>NC_092506.1:2996397-12996397 GCF_047511675.1 Marmota flaviventris | reverse complement strand
AATCCCACTGACTTGAAAGCTGATGAGGCAGGAGGATTACCAGTTCAAGGCCAGCCAGGGCAACATGCTGAGGCTTTCAGGAACTTAATGAGAACCTGACTCAAAACAAAAAAAATAAAAAGTACTGGGAATGTAGCCCCGTAGCCAATTACCCCTGTGTTTAATTCCCACTTCCAAAAAAAAAAAAAAAAAATTCCTGGCACCCTTTAAAACAGATTCAATTGATCCACTAATTCCCTGAATCATTAAATTCCTCAAGCATACTCCAAACACTCCTTAAAATCCTGTGGAGTGCATCAGTGAATTCTCATTTCCATAAGATAAGCACACTTCCACCTCCAACACGGGGAGGAAGTATTTCCAAAATAAGGGTCAGTTCTCTAAATAATTCTTTAAGGAGTAATTGCTGCCAAAAAAAAAATAATAATAACCACAGTCTCAATTTCATTAAACCAACATTTTATCTCAACACCCAAGAGCATTTTACACACTGTCCTAAATAATCTCACACTCTGTTGGTAGACACTGTTATTGCTCTTTTACGAGTGGAGAAATGGAAGCTCAGTAAAGCTGGATGAGCTGCTAACATCCCCGTGTTGACAGGTGGTAGACAGCTCCAGGTGTTCTGGGTGAGCTACTGTGTGCCAGGCATTCTACATATGTTGCCTTATTCAGTTCTTAAAACAAATCTGTGAGGCAATTACTAACATCCAGTTTAAAGGGGAAAAAAATGAAGCAAGAGGTGTTAGGTATTGATCAGGGACTGTAGCTCAGTGGTAGAGCACTTGCCTAACAGGCATGAGGCCCTGGGTTCAATACTCAGTACTGCAAATAAATAAGTGAACTTTTAAATAAATGGATGTTGGTATCTCGTTCAAAGGGACACAAATAGTGAATGTCAAAGGAAAGTGTTGAGTCTGAACTCAAAGTCTAAAATCACATCGGCTATACAATAGTTAATGCCCAGATATTTAAAACAATGACTGCAATTGCCTTCAGAGAAAGAGAATCTTTGTGTAAGTCCTGTGTAAGTCTGCAGTTCTCTGCCCTCTCTCTCATACATTTGTGCTTGTTTTTTTGTTTGTATGTTTGCTTGTTTTGTTTTATATTAATTTTTAGTTGTACGTGGTGGACACAATATCTTTATTTCATTTTTATGTGGTGCTGAGGATCGAACCCAGTGCCTCACACATGCTAGGCGAGCACTCTATCACTGAGCCACAAGCCCAGCCCCTGTGCTTGTTTTTTGACACCACTTGTGATGTGGATTATCCCCAGCCCAGGTCCACATCTGGCCCTTGTGGTCCATGGGAAACATGTTGATGACGCAGGCCTGGAACAGCTCATCTGTGACCATGTTCATCCTTCTGGGATTCACAGACCATCCAGAACTCCAAGACTTCCTCTATGTGACTTTCCTGAGCATCTATCTCGTGACCCTGGCCTGGAACCTGGCCCTCATCTTTCTGATCAGAGGAGACACTCATCTGCACACACCCATGTACTTCTTCCTCAGCAACCTGTCCTTCATTGACATCTGCTACTCTTCCACTGTGGCTCCCAAGATGCTCACTGACTTCTTCCAGGAGCAAAAGACCATATCGTTCATGGGTTGTGCTGCTCAGTTTTTCTTCTTTGTTGGCATGGGTCTAACCGAGTGCTTCCTTCTGACAGCGATGGCGTACGACAGGTATGCAGCCATCTCCAGCCCCCTTCTGTACACCACCATCATGTCCCAGGGCCTCTGTGCACGCATGGTGGTCGGGGCATATATCGGTGGCTTCCTGAGCTCCCTGATCCAAGCCTGCTCCATATTTCGGCTCCATTTCTGTGGACCAAATGTCATCAACCACTTCTTCTGTGACCTCCCACCAATCCTGGCACTCTCTTGCTCCAACACCTTCCTCACTCAGGTGCTGAATTTCCTCGTGGTGGTTGCAGTTGGAGGAACGTCGTTTCTCATCCTCTTGGTCTCCTACAGCTATATAGTATCTGCTGTCTTGAAGATCCGCTCGGTGGAAGGCCGGTGGAAAGCCTTCAACACGTGTGCCTCGCACCTGATAGTGGTCACGCTGTTGTTCGGGACGGCCCTGTTCATGTACCTGCGACCCAGTTCCAGTTACTCCCTTGGCAGAGACAAGGTGGTGTCTGTGTTTTACTCCCTGGTGATCCCCATGCTGAACCCCCTCATTTACAGTCTGAGGAACAGAGAGATCAAGGACGCCCTGTGGAAGGTGATGGGGAAGAAGAAAGTATTTTCTTAGGTCCTGAATGGAAACATATTTCCCCCCACACTGGAGACTTTCAGTATCCATGGTATCACCTCCACCTGGGCCTTAGCCAAGGGAGACATTCTTATGTTCTTATTTGACAACGTAGGCTCCCCCCACCAGATACCTTTCATTGTTCTTTCTGGTCAGTTGCCTAGAGATGCCACTATTTATGGCCAAAGATAAAAATGAATTTCTTCAGGAAAAAACTAATAATAATAACAGAATAGACTAATGTTATAATAATCACAACTAGGCTTTATCAGACACTTGATATACACCAAGCAGAAAAACCATTAATCAAATATCCATTGCAATGAATGCTACAATACCCATTGCACTATTTTATGTCACAAAATGAGGAAACAAGGTGTCAACAGGAAAACTGACTTGCTCAACATCATACAGGGGACACAACTCTGATCCAGTCCAGGTCTTCCTGACTCCAGAGACCACGCTCTGCCCAAATGCTGTAGCACTCCACATTCAACAGATAACAGCCCTAAATGTGTACTAGGGTATAATTCTTGTTACTAGCATTTGGTAAAACTTGAAAAGATCCACTGTGTCTAGCTGAGTCAAAGACTCAGCTGGATTCCCTTAATGGCAACTGAATAATCTGCTAAGCAGATGCTGAAGGACAGTACCCTTTGCTGTGATTTCTCTTTATCTCAGCTCTGCAAGGGCCTGGCAAATTTGAGTCTGGTGATATCACACCAGTATTTGTCTCTTTTCAATCTTGGTCACCTAATTAACAGGTATCTCCTTGATTTTAACCCTACTGTTCCTTCAGCTGTTTGGCACTGAGAAAAGGCTCCATTTCCCAGTCAGTGTCTGTTTTGATGAGCACATCCTGAACTCCCTCTTACTCTCTTCTGTCTGAACCCATGGCTCCAATATAATCCCTGTTTCTTCACCCGAATGGATTAACACTTGCAGCCCCACATCAGACATTATTTATTCACCATCATCTCAGGAAGGCCTATCTCAGCCCTCACCTCCAGAGGATTACTCCTTCATGGTGGATTTGTCCAACACAGATCTCTCTCTCCTGGTAAACCCTCCTGTCTATCCTTTGTAGTTCTAGCTGCTCCCAACACACTCACTTTTCCATGAGAGTACATCTAGTGTATATGCAGAGATGTTATTTGATTTTATTGTTCATATAAAAAATCAATTATTTCTGGAAGAGCATAAACCATGCATGAAGAGAGAGAGACCATGCATGTCTCAGGTGTTCTGGATTCTTTAGTATCCTAAATTCATTCCCATCCAAGACCATGAAAACTTAGAATAAGATCTACAGATCATATAGTCATCCTGTTGTATCCATGAGGAATTGTTTCAGGACCAAAACACCCCAATACAGATGTTTAAGTCCATTACATAAAATGGCATAGTATATGACTATAACTTATACTCACCTCTCATATACTTTAAATGACTCTTAGACTACTTATAATACCTAATATAATGTAAATGCCATGTAAATAATTGTTGTACTGTATTGTCTAGGGAATAATGACAAGAAAAAAGTCTGAACATGTTCAGTAAAGATGCAGTTCTTTCTGAATATTTCAATTCCATGATTGGTTAAGTGCAAGGATGTGGAATCAATGGATAGCAAGGGACAACTGTCTGTGTGTGTGTGAGTGTGAGTGTGTGCACACAGAGAAGAGCATTAACATTTGAGTGCCTACTGTGTTCCAAGCCCTATTCTAAATACTTTTACATACATTAACCCTTTGATTCCCCAAATACACAGCCAGTGAGTAAAATATGACTTCAGATTCAAACAATATGACTCCATGACAAAAATTCTTCAACACTTTGTTACCTTGCCTTCCAATGAGCCCATGGTTAGGTTGATGGTGGATGTTTTCTGGTGGCAGCCAAATATACCATCCAAGGAAAAATACAAGAGAAACTCACCTCCTGGTTCCTCCTCTCCAATTACAGTCCTTCACCCCTCCGTCTTTCCATGGCCACCTTCCCTAGTGCAGGTCCATGTGCAGTGGCCATAGTTAGTGCTGGCTTGTAGTTTGGGACTTGTAGTTAGGACTAGAACTAAAGAACAACTGCTATTAGAGTGGTATATGAGACTACAAAGAATGAAATCCATAATGAGTCTGTAGATTGAGATAATTGCTTACAGAAATTTAAGTGATTTTATCCCAAACTTACAGGTGTTTTAACATCAGAGGGGAAATTTAAGAAAGAATACAGGAAGGGGGCTGAGGATATAGCTCAGTTGGTAGAGTGCTTGCCTTGCATGCATAAAGCCCTGGGTTCAATCCTGAGTACCACCCAAAAAAAAAAAAAAAAGAATATAAGAAAGGAAAATTCTCTGATCTTCACTGCACTTGGTTTTGAATTATTTCATTGGTGTATTCAGGCATCATTAGGAAGTACTTTGGAGTCAGAGCAGCATAAGTTCACACCTAGCCCCTTTGTTCCCTAGTCATCCAGAATTAGGAGCTCATCATGTCTAACAGGGCTAAAATCAGAGTGTTAATCATAATGCTCAAAAATTATTATCACCATGTCAGCACATAAGCACTCAAAAAATGGTAGCTAATAAAAATGGAGGTGAAGGTAGAGGAAGCAGCAGCGGTAGTAACAGTAGCAATTCAATCAACAGCTATTAAGCACCTGGTACATATCAGACAGTGCAAGAAAGAAGGAGATGCAGACAAGAGAGTGTCTGACCTGCAACATTTCACAATCTTGACAGGTGAGGGCTTCAGGTTAAATTTTCAGCACAGTTTTAAAATACGCCACCCAGTGTGTTCCAACTTCTGTTTCCTTCTTTTTGTGTAGATTTGCTATGGGTTTTCTGTGGGTCCTATGGTTTTCTTTCTGAAGTTTTCTTGCCTCCATCTACCAGCAATGGGCAAATGGTACAGGAGAGACCTTAGGGAAGTAGAACCCAAACGTTCTTAAAATTTAAGACTCAGATGTTTGGATCCTTAGAGAGTAATAGTTTATTTTTGGTAACCTTAATCATTTAGCAGTCAAATCTTGAAAGCATCATGAGGAAGTCAGAATAAAAAGGAAGTCTTTAAATTACAAGATCAAATCTTTGTGAAATCTTCTCTTCTTTGAACTAAATCGCCCCATGTCCTTGCATATTTTTTTTTAGTTTTCTTTTGATTGACATATAATATGTATTCATATGTATGAGGCACATTGTGATGTTTTGATTCATGTATACATTGGGTAGTGACGAACTCAGGAAAATTAACATAGCTATCACCTTAAACTTTTATCCTTTCTTTGTAGTGAATGCATTCAAATTCCTCTCTTCTAATTATTTTGAGATCTTTGATGTATTATCGCTAATTACATTCACCCTGCTGTGACACAGAGCACCAGAGCTTGCTCCTCCTAGCTACCCATTGATGGGCTCCCCCTTCCCTATTCCTTCCTTCTCCTCAGTCTCTTTGGAACCACTATTCCTCTCTCAAGTTCTATGAAAGTGTTTTTAAATTACACTTACCTACAATATGTCTTTGCATTTTTTTAACATCTCTTCTCAGTGCACCTATTTATTAAAGGTTGACTAGTGTCACATCATTCCTTAGACTTAGCTGTCATAACTTACACTCATACCTGCCAAACCCCCACATCGCTTGCCTGCTCAGTCCCCAACCATTAGAAGAAGGAAGAGGAGGAGGAGAAGGAGAAGGAGGAGGAGGAGGAGGAGGAGGAGGAGGAGGAGGAACAATCACACACTCTGAAGTGAGTCAAGAATGTGTCCTTGAACTGACACATGAATATCTTAGGTACCAAAAGAATCTATTTGGGGGTGGGGTTTTTTTTGGGGGGGTATCAGTATTGAACCCAGGGGTGCTTAAACTCTGAACCACATCCCCAGCCCTTTCCTATGCTTCATTTTGAGACAGGGTCTCACTGAGTCGCTTAGGGTCTTGCTAAATTGCTGAGGCTGGCTTTGAAATTGCGATCCTCCTGCCTCAGCCTCCCAAACTGCTAGTATTACAGGCATGTGCCACCGCACCTGGCCCAAGACCCTCTTTATAATAGTATCTTTCCATACTCACCAAACACTAGAAGGAACCAAGATGTCCTTCAATGGGTGAATGGCTAAACAGTGTTCCATATGTACAATTCAATGTTATTCAAGGAAAGGAGATATCAAGTAAAAAAAAAAAAAGAAAAAGAAAAAAAAAGGAAACTTAAGTGTATATTGCTAAATGAAAACAGCCAGTCTGCCAAGGCTACCCACTGCACAGTCTGGCTGTATGACATCCTGGAAACTATGGAGATAAAGGAAAGATTATTATCAGGGCTTGCGGGGGTTAGGATAGAGGGGGCAGAATTTGGCCCTTTTCCTCTTTCAGTCATCTGTCCCTATGTTCCTCCGGCTTGTCTTTCCTGCTCCTGCCTCACAGAACAGCACTCTCCCTCCTCCTGATGTCTTGGAAACACACGTTTATAAATGATATTAGCACTGAGGTGACATGGATACCTTACATTCCTGGGATATATTCAGGTAGCAGCAGGAAGTGACTATGGAGGAAAAAATGAATAATGTAGAAAAGGCTTAAATAGGTGCAGTTTAAATAGATACCTTGTGTTTCTGTTCTTATTTTACTTCAGAGAAGCAGTGGCAGGAGGAAGAGAGGAGCTTTAGAAAATGCAAGCAATCACCAGTGTGCCTGAGGGCTCACCTCACTTGGACCATGCACATCCACCTGGGTTCACTGAAGTCCACTAGGGCCATCAGTGAGAGGTGATTCCTGCCCTCTGAGGATTTGGTCTAGTGGAGATGACAAACACATTAAAAAACATATGTCATCTGAAATGAGATCTTTGGAATGTAAGGGAACTCATAGTTCTCTTCTTGTACTCTAACAAGTTTCAGAATAGCCTGAGACAAGCAAATGAAAATCAAAATATCAGCTTAGTTATTGATAATGTTCTATTGAAAGACACAAATTTGATTTGGCCTAATGGCTACCCTATAATTCTGTACCCCAAATTAGTCAGGTTAACCCAGCAGGAGCAGCCCTGCATTGCTGGGCGTATTAGGTAACTGAGAATAAACATTTGACATGCTTTTGAAAGAGAGGCAGATCCCAAAGAAATGGAAGAAAGATCAGGGGACCCAGCTACATTGCCTGATTTTTTTCCCCAAGCTCAGCCACCCTCTGAGCCTTGCCTGCCTTCCTAGAAGAGGCTGAGTGGAGGAGGGAGCACAGACCAGGGGTGCCACTTCAGCCTAAGCTACTCCTCTGAGAGCAGAAGGGCATAGGATTGCACATAGGTGCTGAGTTTGGGATTCCTCCAGCCTCATCCACCAAGGTCTGCACTGACATCTCACCCATGACCCCAGAGGCCTCCGGGCCAGGGGTCCAATCTAATGGAACCCAGTTTGCCATAGTCTCAGTTCAGGCTTCTGAATAATGAAGATGGTCATATTCAAACCTGGATCTTTTCAGGATTATTATGAGCCCAAAAAACAGAATGGATTCTTTAAAATATTCCAGAAAAAAAAATTAAAAACCTATAAATGTTAGGGATTCTTATTATCAAATAACATTTCCCCAAGGAAACATTCTCAGGTGCTCAGGACTGTGCTAAACCCCTGTGCTCTTCTCTCCCCATTCTCATGACACCCCAGTTACGATTACACATGACATAACCCCTGTTTCTCCACCAGACGGCAAACTCCACAAGGGAGACCATATTTGTTCATTTGATGCACAGAAAACACTAAAGAAATGTTTTGATTGATGATTATAATTGATCCTTTTGAAGGAAATCAATTATGTGATCCAGTTGTGACCATTGTCACATTTGTCCTATGGAATTGACTTAAATATTGTTGATAAAATTGGCTGTAATGGGTATGAATGATATGAGGACTTTGCATAAAGTTCATTGTTGAGGTAGCCTAGGGGAGCAGCCTTTGGGGATTCCTAAGGCTTCCTGTACAGTTTCATCACATCCTCATTAGATATCTTACCATAATAATGTGTGTGTGTGTGTGTGTGTGTGTGTGTGTGTAAGAGAGAGAGAGAGAGAGAGAGAGAGAGAGAGAGAGAGCGCACATGTACGTGTTGCTTAGTAACTTTTTAATAACTCCCATTGCATCTGCAAATTTTGCCATTGAAAATTGCATTTCCTACAAATATCCATCCTAATTCCCTGTGATGACACTATATTAGACACCTAATTCCCTGTCTGTGGGAACATTAAGCTGGGCCTGTGTTCAGTGAAGATGGAGGAACTGGCAAGCTCATCCTTCTAATGCACAGGTAGGTGAGGGCATCCTGAAGACGGTCTGTAGGCAACTTCAGCTTTCATCAAAAATTATGATCTTGATTGTGTTTGGCTTTCAGTTCCTGAAGTGTAAAATAGCCATGGGCAACTCTTTAAATGTATCCAATTTCAACTAACAGCTTTAGGATGATTACGTTCTTCTGCCTCTTATGTAAAATATTGGGCTTCTTAAGACATGTTTAAATTAAAAGGTAATTTTTATACTTAAACTTATCCCATAAACATTTACTAAGTACCTATGATGTATAGGCCAATAACTGACATGGGACCTTTCTGAAACAGAAATTGAAAGTGTGTTGGTATCAAGGAAAGAAACACAAGTATATAACAATGATAACATTATGGTGATATTAATAGCCTATATTTATATAATGCTTTGAAGTCTACAATGGTGCTCATATGCATTAAAGCATTTAGGTGATTTACACAACACCAATGAATAGTAGATGTAGCAGGAGGTTGAAAATGGGGTAAAGCAAAGCAAACCCTTGTTGGGATCTACTGCATATCAGACACCGACACCCATTCATTCATTCACATGTGCAAAAAGAATTATTGAATAACTGATATATGCCAGGTAGGAGCTACAGATTCAATAGTGACAAAATAAGTTCTGCCTTCAGGGAACTTACGTCTGGAGGAAAGGACAGAAACAGAGACATTGTGATAGGAGGAGGAATAAAAAGTTAGATTATCACAAGCAAATCCCACTGCAAAGAAAGTCCAATGTTCCTCATTTCATGCAAAAATATTCTGAAGAGTATAATGGTTAAGTAGACCCAGGTCATGGAGTCAAGTTTCAAACACCTGCACCTGACTTCAAAGGTTGAACTCTTTTGATCAAACTGCCTCTAGTTTTGATAGTGCAATTATAGAAATGTCACCATTTGATCCTGACCTGTTATTGAGTCTAATAGTCTAGAACTTTCTAAGGTAATTGACCAGAAGAGCAAGTAGAATAATATTAATTCAAAAGAGAAGCCAATAATAATTAGTTTTAACCAGTTCTCAAAGACCAAAGTTGGCTGGTCCCAGGTCTCTACAGAAGGCCTCAAGCCAATGACTCATGGCTCCATAACATATGAAGAGAAAAATTGGTATAGTTTCCCTCCCATAACTCTTTCCTTAATAAGTCAATCATCTTAGAATAATTTTACAGAGGGCTGGGGTTATAGCTCAGTGATAGAGCACTTGCCTAGTATGTTCAAGGCCGCAGGTTCAATGATTACTCTATGTGACTCATGATACATTTTTGTTTTCAAGTATTTGTCAGTTTCTTATTGATTTATGAGAGCCCTTTTATATCAAAAACATTAAGCTTGTTTTATATTGTGTTTTTTAACAGATATTTTGCCAAGTTTTTCATTTATATTGAGTGCATTTTTGTTTTGTAGCACTAGGGTTCAAGTATATTTAGTTGTTAACTTATTTACAGTGCTTTTGAAACATAAGTTTCATATTTTTACTTAGTTAAATATAATAATCTTTAGTGTAATGCTCTTTTACTCTAAAAATTATGAAAACATTTACTGAAATTTTTTCCTAATATTTTCCTTGCTTTGATTGTTTATATTTATATTTTTTTCCTGAAAAATTATCATTAGTTGATAATATTTATTGAATACATAATACAATGATAAATGAATAAACACATGAAATAAAATGGGGAAGCCATAATAAATAAATCATAGTTTTCTTATTTCACTGGTTATCTATACAGTTATTCTAAATTGAAAACCCATCTGTAACTCACAATGTTTTATGTCCTAATAAGATAGGACCACTTTTCTTAACCTTTATCAATCCATCATTACGGAAGAATCTATCATTAAGTGACAAAACCCTTAGTTTCCCTTTTCTGTGAGAAATTTAAAAGTGTGGCAATTTATTTCAGTTCATAATATCTATAAAAAGAAATCAAGTAAACTCTATTAGAATTAGGCCCCTTATAGTATCTTAATCATCAGTTAAAATTAGAAAACTGACATATCATTTGACTTTGTAAGTCCATTTCTAGGAATTTTTCTTAAGGAAATCATAGGTGAGCCAGGCATGGTGGCACATGCCTATAATCCCAGTGGCTCAGGAAGCTGAAGCAGGAGGACTGTGAGTTCAAAGCCAGCCTCAGCAACTTAGCAAGGTGCTAAACAACTTAGTGAGATCCTGTCTCAAAATAAAATATAAAAAGGGCTGGGGATGTGGCTCAGTGATTAAGTGCCCTGGGTTCAATCCCTGGTACAAAAAAAGAAAGAAAAAAAAATCATAAATGCACACAAAAATGCATTTATAAAATGTTTAGTGCAACATTATTTTAAAACACTAATTAGGGCTCAACCAGGCAAACTAAAGGGGTTAATACTAGTTTTGTGGCCCCTCCCACCTGCATATTCAGAAAGTCTGACTCCTTCTCCCAGGACTGCTATTCTCCTGCTGGTGCTCATTCCACTCTAGCCTTCCCCACCAATGCCAATCAGACCAGCCTGGATCCCATATCCCTATGAAAACCTGTCTCACCTCAGTAAGCCTCGTATTACCATCGCATCCCACAAAGGATTGGGAGACTTTATAGCAACAAGGACAAACACACAATAAAACAATATAATGTAAATGAGACACTGTAGAGAGGCCACCCACAGGGGAAAAAAAAAGAGAGAGAGAGAGAGTAGGAAATGAAGCCACACATGCTCTTGAGTGCATGGAAGGCAAAGCAGAGATATGTAGTGAGTCAGAATATCCTCATTTTCTAAGAAAATGAATCTTATTGGTGTCCCAGGAGAGTCCCCAGTACATGGGTCTACAATAAAGTGAAAAAATAAATGAAATTTCTTATGGAGAAAATTGAATAGATCCTGCCCTCAACACAATCATAAGATGGGCGCTCACCCTTATAGATACCCTTGATAAATATGTTCCAAATTTATTCTCTCTGCTACTTGCTAGGTGGCAGTAAAAGAATGAAAAAGAAAGAAAGAATTGAGGGCAGGGGGAGGAAGAAAGGAAGGGAGGAAGGAGAAGAGAAAGAGGAAAGGGAAGGAGAGAAGAGAGGAGAAAGGGAGGGAGGGAGGGAGGGAGGGAAGATGGGAGGGAAGGAAAGAAAAGAATGAAAACTCCAAAGAACCAGCTTTACATAATGTATTACTGGGTGCTGGCATATTAAACTAGAAGTGCATCGTATATCTTAAATATACACCAAAAATTGTAAAGTTTTAAAATTAAAAGAAAGAAAGAAAAAGAAAGACAAAAGCAGCAATTCATTTTTTACAGGAATGAACTCATGTTCACGGAAAGAACATCAGGGACCTTGAGAGCTCACAAGGTTTTTATTTAAGAGGTTTTCTGTATGCCCTGCCTTTCAAATTAGACCATAAAATAGACAGGACTGAGAAAAATAAATACCTATGCAGTTATTAATAAGTTGTTTATGGACTGCTGTACTCTGCTTTATTTCAGAGAAAGTGCTTTTTTTTTTTTATTCCTTCAATCTGGTAGAATCTCTTCATTGTGATTCTGCCTCTTTCAGACATGATTCCATTGCTTCAAATACAGTTGTCTGCTTTCTACTGTTGAAATGGATTTTGGTCATCTCAACTATTTGAATTTTTAAAAATTATCTGGAATATGAGTTCTTAGACATAAAGATATTCTTATTGAAAATGATTTTGTCCTCTGATGGCTGGTTTCTGATTTGAAAAGGCTATTTTTGACATGGTATAGTAATAGGAGAAAATCCTTGGAATACAAGTCAGTGAATCTTGCTAAAATTCTTTATCTTTTACTGACTCAAATTTGGTTCTGGACAAATCAGTATCCTCCTCTATTCATTCCTAAACTAAAAGTGTGGGTTGTCATCTCCAAAGTCTTGTGAGGTTTTAATGATCAATTTTTCTATGACATTTCAACATGCCCTGAACAATCATTGTAGGTAACAAATCTACCAAAAGCCCTCATGCCCCCATGAGATCCAGGTTTCCCAAAGTGTCAAACAGGAGTTCTGACGAGAGTCTGGTTCTTTTCTTCCTCTATGTCAGGGGATGAGAAATAAATAAATGAGGCCACTCAGTAAGTGGTTTAAGCCTTATCTGTGTTTAGATTAAACCAACATAAGATCCAGACTTTGGAAGAGGGGTATGGTGGAAAACTACTAGAGCTTAATGGAAAACTATTCACTGGACCACTTATTAAATACACGAAAGTAGACTTTATTCAAAACTATTGCAAAAGCTATCACAACTATTGCAACAAGAGAGATGGAGCTCAACTCCAAATATAACAAGGACAAGGGGAGATTTGTAGCCAGTAAGCAAGGTGAGAGAGTCAGTGGAGAGGAAGTCACTAAGAGGAGAAACTAAGAGTAAGATGTTGTTTATTAAACTGGCTTAAATGGACTCTTGCTAACAGTGGCCAAGGACTTGGATACAGGGTTTTCATATCAATGATGGAGGGTGAAGAATTTGGCTAGATACCAAGGGTGGGGAATTCTCACTAAACTGACTTAGCAGGACTCTAGCGGAAACTGGGCTTGGCAAGGAAAGACGTGGAAGGTCAAGGTTGAGCTCACGTTGAGAAGTTCAGAGGAAGTTAACCAAAATTTGGACAAGGAGGAAGTCTTTGCCAAAAAATGATTTAGATTTGAGTCCTTGAGTTGAGTCCTTGAGTTGCCATCCACCACGTAGAAGGTATGCATCTGCAGTTATGCAGGTGTGTGAGTAAGTCTTTAACTGCTCTAAGCCTCAGCTTCCCTATACACAAAGTAGGTGTAATCATAACCATTCACAGAGCCTTCATGAGAAGCAGTCAAGATAAGATTGCATTTGTAGGTGAACGCGCTTGGTAAAGTATAAAGCCTAGCACATATGAAAAGACCCTTGCAGGTCAGAAGATAAACCACAGGCAAATGACCATAGTCCATTCATCTCTCTGTAGCCAGTGAACAGGTAAGAGTCTGACGATTCTGCCTGTAAACCCAGAGTATTTTTAACAGGAAAGAAGGACCATAAGGATAAAGAATTTCCCGAGCACAGAGGGAAGACTCCAGCCCAGATTTCCTGAGTAGTCAGGATTATCCGAATGCTTGAGGGAGACTTATAACATATGTGATAAATGATGTTGCCACTTCATGATGCCACATTCCAAACCCGAACTCATCCTCTCCCTAGGTAGACTTGGAAGAGGGCCACCCCTACCATGGACCAGATCAACCACACCAATGTGAAGGAGTTTGTTTTCCTGGAACTCACTAAATTCCGGGAGCTTGAGTTCCTTTTATTTGTGGTTTTCCTTCTTGTATATCTAACAACTGTGCTGGGAAATGCTCTCATCGTGGTCACCATCACCTCTGAGCCCCGCCTCCACACTCCCATGTATTTTCTCCTGAGGAATAAATCAGTCCTGGATATTGTCTTTTCATCGATCACGGTCCCCAAGTTCCTGGTGGATCTTTTATCACAGAGGAAAACCATTTCATACAATGGCTGCATGACACAGATCTTTTTCTTCCACTTTGCTGGTGGGGCAGATATTTTCTTCCTCTCTGTGATGGCCTATGACAGATACCTTGCTATCGCCAAGCCCCTGCATTATGTGACCATCATGAGGAGAGAGGTATGGGTGGCCTTGGTGGTGGCTTCCTGGGTGGGTGGTGGTTTGCATTCAATTGTCCAGATAATTCTGATGCTTCCTCTCCCCTTCTGTGGACCCAACATCTTGGATGCCTTCTACTGCGATGTGCCCCAGGTTGTGAAGCTGGCCTGCACTGACACCTTGGTTTTGGAGCTTCTCATGATTTCTAACAATGGACTGGTGACCCTGCTGTGGTTCTTCCTGCTCCTGGGTTCCTACACCATCATTCTGGTGATGCTAAGATCCCACTCTGGGGAGGGACGGAACAAGGCCCTCTCCACCTGCACCTCCCACATCCTGGTGGTGACCCTGCACTTTGTGCCTTGTGTTTACATTTACTGCCGGCCCTTCACTACCCTGCCCATGGACACAGCCATATCCATCAACAACACGGTCATCACTCCCATGCTGAACCCCATGATCTACACCCTGAGGAACCAAGAGATGAAGTCAGCCATGAGGAGACTGCAGAGAAGGCTTGTGCCTTCAGTGAACAGTAAACTGGGGTGAGCAGGTACGTGGAGGCTGGAAATCCAAGACTGGTTTAGTTTCCTCCAACTGCGAGCCCAAGAGTAAGAGAGAGCTGTCTCTTTTCTCATCATCATTCCACTGTATACTTTTATAGCCACTCAACAAGGAAGAGATGAGACTGAACTATGTGGGCCATCTGGTTTGTGGCCTGGGAAGAAGATTGAAATCAATAACCTGGATATTATATTTGTGTTACCTATTGCTCTTTTACTGACACTGACCTCCCTTTTACCACCTATTATAAATAAATAGCTACTCATAAAATGTCCTGAGAATGAAATATGATCATTACGAGGACAATAGTTGTGGAGGTTACCGTTCCCCTCACTAATCAAGCATTCAATGAATGTTCCCAATTACCTTTCCCTCTACTCCCAAATATGCATGCACACAGCATATAGACATGTCCATTACACACATGCATCTTCTGATAACTCTGTTATTTCCAGTCAATTATTAAAATCACTTGTTGGTTTTATATTTTGAGTACAGTATCTTAAATATATTTTGTCAACTAGTGGAAAGAGAAGGAATGTTTTAAGCTGTGCCAGGTCAGATACAAACATGAACAAATGTATACATAAACTAATGGTTTCCTATTCTCAGATCCGTTCTATTGATCTGCCTCCTGAAATTAATCTCAAAATTACTTGTATAAAATATCTGCATAAAATATCTGCATATCTGCATAAAATCCCCAATGACAATTTCTTTTATGTTAACCTGCACCTCCTTTTCCCCTCTCTCTCCACTTCACATTTTATCCGCAGAGCTTTTATAACTGGAGTAAAACTACAAGTTTTGTCAATGTATGCATAGACAATCCAAGACAAGTACTTGTAAATTTAAAAAAAAAAAAAAACTACCAAAAAATACCTTCTGCCCTTGAGGCCTATTTTTGGTACCAGGAGAGAAAAGAAGCACTTTGTATACAGGGTCATTGATGAATGACCACTGGGCCTGTGTTGGAAGCCACCTCTCTCCCAGTGGGAAGGATTGCAGTGGAGTGGGTATGTAGAGAGATGACGGATCTCCCTTCTCCTCTGTGCTTGCCTCAGATCCCACCCCTCAATCTCCAATAGTCATTCAAATGTAAGCCAAGAGAAGTAAGAAAACTCAGAAAATTGCAACACATTGAACAGTTATTTTGACTGTTATAATATACTTATATTTGGCCAAGAAGGTCCTGGTAGGTGACACACATCTCTGATCCTCCCTGAATACTAGAAGACAGACACATTGAGCCAAGACTCAATCACATGAGAGTCCTTCTCAGTCTTTCTTAGTCTATAACCCCTTCAAGGAGCTTTATTAAATATGCTTTCTGAATTGTCCCAAAATTTAATACCAAAGATATAGCATGCATCTTTTTATGTACTGAGGCCCTTTTAAAGGCCACACGTCATTGAAAAAGCCAAGATATTTTTGCTTTCACCAAGAACCGGTTGTCCCTTTGGACATACTGTCCCCATTGAGAATTAATAATAATGTCACATTACATGTTTCTTAGACCAATGTTTCCTTAAAATCCAGAGAATCACAAGGTAGATTTATGTCTTCTGGGGCCTTGTAAAAATTTGGAAAGTAGAGAAATGTGAACATCTGTGTGTGTGTGTGTGTGTATGTGTGTGGACTTGCTTGCAGTAACCGTTTGGAAACTGTTAACTACCTCCCTCTGGAACTGACTCTCAGAAGAATGTCCACTCCATTTCCACACTCACTTCCAAATCCCCTTTGCTAATTCTTACATTAGGCTTAGACCTGAGAGAATAGAGCACGTGGCAGGGACAGGTGGGAGCAGGCAGAAGAGTCATGATGATGTGGCTCCCTGAGTCTGCCTTCCCAAGGTGAAGAGGTGCCACTGAAATCTGGTAGAACTACTCTTCATAAGTACTTCACCCTCAAACACAAGAGTTCCCCTCCATCATGTGCACCGGTTGGACACTGAAGAATGTGGGTAAGGAGACTGGACACTCGGGGTCTGAGATATTATTAGATATTATAGTATCTAATATTATAGATATTATACATGAATATCATGAGCACTAAAATGTGACAGATATCTTAAGACTCTGCAGAAATAGTGGAAAACTTTAACACAGGCTATAGAGAAGTAGATGTCAAATATTGGGAAGTGAAAAATGTCTTCTAAAGAAGAAGCCACAGAGATGGGGTCAGCACAGTAAAAGAGAAGGCAGATTTTGATAGGAAAATTGAGACAGTATTACTTTATGTATGTATATGACTGCATGACCAATGTGATTCTACAACACGTACACTCAGAAAAATGAGGAATTATATCCCATCTGTGAAAAAAAAACAAAATGAGTTACATAAAAAGAAAAGATTTTGTTCCAGTTTAGAATTTGTCTGCAGGGATCATGAAGCCTCTGTCTACAAAATACATGTTTCTTTAAAAAAAAATCCAAGTTCCCTTAAAACCCATGGAGGTTTCAAAGGCTACTCTATAGGCATACTATGCTCAGGGCTCACCAAGTCACCTTTCCCTTTCATCTAGAGATAGCTCTATTCTCAAACCCACAGACCCAGTCCTAAAGCCTTTGTTTCACTTGGTAAATTTACGCAGATTCATTCAAACAAAAATAAGCAAGTTGGTTCAAAGAAAACCAACTGTTCTTTTATAGAGCAGTATCTTACATTTTGCAAACATCTTCATAATGCTTTGTGTTCGGCAAGGAAGATGTTTTTCAGAAAGGGAAAGGAACCAATTTAATTGAAAGTCTACTACAGGTCAGGTATTTCATAAACATTGTCATATTTCCTCCTTATGTCACCTAGTAAAGTAAGGATTGTGCTTCCCGACTTATGGAGGGAAGTGAAGGATTTGTTCCAGGTAACAAAGGAGCAAGAGTCAGAATTCCAACCCAGCTGTGCCCTTTCAAAGCTCTTCACATTGTCCAACACTCCCTCACAATGAATGGCTCCCAAGTGTCACAACTGAGGTTCTGAGGTACAGAGAGGCAAAGCAGATACCTCAAAGCCAACGAGCTAATTTATAGCCTGCATCAGGAAAAAAAGAATAAAAATTAAAATTCCCTGGCATCCCTGAGACCCAATCAAAAATATAAGCAGAATAGATTCCTCGTCTGTGCTTGTTCTAATCTTTCTCATCCAGACTCCAATGTCAATGTTTAAAATTCATGAGATTCATTTATTACCCAGGTTTATTCATTAATTTGAAAAGCATGTATTGAACCCTCACACGTGCCTCAGACTAGGCAAACCTTTGACAACATTAGGATAGACAACACTTTGAACAGACTGGAGGAATCTGGAGTCTAATAGGGAA
Organism: Marmota flaviventris; assembly: GCF_047511675.1. Classification (NCBI taxonomy): domain Eukaryota; kingdom Metazoa; phylum Chordata; class Mammalia; order Rodentia; family Sciuridae; genus Marmota; species Marmota flaviventris. Next base: position 12,978,361 of record NC_092506.1, on the reverse strand, counting down.
ATGACACTGAATTAAATAGTGCTAGGCATATAAGAAGTCAGTCACAGTAAATTGTCACAGGTAGCAGAAGAGAAGTGGGTTCGGGGAATAAAAAAGGAATACCCAGACGGGATCTAGTTAAGGGGTGTCATGAAAATTTTCACAGAGGAAAACACCATGAACTTGAATATGAACATGGGTGTTTGCCAAGGCAGATAAAATGAGAGTCTGAAAGTGGGCAGGAGACGGTGGACAGAGGGAGCCAGAGGAACACAGATTCAAAGGAGTAGACTGCAAAAAGTTGCATGAAGTTTGAGCCATTAAAACCGAAAATCAAAAGAAACAGGTCAAAGATGGAGGAAATTCAGGAATGCTCTTATAAAAGAAGTTAACCTTGGTTCAGCAGGCAACAGCGAACCATTGAAAATTCTCAAATAAAGGAATAAAGTGATCCATTTATGGCATCAAGGTATTTCTGGAAACAACAGAGAGGATGGATTAAAGATGTAGACCCAGGAAAAGGAGACCAGTTAGGGAACTCCCACTCTAGTCTAAAGAGAGAATATAAGGGTTTAACTGAGGATAAAGAAGAAGGAACAAATCAAGACAAGTGTTAATTTTGCACGGGATCCTGGTTCTTTGCAACGTGAGTAGCTCAGGGCAAGTCTCTTGTATGAACTGTGCCACCTGTCAGTACAGACGGTGGAGACGACTGTGCCTCACATCTGAATGAACCGGAGAATAAGACAAGTAGCCTCAGTGTGTTTATCTACTTGGTTTCTCAAGGTTATCATCCTCCAAAGCTTACTTTGACACAGTCCACGCACGATGCCTCCCAGATGGACACTGACCTGGGAGCTTTCTATCTGCGATGGTGACAGACGACTCAGACAGATGCTCAGGCTGAGCGTGGCTTTTTTTCTCTGAGTTAACTTATGTGATGCTGCCACTCTCCTAAGTCTCCTCAAGAAATTCTTGAAGTGACATGCATATAAAATGCCCTGGGCTGAAAGTCAAAGACTGATGTCACCATTAGTTTGCTATCTTGTTCTCTATATGTCACTGAAGCCACAAGAGATCTCTCCAAACTGACTCAAATGGAGGAATAAAAGGGATTTATGATTCTCTCTGCTGCATCTGCCCCTTCCTCCCCACCCAAGAGTTCATAATACGTAAATGTACATGCTTCGTGGGCAGTTTGGGAGGGGCAGTGTTTGTTTCCATGTTGAGCTGGAGTGAATGGGCAGATCTGCACTGGGCCAGGAAAGGCAAGTCCAAGGCTGAACAGACACAGCTTACCATAGATAGGAGGGGAGCGGAAGGAAGCCTATCTTGACCTGACTGCCTATCTCACTGATATTCTTGCATTTCATGTCATTCCTCCATATCTGCATGCAACTTTCTTCATGAATAGAGCTGTCTGCCTCCTCTCTCTAACCATCCATCTCATCTTCTTTGTGTTAAACCATTTATGTAAACAACTGAGTAGCCATGAAATGAAATAAAAAGCAAAGAGAAGAGACGTCATTTGCACGACATATTATGTGAAGCTCATAGAAGGGCACTGGCATAAACTTCTACTGTGATTGAGAAAGAAAATTGAAGGAGTGGTGAAATCCACCATTAAAATGTATTTAAGGGCTGGGATTGTGGCTCAGTGGTAGAGGGTTTGCCTAGCATGTGTGAGGCACTGAGTTTGAGTCTCAGCACTGCATATAAATAAATAAATAATGGTCCATCAACAACTACAATTTTTTAAAAAATTTAAATTTTTTAAGGGCTAGGGATATAGCTCAGTTGGTAGAGTGCTTGCCTAGCATGCAGAAGGCCCTGGGTTCAATCCCCAGCACCACAAAAAAAAAAAAAAAGTTATTTTAAGACTTTTTTGTAAAAATTATTCTTTGATTTATGCATCTGAAATTGGCAGGCAGTGTGGGATAGTAGAAAGATCCTAGAATGAAGAGTCAGGAGGAAATTTGTCTTATTTTTTTCTCCTTCACTGATTTTCTCTATGGCCTTAGAAAATTGATTTACTCTTACTGTGTTCGGTTCTGGTATTACGGAAGTGGGAATAATAGTGTCTTTCCTCAGACCACAGAGGGATGCTATTGTATTTCAGAATGCAGTTACTTTTTAAAAACTATCATGTGCTTTTCAAAAGGATCCCCATCATGTTGTTGGTGGGTGTTATTTCATTCCAATGGCTTTTAAGCCATAGAAAGAAAATAGAAAGTGCATCAAATCGGAGCCGCTCTGATTCAGGAAGATTCAGGAAACCCAGAGCCCCTTCCACAAGGCCTTTCTTCAGGTTCCTTCCTTAGTAAATTCCAGAAGTTGGTTTTAGCAGAACCATGGGCCCCCTCCCTCCTAGTACAGCAAGAAAACAAGAGATCTACTCCAAACCATGACGTGCACTAACCACGGAGCTAAGGGGAGGGGAAGCAAGTGATTTTCCCAGGTGATACAGCCAGTTCCGGAGGACATGGGGCAATGACAAAACCAGACGTATATGCATGCTCTGTTTCTGTGTAAGAGATAAACCATGCTTGATTTCACCATCTCATTAATATTTCCTTCAAAGGTGTCCATGGAGGAAAAAGCATCATTCAATGGCTCTGAAAAATCACACCAGGGTGACTGAATTTATTTTTCAAGGATTGACCCAGTCCCGAGAGCTGAGCTTGCTCTTATTTTTCTTTTTATCTATAGTTTACACAACAACTGTGTTAGCAAATGTAGCCATCATGGTCACTGTGACCTGGGAATCCCGCCTTCACACCCCCATGTACTTCCTGCTCCGCAATCTCTCTGTCTTGGACATCTGCTTCTCCTCCATCACGGCTCCTAAGGTCTTGGTGGACCTTCTGTCAAGGAGAAAGGCCATCTCCTTCAATGGGTGCATCACCCAGATGTTCTTCTTCCACCTCCTTGGTGGGGCAGATATTTTCTCCCTCTCTGTCATGGCGTTTGACCGCTACATGGCCATCTCCAAGCCCCTGCACTACGTGACCATCATGAGTAGGGGGAGATGCACTGCCCTCATCGTGGCCTCCTGGGTGGGGGGCTTCGTCCACTCCATCATGCAGATCTCCCTCTTGCTCCCGCTGCCCTTCTGTGGACCCAATGTTGTTGATGGCTTCTACTGTGACGTCCCCCAGGTCCTCAAACTCGCCTGCACTGACACTTTTGTTCTGGAGCTCCTGATGATTTCCAACAATGGCCTGGTCACTACCCTGTGGTTTGTCCTTCTCCTTGTGTCCTACACAATCATCCTGACCATGCTGAGGTCACACACTGGAGAGGGAAGGAGGAAAGCTATCTCCACCTGCACAGCCCACATCACTGTGGTGACCCTGCATTTTGTGCCCTGCATCTATGTCTATGCCCGACCCTTCACTGCCCTCCCCATGGACAGAGCTGTCTCCATCACCTTCACTGTCATCATCCCTGTCCTGAACCCCATGATCTACACCCTGAGGAACCAGGAGATGAAGTCAGCCATGAGGAGACTAAAGAAAAGACTCTTGCTCTCTGAAAGAGAATAGCCTACTTATTGGTTGCAGACCAAGGTGGGAGTAACATCACTGAATTCTTTTCTTACAATAGTAGCTATTGAAGGTTGAGACTCAGCCACACACAGATTAACTTTAGCAGAGTATTGCACACACACAAAGGATCAGTGACTTGGAACACTGGTTTTAAAAAATATATATATACCAGTAGAAAGTTTAACAGGAAAAATGCAGCCCTTGAAGACCAACTGACAACAAGCAGGTCATAATCCTGAAATATAAGAGGAGTTCTTGGTGTTAAGGCAATGGGATAAAGGTTAGTGTTGTGATGATGTTCAGGCAGTGCTACAACTGTCTCAACATAGTAAGGCTCCAGCAGCTAGCTCCCAGTTCTTCACTAGTAATTCTGTAGCTACTTCTAAGCACTTAATATGTACCCAACACTGTTGGAAAAATTCTTCTCTATCACTTGTGCTTTGTCAGTAAGTTTGGAGTCCTTTTTAAAATTAACTCACCTATGACATGTACTAGCACAAGCCCCAGAACCATTTGGTTAAACAATCCTAACTCTTAAGGATTTCCTATGGTCTTTCGCTCCTTGTGACCTTGTCAGAATTGAGTCTGACCTGGGACTTATAAAGACTAATTTTATAAATCCCCAATATATAACTACAGAAATGGCAAGGATCTGGGGCTATCTACCCCACTGTTCATACCAGCTATACCTTAGCCATAAACGAGTTTAACTCATTGAAGAAATAAAACCTATCACCCAATAATGTTTTTATTTTTCATATATGTACTTCCTTGTCATTTCCCTTCCTGTGGTGTATTAAAATGCCAAGTTGGTAGCCTATTTCTCCTTTCTATTTCCAGTCTCTAGAAGGACTCTTGATCCATAAGAAGCTTTAAGTCAATGTTAGTTGACTCTATGGAAAGAAACAAAATGATGCATGTAGAAGATGATACCAAACTATAGTCTTTAGCTTTTACTATTTAAAACTAACTTGACTTGGGGGTGTTCAGTGGTAGAGAACCTGCTTTTCATGCATGAGGCCCTGGGTTTGATCCCCCACATCAATATTTAGATACTTCTTCATGGAACCCAAATGAAATAGAAATGACTAAATCAGAGTGTACTGTGATATTTTTTTAAAGAGAGAGAGAGAAAGAAGAGAGAGAGAGAATTTTTAATATTTATTTTTCAGTTTTCAGTGGACACAACAACTTTATTTTATTTTATGTGGTGCTAAGGATCGAACCCAGCGCCCCATGCATGCCAGGTGAGCGCGTTCCACTTGAGCCACATCCCCAGCCCATATTGTGATATTTTATTCAAGAATACAACATCCTTGTGTGTGTCTTCATGAGGCCACCAAATTAAGGGCTACATTCAAAAGCTTTGTTCGGACCATGTACACAAAAAAAGAGGAATATCCTAGACCAAATGAGTGTGCACACAGATGCTCATGCATCCAGAGTTCCAACCAGCCTGCACTCCAAGGATGTACAGACAACCCCAGTACACCTGAACTAAAGGGAGTCATGTACAGGGATGGAATAGGTCACCTCTTTCCTCCTTCTAAAGCATCAAATCTAGCAAGATCCAGATAAGGCATTCACTGAAATGTAATTAAAAACCACTTCTAATAATGATAATATTACAGAATCATATTCCCTATATAATTTAGTGGGACCAGATAGGTTTTGGAAGTTAAATTTCTTAGATTTTAGAAAGACAGAACAGTGCATTATTATATATGACAATTATTTCTCCAATAAGGAGCAGCTGATACCCATACTCATTAATATTTCCAAAGGAAAATGTGTACATACTCTGACCAAGTGCAATGAACAAAACATTAATTCAGACCGAATATTGACTCAAAATTAGTTCAGATCAAATCCAGCTCTACTACTTCATGACTTCCTAAAAATCTTTCAACACTCAGCATCTGAAGATATCAGAATGACTGGCAACACAGGCAGAGACTGGAAAAGAGGGCGTAGTATGTGGTAGGCAGAACAATCCCCTGTAAAGGTACTCACATCCCAATCCCCAGTCTCTTCAAACGTGTTATATTGCATAGCAAAGGGGAATTAATGTTGCTAGTGGATAAAATTAGGATGGTTATCCTAATGTGAACCCAAGGTCAAAAGTGTCCTTAAGAGTGGTCAAATTAGAAGACAATGTCCCATGTCAGGGTGTTACAATGTGACAAGTGCTTGACTTGCCATTGCTGACCTTGACGAGGGACGGGAATATGAGTAAATTTCTAGAAGCTAGAAAAAGAAAGGAGATGGATTCCACCAGAAAAAAATAAAATTAAAAAAAAAAAGAGCAGCCTGCTGACACCTTGATTTTAACCCAGTAATACCTGTGTCAGGTTTCTGTAAGACAATAAATCGTTACTGTTGTTTTAAGCCTCTCATTTTGTGATGATTTTGTTACAGAAGCGATAGAAAACTAACACGAGGATTGTGCTTCAGTTGAAGGCGGAAAGGCAGCAGGAAGTGAGTAGGGAAAGGAAGAGAAAGAAAGATGAAAGCAGCAGGGGCCAGGGGTGGGCGGGCAGCTCTCTGCCAACCCAGAAGGGTGGCCTGAGAGTCCAGGAATGTGCACTATTCCCAGGCACAAATCTCAGGTACCAGTGCCATGGGCTAGAGCAGCCAGTCTCATGTTGTCACTATTTTATGGACTCCACATGGGAAGGAACAGAGCACTTGAATATGACGTGTCGGTCATACACTCTGAAACTTCATATGTAATTGATTTATTTGATACCAAGCAAACCACTCCCAGACTTTATGAAAGAGAAACAGAAACAGCATTTCCAGTATTCATACAGCAAATTACCTTCTTATTTAAATAGAAAATGCCATCCACTATAAGATGAATTTGTCACTTTTACTAAGACATGATAAAGATGAAACATTTTCATGAGATATATTACATGTACTCATTGACTTTTAAACACATCTTAATTTCAGGAACATTAAAATATGAAGGAAAGAAATACTCCATCTTAGAACTTAAGATACAAGGTAATTGGCCACTGTCACACACACACACACACACACACACACACACACACAACACACTTTCCAAAAAGAGATAAATGAAAACAAACAAGTTTTATTTTGTCATCTCTGTGTTCTAGGAATGTAGACCCACCTAAGACAACCATTAACTCACTAGTAAGAAGCAGACCACTCATAGACAAGTTCTGGTCATCTACAACTCACACTACATTATTTATATGCAGTTCATCAGTTGCCTGATATTAAAAGAAAGATTGAAACTCAGATTTTGCTTCATTTTAAAAGAAAAAAAAATGTGCTGTCTCTAGTCCCTTACTTTGGAGGTCATGGAGACACCATCCTCATATCTGTCTTCTACCAAATATCTGTCTTCCTGGCTGGGCATGGTATGGCATGCCTTTATTCCAGCAACTCATGAGGCTGAGGCAGGAGGGTGGCAGTTTCAAAGCCAGCCTCAGCAACTTAGCAAGGCCCTAAACAACTCAGCAAGACCTTGTCTCAAAATAAAAAAATAAGGACTGGGGATGTGGCTCAAGCGGTAATGTGCTTGCCTGGCATGTGCGGGGCACTGGGTTTGATCCTCAGCACCACATAAAAATAAAATAAAAGATGTTGTGTCCACTGAAAACTGAAAAATAAATATTAAAAAATTCTCTCTCTCGGGCTGGGGATGTGGCTCAAGCGGTAGCACGCTCACTTGGCATGCGTGCAGCCCGGGTTCGATCCTCAGCACCACATACAAACAAAGATGTTGTGTCTGCCAAAAACTAAGAAAAAAAATATTCTCTCTCTCTCTCTTTCTATCTCTCTCTCTCTCTCTCTCTCTCTCTCTCTCTCTCTCTCTCTTTGTCTCTCTCTCTCTCTCTTTAAAAAATTCTCTCTTCTCTATCTTTAAAAAAAATAAAATAAAAAATAAGAAGGCCTGGGGATGAGGCTCTGTTGTTAAGTGCCTTTGGGTTCAATCCCTGGTACAAAGAAATAATTTTTTAAAAAATGAAAAAAATACATGCATATACACATACATCTTCCCACTAGGATGTCAGTGCCATGAAGGCAAGAATGTGAACATTTTACTGTCTCACATTTCTGGTACCTACAGATGTTTGCCTGGTATATGGCAGCCACTCAGTAACATTATTTAGTGAGTATTAGCTTTTTTAAATTATTCTGTATGTTTAAAATATATTAAAAATGCCAAAGTTCACACATCTTTATGGCTAAGTAAATCTCCACTGTGTATATATAAAGAAAATGCAATATATAAATATACAATGCAGTTCTCCTCAGCTATAAAGAAAAATGAAATGATGTCATTTGCTGGCATTCTTGTTCTGATTTAATTTTACCCTTTAAATTCCATCTTCATTTAAAAAAAAAAAAAGAAGTCCAATATAGATTCAGAATTCTCTTCAGCAAAACTCATGGCACAGTTCAAAGACCCCACTCAGTTCCTTTGCATATTTAATATGTCAGGGTTGACAACCTGAGATTCTTCTCATACAATACATATTTGTCCCTTCCATGTGTAGGTCTATTCCTTTCTTTATGTCTGCTGATTTTCATTTAAAGTGGTAAATAATGGCTGAGATGGAAAGAGTAGAACTAAGGATCCACTGAATTCTGGATCTCCTGGACCGGACTCTATGACCCTAGAAATACCAATAACCAAAAATTCCTATTCCAGGTGCAACGATGTTACTTCACACTCTTGCTGTTCCACGGATAATCGAGTTAATATAAAAAATCAAATGGTACTGTGTAAGCAATTTACCAACTGATCTTTATCTAGCTATGTATTTACTTAACTCTCCCCACAGTAAAGGATCCTGTATGACATCATGTGAGAAGCAGTCAACATGCGTACATTTCTAATTGTCACCTACGACATGCTGTGCAAAGGGACATCCAGGTAAGGAGCCACAACTTCTCTGCTGGATGAGAAAACAAAGGGCAATGAAAGGGCTTGAAATCCAGTTCTTTTTTTCAAGCTTATTCACAAATATATCTAGTTCGACCACATCATCTTTTATACTTTTCAAAACATACAAATGGACGTTGGAAAGATTTTAGGTACATCGACCTGCTTTGACAAATAACTGATGGAGCTGAAGATAAGGGGATTGATTTTTCTCTCTTGCCATTGATAACATGGACATAGACCAAAAGGACTTTTTCCAGTAAATGGATTGTTTGCAAACGTATTAGCAACAACTTAATAACTCCCACAGAAACCCATCACCACCAGAGCTAGCCACTTGCTTTCCACTCCCTTGTCCAAAAATATCCCTCTCCCTAGCTCTCCTAATAGGCCTGGGAGTAAGGGACTAGTACCGGAGGCAGGGACACAGTGGAACAAATTGAAGCCAAAAACCAGGTTGGTTTCTATTGTCTCTAAACAATTTGGACACCAACAAAAATGTGTCCTTCTGTGTATGCACACGCGCGCGCACACACACACACACACACACACACATACACACACGCACGCATGTTTTGGTAACATTTTAATAAGTCCCACTGAAACCACACCAACAAACTGCCATCAGCCATGTGACTTGAACTTTTTTTTTCCAACATATTCCCTTTGCCATTCTCATACTGAGCCTGAGGCTGAAGGGCTTGAACATGACCCTGGGACACAGTGCAAAAAAACTTAAAGATGTGATTCTTGGAGTCTGTCCTTTATTTCCTGAAAAAGGAGCAAGGACAAGAAGATGTTTAATCCCCCATTGAACTTTACATTTGGAAACAATTTTTTCAAGAATTAATGCTACTGTTTGTTACACACTGTACCTAACAGCATACAACTTTTAGTTGGAGTTGGATTGAAGGAAATAGGACTTCTAGTTAAGGCGGAGGCATGCATACTGAAATCAAGATGCTGTTATTGATTAGGTATCACTAATTTGACTTGAATATATTCCAGGTATAGCAAATGCTGCAGAGCCAAGATGATCATCTCACTGACAAGCAAAACGGTGGGTGTCAAACATTGGGAAGAGGGAGGGTGTGTTAAGAAGGATGCAGAATACAGTCTGGGTGTGAGCAAAGTCATCATGCATTTACCAAGAACCTTTGAGTTGCTTCTTGGTGACGTTTCCTCAGACTAATTTAATGGAAGAAGGGTTTCTGCCAAGTGCTTTTCTTCAGATGGACTTTTTCAAATGTCCTTGCAATGTGAGATCTTAACCTACATGGATTGAAGTGGGGAAATGTGAAAGAAGATAGCATTGCCTTCCATCCTCTTTCTTTTCTTCCATTTTCAGCATCCTTCCTTGAATCCAAAAGATATCCCTGCTATGTCATGAAAAACAGGAATAACACTATTTCTGACCTAATGGGTGAAGGTAAGAATTAAAGACATCAACATTCTGTGCCACATTGGCATACAAAGCACTCAGAAAATAGTAGCTTTTATTACTGCTAGAAATGATTTTATCATATACCCTCTCTTCTTGGCTATCCAAATCTCCCTTTACTTCTCTAAAAAAAAAAAACATATCTCCCTTTTTATCATGCATTGTCTTTTTATTAAAGCAGAATAAATGCAAAAAAGTTTTATGATATTGGAAGCTGGTACCCAAAGCATCAATTTCAACCTTGGTGATTTCATGTTTTACATGTGCTATGTAAATGTCACTACTTAACAGACTTTCTTTCCCAAAATAGTTCTATAGGAAAAGGAATGAATGGTACTGTGTGTGAAATGTGATTTGCTCAACAATCTGACTGCAATGTTTAAAATATGGAAAGCTTAACAAACTGCATACACTGCAGCCATGCAGGGAAGCTTGAGAGGACAGCAAAATAAATAGCCCTTTCTTCATACGACACACCTTGGAACCAAAGAGCAAAAGGAGGATGACTCCATAGAGATGGAGAACTGCACCAGGGTAAAAGAATTTGTTTTCCTTGGCCTCACCCAGAATCAAGACGTGAGCTTTGTCTTGTTCCTTTTCCTACTTCTGGTGTACCTGATGACTCTGCTGGGAAACCTTCTCATCATGGTCACTGTGACCTGGGAGTCACGCCTACACACCCCCATGTATTTTTTGCTCCGTAATTTGTCGATTGCCGACATCTGCTTTTCCTCCATCACAGCTCCCAAGGTGCTGGTGGACCTTCTCTCTGACAAGAAGACCATCTCCTTCAATGGCTGCCTCACTCAGATGTTCTTCTTCCACCTTATTGGGGGGGTGGATGTATTTTCTCTGTCAGTGATGGCTCTAGATCGATATGTGGCCATCTCCAAGCCCCTGCACTATGTGACCATCATGAACAGAAGCCGATGCATTGGGTTAATAGTGGGCTCCTGGCTGGGGGGCTTCGTCCACTCCATTGTGCAGATCTCCCTCTTGCTCCCACTGCCCTTCTGTGGGCCCAATGTCCTTGACACTTTCTACTGTGACGTCCCCCAGGTCCTCAAACTCGCCTGTACTGACATTTTTGTACTTGAACTGCTCATGATTTCCAACAATGGGATGCTCACCACACTGTGGTTTTTCCTGCTCCTGGTGTCCTATTTGGTCATATTATTATTAATAAGGTCTCAGGCAGGAGAGGGCAGGAGGAAAGCCATCTCCACCTGCACCTCCCACATCACCGTGGTGACCCTGCACTTTGTGCCCTGCATCTATGTCTATGCCAGGCCCTTCACTGCCCTCCCAACAGATAAGGCCATCTCTGTCACCTTCACTGTCATCTCCCCTCTGCTGAACCCCTTGATCTACACTCTGAGGAACCATGAGATGAAGTCAGCCATGGGGAGACTCAGGAAAAGACTTGGACCTTCTGACAGAATGGACCAGTAGTTCCCTCCTGTCCCCACCTTTGAGAATGTTGAACATCAGGTAGACTCTCTTTGCTACCTGATTTCTAAGTTTTCTATTTCTACTAAGATAAGCATGACTTTCAAAGATTCTGATCAGCATGCCCCCAAAGTAAACAGATGTGCTTCGTGTCCCAGAAGAAAGTAAACAACTAAGGTCTAGAAATACAATCTAAATGGTGGATTAGAGGAAGGATATGCTTCCCAGAATGCTCAGCACCAGACTTAAACAGCAGAAACCGTGCTATCAGTGAGGTGGCTCACTAAGAGAATTCACTGAGATCCAATACTGGATGGTAAAAGAAACCACAGAGACACAGAAAGTCAGAAACTTTTACTATAAAAGAAATAATGCATCAGAGATGCACCAGCTTGACTGGCACCTGGGGGAGCCCCAGCTGCTGAGGGGAGGGGACCACAGGCAGAGAGACAGAAAAGCTGATGGAATTTAAAATATTGGCTTGGTGGGGAGGAACCTATGGCATAGAGACACATGTTGATCTTAATGGACCCAGAGCTGGTGGGACAAGTGGTTCAGTGAAAATCAACTGAAATCACTCAGCCCACAGCAGACAGTCTGACAGGAACTATTTATAACTGCAGCACAGCAATGAGCAGAGTCAGGAAATCGGGAACTCATAAAGGAAGTTGCAGGTGCACCCAGCAGTTGCCTATTTGTGATTCCCAGAGTGTGCCTGAACCAGAGTGACTGAAATAAGCACATGGAAAATTCTGCCTGGAGAATACACATTCCAGATACCAAGGAAAGAGAGCTCCCTTTGCTGCTGACTCCCCATCAGAACAATTGGGAAGATGCCTATAGCAGCCACACAGGAAAGGTTGCACTCCAGGGTGGGTACTGGGCAATTCACTTCCATGGAGGTAAATATGAAGCCTCTGGAGGTTTAGTCCTCATGCCCTAAAACTGGATTTTACTGGAGGGAGGTCTCTGGCTTTCAGAGATCCATTAGAAACCAGCATCTCCCCAGCAATGGAGGACATGGATCAAATTCGAAATAGCCACCAACAGAGTTCCAAAGATCAGCTAAAGCTAAACCCCAACTACTGGAACTTCCAGTTCAAACTCTGCACCACTCACACTGCAGGATTACACCATCTGTCAGCATGCACCTGTCTACGCACAGTGTGCTGAAAGACAGGAGACTGAGAGCTACCACATCCAGCTTTGCCTCCTAGCCACAGTGGCTGGCAGCTGGGTGAGGAACACAAAGACATCAGACTTCACAAACACCAGCCCTTGAGCCAGGGTTACAGAGTCAACAATGAACAGAAAGAATGAAAATCCATCCCTGCCAACAATTTTGACCACCAATGGAAAAAAGCATTTTATTTCCCATTAAGATGTTTTCTTTTTTTCTCTCTCATTTCTTTTCTTTTTTATTCTTTCTTTTCTGTATCTCCCCTTTTTTGCCTGTCTTATTTTAATTTTTTTAATATTTTTTCAACAATTATTATATTTTGGTTTTTTTGGTTCTATGAGATTTTTTGGGGGGGGGAGTGTTAATGCTTACTGCACAAATAGGTTTATAAGATAGATAGATATGGGTATGCAAATATTCATATAAATTTACTTATATTTTAATTGATTATTTTCTGCACCTGTTTACTATTTAATCATGGTTTGACTTGGGTGAGGTATAATTATATGTGGGTTTGAGTTGTTTTGATCCTGTTTCTTTGTTTGTTTAAACCTTGGTTTTTGTCCTCTTCCTCACTCTCTCCCACCACAAATAGCCAAATTTTCCTGTTCCTTCCTCCTTTCTTTCATTTTCTATCTTCTACTTCATTTTTATTCCCCTTCTTTACAGCCATCATCTGCTACCTATATCCTTCCTCTCTTCTCTTCCCTTTTTTAAGTATTTCAAAATTTTGTGCCTTCTTACCCCATAGTTGAGAAATTGTAATCCCAATATCTAACAGAATTATATAGTACATGTGATACCTACGTCATTCATATTGTGATGATTAACACGGTGGATGATGTAGTAGACACCTGCTGTTCAATGCCTACTCTAGTAACAGTTTTTGATTGTTGATGCTGATGTTAACTGTTATTCCGAGTTAACACTATAACAATTAGTGTTACAGATGTCAAAGCAGACACTAGACATTTTTCTTAAGGCTGTGCACTAGTGCTATTCCTGGCTCCCTGCATTCTCTAAGAGGTTCTGGAAACTGATTGGTACATTTCAGATATTTCACGATCAAAGAGTAAAATTCCTGCTGCCAAGCAATACTCACAACTCAGTCAATAACAGCAGATCTCACCCCACACACACTCTAGCCTTAACTGAGCCTCAACAAATACTAATATATTGAATTTAATATTATGTTCAATGAACTAAAAGAAGATCTAAGGAATTAAGAGCAAATGCAGGAGATGAGAGTCCACTTCAATAAAGAAATAGAGATAATGAAAGGAAACCAATCAGAACTCCTGGAAATTAAAGACATAATAAATCAAATTAAAAATTCACTTGAAAGCATCACCAAAAGATTACATTGCATTAAAAAAAATAAAAGTTCAGGACTTGAAAGCAGTGTATGTGAACCTGAATACTCAGTATGCAATAAAGAGGGGCGGGCCGGGTGGAAAGACCATGATCAGAATATACAAGAACTCTGGGACAGCAGCAAGAGAACAAACCTGAGAGTCACTGGGATAGAAAAGAACATGGAGATACAAGCAAATGGCTTTAAGAATATCTTCTGTCTGATAGTAACAGATAATTTTCTGCATAGTAAAAGTGAGATAGACATCCACATACAGGAGTCATACAGAACTTCAATCTAGTCAATATAAGAATAGAATCTCTTCAAGACACATCACAATTAAAATGCCTAACAGAAAAGATGGAAAGAATATTAAAAGTTACAAGAGAGGGGCTGGGGCTGGGGCTCAGTGGTAGAGTGCTTGCCTCGCATGTGTGAAGCACTGGGTTCGATCCTCAGCACCACATAAAAATAAATAAATAAATATGTCCATCTACAACTAAGAATATATTTTTTTAAAAAAAGTTGCAAGAGAGAAACATCAGCTCACATTTAGAGGCAAACAAATAAGTCCCACTTCTCTGACTTCTTGACGCAGATCCTAAAATCAAAGAGGGCCTGGAATGAGATATCCCAAGCTCTAAAAGAAAACAATTGCCAGCCAAGGTCATTATATCCAGCAAAGCTGTCTTTCAAAATCAATGGAGAGAGAAAAAAAAACTTTCCATGACAAGAATAAACTCAAAGAATTCATGACCACCCAGTTAGCACTACAAAGAATATTCAAAGATAAACTACACACAGAGGAACCCCCAAACAAACCCCAATTCTCCCAAATAAATAAAGATCAATATAAGACCAACTAACTAAATGAAAATGGAGACAGAAATAAATATAGGAAAAAAATAAGGTGGGAAACTACAAATACATATCCATAACAAGACTGCATATAAATGGTCTAAAATACTACCAATGACATTCTTCTCAGAACTAAAAAAAAAAAAAAAAAAGTCCTAAAATTTATTTCAGAAAAATAAAGGACCCAGAATAGCAAAAGGAATTTTAAGCCAAAAAAAAACAATGCTGGAGGCATCACAACATCTGACTTCAACTTTATACTACAGAGCTACAGTAACAGAAACTGTCTTATACTAACATAAAAACACATAGGCCAATGGTGCAGAATAGAAGACAGAGACAAACCTACTCATCTAAAGTCATGTAATCCTTAACAAAAATACCAAAAACATACATTGGCAATGCAGCCTCTTTAACAAGTAGTCCTGGGAAAACTGGTTATTTTTATGTAGAAGAATGAAAATAGACCCTTATTTCTCACCCTGCACAAAAATCAACTCAAAAAGGATCAAAGAATTAGGAATTAAGCCAGAAACTATGTAAATCCTGGAAGAAAATGTAGGATCAACACTCCAGCTTTTAGACCCAAGCAATGACTTTCTCAATAGGACACATATAGCTCAGGAAGTAATGCCAAGAGTTCATAAACGGGATGGCATCAAATTAAAAAGCTTCTGCACACCAAAAAAAATTAGGAATGCAAAGAGACAACCTACAGAAGGAAGAAAAATTTTGTTAGCTACTCTTCTGACAGAGGATAATATCTAGAATATCTATAAAACACTTTACAGGGCTGGGGATGTGGCTCAAGCGGTAGCGCGCTCGCCTGGCATGCGTGCGGCCCGGGTTCGATCCTCAGCACCACATACAAACAACGATGTCGTGCCCGCCAAAAACTAAAAAATTAAAGTATTAAAATTCTCAAAAAAAAAAACACTTTACACCAAAATATTAAATAACCTAATTAATAAATGGGTCAATGAATTAAAAACACATATCTCAAAAGAAGAAATAAAAATGGACAATAAATATATGGAAAAATGTTCAAAATTATTGGCAATTAGGGAAATGCAAATCAAAACTACACTGAGATTTCATCCCTATGAACAGTATAGTACTATTTGTACTTGGTGATATGGAGAAGGTGGGAGAGAGGCAATTGCAAAAGGTAATATATTAGTGGGTTCATAACTGCACATCTTCTGATATCAGTTATACATGTTTTATGCATTTTGTTTTCTTGTGGATATAATGGGCAAATTAGTCCAAATTTTTCAATATCTAGTCTCTAGATGTTAAAGAAATTGCCACTGCGTGAGCAAGTAGTTAGTAAAATTGGCACATTTTGTACATTTTGTGTTGAAATTCGTAGGAAAGTGTGTCCTCTGTAAATGACTTTTGGATACGAAAACCATATCTAAGCAGTACATGCCTATACTTGTTCTCTTAACTGAAAGTAAAGAGAAGAAAGTGAGAAGGGAAAAGTTCAAGGACAAAATGGTCAAGTTAGGAGACGCCTCAGATTAAAACCATTGTTATGTGTGCCATTTTATTTACCAGTGCTGTGTGTATAGTGGACAGGTTCTTACCTATGTGGGATATCTAGTCTTTCCATATATTTAGTAGTGCTTGATATATTTAAAAGTAGAAGTAGTAGGATAAAACTTTTTGTAAATAGCTTTTTAAAACTGATGGGAAATACTGTGTTTGGAATTATTAAACCACCTCTGAACAGAATATTGTCTATACTTGTTCATTGGGTCAAGAGAGGTGGGAGGAAAGAATTTGCAAAAGGCATTTGGTTAGAGTGTGCTAGAAATTTTCAGCTTACTTATTGCCCTGTAACATGCATTTCATTAACTTTGCTGTGCTGTATATATTGTGTATCTGCTGGACAAAGGAGTCATAATTTTATAATATCTGGTCTCTAGATATTAAAGAGGTGGCCAATGTATGACAAAAGTAAAGTTAATAAACCAACACTTTGTACAGTTTGTGTTAAAATTCATGAAAAGGCAGTCTTCTGAGAAGGACTTTTGGAAGTGAAATTGTAACATCATATCTGAGTGACACATGTGCTTATATCACAAGAGACATGGGGAAAAGATGTGGAAGAAATGAAGGATTCTAGGCCAGAATGATCCTACTTAAAAGAGACTTTCATATATAACCATTGTGACATGTGTGTAGTTGATTCAACACTAATATGTACATAGTGGACAAACTTAAGTCCTTATTTGAAATATCTAGTCTTTCCGGATGTTTAGATGTGCATAGTAGACGTATTATATATTTAATATTATATATTAAAGTAGATGTAGTAAATAAAACATTTTGTAGATATCTTTTTGTTAAAATTCATAATGGAATAACTATCTTTTGGTAGAATGATGATCAAAACACTTCTCTGAGCAGTGCATGTCATAGTTTGCTAATTCAGGGAGGAAGAAGGAAAAGAAATTATAAAGGGCTTTATACCAATGTGTTTTCTGTTAAGCAAGAATGACCATTGTCCTTCATGTCTGTGGGTTTTGTTTTACTATTCTGTGTAAATAATGTATATAAAGACAAATCGAGTCCTAATGGACACCTGGTCTAACTAGATGTTAAAGAGGTTGCCAATGTATGGCGAAAGTAGAGTTAGTAAACTAACACATGGAGTACACTGTGTGCTAAAATTCATAGGAAAGACTGTTCTTAAAACCACTTAGGAAGTGAAATTGTCAAAGCCATCTCTAAGCATTATATGCATATATCCAACCTGTGGGTTGATAAGAGATGACAAAGAGAAGGATTCTAGACCCGAATGTTTCTCTTTGGAAGACACTTTCAAATTCTAGCCTTTAAAAAGGGGGGCTTTTGCTTCCATGTCTAGCTTTTGTTAAGTAAGTGTGTATAGTCTATTTAGTGATATTTTAAGTCCTTGTTGGAAACATCTTGTCTTTCCAGATGTTTAAAAGGGCACAACACCTGGTAAAAGTAGAGTTAAAGTAATGCCCTTTAAGAATTTTCATTACTACATAGAAATGGTTGCCATTTAGGGGAATGGAATTGTTGAACTTGATGTCTTGGAAAATAGGTTGAAGGTTCACTGGTGGGAGGGTGGGGTGGAGAAATTATGCATAAAGAAGCAATCTGTGCACCTTAGATTACTTGAGATTTTCTAGCCCTTGTTATATGTGCATTTTAGTTAATATTGCTGGGTATTAGAGGACAAGTCCTAATGCTCAAAGTTTGTTAAAAGCAGCAAAATAATCTCTATATAAATATATTTTGATAGTTTTTAGGAAGAACTGTCTTCTGGGAATGACTTTTGTTAATCCACCTCTTGGAGATAGGGGTATTCCTAAAATTAGTCACTGGAATGGTGAAGAGGGAGAACAGGAAGGGTGAGGGGAAGTACTCTTTGCTCATATCTCCACATCTGGAAGACAGTTTTAGATTATAAACACAGATATTTATGTGCATTTTTGGTAAAGTAATTGTTTTTATTTTTCACAAATTTTATACTTTATTTCACAACATCTAAGCTTTCTAGATGTCCTGAGGTGACCATGTATCATGAAAAGTAGAGCTAATGAATTATCCAACTTGTAATTATCTTTTTGTCATAGTTGATAAAAAAGATGCATCTTGGACATGGAATTGCTGTATCTCTGGGCAGTTTGTATTAGGACTTGTTCATTAGGCTGGCAGCAGAGAGCCAGAAGGAAGCATACAAGGAAAGATGGGAGCAAATGCTCAAGGATTTACACTCGAGCCATTGATGTGTATGCATCTTCTGGCTGTGCCATAAGAATACTTTAATTCACTGGGAACATGCATTCTTGCTAATATTTTAGTTGCAGAAATCTGGTAATGAAACAGGTTTGGTGTATTCTGTTGCTTTGTCTCATTTTAAATTGAAAATTAAGGGAATGCATTATTTTTGTTGTAACTCTGTCATTATGTCTATGTAGATTCCTGTTGCCATTTACGTCTTTCACTGAAATTTTTGTCCTGAAGAAAGGTTTACAATGTTTTTGTAACAGATTGAGTTGGTGTAATGTATAATTGGTTATCAAAAACACGTAGCTTTGGGATTCTGAATTGGTGAATATTCGTGATGTATGGAAAAGCAAGATATACACTACAACACAAAATGGGATGTTGTGCATGTATGTTTATGCACAATCTGGAGGGACACAGCCAACTAAGCTGCTTGTGACTGGATGACTTTGTTCTTTGCTTGTGTTTTCTCTTTCCTGTAATGCCCATATTAACTTAAAAAAAATAAGAATACAAATAATAAATTTTGGAAAGAATGTGGAAAAACCACTTTTACACTGCTGGTGAGATTTTAAATTAGTATCAGGATGGAGGATTCTCAAAAGACTAGGCATGGAACCACCATATGCCCCAGCTATATCAGTCTTTAATATTTATCCTAAAGAATTCATGACACAAAAAAATAAATAAATAAAAAATAAAAGAGTTGGGGATATAAAAAAAAGAATTCATGTCACAATACTACATTAAACCCATGTTAATAGCAGCATAATTCACAATAAACAAACTATGGAACCAGCTAGGTGTCCATCAACAGATGAATAAATAGAGAAAATGTAGTATATATACACACAATTGAATTCTATTCAACCATAAAGAAAAATGAAATTCATTTGCAAGAAAATGGATAGAACAAGCGACCATAGAGTTAAGGAAAATAAGTCAAACTCAGAAGGTCACAAGTTGAATATTTTCTCTCATATACAGAAGCTACAGAGGAAAAAGGAAAACAAATGTGGGTAATGGATCTCCTAAAAATCAAAGGGAGATCAGCAAAAGGATTTCCTCTAGGAGGAAAGTACTGGGGAGCAATATTGGCTAAATTATAATGCTATATCATGTTCTTATATGAATATGCAACAACAAATCCCATCATTATGTGCAACTATCATGCATCAATTTTTAAAAAATGGTCTCAACTTCCCAATGAAAACACATAGATTACCAAAATGGATCAATAAAATAAGATCTAACTAGATGCTATTTTTTAGAGACTCATCTCATAGGCACAGACACTCACTGAAAGAAAAAGGATGAAGGAAAAAATCCCATGAAAAATGGGGTCCAAAACCAAAAATAGTAGCTATTCTTATATGTAACAAAGCATATTTCAAGCAAAAAATAATCATAGGAGACAAAGAAGACCATTACATCCTGGTTAAGGGAACAATCCCTCAAGAAGTTGTAACAATAGTAAAAATATGTGCTCCAAATTCAGTGCACCTTATTACCCAAAAAAGAAAAAAAACTTGACATTCGATCCTAGATAGATCCCAATACAATAATAAAGATTTCGGCTCTCACATGAGTGGTTTCAACACACAATTTTTTCAATATATAGGACATAAAAATCAACAAAGATATTTTTATCTAAATACTATAAACCAAATAGACTTAATAGACATCCCACAGAATATTTCACCCCAAAGCCACTGAATTTACCTTCTTCTCAGCAGTTCATGAGACCTTTTCCAAAACAGACCATATTCTAGGTCACAAATTAAGTCTTAGGATATACAAAAAAATGGATATAATCCCATTCATCAGATCATAATGGAATGAAACTAGAAGTCAACAGCAAGAAAAATAATGGAAACCACACAAGTGTAAGGAGATTGAACTATACTCTTAAAGGAAGAGTGGATCATAGAAGAAATTCTTAAGAACAAATGAGAACAGAGATACAACATATACCTCTGGAGCATTCCAAGAGGAAGACTATAGCATTGAGTGGCTACATTAAAAAAATAATAATAAAGAGATTCCAAAGAAATAAACTGACACTCCACCTCAAAGCCTCAGAAAAGGAAGAACAAATGAACTTCAAGATCCAGAGAATACTGAAAATAATTAAGATCAGAGCTGAAATTAATGAAATTGAGAATAAAAAAATACATAGGATCAATCCAACAAAGAGTTGGTTCTGAAAAGATAAATAACATTGATAAATGCTTAGCCACCTTAACCAAAAGAGAGAGAAGAATCAAATAAACAAAATTAGAATTGAAAAAGGAGATATCATCACAGATGAAATTCAGAGAATCATTAGAAATGGATTCAAAAATTTACACTCCAATGAACTGAAAAATCCAAATTACAAATTTCTAGACACATATGAGCTGCCCAAATTGAAAGAAGAAGAAATATAAAGCCTAAACAGACCAATATTAAGTAATGAATTTAAAACAGAAATTAAAACCCATTTAACAAAGAAAAGCCAAGGACCAGATGGATTCTCAGCTGAGTTCTACCAGACCTTTAAAGAAGACCTAATATCAGCCTTTCTCAAATTATTCCATGAAATTGAAAAGGAGAGAGCCCTCCCACATACATTCTATGAAGTCAATATAACCCCGATACCAAAACTAGAAAAAGATACATCAAGGAAAGAAAACTATAAACCAATATCTCTGATGAACATATTTGCAAAAATCCTCAATAAAATATTAGCAAACCTTTCAAAAACACATCAAGAAGATAATACACCATGTTCAAATGGGTTTTGTCCCAGAAATGCAAGGTTGGTTCAACAAATCTATAAATGTAATTTGCCACATAGAGTTGAGGATAAGAATCATATGATCATCTCAATAGATGCAGAAAAGACCTTTGACAAAATCCAGCACACATTCTTTTGAAAAACACTGGTGAGACTGACCTCAACATTGTAAAGGCTATATATGACAAACCCAAAGCCAACATCATCCTGAAAAGAAAAAAAAAAACTAAAAGCATTTCCTCCAAAATTAGGAATAAGACAAGGGTGTCCACTTTCACCAATTCTATTCAATACAGTTCTTGAAACTCTAACTAGAGTAATCAGGCAAGAGAAGGAAATTAAAGACATACAACAGGAAAAGAAATCAAATTATTCATTTGCTGATGAATGACCCTTATTAGAAAATGCAACCAAAAAAAGTCCACCAGAAGACTTCTATAGCTGATAAATGAATTTGGCAAAGTAGCAGGATCAATATTTACATTCATAAATCAGTAGCTTTATACCAAAAGTGATTTTGCTGAGAAAGAAATTGGAAAAATTATCCCATTCACATTAACCTCAAAAGAAGAAAATTCAGGAATTAACCAAGGAGGTAGATGATCTCTACAATGAAAATTACAGAACGCTGAAGAAATCAAGGAAGACCTTAGAAGATGGAAAGACCTCTCATGTTCTTGGATAGGCAGAATTTATACTTTCAAAATGACCATACTACCAAAAGCAATGTGCAGATTCAATGCAGTACCCATCAATATACCAATGCCATTCTTCACAACACTAGAAAAAGTGATTCTGAAATTCATCTGAAAGAATAAGAGACCCACAATAGTCAAAGCAATCCTAAGCAAGAAAAGCAATGCTGGAGGCATCACAACACCAGAACTCAAATTATACTACAGAGCTACAGTAACAAAAACAACGTAGTATTGGCACCAAAATGGGCATGAAGACCAATGGAATAGAATAGAAGACCCAGAGACAAACCCACATACTTACAGTCATCTGACACTAAACAAAATGTGTTGGAGAAAAGACAAACTCTTTAACAAATTGTGCTGGGGAAACTGGTTATCTATAAGCAGAACAATAAAATTTGATCCCTATTTCTTATCTTGCACAAAAGTTAACTCAATGTGGATCAGAGACTTAAGAATCAGACCAGAAATTTTGAAGCTGCTAGAAGAAATTGTAAGCCCAATACTACAACATATTGGCACAGGCACAGTATCCTTAACAAAACTCCTAAAGCATAAGAAGTAAAATCAAGAATCAAGAAGTGTGATGGCATCAAATTAACAAGTTTCTGCACAACAAAGGAGACAACAGTGTAAAGAGAGAGCCTAGAGAATGGCAAAAGAAAAATGCCAGTTGCTTCTCTGACAGAAATAATATCCAGAATATATGAAGAACTGAAAAACCTAGCAGTAGAACCACAATATGACCCAGCTATTCCACTCCTTGGTATATATCCAAAATATTTAGAATCAGCATTCTATAGGGATGCAGCCACATCAATGTTTATAGCAGCACAATTCACAATAGCTAAACTGTGGAACCAACCTAGAAGCCCTTCAGTGGATGAATGGATTAAAAAATGTGGCATATATACACAATGGAATTTTTACTCAGCAATAAAAGAGAATAAAATCATAGCATTTGCAGGTAAATGGATGGTGTTGGAGAAAATAATGCTAAGTGAAGTTAGCTAATCCCAAAAAAACAAATGCTGAATGTTTTCTCTGATATAAGAAGGCTTATCATAGTGGGATAGGGAGGGGAAGCATGGGAGGAATAGACAAACTCTAGATAGGGCAGAGGGGTGGGAGGGGAAGAGAGGGGGTCAGGGGGTTAGCAAGGATGGTGGAGTGTGATGGACATCATTATCCAAAGTACATGTATGAAGACATTGGTGTGAACATACTTTATATACAACCAGAGATATGAAAAATTGTGCTGTATATATGTAATAAGAATTGTAATGCATTCCATGTATTTTTTTAAAAATCAATTAAAAAATATAAAAACAAAAAAACAAAGTACATTATGAAGACACGAATTGGTGTGAATATACTTTATATTCAACCAGAGATATGAAAAATTTGTGCTCTATATGTGTAATATGAATTGCAATGCATTCTGCTGTCATATATAAATAAAAACAATAATTTTAAAAAAATTCACCTTTAATCATAAAAATAGTAAAAGAATTCAACTACATTGTCACAAATAAAATTAATATAAAAATAATATAAATATTAATGATATAAATATTAGTCTACTAATAATAGCTCATATATGGTAGGTATTCAATAAACAATAAAGTTTATTATAAATAGTGAAAGAATTCAACCAGTTGGTCACATATGAGAGTAATAATATAAGTATTAATTCAACATAAGTATAATAATATAAATATCCATCTACTGATGATAGCTCATAATAGTATTTAATAAGCAATAAAGATTTTTAAATCTTCATGAAAATTATGCATCCAACTTTCAGATAAGGATTATCTCAGGAAAGGAAGGAGATTCACAACGGAGTTCTACTGTCATAAAAAAGAATGAAATTATGACATTTGCTGGTATTCTTGTTCTGGTTTGATTGTACTCTTTAAATTCCATTTTCACGTAAAAAAAAATAGTCCAGTATAGATTCAGAATTCTCTTCAGCAAAATTTATTGCACAGTTCAAAAACCCCCCTCTGTTCCTTTGCATATTTAATATGTCTGCATTGGCAACCTGAGATTCTTTTTACATAGTACATACTTGTCATGCATAATTCAAAAATATCATTTTCTTATACTTTTCAAAATGTAAAAATGAACTCTGGAAAGATTTTAGGCATATTGACCTTCTTTGACAAAGACCTGATTAAGCTGAGGATAAGGGAATTGATTTTTTTTCTCTTGCCATTGATTATCAGGACACAGACCAAAGGGGCTTTTTCCATTAATGGAACACTTGCATATGTATTAGCAACAACTTAATAACTCCCACAGAAACTCCATCACTACCAGAGTAACTAGCCTCTTGGTTTCCACTCCCTTGTCCAAAAATGTTCCTCTGCCTATCTCTCATAATAGGCCTGAGACTTTGGGACTAGTACCAGAGGCAGGGACACAGTGGAATAAATTATAGACAGAAGTCAGATTTTTTTCTATTGTCTCTAAACAATTTGGACACCACCCAAAATGTGTCCTTCTGTGCATTTGTGCACACACACACATACACACACACCAGTGCATGTTTTGGTAACATTTTAATAAGTCCCATTGAAACCACACCACCAAAACTGCCATCAGCCACACGACGTCCGCTTTCTTGTCCAATAATATTCTCTTTGCCATTCTTGTACTATGCCTGAGACCAAGTGGTTTGAACATAACACAGGGATACAGAGGAAGAAACTTAAAAGATGTGATTCCTTGAATCTGTCCTATATTTCCTGAAGAAAAAAAAAAGAGCAAGAATATTAAGATACTTAATCCTCCATCAGACGTTAGAAACAAAATCTTCAAGAATTAGTGTTGGAGCTGAAGGTATAAAGCTTAGTGGTAGAGCACTTTCCTGGAATGCCCAAGACCCTGGATTCAATTCTCAGCACTGCCAAAAAAAGAAGAAGAAAAGAATTAATATTTCCCTTTATCATGCACTGTACCCAACAGCATAAAGCTTTTAGTTTAAATTTTAGGATTGAAGGAAGTAGGTAAAGACATTAGACTTCTACTTAAGACTGAGTCATGCACATTGAAATCAAGATGCTGTTATTGATTATGTATCACTAATTTGACTTGAATATATTCCAGGTATAGCAAATGCTTCAGAGCCAAGATGACCATCTCACTGACAAGCAAAACGGTGGGTGTCAAACATTGGGAGGAGGGAGGGTGTGTTAAGAAGGATGCAGAATACAGTCTGGGTGTGAGCAAAGTCATCATGCATTTGCCAAGAGCCCTTGAGTTGCTTCCTGGTGACGCTTCCTCCGACTAACTTTAATGGGTGAAGGGTTTCTGCCAAGTGCTTTTCTTCAGATGGACTTTTTCAAATGCCCTTGCAAAGTGAGATCTTAACCTACATGGATTGAATTGGGGAAATATGAAAGAGAACAGCATTGTCTTTTATCCTCTTTCTTTCTCTCCATATTTTACTCCTTCCTTGTATCCAAAATAGAAGCCTGCTATATCATGAAAAACAGGAATAACACTATTTCTGACCTAATGGGTGAAGGTAATAATTAAAGACATCAACATTCTATGCCACATTGCATAAAGAGCACTCAGAACGTAGTAGTTTTATTATTGCTAGAAATGATTTTATCATCTACCTTCTCTCCTTTACTATCCAAATCTCTCCACTTCTCTCACAACATCTCCCTTTCTTATCATGCATTGCTTTTAACTTGCACAAATCATCCACACTTATTAGACTGAAAACACTTTAGCAGTGTGACCCAATCTATCTACATCCATTTTTTACTTAATATTTTTATTTAATATTATCTAAAATATTACTTATGCATATTAAAGAAGTTTCATGTGATATTTCCACATATGCATAGAACCAGCTTGCACTGACCAAATTTGACCTCCCTTTGTTCACCACCACCCCCAATACACACACCTCCTTCCTTCCAGTCTCTATGAATCACTATTCTATTTTAGGTCAACTTTTGTAGCTTCAACGTATGAGACGGAGCATGCACTACTTGCATATCTGTGTCTGGCTTATGTCCTTTAACATAATGTCATTCAGTTCCATCCATTTACCCATTTACATAGCAAGATTGCAATAAATGTCTGCTGGCTATGCATGAGGTAGAGCAAGTCATAATAATCATAAAACTTCCTTATAAAAAAGCAGGTGTTGTTCTGGTGACACCAATGCCTCTCAATGCTTGTAGGATCCCCCCATTCTCTAAGCATGATTCAAAGAGGGAAAGAAGCAGAGAAAAGTGTAATTAGTACAGTGAAGTACCTCTGGAAGGAGGTCCCTGTTCTTTTCTCTCCCCCACACTCAAGCAAGAGCCACAACTTTCCATGACTGCTTTCCAGAATATTCCCTGACAGTACAATACTAGATAAACGCACTGGAACTGAAGGTGAAAAAGTCCAAGGGCATTGCTACCACCCATCTGAAAAAGAAAAAAAAAATTCAATTTAAAAATTTTGTAATCTTGAGTCAGTGGACTTAGATCAATCATTCATCAACCGAAAAATACCTAGGTATTGTGCCTAAGTGCACCTGGTACACTGAATGTGACAACACACTCATTCATGAGGTAAGACAGATTTCTCTTAGTGCTAAAAACCTGCTTTCATTCTACAGTGTGCCAACCGCACTGTGTTCCCCAATGCTGCCTGTACAGTCCTGTTATTTTTACCGCTTATTGAACTTTCGCGAGTTCTTGCCTCTGTGTGATATCTCTCTGCTTCTGATTCTTGGGAATTCATGAAGCCTGAGTGAAACCTTGGTCTCCTCTGGAAAACTTCCGATGCAGGTCGGCCATGCTCCCACAGTACTGATCAGGCCACATTGTGTCCCATGAGTGTTACACACTTAAATGTATGTGCTCTCCAGCACACAGAAAATGTCTCCAAAGGTAGGACTTTGCCAAACTGTGTGTGTATTGCTAGTACCAGCCCAATCCCCACCATGCTGGGAGGGTCACAGAATGTGTGCGGAAGGACAAAAGGACTCCTTGGCTAGATGCAGTCTCAGTGATAAATAAAGGCATTGTCAGGAATGCAGTTGAATCTAACTTTACAGAATCGGGTTCCACTTTTTTTAATAGTCTTTTTTTTTAATTGTAGATGAACACAATACCTTTATTTATTTATTTATTTTATGTGGTGCTGAGGATTGAACCCAGTGCCTTACGCATGCAAGGCAAGTGCTCTACCACTCAGCTACAGCCCCAGCCCTCGGGTTCCATTTTTCTAACATCAATTTCTGCTGCACCATGTTATCGAGGGTGCTGCAGATGCCTGGGAGGTTAGGTTGAACCTATGCTAGGTCCTGATTTATCTGGAAACTTTATGACCTTTTTAAACATACAGCTCATCTGGGACTGTTTTTCTCTCACCTTTACCCTAAAATTGAGGTGGGGAAATAATTCTAATGAATTCAATGTTTAAACAACTATTGCATGTTCTCATTAACAAATGGAATGCAGGTTTGGGAACTAAACAGAATCACATCCGTTCAACAACTTACTGGTGTTGTCAGTTTGGGGAAGTGAGCTCACCTTTTTTTGAACATTGTGTCTTTTTCTGTAGGAATGAAATAAAAGCCACTTCTTCATAAGAGAGAACTATTCACAAAACACTTTATGTCTTGAGATGGGAAGCTTGCAGAGGGCATCCTGACTGACTCTCCAGATGGTTTTTCTCAACCACTTACAAATGGATCTACTGATATCTACGAGACAGAGAAGGAGGAGCAGAACAGGGAGAGAAGTAGGTTTCCAATTTGCTTCCTCCTTTTGGCAGAGCCTAAAATTGAGCTCCTGCATCAGAACTTTCTTCAATTTGTAGCCTGTCAAGTGAATCTCCCCCTCAGTTCAGATTCCTCTTGCTCTCTGTGGGCTCCAACTGAGAGTGTCCACGCAGTTCAGAGTTGAGGGTCACAGCCCCCATCATTCAATTGTCAGATCCAGAGTGTGGATAAGATGCAACCCGTATCTGCAGTCTCCCAGTCCAGAGCTCTCTGCACAATGTCCCACAGCCTCTCTCGGCAGAACCAAGCCTTCATTCAGTCTTAATGAACTTACAAAAGCATCTTTCAGATTTCCAAAATACCCACAGGTTCTGGTAGTGTGGAGAAATAACAGATAATAATCACAAATTAGGAGCAGTGCAGATGGTCCTTTTATATCTTGCCTTTAAGGAAGCCAGAAACTTTCACTACCTCCCTTCAAAGAAGCACAATGGACAAGAATTGAAACAATTTTATTAAAGCAGAATAGACGCAGAAAAGTTTTTATGATATTGGAGGTTGGTACCAAAGCATCAGGTTCAACTTTGGTGGCTTTATCTCCTTAAATGTGCTATGTAAATGTCACTCCTTAATGGACTTTCTTACCCAAAATAGTTCTATAGGAAAAGGAATGAATGGTATTGTGTGTAAAATGTGATTTGATCACAAAACCTGATTGCCATTTTTAAAATGTGGACAGCTTAACAAATTGCAAACACTGCAGCCATGCAGGGAAGCTTCTGGTTGCACACTAGGACCTTGGAGAGACAACAAAATAAATTGTCCTTTCTTTCATTCGACACACCTTGGAACAAAAGAGCAAAAAGAGGATGACCCCATCGAGATGGAGAACTGCACCAGGGTAAAAGAATTTGTTTTCCTTGGCCTCACCCAGAATCAAGACGTGAGCTTTGCCTTGTTCCTTTTCCTACTTCTGGTGTACCTGACGACTCTGCTGGGAAACCTTCTCATCATGGTCACTGTGACCTGGGAGTCACGCCTACACACCCCCATGTATTTTTTGCTCCGTAATTTGTCGATTGCCGACATCTGCTTTTCCTCCATCACAGCTCCCAAGGTGCTGGTGGACCTTCTCTCTGACAAGAAGACCATCTCCTTCAATGGCTGCCTCACTCAGATGTTCTTCTTCCACCTTATTGGGGGGGTGGATGTAATTTCTCTGTCAGTGATGGCTCTAGATCGATATGTGGCCATCTCCAAGCCCCTGCACTACGTGACCATCATGAACAGAAACAGTTGCATTGGGTTAATAGTGGGCTCCTGGCTGGGGGGCTTCGTCCACTCCATTGTGCAGATCTCCCTCTTGCTCCCACTGCCCTTCTGTGGGCCCAATGTCCTTGACACTTTCTACTGTGACGTCCCCCAGGTCCTCAAACTCGCCTGTACTGACATTTTTGTACTTGAACTGCTCATGATTTCCAACAATGGGATGCTCACCACACTGTGGTTTTTCCTGCTCCTGGTGTCCTATTTGGTCATATTATTATTAATAAGGTCTCAGGCAGGAGAGGGCAGGAGGAAAGCCATCTCCACCTGCACCTCCCACATCACTGTGGTGACCCTGCACTTTGTGCCCTGCATCTATGTCTATGCCAGGCCCTTCACTGCCCTCCCAACAGATAAGGCCATCTCTGTCACCTTCACTGTCATCTCCCCTCTGCTGAACCCCTTGATCTACACTCTGAGGAACCATGAGATGAAGTCAGCCATGGGGAGACTCAGGAAAAGACTTGGACCTTCTGACAGAATGGACCAGTAGTTCCCTCCTGTCCCCACCTTTGAGAATGTTGAACATCAGGTAGACTCTCTTTGCTACCTGATTTCTAACTAATTTTTTCTGTTTCTACTAAAATAAGCATGACTTTCAAAGATTCTGATCAGCATGCCCCCAAAGTAAACAGATGTGCTTTGTGTCTCAGAAAAGAAAAATAAAATTTTTAGCAGAGAGATGTATGTTGCTTTTGCTACACAGCCTCAGAAGAAATAAAGGAATCAGAATTAAAATCACTCAGGTCTTCCCACCATATCTCTGCACCATCAGCCAGAAGGGAGCTCAGGCCTTGGGGTTCTGCAAGGTGGAATAATTAGGTCATCACACCAAGTTAAGTTCCTCTGCTACTTCTGTAATATGAATAAGCTAATGATGCCCACCTTAAAAGACTTTTTAATCTCAAGTCCACACTCCACTGGTTGAGAGCAGGTGCCTTGTAGTTGGCACTGCCTGAGTTACAACAGGGCCTACCAGCACTTGTCAGAAGTACAGGAGCTCCCAGGGGCCAGAGGTGAAATAACCCATGCTTCAAAGTACAAGACGTAGTGTTGGATTATTAACCAAAGCATAAAATAAATACCCATGAGTTCATGCTGATGTAAATAAATGATTGAATAAATAAATCAGTGGAGCGGCTGGGGCTGTAGCTCAGTGGTTGAGCACTTGCCTCACATGCGTGAGGCACTGGGTTCGTTCCTCAGCACCATATTAAAAAAATAAGTAAATAAAATAAAGATATTGTGTCCATCTACAACTAAAAAAATATTTTAAAAAAATAGATGGAGGGTAATGAACAAGTATCACATGGTGTAGAATTCCAAATAACTTATGTGGATTCTCCACCCTCAAAGAGATGTAGGCTGCCCTGAGATCCCTGGAATACTTGGAGAATTGTTCTGCCTGGCTTAGGGGTCAGCAGGTCTTGATGTATTTCCATATCCATGTCTGAGGACCCACTTGTATTTTTCAGTTGGGGCTCAGGAATTCTTGCTCACATGGAATGGAGACTGCCCAGTTTGGGTTCTTTAGTGAAGGTGATTTGGGGAACCTTTTAAATAAGACTTCTGAGGGATGGGGTTGTGGCTCAGTGGTAGAGCGCTTGCCTAGCATGTGTGAGGCACTGGGTTTGATCCTTAGCACCACATAAAAATAAATAAATACAATAAAGTTATGTGTCCATCTACAACTAAAGAAAAATATAAATAATAAAAAATAAAACTTCTGAAGGCAAACAAAAAGAGGTGTAGCCTAACCCCCAACTCCTTGCATGGGAGTCCTGAATAGTGATGTCCTCCCAAAGAGCACAATGTGGAAGCAGAACAAAAAATCTGGAGAAACCTGAAAAAAACTACTTTGTCCAGGTATTCAACACACTGGTGACAAATCATTTTAACAGCATGTGCCCTTTGACATGCTGGAATGAAGGGGCACTTTAGCTCTGTACCTTTTCTCCCAAAAACCTATGACCTCTGTCTACCCAAGGGAAAATCACTAGACCAAGCAAAATTGAGGGACCTTCTCTAAAATACATAACTCCTTAATACTGTCAGGGCCATCAAAAACAAGGAAAATCTGAGAAATTTTTCATATAGAGGAGCTTAAGGAGACAGGGCAAAGAAATGCAATGTGTTATCCTAGATGGGATCCTTTAACAAAAAAGAAATAGGATATTAAGTTCAAGAGTAAGGAAATCTAAATAAAACATAGACTTTATTTAGTAATAATTTATCAACATGTAGTTTTTTTAGTTGTGACAAAATTACTATAATACTGTTCACAGGGAATCTGTGTGTCAGGTATATGGAAACTTAATAATATTCTTGCAGTTTTGCTGTAAATCTGTCCTAAAGTTAAAATTTTATTTTGTTAAATGTACCTAGCAGCCTGGAATGGTGGCACATAACTATAATCCCAGCAGTTTGGGAGGCCGAGGCAGGAAGATTATGAGTTCAAAGCCAGTCTCAGCAAAAGTGAGGCACTAAACAACTCAGCGAGACCCTGTCTCTAAATGAATATTTAAAAGTGTGGGCTAGAGATGTGGCTCTGTGATTGAGTGTCCCTGGGCTCAATCCCTGGTATTAAAAAAGAAATACCTAGCACATAAGAATACTTAATAATATTAAATACTTCTCTCATTTTTCTTTAAAGATGATGCTCAAAAGGAAAGTACCGGGGACTAAATTAGAACAAATTATATTCCATGCTTTTATAATTATGTCAAAATAAATTTTATTATCATGTATAACTAAAAAGAACCAATTAAAATTTTAAAAAATGATTTTCCAAAACAGTTTTTTCCTCAATTCAAAATGTTTTTCTTCCCCTAAAGCCTTTGGGAATGAGAAGAGGGAGGTGGTGGAGACTGTTGGTTAATACTACGAAGTAATATCCTACTAAAGTGCCATTTGGGGAAACTGAGAAATTTCTGCTTCATGCATTTTGTTATTAACTTATTCAGGCTGGATGCTGGGGTTTGTCATTTTGAAGGGACACCTTGACTGAATCATGCAGATGTAAAGTAAATCCCTGCAAATTGCAACTGGGGAGGTCTTGAATCCAAAGAGTAACTCAGAAATAGCACTGTAAGCATTCAGTTTGTTGATCTTCACTGGGAAAGAGCTGGATATACTAAACTTAATTCTGTTGCAACTAGAGAGAAGGAGTTGGGTTTGGACTTTAGGTGACATTAGGGAGACTTCTGCCTGTAGAATCCCTTCTGCCTGGAGGCTGTCTAGGGCCTAAGGAGGAAGAAGTGGGCAGGTTGCCCTTTGCTTCAGAAGCATTCCAGATAGGCAGAGGGAGCAACTCTTGACAATATTCAGTTTTGAAGGCTTTAAAATTGTACAGAGTAGAAATGGTCAAACAACATAGCTAGCTATCGAAATGGAAGCACATTTCTCACCGTGTGGACATCTTTTTGCTCACTTTTTCTTTTTTTTTTTTGAGAGAGAGAGAGAATTTTTTAATATTTATTTTTTAGTTATTGGCGGACACAACATCTTTGTTTGTATGTGGTGCTGAGGATCGAACCCGGGCCGCACGCATGCCAGGCGAGCGCGCTACCGCTTGAGCCACATCCCCAGCCCTCACTTTTTCTTAATGTAAACAGCTAGCAATAGTGCTCTTTCCTGTGCCTGCTTCACCCTCTTCCCCAGAGGGGGAACGCCTTGTAAACAAAGTGGGGTGGGATGGGACTTACCCCAATCTTCCTGCCCCTGAAAATCCAGTATTCTTTGTATGAATTTTCAAATACAGAAATAGAACAGGAACCAATGCCCTGCCAGTTATAAGTCTATGTCAACTTCATGGATTCAAGGGCAAAGAGCCCCTCTGATGATCAAGAACAGTGCAATTTGGGTTTTGTAAGAAATACAAGTTGACATATTTTAAGGTAACCTCTCCCCCTATTGAAGCCAGAGCCTGGGGGGATTCTCTCTTTAGGCTGCCTCTACAAAAGTGTAGAGTCTAGACAGAGTGTATATCCCTAAGCATACGTGCCTAAGTAACTTCTTAATTACTCCCACTGAAACAACCTCACCATAACCAGAATTCTTGCACAGAATATCCACCAAAATCCCTCTGACAATTCTCACATTTGTTCTGGGATTAAGAAATTGGTAAATATGACAGAGCACTGGGTACCAGTGTTGAAGAACCAATACTATTCCCTGAGTCTGCCCTTTGTCACATCGATGCAAAAAAGAAGCCACTAAAATCAGTGGCTTCCAGAGGGGTGTTTAACAGAACGTTCTGAAACCAAATGCTTCCCAAGTTTGAAGTGAACTTTAGTTAAGATGTCGGAGCTCTTGAAAGAAGGCTGGAGATCATAGGTAAGAGACAGTGCCACAAGATTGTATGTGCCTGGTCACCAGATGAGCAAACAATAGTAAGAACTATTGAAATCCAGGGGTAGGGGCTGGGGTTGTAGCTCAGTTGGTGGAGCAGTTCGCCTAGCCCATGTGAGGCACCGGATTCGATCCTCAGCACCACATAAATGCAAATAAATAAAATAAAGGTATTGTGTCTATCTACAACTGAAAACACATTTTTTTAAAAAAAGAAATCCAGGTGTAATCGTTAAGATTAATAAAGGTTAAGAATATTAAGAATGATAATCATTGTGAAATGAGATCAGACTGGAACTGGGGGGAAAGCAGCTTTTGTTCTCTGGGGTTTCTTGAATTGTACAGAAAAAAGATTGTTGTCATGCATTTCTTCCCTCTATCCAGATGGATCTCCTCAGACTAGGAAATCTACAGAGACGATTCTTATCCCAAGTTTAACCTAGAGAGAAAAATGAAGTATTTCAAATTCTCAGGAAAGTAGAACGACATACAATTAACACCTACATGAAGTTCACATGAAACTCAAGAAATTAGCTTTCTCATCGAGTATCCTGTTCATAAGCAACTTCCAGTGGTTCCCCCAAGTCCAGCACTTTCTTCCCATCCCCAAATGCCCAAAATGTAAGTGTCATCTCCTCTGTGCAATTTTCTGAGCCTCGTGGTGAGAAATCCTTTTCTCACACTCAGCTTTTCATCTGTCCTGAGACAGCCCCTGTCACTCCCCTATAACTATAGATAGTGATGCTTTCCCACTGTTTGGATTGTATTCCTTTCTCTCAAATAACCTGGAACTCGACCATGCTCTATCAGTATTTGCTAAATAGTTAGATGGATTTTTAAAAGCAGAAGGATGGAGAAGCTGAAGGAGCTTGTCTTTGAATTACCAAAGGTAGTTTTTAAACATAGAATCTATTCCTTGATTTTCTACCCTTCTGTGTAGACCACGTTTGCTGTACAACTGGAGTCTTGGTGGAAGACTGTTATAACCAAGGTGGTTCCCCTGAGCATCTCCAACAACTAGACTGAGTTGGTGCTTTCTGGTGACCATTTGCTCTCTTTAAGCTACTCTGGATTGATTTTTTTAGTGTGGCATGACTAAAACACTTTGTGTTTCAAAGGAATTTTCCCCCCAGACTGGATAACCCATTTAAGTAGTTCTAAGGACCCTTATCTTCAAAAGGATGCTCTTTGGATTAAATTCTGCAGAAGCATTCAGATACCATTTGGCTCAATATGCCCCATCTACCCATGAGCCCCCACCATTAAAGTTACCCAGCACAGTTCTATGCATAAGGAATATCCAGCCTGCACATGGAAACCTTTACATATGCAATTCACCAACTCCTCACAACCTCCCCGTGGAGTGGGTGCTATTATTATCTCCATTCCACAGAGGAAGCACAGATTCAGTGAGGGCACACACTTGCCCAGATCCCACATATGCAAAGCCAGGACTTGAACCCAGATGGCTCTTGCTACCCAGCCCTTGCACTGCACCACTTCATGATGCCAGATGGAAGCCACACCAGGCAAGTGGTCTTCTCACCCCATACATGGTCACTAACTTCTGCCCTGCTTTTATTGCCACTGAAAGAAAAAACCTCCTACTTTCTGTAAAACAGTATAATCTGATGATGTTTGAGTCTCTGAAGAAGCAATGTGTGTATGTAAGTTGTTAACCCAGAGTTTTTCTTCATGCTTACACACATATAATCACACTTATGAATTAGGCAGTATTCTAAGTACTAATGCTTAATGTAGATTAATTCGTTTAGTTTCCACAAAAATCATATGAAGAAGATGCTTCTGCCTCCAAATGACCTGTGCATAGACTGAGGTCAATGGGGTAAGTGTCTCAGTGGAACAGCATAACCAGCCAGTGCCCAGATGGGCTTTGGACAGATGGGCATGTGGTGCCAGAGTTCACCAAGCAGCCACCTCTAAACCACACCTCTCGGCAGCTGGTTTTAAGTCTTTGTAATTAAATAGATCTTGGACAAAGTTGCATATTGAGGAAAAACATTTTGAATGGAAAGTAAACTGTGTCAAAAGAAATGTCTTCATTTGGACTAACAAAGACATACAAAAAAATGGGAAGAAAGTGACTTTCACTCTTTTTGTTTGTTTCCGATTATGGGACGAAAAGGGAGATAAACTGGGAAGAAATTAAGAAATTAAGGACCATTTCAAGGGTTCATGAAAAAACAAGAACCCCAAAGCAACACAATTCTATGGTAAGTATATGTTTAACATTTTAAGAAACCACCAGATGGTTTTTTAAGGTGGTTTTACCATTTTACATCCTCACCAGTATTCTAGTTTCTCTACAACTTTACCCACTCTGGATAGATCCATTTTAATATTAGTCGCTCTAATAGGTGAATACCATTTTCAATTTACAATGTGGTTTTAATTTATACTTCCCCAGTAATAAACCATGTTGAACATCTTTTAATGTACTAATTTTCTATGACTGTACCTTCTTGTTGAAGCATCTGTTCAAACCATTTAACCTTTTTAAAAATTGTACTTGCTCCCTGGCCCAATGCTGGGGATGGAACTCAGGGCCTCACACATGCTAGGCAAGCTCTCTACCACTGAGCCACTTCCCCAGCCTAATGCTTACTTCCTTATTAATGAATGTTAAAATCTACAGCTATTCCCCCCTTAGTTATTTGCCCAAGAAAAATGCAGCCATATGTCCACACAACAACCTATACATAAATGTTCATTTTTTTCCCTTTCTTAACCATAGTGATAGTGCCATAGCTATTAACCTAGGTCATTCTTTATCAAAGCATACATTTCAAATATGTGCAGTCTATTGTAAGTCAATGGTCGCTCAATAAAAGAATTAATCTTTAAGAAATTTGAACAATGAACAGAAAGGAAGTTTTGATTAAAACTTTCATTTCGGGAGCTGAAGATTTTTCACTTTGTAGGAGTGTTGGTATTTAAAGGAAAGGCAGAAACAATGAGTTCCCCTTAAGGAAAAATGAGTAATAGAAGAAATTTTATGTCTTTTAAAACTTTCTAATTTTTCATGGAATGAAACTTGCAATTAAAAAGGAGGAAATGCTTCTGCAGAATTTAATCCAAAGATCATCATTTTGCAGATAGGGGTTGTTAGAACTACTTAAATGGGTTATCCAGTCTGAGGGGGGGAAATTCCTGTGAAACCCAAAGTGTTTTAATTATACCACATTAAAGAAATAATAATAACTCCACTTTCTAATTCCCATGCCACAAATAGTCCATTTATCAATATCTAGCATCCACCTTTGATTATCTTGGCTACTTAGAACTTATATACTTAGAACATGATCTCTTAAACATTTTCTACAATAAATGCCATTTACAGGAGAAAAAGTAATCAAATTCATGCTTGTGTAATAAGATGTCATGTCATTTGGAAACATCCACAGTTACCCTGAGATAGCAATCCATGCGGCAACAATGCCTCCTGAGTTTTCAGACTTAATTCCTGACCCTATAAACCTGCGTTTAGACTAAGGGAGAATAAACACCTTCTGAAATAACACTCTCAATTTTTTCCAAGATGTACAAAGAAGAGGAAACACAATTCAATGGAGTTAGGAAATGACACCACAGTAAAAGAATTTATATTTCTGGGACTTACTCAGTCCCAAGACCTGAGTGTGGTCTTATTTATCATTCTGTGTTTTGTATACATGACGACTCTGCTGGGAAACCTCCTTATCCTGGTCACTGTGACCTGTGAGTCCCGCCTTCACACCCCCATGTACTTGCTGCTCCGCAACCTAGCCATCCTTGACATCTGCTTCTCCTCCATCACGGCTCCTAAGGTCTTGGTGGACCTTCTGTCAAAGAAGAAGACCATTTCCTACGTAGGCTGCATGACACAGATGTTCTTCTTCCACCTCCTTGGTGGGGCAGACATTTTCTCCCTCTCTGTCATGGCTTTTGATCGCTACATGGCCATCTCCAAGCCCCTGCATTATGTGACCATTATGAGTAGGGGGAGATGCACTGCCCTCATCGTGGCCTCCTGGGTGGGGGGCTTCATCCACACCATTGTGCAGATCTCCCTTTTGCTTCCGCTGCCCTTCTGTGGACCCAATGTTCTTGACACCTTCTACTGTGACGTCCCCCAGGTCCTCAAACTCGCCTGTACTGATACCTTCACTCTAGAGCTCCTGATGATTTCCAACAATGGCCTGGTCACTACCCTGTGGTTTATCTTCCTGCTTGTGTCCTACACAGTCATCCTGATGATGCTGAGGTCCCAGGTAGGGGAGGGCAGGAGGAAAGCCATCTCCACCTGCACCTCCCACATCACTGTGGTGACCCTGCACTTTGTGCCCTGCATCTATGTCTATGCCAGGCCCTTCACTGCCCTCCCAACAGATAAGGCCATCTCCATCATCTTCACTGTCATCTCCCCTCTGCTGAACCCCTTGATCTACACTCTGAGGAATCAGGAAATGAAGTCAGCCATGGGGAGACTGAAGAGAAGACTCCTGCCTTTTGAAAGAGAGTAGAAAAAGAATCCCAACGCTTTATCACCAAGGAGTCCTTTCCTGTGTTTCCCATGGATTTGTGTACCCAAACGCATGGCCAACTAAACCTAAGCTTCTGTTTCACATGAAGTAACTACCATGATAGGATTGAGCTGATGTATATATTTCCAATCAAAATCAAAGTAAAAATATGTCAATCAAAATGACTGCATGATCTAGTTCAACTCCTTTTTCAGAAGATAAAGTAATAAAATCCCAGAAAGAAAAGGTGATTTGTTCA
Source organism: Marmota flaviventris (assembly GCF_047511675.1). NCBI lineage: Eukaryota > Metazoa > Chordata > Mammalia > Rodentia > Sciuridae > Marmota > Marmota flaviventris. Next base: position 12,940,182 of record NC_092506.1, on the reverse strand, counting down.
AGATTTTCAATCAAACTAATTCTAGAAATGTCATTGTCTCATACCACACGAATGTCATTTCTTACACTATTGGATCTGTCTATACTAAGCTGTAACCATGTTCTAGCAGGACTTTTGATCAGCACCTCTGTGGGTATGGATGGCCTATCATAGATTGAGAAATTTTCCTCTGCTGAGTTAAACTCCTCAGAACATAATGGTTGCCTTCCTGGATTCCCATCAAGAATGAAGCAGCTTGGGAAGATTTATCAGAATGGCATAAAGAGATTTGTTTCAACACAGAAGAGACGTGCCAGATCCACATTCTTGAGATGAGATTAAACAAAGGCAGAAACCTCAAAGGTCCCACCCATGATGCAGTCCATCTCTACTATCCAAGGACTGATTTGCAGCCTTATTAGGGTTCAGCTTCACCATTCATATTTCCTCCCACTGGAGAAAAAGTAGAAGATAATACTCTGACCAGTCTATTTTTCAAACTGTTGGTGTCCCTTTATAGGCGAGTGTTATTTGCTACTGAAAGTAGCAAAGCCTGGCAGCTGAAAGCTTCACCTTCAGATCTGGATGCAAATCTCTGTCTGCCTCCCATCAGCTGGTGATCTAGAGCAAATAAACTATCCATCTCATGGAGTGGTTAAGTTAAAATGACGTAGTGTGTATAAAACATAAGCTATCTGGAAGATAGTAAATGCTAAGTGAAAGGAAAATGCCACTGTTAATATCGCCCTTCTGCTTTGCCTAACAAGGTTTCTGTCCCCTCTTGTCCTGTTAATCTTCTCCTATCTGGCCCGCACTCATTACTTTTTAAAAAGTGAGGGAGTAGAAAACACGGGCATGTACAATGAATTCAAAACATCTATCATCTTAAAATTTCTTGCTTTCTGGGCTGGGGTTGTGGCTCAGTGGTAGAGCGCTTGCCTAGTGTGTGTGAGGCACTAGGTTCGATCCTCAGCACCACATAAAAATAAATAAATAAATAAAATACAGGTATTTTGTCCATCTAAAACTTAAAACATTTTTTAAAAATGCTTGCTTCCTAGCATTAAAGCATGACAATCGGTTTCCTTGTTATTTTATTAAGGTTCAGAGCCACCCTGAAGCTGATACAAGCTGAGAGATACAGCACAGGTCAGTTTCAGATGAAAAGGAGACAATGGATCAAATATAAATCCAGAAGACAAGACCAGTAGGATGGAGAAAAGAAAGCAAATCATAGCATGTGGAGGACAACTTCATTTGTGTCCCTCGTTGGCCCTGGCCTGGCCCCAGAAGCATTCACGATGCCTCCAAACAACTATCTCAAATGTTTGCCACTTCCTGCCCCCTGATCCACTCTAATTTTTACAATATCAACTTACCTCCCCCACATAGAAATTCTAAGAATGATTCACATTTGCCACCTCATTATTCATAGATTCATGGTGCCCTGACCCTAGTAGCTCTGGTTTCAAGACTCTAGGTTTTTCTTTATGAAACTGCCTATAAGAAATGAGCACCAAGAATCACTTAATAGCCCATTTCATGCAAATGTGTTCTTTCTTTCCAATCTCTTGTGATTCACTCCAATCGTGTTTTTGATCTCTGTGATAGAATGTGATGACACCAAAGATGTATAAAGTCTGAGTCACTGTATCTCCAAAGTGTAATTCTAGGAGGGAAAAGTACTCTGGAACTCTTGTCATGTCATTGTCCCTGATGACCTCCTCAAACCATGTCCAAACACACACATGAAGGGGAAAGCAATTGCATCTGATCACACAAGCATTTTCTGGATAACATAAAATCACTAGTTAGGCTGCATTTTCTCCAATTTAAATCAGGTGTTTTTTGTTTTTTGTTTTTTTTTTTTTTTTTTAGAGAGAGAGAGAATTTTTATTATTTATTTTTTAGTTATTGGCAGACACAACATCTTTGTTGGTATGTGGTGCTGAGGATCGAACCTGGGCCACACGCATGCCAGGTGAGCGCGCTACCACTTGAGCCACAGGGTTTGTTTTTTTTTAATATTTACTTTTTAGTTATAGTTGGACACAATATCTTTATTTGTTTTATTTTTATGTGGTGCTGAGGATCGAACTCAGGGCCTCTCAGGTGCTAGGTGAGCGCTCTGCCCAGAGTTGTTTTTTTCTTTTTTTTTTTTTAACCAGCTCTATTAAGGTGTAATTGATAAATAAAAATCATACATATTAATAGTGTACAACATGGGTGTTTGTATACATGTATGCATAATGAAATCAGGTATGTTTGGGTTATTCTTTAAGCTCCGCTGCTAAGCACCATAGAATACTCAAGTGAATCTATGCGCACACGACTTTCAAACAATCCTTTGTACATATATATGTCCCTGAGTCAATTGTTTTAATGATAAATATCTCTGAATACTCATGAAAAAATAACAAGTTATTTATGAAGTCAGGAATTGATGAATATCGAGAGTTATCACCATGCTCCCTCCCTAGATTCTGAATAAATTGTAGTTATCAGAGATGTAAATGAAAATAATTGCATAAGAGCAGTGTAAATGTTGCTTTAAAACGAAACTTAGTCCAGCCTCTGAGAGCTGCCCTAACAGTAACCACAGAGCTTTCATTTTTCCACGACTACCCTTTTATTCAGGCTTTATTTCCCAACTGATTTCAGGCCTTTAAAGTGACTTTGGTAAAGGGGAAGACAGCACAGTCCTCGCTGTCATTTAATACAACACTTTCTTCCTGAGTCAAAGAAGAAATGCACTTTGTGCTTCCTCTAGGGGAAAGGATGTGCCCTGAATGTGCATGTATTCATGTCCCTCTTGCATGGATGGGAGAGAAGGGACAGAGAGGAGGTGAGTGAGGGGGAGCAGGGAAGGGAGAGGAAGAGAGAGAGAAAGATGAGAGGGAAAGAGAGACCTTGGTGACATTTTAATGACTCCCCCAGGAACTCCACCATATTGGCCACTCAGCCTCCACATTCATCCCCAACCGTATTCCCTTTGCTAATTCCTATATCGGGCTGTGGCTAAGGGACTAATACAGTGTCCGAGGCACTGTAAAGCAGAACAGAAGAGTGAGAACAGTGATTCCCTGCGGTTGCTTTTTCCCATCTGAAGGAAGAAGATAACAAAACCACTGGCCTTGAGGTAGGCTTTACATTAAACCCAGAATTCCCCTGGTACGCACTTCTAAGATGCAGTGCAAGCATTATAAGCCGATCGATTTCCCACTTGGAGATTAAGCCAACAGCTAGTGTTGGTGTGTTTGAAGTTCTGAAACTGAGAAATTGCTAGTGTTGATTTTTTCAGCAATGCTGCGTGTGTAGAATACTCCTGTCAAAACCAAGGCTTTTAAGGAAGCAAAGAAAAGCAGTTGTTTTTCAGTAGTGGGAAGAAGAAAAGTGTAGCTTGCAAAACAGCGAGAAGGTCAGTGGTCTTACTGGGCAGGATATTAAGGTTTGAAGTGTTTTGAGGGTAACTGAGAAAGTGCTCAGCTCTGTCGGGAGGGTGATTCTTTGGTAAAACAGAATTTAGGATGGTGGTTCCTGAGCTCAGTCTATACAGTATGACCACCTGGGCTTTTTGCCTGGGAAAGGAAGTTTGGGGCTTTAAGATGTTTTAATGACAAGTTTATCTGTGCCTTCACATGCCCACTGATTATGAATAATGATTTTAAAACTTTTAGGGATTCCATCAAGAGTAAGGGACTTTCAAATTTGAAAAAGTGAAAGCCACAATTGTCTAGGGGCACCCTAGACAATGATGCAGGCTTGCTCTGTGGAATCCTGGGGCCGAGGGGGAACACTTACTTAGTCTTCAGATTCTGTCCAAAATAAGCTTGTTTTCAAAGTGTGGTCTCCTATGCGGTGATTTTTAAGAAATTCTCATGATCTTTATTTTGACCTTGCAAGACACTTAAAATTGTATTTCTTAATCCATTGCCTTGCCCCTCTTTCTATTGTGCTTGTGTTTTAATGCAACGTGCATAATCATATACTTTCAAAGAATCCTCTGCAAAAAGACACCATTCAAAGAAACCCACCAAATCCATTATTTGCAAAGGAATCCACATATGAGGAGATATTACTCAGACTTCATATCTGTGCCTTTCCTTTAGAATATTATGTATTTGCTGCAGGTTATTTATAAAGGTCTCTGCAAACTGCAAAGTCTGATTTTCCAGAGTCTGCTTTTATTCAAGCACTTCAGCATATAAAGTCACTTTGACATCCTCTCAGGCTAAGTCACTGTCAGCCATTCCTCTCACACACCACCTGCCACCTTCTAACACCACCATCTCACACAAAATATTACTTTAATTTGATTTGCAAAGGATTTTCCTGAGCTTCTTTTTTTACAGCATTTTCTGGGAATGGTTGATCACTGGAAAGAAGGATACTTGCAGAAGAACATTAGTCTTTGAAATAAGACAAATATTGGCTTGAAATAAAATTCTTCCAACTGTAAGATCTTGATTAAGTTACTTTTTCTCTTTCTGTGCCTCAGTTTCCTCATCTATAATACTGGGATAATAAAATCTATTTCATATAGATATTATAGATTTAGAATGACCAAAAAAAATGATGCAATGGGCTCAGCACACAAGAATCACTCCATAAGTGTTTGCTAAAAGCAAGCAAAAATTTTGCAAAGTTGAATTCCTTTATTCTGCCTACAGGTCTATGATGTTTGAAAATTGCATGAACCTTCTAGAACTTAATCTCCAAATGACAGCATTTCTTATTGAGGATAATGGTATATTTTCTTTCTGTAAAAATTTATAAATATCTACACTTATAACTGCATACAAAAATAATTTTTTTAATTTTTATTTTCCAGCTGTTGATAGACTTTTATTTTATTTTATTTTATGTAGTGCTGAGCATCGAACCCAGTGCCTCACACATGCTAGGCAAGTATGCTACAGCTGAGCCACAGCCCCCCAAAATAAATTTTTTAAGTCACATTTATAAGTAGACGTATGAGTACAAAAACTCTGATTTTCTTTTGATACATGTCTTAGTCCAAGTCCCTGAGCAAAACAGAAAATTATTTCAAGAAAAGAGATGGAACTTTCTCCTTACCCTGAAGTATTGGGAACCACAGGGTCAATAGCAAGATGAGCCCCTGTAGATGGACCTGGCCTATGTGAGGAAAGACTCACTCACCTGGGGCATGGGTGACTCACCTCCTCCTTAGAAGCACACTGTGTATGAGGAAGGTCTTTTATTATTATGTTGCAGATAAATTATAATACTGAATGTTCAAGAGGACTCTAAGCTATGTCTTGTGAACTCATGAGTTTGGTACAAGCTCATGGAATAAATTCTCCATGGTCACACCAGATAGGAGGTGGTAATACCTAAAGGCATAAACGTTCCCAATGATCTACATGTATGTGTCCAAAATGCATATGAGGGCCATGATATTGCTCAGCAGAGTTTCTGGATAACATGGGGTTTACAAATAGCATAGACTCAAATAAGAGAACTGTCTTTGTCTATATCACCATCATTTGTACAGCCCCACCTTGTTTTCTGCCAGTTCCACAAGCTGCAACATTCTTACTGTCTTAAGTTCTTAAGGAAGGACCTCTATTTGAGTTCCCTTTCTTTGGGAAAAAAAAAAACAGTTTAATGTCATGGAAATGATGAATAGAGAAAGAGGGGGAGAAGAAAAGATAATAGGTAAAAGAAGAGCTGGAGAGAGGGAGAAGGCATGCAATACAGGAAGCTCTTGGACTTGCTACTGTGCCTTCTGAGCAGATTTGCAAATGGAAAGAAAGATTCTAGAGTGAGCTGCTGTCCTTAATGAAAAGGGATCTGGACACTCCAGATAAACCAAGCTTCCTCTTGGGTGTTTCCTCCACTTCCCAGCTGTGGTAAGTACAGTGTGGGCAACTCTTCCTTCAAAGATCCTGTAAAACTGAAATCTCCTAGGATGGTTATTTAGAACCATCATTCTTGCCACTGTTGTTGTTGACATTGACACTCATGGTGGGGAGACTGAGACAAATCTGAACTAATGCCAATGCAATGAGAAAAGGGGGCTCTGATTTGTGTCAGTGACAAGGAAGGTGCTGCTTGGGGAAATATAGTATTTTCAGGACCTTTTTCCCCCTTATCAGTGCACGCCTATAATCCTAGCAGAGTGGAGTTAGGAAGATTGCAAGTTCAAAGCTAGCCTCAGCGACTTAGTGAGACCCTGTCTCAAAATAAAATAAAAAGCGCTGTGGATGTGGCTCGTTGGTAAACCACCCTAGATGATTAGAAGAGCAAGGGGGTGTCGCTCAGTGGTAGAGCATTTGCTTAGCACATGTGAAGCCCTGGTTTCCATCTCCAATACCACAAAGAAAGAAGAGGAGGAGCAAAATGTAAAGGAATAGAGGAATTTAAATCAGAATCATAAAAAGAACTACATGTGGACAGCAGGTCAACTACTGAGAGTTTGGGAGGACCTAAAGGAAGTGAATAGAAAATACAAGGGTGACTGTCAGACTGTAGCTGGTGAAGACTGTAACTGTGTAACCATGAAAGCAGCTGTTATGAAATTGGGTGGCCCATTCCATTTTGCTGTACATGAAATTGACTCTTTAGACATGATACTAAAATGTTGTGAAGGAATGACCACATATTTACAAAGTTGTAACTTCATCCTGAAATATACTGACATACAGAAAAATGCCTGTGAGAGTAGAGAACAATGAATTTTTACACAAGCTGAATACACCTTTGGAACAAGCCCCAGAACCTCATCAGCACCACAGAAGCCTCCTCGGGCTCCCTTCAATTCTGCCCATGTGAGCAAAGTGAGAGTGTGTTCCCTTTAGAGTGTGGGTTATCCAGCACAACATGGTGTTTGTGAGACTCACTTATATTCTTACATATAACATAAGTCACTCTAACCGCTGCATAGTCTGTTGTGACTGTGACACTATTTATATTTTCTACTGTTAGTGAGTTTTTTAGGTCCTTTCCTAGTTTGAGGGAGTTAGGAACAGTGGTGCTATGAAAACTCTAGGATCTGTCTCTTGGTAGACATGTGTACATATTCCTTAGGAGAAGAAATATCCTTAGGAGAGATTCAGATGCAGAAATAGACCTTTAGGAAATGTGCATTTATTTCTAATTACATATACAGTTTTATCAGAAACACAAGCAGCAAAGTGGTTGTGCCAGTTTGACACATCCACCATCCATGTGCAAGACTTGCAACTGTTCCATCCCTCACCATCACTTCGGGGGTTTTTCATCTTTCCCAATTTAGCCTTTCTAATGTGTATATAGCACTTGATTCCTGTCATTTTAATTTGCATTTCCATGCTAACAAGAAAAGTGGAATTGGAATTTAGATATCCTGTTTTGCAAAATGTTGATTCCTACCTTTTGCTATTTTGGGTTGGGTCATCTGGGGGTTTTTTTGAACTGATTTGCAACTCTTTACATATTCTGAACATGACTGTTTTATTGTTTAATGTAAATGTCTTCTCCTTTTTTTCAGGAAACCTTTTAACTGTCTTAATGATGGCTTCTGAACAGAAATTGTTAAAGTGGTCAAATTTATGCTTGCTTTTTATTATTTTAGGTGTCAGATTTTGTAGTAAAATCTTTGGTGACTTCAGTGATAGATCTGTCCGCTTAGAAAACTGAGTCAAAATCCTGGGTAATTGTTCAACTAATGGCAACATTCTGAATAGTAGACCCAGTGCATAAGTAGAAAAAATATTCCCCCCAAATCTAAAAGATGACACTAGACTTCAGACCATATTTTAATAACTCTACTGTTATTTCTTCCAGAGATGAACTTGAAAAAGTATCTGTGAGGCAATGGATTCAGGAAATGACACAAGAGTGAAAGAACTTATCTTTCTGGGAATTACTCAGTCCAGAGAGCTGAGCTGGGTCTTATTCTTCTTCTTGCTTCTGGTGTACACGACTACTCTGATGGGCAATCTCCTCATCATGGTTACAGTCACCTGGGAATCTCATCTTCACACCCCCATGTACTTCCTGCTCCGCAACCTCTCTGTTCTTGACATCTGCTTTTCCTCCATCACAGCTCCTAAGGCTCTGATAGATCTTCTGTCAGAGAGAAAGACCATCTCCTTCAGTGGCTGTGTCACCCAGATGTTCTTCTTCCACCTTCTAGGGGGAGCCGATGTGTTCTCCCTCTCTGTCATGGCGTTTGATCGCTACATAGCCATCTCCAAGCCCCTGCACTACGTGACCATCATGAGTAGGGGGAGATGCACTGCCCTCATCGTGGCCTCCTGGGTGGGGGGCTTCGTCCACTCCATCGTGCAGATCTCCCTCTTGCTCCCACTCCCCTTCTGTGGACCCAATGTCCTTAACACTTTCTATTGCGACGTCCCCCAGGTCCTCAAACTTGCCTGTACTGACACCTCCACTCTGGAGCTCCTGATGATTTCTAACAATGGATTAGTCAGCTGGTTCATATTCTTCTTTCTTCTCATATCTTACACAGTCATCCTGATGATGCTCAGGTCTCATGTTGGAGAGGGCAGGAAAAAAGCCATCTCCACCTGCACCTCCCACATCACCGTGGTGACCCTGCACTTTGTGCCCTGCATCTATGTCTATGCCCGGCCCTTCACCACCCTCCCCACAGACACGGCAATCTCTGTCACCTTCACTGTCATCTCCCCTCTGCTGAACCCCTTGATCTACACCCTGAGGAACCAGGAGATGAAGTCAGCCATGAGGAGACTAAAGAAACAACTAAGGTCTTCAGAAAGGACTTAAGTCCAATGGGGATGAATGAGAGAGGAGCAAATTTAAAGACAGACATTAAATTTCACCTCCTCAGAAGGGAAGAAATCACTATCATGCCAAAAATCAAAGGACCAATTCTATTATTCATGCAAAAAAAAAGAAAGAAAATGAGTGTCTTCTTTGTTGGTTGAACTTTGCTATATCAATTTTATTTCCATCTCTCAAAAATGTTCTAAAGAATTTTCCATTGCTAGACATACTGCCCCGAGCATTAAAATCTAATAAATACATACATTTGTGTTCAGTGGGATCCATCTGCAGACCCCAAATCACTGTGCACAGCATGGATCCACTCCTGCTGGTTCCCCACACCCTCTATACTTTCTGCAATGATTCCCTTTTTCTACTTCCCTGTAGATTTTAGCTCAAGCAAGATCTCTAGGAGTGAGCAGAATTTTAAGTGGCCAAAGACCTGCACAATCAGAGTGTGTGTTCCCAAGGGTAGGACCCCCAATAATGGTGGCAACCCAGCAAAAGTTGCCCGTGCTGCTCTTCATAGAGATACATGCAAAACAACTACATCAGACACAGTGAAGGAAGGCAGGTGAATTCAGGAGAGCACCATCAGATTCACTTCTCTTTCAACATAAAATCAGGTAATTATTTACATTCATCTATAGTTTTCTTCAGGTAGAAGCATTTTTCTTAGAGAACCATCAAAATGATGTTAAACTGATTCTAGCTTAATTATATATATATATGATTAATATGATTTTAATATGCATATGTATATGATTTCAAATTTCCACAGTATTTTTTATAAGCAAATAAATTGATCTTGATATGCAAACTGGCTGGGTTTATAGGTGATCCTACCATTCTAAACTTCCAAAGAATTTGGAGATTCAAGTTGCTTCAGCTCAGTTTCTTTAGCATGGTCAGCAGCCCAGTAACCATATTTAAGCATCCATGATATTACAGTCACAAAACACTACCCTGGAGGGATCCACCTAGTATCGTTGTTGTCGCTGCATTACTTATCTTTCAAGTCTGAAAGAAAATGCTGTCAACACAGCTTCTATCCAGTAAAATAGACTATTATCTCAGTACTGGAGTAATAATCTATTGCTGCATAGTGTATTACCCCCAAACTAAGTGGTTTTTTAAAATGCATATTTTTCAAAGTTTCTGTCCATCATGCATGGCTTAGCTGGGTTGTCTACTTCAGGATCTCTCACAAGACTGTCATTCAGGTGTCAGCAGAAAGTTGCAACCTTATCTTAAGCTTGGAAAAATTCTTTTCCCTGTTCATGCATGTGATTATTGGCCATGTGATGACATAAGCTTTTGGACTGAGGATTTCGGTTCCTTAATGGCTGTTGGCTGGAGACCAACAGTGTCTTGCCATGTGGGTCTCTCCAGCATGGCTGCTTACTTCACCAGAGCAGGCAAGCAAGAGGAAAAAGAGAAAATGTCAGCAAGGTCAAAGTCACAACCATCACTGTTGCTGTATTCTGTTCACTAGACGTGATTCCCCAGGTCCAACCCACACACAAGGGGAGGGAATTGCACAGGGGTGTGGACAGGGGGCAAGGACTGAAAAGTTCTAGAAGGAAAAGATGAAAAGATCATTCCAAAAATAATCATTGCAAATATGAACGAAGCTTAAAAGTAAATTATTCAGGAAGAGTTACAGAAGACAAAAAAAAGGGGGGGGGAGGGGGAGGAGGCATGTTAGTCAATTCAGAGACATTGAATCTTGACAAGAATAATAGTGGCAGCTACAGAAAAGCTGTGTTTGGTGCTTGGTAATGATGATCAGATCAATTTTAGCCATTTTAAGTTGGTGATGTGTAATATAAGTGGGACTCTCTATAGATCTATGGTGAGAGATAAGGCTTCAAAAATGACATTGTCAGTGAGCTGAGTCTTAGAGATTTTTGAGAGGCAAAAATGAACTTCTCCACTCCTAGGATCTATGGAATCATAGAGTCTGGAATGGTATTGCTCAATTAATACTTCATGACTAAATATTTGGTGACTGAACAAAGCCAATACGTTCTCATTTTTTGTCTGCACGTTTCTCCTCTGCATGTGAGAAATGTGGTGGAAAGCAGAGAGAAAATGTGTTTCCCAGTCTTTATGATGCTTCTGATTATGTACTTTAATAGGTCAACAAGCAAACCATTTTCCTAAGAAAAAAACTGTGTAGGGAGTTCTATTCATTTTCCCTGAGCTCCTGCAGCTTAAAGAGACAGACTTGTCTGTCCCCTATGAGCCCAGCAAGCAAAGATAATCTGGGCTCTAATCACAGGGCCTATAAGGATCTATCTCCTCCCTTCAAAGTATATTTTGCACACATCTTCCAGGGCACGTTTGACTTCTTAATAATTCCCAGCAGAGCTTCATCCCAATAGGAAACTCTGGCCATGAAACTTCAACAAACACATCCAAAAATATTCCCCTTGGTAATTCTTCTATTGGGTATGAGACTGAGGGAGGGACTGGTACTCGTGGCAGGGGCACTGAGGGGCAGTGTTTTAGAACCAGGCAAAGATGATTCCTGGAGCCTGCAGGAGAGGAGATACTGAACCATCCAAGCCTCAGATGCATGTCTGCCTTAAAGGAGAACAGCCCTCCGTAAGCATTGGCTCCAAAGGTCAGTTGACGAATCAGATGGCCAACTCTGCTTCTTGATAGAAATTAGAGTTTGGGGCTTTAAACAAGATCTTTATGTTAAGTTAGAGTTTGGGGGAGTGTGTCTGTATATCTGACAGTATGTCTATGCGGGCATGTCCTTGCCTAATCAATTTTGAAATATTATTATAGATTTAGAAATGTTTTGATGTTAATGATGCTCTTGATATGTAGAAGATGATATCCATTGAAGCTAAAAACTGGAGGAATGCAGAGAATAATAATTTGTTTTTCAACATGAGGAAAGTGTCCTTTCTATGAAGGACACAGAAATGTCTACTTGATTAAAAGAGATGGAGCAACATGTACTTTCGGAAGAGTGGAGTTGGGAAAGAAAACTTACAAATAATACTTCTGTGTTTTATTTTCTTCTGTTCCAAAGAGACACATACACACACAGGAATTCTTTCTTTATAACCTTGGCCAAATAAATTCTCCCAGCTTCAATTTTCTCATCTGTGAAACAAAAGATTTTCCTCATAGCTTTATTGTCAGTATTAAATAAACTATAATAAGTAAAAGACCCAGCAGAGCACTTCAATTCATGTTTGCTGTCCCCCTGCTCCAACTGCACTTGGGTGGCCCTAAATATGATAATTTATACACCATTTGGTTCTTGAATATGCTCTGGCTTTGAGTTTAACAGTGGCCCTAGAATTGCTTTTTTTCTATTATCTATGTTGGTCCTTCTTATAATAGCTTATAAACCTAACCATGTGAAGTATAACAGACATAAAAGGAGATCTAAATATAACCTAGATTATTTTTCATAAGTCCGTGGTGGTTTGGATACTCCACGGGATTGTTAAAATAAATAACTGTTATGTATTCAACAACAGGATATATGTACATACACACACATATTTATAATAAGGCAGTATCCTTCCATATTAATTTATTTCTTAAAGATCACCATCGATTACCAGCTTTGAGACTTTTTATAAACAATTAACTTTTTCCTATAAATAAATCCTACTATAGATACTTCTCTGCAACCTGCCTCTTTTGCATAATACATCATGAACAACTTTTCTACCACCATACATAAAATTACTGAAACCTTTTAAAAGCTTCATGAAATCTAGTTGAAGAGACTTAACAAAAATGCATTTAACTAATACTTTATGATTGGGCATCTCCAACTGTGATGATTATACACGACAGTGAAACAAACAACTATAAACATAATTAGAATAAGTCATACTCCACGTACGTGTAAGATGTCAAAATACACTCTACTGTCATGTGTATCTAAAAAGAACAAATACAAAAATTAAAATTTAAGAAGAAAAACCTGTAAACATGTTTGCAGGCTTCATTCTGTTCTCCTTGTCTGACCATGGACATCAGAAGGTCAGAAGCATGGTACCTGGCAGTAAAATTAGTTCTTAGGGCAGGAGAGCAGTGAACCCCAAACCTCTTGGGTTGTGTTCCCAAGAAGGATTTCAGCCTCACCAATTCTGTTCAGGGAACACTCTGCACCTGAAGTCCAGGAAAAGGCTAGGGAGAGATCAGATCTTTGGCTTCAAGGCTAGAGCCGCAGTCTTTACAAAGACCTGAAGTTAAACAGTGGTCCCTGTACAAACCTGCCTGACGTAAGACACGGTATTTCCTGGAGGTGAGTCCCTGGCTCACCTCTATAAAATTGATTCTTTCATTTATTTTGCTGTTTATTACCTCTTCTGATACCAACATTTAAGCTATTTCTACACAGAACAGAGAGATGAAACAATTTTTCCTCTGATTAATCAAAATGGGTTTTTTAGGGACTGGGGATTTAATTCAGTGGTAGAACACTTCCCTAGCATATATGAGGACCCAGGGTTCAATGCTCAGTACTAAACAAGGCTAAAATTATTATTATTATTATTATTATTATTATTATTATTATTATTATTTTATTATTATTATTATTATTATTATTATTATTGCTGTTGTATAAAAAAGGTCCCTTTGGCTTCACAAGTTGTTGGTTATTATATCATTTATATTGTTGGAATATTGTTAAATTGGGGGAAAAAATCACTATCCATTTTGCCTTGTGTATGAGCTCTAAGAAGTTATGGCATTTCATATTTTCTTGGTAAGAAGTGATAAGGAGTCTTAAATACTCCATGAACTGATAATATTATCAACTACTAGGTATCAATTCTTCCCTATTGTGAGTTTCATTTCACCTTCATCGATGAATGAAGTATTTCAATTCAACTCAGTCAAAAAGAAATAAGGACCATTATAGATGATTGGACAAGGCCATTTGGGGGCCAGGGAAGACCATGAGCATAGGCATGGTCCAATGGTCAGCAAAGTCCAGTTTGGAAAGAACACACTGTCCAAGGGAGCAGCAAGAAGGGGAAAAAGTACTTTGGAGCCAGGTAGAAAAGGGGCACTGGGGTCAAATGCCAGAAGTTGTCTGGAAAGACATTTGCAGCCTTTTAAGCAAAGTCGTTCAAGGCCTCTTGATGAATTATGAAGCATATGAATATTTACTAATCTACGAAACATTTGCTATTAAAACGCAGAGTGACTGCAACTCGTTTAAATACCTACAGTAGACCCAAAAAGTATATGTCCTAATTCAACCTCACCAAAGCAGGATCTCCAAAATGCCTGTGACCTCTACAAAGACACCCAGAATAAGAAATATGATGGAAAGGAAGCTGGAGTAGACACGAGTCTTAACTGATTTGTGGCTATAATATTTTACTTTTGAAAACTATAAAAACATGTGGCCATCTGAGCATGTTGCCAGGGCTCGTCCCAGAACCTTGGCAGAGGCTCAGGCAGGTGAGGGGCCCTACAACTCAAGCCCAGTTCATATCAAGAGAAATCCACATTAATCCTCCAGCATAACCAGAGCTACTCCACTGGCACCCTGAGGCCTGAGTCAAATTTTTCAACTTTTTAGAGTTTCATAATATAGATACCAAAGAATCATTACATAAACCACACTCAAAACAGAAGTGTTTAATTTCTAGACCATCGTGACCTGTAACTATAGTAATGCCAGGTAATCTCTGTAACAAATGAACCACATTTCCATTCAAAATGTGACCTGTAGAAGTGAGATGGAATTTTCCACTTGAATCTAGAATGTCAAGAAGAGGACCTTGAGCTTCAGGGAAACTAAACAGGCTGCGTCCTACTCATAGAAGCCACTGGAGGTAAGAGCCCTGGGCTGTCATCTAAGGTGCCAAAAGCCGAGAGTGTTTCAACCTACTGGCTCTTTCTTTACACGTGGAAATTTCTAATTCTTTGGATGTTATCGCTACCCACAACCGACCAGAGACCTTCTTCTTTCTACACTCTGTTAAGAATCTTCCTTACATGTATTATTTTAATTTTTCTGTTTCAGTAAACATAATAAGTAACAATAATAATAGTATTTATTGAGAACTTTCTGCTCATCAGACAAACAGCATATGTGTTTTGCATACATTCTCTTATCCCCCAACCTCTCTAGAGGAAAAGTGTAATTATGATGATATCCACAAAAGAATAAAACTAAGACATGACTAAATAATTTGCCCAAAGTTACACAGACAATAAGTAGTGACTGGGATTGAGATTCGAGATCTGAGTCATATATTATTTTACTTTTCTGCTTCAGTAAACATAAGCTTTTGGATATTAAGTACTTGGGTGTTTTTAGCAGCAGGTCCCCAATGACTTCCCATTTTCTCAGTCACACCATTATGTAGTAAATCAGATGCATCATTTAGAAGATGAAGTTATAAAGGATACTCAGGCTGCTGGCCTTCGCTAATTTCTCACTATTTCAGATCATTTGTCCTGGGGGAAGTCAGTTATTAAGAGACTGATGGAGAGACCTACACAGGGAAGAACAGAGACCTGTTACCAAGATTCACACCAATGAGCACAGAAGTGGATCTTTCAATGAGTCATGCTTCAAGATGACTGTAGACCTGGCAGACATTCTGACTGCAATCTCCTGAGAGATCCTGAACCAACGGAGCTGTTCCACTTTCCTAATCTTCAGAAACTGTGAGAAAAAAAAAATTTGTTGTTTTAAACCACTAAGTTTGAAGTCATTTGTTGAAAAGCAGCCATAGATAATTTATACAAGATTCCTACATTGTCTCAGGACAATTGTTCTAAATATCAATACAGACTATATAATACTGAAGGTATTTATGCCTGAATTCAGCCTACAATAAACATAGCTAAAATGTATGGAAGAACATCAGATATGCTTCTAGACTTCCTGCATGAGTCATCTCCTTTAATAGTCTCTTTATTAGCTCAATCGTTGAGATGAGGAAACATAGAAACATTGAATAACTATCCAAAGATTAAACATCTAGAGAGCAACAGGCCCAATATCTAAAAGTGGCCATTCTGGGTTGCAAAACCCAGTCTCTTTCCCACTACCCTAAACTGATCTTAGAAATTCTTGATCTCTGAAATTTTTCTTGCCAGTGCCAATCAGCTTAAAGTTAAATGTCAAGAAACAAACCTGGCTAGCTGGGGTTTGTAGTTACTTGAGGTTTAACTATCACGAAGCAATGGACAGAATAAAACTGTGCCTTGTCACCAGATAACTGAGGACAACATTAGGGAGAAGAATTGAATGTTAAGGCTCCAAGAACTGGAATGTGCGGGTTCCTTAGGCCATATTAGGGTTACATGCTGTGCAGACACCACCACCCCCCTCGCCCCCACATCTTCAAAAGGGTTTGAGGTCACCAATGCTCCCATTTCACTGATGAAAGACAGCATCTAGGTGCCTTTAAAGACTCCGCTATTGCTAGGTACACTGTCACACACATGTAGTCCCAGCTATTAGAGAGGCTGAGAGGGGAGGATCACAAGTTCTAGGCCAGCCTGGGCAACTGAGTCAGACCCTATCTCAAAATAAAAAATAAAAATGGCTGGGGATGTAACTCAAGGGTAGAACTTTTGCCTAGCATGAACAAGGCCCTCAGTTTAAAAAATAAATAAATAAAAGAACTAGGCACAGTGGCTTGGGAGGCTGAGACAGGAGGATCATGAGTTCAAAGCCATAGTCAGCAATTCAGTGAGGCCCTAAACAACATAGTGAATCCTGTCTCTAAATTAAATAAATAAATAAATAAATGGGGGGGGATGGGGATGTGTCTCAGAGGTTAAGCGTCCCTAGTTAGTTCAATCCCCTGTAATAAATAAATAAAAGTGTACTATTTCTCCATCAATGTCTGAGGTTGGCATCAAAGCTCAAGTCTCCCAAATTAGGGTAAATCTACCATGTTACCTCCTTTCATAGTTCAAATACAAACAATAAAAGAGCCCTTTATGCATTATCTGAAAAACTGCATGGGTTCTGATTTTCTTTTTTATTATTATTATTATTTTTCAAAATATTTACTGCGAAGAAACTACCTGGCCACTTTTTTTTAAACATTTGAAAGCAATTACATCCTCTGAGTTATTGTTGGATTAATTAACAGATGGAAGTAAGATTGCAGAATTAGCTTTGTGTGGCTTAAACGTCAAAGGAAAGAACAAGAACCTAGGAAGAAAGTGAGCTCACCCCAAGTTCTATTCTGGTAATAAAATCAGAGGAAAAGTCCTGGGGGACCCAGAGAGCTCCGTGGTTAAGAGCAGGACCAGGGTTGACCTCAGTGTGGGCAGAATGCCCAGGGGAGGGTACAAAGGCATGTCAAAGACGAACACAGCCAGACGGTCCTTAGAACCGTGAAACAGACTTGACTCAGTGTCTACCAACGGAAGGGGATGCAGCCGAGCCCTGTTGTCATTGTGAAGCAGCGATGTGGGCAGATGTGGGCATTCGAAGGGACAAAAGAAGGCCAGGGAGAATAGCGGGTCAGAGTCAGGAGGTAAAAAAATTGCTGAGGCCTGGTGAGCACAAATGCGATTAGGCAGACAGGTCTGGGGCAGCGGTTCTCAAAGCCAGGATTAGGCCCTCCTGCAGAGCCCCTGCAGGGACGCAGGCAGAGGATCCGGCCTTCCTGAAAAAAAGACAAAGAAATGGCTCGCAGGTCCAGGAGAAAGAAATTTCTGAGGCTTTAAGAGACACTTATGCACAATTGCGAGCTCTTTTTAGTAAATGCTTTAAGAAAGGGAGGTCAGGGCCCACGGTCAGGCTTTTCAATAGAACACACAGTAAATTCTCCTGGACGCCTTGGCTTTCTTGGGCAGGCATTTTAATGAGGATCTGGGGCCATCCGAGGGACACGGCCTTATGACCTTACGCAGCTGGAAGCCATGTGTCATGATGGGGTCTTAAATGTGCCCCAGAGGCCCAAGGACTGCAGGCTTGGTCACCAGCCTGTGGCACAGTAGGGAGGTGGTGGAACACTTAGGAGGAGGAGCAGGGCAGAAGGAGGCAGGTCCTGGGGGCATGTCCTGGAGGGGGATGTGGGGACCCCAGCCCTTTCCTCTCTCTTTTTGCCCCCTGGCTGCCATGAGGTGAGCAGCAGCCTCTGCCCCATGCTACCACCTTGAGGTAATGTCCTGTGCTGCCACAGGCACAAGGCCACAGGCCCAACCACCACAGACTAAAACCTCTGAAACCAGCCAGAATGAGCATTTCCTCTTTTTGAGTTGTGTATACCCAGTATTTTGTCACAGCAACGAAAACTGACTAACATACCATGCTAGATTTTGGTCTAGTACAATTGCTTTGGTCTGACAATTCTGCAGTTCTCAGAAGCATGAGGAAATGTTGTGGGGTGATGAAAGTATTCATTATCCTAATTATGGTGGTTTCTCCGAGATTAGATAGATGATAGATAGATAGATAGACAGACAGACAGATAGATAATGTATGCACATATATATAAATACACACACACAAATATTATGTATCTTGATGTTAGAACCCATCAAATTCTATCCTTTAAATGTGCAAAGTTCATTGTAGGTAAATTACACCTCAGTAAAGCCGATTTTAAAAAGCAAAAAGAAAGCCACAACAGGCAATTTCACTTTGAGCAATTAACAAAACCACTATATCCAGATGTGTATCAATGCCCAAAACATTGTACTTATTTTAAACTTATTTCACACTCTTTGAAACAGGGTGCGAAGCAAGGGAAAGAGTTGAATTGGGATTTGGAGGAAGTAAAGTTTGGTAATAAAAGTTTAAAAAGTGTGTACCTTTGCATTATGTTTTAGACCTTTTTATCCTTTGGCACATCTGTTCTTTAAAAAAAAATAAAAATAATAGATTTTACTTCTTAGAGCAGTTTTAGGTTCACAGAAAAACTGAACAGTAAGTGCAGAGAGTTCCCATATACCCGCTCTCTTCACCACCACCAGTTTCCCTTATCATTAATAAAATCTTTCATTAGTGTAGTACATTAGTTAACAATTGATGAACCAATATTGGAGTGTTATTATTAACTAAAGTCCATAACTTACATTAGGGATCACTCTGTTGTACACTTCAACAGGTTTTGACAAATGTGTGATGTCATATATCCGTGATTATAGTATCATCCAGGATAGTTGTAGCATCGATTACAGTATCATAGGCAGCTTATTAGAGCATCATACAAGACAGTTTCTCTACCCTAAAAACCTCCTATGCTCCACCTATTCACCCTTCCTATCCCAGCCCCTGGTGAGCACTTACCACTTTATTGTCCCTACAGTTTTGTGTCTTTCCAAGCATGTCACATACTTGGAATCATACAGCTTGTACCTTTTCAGATTGGCTCCTTTCACTAAGCAATAACATTTAAGTTTCCTCCAGGCCCACCCAGGCCTTGAGAGCTTTTTTCTTTTTATCAGTGAATGATATTCCATGGTTTAGAACCACATATCTTTTTTTTTTTTTAGAGAGAGAGAGAATTTTAATATTTATTTTTTCTTTTAGTTTTTGGCCAACACAACATCTTGGTTTGTATGTAGTGCTGAGGATCGAACCCAGGCCGCACACATGCCAGGCAAGCACGCTACCACTTCAGCCACATCCCCAGCCCTAGAACCACATATCTTTTAAATGCCAGATTTGAACATACCTGCAATTATTTCAAAGAATTATATTTTGCAGGAAATCTACAATAGTGCGTTTTAGTCAGTATGACTCAAATAATGTCATTTGGAAGACTAGATTTGATCAATGTAAATAAGAGGGAGAGAGTGGTCTGAGGTAAACTTGGGTTGAATAAATTTAAACTAGCATCTTTACTTCTCAGAGAATTTACTAAATTTTCAAGAGGAATATAGACTATATAAAATTTTCCAACCATGAAATTTGTTAAGTAGAATTTTATGAACATACCAATAGATGACTTTCAATCAACGACATCATTAGAAATCCACTCTTTATTCCACTCTGAGAGAACTGAAGAAACACCAATTGTTATGATTTGGATGTGATGTCCCCCAAAAGCTCACATGTGAGACAATGTAAGAAAGTTTGAAAGAGAAATGGTTATAGCCTTGACCTAATCAGTAAATTAATCCCTGATGGGATAAACTTAGTAGTACCTGAAGACAGGTGGGTGTGGCTGGGGAAAGTGGTTCATTGGGGGCATGCCTATGGGGTATATACTTTGTATCTGGCCAGGGGAGTCTCTCTCTCTCTCTCTCTCTCTCTCTCTCTCTCTCTCCCTCTCCTTCCTAATCACCATGTGAGCTACTTCCCTCTGCCACACTCTTCCGCCATGATGCCTCACCTTGAGCCCTGAGGGATGGAGCTTGCTATCTATGGATGGATAGCTCTGAAATTGTGAGTCCCTACATATTTTTCCTCCTCTACAGTTGTTCTGGTCCAGTCCTTTAGTCACAGCAGCGAAAAAGCTGACTAAAACACCAATTATCTACCAATGACAGCTTACCTTAGACATCCTTGCCCAAACAGAAAATGGCCCTAAAAAAATAACATCCCAAGTACACAAACTTGACTTCTTTTTGTTTTCAGTGATGTACCTTCTATAACAAGAGTATTTTCTCCCCAAGTGGTTGAAGAAGTAGAAGAAACATGATCCAATGGAGCAGGGAAATTACACCAGGGTGAAAGAATTTATTCTTCAAGGATTGACCCAATCCCGAGAGCTGAGCTTGCTCTTATTTATTTTCTTATTTTGTGTGTACACAGCAACTGTGATGGGGAACCTCCTCATCATGGTCGCTGTGACCTGGGAGTCCCGCCTTCATACCCCCATGTACTTCCTGCTCCGCAATCTCTCTGTCTTGGACATCTGCTTCTCCTCCATCACGGCTCCTAAGGTCTTGGTGGACCTTCTGTCAAGGAAAAAGGCCATCTCCTTCAATGGGTGCATCACCCAGATGTTCTTCTTCCATCTCCTTGGTGGGGCAGACATTTTCTCCCTCTCTGTCATGGCGTTTGACCGCTACATGGCCATCTCCAAGCCCCTGCACTACGTGACCATCATGAGTAGGGGGAGATGCACTGCCCTCATCGTGGCCTCCTGGGTGGGGGGCTTCATCCATTCCATCGTGCAGATCTCCCTCTTGCTCCCGCTGCCCTTCTGTGGACCCAATGTTGTTGATGGCTTCTACTGTGACGTCCCCCAGGTCCTCAAACTCGCCTGCACTGACACGTTCGCTCTTGAGGTCTTAATGATTTCCAACAATGGCTTGATCTCCACCCTGTGGTTTGTTTTCCTCCTTGTGTCCTACACAGTCATCCTGACCATGCTGAGGTCACACACCGGAGAGGGCAAGAGGAAAGCCATCTCCACCTGCACCTCCCACATCACTGTGGTGACCCTGCATTTTGTGCCCTGCATCTATGTCTACGCCCGACCCTTCACTGCCCTCCCCATGGACAGAGCTGTCTCCATCACCTTCACTGTCATCATCCCTGTTCTGAACCCCATGATCTACACCCTGAGGAACCATGAGATGAAGTCAGCCATGAGGAGACTAAAGAAAAGACTTGGACCTTCTGAAAAGCAATAGATGCTATGAATTCCAGATTGGAAAATAAGAACTGAAAAAAATATTTCCTTATGACACAATAGAAAGTTCCCTTCAATATACCATCTTGAGACCAAATTTTATCCTTGCTCCACAGCGGAGTCCTCTACTAAGTCTTCCCTGAGACAATCACCTCTGTAAGTTTTTCTCTGGGTGAGACTGATGGCAAATTAGAGCTTCACGTCTATAAACTGTCAGCTCTTAAAGGAACTCAAATGCTTATACCATCCAAATACCTCATCTTACAGGTGAGGGAATAGAGTCTAAACAGAAATTATCTCTTGACTTTGGAGTTGTGGTAGCATCATGTGTTGCCTAGGAGATAATTAGTAAAATGACTTCCAGGGACAGAAGTAAAGTCTATAAAACCCAACTACTTCTCCTTATGTAGAAGTTGGTCTTCCATCACTAACCTTGGAGAATTTGGTTTCAGTTTTTCCTTTGCATAAGATGAGGGAAGTTTCATGTTCTAACAAAGATTTCCTAGTTAATGAATGGCAGAGGCAAGACTCTCAAACCCTCAGCTGAGTGCACACTCTACTGTCCCTGCTGCCTCTGATAGGATTTGTCAGAATCTGAAACTACCTCACCTATATTAATGTCTCCTCTGTTGTAGTATCGTGAGAGGCACTTGTTGGTCCTTACTTCACAAAAGAGGACATATTGCAAGACTTCAGACTCCTGTAAGAATTTCAATGTCATTTTACAGTCATTCATTCCTGAGCAGACCTCCAGGAAGAAAGGAATCCTATCCCACCCGCATCTCTAGAACATGCCTGGCTCGCACATGCCCAAGAAATAAAACCTAAAGAAGAAAACCGACTTTCCATCATTCAGGGACTGATCAGCTAAAGATTACAAATCTGCCCATTCTCTTCATTCTTTATAGGATTCTCTTTAGCACCTCTTTAATAGAAGGAAGAAATATCATTTGATTCTAGTCAGTGTCCGAGAAACCTATTTGTTAGGCTGAAATTGGAAATGAATTAAAATTTGGACTGGATATGTTGATTGGCCTGCAACAACTCAGTTTAATCTGCCAGGTGTCTAGTATAATGGAAGGGAAGTAAAGAAACATTTGTATGGTGTGATCTAGGAGGAAACACAGGCAAAGGGAATCTGCTCTAAACAAAGCCCTTCCCAACCATCTGTGTCACTGCCTACTGTCTCTCCCTTGTTCTGACCTCAAATTTCTGCTCTTGAGATATTTCAAATATTAGACACGGTTCACAGAGAACGTGCCACAACTTTAAAAATTATATACAGCTCCAGGGCACAGCAACCTCAGCTTCCAATTATAGTGTTGATGGTCACAGCAGGGCATGGGAGGGGATGTATTTCTAAATCCACTCTCAGCAGGACCTCTCGGGGGATTGGTTTTGGTTATCTTATGGGACGATTCATTTTAGGTGAACTTATGGAAGGCCCAGGTATCCTTCCAGAGTGGAGGAGAAGTAGCACAGGAATGCTTCAGTGGAGGGACCCAAAGGGGATCAATCCAAGCCCAGGACGTCAAAGGTAGCCTGAGGGACCCAAGCACAGAAAAACAGACCACTTCAGCATGGTGGCCTAGGCAAAGCCAGGCAGGCACGATCAACAAAATCCACATTTTCTTATATTTGATCCTGGACATGTGGATGATTTACTAAAGTTGAAAGACTTTTTTAATATTTTTTTTTATTTTTTAGTTGTAGTTGGACACAATACCTTTATTTTACTTATTTATTTTTATGTGGTGCTGAGAATTGAACCCAGGGCCTTGAACATGCTAGGCAAGCATTCTAACAATGAGCCACAACTTCAGCCCAAAGGATTTATTTTTTTAATCTGTGTTTGCTGCTTTCCAGCAGCTGCCAATTCCTGTCTAGAGCTAAAATTGTTCACCCTATTTCTGACTCTGTCCTTGAATTTTGTATCCACTTGCCCATGAACAAAAACTCCAAGAACAAATCCAACTTCTCTTTGAACTAGAGTACAGAATCACATCTGCCATGCCCAGGATGTGCCTTTGTCTATCACAATAGTAGATATTTTCTTTCTTATAAATCATTTTATTTTTTAAAAGCATACTTTTCATAAAAATTAAGCTTCCTTCTTTATACTTTTTTGCTAAGCTTATTCTACATTCAGTCTTCACTTTCCAGAGGAAAAAAAACAAATTGAGAAGTAACAAAAGATATTTATTTCATATAAGTACAAATATATATATATATATATGGTGTGTGTGTGTTTTCTATCTATATACATGTGTTTACTTTCAGCATATATTTAATTTTTTCTCCACATATTTTATTGGTGCATTATAGTTTTACGTTAATGATGGGATTTGTGGTTACATATTCACACATGCACACAGTGTAACAATATAATTTGGCCAATATCCCTCCCCAGCACTTGCCCCCTTCCTTGTCTCCTCCCTTCCTGGTCCCTTTCCTCTATGATCTCCCTTTGATTTTCATGAGCTATCACACACACACACACACACACACACACACACACACACACTTTCTTTTCCTTTTCCTCTTTGGCTTCCACATAAGAGAGAAAACATAGGGCCCCTGACCTACTGAGTTTGGCTTGTTTGGCTTAACATAGTGGTCCCAAGTTTCATCCATTTTCCCGCAAATGCCGTAAGTTCCTTTTTATCTATGGCATATATTTAATTTTAAAATGCATACATACACACACTCTCTATATTGAGACTATCTCAGGATACCCACAGTTTCCTAAGACTACCAAAAATCCATTCCCCATAAAAATGTGCTCTTTCTCCTTCAAGGTCACAAGAACGTGTTCCTTGAGAACAGATTTTAACTTACATACTCTAACACGGGACTATGTAAAGTTCTGCTAAGTTGTTCCACATCTCCCACACTGAGAAGCTGAAATTCTGAAGAATCTCTTCCTCTTGAATGGGAAAGCGTGCTTTGTAATACTTTCTCTTACCGCTAGGAGGAGCCGTTCCTTTTCCAATGTTTCTCCCTTGGCCAGACATTTAAGAACCTTAACACATTTTTATTTTTGGAGATAAAGCTTCAAAACGACTGTCACCTCCATTTTCTCGCCCTAAAATTTCAAAGCTGCTTCTTAGGAGTGGAAACTACTTAACACTCCAGATAGAGAGGAGCAGCTCTGTGGATATTTCCCTCAGGTGCTTCTGCTGCAGTCCTCCTGGGCCTCGGAGATCACGGCAGGGAATTATTTGTAGGGCATCCTGTACTCTCTGGGCCAGGGGTTCCCATTCTTCAGTGGGCATAAGAATCAGCTAGTAATTTCATAAAAACGTAAAATTCAAGCCACTGTATCAAGGGCTTCAATAGTTCTCTTGTGGAAACTGGAATCTACATTTAATCCAACACACCCCTCTTTGGGGCATCCCCTGTGACTATGATGCATATGGTCTGTGAATCACACGTTGAAAGACACGGCTCTGGGTACGTGTTTTTCAGATCAAAGATCCTGAGACTCTAAAAAAGCGTTATGTCATTTTAGTAGGTCTGAAAATGCATTTTTAAAAGGAAAGAACAGTCTAGGGTAGAATAGAAAAGTCACTGAATGAATATTTCAAAACTGTGTATCTGACTCAGGGTTAATATCCAAAATATAAGAGGAACTCTAACCATTCAATAGCAGAAAACGAAACAGAAAAAAAATAACCAGATTTTAAAATGGGCAAAGGATCTGAATAGTCATTTCTCAAAAGAAGACATTCAAATGAACAATGTTCAACATTGCTCATGTTCAGAGAAATACAAATTAAAACCACCATGTGATATCACCTCATACTTGCTACAAGAGCTATTATAACAGGACAAAAGATGACAAGTGTTGGCCAGGATGAGGAGAAAAAGGAACCCTGTGTCTTCTTGGTAGGAATGCAGACTAGGACAGGCATTATGGAAAAGTAGTATGGAGATTCCTCAAAAACTTAGATACAGAATACCAAGTGGTCCAGCAATCCCACTACTGGGTTTATATCCAAAAGAAACAAAATCAGTATATCACAGAGTTAATCTGTGGGCCCATGCTTATTACAGCATTACTCATAATAGCCAAGATAAGGAATCAACATAAATGTCCATCAGCAGATGACTAGATTAAGAAAATGTGGTATATAAATACAATGGAATACTATTTGGCCATCAAAACGGAGGAGATACTGTCATTTACATCAACCATCGGTGAACACAGAAGCATCATGTTAAGTGAAATAATGCAGGCACAGGAAGACACATATGTGTGATCTCACTTATTGTGAAATCTAAAAACAAATCAAACCCATAGAAGCAGAGAATGGTGGTTGCCCAAAGCTGAAGAGTAGAGATGTCTAAGGATGCACAGTTTCAGCTTGACCGGAAATAAATTCAAAAGATCTACTGTGCATATGATAACCATAGTCAACTATATGTCATATGCTTGAAAATTTCTAACAATGCAGATTTGAAGTATTCTCATCACAAAAAAATTCTAGGTGAGTTAATGCAAATAGGTATCTGGCCATTCCACAATATAAACTTCATGTCATATGCTACAAACATATATAATGTTTATTTATTAAAATTTAATTAAATTTTTCATGTACTTTTCAATATGCAACTTGTCAAAAAAGGAAGTCACACCTGAAGATCAGAGGCTCAGACACAGGTTAATAAAGCCATGAGTTTTATTACTGACAGCACCTGTGATTGACCCCTGCAGCAACTGCAGGTGACTCCTTGGCTTCTCTTGTCTCCTCTCCTCCTCCTCTCCTCTCTATACTTCTTACTCTTTCTCTCTCTTCCCTTATTCCCCCTCTTTTTTGTGTCTCTGATGTTTATTATACTGTCTGTCCTACCTGTTGTCACCCTGACTCACCATCACCCCTCAACATGAATAAGAAATTAAGAGCTGGGCTGGGTTGTAGCTCAGAGGTCTCAGTGGTAGAGTGCTTGCCTAGTGTGCAAGTTCAATCCTCAGCACCACACAAAAATAAAAAGATAAAAGTATTGTGTCCATTTTCAACTAAAACTATAAAAGAAAAAAGGAGATAGGAGCCATTTCCGAAATGCACACCAATTGAAGTTGAAACTGGGCACCTGCTAAGCCGCCTTATAACTCTGAGGGGTTAGTCTGCTTTAGATCTATTTAGTATAGATATTTTGGAGAATGATGCAAGGTTTCTGATGGTTTGAATGCATTTCTTCTCTCCTTGCCCCTCAAAGTCATTGTTTTTAATTCCTAAAAATTATAAAATAATTTTTTGTGTGTGCTGGGAATTTGAGCCAGGGGTGCTTAACTGCTGGGCTACATTCCCAGTCTTTTTTTTTTTTAATTCAGGATCTCACTAAATTACTTAGGACCTTGCTGAATTGCTGAGGCTGGCCTCAAATTTGCAATCTTCCTTCCTTAACCTCCTGAGTCTCTGGGATTACAGGGACACACCACTGAACCTGGTTAAAGAGTTTTTTCTTCACCTTTAAGAATAATGAAAAAGAGACCTCTTGTCTATGAGGAGGGCATCTCAAGGTCCAATAGTTCTGTGACCTAGCATGATATATTGCCCAGATTAAGTTCTGTAATCCCCCAAGAAATGCAAAAGCCTACAAAAAATTATATGAACACAAAATTTTGTTCATATGAAACTGATATTAATCTCAGTCTGGAATCCATTTCTTTCTTTTTTTTTTTTTTTTTTTTGTCAATGGACCTTTTTTTTATTTATTTATTGTAGCTCTGAGAATCAAACCCAGTGCCTCACATGTGCTAGGCAAGTGCTTTACCACTGATCTACAACCCCAGCCCCATTTCCCATTTCATTTCATCATTCAGTAAGTCCTTATTTTCTTACACACTTACTTATTATGTTTTTATAATTGAAAGCCTATAATGTGCTATAAAATTGGTTTATTGCAAGTTATTTACAGGACAGTCTACCCTTTTAATGTGTAGAGTTCCATGAAATTTGACAAATATATAAATTAAGTAGCCATGACTGTAATCAAAATACAGAATGCTTCCACCACCCCCAGATTTCCCCCATGCCACTGTGGAGTGAATACTTTTCCCCCACACCACCCTCTTCACCTGCAGACAAGATGCATTATGTGGGAAATTGGCTCTTTGTGATGGTTCATTTCCCATGTCACTTGACTGGTTAAGAGATACCTGGATTGCTGGTAAAACATTATTTCTGGGTGGTTCTGTCTGGAGAGCTTAGTATTTGAATCTGTGGACCTAGTAAAACAGATCGTCTTTATAATGAGGGTGGGCATCATCCAGTCCATCAAGGGCCCAAATAGAAAAAAAAAAAGTAGAAGAAGGGTGAACTTGCTCTCTGCCTGAGCCGGGCCTCCCGTCAGCTCCTGAACCCAGACATCAATGCCACTGGGTTTGGGGCCTTGAGACTCAGAGCAGGACTAATAACCATTGGCTGTCTGGGTCCCAGGCTTGGGGATTTGGACTGCAATCATACCACTATTGCAATAGATTGAGTATCTTTGTCCCCACCACCCCAAATTCCCATGTTGAAGCATACTCCCCAGGGTGATGGTGTTTGGAAGTAGAGCCTTTGGGAAGTGACTAAGTCTCAAGGGCACAGTCCTCATAGACTGCATTAGTGCCCTCCTAAAAGAGGCCCCAGAGAGCTCCTCTGCCCTTCCACTATCTCTGACAGGATGCAAGCCTTTGCCAGACACTGAAACTGCCAGGGCCTCACGTCTGGATCTCCCAGCCACCAGAACTGTGAAACACGAATTCCTGTTGTGTATCTTATAAAGCCCGGGGTGGTTTTTGTGGTGGTTGTTGTTTGTGTGTTTGTGTAGCTGCCCAAATGGACTAAGATACCCCCACAGGCCCATCTCTCACCATAAACCTCGTTCTGTATCCATCTGTGATCTATTGGTTCTGTTTCTCCGGAGAACCCAGGTCCAAGCACACATCATGTCGAATCCTATTTGGACTTTCCGGAGGGAACCCTTGATGTATCTTCTGTCCCTGTAGTTTCCCCCTTTCCAGAAAGTCACATGAATACCACCATAGAGCACATAACACTTTGGGATGATTTATTTCCCTTAGCATAATGCTGCTGAAATTAATTCACATCATTGCATATGTCAGAAATTTGTGTTTTTTGGGTTTTTTTTTTCTCACTGTGGTATGGCTAGTACCACCATTGGCTTATCTATTCAGTTAAGAACATACAGTTTGTTTCCAGTTTTTGAGATTAATAGAATCACTATAAACATTCACATATAGGTCTCTGTGTAAACATGTGCTTTCATTTCTCTCCAATAAATGCCTAGAAGTGGAACTGCCTAGTCATCTCGTGAGTGCTTTTACCTTTGAAATAAACTTCTAGCCCAGAGTGGTAGTGCATACCTGTAATTTTGTCTCTTCCGGAGGCTGAGGCAGGAGGATTACAAGTTGGAGGCCAGCCTGGGAAACTTAAACCCTACCTCAAAGAAAAATTTAAAAAGGACTTGGGGTGTTGCTCAGTGTAAAAGCACCTCTGGGCTCAATCCCCAGTATAAAAAAAAAATGAATGAATGAAAAAAGAATGAAATTTCAAAATTCTTCCTAAGTGGCTGGATGATTCCGCATTCCAATGAACAACATAGGACACTCTCAGCTGCTCCTCACCCTTACCAGTACTGGGTATTGTCAGTTGTATGATTTTATTTTGTGTTTTAGTTTTTCTACGAGGTATGTAGTGATATTTTATTGAGATTTAGTGTGCATTTTCCTAATAGCTAATAATATTGAGAATCTTTTTATGTTTTTATTTACCACCTCTATGTATTCTCTTTGGTGAAACATCTGTTCTTGGATCTGTGCCCATTTATTTAGTTGGGTTGTTTGTTTTCTTATTATTGAATTATAAGAATTTTCGGTTTTTGTTTTTTGAGGTTCCCCTCACCACACCCAGGGATTTAATCTAGGGCACTTTACCACTGAGTCACATCCCCAGCCCTATTTATTTTTCATTTCGAGACAGGGTCTCACTGAGTTACCTAGGGTCTCACTAAATTGCTGAAGCTGGCCTCAAACTTCAGATCCTCCTGCCTCAGCCTCCTGAGCTGCTGGGATTACAGGCATGCGTCACTGTGCCCAGTGAATTAAAAGAATTTTTAAACAAATTCTGAATACAAGAATTTTATCAGGTAAACCTTTTACAATTTTTTTTCTCCCAGTTAGTGACTTCACTTTTCCTTTAACAATGTCTTCCCTGCACTGAGGACCTATCCATATCTTGCCTTATGTATCTCTTCATCTGGCTAGTTGTTTGTATCCTTTAAAATATCCTTTACAATAAACTGATATATTTTTAAAAATAGTGTCTTTAGAGAAACAAACTTTTTTATGTTGATGAAATTAAATTTATTCATTTTTTTTAGTTTCTGGATCATACTGTATGTGTCTTATTTAAGAAATGTTGCCTAACCAATGATCACAAAGTTTTCCCTCCTCTCTCTTCTTCTAGAAGAAATCCCCGATAGCTTCAGGTTTCACATCTTGCTCCGTGATAAGCCCTGCCTTTTCAAAACTTTCAGTGGAGTGATTTCCAATGAGACCTTGCCCTGGAACGTGTGTGCTGTGTTTGAAAACCTTCAAAGACGATCTCCCAAAAAGAGGGAATAAAGTTTCTTTGATGGATAAAAATTTTGATTACAAAAGATCTTGAATTAAATTTACTTTCACAAGATCAAAATTTTTAAATACCTCTGTCAAAAAAAGTTTTGTTTTGTTTCTCAGAATCACCTTCAATTCCCCATGTATGAGTCACGGCCTACTGCAGACGGGGAACCCAGCAGGGTACTGAGGAAACCTGTCTCCTTGACCAAACTTCAACCAGACTTCTCTGAACCCCCTCCCAACTATGCACAGACCCCAGCCACCCCCCATCCTTGCCCTGCACAAAGCCCAGTTTCAGCAAGAATCATGCAAGCTCAGTTTATGAAGAATCCACACACCCTTGATATCTAATCATCCTGCTTCAGCAAGAATCCAGCTAAGTCGGCTCTCCAAGATTCCCTCAGCCTGAGGTCTCCTCTTAGCAATTTTCTATCCACCAGCACCCTCCTCTGACTCTTCTTTGTGGTTATAAATCCCGCCTTACTGTACTTGTAGTTGAGTCAACAATCTTGACACCTATTGCAACAGTCCTGAATGAAGTTTTCCTTACCATTTTATCTAGCGTCAGAATTTTTTTTTTTAACTTAACAGTAGTTGGGGGTCGGGGAAGAAAAATAAAAAATAAAAAGCAAAATGTCTTGAGCTCATGGATCTCGATACCACAAAATTAAATAAGGGCCAGAAGGAAGGAGTAACCAGTTCCTCTGATGCTGGGGTTGAAGTCAAGAATGAAGAAGAGGAAGTTGGATCCGAATTGTCATGAATGGGGAGCCGTGGGTCTTTAATGATGAAGGAGCAGAAGACTCAAGGACTAGGCAGCAGGTGTCCTAGTTCATTTTAGGCTGCTGTAATAGAATGCTCCAGACTAATTTACAATGAACAGAAACAATTCTGGATACTATACTTATATTCAGCACATTTGGCTCCTGGTTCTGGAGGCTGGCAAGTCCAAGAACAAGGGGTGCCACTGGTACAGGCTTTCCTACCGCGTCATAACAGGCCAAAGGGCATCACACAGTGAAACAGAGCAAGAGGTTGGACTTGCAGCTTCCAGTCCTTTCATAATTAGCACCAATACAGTCACGAGGGGGGATCCCCAGTGAGCCAAACAGCTCCCATTGGCTCTCACCTCCCAACACTGCTGCACTGGGGAGCAAGTGTGCCATACAAGGACTTAGTGAACACACGGCAACACAGCAAGGAAATGTGGCAAGAAAGAGGCTGGAGAGGAAGACCACGGCTCAGAGGGCTCCGGGGTAAAGGAAACAGGAGACGTGAATTACACTTTAGAGGAGTCATTCTGATTGCTCTGTGAAGCTTTGACTGGAGTAGTGTTAGAGCAAAGATGGGGATGCTGTTGGGAGGTCGGAGAAGAGATGACAGAAACCCACTGAGCAGCAGAGTGGGGGAGAGGGGGGTGCAGATGACACAATCTACAGGACCTGGTGACTGACTACATGGTAGGAGAGCAGAATGAGGGGTAGTCAGAGTACCTGCGTGGTGTCTGACTGGGGTGGGGTGTGGTGATGCAATCCCCCAAGAAGAGAAATTCAGAAGGGTGTATGTTTGGGGGCAAAACCGCTTGTTGTGTTTGGATAATTTGTGGTCTGGGTTGAATTGTTAGGGTTTAAATATTAGTGTCTCCCAAAAGCTCACCTGTGAGACAATGCCAAGGAAGTGTAGAGGGGAGATGACGGGGTTATGAGAGCCTTAACCTACTCAGTGTGTTAATCCCCTGGTAGGGATTGATTTGGTGGTAACTGTGGCAGGTAAGGAGGAGGTGGGTCATTGGGGGCATGACTTTATCTGTGGTAAGGGGAGTCTCTCTCTGCTTCCTGGTGGAGGGCACTGAGCCACTTTCCTCCATCACACTTGTCCGCCATGATGTTCTGCCTCACCTCGAACCTCAAGGAATGGAGCCAGCCATCTATGGACTGACACCTCTGAAACCATGAACCCCCCAAAAACTTTTCCTCCTCTAAAATTGTTCATCAGGTCTTTTGTCACAGCAGTGAAAAAACTGACTAAAACACCACCTAAAAATCATATCTTGAAGCCTCAACCCCCAGTGCCTCAGATTATGACCTTATTTACAGATAGGGTCTTCAGAAAGGTAAGAAAATTAAAATGTGGTCATTAGGGTGTGGCCAGATCCAAGTAACTGGTTTCCTTGAAGAAAAAAGGGGGGAGTTTGGGCACAGAGATACACATAAACCAAAGACAGTGCGAAGAGACAGAGAGAGAAGACAAGCCGAGGAGAGAGACCTTGCAAATTAAGATCACATATTCTAACTGCAGCATTTCCTAAAAATGTCCCTAAGGGAGTGATATTGTTCTGCTCAAACTGTACCACACCTACCTGTCAAAACAGAATTAATGACATTTACTCCCTGTCTACTAAGTGCAGATAATCTGATATATACAGATGTACTATTTCACCATATCCTCTCAAGAATCGTGGGAGATATTATCCCCATTATACAAAGAAAGAAGTTCACCCAGCAGTTAAGCAGCTAGTCCAAGGCCGTGCAGCACAGACTGGTTACCTACTGTGCCCAGGATACACAACCAGGAAGAGATGACTAGAAACTGAACCTCAGTTTAGTTCTGGAGTCTCCAGGTTGAACCTCTGGACTATGGCCTTTGTGACAGGGGCACACAGGAAAGCACAAGGAATGGGTTTGATGAGCCCAGGGAGTACAAAAAACCATACCTACTTTAGCAGAGCTTCTGGAAAGTTCTAAGGGGGTTAAGCAACATGCAAAGGCAGGAGCATTTTAATTTCTGGAGTCAGTGTAATTTTACCAAGCAGACCGGTTTACACCCGTGACCTTCAGTCCCCAAAAGTCTTCATAAAATCCCTTTGTAAAAGCCCATCTTCCCTCTCTTACCCATTACAAAACTTTTAATTATATAATCATTGAGAGAAAATATAGCATTATTTTTGAGATACATTCTCAAAATAAGGAAGTACTTTCTAACCAAGAAATTGTAAGAGTTCCTCCCTCCCCCAAATAAGGGGATGATGAATTAGACCATATAAAAAATAGGTAATTTCTGCATAGCATAGAGTAAGTATCATAATAAAAAGACAAATGGCAAGTCTGGGGAATACATTTGCAAAATTAGTCCCCCGCAGGGCACACGCGGTGGTGGGGGTGGCGAGGAGGCGGTGGCCCTTTGCAGGTCAGAGGAAGGGTGCGCATGCGCAGGGCCCTGTTCAATCCCCAGCGTTAAATATATATATTTTAAATGTCCTGAATCTGAAGAAAATACAAAGAACAACTAGGAACCAGAAAGAAAACATTAACGATATAACAGAAAACCTGACAAGAGGTAAAGAGTTTAAAAGAAGGGACATGAGAAGGATTTTGAATTATTTACCCTGCGCACATTAATTTTTCAAAAAGTATTTTTAATTTCAGTAAATAAAATATAAGTCTGTGGACCAGATGTTAATCAACAAGGCAGGAGGTGGACTTCGGAATGCTCAACTCCGTGGCGCGGGTAGCGGCTTTTAAAGGTAGTACGGGAGGAGCTTAGACGATGGCACGTACTGAGCAGCAGGGCGACGCTGGGGACTCCGCGGAGTCAGCTCAAGAGTCCTGAGCTGCAGGCAGCTCCACCAAGGGCGCAGGCGCAGGCTGCTGTGAAGAGCCACTTGCACTTCCCAGGACATGCCACATGGGGGCAGCCTCAGCAGCCCATTCGACTGAACGCTCAGGAAAGCGGGGACAGGGCTGCAGGGCTGGAAACGCCAACGGGACTTTGGCTAGAACGCTCCTCTCCAGCTTCCTCAAGCAAAATGTGGCTCGAAAGGCAACACAGAACTCAAAAAGAACACCTTGTAGCACGAGCTGGTTCCACTGGGGCTCGAACCCAGGACCTTCTGCGTGTAAAGCAGACGTGATAACCGCTACACTATGGAACCACGTGCAAGGAAAAGGCACCAAGGTTACTTAATTCAAGATAATAAATTTTAATAAGGTGCAAAGAAACCGAAACTGGATGTTCAGGGACTGCGGATGGAGGAAAAAGCTCCAAAAGAAATACAAACGTTCCAACGCTCAAAGGAAAAAGGCTGTTGATTTAAGACTGAGCACGCTGCGGACACCGTGGAAACGACCGCTACTGCAGCTTCCGGAAACAAAACCAAAATCCAAGGTTTAAAAATGGTTAAGGTGAAGGGGGGCTGGGGGCCGGGGGCCGGGAAAAAAAGAAAAGCACCTCCGTGGTTCCACTGGGGCTCGAACCCAGGACCTTCTGCGTGTAAAGCAGACGTGATAACCGCTACACTATGGAACCCCGTGGGCACCAGGCGGGCCGGGATATCATAACTGCGCACAAAGACAATGTAACTGTAAACGAGATCAGGTTGGGCGCTTGGCAAACGTGCTCGGAAAGAAATTTTCCAAAGCTTTTCAGATTTTCTGGCGCGGATCCCAGGCAAGGCTTTCCTCGGCCACACGGCTGCGTGGTTACTCTGGGGAAGGCAGCGCTCGGCTCCCGGCTGCGCGCGGCTCCTGCCCTGATGTATAAAGCGCGAAAGAAAATCGGCTATCTGGCTCTGTGGCGCAATGGATAGCGCATTGGACTTCTAGATAGATGGAGGAATTCAAAGGTTGTGGGTTCGAGTCCCACCAGAGTCGTTTTTTTTAAATAAACGGGACAGCAAGTAGGAACGAAAATCGAGGATCAAAACTGCAACCACCCAGGGGGGTCACGAACTGGAAGGACTCAAGAGATTTCAGTCCCTTAATATGTCCCCTTACCAAATAAAAGCAAGAATCAAACAAAGGAAAAACCCTTGCTTGGGCGTGCTGGGGTTCCTGCCACCCGAAATGATCCCGCTACTTTTTCCAATCACTGTCACGAGGCTCCAATTCCTGGTCACCAAATGAAGAGGTTAGCGAGATACGAGCAAAAGTTACTGAGGAGTCCCCGCCATCACCATCACCATCACCATCACCATCACCATCACCATCACCATCACTCCGGGTTATTTTTTAATTCCAAGAATTTTTTTAATTTTAGAACTTTAAAAAAAAAAAAAAAAAGCCCAAAATTGCCGAAGTAATCAAAAACCAAATAAAGGGGTCTTCAGTTACCAGAATGGCCGAGTGGTTAAGGCGTTGGACTTAAGATCCAATGGATTTATATCCGCGTGGGTTCGAACCCCACTTCTGGTAAAGACTGGTTGTATTTTCTAAATCCTGAGTTTGTTTCCAAATAGACCTTAAACGCAAGTCCTCAAAGGAGGGAGAGATCACGTGTTAACGTGAAAAAAGATACCTGTTTTTCGCCAGTAAATAAAACTTGAAGGACACCTTTGGAGCTGATGCTTTGCCAAGTGGAAAGAAAACTTCTGGTTGAAATTTATAATTCTTTGAGTTTAAAGGTACAGAACAAGGACATTGTGCTGTAAACACGTTCACTGGTAGCAGGGGTTTTGTTGTTTTGTTTTTCTTTCTTTTTTTTTTTTTTTTTCTTTTAGATCCTGTAAGCTCCAAGTACTGTTCTAAATGATCCCAGTGACTCGGGAGGCTGAGGCAGGAGAACTGCAAATTGCAAGTTAGAGGCCAGCCTGGGCAAGTTGACAAGGCCCTATCTCAGAATAAAAATAAATAAATAAATAAATAAATAAAAAGGGCTGAGGATGCAGTTCAGTGGTAGAGCGCCCCTGGGTCCAATTCCCCAGTGTCACCACAGAGAGAGAGAGAGAGAGAAAAGATGAAGCAAGGTGGCACAGTGTAGTGGCATAGAGTTGTCCTTTACTTGACATTACTATTCCACCCTCCCAACTAAATAAGAACTCCCAAGGATCAATTCTGTCCCTCCTCCTCCACTCTAAGCCTTCCCTGACCAATGGCCTTCATTCAGCTAGCCCCTCATTCAAGGAGTCTCTGAGAATTTGCCTTGCAGGAGGCACTGAGCCACGCATGGGGGAACGTAGAAATATCCTAAAAGGAAAAAACACAGCCATGTGGGAAGGCTCAGAGGCCCCGGTTCCCAGCCCATCTGGAAAAGATCAAGCAGGGACCTCTGGACACCTCTTGCACTCTAAGATAGGCCAGAATTCCCCAATCCAAAAGGTGTTAGAGTGTGGGATGTGCTAATCTTTCAAGTTGGGCATGGAGGGGAAAAGAGCACTTAGGAAGTACTGAATGAAATGCAGGCAGCTCCAGTTACTACTGGACGCTGAGCAGGACTGTCCCACACTATGGACACTGGATGAGAAGGCAGTTTGAGGCCTATGTTTGACCTGAACAGGTCTTCATGCTCTTGTTCATTAGGATCCATCCTCAGCAGCCACTGTGAACTTGGTGCCTTGAAAGAAGCCAAGCTTCAGAGGTAGACAGAGGAACTTGGCAAAGGCTCATAACTTGCCTGGGGCTGTGAGGCTTGGCAAGAGGGCTGCTTGGGGGAGGGGGTCTAGTTTTAGTGTTCTCCTTTGAACCTAGATTTGCTATCCCATGTTTAGAGATTGGCATCTTTCTCTTGTGAAAACTGAATCTAACACGTGTGTGATTTTCCAATACCAACAATCCCCTCCAAAACTATGAGGCATTGAGGAGGAAGTTTGTGTTTTTAATCTTTCTCTGTGGAATCCTTAGAAAACAGCTTAAAGATACACAATGGAATTTTACTCAGCAATAAAAAAGAATAAAATCATGGCATTTGCACGTAAATGGATGATGCTGGAAAAGATAATGCTAAGTGAAGTTAGCCAATCCCAAAAAAACAAATGCTGAATGTTGTCTCTGATATAAGGAGCTGATTCATAGTGGGGTAGGGAGGGGGAACATGGGAGGAATAGACGAACTCTAGATAGAGAAGAGGGGAGGGAGGGAAAGGGAGGAGGCAGGGGATTAACAAGAATGGTGGAATGTGATGGACATCATTATCCAAAGTACATATATGAAGACACGAATTGGGTGTCAACCTACTTTATATTCAAACAGAGATATGAAAAATTTTGGTATATATGTGTAATAAGAATTGTAATGCAAAAAAAAAAAAACACAAGTACATGTATAAAGACATGAATTGATGTGAAAATACTTTATACAAAGATATGAAAGATTATGCTCTATATGTGTAATAAGAATTGTAATACATTCCACTGTCATGTATTTTAAAAAATAAAATCAATTTAAAAAAAAAAGAAAGAAAATCACATACACACACATACACACAAAAAAAAAAAAACAGCTCAAAGAAGTTTAGATCTGAGAAGCCAACTAGGAGATCCTAAAAGCTTGTAATAATGTAACAGATCACAGATTTTTCACTTATTTTACTACAAACATAACACATACTTGTTTTTTTAATTCCAATAAAACAGATATGTGTGATAAAGGAAACAGTGAGAGATTCATTGTCATCCTTAAAAAAAAGACATCTTTATTAGATTTTTTGATATATATTTATATACATATATATACATATATATACATATATGGCATATATAACTAAGTATAATTCATATGTGCACATATTCTTTCATTTTTCACCAATAAATATATACACATCGTATGGCACATTGCATCCTTTATATCCAGCATAACCTGAATATCTTGTATCTTTCCATAACTGGCTATTTTTATTATTTGTTTTTTTGTTTGTATATTATTTAGCACTGGGGATTGAACCCAAGGACACTTTTCCACTACATCCCAGTCCTTTACCACTGAGCTACAACCCCAGCCCTCCCCTGATCCCTTCATACATAATTTCCTCATTGCTTCCTAATATGGTGGGTTGCCT
This sequence comes from Marmota flaviventris, assembly GCF_047511675.1. NCBI lineage: Eukaryota > Metazoa > Chordata > Mammalia > Rodentia > Sciuridae > Marmota > Marmota flaviventris. The sequence goes on along the minus strand of NC_092506.1, from coordinate 12,902,493 downwards.
CTTAACTCCAAGAGTTAAAATGTGTGCGAGGCTCCAACCTTATATGATTCCAAATGCTCCCCTTCCGGCAATCTTTTCCAATGCCTTTCAGAATGATATGGCAAAGAAGTTATGAAGAAGCAGGACAAGTCTTTAAAAAAAATGACTAATGACATGCATTCAGGAAACAGCTGCCAAGATAACAGGTCTCCCTTTAAAAAGATTAAAAAGTAGCCCTTAATTTGCATGTTCAGCATCTTTCTCCACCGAAGCAGACTCCCAGCGAAGTAAATAATGTCATTGCCCGTTTGCCATTCCCTCTGATCAGAATTCTTTTTCCAAGTCTTCAGGGGCCGATCCCAGTCACCATTCATGGCTCGGTTTAGGCCTAACCCTAGAGAGCGTGGCCGGATGGTCCTGGCCCCATCCTCCCAGGTGCGCCAAGGCTGGCTCCAGCACCTCAGCGCTCGCCTGAGGACCTCGGGTTTGCTGTGATCCGGCCCCACCGAGGACGGACAGCGAGGCTTTGCAGCGCCACGAGTTTGCTGAGGTCCTGGAGTGCAGAGGGCATTCAGTGGGGGTCTGTCGGATGGTAGCCCAACTATTGGACACCTGAGCATGCATCTTCCTCCCTAGACGTTCCAGGGCTCCTCTCCTACCAAGACCGGGATTAGAAACCGGTCCAGAGGTTCTGAATCTGGGGAATTTGACATGGAAGTGCCCCATAGGGCGCCTGAGATTGGGGCTTGCGGCTGGTCAGACAGGAAGCTGTGCTGTTAAACTTTATATTCTACATGTGATGAGAGAAGGGCAGCATTTGTCCAGACGCCAGCTCTTCTCGATTTTGTCATCCGAAAGACCCGGGATTTTAATCCAGGAGGGAAAGAATGCTGGCACGTGGCCTGTTTTACTGCGGATAGACTAAGGGAAGACTATCCTTACAGAGCCCGGATAGCTCAGTCGGTAGAGCATCAGACTTTTAATCTGAGGGTCCAGGGTTCAAGTCCCTGTTCGGGCGTGTGTGTTGTTTTAAGCCTCAAAACAAACTTGCTTGAGTCTGTAGCTGAGCAAGCAGCAGAGAAGACACAACCCTAAAGGTTGTTTGCTGCGCCATACCTGGAATTTACAGAAAAAGTGAAAGTGTCCAACGTGGACATTTTTCCCCTTAAGTCTGATAAGTACTACTTTTATATTCAAAACATCAATAAATACATAAGTAATACAGTTGCACAACCAATAAAAATAAATAAAGTTGCACACCTGTCAGAATCACAAGAGTAATACTTTGGGCAGGAATTCTGCAGCTTTGGGCACCGAGGAATGTGTTCGGGCACTTTTTTATTAAAAGCTCAGTGAGGAAACTGAGATTTGAAGAAATATTTCAGGTAATGCATCATTTACAAGTCCCCAACGAGGCACTGTCCTTCACCAGATTCATGGGCTCCTTACTTTGTGAGTCTTGCAGTGGAAATAAATGTTTTTAGGGTCATCTTTATATCTGTCACTGTTAAGAAAATTTGCATCCCTAGTAAGGTAAGTACACTAAGGACAAACAACCCAACACCTTCCACCTGTGTGGTAGACATGCCAGCCTCCACAAAATAATGCTTTGCCCCATATATTGCTCCAAGTAGTACATGGAGCGACTATGGACCTGGAAACAGATTATCCTGAGATTTAAGAGGCTTAAACTCTTTGGGGTCCTCATAATGCTAAACTAAATAAAATTAACTCATTCTGTACCCCTTGCAGGGACACACATAAAGCTCTGTGTGTACGCGTAGGGTGTGGGCTTGCAGTGTAGGTGTACTTGTGCAAATGGGGTTGAGGAAGTACACTTGGTGCACTTCATTCAACAAAAAGACCTGCCGAAACCCGGGATCGAACCAGGGACCTTTAGATCTTCAGTCTAACGCTCTCCCAACTGAGCTATTTCGGCAAGGACAAGAGTCGCTGCTACGGTGCTGGAGGGAAATTTAAAAGACAAAGAAAAAAATGTTCATTTCCTTTCACCTCCAAATTTTTTAGTCCCTAATTTCATGTTCAAAAGTGTATTCTTTTAAAAAAAAAAAAAAAGTGTATTATTTTTAGCCATAAAATTTTGAGAACAGTGACATAGAATATTAATTCCTGTCATATGGGGACACTTTTGTGTTCTGCATCGTCCCAGATTACCTTTCATTGTCTTCCTAATTCTTTCTCTACCTCTAATGAGAATAACAACAGCCACTGAAAACCCTCTCTGTGCCCAACACTTGATCTATTTGGTTGCATTCAGTCTCTACACACCACATGTGTCATAATGTTGATATGATGATACAATAATTCTTGAAATAAATCATTTGCCCCCAGCCATCCAGAACTGAACCAGATCCGTCTGACTGTTCTGAAGACTGAAAGGGCATGGTTGAGACTTTAGTTTTTAGTCTGTCATTTTTCACCAAAGGGAAAGGAGATGAACTGGAAGAGGAAAGACCAGAAAGAACCAACACTCTCCATCACCTGCCCTGTCTTGCCCAGCCTGGACTGTCCTAATTGAGTCAAAAAGATTGGAGCAGAGACTCTACTTTTAAAAGCTGCCAAAAGTGGATTTGATCAGGTTCCAAAGGACTCCCTCAGGGAGAAGGAGGAAAATTGGGGTGTTTGCCACAGCTCCTTATCTGTTTTTCTCCCTGGAATGCTTTCTGACAGTCTCACCCAACCATTCCACTCTTTCTTGGATCCGTGACCACTGGTTCCTTTAGCACATACCTATCGAGCAAGTTACATGAATATGGGTTTATAATCTTTGGCAAATATTTCTTTGAAATGGCTCCTTACCTGTTCCAATATGTATCTTTTGATTCAGTTCTAAATTGAAAACTCTTTAGTAATAATAATAATTACCATCTATCCACTGCCTGCTTTCAGGCAAAGCCCCTGTTAAGCACTGCACAGGGTTTCCTATCTCATTTAATTAACACAAAAACTTTATGTGATGGAAGCTATTTTTATTATTATTACAAATTATTATTCCCAAGGAAGCTGAGTTTTAGAGAGGAAGAGATGGTAATTGTGGAATCTGTGTGGATCCTGAGTGAAGGATGAAGACCCTGCCTCAAATTCAAGTTCCACCTTCACCTTGACCTTTCCCTCTAATCATCACTGGCTGGGGACCAAAGTCCATCACCTGCTAAGAGGGCAGCTGACTCCTTCAGGCCACCTTCCCATACTGTCAATGAAATTAAGCTGGGCTTCTTTCTGTGGCCTGGCTGAACCAAGGAAGGCTCAATCTCTGGTTAGTCAAGAGCCGCACCTGGACTCTCAACTGCCTAGGGAAAATTAGTTCACCTGGGTGACCTTGTGCCTGAGCTTTTTATGTTAACAAGCCAACTTCCTAAAGGCTTGCTGTAGGTGAAATTTCCCCATATTTGGGTGGGTGCTTTTTATCATTTTGTCCCATTCCAGCGCCTTTTATGCATTCTCTCCCAGCGTGCGCCCTCCTTCCCCCACTAACAGAAGCTGGTATGTCAACCTCAACTTCACTCTGTACTCTGGGTCACACTTTGGGACCAGCCGGGGTGGGTGTGATTTGGTCTAGTTTAGAGAGGGGAGTTGCTCTGTTTGAGACTTCAGATGATCTCTTCCTTTTCAGAAAAAAAAAAAAAAAAAAAAACTCTAAGGGACGGGTTGAAAGGTGCAGGGTCCGTGCCATATTCGCAGGCACCTAGCAGGAGCAAAACCCAAGATAGCCAGCAAGGGAACGAAGCGAGGTCGCAGAGGAGCTTGTTTCCCATCCTGGAATGCAACAGCAGTAGTTGGGATTCAGCAGAAGGGAGATAGGCTGCAGGATAAAGGTGTCTGCATGCGCCACGATGATAGATTAGAAGTCTCTGGATGCCTTGGCACAAGGACCTACAAGTATTCATCCTCCTTAATGCCCTTGCTTCTTTGCAAGAACTGTTTGGGGTCATTGGAGTAGGCACTGCAGGAATTCAGCATTCCTCTCTCTAAAGGTGCTAGGGTGTAACATACGCAGGATCTGAAAACTAGTTCTCATTTGATTAAAAAAAAAAAAAAAACCTGCGCCCGAACAGGGACTTGAACCCTGGACCCTCAGATTAAAAGTCTGATGCTCTACCGACTGAGCTATCCGGGCCCACAGCACAGTGGCCACTTTATTGAGAGAAAACTGTAATCATTTTTGCTGCACAGTAATAACCATGTCATTGGCGAGTTTCTGGGTTCCTCGTTAGTGCGTGATTCAATCTAATCCCCAAGTACGGACCCCATGGAAGCGAGGAGAGGACGAAGTGAGGAAATCTGGAGAGCACGTGGCTCATGTATGCCTTGGCAGCTGGATACAGACTCTTTTTAAAATAAAATAAAACACGCTCCTCATTTATTTGGAGGCACCTGCACCTGGCACACGTGCACCCCGAGTTCTGCAAAATTGCTCGGAAAGGAAATCCTCCTCCTAACCGTCCCCACCCCTGCGCGGTGCTCCGTCCTAAACCCAAAGCGCACAGGCTCAGAGACCACAGTTCGGAGGTTAAAGGCATCAAGACGCCACTTCCAATTCCTTGCCCCCCGCCGACATGCCCACTTCAAAAGGCAGAAACCTGGGAAGCGAACCGAAGCGGCTGCAGCCCGGGCGGCCCCTGCTCCACGCCCCCGGGTCCCGGCGGGCAGGTCCCTGCGCACGCGCAGCTCAGAGCGGTTCGCTGGCGGAATCCACCGCGGGCCCCCTGCTGCTCACCTGTAAGCCGCGCTATTTTCACAGCGCAGATCCGGTCACAACCTTCAGTTCTCTGAGCCTCTGTTCTGTCGCTAGTTGGAATGTCACCTCCCTTTCAACGTCTGTCCCCTCGTGGCTCCCAAGCACCTGTCGAGAAAGAAGAATAATTTTACTTTCTACCTTTTGGAATTCTCAGCTGAGACCCTTGTGACAAAAGACAGAATAATGAGAAAAGCAATGCGAAATGTATTAACATGTGCATTTCACGTATACATGGGAGAGAGCCAGGGAATGTGTGATTCTTAAAGGGATGCTCTAGAATTCCAGTTTATATAATAGCATCTTCAACAAAGAACGTTAAATTTTTGGAGAAGTGACAAGAAATATAGGACCCTACCTCTCCAGGGACAATAAATTACAGGAGATAGATAGATGGCAAAGTATTGGTAGATAAAGATAGTTAGCAAAGTCATACAGAGAGATTCCTCCAGTGCCATCTCCACACTGATAAGGGAATAAGACTACATTCAGTGAGCAACCTTTGTCCTTCTTGGTAGATAAGAGAATAGGAACATCTTTGTAAATTATGTCCTATTTTTAGACAATTGAGGGAAAGGTAGAGAACTTCTTGGGGTACCTGCTCCTTAAATGCTTTCAACTCAAAATAATTCTTATGCTAAAATGGCATATTTCGGGGTAGCATATTTCAGTTATCTTTTCCAGATTTGAGAACATTGTTTAAATGCCATCCTCTCTAGGAAGCTCCCTATGACATGAGCAGCTGGCAGAGTAGCATGTGGCAGGGAAAACCAGAAAACCTTAGGACTACACCTTGGAAAGTGAGTTGGAGTTTGCACACCTGCAGGAAGGTGACCCAGTCAGAACTCCACAGTCTTCTCTGAGCTTCTTGCTCAGATCGCAAGAGGATTCAGGGATTCTCCTTTTCTCTTCAGTCAGAAAGCTGGACAGGGTTACAGGCCCAACACTTCCTAGGAGTGTGACTCCCACCTCTACATCCCCGAGGTAGCTGTCCTAGGCTCAGAGCTGTAGAAACAGGCTTCCACTCTCCATTTCCTGTGCATGATGTAACACTTTAAAATGTGCTGTCAGGATTCTCCAGAAAACCAATAGGAAACACACAGACAAGGAGAGAGTTTTTTTAAGAACTTGGTTCAAACACTGGGGTTGGCAAGTTCAAATCCTTTAGGGCAGATTTACAGAAAATTCACATAAGAGTTGACATTGGGGTCTTGAATTCAAATTCAGCAGGTCGTAAGCTGGAGACTCCAGCAGGTTTTTTGTATCAAAATTTGAGAAGTATGTCTTCATCAGAAAAAAAAAAATCCTTTTTTGCTCTTGAGGGTGTCTGATGACTGGATGAGGTACAATCACATTAGGGAGGGTAATTGACTTTACAATGGAATATTACTCAGCAATAAAAGAGAATAGGTGCTGGGGTTGTGACTCAGTGGTAGAGCGCTTGTCTAGCATGTGTGAGGCACTGGGTTCCATTCTCAGCACCACTATAAATAAGTAAATAAAATAAAAGAGAATAAAATCACGCATTTGCAGGCAAAGCCTACTGATGGAAATGTTTACTTATTTAGCATAAAAGAGTAGGGTTTATTCAAGTGAGAAAAGACAAACTCCTGTAGGTTGAGGGGGCTGGAATAGGGATTGCCACTTAAATGTACTAGTCTAGGTGTTTATATAGCTACTGGGTGGGGCATTGATCATTATCTATGCTAATTAGGTATTGGAAAAGTACCAGTACTGTTGGTCAAAATTATGCTAAACAGCTATTGAAAGACTGTTAGGCTATTGGTTAGAACTCGAGTCTGTAGCCTTCACTCAGGTCTGTCCCATGATCATACTTTTTTTTTTTTTTAAATACTAGGAATTGAACCCAGAGCTTTACTACTGAGCCACGTCCCCAACCCTTTTATTTTTTATTTTGAGACAGGGTCTTGCTAAATTGCTGAGGCTGGCCACAGACTTGCCATCCTCCTACCTCAGCCTCCGTAGGCACTGGGATTACAGGATTGTGCTACCACCAGCTCCATGATCACATCTTTAAAATAAATACATTCACAATAACATCTAGACTGGTCCTAGACCAAACAATTGGACATCCTGGCCTAACCAGGATGGCCTTAGGCGTGAGCCTAAGCAACTCCATTTTAAAGCTCCAGTTTGAAACCTGCAATCTCACGAGGCAGGCCTATGGAGCCCTCCAGTATGGCCCTCAGGCACAAACAAATCACTTCTCCCCACCCTGACAAACTCAGTGAAGTCTCTGGCATGTTGTCCTCGCCCCGAGGGGGAACAGCGAGAAAATCAGTTTGGGGACCACCAGACCAGATGTTTTAACATCAGATAAATGACATAACTGAGAGACCCGATGGCCGCTGATAGAGATTGAAAGCAGTGTCAAAAGCCCCAAAATTTGGTATAAATAATGGAGCAAATGAACAGACATTCAGCCAGCCGACACTAATGCCGGAGAGCACTCACTCTCACGCTGGAGAGCCTGATGAGGACCTGGACTGACATCCCAACTCTTCTCATCCTTTGCCTGATCCTCTGCATTTTCCTCACCTCTCTCAAACTCTACAACCACATCTTGACCCTGGTGAGATCCGCAACTTCTCCCTACGACCCAGGAGAAGCCTGCCTTGGTTCCTGATCTGATCACTATGGTCTGAGTGAATGTGCATCTGCTGGACTTAAAGCCTAAGGCTTGAGACTTTTGATCTGGCAGTAGAACTTTGCATGCAGAGGGAATGTCTGTCATGAGCCTGTCATGATTAAGTGTGTTTGCAGTGCTTAGAATTAATCTAGAATTGTTTGCTGTGAATTAATTATGTCTATTGCAGTGCCTAGCATCCAGGATTGTCATTTTCTTGATTAAGAACCTATAGAGCAGGCTGGAGATACAGCTCGGTTGGTAGCGTGATTGCCTCAAATGCACAAAATTCTGGGTTTAATCCATAGTACCACCACCAAAAATAAATAAATAAATAAATAAAACATTGAGTGATTTGAGCGAATAAAGCATTGACAAAGGCAGAAGTGCATAGACATTCTTTATTTCTCCCATTCGACTACATAATTGAGAAACAGACCCATCACGCACTCTAACAGGCATCATGCAAAGTTTGAACTGCCCAATTTATTAGACCACTGTTTTTGTTTCCTTCCTTTTGGTCATTGTTGGATTTTCAAGGGTCTCTTACTTGAAAAACCCAGCCATTTGGAAGAGGAAGCCTAGCTGACATCTTGGCAGATTAACAGAAAGGGAAAGCTGTACGTAAATAGGCCTGCAGAGTGTTTGTCTCCATTTTGCCTTTTGCCAGTGAGTTCTTAGAATGTGAGAACTAGACCTTGACCCTCTCTCCACAAGGTTCAGCCTGACTCCTACCTTTAAAAAAAAAAAGTGTGTGTTTCAATAGTTAAACTGTGGAGCCAACCTAGATGCCCTTCAATAGATGAATGGATTTAAAAATATGGCATATGTACACAATGGAATATTACTCAGCAATAAAAGAGAACAAAATCATGGCCTTTGCAGGTAAATGGATGGCGCTGGAGAAGATAATGCTAAGCGAAGTTAGCCAATCCCAATAAAACAAATGCCAAATGTTTTCTCTGATATAAGGAGGCTGACTCATAGAGGGATAGGGAGAGGGAGCATGGGAGGAATAGATGAATTCTAGATAGGGCAGAGGGGTTGAAGGGGAAGGGAGGGGGTATGGGGTTAGAAATGATAGTGGAATGTAATGATCATTATTATCCAAAGTACATGTATAAAGACACGAATTGGTTTGAATATACTTTGTATACAACCAAAGATATGAAAAATGGTGCTCTATATGTGTAATAAGAATTGTAATGCATTCTGCTGTCATATATTTAAAAAAAAAAAAAAAGTGTGTGTTTGTTCAATTGCTTTCACTTGAGTGGAGTGGTTCCCTAACAAGGATTTTTGGTTTGGGGTTTTGAGGGGTTTTGTTGCTTTTGTTTTTAGGATTCAGTCCTGAGCCTCTAGATTCTTTTGTCCTTTAACCCAATCCTAAAGGAATGTGAACAACTCTGGAGACCTGGGGTCAGGTGAAGTGGCTTGTTCCTGGGGTCTTTCTTGGTGATTTCTGCCACTGGTTGATGGGTGCAAATGCACTTGTAAACTTTGAAATATGGAGGACCAGAAATAGCACAGGTCTGCTTTGAAATTCAGTTCCTCCTAAGTAGAGTGTCTGAGAATTTTTGCTGGGTCTTAAGATGGGTGCTACATAGAGGGCAGAGAGGCCAGAGGATATGATGTACACTAGTGGCTTGTGATTCACCAAGTAAAAATACAGGGTGCCCACTGAAATCCGAATTTTACAGAAACAAGGAATATGCACTTCGTTATGTCCCATGCAATATTTGAGACAACGCTTACACTAAAGGGTATGTGTTGTTTCTCTGCAATTCGGATTTGAGTGGGCGTCCTAGATTTTTGTCTGGTTAAACCAGAAGGGTCTTCCGATGCCCCATCCAAGAGCTGGCTTGGGGTCCTTGTTACACTAGCTGAACAAAGTCTGGGCGCCTGACGCTCTCCAAGATTTCTTTGGCCAACAAGGTGCGCGAGCCGCAGCGGTTCGCGGAGTCCTGCAGGTCCCGGGACCCAGCCGCCCACATCTGGCCGCGGAACCGCTGCCCAGCCAGAGCCGCTGCCCTTTGAGAAAGGCTCAGGAGGCTGCAGATGCAGGACGGTCATGGAAAACAAGAAAGGACGAGGGCTGGAGTACTTCGAAGTGAGCTGCGGTCTGCGGTGGGGACTGCGTAGTCAAATCAGGGGACACTGACTTGGTAACTTGACCAGGAGCCTTTTACAAGAGTTTAAGGGGAACAAGTAGGTGAGTCTTTTCAAGCGCAAGTGCGAATTTCGATCCCTTTAAAGGGGGTGGGATTAATACAGGTCAATGGCTGAGAAACTAGCTAGTGGTGACAATATGACAATTGCAAAACTGCCGAAACCCGGGATCGAACCAGGGACCTTTAGATCTTCAGTCTAACGCTCTCCCAACTGAGCTATTTCGGCTGCCTTTGGTTGGACTTTTTTTTTCTTTCTGTAATTATTATGAAATAATGCTTCTTTCCTGGTAACGAAAGTGGTCATTTTGCAAGTTTGGTTAGGAATGGGCGTGTTACAAATGTTGGAGATGATAATGAAAGGACCTTGTTCACAAGCTAGAAATAAAAACTATTTTTCTCAAGTTTTTTTTTTTAATTTTCTCTAATGGCTCTGCAATTTGTTTTCTAATTTTAAAATAATTCACGATGAACCTCGCGACCCTGTCTCAAAATTTGAGAGATGTTGGTTAAGGATCTGGGGGTGTAGCTCAGTGGTAAAACTCCGCTTGGGTTCAGTTGCCAGTACTTAGGGCACAGAGTGAAAGGGGCGTGGTGGGTCGGGATCATGAACTTTTTTTCATGGCAGTATAGGGGCCTATTTCATGCTGTTTAATCCATGCAAAACATTGGATTATATGGATATAACACAAACTATTCAATCAGACTTTCCCCCCTAGGTTTCATTATTTTCTCCCAGATATAATTATTTAAAATACTGCCTTGGGGGGGGGGGGGTGTTACATATTTGTTCTGTGTGAAGGCAGATCTTGCAAGGACAAAAGATATATTTTAATTTTTTTTTTTTTTTTTTTTTTTTTTTTTACAGATATCATCAATTTGGACTTCAGAAATGTTTAGAAGAGTACAAGAAGGCCTAGCATTTGCAAGGCACTGGATTTGATTGATCCTCAGGGCAACATACACGCGCCACAGGAAGGCCATGTGTAAAGGCTTCACAAGTAGATTTCTACTGTTATATATAGTCACTGTATTTGTTAAAAGGATTGGTTTGCTAAGCTTAGTATTAAAAATACACTTCCATTTTTGTAATCCCGTCTTGACTTTTCTTTTTTTAAAAGTTTTAAATACATATTGTTGAGAAATAGAATTGGACCAAACCTCTTTCAAGCTCTATGAAACAAGCTGTGGTTTAATAATATCCCTCATATGCTGATTCTGTTCCACCTCCACCTCCTGTTTCAAAAGTTTGCATCTCTTGCATTCATTCACTTAAAATGTGTTTTAAATAAACTCCATAAGACTGTTAATTCAGTGCTTCATATTCACTTGTTTCATAACTGGGGAAAGAACACAGGCTTATTATAGCTTGAAATGAAACTGACCTTAGTTTAGAATTTATATATATATATATATAAAAAAAAAGACTTAAAGTGGAGGTTGATTCCAGATTGCCCTTCTCAAGACAGTAAGGAGAGAATGTTTCTGAGGTGAGAAGTATGGAGCCTAAACTAGATAGCATCAAAGTTTTTTCAGACTCTAGGAGTCTATCATTTGTTTAGCTTAAATGTTACCTTTTTGCTTTCACTCATAATTCTACTAGGAAAAAAAAATCCTAAAATGTCTCCCCGAGACACCCTCCCAGCCAATCAAGTGCCCTGGTTAATCCTTGGGACTGTTAATATGGATTTCACCCCTGTGATTATGTTAGATTTTATACCAAGGCTGAACTCTAAAATATGTGATTATCTAGGTGCACCTGAACTAATCACATGAGCCTTTAAAAGCAGATTTATTTTTCCCCCAGATGGTCACAGAGGGACTCAAAGATTGAAAATGCAAGGGGGAATTCAATGCTGCCGTGCTGGTTTGAAGATGGAGACTGCAAGGCGAGGCATATGGGCAGGCTCTGGTTGCTGAGAGCAAATGCCAGCTGACAGCCAGAAAGAAAACTCGCCCTCAGTTCTACCTCTGCAAGAAACTGAAGTCTGCCAAGAGTGAGCTTGGAAATACATTTTCCCCCAGTGCCTGCAGATGAGAACTCAACCTGGTTGACACTGATTTCAGCCTTGTGATACTCTGAGAACCCAGTCCGTATCACGTGGGACTTCTCACCCTCAGAATCATGAGCTAATACACAGTCACTAAGTTCATCTTAATTAGGTATGCAGTAATAGAAAACTAATATAGCAGTATAGATGCCCTAGGCTTGGTTTCCCAAGTGTACTTTTTTTTATTTATTTTTATTTTTTGTACCAGGGGTTGATTTCAGGGACCCTTAACCACTGAGCCACATCCTCAGCCCTTTTTATTTTTTGAGACAGGGTCTTACTAAATTGCTTAGGCCCTTCTAAATTTCTGAGGCTGGGTTTGAATTTGCAATCCTCCTGCCTCAGCCTCCCAAACCACTGGGATTACAGATGTGCACCACCACACCTGGCCCAAATAGTACATTTAAAACCTAATCTGATCACTTACTTGTCTATGATTTTGGGCAAGTCGGTTCCTTTGTGTTCATATTATAGATATAGTTGTGTTAATAACCACATAGTTCAATTAGCATACGTGTATAATTATACTAACCCTATGCTGAGAGCCATAGCTAAGTAGGTACGACACATGGCAATTTCCTTGTCAGCCTACCCCATGTTGCTTAGAGGAAGGACTCTCCATTGTGGACCCAGGTCATTTGCAGTGACTTTGCATGAAAGGTGACCTTGCTCAAGGACCAGGGCGGATTCGGGTTTAGGGTGGATCAGGGTTTAGGGCGGATGGGGGTTTAGGGCGGTTCCAGGTTTAAGGTGATTCCTGCTGGGAATAGGGCTTATCCTGCTGCCTCAGGCGCCTTGAGTTCCCATTGAGTTCTCGGGGGATTCAGAGAGTATTTGGGATTCAGAGCCTGGTGGAGAGTGTGAATTTTCCCCAGAACGTCCGTGTAGAGTGCCGGTGACAGTTTGAGAATAAAGAGTTGCTGTTTGAATCTACAAGGTGTGTGGTGGCTCGTGATTTTGTGCCCAGCCAGACTGCGGCAACCCTAGCCCTAATTTACTCACAATCTTTGCAAATGAGGTCCAGGTATTATATTTACATTTTAACTTGGGCAAGTGACTTTTAATCTGCACTTTCTCCCAGTCTCTCAGTGCTCACAAATATAGCTACCACTTGTAATATCCAATATTTTTTGTTATTATTTGACATCTATACAGGCACCTCCAACAAAGCATATCCGAAAATGAACCTACATTCCCCCTTTGTTAGAGTTTGTAAACAAGTCTGGATGGCGCCTGGCATATTGCCAGAGGGAGTGGTTTGTGAAGTAACACCAGCGAGCCATTAAGTGTGGAGATTTCTTATTGGTTGACTGATGTATCTGGTTTATGCTAATTAAGATAAGCTGTGTGGAATGTATAAATACCTCTGTTGTCCTACAATAAACGGCTCCCACTCTTGCTGTATCAATCTACGCAAGTTATTCGTCATCCCCCGGTTATTTTGCTGGCACCCCTTCAACTTATTTATCTTACTATCAACTTCCATCTAAGTTTCCTAAGTTAGAAAATTACAAATTCCCTTCTCCTTCTTCTACTTTCCATTCATAATCACACCCAAGTGTTATTTATTCCATCTCACTATTTCTGGAATCTACTTCTTTTTCTCTTCCTATCCTCTCCACCTCTAAATTGTTTTTCCTACCTATAACTCATTTTCTACACTGGAACCCAACATCCTGCTTAAAAATTCTCCCTTACTGGGCTGGAGTATAGCTTAGGTGGTAGGGAACCTGTCTAGCATGTGAGATGGGCCCTGGGTTTAATTCCTAGCACTGCAGGAAAAGGATAAGAGGAAAAACCCTTCACTGTCTCTCTGGTTAAAACCAAAAACTTAGGTTATGTAAGTTCTTCAACAGCTGTCCTCACCTTCTTTGGTATCATATCTTCTTGACTCTAAATTATAGCTGTTCTGGCTGTCGTGATGCTTTTTGTGACCTTACTCTTCAGTTTTAGTCATGCAAGATTTTCCACCTTGTCTTTCCCCAAGCCCGTTTAACCCACAACCCTTAGCTCACATTTTCTATTTTCAAAAGCTCTGACCCTTTGGGCTAGGGTTGTAGCTTAGTGGTTGAGCACTTGCCTCGCAGGAGTGAGGCATTGAGTTCGATGCTCAGCAACACATAAAATAAATTAAAAAACAAAGATTAAAAAAAAAAAAAAAAAAAAAAAAGCTCTGGTCAGTCCCTCCCCTCCCTCCAGGCTAGTTGCCCCTCTGTAGGACTTTTTATACCACTTACCAAAAACAGATTGCAACTGCCTGTTAGGTTACCTAAGTTTTTTCTTGCCATTTATATCCCCAGTCTATGTTATAGAACAGGCTGGAGTAAATGTGGAATGAATGAGTGAATGAAAAAAATTCTAGTCAGATCCCAGGACCAACTGGGTGACTTCAAAAATCACCTGGTCAACCTCTGTAAAGTTATTTGTAGATTCTTAGCTCTTTAGTTTCTTTTGCAAATCAAAACTACTCTAAGATGTCATCTCACTCCAGTCAGAATGGCTGCTATTATGAAGACAAACAACAATAAATATTGGCGAGAAGGTGGGGGAAAAGATACATTCATACATTGCTGGTGGGACTGCAAATTGGTGCAGCCAATATGGAAAGCAGTATGGAGATTCCTTGGAAAACTGGGAATGGAACCACCATTTGACCCAGCTATCCCTCTCCTTGGTCTATACCTCAAAGACTTAAAAACAGCATACTACAGGAACACAGCCACATCAATGTTTACAGCAGCACAATTCACAATAGCTAAACTGTGGAGCCAACCTAGATGCCCTTCAGTGGATGAATGGATAAAAAAAAGTGTGGCATATATACACAATGGAATTTTACTCAGCAATAAAAGAGAATAAAATCATGGCATTTGCAGGTAAATGCATGGTGTTGGAGAAGATAATGTTAAGTGAAGTTAGCCAATCCCAAAAAACCAAATACGGAATGTTTTCTCTAATATAAAGAGGCCGACTCATAATGGGGGGGAGGGGGAGATGGGAGGAATAGATGAATTCTAGATAGGGCAGAGGGGTGGGAGGGAAAAGGAGGGGGCAGAGGGTTAGCAAGGATGGTGGAATGTGATAGACATATCCAAAATACATGTATGAAGACACGAATTGGTGTCAACATACTTTACATACAACCAGAGATATGAAAAATTGTACTGTATATGTGTAATAAGAATTGTAATGCATTTCTCTATCATTTATTTTAAAAAATCAATAAAAAAATAAAGATAACACATCTGGTTATCCTGCTTTCTTCCCCTGAAGTATCAATACCAAGCAAAGAAAGGGTACTTGCAAAGACAATTGGGAGGTGTAAAAGTCAACTTGAATTGCCAACTTGATTGGATTAAGAGATTACAATGATTAAGAGGATTATCGGTGTGCCAATGGGGTGTGTCTAAATATGATTGGCATGTGGGATAGCCAACTGAAATGGAGACTCTCCCTAAACATGGGCAGCACTGACCAATAGGATGATGGCTTGGATGGAATAAAAATCAGAACAAAGCAGCAGCAGCAGATGCAAGCTAGATTCTTCTTGAATGGGTTCTTGAATACTGCTGTGGTGGTCTGAGGATATGGAATTCTCACTTCTTCACTCTTCCAAAGCGGACTCTGATAGTGATTCTCCAGAAGGCTTAGGTCTCAGACCAGTGGTAGCATGGTTGATCCCTCTTTTTCTTGGGCTTCAGCCTCTTGGACTGTGCAGCTACTGGTTCTCCCAGCTCTCCAGCCTGCAGACAGCCATTGTGGATTACCCAGTTCCTGGTCGTGTAAGCCAACCTACTAAGCCCCTTTTTATGATTATACTTCCTGTTCATTCTGTTCCTCTAGAGAACCCTAATACAGGAAGAAAGCCTGAGAATTTAACTACAGTTCAATTTATGAGCTTTGTAAGGGAAAACTGTGTAAAACTTGGAATTCTTCCCACTGGTTAGGGTAGAGTATGGGGCAAAAGCTTTATAAAATTTTTAAGCTTTTAGAAGCAAGTTCTATATTTTGATAACAATCTTAAGAATTTCACAAAATATATAATCTATAGCAAACACAGTCCAAAGAGTTTTCTACACCTTTTAGGACTGTACTGTATGTAGGTTGTTTCTAAATTATGTTGCTGAATGTAGAGCATATCCTTGAAATATACAGATTTAACATTTTTTGTAGGGTTTCACAAGTACCTGATCAGTGTAATAATTTATAATTTTCATGACTCATAATTTTGAATCGTAACCAAGAAAGGAAGACCCCAGGGTTCACATCACAACACATAATCACATTTAAGTTCTCAAGGAGGGATCATTAAATATTTTGTTTGCCTCGTGTGGAAAATTGTATCTCACAGTGATATTCAAGTTTGCAGGATGTAGTTCTCACAAGGTTAAGCATCTACTGCAGTGGTTTTTAGCTTATGAGAAACCTTTACTGAAATTTAACATCCAATCCTGCAATAAAAGTTAGGCAAATTGAGAAGGCAGGTAGCCTTTCCAAGAACCAGGCAAGAAAAAATATTCCCTAACAACATAGCTAATTTTGTGGACAGGAGAGCATTGAAAAACCCAGGGTCCTGAAGGCTAAATTCCAAGGATGCTCTTTTCTTCAGATGGAGTCTTAAAAGAAACCGTACTATCTTCATTAATAAGTTTCTGAAAAGAGACATGTGCATTTCATCATGATGTGATGTCTATAATCTGGGAAGAAAGCTCTTAATTTGAGCTGCCTTCTGCCACAGTCTGGCTGGGTACAATTCAGGAGCCACTTGTCAAAAGAAACGAACTTTATTTTTAGAACACACACACCAAACCACACAGCTCTTCAGGAATTCCCTCAGAGCCCAACTGCCACTACCGGCTTCCCACAAGCCTCTCCACCTCCCCCCACTCCTGCTCTTGAGGCCCATTGGCTGGGTTGCATGGGCAGAGCCAAAAAAAGTCCCCCAATGAGCAGCTCCATGGTCTGAAAGGGCGGGGAAACAGCCCAATGAGCATCACTGCAGTAGAGCCAATCAGTTGGCAGCTAGAAGTTTGCTGGGGCCGCTGTGAGCCAATCATCAGCTGGCAGCTGGAAGTTTGCTGGGGCCCCTTCGGCTGTGGCTCTCAACAGCCTTCCAATCCAGTTTCTCTCAAGAGCACAGGGTTGTACAGGTCACAAACCTGCACTAAGCACACCCTCCTTTGAATTTTAACACTGCAACTAACCAATCAGCTATATGGCTTGAAGAAATTTGCTTAAATTAGTGCCTTTCTACATCTTAAAACTATTTGTGGCCAGGCATAGCGGTGTATGCCTATAATCCCAACAGTTTGGAAGGCTGAAGCAGGAGTATCATGAGTTCAAAACCAGCCTCAGCAATTCAGCAAGCGAGGACCTAAGCAACTTGGCAAGACCCTGCCTCAAAATAAAATATAGAAAGGGCTGGGGATATAGTTCAGTGGTTAAGTGCCTCTGGGTTCAATCCCTGCCCCCTCCCCCCCCAAAAAAGACAAAAACTGTAATCCTGGGAATATTCAGGTCCCCATATAGGCAGATGCTCAGTGAGCATGAGGTCTCCTTTCAAGGTAGTTCTCTAGGCCCCTAGGTTACTTTGCCCATCTCCCCATCTGAACATGAACTTTAGAGAGAATGTGAATGTCATCACTTTTCTGAGGTCTTCAAATCAAAACTCACAAAGCAGAATTTGAATCCCTATATGAAATGGCTAAGAATCTGAGAATCTAACTGGGGAAGAGAAATTAAATTCATCAGGAAATTTTTTATTTTTTGAGGCAAAGTAGGTCCAGAATAAAAAACACTAGCAATGAATCCCTTCACCAAGTCAGGACGCTCCTAAATATATCACATTGGAGGGCTATTAAAACTGCTTTTCTGCCCATGGACCCTCCAAAGTGGTGCTTAATAGTTGAAATGTTTTTTTGTTTTTAAACGAAGACCAGGGCTCCAGGGCTCCAGGGTTCCCAGGTTCCCAAGCAGGACAAATCACCATCAACCAGTTCTCCCACTGTCCACCTCCAATTCCTGACTCATAGGAGCAGAAGCAAATCAGACAAACAATATGGCTTTTAAAAAAATTATTTAATTTAGTACTTTTTTTTGGAAAAAAAGCAATAAGGCAAAAAAACTGAAAATATATATAGTTTTGTTTCATTTTCATGTGACTTTATTCCACCTGAAGGACTCTAAGCTGCTTCCATTAGCAGAAATCTAGGGATCAATTCAGAAATGTAGTGCAGATGGTAAAGGAGGAAAAGGGGGATAAAGCAGGAAGTTCAATTTAGCTGGGGAATTCACACTCTATCCAAAGCCCCAGATGAAGTTCCTGCTTCCATGGGCCTCCTTGGAAGAAACCCCGGCATAACCTCTGGCTTGTGCTGGGAAAAGCATTCTTAGAAAGGAGGACACTCCTCCAGCGGTCAGTCACTCCTCTCTCATGTCTATCACAGCAAGGAGGGATGGTGGGGAAGGATTAAAGTACTAATTAATTTACCCATAAAATCCAATTTCCCGGAGGGATGGCTTCCTCTGGAATGATATTTCCCCCCAGGACCCACACTGGCTGAGGCTCAGCAGTTAAGGAACAAAAACAAAAAACACTAACAAAAAGCATACAAGGAAGGCACCTCAATTTGTGATCCTCAACCAAGGGTGGGTTCCCCAGGGGAGATTTCTGAACAAGACAACTGAAACAAATATAGAACATACAATAAGAAGGAAGCCAGGTCCCAACAGGCTCAGTTCTCTGATCCACCCCATTTTGACAGTGCTTTTAGCCCACATCCCTAGGAAGAAAGTTCTTTTGGGATTTAGCCTACGTGCTGGACAGAGGCAGGAGTAAATAGGAAATTACCCTCCTGATTTTCTACCCATACTCTTCCTAACAAAAGACAGAAAAGAGGCAGGAAAGAGATTAGGATTTCATTTTCAAGAGTCGGGTAATTAGGAGAGCAGAGTTCAGACTGCAGTGGGCACGCCAAGATACAAACCATGGACAGAGTCCCTGTTCTGTAACTGCTAGACGTGATCCTTCCTGCTCAGGTTTCAAATCTGCCTCTAGAAGATGGAAGTAAAGGAGTGCTAATACACACCAGCTCATGTCCAAGAGAGTCCCAGGGAGACAAGTGATATTAAAAACCAAGATTCTTAATGGGAAGGAGGAAAGTCAAACAAAAAATTAGATTTTTCTCTACATATATATAATATACAGATATTTAACACATTATTCCAGAGGTGGCTCCAGTCCATGGGGCTTGAGAGATGGTGAAAACTTTTGTTCCAGATTAACTTCTCTCAAATTCTGAAGTTTATCAGAAGGGGACAGGCAATGTTTTGCTCCAGACTGGGGCACAGGCCCAAATTGGTATTATGCCAGGAGAGAGAAGCTAGAAAGGCATGAAGGATGGGGGCGAGGAGGAACCGGGAAGGTAGAAGTGGCTAGCAGTCTTTTTCCATCCTGCCTGTGTTCTCAGAAGTTCTCTGCCTGAGGAAGTCCGTAAAACCCCTTTGTGAGGATAATGCGACTCTTTTAACAACCACCACATGGCCTCCAGTTGCTGCCAAAGAAGATGGAGAACAGCAGACAGGTGTTTCACGTGAGTGAAGATAGAAACTTCCAAGAATGTAACTGAATATTCCAGCCCTACAGAACAATCACTCTTGCAGGTGTTTTAATACCTCAGTTATCTATGCACGATGCCCCATTAAACCAACGCTGTATGAACACCTTTCACAATGTTAGACCTAAGCTCCACTGCAATCACTCTCGATGTCTCTGCTGGTTAAGTCTTATATGTGTTTCTTTTTAAAGGAACTTTAAAATCAGTTCTTGCCTGAACAGCACCAAAATGCTCATGAATCACAATTTTACGCAGATCTTGGCTGAGCAGGATACTACATGGGGAGGGTGAATGACATCACCTTAAATGGGGCAGAGGGAGGAAGAAGAGCCAAGAATACTTGACTTTGTAGAAGTGGAATAACACTAACTTTCAGCCACTAAACCTCTCCCTTACAAGGTATCTAGTACATCGATTTCAGCATCAATCAGCTAAGGCAACCAGCCAATCACCACCACTGGTGTCTGCTTCTGGTGATTGATTTGGAAAAAATGATTGGTTAAGACAGACAAACTTGAGGAAAGCACTTGGTAAGAGTCACAACTGCCAGCTTTCCTGCACATCCTCTGTCCTCTTCTCTATTTGATCCGCTTCCTTTGTGTTACTGGTGCTTCAAAAAATGTCTGGGCATGAGTTCCAGTCCTGCTTTTCTTTGCACTCCCAATATTCACCCCTATAAATATGGGTTAACTCCTTGGTCACAGGGTCCTTCTTCCGCTCAAACCACAGTGCCTTATAAGGATCATATGGCGTGCCTAAAAGAAAGAAAAGCACAAATTGAGCTGACACTCTCTATGCATCAAGAAATGTAAGTAGAAGGCAAGTTCATTACCATCTTCTGTGGCTTTCATAGCTTCTGCTTCTCTCTTTTTTCGGGAAAGTCTTTGTTTTTCCTCCAGGCGCTGCTTTTCAGCATTGGCTTCATCCCAGCGCCCATTTTCCATCAGTCTCTGGTCAGGCCGTAACCGGCTGTCTGTGGGTGCAGTGCCACCTTCCCAGGCATTGAGAGTCAGAGCCAGCTCTGAAAAGTAGTACATATTTTCTGCATTCTTCCTAAGGGTAAAGAATGAGAGAAAGGAAGGGTAACGCCAGAGCCCAGAACTTAGTGAAGGAGCAGAAAGGCTGATCCACAAATGGAAAAAATCTAGCACCATGTCAGGAACCCCTAATGAAGAGAGCCAAACTGGATCATTCCTGTCCTCACCCCCCACCCCCAGCATCACTCAATTCAATAGTCATCTGGGATTACACTGCTCTCAGTTAAAATGATCTACATTTGTTAGGAAGAATGAAATATTCTACTTAATGAAAGTCCTCATTTCCATTCCTTTGTTTCCCTTTTAACCTCTTTCTGGGATAATCTTGGCTGTTACTATAGACTGAATGGATTAGATGGTGATAGGAGACAAATGGCCTCCACCTTGTTCCAAAGTCCTGTGCACTGTCTTAGGGATTTTTATATTGCTCCTGCATTTTAGGCTAAATTGTTAATAGGTAGTAAGCACCTTTCTCCTCTAGCTGCTCCTACATAGTCTGCTCTAAATTGTAGAAAATATCCTTGTGAATTGCATTCCAATGGCTCTTTGGGAAGGCCAAACATTTTTTCACAGATGTGATTTGGTTAGTTAGAACTTTCTTGGGACAAGGCATGCTGTAACTCAAATCACATAGTGAAGGCAGGCAGAAATACCTTCAGTACTGCTTCACAGTCAAGGCTAAAGTGGTACTTGGGCAGCTTGCACACTAATACTCACGGTAAAGGATTCCTTTTCCACAGCATGACCCTGCTTTCCTCTGCTTCATGGACTCTCTGGCGAGCATCACCCCCATTTTCCCCAACAGCCGGCTGTATTTTGAAACAATCCATTTTCTCATCCCAAGTCCCCACAAGGGCAAAATGAACTTTTCCCGATGGATCTGTCACTTCCCCTGTCACCTGCAAGGGTGGAGAGCAGGGCTTTGGAATAGAGTATTCACTGTGAGATAGCTTAACTGACTAATCCAGAAACCAAAGTCAGAGGGAAATACTGGTTAAGTCCTGGTATAACAAACATGATGGAGTCATCCAGATTACTTTGTTATATTATTTTTGAAATAACTGAGCCATGGCTTAGGGTTTCATTATCACTTTATAGAGGGATTTCTGATGCAATCATAAGTAGAAAAAGTATCTGACTAGTGGTCAGAATTATATTTTGGAGAAAATAGAGACAATCACAAATAAATCCCCAGCTACTGTTCATTCTCTCACAAAAACTCACAGCACAATCTCTCCATGGTGTTAACACAAAATTCCCCCTAAAACTCTCAAGGGTCAAACTGTCCACACTCTCTTCCTATAATTCTTTTATTAGTCCCTCCTTTGTGTTTCCATTCTGAGTCTCTCTTTGATCTTGACTTTTACTTCCTCACCGGTCTGAGAAGAAATTGGTTCATCAATGAAACATAGTCCCTTTTCCTGCTTTATCCTTTATCTCTAGTTATTTATTTATTCATTCATTCATTCATTTATTTTTGTAGTTGTAGATGGACAGTATGCCTTTATTTTATTTATTTTTATTTGGTGCTAAGGTTTGAACCCAGTGCCTCACACATTAGCTAGGCAAGTGCTTGGCCACTGAGCTATAGCCCCAGCCCTCTACTTTTTTTGAATCACCATTTTTAACACACACACACACACACACACACACACACACACACACAGACACCACACCAGCTCCACAGGAATAGGCTCTCTAAGTAAAAAAAAAATTGAATTCCACTTTCCCTTACCTTTCTTGCTACATCCCGAGAGAAGTAGCTATAAGGAACAAATTTAAGATTACACTTGTCTCCCGTCTTGTGATTTATAATGTCAATTTCACCAGACTGTAAAATGAAAAGAATCATGAATTAGTTAAATAACGACTGGATAACTTGAATATCTGCCAAACCCCTTATCTCATAATTCTTTATTCTTTCTTTTGTGGTACTGGGTTAAGATTAAACCCAGGGCCTCAGACATGCTAGACGAGTTCTCCACCACTGAGCTATATCCCTACCCATAATTAGTTCATCAGCTAATTATTTTTGCAGTGCCAGGGATCAAACCCAGGGCCTCATGTCTGCCAGGCAAGCACTCTACCATTAAGCCACAACTCCAGATCTCTCTATTCTTCAGTCTTAAATTCTAACACTTCTTTGCTTAAAATTCAGTTCTAAGCCAAACTTGGTGATGTTATGGAATCCCTTTGTAGCCTTGGTAATTCCAGATTGGGATCAAGACCAAGTGACGATTTGTTTTGTTTTGTGTGTTACATGTTAGGTATCATAATTTGACCTTCTGCACACACACTGAAATTCACATAAAATTTATCTTTCCAAACCAATTCTTCCTTCACTTCCTTCACTTTGCAAGCTTTTCAGCTTAAATCAAAGAGCTCTAGGGGCTGGGGATGTGGCTCAAGCAGTAGCGCGCTCGCCTGGCAGGGGCCAGGTTCGATCCTCAGCACCACATACAAACAAAGATGTTGTGTCTGCCAAAAACTAAAAAATAAATATTAAAAATTCTCTCTCCTCTCTCTCTCTAAAAAAAAAAAAAAAAAAAAAAGCAAGCGCTCTACTTTTTTTTTTTTTCTACTTAGTTTTAAGGTTATATATATGGCAGGCTTTTCTACACTTTATTTAATTTTTCCCTTCTTTCTATCTTTTAGAAAGAGTCATCTTAATTCTTATATGTACAATGAAGCCCCTGCACCCTGTTTTTTTTTTTTTTGCTACTAGGGATTGAACTAAGGGCATTTAAACATTGAGCCACATCCCCAGCCTATTTTATTACTTTTTATTTTTAGACAGGTGTTGCTAAGTCACTTAGAGCCTCACTAAGTTGCTGAGGATGGCTTTGAACTTGTAATCTTCCTGCTTCAGACTCCCAAGTAACTGGGTTTACAGGTGTGCACTACCACACTCAGAAAGTGAAGCCCTTCTTGACTGCTCAGAAGATAGTATTTCTTCTTTTCTGATTTACTACAACCACTGTTCTAAGAACAAACTAACAATTAATTAAATATTATCTTAGTACGCCTCTTGTACTAGTGTTTTGTTTTGTTTTGTTTTTACAGTGCCGAGAAGCATTCTACCCGAGTACATCCCCTTCACCCTTTTATATCTTATTTTGAGACTGCTCCTCACTAATTTGCCAAGGTCAGCCTCAAACTTACAATCCTCCCGCCTTAGCCTCCTGAGTAGCTGGGATTGCAGGCATGTACCCCAGAATCCGACTTGTACTTGTGTTATTCTGTTGCATATTTTTCAATCTATACTTTGTCACATATCTTCAGTGATGCAGTAACTCCTAGAGGATCATCTCATCTGACTTTGTAACCCCAGTACCTAGCATACTGCTTGGCAATAAATATTTCATAAATAAAGGAAGGACTAAAAGTGTTTATTATGTTTATTATTTTCTTGTATCCTTCATAGTCCCCAACATAGTTCTAGTCATCATTAATGAGTATTAAAACACATGTAATCTCAGTCGCTTGAAGGCTAAGGCAGGAGGATTCAATGTTTGAGGCTAGTCTCAGCAACTTAGCAAGGCCCTAAACAACTTACCGAATCCCTATCTCAAAATAAAAAACAAAAAGGGCTGGGGATGTGGTGCAGAGGTTAAGCACCCCTTGATTCAATCCCCAGTACCAGGAGAGAAAAAGAAACAACAATAACTAAACACTGCAGAGATAAACCTAAATAAGTGTTGTTCTATACTTCAGAAGTATTCTGGGTACCTTTGCTCACCTGATCTATCCACAGCTTGCCCACAATAATGTTGTGCACTGTTGTAGTAACTTTTTTCCAAGTGTAGTGATGCCCAGTTGCATGGAAAATACAGTGGATGGTACCTACAGGAAAGAAGTACATAAATTAAGCCAAATATTAGAAAAACAACACCATGTAGACTAGAAATAATAATAGATGGACGTCTTTCTATTGATATGGTTTACTTTAAAAAGAGAACAATTAATCAAAAAAGGACTTGTAACCTTCTTAAATGTTGGAAGCATTGATTGAAATGAACTTTTTCACTTGATTTTTAAATATATGATAAAATGTAAGTGATGACAAACACTGACAACAAATACATCTTAGCTAGGGAGCTACATTTTGCAGTACCAACTGCAAAATTTACAGGAACAAGTCAAATACGCCATAATGTGACCAAAAAAAAAAAAAAAGAAAGAAAAAAAAAAAAAAAGAGGATTTTACTATGGGAAAATTGCATTGGTTGTCAGTATTGGGGGCCAGGCTCTGATTCAAGTCTGGCTGTGGACCTTAAATGAACCATTTATCTAAGGGCCTGAATATTAAAAGTGGAGGAGTAGATACAGCAGGACTTTGGAATTAGAACTGAATTCAGTCCTGGCTCTACTACTCATTATTCCTGGGAAGGAATCTTTCAACCCCTGTAACTTCTTAAAGGATGGGAGTGAACATGATAGTTTATGTAAACATGATAGTTTATGCTAATGAGGTGATTCATGCTGGCCCCCACACAGCTAATGCTAATGAGATAACTCTGATGAGGGCAAGCCAGGCCAGGAAGATCAACCAAGTGATTAGGGAGTTGGGGTCTTAAGTCATCTGTTATCAACCCAACTTCCTGACCTCCCCCTGTAACCACTAATGAAAACAACATGTTAATTGTGGTTTAGGCAAGCCCTTTTTTTGTACAAAAGATTCAAGTAGCCTTGGTAGTTGGCCAGTGAGGATGACAACAGCATCATGAGAATGAAACAGCAGCAACCCTGCTGACAGCATAGCCACTCTGTGCTATACTCTCCTCATACATTATCTCATTTAGCCTCCACCATATTGGCTCTACTTATATATATCCAAAATCTCTAGATCATTCCCTCACTCTATGATGCCCCTATTATCCTGATACCAAAGTCAGACAAAGATATCACAAGAAAAGAAAAACAATGTCCCTTATGAAAAATGATGCAAAATCCTCAACAAAATACTAGGAAACCAAATTTAGCAGCATATTAAAATGATTACATGCCATGACCAAGGGGAATTTATTCCTGGAACGCAAGGATGGCTCAACACATGAAAATCAGTCAATATAATAGCATCACATTAACAGAATGAAAGGAAAAGAATCTAGATGGTAATCTCAATTGATGCAGAAAAAGCATTTGACAAACTTCCAACACTTTCTATGATTAAAAACATTCAAAAAACTAGGAATGAAACAAAAGTACCTCAATATAACAAAAGCCAAATACGAAACCCCCAGGAAAAATAGCATATCCAATGGAAAAACACTGAAAGATTTTCCTTTGATTAGGAACAAAGCAAAGACATCTGCTTTCACCACTTCTACTCAACATACCAGTTGTTCTAGCCAAAGCACTTACATAGGAAAAAGAAATAAAAGGCAAAGTGGAGAGGAAGAGGTAAATTATCTCCTTTAACAAATGATATGATCTCATATATAGAAATAGTTACTAAGATTCCACAAACGCACACAAAATAACTGTTTGAAATAGTAAATAATTTAGCAAAGAAAAAGGTTACACAGTAAACACATGCAAATCAATTGTATTTATTTTTTGTTTATATATATATATATATATATATATATATATATATATATATATGTTATAGATGGACACAATAACTTTATTTATTTATATTTATGTGGTGCTGAGGAACAAACCCAGGGCCTCACACATGCTAGGTGAGCACTCTTACCACAGAGCCACAACCCTGGCCCATCAATTGCATTTCTATATACTAACAATGAATAATATCAAAGACTCTTATGGACTCAATTATAATAGCATCAAAAAATAAAATACTTAGGAATTAATCAATGAAGTAAAAACTACAAAACATTGCTCAAAAAAATTAAAGACGACAAACAAATGGAAGCACATTCCATAATCATAGCTTGGAAGACTTAATATTGTTAAGATGTCAACACTATTCAATGTAATCTACAGATTCAATACAATCCCTATAAAAATATATAATATATATACATTTATATATATAATATATAATATATATGTGTGTGTGTGTGTGTGTGTGTGTGTGTCCCCATCCTGGGGATTGAATTCAGTGGCACTTTACTACTGGTTACAACCCCAAACATTTTTATTTTTTATTTTGAGACAGGATCTTTCTAAATTGCCATGGCTGGTCTAGAACAGTATCCTGAGTCACTGGGACAGGAATGCACCACCATGCCTGGCTCTAAAAACATATCCTAAACTTCAAATGGAATCTCAAGGGATCCTGAATAGCTAAACTAATCTTAACAAAGAGGAAAAAAAAAAAAAAGAAAAAAGCTGGAAAACTCATATTTCCTGTCTTTGAACTTATTGCAAAGCTACCATAATCAAAACTGTGTAGTACTGGCATAAAGAGAGACAAATAAACCTGTGGAACAGAATTAAAGAAAGCCCAGAAATAAACCTTTGTGTATTCACTCAAATAATTTTTGACTAGGATATCAATATCATTGAAAGGGGGAAAGAATAATCTTTTTAACAAATAGTCCTGGGAAAAATCTAGATATCCAATGTGCTAAAGAATGAAGTTGAACTTTTTCTTAATAATAAATAAATACTTTAAATATATAGATAAATATATATTTTATACACACATGCACACACACACATACTTGAAATGGATCAAAAGCCTACATGTAAGACCTCAAACTATAAAACTCAGAATAAAACAGAGGGC
Source organism: Marmota flaviventris (assembly GCF_047511675.1). NCBI lineage: Eukaryota > Metazoa > Chordata > Mammalia > Rodentia > Sciuridae > Marmota > Marmota flaviventris. Next base: position 12,875,539 of record NC_092506.1, on the reverse strand, counting down.
AAAAGCTTCATGGCATTGGATAGGCAATAATTTCTTGAATGACACTAAAGACACAAGCAACAATAAAACACACAGACAAAAATGAACTTGCTAAATTTTTTCAAACAATGTGTGCCGGGGCTGGGGTTGTGGCTCAGCGGTAGAGCACTCGCCTCGCACGTGCAAGACCCTGGGTTCAATCCTCAGCACCACATAAAAATAAATAAGTGAAATAAAGGTATTTTGTACAACTACAACTAAAAAATATAAATAAAAAATGTTGTGCATCAGAGGATATCAACTAAAGAGAAGCCACAGTATGCAAAAAAATATTTACAAATCATACTTCTGATACAGAATTTGTATTCAGAATAGAGAGAACTTCTAAACCCCCCCCAAAAAAATTAACAACTCAATTAAAAAATGGGCAAAGAAAACAATTTTTTTTAAAAATGGGCAAAAGACTTAAATAGACATTTCTCCAAAACACACAAATGGTTAGTCAGCACATGAAAAGGTACTCAACATCTCTATTAAACCAAACCACAATACAACCAGAGAAATGAAAAGTTGTGCTGCAATTGTGTACAATGAATCAAAATACATTATGATGTCATATATACCAATTAAAATTAAAAAAAAAATGAACTGCAGTTTACATAAAGTTTAATATTTCTATATATCTTTTACTATGAACATATGCAATATATAGGCATGCTGGAGATACTGTTTTATTACTTAGTGTTTCTCTTTTAAATTTGTATCAAAAGCATTTACATATTTGCCAGGCTAACAAGAATAAAAACAACCTGAAATCTATAGAGTGAAGAAAAAGAAAAAACTAAACCACAGTGAGATACCACCTTACACCCATTAGGATGACTAATATGAAATAAATAACTGGTGGCAAGGTTATGGAGTAATTGGCATGAGTGTACACTATTGATGGGAATTTAAAATGGTATTGTAACTATAAAAATAGAATTGACATTTGATCCAGCAATTCTACTTTTAAGAATGTAATCCAAAGATTGAAAGCAGGATCTCAAAGTGATATTTATGTACCTATGTTCATAGCAGCATTATTTATTTATAATTCTTTTTTTAAAAATATTTTTTATTTTTTAGTTTTAGGTGGACACAATATCTTATTTTATTTTTACGTGGTTCTGAGAATCGAACCCAGTGCCGCACACATGCTAGGCGAGCGCGCTACCACTTGAGCCACATCCCCAGCCCAGCAGCATTATTTATAATAGCCAAAACCCAAGTAAGTGTTCCCCAACAGATTCAAGTATTAAAAAAATGTGATCTATATGTACAATTGAATATTAAGCTTTAAAAAGGAAAGAAATTCTGCCATTTGCTATATTACAGTTGTACCCTGAAGATATTATGCGAATAAATAAGTCACAAAAAGACAAATACTATATAATTCCATTTATATGAGAATGGTCAAAATCATAGAAATGGAAAATATAATAGTGTTTTCCAGGGTCTAGGGGGAGGAAGAATGGGTAGTTACTGTCTAATGGGTATACAGTCTTACTATTTAATGGGTATACAGTCTTAGTTTTACAAAATAAAGAGTCCTGGAGTTGGATGGTAGTGATGGATAGACAACATTAAGAATATATTTAATGACACCGAACTGTACAGTTAAAATGGTTAAGATACCAAATTTTATTTAATGTGTATTACCCTGCAAGAAAAAAAACTGAGGAGTGGTAGGGGTGGGAGGAGAAACTACAGAGACCACAAGGCAGTGGAATGAAATATTGAAAGCTGAAAAGGAATTAATTCTATGTCTAGTAAAACTATCCTACATAGACAGAAGAGAACTTAAGAAGTTCCCAGATCAACAAAACCTGCAGGAGTTCATAACTAGCAGATCTGTCTTACAAGAAATACTACAAGAAGTCCTTTACACTAAAATGAAAGGATACTAACTTAAATCTACATTAAGAAATGAAAGACCAGGGCTGGGGTTGTAGCTCAGTGGTACAGCATTTTCTTTGCATGGGTGAGACACTGGATTGATCCTCAGCACCACATAAAAATAAATAAATAAAATAAAGATATTGTATCCATCTACAACTGAGAAAAAGAAATAAAAGACCAGTAAAGGTAACTACAGTTAAACTATATAAAAGATAGTATAAGGGTAGTTTTTACTTGCAACTGCTTTTTTCTTTCTCCTATGAGATTTAAAGGCATAAAGAAACATAAAACTATTATAAAACTACACTGATAAGATTAAAATGTATAAAAATTATTATCTGTATGAAAATAAGAGCACAAAGTTAAGGAAAGGTAATGGATCTCTATAGGTGAAAAGATTTTGCATATCATTCTAACAGTGTATATATACTAGGATTCCTATTCCTAGGACTTTTTCTTTTCTTTTTTTTGATTGGGGGAGGGATGAGGGATGGGGGTACTAGGGATTGAACTCAGGGCACTCTACTACTGAGGTACATCTCTAACACTTTAAAAATTTTATTTTAAGACAAAGTCTCAGTAAGTTTGGCCCAGAACTTGTGATCCTCCTTTCTCAGCCTCCTGAGTAGCTGGGATTACAACTGTGTGCCACCAGGCCTGACCTGAACTTTCGGATCTTGACACAAAATTAACTTGTCATTCAGTAAGATTTTTTTTAAAAATAAAGTTTCACCTTACTTGGAATTTAGTGATTACATAACTGATACCTAATTCATCAGGTAGAGAAAGAGAGGGGGTGGAAGGAGAGAAGAAAGGGGAGAGGCTAGCCAAGAAACCTAACCTTGTGATCATAAGGGTCCTGATTTTTAGAGAGAACTGGATTGCTAGAGTAATCAGGGAAACAACACAGTTAAGCGATAGAATTTTTTTTTTTAAAGTCATGTTAGAATTTATGTTCTAAAATTGTGCTAAAGATGCGTTCAATATGGTTAAGAAGACAAAGAATTTATGTAGAGCTGGGTCCTTAAAGAGATTCTGGCCTTCTCACTTATTTGATAGCAAAGAGCAAAGAAGGTAAATAACCTGACTAAAGCTAGTTAGTGAAATTTGGTGTCTGAATCAGAGATTCTTCTGTCTGCTGATGACCTCCTTCATCATGCCAGAAAAACTTTTATTCCTAAAGCATTAATTCTTATAAAGATGCGGCCTTACCGAGGGGCATAATGGAGAGGTATTTGCCTCGAAACTTGCTGGTGATTTTGATTTCCTGACGCAGTGTCCAGCCATTTTTGGACTCCGCATGGTGTGCAGCAGCTGGGGGATGATGACTCACCTTAAAGAAATGAGGTTCAAATTAGCAAGGCAGAAAGAAGGAAAAGATATGGCTTAGTAATTGGTGATAAACACACAAAATTCATCCTTGATATTTTTATACCCACAATAGTAAGTGAATACCAGGGCTTCAGTGTTTAATTTTGAAGGAAAAGAAGGGTAAGATGACAGGGACTGACATTTCTACAAACAGCACGCAGGGGTTCAAAGAATCATCCTTTTCTTCAGAAGGAAATGTGTCAAGGTGCTGAGGCTCCTGACCTGTTCACAGAGGGATCGGTACCCATTTTCCTCTAGTCGGTCCAGCTCAAAGGTCTCCCCAAGGAGTGGGTTGAATGGCTTGCTGGTACGGAAGACAGTAGTGGAGTAGGAGGACACGGTAAAAGCTGCAACATAACAGAGCTGTTCTAGAGAGTTCTCACATTTTGCAGCTCGGTCTAACAGCTCATGGTATTCCAGATCTTCAGTAAGGCGCTGAAGCATGGACAAGGGCTCATTAAAGTTCACCTGTAAGGAAAAGAACACATATAAAAACCTTGTCCAGACATTTTTAAGAGAGTTACATTTTTTTGCAGGGGATAAACTGATCCTGAGATGTTGAGGTGATAAGACAAATAATGAAAAGAAAAAAGACTTAACCCAAAGGCAACCCATTTTCCTTGGTATCTGCTCATGTCAGAGAGCAGCAGAAATCATCATTTTCATCCATTTCACTAACAGTAAGCTTTTGGAGATGGAAACCTTGCCTCTTCTGTCCATTACTACCTAACCAAAAGCCATCAGTACATGGACATAGGAGACCAATAACAAATTTAAGTTTTGAATGAATGAATTTTTTTTAATATTTTTTTTTTAGTTGTTGATAGACCTTTATTTATACGTGGTACTGAGAATCAAACCCAGTGCCTCACACATGCCAGGCAAGTGTGCTACCACTGAGCCACAGCCTAGCCCCTGAATGAATGAATTTTAAAATATACTAAGTTGTAGCACAAATATAACCAAAGAGGAAGTCAGATATTTAAAGTTCTTGAGGGAGAAAAGAAAAGGTATTCAAATACAGGCACTTCCAGACTATTGAAAAGATCGCATTACAAAAGTTAGCTTCTACCCTGGACTAGACAATTGCTAAGTCTCAGTTCAATTCTACATCAGGCCAGGACAGACTACTTCTGAGGCCAGACAGCTGTATTTTTAGATGTAAAGTGCTTATGATGGTGCCTGATAAAGATGACTGATAAAGACCTAATCCTCAGCAATCTTTCAGAAAAATTCCATAGATTAATAACCATGCCAACAAAATCTCTCAGTGGCAAAATTTCAGGCAACATGAAGCAACATTTCCATATTTTGGGGGAAAAGAGTGTACTCCTCTGGTGGCTACTAGACACATCCACTGTGCCCGGGACTAGAATCAGTTCATCCTAAGTCTATCACTGCTTTCCATGCACACATGACCCTGCTTTCCAACAACTGTTCCAGGAACCACAGTTGCTCTAAAAGTGCTAAATTGTTTATAATGATCATTTTATCACTCTGAGGTCAAATAGGAAAACTAATGAATCTGAGAGTTTGAAATGAAAGAAAGAAGGGAGTTGATTATATAGCCAGCAGGCAGCTAGAGAAGACAATCCTGAGATGAGCAACACCAGGAAGCCATAATGAAGGAACAGAAAAAAGCAGTGTTATTACTAAAGCCAGAGGCCAAGGGGAACTGGCAGTGGCTAAAACCTTGAGGGGGGCTGAGGAGACCTGTCCAGATGCTGCCAGAAAACTGCCTAAAAGGAGAGAAATACCCTCTTCCAAGCTCTCATCTCCTGGTATTTTGCCCTAGTAGAGTCCAGCCAGACTCCAGCAGACACAAGACACAGAAGCTTGAAAAACAGCCTCAGATGATCAGCTTTCCTGTGACCCAGTATAGGGCAGGGGAAGGGTGAGCACTTGATTTGCAGGCCAACAGGTACAGAACTGCACATTCCTAGTGGCAAAGTCAATAAGGAACTAAGGGTAAAGGTGAATAGAGAGGTCACCTAGACCTAGAATTGTTTTTAAGCAGAAGTGCACTTCTCAGACCATGACAAACTGTCTTTCCAGCCCACCTGCCCACTACTTCTAGACACCTAATGTTCCAGGCAAGTGGGGTTTCTCTTCAGGTCCCCAAAACACCCATTATCTCAGTTTCTCCAATGTGCCTGCTTACTCAGGGCCTTTTCTTTTCTTTTCTAAGCCTTTTCTTTTTTTCCCAATGCTGGGAATCAAACCAGGGCTTCACTCTACCTCTGAGTTATATATCCTCGACTGTAGTTGATAAATACATTTTTAAATCATACAGACTTACAAATAAACTATTTGCTTTTCAAGATTTGTTGATTAATTAGTTCAACAATTTGTTGAATGATCTGTATATGCCAGGCTCTGGACTAAGCATTAAAGATATAGAGTCCAATTAGACATAGTTTCTCTCCATAGGAACATAGTATATGAAGAGACAGAAATCATACACTGTTCTCTGCACCCAGAGAGGTAGAGAGAATACTTTCTGTAATTCTGTCTGCCAAGTTTTTGGCCCTCTGTACCCCCAAGTCTTCATTTCTAGCCTTTTCTATAGCTAACTATGGTCATATAGCTAAGTCCTGGCCACAGAGATTTAAGAGATTAATGGATTATGCAATTTCCAGGAAACAACCCTTAAAAGGGTTGACTGGAATGTGATCCCGATGGTTCAAACTGGAGAGGCCACTATGAACCTAAGAACTAAGACCACAGACACAGAGAAACAGGAGAGAAAGCAGTCTGGTCCTGACACCATGGAGTATGATACTAGAACTGGACCATTTGCTTCTGGACTTTAACACAAATGAGTGAGGCCAATATTTGTTTAAGACAGGAGTTGCCAGCTTTTTCTGTAAAGAGCTAGATAGTAAATAGTTAGGCTTTCCGGGATACGTGGTCTCTGTCACAACTACTCAATGCTGCTTTGCAGCATGAAAGCAGCCACAGATAAGACATAAATGAATATCTTTGTGTTCCAGTAAAACTTTATGGACACAAACACTATGGACAATTAGTCTCCTTTTTATTTATTTTTTTCCAACCATTTAAAAATATAAAAGCTATGTTTGGCTTGTGGACAACATAGATAGCAGCCAGATTTGGCCCACAGACCCTAGCTTGTTGACCCCCTAATTTAAACCAATACATTTGGATTTACTGCTTTAAATTGATTATTCCCAGCTGTTATACTAGTACAATACCAGGCAAATAGAAGACACTTAGTAAATGATTGTTGAATGAATAAGTAAGAGAAACACATGGCCCAGACACAATCGGTGGAACCTGTTGGGACACAGGAGAGAAGACAGATCTCTCCTGACTGGATGCACTGGAGGTTTACTGAAAGAGATGTCATTATACTGAAATCCAAAGGAAAGAGTTTTAGCCACAGCAAAAGAAAACTACCAAGGGTTGGTGGAAAATTCAAAGTTCAGGCAGAAAGATCAGTGTGTATAAATGCTCTGAGGAATAAACAAGATAACTCTGAGTATCTGAGGCTAATCTGATGACTATACCATCACACATATATGATGACCTTGCCCCTGGGGAAGAAGTGGTGAGTCCAATAAAGAATCTGAACTATGTCCAGAGCAATAAAGATCCAGGATTTTAAATTGAAGACTAACACAACCATGCTTGCAGTTTAAAAAAAAATCACTTTGGCAATAGTGGACAGACTGGAAAAATGAATGATCACTGACAGGGAGGTCATTAAAAACCCCATCTTCACCAATAATTTTCACCTTCCTGGTTGGAATGGTTTTTGCTTCTATGCTCCCTAAACCTTTGTATATATAGTATTTCCCATTACACTATGATAAAAAATAAAATAATATCATTTTTAACCTGTTTTCATGTCTCTTTTAAATTATGTGGTTCTTAAAAACAGAAATAAGGCTGTATTTATTTTTGCATGCCCCCAAGCACAGAGCATAGGAATTTGCTCATAAAAGTTACTGAATGTGTGCATCTGGTTCTAGGTGATCTGGGAACATACCAGATTCAGAGCCAAAACTCAGCCAGCTAATTTAAAGGAACAGTTTATGACTATAAGGGTAACAAAGGCTATGCTCAAAACTGCCACACGTTTGGGAGGGGAGGGCTGTCACATCAGCATTCTTTTGCCTGAGGCTGAGAGGACCTACTGGCAGCAGTTAGGATGTGCAAGGACCTCACCGGCATGGGGATCTTGGAGAGTTCTTTTCCAATGCAGTTCTTCATGATGCTCCATAAGTTGAGGCTATAGTTTGGCTTGTATGGTATTCTAGTTCTCTTTTCCTTCTTCGTCTCTTCCAGCTGATGCTTGTACTGAGAGCAAGAACAAAGCCATTCAATCATCCACAAAGAACAGAAAATCTGCTATTGCTAATCTTCCCTTCCCCCATACTTAAAATAAAAAAAAAATCAGGATTTTTCTTTCTTTCTTAGCACTTTACAAACAAATCCATGGGACTCATAGCCCAAATCCTTCACCTTTGATGCCCTCCACATAGGAGTTACCTGTTCATCAAGGCTAATGTCACTGCTGGCCCCACTGATATTGCTGCCAGTGCGTCTGCATAGAGGGGAACACAGGAGATTTAGAACAAAGAGCACAACTAGAGTTTGGGCCTCAATTTTTTTTTTTTACAAAGCAGAATGTCAAGTATGCTGCACAAACTTATTGATGGCTAATCAAAAGGTGTAAATAGATATGACTGTAAATGCCTCTGGAGAACTCATCATGTAAAAAGCTGACAGTTTTCCACTTACTTAAAGAAAAGAGCCCAGATTTTACTAAATGTCGACAACTATAACATTCCCACATTGAACAATGTTTCTAACCTCTTGATGATCAGGTATGACAGTAAAGGATAACTTACTTGTGGCCCAAATTCTCAGGCATGGTGATGATCTCTGGTGCATCAAAAAATTCATTCTCATCATCTTCATCACTCATGTCTCCTTTCCCAGAGCAGCACTGATCTACGAGGAGAAGGCCTTCTTTGTTTTCTCTGGTTATATTTATCAAATGCCTGGTACCGCAGTTCTTCTCAGTACCAACCACAAACATAGCAACAAATGGTAAAGTAGTGGAAAAGCCAGAAGAAATGAACAGCTCCAAAGCCACTTCAGATAAGTCATTAATTGTGGAGAATTTGGAGCTCTTCTATCAATTGCAGAAAATCACCTGGCTCAAATCTGAACAGGCTATGCAAGAACAAAGCGTCTTACCTTTACCAGATCCTGCGCTGCCAGGAGTGTTTGCAGGCAGCACTGTGGCTCCCCGGAAGGCCCTCTCCAGGTGGTTGTGCTGCTTTGCCAGCTGCTCAAGGGTTTCTTCCAGTCGGATACGCTGGTCTCTTTCATACTGCAGTGACTTCTGCCACTTTTTACTGTGGGTCTGGGCTAACATGAGGAAATCTCTGCAGGCCTGTGCGGAGAAAGCACTAGATTGTGTCACCTCAACTAGTCAGGTTCCCCTCTGGCCTCTGTAGGCCCATTAAGAAACCTCATTCTGGGAACTTCAGCAGAAAAATGAGAAAGACTTTCCCTGTATTCCACAGTATCAGGGACAGCTAGCTCATGCTACAATCAAGGTCAAAAAAGAGTGAAAATGGTTGTCATGGTTCTCTTACATTTTCCTGGTCATTAGGACTAAACAAATGCCAAGTGAGCAGTAAACCTAGACAAAGTATTTGTGGCAATATCACAAAGGGCAGGTATGTGAACTACACCAAAAGAGAATTATAGACTGAGCAAGAAGAGAAAATACACAGAATAACTACTTTCAGTAATTTTTTTTTGGGGGGGGGGCAGTTCTTGGATTGAACCCAGTAGTGCTTAACTAGTGAGCCACATCCCTAGCACTTTTTATTTTGAGAGAGGGTCTTGCTAAGTTGCTAAGGCTGGCCTCAAACTTGCAATCCTCTTGCCTCGGCCTCCTGAGTTGCTGGAATTACAGGCATGTACCACAATTCCCAGCCCAGTTCAATAAATTATTGACTAAACTCAAGTAACCTAAAGCAGAGGAAGTTAGACACTGAGAACCGAAAATCTGTACTGAATTAGACTAAATACCAGGCAACATAATTTGCTTTTATTTTGGTCACTGAGAGAAACAACTGACATTAAAAATTATAGACCTACTTGAGGAATCAAAGAAGGATTCTAAAGAAAAAATAGAAATATGCTCATATCAGTCCCTCCACTGGCTGACCACTATGAGTGAAACCAGATACCAATTAGTGGTTATAAATACTAGGCATCCTTCACAGGACGGCCCCCACCTGCCTTGTCGCCTTCTCTCAGGTAGATATGCTACACTCCACAATACAGCCATGCTGAGCTGCTTATCATTTCTTGGACAGAGTTCTTTCAGGCCTACCTGCCTCAGCATATGCTATCCACCCTGCCTAAAATGCTCTTTCCTAGCCCCTCTCTAAGATAGGAGAAATCCTGATTTCTCAAAACCTGGTACAAATGTTAATTCTGTGACAGCTTCCCCCCTAGTCTCAAAGGTAGTCAGTCTCTTTTTTACATTTGCTTGGTGCTTTGCACATACTTCTATTTTACACATTCATGGCAGAATCGTGACTGATTTTCCCTCTCCAGATGGATCAGGAGCAACTTAAAGACACATTTTATAGCTTATTCATATACAGATCTTAAGTTCATAACTTAGTTGTTTTGTACACAGTGAGAGCCTGATAAAGTCTGCTTAATAAGTCAATGAAAGAATACAGATAAGTAAAGGAAGGAGGAAGCAAAGTAAGCTTAAGAGTCAGAGAAACTTAAATAGAATGTCTACTCCCATGGTTTCAACTATTGCCTGCAGGTCAATGGTTACTAAGTCAGTGAAGCCAAATCCCACACTCACTGAGTTTTAGAGAAGAATCTAGGTGTCTATTCAATGCCTCAAAGTAACCTCAGAATCAGTGGATCCCAAACTGAACTCACTGCACTCCTCTGCTGACTCTGTTTCTCCCTTTGGTGTTCTCCATCCCAAGAACAATTCCAGGGCCCTCTCAGCTGTCCAAGCCAGGAACCTAAGGGGAACCTCTTTTAGTTTTGCTTCCTTCCTCATATCTAATTATCAAGTATTATTGATTATTCTTCAATATTTTGAATCCATACTTCTTTCTATTGTCTATATCAGAAGCAGTAAAGAGTATACTTTTGGAGTTGGGCTGTTGGGGCTCAAATCACAGCTCCATCCTACTATTTGGCTGTGTAATTTGAGGCACACTTCTCTGCCCCTTATCTTATCTTAAAGAATTAAAAATATTAAAATATTAACTACCTCAAAGAGTTGGTGCTTTACATGTAAAACATTTAGAACTACACGGGGCTCACAGTAAACACTCAAAAAAGGTGCCAGCTATTAATTATGGCTACATCAAAACTCCTCTCATTCTCTTCTTACCCAATCTACCAAGCCCACTTAGCAGGATCTGCACCTCCTCTTACCTCCTCTCCCCTCTCACCTCCAGCTACTTCCTTGCCAGCAGTTCCCAGACCGTGGAGAAGGAGGGCTCCACACATGCCATACCTCTACCCCAATCAACTCTTCTTTGTTCCCTTTTAGTAATACTGATCATGATTAAAATTTACCAGAGACATATTTCAGTACTCTGCTGAGCATTTCACATTAATTACATAATAAAAGCCTTTCAACAACCCTGTGAAGAGTCTACTAGCATCAAAGCCATTTAAGGATAAAGAATTGAAGTCTCAGAGAATAAGGTTGCCCAGGGTTATACAGAAGGTAGAGGAGGTGGTTGAAACCCAGGCCAAGCTCTATGTTGCCCTTCTTCCCAGAAAGACAGTCATTGCTCCTTCAGAATTTAGCTGAGATGCTATCTTCTCTAATCCTCTGGTCTGAGCTAAACGCCATAGCAGTCTAGACATGCTCATTCTATCATATCATGATCCACTCAAATCTCTGTCCTCTCACTAGAAAGTAATCTCTTTGAGGGTAGAGACCACATGTGTCCCAGGGATATCCCCTAGCACAGTGTATGGACCATAGCAGGTACTCATTTAGCAAATGGATATATTAACAGTGTCTTCTGTTAGATTCACTTTGGTGGTAAGAAAGGCAATATCCTAAGCTGTCAAGAAATTGAGTAAAATGTACTCTTCCTTCAATATAACTGTTCATTTAGAGCTGTCATGCATTAGCATGTTAATTTTTAATGTGCCTATTACACCTAAGACCTTGCTATTATATTAGCACCAGAAAGGTACAAAGAAAACAACATATCAAAATAGAAAAAAAAAAAAAAAAAAGAAAAGAAAAAGAAAAAACCCTAATACAAAAAAATAGTGTGGTCACCTGACATTGATAAAAAGTAGCTTTCACTCTCTGCAGTGTCATGACCAGAAGACTAAACACACAGTAACTAGGAAGTCAACAGTTTGGAAAAAGAGCAAACTAGACATCAGAAGCACAAGCAACAGTTCTAGCTTGCTGAGTGGTCCTAGGAGATGGGTAATCTTCCTGCAACCCCTAACTGAAAAAAAAAAAAAAAGAATTTGGGTTCTCTGTACCTTATGTGAATCAAAACACTGAAGAGTGTTCAACACTTCAGAGCATTCAACAATTCAGAGCATGATGCTAAAGTAACTTGGTGGTTACTTTCCACCAACTAAATTTTCCCTTGGTCATAGGAAAAGGACTTTGATCTTTTAAGAGTCTTCAGTGAACTAAACTAGCTTTAAGCAAATGTCTTACTATCCTCACCTAAATAAGAGAAAATCTGGCACTAGTGAGGTAATTTCATCCCATTTAATTAGGGTGAAAAAAAAAAAAAGCCAGCAAAAAACCCTTTCTCACAGAATAGTCTTCTCACGTATAAAATGTCTCCCCGTGTTTTTATGTGGAAGGGAACTAAAATAACCTGCCAGGTGAGAATCAGGACCAGTAGAGGAAAAACAGCATTGTTGTAAGCCATGTATTCATTTCATAACTATCAATTCATCAGTAAGGCCACTGGTGTTCTGTTCACCTGCAGCCTTGAACCCAAGCAGCTAAAATATCCCGTAAACTAACAGCTACCCAAAATAGGAGTCCTAAGGAAGCAAAAGGGCTACCCCTTCATTATAAAAGAAAGGTTGCAGATTTTGTCCCATCAACAGAATTACTCCTGAAATCAAGGACTAACCAGTATTATAAGGTCCTCACTAGTATTTGATCCAGCCCCTGTTACTATCCTGTATGCCAGAATGCATTAGCCAAGTAGGGCTAGGACTCCAGCCTAAAGCTAAAGAAAATGTTGTGGAAAGAACCCATGGAGATCTTTTAGATCCAACAGATGAAATTAGATAAAAATAAACATATAAATAAAACTACAATCCAGAGAGATTAAGGAACTCAACTAAAATCACCATCAGATGTCCTGCTAGTTGCAAAAGCAAGACTGCAACTCTGGACTCCTAACTAATTCTCAGGCTGAAGCAATGTCCTGAGGGCTTGAGCAGAGCATGAAAGTCACTCCATATGGTGCAACATGTTCTATTTCATGTAAGAAACAATGTAACTTAAAGCCCTTGAGCAGTGAAGCAGGGTCTAAGGCTTTGTGCTTTACCAATTACAATTTTCTGACAGTGGGGAAGCATAATGTTTCAAAGAGGAAAAGAATCAAAAAGCAACAGAGATACCATCTGCACTCACATTGATCATGGCATTGGATGTTATCCTAAAAAGTGTGGCTCGCTCGTTGACCTGTTTGATCTTTTCATTGCTCTCAGCAGGCAACTTTAGGGACTCTAGCTCACTGAGGGAACGCTGCAGGGCTGTGCCATGCTTGGCTATCAAGTCATTGCACGTGCTCAGGTCCTCCACTTTGCTGGAGAGGGTTCGGAGAGTGTTTTGCAGTTCAGTCTTGTCAGTTTGTGAGACAGACTCTTCATCTCCTGATTCATCTGTAGGGATGCAAAAGTAAGTTATATGACTCCAGAACCAAACCAAGAGTTGAAACCCTACCTACTTTGCCCACAACCAAACCAACACTCATCATGCTGCGTTTTCTATCTGGAGGTTTGCCAATTAGCAGATGATTTCTCTACAGTGTAGTATACACTCAACCGGCGCCAGAAACACATGAGGCTCTTTTTTTTTGGTACCAAGGATTGAACTCAGGGGCACTTGACTACTGAGCCACATCCCCAGCCCTTTTTTGTATTTTATTTAGAGACAGGGTCTCACTGAATTGCTTAACACCTTTATTTTTGCTGAGTCTGGCTTTGAACTCATGATCCTCCTGCCTCAGCCTCCCAAGCCACTGGAATTACAGGTGTGCACCACCGTGCCAGACCTCTCTGGCCTTATGCCCAGAAACTTTGATTCAGCTGGTGTGAAACATGGACCAGGAAACTGCAGTTCTAATAAGCTACCCAAGTATTTCTGATATACATTGAAGTTGGAGAGCCGCTGACACACAGGAAGCCATACAGAAGCTGAATAGCTCTTGGAATCAGGAATGTATTATTGAGTCTTTAAATTTTAGCTTGGAGTACCAATCCAGTCCTAACCAATTATTATTAAAAATTCACCATTATCTGTTGGGTGAGAGGTGAAATGGGTTGAGAACAAAAGTTATTCATTATGATAAAGTCTATGTCATTAAAAGTGTCATTAAGAATTTCATTAAGGGGCTAAGGGTGTGGATCAGTGGTAGAGCACTTGCCTACCATGTGGTGAGGCACTGGGTTTGATTCTCAGCACCATATATAAATAAATGAATAAAATACAGGCACGGTGGGGCATGCCTGTAATCCCAGCGGCTTGGGAAGCTGAGGGGGGAGGATGGCAAGTTCAAAGCCACCCTCAGCAAAAAAAATGAAGCACATGCAACTCAGTGAGACTCTGTCTCTGAATAAAACACAAATAGGGCTGGGAATGTGGCTCAGTGGCCAAGTACCCCTAAGTTCAATCCCTGGTACCAAAAAAAAAAAGTTTCATTAATTCATCTTTTCTGAAGGAGAGCTCTGGAATCTCATGATGAACTCATTTGATACTAAAACTACTATAAAAGTAATGCAAAGTCTTCTCTGATAATAAGTCAAGGAAAGAAGCTCTGTTGTACCTCTTACTATAGTTTTGTACTTAACACTTTTTAACTGCAAAATGCCTTTCTAGCAGTGTCACTTCCTTTGGGGAAACTAACATCATCACTAAAACTAAAAGAAATAAGATAAGACTTGCCTGTCAGACAGAGAAGCAAAACCAAGATAAAAATACAAAATAAATAAATAAATAAAATTAGAAAACAGTGAATTTTCCTTTCACTGCTTAATAGATATTAAATACAGTAGGGGAAATGACAGACAATAAGATAAATAACAGACAAAACTCTCAGTGAACAAGCTCATTAAACTATCAACATTTCAGCCAGATGCAGTGGCACATGCCTGTAATCCCAGCGCCTTGAAAGGCTGAGGCAGGAGGATTGTGAGTTAGAAGCCAGCCTCAGCAACTTAGCAAGGCCCTAAGCAACTCAGTTTTGAGATTCTGTCTCAAAATAAAATAGAAAAAAGGAGGGGAGGGTGGCTGGGGATATGGTTCAGTGGTTAAGCACCCCTAGGTTCAACTTCCAGTACTATCCCCCACCCCACCCCCCAAAAGCTATCAACATCTCATTGGCAAATTCTACCACTTTCCTTGAAGAAAAATAAAAAATACAACTAGGTTATTCCTTTTAGTTTAATGTTGCAAAATGAAGTCTTTTTTATAGAAAATATATGGTTTTTCATCATCTATAAAAATTGTTTCAACTTAACAAGTAAGACTTCAGGAGAAAAAAGTAGGGGTCAATCCAAATTACAAATTGTAATACTCCTAAGACTGACCTCATAATAAAGTTATTATGTCTCAAAAAGTTAAGGTGGTCAACTGGCATTCTTCTTAGGAGGCTGAGGCACAAGGATCACAAGTTGAAGGCCAGCTTTGGCAACATAATTAAGACTCTGTCTCAAAATAAAAAATAAAAATAAAGAACTGGGGGTATAGTTGAGTGGTAAAGTGCCCCTGGGTTTAATCCCTAGGACCAAAAAGAAAAAAAAGTTTTAAATGTGTGGGTGGGGCACTGGGGATTTAGCTCAGTAGTAGAGCACTTGCCTAGATTATTCATGGCCTGGGATCAATTCCCAGCAGCCCCTGTGCCCTCCTCTCCCCCACACAGAATAAAAACACAAGAATGATGTCTAGTTTTTCAATCTGGGCCAGATTAATTTTTTGTTGTGAAGGACGGTTATGTGCATCGTAGGGAGTTTAGCAGTATCCCTAGCCTCTTCTCTCTAGGTGACAGTAGCATCTCCTTCAGTTGTGACAACTAAAAATATCTCCAGAAATTGCCTGGAGGAGACAGAATTGACCCCAATTGAGAACCACCACTCCTGGAGAAATACTGTATGATGAAAAGTAGCTAGGGACATTTAAGAGAGGTGATAACCAAAGGACAAAACACAATGAGGAACAAAAGATAATGGGGACATATGGAAAGCTTTCCAGGCAAGGTCTTCTTTGCTTCCTACCTGATTCTGCTAGCATCTTCACAGCCTTGGCTTTGGCCAGTTCTAGAGCTGTCACCCAGCGCTGTCGCTCCACTTCTGAGCTAGCCTTCAGATGGTAGGTCTGAGCGCCCCCATTGGAAATGATAAAGTTGCAGGAGTCCTCCACAGTGATGTTGGCTGTGGCGAGGTTAATGGTACCACGGCAGGTATGTCTCATTTCTGCCTTTGACCTGCAAAAGTGAGACAAAAACAAGCTCAAGAAAAAGGTAATGGGTGGATTATCCTTTAACACATTTCATTTCTTTACATAATTCTGAGTCCTTGAAAATATGGTAATCTTAGAAATCTAATTATAGTTCCTGCAAACAACCCCCCTAAAATTCAAGAAACAATATATTGAGAATTTATTTCAGAGCCTTTAAGAATTGTTTCTTAAACAAATTTTATTCTTCCACTGTTCCTCTTGCTGTTAACCTTTTAAAAATAGATATTATTGAGGTATAATTATTTGCAATAGTAATTCAGTAGTCTCAAGTGTACAACTGAGTGAGTTTTGACAAGTGTATACAACTGTATGACCATCACAATCAAAATGTAGAACACTTCCCTCACCTCAAAAAATTCCCTCCTGCCCTTCCACAGTCAGGAGTTACTTTCTACTTAGCAAGTTATAAAGGTTTATATCCCTTGCAACAAAATTTTGTATGACAATCTCATTCCCTAAGAATAGTTCTGTCTTCTATAAACTGAACCATCCCCCTCACTGTAAATCAGCCCAAATCAGAACTGTCACACCATGCTTAGAATTATACTGCAGAAGTGTAAAAAGGCATCTTTAAATGTTTCAATGATTAAATGCTGGCTATAGCTCAAATGATATGAAATAAGAATAATTGCCCATCTGAGAGAGCAAAGAAAGAGTTATTAAAGAATCACAAGACATTTTAATCTTTTTGGAATATGTTCTTTTCTAAGGTCCACAGACTTCTATTGGTAGGAACTCCTAAGCCATCCTATTAATAGCTAGGAAAGATTCAGCAGATCTGCACTGAGGACTGGGTGTAAAAATTTTCCCAGTCTCTACTGACTGACAGTTCTATTAATAGGCTAACTTTTGAACTTTACAGCACTACTTGGTGACAACAAGCCACAAGGCACTTCACATAAAATAACAAGCTTCTAGCACAATTGTGTATACAGAGAAAACTGTGCTAATTTCTTCACCATGCTGGTTATGCCTAGGGACCTGCATGTTCAGACTGCATGCAGTTTTTTCCCTGTCCAACCGGGAACATAAAGAGGTCAAAGTCCTTTGCCAAATGCCACAGTACAAAGCAGAATCATTTCCTCTTCAGTGAAGCCAAGTGGCCAAACACACCTGGCACATCCAGAATTCCTGCATGCCAGAGGTGGCATACGCCCCATTCTCCAGAAACTAAGATTTGGTATGTTGGAAAAAGTGTGTTTACTATGCTTAGGAAGACAGATTTGCTGTCATTTGGTTTGTCACATGAAACATTTTTTTTTTTTTTTTTCTCCTCCAATGCACAACTGAGCTGTATGGGATCGCCAGGGGGGTCTCAATGGACTGGGCCATTTTCCATCCTCTGCACCTGCCACACTGTAATGTGAATCCCTGTGTTTTCTATTCTTACCTCCCCACCCCCAAGCTTCAGTTACATTATGAATAATGCAGACCGAATTACAGACACACAGCTGACAGGCTGGCTCACCCTTGCTTTCTCTTCCAAGGGTGCCACTTGGACCTTCTATCACATTCCTCCTTATTGGCACTTTTCACTAACTACTTCCTAGGAATCTCTTTCTGCATGGGTCATCTTCACACACTAAAGAAGTTTCTCAAACAGCATAAAGTATACAACAACTTAAGAGATTGCAAGGAACCCTGGAAATAAGGCAAGCTTGACCTCAAAGCTCTTGAAGTTTAGGTAGATACACCTATGGTTATAAATGACTAGTGAGAATCTAGAAAGATTCTTTTCTCTTGCAAGAAAAGTTTTTAAGGCTGGGGATGTAGCTCAAGCGGTAGCATGCTTGCCTGGCATGTGTGGGGTGCTGGATTCGATCCTTAACACCACATAAAAATAAAAAAATAAAGATATTGTGTCCACCTAAAACTAAAAAATAAATATTAAAAAAAAAAAAGAAAAGTTTTTAAGACACTAAAGTACTGGGTGGTATTTTCTGGCTAGAAACCTCTGCCTTAAAAGGTCAGCTGAAATAGTAATTTAATCTCTTAGAGCTAGTCATGAAAATTAACAGTATAGCCTGTCATGATGCTTCTGGGAGAGCCTGGATTCTATATAAGGTTTTAAGTAATGGACCATCTATGTAACCAGGTATGGAAGGAAGCACAGGATAGGTAAAAAGTGATGGGTCTAGGAAGGACATAATTTCATTTAAAAGGGAAATAATATTTTGCAAAGAGGATACACAAGAAATTGCAGGTTTAAGAGGCATGAAAACAGGAGGAACGACAATTTGGCTAAATAATCCAAAGGGAGACGGGGACCAGAAGTACCCTGTTGTGAAGAATAAATAGCCAATAGTTGGAAAGAAGTACTTCACAGCAAGTTTGAGGGTACTGAAGAGATTTGATAATCTAGATCCTGATGCTTCGTTGGTTTATGGGTGGGGAACATACTAGCTGTTAAGGACAGGCCAATCACATGTTTCTCAATAAGTGAATGAATATGTCTTAAGAGAAGTTTTATTTGCAATTAGGCAGGTACCACTAGCTATCATAGGAGAAATGTTAAAAGTAGTTACAAATACTTGAAAAGATAGTGATCAACACTGATCAAGACTGGTACTGAACAAAGGATCCAGTGACCTGGAAAGCAGATAACATAACTTGGATGAAAAGGAAAGGAAAGACCATATGTTAAGGCCCTTACCTGATGTACAATTTTTTTAAATGGGCAAACAGTATTAATAGTGTTTGATGAATCAAGTCAGGAACATTGAACATTAGAGTAACAGTCACAGTAACCAGAAAACATGAACTTGAGTAGGGGAAAAAACTGGGGCAGAGTAAAATTTTAGACTAAACTGATTATCCTAGATGAGAAGTTAGCAATGGTTATATTAAGATCAATTCTAAATACAATAATGTAGATGATATATACAACTTCACAATTAATGTTTAAGCAGTGAGGAGGAGTTATACGAGGCATCTTACAGATAAGAATGTGTTCTGGCTGGGCATGGTGGCACATACCTATAATCCCAGCAAGTCAGGAGACTAAGGCAGGAGGGCTGTGAGTTCAAAGCCAGCCTCAGCAACTTAGCGAGGCCCTAAGCAACTTAGTGTGACCCCGTCTCTAACTAAAAAATAAAAAGGGCTGGGGATGTTGCTCAGTGGTTAAGCACCTGTGGGTTCAATCCTGATACGAAAAAAAGATGTGTTCTCACCAACAACCTCCAGCTCCCACCTTTAATCTCTTCTTGAAATTCTCAAAAATAAATTGTATGGTTAAAAAAAAAAAAGAAAGAAAGAAAGAAAAGAAAAAAAAAGAAATTCTCTAAAAGCCAATGTAGTGGAGTTGATGGAAAAGAGATTTGTTCAACTAACTCTCCTGGTAGCAGAATGATTACAGTCAAGGAAAAGGAACACAAAGTGAGTCACTCTTCAACAGCAGTGTTTTGGGTCCCAAACAGAATGGTCTTTAGGAAAATGTTCACTGAGAAATGCCAGTTTATTGAGCAAAGTCTCCTGTAAAACACACTTTTTGTATAAAGTATATACAGTAACCATAATCCATACTTACTTGCTTTAGATAAGTAATTTACCTCTGTATCTGACTGATTTGTGTAACACTAACCTGGGTTTTAGGTTATGTTGGTGCGAACAGAATTAGTTTCAAATCCTGACTCCTCCAAGACCTTGGGAAAGTTGCCCACGCTGAATCTCAGTTTTCTCATTAGAAAGATGGGAATATCGTATAACTCCCACAGGTTTTTGCTGGGAGTCAATCAAATACTATACCTAAAACACCCAGCCTCAATGTCCAGCCTTTGGGGAATATTTGTATCCTGTCCCCAAATCAACACCTTTATACATAGTAATATGAGAAGCCCAATAGCATGTTATGACCACGTTCTGAGTCACTGAGGATAAGTATATATTAACTACTCCAAAATAAACAATGTTGAACAGAAATAATCATACCAAAGACATGGATTCTTATTTTAATAAAACATAATTCTAACTAACCAAAAAGATCACAGAAGTGTTGGATACAACAAACATTTCCACGGGAGGGGGTGGGGCAAACAAAAATAAGAGCAAAGCAAGAGGGCACATCTCCAGTCTGGGCTGTCCAGAAGGTGAAAGTATGCATAAGTCTTGGAGAGATAAGAAAGGCAAGGGGCAGAATCCTGAGGACACCTTGTGTATGGTGTCTTGGTGCCTGACTGTGGAGAGATTAAGGTCGGGTACATCAAGGGCTACGAATAACCTTGAATTTTAGAGACTGAGCATAAATAACTAAGACTTTGGGACTTTCACTGTTAAGTTCTTTGAGAGCAGTGCTTAGGCTTTGCTCTTCTATGTGTCCCTTAGCGCCTACAACAGTGCCTTGCTGGGACAATTAATAATCCCACCCATGTGGTGGTGGAAACACAATGGAAGAACAGATGCTCTCCAAACAATTAATGATGGAAAGGCCAGGGAAGGAGAGATATGGCATCAACGGGGGGTAACAGGGGACGGGTGCGGGTACAAGTCCTGGGGCTTTCAATTTCGTGGAAGTGGACTTCTGTCACCGGCTGTCAATTTGCGCAAGTGACAGAAAAGGGCCTGGGGCGACCTTGGCTGCCGTGCCTGCTGGTGAGGGCGCCGGGCGCCAGGGCTGTGGGCTACGGTGGGGGAGGCAAGGTGAGTGTCGGCGCCCCGGAAGCAGTTACCTGTAGTAGCTCAAAAGCCCGTTGCTCAGCACGAACCACCGCCGCTGGTAGCCTTTGATATAATTGGTCCATTTGAAGAGCCAGCCCTCTCGAGCCGAGCCCGAACCCCCAGCGCCCGAGCCGCCCGAGCCCCCAGCCGGCGGCGCAGGGGTTGGGCCAGCCGTCGCCACTCCCCCGGCCCCCGGGCCCTGGCCGCCCGCAGCTGCCGTGGCCACCGTCCCTGACGCGACCCCGGAGCCGGGCCCCGCGTCTCCGCGGCCGCCGCCTCCTCCCACCACTGGGGGACCTGCGCCGCCGCCGCCAGGAGCTGCAATGGCTGCCGGGCCCGGCCCCACCACTCCTCTCAGCTCGGTCGCCGCCATGAGCCGCCGCCGCCCCGAGATACAGGACCGGAACCTCCTACGAGAGCCGCCGCTGCCGCCGCCGCCGCCGCCGCCGCCGCCCCGAGCGCCCCACACGGCTAGCGCATCAGCCGCCGCCGCGCAGCGTCCCCGCCCCGCCAGGCCCGCCGGAGGAAGGAGGGCTCGGTGACCGGGGTGGAGGACGTCGATTGGTGCCGCGGAGTGTCACTTGTGGAAGACCCCGCGGACATTGGCATTTCTCTCGGGCCTGTCATTCTACTCCGCCCAGTGAGAGCCCAGGGTGGGACGCGTCCACACGCTCCGCCTTTGATTGGCTCAGATGAAGGCCAATCAGATGCATGTACAACCTCATTGGCGCTTTTCTGAAGTCTCTAGCGCTCTGGGAGGACGGGGGAATGCAGAGTGCCGGCCAGTTTAGTTGCCGATTGGCTAGTGTTTCCGCCGCTCATTTCAGTTTATGCTTCTGTCACCGCCACGTCACCACCTCCCATCACTCTTCTCATCGTCCTCTTCCGCTCTTACGGATTGGTGGTTGGTATCAGCCGCTCAACCCTTTCTACCATTTACTGATCGCTTGAGCCTGGGAGGAGGAGCCTTTCGTCACATTCTTTTTTTTCATTTCTTATTGGTTAGCGTCTATGTCACTCACGTGTCGACGGAGAGGCGGGGCGATTCGTGGAGATGATTGGTTCCGGGAATTGTCTGTGACAGCAGGAGCTTGGGAATACTGACCAATGAAAGAGATTTTCATGAGAGAGGGGCAGACTGGGACAACCAATAAAATCCGTGAAGAGTGATTTGGGGGCGTGCCTGCCTGCTTCCAGCTTTAGGGAAGTTGGTGGAGACGACAGCTAGTTGGTTCCTCTTGTTGTTTGATGTGGGCGCGATGTCGAATTTCTTCTTTATGAATTAAGTCCTCCATAATGTCTTTTTAGGAAGAGGTGATCCGACAGATAGCGACTCTTGGCGATCAGGCCCCTCCTGAGTCCTCCTAAAGGGCCCGCTTCGCTCTCAGAGCTGGAAACCCAGCTTCGGGGTGGGGGTGGGGGAGCAGAAATAATTTCCACAGGCCCCTGCTGGATCCACGATCCCTTTAATTTCCTTCCCTGGTTCGCTTAGCATCGCACCACACTCCTTATCATTTGATTCGAGACTGTCACATGCCTCTATTAACTCTGCCCCCACGAGTTGCTGACCTAGCTTTGGGGGCAAATAGATTTGCAGGATCTAACTTTATGTCTCTTTCAGGCCTAAAGATCCTTGGTGTTAGCATCACAAATACGCATGTATGTGCTTAACTTTAGACAGAAATTCGTTACTTTTGATCAATTGACTTTGTTTACAGGTTACAAAAATACAAATTAAGCAACTAGTGTATCATTTAAATATTCTGAACTATTGTTACGAATGTTGTCAAAAGCGTGATATTTTGGGGAATCCAGCACCTGTTACACTTTGCCAGTTGAGTGGGCAATAGAAATAGCTTTGAGAGCCTGTAAAAACAAATTTCAAGAAAGTAAAGAAAAACTCCCTTTTTTTAGAAAATGGCTTCAAAAGGAGAGAAATACTTATTGAAGTATGGAGAAATAATGCTCTAAAAATATTCAGCATAGACTATTGGAGATGATGATGATGATGATGATGATGATGATGATGATGATTTGTTGTGCTGGGGTTTTGTGGTGCATGCAAGGCAAGCACTGTACCAATTGAGCTATACCCCTAGTCCCAGAGATTAAGTTTTTAAGTGAACTAAAGTTAACTTATTTATTTTTGAGTCCTTTCTTTGCTATTTATTAACTCTAAGACCTTGGAAGAATCATTTAAGCATTCCAAGGCTAAATTTTTACTTCTAAAAGAAATGAAACCTGAGAGGGATGCTATTGTGATTAAATGCACTTGAATGGGTTGATAAATTGCAAACAACTACAAAAATATGAGTTATGTTGCCAAGCATCCCTCAGGTCACTTAGTGATCACAAAGAAGAAACACATACTTTTATATCAGGTGGATTGGGCTGTCCCCTCCTTAAACCAGGTATCCAATTTAGCATCACTAACACACCAACAGTTTTAGGAGGTCCCTAGTATGCTCCAGCATGAAATATACATCACAAATTAATGAAGTTTCCTTGCCAGAAATGTTGAAGTTGAATCTAATCAGACCTTTAGATCTAACCTCCAATTTACAGGGATTGAAAAACCAGTTAGACATACCCCCAAGGAGACAATCAGTTAAATCAAGAGTGTAAAGCATTCTATAAGACAACTGTTTTATAGAAGATAAGACATAAAGACTATGGATAATCAATATCAAACAAAAGAGTCAGGGGTCATTGTTCTGAATTACAAAACAAGAACACCATCAAATGCTTCATTGGATTCTGGTTCTGCAAAAAATTACCTTTCTGATCCTGATGGGACATGGGAAAATTTGAAAATATATTTGTAATAGATGTTGCTAGGCAGTTCTTACATTTGCTCAGCATAATGGTACAGTAGATAGGAAAGCAAACATCAAAAATTTGGAAAAATTTGCTAAATATTTAGGAGTGAAGAATTATATTGTCTGCAATTTCCTTTGAAACGATTTAACAAAAAAAAAGAAAAAGGAAGTCACCCAAAACTAGTAATATGTATATATTTTAAAAGTATATATACATATATATGTATATGAGTACATACATATATTTAAAATGCATATACATGTACACACACACACACACACACACACACACCCCTCTATCTATGGATCAAGCAACATGTAGATTCATCAATGCTAACAAATATGCTGCTCTAGATAACAAACGTGCCAACATGGTAAAATGTTGTTAAATCTAGGTGGCAAATATATGAATGTTTATTGTACTATTATTTCAACTTTTATTGTGTATTTGAAAATATTTTTAAAAGGTTTTAAAAGGCTAGTCATTACCCAACACTGCCTCTAGAACAGGGTCCAGAATTCTTAGCCTGGCCAATGAACTCTTTGGCAATCTAGTGCTACCTCTGCTTTCCAATCTTTTTGTTTTAGTCTTGATGTACTCCATGTTCCAGTTCAATCGATCCACCCACTTTGTCCACATCTGCCCTATGCTTCCTTAGAGTGCCTTTGTATAGGCTTTCCCTCCATTCAGCACCCAGTACAATGTTATCTGTCAACAGAGTCTCTTGTGATTCACATGCTATAAGACATGTCCCTTCCTCAGGACTGATAGTGTTTCCTGTGATGTTAATTGCCTTAAATGTTTATGTTTCAGTCAGATCTCCTCTATTGGAGGGTGAATTCCTCCAACATGTGATCTGTATCCATTTCATGTTTGGTTCACCCACCACAGTTAGGACACAGTCTGGTATATTCACACATTTAACAATATTTATTGCATGTGTATTACCATTCTTAGGCCTAAGCCACGTGCTGGGAACATAGTAGTAGATGTACTAATGGACTTTGCTTCCTCATAAGAAAAGGATTTTAGGGATCTTCTCCCTGGCCTCCTCTTCCCCTACTCTGCTCTGCTTCCTGGCTGCCATGAGCTGAGCAGCTTTCCTCCACCATGCCCTTCCACCATAACATTCTGCCTTGTCTCAGGCCCAGAGCAATGGAGCTCATTGAACATGGACTTAAGCCTCTGAAATAAATGAGCCAAAATAAATCTTTCCTCCTGTAAGTTGTTCTTGTCAGATACTTTGGTCAAATTGATGAAAAGCTGATTAACATATCCATCAACAAATATTGTTTCCCCCCCACACACACATTAATGGACCTTGACAACAGTGACCATACTTGCATGCCAGAAATGCAGTTCAAATACACATGCCAGGGCTGGGGATGTGGCTCAAGTGTAGCGTGCTCGCCTGGCATGTGCAGGGCGCTGAGTTTGATCCGCAGCACCACATAAAAATAAAAAGATGTGACCACTGAAAACTAAAAAATATTAAAAAATTCTCTCTCTCAAAAAAAAAAATATATATATATATATAAATGTCAGGGGCTGGGATTGTAGCTCAGTCATGAGTCCTAGGGTTTGATGCCCAGCACCATTAAAAAAGATAGGGCTTTTAGAGACAGGTATTAAATAGAAGCATGAATGAATATGCACAGTATTTGAAGAAAATATGTTCAGTAATTACATACATATATACATATATATTTTATGTATATATACATAAAATGGAGGGTAACCAAGAATAGAATAACATGTGTAACCCGTCTCTTTAAAAAGACAGTCTCTTTAAACTGTGATCTGGGGGCTGAGGAGGAGTTTTCCAAGGACAGAATGGAGATAGGCCCAGAGTGAAGGCCCAGGGGGGTGAAAGGCAGTCCACTGAGGTGGGACATCAGGCAAAAACCCTCCTAAGAAGTTTGGTTTTTTATTCTCAGTGCAATGGGGAGCAATTGGAGATTTAGGCAAGTGACCCCAATTTTTGTGTTAAATGATCACTGGTGGTTGTATGGAGTCACCAGAGTGGAGAGGAGGCTATAATTAAGAAGCTTCAGCCATCTTTCAGAAGAGAAGTACTGGTAACTAGATTGAATGTGAGATCTACAGAAATGGGAGATAAGCACATTCCGGATTAATTTTGGAGATGGAACTGATAGAACTGAGCACATGGTATTCAGTCAATGTTTAGTGTATGAAATAATGCAAAATTTTGAAAATGATGTGTGATTTTTCTCATGGAATCATTTTCTTCATCCTGTATCCAGTTAGTAACCAAAACCTGGATGATCTTTTGTGTACCCTTTTCTTTATAGGTCCAGGCACTTGTGTTTTATTCCTGTTTTTAAGCAAGTCTGTCTACAGTCCATCTTCCACAATTCTCCTCACAGAACAGCTGCCAGAGGATCTTCCTAAAATAGTCTGTTTTTTACCCAAGTACCTTGTTCAGTAATCCTCAACGGCACCCTTTCGTCTATAGGATAAAGTCCCAGTAACTCACTTTGCCATCTTAGGCTCTTCGCTACAAGGTCATAACCTTCCTTCCTGTTCCATTTTCACCATTCTATTTAGTCCAGAATGGTTTACCTGCCAAATTCCAGTGCTTTGGACATTTCTGCTTTTCTGATTTTTTTTGACATACCCATTTTTTAAAGAACAATTTTAGAGTCCCAGAAAAATCGAGCCAAAATTATCAAGTTTCCATGCATGGTCCCCAAACCCCTGCTATTTATAGCAGCACAGTTTGTTAACATTGATGAACTTACAGTGAAACACAATTATCTAAAGCCCATAGTTTACATTGGGGTTCATCCTATGGGTTTTGACAATGTACAATAATATGTATGAACCGTTATAATATCATTCGGAATAGTTTTATGGCTCTGCCTTTTCACTCTTCTTCCCCCTTACCCTTAGCAACTACCAATCTTTTTACTTTCACCATAGTTTTTGCCTTTTTCATGAATGTCACATAGTTGGAATCACACAACATCTAACCTTTTCAGATTGACTTCTTTAACTTAGTAATATGTATTTATGTTTCTACCATGTCTTTTCATGACTTGATAGTTCATTTATTTTTAGTGCTGAATAACATTCCATAATTTGGATGTACCACAGTTTATTCATTAACCAACTGAAGTATATTTTGGCTGCTTCTGGGTTTTAGGAATTGTGAATAAAGCTATAAATATCTGTGTGCAGATTTTGGAAACATGTGGACCCTTTCCAATTCATTTGGGTAAACTTTCAACCCTACTTGTCATATTCTCCATGTTGCTACTGAACCCATGATCCAACATTTGTGTTTGCTGAGTGTATGAAGATTTATTAATAGTGCAGATCATACCAAAGTAACATAGGTAGGCATTCAGCTATCTTGTTTTACGCTTACTTCATTTGTATAAGCAATAAAAACATTCTTGCTGGAAAAGATACTTTGTTGTTTTGAGGGATAGCTGGAATCTCTCAACTGAATAGGAAGAAATTTGAGTTTGTCTTAGGTCAGAACTTTCCTGGTGAGTCTCTCAGGAGCAACGTTCCTGCGTCAGCAAAGGAAAGAGGATGGGTCAAGAGAAGTAGGACTGAGATGCACTAGCAAGAGGTCTAGGGAGGCCTGGGGAGGTCTGGAGTTGGATAAGCTGATCCAGGTATCCAGTCTTGAGGGAAGAGAGGGTTTAGCACTTAGCCTGTGGATTTTCCTGAGAAGGCAATTCCCAGAGGGATAGGCTCAGCTGTGAGCCATCAGCCAACACTTTCAGCAGCTGAGGTTTGAGCACCTGGTTCTAAAGGGATCTTGGTGACAGAGCATTCACTATAGCATAAACCATTTTTTCCTCCTAGGTCAGGACTCCTGTGGTTCCTGTAACCTACGAGAAAGCAGCAGCAGGATGGACATCTGGTACATACTATGTACATCTGGTGTATACCACTGTACTTGGTGGTGAGCCTGTCATCATGTTTCCCAGAGATCACTGAAGCTAGTGTCATTCATTGCTTTCCCTAAATGATTCTTTTTAAAGAAGGGTACAGGGATTAAACCCAGTCCTTTTTATTTTGAGACAGGGTCTCCACTAAATGGCTGATGCTGGTTTGGAACTTGCAATTCTCCTATTTCAGTCTCCTCAGTCACTGGGATTACAAGCATGTGCCATGCGTCTGTCCCCTAAACAATTCTTAAAGCCTGCTATTTATAGATACTGTATTAAAGAATGGAAAAGAGCTTGAAAGATGAAATTATCTTTGTGGTCATCAAGCAGTGGTCTTCCTGGTTTCCTTTGCTTGCTAAGCTTTTTCTGGAACAAGAGCTAAATCCCAGCCCTTTGATCTTCCTCTTTTGTTTGTGCAACAGAATGATGAAATTCACTGAATCGAGAAGATACAAAAGTGAGTGTATCAGAACTGGTTCTTTAACAAAGTCTCAAAAGAGGTCATTTAAACCTCTCTTTTAGGATTTTTAGGGGAACAGTCACTCTTAGAGAACAAGTGCCATAGTCTGTGTAGATTTTGCGGACAGTCCCACAGGGAGTCATTATTAACTTTAAAAGGGAGCGCTTCATACTGACCAGGAAAATCACCTCTCTGACTCCTAAGCTATTAACCTATTTCAGCAGTATAGTAATCAATTATACCATCTCGGGATCTCCACCACCTGGGGTCAGATACTGTTTTTTTGCCAACTGAATGCAACCTTGGGCCATTTACTTAATTTCTCACTGACTTCCTTATAATCATATTAATAGCAACTATTTTTCAAGGTTTTGGGGAAAGAATAAATGAAAATGCATAGACATGTGCCTGGCTGTAGTACTGAATGCCAACTGTAATTATTAATTATGCAAGACTATCTTCATAGCCTACTATGAAGTTATATTATAGCTAATATAAGTGGGGCCCACATGTGCTCCTTGATGATATTAGACATGCAATAGAAAAACCTGGAAACACTTGGACTTTATATGAGGTAGAAATAAATTGATAAAGTAAAGGGACTGTTAGCTTTTACTGAGTGTTAAACACTTTAAAATGTCATATCATTTTGCTTATTTTTTTGTCACAGTCCCAGTTGTTCTCTTTCACAGAAGGGATGGCTGACACTCGAATGTGTAAAGGCAGAGCCACCATTCAAACACAGATATAACCAGGCCATCACCATACTCCCTCATGTCTTGAAATCTTATTTTCTTTTAATAACAGAAATTATTCAAATAGTTAAATGAGGTGTCAAGATGTCAATAACCAAAAACAAAGGTAACCTTTTGTAAAGTGTCCATCTACTCAAAATTTAAATATAAAAATACATTTTTTTGAAAAATTGAAAAAATTCATTTTAAAAATTGAAATATTTGGTTTTAATTTTAATAACAAAATGATTTATTTTTTTATATATTTTTTAAAGTATCTCTAGCCTACCCCTGTTTCATTACCCCCCCCAGGTTGATCCTGATACTTTGCCACCCACCCACCTCAGGCGACACAAACCCTCATTTCACATCATAAAATCCTGCTTTGCATTTCAGAGAAAATGGAGGGCCATGGGAAAGAAAGTCTTTAAAATTTGTAATGGTTAAAAAAGTATATTGAGGGCTCAGTGGCAGAGCGTTTGCCTAGCATGTGTGAGGCACTGGATTCAATCCTCAGCACCACATTAAAAAATAATAAGTAAAATAAAGGCATGATGTCCATATACAACTACAAAAAAATTTTTTTTAAAGTATATTGAAAATTGTTTTTCCAAGTACCATTTGATGAATTCTACCACTAACTGACTGGAAAAATCCTTTGTAATAATTATCGTTAGGCCTATTTGCAAGCAACCAAGGCCCAATTTACATTGGCTTAGTCTTACATTGAGTTTATTCTCATACATAAGAAAGACAGGGGTAGGCAGCTCAGGGTTGGCATGGCGCTTACTGAAGCCTTCAGACACAGGCTTCTTTCATAGTGTGTATTCTTTCTGTTGTTGGGGTTATTTTTTGCCTCAAGGTGACTGCAAGAGCCTAAGTTACTGCAGCTGCATTCTAGGCAGCAAGAAAAAAGGGAGAAGACAAAGGTAGTCGCTCCCTGTTAAGGAGCATTTTTGAAAGTCTCACAGTCTTCTTGAAGGTCTTCTTGCTGTTAGATGGAGAAGTAATGGAAAATAATTGTGATTCAGGTTTTCTTTTTCTGCCACTTACTTGGAGAAATCATGTCCATATTCTCTTCTCCTCCTTCCTTTTTTTTTTTTTTAGAGAATTTTAATATTTATTTTTTAGTTTTCGGCAGACACAACATCTTTGTTTGTATGTGGTGCTGAGGATCGAACCTGGGCTGCACGCATGCCAGGCGAGCACGCTACCACTTGAGCCACATCCCCAGCCCCTCCTCCTTCCTTTGAATAGAAACCTTTGCGGATTTTTAGGAATCATTAAAAATATTTGGTGATGTAATATTTGAAATAGTTAATATGCTAGAGCTGCTATAAAAACCACAGACTGGGTGGAAATTCATTTTTTTCACAATTCTGGAGACTAGAAGTCCAAGATCAGGCATAGGCTGGGTTGATTTCTTCTGAGGTTTTTCTCCTTGGCTTTTAGACAATCATCCAAGTCTTCACATGATTTTCTACCCCTTGCTCTGTGCTTGTCTGTGTCCTAATCTTTTATTATAAGGGTAAGTCCTTGGACTAGGGCCCACCGTACTGACATTATTTTAAAGATCCCATTTTCAAATAGTCATTTTCTGAAATACTGGGGGTTAGAACTTCAGTATGAGTTTGGGGGTGATACAATTCAATCCATAGCATACACAGAATACACATGATATATGAAAGTAATGAACCATAATAATAAAACTAGTACTAATCCACAATTCAGCATTTTATAAGAAATACAAAATGATGGGTTTCTTCCTAAACATTGCAAAGATAACTGCTGTCCCACATCTATTTTCAAAAAACTAT
Organism: Marmota flaviventris; assembly: GCF_047511675.1. Lineage (NCBI taxonomy): Eukaryota > Metazoa > Chordata > Mammalia > Rodentia > Sciuridae > Marmota > Marmota flaviventris. Next base: position 12,845,063 of record NC_092506.1, on the reverse strand, counting down.
TCCCTCACTCATTTTGCTTTTTGTTTTGTTTTTTTGGTATTGGAGATTGAACCCAGAGGTGATTTACCACAGAGCCACATTCAGCTTTTTAAAATTTTGAGACAGGGACTCATTGACTTGCTTGAGGGCTCATTAAGTTGTTGAGGCTGGCCTCAAACTTGTGATTCTCCTGCCTCAGCCTCCTGAGTCACTGGGGATTACAGGCCTATGCCACTGTGCCTGGTTTTACTTTGCCTTTTGAAGAGCAGGTGTCCACTTTCTGCAGACAAAAGCTTAGTGTCAGGTTGTCTGGTAAGTGCCCCTGCTCTGGTTTGGATGTATATGATTTGTTCCCACCAAAACGTGTGTTGACATTTAATTGCCAATGTAATAGTATTGAGAGGCAGTGGGAATTTTAAGAGGTAATTAGGTCATGGGGGCTCCACCTTCATGAAAGAATTAAAGTACCTGTGAAAGTGGGTTAGATATCATGAGAGTGTGTTATTATAAAGTGGGTCAGTTCCTTTGTCCCCTTTCTTCTGCATGTCCCCACTTCCTCTAACACGTTTCCTCCATGCATGGACCAGCACGTGGCTCTTGCCAGAAGCTAAGCAGATGCTGATGCCACACTCTTGTGCTTCTAGAACTGTGGACTAAGTGAAATCTCTTTTCTTTAGAGATCACCCAGCCTCTGGCATTGTTACAGCAACAGAAAGTGGACAAAGCCCCCTTCTCTTGTCTAGTTCCACTTTATACAGCATTGTAATTCTTGGGGGTACCAGGGATTGAATTCAGGGGCACTCAAACACTGAGCCACATCCCCAGCCCTATTTTGTATTTTAGTTAGAGACAGGGTCTCACTGACTTGCTCAGCGCCTCACTTTTGCTGAGGCTGAGTTTGAAATCTTGATCTTCCTGCCTCAGCCTCCTGAGCCACTGGGATTACAGGTGTGAGCCACCATGTCCAGCAGCAGCATTGTAAATTTATTTATTTATTTTTTTAACATTAAAAAAATGTTATATCTGACCAGCATTGTAATTTTCAAAGGCATAAATGATGATGTTTTATATTATTTTTTCATACCAATTCTGCAAAGGCTTCCCTTTGCAATGAGAACAAATCCTTCCCAGGCTCTGTGTGGCCAGTCTCTGCTAACTTTCTGATTCCCATCAGTCCCAGTCCCACTCCCTTTATTCCAGTGACACTGACCTTGGGTGATTCCTTGAATTCCTCAGACTCACTCTCCTCCTTTCATGTGGCTATCTTCTTCTCATTATTCATGTGTCTACTTGAATGTCACCCACTTGTTCAGGCACCCCTGGCTACTCTGTCTAAAGTGCAAATCCTCCCCATACTCTTGATTTCATTACCCTCTTTTGTTCTCCTTTTAACAGTTATCACTCTAAGTATCATATTCAGGACACAAGCTACACCATAACAGGAGTTTAGTTTCTGTTTGTCACCACTGTTCCTAGTGTAATGTGGGACTTACAAGAGCTTGTCCGACTTATGCTATCAAATTGTTTCTAACCTAGGGGTGATGTGATAAAATGAATAACAATGTATTTTGAAATTGGCCTTATGTAACAATGGGCCTTGATTATATCAAGGTCTGATCTGAGTAAGCATTTTAAATCCTGTTTCTTAATAGCACAACTACCAGACATTGTTGGTTGTCAGCTAGGCGTTGATACTATACTGGGTTTGGGCAAAGAGCTATGAACAAGATAGTTTCTACATTTGTGAGCTCACATATTAATACAATAAATTAATGGATGAGCCAATCAACTGTGACTGAATATGTCGAATAAAAAATGCATTTCAAAACAATGGGAAGGAGGAAGAATGGAAGCAAGGAGTGCCATGTTTCTTCTTTCAGAATGTTTAAATAAAAAAAAAAAAACAAAAAACTATACAGATGTTTGACAGCTGCATCCTTGTGATTCTGATGCTTCTATACTGCAGTTGGTCCCAATAATTACAATCTGAATTATCCCTTTCTGACATTCCCAAGAGGCAATTGCTTAATTTGCCTACTGAAAGTCAAGACATTAAAATCCAATCAGGAATGATTACAGATGTGACCTTAAAGCCTTGCAACTTTTTAGCTACTCCAGTACAAAGCATGAGTCTAGGACAGGAGTCTTCTTAGCGTAAGGACACTAGATAAGGAGCTTAAAATTCAGAGTTTAAATCCCAGTTTTAGCTCTCACTGACTGGGAGGTCTGGCTGATCCATTTTGGTACAGTGGGCATCACAGATGCCTATTTCAAAAAGATTATGAGCCTGTAATCCCAGCAGCTCAGGAGGCCAAGGCAGGAGAATTTCAAGTTCATAGCCAGGCTCAGCGAAAGAGAGGCACTAAGCAACTCAGTGAGAACCTGTCTCTACATAAAATACACAATAAGGCTGGGGATGTGGCTTATTGGTCTAGTGCCCCTTGAGTTCAATCCCCCAGTACCTCTGCCTCCCCCAAAAAAAGGTTACAGAGAGGATCAAAGTAGAAAATGAACATGTGTTCTTTGTACGTTATAACTATGTAGAAATGTAAGGTGATTTTTATGACTCCATTTTTCTTCAGTGCTGGATGAACAATGATAATTGACCATTGAAGACTGAATCCTATTAACTGATGATCAGGTAAATAAATTATGACACAATGGAACACAGCAGAACACTACACAACCGTCAAAAGAACAGGATAGCGCACTACTTCTGGACACAAAGATGCATGATATATTAAGGAAAAAAAGGTAAAAATATAGTTCTATCTTCATATACATACACACAAAGAAATCACTTGGAGGACACTAAACTATTGGCAGTTGTTTTTTTTTAAGGGGTTGGAATGGAATTTGAGATACTTACTCTTTGTTGGTTATATGCAGATTTCTTTCTTATGCTTTAGGTTGGTACAATCTAAGCAATTTAAGAGATTTTATATTTACAACTGGCAAAGTAAACCTAGCTCCCCTCTAGATAATTTTCAGATCTCATCTCAAGTCTGACTTTGGTTAATATTGCTTTGGAGAATGAGCTTAGCTAAATTGGGAGCCTGAAGAGGGACAATGAATAATGAAGGAGTTCTCAGAACAGCCTACAGCGAATCATTTGCAAAGTAAAAAGCAGAGGATGCCATAAGACCTGCAGTCTAGCCACACCTGTGCTTCTAGTGCAAGAGATGGTTAAAATAATACTATATAGTGATTTTAAGATACTGAATCTGTAAAGACTTATTTCCTAAAAACCCACATTCTTAGGGATCACATTATTAATCTATTTAAGCATACCTGGGAGAAAAGTACAAGACACTCCTGCCCCCCACCCCGCTAAGGCTATTCAATTTACAAGTCATGTCTTGCCTTTCCTAATACTTAGCAGGGCAAGTTGGGTGATTCAGCACTTACAGTTTGGGAAAAAAATGTACAACTTAGTGTAAATATGATATCATACTGGGAAAAATAACTTGGATTTATAAAAGTGATGTATCCTTTTAAACATCTGCAATGAAATAACTGCCTACATCTCAGGATAAGCTAACTGTTGTGCTTTCAGATGACTTCTCCGGACTCTTAGCATTCAGCAGTTACAGAGTCAAATGCAATGTCTCTGAAGTTAAGCACATCTAGACACTTCTGCCTTGCTAGATTTTTCTCACTAGAAATAGATGACTACTATTTATAGCAGTTTTGAGAATAATCCCCTTTTATGGTTATAATACAATAGTTGCTCAACTGAAGGCAAATTCGGAAAATATGGAAAAGCCTTAACAATCACCTAACCAGGAAACCCTCCACAGCCCCTCCCTTTATGAGGAATCATTGCTATTTGGTCATCTTTGATTGTATTTTTTTCCTATACATTTTTTTTTCTCCAGATTGTCATGTACACAAATAGAACCTATTTTTTATTTAACATGATATTCTTAGTATATTTCTCAAAATTCTTTGAAAACAATTTTTCCTTAAAAATACGTTTTCTAAGATAAACAATGCATTTTCTTGGTAGAAAATTTGGAAATTACTGTAAAGCAAATTCCTATTAATGCCACCCTCTGGAGATAGACATCAGCTAACTGCTAGGAACATATTTTTATTCACATATGCATTTTTATTTACAAAAACGGATTCAAAGCATATATACCATATGATTTTTTCTCATATCATAAACACTTTCCATAACTAAATATTCTGCCTTTCAAATTGTGTCACATGGAATCCAACATTTACTTACCATTATTGTGATGTTGAACACTTAGGTTATTTCAAACTTTTCTATTATAAATAAAGCTGTAGTAAGTATCTTTGCTTTGTAATACTTCCTGTAGATTTCTAAAACTAAATTAATTGGTCAAAGGCTTTTGAAATTTTTCACATTGCCACAGGATTTTATCAGAAATGCAAACTTATTATCAGCTCCAAATTTCTGCTAGTATTGCTTTAGAAGTTTTTTTTTAATTAGATAGGTTAAAAATGATTTTTGACTTCCCTGATGACAGTGAGGGAGGACATATTCATTTGCATTTTGCTTTGGGAACTATTATGTATGCACAATTCTGTTACCTATTACGTATGAAGGCCCATCTATTACTAAGGCTTTGTTTCTCTCAAAGATTACACACATGGATATCAGTTCTTAACTATGCCAGACTGTTACCAAATTATTTTACTGCAATAACTAATGTGATTTTTTTTTTTTGAGACAGGGTTTTGCTAAATTGTCCAGGCTAGACTCAAACTTGCGATCCTCTTGGCCTCCTGAGTCACTGGAATTACAGAAGTGTGCAACTATGCCCAGGTATAATGTGATAATTTCAGAATATTTTTAGTAGCAATACTAATATTGCCCTCATTTGTTATTCTGAGTAAGGCTTAAAAATGACTTTTAGAACACCTAGAACAGTATCTGGTACATACTATATGACTCAAAGCTGATTAATATTGTATAAGCTATTATAATCACATATAGACCTTAGGTTTGTTCATTGTCAAGAAGAGAATATTTTTTATCAGAAGATAATTTTATTCCTTCACAGCAATAATATCCTGAGTCCCCTGCTCTGCAGCTCACTTGCTGTGTTACCTCAGGCAAGAGATTTTAATTTTAACCTCAGAGAGACTGAGAAAGCATTATACAAGCAGGTACCCAATGTTAAATGATCCTCCTTCCTAATTTTCTGCTTTTCTTCAGTTGTTTGCTGAATCTTTTATCTTGAGCAATTTTAAAGTTGTTGTTGTTGTTTTTTTTAATTGAACATGTTACAAGAATTTAGTCAAAAAGATCATGTCACCTTCAGACTCCTCAGCTGGGGCAGCTGTGGTGGAGGGATCAGGACATCCTACTGGTGCCACACCAGCTGCTGGAGCAGGCCCACCAGTCCTTACATTGCAAATGAGGCTCCTAAATGTTGACGTGGCCAGGCTTTTGCAAACAAACCAGGCTAAAAAGGTTATCTTGAGCATTTTAGAGTAAAAATGACACTAAGTTTAAAACTTACTACAAAGAAGAACTAACCTTTTCCCATCTCCTTTAAAGAGATTAATTTCAGGATATAATATGGTGAGTGTTAAGGGAATACCAACCATGAGGGCAGCTAAATGCCAGACCGCAGTCTCCAAAAAGTTAAGCAAGATGCTGTTTAGAGATAGATGGTATGGAGAAGATTAACTACAGTGAATCTACTAAGTCATGATTCTGTTATGTAGTTAAAATAGATGGGCGGCATTTTGACTGCAGGCATCCTAGGTTTTTAAAGGAAAGTTATCATGTGCTTGGGAGGCTGAGGCAGGACTGCAAGTTCAAAGCCAGCCTCAGCAACTTAGCGAGGCCCTAAGCAACTCAACAAGACCCTGTCTCTAAATAATACATAAAATCGAGCTGGGGATGTGACTCAGTGGTTAAATGCCTCTGGGTTTAATCCTTAGTGCCAAAACCAAACAAAAAAGACATTTAAAGCAGTGTGCAGAGGCATTTATCTCTAATTCCAGTGATTCGGGAGGCTGAGAAAGGAGGATAGTAAGTTTGAGGCCAGGCTTGGAAACTTAGTAAGACACTGTCTCAAAACAAAACAAAAAATAAAAAGGTCTGGGGATGTAGTTCAGTGGTAGAACCCCATGGGTTCAGTATCTAGTACTGGGGGGGGGGGGGGCGGGATCTGTTTCCCTTACAACAAAAGAGGCAAAAACACTACGTAATAATATTTTTACAATTCCCCTACATCAAGCAGTTTGCCAGTGTATCTATATATGCTAGAAACACATCAAAAATCCATTCAGAAATAACAAAAAAGTACAAATTTCGGCACACAGTTTTTTGAAGTATACAATTTGTTTTTATTTACAATACCCTATAAAAATGTAAATTTAGAAACTTTTATTTTCATTAATTAGAACCAAACAAAAATAAAGCACAGTAAGGAAGAAATAATAATCAAGTATTCACTTGATCAGTTGTGAAGGGAAGGTAGGAAAGGCGCATAGTGGAAATAGTCAGTAGGTGATGGTGGAGGGAAGCTAGGTAATGTCACTGGGGAACAGCTGGTGAAGCCTGGGTTACAGAATGGGAAGAAACGGAGATGAAGAACAAGGACAGCTGGTTATAACAGGATTTTACTGTTGTACAATACATGTATGTGCAAAACGTTTATTCTCTTTAAATGTCACAGCCAGTCCCCCACTACATTCGAAAAGGTGAGAATGGCATAAAGTAGACTGGAAGGGCATGTAAAATTGATTCAGATTTAATCTTCTTCAGAACTGAAATCTCTAGGGACCAAAACCCTTATCCTGGTTGATTGCTGAAAGGAAGGGTAAGTGACAAAAGATCATGGCAGGCTGTACCTGCTTTTAAACCCAGGTCCCTGGCTGTCTGGGAACGAGGCTCAGGTGAGATGGACGAGCCAGGGCGGCAGTTCTGCCCATGTTGGAGGATAGTGAAGAGCAGAGCAGGCCAAGCTTAGCTTCCGTGGTTACATTTGAAGGTTTCTACCCATGACACCAGATGAAAATGAGGAAAAGAGATGGACAAGCATGGCTTACTGAAGTCACCTCAGGAAGACAGAGTGTGCAAAAAGCTACACTGCTCAAGCAGGCTGTAAGTGAGGATCACCTTGGGTGCTCCTGAATGCACTTGAGGGGACAGGCTCAAGCACACTGTGGTTGTAGCTGGAAAAAGGCTTAACCGTGTGCTGTTTCCATTAGGGTGGACAAAACAAAGAAAATACAGGTGGGGAAGAGGAAAATAACTTCTCAACCTAGAGCTGGGCACCAGCCAATTAAGAAATATGATCTTATTAAATGTGCCATATACCCTGTATTTATATTAAAACAAATAAGTATTTCCACCAAATTAATTACAAGACGAAATAGAAACAGATTAAAAATATATCAGTTGGTTTGTTTAGAGATGGTATGTGTCAACTAAATATTTTTCAATCTAAAATTCATTCTTTAAGGACCCTCTGGAGATCATATAAATGTATGTATGGGGTATGTGTGTTTCTAGAACTTGATTTCTATTTAGTTGGCTCTCCTACAGTCATATTAATATGGGATAATGAAAAAAGACTTCAATAGGATGAGGGGAAGAATCTTTTGGCAGGCTACAATCTACTTTGAACTGGAGTAGTGGTAGTGGGATCAAGGGAGATATAAGTTTTTGTCGCTAGGGCAAAGAAAATGCAAAATTGAGAAGAATTGAGTAAAAGTAGGACATGCAGAATTGTAACACAGAAAGTAAAGAAGAAACCAGCATAAGTATCACCCAGCCAAATTTCACAGAGCAATGGGGAAAATACCTGGCATTTAGAGACAACCCCTGTAAACAGGAATCAATCCCACAAGACTTTGCTTTGGGGAATAAGCTACCTTCCCTCCCTCATTAAAAACACTCCATTGGTGATGGCAGCAGTGCAGGTGGCAGCCCAAAGGAGGTACAGGACACATTTGGAGATCTTTTATCGTATCCCCTGAACTAGCCTAAGGGTATAAAAAAAGAGAAAGAAAACTTGTTTATATAAATAAGTTAAAATAGAAAGCAAACTTTTGTATTAAAATTTCAACCTTGTAAAGATTCTCAATAACAAAACACCCAAGACATTGTTTTACTCTTAGTCAACTTCAATGAGGGTACTGTTGCACCCAGTATAGCATTTTATATCAGTAGATACGCGAATATTTATTTAAAGTCTTTACTCTTTTCCACCAAATTCAGTTTTATCCTCCCCTCTATCATAACTTCTAAAATGCCAACTTTGTTGACATGTGCAACTATCCTTTTTAAAACTTACTGCAGTTTTGTCTCCAGCAAGTTCAATTTCTGCCGGTCGACATAGCGAGAAAAAAGGGACACTAGGTTTGTGGGTATAGAGATTGGTTTGGCCAGGGCTGCTTGGGGAATCCGCAGAAGTTCTCGGGTTGCCATGAACATCACCTCCGTCCTGATAGGGAAACCAAACAACAAGATGAGGGAAAAAAAAGAAAGATCACCTCAAAAAACTTAAAATAGAGAAATAGTCCGTACTGACCATTGGTTATTTTGCGTTGATTCTGTAGCAGGGTCTGAACTCTGTAAGTCTTCCCCACGGCTCAGGAGAACAAGGAGCAGTGACAGGCCAAACTATGAGAGAAGACAGGGTGTCAAACAAAGCATCCAAACCTCCTCTACGACAACTGATGGGATCCTGGCATTAAATGGGAATAGCACTAAGCCACAATGACATCACTGCTGTGCTTCTCTGTGAAACCAGGCAGAAAATGGACAACCCTGAGCCAGAAGCCTACGTCCTTTCTCCCGGTTTCGCTTTTGGCACAGCCACGACCAAGCACAGCCTTTGGAAACAGAACATCATGGTGTCCAACATTCTTATCTGTGCCTCACCCTGGGGTGAAAGGATGATCCCCGCCCCGCCCATCATGTTTAACATGGGGTTTGGCTTTTTTCCTATTTACAAGAACTGAAATGGATTAAAAAGAAAAGTCAAAGTTCATGGAAAATGAAAAAGCATGCGCGGGGCACTGGGTTCGATCCTCAGTACCACATAAAAATAAACATGTCGTGTCCACCAAAAACTAAAAAATAAATATTAAAAAAATCTCTCTCTCTTAAAAAAAATAAAAAAAATAAAGAAGGGATAAACAAATGCATTCATCTTGTTTAAAATTAAAATCCAGCAACATAAGGTTTAGAAACTGAAATATAAAAAAATGTCTTATTTAGTGGCGGTAAAAGAAGGAAACGTAGGTTAAAGGGGCATAAAATGAAAATACAAATGCGGACAAGAAACAGGTTAAATGTAAGAATCACATGATCTACAATGAAACATAAAGGGAAGGATAATCTTGCCTTTCCACAAAATTTCCCTTCATGTTATGGGGGCGGACACTGGGCTATATATAATCTTATCTGATCTCAGTTTCCTACTGCCTTTACCAAAATTAAAACCAAGAGACCAAATCATATCCCTGTTTACTTCAGAAGCCCATCTACATCCCTGAGGCGGTTACTTCTCCTGCTGATGTCTGCCCTTCAGAGTCATGCTTTGGTAGGACTGTAAGCGGAAGGCAGAAAGAGGCCTTGAGACTATTTTTCACCTCTACTGTACAGAGTGCCTGAATGAGTGCCTGTTATGTATGGGTCACTACATGAAGCACTCAAAGCCATCATCTCAATGAAGTACGAGGCCAACTCTGTGAAGTCTACATCATCACTTCTACTTTACAAATCAGGAGGAAGCTGCCCTGGGAAAGTGAGAAAAATCTGTCCAGAATTCTAAGGCTAATATGGCAGGAAAGAACTAAAACCTTGTCTGTTTAAAAACTCACATTTGTTCCTTCCTTTTATGCTTCCACTAGGAGTTGCTGGATCTTTAATCTGACATAAATAAAATGGGAAATTCTACTTATAATCATATAACACAGACCACCAACTGTAACTTAACGATAGACCTTCCTTCTCATTATTAGGAACTCTGACTTTACTTGTGGCACCAATGATGTGCACTAAAAGCTATTTCTCAGACTTTTTTGCAGTTAGGTTTATCTAAATCCTGGCCATTGATATTAAGTAGAAGTTGGTTTGAAGTCCTGGAAAAGGTCCCAATGAAGAGCGCAGAACATTAATCCACATCTTCCATAACCACCCTCCTTCCTAATGTAAACTCCACACCATCTTAGATCATGAGGGATCATGTTCCTTCTGTATTGTTTCATTTAATCCAAAAATACTTATTTCTCTAACAAAAGTTCACAGTCTTGCTACTAAAGATGACAGGAAAAAAAAAAAAAAATGGAGCCTGGATCTCTCGAGTCCACTGTGAGCCGACTACACCAGATTTGTTTCTTCAGGAGATACATAAAATCCTACTGTGTTTCAACAAAAGGAAACAAAAAAAGCAGCAAAAATTAACAATACTGTTTATCTCTAGCTTAAAACTAACAACACTATTCTTTCTAGCTTTTGGTAGTAGGATTAACGCAACTTCTGACTAAAGGAAAGAACCCCTTTCGAACAAGTTATCACAGCATGGTAGCCACTGCTTTTAAATCTGTAACTCAAATTTAGATGTTTCACAAAATCTAGGGACACAAAAGTCAAGACCACCTTGTTCTGGAGCACAGCTGCAAGGTGAGGGTTGGAGGGTGCTGGTGCAGCTGCACTTTGAGGTAGGTTCATTAGCTGTTGCAGAAGGCTGGTGACAGTCACTGAAGGAAGATGATAAAGGAGGAGAGAGAAGGGACTCAATAAACATGGCAGCACCTACAAAAAAAATAAACAAAAGTATTACATCTTGTCAACTGTTCTTTAATTACTGGCCATCAGTTGCCATGGACAGAAAGATGCTCAGCAGTATACTCAACCACTCATGGCAAGATTTAAGAAAAAAGAGGTGGCAAGCCCAGTGGATATGACTGAAGTCTCAACAATGGATTCTAAGGTATCTATTGAGAATGTTTTCAATTCAATCTTCACTGGAAATGCCATGACTTGTAGTACCAAGGGGGCTAAAATCACTTTTCAAATACTAAATTCATATTAATACACCATACTATTATTTTAGTATGAATGTTGAGCTCATTTCACAAACGTCTAAAAGCCTACAATGTGCCAGACACAATGCCCACCCCCACCTCCCCACCAAAAAGATGGTAAACAGGTCACACATGGACCCTTAGACATCTGAAGCATAGTGGGGAAGACTGGCAATTTTGATGTACTGTAAGAAGCACTCTAAAGTTTAGACTGCTACACAATTACTAGCACCTTCAGACTTAATTTTATCTTATTTATAAAAGCTCAATGAAGAAGTGAACAAATAGTTAAGTTAAAATACAGCTGGTTTTACAACAAAAAAGGAAATCAAGAGCTGAATGTGGTGGCACATGCCTATCATCCTGACTGAGGATCTTAAGTTCGAGGCCAGCCTCAGCAACTTAAGCAAGACTGTTGTAAAAGTGCTCGCCTAGCACACGTGAGGCACTGGGTTCGATCCTCAGCACCACATAAAGTAAAATAAAGACATTTGTCCACTTGTAACTAAAAAAAAAAATAAAAACATTAAAAAAACAAACAAACAAAAAAACACGGTGATGTATTATTTTAAATGGCACCTAAGGACAGAGACTGGGTCACTTTTTGACATTTAATACTCTAAACAAACAAAGCTTTTTAATCATAGATATTTAAATGCATACATGAAAGTACAAATAACAGTAATTGTTCATGTATCCACTACCCAACTTCAATAGCCAAATTACTGTATTATCAGTAATAAAATAAACAGATTTTATTAGATCTGTTCCTTCCATATGGTATCATTTCATCTAAAAATACTTATTTCTCTAACAAAATCTCATTATATCAAACAAAATTAAAAATAATTTTAGTATCAGTTAATAGCTACTCAAAATTCCTATTTTTCCATTTGTGTCAACAGTATCTTTTAGCAGCTGATTTATTTTAATTACGATTCAAATAAGATCCATATATTGTATTTTACTGATGAGGTTTAAAAAATAACAGGTCCTTTGCCACAGTCTGTATGTCCTCTTCTCATGCTATTGAAAAAAAACATGTGTGGGGCTGGGGTTGTGGCTCAGTATGTAATTTGTCCCATTGTTTGAATCTGGCAACTGCATCCCTGTGATGCCACTTAATTGGTTCTGCCATCCAGTATGTCCCCATTAACTGATGATGGTGATTACAAGTTTGATTAGATTCAGGTTTAATGGTGGGAGGTGGGGCAGAAGAGGGAGGCAGGAAGACTGCAGGCATTATGTCAAGAAGCACAGTGCTTAGTGTCCCATTCTTGGTGGTGTTTGCAGTGCATCGCCAGGTTCAGCTGTCAGTATGCTCCAAACAAGTCCAGGCTTACAAAATGATTATTTTCTGAAGTTCTTCTATAAAGAATTTTATATTACCAACTCTGGTAACCATGACATTTGGTTATAATAAAAAAGCAGGATAAATGCTTGAGCCTTTCCTTTATTTATCTATTTTTAGGATGAACTGATGGTGTGGCAGTTTCCAAAGAGGACTGGTTTATTTGGTGTCATTATGAATTCATTAAATGAAATACATTTACTACATTCATTCAGTCCACTGTTAATTTTTCTTTCTGATATAAATGATCCCATTTTTAGCCAACAAGAGCCCTTTCAAAGTTAATCTGTGCATCCACAGGACCCTAGTAATCTATTAACTTCTTTGCATTCAGGCACACAATATTTTAGGATTGCCTTAAATTTTCAGGCCCCATACCTGAAACTAACTATACCTTCATGAAAATAGTTTTGAGAGATGTGGTCTACTGCTTTTCAACACACACACACGTAAAAACGCAGCCTGAATATTTAATCAAGTCTTCCTCACTAGGAGGTAAGCTCCATGAGGACAGGCATTTTTGTATTTCTAGCTCCTAGGACTGGGTGCTGTTATTTCTAAGAAATAAAATAGTGTCTAATATGTATCTGCCAACTGAGTAAGGCTCTCTCAAACTTGCTCTGTGTAATTATGGCAAGAGTGCCTGCTTACAGTGTACATGGTCTGAAATAGTAGTAACTTTTTTAGTTTCGTCAACTTATTAGGATAAACCTCAAATCTTTAAATTTTCTTCCAACCATTTTTCATTCTTAAAATCTTTTAAAAATAAACTTTCTTACCCACTTCACTTTCTTAATGATTAGACCTAAACTGCTCATTCACTTCTATAGATGCTAAAATTTTAAGGGTCTACAAAAGGAACAATTTCCAATTGTCAAAGCATACCATTTCTAGTGTATCCTGTCACCATTTGTTTTCTGTGGACTAATTACCCAGACAGGTCTCACTCAGCTTGTGGCTGACTGTGACAGGCTCACCCGAATACCTTTTATTATTCTGAATCTCATACTCATTAATACCAGTCCTTTGTCCTACCTTTCTCAATTTCTTGTTTTGACCTCCTACACCATACTAAATTTTGCTAATCTCTTAGATACAGAAGTCCTGATCTATCTTCTATAAATTCTTTTTCCCGGTGGCACTGGTGATTGAATCCAGGGGCACCTTACCACTAGACCACATCCCCAGTCCTTTTTATTTTGACAAAGGGTCTTGCTAAGTCGCTGAGGCTAGCTTCAAACTTGCAATCTTCCTACCTCAGCCTCCTGAGTTGCTAACATTACAGACATCCAACACTATACCCAGCCATACTCTATAAATTCTGATTCAGCATTTGGGGTACAGAGCCAACTTATTTGCTTCCCAATTAGTTCTGACATACACCATGTCTTTACAACTGTGTTGTGAATTAAGAAGGAACTACTGATTTCCTCATGTTTTGAGAGATGGTCTGTTCCACTAACTATGGGATTCAAAAAAATACACCTGAATTACTTAAGGTTGTTTTAAATAATCAAATCCTAATGCCAAAGTTTAGACAAAACAACACAAAAAGGAGAAGAGACAAAGAAATTAGATTCCAGAAATCTTATCAACTATGAAAAAAACTGCAAGGAAAGATGTCCCACATGGTGGATCACCTCATCTTGTGCATCCTTCTTGATAAGAAAAGGGAGGTTCCTGGCAGTTGTCATGAGAATGTCAGCTGCTTGCTCTGTGGAGAGGAATGGGAGAATACGGGCAACCATTCTCTTCCCTTTTCGGATACACATGATCTGTACAAAGTGGTCATCACTTGGCCTACAAGGGAAGAAAAATGACAATTTTCATTAACAAGAGCAATACAGGAAATCCTCATGTTTTCTCTTCTTAGGTCTTTTTAAAATTAATATGCTGCATTCATTTTCACTCTACAATGACCTGTACTACAAAATAGTGAGAATTACTTCTCCAACTTTAATAAAATAATAAAAAGCAAAATTTCAATTTCACTAATTACATTTTAGAAAAACTTGGTCAAACTATACAAGCATTATTACATTAACCCTTAAGTATCGACACAAATATCACATGGCTAATAGAGCAACACGTGAAAATGTATACATAAAAAATAAAAACATAATCTGAGTTAATTTTACAAGTGTTAACAGTTTGCAGACACTTTTCCAGGTAAATATACATCAACCACATACATTTTAATGCCATGTAACATGAAATTTATGGACAAACCACAACTATTCAACCAGTTTCTTGTCAGCCCTAAAAACACCAGAAAAGGTGTGTTGAAAAGAAAGTGCTTGTTTTTTAAAAATAATTTTAATGTATATATTTTTAGTTATTGATGGACATTTGTTTTATTTATTGATTTATTTATATGTGGTGCTAGGAATCGAACCCAGTGTCTCACACATGCTAGGCAAGTGTTCTACCACTGAGCCACAACCCCAACCCAAGGTGCTTGTCCTTATGTTCTGTTTGTGTATCTCCTGGCTTAGAAGAATCCACAACTCTACTGACTGGACAAAGGGAAAGAGAATTACTAGCCAATGTAGTCCTCTTACATTCATCATGTTAAGTATTTGGGATTTATTGAACATTTACCAACAGCAGGATTCTGTTCCAGATAATAAATGGAAAAGAGATGACACAGAAAAACAATAAAAGTTACAGAACTTAAGACTCCACTGGAAGATTTACTGGTTTCTACACCACACACATATTCTGTGGAAATTCCAAGGAAATATAAATGTTTACAATCCCCATCTTAGTAGAAAATCAAACAAATGAAGATTACATGCTAGTAATCATAAACCACATATAGTCCGTAAGCTCAAAACCAAAAATCCAATAGGCCCACCCCACCATTTATCTGTAGTACCTAGCACAATTCCTAGTAGATACTGAATACATATTTGTTGAATAAATGAACTCAGGATAAGAAGACTCCCCACGCTGACCAGCCACCAGCTGTGAAAGATTATGAAATGGCTAATATGAAATCACCTTTTGAGTTTGGACAATAGATAGATTCTGAGTTTACAGAGATAGCAGGGAAGGGTCCTGAAAAGGCAGAAATGTGTAAAACTCAGTCTGAGAGAGACAGAAGTCCAGGTAGTCTCATGTTTTTCTCAAAGTGCACAAAGCTTACCTCTCTTGCCCGGGCAATTTACCCCTCAAGTTGTCATACATGCTACAGATTTTGTGCTTTCTCTCTTCCATCAGGGCAGGCCGCTCTTCTTCTAAACTTAGGAGATAACGCCTTTCATAATCCTCCACATCAAGAAGTAAACTATAAGTCTAAGGGAAAGACAAAGCAGGCCACAGCATGCTGTGTTAAGATCATCAAGTATCTAATAAACAACTTTACAGTTTCGGACCACCTGACCTGATAAGATCACCATAAACTTCAGATAAAACAAAACAAAAGGTGGTCTTTAAAATATAGGAAAACTGGGTGAAATAACTTAATTCTTCATGTATCATTTTTTATTTCTCCCTGAATTTTAATCTAGCAGATAAAGATAGTGAAATATCATTACACTTTCCAAATATACAGTGCAGCAACAATAGCACTGTATATATAACATTCTGTTTTACTGCCACAGTGAACTTTGTATTTATAAAAATATTAATAAGAAGTGATTTTACCACTGGGTGCCAGCCTCTGTTCTAAACACTTCATGCTCATTCACTGAACACTCGCCACAAGAAAACTATCATAATCATCTTCATTTTTATAGACAAAGAAACTGATGACAGCACAGAAATATTAAATAACTCACTTTCATATCATAGCCTCAGAAATGGAAGATATAATTTATAGCCTAGAAAATATACTCTAAGGCCATCTTCTATGGCTTTGCCACGTGGGATTTATGCTTTACACACCAACTATATATTTTCCTTAGCACCCAATGAGTGCCCAATAATTATCTATAAATTGACTTAATTAATCCATAGGAGAAACAATATAAATTTTATTCCCATTTTTACCAGGCTTAGAAAGGTGACCTGCCCAGAAATACTCAGCTCTTAATTCAACAAGTCTGAACAAAAATCCAGTACTTCTAATTTTAACTGCAGGATTATTTCCATGATGCCATTGGGAAGGTATACCACAATTCTTTCTGTAGTGCTCTGGCACACAATAAGTACTTATTGAGTATATTTTTAATTAAATCAAAGAACACTGAGTCATTGCTCACTTCTCTGCTTCTTGGGTACACACATACTTGACAGTTCCTTATTTGAAACTAATTATAGCAACAAATTCTAAAACTTACTTTCTCAATTATGACAAGGGTTTTTCTTCTCTTGTCCCGAACCTGCTTTTCTTTTGTCTCCTAAAAGACAAGAATATTCAGTGTCTAATAACTCTGCTAAAAACAATTTTCCAAGTATGCATCTGTAGTTCAACTGTGAAAATATTTTAAGAAAATTTTGATTCTGCGAAAGTTAATAATCTAAAATGACACTAGCACAAAGTTCAGAGTTGATGGACTCAACCAACACACAAACTGAATTTATAGATAGACAAATGGTAATTATAGAATTTTACGGAGGATTAAAATTTCATAGCAAATTTTGAAAACACACAGAAAATAGTGTTTATTTTTTTATTTTTTTGTGGAGCTGGAGATTAAACCCAGGGCCTTGTGCGTGGAATGCAAACACTCTACCAACTGAGCTATATCCCCATCCAGAAAATAGTAATTTTTTAAAAATAGCAAACTGGAGTAAACAGATGCTGTTTGCAGACAAACATGCCTAGTCTAGATTCCTGCCTCTTCTGGCCTTCACCAGCTACATGAGAAATGAAGGTGTTATTATTTCAGCATGTCTGTTGAAAACCAGAAGGCCATAATGTGCCAGGTTGTAAGCTCTGGGTTAGACTACAAACAACTCCGTCATGCCTGATCTCATTCCACAATGACTCCAAAGTAACTGGTGACCACCAAGACATTCTTAAATATATAATTCTACAGACACTTACATCATCCTCACTCCGAGATGTCACAACAGCATCGATCATTTTTCGAGGGTTATTCACACTAGAGACAGTAAGTTTCCCCAAAGAACCCTCAAACTGCACTGTAAGGACAAAATAAAAATAAAAATTCCAACAAAATAAAAACTCAGCAATGCAGGCAGGAAGCATTCAAAAATTTTTACTTTTCTGTTCTTTACTCATGGTGTAACAACTTACTACAAAAAAACCTACGTATCCTTTAAAGGAACTCCTTATTACAATCTATCCTTTCTCATTCCTCCTCATTTATTTTAGAAATATCAAAAGCACCCAAGAGGTCATCTGTCAAGCCATACACTTTATGCTCAGATAAAGGCTGATCTTTGCATATATTAAAGGCAAGAGTACTTTATAAATTATTTCCAAACCATCCACATGCATAGAACAGCAGGAATGCCCTCTCCTCCCTGCCCCCAGAAGAGGACAAAACAGATAAGGTATCACCTATATTTTATCAAATCAGTGGCATCTCAAATTTCTCTTATCATATAAGGGCCTGCATCTTACCTGGCTTATACGCATGCTCCAGTTTGGCCACCTGAGGGGTGATGAGCTTGGTGCGTTCCTTTTTAGGGCCATCACCTTGCACTTCTTCAGCAGCTGACAGTTTCTCCAGTTTTTCGAAGTAATTCTACCACAAAATGATTTCAGTTGCAACACAAGCACAGACTATGATTGTTCTTTACCATCAAATAATTATTTTACAATAGTGGCAGTAACACAACTTGAACCATAGAAATGTACTGATCTCTAATTTTTGCTAGATTCAAGCTAACATTTACTATATTAAAATTCATAGCATTTGTGCTCGGGGTGTAGCTCAGTGGTGGAATATATTCTTAGCATGCTTGAGGCCCAGGGTTCAATCCCAAACTGCCCCCTCACCTCTACCAAGAAAAAATCCTTAGCCTTCAAAAACTTTAATCAAAGGAAATGTCTTTAGACTGCCAATATACTAACTGATAGAACCAGATTACTAAAGCCAAAGAAATTGAAAACACTGGTCTCAGAGCAAACAGCTCAAGAGTCTCTTGCTTGAAGCGAGGACAGAATTTGTTTAGTAAATTATCAACTGCTTGAGGACTACCTCAAAAGAAAATTCTACCTCGAACATGTTCCACCACTGAGCTACACCCCCAGCCCAAAGGCTACGACTTTTAATTTAAGTCAAATACCTTTTCTAGCCTAAGGGGCCAAAATGTTATTTTCAAAACTAGCACCGAGTATTTACCTGGTAATAAAAATCATCCAGGTAGGGATCAGTGCTTTGCAGCTGCATCATTTGGATTTTAGAGACCCAATCTTTTTCCCGCTGCAACATGAGATTGGCATATGGATCTTTTCGAAGATGATCTTGATGACTGCTCCTGTGACTTCCTCTATCTCCAGCCCCATTGATATTCCGATGCTGACTGAAAAACATATGCCACATTCACTCTAAGTAGGCATATTAATTATTAATTAATTAAAGGTTATAACATTACAGGAATCAAACAGGCCAATTAAAAATCAAGTCTTCAAAGGAAAGAGCTATGTAGTACATACTCAAGGAAATAAAACTATATGAGTAACAAAGATCTGAGTATCTTACCACATACTAAATACTTTTACTTATGGACTTCTGTATAAACCCTAAAGAACCCTATGAAGCAGGTAGTTTTCTTTTCTCCACTTAAGACAACAAACTTACAACTTTGTCAAAAGTGACACTTCATAAGTTTTGCCTGTCTGATCATGTTAAGTGGTTATCTAATTTTAATCTTGCATTTTTTTTTGAGTGAGTTTGACCATGTTTTCATTTCTATAAGCCACTTGTGTTTCTTCTATTTGGAGTTGTATGTTTCTGCATGGCTTTTGTTATATTAAGGTCTGATATTTTTAATAGTCAAATGTATTAATCTTTCCCTATATAATTTGTACTTTGGAGTATTATTTAATAATCCACACTGGTTTCTTTCTTCTGAACCTGCAAAAATATTCTGGAACATTTCTGAAACTGAGAAGGAATCACACACACTCAAAAAACAATAAAATTGATGGTTGAAGAAACTTCAGAGTTTATTTTTTTCTTTTCTTTCTTGCTTTGCTCATGTTATTCAAGTACTCTACAACTGAGTTACACTCCAAGTCCTTTTTTATATTTGAGGCAGGTTGTGCTTGAAACTATGATCCTCCTGTCTTAGTCTCCTGAGTAGCTAGGCATGTACCACCATGCCTGGTTTATTCTCCTCATTTTATTTAGATGCCTAATTATGGAATTACTTTATATGAAACTACAAAGGCAAAGGCTTTATCTGTCTTGTGTGCTTTTTTTAAAATCTTCAAAACCTACCACAGTCCACAATACACAGATGGGAGATATATGTAAATGTATACATTTATATTTGCTGAATAAAAATTAAATAATTTTTATAGAAATAAAGAATGACCACTGGGTTCACATTAAGACCCAAACGTGAGGCTGGTCACTACATTTTTTTTCCTCTTTTAAAAATTTTTTATTGATTTGATTTTTAAAATTTTTTACATACACGACAGCAGTGGAATGCATTACATGGTCACTACATTTTTAAGATTTAATTCTGAACTGACAGTCAAAGAAAATGTAGTTAAAGAGAATGCTAAGAACTTGGTAAGGTTCTTATAACCTTTAAAAGAATTCAGAGCTCAACTTATGATCAACAGAGTTAGAACAGTTTGGTAATTTGTTGATAAAATCTTAGTAAAGCTAGTGTGTCAAAAACATAAAAATGACAGCATTTGTGATATAACTTTACCAGCAAAATCAGCTTCATACTAAGTAAACTAAGAAAGTAAACTAAATTAATAACATTTTGTTACACTGTCCAGTAAACCACCAAGGAATACACTGAGTACTTACTTCCTGTTCTGCTGCTGTCTCTGATGCAAGAGCCGCCGGTGCTGTGGATGAAGGTGAGTTGTGTCTGGTCTAAACATTGGGGCCTGAGATCTAAGAAAAAAATGAAGAAAAAAAAAAAAAAAAAAAGGCCTTTAATTCTGTCATCCTGATGATCTGAAGTTTTCACAAATGCTATCAGAACAGGATAACTTCACATAGGTTCAGTAGGGACTGCCAAGTGTATTCTAAAGAGACTCTAAGTAAAAAAGTCACTTTTTAAAAACCTATCTTCCACAAAGACCAGTTCTCAACTAAGAGGATGATCATGAAATCTCAGGAAATTTTTTAGTAAAAGCATGTGATTTTCTTTTTGCTCCTGTTTAACAGTGTTCTCTCAAGAGGTTTATTTGCCTTAAAAACAAAAACAGAAGTCTCCAAAGAAATTCTGCATCAAGACTGGAACACAGAAGTCTTGCCTGAATCTCCAGCCTGCCAACATATAACATTTCAAACTCAAGAATGCAACTTCAATTCTTAGTGATTTCTGGCCTGCCCTATAAATTTTTAACTTGCCAGCTTCCACAATCACATTTGTTAATTCCTTAAAATAAAATTAACCCTTTCTCTATTTTTTTCCTACTGGTTCTATTTTTCTTGAGAACCCTGATAATACAATGTATGTAATAAAAAACAATTTTATCAAAGCAGGAACTTGAACTCCTCTTGTTATAAAATCAGAAGGTAGAAGTAAAAATGTAGCAGATACCAAGACTTGCCAACTTATCATTATTATTTATTTAAACTTCTCATTATTCACATCTCTCATCCTTACTTATGATTCTTAAGTGATCAACACCATGTGTGCATATCTTAGTGTGTGTTTGTAAAGTGGACATGAAATGAGAAGTAAAAAACTTTAGAAGAAATAAAAGGTGAGTAACTTGTAATGTTATAAATGTGCACAGGATGCATGATTCTTGATGATGACATAAGAAAGCCTAAACTGTCAAACCCCGACTTGAGGATCTCAAAATATTTCACTTACAAGATACATACATATATGTATGTGCGTGTGTATGTATGTGTGTGTGTGTATGTGTGTGTGTGTATTTTTGGTGGGACCTAGTGATGAATATCTTTATTTATTTATTTTTATGTGGTGCTGAGGATTGAACCCAGTGCCTCACAAGTGCAAGGCAGGAGCTCTACCATTGAGCTACAGCCCCAGTCCTCACTTAAAAAATATTAAGAGACTTTTATATTAAAAAACTAAATTGGAATTATCAAGAGACTTAGCTGGCAATGGGTAAACATTGGCATGTTTTATATACCTTAGGTTTTGCAGATGAGGTCCTGGGCCGGGAGGGTGCTGCTGTGGAGGTGGTGTTGCAGGGGGTGGAGCACCAAAGAAGGCACGGAAGCCTGGTGCTGGGGGAAGCATCTGCCCAACTCGCCCTTGCAGCAACTTGGGATTCATGGCAGCAAGAGGACTACCAACAAATCCAGGGACCCGTGCAAACTGGCTGGGAGACATCCGACCAGGCTGTAGCTAAAAAGAGGAACAAGATCTTAAGATTGAGTTAACCTTAAATCAGCAGCAAGCTCACCTGCTTGCTGAAAATTGAATACTGTTTCCATCAACAACTTTGTTTTAAAAACTAAAGGCAAAAATAAGAGACAGTGGTGTTTACTAACAAAAACATCTATGTCCCAATGAACCTTAAGACAGTAAGCGGGTTCTTTATGGATAGAGCTAATCACAGGCTTACCTGTGCTCCTCCAAGAAGCTGTGCTCTCTGGAGGGGACTGAGAACCGGAGGAACAGTAGGAGGAAAAGGGTGACCCAGGAGGGAAGAGTTCTAAGGAAAAAAATAAAGTAAGGAAACAATTATATCATGAAACAGGTAAATCAATGTAATAAGGGAACTCAGTAGAAATGCAGTATAAACTTAGATTGTAAAATTCTCAAATTGTAGCACACACTACTGAAGAAATAAAAAGAATAATGCTAGAAATTATGAAACATTATGGCCACATAAAACAAAAAAGAAATTAGAATGAGAGTTGAAGTTAACATGAAACCAGATGACGAGAAAGAGCTTAGATTTTTAAAGAGTAGTGCTAAGAAACACATAAACTATGTCTTCTGACCAGGGGACCATAAGACCCAGAAATTCAAGGATGGAGATTATAAAATTTAAGTGTTCCATAGGAGATGTTAGCACTTCTACATACTGAATCACACAGGCAGTGACCATAAAGTACATACTTCACTTTTTTGTTAGACTGTAAAGAGACATACCGGGACACTGCAGAGCTGGTTTGGAGACATCCTCTCACCATAGGGAGCAGGATAACGTGGTGGCATTGGGGGCCGAACATGGACAGGCTTCGGACACAGAATCTATTAGGACAAACATATATACAACTACACTCAATGAAATCAGTTTTTCTTCCACCTACACTCCCTCCCCTCAAGTACTGGTAGAGACACAGAACTCAATGCAAAGCCCTACTTCTAAGCAGACTGCTATAACTATGGATTCAAACCCAGAACCTTTGATAACTTCCTCTCACAAATCAAGAAAAGTCTGAGGAAGATTTAGCTAATTCTCCAGTTATCCCCACCCTTCCATGCTATCTGAGGGAGATATCAGCAGATATTCTGACTTGCAAATTCTCTCCAAGAGGATGTATTTTGGTAGCAGTGAGGGAGAAGGAATGATAAGAAAGCTGGAGGATTAACTAAGTCCTATTCTGAAGCCTCTGTGATATGGCCGCCATGCTCAGCAATTTCATGATACATTGTGACTCCACCATTTATTTCATAGATAATTGAGCCTAACTAGGCCATACCAACACCACCCTCCCCCCATACCTTCCAAATTGGCCTTCCTTTTCAGCTGCTGGTTTCAGGTGGAGGAAAGTCTATGGAACAGGACTGCACAGGCTCTAGGGAAAGCAGGGATATCTTAAAGGTAAAAAGGGATGTGGACAATGCTGAGTGTTCCCATCCCCCCCAGCTTTCAGTTATCTCTCTGCCAAAGTGTTGGGCAGCCAGTAAAACACTTTAAAAAGTACATAAGCCCTAAATGTGCTTAACTACCCTTTTCCTCCCCCAATTAAAAGGCAGCAGCAACAACAGCAGCAAAGGCTATTCGGGAATGTGTCTCTTATTTGTACTAACTTCTCTGCTAATTGGCTATAATTGGCTATTTTGCTTTCTAATCTAAAGCCTACCCAAAATCTCCACCCTCCTCCCAGTATCACCCATTTCCCAAATAATTTTGCCCAGATGCCCAATATCCTGGGCTGAGTGCCTGTTAATGAGAGGTACCTGTTGGTTGAAGCTGGGTACAGCCATCTGCTTAGGTGGGGTGCCTATGGGCACAGCTCTAACTGGAGGACTCCCAATGATAGGTGAAGTTGAACGCCTTGGTAATGCTCGCTCCGAAAGATCCCGATCATCTTCTGGGCCCTGTGGGGGCCTCTGAGGCAAGGCATACTCTAATACAGACACTGTAGGCATTTCCTAATGAGGAAGTAGTTAAAAAAACCCAAAACAAACAGAAATTAGCTAACTTGAAATGTTTAAATAATCTCTACAGATGTCAAAAATACTTTTAAAAAATTTTTTATAATTTATCTATCTATTTATTTACTTTTGGTACCAGGGATTGAACCCAGGGGTGCTTAACCACTGAGCCACATCCCTAGTCCTTTTTATTTTTTTGAGTCAGGGTCTCACTAAGTTGCTTAGGGCCTCATAAGTTGCTGAGGTTGGCTTTGAACTCAAGATCCTCCTGCCTCAGCCTCCTATATCACTGAGATTACATGAATGCATCACTGCACCAGCTTTTTTTTTTAATTCACATGTAGAAAAATTCAGTCTTTGGTATACAATTTTTTTGAGTTTTGATAAATACATAGAAGAGATGTTGCCTCCAGAGAACAATTTTATCACTCTGCAAAATCCCCTTCTTTTGTTCTTTTACTGTTAATGCCTTGTGCCACATCTAACCACTGGCAAACCCTGATCTCTTCTCTGTCCCTGCCTAGACTTTTAAAATAATTTAAACCATATACTGACAACATGAGTTCCAATGGCTCCCTCTCAATTTTTACCCTGGGGGCTGATAAAGGGCACATCAACAGAGAGAGCCGTCTAAGTACTGGATGCAGTAGTTGACATAATACTGGCAAATGATAAATATCGACATGTTCACAGTAAGGAAAAATGACAACAGGAGCCAACTTAACATTTTATAATACTAGTAATTTTATATAATGAGAAACTTTTTAATACCTGAGCAAGAAGCGGTCCTCGGATTCGCCTCAGAACTTCGGATCCATCCCAGATGCTGGAATTCAGACTTCCTGGTTGAGGCTACCAAACAAACAAACAAACAAACAAAACACATATATACAAATTCTGCAATACTGTGAGGTCTCTTGGTGACTCATCTGCTATTAGGGAACAAGGGTCCAAGGTTTTTACTGGCAAGTAGTTGACAAGAAATTATAGTGCTCCAGAACACACATTATTCCCCAATTTTATTTCCAGAATTACTATCATCAGTAATTATATTATGAATTTTCTATGACATAAGTGATAATGGCAAAGCTCAATACTTTAATAGTCGACTATAGTTCTCAAATAAGAGTAAATTACTCACTTGCAAAATTGGCCTGGTCTGCACTGCCTGCATAATAGCTGGATCTTCTAGTTCATTTTCAATCACCATCTTAGTGAGTCTTTCTGCCAAATTCTCCTCATGGTCACCCAACAAGTCCATCTCATCCCTTTCTCCATTGCCTGTTTGTTCATTAACTGCCACTGGTAGCTTCTCTTCCAACTCAGCCAGGCGTTCATGTGCTTCCTGCCAATCATCATCTATAAGACAATAGCGTGGTATAAGAAATACAGTTCATATCAAAACAAAGGTTTTATATATAAAATTCTTCCTTTAACCAAATGAATAACCCAGCTCCAGAAGATAGACAGCAAATAAAGCTTCCGTTTATTTAAAGACATGAAATAAGGCTGAAACAAGGAACACATAAAGTGGGCTTTTCATTATTAAGAACAAAAAATACGATGCCAAGAACAAAATTTGGCTTAATGACTTAAAACATTATCAGTGGTGTCCAAATTACAGTCTGAAATTGATTTCTAAAATGGTGATACAAAGTCAGATACAGTTGCATATGCCTGTATTCCCAGCTACAGGAGCAAGGCTGGGACAGGAGGATTTTAAGTGCCAAGCCAGCCTCATCAACTGAGTGAGACTCGCCTCAAAATAAAAATAAAAAGGGATGGGGATGTAGCACAGTGGTAAAGTACCATTACATTCAATCCCTAATACTATAATTAAAAAAACAAACTAGCGACACGTAAGTATAAGACCACCTGTTGGTTTTGAGATTTTACAATACTCCACACAAAAACTTCAAAGGAAAGTAAAATCTGTAGTACTAGTATAACTGTCTCTTAAATTGTAACTGCTATTTTCTTTACCTGATTTTTTAAAAATTTATTTTTTGTGTAGATGGACAGAATGCAGGGACCTTCTCTCATATAGCTTTTTCATTAAAGCAGGGGAGAGACAGATAATAGACAATAAAAATAATGAGGAAGTAAATTAGATACTGTATTAGAAGATGCAAAATGCTACAGGAATATGGAAGAAAGGCAAATCGAAAAAAATAGATATTCAGAAGGCTGCACTGAGATGACATTTGAGCAGAGACTCAACGAATATGACAATAAGAGGGTGAACAGTCAAATGGAAC
The DNA here is from genome assembly GCF_047511675.1 of Marmota flaviventris. Lineage (NCBI taxonomy): Eukaryota > Metazoa > Chordata > Mammalia > Rodentia > Sciuridae > Marmota > Marmota flaviventris. Next base: position 12,819,023 of record NC_092506.1, on the reverse strand, counting down.
AGAATGAGCAAGAGGGAAGAGTAGAACAAAATAAAGTCAGAGTCTGGAGGAGGGAGGTTATTCAGGGTCTTCGACTCCACTCCAAAATGGGGCAGAGCTGATGGGTTAACTTTTGAAAGAATCACTAAGGCTACTGAATTAAAAGCAGATTAGAGGAGAAGTGTTGGGGGGAATGCTGAAAGTCAGGTGGCTACTGCAAGGGAGTATCCACTAGCCAAGGGAGAGGGGATGAAACTTTGACTAAGGCCAATTCCTCTTCTATTTTAATTATGTCTTTGCTATTCCTGCACATTGCTATTTGGTCTGCAGCACTAACATTGTTTTCTTATTTATTATGCTGATATAGCATTGACTTTTGAGTCCCATTACCAGACTAAAATCTTGTGAACCCTTCATCAAATTCTCTAGAATGAAAACTCTCACTCCAGTTCTCTTGGATCTAATCATTCTATTCTATTTCTATCATAAAAGCACTACTCACAATTCTGCTTCTTTTAGCATTCAAATGCAGAAACCTCTTTCTCCTCATTAAGCTTTCCAAAATATTTAAATTTTCATTTTAGTTTCATCTCACCTATACGTGCTACTTTAATGCACATAAATGTACTCTTCTGTATAAGCTATGTACTCTATTCTTACTTTAGTTATATGTCTTGTATGTTCTATAAAATTCCACATTCAGGGATAACAGGTAATCCCCTTTGTAGCTAACACAGAAATCTATATTGTCTTCTTTCTGTTTACAAATAAAATACAGATTAAAAAAATTCAAACATCACAATATATGACTTAGAATGTGAAAGTTCTTCATAATTCCACAGCTCTGTTCAGATTTTAAGAATGCAATCTGTAGTTTAACTTGATTCTTCTTGGATATACTTTCAAGCATGCATACGTGTATACACACATAACTGCTGAAAATATTATCTCATTCTTTTAAACATATATGTAAGATTGCATTCTATTGATGAACTGAATTGTAATTTAATTCCCTACTGAAAAACCATCTGGATGATTTGCAACTTTTTACTATAACAATCAATACCATAAATAACCTTATACATACCACAGCATCTCAAATGAATATTTAAGTAGGCTAATTCCTCTGCAGGGTCAGACTAAGCATTTAAAATTTGCTATTTTTATAATATAATAATATATCACATAACCCTCGTGATCCAAAAAGCAAGGGAAGTGGGATTTCAAATTTACAATTGTGTTATCCCAGGATCCACTGTCTGCTCTTTGGCCAATGTGATATACAATATAGGAGCTATGGTAAGGGGTTTCTTAAATAGGGATCACTTTGCCATTTCTGTGATAAAGGCTGTGGGCCAGAGTCACAAAATATCCCTATCTAAGCCTCTAAGATATGTGTTTTCATTCTTATGTGGAATTTTCTTTCCCACCCAAAAGCTTCCTCTTACAAAGTGCTTAGTCAGGTGGCACTCTTCCTCTGAAATTTCCTCTCACAGAAAAGAACTTGAAGTAACCACTTCATTATAATGGTCTCAATAAACATACCTAGATGTGCTTAAAAAAGGGAAAAAATCCATTTTAGATGAAAATTATAGTACTAATTTAAATGACCAGTCATCTGAAACGTTCTTAAGGAATAGTGTAATAAATGATTGTGACTTTAATATTGGTGTCATCCTTGCTAAAAAAAAAAAAAAAAAAAGTAAGCTGAAAAAGGATAAATTTTTTTTTGAAATGTAACAGCTATGCCAAGAAGAGTGGGGAGTCTATAATCCTGAATTCAGGATTAAAACAATATATATTTTTAAGTTTCCCAAATATAAAACATTAATTTGTTAGTGGATTAGTTTTAATGTAGTAGAGTTCTAAATTATCTTTGGTAGCCACTACCCATATTCATATTTGCTAACTTTACCAGATTCTACCAAATAATTTATTTGCACTTAAAAATAACATTTAAAAATAGTCTAAATAGTCATGTTCTGTAAAAATGGACATACTGTGAACTGACTATTGCTGTTTTTTTGGTACTAGGGATTGAACTCAGGGGCACTCAACCACTCAGCCACATCCCCAACCCTATTTTTTTTGGGGGGGGAGAGGGGGTACCAGGGATGGAACTCAGGGGCGCTCAACCACTCTGCCACATCCCCAGCCCAATTTTTGCATTTTATTAGAGACAGGGTCTCACCGAATTACTTAGCTCCTTGCTGTTGCTGAGGCTGGCTTTGAACTAGTGATCCCTCTGTCTCAGCCTCCTGAGCTGCTGGGATTACAGGAGTGTACCACCATGCCTGGTGACTGTTGGCATTTTAAACATGGATGCAAAGGAATCTATGCCATAAAACATTGCCAACATTATTTTTGGTTTTTCTTGTTCTTATGAAAAAAATCAGGAGAGGACTCATGCCCTTAGTTTGAAAGAATATTTCACTCTGTTACTTCTTCAAATGACCTAAAAATATAGTTACTTAGATGTGCCAACACTTGACCTTATTGCATCATTGGTTAAAAGGCTAAAGCATAGGCAAAAGAATAGCAGAGAAATGAAGGAAAAGGAGTATCTGTATTCTTCCAACTAATGACCCTGTACTGTGATGTGGGCTACTGAACTCCACGCTGCTTTTTCAAACACTTATACTTTAATGCCCCCCAGGCCTGTCTGGGATATTTCTGAATGAAAATAAAAAGGAAACAGAAGTGATTTAATTTTAAGGCAATCTCAGTCCCCAAAGATTACAGCAGCTATCAAGAAAAGGGAAGGAGAAAGAATGAGAAGCCCATCCAAGCAAAGGCAAGAGATTTCCAAAGATTCCCCAAAGACTGTTTTAACATAACTGGTAATTTATACTGACTGTATTTATTACTTAATCTCTCAGTAACTCTGCTTCCTCATTTGTGAAAATGAGGATAATATTGATAACTACCTCAGAAGGTTACTGTGAGAATTAATAACATGTAAAACAATTAAAACGATACCAAGCACATAATAAGAACCATGTAAGGTGTAAACTTTTATTTTCAGAGAATGAGTTTGGGATCACTCTAACACCATTTATTGCTTCGAGATGATGCAAACTTTTTTAAAGGGAGTAGACCAATGATTAGTGTCCTATGGAAAGGTGATATCAGAGCTTTTGTAGCCAGTGACCTAAAATATCCACGGTATAAACAGGTGTTGTTCAAGATGTCAGCTCCATGAATTAAAAATTATCAATCAAAACCTATGTCAAAGATCTAACATTTCATCTACTGGCTTAAACTTCCTCTACCAGCTAAATCTGTAAGAAGTGTGCCAAACATATCACAGGTAGACTTAGCAATTTTCTTTTTAAAATATTTATATAAAGATGTTTTGAAGAATTAAGATTTTCACCTTACAATTCAAGTATACTACACTCTCAATGAAAAGCGCTCACCTGTGACATCTTTTCTCTATTATAACCTTGGCCGACCAAGAAGTCCTTCTTAATACCCTTCTACCCTATGGTACAAAGCAAACTAACCATATGCTATTTCACTGCCTTTAATTTTATTACCTGTTCTTTCACTGTGCACCCAAGAGCATTGTGGACTTATACTTCTTTCCTATCATATAAAATACAGTTCTGCACATTCTAATATTCTTTTAAAGGCAATATTCTTGTCTTGAAGGAAAAACAGAAACTCCGGGGGGTGGGGAGGAACTGCCCTTAGCACTCTGGAAGTCCATGAGAAGGCAGGACCCATTTCTCTCTGTCCAAGTTCAAAACTAAGGAAGGACACATTACTATGTTGCTTCATCTTAATATAGTAGCAATGAATCAATTTCAATTGACCAATTTCATCAACTGAAGAATGTGCTGAAAAATGATTTAATACCCAGTACATGTTTTAAAAGAAAAAGTTTAGAACCAAGAATACAATGTTATGACTTTTATTGTCTAGGTTATTATGCAATTTGCAATTCACATTAGTTCCCTCCATTTGTAATTCTATTCTTCATAGCTTTCCCTGCCATCTCCGTGGAGATGGGCAATCTCATCTCCTAAACTATGACTACAATCCATAGGATCTTTATTTCCTTTCTGTAATGAGTCTAGTTTATACTTTTAACATTCTTCTTGCTGCTCTAGATCATGACAAAGTCACAGTTTCTACTTAATTTTATAAATGGAAGACTAGTAGTAAACTTTTTCATTTTTGCCAGTTCATTCAACTCTGTGCAAGCTTTCACAAACCTAAGCTATAAAGTCATCACAAAACACTATCCACTATAACTTTTATAAAACCTTTGTTTTTGATACTAACACATTGGTATCACCCACTGTTTTACATTTCCTCTTCTTCCTTATTTAATTTTGAATATTTGTTGCTGCAATTCTAAAGAAATTACAAATATTGACACACCACAATATAAACACTGCTATTGCTGCTTTCCAACACTAAGTCAAAACAACAATATATACATTGACTCTGATCTATTCATTTCTTTAAAAAGTATAAATTTCTAATACTTAGTTAACTTGCTCTAAACTTGTTCTAAGTAAATTTTGATCTCAAATGTAATCATATAGCCTTGCTTCTTAATTGTTTTATCCCAGCATTTACAACTCTGTAGCTTTAAGTCTACTTTAGCTCTTTTAACTTTTTTCAGCTCTTACAATATTTACCTATATCTGGAGATGGATAAAATTTCATTTGTTTACAATACTTTTCAAACTTATGAAGATTTCCTATTGCTAAAATTCTTGGAATTAAAAGCTTTTTATTTTATTAAATACAACCATGTACTGGTGTTGGGCTGAATGTAGAACATGCAGAATACTAGAATCTGAATTCTCTATTAGTCCATGAGTTTTCCTTAGGTTACATCTTCTCCAAATAAAAATTCCTTTTATTTAGAATTATTTAAAATCTCTTTCAAATGTCTATTGATCTAAACATCTGAATTCCTTACGGTGGCAACCGAGAATCAAAACCAGATAGCTGGAAGACATAGGGCTTAGAGAATAAAAGATGACCAACCAGAAGAGCACAATAGAAGGATGAACTATTCTGAGTAAAGGACATACTATTCTCACCGAGATCAAGATTAACTTGCCAAATTAGTGAATAAGGTTACTCCTTCTAAGACAAAGTATTTGAGCAAGAGATGAAGATGAAACTATAAAAGATGCCTCTTGGGCTGGAGTTATAGCTCAGTTGGTAGAGTGCTTGCCTGGCATGTGCAAGGCCCTGGGTTCAATCTCAACACATACATACACAAAAGATGCCACTTACCAACTGCACCTGACCCAAATGTATCATCATTGAACTGATCAATCTCCTCATCTTCTTCTCCCAGGCCCTGAAATGCATCTTCATCTTCATCTAGAGGACAATCCTCCAAAGACTAAAACAAAATGAAAAGAAGTTTTTCATGAAATTCACATTCTCATTTATAATGTTCTAAAAATGTTCACCTTATCTTCTCAGTGAATATAATAGTTTTATTATGACCTTTTGTAAAGATGGCATTTTATACTCCTCAATTACCCTGACATTGGACGCTTTCAGTAGCTTGTTTCTGTTTCTATTCTTTATTCCTTACTTGAATTTTCCCCAAGCATCTGTTTTCTTTACTTTATCAAGAATCTAATGATAGCATTTTCTCATGCACACAAGAAATTAGGCCCACAGTATCCTTTACATCACCGGGTGGAACAGAGATGAAAATTTTCAAATTGCCAAAATGAGTACTTTTATGTATCTTTTTTAACTAAGTTCACATCTTTATCATTATTTTCATGCTGGGTTTTCAACAATTTCAGTGTTCTCTTTTAAAACTTTCTTTTCATTTTCCACCTCTTCACTTTGCTTTCTATAGGCCTAAACTCTAGTGAAAAAAACAGAAATGAACTCTAGAAAAGCCATGATAAACACAGGCAACTCACTTTTCTGATTAATCCATTAACTATCGTGTGTGTGTGTGTGTGTGTGTGTGTGTGTGTGTAATGAAGTGCTGAGGATGGAACCCAAAGTAGTAGGTAGGTGCTCTAGCTCTTATTAGCATCATTTGAGAACATTTTTGTCTCAGGTTCTGTGCTAGGCCCTAGGTCCTGGATTCTTAAGAGACAAATACCACTTACCTCAAATAGTTTGTTGTGAGGATCAAACAAGGCAAAGACTGCATATTGCTAAATAAAACCTAGATATTACCATAACACTTTCGGTACATTCTGTTTGGACCTGCCACCCCCCTCCCCATCTCTTCAGGTTTACTCAGCTTAATCTCCAAGTTTCCTTTTGGCAACTTCTGCTCATTGTATCTCATCATTCTCTCCATGTTTATACAAAGTCAGTTAACACTTTTATCAAGTATCTGTCCTTACTGGCCTTTCTACCCATCCTAGGGCCCACAAACTTCCACAAAGCAGTCTGCCACCACATCAGAGGCAACTTCCAGCGCACTCCCTTCCAAATCATCAAGATCCACTTAACCAAAACATCAAGATCGACTTAACCAAATCGCTGCTTTTTAAAATTGAAATGACTCTCAGGAATCACCTAGATCAGTCCTTTCACTTTATAAATCCAGAAACCTTATGTCCAGCGATTAGGAGTGGCTCAAGGTCACTAAGCGAGTGGGCGATACGGTCTAGACTCCACATTCTGGAGCTGCTGCATTCCCCTCCGACGTCGTAGCCAAACCCACAGCTCACTCCACTCGTCCAGAAAGAACTTCAGCTGGACACGCCCCCTCCCGCTCGGAGCGCTCTCCTAGTAAACAGTCCGGGGCCCCAGCCAAAGGGCAAGTCCAGGCGCCCTGACCGAGGGCTGCCGGGGTGTACAGCGTGTACCCGTGGGTAACCCGGGAGAAGGGGGCTGGTTCTGGGTAGGCGGGAAAGTCGTCTCCGGGCATCCCCGGGTGGTTCTTCCTAAGAACAGCCACCCGGTGGGTGCAATGCTCTTCCCTCCACCGCCCCTCCCCGAGTGGGGGCGAGGGGCGCTCAGGTTACCGCACTAACGGGCCCTCCCCACCCCAAAGCAGACGCCAACTCTCCCCAGCGGCATCGGATGGGACAGTCCCGCCCCCCAAACCTCAAAGCTGGTTCCCAGACCTCGGACTAAATCCGCGACCCCAGGTCGGGGGCGCTGCGCTGGATCGCGCGACTCCCACGGCTCGCCCCCTCCCCCCAGGAGCACGGGACCGGCGCGCGGAGGGTGAGAGGAAAGGGGCGCGCGAGGAAGGGGGGGCCACTTCCGGTCGCAAGAGCTTACCTCGTAGCGGAACATTCTTGGGGAAGGGGGGAGGGAGCGGGGAGGGGAGTGGGGGAGGGAGGGAAAAAGCGCTGACTCCCCGGGCTCCTCCGCGCGCGGGTCCTCCACCGGCTCGCGACCCCTGGCCGCCGCCGTACGCCGGAACGTGCGTGGGAACGTGCGCAGGCGCGCCTCGGGCAGGGCAGCCGCCCCGCTCGGCGCCCGGCGGCGGCGGCTGCGCGGGGACGGATTTAGCGTCCCGCTTCCTAGTCTCAGCGGCGGGAAGGAGGTCCCGTGGTGAGAGACTGCGCACGCGCCGTCCGTCGGGGGCTTCATAGCTAGCCGGACTGGCGGCTCCGCCTCTGATTTCTCGGCTTTCTGCTCCGAGCGGAGAAGCCGGTCACGAGTTTCCCGTCACCGACGGGGCGGAGAAAGTCCTTGTGATTGTCACAGGATGTAGTTCTGCGGAGTCCTGGCCTTAGGTCGGGTGCGAGGAATGGAGGCTCCTGGGTTAGTTTTGCAAAGTCCAAGGCACGCTTTTCGGGATTTCCGGGGGTCTTTAGGGCACGACCCTCGCCCGTGGAGGGAGAAACGGAGGCCAAGTTTGTGGTCCACGGAAGGAACGCTGAATCTGCAGCCGGTCGAGGCTGTGATTTATGCGGCTCAAAGTGATGACAGCGCCCGGCTTTAAAAAAGCCGAAGTCAAGTTCCGAGAGGTTTAATGAGGGTGATGGTGATGGTTTTAGGCGGTTTAACTAGGGTGATGGTTTTAGGCTCCTGGAACTTCAGGCTCGCGGAACGGGAGATCCTTTGAAGGGAAGCACAGCCTGGGGCTGCGGGTCTCAGCCGGCGGCAAGGTCAGGGGCCCTGAGTGCACCTATGGGTGACACCACTCCCTCTGGATTAAGCCCAGGAAAGGGCAGGTCCAGCTTCTAAACCTTGACAGCCTGGTTCCAGAAATCTGGTGGTTTGTTACCTATATAAGTTCTTCACGCCCTTTCAAGCCTACTCAAATCTTCTCTATTCCTGGAGGAACCAAACTTGTACCATGAAGAATTTATTCTTGTGGGTTTCACAACCCCTTTCTCCTGTTGTCTTTAAAACGCCGCCTCGCCTAAGAGTGGCATACTGTGAATTCCTTCCACGTTGGTGTGACGCGCCTTAGTCAGAGGTGGAGCACTGGAAACATTGGATTTGGAAATTACAAGTTCTGGGTGGGAATTGGCGCTTTGCCACTGGCGATGAGACTTTGGGCAAGTTTTCTAAACATCTGTGAAACTTCCTTTTTTTTTTTTTTTTTTTTTAAATAAAATGGGTTTAATTATATCTGCCTCACCCAGTAGTGAGTCAACCACATGATGCTGATGTTACTAATAATAATGATTAAAGTCCGACTGGCTCTGCTAAGTGCTTTATGTGGATTATTTTGTTGAATCATTTCTTATGTTCACCCCATGAGGTAGGTACTATTACTTTCTCCACTTTATAATTGAGGAACCTGAGGCTTAGAGACATTAAATAATTTGTTTTCAAATCACCCGATGGCAAGTGTCAAACTTGGTGGTTGAGATATTTCTGATTCCCCAGCCCAGTCTCTTAATCACTGTACCAAAATAACAAAGGCAAATATTTACATGAGTCAGGCCTGAATCCTAAAGACTAGAGCAGGCCAGGAATAAGAAAATTGATTTTCAAGCATGAGCATAACATACTAGGTGCAGTGGGTCTTAATTACTGAAATTTTGATGCTGTGTAGAGGACAAAACTATGGTTCAAAGTTGAATCTGTTCAGCCAAGTGTTTTTTGTAAGAAAATTTTGAATTGGAATATAGCCGTATTAATTTATTTAAAAATTGTCTTTGGTTGCTTTACTCCCATAAAGGCAGAGTTGGGTAGTTACAATGGAGACCATGTGGCCTGTAAGTTATGAAAATATTTACTATCTGGCCCATTACATAAAGAGTTCACTGATCCCTGACCATGTTTTCTGATCATTGCATTAAAAATTAATAGTAAAAATAGATAAGAACAAAATTCCTTATTTTTCCATATTCAGAAATAGTTCATTTTCATATTTAGAAGTTTAAAAATCCCTCCCATTGATGGACTAATTAAGAAAATAATGGATCACTGAGTGATAAACACTTTTTAAAAGTTTTTTAGTTTTAGGTGGACACAATAACTTTATTTTTTTTTTTGTGGTGCTGAGGATTGAACTTAGTGCCTCATGCATACTAGGCAAGTACTCTACCACTAAGCCTCATCCCCAGCCCCTGAATGATAAACATTTTAATGTATCAAAACTTCTGGGGTACAGCTAAAGCAGTTTACATTAGAGAACAGGAAAGCCTGAATGTAAATTAACTACAGAATACACTTAAAAAAAAAAAAAAAAGTACAGGGGAAGAGCCTGTGGGGTAGTGCATGCCTATGATCCCAGCAGCTTGGGAGGCTGAGGCAGGAGGATTTCAAGTTCAAAGCCAGCCTCAGCAGTTTGGCAAGGTCCTGAGCAACTTATTTTGAGACCCTGTCTCAAGATAAAATATAAAAAGAGAAAGGGCTGGGGATGTGGCTTAGTGGTTACGTGCTCCTGGCTTCAGTATCTGGTATCCAAGTAAAAACATAAAAGGAAAGAAAGAATGCAGAGAAACCATTGAATGAACAGAAAATGGTATCAGGGTTAACAAAATTTCACATTTTTTCTCATGCAACACTGGTGTGAGGGAGATTAAGAGTCCCTTTGAGAGAATAATGTATTTTTTTGAGCTGTATAGTAGGCCCTATTTTAAGGTAGAGTACAAGTTCTTTTTACAGGTGATTCTTTAGACACCTCTGGGGAGATTGTAGGTGGAAGAAGAGAAGACTCCTGCAGGTCAAGTACATGAAGGAGATTTTTTTTAAGCCAAGAAAGAACATCAAATAATGAAAGTCACTATGCCACACTAGCTTGCTTTGGTGTTATCTGTGCTTTCTCTAGGTGTTATAAATAATCTATTTGTTGTATTTAAAAACTTTACATTTTTTAAGTTGGAAAAAACACATACCACAAAATCTACTTTTTTTTTTCTTTTCTTTAAGTACTGGGATTTGAACCCAAGGGTACTCTATCACTGAACTTCATTGTCAGCCCTATTTATTTATTTTCTTGTATTTTAAATTTTCTGGTACCAGATATTGAACTCAGGAGCAGTTTAACACTGAGCTACATTCCTACTCCTTTGTTTTGAGATAGGATTTGGCTAAGTTGCTTAGGGACTTGCAAAATTGCTGAGGCCAGCCTCTGATTTGTGATTATCCTGTGTCAGCCTCCCAGTGGCTGAGATTCCAGGCATGACCACCACACCCAGCATGCCTTTTTATTTTGAGACAGGGTCTTGCTAAATTACCATGTAAGGCCTCAAAGTTGCAATCCTTTCTCAGCCAGTAGGCATGGATCACTGTGTCTGACCGAAATTTACTTTCTTGTGAGACTTAGTTTCAAGTGATGTTTTCATCAAGTGGTTTCTTTCTTTCTTTTTTTTTTTTAAATATTTGTTTTTTTTAGTTTTCGGCAGACACAACATCTTTGTTTGTATGTGGTGCTGAGAATCGAACCCGGGCCGCACGCATGCCAGGCGAGCGCGCTACCGCTTGAGCCACATCCCCAGCCCATCTATAAGTGATTTCAAAATTTTGGTATCTATCAAAATCACCAAAGGAGTTTGTTGAAATATAGGCCTCATTCCCAGTTTCTTATTCAGTAAGTCTGAAGTTGGGCCTGAGAATTTGCATTTATAACATATAATAGGTGATGCTGAAGTTGATGTTGCTGATGTTGCTAGTTCTGGGACTGCACTTTGAAGAATCCCGTTGTCCATGAGTGCCTTAGGAATTAGAGGGAGAAAAAGCTGTGGATTGCACATAGGGTAATTTTTAAAAATATTTTTTACTTATAGTTGGACACAACATCTTTATTTTTTAAATTTACTTTTATATGGTGCTAAGGATTGAACCCAGGACCTCTGCACATGCTAGGTGAGTGCTCTATTGCTGAGCCACAACCCCAGCCCAAGGGTAATTTTTTATGTAGTCAAAAAAGTTAAACCTAGAAAGTAATGGCAACAAATCTTAGGAAAAAACCAATAATCCATATAATGAAAATATTTACAAGAAAATGTGGTAAATTACATATGGCTACAAATTCATTGACAATTGTCTTATCCAGAGATGAAATGTAATTGACCCTTTACTGAAATCTGGACTAGACTGAATGCTTTGACGAAAGGATTATGGGAGAGAAGATGCTGTCTCCTCTGGGTTTGATCTTTAAGGAGATTGAGGCTCAGCATGGTGGAGCATGCTTGGGCCTGCTCAGGAGGCTAAGGCAAGAGGATCTCAAGTTCAAAGCCAACCTCAGCAACTTAGACCCTGTCTCAAAATAAAAAGCAATGGGGAGGTAGATCAGTGGTAGAGCACCCCTGGATTTAAAAAAAAAAAAAAAAAAAGATTTTTGCTGGTAAAATGAGAAAATGTTTTAAAGTTTAAGTATTTCTTTATGTACTAAAGATGAAAAATAGAGATCTCACTAGATAAACTATGGAGAGCAACAATGTGAATGAGAAAATATATAGGCCCTGGCCTCTTCTCTTGGATCCACAAAGGTGGCAACTTAGGTCTTGACAGTAAGAAACGATTGTAGGGACATCTCCTATGTAAGTATCTTTTTGACTGCCATTTAGAGGTAAGGAATATAGGATGGTTTTCTGGGGTAAATAATGACATTGGAAAATAAAAACAAAAAGCCACTTGTACATTTTTCAGTTACTCAACTGTCAAGAAAGGGGAGCTTTTGGTACCATTGCTTCCATTATTTCCTCTGACTTTGGGAAGTACATGGCAAGGAAAGGGGTATAAGAACTAATCCCCATATTATTTGTACAAATCCTAGGAAAGCATGATGCTTCACTCCTCCCTGGACCCCTCTCAGTGAGAATAAGTATATTTCTTATTCAACATTTTATTCTCATCACAACATCTGCTTTTACTCTTAATAGTAATTGTTCAAACATTTTTGAGTTCTTGTAATGATAAGCCAATATATGGAACTGAAATGGCAAAATAAAAACACAGTTCTACCTACCTGTTCATAGGCAATACCATTCATTCACTATACCTTGTTGGTTCAGGCCCTCTTCAGGTAACCTTTAGCATCTTCTTACTTTGATTTTTGTTTGTTTGTTTTTTGGTGTATGTATTCTGTAGAATTACCACAGTAGTTTGAGTGGCAGCATCCTCTATAAAATATATGCTTGCCCATTCAACCAACAGCAGTGGCTGCCTAGCAAATGAGAACTGGGAAACTAAGAGGCAGGAGTAAGGGAGTCCTAAACAGCCCCTGCTGCCTATTTCTGTTGGCTCCCTTGGTCTAATGATTACTAGAATGTTTTCTATGGCATTGGTTGGACTCCTGTACTCACCTAAGTAGGAGAGGATAGTTTAGCTTTAGATTAAGCCAAAATTCAGACCCCTCCCTGGGACTCCTGTGCAGACCTTAGCTGTATCCCGTGTTTAGGACAACCCTTGCCAAACTTGTCAAAATTACTGAACACTGTTAAAAAGTCCCGAGGCATTCTGTTAACACAGAAGCCGGGTGGAAACTATAAGGATATTTAAGAATGAACTCTTAAACACTGTTGTTTCCTTCACCTAGTAGCTGACATTTAAGATAGGAAAAATTTGACTATTAAGGTTTTCTTTTGTTTATCCCTGTTAATTCGATTAGCATACCTATAATGTAAATTACAACCCAGAATTTTGATGTTTAAATTTGAGGGTGTTGCAGCTATCCACTATGTACAACAAATCATCCTGGGTTTGCTGAGTAAAACCAACGATGATGATTTATTTCACTAAAGAATCTGCAACTTAGTCTTTTGATGCCATGGGAACAACAACTCATCTCCTCTTCAGTGTCATCAGCGGGTACTGCTTGGAGGCTGAGGGTTATTTGGTGTTTGGAATCGGGAATCATCTGAAGTTTCACTGTCTGGCAGTTGGTGTTAGTCATCAGCTGGGACTTAGGTGGGCTGTTCAGCCACAGCACTCACCTATGGACTTATGGTTGCTAACTTTCTCCCCAGTGTGATGTCCCAAGATGTCCCTAAAGGGCCAGTTGGAAGGTGTATCTACGTTTAGGACCCATCCCCAAAAGTGAAAGAGTGAGTACTCTGTCCACGATCGGGGGATTGAACAAAGCCAGAGAGACAACAGGGAAAGACTAAAAGATCTCCAGAACTGCCAGGATGCCCAGAAAGAATTACATAGGAATGTGGAGCAAACACGCAGCCTGGACAGCAAGAGAGATGTTGGCGTTACCCGGGAGATGGTCCATATGTATTAGCAGGGAAACCACAAAAACAAACCCCTGCACCTCCACAAAGGGGGCAAATGGAACTGGATCCCTCCAGTTTGATTTTCTCCCCCCATAAGAGGGGCACACTGGGTTTTCTACGACAAAAGAGAGCAGATACTTGAGGAAAGAGTACTGTGGAGCATGAAGTTTTCTCACCTGTGGTTTTAATAATTCTAAGATGAGTTTATTTGTGCTATGCAGGGCACTCTTGCTGGTGTTTGTCACTTCACATTTTCAAGAGATTTGGCTGAAGGGAACCAGAAGGTCTATCACCAGGAAAAGGAGACAAGTTAATTTGCCCTATAAGGCATTTTGTGGGGGAGGGGGGTACTGGGGATTGAACCCAGGGATGCTTTGTCACTGAGTTACACCCCCAGCCCTTTTCTTTTTTATTTTGAGACATAGTCTCCCTAAGTTGCTTAGAGTCTTGGTAATTTTCTGAGACTGGCCTTGAACTTGCAATCCTTCTGTCTCAGCCTCCCAAGTCACTGGGATTTCAGGTGTGGGCCACCAGGCCTGGCCCTGAGTGGCATTTAAACTCAGGACATTGACTTTATTTTTATTTTTGTAAGAATGAGCTGAGATAATAAGCCCCGGTATTCTGAATTTATAAATTGTCCAGAAGTCACACAGGTCCTGCTTCCATGACCCATAATGTACACTGGGGTCATATTGCATATTGTCTTGTATAAAGGTGCTCTGTGTGTGTGTGTGTGTGTGTGTGTGTGTGTGTGTGTGTGTGTATGTATATATGTGTTTTGGAGAGGTTTCTTCCTAGAGAGATAAAGAGGGCAGCAATTGCAGTTCAGCAGCCCTAAGCATAATGATCTATTGCTGGTTGTGCTCCAGTCAGCTCTGAGTCTTACAGTACACTGGCCACAATATTCCTGTACCTCTTATAAACTGTTATGCTTCTAACATTCAAAAAAGTATAGCAATTATATACAAAGTAGCAATGTATACATAGCAATATCTGGATTTGGACAGTTGATAGTTCTGATCACAATTAGAGAGTGCATACATTCTAATGTATGTTGGAATATCAAGTACAGTAGCCTGTACAACTTTGTAAAATGTTTAGTTTTATGATAATTTTATTATTAATTTTTAAAGTTTCATTTAATTTTAGTTTTTTCCCTATCTTAATTGGTACATTATATTTATACATAATGGTAGGATTCATATTACATATTCATACATGCACATGATACAATATAACATGGCCAATATAATTTCTCAGTATTTTATACAATAGAGCATCAAGTAGAATATCCTGTACAGCTTTCTAAAATAAAGCTTTAATTTTTTTTTTTTTTTTTTTTTTTGGTACTGGGGGTTGAACTTAGAGGCACTCACTGAGCTACATCCTCAGCCCTTTTTATTTTTTATTTTGAAAAACAACACTAGGTTGCTGAGGCTGGCTTTGAACTTGTGTTCATCTACCTTCAGCCTCCCGAGTTGCTGGGATTATAGGCATGTGCCTGTGCACCTGGCTAAACATTAAATTTCATGGTAATTTGCTTCATATCTTTATTCCTCAAAGATGTATGATCTTTTGCAGGATAGGATGAAGATAATTATCTTCTGATCTTCTAGTGTGATAATGAATAAATGTTTGTCAAATGAATAAGTAAATGACCAAGTCTCTTTAAAAACAAGGAAAGGATTTCATTAGGTGGAATAGATGACCTGAGTATAAGCCGTGGAGAGAGACCAGATGCCCAGCAGCTCAAGGACAAGTTGTTATAGGAATTTCATGTTTCTGCAATGCGCTGATGATCATTACTCATTTAATTTTCCAAAGATTTCCGCAAGTAACAAGATAGATATGAATGTCTCCATTTTTGACCAAAGTACAGAGAGAGTAATTGAGCCATTATCTCACAGCTATTCAGAGGTGGAAGAGGCTAGCACAATTCTTGGCTTCATTTTTTTTAAAAAATATTTTTTTAGTTATATATGGACACAATATCTTTATTTTGTTTATTTATTTTTATGTGGTGCTGGGGATTAAATCTAGTGCATGGAGACAAGTGCTCTGCCACTGGTCTCATCAGTGACACTCTTGGTGAATTCAGGGCCAAGAAGCAAATCTTTCCCCAGTTGAAGGTCTCGTGTGTGTGTGTGTGTGTGTGTGTGTGTGTGTGTAAGAATGACCTGAGTGATCTAGAGGACAGGACACAGACCTACACCAGAACTCCTAGCTAATCCCCAGGGTCTACAGGGTTTCTGTGGGGTTGGAGCTACTCTAAAATACTCCTGATGTAGGAGGGGTGTGGTGAAGCACTGTGTAGCATGCGCAAGATATTCGACTTGGTCCTCAGCATCACTCACAGACACTAAAATAATACTGAGTCAAATCAAAATTTCATTGGTCAGACTTGGCTTGATCTGTAAGGACCTCGGGTATGCTCATAATTAAAGCTGAATTTTATTTGCTGACCAGTGACAAGCTGTGGTCCTTGAAAACACAGTTGCACTGATTGTCTTTGGGTTCAAAAATTGGCCATAATGTGTGTAGGGTTAAAAACTTGAATACTGGGAACCAACAGACCTGGGACTGTCATGTGGCTCCACTACTTACCAGCTGTGTGACATTGGCAAACTTAATCTCTATGAGCTCTGGTTTCCTTATCTTCATAATGTAAATATTATTAACAACTATCCTGTAAAGTTGTGCGTATTAAGTGAGATAATGATCATTAAATGAGTTGTACTGTGTCTGATGTTGGTAAGTGTTCATTAAAGTCTAGCTGTTACTATAATTGATTTCTTAAAAGAACTGTACTCATGGCCCTATGTGTTCTTATTCTGATATAATCATGTGTAATATCCCTGATGATCATTTTTTCTATTTTCAGGTATCTTTTAACCACAATGTATTTTGATACATCTAATTATCCCCATTGGGCAAAGTGTGTTACATCTTTACAGCAGTCTTGTGAGGTTGAAATTATCATTTCTGTTTTGCCCATCAGTCAGTGGAAGTCCACCCAGGCTAAGCACATGCTCAGCATCCAAGTGCTTCAGTGCCAGCTAAAATCCATATTTTTTACTTGAAATTCTTTTTTTTTGTCACATTAAACTCCCATTAGTCTGTATTTTTGTGGCTTGAATAATTTTGCTTCTTGTTATTGGTGCTGAGTTATAGAATAACATTTTTCTATGATTGTCTTTTTCATTCCATGTATATCCTATAGAATGAGTATTTCCAAGGTCAGCTGACTCCTAACGCATCTTTGAATTAGTGAAAGATGCTTCTTTGTCAAGTTAAAAATTAAATTTAACAAATTATTTCTCAAAAACAATTAGAGCAACCATGAATTCTTTTTGTGTCAAATATACTGATCAAATTTTGAATGTAAGTAATGGAAAAATTGAACGTTCAATCATAATATTAACTGAAAGCTAACAAACAATATAAATTTGTTATAAATATTTATGCATCTTTTATGAAAAATAATTTTATGAGCATTTCAATGCTTACTAGTTCTAATATCTCAATTTCTATAGGCATCATCACTAGTTTTCACTATCATCTTTCTTATGCCATTGCAGGCTTTAGGTTTTTTTTTGTTTTTTACATTTTTAATGCTAGGGTTTGAACTCAGGACCTCAATACATGCTAGGCAAGTGCTGTATCATTGAGCCACATCCCCTGTTCTTTTATTTTTTATTTTTTTAAAGAGAAAGAGAGAGAGAGAAAATTTTTTTTAATACTTACTTTTCAGTTTTCGGCGGACACAACATCTTTGTTGGTATGTAGTGTTGAGGATCGAACCTGGGCCGCACGCATGCCAGGCGAGCGCGCTACCGCTTGAGCCACATCCCCAGCCCCATGTTCTTTTAAATTTTTTGTCTTGAGACAGGGACTTGCCAAATTACCCAGCCTGCCCTCAAACTTGGGATCCTCCTGCCTAAGCCTCCCAAGTTACTGGGATAATAGGCATGTGACATTATGTGTGGCAAGTTTTTAGTAAATATTGAATTAGAAAAGCCATATGCTGCCTCAGTGATTGACATCAGCAAAGTTAAAAATAAGAACTAAAAATTCTGAGAGATCAATAGTATTTGAAAATGTATATAGTAAATTATGGCTATAAATATATTTCCTTATTTCAACAGGGTCCTCATACTACAGTATAGAGAACTAAGGGTATGCATTCCTCATACACTGAGTTTACATTAACATTAAATTCTTTGGGTGGTGGGTAGCAGGGTTAAACTCAGGGGCACTCCACCACTGAGCCACATACCCAGCCCTATTTTGTATTTTATTTAGAGACAGGGTCTCACTGAGTTTCTTAGCGCCCTGCTGTTGCTGAGGCTGGCTTTGAACTTGTGATTCTCCTGCCTCAGCCTCCTGCGCTGCTGGGATTACAGGTATGTGCCACTGCACCTAGCACATCGTATTCTTTATTGTGTTCATCACTTGCTATCAATTATATATTTTTATGATGGCTGCAGTGCACTTTTTTCATGATTCTGTAAATTACACCTGCCAACTAGAATACACATTTTCCTATGTCCTAAAGAAACAACAGACCTTTTAAATTTTTTTTTTTTTTTTTTTTTTTTTTTTTTTTTACTTTTTAAAAATAACAGTTTTGTGTCTATATTCATCTGGGATATTGTCCTGTACCATTCTCTCCAGGTCAGGTCCTTGTCTAGTTTTAGCATCAGGTTAGTCTTGGCACATGGCAAAATGTGTTGGAAAGTGTTCATTTTTTTTTTAAGAGTTTGAGAAGAATTGCTATTCCCTTTAAATGATTGGGAGAATTTAGCAATGAACCATCTGGTCTGGGACCCTTTTTTGTTGGGAGATTTGATGACTGGCTCAATCTACTTACAGTTATAAGCCCATTCATATTTTCTACTTTTTCATGGTTCATTCTTGGTAGGTTATGTTTCTAGGAATTGATCCATTTCTCCTAGATTATCCAGTTTGAGGTATATAACACTTCATAGTAGTCTCTTGTGGTCCTTTTTTATTTTTTTAAATTTTATTTATTGATTCATTTTAGTTATTGATGGACCTTGATTTTTTATTGATATATGGTGCTGAGAATCGAACCCAGTGCCTCACACATTCGAGGCAAGCACTTTACCCCTGAGCCACAACCCCAGCCCTCTTGTGATCCTTTTTATTTCTGTTGTATGAGTTGTGATGTGCCCTCTTCATTTGTGATTTTGAGTCATCTCTATTTTTCTGTTACTATAGCTAAAGGTCTGTCAGTTGTTTTCATACCTTCAGAACACCAACTCTTAGTTTTGTTGACCTTATCAATTGTTTTTCTAATCTCTATTTCATTTATTTCAGGTCTGATCATTGTTATTTTCCTTCTTCCATCTTTGGGCTTAGTCTTAGTTTGTTCTTTGTCTAATTCCTTGAGGTATAACTGTAAGTAATGGAAAAACTGAATTTTCAATCATAATGTGAACTTTTTGTCAGTCAGCTGACATTCCATTGCTCAGAGAGAATCTTGACCAAGGCCTAAACCAATGAAGGTGGCCAATATCCTTGGCGGGCACTGCAGGTTTACATGGCAGAGGTAGAGGGTCAAGAATGGAGAACAACATGCTAAATCTGTGACACATTTTTGCAGTTAAATGGTGCAATGTTTATCTTTTTCAAAAAATTTTTATCTTAGATGATATCAAAATACCTGAGTAGCAAGGAAAATGAACTGTATGCATCCAGCATTCAACTTCAACCTTTGGCAGTTGTTAATTCTTGGCTGCCTTTTTTCATTTATATTCCTTCTTAACTCTTTTTAGTTAGATTCCACATATGTAAGGATCTATCTCTAAGAGAAAATTTTTAAAAAGTATTGTCACAACTCCTTGAACAACTTCTTAAGAACATGTAGAGTCTTAACCAGTTATGGAAAATTATATCAACAATAAGCTTGTAATGATGTAGGAAATGAACATAAATTAAAATGAAAGAGGAGACCATGTAACAGCAAGTATATTAAAAATACAGTATAGCAGAGATGAAACAGATTCATCAAAATGTTAAGTTGTTTATTGGCACTAATTCTTATCACTAGTTTATTGAAAAGGAAGCATAAAAATGTAGAAAGGGCAATATCCTTACCATCAGAGGATTCTGCAAATTGCTCAAACTTACAGAATGTGGTTGTACTTCAGAGTTGCCAAATGAGGATGAAATAATATCACTTACCATCATTATTATTTTGAGGATCAAATACATAGTGAAAACATTTGTAAATAAAAACTTTATATATAATTTTAAGATATGATTTCTGAGACCAAATCCCTATCTAGAACCTGAGCATTGACATCTACAATGGCAAGGTCCAGAAAGCAGGCTGTGGAAAGTGGACTTAACAGTTGGTTTTATATGGTCATTTGAAAAGAGCACTGGGAGGATGGCTTTGCTTGGGTTTCAGGTCTGGTGTCACCAAAACTAGACTTGTGACTTTCTCAGAGTTCCCCTATACCAGGTTAATCTCTTTACTGTCTCCCTGGGTTGATAGTCATACTCTGGGTTCAGATCTACAGAGGAAATAGACCAATTAAGATATGGGATCTGATTATCTTAATAGTTGCAGGAAAAAAAACATTTGACAAAATATAGCACCCCCTTCATATTCAAAACACTAGAAAAACCAGGGATGGTAGGAACATACCTCAACACATTGTAAAAGCTCTATATGCTAAACATCATTCTAAATGGAGAACAATTGAAAGCATTCCTTCTAAAAACTGGAACAAGACAAGGTTGCCCCATTTCACCATTTTTATTCAATATTGTCCTTGAAACTCTAGCCAGAGCAACTATACAGGAGAAAGCAGTTAAAGGGATACGAGTAGGAAAAGAAGAACTCAGGCTATCACTATTTGCTGATGACATGATGTTATATTTAGAAGATCTAAAAAAATTTCACCAGAAAACTTTTGAAATGTGCCTAATAGAAGAAAAAAGTAGGCCCAAATCTTCATCATGTCAGCTTAGGATCTGACTTCCTAACAAGACTCCTAAAGCACAAGAAGTAAAATCAAGAATCAATAAATGGGATGGATTCAAACTAAAAAGCTTCTTCTCAGCAAAGGAAACAATCAATAACATGAAGAGCAAGCCTATAGAATGAGAGAACATCTTTACTACACGCACCAGATGGAGTATTAATCTCCAGGATATATAAAGAAATCAAAAAATTCAGCAAAGTAGCAGGATATAAAATCAACACCCATAAATCAAATGCATTCCAATACATCAATGATGACTACTGAAAGAGAAATTAGGAAAACTACCCCATTCACAATAGTCTAAAAAAAAATACTTGGGAATAAATCTAACAAAAAAGTGAAAGACCTCTACCATGAAAACTACAGAACACTGAAGGAAGAAATTGATGAAGACCTTAGAAGTTGGAAAGATTTCCTATGCTCTTTGGTAGGCATATTTAATATTGTCAAAATGGCCATACTACCAAAAGCATTATACGGATTTAATGCAATTCCTATTAAAATCCCAATGACATTCTTCATAGAACTAGAAAAAGCAATCATGAAATCCATTTGGGAAAATAAGAGACTAAGAATAGCAAAAGCAGTCCTTAGCAAGAAGAGTGAAGCAGGAGGCATCACAGTGCCAAACCTTAATCTATATTACAGAGCCATAGTTAAAAAAAAAAAATGGCATGGTATTGGCACCAAAACAGACACATAGACTAATGGTACAGAATAGAGACAAACCCACATAGATACAGTTATCTCATTCTAAACAAAGGTGCTAAAAACATTCACTGGAGAAAAGAGAGCCTCTTCAACAAATAGTGCTGAGAAAATCAGAAATCCACATGTAACAAAATGATATTAAACTTCTATCTCTCACCATGCACAAAAATCAACTAAAAGTGGGTCAACGACAAGCACTAGAATAGAGACCCTGTGCCTAATAGAAGAAAAAGTAGGCCCAAATCTTCATCATGTCAGTTTAGGATCTGACTTCCTAACAAGACTCCTAAAACACAAGAAGTAAAATCAAGAATCAATAAATGGGATGGATTCAAACTAAAAAGCTTCTTCTCAGCAAAGGAAACAATCAATAACATGAAGAGCAAGCCTATAGAATGGGAGAACATCTTTACTACATGCACCTCAGATGGAGTACTAATCTCCAGGATATATAAAGAAATCAAAAAATGCAACACCAAAAAGATAAATAACCCAGTCAATAAATGGGCTAAGGAACTGAACAGATAATTCACAGAAGAAGAACTACAATTGGTCAACAAATATATGAAAAAATGTTCAATATCTCTAGCAATTAGAGAAATGCAAATCAAAACTAAGATTTCATCTCACTCCAGTCAGAATAGCAATTATCAAGAATACAAGCAACAATAAATGTTGGTGAGGATGCCGAAGAGAAGGTTCACTCATACATTGCTGGTGGGACTGCAAATTGATGCAATCATTATGGAAAGCAGTATGGCAATTCCTCAGAAAACTTGGAATGAGACCTCTATTTGACCCAGCTATTGCACTCCTTGGTTAATACCCAAAGGACATAAAATCAGCATACTACAGTGATGCAGACACATCAATGTTTATAGAAGCTCAACTCAATAACTAAACTACGGTGACTTTCAGCAGATGAATGGATAAGGAAAATGTGATATATATGCTATGGATTATTACTTAGCCTTAAAGAAGAATGAAATGAAGGCATTTGCCCATAAATGAATGGAGCTGGAGAATATCATGCTAAGGGGCTGGGGATGTGGCTCAAGTGGTAGCGCACTTGACGGCGTGCGTGCGGCCGGGTTCGATCCTCAGCACCACATACAAACAAAGATGTTGTGTCCGCCGAAAAAAAAATAAATATTAGAATTCTCTCTCTCTCTCTCTCTCTCTCTCTCTCTCTCTCTCTCTTTCTTTAAAAAAAAAATATCATGCTAAGCAAAACAAGCCAATACCAAGAAATCAAAGGCCAAATGTTTTCTTTGATATATGGATGCTAATTCACAATAAACAAGGGTGGGGGCTAGGGAAGAATAGAGTTACTTTAGGTAGAGGGGAGTGAAGGGAGGAGCAGGGGTATAGAGATAGGAAGGATAGTAGAATGAATAAGACATTATTATTATTATTAAATATTTATTTTTTAGTTTTTTAGATGGACACAATATCTTTATTTTGTTTTTATGTGGTGCTAAGAATCGAACCCAGTGCCTCACACATGCTAGGCGAGAGCACTACCACTTGAGCCAATCCCCAGCCCTGAATAAAACATTATTACACTACGTACATATGTGACCAGTGTGATTCTACATCATATAAAACCAGAAGAATGAGAAATTCTACTCCATTTATATATGATGTGTCAAAGTTCATTCTGCTGTCATGTATAACTAATTAGAACCAATATAAAAAAAAGATAGGATCTGAGTTTTCATTAAAGCAGATGGAAGATTAGAACAAAGGATTTCATATTTGCAATCATTTAATGTACAAAAACAGATCACTTTGAGAACTTGTTTGTTTCCTTCAGTGTGAGCAGGACTTAAGAACATTTAAGGTTAGTTTCTACCTCTTTGTGTCGCTGGGTGTACGGCAATGGACAAATCTTTTAACTATGTTGATTTACCAGTTTTTCAATCTGTATCAAATGTGTTTTATAATTTCAGCTTCATAGGGGTGCTATTAAAAGGATAGGGGTAATAACATTCTTGGACAAGTTTTGTATATGCAAACTACTCTACGTTTGTGAATTGATGTTACTTCAGTGTTCAAAGGGATGTGTTGTCTGGAGGTATGCATTGCCTGTTTCATCTTAATGAATGAAGCTGATTAATGGAAAATCAAAGGCCATGGGTATTTTTTTTTTAAAGAAACAAAAGAAATAGTTAGCTTCAAAACTTGGACACAAACCAGAAATGGAGCTGGAGTTTCAAATGTTGACATTGGAGCAAGAGATTTGTCAAGAGACCAAGGCATAAGTGTAGTAATTATCCATTGCCCAGATTCATTACCCTGGGTCTTATTACATGAAGTAAGGAACTTTAGGGACATATATGTGGGCATGATATAATAATTCTCAGATGACAGTGTGTGGCCTTCAGGTATAATTATCAGAGTCAAGAATTAAATCTGTCCTAGAACTCAGATAATAACTGGAGACAAAGACTTGGCACACATCTACATGTAAGATGCCAGTTTCCAAACGTTGGGGTGAATAGTTCAGAGGTATTTTTTTTTGTTGTTCAATGTACAAGCATAGATAACTCTTTTAAAATTTTTCTTTAAAAAATGTTTGTGTTCTTATCTTAATGAATTAAAGTCAGCATACTATAGCCATTCATGCATACCCATGTTTAAAGCAGCACAATTTACAATAGCTAAACTATAGAACCAGCCTAGGTGTCCACCAATGGATGAATGGTTAAAGAAATTATGGTATATGTACAAAATGGTGTTTTATTCAGCCATAAAGAAAATGAAATTATGTCATTTGCAGGGAAATGGGTGGAATTTAAGAACATTAGGTTAAATGAAATTAGTCAAACTTGGAAGGCCAAGGGTCATATGTTTCCTCTCCTATGTGGAAGCTAGAAGGGAAAAAGCAAAAGAAATGTATGTGTTGGGGGGAATCTCATGAAAATTGAAGGGAGATTAGTAGAGTAGGGGAAAGGGACCGGGGGAAATTATGTTGGCTAAATTACATTATAATATCACGTGCATGTATAAATTTGTAACAATGAATTCCACCATTAGGTATAATTATAATGCACCAATAAAAATATAGAAAAAATTGTGTTCAATTATTTCTCTTAAAATTAAAAAAAATTGTGGAGTAGAGATCTAGCTGAACCATACTGCAGCCATCTTGAGTCATAACTGCTATCATTGCCCCTGAGTAACCCTGGTCTGTTTTGCCTCATAGTTTTCCAGAATACTGCAAATCAACAAAAACTTTATCCTGGTATGTGAAACTTATGATTGGACCCTGCTATCATCAGAGCCAAGGAGGTGCCTGACATCCTTGATCCTTGATGTTACCTTGAAAAAAACCAGGTCTATTCTTGTTTGGATGAAAGTCACTTTTGTTCTGACCACTATGTAAGCTTCCTTTCTCTGGCTCGCATTGCAGGAACCACTGGTCTTGATGCCACTCTTGACCATGACTCTATAATAAAGTCCCTAATAACTCGCACTGTGTGCAATCCTGTGTCTGTGTCCTTTCTTCTCTCTCCTGGCACCTTTCACCTATGACAGTTAATTCTTTCACACTGGATTTTCCTGGATCATTGTGAGAACATTTAACCTGAGATCTATACTCTTAACATTGTTTTTTATGTGTATAACAAAATATCATTAACTATAGACAAAATGTAGCACATCAGATCTCTGGAACTTATTCATCTGACATTCCTGAAACTTTATATCCATTGATTAGTAACTTCCTATTTCTCCCCTCTTCCTTATTCCCTGGAAACAATGATTTTACTCTTTTCTTCTTGGACTATTTTGATAACTGAGAAAGGTAGAATCATGAATTATTTATTCTGTGACTGGTTTCTTTCACTAAGCACAATATCTTCAAGATTCTTCCATTTTGTTGTATATTGCAGAAATTTCTTCCCTTTTAAAAATCAATGTTATTCATAGCTATAAACACTTATGGGTTTATATATAAAAGTTTTGATATATTATGCATACAATGTGGAAAGACTAAATAAACCTAATTAACACCTTCATCCCATTGTTTTCCCAAAACTTTTTACGGTGAGACATTTGAAATTTACTTTCTCAGTTATTTTGAAATATACAGGGGCTGGGGTTATGGCTCAGCAGTAGAGTGCTCGCCTTGCATGTGCAAGGCCCTGGGTTCAATCCTCAGCACCACATATAAATAAATAAATAAATAAAATAGTTAAAAAAAAAAAAACCCCAGACAACTCAATGTAGCCCATTTAAAAAAAAAAAAAAGAAATATACATTGTATTATTGTTGACTATAGTCAGTACTGTGCAGTGTATCTCAAAACCTATTCCTCCTATCTACCTGAAACCTCATACCTTTTTAAAAATTTTTCTTTTAGTTTGTAGACGGACACAATAACTTTAATCTATTTATTTATTTTTGTGTGGTGCTGAGGATCGAACCCAGTGCCTCACATGAGCCAGGCAAGCACTCTATCACTGAGCTACAGTCCTAGCTCCTGGGATTTCATACCTTTTGATCAGCAACTCCCCATTCATTCCATCCCTACTTCCCCAGCATATGATAACCATCTTTCCCCTCTCTACTAATATGAGTTCAACTATTTTAGACCCCATACATAGTAGACATGCACTGTCTTTTTGTACCTGGATAATGTCAAAATAATGTTTTTCATATTGATCCTTGCTGAATATGACAGGTCCTCTCCCACCCCTATTAATATTGAATAGTACTCCATTACCTATAAATCACATTTTCTTTGTCCATTCATCCTTTGATGGCCACTTAGGTTGATTCTATTCTTGCCTATTGTGAATAATGTTGCATTGAACATGGGAATTCAGATATTCCTTAGCCTTACAGATTCCAATTCCTTTGGATAGGTACCCAGAAGAGAAAGTACTGGATCATATGGTAGTTCTGTTTTTAATTTTTTGAGCAATCTCTGTACCGTTTTCCATAATGGATGTACTAATTTATGTTTCCACCAACAGTATATCATGGTTACCTTTTCTTCAGATCATCACCAACACTTGTTATCTTTCATCTTTTTAATTATTGCCAATCTAACAGTTGAGAGCTTTTATCTCATTGTGGTTTTAATTTGTATTTCCTAACTGATTAGTGAAAATGGACACTTTTTTCATGAATCTATTGGCTATTGATATCTCTTTTTGAGAAATGTCTGTTCAGGTTCTTTGCCTACCTTTAAACTGAGTTGTTTTCTTGCTATTGAGTTGTTTAAGTTTACCATGCATTTTGTATATTAACTTCTTACTAGACATATAGTGTACAAATATTTTTTCCCTTTATGTGGGTTTTCTCTTCACTTTATTTCCTTTGTCATGCAGAAGCATTTTAGTGTGATGTAGTCATATTTGTTTATTTTTGCTTTTGTTGCTTGTGCTTTTGAGGTCATATTAAAAACAAATCACCACCTACAGCAACATCAGGGAGCTTGCTCTCCATTTCTCTTCAGGTCTTAAATGTAAGTCTTTAATCTCTTTTGAGTTGTTTTTTGTATATGGTATGGGACAAGGGTCCACTTTCCTCCTTCTGCATGCAGAAAATTAGTTTTTTCAGCACCATTTATTGAAAATACTGCCCTTTCCTACTTATATGTTTTTTAGCACCTTTGTGGAAAATCAATTGACTGTAATTGCATGATTTTATTTCTTGGCTCTCTATTTTATGCATACAAAGAATTCCATATAGACTCCACCAAAAATAGTGAGAAATAATAAATTTAGTAGAGAGCCAGGATACAAAAATCAACAAATGAAAATTGGTAGTGTTTCTTTATACCAACAAGAAACTATTCAAAAAAGAAATAAAACTAGCTTCCTAACCAACCCTCCCCCCTTCAATACTGGGGATTGAACCCAGGGCTTCACACGTACTAGTTGAACACTCTACCTCTGAGATACACCTCCAGTCCTTTTTAAAAATTTTGTTTTCATAGTAATGTCTCAATAAATGCCTGTAGAATTTTTGTAAAAATATAATAATTTTGTTTTGATACAGGGTCTTGATATATTTCCCAAGCTGACCTTAAATTTATGATCCTCATGCCTCAGCCTTCTGAGTAGCTTGGGATTATAAGCATGCATCATCGCACCTGGCCCAACAATCTCCCACCCTTTTTTAGATACCTGGAATTGAACCTAGAGGCACTTAACCATTGAGTCACAACACTAGCCCTTTTTTGTATTTTATTTTGAGACAGTATATTGCCGAATTGCTTAGGGCCTCCCTAAATTGCTGAAGCTGGCTTTGAACTCATGATCCTCCTGCTTCAGCCTCCCGAGCCACTGGGATTATAGGCGTGCTTGCCACCACACTCTGCTACAATCCCATTTTTAATAGTTAGGAAAAGTAAAATACCTAGGAATAAATCTAACCAAAGAATAAAACTTTCTATATACTGAAAAGTATAAACATCAATGATAGAAGTTAAAGAAAACACAAATAAATGGAAAGATACTATATTCATTGATTGGAAGAACTAATATTGTCAAAATGTTCATACTACCCATCATCCAGATTCAATACAATCCCTATCAAAATTTCTACAGCAATCTTCACAGTAATAAAACAAAATGATGAAATTTGGATACAGCCATTAAAAGAATGATGAGAAAGATGAAAAACGTTGGAGGTATAATGCTTCCTAATATTGAACAATTACAAAGCTCTACTAATTCATATAATACAGTACTGCTATGAAAATAGACACATAGACCAACAGAAAAGAGAGCCCACAAATACAGCAACACATATATGGTTCACTCATCTTTGAGAAAGGTGCCAATAATACAACAGGAAAGGTTGATTTCTTCAAAAAATGTTGTTGGAAAAAACTAGGCATATGTATTTTAAAAAGAATTTTTTTAGTTGAAGATGGACACAATACCTTTATTTATTTATTTATTTTTATGTGGTACTGAGGACAGAATCCAGGCCTGACACATGCTAGGCAAGCATTCTACCTCTGAGCTACAACCCCAGCACCAGGCATCCATATTTTTAAAAATAGAACGAAACTGAAATACTGTTACACATTATACATAAATTTAGCTTGCAATGAATGGATTCAAGACTTAAAGATAAGACTTGTATCTTTAAAACACCTTTAAAATTGGGAAAAAAATTTCAACACTGGTCTTGCCAATAATGCATGGATATGTCACTAAACCATAAGAAAAAAGGGGGGGGGGATAAAAAATAGGATTTCATCCAACTAAGAAGCTTCTGTTCACAAAGGACACAATCAACAAAATGAAAGTTCACATGTGGAATGAGAGAAAATATTTAAAAGCCATTATATGGTGATTCATTAATATCTATAGTATATGAGGAACTCTATCAAATAACTAGCAAAACTCCCAAATAATCTAATTTAAAAATGGAAAATGAGCTCAAAGGACATTTTTCAAAAGAAGGCATAGAAATGGCCATTAGTTACTTGACAAGCTCTATATTGCTAGTCATCAAGGAAAAGTCCCTATAACCACAATGTGATGTTACTTCAACCTGTTATGATGGCTATGATCATAGGACAATAGATAAGAAACACTGAAGAGTGTTGACACTGTGGTGGGAATGTAAACTGGTACAGGTGTTAGACAAAACAGAATGGTGGTTCCTCCAAAAGTTGAAAATAGAACTAATACATGATCCAGCCCTTTCACTAGTGGGTGTGTGTCTGAAGGGAACTAAAGCAGTAACTTGAGGACATACCTGCACTACCATATTCACTGCGCTGTTATTCCCAACAGCAAAGATATAGGAAGAGCCTGTCAAAAGATTAATTGATAAGAAGTGGCATATAAATATACAATGGAATATTATCCAATCATAAAACAGAAGCAAATTCTGCCATTTGCAATAACATGAATGAACCCCAAGGGTGTTTATTCTAAGTGAAATACACAAGAAAGAGAAAGACAAGTCCTATATGGTATCACTAATTTGTGGACTCTTAGAAAAGATATTCATAGGAATAGAAAGTAGAATGGTGACTGTCAGGGGATGGGGAGTGGAGGAAATGGGGAGAGGTGGGTCTAATGGTAGGAGCTCTCAATTAAGAGATGAGTAAATTCTGGGATTGAGTGATTATAGTTAATAGTTATAGCATGGTGATTATAGTTAATGTATTGTGTACTTGAAATTTGTGAAGAAATTAGAATATTAGTACTTTCACCAAAAGAAAAGCAAAACAAACAAAATAACAACAACAACCAAAAAAAAAAACCCCAAAATATTGTTGTTATGGTTTAGGTAATAGGTGTCCCCCAAAGATCATGTGTGAGTCAATGAAAAGGGTTTAGAGGTAAAATGAGTGAGTTATGAGAGCCTTAACCTAATAAATGTGTTAATTCATTGTTAGGGATTAACTGGATGGTAACTGGAGGAGGTGGGTCACTGGGGGCCTGTCTTTGGGGTTTATGTTTTGTCCTTGTTGAGCAGAGGAGAAACATTCAGCATTTAGTTTTTTGGGATTAGCTTACTTCGCTTAGCATGATATTCTCTAACTCCATCCATTTGCCTTCAAATGCCATAATTTTATTCTCTTTTATTGCTGAGTAATATTCCGTGTGTATGTATACCACAGTATCTTTATCCATTCATCTATTGAAGGGCATCTAGCTTGGTTCCACAGTTTGGCTATTATGAATTGTGCTGCTATAAACACTGATGTGGCTGTGTCACTGTAGTATGATTTTTTTAAGTCCTTTGGGTATAGATCAAGGAGTGGGATAGCTGGGTCAAAAGGTGGTTCCATTCCAAGTTTTTTAAGGAATCTCTATTCTACTTTCCAGATTGGTTGCACCAATTTGCAGAGACCAGAAATTTATGAGTGTGTCCCCCCCACCATCCTTCCCAACACTTATTTCTTGTATTGTTGAGAACTGTCATTCTGACTGGAGTGAGATGAAATCTTAGTTTTTATTTGCATTTCTCCAATCACACTATCAGACCTTGAACTATACTACAGAGCCATAATAACAAAATGGCATGGTTTTGGCACCAAAACAGACATGTAGACCAATGGTACAGAATAGAAGACAGAGACAAACCCACATAAATACAGTTATCTCATACTAGACAAAGGTGCCTCCAGAAAAACACATTGGAGAAAAGATAGCCTTTCAACAAATGGTGCTGGTAAAACTGGAAATCCATATGAAGCAAAATGAAATTAAACCCCTATCTCTCACCATGCACAACACTCAACTCAAAGTAGATCAAAGACCTAGGAATTAGATCAGAGACCCTCTGCCTAATGGAATAAAAAGTAGGTCCACAGCCGAGTTGGGATGCTGGATGGTATTCTGCCAGAAGGGAGTGGTTGAGAGGTGATGCCAGTGAGCTATTGAGATGATGATAGTTATGTTAAGCTGTGTATTCAGTTGTATATGGACCCCTGCTGTCCGGCAATAGGGTGGCTCCCGGAATAGGGTGGTTCCTGCTGCCTTGGGCACCACTACTTTGGAGTTCCTGGTTGAGTTCTCGTGGGGTCCAAGTGGGGTAGGTGCGGAGCCCTGGGGAGAGCTGGGGGAGTTCCCTGAAGTGTGCATGGAGTGCTGGTGGAGTTCCTGCAATAAAGTTTCCTGTTTGAACATACAAGTGCTTTGTGGAGGCTTGGTGATTTGTGCCCAGCCAGACTGCGGCACATCACGTTGGATTAGGCCCTAACTTCCTTAACAAAACTCATAAAGCACAAGAAATAAAATTAAGAATCACTAAATGTGATGGATTAAAACTAAAAACCTTCTTCTTAGCAAAGAAAACAATCAATGAGGTGAGGAGAGAGCCAATAGTATGGGAGCAAATTTTTTACCACACACATATCAAATAGAGCAGTAATCTCCAGGATATATAAAGAACTCAAAAAACTTAGCACCAAAAAAGCCAAACAACCCACTTAATAAATGGGCTAAGGAACTGAACAGACACTTCTCAGAAGAAGATATATGATTGATCAACAAATATATGAAAAAAAAATCATTTTTTCTATTATTTATGTTCAAAAATTTCTCCATAGAAGGAATTCATGGTTGTTATAATTTTAACCAAGAAGCAAATACTTTGCTAAATTTAATTTTAACTTGAAGAGAAAGCCTCTTTAACTAATTGAGAAAAAGATGCTTTATTATGATTCTGCTCTAGGAGTTATATGGTCAAGAGCTGGATGGAGCGAAAAAGGCAAAGGTAGAGAAGAAAATATACCTAGAAAGAAGGTCTAATAACATTACTATAAAGTCAACAGCAGTTTTTAAAGCCCAAAGATACAGATTGTCAGCTTAATATGATGGAAGAAAAAGGATTTCAAATCATACATCTGATTTCACCCAGGGCTCGGGCACTGTGGATGCTGAGCACACACTTATCCTGGGTGAGTTTCTGTTTTCTGATCTACAAAATGAAAATAATAATAATATCAACCTCTCAAGACTGGTGTTAGGATAAAAGAGGTAGGAGAAAACTAAGTAGGAAACTATACATATTCTGATATATGCACATCCTACGTACATTTTAGTTTATTTTCCAATATACATTTTTATATTCCCAATAATTTATGAAGCATTTTATCCAGCTTCCCTTTTCTGAAAACAGAAGTGGCATCTCCCAATGGTAGTACTGATATTTAAGTAAATTTTTGAGAGAAGAAATAATAATGCATTTCAGAAGGTTAAATTCATACTCTAAAGTCATATCTGAACAAACTGGGTGTGATGGGACAAGCCTGTAATCCCAGCAGCTCAGGAGGCTGAGGCAGGAGGATCACGAGTTCAAAGCCAGCCCCAGCAATTTAGCAAGACCCTAAGCAACTCAGTGAGACCCTTCCTCTAAATAAAATACAAAAAAAAAAAAAAGGGTGGGGGATGTTGCTCAGTGGTTAAGTGCTCCTGAGTTCAATCCCTGGTAAAGAATATCTGAACAGATATTGTGTTCATCTAAAATCTTGCTTTCATCCTATAAAATTTGAAAGAGTTTATATTAAAACAATCAAGTGTTTGACTCTCAAACCTTTATCTAGGTAAGTAGATATCAGGACACTAAAATGCTTTTTCTTTGTGGTAATGATACTAGAGATCTTATTCCTGAAGAAAAGACTATTTTGGTGAAGGTTTTCTGATGTAATAATTCCATTACAGAAAAGAGCATCCTAAGAACCGCCTTAATGACAACAGAAAGAAGATGACATCATCAGGGCAAAGTGCCAAGGAAAAGAAAGTCTGCTCTTCAAAAGCTACTGAGTAAGGTTGAAGGTTGGTAAGGATTTTTTTTGGGGGGGATGTCATATTTTGGTTTGCTAAAGTCCCTAAGCCACTGTTGGAGATGGAACTTCACTCGTGGACTGTGAAAATATTCCTAGTGACCAGCTTCTAAGGGGCAAATGCCTCACCTCAGCTAAAAACAGAGCAGGATGCAAAATGGTTGGAAGATGCTTTGACTCTTCTAAGGGCAAGTCTGACTTGTGAGGGCAGCGGCCAAGATGAGGTTAAGACCACAGCCTTACCCCCATGTGTGCAGAGATCTAGAGACATGAGGGAGGTTGGTCCCAGAGGTTCATGCAGGAGTTGTAAAGGCTTGGGGACTGATGGAAATCTTTCATAATAATACCTGGGCTAGAAGACAGATGCATCCTTTTATAGGAGGGTAAGTTCCCTGACAATGTCAGCATCTCTTAGCTGCCTTTTAGGGCCTAAGAATCCCTACTTTTGTTCTTGAGAGATGTAAAGTCTGTAAACCATCAGAGGTCTTGATAACTAGAAAATGATCCTGAGTGTACCGTTGAATATTACAACTACTGTTCCTGACTTTGTCTTTTGTAACATCTGCAAGAATCTGTAAGATCTGGCAGCACCATGGAATTCTGAACTAAACTTGGTCCTGGTTCCAACTGGAATGGTTCACAATGCCATGCCAACATATTTATACTTAGCCCTACGGAGATATTCAAGGGCATCAAGGTGTGTTATTGTACACAGAGCCCTGAAAACAGGAAAACATGATCATCAAGCATATTATACACTGTTAGAATAAGAACACACTGGGCCAGGAGTTCAGCTTTTAAGAAGTCAGTTATGGTAACAGATTAATGGACACTTTCTAACATCAGAAATCATTTTGTAATCATGGTCTCATTTAATCTTTACAACAACTTTGGGGCATAGATGTCAATGATCTTTGTACTCCAAAGATGAGAAAACCAGAGTTCACATAGAGATTAAATTGTCAGCATCACATGGCTGGTAAGTAGTGGGGACAGATGATGGTCTGTTGGTCCCCAGTATTCAGGTCCTTAACCCCACCGACTTTATGGCTGTTATTATGAACGGAAAGACAACCAGTGTGACTGATGATGTTTTCAGCATCCAGAGGTTGGTGCTTTGGCACCTGGAAGCACAGCTTTAATATGCACATTTCTGAGCTCCTTACTGTTTAAGCCAAACCCTACCCATGTGATTTTGATATGAATAAGTAGTATTTTAGAGTAGCTCCAACCCTATAGAAACCTTGTAGACCCAGGGGATTAGCTAGGAGTTCTGGTGGAGATCTGTGTCCTGTCCTCCAGATCACTCAGGTCATTCTTCCACACACACGAAAACTTCAACTGGGGAATGATTTTTTGCTTGGTCCTGAGTTCACTGGGAATGTCACTGATGAGACCACAGCTGCTTCATGGTCCTATGACAAAAATAAAGCCAAGAATTGTGTGATCACTGACAGATATAAGGAGATCCAAATGCTAGCGTCTTCTACCTGTAAATAACAGTGAGATAATGGCTCAATTACCTTCTCCGTGTCTTGGCCATGAATGGAGATATTCATATCTGTCTTCTTACTTGCAGAAATCTTAGGAAAACTAAATGAGATAATGGATCCTCAGCACATTGCAAAAGTATGAGATGGCCCATGACGTTCTGTCCTTGAGCTGCTGGCATCTAACTGCCTCTCTTAACCCACACCCATCTTAGCACACATGTAAGCCGGGGGCATTTTCACTTTATCAGAAAAATATTAATTTTAGGAATGAGGGTCTTTGAAGAATCTTCAAGTTCTACTTTTAAGGCAAAAATCTTACCTTCCTTTGTGTGAGGATGAGCCTAATCCAAGAACAAACGGTGATTAGCAAAACACATGTGATTTTGAGTGACTTTCTACATGGAGC
Organism: Marmota flaviventris; assembly: GCF_047511675.1. Classification (NCBI taxonomy): domain Eukaryota; kingdom Metazoa; phylum Chordata; class Mammalia; order Rodentia; family Sciuridae; genus Marmota; species Marmota flaviventris. Next base: position 12,784,554 of record NC_092506.1, on the reverse strand, counting down.
TGTTGGGAGGAGGGAATGTTTGTTCATGGACGGGAAAGGGACAAAGCTCTGAAACAAGACCCTGGCTGTGTTCAGTTCTCTAGTTTCCCTGTGAGGGTCTAGTCTAGCCAGTGTCCCTTCCACAACCCAGAAAAGCTCTACAGTTGGTGTCTGGTGTCTGTTAGTGGCCAGATCCTGAGTAGGTCAGTGCCCACATCAGAAAGGTACACGGAGATCAGTTATGATGGGGAAGGAATGTCCGTGAACATTCCAAAGCTCAAAGTATATATTGCTCATGCTTTATACAACTATCATATTTTTTTCTTTTTAAAAAAATTAGTAATTTAATTTCTTTGGTGGTTGGATATCTAACTAATGAACCGTGATTTTCCATTTATAGCGCATTTAAAAAATAGTGTTGGCTATTATACAATATGTTATACTCTCATTGACTCTTGATTAGATGCGTGGAGAAAGTTTATCAAGGGGTCTACAGTATGAATGTGTCACCCTAAAATCTCACCCTGGGAACTTCATCTCCAGTGCAACCATGTTGAGGTGGGGGAACTTCAAGAGGAGTTTAGCTCATGCAGCTGTGCCCTCGGGGATGGACTGAAGCCATCATTGCAGGTGTGGGTACATCATCAGTGTCATGAACGTGGGTTTGTCAGAGAATTGAATTTTGCTCTCTCTTGCTCTCTCACGCCTTCCTTCACTCTCTCATCTTCTACCATGGGATGATGCCACAAGAAGACTCTCACTAGGTGCTGGACACCTTGAAATTGGATTCCCCAGCCTCCATAAATGTAAGAAATAAATCCTTTATCTTTATGAATTTCCCAAGTTTTGCTCTTTTATTATAGTAACACAAAACAAAGTCAGAAAATTGGTACTGAAAGGTGAGGTTGTTTCTATAACAAACAACCTCACCTTTTGTAAGGGTAAAAGAAATTGAAGTTAAAGCGTAAAAGTTAAAGGGTAAAAGACCGGGTGTTGTAAAGTTTCTAAGCTGCAAGGTCTGAGTTAAAATGTAAAGGATTAGGTATTGTTAGGTTTCTATGCTACCTGCAAAACCTGAAATCCCTGTAGCTATTAGGACAATACTGGAACTGCCCAGTAAATATTCCCACTGACTCCCTGGTTGTCCAATAACTCGGGACTCTGTGTAACTGGTCACGTAGTCCTTTAGGCCCTAAAACCAATCAGTTTGAATGTGTACCCCGTTTAGAAATGACCTATCACTCCAGCCTGACCTGTTCCCGCCAATGAATGAACTAATCACGTTTAGGAGTTGTTGTTTGATTTTCCCGCGGTGTATAATGATTTGTTAAAGGAGACTGTGATGTATGTAAAATCCCCGCCCTCCCCAAAAAAGTGTACTTAAGCAGGACTCAGCCCCTGCTCGGGGCTCTGGGCTGCTTTCCCTTCTTGAGTGGGCACGGAGCCCCAGCATGCTGGTTCAATAAATCCCCTTCTGCCAATTGCATGAGTGGTCACTTGGTGGTCTCTTTCTCCGACGCTTCGCCTGACCCTTACACTTTCAGTACCAATTTGTGAAAATGTGGATTGGGCTTTGGAACTACCTGTTGGGTAGAGGCTGGATGAACTTGGAGAATCAGGCTAGAAAATGCCTTGATGGTCGTGAGTGGGGATTTTCATTTGGGGATCAGAAGAAAGAACTGTAGGGAAGATCTGGAACTTAGGGATTACTGAAATGATTTTCGTCAGAAGGTTTGTAGGAATACGGCAAGGAAAGGCCATTCTGATGAGGTGTCAAGCGGAACCGAGGAATAAGCTGTTGGAAGCTGAAGTAAAGACAAATCCTTTTTATACAGTTGCAGAGAACTTGGTGGAATGGTCTGTGCCCTAGAGCTTTGTGCAGGGCAGAATTTAAGAGCCATGAGCTGGAAAATCTGGCAAAAGAAGGATTTGGACTTGCTGTTATTCTTTTCTTCTTGTCCCTTTCTCCCTTTTGGAATGGGGATTTCTATCCTGTGCCTGTTCCACCACTGTGTTCTGGAGGCCTATAACTGGTTTTGATTTCACAGTTTTAGAGCTGGTAGGGAATTTGTCTTAGTAAAACATTTGCCTTGAGCTCTCACCCATACCTGAGTTAGATGAGATTCTGGACATTTCTTCTTGATGTTGTTCTAATTTGTTATACATGACAGCAGAATGCATTTCAATTCATAATACATAAGTGAAGCACAATTTTTCATTTCTCTGATTGTACACAAAGTAGAGTCACACCATTTGTGTCTTCATACGTATACCTAGGATAATAATGTCCATCTCATTCCACCATCTTTCCTACCCCATGTCTCCTCCCTTCCCCTCCCTCCCCTTTGCCCTATCTAAAGTTCCTCCATTCCTACCATGCTCCATCCACCCTCATTATGGATTAGCATCCACTTATCAGAGAAAACATTTGGCCTTTGTTTTGGGGGATTGGCTTACTTCACTTAGCATGATATTCTCCAACTCCATTCATTACCCTGCAAATGCCATGATTTTATTCTCTTTTAATGCTGAGTAATATTCCATTGTGTATATCTATCCATTCATCTATGAAGGACATCTAGGTTGGTTCCAAACTTTAGCTATTGTGAATTGTGCTGCTATAAACATTAATGTGGCCGCATCACTGTACCATGCTGTTTTTAAGTCCTTTGGGTATAAACCTGGGATACCTGGGTCAAATGGTCATTCCATTCTAAGTTTTCTAAGGAATTTTCATACTGCTTTACAGAGATTCTGGAGTTTTGATGCTGAAATGAGTCAAAACTTGTGGGGCTATTAGGATTAAGTAAAAATATTCTGCATGTTAGACAGCTGTGAATTTTGGGATCTAGGATAAGAACGCTATGGTTTGAATCATATCCCCCCAAATTCAAGCATTTGAAACTTAGTCCCCAGTGCAATGGAATTGAGAGGTGGGACTTTTAAGAGGTATTTAAGTCATGAGGGCTCTTTCCTTACAGATGGATCAATGTTATTATAGGAGTGGTTTTATTATTGTATGGATGAGTTTGTTTAAAAAATCTCTTTCTCTCTCTCTTTCTCATCCCCTCATCTTCTCACCTTTCACTTTGGGATGATGTAGCAGAAAGGTCCTTGCTAAGGCCCAGCACCATGAAATCGGACTGACCAGCCTTCAGAACTGTGAGAAATGAAGTTATTATTTTTTTACAGGTTATCCAATGTGTGATAGTATGTTATAGTAGCATGAAAATTATGAGAAGATTGGGGTGACATTTATGGGCCAATGGACTAAAAGAGCCCCTAGATGATTATGAAAACCCAAAAGCCAGTAAGGGAGTCATTATCCTTGGTCCTGATGAACTGGCACAGCTGACCTTTTCTGTCTGGGAAGACAATTCTTCAGGATGAAATGAAGCACTCTGTGAGTATGCCCCTTATACATACTATATGTCATTGAATCAAGACCGTATTGCAGCACAATTTGTAAGTTCAGAAGCTGAGAGGTTATTATTTCAGCTGGTTTTTTTTTTTTTTTTTTTGCAAAATAACAATGTCCTGAGCTTGGATACCACATGGGACAGATTACCATGGCTCCTTTTCACGGTGACGACTTCTATATTTAACTTCAGCCAAATGTCTTGAAAATGTGAAATGACAAACACCAGTAAGAAGGAAAGTGGCCTGCCCAGCTTGAATAAGCTCATGTTCAGAATTATTAGAACCACAGGTGTTGAAACAGTATCCTCAGTTTCATCCTAAAGATACGCCACTTTCTTTCCTAAAAACACTTGTCTTCTCTTGTCCTGGAAAATACAATGGACCACTTTTATGGGGCATGAAAACCAAACTAGAGAGATCCAGTTCCATTTCCACCCCTTTTCGCCCATCCTGGAGGTCCAGATGTTTATTTTTGTGCTGTTCCTGCTGTTGTACATTGGCAGTCTCCTTGGTAATGCCACAATCTCTCTCACTGTCTGGGCTGAGCGTTCGCTCCACATTCCCATGTACTTTTTTCTGGCCAACCTGGCAGTGCTGGAGATCTTTTACTCTTCCACGGTGGCCCCTCTGGCTTTGGTCAACCTCGTGACCATGGGGAGGATTCCCATCTCCTTCGCTGGTTGTGGCACTCAGATGTTCTTCTTTGTTTTTCTGGGTAGTGCTGACTGTATCCTCTTGGGGATCATGGCTTACGATCGGTTTGTAGCAATCCGGGAGCCCTTGCGTTACACCCTCATCATGAGACGGCAGCTGTGTGCCCAGCTGGCTTTGGGAGCTCTGCTCCTTGGTTTCATTCTAGCTTTACAACTGACAGTTCTGATCTTCCATCTGCCATTTTGTGGCCACAACAGAATCACCCACTTCTACTGTGATGTGCTGCCCATCCTGAGGTTGGCATGCGGGGATGCTCGGATGCAGGAAGCCATGATCTTCATCGTCAGCGTCATCATCCTCACCATCCCCTTTTCTCTGATCTCCATCTCCTACATCTTCATCATTGCTGCCATTTTGAAGATCCGCTCGGCCGAGGGACGGAACAAGGCCTTCTCCACTTGCTCTTCTCACCTGACTGTGGTTCTTCTGCAGTATGGTTGCTGCAGCCTCATCTACTTACGCCCCAGTTCCAGCTACAACCCAGAAATGGGCCGAGTGGTGTCTGTTGTCTACACCTTTGTCACCCCTGTCTTGAATCCTTTGATTTACAGCATGAGAAACAAGGAGCTGAAAGATGCTCTGAACAAAGTAGTGAGAAGGCATTTATTGCAGTAGGAAATGGGCTTCTGGTCTGGTGCAAATGGCAGGAAACGGCACGATGAAGTATTAGATGACTTAAATATTTACTACTTCCTCCTGCTCCCTCTTCTCTTTATTGCTCCCAAAGATAGAGCAAGTTCCTGAAGGTAAGATTTCACCACTTAGAGGAAGCTCTCAATGGGCAGGTATTTGTGTGTTTTGTACACTAATCCATCCCTAGTACTTAGCTATAGATACTGAGTACATATTTTTTTTCAACTAATGAGTTCATTAAGATTATAGCAAATAACTTTACTGGCTTTTTTTTGTTTTGTTTTGTTATATTCCCAGAACCATATATAGAGCTTTGCTGTAATAGACATTTAACTAATAGTTGGAGGATAACTGAAAGATATCTAAGAACCCTAATGATTTTTCAAGTTTCCATTCATAATCTCTTTTCCTCTCCTCTGTTGAGTGACCCTTGGGAATGTTTACCGTAATGTTTCCAAAATTCACAGTTAGAAAACAACATTTTCACTCCTTCTCGTTTGAATGAGAAATACATTTCTCATTCTTTTTCTTTATTTTCTCCTTGCTTCCTCCTCTCTCCCTCCCTTCTTCCTATTCTCTCTCTCTCCCTTTCATTAATTTGAAGGTTTTACAATGACAACTATTTGTCTCACTTGCATCTGTTTATTAATTAAATGGATCTTCTCATGTATTTTATAGCCATTGTAATTTTTGGTGTATTTTTCTAAGGCATTTTAAAATTTTAGGATTGACCTTTAAGTCTTTGTATTGTATGTCAACAATTCCTGTAATATTTGTAGAGTATATTTTGAGAATTCATTAATGATTTTATAGACTTATTCATAGATATGTATCATATGGAATTATGTATTCAAATTTTTGCCTTGTGATATTCCATTTTTATAATAAATAAATTCTGAAATGTTATCCTGAAATCATGAACATATTCATTCATTTTGTCTTTGCTGCTTAATCTTTGCAATTTTACATGGGACTTATTGATTACTCTGGAATTTACCCTGTAGTACTTTGCTATGATAGTTTAACCTTTTCTCGTTGGTGGTGATACTGGCATCTGATGTACATGTGCCTGTGGGGCATCCACGCCTTGGTCTGGATAGAGGTGTACACAAAGCAGTGACAGAGCCAGGGGTTGGAGTGAAGGTATACGTAGAGTGGCACTGGAGCTGGGGGGGTCTGTGGATGAACACAGAATAACCAAGGTATGTGTCCAAGGCATGGGTGCAAGGCTTGTGCAGGGTTGCAGGGAGGGTGGTCACCTTCTTCCCTCCCTGTGCAACAGTGCCTCCTTTGGCATGGGGTGAGTAGTGTCTCCATCCCTAGGTAGTCAGTGCTGCCAGTGGCTGACACTGGAGCAGGACACTGGAGTTGGTGCCAATTCACACCATAAGGTCCTCCAGTGACCTTGAAATGTGCAGTGAATCTGCGGCTGTCACAGGGCTATTGAGTTTCTTGGTGGCAAATGCTAAGTGGGTCTTCTAAAGAGGAGGTGATAGGGTACTCTGTTAGCATGCCTCATGGCCCATACAGATAGCCTACTTCTTTGATTCTAGTCATTTACAGATGTCTCTAGTTAGCTGAGCTCCCAAGCAATCTTTCCCATACTGTATTTTCTCCCCATTCTCTTTGTCTAGGTCCATTGTGTTGTAGTAGGTTCCTAATTGGCATCTTGAGCCCTCCCAGGGCTACTTGTATTTGTAGATAGCTAATTGTTTTTTGTTGGGGTGATGAAGGCTGCTTAGGTTAAGTTATGATTGGCTTAAATCATACTGTTTATGTAAATCCCTAATTAACCACATACCAATAGAAATTATTCAAAAGAGCAAAAGAAACAAATGAAAAATAATCTACAAAAAAACCCCACAATGAAACAGAAAGGAAGGCAGCAAGAGAAAGAAAGAGGGACAGAAGAACTATAAGAAAAACAGAAGCAGCTAACAGATGGCAGTAGTAAACCCTTCCCTATTAGTAATTTATTTAAATGTTAATGACTAAAATACCCAATAAAATAATACAGAGGGCCCAAAAAAGATCCAGCCCTGGCCAACTGCAAGAAACTCACTTTAGATCCAAAGGCAAACATTCTGAAAGTGAGGAATAAAAATAGCTATTTCATGCAAATTAAAACCCAAAGAAAGCAGGGATGGTTACACTTACATCAGACAAAGTGAACTTGAGTAAAAAACTGTCGGTAGAGACAAAGAAGGTCTTTACATAATGACAAAAGGGCCAAATCAACAGAGCAACATCAGCACCCAACATCAGTGCACCTAGTATATGAAACCGGTATTGACAGATTGGGAAAGAAAAATTGGCGACCTTGCAACAATTAGGAAAGACTTTAATACCCCTCTCTCCATAACGGATAGAACATCTAGACATAAAATCAATATTAAAAAAGAGGACATGAACAACATCATAGGTCCGGTGGACTTCCTAGACAGCTACAGAACATGAAAGCAGAAAAATGCACATTCTCCAGTATGCACAGAACATTTCCCGGGACCTCACGCTGGGTCCCCAAACAAGTGTTAACAAACTTAAGAAGACCAAGTATCTTTTCTGGCAACAATAAAAATACAACTAGAAATCAACACCAGCCAGAAAATGTGCAAATTCAAAAACATGTGGAAGTTAAATAACAAGCTCTTGAACACAAGTCAAAGACAGAAAAAACGAGAAGAGAATTTTAAAAAATATGGAGACTAATGAAAACAAAGACATAACTTTCCAAAAAGTATCTTAAGACAAATAAAATGAAAATGCTATATATCAAAATTTATGGGATATGCCAGAAGCCATACTAATGGGCAATTTATCATGATAAACATCTGAATGAAGAAAAAAGAAAAATCTCAATGGAAGATTGAGCTTTATGCCTCAAGGAACCAGAAAAAGAACAAATTAAGCCCCGAATTAACAGAGAGAGGAAGTATTAAAGATCGGGCAGAAATAAATCATATAGAGAATAGAAAAATTATAGAAAAGAAATCAACAAGACCAAGAATTGATTTTCAAAAACAAACAACATTGACAAATCCATAGCTAGATTAAGAAAAAGGGAGCTAAGACTCATGTAAATGAAAACAGAAAGAGGAGTTATTACAACACATGCTTTAAAAAACAATCACAAGAGATTAGTTATAAACACTTTTACCAAACTTTCAAAGAATTAGTACCAATCTTTCTTAAACCCCTCCAAAATTAAACTATCAGAGACACTTGAAAACTAATTTTTAGGAGACCACAACCAACCGGATACCAAAGCTAGACAAAGATAACAAATAAAAACTGTAGGCCAATATCTCTGATGAATGCAAAAAATCCTCACTAAAATATTAGCAAAGTGAATATAAGAAAAGATTATACATCACCAAATGGGATTATCACCGGTATGCAATGCTGGTTTCACATATGCAAATTAATCAGTTTCACATATGCAAGCAAATTCATATACAGAGTGAATGATAAAAATCAAGGATAGTTTCAATATATTTCTATAGATTAAAACAGATGGGGCAAAGTTTAACATTCATTTATTATAAATTGCTCAAAAAATAACTATAGAAGGAAATTTTCTCAACAGACTAAATACTATTTGTGAAAAGTTCACAACTGACATCATCATTAATGGGGAAAAATGATGTGCTTTGCCTCTGAGATCCAGTATAAGTCAAGGACGTCTATCTCACCACTTGCATTCAGTGGGGATTGGGAAGTATTAGCAAGAGCAATCAGGAAAAGGAATAAAAGACATCCATCCAATCAAAAGGAAGGAGGTAAAATATTCTTTGCAAATGGCATCATTCTATATGTAGAAAACCGTAAAGACTATTAAAAACAGAATAAAGCAATGAAGTTGTAGGCTACAAAGTCACCACATGAAAACCAGTGACATTTCTTCTCACCACTGATGATCAATCTGAAAATGAAATACAGAAAACAACCATATTTATCATAGTATTAAAAAAATAACAAAATACTTAGGAATAAATTTAACCAAGGAGGTGGAAAGATCTATACCCTGAAAATGATAAGACATAGAAAAAAGTAACTGAAGATCATATAAATGTGCAGGAAAATGTCCTGTGTTCATATCCAATGCAGATTCAATGCAACCCCTATCAAAATTTCTGTGCCATTTTCAGTGATAGAGAAAACAAATCTAGTAGACACCCCCGCTGCTCCAAACCTCAAATATCCATAGTAATCATGAGAAAGAACAAAGCAGGAGGCGTCACACTTCCTGATTTCTAAGCATGTCTGCACAAAGCTAGAGTAACCAAAGTAATACAGTGTTGGCATAAAGACAGATACAGACCAATGGAATGGAATGGAGAGCCCGGAAACAGCCTGAGCATGTATGGATAACTTTTTTTTTTTTTTTTTTTTTGTACTGGGGATTGAACCCAGGAGTGCTTTACCACTGAGCTACATCCCTAGTCCTTTTTATTTTTTATTTTGAGTCAGGGTCTTGCTAAATTGTTGAGCCTGGCTTTGAACTTGTGATCCTCCTGCTTCAGGCTCTCAAGCCACTGGGATTACAGCATGGGCCACTGCGCCTGGGTTGGCCATGTCTTAATTCTGGTCATCAACTCAATATGTATGACAACCCATCAATCACATAAAACTGTGATTTTTATTGAAAACAAACAAAATCTCCACTTGCTTTTCAAAACCCTTTATAAATTATTTTCTTTTTCACTTTCCAATTCATCTCCTGATAGAATCCAATTTTACTCTACGTTCTAATCAAGCAAGCCATTTTCCAAAAGGAAAGTGGACACAATAAACAGGAACCTCTAGGAACTGTTCCTTTGAAGAGGGAAAAGTTTTAAAACAGAAAAATCTTGGGGTCTGCTTTTGGTGAGATACTTTTAAAACCACTTTATTATGGCATATCGGCATATAAAAAGCTATGCATATCAAGTATATAAGTCTTTTTTTTTTTTTTTTTTTGCAGAGGAGGAAGAGTTTATTTGAGGGTTCACGGTTTTGGAGGTCAAGTCCATAGAAGTCCTACTCATTCCTAGGAGCTCCAGGTGAGGCAGGATATCATGGTGGAAGAGTGTGGCAGGAAAAAACAGCTCACATGTTGATCAGAAAGCAGAGGGAGGGAGAGAGAAAGAGACTCCACTGGCCAGATACAAATATATACCCCAATTCTCACCTCCTCCTATCAGGGGATTAAATCACATTGGTTAAGACTCATAAAACCCAGTCATTTCTCCTCTGACCCTTATTGCATTGTCCTACATGTGAGCTTTTGGGGGACATTTTCCATCAAAATCATAATAATAAGATAATCCAAAGTACCATATATTTTTATTAAACATGCATAATTCCAATAACATTTTACATTATGACCTTTTTAATGACCACTCTTATCAGGAATCTATTTTTTTTCCTTAAAAATCAGGCAATGAATTGTGATGGATGTAACAGAGCAGTGTGGGCCTCCGAGGCAGTATCCTTGGCATGTTCACAATTGGGGGTTTGTTTGATCACATGGCCTTTAACAAGTCATTTAAACTCTCAGAGCATCAGTTTCTTTTAAAGGAAGATCAATATTATCTAAAAATTGGTAAGGAATCTATCAGTCCTAAAGTTTTGCGATGGTAAGGGAGATGCTAAGTTCTTTTTTTTTTTTTTTTAATTTTTTTTTATTGGTTGTTAAAAACATTATAAAGCTCTTGACATATCATATTTCATACATTAGATTCAAGTTGGTTATGAACTCCCAATTTTACCCCAAATACAGATTGCAGAATCACATCAGTTACACACCCACGTTTTTACATATTGCCATACTAGTGACTGTTGCATTCTGCTACCTTTCCTATCCTCTACCATCCCCCCTCCCTCCCCTCAAGTATATAAGTCTTAATGAGTTTGGTGATAAGTATACGCTAGTTAAACCATCACCATCATCAAGACCATAGATGTACAAGAGGATATTTTTAAAATGTCTTTTTAGTACATAATAGTTATACATGATATTGGCATTCTTTTTTTTTTTTTTTTCAGTGCTAGGGATTGTGCATGCTAGGTAAGCACTCCACCACTGAGTCACATCCCCAGCCCTTGGAGTTCGTTTTGACATATTCGTAAATATATAACATCATTTGCTCCATTTTAATTCCCAGTATTTCCAGTTTCCCCATTCTTCTTCCTTCCCCTGATCTCCTTCCTCTATTCTACTGGTCTTCCTTATTTATTGTGTTTTTTAAATAGCTGCATGATTGTTATGGATAATGGTGGAATCCACTGTGATATATGCATATGTGCACATAACATAACTTGGTCAATTTCATTCTGTGTTTCCTCTTCTTTCCTTTTCCCTTCAATCCCCTTCTTCTACTCCACAGTTCTGAGAGGAGATTTTTTTTTTAAATATTTATTTATTTATTTATTTATTTTAGTTTTTTTTTTTTTTTCCGGCAGACACAACATCTTTGTTTGTATGTGGTGCTGAGGATCGAACCCAGGCCGCACGCATGCCAGGCGGGCGTGCTACCTCTTGAGCCACATCCCCAGCCCCTCTGAGAGGAGATTTTAAGTAGTGAACTTCAGGGGGGAAATAGCACCAGTTAATGAGAACACAAGAGACAGGAGGAGAGTCTAGAGAGACCAGGTGTAGATCCTCTGAAAGAACCAAAGATGAACATACCAAATTAACAGATGAATCAGAACAACTAGTAATCCAGCTAGTAAATGTTTTAGGCAACCTGAAAAAATTAGGGCTAGAGCCCACGAAGCTTCCAGTAGTGATTTAAGTCAGTGTAATGTCTTTATATACACCTACAACCATGAAGAATACAGACTGTCTCTTTCCAAGAGAGCAGCACCCAGGAACTGGTGTTGCTGCTGACCTTACTTAGAGTCTGACAGTGGATGATTGTGGGATCCATCTCTAAGCAAAGATAAGAAGAGGGATTTTGGAGGATCTAAGGTTAAGCTCCAAATGCAGGAGTCCTGCCAACTCTGATATATTTCATGATAGAAATGCAACTTTGGCAATGTCTACTTTTTGACTTCAAGAGGTGGTCAGAAAAGCAACTGGATCTGGTTACTGCATAAACTGTACCTGCCAAGTCAACCTGTGTTTGGATGATAGTCACACGCTGTAAGAAATCTGGGCTCGATAAAACCTCCACACCTCTGATTTTAGTTTTGAGAACAGGAAACATAGAGATGCAGGGACATTAAGGAAGAATAAAAAGCAGCTTTATTTTGTGAGCCCTAGACTGTAAAACAGAAGCAGAAAAATTATAGTGAGTAAAAACTCCGTTCAATTTGAAGAATTATCTAGATTGATTCTGGTTCCAAGTAAAATGATGTAGGCATAATCCCTCCATCTCTCCCCCTGAATGAAGCCATAAAAATTGGATCCAAAGCTTGGAGCATCTATTCGAGGGATCTGAAAGGTAATATTATTACCCCTCTTCTAACCCCCTCTGTTTTTGCAAGGCCTGAACTGAACTCTAAAATATATACTAATGACTTTGAAAATGGTATTAAAAGATAAATCACCTTTTAGCTTTCCAGGTGACAAACTGGCCCCTGGTGGACCACATATGGGATATATCTGAATATCACAGCAAAGGTGTTAGATACTGAAAACACAACACAGCACCCCCCACCCCCAACAATGTGGCCCTAACCTCCAGGAACAACTGTTTCTTTCACTTGCTCTTCTGTTTTTTCATCTGGTCTTATATTCTCCTTTTCCTCCTTTCTCATTCATATTTTATCTAGCCATTAATATATTAAATATTGAAAAAATATCATTTCCAGGCCTCCAGGAAAAACAACTCTTCTTTCTCCCTCTCTGTCCCTTGTTTCTCTTCCATTTTTCCCTTTCCCTTCCCCCTATATGGTTCCTCCTCCTTTTCTGAGATATGATAGTAACGAAATTCAGTTGGAATTTTCATCAGAACAATTATAATTCTCATCAGAATGATGACTCAGATCACAGAATTAGTCTTCTGTTAGTCATGAGCTGTTGCAAGACTGGACACCCATTGCACATACTTTAGTGTATTTTTCCATATTAGGCCACATCTTCCTGAATTTTCCAGGTGAACAATGAACCTATGTATGGGACTCAGTAATAAATTTTCAATATTTTCATATGAACATTCAAAGTATATTTGCAGAGATTCTAATTTCTGGGAAATTAAACCTCAACTCTCTGGATATCCCTAGTATACCATCAGGATTTGTGGAGAAAGAGAGAGATAAAGATAACAGTGATATTGTAATTTATTTATTTATAAATAAATATATAAGAAAAATATATATTTGGTCTTTCAGTACTCGGCATATGCCTCCTAAAACCCTGGAATTTTCCAAAGTGGAAAGCAAATCTTTGTGTGCTCATGAGATGAGTGGTTATTTAGGGTTCCTGGGAAGCCTCAGAATAGGGGTTGGTTGCCAGCAGAACTAACCGTGTGATTAGAGATTTGGAACACTCAGATCCTGCCCACCTCTGGGGAAAGGTGGCTGAAACTTGAGGTGATGGTCAGCGTCCAGTGATTGATCAAGCATACCTACATAATTTGAGTTCCAACCCCATTCCCTCCAAAGGTCAGGATTCAGAGAGGTTCCAGGTTGCTGAACACATACAGGAATTGGAAATTTTCCCAAAATGGGACAGACGCTCCTTGCATCTTTCCCCATACCTTACCACATGCATCTTTTCATTCAGAGGTTGTTCCTTTAAAATAAACAGGTAAGTGTAAAAGTGTTTCCCCAGCTCTGGGAGCCATTCTAGCAAATAATTGAAGCAGAGAAGGAGCAGGAGGCCCTGAGATCCTTTGATTTTTTTCATAGTTTGTGATTGGCATCTGAAGAGGGGGATGAAGAGGCATCTGATACTATCTCCAGGTAGATAGTGTCACAGTTGAATTAAATTGTAGGACATTCAGTTGGTGTCCACTAAAAATAGGAAAATTACTGGTGGGAAAAAAAAAAAAACATGCCTACATATTTGGTGGCCAGAAGTGTTGAATGAGAGTATAGAGATGAATCATTGTTATTTTCTCCTTGCTGTATTCCAATAACAGAGGAGTCTTCATTTACCAAACCCTATGTGAAACAGGAAAGAATCTTTCTGAGTGTCAAGATGGAAAACAAAACCTACATTCATAATCTTTCTGACATTGAGAAACGAAAGAGTTTGTTCTAATTAATTTCAGCCTTTTCCTTTTTAGAATACATATGCAAGAACCTTTCATAAGCTACCTAAAATAAATAGCATTGTAACTTTGTCTCTGAATTTAATGACCAGAAATAGTGGAGAGGCTTTCTGGACAAAAATGTTGGACAGTATTGTTCACTTGTGAATTGTCATTACTTCACTGCTCAAGGGTGTGTCACCCACACGTACATCATTTATTTGATTCATATATATATCACCACTAAGCCACATCCCCAGTCCTTTCTATATTTTTAAATTTTGAGACAGGGTCTTGTGAAGTTGCTGAGTCTGGCCTCCAAACTTGCAATTCTCCTACTTTGGCCTCACAAATTGCTGGGATTACAGGCATGCACCAATCCAGCTTCTACTCATCTTAATGAGTGAAGCTTGTGAAGGGAATAATCAAAGGCCAGGGGTATTTTTTTTTTTCCTTTAAGGGAACAAAAGAAATAATTAGATTCAAAACTTGGACACTAACCAGAAATGGGAGCTAGAGTTTTGAATGTTGACATTGGAGCAAGAGATTTGTCAAAAGACCAAGGCTGAAGCACAATAATAAGCACTTTTCAAATTCATTACCCTGGGTCTTATTACACAAAGTCAAGACCTTTAGGGACATCTATGTGGGCATGATAGAGGAATTCTCAAATGACAGTGTATGGCCTTCAGGCATAATTATGAGACTCAAGAATAAAGTTGGATTTCTATTAAATTAACTCTAATGAGTAGAATTCATACAATTATTAGAAACAGAGATGGTGCTAATTTGGGTTAGGCATGTGGCTCAGTGGTAGAGTGCTTGCTTAGCATGTACAAGGTCTTGGGTTGAATCCCTAGCACTGAGGGGAGTGGGGAGATGCTAATTTTCAAGTATTGGAGTAATGGTTCAAGAGATAGTTTTTCTTTTATGTACAGACATGACATTTTTAGTTTGTTCCTTAACAATTTTTTTTGACCAACTACTTTTCTTTAAACATTTTTAAATTTTTATTCTGATAAGGACACTTAACATGAGATTTAACATCTTAACAGACTTTTAGGTGTATAATACAATATCATTAACTATAGGCAAAATGTTGTACAGCAGGTCTCTGGAGCAGGTCTCTGGAGATAATTCATCTTGGCATTACTGAATCTGTATCCTTATTGATTAGCATTTCCCTCCCTCTCCTGTTTTGGCAATCCTGGTTCTGTTCTTTGCTTCTGTGAGTTTGCCTATTTGAGTATCTCCTATAAGGAATCATGCAGTATTTGTCATTCTGTGACTGGCTTATTTTACTTAGAATGATGTCCCCAAAATTCATCCATGTTGTTGCTTTTGAAGGATTTCCTTCTTCTTAATGGCCAAATGATATTCCATCATATGCATAAACCTCATTTTCTCTAGGAATTCATCCTTGATGGTCATTCGGGTTATTTCCCCATCTTGGCTGTTGTGAACAGTGCTTCAATCAGTGTGAAGGTTCTTCAGAAACTGATTTCAATTCTTTTGAATAAATACAAAGAAATAGGATCGTTAGGTCATATGGTAGCTTTATTTTTAATTTTTTTGGTGAGAAATCCTCTTACCGTTTTCAACAGTGGCTGCACTACAGTGCATTTCCATCAACAATATATAAGGGTGTCCTTGTCTCCATATCTTTGACAACACTGTTGTCTTTGATTTTTGATAATAACCATCTGAACACGCAGTGAGTGAGTGATGCCTCATTGTGCTTTTGGTTTGCATTTCCCTGATGATTAGTGACATTGAGCATCTTTTCATGTATCTATTGGCTATTTCTATGTCTTCTATGGAGAAATGTCTAATGAGGTTCTTAGCTCATTTTTAAATTTTTGTTTCATGTTTTTTTTTTTTTTTGGTTTTGTTTGTTTTTGTTCAGCTATTAAGCTGTAGGAGTTCCAAGTATGTTTGGAAATTAATCCCTTAACTGATACATGATTTTCAAATACATTCTCGCATTCTAAAGGTTGCATTTTCACTCTGTTAACTATTTGCTTTTCTGTGAAGAAGTTTTTAGTTTGAGGTAGTCCCACTTATCTATTTTTTTTTGTTGTTGTTGCCCATGATTTGGGTATTATATCCTTGAAATCATTTCCCTGGCCAATATTTTCTTTTATGTTTTCTTCTAGGCATCTAATAGTTTGGGGGCTTATGTTTAAGACTTTAAACAATTTTTAATTGATTTCTGTATATGGTATAAGATCTTTATCAATGTCATAGTTTTGCATTTGGATACCCACTTTTCTCAACACCATTTGTTGAAAAGTAAATCTTTCCCTTTTGTGTATTCTTGGTGCCATTTAAAAAAATTAGCTGATTGGATATGTTTTGGTTTCTTTCTGAATTCTCTGTTCTGATACATTGGACTTTATTAATTGACATACCCTGTTTTTAGTTTGTTGAGAGGATTTTATTTATTATTATTATGAAGAGGACCAATTTGGAGCACAGTATGGAGATTTCTCAGAAACCTTGGAACGGAACCACGATGTGACCCTGCCATCCCACTCCTAGGTTTATACCCAAAGGATTTAAAATCAGCATGCTATAGCGATGCGGCCACATCAGTGTTCATAGCAGTTCATTTTGCAATAGCTAAGCAGGAACCAACCTATGTGCCCTTCAACAGATGAATGGATAAAGAGAATGTGGTACATATACACAATGGAATATTACTCAGCCACAAAGAAGAATGAAATTATAGCATTTTCCGGTAAATGGATGGAACTGGAGAATATCATACTAAGTGAAATAAGACAATCCTCAAAACCAAAGGCCAAATGTTCTCTCTAATATGTGGATGCTAACATAAAATGAGGGGGTGGCTAGAAGCTCAATGGATTAGACAAAGGGGGATAAAGGGAAGTAAGTGGGGAGGGAATGGGAAAGCCAGTAGAATTAACTGGATATAACTTTCCTATGTTCATATATGAACACACAAGAAGTGTAATTCCACATGATGCACAACCACAAGCATGGGAAGTTATATTCCATGTATGTATAATATGTCAAAATACACTGTACTGTCATGTATATTTTAAAAAAACAACAAAAGACAAATTGTGAAAATGATGAAGTTTGTCAAATGTTATTCCTGCATCTATTGAGATGATCATTTTTTTTTGTCTTCCATTCTATCTGTTTATTTATCCATCTTAGCATCCTGGAGATGAATCCCACTTGGTCATGAAGTATGGTCCTTTTCATATGCTGTTGATTTGGTTTGCTAGTGTTTTGTTGAAGATTTTGCACTGTTTTCATCCAGGACATTGGCCTGCAGTGCTCCGGTGGTGTCTTTGCCTAGCATTGGTGTCAGGATATTGCTGGCTTAATAAAGTGAGTTTGGAGTGTCTTTTCTGTTCAGTTTTTGGAAGACATTGAAGAGGAATTGCTGTTAATTTTCTTCAAATCTTCAATAGCATTCACCAGGGAAACCATCATCCTGAGCTTTTGTTTGCTGGGAGGTTTTTGGCTATGAATTCCAACTCTCCACTGGTGGCAGGTCTGCTCAGGTATCCTATTTGTTCACAATCCAGTCTTGGAGGTTGTATGTTTCCAGGGACTTGTCCGTTTCTTCTAGGTTGGTTGGTGTATTGGTAGATAACTGTTCATAGTAGTCTCATATGATCCTTTTTACTTCTGTGGCATTAGTGATAATGTTTGCTCTTTAATTTTGGATACTTATTTCTTTGAGTCTTCTTTTTGTCTTACTGTATTTAAATCTTTTATCATTTCTGTTTACTTGTTCAAAAAACCAACTCTTAGTTTCATTGTTTTTTTTTTCTGTTCTCTATTTCTGCTCTAATCTTTATTATTTCTTCCTTTTGGCCAACGTTGAGCTTAGTGTCAATACAGGTTAACCAGCTGTGGCAGATGTACATACAGTAATTTTAACAATGTGGAAAATCAAACACCTAGGGTATACTATCATTCTTATCTAAAGCACACATTATTCACTCAATTACTTTCTGTTGAGTTATCACATTTGTTGACTTCACAGCCATTATCACAGTGCATAGTCATATTTTTTATTTGTTGACTACATTTCTCCCACTAGATGGTAAAGTCCAGGAGGGTAAGAATCTCCCCTGTCTCATTCCTGCTGCATTCCCAGTATGGTCTACGTTTCCACACACAGATACCCAGTCATAACCACTGAACTGTGAACGAAAGAAGGAATTATCGATGGTTGTTACCAAGACTTGTAGGATCATTATAAATGGAGCAGAATGAATTATAATAATACAATGTTTCTTGCTTTCTCTAAAGAGAAAGTGCCTTTAACCTGGGCTATATTTATTTCTATTCCTTTCCTCTCTTTCCTTTATTTTTTTTCTTCCCTTCCCTTTTTCCCCTCCCCCCCTTCTTCTTCTCTCTGAACTACATTCCCAGCCCACTTTATTTTTTATTTCGAGACAAGGCCTCGCTAAGTAGCTTAGAGCCTCTCTAAGTTGCCAAGGCTGGTCTCAAACTTTTTTTTTTGTTTTTGGTACTAGGGATTGAACTCAGGGACACTTGACCACTGAGCCACATCCCTAGCCCTATTTTGTATTTTATTTAGAGACAGGACCTCACTGTAGTTGCTTAGTGCCTTGCTTTTGCTGAGGCTGGCTTTGAACTTGCAATCCTCCTGCCTCAGCTTCCTGAGCGGCTGGGATTATTGGTGTTTACCACTGTGCCAGGCTTGTTTCTGTGTTTTGATTGGTGCGTCCTGTTTTTTTCCTCACTGGTTCATTTACCTGTCCTTCTTCAGACAATGTTGTTTTGAGTATCAACCATTCCTTGTGGCAAGTTTCATGAGATAGTCAAACACACATTGTACATGGGCCCTGCAACCAATGAACTCAGCATCTGATTTGGGAGATAAATGTTTCCCTAAATGTTAAATGTTTCCCTAAAATTAAGCCACAATGGGAGACTCTCTCTTGAAAAGGATGTTATCAGAGTTAGGCAGGCTTCATGGTGGCAGCAAACAATGAGCTGTCCCTGCAAGGATCACTATTAATTGATGATTAAATGAATTAATGGAATATTTTTGAAATCTCTAGGCAACATACTAACAAGTAGTTTCTCTCTCCAAGGAGGTCACAGAGTACTCGAAACTTAAAGAGGACTTAAAGTGTTTCAGATGCTATCTTGGAGAGATGCAGAAGGTACAAAGGAACATAGGAGACAGTATGAACTCTTGTCTTGGAATGAGGATAGTGATCAAAAAAGCCTTTTTAAGAAAAATTTTTATTTATAATAAAATAAAAAAATTTTTGAGCCAAACAGTTCAATGAAAATATTTCCTTTAAAAATATCTGTCATAGGAAAGAATGGTGATGTATTGATTAGGTTTTTTTTTTCATTCTTATTTTAAACAGAAATAATTTAATGCAGGTAAGTAGGTACTCACCAAATCCTTGAAAGGGATGGAGAAGCAGATCTATTTAGGCTGCTCTTCAGGAATGGCTCCTACAAGAACAGAATTGAACTGTCCACCCAGAGAAATCGCTACGTTGACCTGAAAGAGTCTGGGGAATCAAGGAATCTTTGATGTGGTTTTGGGCTCCAGAGCCACACTTTATCTGCCAGAATTTCAGCAATAAATGGACGTCTCACACTCATACCACCTCTCTCTCGGTTTACTCTTCTAATTTATGTCTTGAGGAAATATGCACAATTGGTAGAAGATAAATGCCATCCTACATTGCTTGGTAGTTGGAAATTTGAGGGGTTTTAAATCAGATTTTGGGTCCACGAATATGCAAAGATTCACATATTTTGGAACAGTTGTGATTGAGAAATTTATGTATGCACCAGGTTTTCCACAGCCTGCATAAATTGCATAATGACCTCAAATGACAAAGACTGTTGAATATCATACCCCCAATTAGGCTGTTGGTCTAATGGTCTGGAAAATTACAGATCAGAAAATCACAGCAACCCAGTCAAATACATGCAGAATGCAGTTAGACCTCCATATCCATGGGATCTGCATTTATGGATTTAACCAATCACAGATCAAATGTATTTGGAAAAAGATTGTGTATGTACAGACTTTTTTTCTTGTAGTTTTCCACAAAACAGTACAATATGAACTATTTACATAGCATTAATATTGTATTAGGCATTATAAGTCCTCTAGAGATGGTTTAAAGTATTTAGGAGGGTGGATATAAGTTCTGTGCAAATACTATACCATTTTCTATAAGGGATTTTTGGTGTCTGCAGGGGGTCCTGGAATCAGTTCCCCTCAGATCCTCTCTCTCTCTCTCTCTCTCTCTCTCTCTCTCTCTCTCTCACACACACACACACACACACCCTGGCCATCTTTCTGTTGTCACCTCAGAATGGACCCACTTTGGGAGGGAGTGTCTTTCCAAGTCAGATGCCTAAGCCATTACTTATGAGAAGGGAAGGGTTACTGCTGCCCCTTTTGTTCATACCCAAGTTGTTCTCTTTTGTGTTTTGCTTGCTGATTAAGAAGGAGCTAAGGAGCTATTGCATCAGAGTTGGTGACACCATAGAAGCCTCCTTAGAACTGGCCAACACCTGGACAAAAGTAAATAAAAAGTGGGAGTTAAGTTAATAAATCAATGTCAGTGCTGGGAGATAAGCTTAAGTATTAGCAAACACAACCCTCTCATTTCCTAGTTACTGAGACTGAGGCTTTGTTATGGGCTGAACAGTGACCCCCGATGCATATGCTGAGGTCCTAACCCTCACTATATGAGAAGGTGTTTTTGAGATAGGGCCTTTAAAGAGGTAATAAAGATTACGTGAGATCATTAGGGTGAGCCCTCATCCAATAAGACCCGTCTTAGAAAAAGAGGAGAGTAGGGCACAGAAGTACAGCAGAAAGGCAGTGTGAAGACAGAGGGGGAACACAGCTGAAGGACAAGTGAAAGACAGAGACATCAGGAGGAACCAACCCTGCCAGCACCTTGATCTTGGACTTATAGCCTCCAGGACGGTGGAAAATAAATTTTTGTTGTTTAAGCCACTCAGTCTGGGGCACCCTGTTATGATTTGGATATGGTTTGAGTGTGTTCCCAGAGGTTCTTGGGTCAGAAGGTTGGTCCCCAGTGTGGTCACATGGGGCATGTGGCATGGACCCTTGCTCAGAGTAATTAGGACATGAGGGCATCACCTTTGGAAGAGATTAATGCAGTTCCTATGGGATCCCCAAGACTGGGCTGTTATAAAACATCAAGACTGGTCCCTTCTTGGTCTTTGGCTTCTTGCCTTGCTGTGTAATCTGCCCACCTTCCGTGCACTCCCTCAATGATGTCACCTGCCATGTTGTGATGTAGCAAGGAGGAACCGCATAGGTAGCCAAATAGATGGGGTTACCCTATCTTGACCCTATCATGAGTTAAATAAACCTCTTTTCTTTATAAAGTACCTAGACTCAGGTATTTTTAATAGCAAAAGAAAACAGACCAATATACAAAACAGACCTAGCAACCATAAAGAATAAAAGTGACTTTCCCAGCATTATGGTTCCTACAAACCATTTCTCCTGCATCTTAGTCCTATATTGTCCCATCCAGAGAAGCAATGGTAGATGAATCAGATGCTGTAGTGTCCAATAAAATCCAAGCTGAACTAAAAAATAATAAAATCATGGCATTTGCAGGCAAATGGATGGCATTAGAGCAGATAATGCTAAGTGAAGTTAGCCAGTCCCTAAAAAACAAATGACGACTGTCTTCTCTGATATAAGGGGGGTGACTCAAAATGGGATAGGGAGGAAGAGCATGAGAAGAAGACTACCACTAAATAGGGAAGAGAGGTGGGAGGGAAAAAGAGGGAGAAGGGGAGTTGCACAGAAGATGGAAGGAGAACCTCATTGTTATACAGAATACATATATGATGTTGTAATGAGAAAAAGAAAAAAAAGTGTGTCACATTAGATTGGATACAGAGAAAGGATGGGAGAGGAGGGGAAAAGTAGGGAGGATAGGAAGGGCAGCAGAATAGAATAGACAATATGATTGATGTATGTACATTCCATGTATGTATTATATATCAAAATGCATTCTACTGTCATGTATGACTAAAAAAATAAATAAAAATTAAAAAAAAGAATAAATATTATCTCCTGTGAAAAAAATAATAAAATAAAATCCAAGCTGACTCTTGGAATAACCCATAACTCTTTCATTTTGTCGTGCCTCATCCATTTCCACTGCTATAACAAAATACCTGAGACTGGGTATTTATGAAAGTAGAAATTTTTTTTATACTGTACTGGAGTCTGGAAAGTTCATGACCAAGACACCAGCAGACTGGTGTCTGGCAAGAGCCTGGTCTTCCCTTCCAAGATGATGTCTCACATGGTAGAAGGGATGGGAGGGCAAGGATTCAAGCTAGTTCCCTCCAGTTTTTTTTTTTTTAAATATAGCTCTAATCCATTCCTGAGAATCCTCATGATTAATCATTTTCCCCAAAGACACCCACTTGGGGTGGGGGGACACACACATTTAAACCATAGCAGTTACGTATCAGAGATTCCCCAAACATCTGCTTTCCTCTATCACCCTATATCCATCCATCTCTTTACCAAATTTATTCTTTCGAGTATCTTTTGACTCATCTCTTTACCATTGTTCCTTCCCATCCTGCTTAGTAGAATTTCTGTTTCCTCTCTTCTCCCTCCAAATACTTCAGTCCCAGGAAGGAGAGGATGTCTGTTTCAGACGGTTTTTCTTGGCGGTGACAGCATAGCGTGCGTGTCGACCTAGTTTTCTAGAATTAGTGGAATAGAGTGTGGCATATATATGACAGTAGCTCCAAAGCAGCTCTGAATTACAAATTCTCAAAACTTTCTGAGTGACTGAAGTTTTAAAAATCCTGCTAAAATTGGGTTAAATGTGTAATGGGTTCACTTGATGCTTTCACTGTATACTTTGTGGCTTTGAATCTTACATTTTTTTTTTCTTTTTCCCAATCTTGTTTTCCCTAAACTTCTCCTTGATCTTCTTTTCCCTAATTTATCCTCCCTGATCTTTTCCCTAAACAACTTCTTCCTGATCTCCTCTCTGATCTTCTCCTTCTTGATCTCTCCTCCCTAATCTCATTTTCTCTGATCAGCTCTATAAAAGCCCCCTGTTCCTGCAGATGGGCAGAATCACAGCCTTTGGGACAGAAGTTCCTTGTGTTTCTCCTTTGCTAACAAAGCAACAAACCTTCTTTTTCCCTTTTTTAACCTCATCTTTATTATTAGGTTGGTGCTGAGGACAAGGACTGAGCTTTTGATTACAAAGGTAGCAGCATACATGATCTTCCTTTAATATGTGACAATGATATTAATGTGATATATGATATATAAGACCCAATACTCTTAAATAGTTTATTGTTCCTCTTTGTATTTTCCACTAAATTTCTTAGGGAACAAAGCATTTATAGATACTAGACTCAAATAACACATTAAAAATTAGTACTAAAATGTTTATTTATTTTTATATGTGAGGCAAGTGCTCTGCCACTGAGCCACAACCCAAGCCCCTAAAATTGTTATTTTTAATGAAAATATGTTTTTTTTTTTTTTTTTTGACAAAAAGGAAAAAGAAGTTTATTGCTTAGCTAGCAAAGGAGAAACACAGGGGATTCCTGTCCCAGAGCCTGATTCTGTCATTAGGGGACACACGGGTTTTTAAAGAGGTGATTCAAAGGCTACACTCCCTGGTTCTCTGTCCAGAGTTGTAAATTGGGGAGATAGTAATGTCTGAGATCTTCTGGTGCCATTCCCAAATCTGAATTACTTTATTCCTGTGGTGGGTGTGCACTTAAGGACAGAGAACTCTGCCTGTTTTCCCTAAGATTAGGGAGGAGCAGGGAAAGAGGAAGAGAAAGAAACATATCTGTTTTGGGGGCCATAGTTACAACAATCTATCGCAGGTGGCATGGAGCAGATGTCTGTCTAACTGAACGATTCTCAAAGAGGTGGACAACCAGGTTACTCTACCTTCACCCTGTCCCACTCTACAATTTTTTTTTCCTCCATGATTTGGACAAAGGAAATAAAATACCATTGCTATTTTTTACAGAGCTAGGGTGAATAAAATCCATCATAAAGATAACTTTGGCAATTTTCATTACTTCACCCAAACCATAGAAGATCCAATTTATCAATGTTAAATAATAAGTCCTAAATTTATGCTACTAAAAAGCAAATTATGGTCAGGCAAAACAGAAAGTTATTTAAAAACACTGTATGGAATTTCAGTTGAGACCAAATTTATGAGTCTAAAGTGATCAAAATGAATTAAGAAAAATTAAGTTTAAGATCATGAACAGTGATGTTTCCCCAGAACAAAATGTTCTGCACATTATGGCTATTTTCTGGTGAAAACGTAGAAGGGTATGAAACTAGAGAATCCAGAAGTCGACTACAATAGTAAACAGGGTTCAAATATATGAGTTGGAGTACTTGCTCTGGAGAAGAAGATGAAGACTTGTAGAAGATACAAAATATGTTCTAATACATTTGAAAAGATTTTCTGTAGAAGAGAATTCTGGAGGGTAAATAGGACCAGTGGAAGAAAGTTGTTTGCAGGTAGATTTTGGCTCAAGGTAAAGCAGAGTACTTTAACAACTTGAATGGGCTAACAAGGAATGGACATCTTATGAGTTAATGACCTCTCCACCTGAAAGTCCAAGAGGAGTCTGGGTGACTATCCAAGAAGCCGAAAAAGAGATTCTTGACAAATATTCAATTGAATGATACCAACTTTCATCTTTTCCTATATCTTCACTTATTAAATGACATTTTCCTTTGTTATCATCTTTTTATGACTGCAGCATTCTTTAAAAGCTATGAATACTGTCATGAGTTTTTATTTTGGTTATTGAAACAAAATGTGTAAAGAATAGTTCCCCTTCCTGTTGCTAACTCTAAAGCTCTTTTGAAATTATACTAGTTATCATGTATTAATTGTACAAATCGGTGGGATTCACAGTGGTGTTTCTATACATATATATTGAGGATAGTGAGGGTTAATCATGTCCAACCTCACTACTCTTCTACTCTCAAACCCCTCTTCCTCAGCAGCCTTTCCAGGGCTTGAGTCCTTCTTAATTTCCTTCTGTCCCCCCTCACTCTTCCCCATCTCTAGTGACCACTGTTTCATTCCACACTTCTACCAGGTTGACTTTTTGGTTTCCTTAGATGAATGATGGTATGTGTTGCATTTCTCTTTCAGCCTCTGGCTTGTTTCACTCAACATCACGTTTCCCAGTTGCATACACATTACTGTAGATGACAGGATTTCATTCATATTTATGGCTGAGTAGTATTCCATTGTGTAAATTATATCATTCACCTGTTAAAGGGCATCCCAGTGGATTCCATATTTTGGCTATTGTGAATAGTGCTGCAATAAAGATGGAGGTGCAAGTGTCTTTTTGGTATAAAGATTTCAATTCCTTTGGTTATATATCCAGTAGTGAAATTTCTGTTATGTGATAGTTCTGTTTTCAGAAATCTCCATAATTTTTAATAATGCTGTACTAGTTTACTTTCCTACTAGTGGTGTGTAAAAGTTCACTTTTATTTACGTCCTGGCCAGCATTTATTTTATTATTTATTCTCTCTCTCTCTCTCTCTCTCTCTCTCTCTCTCTCTGGAATAAACTCAGGGTACACTGAGCTACATCTCCAGACCTTTTTATTTTTTGTTTTGACACAGGGTCTTGCCAACTTGAGGTTGGTCTTGAACTTGTGATCCACTGAGATGATATGATATCTCATTTAACTATCTCTAATGATTAGTGAAATTGAGTATTTTTGTGTGTGTGTGTGTGTGATTATTGGCCTTTTTTATGTCTTCTTTTGAGAGGTGTCTGTT
This sequence comes from Marmota flaviventris, assembly GCF_047511675.1. Lineage (NCBI taxonomy): Eukaryota > Metazoa > Chordata > Mammalia > Rodentia > Sciuridae > Marmota > Marmota flaviventris. Next base: position 12,758,766 of record NC_092506.1, on the reverse strand, counting down.
TAGGGACAGTCTCTTCAATATATGGTGCTGGTAATGTTGGATAGACATATGCAGAGGAATGAAACTAGACTCCCCTTTTTCTCACCATGCTCAAAAATCAACTCAAAATAGATCAAAGACCTGAACCTTAAACCAGAAACTGCCAGATTTCTACAAGAAAGGAGGTGGAACACTTCAAGATGTTGGTGTTGGCAATGATTGTTTAGACAGAACTCCAAAAGTACAGGCAACAAAAATAAAAACAGACAAATGGGATTACATCATGCCAAGAAGCTTTTGCACAGCAAAGGGAATAATCAACAGGATTCCGACAACCTACTGAGTGGGAGAAAATATTTGCAAATGGTACTTCTGACATCTAGAATGTATAAGGAATTCAAAAAGATGAGCACCCCCCACCCCAAAAAAATCAAACAACCTAATTTAAAAATGGGCTAAAAACTCTTCTTTGCCACCTATGACCTTGAAAGGAACCCTTGGAATCTTCTAGTTCAGCCTGCTGCTTCAGATACAAGGGAGCTGGAGCCCAGAGCGATAGAGACACTTGCCTGAGGGTCGGTGCACTCCCACAGGTGGACAAGCCAGAGCAAGGAGAACAGGATGACGCAGAGAAAGCTCGGCCTTGAGATTGCCAAATGCTCCTGTTCTTACCCTTGAAATAGCTTTCGTTAGCCACTTCAGTTTTCTTTTCTCAAAAACAACGACGATGCTTGTTTTAGTTAGCTTTCTATCTCTATGACCAAAATGACTCTAAGAACAACTTAGAGGAGCGAACGTTGATTGGGGGCTCGTGGTTTCAGAGGTTCAGTCCACAGACAGTGGGCTCCACTGCTCTGGGGCTATGGTGAGGCAGGATTCATGGAGGAAGGGCTCACTGCAGGAAAGGTGCTCACGGCATGAGATTCAGGAAGCAGGAAAAGAGGAGAAGGAGCCACGAGGAAGATGCACCCTTCTAGGTCACACTCCCCAACTCCTCCAGCCACACCCACCTGCCTACAGTTACTACCCAATGCATTCAAACTAGGATGAGCTGATTAGGTTACCACTCTCATAATCTAGTCATTTCACCTCTGAATAACCCTGCATTAGTAGAAGTGTTGGGGGGGGGACACCTCATATTCAAACCATAATACTTACTCTGGATTATGTTGAGATTAGTCTATAAAGTGCAGGGTATGCACTAGCTTTCAAACAAATGTTGGACATCATGTTGGACATCTTGGACATCAGGCTGGCTTTGTTTTCAATAAGACAGTGGTATGAGTTTTTTTTTTTTTTTTTTCTGAAAGTCCCAGCATAACAGGTCATAAGTCTTAAGAGGACATTGCTGGCTTACACACATCATCCCAGCATAATTATTGATAACATCCCATTTCACTCTCAAAAGTATCTCTATTTTAAGTGAATCATAGAGTTTGCTTAAGAACGAAAGTTCTACCTAGGACTTTCTCAGTGTCTTCCTTAGGGCATCTTTCAGTTCCTTGTTCCTCATACTGTAGATCAACGGGTTTAAAATGGGGGTGATAAAAGTATAGACCACAGACACCACCCGGCCCATCTCAGGAGAGTAACTGGAACTGGGGGACAAATAGACAAAGCTGGTGCAGCCGTACTGCAGGAGGACCACGAGGATGTGAGAGGAGCAGGTGGAGAAGGCTCGGTGGCGCCCTTCTGTGGACCCGATCCGTAGAATAGCTGCCACGATGAAGACGTAGGAGACGGAGATCAGTGACAGTGGGATGCTTAGGACCATGAAGCTGATGACGTACAGGGCCGTCTGGTGAACACGTGTGTCGGCACAAGCCAGGCGCAGGACTGCGGGCATGTCACAGTAGAAGTGGTAGATCTCGTTTTTGTGGCAGAATGGGAGATGGAAGATTAAGATGGTCAGTGGCAGTGACAGCAGGAATCCCAGCACCAGGGACCCCACCATCAGCTCCACACACAAGGACCAGCTCATGATGAGGGTGTATCTCAGGGGGTAGCAGATTGCTATAAACCGATCATAAGCCATGACCGCAAGTAGGACACAATCAGCTCCTCCCAAGAAGACAAAGAAAAACATCTGAGTGCCACAGCCAGTGACGGAAACGGGGGTTTTGCCCATTGAAAGAAGGTTGGCCAAAGCCAGGGGGGCAATGGAAGATGTGTAGAGGATTTCCAGGAGAGCCAGGTTAGCCAGGAAGAAGTACATGGGGGTGTGGAGGGAGTGCTTGATCTGGACAGTGAGAGCAATTGTGGCATTTCCACCGAGGCTGGTCAGGTACATGGCTAAGAAAGCCACAAAAATCACCATCTGCACTTTGGGGTCAGGTGAGAACGGGCGAAAGAAGAATTCTATTCCTGCTGTTTTATTTATCCCTTCCATGGGTAGTGTGTGGGACCTACCTAAGGGAGGATGGCACGAGTGTCAAGGCGTCCCTTGTTTCAGAGTTTTCTCAGCTGTTCCATGTCAGAGCACTTGCTGAAGGGACCCTGGCAACGACAGGCAAACCTTCATGTTAGAGGAGGTCATTTCACCTTAGGATCCACACATTTGTCATTTCCTCATCTTTCCATTCCCCGCCCCAAGTCCCACAGATTGAAAAATCCTTCCTTATCTGTCCTGAGAGTGAAAAAAATTATTTTTACATTTCTACATTACCTCATACATCAGAATTCCTCTAGATTTCCTCTTTAAGTCAGGTGAAGTGTGGCGATTCTCATCTAATTTGTAAGCTAGTTGTGACTGCTAAAAGATGGTTCATGAAAAACATCTTGACTATAGATGCATCTGCATGGCCTGATGGACCCATGTGGTATAACTGTTTGGCTTGCCTGAAGAACCGAATAAAATCTTAATTTGGGGATTTTGATTATGGGATAAACAGAGAAAGAAGAACAGTGTTATAATTCACAGGCAGAGGCTCTGCCTGGAGCACAGGTATCTGTGATTTCTGGAGATGTTCACACTGGTTGTAGCAGAACCAGGGAGGACCTGTTGATACCTAGTCAAAGAACAGACTCCAATATCAGATGCATGCAAACAAAAACCATTTTTCCTTACAAGTCATTCTTTAAAAAAATTTTGTTTTTTAGTTGTAGATGAACACGGTACCTTTATTCTCTTTATTTATTTTTTTATCTGGTGTTGAAGATCGAATCCAGTGCTTCACACATGCTAGGCGAGTGCTCTACCACTGAATCACAACCCCAGCCCCACAAGTCATTCTTGAATAACTTTTTATACATGTGTAAAGTGACTCTCCTGGGTACTTTTTGGAAGAAACTCCTGTGAACATTTTTGGGCAACGGCATCCAGAAAAAAAAAAAAAAAAGAGCCAAAGCTGGATCCCTTTACTGTTAATATGTTAAATCATCAGAAGTTTCTTTTTTCCAAAGGCCAACAATGGCAACACACAGGGGATTTCACATGGTTCAACAGGAGACTTCTACAAGTGAACTCTGAGTGTATCATGTGAAACATTCAGATGTTCAAAAAAGTTACCACACTCCTACAGCAATAATAATGGTCATTTTTATTGTGCCCTCACTAGCATTGGTACAGTGTGCCAATCATTTACAGGCACAATCTCCCTTAAGGTGGCTCTTCAGTTCTACAAAACAGGTACTTCCATTATTCATATTTTTTTTTCAGACGAAGTTTTAGTGTTTAAAGACAGAGAAGGAGTTAATTTCTAAGTCAGTCTGAAATCAAGTCCGTTTCTTTTAAAAATTAATTTCTAAAGAAGTGCATTATAGTCATACATAATAGTGGGATTAAATGTGACATATTTATATGTGCACACAACACAGTCTTGTCCCTGTCTTTCCTCCCCTCTGCCTCCTCTTCCTCTACTCTCATGGTCTCCCTCATATTGTTATGACATCTAACCTGATCTTTTCTCCAATTTTTTCTCTCTAGACAAGTCTTTTAATCACTAAAATAAACTGTCTCACTAAGCAATGCACCAGGTGCAAGGCTGAATAATACATGTCTGAGGGAGAGAAAATTCTTTAATTGCAATTGTCCTTTATGGACAAACTGTCACTACAAATGGGGTGGGCCACCAACAACCCTGAATCACTATGAAGTCACCCCAATTTGTAATATCTTTTTTTTTGTTCCTTTTTCTTCCTTTCTCATCACATACGCAATCAATGACATTTATTTTAATATATACCTTTGACAAAGCTTTATGAAGGCCCTACTCTATACAAAGCATATCCTTTGTTTCTGGGAGAAGAGGGAGAAATGTGGAAAATCAGAAGGCTCCAACTTGAATGAGAAATACGGTAATAAAGTTGAATTCAGTTAAGTGCTGCCATAAAACAAAGATGTACTAGGAGAACATGGGCAATAATGCCTTTTGAAAAATCATATAACATTACAATTATTTTTTTACCTTTATATTTATTTGTTTATTTTTATGTGGTGCTGAGGATCAAACCCAGTGCCTCATACCTGCCAGGCAAGTGCTCTACCACTAATAACCATCACCCCAGCCCTACAATCATCATCATTATTATTATCTTTTAGTTGCCAATGGACCTTTATTTTCTTTATTTATATGAAGTGCTGAGGATTGAACCCAGTGCCTTACACATGCTAGAAAAGCGCTCTACCACTGAGCCACAACCCCAGCCCTACAATTATTTTTAATGCATAGAGTTTCCTACGTGAAGGAAACTTCTGGTCCTTCCTTTTATAACAGAAGTAGATAGTGTTTTTTTTTTTAAACATCTACAAAGTTGAAATTTGGAATGATGGTTACATTTTAAAAAGTTGAAGAGTCCTTAGAATCATATCTCTGTATCAGAGCTGATTAGTATTGAGCTCTGGTTATCTGATTTAGAATGTGATTCTTCTGACCTTTCTGAACAGACTTTTCTCTGCCTCACGTCCCTTTACTGTTAATATGTTAATAGTTTGAAGATCAAGTTGGAAGAGGGTTTCACAGTATGTATTCTTGAATTTCCCTTGAACTCTCTGGATCAAACTCTGGTCCTAAATAGGAGCTGGACTTTGACTCTTACTACAAAAATTCCAACTTAGCCTCTGCTATCTGCCTACCCCAAACCTTGGCCTAATTACAGAGGATTTTTCTAATATGATCTGAGGTCTAGGAGTAAATTCTTACCTTTGGATGGGTCCACATGAACTTCAAGCCATTGCAGATTTACATTTATCCTTTGCTGAATGCAGGCCTCCAGGGACCTGCCTCAAGGTCCTACTGTCCTTAGGAGATGTCCAGGTTGAGCATGTTGATTACTGTTAGATCTCACATGGCTGATTCAGGGTACTATGTTGAAATGCTTCTTCAACCAGATCTGATTCCTACTAGATCAATTCTACCCTTTTCTTCTTTGTACAAAGTGACAGGCAGGTTTTACTTATCATCTCTCTGTAGCTTGGAACTTAACCTTTAAAGTTGCACTGCTATTCAGACTTAAAATTATCATCAAATAATGACATTTGTAACTAACCTGAACAATGAGTCATTGTTGGTCCCCTGAGGTGACTGAGCTCTGTTTGGGAAGTGTAAATCAACAAGATTAAATACAGTGTACCTAAGAGTGAAAATTGCATCAGGATTATTCCATTGGTACATCTTCCCTAGGGGCTGTATTTTAGTAAGTTCTTCATGTTTTCAGTGATAAGGTCAGTTGGGGGAAAGAAAAAATATTGTTTTCATTTGACTTATCTAGAAATAATTTTAAAAAGGAAATTTCCACACATAGCCTTATTTTATTTTATTTTGTCATAACCACAGTATCTCCCACACTCTGGGAAATAATTTCCTCCTAATTTTACTTCTGTCCCTCTGATATTCTTTCTTAGTCTGCTTTGCTGGCTTGTTCTACTTTCGTAATTTCTACCCAAGCTGGGGCTTGGTCCAGGGTCTTTCTTTCTACTTGCATATGTTTGTAGGTGATTCAACTTAGTTTTTTTTTGGCTTAAAATATAACTAATACATGTTTCTTCTGCCAACCTCATACATGGACTCCAGCTTGTATGTGAACTTGTCCATCTGACATCCTACTTGGGTTACTAATCAGTATCTCCCATTTAACAGACTAAAGTAGAATTTTAAATCCATTATTCCCTTGAGAGTTAGGTATTGGGCCATTCAAATCCCGACAGTCATCTCCAAATAAATTTGTTAGTTAAAATTAATGAATACTAATGCTTCATTCAATTTCATAGAATTTTATGGAAAAGATTCGGAGAGGCAGTTTTTCTTTCAGTATTTCTTGGAGAAATGATAGATCATCTTAATCTCCCCCCCCCTTTCCTAAGTCATTCATGAAATCATAGAATTAGAAGGAATTTTAGAGGTCATCTAGTGATTGCCACCTTGGATCTCCAAATTTTACAAGATCTTTAATATTATTAAGAATTTATTAGGCTCTTCAAGGTAATTTTAGTTCAAAAACTACTAATAAAGTCATACATTTTCCTGAGATAAAGATATAAGTATGTACAATACTTATTATTATTTGCTTTTTTGTTTGTTTGTTTGTTTAAGAGATTCTATTAGAGCTGGGTGCGGTGATGCACACCTATAATTCCATTGGCTTGGGAGGCTGAGGCAGGAGGATCATGATTTCAAAGCCAGCCTCAGCAAAAGCGAGGCAATAAGCAATTCAGTGAGACCCTGTCTCTAAATAAAATACAAAATAGGGCTGGGGATGTGGCTCAGTGATCGAGTGCCCCTGAGTTCAATCCCTGGTACTACCCCTGACCAAAAAAAGATTCTATTAGGAAGACCAATTTTCAAGAACACAGAGGTTTGAAGCAATGTAGAAGAATGGCAAAAATCCCTGGTCTGAATTCAGGATGATTTAAATTCAGACCTTGTCTCAGTCACTCAGTGGATGTATGCTTTTAAATTAATTAACCTCGGTATCCTGATCTGCAAAATGAGAGTAATAGTACTGTTTTTCACTCATGGGGCAGTTGTGGAGGTTGAGTGAGATGATACATGTGCAGTGTTTATCACAGTATTTCACAGTTTCTTAGCTGGATCACTATTAATGTGGGGTTCACAGAGAAGCTACCGTCAAGTCTGAATGGTGCAGAGAATGCTGATAGGTGCTGATATAGTTTAACATCAGTAACAATAAGTCTCTTCATTCCCAATATTTTTGACAGGTAGAAATCAACTACACTAGATCATTAACCACAGAGAAAAAACTAGGAGGAAGCAAAGACTTCATCCTATGGAAGTAAAAATACAACTTCGGGTATACATTTAATTGTCTCTGACACATTAGGTTTAATTTATCAATATGCAAATTTGTTTGAATCAGGAAATCAATCCATCAAAATGTATTATATCAACAAACTCTCAGAATAAAATATTGAAGAGATATGGAAAAATCTATTTCAGTGAAGATTCTTTACAAAAGCTCTGAATAAAATAGAAATAGAAATAAACCATTTAAGTATATAATGGTTGACTTATAGTCAATTCTGTAAATTATTTATCCAGTGCTTATTATATGCCCCAAACTGGAAATGCAATGGTGAGTACTTACAAAAAGATTTCTGCTCTTCTATTGTTGTTGTTGTTGTTATTATTATTATTATTATTATTATTATACTGGGGATTGAATCCAGGGGCACTTGACCACTGAGCCACATCCCTAGCTCTTTGAAATATTTTATTTAGAGATATGGTCTTGTTAAGTTGCTTAAGTTATTTCTAAGTTGCTTAGGGCCTTCCTAAGTTGCTGTGACTGGTTTTGAACGGGAGATCCTCCTGCCTCAGCCTCCTCAGCCACTGGGATTAAAGGCCTACACCACCACACCTGGCTTGTGTTTATGTTATTGATGGCTTCTCCTAAACAAGGACTCATCTCAGGACTTCATTATCATCCAGTATTCATGATTACATTGTGAAGTAGGTACTTACCCTCATCCTCCTGATGAGGGAGTTGAGGATGCCGAGGTTAACTTGTCCAGAGTCACACAACTTACAAATAGTGGCACCAAAATTAAAAGCTACACCATCCACTCTGAAGAAGGAGTGAGCTTCCTACAGCCCCCAGGCCAGATCTGCAGACTGCTTGCATGTTAGGTAAGGTTTTAACATAACCTCAGTCGTTTCTGGACCTGTTGTCTGGGGCTGCTTTCATTTACAACAGAGCTGAGTACCTGTGACAGAGACGGTATTGCCTATGAAGCTTAAAATCTTTACTCTCTGGGACTTTGCAGAAAAGTTTGCTGACCCCTGCTGTAGAGTCAACCCTCTGTTATGTGTGGACTCTTCATCCTGGAAAGACTGTGTTAAAATCTCAGGATAGGCCTTGCTTTCAATGGGGAAATAACCAAACCATACTTGTAATACATCAGGTACTAGATAGGACACCCTTCATTACCATGATTAGTCCACACGTTTTTAGAGAATCTAAACAATACAGTAAGCCAAGAAAAGGGAATCACTGGTCTCAGATGATATGATTTTATACTTAGAAAGAAATAAGGAATTTTAATCAAGAACCATTTTATTTATTAATTAGGTAGGTTTTGGGTGAGGACTGAGACTCTGCATCTGTATCAAGCTCCCAGCTGATGACAATACTGCTGGTCCTTGTAGCATAATTTGAATAGAAAGTGTGTCCATTGCAAAAATGTGGTCTAGAGTGTAGCTTTGAATTTCATCATAGAATTCTCTATTGCTTTTTTTTTTTCCTACTTTACTATTTTTGATCAAGTAGTTTGACTCTGGAAGCCCCAGTTTCATAAATGATAATAAGTACATGGAATTAATAATGAATAATACAGGTGGCATGTTACACAGATCTGCCTATAATAAATAGCACCCAGTAGCTGTCAGCTCTATTAATACCTCTGACAGGTCAAATTTCCTTTGGATTTCTCTGTTGGCAATCAGAGGAAATGAAGAATTCAGTAGAAAACACCCAAACTACCTGCATTTTTTACAACCCCAGTTAGACAGCAATCTGTTATAGAGGAGCATCACATATATTTTTTCTTGCCTGTATGCAGACCTCCATATAATTGAACTTCGATGGGGAGGTGGAAAGGTGGGTGTGAGGAGCAGGCCAAGTCTGATTCTGGGGCCACCAATCTTCCCTATGGTGTCAGGCCTCCTGTTTCCTTGCCTCACTTCTTCTGGGAGCCATTAGCCAAGTAGGTATGACAATTTCCTTGCCAGCGTACCCCATGTTGCTTAGTGGAAGGACTCGTGGAAATAGGACATTTTGCAGTGACATTGCATGTAGTGACCTTGCTCAAGGACCAGGGCGGATCCGGGTTTAGGGCGTTCCCGGTTTAGGTTCCAGGTTTAAGGTTTAAGGTTATTCCTGCTGGGAATAGGGCGTATCCTGCTGCCTGTGTTCCCCTTGAGTTCTCACGGGATTCAGACAGTATTTTTTGGGAGACAGAAGCCAAGTGGATGTGGATTTGGGCAGAGAACGTGGATTTCCCCAGAACGTGATTGTAGACGGCTGGTGTGAGTTCGGGAATAAAGAGTTGCTGTTTGAATCTACAAGCTGTGTGGTGGCTCGTGATTGTGTGCCCAGCCAGACTGCGGCACACTTCTGTTCTGCTCTCTTCTCTGCACCATAGTTGAGTGGTCTCCTTACACCACAGGCGCTAATGTATTGCTCTTCTTAAAACTTCTGGTGGTTTGCATAACACTTAATAATGGATTCCTGAATTCTAATTATGGCCCTCAATGTCCTGCATGACCTCTGCTGCCCTCCTCTCTTTCATCTCTCCCCATTGCCTGCTCTCTTCCATCTACCTTGCTCTTCCCCTGGTTCGTGAAACTGCCAACCAATGACTGATTTCCTCAAGACCATTGCACAGGCTGGTCCCTCTCCAGCTCTTTTTTGGCTCTTTTATTTTGTATTTTTCATGTCTCTGTTCAAAGTCATGCTCCTCCACAGGTATCCCCCAACTCCTTTTGCTAAGGTGGCCCCCACTCCATCCCATCACTGTTCATTCTATTGCTCTGCTTTATTTTCTACACCATCCTTATTGCCTAGAATTATGTTATTAATTTATTTTTCTTACGTATTATCAGTTCTCTCTCACTGGGATGTAAATTGGCTTCATCAGGTCCAGGACTTTTTATGTACTTCTTTATCTCCATTCCCAAGATCATACCAGGAACATGAAGTCTCAATGAATTAATGTTAAGTAAATGAACGCAGTGGAGATTCCTGTGAAGGGAAAATAAGATGTGGCTAACAGCAGGCTGCAGCAGCCCTCAGCAAGGATATGTTTCAGGAGACTCCAGGTCCCCTAGATAGTGTGTAATGTGCTAAGCTCTGAGGGAAATAAATGTGTAAAAAAACCACCTGGCAACTTAACCTCCTTGTGATGCTCAACCAGCCTGAGACAAGGTTCGGTTTCTGTTTGGAAAAAGCCTCTCTGATAATAGGCAGCCAATTTTTTTTTTTTTTAAATTAGGCTATCCAACAAATTTACAAAAAATTACTAAAATACATGCAAAGAATTTGTACAACCACTCTGGAAAGCAGGGTGGAGATTACTCAAAAAACTAGACATGTAACTACCCTGTGACCTAGCTATCTCACTCCTTGGTGTTTATGCAAAAGATCTAAAATTGGTATACTATAGCGATACAGCCACCGCAGTATTAATAGCAGCACAATTCACAATAACCAAGTTATGGAATCAACCCAGATGCCCATCAACAGAAGGATGGATCTAGAAAATGTGGTATATATACACATGGACTTTTACTCAGTCATCAAGAAGAATGAAATAATGGCATTTGCTGGTAAATGGATAGAAATAGAGAACATCATGCTAAGGTGAAATAAGTCACACTCAAACTCAAAGGTCGAATGTTTTCTCTTATATGTGGAAGCTGGAGCAGAGTAAGGGAAAGAAGCCAGTGGGGGAGGGGTCGGATATCATAAAGATATAGGGAAGATCAATGGAGTAGAAATAGGAGAAGGAGAGGGCAGAAGGAAGGGAAAGGGGAAGAAAGATGCAATGAATTTAGCAAGATCATGGGAGATTCTATATAAAGGTACCCAAGGGAGTTCCACCTTTATGTATATGTAGAAGAAAGGAAGTTCAGTAGAGCAAAGGAAGGAAAATAGGGGGAAGGAAGTGGGGACTGAAGTCAAATTCCTGGCAATTATGAGTTTGTCCAAATGAACCCAATTACTATATATAATTATGATACAAAGGTAAGTACATGCATAGGTACTTACTTCTCTTAACAACACATACTCATAACTGTCTGTGGCCTCTTACATCCTTGACTTAGTTACAAAGATGTTTCACATCATTATGACAGTGGTTAGTATTCAGCTTTCCTGGCTTGTTCCTAAACTGAAATTCCTTCACTTACACTTCCCATGTCTCATTCTGTCTTCTTTTTTCTTTTCTTTGTGATTGCCTTTTCATTCACTGAATTAAGGCACCATGTATATTTAATTTTTCCTTAGCATTTGGATATTTTAGTTTTTTCTGTGTCATACGACTTGCTTCTTTCTTTTAGATATAGAATTGCAGCTAGAAATAGCCTTATATAAATACTTTTTATTCTCTTCACTTGCTTTTTTAGAATTGGTTCCCAGACATAGGAACATTCAATGCATGAATTTTTTTTTTTTTTTTTTTTTTTTAGATTTCTTGTTCCCAGCTGGTAGGTGATGTGTTTTTTCTTGTAGACAAAATGTGCTAAGTAAGTCATTGCTCTTCTGCAAGTCCATGTGCATGAGGCTGAACCTTGCCTAGGTGACAGATGTGGGGATGTGATTATGTCAAACCAATGTGGAGTAGTCACAATCTGCAGTCTGTGGCTGGAGTGAGAATCTGTGACTTGGTTTTCTCACCTGTAAAATGAGGGTAATAATAACACCTACCTCATGAGTTCATTATGAGAAGTGAATGAGTTAAGTGGCAGAAATGGTGTCTGATATCCATAAACATTAGCACTAAATTTGTAATGCATGAAACATCAGCAGACACTCAATATGTAAGTTAGTAGAATTTTTCACATTTTTTTCCCCTACTGGTTTTTGTTGAGCTGATATAACTATTGAAAGAAAATTGAGTCGCACTTAGTATATGCAAACAGTGTGTGATCGTGTATAAAGGCAAAATACAAAAGCATTTCTTAAGGAATGTAAAAGTGTAAAATATAGCTGGGGAGATGTAGACGTATACAATGACTCAAGCATGCATGAGTGACAGGGAGAGTGACAGGGACATGCTGACCGTGTGCCAAGTGTCAAATAGCCAGTTTTAAGTTTCCATGTCAGTTTCTTATATGAGGTGCATGGTGCTATGGTGGCTTTGGTCTGGCAGTTTCCCTGAAAGAGTTGGAATGTAAGGGTTATTGCTCTGTAGTGGTTATTCAGGGAAAGTAGGCTGTCTCGAAAATAAACTTCAATTCCATGTCAGGTATAATTGGTGATAAACTACTTGAATGAAGAACCAGCTGTACATTCCAACAGTGACACTTCTCTCACTGAAAATAGAGTGGTTAATTGTGGAGTAGAAGAATGCTTTTTAAAATAGATTCTGCATATTCACAATAGCCAAGCTAAGGAACAAACCTAGGTGCTCTTCAATGGATGAATGGTGTAGAAAATGTGGTACATATGCACAATAGAGTATTACTCAGCCATAAAGTTGGTAGACTATCAAGCTAAGTGAAATAAGCCAGTCCCCAAAAGTCAGAAATCAAATATTTTCTCTGATATATGGAAGCTAATCTAAAATAAGGGGAGGGAGATAAAAAATAGCAGAAAGGGGGCTGTAGCTCAGGGGCAGAGCACTTGCCTAGCATGTGTGAGGCCCTGGCTTTGATCCTTAACACCACATATAAATAAACAAATAAAATAAAGGCATTCTGTTCAACTACAACTGCGATTCTTTTTAAATTTAAAGATTAAAAAAAAATAGAAGAAAGATCAGTGGAGTAAGGGATAAGGAAAGAACAGTGGAATGAATCTGACTTAACTTTCCTATGTAGATATACGAGTATACCACACTGAATCGCACCATCATGTTCATCCACAAGACACGAATTATTAAAAAAAAAAACAACTAAGTAAATAGCAGAAAGATCAGCAGAGTAGAGGGAAGAGAACAAGGGAAGGAAGGGGAAGGGGAGGCACTGGGACTGAATTAGAACAAACTGTATTTCATGCTTTTATAATTTTGTCAAAATGAATCCTAATGTTAAATTAATCCTAAATAATATAAAGGATTCTGTATAATTTGTTTACTTTGTTCTAAAAATTTGCAAAATGCCATACTTCATAGTTTGAGGATAATACTTCTTATCTTTTTATCATATGTTTGTAGTGAATTAAAATTATAAAAGTATTGATATTTATTAAAGAATATTGAAAAATACCAAACAGGGAAATATCTATCAGGCTTATCATTTGAAGTCTGGAGTCTTGTGACAGTGTGATTATAATCTCACTTTTTGCTTCCTATCATGTCATACATTTTCATGTTTTGTGTTGTCAAAATTTTTAAGTATAATTTTAAACAATTACACAGTATTTAATCAACTTATTCCAGTATATTGGTTTGTTTTCATTATTCCCTACTAAAGTCATGGTGTGCTTTTTACCTTGGGTGTAATGCTTTTGTTGTCTTGTCATCATTGTTATATTTTGGATTCATATCTAAGCTTAGACTTCTGACTTGTAATGGCCAAATTTAAAGTCAAAATGCTAACTTCTTATTTGGGAAGATCTCAAACCTACATGAACAAAAGCTCAACATTTGTTAAAGGGTGGTATACTGAATGCAATCATTTCCTAACTTAAAATCGCCAGTCTATTGACAAAATAGGAGTGTTTAACAAAGTAATTTTCCTAAAGCCTTGATCCTTCCCCCTCTACCAGTGAGCTTATGAATGCTTGTTTCTCCTCAGCTTCACCAGCACTGAGGATCTGTATTTCTAAAGGTGCACAGAATTAAAACTTGGCTTACTTGGTCAATAAACAAAAATGGTGCTTTTATGCTTTATTTGTGGCTGCTACAAATCATGTCCCTCTATTTCAGCACAATAAAGCTTTTGGACTGGCCTGGTCTCAGCATCCTCTGAAAATACCAATACAAAGACCACTGTGGATACCACCTTTGTCCATTTGACCCTAACAGAGAAGGTGACCCATAAACATAGGATAGTGTTTGCATTCACAGACAAGTCTATCTTGCCTCAGATTAAAGCTCAATCACATTTAAAGATCAACAGAGGTGTGGCTAGTGACCTGAGGCAGTGAGTCATTTCCTGAAGTCATACCCCCAGCAGGTTGTGCTACTTTCACTTATAACATTGTTTTGTGAATCAGACTTTAATCATTGAAGGTGATGCTGGCTGAATAAGAGACTCCTTTGCTTTTTAAGCTTTTGGTCAGTGTGCGTCATGTGACTTAAAGGAGCATCCAAGGGAGATTAAGGGATGGTAGGCCTGGTTGGTGAGAGGGGAGCCATGCATGAGGGGGATGAAAATCCTAAATTGGATACTGTGATTGCACAAATGAAGGGAAGGTGTACATACAAAGAAGGTGAAATAAGGTAGGGTTCATATCTGACATAACAATAGAAAACAAAGCAAAACTGGATTATTGAGGTTTAACAAAAAAATGAAGCTGGTCATTGTGGCGCATGTCTGTAATCCCAGCGGTTGGGGAGCCTGGGACGGAGGCTCATGAGTTCAAAGGCTAGGCACTAAGCAACTCAGTGAGATCCTGTCTCTAAATAAAATACAAAATAGGGCTGGGGATGCGGCTCAGTGGTTGAGTGCTCCTGAGTTCGATCCTTAGTATCAAAAAAAAAAAAAAAAAAATCCCCCCAAACAAACAAACAAACAAACAAACCCAAAAAACCTAAATTCTGAGTTTGAAGAGTGTGGAGGACAACAGTGGGAGCTGTGCAACTTCTCGGGGGCTTTCTGCTTCCACATTTGTAACGTGGGGAAAGAGGAGCCGTGTGGGCTGTTTCTGGACTCACCATGAGAATCATATGACTTTTGCAAAAATGCCTCAGCTGTTCTTAGCGTCAGTGGGTAATCATAATAAAGAAGGGATACAAGCATGATCAGGGGAATTTGCTATTGAAAAAAGGAATGAAGATCCAGGAAAGAATGGAAATAGGAAGGAAACATGGGAAACTACAGTGTTCCTGACACTGGGCTTGCTGCTTTCAGACATGGGTTCTCATGTTGTTCTAACCACCACCCCGAGGAGGGTGCTACCCTCTTCCCACCATTACAGGGAGAATGCTGAAGTCCATAACTTCTCCAAGGTCACATGGCTAGTAGATTAAGCAGGGTGGGTAACAAAGTAACATTGACTGAACTCCCACAGAAGCCTGAGGAGAAGACCTCAGTGACTGCGGATTGTGTTTTAACACAGTGGACCTGTTCCAGGCTCAGACACAGGAGGGTGACTTTGCCCAGGACCTCTTTCCTTATACCAGGTCTACTGGAAGAGGAAAACTAGATAGGGGTGCTGCACTTCCTCTTCTTGCCCTTTTCAACAGATCTGACAGTGGAATCCCTTGTATTTGTGGCATTCTTGCTGTGGCCTGGGAAGCCCCATTGGAAACCTCACCATTGGGCTCACAGTTTGGCAAGACCCCTCCCTCCATACCTCAATGCACGTCTTCCTTTTGAAGCCAGATTTAAAGTTAGGTAGTCAGTGTAGTTAGATAAATCGGGTCTAATGCCGAGTGAAATCTAAAATGGAGGCCATGCGGAGAATGACTCAGGGAAAACACAGGACAACTCATGGAATGTTAATGAAGTCCCGGAAAGGCCCTAGGCCAAAGTCCACCCCAAAGAAATGTTAATGAACAGCCCCCAGCAAAAAGGTGCTGACTCAGAAGTCCTTCCAGACCAGATTACTTCTTTGGCCCACCTGTGTCCCACCCCTCGGGCCTTCCCACCTACATTCCAACACTGAAAGAACTATAAAAAGGGGAGACAACATCCCTTCCACGGATTCCACCTCTTGGGTCCCCTTCTTCCTCCGGGAGAAGTCTTTTCTGCTGTCCTTTAATAAACTTCTAATTTCTACTCTGACCTTGCCTCGGCGTGCTTCTTTGGTGTTATTTTTCAACATTGGGGAAGCAAGAACTCGTCACCGGTCAACAGCGGTAACACTTTTTGCATGGGCCGAGTTGGCAATTAGCTACTCCGTCAACATTGCTTCATTTACTCTGGCTTTTTGTGGGGAAGATGTTTGTTTCTCTCTCTCTGGCTCTGGGGCCCAGATGATGTTCTTCGTCCTTCTGGGGAGAGTTGAATGTGTCTGGCTTGCTCTCATGGCCACTGACAGGTATGTGGCTGGCTGTCATTCATTGCATTACAACCTCATCTTGAGTTGGCTGGGATTCCTGTTGTCATTGCCTATGACCATTCTAATCGGCCGCCTTCCATTCTGCGGTCACAACAGAATTTGTCACCTCTGTGTCATACCCACAGTCATGTGACTGGCCTTTGCAGACACCCCACATGCACGAGGCAGCTCTCTTTGCCATTTGTGTGGCCACTGTGGCCGACACTTTCTCCTTACCTGCTTCTCATGGTTGCACCGTGGCCACCTTCCTGAGGATGAATTCTGCAGATGGAAAGTGCTAGAACTTTTCTACCAGTTCCTCTCACCTCCTTGCAGTTCTCCTTCAGTAAGGATATTGCACCCTCATCTACATTTCCCCCCTCTATAGCTACTCCCCAAAAGAATCCCCAACTTCTGTTGTCTCCTTTTCTTCCCAGTGCAGAACCCCTTAATCTACAGCATAAGGAACCAAGAGGTAACTAACGCAGTAGAGACTTGTGGCAAAAATTTTCTGGGTCAGGAATCCAAAAATGTCACTTCCTTGAAAAAATAATCCTCAAACCAGGAGGAGGGACATGATCTGATGGAGAGGAAACTCAAAAGATTAAGGAAGGAGCGGAGCAGTGACCATCTTCATGTCTACCTCAACTGGTGGAATGCTCATCAGCGCTAATTCCTCCATTTTTAATGAGATTCTAGTGATGAAGACCTGAGTTGATTACTTCCACCTTAACCAGCCTCCTTTGCTCCCTTTGGGCTTAGAATAAGGAGTGGCGCAGGAAAATCAGCGAAGAAAAGAAGGGACAAATGTATGATGGTGATGGCAGGTAAGGCACGTAGACCCAACGGACTCACCTTTCTCTTTGTCATGTAAGGCCAGCTCAAGTCCAACCATCTTTGTAAAATCCGTCTGACCACTCTGCCCAACAGTGAACTTTTTCTTTTCAGTGAAATCATTCTTCTTTTTTATGCAACAGAGTTTCATACGTTTTGGTATTACCTCATTCTTTCTTTGCATCTTCCGACACAATGCTAGGCAAAGAGTAAGTGTTTAGCCTTAGGATCTGGGGCATGAACATGAGCCTTAATGTTTTCTTTGTGTTGAAAGGGGATGATAATGATATTGACAGATCTCCGAATTCAAGGGATTGGAATGATAGTCAAATGAGATAAAGGATATGCAAAACTATAATAGGAAAGTACACAAAAAGCCATAATACATTTCTGCAAATGTGCAAATGTATATATGTTTCCTTGGAACCAGGAAAAATGCACTTGCTTGTAGTCTCAGATACTTGGGAGGCTGAGGCAGAAGCATTGCTTGAGCCTAGGAGTTTGAGGCCAGCCTGGGTATAGTGAGACCCTGTCTCAAAACACACACACACACACACACACACACACACATATATTTCTTGGAGGTCCTCAGTCATTGCAACAGAGCAGCTCTCACTGAGTTTTTCAGGTCCGATTTCTTTAATAGTCATATCAGCTGTTCCCCAAAAAAGATAGTAGAGTCAGCTGCTTCTCATTGCAAGACCTCGGGTCCTGTGATCCTTGCAGGGGAGTCCCCAAATCACAAGAGGCAATGAGCGGTACCATTGGAGGTTGGTGGAGAGGACTGAATGGAAGATTGTGAGCAGGGAAAGGTATTTCCAAGATATTTTTCTTAAAAAGATAAAAGTGAAGAATCTCATTCTCTTTTAGATGTTGCAAATGCAATGGTATAGTAGGTACCAAAAGACACTCTGTCACTTATTTGATTGTGCAACATATAAGAAAGT
Source organism: Marmota flaviventris (assembly GCF_047511675.1). Classification (NCBI taxonomy): domain Eukaryota; kingdom Metazoa; phylum Chordata; class Mammalia; order Rodentia; family Sciuridae; genus Marmota; species Marmota flaviventris. Next base: position 12,740,683 of record NC_092506.1, on the reverse strand, counting down.
GGAAGAATGAAGAACAATATGGAAACTCAATGGGAATAACTTTTGGGGTCTTTAGCCAGGCCGTAACATTAAGAATTACAGGACCATACAACTATTTTCATTAGTGTTACTATGCAGGAGATCTAGTAAATATTTTATTGGTAGCAATGGTATTTGTTGAAATTAATAAATTATTTGTTTTAATTTACTCTAACGCAATATCCTTACACAGAAGATTTGAAACAACTTAAAAATACATCTAGTACAAAATTTAAAAACACAGAGTCAAGAAGATTGGGGTAAATAAAAAATTCAGACAGGACTATAAAAATATAGTAACAAGATTGCTATGCAAAAATGCTTCTCGGGATGGGGTTGTAGCTCAGAGGTACAGTGCTTGCTTCCTATATGTGAGGCAGTGGGTTCAATCCTCAGTACCACCTAAAATAAATAAAAAAACAAAGGTATTATGCTCATCTACAACTAAAAATTATAATTTTTTAAAAAAGCTTCTCTGCAGTTTTGTAGAAATCACCTGTCTGCTGGTGTCTGAGCTTTCTAGTAGTCAAGGGCAATATAATTAAATTTACAGAGTACAGAGTTCATGTAACAATACACAACCATATTTTTCTTGGTTAGGGCTTATATTTAAAAGGATCTTTTCCCTATAATTTTCAAAAGAGGATACAGCATATGTATTAACACACTGACAATTATAATGACATTAGATATCATTTGTTAAGCATTAAACTATGTACCAGACATTGTTTTAGCTGCTTAGTACATGGTATCTCACTTGATAACCACAAAATCTTATGGGGTAGGTGCCATCGTTATCATCAATTTAGACACAAAGAATTGAAGCTCAGAGTGGTTAAATAATTTTGCGACATTACCTATCTATTGAAGTGCTGGTGCAGACATTGCACCCTAGAGCCTGTGACCTTAATCACCACAAAGCACAGAAAATATGAAAGGAATTTTTTGGGGGCGAATTCAATATAGGCTGATGGTGTGACATTGATATGCGAGCCACTTCAAGTAGTTCTCATGTCCCATCACAATCAATAAAAGGATAAAATTCTTTGATATTCTAAAGAGATATTAAGTAATAAAACTAAACCATGAGCACCTAATTAGACAGCATGTCTTCCAGAATTGCTCAACAAATATTATTTTACCCAAGAGGCATTTCATAGGAATCAAAGTAGAGAAAGTTTCCATCTGAGAATTGGAATACAAATATTTTGTAAAAATAACAAGTCATGTTATTTCACACTTACTGTACAAGACTTGGACAGGATTGGTTTTTATTATTTCATTACACATCCATTAGCATGCTCCAACTCATAATGGAATCATAATGGAATTACACTTGAACAATGCAAAATAATGTCATTATGTACTGATTCAATTTACTCATAAATAAAATTATTATTTGAGCCTGATGGAATGACTCTCAGTGGCATTAGCTTTGTGAAGGAAATAACATACTGGCTAACTGGTTTATAGGAGATAGATATTTATCAAAACTGTTTAAACAAAAGGCATCAGGCAGGCTGTAACTCAGCATTAAGTAGGCCCTCGTTGACACCCAAGGTCTCTTCTTGCTAGTCATCCATATTGCTGGAGAAGGATGAAATATAAAGCCAAAGGCTTGGTTTCAAATCCCGGATTAGCTACCCACCAGCTGTGCAAATATGGACAAGCTGATTTACTTCTGTGAATTGTGGTTTCATCATCTGAAGAATTATTAATTATTAATATCAATTATCAATCACTGCCCAATGTATTCATTACAGTATTATAAAATTAACATGAAATATAAATGAAACTTTGTAAGCATTAAGTTATCAAGCAAATTATATGATCAGTGTCACCACCGTCACCATCTCTTCCTGCTCGTCACTTTGTCCTATGTCTCCATCGTGGCTGCCATCCTGAAGATCCATTCTACAGAGGGAGACACAAGACCTTCACCCGTTCCTCCTGCCTGACTCTGCTCCTCCTCCAGTTTGGATGTACAGTCGCATCAGCTTTTGCCCTGGTTCCAGCTACTCTCCTGAGAGGGGTCTGTAGTGTCTGGTTTACACATTCAACACCCCAGGCTGAACCCCTTGATCTACAGCATGTGGAATAGAGAGCTTAAGGATGCTCTTAGAAAAAGAAGAAATTGCAAGATTCTTGCTGCTCAGAACACAATGGCTGTTTCTGGAGAGTGTTGATCAAGCAGCTACTTTTCCACCGAAAAGAAAAATGGATGGATTATACAAAAGTCTAGAAGCCAAGGGGTAAAAAAACTGCTAAGTTTCAGGAGTTGTTGCAAATTCTGTCTCTCCTCTTTTTCTGCTGTGGTTGCGTTTTCTGGCTGTGCAAACTCAGTCCTTCATTGCTAAAAGTGCCTGCTTGTGGGGTTTGTTTAAAGGATCATGAAGTGAGATTGTGATGCAGCTGACATCAGGTGCTATGTCAACTGCAGCATTTGATCTTTGATAATCTGGATCTCCTTTTGATAATATTTCTCCCTAGAAACCAAATCTGTTTCTTGCTTTTCCTAAAATTTATTTACATTCTTTAGATGGCTACAAGCTAAGATAACCAGTGTGCCAAGTTCCAATGACACAAAGATTGCAGAGTTCTCAAAGGCTGATCACGTGAGATGGTGTCATTTCTTCTACAATAGCAGACACCAGCATTTCCTAAAATAATGGCTGATTTTCAAAGACTACTTCGTTTGGATGTCATGAAAAAATGAATTCCATGGTTAAGAGTTGAATAGGCGACGGCTCCACTGTGTTCTTGAAGACGTGCAGGTGCACTACCTTGGAGGTTCTAAAGTGGAACAATCTTAGGAAGGCGTTTGATCACGTGGAAGTTTTCTTTCTTTAATACTTACTGTCTTAACCCAATGAAGACAACCTTCTGGAAACACTCACAGGAAGGACAACAGAGAAGACCTGTGGGGGTGGCACTAGGTTGAATGATCTGTCAGATGAGTTGTGTCCCAGCTAACTTTGACCTAGAAACTAAAAACACATGCAAAAAACATAGCAAAATTCCAATGATGTAATCATTTTTGTAGTGAAATTAAGGGCTCATTATTCCTGATTTTTGCTTTTAGGAAGGGGACCAAAGAGCTTTGGGGAACATGGCATTCTATGGAGCATCTCAGCCTACAGAGGTAGGTAGGTGCTCAAGGCCTCAAGGAGCAACAGAAACATTGGCCAGCCTCCTTGGGTCATAGAGATACAGCACACACCTATCTACTCTGCCCACTGTGCCAAGCGTGGTTTGCAGTTTGCATTTGAGAGAACCAGATTGAAATACTGGGATTGGCCAGAAGCACACAGTGAACCAGTGGGCAATGTGGAGACTGCATCCTGGGGGAGAAGGATGCATTGGTTATAGGAAGAGCCTCATGGCCTCCTAGGACACTGTCACTGTCTCTTGCAAATCCTTTGGAGTCTGATTCTAGAAGATCCACCAAAAGATAGCTATAGGCTGCTACTACCTGCTAGGGAGTCAGCAGATTTTTCTCCCCAAAGCTTTTAAAAATGAATATTTACTCAGCATCAATAAGGTATGAGGTAAACAACCTAGCTGCACTTAATAGATGAATGGATAAAGAAACTCTGTTACATATACACAATGGAATATTACTCAGCAATAAAAGAGAATAAAATCATGACATTTGCAGTAAGTGGATGGAGGTGGAGAAGATAATGCTAAGTGAAGTTAGCCAGTCTGAAAAAACCAAAGACCGAATGTTCCCTCTGATAAGTGGATGCTTATCCATAATTCATATCCATAATAAGGGTGGGGGAGGAGCATGGGAAGAATGGAGGAACTTTGGATAGGGCAAATGGGAGGGAGGGTATGGGAGGGGATTATGGGGGTAGGAAAGATGGTGGAATGAGATGGACATCGTTACCCTAGGTACATGTATGCAGACAGGAATGGTGTGACTCTACTTTGTGTACAGCTAGAGACATGAAAAGTTGTGCTCCGTTTGTGTACTGTGAACTGAAATGCATTCTGCTGTCATGTAGAACAAATTAGGACAAATAAAAAAATTAATTAAAAAAAGAAGGTACGAGGCAATTAAGTTCAACAAATGTAAAACCATACTTAGTGGTATGAGAACTAGGAAAGAAAAACAAAGAAATGGGAGGGGGAGAGAGATAGCATTCCTGGGAGAGAAAAAGTGAAGGACTTAAAGAAGAGAAAGCACACCCCCCCACACACCCACACACACTTGTGTTGGAATAAATAAAGTACTGTCAATATTCATTCACAAACAACTGTTACTATCTTGCCAAACGACCTTAAATTTAGAAAATAAAAATGTGAGCAATGATTAAAGTACAGCTAAGGCTAGTGGCAATTAAAACAGCTTAGACTATCACGTCCCCAAACAATTCCTGTTTGTGTTCAAAGTCCAACTGGGGATGGTCCAGTTGAAAGCCAAGTCAGCCTCCTGGGGCTTGGTGGAGTCGGAGTGGGCAGGGAATTCACAGCAAGGAGATGCAGGGTGAGGCCCAGAGTTCCCAGCCTGCAGGTCCCCAGTCCGGCCCTCTTCCCTTGTGCAGAGGCCACAGGGAAGGGGTGACTGTGCCTAAACGTGTGCTGTTCCCAGGGAAGGGGGTTTCTCAGAGAGTCAGCTCCAGGGTTCCCTAGGTGGTAAGAAGATGATCACAGCTCGGGCTTTGCTCAGTCTCAGGTAAGATGTGGCTGCAGCCCCTGTGGGCAGGAGGGAGGAAAGGCATGAGGAAGACCTGCCCATGGAGTGCTGTGTGCTTTGGAGCCTGGGGCATGGCCTGGGATGCTACCACCTGGGGATTCCTGATCCTGGGAGGGGCTCCTGGCACTGAGTCCCACAGGGAGTGGGGCAGCAGGTTAGCTCTGGAGCCAGTGAGGTGTCACTACTTATGCCAATGATACTCACACTAGCAGACGTTCCCCCTGCTGAGGATGAGGACAGCTCTGTCTCTCCCTGGAAAGGTGACCAGTTTTCTAGGTTGCCTGTGGGTAGTGAGAAAGGGGTGTGTACCATCTCTTGCAGGGGTTAGGACACCCAGCAAATATCCTGTAAGATAATCAGTTTCTAAGTTAGACACCCCAGCACTTTCTGGGTTGGGAAGGGGTCCCTGCACAGATGTTGACCAAGTCTTTGGAGGTAATCCAGAACCACAAAAGTGACCTATCAGAGGATGACACCTTCCTGAGGCCTGCCATTTCCTGGGTAAGAAGAGACCTGGAGCTGACCCACCCAATCTTGAAGTAGCAAGCAATTGCACAGCAGCAGAGGCAGCCTAGGTGCACAGGGAAGGGACCGCTGGCTGCATCAGAAGCTGTCAGCATTGGCACTTTATCCCACTGAGAAGAACTCAGAGGAGGAGCATGCTTGAGAGTGGACAGTGGGGAGAGTTCTCACTCACTCATCAATGCCTTGGATGAAGACCAAAATGGCAAGAAGAAGTACAATATCTTATAATAAAACCCTAAGAGCCAAATCAACTGCATAGAATAAAATGGACAAATTAAATACAAATGGTGACATCTATTTAATTTTTAAATTGAGGCTGAGGATTATTCATTAATTAAGTATCAAGCTTACTGTTGGGCTTCCTAGCAGCTAAGGCATAAAGGGAAACATGTAGCATTCATGGTCAAGAAGGATGATATCCATGTCTTCACTCAGAGACAGGAACATATATGTGTGGGGGCTGAAGTTGGAGGCAGTGTGTTAAGAACTCAGGATCACATCCCTTCTGTAAACAATGCACTGGTTTAAACAAATGGAATTCACTGAGGTTTTCAAGCATTTCAGACATATTCTACACAGAATTTTTTTTTAAAATTTGAAACATACTTGAAAACTTGTCGATGTTCTAAAGAAAATCTGGTTGACTCTCTAGAGAAGTACGTGTAAGGAATGTGGCTTCCTGGGGCAATAGTCCAATATGCACAGTGAGCTTTGAGACACAGGTTCATTGTATTTAAAGATGACCATGGACAGACACTGGTATTTTAGAGTGATGAATTAGAATTCTTCGCAAGATCTCAAAAGGCTGGAGTGGTGAATCAAACCTCAAAAAAGTTCATTTAAAGAAGAGGTAAGGCTAAAGAAAAAAGAGAGAGGGAAAGAAGGAAGGGAGGGGGGAGGGAGGGACATTATAAGCAGCAGCTTGGATGGCATCATTTTCTCATCATCATCCAGGTTGTGTGGCCATATCTCCATGTTAATTCTGGTTCTGACAATTAATGGTTCTGCAATTACTGGGACGTTTGTGTCCCTTGCTCAAATGGGAGTTTAAAATGTCAATAACATTTTTATGACTTAAAAAAATAAACAAATGTTCTTTACAGAAAATTTGAACAATAGAGAAAAGTATAAAGAAAATATCAATCTCCTAATTCTCTCTAAAATGCTAAGCGTGGAGGGTGGGTTTCCTTTTGGAGGGATGACCTCATTGCCGACACCCTATGTGCCACTTTGTTTCCTCGTTCAGCATTACGTTATCAGCACTTACTTCATTAAACCTCTTAAGTGGAACAATTTTAATGGGAAGGTAGGAGCTGATCATATGAATACCCCACCATTGCCTTGAACTTTAACTCACCGTAAAAACTGTTAAACCATCTTGGACGCATCTTAATGCATTTGGGTCCATGTTCTGGTCTGTTTTGTTGGGACAACTTTTAATGTGGAGCGTTGGTTTAATCATGGAACATTCAAAAACTCTTCTTGGAAGTTGCCAATTCTCTCCTCAGAAAGGGTATGCTCTAATAGTTTCAGAGGTAGAAAATAAAGATGACCTTTTCTATTTTGAACTTACTGATGTGAGTCACCGGTACTACTAATCTCAATAAAACCTCAGTGTTTGCGTCAGAGCATAATTATCAAGTGCCGGGCACTGATGTGGGTGGGTCCTGGGTATTAGTGAGGGTGAAGTGGAGTCGGTGGCTACCCCATGGAGCTTGGAGACCATGGAGGGGACAATTACAAAGAAGTGAGCCCAGAGGTGAACGCAGCACTGTGTTAGAGATAACGATTCTCTTTCTAGTCCCCGACTTCCCCCTTCATGTTGAACTCATGGAAGTCAAATGTTTGGGGTAAAGGGTCTGCTGGGCTTCTTTACTTACCCTGGAGACAGAGACAGTAAGAGATAGAGATAGAGATAGAGAGAGAGAGATAGAGATAGAGATAGAGAGGGAGAGAGAGGAGGGGGAGGGGGAATGTGCTCCTGCCATTGCTCGCAGGAATGCAATTTCACCTCTTCAGGAACAACGTACTCTTACAAACTTCCATATGGAAATTGACCAGCCATGAAGGAGCCGATATTCTATCCCACTTGCCCAGGTAAGGCTGTGCCAAAACACTGCATCATCAGATGAGAGCACAGAGTTAGAAGCACTTCGGAAAAAAATAAAAATAAACATTTTACTTGCAAACTGGGCATCGAGAGCTAGTATTTAGAGGAAAAGCTGCCATCAGCAGGAATACCAAGCATGACTTATTCTGTGTGAGAAGAAGCAACAAAGAGGTTAAGGGATCATTATGTGTACAAAGGTCACGGCGTATCTTCAGACAGGAGTAGAGCAAAATTCAGTCTTTTGGGGATGATCTGGTCACTGCAGGGTGCTAAGTGCCAAGTAACATTTTTCCACCTTTCATGTCATGTGAGGTATGTTGCGGTCTCTCCTGCTCAAACTCACGTTAAAACTGTAGCTCCCTTTGTGATGGTCTTAGGAAGTGGGGCATGTGGGGAGTAATCAGTTTCAGGGGATTCAGCATGCATGTCCCTTGAAGGGTTTAGTGTCCTCATAGAAGGGGAAGAGACACTACAGCTTCCTCTCACTGCCATAAGAGCATACAGTGAGAAGGCAGCATCTGCTGTCCAGGATGAGGGCCCTCACTAAGAGCCAGTTTTGTAGCACCCTGAACTTGGAGTTACCAGCCTCCAGAACTGTGAGCAATGAAAGTCTTGTCTAAGCCACTCAGTCTGTGCTATTTTAAAATAACACTCTGAACTGTTTAAAACAAGTGTTTACTCTTTAGAACAAGGATAAGTGTCAGGTTAGTTTTCTCCAGGGGATATGGTGTGTGCTTGTCTGTATGTTTGTTTTTGTGTGTGAGTGAGTGTGTGTGTGTGTGAGTCTAATTGTTTTAGATCCCATAAAAACTTGCTTAGAAATGCATTTCTATTGATCATAAGTGGTGCAAAGAAAAAAAATAAGAGATTTTATCTTTTTGGAATTGGGGAATGAACACAGGGATATTATCACTGAGCTACATGCACAGCCCTTTTTGTTTTATCTTATTTTATTTTGGGGGGTACCAGCACTGAACCCAGGGGCACTTGGCCATTGAGCCACATCCCCACCCCTATTTTGTATTTTATTTAGAGAAAAGGTCTCACTGAATTGCTTAGCAAAGCCTTGCTTTTTTTTTTTTTTTTTGAGTTTTTTAATATTTATTTTTTAGTTTTCGGCGGACACAACATCTTTGTTTGTATGTGGTGCTGAGGATCGAACCCGGGCCGCATGCATGCCAGGCGAGCGCGCTACCGCTTGAGCCACATCCCCAGCCCCAAAGCCTTGCTTTTGCTGAGGCTGGCTTTGATCCTCCTGCATCAGCCTCCTGGGGTGTTGGGATTACAGGCATGCACGACCCTGCCTAGTGCTCTTTTTATTTTTTAGTTTGAGATAGAGTCTCTCTTTGTTGCCCAGGCTGGTCTTGAACTTGTGATCCTCTGGCCTCAGCTTCTGGGATATAGGTGTAAACCACTATACACAAGAGACTCTAGAATGAATTAAAACACAATATTTTTTTCCCTTTAAGCATTAAATAACTATTGTTAAAACCAACTGTATGTAACAAGTTGTGGACAGGCATCAGTTTGGGACCATTTACGGGGGTAAGGGCAGAATTCCTGGAATATACAAGGGGTGATGAGGCACTCAGGGCTAGCAGTGGTGGAAGTGACACTGTGAGGGAACTGAGCCCAGCTGTACCTGGTGCTATGGGGGTCAGGCCACCCACCCAGAACTGCTATCGTAGAACCAATAGGGAAGAGGGAGGAGGAGGTGGCATGGAATGCATGGGATAAATACCCTGCCATACTGTTCTTCATTCTTCTGCCTGTTTCTGTCCTACCAGAAGCCAGAGAGTGAAGGAGCCCTGATGACGTAATGCATGGGGACCAGCCTTTCAAGGGGCAGAGCCGGGCAGAGAATGGATCCGGGGGTGAGTGGTACATAACCAGCAAAACCTTCCTTTGGTGAATCACCAACAGGAACAGCAACCTCTCCAAATTTGGGGAATAGAGTGTCTAGAGGGTAGAATAGCATCTCAGAGCCAAGGACTGAGGAATTTTCAGGAAAAGGGAGCGCCACTAGGTATATATGCAACAGATTATTGGATTCAGGAACTTGGAAGTCCTTGGTGGTCTTCTTTAAAGTGGTCTAGGGAGCTGGAGGGGTGAGGTGGAAGCTCACGGCCCATGATGAAGGAAGGACAGCAGATGTCCATTCTGGGAGGAGCCAGGAGGGTGACATAACCCTGAGGGCAGTTTCTTTATACTGGGGGAGCTGAGGGTGCTCTAGAGTGGGGGGGCAGAGGTAGGTGTTGGAGCTTGAGCAGTGGATCTGTGGAGCAAGACCCCAGAGAGCCCAGCAGGAGGCCAATATTTAGGCCAAGGAGGAGGGACGTTCCCACTGAGGCAGGTGGGAGTGTGTGATGGGCAGCCGGGTCAGCAGACACTGCTGCAGGCCCAGAGCTGGTGAGCATGAAAGGAGAGCTGCCTCGGGGGCTTCTGTTCCTTCTTTGTGTGTGTGTGAAGTTGGAGCCGGAGCATGAGGGAAGGGGGCGGGTAGAAGAGAAGGGCAACGAGGTGAGGGACTAGCCTTGGTGAGGACTGGAAAGAGGGGCTGACTCGGGGGCTTGGGGAGGGTGCTGGGGTTGAGAATGCCAATCTCTGCTGTGGCACCAGGGGACAGAGTTTTGTGGTCTTTTTCAGTCACGATCAGTTAGGATTAGAGACAGGGGACATTACAGTATGTGTTAGGGCTCACAGAAGGACGTGAAAATGGCAAGCATTGGTGGAAGACTAGTGGAAAAGAAGCATCAGACATCTTTGTAAGATGAGAGAGAATAGAGCCCAAAGGGGAGTTCTTTGGGGAAGCTGGAAGCATCAAGGTGATCTGGAAGAGGTGGAAGAAGAGTGGTTTTCAGGATTACTAGCATTCATGAGAGCTTACTAGGGAGCCGCCACATTTAGTCTCCTGAGGCTCTTGAGAATGATACTGTCCTGTCTTTATAGATGAAGAAGCATCTGATTGACATTGATCTGTCCTCAGGGGCAGCGCCTGGGCTATCAGCAGGCCCAATGCAGAGGACACATGGAGGAAGCAAACCAAACTGGGATGATCCACTTCCACTTCCGCCCCTTCTCCCGACTCCCCGAGGTGCAGGTGCTGATTTTCGTGACCTTTCTCGGGATGTACCTGGTCAGCATCACTGGAAACCTCTCCATTTTCCTCACCATCTGGATGAACCGCTGTCTCCACACCCCCATGTACTTCTTCCTGGCAAACCTGGCAGCTCTGGAGGTCTTCTACTCCTCCACCATCGCCCCTCTGACCCTGGCCAGCGTCCTGTCCACAGAGAGCACCCTCATCTCCCTGCCAGGCTGCGGCACCCAGATGTTCTTCTTCATCTTCCTGGGCAGTGCGGACTGCATTCTGCTGGCCGTCATGGCCTATGACCGGTTTGTGGCCATCTGTCACCCTCTGCGCTACACCCTCATCATGAGCTGGCGCGTGTGTGTGCAGCTGGCTGTGGGGTCCCTCGTGCTGGGGTTCGCCTTGGCCCTGCAGCTGACTGTGCTCATCTTCCGGCTGCCCTTCTGCAGCAGCAAGGAGATCAGCCTGTTCTACTGCGACGTCCTCCCTGTCATGAGGCTGGCCTGTGCCGACACCCACGTCCACGAGGTCACCCTGTTTGCGGTCAGTGTCATTGTGCTCACCATCCCCTCCCTGCTCATCACCCTGTCCTATGTCTTCATTGTGGCTGCCATCCTGAAGATGCGCTCTGCAGAGGGGAGGCACAAGGCCTTCTCCACCTGCTCCTCCCACCTGACTGTGGTCCTCCTGCAGTATGGGTGCACAAGTGTCATCTACCTGTGCCCCAGCTCCAGGTACTCTCCAGACAGGGGCCAGGTGGTGTCTGTGGTTTACACATTTGTCACCCCTGTGCTGAACCCCTTGATCTACAGCATGAGGAACAGGGAGCTTAAGGAGGCTTTGAAGAGAGCATTGATGAGGTTCCTTGTGCTCTAGCACAGTGAGCACTCTGACTGTTCTTCCCCAAAACCTCCCAGGGAAGATTGACAGGTGACCAGCACCCCTGCAGGGTAGATTCCTGCTGAGGAGGCAGGAGCTGCCTGGGAAATAAAAAATCTGAAATAGTTAGTAAGAAATAAAGACAGAGCCAGAAATTAGATTCAAAGAGGAGTGCCTGATGGGTCCTCTAGTCCTGATGGGAGATGGAACTGAACAACTAAAAAAAGGTTCTGATTACTTAAGGGGGAGTACACCAAAGGCAGGGAGAAGGTTTCAGGGGGAGGAGTCTTGGCTAGGTGATTGCTTTCCCGCCGGCAGGGGTCTTGCTGTAAAAAGGTTGATTGGCATTTGGCAAGCCACACCCATCTCTGGGAGGCTCCATGGGGGCACTCCCATCTCCTGGGCTATGCAAGAATTTGAGCTGGAGCTAGGCAGGATGCTACATGAACCAGGCATTCTCAAACCAGCAGGATTCCTACTGGGAGTTCCTGATACCAGGCTTTCCTGCCTAATGGCTTCAACATAGCTTTAGTTCATGCACAGTTCACCATGGCTTCCCGCAGAAGACCACAAGTCAACTGCAAGAGGAGGAGATGGGGGCTGACGGGGCAATGATTTCATACTGTTAGGCTTCCTGATTGCAGTACTTTGAAATATCATTTTTTTTTTTTGTCGCCTTCAGTTTCTTCATCTCCAGAATGAGGACTAATAACCTCCCGGTATGTAGCTATGTTAGGAGAATCCCCAGATACATTAAGTGAAAATACTTCATGACTTTTAAAGGGAGAGATTGCAGTGAATGTGGTTATTACCACCCCATATAAAATCTTGTCCTTTCTTGGACTTATCTCCTGTTGTGGTACTCAGGTTCTCAGCAATCTCAAACACACACTTTTTGAAAATTTATTTATTTTTATTTACTCTAATTTGTTATATATGACCATAGAATGCATTAATATTCATAGTACACATATAGTGCACTTTTTTTTATATCTCTGATTGTATACCAAGTAGAGTTACACCATTCGTGTCTTCATACATGTACTTGCAAATTGGTGCAGCCAATATGGAAAGCAATATGGAGGTTTCTTGGAAAATTGGGAATGGAACCACCATTTGACCCAGCTGTCTCTCTCCTCACTCTAAAACAGCATACTACAGGGACACAGCTATATCAATATTTTATAGCAGCACAATTCACAATAGCTAAACTGTGGAACCAACCTAGATGCCCTTCAGTAGATGAATGGATAAAGAAACTGTGTTACATATACACAATGGAATATTACTCAGCAATAAAAGAGAATAAAATCATGGCATTTGCAGGTAAATTGATGGAGTTGGAGAATATAATGCTAAGTGAAGTTAGCCAATCCCAAAAAAACCAAATGCTGAATGTTTTTTTCTGATATAAGGATGGTGATTCATGATGGGATTGGGGGGCAGGTATTGGAGGTTTAGATTAACACTAGATAGGGCTAAGGGGTGGGAGATAAAGGGAGAGGGAATGGGGGTAGGAAAGACAGTGGAAACATCACACTGTTGAACAGAGCAAAACCAGGAATAATATGTAAATCAATAAATCAATCTGGGAACATTTCCACAATCCTCTTATGATTACTGAGTTTGTTTTTCAATTATTAATCTTGAATCTTAATTTATCTTTCAGAAAGATGTTCTAGGGGACGCACTAGAGTTTAACAGTTTTATAGATTCTGATTTTTGATCTTTACTCTGGAAATAATGTGTGTCCATGTTCATCTCTATCACTCTGCTTCTCAAATTCTCTGCATGTGTGCTTCTCCTCCTCCTCCTCCTCCTCCTCCTCCTTCCTTTTTCCTTCTCCTCATTCTTCTTTCTCTGTCTCATAAAACATCTCATGGGCCTATCCTTTCTCCTGATGAGTGTGCCTGACATGGCAATGTTGCTTTGGTAATGGAGCCTCTGTGGGTAGCAGAAGGAGCGTGTGGTTTGGTCTGGATTCAGGTCTGCCAGAGTTAATTCTGGGATGACACCGACTAAAGTGCGAGGCAGGGAAAGGACTCCCTACCATGGCTCTGTGTGGCCTGAATAGAACGATGCTTGCTGTTTGAGTCTTATTTGCCTCCCAACATGGATGGCTTAACAACATTTCCTAAGGTGGGGCAAGATCATTCATTCTTCCACCTACTGGTATTTAGTGATCTATTCTTTCAGCAAGGTTTGGCAAAGCAGCAATCATGTATTTATTGGACTCCACTCTGTATTATGTACCATGTACCCAGGTGGGATGAGTGGAGCAGGAAGTGGGGACATAAGCCAGTAGCAACCCTGTTTAAAGGAATTAGAGGTCTGGAGGAGTTTGTGGACTCAGCGATCAATTACCAATAATAAATTTTGTGATGCCACAGAGGAGAGACAGGGCATTGAGGTGATTTTGATGGTGGGAGGTTGTATCTGAGCAGTGCCGTCACAGGTCTCCAAGCCTCTGGACTTGCAAAGAGGAGAGGGAAGGGCATTCTGCAGAAGGGAACCGGAAGGACACAGAAATAGGAAATTCTCTCCCTGGGTCTCTAATTCTTTATCTGTTAAAGTATAAAAAATATGGTGCCAGTGAAGGGAACAATTAAGAATTTGAAAAGAAAACCTACAGAATGGGGAATATCCTTGCAAGTTACTCTTCTTACAGAGCATTATGACCTAGGAGATAGATATATATATATCAAAAAAATAACACCCAAACCCCAAAATAACCTATTTATTTATGAGCAAAGGAACTAAACAGAGAAGATTTAGAGAAATGGTACTATAGATGCTCCTCAACTTAAAACGTGTTTGCATTACAATAAACCCATTGAAGTTGAAAATATCACAGTTGAAAATGCTGAAATACACCTAACGTACAAAACAGCATCTATTAGCAACAGTACATTGTAGAGCTGCGGTGGGTTACCTTCTGGGTCATGTGGCTAGCTCAGAGCTGAGGCTTGCTGCTGCTGCCCATCTTTCTCAGAGAGTGCTGTATTGCACATCAGTGGCCCCAGAAAAGATCAAAATTCAAAACTAGAAGTAGGGTGTCTCCCAGATGCATGGAGCTCTAGCATTCCTCATGCAATCATAAAATTGTAAGTGGAGCCATGGTTAAGTGCGGATCATCTATAGATAGGATAAAACTTTTGTTTCCAAATGAAATGAGTCTGTTGTTATAGAAACCAGACTGTAACAGTCAACATGTAAGCCATTTGAAAATGCAGCCCTTTAGATTCTGGTCTTCTTCCCCTTCCTGAACAGAAATCCTTTCATATATATTTAAGGGTTCAAAGAAAGATAGTAAAAATGTAATGATTTGCTGATTTTCTTTTTCATGGCAGGGATTGAACCTAGAGTGTCCTGCATGTTAAATACACACTTTACCACTAAGTGATTCTCCCAGCCCTCATGTTTTTTTTTTTTTTGTAATGAAATTCTGCACTCACTACTCTGATCTATCCTCTTAGCAAGGAAAACAAGGATCTTTGTGGACGCACAACATTTACTGCAGCATCTCTCTGTTTACTGTTCCTAGAGAAGAGAGAAGTGGGTTTTGGTTAAGGCTTCATCTGTCAACACCAAGACAGGCTGATCCTGCCCAGGCCACAGGGACTCAGCACATACATGCCTACTGTGCACAATGTGGTCTGCAGACGAACTTGGGAGAACCAGGTTGAAATGCTGGGGTCAGTCAGAAGCATACAGTGAGCCAGTGGACAATGTGGAGATAGCATCCTGGGAGAACAATGGTGCATTGTTCTAGAAACATCCTCACGTTCTCCTTGGGCACCATCACTTTCTCTTGCAAACTCATTAGAACCTGGTACTAGAAGATAGACCAGAAGATGACTGTAGGTTGGTGCCACCTGCTAAAGAGTCAGTAGATTTTTCTTCCTGAAGCTATAAAAAATGATGTCGCAGTCCGGCTGCAGCAAAATAACCAGGGGGGTTACGAACAACTTGTGTACGTTGATACAGCAGGAGTGGGAGCCTTTTATTGTAGGACAACAGAGGTATTTATCCATTCCACACAACTTATCTTAATTAGCATAAACTAGATACAGCAGTCAACCAATAAGAAATCTCCACACTTAATGGCTCGCTGGTGTTACTTCACAAACCACTCCCTCTGGCATTTTGCCAGGCACCATCCAGACTTGTTTACAGACTCTAACAAAATGATATTTACCTAGCACCTATAACTTATGAGGCATATGAAATTCAGTGAAAAATCATAATCAGGGATGTGGGAAAAAGAAGAGAGAAAGAAATGGATAGAAAGAGGGAGGGGAAATGGAAGTGGTAGGAGAAAACTGAAGACCTTAAAGAGAAAGGTTAAAAACATTTTGTTTGGATGAAATCAGTAAAATACTGCATGTTACTGCAACTGGTGTCACTCAGAGGAGACTTGGTCTTGCTGTAGTGAAAACGTTCTAGAGTCCATATAAATGGAGTCCCAACTCAAGCCCATCAGCTGCTATACATAGCATCTTACAGCTCTGGGAATGACCATCAGTCTGCTAACAAACCATCTGAAAACCCATCCACAGTTTCTTTGTAATGTGTGAACGTGTGGACCAGCAGTTTGCAACTACTACTCTAGGGCAATACAACCATTGTTTCTGGTCTTTCTACATGGACATCTGACTACCTGTATTTTCCTGAAGTATGTTCCAGATCAGGATACACATAATTAGACTCTCATATGGCTGGTAACTATTTCTTCAGTAAAAGGGCTGTGTTTTTCTTTCAAGATGACTCTGACAAACTGCCAAGTTCTCACACACACACACACACACACACACACACACACACACACACATATACACACACACACCCTGAAGGCCTTCTCTTCAACAAAGATTCCAGAGTTTTCAGTAAGTAAATATACTGAAATTGAGTTTTAGGCGATAGATGAATGAGCATTTCAACATTTTTTTTGTAGTTATATAAAAGTGACTGATAAAGATATATGACTAGTACAAGAATTATACACATTACCATGTCATATAAAGTGAGTGAGCTGAATTTAAGTCAATAAACATATTAGGTAAATGTATATCCATTACTCAGATGAAATATAAATCATGAAGTTTGTTTATGGATAATCAAAGTTTTGGTACTGAGGATTGAACTCAGGGACACTCTGCCACTGAGCCACACCCCAGCCCTATTTTGTATTTTATTTAGAGACAGGGTCTCACTGAGCTGCTTAGCACCTTGCGGTTGCTGAGGCTGGCTTTGAACTCAAGATCCTCCTGCCTCAGCCCCCCAAGCAGCTGGGATTACAGGTGTGTGCCACCTGTAATCCCAAGTCCAGCTGGAAAAATTTATTTTGTCTGTTTTAGACCATCCTTGGCCAGAATCAATATCAGCAGTTTGCCTACCTTGCTGAGGCTGGCTTTGAACTTGCGATCCTCCTGCCTCAGCCCCCCAAGCAGCTGGGATTACCGGTGTGTGCTACCATGCCCAGCTGGAAAAAATTATTTTGTCCATTTTAGACCATCCTTGGCCAGAATCAATATCAGCAGTTTGCCTATGCACTGCTGGGGAGTGAGCTGGGGAGGCAGCTCGGTGGTAGAGGGCAGGCTTAGGATGTGCAAGGCTCTAGACGCTCTCCCCAGTGATTTTTCCTTGCCAAACAAAATTCCCCACAAATAACCAAACCTAAATCACTTCATTTATAAGGGATGTGGTTGGGTTTGGAACAACATTTGGTGAATGAATAAAGGAGTACAATCAATGAATACTGGAGATATGCCCTGTGCTCAGCATCACACGAGGAGCTTTGATGCAATACCTGTCTGGACCAGTCACTCAGGACCCCTCCTACTAGGGGTGGAAGAAGAGATGCACAGTAAACACCCCAGAGAGTGATGACTGCTGTAATTGGGATAGCAGAAAACCACCATGAAGCATGAAGTATGGAGTGATTTTTCCTTTCTAGAGGTAAGTGGGAGAAGTAAGGTATCAGAGTAAGGCTTCATCAAACAGGTGGCAGCTAAAATTTGGAGGATTATAAGGATTTGCCTAGGTGCAAAACTTAGTCTTTACTTGAATAAATTAAGATGCCTATCTTAGCTCGGTTCTTTGATGCCCACCTGTAACTGCAGCTACTTGAGAGGCTGAGACAGGAGGATTGTCTATTTGAGGTCAGCCTCAGCAACTTAGCAAGAACTTGTCTTAAAATAAAAAAATAGAAAGGACTCCTCTGACAGAGGATTAATGTCTAGAATAGATAAAGAGTGCAAAAAACTTTATAACAAAAAATCAAATAACCCAATTAAAACATGGGCAAATGAATTCAACAGACACTTCTCAAAAGAAGAAATACAAATGGAAAAAAATACATGAAAAAATGTTCAGCATCATTAGCAATTAAGGCAAATGTAAATCAAAACTACACTGAGATTTCATCTCACCCTATTCAGAATGGCAGTCATCAAGGATACAAGAAATAATAAATGCTGTAGAGGATGTGGAGAAAAAGGAACACTTGGTGGGACTGTAAATTAGTACAACCACTGTGGAAATCAATATGGAGGCTCCTCAAAAGACTAGGTATGGAACCACCATAGGACTCAGCTATACCTCTCCTCAGTATTTACCCTGAAGAATTAAAGTCCCCATAGTACAATGATACATGCCTACCCATGTTTACAGCTGCACAATTCACAATAGCCAAACTATGGAACCAGCCTAGGTATCCATCAATGGATGGATAAAGAAAATGTGGTGTATATGCACAATGGAGTTTTATTTAGCCATAAAGAAAAATGAAATCATGGCATTTACAGGAAAATGGATGGAACTAGAGACCATCATGTTAATCAAAATAAGTCAAACTCAGAAGGCTAAGGATCCTATATTTTCTCTTATGTGCAGAAGCTAGAGGGGATAAAAGAAAACAAAGTTGGGGTGGATCTCCTAAAAATCAAAGGGGGATCAGTAGCAGAAAGAGACCAAGAGGTGGGAGGGGAGGAAAGAGGGCGGAAGTGCTGGGGAGTGATACTGGACAAATTGTATTGCTATATTGTGTGGGTGTACAAATATGTAGCAACAAAGCCCCTCAACATGTACAACTATAATGCACCAATAAAAATGTCGAAAAAAATTGAAAGAACTTGGGATACAGTTCAGTGATAAAGTCCCCTGCGCTCAATCCCCAGTGCCAAAATAAATAAATAAATAAATAAATAGTATCTTGTTAACTTCAGTTAAACTTGGAGAATAAAATTTTAAGCAATGATTAAAATACAGCTACAGCTAGTAACAATGAAAACAGCTTAGAATATCATGTCCCCTTGTGTTCAAAGTCCTACTGGGGATGGTCCAGTTGAAAGCCAAGTCAGCCTCCTGGGACTTGGTGGAGTCGGAGTGGGCAGGGAATTCACAGCAAGGAGATGCAGGGTGAGGCCCAGAGTTCCCAGCCTGCAGGTCCCCAGGTCTGGCCCTTTTCCCTTGTGCAGAGGCCGCAGGGAAGGGATGAGGTGTCTAAACGTGTGCTGTTCCCAGGGAAGGGGGTTTCTCAGAGAGTCAGCTCCAGGGTTCCCTAGGTGGTAAGAAGATGATCACAGCTCGGGCTTTGCTCAGTCTCAGGTAAGATATGGCTGCAGCCCCTGTGGGCAGGAGGGAGGAAAGGCATGAGGAAGACCTGCCCATGGAGTGCTGTGTGCTTTGGAGCCTGGGGCATGGCCTGGGATGCTACCACCTGGGGATTCCTGATCCTGGGAGGGGCTCCTGGCACTGAGTCCCACAGGGAGTGGGGCAGCAGGTTAGCTCTGGAGCCAGTGAGGTGTCACTACTTATGCCAATGATACTCACACTAGCAGACGTTCCCCCTGCTGAGGATGAGGACAGCTCTGTCTCCCTGGAAAGGTGACCGGTTTTCTAGGTTGCCTGTGGGTAGTGAGAAAGGAGTGTCTTATAGGAAGAATATTTGTTTTGTTGGAACCACCAGAAAATACTCTGTGATCGTCTCAATTTCTAAGTTACACACCCAGTGCACACATAGTAGCAGATGCTCAATAAGCATTCCCCAGATGACTGAATGTATGAACAACTGTACTGTTTTCCCCCCTTGAGGGAAGGAAGAAGGAAAGGAGAAATGGGAAGGTCCTTCTGGGAAAAGAAGGGCTCTCTGCACAGATGTTGGTCAAGTCTTTGCAGGTAATTCTGGAACCACAAAAGTGACTAATCAGAAGATGTCACCTTCCTGAGGCCTGACATTTCCTGGGTAAGAAGAGACCTGGAGTTGACCCACCCAAGTATCAAGCAAGTGCACAGCAGCAGAGGCAGCCTAGGTGCACAGGGAAGGGACCGCTGGCTGCATCAGAAGTTCCCAGCATTGTCACTTTATCCACTGAGGAGAACTCAGAGGAGGAGCACGCTTGAGAGTGGACAGTGGGGAGAGTTCTCACTCACTCATCAATGCCTTGGATGAAGACCAAAAAGGCAAGAAGAACTTTTTTTTTTTTGTTTAATATATTTATTATGCTTTGAATGCTACTAAAAACAGAATACCTTGCACTAAAGCTTGAGTCACAATGAGATCAACATTAACTGCACAGGATAAAAGGCAAAAGTTAAATAGAAATGGAGATACTGGAGCTGAGCATAAAGCTGTGTTGGGCTTCCCAGCAGCTAAGGCAAAAAGGGAAGCAGGGACTGTGTATCATGCCTGGTCAGGTAGGATGACATTTGTGTGTCCATTCAGAGAGAAGAATGTGTGTTTCTGGGGTGGAGAGTGTGTTGAGAACTCTGCACTCTTCAAATAATTCAGACATATTCCACACAGAGAGCCTTCTCCCTCATTTTGAATGTTGTGTGAAACCTCATTGCTGTTCCAAAGAAACTTGGTAGAATGTTTGAGGGATGTGCTTTCTTGGAGCTATGGTGCAATGCACTGATTTAACTTTGGGAAACATGTTCATTAAATCAACAGACCCAATGGGAAGAAAACTGCTATTTGCTAGAATAAAGGTTTAGAATTCTTTACAAGATTGGAAGGATCTGGAATAGTAAGCTAAACGTTGAGGGTTCATTGTAAGGAGAAGTAAAGGTAAAGAAAAAAGTTAGAAGGGAAGGGAAAGGGAAAATAGGAAGAAACAAGACCACAACTACAATCTTATCCAAAGCCAAGATCAACTTGTATCCATAAATAAATACAAATATCAAAATTATCTAGATTTAGTTTGCTCATGGATGGCCTGATTGCCAACTACAGGGACTCTGTGGCCATATCTAGGTGTTAAATCTGACTCCAACTATAACAGCTTGTACACCTGGTGGTGTATATATTGCACTAGCCTAGGCTCTCAATGGGAATCGTAAGCCAATGACGTTTTCATAATTTCAATAATAAATACGTTCCTGACAAGAAATTTAAAAAGAAAAACAGGGAAAAGCATGAAGACAATCAAAATCTCATTTTTCTCTCAAAAGCGTTATAATTTTAAATATTTATTTTAATTTTTTTTTAGGTGGACACCATATCTGTATTTTTACGTGGTGCTGAGGATTGAACCCAGTGCCTCATGCATGCTAGGCGAGCATGCTACCACTTGAGCCACATCCCCAACCAAAAAAAGCGTTATAATTTTAATTATCATTTCAATGGTAATATAATAATCGATGATATGAATACTTGATTATTTCCCTTTAGAAAATGTTGAACAGTACCGCACATATCCTTTATATATTTGGTTTCACGTTTCAGATTCTTTCTTTTTTTGGGGGAGCGTGGTTGGGTACTGGGGATTGAACTCAGGGGCACTTGACCACGGAGCCACATCCTCTGCCCTATTTTGTATTTTCTTTAGAGACAGAATCTCACTGAGCTGCTTAGCACCTCGCGGTTGCTGAGGCAGGCTTTGAACTGGCGATCCCCCTGCCTCAACCTCCTGAGCCCTGGGATTACAGGCGTGTGCCATTGCGCCCAATTCCAGATTATTCCTTTAGAATAACTTCTCTAATGTGGAGTGGATATTCAGTGCATTTAACATTTTAAAACTATTCCAGAAAATTGCTGATTTTCTCTTGAGAAGGGAGATGCCCCACTGGTATCAGAGCTCTAAAATGGTCTTTTCCACTTTGAAAGGACTGAATGTGAGTCACTGGTCCTATCAGTCTCACTTAGTAGAACCTAAAATTACTGCATATCAATTACATAGGACGGTGGGTTTCATTGTGGCATACGTGTGTCCATAAAAACATAATCTGATCAATTTCACTTCCTAACACCTCAACGCCCCCCTTCCACCCTCCTGGTCCCCTCCTCTACTCTCATGTCTTCTCTTTACTTTCATGGAACCCCTTTTCCTTTATTTCTTTATTCTGTCTTTCCCATGTGAGTGAAAACACAATAATTTTCTTAGTCTGACTTAATTTACTCAAAAGTATGGTCTCTAGTTTCATCCATTTTCCTGAAAATGGTGAATTTTTTTCTTCTTATATAATAATATTTTTTTTTAATATTTATTTTTTAGTTTTCGGCGGACACAACATCTTTGTTTGTATGTGGTGCTGAGGATCGAACCCGGGCCGCACGCATGCTAGGTGAGCGCGCTACCGCTTGAGCCACATCCCCAGCCCCAATAATTATTTATTCTTGGCTGAATAAAACTCCACTGTGTATTTAGACCTCATGTTCTTTATCCATTCATCTGCTGATGGACACCTAGGCTGATTCTGCAAACCAGCTATTGTGGATTGTGCTGTAGTAAGTAAACGTGGGTATGCATGTACCTCTAAAATAAGCTGACTTCAGTTCTTTTGGATAAACACCAAGGAGTGGTATAGCTGGATTTTTAGCTTTTTTAGGAACTATTAAACTACTATTAAACTACTATTTTTAGCTTTTTGAGGAACTTTATACTGATTTCCAAGATGGTATTAATTTATATAAATGTTCCTTTCACCCTCATTCTTGCCAGCATTTATTGGTGTTTGTATCTTTGGCGATGATCATTCTAAGTGGAATGAGATGGAATTTTAGTGTAGCTTTGATTTGCATTTCCTTAGTGGCTAAAGATATTGGACAATTTTTTTTCATATAATTGTTGGCCATTTGTATTTCTTTTGAGAAGTGTCTGTTGAGTTCATTTGCCCACTTATTTGTTTTTTTTAAATTTTGAGTTTTTTTAAAACTCTCTATATTCTGACAGTTTATCTTTGTGCATGTCAGAGCATGATTTTATAATTCTAGCCACTGTTTTCAGTCCTGGGTATCAATGAGGGTGAAGTCAGAGGCTGCCTGAAGGGAGCCTGGAGACCATGGAGGTCACAGTAATGAACACTGAGCATAGGAGTGAATGCAGCTCTGAAGGAGCAGTAAGGGTCCTATTAGAGGCAACAGTTCTCTTTCTAGTCCTTGAATTTGCTCTTCATATTTAACTCATGGAGGTCAAATATTAGGGGTTAAGGGCATGCTGGGTTTCCTTACTTACTTCTACACACATGCATGAGAGAGATAGAGATAGAGAGAGAGAGAGAGGGAGAAAGAGAGAGAGAGAGAGAGAGAGAGAGAGAGAGAGAGAGAGAGAGAGATCCTGCTATTACTCCCAGGAAGGCAATTTCAACAATAAAGGAACAATGTACTCTTAGAAACTTCCAGATCGAAATTGACCATCCATGAAGGAGCCTATGTTCTAAAACCCTCTGTGTTATCAGACAATAGCACAGAGGTAGAAGCATTTAGAAAAGGAAAGGAAAATATTTACTTGCAAATTAGGCAAGAGTCAAACACTAGAAGGACTGGCTTGCTGGACACAAAAGTATAGCAAGTGTTTAATGGAAAAACTGCAACCAGCAGAAATACTGTTTGCCTCATTCTGAAAGGCAACAATGCCCTTATGTGATTATCCTGTGCACACAGGTTCTGCAGACATCCACATGGAAAAAAATAAACAAAGGTGCATTCTACTGGAGGTGATTGTTTTGGTTTGCTGGGTGACCTCAGAAGCAAAGTCCAAAGTAGTATTTCCCCTTCTACGTGCAAAGTGTTTTATGACTGAATGTTTGCCTTCCCCTCCTTTAATCATATGTAAAAATTGTAGCCCTCCAATGAGACGGATGTAGGAAGTGGGGCCTATGGGAAGTAATCAGGTTCAGACCAGGTCATGAGCATGAATGTCCCATGAAGGGGTTAGTGTCCTCATAGAAGCGGAAGAAGCACCACAGCTTCCTCTTCTTGCCATATAAGGACATAGTGAGGAGGCAGCCAGTGCTTGGGGACCACCCTTCCAAAGGGCAGAGCTGGGCAGAGAATGGATCTGGGGGTAACTGTTGCATAACCAGCAAAACCTTCCTTTGGTGAATCACCAACAGGAACAGCAACCTCTCCAAATTTGGGGAATAGGGTGTCTAGAGGGTAGAATAGCATCTCAGAGCCAAGGACTGAGGAATTTTCAGGAAAAGGGAGCGGCCACTAGGCGTAAATGTAACAGAGATGAAGTCAAATTATTGGATTCAGGAACTTGGAAGTCCTTGGTGGTCTTCTTTAAAGTGGTCTAGGGAGCTGGAGGGGTGAGGTGGAAGCTCACGGCCCATGATGAAGGAAGGACAGCAGATGTCCATTCTGGGAGGAGCCAGGAGGGTGACAAAACCCTGAAGGCAGTTTCTTTATACTGGGGGAGCTGAGGGCGCTCTTGAGTGGGGGGCAGAGGTAGGTGTTGGAGCTTGAGCAGTGGATCTGTGGAGCAAGACCCCAGAGGACCCAGCAGGAGACTGAGGCCAGTATTTAGGCCAAGGAGGAGGGACGCTCCCACTGAGGCAGGTGGGAGTGTGTGATGGGCAGCCGGGTCGGCAGACACCGCTGCAGGCCCAGAGCTGGTGAGCATGAAGGAGAGCTGCCTCGGGGGCTTCTGTTCCTTCTTTGTGTGTGTGAAGTTGGAGCCGGAGCATGAGGGAAGGGGGCGGGTAGAAGAGAAGGGCAACGAGGTGAGGGACTAGCCTTGGTGAGGACTGGAAAGAGGGGCTGACTCGGGGGCTTGGGGAGGGTGCTGGGGTTGAGAATGCCAATCTCTGCTGTGGCACCAGGGGACAGAGTTTCGTGGTCTTTTTCAGTCATGATCAGTTAGGATTAGAGACAGGGGACATTACAGCAGGTGTTAGGGCTGAGGGAAGTCCAAGGAACTAAAAATGGTGGGCACTGGTGGAAGACTAGTGGAAGAGATGTCGGATGTCTTGGTGAGAAGGGATGAGGATATCATCCAAAGGAGACTTCTTTGGGGAAGCTGGAAGCATCAAGGTGATCTGGAAGAGGGGAAAGAAGAGTGGTTTTCAGGATTACTAGCATTCATCAGAGTTTGAAAGGGGTCAGGCACTTACATTCTACTGACAATGTCAAGTGGTGTCTTACTGTCATCTTTACAGATGAATTCAGTGAAACAGAAAGCTTCAAAGGGCTGCCCAAGGTCATAGAATTGGCCAATTAGATCAGGAATTAGAACCTAGATTCTCCAACCCCAATAGTGTGACCAGAGAAAAGGTTTCAAGGAAACAGAGGGACTGTGGCTTAGGAGTGGTATACTATGGTTTAGGATATACAATAGCCGAAAGTAGAAACGCTACATTGTCCATGAACTGATAAGTGTATATACAAAATGCAGCATATACAGACAATGGAATATAATTCAGCCATAAAAATGACATAATTTTAATATGTACTAAGACATGGATGTACCTAGAAAGCATTATGCACACTCAAAAGAGCCAGTCAGAGAAGGACATAAATCATCTGATTTCACTTACACGAGGTACCCAGAATGGGAATGTGCACAGAGACAGAAATAGAAGTAGAGATGAGTAAGGGGGTGGGAGAAGGGCATAATGGGGTTATAGTATAACGGGCACAGAATTTTGGATGGTGAGGAGAAGAAGAGGCCATGGTTGTATGACATTGTCACTTAATACAATGGGACTGTACACCTACAAATCCCTAATGTGATAATCATGTTATATTTCTATTGTTATTATATATACTCCCGATACAAAGGTGAATCATCCAGACATAGTTCAGGAGTCAAGTACTTCTGGGTGATGACAACAGAAAAGCTATATAGGAGAGTTACTAATTTCAGATTGGTTGTAAAGACAGTCAGACCTGTGATCCAGGATGGTGAGGCCGAGATTTGGGTGAATCATGCAGCAGTAGCTTCTGTCCTGACATTGATCTGTCCTCAGGGGCAGCGCCTGGGCTATCAGCAGGCCCAATGCAGAGGACACATGGAGGAAGCAAACCAAACTGGGATGATCCACTTCCACTTCCGCCCCTTCTCCCGACTCCCCGAGGTGCAGGTGCTGATTTTCGTGACCTTTCTCGGGATGTACCTGGTCAGCATCACTGGCAACCTCTCCATTTTCCTCACCATCTGGATGAGCCGCTGTCTCCACACCCCCATGTACTTCTTCCTGGCAAACCTGGCAGCTCTGGAGGTCTTCTACTCCTCCACCATCGCCCCTCTGACCCTGGCCAGCGTCCTGTCCACAGAGAGCACCCTCATCTCCCTGCCAGGCTGCGGCACCCAGATGTTCTTCTTCATCTTCCTGGGCAGCGCGGACTGCATTCTGCTGGCCGTCATGGCCTATGACCGGTTTGTGGCCATCTGTCACCCTCTGCGCTACGCCCTCATCATGAGCTGGCGCGTGTGTGTGCAGCTGGCCGTGGGGTCCCTCGTGCTGGGGTTCGCCTTGGCCCTGCAGCTGACTGTGCTCATCTTCCGGCTGCCCTTCTGCAGCAGCAAGGAGATCAGCCTGTTCTACTGCGACGTCCTCCCTGTCATGAGGCTGGCTTGTGCCGACACCCACGTCCACGAGGTCACCCTGTTTGTGGTCAGTGTCATTGTGCTCACCATCCCCTCCCTGCTCATCACCCTGTCCTATGTCTTCATTGTGGCTGCCATCCTGAAGATGCGCTCTGCAGAGGGGAGGCACAAGGCCTTCTCCACCTGCTCCTCCCACCTGACTGTGGTCCTCCTGCAGTTGGGTGCACAAGTGTCATCTACCTGTGCCCCAGCTCCAGGTACTCTCCAGACAGGGGCCAGGTGGTGTCTGTGGTTTACACATTTGTCACCCCTGTGCTGAACCCCTTGATCTACAGCATGAGGAGCAGGGAGCTTAAGGAGGCTTTGAAGAGAGCAATGATGAGGTTCCTTGTGCTCTAGCACAGCGAGCACTCTGACTGTTCCTCCACAACACCCCCCAGGGAAGACCACAAGTCGACTGCAAGAGGAGGAGATGGGGGCTGACAGGGCAGTGGTTTCATACTGTTAGGCTTCCTGATTGCAGTACTTTGAAATATCTTTTTTATTTTTTTGTCGTCCTCAGTTTCTTCATCTCCAGAATGAGGACTAATAACCCCACAGTATGTAGCTATGTTGAAGAATCCCCAGATACATTAAGTGAAAATACTTCATGACTTTTAAAGGGAGAGATTGCCGTGAATGTGGTTATTAGCATCCCATGTCTAGCCCTACCTTGGACTTATCTTCATATCCAGTTATTAGGTTGTCAACAATCTCAAACGCTGTACATCCTGGGAGGGATGTACAACCAGCAATAAGATGCAAATCACACTGGGAACATCGTAGCCCCTTTCTCTTGATGTGGCATAAACTCTGAACTGTTAAAAA
Source organism: Marmota flaviventris (assembly GCF_047511675.1). Lineage (NCBI taxonomy): Eukaryota > Metazoa > Chordata > Mammalia > Rodentia > Sciuridae > Marmota > Marmota flaviventris. The sequence goes on along the minus strand of NC_092506.1, from coordinate 12,713,717 downwards.
ATATTAATTTTCACCCAATTTATTTTCCAGGGAACGATGCTGGGGAAAGCTCTGGAATTTCAGTGCTAGCAGTTTCACTTTGCTTCTTTTAATCCTGGAGCCAAGCTGCTCATCCCCGTCTCTAACTCTGTTAGTCGCCCTTTGGATGCTGTCCTCTGAGTTGTTCAGTACCATCTCTAGTCTCTTTCTCTCATATTCCATATTCTCCTTTCTTTTTGTTTCTCCCTAGCTATGTATGCACAATAGGATAAATTTGTTTTATTAACTGAACCTCTCTGGGGGTAGAAGAAGGGAAATATTGATTCAAATAGATTCACATAGAGCAAAGATAATTTTTGAAGAGAAACAGACTGGACACATTGAGGAGGGAGAGGAGCTCTTTGGTGTGTCTCTTTATGGGGTGGTAGTCATTTACCAGATGACCACTTGTCTCAAGACAACAGTGTCAGAACACAGATGTATCAGAACATCTTTTTCATAGTTAAGGGGCATGCATTCCTTCCCCTACTCTTTGATGATTTTTTTTTTTTTCATGCAACAAGGCAGTAACCGACTGTTTATTGCTCTCTAGAATATACTATGCATCCACTTGTGGCAAGTAGAGCAGGAAATGGAAAGGTAAGTAAGAAGCAGCTTCTGTCTCAAAGCAAATCTAATGTGATTGAAGAACTCAAGGGACAGTTACACCAAGGGTCAAGTAATACACTACTTTGAGACTTCAGAATAGGGACAGGAGGGAGAAACGGCAATAATGGTGGGAGGTGGTGTTTGAACTGCATCATGACAAGTTTCTAGATCTCTGGAGTAGGAAATGCATTTCTGAAGGAGGGAACTGGCAGGGCACAAGGATGGGAAATCATCTCCCTGGGTCTCTGTTTCCTTATCTGGAAAAGTATAAAAAATGTGCTGCAACATTTTATTTTTTGTAACAGGTTCATAAGCTTGATCAATAAAAAACAATGACCAGAATTCATTTTACATGGAACTGAGATTTTGCTTTCTTCCTTTGATAGACACGAACCCTAAAGGATCTCCTTTTGTTTCATTTGTAGTCATTTGCTGCTTCTTTTAAGGTCTTAATATATACTTATATATACTTAATATATAATATACTCTGCTAGGACACTAGTTCTTTGGCTATTAGGTTTTTAGGTGGAATAAATGTTATGTGTTCAACTAGTGTGAAGGACATTGTGCTTATCAAACTACTATTAGGGGTTTGCTGCAGGTTTTCTCAGAGACTGCAGCATGAAAACCTGAGTCATGACTCTCAAAGATGAAGGATGAGAGGTGGGCTCAGTGGCACAGGCCTGTAATCCCAGCAGCTCAGGTAGCTGAGGCAGGAGGATCATGAGTTCAAAGCCAGCCTCAGCAAAAGGGAGACACTAGTGATACCCTGTCTCTAAATAAAATACCAAATAGGGCTGGGGATGTTGCTCAATGGTCTAGTGCCCGGGAGTTCAATCTCTGGTACCAAAAAAAAAAAAAAAAAAAAAAAAGATGAAGGATGCATTTCACCTTATTTTTTTACTTTCTTTGAGTGCCTTTTTAAGTGTATTATCCTGTTGAAACCTCTTATGAAAAGTGCTTTAGTAGCTGCTGTTGACTTTTCAATACTAAGAAGGTTATTTCATACTTGATTGAAGTATTACAGGCATTTCTCAATTCCTCATGTTCTTTGAGAAAGTAGTGCAGTTATAATGGGTTAGTTAGTGTGGTCTATTCCAGGGATTGAATAAGGGAAGTGATGATTTCCAACTGTTCACACATTTGTCTTCAAAAAACCCCATGAGATGTGTATAACTATTATCTTTGCTTACAGATGAGGAACATGAGGCCTAGGAAAGTTAAATAAATCCAAGATCACAGAGCAAGTAATAACAGAACTGAGATTTGACCTGGGCAGTTTGGTCCCACAGCCTGGGCACGCAATCACAAACTCTCATGGCATGCTATAAGTACCTTATGTGAGCTTGGAAAAACCATCTTATTTCTCCATACTTAATTTAATTCACAATAAAATGGGGACAACATCCACTCTACCTCACCCCCAAGTTATTGGGAGATATCAAGAGAACTAAAAGTAAAGTAAAAGATTCAGCATAGCTATTCAAATTTCCAAGTTGAGAAGTACTCACACTATGTGACTTACCCTTTTAATTAGTAAAATTATCCCAGTGCCTCTTTCCTGTGCTTCATTACGATTATCCTGCTAGTCTTGACATCTATTCAAAGTGCTATAAGAAACAATCTTGTCTTCAGCAGGTCAGAAATAACTATAGGCTTTTTGTTCAGAGTCTTCCTCACCAAGTCTTCACATTTTCCCTACCAACCTCTTTGGTGTAGTACTTTGTGGCTTTATGGATGCAGGGTCTGAGGATTTTATGTAAAAACACAAAGCAAATTGTGGCACAAATAATTTACATTGAAATTCATAGACACAGACCTATAGTATATGATGTTTTATGTAAGGGAAACATCTGAACAACATGATATAAAACATCTTTGTCAATAAAGCATATTATTTTAAATCTAGAATTCAATTCAGCAACACCAAATTCATCCTTTAAGTTGTGTGGAGTTGCAATTGCATTTGGTTTTAAGAGCCAGAATCCAGGAAGGGTTTTTCTTTCCTCCTTAGGGAGAGGGGAAGGATCCCCAGACCTATTTCATGAGAGCTATGGAGGAAAAATATCCAGTTGTTACTCACAGTCAGTTCACGGTCAATCTAGAGAAATGGTTATGTGAAAAACTAGGTTCAAGACAACATAAGATTTTTTTTTTTTTTTTTTTAAAGAGACTTGAACAAGTTGGGAGGTTGTGTACAGAGACAAGTATGGAAACCACCTGGGTAAAATGCAGAGAGCCTCTGTCTTGGAGGAGTAGGAATTTGTCAGACTTGACGTGGAAGAAGGACATAAGAGGCAGAGAGAAGTGGGACCTCATGGAAGGATGAGTTAGGTTAAGAGAAGAGGTGATGGTTTGCTGAGGCTGATGGTGGAGCTGTGTGTCTGGGGTGACCTTATGCAAGGCCTTGGCCAAATTGGGCAAGACCTTGAATGCAATTCCAAGAAGAGTATGGACTCTCTCTTGGTAATGAGAACACAATGGTTTTTAATATGAAAGATGAGAACCACATTTTAAGAAGTTTCATTTAATAAGTTTAGTAAACATTTACTGAGTGTCTAGTACGTTTTGGTCCTCTGTTCAGGTCAGATTCCACATCAGTGAACAAGAAAGACAAGTTGCTCTCCTGTGGACACAAGTGGCCAGGTTATTATCCAATATGGAAGGGTGCAATGGAGGAATCTAGGGTGCCAGAGAAGCACATTCGAGGGACACCTAACTTCCTCCTGGGGAGTAAGGTGTTTTTTCTTTAGAGCATTCTACTCTGAGGTCTGGGGACTGGGTTGGAGTTGTCCAGGTTAGATATGGGGGAGAAGAGAGCTCTAAGAGGTGAAGTTGCAAAACTCTGGCATTCATTTGGGATTTGAACTATGTCAGGCAGCCACTGAATTGGCTCCTGGTCTTCATGCCCTTGTATGTTCCCCTTGCCTTGAGTGTGTGCTGAAGCTAGTGACTCAGTTCTAATAATAGAATGCAGCAAAAGTAATGGAATGTCACATCTGAGAGTAGGTCTCAACAACTCTGGGGCTTCTCTTTCTTTCTCTTTATCCCTCTTACTTTCCTACTCTGGTAGAAAGAAGCTAGCTGCCATGTTGTGAGCTGCTCTATGGAGAGGACCATGTATCAAGGAACTGAGGGACTCCTCCAACCAATCACCAGCAAGGCCTTCTGTCCAACAGCACTTAAGGAACTGAATTCTGCCAACAACCATATGAATAACCTTGGAAACAGGTCCTTGACCTTGAGGCTGAGCCATCCTGCCAAGCTGGACCTGGATTTCTCAATTGCAGAAAATATGAGATAATAAATGTTTGTTGTTTTAAACAGCTAGGTTTTAGAGCAAATTCTTAGGTAGCATCTGACAACTAATACAAACTGTAAGAAGGAGGAGACTGTCAATCAGGAGGTTTATTCTTCCTCTCTACAGTGGGGAAGAGAAAGGACCTTCTTCTTCAATTCTCCAGCTCCCTTTATCTCTTTCTACTCAGCACCAAACCCTGCAGACACTGCCTCAGGACACCCCAGACAGAAATGGTCTCACCTGTCTCACAGCAGCTGTGGCTGTACAGGTAGGGTTAGGTTCAGTCCTTTTCTTCAGTGGGAAAGACACTGGCTCAGCAGGAAGAGAAGAGAGGAAAGTGGAGCCCCCAAACTCAAGAGGCTCTCTTGGGTTTGTTTGTAAATGTGAAATTAAATATTGATGGTTTATGAATCAAAATGCAAACACTTGAATTAATCCTGACTATTTTTTTTTCCAGTGGGGAAACAGCTGCACTAAGACCCAGTAGGTGGGAGACCAAGTACCATCATAGGGCAGAAAAATACAAATACATCCAAGAGAGGGAGCTCCTACTGAGCACTCCCTACTCCAAGATCCTGTGGACCAGCTGAGTGCACTATCAGTCTTCCTGACCGGTCCGTGGACCCCTTCCTCCATCCCTTGTCCCACAGTTACTTGACTTTTTTTTTTTTTGGTACTGGGGATTGAACTCAGGACCTTGCACATGCTAGCTAAGTGATCTACCACTGAGCTATATCCCAACCCCAGGCCCTCTCCATTTTGTAAAAACTTGAGACAGGGTCTTGCCAAGTTGCTCAGGCTGGCCTCAAACTTGAGAGAGACCTGGGAGACCTCCAGTCTCATTCTCCCATATAGCTGGGACTACAAGCCTGAGCCACTTTGTCCAGAATTACTTTTTTTTCAGTTTCTTGCACAGACAGTGGAATGGAATCCACACTTCTGCCTGAAAGAACAAGTATTAATATAAAATTAACAACTTAGAATTCATGCCTAGCAGGAGTTGTAGGGAAGGGTCCAAGTTTTTGATAACTACCTTCCAATAGAATGCCATAAAACAAACAAACAAACAAACAACAACAAAAAAAAAAACCATGTGCCGATGGGCTTCTCTCTCTGGGTTTCTGGATTTTAATTGCAGTTAAGAGGGCTCTTTATGGTATTTTCAATGTTTAAAAACTTTCAGAGAAATATAGACATTTTTGCTATAGCCACATAGAGTGACCAAAAAGATTGTTTTTACCCCCCATCATGGAAACATTCTTTTATAAGAAGCCAAGCTTCTTATTATAGAGTCTTGTTATATGGTATATATATTTTCTGGGGATATGGCATTTTTTTAAAATGAGAGATTTATAAATAAAAATAATGATTATATGACAGTCTTGACTTTGAACAGTTGGGAATTATTAGTTTTGGTCAGTACCCTAATTTGACAGAGGAGAAAATAAGCTGTGTGATGTCAAGTGACAGCTATTTCGTGGTAACTCAGGCCTCCTGGTCATGTGCCTGGGAATTGTGCTCCTCTCCTATAGCAACTCTCCCTTCATGGAAAGACCATCATGTGATTGAATTTCTTAAGTGTTTGCACAAAGGCCAGGAGCAAGAAATAATGGAAGTTACAGGGAGACAAATTTTTGTTCTGTATAACAAAGAATTTTACATATAATTAGTGTTAGGTAACACCATGGAAGGTGTTACCTTGGGAGTGTCTGCAAGAACTGGAAAAATTAAAATGCCCTCCCCCCAAAAGATTATTGAGTGTTCTATGGCATGTATCCTGTGATGGACTTATCTAATGCACTTTTCTGGGTTATTTGATTTTTATAATGGTACATGCCTTGAACGGTTATGTAGCTATTTTCCAATTCTGTAAGTTAAAAATATGGATAGTAATGCAAATGATTCTTGTCCATAGAGACGCAAATAAATTTTATCAGGCAGAAGTACAACTGATCCCCCACCACAGAAACAGTTATGCCTTTATTATTATATTCATTTCAGCTTCCCTACTGCCTGTGTATCTGTTTTTTGAGTTCTCCTCTACACAAGTTTAAGTCCTTATTGGTTCCTTCATTAATTAATGAACTAAATAAAATATTTGCGTGTTCATTTTATATTTGTACAAGAGCCATGATTTCACTCTTTTGAAAGCAATTATGTTTTAACAAAAAGCCTTGAATGTGTTATGGTGGAGGATGCATGGCCACTTCTTGGTTCCTGCTATGGAATGGAATCCTTACTCTTGACCACTATGGTCCTTTTCAAACTTCCAATGTAGAGTTCTTCATCTCTCTGTCTCCTGTAGGAGACCCAATTTTCGGCAAGTGCAGGAACCTTGCTATCCCCACTAACAAAAATCAAAGGAAGGAGGTGTTGTATTGTGATGTACTCACCTTTTCCTTTTATGACCACCAGGGGGCATGGAAGTCTTCGTGGTAAACAAGACTCCACCTAAAGAGCGCTGGAGGCAGAAGAATATTTGCTGGACGTCATGGAGAGGATTAGAGCTTTGAACCGCAGGGCTAGTTCAAACAGCCCAACCCCTGTCATACAGACTATCTTTATGGCAGTCGATGAAGTCAGCGTGAAGCATGCATGTCGCAGAAGAGGGCAAAGTCCTGTTAGAATTGCAAAAATATTTATAACCTTTTAAACTGAATGCATAGAGGAACTTCTTTCCCTAAATTGAGAATTACATCTTTGGTTCCTTAGTCCCATTTACTGAGTTCTCTTCTGCTCAGTTTGTCATTGGTTTTCCGTCCCCCCCCCCCGTCCCCCCAAAAAATAGCGAAGGGAAGAGAGGGAGAGGGAAGAGAAGGGATAAGGAGGGAGGGGAAATTAGAACAGGTCCATCTTTTCATAAAACACCCGGGAACCTCTACACTTGGTAGGAAATGAGTAGACTTGTAGATATTCACAAGTAGACCAAGTAGATATTAAACGGCCAAATAGATATTATCTCTGACTTTACAGATATGGAAACGGGTCCTCTTGAGAAACAGAGCTTTCCCAAAGGTATACAAATTATTAAAGGCAGGTGTCAGACCTCAACTACTAACAGCGTAAAAACCCAAACTCCTGGCCGCAGCCTCCCCCTCCCCACCTCATCTCTAGTTATTCCTCTGGGACACCCCGGGACACCCCTTCCAGCCCGGGCCGCGCTGCTTCTGGTGCTTGGAATGCCCTTCCTCCAGGGGGAATATCTCTTGAGTATCATCAGAACATTTTCCTCCCACCGACGGTGGCACAAATCACATTGTCTTAGTTGCTAGTTTCCAGGAGATTGTCCCACCCTAGCAATGAGTCAGCCGGGGGCTGGATCCCAGTCTAGATAATGAATGGCTGTGGAGTAGAAAAGACGTAATCGAGGCCACCCCCACGGTTCTCCTAGCGGCAGGGTCCACCAGCGCCAGAGCCTCCACTTCTTTGAGGGACCAGGGGTTAGAGGTGGAGTGAGAGGCGCGAGGGGGGCCGGGCAGCGGCCGGGCGCGGGCCCTTTAACTAGGAGCGCGGGCGCGGCCAGGTAAGGGGCGGGCCTGCGGGCGGATGAGCGCTGCGCGCCGGCGCCGGCCCGGGAGCCGGATTTGGAGCGCTCGGCGGCGGCGGGGGCCGGAGGAGGCGGCGCGGCGGAGCCTCGGTGGCCTGGGACGCTCCTCCTAGCGAGGGCCGCCGCCCGCCTCCGCCTGGAGCTCCCTCGCCCCGGCCGGGACCGGCCGCCACTTCCGGCGGTTCCTCTGGGACGCGCTCACCTGGGACGCGTTACCTGCCTCCGGGCACCTGGGCTGCAGGATGAAGGACCGGCTGGAGCAGCTGAAGGCGGTAAGTCCCGCGAAGCCTGGGGCTGCGGGGCGCGGCCGGGAGGTGGAGCTGCGTGGGGGGGGGCTTCTCTTTGCTCCCCAGGTCCAGGCTGGAGGGCCGCCGAGCGCGAGGCCTGCCCTCTCCAGCCCCCGCAGCATCCCGCGCAGGTTCCTCACCCTTCCTGGTCCTGCAGGGTCATGTGCTCCGTGATTCATCGTCCAGCAGCGATTTCCCTGACCGCCTCTAACCTTCCCACCCCCAGGTGGACAGGCGGGGGGTGCTCGGGCCGAGCGGGGCTCGCGGAGAGGTCCGGAGGGGTCACCCCACAAGTGTCAGGCACCATATCCATAACTGGTCTCCTTCGCCTTCCTGATTCCCTCCTGGGGGACACTGGACCATGTTGACTCCTTCCCTGGGAGCAGCTCAGATATTCCGGTGACCTCCCCAGCTGTGGGCCGGTTCCAGCTCCTAGCCATCCGTTGGTGGTCTGTATTTAACCCGCACCTCCCGGCTCTACCCCACCCCCCCCACCCCGCGGCACTCCCACCCTCTGCCCCCATTCCTTGGGACAGCTGTGGTCAGAGTAAAGGATCCTAAGATTAACCGCCGTGGGCGTTGCTTCACAAAAACTGAAACCAGGTGACTCTTGAGCCTGTTTCCTTGTGTGTCAAGTGGGAATGTTAGAAGTTTGTTTGAGGAGCATAATGGGACAATATAGAGAAGCATTAAAACATGAATTTTGGAGTCAGATATTCACTGACTCATTCAATAATTATTGAGTGCGTTCTATAGCACGGGCCCCGTGTTAAACCTTGGAGATTCAGTGACGCAGGCTCTACCTTAATGGAATTTCAAATCTTTCCCTTGATACAGTGTAGTCCATCTAATTGGAAGCAGCACATTAGACCTCAGTCTACACCTGCAGAATCTGATTCTTTATGAATCTTCCCAGGTGATTTATGAGCACATTAAAGTTTGGAAAGCACTGAACTGGGTGATAAGTGGGGCTTTCTCCTGCCCCCCGCTCCCCTGCTTACTGGCGATTGCTTAAAGTCCAAGCCTAAGTTATCTGTAAAATGAGTAGTTGTGAAAACTAAAAGCAAGAGAGTATGCAGAAGCACCCTTTGTATGGTGCATGCATATAGAATTTATAAATGGTAAGTATTATGCTAATAAGTGTAAATGTCTTTTGGAAAATAGAAGTGTTAGGGTGTTGCATTTGTTTTTTTCTCCTCCACCTTTGCTTGGATGAGATCTTCATGACCCTTTCACATGCACTGGGCAGTAGGGCTGCAGAGGAGGCCAGGCAGCAAGAACAGGGGAACAGTTGCATACTGTGGGAGCTGTGGGTGTGAGCTCGCCCCTGCCCCAGACTTGCTCTTTGTCATCTGAGCCTCAGGGCATCCTGGTTACTTACAGGGCAGAATTTATTGTCCCTATTTTATAGATGGAGAAGCTGGAGCTGGCCCTGGGTAGGAGGGATGCCCCAGGTCATAGATCTGGTCAGGGCACAACCAGGCGAGGAACCCAGACTTCTGATACTCTTTCCTTTGAAGCATGCTGGTTGAAGAGGCAGAAAGGAAAGAAGGCTTTGAAGAGTTTTGTATGTCATAAAAAAGTGCCAAACTGAACTGCAGACAGAGGTGACCCCCTTCCTTATTCAGGAAATCCATTTCCAGAGGAAGATGCCCCCTGGCCCTTTAATAGCTCATTGTCAACAGAGTAAAGAGTCTTAACTGAGCTTTGAGTTCCAAGAATAAATGCAGTTTGCTAGTGAATCCAAGCAGGTCCCTTTGCCTCTGTGCTTTGTGCTTCCTCTTACCCTCTATAAAAGGAAGCTAATGATATGTTTCTTCCCTTTACCCGTTGGGAGTGTAGTGAAAGTGAGACTGTAGAAGGTGCTGTTATTGTGGGAGTATTGTTCTGAAATCACAGGGTGGTTGCTGTTAGGTTTTGGAGTAGAGAGATGCGGGGCAGCACAGGGCTAAGAGGGACTGGGTTGCAGGTTCAAAGCCTTCTAATTGTGACCATGTTATTAATTAGCTGTGTTGCTTTTGCCACTTTACCCTTCTGCTTCTTGATGCTTCCTTTGTAAAACGAGGACTTTAGTTGATCCCAGAAGACCCTCCTGGCATTATTAATGGTCTCTGTGGAGACCGTCAGGATTTGTGTGTGTTCTGGTCTGGAGTCCATCTCCTCTACCCGCTGCCCCAAGAATCACCTTCACTGCAACAAGATATGTCAGTGTCTTTCTCTGGTTCCTTTTCTCAACCAAAAGTGTTTGCTAATCTTCATGAAACAAGAGTAGCCTGTGCAATGTCTTTCTAAACCCCAGGAAGGGAGGTGGTAAGTGCCTTCAGATAGCAGGAAGGTTGGCATGTGAATGAGATTAGCTTTGCTCTGTGTAGATACCAGGGGAAAGTGTGGGGTGGGTGGATAGAAGTCAGGAATTGGTAAGAGCAATTTTACTGTTCAAAGATAGGGTAGGCTGACTGGAGAGGTGGCAAACCCTCCAGCAGGGTTTCTTTCCTAAGAAGCTTGTTGGGATGATAAATGCTGCAGGAATTTGAGTATCTTTTTGAAGGGGAGAAGGTGAACCAGGAGATTTAGGCCTCCACGAACCCTGAGAATGTATGATCCCATAAGATATTTTATTGTGAGCCTCTCCTGAGCTTCACTGTTTGTGATGTGAGTCTGTCTCAAGGCTTTGGAGACCATAAGGGTTTTCCCTCAGAATGGCACCTATAAAGTGGACCTTTATCCTTTTTCCCTAGCATCATTGTGGGGGTGAAATGAGATAATCCATGACAATCACCAACCACAGTAAATGTGAGTTCTCTGTACTAGGCCCCCTGAGAGTAACATCCACACTAAATTAGGGCATACCTTCCTAAGGCCATGGTCACAAGCCTTGGTGTACCTTATCTCTTGCGCTGCCCCTCCTGATGGGCTCCCTCAGGAGCTTGCTTCTGACCTGGGAGAGGCTTGCCAAGAATGTACAATGCCCACATCCAGCCTTTCTTAGTGGTTTTTCTGATTTCTCTGTAGGTGAACTTTGAACTTGCTGAGTCTGGACAATTCCCAGTCTAGGGACCTTCTTGTCTGGTCCTCTTTTCACTCAGCAAACATTCACTGAGTCACCACTATGTTCTAGACCCTGCAGTTAGGTGCTGGAGTGGAGTGGCAACTAACACCTATTTCTGGCCCTTAGCAAGCTCATGGTCAGGTGGGGAGACGCACAAGAAATAGGCACTGTGATACACCATCCTTGTGGTAGAAGCAGCCACAGGAAGACCTGACTGGCTGGCCTCTGAGATGGGGATGAGCAAGGAGGTGGGATTTCCAGAAGTAAAGCTTTTGAGTTCAGGTCCTTCTTCAAGTGTAATCTACTATCTTCAGATGCATGTAGAGTCCTTTAGGAAGAAAGACCAGGAGACTCTCAACCACTCTCCCATGGGTGAGTGCTTCATGTATAAACCATCAAGAATATAAAAATTCACGAAGCATTCACACAGGTGCCTGTGTATGGCAGCCACTGACTGCCATGGTCAGAGCCTTTTGACCTTTATGTGCTTTGCATCCTGCTATATATGACATTAAGCAGAATTATTGTACAAAGTCCTTGTCTTAAAGAGTAAATGGCCATAAAGGGAAAACAAAGAAATGTATTTCGTGAAAGAGAACAAAACCCAAAAAGTCAAAGGTAGATAATGGAGAAGCCAGTGATGTATGGAAAAGAGGTCTGGGACTTTGGATCCCCTTGGAGACTGATCTGTGGAGTGCCTTGGACCCTCCAAGATCAGCACCAGTGGGCACACTAATGAAATCAACTCCCTGGGGCTCTAAAGGGCAGATTTACTTTTATTCTCTCTGTCCTGTCTTGTGTCTTGCCCCTTTCTAGTGGGCTGTGCTGTCGTCCTTCCCCAGTGAAGCTCAGGATGGTGCTGATCCCTTAGAAGCAGGAAGCTGTGCTTCCCCTCTACCTGACTTCTTCATGTACATGCTTACTGAGCCCCTACTCTGAGCCAGGTGCTTCGGATCATCACCTAATCTTGACATACCAACCTACCCCTTTGTTGGGATTCTGTCCTTTAGTGATAAGATTTCTTATTAGTCAGGATTCCTTCCTCCCCTCCTCTGTCAACCTGGGAGGATTCATTTTCTGGGAGAGATGTTTTGCTGGGAGCAGAGCTGGGATGAGGGTGACTGACGGGGATTGAGAAGGGATTACAGACCCATCAGCCCGTGGCCGAGAGAAAATGCTTGGATGAGAGAAGGGGATTAATTTTATTTTTATTCCTGTAAGTGTGGGGGAGGGAGGGATTGGCAGGCGCCAAGGCAGAGATGTTATGCAGGATCTTGTCCTCTCTTCCCTCCAGCACTTCCTTCCCCTCTTTGGTCAGCATTTATACCCATCTCCCCAAATTCATTCTTTATAGACAGTGCTCCCCAACTGCAGCCTAGAATGCTCTCCCTCCGTCCTGCAGTTTGTGTTGACTGTATGTTGCTTTACAATTAAATACTTTGAAGTCAGTCTGGTTTTTACTACCATGAAGTGGGTTTGAAAACCACCTTCTACTTTTTTTTTTTTTTTTTTTTTTTTTAAAGATCTGGACTCTGTCTTTAACAGTTGATCTTCTGTGTTGAAGATCAATGATTGTTTTTGTTGTCACCATATCAACTACAGTAATAATTATAATTTATTGAGCAGCTACTTTCTATTGGGCAGCACTTGCGTTAGGTGCCTTGCCTACCTGATCCTCTCAATCCAGCAAGGCAAGGCAGTCTTATGTATTCTTCCCATTTTACAGGTGAGGGAGTTGAGGCTTATGTTTGACAGAGATCCCCAGCTGGAAAGTGGTGGGATCAATAATTGAGTGAGTCTCTCTTATATATTTGTATCATGCCCTGTGCTGTACTATGATCATTTCCCTCACCGCACTTTATGCTCCTCAGTACAGTGGCAGATAATGATATCCCCCTGGGTCTCAGGGCCTAGCTCTCTTCCTGGTAGGCGCGTGTTAAACATTCGTTTGTTGGCTGATCAACAGCAGCTTATGCACCCTTATGGGCCTTATGCACCTCTTATTCATTATTAGGACTGTTTTTTGTGCTCTATTCCCTGTGGGTTGGTGAAACTTTACCTGCTTAAAGTGGAACATTTACTCTGGGAACCCATAAATTTCCTAATGAAGCCAGAAGTCACTGTCCATCCCCAGGGATGAATGAGTTCCAATGTACCTACCCTTACCTAAACCCTCAGCCCAAGATGACATGGAGGGTTGCCTCTTATTGGAAAGACAATGAAGGAGAAGATGTAGGTATCTCAGTGAAAATCGACCCTATCTTATTTTCCCCTGCAAAATCCTACTTGTCCTTTAAGGCTGGGTTCCAGTATCATCACTGTATGGACGTTTCCCAGGCTGACCACATTGACCATACCTTCCCTGACCCCCACTTGATTTTTTTGTTGATATATAAAAACAGCCTCATTGATATTGCAAGTTCAGAAGCTGTCTGCCCTGTTAGGTCCAGGACTCTGGAACAGAGCACAGCCCCCACACGCCTCCTTCTCTCCAGCCCAAAGCTTGGAAGACTGAAAACCAGACCATTCAGGGGATGAACGGGGTTATGTTGTCAGTGGATTTACCTGCAGATTCTGTAGTCCCTGAGGGGCCTTATCTCCAGCCTCCTTTATTTATTTATTTATTATTTTGTGGTTCTGGGACTTGAACCCAGGGCTTTGTCCATGCTAGACAAGCTCCCTGCCAACTGAGATAAATCCCCAACCCCCTTTTATTTTATATATGACCCCTTTTCAGGTCCCTGACCCCTGCTTTTAGGCATTAACAGGCTATTTCCAAAGCAACATTCTGCAGTCTTTGTGTGGAGACAGTCTGAAGTTCAGCCCCCTCCTAAAGAGACTGGTGAAGCGTGCACTATTTGGGTATGTTCTGCTGTCTGGGTTAGGGCAGGGCGACTTGGTGTGATATCAGGTGCCGGTGTTTTTTTTTTTTTTTTTTTTTTTTAAATCTTTTTGTTTTGGACTATGTTTCGTTTTACAGAAAAGTTACAAAGATACTTCAGAAGTTTTTGTCTACCCCTAGCTGGTTTCCCCTATTATAACTGGTACATTATTATTCATTAAATGCCAGGCTGTATTTGGATTTCACTCGTTATTCCACCAATGCCCCTTTCCTGTCCTAGGATCCAATCCAGGACACCACATTGCATTCGGTTGTCATGTCTCCTTAGCTTCCTCTGGCCTGGGACAGTTTCTCAGTTGTCCTTTGTTTTTCATGACCTTGTCAGTATGGCACTGTTTTATGGTGCTTTGGAAGTGCATTTCCTGGGGCCAGTGCTGCTGCAGCTGGGGTGGGGGTGGGTTAGCTGCTAAGAGTCATCACTCCTTGATGGTTGAGAACAAAGGCTCTGGGGCCAGCAGCCCGGGCCCTCTCCCAGCTGTCCACAGGATACCTGGCATCTTTGTGCATTAGTTTTCTCAGCTGTAGGATGGGAAGTGTCCCCAGAAGATTAGCTTGGGGATTAAACGCCCTGGTAAATATAAAGTGCACGTCTTATAAGGATCCTTAGCTTACTGAGAGCTTTCAACGAATGCTTCATGTTTTAACTGTGATTTAAGTATTCTAGAAGGGCCATGTGGGGAAGGGAGTTATGGGACAGGATGAAAGGAAGGTTTGAGGAGAGGTCTGAGAAGGGTGTAAGACAATGTTCCTTCCTTCCTCCTTCTGTGTCCTTAAGCTGAATGCTGAGGAGGCGTTGGGGGGGCCAGGTTTGGAGGGTGGAGGAGGAAGAAACTAAAGGGAAGCTGAGTTCTCCAGGAGGAGAAAGACGATATTATTTGGATTTGTTTGAATGGCTCCAGGGGTTGTTAGGAGCACCTGGTTAAAGAGAATAATTCTGTAAAAAGGGCCCATTGTGCTGACCCCCACATGCCTTTTTTTTTTCTCAAGGAGCAATTTACCTGCAGCCCTGCCTGGCCTAAGTGAACAGAATAGGTCATATTCCTCAGCAAACTACTTGTTAACTGCAGGAGAAATGTAGGCCTGAGATAAGTTGATAAAGAGGAACCCAAGTTACCCTGGAGGGGGACTTTTGTGACCAGATCCTGAAACTCTAGGAGATCAAGATAATTCCTCCTGACCATAAAATCTGTAAGAATGTATGGTTAGGAATCCAATTAGAGCCGTTCAGCCTCCACCAGGGTGACCTAGAATTGTCATGGCAATTGGTACCTGAAAGTCTGATGTCATCTTGCTCTCAGTCAAAAGTCAAGAGTTGGACATGAGTAGGACTCTCTGGAAATTTTTTGGGGATCCCCAGTGAGACTGGAATGTAGGAGAGGCATGTTGTCCCTTTCCTCTCTGAGAGGACCCACTCTCTCCCTTTAGAGGGTCCCTTTTCCTTTTTACTATGCCTTCAATAAATTCATGCCTGTTACTCTGAAAGACATACCTGAAATCTTTCTGACTTGATCATAAGAATCGGGGTGTGAAGAGGGATCTTCTCACTGCCTCAGTTTCTCAGACAGCCCTCAGCTCTGTAACAGGGTGAGAGAGAAGGCAGAAAGAAGATGTGGTCTTTTTACCTGCAATGGCCTTCTTGTAGGTTTTCTTGGAGTAAGTCCATCCAGTTTTCAAAATTTCCCCAAGGAGCTACCTCTGCAAGGATTCTCTGATAGGCTTGCATCTTCCCTGGCTATGCCTTGTGTCCAGGTGAGGTTGGGCACCTGTCTTCTCCTGGGTGTGCTTACATTTTCCTTGTACTGTGTGATGTCATCACTCACCAGGTGGTGCTGGAAGGGCCTGTCGGTCCATCTGCCATCTGAGACAGTGAGATCCTGGAGAGCTGGGGGTGTTTGAGGGTGTTTGAGTGTGTTTGTGTTTTTCCAGCGTCTATACTATGGCTTAACAAATGTTAGATGTTCCATAAATACTGTTGGATGAGTGAACAAACACATGAATCTGTTACTTGGCATGGAACCTTCCTGTGAGTGAATACTGGGGATGTGGTGGTTGAGTTCCCTCTCCAAGTTGATGTAGCAGTGAATCTTGGATTGGGCCAAGAGGCTCCAAAATCAGCTCTTTTTTTCCCCTCATGAGCTGGGTAATCCTGGTTGGATTAACCTTCCTAACCCAGATTCCTTGTTGGTAAAGATGACATCTACCCAGAGAGTCTCTCCCAATCTTTTCATTCCTTGTGTTCACTGCTTCTACCCAGATCTAACTCACGTATTGAGAAGCAAAAGCAGGTAGGAACTAAATGACATGTGGGGATGGAATTTGTATATAACAAATATAATGCAAGTTTAAGAACTTTTTTATTTTTTTATTTTTTGGTATTGGGTTTTGAATCCAGGGATGTTTTATCACTAAGCTATGTCCACAGCTCTTTTTATTTTTTATTTTGAGGCAAGGTCTTGCTAAGTTGCTTAGGTCCTTGCTGAGTTGTTGAGGCTGGCCTCAAACTTGTGATCCTCCTGCCTCAGTCTCCTGAGTCTCTGGGATTGTAGGTGTGAGCCACCACACCTGGCTGAATAGAAGTTCTTTCAAAAGACACATAGAAGAATAAGAAATAATGACCCTGTATTAAGACAAAGAAAATGCATAGACTACAAGTCATGTATTCTCGGACAGAGATGTAATTAGGAATCACAATACAATAATAATCCTTCCCAGCTTACCCACCTTGGAAATTTCAAAACACCTTCCCATGTAACTCTTGGCTTAAAAATGAATCAAAATAGAAGTGACACTCTATTTAGAAGTGAATGCTAATGAGAGCAGTAAATATCAAGTGGTGAGAATGTAGCCAAAGCAGAATTTGGAGGGAGCTCTAGTTCTTTAAAATGACAGTTTCAAAATAAATGAAGTAAATTCCAGTAACTACGTGAACTTCCCTCTTGCTGAGACACTGGCTATTACCTTTTGAGAACTGGCAGTTTTAAAAGCAAGGCTCCATTCTCTACTTAAGGTGGTGTGAACTTGGACGTTTAACAGAGTTTATGTGCCCAGAGTTGCTCTGAGCATTTCACATTTAATAGCTCATTTAATCCTCACAACAATTCTATGAGCAGATTATTCTGATCCTGTTACAAAAAAGGAAACTGAGTCAGAGAGTGATTAAGTAACTCATTCAAGAGGACACAGCTCCTGAGTGTCAGAGTCAGGCTGTGAACTCTCAAAGTCAGATGTATCTCTACATACATGCTCATTTATAGGATTATATGCATCAGTATCTTTTTCATTCACTCATGTAGATTAATTCAGTTTAGATCAGTAGACGCTGCAGCGTCCTCTGAAATAAGCTAGGATGTGTTACCTGGCCAGACTGGGAGGTGCCTTCAAGTAGCATGTAAAGGTGTAAGCAGGGGCCCTGGGCTACCACAGAGCAGCCTTTGAATCCTAATGATGCCATTTAGTAGCTGAATCACTTCAGATAAATCATTTAACCTAATTAAGCAATTACCTTATCTGTAAGTGGGAAATTAAAATTTGTTCCTCATAGGGTTGATGTGAGAATTAAATAATTTATTTGAAACCACTGCCCCCACCCCCACCTCCACCCCACACTCTGTCTGCTATGATTTGTTATGGCAGAATGGGTGGAGGGAGTCCTCAGGGACTCTGGCCCGCATCCAGTTGTCCACTGACTTAATCTGGTAATGAGTTTATTCCTCAGCATCTTCTCCCACGCAGGGTGAGTTGCTTGCCTTCAGTCTCTCAGCTAGAACAGAATCTTCAAAGCCAAAGCTGGCTCACCAGGGTCCTATTGTCTGTCATTTCCTCTTGGTTCATCTGACTAGGGTATTGTGGACGGTAAGATCAGCACAAAGGGGAAGTGTTCCTTTGGGGAGGGGGTTTCACTGCAACAGAAAACAGTGTCATGGGGAGAACTGGGCATTGGAGAAAGGTCATCTGACTCTTTAAATGGGAAATGGATTATACCCGGTGCTTTTTGAGAGCCCACGTGCTCACTCAGAATTCTTGTCTATAGACCAAAGAAGAGGGACTGGAAATCCCAGATGTAAGGCAGAGGCAGTGTGTGCATGGCGTGTGTCCATGTGTGTTGGAACCCGTGCAAGGAAGCGTGGTGTCTTGTCTTTGACCCACAGACCCTCATCCTAGAGAAGGCAGGTGGTGGGTGTGGGCAGCAGATGCTGTTGTCCCTATGAATCAAGTCTATCAGGAGAGTCTGGGTTTATTAATAAGTCTTTGTTTCCAGAGTGAAGAACTGTTTCAGGGTGGGGAGGAGAAGGCACAGCATTTTTGGTCACCTGCACATGGGTTGGGAGGTTCCCGTCTACCACTTCACAGTCCTTTACTATCCTGCTGTGGGATGTGAAGGACCAGATGTCCCCTCCCCTGTGTCCTTTGTTTCACCCAGAGACTCCTTCCTGGGAACTCGTGGCCTTCTGGCTTGTCCTGCCACCCTCTCCTTTGGGGGTCAGGGCACTGATGGGAAGAAGCAGTCAGATAGCTGGTGAAGGAGGTATTCCTCTTGTGGGGTGACTTCCTTTTTCTTTCTTTGTCCCTGTCCTGTCTTTCTGCTCTGATTTGTAAAATCCTTAATGAAATGCTGGAGATTTAGACTTGTGGGGCAGCCCTGCTTTCACTTAGGGAGGGGCAGGAATTCATCTCCTCTTCTCTCTTCTGGAGGGCACCTATTTATCTGCTTCAGTGGTTTTTCTGTTTTCTTTCTTTCTTCCTTGTTTTGACAACCGGACACTTTCTTAGAATGAAATCTTGTATTCACTGTATAAACAGGTAAAAGTGAAGTTATGCAGATTAGAGAGGGAGGAAGACCCAGGAGCCCTGCCTGTAGGCCTCCCCTCCCCCTGACTCCCCTGGGTGGCTTCTGAGGCACACCTGAGGCATCTTGGGGTTTCCCCAAACCACAGTAGAAAGCTAACCTGACTTGCTAAGAAACTTGAGGTTTAACAAAGACAAGTATTGTCCCCAAGGCCCGCAGCTCCTGTCTCCCAGCCCAGGGTTCTTTCTGCAGAGCTGGACTGCTGCTCTCCTGGCCCCTGGCTGCTCTTGTGATAGGCTTTGTGCGGGGTACAGTGCCCTAAGAGGCCCCGAGACAGGCGACCTATTCCTGAACCTTGACTCTGTCGGCAGCTGGGAGACCCTGAATAAATTACAGCTTCTCTGAACTGCAGTTGCTTCACTATAGACTGCAGATAGGATTGGATGACATGGTGTACAGAAAGCAAGGAGGGTGTTGTGACTACCCAGCACTTTGTAGGGGCCCTACAGGTGGCAACTCTTTTTATTAACTGAGCTAGTGAAAAGGGGCCTGTGGTCAGATGGACTGAGGATGATGGAGAAGGCAGTTTGAAAGGCAGCACTGAGTGAGAGGATTGCAGGTTAAATTGCTTGAGCTTGAATTCTGGGCCCCTCAGTTCTTCCCACTTTCTGTGCAGAGGGAAGGTCATAACCTTGGCTGTGAATTCTCAAACTTGGTGTACATTTGAGGGTCAAGTGTGGGGAGACACATCCCCAGCTGGAGCCCAGTGTTGCCTAAGTCATTCCTAATATCTCCCATCTCTTGACATGAGAGGCGTCAGGAGGCTGGGCAGGGAGGAAATGGGTGCTGGGCTCATGTTCCCCTGTACTGACCCCTTACCCCCACCCCCTCGTGGCTGATCTTGCAGCTGTTGTAACGTTCCTATTACCACATACTCCGATTCTTTGATAATGATGCTGAAGTTCTCTTCTCAGCTAATCCCAGTCATAGGCCTGAGGATAAAGGGCATTGTGTGCTTTCCTTGCCTTTGGGGTCCCCAATGCCCCTTGGTCTGCAAGAGCCACCTGTGTCAGAAAGGAAGGAGCCCCTCCTGGGATCTGGTAGAGCCCACTCTGTAGGGGATCCCTGGGGGTAGTTCCAGGCTCATGTGACTCCAGATAACAAGTGATGATGGCCTCTTCCTGCACATCTGATCTGGATTAAATGTTGTTTTCCACTTTTGGAAATAGCATGCTGCGTGAGGGGGAAAACTCTAGGAGAAGATAGAAGCTATTCTGTGTGTGTCAGTAACCCATTGTTTGGTCCATTGGGTAAGAACTTTAAAATATTATTTAATCCTCAAATAAGTCCTGGCAGGCTGTTTTTAAAATACACATTTATATATATGTAAGTTATATATGTATGTGTGTATTTATATGTATGTATGCTATATAATTTTAATAGAGGAAAGAGGCAGGGAAGAGGAGGGTGGCTTTTCAGTGATTCTTCCTTGTTGGCATAAAACCCAAGAGTAAGTTTTGGCAGTGTTAGTAGGCATGCAGGCAGAAGGTGACAGGCAGGTGACAAGTCGATGTATTTTTTATGTGCCAGCCTTGTGCCAGGTGCCCTGTAGCTACTAAGTCCTAAGAGATACTGTCTCTGACCTCAAGTTGCTTAAAATTGAGGTCAGAAGTAGAGATTGCAACCCATAAAACTCTTAGATGAAAATCCGGGGGCAGTTTTGTGGGGTAGATGTGATCAAAGAGAGACTGTGAAGATAGAATTTGGTTAGCAGAGGAGGCTAAGAGATGTTCCAGCCACTGGGTATTTGTAGTGGCAGAGAGGGTGCACAGAAAGCCCAGGAGCAGGAATGGGTGTGATGGGTGCAGAATACAGTGAGATCAGGTGGAGGGAGAAGGCTCCTGGTGGAGAGCAGGGGTATGACTCTAAGGCATAAAAACGCTAGTTTCCAAAGAATCTTGAAAGGCAGGCTGAGGCCTTTAACTTGACAAGTAACTATCATATATGGAGAAAGAACTATCATATATGGGGATATAATGCGATTAGAACAGAGAGATAACCAAATGGGTGGGAGGCTGTTGCAATGGTGTGGGGCCCAATGCTCAGTCAAGGTCCAGTGACATGCTATTATTTCTGTGTCACAGATGAGGAAATGGAGACTCAGATACAGAACCATGTGTTTAAGTCTCAGTGACCAGCATGTAACAAGGCAGCAATGCCTTGGAATGGATCTTATTGACACATACTTGAGGTTTTCCCCTTCTGTGTGCGTCTCCAGATGACCTTGGAAGAAAGGACACTCAGCAAAAGCTTATTAACTTTCCTTTCCAGAGGAAGACAGGTTCCTGCTTTTTAGTAAGAATTGTAGAGATCTTATTGGTAGAGGAACCTGAGGAGGCTGATGAGAAGCCTGAGTGTTGATGTTTGACCAAGGGAACATTTGTCTCAAACTTTAGAAATGATGGGTAAGTCCAGGCTGCTGAACTCTGCTGAAGTTAATTATTTATTCAGTTAAAGTTAATGCAATTTCTGTTAAATGCCTACTATGTGTTAAGTACTCAGGGACTATGTGGGATCAATTAATTCATGACAACTACAGTGCTGAATTTTAATTGCAAGGGACAAAGCCAGCTCTGGCTAATGAACAAAATGACTGCATTGGGAGGATCCTGTTCAACTCACTGAGAGGATACTGCGGAAGATCTGCAGACCCTGCTGAAAGCCAGGGGTCACCCTGGACAGGAAGGAGGGTGGCTCTGTTGCATGCTGCCATCGGTTGGCTCAGCTCTATTCACTTCAGACTCCTCTCACAAGTGACATTCCTCTGGGTGCTCAGGTCACCATCGATGGCCTCCCCAGAATCACATGGGATGTGATTTAGAGGAAGATTTATTGAATGGACAGACAGACACCTCCCCCTCAAACACACACAAAGAATCTACTTTAGCAGATACATAAGGCAATTCTGAACCACCAGGAGTTTATCATTAGAAAAAATAGATAAATAAAGGAATAAAAATAATAGGCTGTGGCGGTTGCTGTGTAAGCGTTGTACAAAGTACTTAGGGAGGTTGTAAATTTTGCATGGGGGAGGCATGTGTCAGGTAAGGTACACAAAGGTTGTCTGAACCAAGTTTTAAGGGAAGAGTAAAATTTTGCCAGTTGGACAAACGCCCTTCAGGAAGAAGCCCTTGGGTGACAGTAGTGATGTGAAAAAGAATGTGTGCAGGAAATACAAGGAATTCTAAATGTGTAGACCATCAATGTGGGTGGGGCTGGATCTTAAAGGGCCCTGTGTGTTCTCGTAGGTATTTTGGGAGTATTAATTCTAGCGGATTAAATAACTTTAGGTGGCAGAGGGATGTGATCAGTTTCGTTTTAGGAAGATTATTGTGGAGGTATTAGATCCTACTCCCTCGAAAGTGCCTATTAATCTAGGGATGCTGGTTTTTGCAGAGCAGTCAGAGAGTGAGATGCTGCGAGAGACAGTCACGAGACTTCTCCAAGGTTGGAGAACCCGATATATCTATGGGAAATCCCAGTGACTCCTTGTGTGTGTGTAGGGGGATGGTAGTGGGTACAGGAAAAAGGCTCCTGGTGGTCTCTTTGCCTGTGGAGTTCTGAGTGTTTAGGTGACGTGTCTTGGGCCATAGGCTGCTGAAGGTTGTGCAGAAGCAGGCATAGGGGATTCCCCTGCGCCACCTGCACCCTCAGTATCCAGTTTGCTCTTTGTGTTTATAAGTTTGCAGTGTGCAGTTCAGCAGTGGACTGGGGAGAACAATCCGGAAGAATGTAGAAATAGCCCGGGCCCTTGTTGCGGGGTGGGAATGTAATCATTTCCTTAGCCATTTGGTGATTCTGCAGAGGAAGGTGAATAAAATTGAGAAATCTTGGGTCCCCAGAGGTTGCTGGGGCCGGGGAAGGGAGGAGAGTTTCCTTTTTCCTTTTGAACAATAGCTGACAGGGGACAGCATAGCACCATTTCCTTTGTAATAGGTGGTGTCTAAAAACAGGAAAATTTTCTTTACTCCAGCTATGAGAATCCAAAGTTCATGCTTTGGAGGAACTGTAGCTAGAATTTTCTCAAAGGGTCCAGAACCAGTAGATGGGTTAGATAGAATCTGCTTGTCGTTATGTGGTAGCTGGGTGGCTTTTGGCCAAGTTACTAAGCCTTCGTATATTTTAGGTTCGACTAGAGTGAGTTGTTCAAATGCCATTATTCATACCGTCACTGGCAGTAGCAACAAGACCTAGCACTGGGCTGGGGGTGCATCTCAGTGGTAGAGTGCTCCCCTGGCATGGGTGAGGCTCCTGTTTGGTTCCCTACCTGGGTTCGGTTATCCCATCTGGGTTCGATTCCCCAGCACCAGAAAAGCAGCAAATCATCAAAATAGCAAAAACCCCTAGCATTTCAGTGTGTCAGGCCTGTGCAAAAGTGTTTTATATCCCTAAATTCTGTGAGTTGGGTATTGTTATTATCAGCATCTAACCGATAAGGCAACCTATGCCTAACAGGATGAGTAGCTTACTTGTTTTTCCCTTCTCCCCGTCTGTCATCCCCTGCAAAAAGTCAGTAGATTTCAGATAGTACTACACCAGAGTTTTAAGACCTCATAGAGCTGCTGTAAGTTTTAAAGGAAATGATGTATAACAAGCTTAACATAGCTCTTGGGCCTTAGTGAGCATTCAGTGTTCACTACTTACTGTGTTTTTCTTCTCACTTGGCTCCTTTTTGTCTTTTATAGAAGCAGCTGACACAGGATGATGATGCCGATGAGGTGGAGATCGCTATTGACAACACAGCTTTCATGGATGAGTTCTTTTCTGAGGTGGGCAACCTTCCTGCATTTTTTGGGGGGAGGGGGTGAATATACATAAGGAAACACAGCTTCCTCAGTAAGAGTTAAAAATCTGGGCTCTTTCAGGGGTGGCAGGCAGTCTTTTGTTGGGGTGAGAGGGCTGAAAATGTTAGAGGGGAGTCTCCAGTTCTTGTGAGAAACTGGAATCTTCGAGTCATCAGAGGGTAAATTACATGTAATTGAGGATATGCTTTTAAAATTGTATGCTACATGACAGCATTTTAATGATATCCTTTCTTGCCAAAGCACATAATTTAAATACATCAACCATAGGCTCACAGCCATGAGTGTTAAAATTGAATTTCATCTCGAGGCCTGATTCTGATAAATCAAATTTGTTGTCTCTAAACATTTTTATGGTCCCTTTGACCATAAAATTAATTTAATTAATTTTAGCAGTAACAGAGAAACCAAGAATCTAGCAGTTTATTTTTGTAAAGTTTAACAGGGGCCAAAATGGGTTGCCCATGTCTACAAATTCACCTGCTTGTTGATCTTGAAGGCCTTATAGGGATGTTGATAGGTAGTGATGGAAAAGCAGTGGCTTTGGAGCCAAATGAACTTGGGCTCAAATGTCAGTCTGCTTCTGTCCAACTGTTGATTTTGTGAGCTTTCCTTAACATGCTGAACCCTGGTTGGAGTCTGTCCTCATCTGTAAATTGACATTGATAATATCATAATTCCTTATAGGGTTATCATAACAATTGAGATAATACTTAGAAAACATCCAGAGTATCATCAGGCATATGTGTGCTCAATGAATAGTATGTTAAAAAAGAAGGGGGAAAAAAACCCAACAAACCAGAAAGCTTATTGTTGCTGAAGTTTCTGCCATTGTATAATGGTTTCTTTATTTAGGTCCCCCCCACTCACCCCCCAAAAGAAAAGAAGAGGCATTGTGTTTTTTTTGCAGGGAAAATTTGGGCACTGCCCATCATCTGGATTGTGGATGTGGAAACGTAGCTTCCAGATCTCCTCTAAATGCAGTGGAGTGGGGCTTGACAGTCATGCCCATTCATCTGCTAGAGTAATAACCAGGCTCAAGAGCAAACTTGAGCATGTATGTGCTGACCTGATTGGGAAGTGTGCTGTAAACCTCCACAGCTCCACACCCAACTTGTGGGTGGGTCTGTCCCTTTGGTCGAGGAAGTCATGGTGAGATCAAACAACGCTGGGCTTTTGTGAATCCAGTGTTATTCCACTTGTGGATCATGGAGGGCAAATGTCCTCTGTTCATTGGGGGTTGGGTGAGAGGAGTAGCCTTCAGGAGACATTTGCAGATTCTGTAGTTTGTCCCTAATTCTTGCCCTGGAGAGCCACAAATATTAAAGAATGTCTTCCCTAAGATGAAGAATCTCCTCTAGTAACTTCTTGCTCTTTCAGTGGGTGGGTGGGTCCCTGGGAGTCAGTGTTCCTTATGAGGTGGGAAGATGGTGGGCTTTGACTTGTGAGGCATGGTTGGAGTCTGTCCTCAAGCATTTTGTAGCAGTGTGATCTTGGTTAAGATACTTAACCCGTTTTAGCTTTAGTTTCCTGCTCTGGAAGTCCCTTGACTTGTCAGCCTGTCCCTCTCAAGGCTGTTGGGAGAGTCACATGAGCTCACGAATCTGGCAAACATTCTCTGGACAGAAAAGTGCTCCATGTGGAAGAAAGGTGTTTGGAAGAGGCCCCTGAGAGAGGTAGTGTGACCACCTCCAGGGCTGTTTGGATTCCTATTGCTTTCTTTGTGTTAAATGCTTTTTGATCACTTAGGAGAAAAAAAACAAAAACAAAAAACAAGGAAACCCCATCATATTTAGGGCAGAGAAGGGGACTGCATGGTGAGGTGAAAAGAGCACGGTGTGTCAGGAACTGTGTGATATTGGTCATGTTCCATAAGGTCTCCATGTCTCAGCGGGTTTATCTGTGAAACGGAGAGAAAAATATTCCAAGCTTTGTTGGGCATGAGAAGAGCTGACACTGGGAAAGAGCTTAGAATGGGGTTAGGCAGTGTTGCTTCCCTCCTTTCTCATTTGCAAGAGCCCAGAGAGGAAAGATGCTGGGGGGTGGGGGTGGCACAGAGGCGGGAGGGAATGGTCACTGGAAGAGATCCTGCAGGCAGTGGTGAACAGATCCTGCTCTAAATCTCAGCTCTGCCCATTGGAAAAGTTGTGTAGCTACTTTAAACTCCAGTTTTCTCTCAAATGGGAATAGTACTGCAATCTACTAGTTGTTATGAATATAAAATGAGAAAGTATCTGGATGTACCCAGCACAGTGCCACCAAATTTTAGTCCTCATCATCCTTTTGTCCCCATATACTCATGAGTAAGCAGACCATAGAGTTCATTTTATAGAGCATGGCTTGGAAATATCCTTCATATTGGGATAAAGTACTTTGGATAATAGGGATTTGGGGAAGTGAAGGAGTTTCCCTCTGTGTATGACTGAGGAACCTGCCCAGTGTACCTTAGTTAGACATAGCTAACAAAGATAGCACTCTTGTGATAGACTTTGCTTTTTGGATTGGTGCCAACAGGACACCTTTGATTAGGTCCTTTGCTGAGAACTCATAGTGCAAGTCATGGGTTGGTCATAGAGGCACGTGCAAGATGCAGATGAAATCATGGACCTCAAAATATATTTTCAGAATGTGCTTTGCAGTGTAAAATTTGAGTGGCTTCTCTGTCTTCTCAGTTGTTAAAGAATTGGCCCTTGGGTTTTCAGGCTACTTTGGCCAATCAACCCAGGCCTCGTAAATTATAAACCCTGGACTTTGTCTAATCTGCAGTTTTCTGTATTTCCCGTGGTCGTTTGCTCAGTTGGCAGAGAAAGCAAAGTTTTGGAGGAAA
Source organism: Marmota flaviventris (assembly GCF_047511675.1). Classification (NCBI taxonomy): domain Eukaryota; kingdom Metazoa; phylum Chordata; class Mammalia; order Rodentia; family Sciuridae; genus Marmota; species Marmota flaviventris. The sequence continues at coordinate 12,687,529 of NC_092506.1, read as the reverse complement.
TAGACCTGCCTCTGAAGGCAGCGGTTTATTGTTCTGTGTTCATCCAACCATGCTGACCACCTCCTGATGGTGTAGTAGGTGCTGGGGTGCAGTATTCTGTGTGACAGGTCCTTGCTCTCTGGTGTGTTTCTATCTGGTGAGGGTGATAGAAATTTTAAAAAAGTTATCATATTGTAGTGGAAATATCAAAAAGACATTGTGGGAGCACAGAAGAAGGAGTGTGGCCTTCTGCCTGGAGGAAGGTGGGCTTCTGGGGCTCTTATCTAGACTTGCACCTCAGATCTGCCTGGGAGCTTATACACACCCATGCCCGATTCATAGAGACTGGGATGGCTCAGACTTGGATTTTTCATTTCTTGCATCTGATTTTGCCACCTACTGCAGCAACGGACAACTGCAGAGTGGTGGGGAGACTTGGAGGGTTGTAAGTAAGGAAATAATGGGATCGGAGTGTGTTTTAGACAAATCAATCTATGGCAGTTTGTGGAGGAAAGGAAACTCCAAAAACAGAAATACCAGCAGATTGGCCGATGCAGCAAAGCATGGGGAAAAGAGTCGGGCTTTGGTCTGGATCTGTCAATCTGAGCAGTAGCATGGGGCATCATTTAGGGATGTTTTGACTAACTGTGGCTTAAGCAGTAAAGAGATGTAATTATTTCACGCGTGAAGAAGTTTCCTATTAGGGATGTATTGGGGCTTCAGGCCAGCATCTCTGTGATCCTTTGGGATTTTCCCTTAGGGTTAAGAGAACAAGTCTGTTCTGATTATCATTGCTTTATAACAAACTACCCCAGTGTTTAGTGGTGTAAAACAACTATTTTGTTATGCTGACAGATCCTTTTGATTGGGTATTTGTCTAGGGCACAGTGGGTGGTGTATCTCTGTTCTACAATACGTGGAGCATTGGTTGGGAAGAATTGAACTACCAGAGGCTAGAATCTAATAGAAACTTCAGTATTCTAATAGTGGGTGCCTGGACTGGGGTGACCAAAAAGAAAAGCTCAGTAGAAACTGTCAACCAAAGCCCTCAAACGTGGCCTCTGTGTCTAGTGTTCCTCATAGCATGGAGCACTCAGGGTTGCTGGACTTGTGACATGGGGTTCAGGGATGCAGGGCCAGTGTTCTGGCAATGAAACTTACGTAGCGCAGTCACAAGCCTGCCAGATTTGAGAGAGAAACCCAGGGATCCTACCTCTCAATGGGAAGAGCATTAAGGAATTTGTGCCCCTGTTTAAAACTACCCAAGAGTCAAAGCTCTGTTTGACATCACCCAGCGTCAGCATCACTAGCAAAAAAAAAAAAAAAAAGGGAATTGCTAGAAAAGTCTAAGAATTCTTTTTATCAGGGAGGAGAGCTATCTAATGGTCAAACTGACTTCCTCTGTGGCTTACTCGCTATCACTGGGTCATGTGGTCATGACCATCCCTAGTTGGAAGGGTGCCAGGAAAATATGTACTTAGTAAAGGGACAAGATTACCAGGATCTCTGTAGTGCAGGTCAAGATCCATCATCTCGGGCTGGCAGCATAGCTGCCAAAACAGAATCAGAATTCTGTTAAAAAGAAAAAGAACAGCAGTCGAGGGGCTCGCTCTTTGGTGGGTCAAAGTACTTGTCTTGGAACACAGTGTGGGATGCAGAAAGTCTCTGTGATGAAGAGTGTTTGGGATTCCTGTTCTTCTCTCTTAGAAATTTAAAATGCACATTAACTTTTCAAAGCCTCCATGAAGTCCTGTTGTGAGGAAACCTGCTCACCTTGGCTAGCCCAGCATTGAGTTTTTCACCCTTTGTGACATGGAACTTCTGTTAACAAGGATGAATGAATACACTTTGGAAAATGCTATTAGAGAGTTTTCTTTTTTGGATTCTATCTTAGCTTGGGCTCCTGTCACAAAGTACCATAGACTGTGTGGTTTATAAAGAAAAGGAAGAAAGAAATTTATTTTCCACAGTTCTCGAGCCTGGAAGTGTGAGCTCAAGGTGTCAGCATGACTGGACTCTGATGAGGGCCCTCTTCTAGACTGTGGACTGCTGACTTCTTGTTGTATCCTCACGTGATAGAGAGCAAAGCTAGCTTTGGCTTCTTCTTATAAGGTCTCACTCATGAGGGCTCCACTCTCATTACCTAATTACCTCCCCCTCCCCATATATGATCACATTAATTAGGCACCAACATGAATTCACTGGTGTGTGTGTGTATAAGAAACAGTGAATCCAAAATAGGTGCACTTAAAAAAATTGGAGACTGTTTTACAGGAGTATATGAAGCATGTTTGTCTCTTGAGGTTGCTTATGTTCATTTATTTATTCAACAGACATCTACTGAGTGACATCCATGCTTGACAGACACAGTGGTGGATATCAAGTAGTCAAAGATGAGAAACCCAACGTCCCAGCTCTGGAGGAGGTCCAAGTCAGGATTAGAGAGTGTGGGCAAAGTGCTACAGAGCCTAGAGGGGGGTCCAAGGTGGGGTGGGAAACTGGAGCAATGCCTGGCTAGAGGATCTGCCAGGTGACCAGTCTTGAAACATAGAGATTTGCTAGTAAGCTTGATTTTTGTTAGAACTAAGAATCTCCAAGTGGTTGGAATAAGAAATCTAAGCATTAGATTGCACTCAGCAGGTTAAATATTTTTAGCATTTTAAATAGGATTTTTGGATGATAGGGACCAAACGAGGCAAGCGGGCACGCTCTTCGTTTCTGGTCTCTTTCTGTAGTCAGGCAGGAAGCCCTGGCCAGGCATTTGCCTGTGTGCTCTCAGGCCTATCACCCACCCTTCCTGTGCTCTGTTCTCTGTTGCAGAGAATTATGTTTTGCAGGTTCCTTCACCAACTTGCTCTTGGTATGTTCGACCGAGGGCAGTGCTAGGGAGTGAATATTTGTGCTCACCCCATTCATATTTTGATTTGGGATTTCCTAGCCTCCAGAACTATGAGAAGTGTGTGCTTGTTGTAGAAGTCATCAGGTCTAGGGCATTTTTGTTATAGGAATACTAATAGGTTGGACAGGGAAGTGCTGGCTGTGTCTTCTCCCCAGACTCTGCCTCCATGGCCCCAGTTCTGGTGGACTCCACCAAGGTCAGGCTCTCGTGGCCCCACCGTCTTTGTGCCTCCAGCTGTTGCTGCTTGTTTTCAGAGTGCCTCACCATCCTCTGTTGGGCTTTTTAGCCTTTGTTCCCAGTGTAAAAAACTCCCTGTATTATTTTGGCTCAAATAATTACATAAGTTTTTGTTTTCCTGACTGAATTTTGAGTAACGCAAACCCCAGATATACTTAATTTGAGATTATGGTCTAAGAAAACTTGTTTTTGCTGGTCAATATAACTCTGAGATCATTCTTTTCTTTTCATTCATAAAAAAACAAGTTGAAACACTAGTCCCAGTCTTTATAAAACCCCCTCGGGACTTGACTGTTTGTTGCTTGTTTGACTAAGGTGACTTCTCCCTCCCTTCTCAACAGTGTTTGTTTTCTAAAGCAAAGAAGCAAGGCCGGGCGTGGTTGTGCACCCTGTAACCCCAGCTGCCCGGAGGCTGAGGCATGAGGATCATAAGTTCAAGCCCAGCTTGGACAATTTAGCAAGACCCTGTCTCAAAATAAAATGGAAGAAAGGGCTGGGCATGGAGCTCAGTTGAAGAGCACCCCATGGTTCAGTCCCCAGTACCAAAATCAGTCAGTCAGTCAATCAAACTTAACAAATCCAGAGGACTTGACTGAGAAGCTCAAATATAAGGATTGTTTTGGATTATGCCTTTTATTTTTGATACCAGGGATTGAACTCAGGAGCACTCGACCACTGAGCCACATCCGCAGCCCTGTTTTGTATTTTATTCAGAGACAGGGTCTCAATGAGTTGCTTAGTGCCTCACCATTGCTGAGGCTGGCTTTGAACTTGACATCCTCATGCCTTGGCCTCCCAAGCCTCTGGGATTACAGGCATGCGTCACTGCACCTGGCTTATGCCATTATTTTTGAGGAAAAGTAAAGGTGTATGAATTGTAAAAAGGAGGGATCATTTATTTGACTACAGCCATGCTACTTTTGTCATCTTAGAATGGGTACAAAGTTAAATTTTCAGTACATAAAAATGCATGAATTAATACCCACCTAAAGGTACAAGATACAGGGGCATTTAGGGGAAGTAGAGACTAATTCTAGGACCAGAAACAAAGCTTTTTGCTTCATCTTCCACCATGCAACCTGCTAGTTTCCAAAGCAGCACTTCCTCTGCTTTTCATCGCCTACCTGGATCCTACTGGTTAATTAAGTCCAGAGAAAGGCCATCCATGCCTTCAAAATAAGTACTTCCTTTTAGCTAGATGATAGTGGTTAGTATAATATGGTTATTACAATTGGCAACACCCAACAAGTGATTGACTTGCTGCCTTTAGATTTCCTTGAGTGGCTATCGATGACATCAGTGCCTTGTTAACATTACGATTGTCGAAAGGATTAAACGAGACATGCTTGTGGCTGGCATATAGTAAATATACGGAAATTGCTGGCAACTTTTGTAAAATATCAGTCATCATCTAACATTTATTGAGCATGGTGTGGGAGTGGGAGTGTATTTTGTGTTAAGAATTTGACCTAAGCGTGGTCAAGGACATAAAAATGCTGAAAGATGGAGCCAAAACTTGAACCTAATCTGTTTGATGATAACTTATTTTCTTCAATCCTATGTTATCTGGAGTCCCATATTACTGACAGAAGGCATTGGAAACGTATTAGCTGTAGCATGGTGATCAAAAACCAAAACATGGTGATTAAAACAAACAAACAAACCCACTTTTGGATTGGTTCCCTCCATCAGCAGTGTTTCTTGAAAGCTCATTGTGTAAAAAGCTCTCTATAATGAATTTTTCAGGACAAAGAAGTAAGGCACATGATGTCTGTGAAATGTGGCTGAACCAGTCTCACAAAACACGGGTTGAACATGCATGTTAACCTGATGTAAGTGGAATGCACGTGGACCAGGGAGAGAAGAGGAGCCTTCTATAGTGGTTCTTGCAGGCTTACCTGATTCACGAGACAGGGTTTGGTACCTAATAGATGGCTGGGTTTAAACCTTAGTTTTGCCTGTTTTTGTAGCACGGCCTGGAGTATGTTTCTCTACCTCTTTGAGCCTCAGTTCTTGTGTATGAAAAGGAGATAGTGATGGTGACCTCACAGAAGTACTGTGAAGGGCCAGAGTTGTTTCTGATAAGCGTGTGTTCAGTCAATTCTAGTTCATAAGTACATGACCATGCAGGGAATGTCAGCATGCTCAACTCCAAACAAAGAGCTCTTAGGCTTTTAGATCTGGCACTTGTCAATTTCCTACTAGGTCTCTCCTCTCCCCCATTCTCCTCATAATTTTCTGGTTATCTGGCAACTGCACAAGAGGAAATCACATGTAGCTGCTGCTGTGAAATACCCAGAAAGTCATCTTTGAGAAAAACCAGCACTTCCAAGAAAAAACAATGACACTCAGTTCAGGGGCGAAAAATCAACAGCAACAAAAAACTCCTCTGGGATTAGTCACATCCTGAAGACCCAGAGAGGTTTGTGATTACTTGGTGAACTCACTAAAGCGCTGTGAAATCAAATGCTTCCAAATGGTGAATTGATGAGGACAGAAGAGAGAGCAGTGCAGTGGGTGAGGACTGGGGGGGCGTGGTGTATGCTCCTGGGGCCTGGGACGTCCAGTAGGCAGGGAGAGGACGGAGGAAGCAGGACCCAACACTCCTGTCCATAGGGCTGGATGAGCATCTTCCATCCAGTTTCCATAGGCCTGAAGTGACTCTGAACCTGAGGCTCTGCAGACTCATTCCAGCAACTTCCCAAGTCCTGTCTTTGCTTTGAACCATTGACCAATGTTTGGGCCAGGGCACTCTTAAGTTCATTAAGTGATTTTTCCAGAAGAGATTTTGTAAGATAACTGGTCCATTGGCCATGCAAATCTAAGGTATTGTGATTTGTTAAAATTTTGTTAAACTAATTTTAAATTGGTTAGTGCATTTTGTTCTAGAAAAACGTCTTTCTCAGTCCCGTGAGTACCGTGTAGTTTCTTTCGCAAACATCCATGTGATGGAAGTGGAAACTTGTGCCATTTTATGAGCTGTAGGAGGAGCCTGCATTTGAGTGACAGAAAAAGGAAGAACAGGTGGAAATTTCTGGATGTGATTATAACTTTAGAAACCACCAGTATTCATGATGGTAACACGGGCCCTTTTTAAAGTTGAGTAGGCTTGAGATTCTACTAGAACAGTGTAGAGAATTAAAAAAGGTCTGAGATCAAACTGAGATCAAATGGACAAAGATCCCAGATGGATCCTGGAGGGAACTGTTGGGTGCTGTCTCTACCACCAGCTATGTGACCTGTAACTTCTTTAAGCATTAGTTTCCTCATTTGAATAATGCTACTAATACAGTCTTGTAAGTTATTTAGTCAGCTGTTAAAGATCTTCACAAATATTTAGGTAGCTACCTAAATGTACATCTATACTATGATGATCTTACATTGAAATTTTATTCATCTTTAAGCAAGTGATTCTGTTGTCAAATTGTGATACATTAGAGCCAAAATATTCATGGAGGGGAATACTCCTTGCTTCAGTGGCAAAAATATGAATGAATTTAAGGGTTAGAGCTCAAGTTACATTTCTTCTATTTTCTGTCCAATTTGGAAAACTGTGATCAGGTTTTTAAAAAAGGGGCAAATCATCTCCTGGAGGAAAGGGACACTGGGAGCTGCATGTACATGGAGTTGTTCTCTCGTTGTATCCAGATGTTAAGATCCTCCTGCCTGTCAGTTTACAAGCTTTCTGTTGGTTGACTGCTGCATGCTGAGGGATGAGGTAGATAGACCCTGTGGGTGCTGCTCTCTGTACATCTCCCTGCACTGAAGAGGGGCTGTGTACCTTGAGGAGGGAGCTAAGTTAGCACTTACTGTGCACACGGCGGTGCCTGGTGATGGTGTTCTGTCCAGGAGTGACGTGCTGCCGGAAATATTTCATGACACCCCGTTGAACAATCTAGAACTTTAACATGCACAGAAATGGTCCATGGTCCTAGCTTCTGAGCCCTGATCAGCTGCGGGAATCGGGTTGAGAGATCTTTCACTGGAACCCGTGCCCAGGACAACCTCTGCTGTCTCCTGAGACAACCATCGTTCATTCTCTTTCTCTCTCCCCTCTCCATCTGTTATCTTTATCTGTTTCTGTCTTTTTCTTCCTCTTCTTCTCTCTCAAAGTATTTTCCTTGCCCTTCGCTTCTTCCTTTTCTTCTCCCCACCCCCACCCTTTTCTGTCCTCACTTTTTGGGCTAAGGAGGGATCTGCCTGATGAGGTTTGCTGGTATCTTCCCTCTGATGTTCTCATGGATTTTCCTGATCTTCTTGACTCTGGCCTGAACCATGCCATTCAAGAGGGGTGAACACTTCCCTTTCAGGGAGAAGGAGGATGGATTTTTAATGACCGTTCTGTTGAGACTAGTTTCTCTCTCTATGGAAAGGGTGCTCACTGGGCAGCTAAGACTTGAAGTCATCATCTCCTTCCCCAAGCCCACCGGGTGACAGTGTCACCAGTAAGCGCTGCTAAGCATTCACCTCAGCCATGGATGTAGTCTTTCTCTTTGATGATGAAGGCTATTGTCTTTCTGATTGTAGATCGAGGAGACTCGGCTCAACATTGACAAGATCTCAGAGCATGTGGAGGAAGCAAAGAAACTCTACAGTATCATTCTCTCTGCACCAATTCCAGAGCCAAGTGAGTGTTTACTCAGCTGAGTCACCCAGTGGTGACCTTTTGCATCCGGGCAGAGGCATTCCTGTTTTCCTCGCCTCTGTGAACAGCAGGGAGGTGTCCACATCTCCCTGGACTAATGTCCACATCATATCACCTCTTTGATTTCTTTACCTTATCTGAGTTCTCACTGCCCAGCCGTCAGCTCTTCCCTTTATGGTCCCTTTTGAACCACTTACCCAGTCTCTCCTCTGCTTCCCAGCTGGACCCTCCTGTGGCTGGCAGTGACTCTTACTGCTTCCTACATACTCCATGCTCTGTCCCCCGTCTCTGCCTTCATTTATACTATTTCCTCCACCTGAAATGCTTTTCCCAGCCCCCTTTCTCAATCCCACCAGATCAAGTCCACCTTTCCCATGAGGTGGTCACGTAGGGTTCAGTTTCACAGGACTCCTGTTCCTAAGCTTTTTTTTTTTTTTTTTTTTTAAACCATCACAGAGGCAAACTTTTGTTCCTCTTAATAGTAGGGGGAATACATTTTGAGAGTAAAATTTAGGGCTCCATTTCCTGTTCCTTAAGAACAGGGGCAAGCCCAATTCTGTCATTTCACTCTACTTTTTTTCAATGACTATTACCTCAAGATTAAAGTTGGAACATTTTAGCAGAGCATATGGGAGTCGTGCCGGTCGGGTTCCTGCCCTCCTCTCCACCTTTTGTCCCACCCTGCATGTTCCCATGTTACTTATACTTTAGTCAGACTAAATTCTGTTCTCCAAATATTTGTTATTCCCTCTTGCATGTTGTGCCTGCTCCTTGGGGCTCCAATGCCAATCACCTTCAGTACCCGGTTAACCCTTAGTCCTTCTTTGAGACTCTGTCCTACTTTCCTCATCTTTAGAAGCTTTCCCAGATCCCTATCAATCCCTATCTGTGCCAGGGAGCCCTTTATAACCACCTCGTCAGAACTGCAGCCTACTCCAAACTGTATGTCAGGACTGTTAGTTTATTTTGCTCCCACCCCTCTCTAGACTTTAAGCACCTTGGAGGCGGATTCTACATCTTCTTTCTGATTCCTTAGTTTCTAGCCCCATTCCAAGCTTGTAGTGGGGTGCCAAGGACGGTTTTTGAATGAATGGTTATAGCTAACATCTATTTTGCTCCATCCATCCCAGGATAGTCCTGGACATGGAGTAGGTGTATCAAAAATACTTGCTTCATTCTAAGTTGATGAACCTTGACTGATATCTCTTTCACCTAGAATTCCCGCAGAATTCTCTCCTACCCTGTGAGATTAAGCCCTCATCATAAACCAGGTGGTTTCCTCCAAAAGAAACGTTCTCAAAACTGACTTGGGGAGGTTTGCTGAAAAAGCAGATTCTGGGGCTTAAACCCTGGGTATTTTCTTCTGTACATCTGGAAAATGGTAACTGGAGAATGCCTTTTATTTTAATCAAATATTAATTTTGGGGGTTGCAAGGGATTGAACCCAGGGCTTCATGCATAGGATCTAGCGTTGAGCTATGCATTCAGCCTGAAAATGCTTTCTAAACACACGCTCTCTGATTCTAATGATAGACTCTGGGAAACACATTAGGATGATACTGTTGAGAGCAGTGGGTGCCTAAGCTCCCACACCCTTTGCTGATGGTTGTAAAAGAAGTTAGTCCTTCCTTTTCTAATGGCTTCTACCTCCTCTGTTTACCCAGAAACCAAGGATGACCTTGAGCAGCTCACAACCGAGATCAAGAAAAGGGCCAACAATGTCCGGAACAAACTAAAGAGTAAGAAGGGAACAGGGGAACAAGCTGACCCCTGCCACCATCCACTCAGCTCCCTGCATGTACCTCCTCTGAACTGACAGTCACCTGGATGAAGTGACCACTTGTCCATGTTTGCTTATGGTTTGGGCACTGTCCCTGGAGTGACCTATGGCAGCCCCAGAAAGTCCCCTTCTCTTGAATCCTGACTGTAGTTGAAAGAGTCCAGAATTGAAGTTAGGAGATGGGAGCTGGAATGTGCTTCAGCTACTGGCCTGGTCCTTTTGCTCAGTCCATGGGTGTATTCTTATTGGTTCTGTTTCCCCAGCACCCAGCCGACATTGGAGTAGTAATTTTAGACATACATACATGCAGGATTTATTCAGTTCACAGATGTTTCTTGGTGGGCACCTCCCATTGCTGCCCACCACCTATTTCAGAGCATAGATCCAATTCTTTTGGGGAACAAAGGGTTTCCACAGTTCCATGGCTGCAGTCTGTATGCTCGCTCAAAGTACTTGGTGAGTACGTGCACTTGCTCAGATGAGAAAGCAGAATCACTGAGCCTAGCTTGTCATTTCTTCCCCCCCAAATAAATTACAGTAACTATTGTAATGGGTGTGGAAAGGGGGTTGTTGGAAGCAGCTTCCAAAAATAATAATGATAGTGTGGCTACCGCTGTGCTAATAAGCACTTTATGTGCATTCTCATTTAGCCTTCACGTTGGTCCTGTGAGGAATGTACAAGTTGAGCTTCCCTAATTTGAAAATCCAAAACCCAGAATGCTCTAAAATCTGAAACATTTTGAGCACTGATATGACCCAAGTAAGAAATTCTACACCTGACTTTATGTGAAGGATCCCAGTCCAAAAACAGATGCACTAAAAATATGATGTAAAACCCTTTAGGCTGTGTTTATAAGGTGTGTAAGAGAGAAAAGAATTTTGTGTCCTAACCCCTAGATATCTCATTGTGTGCAGGCAAATATTCCAAAATCCAAAAAATCTGAAATCCAAAACATTTCTGCTCCTAAGCATTTCAGGTTAGGGATACTCAACTAGTATTGGCATTTGTGTTATTTTATAAACAAGAGAATGAAACATAAGAGAGTATAAGTGACTTTCCCAAAGTCACAGAGCTGGTCAGCAGCAGGGCAAGGATTTGAGCTAGTCTCTTGGTGACCAAGACTCAGACCTGGTATTGTGTGGTAAAGGCTAATGAAAGCAGGTCTGTGGCTCACATGAGCTGACCTTGAGGATTACTCCTTCCTGTCGTTCCCCCTTCATGGGTGTTGTGTGTGAGCATGGGGGGGAGGTATGTTTCTTAGAAAGAAGAGGAGATGCATTGCCGGAATGACCTTCTTCTCATTCCAGGCATGGAGAGGCATATTGAAGAAGATGAAATCCGCTCATCAGCAGACCTTCGGATTCGGAAATCTCAGGTAAAGTTGTCCCTGATCTGACAATCATCTTCTCCAGTTCTTATTTTCTTTCTTTTTCTTAAGCTGTGGAGTCTTTTTTAACAAAAATTACAATTCTTATTTGGAACTCGATATGAAAAAACTGCTAAAGTCGAACTATCCAGGTTGAAGCAGGGGTCATGGCTAGAGTCCAGCCCCTTTGGGCCCTTTTCTCACACTCTCCTTCTCTAAGGGGGGCCTTAAGAACTTCCCAAGACTCCCCAAAGCAATGTTAGTGCCTCCTTGTTTCACAGGCAAAGAAACTGAGGTCTTTTTTGAAAAGACTGTTAGTCATTAGTTCAGTTTGGAGCCAGGAACTTGGGGGATCATCTGTATCCTTCAGGAGCTGCATGACATTCAAGTGGCCGTGGAACAAGTATCCAGCTGGAAACAAGTGAGGAAGAGCAAGAGGCTGGTGAATCTCTAGTCAGTTTTACCGTGACTGAATTTGCCTGGTGGTAGTGGATTTGGATAAAATAGAGATAATGGTGATTTTGCAAAAGGCAAACAAATAAGGCTTATTTCTGAGAGGTAGGCAAGGAGTAAAAGTTATTATGAAGGTTTGAGCTGAAGCATCCAGGGCTACTAGAGAATGTATCTACCAATAAGTAAAGAAAGTTGAGGTGACAAGTTAAAGTAAGAACTCAAGGATCTTCGGTAGCATGACCTGTGGGAAGGGAGGCTGACAGCTTTAGAAAACAAGCCAGGGGTGTGTCAGAAAACTTCTACTAGTCCAGGTAGTTGTAGGGCTCCAGGATTCCCAGAGATGGTCTCCTTTTGCCTCTTAATTACCATGTGAGGTCAGGAGGATAGACAGATACTGCAACCATGCTTTGGAATAGCAGTAGACTTATCCAGTGATCCAAGCTAGGAAGTAAAAAAAAATATCATACTTGGTCTTTTGAGTCCCAGCCTAGTGCTGCTGTAGATGAGGCTGTGGGGGGTGGGGTGGGGAAGGGAAGAAGCTCTATAGCAGTTGTGCACCTTTTCCCTCCCTCACTTCCGGGGGACATAACTCATCTAACATTGTTTCCACAGCACTCCGTCCTCTCTCGGAAGTTTGTGGAGGTGATGACCAAGTACAATGAGGCTCAGGTGGACTTTCGTGAACGCAGCAAAGGGCGAATCCAGCGGCAGCTTGAAATTAGTATGTGTTTAAGGTTTGGCGTGTGACCCTCCTCCCTCTTTTCCTACTATGTGATTGTCCATTCCAAGTTGTGACACTATAGGAGAACAAGCAGCAAGCACCCCTGCTTGTGGCTTCTGCTTGATATTTTGTGCCCAATCTCAGAGCAGATGTTACAGCATTGGCACATCCTGCATCTTGGGAAAGGTGGCACATGGTTGTCAGGTCCAAGTCATTTTATCCCAGTGGAGTCCAGCACTTTTTCATCCTAGAGGGGAAGCACGCACCTGCTTCCCCTCGTTTTTGCTGTCAAGTAGCAAAGCACATTTGTGAAATAAGAGCGTGGTGCAGGTTGCCATGAGGAATAAGGACATGCATAAAGCTGTGCCCTTTAGGAACTTGTGATATGGAAGGCAGGGCCCCCTGCAGGGTGAGTGTGCTTCAAGTGGGATGAACTGTATGAACAGGCATGCATGTGTGTTTAGGTTGTAGGCCATCCGGGGTCTGGGAAAAAGGGTGTGTTTGGAGTGGCAGTGTAAGGTTAAGATGGTCGAGGGAAGGCTTCCCGTGAACTGTACATTGTAAGGAAGGCCTTGTAGTCTGTAGCGTAGAGCATGAGGTTAGTACACAGCCCGAACTGGGAAGTGATGTGAGCACCATGATCTGTACTTTAGGAAAGGAGCTGCTATTTCTGTTATGGATGGATTGGATGAGGGGAGGAATCAGAAGAAAAACATCGGGAGGCTTTGGGGGCAGTGTTGTAGAGATCCTGGTCTTTAGAATGAAGCAACCAGATTCTTAATTTTCAGGAAACTTTAAAAATGGAGTTGTGCTTTGATCTTGAAATTGATGCTCTACTTCTTTTGTTATAAAGCTGGCAAAAAGACAACAGATGAGGAGCTGGAGGAGATGCTAGAGAGTGGCAACCCTGCCATCTTCACTTCTGGGGTGAGTCATGTGGCCTGGGAAGCTTCACCTGGTCTAGCAAACACAGGATAAGCTGCAGTTGCAGGGACATAGGGGATGTGAGGAGCCCACCTGGGTGTGTATGAGGGCAGCTGCAGGGGCAGCCTTGATTGCAGGGGAGGCTGATGGCCTGTCTGTGTGGCCTGTTGCAGATCATCGACTCGCAGATTTCCAAGCAAGCCCTCAGTGAGATCGAGGGTCGGCATAAGGACATTGTGAGGCTGGAGAGCAGCATTAAAGAACTTCATGACATGTTTATGGACATCGCCATGCTGGTGGAGAACCAGGTAACTGGCAGGGACGGAGGAGAGGAAAGCTCAGGTTCCCCCTGAGAACAGCGGAGGAAAGGCGTAGTGGAAGTCAGGTGAGGAAGGGTGAACCAGGGAACTGCATAACAGGAGCAGAATTCCATAGCTCAAGGAGGTGCGCATTCTCATCAAATGCTGGCGCCTTGGGCCGCCTCAGCCTTATCTTTCTTGTCCGTTACTTGACTTCACAGTCATTGCTAGCTGACACAGAGTCTGATATGTTATATCAAATGCCTAGTTCACCCAGCCTCAGGATTTTTTTTCCCTCTTTTTTTTTTTAATATATTTTTTTTAGTTGTAGTTAGACACAATACCTTTATTTCACTTATTTATTTTTATGTGGTGCTGAGGATTGAACCCAGAGACTCACACGTGCGAAGCGAGTGCTCTACCGCTGAGCCACAACCCCAGCCCCTCCTCCTTCTTTTTTTTCAAATTAGAGATAGGGCTTCTTGGTGATGGCTTAAATAGTCTCCTCATGTGAGACTAATGACGTTGAAAATGTGTTCTTTTATCCAGTTAATAGTGACAATTTAGTGAAACCTAAAGAGGATTTTGTTCTTTTTTTTTTTTTCACCTGTGTTTTTCTGAAAATTTGGCAATTTTTTTGTTAAGGAACAAGAACAAACATAAGGGAAAAAATAGTAAAAGAATAAGAACAGAAAATCTTGGAAAACTCAGGGTGCTGAGTTTGGTAGGGTGCTGAGGATTGAATTCTGTATTACCTGCATGTGGGGTTAGTGTCACAGCACCAGATGGTCCCGAACTCTTAGGACACAGATATATATGCCACAGGGTCATAGTGCTGTGACACGTTTACCAGGAATTTCCAGATGCTCTGCCACCTGGATAGGATTGGAGACTGCTTCTTAGGAAGACAGTGCAAAACCTAGGTGAAGCCTGAGTGTGTCTAGCTATTTCTGACATCAGTTCTCTGCTCTGGGCCTGATTCTTACCCCCACTTCCTTCTGGTTTTGAGACCATTTCTCAAGTCCCTTCCTCCCCACTTTCTTTTTTCACCCCACACTGCCTTGCCGAGGAACGGGTTTGAGATTCAAGTGATGGTAAGTGCCTTGCTCTGTTCACAGTGGGCCAAACGTGATGGGGTTACACTGAGGAAGTCCTGGGGAAATGAGGGTAATTTCCATTCTCAGACACACAGGAATTAACCAGAATGGCCAAACATCCATGTCAGGAAGTAATAGTTGGGCAACATTTGAGAATCTTATTATGAAACAACCATCTAGGAAGGAAGATATACCCAAACAGCTTGGGTAAACCCGGTGTCTGACCTTAGGGACCTGGGGATTTCTCTTGGAGAAAGCAAATGTCTCCAACCTCATACTTATTGCATACCTACTGTGTGCCAGGCACTACTCTACAATATTGAGCAAGGTCAGTGTGTGCTGAATGAACTTTCAGGTCTGAATGACCAGGAAGAGGCCAGTACCCTGGTGATACTCTGAAAACATGAGATATATAGCTCCTCCCCATATACTTAATTTAGAGAGAGAGATATGGGTGAGGGATCCCTCAAGAGTATATTCATATGTAGTTAACAGGCATCTAGACAGTCTGCTGCACATGTCCAGCACAGTGCTGGTTATAGAGAAGTAGTTCAATGAACGTCCCTTGAATGAGTGACACCCATCAAGGCTGCGAAGTATAGGTAGTCACATGGGAAATGCAAAGATGTGACCTACAGAAGGTGGAGTTTCAAGGTTTCTCGATGCTCCTCTTCCCTAAAGGTTCTAAGTGGCTAGGGATGTTCTGGACAGGTTAACTGGGTGTGACTAGTGTCTATTCTCTGCAGGGCGAGATGTTAGATAACATAGAGTTGAATGTCATGCACACAGTGGACCATGTGGAGAAGGCACGAGACGAAACTAAAAGAGCTGTGAAATATCAGGGTCAGGCCCGAAAGGTGAGATTCTCCTGCTACCTTCAGAGAAGGGTCCATTTTGTTCGCTGTCTCTCGCTCTTTCTCTCTTCCCTCCTCCTGTCTCTGTTTCTGCTGCTGCCTCCTCTTGCACCTGGGGAAAGGGAACCATGATTGACCGGATTGAGAACAACATGGACCAATCAGTGGGCTTTGTGGAGCGGGCCGTGGCAGATACCAAAAAGGCTGTCAAGTATCAAAGTGAAGCTCGGAGGGTGAGCGCCTTATCCTCTGCTGGTGGTACTTGCCTCTCCTCTCTGGTCACCCCCACCTGTGTCTCTGGGCCCGTGCCTTTGAGCTCTGTCCTTGCCTCATCATACCCTCCTTCCCTCAGCCTTTCCTAGAGACTAGCTGCTCACCCTTCCTTCCTAGTGTGCCTTGCATGGATCTGGCTCACGTGCTCTCTACCCAAGAACATGCTCAGCAGGCAGCTCTGCAGGACAGACGCATGGTCCAGGTCTTGCTGCTAGTCCTGTCCTGGATGTAGCTCATGAACTTTTCAGACACTACACTTGCCTCTTCTGTTCTTCTGACTCTTTTCATTGTCTTCCACTCCAGTAGCCCAAGCCCGGCCCACTTTTCTTTTTCTCTGTCTCATACCTTGCACTGTGCTAATTGCTACGTACATATCTCATAGCTGTGGAGGCGTCTATTTTTTCTACTTTTAGATGAAACAATTGAGGGCCAGAAGTTAAGTAACTGGCTTCAGGTCATCTAGTAAATACAGGAGCTGGGTCTCAGATTCAGATCCCAATCATGCTTTTTCCACTAAACCTTGGTGTTTGCCTTCTCTTCTGGGCCTTTGCTGCTCAAGGACTTATAAGATGCTCTACTCATTGAGTGTGGGTATCCAGTTTGGGGAGCTTCTTCCATTTACTAATTTTATTTCTCATGGGCTCTGATATTTTTGTTCTCCAATGCCTTTTCTTCCAACTGCATCTATTGCTTATGCTGGTACTTAGGGAGCTGGAAGTTATTTTATGTGATGAACCCATTCAGTATACTGGGTCTGATAGGTAGAGGTGGACTTTAGGGGACAGATGAAAAGAAGTTAGAAATTAGGATTAAGCCAGGTGTGGTGGCACATTCCTGTAATCCCAGTGGCTCTGGAGGCTGAGGCAGGAGGATCTCGAGTTCAAAGCCAGCCTCAGCAATGGCCAGGCACTGAGCAACTCAGTGAGACCCTGTCTCTAGATAAAATACAAAATAGGGCTGGGGATGTGACTTAGTGGTTGAATGCCCCTGAGTTCAATCCCTAGTATTAAAAAAGAAAAATTAGGACTCTATAAAAATGTGTTTATACTCCTTAAAAAGGAATGCTTAGTCACTTTATGTCTTGGATAATTGCTACTTGGAGACCCCATGGTGGTGTCTCTTACTACATTTGTCCACATTTATAAGACTGTAGTGTGAACTGAGAGCTAATACAAGCTCCATATTTCCATCTGCTGGCATTGTTAGTCTAGAAGTAATTTAAGATATCCTAACTGATATCCTTATATAGAGTTGTAAGCTGCTGCTGCTTCTTTCTTCTTTCTTCTTTTTTAAAAGGAGAAAGAAGATTTATTGCTTTGCTAGCAAAGGAGAAACACAGGGGACTCCTGTCCCAAAGGCTGTGTTACTGAGATGTAAGCTGATAATTTGGATTGATAAGATAGATGCTTTCTATCAGAGATGAGAGGGGTTGGGTTTTAGATGAATTGCTTTTTTTTCCCTGTAATAATGATTTGTTTTTGTTTGTCTTATTCCCTTCTCCAGAAATTGATAATTATCATTGTGATAGTAGTTGTGTTGCTGGGCATTTTAGCATTGATTATTGGACTTTCCGTTGGGCTGTAATGAGTGGCCTGCGGGGCTGCTGCACTGAAATGTAAGTAAAGGGGTGGTTCTCAGGGACTCTGAACTGGCTTCCCATGAGGAAACTGGCCTGGGACTTCACATTCCTCTTCCTTCCTCTAATGACTGTCCTTGGGCATAATGAATTTTCTAAAACTTTTGGTAGCCTGTGGATACTTTCATCTCCTTAAAATTCTCTTCTCAGATCTGGCTGCATCAGATGGGTCAGGTCTCCTTTTGTTCCTGTTCTTTAAACTGTCCCTGTCTTCTGTTTTCTCTTGAGTGTCTCCCGGCATACCTGAGCATCCCATTAACACCCAGGTGGATGTGAGGGAGTCTGTGTCTTGGATCTGGGGTCTGTCTTCTGAATTCCTACTGAATTCCTACACAGCTCTTGGGCTTTGCTTTCTATATCCTCGTCACTGTGAATGAAGCTTTGTATTGGGGTTTGGATCCTGTAGTTTTGTTTGTGGCTGACTGGTTTGATCTTGAATGAGGTTATAGCTAACATTTCCCAAGTACTGAGTTGTAGCAAACAATATACTACACAACTTGTCCGTGGATCATTGAATCTGTAGGATACTCTCATGGGATAGGTAGTGCTAATGTGCACATTTTAGAGAAATTGAGTCTTAAAGAGAAGTAAAGTTGAATAGCACTAAGTTCACACAGCTAGTAGTGGATCTAGGAGAGTTCTTTATTCTTTACTACATTTTACTTTGTCTTTGTAAAATAAGGTAGCTATTTATCATTGTCTACAAAGTCTGGAGAATTTTTCAGAGTGACTTTAAAATCAGTGCTATTAATTTTCTTAAAAATTTGTTTTTAAAAGATAGGGCTGATCATTAAGTAGCAATTAGCATGACAGAATGATCTAGTTATGAAGACTCTGTGACTTTTAAGATTTTTTTTTTCTGAATAAAATGTAGCATGTGTAGTTTTTTTAAAAGCCTATAAAGTATAGAAGAAATGAAAATAGCTTTAATGTTATTGCTAGTAACCCTGTAGCATGTTCACACACATACTCAGTTTTATACAGTTCAAACTATATTATCTATTATTTGTGCCCAGTGACAAAATCATAAGGATCGTCCCCCACACAAATCTCTTTGTAAATCTAATCTTCAACATGAGATTGTGGATATGCTTTCAAATAGTTAACACTTTCTCAACATTGGAGTTTGATTTTTTTGTTATAACGCAGTGTGACTAACCTTATGTAACATTTCCCCCCTTTTTATTTCTTCCTCATTGTAAATTCACAGAAGTTGAGTTTCTGAGGTAATAGAGAGAAACATTTTTCAGACTTGATGCATACTTCCTTATTGAGACCCAGAGCTGCCCCTTCGTGTTTTTGTACTTAGTTCCAGTGTGTTTCTTCATTCCTCTTTTTTCCTTGTGACGAGCAGGTCTGAAAGTCAGATTATTAATCATATCACTAAACATACCTCTTCTTGAGAGAGAAACAGTAGCTAGGTGACCGGCTTCTCAGAGGCACTTAATTATTGGTGTTTTTTTTTTCCTTTTTTCTGACATTTGCCATGTAGTCCTTGATGGCTTCTTGACTGTAAAGATATTGAGTTTTGTCCTGAATCTTAACTATCTCATTGGAAAAGATGTTTTTTTTTTGTTTGTTTGTTTGTTTTTAAAAAAGGTGTGATAGCTATCTTCCCATATCCTTGGTTGATAGATGCCTTCCAAATTCATGGTGCCCCTTGCAAATTCATGCCCATTTCCAGGAGTCCTGAATGTAAATGAATAATTTTTGAGGTGACTTCTCATGGATAGGAGACTAATACATTGTTTCTAGTTGACTAACCCCTTCTATAAGATGCTAATTTGCTGAAAAGTTGCTCCTCATGGTTCATTCCATATTCCCTAACAAAGTCAACACTTACATTACCTAGGTTTGGACACCCTCATCCTTGCCACCTGAGGGGACGAGGTCTCTGAATAGGAGGGAATGAAGGCAAGCTGGGACTATGCTCCCTGGACATAGATCAGCTATAGCTCTAAGATACTATCAATATCCCCAATTTAGATGGGGAAACTCTTTGAAGCTCAGTGAAGTTAAGAAATTGGCCAAGCTTATGTAGATTATAAGGTGGAGCAGTCATAATATGACATTAGAACTTTCCCATATTCTTTTCATTTTGCCCTTCTGCTTTCTAAAGGGCATAGAAATTCGAGTACCAGAAGGCTCTGGAACCTAGTATTCAAGAGGGGAGCCAGAGAACTGATGTTTTTAGCCAGCAGTGATTGCCCCCACCCAAGTCTTCCCAATATTGTGACAGCCTGTCTCTCTCACACAGACTTATACAAGGCCCACAGAATTTGCTTTCTGTTGCTCCCTTAGTTGGGATCTTTGTTCTTTTGCAGTGGAATATTTAATCCCAGGCCCTATCTGGGTTTGTTGGTTGGCTTTCTTTTTTTGTATTTTTTATATTCTTTTGCAGTTGCTTCTGATCATTGTACCTTCCAGGGTTGTGAGTGGTTTCTCCTGTTGCTCCTCCTCCTCATATGGTACGCTGATCAGCTCCTCTCCCCGCCTCTCTTAGAACCTGATTTCACTCCAGCCTGGTGGGACCACCTTTATCTTCAGATGGGAATGGAGTCTGAATGGCCTTCCTGAGAGCAAAGGGAACCCGTTCCTTTGTTTCCTTGTAACCATCCTTGGACCTGACTCAGCAATCAATCTAGCCCTGGAGGAATCTAACCTACCTGATGCAACCCCAAGTTCTCCTCAAAACCAACTCCTGCCCCAGCAACTGAAGTACCTTTCCTCCTGGACCATATGAACTGACCCAGATTTTTCCCTCCTGTGGTGTGTCAAATTATGCCTTGCACCTTGGAAATCCCATGTGAGACTATCCCAAGGTGCTGCATCTTCTACCTCATGGAGTATACTCCCAGAAATTACAGTGTATTTTTCTAGGGGAGTATCTTTAACAAAGCAGATGGATTCTTCTAAATTTGGCAACAATAGGGTTTAGATGGGAGACTTCTGCATGGCAGGATGCCAGTCCTGTCGGTCCTGAAAACATGAGTGACTGGCAGATGCCATTTTGGTCCAAAAAGTTGACTTGCTTGAAATTCAACTTCAAATTAAGCTTTTAATAAGATCAACCTGGGGGCCAATTTGGTCTTTCTCTAGGTTGTGTTCTCATGTTTACTCAAAGAGGGACCAAGATGATAGTCATCTGAGGTTGCCATTTTCCAAGGCTGAGGATTTGGAATATTTGTTTCCCTATGAATTTTGGAAACTGGCTTTTCACCTTTGGAGTGACTCTTTGTGAAGCTGTTGCCCTGAGGCCAAAATTAACCAGGGATTTAAAATTGGGCTGGGGACAAGGTGCTAGAGTCTCAGACTCTGAAAAGGTTTCATGAGGCTGAGTGTTCAGTCACTCATGTGTTCAGGTGTATTTTTAAAAGTGTGTATGTGAGATGCATGTACATATATATGTGTCTGTTTCTCAGGAAATAGGAAACTAGAAAAGAAAGATACTATGACCTCAAAAATTAAAAAAAAAAACTTTTTTGAGCTAGACTAAAAATTAGATAAGTTGCTTTTGTTTACTTGCAAATGAATCATTGTAGAAATATGATCATCTTATGTCATCAACAAAGTTGTTTTCTAGAAGAGAACTGGGAGAATCAAATGAGATATTCAGACTGAGGACTGAGTTGATTTCTGGT
Organism: Marmota flaviventris; assembly: GCF_047511675.1. Taxonomy (NCBI): domain Eukaryota; kingdom Metazoa; phylum Chordata; class Mammalia; order Rodentia; family Sciuridae; genus Marmota; species Marmota flaviventris. The sequence continues at coordinate 12,666,724 of NC_092506.1, read as the reverse complement.
TTCTGTGCAGCAGGTACAGGTGTAATGGTTTGACACCTCTCCCCATCTGTTACCTCCACTAGGCTTTCCCTGAGAACATCCCACAGCAATCCACATGACCTATGGGATGTCCTGTCTTAGATGGAGTTAGTTGGGAGAGACCGGAGACTACCTGCTATTGGGTGAATGAGCTTGACAGGTTCTTTGTTTTCCCCAGTTCTTGTCACAGAGGAAGCAACAGCCAGGAAATTTTCGTGTAGTGACTGCTAAGCTGTAGGTAGCCCCTAGATCCCTGTCAGTCTCCCTGATTTTGGGTACTAGCTGTATTTCAGCTTTGACAGTAATGCTTTCTAAAGAAGAGAAAGCACCCTGATCCAGGCACTGCCTATTAGCTTCCTGTGCAAAGGCTCCTCACTTCTCACTACCCAGCACTCAGACAGAGCCACAGGGATGCCCTTCTCCCCATGGCTATGATGTTAGAAGACAGGCTGTAATCTCAGGCCTTTACTGTCATCTGAGACTGAGGCCTGGGGCTTAAAGTTTGGAATGCAACACATGAAGGGTTTTTGTATTTTTTAAATGTAAATTTGATTATTTTATTGCTAATTTAAAAATAAATGACTTTCTAATGATTGCAAATCAGTTCTGTCTCTTATCTCCCTGCAAACACTTGGTGATCTGGTGCCACCATGTGGTGGTTTCTGTTCAGGTTTTGGGACTCTGGTGGTTTAGAAAGTTCAATTTTTTGAAAGTGGCTTCACTCCCAAAGAATGCAGTGTAACTGCACTTGAGTTTCAGAGTTGAGGTCCTGCCCACAAAAGAATTTGTTCATTCGTTCAGAGCACCTTGCTATTTTTCTGTGAACACTCCGGGTTCCAGAAGCCAGATCCATCACTCTTCCCTTCTGCTGCTCCTTTTCCCTTTGTACCCTCCTCCATGTTCAGAGGCACCAGTCTTCCTTTAGTCAGAACTATCTCCTTCACAGTGATGTCATTGCTCATGTGCTTTTTCTTTCCTTGTCTGGATGAGCAGAAGAAGATCATGATCATGATCTGCTGTGTTATCCTTGTGATCATCTTGGCTTCCACCATTGGGAGCATATTTTCCTGAAAAAGGTGAGCTGTCATCGGGGAGGAGGGTCAGGTCTGCTTTCACTAAACACTCTTGTGTTCGGGAGCATTCACTGTTTGTTGCCAGTTTCCCTAATCTGTGTGTGATAAGGTGCTAGAATAGGTAAAGAGTAAACTAAGGAAAAGGATGTTTCAGATAAAAATGAGTGGAGCTGGTAGCAGTCAGTGGGAGAGCAAGGAAGAAAGGAGGCAGAAATCTGTCCCATAACTGCACCTGGGAGCAGAATGCTTTGTACAGGTCAAATTGTTGATTCCTGCTGTAAAAATTGAGCCTTGGTGTCTGGGAATGGCAGAATGAGAAAGAATTAGCTCTTGCATTAGGTGGACCCTGAACTGGGGTTAGGATAAGATAGTATAACCTTGTGAATACTGTCTTACCCCTACTGAAGAGGGAGTTATTTGAAAATAAAATACCATGCTCTACAATCTATGATTTTTTCCCCTCCATTCTTCTGTTATTTCCTTCTGCCCTCACAGATGGATCTTCGTGGCATTTCCAATCCTTCTCCCACCTTTGTGGGGTCATCACTTCACTGCAGACTCCTCATCAGCTTCACCTCTTTCCATTAGGCAACTTATTATGACACAAGGCATCAATCAACTACTTATTACGTTATGCAAAGGGAGAATATATGCAAATATGAAAATGGGAGGGGGAAGGAATGAAGGAACAGAGGGCACAGCAATATGTAGTTGGTTAGGCAAATGGTTTAAAGGAAGGGCCTGCAGGGTACATCAATAGGCATAATGGGTACCTGCTTAGGAGATGACGACTGGAGCCCACACCAACAGGATGGCTGTGGAGGCAGTTCCTGTAGCACACCCAGTTCAACAGGGTCTTCTGTGAACTGCTGTGAACTAAGATCAGCACATCTGTTACTTCTGCTTTTAAGGCTCTTCTAGGTCTCACCCTTGACCAACTATATATCTTCTTCCTTCTTCAGGGTCCAACAGTAGTCTTCAAATTGGGAGGTACCAGGCCTTGTCTTGCTCACTGCTCTGTCCCCAGTGCTTAGCACAGTGCCTGCCACTCACAGGTGCTCAAATATCTGCTGACTCAGCGATCTATTATTAAGCTGTGATTCCACTCACGGATGAGTGCATGGGATTGACTCTTTAAAGGCATCAATGGGAACCTTTTAAAAATTTTTTTACTTATTTTTTTTATTGTCAGAAGCTGTGAAAGCTGACAGCCACTGGGCTGATACACTTAACAGCCCCCCCCCCCCCCACCGCCCAGTTTTTTTTTTGTGTGTGTGTGTGTGGGTGGTGATGGTGGAGTCCTATTAGTAGCCTCTTTCCATAAAGAAGATGGTTGGTTGCAGGATGGCAGTTCACTAATAGACCCCCAACAAAAGAAACATGTTTATATCAAGACTGAACCTCCAACAGTCAACATACCATGCTCTGTAGTCCACACAAACAGGTGAAGTGTGAGGTAAGAAAGGAGGAGTAAGCGGTTGCTTGCTTTACTTCTTCGTGGTATGTATTGCAGGCTGAAACTGTTGGTTGGAATGCACCAGCACAGAAGTGGTCCCGAGGCTGTGTCCAACTCAAGGTTGTTCTGTTCCCCTTTAAAAACTATGTATATGTGAGTTCCAATATGAATGATTTACTTAGTGATTACACTGCAAAAGGATCACTAAAAATACATTAAAAATTCATAGTACATGACTTGTTGAGGACCACCCAACTGTGCAGATGTATACTTCTGAAAGTCGGTGATAAATTCTTATTTTCTTTTCTGGAGATGTAATTTTTTTTAAGAAAATGGGATAAAAATGACATTTTTATCAGTGTGCTTTCTATTAATTTTCAAAAGCAAATGGTTTAACATTTCTTGTAATTTGTGTTTCCTTTAGTTTGAATAGGGGCTATAACTGGCTAGCTCTGAAATATGGATTAATCTTGTTATAAACAGGGTGCTGGAACCGTGGGAATTTGAATCACATGGGGTCCTCATTCACCCAGCAGTGGTAATTTGTGTGCCAGATGGCATACGGCACTGTGCTAATCCTGCAGAGACACAAAGAGCCTAACACTCCCCTCCTTGGAGACCTCCAGACTAGGAGGCACCATGTAATTTCAACTTTTAAGTTCCTTTGCTAAAAGCTTTGTTCCTTGTCATATTGTCCAACATCCCCTCTTTCCAGATTCAAAGAAGATGGGTAGATGGCACCAATAAATATCTCTTGAATCCATTAACCTATTAAGTGTCATTATTTTCTTTGTTACTACTCCAAAAACATTTGTATCTCTAACTAGTAAATGTCATGGAAACTAGTTCCTGAAGTGTGTACACATGAAAGGCAAGGGCGGACATTTTAAGTCAGACTTTCATGAGTGATGAAATGCGAACATCTGTTTCATTCCTGAAGACATTTATTTCACAATCCACGAGAACCAAGAACTTTGTTTTTAATAATCATTCTTAATTTCTTAAGGGATTAAAGGTGACCAATGAGAAGTTATACCCTCAGGTTACACTCTAATTTAAAAAAACAGATAACACACTGCTTCTTAGATATAACCTAAGACATACCCGGAGTCTTTAATGGTCAGGCTGTAGAGAAGAAAAGTGCAGATCCCCCTCTCAGCAGCTCACGTGCATACATTCCTTGTGCTCTCACTACACCCGTTCCGGCATGTAGAATTTGCCCCAGTATCGCCCCTTCTGGGTCAAGTCATATGGGCTCAGTACTTTCCGTATCCCAAGCATGTTGGCAGTGGCTATACGCTCAAAGGTCCAGGGGTTTTGGTTGTTACGTTCTCTTTCTTCTTGATCTTTCCGCATCTTCTCTAGGGTCTCACGACTCACAGACTTTGCTGGGAAGGGCAACTTGTGGGCAGCCTGGTTCAGGAAATGCTGTACCTCTCTGAATTCACATCGCCCACCCATCTCGACTATGAGGCGGCCAGCCTTCACGGGTGTCACATAATGATCAATGGCACCTTTGCCTCCCCCCATGCGCTGTCCAATTCCTTTGCGGGTAATGGGCTTGAAAGGGGCTGGTACTCGCCATATGGCAAACATATTCTTGGGGTCCATAGAGCGGTTGATTGTCAGGCGCATCATTTCAAAATGGCCCCAATGGAGATAACCACCTCCCAATGCCTAAAAGTAAATGAGAGAATTAGAAACACACGGGAACTTAGATGTCTTTAGTGGGTTTTATTATGTCTCCCTTTTTTAGAAACCATGCCTCAAAGATACATATGAAAATGTAAGTTCTTACTAAGAAGTACCATGGAGGAAAAGACTAGCATATGGTAATAAAAGAGTATGGTAGACCCATTCCAGTGGTGAGCCAGGGTAGGCCTCTGAAGAAGTGACATTTAAAGCTGAGGACAAAATAATAAAAACTAGTTAAGGCAAGAGAATGAGTTCCAGGTAGAGGAACAGTTTATGTAAAGACCTGACAAAGTGAAGAGCTTGCTGAATGGGAGTAAAAGCCAGGGTGGCTGGAGAAGTGGGCATGAGGTTCTAAGAGGTCAGCAGGGGCTATTCATGCAGGCTGATGAACTTTGAAATGTCTCCCTGCTGGATGAAACAAAGCCCAGTGCACCTGTTTGTACAGCTACTCAATTAGTTTTTATGGAAGTTACTCAACAAATAAAGGAACAGCTGCCTCATAGCTGAAGTTGTGGATAGTTTTATTTTTACTAAGAGTGTGAAGAGATCTCATGGTCTGGCTGGGCAAATTAGTCTCTTTCCTGCTTTTATATTATGGTAGTTCCCCCAACTCCTTCATAGTTTCTCTTTCTGTGGTTTCAGTTATCCACAGTCAACCACAGTCTGAAAATATTAAATGAAAAAATATGAAGTAAACAATTCATGAGTTTTTAAATTGCACGTTGTTTTGAGCATCAAGATATCCTTTTCCACTCCATTCCACCTGGACATGAATTATCTTTTGTCCAGTATGTAACTGTGCTAATTAGGCCATCTATTAGTCACTCAGTAGCCCTCTAGGTTATTAGATGCACTGTCATGGTATCACAATGCTTGTACATAGGGTTCAGCACCATCCATAGCCTCAAGCATCCAGTGGGATACTAGGAATGTATCCTTCATAGATAAGGGAGAACCACTGTATTTTCATTCTACATTTAAAAAGATATATGTATACAGGGTACCTAGTAGCCTCTATACATCTGTTTAAAGGGCAGCTAGTATGTGGCATCCCTGTGAGGCACTTCTAATACAGACTGGAGGAAGAGACTAGAATTGAAGACTTTGAAAATTTTGTTTGTTTTTAATCTGTAGCTTCCTTCACTCACCAAAATTGCAAAATTGCCTTCTGTGAACTCAGTAGCTTCAGTTGAAGGTCCCCGTATGTCACTCAAATTTTTAGGTTCTCTTCTTACTTTTGGCACAAGTGGTACCCTTTCAACAAATTTAAGCTTGGACTTTTCAGGGATGGAAATATCTAAAAGGAACACAGACAACCAAGAGTAAGTAAAGCTACATATCTCTAGAAAGAGTTATAACAGTAAATGGTAACTCTTAAGGAGTTACCTTTGGATAATAATTCCAAAGAAATATTACATTCTTCTTGTGAATGCATTTAGTAAAACTGCATTCTTCCAGCTATTGACAATGGTTAACACAATTGCTTCTAAGTCTTTGAAGATAGCAAAGTTTTAACCTTGAAGCTAATGTGCATTTTTTAACCCCACTCAGGGGTTAACACCTATTAAAGGAACTGTTTGGAAATCATTATTTCTCTTAATCTTCACAACACTTTTATAGCCTTGGTATTTTTTTTTTTAAACATTTAACACACATAAAGGTCAGTTAACTATCTGAAAATGAATGCATGAGACAAATACATCACTATCACCCAGGTCAAGAAATATAATTTAAGGTAGAAAGTGTTTTTAATCTCTAATTTATAGATGAAGAACCTTAGGCCTGGAGATGTTTTGTAATTTGGTCTAGACTATCCAATTAAAACAGCAAAGCCAGACAATATGATTCTTTTTTAAAAAATAGTTTACTGCATCTCTGGATATTAATGGGATAAAAGCATATTTTATTGCATATAAAAATAACTAAGTTCTTCATCTCTGCCACGTTTTTGTTGGAAAACTTACAACTTAGGAATCTTATCAATCAATGTACTGTCTTTGATATATGTAGAGGCTGTTATGCTGAGACCTGCACAATTCCTAATCTGTGCCCCAGTGTACTGGGTGAGGTTGGGTGGGCACAACCTCAGACCAGACACTTGACTTCTTTATCCTCTTTCCTTGGCAATTTGAGGGGTAGGGAATCAAACATCTTGTCATTTATGTAAAAAAAATCTGAGTAGTAAAACAAGTATGGCTCCATGATGGAATCATAAAACAGAGGAGACCTCAAAGAATGATATTTGATATAATTATCAGTGGAATTATAAAATTATCACTATTCCAGGTTATAAAAGCTGCCTCCCAGCTTTCTCATGCAGCTAGAAATGAACTTGGTAATGCTTTTGACTGCAAGTCAGTATGTACTTCCCAGAACATAAAGTGGTTTAACAATTACACGTTGAAGACCTTCAGATAGCCACATGCCTTTAATTGTTCTGAGATTTCCAGTATATTAAAAAAGAATGGCAAATTAGTTTACAAAACTGAGGCTTATTGTAAACTTTTATATTTAATACATTAGCACTTTACATAATATTGTTAAATGATTGCATACATGCAATCACCTTTGGAGAGAACATGGAAAGTCCAAATTTGAGGCCAATTAGTTTTGGCTGATTGGACCATGGGCCACATACCAAGAATAGGCTATAGGGGAACCACCCACTGGCTTTTTGCTCCATTAAGAGCAGGGAACTTTTATGGCCCCTCATTATTTACCTCTGGTGTTTAGAACACCGACAATATAGTATGCCTTCAACGCATTATTTACTGAATGAGTGAATGGGGACAGATGGCACAAGGACACCCAATGTCTTCTATTTTCTACTGGGTTCCATCAGAGAAAAGACCAAGAGGAAAGTGATAGACAAGTGATAGACAAACTCTCACCTTCAAAGGATGGCACCGGAAGCAGAGTCTTTAGGCCAGCACTGGCGGGCAGGGCTGCTCTAGGATCTACAAAGACAAATAAAGTTGAACGAGGCGACAAAGGCAGGGCCAAAGGTACTTTTAACATCGTCTAGAGGGTTCCATTAAATGGGCGCTCAGGCTTCCCTGAAGAAGTCAGCCGGGAGCCACCCCGCCACATGGCTGTGCCCCTTTGGTACGGAACCCTAGAGCGGAGGTGGCGGCGGGAAAGGGCAGCCCCCAACCAGCCGCAGCTAGCAGTTTTTTGGATTTGGAAGAGGCAACATTGGAGGGCGCGGGGGGCGGGGGAGAAGGGGGAAGTCTTCTTTAGGGACCCAAAGGGACTTCTGACCTGACACGGACACCCGCAGGAGCGGCGCACTGGCGCGAGACAGCAGCCTCCACATGGTCGCGGGCAGCCAGGTTCCCTCCGCTACCACCACAGTTTCGTTCTCCCGGGTCCGGAGCGGCGCCTTAGCGCCAAACTAATGTGCTCAGGATACTGCTTAGCCCTACCGGAAGTTGTGTCCACGCAGGTCCACTCCGCACAGAGTCCCGCCGGAAGGGAAGAAACCCGAGCCCGGGAGCTTCGTTCCGGCGCTGCTGTCTGCGGGTCAATATGAGTCCAGTCCAGCAACTTGCGCGCGTTTTCTTGGCTTTGTGGCGGTATTCTACCCAATCCCGCGTCTTTTCCAAAGGCGGAAGGGCTCTGAGTGTTCTCCTTTGAGTACCTCACCGTTCAATCCTGGGGTTCGCTTAGCAGTCAGCTCCTTACTACTTACTGCGTTACGCCCCTTCTCGAGGGGAACCCTGGGGAACCACCTTAGGAAGATACCAGGGACCGGTCTTTGGTTTACCGTTTAAGAGTCTTGCAGTGTGTCAGACGAGGACATCCTGTTGTATTAGTCCTCCCAACAATTCCCCGAGACGAGTAAGTCATCCTTGCTTTGCCCATTCCATCCCTAGAGTCAAAGGATTTGCCTTTCTCGGGGTCACACCACAGAAAAACAGCCGAGTCAGGATCTGTGAGCCCAGCGATCCCAGGGAAAGGACAGTAGCTTAAGTTAGTCAAGTTACGGTGAAATAACGTGTCACCGTTCTGGGAGAGTGTTGGGTCAATTATTTTTACGAGCCCGAAGCTGTCTAATAATTGGAATGAGAGAAGATCCTTATCCAAGCTCCTAGGACACAAATGGGATTAGCAAATGGAGACTGATGTCTGTTGTGCTTAAATCATAATAAATCTGCGTGTCGCCTTCCCCTGAAAATTAATGTCTCAAGGAGCAGCAGGTAAGACTCGTCATGCCTGTGGAAGTATTGAGAGGACTCTATTCACAGTTTGATGGACCTGCACGCTGAATCTGCTTCCAAAGAGTTAACAGACTTTATTACAAGCACCCCATGACCTCATTTTAACTTGATTACTTCTGTAAAGACCCTGTCTCCAAATAAGATCACATTCCGATGATGGATTGAGGTTCAGGACTTGAGCACATTTTTGGGGGACACAATTCAGCCCACAACAGATGCCATTCCTCGGAAGTCACAAATAGTGAGAGAGATCAGGGGCAGACAAGATCTTCCTTGACTGATAAAAGCATTAAGTGGGGGAAATAGACACCCCTTGCCCATTTTGTTTTCACTACTCTCTACCTAAAGCAGGATTGAGCTGGGGGAGGGTGGGAGCTTTGCCTTTGAATGGAATTCATAGTTAAGAATATTACACTTTTGGACATTTTAGGAACTGATATGAGAAAGTTTTCCTTGACTAAAAGTAAAAAAAAAAAACAATTTTAAAGTTTAATTTTAAGTTGTAGAGTAATGAGAAAATGACAAGACACAGCAACAAAAACTAGTCTGGCAGAGATGGTTGGCTAAAAGTAGTACACTGAAGTTGATTTTCATTAGCATTTTTCTAAGTCCCATTTACTTTAATTTACAAATTGGTTATAGATTAGTTTTCCTTTTTAGAGATGACTAATATCAAGCTTTTTCTCATGTCTTTGATTTTACCCCCCCCACCTTTTTTTTTTTTTGCAATGCTAGGGATTAAACCCAGGTCTTTGAGCATACTAGGTAAGTACACTATGTCTAAACTACATCCCCATTGTAGTTTTTGCATTTGCAATTTGCTTGCTTGTATGTTTTGTCTATATTTTAGTCATACTGTTCATATTTTTTCTTATCAGTTAAAAACTGCTTATTATTTGTTAAATAGATTATCTTCTGTGTGGTTGTGATTATTCCAATTTTCTTTTCATTTTGTCTGCAAAATGTTTTTTAAAATTTTGTTTTTTAAAAGGTATAACCATTTCTTTTTCTGCAGTAAAATCTTCCAGTAATTCTCTTAAGAGAATTATACCTCTGCAAGCATTACAGATTTTATTTTACTGACACAAAATAATGGTATGTATTTATGGAGCATGATTAATTTTTTATATTAAAAGTAAGACCTTCTCTTCATCAAAAGAAACCATTAGAAAAGTAAAAAGGGGAACCCATTCACTGTGCAGAAAATGATATTCATAACACATATACAACAATATATGAAAAATTGCTCAACATAATCAGAAAAAGGATAGACAAGGGAAAAATGGGTAAAAACCTTACTTTACAAAATTGTCAATCTGTTGGAGTTAGGTCTTTTATAGACTCTTATGCATGTTAACACTTGATTTTATCTTTTTAATCGATGTTTTAAATTGGTGCCTTACAGTTATACTTAAAAGTATAATTGATTGTGACATGTTTATGAACGCAAATGACATAATTTGGTTTATTTCATTCTGCTGTTCCTCCCCTGTCCAATTCTTTACCTTTCCCTCTCTGTTCCCTTTCCTTTACTTCACTGTTCTCACTTCTATTTTCATGAGATTCCCCTCTCCCCTACTTTTTAAAATTTGTTATTTATCTCTTAACTTCCACATACAAGAAAATAGTTGATCCTTGCTTTTCCCCCATATCTTCACCAACATTTACTGTTGCTTGTATTCTTGATAATTGCCATTCTGACTGGAGTGAGATGAAATCTTAGAGGAGTTTTGTTTGCATGTTAACACTTGATTTTATCTTTTTCCTTTAATTGCTAAAGATTTTAAACATTTTTTTCATATATTTGTTGATAGGTTGTATTTCTCCTTCTGTGAAGTGTCTGTTCAGTTCCTCTTAGCCCATTTATTGATTGGGTTATTTGGTTTTTTGGTATTAAATTTTTTGAGTTCTTTATATATCCTGGAGATTAGGAGCTCTATCTTAGGTGTAGGCGGTAAAGATTTCTCCCATCTGTACATAAATGTTTATAGAAGCTCAACTCACAATAGCTAAACTATGGAACCAACCTAGGTGCCCTTCAACAGATGAGCAGGTAAAGAAAATGTGGTGTATATACACAATGAAATATTATTCAGCTTTAAATAAGAATGAAATTATGGTACATGCTGGTAATGGATGGAACTGGAGAATATTATACTAAGCAAAATAAGCCAATCGCCCCAAACCAAAGACTGAATGTTTTCTTCAATATGCAGATGCTAATTTGGGGCCGGGGCTAGGGAAGAATAGAAGTACTTTGGATTAGAGAGAGGGGAGTGAAGGGAGGGGAGAGGAGAAGGGATAGGAAGGATAGTAGAATGAGTCAGACATTAATACCCTATGTGAATATCTGATTACACAACCAGTGTGATTCTACATCGTGTGCAACCAAAAGAATGAATAGTTATACTCCATTTATGTATGATGTGTCAAAATGCATTGAAAAAAAATTCAGGCTTTACCACTGGTGGCCAATAGAGGTCACAAAAGTTCTTTTTATAGTCACTGCAACTTAACCTAAAGCATTAAGAACACACATATGTGATTATGAATGGAGGGGGCTGTTACTTTTAATTCATAACCCACTTGAATCAAATTGTGAAATATGATATATCAAGAACTATGTAATGTTTTGAACAGCCAACAACAACAATAAAAAATTAAAAAAAAAAAAAAAAAGAACACACATATGTGATTATGAATGGAGGGGGCTGTTACTTTTAATTCATTCTTTTTTTTTTTTAATACAGCTAGTGTGTTTGGGTAGGGAGCTTTTTATAAACAATATACATATCTTCAGGAATACAATTCTTAACCCTTTTCTGAACTGAGAAAATTTTTGAGATGCTTCTAGGCCAGACTCCCCATTTATAGATGAAGAAATTGAGTTTTTAGTTCATGAGAATCTGTCTTGTCCAGGTCACTCAGCTTACTTGCTAGCATGTACAGAATGATTGCTAAAAATATTTTGATTCCATATCCAGATTTCTTCTCACACCATATCTTCAGGCTATTTTTTTTTCCATCTGGAAGTTATCTTTTCTGATCTGAAATAATCAATATATATTTTTATGCCAGGAACTGTGCTAGTTGGTGGAGATATATTGTGGTTCTTTTCTTGTGGCACTGTGAGAATGTGTGAGTAGGAGTAGTACAATAGTGAGAAGAACCTTGGAGGAAATGTCAGGTTTTCCCCTTTTAGATACTTTCTGTATATGTGCATCTAGTCTTGATTTTTTTGTTTAGGTTTTTCAGTAATTTTGTGCTACTTTCTTTTTTTTTAAAAAAAAATCAGGGATACTAGTAAATCCCTTGATTAACTGTTTCTTCTTAGGTAATTTACTAGTGTTAAATGACCAAAAGGTAGGAGTCAGCGACAGAAGACAAGAGCGTCATTGCTTGGAAAAATTCTTAAGCTGAATAATTATCTCCAAAGGAATAAGAGTAGAACTCTTTCATCTGTGAGATAATGACAAATGGAAACCAACTAGAAAATGCATTGGCAACCTAGAAAAGACCCCTGAAATGTCTTGAAAAATCGACGTATTTTATAAACTAAATTTATGTGACTTCCTGTCTCAAGGTACTCACAGGTGAATATATTTCACAGTATTTTCACACTTTTCATTACTTATAGCAGTCACCTTATTTTTATAGTGAATATACACATGGGTAAATTTTAAGCACTTTGTCAAAGCAGAGCTGCAACTTGTGATAGATTCAATTCATTCCTCTGCTCCCAGTCTTGCCAATATACACACACAGATACACATACAAACACACAGGGTTTTTTGGTTGCCCAATTTATTGTTAAGCAAAAAGATGCTTTTGCTTAAAATATTTTTCCCAGGTTCCAGTTGCTCAATTATGTGTTAAATAGCTAAAACTTAGAAAACAGTAAAAATAATAAAAAAAAAACCCCAAACAACTAGTAATTATCTCAAACAGAGCCACCAAAACACTGGCATGGATGATTCTATAATGTTGTATAGTCTGCTTCGTTCACTTGACTCTGTATCATGAATGTCTTTTCAAGTCAGCAAGTATTGAAGGTGAATTATAGTAACCTTTAGTATCCTATTATGTGTCCTATTAAAGTTTGTCTGTCCACGGCCCTATTGTTGGATGTATAGATAGCTTCTACTTTTTTCATTTATGTACATTACATGATAAGAGAGACACTTTATTCATCATTCCTGAAGTTTCCTTCTATTGCAATGACTGTCCTGGCATTTTTCTGGGACAGAGTGATTTACTTAACAGGTGCGTTGGGGATGAGGACCTGGGTCTGTGTGGTTGGTTCACATCTCTTTCTTCTGGGAGCCACACTGTTACCAGTGAGCAGTTACTTGTTTTTAAGATGCCAGGACAGGAGGACTGTGGCTGGGAAATTCAGTCTGTCTCATGCTGGGGTTCAGTGTCAGGCAGTGCATTGTGACTGCACCTAAGTGTTGTTCTCCAACAGTCACAGTTGATATTTTGATTCTTGTGTATCTTTGTGTCCTCTTATGATTCTTTTCTTTGCATAAATTTCACAATTGGGATTTTGTGTCAAGTTGAGTACAGTTGTTGGCCCTCAATATCCTCAGGGGATTGGTTCCAGGACCCCAGGGTTTCCAAAATCTGTGGATGCTCAAATCCCTTATATACAATAGTGTGGTATTTGCATATGACCTATTCCCATCCTCCTGTATGCTTTAAATCCTGTACAGGTTACTTATAATACCAAAGACAACATGAATGCTATATGAATAGTTGTTAATGCTATGTTGTTTAGGGGAGAAGAGTTGGTACATATTCCTTACAAATTCAACTGAAAGTATTTTGAATCTGCAATAGGTGGACTCTGCAAATGCAGAGCCTGTGAATATAGAGGGCCAATTGTATATTTTAGGCCTTTTAATACAAATTTTTATATTCTCTAGAAAGTTTGTACCAGTGTTGACTCCTAAAGCAGAAGATAGAATTATGATCGTCACATAATACGTTATATATTTTTATATTATATGTTGTTATAAATATGAATTATATCTATATACTAAATATATAAAATTATATAAAACATATATTTTGAACCTGATTTTACCCAGAGCAAGTAATAGAAATGGAAAGGGGAGTTCTGAACCATCTGAGAGTTTTTATATGAAAAATTTTGGCCATTTCATGTATATTTGCTGTACCTACAGGTGTATGTTTATATTAAGTGATTTGAAAAGGAGCATTTGGTACTAGAAACACAAATAGGACGTTTTAAAAATATATCATGAGAGGCATTGGGACTGATTTAGAACAAGATATATTCCAAGATTTTATAGTTATGTCAAAATGGATTCTGCTGTCATTTATAACTAAAAAGAACCAACAAAAAATAAAGAAAAATAAAATAAAAACATATCATTTGTAGAATAGGGAGTGCATTATTTAGTTAATCAAGAAAATCAGAATGATCTCCAAGAAAAGTCAGCTGGACCCTTCCTATCTCCTCAGGTTTAAGTGAGGGCTGGTGGTCATTTTATTGGGAAACAGGAAATTTTGTTTTCATGAGTCAGGAATGTTCAGACTCTGGAGAACTTTGCATCATTTATTCCACAGAGTGTTCTTTTGTGTTTTCACCAGAAATAAGAATAGCATTGTAGGTATCCATTTTTTTTTCTGAAACAAAGTGGAAAAAATTCACCTAGCCTTTGGAGATGTTCAGTAGAAACTAAGCTCACCTCCTTCTTAATACTGAGTGAAATTGGCTGTGATGTGCTCGTTGTTGAAGGGAATATAGTCAGCAACTCCTGGAAAAAAAGAATAAAATGGGGTCATCATGGTGCATGTAATCACCCCTACTTCCCAAATGATCAGCCCATTAAATTTATTTGAGGAATAAAATAACCCTAGTGAGAAGTGGGCACTTTGTTAGTCTGGAAGAAATATGGAATTGGAATTTGGGGAGTTCTTGTTTCTAGTTTCCAGGTTGGTATTTTGTGGAGCATGTCTTAAGATGTGCCAGCCTCTTTTTCGCCCACAAAGAAAATTTTGTTAATAATATTTTCTTTGAAGGGTTATCTTCAAGATTAGAAATAGTGACTGCTGGGTGCCTCATACAGGACCCAACACATAATAATTATACAACAAATGGTAGTTATTATTAAAATGGCTTATTTCAGCCAAAATTAGGGCATTCAAGAAGTATTTCACTTTTTTTGGGGAAGATTTTGTAAGAAATAGGGATGGGCAGTGGGTTGAGAATTTTGTCTTTTAGGACAGGGAAGATAAAAAATGACAGCATCCATTATCTTCCAGGTGCATCATTATCTTCCAGGTAGTTCAGGCAACAGAAACAGTGACAAGTTCAGGCCCATTTTTTTTGAATCTCAGAGACCTTTCCCTTTGTCATCCTTCTCTCAGAGAAAGAAAGTAATTGGTAGACAAAAAAATCAGTCTAATATTAGTTCTCAGGGCAATTTTCTGAGATAAAAGAGGTAGGAGAATTGATAATAATAATTACCACTTTTGAATACATGTCATACAAAAGGCCCAGTACTTAAATACATTATTCGTAATCTGCACAGTAACTTAAGAAATTGTTATAGCCATTTCCATTTTATAACTGTGGAGACTGGTCCAGAGAAGATTCATCACTTGCCTAATGCATGTCTTAAATGAAAGAAGGGGATTCTTGCCAAGGCCTGTGCAGCTCCAGGATCTTTGTTATATGCTATGCTACAGTCCTACAAATTCTGACTGGCCAGATTTTGTTAATTATACGACAGATGCTAAGAACAACAGCTTTCCCATTGTGATACTGGATAACAAAGCCTTCTTATCAAGCCACAGCCTTAGCACTGCTGTGACTTTGGCTTTCCATCCCTCTGCATGTTGACAGTGAACATTAGCTTAACCAGGTAACATCATCTTTAGACAAAACCATACACCAGTGCTCTTTAAGTTGGAGGGTATATTAGTATTTGGGCAAAGACTAACTAATGTTAAGGTTTTGCTGGAGTGTGAGTTTGGAAACCTGGGTTTGATTGTCTTCTTTCTCACATGCTAGATGCCTGCCTCGCACAAGTCCTTTTAATGTCACTAAGATTGTTGCTCCCACTGTAAAAAGAGGGCAACTAACACTTAAAGAGTTAATGTATCTATCGAAGGGCTATATATATATGTATGTGTGTGTGTGTGTGTGTATATATATATGTTTATGGATATACATATCATATCTATATTTATGTAATTATTGTATAAATTATTATAAATACATATGTAGTCTCACATTTATTGATTAAATGAATGAACGAATGAAATAAAATAATGGATGTAGCCTCCCAACTACAGAAGATATGCTCATCCCTTTTCTTCTCTCACCTTCATTCAAAGGTGTTTTGTTGCTGAGGAATTGCCAGTATGTTTTGTGATTAACATTTTCAGCAATATTGTTGATGGAAGAGACAACAAGGCCCCAAGATGTCATTGTGGTTTCAAATCTAAGAATAAAATAATACATAATTAATACCTCACTTTAGGTCAGGCAATAAGTGGAGGTAAGATAAGGGGACAGATAAATTCTAAGTTCTTTTAAAGATCAGATAAAATCCTGCTTAAAAGAAAAAGATGCAAATGACTAATGAATATGAAAGTACTTTGCCTGAAATCAAATGAAATTAAAATGAATGGATTTTTAAAATCAAATTTAAAAAGTGTAAATGCCCGCAATGGGTAAAAAATTATATGAATGATGGAATGAATATCTGAGATTGGATATTTGAAAGTTATGAAAATAATATTTTTCAATAATTTTCAGCAAAATGGGAAAATAAGCAATAATGCTAAATGAAAATATGGGATTCATATTTTATAGAAATATCTGTTCCACTTATAGGATGATTACAACTGTTTGTAATACGCATAGAAAAAACAAAATTATAAAAAGTATTAACAGTAGTTATATTGTGAACGGACTGTAGATTTGTTTTCTTCTTTATGCTTTTTTCCCTCCTAAAATTTATTATGTGTATTTATTATATTTACAATCAGAAAAAGAAAAGTCAGGCAACATTAAAGCTAAGCTTAGAGAAGAACAGTATATTCAGAAGGTTTGAAAATTAATCTCCTTTTTTCTTTCCATGAGTGGGCACTTTCCCTTGGCTCATCCTAAACAGACTTACCTATTTTTCTTTATTGTTTTCTCTTTGCAAACTGTAAGTATTCCCCAAAGTTTAGCTTTTTCCTCCATGATTTATTCCTGTATTCTACTCTTCCCTGACAGGGGAGTGGAAAGAACATGAGCTTCAGAGTCAGTCACACCTGAGCTTAGCTCTCCATGCTGCCAGTTACGCATTATGTGATCTTAGGAATGTTCCTTAGTTTCCTTGGGCCTAGGGTGTCATCTGTAAAATGGGAAATTTTAGAGCTGCCTCATGTTTTTTGGGGGGCACGCGTCTGCCACCCACTGCATAGTTCCTTAACTTTGTCGTCTCTATCAGATTATTTTCCGATCTCTTTTGCCTATCTTCGTGTCTTTTCCAAGGACTTCCTCTAAATGTCTCCAGTGTTTCGAGTTGGAACACATATTTTTTAAACCAGTCTGATTTTTTTCTGAAAGACATTATTTTTGACACTCCCATCAATAGTTTTGGGGCGTTCTCTTGCCTTCCACTTTCTGTCACTGCACAGTCTTCCTTGGTGTGGTTCATTTACTCCAGGTGAGGTCCTTGTCACTTCACAGCTTCATTACTGTAGCCACCATAGGTTTTATGCTTGCCTCCTCTTCTCACAGTCCAAGTAACATTTTACAACACGAGTCTCCTTACACAAAAACTTGTAATGCTTATCTACAATATCTACAATATGAAAGCTGATCTCCTTAGCCTGGGACTTCAGACTTTTTACACTGTCATCCAACCTATCCTTTCAGATGTCACTTAATTTAGCCCTCTATTCTCTCCTCTATGAACACCAGTCTACTCACTAACCCCAGATTGTGCACTCCTATCTCAAATGCTTTGTTATAGCACAGATTCCACATCTTCCTAAATAGTACCTAGTTGTTGGGGCCCAACAAAGCCATGGAGTCTGAGTCTTCTAATCCACAGTGGACTCTCCTTGACTTGTATGACTTAACATTGACTCATTTGACTTATATTGACATGTATGATTTAAATTTTCATGAGCTCCTCAAGGGGCTATTATAAAAGCATATTAAATTAGCAGAAGGAAT
Organism: Marmota flaviventris; assembly: GCF_047511675.1. Lineage (NCBI taxonomy): Eukaryota > Metazoa > Chordata > Mammalia > Rodentia > Sciuridae > Marmota > Marmota flaviventris. The sequence goes on along the minus strand of NC_092506.1, from coordinate 12,649,054 downwards.
ACAAGTAAGGATACGGAAGGGAGAGAAAGAGAAGGTATTTGAGGGCAGGACTAGGAGAATGGCAAGCAACACTTGCAGCACTCACTTGAACATGGAATTTTTGCGCTGTGCTTCTTCTAGGACAACCAGTAACACTGATCCACTTCTCACACTAACTGGGATGGTCACATTGAAGAGCAGCTCTACCCCTCTCAGCTGGTTGTTTATGGTATATGTGACAGTGATATTAGATGCTGAGGTTGGGACAGGGAAAGGGTAATTGGGTAGAGTTGGTTGCGCCTCATGATCTGTGAAGAGTGAAGATATAAAATATGTCAAAGTTTATGGGGTTTCTATGGTTGGTGTGAAGTCTGTTACTGACAACTTATCCCAGAAACATTTCAAGCAAGTAATAAGTTTCAGACCATTTAACAAGGTACTTGGACAACTAGCGTAGAATCCTGGCAAAGACTCTATGGCCAACTTGTTAAAGTTGGGAAATCATTGGGAAACAGCCCAAGGAATTAGGTGAGTGTAAATATTCAATATGGTTGGGAACAGTTTGCTTAATTTTGGTCTCTGTAGATTCTGTGTTGAAATGGACAAGAAGTTTATAATCTCTTCTTGTCTTAGGAAGTTAATTTAAGAGAATAATACTTTATGTTGGTATTTGACTAGAAAGAAGAGCTAGAAATCCATACCAATACTATCTCTGGAGTATACAATTTTAATGAAGGATCCCTACTTTCTAAACACACATTTCTGCAATATTTGAATTTTATGTATTTCTGTATTGTATTTATGATTGGATAAAATAAAGATATTTCAAATTAAAAAGTAGCATGCTATGTTTCCACTCCATCCCTTTGGTGTTCTGTGAGCATCAAGCTTTTGTAATTAGATGGCTAAAATGTCAACTCTTTTATCTTAGGCCTCCTAAATAAAATCAATAATTGGTCATCTTTTTTTGCTTTTGCACTGTGTATGGATTTAATTTCTTTTTATTATTTGTTTTATTATTCCAAATATTATAGTTTTTGTGTATTTGTCTCCTACTCTGTAAAAAGCAGATATGATAAGATATGCATAATGTTTGGCGGTACATTTGTCAAATGAATGTGAAGCTATTTGGTTGTTCAGACTGTAGCCCTCCCTTCTCTAGCATCCCACAAAATGCTTTGTCCATAGTTGTTTTCAATAAATGTGTGCTGAATGAAGTAGACATGGGGCTGAATTCTGAGGGTTGAATGGTATGGCTGTATGCTAACATATGCTTTTGGGAATTTTAAGACAGATGTGGCTCTCTTCATGTGGGAGGAAGACATACAAAGCCTACATGCCACTTAACTTTGACCTACATTTCATCTTGACATAAGGTGCTGACTTATGACATAAGTAGAGGTAGATATTAAGAGTTCTTACCAGGACCACAGGTCACTTGGGGTACATCTAGGTATGTCTTGCCTTTCAGAGAAGGAAGGATTTGGGCAATGGACATGGGGTTTTGGAATTTCCCCTGCTTAATCTCATCCAGTATTATATTCATAGTCTTCTCACAGTCCCACTTCTTGTTAGGTTGCTCAGGTGTCACTGAGAGGGCCTGGGACAAGAGGGAGAGAGGGGAGGAAGAGAGGAACATGGGGAGAGAGGGAGAACGAAAGAGAGAGAGAGAGAGAGAGAGAGAGAGAGAGAGAGAGAGAGAGAGAGAGAGAGGTTAGGTATAGCTTTACTTACATGCCTTATAAGGGATACACAGCTCTGGGAACTATATTTTTCTTCCTCAGTGCTACACTTCTACCACTTAGCGCAGTATCTGTCACATATTAGTCACAAAACAAAGACCGGTGAGATGGTCAGATTCAAGGAACACCAGTAGGGCTGCCATATTTATGAGCAGACTTTGGGTGTAGAGTGAGGGTGAGAGTGGGCAAAGCCAACTCCATTGGGAGCTGTGATTTAGAAAAACCTGGCCATATACATGTAGCCGACTTCCCTTGTTTTGTGTTGTCATGTGCACCCTCGGGTGGACTTTCCCTATAGCTCATAACTGTCAGCACTGCCAATCAGAGGCTCCACCATGAAGGCTGTGGGTGGGTTCGTGGCCTGGGCTGGGATGATCTCAATGCACCAACACCTTGGGGACAGTGACTGGTGGATACATGAACTATTTAATCTTTCTCTGACATATAGGTAGTTGGGGAGAGAAACACTTCTTTTTCCTGTTGGGGTTTTTCAGCTGGGACTGTGTGAGTGCACACTGAGTCATCATCTTCCTGAAATACTTTGAAGAAGCCATGTAGTAGGGGAGAATGAGGGAAACCATGCTGAGATGAGAAAAAAAGGTGGTCCATGATATCATGGTTTGAACCCTTTATTCTGATTATTCCTGAGACCACCTAATGTAGCCTTGGAATTCCAAGTGTATATGATATTCCCATTTTGTTAAGCAAAATGATTTGTAGTTCAGTTTACTGAAAAATGAGTCTTGATTAACATACCAACCAATTCACTTAACATTGTTGAGTTTTTTATCTAATGGGTTAAATAAAAGCACAATTCCTGCTTGACAATTTCAAATTGACATTTGAAATTCTATGGGCTAATATTTAAAAGGATTTTGTAATGTGATGTACAAACTATCATTACCACATTCCTTCCTTTACAGTTGTGCTGGCTAGGGCCACCAGAGCACGTTAAAGGGCTGGGATTGCTGATGACTGGTTTGCCTGGAGCTGGTTATGGGGAATGGAAGAAGGTAGAGATGAGTCAGAAATGGTTCTCTCAGCTAGAGAGAGTGGTATGAACACTTAGACAGTTGTGACGTGTATGACCATACTGTTATCTTTGGCAAGCATGAACCATAGATCTTGCTGCAGGTGACTTTACAAAGCAGTTTGGTTTAAGAAGTATCAGATAGATACTCCTCAGTAACAATATCCCCCCAAATTCTGCTAAGTAAGAGTCACCAATGCCAATACTCTATATTGTTAAGCTATTATATGTCATTAATAACTATCATGAAGGGGTTTATGAGATCCCTTATGAGTGTAAGTTCTATCTGAGGAAGCTTAAAGTGATAGCATTTAGAGAGAAATGTTGGAACAGAGGAAATGCCTTGAGAGTGCCACTGGGAAGGGAGAGGGTAGCTTGAGCAATGTGAAGGGAATCATCATCTTGGAAGAGGGAGAACAAAGGCTAAAAAGATTTAATATTATTAGCACTGCTGTTCTTCTGGGAGAGACCATGAACAGTGAGCGAGCGTGAAATTGCATCTGTGATTTTTTTTTTTTTGTACATCACATTTCTTTTAACTTAGTTGCAATTTCGCTATTGTAGATAAAATGAAATTCCAAGAAATTCAGTATTTGTTCAAGATAGTGGGAAGATCTGGGATTCAAACCCAAGTTGTTATAGCTGCAGAACCCTTTGATCTCAATACCAGAACATTTTAGATTAGATGGAGGTTATATATTAGATATCTGCTGACTTCAGATAGAGTCACTGCCTGAGTAAACTCCAGGTGGGCAGCGTCTTAACTGAGAAACCCACATGGTCTGTGGTGTTTGGGTTTGGAGGAGGTCCTGCCTTTCCACAGGAAAAGCTTTAGTTCCCAGGTACAGCTTATCAGAGTATAACTAACAGATGATAAGATCTGAAACAGAATTCATAAGGCAAATTTACAAAATAAACACTTCTCTATCAGGCATTAGGTTGAAGCAAGATTATTTTAGTTGAGTCATGACTTTCTTCCCTCTACCCCCACCAATTCTTATGCTCATTTCTTTCAGACTACCTGTTTTCTTTCAAGGAGTTTTCTAGACCTGAGTACTGGGGATTCTCTTGTATGATTGACTCAACCATGGAAAATATCCAGTGCTTTGTATAGTGACAGACTCTTATTAACCATGACATGAAAACTGACTTGATTCTTATTTGTCAATACTAAACATTGGAATGGGAATTTGTTTTTATTCTTATGTTTAACATTAACTGATACTTAGGTTGTTTATGTCCTTTACTAATTTTTAATGTCTGGAGAATACCAATATCAGCATTTATTTTCTCAGGAGACAGTTTCCTTTTAGTAGCAGTCCAGAGCTAGATTAGGTTTAGTGCTGGCATCCTAACTCCAGCATTCTCCCTTTCCTGACTTGGAGAATTCATGTGCAGCTTTTCTCTTAATCCCATAAGATATTTTGAGACTTCAGAGCATAAATTTCTCAGTATAGATCAGAGGATTTAGCCACAGGTGGCTTTTTAATATCCTGAGTACATCTGCATTCCACAGAGGATGCTGCCTTAATCAACTAGGGTAGGGAGAAGGTGTTGTCGGAGCTATCAAGCAACATCTTACCAAACCCAAGTTTGGAAATATATACTAGGGAGTGTAGGACTGAGTGTGGGCTTGGTAACAGATAGACTGGCTCTACCATTTATGAGGGAATTTTTTGAGTCAATTTTAGATTATTTTCATTAACCATTTAAAATGAAAATTGACCTTTTTTGGATCAAGACAAAGGGCAAAAAAGAGCATTTGGCTGGCAAGATTGAATCAGAAAATTCAATTTTTTTGAGGACCTGCTTTAATATTATTATGTACACATCAAACTTTAAATCATTATTACTATGACTAGTAAACTTGTCATTTCTTGAATTTATTTATTTCATTTTTTCCCAAGGAAGGAAAATAAATTCATATAGATTTGTTTTCATACTTTATCTATGAGATAAGGGAGAATTAACACTTACCTGCATTTAACCAGTGGAGAAACTGAGGCACAGGTGCCATTAGAAATCTACTTCAAAGTTGGGCTTTTCCAGAGATGTCAGCAGACATCTGATCTCTTGATCCTACAATCTGGGCTTATTGGCTTGGACTCGATCAAGGGCATCCAAGACGTATTTACCTGCATCGCAAGGCCAGTACTGTAGATGTCTCCGATGATGCCATTGTCTTTGATCCGATTGCTGATGTTCTCCACAATATTCTTTAGTACCTGACCAAACAGGGCTCTATAGCTTTCATCGGAACCTACAGGGATCTTGTTGTACATGCAGGTCAGAGCCAAGGTTGCCACTGCTCCCGTGTCTGTGAATCACAGAGGGGACAGACCTACCACCATCATTGCCACCACTGCATTTTGAACAGCTAACATTTACATGTGCTCATGGAGTTCTAGTTACATGATTTCACTTAGTCCTCAGGATAATCTGTGGAATAGGAAACTGTACTTAACTTCCTTAAGAGATGGGGAAATGGGGGGTCTGAGAAGTTAAATAACTGCCCAATCCTACACAACCAGTAAGCAGCAGGGCCACAACTTGAACCTAGATCTCTGCACCTTTACAGCTCATACTTTCCATTAATGTAGACTGGTGGTATGTTCAATCCCATGCTTTTTGTCCAGTTTTTATCTTTCCAAAAATCCACCATTTTTGAAAATCTGACCATCACCACATTTCAGTGAAGTCTTCTCTGTCAGTTGCAGCCTCTTTTCTGAACTCATTTAGCATTTGTTGTTTTGCCTGTTCTGCGATTTCAGCACCCTCTGCTGTGTTTTGTGGCTGTTACGCTCTGTGAACACTTGAATGATGGGAACTTTGCATCCCCCAGAGCACTCCGCCCAGGGACTTTGCCATTATTAGTGTGTGATAAACCTGTGTGGACTGAATGAGGAAGCTCTGATGTGACAAGACCAGAACAAATGGAAAACTTGCCAGATAACATTTTTTTATTTTACTGATCTTTTCCTCCTACCCCAATCTCCACCTGAAAGTCATGTAACTTCATTCCGGGTGACAGTGTTATTAAAACCCAGAGGCAAAGAAGTCCAGAGTTTCTGGGTTGGCTGAGATGCCCCAGAAATGTGTGAAGTTCGAGGATGAAAAGGGAGATGCGTCTGTTCTTGATCCAGAGAAGGGCCCAGAGTACATTTACCTGCTTGTTGATAGAAATTGATATGTGACAGGTTTCTGATGAGGCATGAATAAAGGGCAAAGCCTGAGATAATGCTACTGATGAGAGAGTGGCAGAGGGCCATGACGGTGACCCCTACAGAGAAGAGATCATTACACCCTGAGGAATGGACCAAAGAAGGATGTGCAAGGAGAAAGCTTCCATGCACTAGCAGCTGAAAGCTTTCAGAATGAAGGAATAAGATGGTCCCAGTGTTTCTTGAGGCCGGGAACATTATGGGTTAGACAGTAGCTGTTTAATAGAAAGAGGATATTTGGATATAATAAGGAGAAGCATTAGGAAAATTGAGTGTGGAAGCATTAGCAGCAATTAAAGATGGTGCAGGGCAGGGCTGAAGCAATGCATCACTTTGGAAGTAACCCCTACACTTGGGTGACATGTTTATTGTTCCCAGTGGAGGTTCTGTAGCTGCTAGACATTTCAAATATAGTAACGTGTTTCTACGTGTTACTATCTCCCCTTCCTTCATTATTCCCTAACTCACATATCCAACAAACTTTGCTAAATGTCTCCCATCTGTACAAGCTTGCATGGTTCTCAGGTTCTTCAAGGTCCTTACTTCCTTGTCCGGCTCCATCACTAAGCACATTGTGCCTGTGATGTTCTCAGCTTAGGGCAGTGTCTGATGGTGGCCACTTACCCACGTTGAAGGGAGAGGTATTGGACAGCAGGGTCTTGGCAAAGCGGACTGCTATTGGCAAGGTTGATTCTGAGTTCTTCTGGCACAGTGCCAAGATTGCCAGACTGGGCCCATAGAAAGCTGTCACTTGGTCATTAGGGCCTCAAGAGGGAATAAAGAGTCTTTGTTAGACTAACATTCCTTATGCTCGAGACATTTATGAAGAAGGAAAAACTGAATTTTTAAAATAGAAATTGCTAGAACACTTCTCCCTAAAGAAAGAGTATTGGCAAAGGGTAACTTCAGTGTTTTTCAGAATATCATCTGGCAATTGAACAGAATAAAAGGGATGATGGGATGATGCTGTTTCCAATGAGTGTGAACAGTCTGTTGACTTTCTAGTTTTTTTTTTTTTTTTTGACTGAGGAGTGAATCTGTCACTGGTGGAATTATCAGAGAAGGTGACAGTGTAACTCTCCCCACCTCTACTCTTTTCCTTTCTGGGTTTAAAATTTTCAGGAAAGAGACTCTGTGCTCATTCTCCCCTCCCTTCCCATGAGGTCTTACTTGAAGGTGCCCACTTCTCCATTTGCTTTTGCAGAACTGACACTTTACTCCCAGGGTCTCGGCAGGAGGAGGTGAGGGCCATAATGGTGAGGGCGAGCTGCCCAGTGGTTAGGTCTGCAGAGGAGCAAACAGAGCAGTGACATAAGGCATCCTCAGGGGAGGGATCACCAGGGGTAGGGCTGAGCATATCCAGGTCATTTTGATTTTTTAAACTTATGTACTCACATAATTTTTTGATATTTCTGAAGAAATATATATGGAAAAATACTTAAGGGAGTATTGAATCTAGTATCTTTTGTGTGATCCATGACTCTGCCAATAATCCCTGGTATCTAGTTTAAAAAGCAGCAAGAACACTCACACAAGTTTCTCTATGAAAATATGGAACTGCAGAATAATTTAAAATTTGTTATTGAACTTGGGCCTTAAGGTGACTCCTGTGAGGTAGGCAGAAGAGACATTGTATTGTCATTGTCATTGCTATTAGTTGTGGCATTATTGTTATTAGAGGGTGAGGTGAGATTGAGTCACATTCAGTGATTTGTTCAAGGTCACAGAGTAGCTGGCATGTGATGGCTCATGCCTGTAGTACCAGTGACTCAGGAGGTTGAGGCAGGAGGATTGTAAGTTTGAGGTCAACCTGGGAAACAGACCCTGTCTTAAAAAAGGGCAGGGGATGTAGCTCAGTGGTAGAGCACTTCTGGGTTCAATCCCCAGTGCCCGCCCCCCGCCAAAAAAAAAAAAAAAAGAAAAGAAAAGAAAAAGAAACTCAAACTCAAGGTCACAACTGGTAAGTGGCATATTCAGAACTGCTCTCTGTGCGTCTAGTTGGGAGCTCTTTCTGGTTCACCGTCTTCCTCCATTAATGTTCTCACTTCACACACATTTCTTTCCAGGTATTTATCAGTGTGTAAGGAAAAGTGATCAAGGTACAGTCAAAGGCAGCATTCAGGTGGTGATGGGGTGACATAAAGTTGGTATCTGAGAGTGGCTAGTGGTGTGTGTGATTGTGAGGGTGGGCAAGGGGCTCACATATCTCACCCGCAGTGTCACTGGCCATGAGCTCATAGGTCAGGAGCTTCTGGGCCTCCAGGTTGTAGGTCCCAGCCAGATTCATGGCAATCAGGATGCTGGGGTTTGGGTAGGCTGATGAGATCACTGAGTTCTCCATGAGTGCTTGTAGGCCATCAACCCAAGGCTGTTGTTCTGAGGGGACAGCTGAGAAGAGAAAAACTACTTATCAAACCTCTTTCCCTTATTCTCTCTCCTCAGAAACATGATTCCCATGTTTTTTTTTTTTAATAGAAGATTTGATTAGCTTTGGCAACTTAAATAATTGAAGAGAAATGCAGAAAACATTGATTTTTTTAAAATGTAATTTAGTCCTTAGATTTTCTTAAAAACTCACATTTGGGGTTGTAAAAGTTATTTTTCATTTACTATGTTTAAGTGATATGGCTCATGGACATTTCACATGACTTCTGGTAACTTCTTAAAATTACTGTTTGCCTTGCATCTATGTTCACCCCACTCTTCCATGAAGAATATTAAAGATTTGGGACAGTATGTGTCCTCAGTCATTACCAAAACCTCCCACTACCTCCCTGGTAGTGGTACCAGGTCTCAATGGCCACTAAGTGTCTGTCTTGTACCAGCAAGCATCATTCCTGCAATAGTACTTCAGCTCATCTTAATAAAAAATGCATCAACTTGGCTCACAAGTTCTTTGAGTCAGGAATGATGAACAGCACACACTTGCACCCTGACTCACCCACTTTGGAACTCTTACAGTGATTGCTATTCCAATCACTTTCTCATCAGCAGACTTTTATCTGAGGTCTTTGCCTCTTCGCAGGGTAACTGCTTCCCTGGCCATCTCAGAATAAACAGCATACTCACAGCACAAGCTTCGGGTCTGGGTACTAGTCCCAGCCATAGCCCAGAGAAGGTTTAGGAGGTAGAGGGCAAGCCAAGCCATTTCACTCTCCTGTCCTGCCACGTTTCCCTGTCCACAGATACCAGTGTTTGCAAGTGGAGTGTTATTCTACCTTCTTTTATATACGCTTATCTTTGTAAAACACTCTGCTCCTGACCCAGCCACTCCTAACTACTTATGCTGACTTTTCCTGATATAACCAATTTCCATGGCTTATCTATGTTTACCCACTGTATAGACCCTCCATGGTGTCTGAAGGTGACTTCTAGGCAGTACAGTGATACAGAGAATTGGGGCTAGGTGTAACAAAGACAGTGACAAGAAAGTAGCCTTTACCAAGTTTCTAGGTCATTACATTAGAAAGTTTGGCTAATGTGTGAGTATAAAACAAGACTTCTATTCCTTACTGCATCAGTCGAATAACCTACTGAATGTTTATCTGCAGCCACTTTGTTGAGGTTTGGTTGATCTATGGACATGAGCTCATTTATGGTCCAAGGCCCCTTTTTTGGTTCTCAGGTGGGGATCTTCCAGGTGAAGTTTGGCTTTATGCAATTAATCAAGTTAACCTGGACCTGGTTCTGGCCCAGATTCTTTGAAGATTTTTAAACAAGACCTCTGTTTCATAAAAAAAAAAAAAATTAAATTTATCTTTCTTTATCTGGGGATGACAACAGTCTCCAACACCCAAGCCCTTCAGACAAGTAATTAGATAATAAGGCATCAGTTAACTAGATTAAGTATATATATATTAAGTGTGTATATATATATATATATATATATATATATATATATTAGAAATGTACCCATTTTATAAATCAAAGAAAACTCCTCTATAATACAGAACTGGAACTAGTATTTTGAAATTATGAAGGAAGGGGCTGATTCTTTTCTGCATTTTAAGTAGCTGCTTTTTGGGGGGAATTGTCCAGTGGCTCTCATCTTAAAATAAAATTCAAAGTCTTTATGACTTACAAGGCTCTATAAGATGTGGCTTCTGGGTTTCCTTTAAGTCCTTACCTCCAGGATCCTACCCAGGACGCTCTTCTAGATATCCTTGTGGTGGCTTCTCACTTCCTTCATCTTTTTGTCCAAGGGAAGCTTTTAGAGAGGCCTTCCAGACCATCCCCTATTAACCTCACCCCCACCAGCGTCACCACACCCTTCCCTGCTGTAACTTATGGCTGTCACACTGTGTACAGTTGTCTACTGTCTTCCTCCCCATTAGAATAACTACTTCAAGGAGGTAGGGGTTGGTTTGTTTTTCTCACTCCTCAATCCCCAGCACTTGTGACTTGAATGAGTGAATTAGTGAACTAATGTAAGACATGGGCTCTAAAGCACTACTTTCTCAGGGAATGTTGGTGGTTTTGTGAGGTGAGAACACAGGGTACATATTGGGGTGTGCTAGACAATGTCTAACGTGAGCCGGTGTCTCCACTTCCTGCTATCCCTGCCCTTGTACAATTCCCTTCTGCAGAGTATGGGATAGTGTGCCAGTTCTAACATTTTTTTTTGGATTTGTCTTCTCAAATTACTATCTTCAGTGTATAGTCTAGACCTGACAATTGCTGTCTGTACTAGCAGCACCACTAGGGCCTGGAAGGTCTTACACCTTTCTCCTGTCTCTACTGTTGCTTTCAAGGTAAGTCACAGTAGCAAGAGGATAGAATCCACTGCAGTCTAATAATGGGGACATGTGTCCCTCTTGCTCCAAGGAATCTCCAAGTTTTCTCCATTATGAACACCATAGCTACCAACTCCTGAAAAGAGGACAGGGGAGAGTTGAACTGAGAGTTGAGAATCAGTATCAGAAAGTGGTATGTAGGAGTAGGGTTCAGCCTCTATGAAGCAGGGTCGCAGGTGGAAGAGAGGAAGATTATCATGAAGAAAGTATGAGGAGTAATTTAAAATATTTTGATTCTACCTGAGGATATCTTTCTTCTGGGAGTTACTTGAAATGGGCTATTTGTGTGATATGTGAAACACTTTCCACCCTTTGACATCTTTTTTTTTTAAAAAAGTTTTATTTGTTCTTATTAATTATATATGACAGTAGACTGAAGCCTTTTGACATCTTAAAGGTACTTCTGGCTCCTGACTGTATCTGTATGCAACTCAGGTACTTGGTATACAGTACAATTCAGTTCATGCTGCCTAGACACCTTTCACCCCCTTTTTAAAATGTTTTTTTTTTTTTTAATTTGGTGGAAATGGACATCAGAGGTGATTTTTTTTCCTCCCCTTCCTCTCTCCTGCTATTCTCTTTCCACTACTGATCAGATGTGATTTTTTTGCATGCATATTTAACATGAATACTAGGGTGAATTTATGGGGAACTAAATGGAAAATAAATGTGGGGGAAGAACAAATGGAACCAAGGGAGACAAACAGAGGAGGTGATAGTATTGTTCCTCAAACTATGGACTGATTTCTCCTGTATGTTTCCTTTTCCACACAAGTTTTTCTCTCTACTCACTGCCTGTATGAAGTCAATGACACTTGGGTTCCTCCCTTGCTTTCTTCAGAGAGATGTCTCCTTGTGAGCTTTTCATTGATCTCATGATTGCTGCTGCAACTTTAGACCCTAGAATTTTTTAAATAATTTTTTTAGTTGTTGATGGACCTTTATTTTATTCATTTATTTATATGTTGTACTGAGAATCAAACCTAGTGCCTCATACATGTGAGGCAAATGTTCTACCATTGAGCCACAACCCCAGCCCTAGATGTAGACTTTAATTTTCCCCAATTGCCGAAGATCCTCCAGATAGTTGGGGAAGCTTGAGCAGAACCCAGCTTATTGGACATGTGGTCTAATCTATTCTTCTTTAGGTGATCATCCCTGTAATAACTTATAAAATCCTTTTGAAAATTAACTGATTAGAACATGCTCTTCTTGTACAGACATTGATCTTTTATTGAATTGGAGGGGGGAGTGTTGGGCTAATTTCTTCATAGAATTCCACTCCAAAAGGTACATTCATAAGAGGAAAGTCTGGGCTTATCAGTATTTGCTCCAACGAATCTCCAAGTTTTCTCCATTATGAACAACATAGCTACCAACTCCTGAAAAGAGGAAGAAAGAGAGGTCAAAAGATTTGACCACTGAATCCATTGGATGCCATCTTGCCCAACACTTTGGCCCATTTCCAACAAAAGCTTATGCCCTCCCATCTGAGAACTTTGGGCATTTATACTCCATGGATCTTCTTGGTACATCTCTTCTTACCTTGGCTCAATGATTTGCCTCCGCTCAGAAGTTCCCAGTAGGTTCTCTTATTGTTGCTGGCATACAGACCCTGGACAGAAGTAATGTAGGGGCCCCATGCGCTCTGCTCCATTGTGAAACTGTGGGGACAGTGAATGAGTTATAAGAATTTAGAATTTTCAAAGGAGACCCTTTAATGTTTTTAAGTATAACTTGGAGATGTAACCCAAAATACAGATTTCCTGGCCCTATACTCAGATTATTTGATTCTTAGGTCTGGGCTGGGGACCGGGAAGCTGCAGGTTTTATCAAAAGTCCAGGGATTCTGATGCAGGCACTTCACACTCTGTCAAAGTGACAATGTGATGCCCATGGCTCTGTCTTCCCCCACTGCCATTATACACACTTTGCAATTAACTTTTTCAACCTTCCACCCTGGAATAGTACCTGTTGAAGATACTGGAGAAGTAGAAGAAAGTGTTAACCTCATGTTAACCTCAAGGCACTGCAAATTAGTGGGTTTTCTTTTAGAAAAGACAATCAGGAAGGAAGGATTGATATTTCATGTGATGTGTATTACAAAATGACAAGGTTGTTATCTATTTCACATTCCTTAGTCATATTTCATTATCTGCTTGGAAGCTCTTGAAATCAGTCTTTTAAATATATTTATTATATATGTGTATATATATATATATATATATATATATATATATATATTACACATATATATACACACACACAATTATTCAGATTTTCTCTACAGTACATGTTGCTAGACACAATAAATAACTTTCAACTAGATTTAAGGAGTCAAATAAATCATACTTTTCAGGGGCACAAATATCTTAAATTTGCTATTTGACCTCTCTAGGCCAGGGAACCTTAATTTAGGGGTCCATACATCTCCTGAAAGGGGGAAATGGAGAGACTTAAGTGCATTTGTGAAATTACCAATTGAAATGTCAATTTTTTTGGTGTTAATTTTTCTGAGATGAGCTTTCATTACATTCATCTGATTTTCAAAGGAGTCATTGATTCAAAAGTAGTTAAGAACCACTCTTCTAGACACAGATGTCTGATATAAAAGGTTCTATTTATTCAAGTTTTGCTGAAAAAAGAAAGAATCCTGGGATTCATTCATTCATTAAGTGAACATTAACTTAATACATATTATGTGCTTTGAGGTGAAATAATCTTCCTAGCATATAATAGGTATTTTTAAACCCTGCTGTGAGGTATACATGGATAACAAAAGTACCAGTACAGAAGTGTCTTAAATACACTTTATATTCAGGTACAGATGTACCTTAATGAGTCTTTCAAAATTACAGTAAATACATTAGCATTAGGTTATGGTCAGACATACCGAAATGCCGTCCAATTCTGTTTTTGAGCTTCTTTCATCACATCTAGGAAGACTGAACCATTTGGCACGGTGATATTGATAGGATATGTTTCATTGATTACCACAGAGTAATGGACGAGGATGGATGAGGATGAGTTAGAAGGTGTGTTAGAGTCAGGTGCATCATTGGAAATGTTGAATTTATCTGACAGAGACAGAAAAGCAGAGATAGATATGCAGAAGAATAAATATGGTGTCAGAGTTTGCATACCATTCTACCCCTGTCTAAGGATTCCTTTCCTTTATACAGAGATGAATTTGCTACAAGGAGCAAATGTCATCAAGGGGAAGATCTCTCATGTGACTAAACAGAAATGAAAACAGAGACTACCCAGCCTGTGAATGCTGGCATTGGGCTCAGCTCCCAGCTGTTTAAACAATTCAGTTGGCTTAATGCCCGTTTTCCCCAGACAGTCCTGATTTTTTTCCCCTTTGGTACAGAATCCAGCAATGCTTATCTTTCCTCTTTTTATTTCTTAATATTTACTAAGAACATATTAAGTGCCAGCCATTGCAATAATCATTTTACATGAATTAGCTCAATCAGTTCTCACAAAAACCTGTGTGAGGTAGTGTTACCATTTTCTACATTAGAAATTACTTTAGCTTAGAGGTTAAACATTTGCCCAATGCCCCTAAATCCGTAAGTGGCTGTACCAGGAATGAAGGGAGATAGAAGAAAATGACTCCTTTCTACCTTATTTCAAAATAATCTGTTTGAATAAATAATTCATACTACATTTGTCTAAGAATACTGCCATATTCTTTCCAACCATGTATTTTTTCACAGAGGAATAATGGAAATTATTGTGTGAATAATGAAAAGTCAGAAATATAATATTCACCTTCTATACTTCGTTTAGAATGGGAATGATGCTTTGTCTAGGATGGGAATTTCTGTATCTACAATCAGAAAACATCTCTTTGAAGACAGACATCACTTATCTATGTTTCAATCAAGAATAAGGTCTGCCACCCTGAGAACAAGTCCTCAGGTGGTTGTAATTCCTGATGATGTAATGAGAACTGAATTCTGTCTAGAAACTTCTATGGCTTAGAGGCTTATCCTCTCACTTTCAGTCCCTAAAGACTCCTGCCTCTCACATCCTTTGGGTGTTAGGCTGAAAGGCAAAAGAGTTTACCCTTCCTTCAGTGCTTATACCTAAATCAGAGACACAAGGAAAGTTTGTAACATTCAAGTAGGTCTTTCCCATTAGGGGAGGTAAGATCTGGGCCGCAGCAGTTGGATTATCAAACATTCCCCGAGAAATTTCCTTGAATATTGTATTCAGAGTTTGTTGGCAATTCCATTCACTTTCTTCATAATACTTTGATGACACAAAGAGGGCCTAGTGAGAAAGAAAGAGTCAGAGACACTTCAAATAGGGTGGAAGGTGGCACCTAACTAATTCAGTAAGAATTTACTGAACATTGACAACATAGGAAGCACCTTTAAGTTATCTTTCCCACTATATGGAAGGTTATAGATTAGTTTGAGTGCAGGGGAATTGTGTAATGCAAGGTACAATGATTCCATTGAAAATAGACTTTCTCTGCCATATTTACTCCTGTATTTTAGCTCTAGAATAATACCTATCATAAAGATGCACTCAATAAACATAATCAACAAACTATTGTAAAAGGTGCCCTAAATGAATGCCCTAAGAGAAGTGCCTAGTGACATTGTCTTTCAAAAATGGAGAGGGTTTCACATATATGTAGTGAGTCTGAGGAAAACTTCATTGGAGGAGGTGGTATTGGAGGTGAGCCTTGGCAGCTTGGCAGTATGAGGCATGTTGGAAGGAGGAAAGAGGAGGGGACTCTGAGCTGAGGGAGCAGCATGAGCAAAGGCCTAAGGTAGGAATGGGGAGCACATGGCCTTGAAATGATGAGAGTGTTTGCATTTTGACCAGTCCCCAAGGG
Source organism: Marmota flaviventris (assembly GCF_047511675.1). Classification (NCBI taxonomy): domain Eukaryota; kingdom Metazoa; phylum Chordata; class Mammalia; order Rodentia; family Sciuridae; genus Marmota; species Marmota flaviventris. The sequence goes on along the minus strand of NC_092506.1, from coordinate 12,633,434 downwards.
ATGCTTCTGAAAGTCCTCTCACCCGACGTCAGCCTGGCAAATAACTATTCATCCTAATGACTCTGCGTTTTTTCCCTTCAAACCTTCTTTTTTTTCTATTCTTGTATCTACCACTTAGAGTTCAGTAAGTCAATGAAAGAATGTAGAAAAAGTGCCAGACCTTGAGGAATGTGTGCATGACAGTATAGGTACTGAGTGAGTTTTGAGAACAACTGTTGAGGTCCATCCCCATCCATAACACTTTCTGGCTTTATAAAATTTGGCAAGTTTACTGACACTCTGACTCATGCTCCTGTTTAGGATAATCCTTTCCTCATGATGTTATGTGCATTAATTTATTTAATAGGACACAACAAATACTGACACTATTTACTACTACTATCACTACTAATGCAGCAGTAACATAATTTGGAAGAAAGATGAACACACAAAACAACAGTATGTGGTAAAGTGTGAAATTACATGTGATACAACAAGATAGGTTGTAGCAAAATTTCTAATTTCATAAAGAAATTGTAGTTAGGAAAAGCTTCATAAAAGCATTGGATATGAAAAGGTAAAGATTGAAGGTGAAAAGAATATATTTCAGATGGTGTTGGGAAATCATGTAAGAAAAATAGTGTAGGAAACATACTCCTCTTCCTCCTCCTCCTCCTCCTCCTACTAGTACTATACACACACATCAGATACAGCACTAATCTCTAGATTATATAAAGAAACTCAAAAAACTTAACACCAAAAAATAAATAATCCAATCAATAAATGGGCCAAGGACCTGAACAGACACTTCTCAGAAGAGGATATACGATCAATCAAAAAATATATGAAAAAATGTTTATCATCGCTAGCAATTAGAGAAGTGCAAATCAAAACTACTCTTAAGATTTCATCTCACTCCAGTCAGAATGGCAGCTATTTTGCATACAAACAACAGTAAGTGTTGGCAAGGATGTGGGGAAAAAGATACACTCATACACTGCTGTTGGGACTGCAATTTGGTGCAGCCAATATGGAAAACAGTATGGAGATTTCTTGGAAAATTGGGAATGGAACCACCATTTGACCCAGCTGTTCCTCTCCTCAGTCTATACCCAAAGGACTTAAAAACAGCATACTACAGGGACACAGCCGCATCAATGTTTATAGCAGCTTAATTCACAATAGCTAAATTGTGGAACCAACCTAGATGCCCTTCAATAGATGAATGGATAAAAAAATGTGGCATATATACACAATGGAATATTACTCAGCAGTTAAAGAGAATAAAATCATGGTATTTGTAGGTAAATGGATGGAGTTAGAGAAGATAATGCTAAGTGAAGTTAACCAATCTCAAAAAACCAAATGCCAAATGTTTTCTCTGATATAAGGAGGCTGATTCATAGTCAGGTAGGGAGAGGGAGTGTGGGAGGAATAAATGGACTCTGGTAGGGCAGAGGGGTGGGAGGGCAAGGGAGGAGGTATGGGGTTAACAATGATGGTGGAATATGATGGATATTATTATCCAAAGTACATGTTTGAAGACACAAATTGGTGTGAATATACTTTGTATATAACCAGAGATATGAAAATTTGTGCTCTATATGTGTAATAAGAATTGTAATGCATCCCACTGTCATATAAATAAAAAAGTAATAAAAAAGAAATAATAATAATAGTAATAATAATATCATCATCATCATCTTAGGGGTCAACAATAAGGGATCAAGGTATTGTTCTCTGTGACTCCCTTTTCTGTCTCCTATTTTTACCCTCTGACTTACCTGCATAGCTATTCCTGTACTAAATGTGTTTCCAATGAGACCATTTTCTTTTTTCTCAGACAGAATTTTTTTTACCAGGAACCTTATACACTTATCAATTTTTGTTAAATTCTTTTCTGCTTTGATCTGCTCATTTGTTAGACTCCTGTTCACACATGTCAGAGCCAGGACAGCCATTGCACCAGTATCTGTCAGGGAACAAAACATTGGTAATGGGTTGACCAACCATTCTTTGTCTTAGACTAAGGGATTTCTGGGGAGATAGGACTTAGAGTCAGTTAAATGGACAAATTTGGAAAAACCAGAATGTTTGGTCATTCGGATTGATGACAGCAGAGAAGGATTTCAAGATATGGCTGATCATCTTTCTAGGACTATGCACTCAAATTTATTTCAAGATTTCTTCCCTATGTTGAGTTGTCATGTGCACATATATAACATATTATGTTATAGCCATAAAACCATATATGGATTTGTAAGTCCATATTCATGAACAGTTTTCCATTTTTGTTTTATTTTACTGGTGCATCATAACTATACAAAATCTTGGGATTTGTTGTGATATATTCATACATGCACATAACATAATTTGATCAATTTCATTGCCCAGGACCTCCCTTATCCCTCCACTCTTCCCTCTGCCTAATCTCTATACTCTACTGATCTCCCGTCTATTTTCAGCCATTGCACCAATATCTGTCAGGGAACAAAACGTTGGTGATAGGTTGACCAACCATTCCAGTTTGTCTTGGACGGAGGGATTTCCAGGAATGCAGGATTTTATTGCCCAGAACCTCCCCATTTCCTCCGTTCTTCCCCTTCCCATCCTTATCTCTACTCTACTGATCTCCCTTTCATTTTTATGAAATCCTCTGCCTGCTTTTTCCTTTCTAGCTTTCACTTTTAGATCTTGATTGCTCTCATTTTTTTAAATCTTTCTTCAACTTTTCAACCACATTGGTAAGGGAATTGAGAAAATCTAGGATAATAAAACAAAAGAAATATCTTTGTGTGTTCCTAATCAGTCCATTACACTGAATAAAAATGGCAGTTAACAGAATTGTTCCCCAGTAAATCCCCTCAAGGGACAGGATGAGGCAAAAGACGGGAATAAGGAAGGATAAGGACTCTTTCTTTGATGCTTGATTGCTCCTTGGTATGGCACCTTCTCTCTCTTACAAGAAAAGGAATATGGGAAGTCTCACATTCTGTCCAGAAATACTGACTGGTGTTTTGCTTTGACCTTTTAGATGAAGATGAGCCCATGTATCTGGATCCATAGGAGCTGAGCACCAATACTAGTTATCTAGAGGAGTCTTCTTTTGGATGATTAAACTGACACAGTGGGAAATTGGTTCTTCTCCTTTACTTGATCAAAATATTGGACTTTTCCCTAGGAGAGGTTGTGTTGTTCAAGTCAACCAACATGTCCACATTGTCTCAGTAAATTAGAGAAAGAGGAAGTGTTAAATTAAATGACTTGCCTTGAATTTTATTTCTTAAACTCTATGCTTTCTAAAATATTTTGTATGTATATTCTCATGTTCCATCCTTATTTTACAGATTGTAATATTAAGCCGCACTAGGAGCCAGGTCTTTTTATGGTACCACACATCTGGAAAGAGGCTTAACTGCCAACCATTATCCATGATTTTCCCCAAAGAATATTCTCTTCTGAGGGTAAAGAAGATAGGAAAAAATATGATTAATGTTGGTACAAAACCCCAAAGGGCAAGAACTACTGGTGATTGTATCCTTGGAGCCAAGGGAATTGGGTTAAGTGACACTCACCTACTGAGAACTGACCACCCAAATAATAGTTTTTTGTATAATTGAATAATTCAGCAACTTCGGTGGTTGAGTAGTTCCCCTTGAAGAGACACAAAGTCAAAACGTCCAGGCTGATCTGGTAGAAGTTGGTCAGTGGATTGCCATCGTGTGCTTCTGGCAGAAAGAAAAGGATAAATATTTACTCATGGTACTGGGTAAATATACTCCTTTCAACACACTCCTACTTTCTTTATTGTCATTCTGTATATTTAAAGAGAGGAAAGTAAGAGAAGGTAGAGATCACCCATAGGATGAGCAAATCCAAGAAATGTAAAGACTTTTAAAGGCCACCAAATCTGACTTAACTCCTTTCATTTTAAATCTGAGGAGAGCCAACAGTGAAGAGATTAAAGGACTATCCAGATATTCAGCTGGTTACAGAGTTACGACTAGAACATAGATTTCCTACCTCCAAGCCTCTTGCACTTGTAACAGTAAGCTGAGAGGCTTGGGTTGGAGGCACTTCAAAGAAGGTGGGATTGGAGGAAGTTAGTAAATAATAGGATATATATTAGGTGGGAGTTTAAAAAAAATAATGCATTTCACTAGTAGCCGTGACTGTCAACCCTTTTTTCCCAGTGATAAAGTACTCTGGCCACTTTTAGCTCTTATATTAATTTTGGATGCTTTGTTACTTACAACTCAGTGTCCTGTGTTGTTCAGCTGTTTCTGGTGTTACTCATTATTTGTCTAAAAGCCAAGCTCGTGGAGGACTAAAGAATTGTGTGTGTGTGTGTGTGTGTGTGTGTGTGTGTGTGAAGGAGACCTTGACATAGGTATGGCAGTGCTCAGTTGAACACAATTTGGAAAGAAAAAAATGCAGGTTGCACAGTGAAAGAGGGAAGAGGGGGAAGTGACCTGCAGGGATGCCACAGGATGAATGGGATGAAGAGGAAGGAGGACACAATGGAGGGACATTATTCAGTTCTGAATCAGTAGAGGAGAAGTCAAAGTTGTTGAGGGTTTCTGAACATTTGATTCTTACTCATATTTTCAATTTCGTCTTGGAATTTCTTTTCTAGATGACTGAGCAGATATTCATTATATGTAAAGTTTTCACCAGTGGTATGACATGCTTCCAAAGCCAGTATAATCACAGCAAGCTGTCCCGAGCTTAAATTTAGATCTGAAAAGAAAAGTGTTCAAGTTTAACGAGACACATGCTTGTGATTTTTTTTTGCTTCCTGTCTTCCTTGTGGCTTTATATTGCTTATAACTTCTTTTTCTCCATTCTACTGTACACTAAAATTTTTATTGTTCTCTTTTTTTAATCCCCAAAGCAGAGCCTTCTAAGGCTCTGCTGTATCAGTGCAAGCTAGGTCTTAGTCTTTTTCATGAAATAATGGGATCTTTTTGAAATCATGCAATATTTACAAAAGATGAAAAAAAGATAAGAAAAGTAGATAAATACTAAAACCTTTGGATTTTCTATCTTCATATTGCCATCTTTCTAGGACAGTAATAATTGATTTTTATGTTCTGTCTTAATAGAGTAGCAAAACTTTCAGACTTCTATTATAATAATATGAAGAGGAAAGAGTAGCTTCATTTCCCCCTTATATCAACTCAAAACCTGAGGCTCAGTATTAATGTGACTAGCTCAAGGATAATCCTGGACTTGAACCCACTTCAAATTTTTATTGTTCCACAGATGCTGCTCTACTGTGAGCTTTTTTGTTTGTGGTTCATATCCTTATGTGTAAACTCATCTAGTTTACAACACCATATTAAGAGTCTATATATTTTGCTTTACTTTGTGGTTCTGAAGGATCCAAAGAAGCATGACCTACCTCTAGAGTGAGTGGATTTGATGCTGCTAGGCACTGTCACTTCAGGTTTTATACAGCTGGGACTGATGCATCAGAGGTACTTTGGACACGTAATTTTTAGAATTTGTTGGAGATAATCTCTTTAGATAGGTAGATCGTTTCTTAAATATTTCATAGAATATAACACTCACCTTTCCCTTCCATAGTTCTTTCGACTTGTTGTTTTAGGGTTTTGTCCTGAATTCCAACAAGGCTGAGGGACAACAGGACATTTGCAGATTGGGTTTTGCTTGTGTATTCTGAATTGATCATTGTATTCAACAGATGGTTCAGATAAGAGTAGTTTTCTTTATTGACCTCTATAGTACAGAAAGGAAGAAATAATGTGGCAATACTATTATGAGGTAGATCAGGATGGCTTCATTTCCCCCTTACATTAACTAAAAATGGAGGTTCCGTATTGACATAACTGGACCAAGCCTTGATGGGGACTTGAACCCAATCCAAATTTCTATTGCTCCGTGGTTGATTCTCTAACATCAACTTTCTCAGCTGTGGTCCACAACCCTCTTTGTTTCTGAACTTAGCAAACTTATGTAACAGTATTAATGCTCATAAAACATTAAGACTAGAAACAAGGGTTATATTAAAATATTTACTAATAGTTATGGCCCAGACCAAAGTCAACCCAGTAGTTACTAGCTGTTGGTGAAATAATACAGAGGTGGGTCTGGAGCCCTCCTCCACTTCATTACTTCTGTGACAAGTAGCATTGTAGTATTTCAGTATTTTAACAGCTTGTGAATCCGGTACTGGCATATCAGTCCTGCCTGGGATATCTAGTATCATTCCCTGGAGAAATGTCCTTAAAGAAATTTTCATAATTGGAAGGTTAACTGAAACTAGAATACATGTCTTCTGACTCCTATCTATTGCTCTTTCTATTTTTTCTATCTAGTTTCTTCTCTTTCTTCTAACTTTATTGGGTTAATCCTGAGAACATTCATTCTAAGGCAAAAATTCTATTACATTGATGATTGACCCCCAAGTTGCATTATCTGATTGCCCAACTGGCCAGGCATCAAGATCATTACTTAGCAGCACACTCCCTTTGGAATGTCCTCTAGTTTTAGCCTATAATATCCCCAAATTACAGTGGAGAACATGAAAGGAAGTTCATTTTATTGCGGAGGTAAAAGAGAATCCAGAGGCCCCAAAGATCTGGAGGAAAATAAGTAGAGTTAATTGCCACCTAAAACATAAGACATTTTGTTTACAATATTGAGAAATATCCCCAAATTCTTCCCATCTCCATATAGTCTCATGGGTTGGTAAGACAGTGAGAAGAAAACTAGTCCTGTGTTCAGCACCTTTTGATGGTCTCTTTGCTCCTTAATTTATGACCATGGGTAAGTTATGTAACTTTCCTGACCCTTGGTTTCTTCATTTAAAAATTGTGGATATTAACACATGGTAAAATGCTCCATATGTTCCTATTTACAGTGCAACTGGAGTTCCTATTGTCATACTTAGAGACAGGAGATGTGATTTCTCTTGCACATTTTGTTCACTGTAATAAACACTCAAGAAGATCTGAATGGAGTGATTGTAGGAAGGTCACAGTTTGTTGCAGGCATAATAGGACAATTGTGAATCATATTTCTGAGGTTTGTGGAAGCATCCAGTTCAGCAGATTTTCTGGCATTAAAGCAGACTTTTTAGTTCCTGTTCAACAACTCTAATCAACTTCCTTGATCACTAAAGACAAATTTAATTATTCTTTGCAATGAATTGAACTTCAAAGCCTCCCTGGAAGTCTCCTATTCTCTGGATCCGGTAGGGAAACTGACAGTACAGGAAGAAAAATGTGAGTTGGAAGATTCTATGTTTTAGCCTTGGCTTGAATACAAGTCTGTCTCCTATGGTGTTGATCTCCTCTTGCTGGCTAGAGTACCAGGAGTATGTAGCTGCAGATGGCACAATCTAGTCATCCTTGGATTTGTTTAAAGCTAAATTCTAGAATACAGATTCACAAAAGAGAAATCATACACCTGAGGTCTACTCCAGACTTCAAGAGATCAAGTGTTTCAACAATTGGCCTTCATTATCCTCCACTTAAGGGGTCAAACTAGACCCATGCCTGGATTTCCTTTCTCCCACTTTACTTTTTTTTAATAGAACTTCGCAGTCTCCGGAGCTAATACTCAGAGATGACGAGGTTCTAACCTATGTCCTATAGAAAGAATGGAAGGATGGAAGATACGCAGCTTGAAATATCTAAACATAAACAATGACAAGAGAGAAGACTCATTGTTTGAAAGAGCTTATCATCATTATTTTTTTCCTGTGAGTTACAAAGGGTTAAACCAAAGCCATGGGTTGAACTGCAGAAATAGATTGCACTTCAAAATCAGAAGATCACTTTCTATGATCCTGAAAAGTTTCTGAGATCATGAATTTTCCATCACTGGAAATGAACAAAGTAGAGAGTTACTTGGTAGGGGTATTGTGGTAGAGAGGATTGGAGCTTAGGAAGAACAGGCAGTTTAATACAGAATCTATGATCCCTCTTGTGGAATTTTTCTCATCATTTTTTAATTACCCTTTCCATTCCGCATGGAGTCAAAACACACATAGACCTGATATAGGGTCTTTTCTTAGTTACCTCTACATAGAGTGCTCTGATAATAGCTTTCAGAAGACTATCACACTGGAATAATTTTAGCTGAAATTGTACTTACCACAGATCTTGCATAGTTGGCTTGGAATAAGAGAAAACAGTAGGAGCCCCACTAAGGGCAGCTGGTATGAATGCCTCATCTCTCCAGCAGAGTACTGGAAAACTGAGGGCTTGGCTGGATGATGGGCAGAGGGCAATGAGAGCTCCTTCTCCAGTTGTCTCAGCCCCTCTCACTCAAGCAAATATTGAGCAATGTCAGGAGGTGTGGTCAAGTGTATTTGTCAAGTAATGTGACAAATCAGGAAGAAGACTTGAAAGGTATGGTCAGGGAGAATGAGGAAATATTTTTTTTTGTTTCCTGTTCTACACCTTCAGGATTCACATTTATTACTTGTTTTCAGCCTGATGGACATAAATCAGTCCTTTACATTCGACTTAGTTTTCATTATCATCGTTTCCACTCTACTTTGGTTTTGTTTGATTTATTTTTCCTGAGAAATCAGATTTGATGGGACAAGGGCATATAACATAAAAAAAAAGAAAGTAGAAATTGTAAGTCAAAAATTGGAGCAGGCAAGATTAGGGAAGCAGGGTTATGAGGCAGTCTTTGGTATGGTGGTTTTTAAGCTAAGATTTTCTCTTAGGGTTCATGATGTCCAGAGAGTTTCTTTGCCCAAGAGAAAAACCAGAGAGATATACATCAAATATCAATTTCAGCCTGCCAAAAAATTGCTACATATTATATGCTATATGTGAGTTGTGTTGCCTATTGTAGTTCTTTTAAGCACTATTAGAAAATATTGTCAATCTACTTCCTCATGACTTGTGACATATCATTGGCATTGTATCTCTGTGTTTTAGTCAGCCTTTGTGTTGCAGGGACCAAAAGGCCTGACAAGAACAACATAGAGGATAAAAAGTTTATTTTGGCTCACAGTTTCAGAGGTTCAGTTGGTGGTCAGCTGAGCCTGAAGCTCTGGACCCAAAGTATAATCGTCAATTTGAATTGTCAACTTGATTGGATTAAGAGATGCCTAGGATTATAGGTGTGTTAATGGAGGTGTGTCCAGGAATGATTGGCATGTGGGATAGCCACCTGAAATTGAGACTCTCCCTAAGCATGGGCAGCACTGACCAATAGGATGATGGTTTGGGTGGAATAAAAGTTGGAAGAACAAGGAAGCAGCAGCAGATGCAAGCTTAATTCTTCTTGAATGGGTTCTTGGTTGCTGCTGCAATTGTCTGAGGATATTGGACTCTCCCTTCTTCACTCTTGCAAAGCAGGCTCTGCCAGTGATTCTCCAGAAGCCTTTGGTCTGGGACTAGGGTAGCACTGTTGATCCCTCTTGTTCTGGGGCTTCAGCCTCTTGGATTGTGCAGCTACTGGTTCTCCCAGCTCTCTTCAGTGTGAAGATGGCCATTGTAGACCATCCAGCTTCTGGTCATGTAAGCCAACCTATTTAGTCCCCCTTTTATAATTATACTTCCTGTTGATTCTGTTCCTCTAGAGAACCCTAACACAAGGTAAGGCAGAAAATCATGGAGGAAGGACGTGATGGAGGAAAGCAGGTGAGGGCATGAAGGCTAGGAAGCTGGGAGAAGTGCTTTGCAAAGTTATGTCCCCAGTGACCTAACTCTTCCAGCTATACCCCACCTGCAAGTAATCACCCAGTTAATCCATATCAGTGGATTAGCCCACTGATTATGTTATAGTTCTCACAATCGAACCATTTCAACCCTGAACATTCCTGCATTGTCACACATGAGCTCTTGGGGGACAGCTCATATCCAGCTGTAACACTCTGATGGTTAACTTTCTGTGTCAACTTGACTGGCCATGGGGAGCCTGGATGAAACATTATTTCTGATGTGCCTGTGAGTGTATAGCCATATAAGATTAGAAGGGACTTCTCACTTCTCCTGGGAAGTCCTTGGATTGATTTATACCATTGGATTCTCGGGTTCTCAGGACTTCAGACTGAGATTGAATTATACCACTTGCTTTCCTGGGTCTGCAGCTTACAGACAGCAGACTGTGGTACTTCTCAGTCTCCCTAATTGTATGAATCAGTTCCGCATTCATTCATTCTGTCCCTCTGTCTCTCTCTCTTTCCCCTACTGTTTCTGTGGAGAACACTGACAATACAATTTCTTTGTATAGCACATGGTCCAATCCATAGAAGACATTCAGGAGACACACATTGACTAAGGTTTCCCATGGAAGCTGGGGAATATTAAGACAAGGCAAATATGCAAAGATTCAAGGCCTAGGTTTCTTAAAAGTGACACTGTTGACATTTTGGGCCAAATAATTCCTTGTTGTGTAAGGTTTTCCTGTGCCTTGAATGTTATTTATCGGTATCTTTGGCAGGTAAAAACTATCCCTCATCCCAATAGTCATGAAAAAAGATACCTCCATGGTTCCTGGGAATTTGCCCTCTGCTCCCCCTGCCCCAAGATGGGAACTATTCTTCAGGTTTCTAAGAAGTTTAGGTTTTGTGTGGGGATAATCTCATACTTACCTTTAATATATAGTTTGACCTCCACCATGCATAGGATCAATGTATTGTCCCTTTCTTACTAGCTCACCTAAATTTATCAGTGTAGACTGATTTCTACAAAGTGTGGGACAAATAGCATCATCCTTTTTTTTTAATTGTCTCATCTAAATTTATCAATATACTTTGGCCCTTACCACATTTAGGGCCAATGATATTGCCCTCCCCTTTTTTTTACTAACTCTTATTCCACTCATGTCCTCAATTCTGACTATATTTAGATAACTTTCCAAGATTCACTACAAACACTTCCTTCCATTACCCTCAGTTCCTTGGTCTCTCTGATTATCTAATGGTGTAAGTGGAGGCACATGTAGTGCAGACCCATGTAAAAATTATAAATTAATTGAAAAAACTGTTAAACAAGATAAGTTTTGCCCTCCTATTTGGACAACCAACTTTCATGATGAGCCGGAAAGGCGGATTTTAATTTAGAATTCCAGAGTTCTACTCTGGGACATTGTGGTAAGAACCAGCAATGGTCACCACGCAAATCCCTTCCCTTGTCCATGGATGTGGCTAAATCCATTCTCTCTAATCCCACTCTCACTTGCATTGTATGGGGCCTGCCCGTGCAGGTGTGTCCAAGTTGCATCTATATTTCCAGTAGACAGTTGTCCCTGGGCTGCCCCTGGGCCCAGGGCTACACACACCTGGGAGGACAGACTCAGTGGGGCTCAGGCAGGCCTTGTGTGTAAGCTCAGGGCTATTTGGGCAGTGAATTCTGGGGAATTGAGATCTTGGTGGCATGTTCCTGTGGCCCAGCACACTTCTTTCCCCCAGAAAAGGGCGTGCCAGTGGAGAAGGCCAGAGTGAAGCTGTATAAAGTGTGAGTTCCTGAGCAGAGCTCCTTCCTTCCCAGACCTGAGGGTGATAGAACACGGCATGCAGCAAACTGATTTGTCTCATCTTTTTCTCTTTTTTCCCCTGGTATAATGTATAAGTGTGTAGAGGAAGTGAAAGTAGGAGGGAGGTATGAAATGATGTGTTGGGTGAAGGGATTTCTGGAAACTGGGTCAACATCATGAGAGTTGGACTGGTTTCTGTTTTTTTTTTTCTTTTTAAAAAGTCATTCCAGATCCTTAAAAACTATGATTATTAGAAAAGAGAGCAAAAATGTTTTGCTAAGTTTGTGTCATTTAAGGAGAAATGTATGATAGGAAATAGGATTTGGTCTTATTTTACCTTCTTTAAACCATCAGAGATGCCATTTAATGAGTGATCCCTAGACACATCATATTTCTTATTTAAAATCACAAACTTTAAATAAATGGAGACTGAGTGAGTTAGCATCTGCATATCAGAAAACATTCAGCTTTTGTTTTTTTGGGGATTGGCTTATTTCCCTTAGCATAATATTCTCTACCTCTACCCATTTACTGGCAAATGCCATAATTTCATTATTTTTTAAGGCTGAGTAATATTCCATCATATATTCATTTATCTGTTGAAGGCCACCTAGTTTGGTTCCATAGTTTAGTTATTGTGAATTGAACTTCTAGAAATATTGATGTGGCTGCATCACTGTAATATGCTGATTTTTAAGTCCTTTCAGTATAAACCGAGAAGTGGATTAGCTGGGTCAAATGGTGGTTCCATTCCAGGTTTTCTGAGGAATCTCCATACCACTTTCCATACTGGTTGCACCAATTTGCATTCCCATCAGGTATGTGTAAGTGTTACACTATTTATAGTCCACCAACAATGTATGAGTGTACCTTTTCCCCACATCCTCGCCAACACTTATTGTTGTCTATAGTCTTGATAATTGCCATTCTGATGGGGGGTGAGATGAAATCTTAAGAGTAATTTTGTTTGCATTTCTCTAATTGCTAAAGATTTTGAACATTTTTTCATATAGTTTTTGATAGATTGTATGTCTTCTTCTGTGAAGTGTCTGTTCAGTTCCTCTAAGCCCATTTATTGATTGGGTTATTTGATTTTTTAGTGTTAAGTTTTTTGAGTTCTTTATATATCCTGGAGATTAATGCTCTATCCAAGGTGAATGTGGTAAAGATTTTCTTCCATTTTGTAGGCTCTCTCTTCATGTTATTGATTGATTACTTTGCTGAGAAGGAGCTTTTTTGTTTGAATCCATCACATTTATTGATTCTTTTTTTTTTTTTTTGAGAGAGAGAGAGAGAGAGAGAGAGAGAGAGAGAATTTTTTTTAATATTTATTTTTTAGTTTTCGGCAGATACAACATCTTTGTTTGTGTGTGGTGCTGAGGATCGAACCCGGGCTGCAGGCATGCCAGCAAGCGCGCTACCTCTTGAGCCACATCCCCAGCCCACATTTATTGATTTTTAATTGTACTTCTTGTGCTTTAGAAGTCATGTTAACGAAGTCAGGACCTAAGCTGACATGATGAAGATTTGGGCCTACTCTTCTTCTATTAGGCTCAGGGTCTCTGTTCTAGTGCCTAACTCTTTGATCCACTTTGAGTTGATTTTTCGTGCAGGGTGAGAGATAGAGGTTTAATTTCATTTTGTTACATATGGATTTCATTTTTCTAGTATCATTTGTTGAAGAGGCTACCTTTTCTCCAATGTATGTTTTTGGCATGTTTGTCTAGTATGAGATAACTATATTTATGTGGGTTTGTCTCTGTGTCTTCTATTTTGTACCCTTGGTCTACATTTCTATTTCGGTGCTAATATCATGCCTTTTTTGTTACTGTTGCTCTGTAGTATAGTTTAAGGTCTGGTATTGTGATGCCTCCTGCTTCACTCTTCTTGCTAAGGACTGCTTTGGTTATTCTGGGTCTCTTATTTTTCCAAATGAATTTCATGATTGCTTTTTCTAGTTCTATGAAGAATGTTATTGGGGTTTTAATAGGAATTGCACTAAATTTGAATAGTAGTATGTCCATTTTAACAATATTAATTCTGCCTATCCAAGAGCATGGGAGATCTTTCTGTCTTCTAAGGTCTTCTTTAATTTCTTTCTTAGTGTTCTGTAGTTTCCCTTGTAAAGGGCTTTCACATCTTTTGTTAGATTCCCAAGTATTTTATTTTGGGGGGGCTATTGAGAATGGGGTAGTTTTCCTAATTTCTCTTGCAGTGGATTCATCACTTATGAATAGGAATGCATTTGATTTATGGGTATTGATTTTATGTCCTGCTACTTTGCTGGATTCCTTTATTAGTTCTGGAAGTTTCCTGGTGGAATTTTTTTGGATATTCTAAATATAGAATCATGTCTTTGGCAAATAGTGATAGTTTGAGTTCTTCTTTTCCTATTCATATCCCTTTAATTTTTTTTCATTTGTCTGATTGCTGTGGCTAGAGTTTTAAGGACTATGTTGAATAGAAGTGGTGAAAGAGGGCATGCCTGTCTTGTTCCAGTTTTTAGAGGGAATGCTTTCAATGTTTCTCCATTAAGAATGATATTGGCCTTGGGCTTAGCATAGATAGCTTTTCTAGTGTTGAGATACGTTTCTTTATCCCTAGTTTTACTAGTGTTTTGAACATGGAGGGGTGCTGTATTTTGTCAAATGCTTTTTCTGCATCTATTAAGATAATCATATGATTCTTGTCTTTAAGTCTATTTATGTGATGCATTATATTATTGATTTCTGTATGTTGAACCATCCTTGCATCCCTGGGATGAACCCCACTTGAACGTGCTGCACTTTTTAAAAAATGTATATACTTTGGAATACAAACTTTATTTGGATGAAATAAAATTTAATTACAGATAAAGTGATTAATAACCATAAGTTTGTGTTTGGTATAGTTATATATTAACAAACTGGAAAAACCAGGATAAACCTGCTGTTTTTAAAGTAAAATATCAACATATCAGATAAAAAGAAGGTAAAAGTAATAGTAGAGCAAGTGAAAAGAAAACCTACATTTATGTTGAGTTTCACAGTCAGGAAGTTTTATAGACAAGGTAATTAATTGGCTATGTAAATATAATAATAAACATTTATTGGGCATCTACTTTGTTGCACTATCTTTTTAATATTTTTTATTTGATTTTCCAGAATTTTATTGAGAATATTTGTATCTATGTTAATTAGGGATATTGGTTCTGAAGTTTTCTTCCCTTGATGTGTCTCTGTCTGGTTTTGGTATCCGGGTGACTAGCCTCATAGAATGAGGTTGGAAGTGTTCCCTCCTTTTGCATTTCATGGTATAATTTTAGAAGTATTGATGTCAGTTCTTCTTTGAAGGTCTTATAGAACTCAGCTGAGAATCTCTTTTTGAAAATTTACTCTAATTTTTTATACATGACAGTGGAATGTATTTCAATTCATAGTACACATATAGAGCACAATTTTTCATGTCTCTGGTTGTTCACAAAGTAGAGTCACACCATTCATGTCTTCATAGGTATACTTAGGGTAATGATGTCCATCTCTTTCTACCCCCATACCCCCTCCCTCCCCCTCCTTCCCTTTCTCATCCCTTTTCCCTATCTAAAGTTCCTCCCTTTCTCCCATGCTCCCCCTCCCATCTCCATAATGGACCAGCATCCTCATATCAGAGAAAACATTTGGAATTTGTTTTTCTAGGATTGGCTTACTTCACTTAGCATAGTATTTTCCAACTCCACCCATTTACATGCAAATGCCATGATTTTATTCTCTTTTAATGCTGAGTAATATTCCATTGTGTATATATACCACAGTTTCTTTATCCATTTATCTACTGAAGGGCATCTAGCTTGGTTTCACAATTTAGATATTGTGAATTGTGCTGCTATAAACATTGATTTGGCTGTATCACTGTAGTATGCTGTTTTTAAGTCCTTAGGATATAAAACAAGGAGTGGTATAGCTGGGTCAAATGGTGGTTCCATTCCCAGTTTTCCAAGGAATCTTCATACTGCTTTTCATATTGGTTGTATCAATTTGCAGTCTTACCAGCTATGTGTGAGTGTGCCTTTTCCCCCACATCCTCGCCAACACTTATTGTTTGTATTCTTAATAGCTGCCATTCTGACTGGAGTGAGATGAAATCTTAGTTTTGATTTGCGTTTCTCTAATAACTAGAGATGTTGAACATTTTTTTTTTATATATTTGTTGATTGACTGTATATCGTCTTCTTAGAAGTGTCTGTTCAGTTAGGTAGCCCATTTACTGATTGGGTTGTTTGTTTTATTGCTGTCAAGTTTTTTGAGTTCTTTATGTACACTAGAGATTAGTGCTCTAGCTGATGTGTGTGTGGTAAAAATTTTGCTCCCATTCTGTAGGCTCTCTATGCACCTCTTCTTTTGCTGAGAAGAAGTTTTTCAGTTAATGGTCAACAAATATATGAAAAAATGTTCATTATCCCTAGAAATCAGGGAAATACAAATCAAAACTACCCTGAGATTTCATCTCATTTCAATTAGAATGACAGTCTTCAAGAAGAAAAATAATATTAAACCCTGGTGAGGATGTGGGGCAAAGGTACTCACGCATACATTGTCAGTGGGCTGCAAAGTACAACCACTCTGGAAATCATTATGGAGGTTCCTGAAAAGACTAGGCATGGAACCACCACATGACCAGCTCTCCCACCCCTCAGTATTTATCCAAAAGGACTAAAATCAATATACTGCAGTAATACAGGCACATCAATGTTTATTGCAGCACAATTCACAATAGTTAAGTTATGGAACCAGACTAGGGATCTTTCAACATGCAAATGGATGAAGAAAATGTGGTATATTACACAATGACATTTAACTCAGCCATGAAGAATGAAGTTATGCCAATTGTGGGTAAATTGATAAAAGTGGATAGCATCATGCTAAATGAACTAAATCAGACTCAAAATAAAGGACTAAATATTTTCTCTCATATGTGGAAACAGAGAGCAAGAGAGATAGAAAAGAATAAACAAAGAAAAGGAGGGAATCTCACAAAAATAAATGAAAGGGAAACCAATAGAGGAAGGGAATTGGGGTCAAGAGGGAGGGAGGAGGGAAGAGCATGTGAAAATACTGGGGAATGAAATCTCCCAACTGTGCTATGTCCATGAATGAACAGTGAATCTGCATATATGTAATTATAATACACTAATTAAAAATAACCATAATGGAAGGGAGATAAGTAGAGTAGAGCAAGCAGATCTGGGGAGAGAGGAAGGGAGAGAAGAATAGGTACTGGGGGATGAGATTGATCAAATTATGTCATGTGCATGTATAATGATGGTATAACCCATCTCACTATTATATATGACTGTAATGAACCATTTAATTCATATAAATATATCAATATCACGTTCAAAAAACTGCTGTGTAACATGACGTACTTCAACCTAAAAAGATCTTTTGTCCCCGTGGGTTTATTCAGCCCTCCATTGTAACATGCAAAGGAACTGCTGGAAAAATTCCTGTGAGGTGTGTTGAATTCCAATGAGTCTAACTGACCAGCTGGTTTGCAGTTCACCTTCTAAGGAAAACAAGTAAAACATTTGGAAAATGGAGCTCAGCTTCCTCTGACATCTGCAATAATGTGGGTTTGTACAGTCCCTCTGCAGATCCATGTCATTTGATCAGTGTCTGGTTTGGTGTCAAATGACTCCAGCTAAGCCTGAAAATTTACAAAATGTTTGCCACCCCTATGCTTAAGTGATGCAAGAGTGTGAAAGTTCAGGTTTGTTGCTTGAATCAGAGACGAAGTCGGAGGCAGGGTTTAATGCGGGAGCTCTTTTGGAGGTCCTGCGGAGGCTAGGACTGTGCCTTCAGTAGGTAGCTTTCATGCTGGTTGCCTTTCCTTTCCATGGCCTGCCTACTCATTCCCTTAATGGGAACACTTCCATAACAAGTCATCTGCCTATAAATCCCCTTATCAAGTTCTGCGCTGGGAACCCCAACTAAGACACGGAAAAATGGGTTAACTAGGGCTGAGAAGTTGATGTGTTCATGATCAGGGAGCTAAGAAATGGCAAGTCAGAACTTGAGCCCGACTTCTCATATTGTTTCTGCTCTGCAGATCAGGAGATGCTTGGAGAAATCGAACAGAATTCCTCAAGTGCAATCCTGTGCCTCACCTGATATTAAGGAGCCCTACTAGGGAGAATCTGGGCGCACATCATTAGAAAACACCAGGGTGCAGATGGAGGTCTTCTCATCTCTGCCAGTGTTTTCTGCCGGAAGAGCCTGAGAGGGAGGCTGGAGAATTTAATTTTTGAACTCTCAGCTCCCACAATGCACAGCACAAGGGCACCTGAGGAACTGAGATAACAGGTCAGCCACACTTCTGAGCTTCCTGTGCCAAGACAGGCACTGCTTTCTGTAATAGCAATGGGGACCAGCAAGGATTTATGTATTAATTAGGATTGACATTGGTTACAGTCTGCTTATTCATCCTCTCTCCTCTTTTATATCTAGCATTCATCTTCAAGGAATGAATTCCTGCTACTTTTAATAGGACATATTTCTTCCTGCCATTTTTTCTCATCCCTTAAAAAAAAAAACAACTAATTTAGGAATGTAATCCAGGGAATGGTAACTTCAGAAAATGGTGTACTAATATATAGTTTCTTTTCCTTTTCCCTTCTTTCCTGACTTTCTTCCTTTTTCTTTCTTGTACTAGAGTTTGAACCCAAGGATGCTTTAGCAATGAGTTATATTCCCAGTCCTTTTTTATATTTAATTTTTTTAAATTTTGATACAGGGTCTTACTGAATTGCTGAGGGTTTTGATAAGTTGCTGAGGCTGGCCTTCAACTTTCAATCCTCCAACCTTAGCCTCTTGAGTTGCTGAGATTACAGGCATGTACCACCATGCCCAGCTTTAATGTATAGTTTTCATTTAAGTTATGGAGATATGGAAAGAGTTTTGTATGAGGGGTAAAAGTGATTACAACTTGTATATTTATTTTCTCTTTTTTTTAATCTAGCATTCACTTGGAATGAATTAATTTCATACAAGATTATTTCTTATTATTTCCACCATCTTTAAAAGGTCAGAAGCTCACCAACTCCAGAATGGGAACCAGGGAATGGTAAGACAGTGGTGGCTCTAATCAGTGTCTCAGAGTCATTGTCATTCCTAGGAGGACCTGAAATATTGAAGAGGGAAAAAGCATTTCCATTGATTTTTGTCCCTCGTTGGTCCCATTGTGGGAAGCTATTCTTATACTGTTCATATTCACATGTCTGCTAGTTTTGTAAGAGGGGACTATTAAAAATCACAACTTTTATAGGTGAGTACAGTTTAGGTAGGTAACATAAATAAGTAAAGAGGGGGTAGTCCTAAGGAGTTTTGGATTCATTTTTTAGAAATGTCTTCCCAGAGTTGATTTCTGTGCTTAATTAACTAAGCATTCACTTTGTTTTTTTTTTTTTAATTTTTTATTGTGGGTTGTTCAAAACATTACAAATTTCTTGACATATCATATTCCACACTTTGATTCAAGTGTGTTATGAACTCCCACCTTCACCCCATACACAGATTGCAGAATCACATCAGTTACACATCCATTGATTTACAAATTGCCATACTAGTGTCTGTTATGCTCCGCTGCCTTTCCCATCCTCCCCCCTCCCCCCTCCCCACCTCTCCCCTCCCCTCCCCTCCTCTCTCTCTACCCCCTCCACTGTATAACCCTGAAGGTCTCCTTCCATTACCATGCAATTTCCCTTCTCTCTCCCTTTCCCTCCCACCTCTCATCCCTGTTAAATGTTAATCTTCTTCTCCTGCTCTTCGTCCCTACTCTGTTCTTAGTTACTCTCCTTATATCAAAGAAGACATTTGGCATTTGTTTTTTAGGGATTGGCTAGCTTCACTTAGCATAATCTGCTCTAATGCCATCCATTTCCCTGTAAATTCTATGATTTTGTCATTTTTTAATGCAGAGTAATACTCCATTGTGTATAAATGCCACATTTTTTTTATCCATTCGTCTATTGAAGGGCATCTAGGTTGGTTCCACAGTCTTGCTATTGTGAACTGTGCTGCTATGAACATCGATGTAGCAGTGTCCCTGTAGCATGCTCTTTTTAGGTCTTTAGGGAATAGACCAAGAAGGGGAATAGCTGGGTCAAATGGTGGCTCCATTCCCAGCTTTCCAAGAAATCTCCATACTGCTTTCCAAATTGGCTGCACCAATCTGCAGTCCCACCAGCAATGTACAAGTGTACCCTTTTCCCCACATCCTCGCCAGCACTTGTTGTTGTTTGACTTCCTAATGGCTGCCAATCTTACTGGAGTGAGATGGTATCTTAGGGTGGTTTTGATTTGCATTTCTCTGACAGCTAGAGATGTTGAGCATTTTTTCATGTACTTGTTGATTGACTGTATGTCCTCCTCTGAGAAGTGTCTGTTCAGGTCCTTGGCCCATTTGTTGATTGGGTTGTTTGTTCTCTTATTGTCTAATTTATTGAGTTCTTTATATACTCTGGATATTAGGGCTCTATCTGAAGTGTGAGGAGTAAAGATTTGTTCCCAGGGTGTAGGCTCCCTATTTACCTCTCTTATTGTTTCTTTTGCTGAAAAAAAACTTTTTAGTTTGAGTAAGTCCCATTTGTTGATTCTAGCTATTAACTTTTGTGCTATGGGTGTCCTATTGAGGAATTTGGAGCCCGATCCCACCGACTGTAGATCGTAGCCAACTTTTTCTTCTATCAGTCGGCGTGTCTCTGATTTGATATCAAGCTCCTTGATCCATTTTGAATTCACTTTTGTGCATGGCGAGAGAAAGGGATTCAGTTTCATTTTGTTGCATATGGATTTCCAGTTTTCCCAGCCCCATTTGTTGAAGATGCTATCCTTCCTCCATTGCATGCTTTTAGCCCCTTTATCAAATATAAGATAGTTGTAGTTTTGTGGATTGGTTTCTGTGTCCTCTATTCTGTACCATTGGTCCACCCGCCTGTTTTGGTACCAGTACCATGCTGTTTTTGTTACTATTGCTCTGTAGTATAGTTTGAAGTCTGGTATCGCTATACCGCCTGATTCACACTTCCTGCTTAGCATTGTTTTTGCTATTCTGGGTCTTTTATTTTTCCATATGAATTTCATGATTGCTTTCTCTATTTCTACAAGAAATGCTGTTGGGATTTTGATTGGCATTGCATTAAACCTATAGAGAACTTTTGGTAATATCGCCATTTTGATGATGTTAGTTCTGCCTATCCATGAACAGGGTATATTTTTCCATCTTCTAAGATCTTCTTCTATTTCTCTCTTTAGGGTTCTGTAGTTTTCATTGTATAAGTCTTTCACCTCTTTTGTTAGGTTGATTCCCAAGTATTTTATTTTTTTTTGAAGATATTTTGAATGGAGTGGTTGTCCTCATTTCCATTTCAGAGGATTTGTCGCTGATATACAGGAATGCCTTTGATTTATGCGTGTTGATTTTATATCCTGCCACTTTGCTGAATTCATTTATTAGCTCTAATAGTTTCTTTGTAGAGCCTTTTGGGTCTGCTAGGTATAAAATCATATCATCTGCAAATAGTGATAATTTAAGTTCTTCTTTTCCTATTTTTATGCCTTTAATTTCTTTCGTCTAATTGCTCTGGCCAGTGTTTCGAGAACTATGTTGAACAGAAGTGGAGAGAGAGGGCATCCCTGTCTTGTTCCAGATTTTAGAGGGAATGCCCTCAGTTTTTCTCCATTCAGAATGATGCTAGCCTGAGGCTTAGCATAGATTGCTTTTACAATATTGAGGTATGTTCCTGTTATCCCTAGTTTTTCTAGAGTTTTGAACATAAAGGGATGCTGTACTTTGTCGAATGCTTTTTCCGCATCTATCGAGATGATCATATGGTTCTTATTTTTAAGTCTATTGATGTGGTGAATAACATTTATTGATTTCCGTATATTGAACCAGCCTTGCATCCCAGGGATGAATCCTACTTGATCATGGTGTACAATTTTTTTGATATGTTTTTGTATCCGATTCTCCAGAATTTTATTGAGGATTTTTGCATCTAGGTTCATTAGAGATATTGGTCTGTAGTTTTCTTTCTTTGAAGTGTCTTTGTCTGGTTTAGGTATCAGGGTGATGTTGGCCTCATAGAATGAATTTGGAAGTTCTCCCTCCTTTTCTATTTCCTGAAGTAGCTTGAAAAGTATTGGTATTAGTTCTTCTTTAAAGGTTTTGTAAAATTCTGCTGTAAACCCATCCGGACCTGGACTTTTCTTAGTTGGTAGTCTTTTTATGGTTTCTTCTATTTCCTCAATTGATATTGGTCTGTTTAGGTTTTCTATATCCTCCTGACTCAATCTGGGCAGATCATATGACTTAAGAAATTTATCTATGCCTTCACTATCTTCTAATTTATTGGAGTATAAGGATTCAAAATAGTTTTTGATTATCTTCTGTATTTCTGAAGTGTCTGTTGTGATATTGCCTTTTTCATCCTGTATGCTGGTAATTTGAGTTCTCTCTCTTCTTCTCTTCGCTAGCATCGCTAAGGGTCTGTCGATTTTGTTTATTTTTTCAAAGAACCAACTTTTAGTTTTGTCAATTTTTTCAATTGTTTCTTTTGTTTCGATTTCATTAATTTCAGCTCTGATTTTCATTATTTCTTGCCTTCTACTTCTTTTGCTGTTGTTTTGCTCTTCTTTTTCAAGGATTTTGAGATGAAGTATGAGATCATTTATTTGTTGGTTTTTTTCTTTTTTTAAGGAATGAACTCCAAGCAATGAATTTTCCTCTTAGAACTGCTTTCAATGTGTCCCATAGATTCCGATATGTTGTGTCTGTGTTTTCATTTATCTCTAAGAATTTTTAATTTCCTTCTTGATGTCTTCTATAACCCATTGATCATTCAGTAACCTATTATTCATTCTCCAAGTGATGCATGATTTTTCCTTCCTTCTTTTATCGTTGATTTTCAGTTTCATTCCATTATGATCAGATAAGATGCATGGTATTATCTCTACTCCTTTATATTGTCTAAGAGTTGCCCTGTGACATAATATATGATCTATTTTTGAGAAGGATCCATGTGCTGCTGAGAAAAAAGTGTAACTGCTTGATGTTGGGTGGTATATTCTATATATGTCAATTAGGTCTAGGTTATCAATAGTGTTATTGAGTTCTATAGTTTCCTTATTCAACTTTTGTTTGGAAGATCTGTCCAGTGGCGAGAGAGGTGTGTTGAAGTCTCCCATGATTATGGTATGGTGGTCTATTAGACTCTTGAACTTGAGAAGAGTTTGTTTGACGAACATAGCTGCACCATTGTTTGGGGCATAAATATTTATGATTGTTATGTCTTGTTGGTGTATGGTTCCCTTAAGCAGTATGTAGTGTCCCTCTTTATCTCTTTTGATTAACTTTGGCTTGAAATCTATTTTATTTGATATGAGTATGGACACTCCTGCTTGTTTCCGAAGTCCATATGAGTGATATGATTTTTCCCAACCTTTCACCTTCAGCCTACGTGTGTCTTTTCCTATCAAATGTGTCTCCTGTAGGCAGCATATTGTTGGGTCTTGTTTTGTGATCCATTCTACTAGCCTGTGTCTCTTAATTGGTGAGTTTAAGCCATTAACATTTAGGGTTATTATTGAGATATGGTTTGTTCTTCCAGCCATATTTGTTTATTTTTGTTACTAAACATGGTTTGTTTTCCTCTTTGATTATTCCCCCCCCCCCCTTTACTGTCCTACCTCCCACTGTTGGTTTTCATTGTTATTTTCCATTTCCTCTTCTTGTAATGCTTTGGCGAGGATGTTTTGAAGAGATGGTTTTCTAGCTGCGAATTCTTTAAACTTTTGTTTATCGTGGAAGATTTTAATTTCATCCTCCATCCTGAAGCTTAATTTTGCTGGATACACAATTCTTGGTTGGAACCCATTTTCTTTCAGTGTTTGAAATATGTTATTCCAGGATCTTCTAGCTTTCAGAGTCTGTGTTGAAAGATCAGCTGTTATCCTGATTGGCTTACCCCTAAATGTAATCTGCTTCCTTTCTCTTGTAGCTTTTAAAATTCTCTCCTTATTCTGTATGTTGGGCATCTTCATTATAATGTGTCTAGGTGTGGATCTCTTATGATTTTGCACATTCGGCGTCCTGTAGGCTTCTAGGATTTGGGATTCTGTCTCATTCTTCAAGTCTGGGAAGTTTTCTTGTATTATTTCATTGAATAGACTGCTCATTCCTTTGGTTTGGAGCGCTGTACCTTCCTGTATCCCAATGACTCTTAAGTTTGGTCTCTTAATGTTATCCCATATTTCTTGGATGTTCTGCTCATGGTTTCTTAACAGTCTTGCTGAGCTGTCTATGTTCTTTTCCAGTTGAAATACTTTGTCTTCATTGTCTGATGTTCTATCTTCTAAGTGTTCTACTCTGCTGGTAGTATTCTCCTTTGAGTTTTTAAGTTGGTTTATTGCTTCCTGCATTTCTAGTATTTCTGATTATTTGTTTTTTATAACCTCTATCTCCCTGTATAGTTGATCCTTTGCTTCCTGGATTTGTTTGCGTAATTCATTGTCGAAGTGATCTTTCATTGTCTGATTTTGCTGTTTAATGTCTTCCTTGATACTCCAGATCATCTGAAGCATGTATATCCTGAATTCTTTATCTGACATTCCATCTGCTGCAGCTGTTACCTCTTCTAAAGTTGCGTTGACCTGCATTGCTTGTGGTCCTTTCTTTCCTTGTCTTTTCATACTGCTTGCGTATCTTTCCTGCAGGTGCGGGCGGCGGCTCTGCTCTCTCCTTATTCCAATTGGGGTGTCGTGGCTACCATGCCGGCAGGTCACTGGGCCTGTTCTGGGAGCTGGCGGCGGCTCTGTTCTGCCCCTACTCCAATTGGGGTGACGAGTGTACCACGCCGGCAGGCCACCGGGCCTGATCCGCCGGTCGGTTGCAGGTTTGCCTACCCTGCAGGCGCGGGCGGCGGCTCTACTCTGCCCCTACTCCAAATGCGGTGACGTGTCTGTCATACCGGCAGGCCACTGGGCCTGTCCCGCTGGTCGGTCGCAGATCTGCCCACCTTTCGGGCACGGGTGGAGGCTCTGCTCTGCCCCTACTCCAATTGGGGTGTCGTGACTACCCCGCCTGCAGGACGCTGGGCCTGTTCCTGGCACGGGCGGCGACTCTGCTCTGCCACTACTCCAATTAGGGTGGTGTTTGTACCCCGCCGGCAGGCTCCTGGGCCTGATCCGCTGGTCTGTTGTAGGTCTGCCTACCTTGGAGGCATGGGCGGCGGATCTGCCCTGCCCCTCCTACCACGCCTGCGGACCCCTGGGCCTGATCTGCAGGTTGATCACTGGTCTGCTCACCCTGCGGGCACGGGTGGCGGTTCCGCTCCGCCCCCACTCCAATTGGGGTCACGCGGTCACCACGCTGGCGAGCCGCTGGGCCTGCTCCGGGCGCTGGCGGCGGCCCGGCTCCTCCCCTCTGGCTTGACGACAAATTGAGGAGACTCGGGTGACTGTGCCTCACCCCCCCTACCAGGAGACCAACTGCTTATGTCACCGCTGGTATTGATGAAGTTCTCTCCTCCGCCGCTTTCTGCAGACATCAGATCTCTGCCATGTTGGTATCCTATGCGAATGGCAGCGTTTCGTTCCCCTTGCCGGGCAACCAAAGCAACGGGTGAGACCTGACCGGCCCTCAGCAGGACCCGGACCGAGAAGCAGTTTCCGCGGGCTCCTAGCCCTGGGCCAGGGAAGTTCCGGGAGCCGGAACTCGGCCGCTCCGTGCTCGGTGTAAGCTCCTATAAGTGTAAGCTCCAAGAAGCAGTCCCCGCGGGCTCAGTTCCGGGAGCCGGAATTCGGCTGCTTAGTGCTTGGTGTATGTTCTGATAGGAGCAGGATCCAAGAAGCAGCCTCCGCAGGCTCCGCAGCCCTGGGCCAGGGCGGTTCCGGGACGGTTCCGGGAGCCGGAACTCGGCCGCCCCACACTTGGTGTTCGCTCCGATAAGATCAGGTTCTAAGACGCACCCAGGCGCTGAACCCTAGCAATCTGTCTGCAAGCCGCAGGCGAATTGCAGCCTGAAATTACCTGTTCTATGGCTGAATGAGCTGCGGTCAGTCGAAAACAGGGGTGGTGACCTAAGCATTCACTTTGAAAGGTGGGATTCTACCAAAGTTACTTCCAGAGCAGGTTAGGATGATTCTTCAGGTCTAAGTCCCCTTGGACTTGCCCTTTGGGATGGATAAAGGCCTTCATTATGCTGTAGCTGCTTATTTCAGTGCCCAGAGGGAGGTGGATACATGCTGAGCTTTCTGAAGGACTCATCTTACATCTGAAATAATAATTTCAAATGTACAAAGAACTCTGTGTGTTAAGACAAAGTTAGTGTTACCCCTAAACTCACCCTCCAAGGCCCCTGTAAGTTGGCTCATCTGTGTGTGACATCCTCTCAGGAACTTTAAAGGTTCCCAGGAAGACTCAGGTGCATGGACATTGAAAAGATGTGTTTAATTGCATGGGTCAACATGCACTTTTTACTACCAGAGTTGTCATAAAAATGTTACTTTCTGGAGGCTAAGTGATGGTGGTATGACAGTTCCCACTCGGCGTGCTACAGGGGGGATAATTGCTACACCTTAGTACAGCCACAGCATAAAATCCTGTGAGACATCCCAAACCTTCACTTCCTATTTCCTCAACAGGCCCTGCTGTGAGGTTAGCAAGGCGCAAGCCACTCTGTGGTAAGAGAGTTGCATGTCCTCATTTCCTTGATTTATACTAAGAATTAATATTGTCATTTAGGCAAGAAATCTTGGGTTGATGGTAGTTTGATTGAATGACTAAGTGATAGGATTTCCAGACTGGTGGCTTTCACAGAATTATTTGCTGCTTATATTAAAGGGTGATGAGTTTCAGCCTAACCGGTTAATTCTCTTTTTAAAATGCCTTTGGAAAAGTATATTTTCTCTATTTGGTTTATTACTTTATCTGGTTTCTTTTACATCCTCCTTTTAAACACCTTCCTTAATTCTTATGAGTGACTTTCTTCACTGAGCTCCTTGCTTCAGATTTTCTTTGTAATGCTCTTATCAAATCTCTACTTTGTTCTTCTCTTTAACACAAAACACCTAACTGCTTCTTTATGATCTGATAAAATGCGAAAGGCCTCTCTCAGGTACCTGGAGAAACTTATTAAGACAGAATTCAGGTGTCATTCAAGTGTGTTCAGCTCAAGACCTAATTGAGGTTAACGAAATCCTGCATATGTAAAATTGCTAATGGCTGGAGTACAGGAAGCTGTAGACAGTTTAACAAATAGGGATGATGCACTCTGGGGGAGTGTTCTCCTGGGGAAGTGATGAGTTAAGATCTTCAGCATGAGTAGGAGGTGAACAGGTTGAGGTGTAGGGGGGAGGGAGAGTTCCAGGCAGAGGGAACAGAAGGTGCAAAAGCCCTGAGGGTGGCATGTGTGTGAGGTGGGGCAAGATGAGGGGCCTTGTGGGGTCATGGAGAGAAAGCGGAGTTGTCATGAGACTTGCTCAGTAGACAGTGCAAAAAGGGGTGGGGTGATTCCTATGTAGAGGGAGTGGTGGCATAAACACAGGTCATTTTCCTTTAGCTTACTTTGAAAGTGGCATACCCCATAAATAACAAGTAACCATCTATCTAGTGCCTGGCCCCCAATCATGATTTTTTGATCCTGTTGTAGTGTTCCTCAAAGTGTCATCAGCAGACCTTCTAGTCTGAATGGGGGCAAAGGACACTTACAGTCCAGAGTGAGAAGAAAACTCTGATTGTGGACCATCAGCGATAATAGAAGAAGCCCTAAGGGGATGGCCTGGTCAATATCTCCAGGCGGATGTCCAATAATATCGTAATAAGTTCAGAACTGAATGTATACTCTTGGCCCTGCACTCCAGTCTGCTCCTTCGCTAGCTTTTCCATCTCGGGAAACAGCAGCCCTCTGTTCTCGTCTATACCATAACCAGTCTCTAAGTTCTGTTGGTGAAACTGCTCCATGATGATGTATTTCCCAATTAGAAAACTGCACTTTCTCTTAATGGGCATCTGATTATGTCCTTGGTTCTGGAGAATCTGTTCTCCAGCCAGCAGCCAGAGTCATTCTGCTAACACTCACTAGTGCCTTAGTCTCCTAGAGCTGCCATAACAAAGCACCACAAGTGGGATGGCTTATAACGACAGAAACTTATTTTCTCAATTTGGAAGGCAAATCCAAAGTAAAGGTGTCAGCAGGACTAAGAACTAATTACATCAACAATGACCCTATTTCCAAATAAGCTCACCTTCTGCATCATTGGAGTAGTGCTTCATGGTGTCATTTTAGGAGACAAAGTTCAGTTCATCACACCCTCTCAGAATCCTTTGCTCATGACCCTCCACTGTATTTATCTGACCCACAATGAAAGTCATAGGCTTTGTTATGGCCTATGAGGCCCTAGGCAGAGTGGCTTGGCTACTTCATGGGGAAGAGGGCCAGGAAATGGCAACTTCCCCATCTCTCTCCATGCCCCTCCAGTCTCCACACTCTAGCTCCCTGGTGTCCTTGCCAGTCATTGAGCAGGCAGGTATGCTCCTGCTGTGTGGCCTTTGCATCCTGATGCCCTTCTGCCTAGAGGTCTTACTGCCCCCATGCCCTGTGATCAGCTCCCTGACAACTTCAGAGCCCTGCTGAGATATCACTTCGTCAATGAGGCCTTCCTTACTGAAAAAAAGTATTTTAAATTCTATCCCCTTACTACATTAAAACTTTTACGAGCCTTATGCTTTCATAGTGTTTATTTCCACCTAACATGATAGTTAAATATCTTTTATCTTCTGTATCCCTTTATTATGTTACCTGAACAAGATAACTACCACTTCAACATACGCACATTTCTGCATCTCTAGGGCCTGGAACAGAACAGGCACATATGTTTCACATTCTAACATGCACATTTCTTTCACATAATAAGACTCATCAGTATTTTAGAGGACTTACAATCAACAACTTATTAAGATTGGCCAGTGGACAGTTGTACTGTAGCTGTTCTTGCCTGCACATGGAAAATTTGGTCTGACACTTTCTGCTGACACCTCCTGAAAACTTGAGAAATGGGGGTCACTAGATGGTAGGAAGTTCTGGAGATAAGAGCAGAACATTCTTTAAAGAGATGTTGCATTGTCAATGATCCTGATGGCTCAAAGAGTGGTAAATGTGTGGGGAACCAGGGACATTGATGACTATGAACCAAGCAGTTATGTAGAAGAGCCAGACTCACTGTGACAACATTTTAGGATTGCATTAATTTTGTTCATACTTGCTTTTTTATACAGCACAAGGTGATATGGTTTAAAATATCCATAGAGCTCTTTGAATTTTTATAAAATTATTTAAAAACTAAATGGTAAACTGTCAGATTTTTAGTTTCTGTATAAAAAAGTTTCTTTTATCTTGGTTTTAAAAAACAGTGTATCTAAAGTTAATGGCGTCTTAGACTTAATGGGAAGCAGGAGCAGATGCTCAAATAGATGTTATAAATGATATAGACTTCTCCCACTTCTAAACCTATTAAACAGCGCCATCTGCAGGGAGGATGGCTTATGACAGTTTGTCTGGATGTTTGAATAACAGGATGGACTGTAGAACTCTTTAGCTTTGTTCAACATTGTCATGAACTCAAAGTCAGGAATGACTGCTTTGAGTTCTTTTGTGCTATAGGTTCCATTTTAAACAGAAGAATTATAGCAAAATAAGAAAACTGGCAAAGTCACTATCCAACCTCCAGTGGCGTCTCAAAACCACCACACTGATTTTGAACCCTCTGAAGGAGCGAGGCAGGGTAGGTATATCAGATAAAGGAAAGAGGGAAAGAGTTAAAATGTTCATCAAGCATGTATTTTTCTAACAGCTATGGCAAAAAAGCTGAATCAAAAACGACCTATGCTAACTTGTGCTCTGGTAACTAAACTTTTAGGAAAAGTCTAAACCATCTGCTTTAACCAAGTGCTTCTATTTAGTAAGAAATTAACACAGTATAAGATAATCTTCCAGTGTAATGTCCTGGGTGTCTTTAATAATATGAGAAAACATGTGCATTTTTATATGTAAATCTTTCCATATATATATTACCATCTATGTACCATCATCCATCTGTCCACCCATCTGTCTGCACACACTTTGTGGTGGGGAGAGATTTATTTTAGATTCTTGATTTGTGTTCCTTTCTGAAGTTTTTTTTGGGAGTTGATTACTCCCTCATTTGTAAAAGCCATAAAAATATAATAAAAGATCTTTATAAGGAAAGCTTGCAAGGATGGGGAGATAGTAGATAAATAATACTATCAGTAGGAAAATGATAATGTTTCGAGGACAGTTTCAGAGTTAACTGGTCAAATATCAAGAACTCTGTACTGGGAATATAGGAAGGTCATGTTGAGGGTTCACTTTATACCATAAGCTGGCATTACGAAGCCCAGGAAAACACCTGGGCCTGACAGTGGGTTCAAGCAAGGGAAACTTACTCTGAGGCTATAGCAGTCCCAAAACTTTTGAAATGGAAGAAGCTTTCTTTCCTTGCAAGGTAAAAAGGTAATCATAATAGAAGAATCTAGGCTCAAAAAGCAAGTTTCTCAACATCTGATCCCCCTACAGGGGGAAGCTTAGGGAGTCTTGGCCTTGCCCTAGGCAGACTGAGACCAAGATGCCCTGTGCCCTCACCCAGAAATGAAGCTACTCCTTGTAGAAAGGACTGATACCATGGTAGCTTCAGGGAGTGGGTGTTTCCCTTGCTGAATTAAAGTTAAATGGATATGCAAACAGAAAATACATCGTGTTACTAAAGCCTGAGGAGAAAATGTGGTAATTACATGGGCAGGGTGACTTGAACTCTTGGCAGGTAAAAATCCACCCAGGTTAGAGACAGGCACTCAGTGGTTGGTTTGAACTTTGGAAAAACTCTGTCCTTCACCTGGGGGTCTTATTGTGCCCCTTTTACCAAGAGGTACATGGATCATTACCACAGAGCATGCAGTTGAGATTTTCCTGATGGTAACATGGCTTCTAAGCTTAAAATGATAGTAATAGTTTGGCAAAAATAAATCTGAAAAGGCATGGATGGTTGATCTGAGCTTTCAGAGCATTTTGTGCAACAAATCTTGTTAACACAGAATCTTTGGTCCCAAGAACAGAAAGGTTGCTGACACTGCTCAGGAGTAACTAATGGAGCAACAGGTCAAGAGAAGGGGGAAAAAACTCCAACTCTTTGGATTTATATTAGGTTATAATTTGGTTGGGGAGACTCTTAATAGACATCCTGCCCACTTACCCTTCTGAGCTTCCTCCTGCTTCTCTGGTGGGTTTGAATTTCCCTTCTGTCTTGCAGCTGGGCTTACTGGCCATGTTACTGCATACCACTAGGACCTGTTTTCAACAGCTGTGTATTGGTATTAAATACCTATTAGCAAGGTTGGTAATAATCTTCCCACCAATTTCCATCTTCCCAGTGACTCAGCCCAACAGCTTAGAAATTAAGTTAGGAATGCAATACAGATATAAAATGTCAAGTTTTATTTATAAATTTGTGGCCACATTGAAATATAAAAACACTTGATAGCCTTTTCTCAAAGGCATCATAAAAGGGGGTTACAATAGATTAAAATGAATTAAAATCATGCAGATACATACAAATAAAAGATCACATCATAACCTTCCACTGAGTTAATTTGTTTTGTTGCTGTACATCAAAGGGCACAAGCCTCTAAAATTCACAAAATTAGGCGATGAATAGAAAGGCCTTTGCAGTGACTGACTGCGTGTCCCATAAAAAGGAGTCGACTGTAGAAGAAACAAAATTTGTAAACATTATCATAATATTTGCTAGATAAACAACATTCCTAAAACATGGCTCTAAACGAAAGGGAAGACTTTTTGAGCTCCTTCCCTTGGGAATAGAACCAGTTAACTTTAGGACATTTAAAAAATATAACTCCAAGATATGAACTAGATTGCAAACTGTTTTGGGATAATCTAGATTTTAAGAATGGGAGCAATACAGATGCTGTGTCATAAAGATTATAGGGAAAAAAAAAACCCACAAAGGAATCTTGTATATGTTTGAAATTTTGTTTGAAATGAACCCAGAATTAAAACCCAAATGTTTTAGCCCATGTTTCCTTCAAAGGCCTTTCTCCACATCTTAAGACATTTAATTTCTTGTGAAAGAAAGGAAGAAAATGTTCCAAACTGGCCATTCCAGAGTTGATTGACTCCTCCTTCCTTCACAATCATTGGTGTTGGAGGGACGTATTCAGTTCTGAATTTTGTAAAGTGGAATAATTCTTACTGCCTAGGGGGAAAAATCCCAGGATAAGGAGAGAACTCTAGGACGGGTAAGTGTAGGGTCTTCCTTGAATTAACACTAAGCCTGGTGTGAACAAGGTACAAGAGAGCTCCCCATTTACCTCCACTACTGATATGTGTGCCATTCTGTCTTCAGTGTATATATGTGTGTGTGTGTGGGGGGGTGTACCTTGGCTGTTTTTACTTGCCCTGAATAATATTTTTCTGGTTGGGCCTTGTATCCTTACCCAGTTATCTCTCAAGTGGATGCAGCCACAGGATGAACAGAATCTGTACTGTACCAAGTACCACTGTTGAAGAGGAGGGGCCACCTCGAGACTCGAGGGCAACTGGCTCATCTCGTTGACATCAAGTGGGGCATGGAAACTTTCAAAGGAAAAAAGAAAGAGGAATTAAAAAGCAAGACAGAGAAAGAAAACAAAAAGCAAAACAAAGTCTTAAGAGTTATCATCCCTGGGGCTGAATTTTGGCTCAGGTATTTTATTATGATTCAAAAGCTTAATGGTTCAATATCCTTGATTTAATAGCTTAGTATATTTAACAATAAAAAAGTTGTAACTTTTCATTGTTTTAAAATATCACATAACTGTGTTATTCTTGTCCAATATGCTCTGCCCCTCATCAAGCCCTCCATTGTAGGATACTGAATTATGGAAAAACTGTTGTCTGTTAAATTAAGCAAAAAATATTTAAAGAAAACATTCACAATGTTTTGAAGTAATTTTTTTTTTTTTGCTTAAAATAGTAACTAGTCTAGGGAGAGATATTCCTAGAATCTCTTAGAGCTCATTTATTAGGTACTAAGAGCTCGTAAGGCTGATGAATTTTATGTCAAAGAATGGCTGTGGGTGAGGGTCTAGTAGGTTTAGAGTGGTAGATAATGATGTAAACCACTGGATTTAGGTCATTTAGCATGGAGTCAACTCTGGGACTTTCTAGCTGTGTGAAGTTGGAAAATCATTTGATGTGTCCGAGCCCAAGCTTCTAAATTATTCAGCAAGGACAATACTAATGATTCATGCATACAGTTGATACTGAGGATTAAGATGCTTGAAGTTCTTGGAAACATGTGGCTGGAACATAGTGAGGATCTAATAAATAAGGTTATTGTTATTAGCAAGTGTCAAATAGAATTTTTGTTCAAAAACTGATGTCCAGCAGAATCTTAGCTTAAACTTTCTAGTCTTTTTTCCTTATTTGATTTCATTTTGCTTATAAGAGATTATACACTTAGTGCTTAAACCATAGACTTTTCCTTCTTTTGCAAAATGGAGTATTGCATACTATTTTTTTTCCTTTATGATTTTTTAAGTTTTAAGAGAAAAAAGGTTTATTTTTGTTCTCCTCCAGGAGAGAAGTAAGCTATGGGAGGAACAATTCTATCTCTTCCAGGCCTTCTTCCTCAATTATTTCAGAACAGGAAAGCATTAGCTGAAGATGAATTTGGAAGAACTGATCACTTTTAGTTCCTGGTTTTTTGGAGCTAGGCTGTCTTCAGGGAGCCACATCCTGGCCTCTAAGGCCAGGAGGTCAGCTTACTAGGTGGGCTTTTTGTATTCAAGGGGGGTCCTGGAACTGTACAACTCTTTATTCCAGGGCCAGCAAATTCATTTCGGGGTAGGTTTATAGGTGGCCTTTTGGCTGTGGCCAAAAGACTCATTTGCTAATTGATTTTATTCAAATTGAGCTATATCTTCTATAGCTTATTACTGTTTTGATCTAAAATTTAGAAACAGATTGTTATTTAATTTCTCAAATCCCAACTCTTCTGCACAACCTACAGCCTCTTGCATTGTGGAGAAGATCAAAGCCAATCTGTATACTTAGGAAACCTCTAGATACTGTGTGTCAGATGTTGGTGTAATGCTTGAGGTTTAGCAGTGTGTCCTCCTATCTGTAGAAGAGTAGATAGAAAAAAGGGTCTACAATGAAGAGGCAAGGCCTACTTCTAGCTTTGTAATTTTGCAGTTTTGGCCTTTGAAGTGAACTGCTGTAGAGATTAAATAGGCGTGTGCTCACACGCCGTGAAGCCCAGCGGATAGACAAACCAGTTAGGATTTTCAAGGACTCTGGATAAGTGAGAATACATTTCAGCAAAAAGCTACTGGTATTCAGGCAAGGAGCCAGTGATATTGTGGACTGACCTGGGAACTAAACACTGCAAATGAAGTTCAGTAGAAATCACTTGATTCCTTGGTCTATAGGTGAGCCAGGAATGAAAGACAGAACCATCGTAGAAAACCTGGTGGGAAAAGAGATCTTTGATAATGCAAGCTAATTTGTCACAACAGTGTATTTTATTAAAATAAAAGATGGCCACTTATCTCAAGAGATCAGAGTATTAGCCCAAGTAAGGTGATTAAATTTTTCTCTGGCAAAGGGGAAGCACTTAGCTTAGTCACAAAATAAAGCAGAAACCCATGGTGTAGGATTTTTAAATGGAATTGGCAAATGAGTGTCAGTTGACCCTGAAGATTTTCTATTGGTCTTCTTTAATCAAAATTCTGGGAAAGAAAAATTTTCCACAGGTCCTTAGGATAAAAATCTTTCTGTAAGGAGGACTTAAAGGACAAAGAAACTATGGTGGAATTCTAAAAATATTTTAGCTGGTATCTCTGGATTAAAATATATTTTCTCCTTTTGATTTTTACCTCTAGAACATTAGACCAAAAGGAGGAGAGCTAATTTAAAATGATGTATTTAGGCTACCAATTGAGGTTTCTGAACATAAAATATATACCCCCATTAGGAGCATTTGAAATATGTTTGGTGGTCAGCAGATGAGATACAATTCCTACATTCTTATCATCCCGAGTTCATTTTTCATAACTATTTGTATGGATTTCCCACAGGGTCTCCATTCTTTATGTAATTGAAGTCATATTATACATTATGTATGTATGTTTTCTAATATTTTGACTTTAATAGAGAGGTTTCAGTGTCATTAAAGCATAGTATAAATTGATTGGCTGCATAATATCCTGTTAGATGAATGGATCATATGCTTCCTGGGGTCTAAATGCTTTATCCCATTCAGCTATTCAAGAGGTAAGATAAGACAGACAAATAAATCAATTACATTCTTATATTCCAATTATGAGTCTGCTGAAAAGGAAATTAGGAAAATTATTCCATTCATAATAGCCTAAAAAATACACAGGAATCAATTTAATTTAACAAAAAAGATGAAGGGCTTCTACAATGAAAAAATATAGAACACTAAAGAAAGAAATTGAAGAACTTAAAAGTTGGAAAGATATCCCATGTTCTTGCATAGGCAGAATTAATTCTGTCAAAATGGTCATACTACCAAAAGTGCTATACAGATTCATTGCAATTTCCATCAAAATTCCAACAATGTTTTCCCACAGAAATAGAAAAAGCAGTTACGAAGTTTATTTGGAAAAATGTGAGATCCAGGATAGCCAAAGCAACAGATAAATGGATAAAGAAAATGTGATGTATGTACACAATGGAGTAGTACTCAGCCTCAAAGAAGAATGAAATTATGGCATTTGCTGCTAAATGGGTAAAATGGAGATTATCATGCTAAATGAAATAAGCCAGTTGCCAAAAGTCAAAGGTTGAATGTTTTTTTCTGATATGCAGAAGCCAACCCAAAATAAGGGGTAGGGAATTAAAGAATCAAAGAAAGATCAGTAGATTAGACAAAGGAGAATGAAGGGAAGGGAGGAGGGATGAGATTAGGAAAGAGAGTGGAATGTTTCTGACCTAACTTTCCCATGTATATATATGAATATACCATTGTGCACATCTACAAGACACCAATTAAAAAAAAAAAAACTTGGGCTAGGGTTGTAGCTCAGTGGTAGAATGCTTGCCTAGCACATGTGAGGCACTGGGTTTAATCCTCAGCACCCCATAAAAATAAATAAGATAAAGGTATTGTGTCCATCTAAAAAATAATTAAAAAAATAAGTAGACAGCAAGAGAGATCAGTAGAGTAGAGGTAAGGGAACAGGGGGAGGTAGGAGGAGAGGGAAAGGGAAGTACTGGGGACTGAATTAGAGCAAATTATATTCCATGCTTTTTATGATTTGTGAAAACAAATCCTATTGTTATGTGTAACTAAAAAGGGCCAAAAAGTTAAAGAAAGAAAGAAAGGAAGAAAGAAAGAAAGAAGTGCACTCTCCTGGATGCTCCTGGTTGTTAGGGGTTAGGTCATTTCAATTGCAATGATTCTAAACTTCTGAGTGGAGTGGAAGTGAGAACGAGGGGCCAGGAGAAAAGGTGAATGTGTGCGTTTAGGGGTGGGTTTCTCAACCCTGAGACTCCTGGCACCTTAGGCCAGGTAATACTTTGTTGTGGGGGTGTCCTGTGCCTATAGGGTACCTGGCAGCATCTCTGGCCTCTATTATCCAGATGCCAGTACATTCCTTTCCTCTCCAGTTGTGGCAGCTAAATTTGACTCCAGGATATATATATATATTTTTATAGGAGCTACTAAGGTTTATACCACAAAAAGGGAGGAGGCAGTGACAGTTAGGAAAAATTTTATTTATATAAAAGAGCATTTTAAATCTTCTCCTTAGAAATTATAAAGACTATACATGACTCAGAAATGGGACTGTACCGAACAATGCCAAAGAAGAGTCATGCATTCTATACCTTTTCTTTTGTCGGGCCCCTCAGAAATAACGTTATCAGCTCTGATTATTGTTGCTTGTTGCCTCACATTATTTTTATCCACATAATTCACTGTAGTCTACATTCCCTTTTACATCAATTCAAGATTCCTTTTGCATGTACTGACTGATATGCCATATCTCTAAGGCCTGTCTGGAACACTGATACTGTGCCATGTTGTCTTTTGGCAGATATCACCCATTTGGTATATGTCACTGTCCTCTGATTGCCACATCTCATTTGTTAGAAAATATTGTGACTAGATTTTTATCTTTCACTTGTCTCAGGATGGGATCCTGACCTACTAGCTCAAGTAACTGCACACGATTCAGAGATGTTTCAAGAACCAAAGTGCTGGTCATTTTAGACTCCTGTTTTACAAACTGATGAAGTTCCTGTAATACAGGAAACATGCCTTCTGTTTTCTTTTCTTACAATCTAAACTTTTAGCTTTTCCTAACATGCTAGCCCAGGCAACCTCTACTCAGGGGGTTACTTCCGTCCAGATTTCTTAAATGTGCCAAAGACTCTAGTGTGAGAGCTACTTTTAATAACTTAGAGCATCTCGAGATACTTTGGATTTCTTCTTGGCAGGTATAACAGAGCCTGAGTCACTAGCTCCCTGCTGTGATGCACACAAGGCAGGTATAATAGTATGTTCTAGACAAACACACTTTGTTCTCAGACCATGATACTACCGGTCTGTTAAGAAGATACTTTGATAGAACATGTCAATATGTCCAAGTTATCTTTTCTCTGTAATGATAAGGTTAGGTTCTTGGCACAGCACACTTAGCCTCATGTTTAAAGCAGGGAGCATTAAGACAGACTAAATTCATATATTGTACTTGCTTTTGGCATGGCAGAAACCACCTATATCTAAACCTTCTCATACATTCCCTTCTTGGACATTGGGATACCTTGAACATATTTTTCAATATTTTTTCATCAGAGAAGAACAAGAAAAGTCTGTTTTGAGTTCATGACTGTCCCATGTCACTCTTTCCTCTGAATACCCCTGGAAATTTCTTTTTATCATGTTATGCATTCTGTTCTGCTTATCCCAGAGTCATAATTGAAAACAAAGAAAAATGTATATTCGAATAGGCATCAGCAAACCTGGTTTCTATTCCTGGCTCTGCTATATCCCAACTTCACAAGTTTTGTCACATTTCTGGCCTTTATACCTTGATTCTTTTATATAAATAAATTGGGACGGCACCAATATCAAGGATTATGGGGATTAGGAAGGTGTGGCAATGCTGGATACTACATTATGCTATGCGTGGAGTTGTACTACCCCAACAGACTGTGAGCTTCTTGAGAGAGAGGTCTTGGAGTTTCCTACTCATACTTAGTGTCCTACACATACTAGACTCTGATGAATGAATGAATTGATAAAAAGGTTCGGGGGAGGGGGGAAGGGAAAAATAATACAAGGGGGAGAAATGAATGACAGTAGAGGGGGTAGAGAGAGAAGAGGGGAGGGGAGGGGAGGGGGGATAGTAGAGGATAGGAAAGGCAGCAGAATACAACAGACACTAGTATGGCAATATGTAAATCAATGGATGTGTAACTGATGTGATTCTGCAATCTGTATGTGGGGTAAAAATGGGAGTTTATAACCCACTTGAATCAAAATGTGAAATATGATATATCAAGAACTATGTAATGTTTTGAACAACCAATAATAAAAAATTAAAAAAAATAAAAATAAAAAAAAGACTGGAGATATGGCTCAGTGGTTGAGCACCCCTAGGTTTAATCCTCAGTATAAAAAAAAAGGAAAGATTAAAGTGAAAACAATTGAAATCTTTTATGTGCATGTAGAAAGGTCAAAGAAGATAAAATCACATGACCTCAACTGTCATAATGGATTTTCTAAATGTAAATAAATTTAATTCAGCATTAAAAAAAAGGTTCTTCGTGTTCTTGCCTTCCACCTGCACTTGGCACCTAGAGAAAAGACAAAGCAACACTTCCCACCACTTTACAGATGACACTGGGCGCAATGCTTGCTGCTCTTACCTGTGGTACGATTCCACAGAGGCTGACAGGATAGTCAAACTCAAGTTCATTTGGTCGCACATGAATTGCCACACAGCCAGTCCCAAGAAATAATTCATCAGGGCCTATCAATTCATCTTCATAAAATAGTGCTCTGTTAACTACTACACGGAAATTATGATGGCTGCATTCCACCAGTACTGCCAAGAGAAGACAAAAATTAGCAATTCTGCTTCAGTGGACAAGCAAAGAAATCTGAGCAGTATTAGATTGCATGAAGGAAAACCATCTTTAATTAAAGCAAACGAAGCTTAGAGATTTGTGTAAAAATGATTCCCAGTTGGGCATGGTTGTGCATGCCTGTAATCCCAGCTACTGGGGAGCTGAGGCAGGAGGATGGCAAGTCTGAGGCCATCTGGGGTAACTTATCAAGACCCTGTCTCAAAATAAAATACAAAGGGGCCTGAGGCTTTGGTAGTGGTAAAATGCTTGCCTAGCATTTTATTAAACACCAAGTTTAATAAACACCAACTACTGTTGTATTAAATACCAAGTACTGCTGGGAAACAAACAAACAAACAAAAAACCACCCAAAGATTCCCTTCTTTTGTAAAAGTACCAGTCCCCTCCTGGTACCAGAACCAGATAACCAGAATCAGTGTACAATGTGCTTGGAATAACCAGAATCAGTGTACAATGTGCTTGGAATTCTTTTCTGAGAAACACCATATATAGCTGTCTTTGGTAGAAGAGAAAAGGTCTATATCTTCATTAGGGTGCTCATACTGGGTACCTAGTTCCCCAATACCTAGTGTCCCTGTAAAACTTGAGCCCTTTGATAATCCTGATATTATGTATAACTAATGCACTAACAAACCATATGGTAGTCCTTAAATGTGTGTGTGTGTGTGTGTGTGTGTGTGTGTGTATGGTTATTATGGTTATTTAGCTAAGTAAATCTAGGGGAAAACCTGGTTCTATCTAAATAAAGGATGAGTTCTAGGTTAAAATTGTTTTAGGTTTCCAGCTTTGGTCATGTGCCACATAGTAGCACAGTGCAGTACATGTGGAAGGAAAGAAGCAAGTCTTTCAGGGCTAAGGAAGTAAAGATTTGGAATTGAAAGTCAAGCCTGGCTTGTTGCTTTTTATATACCATTACACTGGAAGATCAGAATGTTCAATTTACACCTGGCTTAAACTCCTCTGAGTTTTAGGGTCATCTCTCCAAAAGGATATTTGAAATATTCTCTCATTATGTTCTTGTTCAATGTGGAACTCAGGATTTTACCCTGTTTTCAATTTATTTTCTCCCCATCTCATCCAATAGTGCCACAATCCACCCAACATCCAAGCCAGAACACCTTAGAATTTATCTTCATACCTACATCCAATCTCCCAACCTTTTCACTTTGACCTTTGAAATTTATATCACATGCATTCACTTCTCCATGGTCAACACTCTGGCCCAATCTGCCACTGCCTCTCCCCTGGACTACCCTCGCAGCCTTGTGAAGGAGCACCCCGTCTCCAGTTTCCTTCTTTTTCTAGGTCAGCTGCAAAGATGGATGGATGCAGATAGGATCATTTCACCAGGATGCATACAGCTTTCTAACTGCTTCCTATTGTGATTAGTATAAAATCTGAGATCCTAGTGGTCTATATTGACCTGGTCACTGAATCTCCAATTAACTTTGCTTGATTTGCTAAGTCGTAGTCCAGTGAGTTTCAACCATTTGACCCAATTTTAACAACAAGCTCCAATTTTAACAATAAGCAATTTTAATGCCTACTGTCTTATTCCTAAAAATTTAGAGATAACCTATTTACACTTTAAAAAATAATAATTTATTCATTGCACTATAAAATGAAAAAAATATACTGAAACAATATGTATATCAATAAAAAGATACTCAGGCAGACCTGTTGAAATACTCTAACATGTACATAATATTTACCTTGATCAAGACTAAGGCTAATACCAACAGAGATTTCAAGCACCAGAGTGGCTTTCCATTCAGTTGTGAGATTTTTCCAGGAAGATAAACAACTTAGTAAAGTTCCAACAATGATGTGCAAACTTCCCTTGGGTTACGTGTACAAACTGTACAAGAAGTCTCTTTGTCATCTTTGCAAAATGAATTAGTTCTGGAGCTCCACATACAGCATGGTGACTATAATTAAGAGCACCTGGTATACTCGAGGTTTTCCAAGAGTAGGTCTCAAGTATCCCCATCACAAAGAAACTGAGGTGATAGATATGTTAATTATGTCAATAGTGGTAATCATTTTACAATGTATCCTTCTATCGAATATACTACAGTGAATTTCACCTTTATGTATATCCATAACGCAAATTTCAAAAAACCATAAATAATGGAAGGAAGACCAGTAGAATTAAGGGAAGAGGAAGAGGAGGGAGGGAAGGGAAAGGGAAAGTACTGGGCACTGAAGTGGAACAAATTATATTTCTTGCTTGTATGATTACAGCAATATGAATCCTGACATTATGTATAACTGATACACTAACAAAGAAACCACATTGTAGTCCTTTAATATATAAACATATATACATCATTCATATATATTACATATATATAATATATATGGTTGTTGAGCTCAGTAAATCTGGGGGAGAACCTGGTTCCATATAAATGAAGGATGGGTTCTAGGTTCAGATTGTTTTAACAGATTTCTATATATATATAAATGAAATATTTGAAATTTATATTGGACACCAGAGAATTATTTGCTTTGGGGATTGTCCCTTGCATTTTAGGTTATGTGGCATACCCTCTTTCCTTCCAGTTTTGTTCAAAGCAAAGTGGCATACATTACCAAAATGCCCCAGGGAGCAGGAAACAAGGCCTTTTTGAAGCCACCTTAGCCATACCGACCTCCTTTTGGCTCAATGAGGTTGACACCCTCTTCACAGCTCCTTGCACATAGATGGCTTTTCCTCTGGGATTCTGGCTTGCTAACTCTTCTTCCATGTCCCAGTTCAATGTCACTTTCTCAGCAGACCTTATGCTGAGGGTCCTATTCAAGTGGCTTTTCTCTTTCAGTTTTTCCTGTCTCACATCACCCTATTCATTTCTCTGAAAGCCGAATGTCTTCTCTGATATAAGGGAGGTGACTCAAAATGGGGTAGGGAGGAAGAGCATGAGAAGAAGATTACCACTAAATAGGGAAGAGAGGTTGAGGGAAAGGGAGAGAGAAGGGGAATTGCACAGAAGATGGAAGGAGACCCTCATCGTTATACAGATTACATGTATGATGATGAGGGGGGGGGAAAGAAGTGTGTCACATTAGATTGGATAGAGAGAAGTGATGGGAGGGGAGGGGAGGAGAAGGGGAGAAAGGAAGGGCAGCAGAATAAAATAGACACTAGTATTGCTGTAGGTATATACGTGACTGCATGACCAATGTGATTCTGCAACCTGTACACTCAGAATAATGAGAAATTTTACCCCATTTGATTCAAATGTATGATATGTCAAGATCATTGTACTATCATGTATAACTAATTAAAACAAGTAAAAAAATAAAAATAAAACAAACAAAAAAGCCCTCATTATAACCTGGAATCATACTACTTATTTATAGGGTTTTTCTCCCTAACTGGGGTTCAAGAGCTATACATGTAGTGACTATTTACTGCTGTTTTTTTCTGCCAACAAGTCAGACATGTGGTTGGTAAATGGATGAGGAAGGAAATATTAAATGGAAATCTAGAATTCTGATGATACTCTCTACTTACTACCTGTGCTAAATACTGATAATAGGACAGAGCAGATGGGTAACATGGATTTTCCTTGTGGAAAAGGGGGAAAGATCTTGTTCAAGATTATTGTCATGGTTTAGACCTTGTGAGGAACCTGAAATATTATGGTGGAATTAGGACTACGAGCATAAAGAATTGATCAAGTTGTATTCATAACTGTCAACACGTCCCGAGGAGGAAGGGCACACATTTTGGGAGCAGAATTACTTCCTAACAGCATGCACACATTGAGTGTTAAATCTAACACTGATTTGGTTTCTGTGGGAGAATACTCCAGGAAATATTAATTATCTTTAAAGATTTTGCTCTTTTATGACTATGAACAAAATATATCATTGAAACTGCTGAATTTATTCTTTGAATTGTGTCTGTGTGCTTAATTATCAATAAGTGGAATTATTTGAGAAAATATCTGATATTTAAATCCCTAGTAGATGTGTTGCTTCAATTAATAAACTTACTATAAAATGAAAAAAAATACAAAAGAACCCAAATAAAGCTGCCTGATTTCACCAGGGCAAGATCCAGTATTTAGGGTAAACA
The DNA here is from genome assembly GCF_047511675.1 of Marmota flaviventris. Taxonomy (NCBI): domain Eukaryota; kingdom Metazoa; phylum Chordata; class Mammalia; order Rodentia; family Sciuridae; genus Marmota; species Marmota flaviventris. The sequence goes on along the minus strand of NC_092506.1, from coordinate 12,590,676 downwards.
GTGTGTAAAAACTGTACTAAAGCTACTCATTGACAGCTTTAAAGCTTAATGGAAATTTGACGGCAAGTTCCAGCAGTCTCATATGCCTCTTTTTCCACAAGTATATATCTCCGTCGGGGGGAGGGAAACCCAACTTTCAAAATTCCATTTTATAAGAATTGAGAGTTGTTTATATTGACAAAACACCCACATATTTTCTTTTCTTGGAACTTCACATTTCCATCATTATTTTAAATTTGAATTTCTTTATATCCTTGGAAAATTGAATAAGCATTCTTTGCCTTTTGTAGAAAAGGAAAAGAGGAACTCAAGTGGTTTCAGATGTGCAAATTAAAACTGGTCAGCAGAGTCAGGCTGGGCTGGGCCACATCAGGCAACGTGTTTACAAGGATCACCTGTTTAGAATTCTGCCTTCCACAATCCTCCATCTTGAGTAGGGTAGTTGATGTCTTAACCTAAATATCGGGACTCTCCCGATTAGGATTTCCTTTCTAAGAAAAGACCAAAGTCCTTAACAAGAGTTACAAGGCTCTGCCCAGTCAGCCCCCTGCATCAGAAGCAAACGCAGGCCCTCATTCTTGGGATAGTGAACTGGAGGGCAGAGAGACGAGACGGGCAGACCCTGTGCTGTTCACTGTGTCACCTTTGATTTCCCTCTCTACTCTCCTCACTTCTGAGTCCTAGTGTTTCAGTCACAAACCAAATACTCCATTCCTAGCTCTCACATCACTTCTATATTTTTCTCCAGCTCTCCAATAATCACTGACAGCACTCTGCCCTAAGGATCTGCAAGACTAATTTAGAGAACCATTTGTACAAAGGAAGGGGTCCTCTCGCTTATATTCCCCCCCCCCCCCTTTACCATCTCACAGCCCTCCAAGGTCCTGTCCGCCCCTTTAGTCTGTTTACATTCCTTCTCCCCCCCAGTCTGGTTGTATTCCATTTATCTTGGAAACACAGGTATTGTGTGCACACACAAGCCTTTTTAGCTTAAGGCAAAAATTAGTGTTTCTAGTTCCCCAACACCCAAGTCTTTCCCTAAGTAAAGACAATGTTATCCCACCTAGAAATCCAGGGAATCTCTCCCCAAAGAACTACATTAATTCTATTTATTTCATATACTCATCTCTTGTCATTTTCCTTCTAAGTAGTTAGAGCAGTTTATACATCTGCAGGACTTATAAATTAACCCCTATCTCTTTCAAGTTGAGCAAATCTCCATTCTGAATGGTGTGAGATGTTTTAGAGAATTCTGTACCACATTCTTACCAGGAGCAGGAGAGAGGCTGTGCAATGTCAGTGGAGAAGCAAGCATCTTAAAAGTCCCTTCTGTGACTCTTTGGGAAGCCATCAGACATCTGGGATCTGAGGGTAGCTTTAGGTCAGTCTTTATAGGATGCTACTCTATACCTAGTTGGTTGCAGGGAAGCCTTGGAGTGTTTAAGAGGGGGTCTGTTCAAGGTTGTATCTTTAAAAATTTACACAGTGATGTTCTGGGGGTAGCGGGGAGGTGGGGCACTTGCATAAGGGAGGCCAATTAGGAGTGCATGGTTGAGTAACTCAGGTGTGAAGTGGCGAAAGAACAATGAGTTACCAGGAATGGGAAGAGTCATATGGAAAAGCAGATGGTCCAAGGATGATCTAGTGGGAAATTCCAGTAGGTCCCAAGGAGGAAGAAGTGGTAGGGAGGAAGAGGAGAAACTCATGGCAACCTGAGTGCAGCTCTCCCTCACTCACCCACCAGGATTATCTGGACCCAAGGGGAGACCAAAGCATGGACTAATGAGAATTATTTAGTTCTTAATTGTTAGCATTGGACAATTCAGTGCTGGCAATCAAAAGCCCTGTGACTCATAGCCATTAAGAAACTCCCCCTTGAAAACACCAGGAGTCAATGTCCCCCCTATACCTTTGTTCTGCCCAGCGCACATCCACATCCAGGAAAAAAGTGGCAGCAAAAGTCCTTCCAGCATGAGTAAGGCCTTCATCATGCTGGATCTCAGGGTAAGATCCTCTCAGGAAACAGCGAGGGAGAGGAGCTGGGAAGCCTGAGGGGTTTTTATATGGGAGGGAACACTCAGATGTGTTCAATTAACCCAACTTAGAGAGGAAAAGGAAAACCTTTAACATATTGTCATCTCCAGCTCCTGACCCTGTCTTTATTATTTGGGCATAGAAAACTATAATGTTTTTTAAGGTGAACACAAGGAAGCATTATGGAGTGCCCACAAAATTGAATTTGGGGGACCTTTGAAGTGCTTGAATGGAGATCATTTGCTGGCCATTTTTTTGAAATTCTATTAGCTGATTTAGGGATTCTTCGAAGCTCTGATATGATGGTGTCATTTCATGATCCACTGATAGAGCCATCCCTCCACCCTCCCGCATTTGTGATACATATATTTATATTAATTGCTTAACTAATAACTTGGGTGCTATCAGGAGCTGCATGAGACCTGATCCAACGCTATCAACCTGGGAAGGAGATGCCAACAGGGACAGGCAGCCTCACTTGGACCATTTCTACATTTTGCAAAAGTCAACCTTAACAAGTTCCATTCTCTTCAGACTTCTTAATGTCTTTCCCAGAGGTCATGTGGTTAACACTTTGATCTCTTTTCTAACCACATTTTCCATATCCCCAAAGAAATACTGTGGTATACCAGGAACTGACTGGTATGGACAGGTGCTCCTGGGTGAGCAATGTGTGCCTCCTGGATAGTACGTTTAATCTAAAGTGTTTAAAAATCCCCATGATCAATGAAAAGCTTAGATTTTCCTCAAGTTGATGCCATGAAAATTTAAGTTTCTCCAGTAGTGTTGCTTTTTCAATATTAGGGTTTGGACAAGCTCAAGAATATGTTAGTACTCTGCAATAATACAATCAAAGATAAAAGATGGATGTGGCAAAATTTCCTAGAAAGTCTATTAAGTATTTGATGACTTATCTGGAAAATAATTTAAAATGTCATTTAAAATGCAAACAGGGCTTGGGATGAAACTCAGTGGTAGAGTGCTTGCCTAGCTGTGTGAAGTCCTGAGTTTGATCCCCAGTAACACAACACACAGCACAAATTGCAAATAAAAAACTGGTGAAAATTCTTTTGAAAACTCAGGATAAACTCTATTTCAAGCTTGCATCTTCCAGTTACAACCCTGTATGTGATGTTGTTCATTTTCTTTCTATTTCAGAGATAGTTTGAGAAGCATTAGACAGGTAGATCTGAAAACGTCACTAATTTTAGAAACCAAAGAGTTACATTGAGTGCAGCAAACCCAGAAACTAGTTTTAAGTATATTGAGCCAGAAGTGGAGGCAGAGTCCTATTAACCAGGTGACTTGAAGAAAATCCATGAAATAAAATGCAAGCAATACAGAAGTGTTAAAAATGTAAAATTAAAGTTCTAACACATTTCTAAGTGATAGCTGTTGTGGCATTTTTTTCTGAAGTTTTCCAGTGCATGTGTGTCTACACTGTATATACACACATACACAGGCACTGAAGGTGTATCAGTGTACTTTATTATTTTTAATTGCTGAACATTAGTGCATTTTATGGATATAACCACACTTGTGGTATATTCAGATCAAATGATTAATTTTTGAGTTGAATCTACTTTGCCAATATTATATAATTACCGAGTGCTGTAATTAATTTAAGATAAATCATTGCAATCTCATGTCAATATTTCTAGAGGATAAAATATTGGATGAGGAATTGCAATAAAGTATAAATGTATTGATAAATTTTTCCCTCAAGATGTGTTAATTTACTTTCTCATAGGAGTAAATAATATTGCATACTTTCTAAGGAAACTGTCATCATTGAATGCTAACAAATCCCTTAAATTTTGACGTCCAAATGAATGTAAGTGATCCCTTTTTGTTTAAGTTTGCAATTATTAATGGAAGAGAGAAGCTACTAATTCATTAGTCTTATGTGAATTGCACATATTTATGCAGATGACTTTGCTCATTTTTTCAGTAGAGTTATTTGTTTGATCTAAACAATTTGTAAGAGCAGTTTTATAAGAGCAATTTTATCCTTTTATTTTTCATTTCAAGTTTTTCTGATTTAGTTGCTCACCTACAATTTCTGCTTAATTGATTACTTAGTAGATTGTTTTCTTTTTCTTTTATGGTTCTGATTTTCTTGTCATTGAAAAAGATCTCTTCTAACTTAATTTCTTAAAATAATAGCTGGTTTTTATAGAACTTTTTTGTTAATGTTACAAAATTTACTTTGAGATAATTGTAGATTCATATGCAGTTGTAAAAAAATAATACAGAGAAACCCAATGTACTTTTTGCCCAATTTTCCCCAAGTAACATCTTGCAAAACTATATCACTATATTACAATCAAAATATTGACTTTGATACAATCAATCATTTCCTTCATCACATATGCCTAATATTGCCCTTTTGGAGCTATGTCCACTTCCCTCCTGTCCCCACCTCTTTTTTAGCCCCTAGCAGCCACTAATACGCAATTGGTTTCCACTTGGTCATTTCATGAGTGTTGTATAAACGGAATCTTGCAGTTCGTTACCTTTTGGGATCGACTTTCATACTCAGTATACTTCTCTAGTGATTCTTCCCTTGAGTTCCAGTGAATCAACAATTTGTTCCTTTTATTGCTGAGTAATATTCCATGGTAGAAATTACTGCAGTTTATTTAACCATTCACTCATTGAAGGATATCTCAATTGTTTGTAGTATTTTGCTATTATGAATAAGACTGTTTAAAATATTCCTGTACATGTTTTCATGTGAAAACAAATTTTTATTTCTCTGAAATATGCCCCTGGCATATTAAGTGCTCAGTAGATATATTGAAGAACTAAATTCATTGAATTAGTGAGAAGAGATATAAAACATTATTTTATTATTTTCATTCATTTACTAAAAAAGTGTGTGTGAGAATTTGCTGTTGCATTAAAGGAGTTACTAATATGTCGATTTTTCTTCAAACACACACATTGTGTCCTGAACTCCACAGCTCCTCCACTGTGTGCTGAGAAGGCCAGAGGGACTACAGTGATCTTGCGGGGGTACCTTAGGGAATGTTAATATTTCCAGGGAAACAGTGATACTCCACAACTGTCAGTCACTGTGCGAAGAGTGAGCTAGAGATAGCCCTGTTCTGGTGTGCCTTTCCTTCCTATTAGTGCATGCCTTTGTGCAGATGGGGAGTCAGTGGCTGCTGTGATGCAGAGCAAAATCAACCACTGTGGCAAAATCAACATGGAATAAGACACGAAGATGGCACAGTCCAATCTGGTTCAAAGATTTGAGAAACTGCAGTGTTGAACAGGCATATGCATTCCATTAGCAATAGTGATTATTTAAAGAATAATATAAAAATATTGTACTTTTTCAATGTATGCATTTAATGTTTTCAAATGGTACTAAGTTTTTACAGCATAAATAATTATTTTGATTTTGATGTAACTATTTTGATGTAACTAATAAGTGAGCCAGTAACAATTCTTTTCATTAAGGGATGCTTAAAAAAAAAACAAAACAAAAAAAAAAAAACTAACCATACCATTAAGAGCACTATGGAAGGATGTTCTCTGCTATAACTGTACTGTAAATTTTCCAAACTAAACAATTCTTTTTGTTAAAAAAAAAGATCTGGCCAAATAGAAATGGAACTCTCTAAACCCAAGGCAGGAAGGTGAGGATGCAGAAAAATTACTATCTTTAAGGCTCTGAGAGGGAGGGCTGGCTGGGCTCTGGTCCAAAGATTATTGAGAGTAACACCAAGGTGTCCTGTTTCCTCTACCAGGGAGACAGCCTTGTGGGTGAGACCATTAGGCACGTTAGCCACACACCTTAGCCAGCAAGAGAATTCTTTTCTTTTTTCCCCTGTTTTAATACAAGTATTAACAGGATAGAGCTGATGGGTTTTACTGTTACTAGCTACTTAGCTGAGAGTTAGTATGAATTGGTTAGGGGATCTGTTGGATAGGAGCAAATAGTGAATTTCTGGTTGTGCACTGGTCTCACCTCAGTGTGTGTTTAGCTTGCTTGTATTAATTACTTTATTAACTGGTGCAAGGGAGTCTATTCTAATTATACTCAACTCCAGAAGCAGTAAGTAGAAATCTGACCAAATAAAATTTGAAAACATACAATTAAACAAACTCTGGTGGAAAAATTGAAAGATAAATGACTGACTGGGAATAATATATTTGCATCTTATCACAGATAAAAGAGAATGAAAAAATATGTTCTCAAAATTATGAAATTTTAAACTTTACTACAAAGATACAACACGGCTATGATATATTCTTGCCAAAAAAAGGTTTGAGTCTACCTATGAGAACATAATCAGAAAGATTCTGAATGTGAATCTTTACTCAAGACAATAAACCAAGACTCTTCTAAAAAGACCTTTTTATACAAAACAAAAATAGTAGGTACAACTCAATAAGAAAAAAATAGCTAAATAACAAATGAGCAAAATGGGTGAACAGACACTCTTCAAAAAAGATATGAATACAGATGGCAAAGAAGCACTTGAAAAATTGTTCAAGATCATTAGTTATTAGGAAAACTTAAAGCACACTGAGAGGCCACTACACACCCAGTAGAACAGAAAAAAAATAGCCCACAGGTGCTGGTGAGACTATGGAGCAACTAGAAGTTGAAGTCTGGTGAGACTCCAAAGCAAAGCCATAGGCAATCACTTTATCGACACCCCCATCCTCATCCTAAAAGTACTGCTAACCAAATCTCACATATCCATGTAATTTTAAGACAGAAATCACTTTTTTCTTACCAGTTTATTAAAAACATGACAATAGTAGTAGTTTTGTAGATTGGCAGATACAGGATGTTAAGAAACAGTTACTGAAAGTTGAAGACCTTGACCTGTGCATAGCCTCAGAGTACGTCACTATGCACAAGGCTCTGACCTTCATTTGGACTGTTCTTTAGCATTGTCCATCCTGGACAGCAATATTTCTGAAATGCTGTTTTAATTCACCTTTTATCCTAATACACGTAAAATTTAAAAGTTATAATTATGAAAGTGAAAATATGTTTGTGTGGAACATAAACATTTGGTAAATTGTTAAAAAAATGCTAATTAATTACATTTCTTTTCTCTTTTTGTTCCCCATGCTTCATCTCTTCTTTTCAAGGATTTAAAAAATGTTTTATTGGTACATTATACTTACACATAATATTGGGATTAATTTTGACATAATCATACATGCATGGAATATAATTTGCTCCATTTCAGTGTTCTACCGTCTCTGATTTGAGCATCAGGTCTGCCAAGCTCTGGAGATGTGAAAACCCATGGAATGGTCCCTGGCTTTGAAGAAGTCTTTTAAAATGCTTAGAACAGACTGTACATGTAATGATAAAATTCAAGTAATACCAAGGATGGTTAAATGATTTTATCTAGTCTTCTAATTTATGTAAGTTTCTGCTTTTCTTGTTGTATTAACATTACATACAGTTGCTTAACTCTAGTAACTGCTGACTTTGAGAGAAAAAAAAAGCAGAATACATTTAAACCAAATATTTATTTAAGCTCTTTGTCACAGTAGAGTTTGAATTTCTCATTGTAAGGTGGCATCTTCTGTTTTGAAGAAAGGAATCTAAGTATGCATGAGGTATATTCAGACCTTGCTATTCTAATTGTAATCTGCACATTATCACCAGTATCACCTGAGAGTTTATTACAAATGCAGAATTTTAGCCCCCACCCCAACTTTCTGAATTAGAATCTGCACTGTAACAAGATCCTCAGGTGGTGTGGATGCTTCTTGAAGTTTGATAAACAAGTGCTGCTAATGGGCATCAGCACAGCATGCTCTCTGAAGGCAAAACCCTGTACACCGTGGTTCTCAAACACGACCCCTGGACCAGTAGTATCAGCATCATCTGGGAATTTGTTAGAAATGTAAATTCTCAAGTCCTGCCCCAATCAGAAAACTGATTGGGGCCCTCTGTATTTTAATAAATCCTCCAGGTGATTTTGATATCTGTTAAGTTTGGGAGTCACGGTGTAGAAGTTTCTTGGTGGAAGAGGTGAAATCAGTCTTTCATATCCCTTATTTCAGGTCCACAGGACAATTAAAATCTTTCACAGTTATTTCTTCTTAGATATAGAGATAGACATTTTAGGATGATAGGGAGTTTTAATAAAGATAAATTAGTGCATAAAATAACTCTATTTTTGATGATACAGACTCAAAAACAGGTGATACAGACTCAAAAACAGAGATTTCTATTAATCTTTGAATCACCTCTCAAAGACCTACCTCGTTTACGTCACTCATTATTATAAGTTGTGTGTGTTTCAGGGGGGTTTTCTTAGGCTTGTCTATGGGAACACTCAAATAGTACATTTTGCTTCAAGTTTGCTCTCATTCTTTGATAACTGAATAAAAATGTTAAAGTTTAGAAAATGAACTCTTTTAAAATGTTTAGAACAGACTGGATGGTTAAATGCATTTATCTAGTCTTCTAATTTATGTAAGTTTCTGCTTTTCTTGTTGTATGAAGATAACATACAGTTGCTTAACTCTAGAACTGGTGACTTGATGGTATATTTGAGGCATGTGTGTGCTGTCTAAAGTGGTAGTCAATTACTTACTCCTGATGTGGCCTCTGCTGTTTTGGCATTTAAGGCTGCTCACTGCTCCCAATTTCCTGTTTCCTCAGTGGGATCTGGATTTCAGTCTGCAAAAATGAAGACTTTTCTGGCGTTAGGGGTTCTCTTTCTCCTCCCTTCCTTGATGTGGATTTGTGCTGGGGACTGGTCAGGTATCACATGTGACCTGGGGAACTGGAATTTGTTAACAAGCACTGTACGATGTGGCCTGTAGATTCTTTACAGTTTTGGTCTGGATAAATCTTAGTAACAACTAAGGATGTAATGACGGAGATTCTTCTTGGATGAATGATCTTGGGATGTCATGTTTGTCTTCTTGAGTCTAAAGGATGTGTCCTAACTTGGGAACTTCAGTCTTTCTCTAATTCCCCTTCTCTCTCACTTTTTTTTCTTTTTTCTTTTTTGTGTGTGTGTGTGGTGGAGGTGGGGCAGAGGATTGAACTCAGGGGCACTCAACTACTGAGCCACATCTCTAGCCCTATTTTGTGTTTTATTTAGAGACAGGTTCTGATTGAGTTGCCCAGGGCGCTAAGTTGCTGAAGCTGGCTTTGAACTCGAAATCCTCCTTCCTCAGCCTCCCGAGCGGTTGGGATTACAGGCATGAACCACCACACCCGACTCCCCTTCTCTTTTGACACTTTGCAAACCACGTCATATTCTTGAGGCTAGAAATCAGTGGCGTCTTCCACAGCTGTGCTAGGACTCAGGATTCTGTAGGGTGTGACATTCAGGCAGGGAGCCTTATCACAGTCTCTGCCTTCCTTATCCTTCATAGATCTGTCATGTTGGAGGGCTCCTCCTCAGGTGACTAACCTACTGTTTCTCAATATGTCCTTCTTTTAGCAAGTCTTCTATCTTGGGTGAACTTGCATGGTTTGCCACCCCAGGTATGAACTTGGGGTTCTGACATTTCTGATTCTGAAATTTCAGAATGGCAACGAAAGCCTATATATTCTTGTCAAGTTACCTTCAGTAACATGGTCCAGACTTGCTGTGTGGGCAGTTGTAAGGATTTTAGAGTATTTATTACATTTTCCTTTCCTTTATTAGGGACCATTTGAAAGAGACAACTGTAAGTAACCATTGGCCCACTATCCAGTTTTATTAAATCCATAATGATTTGCTACATTTACTTAAATTTTATTTTCTGATAAAAGCTCAGGTAGAGACCCTGTGAATATCCCTGATCCTGTGGTCTTTCCTCTATGCCTGTATGTAAACTTGATAATTACTCATTTTTCTGTGGATTTTATAATTTTGCTTCAAATCTATGAATCCATAAATATGTTTTGTGGGCATCTAAAGTTTTATTTGTTTCATTATATAATTTTATTTTTTTAACATTATTTAGAGATTTATACTGGCAACATTGGTTTATTTTAATTACTACTTGGTTATTCCATTGAATGAATATATTACAAAATGTTTCTATTCTCATATTGAAAGAATTTTTCCATTGTTGTTACAAGTAATGTTTGTATGTAGATGGTTTATTTCCCCATATTTTTTATTTGCATATTATAGTTGTACATATTGATGTGGATGTGGGTATGTTTTTGCATACCTAGGAATGGAATTGTGGGATCGTAGGGTGGACTGATCTTAAAACTGACCCACTGGTTTATTTTGCTAATTTGACCATTCCAGTTTGGGGTCCTCTTAAAACAAAAACTTTTCTTTCTTTCATTTTCATCTGTATTTGGTGTTAGCAGATGACTTGCTTCATACTGAGAGTGACAAAAAGTAACTGAAACTGAGTTTTCCAAAAGCTTTTTATTTTTTATAGAATTGTATATTCACATGCAGTTATAGGAAGTAGTAGAGAGAGATCAATATACTATTACTCCATTTCTCTCACTAATAACATTTGCAGAACTCTAATACTGTATAACATTGGGGTATGATTATAGCCAGATCATTTCTATCACAATAAATATACTTGTAGAGTTCACTGCCACTGTCCTCTTAAAACAATCATATGAGGACTCTGCTCTAATTCTGGTTCTTAATTTTTAAACACCACAAATCTGTTCTCCACTTCTATGATTTTTGTCATTTCCAGGTGTTTTATAAATGTGTCATATGGCATATAACCTTTTGTGATCATCTTTATTCTTTTTTATTCTCTTATTTTTTTTTTTTGAGGGTGTGGCATTTTCCACTCATGGAGATTCATCTATTTATTTTGCATGTATTCATAGTTTATTCATTTTTATTGCAAACTATTATTCCATGGCATGGGTGAACCACAGTTCATTTAACCATTTGCCTATTAAAAACTCTAGGGCTGAGGATGTGGATCAAGCGGTAGCGCGCTCGTCTGGCATGTGTGCGGCCCGGGTTAGATCCTCAGCACCACATACAAACAAAGATGTTGTGTCCGCCGAAAACTAAAAAATAAATATTAAAAACTTCTCTCTCTCTCTCTCTCTCTCTCTTTAAAAAAAAAAATCTAGACTGTTTCTAGTTTTTGACCAACTGTTGAAAACTTTTTCATACAGTTTGTGTGAATATAAATTTTTATTTTCCTGGGATAAATTGTCCATTAACTTATTTCCTGGGTTATATGGTAGTTGTATGTTTAGTTTTTAAAGCAAATTGTGAAACTGTTTTTCAGTTTTCATTTTACATTTCCACTAGCAAAATATAAGTAGTAATGTTTCTCTGCAGCCTTACCAGCTTTTGGAACTGTTACTATTTTTTATTTTAGATATGCTAATAGGTGTATAGTGATAATTCACTGTGATTTTTTAATTTGGGTTTCCATAATAGCTGATGATGTTGAATATCTTTTTATCTTTTAATATCTTTTTATCTTTGAATATCTTTGATTATTTGCAATTTCTATATCCTTTTCAGAGAAAGGATGGCAGATTTATGTTGTTTGCATTTGACTTGTGAGTTTTTGGTATCTCCTGAGGCCTCAGGCCCCTTCCAGTACCCTAAGTGCAAGTGAGAAGATTTTTCCTTAGGAAGGTCTAGGTAATTAGCCAACCTCACTCTTCCCCTCATGCTTACCCAGTCTCATAATTTCTAGGTCATTCTGAGTCTCTGCCCTTGGCATCTAGCTCAATTAACAGATTATACCATAAAAATTCCCTTTCTCAGATAAAATTATAAATGTGGTACAGATATTTAGAGTTAAAAGAGGAGGAGGAGTACTAATGTCACTGATTGGTAGGCTTTAGCTTTTCTGGATAAATCTTTATTGCCGCATCAACTCTCAGTGCTTATTCTTTTTTATATTTATTTTTTAGTTTTAGGTGGACATAATCTTTATTTTACACTTATGTGGTGCTGAGGATTGAACCCAGTGCCTCGTGTATGCTAGATGCGCACTCTACCACTGAGCCACAATCCCAGCCCCTCAGTGCTTATTCTTATATATCATGAAGCTGTGGTTATAGAAATGAAGCCTCCATTGAACAAGATCACTAGAACCTGCACTGTACTTAGCACAAATGCTACAATATAGATGTATTCTTATGAATCTATAAAAAATCACACACAGTGGAATGAAAAGATGTTATTTTGTTAATTATTTTTCACATATAATCACCCAAAAGCCTCTTTGAAGGATGGATGTAGATGAGGGTGTTTTGGGGGATGAAGCAATAATATGGAGACCATCTTTTGCAGACTTGCCCCCTTCTAAAACGTGTTTTATTTGAGTCAGGGAGCATGCCTTCATTTCTATTAATTGGCTGTGCTGAAACTTTCTGAGCTGCTCTATGTGTACTTACTAACAGAGGGATTCTCTTTTCTGCCTCTCAGCCATTCTTGTGCTGTGCTCCAGCAATTTCTTCTATGCCAGAATCCCACCCACGATATTTTACAACGTGCATATGAACCATAATGAAGCATTTTTAGGAACCGGATGCCCTGTAACCCACGTTTGTCTAAATAATTACTATGAATTTTTATACCACCCTCAAGACTGTGGCATCGAAACTCAAGTAAGGGGAATGGCGCTGTCACCTAAATTGAGAGTCTTACGGTTTCTTTAACCTGTCAACAAACCAGAAGTCACTAAGTTCTTATTTGTAGTATGGTTAGATTGATTTAATAGTCACATTTACAACAAAAGTTAAGAAGGAGATGCTAAATACTATTTTTTTAACTTGTTGTGCAGTAACTGAAAATTCATATTGCTCAATTTGTGGTAGAACAGGTTAAGAATTGACTATCTTCAAAGGACGAATGTAGTTTCTCTGTGCTTCAAGGATTGTTAAGCAGTTTTACAAAAGAGTTATTCTTTATAATTTGAAATTTGGCCAACTGCTACCAGAAGAAGGGAGTAACACGAGGTAAGCATTAGACAGCTTTTCAAAGTAAATGTTTGACTCGTACCAGTCCTAAGCCCAGATATTCTGGCATGCCTTACTGGGCATATTGATAGGTCACTTAGGGCAATTGTAGATACCACTCCTAAAGGTATAATTGGGATTTTTGACTTGATTTAAAAAAAAATTAAAAGTCAGTGAAACTTTGTCATAATATTAATTTTTTTGTTTAATATCCCAAATAAAATACCAAAAGAAATACTAGAACTTTGTCAATTCTACATGAATGTTATAGATTCAGTTTCATAGAAAGAAAAATTCAAGATGGAGTTGAGCATGCATTTTTTTTTCCCCTTGGTGCCGTGGATTGAACCCAAGGCCTTACCAGGTGCTAAGCAAATGTTCTACCACTGAACAATGGCTCCAATTCCAGGTTATTTATTAAGTGCTCTTGGGATAAAGAAGGTTGGGTAAAATGGAGAAGCTGTGCTATTGATGTAGGCTTAAAGGCAGCTTTGGCTGACCCTACAGAGCTTCAAATTCCTGCTGGATAAGTGATTGGAAATTTGAACTGTATCAAGGTTATTCCTTACCACCATGATGAGTGCTCCTCCCACACCATCCCCAGAAATGAGTAAACAGAGTTTAAACAAAATTCCCTTCATATTGAACAGAGGTAGCTCTAAGATTCCAAGCAGGATTCAACTAATCTGAAAGCTCACATCCTCTGTGTCTCTGTTGATAAGCAGTACTCTAGCTACAATGGTGTTTCTCAAAAAGAGGTGCAAACACTTTCTTGAGTATGAATCACAAAGATCTGCCCTGTTTCATCTCACAAGTATTGTTTGCCTCTTATGTACAAACATTGTGCCAGATTTTAACTCATCTGGCACATGAGGAAAATGGTCCTGTTCCCCATAAATAGATGTTGTTTTTTGTTTTAAGAGGGTGTGACCATTTTTAGAGTGCTCAAAATATCTGTAAATTTCTTTTTGAATGCCTTGAAGTTTCCTGAGATAATTGAGATAAACATTCCAAACTTCCTTTCCTTTTAGATTTTCCAAGAAGTTGATGTGCTTAAAACTAAAATCAAGTATGTTTCAAGAAACACTACTCTCCTAATTGAAATGCCTTTGTCATGTGTCATCAACAAGTGAGTACAGTATGCCAGACACCTGTCCTGGCCCCCAGCTTCATCTTTACCTTCTGTTTTAATAAGATGCCCAAGCCCAAACAGTAAAATGGCAAAACTAGAAGTGTGTGTATAGGGTGGACAGCCCTAGATCCTAATGGGAACAAAATCTCTTGATTGCTAGTCAGCATTATTTGAAAATTATTGCAATTGTCCCCTAGAATATAAGAACATTAGGAATATTGAAATATAGAATAATAATGATTTGTTTTTGAAGCAAGTGTTGATGACTGAAAACCTGATTTGAGTGCCATTTACCATGTTATTTTAACTTTAAACTTGAGCCCACTTTCAAGATTCCTGAAGGTAATAGGCAAAATGAAAGGCAAAATTCAACCCAAATAATACCACAAAGTATCAAAGAATCAAGATCAGCATGCACCAGGGCCGGCTGAAGTTGTGGGGTGAGATTAAAAAACACATTATATTAGGATCCATGGGTGGAGATTTGACTCTTTTTTGTACCTTATTAACTGATTTTAAAAAAGTCTGAGATATTCTCTAGATTAATAACATCTTTGATCAGATCTTAGCAAAACTGATATATTTGAAAGAACTTTCTTTGGGAAATTTTTCCATCAAATTTTCTGGTTTAAATCTTAAACTGGAATTCTTGTCCCCCTCAAGTGACCCTACATGTGCTGTTCCCACAGGTAGTGCTAGTTATATTAGCAGCTAATATTTTTAAATCACTACATGCAGATACTGTTCTAAGCACTTTATTTGTATGAGAGTGTTACTCATGGTGACTCAATGAGGTAGATACTACTATGCCAATTTTCAGGTGAGGAAATTGAGGCACAGAGAAATTGAGTTTTTTTTTGCCTTAGATCCTTCATTGGTCAATGGTAGAACCATAAAGTAAACCCAGATATTGGGTTTCTAAACCCATGCTTCTTAATGCCACAAACACTGCCTTGTAATGATCTGGAGAAATAAGCAGAAATCAATACATATAGAAGCAACAGGAATTTGGCCCCCTGTTCAGCCTTGCAAACATTAGGCTTTGAACTTGTGGTGTTTCTTGATTTTCTTTTCTCATTTTACTTTCCATTTTTTTGGAAAGGAACAGGAACAAAAATGGCAGCACGACTACTGAGTGGGAAGTGGAAGTGAGAGTAAACAACGCACATGAAGACACGGGAGCTGCTTGTGCGACACCATCATGGTAGGCACACTTAGAAGTGGCATATTGTGACTTTGTCCAGGCACATCCTAGACAAGAATCAAGAGGATTGTCAAAGAAATGTCATATATTTGCACTAAGGCGCTTTGTACTGAAAGGGCTTCCAAATCGGGGATGGCAAATTCATGCATTCCTGTTTGTAGAAGGTATTATTGATCACAGTATTCTTGCTATTCTATTGCTAACTGGTAGAGATTCCTTATAAATAAGAGGTGTCTTTCTTGGGTGTCATATGAAATTCCATAATCAATGTAAAGACAGAATTTCTATCAATTCCAATATCAAAAAAATTCTGAATTTTAAAAAGCAAGTATTAATATTGAGCCTACAAAGTAGCTTCGTTGGTAATCCCTGGGGATGTAAACTCAGAAATGTCATAAATCTTGGTTGCAGCTTCTTCCAGGATTACTAAATGCCCATAAGGCAATGCGGTTCTTTATTCTCAAGTCCCATGTAAAGGGATACTTATCGCCATCTATCTGAGCTGGCAACCTATGCTGGGTTCACAAAATCTGACTATTTCAATAACTTAAGAAAACAGTGAAGAAAGCATGCAAACACACAGAAGTACCTTTTCAAAATCCAGGGATGACTCTGTGACCTTAAGGGTCTGTGGAAAGAGAGAGCCACTGGAATTCTTTATTCTTATATAGAAGACACACAAGGGGAGGTTCTATGGAACATTCTATCCCCCAAAGGGCAAAGGGGTAGGATTACAAAAGAACAGGTGAGTGTAACTCAACCTTACTGGGTGACACCCTCTCCTGGAGCGCGGGGGTAAAAGTCCAATGTTTTGTGGGGTGCAGTAACTATTCAGTACCCCTTTACTCAGGACTTAAAGGTGTATGCATAGCTACTGGCCAGAGTGGCTCCCAACAGATACTACCCAAAATCCACATGTTGATTGGTTATTAATAAAAGGATGGAGCTATGTTGTAAAGAGTGCCCAAGGAAGTATTTGGGATGATCTTCATGGCTTAAAGAAGCAAAAGTATATTTAGTCACTTAGGCATGCATTGTACTTAAATCATGATGCACTTCAGGTTGTGGTCTCTCTCATGGAGCACTGACTTTCTCAAATTCTTTTCTCCCCTTGTCTCCTATCCACAACCTCTCTCCCTACTTCAGGCACATACACTGCCTTACTTAGAAGTAGCTAAGCAATGTTTATATCTGGACCTGTTTTTTTTTTTACCATCTTTCTTCCTTTTCAGTAACAATCCAAATGTTACAGACTCTTGTTTGCCAAATGATGTACCTTTATCATAAGAGAAGAAACCGGGCTATTCACCCCTCCATCGAGAGGCAATTTGGAATGACTGCTTAGACTGAGGATTTAAGAAGTGTGAGATGTGAGAAGTTGAAATGAGCTTGAATGATATCTCAACTCTGATCCATTTTTAAAAAGAAATTAATTTGCAATTTTAAATAAAATGCTATGTTTCCTTCTTATATTCCCTTTGTAAAAAAAAGGAGCTGCCCTTTTAACTATGGAGTTTTATTTATGAATAAAATTTGTTCTATTACATACTGTTTCTAATTATCAAAGAGCTGATCTGCATGTCATGATAAGCTTCTATGCCCATTTTAAAGTGTATTTTTTTTTTGTGTGTGTGTGGTGCTGGGGATTGAATTCGGGGCCTATGTGCATGCAAGGCAAGCACTCTACCAACCGAGCCATATCCCCAACCCCATTTTAAAGGTTTTTAACATAAAATTACTCACTCTTCTTTGTTGGTGACTCATGCCCTTGGCTAAGGCTTTAGTTGTGGGGACCTAGAATGATGCCTATTCATTCTTCTATTCTGCCAGCATGCCCTTGTGGAGCTCACATTTCGGTAGGAGGAGACACTATATAATAGGCTGTAGTGGTTTACTGTATAGAATGGTGACAGTAATCAAAAAGACAGCATGTTACAAAGCATCCTAGGAAAGGAAATTGCTTCTGAGGGAAAGTAGGGCAGAGAAGAGGGATTGGGAACACTGGGGGCTAAGCCTTGTGGGTCTGGATGTAGCATGTGGGTGACGGGTGTGGGGAAAGAGCTGAAGGAAGTGAGACAGTGAGGCATGCAGATCCTGGAGGGAAGGTTACCAAGACTGTGGAGGACTTATGCTACGGAGTAAGCCTGGTACAGAAGACGGACTTCACCACCTCACTTACCTGTGGGCTCTACAGGTGTCAAACTGATTAGAAATAGAGGCTAGAATAGTGGTTCCCAGGGGCTGGGGAAAAGGGAGATGCTGATTACAGTTCAGTTAAGTAGGAGGAATAGGCTCTAGTGGTTTACTGTATAGAATGGTGACAATAATCAATAATAATATATTTTCCATTTCAAAGTTGCTAAGAGAATTTAATGATTTTTATTCAATTTTTATCTGTTCATTATACTTATACATTATATTGAGACTCATTTTTACAAAAATATACAGCCATGGAATAAAATTTGCTTCAATTTAGTCCCCTGTATATCCCTTTCCCTCATCCTGTTCCCTTTCCTCGACTGATCTTCTATTTATAGTTTTTTTAAAAAAATTAGTGCATTATGTATATAAACACTTATATATGTATGTGTGTATCAAATTCACTGTGGTATATTCATATATGTACATAGGATAGTTTGGTCAGTTTCATTTCACTGTTCCTCCCTTTTCCCTGCTCCCTCCTCAGTCTCCTTCCTGTACCCCACCCATCTCTCATGTTTTCATGGGCTTCCCCCCACCCACAACCTGCCTTTCTCCTTGCCACCCTTATTTTGGCCTACCTTCTGCATAGGAGAGAAAACAATGGGCTCTTGACTTTCTGGGTCAGGCTCATTTCACTGAGCTGTTCACTTAGTTCTCCATTTCCATCTGTAGCAAAAATAACCAAAACAGTTTGGGCACCCATTATGAAAACAAAATAACTGGGACGGAAGCAGACCTCAAATGGATCAGCAAGCTTTCCTTTATTCTTCAGTGTCATTTTCTGGGTGGAAAATGGCTGCGGTCGTAGAAGGAGTCTGCGTTTTACAGGTTACAATGAAGGTGGTTTAGTTATTGGAGACTGAGGCATGACATGTTGGTTCGGACAGTCAGGAAAGAAGTTGTCAAAAGCCTGAAACTCATTGTGACTGGGAAAAGCTCGGAACTAGGTGTTCACAGATTGTCTTCCTCCTCTGGGACCCGTTGTGACCCAGAGCTTCACTATTTGCTCTTCTCCTTCCAGGACTCATTGGCGATGGGAAAGGGTGAAAGTCCAGGGCCCAGCATTTCCTTATCTGCCTCCTCCCTTCAGGACCCACTGTGGTGGGTGGGGAAGAGATGAAAGTTTGCTTTCCCCCCCCTGGGGTAGGAGGGGGGATTGTTACTGGGAAAGGATTTGCTGGGAGAGGATTAATGATGCCTTCCTCCTCCCTCTTCCTCCAGGTCAGACAGTTTTGAGGGGTTTTCATTTTCCTGTCCTGGGGTTTGTCATTTTCCATATCTTACACCATCCATTTACTAGCAAAAGCCATAATTTCATTCCTCTTTATGGCCGAGTAAAACTCCTTTGTGTATGTATACACCATATTTTCTGTATTCACTCACCTGTTGATGGACATCTGGGCTAATTTTGTGACTTTAATGTTTTTGCCACAAAAAACCAAGTGAGATGATATATTTGTTAATTAGCCATATTTAATCATTTCTCAGTACAAATATCAAAACATCACCTTTTACTCTATAAATACATAGAATTATGGTCATTTAGAATGAAGTGTAAAAAAAGACTATGAAAATAGCTAATATAAAAATATGAAAAGAAAGCATGCCCTGAGTATCCACAGGAGATCAGTGTGGTTGGAGGGGGAAAGTCTTAATAAATGAAGTTTTTTTAAAAAAAAATATTTTTAGTTGTAGTTGGACACAATACCTTTATTTATTTATATGTGGTGCCGAGGATCAAACTCAGGGTCTTGCACATGCTAGGCGAGTGCTCTACTGCTGAACCATAATCCCAGCCCAATAAATGAAGTTTTTAAGAAAGAAAAAAAATTCCTTTAAAATGATGGTAGTCTGCTGGGGTAGACCCACCTAGTTTCCCAAAATTGATTTAGCGTTATGGGGAAATGCCTCAGAAAGAACTCTAAGTCCGAATTTCAAATCAAAAGAGAGCTTTATTTACCTGGCCAGGGACTGTCACCCACTGCAGAGACTCAAGCTCTGTGGGAAGACAGCAGCTTCCTGGTCCATCCAAAGAGAATATAAGCACAAAAACTACAACTCAGTGACTTGCTTATCGTCATGTAAGCTAGCCAATCACAGAAATTAGAACATTAATAAGTGGGACTGGAATTTTCCAGTCAGCAAGCAAGTGATAAACAGAAGCAAAAAAAAAAAAAAAAAAAAAAGCATTAGCTTTGCAGTTCAGTTGCCCACAGTCCTGGGTTCAAGTAGGTGCTAGACAGTCTCATCCTGAATTTGGGTGGGGCGAGAATCTACTTCAAAGTCATGTAGACCCATAAGGGCATTCACACTCAGGATGCAGCTCACCATGACCACTGCTGCATCCTGAGTAGGGTACAATTTGTGGAGTACAAAGTACAGAAAAACAATTTTAATAAGAAAACAACTTTCATTTCAGTTTCTCAGAAACAGCTCTTGTAACAGTTTTTTATAGAAGGCAGCAAAATGGAGACTTAGGCTTATCTATGACAGTTTTTGCTTTATAATTGTCTTATCTCACTTATCAAAATCTTATATATAATCTATATATTTTTTACTAATCTATAACCTATAATTTACACTCTTATTGATTGTATTTATCAGTTCACACCACAATATTACAAGCTTGGATTTTATCCCAAATAAGATGGAAAAGCCACTGGAAAACTTCAAATGGAAGAGTAACATGATCTGAGTTGGGTTTTTACCAAGATTACATGAGCTGGGTCATCAGATATGAAGAGGGAGTGAGGAGATTGGTTGGATACTGATGACTCTTAGGCCAGTGCTCCATATACAGGGGTGATTTTGCCCTCTAGAAGACATATCTAGAAACAGTTTTGTTTGGCACAGTGGGGTACTATTGTGTTAAGAGAATCTAGAGGACACAGGCCAAGGGTGCTGCTGAACATCTTCAGTGCTTAGGATTGCCACTGGCAACCAAGAATTATTTTGCCCCAAATGTCCATAATGTTGAGTTTGAGAACCCTGTGTTAGATACAGCAGTGGAATACATAGGAGGTGGTCAGATCTATTTATCCACCTGTATATCCATCCATCGTCTGAGAATGATTTGCTGATGTGGTTAGATATGGGGTATGAGAACGAGAGGTATCCAGGAGAGTTTATGACCTGTGATATACCATGAAGTGGGAGATGCCTCTAAATCAGATGAGAATGTGGAAGGTGTGGCTCATGAACTAACTCTGTTCTGAAAATACTGTTTTAGATGCTTGTTGGTATTTGAATATATATATATATATATATCTGAATTTCAGGAGGAAAGGCCCAGGCTGGATGTAGAAAATTAGGATTCATCCTTAAAATGTAATATTCTTAGAGACTGACTAAGTTCAAAGCAAATAAGGAAAAAGAAGATAATGGGTCCAAGGCTTGAGTCTTGGTATTTCCAGTGTGAAGAGTTAGAGGAGACAGAACCTTCAAGCCAGCCAAAGAGAAGTCAGCAAGGAAGAGTAGAAGTTAAACCAGGATAAAGGGGCTCCTGACAGCCCATAGATAGGGGTGTCACCTATGTTAATGATCTCTGAAAGGTTAAATCTGATGTGAACTAAGAATTAATCATTAGATCCAGCAATGTAGAGGGCTCTGATAGTTTGACAACAGTTTTAGTGGAGTGGTTGGGGCGAAAGTCTGTTTAAGAGAAGATGAGAAGAAAGGAACCCAAAAGAGCAGTTATGAATTGCTCTCCCTAGGAGAGCAACACTGTAAGAATCGAAGAAGGGTAGTTCTTAGGGAAAGTGGAGCTAGAAACCAGTGTACAGGTGGAAGGAGTAAGGTGGATTGCAAAATGCTAAGTACAGGCTGCGGGTGGCAGGGTCAGCCACAGCTGAGAGGCAGGTGGAGTTTCCTTGTGCTAACCCCACAGTGACCAAGATCCTAGAATCCAAAAACATGGTTTGAGAATTCTACATGCTTTCTTCTCTATCAGTACCACAGACTTAAAGAAGAAACAGATCTCTTGTCACAACTGATGTTCTTACTTACTTTACCTACTCTCTGGAATTTAGAACCCATGTGAGCTAGTTGTTGTGGCGAACACCTGTAATCTCAGTGATTCAGGAGTCAGAGGCAGGAGGATTGCAAGTTCAAAGCCAGCGTCAGCTACTTTGTGAGGCTCTAACCAACTTAGCAAGACCCTGTCTCAAAACGAAAAATAAAAAGTTATGGGATGTGGCTGAGTGGTTAAGTGCCTGGGGGTTCAATATCTGGTACAAAAAAAATACCCCTCCCCCAAGGGAAAAAAAAAGAAACTCATGTTATAGATGAAGGGTCAGAATTTAGGATTCTGGGCTGAATGCTAGGAAAGGCCTAAGGACGCGTCCATGGGCAACACCTGAGCTCCCTGTCAGCTATAAAACAACCCAAGGCAGCCCAGCTTCTTTTTGTCTTTGTGTCCTGAGGCTGTTGTCTCTGGTCTGGTGTCATGAAGTCTCCCTTGAAGCTAGCTTTAGTTCCTCTCCTCCTTGCTGTGACTTTGTTTGGATACAGTGCACCAGCAGGTATAGAAGAGAATTTTGCTCACAGCTTTTGTTGACCTTTGGGCACACTGACATGCTCCATATGTGTGTTGAATGAACTGTTCTCTAATTTGACTCTCTGACTCTTATTGTTTCTGCTGATACTAAGGATTTTCTGATTCTAATTACAGTTAGGGTCAAATAAGCGGCACTATTTCCTTTTTATCAATTAATGTGCTGAGTTCAAATTGATGCTATTTTTACTTTTATGAAACACTTTTAAGCATCAGATATTTTCTTCTAACTCTACCTTTTCTCATCTGCCATGTTGTTCTTCCATGTTTGAACCTCACACCAGCAGAATTTTCAAGAAATCTCTCACTGGGCAGAATTGATTACCCAATTCTCATCCACAGTGCTCTTCTTAAATTAATTTTTTTTTCTCACTTGGTACTGGGGATTGATTGAATCCAGGGGCCCTTGTCCACTGAGCTAAACCCCCCAGGCTTTTTTTTTTTTTTTTTCAAAACAAGGTCTCGCTAAGTACCCCAGGCTGGCCTCAAACTTGTGATCCTCCTGCTTCAGCCTCCTAAATTGCTAAGATTACAGGTCTGTGCCACCATGCTCTGCCCTAAATTAATTTTCTTATACTGTTCCTCTTCCAGCTTCTGCAGGAACATTTTTTAAATTGAATTTTGCTATTTCATTGTTAGCTCCCTGACCCCTCTTGCATACAGCAGATCAGGAAATCACTAGTCATCTTGGCAGTGAGCAACTGTACTCGAAATAAGTACCTGTCAGTACGCTTTGTGTGGCTTTAGGAAGCTGATTGACACCTAAGTAAGTCTCAGGAGGGGCCCATGAGGTGTATGGTCTCCCTGCTAACCTTGTTTACAGATCTGTCTGCAAAGTGGTTTTGACAGACAGGAGGCCCTTGTCCTGAGATAATTTGTAATAAATGACTAAACCTGGAATTAATCAATTAGACTTTAATGTTATTATATCTAGCAAAACTTCTTCAGTGGCAGTTACCTTATTTGATTTTTTTTAATTGATAGGATTTTGTTGTTACAACTTCTGTTGATGGCTGCAGCAGTGTGTGTCACTTGTAAGCAAGATGATATGAAAGGGATTTTGGAATTGTGACGTCTAGCCCACGCATGCCATAAACAGTTGGAGCATAATAAGAATATGGTTTTGTGGACCTGAATCTTGAGGGGTCAACCCTCTAAGATAAACCATTGTTGAAAGAATGAGATCATTTAAATATACAAACCCATAGGAAGAAGAAAACCACACAACCTTAGGAACAGAGATAGACAAGGAGTGATTTCCTAGGAACCCAGTAAATATGAGCTTTTTGTGTCTCCTAGCCAGAGTACTGTGAAGGAGAGTGAGCAATAAGTATTAAAGCGCAAGGTGAATTTTAGCCATTTGTTATGCAAATATATTTCTGAAAGTATGATGTTTATAAGTATGAATTGAAAAAAGCTGGCCACTGGCTGGCAGTCTTAGTTGAATGGCTTGTTGAGGTCTTGTGGAGTTGCGGATGTGTGGGGGAAGAAAGGAGGAATCAATGGTGACTGCAATTTCTAGCTTTCTCAGGTGAAGGAATTTTAATTACTTTAAATTTACAGGAATTTGTTCCCCATCTCCATCCTAAAGATCTGACATCTTAATAAGCAGATGTGGGTTCCTTTGAAATAATTTACTTTAAATAACATTAACCTAAACACATATATAAAAGTTCATGAAGTTTTGCCTAGTGAATTACTATAAATTGAACACCTGACTATCCCCAGGTCAAGAACAGGAGCAGCACTCAGAACACCTGGAGAAGCTTCTTCCTAATGTAATGCCTGCCACACTCTTCCCCAATTTAACCACTACCTTGAGTTTATAATGATCATTTTTTGTGTTGCTTTATGCTAAGTGTGCATCTCTAAGTTTATGAATTAATTTTGTATGTTTTTCACTCTCATAAATATGATTGTGTTTTGGCCTCTTACCATGAGTGTTGTGAGACTCCTGCATGTTGTAGCTTGTTTTTATGTTCTGTATTCTGTTGTATAAATATACTACAGGTCATTAACCAATAATTAATTTATGTAGGCTCACACCCATTTTTAGTGCACACGCATGCAGGTTTTTGTTTTGAGGAAAAGGGGAAAAAAATATTGCTTTGCTAGCAAAGGAAAAACAGGGGACTCCTGTCCCAGAGGCTGATTCTGCCCATCAATGGGAACAAGGGGTTTTTAAAGAGGTGATTCAAAGGTACATTCCATGTGTTCTCTGTTAGAGTTGTAATTCACTTGTTAATTTGGGAGGTAGTCATTTCTGAGATCTTCTGGTGCCTCCCCAAATCTGAATTACTTCATTCCCGTGGTGGGTGTGTGCCCAAGTGTAACAGGGGTTCATTTGATGCTTTGACTATTTCCCTTGTGGCTTTCAAACATATACATATATATTATATATTATATGTGTATATAATATATATAATATATTTTCTTTTTCCCAATCTTCTTTTCCCCAAACTCCTACTTGATCTTCTTTTCCCTAAACTTCTCCTACCTGATCTTTTTTCCCTTAGACTTCTTCCTGATCTTATTTTCCCTAAACTATTTCTTCCTGATCTCTCCTCCCTGATCTCATTTTCTCTGAATCACCTCTGAATTCCTGCAGATGGGCAGAATCACAGCCTTTGGGACAGGAATCCCTGTGTTTCTCCTTTGCTAGCAAAGCAACAAACCTTGTTTTTCCTTTTTCTCAAAATCATGTCCTCATTATTGGATTGGCGTGGGGATAAGGAGGAGCTTTCCACAACACAAGAACAGATGACTCTGCCTAGATGGGGAAGAAAGGTAATCCTATTTCCCCTGAGATTAGAGAGAGGGAGAGATTAGGGAGGAGCAGGGAGAGAGGAAGAGAAAGAAACATGTCCGTTTTAAAAATAAGTTGCAGTGGCAGAGCAGCAAGGGTTATATTCAAAGCATGAAGTGGACCGTTGTTATCTTTCCTGTCAATTTCTGCATTCCATTTCTATGAATAAATGGGTGATTGACTTCTCCAAGCTGCTTCCTGCTGAGGGAGGGTAAAGTGGGGGAAGTGACCTGAAGTTCTTGGTCTCCATGGTTTGGGCATAGACAGTTAAGGGTGTTCAGCATCAGGGAAGTCCAGGGGTCCCTGTGGCAGTTGGTGGGTGACTGGACAAGGCTATACATAGGGCAGAGATCATGCAGATGGCAAGGGGGTTACAACATTGCTGCATTCTGTTTCCTTTTTCTAAGTGGATTAAGAGAAGTTGGGACTTCCTTGAGGCAAACAAGAGCAGTTTAATCAGCTACTGGGATGATCCCAAAGTGCCTCCCTTTACCCAGTTGGACACTAGGCAAACTCACTGTCTCCTACCTCTCCAGCAGTTGGCGCTCCACAAGTTCGCCAGCCATCTTGCTCCTCAGCATGGAAGTGGGGTTGCTTGGAGAGCCAGGCCTGCCCAAGGAAGTTGGAGCAGGGGCTGCAATGGGGTCCGATCTGGATTGCGAATTTGTCACTGAAAGCTCAGTCCTTGTCCTCGATGTTAATCCAGTAATGAGGACATGGCTTTGAGAAAAAGGAAAGTTTTATTGCTTTGCTAGCAAAGAAGAAGCACAGGAGACTTCTGTCCCAGAGGTTGTGAATCTCCACATATGCAGTTTTGGTGCTTGTCTCTAGAGGAGGGTGGCTCAACCTTTTGATCCTACAAAAGTTTTCTGAAAAGTTTATGAATGCTCTGGTTGCTTCCTAGCTTGGCACAAATTTGGATTTATCAGTAATTATTGTATTTAGTGAATGTTCAGTATTATTTTATGGTAGTTTTAATTGGCATTTTCATGTTAAAAATGAAGTTAGCCATTTTTCATAAATTTATTTGCCATTTGATTTTTTTTTTTTTTTTTGGAAGCGCCTGTACCAGTCTCTTGTTCAACTATTTTTCCACTGAATTTTTCTTGAAATCATAGGATTTCTGTAATATTCTGGATGCAAACCAGTTGTTTATGTGTCACACATTTTTTTCCATGCTTTGGCTTTATTTTTTACTTTCTTAGTGGTATCTTTCTAATCCACAGCTCTTCATGTTGCTGTCACTCATTCTATCCACCTTTTCCTTTATATTGAGGGTTAAGAAACCTGCCTGAGTCCAGGCCAAACAACAATGAAAGTCTTTACTTTCTCCCAGTTTTGTCCTGCTGTGAACATTTAGCTCAACATTAGGCCTGATACTTATTCTTGTGTATCACGTGAATCAAGTTGCTTGTACATAACAACAGATTGTCTCAATCCTAGATATTGCAAAATTTCTCTTGCTCTTTCTGCTCTACATACCATCATTATACAAAATCAAGTGTCCATAAATTCATGGGTATTTATGTTTATGTTTTGTTGGTCTGTTTATCCTCAATTCCTGGCTTAATTATGCTGTCTTTATAATAGTTGATATGGAGTGCTCCATTTTAAATCAGGTTTAATCATGAACTTCAGATTCGACAGATACCAAATATAATGTTAGTGGAAATTTAAAAGTATTTTCCTTATAGTCTATTTTTGGTTAAAATTAAGGTAGAGATTGCTGGCCTGCACAATCAGTCCTCTGGAACCAGCCAGGCTGATTAGGTTTTACAATCTGGTTATTGAGGTTTTTTTTTTTTTTTTTTTTTTTTAAAGGTGGAAGCATAATTGTGGATATTTACCTAAATAGTGGATGTTACTTAAAAATCAAAACCAAGGGTTGGAGATAAAGCTCAGTTGGTAGAGTGCTTGCCTTGCATGCACAAGGCCATGGGCTCAATCCCCAACACCACTCTCACACAAATACACCCATTAAAAAAACAAAAACAAAGAGTTCTATAAATTTTCCAGATTTGTAGACATGATAATTGTTATGCACCTGGTTTCTAGATCATAAGAGCCAATTGTACATATTTCTTCCCAACTTCTTGTTCAGTGAATGCTTGAAATTAGTTTTTTTGGGAGGATTTATAACATATACTATGGTTTGAATGCTTCACCTCCAGAATTCAAGTGCTGCCAGTGAGACAGCATTGAGAAGCGGAGACTGTAGGAGGAGCTTAGGCCCCCAGGGTTCCCTCCTTACTGATGGGATCCAGGCCCTTAGTTAGAGGAGGCTGCATGCAGCCTTCGGTGGGCTTGTGCTCCTGTGCACCTCTGTTTTGTTGTGTGAGGACATGGCCCTCCTCCTCCTCACATCATACATTTTTTTCCAGCCATGGAATCTGCCAGGGTCTGGAGCTTAGATCAGCTAGTCTCCAGAACTGTGGGAAAACAAATTCCTCTTTATAAATTACCCAGGCTCAGGTACAGTCAGCCCTCCATATTCATGAGTTCAACTAATGTCTGATCAAAAATTTTAAAAATTCACCTTTACTTAACATGTACAGACTTTTTCCTGTCACTCCCTAAACAACATGACAACTAATAACATTGAATTTATATTGCATTGGATGTTATAAATAATTAGATGACTTAAAGTATGTGGGAGGATGTATAATACTGTACCATTTTATATAAAGGATAAAATGAACCTCCAAGGATTTTGTTGTCCCCAGGGGTACTGGAACCAAACCTCCAAGGGTACTGAGGACCAATTGTGCTTTTAATAGCAGCGCAAAAAGATCAGGACACTATGGAAGAGAGGAAACACTGCATATTTATGCTTTTCCACCCCAGAGAATCAGTTAACATTTTCCACCACACTGTTGAGTATAAAGACTGTGGTTAAACTAGGCTGATGTAACAGGTTTCAAAATACAGTGGACTAAGTAGCCATTTATTTTTCTGAAGGATGAGTCCAGAGATGGTCAGGTGGCCCAGAGCATGATTGCTCCACGATTTCATTCCTTAGTACTAATGTCCTAATTCTGTCCCCAACTGACCGCTTCTGTTGATACCACTTCTCAGCCACCAAGAAAGGGAAATGAGGATGTCTAGATCAGTGGTTTTTCTCCAGAGAAATTACCCAGATATTGTATACATGTATTACATCAGCCATGTCCTGGTTATGTGGCCATACCTACTGTCACGAGAGTTTGGAAAGATGGTCTTTAGTTACACAGCTTCCTACAGATGGTCTCTAGTTACACAACCTTTCCCAGAGGGTGAATATCAGAGCATTCTATTACTAAAGGCAATAATGAGTGCTGGGGAATATGTAGGAGTTTCTGCCATAGTCGATCTCCCTGGCCACATTATAATGATATATTCACCTTCATTTAGGAGCTACCCAAAGTGCTATAAGTAGTTATAGTAAATAAGTTGAAGTTTAGGCTATTGGGGGATGTGCTGACCTTAGTTTTGTCTATTTATGGTTTCTCATGTATGGGGAAATATAAGCTATGTGGGGTGTGTGTGTGTGTGTTCGCACACGCATACACATACAAATATACATATATATGGTTCAGAAGGAGCGGAATTATTGCCATGAAAACCCTCATGGAGGAAAATGGGATGAGCACTCTCCACATCAATTTCTCCAGGGCAGTAATTGCACAGAATTTCTCTCCTGACAGTGAAATTAAGTTTCTTAATCAGATCCCGGTTATGGCTCCAGAAAGCAAGTTCTTTGGTGCTATATTCTGACAGCCACTAGCTGTGCCTCTGGAATTATTATTCCTTATCTGTTGTTCTATATTGCCTCATCAGAAATGGGCACTAGGGACGATCTCCTCTGAGGGCAACTGCATGGTGTTTACTGTATATGTTCTCCTAGTGCAGGTTTGGGGTCTGGAGTTGCTCTTGAAATCAATCTGTTATACTGCTTTTAAAAAGCAAGAGTTGTGGTTTCCATGGCAATATAATTACCTCAAAATTTCATTAGGAAGAACTTGTGTTTTTGGTTCTGATGGAGAAAGTAGCTTGTAGGAGGTAATACCACTGAGAACAACTTGAAGATGTAGGTAAAGTACACATGTACCTTTTTGAAGGCACTGGGGACCTGGCAAGGTGGCCAGTAGTTGGAGGGCTAAGGTCTCAGAAGTGAACTCAATATTCTGCATATTTCTTTTTTTTATCTCAGGATATTTAAAATGTTTTGGTGCTGATGGTGGGAGGGAGATGCAGAGAAACCAGCAGAATGTGGCTTATAGGGCTTAAGGGTGAAATAAGAATTCATCACATTTGACCAAAGCACTCAGGACTTGAAGCACTAAGGTTCCTAAGGTGAAAGCACATAGAAGTGAGCCTGGTGCTTAGACAGTTTTCTTCCTGAAGCATTTTCCCCAAAATCTTAAGCAGTACAATAAGTGCATTATAAGTCAAGCAAAAGAATAAGAAAAATCAAACAACATGCCTGGGTTACTCCATCTAGTAGGAATTAAAAAAAAGAAACAGAATGTCTAAGTGAACATAGACGGTGCTGTTCACTGACTGTATGAAAACATTGAAAGACCACAGGTGTTCCACCATATCTGTTAGAAGAGGCCCATGCAAGTCAATGCACGTCCCCATGCATGACAAGATAGCAGAACATTGGAGTGAGCTAGGTTATGATTTCACCAGGCAAGTGCAGCAAAGTCAGGATGACATGGGGTTTGGGGAGGGGAAGTTATGCTTGACTGTGGGGTTTAGGCAAGGCAAACGTAGAGTAAAAGACAAGATAATTAACAGTAGAGGGCTGGTAGGATCAAAGATTGATGTCTCAAGACATTAGTGAGTTATTGGTGATAATTCTTAGAGGATCGACTGGACATTAGAATCTTGGAAGAGAGACTATGGTATATGAAATTGAGGTTATGAAGCAGGTGGATGGTGATGACAAAGGTCTGGGGATAGATACCTGAGGTAAGGTAGAAGATAGTCTTTAAATTTGAACTTTTTAACATAATCGCAGACTCATAGAACCTTTGCAAAAAATAGTACACAAAATTCCCATAAAGCTGCCCTAAGATTCTCTCAGTGTTAACGTTTTACCATTTAATTATTCTCTTGTGTGCACTTATGTATTTTCCTCTAGACCATTTGATAGTCAAAGTATGACCTTTTATTGCTAAGCATTTCAGTGTATATTTTCTAAAACCGAGTACATTCTCTTGTATGATCCACAATTATCAAGATTAGGAAATTAATAGTGATACAGTATTGTAAGCTGCAGACCTGTTCAAATGTCCATAGTTCTGTCAATCATGTCTTTCATGGCAAAAAGAAAAAATCCAGTTTAGGATCAAATTCAGTATCATAGACATCAGATCTCTTTAGAATCTTTCGATCTGTCTCAGAATTCAGTATTTTCTTTTTAAGTGAGCAGGCTATGTAGTTTGTAGACTATTACTAGTCAATTTGGGTGCTTATCTAATATTTTCTCAAGAATGGGTCCAGGTTCTTCATCTTTGACTGAAATACCCAGAAGTCCTGTTTTGTTGTTCTCAGTGCCTTGTGTCCAGATGTACAAGGTAACTGTTTGCCCCACAGGAGGATCACATGGTTATGGTGGTACCTGCCATGTTATAGAGTCATTTACTATTCATTATAAAGTTGTTTGTCAACAGTAATATTTTCTTGGGAGACTACATAAAATACCTTTTTTTTCTCCTCAAATTTTTACTAGTTTTAAGCATCATTGATGATTCTGGCCAAAAGTAATTATTAATGTGGTGGCTGCAAATGTGTTTTTTTCCCCCAGTTATTCTAGCAGTTGGTGTCCTCAGAAAAGTTAGGCCCACCCTTTCCTCTCTGTACTTTGTCTGATGTAGCTATATTGATACACATTTTCCTCTAGCTATTCTGTGTGCTTTCTTTTTCCATGAGATTACTTAAAAATTTTTTGTTTTTCTTTTGTCTTCATGTTTTAAGTGTGTGCTCATTTAATCCAGAGAGTTTGCTTCTACTTCTGCCTGTAGGAATTAGGAAAATTCCTTCTGCTGAGGGAAGGCTGCAGCCTCTGGTGGGTCTGCCTTGGAGTGGGAATCCCATATGATGGCATTGTACCTGCTGTTGTGTGCTTTAGAATTTACACAGGACTCTTGCTTGACGATTGGAGTTGGAACAACTTCTTAATTTGCTCAGTTTCCTGCTGTTCAGATCCTGGTACCCTGACTTTGCTGCCTTGCTTCTAAGATTTCTCCTGGGTCTTTTATTGCTAAGCATTTCAGTGTATATTTTCTAAAACCAAGAACATTCTCTTATATGCTTCACAATTATCAAGATTAGGGAATTAATAGTGATACAGTATTGTAAGCTGCAGACCTTCGGTTTTTTTCCTGTTGAGAAGATGCTTTACCCCTGTCTTGCACAATTCTGAGCTGTTTCCTAGGACACAGGTGTACTGATGTGTTCTCTTTGGATTTCTCAGTCTTGAAGATCAACTGTAGTCTCGCTTGGATTCAAGTTGACTTTAAAGCAATAACAATTGAAGATTGGTATCTGCTTCCTGATGAGGTGTTTCTGGGGTTTGGATGTCCTGTGACCAATGTGCAGGAGGATATTTACACATTTTTATACCCTACAAGTGACTGTGGCATCCAAACTCGGGTAAGAGCAATTGGTATTTTACTTGGTTGGGTCATTAAGTGCATGCTCATTTCATCCAGAGAGTTTGTTTCTACTTCTGCCTGTAGGAATTAGGAGAATTCTTTCTGCTGAAGAGAATAGAAAATGAGGTATTTCAGAGAGGTGCTTAGAAAGCATTTGACTGACAATTAACTTCCTTTACTAATGTGTTATTAGTCTAAGGTGAATGTGTTCTGACTTATGTGCCAATGCATTGATGAATATTTTTGGTTTCAGTTAGTATGAGTCTGGCATAGTCCCACCTTTAGGGAGGAAACCATGACTTTAAGGAAAACAGGGAAATAGTAAGATATTTAGAAAGACCATAGAATTTAAACATAGATAAACCATTTCTTTAACAATTAGGCTTAATTGCTTTCCCAATAAAGGTCCTTGAGGAATCATGTGGTTTCTTGGAAGCAATAAATTCAGATTTAATTAAAACTTACTAGGGGATCCTGTATTGGATGTAGTGTTCCAGGTTCAATTTGTTTAAACATAATATGTTGATTTATCTATTTAAAATTTATTTTATGCCCTCAGATTGCAAAGGGGAAGGTTATTTTTAGGACCTCACTATCATTTATCTCGAAAACATCACCAAGGCAAGGAATCATGCCTATCACATGCGCTGTTAATGAAGCCCCGCCCCCCAAATGGCCTGCGCTTTTATTCATCCACCCAAGGTACTTGTGTTCAGAGAAAGTATTGAAAAATGCCTTCCCCGAAAGCCCCCTTTAATGACATCCCTGGTTTCTCTTTTAAAGCATGTTGTTATACATCCTCAATGGATCTTGAATCATCTCTCTACTTCCTAAATAGTTTTGAAAATAAGAAGGATGTTTTCTTGCACACCAAGATCTGACTGCGATGACACACAGTTGATTTTTTAAAATTTTTTATTTTGTGTTTAGTAGAACAAGCATTTATCTTTGCAAATACTAAGAGGTGTCTGCCATTTGTAAATGAATGGGAAGATCATTATTCCTCTAATTTCTTTAAAATATTTTTCATGTCAGGATCAACCTGGGGTTCCATTTAATTTCTACATTCTATATTTTTCCTGTCTTATTTTCTCTAGCAATAATTACATGAGCACATTAGGGTTCACAACTGTCAGCAAGAAGAATTATATTTTTAATTAATTTTCCTAGTTTCTAATGACAGTTATATGCCTTCAGGATCATGAGATGAACTTTTTCAGTTTTTATACTTTTGGAAACGTTCAATAGGTCTAATTTTATGTCGAGCCTTTATTTACCAATCATTATTTTAATCTAGTTATAAAATGTCATATGTCTGGAAGATGTTAAGGCAACTTTTACATAAATGTTTTCATATTTAAATTCTATACTAAGAATCTATGATCTCATTCTGGTGTCTAAACAGCAATGGGACACAGTGGCCCTCTCATTTAAAAAATAGAAAAAAAATCCTTGTGTCAGCAAATAGAAATAATACTTGGACTTCAGTTTGATCACACTGGGGCCTAAATAGACATTAAAATGTTTTATCTCTTGTTCTTTGTTTGAAGTTTGTTTCTTTATTTTCTAGGCAGAGCGAATCATTGGCTTCTCCATTTTTCCAAAAATACTTCCGGTGCCCTTCCAAATACTTGTGATTGTGTTGTCATACTCCTGTACTTAGATCCTTCTCTATCCACGAAGATCAATGAAGTCAAGGTAGTTAAATATCAATTTATTAATATTCTTCAGGTATGGTCTATGATAAAAGGAAGATTTTAGAAAAGAAAATTGCATAAATGTGTGGTTTCATATATCAGGTACTTACCAGCCTTCCAGTTCAGGAATGGAAGATGTATGTGTTACTATGTCATCTTGTGAATTAGTCTTCATGATATTGTCCCATTCATCTGACCCTATGGGGGGATCTCTAGTAGGGTTTCTCGGGCTTTGTAGAGTAGACCAGATCTGTAATCTTGGTATTGATGTGTGCATAGTTGGCCACTTCAACATTCACTGAAACTTATATAGTAACAAGAAATATTTTAGTTTTACTATGAAGGCAGTCAGTCACTAAGCAATCACTAAAGGTACAAACTTGGCATTTTCTTGGAGATAAATCCTCTTTCTTAAAATCAAACCTGTTCAGAAGAATGTTCCCTACTCGTGGAATTTTCCCACTGAATCAGCAGTGAAAGGGAAGTTGTTAAAAAAAAAAATTACATGTTTAGGGTACTTGGGACAAGGTATGACCCTGAAGAGAAAGGGGTTTGTTCTACAGAGATTGCTTTAAAGCTAGAGTTCGAAATGAAGCCATTTACTCCAGGAAATTGGAATGTTGCACCCATTTTATTTGTTCTAGAGCTCTATAGTTACACACAGCAGTTGGGTCTATCCCAGCAAACTCATACATATGTGGAATTTGCTTTCAGTTCATGATGTCCCTCTTTCCCACCTTTTCCCCTTTTCCCCTTTTCCCATTCTCCTACTTTACTAGACTTCCTTTTGCTTGTCTATTAATTCATATTTGATGGTTTCTTTCTGCCTATTCTTAAAGGTGACGTTCCCTGTAGTATATATGTGCACATGACATGATTTAAGGATTTATTCTTCATTACTCCCCTTTCCATTCCTTCACTCTCTCTCTTCATGTCCTCCTACATCCCTGATATTTCCCTTGTTACCCTGCCCTCCCTCCCCCTTTCCTTTATTTGACTCTAGCCTCCATATATGAGAGAGAACACCCAAACTTTGAGTTTGAGCTTGGCTTATTTCACTTAGCATGATGTTCTCCATTTCCATCCATTTACTGACAAATGCCATAATTTCATTCTTTTTATGTCTGAGTAGAACTCCATTTTTTTTTGTGTGTGTATGTATATACACAGTTACATACTACAATTTCTTAATCTAGTCACCTCTTGATGGGTATCTGATGTTCATCCATAGCTATTGTGAATTGTGTTGCACACAGTTTAATACATTGTACTTAAATTTTGTGCCTGAGCATTTTTAAATTCAAGTATTTATAGCTCTTGATGTGATGTCTTCTCATGGGTTAGTCTTGAGGATACAGATCAATTTCTTCCCTCCTTTCTATCCCAATAAGAAAACTAGTTTAGCCAGATTATCCCATCATTACTAATATGAAAGACATTTATCAATTCTTTCTTTTTCTCTTCTAGGAAGTGCCTAACATTAGAACACTGACCACCACATGCCTCATTTTATTTTCAATTGGGAAATGGAAATGGGTTACATAATGATGCACAGAGCAACATCAGTCTCTTGAAGACAGAGAAGCAATAACAATCTTTTGAAATGGCATAGCTTTTACTGATATCATGTGTTTTTAGATGTTCTTATAAATATGTAATTTTAATAAAATTGACATTTCTTTTATGACTCCTTTTGAGAAAGGAGTTTAAAAATTATACTGGAATCAAATTCAATAAATAGTTTTGGAAGTTACTCATTGCACATTCTTCTTATATATTTCTCTTGGCCTCAATTTCCTGATCTGTAATATGGGAATAACAGTATATGTTTTTTGAAGGTGTCTGGCTTCTAGATTGACCCCTGGGTCTGGTTTTAGACATGCTTTCCCCACTGGAATGCAGCTTCAAGTTAGTAATTGTCATGGATTGGATGTTTGATGTCCCTGGAAAGCTTATGCGCTGAAAGCATGGGCTTCCTGCCAGCAAGGTACAGAGGTAGATTTTAGATAATTAAATTTTAGAGGTTATAATCTCATCAGTGAACTAATCCATTTGATGAACAACTTTTTTTGAAATACTGGGTGGCAACTGTCAGGAGGTGGGGTGTGGCTAGAGGAGGAAGGTCAAGGGAGGCATGACTTTGGACTATATCTTGTCCCTGATATGTCTCTTTTCTTCCTGGCTGTCATGTACTGAGTAGCTTTCTTCAACTATGTTCTTGTGCCATAATGTTCTGCCTCACCTCAAGCCCAGAGCAATGGAGTTGGCTGACCAAGGACTGAATATCAGAAACCACGAACCCCAAATAATCTTTTCCTCTTCTAAGTTGTTTTTGTCAGGTATGTTGATCACAGTAATGGAAAACTGACTAATACAAGCATACTCTTTATTTTCTCAGTTTGCTGTAGGCATAGGAAATAGCTTTATTCTGTTATGTATGTTTTTTAGAGCATCCAAGAAGATATTTTAGGCTATTGTCATTATCCTCCTATAATCCAAAAGTCTAGGTTTGTGTTTTCTTAAAACATATTTATCTGTAAAATTCTTAATAAAATTTTCTGTGCTGCTTTCTATAAATAAGAGAATATGTCTCAGTACCACCACAGAGAGAGAACTCTTATTAACATTTTCTTTTTCCTGTAGTGGGGAATTTTTTCTGAATTGGGCACTCTACTGCTGAGCTACATCCCCAGGCTTTTTTAAACTTTGAGATGGGATCTTGCTGTTTCCTAGGCCATCCTTGATTTTGGGATCCTTCTATCTTACCCTCTTGAGTAACTAGGATTGCAAGTATGTGCCACTTCACCCAGCTTGCTATGTTAGCATAGTTAATAGAGTGTACAAAGTGCTTTGAGGTTTTACTAATATTGGTTGCATATATTCTCTCCAGATTGGCTACAAAAGTTTCTTTAGCCTTAAAATTTCTAGATAAACAACAGAGAAAACTGTGCCGATAACTTGGTTCCTTACTATAACCTTCCCCCTTTTCCTCTGATAAATAGTAGAAATAGTTTCAGGAGTTTAGATGGAAACAAATTTCACTTCATTCCAGGAATCTTTCTTTCTCACAAAGTCATATAGTAGGATTCCTAAATTTTAAAAATTTGAGTTGACTCGAGGGAGGATACTGGAGCAGGACCCAGGGTTAGAGTGTCTGGTCTTCATTTATTTATATGTTTACTGTATTTACTTGAACATTAGTAAATTCATATTTTATGTGTTGAAATATATTTTTATCCTGTATATATGTCAAGGGCATTTTCCACACAAATTCATTTTTAAAATAAGTAAATAGCTACCTGTTCATCATAGTTTTATTTTTATTTAAAATATACTGATGAATAGTTTGGTTAGTATGGCATAGCCATGAGAAATATCTTAATATGGAAAAGCAAATTTTACTTATTTATTTTGTCATAAACTACGTTATTTTATACAGGTCATTAGTTCACTCCTGTAGTGTAATAAATTATCCCAATACTTAGTGACTTAAAATGATGACACTTTTCATGTCTCATAATTCTGTGGGTTGGTTGGGCTTTTATTCTAGCTTCAGTGAAGAGCTGCATTAAGCTGGAAGATTGGGTAGCATGGGAGTTCCAAGATGGTCTCATGCACATATTGGATAGTTAGTGCTGGTACACTTGGGCCTTGATTTACTTGCACCTCTCTCTCCTTCTCGTTACCTCAATTGGCTTAATTATATAATACTCTCAAGGGGGTGAGGCAGAGACTGCGATTTGCTGAGCCTCAACTCTAGGATTTATACATCATTATGATCACATTCTCTTGGTCAAGGTGAGTCCCAGAACAGCCCAGATTCAAGTGGCTGGGGAAATTTGTTTTGCCTGTGTGTGGGAGGAATAGTCAAATCTCACTGAAAAGATATTTACATACTTGTATGAGAAGAATATGTGGTTATGAGCAATCTATCACACAGGATACAAAGACCTAGGCATAATTTATATAATTATAAAACCTCAAATCTGTTAATAGGCATTTAAAAAATTATGAGTATTGTGTTTTGTTTTTTTTTTTGTACTTACATATTTTATTTAGGCCTTTAAAATATTGACTGTTTTAAACAAAACTTGTTACAACATTTAAAATTGAAAACCTCAGGATCCCTTATCAAAGCAGATCCTTAGCTTGCCCTGTGGTGGTTCAGATGGGCCAGGGTCCTATGTGTGTAGGTTTACGGGTTATCATTTTTTTAAAAAAGTGGTATAATGATGGCTATCAGAACAGTTCTGTGTAATTCTCTGAAAAAGATATTGATGACCACTATATATGCAAGTGATCATCACATTCCCTTCTAGGGGAGGCTGGAGGTTATCACTGGTCAGTAAGCTGTGAGCTGAAGTTCTGAGAGGCTCTTCCCGGATAAAACAGAGGAGTGAGTGTAGGAAGGTGCAACCTTCATTTGCTTGGGGCCTTCAGTGACTCTATGGAGCTGAGTCCCTTGCTTGTGTTGATAGATATCAAGAGTAACAAACATGTCAGGCAACTGAAACTTCAGGTTTAACATACATCCTATCCAGACTAACATATTCCTTTAATAATGTTTATGTACCCCAAACAAAGGATTAATCACATGCAGATGATTGTGGGTGAAAAATGGAAAGCTTCTACATTGGTAATGTCTAACAAATCTTTTATTAATTTATACTTTTTATTGGTGCATTATAATTATATGTAACCATGGGATTTTTTTATAATATATGTGCACACAATAAAACAGTACAATTCAATCAATTTCATTCCCTAGTATCTCCCCTTTTCCCTCCCTTGATCCCCTTCTTCTGAAGCATTGTCAATCTGTGATGAGATATTTCTCTATTTCTGGGTTACCATGTGCTTTGTCAGACCTCAATTTTTGAAGGCCTACTATAAAGTCCAAAAAATACTGAATTGGTACATGATTAAAACACTTTTTCAAACTTCTTTATTGATTTGCCATTTTTTAAATTTTTTTATTAGTTATTGATGGACTTTTATTTATTTGTTTATATGTGGTGCTGAGAATTGAACCCAGTGCCCCATACACGCTAGGCAAGTACTCTACCACTGAGCCACAACCCCAGCCCGATTTGCCATTTTCCTTAAGACAATTTTTGGATAGTTCTTTACTAAGGTTTTGATTTTTAGTTTCTTTTTGTTATTAAAGTGATTATGCATTGAAAAAACAATAATGACTTTAAAATCTGTGTGTGAAGGACTTGCAAAGTAAGAGGGCTCTATGAATATCCTATCTATGGATATTTTCTCCCTTGTTCTTTCCCTTACCATACTGTGTTCAAGTATGATAGAGGATGAAAGATTGAGGGGTAGAAGTTTTCCTGGTCACACGGTACGATGGTGCACCATAGATACTATTCCCTATATCTGAAGTCTCATATTTCATGTTAAGAATGAATTTTTTGGAAGATAAAACCTTATCTAGATTGTTCCATTAGGGATTATCTATTCCATACAACTCCCCCCAGCCCTTTCTATATGTCAACTGGTGCATTTAAGTCAACACTTGAAATATTACTCTTATGGAAAAATTGATAAACATTTATTAATGATACTGTAAATATAATGTCACTGCTAAGCTTAATTCATTAAAATATTTTAATGGGTTCTGGGATTGAAAATTGATGTCCTCTTATATGCTCCCACCTTGATTAGTCTGAATGACTACTTATACAGTAGTTTCCTATCAATAATGCTTCATGATTTTTTTCTTTCATTATAGGAATTGTAGAACACATACATTTTATTCCTGATTAAATATATGAATGAAAGTATAAATTGTAGATGGGGAGGTTACCTTACTAACCCTGGTACTTTGGCTGTCTGAAGATTTTATTGCTTATTGGAGGTTGGACTAAATTCCTATGGATATCATCTTTTGCCTATTTTTTTTTAAATTAATAGCTTTCTCTGCAGTCCAAATTTAAGAACTTTTCTTGTGGGGGAGAAAGAGATTTTAAATTTGTAGTGAAGGCATTTTAAAAAGTTTTGTAATTAAAAAAATCTTTTTTTAGTTGTAGATGGACACAATGCCTTTATTTTGTTTATTTTTATGTGGTGCTGAGGATTGAACCCAGTGTCTCACATGTGCTAGGCAAGTGCTCTACCACTGAGCCACGACTCCAGCCCCTCATTTTGCAATTTTTAGTAGCTATTTTTCTTCAAAAAAAGTGTAAGTCATGACTTAATGTGGTGTTGTAGACTAAAATGTGACTGCATTTCATCATATACTTCTGAGTGACAGCTGAGTAGCTACTGCACTATGATGTAGTTCTTATTAGTGCCCATATCACTTCCTTCTGATGACTTGTGTAACACAAGATGAAATCAAAGTTGTCTCTGTACCTGGTTGAAAGGAGAGTGAACTGTGTTATTCTCTGTATTTCTGTCTTTTCTATTTTTTCCTCTTTCTACCCGTTTCTCTACTATGTAATAATAATTTTAAGCCAGTGTAAAAAACTGATTCATCCGTCTTGCTCATAAGAAGTTGAAATTTAGGCAGAGATTTTTTTATGTCAGTTAGCTGTGAACCAAAATTAAATTCCATTTTCCAAAAGTCTTTACTGATAAAGCAGTGGATTAACTAGTGGCATTGGAAAAATCTTGTAAGAAATCATGTGCTCTTAGGAGTTCTCTTGAAACTATTTACTCTTAGTCTATAGATTATGAACCAATGGATGAAAGTTATAAGGGAGTCATAATCACACTGTATTCTTTATTTTTGGTAAAGTTGTTGACATCAGAGATTAGCCCCCTGGAAAAATAAGAATTGCTCCAGATCTTTGCCCCTCCTTGACTTCCCCAACCAATCAGGGAGATCAAGGAGGGGGTCCCTGCCTTATAGTTTTCATGATGCAAGAGACCTAGGGCCAGGAAGATTCCAACTGAGACCAGTGAAAATCCCCACAGGCATGTGGAGAGACTGTTCCTTCTCACTAATGGGTTGAAGATTGAATTTTCTTATGAGAGAAGGTTGAACAGAAATTCCATACGTAGGTTTCAAAAACTGCTCCTTCTTGGGAACACAGTAAGCAACTATGCTGTCCTGCTCCTGTGTAGTTCCACTTCCCTGCCTGTTTGCCTGTTCTCTACTTTCCCACCTTTCCCTTTCTAGTAAACCACTGAGGGACGTCACCGACACCATATGGAGTATACCTACCTCTGAATGTGAGGATTTTTATTTCAATTCATAAGGAAATACTCTTAATTTTCCTCTGGGGAGATATGAAAATAGAACTGATTTCTACTATATCAGTTGGAATTGCTACAATTCCTCATATCAACATCTGCCCCATACATGTAAAGTATGTGTCCTGCCTACCTCAATCCTTTCAACCTGTCCGTTAGATTGATGTGGGTGAAAATTTTAGAAAACTAAGAACTAAAGAGAAGTCTTAAAAATTAAACAAAAGAAAAGCAAAAATAGGTGTTGTACAAAGAGGTGTTTTAAGGGAAAATTCTTGATGTAATACCTACTGGACAACCTCTCCATGTTGTCACTGATGAACCCAGCCTAATTCCATCTCAAGATTGGGAGCCATTTCATCACAAAGTCATGAAAAGTTAATTTCTGTTTTACTATAAATTATTGCAATTTCTAAACTTGCTTGGAATGCCTGCCCTTGCCTTGAACTCACTCATGCCTGGTTTTCCCTGACCAGATAACAATCCTCTCTGAAACCCTAATGGCACCTCATAAATTCTGATTTTGGGATCTAAATTTACTCCCTAAGTGCTGAATCATTTAGACCATTAACCTACTACCTGCCTTTGTATTATGCTTGTCAAAATCCTGTTATCTGTAAGTTCTCAAGACAGCCCCCTTTTTGCAACTTTTTGTACTATAAAACTGTGCTCCTAGAGAGCCGGAGTACTGTCTTTTAACCCATGGATTTTTGGAGAGACAGTCCCGGTGGGTTGGAATTACAAGCTTGCTTTAATTTGATTTAAAATTGGAGTTGAACCAAAAAAAAAAAAAAAAAAAAAGCTAAATAAATAAAATAAATAAAATTGGAGTTGGTGGTCTTTTCTTTGTGTTTGTGGTTTAACATCCGCATGTATATAGGCCAAAAAAATGATACATCAATCACTGTGTAAAATCAATTTAAAATATAAGAGACTGCTAATCAGAGGCCCATTTATAAAACATCACATTTATAAATAATATGGCATAGCATAGTCTACTAAATATTATAAAAATGAAAGTTTGCTTCATTATCATGCTCAGAATCTAGAAAAACAGGATTTTTCCCAATTCATGTTAAGTTGCTAGAAATACAGATATCCAAAAATACCAAATTTCCATTTATAATTATATAAAACATTTATGAAAACATACTCCAAAATGTACAGTATTAAAAAATATTGTACATACACCTTAAAATATGAGGTAAGAATTTATGTTAATCTTAAGCATTCCAACAATGCATTTAGTTACAGGAACAAATTAAACAGAAAAGAACTGGTCATAGTTTGGCACTGTTCTAAGTGGCTTTCATAAATTTACCTTTTAATCAGTCCACAACCTGTTGAGCAAACAAGTATCAAATTGGTCAATTAGGATGACAGGCCACATTGAAATGAAGCTTTTTTTTTTTTTTTCCAAGAAGCAAAAAGTGGTGCTGGCTCCCTAGCAGTTGAAAGGGCTAGGAGGGGAAAGCTACTGAGTCAAAGTGGAGAAAATTGTTCCAGCCAAGGTCATTGACAAGGAGGCCTCTGAATGGAGATACTTGGACTAGGAATGTAGATATGCAAATGACGAAGACTGGCTTGGGAGTCCTGGAGCCAGAGCATTCAAATCTACCCTTTAATCCTTAGGACCCTGGACTTGAGTGAACTGGACATTGAGGGGATATGAACATAATCATTAATCTGTCAGAGGAAATCACAGACTAGTGCTACACTCAGCATTACCCCAAGGGGCATGAGCTTGAAGGCCATAAGCCTAAATATTAGCAAGCCAGGAAAAGATGTTCCATAGCTCATTAGGGTCTATTCTAGAGAACTGGGAGGCCAACCTAAGACTAGTTCTCTCCTGCCAGTTTCATTAAGGAGCAGGGCCAGCTAAAGGAAAATGTTGAACCAGAGACCTCAGATTGATAGTCATTATACCTGAGATCCTTGTAGGCAAAATCCATGATCTATACCAGTGAAGTAAATGGAGAAGGTGAGTTTCTCCAAGATCTTGCTTTTCTAATGAGCATCCTGATCTACCATTGATTTGAATCTCTGAGGGAATAAAAGGTTCTTGGAGGATTTCTCATGGAGATTGATCTGTAAATAATTGTAAAAGAGGAAAAGGATGCATAGCCTGATCAAATGTGGTGGAAATGAGAACTACCCTTTAGGCAAATTGCTGTGAAGCCCCAGATTACTCAACCTGAGACCTATACTATAGGATAGGGTTATCTTATTCCCATTAGCCACTTAAACTGGTTCTTTAATTGTCTACTAAAATGCTCAACTGTACCAGTGACTTGGGGTGCTGTGGAGCATGGAGAGTCCATAATATGGCCCTTGATTGGGTCCACTGATGTGTGGTCTACATTGCAAAGCTATTATCAGATACAATGTTTTTAGGGAACCCAAAGAGGGAACAAATGTGTTCTTGTAGGGCCTAGACAGTGTGGCTCAAATCAGTAGACCGTATAAGGATATTTAGGCCAAATCCGGAACAAGTCCCAGCTGCAGTCAGGATCCAGCTGGATAGTCTAGATGGGATGATGGGAAGAGAGGCCCAGTGTGATCTGTTTGCTAAGAACGTCCTGTTTGTGGGGGGGAGGGCTTTGTCCCTGGGCAGTACCTTTAGTTTTATCCAGAAGCTGGCAGTCAGAACTGCTCTTCCATGTTGTTTCAGTATCTTCTGGTGACAGTAGCAGTTTATTGCACACAGGCCCAGTCTAGAACGGTATCTGAATTTTCATGAGCCGCCATCTTGCAAATCCAGGAGGTAATTGGTCACATATCTGTTTGTTCCAAGATGAAACATAATTCAGTGTCTAAATTTAGCTGACAACCAGACTACTCATTGGTTGTGTTCCCTTTTTCTATGAATGTCCATATTGGTAACAAACACCTTATTAGCTGCACAGTTGATTTTTGTCCAGCTGTCTCATCTCCAGACAGACTTATTTTATATGCCATTCTGAGTCTTGCTACTAATCTGACCAAACGACCAGGACATTTGGTAGGGCAGTTAGGAAAGCCATCCATATTGCACAAAGCCTCACACTGTGCCACGTCCTTTACTGTGTCCACTAAAGGACACCGGATTTAGCCTCACTCTAATCCATTCCTGTAGACATTATTTGGAGGGGCCATCAGTGACCCAGGCCCATGCATGACCTTGGAGTTTTCTTTATCTGAGTCCTCATCTGGTTTGTGGAAGCAGGAACTTCTTGAGTGATATGCTGAGAGAAAAAGAGACACTCCTGGGACATCTTTATGGAGCAACAAGACCTCAGCTTGACTATTTTTTTTTTGTCTGATCCTATGTGTAACACTTCCATTTCACTACAGAGGGTTCCTGAATTACTTGGTGATTTGAGGTCTCTGAACACATAACATGATTGAAATTTTCAGTTATGTGCTTAGTATCCACTAAGGCCTCTAAATAGGCCAGTATGTTTCTACTAAATATTTTTTTCCTTTATTTTATTTTTATGTGGTGCTGAGGATTGAACATAGTGCCTCATGCATGCTAGGTGAACACTCTACCACTGAGCCACAACCCCAGCCCTCTAGTAAATATTTAAGAAGAAATAATTCTTTGAGAGAATTGGTAAAGAGATAATAATCTCCACCTCATTTTATGAAGCTAGGATAATCTTGATAAAAAAATCTGAAAAGGACAATAGGAAAATAACCAGTTACCATTGTCACTGATATACATGGAACTAAAAGCTCTAAAAAGTATGTTAGAAAAGCCAAGTCCAACTATCCAGAAATATAAGGATGATGGGTTTGCATAAGTAATGAAAGTTGCACTTAACATTAGAAAAATATCAAAGTATTTTACCAGCTTATCAGATGAATTGATGGTATAATCTCAGTAAATGCAGAAAAATTTTGATGGCATTTCTGAATCAACGATGATATAGAAGCAAAATATCAAACATTCTATAACTTTTCCACTGAGATCAGGAATAAAACAAGGGTATTCACTGTTACCATTTCACTTGACTTTATTGAAGGTTCTGTGTAGAAAATATGGTAACATAAAGGTACAACAGAATAAACAGCTATCTAGAAAGAAATAATACTGTTTTTGTTCACAGAAGAATCATTTTATATATGTAAAATGCAGGTGACCTACTGAAAAATAAGTTTGGTTATTAATATATAAAACAGCTGCAATTCATTGTACCATCAAGAGTAAGAAAAATAATATAAATGCATGAAAGTATTAATACCTATGAAAAAGTCTAAGGAAATATGCAAGAATACTAAAGAGAAGATTGTAAAACATTACTCTTACATATTAAAAAGACATAAAAAAAATGAAGAGATTATGATCATGGACTGAAGATCCATTGATTATAGATTGATTCCAATACTGATCGCATTTCTATTTTTTTCCTTTTGTTACTGGGAAACCTTAAAAATTATGGAATGGCAGATGAAAAAGTTCTAGAGCCCTACTGTACAACCTTGTTAATGACACTGTACTATAGACTT
This sequence comes from Marmota flaviventris, assembly GCF_047511675.1. Lineage (NCBI taxonomy): Eukaryota > Metazoa > Chordata > Mammalia > Rodentia > Sciuridae > Marmota > Marmota flaviventris. Next base: position 12,545,805 of record NC_092506.1, on the reverse strand, counting down.
AAAATTTTGTTAAGAAGGTAAAAATAAAACAAGGGAAAATATAAGCAAGTGTAAACTCTAAAAATTATGAAATGACATTTGGCCAAATAGCCTCAAAATATCTTTATAGAAAATGTAGAAGAATTTACTGTACCAGATATCAAAACATACCCTAAATTTATTATCAAGATAGCGTGACACGGCTACAAGGGCAGACAAAAACCCATCTGAAAACTGCAAAAGGCTCCTGAAAGAAATGAATGCCTAAATAAATACCAAATATATCCTGTGCTCAGGCTGTAAGAGTAAAAGAAATTGAAGTTAAAGTGTAAAAGACCGGGTATTGTAAAGTTTCTAAGCTGCAAAGCCTGAGTTAAAATGTAAAGGACCAGGTATTGTTAAGTTCCTATGCTACACCCAAAACTTGAAATTCCTGTAGCTGTTAGGACAATTCCCGGGACTGCCCAGTAGATATTCCCCCTGACCATCTAGTTGTTTAATAACCTAGGACCCTGTGCAGCTTGGCACGTAGGCATCTTAGGGCCCAAACCAATCAGTTTGAATGTACCCCCCTTCTTAGGATTGACCTCTCACTCCCTCCCGACCTGTTCCCGCCAATGAATGTACTAATCATGTTTAAAAATTGTTGTTTGATTTTCCCACGCCTCATGATGATTTGTTCTGATGTATGCAAAGTCCCTGCCCTCCCCAAAAAGTGTACTTAAGCACTGCTTAACCTCTGCTCGGGGCTCTTGGCCACTATCCCTTCTTGAGTGAGCCTGGAGCCCCAGCGCACTGGATTGGATCCTCAATAAATCCCCTTTTGCTGTTTCATGAGCCGGTCTCTTGGTGGTCTCTTCCTCCGACGTTCGCCGGACCCTTACAAGGCATACATGCCTTACATTACTATGAGGACAATACTGAAAGCAATCTATGCATTGAGTGCAATCTCTATCAAAATCCCCAATGCCATTTTTTTTCATAAAGAAAAAAGCTGACCATAGAACACATGTGGAAATCCAAAATAACCAAACAATCTTGAAAAAGAATAGTAAGAATAGTGACACATAACTCTCAGTTTCACAATATACCACAACCGACGGTAATCAAAATAGTGACTGGCATAAGGATAAAGATATAGATCAATGGAATAGACTTGAGAGTCTAAAAATAAACCCAAACATCCACGATCAACAGATTTTTGGCCAGGGTACCAAGATCATTAGTTGGGGAACAAATTGTCGCTTCAATAAATGGCGCTGAGACAACTGAATATCCCCATGGAAAAGAAAAACGTGGAACTCCTACCTCTTACCATTCGAAAGACGAACTCAAAATGTAGCAAACACCTAAATATAAGACATGGAGCTATATGACTTAGGGGAAACTTTTCATGACCTTGGATTTGGCAGTCAAATTTTAGGCACAGCATTGAAATCACAAGCAATGAAGGGAAACATGGAAAAATGGAGTTGACAAAAATTAAAACAACCTCAATCCAGTGAAAAGATATTCTACAGGATGGGGAAAAAAAATTGAGAACCTCGAGCCTGTAAGGTGTCTAGTATTCAGAGTATTTAAAGAACATTTACAACTGAATAGCAAAAAGAATCAAAAATGGAAAAGAACTTGAGTAGGCATTTCTCCAAAGATTTACAAAGGACCGGACAAGCACCTGAAAAGACAGTGAATCAGTTGAGAAATGCAAATAAAAACCACGATGAGACAATCTCTTCACAACCAACCACAAAACTGTCAATGAGAAACAGTGACACATAACTCTCAGTTTCACAATATACAGTGTTAGCTGGGATTTGGAGAAACGGGGGCCTTTGTACATGGCTGGAGGAGGTAAGTTGTGGGTTCCACCATCAACTCGTCATATCAGGACTAAAATTAAGGCCCCGTGTTATGTGCTTTTGTTTCCATGAGGCTCTCCATGTCTGGTGAGATGGGGAGGGCCTCTACTGACTTGACTTCACAGATCTCTCCCCTCTTTGCTCCTGTGGATGAAGTCCCCAGGAGGAGCAGATACGTGGAAGCCAGTGAGTGGAAACTTATCTCTGAATGGCAGTTTCTGTTTTGTGACAGCCTAATGAATCATTCAAAGGAGGCCATTGTGTCCTCCTGTGGGAGCCAGGGGTCATCTCATCCTCTTCAGACTGTGAGGACTGTGACTTGTACCACCTGGCTGCCCACTTTCTTTACCCTAAGTGCAGCTTCCCTGTGGCCCTATGTGACATGGGGCATTCCCCAGGCAGTGACGGCAAGTCCTAATGAACTGCTGAGGAGCCAATCTGTTCTGTGTCACTTGTCAAGTGTTTGGCGATCACTGCAATCCTGGCATGGGAAGCTCTCCCTCAGCAGTGGGGTGAATAGAGGCAATTAAAATATAGGCCTCCAGCCCACAGAATTGAAAACAAATATTCAAACAAATATTGTACAGAAAGATTCATAGTAGCACTGTTCACAAACATGTTAACTCAATTGTGCATCAGTAGATAATAAAAAACACAATATGATATATCCATCCAAAGGGGTTTTATTCAACTCTGACGAGGAATGATGTACCGAGACTAGGATTTAGTGTATCTTGAACAAAGTTACATTAAATGAAATAATCTATGCACAAAAAGTCACAGATAATTCAATTTTTATACAATATTCAAAATGGGTAAATCCACAGGAACAGAAAGATTAATGGTTTCCGGGGATTGGGAGAAGAGAGGAGTGGGGAGTTGCTTAATTGCTTTAGGTGCTTCTTCAGGGCGGGGGTGATGAAGATATTTTGGAACTACTGATGATTGAACATGTATGAATGTGCTAAATACCCTGAATTGTGTATTTAAAATGGTTAATTTTATGCAAATTTAACCTCTAAAAAATTTCAGCGGTTATTTTAACAGAGGAAGAAAGCATGTAAGTTATTAGAATTAGAGATTTCAGAATTATGTATTCTTACGTTGTTAACTGTTTATTTATTTATATTTTTGGTACCAGGGATTGAACTCAGGGCACTTAACCACTGAGCCATATCCCCAGCCCTTTTAAAAATTTTATTTAGAGACAGGGTCTCACTGAGTTGCTTGGAGCCTTGCTAAATTACTGAGGCTAGCTTTGAACTCATGATCCTCCTGCCTCAGTCTCCCAAACCAATGGGATTATAGGCACACACCACCATACCCAGCTTCTTGTTAACTTTGTAAAAAAACATGTTCACCTGTCGGATTAAGAGAACAGAAAATTATTGTTGAATAAAATTGACTGATTATAGTCCTTGACCTTCCTAAATGTGTTAAGCATCAAACACTCTAAAATCCTATTGATTTTAAGAATATGCAATGTAATAGAAATAAATACTAGCGAGGACATCACCTTGAGGTTTCTGATGTTCATAGATGGAACTCTTTGCTAGTTCTGTGTCACGTCAGCTCACCGTCCTGGAGATCTGTATCGGGATTTGACACTATTCACCAGCAATCATCCTGCACTCAGAGCTGACACAGGCTTCGTGACATGCCATTTAATATCTTAAGGCAAAACAGTAGACTTTTAGTTTTGAGATGGAACTTTTTAGGGGTTTCAAAATTTGAAGCTTCCAACATTTGGAGCTGGGCAGCATTGTTATTCTTTCCCATTAGCCCTTTCTCTTAGGAATTTTCATTTCTAGATTTAGTTGTCCAAAAATCCCTTAGAGAATCTTTCGTCAGCACCCTAATATGTACATATTCATGATAAATGCCTCGAAATCTAAAAGTTGCATTTTCCCGGCCCTCAGACCATGCTGTGTTGGTTTGTTTATCTGAACCAGGACCTCCTGGAGGTGGTTAGTGCTGTTTGGCCCAGGCTTACTGGATCTGAATCATTGGCTTGTAGGTGGGGCATTGGCTTTTTTTTTTTTTTTTTCCTGTTCTTTTCTCACAAAATCCCATAGTGAACCTGATAATATGGTATACAGTATTTTCATTCAATTTGCAAATGGTTCTTTGGTATTAATGAATACCAATAAGGGTCAGGCAATGGGTAATTGGCCTCAATTGAGGTCTTATTTAAAGGCAGAGACCGCACCTGAAGGATAACTGGTAGAAATATCAATGGTACCATCAAGGCCTGTTTCAAAAAAGACCATAGGACTCACCTGTGGAAACACTCCGGCCAACTCCTTTGTTTTAGAGAGGCAGGAATGGAAGAAAGGAGTGAACCCCAATGGGAATTATAGGAATGATTGAAACTCAGGCTGAAGGACACAACCAATAGCCTTGATACTTTCTCAGGCTTGTTTAACATAGATTTTGATCAATGCTCATACTCAAAACCCATGTAAGCCCCCAAGTTAGAAAGTCGATGCTGTCTGCATTGCAGGAGTTCTGTCTTTTCTCACCTAAATAAATGCTACTTCATTTTACTCTTGCCTTCCCTTTTTGTCCATGGATTTTATTCCTCAAATCTGCAAGACAAGAACCCAAAAGGAAATTGGCAAAGTGGGAAATCTAGTCCCATCTCAAAACTGAGTTTCATTACTACTTGGATTCTCCTAACCTTGCAAATCCTTGCTTTAATCATCCAATAGATAGACATAAAATATGTAAGACAAATACATGCTTGGGGAAGACACCATAGGGGATACACCCAGGATCACTTTTATATTCTCTTCCCTGATTTTCTGATTTATAATTGTAATTTTGGCTCCCAGGAGAAAAGGCCAAGACTATGTTAAGGGCTTCTTAGTGTCTTCCAGAATGGTAAATCATCACTCACAGCTGAGGAGGCAAGAGGTTTATAAACCCTGCAGAGGCCCGCCTACCTTGGTTTCTTGCTTGTTGCAATACCTGGGACTGAGACTTGAAGTGACAATGAAGCTCTCAGGCATGCTAGGAGGGCTTCTTATGCTTTTTGTGTCCGTTAAGGGTCTTGCTGATTGTAAGTAACCGAGAGAATTCCAGAGGTGGCAATTTCAAGCAGTGGGGGTGCTTTTAAAGCATACTGTTGACTTTTGGGTTTTGTTTCGTATCATCTGGTGATCAGTTGCTAAAACACTGCTAGGTTGCAGTAAGCTAGGGTTTTGACCACCTGTCTTCAGCACAGTTCTTCCTTTTGAATCTATCCCCTGAGCTGATCTCAAGATATTTTTCTCCACACTTTCAAAAAATTTCCAAGTTCATAATTTCTTTTGTCTAGAGACTGGCTAGTCTCTGTGCAGAATATAAAATACTTGCACTGACTGGCAAAATCAGGAGAGATTGCCAGGTCCCCTGGAGAGAAAATTCCTTAGGTCTGCATGTTCTAGCCATGTGTTAGGAAGTTTGGTCAGAGAGTAGTCAGCTGTTTTCAGCTGTAAATGATTCCTTTTTAGAGTTGAGACTCTGAATAGATTTTTCATTGGTTTTAATTCTGCTCTGCCACTTAGCAGTTATGTAAGGGCATAAGTTTATTCATCTGTAAGTATGGGATAATAACTTGAATTCATAGAGACACAATAAGTATGACTCAGACCAAAATTTGTTAGCAATCATAAAAGTTATTGAGGTAACCGAAATATTATTTATCTTATAATTCTTTGTTCAACTTGGGATTTATTTATTTTATTTTATTGTATGTGTTTGTGTGTGTGTATGTGTGTGTGTGTGTGTGTGTATGAAACTCAGGGGTCTACCATTGAGCTATATCTGGAGTCCTTTTTATTTTGTGATAGGGTGTTGCTAAGTTCCCCAAGCTGTCTTCAAACTTGCGATCTTCCTGCCTCAGCTTCCCCAGTCACTGGGATTACTGGCATGTACCATTGCACCTGGCAATTTTAGAATTCTTTGGTTTCATCTAGTTATCAGGCAGGTAATATTAGCAGGCTCCAACACTGTAACTGAAAAATTTAAATAGGAGCACATGATAAATTTTCACTTGTGTGTAACCAATTATAAAAGCTCTTCCTTTCCTATTTCAGGTCTAGATCTGTTACAATGGGAAATATTTCAAAAACATATTCATGAGACCTACTAGTAAAATTTGAATGCTTTCTTAAACCCCGGGGGGGGGGGGTGTCGGATCTTTGGCTTAGAACATCTCAGTAAATAACTCTCCTAAGATTTTTCCATATTTTGATGAAGAAACTGAGTCACAGAGATGAAGTATTTGATCCAATATCTTACAATGGGAAAATATACAAATAGAAAACATTTTCACTCTGTAGTTGAGAATTCAACCAAGTTGAACAGGCTGAAAATTTCCCAAGCTGTTGTTGGGGGACACACATGTTATATGATATTTTCCCCTTTTTGTTATTTTCTTTCAACAGTGACTGTCACCTGTTCTGCTTCCTGGCTCCTGGTCAAAGTTAGACGAACACCTATAATAAATGACCTGCAACCTCAGTCAAATGAGCTCTACCTTGGGTATGGCTGCCCTGTGAACATAGTCGAGGAGGACTTCTTCCAGTTCCTTTATCTTCTAGCTTTTTGTGGCATCAGGGTTTATGTAAGGGCATTTGTTTATTTATTTTTAAAAACAATTTGGATACCTTTCTTGGACCATGTTAACAGAGTTATTAAGACTGTGTCTAAAGACTAATGAATCCCTGAAAACTATCTAAAGGCAGAAATCACACTACACAGTCTGAAGGCATTCTACAGGATTAATATTCCTTAAATAGAATTATTTTTAGACCCTGTTTTTTTGCTTAAATGCAATATCTTTTAAAATACTTGCTTTTCCTGAAGATTCAGTCTTTTTTGAAATGAGAAAACTATAATTTTCCTCCTTTATGTTAACTTGTGGCTGTGACTGGTAATGACAGTTTGGTTTTTCCCTTTTGGAACCACACCTGCACCACTCCTGGTATAAATGATTTTGTGGACTTAATTAATTATTTGATGTTGTTTATAAAATATAATTTATAAAAAAATCAAATAATTAATGATTATAATTATAAAGCACACACAAAATGAATTATCTTCCTGGTCTCCCACTCCTGTTGAATATCACTATACCCATTCTTCTGTTCCTCCTTCTCCTCCTCCCACCCCCCTCCCTATTCCCTTTCTTCTACTCTATTGGTCTACCTTCCACTCATTTATTTTTATTTTATTTTTTTAATATATATATTTTTTAGTTGTTGATGGGCCTGTATTTTATTCATTTATTTATATGTGGTGCTGAGACTCAAAGCCACTGCCTCAGACATGCCAGGCAAGTGCTCTACCACTGACCCACAACCCCAGTGCCCTCTACTCATTAAAAAAATTTTTTTTTCGGTAGATGGACAGCATGTTTTTATTTTATTTATTTTTATGTGGCACTGAGGATTGAACCCAGTGCCTCACCCGTGCAAGACAAGTACTCTTCCACTGAGCTACAGCCCCAGCCCCACTCATTTATTTTTGATTGGTGCTTTATAGTTATACTTAAAGGTAGAATTCAATGTGGTATATTTATACATGCATATAGCATAATTTCGTCAAATTCATTCTACATTTCTTCCCCTTTCCTGTCCCTCCTCCTTTCCTCTCCATCTAAGAGCAAATAATATATTCTTCAATTATTTTAGGATCACAAACTACTGGCTAAAACTGAGCTGTTGAAACTTAATTGTCAATTGATTTTTTTCTCTCTCTCTCAATTTATATTCTTTCCACAGTAGAAGAGAAATACAGAACTTGTAATTTTAAAAAAAAACTATATATTCCTTTACCTCCTCTCTTGCCTCTGCTAGAATGATTTTATGTTCTCTGTGATAAAATCTAACCTGAAGGAAACATTTACTTTGGAACAGTTCTTCAATCTCCTCTTCTTTTGTTGTTGACTTAAAATTTCAACTGACATATAGGGTCTATCAGGTTATATTTCCCCTGTATTGATTGATGAGAAGAATCAGTCTTTTCTGAAATTAGAAAACTTTAATTTTCCTCCTTTATGTTAATTTGTGGCTGTGATTGGTAATGACAGTTTGTTTTTCCCTTTTGGAACCACACCTGCACCACTCCTGATATAAATGATTTTGGGGGGATTGATTCTATTCTTGGCTTTGGGTGCATGGCCCCATCATTTCTTGGCTTCTCTTCCTTAGTACCTAAAACAATGCTCAGCACACGGTAAGCACTCAACTTAGCACATGGCGGACTCAATTACCAAGTGTAATTGTTGGTTAGTAAAATGTAGGAACTCAAATATTTGGGAAACAAACGAAGAGTCCATGCCAATTTTCACTTTAGAAAATCATGTTAGGTCACCTGGAACCTTTCTAGGATATTTGCTGGGACATCTTGGAGAAGACTCTCTCTTTCTCACTGATACCATAGATGGGTAATTTTTAAGCAGATAGGTGCTGAGATTTCCATTTGTCACCCAGGAAGGGAGAAACTCCCTGGGGCGGCGAAAAAGGAAATTCAGAGAAAGGAAAAGATATGAAGTTGTAAGAGCAGGAGGAGGAACAGGTATTTGATAATGTGACTTGTATTCTATTATCTTCCTATTTATTGTATCACAAGACCCCAGGACTCACATATTCCTGTTTGTGAGAACTCCAAGTTAAAATGAACTTCCTTAATGTATAATAAACATTTCCTGTTTAATGCTCAACACTAAAAGTTTTTAACATGGACATTTTATTTGCTTTTGGATGATATGAGGTACCAGCAAGCACTCTTGAATACCATAGTTTCTAGATGCTAAATGGAATGTTTAAAGATGAATCATGTAAAATATTGACTGTATCTGAATGTATAGAAGAGTTGAGTATGTCATTTTTTTAAAAAAATATTCTAATACATGACAGCAGAATGCTCTTCGATTCATTGTACACAAATGGAGCACAATTTTTCACTTCAGAGAAGTATGCAAAGTAGGGTCACGCCATTCTTGCAATCATACGTGTATCCAGGGTAATGATGTCCCTCTCATTCCACCATCTTTCCTATTCCCCTACCCCCTCCTCTTCTATCCCCCAACCACTTTGCCCAATGCAAAGTTCCTCCACTTCTCCCCATTATGGATTAGCATCCACTTATCAGAGAAAACATTTGGCCTTTGGTTTTTTGGGATTGGCTTCCTTTGCTTAGCATGGTATTCTCTAATTGAATGTGTGATTTTTGATAGTTGTTTTTCAATTCTAGGATGTAAGTATTCTAAACTGTAGCATTTAATTAGAGCATACTGATTGTTTTTCACTCAATGGAATTCATCCCTCTGAAGGTAAATAAATGAGTAAAGTTCTTATTTCAATTGTTTGTTCTCAGAAATATTTTTAACACATTCAACAAAAATAAGGTCTAAAGTTAGTAGCTTTAGATTACCAATGGTCAAATCCTGTCAGCTTCTGTTGTTTATATAGTAAATTTTTTTAAATATAATTTTTAGTTGTAGTTGGATCTTTATTTTACTTATTTATTTTTATGTGGTGCTGAGGATTCAACCCAGTGCCTTGCAGGTGCTAGGCGAGTGCTCTACTGCTGAGCCACAATCCCAGCCCTGTATAGTAAGTTTTACTGGAACAAGGTCACTTTCATTTAGTTATTACGTATGTCTGCTTTCATGCTAACAAAGGCAGAAGAATGGGTATAGTGATATACAGTATGGTCTGCAAAGACTATTTTTTAAGCCCATTTTAGAAAACATTCGCCAACTCCTGGTTTATATCATCTCTATTTTGAAAATAGGCAGGATGTAAGTTTTCAAATATTTAACTAGAAGTCACACTCAGTAACTTAGTTCTGCCTCAGTCAGATTCTGATTCTTAAAATGTGATGAGCAAATTTGTCTATGCAGACTCACTGTCAAACAAATAAATTCCTTAGACTATGCCAGGAACTATTTTTTTTCTGTAGACAGAATTATATTTATTTATCATCTTATACAGTTTGTATAATAATATGAGATCACTTGATGGTTGTTTGATCTCTCGAAAGTGAATATATAGTAAAATACATTTATCTCAAATATCTGTAACTAAAAGGCAGAGCATCAGATAAATGCATGTATAAGAAATATATAAATTATGTGTTTTCTACTGAAGAAAAACAATTAGATAAATACATATTAACTAAAAAATTAGGCATATATTATGCTGGGAACTATTAATGTCTGCTACAAACATATTTTGTCACTTATTCTGTTCTATTTTATCTTGTACTTATATCTACTTTATTTCATAAGCTAAACATGATTATTACCTTGTTTTTCATATGCTGCATTTTAAAAATTGAATTTGAAACCATTAAAATGAGATATGATTAAAAAAACTGAAGTTTTATTCTTTATACCTTTAGGAATACCCATTAGCAATCCTCATTGAAAGTTCAATCACATATGATCCGGTACATTTAGATTTCATTGGCCAAATCCCAATATCATGCTACATTCAAAGGTAAGTGTAGTAGATCACTGAGATTAAGGTTATCTGACATTGTCTTTGGCCACCCAGGTCTGATCAGAGTAAAATTATTGCACAGTACACTGAAGTTGAGCATTGGGCCTGATTTGATCTATACAATTCTGGTTAGTTAAGTGAGTAGATCTAAAAAAAAAAATCAGTTGATTCTGTCAATAAATAGATGATACTCAGTCAGTTGGTATATGGCTGATCTACAATCATCAAAGAGATGATACTAGAGAGGTTCTGTTGTCAAACTTTCCATTTATGAGATGTTCCTTGTCTCCAAAAATTTAATTAAAACAGTGCTCAAATCTATATATTTGTTTTTTATTTTGTTCAGAAAGTTTCCAATAAATTTGGTGATGAAAATACGAGGTAATAGTAGTCGTGAATCCAGAAGGCCGGTGGGACAGAAATGCTCACTGTCATGTGAAGTCGAACACTTGGAAAACCTTCCGAGAACATTATCTAGGTGAGAGTATTTTGAATTAGTGCCATAAGTGTCTACATTGGTGAAAATAGGTATTGGTTTGTTAAATGACATACACCATACTTTGTATACCGGATACTCGGGAGATTTTAGTTCAGGATTGTTGAAATCATGTATTCTTACGGTTATTAGGTATACGTTTCATTAACATTTTTCATTCTTTCGAACAAACTTTTATAATTGCAACCTTGAGAGCCATTTTGTATTATCAATCTACGCCTGCAAAAAAAAAAAAAAATCTTTGGCATCTATAGCATAAATATGGAATAGGATTGTGAATTTCCATGAAGATGGTAACTGATATGTTTGCCAACTCTTAATCAGCTTTTTGTTCTAGAAGAATTTAAATGCCAAAATTGAACACTCCTCTTAAATCAGTCATAAGAATTATTCCTTGGACTTTAGTTATGTCAGAAGGTCAGACCTTTATTTTTTTTCCAATGTATCAGCTGACACTCATAATTTAAAACTTGAGATACGGTTGCCATGTAAAGTTTATAAACACTGGTTAACTGAGAACTTACCAGATAATAGCATGTGCTTTATTTCTCTCTCTCCCTCATCTCTCTCTCTCTATATATCACTATATGTAAAATATAATAATCTCTCTTTATATATATGAGTGTATATATGCACATATATATATAATGTATATCATATAGTAGATCTATTACGAACTTATATACTGTTGTTTGTGTGTGGGTCTACATATATATATATTTATATGTAACCTATTATACTTGAATCATCAGAATATTGTAATGGCTTCAGGGATTTCAAATTGTTGGCTTCTCCCCCCCTGTGAGGCCTGAGGGCCTCAGTGGGTCTGAGGTCATATAATAGTTTCTCATCAGCACTTTGTGACTGTTTCTTTTCCTTCCTTTTCAGGGACATTTTTCCCTTGTTGGATCCTAAAAACTACATTCCCTTCTATTAAGTGTAGGAATCAAGCTGTAATTGCTGGACTGTGAAGTAACCTAACCATGGTGCTCAGGCTGCCTGAGGATCTCACCGCCTCTGACAAGTTGGCTAAATGCCCATAGATATCCTCTTTTACCATTTTCAACATGATCCTTTTAAATGACATGCTTCCTACACTGGCCATGTTTATGAAGTCTTTAGGTGGGAAAAATGGCCTTCCCTGTTTTTAAACTTGCAACAAAGGCAATTTTTTAAAAATAAAGTTTTGCTGTTCTTTTTTTTTTTTTTCTCTATAGGTTTAATGCAATGCCAATCAAAATCCCAACGGCATTTCTTGTAGAAATGGATAAAGCAATCATGAAATTCATATGGAAAAATAAAAGACCCAGAATAGCAAAAGCAATTCTAAGCAGCAAGTGCGAATCAGGCGGTATAGCGATACCAGACTTAAAACTATATTACAGAGCAATAGTAACAAAAACAGCATGGTACTGGTACCAAAACAGGAGGGTGGACCAATGGTACAGAATAGAGGACACAGAGACTAATCCACAAAGCTACAACTATCTTATATTTGATAAAGGAGCTAAAAGCATGCAATGGAGGGAGGATAGCATCTTCAACAAATGGTGCTGGGAAAACTGGAAATCCATATGCAACAAAATGAAACTGAATCCCCTCCTCTCGCCATGCACAAAAGTTAACTCAAAGTGGATCAAGGAGCTAGATATCAAATCAGAGACTCTGCGTCTGATAGAAGAAAAAGTTGGCGCCGATCTACATATTGTAGGGTTGGGCTCCAAATTCCTTAATAGGACACCCATAGCACAAAAGTTGATAACAAGAATCAACAAATGGGACTTACTTAAACTGAAAAGTTTTCTCTCAGCAAGAGAAACAATAAAAGAGGTAAATAGGGAGCCTACATCATGGGAACAAATTTTTACTCCTCACACTTCAGATAGAGCCCTAATATCCAGAGTATACAAAGAACTCAAAAAATTAAACAATAAGAAAACAAATAACCCAATCAACAAATGGGCCAAAGACCTGAACAGACACTTCTCAGAGGAGGACATACAATCAATCAACAAGTTTTGCTGTTCTTAATAGTTATTTCTTTTCTTCTTTCTTTTTTTTTTTTTTTTTTTGTGGTGCTGGGGATTGAACCCAGGGCCTTGTGCATGTGAGTCAAACACTCTGCCAACTGAGCTATATCCCCAGCCCCTTTAATAGTTATTTCTATTTTGTGAAAAAAAGCTTAAGTCCAGAGTCACAGGGCACTTTCAAGTGTGAGGCAACTGCCTTTTATGAACAGGTTGGCTCATCATAATCTGTTCTAGGTGGCAATTGAATAATATACTGTAATCTAATTTTCCAGTTAATCCCCATTTCACTTCCTTCTAATGATATGTATAAAATAAAATCAGAATTCCCTTTTATAAATGCTTTTTAAATTAACATGTATTAACTATACATATTGATGGGTTCAGTATGTTGTTTTAACACATTTTTACACTGTGCACTGATCCAAACCCAGCCCTCCTTTATCCACCCATTCTCCCTTCTCACTCTCTAGTAATCACTATTCTACCATCAGGTCGACTTTTTTAGTTTCCACAAACGAGTGAGAACATGTGGTACTCATCTTTCTGTGTTTGGCTTATTTCACGTAATGTCCATCTGTTCCAACCATTTTGCTGCAAATGACAGGATTTCATTCTTTATGAATAAATAAATATTCCCTTGTGTATATAGCCCATTTTTCCCCTCCTTTCTTCCCAAATCCAGGGTTGCTTGGTCACTGGAAGATACCTGCAGGCCTCCCATCTTTTTAAAGTTTTGAGACAGGGTCTTGCTAAATTGCCAAGGCTAGCCTTAAATTTCCATTCTTCCTACCTCAGCCTCCCAAATTGCTGGAATTACAGGTGTGTACCACTGAGCCCAGCTGGTCACTAGGATTTCTTCTTTTGAGATGTGTCTATTCAGGTTATTTATTTGCCCATTATTTAATTGGGTTACTTTTTTGTTAATTCTTTGAATTCCTTATATATTCTGGATAGGATTCTTTTATTAGATGTAGAGTTGTCAGATATCTTCTCCCATTAATATAGGATGTTTCTCCACGCTGTTGGTTTCATGTGTTATTCAGAAGCCTTTTAGTTTAATATAATCCCATTTGTCTATTTTTACCTTTGTTTTCTGTGCCTTTGGGATCCTGTTCAAAAATTATTTCCTATACCAATGTCTTAAAGTGTTTCCCCTCCAGACTCTTCTTGATAGCTAATTCAGAAAACGGACTATTCAGTTTTTCCTATCTTTTCTGTTACCCTGCATCCCTTTCCTTTTTCTATGTCAGTCATTTCAAGTCAGTTTGACAAATTAGTTTCATCCATCTTACTCATGAAAAGCCTAGAATTTACAGAGGACATAAAATTCCATTCATGTTCTTTACAATTTATTGTTCCACACCTAAAGTAAATCTTCTTTATCCAAATGCTTTTACTTTAGAAGTAGTGGATTAACTACTAGCATTTGAAAAAATGTGAGGCACTGTTGGGACTGTAGATATGTTTTATTCCAAGGCCGCAGCCCCCTGAGTCTTTCCATAGGCCTTTGTTATGTGCAGGCCAAACAAAGAAGGCCCAGTGCCAAGGGTTAGCTAAGTGAGCACATGCTCATTAGCAGATATTTAAAACCTTGAGTACAGATGCTGAATCGGGGTGTTCATGACTTGAATGCACACTAAATCATAGCAAGCTGGAATTCTCAGGGAGCCTAACCATAGTATCTTGTCCTGCCTTATATCTCACTAAAGTACCCAGGCTACACTTGAACTTGTATTCCTACTGCCTCAGCCTCCCAAACTGCTGGGATTACAGGTGTGCTCCACCCGGTCCAGCCACAATATACTATCAAGTACCTGGTGAAGCTTTTGTAATCAGAGATTAGTCCCCCTGGTTAAATATTTATTTATTTTTAAATTTTCTATCCTTCCTTTAGTTAACCAGCCAATAACAGGGTAGGGCCCTGCCTCATAATTTCCGTGATATAAGGGACCTGAGGCCAGGCAGATTCTAGGACCAGCAAAAATATAGGCCACTCTGTAGCAATGATTAAGAACATGGGTTAATAGTACTGAAATCCAACCACAAAGCTTAACAAAGCCAACTGCGTTTCTTTCAGTACCAGGAATGAAAAAGGGGCCCAGGAACAGTGGCACATACCTATAAACTCAGTAATTGGGGAAGCTGAGGTAGGAGGATACCAAATTTGTGGCCAGTTTTAGCAACTTAGCAAGACCTTGTCTCAAAATGGGGATGTAGATTAGTGCTAAAGTTTCCCTGGGTTCAATCCCCAGTATATGAAAAAAAGAGGGGGGTATCTTCACATTAAGAAAATAACAAAAGAACATGAGCAATTTTATTCCAGTAAATCTGAAGTGTTATGTGATATTTGACAAAGGCTCTGCAATACATCAATCACTGAAAGGACAATTCTGGAATCATTTTTTAAAAATCGATAATCTTATAGCTATTAAATGAATTATCAAAAATCCTTTCATAAATCAGATTTCAGGTTCAGATGGCTTCATTTATTCTTCCAAACATTGAAGAAGACGATCGTTTCAGTCTAAATCAAAATCTTCAAACAAATTAAGAGAAAATAATTATTACCTAACTTTAGGAAGCTAGGACAATCTTGTTAATAAAACTTGATTAAGAGGAATTAGAGAAGAATATAGCAAGTCATTTTTATCAATTTATATACATATACATATATATATATATAATTTTGTTTATTAAGCTTAATTTTTTTTATTTGTAGATGGACACAATGCCTTTATTAATTTTTTTATGTGGTGCTGAGAATCGAACCTAGTGCCTCAGACATGCTAGGCAAGTGCTCTGCCACTGAGCCACACCCCCCAGTTCTTGTTTGTTAAGTTTTAAACAAAATATTGGAAAACCCATCCAGAAAAATGTAAACAAAAATAATGCATAACTAATTTGGTTTACCTCAATAATGAAACTTGGACTAAATATTGGAGAAATTTTTAGTATTTCTTCATGGTATCAGATTAACAGAAGAAAGAGTCATCTCAGTAGATGCAGTGAACATATTCGACAAAATTCATCAATGGTGATAAAAGTGAACAAACAACACAAAGAAACGTCCTTAATTTGGAAAAATCTAAAATACCCTATACCAAAAAAAAAAACAAAAAAAAAAAAACTGGCCTAGACAGCAAGTCCCCCACTCCATGTCTTCCATGAGCTTACAATGGTGCCTGGTATATGTGTTAACATTTGTCTGTTGGAATATTGTTAGATGCAGGGTAGGCTGAAATAAGTTGTCTGCAGGACAGGCTGAAAGAATATTAGCTGCAGGATAACCCAGGCTGGTCCTTTATCACCTGTTTGGGTCAAGTCTGAACACTCAACCCCACTCAAGGTTGAACACTTGACCTCCACCCGTCTGGTGCAACAGAAACCCACATCTGACCCCTGCCCCATCTGCCTGAAGGCAGAAGATGACATACTTTTTATGGTAAAATGCTAATGACTTTCCCTCTGAGATCAGGAATGAGACAAAATTACCCATGATTACCACCTTTATCTAACTCCATTTCATAGGCTTTAGGTAGAGTATATGGCAACATTAAGGAATCAAAGATAAAATAGAAATTAAATTGTATTGTTCATGGAGGAATAATTGTATATACAAAAAATATAAAGCCCCAGTCAGGGTCAGACCAGTGGCGGAGCCAGTGCTGTCGATGACCTCCTGCAGCCCGCCTCCTGGGGCAGAAGGGCACTGGTTGTAGGTCGTGGCCTCTGGTCCCCTGGGTCAAGGCCAAGTGATGCTGCTGCCTTGGTTTCCTCACTTTCTGCCCTGTGGTACCAAGGTACCTATGGCCACTGTGAGGACAGGCCATGCTGGCCACTGATGCCCTCCAGTCACCCCAAGTTCTGCAACTCGGGTTCAGCTGTGAGGCAGTCTACTGTTAGCCAGTGATGTTGGTATTCTAACGAGGATGTGAATCTTCTACACCTTCTGTACCCCTGGGTACAAATAGGAACCCACTTCTGTGCCCAGGTGCAGACTCCCATCCAGGGTGAGCGTCTGCTGGGCGAAGCTGTGGTCCAGTCCTGAGCATCCTGATGTGCGTGTGATAGCTTCCTTGTGGCGTGTTTGTTCACTTAAGTGCTTATGAGAAAAACAGCTCCGTGTAATCCATGTCCTGACTTTTATTTAATTTTTTAAAGAGTGCTTTTAACTCCTGGAAATAAACATTAGCTCATTTTGTACATAAGAACTTTTTCTAATGAATAAATCAAGCATCACCAACAAGTCACAAAAAACAAAACAAAACAAAACAAAAATATAAACCGATTTGTATATGAACTATAAGAGTTAGCAATTTACAAAAAGCAACTGGAATTTCCCAGCAACAGTAAGAAAATAGAAAATATTATGTTAGGATGAGAGTATCTCATGTTTGGGAGTAAATCTAAGAAAACATGTACAAGAACTCTAAACTCAAAACAGAAAATTATTTATTTGGTGAAGAAGGTCTCAGGAAATGGACAGGAGAGATAATATGTTCATAGTTTGTGAGACTTATGGGTTATACATGGATTCTAATTCCCCATCACAATTTAAAAAATTTGAAATTTGTCAAGCTCATTTTAAAATTTACATGGAATGGCAACTGGTCAAGTCTACTCAAACAGAAATAGAAAGGAACTTATTGTATAACATGAATAAATTGATAATAATCAATATAGCATCTATTGGTATAAGAATATAAAACTAATCCATAGACAAAACAGAGTCTGGAAATAGATACATATGTGGATGCTTGATTTATGATGAACAGACTACAAAGAGTTTCATAAGGACAGACTTTAAAACATAAGACTGGGATATTTGAACATGCCCTTGAATATTTGTACATCAAATACTCTATTCAGAAAAATTAATTCCTATGGATTAAGAACCCAAACATGGTAAGTAATAATTGTAAAAATTTCAGAAGAGAATAGCAGAACATTTCTTCATAAGTTTAGCATAAGGAAGATTTACAGAAGAAAACTCAAAAAGTACTAACCATGAAGAAAAAGAAGTTACTCAATAGCCTGAAATGTCAATAGTGCTGAGGTTAAGGAACCTGCCTTAGACCCTAGAGAGGCAGAGAATCATCCTTGATCAGGCCCCATTTGAGGTTTCTGACAACCACCACATATCTTTTTAATTGTTTTTTGCTACATCGACACATTGTGCTGCAGATTCTTGCAGCTGATTTTGAGAATTTTCATCAGCAAGTATCCTTCACTTAGAAGCTAAGATAATGAATATGACATACTTTGCAACTTCTAGAAATAACCCATTAAACTCTTGAGAAGGAGCTTCTGTAATAGGTGGTTTCTGCCAAAATGTTGAGCCAGGTTAGATTTTTCACCCTCATCAATACTTTAATCAGGGTTTTGCAACCCTAGGTTTTATTGGATCACAATTTTCTCAAGAACTTCTTTCTCTTGGACAAACTGGAAATGTACACCTTCATGATAAGGTACTTTGGGGAAAGCAACATTAAAACAGAAAGCAGTATTTTCTCAAAGCGTAAACCATACTTTTGTGAATTTGTTTACCTGAATCAGAATCTCCTGGAGCTTGTTGGAAGGCCAGATTGACGAGTTTATTGCTTCAGGGTCATTGGCTGTGGGGAATAAACATTAATTACAGGACCTGAGAGTGATTGTGATGAACAAAATTCTCAATCAAATCATAAATGATTCTTTTGTATTATATGCTTGAAGCTCCTCAAATAATATTTCAAAACCCTGCTTTTAATATTTGAAAGGAAAGTGACCACAACACTTAGAGCGACCAAGAGATCTTTATTGAAGCAGTGAGAAAGAGGAGGAGAATGAGGAGGAGAGAGAGAAAGAGAGAGGAGAGAGAGAGAGAGAGAGAGAGAGAGAGAGAGAGAGAGAGAGAGAGAGAGAGAGAGAGAGAAAGAGGGGCCCGGCAGAAGGGAGTTTTTATAGCCAAAATCTAATGGGGTCTTTGGGTCTGCAAGCTGCCCCATTGGTGTACAGTGATTGGATCATACAGTAGTTGCTAAGGGTGTCATCTTCTGCCTTCAGGCAAATGGGGCAGGGGTCAGATGTGAGTTTCCGTTGCACCAGATGGGTGAGGGGTCAAGTGTTCCGCTTTGAGTGGGGTTGAATGTTCAGATTTGACCCAAACAGGTGATAAAGGACCAGACAGAGGGGGGTTTGAGTGCCTGGGTTATCTTGCAGCTAACATTCGTTCAGCCTCCCCTGCAGACAACTTAGTTCAGCCTGCCCTGCACCTGACAATATTCCAACAGACAAATGTTAAGACATATACCAGGCACCATTGTAAGCTCATGGAAGACATGGAGTGGGGGACTTGCTGTCTAGACCACTTTTTTTTTTTCACATTTCCCCTCTAATTTTTCTAAATGATGATGATAATGACTTCAGCTGTGAGGAGCAATGCTGGCTGTGTACTGAGGGTTTCTCAGAATTTACCAGAATGGTAAATCATTCCAGCTGAGGAGCTAAGAGATTTATAAACACCTGTGCAGGTCCTCTCCTTTCAATCTCCTGTTTTCTGTGATACCTTGCTTTGAAATCTGAAGTGATGAAGGTCTTTGGCGTGCTAGGAGGGCTCCTCCTGCTTTTTGTGTCGATTCATGGCTTTGAGTGTAAGAAAAAGTGGGAATTCTGGAGGGTGGCAGATTCAATTCAAACAATGGGATGCTCTGTTATGTATTTTTGACTTTGCGTTTTTACTAAACTCTGATGTCATCCGCTAACATCTCAGGGCTGCCAGGTAGTTTTCTCCATGCTGATTTTCTTTGTTTTTGTTGGAAACACCCTTAAAGTTTTTATTTTCTTTTTCTTGGAGATGCTTGTCCCCTTATCTAGGCTGAAATACTTTTAGTGAATTGATAAGTCGGGAGAGCTGGCCAGGTATCTAGGAAAGGGGGTTGTTTAGGTCCTCCTGTATCTGGCCACAAGGTATGAAGTTTGGACAGAGCAGTTAATTGCATGTCAGGGTAAATCACTTCTCTCCGAGCTTATATCTACATAGAATGTCATACTAACATTAATTTGCTTAAATAATCTGAGTCTAAACAAAATTTTTAAATCAAAGTAGTCAATGCGTTGTTCCAAGTGGCTATTTTTATTTATTTTTTTCTTTGTGGCACTGGGGATGGAACCCAGGGCCTTGTCTCTGGTTGGTAAGCACTCTACCACTGAGGCACATTGCTGGTCCTGTTTTATTCTGAGGCAGCTTCTTGCTAAGATACTAAGGCTGGCCTCAAACTTGAAATCCTCCTGCCTCAGCCTTCCAAGTAGCTGGGATTACAGGAGTGTGCTGCCGGGCCTGGTGAGATCCATGTTTTCTATGGTTGGCCCTTTTCTATGTGAAAGTTGTATTACTTCTGAATGACCTGTGGGAGATCTGACCTATAACATCATTGTAACCAACGTGCAAGCTTTGAATTGCCTCAGCTTTTAGCTGTCTTATGCCCTAGTGAAAACTCAACATTTCTGTGTTAAGTTCCGCACGTTTGTGTGGACATCTGTGACACTACTCTGGCTCATTGATCCTGTGTCCTCTTCCAGTTACTGCCTCACTTTTCTTCCTTATAAAGTGATCTGTGTCACTCTCCAATTTCTCTTCTTTTTCTTTGGATCCCACTTGAGCCTCTCACCAGAAGCACACCACTAAAAATCAATTTGTCTGGAGTCCTGGGGATGTCTACATAGAAAAAATCCAACAGTTGCTTTATGGTCAGCAGAAACTCAAGACAGGGCCAAATAAGAGGAAAGAAGAGAGAACAATGTCTGTAAGAAAGACTATTGCCATCTAAATATACGTGTATTTGTGAATACATGATACGATACAGGGTTATGATAAAATAGGTATTAAAGCATCCTTTAAAGTAGTGGTTGTCAAATGGCACGTCCCACGCGGAACGCAAGTTAGCAGGTGTCAAACTCAGTGTCTGACACAGTAGGCCTGGGAGTACTTAATTATTTGTATTTCTAAGAAGTTCCTAGGTGATGTTGTTTGTTTGTTCAGGGATGAAACTTGGAGAACCATGGATTCAGAGTATGTGCTCTGTTGCAAAAAAATTGAAATTAGTACAGAGTTTTCTTAGTGAAACCTAAAGTTTTGGGACTGTAGGAAACGGAAGTAACTGGTACATTTCAAAAGTCCCATTGGGTAGGGAGAAGCGAATAATATAAAAAGTAATCTTAAATTATGTCACATTTACTGCTGGAAATGCTCTCAAAAGGATGTCATTTCTGATGAAAAGGTGATTGTTCATTGGTGTCTCTCTGGGCAATATGTACATACTGGAGAACCAAGTTTTCTATTGGAGGGAAGAAACCATCTTTTGTTACCAGATAAGAGACAAATTTTCTTATTGACAATATCAAGAAATCATTAAACATTCCTGAAGTCCTTTGCCGGTTCCCAGGAGGTAGCTCCTATGGTTCCATCCACATTCAGACCTGGATATTGAAGCAAGATCTCACAGTAGAAAAACAGAAATAGAAGCAAGGCGTTTTCACTATGGGGCTGGGCATTCTGGTCTCTGGGGTTGAAAATTTTGTATTTTCTGACGTCTCTTCTCTGTTTCTCCCATCAGTATCTGTGGATTGTACTGAATTCTGGCTCAGGGTCAGAATTAGACAGACGCCTTTTCTGGATAACATGCTACCCCAGTCTTCAGAGTTGTTCCTAGGAACTGGCTGTCCTGTAAGCAGAATGCTGCATGACTACTTCGAATTCATGTATTCTGTCACCTCCTGTGGCATCAAGAAATCTGTAAGAGTACTTGTTATTTTAATAAAAGACTTTTATTTTTCTGGGTTAAAGTTCTACTATTAGCATTGTGCAACTATTTTGTAACTGTCAGTAGGTTATACCTTCTATAATGACTACTCTGTCTTAAGTTTTTTGATGATTTTCATATGAAGAACTATCAGATATGATGTGGGGATTTAAAAGCCATGATTTTTTTTTAAACTTCCATTTCTCCAACATCTCTCCCTTGCCTGATGGAGATTCTATATTTTGCGGGGTAAAGTTGAACTTGCAGAAAATATTTTATTTTGGCATAGCACCACAATCCCTCACTCATTTGTTGTTGTTGATCTAAATATTGAACTAGAATAGGGGAAATGAGTTATATAGCTACTGTATAAATAAGAGAATTTAATCCTCTTTCATGAAACTAAAGTACTTGGAATTCTAATAATTAGCTTGAATAAAATGGATCAAGTTGAGAGAGGGAGAGACTGTGCACTAGCTCAAAAAGAAAACTGGAAGAATAACACTTCCTAAATAATTATGTGTCCATCATGCTAATAAGCATTTTAGAGGCTACTGTTCTTTGATTATCATGACCTTCAGTTCCTATTTTATTTATGTCATAAATAGTGGTTGTCACATGTAAGATACTTTACTTATCTAATCTCCACAGTAGCATTCTTGGCTAAATATTATCCTCTGGTTAAATACCATATCAAGGGACCAAGTGAACCAGTAATTGTCTCCCCAGTGTCACAAAGAAAATGGAGCAGGTGGGATCTGAGTTGGGATTTGAATGGGGTAGCTCTTCATTCATTAAAATCTGACACTTATACTGATTTTGCTTTATGTTATATTCTTGCTGCATTTGACAATGGCAGCGTGGTTTTCCTCTTTTGGGACCACGTCCGCCCCACTTACAGTATATGTGGTTTATCTGGACTAATTCTACTTCTGGCTTCAGTTTGGTGACCCACACCTTTGTTCACTGCTGATTCTGCTGATGCCTAGAACAAGGCCCAGCATGTGACAAGGCCTGCACGAGTGCTAAGTAAAACTTAGGCACACAGACTCACTTGTGCTCATGTCAGGGTAGATGGAGCATCTCTTATGTGTAATATGGTCCTGTATGAAATTCCACCCTATAAATTCTTGCTACAGTCACTTTATATGTTAAAAAGCTTAAGCCTAGTTATTCCTTATTGTCAGATGAAGAGAAAATGCCCAAAGTGGTGTTTGAACCTCAGCAATCTGAGGTACTAGCAAGAATTCTTGAATACCAGACATCCAACATGTTCAATGTATATGCTTAAAGTTGAAATATAGCCAAATCTTGGCTATGGCTAATTGCATGGAACAGAAAGATTATCTGCATTTAATCTTGGCTTATACCTTGTATGATCTGAATATTTTAAATTATCATGTATGAGATACACACTTATTGGCTTGCCCTTTCTGTAAATCTACTATGTCAGCATGCCTGTACATAGCTTTTTTTTTCTCTAGAAATATTATGTTGCATGTACTATATATTTTCCCATTTACAAATAATAACTCATATCTAGAGTTGGTATTTATGGCCAACTGGGTCAACTCTAGCCAGCTATTTATGTTCTTAAAGTAAGTCTTATTGAAAGACACATTCATCTCAGCACTCTTTAACAGCTATCATGCTACCATGACAGAACTATTTTCAAGAGATAGTATAGGGCAAAGACTAAAATATTCTCTGGCCAGTTTTAGAAAGTTTGCTGACCCCTGACTTATAATTATCTCTATTTTGCCAGTAGGGAATCTTTGAAATTATTGAATAGTTAAAGTTCAGGCTCAGAATAAGTTGCAAAGCTGGTCCTATAATCTAGTTCTTCCAAAATTAGACCTCTATTCTAAATAAATATGGTGGTCACCAGCCAGCTATAAAGTCCTTGACACCACATCAGGAACTACTACTGAGATCTATTCTAAACATTCACATTTTATCACTTAGTTCTGTTGTCCTCCTTCTTAATGTAAAATGACAATTTGTCAATTTTTCTAACTTGAACTGTCAGACTTAACTGTATCCCCCCTCCTTCAGGAACGCCTGTGGGGCATTCTCATTGAAAGTTTCATCACATATGAGCCACTGATTTTAAATATCGGAGGTTACATGCCAGTATCCTGCTTTATTGAAAGGTAAGTCTAGCTTTTTGTGGAGATTGTTATCTAACTTTTTTTTTTTTTTTGGCTGCTATGTGTTTCTGACAAGATAGAGATGTTAGAAAATATGCTGAGGTACAGCCCTGAGATTGTCTGATTTACTGGGTTCTGTTCAGTCATGTTAGTAGACACAATAAATGTCTAGTATGCATATTTATGTCAAATCAATCCTTTAAATGTATTTTGTTAATTAAAAAATGAACCTACTAATTTAGGCTTCACTGGTAACTGACAGGAATTTTGATCAAGAAGCCAGTTCTTTTATTTCTAGAATCTGTATTTTCAACTTTGCCATCAATTCTATATGTGTGTATGTATAGAATAAGAAGATGCTGATAATCCTCAGATAAGTGGGTTGGATGCTGTATTTTCATTGTATCATTATGGCAATTGATAAAAGATTTATACGAAAACGATGAGTTCAGAGTCTTAGTTACCCTGCCATCTCTTGCACACACATGCACCAAATTTTGTTCTATCCCTTAGTAAAGACTTCTTTGGCCTATTAGATCGGAAGAGTAGAGTCAGCAAAGAGAATATATCAGAAGTGTTTTAGTAACTTCCCTTCTCTTTGCAAAGCATTCCTTTTCTACATCTACCATTCCTAAGGTTAAATAAGAACAATGAAATTATTTTGTGAACATACTATCCCTCTGCCATTGATGGTCCTGTAGAGAAGGAAGGCCTAAGAAGTTAAAAATTATAGTTTTTCTCCTAAATTTTTCAAAAGGAGAGCTCCGTGAACCTCTGATGTGTAAAAATCAAGAGTTTTTATCTTTAGTTATATAAAAATCAAGACTTGTTAATGATGAAATGGTCTCTCCTTACTTGAGAAACTTTTCTGAAATGAGAGAATGAGACCCAAGTGCCTAAGGGTGCTGAAGAGCGGCCATTCAGCTTGTCCTTGTTTGAGTTGTTGACACCAATTATGGGTCAGCTGAAGTTTTAGACCTAAACGATTGTTTGAATAATCTGAGATCCGTGAAGACACAATAATTAAATGGTTGTATTCATTTTACAGCAATTGAGCTCAGCTCTGTTATGTGAAACCTTCCCTTATACCTTCACAACATTTCTGGTCTTTCCACCCATTAGAGGTGAAATTAAGCCAATGAAAAATTCAATGTCATATCAAATTTAATGTTATCCTCCTTCACAATTGCCCTCTCCAGGTACCAATGATGGGTGAGGTAGAGGATGCCACATAATCTATGAATACTTTCTCTCCTGCTTTTCTTCATCATCTCATGCCAAGTAGGGTAAGAGGAGGAAAGAGTAGAGGGATGAATACATCAACCTGGTACTATCATCCTCTGTTTCTAGTAATACTAGTTAAATGTGCACTATGAACCCTAAATGCAGTTAAAATTATGAACACTTGGGTTAAGGGCCATTATAAGACACAGAGATGCTCACTGGGTATATTTTGATGGGACAGTCTAGATAAGGCTTAACCAGCTCCAGCCAAATGTCACTTTTGATAGCATCTCCCTTCTGCCAGTTCCTAACTTAGTTATTGATCATTGAGCCTCTTATTTTGGAGGGGACTGGGTACAAGTGATAAATAACATAAATATAATAAGTATGTTGGTAGATATAATGGAGAAATAGCTCAAATTCGGGTATTTATTGGGAGGAAAATCTTCTACCAGGTATTTGGGAATATGTTCTCCTTTTTCTACTCTTTCCACAAACTTGTTTTTGTTTATACCATATGAAATATATACACTAGTCCATATTGAATAAGCAGACAGCAATACAGGAAGTCAGATATCAGTCTCCAGGGTGGGTACTGTCCGTATTTAAGGCTTCATTTGACGCACCTTTACTTGGCCTCATTAAAAAGAGATGTGCTTCAGTATCCCTCTCACCTGCCAGGCCTCCATTCATTTTCTACAGATACAGGGTGGGTTGGTTGTAGTAGCAGCAGGATCAGCAGCTTTTAAAGTGTGGCTGGCTTTGGCTGCTGCTTTGGTTTTAGCTGTGGATTATCATAAGTAATTCTGGGGGTAATCGGAAGTCCTAGTCACATTCTATTAGAAACTTCTCCTTGAATATCTGTGCAATACCCAATTTCTATTTTTATATTAAGCTACTTGATTTGTCATTCTGCTCCCCTTCTATCCAAAAAGTAGTATTTAGTTTCTATCCTTATATTCCCAGCCGTGATGAAAATAGTGATATTTGCATTGGTCTCACTTCAATGTACCCTCTTCCCCCTTCCTTTACAGAAAGCTTCCATTCTCCCTTCCAGAAAAACGGGTAGAAACTAATAGTAGCGCCTCTGGGGAAGCAACCCAAGGGCCAGTGGAAACCAGAGAGTCAACATCATCTCAAGTGGAAAATTTGGGGATCCTTCCAGGAATATCAGGTGGGTAGGTATTTTGACTTAGTACTGTAAATGTTTTCAAATGTACTTATTAAAAAAAGGTAAGGGTTCAAAGTGGCATATTGTGTGCCATGTACCCATGTGACTTCAGTTTAGGTTTGTTATAACCATGCGTTTCTGATGATCAGGAATATAATTTGTCATGTGTTTCTTCTTATTATTTTTAGGGGGGATACCAGGGATTGAACTCGGGGGCACTAAACCACTGAGCCACATCCCCAGCCCTATTTTGTATTTTATTTAGAGACAGGGTCTCACTGAATTGCTTAGTGCCTTGTTTTTTTTTTTTTTTTTGCTGAGGCTCGCTTTGAACACAATCCTCCTGCCTCAGCCTCTCGAGCCGCTGGGATTACAGGCGTGTGCCACCACATCAGGCCTGTTTCTCATTATTCTTTCAGGTAAAAATGTACATTTTTGAGGAGGCTTCAATGACTATTTAGGTTGATCCCAAACCAACCACAGAATAAAACTTTGACCCTACCATGAATAAAGGAACTGGGAATTGACAAGAGTTGCTATGAGGATAGTATGTGTGTTAGTTCTAACATCTACATTTTGCTCTGTAAGGACTAAATAAATGTCTGCAAGAGAAAACCCTTCTTGAATTGGAAGGAGCTCCTAAGAATTGTTCAAATGACCTAGAGCCCTTGAACTTTAGCATCCCAGAAGGGACAGACCTTGTTAATTTTTATTTCAGGTATCTGGTAACCATCTTAAGATTTGAGTTACTGTTATGTAAAACCTACGTTTATTAATCAATAACAAGTATATACAAGTAGTGAGTACATCGGTTCTACTTGAGTAATTACAGTCCATGCCCTCCTTCCTGGTTGAGCCACAATGAAATATTTCAGGGACTTTTGTAATAGTTTCCTGTTCGTGCCACTGTCTATGTCTTTTGCTTCATTACAGGACCAGTTTTTCCCTTGCACTGTCTAATTTTTATTGCTTGATGTGAAGTGGAGGGATTAAGCTATAGATTCTGGTGGTGTACACTCTACCAACCCTGGAACTCCAGTCATCTGAAGACCGCACTGTCTCTTAGAAGATGTCTATGGATGTTCTGTTTTACCTTTTAAATAATGTTCTTTTTAAAAATGAATTTGCTCTGCTGCACATATTTATGCAGTTTTTTTCCAGACTTAAATTTGTGGTGAAAGTGATTTTTAAAAATAAATTTTTGACAATCGGAAGAGTTGCTTTTCTTCTTTGAATAAAACTGAAATCCTGACTTGTAGGGTAGTTGACCAGGCAACTGTATTCTGCGGAAGCAAAGGGTGTGCTCACCACCCAAAGCACAGACAATGTTTGAGTATTATACTGTGGTGTTTCTCTGATTAATACCCATTTCACTTCTTATGGGTGTAAAATAAAATGAAATAATTAGTTCTCCCCACAAGGCTAAGAGAAAGTGGACTCTTCTATTTGCTACTCTTGGATTTTCAGTAATCCACCACCCCCACTTTTGCATCACTTATCTTATTATGTGGTAGTAATTTCAACTCAGTTTGTAACTTCAGATTCCTCTATCTTGCTCATACAAAGAGGCTAGTGTTTTTTAGGGGGAAAAATATACTCGCTGTCACAATTTCTGTTAGCTTTGTAAGTGAATCTTATTTAATCTCTCATAAGTAAAAAAAAAAAAATCCTGCAGTCTGTGCTGTCTTGGATTTAATCAACCAATTATAGGATGGGACCCCAGGCTCACAGAATTTCCACACTGTAAGGAACTGGGGGAGGCCACCAGCAAGCCAGATGAAGTGGTCCAGGGACTCCCTTCTCACTTGTGAATGGAGCGAGGACTGAATTCCCTTATGAACAATTCAAAGTGTTAAGGAGAAAGCCCAGAATGATGTTGCAAATGCACCTCCTCCTTGGGCAGTGGAGAGTGCATAATATATTTTCTAAGTGCTGTTGGCTCTATTGTCTCTCCTCTCTTCCTGCTTGTTTTCCCTCTGCTCCCTTTTGCTTCCTGACAAAATACAGATTAGAGGATTTATTGACAATATGGAATGTGTCTAATGCTGAATATGAAGACATTTTTATTTCAGTTCATGAGAAATTTTTTTTTCCTTCTCTGGGGAGCCAATTATTAGAATATCCGTCACCCATGGAGACTAGACTGAAGATAATTTGATTTAGCTAGTTGAGTGGCTGCAATTCCTTTTGTAAATAAATGTTCTGTGTTTAAAAATTATATATTTCCTACTTCTCAGGGTTTTCAACCAAAGTATTTGAGTTAGCTGCAGCTTGCTGAAATTCTAGAAAAACAAAGGATGGAGAGAACCCAAAGATTTCTAATTAAATAAAGGTCCAAATGAAAAAGGCACTATTAGAAATTGTCTTTAGCTATGTTAGATCAGCTCTTCTGGAGGTCATACAACTTCCAAAAGTTTATACCAAAAGTCATGCTGAAATCACGCAGGGCATGATACTTACAGCAAGAGGCAAAGAAGTGTGGGTGAGTGAGAGGTAACAAATTTAGGACAGGGGCAGCAGGATGGAAGGGCCTCACTACCAGAGTCCTGGGGCTTGCACTGTTTACACGTTCTGCACCTCTCTGCTATGTTACCCCTTTCTACTGATTGTTGATTATGAGGTTGTAAGGGCCAGAGTCAAGAAGTGCAAGCATTATCTGTAGTCTTGGATGCTGGTGGTCTATAGAGTAAAAGCAGTAAAAATTCTGATCAAATTTAATCATTTCCCTCACATTCAAGCTAACAAGAATTCATTTAAGAGGGGAATTGAAACGTTAAAAAATAAAAGCAGATCCAGTACTTAAATAGGATGAATAAAATTATAAAGCTTTTA
Organism: Marmota flaviventris; assembly: GCF_047511675.1. Lineage (NCBI taxonomy): Eukaryota > Metazoa > Chordata > Mammalia > Rodentia > Sciuridae > Marmota > Marmota flaviventris. The sequence continues at coordinate 12,516,789 of NC_092506.1, read as the reverse complement.
GAGGGAAATATTAGAAAATATGGATTTCAGATCAGTAAAAAATATTAAAAGAGAAATGAAATACACTATGAAGAGAAAGATTGATTTCTTAGATCACCTCAATATTTAATTTTTCTGTTTTAAGAGAAGAATTAAAGAATGCACCATGAGAAAATGAACAGGATTACATATGTATTAGTTTGGGTTCTCTATGGAAACAGAATCAAATTTCATACATGTATAAAATAAGGAATTGGCTCCTGGTATTATGGAGCCCGAGAAGTCCCAGGATGTGCTGTGGGCAAGCCGGGGATCCAGGAGAACTGATGCCCTACTTCTAGGCCAAGTCCAAAGTCATTTCGAGAAATGTCTGTCAAAGTTATTATGCACATGAACTACCTGAGAACCAGAAGAGCCAATGGTGTAAGTTCCAGTCCAAGTTCAAGTCAGAAGAGGAGTCCAATGTCCCAGCATGGAGACAGCGAGGCAGAGTACGGATTCTCCCTTAATCAACCATTTAGTTCCACTCAGGCCTTCAGTGGATTGGGTGAGCCCCTCCCACACTGAGGAGGGCAATCTGCTTTACTCAGATTATTGAGTCACATGTGAATCTCACTAAGAAACAACCTCATAAACACACCCAGAAAAATGTTTAACCAACTATTCAGAAACCCTGTGAACCAGTAAAATTGGCATAAAATTAACTATCACACCTAGAAATCGGCACAAAAGATTCATAATAAGCATAAATTGAAAGAGTCGTGTCTAGAATATATGATCCTTACGAACTAAATTTAAAAATACAACTAAATAGGAAACAGGAAAACATTTCTTAAGAGAAGACATTCACATGGTCAATAAATGTGATATCTCCAGAAATTATGATATGAAAAAGTTATGATATGAACTACTCATTAGTAGTTCAGAAAATCTAAAACACAATGAAAGAATGAGAAATCCAATCAGAAATGTGTGCCCTATGTCAGCTTCTTGTTGCTGGATAAACTCTAAAGCTTTTGTTCACTATAATATAATTAATAAGAACATACAGATAAGTAGGATATCACCTAGGTACATCCATGTACCTAGATTATAGGAAATTTTATAGGTATCCTTATTTTTTAACATAATTATCTTTATTATCTATCCATATTAAGGTACTTTTTAAAAAGTTAGTACTAGGGTAACCCACACTAAGACTAAGCTGTGAGAAATGTCTCTGAAATTTAATATGCAAATGACCCACCTGGCGATTGTTGAAATGCATTCTATGACTGATCTTGTAGCTGCGGTGTGGAACCTGATCTTTTGCATTTAAGCACCTCACAGGTGAGATCATGTAGCTACTGCTAGCAGATGGACCTGACTTTGAGAGCAAAGATGCAAAGGAGTTTCCCTGTGCTAACCAAGTAGAGGATAACTGCAGACAGCTGAGTGTGGCCAAGGTTTATAAACACCTGAGGACGCCCAGCTCCTGGCCACTTCCTGCCCCCCCTGGCTGCAGTGTCTTGGAGGCTGTCATGATGAAGACCTCTGTGCTCCTAGGCGGGTCCTTCCTCCTTTTTCTGATATTTTGGAATTCTTCTGGACTCGAACCAGGTACAGATAAAAAATGTCTTTGGAGGATAGTGATTTAAAGTGACAAGATTGTTTTCTAAAACTCAGCTGTGTAAAGACCTGTTCTCCCCTTCACCCCCGATGATAAACCAACAGAAAGGGCTGCCTATTTCTGGTTAGACTCAGTTTTTAAAAAGTTAGTGTCTTTAACCTTTGCTCAAGGTATTTTCTGCCTTTACAAACCAATTTGAGGGCCCCTCAGGTTTAATTATCTTCTATTGTTATCCCTTTTCTATATTTCTTTGAAAATATATGAACCCCAATTATAAAAGAACCAGGAGAAGAAGGGATCAGAGATCCATGGGTTTCTGGGAAGGGAGGGTATAAACTCTTCACCTGAATGCGATACTGACCGAAGGAAGTGAGCAGCTGGATTCGGAGAGATCATAATTGTTTCCTTCATCTGCTGAGCTTCCAGAAACCTCAACTCTGGTACTTGTTAGCGGTGTGGACCTGGGTGAGTGATTTGAAGTCCATGTGTCTAATTTTGGCCGTCCACAAGAAGTTATTGGGATGTACGCGAGTCTGACTTAGTATTTCAGTGAGGTAATTTGAGAGGTCATCTATGGTTTGCCTCTGGGCCCAGCCTGAAGTCCGCGAGGCTCATGCTGCAGTGAGGGGTTAGAGGGGACGCTGGTGGACCTTCCCCATGTCTGCCACTGCATGGCTCCTCTTCCATCTCTTTATACACTGGTTCTCAGCAGGGGTGACATCCGCCCCCCTCCTCCTGGGAAGATTTGGCAACTTCTAGAGGCATTTTTTTGTTGTTACAACTGGGGTTCCTAGTGGTATCTGGTGGATACTGGTCAAGAGTACAGTCTAGAGCATCCAGATCACCACCACCAAAGGAACCCAATGTCCACAGGACTGAGGCGAGAAAGCTAGCCTCGTGGTGCTCTACCTCTGCTTAGAGTGCTTTAAGACCTGTGTTTGTGAGACTGTTTTCTATGCAAAACCAGATCAGAAACTAGTTCCAACCACAGCTCTTTCAGATAATCTTGATTTCTAATGACTAAGGACAGTGACTTTCTCTTTCCAGTGGGTTTCTGAGTAAATAAGAATGAGTGGGGACACCTGCTATGAAACCCTAATCCTTCTCTGATCCCTCTCTTGTGCTCTGACTCGGCTTCTCTGGGGTGGTCAAGCTATTAGTCTTCAGACTTTGCCTGTCATACCTTGTTTGTTTGATCGTTCTTTATTTGGAGATTTTTACCTTAATATACATTTTGTTACGTGGGTCTGACTTCTCTATGCCATTCCATGAGACCAAAATCATGGTGTGAGGTTGGGGGTGGGATGGAAAATTAAGTGTACTTGAGTCACATCAGATTGGCCTGGGAAATGGGAGTAAAATGAATTAAAAACCTAGCTCCTGCTCTGCGAGTACCACCTACATATTTGTGGTTGACTCTATCCAGCTCTGGCAAAGCCTTTGGTCCCTCAGTGGAGATCATCAGTGAAATGAAAACTGAACAAATAGCTTAAAAAGAAATCTTGTCTCCCATCTATTTCTCTTTCTATCTTTTTTTACCTGATTCTGTTTTACTTATTGGCCATCTTGCAGATCTCAGTGTTGGTACCCATTAGACCAGTTCTCAAACTTTGATGTATATACAAGTCATCAGAGATCTTTGTAAGTGTACAGTGATTCAATAAGTCAGGGATTAGACCTGATAATCAATATTTCTGATGAGTGCTCAGGGGATGTTGATGTTGCCCCTTCATGGACCAGACTTTAACAAGGCCTTAGATCATTTACTGACAGAGGATTCTCTATGAAAAGGATAATTAACTGATGAAGGGAGTCAGGCATTCCCTGTTCTAATTTTCACATTTTCACTCTTCCATGTCCTCCTAAGACACAGATCTTCAGTAGATAGAGAACATAGTCTGGATTCCAGTAATGACTCCGCCGACTAGTGATGGCCAAGAGTGTTGGTCTGATTTGGTGCTAATGCCAGCTACACTATGTACTCTGTTTGATATCATGCTCAAGTTATTGGATGGTTGGAGCATTTCATTTTTCATCTGGGAAATGAAGGGATTAACTGTCCTGTCTCCAAAATCTCCTGTTGTACTCAAAAACAAAAATATATGTGTGTGCATTGACACTTGACCTGGAAACTGGCACATCAATAGCAAAACTCTGCTTATTTAATGTGATGACAATAAACTTGGGAGTCTCCAATGGAAAAACAAAGCTTGTAGTCTAACATTCTCCCGGGAATGATAGTGAGCCTGCCTGGGAATGGTTTACTTTTAAAGTTAATACGTCCATTGTTGGGTTGCCTACTTTATAGCATCTATTTTAGTTTGAATGGTGCTTGTGATTCCCATTCTAATATGGACCATGAGTATTGAACTATGATCCTGTTGCTACAAGGACTGCAGATTTGTTTCATTCCTATCCCACATCTTGCTTCTAAACTGTTATCACTATATGTGCTATCAGCATATGTCAAACTACTTATATAATTCGTACTATTAATGTTCATAGCAAAAACACAGTTCCCCTCCAAAACATAAGCACCTTGCGCTTGCATTTCTAACCTATTTTAGCTATCTCGGTAAGCAACAGTGTTGAGTTGTTCAAGTTCATGTTTCTAGCCCAAATGAGGCCCCCTTCCTCAGCCAACATTTTACAAAAAGACGTCTATAGATGGTTGAATATTTCCAAGTGTCCTGAGAAAAAAGTTTAATGTTTTATCCCTGTGGTTGGACACATCACTTATTTAATTAAAATCCTCACTGAAGACAAAATGCATGCCATGTGGCTGGGGATAAAGCAATTTGATATTTAGGGATAGATGGCAACATGTGCCTTATATTTACTCTTAAAAATGTTATTGGTCTATAGCCACAGCTGCTTCAGGTCAACATGAGTCTGAACCTACATTTACCGTTCTTTTATGTAGTATTAAGATTCAGGTCTGTCTATATGAAGGGATTTTTGGTGGGAGTCCCCTTTTATACATATCTTTAAATTGCTTTTACTTTATTGAGCATTTAAGTTCTAGGCACAAACCTCAAAAGGTAGGTAATAATCACTATATTCATTTTAAATATGAGTAGAATGGCTGCAAAGAATTAAATAACAAATTATCTTTTAAGATGGGTTTTATGACAGTGTAAAATACAGAGCTCCAAAGTTACCCCCACTGTCCATTGGCTATTGAGCCCTTGGAATGTGAATTGTGCTACAAAGAGACAATGCACCCTGATTTCAGAAAATCTGTATAAGAAAGAAGTGAAATCACAATTTTTGTTTTATTATTAGTTAATGATTGTATTTGGGATACATTTGGTTACATGAACTAAATTTAAAAATGCTTTCATGATTATGTCAGGGTGTATCCTGGTGTTGCAAATAACTAAAAATAATTTTTTAAATCCCCCCCCAATTATAGGTCCTTTTTATTTTTGAATCTGGCTACCAGAAAACTGAAAGATACCTGTGTGGCTTGCATTATGCTGTTGTCAGACTGCACCATTATGTCTTAAGGTAAAGATGTGCTAATAACACATTGATTCTTGGATTTTTGTTTTGTTTTAGCAGTGACCTCAATCTGTTCTGATGATTGGTTGATAGTCAGAATGAAAATAAGGCCCTTTGATAATGACACAGAAGTTAAAATTGGTGACATTAACCTGGGAGATGGTTGTCCTGTAACAAGGAAGCTCTCATTCAACTATGAGTTTTCTTATCCTGTCGTTTCCTGTGGGATCAATAAATTTGTAAGTGCCTTCATGATTCTTCCTAAAACATATTCTGCATTTTTATTCAGGCATACATGTATCAAAGATCTCTTTAAAAAAATCTCAAGCACAACTACAACACTTGCATCATAAATTCTCACATAGGGGTCAAGTATATGTTTATGTAATGATGATGTTTCAGATGAAGGGTTTTGAAAATGTTCAAAGTTATGGACAATGTCATCTCCAATTTTCTCCTTTCACCTGCTGTCAGATTTTAAGATTTTTTTTTTTTTGGTGGGAATTGGGTGTGGATATGTGCACCTGGCAAGCTATTTTGGAAAGGGCAAATATATTTTAAACTAGTCCCAGAGATATCATTTGTCTCTTATCACCTCATCTGGCTGTGGAGATAGGGACAAAGGGAGGATAAAGTGTTTTCACTCAGATCTACTGTCTTAATGTAAAATGCCATATTCAGATTTTTCTAGAATGGACACATTCTCTTCAAATTATTCAACCACTGAAATAGTTCAATGCTTCTAGTATTAAAACTCTCAATCATTTCAGGTGTTCTCTGGGAATGATGTTTTCATACTATCCAAGATCAATTACAGACCAACATTGAATATCACCTATTCGTTTCAGGTGGTTTGCTTTGTGAAGAGGTACGTACAGTCCACTATTCCCCTTACATGTTTTTAAATTTATCCTTTGACTGATAGGTGTTTCTGTGAAGAACACAGCCTCAGAGGATGCCTAGGGAACAAAAATGATGTCTAAAATTTTCTCAATCCTTGATAGGAGAGATTTCAAATGCATAGAAGAGTAGAAAGGACTTTTGTTTTTGTGAACCCCTGTATAACTAACATCCAGTCATTTTCCTGAACTTTATCCAGCATCCACTTCTCCATCCACCAATTTTTTGGATGCATTTCTAAGTGAAGACACATGTGCATTTCCCTTAAGTACTTCATGCTGTCGTGAATAAGGGATCAATATTTACTTAAAGTTCTTACTTTGAACAAAAATTTACCCACTATTAAACATATAGATGTTACATGAGTATATGCGTTTGTCATCTCATTGATATGTTTGGCCCCAAACCCCATCAGCATTCATCAGACTATGATTACTGTAGAGTGATTCTGCTACCTCTCACTGCCCTTGTCTCTTCTGTAACTTTATGTAAATGGAGTCACAGTGTGTACCTCTGTCTGGCTCCTATTTCCCAGCATAATATTGGAGATTCCTTTGCCTTGTATATATTCCACTAACCTGTTGCTCTCCATTGCATGTTTGTTATTGTAATGAAGACATGTTGTTCTCAGGCTCTGGCAGGTATGTATAAATCGGCTCTGACCATAGTTCTGCAATTCTTTGTGCAGGTGCATGTTTTCTTTGGGTTAATACCTAGGAATAGGACTGCTTGATCATAGGGAAAGAGTAGCTTAGTTGTGAAAGAAACATGTCTGTTTTCTCAAATAGGATGTAGTGTTTGCACTTATACTAGGAATGAAGGAGACTCTGATGGTTTTATCAGATGATGATAGTTGTCTTCTAGCCATTTTTCTTTTTTGGTATCAGGGATTAAATCCAGAGGTGCTTAACCACTGAGCCACATCTCCATCGCTTTTATTTTTTATTTTGAGACAGAGTTTAATTGAGTTGCTTAGGGCCTCATTAAGTGTCTAAGGCTGGCTTTGAACTTGTGATTCTCCTGCCTTAGCCTCCCAAGTCACTGGGATTATAGGCTGGTGCCACTGCACCCAGCTTAATGGTATCTTCTGATGAACAGACATACTTCATTTTGAAATTTATAGACTTCTTCTTATGATTATTGGTTTCTGTTTTAAAATTCTTGCCTACTGTCAAATTTTTTCTTTAAAAAACTTTGTGGTTTTAGATTTGTTTGGGTCTGTAAGCCATCTTAATTTTTATAGGCATTGAGGCAGATAAAATATTTTCTCTTTCCATATGGATATCTTGTTGATACAATACTCAATTTAAATGACTTTCTGTTCCCTCTTGGATTGCACTGATTCCTCTGTGAAGTAAATGACCATGTAAGTTTGGATTTCTCTGGACTGTCTTTTATGTTCTAATTAATCTGTCGTGCCTATTCTAATTTGCAACTTAGCAATGTCAGCTTTAGATATTCAGGATGCCTTCACACATATTCTCACTATATCCTCATATTTCCTGACAAAATTGGGGCACCTTGGAAGAAACCAACATTTAAAAAATTTGTGTTTAGATTTTAATAGTCATCATCTCTAAACCTATGCTGTCTAGGAGTCCGGTAACTGCATGCAATATTTACATTTAAATTTAATACAGCTAAGACGGGGTGTGGTAGCACATGCCTATAATCCCAGTGGCTTGGAAGGCTGAGTGAGGTAGGAGGATGGCTCAAAACCAGTCTCAGCAACTCAGGATGGCCTTAAGCAACTTAGGGAGACCCTACCTCAAAATAAAAAATAAAAAAAAGTGTTGAGGAGTGGGTCAGTGGTTAAGTGCCCCTGGGTTCAATCCCTGGTACCAAAATAACTCAACAAATGAATAAGTAAATTAAATCCAACTAAAATTTAGTTCTTTAGTTGCTTTAGCTATTTTTCATGCTCAATGGCAGCACGTGGCTAGGGTTACACGGTGCAAATTTAAAGCAATTATTTTATCACAGAAAATGTTACTGGAAAGTGTTGCTAAATGGAATAAATAGCATTTCTAACTGGACAGTAGCTATTGATTAATCATAAGCATTCAGATTTCTTTATGTGGTTCTGAACATTAAATAGCCTTTCCCTGAGTCCTGTGTTTTTTTGATGCTAGTTACATTTAGATTGCATAATCATATTAGAGTTGAAAACAAATATAAAATGATTTGAAGGATAAATGGTGACTAAGTAATGGAAGAGGAGGAACATCATTGAATATTTCTGACATCCTAGGTACTGTGGAAACATCCTTCTTAAATCATCTCATTTAATCTTAATGCCATAAAGTATGTGCTATAATCTTTAGTCTTTATTAATGAAGGCATTGAAGCAATTAGCTATTATATGATCTGCTTATTAGGGTCAAGATCTGACACCTGTTGATAGATACCATATTCTACTTGAAACTTCTGCAAATCTCTGAAAATCTGGTCTTTAGGGTTCTCTACAAACAAGGTATTGGGCTTTTAGCATTAGGCCTGAGGCTAGAGGAACTAAATCCTCAAGTTTGAATGCACGAATACTTTAGTCTTTAGTTATCTAGGAAAACCTGCATCCCTGAAGCTTGTGTTCTAAAGAAACATACTTTTCTCATGAAAAGTTTTCACAAACTGGTCTGAGTTGCCTATACTTCCTGGAATAGATGTGAAATGTGTCTGGGGTAATTTCCTTTAATCTGAGGAACTCTCTGTTCTTCCAGACTCCAATTTCTTTTTTAACCCCTGTGGCTACAATAGTAATTGCTACATTTTTATAAGAACTTCATGTCCTGTCCCACTGAATTGATCCAGGGGTTAGCCTCTAACTTGAACAATGCCAGTCAGTCCCCCCATCCCAAGGCTTTGTAAACTTTCAGCCTCTGGTCAGGTAAAGGCTAGGAGATTAAAAAAATACAAAACATAACAATTCAGAAAAGTAGTTTTCCTCTTTTGGCTCGTGAATAGGAGTGGTGTACAGCAATGGAATCAAGACGATGAGCAACGATGCATTCCAATTCTAGTTGCCTTTTTGTGACTGGTATTGCTATGTTCATCTTTTAATCAGTTATTAGATAATCTAAACATGCAAAAAGTGGGGTTCTTGTTGGTAGTCACTGCTTTTAACTGCAATGTAACATCTTCCCCACTTCTTGATAGCATCCTGAGAAGTTCAATCTCTGGTCAGTTGAGAGGGGAGTACCATTTAACACTAGAATTTCATATGTGACTTATTTTTTTCTTTTCCCTTCCCACAATTTCAGCCATTCTAGGGTATGAGGTTTTTGATTGTAGATTCCTAGAGGTGATCTCTTTTTGTGGTCTTAAAGTCTCTCTACTCTTTTTCTGGGTGTGTTAGAGTAGGGTAATGATGTTAAGACAGGGAGAGGAGATGCCCATCCATTGAGATGGTTGTAGGTCTCTCCTGGCCAACTCTGACTGGCCACGGATGCCTTCTTGGTGGTCAGTATAAACACTGGTTCTCCTCCCTATGTGCCTTTACGAATGGATCTGTGACAAACCGCAGTTTGGATCCTTCAATTTATTTCCTTATGCTGAACTTGAGGATCTTGGCACAAGTTGCAACTCGATTACTTTATCCACTAAGCTCTCAAGAAAAGGATTCGCTTTTTCAAAAGCAAATGTGGAAATAAAGCCTGTCATACTCACAAAGGGATCTAGAAAATATGAATGAGATTTTAGCCTTCCTTTACACATGCGCTTGGTCACCCTCATCCTCCTGTGACTATCCAAGTCCTGGCTTTGGGCGATGGGTGAGCCCCTTCCTTTCCCTTCCCTCCTCTGCAGGGGAAAGCAGTAGGGAAGGGACACTGTAACTCCTTAAATAGGATGGAGAAGGGTTGGGATGGCTGTTGAAGGTGACAGAAACTAACTGCTTTGTAACTTTCGAGTGGAACATCCATCTCTCCTGCCAGGCTACGAGTTGGGTGGTGGAATCTTTTCCCCACATACATGGGTCTCATTTTAAATTCCCCATCTCTTTCTGTGCATTAGAGACCTATCTGTGACTGGCTTGGTGCCGAGTGTCAGTCTGTTCAGTCCCATAGCATATTTGTCACATCTGACAATTGTTTTGACATTTGACACTTCAACTCTGGGGCTCTAGGATCAATTCTGGCTCAATAGGTATCATCCTATTCAAGATCCTATTATAAACATTTTTTAGGTTCATCGAACTAACTTGCCTTGCTCTAAGTTAGTTACTTTGAGTATTTTTTTTTTACTTATAAAATACAATCAGGTTTATGTTAGTGATATCTATAAATATGTATTTACTTATGTAAAATGTATACATAATTTCCCACAAAAGTTTTTGTGACATAGAAAAGACTACTGATCCTATGTGTATGTATTTTTTATTTGCTTTGCATTTAGGTTTCAATTATCTCTGATGCCTTTTGGAATGAATGGGTATGATGCCAATATGTTGGGTGATAGCTTTGAAGTGACAAAAGAAAGGCCACCAATGTCAGCTCCCCCACAAAGCAAAGAATGTGAACCTATCTTTAGCAGTTACAGTAAGGTGAGGATATTTAGTTTATTCATCATTTCATGGTCAACTGTGATCTGCTTGGTGTAATGCCAGTGGAAGAAATAATATAAAGCCCTATTTGAATACTGGATACTCAAATTGCTTTGGTCTTCAACTGAACCCTGTAGACTTGGGAGTATCTTTATACATATGTGTCTGGATGTATAAGATAACAAAAATAATAGAAGTAGGAAATAGGCCAAATAGGCTTGAAAATTTGGAGGAATTTGCTAAGTCTAATTAGTATTTCTTATAATAATAAACCTTCAGAAAAACACCTTTCTTAGTAAATATTTTTTTCTGGGTTTGAAATATGCCACACAATTTGTGCATAGACAATTTTGAAATTGACATTTGGTAAGGAAATGAACTTTGTTCTAAGAATCTGATAGCCACTTAAAATTAAGACGTATAAATGCTTGATATCTTGAGTCTCGGGAAAGCAGTAATCCAGCCAATACTTAGACGCTAATCACTTTTTTAAAAAACCTTTATAGACATGACAGTAGAACCTATTTTGATATATTTATACAAACATGCATGCTAATCCCCTTCAATAGCATATTTTACTTATATATTTGATATAGTTGAGTAATGCTATAGATTGCATTTAAGAGTATAAATTCCATCAGGGTGTGGTGGCGCATGTCTGTAATCTCAGCAGCTCTGGCTGAGATGGGAAGATTGTGAGTTCAAAGCCAGCCTCAGCAAAGGGGAGGCGCTAAGCAACTTAGTGAGACCCTGTCTCTAAATTTTAAAAAAAATATATATAAAATAAGGCTGGGGATTTGGCTTAGTGGTTAAGTGCCCCTGAGTTCAATCCCTGGTAACAAACAAACAAATACCAAATTTCATTCATCACACTATTTCCAGTTGAGCATCTCTGATTTCTGTGAGCAACTGTTGGATGAGAGTGACTTGTAAGCAACTTTTAATTGCTTTTACCCTTATCATATAGGAACAACTATTCATGAAGCCCTGGACCAAAAATATCTGTATCAAGACTTCCTCTCCTCCCTGAGTTCTAGGAAAAAGTGCTGTTCCCTCGTCTGGGACTCAGTTTCAATAATCCTGTTGTTCTGTCTTCCTAAGATGAGTACCAATATGTGTTGTCTGTTTAAATGCCTTTCTGAAAATTTGGATAGTCTACATCTCTAATGTGATGTTTAAACCTTTTAAATGAGTTCATTGGAAGTGACATTACCATTGCAACTTTGTATGTGAAGTCAAGTTCATAATAAAGCTGCTACCGTATGAAAGCTTGCCTGTGTTGTTGGGTTGTACAGTGGCTTGCTTCCCCAACACAAAAGTACTCACAACTCAAGTTCTTCTCATGGGTTGGCTCTCAGGTTCTCCTCTGAATATAATTACCCAGTTCATTCTGCAAGTGAAATCTTGTGCCTTTGAGTATACTGTTTAAGCCCAAACCAGAGGGTACCACAGACATGCAAAGGGATCCATGTATACAAATGACTATTTCCTTTAAGTAAAAAATTTTCTCCCATGGGAAAAACTGGTAGTTTGGGGTAGAACATTGTCTTATGTCTAGATTCCTTATTCCTGGTAGCAGTGTCGGGAGCAAGACTCATTATAATGACACAGGAAAATGAAAAACATTGCTTTGTTCATTAGACATAATTTGTGCTTGCTAAATCTGAATGAAAGTACCTCTTTCCCATCTAGCTAAAAACATTTTTATTCCTAGAGAATGTGAAGACATGCAATTTCTTCATCTAGAATTCGTGTATAACTTAATTGAGCTGTTCAACAAATACCTAACTCTGACAATAGACTGACCTTTCCTTGATCACAGAAGCCACAGTAGGTTAGCCAGGCCTTCATTAGAGGGTCTGAAATAACTTTTGGGTAAAAATTTCTTTAACTTCCAATCTCATTGTAGGTTCCAGTAGTAGACAGCATGCCAAGGGAAAGAAAGATGGACAATACTTTCCTGACTTAATTTTTTTGTTGTTTGCTAAGGATTTAGGCAGCTGTGAAAATGAAGAAACGGCTTCTCTGCCATAAAGAATCTTACTGATCTCCTGGAAGCCTAGTAATGCAAGGCTGACCAGCTGGAAGTAGCTATAACAGCTAATCTGATGAAAATTGTTTTTGATTTAAAGGGTAGAGTTAAGGTTGTACCCAACAGGAGATACGTTGTTTCATTTACTATTTGCAGCGCTGGGAATCAAACCCAGAGCCTCACTCACATGCTAGGCAAGCATTCTACCACTGAGCCAAATCCCCAGCCCAAGGATGTTTTAGATGATGTGAAAACATCCAAATGGTTTGGGCAGAGTCTGAGGAGAACAAGGGACTCAAGGATGTCTCCTGGATGAGTGTGTGAACTGCGGTGCTATTTAGATGGGAAAGGGAAAGATCTCTATGGGAATCAATATTTTGACAGGTTCAGAATCTACCTTTTAGCTATTACCATTCACCATTTAATTTTGCTGGTCTCCCGTAAATATACCCTGAAGTCTCCCTCGGTATTCAGAAAGATTTTTTTTTTTTTTTTTTTTTTTTTTTGCTAATCATTCCAGAAAGGTTGGGCCACGGTTTAATAGGGTTAAGTGAGTAATGGGTTTCATCCCTCTCAAAGCAGTTTTGACAAAATAGAGAATAAAGAAGGTAAATGGAAAAATCAGTTAATTCCCTGGGTTCCCTGGTAGGAAAACAGAATGAGGTGGGATGTGAGTCAGATGGGTATGATCAGAGTTTCTATGATCTTTGAGTTTCTATCAAGCAGAATGATTCTAATAAACATTCAAGCAATGGATTCTTCACATTTCTTGTTTCTAACGTGTACAAACATGAGTTTATATATTTTCATTCATTTGTATATAATGAAAAAATATAATTTGCTTTTAGCACAGCCACAGAGAAACTAAGGAAAGATTTGTGCTTTAATTATAAGAAAGTTAATCAAATATTTCTTATGAGTTCATTATACTAAGATAGGGCTTGGGTAATACAAAGAATTATGCATGTGGTCCCTGCCAATAATATTCTGGACAAACTGCATAAAGCTACTTGAAAAATTATTATGCACTTGCCTTGTTTTGCACGTATATGTAGAAAAGTTGTTTTACAGTGGGGTAAGGTGATAGTGGTAGTATAATTTTTGAATTACTACAAATAATCTTACAAAAATGGATAATGCATCTCATACAGTAAAAGAAAGCAAACAGTTATCTTCAAAACTTAGTTATGAAGTATTCTCCAGAAATGCTACAAAACAATAGCTAGGTCCAAATAAACACAAAGAGGATGTCCTCTATAGGTTCCGTGAAGGTTTGGGGATAATTGCTAATATAAGTTTTTATTTCTATTTTTAACTGAATCATGAATCTAGTTCCAATCATTTACCATCAAATGCAATAATTTCATTCTTTTTTATGGTTGAGTAAAACTCTATTGTGTGTGTGTGTAAAACATTTTCTTTACCCCTTTATTTGTTGATGGGCACCTAGGCTGGCTTCATAACTTGACTATTATGAATTACACTGCCATAAACACTACTGTAGTGATAGGGACTGTATCACTAATTCTAATTTCAGTTCTTTTGGATAAATACCTGGGGGTGGGATAGGTGGATAAGAGGGTTAGTTTCTTCGAGGTTAGCTGCAAAATGTGGAATCTGAAAACACCCCAAAGAACATTTCATATTGATTACATTAAAATCCATTGATCCTTGCCTTTTGCCAATGCATGCTTCTATAACATCATGAATGAACAATTTGGGAAATCTTGGTTTGCTGCATTATGCAGATCTTCTGAATGATGAGATATTTCATGATGGAACATAAACATCATAGTTATACCACTACAATACAGGTTTTCCAAAAATCTTATTTTCTTGTAAGTTTGAATTTAATTGCTGGACATAAATGTGAGTCATTTAAAGTGACTTCATTCAGTTTCAAGAATATATCCCTCAAATACCCAAAGCTGAGTAATGATTGTTTGCCCAACAGTAAAGATGGTGTCCTCTGTAAAACGTGGCCTGCTCAACTCACAGCCTGAACATGCCCCCGGAGCTTTTCCTCCAGGAAGTCTCTACTTTGACATGCAGCTGGGGGACTTCCTACATCCTTTCCATTTTATCACACAGAATATTGAAGAGATGTGTCCTCAAGGGTTGACAATTAATAACATGAATACTTTTTACTGCCTTAAGTGAAATTGATCCTACCCCCTTACTGTGAGTATGAAGAATACAATGACAATCATCACAGTTTGGTGCCACTGCCTTGGTTGGTGTTTAGGAGGCAACAGGGTGAACCAATATTTTTACACATGCATGCAAATGTCAGTGGTGAAAAACAATGTCTCAGTATTATTACAAATATTTTTTGGTCCTGCAAATCTCCAGATATCCAATGACCACATATTGAGACCTATGGCAGTAGAAGGATATTCTTCTTTGTGGGATATGTCATACATTCTAAAATAGTTAAATGCAAAGGGGCATCATATCAACAACTTACTCTCAAAGGGTGCAGAAAAAATAAGGTTCTTTGTACTAACAGCATTTCACTAAGTCAGTGCTCAAATAAATACAATTTTTATTTTAACTCTGTGTACATTTTACACTAGGTTATATTTAAATTCCATTATTCTTTCATAGAAAAAAATATTAAAACTGAAATATTGGGAATGGATTTTGTTCATTCTGAGGTCTTTGTAGTACTGGGAACACTGCAGGAATCACCTGAGCTCAAGCTGAGGGAAACAGTCAATTTTCCCCCCAGTATTAACTTTGGCCATATGCTTTTCTGTTTTTCTTTAAATCCACAGCGAACTTATAATTTACATAGTATGGCTGTATTTTTTTTTTAACAGAATATGAACATGAGCCTTAGCTTTCTAAAATTTACACAAATACAATGAAGAAGCTGGTCAAATGATTCCATAGGCTGAACTCAGCCAGTAGAAGCTTTTTGGAAGCATCTTAGATGTTTACAGTGGCATAGTTTAAAGGATAAATGTAAAACAAATAAATTTTAGATTGTACAAATGTTAATAACATCAGGAAAAAGCTTAACAAAAATAAGACAAAAACCGTAGTGTGGCCTTGTCTTGTCTTTCTCTAGTCCTCTACCCTCTTTGTGGTGGGAGAATGGGTTTTTCAGGTTTTCCTGACGTGGAACACAGTGGGTCACAGCTTTGGGGATCTCACATTAGAGAATGGGAATATGAGGCTGGAAATAGAAGTCTTTTGATAACACACAGGGATGCCCTGGGTTTATAGCACTTGGGATATAAGATTTGAGCCTTGCAGACACCAAAATCTGTGACTGCTCAAGTCCTTAGAATTACATGATGTGGTATTTGCATATGTGCTCCTGCACACTTGAAATCCTTTCTAGATTACTTGTAATACCTAATACAATATGAGTGCCATGTAGATAGTTGTTACACTGTATGGTTTAGAAAATAACCATCAGAAAAATTTCTGCACTTGTTGAGTACATATGCAATTTTTTCCCAAACATTTTAGATCCACGATAGATGGAATCCATGGATGCAGACCCACAGACGCTGAGGGTTGACTGTAGTCATTTGAGAGCAGACTGAAACATTGAAAATATTATTTAGATATGAATAAAAATCATAATAGGAATCAATTCAGGCTCAGTGTTATTTACTGTTAGCCTTTGATTTCTAAGTTTCTCTTAAAATTACAGAGAAACATCATGACTGACATTTTTAGAATATAAAATTTAAAAAAACTTAGCTGGAACTTATATTTCAATGGAGTATTGGAATAGAACTATATTCATTATGCATATACAATTATATATATGTGTATATATGTATATAAGATATTTCTTTAAATAGTTATAAAGTTTGAAATAACTGTATTAACTAAAACATTAATTTAGGAAGAATCAACAGACTTGAATTTGTGGGTTTTTTTGTTTTTTTTTTTTTGGTACCAGGGTTTGAACTCAGGTGTGCTTAGCCACTGAGCCACATCCCCAGCCCTTTTTATGTTTCTTAAAAATTTTTTAATTAATTAATTTATTTTTATTTTGAGACGGGATCTTGCTAGGTTGCTTAGGGCCTTACTAAATTGCTGAGACTAGCTTTGAACTTGAAATCCTCCTACCTCAGCCTCCTAAGCCACTGAGGTTACAGGAATGTGCCTGGCTTTTTCCCTCTTTTTTAATACCAGGAAAATTGATTTTCCTTTGGCCCCTCCCTCCTAGGAATTTATGTTCCTGACCAAGTCATTTTTTCTTCTTGTGATTCTTCCAGTTAAATCCATAGAAATGAAGTAATAATTGATTTCAAGTATGTATGATTTAGGCCGTCTACATATTAGCTAGAAGCTTAACACCTGAACATTATTTAGTAAAAAACAGTCTCTTGAAATTTAGTGTCTAATGGAAGTATTGTGTATGGTGCCAGCCTCCCAAATGATTTTTCCCAGGCCCTGAGCAAACAGTTATCAAAGGACACTTCCCTGACATCAGTGTTTCTGTAATCAGAAGAGCCCAAGTCTTTGGGTGGGTGGCACCATGACCGAGCTCCGTGGACTACCCTGGGGAGAAAAGTGAAGGCAGCTGAGCACGGGGTGCCAAATAAAATCACTAAGCCAGGCACCACGTCCTGTTCCTGAGAGGACCTGTGCTGGAGTCCACTCAGACGAACGTCTCCATGGCTTTAGAAGTCTTGCTTTTCCTCACGGTCTTGTCTTGGCCTTGTGCTGAGAGCATCAAAGGTAAGTGACCATTTAGAAAGAACATTCTCAATTTCATAATGATTGCTTTCCTTCCAGCTACTTCTCTCCCTTCAGAGAACCCATCTTATTAGGATTATCCAGAAGAGAAATACTTGGCAGCCTTTTGGACTTGTGTGGATAAGCTGAGGATGCGTTTTTCTCTTTCTGCCTAAATGTCTGAGTCCCAAGGCATTTTGGGGGTCTTTGGTCTCTCCTTCATTTTGGTCTTCTCCTTATCTTGATTCTCCTTTGCAGAAATAGTCCTGGGCTCTATTTCAAGCCCACTGTCAATTACCAGTGCTTGATTTTATCTTAGCTGATCTTCCTGCTTCCAGATGCCTCCTAATTCCATTTGGTGATGCTATTGCTCTTTTGTACCTTAAAAAAATATTGCTCTGCCTTTCACTCATGTCCAATTCGTCAATAGTTCTACAAAGCCAATAGGATAAAACTAAATAAAATCTTGGCTGTTTATGAGTTTATTCTAATGTATCTCTTCTACTTTACCTGGAATCCAAATGCCTCCTGGCTTTAAGAGCTGATGAAAGGTCAACTGTTCTCAGGCAGCATGTAAATATTACTTCTTGTGTATTTTTAAAAATAAAGTAGAGTCGCTTGTTTCCTTCTGTTTGAAGTGAGGTCTTTTGGGAACTGGTGTTATAAATTTCTTAAGTATTCATTTTGTGTTGGAAGGACCATATATAGCTTCTGACATCTTTCCATGTTTTTAAGATAAATCCTTCCAAATGTTTGATTAGTCCAGCTCACCATGTAGAAGTTAATTACTAAAAAGAACAGCACATGTACAGAAAGGACAGTGACTGGAAAATTCTGGTTCTCTGGGATGGTGTAAGCACGGTGTTTCAGACCCTGGCCCTAATTCTTGATGGTTGGGTGCAGAATTCTGCCTCAGTTAAAGTATCTGCTGCTGTGCGCTCCTCAGGCTTTATCTCAAGTAATTTCTTAGGGCTTTGAGACACCACACGATGTCACATTGAAATGTGACTGTCATGTATGGGCAGCAGCAGTGAAGTCAGACGCATGGGCTTCCTGTGTGTCTGCTTCCTTTGGAATCCATCCTCAGTTCCAGCTGTTAAAACATATTTTCTTTTTCCTTCGTTTTTTAGAAAGGGTGTTCTTGATCACCTTATTTAGGTGGTGTTAGAATAATATTTCAAACACCTGATGAGATGTGATTTGGAGGTCACCATCACTGATGTAGGACACCTGCCCTCTGCAACCCTTTGTTTTGACACGCCTGGCTTTTCCCTCCTTCTTGGTGAGGGTTTATCTGTAAAGACCACAGACTTACAGGCTCCAGTGGTGTTGGAGGTCTGGTGGTCACTTGCTCCTTAATTGAATATATTTTTCATGTTGAAAGACTCAACTCCTCCCGATGAATCCACAAAAATAGTGATTATTCTTGACTTCTTGAAGATTTCAGTGTACAGGGTAAGAATGGGGTTTACAAACAAAGCTTTCATAGCATTTCCTTCCCAGGTAGTAGATTTTCTCTCTTGAAACTATTTCTTCTTATGGCTGATCCGATAGGGACTCTACTGTACCTGCACCACCCTTTCTGTAGATATGAATTCTATTACCCCTGTACCATGTTTTATCCTTCTCCCTCTTTAAAAAGAATACTGGGAATATATCTCTCTTATTCTAATGTATTGCAAATTGCTTGTATCCCTTGTATGTAGTCCTAGATATGTGACTTCCCATGGGATCCAATTTTTTAGAAGGAAACAAGGATCTATATAAATAAATATATATATATATATATATATATATATATATATATATATATTTGATCTTTTTTTTTAAATTTTTATTCTTGGTTGTTCAAAACATTACATAGTTCTTGATATATCATATTTCACACTTTGATTCAAGTGGGTTATGAACTCCCATTTTTACCCCGTATACAGATTGCAGAATCACATCAGTTTCACATCCATTGATTTACATATTGCCATACTAGTGTCTGTTGTATTCTGCTGCCTTTCCTATCCTCTACTATCCCCGCTCCCCTCCCCTCCCTTCCCCTCTTCTCTCTCTACCCCCTCTACTATCATTCATTTCTCCCCCTTGTATTATTTTTCCCTTTTCCCTCACTTCCTCTTCTATGTAATTTTGTATAACCCTGAGGGTTTCCTTCCATTTCCATGCAATTTCCCTTCTCTCTCCCTTTCCCTCCCACCTCTCATCCCTGTTTAATGTTAATCTTCTTCTCATGCTCTTCGTCCCTACTCTGTTCTTAGTTACTCTCCTTATATCAAAGAAGACATTTGGCATTTGTTTTTTAGGGATTGGCTAGCTTTACTTAGCATAATCTGCTCTAATGCCATTTATTTCCCTGCAAATTCTATGATTTTGTCATTTTTTAATGCAGAGTAATACTCCATTGTGTATAAATGCCACATTTTTTTTTTTATCCATTCGTCTATTGAAGGACATCTAGGTTGGTTCCACAGTCTTGCTATTGTGAATTGTGCTGCTATGAACCTCGATGTAGCAGTGTCCCTGTAGCATGCTCTTTTTAGGTCTTTAGGGAATAGACCGAGAAGGGGAATAGCTGGGTCAAATGGTGGTTCCATTCCCAGCTTTCCAAGAAATCTCCATACTGCTTTCCAAATTGGCTGCACCAATTTGCAGTCCCACCAGCAATGTACAAGTGTACCCTTTTCCCCACATCCTCGCCAGCACTTGTTGTTTGACTTCATAATGGCTGCCAATCTTACTGGAGTGAGATGGTATCTTAGGGTGGTTTTGATTTGCATTTCTCTGACTGCTAGAGATGGTGAGCATTTTGTCATGTACTTGTTGATTGATTGTATGTCCTCCTCTGAGAAGTGTCTGTTCAGGTCCTTGGCCCATTTGTTGATTGGGTTATTTGTTATCTTATTGTCTAATTTTTTGAGTTCTTTGTATACTCTGGATATTAGGGCTCTATCTGAAGTGTGAGGAGTAAAGATTTGTTCCCAGGATGTAGGCTCCCTATTTACCTCTCTTATTGTTTCTTTTGCTGAGAAAAAACTTTTTAGTTTGAGTAAGTCCCATTTGTTGATTCTAGTTATTAACTCTTGTGCTATGGGTGTCCTATTGAGGAATTTGGAGCCCGACCCCACAGTATGTAGATCGTAGCCAACTTTTTCTTCTATCAGACGGCGTGTCTCTGATTTGATATCAAGCTCCTTGATCCATTTTGAGTTAACTTTTGTGCATGGCGAGAGAAAGGGATTCAGTTTCATTTTGTTGCATATGGATTTCCAGTTTTCCCAGCACCATTTGTTGAAGATGCTATCCTTCCTCCATTGCATGCTTTTAGCCCCTTTATCAAATATAAGATAGTTGTAGTTTTGTGGATTGGTTTCTGTGTCCTCTATTCTGTACCATTGATTCACCCGCCTGTTTTGGTACCAGTACCATGCTGTTTTTGTTACTATTGCTCTGTAGTATAGTTTGAAGTCTGGTATCGTTATACCGCCTGATTCACACTTCCTGCTAAGCATTGTTTTTGCTATTCTGGGTCTTTTATTTTTCCATATGAATTTCATGATTGCTTTCTCTATTTATTCAAGAAATGCCATTGGGATTTTGATTGGCATTGCATTAAACCTATAGAGAACATTTGGTAATATCGCCATTTTGATGATGTTAATTCTGCCTATCCATGAACAGGGTATATTTTTCCATCTTCTAAGATCTTCTTCTACTTCTCTCTTTAGGGTTCTGTAGTTTTCATTGTATAAGTCTTTCACCTCTTTTGTTAGGTTGATTCCCAAGTATTTTATTTTTTTTTGAGGATATTGTGAATGGAGTGGTTGTCCCCATTTCCATTTCAGAGGATTTGTCGCTGATATACAGGAATGCCTTTGATTTATGTGTGTTGATTTTATATCCTGCCACTTTGCTGAATTCATTTATTAGCTCTAATAGTTTCTTTGTAGACCCTTTTGGGTCTGCTAGGTATAGAATCATGTCACCTGCAAATAGTGATAATTTAAGTTCTTCTTTTCCTATTTTTATGCCTTTAATTTCTTTCGTCTGTCTAATTGCTCTGGCCAGTGTTTCGAGAACTATGTTGAACAGAAGTGGTGAGAGAGGGCATCCCTGTCTTGTTCCAGATTTTAGAGGGAATGCCTTCAATTTTTCTCCATTCAGAATGATGCTAGCCTGAGGCTTAGCGTAGATTGCTTTTACAATATTGAGGTATGTTCCTGTTATCCCTAGTTTTTCTAGAGTTTTGAACATAAAGGGATGCTGTACTTTGTTGAATGCTTTTTCCGCATCTATCGAGATGATCATATGGTTCTTATTTTTAAGTCTATTGATGTGGTGAATAACATTTATTGATTTCCGTATATTGAACCAGCCTTGCATCCCAGGGATGAATCCTACTTGATCATGGTGCACAATTTTTTTGATATGTTTTTGTATCCGATTCGCCAGAATTTTATTGAGGATTTTTGCATCTAGGTTCATTAGAGATATTGGTCTGTAGTTTTCTTTCTTTGAAGTGTCTTTGTCTGGTTTAGGAATCAGGGTGATTTTGGCCTCGTAGAATGAATTTGGAAGTTCTCCCTCTTTTTCTATTTCCTGAAGTAGCTTGAAAAGTATTGGTATTAGTTCCTCTTTAAAGGTTTTGTAAAACTCTGCTGTATACCCATCTGGTCCTGGGCTTTTCTTAGTTGGTAGTCTTTTGATGGTTTCTTCTATTTCCTCAATTGATATTGGTCTGTTTAGGTTGTCTATATCCTCCTGACTCAATCTGGGCAGATCATATAACTTAAGAAATTTATCGATGCCTTCACTATCTTCTATTTTATTGGAGTATAAGGATTCAAAATAATTTCTGATTATCTTCTGTATTTCTGAAGTGTCTGTTGTGATATTGCCTTTTTTATCCCGTATGCTAGTAATTTGAGTTCTCTCTCCTCTTCGTTAGCATGGCTAAGGGTCTGTTGATTTTATTTATTTTTTCAAAAAACCAACTTTTAGTTTTGTCAATTTTTTCAATTGTTTCTTTTGTTTCGATTTCATTAATTTCAGCTCTGATTTTAATTATTTCTTGCCTTCTACTTCTTTTGCTGTTGTTTTGCTCTTCTTTTTCTAGGATTTTGAGATGAAGTATGAGATCATTTATTTGTTGGTTTTTTTCTCTTTTTAAGGAATGAACTCCAAGCAATGAATTTTTTCTCTTAGAACTGCTTTCAATGTGTCCCATAGATTCCGATATGTTGGGTCTGTGTTTTCATTTATCTCTAAGAAGTTTTTAATTTCCTCCTTGATGTCTTCTATAACCCATTGATCATTCAGTAACCTATTGTTCATTCTCCAAATGATGCATGATTTTTCCTTCCTTCTTTTATAGTTGATTTTCAGTTTCATTCCATTATGATCAGATAAGATGCATGGTATTATCTCTACTCCTTTATATTGTCTAAGAGTTGCCCTGTGACATAATATATGATCTATTTTTGAGAAGGATCCATGTGCTGCTGAGAAAAAAGTGTAACTGCTTGATGTTGGGTGGTATATTCTATATATGTCAATTAATTCTAGGTTATTAATAGTGTTATTGAGTTCTATAGTTTCCTTATTCAACTTTTGTTTGGAAGATCTGTCCAGTGGCGAGAGAGGTGTGTTGAAGTCTCCCATGATTATTGTATGGTGGTCTATTAGACTCTTGAACTTGAGAAGAGTTTGTTTGATGAACATTGCTGCACCATTGTTTGGGGCATATATATTTATGATTGTTATGTCTTGTTGGTGTATGGTTCCCTTGAGCAGTATGTAGTGTCCCTCTTTATCCCTTTTGATTAACTTTGGCTTGAAATCTATTTTATTTGATATGAGTATGGACACTCCTGCTTGTTTCTGAAGTCCATATAAGTGATATGATTTTTCCCAACCTTTCACCTTCAGTCTATGTATGTCTTTTCCTATCAAATGCATCTCCTGTAGGCAGCATATTGTTGGGTCTTATTTTGTGATCCATTCTACTAGCCTGTGTCTCTTAATTGGTGAGTTTAAGCCATTAACATTTAGGGTTATTATTGAGATATGGTTTGTTCTTCCAGCCATATTTGTTTATTTATGTTACTAAACATGGTTTGTTTTCCTCTTTGATTATTTCCCCCCCTTTACTGTCCTACCTCCCACTGTTGGTTTTCATTGTTATTTTCCATTTCCTCTTCCTGTAATGTTTTGCCGAGGATGTTTTGAAGAGATGGTTTTCTAGCTGCAAATTCTTTTAACTTTTGTTTATCGTGGAAGGTTTTAATTTCATCTTCCATCCTGAAGCTTAATTTCACTGGATACACAATTCTTGGTTGGAACCCATTTTCTTTCAGTGTTTGAAATATGTTATTCCAGGATCTTCTAGCTTTCAGAGTCTGTGTTGAAAGATCAGCTGTCATCCTGATTGGCTTACCCCTAAATGTAATCTGCTTCCTTTCTCTTGTAGCTTTTAAAATTCTCTCCTTATTCTGTATGTTGGGCATCTTCATTATAATGTGTCTAGGTGTGGATCTCTTATGATTTTGCACATTCAACGTCCTGTAGGCTTCTAGGATTTGGGTTTCTGTCTCATTCTTCAAGTCTGGGAAGTTTTCTCGTATTATTTCATTGAATAGATTGCTCATTTCTTTGGTTTGGACCTCTATACCTTCCTGTATCCCAATGACTTTTAAGTTTGGTCTCTTTATGTTATCCCATATTTCTTGGATGTTCTGCTCATGGTTTCTTAACAGTCTTGCTGAGCTGTCTATGTTCTTTTCCAGTTGAAATACTTTGTCTTCATTGTCTGATGTTCTATCTTCTAAGTGTTCTACTCTGCTGGTAGTATTCTCAATTGAGTTATTAAGTTGGTTTATTGCTTCCTGCATTTCTAGGATTTCTGTTTGTTTGTTTTTTATAACCTCTATCTCCCTGTATAGTTGATCTTTTGCTTCTTGGATTTGTTTATGTAATTCATTGTTGAAGTGATCTTTCATTGTCTGATTTTGCTGTCTAATGTCTTCCTTGAGACTCCAGATCATCTGAAGCATGTATATCCTGAATTCTTTATCTGACATTCCATCTGCTGCAGCTATTACCTCTTCTAAAGTTGAGTTGACCTGCATTGCTTGTGGTCCTTTCTTTCCTTGTCTTTTCATACTGCTCACGTTTCTTTCTGCTTGGTGAAACTGTTGTGTTTTTGAAAATTTCCCCCTATATATTTATATTGCTCTTGTATAGTTGAAAAGTCTCCCTTGCAGGGGCGGGCAGCGGCTGTGCTCCTCCTCTAATTGGGGTGATCTGTCTACCACGCTGACGGGCCACTGGGCCTGTTCTGCTGGTCAGTTGCAGGTCTGCCTACCTTGCAGGCGCGGGCGGCGGCTCTGCTCTGCCCCTTTTCCAATTGGTGTGATGTGTCTACCACGCCGGCAGGCCGCTGGGCCTGGTCTGCCGGTCGGTCACAGGTCTGCCTACCTTGCGGGCTCGGGCGGCGGCTCTGCTCTGCCCCTACTCCAATTGGGGTGACGTGACTACCACGCCGGCGGGTCGCTGGGCCTGTTCTGGGCGCAGGCGGCGGCTCTGCTCTGCCCCTCTGGCTTGATGACAAAGTGAGAGAGACTCGGGTGTTTGTGACTCACTTTCTTTACCAGGAGACCAACTGTTTCTGTCGCCGCTGGTATCGATGAAGTTATCTCCTCCGCCGCTTTCTGATGACATCAGATCTCTGCCATGTTGGTATCCCATGCGAATGGCAGCATTTCGTTCCCTTTGCCGGGTGACCAAAGCAACGGGTGAGTCCTGACCGGCCCTCACAAGCCCCGTCTCAATCCTGTTGCCACTGCCTATGAAGGCTCGGTTGGTATTTACCTCCACAGTATTCAGCAGGACCCGGACCGAGAAGCAGTTTCTGCGGGTTCTTTAGCCCTGGGCCAGAGCAGTTCCGGGAGCTGGTATTCGGCCGCTCCGGGCTCGGTGTATGTTCTGATAGGAGCAGGCTCCAAGAAGCAGTTTCCGCGGGTTCTTTAGCACTGAGCCTGAGTAATTTGTCTGCAAGACGCAGGCGAATGGCAGCCTGAAATTACCTGTTCTATGGCTGAATGAGCTGCGATGAGTCGAAAACAAGGATGGTGATGTCAGCTCTCCAAGATGGTGGCCGCTGGCTTCCTCTGTTCTCTGACTGGTGTGGAGAACCGAATTGGACCGCTTCCTTCCCCCGTCTCAAACCCAGAATTCAGCACTGAGCACGGTGATTGCACAGCTGGCAGAAGCCCGCAGAATCCACAGCGCTGTATCTTTGTGTTGCTATCTCCTCGTTTCCCAGCGTGCCCCGCAGACTCTAGCCACAGGGCGATTTGCTGAATAAGCAGCGTGACCCTCCGTGCGGACAAATCTCTCACGTTTGAGCCCCCGTAGCTGATCCTTGTGCAATGGAAATCCTTCCTCTAGGTTTTGGAGCACCCCAATTTTGCTGGAAATTCCTAACAAGATAGCTTTTAGCCATTCTAACTCGTCATTCTCCCGCACAGTGACACGGTACACGGGGGTGATGCACTCACTTCACCGCCATCTTCCCGAATCCCTATAAATATATTTTATCATTAGACTTGCAGGTTGATTTTTTTCCCCTTGTAAAACAACTGAAAGCTAGTTATTTGGGGCATAATAAGGCAGATATTTTGGTGTTGGTAATATGAAAGCCTTTTATAGGCTATTCTTTAAAGCCATAAAAAGAAAGGCCTCCTAATTAGCACAAAGGGCAGATCCAAATGTTCTTTGAACTCTTCCTTAAAGCAGACACACATCTGACACTTTCTCACTTGGTTCTTTCCATAGTGAAAATAAGTTGTTCTACAAACTGGGTGATTGTCTCAGTAAGCCCATTTCAGATGGTAGCTGCAACTGACATATGTTCCTTGATGAATTATTTCTGGGATGGGGCTGCCCTGTGACTCAGATTCAAACTTATATATATGACTTGATGTATCCTGTTCATGATTGTGGCATCAGGACGAAGGTAAGAATTGCGATTATTGGTAAAAAAAAAAAAAAATTCAAATGTTTCATTACATCTTTATGCCTAGTGTTAAAATTATTTTTTTTAAAAAATTTCTAATGCATTGAAAATTGCTTGTGTCCCTGTTCATAGTTCTAGGTAGGCTACTCTCTATAGCATCCAATTGTCTTAGAAGAAGCAAGGCCAACTATCCCTATTTGCTGATGACATGATTCTATATTCAGAAGGCCCAAAAAACTCCACCAGAATGTTTCTAGAACTCATAAACAAATTCCACAAAGTAGTAGGATATGAAATTAACACCCATAAATCCATTGCATTCCTATACATCAATGATAAATCAACTGAAAGAGAAATTAGGAAAACTGTCCTATTCATGATATCCTCAAAGAAAATATTTTCCAAATATTTGGGAACCAATCTAACTAAAGAGGTAAAGGACCTCTACAATGAAAACTACAGAAAACTGAAGAAAGAAATTGAAGAAGACCTTAGAAGGTGGAAAGATCTTCCATGTTCTTGGATAGGCAGTATTATAGTCAAAATTGCTATACTAACAAAAGTGCTATACAGATTTGATGCAATTCCTATTAAGGTTCTGATGATGTTCTTCATAGAAATAGAAAAAGCAGTCAGGAAATTCATTTGGAAAAATAAGAGGCCCGGAATAGTCAAAGCAATCCTCAGCAAGAAAAGCAAAGCAGGAGGCATCACAATACCAGATCTTAAATTATGGTACTGAGCTACAGTAACAAAAACTCGTGGCATTGGCACCAAAACAGGCATGAAGACCAATGGTATGGAAGACATAGAGACAAACCCACGTAAATACGGTTATCTCATACTAGACAAAGGCATGATTCTATATTCATTGGAGAAAAGATAGCTTCTTCAACAAATTGGGCTGGGATAACTGGAAATCCATATGTAGCAAAATGAAATTAGACCCCTATCTCATCCTACATGAAAGTCAATCAAAGTGGATCAAGGACCTGGGAATTAGACCACAGACTCTGAAGTTATTAGAAGAAAAATTAGGACAAAATCTTCATCATGTCAGCTCTGGAAAATTCCTCAACAAGACTCCTAAAGCACAAGAACCAAAGTCAATAATCAATAAATGCTTCTTCATCACAAAGGAAACAATCAAGAACATGAAGAGAGAGTCTACAGAATGGGAGAAAATCTTTGCCACCTGCATCACAGATTGAGCATCTCCAGGATGTATAAAGAACTCAAAAAAAAAAAAACTTTAAAAATAAAACAAATGAGAAATATCACAATCAATAAATGGGCAAAGGAATTGAACAGATACTTCACAGAAGAAATATATATGTGAAAAATGTTCAATATCACTAGCGATTAGAGAAATGCAAATTAAAACTACTCTGAGATTTCATCTCATTCCAGCCTGCCGCAGTCCGGCTGCAGCAAAATAACTGGGGGGTGACGAACAACTTGTGTACATTGATACAGCAGGAGTGGAAGCCGTTTATTGCAGGACAGGAGCAGTATTTATACATTCCACACAGCTTTTCTAATTAGCATAAACTAGATACATCAGTCAACCAATAAGGAATCTCCACACTTAATGGCTTGTTTTTGTTACTTCTCAAACCACTCCCTCTGGCATTTTGTCAGGCACCATCCAGACTTGTTTACGAACTCTAACATTCCCCTGGCAAAATGCCAGGTGTTATTTTTGACTTGTTTACAGACTCTAACATTTCCCCCTTTTGTTTAATTTAAATAAGGAGCATAGTGGGTTTTACAGAAACACCATAAATAACCTGCTACAAACATAAAGGGAGGATACAAAATGCCACAATACCAAGCCAATTGATGGCTCCATGCAAGAAGCCCTTGGAAAAATTATACCAGCAATGACACCGTTAGCAAAGATACCGAGTTTCAATTTGTTATAGATTACAGTTTGTTGTCTCGGTCCAGGTAAAGCAGTGTCTCAATAGATTAACTCACAGTCCAGGTAAATCACAGTCCAGGTAAGTTCTGCAGGCAGCTAGCTTAAATCACAGTCCAGGTAAGTTCTGCAGGCAGCTAGCTTGATCCGAAGTTTCTTCTGTTTCTCAGCCGAAGTCTTGTCCGGTTTTCAGCAACACTGGAAATTCTTCCACCTTGGTCTTTACCAGCACTGGGACGAAGGCAGGAACTCCGGATGGCTAAAGAAAATCCTGTAGCATTCTACTAAGAAAACAACCTTCTGAACAATTTAGTACATTATCTCAAGGTTTTTTACATTTGAAATAAGCCTTAATAGTGCTCATTACTCATTAGCTTCCAGGTGTGGGAGAAACATTGTAGCTTAGTTATTGGCATTGAAAATGACCAAACATCAGGGACACCAGTAGCATCTTCTGCTGGCTGTAGTGCCTGGGCAGCCCCAGATGGCCCTGGGGAGTGTCCCCAACTCAAACTGCTACTGGGCACAGGGAGCAAGAGCCTGCGAGACTGTGCCTCCAGGTCAGGTCTAGATTTGGGCTCGCGGCAGTGGAAGTGCCAGCTCCCGGGCCAGGAGGCGGGGAAGGGCCAGTTGCCGTCGCCTCTTGGAAAATCCTTGCTGCGCTGTGACCAGCTCGCACACATGGCAGCCGCAGCACCGATTCACGCACCGTCCGGTAATGA
This sequence comes from Marmota flaviventris, assembly GCF_047511675.1. NCBI lineage: Eukaryota > Metazoa > Chordata > Mammalia > Rodentia > Sciuridae > Marmota > Marmota flaviventris. The sequence goes on along the minus strand of NC_092506.1, from coordinate 12,487,859 downwards.
AAAGTATTCAGTAATAGCCTTTTGCTGCAACTTTTTTCCTGATAATCTTTCTTCTTCTGAACTTTCTTTTTCTTTCTGACTAGAGTTCCTGGGCTCTTATCAACACATGCCCTAACTATTCTTGGTTCCACTGGGGTGCCTTCTTCCCTTAGTAATTTACTTCTCACCCCTTCCATATTTTCATCACAAAGACAATACAATACACTGAGACAAAACAAGACACAAACATACTGTATCAATCTTCTCCATTTTCTTGAAATGGTCATTTTTCCTCTCGCCCTATCTGCCTAGGGACGAGCAGATTTGCTCCAGTCCTATCTATGGACGGGCAGCTTTTTTCGTCACTTACCCCCGAGTGTCCCGGGGCTCCCCGTAACAGGCCACCATCTGCCACAGTCCAGCTGCAGCAAAATAATCAGGGGGGTGACGAACAACTTGTGTACATTGATACAGCAGGAGTGGAAGCCGTTTATTGCAGGACAGGAGCAGTATTTATACATTCCACACAGCTTATCTAATTAGCATAAACTAGATACATCAGTCAACCAATAAGGAATCTCCACACTTAATGGCTTGTTTTTGTTACTTCTCAAACCACTCCCTCTGGCATTTTGCCAGGCACCATCCAGACTTGTTTACGAACTCTAACATTCCCCTGGCAAAATGCCAGGTGTTATTTTTGACTTGTTTGCAGACTCTAACACCAGCCAGAAAGGCAATTATCAAGAATACAATTAGCAATAAATGTTGGCAAGGATGCAGGGAAAATTGTTCACTAATTCATTGCTGGTGGCACTGTAAATTGGTGCAACCACTCTGGAAAGCAGTATGGAGATTCCTCAGAAAATGGAATGGAAGCACCATTTGACCCAATCATCCCACTAATAGGTTTATACCCAGAGGGCTCAAAATCAGCATAGTGATGTGGCCACATCAATGTTCATAGTCACTCAATTCACGATAGCTAAACTATGGAACCAACCTAGGTGCCCTTCAATAGATGAATGGGTAAGAAAATATGGTACATATACACAAGGGAATATTACTCTGCCATAAAGAAGAATGAAATTATGGCATTTGCTGGTAAATGGATGGAAGTGAGGACTATTATGTTAAGTGAAATAAGCCAATTTCAAAAACCCAAGGCTGAATATTCTCTCTAATATGCAGATGTTGACTCACAGTAGGTAGTGGGGAGGAGTGAAGATTCACTGGATTGGACAGGGGAATGGGTGGAAAAAAGAGGAACGAGAATGGGAAAGTAGAGTGAATCAGACATAACTTCTGTGTTCATATATGAATCCAAGATCAGTGAAACTCCACATCATATACATCCACAAGAATGGGAAGTTATACTCCATGTATGTATGATGTGTCAAAATACACTTTACTGTCATGTATAACTAAAAGGAAGAAATAAAAGAATATTTGAGCAAGCCCTTTGTTCTTCACCTCTCCCAATTTGCCCGCATAAACTGGTATGCTTTTTTTTGGTACCAGGGATCGAACCCAGGATTGCTCAACTCCTGAGCTACATCCCTAGCCCCTTTAAAATTTTTATTTAGTGACAGGGTCTCACCAGCTTGCTTAGGGTTTCACTAAGTTTCTGAGTTAAAGCCAATCCTCCTGCCTTAGCTTCCTGAGCCACTGGGATTACAGGTGTGCGCCACAGTGCCCAGCATATGCTTTTAAAAAAATTTTTATTTGGGGGAATTCTAATCTCTACACTGTTCTTGAGTAATATTTTAGGGCAATTTGTCTATTGTTGGGACAACTGGAATCTAGGAGTGAATTAATTCAGAGGTGAGGCCTCACACAGCCAACTCTGTCAAGCCGTGTAGGTTTGTCTCTCTATTGCATCAAAGAGCATTGGTTAGGTTCTGCTACAAAGAGAGGACTTCAAATGTCAGCCCTTAAAAAAAAGTTTGTTTCTCATGCAAAGATTTCAGAACTCCAAAAGTCATTGTTATTTTGTCTAAGGAGTTTCTTATACAAACAATTACCAGTCCTTATTGGGACTCACAAAGCAAATGATAAAATTATAGGTGTCTGTATTGTTAAATACTCTGCGTTTGTAAGGTCATGGCTGGTAGCCTGGAGAGACTGTCGGGTAGCCATGTAAGTTTTTGGTTGTATGTTTATTCTCTGTTGTATTCTATAATTAGGAAATATTGCATACAAATGAAAGGAAAACCTCTGAGTCTTTTTTCTTCCTTTTCACAAATGTTTGCCCTTATGTATTTATTTATTTGACTCCCTCCCAACCCCCACAGCTTTCCTGAGGTATAACAAAGTGAGTCCACCCTGAGGATCTAATGCTTAGCTAGGTGGCTGTGGTCAACAACAGTGGTGTGGGGTGGACTTGGAAGTTGTTGAGAACAGGTTTTACTTGTTCTCTGGCAGGACACTGTATCAAAATGATGACTGAAAAGATACAAAATTATAAAGTAGTAAACTAGGAATCAAACACGAGGATCACATTCCAAAATCAAAAACTGTGATAGTTTCCTTATCTAATTTATGATTGTTATTTCACAATGTATACATACCTAATGCATCATGTTGCACACAGCAAACGAATTAAATCTTTATCACGAATATTCTCTTGAAGGCTAGGTCTCACAATCATTCCCTTTCGAAGGAAGTGAAGGACATTCTTGTGTTTATTGTTTATTTGGAACTTATGTAGAGGTCTTAGCTACAAAGACCTTGACCTGCGTTTTGTCATTTAAACTTTTTAAAAAATTTTTTAATTGTAGATGGACACAATACCTTTATCTTATTTATTTATTTAATGTGGTGCGGAGGATCCAACCCAGTGCCTCACACATGCTGGGCAAACACTGTACCACTGAGCCACCACCCCAGGCCATAAACGTAATACTGTTTTCTAAGGTCTTAAATTTACAAATGAGATAACTGAAGTCTGAAGTTCCTTTCGTGGCTGTGTTTAGAGCTCTAAATTCAAAATAAGCTTGATTCGTTGTTTTCTCTCACTTCCTCATATTTCTTCCTTCCTTTGCTCAGGGCACTTTCCTGTCATTTCTTCAGTATTCCATTTGCAATGGCTTTGGCTAAAATGGGGTGAGAGGGGGTTGTCACATCTTTTACCACCGTCCTTTCTACCAGTTCCTTCTGGCTTCTGCTGAGGTCCTTGGCTCCAGGCTCAGTTGCCAGCCCTGGCTGCAGAGCTCCTGTGTGGTGTGTTTTCCTGGACGCTGGACCCCTACTCACCCGGTATGCACAGTCTCCATTGCTGAACTGCCCTTCAGTTGTGGAACCCGATCCTCTTTCTCTTACCTGTGAACTGTCCCTGTTTATGCTCTGGTTTCTGGGCCTGGGACCTCACTCTGCTGCATGCATTTTTCTCTCACTGACTTCTCATGTGGCCCAGCTGTTCTGGGCCCTCCTCCCAGGATTTGCCCTGTGACTCTCTGTGAGGATTATAATTTGGATCTTTGCACAATGCCCACTTCCTTACTCCTTGTCCCTTGGCTCTCATCTTCCTCTCTATTTAAGGATGCTTGTTTATTTAGGATGAGCATATGATCTAGTGTTTGATTAGCTGGGCATATCCCAGTTGTTAGGATCACAGTGGGATACCAGGCATGATTCTGGCTCTACACTGCACAGAACCTGGGTTTTGGACATGGCTTTGCTGATGCTGTGTTTTGAAAGTCCCCTCCAAAGTCCTGTTGAAATTTAATTGCCATTGTGACCGTAATAATAGATGGAACCTTGAAAAGGTGATTAGGTCTTGAGGGCAGAGTCCTCAACAGTAGATTATTGTCATTGTCACAGGAATGAGTTAGTGGCTTCAGGAGTGGGCTCTTGATAAATGCTGTTCAGCCCCATCCTCTGTCTCCCCTGTGCTTGCTAAAAGTTCTATCTATCGTGTTAGGACACAGCATTGAAGGCCTTTGCCTGAAGCTGGTGCCATGGTCTAAAACTTCCTCTCCTCTAGAACCATGAGTCAAGTAGACCTTGATTGTTTGTAAGTTATTGCTTCTGCAATATTCTGTTGTAGCAGAAGAACATGGACCGGGACAGAAAATAGGTACTAAGAAGTAGAGCTACTGTGATACCAAGTACCTGGAACTGGGTACTGGGAAGAGTGGAAGAATGGCCTAAAAATGCTTGTATTGCCATCCAGGAGCATTGTGGGGAGTCCTGGTGAGGACTCAGAAGAGGACAGCCGTAGGGAAAGTCTGATTCTTCTTAGAGATTACTTAGCAGTTGCGACCAGAATGTTGGTAAGTACTATGGATAGGAAAGGCCCTTTTGATGAGGGGTCAGAGATGAGGAAGATCAAGGGGTTGGAAACTGGAGTAAAGGTCATTCTTGTGACACAGCTGCAAAACACATGGCAGAATGATTCCCACGTCCTTGGCCTTTTTGCAATGAGGAACTTAAGAGCAATGAACTCAGATACCTGGGGAAAGAAATATCTAAGCAGAAAACCATTCTGGCTTCCATGTGGCCACTCTAACTGCACGGAGGGAAATGTAAGACGGGGGGAAAAAAATCGCTCAGAGATGGGATTTATAATTCAAAAAGAAGCAGAAAGGAAGTTGGAAAATTCACAGGCTGTCCATGTGAAGAATGAATAGGTCTGTTTAGGAGAGCCAAGCAAGTGTTTTACATAAGTATAGGAAGAGGGGTCATCAAGATAATGGGAGGAATTTCAGAGATCTTCAAATCTGCCTCTCCTGCTGCAGACCAAGTTCTAGGAGGCCTTCCACAGGCTGCCTGCCCCGACCTCCTTGGGACGCTGCTCCCAGCAGTCTCGCATAGCCCTTCTCAGCTGCCGCAGCCAGTGCTCAGGTGGGCCTGGCTGTGGCTCAACCTGCTGCTCCAGAATGTTCCAGCTGTAAGCCTGGGCAGCATCCACAAGGTACTCATTCTGCAGGCATGCAAAATTTAAGAGCTGGGAGAACATGGCTTTCTCCATCTAGATCTCAAACAGTGCTGCGGACAGCTTGGTGCCCAGGCAGAGACTTGTTGCAGGGGTGCAGACACCACAGAGAGCCATACTGGCTGACCCCAGGACTACAGAGCTACCAATACGCTAGGCCAGTCTGGGAGACAGGAGAGGGCAACCTGGGTGAGCTGAGGCATGGGCTGAGCCCAGGAAAGCCATGGGAGTGAGTTGTGCAAGGCCTGAGGAGGTCGCCACCCAGGCTGCCCAGGATTTGGGGCAGGGGTTAATATCACTATGGTTGTGTTAGTCCTCATGGGCTGGGTTCCTGATAAAAAGATGAAGTGTGGCCTGCATCCTGTCTGTCCTGTGTGCTTACTGGCCCGCCACCATGTGATGATGCAGTATGGAGGCCCTCGCCAGAAGCCGGTGCCATGGCCTTGGGCTTCCCAGCCTCTAGAACCACGAGCCAAGTAAACGTCTGTTATCTGTACATTTCCCTGTCAGTGGTATTGTGTTACAGCAGCAGAAAGTGGACTAAGATAATTCATTAAATGAGAGGACATCTGGCTAACATTTCTATGCCATAGATTTGTCTTCCATCATATTGAATTAATGAAAGTACCTAGATCATGGGCTACAGTGAGGCTAGCAGGAGTTTATACAAGTAAGCAGTGACTTGTACACAATAATCATTGAATGCATTTACACTAAATTAGCATTGTTAATCTATGATATTGGACAAAGTAATTCACCTTTCAAAACCTGTGAGAACTGAACAGGGTCATGCATGTAAAGTACCTGGTACCTTTGCTGGCAGCTGATAGAGTCTAAGTGTCTCAGTGACCACTGTCCTTCCTCCCTTTTACTCCTGTTCCTATCTTTTCTTACTACATAACTCTACCAGCTCTACTCTTCTATTCTACAACCCTTTCCCACTGACCGAGATATCATCTCTGCTCCAACAATGGGTTAAGCAACATCTCAAAGCCAGAAGACAGTTACTCCCGACACCAGTTTCCTACTTGTTGCTGAGCCTTGGGGAAGCTGATGGTCAGAGAGGCCATAAATGCACATGTGATTAGCACACCTTCCAATCAGCCAGGGACACATTTTCACTGGCTCTAGTGAAGTGTTGCATAAGGGAAAGATCCGTTAAGCCTGAGGAGGAAGTGGCTGCTGTTTTCTGGAACAGACACCGTGGGGATCATTCCTGAGTGTCTCCTACTCTCCAGAAGATGGACTTGAGTGGAAAGAAGTCTGCCAAAGCCTGAAGCCCCCCAGGTAATACCTGTATGTTCCTTCTTGGTAGAAATTCCCCTTTCTTTCTGGTCTGCTGCCTCCCAGTGATCCCCTTGGGATGTCTATAAAGTGTTTTGCTATTGTTTTATGGAGTTGTGGAAATATTCATCCATAAAGATGGCTTCTACTTAGAGTGTGAATGTTACTCTGGTGCTATGATAAAAAAAAATAGTGGAGACATGCAGCTATTTCTTTGGGAAATGTGGGCACGGATACACACACACACACACACACACACACACACCTACCTCTTATGCATGTTAATTCCAAACGGCTGCCAGTCTTGACAGCAAGAAATGGTTTGCATGTTCCTGAGGGTTGTCTGGGTTTGGTGAGTGAATTTCAGCATAAACACCAAGGAATGATATGTATAATGATAACTAGAGCCAGAGTCCCAGGCTATGATCCCTAGCTCATGAAATCACTGGCCAGTGGCCTTGGGAAACTTACTTAACCTCTCTGTTCTTCAGCTTCCTCCCCTATAAGACAGAAAGGGTCTTAACAATAGTAACCACTCAAATGGATATGGTGAGAACTAAATTAGTTAACATGAGCAAAGCACTTAGACCAACTTCTGCTACATTCAGAGCTGGATAGGGAAAATTGGAAAATTCCTAGGCAATATATTATATATTATATTTCTCTGATTTTTTTAATATTAAATTGACCAAAAGTTACAGAACATAACTTGCTTTATCCGAAGACTGAAAATTCTCTCTGATGGTTTAGAAAAGTTAAACGCACGAACGTGCTTAGATTTCCTCCCTCCAGAGTGGCCTGGGGTTCGCAGTGTGAGAGGATCCAGTTTGCAGACATGTTTTCTAGTGTCATCTGTGAGGCACGGCTATGTCCTACTGGACCAAAGTTTGTTTATGAACTGTGTATTAGCTGCGTGCCAACCACATGATAGACTTGGGCTAGGCACTGGGCCCCAGTGATGAGAGGCAAGTGAGACTCAGACAAGTATTCTAGAAACTGAAGCTCAGCCTGATTAAGGGGCCAGAGAAGGAAGCTGGGGAGTCTGAGAGTAAGCAAGAGGGGGGGCTTCATTCAGACGGCCAGGACTCCAGGGGCATCGTGAGAGCATGGCACGGGGTGAGACTCAGTCTGGCAGAGGAGCAGACTGCTGGGTGAAGCTTGCAGAGAAACATGTTTCTGGCGTGGAATGGCCCTCAGAAGGGTGGGACAGAGCAGAGCGTCGTGTGAACTCTGTCTTCTGCCCTCTTGCTCCATCTGTGGTCCATCATTTTGGTGCGTGGACAGAGTGGAACTCTTCCAACACACCAAAAATATTATTAGCACGTGGCAAAGGGGAAAACTTTAAGCTTTTGGATTTCTTTTCCATGACAGCCGTAAACAACCCCAAATGGCCTCTGAAGAAGTTAACAAGGCAGAGCCACTGAGGGTCTCTGCGGACAGCACCCTGGGCGGCCAGGCCAAACCAGAGTGTGTGAATAATTCTGATTACCAGCTCATGGAGGGATCACAGGATCACCAGAAGGGAGTACTGCAGGCCCTTGGGGTAAGTCAGCCTTAGTTTAGAAATTAAAAGGAAATAAAAATAATCGTCATGTGGAAACCTTTGTGTAGGGCCAGCAGGAGGAATTTCTGAGTTATTCATCACTAAGTCAACGATGAAGAAAAGTCTGAGACACGTCAGACCTGAGAAGTAGCCATGGAGAGGCCTTCTCTCATGGCAGAAAGCAGCCTGTCCAACGGTGGGGGAAGGACTCCACGGCCCTTCATTCTTGCTTTGTGCCTTCTGACCCGCAGGTCTGAGGCTGAGCTCCATCAAGTTCATAGTCTATATTTTGAATTAAGAAAACTGCTTAACATCTGTCTGCCTCCATCACCTTGTGGCCCCAAAGCTTGCTGGGAAGGTATTGGGACTCTTGTCTTTCCAGCACATCGGCATTGTTCTTCTGCTCCTTTATTTGAGTTAGACCTTGTGAGAATGAATAGAAAAGGGGGGGAGGTGGACAGATGACGATGAAGTCTTGCCACTGGAATTGACGGGGATAGAGTGGAACAAGAACCTCCTAGGAGATGCTCTTGCCCAGCTTATTTAGGCTTCATATTTTCTTATTTATATGACAGTGGAATGCATTACAATTCTTATTACATATATAGAGCACAATTTTTCATATCTCTGGTTGTATACAAAGTGTATTCACACCAATTTGTGTCTTCACACGTGTACTTTGGATAATAATGATCATCACATTCCACCATCATTTCTAACCCCATGCCCCCTCCCTTCCCCTCCCACCCCTCTACCCTATCTAGAGTTCGTCTATTCCTCCCATGCTCCCCCTCCCTACCCCACTATGAATCAGCCTCCTTATATCAGAGAAAACATTCAGCATTTGTTTTTTGGGGATTGGCTAACTTCACTTAGCATTATCTTCTCTAATTCCATCCATTTACCTGCAAATGCCATGATTTTATTCTCTTTTATTGCTGAGTAAATATCCCATTGTGTATATATGCCTCATTTTTTTTTTTATCCATTCATCCACTGAAGGGCATCTAGGTTGGTTCCACAGTTTAGCTATTGTGAATTGTGCTGCTATAAACATTGATGTGGCTGTGTCCCTGTAGTATGCTGCTTTTAAGTCCGTTGGGTATAGACCGAGGGGAAGGATAGCTGGGTCAAATGGTTGTTCCATTCCCAGATTTCCAAGGAATCTCCATACTGCTTTCCATATTGGGATTAGGCCCCAACTTCCTTAATCAGACTCCTTTGGCACAAGAATTAAAATCAAGAATCAATAAATGGGATGGACTCAAACTAAATTTCTTCTCAGCAAAAGGAAAAATCTGTGAGGTGAATAGAGAGCCTACAGTTTGGGAGCAAATCTTTACCCCTCACACATCAGATAGAGCACTAATCTCTAGGGTATATAAAGAACTCAAAAAGCTAAGCACCAAAAAAAACCAAATAACCCAATCAATAAATGGGCCAAGGACCTGAAGAGACACTTCTCAGAAGAGGATATACAATCAATCAACAAATATATGAAAAAATGTTCATCGCTAGCAATTAGGCTTCATATTTTAACCACTGGAAGCCATGATCTCTTCTTTCTGAAGGAAGCTAAAATGGTGTTTTGTCTTTTGTTTTTCTTCCTGGAGGCCGTGCAGATCCTGAATGGAGTGGTGATTCTGGCTTTGGGCATTTTCCTGGGATCCTCAGAGTTCCTGACCCACTTCTTCAGGCACTTCTTTTTTTTCACGTTCTACACAGGGTATCCACTATGGGGCGGTGTGTTTGTGAGTATCCCTTTCCCCCTGGCATTTATTGATCATTTCTTAGATGCAACAGCTAGAAGCATGAGCTCCATCAGTTTCATAGTCTATATTTTGAATTAAGAGGCTGGTTATGTTTGGTTATGAAAGTGTTGTTTGTAGGTCATTTGAAGGCTACATACTGTGGCTTTAAATTATAGTTTTTGACATAAGCAAGGTGAAAAGAAGTCCCTTTCTTTCTGATTCAAGAAATCATATTTGCTAAGCACATTTAAGTCCCAAACAGGAACTTAGTATCTAGAGGTTAAATTTATGGATACTAACAGAATCCAATGAAAAATGAGTACTGGTGAATGAGTATTGCCCTGTGGTTCAGCTGGGAGTCCAGGCTTGGGAGATGAGAAATTTTTCTGTGGATCACTGTTGGAAAATCAGAAGAGCCATTTTCCTTATCTGGGTCAAAATGTATTCAGAAAAACAAACAAACAAACAAAAACCCCATCCATAGATGGTTCCTACATGTTCAGTCAGAATCCATAGATGGGGGCCTAGGTGATCTTTGGGATTTACTCGTTCATCTTTGTTATTTTATTATTGTTTGCCTGAGATTCATTTTTTAAAGTGGCTAATAGAAACTCTTAATCAGCCATTGCTACTACTTACTATTACTAATATCATTATTATTTGCTTGTTTATCCCTAGTGCTAGATCTTTGACAAGTTACCTATGTCCAGTTCTGAACTGAACTTAAAAAATAAAGCAGCTATTATAAAATGTAAGATGGAGATATTTAATTGAAAGTTGTGAATAGGACAGTTATTGGCAAATGAAGGGAAAAAACTTCTAAAAATGAATATTTCATTCCTTTTCTTTCTCCCCAAATCTCCAAACTTTAGCTCTCCTTTAAAATGAAATTGCTAAAAACAACAACAACCACAGAAAAAGAAGATTGCTCTTAATCTGGCTATTTCTTGATCAAAATCAGAGTTCATATTCTGAGAAAATATTATATACTGTTTCTGGGTACAGTCCAAAACATGTAATTTGGGTTTAGCATTCCAGAAATTTTTAGATAATATTGTTTTAATGCTAGTTAAGCTCTGAATTTTTCTAAATATATTTTGCATAATAAATCCTGACTACCTAAATGGTGGATTTCCATACTGTACTGTAGAAAAGAGAATACTGATTGCAGTGTTTCAGTGAGGATAGTGTTGTTTTTTTTCCCCTCATTTTAACATCATCAACACTAAGACTCAAAACTGACAATTGCTGGAAGCTTCTCTCTGGTCCATACCACTGCAGAGCACAGTCTAAGGTCTATGATGTGCCCTCTGTGCCTGCTCTTACCTACAGCCACAGCCTGGTCCTCACCCCAATGTGTCCATGCCCTGTCATGTACTGACCACATGATCCTTTCTATTTGCTCATCTCTCTCTGGCTCATCCTGATGAACAGTGTGATATCAGAAAAGACATGAGCTCTTGCCCTTCAGTTTCCTCACCAGGATGGTAAAAATAGCATGAGGACCCTCTCTGGATCTCTGGAATTAAATGCAAAAATGTATATAAAAACTTTAGATATCATTGACAATTTGGATGTTTTCTGTGTGCTGGGCAAATACTTAAGTCCTTTTTATGTATCATTTTATTTTATCTCCATACTGCTATCAGGTAGGTGATCTCAACAATGGGGATGCACATATCTCCATTTTGCAGAAGAAGAAACAGGTGGGGAGTGATTTGGCAGGGATTTGATCAAGGTGACGGGACAAGTATAAGAGAGAGCAGGGATGGGGACACAGAGCATATGCTCTTACAGAGGGGCTGAGGAGGGTCCTGTGATAACTTCTGCTTCTTTAACTGAAGCAGAATCCATAGATGTTTCCTGCACATTCAGTCAAAATCCAATAGCTGAATTTTTATGTAGCAAGATTTCTCTTCATGTTTTCGGCAACTTTTCTCGCAATCCATAGGAATGATTTGGTGAAGGGTGGTGAGATTGAGGAGTTAAAAACAATAAAAGTTAGGAAAATCATAACTATTGTGAGAATTCAGTGTATCGAAATTAGTATCACAGAAATAGGATTATTATTAAAGATTTAAAAACTATAGGGTACATAGATAAAGACATTTAGATTTATAAAATATCTCTTGGAATATCTAGTCCAATAATTCAGAAACTTATCTGCAGCCTGAGTAGAAATATGAGAAATCATATTCTAAATGCATGCATATATAATTTCATATACTTAATATAAACATAACTATAATTCTATTGAATTAACTAAATGTATATATGTTTTTAAAGTGTCTGTAATCACAAAAACTTGTTCAAAGCCAGACATAAAACAAAATGAAAAGAGGATAAGCTTGCTTAAAATACAAACTACTTTAAAATTTTAGTTGTATAAAATAATGAGCAACATCAAGTATAATTTTGGTTCTAGCGTGTGCGTTTAGAAATGAGGTTTGTGTAACTAACGCTAGGCGTCCACTAATTCAGAGAGGGTCGAGAAGCACATGGTTGAGACTTAATATTCTCTATCTCCTTTGCTTCCCATTTTCAGTTTATTAGTTCAGGATCCTTGACTGTTGTAGCAGGGAGAAAATCCACAAGAATGCTGGTAAGTGGCAGTTCTTCTTTCTCTATGAATACAGGACTGAAAATAAATGATCTACAAACAGTGGAAAGATAGAGGTTGGCGAATCACACTGAGTCATTTAATGCACCAGAAAATTAATGTTCTGTTCTTAGAGCATTCAGATAGAGGGTTTCAGAAAGTCATATAAATTGTGGACATGTCTATCTGGGATGGTTACAAAATATTTCATGAAAATGCTTCTTGATTTTTGTGAGTTTGGTTTAACCAATTTTAAGTATTTTGAGGATAGGATTTCCTGAAACTGAGAGTGAGAAATTCCATTCCTTTAGTCACTGATTAAATGATGCTCTCTGTGATGTGTTCTCGCTGAGTCACCCAGCCATTTATATTCCACATTCCTATTCCATTCATTCACTTTTCCTCCTCCCTCGATGACTATTTTACTGTTATATTTGTTTTAGGCAGCCTTTTTGCTGCTGTGACCAAAAGACCTGACAAAAACAATTAGAGGAGGAAAAGACTTATTTGGGGGTTCACAGTTTCAGAGGTCTCAGTCCAAAGATAGCTGGCTCCATTCCTCAGGGCTAGAGGTAAGGCAGAACATCATGGCAGAAGAGTGTGGTGGAGGAGAGTAGCTCAGGATATTATTAGGAAGGAGAGAGAGAGAGAGAGAGAGAGAGAGAGAGAGAGAGAGAGAGAGAGAGAGAGAGAGACTGACTCCACTCACCAGATATAAAATATATACTCCAAAGGCACTCCCCCAATGACCCACCTCCTCCATCCACACTCCATCAGCCTTCACTTATAACCCAGTTAATCCCTATGAGAGGATCAATTCACTGATTGGGTTAAGGCTCTCATAACCCCATCAGTTCACCTCTAAGCCTTCTTGCATTGTCTCACACATGAACTTTTGGGGGTCACCTCACATTCAAGCCATAACAATATTCATCTTCAAACACCAGTCCCTTTTCTCACAACTCCACTCTCTGTTGATGTCCTTGCTCTCTGTTCTGAGATTCTGAGAAAACAGAAGCCGTCCAAAGAGAGCTTTCAGACCCCACTACAACACCTACTCTGTGGAGTAGATCTGCTTCGATATTTTTATTATTCTAGCCTCTTGGCATAGGTGAACTCTCTGTGATTTCCTTTAAAGCTGATTCTTCTACCTGAGTGTTATATTCCTTTCGTTTTTCCCCACAGGAATGTATCACTCCTGTTTATGTCTCTCTACCAGATCTTTCTAAATCAGTATATGAGCATCTAGTTACTTAAAAATGTATACATGTGTGTGTGTAAATATACATATACATATGTGTGTATATATATATATTTTAAGTGAATATGCACACATACACATACAAACACACACAGCTTGACCCAGACCTACTTTAGTAAGACTACTTTCTTCCCTACCATACCTCTGTAACTGCTCTTTTTAAAAGATCACTGGAGACCTCCACATTGCTAAAACAACGGGCAATCCTCAGTCCTCATCTGACTAAATGATGAGCAGTGGTCAGCACAGCTGGCCACTCATTCTTCCTCCAGGGATTTCTTCCCTTGGCCTCTCCTCCACCTTGACTGGCTGGTTTCCTCCTGTCTTCTGGGTTCACCTTCTCATCTCCTTTCCCGGTTCCTTTTCTTGTGCCTGATCTTTGGGTGTTAGGGTCCTCAGTGTGCGATTCCTTGCCACCTGCTCTTCTCAACCTACACTCTGTCCTCTGGTGATCTCATCCTTTCTCATGACTTCAAATAACATCTCTATACCCCACAACCCCAAGGCAAGTATTTCCATACTAGATTTTTCTCCTGAGCATCAGTTTGGCATATCTGCCTTCTTCCACTTAGATATCAAAAAGGTCCAAAACCCAATTCTGCATCTTCCTCCTGAATCCACCTCTATGTGACGTGGCTCTCCGTTATTTTCTGTCTTAGTTTCCTAATCTTCTCTGTTTGCCTCCAACGGCCTTGGTCACCTTGCTTCTCTGGAGCACCGTGGCCTTGGGGCTTTGAACGAGTGTTTCCGACTGTGCGGACATCTCCCTCTGCATCTTCTCAGACATCTGGAGTAACATAAGTTCTTTGGTCCTCTCCCCACATGTCATTTATTCCCATTTAATATCACAAACCTCCACTCCTTTTTTTTTGGATTTTCAGATTCTCCCTACATCATTTTATTAACCCAAAGTACTTCATTGCTTCAAAATACTGTATATATTACCTATTAGTAGGTTTATCGTTTCCTTTATCTTTATTCCTAGCACAGAAGCTCCATGGGTGGTGGGGGGTTTTGTTCATCCATGTCTGTCCTGCATCTAGAATATTGTTGGGTGTCAATCAGTCCATATTTGTAGAAATGATTTATTGCCGGGGGATAAAAGAGGGCCGCATATATTAATGGAAAATTCTTTTTCTTTCTTAGATGCAAAACAGTTTTGGAATGAACATCGCCAGTGCTACAATTGCCTTCGTTGGGATCGTTTTTCTCTTAATACATCTAGTACTAAATAACCAGGCCTTCAGGAGTTGTCCGTCTTCCCGGTCTCCAGATTTATGCAATTACCTGGGTTCCTCATCAAATGTAGGCAATTAAAACTATGTCTAATCATAGAAAATAATTTAAACATTTCAAAATGTACAGAAAACAATATGTCATATATTATGCTACCTTGATTTAAATTTGTCTTTGCTGCCTATTAGTGCTGTAATGAAGGGAAAACTAAATAAGGTTGGTATTTTAATTTTCTCACTCTTAAAATGAGGAAAATAATAGTAACCATAGGGTTAGTGTAAGAATGAAATGATACTTGAAAAGCAATGAAGGCAATACTTAGCACATCATGTTATATTCTTATTGACATTATAATTAATTCTATTATGCTATTTTTTTAAAAAAATTTATCTCATGTATCTTTGCTTAATAAAGCAAACTTGGGAGACATACAACTTTCTCTGAAGTCTGAAAAGTTTTGATTGACTTCACTTCTGAGTTTCCGAGTTATGATGTTTTGAAAAAGAAGCTCTTTAATAGGCTGTCACATGATTTTTTGGTCTGTGTTTTAGGTATTATACCTCTTTGAAGTCAACTTAGAAATTAATATTGTCCTTCAAGTGTGTTGAGTGCAGCCCAGTGATTGCCAAATTATTATTTATCCATCCCTGATCCTCCTGTTTTCTGGCATCATCATGGAAATCTGAGTCTGCCTTTTCTTTATTAAATTTTTAATTATCTAAGTTTATATTTACCTGAGTTTGACTTTTTTTGGTGTGGATTTAGTGGCATTTTCCCTCCAGAAAAGTTTGTAATTGTATTTCTTCTAAGTGCCTCAGTGATATAGAAAGATCACTAGCAAACCAACAATGTTTACTTTGTGTTTATACCAGCTTTTTGCTTTAGTTTCTAAGGATAACGTAAATGCCCAAACGGCTATGAGGTGCTATTGATAAAACAGAGAAGGGATCACTTTTCTCCATTTTCTTAAATTACCTACTCATTTCCTTAGTTTAGTTCTTTTCTAACTGAGCAATGTTAGCAATAGTGTTAGAATTTTGCCTCTGTGATCCCTCTCCCATGATTAGTTCACTTGAATTTATATACAAATTGTACACCTTTCTCTCTCCAGGGAAAATGTTCCCTTGCTGCTGAATTAAGAGTGCAGCCCTTCTACAGAGTTTGTGTCTTAAATCTAATTTGGGATTAATTTTGTTGCATTTTGTGGGAGGGAGACTCTGTGATCTGGTTTCCTGCTGACAGATTTTTCCTGAGGATGTTTCCATTGTGTTTGATGTGAGATACCATCTCCCCTAGGGCTTGGTGTCTCTAATGCTCATCTTCACTTTGCTGGAATTGTGCATAACTATCTCCCTCTCAGCCATGTGGTGCAAAGGAAACTGCTGTGATTCAAGAGAGGTGGGTTTGTTTAAATGACGAATAAATTGCCTGGTCTGCAGATTGCTATCTGGGGTTGAAGTTATTTCTGGAAGAATTGGAAAGAAACTTTGATGTGGCAATGTTTCTTGGGGTTCCTGGAGTTAGACATTGCATCAATGTTGGAGATGGAATGAAATACAGAAAAGAACTCAAATGTGAAAATGCAAAAGGAAACTACGTATTTAATACATAAGAGGATGCTTTTTTATGCAGCTGGAATTAATTTTAATTATTTCATTTTAACTTGTGACTTTCTAGCTATATGATTTTTGTAGGAAAAAATCACATATTTTCCCTAGATTTTAGGTATTCTAACTTTAAAATAAAAATATATATATTTTTTCATTTTCTTCTGATGTTTGTTCTGAAGACTGTGCACATCACCTTTATTCAAGTAGTAATAAGTTGGATGAATATTATTAGTGATGGTTTAATGGTAACAGGAAGAGATGGGAGGAGGAGATGGTGATCCTATTCTTAAAGACAAATGTTTTGTTTTGCAGGAAATTTCTTCACTTCCCAGTTCTATGGAATCAGGAATACCTCCTAATGAAGGTAATTCGGAGAGCATCAAAACTTAACCTCAAATCTCCAAGGAATCAGAGCTTCATTCAGGAACTCAGGAAAACATGAGCTGATGAAACTCAATCCTTCTCTCATGGCACCAATCATGGAAACTCGGACTTAGGCTTTTCTGTCCTAATCATAAATGTCTTTAGTGTGTTCTGGGTATGGATGAATCAATGTATTTCTTTATGAATTCTTGGATTTGTAACTTCTACTATCACTACTCCAAAGTCATTCCTTAAAAATTATTTCTCTTTCTTCTTCCTATTTCATCGTTTTATGAGATTTAAGGAAAGGAGCTATTATAAGCACTATTTCATGTTTTCTTCCTAAAATCTCATTTCAGACAACCTAGTAGGAAGGAAGATGAGTCAGATTTATTTTTGCAGCACAGAAATATTCTTCTTGACTTTAGCCAACAGCAGCATTACAAAAATTGTCAAATAAAAAATGACCATCACCACATATGTGAACTATGACTTTGTTTTTCATAAAATATGTGAATTTAAATTATGAGTAGAAATCGTAGCTATTAGGAGGCCATGAGATAAGATAGCCTAAGAATTTAGCTGGAGGCCACACAGGAGAAATTCAGAAAACGGAAGTCAGTTTAACCACACCTGAAATTGAATTTACACTTCTGACTCAACAAGACATGAATTTTGTTTTTATTGTATAAATGATGCTTGTAGCAAATAATTTCTCTCCTGGCTTGGCTTTGCTTCATTCACTTCTATTGCTTTTAAAAATATTCCCAGTAAGGGCTTTCTCCAAAAAGAATCTAATGGAAAATCCTAATGAACGGTCTCCACCCAATTCTTATGGTACATGAACAATTTGAGAAGATGTTGAAGTTTGTAACTTGTAAGACACTGATATTTATGGACTTTGTCCTATCTTCTTGTCTCAGAGTTTACCAGCAAGCTGGGAAATCCAAGAAATGATGGTTGATTTATTGATCCATCCATTCAATGAATAATGAGTTTCACATATTTGGCATTGTGTTGCAAATTTGTAGATTAAATTATAAGTTGTTATTTTGAATCGTTTTTGTCCCATTTTTCATTGAAGTTATTTCGTTTATCATGTCAAACACTTCAAATGAAGCCCAACCAAATAGAGTAATATCCTGTGTAAGTTTGATACTGATGCAAGAAGAATTGAATTATCTAAAAAATATTTGTAATCAAATATCATACTATTTTTTTTTTAAATTATCCAATCTATATTATCATGCTTCTTTATTTGTAGTAGTATAGTTATATATAATTATATTGCTTATTTTTTCTTTCATTCAGGTTGCTTTAGACTATATAATGCTGAATTAATATCTGCTTTCAAATCTCACAATTAATGCTCTTTTATTTTTGAGACAAAATCTCTGAAATAAGACTTTTAAGCCAAAGGATAATTTTTTTAATTAATAAAGGATTATTTTAAAAATGTTTTTTAAAAATGCTAAAACAAATCATCTAACTAGCAATATGTACAACTCATTGTCCTCCTTTTCATTAGTACTGGATAATTATTTTATCTTATAGATTTATGCCTAGCTGAGAGTAAATTGATGTATAATTTTATATTAACATATTCTCCCTGAAAAATAGTGAGACAACACATTTACTGGGCATTTAGTTTCCTTCTTCTATATATTATTATCTCATGTGCCTGCTACTTTTCTATCATATTTTGTCTCTTTCCTATTAATTTTTTGGAAATCTTTTTATATTATGTACAAAAGATGTGACTTTCGCATGTTTTGCTAAGTACTTCTTTTCTCCAGTGTGTAATCGATCTTTTGCTAAGTGGACTTTATATGTTTTAGGGCTAACAGAAATTAAAGCTGTCTTCAATTGGGGAAGACTAAAGTAGGTGAGGTGGAATTATGGAGTTTTGGTAGGTGGACATACCCAGAGTTGGAATCAAGAAGAGTTCTGTTTTGAATCGGTTCTGTTTGTGATGTGTATTAAGTGCCCAGGTGGATATGATGAGTTTGCAATTGATGGTCCAAAAAGTCCGACACACAACTGATAGGTTGAATTGAATGCAAAAGCTGATATATCATCAGTATGGAGACAGTGTATAAAACTAAGGGAATGAATGGGATCCCTTGTGAGTGAGTGTAGTTAGGAAAGACATAGAAGCCAAGAATCATCTTTTAGCCAGAGGGCAGGGGAAGATAAAATACCAAGGTCAGCAGAAGATGGAGGAACCAGCTCAGGGGCTGGAGAAGATCAGTTCATAAGGTAGAAAGAACATTGGGTAGAATGTTTTTGGGGAACCTAATGAAAATGGAGTTAAAAGGAGAGATGATCTTGAGAGGTTGAGCTCGGCAAGGTCTGAGTGTTGGTCACTGGATTTGATGAGAGCTCTTTTGATCTGGACGTGATCAGTTTTAGTCAAGTGGTGTGGATGTCAGACAAAGAGGTAGACTGGGGGACACTAACAGAAAGTGTGAGCAGCAAGTCCAGGCAGCACTTAGATTGTAAAGGAGCCCAACAGTGGACATTGTGTGGACTCCATGCATTCCTCTGCCAGCTTGCTTTCCAGTGTTTCCAAAACATACCTAACAATGGGAGGGGTAAAATTTGGCTTAAAAATTTTCAGTATTATTTATTCTAAATCAACACCTGATTGATAATTTAAGTTTTGGTTAATTTAATTGAGATTGGTAATTTAACTCTATATTGAAACATATAATTTAGAATTATTTTTTTCTAACTCAGGCTGTGGAAAAGTATCTGAGTCATGTCCATTTATTTCCTTATGATATGACATATTTTCTACTCTGTGAAAGTTTTAAGGATCTTTATTACTTAAATTTAAAAATTTTTATGGCAACATGACACCATATGTAAATTTATTCTCTTATATTTGTAGATGCTTGAGAGATACTTAAATATAGATTATTGTCCTTCAATTAGAAAAAAGTCATATATATATATGTATGTACATATATATATATGTAAATGTACATATGCATATATATGTATGATTTACACTACCTTTTCCTCTTTTCTCTCATTTTTTGAGTGAATTCATTCAGTGAACATACAGTTGTTTCTTTCCTTTTTTAAGCGATTTTTCTTTTCTTTGAAACTTCTTTGAAAAATATATGTACTCATTTTTTTACTGCTCTAAGTTTCTTTTATTAATACTTCACTAAAGCTTCTCCATATTAGATGACAGAATAAGGATGATTTTTTTCTCTTTCCTGAAATTGCATCAACAAATCAAACTGGACAAGAAACAGAAAAACTTCTTATCAGCAAAATAAACAGTCAGTGAGGTGAAGAGAGAGCCTACAGAATGGGAGCAAATTTTTTTTACCACACACACATCAGATAGAGCACTAATCTCTAAGATATATAAAGAACTCAAAAAACTTAACACCAATAAATAAATAACCCAATCAAAAGGGCCAAGGAGCCAAACAGACATTTCTCAGATTATGATATATAATCAGTCAACAAATATAAGAAAAAATATTCAACATCTCTAGTAATTAGAGAAATGCAAATCAAAACTACTCTAAGATTTCTCTCACTCCAGTCAGCTATTGAGAATACAAACAACTATAAGTGTTGGTGAGGATGTGGATAAAAAGGCACACTCATACATTGCTGGTGGGACTGCAAAATGGTGCAGCCAATATGGAAAGCAATATGGAGATTCCTTGGAAAACTTGAAATGGAACTACAATATTTGACCCAGCTATCCCACTCCTTGGTTTATGCCCAAAGGACTTAAAAACAGCATACTACAGGGACACAGTCACATCAATGTTTATAGAAACACATTTCACAATAGCTAAATTGTGGAACCAACCTAGATGCCCTTCAATAGATGAATGGATAAAGAAAATGTGGTATATATACACAGTGGAATATTACTCAGCAATAAAAGAGAATAAAATCATGGTATTTGCAGGTAAATGGATGGAGTTGGAGAATATAATGCAAAGTGAAGTAAGCCAATCCCCCAAAACCAAAGGCCAAATGTTTTCTCTGATATGTGGATGCTGATCCATAATGGGGAATGGGGGTGGCATGGGAGGAATGGAGGAACTTCAGATAGGGCAAAGGGGAGGGAGGGGAAGGGAGAGGGCATAGGAGTAGGAAAGATGGTGGAATAAGATGCCCATCATTATCCCAAGTGCATGTATGAAGACACAAATGATGTGACACTACTTTGTGTACAAAAAGAGATATGCAAAACCGTGCTCTGTATGTGTACTATGAATTGAAAAGTGTTCTGCTGTCATGTATAACAAATGAGAATAAATAAATAAATTTTAAAAAAGAAACTAAATCTTTATCTTTGGTGCAAGTGGATGTTTAAAAGTGAAATTAAATGAAAGATGTCTAAATTAATGAGTGGAGAGAAGGAAAGTCAAGTGCAAATTCCCGCCTCGGAAGTTCTAAAGGGAATGAGACACATTGTGCCACTGGAGCAGGTAAGGCTGAAGAGTGGGAAGCTCTTGTCCAGTCTTCAACAACGGAGGCTTCATTGAAAGGTAGAAGAAGAAGTCATATTATTAGAACCTGGAAATCAGGCCTGTAGTTAAGAAAATAGGAACAGAGAACAAACTTTTGAAAATTATAACAAACATTAAAAAAGAAAAATCAAGAAGACTTTAGAAGGTAAATAATGGAAAGTTCTCCCAGAAGAAAGAAGAGATAGATGATTAGGAAATATGTGAAAAAAAATTTAAAAAGAAATATTTTGGATGTTTGCTGTATGTAAAAGTTTCATAAGGATAGAAGAAAGAAGTTTTTAATAAAGAAACTGAAAAAAAATTACACAGGTCTTTAGTTTGTCAACAGCTACTGACCATCCTATAAAATTAATACATGCTATTTGTTATTTTAACATCATGTATTTCTTTCCTCTGGGTATTAATAGAAACAATAATCTAAGATTAAATGATGTGCTTTTAAAAACAAGCTAATAAGTTGTTTAAAGGTTTTGGAATTATCTTGAAAATATATGGATTTGACCAGACCTTCAGATCTAACTGTATTAGGATGATGGGGGGAGGGAGAAAGAACGGATTAAGAAAGCTAACACGGTTATCATTCATGATGGTACTAGGACAGCTAAGGTCTACACCTTGCCTGCAATTCTGTTTTATAATCCTCTCCCCATCGAGCAGGTGTTCTTATTCACAAGAAAACAAATATATTAGATGCTTGTTATTTCTTTCTGAAAAGCATCATTTTGGAAGATGGGATGGGTATGACTCAATAAGAATTCACATGAATTGGACAATCACTGTGTTAATTGGTCACACAGGCTACAACAGTTAATAAACTCCAATTACACAAAGATTCAAGGAGCTGGTCTATGTGAATCTTACCCTATAATGAAGAGACAAAAGGTTTTACTTCAAGTTTGCACATGGCACTATGTCTTTAATAATAATTTATCATTTTGTGAAACAACATTTTCTCATCTTTTTTATTTTTGTAACCATGTTGTTATCCATGGGACATTGGAGATTGGTGTTGGTCTCTGGCTCCCTTAGTCTCTGAACTGTATTGATTAAACCAGACTTGGCCTTGCTATGTAGAAATGAGACTGAGAGACAAGAAGGAAAAGATGGAGGGAAGGACAAAGAAGAGAGAGTAAGAGGGACAGAAATTGGTTCCTTTGGGAGCATCTGAAAATACTCTCTAAGAGCTAGTATTACTTACAAATTATAACATGCAAAGCAATGCACATTTATTGTAAGTAAATTGAGCATTTGATTTGAGAAAAAAATGTTCATGTGAGATCTGAAAGCAAATTTCATTTGAGTTTGGGGAAATAAATCTAGGGCATAAGTAACTGAGCAAAGAAGACAGTGGTCGTCAAATGAGTGAGCCAGAGATGGAGACTGGGGAGAAGGCGTGTGCAAAGCTTATGCCAGAGGAGGAGAGAGAGATGGCGGGAGGAAGGTTAGCTCGATTATCTCTTCCGTTCAGGCAGAGGTATGGTTAAAACTCATCTTGATAATTTTGCCCCAACCCAAAGAAAAAGAAAAGTCATTTTTGTCCTGTGTTTCAATATTCACTGCCCAGAAAGGTGAAAGACCATAACTGTGGGGATCCAATGTGTGGGCACAGAAGGCGATGGGCATCCCAGGGACAAGATGAAGGTGCTGCTAAAATTGGGATATGAAACAACTGGGAGGTCCTAAGTTACCTATCAGCTTCTGATTCACATTTTGCAAGGTTCTGTTGAAAATTCTCAGAGTAGCATCGTGTCCCAACACAAAGACAATTCTCAATTTGTTTCCATCCCTCAAATCTGATTCCCGATTATTTGTAGCGCATAAATAGGATACACCATAAATAACCGATTTCAGGACTTTCCCCAACAGATGTGGGTGATTTCACTGAGGCAAGCAAATGAAACTCCTGAGTCTTTCAGTTTAAGTCTGGGCTCGAGGAATTCCCTGGGAATTCCTTCCCCGGATCTCCATCTCCCCGTCAGACAGAGCTCTTATACCCTCCTCCCTGTTCCAACAGTCCCTAACCTCTGACCTATTGGGTTATATTACATCATTTATCTTTGTTCTCCTCTGCTAGATTGTGGGTTAGATGGGGCTGGAGCCACGGCCTGCCTATGTGCTGCTCAGTGATAACATCAGTGCCTGGCATGGAGCACTGTCCACGTATAAGTGATAAATGTATAAGTGAATAAGGTTTATTTCTTAATTCAAGTAGCATATTTGTTAGGTCCACCATTCCTGCAGACATGGTGGAAAGATGGACCCTGGGTCAGTAATATGTTGTTAGGAAAGAGGTGCCAATATGTCCTTTAGAGTCTGTTCATGCAAATATCTTCGTTCCCTTGAGAAGTTTTGCCACACCCCAGCAGAACAGCACAGGTGATCGGGATGTAATGGGTAGTCTCTTGCAGTTTATTAAAAGCCACTCAAGGCTATGCCTATAATTAACCTGAAATATAAGAAATACATACCTTTTATGAATTTCCCTTGCAGCTTTTCTCTGGTGTGGCTAGGTATAGTATAGAATGAGTGTGTTGGTTTGGCTCTACCCTCCTAATGTAGGCATGTGGCTTAGTCCCACACTATTTAGACTGGCTCATGGGACTTCTAAATCAAGTTCAAGTTTCCATTGGCACAGTCTCACCATTGCAAAGCTCTGAACAGCATAGTCTAATGGTTTAGGAGGCCGTGGAGTCTTCAGTGTGACAACTTCTTAGCTGTCACATTCGACTAAGCATGGTTCACAGGAGTTAGAACTCTACCTGTCCAGCAGGTGGTTTCCAAGACTACTTGCTGTGGACAATTATATAAACACTGTCAAAAAACACAAGAGAGAGACAGAACAGATAGTGAAGTTAGAGAGACAGATCTGAAGATTCAGACACACACACTGCTTTGGCCTTGAACCTGCACATGAAACCAAGTGTGCATTAAACAGGGAAGATGGCCTTTTCGAAGGTGTAACTAGAGGACTTCTGACAGAGACACAACTGGAGAAAACTCCCGAAAAAAGCCACGCCTCTTTCTGTTCTACAATTCTCTTGCACCTTCTCAACTCCCACTAAAATATTTCCCTTTTAGGTTCTATAAATCCTAGGAGAATTCTGATCCAGAAATGTCAAATTTCCTCATTTTATATATTTCTTCTTCACCAGAATTCTCAAGTTTATTTCCATTCTAAGAAGACCCACCCCGTGGGTCATGATCAGCTGGGAAACTTATCTGTTTGACAAATGGCTGGGGTTGGAGATAATCATCGGTGTTTGGAGTTGAGCTGTTTTAACTGCCTCTCAAGGCCACAAGTCAGAGGAAGTCCACCATGCCTCCATGTGACAACACACATATGTGTTTGATTGTTTCCTGGGAAGCGTAGTTCATGAAAAAATGGACCCAGAAAATATGAGCAGAGCAGATCTGGCTCTTCCAAACCCACAGGAGCCTTCCAGGTAAGCAAAGGTTATTATTCCTTTCTAGTATCACTCATTGGGTTAGAGAAGGTCACTGTGCTGGTCAGATAGAAGCTTTTTCGTGGGCTCATGCATGGATTCACCTGGTTTGATTGACACACTGGGTTTAGGGACACTGTTTGCTTTACTTTTCCAGGGCTTCTTTTCTGATGGGTGGGTTCTCGCTCAGCTTGTGAACTGGGAGTGACGGGTTGGTTTTCTAACACAAGAGCCTCATGGTTTGGGTATAGGACAGGAGAGTTTGACTACTTATGTAGGTCTCTTGCCTCTGTGCCTGACATGTGCTGGGGACAGCAGATTTACAAAATGACCTCCTCCGTGGTTGGCCTTTGTGAACCTTCAACTGTGATGTCCTGCTCTGAAGAGGAAAATAGGAATAGAGTTCCAATAAAGCATTCAAAGCCATTTTTTTTTGGTACCAGGGATTGAACTCAGGGGTACTTAACCATGGAACCACATTCCTAGCACTACTTTGTATTTTATTTAGAGACAGGGTCTCACTGAGTTGCTTAGTGCCTCACTTTTGCTGAGGCTGGCTTTGAACTTGGGGATCCTCCTGCCTCAGCCTCCAGAGCTGCTGGAATTACAGATGTTTTGCCAGTCAAAGCCACTATCTTTACTCTCCTCAGTGCACAGGAAGTTTTTTGTATGTCATGAACGAAATAATAACAAAGCAAACAAACAAAAAACATTCAGGTGCATTTCTATGGTACAAGAACTATGGAATGCAAAGTAAACATATGTGTTTGATTGTTTTCAGTTTTACTTATAAACATAGATAAATGGGAAAGAGTTTAACAGTAAACCTGGATTAAGAATGAAAATACTTGGCATGATTTTTGTCCTATATTATTTCATCTGATCATGCAGATAATGTTTAAGTTTTCTTGATGAGGTACTTGGATCATCTGAGCCTTCATGTTTTAATCATTACAATGAAGATTGGTGTGAATATACTATGTATATAAACAGAGATATGAAAAATTGTGCTCTCTCTATATAGTAAGAATTGTAATGCATTCTGCTGTCATATATAAATAAAAAAATTAAACAAAAATATTTAAAATTAAATACTAATGATAAAATTTTAAAAATTTTCAATTGCAGGGTTGTTTTGAAAAGTACATAAATGAAACTCTGCTTTCTGTCAGTGAAAGACTTTGTACAGGGAGTTAGAGAATTTCCTGACGACCGAATTTCTGTTAAATTTTACAGTGCGCCTGAAATTGAGGTCTTGGAAGTGTCTCCTGGTGATCTTCCCCAGCTGGGGACACCGACTGCACCCCCCCCACCAAAGACATGGCTGACATTTTTGAAGAGAGAGCTGCAATTCCTGGGGGTGAGTAGAGAAGTCTCAGCATGAGTAAGGTTTGGCTCTAGGAAAGAGAATTTGGTTCCATGGAATGATTTCTCACTTGGGTTCATGAGGAGTGAGAGGTCTTCTAAGAAATCCTGGTAGATGAAGAGTTGAAGATAGTTGGGCCCTCTTGGAGGACAGAAGCATTCCCTCATGAAGACTTTAAATTAGGGGGACAAGAATGACTGATAGGCATGAAGGATTCACTATTATAACCGCTGTCTTTACTTGGAAAGAATAATTGCTGATGTCCACCATAAATAAAGATATGAAACATGCTTTGGCCATTCACACTGTAGGCTGTTCTTCTATCAGTTCAGCTCTTACAGTGGCCAGGGGATGACTGAAGAATCTCACATTTGGACTCCCTCTCAGGACCATCTAAGATACCAAAGCAATTTCCCATATTTGATCTAATTACAAGAACATGAATCCAATTCTGGAAAAATATCTTCCAACTTCATAAAACTTCATTTTTCTCTAGGTAACACAGATTCTGATTGGTGCCATATGCCTTTGTTGTGGAATAATTGTCTGCTCTGTACTTGAAATGTCAGACTTTGATGAAGAAATATTTTCATCAATTAAAGCAGGTTACCCATTTTGGGGAGCAGTACTTGTGAGTATATATTTATAATTGTTATTGAAATAACAATTTTAAAATGACAACTAATTTAAATAACAATTATTAAATAACAATTGAACAGATTTTATTTTCTTTATAACTACTTACTTATCTATTATATTAAGATAATATAATTATTCACATATATGTGCACTATAGATACATGTATTTGCAGTTTTCAAAGCACTTTTTCATATAGTGCTCACTAACTATGACAATAAAGGAATCTTATTATATTTAACTGTGTTCTAAACCTTTAACATACTTTTATCAGATCAGAACCTAATAAAAGTTAAATGACTTGTCCAGGGACTTTTAGTTAATAGAAATTGAACCCAAACTTCCAAAATTCAATTCCTGGAAAATACCCCTAACACTATTCATCAATAAGATCTTACAATGACTACCTATAATTTTATCTTTCCATTTAAAAATAATTTAAAAAGTTATCTTTATGAAGGTGGTGGTGGGTGGGGGGAGATTGCGGAAGAGTAAAGAAGATTAGCAGGTATCTGATGAACTTCTACTACGCCCTAGGAATCCTTTTGAGCACTTTCTCATTGCATTTCTTTTAATCAATAGATTGTCCATAAAATTGATGGTTGAATGAGATCACAAGGATATATAACTTGATTGAGGTATAATTGATGAACAATAGATTGATATTTAGAATTTGATGTTTGACTCATAGATACACATTAAAATGTCAGCACATAAAAAAAATGTCAGCACATGAATATAATGAGCACATCTATCATATCCAAAAGTTTCCTTGGGCTTCTCTAGAACCCCTCCCTGCCTGCCTTTATTCTCTCTCCACCCGCCCTCAAGGACTCACTGATCTTCTTTCTATACCTGTAACTAAATTGGCACCTTCTAGCGTTTTATGTAACTGAAATCTTACAGTATGTTCTCTTTTCTATCTTCCTTCACTTCACATAACTATTGTGCAATTATTTATGTTGTTTTTTGCATCAACACCAGAATGTGTTGGTATGTTCACAAGGATATATGTTAACCCTAAAAAATATCACATTGGCTTGACACTCTGCTAAATCCACAGTACTCAGATCCTTGTTCAAGAATCACCTTGAACCTCTCCCATATATTATTTGAAATTTCTCTCCAATGTCTTTGCATTGCAAACATTTAGCTCATTAAGTGTGGGCCAACCCATAAACAATCTGAGATCTTCTAGAGACTGTTTTGAATTTGTGCTCTCCATTTATGTTTTTGCCAAGCCTTTCCTCATGCACATTTCATAGTCATTATGAGCCTGGTGGATGCACACCAGACTCTGGAGCCAGAGGTGCCACAGATGCATGGGAGCTGTCGTGCAACACAGAGAATGCACACACACACACAAATTGCAATAAAATGAGGATCGTGTTTATAACAGCTCTCATGCATCAGATTGCTGCTGCTCTAAGAGTGACCCATGAACTGTCAAAGTCAACCTTACCTGGAAGCCAGGTAAAAATGAAGAGTCTCATGCTGCACCAGGGACCTAACAAATAGGAACCTATATTATGCCAAGACACGCAGGATTCATATACATGTTTAATTCTGAGAAGCACTTTATAGGAAATAAGAATAAAGAAATATTGGTCTCAAGTGAAACATGAAGAGGTAGCTTTATAGAGTACTCAAAACTTTACTTTAGAGATGGGAGGAAAGGGACAGTGTAGAGAGCAGAGACTCATGTTTTTATTTGCCTTTTCCTTTTGGACAGTTTGCTATCTCTGGACTCTTATCAATTATATCTGAAAAGAAAAATGGAATTCATCTGGTGAGTTGCAACCCTGTCTTTATTAATCCCTGGGAAGGTAAGAAAAATGGAATTGTAGGATCTTGAGGGATATTCATCTTCAGCTGCAGTCTTTAAAAAATTTTTAATTGATTTTTAAAAAATAAATGACAACAGAATGCATTACAATTCTTGTTACACATATACAGCACATTTTTTCATATCTCTGATTGTATATAAATTATGTTCACACCAATTCGTGTCTCATACATGTACTTTGGATAATGATGTACATCACATTCCACCATCCTTGTTAACCCCCTGCCCCTCCCTTCCCCACCCCACCCCCACCCTATCTATAGTCTGTCTATTCCTCCCATGCTCCTCTTCTCTACCCCACTATGAATCAGCCTTCTTATATCAGAGAAAACATTCAGCATTTGTTTTTTTGGGATTGGTTAACTTCACTTAGCATTATCTTCTCCAACTCCATCCATTTACCTGCAAATACCATGATTTTATTCTCTTTTATTGTTGAGTAATATTCCATTGTGTATATATGCCACATTTTTTTTTATCCATTCATCTACTGAAGGGCATCTAGATTGGTTCTACAGTTTAGCTATTGTGAATTGTGCTGCTATAAACATTGATGTGGCTGTGTCCCTGTAGTATGTTGTTTTAAAATCCTTTGACTATAGACCAAGGAGAGGGATAGCTGGCTCAAATGGTGGTTCCATTCCCAGTTTTTCAAGAAATCTCCATACTGCTTTCCATATTGACTGTACAAATTTGCAGCCCACCAGCAATGTATGAGTGTGCCTTTTCCCCCACATCCTTGCCAACACTTGTTGTTGTTTGTATGCATAATAGCTGCCATTCTGACTGGAGTGAGATGAAATCTTAGAGTAGTTTTGATTTGCATTTCTCTAATTGCTAGTGATGATGAACATTTTTTCATATATTTATTGATTGGTTGCATATCCTTTTCTGAGAAGTGTCTTTTCAGGTCCTTGGCCCATTTATTGATTGGGTTATTTTTTTTTTTTTTTTTTTGGTGCTTATTCAGCTGCAGTCTTATAGTGAGTGTGGCTATGTGATTTTTTTCCCCCAGTCTATTTTGTGTTGGAAAGCTTTTTGTAACAAACATTGGATATAATGATTGGAAACATACAGGGAAGTCTAATTGCCTTGACATTAGTTGTGTTTTTTTAAGTCCCACATACTATATATTATGAATATTTAAGCATAGTCATATGCTCAAATAGATAATTAGCTTCTAATTAAGAGGACTATTTGAGGATAGGCCATGTGCCTTCATGCCTTCGTGTTTGTTTATTTGTTGTGCTGAGGATTGAACCCAGCTGGGCCTTATGCTCCACCACTGAGCTCCATCCCTACCCCTTGTGCTGCTCTTGTTGAAAACCGTGCCAGCAAGAAAGTAATAGCTGCTTATTAAGCAATGATGACATTTTTTAAGATTTCCCCCTTTAACTGAGAACTTGAACCAAGCAGAGTTTACTGGACACAACCAGCTCTGAAAATGCAGGTCAGTGCATTGAATGTGCTGGCAGGTGCAGGCCCAGGATTGAATGGCCTCTTGGTCACCAGGTGCGAGGAAGACTGGGAGCAAACACGGTCAGCAGCATAGCTGGAGGAGCAGGCATCGTCATCCTGATCCTCAACCTGGGCAACAACTGGGTTTATATCAGCCAGTGTGAGAACCTTCATGAGGATGACGGCTGCTTCGTGGCTTCTTTTACCACTGTAAGTATTTCTTGGGAAAAGTCTGAGATTCAGGGTGCCCATCCTAGCAGGAAACCTCTTCTCCTTTCCCGTGAACACAGTCCTTTTGGGGGAACCTCTGTCTCAGGAGGGAATGTTCTTCAGGCACATGCACTCCAAGGAGAGGCTGCCTGCCCCTCTCCCCATCCCTGGTCAGATTCCTCAAGGTCGAAACTGTCTGCCTCCTGGTTTTCCCACGTATGTGTCACTTTGCAAAAGATGATTATTATGTCCAAGGAGGTGAAAGAGAGGGGCTGCTATGAGGGAATGAACTCTTGGGACACCTGTCACATGGCCATCTTTTGGGCTGTTGTTCAACAGGAAATTGTGGCAATGATGCTGTTTCTCACCATCCTGGGGTTGTGCAGTGCGGTGTCACTCACAATCTATGGGATTGGAGAAGAATTCAAAAGAAATAAGGTACGTAGAAGCTTAACATGAAATCCTGAACAACAGGCTAAGTAATTTGATTTATCCCTTAAAAATAGGTGCTGAGGTTTTTTTTGGGGGGTGGGGGGGAGTGGGGTTTCCAGATTGTTTTTCAAAATTTCACTGATTTTTGTTTTCAAACATTATGTTTTAAATCTCATTTTACACTCAGAACTAGCAAATATCTTATGAAATAGGGCTTGGGAAATAGGATCTTTATAATTTTAGAAATTTTAGCTACCTCAAATGTGTTAAGCATGGCAGATGGATGTGCAGACAGCATGTCTTAATTTTTGTTCTAGAAGAAAATCCTTAAAGTTGTCCCTGCTTTTTTTTCTTTTTTCTTGACTTTCCCCCTTTCACTGCTCCAGAGCCTTACGTTTTATGTCCTAATTCATGATTTCACCTGCACTACTGCTTGACTCACCCCTCCGTGAGTTCCACCTTTGGTGGGAATCAGCCATACTGATGCACAATCAAATCTGCCAGATGAAGCATTCTGTCTATCCACCTTCCTGATGCATTCAAGTCTGGCCACCTTTTAAAAACACTTTACCCCAAAGACAGATAGGACGGCAGGTGTACCAGAGCTTAGACACGGCAATAATCTCACAGACTTGTTGTTGACTCACGTGATTTCTTTTGGGTCCAGTTGGGCAGCCAATGTGGTGTGGTTTTCTGGAAAGGGAGGGAATAGTTAGAATGGAGAGAGAAGAAGGAGAAGGAGAAGAGGAGGAGGAGGAAGGAGAGGAGGAGGAGGAGGAGGAGGAGGGGAAGGGAGATTTGGGAGGACAGGAGGAATGGAGGTGAGCCTCTAGAATAGGGCTTCTAGAAATGGACAGTTCTTAGTGATTGATTTGCAATGATTCTTCCCTTTTCAGATTCCAGATGATCGACTCTATGAAGAATTAAACATTTATTCACCAATTTACAGTGAGTTGGAAGAAAAAATAGAAACATCTTCTCCCACGAGTTCCTAAGAGTCATATGCCCAGAACGTTTTGATTTACAACGTCCAGAAAGCCAAAACCTTTAAAAGGCAAAATTTCTATTCTCAGCATGGTCTTTCTAACATTTTATGTTAGATTTGTCCTTCAAATGACAATATTTTGTTTTTATTATTTCTGATCAACTAAATACCATCACCCCCATTTGTAGATACTTTGCTTATTTTGTGTCTTGATCTCCAAGTGATCACTCTGGGAAGCCAACATAAAATCCCTGGACTTTTACTGTATAACTCTGCAAAGATGGAAAAAGAGGAAGCTGGACTGAGAGTTGAGCTAAACTTGGACAGTTTGGTGATATTTAGTTCTTAGTTATTTTTAGAGTTCCTTATAGCTATAGTTATGTATGATATGCACCTGTCCACCTGTATGCACATCCATATACTTATATGACTTACATGATATGCAGTTTTCTATATCCAAATATACTACTCTCCCTCAATGACAACACATTTTTGCAAAAACACTAGTTTTATAACAGTATATTGCCTGAATCACCAGTTCATTCACTGATACAGTGTAGTTCAACAGTGTTTGGTGAAGAGGTAGTGGGGAGTTTATTCAGCTACCAGCATCTGGTGAGATGGACAGGTAAAAACAGGAAACCTGTAAGTGGAAAGAACATTTCGTAAGGCATTTGTGATGAAGGAAGAATAACGAAGGTGTGAATTGAAATGAGTGGTCATGGAGAGAAGTGATCATATCTAAAACACGTAGCAAAAGATCTACCTAAATAAACTAGTAGATCTTACTAACAAGTTAAAGAATAAAGTTAAGCAAGCAAGGGTTTGACTAATACATTAAGTGTTTGAGTCTAAGATGAAAGGAGAACACCTAGTCATTTTGGAAAAAAAAATATTAGGAGTTCAGAAATATGAGGTTTGAATGAGGCTCACAGATAGCCGAGGGGAAGCTCAGTTTTAGACTTGCATCTTGAGGGAAGTGCAGTGGAAAGGCCTGATGGCGTCCAACACAATTTGGTGATAGAGGTTTAGTTTAATTACAAGGGAGTTCGTTATTAGGTTAATGCTCTTAAGAGTTATTTTGAGATGAAGGAAAGCCAAGTTAAACTTTATATGCTTATAATACGAGGGAAAAAAATAATGTTAAAATCTAGAAGACGTAAGAATTAGTTTAAAAAAAAAAAGTGCCCGAGAAACAGAGGATATCAGGTATCCCAATGTAGATAAAAGTGAAGCAAAGAGAAAATAACTCACACTTAGAGGGGGAACATGCAAGTTTGGGAGAAGTTCACAGTGACATATAGACTCCAGGTATGCGAAGAGATGGGAAAGAGAAAATAGCAAAATAAATGAATGCAAAAGACACAGAGGCATTCCATCTAGGGGTGTGAAGAGTAGAGGAGTGAAACATTTGTAAAGGTATTTGGAGAGAGAGGCCGTGAGGTGTGTGTGGGGGTTATTGGGCAATAAGCGGGGGACTGAGTAGAAGAGAGTAAAGAAAAATTAAGTTAAGCACATGGTTTTGTTGCTGTTTTTATTTCTAAAAGAAGGAAAGAGTCAGTCCTGTCTTAAGCCTAAGTGGAGGAGCCCTGTGAGTCACTGAGAAGTCAGTGTAGGGCTCAGGCCCCTCTCTTTTGCCACACACCCACCAGGGGCACACGGCTGGCATGCTCCTCACCTTTCCATGGCCCCAGTGATCATTCTAAATTTCAACAACTTCTCTGTAAAGATTCCCTAATATGCATCTCTTCTTCTAGCCTTTATTCTTTGCTCCATAACCACTGTCTCTCTCATTGAAGCATAGTATAATGAATTATTAGCGTACTCATGATCTCCTTATGTAGCCTCAACTGCTAGTAATTGTGCAATAAATTGAAACTACCTAACTTGATTTCTTGTCTTTGTACTTGCCTGTGAAGTTGAGAGACCGATGAAGAATCAAGAATCAGTTGAATGAAGCCAAGGGCAAAGAATAGTGTCTGGAGTACTCTTTATCAACCCTTTCTTAGATAAGATGATCCGTAAACAACTTCAGAGATAGAAAACAGCCACCTCTGGTTTATAAAGACTGGGATAGGGCTGAAAGGGAAGTTGGAATGTAAGTCACATTTTATTAGTTAATCCTGACAATTATATTTGCTGTGCTATGTGAACCTGGGAAAGTGTTGTATATTTGTGAACCTGTTTCTACAGAGAGACAATCAATAGGGGATGATAGATAGATAGATGATAGATAGATAGATAGATAGATAGATAGATAGATGATAGACATCTGAGAGGATTAATTAGGGGAACTGGCTCACATAATTATGGGGTCTGAGAAGTTCCATGACTCCAAGAGGCTGTCAGCAATAGGGAGGCTCTGAGATGCCAATGTGTGGCTCAGTCCCAGTCTGAAAGCCCCAGAACCAAGAAGCCTGATGGTATAATTTTGTCTGAGGCCAAAGGCCTGAGAGTTGGGGGTGGGGCACTGGAGTAAGTCCTGGATTCCCTAAGTCATTGAATCCCTTCCTCTATGTTAACCCCAGTGAGTTCAGGTGTTTCCAACTTCCTCGTGGTGAACCACCTTTTCATCAAAACAACTTGGCACCTTTCTTCTTGAGCTACAACCTCTAAAGCAGAATCTCTGCTTAGAGGCCCATATCAATAGATTCAGCCGAATCCACCCACATCTTCCCCACCCTTAATATCCATTCCTGCACATGCGCCCCCGATTGATTTCTGTTTGTGTTAATTAAAGATAAGAAAACTCATAGTTATTTTCCTTTCTCTAGTTATCAATACACTACAATCAACATTCAGTGTCTTTTTTTTTTTTTTTTTGGTTAATGGGGATTTTACTTCTTTTTTAAAACTTCACACTCTTTTTTTTTTTTTTTTTAAAGAAGACAATTTTATTTCTTTTTGCTGCCACACGGGTTCTTCATTCTGAGAAGCACGTCTGTGGCTTTATCTCTCAGATTTACTTCTAAAATTACCTAAATATCCCACTCATTTCGTAGACGATTATTACATGCTAACATGTGCCCTCCTTCTCAAGGTTAAGTCAGGTCTGTAAGATGGTATCTCCCCCTTTGAGGAGCTTATAATCCAAAAGAGACTCCAAAACACAACACTGAGGAAACACATGGCAGGTTTTAGTGTGTAGAGAACGTGGCCTTGGAATTCAGCCCTCTAGGTCCCATATGCTCCTGGGTGTCTTCATAGGAGAAACAGAGTATTGAAATGTGAAGTGACGCGCAGACGTGAAGAGACTTGGCCAGGACAGCAGGGCACTCAGGAGGGAGGAGAGCAGTCAGTGTTCCTTCCAGGCAGAAGTTGCAGTCCCTTGCTTCCTTCCTCCTCCCCTGCCGTGGGCTGCCTTGAGGGTTCTGACAGGCGTTGAAACACCTCTCTGAATTTAAGGCAGGCCAGACAGAGTTTGCCAATGGCAGTCTGCACTGGGGAACAAGTCCTTCCTTGAAGGCAGACCTGGGCAGGGCATTTCCACGCTCACCTGGAAACCTCTGCTGAGAGGGAGACAGGCCAGGGGAGGGGGCATGGGGGGGGGGCTGAGGCTTGACCCCAGGGGGAGCAGTGAAGACTGGATCTTCCATTTGTCATTCATCTTGGCTGTTGCAGTTTAAAACATACCAGCCCTGATCTTGAACTCAATTTTGAATTTGAAAATCAGCAGCTGACACAGGGACCTGGGATTGTGCTCTCAGTATCCTCATTTAGGAGACCAATAGAAAGCTGAGGGATTTAACTCCAAGAAGAGGAGAGTCTCATATGGCTGTTCCTTGAAAACTCAGTATAGTTATTTTTTTTTCTTTCTAGTGGATACCCACTGCCTTGAAGAATATGTATCATCAAGTTCTCCATTGCAATTTTTCCCAGTTATATTGCATGAGAGGGGCTGAGTATGAAATTGGGGCATGGTACCATTCTGTCTTTGCATTGCTAGATTGCCCCTACAAAATCCTGGAACGGACTGTTCTTACCACATCGAGACATACTGGCAACGTGTTATTAGTAAAGGTCTAACATAGATAGACCTTTTAAGATATGCAGTTCACCTTTTGAAGAGTATTTTTGCAGAATATAGAATCCAGGATTCACAGTTTTTCTCTGTGCACTTTAAAGTCTCATTCTACAGTTTTCTTGCATGCTTGATTTGTGAAAAGAATTCTTATTCTTGCTCCTTTTTTGATAATGTGTCTTTTTTTCTCCACTGTCTACCTTGAAGATGTTTTCTTTGTACTTGCTTTTAACAATATGAATGTTACATGCCTAGTATTTGGTGGTGTGGGATTGGTAATATTTAAAGGATGAGATATTTAAACTTCTATAATCTGTGGGTAAGCATCTGTCATTTATTCTGGAATATTCTTGTCAGTAATTCTTCAAACATTTATTCTGCCAATTCTCTTTCTTCTTCCCCTGGAATTCCATTATATCTATGTTAGACCTTTAATAATAACTTATAGCTCTTAGATATGGTATTAATCAGATTTCCATCACTGTGACAAAAATACCAAAGAAAAACAACTTAAAGAAGGAAAGGTTTATTTTGAAACACAGTGGCAGAGGGTTCAGTCCACACTCTGCTGACTCCACTGCTTTTAGGTGTTAACATGGAGTGTACATGATACAGCAAAGCTGTTCAGCTCATGGTGGCCAGAAGGGAGAGGGAGAGGGAGAGGAATAGGAAGAAGAAGGAGAAAAGATAAACACAGAGAAAGGGAAGGGTCAGGGGCAAATAAATTCTTCAAGGGCATGCCCCCAGTGACACAGTGACATACTTCCTCCTACAAGCCCCACCTCCTGTTACCACCACCTCCCAGTAGCATCACCAGCTGGGACCAAGCCTTTGACACCTGGGCCTTCGGGGGACATTCCCAATATAAATGCTAAGAGATACTCTATTTTCCCTACTGTTTTACTTTTTCTCTTTGTGTTTCAGTTGGGATAATTTCTACCCTAAAGCCACATGTGATTCTTTCTGCAGCTGCTGGATCCAATCTTTTGATGAGTTAGTTGATGGCATTATTTATCTGTTACTGACTTTTCATTTTTATTATTTCCATTGGATAGCTTTCCTAGTTTCCTTAGCTTTGCTTAACAATACCTTTCTCATCTTGCATGTTTTCTGTTTCCCATTAGATCCTTCAATATATTTTCATAGTTTTTCTTTAATTCACCATCTGATTAGTTACAGTTTCTATGTCATATCTGAGTCTGATTTCCACTGTTGCTTTAGAATGTCTTTGTAATTCTGCCTATCCAGGAACTAGGGAGATCTTTCCATATAAGTTCTTTAAGACCTTAGAAGATGGAAAGATTTCCCTTGTTCCTGGATAGGCAGAATTAATATTGTCAAAATGACCATACTACCAAAAGCACTATACAGATTTAATGCAATTCCAATCAAAATCCCAATGACATTCCTCATAGAAATAGAAAAAGCAGTCATGAAATTCAACTGGAAAAAGAAGAGACCCAGAATAGCTAAAGCAATCCTTAGCAAGAAGAGTAAAGCAGGTGGCATCACTACACCAGACCTTAAACTATACTACAGAGCAATAGTAACAAAAACAGCATGGTTCTGGCATCAAAATAGAGTGGTAGACCAATGGTACAGAATAGAGGACACAGAGACTAACCCACAAAATTACAGTTATCTTAGACAAAGGAGAAAAGATAGCCTATTCAACAAATGGTGCTGGGAAAACTGGAAATCTATATGCAACAAAATGCACAAAAACTCAAGGATCAAGGACCCAGGAATTAAACTAGAGACCCTACATTTAATAGAAGAAAAAGTAAGTCCAAATCTCCATCATGTCAGATTAGGCTCCACTTCCTTAATAAGACTCCTATAGTACAAGAATTAAGATCAAGAATTAATAAATGGGATGGATTCAACCTAAAAGCTTCTTCTGAGCAAAAGAAACAATCTGTGAGGTAAATAGAGAGCCTACAGCTTGGGAGCAAAACTTTACCACTTGTTCATCAGATAGAGCACTAATCTCTAGGATATATAAAGAATTCAGAAAGCTAAACTCAAAAACACATACACACACACACACACACACAAAAAAAAAAAAAAACAAAAAAAACCAACAACAACAAATAGCCCAATCAATAAATGGGACAAGGAATTGAACAGACACTTCTCAGGTGATATACAGTCAATCAACAAATATATGAAAAAATGTTCAACATCTCTAGTAATTAGAGAAACGAAAATCAACACTACTCTAAGATTTCATCTCACTCCAGTCAGAATGGCAATATTATGCATACAAACAACAATAAGTGCTGGGAAGGATGTGGGGGAAAAGGTACACTCATACATTGCTGGTGGGACTGAAAAATGTGGCAGCCAATCTGGAAAGCAGTATGGATATTCCTTGGAAAACTGGGACTAGAACCACATTTTGACCCAGCTATACCACTCCTTGGTCTATACCCAAAGGACAGCATACTACATATACATATAAATATACATACTACATACTACATATAAAAACAGCATACTACAGGGACACAGCCACATCAATATTTACAGCAGCACAATTCACAATAGCTAAATTGTGGAGCAAAACTAGATGCCCTTCAGTAGATGAATGGATAGAGAAAATGTATATATATCACACACACACACACACAATGGAATATTACTCAGCAATGAAAGAGAATAAAATCATGGCATTTGCAGGTAAATGGATCGAATTGGAGAATATAATTCTAAGTGAAGTAAGCCAATCCCCAAAATCAAATGCTGAAGTTTTTCTCTGATATAAGGAGGCTGATTCATAGTGGGTTTGGAGGGGGAGCATGGGAAGATTAGACAAACTATAGATACGGGAAAGGGAAAGGAAGGGAAGGAGGAGGGGAAGCGGGTAAAAAAAAGATGGTGGAATGAGATAGACATCACTACCCTAAGTACATGTATGAAAAAGACAAATGGTGCAAATATACTTTTTACAAGCAGAGATGAAAAATTGTGTTCTACATATGTA
This sequence comes from Marmota flaviventris, assembly GCF_047511675.1. Classification (NCBI taxonomy): domain Eukaryota; kingdom Metazoa; phylum Chordata; class Mammalia; order Rodentia; family Sciuridae; genus Marmota; species Marmota flaviventris. The sequence continues at coordinate 12,449,402 of NC_092506.1, read as the reverse complement.
ATATGAATTGTAATGCATTCTGCTGTCATATACAACAAATTAGAATAATAAATTTTTAAAAAATAAAGAAAATAAAAAATAGAATGTCTTTGTAGATAGTGTTTTCCTATTTTACTTTTAAAAAAATATGCCTTGTGATATTTTGTGAAAAGCTGGGTATTTTACACAGGACTGTAACTACTGAGATTCATATTGCGCATTCTTGGGAATGAGTAGGGTTCTCCTCTGCTAGACCTTTGTGCTGGGCTGGGCATGGAGTCTCTTGTGTTGTAATGAACACTTCCCATTCCTCTGGTGGGACCTGGAGTGTGTGGTGTAGACTGATTCACAAGAGGTGTCGCTTCTGTCTTTTGCCTCTTTGGCTTTGGATCTTCCTTTTCTGCTCTTTGCTGGAGAGACTCTGTCTGCACTCCCAGCTTCCCCCTTCTTATTTTTACTCAAAGCTTTTTGGAGTTGAAGAATAGGAGGTGAAGGTCATTCTTGAATTTTCCGGCTGCCCTCAGTAATGGGAGGTACTGTTAGCCTGGGACTCCCCATTTGCCTGTGCCTGTGACAGTCTCCATGACTGTCACATCAGCCCACACTCACCTTTAACAATGTTAGAATTTCAAGTTCAATCTTCTTTCCATTTTATAAAACATCAACAGAGACGTGTACCAGTCCATCCTGGGTACTTGGGTCCTGTTTCTTCTTGCAGGAACCTCTCTCTCTCTGTGTATTTAAGGTCATCTGTGTTCCCTGCAACCTTCATTCTCCCAAAGGTTCAAGAACAGTTATTAATTTGTGGGTTCCCCTGCTTCTGTCTTGGATAGGTGGAAGCCATGTTCTTTCCAGCTCTCGGCACCCCTCCCTTGAAACTGGAACTGTAATTGTGGTTTTGATATTTGCAAACCACAAATTGGCCCAAACTATCATGAATGAACAGAACATGTCTTTATTTCAATGCTGATACATTTTTCCATTTTTACTGGTATTTATTGTCTAAGACTATGAAAATTGTAACATTTTCACCAATGTGTATAATCCCACCTCCTGACTCCTTTTTCAGTTTGGTGTTATGAAGTAATTCAAAAGCAGATCTTTGCCCACAGGTCTCTCCATTACCTTGTCCTTTGACATCAGTGGCAGAGACAGGACAGCCGATTCAAAAATCCTCTTAATATTGCTCCTGGCTCATCCTGAGGCTGTCAGTACCTTCCAGGTGGACCCACCTGGCTCTTGGGACTTTCCTCATTAAGAACAGAACAAGATGTAGAAATTCTTGAGAGGGAAACTCAGGGTTTGGGGGGATAGGAGAACCTGAGATCAGGGGAGCATTTGTGCAGAAACATCTGTTTATATGACAGAAAGGGCGGCTTCTGTCAGGTGAGTCGGTATCTCCAGGATGGTTTCAACTAAGACTATGATATCAGGGAAAAACACTGCTGATAGTGTTACATGAAGTGAAGGGAAATTAGTGCATTAGCCATTTTATGAATGCCGTCATAGCAACCTTCCACAAACATCATTTGTATTTGGCTGTGACTGTTTTCATCTCAGGAGGTTTTCTACATGTGTGACCTCCCCACCCAGAAAATTGGGACATCCAACATGTGTTAAGACCTTTCCCAGAGGACAGACTTTCTTTCTCAGAAAGGAACTTCTTGACACCTTGAATCTCATTCTCATATTCCAGGTGACCTGGATCTTGTTTGGGCTCATGAGAATATGCTCGTGGGGAATGTGGAGGATGGCATTTCTTCATGTTTCTAGGCACAGAGAGATCCTCCCCCCTTGTACATGCTCTTGTCTATTCTCTCTGGAAATTTTCCTTGTAGGTGCCTTGGAATTTCTCCATTGGTAACATTAGCAGGGTCTGAAAGCATTCCTTTCAATTTACCTCTCAGGATCTTCATATCTTCAATTTTGTTTTCTCAAAGCTTTCAGAGCTTGAATTGCTGAGTTTTGCTATGTTTTTGAAGAGGTAGGCTATGGCTTCTGTGGTGGAACTGAAATCTTTAATCTTTAAGAGAATTTTTCTTTGGCCAGTTTTTTATATTTAGAGCACTCTTCGTTGATGCTGAAAGAAAATTGGCTTATTGGCCTAGAAGTATTTTCCCCTGATGTAAGATCTGTAGTATATGGCCCAATTAAAAAAAAATCAATAGAGACACTGTGGAACTTTTGTAATAGATATTTCTAGTCATTTGAATAACCTTAGCTCAGGGGACTACAATGAGAAATGTCCACATTAAAGCACTGTGGCTCAGTCACCTTTGAATATCACTATCCTTGGTCCACTTTGACCTTAGGTTTCATTTCTTGTGTGTATGTTAATGAAAAATCCAAGTGTAACTGCTGACTTCAACACTACAAATGGAGGATCTCCCAGTTGCAATTCTGAACCCCTCAAAATATCAATTTCCATTTGTTACTCTCAAATGCTAGAGATAAATGAACTGAGAACAGAACTCAAAGTTTCTTATCTCTTTCAAATTCCAGGGCACCTGACTATGAACATAATCAGTTTCACAGCTTAAAAAGTGGGGTGGCTTGTGCTTTACCACCTGTGAATGAGGACTGGAGTGTTTGGAAAATAAGAATCTTTCATTGCAGAGGTAAAAATACACCTTTTCAGGAGTCTATTTGGTTCTTATTTTAATCATAGCTTATTTTAATAATATTTCTTATTTTAATAATAGCTTATATTGGTTCTTATTTTAATAATAGCTTATATTGAACCTAGAGTATTGTCAGTAGTGTCTTTTGGATTCTGCTGAGTAGTGGTATGTAGAAACTGTTCTTTCACCTGAACAAGAACTGAGCACTTTCAATCAGGTGAAGGAATTCCAATGTCTCCCTTGCCTAAATTAGACAAAATCCTGCCACACAGCAGCCTTTCCTTTGCTAACTGTATTGATGTAAGTACTTGATTATTAACAATTCAAGACTCTTTAAGCACCTAGAACTCTCCAGCAAGATGTATTTGCCCAGGCTAATAAGATGAGTGGAAGAACAGGTGGTGTCTACTTTCACACTGAGATATATGGGTCAGGGGTTTCGAATGTTGGAATGGAGTTTAAATAATCAGAATCTCACAGACAGCTGAAGAATAGACCTAGCGTCTACTTTTCCGCTTGGGTGAGAAAGATGTGCCAATTCTAGTTGGGAGATTGGTACCAAGTGCTCTATAGAGATAGCGTGTGGAGCAGAGATAGAATAGGAGAAATAGAGTGACATCGTATACATCTTTGAAGATCCAGTGAAGACCATCTGTGATCCATGTTAGTTCTTAGTTTTTCCTGTGTTTTATTGGTGTACAGTCAGATACGAATAACTCATTTGATCCTTGTTATGGTTTAGATGTGGTGTTCCCTGAAAGCGCACAGGTGAGACAATGCAAGAAGGTTTGGAGGAGAAATGATTAAGCTGCAGCCTTAATCAGTGAATTAGTCCCGGATGGGATTAACTAAATTGGTAGGGTGTGGCTGGAGGACATGGGAATTGAGGTGTGGCTTTGGTGGATATATTTGTATCTGGGGAGTGGAGTCTCTCTGCATCTTGATCACCATGATGTGAGCTGCATCCTTCTGCCACATGCTTCACCATGATGTTCAGCCTCATCTTAAGCCCCGAAAAAAGGAGCCAGGCTTCTATGGACTAAGATCTCTGAAACCGTGAGCCCTCAGATAAACTCTTCCTCTTCTACCGTTGCTCTTGTCAGATCCTTTAGTCACAGCAGTGAAAAAGCTGAATAAAACAATCCTAATAGACAGGCACCAGCTTAGAATCAGAGCCGCCCAGGACAGTGGTGACTTATCACCCAATGCTCAGGCCTTCCGGACTCCGCTGCTCCTGGTATTTTCCTATTTCCCCACAGAGATGGATGGGAGGGATTTGGCAGGTGTTTGGGACTGTCGTGCCAATCTTCTCCCTGCTGGAGATGTGGACCGTGTTAGCCTTCTCTGCTGTGGGTATGTGGCACTCTGCTTTGTCACCCGGGTGAGGGTTCTGGGTCCTTGGTCATTTAATGTTTCTCATGGGGTGGTCTATTTTTTTCTTCCTGCTCTAGCCTTGAAAGAAGTTAAGAAATAGAGAAAAGATATGTTTAGATATATGTTTTCGCTGAATGTAAAGGAGAAACTTAACTATTGCGGGGAAGCGAATGTTCCTGCCGGGCACGGAGGTGTTGCCAGGAACCGTACAGCCACACTGCTAAGGTCCTGGGGGAAATGGGGACTAGAAATGCTGTAGGGTCACCAGCAAGGGAGGCCTCTGGTTCTGTGGATATATGTGACCCAAGGGTTCTTCCCTCCTGATACCTTCACAGGTTGGATTTTACCTGGTAACCGATGACTAAACAATTAGAAGCCACACCTAGACAGGAGTACAAGGAACTAAACTAACAAATGACCCCTGAGGTTTAGCTCTTTTATATTATTGGGTTATTCCAGCCCTTGCTTTAGGGCTTACCATATCACTGTGTCTCCAGATGAGAGCACTCCATTTGTGGCTTTTGGAACATGCACATAGATACAGGAATTATGAACAACATAAAGGTCTTTTCATTTGAGAATTGTGCTTGCTAGGTATTATGAGATATTTCATGCTCTGTTGATGAATATAACCAGAAATAGAGCATCATTATATGAAGACTAGTCCAATTCTGAGTTGGATCGTGAGTCTGAGTCCTCATGTTTTTCCAAGTTGAAATGATCACAACCACATTGAAGCTTGTGTGTGTGTGTGTGTGTGTGTGTGTGTGTGTGTGTGTTTCAGTGCAGCTTGGAGGCTTCTCTGCCTCCTGATGAAATAGAATTTATCTGCCCAACAAAGGAAATCAGTCATTTGTTGGTGAATGTTTAATCAAATTCTGCAAAGACCAATCGTTCATTTTCTCTTTTGTTATTTCCTATGTTAATTGAAGAATTTCTCAATATCCTTTGGAAATTATTTTTGTGAGGACAGGGCTGCTTTTTCTGAATGAGGACTATTTGAGTGTGATTCCAGAAACTGTTGTGATAACGTCTTCAATTTACTCGCCACTTGTCCCACACATACAAGTTAAAATATTGAGTTTTTCAGTCCTAAATTTTACTTGCTGGCTTCAGATTTCATGTTGAATTTGTTGCAGTATATATTTACATCTGTTACAATAAAACATTATTACTTTCTTACCTTATATGAAGATATAATCTAGGTGCTTGGAAAGATCAAGACAAGTCAGATGTAGTGGTTCACACGTATAATCCCAGCTGCTCAGGAGGCTGAGATAGGAGGATTGCGAGTTAAAGGCCAGCCTCAGCAAATTAGTGAGGCCCTAAGCAACTTAGTGAGACCCTGACTTGAAATAAAAAATAAGATGGGCTGGTGAGGTAGCAAAGGAGGGAACAGAATACTGTTCTGTCTTGGGATTCTTCTGAGAAGTAGTATGTAGAAGCTGTTCCTGGGAGAGAAAAACTAGCATTTTTCAATCAGGTGAAGGAATTCCAATGTCTCCCTTGCCTAATTTAGGTAATAACCTGCCACATACATAGTATTTTCTTTGCTAACTACATTGATTTAAGCACTTTATTATTAATGATTCAGACTCTTTAAGCCCTTAGAAATCTCCAGCGAGATATCCTTGCCCAGGCTAATAACAGGATGAATGGCAGAACAGGTGGTATCTACTTTGACACTGAGATATATGGAGCAGAGGGTTCGAATGTTGGAATGGAGCTGAAATAATCAGAATCTCATAGACAGCTGAAGAATGTACTTAGAATCTACTTTTCTGCTTGGCTGAGAAAGATGTGCCCCTTCTCCTTGATACCAAGTGCTCTGTAGGGATAGCATTTGGAGCAGGGATAGAATAGGAGAAATAGAGCGACAGAAGTAATATTGGAAGAGGGAAGGTAAGAATGAACCAGAATCATAAAAGATGTCAAGGTGCAAAATTAAGAAATTTCTAGACATCTCAAGCAACAAAAACGAAAACAAACTCACATCTAAACACTGTATACTGAAGGAAGATAATATCAAGAAAAAGGTGATGACTTTAAATTCAGCTAAAGGTTCAGGAAATCAGCATGATGTTGTTGCTCCTGCCTAATACAGGAAATTACAAAATCTCCATTAGTGGCCACAGCAAACCTGAAACACTGTGACATGGACTGATAAGGAAAAAAAATGGTTGCAGAAAACCTCATGGCTGCTGAAATTTGTATATATTTCTTCCATGACAAGGAAAAAATATGTTTATATTATTTTGTATATATGTGGTCTTTTCCTTCTCTTTTTTCTGTCAAATGTTATTATTGTTCATAGGATTACATAATATAAATTGCATCAAGATTCTATCCCCTTTAATGCATAGTAGAATATCGAATGAGGAGGGCCTAACTGGTTTCAAGGGGGAAAAAAATCCAATATACATATTTAAAATACTTTTGTTATATAGTTGGTATTAACCTCTAGATCTATTTCATTCCATCTACCAATGGGTTAAATTATATTTCCTTTTACCAGAAAGAAGGAAACTTAGGATGCAGCAGGATTTTAGGGAGGAAGTGTCTTTCCCTGGAGATGGCTCTTCATCATAAACCCTGACGGAGTGAGTATGTGTAGAAGAAAAATCTATACGCTAGAGTTCAAGACAGCCCTTATTTCATGTCTTCATAAAAACGCCAACTCTTCTTAGAGATTTATAGTCCTCTTTAGAATGTCTGCCCAACCTTTGCATCTCAGAGAGAGTACACACTCACTAAATACAAGATTATTTACGCTTGTTAAATGTTGGTTTTGTATGTTCATGGCGATGATGTTGCAGATAATTCCATTTCCTCTGTGGGAAAAAGTGGCCTCACAGATAATTCCAGAAACAGGAACAAATGACCCTGAAAAAACGATGTTATCTCTCTTCCTTTCTCAGTTATAACGTGGTAAGAAATGTCATCTCATCTTTCTTAGATAGTCTTCACTTTTTAAAATTTTCCTTTTTTCATTCCTTCATGTAGGACAAATATTTATTCTCATATTTTAAAAATATTTTAAATTTAATCACCAATATGTCAAGATGAAACAAATGCCTTTTCGGTTGGGGTACCTCCAACCAGGGAGAATTTCTCTTGGAGGTGTCTGTTTAATGTGCCTCATAAAGTTACTCCCTGAAGTAATCTTATTGTATCCAGAGACCGCAAGTAGGCTAACTGGAGCATTTAATATGAGTTATTAACAACATAAAAGAGAATTTATAAGACATAAGGAAATCCTTTATGGCATCTTAGGGCTGAATTTGTCCTTTCTTGAGGATCCTGTGCACAGAATGGGTTCAGACTTTACTGGAGACAGCGTGGTTTAAATACCTGATAGAAGAAAAGGTTGTTGGTTTAGTTGGGGTGGAACTGGTCTGCAGTTGCTGGACAAGTAATTCACAGTCCTCCAGAATATAGATGGGAGCAGGTACTCAGTGCTCTAGGTGTACAGTGAGTCTTTGGTGTAGGTGGGGTAGAAGGTCTTCAGGGCACATGAAGCTTGAAGGAAGAACGACCCTGCAGACATGTGAGGCTGTGTGCAGGTTGTCAGGATTGCCAACGGAATTAGCAGGCAACTGGACAGACTGAGGGGGCACAGTTGCAATGATCCATGTTGTGGGCCTGTGGTTCCTGCCGGAAATTGCAGGATACCTCTCATTCCTGCATGCACCCTCTACTAGAAAACCATATCCTGTTCCCTCTATTGATTTATTTACACTGCTAGAGATTGAGCCCATGGGTGCTTTACCACTGTGCTACATCCCCAGCCCTTTATTTTGAGATAGGGTCTCTGTAAGTTGTCCAGGCCAGCCTCAAACTTGCAATCCTTCTACTTCAGCCTCCCGAGATGCTGGGATTACGGGTGTGTGTCCCCATGCCTGATTATCCTGTTCACTTTAAGGGAGAAATGTGTAATTATGTTGTTTTCCAAGAGGTGCTCTGAGGGCTGAGAAACAATGAGTTGTGACTGACACTTTCAAAGCAGCCACTTGGAGCATGGAAATGAAAAGGCACCTGCGTAAGATGCCAGAGGGATTCTCCAAATGTGGCACTTTCCCTGCACTACTGTCCAAAATGCTCCAAATAGACTAATACTTTCAGGTTTACCTAGTTTTGGAAGTGGGAGGAATGATTTTTAGTCCAAACAAGTGTTACTTCTTTCACAACATGAATGGAAGACAGGTGGAGTGTTAACCTTTGGAAAAAAGATAAACTGAAATTATTTTAGGAAACTCATTTTCTATTTCTTTTACCTTCATCTCATATTTTATAGACATAAAAGAATAATATTTACCTCTTGGAACTCTTGGAGCACTGGATGAGATAATGCATCTAAAAAGTAACCAAATAATAAGTAGGTCCTACAAAGTTCTGGGTTATTTCATTTTTACTCTGGAATTGACATGCTGTTAATTCAATGGTCTTGTTCTAGAATCATCGTGGAAGAGTGTGAAACAGAGAATTGGAGAATGTGTTTGTAAAAGTAATATGGAGCCATGCAAATTTCTTTAATGTAGCGCTGCAGTCCTGCTGGGGAGCACAGGTTTGCAGTGTACTCACAACTCTCCCAGGCATGAGTGAGATGCAAAGGAGCAGACACCGCCCCTTTCTCTGACGTCACAAATCCAACTGGCATGTTCTTCAGAGCTGTGAAAATACAACAGAAGCATACAGGTTCCCTTCCCTGGAGGAGTGGTAAGAGGCTGAGAATCTAGGCTTTTTGTTGGAAAGACAGATAAAAGACAAAGTCAAGGGAACATTCGGTTATTTTGCAAAATGGGAGAGAAAAAAAATTAAAAAGTTGGGAGAGAATACTTAGGAAAATTAGGAGGAAAATAACAGAATATGGTGTGTGACTGCTTTTTTCCAAGTTATTTGCTGCATTCTGAAGCCCTGCAAGGAAAGAGGATAAAATTCCAAGTAAAAAGCATCTAAAAAGCAAAAATTTTGGCAGTCTAGTCAGATGAAGAATATAAACAGATTCATAGACTTGCCTGGGAAACAAGTCTTAGAAGACACGCAAGGTTTCAGATAAAATCCCAGGGAACTAAGAATGAGGCTTTTAAGTGAAACCTTACCAAATACGCAAATTGTCTTCAAGTCCTTGTAGGATTACAGAGAAGATATCCCACAGAATCTAGCAAGAGAAGCCCGAACCTTCTCCAGAAGGGAACAGAATCATACTAAATCTGTCTCTGCTAATGATCTATCTATCTGTATACAATCAGATATACACAAAGATTGTCAACTTGATTATTGCATTCTAAGGTTCTTTTATTGAATCTTCACACTAAATTAATAATTTATCCATGTCTTTATGACATAAACTTGCATGTTTAGTTGCTAGAACAATCACCTAAAGAATATTAATGGAACATATATGTACTAAGCAAATAGAAAGGAAATGTCTAAAATATTTTCAAGTGATCAATTCATGAAAAAGAGTGAAAAAGGAGGAAAAGGGAGTTCTATAATGGAACAGCTAGAAATTAAATAAGGTAGCAGGAATAAAATCAAATATATATCATATATGCAGTGTATATGTTAGAATTTGCTTTTTCTAGAATCTTGTGAGAGTGAAATCACATGACACTTGTCCTTTTGACAAGAGACTAACCTATTTCACTGACCATATGTCTGAAGTTCCCCCTGTCTTGCAACATACATAGTCCTTTATTCCTTTCTAAGGGTATGGAATATTCCATTGTGTGTATGTCTCATGTTTTTCTTATCCATTATTCTATCCACAAACACTTTAGTTGTTTCTGCTTTTTGGCAATTTAGAAAAATGCCATTATAAACAGCAGCGTGCAAATATCTGTTTGAGTTCTGTTCTCAATCCTTTGGGAGGGTTTATCTAGGAGTGGCATTACGAGATCATATGGTAATACTGTGTTTTATTTATTTATTTATTTATTTTCTGAGGACCACCGTGCTGTTTCCCACAGTAGCCGCACCATTTAACATTCCCACTAGCAAGGTGCAATGTTCCAATTTCTCCCCATCCTCACCCACACGTGTTATTTTCCATGTAGTTTTTATTTATTTATTTTTAGAATGGCAATCCTCCTGGGTGTAGAATAGTATCTCCCTGTGGGTTTGATTTGCATTTCCTAATGATCAGGGAAATCAAACATCTTTATGTGTGTTTGGCTCTTTTCAAGTCCTTTTCCTATTGCGCCATCTCATTGTTTGCTTTTTCTTATTGTTGAGTTGTAGGAGTTCCTTATGTGTTGTGACTATTAATCCCTTACAGATACATTATTTGCAAATATTTTCTCTCCTTCCCTAAGTGGCTCTTTTCCTTTGTTGGTAATGTCCTTTAAGACATATGTAGCCTCTGTCAAGGACCCCATTGGCTGCATTGCACCATGACAGAGGATCAGAAAGGGGAACCAGCAGTATGCAGAGGGAAAAGACATGGTGGGTCAGGAAGCCAGAGGCCAGTGAGGGGCCAGTCTTTCTCTTTTTATAGCAACTCATTCTCAGAAGAGCTGGCTCCTTCTGTAGGATAAGATCAGCACTAATTCCTTCTGAGGTCAAAGCCCCCAGAGACCTAATCACCAACCACTAAGCCCCATGTCTTAAAGATTTCACCATCTCTTAATATCACCACATTGGGACCAAGTCTCAGGCACATAAACTCTTGGGGGACAAACCATATCCAAACCACTGCCTCCACATATGTGAGCACTTACTGCTGGGTGGCCTATTCTCTATTCTATTCTATTCTATTCTATTCTATTCTATTCTATTCTATTCTATTCTATTCTATTCTATGTCAGTCTTTATGTCAGCACCACACTGTTTGGATTACCATAGCTTTGGAGTATGCTTTCAAATCAGGATGAAAAGGATCATAAAAGGATAGCCTGGTGGAATCAAAGAAGTGATTGACACCCCCAGGCATAGAATCATCAGCCCAATCAGGATCTGAGCCACCTCAGAAGGAAGAAACATTCTATGAGAAGGTGAAGTTTCTCAGCAGGTAGAATTTCTTCAGGATCATTGCCCACTAACCTCCTTCCCACCGCTCAGATTCCAGTATTGGCACATCTCCAGGGCCATACCCATCTACACATTGAGCATTTCCCTTTATCCAGTACACAACCCTGTCACTTGTTATAAAAGTGTTTGCTCATATAGTGCTACAGGAAGCAATCTTGTCCCTGAGGCCTGCACTCTGGAAACATTGTGTTTATACTCACCCCTAGGACCTGGGGCTTCCCCTTCCAGAGAGCAGTAGATTCTTCTGCTGTGGGGAGGGCAGGACTCAAGGGTCCAGCTTGCCTGGCTGAAGGATGCTCTTAACCCTGGGGAGGATGCTGGCTGGTCCTTTGGCTGCAACTTCCTTTAATGTCCAGGCATTGCTGTTAGCACCAGCAAACAAAATATTGCTCAGCATGGGTTGCTTTCCAACACCTTTATTGATCCATATCAAAGGCCAGAAACAGGGGGCATTTTGTCTTTCTGGGGAATGAATGACATTTGATTCCCACCTCTGGCTTAGGGAAGAGCATGGATGTTTTCTATATCCTCGTTCCCATACCCACCAAAGGGTCAGCTCAGATAATTAATAGCTGCCTAATCCTCAGCTCTAAGGCAGAGGGTCTCCATTTATAAACCTGAAACCTGGATGCTTCACCAACAGCAAACTTCAGACCAGATTCTCCCACATCACAGTTTCCTGTGGATCATTCACAGGGGCCCCCTAAGTCCAGGCCGTCACACCCCTCACATTAAGTTATTTTCTGAGATCAAGCACGGGGCTAACAGAAGGCATGGGCGCCAATTGGCCTACCTTTCCATCTCCCCAGAGAGCACCAATGAGAGCTGTTATCCTCCATGGTGCGTGGACCCTCATTCACAGTCTCCAGGAGGGGCCTGTTCTGTTGTGTGCTGTGTGAGGAGAGCCCTGCCAGGAGTCCCACGCGGCCACACACTTCCTGTGGTTTGTCCCACCACCCACACAGATGAGCATCTGTCATTTCTGGTTTGCATGAGCCCCGAGGATGGCAATCTCACTGCACCCCTCCCATGCTCAAGGCCATACCAAAGGAGAGTCTGCACTTACCCAGGGCCTTAGCCATGGGTGTGCTCCTCCTGAACCTCAACTTCTTCAGCCCAGTGACTCCACCTGGAGGTGATGTTACCTGATGTAAACTATAAATACTCACAGATAAAGGCTTTGCTTGAATTCCTATTTAGACTGATAAAATTTTTATGCTGTTTATATGATCAATAGGTTGATTTTATTATAAAACTTTTTTATCTAAATAATGCATATTCCCCATTGCAGTTTCTTGTCACAGACGAAACTTTCATCATTCAGCTTTGCTTCCTCCTCCTGATTATCATTGTAATCTTGGTCAAAAGTTCCGGGAAATATCCACACCGCTGCCTAAATGCTGTGCTGACTTGAAATTTCCTCCACCTGATTAAGTAGTTCATCACCCTTAATTCAGCTTCACAGAGAGTCTCAGGACATGGGCAAAACACAGACAACTTCTTTGCCAGAACCTAACATAAATGGCCTCTAGTCCAGTTTTTAATAGAGCCTTCCCTTCATCTCCTCTCAAACCTCACATGCATAGTCGTCACTATCCACAGTTCTATCAGCATTCCAGGCTTTTGAGCTCTCACCAGAGTTGCTCATTAAACTCTGCTTACAATATTTTAAAGTTTATCCAGCTTGCATATCTAAGATTTTTTCCCCCAAAATTCCTCCTCCACCAACCCATTTGTGAAGGATGGTCAGGTTACCCACAGCAATGACCCCACTCCTGGCACTAATATCTCTTTTACTCAGATTTTTCATCATTGGGATCAAAAGACCTGACAAGGACAATTAGAGGAAAAAAACATTTTTGTTTCATGGTTTCAGAGGTCTTGGTGACTCCAAGACCTCTGAAGTCAAGTGACTCCACAGTGACTCCACAGCTCTGGGCCTGAGGTGAGGAAGAATTTGAAGTTAGAAGAGCATGGCAGAGGAAAGCAGCTCAGGACATGGCACTGGGAAGTAGCTGCCGAAATCTGTCCAAGGAGATGCTCAAGCTAAGCACTGAAAGGACATGAGATCACTGGAAATGGAGGACTTTTAGTTAACTGGCACTGGGGGATGTAATGGAGGAATATGGAACTAGAGGGAATAGGAAGGAAGAAGAATCAGACGATAATTAAGGACTAGAAATACTCTTAATTTTGAGTAGTGTAGTTTGACCATCATTGACTTTCAGTAGCACTTGTGCAAACATGGCATGACCACTTATCTGCAGAGTGCTTACTGTGGAAATGCAGTAAATGAGGAACACCAAGATAGAAGAGTGTTTTTTTTGGGGGGGTGGATGGCCAGCATCTCAATAAGAGCTCCCTCTTTAAGCCCAGGAATCCAAGCCACCCTAAAACTTACGATCTTAGATAACTAGTAAGTAACAAAACACAAATATCCAGAAATATATTTACAGAATGTGAAGCTCCCAATAGATGTAGTCCACATGGGTTCTGGAACTAGACAAAAGGAAATGGCTTTGGTGGTTTATTTAAGAAAGTACATCAAAGTCAAGGATAAGGTTTCAAGGGCAAAGTCTTGCTTCATGGTTTCTTGTAGTCAGCAGGTTGATTGACATCTTGGCAGGTCACACCCATCTCATGTGCTGTGTGTGCCATGGCAGAGCAGGAAAGAGATTCACATTGTCCCTGGGCAACTGACCAGAGGAAATGTCCACTGGCTATTCCCAGACACCAGGTGCCTCTATCCACAAGGCTTCCATGCACGGTGACCCACATGAAACCCACAGATGGCTCATGACAAGAGTGCAGGTCTTCTCCCCTTCCGGTGACTCACACAATGACATACATACACAAGAGGCAAATCATAAGGAGGTTGCAGAGCCAATCACCTGAGTGTTGGAACACAGGAGTTAGCAGCAGCCTTACTCTGCTTCATGGCCTGGCACTGGGCAGGCTACCTGGATAAGTTGTCAGGTGTGGAGACATAGAACTTTGACTCTGGATTTAAAGACAGACTGGGCAGTGTGGATTTTGAGCAGGGATGTTCTTCCTATTTCACAATCTATCTTTTGTTCTGATACTGTTTAAAAATTTACTGGTAGTTCTCACATAGACTAGGATGATTCATCAATTTTGCAGATAGGTAACTTGGAATGGTTGGTTTTGTCTTCATTCACACTGTCTGTCAAATTCTGCAATGAAGACAAAAGCAAAAACAAAAACAAAAAATTACCCCTCAGCACATGTATGTAAGAATGTACAATACAGCCTTGGACTCAATGTTTCTTGAATTTATCCTTCAGCCCATACCAGAGTTGACACTGGTCACATGAAATATATTGTGGATGATGCTAGGAAAATAAAATGAATACAATTCATGACTTATTGGCCATCTAGCAGAACTGAGCAAAATGATAGAGACGTGTGTGTACATACATATAAATATGTATTTGAGTTCTCTGATAATGGTGAGCCGTTATAAAACCAAAATGAATAGAAATTCATCAATATGGGGTATTCCTAAGGCTGGAATGGTTTTAAAAAGGCAGTTATATGATGAAGAATCAGAAATATTCAACAAAATCATACTAAATTTAATCTAGAGGTAAAGCATACAGAATGTCAATTTTAGGAAATGTAAATCATTATTTTAATTAGACTTCAGAGTGTCTCAGGAAGAGGCATGAAAACCTGAGAAGTGAGCAGAAAGATCAAGATGGATAATTAAACAGATCTATACAATGTGCTCCAAATGGGATTTTGGATTCATCTTGAATTCTCTGGAAGTTTTGTTTGGAATTAAGCAGATTCTCTGTATCTAATTATGTACATCCCCAGATTCTGTCCATCTGTTTCTCAAGCCCTAATTCCTTGGTTTGCTGCCCAATCACGGTTTCCTCAGAAATATTTTATGTTGCTATTGCAATAAATACTACAGGTTTATTGGACATGCTGTCTTCCTCGATTAGGTTAGTCTACACTGGAGCCAGGCACCTGCCATGTTTTCCATTGTATCTCTCTCTAGTGGAGACACAGTGGTTCCCCACCCTGAAAAAATTACAATCAAGAAGTACCAGGTATATTGTCACCAGGTGTGGCCAAGGTGAACCCATCCCTGAAATGAGGTGTGAGGAGTTGAGAGATAATATGAGGTTTCATTGAATTTATAGATAATGGTGACAACTTCATATTGAATATTTCAATTCATAAAATGATACATTTCTTCATTTCATTAGTTCTTCTGTGACTTCTACCAGTCTTTCTTTTAAAAAAAATTTTGTCTTCTACATATTTATCCTCAACATGTTTCTTAGATTTGCATATATGTATTTCTTGGCATTCTTAGAGATGGCACTAGATATAGAGAAAGACTTGCATCTGGCAAGCGGGTGGACGAGGTGAGATGGAAGGAGCTTCTGCTCTGGTGACATCTTTCTTGTCTTGTAAACAGTTTATCATCTCTGGATCTCTGTCATGTCTTCCAAGAAACAGATAAAATCACTAGTGAGTTAAAAAAATTCCCATTTCTTATTGAGGGAGAACATGAAATCTTACCAATACTGCTGTTCCCACATAAAGCCATAACCCAGAGAATCCATTATTTCTACTATGTTTCACCATATAGCTGTCCCTTTGGCCCGAAGAATCGTGATACCTTCCTACATCTGAAAATGATAGGCAGGATCTGTCTCCCTAGATTTCAGACATGCTTATCCCTGGATCTCATCACCTTGAGAAAAATGAGTAAAGGTTTATGGAGTCATTAAAGTCCAATTAGCAGCTGGCAGGGGAGGGTTAGTAGAGAGACAAGCTTGGCTTGGGCTTAAGCAAGACAACCCTTTATTCATGGTGTTGTCTGTGGGGGAGAGAGGAGGAACTAATACAGGACAGATAGTCATAGAAACTAAAATATTCAGTAATTTCATCTTAATCAAGGTGTTTATTTGTGAAGTATTAATTCTCTCCAACTTTCCTTCACCCAGTTGTAACTGGTATTTGAACTGAATTGGCAGCATAGGGGTGATGAATGCCTAATGGAGCTCAAATGGATACATTTATGGAGTCAGAACTCCTCTCTTAGCTTAGAGTCCAAAAACAACCTATTTATTTTAAGCACATTATTTCCTTTATTTTTCAGCTGGAAGCTAATCTGGGTGCTAACACCCTCAGCACCCTGGTCTCCAATGTTGGACTCTGCCTTGTATCATACAGTTTATGAATATTTTCCACTATGATTGCAAAGCACATTCTACATGTGTTGATGCCAAATCTATTGCAACTGTAAGTATTTTCCTCCAGAGTTCTGTGAACACTGTTCATTTGAGCATGGGGAAGATGAAACATGATATTTGGTACACTCAGGAACATGACTAAGCCTCTAAAGATTCCTTGCAAATGCCACTCTAAAGCATAATATCACTTTTAAGAAGGTAAAACATTTTTCTTTTAGAATATCAGAAAATGCAACTCATTTAATTCAACTTCATTTCTTAAGAGGAAAAGGAAGATGTTCAAATCTAGATAAAAGATAAAGATGACTTTATCTTTTTGTTTATTATTTTAAAAATTGCTTTATGTTTTAAATATTTATTCTGGCTATGATTTAAACACGAGTATCAATCCAATACCCTGGATAAATAATATTTATTCTGATTTGTTGATGTCTGAATGTGAACCCCTATTTGCACTAAGTCCATGTGAAAAAGGGGGGACCCAGGGCCTGAAACAGAAGAGTACTCACCCTACAGAAATCAGGCAGTCCTGGGACACCAGAGACACGTTTCAAATTATGAAGATAATGACAAAGAATTCAGCAATTTGTCATTTGATTTTTAACTTTAAGATGTATTCAAAATTTAGGATACCTTCAGTTTTAATTGGGACTCAATGGAAAATTGGAAACTTTGAATGTCACCGGGAGATAGCAATCCCTGCCACTTCTGTCCTCTGTGGATAAAAGCCAGCTTTGAAGGCTTTGGAAGTATTTCTGATATCTGTGATGGACTGACAATCACTTCAGTAATAATATTTAAAAAGACCATCATCACAACAATATCATTAATGAAAATAAGAAGTCAAAAACCTTTTCTTTGTGAATTCTGAAAAAATCATCAATGATTTTCTTCACATATGATATTGTTATGTCCACAAAGATTGGAATTAGTCTCCAATTGCTTGCTCTTCTACAGTGGAACATCTGTTTGTATGTTCAAATCCCAACTCATGCCAACATTTTGCCCAATGCAATGATTGTCCCATTTTGAGAGCCTTATTCGGAGTTCTAAAATAAAACTCTCCAAACTGCCATCAGGGTGGCATAGAATGGGAAGTTATGAAATTTTCTTTATTTAACAGGGACTTGTGGCCATCCTAATGATGCTGACCTGTCTGCAAATGTTAATCTCACTCCTTCTCTCCATGGTCAACTATAATGTAGATGACAAAAATATTTACTGGGTGAGTACAGTTCTTGAGAGAATAGGAACAAATTCCACTATTTCATTGAATGATGTCAAGAATTCTTTTTTACCTTTGATGAAATAAACTATGGAGAAAAGCTGCAAGTGGTCCACAGTGAGGAAGGAAGGTCATGGGCAGGCTTAAGCCCAAGGGCATGGCAGAAGGTGCTTTCCATAAGTAAGACACATTTTTATTATAAGAAGCAACAGAACAGCTGCATTTTCCATATTATGTTTGGAAATCTCCTCAGACACATGTCCACGTTGACCATTTATCATCTTAGTTTTCAACATATAAGTGCCCGAGAGAACTCTGTGCAACTTCTGCTACTTCACAACAATACCTCTTTCCAGTCTCCATAGCACGTGCCTCTCTTCCTTTGGACAACAGACAACATTCTCAGTGTCCTTATTTCTCCTAACAGAATGAGTTACCTTAGGTTTGTTCATTTGTTTATTTGTTTGTTTCAATACTGCTCCTCAAAAATTCTGAAATTTCTTTCATCCCATTACTCAGATTCAATGATTCTCCCAGGTTTAGATATTGGTTTTGGTAACATTTCATAACCAGTGCCAAACTATGTAAGTGTTTTCTATTGTTGCATAACAATTCCAATAAACTGGCAAATTAGAAATAATACCTAATATCTCCTTACCATCACAAAGTTCTGAAGATCAGATTCCAGATGGGCCTGGCTGGATTCTCCTGGATTCTCCCTCTAAGACAGGGTGACCTCTGTCTTAGAGGACACTGACAGATATTTTGGAGGCTTTCTCCGAAGCAAGGGAAAACTCTCTCTTTGCTGAGCACTATCATCTTTTACATCTTCCCTAGTTCTTCTTCTACCAGAAAGGGAAAACACTTGTTTTCTTGAGTATCTGAGGATTGAACCCAGGACACTCATGCCCTGAGCTATGTCACCAGCTACCTTCATTTTATTTAGAGAGAGGTCTTGCTAAGGTGCCCAGGCAGGCCTCATGCTTGCAGTCCTCCTGCCTCAGACTCCTGAGTAGTGGGGTTAGAGGCCTGTTCCCCAGAGTTGGGCTAAAATGTTCAGCATTGAAAATCTCCTGGGATTACATTTGGCCCTTGAAATAGTGCATTTCCCACCACATTATATAACAGAATCAGAGGATGGCACCATCCATGGAGGTGATAAATAGACATGAAAACAGCCCCTACAGCTACAGCTGCCTTCTGATATCTTCACAATGTGCGTGGCACGAGTGCACAGAACAAAGACATTTACTTGTTAGATCTGAGTGACACACATTTCTTCTCTCACAGGACACGGTGCTACCATTTATGATATGACCACTCTGAACTGCAAGAGAGGATGCGGAGTTCTATTAGGCTCAAGATTTATCTAAAATAATTATGATTTCTATTATTAAAGGAGAATGAGGACCATCATGGGTCGCCGTCATCAGGACCACTGAACACACACACACACACACACACACACACGCCTTTCTCCCCATGCACACCTCACTGTCACTGTCAGTTCATTCATTAGACTCCTTTGAGTCTAAAACACACGCAGCTCACCAGGGTACTGTCACCCAGTGAACATACCGCACCAATCTCAGGTGCCAAGGTCTTTGAATACTGTAGTTCTCATCAACAAATCCTTGTGGTAAGTTCTGGGACAAATTATTAGTCCTAATAAGGATTCTGAGGTGGGAATTATGGAGATCTCCCAAGATGTGGTACAAATTACTAAGGCTCCATCACAGTTTCTTGGCTGAGAGGAATCAACTTTTCCATTCCCCTCTGTCCCATTGCACTACTGTCCATGTCTAGGCCTCTTGGAGTGGGCTTTGGAGAAACCCTTTCACCTGTGCATCAAGTTCCTAATGGGGGCGGGGGTTGTGCTGGAGCTGATTGACACTTCAGACCTTCCCTGGTCATTGCAAGCCAGGGCTTTGTGATGACATGTAAGGGCAGATGTTGTATTCTCAACATTTGGCTTTGTCCTCTGGCTCTGTGAAGGTGGTTCCAGTCCCCTCTGTTACATCCACATCACACTCAGCAGAAAGGAAGAGAGAAATGGGAGCATAGCCCCTTAGGCTTAAGGGAGTGACCCCTAAGTAAGACACGGCATGCAGCGTCACATTTCACCAGCCATTTCTTCATCTTGAGCTGCCAGAGTGCGTGGGATATAAAGTAACAACTGAATATTCATTTTCAAGTTAAAACTATTGCAATTATTATTAAAGAATAAGAAGGGAAATATCAGAGGAAGAACCATAGGTTAGGCATTATAAGAAATTTATGAAGATAATCATTTCTTATTAAAATTTGTATTATATTACCAAATAATCAAAAGAGAATGGTATAGCACCACACACAATCACAACTAAAATGTTTGCACAGAAACACAAAAAAACATGTTCATAAACTTTGGGAGCTTACTTATATTCCCTTAGTAACTCATTATCTTCGAGTCCCTCAGAGGTTTACCATATTGCCAAAGATCCAATACTACCTTGTTGATATTCCTCATTCAACATCATAAAGGGGGGAAACCCTACTACCTCTCCCTATTTTTGTTATGCAAGAATTATTTTAACAAGGATGCATCGTTTTTCCTTCATCTTCCTGAAATGCTGGTATGATAGACTGATAACTCTCTTGGCAAAATATTGAGGGAAAAAATGAATCATGAGGTAGTTTCAGTCATGATTGACATTGATGTCAACTTCTGCCCTGTTTGGAGTTCATTCATTAGACTCCTTTGAGTCCAAAACACATGTAGCTCACCAGTATAATGAGGGGATGTTTATTTTGAAGCAATGTATTTCAAAATCAGTAGACTTAGGTGTGGTATTCTTACTGTCTCATCCAGGAAAACAGGACTCTGAATTCTTCTCTCTGTGCACCCCCACCCCCTGCCATGTAGTGGGGTCTTGCTTTAGTCAAGGTGTCTTTCTTCTATTTCACAGAATGGTTGACACAGAAAATTATCCCCTAACTCTGTGCCAAATACCTCTTTGGCCAGAACAAACTCCAACCCCCCAAATCCCCATCTTTTCTCATTTGAAAGTCTCTATCAGTGTGACTCACTTAATTACCCCTGGAGATTTCAGATTCCTCTTCAGGAAGTTTTGCAGCCTGCCTTGGCGATGTCCTTTAGGTGATCTTGCCCCATTGGTTTCTAATGGGATTCTTTGGTTTTGGTTTGGAAGAACGTTCAGTGTCATCCCACCAGAACCCAGAGTCTGGCTCATTCTGTAATAGATTGCCACCTGTTAACTGCACAGAGGTGCCCCTTCCATATGCAAAGTGTGGTACTCAGATTGTAAAGGTAGAAGACAGGAGGCCTCCATTATTTGAAATCTTTGTTTTACATGATGATAGGTCATTGACCCAGCAATGTTCATATGTCCATGTAGCTAAGCTGGAGATTTTTAAGCCTGGAGCCCTCAACTGCAGTCTATAGTCTACATCAACTGGGGACATGATGGAGGCTGGGAAATGTCAAGTTCAGGTAACTATAAGGTGTTTTATTTTTGAGAATGTTATGAGTCAAGTCACTTTTTAAAATTTTTTTTTTGTTGTTGTTAAGTTGTATGTAGCCACAAAATTGTAAAAATGGCCCACCATTGGAGTGGTGACATATTTAGCTTTATCCAGAGGAACAAAGACACAACTTGGAATTTAAAGGCAAGCAGATGTCAGTTGAAGATGTTGTCCTATCTTTTAATTAAAGATATCACAGAATTGATCATCAAATCCAAGATAATTGTGAGAATATAGCACAATGAGAGTCATGCTTCAACTATGGTTGGAAAACAGGAGAATCTTGAAGGGAGACATGAAGAAGCCACTGACTTTATTCTCTGTGTGGAGATGAACTGTCCTCATGCACCTGAGTCTCAAGGTTGCCAGCTAGAAGATGTCATCATACTTATGTCTACAGGCTTTGAAGCCAGAATTAGATAGGCAGTGAGTATAGATAGGTAAATGGAGTCAGGTCGATCTAGGAGGCCAATTTTGAGTGAATCTGAGAAGTTGGAGAGTGTCCCCTGAGGGATTAAAATGTTAATTCCCTCAGAGCCCTTCCTTCACCCTTATCAAGAACCTGCCCCTGCTCTAACCTGTTGCCAAGATAACCTGTGGCAGGAATTTCCCCACCTGTTAATGTGTCCTTGGCTACTCCATCCAGTCCTTCCCCCTTCAGCCCACCTATTTCTCACCTTTTGGCCATCCCACCTAGCATTCCTGGGCCTAGTCACAAAGGAGAAAGATAAGGGGGAAAGGTGAACAAAGGAAGCCCAGGACATATAAAAAGGGCAGAACACCTCCCCTCTTGGGAGACCAGGATACCATCTATGGCCCCCTTCTCCCTCGCAGGAGAAGTCTATATTACCCCTTTTTAAATAAACCCTGCTTTATTTGCTTGCCTCAGTGTGCTTCTCTAATGTTCAGACTTCAACATGTGGGGAAGCAGAACTCGTCACCCATAACCAGCAGTATCAGCTTGACAATTAGAAATGATGCCAATGTCCAATTTTCTTAATACTAGGATATCCACAGTGGAACAAACTCTTCAATAGGCATTCTTGTAAAGTAATTCATATTAGATATTTTCCTCAAATTTAAGAGTTTTCTTTCTGTACCATTATGACTAAGGCAAATTTATAACTATTTTATAACATTACATTAGTTTAGAAAGTAGGGGCACAGCCTCTTCCTAATTGCATTGATTTTACATAACTAAGGTTTTATTTCTGAGTTCCAGTACATCTCTATTACAGATGTTTAATTTATATTTATTGCACTTTATAATTTCTTGTGTCTTACATTTTCTTCTTACTTTATATTGACATATGGAATTAGACCCATTCAGATTGCTGATTCTGTGTAGTGTTCCTGGACCAAAGTAGAAACATAATGTTTGCCTCTTGAAATTCATTGAAAATTTCCAAAATATGAAAAGCAGCAGGTTAAATTGATCCCAGCAGTGTTTGGGTATAAATTTCTCTAAAGTCCTAGTGAAAGGTTATGATATTGTGGCAATGGAATGCCTAGGGGATACTTTTTGTTAACCCAAAACATGTATTTTTAAAATATCCCATCGTATCTTTAAGTTTAAAATTTGATACAAGGCACTTAGTTTTTTGTGATCACACAGTTCACACCAAAAGAAACCTTTTATGTTGGTATCTTTGGTGCATGATACTTGTCTGTTAATGCTTTATGAATAGAAAAAATCTCCATTAGTGCTATCAATTCCTTAATGAGACCCTATCTCTAAAGACAAAAAATAACTGGTTCCAGTTCACAGATATATTTAGAGATGCAGGACCAAAATCCGTAGGTCAGATGATTCAAAAACACATCCCTTATTTAGCTCCTTCAAATCTACAAAGTCAAGTTTGGGTGTTCAAGGGAGCCATTGCTCTCAAGGTAGCACTTATTGGAAGAATATGAACCATTCACTCCTAAAAGTGTGCCCTAATACTCCTCTCTGAACAATCCACTCATTCATTCATTCACTCATCCATCATTCACTCAAGAAATATGTACATTAGGTTCAAAATAATTTACCATGATATATCCAAGGCATTCATTTATTCACTGTTATCTTTAATGATTTTTACTCCAGATATATGTAGTTAAGCATTAGAATATTCTATCAAATGTTAATATTTTAGTTCCTCTTTTGATTGTTATTCTAAGCTGCAATCCAACCATTGACTCAGTAGATGGAGTCAGATTCTGACATTTTTACTCATCATCTTTCCATCAAAGCCTGCTCTTCCACCTCTGCTATCTATGTAGAGAATTTTATTACTCAATTCAAAAATAAGATTTCAGTATGTTTGCTACATTGTGCTCACCTGAATTATTAACTGAAAAATTCTATTTTCTTTACAGGTAAATGTGCCTTAAAACCCATCTAGACCTCATTATAACATCTACACTAGATGAGTTATAATGTCCTCAGCATTTCCTTTAAGAATGCTGTTGGAAACTCAGCTGGCACAACGTCTCATCTCTATGTTCTGAATGCCACTTGCAGATCATAACCAAAAATGTTTCTGTATTAGCGTTCTAATCATATGATTGCCCTGTGTCTTAAATTAGGTCTGCAAGAAAATAAGTTTGGAAAAAGTCCCTCTCTGTGAATTCTGACTTATTCCTTGTCTCCTGGTGGGTAATTTGTGTGTGTAATCAGAAGGACAAAATCAGCAATGAAAAACTAACTCAGGCTGTTCTAAGTCTCTGCAGATTTTCATATTATGTAAAAATTACCCTGAAACATTTGATATTGAGAATCTACAACCAGAATAAAAGAAAAACAGTTGACTTGAGGCCCACATTCTGCCCAGTCTCTGCTGGCTCTGCCTCTTTCCACCAAGAGTATAGACAATGTACTTTCTGTGGACTGAGTAATGAAGAATCAAAAAGTGCTACCTATGTGGGTTTGTTCCAGCACACAGAGGTGGGAGCCCACAGTCTTCCTAAGCTGGGTCTCTTCTGTGCCTCTCAAAACCTGAGCCCCCATGCACGGGAGGAAAGTGCACTGTCACCTCTGCCTTATATCCTTCATTGCGATTCCACTCCCAGAACTCTCCAGATGAACAGCTCTGATATGCTGAGGCAAACTTGATGTATATCATGTTCCTCTGCTCAGACTCATTAGGGGCATCCCCAGCACAGCTGGTAGCTTTATTTTGACATGTTCTCTCTATTTCTTTACACTAACCTGACAGACTATGTTCAGTCTTTAACCTATTAAATAGAATTATTTTCTTTGGAACAATCTCTAGGAAGTTCACATTCTCATGTACCTTCTCTTGGTTTTTGTGCTTAACTTATTAATAATATATTCAAAATGTAATAATAAAGCAAACAAAAAATAAAACAAAATTCAAGAAATTATATTTTCAATGATCATTAAATTTGAAGAATATCTATCTATATATCTATTACACGCATCTCAATCTATCTCTATCAATCTATGAATGGCAGGCTCAAGGATACCCAACAAAATATTAACATATAACTGTATAAAGATGAAATTACACTAAAATCTGTAAAATTGATCAAACTGTGTTCAAAATGGCCAAAGGAAAAAGAGAGAAGACAGAAATGATTGACTTAGGAATGAAAGAAGGAAAATCACTGCAGACCCACAGATATTAATAAAGGATCTAAGAAAATACCTTATGCAAATTTATGACAATAATTTGAAAGCTTGGTGGAAGTAAAATAATTACTCAAAAAACACAAGTTACCAAAACTGACTCAATTAAATTGATAACTGGAATAGTCCAGCATCTATCTAACAATTCGAATGTATAGACAAAACCATCTCAACAACAATAAAAACCCAAATACATATCATATCACCATTGATTTCTATGTACATTAGGTGCAAAATATTTAAGGAATAAATATTTAATTAAATATTTAAGGAATAAATAATAATTCTACATAAACCTTTAAATAGGAGGTCAGCTGTCTTCTAATTGTCAAACAAAACAAAGGTATAGGAAATAAAACTACATATCAGTAACTCTTATTAATACAGATGCAAACATCCTCAACAGAATATTATCAAATCCAATTCAAAAGTATATCAAAATATAATAAGCCACAACTAATATGGCTTATTTAAGGAATGTAATCATGAATTAATAAAATCTGCATGTATACAATTCACTATATTGACAGAATAAGGAAGAAAACCCAGCCAGGCATGGTGGTGCATTCCTGTAATCCCAGCAACTCTGGAGGCTGAGGCAGGAAGATCATGGCCTATGTTACTTAGCCAGACCCTGTCTCAAAATAAAAGCTAAAAATAGGGCTGGGGATGTGGTTTAGTGGTAAAGCACCCTTGGGTTCAATCATTGGTATCAAAATATAAATAAATATAGAAACAAAAAGAAAAAAAAAACCCATATGATTTCTAAATAGAGAAAATGCCTTCGACAAAATTTCACCTTTAGTTGGGAATTTTCACTGCCTGAGAAAGGCCATCTACCAAAAAAACCCTACAATTGGAACACATTCACTGTTGAGAGGCTGGACATGCCCCTCTGGCCCCCATTATTAGCATAGCTGCTTTCACCATTCCTATTCAGAATCATTACACTAACCAGTGCTATAGGGCAGGAAAAAGAATAAAAGGATGAAAATTTGGCAAGAAAGAAATAAGAATGTTCTACGTTCAGAAGACAAAATAACTTGGGAAGGGAAAAGCATTTTTTAAATAGTCTCGTGGAAATAATGAGCACAGAAAAGTTGCAGGATACAATCAGATTTTTATTTACCAGCAATAAGTAATTGAAATTTGAAATAAAACTAGCATTTATAGAAACATCAAAAGCATATATATAGGTCTTTTTTTGTATTCTACAAAGCATATATATGCTTTGTAGAAGACAAAAAATAAAAAAAGACCAGAAGTCACTGAAAAAATAATGAAATAAAGAACTATATCATTTTATGAAATGGAACACTCAATGTGCAGTTGTCACCATTATCTATAAATTAAATGAAACCTCATATTATATCTCAACTCCTCACACTTCATTTCAGGGATGGGTTCACCTTGGCCACACCTGGTGACAATATACCTGGTACTTCTTGATTGTCATTTTTTCAGGGTGGGGAACCACTGTGTCTCCACTAGAGAGAGATACAATGGAAAACATGGCAGGTGCCTGGCTCCAGTGTAGACTAACCTAATCGAGGAAGATAGCATGTTCAATAAACCTGTAGTATTTATTGCAATAGCAACATAAAATATTTCTGAGGAAACTGTGATTGGGCAGCAAACCAAGGATTTAGGGCTTGAGAAACAGATGGACAGAATCTGGGGATGTGCATGATTAGATACAGAGATTCTGCTTAATTCCAAACAAAACTTCCAGAGATTTCAAGATGAATCCAAACTCTCATTTGGAGCACATTGTATAGATCTGTTTAATTATCCATCTTGATCTTTTTGCTCACTTCTCAGGTTTTCATGCATCTTCCTGTGACACTCTGCAGTGCAATTAAAATAATAATTTACATTTCCTAAAATTGACATTCTGTATGTTTTACCTCCAGATTAAATTTAGTATGATTTTGTTGAATATTTCTACTTCTTCATCATGAAACTGCCTTTTTAAAGCCATTTCTGTCTTATGAATACCCCATATTGATGAACTTCTATTCATTTTGATTTTTTAACGGCTCACCTTTATCAGAGAACTCAAATATATATGCATATGTATGTACACACACATCTCTATCATTTTAGCTCAGTTCTGCTAGATGGCCAATAAGTCATGAATTGTATTCATTTTTTTCCTAGCATCGTCCACAATATATTTCATGTGGCCAGTGTCAACTCTGGTGTGGGCTGAAGGATAAATTCAAGAAACATTGAGTCCAAGGCTGCATTGTACATTCTTACCATACACGTGTGGATGAGTAAATTTTTTGTTTTTGCTTTTGTCTTCATTGCAGAACTTGACAGACAGTGTGAATGAAGACAAAACCAACCATTCCAAATTACCTATCTGCAAAATTGATGAATCATCCAATTCTATGTGAGAACTACCAGTAAATTTTGAGACAGTTTCAGAACCAAAGATAAATTGTGAAATAGGAGAAACATCCCTGCTTAAAATCCACACTTCCCAGTCTCCTTTAAATCCAGAGTCAAAGTTCTGTGTCTCCACACCTGACAACTTATCCAGGTAGCCTGCCCAGTGGCAGGCCATGAAGTAAACAGAGTATGACTGCTGCTAACTCCTGTGTTCCAACACCCAGATGACTGGCCCTGCAGCCTCCTCGTGATTTGCCTCTCCTGCATGTCTGCCACAGTCTGAGTCACCCCAAGGGGAGAAGTCCTGCACTTTTGTCATGAGCCATCTGTGGGTTGCAAGTGGGACACTGTGCATGGAAACTTTGCAGGTAGAGACATCTGTTGTCTGGGAATGGCCAGTGGACATTTCCTCTGGTCAATTGCTTAGGGACAATGTGAATCTCTTTCCTTTTCTGCTATGGCCCACACAGCACATGAGATGGGTGTGACCTGCCAAGATGTCAATCAACCTGCTGACTACAAGAAACCATGAAGCAAGACTTTGCCCTTGAAACCTTATCCATGCTTCGATGTACCCCTTAAATAACCCCTGGAGCCATTTTCCTTTTGTCTAGTTCCAGAACCCATGTGGACTACATCTATTGGGAGCTTTGCATTCTGTAAATATATTTCTGAGTATTTGTGTTTTGTTACTTACTAATTATCTAAGATCGTAAGTTTTAGGGTGGCTTGGATTCCTGGGCATAAAGAAGGAACTCTTATTGAGATGCTGGCCATCCACCCCCCGCCCCCCAAAAAAAAACTCTTCTATCTTGGTGTTCCTCATTTACTGCATTTCCACAGTAAGCACTCTGCAGATAAGTGGTCATGACATGTTTGCACAAATGCTGCTGAAAGTCAATAATGGTCAAACTACACTACTCAAAATCAAGAGTATTCCTGGTCCTTAATTATTGTCTGATTGTTTTTCCTTCCTATTCCCTCTAGTTCCATATTCCTCCATTACATCCCCCAGTGCCAGTTAATTAAAAGTCCTCCTTTTCCAGTGATCTCACTTCCTTTCAGTGCTTAGCTTGAGCATCTCCTTGAACAGAGTTGGGCAGCTACTTCCCAGTGCCATGTCCTGAGCTGCTTTCCTCTGCCGTGCTCTTCTAACTTCAAATTCTTCCTCACCTCAGGCCCAGGGCTGAGGAGTCACTTGAACATGGACCAAGACCTCTGAAACATGAAACAAATATTTTTCCCTCTAATTGTCCTTGTCAGGTATTTTGATCCCAATGATGAAAAATCTGAGTAAAACAGATATTAGTGCCAGGAGTGGGCTCATTGCTGTGGTTAACCTGACCATCCTTCACAAATGGATTGGTGGAGGAGGAATTTTGGGGAAAAAAAGTTTAGATATACAAGCTGGATAAACTTTAAAATATTGTAAGCAGAGATTAATGAGCAACTCTGGTGAGAGCTCAAAAGCCTGGAATACCGATAGAACTGTGGATAGTGACGACTATGCATGTGAGGTTTGAGAGGAGATGAAGGGAAGGCTCTATTGAAAACTGGACTAGAGGCCATTTATGTTAGGTTCTGGCAAAGAAGTTGTCTGTATTTTGCCCATGTCCTGAGACTCTCTGTGAAGCTGAATTAAGGGTGATGGACTACTTAATCTGGCGGAGGAAATTTCAAGTCAGCACAGCATTTAGGCAGCGGTGTGGATATTTCCCGGAACTTTTGACCAAGATCACTATGATAATCAGGAGGAGGAAGCAAAGCTGAATGATGAAAGTTTCATCTGTGACAAGAAACTGTAATGGGGAATATGCATTATTTTGATAAAAAGTTTTATAATAAAATCAACCTATTGATCATATAAACAGCATAAAAATTGTATCAGTCTAAACAGGACTTCAAGCAAAGCCTTTATCTGTGAGTATTTATCGTTTGCATCAGGTAACATCACATCCAGCTGGAAGAAGGTGAGGTTCAGGAGGAGCACACCCATGGCTAAGGCCCTGGGTAAGTGCAGACTCTCCTCTAGTATGGCCTTGAGCATGGCAGGGGTGCAGTGAGATTGCCATCCTAGGGACTCACGCAAACCAGAAATGACAGATGCTCATCTGTGTGGGTGGTGGGACAAACCACAGGAAGTGTGTGGCCGCGTGGGACTCCTGGCAGGGCTCTCCTCACACAGCACACCACAGAACAGGCCCCTCCTGGAGACTGTGAATGAGGGTCCACGCACCATGGAGGATAACAGCTCTCATTGGTGCACTATGGGGAGATGGAAAGGTAGGCCAAGCCCATGCCTTCTGTTAGCCCCGTGCTTGATCTCAGAAAATATCTTAATGTGAGGGGCGTGACTGCCTGGACTTAGGGGGCCCCTGTGAATGATCCACAGGAAACTGTGATGTGGGAGAATCTGGTCTGAAGTTTGCTGTTGGTGAAGCATCCAGGTTTCAGGTTTATAAATGGAGACCCTCTGCCTTAGAGCTGAGGATTAGGCAGCTATTAGTTATCTGAGCTGACCCTTTGGTGGGTATGGGAACGAGGATATAGAAAACATCCATGTTCTACCCTAAGCCAGAGGTGGGAATCAAATGTCATTCATTCCCCAGAAAGACAAAATGCCCCTTGCTGCTAGTCTTTGATATGGATTGATAAAGGTGTTGGAAAGCAACCCATACTGAGCAATGATTTCTTTTCTGGTGACATCAGCAATGCCTGGACATCAGAGGAATTTGCAGCCAAAGCACCAGCCATCACCTCTCCCCAGGGGTGAGAGCATCCTCCAGCCAGTCCAGCTGGACCCTTGGGTCCTGCCCTCCCAGCAGCAGAAGAGTCTACTACTCTCTGGAAGGGGCAGCCCCATGTCCTGGGGGTGAGTGTAAGAACAATGATTCCAGAGTGCAGGCCTTGGGGACAGGATTGCTTCCTGTAGCACCATATGAGCAAATACTTTTATAACAAGTGACAGGGCTCTGTACTGGGAAAATGAAGAGGCTCAATGTGCAGATGGGTGTGGCCCTGGGAGATGTGCCAATATTGAAATCTGAGAGGGGATAAGGAGGTTAGTGGGCAGTGGTCTTGGAGAAGTTCCCATTCCTGAGAAACTGCACCTTCTCATAGAATGTGTCTTCTTCTGAGGTGGCTCAGACCCAGCTTGGGCTGATGATCCTATGCCTGGGGGATATGATGGCTTATTTTATGCCACAACTCTATCCAATTGCAATCCTTTTCATCATTAAAATAGGCTATCACCTCTGGGCATCCTTCTTTGTATTTGGTGATCATCTCACTATTCCCAGCTTCTTCTAATACCTTTAATCCTCCTCTCTTAGAATCTGAGTCTCTATGCTCAGGTTCCCCATTTAGGCTGAGTGTGTGGATTCATAATTTTGGCTGTGGGATGCTTGGAGTTTTTGTAGGAATAGAGGTGCTGACGCACACTCAGAGTGAATTCTCTCTCTTTACATCTGGAGTGCTGTCCATTGCTGCTGGCAGGAAAATGACCAAAAGTCTGGTAAGTGTCTCTGTCTGGAGGACTAATGAATCAGGGGATTGTTCAAACTTAGAGTAAGGCACATAAAATTTGTTTTTCCGGGTTGGGGTTGTGACTCAGTGACAGAGTGCTTGCCTCGCGCATGTGCGGCACTGGATTTGATCCTCAGCACCACATAAAAATAAATAAACAAAATAAAGATGTTGTGTCCATGTATTACTAAAAAAATATTTAAAAGAAAATTGCTTTTTCTCCAAAGTAGGACCCTAGAATTGTTCTGAAGGGTCTTTAGGGAGTTTCTCTCCATGGCACTTGGGGCAAGAATGATTGACGTAGTCTGTCCCCTGTGACATTCCATGGTCAACTTCAAAACTGCCTTAGAGCCCGAGGTCATCAAGCTGCCTCTGCACCGTGTGCTTCCTGCTGCTTGTTCAGAGCAGCTGAGTGAATCTCAAAGCAACTTGGAGCTGAGTGAATATGATTCAGCGACCTCTCACAGGTGGCATAAGATGAGACAGGCTTTGCAACAATCTCTGTCCCTCATTCTTTTTCTCATCCATGGCAGCCTTGGGATGAATACAGTGAGTGTCACTATAGCAAGGTTTGGCGCATCTGTGCTGATTTTTGATGAAAGAATCATGTTCACACCAATAAAAGGGATCTCCAGCAATTCACTTTTGGGGGGGTAAGTTTTTCCAACAAAGAATTGGATAAACTAGTTTATAGTCAGGATTCTTTGTGAATTCTTACCTCATTGTTGACTGGGTTCATTGATTATGGATCCTGTACTATTTCCTGAAGATAACTGGATGTGGTCTCTGCACATTGCCAGAAGCATCAGCGGTGAAATTAGCT
Organism: Marmota flaviventris; assembly: GCF_047511675.1. Classification (NCBI taxonomy): domain Eukaryota; kingdom Metazoa; phylum Chordata; class Mammalia; order Rodentia; family Sciuridae; genus Marmota; species Marmota flaviventris. The sequence goes on along the minus strand of NC_092506.1, from coordinate 12,418,036 downwards.
TTTTAGTGACCATTCTTCTCCAACCACTCTGATATTGATTTCATGGTTGGACAGAGGGAAATTTTACCAAAACTCGGGTTTTCCAAGGAGCCTGTTCTCCAGGTTTTGAATGAACTGAGGAGAAATAGGAAAATGGGAGCTCCAAGTGCTTCACATGCTTCAGGATTCTGAGCAACACACGCAATTGACAGTTGATGTTCTTCCACGTTCCATGCTCTTCCGTGCGGGACGGTCATAAGACATAAATAACAGATCATAAGACACCGTTATTTTCAAAACCCAAATGAGACTTCATGGCAATAGCAATGACCAGCATCAAAACAGCAACAAAAGTCAGTGAGCGAACTTCTGCTCTAAGCTGGCGTCCTGAACCCAGGAACGAGAGAGGAATCCTGAGGGTCTGCTTTCAATTTGATCCTTTAGGGCGTTGGACCGGGAGAAACCCCACGAATCCGTCCTGAGGAAAGGGGCTCACGCTGAATGAGTTAAAGGAGAACCAGGTGTGAGGTATTGCCATCTACTGAGCCCAATATGTCCCTTTCTATTACTTACTTTTTATCCTCCATGACTTGGGGACTTTCACCTTGCCTTTTACAGGGATTGGTGACTGGAGTTCTTGTCCTCTCTCTGCTCGAAGCCTGTATTGCTTTCTCTCTGTCCATATTTGGGTGCAGGGCAGCTTGCTCTGTCAACAAGGTCAGAGCTCTGCGTTTCATGGGTTTGTTGTCTTTGCTCCCCTGGAGTGTGCTTGAGAGTTTGTGTGTGTGTGAGAGAGAACGTGTGTGTGTGTCCTCCACTCCAATCATGGGAAAGAGTAGGAAGCAAAAGAGGAAAATGTTGTTCTTACATGGAAGAGCAGCCATTTCCACCCTGAGAGGCAGGGGGGAATGGACTGAAGTGGCCAGTCATGCCCAGCCAGAGAAATTTCCCCAGACCTTAAGAGTGTCCTTTTCCTTTGTTCCTGGGGATCATCGCTGGTTATTATAAAACAGTTTAATGTACAGAGGCCTAGAGGAAGATTCCAACTTAGACCCTCAGCATCAGGGGCAGGGGGAAGGTGCTCAGTGACACCTCTCTGTTCCCAAGATGTGTGGGCCTCCTTCTTCCCTCCTAAACTCCTGACGGCAGGATTTTAACGAGCTGGCTTTCCCATAGGTCGTGGTCTACTTGCCAAACGATGACAGTGCACTCTCAGAGGTCCCTGCAGAGCATGTCTATGATGAGGTGGCATGTCAATAGCTCCAAGTTGCTTTGAGATTCCTGTTGACTTGTTCTGCCTTCATTGATTGGATATTCAGCCCCTCTGACCAAGCCTGAGAGGAACTCTATCTGACCATCCTGGAGTGTACGCACTAGGAATCCTGCCAGAGAGAACAGTATTAATTTCACTTTATCATTGCAGATTATTATTTTTATTTTCCATCTTTCTATCTCCAAACTTCTCAAGGAACCAAAACCCAGACTGTCATTTTAAAATCTACAAACCTGTGAAGCAGAAATAAATTGCTATTTGTTTCAGACTATTTTCCTATCAGCCCATGTTGTACCTGGAGCATGGATTTGTATTATTTTCCCTTTGGCCAAGACTGTTGAAGTAAAAGTGATTTCCTACACAGGCTACCCTGACAGTGTTTCCTGAGGTGGTCATGCACTGAGGGTCTATGTGAAGTGAGGCCTGAGAGCCCGTAGAATGCTAAGGAAGAACAGGCCAGGTCAAAGGAAGGAGAGCAATGGAGGCTGTGGTCTTTTGGTTGGAGGGTAAGCTCCAACTCGGGAGGAAAGAAAACTGGATGGTTTCTAAAAATGAGAACTAGGCCTAAACTGTATTTAACCAACATCAGCGACTTCTTCATTCTTTTTTCCACCTAATCCAGTTCTATTTTCCATTCCCATCCAAATGAACAGATCATTATCTTTGTTAGAATGAAGTAAGTACTTAAGTAGAACTTATGTACGTCATTTCAAACTTCATTTGGAGAAGGCACATCAAAGAAAGTCTCTCCTAAGAAAAGGCCATGCTGTTTTGTAAAGAAGAGTTGAGTGGATAGACTTCTCCTAACAGATTAGCTTGGATTCGAATTGTTGTCAAATTCCTTATCAGTGGACTGACCACTGACTGGTACTGTGACTGCAGTAGATCTTATCTTTGCTGAACTCGTGTTTTCCATTTCTAAAGCAGGGGCCACTATTCATGGGTGTGGTATGGTGAGAAGGTACTTTTCTCTGCACATCTAGGATGCTTCCTTCCATGGAGAGAAAGCTCCACCAGAGAAACCCTGCAGACCTCTTTCTCATTTATCACTCACTATTTCTCTATAAAGAAAGAAGTCCTCTGAGACACGTGGGAGCAGGAATAAGACCTAATGCAGAGAGTCAAGGTTCCTCCTGGAAGAATGGGCTTGCTACAAAACTTGAAATATGCTGCACATGAAAGTGTGCTCTACCAGAGTGACGGGGGGCGGGGGGGGGTGTTGAGAAGCCCTGACTGATTGAAATGGTGGTGCTACTCTGAGGTCCACTGCTGTTGGGCAATCTAGAAATCACCAGGGATAAACCGATACAGGGCAGGAACCTTCCACAAAGCTGAGGCAGCTGGGGAGACCTCCTCTTTCCTTCAGTTCTTATAATCATGCCAGAATGATTTCAGACATGTAGCTCAGAGTAACAGGCATGAGTTTATTAGAAGGGATAGGAAAAGGGAAAGAGGGATTATTTCTCCCAAGGGAGAAAGTGGGTCATCTCAGAGAGAAGGATGGCGTATCTCTTTTGCCCTCCAGTTTTATTGGGGTTCCCAGGGAATTTTCCAGACAGTCTCACTCAGGCTCACCTTTTGACTGACAGCATAAGAACTGCACAGAGCTCCCGGAAGAAATGGAGGAAAAACTATTTAAGGAAATGGAGGCAAAACTATTTCCCTAAGGAGACTGAGTGTCCCTGTTTCTGCCTTTATTTCCTGTCTCCTTAATGTGGGTTTATTACCCTTTGAACAGCCCTCAGCCAACTTTCTTCCTGAGGGTCTAGAGTTTTGCTTGCCAGGGTGATGATAGCTTCCATGCTAAGGAGGTCCCAGGCCACCAGGTAGGGTGTGACATGATCTTGTAGCCATGTTTTTTCTTAAGGTGATATGATTATGGTTGGGAGAGGTTATAACACTCCGGGCCCCCACCTTGAGATGCTTGCCTGTCAGATGAGGATGGCTTGGTTTTTAGTTGCTGTTCTTTACCCTTTTGCTGCTCACCCACTCATGGCTGAGAAGCTACCCAACATAAACCACATCTGCCAGTATCGGGTTTACTGATCTCCTTCTGTTTTACTTCATTACTTTTCAATAGGTTAGGAAGATGGTAAAGAAAGAGAAGTATTTACCAGGTACCCCTCAGAGCTTGGTAACTGGTAACTGCTTTTAGTTGGGCTGCTATAAAGATAATAAAATGACTACTGTTGTGGGACACAGTGGCCTGTCATCATGGAGAATCAGGAGGCTGAGGCAGGAGGATCCACATTGAAGGCCAACTTGGGGATCAAGGGAAAATGTAATTTTACAGACTGGGTCCAAAGGCAGTTGCTGGCAGAATTCCTTCTTTTTTTGAGGGGGGGAAGCTAATGTTTTTAAGGTCTCCAACTGATTCTGTGAGTTTCACCACATCATGAAAGATAATCTGCTTTATTCAAAGTCTACTTACTTAAGTGTTAGTCTCATCTAAGAAAAACACCTACACAGAAACATCTAAAATAACATTTGACCAAATATCTGGATATTGTGGTCCAGCCAAGTTTATAGGTACAATAACATCACGGTAAACCTGTAGGAAGAGGTACTTCACAAACAAAGACATAGGATTGGATGCTCGAGAGAAAAAACACAAAATTTATCAAATGGAAGCAATTGTTGTGACACAGATTTTTAAATGGCCGTTTACAGAGGCACAGGGAGGTCCCTATAAGGGCCCACAGGCTATGTAACATGGTGGCAATAGAGTTTACGTTAACAAATCTTGAAACCCATGGAGTGAAAATGAAGCCAGATTTAAAGTTAGGTAGTCAGTGTAGTTAGGTAAATCGGGTCTAATACCGAGTGAAATCTAAAATGGAGGCCATGCTGGCAATGATTCTGGAAAACACAGGACAACTCATGGAATGTTAATGAAGTCCCAAAAGGCCCTAGGCCAAAGTCCACCTCAAAGAAATGTCAATGAACAGCCCCCAGCAAAAAGGTGCTGACTCAGAAGTCCTTCCTGACCAGATTACTTCTTTGGCCCACCTGTGTCCCACCCCTCGGGCCTTCCCACCTACATTCCATCACTGAAAGAACTATAAAAAGGGGAGACAACATCCCTTCCACGGATTCCACCTCTTGGGTCCCCTTCTTCCTCCGGGAGAAGTCTTTTCTGCTGTCCTTTAATAAACTTCTAATTTCTACTCTGACCTTGCCTCGGCGTGCTTCTTTGGTGTTATTCTTCAACATTGGGGAAGCAAGAACTCGTCACCGGTCAACAGCGGTAACAAAAACATTAGGCATTATTGTACTGATCTGACTCTTCTCTAAACTAGGGCTGCCATTTCCATTCTGATTCTCTGCTCAAAAATTAGGCGAAAGCTTTTGAGAAGAGCTGGAACAATTTCCCACAGCCCGAACTAACAACTGGAGTCCAAAGATGGCATTTCAGAAGCCAAGACTTGCTCAAGGGAAGGATGCTACTATAGACTGAATTGTTCTCTCCCCAGATTCATATGTCAAGGCCCTAATCTTTGTGTGACTCTTAGAATAGTGCCTAACAGTGTAGGGTCCTGACATGATAGGATTAGTGCCCTTAGTGTCTTTTTAGGAGAAGACACAGGAAGCTCGCTCTTGCTCTCCACTGTGTTCAAGCCATAGACATTTACAGGTCTATGTCACCAACGACCTCACCCCCATCACACCACTGTCCACTTCCTGTGTACCCTGTGCAAGGCGTGGAATGTCTCTGGGTTTTGTTTTCCTAACTGGTAAAACGACGGAGTAACAGGACAAATTCAAATAGAAATCATAAGGATTAACCAAACTAATCCATTTTAAGGGCTTAGAAAATACTTGGCACTTAGTAAGCACTCAATAATATCAGTCCATATTTCATGAGGAACCCCCATTCAGCCTCCAGAATACTAGATTTTCAGAAATAACCCTTCATTTACTTTTAATTCTTATGTAGTTACATTCAAGTTAAAAATATTTCCTCACCTATATGGAAAATTAATGAGTTTATATTAACTGGAAACTCGGATCAAAGGTGTGTTTTAGTAAGTAATTATTCTGCCTTTTAAACTCTATCCGAGAACATATTTCTAGATAACCAAGGCTGACAACAGACTGTGGTTTAATGGACATTCAGAGATAGAAAATATCTAAAAAGATGGGTCTGCCTGGTTTACTTGGTTGTGAAATCATCCCTAAGAAGGAAATGGCATGACTTGCGTGTCGCGAGATGTAAGTCCTCTTGTATATCCCTCTGATGTTACCAATCAGATTAGGCTCCAAAAGAGGAAGCTTCCAGTGCACCTCCTCTTCACTAAGGAACATAGAATATATAAACAATAATGTCTCTTATCTATGCACTGCAGGGCTGAGGAGACAATCGAATCAGTTCTGTCCCCCAAGAAAGTCAATAACATTCTCAGCAAAGACGCACACCAGTGATCAAGCCTTGCAGCACAGAGTCTCGGGGTTTGCAGAGGGTCTGCTCTACCTCAAGCAGGAGTGGGAGTTCAGGTAGATGAGGCTGTGACAAAATCTCCACCTCAGAACTGGGGATGTGGGGTGCAGAGACCAGAAGACTCAGCCTGCACCACTGAGAGCTGCAAACCTCAGGGAGTCCAGTCTGAGCCTGGTGGTATGAGGAGTGCAGCCTGAGCCTACTATTCCCTTTAGAGAATGCCCAACCAGACTGCAATGCTGCCCCGTGTACCAGGAGAGAGTAGGTTCTCAGTTTGGGGAGTGGCAAGAGGTAACTCCTAAATTCTGTGAAGAAAAAGCTGATTCTCGCAAGTAAAGCCGAGCAGGGTCATCAGAAGAGCTGGGCCTCCTTCAGTGGGGCCCTGTAGGCATTCTCCAGCTTCTGCTTTTGAAGAAACAGTCTTTGAAAAACAAACAAACAAACAACAACCCAGAAAACCTCTTTATTTAGGTATGATTGACATATAACAAACTGCAGTTATTTGAAGGCGATAATTGGAAAAGTTGGCTTCTGTATGCAACCATAAACATCATCATGATCAAGAAAAAGAACACTGTCGTCACTGACCCAAAGTACCCGTCCTCCCCGCTTTCCATCTCCTTTCCCAGGAAATCATTGACTGCCTTCCATGGTTATGTAGTAGTTTGCCATTTTCAAATTTTATGTCAACGAAATCATGTGGCATATTCTTGTTTTGCCTGTCTTCCCTCACTCAGCACTATTCTATACTGAGATTTTTTCTTAACTCTTTAAAGCAAAATATGCCCACTCAGATCCTCATCTTAAAACCTGATCCCGAGGAACCAACACCTTAGTGTCTATGATGCAAAATTACCAAGGATAAAGCAACATTTTGTATGTGTGTGTGTGACCCAGCTAGGTGGCACTGGCATGGTAAACATGTTATCACTCTAATAATAATGATGCTTCCTTAGATTTTTATTGCATGTCTTATGCTACAATTTGTTAATATACATTTTGTATCCCATGCTCCTTTTTCAAGTTCATCTTGACAAAAGCAGAAAAGAGCTGGAACATTCAAAAGTTGAAGGAACTTGGATTGAACTGGGTGTCAGATGGTGTGTCAATGCTCATCCAAACTATTTCTATAAAGACTTGTAACTTGAGTAAACTGTCAACCAGAAAGGGAACACATGTTCTAAGAAAGGGTAAACACCTCTGTGAGAGCTAAGAATTAGAATCTATCAGCTGGGCACGGTGGTGCAAGCCTGAAATCCCAGCGACTCTGGAGGCTGAGGCTCAAGGATCATGGAGTTCAAAGCTAGCTTCAGTAATTGAGTGAGGCCCAAAGCAACCCAGTGAGATGCTGTCTCTAAATAAAAATAAAATATAAAAAAAAGGGCTGGGGATGTAACTCAGTGGTTAAGTGCCCCTGGGTCCAATCCCTGGTACCCCTTCCCCCCACCAAAAAAAATTATCTACAAGGGGTAACAGATAATCAAAGTGAAAAGAAGTCCATTCGTGTATGGAGTACAAATATTCATGTAGTGGCACCCCACTTCTCCACAGAAAATCTTAACTGAGCTTCTCCAGAGACCCCCCACCATAATTTGTTCTCAGACTCTCAGTAAAACTTCTGCAAAAGAATTTTCAGGTGGGAGATATGTCTGCAGAGGCAAAGTATGATAAGAGCCTAACCCAAGGCCTTCACAGAGGTGTTTGTGAGTTAGGTCCCCTCTTGAAGGCCAGCTGGTTAGAGGGGAAAAAACAAAACAAAACAAAAGCTCTCTTTTCCAGGCACTGATTTTTTATTTTTTTTTATTTTTTTGGTGATGCTGAGGATTGAACCCAGGGCCTTGTGCAAGTGAGGCAAGCACTCTACTAACTGAGCTCTATCCTCAGCCCCACCAGGCACTGATTTTTCAGAGAGAAGAGAGAGGAGAGAGAATGTCCTTGGGTTTATTTTTGGAAAACCTGGCCTGAGCTGGGAGCAAAGAGAAGGGGGAAAAAAAAAAAAAAAACAACCCCAAACCCTACTGTTCTGTGAACTTCTGCAGATTGTGGACCTCGGAGCCCTCCCCCTGTACCCTGGGTATAAAGTTCTCAAACTTCCCCTTAGCACGCACAGGCTGCTCTTTGCCTGAAGGGGGGCAACTCACCTGGCGCCCTGGAGCTGCTGCCCCCCCCCCCCCCCCCGAGCACAAGGGAACACACTGAGGAGCAGGAGGCAGAGCTGGGACTTTGGAGCACCACCCAGCTGAACAGGTAGGACCCGGGTCCACCTGTGGCAGCCACCTGACTTCCCCTCAGAGGCTAAGCAGGTGGAAGAGAGGCTTGATCAACCTCTGTGGGTCCTGAGTACCCACTAGAAGGAGTTGGAGCCCAAATGACCCAGGGAGTCCCCCGAGTAGTCTCTGCTCAGAGTCAGTGACCAGAAGGAAAACCGTGACTCCCTTTTGGGTTTGGAATTTGTGAGATTTTGGGGAATTGGATAGTACAGAAATTTTGCTCTGAACACATCTGTGTGAAAGTGTGTGAATGAGATGGACAAAGGGAAGGGTTCTGACCCAACCCAAGGGCCCAAGCCAGTGCAGAATCCTGATCCAAGGTTCTGAGTGGTGCCGCATACAGTCTGTGGCGGAATGCCACCGTCTAGGTGGGACTCCAGGTCAGGGGTTGATACAGACCCACAAGGCTAAGAGGATCCTAAGTCCCCGCAAGGGGAATGGGCAGAGATGAATGAAGCGAGTCTTGTCCTAAGTGTGTGACAGTGACATAGGGTGGAAGCTGGGAGGCACACACACAAAGTAGACAGAGTTCCTTGAACCTCTTGGAATGTATGTTGAAAAAATTTAAAAGGGTTTTAAGGGAAACTCTGGGGTGAAACTCACTCCACAAAGGTTAAGTGCTCTCTGTGAATTAGAATGACCCACCTTAAGTATGGGCTGGCCACCAGAAGGATCTTTAGACAAAAGAGTCATTGCTGAGGTCCTTTTAATAGGAGTTGGACCTCTGAACACCTTGGCCAGTTCCCTTGAATTGATTGCTGGAAAGAGATAGTACAAAGCATCCCCTTGGTAGAGAGCCTGTCTAGATGGACAGTCCAAGCTGATGTTAGCTGGAGCATAGCAGCTTCTAAGACTCAATGGAAGGTAGCTAGACCAAGAGAACCTGACAGAAAAAGAAAAAGGCAGAAAAAAAGCCATGTTTTGCCCAGTGAGCCAAAGAGAACTTACCACCCTACGTGGTACTCTATCCAACCTTGCCAAGACCTCTGGAACAACAGGCAGGAGCAGAGGGTGTCCCTTCGACACCAGGTACTCCTTCCTCCATGGTGTCCTCAGACCCAGAGTCTTCCCCAGAACAAAAGACTTCTCCTCTACCCCCCAAGACCAGGATGGAAACCCATCTTAAGACCAGAGCCACCACCCAGATGAGAGCTCTCCAGATTCCTCTGTGAGAGGCTAGAGGACTTGCCTACGTTTACCAAGAGGGAAATGTTTGAAGGGGACGATGGCTTTTTATGTATCAGCCTTTCACCTCCACTGATCTTTTAAGTTGGAAAATCATACTCCCTCCTACATGGAGAAGGCCCAGGCCATGATGATTTGAGGCAATCCATTATCCAGACTCCCCAGCCTACCTGAGCGAACTGCCGCCAGCTCCTCCTAACTCTACTCAACTGAAGAACACAGATGGGTGACCCAAGCAGCTTTAAAATGGCTAGAGAAACATGTTGCAGATGCACAAGGCAATATCCAAGCCAATGCCCAGGCCCAATTCCCCAACAAAGACCGGGGTGGTACTCCAACATAGGGGATGGATCTCCTTGCAACTGCCCTCACCACAAACCCAGAGGTCAGCCAAAATGGTCCGCCAGGACAAAGCCAAAACGAATATCAAACTCAAGGTGAAATGCAAAGCCAACAGAGGGTCTAGCTGGAAGGAACACCTTACCCGGGGACTCAGCTGAGACCAAACCAATGCATCTACTGCCATCTAGAGGGATGCTCGAAAAATGAATGTCCCCAACTAAAGGAAAATAATCAGGCTGCTGCTACTCCTTACCAGGATAAGAGAGGCAAAGTCATTCAAGGGTGATACCAGCCTTACAAATGGATCCCACAGGAAACTCAATGCCTCGAACACCCATCTGGTACCCCTGAGAAAGATTCTGTGGGCGTGGCAGCCATGAAAAATTATGATGAGGACTAGGACTGGCCAGCTCCATCCCTTTGGTCCCCAGGAGCCTCTGGTCCAAATGTTTGTAGGGGGCCAACCTATGGATGTTATGGTGGACACTGGAGCTCACCACTAGGTGGTGACCCAAACTGTGGGCCCACTTTCAAAGAAACAGACCACAATTGTAGGAGCCACAGGTAGCTGCCATCCTTTCCTGTTGTTCCGGAGTTGCAATTTAGCAGGACGTGGAGTGACCCATGAGTTCCTGAATGTTCCAGATTGCCCAGTGCCATTGATGGGTCAAAACCTGCTGGGAAAACTGGGCCCAAATCATTTTTAGTGAAAGGGCCAGGCAGTCTTATCATTGGGAAAACTGGAAGCAAAAATTTTAGCCCTCACAATTCCCTGGGAAGAGGAATGGCATCTCTTCAGCCTCAGAGATGACAGCACAACAGGGGCCAAAGCTCCCTTTCCAAGTGCCAGGAGTTTGGGCAAAGGACAATCCACCGGGACCAGCCCCAAACATTCCCCCGGTGATGGTGGAACTAAAACCAGGAGCCATACTGGTATGCATGAGACAATAGCATATTCCTCAAAAAGCACAACTTGGAATTCAAAACCATTTGGACACACTTTTGCAACATGGGATTCTCAGGCCTTGCCAATCACCATGGAATACACCTCTTTTGCCTGTCCGGAAACCAGGAACAATGATAACCTGCCAGTCCAAGATCTACATGCAATAAATCAAGCCACAGTCACCTTACGTCCTGTGGTCCCCAGTTAATACACTTTTCCTAAGTCAAGTCTGTTCCCAGCTGAAGCAGCCTATTTCACATTCTTGGACCTTAAAGATGCCTTTCTTTGCATTCAACTGGCACCACGGAGTCAGCCAATCTTTGCTTTCCAATGGGAAGATTCTAATGAGAACAAAGTCCAGTTGGCCTGGACAAGGCTACCACAGGGTTTCAAAAACTCACCAACCATCTTTGGGACAGCGCTGGCCTCTGACTTACAAGCTTTTCCTGCAAAATAATGTGGGTGCACATTGCTCCAATATGGCAGGAACAACCAGAGGGCACGGCATAAAAGGGACACAGCTGCTTCTGACTCTCCTATGTAAGGTTGGTTACAAATTTTCAAAGAAGAAAGCCCAGATACCTCAAGAAAAAGTCAACTACCTTGGTTTCTCAGGGACAACAGTGATTGGGCCCTGACAGGAAACAAGACATATGGTCAATTCCAGTCCCTTCAGCCTGCCATCAGATTAGAGAGTTTCTGGGAGCTGCTGGGTTCTGCTGCCTATGGATCCCCAACTTCTCAGTTATGGCAAAACCCTTCTATGAATTCACAAAGGGAGAAGAACATGATCCCCTAGCATGGGGACCAACACGGTAAGAGCCTTTGAAGATATTAAACAAGCACTCCCAGTGCATCAGGACCAGGACCCCCGAACCTCACAAAGCCTTACTTACTCTCTGTACGTCCATGACTGGTCTGGAGTAGCTATGGGAGTCCTGGACTCAAATGCTGGTGACATGGCACCATCCAGTGGCCTGCTTGTCCAAACAGTTGGACTCTGTAGCCCAAGGCTGTCCACCTTATTTACAGGTCCTTGTGGCCTTGTCCCTTCTGGTGCTGGAAGCTGACAAACTGGCTATGGGACCAGAATTGGTTGTCAGAGTTTCTCATTCAATGTTGACATTACTAGGACACAAAGGGCAATACTGATTGACTAATGAGAGGGTGGTCGGAGACCAGGGCAGGTTATGGGAAAGTCCACGTATCCAGGTTGAAGTTGTGGGGACTTTAAACCCAGCAACTTTGCTGCCCATTGGACCTGGAAGCCTGATCACAACTGGATTGAAGTCATGGATAAAGTGTTCTCCAGTAAACTGGACCTGACAGGCCAGCCTCTCAGGAACCCTGATGCAGAGTACTTCACAGATGGAAGTGGTTTTATAAAAGATGGGGTATGTTTTGCTGGATATGAAGTGGTCACTCTGGACTCCACTATTGAGGCAAAGCCTCTACCTCAGGGAAATGACAGAACTTATGGCTCTGACCTGAGCACTTCAGTTGGCAACAGAAATCTATGTAAGTACACAGACTCAAAATATGCTCTCACCACCCTTCATGTTCATGGGGGCCTTATATATATAAAAAGGAGGGGGGGGGTAGTTACTTCAGGAAAAAAAGGCATAAAATTTGGGCAGAAAATTCTTAACCTTCTAGATGCAGTGTGGGATCCCAGGAAAGTGGCAGTTATGTGTTGAGAGCCACAGCCGTAGGAGCCCCAGCAAACTTCCAGCTGCCAGCTGATTGGCTCCTTTGGTGATGCTCATTGGGCTGTTTCCCCGCCCTTTCAGACCACGGAGCTGCTCATTGGGGGACTTTTTTTGGCTCCGCCCACGCAACCCAGCCAATTGGCCTCAAGAGCAGGAGGAGTGTGTGTGTGTGTGTGTGTGTTGGGGGGGGGGGGGGTTGAGAGGCTCGCTGGAAGCCGGTGGTGGCAGTTGGGCTCTGAGGGAATTCCTGAAGAGATCCTGGGGTGCTGCCTGTGTGTTCTAAAAATAAAGTTCGTTTCTGCTTGATAAGTGGCTCTTGAATTGTGCCCAGCCAGACTGCGGCAGTTATGCACTGCTGAGGCCACCAAAGAGGAAGTACCATGGTTGCTCAGGGCAACCAGAGAGCTGACAGAGAGGCCAGGTTAGCTACTTGCAAGAAGCAGGAAAGAGATCCAGTCCCAGGCTTAAATGCTGCCCTTCTGCCTGACCCTCTAAGAGAGTGGGAGCCAAACCATTCCCTTCATGAAAGTGATTGGTTTAATACTGAGAAAGAAAGAATCTCCCAAGTGGATGGTGGAGATTTTCTGATGGCTGCGTAGCCAACCCTGAGGGACTAGCCCCTGATTTTATCAGACAGTTCCACAGGGAACACATATTGGCCGAAAAGCACTTGAGACAGTTCTGAGTCAGCATTTTTATGTCCCCCAAGCTCACAAGCACCTCCAGGGTGATCTGTAAACAATGTGGGGTCTGTGCCTATGATAATCCTCACCAAGGGCCAGGACTTCCGTCAGGAACCCAAGCAATAGGAGAGATACCCTTTGAAGACTTGGAAGTAGACTTCACTGAACTACCACACCCACAGGACTATAAATATCTTTTGGTTTTTGTGTGCTCTTACTCCGTTTGGGTGGAGGCCTTTCCAACCCACACTGAGAAGGCTAGGGAGAGAGCCAAGAGGCTCCTCTGAGAAATTATTCCCAGATTTGTTATCCCAATAACTATTGGCTCAGATAATGGGCCAGCATTTGTGGCAGAGGTGACATAATCATTGGCCAAGAGTTTAAATATTAGATGAAAATCACATACGGCCTATAGGCCACAGAGTTCTGGTAAAGTTGAAAGAATGAATAGAACTTTGAAGGCTCAACTGGGTAAACTATGCCAGGATACTCACCTACTTTAGGGTGAACTCCTCCCTATTGCACTATTGAGGATAAGATCACGGCCATTAAGACGACAAAGTTCTCTCCCTGTGAGCTATGTATGGGAGACCTCCCCCACTTATCAGAGGATAACCCAGAGAGACTCGAGAGAAATAGGAGAATTAACACTGAGGCAAGAGCTTCAGGCCTTAGGGGAAACTTTACAGGTCCTCTACCAATGAGCTAGAGAAAGGTTGCCAGTAATTTTGACCACAGATGCACACTCCTTCAAGCCCTGAGGTTCAGTCTGGGTCAAAGAATAGGATATTCAGCGCCTGAAACCTCTTTGGAAGGGTCCTTTCACTGTCATTTTGTCTACCCCAACTGTGGTTGCAGAGATTGGTCCCTGGATCCATTACACCAGACTCAAGCCTGCAGCTGTGGACTGGGAGTGCACTCCAGACCCTGCTACAACCTTGCAGCTGACCATCCAGAGGAAGGAAACACTGGAGAAGTTTGAGGATCAGAAGGACAACAGCCCTGCTCCAGCCACTCGGGGGGCTGGCTGATCAACGCACGGCGGAAGATAGACTTACCACCAGGACAAATGGACTCTTTCAGCCTCTAAGATACTTCTTATACTGTAATGCATTGCTACCCCTTGCTTCTAGGTGTATACATAGTTCTCTGCTTGTTTTTTGCTATTGGTTTGATGATAGTAACTCCCACTGACTGGACTTTTGGTAACAAAACTTCATTTATACTTTTTTACCTTGCTTATATGGGATTTCTAGGGTTTATTTGGTGTTATTAGTTTGGCTTTGTTAACTTATACCCTTTAACCTATGCAATCCAAAATGTTGGTCTATCACTCAGTTGGGTTTCCTTTGATACTCTTAGGGGACTCTGCCCTACTCCTGCCCCAACAGTGGAGATCATGTGAACCGTGTGTCAAGCCGATCAAGGTGATAGATAACACATATTTATAAAAAATAAAATAAAATAAAATAAAAAACAACCTCCCCCAAAACAAAAATAAAACAAAACAAAAATGAATCCATGAAAACAGTGAGAAACATTCCTATTTTGCCCTAGAGTCATGGAAACACAAATATCAACATGGTGGCTTTGAGACTACCACTTATAAAGACTCTATGGTGGAATACACGTATAGCTCTCTGGGAGACTATATATATGCTTGAGCTCATGAATACATGTTTGTGCATATGGCTAATGAGGATTTCATGAAATTTCATGATGTGTTAAATTAATATCAAGATCACACTAGTGTCCTTAGAGCAATTTTTATCTGTTAATCAACTTTTATAATTTTTCCACATAAGTACTTTTCTTTTTATATGACATGAGTTTCTTGAGGAAGTGAGTGTTGTTTTCTCATTGTTATAATTAAGATCTGGAATATCCCCCAAAGACAGATGTGGCGAAGACTTGGTCCCCAATTAAAAAATGTTCAGAGATGAGGCTTTTGGGAAGTGACTGAATCATGAAGACTCTAATCCCATCAGTAGACAATCCATGGATGGATTCACAATTTGAATGGACTCTCAGTAGGTGGTGGAAATTATAGGAGGTGGGACCTAATAGAAGGGAATGGATCCTTGGTACAGTGCTCTTGGCCTTTGTGTTCTCTCTCTCTCTCTCTCTCTCTCTCCTTCCTGGCCACCATGAGGTGAGCAGCTCAGATCCATCATGCCTTCTATGCCCTGCTACTCTGTACTCTGACTCAGTACAGACCCACAGCAATGGAACCAGCCAACCATGGACTGAAACTTCTGAAACCATGAACCAAAATAATTCTTTCCTCTTTAACTTGATTTTCTCAGGTATTTTGTCATAGTGACAAAAGGTTAACTTAGAACAAAGTAAACAATATGTGTTCAATGTATTTTAGATTAATTAGTAAAAATGAATGCATGGGAGAATGAAAGGAATGGTGTCTTTTTCACTATGAATGAAAGTACATATGGAGAAATTTATTTAGAAAGTGGAGTGGCTGGGGAATATATCACATAATTGTTGTTTTGTTAACCACCATTTCCTATCTTATCACTAAGAATTTGTTTTGGTCAATTTCTAAATAAGTAGAGACTGAAGTTCATAATGAGTGTACATGATTCTGGAAAATACTTCAAATGCCTCCCTCCTCTTCCACTAAACAGAGCTACTTACCTAGCTGATATCACTGCTGTTCATATCATAAGTGAGTCCAGAGAGTGAGAATGAAATGGTGAGCTGTACAAAAGTCACCATGGTTTGGAGGATCACAATGCTCTATCCAAGAGAAGAAAAGTGCAAGGTTGAGGTTTCTTCACCCAGTTTTAGCCTGCAGTACTCTCAACCTGATGCCCCAGGGAAAGTTTCAGGATGTAACACAAACCTTCTTCCAGTGATCACCCATAAATAGATTCTTGCAGAAATAAATATGGTCATGGGAATTCTAAATGACAAACCTTCCACTAAGAGATTCTTGAAAATTTAGAGTTAGTTAATTTTAAATATTTCTCCTCATGTATTAGTAAAACACTAGGAACACACTGAGATTTGAAACAAATACAGAAACACAAAAATGTCACAAGACTAAATTTGACCCATGGAAAGGATGTATTTTCCAACATTTCATATATGGTAACTTAAATAAGCATAGATAGGAATGGAATCACCATTTAACCCAGGCTTCCCACTCCTCAGTATATATTCAAAGAATTTAAAATCACTTTACTATAGTGACACAGCCACATCACTGTTTATAGTAGAATAATTCATAATAGCTGAGCAAGGTGCCCACCTAGGTGCCCTTCAACAGATGAATAGATAAAGAAAATGTGGCATATATATATACCGTGAAATATTACTCAGTCCTAAAGAAGAATGGAATGGACGAAACTGGAGACTATTATGCTAAGTGGAATAAGTCAATTCCCAAAAAACAAGAGTGGAAAGTTTTCTCTGATATGTGGAAGCCAATCCACAATTATAGGGGGTGGAAAGAATAGAAGTTCAGTGGAGTAGACAAAGGGAAATGAAGAGAAAGGGGAAAGGAGAACAGGAAATGGAAAGACAGTGGAATGAATCTGACAGAATTTTCCTGTGTACATATGAGTACACCACAGTGAACCTCACCATCATGAACATCCACAAGACTGGGGTCCTAATTAGAATCAGTATACTCCAGGCTTGTGTAATCATATCAAAATGGATTCTACTGTCCTTTATAACTAAAAAGAACCAATAAAATAAAAAAAGAAAGGACCCAGACCAGCTCCTCAATTCTGTATAATTTTAATTTCCAGAAACTCACAGTCTAATTCTTGATTGTGTTACAAACCCAGTTCCTCCTTTTCTAAACACATTGATCAATGATTGGATTCTATTATTATTATTCTATTATTTCTGTATAACAATACATGTTCATTACAGGAAATTCAAAATAATAATTGTCTTTTTTTTAGAAATCAGACACACACAATATGCACATGATTCTGAAATTATGTGCAAGAAACCTTTGTGTTGTTTTGAGTTTTAGCAATGTCTGATTTCCTTTTTTAAAAATCTTTTTTTAACTTTTAGATATTTCATCTCTAAGCTTCACTCACGGAAGACGAATGTAGTTGAAAATTAACACCACATAAGTGTGAAACCATCATCCAACAACGAAATACTTACAGCTGTGGAAGTTTTAGCCAATAAGCCCTCAAAGTGCTTGGAGCAATCAAATGATAATATTTCAATTAAATTCATTGAGAGAAGAATTATCCCAATGAACGCAAGTACTGTGCTGATAATATGAACTCCAATATTGATTCCAATCCGAAAGAGACTAACACATTAATTGAAAGCACCTAGAACTCTTTATTATCAAACATGAACACTTTCCAGGGTGGAGAGGTGTCCCACAGGGTCTTAGAGATACTGGCTACATTGGCTACTGCAGAGGATTCATAAGCTGTTCAGTTCTTTTCTTGTTTTTTCCGACAGTTTGCTGGTACTTCATAGATCACTGGAGAGAAGGAAATAACTGATCCTACACAAATGAAATGCCATGGGCAGGGGCAACAAGGCAAAGGTTCTAATTTGTTTCAAATTGTTGGTAAAAGTGATCTTTAATATGTCCACTCTGCACCCTGGATTAAAAGAACACACACACACACACACACACACACACACACACACACACACTTCAGCCTTCTAAAATGACCCTTTGACTATTGAAATAAGAGTGGATAAGTAAAGGCTTTTTGGGCTAAACATCTTATGGGAGATATTTTTAAAACATTTGGTAAAATTCTGACAGATGAACACTGCTAGTGTTATATAAGAAAATCTTTCTAGGTCTCTTTCTAATTTTCACTTTATATCTGTACCGGTATCTGTTATAGAAGATAAAATTTATTTACCGGAATAAATTATACAGAATATAACGGATTTACCATTATCAAGATGACTTGTGTTTAAATGAAATTTTTGTTATTATAAATAAATGTTCATTTAACGTTTGTTTATATATTTCTACTTGTGGTCTTACTGGATAAATTTATCAGGATCATATTACACTGTGCATTGGACATTGCAAATTGCACACCAAAGTTTTTATCTATTTATGCCATCACTAGAAATGTTTGGGCTTACTGGGTTATGACATCCTTGCTAAAATTTCAAAGGATTAAGTGGGATAATTATAAAACATATTAAAGTAAATAAAAATATTTTTGCAAACTTTTTCTCTGGGATGTACTAGTAAATTAAGACTTTTCCTCTCTGTTTCTTTAATATTTAGAACAACACTTGGCATGTGATAGTAGATCAATCTTTCCTTACCAAATGAGTTAAAATATTTAAAAATAAAAATCACATGAGCCTATTGCTAACATTCTAAAACAAAATAATCAACATGTTTATAGGTAAGTTAAGGATTTTATGCAAAAGATGGAATTTATAGTGACATATGTTGCTATAGAAATTTCCTCAATTGCTGCTGAATACACACACACACACACACACACACACACACACACGACAAACCACTGTGTCGATTTCAGAGACTAAGAACACATGGTATTTTAAATTTGTGCAGTCTTGGTGGGATTGTAAATTAGTACAACCACTGTGGAAATCAGTATGGAGGTTCCTCAGAAGACTATATGCGTGGAACCACCATATCACCAGCTCTACCTCTCCTAGGTATTTAGCCTAAAGAATTAAAGTCATCATGCGGAGTTTCACGGAAGATGGAAGGAGACTCTCATCATTATACAGAATACATGTATGATGTTGTGAGGAGAAAAAGAAAAAAAAAAGTGTGTCACATTATATTGGATAGAGAGAAGTGATGGGAGGGGAGGGGAGGGGAAGGGGGGATAGGAAGGGCAGCAGAATAGAATAGAAATTATGATTGCTGTATGTATATAGGTGACTCTATGACCAGTGTGATTCTGCAATCTGTACAATTAGAAAAATGAGAAATTATACCCCAATAGATTTAAATGTATGAATTGCCAAGATCATTGTAATGTCATGTGTAGCTAATAAAAGAAAGAAAGATAGAAAGAGAAAGAAAGGAAGAAAGAAAGAAAGAAAGAAAGGCAAAAAAAAAAAAAAGTCATCATGCTACAGAGATCCACGCAGACCCATGCTAATAGCAGCACAATTCACAGTAGCCAAACTATGGAATCAGCCTAGGTGTCCATCAACAGATGAGTGGACAAAGAAATAGAGTTTTACTCAGGCATAAAGAAGAATAAAATTGTGTCATTGAAGGAAAATGCATAGAACTTGAGACCATTATGTGAAGTGAAATACGCCAAAGTCAGAAGGTCAAAGGTCATATGTTTTCTCTCATATGTGGAAGCTAGAGAGGAAAAAGGGAAATAAGGTGGAGGCAGATCTCATGAAGATTGAAGGGTGAACAGTAGAACAGAGGAAAGGGACCTGGGGGAGGGAGGAGGGAAGGGAAAGGGGAAATACTAGGAATGACATTGATCAAATGATATTGTTACATTGTGTGCATGTACAAATATATAACAACAAATTATGTACAAAATATTATGCAAACAAAAATAGGGGATAAAATAAAAATGGGATTTTGAGCTTCTGCTGAAGAAAATCATCGTATTTTCCAAAATGATTGAATTCTAAAATAAAAATACTATCATGCATACAAAGACATATGTGGTTAGACAAAATTATGTGCATGAGAAGATAAATAAAACTCAAAATAATTATTGTCTTTGAGCTTAAAAATGGTGAAAAATGAAATGGAGGCTCTGGGCTGGCCTTCAAAAAATTCTACTTATAAAGATTTATTCACTTTATAATGTAACATTGAAACAAATCGGGCAAAAAGATAAATATGTTGACCCTGGCTAGTAAGTAAAGAAGTATCTGTTCCAATACTGTCTGCACACACATCATTACTAAACAGGTAACAGTAATAGAAAGCAGAGAAGTCTCTGCCGCACCCCAGGTCCTCATCCCTGCCGCACCCCAGGTCCTCATCCCTGCAGCCTGGATCTGCTCCCAGCCAGGGCTCTTGCACATCCCAGACCAGATTCCGGCAGAGTTGCCACAAAGTTCTACCAGAATAAATAATCCCCCAAAGAGCTGTGCTTACCTTGCTGTTTACCCAAAGCTGCTCAGGCTGACCTTATTTGCAACCTTCTTTACATAATTTTCACTGAGTCACTGTCCCCAGGAAAAGGATCATCACTCTAGATTTCATGATATTATCAGGAGATAACAGTTGTTAATGCATAGAAATACAGATATTTGTAACAGTGTTCTGAGCTACTCTGATGATATTTGTTTTCTCTTTATTCTTTTGTTTAGACAGAAATTCAAGTGTCCCTATCAACCAAAGAAAACTCCAAACCCTGCTCCTTTTTCTGTGTCAAAACTGATCTTTTTTTTTTTTTTTTTGCAGAAATATACTTTTACAAGATGAGAATAATATTTTTATCCCCTTCTCAGCAACCAAATATTAGGGAGAAACATGTATATAAGCAATTTTTAATGATTAGTGATAGATATCTCAATATTAGAGAATAGATTTTTTAAATTCAACTTTTATAGGTGAGTTTCTAATCTCCTCTCATTTTTTTTTTCATTTCGGTTTATATTTTTTGAGGTTTTGCTGTTCGGTGCATGTTCATTTACCATCATTAGCTCTCTGCTCAAGGGACCCTTTTATCGCTATAAAATTTCCCTATTTATCTTTCATAATATTTCTTAAAAATTCATTTTATTTGATATAGTCAGAGCCATCTCAGTTCTCTTATGATTATGGTTTTATGATATTTTATTTTAAAAGATGTAAGAGTTTCTGGATGACATGTGGGGACATTGCCAAGGACAGAGTTTGCAAGTGGACTTTCCTGGGGTCCTCCCTCCAGGGAGGCAGATCATGGCTGTGCTTGCCTTTTCTGTTTTTCTGGGAGGAAGAGATGGTCCCCATTACCACCGGGAGGTGTCAGTACAGACACTGCTGCAGAAGCCATGGAAAAGTCCCTGCGTCTGAAATCTTTCTCTACAGCAAAAAGGAAAAACAAGTTTACTACACAGCTCCAGGACTCCCTGTTTACAACACTCTGTAGATTTTCTTGAAGAAACAAGAAATTTCATGAGAATAAGACGGATTTAGAATTTTGGTCGCAGGGGATCAAGTTGGAGTCGGGGAGGAGTCGGGGAGTCAGAGGGGAGGGGAAAATAGAAAATAAAAATCAAGACAACTGAGCTTATTCTAGGTGTCAGACTTCATGGTATGTGCTTCAAAAGGTCAGTTCAGTAATCATCATATGGCAAGGTAGGGACCATTCTCACGTTCCTCAGGCTAGAGGGTCATGTCTGCTAGAGAGCAAAAGACATGGATGTCTGACTCAGCAGGTAGGGGGAGCCTAGGATGAAACGTGGCTTTGATTGTTGTCAAATGGATTGGGTTTCTTCCCTGATAACAACAGCAAAGCAGAAGAGAATCCCAAGGAGATCCCTAGGTACCAGACCTTCTATTAGATGGTGGTGTGGCCATGGTGAAAATATGGTGACAAGGAGTGTGAGGAAGGAACTGGAGGGCAGATACATCCCACAAGTGTTCTGGTGTGCCAGGTGCCTGATGCACACAGGTGAAGTTCTCAAAATAAAGATTCTCTTTTCTCTCCCTCCTCCTTCCTCTCTTCTCTCTCTTCTCTCTTCTCTCTTCTTTCTCTCTCTCTCTCTCTCTCCTCTCTCTCTCTCTCTCTCTCTCTCTCTCTCTCTCTCTCTCTCTCTCTCCCCCCGTCGCTCCTTCCCTCCCTTTCTCTCTCTCTCTCAAACACATACACATACATGTTACTTTTTACATTTTTAGACAGAAAAAGTACTCACTGTCTTGGGCATCTGTAATCGCACTTGTGCCCTGTACAGTATTTCAAATTTTATTGTCATCTCCATGTTTCTGATTTGATGTAGATTCCTTGAAGGCAAGGAATATGTAGTATTCACTTTGGAAACTTTGGCATCAAGCATAGTGACTTGTACTCAGTAAGTGTCAATAAATGTCCAATGTCCATAACAGACAAATAAATAAGAGAAATTGTGTGTGTGTGTGTGTGTGTGTGTGTGTGAGAGAGAGAGAGAGAGAGAGAGAGAGAGAGAGAGAGAGAGAGAGAGAGAGAAGGGAAATTGTCTGAGCAACAGGAGACCTGATGAAGTAAGTGTGAGCCTGCCATATTACGTATGAGCAAGGAAACATGACAAGATATTTGAAGGAAATAAAGCTCACAAAATTGAGGGTGTGTATGTATGTGTATGATTGTGTGTGTTGAAGTTGAACATTTACACATAACAAATTATGTATTAAAATCAGAAAAGGAGATGAGTGGTTTGTGGTTGTCCCTTAATAACAGATAAGTATTGCAGTTAGCTATTGTGTGATCTTCTGTTTTGTTTAAATATTTGTGGTGGAGAAAAGTAGTCTTCAAATTTAGAATATCTACCATTGTTGACTAACTCTGTGTTTAAGGGGAAAAAAAAGCATAATGAATTTTTGAATTAAATATAGGGTATAGTCTAGATTTGTAATGTCTCCCCCAAAACCAGTGTGTTAAAAATGTTTAGTTTCCATCTTGGTGTTATTGGCAAGTGAGTTGGGGGGGGGGGCAATGGGGAGGGAGAAAGAGAGAGAGAGAAGGCAGGGATAAGATATGAGATACAGTGCTCAAGGGCATACCCCCAGTGACCTACCTTCTCCAGCCACACCTACCTGCCTACAATTACCACCCAGTAGAATATTCAAATTATTAATCCATCAAATGAATTAATCCACTGATGAAGTTACATCTCTCATAATCCAATCACAGTGTTTCACCTGTGAACACTGCAGCATTGCCTAACTCATGAGCTTTAGCGGGGACATTCCTAAATTCAAAGTAACAATAGTTCCTATGAGACTTTGTCTTCTGAAAGGCACAAGCCACTCCTTAGTGGATTTTGTACAGCCTCCAGGATAAGAAACCTATAGGTCTTACATTTCTGAAATGTTCCTGCATTCCATTTCTATAAACTCTTAGCATCTTCAAGATTAATCACAAATAGAACCTAGTAATGATAGAAGGCATGGAGTCCCATGTGAATTGACCACCTAATACCTAACAAGCTTCCTGTTACTAGAGAAGCCTGGGTTCTTGTAACCTCAGGTTCCTACTCTGCTAAATAGAAGAATGCCAACACAGTATTATTATACAGATGAAAGAAAATATTTATAAAAGGCCTACACCACTTCTAAGAAATATTCAACAGTAAGTAATTAATAGTAAAATTACTAGTTGCAGTAATAGTGAGAAATAATATTATTTAAATATAGTTAACTATGGTAATTATATCAGTAGTCAAGAAACAGCGTCTATGCTGTTTCCAAGGAGCACTCAATGATATATAGCTGATAACAGTCATAAGTGAACATAGGAAAAGCACTTTTTGCCATATTTCATATACTTGTTTATTTATATAGGTACGTATACCCTCTCTTTTTCCAGTTCCTCAAGACCTACTCAGGCTGAAAGCACTCATTGGCTAATTGCTCTCTGCTCTAACACTACCTTTCTCCTCAGGACCCCCTTCTCTCTCTCTCTCTCTCTCTCTCTCTCTCTCTCTCTCTCTCACACACACACACACACACACACACACACACACAATAGGCATTTGCCCTCAGGAAGGTTTGGGCACTTCTTGACTTGCAGGGAGTAGTGAAACTGCAGGAGGTACAGATGGGGATAATTCATTCAGCAAACTCATGCTTGGCGTGGTCTATAGAGGGCAGAGGTCCCTGAGCCCTTGGAGCCCTTGGGTAGCTCTTCTTTGGAGCTGACTTTGATGCACTGGGCAAGGGAACCCAAGCCAGCTGCAGACACACCCCCTGCCACAAACTTCCTTCCTGCTTTCCTTGGGGTGGGAAGGGGGGCTATTGCCAGAAGGAACCCAGGAACACAGCATGAGCCACCGCTGTCCCCAGGGAGCAGTGGGCTGCTTTTAGAAGGAACCCCTTTTAGAAGCTTGGCTTTGCCTTCAGGGCCAGAAGGACAAGAGGTTACTAAACAGAGTCTCCTCATCTTAAGCCCTGGAGATGGGTCTGAGAGAGAGGATGGATTCTCCCAGAAGTCTGTGGCAGGGGCAGAACAGCCTCCACCCTCACTCTCCTGTCCACCCTCACCCTCCTGGTCTCCTGGTGCCCCTTCCACTTCCTCAGGTGCCCGCTGTCATTTCCCCATCACATCCTGCCCCCTTATTGCTATGGAACAATCCAGTGGGTTAGTGGGGTGCAGCTTTCCTCCTGAGCTTGACCAAGAAGGGGGTGGGCCTCTTAAGGGACAACCACAGCCACTTCCCTTCCAGGAAATTCATCAATAAACCAGTTGAATCTGCCCACCCTAGCAAAACCTCCCTCTTTCGACTGTTTCCTCTCTGTACTGGTATAATTTAAAAATTATAAATATTTTTGCATATATGTGTACATGTCCATATATTGCTACATTATATATTTACGTGGGTAATTTACGTATATATGTGAATTGCATTTGATTTTACATTATTTACACATATGATCTATATGTTGTCACAGGTACTCAGTAAGAGCTTAAGTAGCAACACACAAGAGCTGTCCTAGGTGAGAGCTAGTGTCAGTGCACCTCGAGGTGCTGAGCCCAAACAAATGGCTCTCCCTGCATGGTGTCCAGCCTTCCTGGCCAAGCTGAACACATTCATCCCAGAGATGACAGCAAGTTAGAGATGGGATCTGCTGGGGCTATATCTGGAGTCTAAGAAGGATTAGAAGCTGTCCTGATCTTTTTCACTGGTGGAAAATACCACTCTGGGCTGAAATTGACAATAAAAAAAATGTACAGAAGGGAAAGAAACCCCAAGGAGCCTTTAGGACTTCCTCTGGCTGCTTCTATGTACATACTGGACACAACAATTTAAAAAACCTGGTGTTATCAGTATCACCCGGGTCATCAAAATAGTTAAGTTCATGGAAATCACATGAGGAGTAGCAATTCCAACAAACTTCAGTCAGTAAAAAGAGATTTGCTGACCTCAAAGAGGATCAAAGAGGAAGGCAGATGCGCTGTCAGCGTTGTTCAAACCGTTTCTGAATTTAGGTCCTGTTTTTAATTTTCCTTATCCATTAAGGCAATACGAAGAAACATCTTTATGTATCTTTTCCATGTCTACCATGCAGCAAACTCAAAATTCATACCAAAGTACATACTGTAGCTAATTCACAATTTTCCCTGAAATTTGTATAGTTTTATTTCATTGTGTCTTCTTTATTTATTTTGTGTAGAAACAACTTTTGAGCATGGATTAAAATTAAAATTACTCAATTTAAATAGAAAATGCTAGCTGAAATGTGCTGGTGTATTTTATGAGTTGGTTCTTCTAGAACTTAATGTGGCTTAAAAAGCCAGCAAGTAGAAGTTGTTACATTTCAATGTTATACTTAAAGATTTTAAGTTATTAGATGACTATTGAATTTATTACATTTCATATCTGGACATTTGTAAATGTATTTTAAATGTTGAAAAAATGAAATAAAAATGCAAATTTCTGTATCTATTGGAATCCTTTAAAATGAAAAGTCAACTCTTCTGAGTTGAGAGGGGCAAAGGATGAAAAATTAATCCAGTGTCAGTGGAACAATACAAAATAGTCTGATGTGTAAGCAGAGTCCAAGAAAATGAGGGAGAGTGCAGAGTGGAAGATTATTGAAAGAAAGGATTGGTATTTCCCAATTTGATAAAATATATAAGTCCACAAATCAAACCAGCTCAGCTGACCTCAAGTGGAATAAATAAACATAAAACACCATGGCATTCATCATTAAGTTGCTAAAAACAAGTGACCAGGAGAGAATGTTGAAAGCAGAGAAAAGAAAAACATGGAAAAACAAAGTCAAGAATATTTGTAGACTTCCCATCAAACATCATGTCAGGCAAAAGGCACCATTAAAGCAAAGACAGAAACTCTGGACCTAGGATCCAGCCTGTGAAAATATCCACTGGAAAAGGTCATATCTCACTAGT
This sequence comes from Marmota flaviventris, assembly GCF_047511675.1. NCBI lineage: Eukaryota > Metazoa > Chordata > Mammalia > Rodentia > Sciuridae > Marmota > Marmota flaviventris. The sequence goes on along the minus strand of NC_092506.1, from coordinate 12,392,183 downwards.
ATGCATAATTAGAATGCACCAATAAAATTATAAAAATAAAGCAGTCAAAACAATCAAGTTAAAATATATATGTATTCAGACAACAAAAATGAGAGAAAAAAATATGAGAAAATACATTAGAGGAAACTCTTTAGGCTGAAGGAAGATGGTATCAGATGAAAACCTGTGTACACACTAAGTAATGAAGAAAACCATGATGAATTAACCTAACAAGGTGCACTATAGAAGCTCAAAATATTAAGGTCAATTGCATTTCTGAAAACTAGAAATAATTTCAAGATCATATTTATGTACATATATAAATATATGTAATACCATTATTTTATATGTGTATATGTATACACACATAATATAAATAAAATGCTATTTCCAAAGCATCAAAATACCCAATAATATACATATAGACAAACTTAATAAAATATGTGCAAGGCACTAAAACACAAATTACAAATTATTGCTGAAAGATATTAAAGAAGACCTACATAAATGAAGAGGCGTATGGCATTAAGGCATTGGAAAATATATGATATTGCTCTCAACTGGCAATACTTCTCCAAGTGACTTGTAGATTCAACATACTACTAATGATGCCCCAGAAGGCCCTTTTAAATAAGTTGATAAGCTTATTTTAAATTTTACCTGGGATAATTGAAGACCTGGAATGGACTAATGGATGTTGTTAACTGTAGGAAAACGTGTAAGATACATGCTACCCGATTTCGAGACCGACCCCAAAGCTATATTTCAGTGATAAAAATTAATAGCAAGATACAAAATAAAGGAACAGGAAATTATTATTCAAGTCCTAAAATAAAATGCACGAGTTGGTCCTACAACCAAAGCAGTGGACTTCCACTCTTTATTTCTTCCCTTCAGGTTTATTTGTGTTCTTATTAAGGATATGAACATATATATGTCTCTTCATCTCTCTTCATACCCTTTCCACTGAGTATGGCAAATCTATAAGATCAGTGTACAGAATCAGAAAGGTGTTCTACCACACAGTAGGGAGACTACACATTATAATAAAGTACTATGCATTTCAAAAAAAGGAAGATTTTCACTATAAAGAAATAATAAATGTTTGAGAAGATACATATTAAACCCAGATTTGATCATTATAAAATGTATAATGGTGTTGAAATCTTATGGGGTACCCCATGAATCTGTGAAAAAATAAAATAAATAAAATAGAGGTAACTGCTAATATGCTCAAATGAAGACTTAATCCTAGTCAAAGTTAGTACTCATTTTTATGTTGCTACTTGTTTTCATGTTAAGTTTTAAAGAATCTTTATATACAACCTACCAGAGTCACATACCAATTTAATAATGGTAGTGTTTACAAAAACCTAATATGAAAGTCACTGGAATTTTTATACAAGAAGAAGCTGAAGCATCGCAATAAGTTGCCCATGATCACCCATTTCATAAGTTTTGAAGCATGTAATTAGGTATTTGAAAAGCAATTATATTTATTAGAAATGTAAAAAAATAGTCAAAGACTCATGGATATTTTCCTATTGCTATTCTTTTAAAAAAATTTTTTTAGTTGTCAATGGATCTTTTATTTATTTTTTATATGCAGTGCTGGGTATCAAACCCAGGGCCTCACACATGCCAGGCAAGCTCTCTACCACTGAGCTACAACTCCAGCCCCTCCTCCATTGCTATACATTCTAATCACTTTTAGATAAGACCTAGAACAACCAGATGAAGAGTAAGTTTGAAATGACATGATGTGAAATGAATGCAGGGAGTCTTCTCTAAAATTTAAGATCTTAATATCTGATCCTAATAGCCCAGAATGTGTATATGAACTTTTTTACAACTAAAAATGAACTACTCTTTTAAAATATCTGGGCATACCATAGTTCTCAGCAAAAGAAGGCATTCTCTGGTTCTTTAAACTCAAAGAGGAAAATCAGGAAATACAAGGGTAGGATGCTTTTCAAAAGCCAAGGTGGAGAAAAGAATCAGGTAATGAAGAACTTAGAAGGTTTAGCATGAGGTTTGCATTATTTTTCTTCTTTTTTTCTGAAATTACAGAAAAATCCATTTAAGGGTTTTGCCTGGGTAGTATACTCTCTTATTGGTTCTATTTTCCATTTCTTCAGATATTTAAAACATGAGATTTGTCCTATTTCCAGTTATACCTTGGCTCAGCAACTCCAACGCTACTGTCAGGGTTTAATCTTTCACCACTCAATTCTGCTCCCCTCTGTAGGGATTGTTCTGTCACAGGATTCTTAGAGAAACACAATGTCTGCTGAGAGCAGCAGATTCACATCCTCACAGCTCCAAGCCCAACAGGAAAAGGAAATGATTTCCTTGTTGGTGAAGCAACAGTGGGATTAGATTTGATTGGCAGCATGTCATTCATACAATTGATGATTCCTGTCACAATGCTACCCAAGAACGTCACTTAAGTTGGGTTAGTGTGATTCTTCCATTGTCTAAATCCAGGAAAAAGTGGACTCCTTGTGCTGGGGCAGAATCTTCTCTACCTTTGGAGAAGCTAAGTTGGGTCTTCACCTCTCCCCCCCACAACTGCCCCATCATCTTGATCCCTTTAGACCCTCAGTTCTTTGTGGGCTGAGCCCCCCCACCTACCCCCAGGCACTGACAGGTCTTATTTTGGGGGTATGGTGGCTGGGAACAGCTTTGCTTTCTCTAATCTGCCTGAATTGTGACTTGGCACAAACCCCCAGGAGGGATTTGGAGTCGTTTCCGTGGTTACAGGGCCCACATGTATAGTATTCAGTATAAACATTTTGTAAATAAAATGTTTTGTGGCTAGGGGTGTAGATGACTTCTTCAAGAGGGGTTTAAATTATCTCTCAAATTCAGGTTCATGATTCTCAGAACAAATAGAAAAACATTCTGGTGACAGAAGCTTCAAAATATTAATGAAGTTTTGAAGAAAAAGAAAAGTGAGGGAAGGATAGCAACGAATACAAAGTAATCAAAAGACGGTAATTAGTTACAAAAATAGATAAACATGTCTTTACTATATAGTAAAATATTTTTACTTAATATTAATTATGTCATCAGTATTATTGTCATAATGGCCTAGCATTGTGAAAAGCACATTGAATTTATGTTTTGGGGTTCCGGGGAGTCCTACCACTGAGCTACATCCCCAGTTCTTTTTGTTTTTATTTTGAGACAGGGTCTCTCTATATGCTCAGGGTCTATATGCTGAGGCTGGCCTTGAATCTGTGATCCTTCTGCCTCAGTCTCCTGAAGGGCCACCATACTAGATAATTTATAAAATTAAACAATACTAATAAAAATAAATGTCAGGGTCAAAACTATATATAAATTAGAGGAAATATAAAAAGATATGCAATAAATTTGGGATGAGAAAAAATTTTCCAAGCAATTGAAACCATTAATGAATAAATATTATGGGGTAATAAATAAACATTCTTGTAAAAGAAATGATAAAACTCTTTACATTATAAACATATTTTTATAACAAGATACACCAAAAATAAATGTAGAAGAAAAATAGCTCACTGAAAAAAAATTATAATTGCATCACAGGACACAGATGGTGAGTTAGTATCACTCATATGAAAATATCAATATATAATAAGTAAAAAGATAAATAAGCTAAGAATATGAACCGTTATCTCACAAAAGAAGAGAAATGACAATAAACTTACTTCAATGTATAAAGGAAAACACTCAATTATTATTACTTCATCCATAAAAATCGTTAACTAACAACTGAAACATGTTTTAAGATCCAGCTTCTCAACATGGAATCAAGGACCCATATCAGCTCCATGGTTTGCTGTTTCTGCTTATTTTATTTCATTTTAAATCTAGTTCACTTGGAGACATACACATCTGCCAGTGATAAAGCAGGTCACCTGTATTCTCACTGATGTTCAGTAAGAGATGTTGAACACCTGTGTTAACATAAAAGCACCAGTTTTCAGATTCACCCCATGGAACTTCCAGATTACCATCTAATCTTCAACCAGGAAAATGGAAAGCCCTTAGTTCTTAAGTGACTTTTTCTAATTATTGTCCACATACAAAGCTGGAGAAAGTGGACAATAGATACACACACACACACACACATATGTATATCTATACACACACACACACACACACACACACACACACACATATATATAGGTCAATTCATCCTTTGAATCAATACATATTTATAAAGTGTCTATGATAGAGATAGAGAACTGGATGTAAACTTGATTAAGATATAAACCTATTGAGGTGGGGGAGAGAGAGTGAGAATGTAAAGGTTGAATCTCACCCAAGTGTATGTCTATCAATGGCTTTTGCCCATACAAGGACTGACTGTCCTGTATACCATGGTCTTTTACGTGGCATAGGTGAAGAAGCAGAAGGCAAAGAAGGGAGATATCCATGTAGCTCAACTTCCAGAAGAAAAAAAAAAAAGAGTTGTGTCCCTTAAGGTGGGTTTAACAAACAAAAAAATGAAAACAATCAAGCAAATGGGAGGAACAGCACTGGACAGGGAAGCAGGGATATGTGGTCTGCATCAAGGACTCATGGTGCCCACTTCAGTAATATCCTCCAGCCCCTCACAGGTAAGGCTTCTTTGCCATTGTACTGCCCTGAAGATGGATGAATGACACTCGAGTCCTGTTGACCACCAAAGGCATGATTTATTTACTCAGCTTCCAATATTCTGCTAAAATTCCATTGGAATGCATCGTTGAGTTCCAGAGGGGAAATGGGAACATGATCCTGAGCTTTTATAGACAGAGATAGAGAGACAGACTAGAGTTGGATTCTGGCACTTTCCCAAATGGGGTTCTTGCTTAAAATTCAGAATAGATTTTTCTGGAACATTTTTCTCTTGATGTGACATCAAACTTCCTTAAAAGGGTGCACCAGATGCTGTTTCTGTCACAGGAGGGTTTGGTGGCAGAATCAACACGACCTGTGAAATACATGAGAATGCCACAGGTGAGAGATCAAACCACCTCAGGTCTCCCTTCCCCACCCACTTATGTCATCAGCAGCATCCACGCCACCTTCTCTGAATTCCAACCAGAGCAGCCTGGTGGACTCTCAGGCGTTCCTCAGACCAGGCTAGATCCAGGAGCCTCACCCAGGGATGGCGCTGGGCCTGAGATGTGGTGGCTGGGGCTGAGTCTTAGAGTGGATCCATCTTATGCGTGGATGATGGTCCCTGAGGAGTTACCCCTCACCAAGGTGCTATGGGAAATGCAGGGCTGCTCCTCCAAACCAGGTTACTCGTGCTGATGACAGTGCACATCCAAATCAGGATCTGCTGCCACAATAAAGCCCCACCAAACCCACACTGGCCAGGGTGGCAGGAATTATCAGGAAACTAAGGAATATTCTTCCACAAACTCATCAGGAAACGAAGTTTTGGGGGGACAGTAGCTAAAGCAGGAAGACATGGAGACTAAACATCCAATGTCCTGAAGCCACTGCTCTTCTGGATTCACTCAGGAGAGAAGAGGGAGCAGCAGCTACTGGCTCTCCAACGGCTCCAGAGCAGAAGGGATCACACTTACATGTTGAGATTTTAAGATTCCTAAAATCTGCCTCTATGCCCAAGTGCTTCTCTCAGTGAGAAGCCTCATTCAATTAAATTACAAAATCGTTAATTTCTGAGAAACTCACACTTCTAGGGCCTTAATAATGCAAAACCCACTATGACACTTCAGGTGATTTAGCTCCTGTCTCTTTTGTGGGGGAGTTTGTTGTGGTGTGGCCTGGGAGCCTCAAAAGAAGGCAAAGAGGCACAAAGAACAGAAATGAGAACCACAAGAGCAATCTCATTAAACTGTTGTTCTATATTTGTCTGTGAGTTTTGCTGCCCCAGGGCCTTTGGGTAATGAAGCTAATGAGCAGCTGTTGAGGTTTTACTAGCCACTTCTCTGGAACCCTCAATGTGTGGAGGCTCCTCCTGCCCTGTTATTCCTATAATTTCTTTCTTGGTTTCTTCTCTGTCCATTTCCCACTTTCCTCTCTTTGGATGATTTTCTTTCCACTTAGCAACCTGGCGGGTCTGCTGCAGGCCTCAGGTAACACAATGGCCAGGTGTGCACCAACTGATGAAGAAGTCAGATGCCTCATTTTTCTTCATTAGGCCAGGGGAGGTTTTGTAGTAGAATAACGGAGTGAAGTCCTGCATTCTCTGGGAACCTCGTCCTTGTGAAGTGTTTCTCTTCCTTGGATTTTAAAAGATGCCTTTTAAGAAGGTAAGGATGGGGAAACCTAGCCTTTCTTCAGCCACTGTGACAGGCGGAATTCTAAGATCACACTCAGTGACTCATATTCTTGTAATATGACGTCAGTATGATGGGATATCACTCCTGTGAGTAGTTTACTGATCAGTTTGGCTTTGAGTATATCATTATTCTGGATGAACCTGACCTAATCATGTGAGCCCTTTACAAAAGACTGAAAGAGGGCTGGGATATAGCTCAGTTGGTAGAGTGCTTGCCTCGCATGCACAAGGCCCTGGGTTCAGTCCCCAGCACCACACACAAATAAAAAAGACTGAAAGAACTTGAGACATATGCTGTCCCACTGTCCTCAGAGAAGTATGTCTTGTGAGTTCAAGAATGGAATATGCCACATGAGCATGGAAGAGGGCTAGAAACTTCATATGAGATCATGGGCTCAACCCATCTCTGTGAATGCAGCTAATCTGTGTTTAGACTCTTGAGCCTTGAAACTGAGATAATCAGCCTGTGCTGTCCTAAGCCTCCAGGTCTATGAAGTCGACCACACAGCAATAGAAAACTGGTAGAGATGTCTTCAATGAAGGCCAATATACTCACCCCACCAGGGTTGCAGCAGGTCACTTTGCATCCAAAGGCAGCGACGAACACAGCAATGCAGAATTCCAGCACACTAAAAATGAACATCACAGCATCTACACCCTAAAAATAAATTCATACCAAAGAAACATGAGGAATCCAGACAATATGTTCTTACATTTAAAATTAATAGAATGCCAAAAGAGAAAAAGTATGGGCCAGGAGTATAGAATTCTGGCTCCTAATTATGAACAACCATTGGCCAATTCTTGGAACACTGTATGTCACCTATTCTCTCACTTTTTTTGGCTGATGAAATAATCATCCCCCCCTCTACCCCTCGTTCTCTACATCTCAATGCTATTGTGGACACAGAATATGAAAGAGCTTTGAAAAAGGTGGTGGCAGGGAATTGTAAAGATTTTTCAAACACAAGTAACTCCATATAGTTAATGCAGTAATCAAATCTCACATCTTAAATATTCTAAGAAGAATGAAAATTCACCAAAACAGTCCACATCCTCATTCTTAGAACTTGTGGATGTGTTAGATTAAATGGCAAAGGGAATTAAGCTTTCAGATGGAGGAAAAGTTGTTCATTAGCTGAAATGGGAGAATTATCCTGCACTGTTCAAGTAAACCCAAATGAATCACAGCATCCTGCTAAGTGGAAGCAGGAGGCAGAAGACACAAAAGTCAAAGTCACTTTAAAATATGGCACCACTGGAAGATAGAAGCAATCTAACAAAAGAGGTGAAAGACCTCTACAATGAAAACTACAGAACACTAAAGAAAGAAATTGAAGAAGACCTTAGAAGGTGGAAAGATCTCCCATGTTCTTGGATAGGCAGATTAACATTGTCAAAATGGCCAGACTTCCAAGAGTACTTTACAGATTGAATGCAGTTCCTAGTTAAATTCCAAGGACATTCTTCATAAAAATAGGAAAAGCAGTCATGAAAATCATTTGGAAAAATAAGAGGCTCATAACAGCCAAAGCAATCATTAGTGAGAAAAGTTAAGCAGGAGGCATAATAATATCAGACCTTAAATTATACTACAGAGCTATAATAACAAAAACAACACGGTATCGGCACAAAAACAGACACGAAGACCAATGGGACAGAAGAGAAGACTCTGAGACAAACCCACATGAACATAGTTATCTCATACTAGACAAAGATGCCACATACATACATTGGAGAAAAGATGTCCTCTTCAACAAATGGTACTGGGAAAACTGAAAATCCATATGTAGTAGAATGAAACTGAACCCCTATCTCTCAGTCTGCACAAAACTTAACCCCAAATGAATCAAAGACTTAAACATTAGACCAGAAACCCTCCACCTACTAGAAGAAAAAGTAGGCCCAACGCTCCACCATGTTGGCTTAGGAACAGACTTCCTCAACAAGACTCCTAAAGCTCAAGAAGTAAAATCAAGAATCAATAAATGGGATGGTCTCAAACTAAAAAGCTTCTTCACAATGAAGGAAGTAATCAAGAGCATGAAGAGAGAGCCTGCAGAATAGGAGAAAATCTTGCCACCTGCACCTAAGATACTGCATTACTCTCTAGGATATATAAAGAACTAAAAAAAAAATAACTCAATCAATAAATGAACAAAGAAACTGAAAAAGAAATACAAATCATCAGCAAATATATTTTTTAAATGTTCAACATCTCTAGCAATTAGAGATATGCAAATTAAAACTACACTGATATTTCATTTTATTCCAGTCAGAACGGCAATTACTAATACAATAACAATGAATGTTGGCAAGGATGTGGGGGGAATGGTACCCTGTGGGACTGCAAATTGGTGCAACCATTCTGGAAAGCAGTATGGAGATTCTTCAGAAAGCTTGGAATAGAACCACCATCTGACTCAGTTATTCCACTCCTTAGCATATACCCAAAGGTGTTAAAATCAGAATACTCTAATGATGTAGCCACATCTATGTTTATTCACAGTAGCTAAGGTACGGAACCAACCTAGGTGCCCTTCAACAGATGAATGGATAAAGACAATGTGGTACATATACACAATGGACCATTACTCATTCATAAATAAAAATGAAATTATGGCATTTGCTAGTAAATGAATGGAACTGGAGACTATCATTCTAAGTGAAATAAGCCAATCTCCCAAAACCAAAGGTCAAATGTTCTCTCTGATATGCAGATGCTATCACACAACAAGGGAAGTACAATAGTTCAGTGGATTAAACAAAGGGGAGGGAAGGAATGGAGGGTAGAAATAGGAAAGAAAGTGGAATGAATCTAACATAACTTTCCTATGTACATATATGGATATACCACAGTGAATCTTCACATCCTATGCATACACAAGACTGGGAGTCCTAATTAGAATAAGATATATTTCATGTTTGTATAAATATCTCAAAATATACTCTACTGTCATCTATAACTAAAAAGAACAAATTAAAAGAGGGAATGACACGGCAAGGGACCTTGCCGTGGTCTCTAGAAGCTAAGGAAAGGAAAGAAACTTCACAAAGTGAAAAAAGTTTATTGCTTCATTTTTGGAGCCAGTAGCCTCCTACCTCCCCAACAGGCTTGAACCATAGGGTCCCAAGAAAAAAGGAAGTACTCACAGTTAAAATGGACATGATCAGGGAACAGTCCTCTACCATCATATCATGGATACACTGATGGTATTCAAATGACAAGATGCTCAAGCTGGATATACTGAGCATGATGCCCGATGCAGCCAGCACAGAGCTGGCTATGTTCAATCCTAGACTGGCTTGGACCTGCAAAAGGAATGAAAATCAGTTAAGCTACCCAATAATGTCATTAGCTGTATCTCCATCAATCACTTCGAGCCCTCCGCCTCTTTCCCAGAATTATCCTATCTTGATCATTTCAGTAGTCATTATAGTAGAGATTGTATCTGTGCATATATATAGTAGCCATGATTTCAATGTTGTTGTTTTTTCTTTATAGTAGTTGAAACTTTATTCTCTTGTCAAAACACAAATATCATCCAGTTATTTCCAGGATAAAATTTCCAATGACTCCCATGTGCACATAAACTCTGAACAGAATTAATAGGGATTTCAAAGACCTTTATATTTTAGCTAGAAAGCCCTGTCTTGCATCCAGGTGCCTGCCACAGGAACCTGACCGCTCATTTTCTAAATTCTGTCAGTGTGTCATGCCTCTATGCCTTTTGTATATTCTCTCACTGTACTATGTATTCCTTTTTCCATATTCTCTTCTCACAGTGGAAGAACAGAGACTTCTTATAAGAACTAAAATTGCTTAGAAAAGTGTGAAAGATTTACTGGGTTACAGCACCTGACACATTTCAATAGTTAAGTCAGTAAACATGAGGGAGATAGACCAAGGTCAGGTTTGGACAGGTCATAATTTGCAAATATCTCTGATCATGCTCTAGAGTTTATTTATCTGTTGAGCAATAATAATTCAAATATGGCCGTTAGCCAAGGAAAACATTTGTTGAGATCTGGGCTTCTTTCTTTCTTTCTTTCTTTCTTCTTCTTCTTCTTCTTTTTTTTTTGCTTTGAGAAAGACATATTGGCATGAACATTATGTGTTAAATGATTTTTATATAATAATCTTATTCTGAATTTTTTTGCAAACTCAAAACACTTTCTGGATGTAGTTGAAATATACTCATCAATAAGTCAATAAGTCTTTGGCCACATCAATATTTGGTACTAATGTTGTCAGGGGCTGGGTCTCAAGCTTCAAGATTTGAACCCACTTGACATTCCTTCTCAGGACTCCTCTGTATCTTCATGAAAAACCCTCACCTTGCCAAACTAGTTGGTCTTATGTCAGTAATTCCATTATCAGCCAATTATTTGACTATAGCTTTTGAAAGACAACTCCAACTCATTATTTCTCCTGAAGTTTTTAGACAAAGTCTGATTTGCAAATATCTCTGAATCCGTCGGCTGCCTATTCACTTTAGTTATTGTTCCCTTTGCTAAGCAGGAACTTTTTAGTTTGATGTTATTCCACTTGTTTATTTTTGCCTTTATGCCCATGCTTCTGGTTTTACAGCCATAAAATCATAGTTAAACCAATTTCCAGGGGTTTTGTCCCTATTTTTTAAGGAGTTTTATGGTTTCAGGCCTTAATTCTATACAAGAATATATGTCTCCCTTTGGATTTTTATATAAAATAGACTCGACTAACTAGTTGCCATAAAACAAGTTACCTACACTTAATGGTGGTCATTTTTGGATCCAGAAATTAATTTGGAAAAAAGGACATCATTGCAACATTGAGTTTCCTTTACCTCTTCATAGTTTATCCCTTCATTTGTTTTACATAGCTCCTACATAGACATTATAAACGTCTTTTTACACATATTGAATATGATTGCTTGGTTATATTTTGTTATTATAATTTTAACATTAAAAAATTCAGCTGTTCATTAGCATGTGTTTGAGTGTGTATGTGTGTGTGTGTATGCATGCACATGTGTTATACACACACATACATTTGACTTTTGTATTTCGGCCATATACATGGGGAATAGTGCCATTGAGTTTAAATCCTCATTATTTTTCTATAGGTTCATTTAGATAAACTATGACCATAATAAGGTCACCCATAAATAACTATAGTTTCATCTCTTTCCTTTCTGTTCATCTTTTTTTGCTATTTCTTACCTAATTGCCCTGTTTGGGTCTCTAATGTAAATACTATGTGCAAACTGTATAACTGACAAGATATATATATTTTCAAAATATATAAGGAATTCCTACAAATCAATGCCAAAGACAAATAAAAATGTAAATTTAAAATAGACCTGTTTCCAAAGAAGATGCACAAATGACCAACAAATACAAGACAAGGTGCTTAATATCACTAATTATGAGTAAAATTCAAATCAAAACCACAATCATGTATCCCCTCCTACCTTTGGGGATGGTGATCATTAAAAAGACAAAAGATAGTACGTAACCATGAGGATATAGAGAAAATAAATCCTTCTTCACTGAATGTATGGATATAGCCATAATGGAAAATACTAGGAAGTTCCTAAAAAAACTAAAAATAGAACCATCATATGACCCAGAAATCACTTCTCTGGACATATACTCAAAGGAAATGGAAACAGGATTTCATAGAAAGCTGCCCTTCTGTGCTCATCTCAGTGTCATTAAGAATAGCCAAGCCACGGAAACCACTGAAGTGTCAGTTGGTGGATGAAGGAAAAAGAGAGTGTGATACTCATCTCTAAATATCTACACACCTGTCGGACACCTATCGCAACATGTATGTATAGGTACGATGGAGTATTATTCAGACTTTTAGGTGTAGGATATCCTGCCATTTAGAATGACAGGAATAAACCAGGGTCCAATGATTCAAACACTTGAATGTGGAACACAAAAACATTGCATTCATAGACACAGAGAGTAGAATGGTGGTTACTAGGGGCAAAGGGGCGAGGAAACATGGTAGATGATGATCAAAGGGCATAAGATTTTAGTCACAAAGAATGATGATGTTCTAGAGAGATAATACACAGGGTGGTGTTTATAATCAATAGTAATGAATACTTAAAATTGGACAAAAGAGTAGATCTTAAGTTTTCTCATCACATTCAGAAAAAAAAAAGGTAACTATAGGAGGAGAATAATATATTAATTAGCCTGTTTGTGGTGGCAATCAGTTATTTGTGTGTGTGTGTGTACCCAAACATACGCACACACACAACAAGAGTATCTTGAATGTATACATTTTAATTAAAAATCATGTTTAAAAATAAAATAAAGTTACACCTAAAAATCTGTTTTCTGCCATTGACATGTGACAAAGAGGATCATCATTTCATCCTCTTTGAACAGGAAAAAAAAGAGGAACTATTACTCACCAGACCTTTGGTAGTTCTGGTTGCAGCTGCAATTGAAAAAGATCCTGAAATAATAAACTAGGAAGAAGAAGAGGAAGAGGAAAAAGAAGGAGGTGATGAAGAAGAAGGGGGGAGAAAAATTTAAACAAATATATAAAATCATAAATTACTAAACATTATCCATAAATTAGACATGTTAAGCAGATCAATCATTATAGAAGAAACAAGTTTACAAATAACTGTTTTTTCCCCATAAACAACAGAGGAATTCTACCAGGTGTATTCTTACAGGGATTTACCAAACTTTTCAAAAAATATCTAAGTGCAATGATATCAAAATCGCTCGAAGCTGGGCATGGTGGCACATCCCTGTAATCCCAGTGGCTCTTGCAAGTTCAAGGTCAGCCTCAGCAATGAAGCGAGGCCCTAAGCAACTTAGCAAGACCCTGTCTCTAAACAAAAAATAAGACAGGGCTGGGAATGTGGCTCAGTGGTTAAGTGCCCCTGGGTTCAATCTCTAGTACTCTGCAACCCCCCACATAAAAATTGCTTGAAGGCATTGAAAAATAGATTCCAAATTCCAGATATGAAGTAACCCTAATATGGTACCAAAATTGAACAAGATATTAAAAACACAAAGAAATAGAAAATTATTCTAATTTGAAATATCTTTTAAAAGTTGTAAATGAATAGCAAAGAAATAAATTAATAAGAGTAAATTAATTTAGCAAAGAAAAATTCAAATTTCTTATTAAATGATGACTAGAATATATTAGTTCATTTGGTTCCATCAGTTGGGAAATTATCTTCCATTTAGCTGAAATGTCCAAGGTCAACTCAAAGTCTTTTACTTCAACTATTCAGTGGTTTGTGTCTGTATATACTTTTCAAGTTCAATTTTAGATGTCTCAAAATTTCATATTAATACCAAAACTGATGGGCTTAGTGAAATAGTTTGATTAACCTCCTCAACAAACTTCTAATACCAAGACAGAATAATTCATGTAAACTTAATCACCCTTGGGCCAAAAAGTAGCACAAAGAATCAGCTGTTTCATTACATGAAATAAAACATGAATATGTGTGATTTTTTTCAAATGCATTTTTAACATTGAAATATTATCATAATTTATGGCATTAATGAATTTAAGAAGAAAATTAACTTTGTAATTGCTCTTTGTATTTGCCATATTGATAAGACAATAAGATTCACCATTGCTGTTAATAAAGATCAAATTATAAATACTGTTATATATAAATAACATTGTTGTTAACAAATATAATTATTTACATTTTACAAATAATTATTTGTAAAATGTATATAATAAGTATAAATAATTGTAAAATATAAATAATTTTATCTTCCATAACATGATAGAACATTTTTGGAAGCCTAAAAGTTTTTTCATGTTTAATAGGGAAAGACTAGTACCATCACATTAAAGTCAAAATCAAGATGAGAATATGGACTATTATGCAATATCACTCTGGATACATTAACTAAAATAATTAAAAATAAGAAAAATATTTGGAACAAACAGCTAAAGTAGTATTATTTATGAATATCCGTGGAACGGCAAATATCCAAGATTCACAATTAAGAGGTACTATAAAGGATAAGAACATTTAGTATGGCACAGGGAAAGCATCATACACACACACACACTCACACACACACACATAATCAATATGTGTGTTGGTGTTTTTGAAGATAGAATTGTATAAAAGTATATCATTTACCATAGCCAAAATATACACAGTTGGCCCTCCAGATCCACAGGCCTATATCCACAGATAAGCAGGGCTGAGGGATGACTTAAGATACTTGAGCAGTCCCAGATTCTCCTTTTGACAGCTATAGGAGTCCTGGATCCCTCCCACTACGGCTATTGAGGGATGAACTGTATATACATGTGCACTCTGTGTTCAAAGGTATCTCATGGGGAAAATCTTAACAGAAAATGTGAAAATGCATATGAGTAAAACTACAGTATTCCAAAAGAATGCAAAAGAGCACTTGGATAAACCGATGAGGAGATATTTTTATGCTTATGGAATTCTACTCCAGGACATGTAGGTGGATGGGTAACTAAAGAGGTCAAAATAATAAATATTTATAATTGTTTCTTGGTGTTGGTACTTGTACAGTGTAAGGGAAAAGGAGGTGTTGTACAGGTGGAGCCTGAAAATAAAATCGAAAAAGTAATGGAAGGTGGCAGCAAGAGATAATCGACCAGTTAAGCAAAAGCTCATCTGGTGGGCACACCTACAATACTCTAGTGATACCTCAGTGAACCAACGCAGCTCCTGAACCTGCCCCACGCATAGGCAGCCTAAACTACATAGATTCGTTACCAAAATGGGCTTGGTAAGGAAAGGAAAAAGGAGTCAGAACACTCGACGTTATATGTGTGCAATTATGGGATTACATTGACGCTACTGAAGCCCAATTCCTATACCAAATAGTGGCATAATGTTGGGCAAGTTACGTAACCTCTCCAGGTTCCAGTTTCTTTATCCATACAAGAGCTTACTGACAATGCTCCCTCCAAAGTTTGTAGTGATGGTTTGAAGTGGAATTACACATATAAAATATTAAGTAGAGTGCCGAGATCATGGTAAGATTTTAATAAAAGTTTGGCTTGGCAATAGTAGTATTTGACCTTTAGTGTTGTGCAACAACCCAGAAGTAGATCAGCTCTTAAAATTCTTCCAATTTTGCAACACTGCAGGAAACTGAAGAGGGAGGACAGAAACCAGGTATATAATAAAACTTTGAACTCTCTCAGGCTCAGATTTACAGGTCAGTGGAAACCCCACAACATTCAAATGGTCTCCCTTATTCTAACATTGATCCAGTTTATAAATTTCATTTTTTTTCCTCCTCAGTAGATGAAACTTGATATTTTATACTTAATTTTCACCTTCAATTCTTAGGAATCACTCTGTTGTGTTTTATCTGGGGGAAAAGATTTTTAAACATTTTAAAGTTCTAGTTTCATTCCGTTTTACTTGTAGGTATTACTAAACATAGAAAAATAAAAGTTCATGTAACAGCTGTTCTATTTTCTAAGGGAACAATTTCCTAAGATTTGATAGTTGATGGGTGAGACACACTACATGGCCTATATATCAGGCAAGAGTCTCTTCTTCCTTGCAAAAGGAGGAGCCCCTCATTTTGCTCAGTTTCTCATGAATTTCAAGGAAATGTGAACCCTTCCCAGCCTTAGAGGTGAATCTTGATTAGTTCAAGCAAATAATGGCAAGTCCATTATTCTTTCATTTGAGAACAAGTAATTTAAAGTTTGATACATTCTGCCAACAATCCTTGATGAAGTCCTTACTAACCCTGGAAATGATTAGCCACTACGGTCCTTATTCTAGTTTGGTATTTTGCTTCTTTCTGCTATCATATATTTTAATTCATGTTTATAGAACATTTAATCTGTCAACTTCCTGAGTTGCATATTATTATTATCATTTTAAATATGAGAAAACTGAGCTAAAAAAAATTTAGATATCTTTCTCAAACTTAAAAAATGCAAGTCAGGGAATGTAGTTTTCTAATACAGCACTTGCCTAGCATGCACAAAGCTCTAGGTTCAATCCCCAGAACTTTAAAAAAATTAAGAAATAGCTGGTTTGGATGGTGCACACCTATAATTTTAGTGTCTCAGGAAGCTGAGATAGGAGGACCACAAGTTCAAGTCCAGCCTCAGCAATTTAGTGAGGCCCTAAGTAACTTAGTGAGACCCTGTTTCAATCAATCAGTCAAAAGGGTAGGGGATGTAGCTCAGTGGTAAAGCACCTCTGTATTAAATCCCCAGCATTCCCCCACCAAAAAAAAAAAAAATTAAAGAGATACAGGATAGAGTCAAGAGAGGATTCCAGAACTTGGGATATTAACAATATTAACATTGACATTATCTCTAATTATATCAGAAAGTACTCACCATCACTGACCCCCAAACTGGGTATGCTGTGTTAAATGAAATGGGGTGCGGTTCATAAAATGGCACTATTACACTCATCATTATTATTCCCAAGCTGAAGTTTATCAGGGCAATCAGAATCTGCACAACCTAGAAATTATTAAAAAAAAAAAAAAGCAAAAACTGATCATTCACCATAAAAAGGGTGCCCATGACATCCCCTTTCCAACCACTAAGTCACCCTCATTCTCTGCCTTTTCAAATACCCAGATGACCTCTTGTCACCTTTCTTCACATAAAGAACTCTGCTAACTTTCCACAAATTATCCCTCAGAATATTGACCATTGTCCCAGTGATTTCAAGGTTAGAAGGGGCATTGAGCTGCTTTTCTGATATCCATGATGCCACTTCTACCACAGTGGTTGCTCTCCTTTGCCACACACTCAGACAGGGGTCACCCAGGAATTTGGAAGCAATTATTCCAGCAAGGAGAAGTAACCTGAAGAAAGGAGAGTATGTACAGGGGAAGAAAAAATGAAAACTGATTACAACACTTAGTGGGGGTCTGGGACCTGAGAACATATGTATGAATACAGGGTTCTAAAACCAGGGGAGTGGGAGCACAATCACCCTCATGCATTACAATGGATCCAAACATTTTTTTAAAAAAATTATCAAAATTTTTGGGATGGAGCAAAACCAGTGCTTTGAGGGAAATTCATAGCACTGAGTGTACAAATTAGGAGATTTAAAATCTGTCACCTAAGCTTTCACTTTAGGAAACAAGAAAAAAGAGAGCCAATTAATTCCAAAGTAAACAGAAGAAAAAATAATTAAAAAATTAGATCAGAGGTCAGCGGAATGGAAATGGGAAATCAATAGATAAAATCAACAAACCCAAAATCTGTTTTTAAAAGATACATGAAATTAATAAGCATTTAGCCAGGCAAACTGAGGAGGAAACAAGACCCAAGACACAAAGTACTGATACCAGAAATGAAGGGGCGGCATCACTACAGATACCATGGGGCATTCAAAGATACTAAAGGAATACTGGGAGCAAGCCCATGCCCACACGTGTGATGACCCAGGTAGAAGGAATCATGTTTGAACACAGAATGTACCAAAACTCATAAAGGATAACATGCTTTTTAAGTCCAACTGTGTGACTCTGGAAAAGCAAATCATGGCTCCAGTAAAAGATCAGTGGTTGCTAAGGGTTGCGGGAAGGAAAAGAAGAATATGTAGAGCACAGAGGAATTTTAAGGAAGTGTGAATAGTTTGTCTCTATGCTAGTGGTGGATACATGTTACTGTACGTTTGCCCAAAGCCACAAAATGTACAAAACCTTGAATGAAACCTCACGTCCATTAGGAAACTTTGCTAACAATGTTGTGTTCATCTAGGTTCATCAATTGTAACAAATGCACCACTCATGAGGGAGGTTAATTAAGGGGAAGTTATGCATGTGTTGGAGCAGGATATATCTGTAGGTACATATTAGAAAATTTTGCTGTGAACTTAAAACCACTCTTAAAAAGTCCATTTAAAATACATATTAATATGTTAAAAATGAGCCCTCGTGTATGTCAACATATAACATATTTCACCAAAAAAACCCTGTATTTTTCCAAGACAAAAAATAAAATGGTGGAATACAAAAAAAATCCAAACTGTCCACAATGGCTTTTTTTTTTCCCAGTGGCTTGAAGTTTGGAGTGGAAATAACCTCTATTCTCAATGTCCTTTCATCTGCCCTAATCTGTTCTTTAACTCTCCATTTCTTTCAGGTATATCCACCTAAGAGTCCAGATCCAAGGGCTTGGAGGATAGATTATTTTCATTTTCTGAGGAGCAGGATAAGAAAAGAAAGCAGAGAGACAGATATAGGGACAATAAGGTCCATCTGTTACCAGACAGACCTATGACAGGGACCTCAGCTACCATCCAGAGCCTCTTTGGCTGCTCTCCACCGGGGTGAAGTATAACTCTTCTGGATGACCCACAACCTGGAGTGGATCTAACGTCACCATACTTCAAATGTATTGAAATCATGATGTGATGGAACATTTTAACATTTTTCAAATGGTAAGGCCTGAAGACCCAAATCAAGCACTCATGATTCTAGGTCTGGTTGATGTATTACCAGGCAGTGAAACAGAGTATTTGGTATTTGGTTGATCAGGTGTGAGTTTCTCTCAGATCCACCACTGACTTACCCCAAGGACTTTGGGTTCTCCCCTCAAGAACTTCTCTTGCATCTCTTTCCACAGCTGGGAGCGTAGAGCACTTGACTGTCCCAGATGCACAGCAGGGCCAGCCTCCAGGGTGGTCTGTTCTGTTCCTTGCACGGTTGCCATGGCAACAGAAACAGTGCTAGAATAAGAAATGACATTTCTGTGACCAGAGGGGGACACGGCACTCTGAGGCAGATTTCTTCCTATCTGCAAACTCTGGACTGTGGACCCATTATAGATGATAGCTGTTTGAGCCAGGAAAGTGGAAGAAGCAACCGATTAAGGAGGGGAGGTGGAGAGAGAGAAAGAGAGAGAAACCCCTGTATTCAGATGCACAATATCTTCACATGTTGAGTGGAAGCTTACTGAGGTTCTTCAAGGCACAGTAGATTCTGACATCACTTCTGCTTCACTCAGACCCCATGAAAGAATAAAGTTTGAAGGTGTATTCTCTCTTACTGGTAGCACAACATGCAAAAGATGTTGTGATGTCTAAACATACTATATTCAGGTAACTGATCCAGATTTAGATGGAAAGAATTATCGACCTAAATTTATCATTGACAGATCAAGAGAACTCCATTACTATCTAGAAATAAGTTGATGGAAATCAGTAGGAGGAAGCTCAGATAATGAGAAATATAAAACTATAAAATTTAAAGACATAAAATTTATAAAAAATAAAATAATTTAATTTAATAATTTAAACCATTAGTTTTAGTAGCATACTCTCAAATTTATAGAAAGCAATAAAAGGAAAGTACAAAAGGATACATCATAAATAATAAAAAGTAATACTATAAAAATTAAAACAAAAAGAGTAGTAAACAAGGAATGCATAATATGAATGAATTTAAAAGAGTTAAGAACAGGAATTGAATGTAACCATAAAACAAAACAAAACAATGTTTGTTCTCTTTTCTTGTAGAAGATTTCAAAAAATAATTTGGAGACAGAATTAAAATTTCATTTAAAAAATAAAACCGAGAAACAACTAACATCCCTATAAATCAGGGGGAATGATTACTAATAAAAATCGTATAAGGATGAATTTGTGGGGAATTTTAGAGTTTCAAAGAAACTGGACATGTGCCCACAGAGGTCTAAAACATAAACTATTGTTTATAAACCTGTAACTGAATGTATCAGTTGACAGCTGGAACTACCCTAGAGAAATATCATTCTAGGAAACACAGAAAACAGGAATAAAGGAGAAATCAAACCCAAAACACATTTGCTGAGACAGCAATCTGTTTTGTAATACACTAGAGTCCACGAAGAAGGGAGAAATCCCACGAATTAAGGTCATTTGGTTATATGACCACAAAGACCACTTGTTTCTGGGTAAAATGTTTCTCTGGGTGTCTTATCCCTCATCAGAGGAGGGTGTCCTGGGCCCACTTTCCCCTGAGTCTATTTCGGATCTCCACAATGCTGATCATCTTCAAGGTGTCTTCCTTTAGCACATCTCCTCCCCAGAAGCTTCAGGTGGTGGGTGGGTGTCCCATGAATATGGCCACAGATTGTTGGAGGACCAGGTTAGACCACAGTCTGTCACAGGACCGGGCGAAGTGCATTGACTGGGAACTCTCACTTAACCCTTGCCTCTCCCAGATTCTGCGTGCAGCAGACCTTAACTGTCGAATTATAAAAACAACAATTCAGAGAGAATAAAGGACATAGAAGAAGAGACATTGAGAACACATAAGATATTTAGCCAAACGTTTAACATAATACTTACGGTTTTCCAATGGCCACGCATTTGAAGAACAAAATAATCAACCTCACACAGCACTCAACTTTAGCCTTGAGGAAACCTTAGACCTTTCCTCGCCCCCATCCTCTACAGCAAGGACTGCTTCTCAAATGCTCTAAATGTGCATTTCAGGGAGCACCCAACCCACCCCAATCCAGAATACCAGCTTATGCCATGACAGGTGACCTTATTTTTTTTTTTTAATCCTCCTACACCCGGGAATTCTAGAACCAATAACTGAAATCCGTCATCCCCAAAGTCAAGGAAGGACATCTACCTTCTTCCAGCCTGCGGAGTCTGCTGTGTCTGATGGGGCCCAGGCTCTGGGAGAGCACCTCAGGTTCTTGGTGCAGATAGAATCAGTTCCCCACGCTCCACACTTCACTCAATTTAAATCTTCATTCTTCTTCTTCTAGTAGCTTTTCTAAATCCTAAAGGCTGTGCTGTGAATTTCTCAGAAACACAACTAGTTCCTTTTTTTTTCCTTCTACAGTGTTGGGGATCTAATCTAAGTCCCTATGCATAGTTCCTTTTTTATGTCGGAAATGCACAATGATTTGGGGTCTGTACAAGGGTGTGTGCATCTATTGTGTGAAATCTGCTGAATTGGCTGCCTCATCAACTGATCATGGACTGAAACTTCTGAAACTATGAGCCAAAAATATACCTTTCTGTCTTTATTTTTTGTGTGTGGGGGGTTGGAGAGGTACCAGGGTTTACACTCAGGGGAACTCAACCACTGAGCCACATCCCCAGCCCTATTTTGTATTTTCTTTAGACACAAGGTTTGCTTAGCTATTGTTGAGGCTGCCTTTGAACTCGTGATCCTCCTGTCTCAGCCTCCTGAGCCACTGGGGTTACAGGTGTGCGCCACTGTGCCTGGCCCTTTCCATCTTTTAAGTTGATTATTTCAGGTATTTTGTTAAAGAAATGGAGAACTGACCAAAATATACACAAAACTAATTTAAATGCAGTTTAGAACCCTTTTGGAAAGCCCATTTTTTGCAATTTCACACATTTCTAGGTTACCTTTGTCTTCCTAGATAACTATGTGTTACTATTTTATACATAAGTTAAATTTATAATTAAAATGAAATTATGCTGCTGGAGATTCGTCATTAATGTTCCCAAAACAGCCACAAATTGGTCACACAGCAATAATTAACACAACACCTTCCTAAGAACCATCTGATATTGCATGACCTTGTTATTCTCCTGAACCTAAGATTCTCATCTTCAAAATGAAAACAATGCTCATTGTACATGGAGGAGGAAAGTGAAATGGTGTTCATTTTTTATTAATTTAAGATTTTTATTAGAGAAAAATTGCCATGTGCTGCAGATACAATGGTGAGAAATGATAGTAATAATCTCTTCTCTCAGAGTTTATGGAGTACTGGGAAATAGAGACAAGCGAATGTATCACAAGACTCATTTCTCTGCAAGGTAAAGCACCCTGAGACCTCCTAGGAGATCCAATTACTCAACCTTGGGGATGCAGAGGATCCTTTGGAGGTGGGGATCTCTAACTGGAGGCCGGAGCAGGAGACACCAACTGGAAGGAGAATGAAGGGACAGAGGGTTTCCAGACAAGCCGGTAAAATGAAGAAAAGCCACAGGACAAGGGAGATCACCGTGCAGCCAAGAAATAGAAAGAGCTTCAAAATCAGACCAGAACAGGGGGAGAGAACGAGAAGAGTGAGATCATCTAGGCACCTTTGGGACTGTCTCAGTGAGTCTGTGCTGCTGTAACAGAGTCTCAGGGTCTAGGTGGCTTATGGGAAAGAACTTTATTCCTTGCAGTTCTGGAGGCGAGAAGTGCATGAGATAGCCTGGCCAGGTCTTTCTTCTTTTTTATTGGTGCAAATTAATTATAAAGAATGGTAGGTTCCATTATGGCATATTTGCATGTACATAAACACACAATTTGATCAATTTCACGCCCAGTACCTTCCCCATCTTCTCCTCCCTACTCACAGTCTTCTCCCTCTGCCATAACAGTCACCCCCATCTGCATTCATGGAATTCCACCTTCCCTGTTTCTTCTCTCTAGTCCCCACATATGAGGGAAAACATATAGTACTTTTTCACGTGTGACTTGAAAACTATGGTTTTCAGTTCCATCCACTTTTCTGCAAATAGCATACTTTCATTCTTCTTTATGACCGAATAAACCTCCTGTGTGTGTGTGTGTGTGTGTGTGTTAGTTATATTTTCTTTATCCATTCATCTCCTTTTGGACCACAGCCTGGCTATTGTGAATCATACTGTGATAAACACGGGTATCTATGTATCTCGAATGTATGGTAGTTCTGGTGAAGTCTGTCTTCCTAGTTGGAGGAGCCCATCTTCTCATTGTATCCCCACATCACAGAGATCAGAGATATAAGGAAAGCTATTGTGTTTCTCCTTTTGAAGGCACTAATTTCCTCTACAAGAACACCATCCCGGGCTGGGGATGTGGCTCAAGCGGTAGTGCGCTCGCCTGGCATGCGCGGGGCGCTGGGTTCGATCCTCAGCATCACAAAAAAAATAAAATAAAATAAAGATGTTGTGTCCATCAAAAACTGAAAAATAAATATTAAAAAAGAACACCATCCTAATGTCATATTCACATACTGAAGTCCCCACCTCCTAATATCATTGCAGTGGAGGTTGGGAGTTCAACAGGTGAATTTGGGGAGGATACAAGCATTCGGTCCATAGCAAAGTCTTTGAACTTTGTTCTGTGATTAGTAGGGATTCTTAAAGAGTTCTTAAAGTCCTTCAACTTAGTGAATTCAATAATGTATACATTTGACAGTGATTTATGCTTACTCTGTCCCAGCCTATATTCTTTAGATGTAGACACTTTGGATTTCACAACCAAGCTCTGAGGTAGATACCTGTGACGGTTTTGATCTGGAATGTCTCCAAAAGTCTCATGTGAGTAGAGGTGGGGCTTTTACACAATGATTGGCTCATACAGGCTCTGACCTCATCCAGTAGACAGAAAACCAAATGGACCACAGGGAGATGGGACCTAATCAGAGGAAGTAATGTCTAGGGACACATACTGAGGTTTATCTTCTCCCCCATTCCCCTATCTCTCTCTATCTCTTCATTTGTCTCTGCTTCCTGGCTACCAAGACCTCAGCAGCTTTCCTCCACTATGCCCTTCTGACATGATTTTTGCCTCATTACAGGACACAGCAATGGACTGAGCCAACCGTGGATGGAATCTCTGAAACCGTGAGCCCCAAACAAACTTTTCCTCCTCTGAGTTGTTCTTGTCAGTTATTTTGGTCTCAGTGATACAAAACTGACTAACACACTTCTTCTGGATACTTTGAAGATATTTTCTTTATCTTTGATTCTCTGCAGTTTGAATACAAAATATCTGAGGCATAGGAGTACTGTAAATTATTGTGCATGTTATGCTCTGAGCTTTCAGGGTCTGTGGCTTGATATCTGTCACTGATTTTGGAGAAATATCAGTCATTATTTGTCTTCCAATGTTTCATCTGTTCTTTTCTTGCTTCTTTGTCTGGTATTCCCATTTTCTGTTACAATTTTTGTATTTGTCCCACAATTTTTTAATACCCTGATATATACATTTTTTTTTCTTTTGGCCTATTATTTGACATATCCTCAAGCTCACTGATTCTATTCAAGTTACTGATATGTAACTGAAACACATTCTTCATTTCTATTACAGAGTTTTTGATTTCTAGCATTTGTTTTTCATACTTTCTTAAAGAGTCCATATCTTGGTTTACATTATTCATTTATTCTACATATTTTATACTTTTCCCATTATAATACAATATTAATCAAAATTATTTTAAATTCCTGACTTGATTATTCTAAAATTTCTACTGTATTCAAGTCCTCTTCTGTTCCTTTCTTAATCTTTTTAATATTGTTTTGCTTTAATATACAGCATAATTTTTATGAGTATTGGACATGATGTGCTACATAAAAGAAATTGAAATAGATAGGACTTTTCTGTGAGTTATTACCTTTGTAGAGATAGAAGTTGCATTTATTGTTTGCTATACTTTTTTCCATTAAAGGTTAAAATTTACATGTGTCCTTGCTTTGAATACCCCTATTTTATTTGGGTTTCCCTAAAAATTACTTCTTAACAGTATTTATGGGATACCCTCAAAGAGCAAATGTTTGATTTACATTAATTAATTTGTGAAGGAGAAGAGAAAGACAAAAATGGCTAGAAAGTTAATTTAAAGAAATAATAACATAAAATACCAAAATATATAGATAGAAATGTGTAGGAACAAGAAGGCAAAAGGTCTCCAATCATATTCAATCCAAATAAGATGAATTTTTAAAAATTAATTTGCATGTAATTCCAAATTTCTCAAAAGTTTCTCCTGTTGACATGTATTTTACTTCATTGTATCCGGAACCTATATTCTGTAATGCTCATGAGTTTAAAATATATAGAGACAAATTTATTTAGTTTATTATATGGGGTATAATAAAAAAATACCCCATTTAATAAACATTCAAAATCTACAGTGAGTACCTACAACTTCCTTTTATATTTTCTCAATTATTATGTAAATCTCCATTCAGAGAATGAACTACTACTTCAGTTAGTATAATTATTGATTGAATTTGGATAAGTTGCATCACTAACATGATATATTAATGAATTAAGAATTAAACATCACTAAATATATAGCTTGCTTGTATTCTCAATAATTGATATTCTGACTGGACTGAGAAGAAACCTTAGAGTTGTTTTGATGTACATTTCTCTAATCACTAGAGTTGATAAATGTTTTTTCATATGTTTGTTTATTAATTGTGTTTCTTCTTTTGTGAAGTGTCTGTTCAGTTTCTTAGCCCACTTATTGATTGGGTTATTGGGTCTTTTGGTGTTAAATTTTTTTGAGTTCTTTATACATCCTTGAGTGCTCTACCTGAGGTGTGGGTGGCAAAGATTTTTCACCCATTCTCTAGGCTCTCTCTTTGTGTTACTGATTGTAATTCCTTTGCTGAGAAGAAGCTTTTTAGCTTTAAATCCATCCATTTATTGATTCTTGATTTTACTTCATGTGCTTTAGAAGCCTGGTTAAGGAAGTCAGTTTCTAAGCCAACATTGTGGAGATTGAACCTACTTTTTCTTCTATTAGGTGCAGGATCTCTGTTCTAGTGCCTAAGTCTTTGATCCATTTTGAGTTTATTTTTGTGCAGGGTGAGAGATAATGGTTTAATTTCGTTTTGTTGCATATGGATTTCCAGTTTTCCCAGCACCATTTGTTGAAGAGTCTATCTTTTCCCCAATGTATGTTTTTGGTGCTTTTGTCTAGTATGAGATAACTGTATTTATGTGGGTTCATCTGTGTGTCTACCATTGGTTTATATGTCTATTTGGGTGCCAATACCATGCCATTTTTGTTACTGTTCCTCTGTAATATAATTTAAGTTCTGGTATTGTGATGCCTTCTACTTCACTCTTCTTGCTAAGGGTTGCTTCAGCTATTCCAGGTCTCTCATTTTTCCAAATGAATTTCATGATTGCTTTTTCTAGTTTCATGAAGAATACAAGCAACAATAAGTGTTGGCCAGGATGTGGGGGGAAAGGTACATTAATACATCATCACTGGTGACACTGCAAATTGGTGCAAACATTCTGGAGAGCAGTATGGAGATTCCTTAGAAAACTTGGGTTGGAACCACCATTTCACCCAGTTATCCCACTCCTTGGTCTATACCCAAAGGATTTAAAATCAGCCTACTACAATGATGAAGCCACATCAATGTTTATAACAGCTCAAGTCACAATAGCTAAACTATGGAACCAACCTAGATGCCCTTCAACAGAAGAATAGATAAAGAAAATGTGGTACATATACACAGCAGAATATTACTCAGCCTTAAAGAAGAACAGAATTATGACATTTGCAGGTAAATGCATGGAACTGGAGAACATGATGTTAAGCGAAATAAGCCCAACCTCCCAAAACCAAAGGCCGAATATTTTCTCTAATAAGTGGATGCTGATCCATAATGCGGGGGGGGGGGGTAGGGAAGAATTAAGAAACTTTGGATTGTGCAGAAGGGACTAAGGGGAGGGGAGGAGGTATGGGGATGGTAAAGATGGAGGAATGCTATGGACATTATTATCCTATATACATGTATGATTATACTATCAATGTGACTCTGCACCATATTCAGCTAGAGGAAGGAGAAGTTGTGCTCCAATTGTGTACAATGTGTCAAAATGCTGTCATGTATAACTAATTAGAACATATTTTTAAAAATGTGTAGATGTATAGCAAATTTAAAGTGTAAGAAAATAAAATTCAAGTGAGTTACCGTTTAGAGCTTATTTTACTCTTAAGACTTGCAAGTGTGCATGTTCATTGCTATTTTTATTCCTGAGGAATATCAGGCTCAAGGAAGATGCTCAAAGCTTACAACTTCTTTTGTTTCTTTGTTCTAGGTTTCGCAACAACATATTTTTATTTCCACATAAGTTCTGCAATTAGATTTTTCATTATAATCTCTTAAGTGTGAAATAAGCTGCTTTTAGTTAGAATCTTGACCAAAGAGCAGTTATTTGTATTTCATGGATAAAAACAGTAACCACTATAACACGTGAAGAATAAGTAATACACTTCTCATTGTTGAAAGGATAGCAGAAGAAATCAGGGAATAAATTTAATAATTCTTAGAAACAAATGAGAATAGTGAAACAACAATATCAAAATATCTGAGATATTATGAAGGCAGTTCTAAGAGGAAAGGTTATAGCACTAAATCCAAACATTAAAAAATATAAATATACAACATAAATAATCTCACATGACACACCAAAACCCTAGAAAAAGAACAAACCACATCAGAAGGCAGAAATAATTAAATCAAAGCCAAAATCAATGCAATTCAAAATTTTAAAAATTACAAAAGATCAATTTTTAAAAATTTGATTTTTGGAAAGGATAGACACTTAGCCAAACTAATCACCATTCCATTTTTCCACTTATACGTGAGTTCAACTCTTTTCAGATCCTCTTCATGGTGAGATGGTATAATACGTGTCTTTCCATTTTTACCTCATTTCACTTAGTATAATGTTCTTCAAGTTCACCTACATTGTTGCAGTGGATAAAATTTTCTTCTCTTCAAAAGTTAATTAGTATTCTGCTGCATGTGTATACCATATGTTCATTCCCCATTTGTGTTAGTCAGCATTTTATACTGTGACCAAAATACCTGATAAGAACAACTTAGAGGAAGAAAAGTTTATTTTGGGCTCATTGTCTCTGAGTCTCAATTCACATTAGGCAGACTCCATCACTCTGAGCCCAACATAAGACAGAACATCATGGCAGAAGGGTGTGTTAGAGGAAAAGCCACTTAGTTCCTAGACGCAGTGAAAGAGAGAGAGAGATCCATATTGATTCAGGGACAAGATATAGCCCAAGGTCATACCCTCCTTGAAGTACTTCCTCCAGCCACACCCCACCATACAGTTACCACCTAGTAAGTAATCCTTTGGAATTATTAATCAATCAAATAGATTAATATACTGATGAGGTCATAGCTCTCATAATCTAATCATTTTTCTTCTGAGTATTCTAATATTCTCATACATGAGCTTTTGGAAGACACCTCATATCCAAATCATAACACCATTCATCCATAGATGGATGTTTAGGTTTATTGCATATCTTGGCTTTTGAGAATGATGATACAATAAATATGGAAATAAATATGGAAGTGAAGGTGAAGCATGTGATGCTGACAGAGATAATTGTGTCTATTGCTCAGATGCACACAGTTTTGTGTGACAAACCCTTGCATAGCCTTTCTCACTGTAAATCTTAATACCTCCTTGTCCTGTCCCTACAGACCATGCTAACGAAACACATGCTTTTCATTTGTTAACTATTTTGACTTATAAATGAAAGTTTTATTTGTTCATAGCAAGCATGATTTCTATGTACTAACAGACTAAATTGGATTTTCCCCACAAATATGGAGCTCATGCACTCTTTGCTCCTCAATTCTTCTTTGTATAGTTTGGTCACAGGGATAGTCTTCAATACCTCTCACACTGGCAGTCCCCTTTCTATTTGAAAAAATAATTCTATTTCTGGGCCTGATGCAAGAAATTCCAAGCCTACAAGTGACCTACTATTTGCTCACATCTCTGAAATGTCCTGCAAAGTTATAAGGGAATCTGACACACTCCACAGCCTTTGGTAAACAACTCTCTACTTCCCTAGGACTTACCATGCTCACCACTACAAGTGATGGAGAACTTCGATGCTTTTATTCTCCTTCCTGCCAGGCATAATAATTTGTCTATCTACAACTGTATCCTAGAAGGGTAACCTGTGCTGTCTTGTCATGTCTATTTCTAAACTATTAAAGGGAATAACCTGTCTTTATCAATGTTGGGGAAATTTCAGTCTAGCTGGTAGCTTTTCTATGACATAATTGTGAACAGTGTCAATTGTTTCTCTGAATCTATTTTCCTGAACATAATATTTTTCTTCTTTCTGGTATTGACACAGTGCCTAAGTTAATTTTCACATAGCAAAACAATCTTGCACAATGGGCCAGGTTTGTAATACATGTTTAATTTAACAAATATAAACATATTGAAATGAAATGAATTTGAACTTAAATAATTAAGAATAAGTACTAAGGAGAAAACAAAAGACAAAAGGCACCAGGAAAACACACAACTGTAAAGGTAAATATGAGCAGAAGTAGGAAGAAAGGAAGGTCATCAGCACCAGAGAGCATCTCCTAGTTATATTTGTGGCAGGAGAACATAGCACAGCACAGATTTTCCAATGATGACATTTTAATAACGAGCTTGGTTACAAACATTTTATGGAAACCAAATGCACTTATTGAGAAACACAGAGAAGATTAACAATGGAAGTTATTAGCATTTAGGATCTTGAGTTTGGAGTTCTCTAAGGGGGAGAAATGGCAGTGGTTATCCAAGCTCAGAGACGGTGAAAACTGAAGAACTGTCTCATTCAACGACTTGAGTAACTTTTTCTTTTAGCATTTTCTGTATTTATTTTCTACTCCAGATACCTTGATACAGTTACCATATTTGTTACCATAACTCAACAATCATTCCACACATCATTCTGTTTTAAATTATAGCTTTTATTCCAGCAGAGGCACATATGATTTCCTCAACAAAACTCTTAAAGCTCAACAAGTAAAATCAAGAATCAATAAATGGGATGGTAACAAACTAAAAAGCTTCTTCATAGCAAAGGAAACAATCAGCAGCATGAAGGGAGAGCCTACAGAATGGGAAAAAAATCTTTACCACCTGAACCTCAAATAGAGTATTATTAGTCTCCAGGATATATAAGAACTCAAAAACTTAGCACCAAAAATAAATAATAAATAGATAGATAGATAGATAGACCCAATCAATAACTGGGCAAAGGAACTGAATGAGCACTTCACAGAAGCAGAATGGTCAAGAAATATATTTTAAAAATGTTCAACATCTCTAGCAACTAGAAAAATGCAAATTTAAACTACATTGAGATTTCATCTCACTCTAGTTAGAATAGCAGCAATCAAAAACACAAGCAACATATACAGCCACAAGACTGGGATTGTAATTAGAATACGATATACTCCATGTATGTATAATATGTAAAAAATATACCCCACTGTCATGTATATCTTAAAAGAAAGTTTATTTTGGGTCATGGTTTCAGAGGTTCAATCCATGGTTGGCCAACTCCATAGCTCTGGGCCCCAGGTGATACAGAACATTATGATAGAAGGATATGGCAGAAGAAAGCAGCTCAGGATACGATAGCTAGGAAACAGAGACAGCTCTGCTCACCAGGGACAAAATCCATATCTTAAAGGCACGTCCCCAGTGACCTATCTCCTCCAGCCACACCCTACCTGCCTAAAGTTATCACCCAGTTATTCCATATCAGGATTAATTCACTTATTGGTTCATTACTCTCATAATCTAATCATTTCATCTCTGACCATTTTTAATTGTTTCACACATGCACTTTGGGGGGACACCACATACCCAAAACATAGCACGACTGATATAAAGAAATGTGGGAACATGGGAGGAGTAGATGAACTCTAGATAGGGCAGAGGGGTTGGAGGGGAAGGGTGGGAGTGTGGGGTGATTAATGATGGTGGAATATGATGATCATTATTATCCAAAGTACAGGTGTGAAGACATGAATGGTATGAATATACTATGTGTACAACCAGAGATATGAAAAATTGTGCTCTATATGTGTAATAAGAATTGTAATGCGTTTTGCTGTCATATATAAATAAAGCTATAAAAAAAAAGAAATACAACTGATTTTTGTATTTTGATTTTGGCCCTCAACTTTAGTAAAAAAAAAAATTGGTTATTAGTTTTGAAAAGATTTTGCTTGTTCTTTTGGGTTTTCCACAGGCAGGATCATGTCATCTACTGATGGGGATAATTTTTCTTCTTTCTTTCCAGGGTGGATACCTTTTTTCCCCCCTTTCTTTTTTTTTTCTTCTCTGATAGTGCTTGTCAGTACTTTCAGACCATATTCACAAGGAGTGGTAAGAATGGCTCTGACCTTGTACCAGATCAAAGAGGAAAATCTCCTACTCCTCATTATGATGGTAGCTAAGGGCTTTTGTTAGGTAATGGCCTTTATTATTTGACAAAATTGTTCCCTCTGCCTCATTTGGGAAGAGTATTTATCCTGAAAGGATGTTAAACTTTGCTAAATGCTTTGCTGCATATATAAGGTGGTCTTGTGGGTTTTTTTTTAAACTTTCATTCTGCAAATGTGGTGTATCCCACTGACTGATATGTGTATGTTCCATCAACCTTGAACTGAATTGATAAATCCTACTAAGTCTTTGTAAAATTGGGCTTTTATTTTAAATCATACACAAGAAATCAATACAAAATGGATTAACAACCTAAACACAAAATCTAAAATCGTAATACTCCTGGGATTAAACATGGGGGGAATTCTCTCTAAAACTGTGTCACTGAGCCATTTCAACCGGCCTGGGTCCTTGGCCACTCCAGCTGACAGTCTGGCAAGCAACACCAAAGGAGGAAAGAATTCAAAAGCCCTGGCCCATGCTTTCTAAGGGGTCCACAGCCCATGAAGAAATGTAAAGAAGTCCAGCCCAGCGTAGGTATGAACATCCATTCTCCCTTAGTTTCAACCACCTTCGTTGGCATCCTGCAATTACTTCAATGCTGTATCTTGTTCATTGCTGCTATCCTGGTTTATTTCTCCCTTTCTGTAAGGAATTGGGAATTTACTGTGACACTCTGAATGTGGGGATAGATGCTTGGCTGCTGGGCTCCCTCCCAACCCAACCTAGAGAGACTGCACCTTGCTCCAAGCACAACTCAAATCCCACTCAAAGTTCAGCAATAATTTAACAAAATAACGGGAGACAAAAACCTCAAGCCAAAAGCCAGACCACAAGTAGGAATGGTTGGGGAAATGAAGAACTGCTCTTGGATATCTGCTACTCCACATAAAGAGAAATATAGCAAAACGACTGTGGGTGCCTCACCTATGAGGGGCCTCAACCTCAATAGGTCCATCTCATTCTTTTTAGAAGGGTTAGAAAAACTAGAGCAGCAATCACAGAGGGTGTATCTCATGGACACTGCTGTCTACAACACCATCGTCTGCCTTAGCAGAAGGACCCTCTCATGGATGTCAAATCTAAAGTTCAGGCAGCAAAGGGGAAAATGAACAGCAAAGTAATAACATAATGAAATAAAGATTCATTATGTTAGTGAATGCCAGGTGTGGTGGCACACATCTATAATCCCAGGTAATCCCAAGTAATCCTGAAGGGGGAGATGTGTGTGACCCTTTTCACAGACCAAATCCAGAAACTCAGGGAGATAAGGATAATTCCTCCTAACCATAAAATCTGGAAAAACATGTGGTTAAGAATCCAATTAGAACCGATCAGCGTAGGTAGGTCAAGGTGACCTAGAGTTGTCTAGGCAGTGGGGACTTGAAAGTCTAATATCATCCTACTGTCAGTCAAAAGTCAAGAGGTGGACTTGAACAGGACTTTCCGGAAATTCTCTGGGATCCCCAATAAACTGGAGTACAAGAGAGGCATGTTGTCCTTCTCCTGAGAGGAATCACCTTCTTCATTGAGAGTGTCCCCATTCCCTTCAATAAAGTCATTCCTGTTAATCTGAGCGACATGTCTGAAATCTTTCTGACTTGATCACAATAATTGGGATCTTCGTGCTGCCTCAGCTTCTTGGAGGGTCCAGCTCTGTAACATTACGGTCACCTATTAGGATGTCTGTGATCAAAACACAAGAGAGAATTGTTGGGGAGGATGTGGAGAAAAAATGAACTCTTTTACATTATTGAGGTGGATTAAATTGGCTCAGCCATCAAAAAGAACAGTATAAAAATTCATCAAAAAATTACAAATGGTGGTATCACATCACTCAGCAATGCCTCCTCTGGACATAAACCAAAAGGAAATGAAATTAGCACTTAGGAGAAATATCTTTACTCCTATGTTTTTCAAGGGCAGACCAGAGTTCTAAAATATCTGCAGTTTCTGATATGTCTCTTTTTGATGTTAAGAAGGCAATGGGACGTTGCCAGCTCTATGCAGATGGATAATATGCTTCATTTTCCACATCTAAAGGCATTCATGGGGGGATAGGAGACCTCAGTAAAGTCACCATCAACAAACCAATGATATTTATTTTCCTGAGAGCACTAAGACCCTCTTGATCTGTTAGACTGATATACTGGATGATAAAATGGATAAAGAGCAGGAATAATACACTAAGCAGTAAAATCAAGCAATTTAAGTGGGTGGGAAAACCACATCATCATAGTCACAATATGGAGCATGTACAAAAAGTTTTCCAGATCTTTGGAGATAAATCGACCACCGCCTAAGGAGAAGTAAGACACACAGCAGGTGAGCCACGGTGTCCATGGCCCTGGGTCTCCTCCTGCCCTGCAGCTCTGCCTGGGATCCAGTTTTCTCTCTCTCCCTCTGACGTAAACTTCACCCCCATCCATGACCCTCTCATCTGGCATCCAGTCTAATCTTATCCATGTTTCTCCCAGGGGCAAAATGGAAATGCTACAGGCTCCTTACACAGGTGTGTAACATGAACAAAGGGTTGAGTGTGTGTTATGTGTCTCATAAATCAAACATATAAAGGTCAATTTTTCTCTGCAACTGCCGCAGTCTGGCTGGGTACACAATCACGAGCCACCACACAGCTTGTAGATTCAAACAGCAACTCTTTATTCCCGAACTCACCCCAGCCGTCTACAATCACGTTCTGGGGAAATCCACGTTCTCTGCCCAAATCCACCTCCACTGGGCTTCTATCTCCCAAAAATATACTGTCTGAATCCCGTGAGAACTCAAGGGGAACTCAGGCAGCAGGATACGCCCTATTCCCAGCAGGAATAACCTTAAACCTTAAACCTGGAACCTAAACTGGGAACGCCCTAAACCCGATTATCTTAAACCGGGAACACCCTAATCCGCCCTGGTCCTTGAGCAAGGTCACCTACATTCAATGTCACTGCAAAATGTCAGCAACATGGGGTACGCTGGCAAGGAAATTGTCATACCTACTTGGCTAATGGCTCCCAGCATGCAACAATTGCAGAGAAAAATCCCTGCCTTCTGGACCGGAAATACTAACTGAGGTCTCCTCACAGCAGACGACATTACACTCAAATGCGAACAGACAGAGCAGTGAAGAGCTCAAGCACTGTGAAGATGAGCTTCACGGTCAGAATGCCCTGCAGAGTGAAGCCACTCAGGCGGGGGAATTGGAGACCTGAGAAGCAGCAGGTCTGGCCATCCACTGCTTATGTCACGCCTAACTAATACCATTCTGGCTTCCCACACAGATCCTCTCTTAGTAAGATGCAATACAATTGCACACTATAATTTATAGATCCTGGAATATGCAGTTCACTTCTCATAATCTTCAGGAAAATGAAATGAGTTCTTGTCATCCAGTTTTTTGTTTTTTTTTTTTTAAATGTAACCAACATCACAGAAATCTGTTCATTTGAAGAGTCTGCTTTCTTGGAGTGTCTGAAATGGTGAATACCTTAGAATTCATGTGTATTTCATAGTCATTATTCTTTATCATGTCTCTGATGTATCAGACCCACTTGGGGTAAAACACTGCCTCCAGATATGATTCTTGATTTCCTCCATCACTGATATAGACCCCTTGGATTCCTTTGTAACCTTCCAGAAGACTAAAAATGCATTAAATTCATTGTTGCCATTGTGATTCTTCAAGTGGTTCAGCACTTTAACCTGTGCTCTATTTTCTTCCTGAAATTATGAACTATGCCAAAAATTTTGATGCATTCCAGGAAATCTTATCTGTGGCTCTGGAAATACTTACATATATGAGATTTTAAATGTCTGTGTTTGATTGTCACGTGTTTTCAACCAAACTCATGACAGATATTATCTGTGAAGCTCCTGCCAATACCATGCTCCCTGTGTTCAGTCCTGGGCTGCCACAAATCTGAAAGGGAACCAAAAAACTGAGCCCCTCTTCCAACACTCCTGACCTGGTAAGTTATCAGCACATCTGTATATGGATGTGGATCCTATTAAAATATAACCAGGATGAAAATTCGTAACAAAATATGCAACAATTTTCTATGAACTCTTTGTAAATTTACCCATGTGAGCCAGATGCAGGCAAAATTAACAGTGAGACTGGGAAAAGGAATCATGGCAAAACACAAAACCATGGCAAAGGGAAACTAAAAGGGCTTGATCATTTTGGAAATCAAGGTTGATCTTGTTTACTTTTTCTTAATTTTCTGAAAGTACAAGGAAACTCAGCATATTTTTTTGTCATTTTCTTTAGGTCTTAAACTATGTGGCCTTTAAAACACTGGCCCCAAGAAGAACTGGCTCTCCTTTTTTGAAATTCAGCAGCTTTCTCTGAACATCCTGAGGGACGGTCACTGGCCCAAGGTGGTCCAGGTGGATGACTGAGTTCTTGCCTTGAAGGTCCATGATTTTATTTCTTGGTGATCTTGCTCTTCACCGCCTGGGGCTCCTCTAATGACTGAGGATGTGGTGGCCTGGAGAATTCAGATGAGTCACTTTGACTCTGCACAATAAACAGTGTTCCAAACATGACATTCTGTACAACAGAGGTTAAGGAGTTAGTCTAGGAATGTATCAGCTGTAGTTATTTTTCCTAAGACCCAATGCTTCTCAGCACTGTTCCCAAAGCTCTGGGTTCGTAAATATTGTGAGACAATAACTGTTCACTATTGTATGCATGCTCTAACAATAGAAAACCTAAAGGGACTCCAATTTACTTACCAAGATTGGCCCCACAAAGAAAACTAGGGTATTACGGGTTGTTCTATTAGTACTGGAGGCTAATAATCACGAATCAAGAACTTAAGCACAATCCATAGGCCCATGCTCATCAGGCCAAACATGACTTGAGTCACCTAGAGAAGGAGAAAATGCCAATAATTTGCCCACAGTAAGAGGTTTGAAGCAGCTCAGGACTCCCTCAATAACGAGGATTCTGTACAGCTTGATGCCTAAATTTACCTCTAGCATGCCATAGCCAGGATACTTGGATAGTTTGCATAAAATGACACACAGGCTCTTTACTTAAATTCCGTATTGTCTCCATCATGGTGGTATTTTGGGGGTGACACTATGCCCATAGGGAATTTTTTTAGTAATCCAGAGAAAATTTAGGTCTCAAACTTATGTGGCCTTTAAAACACTGGCCCCAAGAAGAACTGGCTCTCCTTTTTTGAAATTCTGCAGGCTTTCTCTGAGCATCCTGAGGGACGGTCACTGGCCCAAGGTGGTCCAGGTGGATGACTGAGTTCTTGCCTTGAAGGTCCATGATTTTATTTCTTGGTGATCTTGCTCTTCACCACCTGGGGCTCCTCTAATGACTGAGGATGTGGTGGCCTGGAGAATTCAGATGAGTCACTTTGACTCTGCACAAACACTACCATCCCTGAAAATGTCAAAGTAAATTCAGGCATAAAGCAAATTAAAAAGACTGCGCTATATACTTTCAATGACTGAATATGGGAAATCGGACACTTTCCAAGCAATTAAGATTGTGTTATGATCAGTTAACAACAGTAAAACCCCTGTTAAATTATGTGTCAGAAAGTCAATGTAAGATGGGAAGTTATACACCATTTAGGTATAATATGCCAAAAATACATTCTATTGTCAAACTATAAAAAAAAAAAAGTTTTATAAAAAGAAAGTCAATGTGCCCTGAAAGGAATCTAATTACCTTGAAAGGAATCCAATGGCTCTAGCCTAAATGAAGAGTCTCGCGTACACAGTGCCTTGATGTGATGTAGAATATTCCCAAAATGAAGCTGGATACCAGCAAACACTAAGCCCTAGTCCTAGCTGAGCTGCATAGGAGCTCTTCCATTTACACACAGTTCTAAGCTGTGTGTAAGTGCAGGGTTATTTATTTATTTGCTTATTTATTGAATCCAGGGGGGTATAACCACTGAGCTGCAACCCCAGCCCTTTTTTGTATTTTATTTAAAGACAGGGTTTCACTGAGTTGCTTAGTGCTTCGCTAATTGCTGAGGCTGGCTTTGAACTTACGATTCTCCGAAGCCACTGGGATTGCAGGCATGGGCCAGTGTGCCTGGCTTGGCATGGTTACTTTTGTTTTTCCATGGGTTCACCCTTCTCAGGAATTTAAAGAAATGACAAAGTTTTCCTTATAGTCCACATAGTAACTTCCAAGCTGATACACTCTTCCTCGCTCTGACTTACCAGCATGCATAGGAGTCACTCAGAATTCCAAAGAAGCCACATGTCCTTGGGTGACGCCCCTGAGACCTTGTCATCCTGTCCTTATGTGGTGCTGAAGATCAAACCCAGGGATGATTTCCTTTTGCATCAATAGCAAGTCTTCTTGAAGAACCTAGGCCATCCCACGTTCAGACAGACTAGTATCATATTTTCCATCCTCACCAGGAGGTAACAGACTCCATCTCACAAACCTCTCTCTTTTGAAATGAAGTTATAAGAAATTTGAAACAATCCCTGGCACTTCAACTTCATTTCACTTTTAGAGTTCATTTTAACAAATGCTAGATGTGTGTGTGTGTGTGTGTGTGTGTGTGTGTGTATAAAATCTAACTCCTTAGGAAAATATATTGAAGTAGTCCTGTTAAAATGAATAGTTTCTACATCCATTTAGTACTATAAAATATGATGCCTCATTTACAGAAATGAATGCCTTTTATTCTGAGGGAAAGTCCCAATGAAGAAGTTATCATTATAATTGTTTTGGATGTAAGCAATATGTTAGGAAAGAAAAGATACAACCTATTTGTGCTAGTGTTTACATTCTGAGATTTCATATAGACCCCAAAGTAAGAGAATCACCCAGATTTGACTCAGATTCTAAGATTATGAGCAAGGCTAATAATTTTTCATATAGAATGGCCCCATGTTATTCTGACTTCAATCTTAGGACTGTTATCACTGGAAATTTCTCCCCTCTGATTTCCCATCCTCAAAATTTTGCTATTTCCTTTCCCCAAAGAGCATACATTGCAGCTTGTGTGTGTGTGTGTGTGTGTGTGGTGCTGGGGATTGAACCCAGGACTTTTGCATGCAAGGTAAGCACTCTAGCAACTGAGCTATATCCCCAGTCCACAGTTATTTTTTAAGTATATATTTTTTCTTATCTTCATAACAATAAAATCAGCTAAAAATGAATCCTCTTGTATTCAGAGTTTGCTTCCTTTTGAAAGCTGTGGCGAGCAGCACACAAATAACACACACACACACACAAAAAAAAACATAGTTCATAGTTTTTTGAATCTTTTATAACCCAGTTTCTCCTTAGCAATTCACATCCAAAGCAAAAATAGCATGGCTGCCTGGACACATTGTGACTCATTCTTCATGATAATGGAAATCTGTATTTTAAAATGATGTTTTATTGATTTCTGATTTGTAAGCACTCTTTCCAGATACAGGGAATTTTTTGAAGGTGATATTCATACTTTTAATAATAATAAAGATGTAAAATACATAATTCCAGATCAAGGGCACAATAACCTTTTGGATTTAGAGCTTTTATTCAGAGAAAAATATAAGCTAACTATATTTTAGGAAACTTGAGTGAAGCATCACCAAGAGACCTGGATAGCTTGACCTTGGGACTGTTAGAAAACTATTTTGTTTTTTGGAAAGAATATGATTTTAGGAAAAGTATTTACTGCCTTTCTGTAAGTGCTACCATGACTTAGATCTTTTCAAACTACAAATTATAAGTGTTGTATTGGACCATAACATTGTAACATTGGGTTGGCAAATAGTAAGTCAGGTTAAAAAATTTAAAAAAAAAAAGATATCCTCATAGGTGGTGATGACCTTCCCAAACAAAAATTTCCATAATTAAGAGCTTGCATAAGACTAATCTAATTCTATGGTTTCTTCCTGGGAAATAACTTCAGAAAATTTTACATGTGGCTCAGTTTTTGGCATGAATGAAACATGTCTTCTTACAGTACATGGAAATAACCACGTGTATTTAAACAAGCAGGAGAAGTACGTACCTCTGCCCCAATGCACCATTCAGACTTAGGGAGGTAGCTGCTTAGGACTGGGAATCCTCACTGCATAAGAGTCCATATCAGAATTTTCCTAAGATTTTATCCCCAAACAGCATAAGACCAGCACTTTAACCAAACACTATGCACAGCAGGAATTGCATTCTTAATGCATCTACTCAACCAGACCAAGTCCCTCTGCATGAAGAGATAAGGATGCATTACTTTAAATGGCCTCTTTCAGTTCTGTGTTTCCTTTGATGGGGACCTGTGATGGCTTAAGGCACATGATGATGACATTGATAATCATGCATGTCTGTTGCTGAAACAAACAGCTACAGTTTTGATTGCCCGGGTCTTGCACACTCTTCTCATTCCAAGAAAAAAATCCTTAAATTGTCCACCAGTCCTTACAGAACTTTCTACTGAAACACACACTTTTCATTTAAGGGAATATTAAAAAAAATTTTTTTAGTTGTTAATGGATTTTTTGCTTTATTTATTTATATGTGGTACTGAGGATTGAACCCAGGTCCTCACATCTGCCAGGTAGGTGCTCTACCACTGAGCCACAACTCAAGCTCTTAAGGAATATTTTGACTTATCAATGAAAGCTTTATTAGCTCTTCAATGCCTTTGTTTACAGAGAACAAATTGGACTATTCCCATAAACATGGGGCGTCCACAATCTTTACTCCTCCGTTCAACTTCATTTATTTCACTCACAAGAGTCATCCATGCCTTTAGCCTTCTCTCTTCTATTTCTACAACCTGAAAAATAATTATAGAAAAACAGTGCACAATGCTTCTGAGCCCAAGGCAGGAAATTCCAGTGCACAAGTGTTGATCTGCTATTTCTCCATGTCTCTGAAATCATATCCTCCAAAGTTATAAGGGAAACTGACACAGCCTCCAGCCTTTGGTAAATAACACCTCGACTTAGAAAGGAAGTGGAAATACAGAGTCCTCTCTCCTGAGTTCCTCTATGGTATTTACCCAGGGTTACCACCACAATTAATGGGGGATTTCAATGCTTTATTTTCCCCCATCCTGTAAGAGAAATGATCAGAGGGAAATTACAAAATATCTTGAACAAATGAAAATGAAAACAAGAAATATAAGAACTACTCAGGTGCAGGACAGTGTTATATTTAAGGAATAAATTATTAAAATCAATCATTTACACTCCAACATTAAGAATCTGGGAAAAAAATAGCAATTTAAGCCCATGTAATTGAACAGAAAGTAATAAACCTAAAGGAGTAAGTAAATAAAATAGAAAAGGAAGAAACAGATAAAATCGTGCAATTGTGAAGATTGAGATGACAGTTCATAAGGTTTAGAACAGGGCCTCGTTCATAAAAGAACTTACATAGACACTCAATAGTCAACTATTATAACTTTTCTATAACCCACATGTATAATTATTCATAATTTTTAGGATGACACTGATTCCTTTTGACATATTCACATATTTGTTTTTAACCTAGTGCCAAATTATTACTTTCAAAAACTTATGTAAATATTATTCCAGTTATCTTACTACGTTCTAATTGTGGATTTACTTAGTCATAGTTTTTCAAAGTTATTAAATGCCTTCACATTTTTCTGAATTTCTGCATCTGTTGACAATTTCTTCTGAGTTATATATCCTGAGGGTGCTGG
This sequence comes from Marmota flaviventris, assembly GCF_047511675.1. NCBI lineage: Eukaryota > Metazoa > Chordata > Mammalia > Rodentia > Sciuridae > Marmota > Marmota flaviventris. Next base: position 12,351,311 of record NC_092506.1, on the reverse strand, counting down.
TTCCATGTCATATTTCTCTAGTACCACTCAGTGAAGAAGGATGTTGTGACAATTGGGTGTGGGGTAATTCATGATGGCATTACCCATGCACATGGGTCCAATTATAAAGTGTTTTAATTTTCGCTTGGTGGCCTACTGCCTGAAATTAAGAAGTTTTCTACTGACCTGCACCACCATGTTTTACAGGCTAAGCCATCTGACCTTTAGTAAATTCTTATTCCATTATTCATGCTTATGATATTAATGTTGGGTGTTAGAATAATGAAACTTCAATGCCCTAGTATCATGAATATTTTGTCCTTAGATGGTTTGCCTATGCTCAGCAGAGCCTGCTGTCTAGGAAGAACTCACTGCAACATTTTATGCCGTATGTTTTTAGTCTTGTCCTACTAGATCAATACCATATTTACTCTCCTCTACCTAGAAGAGTATTTTAGGCTAACTCTGAGTTTCAAAACCTGTTTTGCCTACCCAGATGTTCCTGTTTTATGCTTCTTTTTCTTAACTTCATCTCCTTAGCACTCAGCATTATTTCTGAAGCTGAGAAATGGTTGGTAAATCTTCCTGGAACAGAATCTGAGTCTTAGAGCCATCTGGAATAGACTTAACATGCTGGGAAAACAGCAATTGTAAAAGGGGGAAGATGTGGGGTTACTTCTCAGGCCACATGTGAAATTTTTCCTTCTTTTTGTTGTGTGTGTTTTGAAAGATCTTAATCCAGTGTCCAGGACATATACTTGCACTGAAAATGGCATTTCTGACTAAAATAGCACAAAATCCCAGCAAAAGTTCAGTCAGGATCACATAGTGGATTTCCAGGGCCTTTTTAGTTGCTGAACATGATGGAAACCAGGACAAACTTGATTTACCAGCTGGAGCCTCTTGAAATTTGGAATAGCATTTTGTCACTGGGGCAACATGTATGTGTTACTGGGGTTACAAGTAGATAGTGTATGAGGAAGTTTAGTTATGGTGACAAGTATTCCCAAGTCTCACGCTGTGTCTGTTTTGTCCTGTGTCAGGATCCATGAAGGAAGGGGGACAAGGACTTTGATTTTTATACCCTGCAACTTTATTGAGTTCACTTAGTAGATTTGAAAGGATTTTGCGATTCTTATTGGGTTTTCCAGAGCTAGGATTATGTCATTTGCTCATGCTGATAGTCTTCTCTGCATTGCTCTTTTTGGTATTTCCAGACTATTTGTCTTCACACATATACTTTGGATAATAATGATCATCACATTCCACCATCATTAATAACCCCATGCCCCCTCCCTTCCCTTCCAACCCCTCTGCCCTATCTAGAGTTCGTCTATACCTCCCATGTTCCCTCTCCCTATCCCACTATCAATCAGCCTCCTTATATAAAAGAAAACATTCAGCATTTGGTTTGTTGGGATTGGCTAACTTCACTTAGTATTATCTTCTCTAACTCCATCCATTTACCTACAAATGCCATGATTTTATTCTCTTTTATTGCTGAGTAATAGTCCATTTTGTATATATGCCACATGTTTTTTATCCATTTATCTATTGAAGGGCATCTAGGTTGGTTCCATAGTTTAGCTAACGATGTCATTTCTTATACTGCAAAAATTGTCTTCTGTACGTAATGTGATATGCTTTTATCTTGACAGGACATTAAACTTTTCCTGATGCTTTTGCATCATGATTGATGATCATGTGATTTTCTCTCTCTTTAATTCCGCGAATGCAGTTTACCCATTGATTGATTTGCACACATTAGACCAACCGGGATGTGAATGGATAATTCACTTTTAGTTATTAAGAAAATGGACTTTTGTTTCACACCATATATAAAAGTCAACAAAATGGATTAATGTCATAAACATAAGACCTGAAAAAACAAAACTCTTTAGAGCATATGTAGGAATATTCTTTTTAATCTTGACTTGTTTTTCTGTTTCTTTCTTTTCTTTTTTGGATATAAATATAAAATTTAGACAACGAAGGGAAAAATAAACATATGAGACTAGATAAAACTAAAATAGTTTGGAAAGAAAAGGTAACAACCAACTAAATGAAATGAAGATTGTGAGAAAATATGTGGAAATCATATATCTGATACAGGATCAGTTTCCAAACATATGAGAACCTGAAACCACACACTGACAGAAAAATAAAACATGCTTAAAAAATGGCTCAAACACAGATGGAAATTTCTCAAAGGAAGACACTGAAATTGTCAACAAGCATACAAAAAAGTACTCAACCTTGCTAATCACTAGGAAATGCAAATTACACCTATAATGAGATACCATCTCACAACTATTATCTATGTCTATTATCAAAAGACAAAATAATGAGTGTTAGTAAGAATATAGAAAAAATGAAACCAGTAATTGCACATCATTGATAGGGATTAAAATTGTGTAGCCATCAAGGAGAACAGGGTGAAAGTTTTTGAAAAGATTAAAAATGCAGATATCATAAGACTCAGTGATCCTTCTTCTGGATATAAACCAAAAGGAAATGAAATCAGAACCTGTAGAAATATGTTTACTCTTATGTTCATTGTTGCTTGGTTCCAAAAACTCAAGACATGGGAAAAAATATATGTACATACTGGATGAAAGAATAATAAAATATTAGTATATATATATGTGTGTGTGTGTGTGTGTGTGTGTGTGTGTGTGTGTGTATAATTGCATGTAACATATAAATATATATCATATTAATATTTATTATATAGTGTATTCTGGAATATTATTTGACATGGAAAAGAAGATTCTACCATTTATGACAGTGAAGATGAATCTAGAGGACATTATATTAAGTGAAATAAGGCAAACACAGAATACTGCACAATCTCACTTACATCTAGAATCTTTAAAAAAATCAAATACACAGAAATAGAGAACAGAAGGGTGTGATGGGTAGGGAGAGGTGCCACTGAGACGTAGATAAAAAGCTACAAAGTCTGTCATTTACCATCTAACATCTAGGAGCTGAGGTACAGCATGATGACTACAGTTAAGAGTGACAGTCTTCTACATACTGGAAATTAGCTGGAATTATTGATTTCAGAGGGTCTTACAATGGATGAAGGGCAATGGCGTGTAATAATGGAGATGTTAATCTACTTGATTGTACTAATCATTTCATTATACATGCTCACATCAAAACATCACACCGTCTCTCTTAAATATTAACAATGAAAATGGTGAACAGCCTCCAAGAAAGTCATGCATTGTTCTTGACACAAACTCTTCAAGGCTGGACCAGAATCCCCAAATACCTACAAACTTCCTGAGATGTTTCTTTTTATGTTTAGAAGGCTAGGAATGCTGCCAATTTTGTGAACACAAATAATATGTTTCATTTCCTATGTTCAAAGGTGATCATATTAGGGAAGAGGAATGGAGAATCACAGCATTTGTTGATGTTCACATCAACAAATCCATGATATTTATTTTCCTGATATACTGGATGATAATGGAAAAAGACCAGGAATATAACACTAAGCCATTTTTCAAACAGTTTAAGGGGTGGGAAAGCCACTTCATCCTAGTCATGATACAGAGCACATATGGAAAGTTCCAGCTCTTTGGAGGTTAAGTCAACCACCACCTGTGGAGAAATGGGACACCACAAGTTTGCAAGTGATGGAGATGTTAGATGCTTTTTTTTTTTTCCTCTCTTTTTTCCCTCCTTCCTACCAGGCATAATAATTTTAGAAAGAAGTCTTTGTAGGTTAAAAATAAACAGATATTCTTATCCTATCCTGTTGTACAACTGTATCCTAGGAGGCTGACCTGTTCTATCATTGACATGTCTATTTCAAAAAAGAGTAGTCGGACTTTACCAATTTGAGGAAATGTCAGTATATCCTTGACTTGCGGGTAGCTTTACTATGAAAGCATTTTGAGTCTTGTCAATTGTTTCTCAGCACCTATTTTCTTGAACATAGTATTTTTCTTTCTTTCTGGTGTCGACTCCATGCCTAGGTTAATTTTCACATGGCAAAACAATCTTGCACAATGGGCCAAGTTTGTAATACATGGTTTGTTAATATAATCATAGTGACATAAAATAAATTATAGGTAAAGCATTAAGAGTCAGTTCTAAGGAGGAAATAAAAGACAAAAAGCAACGTGAAAAACACAAGACTGTGAAGGTAAATCTGAGCAGAATTAGGGAGCCATGGTCCTCAGCACCAGAGAAGGCAGAGCTGCACTCCAGGGAGAGTCTCTGCAGGAGACTGTCCCTTATATTTGTGGTAGGAAAACATGGGGTACCTCAGAATCTCCAGGGATGACGTTTTAATAAAAATCTTGGTTACAAACATGTTATGGAAACCTAAATTGCTTCCTGAGAAACGCAGAGATGATTAACAACGGGAGTTGCTAGCATTTGGGATTTTGAGTTTGGAGTTCTCCAAGGAGGAGAAATGGCAATGGACATCAGGCTCATTTTTTTTTTTTTTAAGAGAGAGTGAGAGAGAGGTAGAGAGAGAGAGAATTTTAATATTTATTTTTTAGTATTTGGCGGACACACATCTTTGTTTGTATGTGGTGCTGAGGATCGAACCCGGGCCGCACGCATGCCAGGCGAGTGCACTACCGCTTGAGCCACATCCCCAGCCCCATCAGGCTCATTTAATTCTCACTGGAGAATTAAATCACTTTTTTGATATTAAAAACTTATTTAAATTTTATTACACTTGTGATTACATTTTAATTCCACAGTTATTCATTTAAAAAATTATTCAATGACTTCTCGTTTCCTCTTAAATTCTGTTTATTTAGAAATACTTTTTAAAAAATTATTCACAGGGTGCCGTTTACTTGTAATGTTTCTACATCTCACCCAGGGAAGAAGAACAGTTGTAGAAATGGAATGGATGTGAGTAATTCACTTCGGTCTTAACTATGTACACACACATCAATTTATAATATGTATTAATTTTTGCTTGATGTTTGTGTGAAATTAAGGGAGTAAGTGATGGCCCTACTGCCATTTTGCATATGTTAAGCCTTCTGAACTCATAATTATCCTCTGTTATCTGTATTAGTAATGTCAATGTTGGGTGTTACAGTAGTGAAACTCTAAAACTTCAGTGCCTTGATGTAATGGAAAATTTGCTTTATTCTGCTCTGCATCAGCTCAGCAGATCCCACTGCCTGGAGAGGACTTATTGCAGCATTTCATGCAATGAATGTTTATTCTCATCCAAGTAGATCAATGGCATATTTACTCTCCTACCCAGAGGAATATTCTAGGCTAACTCTGGGTTTCAAATCCTCAATGGCCTACATAGACATTCTTTTTAAATATTTATTTCCCATAACTTTATGTCCTTACCACTTAACATGATTTCTTAAGCTGAGAGATGGTCAGTAATTTTCTGAGAACAGAATCTGAGTCTTAGGGTCCCTTTGTAATAGGTTTTGCTTTCTAGGAAAAGAACTTTTTCTGTGTGTTTTCCCCCTCCCCTTAAAAAAAAGACACTGTTTTTCTATTTCTCTGAAAAATACCATTGAAATTTTGATAGGAGTTGCATGGTGCATCACTGTGAGAAATATATATATATATATATATATATTAATAATGTTAATTATTCAAATTCATGAATATGACATCCCATTTCATTCAATTATTTCTTGTATAATTCTTTTCAGCATTGTTTAGAGTTTGATGTGAAGATCTTTCACCTCCTGGATTAATTTATTCTGATCTATTTTATTCTTTTAGATGCTATAATAATGGTGTTTTTTTCCTTCATTTCTTTTTCAGATAGGTTTTACTAATATGGAGAAAGTGAACTTGTTGTGTTTTGATTTTAGTCTTACAGCTTTCCTGAATGCATTTATGACATCTTAAAGGATTTTGTGGATCTTTTAGGCTTTCCATGTGCAGAATAATGTGATGTGCACACAGGGATAATTTTACTTCTTTGCAATTTAGGTGCTTGTCGTTTTTTCTTCTCTGGTTGCTCTTCTTTGTTGTTCTAGACTATGTTGAGTGGAAGTGATGAGGACTGGCCTTGCCTTGTACCAGATTGTGGAGGAAAAGCTTCATGTTTCCCAAGGATTTCATTGTTAACTGTGGATATTTCATACAATTCTTTTATTATATTGAGAACATTGCTTTGTATACACAATTTGATATGAGTTTTTTTTTTTTTTTAATAAAAGGATGTTGAACTCCAATGTTTTTGCTGAGCCTGTGGAGAGGACTACGAGGGATTTCATCTATTCTGCTAATGGGTTGCATCCCATTGACTGCTTTGCACAAGTGAAAGCAACTTTGCATGGGTCATTGGGAAGTTAGGTTTTTATCTTATACCATACATAAAATCCAACATAAAATGAAATTAGTGACCTACACCGAAGACCTGGGAACATAAAACTCCTAAGAAGGAAATAGAAGGAAATAGCATGAGAATACACTTGGGCTGTGCCATGCAGTTTTTGAATGTCAAATCTAAACTTCAGACAATAAGAGCAAAAATAAACCAGTGGGACAACATCATACTAAAACACATATGCACATCAAAAATAATAGTCCACAAAATGAAATAAAAATGGTGAGAAAATATTGGATGCCATATATCTGTTAAGAGTTTATTAGAAAAAAATAAGGAACTCACAAAAGTCAATGTACAAAGAAAAAGAAAAATAAACTCATGTATAAAATGTGCACAGGACTTGGATAGAAATTTCTGGAAAGAAGACATAATTAAGAATATGGAAATTAGTTATCATACATTGAAAAATAGTGCATTGAGGCGATCTCACAATGAAAAAGGGCAACTTTCTGATGATGGATATATTAGCTTGCTTGATTGTAGCAATCACTTTGCTACCTATGTGAACATCAAAACATCATGTGGTAAACCATGAATGTTTACAATAAAAGTAGTGTCTGCTCTCTGAGACATGGTATGAACTGTTTTACTGAAATATTCACCCCCAAGGCCAAGTCAGAATACTAAAATGGCTCCAAATAGCTCCACATTTCATGAAATGTCTCTATTTCATGTTGAAAAGGCTATGAGGTTTTGTCAGTTCTAAGCAGATACATAATATGCTTCATTTACCTTGTTCAGAGGTCATCATATCAGTGATGGAGTGGGAGACCACAGCAAAGGCAACTTCAACAAACCAATGACATTTATTTTCCTGAGAGAATGCAAAGCCCTTTTCATTATCTGGACACTGATGTCAGGATGACAATATGGAAAAGGACCCGGATTAAGCTGTTTCATTAAGCAACTTAACTGGGTAGGAAAGTCACCTCGTCATATTCATGATATAGATCAGGAAAAGAAAGTTCTAGCTCCTGGGAGGACAAGTCGACCACCACCTGTGGAGACATCAGAACACAGCAGGTGAGCCAGGGCAGTTCTGTTGCCCTTGGCCCTGGGTCTCCTCCTGCCCTGCAGCTCTGCCTTGGGTGTAGTTTCCTCTCTCTGATTGTGCCCACTCATGAAGGCTCTTGTCCTGTCTAATTTTATGTGCTACTTCCAGGGACAAAAGTGAATACTAGGATGTCCTCACAGGTTTGTACATGAAATAGGGGTTTGAGTGTTTTATGTTCTTTGTCTCTTAAATTAAACATAGGGAAACAGCAGAGAGCATGCCAAGGTCCCCAGACCAGAAACACTTACAGAGGTCACACTGCAGCAGACAGTCTGGCATCCAGAAGCAGACAGGGACAGAGCGGCAAATAGCTCAAGCACCGTGATGGTGAGCTTCAGGATCAGAATCCCCTGCCAAGTAGAGCCACATAGGAGAAGAAATTAGAGAACTGAGAGGAGGCAGTTCTCACCACAGACACTGTTGCTGTCACCCCTAAGTGACAGATATAACATTATAACATCTACCCCATCCTGGTTTCCCATACAGATCATCTCTTAGTAAGATGCAACACAATTAACCACTATGATATACAGACTCTCAAATGTACAATTTCTTATCATAGTCATGCAACTTAAATCATCTCTTAGTTTCATATATATATATATATATATATATATATATATATATATATATATATATAAAACCAGCATCAGAGAAGACAGCTCAAAAAGCGCACTTTCTTCAAGTATCTGAAATGAGAATATTTTGCAATCCATACCTATCTTTTGGCCACTCATCTTCATCATATACTGAGTGTCTCAGTACATGTTAGAGTGAAAATGTTGTCCCTAGAGAGGATTCTGGATTTTCCCTATGACTGTTCTGAATCAAATAGAGCTATTAGATTCTCTTGTTTTTACCTTAAGCAAGGCTAGAATAAAAATCGCTAAATACATTCATTCGTGCCATTTGTGTTTTCATCTTAGAGGCTTCATTTAGCTTCAAGCGGTGTGTTGAAAACTCATCACCAATATTTTACAGCACAGAGAAATGTATTCATTTTAGGTCAAGGCTCTGACCATCTTTCTTCAACAAATTCATCACTTTTAACCTGTGCCCCTATCATCTGCTTGAGATGAGGATAAAATCTGCAAGGAACTTTATACATGCAGACACATGTCAGGAAGTCTTATCCATGGCTCTGGAAATACTCACATAAATGAGACATAGAATTCCTGTCTCTGATATCCACCTGGATTCCTCCAAACTTAAAGCAAGTATTACTAGTGAGGCTCCTGCTAAGACACTGCTCACGATGTTCACACCTAGGCTGCCACAAATCTGAAAGAGAACCAGAAAACTGAATCCCTATCGGAACACTTTTGTGGACATGTATGTGTTCTTTTGTACATGTGTATTCACTCCATTAACATTAGCTAAAATGGAAGTTCATAGTGTATTATGCACATTTTCTATGAGGTATTGGCACATTTGCCCTCAGGAGTGGAATGCAGACAATGTTAACTGTGGGGCCTGGAGAGGAATGATTTGGGGACTTCAAATAAGGGCCTAGGGAAACTGCCAGCATTTGATCCTATGGAAATCAAGGTTGACCTACCCTTTGCATCTTAAGGTTCTTAAATTACAAGGAGACTCACCATTCGTTTTGTCATTTTCTTTCCAGACACAACAGACAGAGTTCCAGACATGATATACTGTATAATTATAAAGGTAAATGAGTTATTAGAGGAATACCTCTTTTTTCCTATGACCAAATGTTTCTCAAACACTCTTCCCAACTCTAGTCCCATCAATAATATAATAATAAAATTACCATGAAGGATCACGTATATGTATAAAGTAATAGAGAAGTGAAGTGATTCCAATTTACTTACAAAAACTTGTCCCAAAAAGAAAAGGTTGAATAATTCAATGCCCCATAGGTTTAGAGGAAGATGATGATCAGATGAAAGGGAGACCTTTAAAATAATCCATAGGCAAATATTCATCAGACCAAGCATGATTTGGCTCACCTAGAGAAGGAGAAGCAATTTTGAGATAGGTGGAACAAGCATTGGTCTTAGAAAACTTGTGTCCTCACGTGAGGAGATTCTGTAATAAAAGGGATTCTGTAAAGAATAATGCCTGGCTGCTCATGTTGGCTCATGCCTATAATTCCAGCAGCTTTGGAAGCAGAGGCAGGAAGATCACAAGTTCAAAGCCAACCTCAGCAACTTTGCCAGGCTTTAAGCAATTAAGCAAGACCCTGTCTCAAAATAAAAAGGGTTAGGGATGTGGATTAGTGGCAAAATGCCCTTAGGTTCAATCCCTGGTACCCAAACAAACAAAAAGAACAGCAATTTATATATAGCACAGCCATATGAAGGAAACTTTGATAAGTAACGTAAATGACTCATGGAAGTCATTTTTTAAAAGCCCATAGAATCTCCTTCATGGGGGTATATCCTTGGGCTAGCCATACTCTTGGGGCATCTAGTAACTTTGACCCAGGGAAAACTTTGGAGAATGTGATGCCACCTCATACTTAAATGGCCTTAAAAACACTTACCCCAAGAATAACTGGCTCCCCTTTCATGAAATTCTGCAGCTTGCTCTGTGCATCCTGAGGGAGAGTCACCGGCCCAGGGTGATCCAGGCAGATGACTGGGTTCCTACCTGGAAGGTCCATAGTTATGTCTTGATGTTGATGATGTTGCTCTTCACAACCTGGGAATCCCCTAGTGACTGATAATGTGTTAGCCTGGAGAATGAGATGAAAGAGTGAGTCTCTTTCATTCCACACAAACATTATCATCCCTAAAAATGTTGCAGTAAATTTAGGCATTATTCCAAATGTTGTCCTTATTGAGCCACATAGTAATATGCATGCTCTAGATACCATGTTGCTCATAGTAACATAAAAGGCCTGGTTCTCTTGATGGTTCTGAATTACCAGTACACACAGGATGCTCAATCACAGCCCTAGATCCTCAACCAGAATTGCTACATACAAGGCGTGGCATCACACCTGTTCAGCCATCATGATCCACCTACAGAAATTTTCAGGAAATACTAATGTATTTGGAATGCTTTCCCTCCTGGTTGGTTGCAAAGCTTCACTCTTATTTCAAAACTTAGATCATCCTGAGTTTAAACATAGGCCACTGTCACCTTGGAGAGCCTCATGTTGATGGATACAGATTCTTTCTCACATGCATTTCTTTCCTGAGGTGACGTTATTAGAAACTTGAACCATTCCTGGTAGAAAATGAACTGTTCCTCATTTAACTTCCAGGATCCATTATAACAAATTTCCAGATGTGTGGTATATGGATATAATCAAATTTATTAGGAAATTATTTTAAAGCAAGACCGCTAAAGTAAACATTTTTCTATGTTCATTTAATACAAAATTTGTTGTTTTATTTACAGAAGGAAGAGAGCTTCTTTTATTCTAAAGAGTGTTCCCAAGAACAAAAATATCAGTATCTGTTTTCCAGTGAAATTAACTAGTTGGGAAAGAAAAGACAAAAGACACTAGCATATGTGAACTACTGTTTAGATTATGAAATTGCACACGGAATAGCAGTATTTTTGCTTAGCTCAGGTAGATAATCCTTCCTATAGAATTGCCCCCACAACATTGACATTACACTTCCACTCTATCTTCCCATCCTCAAAATATTCAAAACATGGGTTTTTTTTTCCACAAAAAGCATACACGCTCAGTTATTTTTTTAAAAAGTGTGTTTTTTTCTTGTATATATCTCATGACATTATAATTACACCTGGATTATACTTTAGATAACTCTAACCATCACACAGATTACCAAAAAAAAAAAGTTTGTTACTTTTTTTTAATCTTTCCCAGGCTTGTTTCGCATCATCATTTCACCTCCAAAGCAAAATGGCATGATTTCCTGAAAAAAAAAAAGTGACTGATTCGTTTGTGAAATTAGAAATCCATATTTTTAAAAATGGTGTTTCATTGATTGCTGATTTATTAGCACTGTCTCTGGAATCTTGTCAAGGTGAGATCCATTCACTCTCTCAATGATAATAAAGAGATGGAAAATATAATTCTATATTGAGGCCATCACACCCCTTTGAATCAAAGTCTTAGTATTAAGAGAAAAATATGTAAGCTAAATATATATTAACAAATTGGATAATCAAGCCTCAAGAATAGCCTTGTGGGCTGGGGCTGTAGCTCAGTGGTGGAGCGCCCACCTCACCCGTGTGAAGCACTAGGTTCAATCCTCATCACCACATAAAAATAAATAAATAAAGATATTATGTCCATATATATATTTGAAAATAGAAAATAGCCTTGCCTTGTAATGATTGGAAAACTACTTTGTTCTTTTACACATTTGGGACAGAATATGGTTTTTAATAACACATTTTCTGACTTTACAATTGCTACCATGATTTTAGACATTTTCAAAGTACACATCATAAGTGTTGTATGCATCTATAAAATTGTCACATTGAGTCTGCAGCTAAATAGTCAGTTATAAAAAAACGTTATGCCCATAAACAGTTATGACCATCCCAAACAACTACTCCCAGAATTAATAGCTTGTGGAAGATTGAACTACTCCTGAGATTTTGTTCCAGGGGACAGCTCCAGAAAATTTTGTATGAGCCTCAGTTTGGATATGGACTGAACATACCCTCTTAGAGTTCACAGAAATAGCCATGTACACACACAAAAACAAACAAACAAACAACAAAAAAAAAAAAACAGGAGAGTTACATACCTCTGATCAACAGTATTATTTAGTCTTAACGAGGCATCTGCTCTCAGGACCAGGAAAGGTCATTATATTCAGAATTGTCCCAGGAACTGACACCCAAACAGCATAATATCCACATTTCAGTAGGGCGCTGTGGACTGTGGGCAGTGGGTACTCATTGCACATGGGTCTTACTCAACCAGGCAGGGTTCCCTGCTGGGCGATGCGATAAGGAGGCTTTACTTTACATGGCCTCTTCCTGCCCTGTTTCTTGCACATGGGTTCCTGTGATGATGAAGCACATGATGTTGACAGAGATAATCCTTTACATCTATTCCTCAGACACATGCAGTTTTGAGTGACAAAGCCTTGCACAGCCTTCCTCATTGTAAGGACAAATCTTAATGATTTGTCCCTATAAATCGTGCTAATAAAGCACACATTCTGCATTTGGGGATATATTCTGACTTACAAATGAAGGCGTCAGTAGTCCACAGTAAGCTTGGTTTCTATGAAACCTTGATTTCTATGAACTAACAGAGAGTACATTGGATTATTCCCATAAATCGGCGTGTCTGCACTTTTTACACCTCCGTTTCTACTTTGTTTATTTTGCTCAAAGTGATAGTCTTCAGAGCCTTTGACTTTCTCTTTCCCCTTTCTAGTTCATGAAAAATACTTACAGTAAAAACAGCACACACTGTTCCTGAGCCCAGTTCAGGAAATTTACAAAAGTGATCTGCTAGGTGCCTGCAACTCTGAAATAATTTCCTGCAAAACCATCTGGCAACCTTGGTACCTTTCATTGTAGGACCACCACCAAGCCTTTGGCAAACTACACTCTGACTGGGAAAGAAATCAGAAAGTCTTAGTTCTCTCCCTTCTGATTTTTTCCATGTTCTTCCATAGTACTCACAGATGGTTAAGACCATAAAAGATTGAGACTTTTCACTTTCCTACAAATCATAATTTTATGGAAAACTTTTTATGGGGAAAAAAGATATTCTTATCTTATGGCATTTGTCTAAAATTATATGAAAGAGTGCCCTGTTCTATCCCTTATGTCTATTTCAAATTTGTCAAAGGGAATAATCTGCCTTTTACCAACCTGTGGGTATATTTGGGGATATATTCTGCATTTGGGGATATATTCTGACTTATAAATGAAAGCATCAGTAGTCCACAGTAAGCTTGGTTCTAAATTGTTCCTAATTTGGTGGTTGTACTACAATGAAAGGATTTTTGAATATTGTCCATAGTTTCCCTGCATGTTTTATTATAGATCCTTTTTCTTCTTTATTTGGATTGATATTGATTTTCACTGGAAAATCTAAACTGTGCTTTTTTTTTTCTTTCTAGAAATGTAACTAATAGTCACTGAATTTACTCTTCTGGGAAGCAGCTGTGTTTTCTTCATGGTGCTGATGACCGATTCCTCTAATTCTGCTTATGTTTACCTTTTACAGTCATGTGTTTTCTTTGCTGTTTTTTTTCCCTTTCTTCTCACTTCCTTATTCATTCCCAATAGTTTGCACTTTAAATTTATTTCATTAGAGTATGATTATATGTTGCTTAATAAAGCATATATTATAAACCCGGTCCATTGTGCAAGAATTTTTCACCCAGTGAAAATCAACCTATGCCCTGTATCAATACAAATAAAGAAGAAAAAGGAAATGTGTTATGGAAATCAAAAATGGACATTGTAAAACCCAGAGATTAACAATGAAAATGGTTAGCTCTTAAAATCTTGATTTTGGGATTCCCCAAGGGAACAAATGGAAATAGACATCCATTCTCAGAGACACTGAAAATTGAAGACCTGTCTCCCTGAAATTCTGTGTTACTTATTCTTACATTGTGCTGTGGAGGGATTTATTTTCTACTCTTGACCCATGGACATAAGTTATAGCATCAGTTATCCTAACTCAGCAGTCATTCTATTTTAAATTGTGCCTTTTTCTTTAGCAGTGATTCACATGCATCAAAATGAATTTGTACAATTGAATGCATTTGTACATAACACTTGCCTACTACTATATATCAAACACAGGATAAGATGGGAAAACTAGAAATAATGAAAATTTAATTTAAAAACTGTAAGTAAAAGATTTATTTACAAAAAGGGTGATGAATACCTTGAATAAATGAAAATGAAAAGAAGATATGTAAGAACTTCTGAGATGCAGAATACTGCTATCAATTCATAGTTATCAGTAGTTAATACATAAAAGAAGAAATTGTTAATGATCTATGCTCCAAAATAAGAATCTAGTCAAAAGACCAAATTAAGCAAATACAAGTAAAAAAAAAATAGTAAAAGTGCAAATAATAAAATAGAAAATGAATAAGCACATAAAATCATGTAAAAATACAATTGACATATTATGTTGGAAGGCTCATTACTTGATCTTGCTCATGAGAGAAGTTATTTGGCCATTTGATATATTATTGTTATAACTTTTCTGTAATGCACATTTTTAATTCTTTATTATTTCTGAGATGACACTGTTTTGTTTTCATATATACACATATTTGTTTTTAACTTATTGCCATTTTATTTGTTTTTTACGTTTTTAAAAATTTTACTCCTTTTATTTTATTATATTCTAATTGCACATTCATTTATTCTTCACTTATCAAAATTATTAAATGTCTTCATATTTTTCTGAATGTTTACATATATTTTCAAATTCCTTTTGGTTATTTTACCTCAGAGGGTGGTATTTTAACATAATGTTTCTCCAATATACCACCAAGTGAAACTGTATGGTTGTGGACATTGAATGGATGTGGGTAAGTTCATCATAGTATTACCTATGTGTATATGTCCCACATTATGAATTGCATTATTTTTTACTTAATGTTTTGATGTCTAAAATTAAGGAAGTTACTGATGGACCACACTATGAATTTTACAGGCTAAGTAATCTGAGTAACTAGCTAATTATTATTTTTTGTTATCCCTATTAGCAAAGCTATGCTAGGTGTTATAATAATGAAACTCTCAATGCACTAATGTAATAAAAATTCTGCTCTCTGTTCTGCTTATGTTCAGCTAGATCCACTGTCTGGAAAGGACTTATCATGTGATAAATTTTTATTCTCCTCTTACTACAGCAATAGCATATTTATTTACCTCTACCTAGAGGCACAGTCTAGGCAACTCAATTTTAAAACCTGTCTTGCCTACACAGATGTTCCCATTTTATGGTTCTTTTTCTTAACTTCATCTCCATAAGTGAGGCATTTTTTCTGAAGCTGAGTGGTGGTTGGTGAAATTTTGTGGTACAGAATTTAAATCTTAGAGGCTTTTCATAGTGGACTTTGCATTCTGGGAAAATAACATTTTTTAAATAAAAGAAGAGATGAAACTTTATTTTTTTATACCATGTGAAACATTTTTATTCATTTTTGTGTTTCTATAGATATGAATGTAGTATTTAGGACATATCCTTGCACTGAATATGGGACTGTGGACTAAAATGGTACAATATTGTGGCAAGAGTTAACTCAGGGCCAGGCATAGTGGTGCATGCCTGTAATCCCAGAAGCTTGAAAGGCTGAGGCAGCCTCTTTGAACTTGAGGATTTCAAGTTCAAAGTCAGCATCCAACATAGCTAACAACTAACTGCAAATGAAAACCACAGTGAGATATGAACTCACACCCGTTAGGATGTTTATTATCAAAAGACAGGCGACAACAAGTGTTGGTAGGCACGTGGAGGGAAAGGAATTCTTGTACATTATCAGTTGGAGTGCAAATTTCTGCATCTTTCTTGGAAACCAGTGCGAAAATTCATCAAAAATTAAAAACAGAATAGTATAGCTCAGCAATTGCTCTTTTGGATATATTCTAAAAGGAAATGAGAACAGCACCTAGTGGGAATATCTTTACTCCTCTGTCCATTGCAGTATGACTCACAATACCTAGGATACAGGTACAACATAAATGTCCTTCATGGGTAAATGGATAAAGAAATATTGGCTTGAAAATAAATACAAAGGGACATTAGTCATCACTGGAAAAGAAGGAAAAACTACCATTTGTCCCAGCCTGGATGGACCTGGAGGACATCATGCTCAGTAAAAACACTAGTAAAGTACTGCATGACCGCCCTTATATGTGGAATCTCAATCTCGATAAGATCAAAAGCATAGAAATAGAGATCAGAAAGGTGGTCAACTGCCGCAGTCTGGCTGGGCACAAATCAGAGCCACTGAAGCAGGAACAAACTTTATTTTTGAACTGCAGGAAAACACTTCACACACGCTCCGGGGGAATTCTCCAGAACGCCACGCGGCTCGTCCAGGAACCCCCAGCCGGAAATATCTCTCCCGGAAATCCCTCCTCCTGCACTTCCCCAACCAATGGGAACTCTCGGGGAATCCCCATGAGAACTCCAAAGTAGCTGCGGAGGCGGATAGTAATGCCTCGCCTGTCAACCAATACTGTTGGCAAAATGCCAGGGGCCATACAGACTCTGCCGGCCGTGGCTCTCAGCAGTCAACAAAGTGAGGAGGAAGTGCAGTGGAGATGTGGATGAAAGAGGATAAACTTAATATACACCATGAGAATAATCTTTACTTAATATACACCGGGAGAATAATCTTTACTTAACATATACCATGAGCACTAGAGTTCTCAACACTCTTCCCTAAACACTGGGTTCATCAATAACATATGAGAATGACTATTTAGGATTTTATGAATGACTAAATTAATAGAGGACTCTCAGTGATTCCAATATACTTAAAAAAAATTGGTCTTGAAATCAAAAAGTGGAGAAATGCAGCTTTCACTGGGGATAGAAAAAGATCATGATGAGCTATAAGGTAGACCTTGAACATAATCCACAGGAAGGTATCCATTGGCCAATCATGACTTGGCTCACCTAAAGAAGGAGAAAGTGCTTCTGAGGGAAGAGGAATAAACACTTACTCTTAGAAAAATTCCAATATATTGGGAGGTTCTAAATAACTCAGGGGTCCTATAATAAGTCAATTCTGTCAAGATCAATGGTTACATTTACATCCAGCATTGACATATGCAGGACACTTTGATATTTTGTATGAATGACACATGAAGTCACTCTATTTAAAAGTCCAATATGTCTCTTTCATGGGGGTATCTCCGTGGCTTAGTCACACCCTTGAGAAACCTAGTAACTTCAAGCAAGAACAAATTTAGGGGAACATGATGCCACTTCCAACCTAAATCACCTTAATAACACTTACCCCAAGAACAACTGGCTCCTATTTTATGAAATTATACAGATTGTTCTGTGCATCCTGATTGTAAGTCACTGGTCCAGGGTGGTCCAGGGGCATGTCTGGGTTCCTGCCTGGAAGGTCCATAGTTATGTCTTGAGATAATATCTCTCTTTACATTCTGTTGTTCCCTTGATGATGAAAGATGAGTTGGCCAGGATAAACAAATTGAAGGATGAGTCTCTTTGATGCCACAAAATAATTTCATGTTATTTTATTCATGAAAATGTCAAGGTAAATTTACGTATTGAGGGAAAAACAAGAGATGAGGCCATATAATTTTTTCAGTCAGTGTGGAAAAATCTGATGTTTAGCAAGTCTTCAACATTGTGCCTTAGCCAATTAAGAACACTGTATCCTCTATACACACTTTCCAAACAATTGTGTGTGGCCAACAATTGTGTGAAAAAATATATATTCAACATTTCTAGCCATCAGGGATGTATAAATTAAAACTACACTGAGATTTTATCTCATTCCACTTAGAATGGTAATCATCAAAACTACAAATAACAATAAATGCTGATAAGGATTTGAGAAAAATAAACACTTATACACTTTTGGTGGAAAAACAAATTAGTAGAGCCACTATGCAAATCAGTGTGGTGGTTCCTCAAAAGATTGGCAATGGAACCACCATATGACCTAGTTATACCTGCCCTTGGTATTTACACAAAACAACTAAAATCACTATACTATAGAGAAACATGCATAACCATGTGGATCATACCACAATTAACAATAGCCAAGTTATGGAGTCAGCCTCTGTGTCTGTTGTCTGTCAACAGATGAATGAATAAAGAAAATATGGTATATATACTCAATGGAGTTTTATTCATCCACAAAGAAGAAATAAATTATATCATTTGCACATAAATGGATGGAGAGTATCATGTTAAGTGAAATAAGTCAGACTCCAAAAGTCAAGAGTCAAATGTTTTCTCTCATATAGGGAAGTTATAGATTTAAAAAAGAAATAAAGGGATGTCATGACAATAAATGGAAGTCCATCAGAGTAAAAGAAGGGGATCAGGGAAGGAATGAGGGGAGAGTAAGAAGAGGAGTTGGGGGATGAAAATACAGTGTCTTAGGTACACTTTGTCTCTAAGAAATGTTGAATATTTCCATGATAAAGTTGACAATCAACAAATACTGACTTCTAATTCAAATATTTTTCTCTGTCCCATGATGTGAAATAGTCTGTTTGTCTTGTTTCCTTAACGCTCTTTCATTTACACGCATTTTTCAGTAGTACCTGACATGGTTATTTTTTTGTTTTTCCATGGCTATATGTATCTCTGGAATTTCAGGAAAGGGCAAAGTTGTCCTTATAAGCCACAGTTGCCAACTGTCACACTCATCCTAGCTCTGACTTTACTGCATACAAGGGACACACAGTCACACAGAATCCTGAGAAAGCCACACATCCTTGGACTGTCATTTCTACGTACATTTGTTGGCATCACACTCTTGATCCACTTGCAGAAATTTTCAAGATATACTTATGTATCAGGAAAACTCTTCTTCTCATCACTAGCACATCTTTTCTCTTTAAGGACTTAGATCACCTTGAGTTTAAACTTGGACTAAGAAAGGACAGAATCCAGGAAGATAAGACAGACTAAAACTAACTGAAGAACACAACTAGAAGAGAGCAGGCATAAGAAAAGAAAATACAAAATTAAGCGCAAACAAGGAAACAAAACCTCCCAGGAGAATTGTTTGAGATTGAGCAGAAGCACACAGTTATTCACCTGCAGGGGAAAATGAACTTTGATTTCCTGAAGGATGATATTCAACAGAAAATTGATTTTAAAATCGGGCATTACTGCCTAACAGCTCAATGACAAAAGAGATCACATGTGAGTTTTCTTAATTATTGTTACCATGTCATTTAGTTTCTCCTCATTATGTGGACATAACATCTCTGTTTTTATTTCTTCCCATATCTATACCTATACTCATTCCTCTTTCATTGTTTAAACTCACTAGTAAGGAAATTCTGCCTAGTTTATTCATTACTATAGACTTAGCACAAGGTGCTCAATACACATGCATTGAATTGCTATGTAGACTGATTGATCAAATAAATCATTTTTTGAGTGGAATTTAAGGAATACTATAACTCTTTAAAAAAACAACAGTGAAAAGGTAGGCTGTTACAGTATACTCAAAATTATACGATTTTTGTTTTGCCTTAACTTGCCACAGGATCAAATATGACAGACTATATTCATGTAAAGCATATGAAAATAACATAAAAAATGCTCATTTTGGAGCCTCTTGTTATAAGTCACATTCGATCCTCACAAAACCTGGAAATAATGACTAAAATATCCATTATCATAGGCAAGGAGACAGTTATATGCTCAAAGTCACTCAGTCATACAGATAGAGAATGAATAGCATTTAGTAAGTTTATTCAGTTAAAATGGGCTTTCAGGTGAGCACTAATCCAAGAGGACTGCGTCCTCATAAAGAAGAGATTAGGACACAGACACCCACAGAGGGGAGAGCACGTGAAGACAGAGCAAGTCCGTCATCTATGAGAGAAGAAGAGAGGCAGGAAACACCTCCAGTCCTCAGAGTGCTCAGAAGTCCATATTGCTAATACCTTCACCTCAGATCTCCAGGTCTCCAGCACTGAGAACATTCTGTAGTTTAAACCACCCAGTCCACAGCACTTCATTATCCTAGCAAACTAGTATGGGTTTTGGTACTGCAAAGTGGGTGACTCGTAACAAACACTTTAAACTGTAGAAGCAGCTTGCTAACAGGGTAATAGGAAGAAGCTGGAGAAGCCTGGATTTCTCTGAAGAGAGTGTGGGTAGAACAATGGACATCACAGGTAAGTATAGTAAGGACTCAGAAAGTATAAAGGAAATAAAAAGAGACACAGAGACAAGATGCAGAGGCAGGAAAAATGGCTGCTCATCCAAGCGGCCAGATTTATTTATACCAATAGGTTACTTAGGTCATTAGTGCCATAACTACATTATTGTTTATTGTATCAGTAGGGTCACTTATTCTGCAGTTACATTCTACAGTTACAATGTGCAAGGTTAGGAGCTTTGCCCAGTTCTCAAGAAAGTTCATTGTCTGAAGTTACTGTTAGGCAGGCAGATCCAGGAGCACCAGAGCTTGGTGAAACATTGTAGTTATCAAGCAAGCAAGTTCCTTTATTCCCAGGAGCTATGTGCCTGCGATCAAGGTCAAGACTGATAAGACTCTAGTACAGAGCCTTCTAATGCAGGGCATTGCCATAGCAGCTAGATGTTGCACATACATCAGTTATCTTACTAGTTCCTAGGAGAAACCAAAGGGCTCTCTAAGGGTGGGAAACAGGGTGCCTCTTACCTGCCCCACCCCCACAGGAGTTTAATCATCAGAGGAATGCTTCCTCGTATATTTCCACGGTCAGAATCCCTACAAGAAATGAAAGGGGAGAGTGACATAGAAAATGCCTATTGTCTTTCAAACATACCATCCTGAAAGGAGCATTTATAAAACTACGAACCTTAAAGGTGCTTCTGGAGAGGTTGCAGATGGGAATGAGGAGCTCATGGCTGGAAACCAGAGGAAATCCTAGTTAAAGTGCAAAAGCTGAATTGAGCTCCGGTGTTTTGTGGAGAACAGGACTTCCAGTTAATGAACTTGGATATTTAACAGAGATGTCTAAACAAAGTATTGAAGGTGTAGCCTGGTTTCTGCTTACTATTTATAATAAACGTAAGTGGAGAAAGAAAACCAAAGGAAGAGTTGTTAAACAAAAAGGAACTAGAACCTACAGGTATGGTCCTGGGACCTTAAAGAGCCCAAGGTAGAAAAGGGCTTACCTGCAGGAGATCTTATGTGTGACTTGTGCCTAATGAGATGAAACATCATAAAACATACAAAAGATTCACAAGGTTTTTGAAAAAGTTACATTTAGAGAATAATAGCTATATTGAAAGAAACAGATCAACTTAGAATGAAGAATTTTTAGACCCACTGGGGCCTAAAATTTCAAGATTTGTAAGCGAAGCAGAGATTGATAATTAGCAATTCATATGGAAATAATGCGAACCCATATTATTTGGGAAAATGTGTTTCCTTGATTTATAACATACATAAAGGTTAAGGTATGAAAATCAAGTTCTTGATTTAAGAAATAAATCATTATATTACATATATGTAAGAGAATTTTAAAACAAGCCTGAAATAAATAACAGATAAAGAAAATCTTGATGAAAGTAAATAAACTATGAGTGAAATATTTTAAACTAGATAGATTTCATTGAAAAATAGAAATGAATTCCAATGTCATAAATAATCTGTTTTCAGCCTGTATCATCTCACACTTATATACAAAGTGTAACAATAACTTCTGGAAAAAGAAAATAGTACAATAAATACATTGGCAAAACATATAAACTGCCACTTGGAATAAGATAAATTATACTTGACTAACAAAATATTAACCATTAATTTAAAATATATTGCAAATATAATATATGTGTAAATTAAATTGTAACACATTACTAATCCATACTATTGCTTCTTTATGAATGGAAATTTTAAAATGTCACTATATTTCACTGCATCTAAGACCTCATTGATTGTGGAATCACGTATTTTAAAACACTATTAAGAAAAGTAAACTGTCAGCTATACGCCAATTCTTTCAAGACAGATGTCAGAATCAGAAATGATAAATATTTTAGTGTACTAACAAAGAAGAGATATAGTACAAGTAAAAGACCAAAAAGTCATGAATAAATCTATCACTATTCCTGCCTAAACTATCTGTGGAAAAACACAATCGTTTTTGTTCATATCCACCTTGGAACAGAAGTATTGAGTCAGGAAGAAGGCTCATGTTTGACTTTTTCAAGGACTGTTAATCATTTTTCAAAGAGGTGGTGAAATTTTATAATAAAAATGCAAGAAAAGACAGAGGATAAACAACTGAATGGGAATTATGAGACAGAATGACTTCTTGCACATCTTTGGGATAAAGTGACATTCAAAAGAGAGACTTAGAACCATCTAGGTGGATAAACATGGTGCACCAGGAGAAAGAACCCAGTGAAAGGTTGTATTACCTGATCATTTTTTTCTAATCCTTCTGAAAGTCCAGCCTCTAAAAGACTAGGAGCTAATAGGTTTTCCTCTTGTTGGGTAGTTTTCTTCTGCCTCTATGACCTCCTATGAAGATTTTCATTTTTTCAAAAATAGCTCAAACGAATTCACCTTCTATGACCAGATGGGTATGAAATGCCAAATGTACAATGTGTAAGAGTTACAACACACTATAGAAATATCAGCAGAAGTCTGGAGGACCAATCCATGATTGGCATGGATTCTTTGCATTACATTAAGTAAACCTATTAATTGTAGATGTTACTAAATGGGAAGGCATGTTTCAGCAGACAACTTATCCAAAGTGGGGGCCAGCAGTTTGAAATTCGGACATTGTTATAATTGACTTTCTGGGTGAAGGCCTGTGTTCAACACTCATCCTCAGAGTTCCCTCACTAAGCATGGAACCACATGGCAAGAACAAGACTACACCACACAGGGAGGGTTTGTCAGTAATAGACCCATAGTACCAAATCTTTTCCAGTGAACAGGATTCTTGTGGGGTTACTATATGTCCCCACAGTTACTTTATATTGAAAAGATAACCCCAAATAGGGATAGTGAAGGGAGTACTTTCCCAGGAGAGTAGAGATGGCTGGAAATCAGCCTGGAGGAACAGTGTAGCTGAAAGAGGATGGGCCGACTATTCTAGTAGAACACGCAACCACCATCCGCAATGGGATTTCACTTTCCTTTAGGAACAACTGTGGGTGCTGGGTATTGAAAGTGGATGTCTTTGACAATCACTGGTAGGTCCTTTAGGACAGCCATGGCCCTAGAAGCACCACCTAGAAGCTTTGATCTACAGGGCCTGTTCAATAACATCGGGAGGATATGTTTTCATCAAACATTAAACAGGATCCTGAATTGACTGAACAATGGCTTCTCATTACTGGCCATAATTGGAACTATACCCTCCATGTATTATACATTATGAAAGAAATGGAAGATGAGTTTGAAATTGTAACTAGTGAAGTTGCATCAAACATTAATCTCTCTGACAGAATTTCATGGGATATCCAAAGGTTTTCTGATATATAAATAGAATTAAATAAAAGTCAATTTTATTTAAAATTTACTGTTAGGTGGACAGTCACTATATTGGTAACAAAATATACTGGGAGTTTGATTGGAAGTATCCATTTGGCAAAATGATTTGACTGAAAAATAAAAAGGGTGGATTTAGGCTTTAGAATATATACAAATTGAATAAAGTGTCTGAGTCAACATCTATTTTAAATGTCCAGATAAGTGTGAATGATGTAGGAGGGGAAAGAGACACCGAGTTGTTAAAATCATTAAAAATACTTGTGAAAGAATCTCAAGGTTAACAAGATTTAATCCGGCAAAATCACATGGACTATGATCAAAGTCTACTAAGCAGTCAAGAAGACTCTCACGGAGTATGTATTATTGTAGGTTTAAATGGTACATAGTAGAATCAACTAAATTGATCAGGTAAAATAGAGAATTAAAATAAGGAGTTTCAGCAAAGCCTTGATTTATGGGCATTCATAACTTACATGCAGTTAATATTTTATAAAGCCCGAGTAAAGTGAGCTCAGAGTGGAGGTTCCAAAAGTGAAGATGGAGGCTTAGTAACCAGGGGGACAGGGCAACGGGAAGCGTAGTCTTGACCGTGAGCTCTGACTTCAATACTGACTGTGTCCAGGATATGTGAGAAGTAGAGAGAGACTCACGTCTCAGAGATACAGCACAAAGCTTAAAACCTTATAGATACGCATCTGGCAGGCTGAGTGAACGAATACCAGGAAGCACGTGACCAACTGGACCCCTGGCAATGTCCTTGTCATATAGCCCACGTAAGAGCAGGTCACAATCTTTGAGGACTGTGAACCAGAGTCCATGAAGCCTGAAGGATGATAACTCCCATGTGTGTGCTCCAGAAAGATGCAAAGGTAGGAAGAATCCATTCCTCATCTCAGCCTTGCTTTGTCTATTAGACACGGGTCTAGTTGGGGGCACGGGATATGAGCACAAGGGATATGGGGGTCCTGTAAGTTGAATTAGAGGGAACTAAGGAATGAAAAAATGTCTTGTCTGAAGTCTTGCTGCAAGTGAGCTGTTTGCCCTTTTCCTGGAATCGGAGGGGGAGACTCCCAGTCTTGGAAAGCAGAGACCTCTGCTATATGATCCGCAACTCTGTGTGCACAGGGCTGAGGGCAGGAAAAACCATTCAAGATGTATTTGAGCTGACTCTTTGGGTAGGTATGGAGATGGGGCTATAAAGAAAAGTCAGCGTACCCCGATCAAAAAAATGTACAAATTGAATATGATTCCGTTTCTAGAGACCCACAACCCCATCCCGATTCCCTGTTGTCAGCACAACTAGGTTTTTGATACTGATCATGGAAGAGATTTGAAAATGAACCTGTACTGTGAAGTGATTCCTCTCCTGGTGCCAACAGCAGCAGCTTCAGCAGGACATCCAGAGCAGATGCAGCCCCAGGATTGACCTTAAACTTTCCAGGGAGTGAGAACATTCTCTAGCCAGGCCAGCCGGGCCCCTGGGTCCTGCCCTCTCAGCACCAAAAGAGTCTACTGCTCTTCCTAAAAGGGCAGCCCCAGGTCCTAGGGATGAGTGGACGGAGCAGAGCACAGGGCTGGGGGAGGGGACCACTTTCTGAGACAGGACAGGGTGAATGAGACCCTTGAGTTCTCTGGATCTCAATTTGTCCTACACTGACCCAAACAAAACTGACCAACTCAGGAAGCGGAGAAGTGGAAGGAAGCAGTCCATCCTTGGAAGAAACTGCATTGTCTTTGTCTAAGTGGCAAATACATAAATACAGTGTCTGTGTGAGGTTAGGAAGCCTGTTGAGGTGAAGACTGTTACTTTCCTAGACAGTCTTCTCACATTTGGAGTTCCTACGAAGCTACGCCTCCTTAGAAGATGTTTCTTATCTTCCGGGTACTTCAGATTCTCATTCGGCTGATGACCCTGTTCCTGGGGCTTACAATGGCTTCTCTAGCTCATCCTTCTCTTGAAAACTGCATGGTTCTTGGGACTCACGTAGGCTACCACTGATGGGGACCTTTCTCTGTGTCAGTAATTATTCCACTGCTTCTAATGTCAAGCACCTGAAATACTTTTAGCCATTTCTTTTGAAAATCTTTGCACAATTTTTGAGGGTCCCAAGCTTAGATCTACTGTTTGGGTAGCTAATATTGACAGGGAGGTTAAGGAAGCTAGGAGGATTTTATAACAAGGAGAGTGTAAATGCAAGCTCTGAGCGGATTCTCTCTTTTGTCAATTCTTCACATCTGGGACTCTGTCCACTGCTGCTGGAAGGAAAATGACCAAGGACTTGGTGAGTGTCTCATTGGGGAGGCTCAGGTGAAATAGGGAACTGTTCGGTCATTTGGCTAAGGCATGTGCAATCTCACTGGATCTTTAAGGAAGGGTCCTTGGTGTGTTCTGAAATGCTTCCTCCATGACACTTAGGCAAGCATGATTGATTTGGCTGCATGTTCTTTGACATTCTGTGTGAAGCATGCTGCCTGCATTGGAGCTCAAGGTCATCAAAGTTGCTACTTTATCAATCATTGCTTCCAGCACCTTCAAAGTGGACAGGTCCCCATGTGGATTTCCAAACTAAACTCAGTTGGGTTTGAATGTCATTTAGTGACCATCAAGACACAGGAAGAACAGGAGGTGGAGGATTTTTGACAATCTTTCTCATTTTGTTCAGACCCAAGGAAGCCTGGGGATGAATCCCATCAGTGCCACAGTAGTGGGGTCTGGTGCAGGTGTGGTATTTACTAGCATAATTTGGTCTGCATGTGGAAATTGAATGGTTGGATCATTGCAGCCTGTGCCATTTTACTCAAGTATTTCTTGTTCCAATGGTGGCCATTGGTTAATTGTTTTACCATCTGAAATGTCCTTTGTGGCTTCTCACATGAACCTGAGTAGGAGCCATTGATTCTAAAGATCCTGACTCATCTCCTGACAGTTATCAGCATCCGGTTACTTTGCACCTTGCTAGGAGTACTGAACACAAAGTTTTTCAAAACCTCTACCCTGAGGTGAATTTATTTAATAGAAAGTTCTGCAAGAATTTGGAATCTCTAAGGAGCACTCTTCTCTTGATTTTAACGTCCTGCTGAGGAAGAAAAGGAAAACTAGCAGTTTCAGGTGCTCCCTGGTTTTCAGGGACTCTGAGCAAACAGCTGGGGTGACTAGAGAATAAATGTTCCTTTTCATTGAAACGTTGTCTAGTCTGAAGGAGGGAGAATTTCAGGGGGGGAATGATAAGATCTGTTTTTTGTCTGAAAACACAAATGGATTATAAAATAAACGGGACTTCTACCTCCCCAAAATATACAGGAACACTGCTCATCCTGTTTGGAACAAATAAGTGAGAGAATAAATTATTAATTATCCACTTTTGGTAGTTAATTAGTGAATATTAAATTGGAGAGAACTCACTAATCTTCATAAAGCAGAACACCTCTGCACTATAATGAGATTAACCAGCACCAGCAGGGAAATTCTGCAGTTTCTTGTAACCCAATGTTTTCCTTTCTACCACTTGAATTCTGTCCTCTGAAACCTGTGAGTGTTTCCTCCTACTTGACAAGGATTTTATTTTGTAGATTTTTTTCTACAGGGACCTTGTGTAGGCTTGGAAATCCTCTCTGTGCTGGAAGCCTCCATTGCTTTCTCTCTCTCCACACATGTGTGGAGGGTAGCCTACTCTGTTCTGGGCATTCATGGGTTCTCTCTCTCTCTCTCTCTCTCTCTCTCTCTCTCTCTCTCTCTCTCTCTCTCTCTCATGTGTGTGTGTGTCCTTCATCCCCTTGTGGCGTAGATTAGAAAGAGAAATTTAAGAAAATGGTGTTGGATGTATGCATGACCCTTACAAGTAGAAATGGCTGTGGGAGAGATGTTCACTCTCAGCCAAAGAACTGACCCCAAACACTGAAGAGTCCTTTATGTTTCTGGTCCTCTGGAAATCCTCCTTGGAGGAAGTGGTAAGAAAAGGATGGTTAGAGCAAAGATGGAAATAGACCCACTAGGTACCAGGATGTCTAATGTAGGTGACAAGTGACGATACTGAAGAGGTACCAAGGCACGGGGATGCTTTCCTTCCTAATTTTCTGACTATAAGAATCTAATGTTCTGATTTCTCCACAGGTGGTGATTTTCTTACCACATAACGACACTATAACCTCTGTAGTCTCTCCTGAACATCTTTATGATGAGGTGGCATTTTGATAGCCTGGAAGTTTGATGTTTCCAGGCACTTTGCCCTGTTATCATCCTGTTGGCTGTTTACCCTACATGGTACACCTAAGCTCACAATGCAGTGTGTCTGACTGTGCTCATGTTTAGACACTAGGAATCCCACCATGATGAAACAAAGTGTAATAAAGACTCTTTTTTATTTGCTGATGCTGATGATTCTTTTGATTGCCCACCACTCCATCCTCCAACCTCTGGATGAGCCAGGGCACACAGTGTCATTTTCAGATTCTCAAGTCTGCAAAAATAGAACCTTGAACTGGGCAGCTTCGCTTCTGCCTGTATCACAACAAATGTATCAAAGGAGAAAGGAAATGCATTCTGATTATTTCTGTGTGTCCCTACTTTGATTCTGCCTCTTTGACTGGTGGCCCAGCACACACATGTGCTGAAAATAATCTCCCAATGTTAACCAAAATATGTTTTTCATTATGGATTATTCTGTTGTTCTATGTAATCACTAGAATCCTTTATAGACATGTTCCCATCTATATAAGACAGAGAGAGAGAGAGAGAGAGAGAGAGAGAGAGAGAGAGAGACAGCCACACAGGCAGATGACAGATGTGATGTTGAGAGAATGGTCAGAGATATGCAACATAAAAAGGATACAAATATACACAGCTCATAGTGAAGGGGTTAAGCACCAAGGAATACAGCAGGCTTACACAAGCTGGAGAACTCAAGGGAATGGACTCTATGTTTAGAGTCTCCAGAAAGGAGCACAACCCTTTGGGACAACTTGATTTTAGCCCAGTGAGACCGGTGTGGGACAGTGAAGCACAGAACAATAAAACAAAATTCCATTGCTTCAAGTCACTACGTTTGTGATAGTTTGTTCAAATACAACAGAAAACTAGTATAGGCAGAATGACAACAGGAAATGATAGCCCATACTTCCTCCTGAGTATAAAAGAGTTTGAAAAATATAATAAATAAGATAGGAGGATGTATAAAAATGATGAAGATGCACCATGAGCAGGTGAAATCATTCAAGATATTGGCATGTAATGTAGCACTGGAAAATCTTTTATTTCCAAAAGAAATGAATTAAATTTTAAAAATTAAAATTTAATTTCAATTTGAGCTGGATGCGATGGTGCATGTCTGTCATCTCAACTCAGCTCAGGAGGGTGAAGCAAGAGAATTGTGAGTTCAAGGCCAGCCTCAGCCACCTAGTGAGGCCCTAAGCAACTTAGCAAGACCCTGTATCTAAATAAAAATAAAAAGTGTGTGGATGTGGCTCAGTGGTTAAGTTTCCCTGAGTTCAATCCCTGATACCAAAAAACAAACAAACAAAATAGAATTAAAATAAAATAAATAATATAAAAAGACTATGTACTATAAAGAAATGCATGCAAAGTTTTGATAAAATCAAGTGCATATAATTTTTAAAAACCTCTCAGAGATAATAATAAAGGGAAACTTACTAAGGCAATAAGAAAATACACTTTAAGTCCATAGCCAATAGTATTATTAGTGTTTAAGTGCTAAAAAGTAGTCTGGTGTGATTAGGAAAACAGGAATGGCATGAACTCTACTTTTACTTATTGTTATCCTGGCTCTCCAATAAGAACAAAAGTAAAGAAAAAAATAAGTATTGTGAAAGAAGCAAAAGTTATGTTATTAGAGATAATTATTTTTATATGAAGTACTTGCAGAAGATAGCATTTGAAATAACATGAGCAGAGAACAGGCCCAGCGGCCCGCTGGCATGGTAGACACATCACCCCAATTGGAGGAGGGGCAGAGCCGCCACCCGTGCCTGCAAGGTAGGCAGACCTGCGACCGACAGGGAGAACAGACCCAGCTGCCCACTGGCGTGGTAGACACATCACCCCAATTGGAGGAAGGGCCCAGCTGCTGCCTGCGCCTGAAAAGTAGTCAGACCTGCAACCTGGAGAACAGGCCCAGCGGCCTGCCAGCGTGGTAGACAGATCACCCCTATTGGAGGAGGGGCCCAGCCGTTGCCCGCAAGGTAGGCAGACCACGCGACCCAGAGAAGGGGTCCAGCGGCCCGCCGGCGTAATAGACAGATCACCCCAATTGGAGGAGGAGCACAGTCGCCGCCTGCCCCTGCAAGGGAGACTTTGCAACTATACAAGAGCGATATAAATATATAGGGGGAAAATTCAATAACACAACAGTTTCACCAAGCAGAAAGAAACGCGAGCAGTATGAAAAGACAAGGAAAGAAAGGACCACAAGCAATGCAGGTCAACTCAACTTTAGAAGAGGTAATAGCTGCAGCAGATGGAATGTCAGATAAAGAATTCAGGATTTACATGCTTCAGATGATCTGGAGTCTCAAGGAAGACATTAGACAGCAAAATCAGACAATGAAAGATCACTTCGACAATGAATTACATAAACAAATCCAGGAAGCAAAAGATCAACTATACAGGGAGATAGAGTTTATAAAAAACAAAACAAACAGAAATCCCAGAAATGCAGGAAGCAATAAACCAAATTTAAAACTCAAATGAGAATACTACCAGCAGAGTAGAACACTTAGAAGATAGAACATCAGACAATGAAGACAAAGTATTTCAACTTGAAAAGAACATAGACAGCTCAGCAAGACTGTTAAGAAACCATGAGCAGAACATCCAAGAAATATGGGATAACATCAAGAGACCAAACTTAAGAGTCATTGGGATACAGGAAGGTACAGAACTCCAAACCAAAGGAATGAGCAATCTGTTCAATGAAATAATATGAGAAAACTTCCCAGACTTGAAGAATGAGACAGAATCCCAAATCCTAGAAGCCTACAGGACGCCGAATGTGCAAAATCATAAGAGATCCACACCTAGACACACTATAATGAAGATGCCCAACATACAGAATAAGGAGAGAATTTTAAAAGCTACAAGAGAAAGGAAGCAGATTACATTTAGGGGTAAGCCAATCAGGATAACAGCTGATCTTTCAACACAGACTCTGAAAGCTAGAAGATCCTGGAATAACATATTTCAAACGCTGAAAGAAAATGGGTTCCAACCAAGAATTGTGTATCCAGTGAAATTAAGCTTCAGGATGGAAGATGAAATTAAAACCTTCCACGATAAACAAAAGTTAAAAGAATTTGCAGCTAGAAAACCATCTCTTCAAAACATCCTCAGCAAAACATTACAGGAAGAGGAAATGGAAAATAGCAATGAATGCCAACAGTGGGAGGTAGTACAGTAAAGGGGGAAAAATAATCAAAGAGGAAAACAAACCATGTTTAGTAACATAAATAAACAAATATGGCTGGAAGAACAATCCATATCTCAATAATAACCCTAAATGTTAATGGCTTAAACTCACCAATTAAGAGACACAGGCTAGTAGAATGGATCACAAAACAAGACCCAACAATATGCTGCCTACAGGAGATGCATTTGATAGGAAAAGACATACATAGACTGAAGGTGAAAGGTTGGGAAAAATCATATCACTCATATGAACTTCAGAAACAAGCAGGAGTGTCCATACTCATATCAAATAAAATAGATTTCAAGCCAAAGTTAATCAAAAGGGATAAAGAGGGACACTACATACTGCTCAAGGGAACCATACACCAACAAGACATAACAATCATAAATATATATGCCCCAAACAATGGTGCAGCTATGTTCATCAAACAAACTCTTCTCAAGTTCAAGAGTCTAATAGACCACCATACAATAATCATGGGAGACTTCAACACACCTCTCTCACCACTGGACAGATCTTCCCAACAAAAGTTGAATAAAGAAACTATAGAACTCAATAATACAATTAATAACCTAGACTTAATTGACATATATAGAATATACCACCCAACAACAAGCAGTTACACTTTTTTCTCAGCAGCACATGGATGCTTCTCAAAAACAGATCATATATTATGTCACAGGGCAACTCTTAGACATTATAAAGGAGTAGAGATAATACCATGCATCTTATCTGATCATAACGGAATGAAACTGGAAATCAACGATAAAAGAAGGAAGGAAAAATCATGCATCACTTGGAGAATGAACAATAGGTTACTGAATTATCAATGGGTTATAGAAGACATCAAGGAGGAAATTAAAAAATTCTTAGAGATAAATGAAAACACAGACACAACATATTGGAATCTATGGGACACAAAGAAAGCAGTTCTAAGAGGAAAATTCATTGCTTGGAGTTCATTCCTTAAAAAAAGAAAAAACCAACAAATAAATGATCTCACACTTCATCTCAAAATCCTAGAAAAAGAAGAGCAAAACAACAGCAAAAGAAGTAGAAGGCAAGAAATAATTAAAATCAGAGCTGAAATTAATGAAATCGAAACAAAAGAAACAATTGAAAAAATTGACAAAACTAAGAGTTGGTTCTTTGAAAACATAAATAAGATCGACAGACCCTTAGCCATGCTAACGAAGAGAAGAAGAGAGAGAACTCAAATTACTAGCATACGGGATGAAAAAGGCAATATCACAACAGACACTTCAGAAATACAGAAGATAATTAGAAATTATTTTGAATCCTTATACTCCAATAAAATAGAGGATAGTGAAGGCATCAATAAATTTCTTAAGTCATATGATCTGCCCAGATTGAGTTAGGAGGATATAGACAACCTAAACAGACCAATATCAATTGAGGAAATAGAAGAAGCCATCAAAAGACTACCAACTAAGAAAAGCCCAGGACCGGATGGGTATACGGCAGAGTTTTACAAAACCTTTAAAGAAGAACTAATACCAACACTTTTCAAGCTACTTCAGGAAATAGAAAAAGAGGGAGAACTTCCAAATTTATTCTATGAGGCCAACATCACCCTGATTCCTAAACCAGACAAAGATACTTCAAAGAAAGAAAACTACAGACCAATATCTCTAATGAACCTAGATGCAAAAATCCTCAATAAAATTCTGGCAAATCGGATACAAAAACATATCAAAAAAATTGTGCACCATGATCAAGTAGGATTCATCCCTGGGATGCAAGGCTGGTTCAATATACGGAAATCAATAAATGTTATTCACCACATCAATAGACTTAAAGATAAGAACCATATGATCATCTCAATAGATGCAGAAAAAGCATTCGACAAAGTACAGCATCGCTTTATGTTCAAAACTCTAGAAAAACTAGGGATAACAGGAACATACCTCAATATTGTAAAAGCTATCTATGCTAAGCCTCAGGCTAGCATCATTCTGAATGGAGAAAAATTGAAGGCATTCCCTCTAAAATCTGGAACAAGACAGGGATGCCCTCTCTCACCACTTCTGTTCAACATAGTCCTCGAAACACTGGCCAGAGCAATTAGACAGACGAAAGAAATTAAAGGCATAAAAATAGGAAAAGAAGAACTTAAATTATCACTATTTGCAGATGACATGATTCTATACCTAGCAGACCCAAAAGGGTCTACAAAGAAACTATTAGAGCTAATAAATGAATTCAGCAAAGTGGCAGGATATAAAATCAACACGCATAAATCAAAGGCATTCCTGTATATCAGCGACAAATCCTCTGAAATGGGAATGAGGACAACCACTCCATTCACAATATCCTCAAAAAAAATAAAATACTTGGGAATCAACCTAACAAAAGAGGTGAAAGACTTATACAATGAAAACTACAGAACCCTAAAGAGAGAAATAGAAGAAGATCTTAGAAGATGGAAAAATATACCCTGTTCATGGATAGGCAGAATTAACATCATCAAAATGGCGATATTACCAAAAGTTCTCTATAGGTTTAATGCAATGCCAATCAAAATCCCAAAGGCATTTCTTGCAGAAATAGAGAAAGCAATCATGAAATTCATATGGAAAAATAAAAGACCCAGAATAGCAAAAACAACTCTAAACAGGAAGTGTGAATCAGGCGGTATAGCGATACCAGACTTCAAACTATACTACACAGCAATAGTAACAAAAACAGCATGGTACTGGTACCAAAACAGGCGGGTGGACCAATCGTACAGAATAGAGGACACAGAAACCAATCCACAAAATTACAACTATCATATATTTGATAAAGGGGCCAAAGCATGCAATGGAGGAAGGATAGCATCTTCAACAAATGGTGCTGGGAAAACTTGAAATCGATATGCAACAAAATGAAACTGAATCCTTTCTCTCGCCATGCACAAAAGTTAACTCAAAATGGATCAAGGAGCTTGATATCAAATCAGAGACACGGCGTCTGATAGAAGAAAAAGTTGGCTACGATCTACATACTGTGGGGTCGGGCTCCAAATTCCTCAATAGGACACCCATAGCACAAGAGTTAATAACTAGAATCAACAAATGGGACTTACTCAAACTAAAAAGTTTTTTCTCAGCAAAAGAAACAATAAGAGAGGTAAATAGGGAGCCTACATCCTGGGAACAAATCTTTACTCCTCACACTCCAGATAGAGCCCTAATATCCAGAGTATACAAAGAACTCAAAAAATTAAACAATAAGAAAACAAATAACCCAATCAACAAATGGGCCAAGGACCTGAACAGACACTTCTCAGAGGAGGACATACAATCAATCAACAAGTACATGAAAAAATGCTCACCATCTCTAGCAGTCAGAGAAATGCAAATCAAAACTACCCTAAGATACCATCTCACTCCAGTAAGATTGGCAGCCATTATGAAGTCAAACAACAATAAGTGCTGGCGAGGATGTGGGGAAAAGGGTACACTTGTACATTGCTGGTGGGACTGCAAATTGGTGCAGCCAATTTGGAAAGCAGTATGGAGATTTCTTGGAAAGCTGGGAATGGAACCACCATTTGACCCAGCTATTCCCCTTCTTGGTCTATTCCCTAAAGACCTAAAAAGAGCATACTACAGGGACACTGCTACATCGATGTTCATAGCAGCACAATTCACAATAGCCAGACTGTGGAACCAACCTAGATGCCCTTCAATAGAAGAATGGATTAAAAAAATGTGGCATTTATACACAATGGAGTATTATGCAGCATTAAAAAATGACAAAATCATGGAATTTGCAGGGAAATGGATGGCATTAGAGCAGATTATGCTAAGTGAAGCTAGCCAATCCCTAAAAAACAAACGCCAAATGTCTTCTTTGATATAAGGAGAGTAACTAAGAACAGAGTAGGGAGGAAGAGCATGAGAAGAAGATTAACATTAAACAGGGATGAGAGGTGGGAGGGAAAGGGAGAGAGAAGGGAAATTGTATGGAAATGGAAGGAGACCCTCATGGTTATACAAAATTACATACAAGAGGAAGTGAGGGGAAAGGGGAAAAAAAAAACAAGGGGGAGAAATGAATTACAGTAGATGGGGTAGAGAGAGAAGATGGGAGGGGAGGGGAAGGGAGGGGGGATAGTAGAGGATAGGAAAGGCAGCAGAATACAACAGACACTAGTATGGCAATATGTAAATCAGTGGATGTGTAACCGATGTGATTCTGCAATCTGTATACGGGGTAAAAATGGGAGTTCATAACCCACTTGAATCAAAGTGTGAAATATGATATGTCAAGAACTATGTAATTTTTTGAACAACCAACAATAAAAATTTAAAAAAAAGAAATAACATGAGCATTTGTAAGGTATTGTTTATAAAATCAATTACATGTCTACACTCAAGAATAAAGTTGCAATACAAAATCTAAAATAATCAATATGATATCAAAAACAACAAATATATAGTAATTAAGATTGAACCTGTCAATAATATGAAATATATATTAATTTTGAGTTAGAATTGAAATATATTTACAAATTTAAATAAATGCAGAGATATACCATATTCATTAAGAGAAATTAAGAGGAAGACCAAATCATGGTCTATAAATTGTCATGTATAATGAAATCAACCTCTAAATGTGATTCTAGTTTCAGAAACGTCTCAGAAAATTGTTATTAATGAATTAACAAATTGATGCTAACTCTTTCCCATCACAGGATGCCCTAGAGACCTTTTTGAAGTTGGAATTTAACAATTTAAGTTTGAGCTAAAGTTTCAAATACCTAAATTCAAACATGTTTTGATTATCTTAAGTTATCAAAATCTGTTGCAGAGACTAAAAACCATCTTTTATTGTGAACATCCTATGGGGACTTTGAGTGCCCAGGATACTCAGAGCATTTAATAGAAAACTCTGTGGATGCTTTCAGGCATATGTTAGGACTTTTGGCCACTCTGTATATAGCCTAGAAGATTTGTCCACAAGTGCAGCCCAATTATTGTCACCAGTACTTTAATGGTCTCCAGAAGATCCAAGGGCTTGACACAGAATATGGGTAGAAAGTTTCTTTGTCATAAAGACAGATTCTCCACCCTCAGCCTTAACTGTTGATTGAATGCTCTTTGTAAAGTCAGTGCCAGGAAAGGTTCACAGTCTTAACTGTGGAATGGGCCAAGCAGAGAATCTCTCACCTTATAAATCTAACATACTTCCTTCTAGATAGAAATGTATTAGTTTATATGTTAAATATTCTCTTCTTCTGATGTGAAAGACCCATGTAAATCTAAACCAAAATTTGCTGAAAGTACTTTTCCTATTTTCACAATAATAGTCCTGAAGATAAACAAACTTGAGGTTTTGTCACAGGAAACCAATACCACAATCTGATAAATGTTTGTGTCTGTGTGTGCCAGATGGTGGTATAGGTATTAGGAGTTCTTTTTGAACGTGTTATGTTTAAGATTTTTACTAAATATACAAGTAGAGATCTAAAACTGATAATAAAAAAGTTAATATACCCCATGTAAATATTGCAAACACTCTACTTTATGGTCACTAAGTATTTTGGGGGTATGGAAAAGGGAAGAAAGTAGCAATAGTCCTTTTGTCCCTAGCATCTGTTTAGAGACAGCAGTGTGCAGAATCTAATGTTCTTTTGTAAGAAACATTCTATGATTTTAAAAATAAATTCAGTGGACAAAAATTTAAGAAGTAAAACTCGTAATAGACTTCCTGTCTAAATCTAATATAACTTTTGGGATCATGGACACCAAAAATTGAATAAAAGTAGTTAGGATCACAAAAGAGTGAATGAAAATAAAAATGTTAATAGAGAAGAGAATAAGTCTGGGAACTTCAACACGTAGGAGAAGCAGCAAGAGAGGCTGAAAAGAAATGGAAAGAAAAGTGAATACAGTTTCCTGAAGTCAAGTTAAAATGACAGTCTTAGGGAAAGGATGAGCACCTCATTATCAATATTGAATGCCACCTGTTAAGTCATTAGAGACAGGGCTGAATACCATTTTTTGATTTAGCAATGTGGGGCATTTTACATTTCAATGTGGGGTTTTACATTTCAATTTTTTCTTTTGTGAATTCTCACTATGGAGCTAGCTGAAGTCACTGAACCATTTTGTGAAGATTATTGGGTCTTGGTCTTTCCCTTTTGCCATGAGGATCAAGCAGTAAAATTAACTTTAAATAAACCATTTCTCCACAACCATGGTGTTGTGTCCAATCAGTGGAAAATTCTGCAAGAACTCAGATTCTCCAAGACCTTTTTTGTTGATTTTAAATTATCTGTGGAGATAAAGGAAAACTGTGGAGAAAAAGAAAAATTGATGATCCAGACACTTAATGATTCTCAGAATTTTGAGTAATCAATGGAAATGACTCTTCTCACATAAACTGTGCAGAAACTGAGGGATAAGTTCAGCGATTCATTCCAGTGTGTAATGCATCTTATAAATTAATCAGCTTCTACCACGAAAGGAGTTTTAGATCAATGACCACCTTCAGGGTAGCCATAGGTTAGCTGTACCTCCCTAGCGATAATCACAGATGTGTCAGGAAACCTCTTATATACATTTTCTTTGAGCAATTATTCCCCTCCTAGATACATGCCCAAGAGTTAACTCTTGCATATGTGAACTAGGGATCAAGAACAAAAAGGTAGATGGAAGCAAGAATGGTGAAAGCAAACAATTGGAAATAATCCAAACATCCACCTATGGGATATTGGATAAAAAATAAATACAGACAACACACAGACATGAGGATCATTACAGGGCCATGAGGACGAATGGATCATAGCTGCGTGTGACAGCCTGCATGATTCTCCAAGCTCCATAAGAAGAGCATAAAACAAGAGGTGATTTATGATTCCATTTTTATAAATCTTGGTATCCTGAAAGTCTAACACAAAGCAAGCACCAGGGCCCTTAGTGGATTAAGGAAGAACACTCAAGGTTAAAGGAAGAAAGAGGCTGCAGATAGTCAGTAATAAAATATGAGGGGATGCTCTAATCCAGGAGAAAAAAGTTTCCACTTACTTCTAAAAATGATAATTAGGACTAAAAATACCTATCACCAGATTTTTTTCTCATTATTTTATGTACTTTATTGTATATTTTTAGTTTTGCTTTCTTTCTTCAGGTAATCCGATTTTAACTATTTCTCTAAATTACCAGATCTCTATCATTGTTAGAACAAAGGTGGGTATTTGTGACATAATAACCTTAAATCTGTTATCTCAGAGTTCATTTGCATAAAATGCTTAAAAGAGTGTTCTTTATTTCTTATGAAAAAATATAGTTCTATATTGCAAAGAATGGAGAGTAAGTAGGTTCCCCTTAATAAGCTTCCCCTTAATAAGACTGGGTTTGAATTATGGTCAAACTTACTAGCAGTGTGACCTATAGCAGTAGGTCTTATCTTTACTAAATCTGACTTTCTGATCTCACACTATTGGGAATATGCATGAGCACAGCCCCCAGCCTATATGTGTGAAGGAAGGAGAGGCCAACTCTAGAGCTTGTTAAACTACTATAAATGTGGTTACTGTGCTGTCTGTAAGTAGCTAGTTGCCAAAAAAGAGAGTGTGCTCTTCCTGGGGGTGGGGAGCAGCCCTGCCATGATTTGGAATGGCCATTCCGTTCTGAGGCTCACTTTTGGGAAATCTAAGAAGCTACCAGATGAAAACCTCTTCTATCAAAATCATATTTACTGACTTCTTCTGTTGTACTTTACCATCTTTAATAGGTTAGGAAAATGATAATAGAAAAGAGACATTTATTAGATAACCATCAAATTTCAATAACTCATTCTTTATTCAAGGTCATTAAGAGGGAAATAAAACTACTTTTGGTCACAGAATAATGCACACAATGGAAGCTTCTTGCAGGGGCATGGTGGATGGATTTATCCTTAGCTCTCCTGCAGAGGGGACATATAGGGTTCCACTCTGATGATAGTTTAACCTACAATAGCCCTTACAAGGTCCCTAGGTGAGTAGGTATTTCTATAAAGACAGAGTTGTGCACATGAGTCTTAAAAGATGCATTTTCTAGAAAAACAGAACCAATAGAAAGTCCCTATAGTAGTTGTTTGTAAAGAGTAGAAAATTATTTTATCCTGCAGGTCAAGGGAGTTTTGGGGGGTGTCTTTTGAAGAATTAAAGAGCTTGAAATTGATAATGGAAGTTCCAGCACTAGATGAGCAGCCTGGGCTCTCCGCACTGAGGAGAACCAGAGGAGGGTAGATGCAGGGACCCCCGAACCCCAGAGGCTTGTACAATGTCTCCACATCCTAAAATAGAGAAGGAGAAGCACAACTCAAGAGCTGGTTTAACTGCTGTAAATTCAAATTGTGCCCTTTTCTAAAAAGAAGCCAAGTTTAGGTATGACAGAAATCACTACAGATTTGTAGAAAGAGATCTAGGAAGAAAATGTGACTTGAAAGCTGGGCGTGGCCGCATTAAGAAGACCATGTCTTGAGGAAGCCCTGGCAGAAGACTCAGGGAACATTAGGCCCTTGAGCTAGATGTACAATGCCTTTCCATGTTGGAATTGTTTAGGGTAACCCTGCAGCTCACACAAATGAAGGAATTAGGTCAGGACAATATCCTCCATGTAGGTAAATTTCAAGGAAGGACCACGATGGTCCCTAGGCAGAAAAATGGAAGCATTGCAGTTCAGAAGAGGTAGGAGAGACTGCAGCATGAGTCAGAGCCCACAGGCATGTAGCACTGTGGCCACAGAGGCCAGAGTTATGTTCATAAATCTCAAAACATATGTAGCAAAAGTGTTAGAACCGCACCTTGACCTTGGTCTTCTCCAACCCATGGCTGCTACTTTCATTTAGTTCCTCAGCTCAAAGCAAAACAAAGCAACAACGATGCTCCTACATCTCCTATTTTAAGAGGAACTAGAGCAAATTACCTATGACCTGAGCTAACAATTTAGGTCCAAAGCAAACACCAAGGCTTGGCCCAGGGAAAGAATGCTGCTCAAAACTCAATGGTGTCGCCCACAAAATTTAGATGCTGAAGCCCTAACCTTCAACGTGGCTGTGGGGAAAGAGGGCCTGTAAAGAGATAATTAAGTTTAAAGAGGTCCTCAGGGTGGAGTTCTGATCTGATAGGGTTAGTGCCCTTGGTGACCTCTAAAGGAAGAGACAGAGAGCTCACTTTTGCTATCTACTGTGTTTCAGCCATCTATCTTGAGAGGTCTTTCCCCATCAACCCCACCCTCAGTCCCCCCACCGTCCACTCCCTGTGAACCTTTTGCAAAGTCTGGAACTTGGCTGGAATTCATTTTCCTGACTGGTAAAGGATGGTAGTAACAGGACCAAATTCAAACAGAAGTTGTAAAGATTAAACAAGTTAGTCGTTTAAAAAGGCTCAGAACATCTCTTAGTACTTCTAAGCACTCAATAATAGAAGTCATTATTTCTTAAGAAACCCTCATTTGACCTCTAGGATATTAGATATTTGGAAATAGTCCTTCATTTATTTTTATTTTATACATAGTAGTTTTTCACATGGAAAAGACATTCTAATTTAGGTACAGAAAAATCAAATAAAGCACTCTAAATCTTAACTGGAATCTTTGACTAATGGTGTGTTTTAATTGAACTATTGTTCTATTTTTTTAACACTTCATTCAAAGAATGTATTTCTAAATGACCAAGGTTGACAACAGGTTATGGTTTGAGAACGAAGCATTAATCTTTTTTAGATACTCTCTGTCTATTTAGATTTAGAGAGAAATCTATTTAGAAAATATCCCAAAAGATTAGAGTGCCTTGTTTGGTTGAGTAATAGTCCCTAAGAGGGCAATGGCATAACTGCTCACAAACTCTAAATAATCTTATGTATTCATCTGGTGTTCAAATCAGATTAGTTCTCAAAAGAGGAACCTTTTTTAGTAAACCATATTTACTAAAGAACACATACATTATCAAAAACAAAGTCCAACCTCTGTGTGTTGCAAAGTTAGTTTCTAGTTCTCACCCCTGAGAAAGTCAGGAACATGCTTAGCCAAGAAGCACATCAAGTGAGTAAACTTTTACAGCAGAGAGCCCTCCTTCCTCCCGTCTCAACAGCTGCAGAATAGCTGCTCTTCCTCCAGCAGGGA
Organism: Marmota flaviventris; assembly: GCF_047511675.1. Classification (NCBI taxonomy): domain Eukaryota; kingdom Metazoa; phylum Chordata; class Mammalia; order Rodentia; family Sciuridae; genus Marmota; species Marmota flaviventris. The sequence continues at coordinate 12,310,266 of NC_092506.1, read as the reverse complement.
TGCCGTAGGTTGTAGTTGAATACACATTTTTTACTGTCAGTCCTATGTTATACTTTGTTGATACACATTTTGTATTTATTCTACCATCTTTTCTCAGATTCTCCTTGAGAAAAAAACAGGGAAGACCTGGAAGCATTTAGCTAAGGAACCTGGCTTGGACTTGGTGTCAGATGGCATGACCGTGCTCATCCAAACTACCTGTGCAGAGACTTCAAACTTGAATGAACTGTCAGCCAAGAAAGAAAGCAAACTTTCTAAGATGGAATAAAGGGTCACAAAAAGCCCTGTACGAGAGCTAAGTATTAAAATTTTTCCTAGAAATGATGATAACCCTAGTTAAAATAAATCCATGAATGTAGGGAATACGAACACTATCAGTTTCCTCCTTTGAGACCAAATTTGGGCAACCATAAAATAAAGAGCAGCTACATACTAATCATGTGCACATGCATGTGTGCATGTGTAAAATTTAGTGACAGGCATGAGGAAGAGGGTATGTGTAGCAGATTCCTACCATAAACCTGTCTTTGGTTACCATCGTGATGATCTGTGTGGTAAAAATATATTATAACAGAGTCTCATGGATGGCATTCACAGAGTCTATACCTTGCAGTGCTAAGTATTCATCAGCTTTAGGTGGAGTCAATAAGTCTTGTTAAAGATCTTCAGAATCTAATCTAGTCAAGCCAAAGCCTGCAAATAACAACAGCAATAGCATCCTCAGTTATTCCACCTGAATTCTTATTATCGCTGAGGATTCTTTTTTGTCTGAACTGCAAATATCTCTCTGCAATGCTGAGTCTAGTTCAGCAGTTCTCAACTTGAAGTAATTTTGCCTCCCAGGGAACATTTGGCAATGTCTGGAGACAGGGATTTGGGAGGAAATACTGGCAACTAGTGGATTGAGATGCTCCTAAACATCCCGCAGTACACAGACACCTCCCCCAACAAAGCAATATCTATCCCCAAGTGTTAATAGTGTCCCTGTTGAAACACCCCACCCAGCCAGTGTGTTCACAAGAACCTAGGGAGAGGGGTAGGGCAATTTTAGCCATGTCTGAAACGTTTGTAAAATACCGAGTGATCTTGTAAAATTTCTAAGTGATTTTTGTGAAATATTGTATAGCCAACAATCTGTGCAGTGTCTACAGAATTTTGAAAAGTAATAGGAGAAAGGACTATTCCATTAAAAATATGAGATGGATTCATAAATACACTGAGACACATTCCTATGGCTTTTGTCCCCAGAACATGGAAACAGAAATCTCAGCACAGTGAATTTGGGGTTATAACGTGGCTACCACTAGCAAAATCTGTGGTGGAACATACATATGCCTATTTGGGAGACTACACACACACACACACACACACATACACACACCACGCACCTGTGTATATATACATGAGCAAATGAATGTCTCTGTGTGTATGATTAATAGGGATTGTGTGAAATGTTTTTAGGTACTGAATTAGTATCAAGATTACACTTCCATTCCTGTGCTTTTTTTTTTTAAATCTTTTGACTCAACTATTACAATTTTTCCATTGAAACGTTTATTTATTTAATATGACCTATAGTTCTTGGGGATATTTGCAATGCCATTGTTTCCTTATCTTACAACGAAATAAGCACAGTCCATGTTCAATATATTTTAGATCAGTTAACTTAAAAAGACATATGAGAATGAATAGCACATACCCCACTATGGAAGTTATGTGACAAAAGAATCTTTAGAAAATAGATTGGTGACTATATCACAAGATCAGTGTTCTCTCACCCCTTCTCCCATCTGACCGCTAATAATTTATTCTAGGCCATTCTCTACCTAAGCAGAGATTGAAGTTGGTGATTACTCATGATTCTGGGAAGTGTTTCAAATGCCTCCTCCCCTTCCCAGTAAACAGCCGTGCATCAGCAGACCCCATGGCGGTTCACACCCTGAGTGAGCCCAGGGAGTGAGGGTGAAATGAAAGTCACACATTGGCCACCTTGTTTGGAAGACCACGTGATCTAGCAAAGAGAAGGTAAGTCCAGGGCTGAGGTGTTTCCACACTCTGTTGTAGCAAAATGCTCTCGTCCTGATCTCCCAGGGGCAAATTTCAGAGGAAATTTGGGGAAAGGATACATTTCCTAGCCAAGATATGCACATTCCATTAAGACAGGGTACTGAATCCAACACAAACCTTCTTCTAGTGATCACCCATAAAGAGAATCCTACAGAACTAAATATGAGTCATGGGAATTCTGAATGGCAAACCTACTAAGAGCTCTCTTCACATTCTAGAGGTATTTACTTTTATTTTAATTATTTCTTCACATGTATTGAAGAAACACTGATTATGAACATGCTGTGATTTCACACACACATGCACACACACACCCACACATACGCACAAATGTCATGTGACTCAACTTTATCCATTGAAAGGATATATATTTCAACATTTCATACATGGTCTCTTAGATAATCATGGAAAGGACGCAGACCAGCTCCTAAATTTGGTGTAATTGTCACTACTAAAACTCCATAGGCCAATATTTGACTAACGTCCCAGATCCATTTTCTCTTTCTTGGACATATCGCTCAATGAATGTATGGTATTATTTCTGGGTATAACAACACATTCTCATTAGAGAAAAATTTGAAAAGATAAATGTATATGTTTTAGAAAAAATACACAAAATATAGTCAAAAAATTCTGCAACTGTGTGCAAAACCCCTAATATTGTATTTTTTTATTTTAACAAAAAAAGATGTGATTGCATTTTTCTGTTATTTTTCAATACTTAGAAATTTCATCTCTAGGCTTCACTCATGGAAGTCTAATGTGGCTGAAAATTTAATATTTTATGTAGAAACACCATCCAGCAACAAAATATTTTCAATTGTGAAAGAGAGATAAAAGCATCTAACACACATTAAATTGTAGTACCTGAAAGAGAACAGAGAGGTTACAGAATTTTAAAAAATACTTTAAAATACATGGTTAAGTATTTTTAGAAATTATGATAGAAATAAATCCTTACATTCAAGAAACAATAAGCCCTAAGCATGTTTTGATAGGAGACAGACAAAGAGATAAAAAGGACCTTGCAAAAGGTAAGGAGAGAGAGGGAGAATCCGTACTTAAATATGCAACATAAACACAATCAAACATTGTTTAAAGAGTCAGAATATATGCAAATGGCCAATAACCATATGAGAAGATGCTCAATGTCATTATTTATAAAAGAAAAGCAAATTAAAATAAGTGCCATTCACATGCACTGGACTGACTAAAATTAAAAATAGCAAAGATTAGTAAGGATGTTGAACAAATAGAACTGTCTTACATGTTTGGTAGTAATGTAAAATGAGAATCACTGAAAAAATAGTTTGATAATTTATTGAGATATTAAATAAATGTTTATCTTGTGATGTCATCTTGTTCCATGTAATAATTCAAGAAACAAGAACATACAGTATATTAACAAAAAGATTACACATTAATATTCATAGTGACTTTACTCATAATAGCAAAAAAAAAAAAAGCTCAAATGTCCATCAACAGGTAAAGGATAAAGACTATAAAATGCTCATATTATGAAATACTACTAAACAATAAAAAACTACTGATAGATGCAGCAACACAGAAAAATTTCAAAATTGTAATGGTAAATATCAGAAATCAGATGCAAAGATGATTTGACCACAATCTGTTTGATTTTGTTCTATTGATATATGTAGCTTGTGTCATTAGGGTAAATTTCAGCAGACTTAAAATTGTCCTAAGCTATTGTGCTGTAGTTCCCCCAAGGCACTGACCCTCAGTCACTGCATGAGCATACTGATGAACGGTGCTGCTTTGGAGCAAGGAGTGTGTGGAGTTGCTCAAAGGTTTGTGCCAGCCTGTGATCACCGCTGAGAACAATGAGACTAGGGATTTGCATGTGATCTTTAATGAGATGCACAGAATGATCTGCTATCAGGACCCATTATATGCCAATACATATGCCCAAATCAGGTATAAGAAGCCCTAACTAGTACAGTGTCTGGGGGATTCCTGGTTCTGAGGCGTTCTATTAGGACTTCTTACCAAAAACAGAACATGCATCACAGAGACAAAGTGAGGGCCCTTGGAGCTCAAGCCCGGGCTCCGTGCCTCTTGCTGCAAGGCAGTGTTTAACCCGGATGCAAATCTTAATTCCAATGCTGTTGGCAAGCTGCCTCCTATTCCCATGATATCCCATGGATTTGTAAACACTGTCCTAATGGTCCTGGGAGTCTTCTGTAGAAACTGAAGCCTATCAACCACTGTTAGAGGTAAATGTATCAGAAGAGACATTACATCAAATACACAGAAACAATTTTAGCTAAAAGTATTGCTAAGAATTGCCTATAAGTTAAAAAAAAAAAAAGGTGATTCTGATAAATAAAGTGGAAACAAACTGCTAATAGAGGGTAATAACTGCGTGCCTTTGGCTTAAAGAAGCAAAGCTTTGGAATCAGTTACTGATAGAAAAACATCCCAGAATAACATGAACATAATCAAAGCAGTCTCAGGATATAGCAAAATGTATGGGAAGAGAACTATAAAACAAACAAATACAGCAAATCCACTAAAATTTATTTCTAGTGTTTGGCTCAGCAAAAGCAGAAGTAAGCTTTTCTTCTTCTGGCCAGCAGGTGGAGCTCCAACCAAAGCAACCTGGGCAACTAAAATGGTCTATAGGAGTAAAAATGTTGTAATGGATCCTGAGGATTTATGAGAATAGATTAAAGGAAAGGTGAATTATACATGCTCAGAAAATAGCAAATTTTCTGATTTACCTCCTTGTGATATAAATATTCACAGCCTACTAGAGTCATAGGAAAGCTGTAAATGATAGGCTATCAGATGGGCTACGTGAAGACAATTGCATGATTCCAAACAGCATGTCCCTCGCCCAAGTTATGGTTGACACTATAATAAAAGAGGCAACACCAGAATGTCATCTCATATGACTGTAGTGACCTCAGAAGTATATAGCAGGCCAGTGAGGAAGCATATTTCACCTTTGCTTTCTTTCCTTCTGATATTTTTGTTTAAGTTTGACACCAGGGTACTAACCTCATGGAACAAGTTGGGAGTGTTCCCATTTCCTCTCTGTTGTGAATAAGTTTACAAAGGGTTAGTGTTTTTCTTTAAATATTTAATTTAATTCACCTGTGAAGCTATTTGGATAAGAAGTTTACTTGAAGGGAAGGTTTTTTAATACTATTTCCATTTTTCACTTGTTACAGAATCATTCATATTTTTAAATTCTCGTTTTGCTTTCTAAATCCTTTTGGGTAACTCTTGTTAATTTATGTCTTCCTATGATTTCTACTGCCCCCACCCACCCACCCATGTCATCAAATTGTGAAAATCGTTGGCATAAAGTTGTTCATTTTATTCCCTAATAATCTTTTTCTTTTCTTTTAATTCTGTAGAGCTTGGAGAGATGTCTCCTCTCCCCTGATTTGAAAAAATTGATGCCCAGCAGTGAGGTGTGAAGCTAGAGTGACGATACAGTAGATTGATATATCAACTGTGCATTCTACGTGATTCTGAGGCAGGAAGGTGGCACCATATGATTGACATCCAGGGTGGGGTGGGTGGGAGGGGTGAGAAGTTCTCAAGGAAGGTTTCTCTCTCTCTCTCTCTCTCTCTCTCTCACACACACACACACACACACACACATTATTTATCTCCTCTCTCCCTTTTATCTTCTACATTCTTGTAGGCAGAAGAAGGTATTCTTCATTCTGTGCTCAAATATAATAAATATAATTTAACACCCTGTACAATATAATCCTATTTTTATTGTTACCTCCACTCTCCTTATTTAACTATACATTTCTTGAAGCTAAGAACGGAATATTATTCACCTTGGTAATCTTGGAATCAGATATACCTTCTGGATCCCAAAATAGTGTTGCTAAACATAGAATGTTCACTCAAATTCAACCTAATGTAAGTATTTATCATTTATCCTCTAACTTTAGAGATAGAAATTGCAATAGGTAAAGTAATAAAAGTGTGTGGGTGGGTGTGTGTGCGTGCGCACGTGCGTGTATGTGCACATGCATGTTTATGCTTATTTGCCAGTGCAGAGGCCTAATATGTACAATTTAACAATTGTTTCTTTTTATTAGAAAAAAATATAAGTTGTTTGTCGCTTAATAACAGATAAATATTCCCGGTTAGACTCCCGTGCTTCATTTGTTTGAATATTTGATGAAAGGGAAAGAGGCTTCACATTTAGGTTTGTATAGATCATTGTTAACTCGGCCCTTGAAGGAAAAATAACACAATGACTTTTGAAATAAAATGTGCAGTCACACAAAGACTTTATTTTGAAGCCAACTACTTTTACAGTCTCTGCCATCACATGAACTTGTCTCCAGGCACTAACAAGTGAAATACATGAGGTGAACAATTAATGCCACCTCTAAGAGAGACCAAATCTACAACCAATCAGATAACTCCTGTTAAGGGGTGCAGGAAAAAGTTGTCTCCTCAGCTTCACTAAGATCCACTGAAACATTGTACCTAGTTTTCTGGGACATGTCTGGGACTTTTGGGCCAGTCTATTAAGCGGTTTTCCAGACCTGTGCTTTTGCTGAAGCCGACGATGTCCGGCAAATCAAGAGTGCATCAGGGGACACATACATTCAACAAGTTTTGTAATACTCATTGCATAAAAAGTCTACATTTTAGGGAACCAAAACTTTTCTGTTCTATGATGGGTTTATTACTATTATTATTTATTATCATGAAGACCAATTTCTGCTGAATATTTTCCTCTTCTTTGTTCTTTAAGAAGTCATCATTTCCTCATATGCAGGGTTACAAAGCTCCTTTGGGGCCATGTTGAATTTATTCCTGTTACTATGAGGCAGGAATAACACACCCTAGAAGAAAGAGGATATGTTAGGTTTCAGTCTTCACACAGGTTCAACTGAACATATACATATAACTATGTATATATGAGAATATGAACATGAACATATATACATATATATTATAATGTACATATACATGTATATAAGTCTATATGTGTGTACAGATAGATAGCATTCCCTTGAAACTTTTACATAGAACTTTTGCCATTCCAGAATGAATATAGTACATCATTAAGTCCTCCAAATAATTGCTATTCACCCATCAAGCATTCTACTATTTATAAGCAAAATAATTAAAACAATTAATTTTGGATAAATTATTTTTTAAAAAATTCAGTTAAATGAAGCTGTGAATTTGTACGGGTGGCAGAATACTGTCCCATGCAATTTGATTTAACAGTATTTCTTTAAGATCTTTTGAAGGAGAAATAACATTAAGATGATGAGAAGGAAAAGGAGGGCAATTAGAGACAGACCCAGTTCTAAGTGCCTTTTCCCAAGTCAAGACTGATAGCAGCACAATTCATAATAGCTGGACTCTGGAATTAACCTAGATGCCCTTCAATAGATGAATGGATAAAAAAAAAATGTGGCATTTATACACAATGGAGTATTACGCAGCACTAAAAAACGACAAAATCATGGAATTTGCAGGGAAATGGATTGCATTAGAGCAGATTATGCTAAGTGAAGCTAGCCAATCCCTAAAAAACAAATGGCAAATGTCTTCTTTGATATAAGGAGAGCAACTAAGAACAGGGCAGGGAGGAAGAGCATGAGGAAAAGACTAACATTAAACAGAGACGAGTGGTGGGAGGGAAAGGGAGAGAGAAGGGAAACTGTATGGAAATGGAAGGAGACCCTCATTGTTGCACAAAATTACATATAAGAGTTTGTGAGGGGAACGGGGAAAAAAAACAAGGGAGAGAATTGAATAACAACAGATGGGGTAGAGAGGGAAGATGGGAGGGAAGGGGAGGGGGGATAGTAGGGGATAGGAAAGGTAGCAGAATACAACAGTCACTAATATGGCATTATGTAAAAATGTGGATGTGTAACCGATGTGATTATGCAACTTGTATTTGGGGTAAAAATGGGAGTTCATAACCCACTTGAATCAAATATATGAAAGATGATATGTCATGAGCTATGTAATGTTTTGAACAACCAATAAAAAAAAATTTAAAAAAAAAGACTGTTATAAAGACCAGTCATTACGGCGGGAAGAGTTCCTGCTTGCAAGGGCGGCAGCCAGGTCCTAGTGTCCTGAGCACAGCCACCAACGGAGCATTGCACCAGGACAGGCGTTCAGCTTCACAGAGCCTTGGTGTGGTTGTTCTGTTTGCAAACCAGGAGGACTCGGCCCTGGGACTTTTCAGGGCGGACTCTCCAGAGCGGGGAAGCCTCAGCTGCCAGCCAGTCCTGATCATCTGCTTTCCTCATTACCAGCAAAACCGTGCCGCACGTGCCTCTTGTGCCTGCCGGCTTCCTCCTTCTGTGACTCTTGGAAACATTGCTCAACACTTCCCAGAAAAACCCCAGGCACGATGACAGGAGGCCGCCAGCAACTCACCCCAGGGACATCAGAGTGGGCCTGCAGCCACCACAGCACAGAAATGAGCACAGCCAGGCAGGCCTCCAACACGGTGCCAATCAGCATCACAGACAGGACTCCCTGAAACCCAGCAGATAAGAGAGAGATGGTGCCTGCGTCCACCGCAGCCTTCATGCCCAGGTGGGAGGTGACTGTAGAGATGAGGACCACCTAATTCAATCTCTCTGTTCATGAACTCCCTCTAGATGAAGAGGGGAGATGCGGAGTTGGCCCCACCTGTACACCTGGATTCTTACCTGCGGGGACACAGGTTAATTGCACTGTTCACTCATTGAGAGAGCAGAGTGGCAAAACTGCTCCCGGGCCTGAGAACCTACAGCTCCCACTCCAGCCTCGCCTGTACTGCTTGGTATGAGCCTAGACCATTCTCCCTGCTTCCCTAACTTCTGTTTCCTTCTTTATCAAGTGTGCACAATTTCTTTCTCAGAGGTTTGTTAGGATCAATGAGGTTTTGGACTGTGCAAGTTCTTTGTAAAATGTAGTACTGACTAACCCTTCCAAATACCTGAAAAATGTGGATGTTTTCCCTTAGTCTTTTTTGGTGATTAGAAGAATTAGAAAATAACCATCAAGGCAGCAAAGTAACACAAGCCATCTCCAAAAGGTGGTCCAGGGGCAAGGTATCCTTCAGGCAGGTCACTTGATAGGGAGAGAATGTGATGGGGTGTCCTCTAGCTCAATTACGCATAAGGAGAGAGAGACGTGCCTTACTTGACACTGTCCTAGCCAACAAGCTCGACTCAGTCTCTCTTACTTACAATGTAAAATTATCCCATCATGAATTTATACTTTATCCACTACTCAATTTCCTCCTAAGCACTCCAGAATTTCCCCCAAGATTAGCTTAGCTGTGCTGATGTTAATTTATGCCAATTTCTATCCATTTCAATTGCATGTACTTTTTTTTCTCACTGTAATGTCACTAACCAGGAGAGAAGCACCTGCAGTCCGCTCCTTAAGGAGCAAGGTGCAGACATAGTTCCACCAGATCTTCCTATCTGTCCGTCCTCCCCCTGTGTCTTTGACCTCTATCATCTCAGCACAATGAGCATTCCGCGGCCTCTCTTTTTTTGTCATGTTGCCTACTTTTTTCTCAGGATGTTGCTGTCCCACTTAAGACACAATATTTTTGTTAGTCAAACTTAATTGCTTTAGTTCACTCAATAAGACAGAGTTCCCTTAGAATTATTATCAGTTAACCATCCTCATCTCCTAAGATTTCTTATCTCCCAGTTTAATAAATCCAATCTAAGTCGTAACAAGAACGGCAATGATTTGCCAACCTACAGAATCAGTGTCTCTCATCACTATGATCTTGGAAAAGAGGAAAAGCCCTGCTCTTCAGACCCCTTTCTTCTTATTCTATTTTTCGGTGCTGAGCCTGGTATCCATCAGACCATTTTAACCCTTGCCGTACACTCAGGCCAGGTCTCCTCTCTGGCATGTCCTGGTTACCTATTCTCTCTTCTGTTTGCCTTTCGTAAGTCACCTCTCCCAGGTACCAAGTTCTTGGCTAGACAAATTCATACTTTGCACCTCAAAAGTTGATTTGTTTGATTAGTAAGAATCTCTACCGGTGATAAAGTCTAGTTTTTCATCACCAACCTTATGGGACACGTACACTTCAATTCCTCCCTATTAGCATGTAACCCCTAGTCTAACCTTTTAGTCTCATTCTTTGCAGTTCCCCTCCTTCACCTAGTCTTGACCATCCCTCGTTTCCCCCAAACCAGAGAGAATACAGAGTTTTTCCAAAGAAGAAAGAAGGGCTTTTTAAAAACTCATAGTATTAGAGCACCTAATTTAGAGATACTTACAGCTAGACTGGCTTTGGCTGGGTAGCAGCCCCTGTAGTTCTCTCCATTATGGGGATAGTAATACCCCAAAAAAGTGGTTGGCTTAGCTTGTTGCTTCAACACGCACTCCTCTGAGGCAGGACCCAAAGCAGCTAGATTGACAGCGATGATAAAGAAACCCACCAGGGCACACAGAGCACTCAGAATGTTTGTGATCAGGCTGCTATTAACCTGAAAGAGAAAGGCTGAGTAAAGATCACACTTGCAAGCAACAGATGTTTCTTCCATCTTTTTGCCAGAGTACTGCAATCATTTATTTCATTTGTCCCCCTTGGGAGGTCTAATATTAATCACTTATTTCCGTTTGTCCCCACTAGTGCCTGGGAAAAACATCTCTGAACCTGGAAGGTAAATCGTAGCTCACTAAATGAGTAAAGGAAATCTCCCCCAACCCCAGAGACGACCTCAGTGCTGTGGCAGGAAATAGTCCCCTCTAAAAGATTTGCCCTGCACTGACAGCAGGGCCCCATGAGACTGTCTACAAAAGCCTTAAGACTATAGGGCCAAAAACAGAGGTATTAGGGCTCCAGATATTGTTTCCATATCCCTCAACTGATTCAAGTGCAGTCTGCATGTTCAGTGTCTCCCAAAGCCCAACACGTGCAAAACTTAGTCTCCAACTTGGCACTGTTGCAAGGGGGTGGGAACTTTAAAAGGTGGTACTAGTGGGGGCTGAGTCTTAGGTCATCAGATGAAGCCCCTTGAAGGGAATATTGGGAGGCTGGTCCTTCCTGTCTCTCTCTCTTTCCTTCTCAGCTGCCACGAGGTGAATGGCTATCTCTACCACATGCTGGCCACCATGAAGTGCTGCCTTACCTGACACCCCAAAGCAATGGATTCACCCAGCCACACACCGAAACCTCCAAAACCATGAACCAAAACATCCCATTCCTCTGTTTTGTTGTTGTTGATGATGATTTATCTCAGGTGTGTGCTTTAGTAACAGCAAGTGAACTAATAACACTCAGAACCTGCCCCACCCACCATGGAAGCATCAGCCACACAGGAGAGGTGGTGAGCAGTTCACTACTCCTTGCACACCACCTGCAACAGCACACCCAGCCAACCCTGAGCCGTGCGATGTGGTTCTCAGTCGCAGGCAGGCCTTGAAGCCTGGGCAGGCATGTGATTGGTCAAGGCCGGAGCCACCTATGGATGGCTGCAGGCAGAGGTCTAGACACAGGCCCCATGTGAGGTAGAAGAGGAAGGCCTGGACTAGATGTCGGACACTGAGGTCACAGTAGAGGCTTGCCTCAACCTGTCCGTGTCCTTGAGTCCTCAGGTCCTCCTTTTCCCTCCCCACACTGGGTCTCACCTTTACATTCAAGATGTAAGAAGAATAAATAAAGCTGATCTCAGAAGTGGCTTCCTTTATTCTCCAACTCACAGAAGAAGAGAACTGAGCTAATACCGTTCTGAAAGTTGTGACTCTACGTAGGGAAGTTTCAGGGCAGGCCAACAGCCTTGCACTAAGTGTTATGGAATTCCATGTAGCCCACTCTTCTTACATGTAGATCACACAGACCACGCACAACTGATATTGGGAGGGGGGGGGGCGATTTCCCAATATAACAACTGCAGTGCATACTCCTGGACTTCCTGATTGACTGTCACAGTCCTGGTGTCTAGAGTACACTTCTTTTCAATTTCATTTTTTTTTTTTTTTTTGTAATACTAAGGATCAAACTCAGGGATGCTCCCTCACTGAGTTGAACCCCAACCCTTTTAATTTTGAGACAGGGTTTCACTCAATTGCCAAGGAATATCCTGAAATTGCAATCCTCCTGCCTCAGCCTCTAGAATATATATGTTTAAGAATAACCTAGATTTGTCCTGGGCTAACATCCTTCTTCAACCTCAAAGGGGCTAATAGAATGTGTGACAAGATTAAAATTCACTACAGGCTAAGTGCTTCTTATAAGCATTAGGCTCACACCACCCCAAGACCACCTCCTGTGTCCTTGAGTTGCTTGCTCCTCACTTCAGGTTTGTTCTTTAGGGTAAGAGTGCCATGCATCTCCTCTTGAAAGTCTGGAGACATTACTCCTATACTATTATTCAATATGATTGTCACTAGCCACATGACCTACTTATATTTAAAGTAAGAGTACATGAAATTTCAAACTAAGCTGCACAGTTGCATTAGCCACATGTCAACTTATCAACAGTCACCTGTGGCTACCGTGGTCGACAGCATAGACCTAGTGGATTCCCATGATCACAGAAAGATCTGTTAGACAGCACTGATCTCCTGGCTCGGGGTCCAGGTGGGAGTTTCAGACATTAATCTCTAATATCTGATGGCAGGGATATACTGGCATTGTCCTGAGAATGTTCTCTCTCATTTCCTTGCTGCTTTGGGGAGACTTGTAGAGTCGGAGCTTCCAAATTGAGTTTCTGAGCAATTGCATTATATGGCATTCACACGATGCCACACACCAACCCCTGGAGGGATTGAGCCAGGACTAGGTGAATCTTTACAGATCTCAAATATTTCTCCCTATTATCCAGCTTTCTTCTTCCTGCAACTTCCAGTCCAGATTTCCCCCAGAAAGAGTTAATGGTAGGTAAAGTTGATTTCTTAGCCAATACAAAAGACAGCATCTCGGACTCACAAATTTATACTCAAACCCAACAAAAGTATCAACTTTGAGGTGAGATAGATGAAAGAGAGATAATTCCTGACACAAACAGCAGCCTTTTGACTGGGTTTTCTCAAGGGTTTTGACACATAGGATTATTGATGAACCCACCCCCACACACACAAAAAAACACCTTTTTATAATGCTATCAGCTTCCTCACCACTGAAAAACTAAATTTGAACACCTTTTACCTATAAAACAGCATTATAAATCAGCAGAAGTTTTTTTTTGTGTGTGTGAGAGATTCCTGGGTACTAGTGTAGGATAAGATACACTCCCCTGAAGGCAGACTGATTGAGGGCACCGTGGTTGGGTGAATGAGCCTTTGACAGGAATTGGGAGAATCTGGAACCAGCTCGATGACTCTGAAACTTAGTTTCCAACTTTTCAAAGTTGAAAAGAGACTGATTCTGTAGAGGTCTAAATTTCACATCCTTGAGTGGTGGATTATGGTTTTCACACTCACCAAAACCTCTGTTGACATCTTCTCTGTGACGATTGATAGAGATCCACAGACGATAAACTACTCAGAAAGAAAGAAAAATATGTCATTTCAGTTTCTAGGTACAAAAAAGCTACAACATCACCATGGGTGTTGATGAACAACTCCCATGGGTAAAACCCAAAGAATGGGGGATGATCACATGGTCTTTGTCCTTCTTTTCCTAACGCCATCCCAGTGATTCACCTGTGTTCAGCCACGCTTCCATCCCTGGGACAAATCCTACTTGATCACATCAAATCACCTTTCTAACATGTTGTTGATAAATGACTACCAAACAAAGGAGGGGGCGAGATGTCAGGAACCTTGGAGACTGTTCAGAAAAATTGAAGAAATCATTTCCATTCTCTGGAGTCTTTGTGATGTAAGAGATTTAAGGAGACGAACAGAAAGACGTTTTTAAAATGGTGGGGGCGGGGAGAGGGAAACAAAATAAAAGAACCTCTGGGGTTCCAGTGGTCACAGCATTAAGCAGTTTGCCTAGGTAGATAAATGTCAAGACTTAAAAAACGTAAAGGAACTAGATGCCTCTGCTTCTTCACACATGGACTGTGGTTAGCGACAGGCTTCTAAAGAGAAGAGAAAGAAGGAATGAGGCATTGGAGGAATCCAGAAAACACTACCTCCGCCCCATGATCAAGGTTAACTTCACTGGTCACATAACCCTGGTAGTGGGCATTCTTCATGTGACCTAATGGGAATGGTATGTCACTTCTGTCACCTTCTAGAAGTTCATTACCCTAATCTAAACATGTGAGAAGAGTATCAGACAAATTCAAATTTAGGAACATTGTGCAAAATTCCTATCTGAGGTGGGGGGGGCTTCTCAAAACTAGATCAAACTCATCAAGGGCAAGGAAAGTCTGAGGAAGCCTCAAAGAACCTAAGGAGACAGACTCACCAAATGCAATGTCATATCCTTGAATGGACCTTGGAAGAAGGGCACTTGGGAAACACTGGTGACATCCAAATAAAATGTGGATTTCAGTTAATAAAAGAAGAAGAAGAAGAAAAAGGACCTGACAAAGAAAAAAAGTGAGTTTTGGATACATAAAAGAAATGAAGGCAGGAGAGGCGAGTGATAGATCCCGAGCTGTGGGAAGAGACTATTGGAAATAAAACCTTCGCTGTGAGAAGGGCAAACCCACATCAATCTAGAAGAAAGTCACCTTCTGAGAAAAGAACCATTCATTCCTCCCAACACCGCAGATGTGGTGCTGTTTCAGAGAAGTTTCCAGTCCCATCCGGAAAGTATAGACCTCTGCCTAGATTACACACTCCGTCCCCCACCCCCACCCCCACCCCCACCCCCACCCCGTGGAAGCAATGAGCTGGAAGTGTCCCTTCCTCTCTAAAGCCCACAAGCCTCTCAGTGTTTTTTCCTGGGAGAGGGTGGCCTCTTTCATTGGAGCTCACTGTCCTATATGGAAAGCCGTTTCCTACCTCTATCATACTTCATGATTTTTCCCCCCCTAACCCTGGAAAGATGCCACCAATCTCAACATAGCTTAGGATACTATGGTGAAAAATAAGGTGACCTTTAAAAGAAACGTTTATCTAAACCAGATAAGAAATTGACCCCAAATAAAGCCACTGCTGCCCTCCTGCATACTGATGCTCTCCCTGGACTACACACCAAGGAGAATAGGTTGTAACCACTGAGTGTGATGGACAGAAGAATGGTGGCCAGTGGACAGGAGTATGGTGTTAGGGTCCCTGGGTATGGCCTCACCCCTCCCTCCCCACCGGCCCTCCTGCGGAACTCTACTTACAAGCAAGCCTCCTATGAATGGATAACCAGATTTTAACAGGGCGGAGTACACCCAGCTAAAATGTTGAGAGAAGGGAGCAGATGCCAAAATGATCCCCAGGCTCAACACCATCACACCACACATGATCTGGATCGTCTGTAGAAAAAGGAAAGGAGGTCGAAGATTAAGCCAGCCTCGATGAAGACAAATCCACTTCCACCTGTGCTACCCGCACATCTTCACCTTCTACGAGATCCCAGTGAGGACGCTGTCACGGCAAAAGCTCTGGAGTGAGAAATCCGAAAATTCTTTTGGGAAGGGGTGCCGTTCTACCAGGGGACCACTGTCCTGAGGGCACTTTGGCCTCCCAAGCCCTGGTCTGTTTAGGACCTTTACTCCCAGCTCATGGCAAGGGCTGAGCTGTTGGAGTCCATAGCTAGTAACTTTCCTTCTGCCTCTTGGGGGAACAGGGGACATCTAAAAATCCTTGCTCTCACATGAGCGCTGAAAATGTGGAAGCCCCATCTCACATCTCCAGACCCCCGATGGCCACACCATGCAGCCTGGATCTCTGGACAGCTCTGTGGTGTCTTGGGTCCTATCCTGGGGTTCCGGAACCTATGTTTTAAGAGGTAGTTTGCCTCCCTGAGGTCCATCTTCCCCTCAGAGACTCACAGTTCTATTGACATTTACCAGGAAGCTTTTCAAACCTTCTGTCACAGGATTCTCACGGGAACCCACAGGAATGTATCTCTGAGGCTAGGCGATTGGTCCCACTGGGTCTGAAACCTGGTCAGAAGCAGCACCTTGCTTCAGATAATGCTAGTGCAGAGACAACTCTAGAAACATGGATTCCTTGGTTTCCTCCCAGGTCTGCATAGCTCCCTCCCCAACATCCCTTCATCCCACTGTTTCTTTAATAAATCATGGAGGAGAGGAGAGAGAGGAGCAAATGTAAATATCATCCCTGTTCTTAAAAGAAACAGAGAAGCCAGGCGCAGTCATGCAAACCTGTAATCCAAGCGGCTCGGGAGGCTGAGACAGGAGGATTATGAGTTCAAAGCCAGCCTCAGCAAAAGCAAGGTGCTAAGCAACTCAGTAAGACCCTGTCTTTAAATAAAATACACAATAGGGTTGGGGATATGGCTCAGTGGTCAAGTGCCCCTGAGTTCAATCCCCAGTACAAAAAAAAAAAAAAAAGAGAGAGAGAGAGAGAGAAAAGAAAGGAAGTGTGTTTTTATTGTAATTTGCAGTGAGAGAAAAAGACTCTCATCATTATATAAAATACATGTATGAAGATATGAATTTGGTGTCAACATACCTTATATATAATCAGAGATATGACAAATTATTGTATAATGGTGTATTAAGAATCGTAATGAAAAAATAAATAAATAAATAAATGAACAAAGGCAAAAAAATCACCAAACAGCGCTTGCCTAGCATGTGTGAAGCACTGGGCTTGATTCTCAGGACCACATAGAAATAAATAAAATAAAGTTCCATCAACAATTAAAAAAAAATTAAGTCAAAAAGTCAGTGTGATTATTAAGCATGCAATTGGTGAAAAAATATAAAATGTGTAATTCTTTATAATAGGTTTCATAAAAGAAATATAAAAAAAACACTTCACTTCAGAAATACAAAAAACAATTTTGAAGCAATCAAAATTCAACTACTGGTTTTCCAAATAATAAAAACACAGATTTAATCTTGTGAGAAAAGTCCTGGGGAAGGTTTAAACAGCTCTCCACGTGACTTGCACTGGTCTGCAGATCAGCCTGTCATGCCTCCGGCAAGATGTGAATCTCCACACTCACAATGGATCTCTAGTACCAAGACCCTCAGTCTCTTTCCTCCACCCACCACCCAACTCCCATGTGTCCTTCCTTGGCTTTACCCCAATGACTTTGACCTCTGCCTTTAGACGTTTCTTCAAGTTGTCCAGGTTATTATGGGTGGGTCTTATATTCTCTGTTTGGGGAAAGTTGATGCCATTTGACGTGAGCACAGCCACATTTGCACTGGGCACAGGTTGTGAAATCATGATGGTGCTGCTGACACTGGAAGAGAAAACAAGGCAGCTCTTGCAAGCACTGGACTCCCAGGTTCTGTCTCCCAAAACTATAGGAGAGGACTTGCCCCTTTGTCCAGACTTGGACCCCCCCTCCCCTTTTTTTTTAGGGAAAGAAACTGATAGTACTGAGCAGTGAAAACACAAAGCCTTGGTTTCCTAAGGGTTTTCCTGTCGTGTTTGACACTGATTGTACAGAATCAACACGTCAAGGAAGGCATGAGCACGAATCATGCCTCTCGGTCCCCATGTTCAGAAGCAAATGTTCCCAGAAAGCATTCAATATGTAGCCATGTCCCTTTCCCCTAGTCCTACCAACAACAACTGCATCGCTCACTGTGTGATGAATTTCAACCCCAATCTACCCTGCCAGTCATGATTTATTAGGATTCAGCCTTCTACCTCTATGCCATTCCTTGCCCATGGGTTGCACAAGTTGCCAATGGCCTGATGGCATTTGAAGAGAAAAATGCTCGGCTTCCATTTATCATGTGACCTCAGCTAAGTGCCTCACCAAGATCATGCAGTCAGAAAATAGCAGAAAGAGTTAAAATCCCTGTGCCCATAATGTCACAGCAAGAGCGCTGGGTTGAGAAGAGTCTTCCTGCATTGCCTACCTGTGCCCGAGGACCAGTGCCGTGGTCCCAGCTGACTCTCAGAAACCCCCAGGACGTGGTAACTCCGGGTTCTCCAAGTCTGATCAACAGTTCCTACTTGTCGCCTTCTGAAAGTCACCAGCCCTTCCTGAGCCCAGCGTTTACAGCTGCACAGGATGTGATGCTTGCAGCATTTGTGAAATGTGTCTGCACTTTCTGACTTGTGAACTTCTAGTAACTTCAGAAAAATCACTAATTGAATTACCAACGTTGGGAGTCGGTAAGCGTCACAGAGCTTTCTGTGTGAATTGCCCCTTGAATACTTACCAGCTCCACACTGTTAGACAGGTCTATGTTCTTGAAGTTGCATTTTTTCCTAATCCATACCAAAAGTTGGGTCCTTGTCCCTGATGCTGATCCAATAAGAAGGATAAGATTTTGAGAAAAAGGAAAAAGAAATTTTATTGCTTTACTAGCAAAGGAGACTTCATAGTGCACATTACACCCAAGAGGCTGAGATTCTAACTGCCTGGGGGAACAGTAACCTTTTATAGAGGAGATTCAAAGGCTACAGATGTGCCCTGTCAGGGAATATCATTCATTTGTAGCTTTAATAGATACACCTGCAAGTGCCAGCCCTAAAGTTTGGATTCTTTCATTCCTGTGGTCTGTGAACCAAAGCTCAGATAACTCGGGCTAAGACAATAATAAATTTCACCTTGTTCTCCCCATGGTTAGGGACGGGCAGAGGAACAAGAGGAAAGAAAAAAGAAGTATGTCACTTTTAAAAGAAGCCATAGTGGCCGAGCAGCAAGGGTTATATTCAAAGCATGAAGTGGACCCCTGTTACATAAACTATTAGAAAACAATACTAGAAACTTGTTATGGAGATGACATAAAATATTTATGAAAGGCCTATACTGCTTCTAAGCAGCGTTCAATAATATGTCACCAGTTCTAATAATAATATTACTAGTAATAGAAAGATGATAAATAATAAAGTATTTTATATTATGTAGTTAACCATATAATAATAGTAATAATGCCTATGTAGCTTTCAAGGCACATTCAATAACATGTGGCCAAAAATAGTAACAATAGAACATAGAAAAATATTTTTTTATTTTGCTGTCTAAACATATACATATTTATATTTATATATTTGTTGTTTATAAATAAATTTATATATATATATATTTTTTTTTTCCAATTCCACAACTAGAAGCAGACTTTCAGGTCTTGTTGCCTACTTGCTGCCTATTCTAAAGCCACCTTCCTCCCCTGGCCACTTTCTCTACTAATGGACTTCAGGAAAGGTTGGAGACTTCTATGGAAGTAGTGAAACTGGAAGAGGTACCGATGGGGAACACTGAGGAAGATCTGAACCCGCTCAGCAAATGCATGCTTAGAGTGGAGTGGTCTCCTGAGGGCAGAGGTCCCTGAGAGCCTGCCGCCCTGGAGGGAGCTCTTCTCTGGAGCTGACTTTGATGCACTGGGCAGGGGAACCCAAGCCAGCTGCAGATACAGCTGCACAGCTTCCTTCCTGCTTTCCTTAGGGTGGGGGGTGCTGCCAGAAGAAACCCAGGAACACAGCATGAGCCACCGCTGTCCCCAGGGAGCAGTGGGCTCTGCATGAAGGAACCCCATTTAGAAGGTTGTCTTTGCCTTCAGGGCCAGAAGGACAAGAGGTTACTGGCTAGATAATTCCTTGTGGTAGGGGACTGTTCTGTGCTCCAGTAGATTGTTTAGCAGATTCCCTCTCCGCTACTCTCTAGATGCCAGCAGCAATCCTACCTCAGGTATGCCAAAGGTCCTCCAACAGAGGAGGAGCAAAATCCCTTCACCCCATGTTGATAACCACTAGTCTGGAGATGGGTCTGAGAGAGAGGATGGATTCTCCCAGAAGTCTGTGGCAGGGGCAGAACAGCCTCCACCCCCACCCTCACCCTCCTGGTCTCCTGGTGCCCCTTCCACTTCCTCAGGTGCCCGCTGTCATTTCCCCATCACATCCTGCCCCCTTATTGCTATGGAACAATCCAGTGGGTTAGTGGGGTGCAGCTTTCCTCCTGAGCTTGACCAAGAAGTGGGTGGGCCTCTTAAGGGACAACCACAGCCACTTCCCTTCCAGGAAATTCATCAATAAACCAGTTGAATCTGCCCACCCTGGCAAAACCTCCCTCTTCCATCTGTTTCCTCTTTAGCATAAATTTAAAAGAAAACTTAGAGAAGTTTGAAGGATTCAAACACATGTAATGTGCTCAGCACAGAATCCTGCAGAGTGGCCCAAAGTGGTCCATGTACTGCCTTCCCTTCTTATCTGCCCCACTTCTTCCTCCCACCCACCTCCCTCTCTGTCCCCCTCCCCCATCCCTCTCCCTCCCCCTCCCCCTCCTTCACCCTCTCCTGTTTATTCTTTTCTTTTGGGGCTTTATCAACCTCTGAACAAGGCTCCTCTCTCTAGTGTCTCAGCTGAGTTCCATCCAGCGTTTATACTATCAGTTATTTACAGAGTCTGAACCCCACCAACCTAATCTGGAGGGGAAAGACTGATATAATGATAACACATGCTGATTAATAATCTAGGACAGGGTTTCTCAAAAGAAGCTCCTAATGATCACACATTGGCTAGATAAATCCTTATTGTAGGGGACTGTTCTGTGCTCCAGTAAATTGTTTAGCAGATATCCTGTCCGCTACTCTCTAGATGCCAGCAGCAATCCCACCTCAGGTATGCCACCCAGGAATGTCATCAAACATTGCCAAAGGTCCTCCAACAGAGGAGGAGCAAAATCCCTTCACCCCATGTTGATAACCATTAATCTAGGAGCAAAAGGGTTTTCTATGACTTCTGTGTATAGGTGGGTATGTAAGAATCAGGATATTGTTTTCTTTAAACAATTTCTTGATTTTGGCTTTTTAAACTTTTAGTTATAATTAAAAACTCACGTAATTCACCATCTTAACCATTTCAAGTGTAGAGTTTGGTAGTATTCATTATAGTCAAATTGTTGCACAGCAGATCTCTAGGGCTTTTTCTCTACTGAAACAAAACCTTTGTAGCCATTGAACAAACCACAGGATCTTTTTCCCTTTCTCCCTGACCCTGGCAACTACTTTCTGCTTCCTGTGACCTCTAGGATGACTTGAGACACCTCTTGTGATCACAGCATTTATTTTAATGTTTTTGGCAACTGACTTGCTTCACTTAGCACGATGCCCTTGAGTTTCGTCTATATTGCAGCATTTCTTTCTTTCACGTACATGCCACATTTTCTTTTTTTACCTATCAACAGATGCTTGGGTTATTCCACCTCTTGGCTTTTGTGAAGAACGCTAAAAAAAAAAAAAAAAAAAAAAAAAAAAACCTACAAGTATGCAAACATTTTTACAAAGTCATATAATTTATAGACCTCTGGGCATTTTTTTCTTATTTTTTTAATTAATGTATTTTTATTAGAGCTTTATGGTTACACACAGTAGTTGGGTTCATCCCGACAAACTCATACTTGCATGAAAATCGATTTGGGTTCATGATGCTCCCCTTTTCCCTCCTGGCCTCCCTCCCTGCTCCCCTTTCCTTCCTCTGCTCTACTAGGCTTCCTTTCACTCGAGACATCTGTTTTTTTAGGGTTGATTTCTGAAGATTTATTTTATTCCTTTGAAATAGATGTTTTTCTGTTCCTCTGTATGTTTGGTGCTCTTTTGCTGAGATTTACGTATTTCTAAAAAAACAAAAAAACTTTTCCAGTCATTACAGATTGGCCAATCATATAAGAGGAAGACTTCAGCAATCAGCATAGCTAGAGATTCCAGAGGCCCTCAAAACTTTGAGGCCAGGGTGTTCGACCCTGGGATTAAATGTGTAATTGTCCAGTTAAAGAGATTTGCTGGCTTATTCTCTGGGCGTGTTTTCTCTTTCTCCTGCTGGTGTCTGGCTGAGGTGCTACAATCTCTCTAGAACTGAAACCAGGGTGCTCACCTGTATTCTTGGTACCCTACCGCGGTACCCAAATTGTGCCAGTTCATGTCAGCACTTGGAGTCAGGTGAGATAGAAACCAGGCCCCCAGACGACACCCTCAGAATGCAGAATGCTGGACGCGTGGTCCACTCATCTTGCCCTTCTGATGTAAATGTTTGGAGTTGGGTGCCAGGGTGACAAAGAGGCGAGGATTGGTAAAAGTGCCATGAACTTCACCACCCACCTCGATGGGTGTCTTCCTGGCTGCACTCTCCACCTGGGCGCTCGCTCCTTTGCCTCCTCCCTGAGTTCTTGCAAAGGCAGTTTGGTCCATATGTTGTTAAGTGAAAAACTTCAGGAGGAATGAAGGCTGGCGCTTCCTATTCCACGTCCTGCAGATGGCACTCAAGTTAATTTCTTGCTACTAGATCCCATTTGACTTAGCTGGGAGCCACCCATGTTCCTATGGCAAAGCCCAAGAGCAGATGTTTATATGTGGCAGTGAGGGAGTTAGGGCTAATTTTACTGATCATTTAACTCTTCATACAACTCTGTGCACAGACTCCAAAAATAATATGCCTTATTCCTGCTGGTCCATGGGTTGTTCTTTTCCACCCTGGCCTTTCTTGGGCTAAGGATCTCTACTTGGAAAATAAGACGGCCCTAACTTTTGGACCCAAAATGACCACTTGCCTAGTTTGTCTGTTGCTTTTCTACCTAGATCCTGTTTCCCAGGTCCCTTCTGCATCTCAGCTTTTATCATCTACCCTTTAAACTTGCTTCTTCAAAACCACAGGAATCTTTATGAACTTTTTTCTTTTTTTACACATCCCCAGCCCAATTTAGTATTTTATTTAGAGACGGGGTTCCACTGAGTTGCCAGGCACCTTGTTTTTGCCGAAGCTGGCTTTGAGCTCATCATCCTCCTGCCTCAGCCACCTGCCCAAGCTGCTGGGATTGGTTGTAATTTTGAGGATATCTGCCCTTTTCCTAGTTATCATAATCAGCTCCTCTATTCGAGGTCACTCTCCTAGGCCTACAGTAGGAACTCCTTTCTACTGATTTTCTGTTTCTATTTCTATTTCTATTGATTTCCATTGAAGCACTTGCCATAATCTTTTTAGTGGAATATTCTTATTATTCTTTGGAGTTTTGCAAAACTCCAAAGTAGCTACGAGACCACGTCTCCTTTTCCTTCCTCCATTTGTTTTCCTCTTCCCTTCCACTTTATATGTGTTGGGTGCAGAGCAGGCTGAACTCTGTTGTCTGCTGGGCAGGCTGAACAGATGTTGGCTGCAAGATAGCCCACGCACTCAAACCCCCCTCTATCTGGTCCTTTATCACCTGTTTGTGTCAAGTCCCGCTCAAGGCTGAACACTTAACCCCCCCTTGGGCCAACAAGGCAGCTTGCAGACCCAGAGGCCCCATTAGATTTGGGCTATAAAAACTCCCTCCTGCCAGGCCCCCCTCTCTTGCTCTCTCTCTCTTGCTCTTTCTCTCTCTCTCTCTCTCTCTCTCTCTCTCTCTCTTTCCTCCTTTCCTTTCTCTTTGTTGTACTGCTGCAATAAAGATCTTTTGGTTGCTCCGAGTGTTCTGGTCACTTTCCTTTCAATATGCATTCTTAGGAAAGAACTTGAAAAGTCCTATATGCTTGAAAGAGAGAAGAAAACAAATGCATTGTTTCACAAGAAGTTGCGTTTTTCATAATGTCTTGTGGATAAATTGCGGTTTGGAGAATGGGAAGTCTGCCTGTAAACATAGCCTGGCCATCTTCTCCAGGATTCAACCACCTCAGAGAAGACGGGAAGGTCATCACCAGCTGTTTCACAAAACTTTCTGGAACTTCTCAGAGAAGTGAAAATCTTATTCCCATTGTGGAGAAGAAAAGGGAAGTGTCACATAGAGCAAAGAGTAAACATTGTCCTCAGCTGAGATTTAAGCAAAGTAAAGTAAGCAGTAGGTTCTCTCTACATGGGAAAAACTAACAGCTAGGAGCAGGTCTCTGGCTGTTTGATCTCTGAGAGTATGTGGATCATTATAGTTAAAGCAACGTCCTGGGGTTTCATAAATTGACTTCCAGACCACTCACATGTAATCGAATCAAGCCTTTATTGAAGCAGACCCTCGGCGACTGACCTGGAACACAAAGTCTGTTCCGGATCAGCCCCAAACAATTGTAAGGGCGTTCCTTTTAAGCTTGAAAACCACAAAAGGAATGTTTGGGGGTTTAGCTAATGCAAGCAAGCCAGGTTACAGAAGCGGGAGATTGCAGTCAGGTGGCGGGAAGCTTAGCCAATCACAATTAGCCCAGTCATCCCAGTTACAGAAACAGAGCCCAGTTAGATAGTTCTGTGTTCTTGAGGATTTTCACAAGCAAAAGAAAAACAACTTGTCCCAGTTGTGACCTTCCTAGTTGACATGGCTGTTTTACAAAATGGAGATATTAAACAACATGGAGTCACTATAGTCAAGACTTCTGTCTCATCACAGGATATATCCAAATGAGGAAAAAAAACAAAACCATTTTTTTTTATATAGAAGTAATAGCCTCACGTCAATTGATTCCTATTTGTGCCTCATACATATTATTTGAGCATATTCTGGCTCACAGATGGGGGTCTTCCTGCTGTGTCCTCCCCTGGTGGAAAGGAGAAAGAAAGTTCTCCATGGTCTCTTCCGAGGGCACTAATACATTCATGAGAGCTCCACCCTCATGATCTGATCACCTGCCAAGGCCCCATCTCATAGTGACAGCCCACTGGATGTTAGGATTTTAGCCTACAAATCTGGGAGGGACTATACAAAAACTCAGTCCGTAACACCACTTTCACCATGTGATCAAAGTGGTTAAAGTGGTGTTAGCATTAGCAAAAAATGGAATAAACCGATAGTATATACCTTCTTATCTGGTACAATAGAAAATTAATAAGTAAATTACTTCACCTATGTTGGGCTCTTGCTAAAAATGTTAACATGAACTTGTGGGGAAAAAAAACAACAAAAACCAAAACAACAAAAAATTTCCAGTATGTGAGACATTTTATAAAGTAACTAATACAGACTTTAAAAACATAAAAGACCAACAAATATAAAATCCAACAAGCTAACAGGGTGGGAACTGATCTAAGAGTTAGATTATAGGAATCTTAAGAGACAAAGTAATTGTCATAACAACGTTTCTGTGTCCATAATTTACTAAGTGTT
The DNA here is from genome assembly GCF_047511675.1 of Marmota flaviventris. NCBI lineage: Eukaryota > Metazoa > Chordata > Mammalia > Rodentia > Sciuridae > Marmota > Marmota flaviventris. The sequence goes on along the minus strand of NC_092506.1, from coordinate 12,285,158 downwards.
AAGTTCCAGAAATGGAAGGTGTTGGCCAGGTGACCAGTAGTGGGAATTTGTCAATTATGAAATGGAGGAATAATGTCAAGGTAGTCTGGGAGGTAATGACAAAGTTTTAGTGGTGAATTTCTATGTTTAGTATGTACATTCACCTTTAAAACCAAAAAGTCACATGTTAACCTGGAACGAAGTATTGTCTCAGCTTTATGCTCCAATTAAAAAGAAAAATAGTTGAGTTTGAATTGTTACTCTATAATGTACTGTTATAAATTCTTTTCTTTTAGAAAGGGTTAATTATAATTATGCTTTAAAACTTCCTTTGGATATTTATAAATTCAAATTAGATAATAGAATCATCACCAATGAAACATGAAAAAATATATAATTAATTCTAAAAAAATCATTGAGAAGTTTATTCAAAATGCTTTCATTTGAGCAAATTGTGCTTATAATTTCTTAATTTACCAATATTATTACTAAAATCTACAAATAAACTTGAATTGCTTGAGAAAAAAAATAATTACTTTTCTGGGTAAAAGAGACAAAGTAGCCAAATATACAAGTGAAATATATATATATATATATATATATATATATATATATATATACACAAAAACATATATATACACACACACATATGTATATGTGTGTGTTATATGATTACATATTAATTGTATTTTTTTGCTAATATATACATATATATATTTTGGAACAATGGAGGGCATTTTAATAGAAACTATGTAGTATATTAGTATGTAACTACATTTTTTATGTTCATTTTTCATTTTATAGTCTTTTTCCCATTTAACTTTTTAATTGCGTTTATTTTTTAAATACATGAGAGCAGAATGCATTACAATTCTTATTACACATATACAGCACAATTTTTCATATCTCTGTTTTATATAAAGTATATTCACACCAATTCATGTCTTCCTACGTGAACTTTGGATAATTGTGTCCATCATATTCCACCATCATTGCTAACCCTCTGGCCCCTCCTTCCCCTCCCACCCCTCTGCCCTATCTAGAGTTCATTTATTCCTCCCTTGCTCCCTCTCCCTACCCCACTATGAGTCAGTTACCTTATATCAGAGAAAACATTCACCATTTGTTTTTTGGGAATTGGATAACTTTACTTACCATTATCTTCTCCAACTGCATCCATTTACCTGCAAATGCCATGATTTTATTTTCTTTAATTGCTGAGTAATATTCCATTGTGTATATATGTAACTACATTTTTAGGACACAATATAGTATTCAGGTTGTATAGTAGAATGTTATTCCTAGGAAACATATACTAAGGGACTTAGGGGTCAATTATCATGAAGTCAAATACTTTTCTTTTTTTATAAATTTCACTGTACATATTTGTTATACAATGTGATATTATGAGATACATAAAACAAAAATGATTACTACAGTGAAACAAATTGATATGACTATCATCTTACATAATTACCTGTGTGTGTGTCTGTAGAGCAGATGAAATCTACCCAAATACGAAGTCTTCATATTGTACATCTCTACATATCTACTATGTTGTATCCTTTGATCTTTATCTCCCCACCTCGTTCCTTCTCCCCTCCCTCCACCCCAAATAACTACTGTTTGGTTTTCTGCCTTCAACATTTTTCTCCTAAATGAGATCATATACTTTTTCCCTTTCTCTGCCTGGCTTAGACACATAGAAAATAAAAGAGATGAGATCTTCAAGATAAAAACCCTAGGTTGATAGTATAGAAAGCTCACATTCTTTAGCACATTACTCTTTTTTCTGACCTCAATACTAAAGTCTCTTGTCACAAATATGGGCATCTGAATGGGAAACAGGTAACACATGAATGAACTGCTTTTAATTTTATTTATTTTTGCTCTGTAATAACAAAATCAAGTAGATTTGATGAATATTTATTAAAAATGGTGTATTGTATAATCCTGTGTATGGAACTGGAAACAAATCTCATTAAAATTCAATCCTGCCTAGTAGGAAATAGCAGGAGAGAGGGAGAGAAAATATGAGTTGTATCTGATCCACACGTACCTATGCTCAATACTCAGGCACATGCAAGGACTGGTTGTGCTATCCCATGGCACTTTTCATGGGAAAAAAGAAAGAAAAAGTGGGGAGACACATGTATTCAAATTTCTTGAAGGAAAAATAATCTGTGCCCCAGCTGTCTCATTTTAGCAGCAATCACAGTTTCTTTGCATGTTTAATCCCTATACGTCAAGTCTTGAGAATAAATGAAAACGTCCAAGTTCTGCTGACCCTTAAATGCATGCTTTATTTATTTAATTTCAAATATTCTGATAAAGATACAGAGGATTGAGTTGTCAAGTTCCTGGAGAAAAATGAGAACACGATTCTGAATTTATAAACACACACACACACACACAAATCAGAGTGGGATTCTAAATTGCGTTCTTGAGTTAAAGTAAGAATAGATTTTCTGGAACATTTTTCTCTTGATGGTGGCATTACACCTCCTTAAAAGGTGCACAAGCTGCTGTTTCTGTCACAGGAGGATTTGGTGGCAGAATTATCAGGGCCTGTGAAATAAATGAGAATGCCACAGGTGAGTGACCAAACTATGTCAGGCCTCCCTTCCCCACCCACTTATGTCATCTGCAGTGTCCACACCACCTTCTCTGAATTCCATCCAGAGCAGCCTGGACTCTCAGGCGTTCCTCAGACCAGGCTAGATCTAGGAGCCTCACCCAGTGATGGCTCTGGGCCTGAGATGCTGATGGCTGGGAGCCTTAGAGTTGATCCATCTTATTCGAGAACGGTGGTCCCTGAGGAGTCACCCCTAACCCAGGTGCTATGGGAAATGCAGGGCTGCTCCTCCAAACCAGGTTACTCGTGCTGATGACAGTGCACATCCAAATCATGATCTGCTGCCACAATAGAGCCCCACTGAACCCACACTGGCCCAGGGTGGCAGGAATTATCAGGAAACTCACACTTCTCAGACCTCAATTAGGCAAAACCCACTATGAGACTTCAGGTGATTTAGCTCCTGTGTCTTCTGTGGGGGTGTTTTTTGTGGTGTGGCCTGGGAGCCTCAAAAGAAGGCAAAGAGACACAAAGAACAGAAATGAGAACCACAAGAGCAGTCTCATTAAACTGTTGTTCTATATTTGTCTGTGAGTTTTGCTGCCCCAGGGCCTTTGTGTAATGAAGCTAATGAGCAGCTGCTGGGTTTTATTTATTTACTTATTTATTTTTTATTTGTGGTGATACATGACAATAGAATATATTTTGACATATTATACATACATGGAGTACAACTTCCTCTTCTGGTTGTACATGATGTGGAATTACATCGGTTGTGTGTTCATATATGAACATAGGAAAGTAATGCTTGATCCATTCTACTGGCTTTCTTTTCCATTCCCCTAACTTCCCTCCAATCCTCTTTGTATAATCCAAAGTACTTGTATTCTTCCCTACTCACCCCCCTTTGCTTATTGTGAGTTAGCATCTCCATATCAGGGAGAGCATTCAACCTTTGGTTTTAAGGAATTGGCTTATTTCACTTAGATGATATTCTCCACTTCCATCCATTTACCAGCAAATGCCATAATTTCATTCTTCTTTATGGCTGAGTAATATTACACTGTGTATATGTACCACATTTTCTTTATCCCTTCATTTGTTGAAGGGCACCTTGGTTGGTTCCATAGCTTAGCTCTTGTGAATTGAGTTGCTATAAACATTGATGTGGCTGTACCACTACAGTATGCTAATTTCAAGTCTTTGGGGTATATGCTGAGGAGTGGAATAACTGGGTCAAATGGTGGTTCCATTCTTAGTTTTCCGAAGAATCTCCATACTGCTTTCCAGAGTGGTTGCACCAATTTGCAGTCCCACCAGCTGCTAGGGTTTTACTAGCCACTTTCTTTCTGGATCCCTCAATATTTAGAGGAAACCCCTCATCAACCTTATGGCTGGATCTGGAGCATCTCCCCAAAGGCTCAAATATCGAAAGCTTGATCCTCAGTACAGCAATATTCACAGGTAGATGTTTTAGGAAGTGATCGGATCCAGGGAGCTCCAACCTTATCAGTGGATTAGTCTATTGATACATTCATCATTTGAGTGGACTATAGGGAGATGGTGGAAACTATCGGAGGTGAGATCTAGTTGAAGGGAGTAGGTCTTTGAGGGTGTGTCCTTGAAGACTATACCTTGTCCCCAGCCCCTGTCACCACCCTATTCTTTTGAGGACCTCTTTCCTGGTCTCTTCTCTCCATTTCTTGCCTTACTCTCTGTGTGAGTCATTATTTTCTGGGAGAGCAGAAGACAGAATCTACTGCATGTCTCAAAATGGATAAAGGAGTTTAATCCCTGGAATTTCTTCAGTAGTCTAGGGAAGGTTTCTGTAATTGAGTAATGAAACAAAATCTGGCGTTCTTGGAGGACATCTCCATTGTGAAGTGTTGAGAGCCACGGCCCAGTCAGAATGACGCCTGGTATTTGCCAGAGGGAATGTTTGAAAGGTGACGCCAGGGAACCATTGAGATGATGATTTGAGTTAAGCTATATATAATTGCTGTGATGCTGGATTATTTGTATTGTATATTTGACCTTTACTGTCCGGCAATGGAGAGGCTCTTGCTGCCTCTGGTGCCCGGCACCTCTGCTTTGGAGTTCTCGAGCTACTTTGGAGTTCTCGCGGGGATTCCTGGAGGGTTCACATTGGTTGGGGAAGGTCCAGAGGAGGGATTTCCGGTTGGTGTGTGTGTGTGTGTGTGTGTGTGCCTGGGGGAGTAGCGTGGGTGGCGTTAGAGAGAGGTTCCCAGGGAGCGTGTGTGGAGAGTGCCCGTGAGAGTTCGGGAATAAAGGTTGCTGTTTGAACCTACAAGGCTATGTGGCGGCTCGGTTATTTTGTGCCCAGCCAGACTGCGGCAGTGAAGAAGTCTCTGATCTAGACTCATGATACCCTTGAAGGGGGATAGTCAGACTCCTAAGATCACACCCAATAGTTGAGACTTTTGTGATTCTCTCCCCTTGAGTGTGGGACTTTGGAGAACTGTTTGGATCATAGGGCTGTAACCTCATCCGTATATTAATTCACTGATGGATTCCTAATTTGAATGGACTGTTGGGAGATGACAGAAAATGTAAAAGGTGGAACCTGTCAATTCGAGGAAGTGACACTCCTGTAAGGAAGTTAGGAATCAGTTGACTCTGAGTATATCAAAAAGAACATTGCTCTGGATGGATCTTACCTAATCCTGTGAGACTGAAAGAACTTGAGACATAGGCTGTCCTCTGCTGTCCTCAGAGAAGTATGTCCTCAGAGAAGTATTTCATAGTTCATGTGAAATATGCCACATGAGCATGGAAGAGGGCTAGAAACTTCATATGAGACCATGGGCTCAACGAGCTCCATGAGTACAGCCTGGGAAGACCCTGAGGAGAGGACCCAGCTAAGCTGTAACTGAGATAATCAACCTGTGCTGTCTTAAGCCTCCTGGGAGAGCAGAAGACAGAATCCCACCAGCTGCTAGGGTTTGACTAGCAGGTCTGTGAAGTCCATCACACAGCAATAGAAAACTGGTAGAGACGCCTTCAAAGGAAGGCCGATTCTCACCTCACCGGGGCTGCAGCAGATCACTTTGCATCCAAAAGCAGAGAGGGACACAGCAATGCAGAATTCTAGCACACTCAGAATAAGCACCACACACTCCAGACCCTAAAACAAAGCACAACGAAGGAACACAAGGAACGGAGATGAGAGGGTCCAAGCTTATTTGCCCCAAATCCATTGTAAGTGACACAAAAAAAAGTAGTCAAGATACACAACAAAGATGGAGAATTTGTCGGGAGCTGGATGTGGAGGCTACAATGTCCTCGGAAGGATATTTGAACATTGGGAATTATGTCAAGAGATGTCAAGAAGGTTGCTGGATTTATCACCACCTGTAGGATAACGTTCAAGACAATTTTCAAATATTACTAGAGGACCATGTAACTTCATCAGGCTCCCTCAGGAAGCCCTGAGGTCCTATAGGAACTGACATCTGCCCTCCTTTTTTTTTTTTAAAGTGGACATAATAGTACACACTGATCCGTGTTTTAAAATTAAACAGGAAAAAATGGTGCAAACATGCTCATCTCAGTAGCTATTTAATGAGTATGTGCTCTATCAATATTGCTTTCTACTCGGTTGGCCTCATGCTATGTAGAGGAAGAACAAACAGCAATGAGAGGTGAACCTGATGGCTAAATAAAAGACTGTTCTATTTCTCAGTCACATCCAAATTCCCGAAGTGCCTCACTAATTAATGGAGGTTGCTTTTGCCAAGGTCAGAGCCCTGCATACTTCTTCCACCCTGGTATCCCAGGAAAAGAGGAAGCACTTACCATTAAAGTTTTCATGGTCCCACAATGATCCGAAATCTCATTGTAGTCACAGTAATAGTAAAAGTTGGTAAAAATAGCCACATTAATTATAGTGATGATCATCCCTGTGGAAGCCAACACAGAGCTGACAATGTTCAGGCCTAGACTGCTTCGGACCTAGGAAGCAATGAAAATCAATTAAACAACCCACAACATCCCCAGATAGATCTCCATCAATCTCTTTCAACCTCTACCTCTTTCCCATCCCATTTCATCCTCTCAATCTTCATTAATAATCTCTTAAATCGACTCTTTTCCCTCAGGACTTTCAATCCTAAATTTTTGCTGAAACAAAAATATGATCTTGTTCTTCCCAAGAATAAATCCTTCATAGATAAAGAACTCAAAACACTTAACACCAAAACCCCAAATAACCCAATCAATAAATGGACTAAGGAACTGAACAGACACTACACAGAAGAAGAACTACAATCAACCAAAAAAAGATGGAAAAAGCTTTCATAATCTCTACTAATTAGAGAAATGCAAATCAAAACTACTCTGATTTTCTCTCACTCCAGTCAGAAAGGCAGTTATCAAGAATACTAGCAACAATAAGTGTTGGCGAGGATGTGGGGGAAAAGGTACACTCATACATTGTTGGTTGGACTGCAAATTCGTGCAACCATTTTGGAGATTCTTCAGAAAACTTGGAGTGGAACCACCATTTGACCCAGTTATATGGGTCAAATGGGTTTATAATCAAAGGACTTAAATTCAGCATACACAATGACACAGTGACGCAGCCACATCAATGTTCATAGCAGCTCAATTCACAATAGCTAAACTATGGTACCAACCTAGGTGCTCTTCAACAGAAGAATGGATAAATAAAATGTGGTACAAATGCACAATGGAATATTACTCAGCCTTAAATAAAAATGAAATTATAACATCTGCAGGTAAATGGAAGGAACTAGACAACATCATACTAAGTGAAGTAAACCAATCCCCAAAACCAAAAGGCCAAATGTGTTCTCTGATAAGTGGATGCTGATCCATATTGGGGGGAGGGGGGCTTGTAGGGGAAGAATGAAGAAACTTTGGATTGTGCAGAGGGGTGTGAGGGGAGGGATGGGGCTGTGGGGATGAGATGGAGGGTAGAATGAGACAGACATTATTACCATATGTATGATTACACTACTGGAGTGACTCTGCATTATGATGTACAGACAGAGGATGAGAAGTTGTGCTCCATTTGTATCCAATGTGTCAAAATGCATTCTACTGTGATCTATAAGTAATTAGAACTATTATGTTTAAAAAAATAGAAGGGAGACCAGAAAAATAGAAACAGGGACCAGGGGATAGGGAGGGGAGGAAAGGGGGAGGTATTGGGGAATGGAATTGATCAAATTATACTGTTTTATTGGTGTGCATGTATGAATATATCATAAAAAGTCACACTGTTATGTATAACTATAATGTGCCAATCAAAAGGAAAAACAAAGATTAAATCCTTCAGATAACTCCTATGGGCACAAGAGATGAACTCTCAATCCCCCAGGAGAGATTTCAAAGTCCCTTGTACTGTTCCTGCGTCCATTTCCTCCCCTGCTCTGCTACAGGTGAGTGACCTCTCATCATTTCTAACTGCTTCTCAACTCTCATGCCTCTATTCTCATATTATGTCTCTCTTTTGTGTATGCTTTTGTTGGTATTCTCTTCTCATGGAGAAGGTATGGAAGCTTTTTATAGAAATAGAAATTGCTCAGGCAAGTGTGAGGTTTGGTGTGTGTGTAGTGCAAGGTACATTTTAATGGCAGTAGCTGGTGGAGAAGGTAGGAAGGTAGGTGGAGGACAAATTTGGAAAGACTGTATTTATTATGCTCCAGAATTTAAAATTTATCCTTGAGCAAAGAAAACTCAAATATGGCCCTTAGCCAGTAAGTAAAATGTTTGCTGAGATCTGGACTTTTGACTTTTACATGCTGACCCAAGAGTTATGTTTTAAATTCACTTCTTCTTATGTAATAGTGCTTGAGGAACTTCCTTTATTGCAAACTCAAATCCTTCCTGGATACAGTTGGAATACTCATTTTCATCAGTAAGTCAATAAAGATTAGTCCACTCCAATACTTGATGTTGTCATTGTGGGCTGGATCTCAAGCTTCAAGACTTGGATGGCTGAATCCACCTGACATTTATTTTCTAGAATTCTCTATATCCTATATCTGCATAACAATTTGTGCAGCAACTACTCTGCCAAAATATCTGGTCAATGTCAGTAACTCTATCATCAGCCAATTGTTCGTCCACCATTTTTGAAAGAAAGATCTTTCTAGGTAAAATTCATAATATCTCTTGATGTTTTTAAATCAAAGAAACAAACTTTGCTTTCTGTTCTGGAAGAATGCACATTTGATTAAATCCTTCCCCTTTCAATGCTGAAGTAAAATGAAAAGAAATATTACCATTCCTTTTGTAGTTCTTTTTCCTGCTGCAATTGAAAAGGAGCCTGAAATAATAAACTAGGAATAAGAGGGAAAAATGTGGTTAAAAAAACTTTAAAGATATATCAGAAATTATAACTTACTATAACTTATTAATTTATTAAATTTGTGGTATTAAGGGAAAAATCGAATTAATTGCTACTGTTATTTACAATGTTGATAAGGCATTTAAACAATTCAAAATTACTATTGACTTAAACATGGTTAATAGAATGTGAAGAACTGTATTTTCTATAATATGATAGAATGTCTGTCTTCACCTAAAAGTTTTTATCATGTTCAGTGGGGAAATACTAGGGTCTCCTCCTTAAAATTAAAATCAAGATAATGATATGGATTATTATATAATAGTATTCTGAGTACAGTAACCAAAATACTTAGGTGAGAAAATATTTGAATAATTTGTTAGACTTACTCTTATTCACATATGAATATGATTTATATTTGAAACATCCAAGAATATCATCTAAAAACTAATACTAACTATTGAAAGTTCAGTCAGGCACATGGAAAACATTATATATTATATATGTTGTACACAATATCAGATATGCTGTGCCAGAAATTATATATGATTTATAAATATTTGTCTATTTGTACGTTAAAAGATAAGACTTAATAAGAAAATATCATGAAGCATAGCAAAAATTATATATAGCATCTCAGAAGACTAGACTTAACAAGGAATGCAAAAGATATACATGAGTAAAACACGACAGTGTTCCAAAGGAAACAAAAGCAAGCTTGAATAAATAGACCAAAGTGGGGATAATGCTCCAAGATTCTCATCAAGATCCATAGCTGTACTGGAGACCTAAGAAAACTGTACAATTGGTCTTTGAACTTGTACCATATAAAGGAGAAAAGAGAGGCACTTTTCAACTGAAATTTGGAAGTAAGGGTGAGAAAATAATTGAAGGTATCAGCAAAAATGTTTCTCATGACTAAGCAAAGGCTTGTCAGGTGGCAAACACCTGCAGTCCTCTGATGACAGATCCTGTAGTTCCCAGTGAACCACTAAACATGCATAGAAGTCATGAACTGGGTAAGGTGGTTTCCATCCTGGTCTTACAAAAAAAAAAAAAAAAAAAAAGTGGAAGTGGAAAACTAGAGTGGTTAGAGTGGTGTGTGATCCTAGAACTGGACTGATGCTTTTCAAGTCATGATTCCTATACCAAAAAGATCTTGGGAAATTTCCTTAAGCCCTGTAAGTCACGATTGCTTCATCCATGCTATGAAGACAAATCCTCCCTCAGAAGTTGGTGGTGATTACTTGGGACAGGACTGTGCCACTCAGCAGGGAGCCCAGATTTGGGTAAGAGTTTCATAAAAGCTCTTTTGGCCTTGGTATTATTAAATAAAGTGTAGCTCAGCTTCCAAAAGATCTGCATTTGCTCTTCTTCAAATCTGGCACTTCAACTGTCAGCAGGACAGAAAAATTAAAAAGGCAAGTCTCTCACAAAACTCTAAACTGTCTTATTCTCAATTTTATAGATACGTGGATATCCTTTATACTTGAATATGTTCCCTGATTCTAACAGAGACGCATTTTAGACAGTTTACCTTTCTCTTGTCGGTAGATGAAAAGATAATTTATATACTCAGTTTACACTTTCAATTTGCTAAAACAAAAACAACAACAACAAAAAACTCTTCTTGTATATGTGGGTTTTTTAGGGAAATATTTCTAAATTTTCTTAAATTCTAATATAAATTGTAGTTACGTTCATTAAACTTGTGAAACAAAACTTATCTAACAGCAACTCCGTTTTCTAAGATGAGTTCGACAGTACAAATTGCCTGTCAGTTATGTCTTCTCTTCTTCCTTTCTAACAACACCCTCATTTTGTTTAGACTCCCATGAGCTTCCGAGCAGGGTGAACAGACACAGAAATGATTCTCGATTAGTCCAAGTTAACACTAGTAAGTGCATTATTATTGCCCATATCTGGTTTAAGAATACACCTATAACACATTTGTGAACATGATATGTGTCAGCCAGTCAGATAAATTCTTACACTACAGGATACCAGCTCTGGAACTGACTAGCCTTTGCACTTTTTGTGGTCTGCTTTTGCTGTCAATCTTTAATTTGTTCTGATTTGAGCCTGTGGTTACAGGCTGCTATGCTCTATCCTAATAGATCCATACTAAATATTTGGTAGATCCAACTTTCCATGAGTTTTGTATTTTAATTGACACTTTAAATATGAAAAATCTGAGTCATCGCAAGGTTGAATATATCTTTCTCAAAGTTCTAGAACTACTAGAGAGAGTTGGGGTAGGATTCCATGCAAAGCCTCACCTTATTAACAACAGTGTTAAGATACCTCCAGTTATTCCAGAAGATATGCTACTCACCATCAGTGACCCCCAAACTGTGTACCCCGAAATTATAAGTGGTCCATAAATGAACCACTTGAGAGTCATCATTATTATCCCGAAGATGAAGATAATCAGGGCAATTATAATCTGCACAACCTAGAAATGACAAAGAAAGTTAAAAAAGATCATCCACCACCAAAATTGTGACCATGCTATCTCATATCCAAACACTAAGTGACCCTCATTCTCCATCTTTTGATATAGTCTGATGAATTTCCAGACATTCTTATCACTTTTTTTCTCATCAAGAACTGTGGATATTCTAACTTATCAAAATTATTCCTCAGAATATTTATCATTGACCCATTAATTTCAAGGTTAGAAGGAGCATGCCAAAACCTGCTCAGGGCACTTTTCTGATACTCTCATTGCTTCTTCTACCACAATGGCTGTTCTCTTTGTCACATGCTCAAACAGGAGTCATACAGGACATAGGAAGCAATCATTCTAGCAAGAAGAGGTAACCTGAAGGAAAAAAAAAACTTAGATGGAGGCAGAGAACAAATGTGGCATTCTTTTGGGATCTGAGGAAAGAATTTGTGTGGGAGACCAACCTTGCACGTGACTGAGTCACACTCCCTGGCTGGGTGCTGAGGTGCTCAGTCACAGAAATGTGGCAGAGCTTTCCCCACCCTTCTTGGGTTCGAGGGTTGGTGTCTGGTGCATGGGTGTGTCTTCCTACAGCCCCATGGGTGAAGCTATGCTCACCTGTTCCTTTGTAATATAACCCCTTGCCTTGTTTAGGATAGAATCTTCCATGGAAGTGCCTTGTGTGTGTGTCACCTTCTCTTACTGTGCCCTTGGGTGTGGCCTACCCAGGTGTCAGTCAACCTGCTGACAGTGGACATCATGAAGATACTCAGCCCCCTGAAACCTGACCCCTTGCCTCATTTGAACAGCTTCTCCTCAATAAAATGGGTCAGCTCTCGCTCTCTCTCTTCCTGTGGACCCTTAATGTCAGAGGAGCCGTCACAGGACCCCAAAGAAAAAGGTATTTGTGTCTCTTGTGTGGTTATTTTGCACAGCCCAGTTAGCCCAGTTCAACTGGAGTAACCCCTGAGCCTTTTAGTTGTGAGAACAGAAACCTGACAAATTTGAGTACAGTAAATAAAAATGAGGAATTGGAGTTCAGTTGCGCAAAAGGTATTAAGAAGGAGTTGAAGAAAATGAAAATAGTATCACAACCTTGGGGATGTAGTGAAGGTAGTGTGCAAAGGGAAATTCATAGCATGTGTGCATGCATAAGAAAAGATGAAAGACCTAAAACCAATCCCCTGAGCTTTCATCTGAGGAAACCAGAAAAAAAGAAGAACAAATTAAGTCCAAAGGAAACAAGAAAAAATAAAAAGCATAAGAGAAATCAATGAAAATGAAAATATGAAACCAATAGCCAAAGGCAACCAAAATAGAAAAACTGTTTTTAAAGATAAATAAAGCACCCAGAGGAATGCTTTTAAATCAATTTCCTTTTAGCCAGTCTATGAAAGAAATAGGAGAATACCAATTAGAAATATTAGATATGAAATAAGGAATGTTATTGTAGAACCTAGGGCATAAAAAGGTTAATAAAGGAATACTATAAGAAACTCTGTACCCACAAATGAGATAACCTAGATGAAGTGATAAGTCCTCAAGGCATAATGTACCAAAACTCACAATAAGAAATAGCTGATCTGAGTAGGCTTATGTCATTAAATAAGATGACTTCATGATTTAAATATTCCAAAACAGAAAGTACCAATTACAGAAGATTTCAATAGCAAATTCTAACAAATTCTTAAAAAAAGAAATGATACCAGTTCTCTATAATAACTTCCAGAAAGTATAAATAGTGGGCATGCATTCTAACTCATTCTGTGAGAGAGGGCACTATCATAATAGCAAACCCAGACAGAAATTACCCCAAATAATAAACAAATAAATAAATAAGAAGAAAGAAAACTGAAAGTCAACACTTTTGAAATTCTTACTAAAATATGAATATGGATACTAAAATCCTCAACAAAACATCATTGAATTGAATCTAAGAAGGTATAAAAAGAACTATCTTCTGTAACAAGTGATATTTATCCCAGGTAGGTAAGTTCAACATTTAAAAATAAATTAATATTAACTATCACATCAATAAACTGAAGAAAAATCATGTGATCATATCAATAAATGCAGAATAGGCATTAAAAAAACTCCTAGTAAATTAGAAATGGGGAGGAACTTCCTCAACTGGCTAAAGAATACCTACAAAAATCCCACAGCTCCCTTCATAGTTAACAGTGAGAAACTCAAAGCTTCCCCACCAAGATGAAGGGCAAGGTACTTCTTTCAACACTGTGCTAAAGTCCTACCTAAACTAACATTAAAAAGTAAAGGACATAAGAGAATATATATATATATATATATATATATATATATATATATATATATATATATATATATATATATGGAAGAACTAAAAATGTTCATAAATGACATGATGGTCATGTAGAAAAGTCTGAAGGTAAAACAAAACAAAATACTCCTGGAACTAATAAAACTCATAACTGACTATAACAGGGTTTGGAGGATATATGATTCTGAATGTTTACCTCTAAATGTGACCTGACATTTTTCCCTTAAAGCTTTTATTTTATCCTTGTTTTGTATGTTAAGCATTTTAATTATAATGGGTCTTGAAGAGCCTCTTTTTTGACCTGCTCTATTTGAGGTTCTGAATTCTTCCTGTATCTGAATGTCCATCTCATTCTGAAGGTTTGGAAATTTTTTCTATTATTATTTCCTTGAAGAGTTTATCCATTCCATTAGCTTGCACCTCAGAGCCCTCAAAATTCCAGTGTTTCTTAAATTGGGTCTTTTCATGTTATCCCAGATTTCTTACATATTCTTATCATGTTAATTATTTTTTTTCCTTTGATACTAGCTGAATATTCAAGGCTGGCCACTTTGTCTTTCAGTTCTGAGATTCTGTCTTCAGCATGGCTTACTCTATTTAAATTAGTAACCTTAAAAATTACATACTTAGGTATTGATTTGGGATTGTTATGTATAAATCTGAAAAACTTGTACAAAACCTGTAAGGAAAACTATAAAACTCTGATGGATTAGATCAAAGAATTAAGAAAACCTGAGAAGATATTCTATTCCTTGTTCATAGACAGGAAGACTTAATATTGTCAAGATTTAATTTCTTCCCAACTTTATGTAGAGATTCAATGCAATCTAAAAATCCCAATAAGTCATTTTGTAGGTATGAACAAACTGATTCTGAAGTTTATAGCAGATGTAGTATTGATGAAGAATAGAGTAAGAAGACTAACACTATACAACTTCAGTGCATATTAGAAAGCTACATTTATCAAGACACTGTGGTATTGTAAAAAAAAAATAGTAAAACAGATCAAGGGAATAGAATAGAAAGCTCAGAACAGCATCAACTGATCTTTGAAAACAGCAAAAAAAAAGTGATACAATGAAGAAAAGATAAGTCTGTCTTAGTTCATTGAACATAATGTTCTCTAGTTCCATCAAGTGACATAATTTGGCTCTTCTTTATGCCTAAATAAAACTCCACTCTCTCTCTCTCTCTCTGTGTGTGTGTGTGTGTGTGTGTGTGTGTGTGTGTACCCATAATGCAGATTTCTTTCACTTAATACACATAAAGTTTCCTCCATTTTTTTTTTCCTGGCTTGATAGCTTGTTTCAATTAGCATTGAAAATATTCAATATGTATGTACACACACACACACACACACACACACACACACACACACTTACACCTATTCTTTATCCACTCATCCATTTATGGATACTTCAGTCCCCTGATTGTATTGCTCTAAACATGAGTATGCATGTATCATTATGGTATGCTGACTTTAATTCTTTTGCATAGATCCCAAGGAGTAGAATAGCTGGGTCGTATGGTGGTTCCATTCCCAGTCTTTTGAGAAATCTCCATGCTGATTTTTATATGGTTTTACTAATTTACAGTTCTATAGTCTATAAGTAAATCCTTTTTCCCTACATCCTCACCAGCATTTATTATTATTTGTATTCGTGATAAAGGAATTCAGCAATTTTCTTATAAAACTGAACAAATTCTTACAATACGCTATGATTCGGATTTAGTTTGTCTTCCAAAGGTTTGGGTGATGAAAGCTTGGTTTCCAATGTGGTAGAGTTGAGGTGGCAGGACCCTGAAGAGGTTAGGCCTTGTGAAAGGTAATTAGTTCATGTGGAACCATCCATGTAAGGGGTTTTTACTGGTCTTGAGGAGAGGGGTAGCTCTCACAAAAGCAAGCTGTTATAAATTCAGGTGCTGCATGTGCTTTTTCTTTATCCTCCTCCAAAATGTCTGGATGTAGCCAAGGAACTCTCACTAGAATGCAATACACTTTTCACTTTTCAGCCACCACAAGTGTAAACCCTATAAACTCATTTCTTTCTTAAGTTACCAAGCCTCAGGTATTTTTTTCTAACAACACAAAATGGACTTGAACACCATATACTCCAGCAATTGTGTTCGCTCCAATGAGTTGAACATTTATGACCATTGGAAACCCAGACACAGATATTCATAGCAGCTTTATTGACATTTGCAACCAAAATATCATTTTATAGAAGAATGTGTAAAAAGGAACTGTGGTACATTCAGAAAAAGGAATATTTCAGTGCTAAATTGAAACAAGCTATCAGGTCATAAAAAAACATGGAGGAAACAATGAATAAAGGGACAAATGGTCTGTCTACTACCAGTGAAGGAAATCTACATTAAAAGGCTAAATTATTTAATTTGTCATTTAATTAAACCATTACATTTAAATTGATATTTAATTCCAGTAATATGAGTTTTAGAACAAGGCAAACTATAGAGGAATTAAAACAATAGCAGTTTCCAGGGGCTAGAGAGGAAGGAAGAATGAGTACACAGAGCATGGGGGATTTTCAGAAAAGGGAAATTACTTTGACACTATGAAGGTGGATATGTGTATTATACATTTGTCCAAAGAGAGAATCTTAATGTGTATTACGGACTTTGAATTATAATGATCTGTCACTGAAAGTTAATCAATTGTAAAAAATGTACTGGCGGGGGAGATTGATAATGGGAAACTATGTATGTATGGGCACAGAGTGACTATGGGATATATCTGTGTTTTCCTCTCAATTGTTCTGTAAAACTAAAATTCCTCTTTAAAAAGTCTGTTTAAGAATACTTACTAAGCCTGGTGTGGTGGCACACTCCTATAACCCCAAAACTGAAGCAAAAGGATCACAAGTTCAAAGCCAGACTCAGCAAAAGTGAGACACTAAGCCTCACTTTTGAGAACCTGTCTCTAAATAAAATACAAAACAAGGCTGGGGAGTGGCTCAGTGCCTCTGAATTCAATCCTTGGTATCCCCCCACCCCCCCCAAAAAGAACACCTTTTAATATATTAAGAATAAACATTGCATATGTCAATATAAATAAGCATTTTCCAAAATTGAAAAAAATTTGAATAAGGGGGTGGGGGAGAATATAAAGTACAATTAGTTGAGCCCAGCTGAAGTTGGGATAAAAATAAACCTCTGTATTCAGCATCCCTTAACCTGCCCTATAGTGGCAATGTTTAAACTCTCCATTTCTTTAGCCACATCCATCTGAGATTCCAGGTAGAAGTGTTTGGAAGATAAAATATTTTTTACCATCTGAGAATCAGGCTAAGAAAAGGAACCAGAGAGACAGATAAAGGGACAAATGGTCTGTCTACTACCAGACAGGCCAGTGGCGAGGACCTCGGCTAGCCCACTAAGCCCTTTCTGCAGCTGTTCTTCCCCTGGGCTGAAATAGAACTCTCCTGGATGACCCACCACCTGGAATGGAACTAAAGTCACCATACTTTAAATGTAGCTGGATCAGAAACATGATGTGACAGAGTACCATACCAATTTTTTTCAAATGATAAGACCTGAAAATTAAACACTGAAGATCCTAGGACTGGTGGGTAAACGACAAGGTTCCTGGGACAGTATTGGGCATTGGGTTGATCGGGTGTGAGTTTACACCCCTGGTCTTCTCTCACACAGGCGACTGACTTACCCCGAGAGCCAGGGGTTCACCCTTCAAGAACTTCTTCTGCATCCTTTTCCACACTTGGGAGCGTAGAGCGGTTGCCTGCTCCAGGAACTGCAGAGCAGGGCCGCCCTCCACGGAGGTCTGTTCCGTTCCTTGCGTGGTTATCATGGCAGCAGAAACAGTGCTAGAATAAGAAATTGATTCAGGATAAGGACCTGGATGGGACAAGAGAGGGACATGGCAGTGTGAGTCAGCTTTCTCCCTAAGGGGAAATTCTGAACTATATTATGATAGCTATTTAAGAAAGGAAGGCATAAAAAGGAACACATTAAGAGGAGAGAAGGGGAAAAGGAGAAAAGGGGAGAGAGAGAGAGAAAATCTAAAGACCACGTGATGTCAAGATCTTAGTGCTGAAGACAGGAAAATGTGGAGAGAACCCAGGTAAATATGTTGGACCCCAAAATTAGGAAATTTTCTTCAATTTCATATTTAAGTGTGATCAAATTGATCTCTATCCATATTTTTCCTATTCCATTGGTTATAGCCACCTCTCCATTGAAGGATCACTTTAATAGTAGTAGTTAGCTACCCAGAATCATCAGCATTACCATTTATGTATAGTATTTTATAGTCCCCTTTTTCTTATCGGAACATAGGTACACCCTCAGAACTAGAAGTCTTTCCACTGTCTGTCTTTAGTGAATGTGTTTTATGGAACCTTGAATTTTGTTCTACAAACCCCAGACTTGGAGGATGGAACTTAAGACTCAGAGTCATGCCCTTGACACCACATTTTAAATCTCTTGTCTTATTATAGTGCCTTAAATCTTGACTTGCCGATGCATAGCGAAGGTCCCCAACCTGTAGGTCCAAGCTGCTAGTTTGTCCCTCAGGGTCAAAGACCCCAGATTCATGGGCAATCTGCATCTACTTGTGCCTCAGTGAGAGAACATGTTCCTAAAGTTTCAAGGGACACAGTAGTTTTGTAAGATCCTGTTCAGCTCCACACAGCTGAAGCAACTGCATGAAGCCTGCAACACTACCCCCAACCAGAGCCAGAATGACTGCTTCTTGCCCAGCCCACCAGCTCAGACTCATGTGCAGGTGAAAATCTTGACCTTTAAGAGTACTTTGTAAAGTGTTGAGGATGTGGATGCTCCAAAAGTTGTGCAGCCAGCCACACAGATACGCAAGAAATGTGAAAACACAAGAAAATATGGCATTTTCCAACGAACACAATAATTCCTCAATAACTAACTCCAAAGAAATAGAATTACATGAGTTTCCTGAAAGGGAATTAAATAAACTTAAGGAAATTCAGAGATACAAAATAATATAGTTAGACAATTTAGACAATTCAATGAAATCAGAAAAACAATTCATGAACTGAACAAAAAACTAAAGATATACATGTATAATATATATTATATAATCTATTGTATAGATTATATAATCTAGTATATATTAATTATATATTAATCATATATTAATATATTATATAATACATTATATAACATATGATATGTTATTTTATATATTGTTATATAATATATTATATGTTATAATATATATGTTATCTTATATAAAATAACATATGTAAAACAAAGAACCAAACAGAAACTCAAAACTGAAATCTTCAATAAATCAAATTTAAAAATATAAGAGATTTCCATGAAATTCATTTGGAAAAACAAGAGACCCAGAATAGCCAAAGCAATCTTTATCAAGAAGAGTAAAGCAGGAGGCATCACAATACCAAACCTTAAATTATCCTACAGAGCAATAGTAACAAAAACTGCATGGTATTGGTACCCATACAGACATGTAGACCAATGGTTCAAAGCAGAAGACACAGAGACAAACCCACATAAATGTGATTGTCTCATACTAGAAAAAGGCACCAAAAACATACATTGGAGAAAAGGTAGTCTATTCAATAAATGGTGTTGGGAAAAGTGGAAATCCTAATGTAGCAAAATGAAATTAAACTTCTCTTTCTCACAAAAATCAACTCAAAGTGGATCAAAGACTTTGGCACTAGAACAGAGATCCTGCACCTAGTAGAATAAAAAGTAGGCCCAAATGTTCCTGATGTCAGCTTAGGACATGACTTCCTTAACAAGACTCCTAGTGCAAGAAATAAAATCAAGAATTAATAAATGGGATAGATTCAAACTAAAAAGCTTCTCTCAGAAAAGAAAAAAACATCTTCACCACATGCTCCTTAGATAGAGCACTAATCACCAGAATATATAGAGAACTCAAAAAACTTAACACCAAAAATAATAATAATAACCCAATCAATAAATGGGCTAAGGAACTGAACAGACACTTCACAGAATAAAAAATACAATCAATCAACAAATATATGAAAAAAAATGTTCATTATCTCTAGCAATTAAAGAAATACAAATCAAAACTACTCTAAGATTTCATTCACTCCAGTCAGAATGGCAATTCTAAAAACTACAAGCAATAATAAGTGTTGACAAAGATGTGGGGGAAAATATTCACTGATACATTGGTGGTGGGACTGCAAATTGGTACAACCACTCAGGAAAGCAGTATAGAAATTCCTCAGAAAACTAAGAATGGAACCACCATTTGACCCAGATATCCTACTCCTCAATTTATATCCAAAGGATTGAAAATCAGCTCACTACAGTGACTCAGCCACATCAATGTTCATAGAAACTCAATTCACAATAGCTAAACTATGGAACCAACCTAGATGTCCTTCAACAGATGAATGGATAAAAAAATGTGGTATATATACACAATGAAATATTACTCAGCCTTAAAGAAGAATGAATTTATGGCATTTGCAGGTAAATGGATGAAACTAGAGAATGTCATGCTAAGTGAAATAAGTCAATCCCCCAAAACCAAAGCCCAAATGCTTTCTCTGTTAAGAAAATGCTAATTCATACTGGGGAGTGGAAGGTAGGAAAGAATGAAGGAGCTTTGGATTGTGCATAGGGCCATGACGGGAGGGGTGGGGCTGTGGGGGTGGGAAGGATGGTGAAATAAGACAGACATTATTACTCTATATACATGTATGATTATACTACTGGTGTGACACTATACCACGTACAGCCAGAGGAATGAGAAGTTGTGCTCCATGGGTGTACAATGTGTCAAAATGCATTCTACTGTCAAAAAAATAAATAAAATTAACCACCACCACCCCCAAGTACAACAGATTTCAACAGCAGACTGGATCAAGCAAAATTTTAAACTTTGTAAACTTGAAAACATCTTGGAAAATTAGCCGTAAGGGGGGAAAGAGTGGGGGGAAGCATAAAAAAATGTGAAGAAAATCTAAGATACTGGTGGGATACCATTAACAAATTTTCACATTATGGGAGTTCCAGTAGGAGAAGAGACAGAAAGGGATAGAAAGTTCACTTAATAAAATAATTGCCGAACAGTTCCCTAGTCCAGGGAGAGAAATGGACATCCAGATCCATGAAGCTCAAAATTTCCCAAAGAGATTCAAACCAAAGACCTCCTCTCCAAGGCATATTATAAACAAAACATCAAAGTCAGAGACAAAGATAGACTCTTACAACAGCAAAAGAAAAAGCAAGTCAAATCTAAGAGAATCTTGATTACACATCAGTGGATTTCTTGACCAAAAATATCCTGAGGGCCAGAAGAGAAGGGGATGAAAAAGTCAAAGCGCTAAAATAAAGACAATAACCGCAACCCCAAAATAGTGTAACCAGAAAAAACTCTCCATCAAGGAAAATAAAGATTTCCTCAGGTAAGCAACAATAGGGAACTTATTACCCCCAGACTGATCACATAGGAAGTACTTAATGGAGCTATTCAAGCAGAAACTAAAGGATAAATATTATCATGAAAATATATGAAGGTATAAAAAATCACTGGCAGAGGTAGACATATATTCACATTCATAATAAACTATCATGGTGGTGTATACATCATTCATATCACCGATATGCTGGGTAAAAATTAAAATGGTCAAAAATAACTAAGGTGACGCAAGTTGTAAGGGAACACCCAATGTAGAAAAAAGTCAATTGTGATATAAAAGTATACATCATGGGGAGGAGGGTAAGGTCCTATTGGTCACCCTCTTCTTTAAAACACTTCCTTTGTATTACACTATTAATAAATAGTTAAGCATTTTTAAAGTTGTTGATAAGAGAAATTCAGCTGATTCTGTCCACCTTTGTTACTCTGACCTTATTTTGAACTTCTTTTCTCATGTACTTATTTATTCTGTGGTCCTGGGAAATGAAACCAGTACTGTTCTACCACTGAGCTATCCCATTCCTTCTTTTTCCTAACACCCCCCTGCCCCAACACACTGGCTTTTAAAATTTTATCTTGAGGCATGGTTTCAGTAAGTTGCTGTGACTGGCCTTGAACTTTGGATCCTGCTGCCTCAGCCTATCTAAGTATCTGACATTACAGTCACCTGTCCCTCTGCTATCTCTCCTTTTTATTTTTGATATCTCTAATGCATTGGCCTTATTTTAGTTTTTTTCCAAAACAACAATTTCATTCTTATATTGGGGCATTTCGGCATGTCGGTCCCATTCATAGGAATTTCCCTATGAATTGCATCTCTGTCTGCTTCATAACAATAAGCAGAACATCCCACCCCAACATTGACCCTTCTCGTAAGTACACTGACAGTATCACGCAGTCTGCCTCCATTCAGACACATGAATCACTCAACTTACCTCCCTGTTACACCACAGAAGCAAAAGGGCTATGAAGTAACTAAAGAGGATTCTTTTCAGTCTAAGTGAATGTGTACTTTATTTTATTCTCTTTTATGCAGTGGGGTCTCTGCCTGTGGGGTCTACCTTCAGATAGAGGATTTAGGAAATTTATAAACACCTCTGGTGGCTCTTCTGTATTTGAAGCCTCTCTAGTAAGATGGCAGGCTTCCCCAGGACAAAGACATTATATCAAAACCTGCTTTCAAGTGACTTTGATTCTCTGCCAAGACAGGTCAGGCTCTGGACACTGAAGGCTGATACTCTCTATGTCTTTCTAAGAGACTCTGGCCACGGGAGGAGCTCCTACCTTCATATCACAGAAATCCACATGTCCTGACCCAGGACAAGTCAGCTCCCCAAGGACAAAAATGTATGTCTACACTCCAATGATCAATGTCTTCATTTTCAAATATCAAGGAAACCCAAAATGCAGACTCTTGGATAGTATGAACAACATTTCTTCCAGGTTTTGGGGAAGATCTGACACTTACTTTGCCGCATTGCCTGTGACCTCTGGGAGACCATTGGCGGTTACAGTGTACTTACTTGGGCTCCTGGTACAGAGATAGAGATACATGGGCAATTCTTCCATCTCCTATTGGCTATCAAATCCTTGTGGAAATGCATGACCACCAATCGTTTGTGTCCTTATTTTTATATTAACACCCCTCATGGGTCACCATCTCCAAGGAGGCATGAAAAGAGTGGTCTAAAGGTCTAGACTCACCTTTGACAAACTTATAAAATATAGACCCCAAAAGAGGCCTGCATCTGGATGTTTTTGTTTTTTTTTGAAGAAGAAAATGGTGGTGATACAGAAATGGTAACCTGGGCAGGGAGACAGACTGGACTAGAATCCAGTATAGTCCTAGCCCTTTCATTAACGAGTCTGATTCTGGGCAGGTCATTTCCCCTCTCTAGGTTTCTTTAATCTCTCTAAAAAGAGAGTGCGTTGGGTAGTTTCCCCCAATCTTCTTTGTGATTTCCACAAAGCTAAGAATCTTCTAAGAATTTTGCATCCACATAGTTCTTCATGAGCAACTTCAGTTTGTGGCTTGGGTGTGCCATGCATGGTGACAAAGACCACTGGAGAACTAAGCCAGGCCACAGACTACGGCAGGACCATTGTAAGTGCATTTGGCTGAGGACCCTGCCTTAACCCCAAGCCCTCTCTCCACCAGATTCTGCATGTGGCAGATCTTTTCTTTAAATGTCACATTATAAAAATGACAAGTTTGGAGACAGAGAATGAAAACTACAGAAGAAGGAGTGTTTTAAAGGTACATAAATTGATTAATCAAACATTGAAAATATGTGCTTACAGTTTTTTGAAAGCCCAGAAAGTTAGAGAACAAAAATAACTAAAACTACCGACACACACCCAGCTTTGGACTTTAGGAGGTGGTTGACCATCTTCATCTTGTGCTGCAAACCTACTCCTCAAATGCACCAGATGTACACTTCAGGGTGGACTCAACGCTCCCCGATCCACAGTACCGGTATGTGCTATGTGAGCTGTCTCATTCTTTCTCCTATTCCTAGGAGTCTAAGAACCAGTAACTGAAAATCCATCAGTCCAAAAGCCCAGGAAGGATGTCCCTGGACCTACCTTCTTCCAGCCTGCAGCATGTGCTGTGTCTGATGGGGTCCAGGCTCCAGAGAAGTGCCTCGATTCTCTGTGAAGCTAGAATCACCTCCTCCCACTTCACACCTGACTCAGATTAAATCTGCACTTTTTTTTTTTCTGGTGTTTTTTCTGAATCCGAAAGGCTGTGCTGAGAATTTCTGAGAATGACAACTAGTTCCTTTTTTATTGTCCCTAATATGGGAGTGTCTATCTATTGTGCAATTTGCTGAAAAGCAGTGATCATGGCTTACAGTCTTTCATATGAAAATAATAGTGGTGACTATTTGTGGGGGTCAGCGTGAGGATGTGTTGTGTGCCCAACTCTGTTGAAAGGTCTTAATGCACACAAACGAATCTAATGGCATTTAGAAGCCTTCTGAAGGCCCATTTTCACAATTTCATACGGCTCCATGTTATTTTCATAGAAAACTATACAATTTAAACATGTTATTTGCATGTTACACTGTTGGAGATTCATTGTGAAAGTCCACACAATGGCAACAAGGTATCAGGGCACTATGACGCATACCTTTAACCCCAGCTATGTAGGAGGCAGAGGCAAGAGGATGGAAAGTTAAAGGTCAGCCTGGGCAATTTAGCCAAAGCCTGTCTTGAAATAAAGAGTAAAAAAGAAAAGAAAAAAAAAAGTTCTGTGATAGAGTTTCCCTGAACTTGGTGGTACATTCAGCTACTTGAGAGGTGGAGGCAGGAAGATAACAAGTTTGAGGACAGCCTCAGCTATTTAGCAATACTGTCTCCAAAAGGAAAAAAAAAAAGTGTGGGATGTAGCTCAGTGGTAGAGTGCCCTGGGTTCGATTTCCAGTGCCCACCCCCTAATTAGAACAAGTTGGTGGCATAGCAATAATTAATACAACACCTTTCAAAGTCAAAGAAGAAACTGGAGTAAAAGAAAGAACCTGGTCTTGCTCTTCCGCCCTGGGCCTGGAAGGGTGACGTGGCTGGGGCATCGATGGCCTCACTATGTCTGCCATTTTCAATTTTCAGAGTGTGTTGACTGTAATCTTGCTGCTTATGTGCACTTGTGCTTGATGGTCCTTGGCATCCAGCCTCCTGGACAGAAATAAAACTGGACTATTGGGAATACTTTGGAAGTATGCCAGAACTGGTGATTCAGTATGAACAAGGACTTATCTGCAGAAAATAATGGCAAGAATGGTTAACCCTTTTATCTCTGAACATCGAATGAGAGACATTTCCAAATGGTGTTCTCTATTTTTATGCTATTGGACCAATGTTCTGTCTAAATAACTAAGATACAACCATTTGATACACAGAGTTTCATAATCTGTTACAGTCAACCTCAGTACTGTGTCTACAATATTACATTCTGTGCAAATGTCATTCTGTTGTGTCTGATATCAGTTTTTAGTAGGGTATCTTTTAAGGCTAATAGTAGAAAACAAAATTGGTGAATTACTCAAGTTCCTTTCATTGTGGTGTGGAAAAAAAAATGAGTCTTTATACAATGACTAGCTTTTTAATTGAGAAAATAGTTCAATTTTGTGTTAGTAAGGATTGCATTCATATTCATTAACACTTGCTTTTCCTCTGGCCACACCAGTTTGATCATTAACCAGAGTGTCTCTACTCGTAAAAATTTTATAGTTTATTTCAGGTGTTTAGAATATTTAAAACAAACCCATGCTAATGAGGAAGATTAATGGGATGTGACTTAAAATCAGTATTAGGAAAATGTTCATATTTAATATAAGAGGGTTTATAAGCTATTGCTGCCATAGTAGCCTATGACATCTCTGATCAAGTATGCACATGGCTTAAGCATGAGTTTGACCATCTAGCTGTTGTTCTCTGAAAAAGATAACACTTTTAGTATGAAAAGAACAAAATAAAACAATATCATAGTTCTCGCTCTGGTTCCTAAGAAAAGGGTAGTAAGATTAAGCTCTAAGAAGGAGCACAATGGTCAATGGCAACGCGGGATATCAGGACAAACAGAAGCCGGAACCCTCATCACTTTAGTAAGAACTCTTTTCCATGAACACTGTCTGGGGAACAAGGAGCCTGAAGACAATCAGGTACATTACTGAGAATGAGAGGACTCAAGTTTTAACTTCAGCTCAGCCTCTAAACTCAATATGATTAGAGTGGGACTTCGTGGGGTTTTCTTCATCCTCTAAGTGACAAATTGAAAGAGGTAAGTTCTAATGACCAACCAGTCTGATCTCCAGTGATTCCACACCTGGTGGACTCTTCCTATGTGATGTTCTCACTGTCAACATGAACCAGCTCAGTTGAGAACCACCTCCCTTCCCATCAATACCACCTGCCATGGGCATCCCATGACTGTTACATATCATGACTGTTTTTTTCCAATACAAGGAGATCAGTCCACAAAGCCCAACCCTAGAGATACACTGGGCTCCATGGAACATGCTGACACTGTTACCCTGGGAGAGTTTGAGTTGAACTGTCTGTAGTACAGCAGCACATGCAGAAGAATCCCAAGGCTCAGCAGTGTCTCCTGTAACAAGAGAAGAGTGGACAGTGCTGAGCCTTTATCCTTCCACATTTTGAATATTTAAGTCAACTTTCTTCTTGCTGGATAATTTATGAAGAAAATCCCAATGTAACTTTCTTCCTTTTCCTCTATAAATAAGCTCAGCTTCCCCCCCCCCCCCTCTGTGTGGCTGGTTTGTTTGTTTTTAAGATTTTCTCTTGGTCTTTGGTTTTCTGCAGTTTGAACCTGATAAGCTTAGGTGTGAATATTTTGATATTTATTATGCATAGAAGTCTTTAAGTTTCCTACATCTGTGGTTTGGTATCTATTACAGACTTTGGAAAGATCGCCATCGTTATTTAAACTTCAAATATGTCTTGCATTCCTTAGTCTTTCATAGTATTTCCATTATATGTGTGCTATGGCTTGGATATGTCATGTCCCCCAAATGGTCACGCTGCAATACAGGATGTTCAGAGTGAAAGGATTAGAGGAACTGTGATCTAATCAGTGGATTAATCCATTTGCTACATCAATAATTTGAATCAATTACTGAGTGGTAACTGTAGGCTGGTGGGTGTGGCTGGAAGAAGTATGTCATTGGGGACATTCCCTTAGGGCTTGTATTTTTCCCTGTCTCTTTCCTTGCTCTGTTTGGCTGCTTCCTGGCCTTCATGAGTTGAGCCTCTGACTTGCACCATCCCCTGCCACCATGATGTTCTACTGCACCTCAGGCCCAGAGACACAGAGTCAGCTGACCATGGACTGAACCTCTGAAACCATGAGCCCCCAAAACTTTTCCTCCTCTAAGTTGTTCTTGTCAGGTATTTTGGTCACAGTGATGGAAAAATGACAAAAATGTGTGCTACAGCTTTGGCAGTTGTCCCACAGTTTTAGGGGACAGTTTTCCATTTTTTAAAATTTCATTCATTTTTGCTCTTGGCTTTTCAGTTTGAGAAGTTGCTACTGACAGGTCCTTAAGCTCACTGATCATCTACTCAGCTGTGTCCAGTCAATCGACAAACACTGAAAAGCATTCTAGAACTTCCGTCAATTCTGCTTTAGACATACCATCTCTCTGTTTATAGTACCCATTTTTTCTGGCCCTAGAGTATTCATTATGATTATTTTTGATCTGTTAACTCTAAAATCCCTCCCATATCTGAGTCTTGTTCTGTTGCTTTATGTTTCAGGATAAGGAACATATGAGATCAGGTGAACTTTGCAGATGAATCCTTTTTCCCCCTCTCTCCCCATATTCTCCTCCATCCTATACGTGCTCAGATCTTTCAGAATAGGAATAAAATTGAAGAAAGGAGAAAAGACAAGAGTACATGACAGATAAAGTCCAATAGACTCTTCTTCAATTTCTAGAATACAGAGTGGGGTGGTGGTGCAAGGCACAGACACACACACACACACACAACACTCTTAAAGTATTATAATTCTATCATCATAAATACATATCAGCAAGAATCAACTTCATGTCAAGCTTTTAACATGCAATCTCAGTTATCTCTTCTACTTTTATTTTTGGTTCTTCTTAGTTATACATGACAGTAGAATTCATTTTGATAAAATTATAGAGCCATGACATATATATTATTCTAATTAGGACTCCATTCTTGTGGGTGGGCATGATGGTGGGATTCACTTAGGTATTTTTATATGTGTTCATAGGAAAATTGTGTTCGAATTATTCTACTATCTTTCCTATTCCTATCCCCCTCCCTTCCTTTTGTTCCCCTTTGTCTTATCTCCACAACTTCTTTTCTTCCCTTTCCCCTTTATTGTGGTTTAACTTCCACATATCAGTGAAAACATTCAACCTTTGGTTTTGGGGACTGGCTTATTTCACTTAGCATGATAGTCTCCAGATCCATCCATTTTCTGGCAAATGTCATAAATTCATTCTTCTTTATAGCTGAGTAATATTCCAGTGTGTGTATATACCATGATTTCTTTATCTACTCATTATGAATTGAGCTGCTATAAACATTGACGTGGCTGTGTCATGATAGTATGCTGATTTTAAATGCTTTGGATATGTACCAAGGAGTGGGATAACTAGGTCAAATGATGTTTCCATTCCTAGTTGTTTTTTGTTGTTTTTTTGAGGAATATCCATACTGCACTCCAGAAGGGTTGTACCAGTTTGCAGTCCCACCAACAGTGTATGAGCATCCCCTTTCCCCCACACCCTCACCAACATTTGTTGTTACTTGTATTCTTATAATTGCCATTCTGATTGGACTGAGATGAAATCTCAGTGTAGTTTTTCAAAAATTAAATTATTTATTCTAATTTGTTATATTATACATGATGGCAGAATGCAATTCACTTCATATTACACATATAGAGCACAATTTTTCAAGTCACTGATTGTACACAAAGTATTTTGACACCATTTGTGTCATTATACGTGTACTTAGGGTAATGATGTCTAACTCATTCCACCATCATTCCTACCCCCTCCCTTCCCCTCCCTTCCCTTTACCCTTCCTCCATTCCTCCCATGCTCCCCCACCTTCCGCATTATGAGTCAGCATCCTCATATCAAAGAAAACATTCAGCCTTTGGTTTTTGGGATCGGCTTTTTCACTTAGCATTGTATTCTCCAGCTCCATCTATTTACCTGCAAATGCCATGATTTTATTCTCTTTTAATGCTGAGTAATGTTCCATTGTGTATATATACCAAAGTTTCTCTATCCATTCATCTACTGAAGGGCATCTGGATTGGTTCCACAATTTAGCTATTGTGAATCGTGTGCTATAAACATTGGTATGGCTGTGTCCCTGTAGTATGCTGTTTTTAAGTCCTTTGGGTATAAACCAAGAATTGGGAAAGCTGGGTCAAATGGTGGTTCTATTCCAAGTTTTCCAAAGAAACTCCATACTAGTTTTCATATTGACTGCACCAATTTGCAGTCCCACCAGCAGTGTATGAACGTACCTTTTTCCCCACATCCTCGCCAACACTTGTTGGTTGTTTGTATTCTTGATAGCTTCCATTATTCTGACTGGAGATGAAATCTTAGAGTACTTTTGATTTGCATCTCTCTAAATGCTAGAGATGTGGAACATCTTTTTCATACATTTATTGAGCATTTATATCTCTTTTTTTTGAGAAGGGTCTGTTCAGTTCCTTTGCCCATTTGTTAATTGGATTATTTTGTTTTGTTTTGGGTGTTAAGCTTTTTGAATTCTTTGTATATCCTGGAAATTAACACTCTATCTGAGGTGCAGGTGGCAAAGACTTTCTCCCATTCTGTAGGTTCTGTCTTCATGCTCATATCAACCTCAATTATCTTTACAAACACCTTTCGATATACCTAATAATATCTTAGCTGAAAAAAACCCAAGGCTCAGAGGGATGAGTTAATTTATCTTCTATACCCCCAAATGATATGGAGTAGAAATGACATGCAGTCCAGATCTTGTACCCAATGCTAGAGGTACATTAGGACAGCTTCTCTTGATAAGCTCCCTGAAGGCACTGGGTTTAGGCAAGAATTCGGAGAACCAATTTTTTTTGCCCACTGACTCCCTCTTGTGGTACAAATAAATATATACCTTTAATATTGAGGAAAGGAAGTAGATAATAGGGAAACAATATCAAGCAGACTATATCCAATATAAACCCATTACCTTTATAACATACAAGCCATTTTATTTCTCTGGAACAAAATTTTCTTCATATTTCAAGAATAGGAAACTATGTACAACAATATCCAAGTTCCCCTGTTTCTCTAATCCTCTATATTTATACCTTATATATCACATCTCTCTGGTACAATCCAGTCCCAGTACTTTTCCATTAGAACTATGATTCATGTGTGTGTGTTTGTATGTGTGTGTGTGTGTGTGTGTGTGTATTTACTTAACCAACTTCTCAGTGAGCATCTCTATGACTTTACGCTTGCCTCTAGCATGGAAAAGAAGCTGATGTGCATCTGGTTTATCATGCATTCACACAAGGGCAAACCAGGGCCATCTGAGGCATTGCCCAACCTCAGGAACCTGGTTAAAAATTCCAACAAGTGCAGGAACCAGGATTTGGGTTTAGATTTTCTGGTTCCAAGCCCAGATGCATTCTTCCACTCGTGGCTCTACCAGATTGAATAAACTTAACATAATGAGCATCACCAAAGACACTAAAAGGGCACGAAAGGATGGGACATAAATGGTAGTTCAGGGGATGTGCCAGAGAGAGCACCCTGCCAGCAGTTTGCAGGTGGGTCAAGAATATCTTAAAACCCTAGTAGATGACAACAGTTAGGAGTGCTGAGTGAACAGTAGGTTCTGTCTCCAAGTGCTTGTCGATCTCAGTTCTCTTTACAAACACCTCTCAATCTACCTAATAATATCTGCTAAAA
This sequence comes from Marmota flaviventris, assembly GCF_047511675.1. Classification (NCBI taxonomy): domain Eukaryota; kingdom Metazoa; phylum Chordata; class Mammalia; order Rodentia; family Sciuridae; genus Marmota; species Marmota flaviventris. The sequence continues at coordinate 12,254,623 of NC_092506.1, read as the reverse complement.
GTGTGCTCGTCTTTCTGGGCACGTGAAGGTCATGCATTCTTTTCGTATGTTTGCCCCTGATACTGCACAGGTCATGGTATAAGCGCCAGAAGAAACCCCCTGAAGCCAGGGTTTGATATTTCCATTTCTTTACTCATTTCCTGTGGGGGCAAGGGAAGGGATTTCAATCGGAGGGACGGGCGGGCTGCAAAACAAAAACTATGAAAGTCGTGCCACGAAATAAACATGAAAGCCTAGAAATATATTTTTCAGAACGGGGCAGTGATGGGTTAAGCCAACCAGAGGTGTAGTTGTCTAACAAGAGAAAGAGCCCACGTTTATTTCACAGTGCTACAGATCAAAAGGGAGCCGTAGGAGTGGGTGTAAGCAGGCTGGTTGGCTCTTAAAAGGTCACTCCCATCTCCTGTGCTATGCTAGACCTTGAGCGGGGAGCTAGGGCAAGGAGCTAGGGCAGGGCGCCACGTGAATCAGGCGTTCTCCAACCAGTTGGTTCCCACTGAGTGCCGGAGACCACTTATGGCTCCAACATTGCTCAGTTTGATGGTGGCTCATGGATGGATTCTTGCGTCCATTGTTCCTCCATCCTAATTTATTCCCAAAGACATGGCACCCTTTTTATTCTTGCTGGGAAGACATCTGACTTGCATTCCTGGGACAACTTGTCCCTGAGGATTTATGACTTCAAGCTAGGTTCTGAACTGAGATTGTTACCTCCTCTAGCAACGTGAAGCTGCCTCATGACATCACAACCTCTTCCCTGTCCTAACGGTAAAGGGTGTAGCTTCAGAAGCTTATCGTGCAACCTGGCCGCACCCATTGGCAACAAATATGAAGTTATAAAGAGAATGCCAAAGCTTTTGGCATAAATCCTGCTCAGAAGAGAAGGCAGGTGCAGGGGCAGGCCCTGTGCCTCATGACTCATTACTGACAGTAGAATCCAAAGTCTTTCGTTGTATTGGGAGGATCCAGGTTCACCTAGAGCAGTGGTTCTCAAAGTGTGGTCCCCACGCTAGTAGCATTGGTATCACCCAGAATGGTTGAAATACTGGGACCTACCCTATATCTATTGTGTCAGAAACACTGGGGCTACAATCCATGTTTTAATAAGCCCTTGCAAGTGAGTCTGAGGAACAGTGAAGTTTAATATCTATGGGTTTAGGGCAGTGACTAGCAAGTCTGAATACAGGGTAGAATCAGCTGGGGACCTATGTAACATCCACAAGAATGGGGCCCTAATTAGAATCACATATGTTCCATGCATGTATAATTTTACCCAGATGGACTCTACTGTCATGTACAACTAAAAAGAACCAATAAAATTTAATTAATTAACAAATTAATTGAATGTGTTTGACTCCCCAGTCATAATCTGGATTAATTAAATCAGAATACCTGATGATGGGTCCCATGCATTAGGACATTTTAGTTTTCTCAAATGATTCCGCTATTTAGACAAGAACAAGAAACACTGCTGCGGAGGTGAAGGTAAATTTCTTGGAGTGCCCTTTTCTTCTTTCTCCACCATTTAATTAACAAGGAAAAAACCCCAGGACTTTTTTCACATTCACCACTATTAAGTTAAATTATAGTCCCACCCCATGTTTGTGCAGGTAAGCTGGCTTTTAAACCTAAGTTTGTAACTTTAGTTTTATCAGATTGAATTGGATCTGCAGGTCAATTCTCATTGTACCAACTCTTTGGAGTCATTATTTCTTTCTTTCTTTTTTCTAATCTGATTCTATCATTACACTTCCAACTTTTGGATCCTTTGCAAATTAGATCAGCAGTTAAGTTTTTGATGAAAAGAACTTAACTTAGCAACTGAAGATTCAAACCCATAACTCCATATAGTTTAATATACATACTTCCTTGTGGAATTTTTGCCAGATACAATCCACACGGCTGAGCTATATTTGAACCCTCACTTCTCCATCTTACTCTCAAACATCTTACTCTAGCTATAACTAAAACTCTTTTGCTGAAATCAAGGCAGGCTCTGTGTAGGAAACCTTCCTGTCCACTTACTATTTCCACCACTGCATAAGATTAATTCATTGTCTCAAGAACTTCTCTGTGTACAATAATTCCTTTTATTTTTAAGTGACTAATGTTAAAGAACACCTTATATTTGTCTCATTCATTTATTTTCAAGTGTCCACAAATTACTTACTAAATATGTTGTAAAGGATATCCTCAATGTCAATACTTTTTATTCTTTTGTAAACTCTTTTGATAACTGGGATAGAATGTGCTAATTATTAATCTCTTTGAAATTTTGCAAAGAAATCATACTTGGTTGAAGAGTAATAAAAGGCAAGAAAGAGAAAGAAAATGAAAGGGGAGGTTTGAAATAGGAATTCTGAGTATGGCTCCAACATTGTCCACTTATACCACCCAAGGTATGTCAACTAATCCCACTATGTGTCTAACCATATAGAAAATGGGATCCAAAACACTTGATAGCCATTCCTTCTAGGTTCCCATGAGGCTCACAGGATGTAGGAGTCGGAAACCACTTGGTAAATGATTCGGCAACTCTACCAATGTTCTATCAGTAGGTTTTGTCAGGAAGCTCAACCTTGGCCTCCTAAAACAGTTTCCACTTCTCATTCATATGACTTAGAGGAATGGAGTGAATTTCTGCACTCTCTCAGTGGTTTTTAGAGTAAACTGGTCGTTGTTATGTTGCTGTGTACTCAGGCAGAGAAGGAAAAATTGGGGGTGAAGCATGGGTAAGGTAGGCAGCTTTTCTAAGTTTGGCCTGGCTCTCTCGTCTATCTGAGAGATAGATGTGGAAACTGGCCAACTTGAATAAGGTCCTTTATCACATGAACTCAGGATTCTTCACAAGGTAGCTGAGCAGTTTCTGAGAAGTAGACCAGACTTCTTAAGGCTTAGACTTGAACTTAGCATACTTAGCACAGAATACTATTTTGCTATGACCAAAATACCCAATAAGAAAGAGAGGAAAAAAAGTTTATCTTGGCTCATGGTTCCAGAGGTTTAGTACATGGTCAACTGAATCCATTGCTCTGGGCCCAAGATAAAGCAGCACACCATGGCAGGAGGGCATGGGGGAGGGCAGCTGCTGCCTTCATGGCAGCCCAGAAGCAGAAGGAAGGGGAAGGGACCAGAGAAAGAAAGAGGCCAGAGGGAAGATGAACCCTTCCAGGGCACACCCCCAGTGACCACCTCCTCCAGCCATGCCCTGCCTGCTACAGTCACTATCCCATCAATTCATTCAAGATGGGATGGACTGATTGGGTTATAGATCTCATAACCTAATCGTTTTGCCTCCGAATATTCCTGCAGTAACACAGAGCTCTTGGAGGCACCTCATATCAAGTCTGACCCATACTGCCATCTCTGCTGCATTCTGTGGTCTAGAGCAGGTGACAGGGCTAGGCACATTCAAGGGGAGGGGAAAAAGATGCCCACCTATTGATGGAAATGCTGCATCCAATGGAACCATAAGCATGGGGAGAGAATGGAAGACATGGCCATTTCTGTTACCTACCACCATTTTTTTTTGTCACCATTGATGTATAGAAAACCTGAACAAAACACACACAGTTTGCACTGTCTCCTAAGATAGCCCTATAGATTTGGGATCAAAGGGCCTCATTCATTCTTCTACTTGAAGAAACTCTTCTGTCCTCGTCGTTCTGGGAAGAAGAAGAAATGGAGTTTTCACTTGGCTCCCTCTCTCCTTAGTTCACCTTAACTCTCCTCCCACCCCCACCCCCACATCTTTCTTTATAGCTCTCGGATACCTTCTCATTTCTGATTCATCCCTCCCTTTTGGATGAAATGACACAGATGTTTGCAATTGAAACAATGATTCCCTGAATTTCTTCTCTCTTTCCTTGAAAATCACTTTCAAATGTTATAGCAAGCAAAATGAATAATTCATTTTGGAAATTCTGGCTATTGACTTAAAGTCCCCACACTCGTGTGAAAACCACCACCTGAGTGACCTACTTTTCCTGGATCCCAGAAAAGATCTGTCCCTTAGAGACACTGTTCCCAGCTGGGGTTGATATTCCTCTTTTTGTGATTTCATAGCCTGTCTCTTTTTTTTTTTTTTTTTTCATAGTTCTCATAACTACATTACAAGAGGCACATTACATTGTTTCCTTTTTCTCCTCTCTATCTCCCCAGACACAAATCCTGTGAGGGATAAGGACCATGAGAACCAACTATTACATCAATGATTCCCTAGAAATTAGCATAAGAGCTATGGCTTATTGCTACTTATTGTTACTGAATAGTTATTAACTAAATAAATACATAAGACTAGCCCACAGCCTGTGCCAGGCAGGCAACTGACCCATAAGAAATAAGAAAGTAGTTATTAAAAAGGAGAAAATATTTTCAGGAGCTAAAGATAAGGAGAGAGCATCTGAACTTAAAAAATAACTGAACAAAAATCTAAGTCAGGGTAAATATGCCTGAAAACAATTCTATGGAGTCCAGGAGTAGATTTTAGACAATTAAACTGGTAACCTAACCTATTTTATAGATCCTTCTAAGAATGTCTGTCTGGCTCCTATTCAAGAAGATATAGCTAGTCTGGGTCATTCCTGCACTACCATAATCCAGCTGGAACATCTATACCAGGAACTATATCAAGTTTCTTAAATATTAACAGGGCATACTCTCTGCCCATAAAACTATTTTTGGAAAAGATACGTTCATGTCAGGAGATAGGTATGTTCAGGTCAAGAGCAAGGCCAGATGAACCTGTGGTAGTAGACTCTTTGCTCCCTGCTCAGAAAACTGCAGGAGACACTTAGCTACTCAGAGAGTCAGGGAGATAAGGTTGACTCACTTTTTGTTCCGAGATTCTTGAACAATCTTCAGCATAGAGATGGGTTTCAGAGTCTAATGGAAGGGACATTAGCTAGATCATCTCTCCCTAGCAGGTTGAGAAGCTTGGCTCTGGTGTTTCATGGCAGGAGGTTGGGCCACATCTGGATATGTGAGACCGAAGTACCTTTGTGCCTCCAAAGTACCTTTGTTCCATCTGGGCCAAGTACCTCCAGTTCATGGGGTTTCCTTCTAAAAGGATAACCCCAGGTGAGAGCCAATGGACAGACAGAACATTTTATGGTTCTCCTGAGAGTCCACCAGGGAAAGCAATCTGATGGGCCTCATTCTCCCACCCCCAATCCAGGCTTTCAGAATTTGACTCAAATTCATTACTTCCCAGGCTGCCAAGAAAACAAATCAAAAAACTGCCATATTTCTATCTGTCTATCGATTCTCACTGAGTCTTCCTGGGAACGTGGACTCCAACTTCTTTGTGCTCCTTTTGCAGAAGTTCCAAGGTTGTGTCTCCTGTCCCAGCTTCCTCTGTTCTAGAACTTCTACGTCTAGATTCTTCCTGGGGCTTTTCTCTACCAACAACCCACTTTTGCATTTTAAGGCGCATCATTTTTTTCATTTGTTTTCTCTTATAAATAATTTGGGTTTGGAAGCATTTTTATTACTAAATACATACACATTTCTTTTTTTTGTTGTTGTTGAAAATGTTTGATCATGTACTTTATCTATCTATAACAGTACTTTATAGATCATGCACTCTATCTATCTATCTATCTATCTATCTATCTATCTATCTATCTATAATCCCTTCACCTTCTGAATATAGCCCTCCTTGCTCTGAGGCTTATTTTTTAAAAGGTTTTTTTTTTTTCTCTCTCTCTCTCTCTTCTCCCCTATCCCCCTCCCTAGCAAGATTAGGGAGACAGTGTTATCTTTTTCTTCCCCTAGTTAATTGCCCTTGAACACACCCACTATAGGAAGGAGAGGCCTGCTGAGGATCTGGGGAGTATCTCCCAAATTAACAAGTGAATCCTAACAGGCCATCTGGGCACCTGGGACCCCCTACCAGAGCACACCTGGAATATAACCCTTGAAGAGTTCCTTTAAACTTCAACTCCTGCCCCTCCTGATGGCAAGAATCAACGCCTTTGGGACAGGAGTCCCCTGTGTTTCTCTTTTGTTAGCAAAGCAATAAACCTTCTTTTTCCTTTTTTCCAAAATCATGTCCTCCTTATTGGATTGGCATCTGGGACAAGGACTGAGCTTTTGATTACATATCTAATTTTTGCCTTTCTTTCTCTTATCGCTTGTTTAAAAATTTTGTCCCTTGTTATAATTTGGCTTTGCCTTTTGAATTGTTTATTAGGTTTTATGTGAATTTAAAACTATTGAAATTCCTAGCCATTAAGCACATTTTTTTATGTTTAGAAATTGCTTTCAAACTCTGAAATGACAACTAGAAAATAGATCTCTTTGTTGAAAAATTAACATGTTATGATTCTTTTCATCTGTCATCTTCTGGTGTATAGTATAAGTAGTATAAATGTAAAATACACACACACAGAGACCTAACTGAATAAATGATAATAGGACCTCAGATTGCATATATGTATCTGATTATGTATATTTGTATATGAATGCAGAATATATTCAGTAGCTCTCTGTTCATATTTTCCATATACTGTGCTTATGGCTGCTGTCTGGGCTTTCTATTCTCATTTTCGTATCATTCAGGCTATTTCAGCACCAGTAACGCATGACTTCTGCTGTTTCCTGTGTGCTCCACGTTAATTTCTGATAGCACATTACTTGCTTCAACATTTCTTTCTTAAAGTGCTTTTGGCTATTCATATTCATTGGATATGAGCATAAAACCATTAAGTCAAGTTCCCAAAGGGATTTTGTTGAAAGTAAATTACATTTAAAATAAACTGTGGAATAACTGACAACCAGAAATATGTCATTTCAGTCAAGTTTCCATTTAGGCTTCTTAATTTTAAAAAGTGCATCTTTCTCTCTATGAATTCTTCAAATTTTAAGTTAAGTGAATTAGAGTGTTTTGTATTTTTGTTTCAATATGAACAAATTGTATTAGCTGTACATTTTGTATTCACTATAGATTTTTGATCTTTTTAAAATTGTATTTGTTCTTCGGAATATTACTCAGCTTTTAAAAAAGAATGATTTTATGACATTTCCTTGTAAATGAATTGATCTGGAGTCTATCATGCTCAGTGAAATTATCTAATCCAAAAGACAAAAACAAAACAAAACAAAACAAAACCTAAGGTCGAATATTCTCTCTGATATGTGAATGCTAGAATTTTAATCTTGTTATTAACAGAACAAAAATCTGAATTTTCATTGAGTCTGAATTTATATTTATCATGGCAACAAATATTTGTATGATCTTTTTTTTTAGTAGTAGATGGACAATACCTTTATTTTATTTGTTTATTTTTATGTGGTTCCGGGGACCGAACCCAGTGCCTCACACATGCTAGGCAAGTGCTCTGCCCCTGAGCTACAGCCCCAGTCCACAATCCCCATCTTTTTTTATATATAATTTATTCTAGTTTGTTATATATGACACAGTGTATTATCTATGTACAGCTTTATTACAATTGATCGTTAAATGTGATCTAGACTGCTGTTTTTAAATTTAATGAGGTTTTCTTTGAGATGGATATGTGATCAATTATTCCCAATGTACCATGTATGTGTAAAAGGAATGTTTCCATTAATTTGGGTCCGCTCAAGCATTTTATAATTTAAATCATATATTTTTATTTACAATTCTCAAAACCTGCAAGGTATTTATTAAAAATGACTATTGTCGTTTTTGCTAGTTTCGTATATTCCTGTGAAGGTTTTTGGTTTGTATATCTTGTTGTTCAGTCGTAAAGATTCTTGACAATACCGCATCATTAGAAATGAGTCCTTTTGACGTATTTAATAATTTTCCTTAGATTTTTTTGTTGATTTAAATATTGCATACCTTATTTTATTATTTTGCATTTCCAAATCTTTCCTTGTCTCCCCCATAAGAATCTAGAAATTCAAATGGGATTCTGTCACCGTACTGTTTAAGTACATTGGGGACCATAGGAAATGTACCCTTCCAGGCCACGCCCCCTGTGACCCACCTCCTCCAGCCATGCCTCACTTGCCTACAGTCACCACCGTTGTCAGCCCACTAGGATGGACTGATTAGGTTTCAGCTCTCACAATCCAACCTTCTCATCTCTGAGCCTTCCTACATTAACAGGGGAATTTTTCAGGGGGGTGGGGAGAGGGGCACTTCATATCCAAACCATAACAATAACTGAGAAAAAAATAAAAGAAGCTCAAAATATTAATGATATCATGGATTGTGTTCATTAGTTCTATAGTCCGTGTCCTCATATTTCTTGGATAAGCATACTTTTCTAATTGTTTAAGCTTTGGTATTGGAGTACATCCTCTCAGTGACTAACCTAGGCATTTCCAGGAGAAATAAATATTGTTTCACAAATAGCAAAATAAACCTCAAGTTATCCTAATATGAAAAGTGAAGTTCAAAATGTTTCTTCACTAATAAAATGTAGTCCTCACACAATTATTGAGCTCTATAGCTGGAATGATCTTAGAGAGCCTCTGATTTCATTCATTCTGAGAACTTAAGGGGCAGAGAAACTGGGATGCAGAGTCACAGTTGACTTACCCAGAGTTATGACCCAGAATCAGAGTTCATATCTCCAAAACCAGTGGTTCTTGCCTACAAGGTCCATGTTAACCTGTTATTTACCATTTGTTATCAATATTCCACAGAACTTTAAGAACTTCTCAGATTGGCAATTTAAAACTTATGAATTATTTATTTCTGGAATTATCCAGTAGCATTTTGGGACTACAGCTGACCAGAGGTAACTGAAACCCCAGAAAGCAGAACCACGGATAAGGGGAATTACCGTATATCCATTTACAAACACAGCTCAAGTTAGGTTTCACTTACATTTGCAAATGAAGCCAGGCTTAGGTCAGTTGTCAGGCCTGACTGCCTTCGTCTGCTCAGAGCTTCTTCAGGCCTGGTCTCCAGTTTAACTTGCCTTAGCAACAGTTTTAGCTCCAAGTACACTGGCAGTTTAACTGGCCTGCCATAACGCTCCTGCGTCCACCTTTACCTTCGCCTCTGCACTGTGACTCTTTTGCTTGCTTCAGCCAGACGTGATTCTACTTTTGCAGAAATTTGTTTGGAATGTTCTTTTGAGACTTCTTTAAAGCCTTTTTCCAACCAGCTGGTGACAGTTTCTACTTCCAAAAGTTCTGTGACCTATTTCTCCATCAAAAAACATATATGAAGACAGGGATGGAGGATGGAGAGGCATCCCCAAGAAGTAACAGCTAGGCAGTGAGTGTCCAGAGATTCTTTCAGTTTACAGAAAACCTGAGAAATGGCCATTGGTAACTCTTCGATGGCTGAAGGCGTCTCTAAGATGCCTTCCACTTTATGAGCTTCCCACTCAACTTGAGGTGGAGAGTGGGGAATTGGGAAACACAGAGACTGCACCTTGAAGCAGGCTCAACATCACGAGCCACAGGCCAGTCTAGAGCACCAGGACTCTTGGAAAAGCGTTGAGGATATCCCAGTCAATGCACAGGAAGATGGATTTAGAGTAAATGTGGGAAGATTACAAATAGAAAGTTTTGGAATTCTTCCAAATTCAAATTTAGCAATTCTGTTAACAATAGGTCAGTGTCCACTTTTCAATACCTCTTTACATCCTTTCTCGATAGTTCTCTCAATCACCATGTGATGTAATTATTATTATTTGTCCCCCGTTTAATAAGAAAATTCTAAGAGAAACAGATTGCCTTACCCAACTCCACGTAGGAATGCAGAAAATGAGTTCTAACTGGGACAATCCCTCGTTTTCTCATGTGTCATTTCTGTTTTGTGACATTTTTCCCAACCTCAAAATTTAGAAAGAGGAAGCAGAGTCACTTTTCACATATCAACCATCTATAACTACATCAAAATTCATATCCTGTGTAATCCTAAATACTTATCTGAGGAAAGGACAGGAAGTCTCAACAATTGGAAAGCTGAGCAGTGAGATTGTTCTCGAAGGAAGAGCCAGTGGGAGACTCTGACTGGGAGCTCCCCAGAGGTCAGTGAGCTGGCCCACTGGCCACAACACGCAGGAACCAGCTGAATGATCAGGTAGGTACTCAGTTTAGATCACAACTCTGGAGGTGGTTATGTGTCTTGTAACAGTGAGCAAGGGAATCAGATTCTCATCCTCTCAAGAAGAGTAAGTCATAGGATTAAATAAAAAATCTCTACTATAGTAAGGTCCAATTAGAAGAGAATTATTTGTTGTGTGATGTTCTAGTGGAAAAGACTTAGTGGCTTTAATTAGTTTACAAAGGCCTTAGGAGTGTGTAGTCTTCTCAGAAAGCTCCATTCCATGTCCTGATTACCCTGGGGTCAGCCAGAAAAAATGTGAAATATTTTCCCAGACCCACCTTATGTCTGTAGTCTAGGTGCATTCACAATGTCATTCCTGTGGGTAAGATAGGCTTCTTTTTGCAGGCCACTCTTCAGGATTTTTTCTTTTCATTTAGTGTGCCCAGCTTCCTCTGTCTTGGGGATGATGATGACCTTTGGAAAGAAGCTGTCAGTAGTCACCGTAGTTTGGGGGTCTCTTGGCATTGTGCTGGTGATGTGGGAAAGGGCCATGATCTCGGTTAGCTCCCAAGGTTTGACCTGTAGGTATCCACCTCCTTTGGATCAGAGATTGCAGGAACAGGAAGGATTTCTCCATTATACCAAGGATGGCCTGTTCCATAGGATCAAAATCAAAGGCAGGGCTCAGGAGAGCACTGGAAAGCACGCTTGGCACAGTCCATCCATGTGAGTAAGAAATATGCCATGGGGAGAAAATTGCAAACATTTCTGGGAGCAGCACAGGTAAGAGATGAACCATCTGCATAGAACTTGCTTTCTAGTCCTAAGTGTAACTACCTCATTTCCCCTCCTGTAGCCCCAACTTCCAGCTTCCTTTCATTACCTCCTGCATCTTTGCTTCACTGCAGTACATTCCCACCCCGGGTCTCCCAGGACTGTAACTTTATGCTAGACCTGCACTGCTCAGCCCTCTACCCTCACCTTCATTTTCTTTCCAATAAAACGTTGGGTAAATACTACTCCACTTTCCTTCCTTACATAGAGAGCTTGTCCTGTCCCATACACAATGCTTCCTTTGCTCATATTGGCTTAGTTAATAATATAAAAGTTTATTAACTCATGCTGAATTCCAGGAACTAGATCATTGTAGCTCTAATCCTTAAAACCTACCACTTAGACATCATTAGATCCATTTTGTACATCAGAAACTTGGAACTAATAAATTCAAGTGATTTTCATAAATAGTCACAGAATTCATTTGGAAAAATAAGAGGCCCAGAATAGCCAAAGCAATCCTTAGTGAGAAAAGTGAAGCAGGAGGCATCACAATACCAGTCCTTAAATTATACTTCAGAGCTGCAGTAACAGAACGGCAGCATATTGACACAAAACCAATGGTACAGAATAGAAGGCACAGAGATAAACCCACATCAATGCAGTTATCTCATATTAGACAAAGGTGCAAAAAGCATACAAAGGAGAGGGATAATAGAAGTTCGTTGAATCAGACAAAGAGGAATGAAGGGAAGGGGGGATGGGAATAGGAAAGAGAGTAGAATGAATTGGATATACGTTTCCTATGTTCATATATGAATACAAGACTAGTGTAACTAGACATCATGTACCACCTACAAGAATGGGAAGTTATACTCCATGTTTGTATAATATGTCAAAATACACTCTACTGTCATGTATATCTAAAAAGAACAAATAAAAAAAATATCTAAAGAATCAACTTTAGATTATAATAATCCAACCACTCTAAAATAACTATAGGTATTTTTGGAATATTTACTTTTACTTTTCTTACTTCTATTTTATTAGTAATTATTTTTTATTTCAAAATAAGTTCAATTCACTATAGCAAAGTTGGAAAATAAAAGCTCAAATAAATAATATACATATGAAATAGAAAATAAATAAATATTCTGTATATACTAATATGTAACCTAATCTTTGTTCTTTACATATTATGTCATTCCCATTATGATCATATTTTATGAATTTGGTGGCAATGAAAGCAAATACATACTTTTGTAGTTTGTTTTTCTGATCAGATCTAAGTGGATCATCTTTCTAGATTACTTTCTACTCTTTATAGACATGACAGTGTTAGTAATGCACTATATTAAAACATATGCATTTTTCCACTATTTAACATTTACTTTCTTTCAAATTTTATGCCATTTTAAACAACAGTGAGAGTCTCATTTAAATGCAAATAGTATTTTCCATATTTTGGACTATTTCGTTAGGGTACATTCTGACCTCATCCAATGCCATCAATTTTTTAAGACTCCACCCACTACTTCTGCATTTAGACTGCAACATCAATCATCAGAAGTACAGAGTAGTTTCAGGTACCACCACACATCCTCATGGTGGCCAACCAGACCTGTGTCTTCTTGAATCAGAAGTGGCTTTCCCTTAAATCACGGCCATGGGTATGTGTCAGGGGAGAAGGAAGGGTTTCTATTGAGAGGAGCACAGACTTTTCCCTCCTAGTACATCTCCATGATTTGTGAGGAAATTGGCTGTTGCCTGATCATTATTTTGTTTGTGAGTGGATGAAGAGACACAGGGACTAAGTCCTCCTCTGAGAGAAACTGAAGGTATATGGTTGTCAACTGAAGGTCAACTGTTTGTCCACGGAGAGTTTCCAAATGTCAGATCCTCCTGTAGGCAGGTCTCCAGCTTCTCCAGTTTGCTTCTACCAGTTCTCTAAAGCTGCTCCTTTACATAAGGCAAAGCCACAGACAGGGTTTTCCAGAGAAGGAAGACCAAGCCATATTCTAAGAGCCCTCAAGACAATATAATGATTCTGAGATGGTCGGGAAAGTCGAGGGAGACATTGGCAGTGGCCCAGGCAGCACTGCCTCTGGGTTCCATTTCCCTAAAGGGAATTATTTGTGCATTCTCACATTCAACAAGTATTTACTAACTATATCACGTGATAAACTCCACAGTGAGGGGGATACAGAGGTGACTAAAACACAGCCCATGTCCACCAGGAGGACACAGATTAGAGGAGGTCAGAGACCCAAGGAAACACCCCTGAAGTGCACTAGACAGAGGGAGAATAGCGTGGTTCTGTGATGACAGTCCAATGCAGAATTTCTCTTTGAGGGCATGAGCGGCCTGATGTCAAATGCAGGGAGTTCTGTTGTTGCTGGGGCAGGCCTCCTACCCCTCACTTACCACAGCCTGGCAGCCCTGGGGACTGCGTTTCAACGTTGCAATTCACAAAAGGAATGTCTATCTGTGTTGCCTTATTCAGAGAACTACTATTTAATATATGAAGTCAAGGACAGTCTCCTGGCCCGTGTCAGTCTAACAGTAAGTAGTTTCAGACTGAATGTCCTGTCATGTGAAACCTCCGCCTCTCTCCTTTGCATAACTCTGCTTTTTTCAGCAGTCTCTAGTTCTATTGGCCTGAATGTCTGCAGAGGACAGGGAAAAAAAAAATGATTGCAAAGAGGCCCTGGGAGCAGACTGCATGATGTGGGGAGGCATACACAGGGTCAAGGAAGGAAATCAAGAAAGGACAATGGAGACTCTAGTCCCCTGCTACTCTTTTCAAAATCACAAGGCTTCCAACTTCCAAAGGCTTACTTCTCAAAGTCCTTCTTCACTGAACAGGCATTATTTTCCTCACTAGAAGCAGAAATCTTTTTTACTTGAATTTTACTTGGATTTGAGATGATCTCTTCTGGATCCCTTTCCTGGGATTGGAAGTCCTTACCTCTTAGGATGCTTATCATCCAATCATCAGTAAATTTGGGATTAGAGAAGCCATACAGTGTTAATTTCTTCAAATGCATGTCTGTGTATGATATACTAAGATAGACAAAAAGTTAGACAAAAAACTTGAACCTTAACCTCAAATACATAATTACTATATTTGGGCCTAGAAGGGCTGGTAAAGAGGGAGAGGTAAAGCCCAGGAGACGGTATAACAGCATTGGTGTTGGGGGTTAGGATCAGGGAGTGTGAATACCCAGGACAGAATTTTAGGTTTGCTAGGTTCATAGGAGCCGATACTGAGTACCCTGCAAAAATGTTGGAAGGTAAGTTGCAACATAGCAGACCAAACACACCCCAGAAGTCTGTATTTTCTAAATTAATACAGAAAAAAAAACTGGACAAAATTACAGGTTAAAAAACATAAAAATATATATTCAAAGAAAGGGAAGGAGGAAGGAACAAAGGAAGAGAGAAAGGAAGATGTCATAGATTCCATAAACTAAGAAGGATCCTAAAGCCAAATCATCAAACTAGAGCTGAGATGGAAAACCAAGGAAGTCTGCACAGGAGCATTGGTGTTGGGGGTTAGGATCAGGGAGTGTGAATACCCAGAACAGAATTTTAGGTTTGCTAGGTTCATAGGAGCCCATACTGAGTACCCTGCAAAAATGTTGGAAGCTAAAACTGAATATTTATCCACTTCATAAAAATAAGGCGAGAAAATTTTTATGCAATATTCTAAGAGGTTTCCTGAAACCCTGCCGTGAGCTCACTAAGCCTTGTGCGGGTAGAGTATGCAGATTCATAATCACATATAAGATAGGCGAACTTCAAATAAAAGGATTAATTTAAAAACTGCCCTTGGATCTGTGAAATGCTTAAGGTTCTAGCAGAATGCCACAAACCCAACTCAAAAGACATTTACACATCCAAGAATCTCACGGCTACCACCACCTACACACTGAAATTATCTAGTAATAAAAACATCACAAGAAGCATAAGAGAAAACTCAAAACATGAAAACAGTGGCAGGTGGAACACACGTGCAAGTTAGTAGGCTGAGAATTGGAGATAATGCAATAATCTGAACACGGCTATAATGAAAATAGGTTTTAAATAATCAAAGATACAAAAAGTAATTAAAACCAAAAATGAAATAACCATACAGTAAGAAGAAAAAAAAAAGGACAAATGGATTTGAAAAAGAATAAAATAGCATGATGAGAAATGTAAATTAGTCTATTGAAGATAGATTAAAAACTAAGCAGATCAGTTATAATCAAATTCAATATACCTGAAAATATGAACAGCAAAATGAAATTCAGATCTGATTAAATCACACAGAATACAACCCACCAAGATTAAATAAATAAATAAATAAATATGAACGAGAGGTTAAAAGACATGTAGCCCAGAGTGGCGTGGAAAGATCCGACATTCATCTCATATGAGTTCCAGTAGGAGAGGTATGGGAGAAAGTTAGCATGCAAAAACAAATAGCTAAAAATGTTTTCAAAATTAAAGAAAGACATGAGATTTCAGACTGAGACTACTGTTGCATAAACAAAATCAAACCACACCTAGAAATATCATTGTGAATAAAAAAGTACCAAAGATGAAAAAGAAATGAGGAAATGACTAGAGATAAATGACAGATCGCTCTTCTCTGTCATTATGCGGGATGCCAAGGTTTCTAGATGAAACAGCCGCTCCTTACTTCCCTTCCTCTGTTAAGACACTGAAAGAGAAGGCAACTTTCTCTGTCCCTGATTGTCTTCGTCATTAGAGCCTTCATCCTTGGCCTCCTGTCAATCAGGCACAAGGCTCTGTGTCAGGTACCAGGCATTCATGTCCTGATTTGCAAGGCGTTCTGGTGATGCTCACTTTCACTGTGCTGAAGGAAGCTTTTGTTAGCGGCATATGCTTCTGCATTCTGGTGGAACCAGGTCTACTCCAACAACCTTGGGCTGGGACATCTCACATGATAGCTGCTGGGTTTCAAGTTTGAGCTATGATGATTCAAACCCAAAAGATGGTGGAGAAAAGAGTTGATCATCGATCATGAGATGCAAATAGAAAAAAATAACATTTATAGTGAAGAAAGGGTTCAAAGAGTAGGCTTCTTCATGAGGCTGCTTTGTTTCTTCTGGGATCAGCTGAAGACTTCAGGGCAGTAGAGAAATATTTACTATGAAGGTAGTTGGCTTTACAAATCACCTGACCCAACCCTTCATTTTATCCAACAACCAAGATTTGGATAAAATTTTTATGGTGAATGACTGGTACAAACTATGGGCTGAACAATGCCATTGGCCTACCTAGTGAGTCTCCATAGCCAGATTCCCTTGCTGATGCAATAAAATTTTACTAGAACTTCTCTGTTCTGTTTATGTTTTTCTGGTATTCTCCTTACTTTCTATTATCTTTTGATGTCATAACTTTTAAATGTTTTCATTTCTGCCTAAAAGCTACAGCAGAAAAGGAAAATTTTGTGGAGTTTGAATTAATTGTGATCCTATTAGAAAACAGTTAAATGATTAGTAGACTGGAGAGTACCATTTGTTTGAATTTGTATTGTTTCAATTACATACTATGGTAAAGTGGGGAGACTTACTATTGTACAAAATTTAGGGAGAATGTATTATAAATAAATATCCAAAAAGCCCTCCAAATCAAAGTTTAAAAGCTATTAACAAATTTTATCTTTTCTAGGGGGCATTTTCCTTGCCTCAGTCACAAGGTCATATTCAACATGTCAAAGAGAGGTCTTCAAGGTCATGAATATGAGTTACTCTTGGCCTCAGAAGAGAAACCCAATGCCTCTGGCACAGTGAGATTAGACTTTCTGTGACTAGATACTGAAATAAACTTAAAAATCTTTCATTTTGTACTTTCAATATGAGTCATTTTCTTTCTCCTGAAAATGATTTTCCTAAAGCCCAAATCAATAAATTTATATTAGCCAGTCTTCTACAATGACCATAAACTTCATAAACTTATCTAGGCAATTGGGCAGAAAGTCTTTTATACACATACATATATATAATTTCATATATATTTTATACTATATATACATATTATAAATTTTTATATATTTTATAATTTCTCTCTCTTTCTATGTGTGTACTCTTGTGCTAGCCTGAGTTAGTTAAGTCATATGACTATCTATACAGGCCCTATTTCTATATTATGTTCACATTCATATTGCTTAAATATAAACATTAGGAATTTGAAGAATATTTTTTAAATGCTTTAAAAATATATGACTCATTTCTGTCTCATTAAATGATTCTTCTTAAATATTTGGATTTAAAAACTACAATTAATCATTATGTTCTGCCACCTCTAAGTGTTAGACAAAATAACAACTTAGAAATATACAAATAACATCAAGTTTATTACTGTATGGGAAAAAACAACATGACAACCCATAAGCGTTCCTAATATTAATTTAATCCTCCATTGCTCTCCCTCCCTGTGGAATGTGATGGTCATCATTATACAAAGTACATGTATGAAGACTTGAATTGGGTGTCAGCATACCTTATATACAAACAGAGATATGAAGAATTGTGGTATATATGTGTATTAAAAATTGTAATGCAAAAAAGGTACATGTATAATGGCATAAATTGGCATGAACATACTTTATAAACAGAGATACAGAAATTGTGCTCTATATGTGTAATAAGAATTGTAATGCATTCCACTATTGTCATGTATTTAAATATATATATATATATATATATATATATATATATATATATATATATATATATTCCTAATGTTGCTTCCTGGGTCTAGTCCTTGGGTCCCATCCAATGGGGAAATGTGCAACAGAAATGCATATGTAGGTTTTCCAAACACAAAAATGTTCATAACAATAGAATGCATCACAATCTCCAAATGAAAGTTACTCACATATCTATAAAGAGTGAATAGACAAATAAAACACGTGATGTGATGTGTTCAGACAATAAAATACTACATAGCGACACAAATGAACAAAGTTCAAGTGCACGCAGCTCTATAGAACAGTTCCACGGCATAATTTTGAAGGGAAGAAAAAGTCCACAAATAAAAGAGTACATACTGCATGATTCCATATGCATAAAGTCTCAATGAAGGCAAAACTAATATATGGCGTTAGATTCAGGGCAGGGCTTACTTTGGGGGTAGCCATTGGAAGGGGGCCTGAGAGCTTCTGGGTTACTGCAGTATTTTTTCTTGAGTGGACTTCTAATGTGTGTTCTCTTTTTTTTTCTGTTATAATCAAATAAAGTTTTTAAAAAGTTACCTTTGCCTTCTTGCTACTGCCTAGTCATTGCACCTGTCACTCCTTCTTCATAGTAAAATTCCTTGTAAAAAGCCATCTCCTCAAATCCCCAGAGTCATCCCTAACCCCTCTACTTCTTTCCACACTATAGTAAACCCATCATTACAACCTGCTGGTCCTAATTTTAAAACACACCTCGAGTCTGATGGCTTCTCACCTCTTCCTGAGGACTCAGATACACTCTCCCCCTGGGATTAGTGCGGTGATTGACCCACAGGGCACCCATACGTCTGTCTGTTCTCCACATGGCAGACAGCAGGAATTTTTTTAAGAAATCTAAAATCAGACCACATCTTTCCTATGCTTAACTCCATTCTATTTTATTCCAAATAAAAGCCGGTGTCCTCACATGTCCACACAGGATCTGGCCTCTCAGCTCCTCTCTGACCACCCTCCTCTTTGCTTCCTTTGCTGTAAGCACATCAGCCTCCCCATAGTGGTTGGCATGCTCTTTCTTCAGGAATTTTACACTTTTAGGCCCCTAGGTCTGGAATGACTTTTTAACAAGAACTTCCACCGCACGCTTTCTCACTTCTTTCGTCTTGTTCAAACTTTCACCCTCAATGTAAATTCCCCTGCCCACATACACAAAAATTGCAACCTTCTTTTCCCTTCCCTTGCATATTTTGCTTCATAGTAATTACTACCACCTCACACTCGACATATTTTATGGATTTGTTATTGTGTGTCTAGTCTCTCTTGATCATAAGCTACATACACTAACGCACTCACTACAGCCTCCTGAGATTTTTCAGCTCTGATTTGTCAATTTGCAAATAGAAAGTTACTTAACCGTTTTCTTTCATGATTTTTATGTGGTGCTGAGTATCGAACCCAGGGCCTCACGTGTGCTAGGCGAGAGCTGTACCACTCAGCCACAACTCCAGCCCCCATATTTTATTTTTAATCCTTCCCCACCCATTGGCCTCCTTCAGCCAGGTTTTCTTTCACAAATGGCATGACTATCTACTCTGTTTCTCAAATCAGAAATTTCAGAGTCGTTCTTGATGCCTTCCTCTACCTCACTAACTCATTCAGTTTGGAAACCACTTAGCCAAGAACCATTAACAGGAAGGTCTAATGAGATCGTGGCAAGAAAGGATGGTTTCAACCAAGTCCAAGAAGATACAGCAGATGGTTGATACATTTATTAGAACTATACATACACTGAACCTCTGAGTTCTGATTCTGGATTTTAAAAAGAAAATGCAGGTTTCCCAAAAAGGTAAACCAAAATAGCAACGGAATCACAGAGGCTCAGATCCTTGTCACAGCCTGTCCAGTCCTTACCCTCCTCTAGCCAACCATCACTTGAATAATTTCCTTATTGGCCTCTGGAAGCAAGCAGCCATGTTGAAGGATCAAAGGACTGAGGACATCCTCAGGACTGGGGACAGTCTCTAATTTCCAGGCAACAACTCAGGGCCCTTAGTCACCTACCATAAGGAAACGGATCCTGCTAAGAACCCAAATGTTTTTGCACGTAGGTTTTTCCCAATTAAGCCTCCAGACGAAAATACAGCCTGCTAGTACCTGGCAGAGCCACCCAGCTAAGCCATGCCTCAACTCCTAAGCCACACCAATGTTAAAAACTGTGTTGTTTTTAGGTCATTAAATTCGTAGAAATTAATCATAAAGTAATAAAAATGTAAGACTCACTGGGTTATTTCCTGGAATCTGAAGACAATAAAAGTTCACCTTTCAACCATGTTCCAATTTCAGCTCCCCCACTTACCAGCAGTAATGTCCTCTTGGTTTCCGTGTTTTTAAATGGCTCTGATGACAGAAACTGCCTCCCAAGGGTGTTGGGAGGGTGACATGGTAGCACAGGCAGAAAGGTAAGGTATTTAGAGCAGTATAGCTGGGTTTTAAGCGTTGGCACATTAATGCTCTTTATCGAACTCAAGGAAGGGTGGTCTAGTGCAGTCAGAAAGCAGGAGAAAACACCATTTCAACCAAAGACCAGCACCGTCCTTGTAGTTGTCCATGAAGATGCTCACACTTCACCTCTCCGTAAATAACTTAACTCCTGCCTATGGTCTGAGTCTCCAGATTGAAATAGCAGAGGGTCCATCTTTAAGGGGATTGAAAGACCAGAGGAACAGGTGGAGCTGAAAACCATAACCTAGTCAAAGACATAAAATTAGATGCATTTTGGAGTACCCAAGATAGATTTATAGGCTTTTACTGCTTAACAGCAAGAATTTATTCCTCCAAATCAGGTATTCTGCAGGAAGACAGATCTTTCCCATCAGTTTGAAGGATTTCTTATATTCTTTTAAAGAATTCTTGCATACATTTTAAAGAATGCTTACATTCGGTTTAAAGAACATCTTATATTCTTATAAGAATATGTATATTTATATATACACACATACCTATATGCTATTATTCAACTCAATCTCCCATCCAGTTTCCTAACATGTAAGTAAGATATCTATATGTGAATAATAAATAAATATGTCAAGTTAGAAAATGCTTAAAGGATAATTCTCTGATCACCAAATAAGCACAATGGCTGGTCAGGAACATGTGGCTTGGTAGCAGTAGGTGGCTACAGCCCCTCCCGGGTGCACTTTTCCATGTGATTTTTGACAGTTTATTCATTCTGCTTAGACTTCAAATATAAAGTTGGCCCACAATTTTCTTTTTTTTTTTTTTTAGTTTAAAATGTTGCACTGCACCTTAAGAACACAAATTAAAATTTACCTGAATAAACATGGGCAGAAAAATTATGTATGGAGTAATACTTATCTTTTCTGAAATCTGGGTGTAGAAAGCAAAGACATATTCCATCAAGGGGAAGGAAAAAAGTACGGAGGAAATACTTCAAAGATTTCTATATAGCAAACATTCTCAACCAGCAGGAATTTTGTCTCCAAGAGACTTTGACAATGTTTGGAGAAAAGTTTGGGTTGCTACTACTGGGGCATTATTAGCTTCTAATGAGTAGAGGCCAGGGATGCTGTTTATGCCTCACAATACCCGGAACAACTCTCTACCATAGAGAATGATTGGTTCCAAATAGCAGCAAGTGCAAAGGTTGAGAAATCTTGGTATCTACCATTGCCGCAGCTAAGGAATACTTAAGATTATATTTGTATATATTGTTTTTGGTTATGTGAAACCATTTTCTTTCACGATTTAGTCATTAAAACCATAACAGTTATAGGAACATAAAGAACTGACAGGGAAAGCAAACTTTCAAATAGCACATTATGTTGCTTCAATTAGTATTTGTATAGACTACCCAGGAAGAACTTAAATCAAATTAGTTTACGAGTCTTTCTAAAACGTGAAAATATTCTCTATTAAAGTGATAACTCTATCTGGTAGCTTCTTTTACTGGTGATTTTTCACTTAACTTGAAAATGCAAAGAAAGTAAATCTTAAATGTTCTCACCACAAGGGAAAAAAAACAATGTCCGTTGATGGCTATGGGAATGAGCTTGAGGGTGATCATTCTTCAATGCAGGCGTATGTCAAAACATCACACTTACCCCATAAACATGTATAATTCTTGTCAATTATACCTCAATAAAAGCAGGAAAAAATAGAGTCACAGTTCAGTACTGAAGTATGTGGTTAGACCATTAGACAATTATCAACTGAAAGTGGGAAACTCTTCTTGAAGGAGAATGGAAGCCTGATAAGGTAGTAACAATAGATTTTGGACTCAGAGAAGTAGATTTTGCCTCCTTTTACTATCCCTTAGTATGTAGCCTTGAGCAACTTAACCTCTCTATTCTCAGTGTTAGCTCCGTAGAACTATTAGAAGAATAAACACTAATGCAGGTTAAAACAAAACCAACTCTTGGGTGCCTGAAACACAGTGGATATGCCACAGGTCACAAACTTATATAAGTACAAGCCCTTGTTTTTGCATAAAGCATCTATTTTGAGGTTACTATGTGTTTATAAACAAATGGACCCGAGAAAAAGCTTTCTTAAAAACTGTTTCCTTCTCCAAGAAGATAATGGGGCTGGCTATGTTCTAGAATCCTAAGATTCTATGACTCAGAGACTGAGCCTCTGTGGTTCTAGTATCTGGGCACAGTAGTCTCCCAGGGCTCCTTACTGTGGACTCCATGTGACACCGGTGGGGAAGGTGTGGCTGCAATGTTCACTCAATCTCTTCATGCGTTCGACCACTGAACCATGGGGGAGTCATCCCAGGAGAAAAGAGGGGCCGATGTCATCACTGTACACCCACACGAAACTGTATTGGCAGCACTTCCCTTCGGGCCTCATGTCTCTCTGCTGGATTTCCTAAAGGGAGAGCCAAAAATCTTGGGGGTAAGCTTTCTTCCATCCTGGGTCTTCCTGATGAGGAGAAAAGAGTCCATTCTCCATGTACATCTGCAGAGGCATCATTGTGTGATGATTTCAAGGAGGGAGTCCATTCTGTTTTGTCTTTCCTCCCTCATCCTTCACCTTGGTGTATCCTTCTTGTTGAGTCTTGAGCAGTGCTTCTAGGGCATTTGCTTGTATAAGGATTTGGATGGCCAAAATATATCGTTATGTTATGCACACGCACATAACAACAAATCTTATCATTACGTGCAACTATAATGCACCAAGTAAATAAGAGTGGAAAGAAAACTAAATTAACTAATTAGTGAATTAATTATTTTGAAAAAGAATTGGATCATCAGCATAAGAACCAACATGTAGTCAATATATTTTGATAAATATGCAAAATAAAACTTCTATTTCAAAACACACAGTTTGTCTCAGGTCTTAGAAATGTTTTTGAGGGTTTATTTAACTCTGAGAAACAGGTCTTTAATTAACAATCTGTCTGAGAGGAGAGAAGTTTGTGTTACCAGGGAATCCAGGAAATAATAAATAAACACCTCTAGTCCTGAGAAACCCCAGAGCTATTTCATGAGGAGTTGGTACTGGTCTTTGAATCCTAGCAGAGGGGAAGCAGGACATAAATGCAATTTTTCTAAACATTCCTTGAGGAAGTGACCTTAGTGTGTGGTGGTGACCATCTCCCTGGGAGTGAAGAAGCCATTAGAGGAGAGGTTAGACTTCCCTTTGTGCTTGTATAGGTGTCAGGAGTCCTTTGAAATCTTTATTCAAAGCTCTACAGTGAGATACAGATAAACATACCCACAAGGAAAAAAAATCTTCATCATAAACACACCCGGGGAGAGTTGCATACATAGCCATATCCTTGTCCAATAGTAAAGTCACTAAAGTGTGCTGCCAGAGAGGTATGGCCTGGGCACAAAACCACAAATAGTAGCAGAGAAGTTTGACCCCAAGAGGAGCCACTGCCCCTCTAAGACCACCATGGTATCCATCTCTCTCATGTGCCTGACAGGCTGAGTGGGTTATAATGACCTCTAGCCAGGCCCCTGGATGAAAGGGTGAGAAGACACCACATCACCCCAGTACATTCCACAAACTTTCAGGAAACAGGGATGAGTCGAACTCCAAAAGCATATACAAATGGCCCTTTGATACCTTCAGATCCACAATCACAGATTCAGCCAGCCAGGGATTGAAAATACTCTGAAAAGAAAACCATGCTTGTGCTGAACCAGTGGACTCTCTTTCTTGCTGTCCCCTAAACCATACAGCATGACAACTATGTATATAGCATTCCTAAGTAACCTAGAGATGACGAAGGCACACAGGAGGAGGGTGCAGGTTATCTGCAAATGATACATATTTTACCTCAGGGACCTGAGTGTCTTCGCATGATGGTGTCTCAGGTGTCCTGGAACCAATTTCCCATGGATACCAAGAGATCAGTGTATTTAATGTGTGAAAAAATGTGAAAGGGCAGATGGTAAGGAAAATCATACGCTCTCCTGCTGCAGATGGGAGAATGCTTAAAGTAAACAGTTTGAAGTCCGTGTCCTCAAAGAGTGTTCAGTGTAGCTTTGGTCAGACATGTGCTCCAATCTGTCTGAGAGGAGAGAAGTTTGTGTTACCAGGGAATCCAGGAAATAATAAAGGACACGAGTGATGGATTTGATTCCCAAGGACTCAGGCAAGAATGACGGGGGCAGTGGGGATGATTGAGCTGAGCCTCCTGGGCACCTGAGGGCGGGGGGCAATTACAGAGAAAGGTATTCAGAGGAGGGAAGTGCCCTGTGGCTCAGGGACAGACCAGAGGGGCGGGGCACTGGTAACCTCAGGTACCTTTTTTCTTCACAGGGTATCCAGATCTTGCTTGCTCTGATCATGGTGGGCCTTGGAACTGTACTTCTATTTGGTTACATCAGTTTATCTAAAATATTCCCCCTCGTTTTCCTCTCGGGATATCCGTTCTGGGGAGCATTTATTGTGAGTACTGTGGATTAGGATCTTTGGAGAAATGGTTATAAAGTGTGACCTGAAGTTATTCAAGTCCTAGGATAATGGATTTCAGAAAAAAAATATGTCCCCTCCCTACCCCCAGAAGACCATAAAAGGCAAGTGCCCACCACGACAAAGAAAATGACTCCATTTGGACATTGTGCTTCCATTATCACAGGAATAACTAACCCCACCCCCAGGTGTTCACTGCTTACATTTCCAAAGCCCGTGGGTGTATAATAACATCATTTGCTCCTCACTTCAGATCTGGGAGGTTAAATGAAAAAAATATCTTACTTTTTCCTTTGCAAATGGAGAAACTCAGTTTGAGATGAGGTACTAATCCAAACATTTATAGCTGGTGCTCTTAGAATCACAGACTCTCATAGCTTAAGGAGAATTTAAGATTATTAGAGCTGAACCTCCTTCTTGGCCCCAGAGACAACATTATGAATGCTACTCATGGAAGTAATCCTAGAGATATCAATAATATTCTGAGTATATTATAGCTACCTCTAACCAATCTCCACAGCTGTGGTTCCCAATCTTGCACCACATGGTTAAAGACAGAACCACTAGAGCTTCGACACTGGGATATAGGTTCAAAGAGAGCAAGAACATTGTCCATTTCACTTCTTGTTATATTCTCAGAATCTAGAATGTTGCTTAAGGCAAAATATGCATACATGAATGAGTGACTAAATGAATCAGTCAATGAACAGATGAAATAAGGAAAAAATGAGACCAGTGTGTATTGGAAAACCATGCTCTCTCTTTTAAAAATTTTTTTATTTGTTTTAATTAGTTATACATGACAGTAGAATACATTTATGCACTTTGATATATCATACATAGATGGGATATAATTTCTCATTTTCCTGAGTATAGGTGTTGCAGAATCATATTGGCCATGCAGTCACATATGTGCATACAGTAATAATGTCTGTTTCATTCTACTATCTTTCCTATCCCCACATCCCCTCTCCTCCCCTCCCATCACTTTCTTCTACCTAATCTAAGATAACACTATTCTTCCCTAGTGGCTCCCCCTTATTGTGAATTAGCATCCACATATGAGAGAAAATATTCAGCCTTTGGTTTTGTGGGATTGGCTTATTTCACTTAGCATGATATTCTCCAACTCCAACCATTTACTGGCAAATGCCATAATTTCACTCTTCTTTAAAGCTGAGTAATATTCCATTGAGTAAATATACTACATTTTCTTTATCCATTCATCTACTGAGGGACACCTAGGTTGGTTCCATAGTCTAGCTACTGTGAATTGAGTTCCTATGAACTTTCATGTGGATACATCACTATAAAATGCTTATTTTAAGTCCCTTGAGTATAAACCAAGGAGTGGAATGGCTGGGTCAAATGATGGTTCCATTCCCAATTTTCTGAGGAATCTCCATACTGCTTTCTGTAGTGGTTGCACCAATGTGCAGTCCTATCAGCAATGTATGAGTGTACCTTTTTCACCACATCCTCACCAAAATTTATTGTTGCCTGTATTCTTGATGATTGCCATTCTTACAGGAGTGAGATGAAATCTTAAGAGTACTTTTGATTTGCATTTCTCTAATTGCCAGAGATATTGAACACTTTTTTCAAATATTTGTTGATAAATTGTATTTCTTCTTTTGTGAAGTGTCTGTTCAGTTCCTTAGCCCACTTATTGATAGGGTTATTTGTGCTTTTGGTGTTTTTTTGAGTTCTTCATATATCCTAGAGATTATTGCTTTATCAGAGGTGCATGTGGTAAAGACTTTCTCCCAATCTGTAGGCTCTCTCCTCATGTTATTAGTTGTTTCCTTTGCTGGGAAGAAGATTTTTAATTTGAATCCATCTCATTTATTGATTCTTGATTTTACTTCTTGCGTCTTAGGAGTCTTCTTCAGGAAGTCAGATCCTAGGCCAACAGGATAAAGATTTGGGCCTATTTTTTTCTTCTATTAGCCACAGGGTCTCTGTTCTAGTGCCTAAGTCTTTGATTCACCTCGAGTTGATTTTTATGCAGGGTGAGAGAGGTTTAATTTCATTTTGCTATATATGGATTTCCAGTTTTGCTAGCCATTTGTTGAATAGGCTTTCCTTTCTCCAGTGAATGTTTTTGGCATCCTTGTCTAGTTTTGATAAGCATAAACACAACATGCCTTTTCCGTCATTGGCATTTCAGAAATGACTGGTCATGTTCTCACTTTCCCAACACAAACAATATGATGTTGGGCATGCTTTTCAAACACACATGCTCTACTGCAGAAAATCAAAGGGACCAGCTCCCCACTTCCCCATTGCACAACAGAATTCCGGGAGACTCCGTATAATCTGCACACATGAATTGCAATGGGGTTTTGGCCTGCTGTCCTTTAAATATCCACTCTGCATGGGAAAAAGGTTTTCTGAACACATAACTGTCTTCTTCGTAGTGCAAAAGTTAGAGAGGTGGCATAGGTTATTACATTTGTGCTCAATGCTCTAAGAGAATTCCCAGGAGCTAGGGGAGGTTTTAGTGGAGAAATCATCTGACCTGGGGATACCAGGTGCTTTCCACACAGGTACTCACTGCTGAAATTGAAGAAAAGTGTTCCCGGGTAACAAAAAAGCATGACCTGAGAGCTTGAGGTCAGGAAATCACCCCAAAGAAGACCAGGAGTCATGGTTGTCCCGCCCAACTGAGGCCACACAGAAGCTGGAGTCAGGCTGTGTCCGCTCTTGTGGTCAGGTTAAGGATGGAAACTTCAATATGGAGAGGAAGGAAAATCCACTGGTTATTCTGAAAGGGCAGGGACATTTGCAGATATGATTGTGTTTTCTTAATGGGAAATGAATCCAAGAATGATAACAGCAAACCTGGGAGAATCAGTTAAGTGGAGGTTGCAGTAATTCAGCAAGGGAAGATGGTACCCTGAACTAGCTGAACAGCAGAGGAGATAAGGACAGACAGACAGCTTGGAGGCAAAGCTGGCAGCTCTTGGAAATCTTATGGGGATGGGGGTGAAGCAGAGGAAGGCACCAAGGTGATTTTCTTATCTCATGGACCTTGGACTCTAAGATCCAGGTAATCTCACGGGACAATGTTAATTCCCACAGAGGAGGTTCTCATCCTCTGAGCATTAAAACAATAAGGGTCTCCACCCTGGGCGGCAGAGTTCTCACTTTTCCTGGGTGGTACTAGACTCTTCATGCTTCTGAAAATTAAAAAAGTGGCTGGGTTGATTATACTAGGTTTCAGTCTCCATAAGAGCAATTAGGGGGTCTTTTCTGAGAAAATCTCCCTTGATACTCAGAACACACACAGCCTCTCCTCCCCTCTTCCAGGCCCAAAGTCCAGGAATTCCTTTCTTTTCTGAAACCAGCTGAGCCAAATATCTGTGTGGTGTCTTCTGAGCCTGCTTCTTCCAGATCACTCTGGCAGAGAGCCTGTGTGGGTACTGAGCAAGTCCACCATGGATTACGCTTACATTGGTACCTATCCCCCATCTCCTTAACACTCAGGTGGAAAGACTGTATTGTCTGGGAGATTCACAGACAAATAGTTGGTAAAACCAAAGGAAATTGGATTGTAAAGTGGTCAGATACATCACCTGTTAACTTTTGTCTCCTGTCTTCTTGACAGTTTTTTCTTACAGGAAGTGTCACAGTAATCAATGAGAAATTAAAAAATACCCAGGTAAGTCACTTTTGTGATTTCTATGTAATTTATCTTCTATTTGCTTCTTTCTTGTAAATATTTCTAGTATTGAGATGTGTCTCAGGAAGATATTTATACATCAAACTTGCAATTTCCATCATTCCTATTTGTCAATGCCACCACTTAGTCCCACATTCGTATACTAGCTAACATTTCTCTGATCAAGTAAATTCAAAATGTTGATTAATGGAAATCATTTTATACCCATGTAACTAAATGGTTCTTAACTGGAAGTAATTTTGTCCTTTCTCCACCCCCAGGAAATATTTCACAATGTCTGAAGACATTTTGGGTTGTCCAAACTGGGTAGGGGTACCATTAGCATCTAAGAGGTAGAAGCCAGGGTTAGTGTCTGAGTGTCCCCAAAATGTCTAGGAAGCCTCCCATGTCAAAAAAAAAAAAAGACTAAAAATTCTACAGCACCAAGATTGAGAAACCTTTCTCTAACCAAACCAACCAAGGAACCCAGTAATTCCCCACTTTCCAACCCCAACTCCACCTCCTATACGAACAGAGACTTTTCCTTCAGGATTGCCCGGGGTCCAGAGGTAAGGGTTTGGGCATTGATGCTGCATGATTCTAGGACTGAATCAAGGCACCCCACCCATGGCTGTGTCAGCTTGAAAGGAAAAGTACCAACTTCTAGGGTTGTTTGTTCTGTTTTTGTTTGTTTGTTTAGGGTTAACTAGGATTTAGTTAAAGGCATGCTGATACTGAATTTTCCTCTTCTTCCCCTCTAACCACTCTGATCTTATTTAAAGTCCTGAAGATGTGGGCTTCGCTTAAAGCCATCTTATCTCTGTTCTTATGGTTCTCCACCAACTTCCTATGGGAAGAGTTATAAGCCATAGAGAAGTCCTAGGGGGATGAACACCCCCCATCTCTTCCTGTGGAAATAAACACTAGCAATGCACTGAAGTTCCACGTGCTGTTCTCTTCTCTCAGTCTTGACTTATTTCCAGAGCTGAGAACTATATTAAGGTGAAGGTAAACTTATGGCTGACTCAAGGAGAGCTATGCAGATGGCAGGGCATGGGATGGCATGGGGGGCATCAGAGGACCTGGCTCTTCTATCAGTGAGATTACTCACAATCACTTAATTCTGAATCTCATTCATCTGTAAAATGGGAATGAGAGATGCAGCACCTTACACTGCAAACCTGTAATAAGGATCAGATGAGACTCGAACTGGGTATGCTCTTTACAAAGCACAATACACATAAGGGTTTGCATATCCAGAGACCTCAGTCTATGAACTATCATATGAGAGACAAAGAGAGAATGGAGAGCCTGGAGAGAATGGAGAAATGAAATTTGGGAGAGATGGCATATCTGTATGCCCCTTTGCATTTTCTACCAAAATAAAAAAAAAAGTTCACTTGCAATAAAAATGACTTGGTAGACATGAAGTCATAAGTATCCTTTCAAATCTTGCCACACTAAGCCCCAGGAAGGGCATGATGTATAAGCGTATCAGCATTTCCCACCACAGCAGACACACACAATGCTATGAATACAGACACAGGAAATATCTGCCACATTTAAAATGAAAGTTTTGTTTTGGCCTTTAAAGGAACAAGATCAGTGCTGAGAGTGGGTTTGAAGAAAAGAATAAGATGCCCTCCTTTCTTTTGAAGGAACTCAAACGTATATGTATATCTCCTCCTCCCTCTCCAAAAATAATGGGCTTGAATAAAAGGAATTGAACTTTGTATTCCTTCCATATCCGACACTGAGATCAACAAAGGACATCTTTAAATCCCAGTTCAAACCATCTTCAAATATATGTTAGTGATTTAGTGGGTTATGTTTGAATCTTGTGGAGATTTCCATGTAAGCCCCATGATCTTTTGATCTCTGCAGCCTGACACATATTTGGATCACACTAAATGTTTATGAAATAAATGAATAAATGCATACTACTGTAAAGGTAGGCAATGTAATTCTCATTTTAAAAGGTAGAAATTGAAATTCCAAGAGACTAAGTAATTCGTACAAGGTTCTTACAAAATGAGGATCCAAAATCAAGTCTAATTTCCAAGTTGAGATATTTTCTAATACACTACACCACTCAGAGATTATGAATGATGATTTACTGAGATAAAATGACCATTTTATTCAACATAAACATAGAATATATCCTTGACTGATTCTAAAATTGATTCATCTTCTGACTTTGATGAATCAGAATTTATCTTATCAACCTTTCCTATCACCCTGACCTGCTAGAGTAATTCATCCCTGAGAGGTGTCTAGAAAGTGAAAACCACGAAGAGTTTCTTCCAAGGTGTTTTTGGTTTGATTGGGTTTTTATTTATTTTGTTACTTTTTAAACTGCTTTCCAGATCCCAGGTATCGTTACCATGAATGTCATCAGTTCCGCGGTGGCAGTGACCGGGATTGCTCTCATCCTCATCAGCTTCACACACCAACACAAGTTCTGCCAGATGCTTTCCCTTGATGGATCATGTGTCCTTGGTAAAACATTTTTCATTGTAAGTGATCTCATTTTGAATGAAGGCTGTTCAATCTTATCTGAGCTGAGTCCATGATGCAACCATGCATTGATTTTTATCTATTTATTTTTTGGAGGTTATGGGGTACCAAAGATTGAACTCAGGGGCACTCCACCACTGAGCCACATCCCCAGCCCTATTTTGCATTTTATTTAGAGACAGGGTCTCACTGAGTTGCTTAGCACCTCACTTTTGCTGAGGCTGGCTTTGAACTTTCGATCCTCCAGCCTCAACCTCAACCTGGGATTACAGGCATGCTCCACCAAACTGGGCTGATGCACTGATTTTTATCACAATAATTGAAACAGTGCCAACACTTGAACTGACCTTTGAGAGCAATGGTCAACTGACCCATCCCACACTGTGGGATGACGGTTAAGATGATTTATGATCAAATGTCTCTGGATTTTTAACTGTGGCTTTATTTCATGTAAGCCTATGACCTTGGTCTAAAACGGTATTCTCTCTGAGTCTCAGTGTTTCTCATGTGGAAAATGAAGATAATAATGCCTACCATATGGAATTGTTATGAAGATTACTTAAAATAGTACCTAGTGCAGTGGCGATGGTCAATCATTTTAGGTATTACAATTATCATTTAACATCAATTGGATTCAATTTTGCCTTTTTAAAAGATTTATTTTTTCATCATTAATATAGAACAAAAATGATGAAAAAAATTTACTAAGTGAACAATAAAAACAAAAAGCAGTTTAAAAAGTGGGGTATTTGAAGAGTGTTAGGATATACACGGTTTTATATAATTTGCAAGAATTTTATTTAATAAGGCAAATGAGATATATCCTTACCAAGAAACAGAGATACAATTTTAAATATTTACCTCATAAATAATTAACGGGATTATTTTTAACCATGTCAAGATTCCAATAGGCCTTTCCCTGCAGTTTCTCAGGTAAGTCCTGAGAGTTCATCTTATCTCCACCAGCTGCGACGTGAAGGTTTGGGACTTAGAAAGTTAAGGAGACTGGAACAAGTTAGGATGCAAGTGGAGTAATGCCATTGGAAGCTATCTTCCTCCCTAAGGAAGGAAAGAAAAAGTCATCCATTACTGAATGCAAGATCTTGGCCTAGTGGGTTTAGCTGTCACTGGATTGCTTTCCTCCCGGTTCTCCTACTTGGGATCAATCCGGGGCCATCACGACTTGTGTGAGGCCCATTCTGAGAATACCAAGCAGAGAGGAGGAGCCCAAATTAAGGAGAATCTGAGACACGCTGATGGGATTGCGGCTCTCTGATTCAGAGAGAAGGTAGGAGCTGCGGGCGTTCAAACTGATTCCAGAGGCGCTTGAGCGAAGTGCGCATGCTCCGACTCATAATTCAAAGAACTTTTCTGAAAGATACTTTGCTACCCTGAGGGAATCCAGGCAATGAGATTCCAGCCAAAAAGATTCGTATCAAGGAATTGACTCTCAGAGATAATGGGAAAAGACGTGGATCTTGGAAGATAATTATTCTAAATATTCAGGGAAAGACTAAAATTAAAGGTTGTTTTTCTTAGAGCACATCATTCATCATGTTTGAAGATTTATATGTAATAAAAACTTCACTCTTTGAAGACTTCAACATTATTGAAATGAAAAAAGGAGTCACAATTCTCAAAAGAATATTTTTGGACCATCTATAAATCCTAATTTGTTCTTCATTAAATTATCTTAAAACATTTTTCTATCGTTGTCAAGTAATTTGGTCTTGAAACTAGCACTCTTTGAGAGAAGCTTTGTTTTTATTTGGTCCAGGACAAAACTTGTTTAATAGTTCTCAATAAAGGATTAAATGTTGACGTTTGTGAAATAAGGATTTTTTTTTTCTTTTTAGATACAGGTAGTCTTAATATGCACAAGTATCAGTTACCATAGTAAGTGCTTAAAATTTTAGTTACCATAGTAGTAACTGAAAATAGTTATATGAATTTTGCTGCTAGCTCTTTAGTTCACGAATTATTTTGCAAATAAAGGATGTACATCAGATCTCAGAGATCAGCCACTTTGCTTCCTTCAAAGGCTGATAGTGATTGGTCACTGAAAATTTATTTAGTTCACTCGCAGAGAGTAAAGTGCAAGTTTTAGTGCCTTCTCGTCTCCCAGAGACTAAACTCATTTGACAGTTTATAGAAATGGATACTCCAAAGAAGAAATTGGTCAACAAAGATAGCAGAGCACAAAGAAATGAAAATTAATAACGCTGGAAGTGAACCTGGATGTCATTAGAAGATTCAAAAGTGGCAACCGCAAAGCAGAGACAGTTGAGATCTGGGCCTGCAGGAAGCTATTGTGGGAACGATATTGAAAGTATAGTTAGTTGCTTCCATATCTTAATTTAAATTGTGCTAGGAACAGGAAGCCATTGACAGCCAAAATTGAAGACTAATCAAAAAACAGATCCCAGTTTGGTTAGCTAGCGTTCAGACCCAAACACTGGGGTTAGTTGTTGCACTGAAAGAAAGTGGTAATTACAATGAAACTGAAAATGAGATTTTTACTTCCAGTAAAAACTGGTTTCATTATTTCAGAAGTCCGCATGAATTGATTAATATTAATCTATTTGGTAAAGCTACAAGTTCAAATAAAGGCACTACTATGAAATTTACACCCAGATTCTAAGATACAGGCATTTCTACTGTCCAAAAAATTCTGGAGGATTCAAATGCAGTGTTCTAGAAGATAGAGTGGGCTGGGAAGGAATTATGATACTGCTGCTGTTCAAGAGGCCGTTCTAGAAAAGACAGAGAAACTTAGTGAAGGTGAACCTATTGGCATAAATGATAAAAGTGGTTGTAACAAAAGATGAACATACCTCAGAGGAAGTGATGCCAATAAAAACCCTTCACATCAAACCCTCAGAGATATTTCAAGACCTTGAAAGCAAAACTGATAAAAATTTGGGGCTCCTATGCCAAGGCATAGGAAAGATGTTCACTGCTTATTATAAGTAAGATGAAGGCAAATACTGTTTAAACTACTCTTGATAAATTATTTACATTTTTTAAAACACTGTAATTTATAGATTTTAATGTTTTAACTTACAGTGAACTAAATACTAGTTTTACATTACAAAAAAGTTACATTATAATGTTTTTACATTTAATATCAACATCAAGAATTTAATTTTTTTCTGTTTTTTTTTTCTCTTTAATTTTTATTTTTTGTTCTTTTTAGTTATACATGATAGTTGAGTATAATTTAACTTATTTATACACAAATGGAATACATCTTATTCTAATTAGGATCCCAGTATTGTGGTTATACATGACATAGAGATTCACTGTAGTGTATTCATATATGTACATAGGGAAGTTATGATAGAATCATTCCACTTTCTCTCCTATTCCTTTCCCCTCCCCACTTCCCTCTGGAAGAATTAATTTTTGACCTAATTTTAAGGTCACAGAACAATCATACATTTTCCCAAAGACTTAGATTGCATTGCGCCTGCATTTTTAAAAATTATATATATATATATATATCCTATCTACTATTCTGTAATTTCTTGCTGCACACACCAGCCACTTCCTGCAGTCTCACTCACCCAGGATCATAAGACCAGCTTCTTCCTGCTTTGAATGGTTCCAGTCTAGTGTTCACCCTGTTCCATCTACCTAATAAACTCACCTTCAGACTTAAATCTCAGTTCAATCATCATTTATTTAAAGAAGTCCTTCTTTACCACACCTCCACTCTCAGACCTGGTCACATATTCCCTTATAACCGTGTATGACCCACCATACTTCTCATAGAACCCACTACAATTTACTCAAGCAATTATCTAATTAATTATTAGCATTTGCCTCCTTTACAACTATGCAAGTTTCATAAAACCAGGATCAAATCTCTCATGGTCCATCACTGAACCCAATAACTTACATGCAGTAGGGATGTAGCTCAGTGGTAGAATGCTTGCCTACAATGCATTGAGACCCTGGGTTAAATCCTTAGCACCACATACCAAAAAAAATTGTATATAGTAGGATCTTCATCCATTTGAATTTTATAAACAAATAGTAAATATCTAAGCGTTGGGATATATTGCAAGGATACCAAGATTCAGAGAGGTTCAGTCACTTGCCCAAGGGGAAGTGTAACCTTGCGCCCAGTTTTTCTTTCTCAAGAGATTAAACTTTTTGATGCCATACTCCACCATGCTGCCTCTCAATCTAAACATCCCCTTAAAGGGAAGTGTGTAAAATGTTGATTTTTGAGCATACTCAGCTTGCAGATGTGTTTTCTGTGACTGACACCAGTGAACAAATAACTGGAAAATCATTTCACTTCAAAAAGTGTGTATATATAGCTTCCTTAGGAGAGTTAAAAAAAAAATCATGTGTCACAGTGCCCAGATTTCCACATGGCAACAATTGGCTGGAATCGAGTAATGGATGCCTTCTATGAATACCATTACTCCCTATCGTCTCCCCTCCTGTTTTGCTCAAGATGGTATCCTGGTCCCCATAGGTACTGGAATTTGTTACCACTGCCTTATCAGAAAGATATGAAAATTACGCAATATCTAAGGGCTACAAGACCATCCAAAATATGAGTTTACCCAAACTTGTTTTTAGAGGGTGTAAGAGGTTCTGGACTTAAATCTTTAAAATGATACAGCTTTCATTCCAATTGCCATTCATTTCTCCTCCTTATTTGCAGGGAATTTTGTCAATCTTATTAATTATCACCATAGCAGAGCTTGGCATCTCTGTGACTATCGCATCCTTCAGAAGCAAGTTATGGACAAGTTCAGATGAGGTGCGTTTAATGTTGTTGTGTGAACAGAGTCCTGTGGGGACACTCTAAGGTGACTTCTGGTCGACTGGTGAGCAGTGTAGAGCTCAGATGCTGAACTGAAACTTGTGAATTTGGGAAGATCAGTGAGGGACAACCTTAGGATTGAAAGGCACCCCCACCTTGAGGATGGCTCTGCTTTCCCTTCTTTCCCTATCTGCTATTCTGTCATTTCTGCTCATACACAGTTCCTTATCTTCCTGCCAAAACATATGAAATGTCAGACTTCATGGGAACCCATATTACTGGGATACAGAAAGCTTACACTTGGTAATAAGAAGGTATGAGACCATTCTCTCGCCAGAGAAGAAGTGGAAAAAAAAATATCGATAGCATTACCATTTATCATCATCATCATATTGACTAAATGTTTAATATGTCAGTCATTATCGTAATCACTGGGCATCAACTTAATTTTACTAACACCATGAGAACACCTTAACATTTGAAGGAACCAAGGTACCAAGAGGTTAAATAACCTCTCCAGGATCACAGAACTTCGAAAGAGTCTGGCTCGGGGATTCAGCTCCACAGCCCACTCTCTAGGTTATAAATACCAGTCCAGGCTCTGTGTTTGGCAGGATTTTTTCTGGTTTTTTTTAATCAACTCCATGGCAGTAGAATCTACAAAGATTATTCAGTGATCTTTGACAAACTGTATACACCTGTGTTGCTGCCATCACAATCAAGACAGTGCAATCCTTTTGGCCTAAAAGTTTTACTTTTTGAAACTTTTGCAGTCGATGTCCTCAGCACCTAGATTAGTTATGAGGTTCCCAAATGTCATAGACATGAGAGCTCAGAGAACTTTCTCTGGCTGGCTGCTCTCACACAGAAACATGCTTTTGAGATTCATCTATGCTGTTGCATCCATTGAAACCTTGGGTATATCCAAATTTGTTCATTTACCTTTGTGTGGGGAGTGTACTGGGGATTGAACTCGGGGGCACTCAACTAATGAGCCAGATCCTCAGTCCTATTTTGTATTTTATTTAGAGACAGGGTCTCACTGAGTTGCTTAGGTTTGCCTCACTTTTGCTGAAGCTGGCATTGAACTCGAGATCCTCCTGTCTCAGCCTCCTGAGTAGCTGGGATTACAGGCATGCCGGGCTTGTTCATTTACCTTTGATAGATATTTGGATTGTTTAAGGTTCTAAACTATTATATCAATCAATTGCTATGAAGATTTGCATTCACATCTATATGAACATATAATTTCACTTCTCTTAGAGTTTCATACCCAGGATTTGAAAGAAAGTAAGAAGATGACTAACACCTCTCCAAAACAATTGTACCATTTTTTCATTAGCAATACATGATAGGTGGAGTTGCTCCCTATCATTACAAACACTTGAATTTGTCAGTAGTACTAATAATTTGGCTAGTCTAGTGGGTTTAACATGCCAGTGCTATGATTTTTCACAGCCTGTTGCTTGCCTTTTATCTTTTTAATGTTTTCTTCCAAAGAAAATGTGATAAAGTTCAATTTAACATTTATTTTTCTGCTTAGTCTTTTTTGTGTTGTAACAAATACATGATAAAACTTTCTTTTGTATTTTCTTATAGGAGTTTTTGTTTCAGCCTTTATGTTTAGGTCTATGATGCATTTGAGTTGACTTTTGTGTCCAGTTGTGAGGTAATGGTAGAATTAATGCATACACCCCCTCATGGAGTTATCCAGTTGTTCTAACATCATTTTTTTTGAAAATGCAATTCTTTCTCTCCATTACTTTGGTCCCTTTGTTGAAAACTGACCACTTACTCAATAGGTCTCTTTGGGAGTTCATTTTTTTCCCACAGGTCAATATGTTTATGCTTCTAGACATTACACACTGTCTTTTATATATATATATATATATATATATATATATATATATATATACACACACACACACACACACACACACACACACACACATACTATCTCAATTTCTAGAACTTTAGAATAATTTTATCATGGTAAAATATACATTACATAATGTTATTTAAATCATTTGTAAGTCTACAATTCAAGGCAT
Source organism: Marmota flaviventris (assembly GCF_047511675.1). NCBI lineage: Eukaryota > Metazoa > Chordata > Mammalia > Rodentia > Sciuridae > Marmota > Marmota flaviventris. The sequence goes on along the minus strand of NC_092506.1, from coordinate 12,217,204 downwards.
TAAATGTATTCATAACACTGTATGACCCTCAGCATTTCCTATCCCCAAAACTTTTTCATCATTCCACACACAAACACACTAGCTTTAAATCCCTCCTCTTCCCCTCCCCTCTATGTCTTGGTAATCTCTGTTTTATCTTCTGGATACCTCATGTGAGTGGAATCATGCAACATTTATCCTCCTGCATCTGGCCTAATTGACTACACAAGTATAATGTTTTCAAGGTTCAGCCATGTTGTAATACATATGGAAAATTTCATTCCTTTTATGGCTGAGTAAAATCCCATCGTGCATATATAACAAATTTTGTTCAGCCATTCATCTGTTGAAAGACACATTTTTCCTGGTGTAAATAATGTGCTAAGAACATTAGTGTACAAATATCAGCCTAACTCCATGCTTTGGAGATAGACTTAAGAATAGAATTGCTGGGTCATATGGTAGCTCTATGTTTAAACTTTTGAGAAAGTGCTCAACTATTTCCCACAGTGGTTGTTCCATTTTACATTCCCATCAGCAGTACACAAGGATTCCAGTCACTCCTAATTTCACCACCACTGGTTATTTTTTGTTTATTTGTCTTTATAATAGCCATCCTAATGGGTGTGAAGTGGTATCTCACTATGGTTTTGATTTGCATGTCCTTAATAACTTGTGATTTTAAGCAAAATTTCATGTTTATTGGCTGTGTACAGATTTTCTTTGGAGAAAAATCTCTTATAGCAAATTTTCCATTTTTTCATTGAGTTGTTTGCTTTTGTTGTTATTGAATGGTATTGTTCTTTATATGTTCTTACTATAAATTTCTTATTAGATATATGATTTTCATTTTTTTTCTATATTTTAATTTTTTTTAGTTGTAGTTGAATGCAATATCTTTATTCTATTTTTTTTTTTAATGTGGTGCTGAGGATTGAACCCAGGGCCTTGCATGTGCTAGGCAAGTGCTTTACCAGGCAACAACTCCAGCCCTGATTTTTAAATATTTTACCTCATTTTCTAGCCTTTTTATTTTTATTTTTACTTTTTTTTTTTGGTACTGGGAATTGAACTCTGGGGCACTTGGCCACTGAGCCACATCCCCGGCCCTATTTTGTATTTTATTTAGAGTCAGGGTCGCCCTGAGGTTGCTTAGCACCTTGATGAGGCTGGCTTTGAACTCATAATCCTCCTGCCTCAGCCTTCCAAGACACTGGGATTATAGGCATGCACCACCATGCCTGGCTATTTTTTACTTTCTTGACAGTAATCTCTGATGCACAAAATTATTGATTTTCACAAAATATGATTTATCTATTCTTGTGTTCATGGTGTTGGTGTCATATCCATGAGATCACTGCCAAATCCAAACTCATGAATATTTCTCCCAAGTTTTTCTTATTTGAATTTTATAAGTTTCACTCCTAAGTTTAGTCTTTGATCCATTTGGAGTTAATTTTTATGCATGTTGTTTGTTTAATTCATTCTTTTGCTTATAGATGTCCAGTTTTCCCAGCACTGTTTGTTAAAAAAGACTATCTTTTCCCTCCATGGAATGATTTTGGCGTTCTTTTTGAAAATGAATTGGTCATATTTGCAGTGGTTTCTCTCTGGTTTCTCTCTTCAGTCCATTGCTGCCATGTGTGGGTTTACAACTGTGTGTCACTAGTCTTGGGAAATAAAGATAATAACCTCCTAGGGATGTTATAATGATGACTTCAGATGACTTTAGAACTTCCTCTAGTGCTTTGATCATCACTTAGTTATGCTTAAGAATGAGTCAATTTTAAATCATAACACTTAAGTGCTTGAATACATGGGATATTATAGTTCATGTCTCCAAAACTTTCTTTCAGCAAATTAAACAAAAATCTAGGTGGAGATTAATAAAAATACAGAAATCCCATGTATCCTCATATAAATAGCGTGCTAATAGAGATAAAATTAAAATGTAGAAAACAAATTGGGAGGATGGGTACTAGGAATGTATAGAGTAAGAGAATGTATCAATTCTCATTCTTGGTCTACCATTAACCAACTAGGCCAACGTAACTCATTTAATCACTGAGCTCCAATCACTTCTTCATAGAACAAGTAGTCTATTCTGACTCCATGAACAACCTCAGAATGGGAACAGGCTGATAAAAATCAGCAGGCCAGGTTGCAATGACAATTCCATCATCATCATAAGAAGTCGCAGCATATCATTGCAGAAAAGAATGGGAAGCACTGATCAAAGGTTGTATCAGGCGGTGTCACATAGCTGTTTAAAAAACTCCAGTAGATCTCTCAACAAGAGCAATGTATATACAGACAACATATATACAAATCCTAATTCTCTAGCCTAGCACACCATCTGACAATATCTACCTGCCTCCCACATGCCATCACACCGTGCTCTGTCCCAACCTTCTGTTTTCATTATTTGTATGATCTGGATTTTGTCTCCTGTCTATCTGTTGCTTGAGGAATCTCTACTCATCTGTCAAGATGTAGATTAAATATCACCTCTTTTATGAAGCATGCACTTATTCTCTCAGAATTAGGTCATCGTCTATGTTCTCATAAAGCACCAAGTGTCTATTTCTATAATAATAGCACTTGCTGAATGGTTTTATTGTTATCTACTTATATGTTGTTCTACCTACAATTGTGAGCACCTTAAGGGCAAAACTCACGTTTAGTCATTTTGATGGATAGCATCTAGTTCACCCATATGACCAATAAATCTTTATAGATTAAATCTTTATATGTGAATATTGACGAGGTGATTTAAAATGTCTTAGAAGTTTGTAATATCAAGGATGGGGAAAATATTTGAAGCAATCTTAGTCAAATGGCCTGGTTCAGTATTTGAGATAATAAGGGGTTATCACTGTCCAAAACAATACTAATAAGTTGATGGTAAAGGTGGGTGGGTATTTGTTTGATGACTCCTCGTTCAGATGTAATTTCCAACCTAACATCTTAAGTCAGAGATGAAAGATAATTTAGAATGCCAAAATAAAATAACACCAAAGATGATTCTGTCTTATTAATGCTGCCAACTCCCCTTGGTTTTATAGGTTGTGTTTTTCTTACCTTCAGATGTTACTCCAAATAGTGAACAACTTGACCCAGAAGAAAATACTGTATTACAATTTGAGCTTCAAGAAGAATCTCCTAGGATTGATAGGACATTAAACAGACAAACTGTTTTTATTGGAGGCTATTCTTTCTTCAAGTTAAGGGTTTTAAAAAGTCCTTTAGTCCACCATTGCATGTTACCAACATGTAATAAGTGTAAGGGTAGTAAGAGCACATCCTCTGCACCTATTCCAGAGGAGGATAATCTGAATGATCAAGACATGCAATATGTTATGACACAATCCACCCAAACAGAAACTCAGTTACCTCAGAAAAAAGCCTTACCCACCAAAGATTTTCTAGCCCCGCCCATGCAAACAGTCCAAGCTTTGCCTGCTGATGACTTGCCATCTCAGGCTCTACTAATAGAAGCCCCTCCTGAGCCAGTTATGCTATATGCAACCCCACCATCACATATCAGCCAATCTCTCGATCTGACATTTGAAGACATGCCCTCTCAAGATGTGCTCACCGAAGAAAGACCATCCCAAGACACAATTTTCCAAGAGATAACATCCACACAAACAACATCGCAAGACATGGTCTACAATGCTCTGTCAGCGCAAGCCACCCCATCCTACTCCATAAGGTCCTCGAAGATAAAACAGCCATCCCAAGATCTTGAACCACAAGGCATTCCCCCTCAACGCCAGCAATCTTTAGAAATGCTATATAGAGACATTCGAGCAGAAGTCATGGAACAGACCCGGGAATGGAAATCTCAGGACCAACACCCAAGACACTTTTTCTCATTCCATAAACCCAAAGATGGGAAGCACCGAAAGAGATTTTCCTTAGAACTTTCAGGAAAAAGCAAGCAATCCCCAAGGAGATATTCTTTAGACCTACAAAGCAAAGGTAGACAGCCTCTAAAACGGAAATCCCTAGACCAGAAAATCAAAGCCTGGCTATCTGCAAGGAGGCAGTCTCTAAAAAAGCAAGCTAAATATACCCAAACCACAGAACAATTCTCAGAGGAGTCAGCTGAACATCTTCAGACAGAAGGGAAGCCATTCCCGAAGGAACAATCCAAACATAGAGAAGATAAAGAACAGCAGGTGGCTATGGAGCAAATCCCTAAGAAACAAACTCAAGTCAAACAAGCTGAAGATCAGCAGGTTCAAGAGGAAGAATCCCCAAAGGTACAATCTCAAAATAGGCAAGCTAATACCCAGAAAGTTCAAATAAGGAAACCTTTAAAGCAGATGTACCAAGATTCGGACACCTCAAGCCAGGAACACAAAGATGGGCAATTCCTCCCAAAGCCATCTCTGCAATGTAGAAAACAGAATTGGCAAAACTTTAACCATCAATCTGAAGACTGGAGAGGTCAAGGTAGGAGAAACAAAGATTGGATAACACGAGACTGGCAATCAGAAAAGCAGCATGCCCTACACCAGAAGACCCTAGAGATTTTAGAGAAACCATCTCTAAAACAGAAAGGTCTGTGCCAGGAAATCCCATCCCAGGGCACTCCAGCCCAATATAACCTAAGCAGGCAATTTCAAGGTAAAGACCAAAAAGAGACTCAGTCCAAAGTTGCACTAAAAGAAGATAAGCCAATAAAAGACATCAAAGAAGGGAAACCAACGAATCTGCAACTAGAAGAAATGAACCCAGATTTCCAACCTTCTTCTATCCACAGTTTAGTACAAGACACAGATTTAAACTATTTGTCCAACATAGATTCAGAACAAGAGGTACAGCATTATGCTTCAGCTAGCTCAAACTCATACAAAGATTTGAATATAACTTCTAGCTCATGTTGGTCAGAAGATCAACCGCAATCTGAAGAGTCTGACTAACAGGCAGAATCTACCCAACTATCACACTGCCCCCAATAAGAGAAGCTAAATGAAGGAGAACAACAGAGTCTTTCCTATGTTCCCAACTGTGGTCGCCATCTAATTCGCTCACCAGAAGATGAAGAGCACGCAGAAAACTCCAAAGAATTCATTCTTATTAGAATAAAATGACAACAAATGACATGTTAATACTATATCAGAATTTTCTGGGAGTGAAGGAATAAATCGCATGTCAACTTTTGTCGTCATATTTAGTGTTTCAATTTAAAATCGCCAATTCATTTTAGAACTTAACACTTAATAGACTACTTTCCTGCGGAGCCAACATTTTTTAGCCTCCTCCTTTGTGTCCTAGAGAGAGTCAGAAAGTCAACTAGAAAGAAGTTTTCAGGATCTAGAGGTGTTCAAGAATCAGAAGAGTCAGGAATAAAACTCACCCCCATCCTTCCTGTTTTGGTGTTTCCGGTTCTCCCATTTATTCTCCTTCCCTGAACTTGTGTCAAGGATATAGTCCCTAGGTTGACTCAGTGTTCAACCAGATGGAAGGTGACAATTAAGACAGGATGTGTGGAGGGGGGTGAACAACACACACCTAGAGACAGGAAGGTAGGAGTAAGGGAAGGGCAGAGGTACAGCTGTGATAAAATACAATCACCTGTAATGTCCTGAGTGTTGCTCTAGGTCCCTTTCATACACCTGTATTCACTCCTAATTTCTCAGCCCAACATAATTTCATTTCTGTGAAGAGATTGTTATCAAAAGCCATCAATTATCCTCCATATTTTTCTCTTTCCTCCTCTCAGATCTACCTGCCCTTTCCAATAAATATCTGGAAATATCCAGAGATTTGCCAGGTTGTATCATTATCATTCAGAGGAGAAGATCTAGATTTATTTGTAATTTAAATTAAAAAAAAAAACCTAGAGGATTTGGGGACTCCTAAGCAAGTGACAGTTGGTCCTCCAGAACTCTTCAGTATGGAGATGGATCTTTTTAAAGGGGATATCTTTTGCAAAACAGAGAAAGATGAGAAACTTAAAAAAAATGAACTCCAGCTGCAGTAAGATAGGAGAGAAAGAATACAAAGAGCCTTTCTTGGAACTATGAGAAAGACTAATTTGGTTGACTGTGAATCAGAGACTGTGGTCTGATCATTTGGGACATCATAACTTCCCTAGAATAGCTAGTAGTAAGAAGCTTGAAATAAAACCTTGATTTGGGAACTTTTTAAAAGAAATACAAAGATATTTTACACTTTTCCATAAACCACCTTCAGAGTAGAGTAATACCCATATAAAGAGTAGGTTTTGGAAAGTTGGAAAATAAGAAGGAACCTAAGGATTTAGGAATAAAGATAAATAGTAAACAAATTCATGTCATCCATTTGTAAACACATCTAAGGTTTCATTAGCAGAAGCCTATAGAGTTTCACAGTCAAATAGAAAAATGGGGTAAAATAGCTTCTAGGCTGGCATAGCAATATTTTCAATGTCCTTATGGTTAAGTTCCTGGAAATACCTGTAGCTGATAAAAGAAACCAACCCAAATGAACTTTGGAAGTATAAAGAAAGATGAAGTATTTGGCCACTAGGATTAGAATGGTAATAATAGAAATAATACTTATTGTTTTATTTTTATTTTAGTAGAATTTATTTAGCATCTACTATAGTCCAAGTACTTTATCATTCACTCAGAATAACCTTATAAGACAATTATTATTCCATATAAGAAATTTAACAGGTAATATATACATAAGTTAATATCAATATGCAAGTTCATAGATAACTTAGCCTAAATACTATAACTAGAAAATAAAAGGACTTGGAATTGTGTCTAGACTTTTTTTTTTTACTCCCAAATTTGAGTCTTACTGCATCACCAGAATTGGCCTGTATGAATTAAAACATAATAAATAAGCTATCTTTCTTCATTTGTCAGATACTATGAGAATGTTATTCTAGTCATCATGCTTAGGGAGGGGGGAAAATAAACCAGAAAACGTCTAAAGTGTTGTGGGGCAAGTGTCTCAGAAAACACACCAAGTCCCACTTTTGTCCAAATTAAAGAGTATTTATTTCGACCAGCCAGGACTGCTTCCTACAGGACCAAATTGTCACTGCAGAAAACAGTCTGGGGCGTCAACATTTTAGGGTATTTAAAGGCAAAAACCACATCAGGGTTGGCATACCTGCAAGCAAGCAGTACAGAAGCAGAATGGTGCAGTTAGCAAAACAAAGCAATGGATACATTGGCATTTCCCACGGGACTTTCCAGATTGGCATAGCAGCAAACATGCAGAAGGGAAGTAGGTCAAGATGACCCTAGTTGAGGACAAATTAGAGAATGGTTACTAATGTGTAGACAACCAATCTCTGACAGGGTACATTATCCAAGAAAAATGGGAACCAAAGAGAGAACAATTTTACATTGTATAAAAATTGCCATTTTGTGTTGCCAAGTATGCTATGGTATGTAACTATTAGTGGGTACAAAGATGGGGTTTTCCCATGGAAGAAGTATTCCTGACATGATATGGAGTCTCAGGGTAAAATGGAGTCTGTTTGGTCATTGCCCATATAGCCTGGCCGATAACAGAGTACAGCTAAGCCATGGGTAGTAAGGGTAAAATAATACCTTATGAAGTGTTTTGGAGGACAGTTTGCTAAACTCAGAGAATACTAACCTAGCATCAGGTAGTTTTATGAAAGATCGTTGCCAGGAGGATTCTATGTCCATGGAAAATTGAGTGAGTAAAGGGTAAATTCAAAGAAAAGAAATTTTAAGGGAATGAGCAGTGTTTACAAATGTTCTCACTGGTAAGTGCCTAGAAGTTGATCACATTGGTGACAGTAGGAAATTCAAATAAAGATCTGATCTCTATGGGAAATACCAGAGATGACAAGACAGAATGTAAAAACAAACAAACAAAAAATTTCCTTTTATTTTATCCATATCCCTGCAATTTGACAGTGCAGATCCTTCCACACAGACATGGAGTCTATGTCCTTACATTTGAACCTGGACTATCTACACAGTTGTGTAGGCCGAGGGAACACTAGCATATGACTCAGATGAAAAGCATCTGTGAATTGGAAGAGAACCAGGAGTCTGCTGACTGTCCGACACATGACCGAGGATATCCTAATTCATCCAACTCTGGACACTCCATCAGTTGACAACTCAAGTGTGAGAGAAGTTGGTAGAGATGAGCCGAGTTTGAACAGGACTAGAATAACCAACTGTATGGCTCATAGAAGTGTCAATGAAGTAACAATAGTAGTTGTTGGAAGCCACTAGGTTTGGGGTAGACTTTTACCCAGGGAAAGCTACTAAAATCAGGTGAAAAAAAGAAAAACAGTGATAGGCTACAAGGATGCTATGTGTGTTCCCAAAATTGGCTAATTAGATCTATAGCCTATGAGACTTGGTCCTCCACCTGCATGAATATAGAAAATGAGAAATTTATTCTAGTTGCCATTTAGTTGGGAACTAAGATGTCTTTATAGGTCATCTAGTCTGATCTGGTCTAGAGAAACATGAGAAAGCTGAGATCAGCATAGGGGGATATGACTTTTCCATGGTGACATGTGTTTCTGATCAAACCAAGACTACTAGTGAATTCCTCGGATCCACAGTCCTGGGCAGCTTACTTTCTAACTTTCTTGGGATCTTGCCCAGTCCTGAGATTCTATGACTCTGTGACTCTATGATTCTATAATTCCAAATCCAAGTAAACAATGCCAGCGCTCCAGACAGGCCTGGAACAGGAAAAGAACATGGTCTAGACTGAAAGACCAACTAAAATATTTTTTTTCATTTGAAAACACCAACAGTACCATCATGAACTCAAGGGATACACACAGTCCTGTGTTTCTGGTATTTCCTCCAGAGATCAACCAACCAGAATATCATGAAAATGTCCTCTCAGCTACCACCTATGCATCTCAAAACCTCTTGCAGAAATTACTTACTTCAAAACTGAAGATCTTAGGGGTAAGACTTGCCTCTCTGTGTGTATTCTACTAAAGGGGCAGAGGGAAAGAATAGAAATATCTGGTGGCACATGTTTTAAGGTAGGAGTCAATTCCAAATTTTATTTCCACTCAATTCAGAGAGTATGAATTACATTTCTATACCAATACGCATGAGATTCTGCAAAGAGGAGAACACAAGATGAATAAGTCAAGGTCCCTAGGCTCTTGAAATGCACATTCTCCATACTGACCAACTATTAAATTTTTCTAGTTGATTTCTGAGAGAAGAAATGGGAAAGAAAATCAACAAAAAGTCAACAGGACAGAGTCTATGTCTTGGATTATTGCAATTTTCCCAGTTTTATATTTTTTTCCAATCAAAAATCAGAATTCAAAGCCTGGCATGAAAATTACATGTATATTTGAATACAGCTGTTGCAGAATATCCTCTTAATACTATTAATACTCATCTCTCCATTCACCTAACTAACCCATGCCATAAATATTAATTTTCTTTCTTTTTTTAACCAATCCTTCTTTAGGACAATGTGAGGATTCAGTTATGTTTGAGATTATAATTTGTCCATATCTGAAAACATTTGTCCTCTCAGGCCTCATCCTCCAAGAATAAAAAAAATAGAAATTAATTTTTCAGAAAAAATATAATAGAAAAATAGAAAAAGATGGTCAAGTAAAATGAAGAAGAGAACCATCAATGTAAACTGCTTTAGGATCTATTCAATTATAATGAAGTCCAAAATTGTGCTAAACAATTCAAATTACTTTTCAATGGAGCATCTAATAGGAGCTATAAATGGTGGTAGTGATGGCGAGTCAGATAGAGAATAGTTACTTCCAACTAAAAGGACAAGACAATTTTATGGCCATTTTGGCATTTAACATGAACTCTAAAGAAGTAATGGAATTTCAACAAGTGGAAATAAAAAGAGAGGAAGGACGCAGGACAGTCTAAATGCGAAACACATCCTAAACAAATGCATATGGTAGCAGGTTAGGAATGGCAAAAGAGAGCTGGGAGAGGTCAATCAAGGCTTCAAAGGCTCAAGAAGATTAAAAAATAAGAAACAACCAGGATGGACAAATAAAAACCACAGGATATCCACACCATGCAAGAGTATTCATTGGTAAAAGAAATGAGCTGTCCACCCAAGAAGAGATGCAGGGAAACTGTAAACACTAGGGTTCAGTGAAGGAGGACAGTTTATAAAGGCTACCTATTGTATGATTCCAACTATAAGGCATTCTGGAAAAGACAAAACTATGAGATAATGAAAAGATCAGTCAGTGCCAGCCAGAGGTTCTAGGGGAGACAGAAAGGGATGAATAGGGTAGCTCAGAGGATTTTAAGGTCAAGAAAATGATTGTGTATAAAATTGTAACACTATAATGGCAGACTTTTGCCAGAACTCACAGAATGTGCAACACAAAATGAAGTCTAATGTGATCTCTATGGACTATAGTTGATGAGGTGTCCATGTTGGTTCATCAGCTGTGTCAGATGTCCCACCATCATGTGAGATGGTGGTGGTGGGAAATGCCGGGATGAAGGGGAAGAGGCAGAAAGAGGAAGGGGAAGAGATGTAGGAAACCTCTTAAGTTTCTAATCAATTTTACTGGAACCTAAAACTTTTCTAAAAAATAAAGTCTATTGATTTAAATGAAATGCTAAATATGGTAAATGTTGTGTATATTTTGCCACAATAAAAAGCATGAGATAACATATTTGTGTATTTTGGTACCAGGGATTGACCTCAGGGGCACTTACCACTGAGCCACATCCCCAGCTCTTTATTTCTTATTTTATTTGGAGACAATTGCTGAATTGCTTAGGGCCTTGCTAAGGTGGCGAGGCTGGCTTTGAACTCACCATCCTCCTGCCTCAGCCTCACAACCTACTGGGATAACAGGCATGAGCCACTGTGCTGGACATGAAATAATACTTAAAAAATAAAAAAAATAAATAAAAACAAAAGCAACCATGAAGGTACTTTGAAGACCCAATATTCAATAATTATATGTTCCCTCTTTATGAGATTTGATAATATAGACAATTAGTTTCCAACCTATAAAATTACTGAAACTACTAAAAGTGCTTCTTTTATAAAGTATATAACAATTTCCTGTGCCTCATTGTGGAACCATTGACCCACATTTTTGAGGAGGAAGAATACTAGAAATCTGTTATCTTTAAAACATTTCTCTGAGTGAATCTAATGCCCACAGGATTCAGGAGTTAACTATTCAAACAATTCTGAAGAGTAATATAATTTGGAGTTGTTCTGGAATTTTATTTTAGCACTGACTCAACACGTGGAAAAAGAAGATGGGTGCAGGAAAGCCTGTTAGAAAATCTTAATAATTGAGATGAATGAGTGGTGGCTATTGAGGTGAATGAACTTCCCAGATTCCTATAATAAGAGCAGTATTTGCCTCTATAATACTTACGGTCTTAAGAAGTCAGAATGTGTCCTCCTAAAAGAGCTCACTCCCAAAAATGGAATAAAAGGGCTGGGGTTCTCTTTACCCAGTATTTTTTTAAACTTACCAAAGCTTCTGCAGAGCAAAGAAAATTATTAAGAGTGTGAAGAGAGAGCCTACAGAATGGGAGAAAATCTTGGCCAGCTACTCCTCTAATAGAGGATTAATATGGGCAGAATATATAAAGAACTCAAAAAACTTAACACCAAAAAACAAACCAAATAACCCAATCAATAACTGGGCAAAAGAACTAAACTTTTTGAGAAACTTCTCAAAAGAAGAAACACAAATGGCTAACAAATTTTAAAAAAAAGAAAAAGAAGAAAAAGAAAGAAAAGAAAATTCAACATCTCTATCACCAGGGAAATGCAAATCAAAAATGCACTAAAATTTCATCTTTCTCCAGTCAGAATGTCAGGATCAAGAATAAAAACAATAATAAGTGCTGGTAGTATTGTGGGGGAAAAGGTACACTTTTACATTGTTTTTAGGGCTGCAGATTACTGTGACCACTCTGGAAAGGAGGATGAAGATTTCTCAAAACCTAGGGATGGATCTACCATGGTGACTCAGCTACCCCACTCCTTCATATCTTTCCAAAAGATCTGAAATTGGCATACTATGGTGACACAGCCACCTCAATGTTTATAACAGCACAATTCACAATAGCTAAATTATGGAATCAACCCAGGTACTTGTCGATAAATGAATGAATTAAGAAATTGTGGTATACATATACAATGGAGTTCTAGTCAGCCATAACAAAGAATGAAATTATGCCACTTACCAGTAAATGGAAGAAAGTGGAGAATATCATGCTAAAGGAAAATTAGCCAAACTCAGAAATTCAAAGGTTGCATGTTTTCTCTGATATGCAGAAGCTAGAGTAAAATAAAGGAAAGAGGAAGGGAGATGACATAAAGATAAAGGGCAGATCAGTAATGTAGAAGGAGATGGAGAAGCAGAGTGGAGGGATGGGAAAGGGGAGGCAATGAAGAATGAATTCTTTAAAAATCTTAATATGTGCACATATAAGTATACCACAGGGAATTTCACCTTTATGCATAAGTAAAAAGAACCAAATATAAATTAATAGATGAGTGAAAAGAAATCTAGTCTAGTAGAGGAAAAGGAACAAGGAAGGGGAGAGAGAAGGGGGAGGGAAATGGAGACATCATGAACTGAAGTCTAATTCCATTCATGGACGAGTTTGTCAGGATGAACCCAACTACTGCGTATGGCTATAAAGCTATGATTTTAAAAAGTGTGGGTCCAGGCTTCATGAAAATGTTCTCACTTAGGGCTCTACTAAAAGTGATAGTTGCTATGGCAGCAAGTGAGATCACTCAGACTGAGAAGGTGGACTGAAAGTAAAAGAGGGCAGAGGACACAGACTCCTGCTCTTTATGCCATAGTTTCTGTTCTTTATGTCACTTTCGCGGTCTTCCCTACCACTTGTCAAGCTGCTGCTTGGTGTTGCATTGCATCACAAGTGTGGCACAGGAGGGAAAACAAAACAAAATACAGAGTCCAAGAGAGCTGTAGGCCTGGGAGGGGGACAGTACGTCATCAGGCTGAGCATGGGTCATAGGCAGGGGTTTTCTGACAGTCCACTTCTCCCTGAAACAGGCTGGTGCTGCAGTTTAGAATGAGTGCTCCTCCAACATTCACTCATATGTGATAAGGAGTCGGACAGCTTATGAAGACACAGGTTTCTTGGTTTCCTCCTGGGGATTCTGATAAGTACAGGATAAGACTGACACTTTGCATTTCTGGCTCACAAAAGATGCTGAGGTTGCCATCCATAGGTCACATTTTCAGGAACATTGACTTAGATCATTTTCCTAATCGCCAAATATCACAGAAGAATTAAGCACATACCTGTGAGCATCATAAAGGGACTTTGACTATTCTTTTATTTTTTCATAAGAGAAGGTAAATTGCCAAATCTTTTTAATCAAAGGAAGATGTAAGTAGAAGGGAAACCCATCACTTTGGTTTTTTTCTCACTATGATTTTTCCCTCATTTACAGGCTACTCAGATCCTGATTGGAATCATAAACTTTTCTTTTGGAATTATTTTTCTTTTCACCTTGGTACCTCCTTACCCAAGGTTTCCTTTTATACTTCTTTCAGGATACCCATTTTGGGGCTCTGCTTTGGTGAGTATAATCAATCAAGTTCAATTTGAAGCCATGACACCCAGGATGGCAGGGAATTCCTAGTTATGAAATAAAATACATTCAGGAGTATAGTGGGCTTTGAAAAGTATGACCAAGAAAAAAAATAGCCTTTATGAAATTACTTCCCCATTAAATTACCAGAATTACTGTTTTCCCAGCTTGAAGTCTTGAAATTCCTCTGGGGAAATTTCTTTGGGCCTTGTAGTTGTTTATTTGTTCATTAATTTATTCAAAATTTGTTGCTAATATAATGTAGATCCATAGAGCAAGACAAGGATCCAAAGGTTAGTACAATGAGAGTCCTTCAAAGGGCTCCCAGTCCAGGCCAGGGAGAAAACTTGACCACCGATCATATGAAAGTAGTATGAATATATGATCTCACGCAGGTATAGGAAGTACTCGGGTAAGCAGAGGCAAAGGAACAACTTCCTCCTTAGATAAATGGAGAGGCAGAGAGGGGAGCACGGAGGATCTATTTAACCACATTCAATAAACGTTACTTTAGCATCTAATTAGCACCAGAGAATGGGTGGAGTCTAGGGGTTGTGCTGGGAGCCATTAGCCAAGTACTGCGGCATTTGTGCCCAGCCAGACTGTGGCAGGGTTGCTCATACAGGCAGTCCCCAATCTCAAGGTCCCAGGTGAGTGGAGAGTCAGACAAATTACCATGGAGTGATGAGCGATGACAGAGGTCATAGGAAAAGCATCTAAAAGCATAAGGGACATTGTCCAGAGCCACTTCCAGTCTGAGTTTTAAAGGATGATGAAGGTATATCCAGGGCTTCGGGAGCAAGGGACAGGAGTGTCTTGTTGCATGCCAAGGGGGAAATAAATGCAAAAGGCTGGAGGTGTGGGGAGCATTGTGTATTCTATGAACTGCAAGAGTTTAGCACAGAGGGTGAGAGTGCAGGGAGGGGGGTGGAGAATTGCCAGCAAGGAGACTAGAAACTTAAACATGGGTGGGCTGTGATGGGATTGGAAGTTTCCACTGGACAATAATGCTACCATATTTGGCTCACCTTCATGAAAATTCTTGGGATTTTTTTTTTGTTCAGAATTAACAGCATATTAGCTACCAACCCCAGATTAGGTTATAAGAAAGATGGAATCGGATCTTATTGGTGATAAGTTGATGTGACACCTAGTGTGTCATGACAGCAAAGCTGAGTCCACAATAGCCGTAAAAGGAAGATGAGTGAGAAAGCTTAATGTCCCATAAGGTTAAAAGAAAATCTCATGCTCAAATAAGTAGCAAAGCCTGGAGCCAATGTCCAGTGCAGTGTTTTTGTCCTTTGTCCTGTGTGGACAGTCATCCAGACAGCTTCCCCTTCTCAGGCCTGGAAAGACCATGTGAACTCAGGAGGAGGATGCAAAGGGAATGTGTGGACACCCATCCCGTGAGGACTCTTCAATGTCAGCTAACCATGGCCCTCATTAAGATATTTATTCTCTCCCACAGTTCATTATGTCTGGAGCCTTTCTCATTGCGTTAAAAAGGATAACCACCGAATCCTTGGTGAGTGATGTTTCCATTTGACTAAAAACTAACAACTTTGAAATTATTCATCCTAGCGAATAATTTTGAAAATCCCTAGGTGACCACAATTCCACAAACGGTCAAGTACTCATACCACAAAATGGCATTTGCTTCCTTCTTTCATGGAATCGTAGGCTCAGAGTGCCAGAATAGTGTTTTCTGGGTCACAAAGCCGAATTCTTATTCTAAATGTGAAGACGCTGAGGCACAGAAATGTTAAGCAACTGGTTCAATTTCCTCAGCCGCTTAATGGTAGAATGCATCTCCATATTCCTGCTAGTCCATCACTCAGTCTTTCTGGATATTTAATGCCTACTGCATACCAGACACTCTGACAGACACTTATTTGACCCACAGGAAAGACATACTGTAGAAAACCTAATTAAGTCAGAAGTAGAATCTAGAAATCAAAAGTGTTGCTAAAGAATGTGAAATTATAACTTATAGATTCATTATATCTAGAATAGGTCTACCCAAAGATTCAGAGATATTAGATATTAATTATAAACCAATAAATGATATTTCTGAACCACTTATTGACTTATTAATAGGAGTAAATGTAAATATATAAAAAGAATACCTCCTATAAGTTTCTGGCTTGAAACAAAAATTGCAGAGAAATGCAATGTTCAGTTTGACACAAGAGTCTTGAAGTGAAAATGCTAATGGACCCTGAGGTCTAAATGCAGTGGAACACAGCAACCCCACATAGCCCTGTGTCCCAGGTGCACCCCTCCCCATTCAAATGGAAATCATCGTGGGTGCAGAATGTGAGGAGGAGGAATGTATTAAAAGTTCACTGGATCCTCTTATTCTGTGGATGAGGGCTGAATCCCAAAGAAATGAAGCTAGCTTGTGACACTGTGACACTGACTAGAATCCTGCTCTCCAGCCACCCTCTCATTGCTTTGACTATAGCACAGGACGGGCCTAAGTCATTGTGTTATGCTCTGATTCTATTTCAGGCGAAAGTGAGTGAGCCGGGTAATGAATTTTCTTAGCGAAGTGGCAGCAGCAGCTGGAATCATTCTCCTCACATTTGGTTTCCTTCTAGATCGAAACTACATTTGTGGCTATTCTCCAGAAGGCATTCGGTGCGGTGAAATTACTGCCCTCTTGGTTGTAAGTATGCTGTAATTTTAGAGTAAAAAAAAGATCTCTTAGCACCTAATTAGCACCATCCAGATAATACTGTGGATACACATGTCTTGTCTTTTACTCATAAACATTCAGGAAATCCATAATATTTGATAAGACATTCTATGACGCATTATGGAACAGAACAATGAATACATCACAACACCCACCTTTAGGAATTCACACAGGTGGAAAAGAGGTAAAACATCTAGACAAGTGAGCGATGTACTAAAAGTGATATACTAAAAGAAAAATACAGGCACAGCAGTTTGGTTTCGGTTCATAGTCCTAGAAGTACATTAGAATTTTAAGCCAAATGTTCTTCTAGTTTTTGATTTGGCTTTAGTAACTTAGGCTTCTGATAGAGCATGGTAGATTGAAAATGGGCACTTATTTCTGCTCTTCCCAAAATACTACTAAAGTTAGTGTAAAAGCATGTAAAAGGTGTGAATCCACCTGAAGAGAAAAAGGTAGTCAACATATCAAAAAATGGTGAAGAGGGACAGAGATGTAGGTCCATGATGGAGTGAAGCATTTAGCATATATGGGGCACTGGAATCAACTCATGGTACCCCCAAAAAAACTGCTGAAGACACTAAAAGCTACTTGAGGGAAGTCCTAAGAGAAGTTAGATATTTCACATAGCAGAGTCTAAGAATACTGAGCTGGTGGATGCACTTCAACCACAGACATCAGGGCAGAGAACAGAAAATAGAGAGACTGGTTCAGGTAATGGTGGATTGGGCTGTTAGTATCAACAAAAATGCTAAAATCAAAAAGCAACCAAACAAAAACCATCTTAAAGGTATTAAAAAACCAAAAGTCAGCTGGAACCACAGGGCGAGTTCTGTAGCCATGGTATGTTAAAGAGCACCAAAGCTGCCATGTCTTCCCGCTGGTTTGTCAACACTGCCCATCTGGAATCTGATTCCCAGCACAAGCAGAGGGAAAGAGAAAGAAGTCAAGGCCCGAAGTCCACACGAGGTAGAAATACCTGGAAGAGACCTTCTCCACGTTGAACTCAGCCCTTGATGGAATTCTATACTCTTCTTCAATCAAGGATAAAAAGACATAACAAAGTCCCCTGTCCCATAACGGCAGAGAAATCTTAACTGCATAATGTACATAAGGAAATTTTAGCCATAGATCAAATGCCCTGTCAGCCTCTATCCACTCCCACTCCAGCTGGGATTTTAACTTCGGGTAGGGCATCAAGGGGGCAAGGCAAGAATTACAGACAGAGGAGAGAAAGAGGAAATAATGACGGAATATTTTTGGAACCAATAAAAAATAAAATGATTAACCCACAAGTCCCAGAAGCCTAGTGAATTCTGGACACCTGGACACGTAATGATAATGTAAACAACAAGGACAGAAAATTTCAAAGCAACAAGTAAAGAAGGCCAGTTATTTTCAAAAGATAGGTGATTTTTTTTTTTTATCTTGGAGAAGATAGTAACTAGAAGGAAA
This sequence comes from Marmota flaviventris, assembly GCF_047511675.1. NCBI lineage: Eukaryota > Metazoa > Chordata > Mammalia > Rodentia > Sciuridae > Marmota > Marmota flaviventris. Next base: position 12,199,494 of record NC_092506.1, on the reverse strand, counting down.
AGTAAGGGAGCTGGAGTCTCCAGAGTGTTGTTTCATCTTTACGTGCCAAACAAACTAAGCCCAAACTATTCTGGCGTTTGCTAATTCAGACCCACGTAATGCTTCACAGACTTCTATACCAAGGGAATGACCTGGATGCTTAAGTTTAAAAAGCTCACCTTCACCTAATGTTGAAGCACTCAACATCTTACCATCTTTTAAAACTGAAATATGTAGATCTTAAAGAATTTTCCTAAAATGAACATATTTGTATACCAAGTTACTATTTTCTCTCTTTCTGTACTGTGAAATCACTATGTCCAAACACCAATAAGAGTAGGGGGTTAAGTACCACGTCCTTGAGAGCAGAGGGTCTACATTTATTGTTTGAAATCTTTCTAAATGACAGATTTGCCTATTTCTCTCCCATTTATTTATGTATTCACTCAATTGTGTATTTATATCATTATGGACTTGTATGAGTGTTTATTTAATACTTTGAGTTATAATTTAATATTGTGCAAATTAAGAAAATTTCAGCCACTGAGAACTCTTTGGATCCTGTGATCCTTGTACATTCCCCTGTTTTGTGAAAGGATTTATTTATTCTAACATTTCCATAGTTTCAGGCACTACAAGATTCTCTAGGTTCTTCTTGTATATTCCCTGCACAAGGCCTTAGAAGCACTCATTCATCCAGAGGAGCCCACATTCCTTCTGTCAATAAATGGTACTAGAAGCCAAGATCAGGTACTAGATGTGCTTGTTTTACCGAAATACTATTGTTTTGTAGACTCTCTCAGCTGACAGATAAGAAATACCTCTGCATTAACCCAACTTATTCACATATCTATAAATATTTCTTAATGTGCTCAGAACTATCTATATTGAGCTGGACATGAGTTCATAATGATGCATTACCATGTGGATCATTTTAGCCTCCCCTACTGGTTATTTGGAAACTACCTCCCAGTAGTGGGAAACCTGTCTCCCACCATCCTCCAGCCGTGCACTTATTTTTTCCGATTATGTTCTGTACATGCAGAGTGGTGTCAGAATTGTTGACTGGAATCTCCATGCTGGACGCAGTGCCGTGCTGATAAGCAGCACCTTTACATTCATGCTAATGGACTTCTTCAGCTTCCCACACAACTCTGCTAAACACCTTTTTCTCCCTCACCCCTTCAGTGAGCTTATTTCATCTGCTTGTCATACAATTAAATGACTTTGCCACAGTCTACATTCTAGAGTCACCAATCTGCATTCTAGAATCACCCAATCACCTAAAATATACCATTTTTTAAACTTGCATACATTAAAGTTCAATCTTTTCAACAAGTTATTAATCTTCATGGAATCAACTCATTTGGTTTTTTCTTGCTTATGCTGTTTTGTGTTGTATCTAAGACATCATTGCCTGACCAAAGATGTACTCTTATACCATCTTCTAAGGTTTTTATTGGTTTAGGTCTTCCATTTGTCCTTTGAGTTGGTGTGTGTGTGTGTGTGTGTGTGTGTGTGTGTGTGTGGTGTGAGGAAAGGGATCAATTTCATTCTTCTGTATGTCATCTAAGCACCATTTGCTAAAAAGACTTGTTTAACCTATTCTATTCCAAGCCACATTGATGAATATCAATGGAGCATGACTGTAAGGGCTGATGTCTGGGCTCTAAATTCCATTCTATCACTATAGCCTACCCTGCGTTGGAACCACAGAGCCTCTATCCCCGTAGCTTTGCAATAAGTTCTGAAAACACAGAGTACAAGTCCTACAACTTCATTCTTCCTTCTCAGGATTATTTTTGACTATTGTGGGTCCCTAAATTTTTATATGAGTTTTAGGCTCATCCTGTCAATTTCTGTCAAAAGAAAATTTCAGATGACATTTTTTAAGAGGTTGTGTTGAATTTTTAGACAATTTTGTGGGTTATTAGCATCTTAGCATAACAAGTTGCTGTACTTCATAAACCATGAATCTGGGATATCTCTTTATTTCATTTAGTTTTTAAATATGTTCCACCAATGTTTTACATTTTCAGTATACAAGCCTTGCAGTTCTTTTGGTAAATTCATTCCCAAGTATTTTATTCATTTTGATGTTATTATAGCTGGAGTTGTTTTCTTCATTTTGTCTTCTGAATATTCATTGCTAAGGTGTAGAAGCACAGTTGATTTTTTTGTATTGATACTGCATCCTGAAATCTTGCTCTCCTTTATAAGTCCTAAGAGTTCTTTTTAGAAGATTCTTTCGAATTTTCTATACACAAGAGCATGTAATCTAGAAATAGCTGGACCTATTCCTTTCCAAACTGGATGGTTTTACCTGCTTTTTCTGTCTTTATTCCCTGGTTAGAATACCTAGCTCAACCCAGAATCAAAGCTGTAAAAGCAGGCATATTTGTCTTATTACTGAATTTAGGGGGAAGCATACAGTCTCTCACCACCAAGTATGATATCAGCTGAGGGTTTCTGTAGGTGGACTTTACCGAGTTGAGGAAGTTCTCTTCTATTTCCAGTTTGTTGCATATTTTTACCATAATTTTTTAATTTACTCAAATGCTTTTTCTTCATCTTTTAGTAGGGCATATTACATGAATTGGTTTTTTTCCCCCTGACTTAAATAAACCTTGTATCCCTAAGATAAACCCCATCCTGGTTTAGTGCACAATCCTTTGTTGTTATATTGTGAGATTCAGTTTGCTGACACTTTTAAAGATTTTTGCATCTATATTCACAAGGAATATTGACACATAGTTCTTTTTTGTGGTGTCTTTGTGGTTTTGCTTGTGGTTAATACTGGCTTTATAGACTAGTTGTAAAGTATTCCTTTCTCATGTTTTTTTGGGAGGCTTTGTAAAGAAAATGGTATCAGATTGCCTAGAAACATCTCATAAAATTCAAGATAGGCCTGGACTTATCTTTGTGAAAAGTTTTTAATTCCGTGATGTATATATGAATTCAAATTTTCTATTTCATCTTGAGTCAGTTTCTAAGAGTGTGTCCCTTATTATCAAAATAAGTGAATGAAAGACTATGACAATATTGACTGTTCAGAAAGACTGTCATGAAGGTCCCATGTTAGTAGAGTTGCCAACCCATAATCTAGACAGTTGAACGAGCAGAAAAGGTATAAAATAGCCAAGAGACTAAACACATCACAACCAATGGCAACTGACCTTTTCAGAGGAGGCACTTTTGTTCCAATAGTTTTAAATGGAAGCATTGTAGCTGCTAATTCTGAGGAGCCAGAGCCATTTACCCCACTGTCCCACCTTCTGAAATATCTGCTTCTAAGAGTTTCTTGAGGACCTCAGCTTGAAGTCTGTAAGAGATATGGTGGTGGTGGTAGTGATGGTGGTGTTTTTGTAAGTAGGATCTCATCTATGAAGGCTCAGTGCAGTCTTCCTCTGATGCAAAATAGCCTGTTTCTTGCCTAACATCACCAAGATTTATTAGATTAGATGACAGGCAAAGGAAGATGGTTCATACCAATTAGCAGAAAACACTGCCAAATTTCTTATGTTAATCAGTGTTAACAGAACAGGGTAGAGTCGAATCATGCATTGAGATATGATATAATGCAGAATTTCTATGGATTTAGTCAAGGATTAACAAGGAAATAGGAAGATACTAAATATTGTGAGGACCTTGAAAAATTGTCCCATGCCTGCTGACGGAGAAATCAGCAGCTCCTCAGAGGTGGAATGTGGGAAAAAGAGTCTTTCCTAAAGTCAATTTCTTAAACACAGAGAAGACTGAGGAAAGTTTCTGTAAGGTTTTAATGCATAGCCTCATTATTTCTTCTAGAAAGAATATTGGTTTGGGAGGCATTTTACTTATTGGTCCTTGTGCCTGGCTAAGAAAACAGCATCATAAAATCGACACCTGACTCCTGCCCCAGGAACTTATTCTTTCAGATACACAAAGGCATAGACAGAAAGGATGGGTAGAGGCAATGCTTTAGCAGACCTTCATGAGTCAAAACGAAACAAGAACAACTCTGAGAAGATGGTGAAGAACTTCCGGGAGATGTGATTCCTGGGGGCGGGAGGCAGGGGGGACAAACCCTGAATGACAGAAAGTGCTGAACTTGCCCCATCAGCATAGATATGCAAGTCCCAACAGGGAAACTCAAGGGGCTTCTGTAGAACAGGTGCTAAATGAGCTCCAGGAGTAGGACCCTAATGGTGGGGGGTCTTGGCTAGACCTCCCTGAGGCCTCCACAACCACCAAGCACCCACTCACAGACCACCAGGGAAATCTACAGCAGTTCAATGCTGGGTTTATTAAATATGCAGAAGAAGACAAGAACCTAGGATCTTGGGCGCAACAGGGGAAAGTAGAGTGGGTACTTGCAGGGTTTCATCAACTGAATTTATTCATAAAGAAGTTTTTAGGAAGAGTAACACTAGACCTGGTTAAAAACTGGTTAGAATTTACAAACTAGGGAGTATACAAGGCCAGTCGATGGTGTTATTCTTGGAAAACATGAATTGACATGGAAAAACTGTTGCCTTATCTTTACCATAAAACTCTAAAAAGCCTTCAAATAAAACCTGGAACTGATACCTGGTTATACACATCATGCTTTGGTGCATTTTGTAAATTTGCTGGTTCATAGTATAGTTGTTTTTAAATTCATGCTTTCTGTTCAGTTCTCAGTGATCTTAAGCAAAACTAAAAAAATTAAGAGACAATGGAAATTACAAAGTGGAAAAAGAAGACACAGCTAGATTGTCAAGTGACTCCTATGTCAGCTGACTTCTAACAAGTGACAACAGGGGTCAGGAGACAGCAGAATGACATCAGTGTGCTGAGAAAAACAACCTTCAACCACTCACCCATTGTTGTCCATTCTTGTAAGAATGTAGTTGAGAAAAAGAGATAAAGGATCTCAGAGGTAGAAAAAAATTGAATCGACCTCCTGAAGACCTATTTGGGCATAAAAGGAATAATAAGGAATAAACTCTCGGGCTGAGGATATCGCTCAGTTGGGAGAGGGCTTGCCTGGGTTCAATCCCAACACCACACACACACAAAAGAATGAACTCCAAATAGGAAAAAATAAAAACCAGCACAAGATGCAAGAAAGAACTAAGATCAAGAAATGCCATGAATATGTGAACAAATGTAACTGGATATTGCTTATAGAAAGTAGTAATAATTACAAGTACTAAGATTAAACTATAAGGACATGTTTAAAATACCAGAAAATACTAATATATGAGTAAGGGGCAAATGGCATTTCTTCTATTTATATTTGCTAAAGGTAAACGTAATAGTGTTATCTGAGCGGAGAATAAAGATTTTATAAACTTTACACTTTGGTAAGCTAAGTATGTTTTAAAGTATACAGTATCATCAAAAGTAAGAACCTCGATGAGCACATTGGCACAGACCTGTAATCCCAGCGTCTGGGGAAGCGGAGGCAGGAGGATTGCAAGTTCAAGGCCAGCCTCAGCAACTTAGTGAGGTCCTATGAAACTTAGTGAGAACTTAGCATTTCTTAAAAAGGGGTAGGTAGGGGCTGGGGATATAGCTCAGTGGTAAGGAAGCACCCAGTACCAAAACAAACAAACAAAAAACAAGACAAAAAAAATAAACGTAGACCTAATATACTTAGAATACTATACTCAACATAATGCACATTTTTGTAGAACATACAAGAAAAGGAAAATAAGCACACATTAAAAAATAAAATCATTCTAGATTAACACCAAATTTGAAGCCAAATAGTATATGTTCTATGCAATAAAACTTGAGCAATAATAATAACCTCAAAACCCCTATGTGACTATGTATTAAGATGCTTCCAAATGATGTGGGAGCCAGGGAAGAAATCATAATGGAAATATGACAATGCTGTAAAGGGAAAGATCAAAAAACTTGTGGGCAAGAGATAAGCACAACTATTGAGGCAATTCACAGTACCTTGAAAGGTAGGTACTATAAAATAGGAAACGTGTAAAAATTTATTGCCCAACCATTGAGAATTAGAAAAAAGACAGAAAATTACTCCCCCTCCACCCCACCCCTCAAAAGCAAGAGCATACATTAGAGAAAAAGAGAGAAAAGAAATCATGCACATACTAGTAAAGATCAAAATAGTCAACAATGTTTTTTGGAAAATGCTAAAAATACGTAATTTATTTTCTTTTTTCCACTTCTGGTTATTATAGAGTAGAATCAGGACACCTCTCTTAGGAGAGGTGTTTTTTTGTTCGTTTGTTTTGGGTTTTGTTTGTTTGTTTGTTTTGTTTTGGTACTAGGGATGGAATCCTGAGATACTTTACCACCAAACCACATCCCCAGCCTTTTTTTCATTTTTTTTTTTTTTAATTTTGAGACAGGGTCTTGCTAAATTTCTTAGGGTCTCGCTAAATGGCTGAGGCTGGCCTCAAACTTTAGATCCTCTTATCTCAGCCTTGCAAGAATCACTGGGATTACAGGCACAACCACTTTAAAACTGATTAACATATTAAAAACACCTGGCTGTTGGAATGCAGACAAGGAAACCACAGTGACTAGGATCTGAGGAGCAAGGATCATGTCAAGAATTGTCCACACAAAGCCAGTGTTCTCTACCACTTTTCTCCTTGAGGTATTTGCTGACTCCTAAGATTTACAGGGTACCAAATCAGAAGCCAGGCTAATAGGAAGCTAGGAGACTGCAAGGCCGAGCAGAGACTCCAGCAGTTGGGCAGGGCTGGGGTACACAAGCATGTGTTCAAGGTCCACCAAGAAAGAGTAGGAAAGACTGGCAAATACCCCAGGATTTCATTTGTGCAAGAATAATACACCCTGAATCCAAGGATAAAGGAAAGAAGCCACACTTCACAAAACTGAAATCAGACCACATAGGGAAAAACAATTAAATTTATAGAAAATGAAAAAGGATAAAGATAACAAAGATCAGATTAAAAACTAATGAAATATGAAACACGCTAGACAGAGGAATAAAACTAAAAGACTGATGTTTTGAAGAGATTAAAAAATTGATAAAACCTTGCTAATTAATCGAGAAAAAAGAGAAAACACAAACAATATCAGGAACTAACAAAGGTGCATCACTACAAACACAACATCCATTAACACACGAGGTCATCATGAACAATATTATAAAAATAATCTGACGCTGCAGACGAAATTCACAAATGCCTTATAAAAGCCCAACGACCCAAATTATGTCAAACCCACCTGTCACAGCAAAGGAGAAAAGAGAACATCTGATAATTCTTTAATAAAGATTCAAATCTATAATTTAAAACTTTATCCCCCCCCCCAAAAAAAAGAAAGAAAAAAAATCAATCCAGGAGCAGATTAGTTCCTTCACATATTTAGAAAAGGAGTAATGGTAACTTGAACAAGTACTTATATGGTGCTGTCACAATCTTTGACACTAAAATATGACAAGAACATTGCTAAGAATAAGACAATTATAGGAAGTTCTCTTTTATTAATCTTGTGTAGACATCTGAGATAAAAGATGAGGAACCAAATTGAGTGATACACATGAGAATTCATCACAGGCTACTCAGTTAAAACCAGAAGTACAGTTGATTTCACATTCAAAAATCTATCAGTAATAGACCTAAATGTGAAACAGAAAACTATAAAGCTTCTAGACAGGGAGAGAGGATTTAGGAGAACATTTTCATGACTGGGGGTACTCAGAGCATGAAAGAAACTAACCATAGAAGAATAAATAAATAAATAGGAATGCTTTTTTAAAAATTAAGTAACAGGAGCAAACAAACTAAAACTTCTTCATCAAAGTCATCATTAAGATAGTGGAAATCAAGTCACAGAGTGGAGGAAATTTTTCCCAATATGTGTATCTAACAAATGACCCATCTCAGGAATACACTCTTGAAAATTAGTAATCAACTGGTAAAAGTTAAAATGAGAAAGGCTTTCACAAGCCCATCAGAAAGAAGATAGACAGATGGCTAGTGAGCATGTGAAAATGTGTTTAATGCCATTAGTCCTCAGAGAAGCACAAATTAAAATCACAATGAGATACTACTGTGTACACATCAGAATGATCTTAATTAAAAATACTGGCAATACCAAGTGTCAGCAGGAATGTGAAGCAGCTGGAAGTCTTACATATTTTTGGTGGGGGGCAAAATGAGCAGTTCACCTTGGAAAACTATTTAGCAGTTTTTAACAAGGTAAAATACACCTATTTTATGTCTCATGCATGAGAATATTCACAGCAACTCTGTTCATCAAAGTGAAAACAGGAGAAATTCAAATGTCCATCAACAGCAAACAAGCTCAACAAGTGGTGATTATTCAAATAACAGAGTATCTCTCAGCAAGAAAAAAGAATGACTTACTGATACATGGATCAACACGGATGAATTTCAATCCCTTATGGTTTTTTATTGGTTCTTTTTAGAACCATGACAGTAGAATCCATTTTGATGTAATTATACAAGCATGGAATATGTCTTATTCTAGTTAGGAGCCCATTCTTGTGGCTGTACCTGCTGGTGGATTCATACATGTTCATGGAAAAATTTTGTCAGATTCATTCCACTGTCTTTCCTTTTCCTATCCGCTCAATCCATTATGTTAAACACACAATTTCAGATACAAAAATGAACAGGCAAATGTAATAAATGATCTCAGAAATTCAGAGGAGAGGATCCTCTAGGTGATGTAGGAGGATTGACAGGGAGAAAACAGAGACCTTACTGGAGTGATGGCAATGTGCTGTATCTTGTTATAGAAAGCAAACAGATGATAGATAGATAGATAGATAGATAGATAGATAGATAGATAGATAGATAGATAGATAGATAGATAGAATGTACTTCTTTATTTGTAAACTCTAATGCTAAAAATATTAGAAAATATTTTTAAAGCAGATAACAGTTTTATATTTTTATGTACAGAGTACATATAACTCAAGAAAAAAGTCAAAAACATTACTAAAAAGGGAAGGAGTTTATACAAAAGCAACTTAAATTCACTAGTAACCAGGGAAATGACATATGTATTAACAATGGACTAATATTTACATTCATTAGAAATAATTTAAGAGATAGAAATAATTAAAGAGATATCACACTTATTACTGGCAGAGACATGGTGAATAGGATGATCTTATGTATCAGCAATAGAAATATAAGATGTTTATACCCTTTTAGAAAGAGAGGAGATAGCGTTTACTCTTATGAAAGATGCATATACCTTTTAACCCTGATATTCACCTCCACAGCAAGTAAACCACCTATAATTATGGGTTTTGTACATTATCTGGCCATTAAAAACATGTGGCTCTAAAATAGTCATTTAAAAATGCAGTAGAAAAACCTGGTTGAAGAACAGAATGTTGTTGTATTAACCTTTGCAACTTGAGTGTAAGATTCGGCTCCCAGAAGACGACACACCTTGGCTGGCACAGCCCCTGTGTCCAGCCTCTGGGCTATGACAAAGTGTGTGTCCCTCTTAGTCATGCACTTACTTGCTGTGACTAAAAGACCCAACCAGCACAATTATAGTGTAGGAAAAGTTAATCTGGGGGCTCCCAGTCTCAGAGGTCTCAGAGAGTCAGCGGCTCCATTCCTCAGGGTTCAAGGTGAGGATCATGGCAGAAGAGTGTGGCAGAGGGAAGTGGCTCGCATGATGATCAGGAAGCAGAGAGAGATCTCCACTTGCTACAAGATATATACCCCTAAGCCATGCTCCCCAATATTCACCTCTTCTAGCCACACCCTACCCACCTTCAGTTACCACTCAGTTAATTCCTACCAGGGTATTAATTCACTGACTGGGTTAAGGCTTTCTGTTTTTTATTCCTTTTGCTATCTCTACCACCTTCTTTCTTTCTCCTTTAATAGATCACTTTTTGCATATATTTTTGTATTTGATATATTTATGAAATTGAGTATTGCCTATGCATAATTTAGAAAATGTATGATTTATACTATCCTGTGTTATGCTATGATGAAATAACTGTATACTCTCAGGATTCTCCGCTGACTTAATTCCAAAGCATGAGAAATACTTGAGAAATGGGGGGGGGATTATTACATAGGCATTACTGCCTCGTTCTAATCAGAAAAAAAATAATATGCGAATATGATGACTCTTCTTTATCTTCTGTGTTTCAGGGAATATTCACCATGTTGATGATCCTCAACGTTATCGAATTACTCATTTCTCTGTCTATCTCAATTTGTGGATTCCACTCAGAAGAAGATCATGACTTTTAGGACTGTCGTTTCTAGCACTGTGAGAATAAAATGTGTTACAATATTATTACCGAGAGATGAGCTCTGCCCCAAAGGAACATAAAATCTTCAGGCTGCCAACTCTGTGACTCAAAGGGAGGGTGGCTGTGAGGACACACATTGGCACTCAAACACTGCCTGCCTCTTGGCCAGGGCATCTCCCCTCTCCACACCTCGGTGCCATCAGCTGTCCTTCATGCATTCTTTCACCTACAGGACAGCAAGAGTGCTGTTGCCCCAAGACAAGCAAAGGTTCAAACCAAAGCCCCAGGTCAGGGTGACCAAGTTCTCTAACTTTTCTGATTCAGAAAAATCTGCCAGTTTCTCTAAGGTTCTGTCCCGTGATTCCTACTCTATTTTGCGGGAAGATGAGTTAGAGGCAAAAATGGTTTGGCCCACAAAATATATGTTGATGCTGAAAGATCATCCGTGCAGTAAGCTGACCAACTAGAATGGTAACGATAAAAACAAAGAAAACAAATATTTATTGAGCCACTGTGGTGCTCCAGGCTTCATGCTAGAACTTAGCATGCTTCACCCGTTGCTCATTTTGTCTCACAAAAGAAGTGAATTTTAATATTATACCCAAACAAGGAAGCTGAAGAACAGAAAAAGTATGTAATTTTCTCAAAGTCACAAAGCTTTCAGTGGTCGTCTGGCTGCAGAGTGTAGAGGTCTTAATCTGTACACCAATCTCTGCTAAGGTTTTTGGTCTCAGGATCACTTCATACCTTTAAAAATTATAAAGGAAATAAATTTTTTCTTAAAGTATATTTTTCAAAATAATTAGTAGGGAGGATGATATTGATTTCTGTTTTCAGTAAGCTCTTTAATGCAATGGTTCCTAGACTCAACTGAATATTCAAATCATCTGAGGAACTTTCATAAATTCCCGTTCACCAAATGCAAATACAAGCCAATTGGATCTGAATGTGGTGAGAGCCAGGCATCAGTCTTTTTTTAAAAAGATTTACAAAGGATTTCAATGCAGAGCAAAATTTGGAAACTATTGCTTTACTCCGGCACAATGGAAGGCAACTGGATTCTCATCGTGGCTTTTGCATTCACTCTGATGTATGGGTTCTGGAGCCTATGGGGTGCCCTATTGCAATCCTATGAACAATGGAAATAAGTTCTAGTATTAACATGAAAATAGCTTTGAGCTCATGGGCCCCCTAAAAGTGTCTTGAGGACCCCAGGAAATTCCCAGACCACACTTCCGGAATCACTGCCTTCTGCTGACGATATCTTCTGGACATTAGGGATCTGCCTGTGCCATCTCAGTTGTCCTGACAGCCCTCTGAGCTAGCTGAGCCTTTGTCAGGGACGTGAAACCCACATTCTAAGTAGCTAACTTTTCTGAGATCACAAAGGGAGTATGATTTAGAACCAGGATTTGAATCAAGATTGCCTAACTCCAAATCCCATTATCTTACGCTCACATGGGCTTTGAGCAAACAAAAAATTTAGCATACTCAAAGAAAATAAATTCACAGGCTGTGTCTATAGATATGGGTATGAAGGTGAATGACAGGGAAATGGCAGGAGGAAAAAACGGTCCATTTTTAAAAAATTTTCCAGGAGGTGAGGATCTGATAAAAAATATTTTGGCAACTGAGTGATGTTCAGATGGGTGAGGTGTGAGAAATATTTAAGGTTGAACCCCCGGCAGGTAAAGATAATGGTTTTTAAGTCAGACCTAGATTTAAATATTGGTTTTGCCCCATAAAACTGTGTCTTGAACCAGATATTTAAACTTTATGTGCTTTAAATTCCTAGAATAATATGCAGTAATAATAATGTCTACCTAGTGGGTTTGCTGTGACCCCTAAATGAAATATGTGAAATGGTTTTTATCAGTATCTAGAACTTCGCTTCATAAATAGTAATTTTTTTGTTTTGTTTTGTTTTTTGGTGCTGGGGATTGAACTCAGAGGCACTCAATCACTAAGCCACATCCCCAGCCCTATTTTGTATTTTATTTAAAGACAGGGTCTCACTGAGTTGCCTAGTGTCTCACTGTTGCTGAGGCTGGCTTTGAACTCACCATCCTCCTATCTCAGCCTTCTGACTGCTGTGATTACAGGCATGCCTCACCACACCTGGCTAATAGTAGGTTTTTTTAAACACATAATTGTGATTCTCCTGCTCTTGAAACATCAGTTATTAGGTGATTTACTAACTGTGATTTGGGGCCAGTTTTCCTCTTTTCCTGAACTATAGTTTCTGCAATTATCAAACAGAATCTCTACAATACATGTTATGATACTTTTCCATGGGTGGTGCTTGGCATATAAGTAGGTATTCAATTAATGTTACTTACTGTGAACAATATAAAGTAGTCCTACAGGACAGAAGGAACTATAAAGCTCTTAAATACTTGAATTTATACTTTCCTTAGTACGAATTATAAGCACAACATTGGGATTTTATGATCTGTAACTAAATTCTATTTTCAGTTAGGTATTTTGCCTCATTTCTAAGGGACCCTGTATCTCCCTTACCAATGCTCTGAAATAAAACCCTTCCAACAGCAGATACTCCTGGACGCCCGGGCCTTGCTGAGAAGTTGGTAGTATTGTTACTTCCTAATATCGGGTGGCCACAGGAGAGCAGTTAGTCTCATCATGCAATAGAAAAACTATCCCTGCTTTCAAGGGACATGGAGACCAAGGGCTGAGTAAGGAAAGGACACAAGTAATAGGAGATAGGGGAATAAATAGAAGAAAAATTCATATCAGGCAAACACTAAATAAAATTGGTGTAATTTTAAGTTAACTTCATGAAGTAGTTTTTTTTTTTTTTTTAGAAATGAGAAGACTGGTAGGTAATGACAAGAGGCTAATTCAAAGAAATACTTTTAAATGTGTAATAGAATACTATGCAGCAGCAAAATATCCTCAAACATTCAAAGGGAAGAAAGTGACAGATCCAAGAAGATGCTATTGATAAGCCCTGAGTGTAAGTGGGAAGTTCAGCACACTCAAGCACTGAAAGGACCATCCGTCCAAACTAGCAACGGCAAAATGAAAGGTTTTTTTATTTGTATAAAATTAATTCAAGTTCATTTAGGATGCACCACCCATACAGCCATCTGTTTTCTCATTGGCCACGAAGATCAAAATAACAAACAACCCAAGACCGATGGGGGAAGAAAAGGGCTTAACCCGAGGGGGAAAAATGCCAAAGACTAGGTTGCACAAACTAAACTCAAACCTCTTTGAGGCCACACATTGGCCACTTCCTGACCCTGATCGCACACTCACTAAAATGAAGACACACACCTCTAACCAGCCAGCTGTCCTGGACTCCAACATTAAGCCTCAGGATCATCCACAATTCGGACCCCACATGCTGCAGGCTATCTGAATGTGTCCTCCAAAGTTCATGTGTTGGAAGATTAATCCGTAATGCAACAATGTTCAGAGGTGGGAACTTCCAGAGGTAATTAGGTTGCAAGGGCTCAGCCCTCATGGACGGATTAATGCCACAATCATGGGAATGGGTTAGTTATTACAGGTGTAGGTTCCTGATAAAAGGATGAGTTCAGCCCCTTTCCACACTCTTACATGCATGCACCCACCCCTGCCCTGATGCCTTCTACCAGGAAATAACACAGACCAAAGGCCCTTGTCAGATGATATAGGGCCCTTGACCTTGGACTTTCCAGCCTTCTAAACTGTAAGAAATAAATCTCTGTTCCTCATAGGTTACAGTTACTACCTCATAGTCTCGGGTATTCTGTTACAGCAGCCTCAAAACAGATTCAGACATTATGTAATTATCATTCCTATCACCAGCCGATACGTACAGACCCACTTGGAATCTTACCCTATGTTCTAACCATCTTAAAGAAAAGAGAGGCAGAAGAAGAATGGAGAGAGGTATGAACCTAAAACTACTCAACAGCTGCCATATTTCAACCCCTTAGGTTAAATGAATAATTAGCTAACTATAGCTCTGTGTTTCTGATGAAATAAAGCAATATACACAGACATTCAAGAGTGACTAAAAATCCAACTTATGAACATAAAGATTATATATGGATATGAGGGGTGATAATACCTTTAAGCAAATCTTTCCTTGATTCATCTCCCAAATGAGTTTCCTGGTGCCACCAATTTCCACCAGTTCTCCATTTGATCTAGCACCAAGCTTGATGGCCATGCATCATCCTGAAAAAAGCCAGATCCATGCAAAAAGTACTATTTCAATTTATATCCCCAAATATGGATTTAAGCTTCTGGGCACCATATAGTATTCTTAGGCCATTTCTGCTAAATTTGATATAAGACATATAGGGTCTGCAAAAACCCTCAACGTGAGCAAATGAGGCCAATGTTTGGGAAACAAAAGTACAGCACTCCCAAGTGTATGTGCACAATAATTCTTGATTCTCCGCATGGATACCTCCTCCCCACCTACTCACCGATAAAAGTGAAACATGAGGGCAAAAGGCAGCCCTAAAGCCTATCTTTGGAGAATTTCTAGAGCCCTTCTTTCCCTAGGGACCCACCGTCCACACCTGCTCACAGGGTGGGGGCTGCAAAAGTTCTTCTAATTGAGGTACCATGAAGGGTACCAGGCGGTCCCCTGGGGTGTTTTTCAGGAAGTGAAACCTCCTGGTGAAGCAGAAACTTTTTTTGTATCTCCTTTGGCTCTGGTCAGTTTATATCAAACCTAAATAATTGGAGCAAAACTCAAGGTAGCAGAAGCTACTGATTTCCTGTCACCTGATTTCTGTTAGAAGTACCACCCCCAGGCCTCGATTCTTGAGAAATCAAAGCAAGGATTGAACCCAGCGGCAGGCATTCACATCAGCCCTTGAGCCCTGAAGAGCCAGGTAAGAAATCCGTTTCCTTTGATTAAGTGACTACAGGGAGGTGATAAGGCATAAGATGATCTTAAAGAGTAGAGATTCTGTTTTAACTCTAGGGCTTCTCTTGTCAGGCTTCGTCATGGCATCTTGATTTAAGCCAGGGTGATTTCAAGGCTTGCTGCTCGCCCACACCCTTAGCTACTCTCTCTCTCTCCAGAACTACTATGGACAACCAACTCAGAGTCACTCTACAAAAGTGGCAGATTGGAGCATGTACCTTAAAGCACGGCTTCTAACCTACGGGGTTTAAGCTGGAGCTCTGCCTCCTGCAAGCCTTCTTTCTACCTTAGGCCAATTGCTAAACCTCTATGTGCCTTGGCTTCCTCATCCATAAAATGGGACCAATAGAAATTCTCCTCACATTATGAAGATTGGATAAACTAAAATACAGAAGTGTATAGGACTGCCTGCTATCAAATAAGAAAATGATCAATCACAGTCCTGTGAAAATATCTCCATGAATTTTGCTTTAAATGCTTTTGTCTTCAAAGATATATTGTTAAATATTAGTACACTTTGGTGACATTAAACCTCCTCAGCTAACATTTCTGCAGAGGATGTTGGCTACAAAATCCCACCTCCAATCTATAACCTAAGAAGCCAGGATTAGGAGTGGGCCCTAGAGACAGGAGGAAGCTCTATTGACAGCAGCAAGTAATAATTTTAACATTGTCATAATGGTTTCCTGGAAGGGGTGTGTGTGTGTGTGTGTGTGTGTGTGTGTGAGAGAGAGAGAGAGAGAGAGAGAGAGAGAGAGAGAGAGAGAGATTTCCTTTCCTGGTATCCCTTAAAATGACTTGATCTCACTAGTCACCTTTTGAACTTGCATCCTGAGCTTTCGCAAACCTGCTCAGAGGAAGTAACTGAACTTGATGTTCAGTTTAAACTTCATTGAGTTCACAATATGCAAGAAGCAGGTTCCCTTTGTGATCCTGGTGGGAGAGATAATTCCCTTAGGGAATTCACACTCCATAGAAGAGTTAGAATAAATATTAGGATGAAAGTAGTGAATGAGATGTGACAAATGCTAAGAGCTGTGGGCTCTGAAGGGGGAGTTCTTGCAATCAGGTGCAGAGAAAAAGCAACAGTCTCAGGGGGTGTGAATGTCTACAGCAGAGTTTGAAAGAACTTGAAGAGGGAGGGAGGGAGGGAGAAGCATTTCAAAACGGAGAAGATTCCCAGAAGGTAGAAGACATGTCCAGACCGGTGGCTCTGGTGTGGACATGAGCTTTGGAAGTCCTTGCAGCTGATCTGTAAAGCTCTAGAGAGGCCTGGAGAGGGTTTCTCTAGTTGGCAGTAACAGGTCAGCAAGAGTTGAAGCTCAGGAAAAGCATGACTTGAGCAGAGATTTAGAGAATTTGATCTAGGAGCCTCTGAAGAATAGATTAGAAAAGAAAATGATTAGCATCTGCATATCAGAGAAAACATTTGGCCTTCAGTTTTTTAGATGGGCTTATTTCACTTAGCATGATATTCTCCAGCTCCATCCATTTACTCGCAAATGCCATCATTTCATTCTCCTTTAAGGATGAATAATATTCCATTGTGTATATGTACCACATTTTCTTTATCCATTCATCTGTTGAGGTTCCATAATTTAGCTCTTTTGAGTTGAGCTTCTATAAATTGCATCACTGTAGTTTGTTGATTTTAAGTCCTTTGGGTATAAACTAAGGAGTGGGATAGCTGGGTCAAATGGTAGTTCCATTCCAAGTTTTCTGAGGAATCTCCATACTCCTTTCCAAAGTGGTTGCACCAATTTTCAGTCCCACCAGCAATGTATGAGTGTACCTTTCCCCTGACATCCTCGACAACATTTATTGTTGCTTATATTCTTGATAATTGCCATTCTGACTGGAGTGAGATGAAATCTTAGAGTAGTTTTCATTTGCATTTCTCTAGTTGCTAGAGATGTTGAAAATTTTTTAAATATATTTGTTGATCGATTGCATTTCTTCTTCTCTGAAATGTCTGTTCAGTTCCTTAGCCCATTTATTGATTCAGTTATTTGTTTTTTGTGTTCTTTATATATACTGGAGATTAATGCTGTATCTGAGGTGCATGTAGTAAAGATTTTCTCCCATTCTGTAGGCTCTCTCTTGGCATTATTGATTGTTTCCTTTCCTGAGAATGTCTCTGATATGTGGATGATAATTCACAATAAGGGGCATGTAGCTAGGGAACAATAGAGTTACTTTGCATTAGGTAGAGGGGAGTGAAGGGAAGATGGAGGTAGAAAGATATATAATGTAGAACGAATCTGACATGTACCCTGTGTACATATATGACTACACAACTGGTGTGATTCTACATCATGTACAACCAGAAGAATGAGAAATTATACTCCATTTATGTATGATGTAACAAAATGCATTCTATTGTCATGTATAAGTAATAAGAACAAATTTTTAAAAAAGGATTTAGGGTTTATTGCCTGAAAAAAAATTTAAAAAGAGACAAAATAGGTAATTTTTTACTTAAATCTTGAATATACTCTGTTGTATTTTGCAGATTGTTGCATCTTACATAAAAGTTAAAAAAAAAAAAAAAAGGAAATGATTGGGATGTGACTCAGTGGTAGAGCACCAGCCCTACATGAAGCCCTGGGTTTGATCTACAGAACAAAAAAAAAAAAAGAATTTTCTGCTAAATGAGAACCAAACTCATAGAATATTTGAATATAGAAAAAGGTCCATATGCAAAATAACTTGCAGAGGGAGAAATGGCATGATTTGGCCATTGGTTGAAAAGGAAAATAAAGGAGATGGAGTAAAATTTGGCTCCAACTTTTGAAACCTGGGAAATAGGGGAATTAAAGTGATCTGAGGCACGTTGCTTAGAAGGGACATTGACTTTGCCACACATTTTTTTTTTTTTAAACAGAGAAGTTTCAGCGGAGTGACTCCAACAGAAACTAGTCACAAATCGCTGAGGAGTAAGTGGTGAGGAAGCAGGAGGAAGAGAGCAGAGTGCAAAGATTGAATAAGCAGGGGTAAAGGAAAGGGAGATGGAGGGTCATGGCTGGGACATTGGCCGACTTAAGAAAGGGAGCTTTGGGACTGGGGGCAGGGTAGCCCATTTTAGTCATAAGAACAATCTGGTAATAACAAAGGGTTTTTGAATATTTGGTACCTTATCAATTGCAAATTATCTTATGTTCTCAAAGCAATAGTTTGAGAATGAGCAAGGTAGCTTATGTCCTAAATTTATACAGAGATCATCACAACAGTGACAGGCAACAGAGGTGAACCTGTTTCTGCAGCGTAATGCCAAAAATGGAGCAAGAGACTGTGGGTGCAAGGAAGAACCCATTTCTTGGAAAAGCAAACATTCTAGTGGAGGGAGATGGACAGAAGGGCACAGAGGGGGAAAAGTCAGAACGTGCATCCTCAGAGACAAGCACCCAGGCGGGCGGAAAGGATAAAAATGCAAAGCTATTCTGAGTGGCAGAGGAAGTCAGGTGGCTTTGAACTTCTCAGTACATGATGGAGTTAGTGGACCTAAAAGTCATTATGCAAACCAGACCTGCATTGGCTGTAAGATCTCTAGTGAATAGACATGGAAATGGCAGCACCTTCAAAAACCAGAAGAGATTTGCAGAAGTTGCTGTAATAAAATAGGGTAGTGCATGATCAACTGAGTCTTCATTTTAGTATCAGTGCTGATTATAGTACCTGTAAAAATAAAATCCTATTTATAACACATTTTGACCAGTTTAGTTAGTAGCTCCTGCTAATCTACCAGCTGACCTTTTGGCATTACTGTGAGTTGGATACTACGGAAGTCATTAAGTATAATTATTTTAATGATAAGGCAAAGCTGTGAGAATCTACAATATCCTTAGGAATAGGTGGACTGGTTCTAGTTTTATGTATATATATATGGTCATTTTTTATATGATGCTATTTTATAGTAATATTTGTTGAAGAATTTGTAGAAATAGAGTTGCCCTAGTGATATACTATTTAGGAGAAAAATAAAACATCTACCCATCCGTGGTCACTGCTGCTGTTAGCCATGATAGCCATTATAGACATTACCTCACCAATAATACAGACACAGTTCTCATCAAGCAGCTGACAAACAAGGATAAATTAAAACAATGATAGTCAAATCATCTCCTTTGGTCCAAACAATTGATGGCCTCTATATTTTATCTCCCTACTGTTACTCCTTTGGAGAGGACCATAGTAACTTCCAGCTCATTCCATACTTGCCAAAGGACCTCAGGAAAATTGATTAATTTTCTGAGCCACCATTTCACAACTACAAAAAGGAGACACAGTGCCTGGTATTAAGTTCAAGCATTATTACAGATACTGACCAAGACAGAACAAAATCTCTACTTTGTTGGATCTTACATTCTGGGGAAGAGAGACACAATACAGCTAATCTCCCTCAAGGATAAATGCCAAGAAGCAAATAAAACATGTTGTTGTGAGGGAGAGGAGTGTGCACTATAGGTTGAAGGTTCAGGGAAGGCTTCTCTGAAGAGATGACATCTGAGCTACATCTGCATGAAAAGGCACCTATTTGAGTCTTACAGCAATCTATAAAACAACAATTATTATTGATCCCATTTTATAGTTGAAGAACCTGAGACCCCAAGAATTTAAAACACCTCAGAGCAAATAGGTGAATTAGTATTTAAACCCAGGCAATCAGACTCAGGAGGTTGCAGTCTTGCATGCAGCATCACAGAACCTTCTTGACATGAGTTGCGCAAGGTCACAGAGTTAGAGCCCCCTCCAGATTCTAAGGATAGTCCTCACTGTGTTCTCTGGCCTGTTGCAATGTGCAGGGGAAACTAAGCAACAGAAGTCAGTAGAAAGTACATTTTCCAATAGTGAAGCATAAATAAAGGCATCCAGGACTGAGAGACAAACAAGTCTTGGATGGGGCTGGGGTGTAGCGTGGTGGTGGTGCCTGGCCTAGTATGCACAGGGCCTGGGGTTGAACCCCAGCACTAGGAAAAAGGAAGAAGAAGGAAGACAACTGTGACATGTGGACACACATGCATGGAGCTTTCTTTTAAGGTAAAGTATGCCCCAAGCCAGGTTGTGGAGAATGCTGGCAGAGACTCCTAGGCCCATGTGTCCCAAGAGCCCCTGCAGATGGTTCTCAGAACCCAGTAGTAGGTCTTGCCTCAGATCCCAGGCCAGCAGGGAGGAGCGCTGTCTACCCTCAAAGACACACAGAGGGAAGGCTGAGAGAAGCATTCAGATGCGTGACAGGAGATTATCAAAGACCTGGTCTTCGCTCTCCTTATTTTATTACTGTTTTTAATTTTAGGAATTTTGAGAACAAAATGACAACACCCAGAAATTCCTTGAGTGGAACTTTCCCTACAAAGGGCCCTATCTCCATGCAACCTGCTCCAAAAGTAAACCTCAAGGGGACGCTGCCGCTGGTGGGCCCCACCCAAAGCTTCTTCATGAGGGAATCTAAGGCTTTGGGGGTAAGTCAGTCACCCTACACTCCAAATCTAGAGCTTCTCTGGTCTACAGAAGCGGATGCTACAGGCCATGTGTGGGATTCAGTCCAAAGTGAAGGGGTGTTATCCGACCTGGCATGCTCCCTGTGTGACACAGCAGGTCCACACAGGGTTGTGCCAAAGAAGTTATCAACTGGGTCACTGTAGGGGGTCTGATGTCACCATTGGTTTAGAAGTATGTAGCTTTAAGGGCCTTTCATCTCAGTCTATTGCTAGAATGCTTGTTTCCTGGAAATGTCCTCATATGATGGGAAAAATGTATCTGAAGAAGAAAAAGGCAAAATCCTTGGCACCACTGCTACTTCCTACAGGCAACTGGCAGGGTTC
This sequence comes from Marmota flaviventris, assembly GCF_047511675.1. NCBI lineage: Eukaryota > Metazoa > Chordata > Mammalia > Rodentia > Sciuridae > Marmota > Marmota flaviventris. Next base: position 12,178,571 of record NC_092506.1, on the reverse strand, counting down.
CAAGTTAGAGCCAAGGCTTCCCACCTTCCCTTGCCTGCCAACAGTGATGATTTCATCCACCATCCTCCTCCTCTTCTCTCCCAGGCTGTCCAGATCATGAATGGGCTCTTCCACATGGCCCTGGGAGGGCTGCTGCTGATCCCCACAGGGGTCTATGCACCCATCTGTGTGACTGTGTGGTATCCCCTCTGGGGTGGCATTCTGGTGAGTGAAAAATATAATGACCCCTTGTAAAATGGTGAAAAAAAATACTAAAAAAAATGTAGACCATTTGTGTACTGAGGAAAGTGCATGGGCAGAAAATAGATTATTGGTTCCGTGGGAAGAGAGGTTGGCTAAACAGAGGGAGTGTGCTCCCAGGGTTGAGGGTTAGTGGTTATGCTTCAGATGAGTTCAGAAAAAGATGCTCTGTGTGACCCACACTGGGAAGAAAGAGTGTTCCAAGCTAGGCCTCCCCAGTCAGTCGATTCTGGAGGTGAGGAGGCACTCGATGTTTGGTGTTTGGGAAAGCCAGAGGCAGCATGTCCGCCCTTCTGCTCTTCTTCCCTATAATTGTTTACTTACTATGGCACCTGGTGAAATTAGTCCCAACCCAAATAAATTTCCCTTTATGAGTTCAGCAACATTTCCTTGGGCTGTGTCATTTGCAGGTTTTCCAAACCTGAAATCCCACCTGAGAATGGCATGGGGCATCGATGTTTATTTCCCCAGGGCACTTTTCCTGGCTGCCACTGTGAGACCAGAGTTGAGAATTTCAGAACAAATAGAAATGAGTTAGAATAAGAGATTCCCACTGATTTGCAGCATGAACATCAGGAAAGGAAGATGAGAAACAACCACGGTTCTTTCCGGGGGCAGCTGACATTTTAATGAAGGGCCTTCACATTCAACTCTTCCTTCTCTGTTCATTCACACCTCATGGGCATCACTGTGGCCCCAAAGAACATTCTCACAAGTTACAAACACAAGGAAAAGAAAACTCCTCAAACTTTTTCTTCACACTGATACCCTCTCACCTGTGCTACATGGGACGTCAGCCCTAACTGTAGCTTGAAAGATGGTGGTCTGGGGCTGACTACAATCTACACCAGTAATGAGTAGTGGTGTTATTATTGCTGCTGCTTTTTTATTCAATTTGAAGAAACAAACTAAGGCATATCTATCTGCTTGGTGTACTGAGTAACAAGAAAATGTGGGTTTTCTTTGCTCTTACTATATTCCAAGTTACACATTCCCAGGTGGTTGAATAACATGGACTGAACATAGGCCAACCTGAATAAGGAAGAAATATGACTGAAGAGAAATGAATGCACTTGATTAAATGGGTTAATGGTTCAGCGAAAATGGCTGGAAATGTTCATGACTTCTTTACAACCAGTTCTCAATGTTAAAATGTGATCTCCCTCTCTCCCCCTTTTCCCAACTCTCCCACTCCCTCCCCCTTCCCCCAACCCACCACCTCACCTCTCTTCTTATAGTATATTACCTCTGGATCGCTCCTGGCAGCAGCAGAGAAAACCTCCAGGAAGAGTCTGGCAAGTAACCGTATGTCCTTCTTTCCCACACATCAGAGAAATAGCTGTTTTCTCAGTTGAAAACAAGGAAGGACCCTTAAAGAGCTTTGGAATCACAGACTCTCCACTCTCAAAAGCAAAGGATCCTCCACAAGGCTGGCTGTCATTTCATTCCTGCAAAACCTGAAAGTGAGATCTACTTTATGCATGTCCTTAGAAGCACAGCTAAAGGCAGAGCTATGAAGACTGTGCTTAAAATCTTGTCAGCGTTAAGTGCTGTGTGAAAATAACAGACCTTTTGAAAGCCATGCCATTTCTTCTAGACCAGCACTGAGGACAGTTGCGTCATCAACATTATGACTGATTCATGCTCTAGCTCAGTTAGAATCTTAAGTTATAATCTTGAGCAAGACTGTTTCTCTATGAACCTCTTGAGGTGTCACCTACTAGATGGAGATGGTACCATAGGAAATGGTTACCATTCCTGTGTCTACTAGGGGAAATCAGTATGAGGATGGAATGGAGAAACATGTGACAGTATTTCAGAAGCTAGAAGCTTCCATGTGCTCTTGTTCTTATAACACTTACAAAAAAACACCCAGGAAGACTCTGCCCTGAGGAGCACCTGATTCTGGATGGGTGACGAGGAGCTTACAGCCAGTTTCCTCTCAAAAAAGCCTCTCCCGACACTTGCACTTACTAAGCCAAGTCACTTGTAAAGTCCGAGTACTTGTAAAGTCAGTGAGGGGGTTGCGTGAACTGAGATGGGTCCCCTCTAAAAGTGGTCTAACAAACTCAGTTTGGGGAGATCAATTATTCTATTATCCAAATGCAGCCAGACCCACTGAGTAGCCCTCTGTAGATCACATGGCCAGGGATAGAATGTGTGTGTTGTAAAGTCATCATCAACAATCCCATGCCACTGTGGCACTTGTCACATATATCTTCCTGTTTCAACCTTGTACCATCCCTGAAAGGCAGGACATCCACATTGACTGTCTCTCACCTATACTACCCAGAGACGCCAGCCCTAACTGTATCTTGAAAAATGGTTGACCAGGGTGGATTGAATCCTATGTCAACAGGGAGTAGGCAGTGGTGTCATAGCTGCTGCTGCTACTCCTTGCTTCTCTTTGACACCACAGTCCTGGAGGGTGCTATTTGCTTCTTCCAAACCTATACCCATAGTACCATACTTAAGTGTAATGCAAAAATCTCTCTCCTCTGCCTCCTAGGTGTCATTCATCTTCATTTATTCAACAAATATTTATCAAATACCTAGTAGGTAGGAGAGTGCCAGTAAAATAAGTATAAGGTTATGCAATACAGGAATCAAAGATCATTCCTAGATGCTTGGCTTGATAAACTGAATGGATGGTCATATCATCAAATGAGATGGAGAAAACTGAAAAAAGGAACAAGATACTTGAGTTTTTATTTACATAAATACAGTATATGTACAATGTAGATTTTATTTATAGAGACAATGGGGCTAAAAACCAATTAGAAAAAAACTCTGGTAATTTTAGGTGTCAGAGAAATGACATCTGGGATTCCTCACTGATAATTCCCAAATGGAAGTTAAACATAGTTAACGGATCTGTTTATCTGTTTCAGGTCCAAGCAAAAGTAATAATGAACTCATTGAGCCTCTTTGCTGCCATTTCTGGAATAATTCTTGTGATCATGGACATACTCAATATTACGATTTCACATTTCTTAAAAATGGAGAGTCTGAATATTATTAAAACTCCTGTGTCATATATTGACATATACAACTGTAAACCCACTAATCCCTCTGAGGAAAACTCTCCATCCACAAAATACTGTTACAGCATACAATCCATGTTCTTGGTAAGTGTGAAATTGGATTTCTCTCCAGGGAAGAAATATGTCATTTTTATTCCAATTATCAACTCCAGATCTATAATGTCTAAGTCTGCTAATTTTTGCAAATGTGGCTTTGGCAAGAATTTTACCTATACTCTGCCTCAGTTTCAACTGTAAGATGAGGATAGTGATAGCAGTCATTTTATAGCATTTTCTTTTCTTTCTGTCTTTCTGTCTTTCTTTCTTTTTTAGGAATAAATGAGTTAATATATGCAAAGCACTTAGAACAGTGTATGGAATATAAAAAGTGTTAAGTGTTTCAACATTAATTATTAATGTCATTTGTGGTGTTAATATCTATCATAATTATTAATATAAACATGGAAGAAATTCCTAAGATATCAGAGTTTGAGGGGAAAAAATGTTCATCCCTCAGTTGTGAAGGGTTGCACCGAAAGCTGAATAGAGTTTAATTTAGGACTCAGCACTTACTGTTTCTTACCTAAAACTGATGATTCAACTGACAGTTCTTCTGTCAGCAACATGCATTAACCATCTGCTGTACGCCTGAAGTTGCATTAAGGGTTCAGGTTATAAAGTCACTGTCTTCCATACTAATGGTTTTCCCAGGGAGTCATTACTTAGCTAAAGAACAGATCTTTTAATCATTTATTTGATTTTAGTTATCAGTCATTTACAGAACACCAAACATACTCTCTGTGCCATTATTACATTCTCACCTTCATTCTTCCATTATTTTTCAGGGCGTTTTGTCAGTGTTACTGATCTTTGCCTTCTTCCAGAAACTTGTGACTGCCGGCATTGTTGAGAATGAGTGGAAAAGATCCTGCTCCAGGCCCCAAGCTGTAAGTAGGAGCCACTGTGTCCATAACACCCCTCTCAAAAATTCACATCTACAAAGGATCATATGTGGATAATGTGATCCAATGAGACTTTGGAACTGGGAACTTCACACACACCAAAAAAAAAAAAAAAAAAAAAAAAAAAGGTCTTGCTGTATTTCTGGAGAGCAGAAAACACTAGCTGCTAGCAATGAAGTAAACTGTCTTTGAAATTAGAAATATGTCTATAGCTAGACAGAAGGGATAGTTCTATAATATGTGAACCTTCTCACTAACCTTTTCTTCCACTTGCTGTCATGATTCCATACCTGATGTTTACGGATGGTTGGAGATTACATCACTAGTTCTTTTATTTCATTTCTCTTTAATCCTTTCTTCCTCCCACCCATTTCTCCCACTTTCTCTTCCAAAATTGTAGGTAGGTCCAAAAAGGCTCCAAAGTTGGGAAATATGAATATCCCAGTGATAGATCTAGTAACAGCTGCTTTGGAACCACAACCCATTAGACTTGGAACAGAGCTTAGAAATCATCATTAATCCCTTTATTGTGCAGTTTTGGAAAATAGGATCAGAGAGAGAAAATTGCTCTGTCAGGACTATAACCACTAAGGGCAAATTAGAACCAGGGTCTGAATCCTCTATTACTGCAGTGTTCTTTTCCCCTGCTATGTGATCATTCCAGGCAAAGTGGCAAATGCCTGCAGCCCAGGGGATTTACTCAGACTTCAGTTTTGATAAGTGACTTGATAAGGATTTCACCACCTAGAAAATTAATCCTGGTGTTGGGAGGCATATAGTAAGCAACATAAGTAGCCTAAAAACTTGAAGGCTTTTGAGAAATATGTATAGAGATGATTGAGAGAGGTGCCAATGGTAAAGGTCAAGAAAAATTTGTTTGTATTCTAGAAGGTGGTTCTTCTGTCAGCTGAAGACAAGAAAGAACAGACAATTGAAATAAAAGAAGAAGTGGTTGAGCTAACTGAGGTACCTTCTCAAACAAAGAATGAAGAAGACATTGAAATTATTCCAGTCCAAGAAGAAGAAGGAGGAGAAGAAACAGAAATAAATTTTCCAGAACCTCCCCATGATCAGGAATCCCCACCAATAGAAAATGATAGCTTTCCTTAAACTGTTTCTTCTGGATTTTGCTGCCTCTTTTAAGCATTAGTATTTAGCTTCTAAGAGACATAGTTACCCCATTTCTTGAGGCACTCTGTACTGGTTCTCCATGTTTCCATCTGGTCTTTGCTGGAGTGACCACAGCCCCATCTCTAGCACATTCAGCAAATGTGGGAATTGTAATAGATTGTGATGTCCTATTTCTTGTTTGGGGAAACTTTCATACATTGGAAAAAAGCAGAATAAGTGCTGCAGAACATGATTTCCCACTAGGTTTCCCCTTGGCTAGGCTTTTCAGTAGTAGTGCTTTGTAGTTGTTTTTTCCATTAGCAACAGGACGACTCAGCATCTGGTAGAAAAGATCCATGACTGACTCATGCCATTCCTTTAAGCTATCTTTAACTCCTTCCCATCTACATTTTTTTGTTGAAGTTCCTTTTGTATCATTGTTTTAAGGGAAATAAAATGATAACGATAAGCAATAAAGAATCAATCCATCAATATCTCACAGGGCTGACGCCATGACATATTCTTGGAGAATCAGCATTCCATTAGGGAAGTTCTAAGTGGTCACTACCCAGTCCCTTAATTGTCCAAATAGTACAGCTTATATTTGAACATGTCTCTTAAAGTTCCCCAACTCCTACTCTGACCCTCGGTTACGTTGTCTCCCTCCTTTTAACCTATAGGCAAAAGAAGAAAGAATGATTAGAGAAAATACCATGAGTACTCAAATCTCAGGTAATAATCAAAACATGTATTTATAGAATGCTTTACAGGTGACTATTTCATAAAATAATTTCATTTAATTATCTATTTTCAAGAAAGAATGCTTATCCCTATTTTATAAGTAATTCAAAGAGGTGAACACGTACCTGTCATAGTCACAGCTAGCAATCCTGAGAACCTTGTTTCATTCACAGATCTTCATACTCAAATCCTGGTGATGTTCAAAGCAACCAGACTGCAATGTCTGCATAAATTACCAGAGCCATGTTATCAGTTGTTATCAAGAAGCTACTCTGACCAGAAGATGTTAGGAGAGTTACAAAGAGAGTCAGAATCAGAGTTTACCCCTTTGGATAAAAACCTTAGAAATTCACAACAGTCATAAAACTAGTTATGGCATAAGTATTTAATTAGCTGGCAGACTATATAATGCAGACACTAAGTATCATAGACATCCTCAGGAAGAAGACCATGTGTGAAAACAGCATAATTAAAGTGCCAAGTCTCAGGCAAAAGCCATCCTGCTTTTCAATTCCTGTTCATGTTCAGAGATACAATACCTTACCTAGGAAGAATGTTAACCTAGGAAGACATTGAGATCATCCTTCAACCTAAAGCTGTAATCTACCAGTTCCAAATGTGGTAGGTGTTTGGGACAAGGTAATTTTCATTTCCTGTGATATTTCCACTTTGTTAAGGACAATCTGTGGAAGATATTTCCTGTAATTACAATTTTTAAAAAGGAGATTAACCATTTTTCCATGCTAAGTTTTCAAAATTAGCTGTAAGTGAATAAAGCTTTGTGTTCTTGTCTGAAGTAGGTGATTCTCATGTGAGTATCTCCCCATCCTTCTTTAATCTTGAAATGTCAGACCACGGGGGTTCATCATATTCACATACACTCAATCTGAACTGGAATGGTGAGGGGTCAGGTAATTAGTATTTGTGACAGCACATTTGTAAATCCTGAGTATATCTTCATGGACTGTGTTGTTAATAATGTATTGCTCACTCTCAGCAATCACAGCATGACCAGAATGCATGACCATCGCTCCTGCTTTAATTAGAGAAAAGGGAATGGCAGTGGCAGACCCATTGAAAACAATAATGAAGTCAGAAAAAACTCAAAAAAATACAAGATTTTATTTCTTATTTTACCCACTTCTGAAATATACATGAGGACCCCTCTCCAAACCCATGGTTTAATTAGAAATTTTATTTTACTCATTTTTATGATCTCAAGTAATTGTTTTTACTGAATTCACATAACTCCTTATAAGACACCATCAATGTCCAAAAGAAGAATGAAAATTGTTGCCATAACCTTCTTCCTAATTATCCTTTCATCAATATGGAATCAAATGACATTGGCCAATAGAAAATAAGCTTTGTCCTAAAGTGAAAGATGTATTCTATAGCTTTAGTTTTTTCCTCTCCATTTTTCTTTTGTATAAAGAATTTTACAACCATAAAACATTTCAAAAATTAATTGCTCCCACTGATTAGGAGATTGACTTACATCCTTTCAATTTTCCTTTCTTTTTAATAATCCTTATTCACAATAAGGTAATCATCCATCCCAGTTTATTCAGGCCTGAAGGATTTCTTAGGATGTAGGATTTTCAATGTTAAAACCAAGATAGTCCCTAGTAAACTAAGTGGTTGATCACCATAGTTCATAGTTCTACACAATTTAGGCAATTACAATCACTTTAGTAGTTACAGTATAATCTACTTTTTATGTGCAACAATGTGTCATAATTTTCTTTATTCTCACAAGCATCATTTTTAAATTGCAACTTAATATTCAATGAGTCAATCAAGATTAATTCAGTATTCTACTAGTTCACTATAACTGGCTACTTACGGTATTTCCTTTTTCTGCTTATTTTTTTTCTTTTTTGTGTTGTTGTTGTAAGTGTTGCAAATCACTGTTGGAGCTGCAGAAACTGAGTAAGATACGTATTTTCTCTTCTTGTTATTCAAAATGTGGCTTCATATTCAAGCCTTGTCCATGTCTACCAGTAGGAAGTATTGTCATCTGTTAAAATCCAGGAAAATCAAATTTTAATTTCACCGGTCGAAGTGAAATTCTCAAAGATCCAATACACAGAAATGGTAGCTTCAGATTAATTTCATGTGAAATCATGTATGGAATTCGACTTGTTTTAAATTCTTGGTGAATAACTTAGAACACTCATGGGGGCTCAAATATGAATTTTTTTCTAGGTTAAGTCTGCAATTCTTAAAGAGATTCCCTTTAATTCAAACCTGATTATGTATTTTGAACTACAGAACCAAGCAGTATAAAATGAATATGCTAGGATCATGTAATGCAAAAGTCAAAGCAAATTTAAGATTATCCTATGGAATCATGGTTGGCCCCTACTCATCTCTTCCCTTGTAATTTCCAGTAAAAAAGTATGCATTCTGCTGCAAGTGAGAACAAAATCCTAAAGGAAGACAGAACCCATCATTGAAAAATCATTAATTCATTTATTGAAACATATTTACTGATCACAGACTATTCTGCAACACAAAATGGTGAGAAAAAAACAGGCAAATTATCTCCTTAGAATTTCTATCTGGGTGGAAAAAGAGGCATTAATAAAATATCTATCAGGCATCTACTATGGTGCGCTAATCAGTTTTTTGTCCTTTTGACAAAATACCTAAGAAAATCAACTTAAAAGGAAGAAAGCTGGGGGTGGGGGAGGGTCGTGTTCTCTGGGTTTCAATTCACGGTTGACTATTCCATTGTGTTTGGGCCTGTGCTGGGGCAGAATATCACTGTGGGGAGTATGTGGTAGAGGAAAGCTATTGACCTTATGGCATGACCTTCACCTCATGGTAGAGATGAAGAGTCCAGGACGCCAGTATGCCCTTCAAGTGCCCATCTCCAGTGACCTACTTCCATCCACTGGATCCCCCCTCCTAATGGTTCAATCACCTCCCAATAGTGCCACAGGCACAGGGATTGGATCACAAGCTCTGAGTAGGCTAGTTCTATGGTTTTTGACTGTAGCAGGGAGATTTGCCACTAAATACTTCTCACACACCTGGATATGAGGCTTGGAAATCAGGGGGGGAAAAAAAGAATAGAATTAAAAATGAGTTACATGAATTAGGCACCTAAAGTTGCTAGATTGAGTTACAGGGATGGACGAGAGTTCCCAGTGGACGGTGACACTTTGTTCAGGATGTCCCCATTTAGCTGTCAGAGAAAGTGCAACTACTAAAGATGAAACTGAAGACATCTAAGAAAGTAGGAGAGGGACGTAGAGAGCGTCCTGTCTTGGAATCTGAGGAAGGGCAAGTGTCTCAAAGGACAAGGAAGCAGCAGGGCAGTGATGTTGAGAAAGCCTGAAGAAGAATTGAGACTACTGGATTCTGAAATTCGGAGGTCATTGCCAGCATTAGGAGAAACCGTCTGAGGCAAGTATTAGTGAGAGAAGACTGACTGTAACACACTGGAAAATGAACAGTAATGTGAAAGCATTCAAACTGTGAAAGCAGACTCTGCTTTTGAGATATCTGATTGGAAAGAAAAGGAAAAAAGACAATTCAGGGGTTTGCATGAGAATCAGGGCAAGGGATTACTCTGAATAGTGGGTGGTCTAAAACCTGCACTCACAGGTAAGTGCAAAGCCACATTCATTTATCAAATTGACAAATATTTGTTGAGTATCTACCTTGTAATACTATTCTGAAGGCAGAGGATATTGCAGTGAATAACAGAATAAAATATCTGTATTCCTGGAGTTTATAGTATTCGGATCCATTAATCTGCATCTTACTAGCAAGTAGTCAAGAAGACAATGCAAAGTTTTGACATCTATATTCAGTTAGAGCTAAGTATCAGTCAGACCATGTCCAACTTATTAATATTCTAATTGTTAACAATTGTATCTTTTGCAGTGATCTTGATCTTCAAATCAATATTTCTCAGCTTTGATAAAAACAATCATTATGGCTAATACAGTAGAAATAAATTTGTAAGCTACAGCATCAATGACAAGAGCAATATTACTCAATGGACCAAGTCAAATCCAGGAAAAGTCCATGACCTTAAAAGGTCAAAAAGCTATTGTCATGTAATCATCTGGCACCATTTTTCATCAGCTTCTACAGCAGAGGAACTACCCAGTTACCTATCTACAACTCTCTGTGCTTTTTATCTTTATAGGAAATGAAACTTGTTAAAGTTATGCTTTTACGTTTTGCAGGAAGCAGCTGCAATGAAGCCAAGTGTATGACAGGAACACTATGTGTCACAAGATAGTAGAAAACTTCATTAGCATTTATTAAATGAGACAGACACGAGATTTCTCTTTTCAATTAACATGACCCGTTGCTTGACAAAATACCATCTAAATTCTTATCTAGAAAGTATTATTCATAGACTTTTTGTTTGCCAATGTAGAACTGCAAGAGATGATTTTAAATGCCTTGTTGACCTGAGTCCTCTTGAAAATTTATAATTAGGAAATCTCTGAGAAAGACAAATTCCAAAAGGGAGAAAAGGAGTAGATGTTAGCTTAATTATGTCATGGGGTGGGCATTTAAGCATTTTAGCTTAGCATGTATGACATTTTTCAAAACCAGTGGTTTTCAACAGCAGCTGTGCCTTTAAATGACTTGGGGAAATTTAAAAATTTCTGGCACTTGAGTATTAACACAGAGAGGCTGATACTGAATACATCTGGCTCAGCTTGGGTGTAGGTGTTGGGTTTGTTTTTCTTTAGTTCCATTTGATCTCAATGTGCATCAGGTTGAGGACCTCTATTCTAAATTACTTGTAAGGAGTCCCAGACATTCCAAAATACAAAACCAAACAGGGCGGGATGACACTTGTCAGGTTTTTCCTTCCCTCCTTCCCTTTCCCTTCACTCTGTCTTTATTTGCTTTGCTTGTGTTGTCACTTTGTCTTGTCTTGTCGGCAACACCTTTAAAGAAAGTAGATGACATAATTTCTGAAATTATGAAATGAAATAAAAAGAATACTTTGAGAAGTCCATTTAATAAAGAAATTAGAGTCGGTGACAGAAAAGATGCAATGAGTTAAAGAGGGTCTGATTAAAATTTTATTAGAGAGAAATAAAAACTGGAGAGACAACATTTACAACATTCTACAGCTTCATCCAGGAAGAAGACCCCTAACCCGGGGGAGATCCTAGCAGAGTCAAACTATTTCCTTAAGATGTGAGATGACAGTTGCTGTTTTTGTGATCATATGTGGTAATTCAGTAAGCCAAGGATCCTGTTGCCTTCGTGTGAAGTGGTCCCTCTATCAACCACTGAGATCCACGTTTCAGTCAGTAGGACAGGAAGCAGGACAGAGCAAGGAGACGTGGGGAGCAAGACAGAACAATGTTAAGGCCAAAGAACCTCCTTCTAAGGCTTCTCATTTTAGAATTGTGCCTGCACTTCAGAGACTCAGACAAGAGGAAATGTATTTAAATTGGTACAAGAAATGAATTGGTTTAAAATAAGAGGAAGAGAAACTCAGTTAAGCACACACTGATACCTATCATGAAATATCCAGCCCAACAAGCATCAGAGTAAGAACATTATATTCCATACTTCATTTATTCCTTGCCTCAAACTCAATTGATGTGTGATTCCTTTTCTTTAAATGGAATTTAAAGAAATGTTACTTCCCAAAATCACCTGTCTAGTAAGAAGGGGACTGGGATACAAACCTCAGCCTAATGACAAAATCTTCATCCTTTCTCCTCTTTCTTAAGACCAAAAGGAAAAATCTTTATATTTTTCATAAAGATACACCATATTACATTACCTCTTCACTGTTATCATCATTGAAATCCTACAGTATCATAAGTTAAGTAGCAGAGTTTTTCTTTCTTGCTGTTATATAAAATAAGGGTGCATTTTACCAACCATGACCTGAGAGATTGAATGAAATGCTTAGATATGTGACTGACCTGAGGGAAGTTCTTGCAGAGATATTTAAGAAATAATAATAAAATAGTTTAGATTTATATATTCACTCTTGGATGAAAGGCATCCTGCAAAAGAAAATCTTCTAAGAGGTGGCTTCATTTAACTTATGTTCTTTAGTCTTAGTTGGATGGTTTTTCATTCTGAAATATTCTACCTTCCAATACTTGCTGGGGAGTGGGGGATCATTTTTTTTTTTTAACCAAACTTCTTCTGTCTTGCTTATCTGGAAAAAAAGACTGTACTCACAAAAAAGAACCTTTCATTAACAATGCAAAAGTGTTTTTTGGAATATTCTCTAAAATCAAAGCATGATAACGGAGAAGAAAACTTGTCCCTCATGAAACTGATCCCACGATACAGCCCCTAAGTCTCTTATCCTAGAGAGTAGAAACTAATGGGGAAGAGAAAGTGAACAGGGTGTCTACCTGGTGGTGGAGATCGGGCTGGCCAGTCCTGGTTTCCCCAAGTCCCTTCACCTCAGGTTCCCAATAGGAGGAGAATATAACAGGTGGACACCAGCCAAGACCAGGGCCCTCATCCTTTTCAATGGGTGAAGCTTAGACCTGGGGAAGAGTTGATGAGTGAGGATGAAGAGGGTGCTCAAACCTTCAGTAGGGGCCAAATTTAAATGCAGCTGCTTTTATAGTAAAGGTTGCTTCTGAGCCCCAGATACCCCACAGACCCTTTGTCTCAGAAGTCCTGCTCAGAGACAGCTTCGAGAATGATGGCACCTGTGAAACTTCACCCACCATGCACCCCACATGCTTCTCTGAGACACTGGCTGGATTTCAGAATAACTGTGCATTTCACTGTCTACCTTGTTCAGCCTGATGGAAGCTTCTGGAAGGCAAAATGACATTGTTTTACTAACCTCAGCATCCCCAGTCCCTACTCAATCAACACTTCCTGAGTAGCCACTTTAGACTTTGTACTTTAAAACCCAGTGAAGTCATCCCCAACACAATTTCCATCAGCAATGGTGAATCCTCAAGACAGTGAAACCAGAATATAAGTAAATATGTGCTTTATCTTCTACCTAACTTTACTTCTCTTCAAATAAGAAAAATAGGGATGGATATGCTAATTAGTTGGATTTAATTACTTGACAAGGTATCAAAACATGGTGTTGTACACCATAAGTATATAGAATTTTTCATTTGCCAATCAAAATAACCATTTAATCTGGAGATAAATTCCAAGTACTTGACTCAAACATTTTAAGAAGAGAAACACAGTTCAAATCACAATTTATAGTCAGTGCTCTTGTCTTTATCTTTATAATGTCCTTCACTATACTAAGAGGTGCGTGTGTACTTATCCTGTTTCATCCTCACAGTAACCTTTGGCAGAGATACTGCTATTTTCTCCCTTTTTAAGACAAAAGCCCAGAGTGGTTGGCTAATATACCTAGCATTGCAAGCATTGAAAGAGGGAGAACAGGAACCCAAATCCTTCTTTTCCTCCATGGGGGTCTGCTTTCTATTTCTCTTTTCAAACAGTCTTTAAGCCTTACATTTATAACTTCACATCTACTTAGCTTTGTTGTTGTTTTGGGTTTACATTTTTGGGGGAAGTAATTTTAGATTCACACAGAAGTTGCTAAAACAACCTGAGGTGCTCCTGGGTACCCTTCTGCCAGCTTCCTCCTCATTCGCATTTTACATAACATGGGACAACTGGCCAAACCAGGAAATTGACATTTGTGGAACACTGCCTACTAAACCTCAGAACTTACTTGGATCTCACCAGCTCTTAAATGCACTCACTATGTGTTTGGGGGGGGGGGGTAGTATTTATATCATGTGTAGAGATTCAATTCATGTAACCACCACCATAATTGGAATTCAGAACAGCTCCACCATCCCCCAAAACACTCCCTGGACAGGGTATATGTCTCCCAACACCAGTGACTCCATTATTATCCCTTTACAGTAGCAACCCTATCCCTAACCTTGGCAATCACTGGTCTGTTCATCATTATACATATTGTCACTTGAAGAATATTCTATGGATAGAATCATAGAGTATAGAGCATTTTGAGATTGGCCCCTTTTACATAACATAATGCCCTTGACATCCATCAGTTGTTGTATGTACCAAGAGTTTATTAGTTTTTCTTTGGAGTGGTATTCCTACGGTTCTTCAAAATTCAATGATTTTCAAAATCCAACAGAAAGCCTTCCTTCAACTAGGTATGGGGTTAAAAATGCAGAATTCTGGGTCTCATTCCAGATCCACTCAATTTGAACATCTGTGGGTATAGACCAGTGTTACAATATTTATAGTTCAAGTTCTTCAATGTCCATGATATAATATTGGTTGCTTTTTAGTTGCATTAAGATAGAAATCTATGTAGGTACAATTTAAATCAGGAATGATGATGATTAACCGACATTCTAATCACAAAACCTGATCTCCAGAGGCCCATAGTGGTGTTGTTCAATATCAGATCCCTTTCTAATTAGAATAGTAAATTTCAGATTTTTTAAAAAATCAGGGTCTTATTATATGCCAATGAATTCTCTTTAGTGAAAGTAAAGATATTGATACATTAGAGACAGACCCCATTTTAGTACAGACAGGACATAAATATGGAGCAATGTCTGTAGGTCTTACCCTTATGCCCCAAACACACCAGATTTTCTGTCCATCTATGAACCTGGAGATGATTGGGCCCTATCTAGGAATCTTGGTTTGCCTGACAATTGTAGAACAGTATAAGTGGGAGCATTTAAAAGGATACAGAACCTAGGGGTGTGGTAAGCATTCTTTTATCATGGTCACTTACAGATGCCTAACAGTGCCTAAATATTTTGTGAATTTTAAAATTGTGCCCTATTCTTGATAGTTTCACAGTGTTAGCCAGAATCACAAAGCCAATAAATCCATAACTAACAGAATTCAAGATCTTCAGTAGACAGAGACTTTAAGTTCACAATACTTGACCCAAATGGACATACTATATAAATAGTGTTATAAAATTCCCAACCATTTGTCACTTTGGGGGTTGTATGGGATCAAGGAAGAAGAAAAGAAACACATTTTCATACCTCTCCTCCAAGATAATTTTCTGATATCTGAAAAGAGAGAGAGTAAGGAAAAGAAAAAAATGTATGATTATAAACAAACAAGAAACTAAAAAACAGAAGGAAAAGAAAGCAAAAATTTAGCATGAAGGACATCTGGTGGTGAAATCTGTCCTATCGTGTCACAACTGATATCACAACTTCTCCTCCACCCCACTCTGCCACTTAAGGCCATTATCAGGCTATGATACCACACAGCCTGTGGAAAACCACACCATGGAAACCTCATGTGTCTGTTCTGAAGCTCATTCCACCTGTATCACCCCTGGCTGGCTCATATCTACCTGCGGGTGTCCCACTTTAGAAGAAGGAGTACGAGACTCAGACTCGAACATATCTGCCATCTCCTAATTTCATGATCTTGATCAAACTGCTCTCCACTCTGAAAAGTGGTTTCCCTGTGTTTATACTGGCAATTAAATCAATTATGGAATTGCTGTAACAATTAAGTAGTGGAGATTTATATAAAGCCAAACACCACCCAATGAATGGCAATGGTATTGTTATCCCAGCTTGATATTGAATATACTACCACCCCTTGCCCCTTTAGTGACCAAGGTTTGGAATTTCTCTTATTTCCAGGACAGTATTTTCAATAATGTGTTGACTATAATAATTCCATGAAAAGAAGGACTCCAGCATGTTTTACAGTGGCACATAAGATCGAATGTCAAAAACAAGTGTAAGAAGAGAAGAGTGTTTGTTCATAGAAAGTGATGGCATATAGTTTAAGTTCACAACTAGTAAGGAAATGGTTGAGGATTTTGGTACGACATATCTGCAAAAGTCATTACCAATCACCTTACACATTTTATATTCCATCAAAAGAAGACCCAAAAGTTAAAAATTAATGTTTCTGGAATAATTTTTTATCAAAAGGAAAGAAGTCATTCTATAGCTTTAAAACATAAATTGCTGGAGCTGCCAGGGTGGGGCGAATGCCTGTAATCCCAGCATCTCTGAAGGTTGAGGCAGGAGGATTGAGAGTTCAAAGCCAGCCTCAGAAAAAAGTGAGGCACTAAGCAACTCAGTGAGACCCTGTCTCTAAATAAAATTCAAACTAGGGCTTGGGATGTGGCTCAGTGGTCGAGTGCCCTGAGTTCAATCCCCAGTACTAAAAAAAAAAAAGAAAAAAAAATTACAATGTCTAATATTAAAACAAACTATAGAAACAGTTTTAAAAGCACATTATCCCCCACAAGTGGCTTTGCCATTGATCCAATTTAGTGTAAGGAAATTAATAAGCACAAAGCAAGCTCATTTAAGTAATGGAAAAGTTCAGTAGTGATATATATATATATATATATATTTCATTCCAAGAGCAAGTATAGACTTTCAATGTAGGAAGTCATTATTTCCTTTGTAACTTTTTGTTTAGTTACAATTGTGGAACACCAGAAAGTTATGGGTAGTAGTGATTATATTAATTACTGATCAATGTTTTCAGACTTGTAATTCTTTTCTGCTTTCCTGAGTTGTATTTGTTTATATTTATGAAGACTTTATGCCCACTGACTATAACAAAAACATGACAAGTTATTTTACACTGAGGAAATGGGAAGCAGCCAACCAATTTTTGAGACAAAGTTGCCTTAGCAGTCAGCCCATCGTGCTGACATGCAATACCAGAAAGATAGTACTCTGTAAATTTTGTGGCATTTTCTAAAAAAAGATCATACCACTCTCCTGATTCTTCCAGTTTTGAAGAAATCAAATAGAAATGGATCAATGTACTTCTGAAATGTTTCTGCAGTGACTATAGGAAAGCCAGTGAGACTGACTACTTTCTTGCAATAATTATTCATCAAGAAAAATCAGATGTGCCACGTGCACAGTAGAGCACACCTGTAATTCCAGTGGCTTGGGAAGCCGAGGCAGGAGGGTTGCGAGTTCAAAGCCAGCCTCAGCCAAAAGCAAGGTGCTAAGCAATTCAGTGAGATCCTGTCTCTAAAAAAAAAAAAAAAAAAAAAAAAGTAGGGCTGGGGATGTGGCTCAGAGGTTGAGTGCCTCTGAGTTCAATCCCTGATATCAAAAAAGAAAAAGAAAACTCAGATGTGCTGTTACCCTTGTTTCAGAGAAAAAAGATGGGGAAATATTATGAGTTCGCCAAGAAATAGATAGATGGCAGAGGGTCTGTGTCCAGATATGTTCGAGTCTCAGTCTTGTACCCCTTCTTCTAAAGTGGGACACCTGCAGGTAATAAGGTGAGCTTGAGAACAAACACATGAGGCTTCCATGGTGTGCTGGTACATTTGTTAAAGTGTCTATATCCCAATCATCTAAAATTTGTGTATAAATAACTGAATGAAGTTATATGGGAAAATTATGGGAGCAAATGATTTGTTCTTTTAGGTGGTGAAATTATAGTGTGTGTGGAAGTTTATTAATAGTCTATTACATAACCACAATATCTGTTGTCAATTAAACACAAAAACACTTCTCTAGTTAGCTTTTCTGATAAATATTTTAGTAAGATATTTTAAAAGGTTTCAATTCCGAGAAATTTGGCCTAATTATGGAGCTGGATTCCTAAGAAATGAGTCATCAGGCCAAATTTCAGGCAAGATACAGAGAGGTGTGGTTCAGGGTGTGGCTTCTGCTCCACACCCCAATTCTGCAGGTGGCCTCAAATAACAAGAGCACTGGCTCTGTGACGAGTACCAGCTCTAAGCTCACCAACTCTCTGGGGAGAGATCATTTTCCATTAAAAAAAATAATAATCAATCCACTTTGGACCAATACTTTTGTAAATGAAATACATTTTTTTTTTTTACTAAAAAATTAGCAAGGGTCCTTTCTTGTTGGTAAAAATAAAGTAACTTAAAAAAACTATAAAGCTCAGCAATCTACACATCAGCATTTAATTTTCTTCTATAAAACAAAGAGATGTGATCAAGCAAGTAATAAAAGGAAATTTGGACTACAATATAGATACCCTGTTTTATCATTTTTTAATTAATTTTTTTATTTTTATATGACAGCGGAACGCATTACAATTCTTATTACACATATAGAGCACAATTTTTCATCTCTGGTTGTATACAAAGTATATTCACACCAATTCATGTCTTCATACATGTACTTAGAAAAATAATATCCATCGTATTCCATCATCATTTCTAACCCCATGCCCCCTCCCTTCCCCTCCCACCCCTCTACCCTATCTAGAGTTCGTCTATTCCTCTCATGCTCCCCCTCCCTACCCCACTATGAATCAGCCTCCTCATATCAGAGAACACATTTGGCATTTGTTTTTTTGGGATTGGCTAACTTCATTTAGCATTATCTTCTCTAACTCCATCCATTTACCTTCAATGCCATAATTTTATTTTCTTTTATTGCTGAGTAATATATCATTGTGGAGAACAGAAGCAGCGGCCTGCTGAGAGGCAGAGCCGCCCCCTCCCCCTGCGCCGGCAAGGTAGACGGAACTGTGACCACCCACAGAACAGGCCCAGCGGCCTGCTGAGGGGCAGAGCCGCCCCCCACCCCCCGCGCCTGCCAGGTAGGCGGAACTGTGACCACCGACAGAAAAGGCCCAGTGGCCCGCGGAGGGGCAGAGCTTCCAATCACTCCTGCAAGATAGGCGGGCCTGCGACCCACCGGCAGAAGAGGAGCAGCGGCCTGCTGAGAGGCAGAGCCGCCCCCTCCCCCCACGCCGGCAAGATAGACGGAACTGTGACCACCAACAGAACAGGCCAGACCTGCAACTGACAGACAGAACAGGCCCAGTGGCCTGAGGAAGGGTAGAGCCGCCCCTGCCCCCCCGCGCCTGCAAGGTAGGCGGACCTGCGACCCACCGGCAGAACAGCCCCAGAGGCCTGCAGAGGGGAAGTGCCGCTGCCTGCGCCTGCAAAGTAGACAGAACTGCGACCACCAACAGAACAAGCCTAGCGGCCCGTGGAGGGACAGAGCTGCCGCCCGCGCCTGCAAGGTAGGCGGACCTGATACCGACCTGCAGAGCAGGCCCAGCGGCCTGCCGGCGTGGTAGGCACATTGCCCCAATTGGAGGAGGGGCAGAGCCGACGCCCGCGCCTGCGAGGGAGACTTTGCAACTATACAAGACCAATATAAATATATAGGGGGAAAATTCAATAGCACAACAGTTTCACCAAGTAGAAAGGAACGCGAACAGTATGAAGAGACAAGGAAAGAAAGGACCACAAGCAATGCAGGTCAACTCAACGTTAGAAGAGGTAATAGCTGCAGCAGATGGAATGTCAGATAAAGAATTCAGGATATACATGCTTCAGATGATCTGGAGTCTCAAGGAAGACATCAGACAGCAAAATCAGACAATGAAAGATCACTTCAACAATGAATTACATAAATAAATCCAAGAAGCAAAAGATCAACTATACAGGGAGATAGAGGTTATAAAAAACAAACAAACAGAAATCCTTGAAATGCAGGAAGCAATAAACCAACTTAAAAACTCAATTGAGAATACTACCAGCAGAGTAGAACACTTAGAAGATAGAACATCAGACAATGAAGATGAAGTATTTCAACTTGAAAAGAACATAGACAGCTCAGCAAGACTGTTAAGAAACCATGAGCAGAACATCCAAGAAATATGGGATAACATCAAGAGACCAAATTTAAGAGTCATTGGGATACAGGAAGGGACAGAGTTTCAAACCAAAGGAATGAGCAATCTATTCAATGAAATAATACGAGAAAACTTCCCAGACTTGAAGAATGAGACAGAATCCCAAATCCTAGAAGCCTACAGGACGCCGAATGTGCAAAATCATAAGAGACCCACACCTAGACACATTATAATGAAGATGCCCAACATACAGAATAAGGAGAGAATTTTAAAAGCTACAAGAGAAAGGAAGCAGATTACATTTAGGGGTAAGCCAATCAGGATAACAGCTGATCTTTCAACACAGACTCTGAAAGCTAGAAGATCCTGGAATAACATATTTCAAACACTGAAAGAAAATGGGTTCCAACCAAGAATTGTGTTTCCAGCGAAATTAAGCTTCAGGATGGAAGATGAAATTAAAACCTTCCACGATAAACAAAAGTTAAAAGAATTTGCAGCTAGAAAACCATCTCTTCAAAATATCCTTGGCAAAACATTACAGGAAGAGGAAATGGAAAATAACAATGAAAACCAACAGTGGGAGGTAGGACAGTAAAGGGGGGAAAAATAATCAAAGAGGAAAACAAACCATGTTTAGTAACATAAATAAACAAATATGGCTGGAAGAACAACCCATATCTCAATAATAACCCTAAACGTTAATGGCTTAAACTCACCAATTAAGAGACACAGGCTAGTAGAATGGATCACAAAACAAGACCCAACAATATGCTGCCTACAGGAGACACATTTGATAGGAAAAGACATACATAGGCTGAAGGTGAAAGGTTGGGAAAAATCATATCACTCATATGGACTTCGGAAACAAGCAGGTGTGTCCATACTCATATCAAATAAAATAGATTTCAAGCCCAAGTTAATCAAAAGGGATAAAGAGGGACACTACATACTGCTCAAGGGAACCATACACCAACAAGACATAACAATCATAAATATATATGCCCCTAACAATGGTGCAGCTATGTTCATCAAACAAACTCTTCTCAAGTTCAAGAGTCTAATAGACCACCATACAATAATCATGGGAGACTTCAACACACCTCTCTCACCAATGGACAGATCTTCCAAACAAAAGTTGAATAAGGAAACTATAGAACTCAATAACACAATTAATAACCTAAACTTAATTGACATATATAGAATACACTACCCAACATCAAGCAGTTACACTTTTTTCTCAGCAGCACATGGATCCTTCTCAAAAATAGATCACATATTATGTCACAGGGCAACTCTTAGACAATATAAAGGAGTAGAGATAATACCATGCATCTTACCTGATCATAATGGAATGAAACTGAAAATCAACGATAAAAGAAGGAAGGAAAAAGAATACATCACTTGGAGAATGAACAATAGGTTACTGAATGATCAATGGGTTATAGAAGACATCAAGGAGGAAATTAAAAAATTCTTAGAGATAAATGAAAACACAGACACAACATATCGGAATCTATGGGACACATTGAAAGCAGTTCTAAGAGGAAAATTCATTGCTTGGAGTTCATTCCTTAAAAAAAGAAAAAACCAACAAATAAATGATCTCATACTTCATCTCAAAATCCTAGAAAAAGAAGAGCAAAACAACAGCAAAAGAAGTAGAAGGCAAGAAATAATGAAAATCAGAGCTGAAATTAATGAAATTGAAACAAAAGAAACAATTGAAAAAATTGACAAAACTAAAAGTTGGTTCTTTGAAAAAATAAATAAAATCGACAGACCCTTAGCCATGCTAGCAAAGAGAAGAAGAGAGAGAACTCAAATTACTAGCATATGGGATGAAAAAGGCAATATCACAACAGACACTTCAGAAATACAGAAGATAATCAAAAATTATTTTGAATCCTTATACTCCAATGCATTAGAAGATAGTGAAGGCATAGATAAATTTCTTAAGTCATATGATCTGCCCAGATTGAGTCAGGAGGATATAGACAACCTAAACAGACCAATATCAATTGAGGAAATAGAAGAAACCATCAAAAGACTACCAACTAAGAAAAGCCCAGGACCGGATGGGTATACAGCAGAGTTTTACAAAACCTTTAAAGAGGAACTAATACCAATACTTTTCAAGCTACTTCAGGAAATAGAAAAAGAGGGAGAACTTCCAAATTCATTCTACGAGGCCAACATCACCCTGATACCTAAACCAGACAAAGACACTTCAAAGAAAGAAAACTACAGACCAATATCTCTAATGAACCTAGATGCAAAAGTCCTCAATAAAATTCTGGCGAATCGGATACAAAAACATATCAAAAAAATTGTGCACCATGATCAAGTAGGATTCATCCCTGGGATGCAAGGCTGGTTCAATATACGGAAATCAATAAATGTTATTCACCACATCAATAGACTTAAAAATAAGAACCATATGATCATCTCGATAGATGCGGAAAAAGCATTCGACAAAGTACAGCATCCCTTTATGTTCAAAACTCTAGAAAAACTAGGGATAACAGGAACATACCTCAATATTGTAAAAGCAATCTATGCTAAGCCTCAGGCTAGCATCATTCTGAATGGAGAAAAATTGAAGGCATTCCCTCTAAAATCTGGAACAAGACAGGGATGCCCTCTCTCACCACTTCAGTTCAACATAGTTCTCAAAACACTGGCCAGAGCAATTAGACAGACGAAAGAAATTAAAGGCATCAAAATAGGAAAAGAAGAACTTAAATTATCACTATTTGCAGATGACATGATTCTATACCTAGCAGACCCAAAAGGGTCTACAAAGAAACTATTAGAGCTAATAAATGAATTCAGCAAAGTGGCAGGATATAAAATCAACACGCATAAATCAAAGGCATTCCTGTATATCAGCGGCAAATCCTCTGAAATGGAAATGAGGACAACCACTCCATTCACAATATCTTCAAAAAAAATAAAATACTTGGGAATCAACCTAACAAAAGAGGTGAAAGACTTATACAATGAAAACTACAGAACCCTAAAGAGAGAAATAGAAGAAGATCTTAGAAGATGGAAAAATATACCCTGTTCATGGATAGGCAGAACTAACATCATCAAAATGGCGATATTACCAAAAGTTCTCTATAGGTTTAATGCAATGCCAATCAAAATCCCAACGGCATTTCTTGTAGAAATAGAGAAAGCAATCATGAAATTCATATGGAAAAATAAAAGACCCAGAATAGCAAAAACAATGCTAAGCAGGAAGTGTGAATCAGGCGGTATAGCGATACCAGACTTCAAACTATACTACAGAGCAATAGTAACAAAAACAGCATGGTACTGGTACCAAAACAGGCGGGTGGACCAATGGTACAGAATAGAGGACACAGAAACCAATCCACAAAACTACAACTATCTTATATTTGATAAAGGGGCTAAAAGCATGCAATGGAGGAAGGATAGCATCTTCAACAAATGGTGCTGGGAAAACTGGAAATCCATATGCAACAAAATGAAACTGAATCCCTTTCTCTCGCCATGCACAAAAGTTAATTCAAAATGTATCAAGGAGCTTGATATCAAATCAGAGACACGCCATCTGATAGACGTGGGGTCGGGCTCCAAATTCCTCAATAGGACACCCATAGCACAAAAGTTAATAACTAGAATCAACAAATGGGACTTACTCAAACTAAAAAGTTTTTTCTCAGCAAAAGAAACAATAAGAGAGGTAAATAGAGAGCCTACATCCTGGGAACAAATCTTTACTCCTCACACTTCAGATAGAGCCCTAATATCCAGAGTATACAAAGAATTCAAAAAATTAGACAATAAGAGAACAAACAACCCAATCAACAAATGGGCCAAGGACCTGAACAGACACTTCTCAGAGGAGGACATACAATCAATCAACAAGTACATGAAAAAATGCTCACCATCTCTAGCAGTCAGAGAAATGCAAATCAAAACCACCCTAAGATACCATCTCACTCCAGTTAGATTGGCAGCCATTATGAAGTCAAACAACAACAAGTGCTGGCGAGGATGTGGGGAAAAGGGTACACTTGTACATTGCTGGTGGGACTGCAAATTGGTGCAGCCAATTTGGAAAGCAGTATGGAGATTTCTTGGAAAGCTGGGAATGGAGCCACCATTTGACCCAGCTATTCCACTTCTTGGTCTATTCCCTAAAGACCTAAAAAGAGCATGCTACAGGGACACTGCTACATCGATGTTCATGGCAGCACAATTCACAATAGCAAGACTGTGGAACCAGCCTAGATGCCCTTCAATAGATGAATGGATAAAAAAAATGTGGCATTTATACACAATGGAGTATTACTCTGCATTAAAAAATGACAAAATCATAGAATTTACAGGGAAATGGATGGCATTAGAGCAGATTATGCTAAGTGAAGCTAGCCAATCCCTAAAAAACAAATGCCAAATGTCTTCTTTGATATAAGGAGAGTAACTAAGAACAGAGTAGGGTCGAAGAGCATGAGAAGAAGATTAACATTAAACAGGGATGAGAGGTGGGAGGGAAAGGGAGAGAGAAGGGAAATTGCATGGAAATGGAAGGAGACCCTCAGAGTTATACAAAAATACATACAAGAGGAAGTGAGGGGAAAGGGAAAAATAATACAAGGGGGACAAATGAATGTCAGTAGAGGGGGCAGAGAGAGAAGAAGGGAGGGGAGGGGAGGGGAGGGGGGATAGTAGAGGATAGGAAAGGCAGCAGAACACAACAGACACTAGTATGGCAATATGTAAATCAATGGATGTGTAACTGATGTGATTCTGCAATCTGTATACAGGGTAAAAATGGGAGCTCATAACCCACTTGAATCAAATTGTGAAATATGATATATCAAGAACTATGTAATGTTTTGAAGAACCATCAATAAAAAATTAAAAAAATAAATAAATAAAATGGAAGCCAGGGTTGGTGATAGAGCACAGTGGTAGATCACTTGCCTATCATGCACCAGGCCCTGGGTTTGAGTACCACAAAAAGTAAAACATATTAAAAAGTAAACAATAAAATAAAAAAATAAAAAATAAAAAAATATATCATTGTGTATATATGTCACATTTTTTTAATCCATTCATCTACTGAAGGGCATCTAGGTTGGCTCCACAGTTGAGCTATTGTGAATTGTGCTGCTATAAACATTGATGTGGCTGTGTCCCTGTAGTATGCTGTTTTTAAGTCCTTTGGGTATAAACCAAGGAGGGGAATAGTTGGGTCAAATGGTGGTCCATTCCCAGTTTTCCAAAGAATCTCCATACTGCTTTCCAGAATGGCTGCACCAGTTTGCAGTCCCATCAGCAGTGTATGAGTGTACCTTTTCCCCCATATCTTCACCAACAATTATTGTTGTTTGTCTTCATAATAGCTGCTATTCTGACTGGAGTGATATGAAATCTTAGAGTAGTTTTGATTTGCATTTCTCTAATTGCTAGCAATGATGAACATTTTTTCATATATTTGTTGATTGTATATCATCTTCTGAGAAGTGTCTGTTCAGCTCCTTGGCCCATTTATTGATTTGATTATTTGGTTTTTGGTGTTTAGCTTTTTGAGTTCTTTATATACCCTAGAGATTACTGCTCTATCTGATGTGTGAGGGGTAAAGATTTGCTCCCAAGATGTAGGCTCTCAATTCACCTCACAGATTGTTTCTTTTGCTGAGAAGAAGCTTTTTAGTTTGAATACATCCCATTTATTGATTTTTGATTTTAATTCTTGTGCCAAATGAGTCTTATTAAGGAAGTTGGAGCCTAATCCCACATTATGGAGATTAGAGCCTACTTTTTCTTCTGTTAGACACAGGGTCTCTGGTTTTATTCCCAGGTCCTTGATCCATTTTGAGTTAAATTTTGTGCATGGTGAGAGATAGGGGTTTAATTTCAATTTGTTACATATAGATTTCCAGTTTTTCCAGCACTATTTGTTGAAGAGGCTTTCTTTTCTCCAGTACATGTTTTTGGCAACTTTGTCTAATATAAGATAATTATGATTTTGTGGGTTAGTCTCTGTGTCCTCTTTTCTGTACCATTGGTCTACCAGTCTGTTTTGGTGCCAATACCATGCTGTTTTTGTTACTAGTGCTCTGTAGTATAGTTTAAGATATGGTATAATGATGTCACCTGCTTCACTCTTCTTGCTAAGGATTGCTTTAGCTATTCTAGGTCTCTTACTTTGCCACATGAATTTCATGATTGCCTTTTCTATTTCTATGAGGAACATCATTGGAATTTTGATGGGAATTGCATTAAATCTGTATAGTGCTTTTGGTAGTATGGTCATTTTGATAATATTAATTCTGCCTATCCAAGAGCAAGGTAGATCTTTCCATCTTCTAAGGTCATCTTTGATTTCTTTCAGTTTTTAGTGTTCTGTAATTTTTATTATATAGATCTTTCACCTCTTTCATTAAGTTGATTCCCAAGTATTGTTTTTTTGAGGCTATTGTAAATGGGGTAGTTTCCCTTTCTGAGGATTTATCACTGATATATAGAAATGCATTTGATTTATGGGTGTTGATTTTATATCCTGCTACTTTGCTGAATTCATTAATAGTTCTAGGAGTTTTCTGGTGGAACCTTTAGGATCTTCTAGGTATAGAATCATATCATCAGCAAATGATGCCAATTTGAGTTCTTCTTTTCCTATGTGTATCCCTTTAATTCTTTTCATCTAATTGCTCTAGCCAGTGTTTCAAGAACTATGTTAAATAGAAGTGGTGAAAGATGGCATCCCTGGCTTGTTCCAGTTTCTAGAGGGAATGCCTTCAATTTTTGTCCATTTAGAATGATGTTGGCCTGAGGCTTGGCATAGATAGCTTTTATGATGTTGAGATATGTTCCTGTTATCCCTAATTTTTCTAGTGTTTTGAACATGAAGGGGTGCTGTATTTTGTCAAATGCTTTTTCTGCATACTGAGATGACCATATGATTCTTTAAGTCTGATGAATTCCATTTATTGATTTCTGTATGTTGAACCAACCTTGCATCCCTGAAATGAATCCCACTTCATCATGGTTCATGATCTTCTTGACATGTTTTTGTATTCGATTTGCCAGAATTTTATTAAGAATTTTTGCATCTATGTTCATTAGAGATATTGGTCTGATGTTTTCTTTTTCTTTTTTCTTTTTTCTTTTTTTTTTTTTTTTTTTTGATGTGTCTTTGCCTGGTTTTGGAATCAGGGTGATATTGGACTCATAAAATGAGTTTGAAAGTACTCCCTCTTGTTCTATTGGAATAAATTGAAGAGTATTAGCATTAGTTCTTCTTTAAAGGTCTTGTAGAACTCAGCTGTGTATCTGTCTGGTCCTGGGCTTTTCTTGGTTGGTAGACTTCTGATGGTGTCATCTATTTCATCACTTGAAATTGATCTGCTTAAATTGTGTATATCTTCCTAATTCAAATTGGGCAAATCATATGACTCTAGAAATTTGTCAATGCCTTCAATATTTTCTATTTAATTGGAGTACAAGTTTTCAAACTAATTCCTAATTACCTTCTTATTTCTGTAGTGTCTGTTGTGATATTTCTTTTTTCATCACATATGTTAGTAATTTGAGTTTTTTCTCTCCTTCTCTTCGTTAGCATGGCTAAGGGTCTGTCAATTTTATTTAGTTTTTCAAAGAACCAACTTTTTGTTCTGTCAATTTTTTCAATTGTTTCTTTTGTTTCAATTTCATCTCTGATTTTAATTATTCCTGTCTTCTACTGCTTTTGATGTAGATTTGTTCTTCTTTTTCTAGGGCTTTGAGATATATTGTCATTTATTTGTTGACTTTTTCTTCTTTTAAGGAATGAATTCCATGCAACGAACTTTCCTCTTAGAACTGCTTTCATAGTGTCCCAGAGATTTCAATATGTTGTATCTGTGCTCTCATTCACCTCTAATTTTTTTTTAAATCTCCTCCTTGATGTCTTCTGACTCATTGTTTATTCAGTAGCATATTATTTAGTTTCCAAGAGTTGGAATAGCTTTTATTTCTTATTTTATCATTGACTTCTAATTTCATTGTATTATGATCTGATAGAATGCAGAGTAGGATCTCTACTTTTGTATATTTGCTAAGAGTTGCTTTGTGGCATAGTATATGGTCTATTTTAGAGAAGGATCCATGTGCTGCTGAGAAGAAAGTGTATTCTCTCGTTGAAGGATGAAATATTCTACATATGTCAGTTAAGTCTAAGTTATTGATTGTATAATTGAGTTCTATAATTTCTTTGTTCAGCTTTTGTTTGGAAGATCTATCTAGTGATGAAAGATATGTGTTAAAGTCACCCCAAATTATTGTGTTGTGGTCTATTTGACTCTTGAACTTGAGAAGAGTTTGTTTGATGGATGTAGATGCTCCATTGTTTGGGGCATATATATTTATAATTGTTAAGTCTTATTGGTATATGGTTCCCTTGAGCAGTAGGTAGAGTCCTTCTTTATCCTTTTTGATTGACTTTAGCTTGAAGTCTACTTTATTTGATGTGAGGATGGAAACCCCTGCTTGCTTCTGCAGTCCATGTAAGTGGTATGATTTTCCCAACCCTTCACCTTCAGTCTGTGGATGTCTTTTCCTATGAGATGAGTCTCTTAGAGGCTGCATATTGTTGGGTCTTTTTTTTTTTTTTTTTTTTTATCCAATCTGCTAGTCTTTGTCTTTTGATTGGTGAGTTTAGGCCATTAACATTCAGGGTTATATTATTGAGATGTGATTTGTATTCCCAGCCATTGTTGTTTATTTTTGGTATTTAATGTAACTTGGTTTCTCCTCTGATTAATTTTTCCTGTAGTGTAATCCCTCCCTCTGCTGATATTCATCATTGTTTTTCATTTCCTCTTCTTAGAATATTTTGCTGAGGATGTTCTGTAGTGCAGACTTTCTAGTTGTAAATTCTTTTAACTTTGTTTATCATGGAAGGTTTTTATTTCATCATAAAATCTAAAGCTTAGTTTTGCTGGATATAAGACTCTTGGTTGGCATCCATTTTCTTTCAGAGCTTGGTATATGTTGTTCCCTGATCTCCTGGCTTTTAGGATCTGGGTTGAAACATCTGCTGAGATACAAAATGGTCTCCCCCTATGTGTGATCTGATTCCTCTCTCTTGTGGCTTTTAAAATTCTATCCTTATTCTATATGCTAGGCATTTTCATTATAATGTGCCTTTGTGTATATCTGTTGTAATTTTGTACATTTGGTGTCCTGTAAGCCTCTTGTACTTGGTTTTCCAATTCATTCTTCATGCTTGGGAATTTTCTAATATTATCTCATTGAAGAGATTGTGCATTCCTTTGATGAGACTGTTCATTCCTTTGGTTTGAAACTCTGTGCCTTCCTCTATCCCAATAACTCTTAGATTTGGTCTTTTGATGCGATCCCATAATTCTTGAATGTTCTGCTCATGGTTTCTTACTATCTTCACTGTGTGATCCACTTTATTTTCCAGATTGTATACTTTGTCTTCATTATCTCATGTTCTTTCTTCCAAGTGATCTAGTCTGTTGGTTTTGCTTTCTATTGAGTTTTTTATTTGATTTATTGTATCCTTCATTTCAAGGATTTCTGCTTTTTTTTTTCAGAGTCTCTCTCTCTTGAAGTAATCTTTTGCTATCTGTATTTGCTCTCTTATCTATTGTTGGAGTGATCATTTTTTGCCTATATTTGTTCATTTAGATCATTCTTTAATTCACAGATCATTTTAATTAGGAACCTTCTGAACTCCTTCTCTGACATTTCTTCAACTTCGCTGTCCATGGGTTCTGTTATTATCATGTCCTGGTTTGTTTGGGGCACTTTCTTCCCTTGTTTTTTCATGTTTTCTATGTGTCTTCCTTTCTTGCAGTGTGGATCTGAGATATTACAGTTTTTTCCCTATATTCTTATAGTACCCATTCAGATTGTCTGTACCTCACCTTGATGTTGGGCTTCCAGACCCTGCTGGTGTCCCTTAATGTATGCTACTATAACTAAAGGTGGCAATAGCCAAGGTAACTCAAGATAATAGTTAAGGTACCCCAAGATGGAAGCAATGTCTTACAGAGATGGGGCTGAAAGGTGGGCCTCACACTCTCTTTAGACATGTAAATTCTGAGATGCACCTGCTTCTATGCCCTGGCTGTTGTCACAAAGTTAGGGGCTACTGTGTGGGGAAGACTATGGCGATGACTACAGTGTCCCAAGATGGAAGTGGGTTAGGCTTAGGCTCCCAGGTTGGGGGCGGGGGGAGCAAACTAGGATCTACCCTGGACCTGGGTCCAGCGCAAATCACTGTGGGTGGATCCAGGCTGGGCCTGGGCTCCCTCTGTAGTCTGCTGGTTGGAAGGGGCAGCCCTGTGCCAGAGGCTGGGTTCAGGCATGTGCCCGCCAGTGGAGGGATGGACCCAGGCCTACTGTGAGCCTGGGTCCTGCACAGGCCAGTGTGGGAGGATCTAGGCCTCCTGGCTTGACCTCCCCGGTAGTCTGCTGGTCAGAAGGGGTGGTCCGGTGTCGGAGGGTCAGGCCTACTGTAGCCTGGGTTCTGTGGTGTGGGCAGATCTGAGCCACCAGGCTTGACCTCTTGCCTAGTTACCCTGTTTTAGAAAGATATGAAACCTATTGAGAGATTTCCATCCAAAAATGTTGACAGGAAAAATGTTTGTATGCTTAAAGGGTTAATGCTCACTTTTTCTACAGAGAGTAACTCAGTTTTGCAATAAGGGTATGAAAGGTGTTACAACCTATGTAAAAGTGGTCTTTGTGGTACTTTATTCTTCAGCACTAACTAAATGTATGATCCTGGGAAAGTTACTTTTTTGTAACTCGCTTTAAGAAAGTTAATTGAGAACTAGGTCTGTCAACTTATATTTCCTTAATAAATGTCAGCTGTGTTACAATAACACAGTAGTAATAATAACAGCAACATGATTCCACACCCCTTCTTTGGTTGGAGGTTCCTTACCTGAAGCATCATTTTCATGTATCTCTAGAGAGCCTTTCCAGTCATACAATCATAACTCCATAGGATGTACCCAAAGGTATCACTTTTCCCAGCTAGTTAGTGAGATCACTAAAGGTTAAAAAAAAATTCTAAAACATTTATAAATCCTGGTAGCCCATGTCTCAGAATTCTGAATAATGAGTTCCATACTTGTTTAGAAGAGTTTTCTCTCATTTTTTTAAAAAAGAAAGTAAACATTTTGTTTAAAATTTAATGTCAAATACTCTTGGTCACTTTTCATTAACATTTAATTCAGTTTTAAAGTAGGCTCCTATGCCAGTGACACAAAAAGAGACTGTGGAACGATGCTGTCTCCTGCCCTTTTGGAAGCCAGAAGATGGCTGAAGAAATAAGAGTCAGTATAGCAAAAGAGACCTTCAAGTCTAGAATGGGTTTACCTCTCCAGCCTACAGAATAGAATGCAACAGGAACTCAAAAGCTAGACCAACCTCATTTTGATTTGGGTGCAGAGACAGGCAGAGCTGTATTAATGCACTTATTCCATTAGTTTAGTATATGTTTATTGACATGAAAAGGTGTTATACATTAGGTTAAAATAGTATATGTATCTATATACATATATACACATGCATATATGGTATAACCTAAATGGACAAAATCTTGTCTGTTAAATTCATATTTAAATACTAAATTTACAATTCTAAATAGAATAATATTATTAATTCTGCTTAGTGTTGGGATTGTAGGTCCTTTTTCCCCCACCCTCTTTCTTAAATTTCGAAATTTTGCTGTTTTGTTTATTTACTTTAAAGGAATTAAAATGCAACATGATATTCCACTGAAGAGTGTCAGAAAGCCCGGGGGCGGGAGGGGGCTGGAGAAATGAAGACTGACCTGTTGGAAGAGTCAAAACAGGCTTCTGGCATAAATAGGAAGAGAGGGTGACAGTGGAGCATGTTCCAAAATGTAAAAAAAAAAAAAAAAAAAAAATGGGTCTGTGCATTCATTTGGGGTGAAACAGTGGGCAATAAAAGGACTTTGGAATTTACACAAATATGTGAGACAGGATGATTAGAAGCAAGGAAGTAAAAGGTGCTTATAAAATCCAAGTAAATATCTGTGACTGGAACAGAGCGTGTGTCAGAGACCAAGAGGGAACACAGAGGTGCCAAGGGAACCGAATTAATCCGCTGAACAGCTCTGCCTGTCTCAGTGCCTCAGTCACATCACCTAAGGTAAGGAGCCTCTGCCCCAGGGGTTCTCAGCTGCATGGTGTGCTGCAGGCTGCAGAGGGAAGGCCAATTCTCGACTCTCTGCTGAGTCCAATAGATTAAATGAGCAGGACAGAAACGATGAGGGAAATGGAACAGGACAGAGTGAAATGGGAGAGGAATAAAAAGGAAGTCAATTACTGAAAGACAGATAAAAGGTACTTAAAGAAAAACAATGTCAAAGACTTGTCAAAAACACAGCAAGTTCAGAAGTATGCAGTTCCATGAATATTAACCAACAAGGGGAGACATTTGATAGTAATGTGGCTATCACGGTACACTACTCAGTAGAAATAAGGTAGCACTTGGGTTTTAACACATTTTTTAACTAAGATGCTGCTTCTTTCTGGAAAAAAAAATTAGGTGGGGAAAACCATTCTTTTTCACTAGGTCAGCCTGTTTACTTGTGGAAGTTCATAGACTTGTCTACTTTTGGATGTACTGAGTGACTCTGTGGGAACGATTTGGTGTGCTGTTTTACCATATACTGAAATATATTCTAAAAGATAGGAGTCCTTTTAAGTGTGTTAAAAGTAAAGTTAATAAGGAAGGGAGGTCAAAAGAAGCTAGAAAAAAAGTAAAATTTTGCAATTTTGTTTGAAATTATCTAGTTCATAAAGCAAATTGGCAAGTTTTTCTCTTCTTGCTGTGGCTGTAAACTTTTAATCTCATTAGACCTTATAGTTGTATGTTCCCTGTGCTTAAAAACAACTGCAGTTGTTCTTATATTAGAAGAGAGATAACTGGAGGCAAGTATCTTGACTTGTCAAATCAGTGGCCGAAATACACGAAAAGAGTCTCTTCATTGGCTTCCCTTTTCTTTTCATCATTTACAGGATTACCCTCATTTCAATTCCCCGAGCATTTAGCTATTTGCACAGTAAGTCATTAGGACATGAAACAAAGGTATCAAAACAGGCTCTTTAATCTTTTATCTAAAACCATAACTTGGTTTGGCAAAAACACATTTTGAGACTAATCACGATCTTTATAGAGCCAGGTGTTAATAATCAAGGTCTAAACAAAATGTATAGGTCTTTGTCCAGAAACTAAATAGCAGATAAAAAATGAGAAATGGCTGATAAATGAAAATCTTAAATTTTTCTTAAAAAGCCTTTCTGTAAGTCACTGGGTTATCAGCAAATCGTCTGCAGGTTTGTTAATTTCAATTTTCAGAAAGAAACAAAATAAAAATGGTCAACAGCAAACAGGAAGGTAATAAGATCCCATACACAGAGAAACACAGGACAACCACTTAATCATACATTTATTAAAATCTCAAGCTCATTCTGATTCTGGTTAACTACTGTACCCCCCACACCATCTCCAATCTCTTTCCTCCTAGCATTGAAGTTCAATCGCTTTGGAAAACTTTTCATATGCACAATCCTCTCCTTCAAACAAGAGAGAAGATTGTAGATTCTAATAATAAAATAATAGCTACCCTTAATCAAACGCTTATTCTATGTCTGCACTGCTGCAATGGTTTTATGAAAAGTGTGATTATTTGATCTTTGCACCCGTCTTTTCAAATAGCATCATCTGTCTTTATACAACAGAGACACGGGGAACTAACAAGGATTTAGTTAAGAAAATCTCTCACAGCCCCAGAGTTAGTGAAGCAGCAGATTGCAGATAAGAAAAGAAAGAGTTGGAGCAACATTTATCCACAGACTCCAGAAATACACTCGTATTTCTCAGCTGTTATGTGAGAGTTAGAGAGACTCCAAGAATCACAGGCGTGGAACTCTTTTTTTTTTTTCCCTTGTTTAATACATTTTTTTGTGAATTAGATTTGTTCCCATTTTCAACTGAAATGGGAACAGAGCTTGGAGCAGAGGAAAGAAAGAAAGGGAGGGGGGTAGGAGAGAGGGAGGGAGGAAGGAAGACAGACAGACATGGAGATGCCAAGGGAATGAATAAGTCCATTATATTCTCTCATTGTGAAATAGGAATAATATTATTATCTACCTTATGGGATTTCATAAAGAAAGAGACAATAAACTGTATGCACATTACATAGCAACAATAATGCAGCAACCCATGTAGCTGTGATTCTATGAGTACATCATCTGAGTAAGTGACCCTGTTCAAATGCCAGTGGTGCAGTGCTCGAATAGGGCATAATAGGGATTCCTTCAATTCCTACCTCATGCCAAGGACAAAGACATTCCTTACTCCTGTTTTCTTGAATCCATGAAGTACAAGAAAAAAGTTTGCAGAGAAGGTCTCTGAAAAGGAATCTAAGGCTACTGAAGAGGAGTTTTGGGGTGTCGTGATTGTTTTCAAGAATTAACCATGATTTTTGTCCCTGTCTAATTATGTTGACTTATTTTCAACAAAATTTCCCTCAGCTACATAGGGACTGAGATGCTCTAGGCTTTATTTCTTGAAGAACCGAAATGAAGAAAGAATCTCAAGAATATTTTCCTTAAAGAAAAGGAAAATCAACATGAGCGTCATAAATGAGTTATCTGCTTTTCCAGTTATGGATAATTTTAACCCTAGACTGCCTTCCTTACCATACAGCTGCATACATACAATTGTTAGTCTAACAAATTATCACAAAGTTGGTGGCCTAAAACAACGTAAAATTTATCTGGCCTTTCTGTAAGTCACTGGGTTATCAGCAAAGCGTCTGCAGATCTAAGGTTTGTTCTGGGGGCTCTCAGGAACCATCTGCTTCCTTGTTATCCACCTTCTGGAGGGATCCATCTTCCTTGTCTCATGATCTCTTCACCGTCTTCAGAGTCAGCCTATCACATCCTGCCGACCCTACCTGCATCATTGCTCTGTCTTTTATTTTTTTATTTTCTTCTGCCTCTCTCAATTTTAAGGGTCCTTAAGACTGGGCCCACCCAATCTTCCTATTGCATGGTCAACTGAACAGCCTTACTTCTATTTGCCATCTTAATTCTCCTGTGCCAAGCAGGCTAACATATTCCCAGATTCCCACATTAGGATGTGGACATCTCTAG
The DNA here is from genome assembly GCF_047511675.1 of Marmota flaviventris. Lineage (NCBI taxonomy): Eukaryota > Metazoa > Chordata > Mammalia > Rodentia > Sciuridae > Marmota > Marmota flaviventris. The sequence goes on along the minus strand of NC_092506.1, from coordinate 12,143,723 downwards.
AGGGGAGAAGGGACATTACTCTATGGACCCCAGTCCCTTCCCTCCTGCTATTCTCGATGAGCAAGGAACTCAGTAAATGCACACGCGTGCACGACAACTAAATAGAAAGAACTACAAAATATATTCCTCTCTTCTTCACTTCCTCCAAACCACAGGACATACAAGATTCCAAATCAAATGAGAATCTCATTTATGTGAGCCTCGTTGCTTGTTTTCTGCTGCTAACTTGCCCTCTTCCATTTGGATAGACAACTGACATTTGACAAGGTGTCCTTCAATTTCTTTTCTGCATTAATGTATTACTTATGTGTGTTTTGTAATACTTAGGACATAACGATGTCATTCCAGGTAACAATGTACCCTGGAGCACATGAAACCACCCCCAATCCTTACCCATCAAGCAGCTACGGGGCTCCCGGGTCTCAGCAACATCTGAGTCCAATAAACCCAGGAAACCAAGCTCAAGGTGGGCAGCCTTACTTCGTTGCATCTCCGGGAATCATTCCTAGCAATCAGCTGGGTCAAGGAAACGTACAAATAAGTCCAGCTACAGGAACAGTACCAACAAACTTCAAAGAAGCAAAGACACTGGGGGTGAGTCTACTTGCTACCAGAATTCTAATTTTGCATTTGCAAGGGTTGGTTTGTTTTTATACCTGTAAGCTCTAGATGATTTACCATTCAATTATTAAGGAGCTCTAAACAGTATTCTGGAAACTGTGTCCCATTCAGGTAGAAATAATCAATCTGCAAACAGACTTTACCCCAAGTCCACTTTATTTCAGATTCAAGCAAGAATCTAATGGTTGACAAAGGACCCTCCCTCCCTAGCAGGGGCACTCGGTAATATTGATACAACTGGAGCATCACTACTTCTAACTCGATCTCACTTTGTTAAAAAACTTTTTAGACAATCTCACTCTGACTTCTGGAATGATTACAAGCCTGGTGTTTGCCTACAGGTGAATTTACTGGTGGTAGCTGCCCCAAAATGAGTGGAGTTACTAACAGGAAGTCTGGGGAAAGCTCAGGGTGAAAGAATTAGGAGGCGTATCACCTGCAGTGCTTCCCTCACAGTACCCTTGAAAATGCTGTGGCTTAACTGATGCCTTATTTCTACAAAGGTTACTTTGAGCTGAACAGCCACAGTCTTATTTCCATAGACTTCAGAAAACGTGCCGCCCTACTTGGAGGTGAAGATTCCACCTGCTTAGGTAGAATTGTTAGTCTTTTTGCCAAGCATTCCAGAGACCTCTTTCAGACCCTAACAAAACCCCACCAAACCGCATGGAATCTCCCGCTGTGTGCAGCTCCAACCTCTACAGCTAGAGTTGTCCATAAATAAAATTAAATCACCATTGCGTGCCAGAACTCCTCTAGCCATCTTACTACCTAGTTTAAGTCTCAGCCATTTTAAGAAATTAATAATGAGCCTCAGTCTCCCTCCGGCAGCCAATCTAAGCTGAGGAGGTGGCCCCTCAGCTCCTCCTCCTGCCAGATGGAGGAAATTCCCTTTTCCTGCTGAACACTGGGACAAACCAGCACCCCACAGAGGAGTTGGGATTATCATCCTCATGGAACCTACCACCTAGTGGGGGAAATCAGCTGCACACATAATAAGGAAGTGGAGCATGGAGTGTGCTGGAAAGAGATAAAGGAAACACAGAGAATAAAGTGCAAAAGGGGTCAGAAGTACCAGGAAATGAGGGAGGAGCTATTTCAAGCTGGCCAGCCTGGGCTCTCCCTAGAACATGACATCTGAGCACAGACGTGAAGTTAGGGGTGAGCCGTGCAGATATCAGGGCAAGAGGGAAACCAGTGTAAGGGTCTTTAGAGGAAAATGTGTGTGATGAATTTGATGGACAGGGAGGAGGCCAATAAAGTAGAAGAGAATGCAAGGGAGGGAGCGGTCAGAAGGAGAGGCAGAGACATGGTAGGGGCCAGACCTGGTGGGACCTGGAGGGCAGAGGCTTGGGCTTTTACTGAATGGAATGAAGTACCACTGCCTGGTACCAAAGAGGTGTGAAATAAAAGTACTTTTTAAAAGCGACTGCACTTGGCAGAAGCTACATCTCCATGAAGATTACACATCTGTGCCACTCGCAGCTCCATTCATGACAACTATGCAGGGGCCATGGCTGGTGGGGTGAACAGCATCCACACCAATCAGCTCAGAACTTTAGGTGGTCCTGTGGCCAAAAATGCAAAGTGAATTGAAAGCACAAAGGTGGTTAAGTTTAAGGCGATTTTGATCAGTACGTGGTACAATTAGGATGAAGATGGGAAGTTTGTAGACTAATGGACTGATGAGAAGAACTTGTGGAAATCAAAGATAAAATCTCATGCAGGAGTTCTTCAACTGAGATATATCATTCACTAAAAGAGGCTCATCATCTCCCTGAGCTATGGGTAAAAGTGTGGCATACGTACATAGATGGGCAAGACTGAAAGGTTCATAGTTTTTATGAGAATCTCAAAGAAATTCATTATTCAAAAGTATATCAATCTCTTAGCTTTGCTTATGAAACGTTCCAATTTTAATTTAACTTAATTATATGCACTAACTATTTATTGAAGACATAAACACAGAAGTGTCTGTGTTTGCAGTCTTCCTGGTTAGATAAGACATGCACATTGGGAAGAAATGAATCATAGTATTCCATTGACTTTTGCACCAATCTAGCAATTGTCATTTCTCAGAAGTATATGCTTACTCAGGACAAAGAAAGGTGTGACAAGAGGTACAAAAAAGTACAAGAGGTGTCCCTTGTCTTTGGATATATGTCTCTTGACTGATAAGAAAATGGATGCACACCTGAAATTAAAAAAAAAAAAAAAAAGATATAAATGACTAGAAAGCCAAGTGAAAAGGTGTGTTTATATCTTAACATGCAACAAAAATGTTTGGGGGAGTTGAATTTATTTATTGCTTTAGATTCACATAACAGTAGGGTGTATTCTGACATATCATACATACATGGAGTGCAACCCATTCCAATTTAGATACCATTCTTGTGGTTGTACATGATGTGGAGTTACACTGATCATGTATTCTTCTATGAGCATAGGAAAGCTCCACCCAATTCATTCTATTGTCTTTCTTAGTCTCATCTCCCCTCCCTTCCCTTCATTCCCCTTTGTCTAGTCCAATGAGTGTCTTTCTGTACTTCCTCCCTACCCTCCTTGTTATGGGTTAGCATCCAGACATTAGAGGGAACATTCGGTCTTCAGTTTTATGAGATTAGCATATTTGACTTAGCATGATAGTCTCCAGTTCCATCCATTTACTGCATATGTCAGAACTTCATTCTTCTTTATGGATGAGTAATATTCCATTGTGTATACTTGCCACATTTTCTTTATCCATTAATCTGTTGAAGGATACCTATATTGGTTCCATAGCTTAAGTATTGTGAATTGAACTGCTATAAACAATGATGTGGCTGTGCTGATTTTAAGTCCTTCAGGTATATGCCAAGAAGTGGGATAACTAGGTCAAATAGTGGTTTCATTTTAAGTTTGCTAAGGAATCTCCATACTGTTTTCCAGAATGGTTGCACCAATTTGCAGTCCCACCAGCAATGTATGGGTGTACCTTTCCCCTCACATCCTAGCCAACATTGAATGTTACTTGCATTCTTCATAATTGCCATTCTAACTGGGGTGAGATGGAATCTCAGTGTAGTTTTAGCAATTAGACAAAAGAAAGTAAAGGGATACGAATAGGAAAAGAAGAGCTCAAACTATCCCTATTTGCTGACTATAGGATTCTATACTTAGAATCAAAAAAAAAAAAACTTCACCAGAAAGCTTCTTGAACTCATAAATGAGTTCAGCAAAGCAGCAGGATATAAAACCAACACCCACACATCAATTGCATTCCTATATACCAATGATGAATCAGCTGAAAGACAAATTAGGAAACTATCCCACTCACCTCAAAAAATAAAATAAAATACTTAGGAATCCATCTAACAAAAGAGGTGAAAGATCTCTACAATGAAAACTACAGAACACTAAAAAAAAGAAATTGAAGAAGACCTTAGGAAATGAAAATATTTCCTATGTTCTTAGATAGGCAGAATTAATATTGTCAAAATGCCATACTATCAAAAGGGCTATACGGATCTAATGCAATTCCTATTAAAATTCCAATGATGCTCTTCATAGAAATAGAAAAAGCAGTTATGAAATTCATTTTGAAAAATAAGAGACCCAGAATAGCCAAAGTAATCCTCAGTGAGAAAATTGAAGCAGGAAGCATCACAATATCAGACATTAAATTGTACTATAGAGCTATAGTAACAAAAATTGCAATGGCATGGGCACCAAAGCAGACTTGTAGACCAATGGGTACAGAATAGAAGACACAGAGACAAACCACATAAATACAGACAACTCATACTGGGCAAAGGTAGAGAAAAGATAGCCTCTTCAACAAATGGTGCTGGGAAAACTGGAAATCCATATGTAGTATATTGAAATTGAACCCCTATCACCCACCCAACCCTGCAAAAAACTCAACTCAAATTGGATCAAGGACCCAGGCATTAGACTAGAGACACTGCACCTACTAGAAGAAAATGTAAGCCCAACTCTCCATTATGTCAGCTCAGGAACAGACTCCTAGAGCACAAAAAGTAAAATCAAGAATCAATAAAAGGTATGGCATCAAACTAAAAAGCTTCTTCAAAACAAAGGAAACAACCAATGACATAAACAGAGAGCCTACAGAATGGGAGAAAATCTTTACCACCTGCTCAGGTGAGCATTCATCTCCAGGTCATACAAAGAACTCAAAAAAACACCAACAGAACAAATACTCAATCACTAAATGGGCAAAGGAACTGAACAGGCACTTCACAGAAGAAGAAATATATGAAAAAAATATATATGGTCAAAAAATATATGAAAAAAATGTTCAATATCTTTAGCAATTAGAGAAATGCAATAGAAATTGAGAAAGAAAAGACAGTAAGTCAATTTGACAGGTGTAACCAAGAAGGCTTAGTGGAAGAGATGGACCTGCATTGAGCCTCGGGGGTGGGAGGAGTCAGTGCCAAAGAGTTCAAATGTGAGCTCTGGAGTCAAATGGCTGCAGGAAATTCCCAAATATGTCCCTCACTAACTGCCTGACCTTGAACACCTAATTTATTTATATTTCTGTGTCTCTTTCAGCTGTTGGTGGGATTACAAGGAACAATAAGTATAAAGTGATTATAACATTATCAAGTAGAAAATTAATTACTCATAACTGATATTATCCAAGCAGAGAACTGTTCTATTTGCAAAAGAGAGCCACTAAAGTCACATGTAATGGTATTGTTTTTTTTCTGAGTGTCTTTGGCTTCCAGAAGATGCTAATGGATGCATCAGTAGTTGCGCTCTCTGAAGTACTCTCCTACAGCCACCCTGCAAGCCACCTCCAAAACCTCAAGCAAGGCTTTACACTGATACTTTTGCTCCCATTATTCTAGAGTCTATCAAAACGTTCACGTCCAACCCCTGCTTTACCTACATGCCCAAGTGATGCCTATGGAACCTGGCAAAGTGGTGGGTAAATGAACAGGAGCAGCAATGACCATAAGGTCTCAAAGGCTGAAAATGAAGAAGTAATTGTAAAATTCCTATTTTCTCTTTCAGGGAATCCAGATTGTGATTGGATCAATGCACATTGGCTTTGGAATTATTTTGGGCCTTTTGAGCTACACTACTACACAATATTTGGGTTTTGGCTCCTTCACTTTTATTAGTGGATATCCATTCTGGGGTGGAATCTGTGTGAGTAGATGGCTAGGACACCTGTCCCTACCTGGGCATCTTCAGCCTACATGTGATATTAATATTATTAAGTTTTTAATAATCCAGGTATCTGAGGGTGGGAGGATTTAGAGAAATAACATCTCTGGGCTTAAAAAAGAAGGGGAACATTGTTCCCCATTTTTGATTTGAATCTTAAAGTTTACTTAGCTCAAGTAATCTAACCAAAGTTTTAGGTCCCTATGACATTTTAGACAGAAAAGGGTGTGTTGGGTGGAGAGTGGCAAAAGGAGATAATTGGAAATATAATTTTTTTTTTAAAAAAGCAACATTTCAGGAAACAACATTAGGCAATAATCTCAGGAATCTTTGAATAAGGAAAGCTTTCAGGAAAATGAGTTCTTTATGTGCAAGAATCTTAGGGGTGGGGAAGAGTCAAATCATATCACTCATAGTTACTCAAGAAAACTGAGAAAAATAACAGGCAATTTCGAGAACAAAATTAGGTGAATGTAGATGGACCAACCTTCCACGTAAGGAGAAGTTCCCAGGCACAATCAGAGAATCCACCATTTGACAAATAAATTTTTCTATTTCTACAGTTCATTATTTCTGGATCACTCTCTATAACAACATTCAATGAATTTTCCCCTTGCCTGGTAAGTTAGAATGTTTCTACTTTTTAAACCCCTCTAAAGATGAGTGGAGAGGAACATTGAGGAGGCAGATTCAGAAAGTGTGAACAGATGCATTTTCTCAAAATATGTGGAAGAGTGGTCCACGCCATTTGCCAATTTAGGCAAATTGGAATGTGAGAGCTCCACTTCCTGACTCTTGAACTCACAAGGATGGGAAATGGGAAAGATAAGGGTGGCTTAAGTTTTAACCTAAAGACTTTTTGCTTCAGTTGAGTCAAACTTCACCAGCAGAAGGCCACCCCCCCACACACAAAACCCCAGGAACCAGGAAATACCTACTTGCCCCTCAGTAAAAAGGTCTTGGATGTTCACTACTCTATTCTCAACTCTGCCTTATGGTTGTGTGTGTGTGTGTGCAGATGTGTGTATGTGCATGTGTGTGTGTGTGTGTGTGTGTGTGTACACACACATATTTCTTCTTGAGATTGGGTTTTTATTGTAGAATTCTTTAAATCAGGATTAAAGTAATCTAGCTCAGAACATAAGAAAAACTTATAAAAAGATCAATGAGACAGGGCTTTCAATTCCCTTGGTCACAGCATACCAATTTCCTGATTGAATTTCCAACCAGGAGAAGGAAACTGACTTACCAAAAACTAAAGCAGAGGTAGTTTCAAGATCACCTTAATTATGTAATTAGGCACAAAGAGAAAGAGTGGGAAAGTGGGAACATAAAATCCATTGTTCATGTTCCTCTAGACAAAACCAAAACACTATAATACAATTGAAGCTAGCCTCAAACTGATAAAACACTCTTTTTGTAATCCAGAAACAAAATAAAGCATCTTTTATGTGCCTCCTTAGCAAGTCAGCTGAGCACTGGTTTCACAATTATTGTGTCACGTGTCACCATGCTATCGTTAAAGCTAGGGCAAGTTTTCACTCTGTCCATATGCCAGTACTCACAAAAACCTAAAGGGTTTCTCCTTAAAAACTTGGAGTTCATCATCTAGTCACTAGAGAACTGTTGAGGCTTTCATTAATCCTTAAATCTATCAGCAACAACTTTGGAGGTATATACTTTCCCTTCTACAGAACAAGATGCCATCGTACTACCTCATGACATGGCTGTAAGATCTCAATGTGACAATATGATTTTAAAAATTTAACACAGCACCTGTCACAGAACAATGCCCATTTAAAGTTTATTTATTTGCAATGGTGCACGCCTGTAATCCCAGCGGCTTGGGAGGCTGAGGCAGGAGGATTTCGGGTTCAAAGCCAGCCTCAGCAAAAGCGAAGAGCTAAGCAACTCAGTGAGACCCTGTCTCTCAATAAAATACAAAATGGGGCTGGGGAGATGGCTCAGTGACCAATGCCCCTGAGTTCAATCCCCAGTACCCAAAAAATTTTATTTGTTCTTCTGTTTTTTTAAAGGGAAATAAAGTTGTTATTAAGCATGAGGTTTTTATACAAATAAAATACATCATTGACATTTTTTTACAGCTTTTCAGAAGGAACTGACAATGAGGTTGCAGAGTGATTTTGGTGTTAATCACCCGTAAATGCAGTAAAAAGAAACAATTCAACTTCAAAAATTGCCACAGATGTCAAAGATCAAGAACTATATAACTGAGATTATTATTTTGTTTAATTTTAATTATCCTCTAATTTATTTTTTCTGTTGTCTCCGTTAGATAAAAAGCAGCCTGGGAATGAACATTGTGAGTTCTATCTTTTCCCTAATTGGGGCGATTCTGTTGTTAGTGGACCTGTGCATCAATGGCCTCGTTTCTCAGGCCTACTGGGCAGTGGTGAGTGTCCCCTAGTCTCCACATTTATGCTTTCTATTCCCACAGAATGAGTCTATGTCTTTAATCTCCTTGTGCTGTAGGAACACCAGTGTAAATCTCTTCTTCTATCCCAGCCCCATTCCTAGAAATGGCATGGCTGGGATGATAGAGTGGGAGAGGTAAGCCTCCGCAGACAGACTAAAGCAGAAAGAGCATTATTGGTCCATCCCACTGTTAATTCCAGGAACTCAAGGGAAGGACTTGGATAGGCCCACTCCTCAGAATACCCCAAAATTATTTTCCAACAATTTGAAATTCTGTATCAACAAGAATGTGAAGCTATTGAGTGCTTCTTTATTTTAGGTTAAAATGAGGGACAGGAAAATAATAGTGACAAGGACATCCAATTTTTACTAAAGAAGCCCAGAAAGTGAAGCCATTTTGAAATGAAGCATATGGTCTCCGAATGTGTTCAAATGCAATCATTCATTCATGATCTTTATACAGGCCAAGCAAGGACTCTGACCCTAGGAGGAAACAGGTGGTCTGAGGGCTAGAATGGTTACCACAGATAAGGAATGCAGCAACACAGTAACACAATATATTTGTGTTTTGAATGCATTATTGTCTTTTGCAGTATAGAGAAAGGCATATAAGGCAAGAATAGGTAAGGTGATATCTTAGTCTGTTTTCTGTTGCTATAACTGAATAAATGAGGCTGGGTACCTTATAAAGAAAAGATGTTTCTTTAGTTGCTAATTCTGGAAGACCAAGAGCATGGTGTCAGTATTGGCTTCTGGTGAAGGCCTATTGGAAGACAGCATGGGAGCATGCATCCCATGGAAAGAATGCACAAGAGACAGACAGACAAAAGGGCCAGGCTCACTCTTCTATAACAACTTGCTCTTGTGAAAATCAACCTTCTCCTAGAAGACCTAATCCACTCAGGAGATGAGCATTAACACCCTCACAAACGCAGTCCTGAGCCAATCACCTCCCACCAGGCCCTACCTCTTCATGTCCCACCACCTTCCAGTGTTTACGCCTGCCACGTAAGATTGGCCCATGCCTCCAGCATGTGAACCCTTGGGGTACAAGCCATATCCAAACCACAGGAGGGGACCTCTTGGTAAATAAGGTGGGCTTCAGCAAGGAAATGAATTTCATATTTTACAATGTCGAATGAAAAGAACAAAATGTTACTGAAAATTCAGTTTCAAACCTGGAATCCATGTACAGAAATAAATCCAATGTGACTCGAGATGGTGGAGAAAGCACAGCTCCTAGTCCTGGTTCTTATCCACTCCCCAAGAAGCCAAACTGAAGAAAGAACAGAAGCCAAGAAATACAAAGCAGCCTTACCAATGTGCTCCCATCTGGAGTTGGAAAGACTGGGGTGGACAGCCGTGAGTTCTGAGAAGGAAGAAAGCAAATGATTTATGGGAGAAGCCCTCCTACAGCGCTCAGTGATCCACGGGGTAGAGTCCACCTCTGGCCATGGGGCAGGCACTGGAACCAGTCATTTAGCAGAGTCTCAGAGGAGAGAAAGTGAAGTTCATGTCTCAGTACCGGCTCAGCTCTCTATCTCCCGGAAACAGCTGCCTGGTAGGCATTCAGGGGAAAAAAAAAAAAAAACAATTGTGCCTAAAACAATTGTAGCCTTCAAGTCAAAGGCAACAACAAGCAAAACAAATTGGATTCAAAGAGTAGAAATACAAATCAAGGAAAATTCACCCACCCTCCCTCTGAACAAATACAAGGCCCATATGGATCTGTTCACTTTAAGAATGAAAGGTTGAGAAAATGACAGGAAATGAACCAAGCCCAATAGCGTGATTGAAAGAAGGAAGGAAGGAAGGGAAAGAGGGAGGAAAGAAGACCAAAAATTCGATCTGGTTGGTGAGTCAGCAGAAACCCACAGACACACATTATCCATTTTTAGTAAAGGCATAATCCAGCTCATTAGGACACTAAACACATCAGATGATAAGAGTGGATGTGAATTCATATGTCTTCCTTCTTCCTCATAAGATGTACCTTGGTTTGATGAGGGTGTGGGTCACATAAACCATAGGGAAAAAAAAAAACCACTGAGCTTCCTCATTCTTGTGGTCTAAATCCGGGAAAGCTATATCCACCATTTCTAATCCAATTGCCACTCCCAAGGAACAGCGAAAGTACTCGGTGACTATCACAGGACTCAGACCCAACATCTTGGTTTCCAGGCATCTGTGTTAGGTTTTTCAACTAAACATAGAGCCTCTCTCTGACTCTCCTTCCCTCTCTTACTCACTATTTTTCCTTTCTTTCTGTCTCTCCATGTATCCATTCTTCTCTTTGCCTTGTGCCTGTTCATACAGAGCCAGAATAATAGCCGCCCGTGCTAACTTTGGTCACTTCTAAACAGTAGCATTTGAGATAATGGATTAGTGGCTATATTTCTGGCTTTTTGTGAATGACTTTCTTATTAAAAAAAAGAAGAAGAAGAAATGAGGAAACCATTGAAGGAAAAAAAATTATCTCTTTTCTAATATTTCTAAGTAAAGCAGTCTACTGGCCAAAAGAAGTCTTTTGGTATTGTAAAAAAAAAAAAAATCAAAATAAATCCATATTCCCCTGAAATAAGCGCTTGCTGGTAATGGGAAAATCATTTTCAGTTAAGCATGAGTAATATTGCATTTAATGAGCAATAACTTGTCAAAGCCCGTGTGAGGCCCTCCTGATTAGTATTTATTTGTGGTTTCAGATTTCTGGGAAAGGAATTTCAGCCATGCTGATGATTTTCTCCCTCTTGGAGTTCTGCATAACTTGTGCCACGGCCCATTTTAACAAGCAAATGGTCACCAACACCAGTGGGGTGAGTGGGGGGTCTCTTCTTTGTAAAATAGCCTGTAGACATGCTGGAGAGACACAGACTTACTTACAAGGGCACTTTTTGTCCCTGTGTTGGACGGGGCTGGAGAAGGCCGAATAGGCTGTACTAACCGCACTGCTTGGTTTATACTCTTTCTTTCTAGTCTGTCCTGGTCATTCCAGCTGTGTATGCAAACAACCCGTGACACAAGAGTCTTCCTCAGCTCCTCCGAGAAATGATGGGTAACCAGCTTATGCTCCTAAATATTAAAGAAAATGGGGGCACTGGGCCGATATCATGGGGGTAAAACTACTCTGCAAAAACTGCTTGTGAAGCTGGTCTTTACTGTCTACGATGATTGTGAATCTTCAGAGATTGCATTTGAGATTTGTGCATCACTAATGACAACCATATCTCCCCGTCACTGTCTTGTATTTACCAGTACCCCACACTGGCAAGGGTGAAGGACCAGAGAACTGAAAAAACAACCCTTCAACTCTGAAAGCCAGATATTTTCCTGTTGATGTTACCTTTTCTGCAATAAAATGCTATTATGAACATAATCCCTTGTTTCTTTTTTTTTTTTTTTTTAATTGTCTGATCTCATACTGGTTGTATAGTCACTCTGAAAAACCCTGCAGTGCAGACTGGCAGAGCTTTTCTGATGATGCTCTGCAGCGTGTCCAAGTCACTGGAGATTCTTCACTCCTCCCTGCCTCCCCTTTTCTGTTCAGAATGGACCAACAGCCGGGCAAGGCTGACACGTGGGGTTGGTGCTGTTGGTGTTGTTTCCATTTTTGCCTTTTGGTTCTGAAGTAGAAGAAACATTCACACATTTAAAAGCCAGTGGGAGACAGGCACAGTGGCGCACACCTGTAATCCCAGCAGCTCAGGAGGCTGAGGCAGGAGGATAGAGAGTTCAAAGCCAGCCTCAGCAACTTAGCAAGGCACTTGGGAACTCAGTGAGGCCCTGTGTCTAAATAAAAATAAAAAAGGGCTGGGGATGTGGCTCAGTGGTTAAGTACCCCTGGGTTCAACCCTTGGTACTAAAAAAAAAAAAAAAAAAAAAAAAACAGTGGGAACAATTAAGGTAAGAGAGAAGGGATAAATGACAGTTTTAAGACATCAAAATCACAGGTGGAGGACATGACCTAAGCTGTAGAAGGAGGAAGGGAAGATGTGATTGTTGCAGAAAGCCACAGGTCTGCATGAGGGTAGTGAGTATATGAGGAGCTTCCAATATCATGGCTCTTGTCATCTCTGTCAAAGTAGAAGTGAGCTCATGTCCAAGTGGACAGCATGAATAGAATCAGAATATCTAACAAAATGGGTAATGACAAAAAGTCATGGAAGTGAAGACTAAAATGGCAAGAGAAACAGGAGGCTTGCCGGGCTGTGCTGAGGGCATGTTTGAGGGGATGATCACAAACTTAGAGTTCAAACAAACTGCCCCCCAGAGCTTGGGTGCCCAGACACAGATCCAGAAAAAGCACCTACCTAGCATTAGGATTTTTCTAGAGAGGATAATAAAATAGCAAAGAGACAAGAAACCCAAAGACATCATTTTAAATATTATTAAAATAATTCCTTGTGAAATCTAAACTTCATAGAAGTGAGAAAAATGGAAAAGAACAGATGAACTGATTTTTTTAAAAAATGAGATATCTGCCTTTATCCTGTAGAGTTGTTATGAAGGACAAATTAGGCGTGAGGAGAAAATGGTTTGACAACAGCCAAGTATTATCCATTTTTGAAATTCTGAAATTATTCAAGAAGTCAGATGAGGAAAAAATATACAATGAATGAATAGGCCATGAAATAAGAATCACTGGAGAAGCAGAAGAAAACAGACTTTTTGCATCTGAGGAAGCAAATATATTATGTCAGGGGAGAGTCACACCATTTTGAGGTTCTAGCCCTGCCTAGGTCACCAGCAGCTCAGCAAAAGGGAAGACATGTATTATGGTCTTAGGGTCTAGAAACTAAACAGTTGCCCTCCCAAATATCTGGGGGCATGGTATGTTGTATATCCAAGCACATAAAGCAAACAACTATAAAAGGAACACTTCCTTTAGGGACTGTGGCTATTCCCAGCAAAGTTATTTTTAAGATAAATTTCTAACAAATATATCCTATTTTTCAATTTGTTTAAGTAATAGTAATTATAATAGTCAACTATTTAGCTCGCTCTAGGTGCCAGTCACATTCCAAACACTTACCTACATTAACAAATTTAATACAGCAACCCTGTGTGGTAAATGCTATTATTAGCTTCATTCTCAGATGAGGGAATTTTGACAGAGAAGTTAAAAAACTTGACAGGAAGCTGTCAAAGAGTACAGCAAGGATTTGAACCCCCAAAATCTGATGACTAAGTCCAGGCATTTCCTACTGTCTCAGATATCATCAGAGATTTTTCAGCTTCCAAACAAAAACATATTTATCTATAGTAAACTTTCAGTCTGTTTGGAAAGAACTGCCTCACTCCATGATAGGTGGTAAAAGGGTTAGTAATATAACAATAACTGCTTTCAACACTTGCTTCCTGAAGGTTACCATTACCTTTGAATCACTCCTGGGAATCCCCTAACTGCACTTCCAGAGTGTCAAGTACTTCCTGCCAAGGACCCCCGCCAACTTCTCCTGTGACTAGATAGTCAAAAGTTGCTGAGTTGGGCTCAAGCATCCAAAATTTTTATTTGAGGCTCTTTGGAATGCAAAAACTAAAATCACCTACTTTAGTAGTTTAAACAACACTATAAGCATAACATTTTAAAATAGTGAACTCATGTTAAGCAATGGAATCAACTGGATTTTTATCCAGATAAGAACAATATTCATGCATTATTCTGTAAATATTTGTTGTCTACTCTGGACAGGGCAGTGTTCTATGTTCTTGAGAAAAACAGATAAAGATTCTATTTCCTGGAAGCTTATATTATTTATGTATTACACCTCCTATTAAAATATAAAATCAAATGTTTGACTTCAAAGTTTAAAACTTATAAGTTTCCTGAAAATGTGCCTATGATCTGACACCTGAGAAGGTGACTGACATAGAAACACTAGCTCAACATAGAGGTCATGTGCCCACTATTGTTTGCGTTCTGACACATTTTAAAAAAGTGTTTATCTATTCATTAATTTCTCCAAAAAGTATAGTATACTACTCTTTGGTGACCAAACATTATTAGACTATTACATAAAATTTAGACTTTGAATATTTTCTGTTTGGAGTAATATAAAACAGAATGGAGTAAATGTTAATGTACTTTTTTCCCCACACACGTAACTACAGCTGGATTCACCCAAAAATTATGACTTAGGCTACATACACATGTACTCACATACATTCAAAATTCAAGTATCCTGTATTTAGTCTCTTCCTGCCTCAGAAAAGTATGGATTATTATCAGAATTCTAGGGTGTCTTCCAATTCTAAATTGTAAGACTTTAGTGAAGGTGAATAATTCAGTATAGAGTGCATGAGTTCAAGAGATATCTTTCTGGAAATCATAAATATATCTCAGATACACGCATATCTTTGATTCATGCTTGGCCAGTACAACATTTATGAACACTCTCTTTCCAAAAGTATGTTTTGCGTTTGTCACACTTCTCTAATAATCAATTATTCACAACTTTCCACTTTTCCCAAAGAGCGGATGCTGACCAAACTTACCTTGAGTTTGGATGGTAGGGAGTGGGGTGCAGGGTCTTAGACATCACTTTACAATTGAGAAAATGAAGTCAAAGAGTTGTACAGTGGAGTGTATGCAGCCAGAACAGGAGTTGGGAATCATCCCTAGACCTTTTGACTTTTTCAACAGCAGATATGTTGTAAAGTGGAAATAAACAATTTAAGGCACTCAAATGTTGCTTCAAGATAGTAAATTTAAAAAAGAGGAAAATATTTTTAAACTATTAAGTAACATTTTATTAAGAACAGTATTCAAGTGATAATGGTAACTATATGAAAACTAAAATCACTGTATATGCATATATGTCTTGATATGTATACATATACACTTATACATTATACTCTGTATACACATGTATACACATACATTTTAACAATTGTATTTCTACAATAACCCTAGTCTACACAGATTAATTTCCTTTTTTCTTACTAGAACACACTGGTGCTTACATGAAGTAAGTATCTGTTTTTATATATAAATAAAATGAAATTCCTCAGAGGGATTGGGACATGGTATTTATCAGGCTCAAAGCCAATGCTGATTACAGTATTGCCTTAATCATCTACAACAATGGTTTTTAACAACATTATAAAAGGCATGGTATTTTCAGTACATTTCCTCTTACTGTCTCTTATATTCTGCTAACCAATTCAAAGAAAATCCATTCAAATAAAAAACATGATCCACATGGAGGATTATTGAAAAAGAAAAAAGAATAAAAAGTGAGTCATACTGGATGCCAAACTCTGACTGGTTGCTTCATCATTACTAAGGGATGGACACCATAGAAAAATCAAATGGAAAAAAAAAGTTAAAAAGAAGGGAATTCTAAATTTTTCCAATCCAGTTTATAGGTATAGAGAAAAATCAGAGTTGGCTTTATCAGAGGAATGAAGAAGTACCAAGGAACTGTGCTTGTTGCAGTTTGACTCACTATTTTTTTCCTGTCTGTGCTCATATGGAATCCACATTTTGGCCTCTGTAAAGAAAATGATCAAATCCATGTTAATTTCCAGAGACTATTGGCTGAACCTTAACTGAAAGAAAAAGATATCAGTCATAGTGGCCAGTTACTACAAAGGGTTATCCCATTAGAATTGGCTGTTTCCACTACAAATTCTAATATATCCATAATCTTGGATTAATCTTGAACAGGCATTCAAGGTTGTTGTTCTTTCTATAGCACACAGAATGGCTAATATCCTCCTAAACTTCTCTGCTCATAGACAAATAAACAATACAAACATAGAAAACAAAGTGTAATGTGACTTAAGAATAAAGTTAATAACTGCAATGATACACTGACCAGTTTAAAATGTAAAGACTATAAAATGTCTGGGCGTTTCTCTTGTTGTTGTTGTTGTTTTCTTTAATTTGAAAGGACTTTGGAGTCCCAATGTAAGGAAGTTAACTGTACAAAAAAAAAAAATCCACTTTTGAGTTGACTTTTCAAGCTATAAAAAAGCTCACAAAATATCTTGGCAGCTTTAAATACTACTCATTTCATTTGGTAGATTTAAGTACTACGGATGTTGGAGATACTTAGAAAATTTCTTTATAAAATATTTCTTTCTGAATGTTTGACTCTCTAGCTTTCACTGAATATTTACATTGCAAGCCAAAATGTCAATTTAAAGTTTCCAGGAACACAAATCAAAGTTCAAAATATTTACTAGCCTATAGAATGTCTGATCTCCAGATACACCTCATTAAGTCACCTGTAATTGCTTAACAAGATCTGTACTTGCTGGGGCTGGGGTTGTCGCTCAGTGGTAGAGCACTCGCCTAGCATGTGCGGGGCCTTGGGTTCAGTCCTCAGCACCACATATAAATAAATAAAATAAAGGTATTGTGTCCAACTACAACTAAAAAAAAAATATCTGTACTCACTAGAGTACATTGTTTGCTTGAACCCCAACCCCACTCCAACTTCCTCATCCACGCTTTAGATCTGACTCTTTTCTCTTCTAGCTGCGGCTTCTACTTGTCTTCATAAACATTGTTTTAACTACTGCCTACATCAAATAGAAAACTGACACTTTGTAGATGAGCTAAAATGCACCCAGCCCCTTCCCCAGTAGGTTGGTAAAAAAGTTATTCTGGCCTCTTGCTATTTCTTTTTTTAAAATAAGGTATGGAGTGGGAGTGGGGGTGGGGGCATGGGAAAAATGGAAGAACTCTGAATGCTATTTCTTTCGTTACTCATGTTTGCCTGAATGGGAGGTGAAATGTAAACTCAGTGATTTGCCTTTTTCAAGTTTTACATCTCATAAAGTACATTTGTGATCAAAATTTTTGAGGACAGAATGGATGAAGGGCTGACTTTTCATCAACTACCGGGCCACTTTGCCGCGGACACGTTTATAAGTGACACCAGGAAGCAATACCTTGGAGCAGCCATTGCTGGAGATTCCCAGCAAAGGTTGGCAGGTGGACCGATCACGTGGCTCCGGGCCCCTAGTGGGTCTGCACACGCGTACTCCCTCCGCCCCGCCCGTACTCAAGTGTCCGCGCAGGCGCACGAGGACAGCGCCAGTGCCGTTGGATACCCTAGCCACCAGAGGAGCCTGAGGACCGGCTCAGGGCTGGACTCCGGGCTACCTCTTGATGGCCACGCAGTGGCATCTGGGAACCTGGCGCTGAGGCCGCCCTGGGCCGGGATCTGCCTCTTCAGCGGACCCGGGCGCTGGAGTGAGGCCCCGGACCAGGGTGACGGCCCAGGCGGGGGAAACCTTATCCTGGGCCTGGACCGGAGAGGGGGAAACTCGATCTTTGGGACTTTGAACAAGTAAAATGCGAGGTAATGATGTCGCTTGCTTTGCTTTCCCAACGTGTCGGTAGCCATAACGGGGCAAGGAGTCTGAGGCCCGCGCCCCACTATGCCTCCCCGCTGCAGGTTGGGCCTCGTCGCCCCTTGTTTGTCACTTCCTCCAGCTACAGTCTCTGGGTCCTAGCCCAGGACATGCAAAAATGAATTCCCTGGCTTCTGGGAGCTCTTGCTGACGTAGGAGCCAGCCCTGAAAATCAAAAGTAGGAATTATGGGCAAAATATTAGGAAAACAAGAATATCTAACAGACCTGTCAATCACCGCAGGCTTCCCAAAGATTCCTGCTGCAGCCTTTAGACTGAAACCGGGTAGTGGCCCCCCGGGAGGTAAAGGTGAGCTGGCTGGTGAAGGGTTTTTGAAAATTTTGGACATAAGTGGTGTTTCCCCACCCTTCCGCCCTCAATTTTTCTATTTGTTTATTTGGTTTTTTTCCTAAAGACAATGCGGGTTTGCATCTCTACCGAAGATGTTTTACTGAAGATGCTAGAAGTGGATTCTAGTACAAGCTCTGTACTAGAAGAGAATTGTTGTAGAATTTCTGTATAAAGCAATCCTGGAGTAAGAGATTAGGGTTTGGAATATGGACTAGCAGACTTGTTCTTTGTCTCCTTTTGGGTTCATGATGGAACCACCAGATAATAAAGACAAATAAATGATTATTTCCATTTACAAAAACATGATACATAAGTGGATTGTAGAGTAGCCAAATGTAGAAATTTTTTTAGAAAGAATTCCAATCAATTGTTCCATGAATGTTGGAGTGTTTCTTTCTTCCATCAAATAAGCTGAGGATTTTAAACACAAACACACATACACACATTCTTTTTTCTCATTAATATTTATTTGACTATTTCACTTGGGGTGGCTTAAGTGGGGGCCTGATAGAGATTATAGTGTTGCAAAATATTTTACACCCAGAGTCGCTTCATGTCTCTTCCACTGTTTAGCAGTGAGTGAAAAAAGAATTCCTCTAAATACAAAAAAGGATTTATTTTTATTTTCCTCTTATCTGAAAAGTGGCAAATAATGATTTTTCATCATTATTCTACGTGAATTCTATAATTCTGTGAATTTTATTTAATTGTGACACAGAGATTTAACGTGGTTGCCTATACATCCAAAGCCGCCTTTTTTACTTCTCTCAAATTGAATGTATAAAGTTTGCTTCAATTACTAACATATTGTTTTTTATCTTTTGTTATCAGTAGCTCTTATAAGCATTAAGAGACATTGAGAAAATAAATTTCAGAAACAAGGATTAATGAAAACAATCAAGCCATTAAATTTTAAGGGTATGGGATCATTTAGTCAAAACTCCCTTCTTTCTGAAAAGATCAAGACTGAAATTTTAAAATCATCAGTCAGGTGTCATGACTCCTATGTGACATACTAGCAGATGCAGAATTTCACTTCTACAAAAGGATACAGTCCTACAAGGGAATGGAATTATTAGCCAAGTTTTTATCTTAATACAAAGATGATCTAAACACTAGGAAGACTAAAGGGGAAAAAAAAGAACAGGAGCTACTGTTAGGATTGCAGAGCAACTTAAGTAAGTTGTGTGATAGAAGAAAAGATTATTTTTATAAAGAGAGAAGAACTAAGTAGGAAGTATGTGTCCAAAAAAAAAAGCACAGTTGGCCAATTCAAGTATATGAAGTTTTTTTTTTAAATGCAAACGTGGCATTATGAATGATATTAAATTGATTATGAATTGCAAATGAATTGTTGAATGCTTTACTGTAAATTCTCTAATACTGTTCCTTACATGTCCCTTCTATTAGGTCACCTATAGACACTGCTTGCCACTAAAAGGTGATATCTGTAATATACTAGTATTTTTTAGTCACAAAGAGGCTTTTCAGTCATGGAGGCTGTCATTCAGAAGAGGTGGATAATGCTGATACCTCTAAGAATTGAAGCATAGAAAGAACAACTGTTGCTTCTAACTTTAGGAAGATGATTAAAACTATAAAAAAGAATCAAACTTATGTATTTTTTTTCTGAGGAAATCATGTGTGTGTGTTTTGTATTGTTTTGTAGAAGTTTGCTAATAAAGCTATCACCAAAGGTTAGAAACAAAATCAAGTAGAAGAAATGCTTATAGTATGGCATGTGGGAACACCTCTGCAGCAGATAGTCTTGTGTTAGGGGTAAGTAGTATTTCACTTTGACTGAATTCACGGTCGTAAATATTTCAGTTTTGAGAAGAGTATTCTTGTATCTGGAAAGGGATAGCTTTGGTTAAATCAAAGGATAAGAATTTAATATTTAAAAAAATGTTGATTGTCTTCTACAAATTTCGACTAATGTTACATTCTTAAACATTGACTAAACCAACACACAGTATTAGAGAAACCCAAGGAATAAAGTTTTAAAAAGAGAGGGTATGTGTGTGTTTTAACTTTAAGAGAGACTATCATTGATTTTTTTAATTATTATACAGTAGGATATGGTAATTTTGTCTTATTAAGTTATAAACCTGTGAGGTTAAAAACAGTTTACTCTTAATAAATACTAAAGAATTATGAGGATCATGCACTTTTACATCTAAAAGGAAGAAAACTTTTCCATTGACTGATTCTTCCTCTGAATTTGAATACTGTGTATGCCAATTGTTTTAAGTCTTCTATCAGATTGTTAGCAGATAATTTTAACCTCTCTGGGGTCATAGACCACTTTGAGATAGAATGAAAGCCTGAATCTTCTCCCCCAGAACCATGGATATATGGCTGTTTTTGTACTTTTTTTTTTTTTAAGTGGGAGAGAGGGAGTTTGACCTCATGGAACCCACTTTTTGGCACTGAATTAAGAACTTAGTTTTTATTTTCTCAGTTCTGGGGATGAAACCCGGGGCTTCCACACATACTAGACAAGTGCTGTACCACTAAGCTCTATCCCAAGCATTAAAAGCCATTTTTAAATAAGAAAACCTGCCTGTTGGCAGAGTTCTTTATAAGCTTTGACTATGTAGATATTTCATAGTTTTCTATAGAAAAGCATCCAGTCATATACAAAGAGACATTATTTTTCAAGCCTACTCCTTTTATCCCTGGCAAAGTCACATGGAATTAGTATTCTTGATACCAGTATGCTTATACAGGCGGTATTTACTGGGTGCCCACTCTGTGCTGGGCACTTAGAGACTGATGATGCAATAAGGAAAAAAACAAAGTCCAGGCCCTCAGGAATTTTGCAATCTTAGTAGGTAATGTTTCTCATTAAGAGGAATTTTGCAATCTTAGTAGGTAATGTTTCTCATTAAGTCCAAAAAACTCTGAAATGATATCATTCTTGTAAATATGATGCAGTGAGAAAGCTTAAATTCTAAACATAAAGAATAGATAGGATTGTTATCAAAAAGGAGGTATCTAAAAAAAGAAAAATACATTCTCTACTAGCTAAGTGCATTGTGTTCCATAGACTACTTGCTTTACAAAGTACAGAAACTCTTAAAACATTAAATAGCTTCCTATTAAAGTTTATATGAAAATGAAAATAACACTCCATCATTTTTAAAGATTAATTATAAAAATGTATAGTATATGAATTATCAGCTCACATAAATTTGAAAATAAGTTTTCTGGGATAATATATTTTTACAAGCTAAAGTTGAATAATAATTCTCTCCTGTTCTAACTTGTCATTTATCTAATGGAAGGATCTAGTGCAAGCAGATCTGCCTGAAATATGCTTTATGTTATTGTATGGATTACGGTTTACTCTAGCATGCTTGTGAAAAAAATCCATACATACCAAGTATTCCTTGAAGGAAAAGGTAAACCTTTCTAAGATTCAAAAGAACAAGAAAATGTCAAATATATGGCTTCCTGCATCCAAGTAGATTAGGAACCACATTTTCCTACATACTGTCAGTATTCTTTCCTTATACCATAACTTGACAGGTGGTATAATTGAATTGTTAACTTTCTTATGGGAGAAGTGGTCAGAGCTACTATTTTTAAACAATCTTTTGGTCTAGTATGGCTGATTCCTAATTGAGAAACCTCAGTCCTTCCTGATTAGGGCCTTCTTTCTGTACTAACCAATTCAGGAAATACATGGGTAGGTGTATTGCTGTTTTACCATCATCTTTTGTAAAGGTGTTGAATATTTCTTATAGTTAAAATTCATTGGAATTGTGTGTTAAATTACATTGTTTCAGTACTAACAACATTCTCTTTTTACAGGCTATCCAGATTATGATTGGCATTTTTCATATTTTCATGTGGTATTTCCTATTGGTTTTGTATATGGGACAAATTAAAGGAGTCTTTGGGACATATGAACCTATAACTTACAAAACAGGATGTGCTTTTTGGGGAATTTTTGTGAGTACAATACATTTATATTGATTTCATTATAATATTCATTTCAGTAGTAGAAGATAGAAAAATAATGATAAAAATATTTAATTTTCATATAAAATCCAGATAATGATGCATGGTTGATAAGTGATGTACTGACTCATTAATAAATGATGCACTACTTATATATACCAAAGCATTGCCTTGGAAAAAGAATAAGAGAAAAATAATGAATTTTCAAATTAAATTTTCAAATTAAAAAGCTTCTGCACAGCAAAGAAAACTAGGGCATATGGAGAGAGCCTGCAAAATGGGAGAATATCTTTGCAAGCTACTCTCTGACAGGGGATTAATATCTAGAATACATAAAGCATTCAAAAAGCTTAACACACATGCACACATACATACAATTAATAAATGGGCAAATGAACAAAGCAGACATTTTTCAAAAGAAGTACAGATGACCAACTAATAATGTAAAAATATGTTCAACATCCTTAGCAATTAGGGAAATGCAAATCAAAACTACATTAAGATTTTATCATACTCCAGTCAGAAATGGCAGTCATCAAGAATACAAATAATAAATGTTGGTGAGAATGTGTGGAAAATGGTACACTCATTCTTTGTTGGTGGGACTGCAAATTAGTACAACCACTTTGGCAGAGCTTATGGAGGGAGATTCCTCAAAAGACTAAGAATGGAACCACTATATGACCCAGCTATCCCACTATTTGATATTTATCCAAAAGAACTAAAATCAGCATACTGTAGTGAGAAAGCCACATCAGTGTTTATAACAATGCAATTGAAATTCACAATAGCCAGGTTAGGAACCAGCCTAGGTGCTCATCAACACATGAATGGATCAAGAAAAGGTAATAAAACACATACAAGGGAGTTTTACTCAACCATAAAGAAGAATGAAATTATGGCATTTGCTGGTAAATGGATGGAAATATAGAACCTCGTCTAAGTGAAAATAAACCAGACACAAAAAGTCAAGGGTGTAATGTTTTCTCTCATCTGAGGAAGCGAGGATAAAATAAGGGGAAAAGGTGGTGTAAGGGGGAATCCCATGAAAATAAAAGGGAAATCATTAGAGTAGAGGAAGGGAATTGAGGAAAGGCAGGAAGAGGAAGGAGACTCCAAGTACATTTCACCTTTATGTCTATCTGTAAAGTACCAATTTAAAAAACAAATAAATGGAAGATCAGTAGAGTAAAGGAAGGGCAAAAGATAGAGAGAGGAGGATAAGGAAAGAGGAAGTACTAAGAACTGAAATGGAGCAAATTAAGTTCCATGCATATGTGATTATGTGAGAGGGACATATTGCCTAAAAAAAAACTTTTAAAAATAGCATATTAAACAATACATTTTCTAGAATTTCAATTAAATGTAATTCAGTAAAAAAATTTTCAGGTTGCAAATTTTGAAAGGCATTTTATTAAGCAAATGACTTAATAATCTAGTTGGAGAGCACTCTCGTTTAAAATTCACAAGGTATTTTCACTTTGATATCATGTTAGTTTTTCTCTTCACCATCTACCTCCTTAGAAATCTCAGCTTTTGTTTACAGAAGCAAGTGTAGAATGTGTGATTTAAATTTACTCTTGTGGAATTTATAAGTTTCAAATTTTGACCTTCTTAAATAAAGGGTGTTGCATGAATGCTGTTTTTTTCCTAAAATTAGCCTTTGCTAATAAAACCACTAAAACAGATAAGGCAAGGAATATTTCAGGGGGTTGTACAGATCACTTTCGAACAATATGGTATTGTTTTCCTGTTCTTGGAAATAAATATTCTCTCATGAAATAATGGAATCTCTTTTTGAAAAATCAAACAAAAGCATAAATAGCAGCTCTTACCTTACTAATTACTATAAGAGTTGTATTTTGTAAATCACAGTGTGAGATCAACTCACAAGCCATGTTTTCCATATCTGGACATGTACTCAGCCAATGCATCATCTCATTAGAAGCAACAGCACTAGAAGAAATAACTGAGTTATGTGTGAAATATTTTATGCACACATAATCAGACTTGATCCCAGATTCAGAACTGCCACAGTCCACATTCTGTCCACATTCCCTTATATATTTCTATTACTAGTGACCCTGTGGTTATTTTTTATAACCTTTGGATAGCATCATTACTTCATGATGGATACTTATCCTGATCCCTTTAAGTTATTTTTTTTATTACTGTTTAGTATTCTAAAAATACTTGACTTAGAAAATTTTAAAAATACATTTTAAGTTGGCAATCATTATCAATAAATACTTATGTTTTTATGTTCAGTATATTGTGTCAGGAGCTTCCACAATAAGATCAACACAGAAATCGAGTCAATACCTGGTAAGTTGAAATGTTGGGATATCTCTAGAATTGACTATCACTATGCTTAACAATAGGTCTTAATGAAAAGATGATTCAGAATAATGAAGTAGTCTACACACCCTATAAAACAAATTAAGAAATTAAGTGAAAATCTAGGATTACATAAGTTAATGGAGACAAATATGTTGCAGTAGTTAAAGTCATGATTACCTTATGTAAAAGCTTATAAATTATAGTTTTTAGGGTTTTTTGTTTGGTATTCTACCTTTTAACATTATATGAATATCATGATTAGAAAGCATTTAACAGAACCTAATGCCTTTATATATAGATATTATACTGCTCTAAAATCTCATTTTCTGAAAGTCAGATTGTAAATAGGATTGTATCAAAGTTGGGCATTTGTCCAGGAAAAAGATCTGTGATATAGGATAAATAAATTTGATATCTGTTTAAAGTTATTGGTAAATGTTCCCAGATAATTAAAATCTATGATTAAAACTTAATTCCGTTTGATTGTATTTCCACAAGCAGTTTTCATTTTCCATTACTTTTTTTTTCTTCTCCTTTTTAAATTTTCCTTTCTGTTGAAACCCTTTGGTTCAAATCATGTTTTACAATCTTCTTACAACTGATTCACAAGATTGTAAAATACAATATTTTTGATCCCCAATGGATTTGGAAGATTAATGCTTTTTATTTTTTTTTTTTAAAGAGAGAGAAAGAATTTTAATATTTATTTTTTAGTTCTCGGCAGACACAACATCTTTGTTTGTATATGGTACTGAGGATCGAACCCGGGCCACACACATGCCAGGCGAGTGTGCTACCGCTTGAGCCACATCCCCAGCCCAGATTAATGCTTTTTAGTTTGTTGATAATTTAATGTTTTGTCTACATTAACTGGGTTTTGTGTAAACCAGAAATATATCTTGCATGAGCAGCAAGTGTACAAATACTTCTAAAGCCTCACAAACTAGATCAAAGTTTTTAATTAGATGACTTTGTTTTAGCAAGACAAACTGTTTAACCAAAGTATTTATTCTGAATATAATAAATTTACCTTATGTCTCCTTTTCAGACGATATGGGCTTTGATCATGAACATCTTCTCTGTAATTACTGCATTTATTGCACTATGTCTAACAGTACTTGAGTTGTCTACTTTTCATACTGTGTCATATAGGAATTATGGACAAGCGGTAAGTGGCCTGTTGTATAGGAAAACCTTAATTTAAAAATTATTATTTTCAGTGATTTTGAAGACTTAGGATATAAAACGAGGCTTGTATTGTTCCTTTATGTGGCAGTGAGGTCTTGATTGAAAGAGCTTAATTTTAAAAAATGATTCTAAGGTAATATTTTTAGTTCATATTAACAAGCCATTTGAATTCTTGATTTTCCCAATTAAAATAAAGCAAGTAAAAAATATAAAGACTTCAATGATAAGTGTCTTTGCGTTAGGCACAAGGTCTCTGATGATTCTTTTCATGTAAGAAAAGCATAATCCTGGACCATAAAACCATTCCCCAAATCAACAAAAGAATTCTGCTATGTATGCATAGTTCAAATTTTAAATGCCTAGTGATTTCTCATTTCACAGAACTTTTCATAGCAACCTATCTTTGCATCTTATATGAATTTTGATTATATGAAATCACTATATTTCTTCCTAAGATATTAACTACATTTATTCCAGCTGTTCTGGCTTTAAATTTCAAATCACAAAATTAGTGCTACAAAAGACTTTAGTAATGCTTATAAAAAAAATCTCCCATTTAAAATGAGGAAAGGTTGCAGGAAGGGCTGGCCAACAGAACAAAAGAAAAAACAATTATTATAAAATAATGACTAGAAGAGTTACTGTAGGAGAGGGATATGACTTTCTCTCCTTCCTATACACTTCCTCTCTTTACCTGCAATATAGTATGTAGAGGATCATCAGTGGAAATAATTCAGAGAATAGAAAACAAGACTGTATGGCCGGGTGCAGTGACGCATGCCTGGAATCCCGGTGGCTCAGGAGGCTGATGCGAGAAGATCGTGATTTCAAAGCCAGCCTCAGCAAAAGCAAGGTGCTGAGCAACTCAGTGAGACCCTGTCTCTAAATAAAATACAAAATGGGGCTGTGGATGCGGCTCAGTGGTCAAGTGCTCCTGAGTGCAATCCTCAGTACCCCTCTTCAAAGAGAAGAAAGAAGAAAGAAAGAAAGACCGTAGAATAATAAGCAAATAATTGAAAGTACAGTAATACCCCAAAATAGATGGTGTGTAATAAATGACTTAAATAAACATACCCAGATTTCCCCTATAAATTCTAAGAAAAATCTCCAATATCTGGTGATTCAATATATAGATAACTTCAATTGTGATTTTGTTTGCAGAGAATAAGAAGGGTGTACTTAAGTTATTAAGTGTATGATTGTTTCAGGGTACTTAGGTCACCATTCTTTTTCCTAAATTATAATCATCAATTTAAGATAATATTGCATAATTGTCAAGACCTTCTATATTAGTCTGTTTTTTCAAAGCTATAACAAAATAACTGAGACTGTATACTTACAAGAAAGAAAGGCTGAAAGTCCCAAGATAGGTAGCCCTGTTTGACCTCTAGTAAGGGCCTAATGGCAGATAATATCAAGGGAGAAAGTACCTGACAGGGTCTACAGGTAAGACATGAAAACAAAGATTGGGAAAGGCTCAGTCTTGCTCCTTTATAACAACGCTTTCACAAGATTTAGCTAGAGTCTCATGAGAACTACATTAATTCCTTTTAAGAACAGCACCTCCAGTGACCTAACAATCCCTCCTCCCATGTCCATTTCTGAAAGTTCCCTGCCACTTCTTAAAGTTAACAAATGAGAACCAAGTTTCCAACACATGAACCCTTGGGGGGTGCACTGAAACCTTATCCAAATCACAGCACCTGTCTTTTGCAATAAATATTAAGAACCACTGTTGACTGTACTTATCTGAACTCAGTACTAATGATTTTCCCCAAAACCACAAGTTTTATCTTTTTTTTCTGTGATTAGTTATACAAAATGAACTTGTACATTAGACATACATTTCTTACCCACTGGCTTTTCCCAGTGGCGTTGTTGAGTTATGTCTACATTTATTAAGATAGCCAACATTTTACAATATTTTCACATGCCCCTTTTATAGCATAAGAAAGGTGTTTGGCTACATAAGAAAGTCATCCAAGTAATCAGTGTTCCGAGGAACACTATCATCTGTCCCCCAAAGTGCATACCTCTGAAATATGTCTCCCATATAACAACATGGTTAATGGTATAGACTCCAGAACCAGATTGCATTGTTCAAATACTATCCTTATACCTGCTAGCTATGTGTAATGCTTTGGTGAAGTTTAGCTTCCTGTTCCTTAGTATTCTTATGTGTAAACAGGAAAATGTTCTAATTCATGCCTGGTAGCTAATTGTTTTGTTCTTTCTCTCAAACTCCAAGCCTATTAATCTGGTGGCTAGCTTGACTTCTTTACTTGGCTATACTTCTATCATCATCTCAAACTCAAAAGATATAAAATAGAAATTGCTTACTTACTTGAAAGTACAGTACTGTAAGACCCCCTTGTTGAAATTTTCTAGACCCAAAATCTTAACCTTGGCTGCTCTCTTTGTACTGGCTTTCCAAATTACCAAATATCATTTATTCTTTATTTAACATTTTAAAATTAGATTTCTCTTATGTTTAAGTCTAGGAAATATAATGCAAATTGACCTTAGCAAAAAAGAGCCCTTGCTGATTTAAGCCTGGTTCATAAGCATAGATTATATTTCAAGAACTCATATTCTCTCTCTTACTTTGCTATTTGAGCTGCTCCATCAGACATCTTGCTGCTTTAAGGGAAGAAATTGACAACAACACTAACTTACAAATAAAGGGATGTAGGCAGAGTGATTTTTTAACAGTCTTGCCAGTGAAGAGGCCACAAATAATTTCCACCTGAAATTTTATGATTTTGTATTGCTGCCAACAAACATAAATTAGAATTAAATCCTTCAATCTTCCTAATCTTCCTGTTCATGTCATACATGATCAAACACTGTTTCATTTAAAACTTCTTTATCATTCCTCAAACATGTTAGTTTCTTGTGTTGTTTGCTTGTGTAAATACACTAGGTCATTGTGATACAACTCCATTATTCATTTTATTTTATTTCTCTGTTAATTATTTTGTCACACTTTTAACTTATTTGGGGGAGGCTATTTCTCTTTTTTCCCACTTTTTTAAAATTGGTGCATTATGGTTGTACACACTGATGAAATCTGTTGTTACATATACATACATGCACACAATACACAATATAACAATATAATTTAGCCAGTATCACTCCTCTGTGCTCCCCACCTGCATCTCCCACCTCTTGGCCTCTTTCCTCTACTGATTTCCCTTAGATTTTCATAAGATCCACTACATCCTTCTTTTCTTTTCTCTTCCATAGATTCCTCATGAGAGAAAACATGATGACCCTTAATCTTCTGAGTTTGACTTATTTTGCTTAACATAATTGTGTCTATTTCCATCCATTTTTCTACAAATGCCATAATTTCATTTTTCTTTCCGACTGAATAACACTCCATTGTGTATAAATGCCAACATTTTCTTTATCCATTCATCTGTTGATGAACACCTAGGCTGATTCCATGGTTTGACTATTATGAATTGTGCTGCTAAACATGAGTATGCATGTATCACTGTGGTACGATGACACTAATTGTTCAGGATGAATACTGAAGAGTAGTAGAAGAACTGGGTCATATGGTGGCTCCATACCTAGTCTTTTGAGGAGCTTCCATACTGATATCCATATTGGTTGTACTAATTTACAGTCTCACCAACAGTGTAAAAGTGTTCCTTTTTCCCCACATCCTCTTCAGCATTTATTATTTGTATTCTTGATGACTGCCATTCTGAGCAGTGTAAAATGAAATCTCAGTGTAGTTTTTATTTACATTTCCCTAATTGCTATGATATTGAACTTTTTTTCATATACTTGTTGGCTATTTGTATTTTTTCTTTTGAGAAGTGTTTGTTTAAATCATTAGCCCATTTATTAATTGGGTTATTTGATTTTTTTGGTGTAAATTCTTTCTGAAAAAAGGTTGCAATGAAACAAGTAAATAAAAATTGAAGCTGCCTAAAATTCTGCTTTCTCCTTCCTTTTTTCCTCAGCACTACCCTTATTTCAAAGATCCTGTCTCTTCATGAAGCCTTTCTAGATACTAGTGGCTTTGAGTGAACCTCCTACTGCCTATAATTATTAAGCATATTTTTATCCATTTTGACATTAACCTTACCATATGTGACTTATTCTCCGTCTTTTCTACTTGATTATAAACTCTGAGAAAGCAGAAAGTTTTTGTCACTGTATTCTCATTATTTAATCCCTAACACTTAACATTTTTTCACATATAAAAGATATTAAATAGAACCAACAAAGAAAAAGGAGAAAGAAGAAGAGGAGGAGGAGAAGAAATTGAAGGGAAAGTGAATTATGTTGCTATTTCTTTTAGGTCTGAATATCCTTATTTACATAGCCAGTACAAAGACTGCTTATTCAGGAAGAGCTCTGTTATGATTTGCATAGCTCACCCATAATGTATGTAGTTGAAAATATTTCCAGTAACATCAGAAGAGATCTGTTTTATTTATCCTGGAAGTCACAATCACTTGTGCTTTCAAGTAAAATGTTTGTTGAATTCTTTTTTAATTTGTTCATCATTCTATGCTATTACAGCAGTATCTCTGAGAAATTTTTATCACCACAAATGTAAGTTTAAGTAAATTTGTAGTTACTAATAGCTGTCTTAATAAACAAAAATAGCTTGTTAAAAAACCTCTGGGTTGCCATCTAATCCTTAGAAATAGAAGGGCCAAATCTTACTAACTGGAGACCTTACATAGCAAGTTGTGCCAGGGACTCTGTAGTGAGGACATAAACATTAATTAAAAAGTTATAAGAAGTGTAACAAGAATGCTAAGTGATGAAGATCAAGGACGAAAGCCACATACAATGAATAGGGAAGAAGTGTAGCATGAAAAATTAAGAAGAAAGCAAAATAATAAAAATGTCTAGGGAAATCACATTGGGAAAAGGTCCATTTATTGTTTTCCTTCTTTTCCTTGGTTCTTATACTACAGGCTCCTTCCATGAGCTTGTTTGTGCTTACTAAAAATAATAATGTAAGATTTCTCCCTATTTCCTGATTACAGAAACTAGGGAGGGAAGTTTCACGTATTTTATTGGCTTCGTACCTCTTGGAAATTGGTATTGCACTTGCACATTCAATCTGCTGCTGTGCACAGTTGGTAAGTGTTTACTCAGGCAAATCAAGAGATATAAGTTTCTAGAAAGCATACTCTGTAAGGTGATAAAGCACACTATCCAGTGTTTAGAATTAATAAAATGGAATATATTATTTACTTTTCCCCCTTCATTTAATAAATAGAAAACATAAAATGACAAAAGCAATACATGAAACTACATATCAAAATGTATAAAGTGATTTTTTCACTTAATATAATGTGCATTACATCCACACATCCAAATCTACATAAAAAATTTTTTTACTAATTGTATGATCATTTTCTCATCTTGTTACATGTCTTTTTTTGCAACTATCATAAGCATCTTTTCATTAAAAAACACATCTAAAGAAAGCCTTCTTATAACTTATTTTTTATATATTTTGCATTCCCTTATTTCTGTATATTTAACTTTGTTCCCAGTTTTCTTAAATTATAAACAATGATTCAATAAATATTTCAATACAAATATTTTTGCAAACAAGAGACTATTTCTGGAAGTGGTAGATTCCTAAAAATGTGGGTGTAGGGTCAAGTTTAATATTCCAAAATGCTGGAATAATTAATAATACTATAGAAATATATATGAGAATGTCTGTTTTCTCACAAGCTTAAAATAACTAGATACCTAACATTCATTCATGGTTTTTGCAAATATTCATGAAGAATCTACTATTTGCTAGGTTTTTTAATAGGCACTAAGGATGACTAACAAGACACTGTCTCTTCATCAGGGAATTTGCATTCAAGTGGAGAAGAAAGATATTTATATATAAAATGGTCATATATGTGCATATATACTCTATATAATCATGATAGTAAAATGTTATGAAGTAAAGGCAGAATAAGGAGATAAGGCAAAGGTATTTTACATACGATGGTCAGGTAAGACTTAGGGACTGACTGAAGTACACAAACTGAGACCAGAAAAAGGTTTTGGGCCGTGTGTGTGCGTGCACACGTGTGCACATGTGTGTTGATATGTGTCCACATTTATAGAGATAAAAAAAGAGGACTAACATTTTTGAGAGGAAAATGTTAAGGAATAATATAATTAATGTAAAACCATATGTATATAATCCACATAGATATGTTTAATTGGTGTGTATTATATAGAACAGTGGGTTTCATCGTGGCATATCCATACATATATGTGACATAATTTGGTCAGTTTCACTCCTCAGTATGTCCCCTTGCCCTCTTCTCCCCAGGATCCTCTTTCTCTATTCTAATGGCCTCCCTACTTTCATGAGATCTAGTTTTAAAAAAATACAGAATGAATAGGACTTACAGAATGACTAAGTAAGCACATAGCAAATATTCCTAAAAATATTCTGGAAGTTGACCAATGTATACAACAAATTATGAAGTGTTTGTGAATATATACTGGATCTAAATAAAAACTCGTCTCTGATATGTTAGCTTGGGGCTCACTTTGATTCCTTCAACCTCCTTGGTTTTGTTATGCAGAAATTTACCTTGGTGATTCACACTGTGAGGACCAACAGTTTGCTGCTTGAGAGTTAATTTTATTTGAGGCACAACACAGAAATTTCCATGACTAGCGTAATTAAACCAATAGAGATAACAGTCACTCCTAGACTGACTGAGATTACAATATTGTTGGTCAATAAATTGATTAGCAACCAGCCAGAAACTCAACACAGAGATTCAGAGAACAAGACAGCCAACATGGGATATTTACCTTGATAACATTATGTTTATCCCTTATGATCTGGAAGAATGCAAATATGTGCAAGAGTGTGCTCACACTAAGGAAACTGGAAAGAGCTCTAATGAGCTACTCACCTCTAGCTTAAAAAAAAAAAAAAAAGAAGCCATGCAAAGTAAAGTAAAAGCTGAGATAGACTTATAAGTAGCCTAAACTTTGGAAATATTCTTCAATTCAGAACGAAACAGAAGATCAGAGGACCCCACATCGTAGCAGTTCCCTGAAACTGAACAAAAAAACCAGTTCTGCAAGGGCAAGTAAAGGTAGGAAGGCTATAGAATAACATTTACCCCTTATGGTCTGGAAGAATATAAGTATGTGCAAGGGTGTGCACACTATGGAATCTGGAGAGAGCTCTAGTGAGCTACTCACCTCTAGCTAAAAAAAAAAAAAAAAGCCATGCAAAGTAAAGTAAAAGCTGCAATAGACTTATAAGAGGCCTAAACTTTGGAAATATTCTTCAATTCAGAACAAACAGAGGATCTGAGGAAACCACATTCTCGTAGCAGCTTCCTGAGTCTGAGCAAAAAATCCAGTTCTACAAGGGCAAGTCAAGGTAGGAAGGCTATAGAATAACATCTAACCCTTATGGTCTGGAAGAATATAAATATGTGCCTGGATATGCACACTATAGAAACTGGAGAAAGCTCTAGTGAGTTACCTCTAGCTAAAAACAGAAGCCATGCAAAGTAAAGTAAAAGCTGCAATAGACTTATAAGAGGCCTAAACTTTGGAAATATTCTTCAATTCACAACAAACAGAGGGTCTGAGGAAAACACATTCTCATAGCAGCTCCCTGAAACTGAACAAATAAACTAGTTCTACAAGGGCAAGTCCAGGTAGGAAGACTATAGAATAACATCTCTTATGGTCTGGAAGAAAATAAATATGTGCAAGGGTATATACACAAAGGAACTGGAGAAAGCTCTAGTGAGCCACTCACCTCTAGCTAAAAAAGAAGCCATGCCAAGTAAAGTAAAAGCTGAGACAGACAATTAAGTAGCCTAAGCTTTGGAAATACTTTTTGATTCAGAACAAAATGAGGATCAGAGGACACTAAAAACTCATAAGAGCTCCCGGAAAGTGATCTAAAAACCAGTTCTGCAATGGTAAATTAAGATAGAAAGACTGGGGAAACACTGGTAGACAATTCAAAACTAGCAACCAGATGAAAACCTGAAGTACTGGTTTCTAGACTGTAAAAAGTTAATAAAAGGAGGCAGTACTGGTGGGCATGGTGGCTTGGTGGTGGAGGGAGCTCCCCTCCAATAAGCTGAAAGACATTCTCCCATCAGTTTTAGACAGAGAGGCTGAGCTGGCATGGGAGAACCCTCAGCACTCTGCAGAACAAAGTTAGTGAAAACAGGGAAGTGGCAACAACTTTGGAACCAGAGACTGGAAATCCCTGCATTTTACCTTTATTTTCCATATTTCTCTATTTTTCCCTTTATTGCCTTGTTCTAGGCATATTTTCTTTATGAATATTCAAGACCAATCAGTCACTTAAGTTTTATTTTTCACTGGATCATTGGGTACCCATGCACCGTGCTGTGAGTCAGTCTGGGCACAGGAAGGAGACTAATATCTGGGAGAAACAGTGATTGAAGGAGCCATGACTGCTTAATGAAATTGACACTCTGAACTCTGGATAATGAACATGGCTGACAAGGTGGAACTGGGACTGATCATGGTTAGGTAAAAAGCAGCAATTCCACGACATCCTACTTTGGGCCCTGCACCACCTCCCCCATGTCCAGAAGGATATAGAGAATAAACTGGTACATTCCACAACTGCCTACACCCCCATCCACCCCCACCCCCTTCCCACAGACTGATGTTCTCAGACAAAAGGGTACAAAACAATGCAGATTGGTCTACAGGTACATGGTTGAAAGGGTTAGCCAACAGAGCTGCCAGATTTACATTTCCATCCCTGGTCACAATAGCAACCATTTTGAGAATGAGATCTGCTCTGAATCTTACGGTACTTCACTAATCGAAGTTATAGGCAAGGAGGGAGTAGACTTGAGTACGTAATACTCCTCTTAACAAGTTTGGCCATTTTGACTCAGAGCTGACAAAAACAGAACAATAAGTCTATCAACCTTCCTCATAGCTGGGAGAGTCTAAATTCAAAACTCTGAAAAGTCAGGTCTCCAACTTTAAAATCTCAACGAAAAGAAAAAGAAATTTTTAGTCAATTAATTGGGTCCTCTCTCAATACTTCTTTATTTTGCTCTTATCTCATTCTCTTCTCTCCTTCATCCTTTATTTATCTTTTGTTGCCCCAATATACTTTTCTCTTTTTTTCTTTTTTCTATTTTTTTATTCTTTCTTCCACTTAAATTTAGTACACTATCATTAATGCTTAATATTTCCAGAACATTCTATATTATTTCTCACTCTTTGGTCAATACATTGTAGAGATCATTTAGAATAACATAGGATATGTTGATATAAAGTTTACTTTTAAATTGCCTCTGTTACTAGCAGTTATTCTCTCAAAGTTATACTGGTGGTTGAACTTAACACTTTGATTATGCTGAAGCTAAGATATCCCCAGCCCAGGGATGATTATGAGATAACTACTCACTAAAGGACCCCCACACAAAAGGAGAAGAGGAATTCAACTCAATGGATGTACAAACATATGACCTCAGAAAACATAGTCACCTCTAATAGTTTATAACCTTCCAATAATTAAATCAAAAGATACTGAAGTAGATGAAATTCTGAAGACATTTTTTAAAAATGTTTAAATGATCAAGGAACTATAAGAAAATCTTAAGTAATGAACTTAGGAAATACAGAATATACAGGATGTGAAAGAGCATTTCAATAAAAATATAAAGAAACAGAAATCCTGGAAATATAAGACTAAAAATCAAATGAAAAATTTAATTGAAACTCTCAATAACAGATTAGATCATGTGTAAAACAGAATTTCAGACCTTGAAGACAAAATATGTTAACTTGAACACTCAGAAAGAAAAAAAATAATCATGATCAGAATACATAACAACTCTGGGATAACATTAAGA
Organism: Marmota flaviventris; assembly: GCF_047511675.1. Lineage (NCBI taxonomy): Eukaryota > Metazoa > Chordata > Mammalia > Rodentia > Sciuridae > Marmota > Marmota flaviventris. The sequence goes on along the minus strand of NC_092506.1, from coordinate 12,108,397 downwards.
GACCAAACATAAGAATCATTGGATTTAAGGAAGGAATGTAGATATAGACAAATAATAATTAAAACATTTTCAGTGAAATAATAGAAAAATTTCTAAACATTGGGAATTAGATGGGGATCCACATACAGGGCATTTAAAACCCCACACAGAAAAGATTAAAAAAGAAGGTCTCCATGATACATTATTCTTAAAATACCAAATATATAGGATAATAATAGAATTTTAAAAGGCTCAAGAGAAACATATCAGATTATATACAGAGGTAATCCAATCAAAACAACATCTGATATAACTCAACAAAAACCCTAAAAATCAGGAGGGCTTGGAAAAATGTGTTTCAAACCCTGAAAGAAAATTCCTTTAAACCAAAAGTGCCATATCATGCACAGCTACCTTCAGAATCAAAAGAGAATGAAAACCTTACAAGATAAGCATAAAGAATCCATGACTACTAAGCCATCATTATGGAAAATACATAAAGAAACCCTGACAGAGAAAGTTAAAATCAAATACCAGAACTCAGGAAAGGGTGAATCTCATTGGAAGAGTAGTTAAGTAAATGAGTAATAGGTTCAAATTAAACATATTTATAATAACACTGAATGTAAATAGTCTTAATTCTCCAGCCAAATAACAGACTGGCATATTGGGTTTTTAAAAACAAGGTCAAACTGTATGTTGTTGGGAAAAGACATACCTCTCTCAAGCAAAGACATCCATAGCTGAAAGTGAAAATTTGAAAATTGACATTCCACGCAAATGCAGCCCATAAGCAAGCAAGAGTAGTGACTCTCATATCTAACAAAGACGACTTCAAATTAGAAGGGATAAAGAAGGTCACTTCATACTGGTGAAGGGATTCAAGTCAACAAGATGATATAACAATAACAAATACGCCGGAAACGAATAAAGTAAATCAAACACTACTTGAGAAAATGGCTCTCATAGACCCCAACAGAATGATACTGGGTGATTTTAAACGCTTTTCTTACCAACAGATTGGTCAGCCAGGTATAAGTTCAGTGAAGACACTTCAGAAATTAAAAAAATATATATTATAAATTAAATGTACCCAACACATCTGTAGACTATTTCTTCCAACAACAACTGGGTTTACTTTCTTCTCAGCTGCTCATGGAACTTCTCCAAAAAAAGACCACATTTTAGGTCACAAAGCAAGTCATAAGAAATACAAAAATATCAATATAACTAGGGTCTATTTTGAAAGCTTATATTCCAATAAATTGGAAAGTCTAGAAGAAATAGACAAATTTCTAGACATGTATAATCTACCAAAATTGAAACAAAAGGGGACAGAAAACCCAGACTGGTGACAATCAGTGAGATTGAAGAAAAAATAAAAAGCCTTTCAACAAATGCTCAGGATTGGATGGATTCACATCTGTATTCTACCAGACCTTTAAAGAACTATTGCCAATGCTTCTCAAATTACTCCAGGAAATATAACAGGGGATAACACCTAGTTCATTGTATGAAGCCAGTGAGATCTTGAAAGCAAAACCAGATAACTACACCTTAAAGAAAGAAAAACTACAGGTCCCTAATCCTTAATAAAATACTAGAAAATCATATTCAAAAACACACTGAGAAGTTTATACATGACTGTATAATCATGTTGGTTTCATTCCAGGGATACAAAAATGGTTCAACAAAACAAATCAATAAATTTAATTCACCACATAATAAAATTAAGCACAAAAGTGGGCTGGGTTGTGGCTCAGCGGTGGAGTGCTTACCTAGCACATGCAACGCCCTGGGTTCGATCCTCACCACCACATAAAAATAAATAAACAAAATAAAGGTACTGTGTACAACTAAAAAAATAAATATTTTTTTTAAAAAAGAACAAAAATCACATGATCATCTCAGTAGATATTTTTTAAAAATCTTTGGCAAAATTCAGCACCCATTCTTGATAAAAACATTAAAGAAACTAGGAAGACAAAGATCTTACCTAAACATCTTAAAGACTACATGGGAGCCACTATAATATTAAATGGGGGGAAACAAAGCATTTTATCTAAGATAAGCATGTATATATACCTTTACCTCTCCTATTTAAGACGGTATATGAAATGTTAGCCAGATCAGTCAAAGCAAGAGAAGCTTAAAAATGGGGTACCAATAGGAAAGGTAGTTAAATTATCACTGTTTGCAGATTATATGATCCTGCACTTAGAATATTTACATTACTCAATCAGAAAGCTTCTAGATCTGTTGAACAAATCCAGCAGTGTAGCAGGATATATAATCAACATATGAAAATCAATAGCTTTTCTATGTACAAATAGTGAATATGCTGAAAAAGAAACTAGGAATCAATTTCATTCCCAATAGCCTCAAAAAATAAAGTATCTAGGAATAAATCTAACCAAGGAGATGGAAACCCTCTACAATTAGAATTATAGAATATTAATGAAAGAAACTGAAGAAGACACAGAAGATGGAAAGATCTCAAAATTCTTTTTAGGCAGAATTAATATTGTTAAAATGGCCATGCTACCAAAAGCAAAACACAGATACAATGTAATCCCAATCAAAATACCAATAACATGTTTCACAGAACTAACTAGAAATGAACTTTCTTAAATTCATATGGAAGAATAAAAATACCCAGAATAGTCAAGACAATTCTGATCAAAAAGAACAACCACAGAAGCATCACTATACCCAATTTCAAATTATGCTACAGAGCTTTAGTTATAATAACAGCATGGAATTGGCATAAAAATATGTGTGTAGACCAATGAAATAGGATAGAAAACACAGAGACAAACCCACACAGATACAGTCATCTGATTCTTGACAAAAATGCCAAAAACACTCGTTGGAAAACAGGCAGCCTTTTTAACCAACAATGCTGTAAAACTGGATATCCATGTGTAGAAGAATGAAACTAAATTCTTATTTATCACCTTGAAAAAAAGTCTATTCAAAATGGATCAAGAACCAGGGATTAGTACAGAAGCACTGTAGCTGCTAGATAAAAACTTAGGGTCAACACTCCAACACCTTGGTGTAGGCATTAACTTCCTTAATAAGACTTGTTAAAGCTCAAGAAATAAAAACAAGAATCAATAAATGGAATAGCACAGCAAAGGAAACAATAAGAATATGGAGAGCCTACAGAATGGGAGAAAATCTTTTCCAACTACTCAGAGAATTAATATCCAGAAATTTTTTTAAAACTCAAAAAACATCACCTAAAAAATAACCCATTCAGATGTATGCTTTTTATCATATGTGGAAGCTAGAGAGGAAAAAGGGTTGGGGCTTGGGGACATGTGGTTAGATCTCATGAAAATCAAAAGGAGATCAGTAGAGAAAAGGGAACAATAGGTGAGAACTGTGGAGGGAGGTGGAGAGTGCTGGGGAGTGATATTGTCCAAATTATATTGTTATATTGTGTGCATGTACAAATATGTAACAACAAATCCCACCATCATGTACATATATAATGCAACAATTTAAAATGTGGGGAAAAAATGAAACTTATGCTCCACCAATCACAGTGGTCAATAGGACTTTAGTTTTATTATCTTCAACTACTCACTGAGATACTCCAAAGGCAACAGTTCAAACTTTAACCAATCAAATCATTTCTTTGTTCTATTTGGCATTCACCCTATAAAAGCCTTCCTTTGGGGCTCCTTTAGCAAAGCCAAAGCACTTTTGTATTGGAGCTGCCCAATTCATGTATCATTGACTGCTTAAATAAATGAACTAAATAACAACAACAACAACAATAATAATCCATTAAACAAGATGAGACAAATGGCCAACACATGCATGGAAAAAATATTCAAACACCATTAGCAATCAGGAAAATGCAAATCAAAACTGTAATGTAATTTCTTCTCACTCCAATTCAAATTACAGTCATCAAGAATACAAATAATAATAAATGCTGGCAAACATGCAGGGGAAAAGGAACATTTACACACCCCTGTTGGCATTGTAAATGGGTACAACTACTATGGAAATCAGTATGGCAATTATTTAAAAGAGTAGGAATGGAACGAACATATGACCCAGCTACACCACTTGTTGGTATTAGTCCAAAAGAAAGTCAGCATACTATAGCAAGTTATAGAATCAGCCTAGATGTTCATCAACAGGTAAATAAATTTTTAAATGAGCATGCAAACACACACACACACACACACACACACATAATGAATTTAGTCAGTCATTTGCAGAAAAAAAAATGGATGGAAATGGAGAACATATTGTTAAGTGAAATATGCCAGACCAAAATCACAAGTGATGTTTTCTGCATATTTGGAAGCTATTGAGAAAAAATGGGGACAGGGAATCTCATAAAAATAGAAGGGACACCAGTAGAATAGAGGATGAAGTTCAGGAGGAGGGAGAAGGGGAAGGAAAGGGCACATACTTGGGAGTTAAATTGAACAAATTATGTACATGTACAAATATATCACAGTGAATCCCACTGTTATGCATAATTATAATGTATCAATTAAATTTTTAAGAAATAATAAAAACTATTTTTCAAGCTGAACTAGTTCCTCAGAAAAAGATAGAAGTCTTTCTATCTTAAGGAGTATAATGCTTTGCTATTGCTGACATAGCAAAATACCACAGACTATGTGGCTTGAACAACAGAAATTTATTTTTCTCACAACTCTAGAGGCTAGAAGTTCAAAATGAAAGTGTTTATAATGTTAGTTTCTTAGTTTAAGGCCTCTTGCATAGCTTTGGATGACTGTCTTCTCCCTGTGTATTCACATGGTCTTCACTCTGTTTATGTCTGTGTCCTAATTCCTTACTGGATTAGGGTCCAACTAAGGACATATTGTAACTTCATTACACTTCAGAGACCTAATATCCAAGTATTGTCATATTCCAAGATACCAGGAGTTAGGACTGTAATGTATTAGAGCTTTGTGGACAAGTGCAGATCATAACAAGGTGTTTAAGTATACCCTCTGACTAGTCATTGTCTGAGTACTTAGGCTGACCCAGAGAGAAGCCTAGGAAGCTAGTCTTAAATATAAAAACCAAGAATAAAATAAAATGAAAAAGTGAATAGATGTATTACAGGCCACACACTGCAAGGGAAATAGAATCCATACAATTAGTGCAAACAAGTTCCTAAAGCAATAACCACTGCCCTATAAGAAAATTAAGCCATTGGAATCCAAAGTTGCTTTACCATGTTATCTAAAATGTCCTATTTTCTGCAACAAGAAATACCTGAGAAGCAAAGTATAATGATTTGTACCCTGAAAAGACCACTCAAGATATATTCTCATCCTAGAAGGGAACGGGAAATGGTAGAATTAATGAAGAATTATATAAAAACAAAAACAAAAAAACTAAATAAAATATGTTTGAGTTAAAAGATGACAGCATTGACTCAGCAAATAAGACTATCAACAAAAGACATAATAAAAATGGACATTCTGGATTTTAAGAACACAGTTACTGAAAAGAAAAATTCACTACAGAGCCTCAAGAGTATATTAGAATGGATAACATAAAATCAGCAAACATGAAGAGAGTACAATGAAAATCATTCAGTACTAAAAACAGAGGGGAAAAAGAAAGCCTCAGAAACCACTGGGACACTAGTAAGTGTATAATGGTGGTCCCTTAGAAATTGAAGAGAAAGGGGGTAAATGAAGAAATAATGGCCAAATATTTCACTAATTTGATGGCAAATATTATCCTATACATTCATGAATTTGCAACTACAATAAACACAAAGATCCATTCCTAGACATCTCAATCATAATTATGAACAAAGGGAGACAGAAAATCTTGAAATATTATCCTTCATAAACAAGGGAATGACAATATGGTTAACAGTTGACTTCTCATCAAAAACAATGGAGGTCAGAATAGTGGGATGGCATATGAAAGTGCTGGGGGAAAGAACACTTAAGCAGGAATTCTGAATCCTTTAAACTTATTCTTCAAAACTGAAGATGAAATAAAGACATGCACAAATGACTGCAGAATGTGTTGCTAGCCGAAATACCTTATAAGAAACACTGAAGGAAGCTCTTCATATTAAGAGAAAGTGATGTCAGATGAAATTCAAATGCACATGAATGAATAAAGAGCACCTCGAACTTTTAGCATGAAAATACATATGTGGATAATAAATAAATGGCTATGCATTTTTTTCAATAAAGTTTTGTTCCCCAAAATAGGCAGTGGGCCAGATTTAATTTATATGTCATAGTTTACCACCCATGATCAATAGGTATAAAATTTTATTTTATTTTTTTATGGAGAGAGAGAGAGAGAGAATTTAATATTTATTTTTTAGTTTTCAGTGGACACAACATTTTTATTTTATGTGGTGCTGAGGATCAAACCCAGCGCCCTGTGCATGCCAGGCAAGAGCACTACTGCTTGAGCCACATCTCCAGCCCAGGTATAAAATTTTAAAGATAACCTTATAAAAACAATAATTGTACCATAATATTGTTAAATATGTAATGTATGTGGATGTAACATATTATGATAATAGCGTAATGAAAGAGGAGGATAATAGAACTCTATGAGAACATGTTGCTATATCTTACTGGGATTGGCATTCATCCGAAATAGATTGTTGTAAATTAAGATGCATATTAGCAACTAACAAAACTCAAAAGTAGTTTAAAATAAAAGGTATTAAAGTATTTAAAATACTTTAATAAAGTATTTTTAAAATAGGGAAAGGAGGAAAACAAAATGAGATCTATAGAAAAAAGTAAGATGTAAGACATATGTCCAACCACTTAAACAATAACATTATAATGAAAACTAAATGAGAGTAGATGTCAGAATAGAGAAGGTCACTTTCCTGGCTTCACCATGGCATGAAACTAAGGAAGCATATAGACAGCTTCTCAGCAAGGTGGGTGGAGAAAAAAAGGCAGGAAGTACTTTACTAGAATTTAATACTGGATATTCAAAGCATATTGGGGACTCAGGAGGTTGGATATATAAAATAAGGAAGAAATCCCAAGTGCCACAGCCACTCCTGTGGCTGGAGGCACTGGCTAGAACAGTCCTTCCATGAGCAAAGTGGAGGGAAAAGAGAATTAAAGGAACCCACATTTTTAGGATGCCTGAGGCATGTGTGGGTACAGAGAGCTTAGAGATCAAAAATACTGTCTGACTACCATGAAAGGTGTGCTGCACAATATTCTTGTGCAGGAAAGAAGCCACATCTCTCCCAGCTGGGACAGATGGAAGGAACCATTTTGCAGTCCTGATGGGGGTGGCAGCAGCTGGGGAGCTGATTCCTGGAAAACCTGAGTTTGGCCCAAAATACAGGCCTGAAAAACCAATACAGCATTACGTAGAGTGACCAGGAGAAAATAAAATGTGAAGAGAGGTTTACACAGGGATCTACTGGTTGTAGAAACCCACCTAGATCTCAATCAGCTGCTTGCAAAATCACCTGGGAAAGACAAAATGGCTGAGAATTCGAAATGGCAGGTAGAGAGACTGAGATTGGAGACTGAACCAGAGACCAGGAAATGTGGAATCTGCAGGTGATATAGTGAACTAATAATTGGCTCCTCCACCACCCGAGAGGAATCCAGCGGAGATCCTTGAGGAGCAGTCTCCAGTGTGGACCAGCAATTGCTAGATCCTGGAGAAGCACGATTACCTCTCTCACTCTAGTGAGCCCACCCTGAGGGTGGAGCAAGAATCACATTCCAGATGACCCCAGCTAACACTACTGGGAAGGGAAGCTGAGAATCTTTTGAACTCCAATAGAAATAACTCTAACTTTTCATCAGACATTTTTATTTTCTTTATTCATTTGTGAACTTAATGGTTCATAGAAATTAATACATATTCATATTTGTTTTTTTTCTCATTTCTATCATTTTTGAAGCCAGTTATTTTTCATGGATCAGTATTTGAGGATTAGTATGTTTGATTAGTATATTTCAGTTTTGCTTTTTATTCTTTTATTTTTATTTTTAATTTTTTAATTATTACTTAATATATATTTTTTCTCTCACTAAAATGTTTCCCTTCATTCTCTTTCTTTTCTAACAGCCAATCTCTATTTTCTCCCTTTCACTTTTCCTTTAACTTTTTACTTCTATCTTTGCTCCTCCTCCCTCAAAATCATCTCATCTTATACCACTTCTGTTCTCTCCCTGTCAACCATTTGAAAGTGTAAACCCTTTTGTAAAGCTACTATTTTTATTGTAGGCAATAACTGGTCATATCATTTGTTTACTGTGATAATTAATATTGTATACATAATAACAGAAACTATTTGATTAAATGCTGTATATGTTTGCATTTGTTGTTGTTATTATTTTTCTCCTTCCTAAACAGTGAAGAACTGGAAACCTTCAGGGACTCTATAAGTTCATGGGGTAGAAACTCTACTGACTCAGATCCATACTGTCAGAGAAGGAGTGTAGATCATAAGGTAAAGGATGATGTAAAGAATGAAATCAGGGAGAAAATACAGGAGTGAAAGATTGCTTCAATAGAGATTGTGAAAAAAAAAACATAAAGCAGAAATCTTGAAATAAAGTTATCAATAAACCACAATAAAAATTCTGTAGCATCCCCTATAGACTAGACCACTTGGAAAATGGAATTTCAGGCAATTAAGACAAAATATATAATCTTGAAAATAAAGGGGACCATGGAGAAAAGATGTTAAGACACCATGAACAGAATTTCCAAGAAATATGGGATAACCTGAAAAGATCTTATCTGGATAGATGAAGACTTGGAGATACAAACCAAAGGAATGCACAATTTTTCAATAAAATAATACCTATAGAGGATAGGAAAGGCAGCAGAACACAACAGACACTAGTATGGCAATATGTAAATCAATGGATGTGTAACTGATGTGATTCTGCAATCTGTATATGGGGTAAAAATGGGAGCTCATAACCTACTTGAATCAAAGGGTGAAATATGATATATCAAGAACTATGTAATGTTTTGAATAACCAACAATAAAAAATTTAAAAAATAATAATAATACCTAAAGAAACAAATGAAAAATCAAATACAGGAGGCTTACAGGACCCAAAATATACAAAATTACAACAGACCTACACCAATCCACATTAAAATACCTAACATACAGAATAAGGATAGAATATTAAAGGATGCCAGAGAAACAATAGGTCACATTTAGAAGGAAACCAAACTGGATTTCAGCTGATTTCTCTACTCAGACCTCAAAGCTAGGGGGTCTTGAAATAATGTATACCAAGCTGTAAAAGAAAATGGATGCTAGCCAAGAATACTATACCCAGCAAAATTTGTGATGAAAAAGAAAAGATTATGACAGACACTACTGAAATACCAACAATAATAAGATACTCTTTTGAAAATTTATATTCTAATAAAATAGAAAATCTTGAAGGCATCAGCAAATTTCCAGAGACATGTGTCCTATCCAAATTGAATCAGGAGGAATACTTAAATGGATCAATTTTAAGCAAAGAAATTGAAGATGTCATCAAAAGCCTACCAACAAAGAAAGGCATAGGACCAGATAGCTTCTCAACTGAGTTCTACAAGACCTTCAAAGAAGAGCTTACACCAATACCTCTCAAATTATTTCATGAAATAGAAAAGGAAGGAATCCTTCCAAACTCATTCTATGAAACCAGACAAAGACCCATCAAAGAAAGGAAACTTCAGACCAATATCCCTGATGAACATAGATGCAAAAATTCTTAATAAAATTCTGGCAAATTGCCTACAAAAACATATTAAAAAGATAGTGCACCATGATCAAGTACTGGTTGGTTCAACATATGTAAATCAATAAATGTAATTCATCACATCAAACAGATATAAAGACAAGAATTACATGGTTATCTCAATAGATGCAGAAAAGGCATTTGACAAAATATAGCATCCATTCTTTTTCAAAACACAAGCATAACTAGGAATGGTAGAAATATACTTCAACATTGTAAAAGCTAAATGTGTTAAACCCAAGGCCAACATCATTCTAAATTGAGAAAAACTGAAAGCATTCCCTCTAAACATTCAAAGACAAGGATTCCTTCTTTCACCACTATTATTCATTATAGTCCTTGAAACTCTAAGCAGAGCAATTAGATGAAAGAAATTAAAGGTACAAGAATAGGAAAAGAAGAACTCAAACTCTCTTTGCTGGCAATGGTTTCTATATTTAGAAGACCCAAAAAACTCCACCAGAAAACTTCTGTATCTCATAAATGAATTCAGTGGGGAAAACAGGATGTAAAGTTAACATCTATAAATGAATTGCATTCCTATACATCAGTGATAAATCAACTAAAAGATAAATTAGGAAAACTATCCCATTCACCAGCAATGTATGGGTGTACCTAGTCCCCCACATCCTAGCCAACATTGAATGTTACTTGTATTCTTGCCATTCTGACAGGAGTGAGATGGGATCTCAGTGTAGTTTTAGCAATTACACAAAAGAAAGAAATTAAAGGGATATGAATAGGAAAAAAAGAGCTCAAACTACCCCTATTTGCTGACTACAGGATTCTATATTTAGAACTAAAAAAACTCCACCAGAAAGCTTCTTGAACTCATAAATGAGTTCAGCAAAGCAGCAGGATATAAAACCAACACCCACACATCAATTGCATTCCTATATATCAATGATGAATCAGCTAAAAGACAAATCAGGAAACTATCCCATTCACCTCAAAAAATAAAATAAAATACTTAGGAATCCATCTAACAAAAGAAGTGAAAGATCTCTACAATGAAAACTACAGAACACTAAATAAAGAAATTAAAGAAGACCTTAGAAAATGAAAAGATCGTTCATGTTCTTGGGTAGCCAAAATTAATATTGTCAAAACGGCCATACTACCAAAAGTGCTATACAGATTTAATATAATTCCTATTAAAATTCCAATGATGCTCTTCATAGAAATAGAAAGAGCAGTTATTAAATTCATTTGGAAAAATAAAAGGCCCAGAATAGCCAAGCAATCCTTAGTGAGAAAGGAGAAGCAGGAGGCATTACAATATAGATATTAAATTATATTACAGAGCCATAGTAACAAAAATGGCATGGTATTTGCACCAAAACAGACATAATTACCAATGGGTACAGAATAGAAGACACAGAGACAAACCCACATAAGTACAGTTATCTCGTACTTTACCAAGGTGCTGGAAACATACATTGGAGGAAAAAATAGCCTCTTGAACAAATGGTGTAGGGAAAACTGGAAATCCACATGTAGTATATTGAAATTGAACCCCTATCACCCACCCTGCACAAACCTCAAAGTGGATCAAGGACCTAGGCATTAGACCAGAGAAACTGTGCCTACTAGAAGAAAAAGTAGGCCCAAATCTCCATTATGTCTGCTTAGCAAAAGAATTCCTCAACTAGATTCCTAAGGCACAAGAAGTAAAATAAATGAGTAAATGGGATGGTATCAAACGACAAAGCTTCTTCACAACAAAGTAAATAATCGGAACATGAGGAAAGAACTTACAGAATGGGAAAAAATCTTTGCCACCTGAACCTCAGAGCATTAATCTCCAGGTTATATAAAGAACTCAAAAAACTTAACAACAACAACAACAAAATAACCCAATCAATAATTGGGCAAAGAAACTGTACTGGTATTTCCCAGAAATGAAATATGATCATATAAGAAAATATAAGAAAAAGTGTTCAACATTACTAGCAATCAGAAAAAAATAAAACTACACTGAAATTTCATCTCACTCCAGACAGAATGGCAATTGTCAAGAATACAAGTAGCATTAAATGTTGGTGAGGATGTAAGGAAAAAGGTACACTCATACATAGCTGACAGGGCTACAAATTGGTGCAACCACTCTGGAAATCTGTATGGAGATTCCTTAGAATACTTGGAATGAAACCACCATTTGACCTAATTATCCCACTCCTTGGCAAACTGCCAGCATACTATAGTGGTATGGTCACATCAATATTTATAGCAGCTCAGTTCACAATAGCTAAGCTATGGAACCAACCAAGATGTCCTTCAAGAGATGAATGGATAAAGAAACTGTGGTATATATACAAAAGGGAATATTACTGTGCTACAAAGAAGAATGAAATCATGGTATTGCCAGTAAATGGATGGAACTGGAGATTATCATGCTAAGTGAAATAAGTCAATTAAAAAAAAAACTAAAGGCTAAATGTTCTCTCTGATATGTGGATGCTAACATATAACCAGTGGGGCGTGGAGAATAAAAGTTCATTGGATTAGGCAAAGGGAATGAAGGCAAGGGATGGGGAATGGGAATAGGAAAAACAGTAGTGAATCGGCCATAAGTTTCCTATGTTCATGTATGAATACATGACTAGTGTAACTCCACATCCTGTACAATCACAAGAATGGAAAGTTATATTCCATATATAGTATATAAGTCAAAATACACTGTGTTGTCATGTATATCTAAAAAGAACAAATACATTTTTTAAAAAAAGAAAACTAAATGAGACTTTATTAAACACCTAACAGAATAACTAAGTGTCCAAATATTGACAATTCTAAGTAATATTAAAGACTATAGATGAAAGAAATATCATACTTCTGATTAGAGTATAAATTTTCACAACAAATTTTAAAAACCTTTTAGACATTACCTATGAAAAGTTAATATGTGCTTAATCATATGATCAGTAATCTAATTCCTTGGTATACACCCAGAGTTTGCACATATGTATTAAGATACATTTCCAAGAATAGACAAAACAGTATTTTTTTTTCCAAAATGGAAACAACAAAAACGAGTGAGTGCTGAATAAACTGGGGCAAATTACTCTATTATAATTCTCTGTGACAATTAAAAGACAGACTCTACTATCAGGCAAAGATGAATTAAAAGAATTCATCTTTTTTGTATTCCATTTATATGAAATTTGAAACCAGGAAAACTAAAGCTATATTGCTTAAGTAGGGATACAAGCTCTTGGTGAAACTAGAAAGGAAAAAAAAAATGGGATGAGGGATTGATTACCTAAAAGTCAAAATGACATTTACCTAGGAGGGAAGGAATGGCTAGTAATTGGGAAGTATCATGAGAAGTTCAGGTGAATTTGGAGGTCCTGCTAACTGACCATGAATATTTTAATTGAAAAACTCAGGACGTATACCAAAAATTACAAACAATTCAATAGGAATTTAGAATGTGGATTGAGAGAATAATGAGACAGAAATAAGACAAAAGACACTTTAAGATCTTATTCCATAAATAGCAGCATTGTGTTTTGAAGAATTATCTATTTCTTATACGATTTTAAGAAACTTGATATGACTTGTAATTGGTTAATTTTTTTTTCCAGTCTCTGAATCCTGAAGATATTTCAACTGAAACAGAAGAGAGCTCTGTTTGAAAACCTTAGAAATGTGAGATTTTTACTGGTGTTGATATCTGATATGGGTAATAATGATGTTTCTGTAGAACAAACCTGGTACAAAGCCCACAGATTTCTGTGCAAAAGAAAATACAAAACAAGTTGGACTTTTCACCTTAGCATTCAAGAAATTTATCTACATAAATTTTTCTAGGCTCCATGGAGAAAGCAATTCCGTATATAAACATGAGATTATTACAAGAGAGGGTTTGTTATCCAGGTACTCAAAATAGCTCTCAATTTTCCCTTACACAGATTTTGTAAAAGAGCATTGAAAAGTTTATTTCCAGAGTGCAGTCTATAAACACTTAAAGTATGATGTATAATTCACAGGAAAACTAATTTATGTTTGTAAGAGTAAAAAGCACATTTCATATTCTTGAGTTCTTCTACCTGAACTAGCTTCTACTTAACAAGTATGAATCAAAATGCCACCAATTCAGAGATCCTTCATTGTTCCTTGACTTCTCCTCTTCTCATTAAAGTTCCTTTCTGCCCTGAAAGTTTCTGCTGTCTTTCTTCCCCTCTCATTCCCGCTTCATCTGCTTGTCATTGTTTGGGTCATCTGTTCACTTGCTTTTCAAAGCAAACTGCCTTTACCTAATAGGAAGTTCCCAGGAATCTGTTCTGAACTCAGTTATCCTCTTTTCCATTATGGAACATGACTTCAGAAAACTTGGTTCAACAATATTAATCATGCCATTTAGTACACGTAACTCTCTTTTAAATGTGATGTTGTTTTTGTTTGTTTTCTGCCCTCTCAAGGTGTTTCACAACTGTTATCTACTACTGTCAGTTAGAATCCCTTTTGTCTGGCCAAGAGAAGAAGGGAAGGAAGGTACTTGGCTTATAGTCTGTCTCTTGTCAGCTAAGCTCACTCATGATCCTGTCAGTTTTCAATGAATTTCTCACTGGGAAGTAAATACAATGAATAGAGATAAACAGCTATGAACAATTTTAAAAGTGATAATGTTTCATGAGCTCAAAAATATACCTAGAATTATAATTCATAATTATAAATTTTTAAATATCTGTTTAATTCAAATGAAGAAAAATGGGAAACAAATAATAAATAATATGGCATCAGAATATAAGCCAAATATATCACAATGGATTGCTAACCCTATGCTGCTAACAAGAGAGAAATAAATGTGGCAAGTATATGTAAGACTTCTGGAAAAAATAACCCATAATATTGAACTGAGTGTAAACAAAGAAGATCCAAATAAATGAAGAGATATTCTATGTTTCTTTATTTAAAAGGATCAGTGTTGAAAGATGTCAGTTCTCTAGTTTTTGATGACAATAATGGGATTGGAATTGACACCAACAGTTGTGTGACTGCACATGAGATAAGGGAGTATTGGGAAAGCATTGAGTCTGACTCCAGAAATATTTTTTGTTTGCTTTTTAGAATAATAAAAGAGAAAAAGAAATAGACTATATAGTGCCAGGCATGTGACTACTTGGAGAGGGAAGGGAAATTCCTCTCTAGATGTTCAAAAAAAAGGGAATCCTATTGAATTCAAGAAAAACAGACTCTACTATTAGGCAAATAAGTAGTCCAAGCAGAGAATTAATATTGCATGGTGATAAGGTGTGAAAGAAGAGACTACTAGCACTCTGCATTTTCCTACACTTTCTATGCAGGAGATCAGAAATCTCTCTTTTTTTACTGGACGCCAGATGCCTGGACCAAAATTTAGCCAGGGCTCAGGAGTGAGACTGTAGAATGAACCTGTGAGGAGCTCTGGGCTACAGCAGGCATGACAACAGGTCCTTGGAAATTGGCAATCTAAGGTTTAGAACAAGGTCTGAGAGCAGCAGGATTTGGATGTGGCCTGGGTACCAGAGTGCTGATCCTGGATTTAGTGGAAACCCAACTCCTGCAGCACATCATCCTACCATGGACAAAGCGGGCCTGACTACCTGACTCATGCTCAGAGGTGTTTGGAGGATTCAGTACCACTGCAACATGAATACTTCCCCATCCCACTCCAGTCTCCTGCCACATAGGTGCTCAACACATGGATTGACTCTTGGGGTATAGGGCAAGAAATCATAAAAACTGAATCCGTCCCCAGACCCTGTAGGCAAGAGGGCTAAGCCAGTGGCCCCTACCATATCCACACCCATATCCCCAGGCACAAAATTCAGAAATACTGAGGTTAAATTGGCTCTGCAATGGATGTTCCCACAGTATTCCTTGGGCAAGAAGGGGTAGAGCTGAGCCTGTAAACTTCACTATCAGGTTTGGCCTGCGTGGACTAGAACTGAGAAGAAACAAACTGATCTGCAATTACACCCCACAAATTTACCATATCTGGTGTATGTTAAATCTGAAGCTCCAGAAGTGTGTCCATTTTTATCATCTCAGCAAGATGAGGATTTTCATTGTTGTTGTTGTTATTACTTTTTGCTTATGCTTTTATAAGTTATTTTGTTTTCTTCATTTTCTTCCTGTCCTCTAATTATATGTATTTTTTCAATTAATTGAATTTTTCTCAATATCTCTTTTTGCCTTTCTCATGTATATTCCATTCTATCTCATTTCTTCTGTCTTCCCTCCCTCTTCTTTCTTTTCCTTTCCATCTATATATTTCATTATTAAGTACATTATCATTAATGCCTAATTTTTCAACTTAATCTATATTATTCATCCTCTTTTCTCTTTGGTTATGGAGTTGCAGAGATCAAGTATAAGTTTTTATTATATTTTGACATATAGTTGAATCTTAAAATACCATTGCTGGTGGTGGTTATTCTCTCCTTTCACAGTGATGCTGGGAGATGAACTTAGTGCTTACATTATGCTAAGTGGGTGCTTTGACACTGAGGTATACCCACAGCCCAATGCATATTGTAAAGATACAATATCTCACTAAAAGACCCCCCCACACACAATAGTGAAAAAGAAAGCCATCCCAACAGATATGCAAACCTCAACAGAGAATGACAAGAAACATGAGAAAACAGGTCAACGCAATGCCTCCAAAAGTTTGTAACTCCCCAATAACTGAATCCATAGATAACAAAGTAGAAAAAATTTGGACAAAGTATTCAGAAAATTGAGAGACAAAATGATCAAGGAATTCATACAAATAACTGAATGAATTAAGGAAGACAAGAGATTGGGGTTGTAGCTCAGTGGTAGCGTGCTTGCCTAGCACAAGTGAGGCACTGGGTTCAATCCTCAGCACCACATAAAGATAAATAAAATAAAGGTATTGTATCCATCTACATCTAAAAACAGTTTTTTTAAAAATAAGAATTAAAAAGGAAGACAATACAGGATATGAATGAAAAATTCTATAGAAATTCTGAAAAAGAACCAAACAGAAATGAAAAACACAATAAATCAAATAAAGAACTCAGTTGAAAGTCTCACCAATAGACTAAGTGAAGAAGACAGAATTTCAGGACTGAAGACAAGGTTGTGGAACCTGAACACATGGTCACAATTAAAAGAAAAAAAAAAGAATCAGAATACACAAGAACCCTGGGACAACATAAAGAGAAACAACTTAATACTCATTTAAAGCAAACCATTTGCAACAACAGAATATTTCTCAGTCCAGGCAGACTTGAAACAACTTAAAGTGTACCCCTGAGAGAAAATAATTGCAACCCTAGATTTCTATACACAGTGAAGCAGAAATAAAAACCTTCTAAGATAAAACAAAAGGACTTCAAGACCAAGAAGCCAGCATTACAGAAGATACTCAAAGGAATTCTACACACAGAAGATAAACACAATCAAGAGCACACATGAAATAATAAATCTCATTAGAAGAATAGATAAGTAAATGAGAATTAAGAATGAAATATTAAAGATAAAATGAAAATGACAGGAATTAATACATACCTCTCTATAATAACACTGAATGTAAATGGTTCTAATTCTCCAATTAAAAGACATTGACTGACAAACTATATTATAAAACAAGTTCCAAATATATGTTGTCTTTAAGAAAAACACCTCATTGGCAAAGACATACACAAACTGAAAGTGAAGGAATGGAAAATTATATTCTATGCAAATGAAATCCAGAGCAAGAGTATCTATATTAATATATGACAAAACTGACTTCAAGCCAAAATTTATCATAAGAGACAAAGATCATTAGGTATTGGTTAAGGGAACAATCCAAGAAGCATATGTAATGATTGTATGGAATAAATCTGACCTAACTTTCCTATGTACATATGTGAATATACCACAGTAAATCTCACTTTTACATATATCCACAAGGCACTAATTTAAAGATAAATAATAAATAGCAGAAAGGTCAGTAGATTAGAGGTAAGGGAATGTGAGAGAGAGAGAGAAAGAGAGGAAAAGGGGAAGTGCTCTGGACTGAATTAGAGCAAATTCTATTCCATGCTTTTATGTCAAAATGACATAACTACATAATGACATAACTACAAAGAACTAATAATTTTTTAAAGAAAATATCATGATGGTAAATATTTATGCTCCAAATGCCAGTGCATCCAATTTCATAAAATGAACAATACTTGACTTACAGGAACACATAGACCCCAATACCATAGGAGTGGGTGATTTCAGTGTACCATTCTCACTAATGAATAAGTCATACTAACAAGAAAAACAATCAACAAAGATATTATAGAGTTAAAATAATTTTTAGATCAAATGGATTTAACAGGCATCTGAAGAATATTTAACCCAATAGCAATTTCATACACTTTTCAGCTACCTACTGAACTTCCTCCAAAATACATCATACATTAGGCTGCAAACAAGTCATAGAAATACAAAAAAAAATTGAAATAATTTCTTGTGTCTTATTAGATCATTACAGAATAAATTAGACATAAACAGAAAAAAAAACTACAGAAACTATACAAACACATGGAGTTTAAAAATATGCTTTTAGAAAAATGTTATTAGTGCATTTAATTACACATAATATTGGGATTCATATTGGCATAACCACAGATGCATGAAATATAATTTGCTCCATTTCAGTCCCTAGTATTTTCTCTTTACCTTCCTTCTTCCCTCCCCCATCCTCTTCCTCTGCTTCCTTCCATATATTTATTATTTTATAAAAAGTGCTTTATACACATAAAGATATACATAAAGGTGAAATTCACTGTGGTATTTTGACATATGTACGTAGCATAATTTGGTCAATTTCATTCCATGGTTCCTCCCTTTTCCCGTTCTTCCTCCCTTCCTCTTTGGTCCCCTTCCTTTGCTCCAATATATCCCTTCTATTTTTGGTGATAACCCCCTCTGCACTTTTTCCCCTTATTTTGCTTTAGCTTCTGCACATGAGAGAAAACACTGGACTCTTGATTTTCTGAATCGGGCTCATTTCACATGGCATTATGTTCTACAGTTCCATCCATTTACCAGCAAATGTCATAATTTCATTTTTCTTTATTGTTGAGTAAAACTCCATTTTGTGTATATACCATATTTTCTTAATCCATTCATCTGTTAATGTGTACCTGGGATGGTTCCATAACTTGGTATTTATGAATGGTGCTGCTATAAACACTGATGTGCCTGTATCACTATATTATGCTGATTTTAGTTCTTTTGGATAAATACCAACAAGAGGTACAGCTGGATATGGTTTCCTAGTTTTTTGAGGAATCTCCATGCTGCTTTTCAGAATGGTTGTACTAATTTGCAGTCCTACCAACAATATATGAGTGTACATTTTTGCCCACATCCTCGCAATTCTGAATGATGAATGGTCATGAAAGAAATCAGGGAAAATGAGCAAAACCATCCCAAAACTAGTGGAAGGAAAGAAATAATAATGATTGAGCTGAAATTAATGACATAAATATCAGAACATAACAAGGATGGCCCTTTCATCTGTGATATTCAACATCATACTCCAAGTTTTAACAAGAGTTATTAGACTTAAAAAGAAAAAAGTATCTAAATTGGAAAGGAAGGGGTAAACTCTCTCTAAATAGAAAATCCAAAAGAAACCACAAGAAAGCTAGCTACTAAAGCTAATAAAATAATTCTGCAAGATCAACACACAAAAATTCCTGAATTCCAAAGTTACTACAAAGCTAAAGTTACTAAAATAATGACACACAGACAAATCGGACAAAATATTGTTGTCTTGTCAATGCTTGTTGTCTTGTCATTGCTAACAAGTCCATACTCCCCAAAGTGATTTCCAGATTCAATGCAATTTCCATCAAAATTCCAACTACATCCTTTATAGAAATAAAAATCAAAATAGTAAAACTTATATGGAACTACCAAAGACTCCAAATAGCCAAAGCCATCTTGAACAAAATTGGAGGAATCAAAATACTTGCTCTCAAAACATACCATGAAGCTATAGTAAGTACAAAAAAAAACCATGCTACTATAACAGTTGACACCAATGGAACAGAATGAGAACCCTGAAATAAATGCACACATTACCCAACTGAACTTTAACACCCAAAACTACATTAGATAAAGGACAACCTCTTCCATGAATGGTGCTGGGAAAATTGAATATCTATATGCATAAAATAAAGTGACTCCATCTCTCACCGGGTACAAAAAAAATCAACTCAAAATGAATCAAAGATCTAACCACAAGACGTGAAACTACTAGCAGAAAACACAGGAGCAACACTTTGAGACATTAGTATATGCAATATTTTTTTTTAAATAAGATCCCCAAAATACAGGCAACGATACCAAAAATATACTCAGCACAGGAAACAACCAGCAGAGTGACGAGACCACCTGTAAGACGGGAGAAAGTATTTGCAAACTATTCATCCAACATAAGATTAACATCTGGAATATAGAAGGGATCTACACAATCTAACAATAGCAATAAAATCAATTTTTAAAGTAGGAGAATCCAAATCCAAATGAGATACCATGTCACCCCAGTTAGAATAGCTGTTAGAAACACGTCCTGGTGAAGATACAGAGCCCCCAGTCTCAAACCCCTGCCGCTGCGTGCGCGCGGGTCTCTCGCGCAGCGACCCTCCCAACTGCGCTCCTGGCCACAACCGTGGCGTCAGAACCTTCAAGAAGGTTCATGAGCCCCGGGAGGAAGCAGCGCCCACCGCGCAGGTGCTGCTTCCAGGACTGCCTGAGATGGAATATCTGGAAGTAAAAGCGGCTCCTGCAGGATCCCGCCCCTGTAACCCTGCGATCAAGTCAGAGTAGGGATCCAGCTCGAACCACACTGAAGGCAGGCTTTGTCTACACGAGTTCTTGGATTTCAGTTGTACACCGGTTTCTGTTGTTTGCTCCTCAGTACAATCCTATGGGTGTTTTTGTTTGTGACTTTGTTTTCTGCTGAGAAAAGAACCTTTGAAAAGAGTAAATGAATAGACAAGGTCACCTAAAAACTGGTAAGATTTGTGCTCAGTTTGACTTTTTCCCCTACACTTTTCTGTTTTCTCATTTTCAAGTGCCAGTAGGCCATCCCAAGGACAACTTAACCTTGAGACTTCATGGATTATATAAGTAGAAGGAAAGTTTGTAAATGAAGAATTTGAAGACAGGTCTTTAGATATGGCTATAAATAAGTGCTGAAGAAAAAACACATAGCCACCAGACGTTGGAGATGGAGGCGAGTGGACCCTAAAACCCATGTGAGAGAAGCTAGGGGAGAAGGCCATTAAAAAACAAAAAAGAAATAAAGCATACAAACAAACAACCCTCTGGTTAAAAAAAATCAAATTATTGCTCAGTTTATCAAAATTAAGATTTATTTATTATAACATGTGAACAGGTATGTTTACCTAGTATAAGAGCAAGAAGTCAGGTTTCCAAAATAAATGGGAACTAAAAAATTGAGAGTCACAGAGACATAAGGAATTCTGCTCCTTTGCCATCTCTGCTTTTCCTCTTTATTATTCTCACTCCCAAAAGAGCGTGGCCTTACCACTGCTTCTAATTCTTACATTTAACCAACCCCGCCACCCAAAAATCTGGGAAAAAGTATATCCTGGCCCATCTTGAATTAGATCGTCACTTTTGTCTCAGTCAGTTAGGATCAAGAAATAATTCCTCTCCTTCTCCCTCCCTGCCTGCCCCCCTCTCTCTCAACCTTCCTCCCTCCATAACTCCTTCCCTTCCTTAGCCTGGTGGTGTTGGGGATTAAACCCAAGTTCTTGGGTATACTAGGAAACCCTCTCCCTCTGAGCTACATCCCCAGCCCATAGTAAGTATGGAAGCGAGGAAGGACTGGTGTGAGTTATAGAGAATGACAAAGGTTAAAGATGGAAATATGTGGGTCATAATTTTTCCAATTGAACGTCTTCCCTATATTCTTTTATTGGTCCCTAACCTATAAAGCCCACCTTTCAAAAGTACAGTATGTGGCACTTTGTTTTCCAGCCTCTTCTGAAGCTGGTGTAGGCGTGCAATATGGATTCTTCCAGCCAGGCATTCCTGAACTAGACTTCAACTTAAAAAGCAACAACACTGAGTAATAGAACAAACCAGAGTGACCCAAAGTCCAGTTTTTCTGATCCTGTAAATGTGGGGATATGGGTAATTTCTAGAGGGGTCGATGTGATCTGGGCAGCCACAATATAGTATTTGCTAAGACTGCATGGTCGAATTTGATAAGTGAGCAAGAATCTTTGAAAGATAAGTATTGGATTTTGTCAAAATAATAATATTGGTGATGTGATGAAAAATACCTTTCGTATGACTACAAAGTAGTGAAAATGAGTAGCTATCGGATTATATTTCCTCTCAAATCTCTTGTGTATCTTACCCAAGAAAATAATATTAACTTGTCTCCATATTTTCCTCAGAAAAGAAACATTTACCTTTTCGTTTCTCTGTTGTATCATAGTGAAAAAATGCCTCGAAGTCGTCTGTTGGTAAAAGAGGAAATGAGAATACTGGGGGTAAGATATCAATGCCACTTGAGTGAAAAAGTGACTGTGATGTTATCATTTCTAAACATAAAATGGAAGAAGCTTTAACCACTTCTATGAATTCCCCAAATGTAGGAAAGTTCACGAAAGTGTCCCTACGGTGGTTATGTACTATCTCTGTTTTCCACATGCAGCCTGACACACAAGTGCTATGTTAGATGAAAGTTAGAGCAGAAATTTGGGACGTATTAGCCATGTTTAAATGACCCCACGCCATTCCAATCTGCCTCTAACCTCAGAAAATATGCCCTGAGTCTGGAAATGGGTAGAAGATCTCCTTTTGCAACTGTAAATTATTTCAACCCTAAACTGATGGCAGAATCCTAAATGCTATGGTCAAATTGTGGGAACTGCATTTAGAATAAACTGCAGGCCACTGAACTCTCTGGATGATGGTCATGAGAGCCCTGTTTTCCCTAGACCCGCCACTGTTCGCCTGGTCAACCCTATCCACTCGAGCAGGTATCCCCTTATTTCTGGGAGATTTAGCATTGTCCACTCATATTAGGAGTCAAATCAACAGGGTTAAAGATTCAGGAAAATTCCCAACAATCAAAAAAATTAAAAGTGGGGGAGGGCCTCCTCAAACTATGAAGCGAGTTGAGCAAAGTCACAGGATATGAGATCAATATAACAATAAATTGTGTGTCTGTATAATTGCAATGAACATATGGAACCCAAAATTTAAGATGCAATACTATACTCAAAAAATTAAAATACTTAAAAATCCAACAAACCAAATACTGATGAAAGAATTGAAAGACATGATTGTAGATTACAGAATTCAACATATTAAGATGTTTATTCTCCCCAAATGAACATATATATATTTGGCAAAATTCCTATCAAAATCCCAGTAATATCTTTTGTAGAATTATAAATAAGATTATTTAAAATGTATATGGAAAGGCAGAGAAACTAAGACAAATAATTTTTTATATATTAGTGCATTACAGTTATACATAAGAGTGGAGTTCATTTTGACATATTCATAAAGGCCTATAGCATAGTTTTCTCCATTGCAATCTCCAGTACATCTCCTTCCTTTTCCTCCTCCTTCCTCTGCTCTGCTGCTTTCCTTTTATTTACTTATTTGGTTTTAAATTGTTGTATTAGAGTCATCTATGAAAGTGGAATTAATTGTGATATATTCATACATGCATATAGTATAATTTGGTTAATTTCATTACCCAATTCTTCCCCTTTTCCTCTCCTCTTTCCTACCTCATGGTCCCTCATTCTACTCTATTGATCTCCAATCAATTTTTGTGAGATCCCTTCTTTTTTTCCTTCTAGCATCCACATATGAGAGAAAATAGTTGACCCTTGAATTTTTGAGTCTGGCTTATTTCACTTAGCATATTGTTTTTCAGTTCTATCGATTTACCATCAAATGTCATAATTTCATTCTTCTTTATGGCCGAGTGGAACTCCATTGGATATATGTACCTCATTTAACTTATCCATTTGTCTATTGACAGGCACCTAAACTGGTTCCGTAACTGGGTGTTGTGAATTGTGCTGCTATAAACATTGATGTGCCTGTATCTCTACAGTATGAGGATTTGAGTTCTTTTGTATACCCCAAGGAGTAGGGTAGCAGGGTCATATGGTGTTCTATTCCTTGTCATTTAAGGAATCTCCATACTGTCTTCCAGGGTGGTTGTACTAATTTGCAGTCCTACCAACAATGCATAAATGTCTCTTTCCCCAACATCTTTGCCAAAATTATCATTACTTCTATTGTTCAACTATTGATTTTATTGTTTTTAAAATCAAGAATAACGTGGGAAGAATCACACTGCTTGATTTAAAATTGAGACTGTGTGATGGTGTTCTAGCAAGAAAAGCATTAATGAATGGAACAGAACACACAATCCAGAAATAGACTACAGAAGTACAACCAACTGGGTTTTGATAAAGCTAATTCAATGGAAGAAACATAGTTCCCTCAACAAATGGTGTTGGAAAAGTCATCAGTTAAAAACAAACAAAAACAACTCAGCCTGACTCCCACCTCATAAAATATAAAGCTATGACACTTAGAAGGAAGTGAAGGAGAAAATATTTGGTAACTAGAACACAATGAAAACTTCCAGATATGACAGCAAACGTATAATCAATGCATCAAAGAAAAAAATCAATAAATAAAACTTCATCACAATTAAAATACTGTGTTTTGTGAAAGACTGTTTCTTGGAAGATGAAGTGACAAGCTACAGTTCTGTGAGAAAATACTTGCAAACTATATATCTGGCAAAAGATTTATATCCAGAATACGTTTTTTGACTCTCAAAACAGTAGAAAATATTACAAATGATCCTATTTTAAAGTCAGCAAAAGATATAAAGAGACATTTCATTGAGGAAGATATAAAGATGGCAAATGAGCACATAGAAAAATCATTAGCCACCAAAGAAATGAAAACAGACCGTGAAAAGCTATCACTACCTGTCTATTAAAAACAACTAAAAAAATAGTGACAATGTCAAATTCTGGAGACAATATAAAAAAAATAGATATATCTTAACATTGATGGTGAGAATACACATATGGTACAGCCACTCTGGAAAATAGTCTTTCTGAATACCAAACACATACTTGCCATTAAAGCCAGCAAACACATCCCTTGGCATTTCTCCCGGAAAACTGACAACTGATGTGTGCACAGCAACTTACTTACACATAACTATTCATAACATTTTAATTTATAATAGCACCAGAACTGGGAACTCCAATGCTGTTCAACAGGTGAATAGTTGAACAAACTACAGTCTTCACCCCCATGGAATACTACTCAGAAATAAAAAAGGAATGGACTACATCAATACACACAACAACTTGATGGATCTCAAAGGTCTTATGCTAAATGAAAAAAAGCAAGTCCCAAAAGCACTTACTGAATGTTTCCACTATGTGACATTCTCTAAATGATAGAAGTTATAGATCTGGAAAACATATTAGTAACTACCAGGAGTTGGGGGGAGAGTGACAAGAAGGTGCGGCATGAGGGATACCTTTGTATTGATAGGAGAGTTATCGATTATGGCAGGTCATACAAATACACACTGAGAGAATGGCACACAACCATACATACAACATCAAGTGCAACCTCTGCATTCTGATGTTGTATAATAGGTAAGATATGAGCATTCTGTGAGGTCATCATATTTCTTCTTCACCCCCACAGTTTCTTGATGTGTGTTTCTTTCCAATGTTGAACTGAAATAGTAAGTGATTAAGGATGGTGGTTTTTTCCAGGCCATACAAATAATGACTGGTGTGATTCATAACAACCTGGGAATAATCTGGCTGTATGTGTTCTTAACACAAACTCTGACATTTGGAAAAGGATACCTGCCTTTAACACTGATATCAGGATATCCATTTTGGTCATCTTTGTCTGTGAGTAAATAATTTAATCCCTGATAGTTAATCATTAATTTATTCATTACATTTGTTGACTGCTTCTGAGACAAGCAGTGTGCCAGAGATAGAAAATTAAAAACACAAAATCCCTATTCTCAAGAAATTCATTCTTACATCCAGTTGAAAAAGACTACATCAATATAAAAAGCTTAGATTCTTGTCATTGATAGGCTTTCAAATAAGAGTAGATTTTGTTAAAAGGCCACTTTTATATTAGATGCAATGGTAAGGTGCACAAGAGGCATTTGGGGAAGACAGAAAATGGTTAGTC
The DNA here is from genome assembly GCF_047511675.1 of Marmota flaviventris. NCBI lineage: Eukaryota > Metazoa > Chordata > Mammalia > Rodentia > Sciuridae > Marmota > Marmota flaviventris. Next base: position 12,082,391 of record NC_092506.1, on the reverse strand, counting down.
ACCCATATGGTATATATTTTCCTAGTGAGGCAAGTAAGCTGAGAAAACATTTCTGATGAAATAATGTAACAAATAGATCTTGAGTAGGAAGAAAAGTGAAATCTTTGTTTTCTGTTGGTTCAAAAAGAACTTTACAGAATTGAACAGAGAGAGTGTAATTTTGTTTTGTATGATAGAATAATGAATGATGTGCCATTGTCATTAAATAAGGAGATCCTGAAAGAAGGATATCATGATATGTGATGTGTTATTATCCTCTACAAAATACTGAGTGAAACTCATGATAATAATAGTACATTTGAAGTTTGGTTATTTGACCAGTGTTTATTGAGGACCTACTACTATCAGTCACTGTTCTGCTTAAGATGAATCAAAAAATAAAACAATGGTATCAATTATTTTTTTATGAGAGTAGAAAACCATAGGCTTATTTTTTAATTGTTTTTTTTTTTAGTTATACATGACTTGAACCATTTTTTTCCTAACAGGGGTTAGTACATTAGAATATGATAAGACTATAGAAGGAAAAAAAGAAGAGTGGAATTTCTGGGAAAGTGAAAAAGGGATACAGCTTTTTGTTTAAAATTAGGTTAAATTAGGTTGAAGTAGGACTCTGAGGCTAACTTATGAGGCACTAAAAGATACACAGCCTCTGACTGGTGTAAGACCTATTCCAGTTAGATGTATGATTCCTTTGTTCCACTGGACAATCTTATCACATGTAGATATTTTATCTACTGGAAACTTACTGGAAATATAATTGAGTTAAATTTACCTAAGGGGGGGGGAAAGTGGCTATTATTAATTCATTGACTCATCATACAACAATATTTCATGCCTCCCCTTGGATTATGGCTACTAAAATCCCAGCCAAAGCAGATAAAATAGCCAAGTTGTACGTTAAGGGGCAGGGAATCAGAGTCCAGCAACCATGAGAGCTGGCAAGAAATGTAAATATGTTGCTATTACTTGAAAGTAAAGAATTGTAGCCAATTATTTAAACTATCAAAGTGAGGTTTGAATGAAGATTTGAAAAATTAACGATTCTGTCCACATGGATATGTGGAGACTATTTCCAGGAGAGGAAATAGTCAGGAAAAAGTCTTCGATGGATGTTCCTGAAGTATTCCTAGGAAAGGGAAGTCAGTATTGTAGAAGCCAAGTGATCAAGAGAAAATAATAAAGAAGAGATCAGAAAATTAATGAAGGGCCTGATAATACCAGGGTCTATTGGCCATTGTAAGGGATTAGTTATTTACTGTAATAAATTGGAGTTACTATGTGTTCTATGAATATAGTTAAATAATACAACTCAAATTTTTAAAGGGTAAGTTTTGTTTGCTATGTTGAAGAAAGGAGGCTATCATGGAGATCCTTCAGATAGGCATTGCAAAAATTCATAGGAGATTCAAACAAGCTTTGTAGCAACAAAGTTGGTAAAAGTAACACTTAGATGTCTGTTGGGTTGGAGCAATTGAACATCCTGATAGGTCGAGTGTGGAGTGTGAAAGAAGTTAAGGATAGTACCAGGATTTTGGTTTAAACTTATAGAAGTATCATGGTTTATATGTGAGATATACCCCAAAATCCTGTGTATGAGACAATACAAGGATGTTCAAAGTAAAATGATAGGGTTATGAGAGCCTTAACCTTATCAGTGCAGTAATCCACTTGTTAATCAGTTAACTGGGTAATAATTGTAGGCAGGTAGGGTGTGACTTGAGGAGGTGAGTGTTTAGGACTCACCTTTGGAGTTTATATTTTGTCCATGGTAAGAGGAACTGTTTCCTGGTGTCAAGCCCTGATCTGCTTTCCTCCTCCACACCATTCCACTCTCATGTTCTGCCTCACCTTGGACTGAGAGCAATGGAGTCAGCTGTCAATGGACAGAGACCACTGAAACCATGAGCACCAAATAAACTTCAACTCCTCTAAAATTGTTCTTGTTGGGTCACTTGGTCACAGCAATGGAAAAGCTGACTAAAACAAAATTTAGAGTGAGGTTGTTGCTGTGACTAACCTGACCATGTGGTTCAGAATTTTTTGGAGCTTTTTTGGAATTTGTAGGAGGAATTTTGGAAAGTTTAGCAATGCAAGGTGGAAAAGCTTTAGAATGTTGTAAATAGACTTAAATGGGCAATTCTAGTGGAAATTCGAAAGACCAGAACACTGATAGGACTGTTGACAGTAAAGACTGGGCTCAAGAGGTTTCAGAGGAAAGGACTATTGGGAATTGGAATAAAGAACATTTGTGTGACATTCTGGTTAAGAAGTTGTCTCCATGTCCTGAGACTTTCTGTGATGCTAAATTTAAAGGTGATGTACTAAATAATCTGGCAGAAGAAATTTCTAGGTAGCATAACTTTTAGGCAGTGACATTGTATTGCTGGCACCTTTTTGCCAAGTTTATTTTGATAATCGGGAGCAGAAAGATTTGAAAACCTTGCAGTTTGGCCAGAAAAATTGTTAGGAAAACTGGAACTAAAGAAAAACATCTCCCACACCCACACCCATCTCAAGTTCAAGGGTATGAAAGGAAAAATTTTAAGAAGAGACATTTGGAGTACCTGTTTACATAAGGGGTTCTAGGAAGTTTTTTCACCTGGCTTAGCTACCCATGCACTCAGAGATTGCTGCAGCTGCAGTCCCAAGAGGCTCGACTATTACTTGAGATGGCAGCAGATTTGGTGCTGGTTCCCCAGGAATGCAGGATGCTGGAGTTAGGGGGTTATGGAGGCTTCCACTGAAATTTCAAAGGAAACCTGGGAGACACGGTAAAGTGTTGCGATGCTAAGGTGGAGACCTCTGAGATTAAGCAGTTCCAGTACTATGGAATGTCTGCTGAGGAGAGCAACAGGAATCAATCAGAGACAAACCAAGAGAGGCAAAGTGTACTGCAACCAGAAAAGCCATAGAGGCAGAGCTACACAAGCCTTTTGGAGCGAACCTCCTGCTGCCATTTGCCCCAATTACTATAAGGTTTACCTTTGGTATTAATATCCTATTTTATTAATCTGCTATAATTTATTTAATCTAATGGATGGACATTTGATTGGCTTCTAGTTTGGGATACTACAGTACTCCAGGCACATGTCTTTAGTTGCACATATAGAGATATATCTTTTAGACATATATGCAAAAATGGAATTATAAGATCTTAGGTTATTCACATACTCAACTTTAGTGTATATGCTGAAGTTTCCCAAGTAGTTCTACAAATTGGTATCCCTAATAGCATATCAAGAGAATTACCATTGTTCCATATCCTTAGCAGAACTTTGTACTGTTAGTCTTCTTAAGTTTAGCCATCCTGGTCAATTCTTCTAATTTGTAGTTTTACTTTGCTTTGCTGATTGATGAAAGTATTTTTTTCTTTTGTTTGTTGCCTATTTTGACATACTTTTTGGTTAAGTACCTTTTTGTTAAGAAGCTTATACACTATTTCTATTGGGTTGTCTCTATTTTCATACTGGTTACTATAGTGTCTTATATATTCTAGATGCAAGCTCTGTTCCCTTTCTATTTTACCAACATCTTTTCAAACTTTACACTAGGTGGCTGACACCATTCCAATCTGTTGGCTACAGCACGGTTGAATGAGTCTTTTCTCTCCTTTGAAGGTGTCTTTCAATTCAAATAAGTTCTTTTTTTAGTTTATTTTTTTAATTTCTTACATACATGACAATAGTGGAATGCATTACCATCATAATTATCTATTCACAACACCATTTTTTGTAACTCTGTATATAAAGTATTTTCGCTCCAGATTATGCCATTATACATGAGCTCTTATTATTTTTTTTTTTGCATTACAATTCTTAATACACCTTTATACCACAATTTATCATATCTCTGATTGTATATAAGGTATGTTGACACCAAACTCACATCTTCATACATGTGTTTTGTATAATGATGAGGGTCTCCTTTCACCATCCATGCTATTCCCTTTCTCCCTCCCTTTTCCTCCCACCCCTATTCCCTATCTATGGGTAATAAGTTCTTAATTTTAATTTAGTCTAATATATTTTTTTCTTTATGATAACAATTATTGTATATAATTGAATAAATCTTTTCCATACTAAGCTTAGGTAGACATTTCTACATTGCTTTCTAGAAGCTTAATTATTTTACTTTTTACATTTAGATTACCAATGTACCTAAATTTTATTTTATGTCATTTATTTAAATGTGTAAACTAAAGCTTGAACGTTTTCTGATTGATTCTTTCTACCTATAAAGTATTTTAACATTATATTTAAAGCACTTGCGTATGACTGCCCAAGATATAATATCATCTAATAGTCAATTCATTAATTGACATATTTTATTGTGATTCACTTTTTATACTCAGGAAATTATGATCAACAATAATTAATTAAAGATTGATACTCCTTTTCCCAAAAATCTTTTCAGAGTACCTCTTGATTCCATTTCCAGTATGTGAGTTACACTAGTGACCAGAGACTTCATGGCCCTCCCCATCTTTGTGAACAGAAAACCCTTGAATTATTTCCTAGATGATTTTATCAAGGGTCCCACCAAAGAATCAAGGTGAAATCCCACATGTTACAGCATTCCAGAATTCTCTTACTCTTTAAGTTTATATGTGAACATGATGATTAGGTATTGACAAATGTGGTCTTTGTTTCCAGTTCGTCTTCTCAGGAACTTTTGCAGTAGTGGTGGAGAAGAAGCGTTCAAAATTCTTGGTAAGTCAGAATTCTTGCAGCAACTTCAGAGAATTTAATAGCCAATACAAGAAAAGTCAGGTGAGGAGGAAGCATTGTCTCTGGGTCACTTCAAACATACTCAAAAATTGGGGGGGGACATATATTTAAAATATAAGAAATGTAAGTTCCTGTTGCATTTTCATTTACTCACATGCACACACACACACACACACACACACACACACACACACACCGGATACATTCCAGTTACTGAAATCTTTGTTGTATTTGCTATTTTTGAAAATAAATCAGAATGCATTCAGTCAGGATAATTTAGGAACTTAATAAGTTAAACAGTAATTTGGAATAATTCAGGAAGTTAATAACTTCAGCTTATATATGAAAGATTAATGCAAATTAAAATGTCAATTGTGGGCTAGTCATGTACAGCTCAGTGGTAGAGTGCTTGCCGAGCATGTGTAAGACCCTAGTTTGATCCCTAGCACTGCAAAAAAAAAAAAAGAGTTGTGAGTTGAGACATGTAAATTTGGATATCTTGAAATGACCTAGTGTATGTTACTATCTTTTCTTTTTTCTTTCAAATGAGTTGAAAGTAAAAGAATAGAGAGAGGAATATTAGCAACATGATGGAATAGGACTTACCAGTGCTCATCTTCCCAAAGAAGCACCAATTTGAACAACTATTCACACAGAAAACTACCTTCACAAAAGCTAAGAAAGACAGGTGAGAGATTATAGCACCTGGGTGTATACAGAAATAAGAAAAGAAACACTGAAGAGGGTAGGAAGGACATTTTTATATTATGTGTGTCACCTCTTCCACAACCCAAGTGGCAGAGTTTGAGGAGAAATACTTCATGTAGAAGGCATCCACAGCCCAGGAGTAAGCCAGAACTCAAACACTGAGCCTCCAGAAGCCCCTGGTGCCAGGCCAAATGCTGTAACCTAGGGCTCCATACGCGTCCTGTGGACCCAACCCCCAGGCTACCTGACTGCCAGAATGACCTCAGGGAACCCACACTCCAGTTGGTTCTAACTCTGTGCTTGCTCCAGTCTCCAAATTAATCCAGCACCGAGCTGAACCCTAGGATCCCAGCCCTCAGGTCTACTCCAACACTTGTGGGCCCAGCCTCCCTTCTAGTCCTTACGTATACAGGCTCTAGGACCCTCCGTGGCAGGATAACCCCTGAAGCACCAGACTTCTAGGCAGTACCCATGCACTGAGCCTGCCCTAGCTCCAGATAGGACCCTGTAATCTCAGACTGTGTCTCCATGGTCATGCCAAAGCCACAATAAATTCAGCATTCCTAGCTTCCAGACTGGTCCCAGCATCAGATAGGCCTGATAGGCCCTGAGCCTTGGTCAGGCCTGATAGGCCCTGAGCCTTGGTCCAGCAACAAGCTGGCCCTTTAAGTCCCAGTCATTAGACAGTACACATGGATCCAATCTCTATGTTAGCATCTGTGGATTTGGGACCCAGTCTCACCCCAGTGCTGGGTCACCATTCCTGAGGGCCTTACACACCTAAAAGCCTCCTATGGACACAAGTTTCAGTAATGCCTAGTTCCAGGACAATCCCTGGGGCCCCATCCTCCAGGCTTCCCCTGCATTTCCATCAGAAGAGAAATTTTAGAAATTCTGAGAATCAAACAAGAATAGGAATACAACATAGCAATATCTCTGAGCTATAGTGAAAGCGGTTCTAGAGAAACAGTTATGGCTATAAGTGCCTACATTAAAAAAGTCAGAAAGACCCCAAATAAACAACCTAATGATGCATTGAAAGTTTCAGGAACAAGAGCAAAAGTATCCCAAACACGTAGAGGGAAGGAAATGGTAAAGATCAGAGTTGAAGTTTATGAAATAGAAAGCAAAAGAAAAATTAAAAGGCTCAATGAAACAGAGCCAGTTCTCTTTAAAAAATAAACAAGATTTATGAACCATTAGCCAGACTAACCAACAGAAAGAGAAGACCCAAATTTCTAAAATTAAATATTAAAAAGACATTATACTAGACACCACTGAAATTCAGAGGATCATTAGGTACTAATTTCAAAATTATTAGAAAATCTAGAAGAAAATGATAAATTTCTAGACACATGGAATACCAACATTGAACCAAGAGGATACAGAAAATTTAAACAGACCAATAACAAACAATGACATTGAAGCTGTAATGAAAACCTTCCAGACAAAGAATGGCTCAGGACCAGAGGAATTCTCAGCTGAATTCAAAAGACCATTAACATCTCCCCCAAATTTGCTTGCGTCCCTTGATATTCCCTTCTTTTGCTCCTTTCCCAAAACCTTTCTCCTCCAGGCAACCTCTGATCTTTTTTTTTTTTTTTTTTTGTCACTATAGATTTGTTTGCATTTTCTAGATTTTTATAAAAATGGAGTGATACAGTATTGTATACTTTTATCTGACTGCTTTCACTCAACATATTTACTTTAGAATTCACCCCAAATAGAGGGTCTATGAATAATCTCTCTTTGTTTTGGAGTCACATTCCATTGGATGGATGTTCAACAATCTGTTTATCCATTCATCTGTTGATGGACTTGCATTGTTTACAGTTTTGAGATCTCACAAATAAATATACAAAGAATATCAAGAATATTTATGTATAAGTCTTTGTACAGACATACACCTTCATTTCTCTTGAGTAAATACCTAAATCATATATTTAACTTTTTAAGAAACTGCCAAACATTTTTTTCTGAAGCATTTGTGTCCTATTACATCCTGCCCACTTAAATCAGGAACCAAAAGAAGCATTCTATTCTTCTTACTTTATTCCAATAAGCTTTTGCCAGCAAAATTTCGTGTATTAAAAAATACCTGTTCCAAGTGGCCTTACCAATGCATGAAGGCTTTTTCTAGGTAAAAGTCAATCATTTTTGCGTAATCATTTGTGCATATAACTGTAACTTCAGCAAATGCTTCATTTTAAAGGTTACACTAACATGCAGTACTGCATGTTACTAAACAATATTGCTGGATTTTTAAATCATAAAAATTAAATAATGCTTTAATTTGGTGGCCATCCTTTAAGGAAGGTATGTTCCAAGTAAATAAATTAATCATGATTAGTAGACAATATGCAATAGCAATTTATATAAACATAAGTTTTATCCAGTAAAATAGGCTTCAAAATCCAGTAATTTAAATTTTCATGCTTGTCATCTAATTTGTATTAGGTATAAAGAAATATATTAGTGCAAATATGGATAAAGAATAAGCATAAGGAAAGTTTATCTTTGATAGCAATATTATCACCTCTCCAACCTCATATACAAAGTTTCATTATTCAGCAACATTATAAATGTCCATTGTCTGAAGTAAAGCGCCCAACAAGAGTGTGGCCTGAAAACATAGTAGATACCTCCAGCAATTAGTTCCCAACCATCTTCAAGATAAACTCCTAATGTCAAGCTAGATAGCACCTGTCTTTTCAACAAAATTCCCTGTAACTCATCTTCTTGCTCTCCAAAATGAACCATAGAAAACACTTGGAACATTAGCTCTCTGGTAATATGAAATTGTTTGGCACTGTGGATTTATCTATACTGTGAACGGTTTTTTCTCTTCACATTTTATATGCACTCTGTCTTCCTCAACAGCCTGAAAATTTCTTGAACGTAGAAGCCCTTTCTTTTCTGCCTCTTTATCCAAAGCGTAGTTTCCATGATACAGAATAGATATTCAATGATTATATGATAATTAATAATTTATATAGAACTTATATAAGTAATAATTAGTACTTGCATACTAAACACATGCATGCTCTACCAGAAATTTTAATATCTCCAAAGTCACTTGGTCCTCAGGGGATCCTGACAAACCTTCAGTTTTGATAGTCTTTTTAACAATCTTACTACTGTGGAAAAATTATAAACCTTCTACTTGAATATACTTGCCAGATGTGAATATGGAATAGCTTCCAATAACTATGTGATAACTTTTATCTATTCCAGCTGTCCTATGCTATAGGAGTGAACATCTTAAGTGCCTGCATTTCAATAATTGGTATAACATTACTACTTTTTGAACTTACATTATTTGGTACAGTCTCAAATAATTCTCCTTGGTCACGCGTAAGTACCAGGTTTCTATGAAATTTAATCATGATTTTAGAATCATGCATCAAGTTCTTTGTGAGTGATGAGAGTATTTAAGTATTTTGTTGGTAATGGAGGAGACCCTCATCATTAATTTACTCTTTAATATTCATAACTACTACAAATGTAATTCAAACTACAGGTTACATTCCCAAGCCTTGAACCAAAACCTCAAGTAACCAAATGGAAGGTAGCATAAATAATTAAAGTAGATATTTAGGGTGATTAAACATTATATTCAATATTGGACCCACCTGGTTGCCATGATATATTTATGATAGGCAGCTCATTCTTTCTAGGTACTTGCATCTCTAAGGACAGTTCTCCTAAAGTCTTAAAAGATCAAGTTAGTTATAGCAAAACTTAATCTTCAAAAAAGGAAGTGCCATCCTTAGGTACTTGTGATACATGTGCATGCAGTTCTACATGCACAGGACTACGTGGACATATGTGCACCACCTTCTTTGTATCTGTCTGTTAGCAGGTCTGTGTGAGACTGTTCAAGGATGTTTATGTTTATATTTCAGTACCTGTATACATCTGTGTTCCTAGGCAGGTAGGGGTGCAGACGTGTACTTATACACATAGGTTTATTAGTGTAGAGAGAAAGGGCTAGGAAAGCAAAGAGGGAAGTCAGTGTTCAGCAAATTATATAGAAATTGAAGCCTTTGGGGCAAACATCCTGTCTAAAGATTCCCATCCTCCTGCTCTATCCTGTCTTCCTGGTATGACAAAGGTCTGAATGCCTAGACCTTTGCCCAAGACCTAGAAACCAACTTTCTGAATTGATCCCATTAGATGTTGCCCGTTTTTAAGTTCCTGGACTAATTAAGAAAGCTCTTTTTACTTCAAAATCCAAAACATCTGGTAAATTACCTAGTTCTGAAGCATGTTATTTTACATTGCATCAGATTTTTGTTGTTTGTATGTAGCTTTAAAAGAGACTTTATACTGTGTGAGACTACAAACTTTCTCAGGGAATGATCTGTATCTCTAATGCAATTAAGAAGCAAATTTAGAAATGTTAAGGTACTTACACATGGTCACAGATTTAGCACCTTGAAGAATTTTTATTTTAATCAAGCGATTTCACCACACAAATGGAGCCATACAGAAATCAACTCAGTGGCACAACGAGAATGCTAATATTTTATAAAACATACCTTGATATACACCTTAGAGTTACATCTTAAATAAATACAAACATCAACATATTGCTTTAGATTTTATTTGCACAATAAGAAAAGCTCATTTTATTAGACAATCTTCAGTTTTGGTCTTACCTGTTTCACTATTCCAGTTTATCTGTTGAACCACCAATGATCACATCAGGAGGAAATCCAGGATCTTCCTCGTAAAACAAGACATTTTCCCTTAATAACCTTTCATATAATTCAAGAACACCGGGAGCCAAAGGTTCAATATTGACTCCAAATCCCTGGTTGATAAGAATCCTGGATTATCTCGTCAGTCCATAAACATGCCCATAGTCCACTACCATGGTTCAATTATTATTAAATAGGGTCATTATTGAGCACTGGTCTACAAAGCTCTGAATGGCTAGCACAAAAGTGCTCTGGGAATCGAGGGAGCTTAGGACTCCTCTATTACAATTTCTGTATTCTTGTCCTCAACCTAATTATCCCATAAGGGTATGGGATCTATTGGTGATAGTCAGAGGCATGATCCCAGAAGGAAACAGCCTAACTCCAGAGCATATAAACCCTTATGTTGAGCCCAGGTTATGAATTCAAACCTCTTCTTCCTTCACTGTGAGTTCCTCTTCAGGGTTCTTTACTAAATAACAGAATAAATTTTATACACCTCTCTAGTAAATAAGTTCTATAACACTAACCCTCAAAAGTATCTCACTAGCCTCAATGAAAAATTGCTAATGGTGTGCAGAACAGCAAACATGAAAACATGACCAGTGTCTCTCACTACCCATTTAGCAGAATATATTTGTTTATCATTATCCTTAGTAATTACCACTTATCGTCATGCTATCTGTTATATATAATTATGATGTATGTTCAGCTATTGAGAGTATAGAGTGATTAGTTTTCCTCTTCTACTTTTCTTCTTTCTGTAATTTTATGATACTTTTATTATTTTAATGGTATTAAAATATAAAGGTCTGTAAAGAATATATGTTTCATTTTGGATGCAGAGAAGTGGTGCCCTCCTTTCAACGTATTTGTTCCTATTCAGTATCTTGGAGTTTTGTTTGGCAGTTATAGTGACTGACTGGGGATACAAAGCAAACAGATAGAAGATAAAAGATGCAGTGAGTATCTCATTCCTCTCTAGTGAGCTGCCTTCTGTGATGAACCCTATTTAAAAAACATCTTGATGAGAAGCATAAACCCCTGCCATCTCTAAACTGTGACTGTGGGTACCTGAAAACACCTTGCAGTAACTCTAGGGTAGTAAATGGGTCTCCAGTAACTGAAGATAAACAGATTTCTCTACTAAAGTGCTTTCTATTGCAGGGTGCTTTTATGTTCACACTTAAATGAGTGAATGAGGTAGACAATATATGGTTTTCTGGCTCCATAAAATGAGAGCAGGGTTCCATCTAAAGACATTGAAATTCATAAGGTAAAAAAATGATAGTTCTAGTTAAATGCAAAGTAGACAGACCCACATCTCATTCTTTTTTTTTTATTGGTTGTTCAAAACATTACAAAGCTCTTGACATATCATATTTCATACATTAGATTCAAGTGGGTTATGAACTCCCATTTTTACCCCAATTACAGATTGCAGAATCACATCGGTTACACATCCACATTTTTACATGATGCCATATTAGTGACTGTTGTATTCTGCTACCTTTCCTATCCTCTACTATCCCCCCTCCCCTCCCCTCCCATCTTCTCTCTCTACCCCATCTACTGTAATTCATTTCTCTCCTTGTTTTTTCCCCTTTCCCCTCACGACCTCTTATATGTAATTTTGTATAACATTGAGGGTCTCCTTCCATTTCCATGCAATTTCCCTTTTCTCTCCCTTTCCCTCCCACCTCATGTCTCTGTTTAATGTTAGTCTTTTCCTCCTGCTCTTCCTCCCTGCTCTGTTCTTAGTTGCTCTCTTTATATCAAAGAAGACATTTGGCATTTGTTTTTTAGGGATTATGGAGTATTACGCACCATATCTCATTCTTAATTCTCCTCTGAACAAAGTGAAAAAAGTAAGAATGTGAACATATATGAACATACAGTTTTCCACTTCAACTAGGTGGAATTTAATCTGAGAGGAGAGAAAGAGGACAGAAGGAGGGAAGGAGAAGAAAAGGAAAGGGAAGGGGGAAGAAGAAAAGTAAAAAGCATCAAAGCACATAGTTTAATTTTATTTAGGACTCTCAGTATGAGAATATTTTATTAGAATTCTTTGCAAAATACTAGTGAAAATCCTATGTCTTCTTTTAACTTTAGAACGTATTGATGATCAATTTACTAGTGTCCAACTTACCTCAGTTTCATGGCAGAAGAAGATCCGTTTCCTGTGTATGAAGAACCATCATGACTTCGGTCAAGGAGGAGAGTTGAGTGGTGAATGACTTCATTTTGTCCAAACGACTTCTTGGAAAATATGATTTAATTAAGCCCTTCTTAGTATTTCCTTTCCTCCATTTCTTTAATAAAAGTCAATATTGATGAATATGGTTATTTTTTTCTGTGTGAGGAGCTCAACATAAATTTATCTTGTCAGCATAAATTTATCTCAGGCTGACTATAGTCAGCCTCAGTGAAGACATTATTCAATGCAAGTAAATTCTATGAGTGGACACATGCTTCTGGAGTGTAATCTATATCTGATATTGATAGGGTGAGGCAATAACTGCTGGCTCAAGGAAATCATGTCACTATGAAAAGGAAAATTAGTCTAAGTTATAAATAGTCCCATTTTCTGGGAAGGAATGTTAGCTCTACACACTATTTCTAACATTTCTTTAGAAGGCATATTACAACTAGCCATCTCTTTATGTTATGGAGACTACTGCATTAACGTCCACTGGAATTTAATTAATGTTTACTGGATTATGTTACATCTTTTGCTCAAAGTTTTACTTTATGGTTTCTAATGCTATGAACTGTATAAATATTTTAGTAAATTATCTTGTTAAAAATGTTTTGTTGTATAAGGACCATCCTGTAAGTTTTCTGTTGCTGTGACAAAGTACCTGAGATAAACAAATTATAAGGAGACACGGTTCTTTCCTGGTTGCCTGTATCTGTTGCTTTTGGTCCTGTGGTGAAGTAGAACATCAAGTCATATGATACCACACAGAAACAATCTGACAAAGTCAGAATGTGGGAAATTATAAGGGATATATGACCTAGTTTACTCAGTTAATATAGTTTTTTAAAGGAGGGGAAATCATTAACAGATTAATATGACAGGTCTAGCAACCCAATGCAATAAGCATATCTTGTTGATGAAATAAGGTCACAAAGTATAATTGTAGAGGCTGGGCAATGGCTACATGGGGTTCATCAGATTCTTTTTCCATGATAAAAAGTTAACCTTTCATCACTTCTCATCTCACTCATAGGTAAAGCCAAAGTCCTAGCAAGGCCCTGGGTTAACCTCCCCATCACCTGGCTGCCTCTCCTCACTCTCTCACCAGCCAGCTGTCCTCCTTAAACACACTCAGATCCTATCCTCCTGCCAGCCCTTAGGTCAGAAATCTCCTCCACACATCAACATGATTCTTTCCTTCAGGCTCCTCAAAAGACTAGCCATGGAACCACCATAGGACCCAGCTGTCCCACTTCTCACTATTTACATTGGAGAATTAAAGTCATCACACTCCAGAGCTACATGCACACCCATGTTTATAGCAGCGCAATTCACAACAGCCAAACTACGGAAGGAGCCTAGCTGTCCATCAATGGATGAATGGATAAAGAAAATATGGCATATATACACAGAGGAGTTTTATTCTGTCATAAAGAAAAATGAAATCATGGCTTTTGCAGGAAAATGGATAGAACTAGACAACATCATGGTAAGCAAAATAATTCAAACTGAGAAGGTTAAGGGCCCTATGTTTTGTCTCCTAAGTGGAAGCTAGAGAGGAAAAAGGAAAAGGTGGGGATGGATCTTTAGAGGAAAGGGACTGAGGGATGGAAAGTGGGAAGGGAGAGGGGAAGTGCTGGGGAGATATATTGTCAAATCATGTTGTACCGTGTGCATGTGTGAACATGCACCAACAAATCCCCTCAATATGTACAACTATAATGCACCAACTTAAAACTGAGGGGGGAAAAGATCATATTGCATCTGAAGACAAATTCTCTCCTTCATCTCCTCTAGGTCTTCAATCACGTCATCATTGCAGGGTAGTTTCACACTTGACATTTTTTTATTTTACATTTCTGTCTGCCCTGATTCCCTTCTGTAATTTCTTTTTCTCTTTAGCTTATGGAACCTGCTTATTATTGGTTTCACCCTCCTTAATATAAACCCCCCAAAAGGGCAGGGCATTTCCTCTGCTTTCTTCCCTGCTGTGTGTCCAGCCTTGAAGACAACGCCTGGCAAAAGCGGGCACTCAAGGAAAAATGTACTGAATTAACTGGTCAAACGCAGAATATTAAGGAGCTCAACAAATGTTATTCCTACCTACTATTTGTAATTACTCATCTGATGCAAATAAATCAACAATTTAGGCTAGATCTTTCGATCATTCGCTTGTTCCTACTACGTGCTGGAGGCAGTTATAAACACTAAATATGTCAAGTTCCTCCGAAAGACACGTGTACGTGGTCGTGTTTGATTCCCGCCTCCGCCCTGCCAAAGAATAAACCAAGGACCAAAGACGTTCAGCGGAGCGTTGTGGCCACCACGTCCTGGGGAAGAGGCTTGGTGTGGGGAGCCTCCCAGGCTGAGGCTCCTTCCAAGGGGGCGTCTCTGCGTCAGTGAGGGGGCCACCCAGCCTCTTCCCCTGGGTGTGCGCAGGTGCAAGGACAGAGCGCGAAGCTGACACCCCCAGGAAAGGGCGGCCTCTCTGCCAGCCCACGCCCACAGCCAATCCTGGGGCTGCGACATCCCGGTGACGCCTGGGCTGCCCGCGCGGATCCCTCGCGCTCCGTTCTCGGTGGCCGCGCTCCGGGCCACAACCGCAGCGTTAGAACCTCGGGAGCCAGAAGAAGAGGAACCACCAGGGAGCGGCGCCCACCCGGCTCTGGCTCCGCAGGCTTGGAGGCTGCGAGGCCCGGGACTGAGGCCACTGCTTGCGGGATCACACCCGCCCGCGCCTAGACCACACCTAAGTGCAGACACCTGCAGGGGGCAGGAAAGAGGGTATTCCCCAGGACCCTGGAACACAGTGCTCCCCAAAACACAGCTGGGAAGAACCTCGGATGAAACATCACGGTACTTTTTATGTGTTCTTTTCAGTCACCCCATTCCAACCTGTATTTTAAACACACAACATCTTCTGGGGGTGAGTCCCTGGGGTAGGGGCCAGTAAGTTGACTAACTCAACGGAAGAGAACACAAGGAGAGTGTGGTGACTTAGGGATCCCAGGAACAACAGCAAGCAGCAATACTGACTGGCCTTTCACCCTTTGACAATATTCCCATATTCCTTGTGACTTTGGAGATGTTCCTTGGTTTTTGCATCAACAGAAACTCATTCTTTATGATAGGAATGCCCAACTCTCAACAACCATGAGTTGAGTTTCCCTGATTGTGCATTTCGTTTCCTGGCTGGTCTATCAAGCATTGCTTGGGACCATCTGTAACTATGAGTAAGAAGTAAATTCTGCTACTGTTCTCCAGAGAGTCCCTATGTCAGAAGTGGCTCTTCTGAGAATCACCTCCTAGAATTCAGATGGCCTACCCATATGAATTTTTGCCCCTCAATATCAAAACAGAGTTTGATTTCTCTATTCAAGTCTTTTTAGTACAAGCCACATGTTTCATTTCCTTCAATTCATGGCTCTGGAGAATGCACGTGTCTTTGTGGTAACCTTCCAAGACTGCCCAACATTAATAAATGCCAGAAAACCTATTTTAAGACTGACCTTCCCAAACACATTTCATGCCTGGTATAAACAAATCTACCCAATTTATACAAAATGTGGTGATAAAGAGAAATTTAATTTTATTTATCAGGTGGATTCTGTAAGCAACTATTAAATTCCAACAATTTGCAAGCATTGCGAGAGACGACACAGCAATACCATTTGAGGCTTAACAGCAGGAAAAAATATATATATGGGGAATCCATGAGTATACTATAAAATGTTAGTGGAAATGTTAGTGATCAAGAATGGACCATCTGCTACATAAGGGAAAGAAAGGTGGGGGGGGGGGGTGGAGTCAAGCATAACCTGGCTCTAATGAGCCACACAAAGGAATGTATTCTGGGACCTGAGGCATCAAAAAGCCCTTGAAAGGTTGCAACCAAGTGATTTTCATGTATTATTTCTAGTTTTAAAGTGTCACTACAGTTATTGTGAAAGTGGATTTATGGCTTTAGGTTTCCTGCTGTGATTACTGGGTTACTGCTTTGTGTTTTTGTATTCTATGGCAAGTTATAGCAAGGGAGCATCTCTAATGTTGACCATTAGACAGTTAGGAGTCATAAAAATGCTGTAGTTGATGATACCTTAGGAGAAGCAACCTGCAAGCTCAGTCTCCCAGCCTGAGGAAGCCATAGAAATGGCAGAACAGCTGGGAAGACACCTTCCTGTGAGTTACTTTAGTGTGGGAACACACTAGGATTGCTGCTGCAGCTATCCAAGAATAAATTCATCAAGACCTATACTAAATTCAGGAAATAACTGAAAGGCATAATGTGAAATAACCAACCAGCTTGTTTTTAATAAAATACAGAGAAGAGATCAAAACTAGTACCCAAAACTATGGGAAGGAATCTGGTAATGAAGTAACTGGAGACTGTTGAAGGGCAACAGCAAAGAAGTATTATTGGCATTTGACCATAAACCACTATATGGGATTAGAAAACCCATTCACTGAAATATTAAGTGAATATTTAATATTAAATATTAAATTAATATTTGATTTCTAATGTGCTCTAGCCATTAGAAATCACTATTAGTACAATACTAGGTGGAGACTCATTACACAATTAGAAATTAATATAGACAAGATTTGACCGGGTCTATGTCCACTGATTCCACAAAACAAAGCTCCATTTTCCTCAGTTTTGTGTGTCATTAGTACTTGCACTTGCTAACTGATGGTTAAGATTTGAAAGTTGGCGTACATTGGAAAGAAAACTGATATAAGCAAAGATTTTGAAATCCAGAACTTAAATCTAAGAGTTGGCTATGAGCAAAAGATTGAGAAAGAGAAATCTAAACCAGAGAAAAAATCAATCACATCAGATATTATCAAAATTAAAGAGTAAATTCTCAAAGCTATAGGATAAGAGTTACAGGAAAGACAAGGCAAAATGTATAAAAAATAATTTGTTTACAAGTAACAGGAAACAACTTGTGATATATGAAGCAAAATAAAGGAAAATGTATTTCCCGAGGACAGGAAGGCATCTTCATTTCAGGAAAGAATTGTAACTAGGAAATATAATGTCACGAGGAACTTGATTTCATTTCAAGAGACAAGCCCAGACTAAAGCTGTGATATTTTAGTTTTAAATATAAAACTCCTGGGAAAGAGATGCTGATAGATCCAACCAGATTCCCCACCAGTCTCCCAAGTAGGTACTATCAGGGTATTTCCTACAGGTGATAACAATGAAACTGAGCTTTTAGGTATGTGTCCCAAAAGGTTATTCATCATCGTAGAGTAATAGAGATCATTCATGGCTGCAATAACTTTTAAACATCTTCACTACCCTTTCTTATCGGTCACTTAACTGTGGAAACTACCTTTCCCAACATTGAAACCAAAAATGATATTCTCTAGCCCCATGTGCAGTCAGAATGCAAACATTTGATCTAGATCCTGCCAAGCACATATTTTTGCACTAGAGTTTGGTAGAGATCAACAAAAAAGACCCTATAGTGGGTATAAATTCTCCTTGGACAGCGCAGGAAACAGGGGGAGGTTTCTCGAACAAATTGGTTCTGCTGTAGAGTCCGGGGGTGAGAAATGGCAAAGGCTACTCTTCCTCAGTACAGATCCATGGTTTGGCTCTGGGCATTGTTTGACCAGTTTAACCTGCACAGTGATTTATTTATTTATTTGCTTAAGTCAGACAAACCCAATTCTGTTTGGTGCCCCCAAGAATCTGAAGGACTCAAGTTTCATTGAAAGTTGATAAATATGGATAAAATCTAATAGAACAATTAGAATTGGCAAGAGGCTAGGTATATCCAAGAGAGTTTATCAATGAACTGGTTTTAAATATTTGTTTCATGGAATTGTTTCATTGTGAAAAATTAGAGAAAATAACAATAGATTTCTCAATGACTTATAACTGCTTGATCTGAGAAAATCACTATTTGTTTTTCTGTTTTCCAAAATTAGTTTCCACTCATTTTCTATAATACCTGTGCCACGCTTGAATAACAACATGCCACAGACCTTCATCTTACTGAAAGAAGAAACCAGAATGTTGGGGGTAAGTTCTGAATGCCACATGAGTGGATAAAAGTCTTTGACATTGCAAGTTCCAGATATTTAAAGCAGAAGACATTGATTTCTATCTCAGTTACCCAGGGAGGGAATCAATAAACTGAGGTCTGGCAATCCCACCACTGTGATTTCCCCTTGATCTACATATATCTGTAAATAGTTTGAAGTAAATCTGAGACTGAGTCCTAAATGAGGTGATTAGAGGTTATGGTTTAGCGATAATCACGACCACAGGGCTTGGACATCAATCACCTAGTGGCACTGTGCTCTTGACATCCTTTCTACATTTATCTCAGTTCCTTGACTCCAGCCAAACATCTGGCATGCTACATTTTCTGTATCATACACCCTTGTTAGACTATAAAACATCAGGACTGTACAATACAGTGGGCTCAGGAAAATGCCTGTGATTATTGGGGCCATATCTTAGAATCAATATGATTCTGTGGTTGCAAATGTGGAGTGCTGAGGGTCAAAACTGCCATCAGAAGAAAAACATTGCCGCATTAACTAGTTGATGTGGGTGGTAGAAAAGTAACATAGAAAGGAGCTGGATTGGAAGGCAGTGTATCCAAGACTAAACCCACAAGAAGCTGCGACAGGAGGGACACCCAGAGATCACAGCTCTTCTAGAAGTTAGAGGTGTGTGACCTTCTGATCTGGAGCTTAAACAAGCCCCCAGACACC
Source organism: Marmota flaviventris (assembly GCF_047511675.1). Lineage (NCBI taxonomy): Eukaryota > Metazoa > Chordata > Mammalia > Rodentia > Sciuridae > Marmota > Marmota flaviventris. Next base: position 12,063,312 of record NC_092506.1, on the reverse strand, counting down.
TCCATTTATCCAAAAGCACCCTCACCTCTAAATGTCAGTAAAAATTCTCAAAATGCCTGTGTGAACCCCAAGTAGATATTTGAAGCCCAATACCTTCTTTCATCTCCTTGAATTCTTCCCAGTTTTTTTGAGAATTTTTAGGATTGAACAAGAACAGTAGTAGAAACCCTCTTGATTTCAAAACATAAAAGCCAAATGCCCCTTTATCTTTTCTGTCACCTAATTCGTAAAGCTATTGAGATATGATATGTCTTGCATTGATTATGACATTCTTTCCTTACAGGCTGCCCAAATAATGATTGGTCTGATCCACAGTGCTCTGGGACATGTCTGGACGGTTTTATATATGAGACAATTGCATTCATTTTCCAAAATATACCGGCCTTTTGTATTGCTATCAGGATACCCATTTTGGTCATTTGTATTTGTGAGTAAATTATCTTGCTGATGATCATTGATTAATTGATTTGTTTAACTTATTTAGTGTCTGCTTCTGCAGCCAGGCAATTTGCTAGAGTTATCATCTGTGCAAATGCATAACCCCAGTTTGGAAGGAATTCCTTCTTGTATCTTTGAAGATATTTTACAATGCTATGTGTATTTATGAAATTCTTTCATACAGTCTGTTTGAAGACAAGGACTTAAATGTTGGAGCATTAGAAAGAATTTTAAAAGTAATTCACCAACAAAGAAGAGAAATCAGAATTCTATTGGCTCAAGAAGAACTTGGATAAATTCAACAGGGATTTCTAAAGGATTTGTATTGTCTTATAATATATGGCAAAATGTTACATCTCTTTCCATTTTTTGACATGCTTCTCAGTAATATCTGTCCAGCTCACAAAAAATGTTTAGTTAATTTATTTACCAGATATTTAGTGAATACCTACAATGGATCAGGCTCTGTTCCAAGTGATTTTGTTACAGCAGTGAACAAAAGAGACCAGGATTAAAAACATACACCTATCAAGAGTGGTTTATGAAGAAACAGAAAATTAGAACAAAACGATATCAATAAGGAGATAGAATCAGTAACCAAAAACCTCCCAATGGCAACAAAAACCTAAGACCTGAGGGTTCTACCGGTTAATTCTAGCAAACATTTAAGGAATTAATGCCAATTTTTAAACTCTTTCAAAAAAAATGAAGAGGGAATACTTCTAAACTCATTTTTGAAACCAATATTAATCTAATATCAAAAGACAAGGACACTATAAGAAAAAAATACATATAGGGAAATTCCCCTGATGAATACATATGTAAAAATTCTCAATAAAATGCTAGTGAACCAATTTTAACAATGCATTAAAAGCAATATGCACCATGATAAAGTTAAGATTCATCCCAGGGATGCAAGGATGATTCAAAACATACGAATCTATAAATGTGATATGCCACATTAACACCAACATGAATAACAATCATATAATAATATATGTGAAATTTTAGTAAACTTTTATGATTAAAAACTCAATGAATTAGATATTGAAAAAATATACCTCAATACATTAAACACTGTATATGTGAAGCCCACAACTAACATCATACTCAATAGTGCAAAGCTCAAAAATTAAGGAAAAGTTAAAAGATACCCACTCTAACCACTTTCATTAAATATGGTGCTAAAGGTCTTAGCCAGAGTAATTAGACAAGAAAAAGAAATTAAAGTCATCTAAACAGAAAGAAGGAAATTATCTCTGTTTGCAGATGACAAAATCTTTTATATGAAAAAGTGTAAAAACAAAACAACTTTTGTTTAACTTATAAAATTCATAAATAAAGTTTCAGAAAGCAAAATCAACATATAAAAATCTATTTCATTTCTATACACTAACATTTGACTATCTAAAGGCAAAATCAAGTAAATAATCTCATTTATGAGAGTATCTAAAATTTAATCAAAGAAGTGAAAGATCTGTATTCTAAAAACTATAAAATATTGATAAAAATGAAGAAAACACAAATAAAGACTTCCAATGTTCTTGGATTGGAAGGATTAATATTGTAAAAATCACCATGCCACCCAAAGTGATATATAGATCCAATCTAATCACTCTGAAAATTCCAGTGACATTTTTCACAAAAATAAGACAAAAACTCCCCAAGTTTTTATGGATCCACAAAAGATTCTAGATAAATGGTACTATCTTAAGCTAAAAGAAGAAAGCTTGGAGCATCAAACTATATGATCTGAAAATTTACTGCTAAGCCACAGAATTCAAAACAGAAATAAATATATAGACCAGTGGAACAGAATAGGATGACAAGAAATAAACTCATGCAAATACAGTCAACTGATGATTGACAAAGGTGCTAAGATCAAGAGATCTTAATATGGTCAAGAGAGTCTCTTCAATAAAACTGTGGTAGGACAACTGAATTTCCATAGACAGAAGGGTGGTACTGGACCTCTATCCTACACCATACAGAAAAATCAACTGAACGTGAATTAAAGACTCAAATATAAGAACAAAACTGTATAAAGCTACTAGGGAAAAAAAATGCCTCTTTGGTCTGGGCAATTATTCTGGGTATGACCCAAAAAGCATAGCACCAAAAGCAAAAATATACAAGGAGGATTGCCTCAAACTAAGAAGTTTTACCCCACAACGGACACAATCAACAGGGTGAAGAGTAACTGCAGAAGAGGGGGAAAACATTTGCAAATCATGCTAACAAGGAAAATATATAAGAAACTCTACCACCTCAATAGCAAGAAGTCAATCTAATTAAAAATGGGCAACAGACCTGAATAGACATCTCTTAAAAGAAAACCACAAATGTGGCTGACGGGTACATGAAAACAGTATTCAACATCACCAATCACTAGGGAAATGCAAATTAAAACCACAATGACCTATCACATCACACCCATTAGAATCAGAAGGACGAAAGATAACAAGTCTTGGTGAGGATGTGGAGAAAAGGGGAATTCTTGTACAGTGTTGGGGGAATATAAAATAGATTCACCATTATACAAACAGTATGGAGGTTCTCCAAAAAAAATTAAAAAATAGAAATATCGTTTCTCCCAGCAATCTCTCTTCTAGGAATATACACCCAAAGGAAATTAATCAGTATGTAAAAGATATCTGTACTCCCATGTATACCACAGTATTATTCATTATGGCCAAGATATGCCATCAACCTAAGTGTCCATTGATAGATGAATGTATAAACTGTGATATGGAAAGCAGAATAGCATTCAACCTTAGAAAAGAAGGAAATCTAGTCATTTGTGATACCATGGATGAACCTGGAAGACATCATGTTACATAAAATAAGCACAAGAAGACAAATAGTGTATGATGTCATTTATATGCAAAGTCAAACTCATCTGGCAGAGGCTCCCAGATGTGTTGTTTCATTATGCAAAATCTCAATTAGACAGGAGGAATAAGTTCTGGAGATTGTTGTATAGAACAGTGACCACAGTCTTGTGTTGTACACTTGAAAATTGCCAAGACCATATATCTCACATTTCCTCATTACGAGAAAGATGGCTGTCATAAGAGTGTCGCAACACATGCACACATGAAAACATCATATGCGCCACCAATAGAAACAAGTTTTATTTGTCAATTATGCATCAATAAAAAAAATTTTTAAAGAGCAGACCAAGATTCCTACCCTTGTAAAATTTACCTTTTAGTGAAGGATAACATGTTAGGAGATGAAAAAGACTAGAAAAAGAAATAGAGACGGGTAATTAGGTCTGAAGCTAGCACAGGTTGCATTTTTTTTTTAAAGTTAGTCAAGACTTGGTGAGAAGGAAACAACCTGAGCTGAGACCCGAAGGAGATGAAGCAGTCAACCCCAGAGGCATCTGGAGAAAGAGGGTATGAAAGAGAGAGCAGCTCCTAAGTCGAAAAGCCTCAGAGTTTGCTGAACAACAAGGAGGCTAGTTTGGATGGAGCAAACAGTGGAGAGACCATAGGTAGGAAAAGAGGTGGGTGAAATGACAGGAGGTGACACCATCTGAAGATCTGTATTCATTGCATGCATGAATAACACTGAGAACCACTACAGGTTGCTAAACAAAGGGAAGAGAGGCTCAGAGGTAAGTATTAAAAGAACATTAAAAGATCATAAAGAGGCTGGGCACGTGGTACACACCTGTAATCCCAAAGGCTGCGGAGGCCGAGGCAGGAGGATCTCAAGTCCAAGGCTAGCCTCAGCCACTTAGCAAGGTCCTACGCAACTTAGCAAGACCCTGTGTCAAAATTTAAAAATAAATCAATAAAAAGGACTGGGGATGTGGCTCGGTGGTTAAGCACCCCGAGTTCAATCCTGGTACCAATAAATACATAATAAAACTAAAAGAGTGAAGAGAAAAACAAAGAAACCTAAAATCTGATTACAATTATCCATGTTAGAGATGATAGTGGCTCAAATCAGGGGAAGTAGCCCCAAATGAAAAGAAGTTCACTTTAGATTCATTTTGAAAATGGTGCCCACAAGATTTAGTGATGGACCAAATGAAAGATGCAAGAGGAGAAGAAAAGAAATAATATGGACTCCCAAATATTGGCTTCAGCTAATAGAATGAATGGATTTGCCATGGATTCCGATGAGCAAGACCATGCCAGAGCTGGTTTGAAGGGAGTGTAATGCAGGTGTTCTTGTGGGGGTACATTGGGTTTCAAATCTCTTTCAGACCCCAGGCAGAGACGTCAGTTGTCCTGCCTAATAGATGAGTCTGGTACGTGAGACATGAGCGTGAACTCAGGGTCCTTGGACTCGGGATGGGTCTAGTGCTGTAAGACAACCTGAGATTATCAAGAAGTGATCTCCTTTGTGTGGACAGGTAGAGAAGAGGATCAAGGCATGAGTCCAGGGTGTCTCCAGCAACAGGAATTCAGACTGAAGAGAAAAGACCAGAAAAGATAATTAAGAAGGAGAAACACACAAGCATGTGCCACTGCAGAAGCCCACTGAAGAAAATAGAGCCAAGGAAGGGAGACCAGTTACTTCTCAAAGACTACAGATAGGTCACATTAAATGAGATAGGATCCAAACTTGCCAGAGGGTTTTGAAATGCTGAGGTCATGACTGATCCCATCAAGAGAAGTTTCAATGGCAAAATAGAACTGAAAATCTGATCAGAGTGTGTTTAAGAATGAATTGGAAGGTGTGATACCAAGTTTAAACAATTCTTTATTGAATTTTCCTGCACAAAAGAAGAAAAGTGATGTGGTAGTAGCTGACCCAGCCAATGCAGTATGTGCTTTCTTTCTGACACAGTAATTACCCGAGTCTGGCTTCAAGATTGTGGCCAGAACCTAACAGTAAGTTGAGCTCATTGGTCACCCAAAGTGGCTAAGCTGAGCGTGGGTCTCAAATATTTGCATGCGATGTCATTAGTATATCATTGTGCAGTAGGAAAGCCACCAGTAACCACAGAAACAAAAGCAAGTATCACCTCTAGTCCCATGATTGTCCTTGGACCCACAATGCAATTTCACTGAATTATAATTACCCCTCACCTCGGTTAATTATTTGCCCTTATCCCTTCTCTCTCCACATATCAATTATTTCTATTGTTGATTTTCCAACGTAATGTATGTACTCAGGGAATTCATCTGATTTCCATTTTGAACTAAGGAGAGAGAAACACATAGAGAGGCAAATAAATACGTGTTAAACTTTCCCCCACATATTGGAGAGTTGGAGGAATGTGGACCAGGGTTCCCTGAGACCTCTAGCTCCCAGCAGCTGGGAGCACCACAGGGAGTTTCCCACAGGGAAGCTCAGGACTTCACAGCAGGTGTCCACCCTCATTCCTTCTCCTGGAGAGGTGGCCCCCAGATCCTTATGCTCATTGTCATATAGAATCATACAGTTTTATGTTCTTCACATATTCTAACACAGCATGAAAACTCTTCTCATGTTTCTATTGGTTTGATAACTATCTGTCTCAGATCTTAACGATGATTTGTCAGTCTCTTCTGATCTGGGGTTTTTTTGTTGTTGTTTTGTTTTGTTTTTTGTGGTGCTGGGGATTGAACCCATGGCCTTGTACATGCAAAAAAAGGAAATTGCCCTTCTCTCCTCACTATGGATTAGGTGATCTTTTTAATGTCCTAGAAAGACCGCTTGCACACAGGGTTTATACCACTGGGAGAGAAGTCAGTCTCGCACCAGAAACAGTTATCCTTCCAGCTTGTGCAGGAAAGGGTAAAATATTCAATAAAATATTCAAGTGTCCTAGATTTGGAGGACACTGTGTGACTCTTACATTTCAAAAATTAAACTGAAGTTTAACACTTCAAATACTATGTTCAGTTAATGTCATATTTTTCAATAACACTGAACTGCAAGCAAGCTCACCAACTCCAAATAGCAGTGTATTTTCTTTTTCAAAAAAAAATTAGTGTATATTTTAGATTTGATGTTATGGAATACAAATAGTTAAACAGTTACTTTAGAGAAGTACATTAACATATTTATCTTCTCACATACTTTTTGTATCAGAGCAGCTAAAATCTTCTCATTCAGCAAATATCCCTAATGCCGTACAATTTTTTGTTAACTTTATTCCTCATTCTGTATATTCCATCTCTAACCGAGTTTATTATTTGTATCTGCTATTTTGCATCTTTTGACCTGTATCTCCCCTTTTTCTTTCCTTTCCACCCTGCCCATGGATGGGTAACGCCTATTTCCAATCTGTCTCTGTGTATTTGACCTCTTTTATTACTCCACAAACAAAATTGTGGAGTATTTTTCTTTCTCTGTGTGACTCATTTCACTTAGCACAATGTCTCTATGTCTGTCCACACTGTAGCATATGCCAAGATTTCTTTTTTCAAGGCCAATCATCATATTCCATTGTGTGTGTGTGTATGTGTGTGATTGTATGTCACGTTTTTTACCCATTCATGAATCAAGTAAGAAGTTATTAAATAAAACTAGATATGTTTAATAATACCCAGCACCTAAGGAGCCTAAGGAAGAAGGATCACAAGTTTGAGGCCAGACTAGGCAACACCCCAAGACCCTGTCTCAAGATAAAAATTTTAGAAAGGGTTGGGGGATGTACTCAGTGGTAGACCACCCCTGGGTTTAATCCCCAGTATCACAAGAAAATTACCCCTTAGTCCCATCTCAAATACAAGAGTCATATTAATTCTGAAATCATTCTCCCTCTCTGTCTAATAAAGAACGACTGGATTTAATACTGTTGGCCATATGTTGGCAATAAATTATCTCACCTTTTGTTGGCTTGAAAACAATCTCTATTGCTTTTGTTCTGAACTATTCTTATGTTTTTTTTGTGTGTGATTTTTCCAGGGGCTACCTCAGAACTCCAGTGAAAATTGTGTATTTCAGTCAAATCTCTCTCAAACTTCAATTAACTATTAGGATGGACTTCAAGAATGTTATTGAAATTATGAGGAAATCTCCTGGGTAATAATGAAAAAAAAAAATGATGTATTTCTTTTTTATTCTCAGTATGTCATATCAGGAACTTTTGCAGTAAAAGCAGAGAAGGAGCAATCCTTATTATTGGTAAGTCAGAATCATCGAAACAATTCCAGAGAAAGGATTTTTAATTTGTCAAAAACAAGGATGCCAGCAAGGAGGAGTTATTGCAACTTCTTAAACAATAGAATTTTGATTTCCAATTTTTTTAAAAAGATACATTCCAACAGAGTTCATGTCTCATTTTATAAAGCATCAAGATAATTACAGAATGCATGAAGCAAAACAGAGAATCAGAGACGAAATTTTTAAGTAGGATAAGCATGTCATTCTTTTCAAGTTAAGATACTATTGTGCTAGAAACATCAGGCACATCTAGTCATAACAGCAAGAGAGAAAATATGCAATTAGAACAATAGTGTTAAGATTCACTGAATGGTGTCTTACTGATTTTTTTCACATTATCTCACATTACACTATTTCATAGATAGAAATGGAGATACCAAGAGTGTAAGAAATTGTCTATAGATCTAGATTTGTAAAGTGATAAAGCTGAGCTTTGATCCCAGACACCTTGGCTCCAGAATTTAAACACTTACCCACTGTTTAGGAAATACAGGATGAGGAATAGATGCTTAGACTAGGAAGTCCGGGAGGAGGCGGGTACAGAATGAGCGTTTCAGACCAGGAGGATCAGATAAGATCCAAGTACTCTGTGGACCCCGTCCAACCAAGTAAAGGGGCACATGCTATTTACTTGGATGTATTCACATACATACCACTTACTTCTCTTCATTTCTTCTGGCATGTCAGTATTTCAATCTAGCATAATTTTTCCCTCTGGCTGAGAAATTCTTGTTTTGCCTTGCAGCACAAATATGTTGGCAATAAATTATCTCAACTTTTGTTAGTTTGAAAACAATCACTATTGCTTTTGTTCTGAAATATTCTTAGGTGTATTTTTTGGGGGGGAGGAGTATTGAACACGGGGGGCGATTAACCACTGAGTGGCATCCCCAACCCCATTTATTTATTTATTTAGAGACAAGGGTCTCATTAAGTTGCTGAGTCTGGCCTCCAACTTGCAGTCCTCCTGCCTCAGCCTCCCAAGTCCTTGGGATTACACATGTGCGCCACCACGCCTGGCTTACTTCAGCACTTTAAAAATGCCATTCAATCGTGTTCTGGCTTCGTCTTTGCTATTGTGAGGTTTGTGTTCGTCTTGTTTGGCCCCTTTGAGAATGTTGCATCTTTTTTCCCTCATGGTTTCCTTTCCCTTCAGTCTCCAGCAGGTTTGCTGTGATGTACTTGGATTCCGTTTTCTTGATACTGATCTTATTTAGTATTTGACAAACAAATGTTCCTATATAGATTAAATATCTGCTTCTATCTTTTCATCAGTTTTGGAAACTATCAACCATTTTCCCCTCAGACATTGTTTCTGCAAGACTATCTCTTATCCCCGTCTCTCACCCATTTTTTTTTTCCTTTTCCTTTCTGTTTCTCTCTTTACTTCAATTTTAACATTTTATTTTGCCCTTCACTCGGGTCACTAATGCTGTTCGCTGTTGAGTTACTCAGTTAGCCTGTGCAACTCAGTCATTGAGCTCTTCATTTCACTGATTATATTTTTCAATTCTAGAAAATTCCATTCTGGAATTTTCATTGGATTCTGGATTTAGATTCTAATTCATCTGTGAAACTCTCTGTTCGTCTCTCTGTTCCAGTGGGCTTTTTTTCTTGAAGATATTAATGATGATGATTTTAAGGTTTTTATTAGATTGAGAGCCTGTCTTTTAATGCGTGTAGTAATTTTTGACTGAGCAGCAAAACATCGTGTATGAAAATATATAGCAAGGTCAGCTCGTGCTTAGTTGATTAAAGAAATTTGGGCTGGACAGAAGATAACATACGACTCCATGAATGTCCTCACTCATCTTCAGCTTGTAGCACAGCACCCTCCAAGGCTTTCAAATGAGAATCTGTTATTTTTTTTATAAGAAACTTTCCCCTAGCAGCCCTGATCCACAATTACATGACCAAAATCTCTTCTCTGTTTTACAAATTTTGTCTTCCTAATTTCTTGACCTACTGACCAGCAATGCTTCAAAAATCTGACCAGCTAAAGGAAAAATCTAACTAGCTAAAAGAAAAATTTGTTGTGTTGTTGTGGCTTATTTCTTTGATCCTCTCTTCTGCCTAGAAGATTTTCCCCTCCGGTTTATATTTTGTCATTACAGCCCTAAAAGCACACCAAAAGCTAAGCTGTTGGCAACAATCCCCAGTTCAAGCAAAGTCTTGTACCTCAGCCTCTGATCCTAAGAAAGGCTAAAGGGAGAGACAGAGAGTTGTCATCCTCACCTCTCCTAGTCAACATGTTCACCTGTAGAATGAACATCTCACTTCTCCATGGTCTTATTTCTCAGGACCCTTGGTCTCTGTATGTTCCTGATTGCCTCTCCAGTTTTCTGATGCTTTTTCATGGAATGCATTTTATTTTATATTCTACTTTTCCAGTTGTTCTCAGAGAGAATATTAGTCTGCTATAAACTTTCGCATCATACCAGAAGTCTTTCTAATGATTTTTAGTTTGTTTTTAACAGTACATAAAAACTGTACATATGTGTGGTGTTTCATGTGATATTTCAATATAAATATACATTGTTCAAAATTTAAATCAGGTTAAACATATCTATCTCCTCAAACATTTTTTATTCCCTTGTGATGAAAACATCCAACTTCTTCCATCTAGCTTTTTAAGATATACAGTACATTATCAACATCCATAGTCATACTACAGTGCATCAGCACCCCAAAACTTCTGAGTGCTATCTTACTATAACTTAGCATCCATTGGTCAACTTATTTATTTATTTTTTATTGGTACTGTAATTGATCCCAAGGGCATTTAACCACTGAGCTACATCACTAGCCATCTTTATAATTTTTTAAAATTTTGTTCTTTTTAGTTAAACAAGACAATAGAATATACTATGATATAATTATAAAAGCAGGCAACGTAATTTGGTCTAATTCTGTCTCCAGTATTTCCCCTTCCTCTCCCTTCCTCCCATCCCTGTTCCCTTCCCTCTACTCCACTGAACTTTCTGCTATTAATAGTTTTCTTGTGGGTGTACATGACAGTGAGATTCACTGCGATATAGTCATATATGTACATAGGAAAGCTGGCCAGATTCTTCCACTGACTTTCCATATTCTCTCCCTCCTCCCTTTCATTTCCCTATTTTTACTCTTATCTTTCTTCTATTTTTTTAATCCCTTCCTTTATTTGGATTAGCTTCACATGTTAACATTCACAAATAAATATAATACACCACATAAATAGAATCAAGGACAAAAATCACATGGTCATCTCAATAAATGCAGAAAGGGTTTATAAAAAATTTAACACCCATTTTTAATTAAAAAAAACACTGAAGGAACTAGAGATAGAATAAACATATGATAAACCCAAAGACAACATCACATGGAATGGGGAAAAAATGGAAGGCTTTTCTTCTGAAATCAGGAGCAATACAGAGTTGCTCATTCTCACCTCTCCTAGTCAATATGGTACTTGAAATTGTATCCAACACGTTTAGGCAAGAAAAGGAACAAAATAAATACAAATAAGAAAGAAAGTAATCAAAGTGTCCCTGCCTGCAGGTGATATGATCCTATACTTACAAGACCCTAAAACCTCTACCAGAAGACTTCTAGAGATGAAAAATAAATGTAGCACACAAGCAAGATACAAAATCAACACAGAAAAATGAATATCTTTTCTACATACCAATAACAAAGGCACTGAAATTTTTTTTTTAAAAAGCCCCCTGAAATAAATCAAACAAAGAAGGTGGAAGACTATGGAATTTATAGAGCATTGAAGAAACTGAAGAAGATACTAGAAGCTGTAAAGACCTCCCATGTTTCTGGATCTGCAGAATTAATATGGTCAGAATGATCATATGGCCAAAAGTAATCTATAGATTCAATGCAAAATATCAATGGTAATCCTCTCAGATCTAGGGGGAAAAAAACTCCTTAAACTTGTATGTAAGAACAAAATACCCAAAATAGCTAATGCAATTCTGAGCAAAAAGAGCAATGCTGGCAAACTAAAAAGCTTCTCCACAGCAAAGGAAACAATAGTGTGAATAGAAAGCCGACAGAAAGGGAGAAAATCTTTACCACTCGCAGCTCAGATGGAGCGCTAATCTCCAGAATATAAAGAACTCAAAAAGCTAAACACCAAAAAAAAAAAAACAAATAACCCAATCAATAAATGGGTGAAGGAACTGAACAGATACTTCACAGAAGAAGAAATGCAATTGGTCAACAAATATATGAAAAAATGTTCAACATCTCTAGCAATTAGAGAAATGCAAATCAAAACTACACCAAGATTGCATCTCACTCCAGTCAGAATGGCAACTATCAAGAATACAAGCAACAATAAATGTTGGCAAGGATGTGGGGGAAAAGCTACACTAATGTACATTGCTGGTGGGACTACAAATCGGTGCAACCACTGTGGAAAGCAGTATGAAGATTCCTCAGAAAACTTGGAATGGAACCACCATGTGAACCAGGTATCCCACTCCTCAGCACACACCCAAAGGACTTAAAATCAACCTGCTGTAGTGACACAGCCACATCAGCTCAATTCATAACAGCTAAACTCTGGAACGAATCTAGGTACCTTACAGCAGATGAAAGAATAAAGAAAATGTGGTATATATGCACAATGGAATATTACTTAGCCTTCTTTAAAGAAGATTGATATTATGGCATTTGCCAGTAAATGGGTGGAGCTGGACAATATCATGCTAAGCTAAATAAGCCAATCCCAAAGAACCAAAGGCAGAATGTTTTCTGTGATATGGCACAATAGAGGTACTTTGGATTAGACAGAGGGGAGTGAAGCAGGGAAGGGGACTAGGAAAGATAGTAGAATGGATCGGACATTATTACCCTGTGTGCATATATGATTACAGGACCTGTGTAACTCTACATCATGTACAACCAGAAGAATGAGAAGTTATACTCCATCTATGTACAATGTGTCAAAATGCATTCTACTATCATGTATAACTAATGAGAACAAATTAAAAAATGATAATTTGCTAGAGTCAAAAAAAAAAAAAAAAGATCAATACTGGAAGCATTTCAATACCTGATTCCAAATTATCCTACAGAGCCACAGTGACAAGAACAACTTGGTACTGACATAAAAATAGACATGTAGATCACTGAAATAGTCTAGAAGACACAATCCACACAGCTCTAGTCCTCTAATTCTTGACAAAAGTGCCAAAAATTTACACTGGAGAAAAGACAGGTTCCTTAACCAACAGTGCTGCGAAAACTGAATGTCCGTGTTTAGAAGAATAAAAGTGGGTTCCTATCCCTCACCCTGCACCAAAGTTGACTCAAAAGGGATCAAAGACCTAGGAAGGGACAGAAAGTTTGCAACTGCTAAAAGAGAAGCTAAAGGAAATACTTCAACTAGAGGCAAAGGCAGAGTGACCTCCTCAGTGGGATTCCCACAGCACAAGAAACAATACCAAGAACTAAAGAGCAGACAGCACCAAAGTAAAGAGTTTCCACACAGCAAAGGAAACAGTGTGAAGAGAGAAACTACGGAACTGGAGAAAATCTTTGCCTTCTTCCCTTCCACTTAGTATCTAGATTAATATCTAGAAAACACAAAGAAATAAAGAAAAAACTCTACATCAAAAAAAAATCAAATGACCCATTTGATAAGTGGGCAAGAGAACTAAGCAGACACTTCTCAAAAGGAGAATACTAGAGGCCAACAATTATACGGAAAATGTTCACTATCTCTGGCCATCACGGAAATGCAAATCAAAATGGCACTGAGATTTCATCTCACTCTGGTTGGAGTGGTAACCATCAAGAATACAAAGAACAATAAATACTGGTAAGGAATTATAGTTGGTAGGAATTAATGCTGGTAGAAATGTAAATTAGTAAATGTAAATTAAACAGCCATTATGAAGGTCAGTGCAGAAGTTTCTCAAAAGACTGGAACTGCCATTTGATCCAAACATACCACTAATTGGTTTCTCTCCAAAAAAAAAATCAAACACAGCCTCCTACAGAGGTTCATGCATACCCATGTTCACAACAGCAACACAAGTCACAATAGACAAGTTGTGGAGCCAGCCTAGGTGTCTGTCAACAAAAGAATGGATAAAGAAAATTACACACACACACACACACACACACACACACACACATACACACAAGGAAATATACTCAGCCATAAAAGTCATTTGCTGGTAAATGGGTAACTGGATAGCATCGTCTTAAACTAAATAAGCCAGACTCAGAAAGCCGAGTGTTGTTATGTTTTCTTTCACAGGTGGAAGCTGGGGAGAAAAGAGGGATCTCCTTAAAATAGTGGAAAACCATTAGAATAGAGGAAAAGGTTAAGGGAGAGAGCAAGGGAAGGTACCAGGGAATGAAACTGACCAAATCATGCTATGTGCATTTTTTTAAAAGGGAAAGATGCCAAATAAACAATTAGCATTACACCTTATGGAGCCGGGGGTGGGGGGGGGGGGTGGGGGGAGGACAAACTGAGTGCAGACTTGGTGGTAAGGAAATAGTGAAGATCGGCATGGACATGGATGTGAGACTAGGAAAAATAGGAAACATGTTTAAAAAATAGTGTTAGTATTTTGAAGATAAAATGGTAAACTTTTACCTACACAAACCAAGAAAAAAACATAAGATTCAAATAAATAAAATCAGAAATGAAAGGGAAGACATCTTAACTGATACCACAGAAATACAAAGAAAACTGAGGTGGGCTGGGGCTGGGACTCAGTGGTAGTGCACTTGGTAGTGCACTTGCACTTGCATATGTGAGGCACTGGGTTCGAGTCTCAGCACTGCATATAAATAAATAAAGGTCTATCAAAATGTTATATATATATATATATATATATATATATATAGTTTAAAAAGAATCCTGAAGCTACTATGAACAATTATATACCAATAAATTGGAAAATTGGATAGCTTTGGAGAAATGGATAAATTCATAGAAATTTAAAAATAATTAAGACTGAACCATGAAGAAATAGAAATTCTCAGAGAACTAATAATGAGTGATGATTTTTTTAATTAATTTTTATTTATGCATGACAGCTGAATGCCTTACAATTTTTATTACACATATAGAGAACAATTTTTCATATCTCTGGTTGTATACAGAGTATAGTCACACAAATTCATGTCTTCATACCTGTACTTTGGATAATAATGCCCATCTCATTCCACCATTATTTTTAACCCCATGCCCCCTCCCATCCCCTCCCTCTCTACCTTATCTGCAGTCTGTCTATTCCTCCCATGCTCCCCTTACCTACCCCACTATGAATCAGCCTCCTTATATCAAAGAAAACATTCAGCATTTGGTTTTTTGGGATTGGCTAACTTCACTTAGCATTATCTTTTATAACTCCATCCATTTACTACAAATGCCATGATTTTATTCTCTTTTATTACTGAGTAATATTCCATTATGTATATATCCCACATTTTTAACCCATTCATCTATTGAAGGGCATCTGAGTTGGTTCCATAGTTTAGCTAATGTGAATTAAACTGCTATAAACATTGATGTGGCTGTATCCCTGTAGTATGCTGTTTTTAAGTCCTTTGGGTATAAACCAAGGAGAGGGATATCTGGGTCAAATGGTGGTTCCATTCCTAATTTTCCAAGAAATCTCCATACTGCTTTCCATATTGGCTGCACCAATTTGCAGTCCCACCAGCAATGTATGAGTGTGCCTTTTTCCCCCACATCCTCTCTAACACTTATTGTTGTTGTCTTCATAATAGCTGCTATTCTGACTGGAGTGAGATGAAATCTTAGAGTAGTTTTGATTTGCATTTCTCTAATTGCTAGTAATGACAAACATTTTTTTCATATATTTGTTGATTGTACCTCATCTTCCAAGAAGTGTCTGTTCAGGTCCTTGGCCCATTTATTGATTGAGTTATTTGTTTTTTTGGTGTTTAACTTTTTGAGTTCTTTATATACACTAGAGATCAGTGCTCTATCTGATGTGTGAGGGGTAAAGATTTCTCCCAAGATGTGGACTCTCTATTCACCTCACATATTGTTTCTTTTACTAAGAAGAAACTTTTTAGTTTGAGTCCATCCCAGTTATTAATTCTTAATTTAATTCTTGTGCTACAGGAGTCTTATTAAGGAAGTTGGGACCTAATCCCACATGATGAAGATTAGGACCTATTTTTTCTTCTATTAGACGCAGAGTCTCTGGTTTTATTCCTAAGTTCATGATCCATTTTGAGTTGAGTTTTGTGCATCGTTAAAGAGATAGGGGTTTAATTTCATTTTGTTGCTTATGGATTTCCAGTTTTCCCAGCACCATTTGTTGAATAGGCTATCTTTTCTCCAATGCACGTTTTTGGCACCTTTGTCTAATATAAGATAATTGTGATTTTGTGGGTTAGTCTCTGTGTCCTCTATTCTGTACCATTGGTCTACCAGTCTGTTTGTGTGCCAATACCATGCTGTTTTTGTTATTATTGCTCTGTAGTATAATTTAAGGTCTGGTATAGTGATGCCACCTGTTTCACTCTTCTTGCTAAGGATTGCTTTAGCTATTCTGGGTCTCTTATTTTTCCAGATGAATTTCATGATTTACTTTTTTCTATTTCTATGAGGAATGTCATTGGAATTTTGATTGGAATTGCATTAAATCTGTATAGTGCTTTTGGTAGTATGGTCAGTTTGATAATTAATATTAATTCTGCCTATCCAAGAGCAAGGTAGATCTTTCCATCTTCTAAGGTCGTCTTTGATTTCTTTCAGTTTTTAGGGTTCTATAATTTTCATTATATAAATCTTTCATCTCTTTTGTTGATTCCCAAGTATTTTCTTTCTTCTTTTTTTTTGAGGCTATTGTAAATGGGATAGTTTTCCTCATTTCCCTTTTTGAGGATTTGTCAATGCCTTTGATTTATGGCATTGACAAAGGTGTTGTATATCCTGATACTTTGCTGAATTCATTTACTAGTTTTAGAAGTTTTCTGGTGGAACTTTTTGGGTCTTCTAAGTAAAGAATCATATCATCAGCAAATAGTGCCAATTTGAGTTCTTTTTCTATGTGTATCCCTTTAATTTCTTTCATCTGTCTAATTGCTCTGGCCAGTGTTTTAAGAACTATGTTAAATAGTAGTGGTGAAAGAGGGCATCCCTGTCTTGTTCCAGTTTCTAGAGAGAATGCCTTCAATTTTTGTCCATTTAGAATGATGTTGGCCTGGGGCTTAGCATAGATAGTCTTTATGATGTTGAGATATGTTCCTGTTATCCCTAATTTTTCTAGTATTTTGAACATAAAGTGGTGCTGCATTTTGTCAAATACTTTTTCTACATCTATTGAGGTGATCATTTAATTATTACCTTTAAGTCTATTGATGTGATGAATTACATTTATTGATTTCCATATGTTGAACCAACCTTGCATCCCTGGGATGAATCCCACTTGATTGTGGTGCACGATCTTTTTGATATGTTTTTGTATTCAATTTGCCAGAATTTTATTGAGAATTTTTGCATCTATGTTCATTGGAGATATTGGTCTGAAGTTTTCTTTTTTTGATGTGTCTTTGCCTGGTTTTGGAATCAGGATGATATTGGCCTCATAGAATGAGTTTGGAAGTGCTCCCTCTTTTTCTATTTCCTGAAATAAATTGAAGAGTATTGGTATTAGTCCTTCTTTAAAGGTCTCGTAGAACTCGGCTTTGTATCCATCTGGTCCTGAGCTTTTCTTGGTTGGTAGACTTTTGATGGTGTCTTCTACTTCATTACTTGAAATTGATCTGTTTAAATTGTGTATATTATCCTGATTCAATTGGGCAAATCATATGACTCTAGAAATTTGTCCATGCCTTTGATATTTTCTATTTCATTAGAGTATAAGTTTTCAAAATAATTTCTAATTACCTTCTGTATTTCTGTATTGTCTGTTGTGATATTTCTGTTTTCATCACGTATGTTAGTGATTTGAATTTTCTCTCTCCTTCTCTTTGTTAGCATGCTAAGAATCTGTTGATTTTATTTAGTTTTTCAAAGAACCAACTTTTTGTTCTGTCAATCTTTTCAATTGTTTCTTTTGTTTCAATTTCATTGATTTTATCTCTGATTTTAATTATTTTCTGTCTTCTACTGCTTTTGGAGTTGAATTGTTCTTCTTTTTCTAGGGTTTTGAGATGTAATGTTAAGTGATTTATTTGTTGGTTTTTTTCTTCTTTTAAAGAATGAACTCCATGCAATCAACTGCTCTTTGAAGTGCTTTCGTAGTGTTCCAGAGATTTCAATATGTTGTATCTGTTTTCTCATTCACTTCTAAAAATTTTTTAATATCCTCCTTGATGTCTTCTGCAATCCATTGTTCATTCAGTAGCATATTATTTAGTCTCCAAGTGTTGGAGTAGATTTTATTTCTTATTTTATCATTGATTTTTAATTTCATTTCATTATGATCTGATAAAATGCAGGATAGTATCTCTACTTTTTTTTATATTTGCTAAGAGTTGCTTTGTGGCATAGTATATGGTCTGTTTTAGAGAAGGATCCATGTGCGGCTGAGAAGAAAGTGTATTCTCTCGTTGAAGGATGAAATATTCTATATATGTCAGTTAAGTCTAAGTTATTGATTGTATTATTGAGTTCTATAGTTTCTTTGTTCAGCTATTATTTGGAAGATCTATCTAGTGATGAAAGAGGTATATTAAAGTCACCCAAAATTATTGTGAAGTAGTCTATTTGACTCTTGAACTTGAGAAGAGTTTGTTCGATGAACGTAGATGCTCCATTGTTTGGGGCATACATATTTATAATTGTTAAGTCTTTTTGGAGTATTGTTCCCTTGAGCAGTAGGTAGTGTCCTTCTTTATCGTTTTTGGTTAATTTTAGCTTGAAGTCTACTTTATTTGATAGGAGGATGGAAACCCTGCTTGCTTCTGCAATCCATGTGAGTCTATAATTTTTCCCAACCCTTCACCTTTAGCCTATGGATGTCTTTTCCTATGAGATGAGTGTGTTGGAGACAGCATGTTGTTGGGTATTTTTTATTTTTTAATCCAATCCACTCTGCTAGTCTATGTCTTTTGATTGGTGAATTTAGGCCATTAACATTCAGAGTTATTATTGAGACATGATTTGTATTCCCAGCCATTTTTTGTTTATTTTTGGTATTTAACATGACTTGATTTCTCCTCTGATTAGATTTTCCTTTAGTGTAATCCCTCCCTCTGCTGATTTTCATCATTGTTTTTCATTTCCTCTTCTTGGAATGTTTTGCTGAGGATGTTCTGTAGTGCAGGCTTTCTAGTTGTAAATTCTTTTAACTTTTGTTTATCATGGAAAGTTTTTATTTCATCATCAAATCTAAAGCTTAGTTTTGCTGGATATAAGATTCTTGGTTGGCATCCATTTTCTTTCAGAGCTTGGTATATGGTGTTTCATGATCTTCTGGCTTTGAAGGTCTGTGTTGAAAAATAAGATGAGATACAAATTGGTCAACCCCTATATGTGATCTGATTCCTCTCTCTTGTGGCTTTAAGATTCTATTCTTATTCTGTATGCTAGGTATTTTCATTATAATGTGCCTTGGTGTACATCTGTTGTAATTTTGTACATTTGGTGCCCTATACGCCTTTTGTATTTGGCTTTCCAATTCATTCTTCATGCTTGGGAAATTTTCTAATATTATCTCATTGAAGAGATTGTGCATTCCTTTGGTTTGAAACTCTGTGCCTTCCTCTATCCCAATAACTCTTAGATTTGGTCTTTTGATGCTGTCCCATAATTCTTGGATGTTCTGTTCATGGTTTCTCACTATCTTCACGGTGTGATCAACTTCATTTTCCAGACTGTATACTTTTGTCTTCATTATCTGATGTTCTTTCTTCCAAGTGATCTAGTCTGTTGGTTATGCTTTCTATTGAGTTTTTTATTTGATTTATTGTATCCTTCATTTTAAGGATTTCTGGTTTGTTTGTTTTTTTCAGAGTCTTTATCTCTCTCTTGAAGTAATCTTTTGCTACCTGTGTTTGTTCTCTTATCTATTGTTAGAGTGATCAATTTTTGCCTGTATTTGCTCATTTAGATCATTCTTTAATTCACAGATCATTTAAATTTTGAAACTTCTGAACTCCTTCTCTGACATTTCATCAGCTTTGCTCTCCGTGGGTTCTGTTATTATTGTGTCCTGGTTTGTTTGGGGCACTTTCCTCCCTTGTTTTTTCATGCCGTCTATGTGTCTTCCTTTCTTGCAGCGTGGATCTGAGATATTACAGCTTCTTCCCTATATTCTTGTAGTACCCATGTAGATTGTCTGTACCTCACCTTGATGTTGGGCTTCCAGACCCTGCTGGTGTCCCTCAATGTATGCTACTGCAACTAAAGGTGGTGGAGGCAATAGCCGAGGTAACTCAAGATAATAGTTAAGGTGCCCCAAGATGGAAGCAATATGGGACTGAAAGGGTGGGCTTCACACTCCCTTTGGGATCCCTGCTCTGAGATGCAGCTGCTTCTAGGCCCTGTCTGATGTCAAAAAGTTAGGGGTACTGTGTGGGGAAGGCTGTGGCGATGACTACAGTGTCCCAAGATGAAAGTGGGTTAGGCTAAGGCTCCCAGGTGGGGGAGGTGAACTCGGACCTACCCTGGACCTGGGTCCTGCCCAAGTTGGTGTGGACAGATCTGGGCTGGGCCTGAGCTCCTGTGGTAGTCTGCTGGTCAGAAGAGGCAGTCCTGTGCTGGAGGCTGGGCTCAGGCGGGTGCCTGCTGGTGGTGGGGTGGACCCAGGCCTACTGTGAGCCTGGGTCCCACACAGGCTGGTGTATGAGTGATGATATAGAATCAATAAACTGTCTTTACAAGGCCAGCATCACACCAATATGAAACCCATACAAGGACGCTAAAAGGAAAGAAAGTTACAGATCAAAACCTCTGCCAGATGCAAATAAATTCAACAAAGTCTAACAAAACAATTTCCAACAACACATTAAAAGGATTATTTACCACAATCAAGTTAGATTTATCTCTGAAATGTAAGGATGACTCAACATTCACAAATCAACAAATGAGTTATACCACATTAACAGAACTAAGGACAAAAAAAAACATACAATCATTTTGATAGGTCAAAAAAATGTTTGAATGCAAACTGATAATTTCATGCCAATTTATTTGTTCAACATGTGATCTCTATTGTCTCTATTCCAGATGAAACGCACCCTAAGATGGACCATCAGCAGTTTGGGCGTTGCTCTGATTGGTTTATTTCTAATTATAATTGAAATCACATCATTTTTAGTGAAATGTGTAGAGATTCAATGGCCACAGGTAGGTACAAAGATGTACAATGATTCTTTTTGCAAAGAATTGCACTCTGAATCAGTTTGTAAATGAGCAGAGATGATTTTGGTGTTGAAAACATTTGGCACGACTACACATAGGTCTCCAAATCTCTTATCCTGGGTCCACAAAAACTTATTCAAGAAATCAAATAAAAAATATCCCATAAAATAACATAACTGATTTCTAGGTTATTGAGACAAGTGAAAAATGCTAGTAAAGACACACACACACACAAAAAAAACTTAAATAGAATGTTTTGAAGCAAGATGCCTTTTCTTGCTTAAAGCCCACAGGGAGGTGTTGTAAGAACTGAGTCTCTATAGGCAACGTGGATAAACAATGGTGTAATACCAGCAACTTTGTAGGGTATGGAAAATCCTCCAGCATGAGCGTTCTGATTTTGGTTCCTAAAAGTCTTTTCTCATGACTGATATTGGAATGTGTCATGCTAGAACTTCATGGATAGCATTGTTATTTGAGCAAAGGAGATTCATCCCCAAATGTCCTCAGTCCCAGGACTTTGCATATGGATGCCAGCAAGCTCTGAAGCTAGACACAACCACAACGCTTTCCCGATGGCAGATCAATTTACAAATACCAGAGTCTCATTTCCTTTCCTCCCAGGAGGCTTCTGGCTGAAAACTTGCCTATATTGTCCCCAACCACCAGGAGCTACAGGAAGGAGCAGCCCTTCTCAGGCACTCTGCCCTGTTCTCCCAAGGACACTCAGGTGTTCAGGAAACAGATCACTTTCTGAATCTTTCCAGTCAGACAAATGGCCAGCAGCCTCTAGCCCATAAATCAGAATTCCAATATTTTGCACCATAAATCATGTTTGAAAACATTTTAACTAGACCATTTGGGTGAAAAGTATGTCCTCAAAATCAACCTTAAGGAAATAATAAACATTCTAAAACAATCTGGATTCAAGGATCACAACTTCCTCATCATCTTGCCAGAAAAAAAAAAATGTTGGTAAGATTAATTAAAACTTAACTAAGAAATTGACCCAAAAAAGTATTAAATTATGAGTTAAAAAAAAATAATGAAACCAAGGGACATTCATCCAAATTGATCCTTTTTGTTTTACAATAAGTGGTATTGAGTATACTCCTAATGGCAATAATTATGGTACATGAGCAGTTATCTATGGAGGCAACTCCAACATTGTGATAATTAAGGAAAATCACTAACAGTTAGGAGGATGCTTGTCCCTCCGCTCTAAGATCTTCCAAAAGGCATTCCATTGATTAGAACATCATTGATGTTCCCAAGCAAACCACACACAACTTCTTTTATACCATCATCTGTCAGATCTTTGCTACCTGTCAGAAGATTACTCTCTGCTCACCCTTGTCCTCTATCATGTTCCAATGAATGGTTCTCATAAGGATCTCACTAATTATAATAAATTCACATCGTACAATCTGTAGTTGGTTCCAATTTGCAGACAATGAAGTCAGGCCATTGACAGCCTTCCCCGATGTCAATGCTAACACCGAGGTGGAGAGAAGCACATGCAAAACAATTTGACAGTATGTACCACCAACCAGGTGTCTTGAAATCCGTATTAATCATCCAAAACATAAAGAGTTGCATGAAACATAAATATGTAGCGAACTTAAATGATTTCTTATATTTTCACTTAAAATGTGTAAGTATTTAGTATCACAAGATTCCACGTAATCTAAAATAATTCTTAGGGTATGATTCTAAATGAAAGAATGGGACGTGCCATTTACAACTAGAACAATATTATAGAAAAACATATAAGAAAACACGAATCACAAACTTGGAAGTCTGTCAGAGCAAGGGTAGAAAGCACCCAAGAGGGTGCAGGAAGAGAAGAGGATTGGAACCAAGTCCTAAGCAACCTCAACATCAACGACCCTGATTTTGTTATTCTAACCTCTCCAAGGCTCGTTTCCTTCTACTCTGAGACGCTTTCAAGCACAAGGGGCTGCTGAGTCGATTCAATGAAACAATGCATACAAAACATTCAGCCCAGAGGCCTCGTCATCTGGTAGTAAATGCTCAATACATATATATTATTACAATTAATATCATTAAAAACAGGCAGAATCATCACCATTTTATTAAGGTGATGGTACCAGTGTTATAAGTTGTCCTATTTTCCAAATCGTCTGCAATTTTATATTACTCTTATGTTGCTTAAAATTGTAGAGATGTGAAGATCTCTGAGGAATATAGATTTTCTTCTTGTGTTTAGCGAAGTGGGATGATGCTCTCCGTCTATTTGTGGATATTTGGACTCTTGGAGATGTGCCTGGCAAATATCGTGGTTAAATGGCTGAATGAAGCATTCTATAGAAACATCTATAGCGCATAATGTGAGTATCATTTCTCAACTAATTAGGAAGTATCAGCTTCTCTTATCAGCCCAGGCTAAGGGATTAAGATCTCAGTAGGAAGTTTTTGCAGTTATTATTGCCCCTAAACACTAAAAGTGAGCTGGGAAGTTCCAGACTAAATTTTTCTATATATAAATGATGCCAGGCACAGTGGCCCCGACACCTATAACCCCAGTGGCTCACGGGGCTGAGGAAGGAGGATTGCAAGTCAAAGCCAATCTCAGCAACTTAGCAAGGCCCTAAGCAATTTTAGCGAGACCCTATCTCTAAGTATTTTTTTAAAGGGCTGGGGGGATGTGACTCAGTGGTTAAGCACTCCTGGGTTCAATGCTTGGTTTAAAAAAAAAAGACAATAAATAATTCCCCAGGTAGAATTTCATGATTAAAAGGGTGTGTACCCACATATTCATGAGAAAATATAATAGGAGGTCATGGTTTTCTGGCCCCACCTTATTATATTTGAAGGATAATCCTATGGAGATAAGTCCACTGGGGTCTATACTTCTAATTATCAAGTAAAGTTAGGATTCCTGTTACCTAGTAGCGTTGGAGTAGGAGGAAAATAAAGCATGTTGGGAGGTGATAGGGAGCAGATACCATTATCAGACACAGCTGGTCCCCGTGTGAAACCAGGGATTCACAAATAATTTATTTCTCCATTCCAGCCATCGACTGAGAACAGGCTAATGGTAGCGTTGGCATTCAGTCGCATTCACAAACTGACTGAAAGGGGGTCAGCTTCTGATCTGACAGGACAGACAATTAAAATAAAGGTTCCACATTGAGTAAAGAAATGAGGGCAATGCAAGGCAATCTGAGGTCCAGTGTGGAACACCCAAGGCAGGCTGGCCCTAGAGGACCAAGAGAGCCAAGACAGGTGGAATGCTGGGAAACAGAGAAGAAAGGCACCAAGAAACTGTCAAACATCAAATTATGTTTTGTGCAGTGTACACCTGGCACTGGACAAAACACAGCCTTATTTAGCTATTGTGAAGTCATGAACTAATTTCCATTTAACTCCTTCATCACACAGTAACAAGCATACATTGCAGTCTTAACAGTTTTAGTTCTGTTACTTTGACTTGAAAATTAAACACTCAGATTATGTTTACTCTGGATTATTAGTGGTTATAAGACTTGGTTGTTACTTGTGTGTGTGTGTGTGTGTATACACACATACATACATACATACATACATACATACATACCAGGGATTAAACCCAGAATGTATTCTTTCCTGGCCAGGGGATAGGGATGTCTTCAATTGGCAGAGAATGTTCCCATTAACATCCCTTACAAAATAACCACTTTAATATTGTTAACAAAGAATAAGCTGAAAAAGAGTAGGGAAGAGAATATGCTGGTAAAAGTCATGTTTATTTTAACATAATTGTGTCCTTTCTCCAGATTCCACTGGCCATGTCTCTGAATCAACTCACCAGGTCAGAATCTGTAGATGATTGGGAAGAATCTGGAAGTTAATTAGTAGAATAATTCAATGACGTAGACCACCAGTTCAATGATATAGATCACTGAAAAGACCACTTTCCAGAAGCTATAAATGATCAACTTGCTAATACTTGAATCACCTCAGGTTCACGGCACGGGGAATCCTTAGCATGAGTACTAAAGAACAAGAATCATCATGACCTCAGTCCAGGATGAAAATGTGTAACTGGTGAATGAAGAAAGAGCACCGCTGTTCTGCCCAAGATACTTTCTAGAAGACATGTGTTGGTGGATGAACTCTGTCCAAAAGGTTCCTTTTTCCCCATTCTATGAATAAAAATCAGAATGGCTGACTTTGGTTATATTTTCTGTATGGGGAATGCTGAACGCAAAGTTCAACTACTTTGGATCTGGTTGTTCCAAGTTAAGGAATTATTTCACCCAAGAAAACTTCCAGAAATGGGGAACAGTTTCCCTAAAGTAGACATAAAAATAACCAAGAGAGGGGCAGGCAGGAAGCATAAGAGTTGTATTTCAAATGCCTATTCAGGGAAATCAATATGTCATTATTAAGAGTAAAATTAGCATAAAATATAAGCATCTCTGCCTGGGTAATCTCCTCTGTGTCTCTACTAGTGCTAAACATAGTGTGCTATAAATACACTATTTTTGAGTAACTTATGCTTGATGAACACTTGAAACTGGCATAACTTACCATTAGGGAAAAGGCAGATTTCAATTATCCTCATTCTTATCAAGTTGATTGACACTGCACAAATTAATGCCTATCGGATTAACATCAAACCTTCTCTTAACAACTGTGAATCTTTAGTCTTCTAGAAGGTCAAGTTCCCAATGACTATAGCATCCCTTACTTAGCCACAAGTATTGGTACTGAATGGTTTCTTTAAACTATGAATTTTATGAAGCAGTTCATTGATATTATCTCGTTAGATTTGTTAAATCCCTAACCCAATTTTTTTGAAATGTTTGCTTTTATCTGTAAACTCCATTCTTAATTATCTCCCCTGATAAAGAATCGCTCCCTTGTGTTCAATGTACATTTTTAACCACTTTCCATGATTGACATACAAAAAGTTATATATATTTAAATGCATACATCTCAATGAGTATGGGGGAAAGTAGACACCCATGAAGCTAATTTTGCCCTCAAGGCCATAAACATATCAATCACCTCCCCAAGTTTCCTCCCACATCCTTATTACCAGTTTTTGTTTTGGCAATAGCATTTAACATAAGATCCACCCTCTTGGTAATTTTAAGTATATAATACAGTATTGTTTGCTATAGGCACTAGCTGTAGAATAGATATCCCCAGAACTTACTTATTGTGCATAACTAAAACTTTGTGCACTTTACCAAACCATTTGGTACCAAACCATGTCCCTGCCCTGCCAGCCCCTGACAACATCACTCTATTCTCTGATTCTCAGAGTCTGAAGATTTTGAGTTCTCCATAGTAAGATCATACAGTGTTTCTTTCTGTCTGCCTTATTTCACTTAACATAATATCCTCCAGATCCAACCATATTCTACAAATGACAGGATTTTTTTCTTTTATTATTTTAGAAAAGACATATACATACACTTCACAATTTCTTTATCCATTTATCCATTGGGACATTTAGTCTGTTTCTATATCTGCCTATTAGGAATAATGCTTCAGTGAACAGGGCAATGTTAGTATGTCTTCAAGACCTAAATCCAATTCCTTTAGATATATGCCTAGAAATGAGATCACTAAATCACATAGCATTATATTTTTACTTTTTGAGGAACTTCCATATTGTTTTCCTTAATGGTAGTAATAATTTATATTCCCAATAAGAGCATACAAGGGTTCACTCTTCTCTCCATCCTTACCATTTTCTTTACATCCTTACCAGTATTTGTTGACTTTGTAAATGACAGCCATCCTAACAGGTGTGAGGTGATATTTCATTGTGATTTTGATTTCAATTACCCTGACAATTAGTAATGTTGACCATATTTTCATATACCTGTTGGCCATTTGTATGACTTCATTTAAGGAATATCTGTTCATATCTTTTGTCTATTTTTATTTTTTTCTTTTGTTGATTTTTAATTGTTTTTTTTTTCTATTCGGTTGTACAAGTTCCTTCTATATTTTAGGTACTAATCCTTTATCAGATGTATGTTTGAAAATATTTTATCCAATTCTGTGGGTTGTCTTTCCATTTTGTTGATTGTTTCCTCTGCTGGGCAGAAGCTTTTCAGTTTGATGAAGTCCCAGTTGGTGATTTTTAATTTTGTAGCCTATGCTTTAGGGGTCATATACAAAACACCATTGCCAAAATCAATGTCAGGAAAGTTTCTCTTTGTGTTTCCTTCTAAGGGTCTTAGTGTTTTAGGTATTAAAGTCTATTGTCCATTTTAGGTTAGTTTTTTTTTAATTGAACCCAAGAGCCTTTAACTACTGAGCCACATCCCCAGCCCTTTTTTATTTCAAGACAGAGTCTCACTAAGTTGCTTAGCACCTCGATAAGTTGCTGAAGCTGGCTTTGAACTTGTGATCCTTCTGCCTCAGCCTCCTGAATCACTAGGATTACAGGTGTGTGCCACTAAATCAAGCAAGTTAGTGAATTTTTGTGTTTGGTGTAAGATAATGAGAATATCTCATTTTAATAACACCATTTATCAAAGAACCTGTACTTTCCCCATTGAGTATTATTGCCACCCTTGTTGGAAATTGTTTATCATATATGGGTTTATTTCTGGGCTTTTTGATTCTATTCATCTATATGTCTATTTTTCTTTCAATACTATACTATTTTATTACTGCACCTTTGTATTATAATTTGAACTCAGGAAGGAAAAATCCAGTTTTATTCTTGCTTGAGATTCCTTTGGCTACCCAGGGTCTTTTGTGTGTTCATAAAAAAAAATTTAGATTGTTTTTTCTATTTATTGAAGAATGCCATTGGGTTTTTAATAGGGATTATGTTGAACCTATATATTGCTTTGGATAGTATGGACATTTTAACATTAATTCTTCCAATTCATGAACATGGGATATCTTTCCAATTATTTGTGTCTATTTTAATTCTCTCATCAATATTTCGTGTGTTCAGTGTACCTCTCACACTTCCTTGATTAAATTCATGCTAAGTATTTTTTGTTTCTTAAACTTCTCATTTTGGGGGTGGGAGGGTGCCTGGTTTCCCTAGTTCCATTGAGTTGTCTGTTCTTTTGAAGGTCACTGATATTCTTTAAGGTGATTATTTTTAATTCTTAATCAGGCAATTCATAGATGCCCATTCCTTTGGGGTCAGCCACTGGAGGTTTAGTTTGTTCCTTGAAGAATGTCATTCTGCCTTCCCATCCAAAGAAGCTGTGACTTCCTCTAGTTTTTACTGACTGACTTCAGCAGAGAAAGACCTTCGCAGCGAGCCCACACATTTTCTATGAATGTCACACTCTATTTCTCTTGTTCCTTCTTGGAGGCAAGTTTTAGAATTATTTGCCTTCTCTTAATCCCACAGATTCAAGCCTCATACTGCAAGTCTCCCATTTATTTTTCCCAAGTCAATGTCCTCAGATGTTCAAGGTTATACACCTTCCTCCAAAGTAGAGTCAAGCCAATTAAGATCCACACCTGCTATTGGGATCCGAGTGCTGTCTGCAGGAGCTCACTCTGGGCTGTGCTTGGAGACGTGTGGGGCACCATCCACTGTGAGGTCTCTGGGGTGCCTGGGGTATGCATCAACAGTTTGAGGAATGCTCAGGTGAGGGAGCCTGCAAATTTCACAGGCAGGCCTCTAGGTGGAGTCTGCAAGCTGGTTAGCAGAACCTGCTGCCAGCTCTTGAGAACCACAGGTCAGTTCTGTGCATCCACCTTTTTCCTGCTCCTACCTGTCCCCAAACAACTCAGCCCTGCCAATCCTCTCAGTGTTCTGGGTGAGGAAAAAACAGAAGTGGCCCTCCTGGGCAGCATCTCACAAAGCTAAGAGAACTAAGGTCCACTTTCCTCTGTGGAAGAAATCACCAGCCAGAGGGGACCCTGCCTTGGGGTAGGGAAGTCACAGGTAGAGTCAAATGATCTTCTCAACTTTCCAATGCAGCCACTCTCTGGTTTTTCACTTCACTGGTTGTTTAAATCTCAGCTGGCTCTGGGGGTTCCAGAGAGGGTTCTCAACCATGGGTCCTTGCCAGAATTTATGTCTCTATAGGGGAACAAGAGCTATTCCTATCCCATCATCTTGTCTTACCTAATGCATGTGCCCACTTTTGTGTGTGTGCTTTTTAATGCCCAGTGTTCTTCTGTTTACACATATTTAAATCTTGTGAATGGTATCGTATGCATGTGCACATGTGTTTCTGTGCTTAAGCACATGTCCTTCTCTTAGTCACTCAGCACCATATTTTTAAAATATATCCAAGTTCTCAATAACACACCTAACTGTTAACTCTAAATGTTGCATAGTACAACATGAAATGCACCTGTACATAACACCCTTTCAGTGATGGACACCTGGGGGCTTACAGAGCCCTGCCCCTAGAGCAGCCCTGCAATGAATATTTGCAGACACATCTCTTATGAAAATTCTCCATAAACATAATTGTGAATTAAATGATTTACACATAGTCAATGGACTTAAATAGTGTCCCAGAGTTCTTCCAGAACAGTACTAACTCCAGAGATGGGAGTTCAAATCATTCCCACAGGAGTAAAAGGACCTCTTCCCCAAGGAACAGTAGGCTTATTATTGGGACGTAGTTCTTCTACACTAAAAGGACTTATGATAAGTCCTGGGGTAATTGATCCCGATTATGTAGGTGAAATAAAAATTATAGCTAGTTCTCCAAGAGGTATATCAGTAATTTCACCAGGAGCTAGAATAGCACAGTTGTTAATAATACCCAGCCTACATGATAAATTCTCCAGCCGTAGTGTAGAAAGAGGTTCCAGTTAATATTTTTAAATTTTTGTTTCCGTACTTTAAAACATTCTCTTATATTTCTATTAACTTCAGAGTTTTATCTTTTACAATTAAAGCTCCAATCCATCTAGTATCACCTTGTACGTGATGATGGACAGAGATCTAAGTTTATTTATCTCTGTTCAGAAAAGAGGTCCATCCCTTGCCATTGATTTTTATTGTTCTCTTTATCATAGGTTAAACTTCCACATACAAATCTTACTGACTTACAGAGCAAGCCCACCCTTCTTTATTCTCCTTTTTTTAAGTTTAAAAATACTCATAAACTTCTGTTTCTTAGCAATTTTAGAGCTAACTTATCAAGTTTCTCAAAAAACTGGACTTAAATTTTCATGAAATTAATGTTATTTTTGGAAGAATTGATATTTTTATAATAGAGTCATCACCTCCAAGAGCAACAAAGTATATGATCTTGAAAATAAAGTTGGGCTATTGTGGTGGTGGTGCACGCTTGTAATCCCAGCAGCTCAGAAGGCTGACGCAGGAGGATTGGGAGTTCAAAGACAGCCTCAGCAATTTATCGAGGTCCCAATCAACTCAGCAAGACCCTGTCTCAAAATAAAATAGAAAATAGGCTGGGGATGTGGCTCAGTGGTTAAACACCACCCCCCAGGTTCAATCTCTGGTATCAAAAAAAGAAAGTTGATCAGAGAAAGCATGTCAAGAGACCATGAATGGAATTTTCAAGAAATATGGATAACATTAAAAGATTCATAGGGATAGATTGAGGCTCTGAGGTACAAACTAAAGAAATGCACAATCTTTTCAATGAAATAATATCTAGTAGCTTTTGACAAAAACCATTGACTTTTCGAAATAAATTATTGTATCCATATCACTTTACCTGTTTCCAAAACTTTCAATAATTATCATTCTTTCAGTATCATCCCGTTCAATAATAAATAATAACAGTAACAGTGGACACCTTTGGTTTCTCCCAATCACAAACAGAACAAATCTCAAGTGTTCCCCATATTATGATCTGGAGTCTGTGCCACCCTCAAAAAAAAAAAAAAAATTTGTATGTGCAAACGTACTCCTGGTGTGATGGTTTCATGGTTTAGTTTGAGAGTTCCCCCAAGGTTTCATTTGTTGAAATTGTACCGGTATTGTGAGGTATTAAGAGGATGGAAACTTAGCCTGACTTTGGTGTTGAGAGGCATGTTCTTTGAGAATTGATAAGTATTAGATAAAGTCCTTAGGACGGAGCCCCCCTGCGATTGAATCCTAGTAGCTTTATAAGAAGGAGAGAGATCAGAGACACACAGAGATGTTGTGCTCCCTGGGTCTTCTTCAGGACTCTTTCAGCAAGAAGTCCATCCCCAGGGGCAGCCCATCAACCTTGCACCTCCAGAACCAGGAACTAAAATAGACCTCTTTCCCTTATAACAGCCAGGCCTGTGGTTTTGTCTTATTAGCAATGGGAAGCAAACTAACTCAGTTGGTATTAGGAAGTGGGTCCTCTGGGGGGGCGGGGTTTAGGTGGTGAGGATGGAACCCTTATGAATGAGATTAGTGCCCTTACAAGGCCAAAAGGTCAGCTGGCTCTCTTTCCACTGGGTGAAGATACAATGAGAAGCTGGCGGTCTGCAGCCTGGAAGCCTCCCTGACCGGAGCTCCTCCACAGTGGTACTCTGATCTTGCACTTCCAGCCTCTGGAAACGTGAGAAATAAAATTCAGTTGTTTCTACTTGTTCCGAGTAAATTTAAGTTCATTTTAAAGCACCTGATGATAATGCTAGATGATCATCGTAAGAGCAGCGCTGATATTCCAAGTTCCACAGCATAAACATGCAAGGTAAAATACAATAAAATAAACCGAGGACCAAAGACGTTCAGCGGAGCGTTGTGGCCACCACGTCCTGGGGAAGAGGCTTGGTGTGGGGAGCCTCCCATGCTGAGGCTCCTTCCAAGGGGGCGTCTCTGCGTCAGTGAGGGGGCCACCCAGCCTCTTCCCCTGGGTGTGCGCAGGTGCAAGGACAGAGCGCGAAGCTGACACCCCCAGGAAAGGGCGGCCTTTCTGCCAGCCCACGCCCACAGCCAATCCTGGGGCTGCGACATCCCGGTGACGCCTGGGCTGCCCGCGCGGGTCCCTCGCGATCCGTTCTGGTGGTGGCGCTCTTGGCCACAACCGCAGCGTTAGAACCTCGGGAGGCAGATGAAGAGGAACCACCGAGGAAACAGCACCCTCCTGGATCCGAGAGGCCCGGGACTGAGGCCGCTGCCTCCAGAACCACATCCCTCTGGCCCTGGGATCGGGGCATGACTGTGAGTGTCACTGGGGACTCAGACCGGGTCTAAGGTCAAGAGTTGCCAGGTCCTGTCCCCTGGGACTTGGGTCCTGGATTCTCCCATCACTAGGAATGTTTTACTGCTGACTACCCTTGAGTTGAGACATCCACGCTCCTCCTGCGCACTTCAGCATGGTTCAGGCGTCTTAGCGCCTTGCTCGTCTTTACCTGGGAGAATCTTCTAAGTAAGTAAACGCGGTGGGAAAGGTGCTTGGTGAGATGCCCACGGTTACAAACCAAGACCTGCGTTTGAAACCACTGTTTTTCCTTTTCATTTGGATGCTATAGGATGTCCCCCTGAGCCTGGACGTTGACTACTTTGTGAGATCACAGTTCTTCACCTGGAGATTTTCTTCAGGGTTTCTGAAGTGATTTGCTTTGCTTTGTTACTGTGTGTGTGTGTGTGTGTGTGTGTGTGTGTGTGTGTGTGTGTCACATAGCCAGGATTTTAAGTCATTTTATTCCAGACATACCATGCTTAAAAATTATTTGGAGTTTCAGCTTGCTCTTTGGGACAGTGGTGACAATACAATCGTGGCTACATTTAACACACATTTTCTAAGCTCTCTCTCTCTCTCTCTCTGTTAATGCTAATTGCATGAGTGGCACGAGCCCTTAGAATTAGAACCTTTAATCTCAAATACCCTGAAATGAAAGCTGGTCTGGTTATGTTTGCAGACTGCAGGAACAGAGGAACTTTGGCATGTGGATATTATGTATTCAGCAATCGTCATTTTGTTCACCCAGCTCTAAAATTGTGTTCTACACAATACTTAGAGACTACAGATAAAAATATAAATATGACCCAAAGCGTACAAAAAAATATGATGTATTGGTGGAACTGAAACTGATCAGAAATGACTGGTGTGTCGTTTTGATGACTGGAAAGGACTCCGGAGAGCACCTTTTGAAAGGCTCTTGTTTGTTTCCACCCTGTTCTGAATACAGTGAGGAGCCTTCTAAGTGATAGGATGACTGTAATGTGGAAATGGACCCAAGGGGCAAGGAAAAGAATAATGAGCTATCAGAAGGAGACCAATAGAGGGCTTCATAATAGTCCAAGCCCCCCACCAAAATCCCACATCAACTCGGAAATGTCTCCCATTTCTACCCCTGAACCCACCCCTTAGCCTTTAGCTTCTGCCTGTTTTGTTGGATAGTTGATTTGGTTGGCTTGGGCTGGCTTTGAGGGAAGAGGGATAAAGTGGAGCACGTGGAGGGAAACAGTGAGTGTATCCAAGCTTAACAATACATCAGTAAGGTCACTGGGCATGATTTTAATGCCACTGAGGAACAGCAGCTAACCAGGATTGAGGTCAGGGCCAACTTCTTATGTAAGCCAGCTCTGGGGGCAAAGGTAAGCAGCATGCAATTGCTTGGCCGCAGGGATCAGCCTCAGGGGCTCGGAGCAGTGGGTCAAAGCCTGCAGCAGAGGATCCTGAGGATATTTATGTGCAGTAACTACACTGGGTTCCAGAGAACCTGCACAGGCCGCATTTGGAGTGGCTCTGGGGACATGGGGTGTTGGCTTAGGCACCTAGAGAATACAGAGTCCACTAGGGTGCATCCCTGAGTCTGGATGACCATGGCAGGAACAACTTAGGTCACTCCAGGTAGGAGGGAGAGAAAAGAGTGGTGACTCATGTACCTGGGGACTGTCGATGCTGCTGGCTGGGTCCCTGGTCCAGGCAGCCACAGCAGTTACAGTCCTGACGCTCTGATTGGCTCCAGGGAGCAGGAAAGGAAAGGGCAGTGTCTCAGGCACCTGGAGATGCAAAAGTGGTTGGTTTTCTCAGCAGCAAGAGCTGCTCAGCTTCTCTGGGGTCCAAAGTCACAGACGCTGGGGTGACCTCAGTAGTGACAGCTGCAGCTGTGCAGACTACTTAGAGCCTCAGCAGGGAGGTCTGCTGAAGTCCTGTGCTGAGAAGGTGTCCGTGGGTCACTGTGATCCCCACCACATGGCTAACACTTACAGTGCCTGTCCCTCTTCCTTTTATTCCATATCTCCAGGCCTCTCAGCTTTGCTAGTCCCCACAGAGATCTGAGTGGGATGAAACTGCAGCTGGTCATTCCATCAGGGTCCTGAGAGGATAAGGAAGCTGGTGGTACACCCTGGTCTCTAGGAGGTGGGTATGTGTGCCAGGAAATTCCCTCTCTGCTGAGCAAAGCCAGCACGAGGGTTGGGGTGACTGCTTCTATTCTTTTTATGCAGTTCTTCTTCTATTTTTTTAAAATTTATTTTTAGTTATAGGAGGACACAATATATTTTATTTTTATGTGGTGCTGAGGATCGAACCCAGTGCCTCATATATGCTAGGCAAGTACTCTACCTCTGAGCCACAGCCCCAGCCCTTTATGTAATTCTTCTTAGGGTTATTTTTGTTTGTTTGTTTTTGTTTTTTCTTCCACTATACTGCTGAGGCTCCTTAAATGGATTTCTATTCTCTCCTAGAATAATGAAGGTCTTATGAATATTCGTTTATGATTCATAAGCAGGTACAATGTGGAAAATATTTGAATCTGTCATGTGTTATTGAACCAATGTTTTTGGTAAATTCCACTCACTCTTATGTACTGAACTACTGTGAGAATTAAAAGCTTAATATTCCAACTTGTCCTATAAGATCGCAAACAGTTTCATGATTTAGGAATCGTATCATTTTATTATGATTTTTTGAGCTCAGTGTTTACATTGAAATTTTTCTGAGTGATAACTGTTTTCAAATCTGCTGCCCCTGTCCAGCACGGACAATGGAACCAAAGTCACTCATGTGAATTTGGGACGACACAAATACCACGCAGACATGGAATACCTTTATATAAGCTTTAGGACAGCATTCCCCAGCTCCCAGCCTCAGGCTCCCACAAGGGGGGCAAGAGAAAGTCACGAGAGGCTGACGAGAGAGAAAGAGGGTACACTTTGTGGAGTTGGCTTTTATTGGGAGACACTGTTTCTTAGAACATTCTATCCAAAAAAGGACAAAGGATTTATGATTATATATGAGTACAAATGTAAGTATATATAATTACATATGTTATTATTATATGTATTATAAAATTACATATGATTATATATAAGATTACAAAGGAACAGGTGAGTGTAACTCAACCCCACTGGGCAACACCTACTCCTGAAGCCATGCCTCATTATCCAAGCAGAGGTAAAGCTCAAGTTATTGCAGGGCGCAATAATTGTTCAGTATTTCTTACTCAGGGCTTGGGGCATGTATTTCCAGAGCGGCTCCCGACATTCAAACATTATTTGAACAGTTTTGGGAATTAGCTTATGTTGCATACTTAATAGTGTCTCTTAGTTAAATCTGCAATAACAAAAGAAGTACCTATATGTGAAACTTAAAATGTAATAATCATTTTGATGACAATTAACCTTTTTAATAACAATTAATGTAAAGATGCTCTATATTCTTCCCATCTGGTAAGAAGTTTAAAAAAAAATAAGATTAACATTTTCCCATAAGTTTTTTTAAGAGAGGGTGGGGGAGAGAGAGAGAATTTTTTTAATATTTATTTTTCACTTTTCAGTGGACACATCTTTATTTTATTTTTTTTATGTGGCGCTGAGAATTGAACCCAGTGCCCACACAAGCCAGGCGAGCACGTTCCCGCTTGAGCCACATCCCCAGCCCTCCCATAAATTTTTAGTAGATACATTTATTGAGTGAGCAGTACTTTTTCAACTTTGATGCAAACACAAAAGAAAATGTCCATGTTTCAAAGTCCAAAGGGTATCACTCAGAAACTTCAATTAGAAGTGATTCATGTACAAGGGAATGGCATGCTAAAAGACAAATATCAAAAGAGCAATATAATTCTATGGATGTCTTCCAAGCAATGGAAATGCTTATAATAATATCATAGGCCCACAATTTGATATCAGTATTTGAGAATATCTGTGTGGAAAAATAAAGAATTTCAGTGATAAAATGCAAAAAAGAAAAAAGAAAGAATGAAGGCTTTTAGTTTTGCCTGGCCATCGTTGCCTATAAACCCCTTTATCCCACCATTAAATATACTGACTGGCTAATTTGAATAATCAGAGAAGAGAATGCCCTCTAAGCCTCCATTCTAATGTGTAGAAGTAGGGCTTCCAGTGACCGAGTGGTGGCAGACAGTGTGAGCAGTTCTTCTCTGCAGGACACTTGGCATCAGGCCAGACCTATTCTTAAATTAGTGATTGTTTATAAATGAAATTCGGCAATTATGGCTGCCCTCCCCTTCTACCTGCAAAATGTATGAATCCGACAGTGCTGATGAGCTCTTCGATGCTGGGGGTACTTGCTAGGGGACCCTGTAGCCCACTCACAACTTTTTAGTCCACCCCTCATGCTTCTACATTTAAATGCTTACATAGCCATATACCTATTTGTGCTTTAAAAACGGATAAGCACTTAAAGGCAGTGATAGAATATGCACATTTGCACTCCCCTACCACTTTAAACCAATGAAAAACGAGTCAGATAGAAAATATGTTCACATGTAATAGGTGTTACAGTCACCTCTGTTAACAAACTTCTTTTGTGTATCATAATGAACTTGTGCACATTCATAAACAAGCCATTCTAAACTGTTATGAGTTTTGCTTTTTTTCTTTTTGGCTGAGTTGCAGCAAGGCAGCCTTGCATGGGCTCTCTCTCGTCCAGCGAGGAGGTCCACAGAACAGGGTAGAGGAGAATGTAGCTGCGGAGTCACTATTCAAGGCCTCCAGAGACCAAGCAGGAAGCAGGTCTGACTTTATTGCGCAGTTACCAGGTATATATCCTCAGGCAGTACCTAGGCAGATTACAGGCAGCCACCAATACAATTTCTGGCCAGCTGTCCCTGCAGCGACCAGTCTCGGAGTAGGCCATGGAGCAAGGGCAGGGACTGCAACATGCAGCCTCGCGCCCAGGGCTGTGCCTACGGGGTAAGCGATTCGCCACTCACACACCTAGCATGGGGGAGTGGTTTGCCACTCAGATGCCTTTAATGTATGCCATGTATGCAGTACCCCATGCACTTGTCCCCACACAGCCTGTGGAGGCCCCATTAGCCTGGATTCTTTGTCTTTTGTGTACCTTCCCGAACATTCCCAACAGCAGTCTTGCTTTCTTTTAAGAAGAGGATTTCTAGGCACATCATTTTTTTTTCCACACCAACTACCTTCTTGATTTCTTCTGGAAAAAAATACAGTGAATCATGTAGGGACCCTAGAGTTATATGAGCTTTAATAGTAAGCAAAACAGCTACTTACGTTGGGTAAATTTGGGGAACCCAGCTAGAAAGGACATTATTTTTAGAGAGTTGAGTTCACATTGTTTCTTACGGTTTAAGGTTCGGTTGACTAGAAAAACTCTCTGCTTTACTGACCATATTCAAATGGGTGGAGTGCAGCTTTATTGCTGGGAAGTGAGTTCCTCTTTGACTGTTTTTGCCACTGCTCTCAAATATGAACAGTATTCTCTGCAAGATTGCAGCCCCTTGTCTCAACTATCATCCCAGTAGTGTCTTTTGCCCAAAATCTTTTTATTTTAGCTACATCTTGCAGAGACGGTTTAATCCTGGCCTTCTCTCATTTGAAGATCACTTTCTCCCTAAGACTTCTTCCCAGTTCTCTCTTCCTCTGCTCATCCAACACAAGAACAAGCCACCATATCTGCTGGCAAACGGACACTAACAGGGGAGTTAAAGCTAGACTCACAATCTTGAAGAACCCCCTATTCTCAAAGTGTAATTCTTCTATCCACCTATGGCTTCCCCAACCCAGTACTCCCCCAATGCTGTCTTCTCTCCCACATTCTCTTTCTACATTGCCCAGAGTGTTGGTGAGTACCAGGGTATTAGTCAGTGTTGCTGATGTAACAACCACAAAATTTCAGAAATGCAAGAAACAGCATTTATTTTTCCACTGACTAGAGCTTTGCCCAGGGTCGTGGGTAGACTGCGGACTTGCTCTTTGTGTTTCCTGGGGTCCACACTAAAGAATAGCAAACTCCTAGGATATTCTCACAACCGAGGTCAATGAGCAAGAAAGCTGATAGAAACGTACAATACCTTATAAGGCCTTGGCTCAGATGTAGCATGTGCATTTCCAGCAAAGTATGTCACACTATCAGCAAGGTAGAGTTCCAGTTCTCCCAAGAAGTGGAAAGGGGAACACGGCAAGTCACAAAGCAATCTGTGAAGGTTCAGAATCCTCCAATCAGGAAAGGAGAAAGAATAACTGGGGACAGTAATTGATCACAGCCACATCTCTGAGCCATCAGTAGACATGACCACTGGCATCTTTATGAACTTAAGATGCAAAACACCACCTCTTGTGCCAAGCCTGGAGTTTCAGCTTTTGTTCTGGAATACTACCACACTTCTCACTTGAGGAATATCCTCTGTGAGAAAGGCAAGGGGGCAGAGAATTTATTTTAAAGATGCAGGTATGTCTCAAAGTCCTCAAAAAGCAATTGGAATCTGGGAAATGAAAGTCATGTGAATTTTTAGGGAAGTTCTTTCCCTCCATCTCCTTACAGTGAGTGCCTCTCCCCGCTTCTTTCCATACAGCCGACTGTGGCAGTGCTACTATTTCTTGTTCAAGAAACAAGCCCCAAATATACCAAGACTCTATTGTCTTGGTGCTAAATGCAGTTTCCTGGGAAGGGAAATAACTATTGGCACAATTAGAATTGGATGTCCAACCCTCGTCCATCAGCTGTGGCCAAATAGGGGGGACATAACATAGCAATCAGAAACTCACACCTGAGTGACCCCTGTGGACTTAGGACAGCCAGTAATTCCGAAAACAAAAGGTGGAACTAATGAACTAAAGGTCACTACATCAAAAAGCATCTTCTGTCTCACTTAAGGGCCGTGGCGAAAGAGGTAGCTCTTGGTTTTCCCGGAAGTGATTAGCTTTCTAGCAGAGACCAATACCAGGGGGTTGATGTAAAACTTCTTCGAAATGTTTATGAAATAGTGAAAACTCAGAGGCTTCCATTTTAAGTGACTTTCTCAAAAATAATTAGTGTTACTTTTTCTCTGTGTTTCTCTACAGAAAAAAGAGTTAAGTGACTTTCTCAAAAATAATTAGTATTACTTTTTCTCTATGTTTCTCTACAGAAAAAGAGTTCATTCATCTCCTGTAATTTCTATACAATACCATAGTTAACATGCCAAGGAGATTTGTATTACTAAAGGAGACCAAAGCACTGGGGGTAAGGAATAAGTGCTACTGGGGTTAATGAATTATTCGTGTCACTTCTTACTAATACAAAGAGACATTGGTTGTAGCTACAAAGAACTCCCCAAAAGAAAGGAAGATTGATAAAAATGTTCTGAGGTGAGGACAATCACACTAGAGGTAATCAGAAACATTATGGATCCA
The DNA here is from genome assembly GCF_047511675.1 of Marmota flaviventris. Lineage (NCBI taxonomy): Eukaryota > Metazoa > Chordata > Mammalia > Rodentia > Sciuridae > Marmota > Marmota flaviventris. The sequence continues at coordinate 12,023,992 of NC_092506.1, read as the reverse complement.
CAAACCATTTCTGAATATCTCAACATTATCACAGCCTACCCAGGGTTCTAAGAAATACAACTGAGGTTGCTTATATTTGAGAAGTTCATTTTCTGCCTTTGTAAACTGTTTGAAGCAAAGTACTGATGCATTAGTCAGATGATGTCCCCAAACCAGAAGGAGCTAGAGACACTGGGTTATAGTGTTGTCCACATGCTCCCCCTACATTCAACTCAAGGGAGTCATATAATGCATGCATGATCTCCCTCTCACTACTCCTTGACCTCAGACAGGTGTACCCTTTTGTCGTATCCACCAATGTGTGTGGGACTTGAATTCGAATTGGACCTAAGCCACGAAAATGAGAGCTTTCAGCAGGAAAATTCCCAAACCTCAGAGCTGAAACTGAATATGGTATTTATGGGCAAGTCATCCAGTCCTATCCCTAACTGCCATTCCGCGTCTATCAGAATCAAGGCAGAAGTCACCAATAAATTCATGCCTTCGTGTTGCCTCAAGGTTGGTGTCATCTTCAAGAGAGAGAGGCTTATGACAACTTCATGGCTTTCTGTCATGGTTAGCTTTACATGAAGACTTGGCTGACATGAGGTGCCCAAATATTGGGCCAGACATAATTCTGGTTATTCCTGTAGTGTGTTTGTGGATAAGAGTTACATTTAACTCAGTGGACTTTGAGTAAAGCAGATGGCCCTCCATCATCCAAACATCAGAAAGCTTGAATGGAAGGAAAGGCTCATATCTCTGGCCCTCTTGAGCAAGAGGAATTCTCCCGCAGACTGACTTTTCATTTCATCAGCACCATGAACTCTCCTGGGTCTCCAGCATGCTGACCTTCTGATTGGAGGGAGAACATTGGCTATCCTAGATCTCCAGCATGCCAGCATCTGAACCGGTATCACACAATTGGCCATTGGCTCTCTCTTGGGTCTCCAGTCTGCCAACCCACACTGCAAATTTTAGGTTTTCCAGTCACTGTAATAATATGAGTAAATTCCTTGGAATAAGTCACACACACACACACACACACACACACACACACACACACACGACATATATACGCATTCCTCCTATTGGCTCTGTTTCTCTCAAGAACACTGAATAAAATGAATTTTGGTACCGAGAGTAGTTCTAGAAGGAAAAGAATTTTCATCATGAGTTTCATGACCTGGTTCTGGAGTTTCTGGAATTGACTATCTGATTAGAATTTAAAATGCTAATGAAAGCTAAGGCTGGGAGGATGGTGAGTTTGAGCCCAGCCTGGGCAACATAGCAAGACACCCTCCATCTCAAAAAGATAATTAATCAATCAATTAATTAACTAATTAAACAAAATAAGGTAAAACGCTATTGACTTTATTTCCAGTAGTAAACAGAGCATTGATAGTTCATGGTGTGATCTGTCAATACATTTCCACAAAATATCACCATTAGACACCCCTAGTCAAAACATTTGCAAGAAGAAAAGATCTGAGGGATCCCATACATTATACTTGTTAACATTTTTATCAAACTAATGGGTGAACTGAGATTGGCTGGCCTCTTCTAATGCCACTAGACAAAGTGGGAGAAGAAAAGGATGAGCTCAGGGATTTGAATTCCCAGCTCAATTTCTGAACACGTGATATGAGAACTTCTAGACTGACCTGAAAAAGACTCATAAACTCCTATAGACCCAGGACTGAGATTGCTGAAACACAAACTCAGAATCTCATCCTGAAAGTGAATGACTTACAATGCAAATTGAATTCTCAGCCCTCAGAGGGTATCCTCTGTTGAAGTCAGGGCATCGATTATCTACACGTATGCCACAAGACCCATTCTTGCCTAATCAATGAGACTTGCAAGAGGGATGTGTGAGAAGACTTTGAATCTGGGGACATTGAGTCCCTAAATTCTAATGAGCTTTCTTTTCCGGGAGAAGCAGTCTTTCCACTCCCTCTAAGGCCTGGCCCTGCGTTGCTTGAGGACACTGTCAGGGCCTCACTGAAGCAGTTGTCTTGCAGGAAAATACTGATTCTCCTCAAGCTAATACTATCATACTTTGCTTTTATACCACCCAGAAGTCCCAGCAGGCCTCTGAAAGTGAAATACATAGTGCAACCCATGAGGCAGTATACTAGGAAAAAACTACTTGAATTGGATTTTCTAATTTAAACAGAAGTTTAGGGGATATTGTGGGGTATGTTTGGATGTTGAGGGTGTAGGATAATAGTTGAAAGAATAAAGTTGAGTCAGGATGAATTTATTGCTATGGGCCCACCGGGCATATGCATTTAATATGGTAGCTAAGGAGTTAGAAAGGGCTCTCATGGGTTTTTTTGTTTGGTTGGTTTTGGTTGGTTGGCTAAAACATGGATGAAAATGATAAATGAGCTAGAAATGCGATACCTGCCTTAGTTAACTATAGAGAAGAGTTAAAAGGCTTAGGGAGATTTAAATGTTACAGTGGATTTTTAATTTAAGACCTAGTCACCTATCCTTGAAGGATCCCAAAGAAATACCTGTTGGCACAACTGTAAGAAATAAATGGTGGCAGGGGGGAGCCCCAGAATTCTTTAAGAGCTCTATGATCCCTGCTTTTAATAGGGCACATCTTATATGGGGAACTGTGGACACATAATTGAAAAACCTAAATGGGAGTAATTGGATTCCTGGGGTGGCAAGGAGATGACAGGAGTCAGCTGCCACACTCAACTGCCCAGGGCTAAGCAGAAAGATTATCATAATGGAGTCAGTACAGTAACAAGAATAGTCTAACATGCAAAGGTCTATGATGTTGGATAATTAATCATAGTAGTTCTAGAACTGAAATAGAAATGTTTCTAAGTTCTTATTTGATCTGGATAAGCAGAAAAGTTCTAGGTCAAGTAGTCTAACATGAATCATACAAACAGAACTAGGGCTTCTCATGCAATTCCCAGGCTCAACTATTTACAGATCTATAAAACTTTAAATGAAGGGAGGCTGAGTCCCTTTGAGGAGGGACTCTCATATACTGCCAAAAATGTATACCATTAATCTTTCTCTAAATCTTCCCCACAATTTTCCAAAAATTACCATGCATTAGGAAAAAGGAAATAATTATACTTTTCAGAAAACACGGGAGACTGACTCTGAACCAAGTTTAGGAGACCCAAAACATCACCGTGGTCCACCAGTAAGAGTAAGGATTCAGTGTTCAGTGAAGCTTCAGCTCACATCTATCTCGCACTGGGCCCTATGGTTCCCAAAGCCCATCCTATGATTATTTACTCAATTCCAGAATGCTTCTTGAGAATAGGTCTACTGAGCAGCTCGTCTAATCCCACACTGTTTTCCTGACCTGTGCAGTAAGGGCAATTATGGTAGGAAAAGCCACGAAGAAGCTACTAGAAGTGACTTCATACAGAATAACCAAACCAAAAGCAATGCTACATTCCTGCAGACCAGCCCATGCCACCATCAAGGACTTGAAAGCTTCAGGGAAAATGATTTCCATCACATTCTGGCCTATGTAGAAGACATATGGGTCTTGGTGAATAATAGTGGATTATTCTTCTAGGCTTCATCAAGTGGTGATTCTCACCGCAGCTGCTGAACTAGAAATGGTTTAATTGCTTGAGGAAATGAACATGTCGCTTGTACCTAATTTGTAGCTACTAAGGGGGCAATTAACATTTATTCATCAATACTAGTTAAGAACACCAGAAGTAGTTTGCTTTCATCTGGAAACATCAGCAGGATACCGTGTCAAGTCATGGGTATATCATCTCCCCAGCCCTATGATGTCATAATTTAGTTTGCAGAGATCTTGATCACTTTCTCTTCCACAAGATATCACACTGGTCCATTTCTTTGATACTGACTTTGATACTTACTTCTTAGTGAGTAAGAAGTAGCAACTATTCAAAACTTACTATGAGGCATTTTACGTGCCAGGGCACAGGAAATAAGTTCAATCAAACTTCAAGGGCCCTCTACCTCAGATTTCTAGGGGTCCAGGAGTATGCAGCAGGTCAATCTAACCCTTCTAAGATAAAGGATGAGTTGCATCTGGCCTCTCTCACAATCAAAAAAAAAGAGGCATCACATCCAGGGGATCTCTTTGAATTTTAGAGTCAACATGTTCCTCACTTGGGCATGTTATTCCAGTCCATTTACAAAGTAACCCAACAAGCTTCTAGTTTTGAGTGGGGTCAGAAACCACAGTCAATTTCATTTTTATGTATATCTATAAAGCACTAATTAAAAACTGTAAATTAAAAAAAAAACAACAGAGTAGAGGAGGGTGAACAGCAGGAGGGAGGAAGGGAGTAAGAAAAGGGAAGGACAGAGCCCTGCTTGTATGATTACATCAAAAGGTACCCTAATATAATATATAATACACTAATTTATTTTAAAAAAAAAAAGAACATGAGAAGATTCTGCAGTAAATCTAGACTGCTGTGAAAGCCACTCTGCCCTCAGGCAATTTGATCCAGCAGTTTCAGTAAGGATTGAAGTGCAGGTAACAGCTAGGGATGCTCTTGGAAGCCTCTGGCAGACTTCTATAGGTTAATTGTTGGATTATGGAGCAAAGTCCGCCCATCCTCTGTGGTTAACTACGTCCTTTTTTTGAGAAACAATTTAATGGGCATTGGTACAGACTGAATATTTAAACATAGGCCCCAACGTCACCATGTAAATCCACCATGGACTTGGCATTCAGCTGGCTCACCGAGCTCTAGAGTTGGACATGCCAAGAAGTACTCTATCATCAAGTGGACATGGCATATTCATGGTCAGACCTGAGCAAGTAAGTTACAGGAAACAGCTGCCCAAATGCCTGTGGTTCTCGCTCCTACTAAACCGCGTTCTCTCTCCCAGCCTGTCTTTACAGCATCAGAGGGAATTCCCTTTGATCAACTGACAGAGGAAGAAACAGTTCAGGCCTGATTTACAGAGGGTTCTGCTTGATATCAAGGCACTACCCAATAGTGGACAGCGACAGCACTGCAGCCCTTTTCTGGGACATCCCGGAAGGGCAGAGATGAACGAAAATCTTACCAGTGGGCAGGATTTCAAGCAAGGCCTGTGGTTGTTTATTTTGCTTAGAAGGAGAAATCGCAAGACCTATGATCATAAACTAATTTGTAGGTTGTAGCCAGTGGTTTGGCTGGACCTTCTGGGGCTTGGACAGGACATGATTGGAAAACTGGTAACAAGGCAGTCTGGGGAAGAGGTGTATGAATACATCTCAACTCCAACGATGGCTGCCATTTCTCTATCCACTTTGGTTCCTCCCTGACTCATGATTCTTTCAACACAGCTTCAGAAATACCAGGGTAAAGAAAAGATATTTGTGTCTCATGTTAATACCCACCAAAGGGCAACCTGAGGACAGGAGGATTTTAATAATGGAATGGACAGTATGACCGATTCTGTGGATATCACCCTCTTTTACTGCACAATGGACTTATTAAAAGGGGGGGGGGGGGCATGAGGAATTGAAGTTGTGTGAGAGTTCAGCAATATGGTCTTATACTAACCAAGGCTGACCTGGCTCCAGTCACTACTGAGTATCACATCTGCCAGTAGCCGAGAGCCATACTGAGTTCCAGATATAGCACCATTCCCTCAAGGAGATCAGCCAGCTATCTTGGTGGGAGATTGATCACAGGGAACCATTTCCATCATGGATGGGGCAGTGATTTGTTTGTATGAGAATAGACACTTCACACTGGCTGTGGATTCTCCTTCCAGTAATTTCTGTCGAAGTTCCCATCCATGAGATTCCATTTCCACCGTATTCCACATGGCATTGTTTCCGATCACTTCATGCCAAGTCACAGGCAGCAGTGATTCCTGTGCTTATGGAATTCACTGGTCTCACCAGGTTCCCCACCAGGCTGACACATCTGGTTTAATGCAATGACGAAATGGCCTTTGGAGAATGAAATGACTGTATCCATCTCCTGTAGGGGCTGGAACTAACAGGGTCCTCTGCAGAACCCTAATTCTAATATCCTTTCCCATAATCTCAACACCAAAACAGAAACCTATATGCCCCTTTGAATTTGAAGTCGGAGGTAAACAGATTTAAATCACTGAAATCCACTTAAAATTATCCAAATAGATCTAAAGTAGAAAAAAAAATGGCATAAAATTCCCACTCCTTCAGCGGTTGCTGGTGCCCTAGTTGGTGGTATGTTACATGCAACTCGACTTCAACTGAAGAACAAGGCCCAGCTCTAAGCACAGTCTCTGGAAAACCCTTCTCATGAGAGTTGTATGAAATCACGGATCACTAGAGATCCTTCGAGCATTTTTCAATAAGGCCTAAAACTGTGGTCCAGACAGGCGACACAGCTCAACACTGGGTGTAAACATGGATACAGAAAAAAAAAAAAAAAAAAAAAAAAAACAAAGCTCAAGTCCCAGAGAAGGGAGGAAGAGACAAGGTCAAATGTTCCTATTTGGGGATGTTGGTATATCTGCGGGCTAGAGTTAGCTTCAGAGAACCAACCATAGAGGGAAAGAGGTGTTGAGAAAGAGCCTTGGAGATCCTCAGGGTAACATCTCTCCCTTTAATTATGTGTCCTCCTGAAAAAACAGACAAATAGGCTTCCACTTTTTATTTAACTAGAACCAACCAGAAAACTAGATCTGAATTATCCCTGCAGGCTGTTATGGAAAAAAAGCAAATACTTCCTGTCCAAATAAATGAGAAGGCCCCACCACCCAACAATGGCTGCCATTTCCCTATCCACTGCTTCAGAAACACCAGGGTGAAATTGGATATTCTCATGACTTCTCAGTCACCCAAGCTGTAATCACCTGTGATAGATTAGGGTTGGATAATAATTTTAGCTCTCTCTTTCCACAGGCTTCACAAATAATTATTGGGTTCATTCACTCAGCGCTGGGGATTCTCTGGATCTCTTTGTTTTTTTTAGAAGAACAGGAACACAGTACTGGTCCTGTCTCTATGCTTATGTTAACAATTTACTCATTCGCATCAGGAGTATTTGTGAGTAAACCCTGGTATTATTGATTTCTATTTATTTTTTTCTACTGAATCAAGTAAATTCCTCAGAGGTCAAGCAATACACTAAAAACCCAATCTCTGAATTAAATTGTTCATTTTCGTTTGTACACTGACTTGGAAAGGCCTTTTTTATGTTTGATGCACGTTTTGATAAATTCCTTGAAAGGGCGGGATGAACATTCAGTAAAGATATGGAGGAAGTATCCCTGGAGATTAATAATAAAGAGTGGCTCTTTGAATAACTATAAGCTTTTCTTTTGCAGAGTGACAATCCAAAGTCCTGAGCTTAATGTCTGGGGTAGTAGAGAAACAATTTTTTAGGGAAACTATATAAGGAAAGGGAAAAGAAGAAACCTGGGGGCCCAAGAGGAACTGGGAGACATTAAACAGAGATTCCTAAAGTGGATATGTTAAGGATATTATTATTTCTATGGGCGTAGTTGTCAAGTTATCCACCAGAGACATGTCCCTTACCTGTCTTTATTGTCAAGGAAATCGGAAGCCATGGCTTCCAACAAGCGACTATTAGTTCACAAGTACATTCGCTTCACCAGCAATTTATCACTCCAAGGTCATTTTATGCAGAAGCACTGAGCCCCAGAAACACAGCTGACATTCCTATTGTAATGAGTTTCCAACTGAACAGAAGAAGAAAATTAGCCTTAAATCTGATTTCTCCATACAGGAGAAAGGATTTCAATAAATCCTCACCTACTCCTCAACCAAAGCCAGGGCTCCAAGGGAGAGAAGACTTGAGTGTCACCCAATCCCTCTTCTGGGTGAAAAGACCTCTGAGATGTGCAGCACAGTCAATTCACTCAGAAAGGGGCCTGGGAATCACAGCTGTACTGAGAAACACTATTTCTCAGAGGCTTCCCCATAGCTACAGTTCTCAAAAGGAAGGCTTTTACCAACACTGACAACCTTTTGGAAGGGGATATAATAAAGAGAACTTATTTAAGCTGAAACAATATAATGCATCACTTACTGAAATTCTTCTAGAAACGATCCTAAGCCCCACCACCCGGAAAAGGGGTTTAAGGCAGAAATTAGCAACAAATAATTATTATCTGACTGGGCACAGTAGCACACACCTATAATCCCAGCAGCTCAGAAGGCTGAGGCAGGAGGATTGCAAGTTCAAAATCAGTCTCAGCAACTTAGCAAGACCCTGAGCCACCTAGCAAGACCCCAAACAACCTAGTAAGACCTTGTCTCAAAATTTAAAAAAATAAAATAAACGGGCTGGGGATGTGGCTCAGTAGTTACGCACTCCTGAATTTTTTCCTGTTAAAGCCACTTTTTCTCAGAAAGGTCCTTGATATTTTATAGATAACAGGAATGCCATTTGCATTAGCAAAAGAACTTCTTATGGGGATCATCATTAAGTCATGGGTACTTATAAATGCTTGTTTCTATCTCCAGTTCCTCTTTTCTGGATCATGCAGTGTAATCCAGAGCAATCCTACAACAAATAAGGTATGTCAGAACGTTTGGAGCAACTCCAAAGATTAAAATGTTGCTTGGCACAAACAAGAGAGATTTTTGCTCCTGGGCCAACTTTTGGGGTAAAATAAATTTTTTTTTTTTTAGAGAGAGAGAGAGAGAGAATTTTTTAATATTTATTTTTTAGTTTTCGGCAGACACAACATCTTTGTTTGTATATGGTGCTGAGGATCAAACCTGGGTCGCACGCATGCCAGGCAAGCGTGCTACCACTTGAGCCACATCCCCAGCCCTAAAATAAACTTTTCCAAGTGATTGAATGGGAAAAAAAACTCATTCCATTTTTATAAGGATGCACTCCAGTGCATCTTTGTGTGGGAGTGGGTATGGGAAAAGAGCGTAAATGTGATCAATAAGGAGACAGATGTGAGAGTTTCCATAGAATTAATCATTTCAAGTTCTCCAAAGGGTGATGTGTAACCAAGGAATACTCTGACCTCAGAGTCAAAGCAGTGGGAAGGGAGAAAAAGTACTGGGGAAGTTTGAAGAAGTGTTTAGTTCAGGACAGGGATAAGAAAAAAATAGTGTCTGAAATGAGAGATGCCTTCAGCAAACTCAGGTCTGGAGAATAGCATTAGAATTTAAACCGGAGGTGGTTACAATACATCCAAAAAGGGACAGTCCCCCTCTCTCTTAGAACTCCCCTCCCCACTCTCAGCGGTCCCAGTGATTAGGATCATAGCATAAATGCTTAGTATTGTCATGTTTTTAATGGGTTGACCCTTTCACAGTTATAAAATGCCCTTCTTTGGTTTCAAAGTCTACATTGTGTGATATTAACTAGCCACTCAAGAATTCTCATGCTTGTTCTCTGCATAATATACAGTCTCTACCTAAACATATTTAAACACAGAAAAGTTACATAAGAACATGGCATTGAAGGTAAAATGAGATACACCTACAAAGTGCTTACCATGACTGGAGTTCACAGGAAAGAAAGTGGCTCTGAGTGATCAGTGAGGACTTCAAACACGACCACATACTTCTCTAGATTTCCCAAACGCTGTACACACTTAAGCCACCCCGAGTTTATAACAATGATTTTTCTTCCTTCAACAATGAAACCTTAACCTTAGCTTGTTGTAACTTTTGCCTTGATCAAAAACTTTTATTTAACTAGCAACAACACACTTAGCTGAAAACACAAAAACATTGTACAACTGTACAAAAAAATATTCTCTTCATGTCCTTATTCGATAAGCTTTTGTTGTTTAAAAACTTTTTTATTTAATTTAGACATTTTTATTTAAAACTAAGGTACAAGCACACGCAGGAGCCTATGCTCAACACAGCTTTGGGGGTCATGGATCAACATCATTTTCTTCTACCTTGGAATCTTATCCCAGGGACAATAACCCAGAGGGAGCAGTCATTCTTATGATACCAACGCCTTCTTAGGGAATACCTCCAGGAGGGCCCGCCTGAAACTGCTTTACAGTTATTTTTTTATGTAAGCAGAAAGTGTAATGATTAAAGTTATAGTACAGTAAGCACAGAACCCAGTAAGCGTCAGTTATTATCATTATCAAATAATATGCGCTGTACATCATTGTGTGGGTCATACGAACTATGAATTCAATAGGGTTGTTTACATCAAAAACAACATAAGTAAGTGCTGCCTTACACCAGCTACAATGACACCGGGCAGTGGAAACGCGTTGACTCTATCACAATCTTATGGGACCACTTTTGTATATGTGTGGTTCATCATTGATCCAAGTGTTGGTATGTGGCACATGACTGTACTTTCATTCTACTTGTATCTTCAAACTTAAATTGATTCCTATAAACAGCATCTAATCTGATTTTTTTTTCCTTTGTCCAGTCTGACAGTCTCTGCCTTAGATCGGAGTAGATTCTTTCACCTCTTCCCATTTAATGCTATGCTGAGGTTCTTAGATGTACACCCACATTCTATTTTATCCTCCGTGTTTTCTGTCTTTGTTCCTCTCTGCCTCCTTCACTGATTTACTTTCTATTAAGTGAACATCTTCTAATGTAACATTTTTCATGATTTTTGCCCATGTTTTTAGCAATACCCTTAGGTGTTGCTCTAGGAAGTAAAAGTCTTTTAAAGAAGTAAAGAGAAGAAAAGGGAGCGTGTGCATACTTACAGTTGTTATTTCCCATTTATTTCTTAATTTTTAATTCTGGTTCTCTCTCTACTTGTTCAATGTAGGATTTGGAATCATTTCCTTAACTTGAAATAACCTTTTTCCCACTACTTTTTGCTGTTATTGACATATATATTGATCTCCACATGTTGTAGGTCCAACAATATAATACGTACGAACTGTTTCATACAATTGTTTTTTAAATAAGTTTGTAGAAGAAAGAGAATAAATATGCATTTACACTGTCTTTCATCGATGTATAGTCAGTCTACTTTTTAAAATTCTTTTTGTTTTCCACCTAAATTCAAGTTCCCATCTCTGGTCACTGACTTTTGGTCGGAACAATTTCCTTTAATACTTCTTTCAAAGCAAGAATGGTGGCAACAAATTCTTTCAGATTTTGAAAATGTCTTAACTTTGCCTTAATTTTTGGAAGACAGCTTTGCTGGAAATAGGACTCTCAGTTGGCATTTTTTTTCTTCCTTGAGCACTTTAAATATGTTATCCCACTGCCTTCTGGATTCAAATATTTTTGATGAGAAGTCAGCAGTTAATCTTATTGGCCTTCCCTTGTATCTGGTCATTGTTTCTTGTTGCTTTTAAGAATTTCTCCTTGTTGGCTTTCAGCCTTTTGACTATAACATGTCTACTTGTGGAGATCTTTGAGTATTTCCTGCTTGAGTTTGTCAAGATTCCTAGGGGTTTGGATTAATGATTTTCCATAAATTGGGGACATTTTCAGGTATTATTAATTTAAATGTACTTTCTGCCCCTTTCTCTTTCTCCTCTTTCTCTGATGCTCCACATATGCGTATATTGCTGTGCTTAATGGTATCACACTTCTCTGAGGTTCTGTTCATTTTTATTCATTCTTTATTCTCTCCATTTTTCATAATCTATGCTTTTCAGACCACAGGGTTTCTATCCATCTATTTTCAAGGTCACTCTTCTTTCTGCCAATTCAACTCTACTGTCATGTTGGCTGCTCTAATAAATTTTTCACTTAAGTTATTGTAAGTTTTTTTTTATTGGTTGTTCAAAACATTACAAAGCTCATGACATATCATCTTTCATACATTTGATTCAAGTGGGTTATGAACTCCCATTTTTACCCCAAATACAGATTGCAGAAACACATCCGTTACACATCCACATTTTTACATAATGCCATATTAGTGACTGTTGTATTCTGCTACCTTTCCTATCCTCTACTATCCCCCCTCCCCTCCCCTCCCATCTTCCCTCTCTACCTCATCTGCTGTTGTTCAATTCTCTCCCTTGTTTCCCCCCCTTTCCCCTCACAACCTCTTATATGTAATTTTGTGTAACATTGAGGGTCTCCTTCCATTTCCATACAATTTCCCTTCTCTCTCCCTTTCCCTCCCACCACTCATCTCTGTTTAATGTTAATCTTTTCCTCACAGAGACGCGTCTATTGTAAGTTTTAACTACATGATTCCCATTTGTTTTTAATAGTTTATATCTTTACTGGTATCCTCTCTTTGTTGCAATAGTTTTTTTTTTCAGATCTTCCTTTATTTCTTTGATCATGACTTATTTTCGTTCTTGAGCATCTTGATGATGACCACTTTGAAGTCATCTATTAATTAAATTTTACATTTGGTCACACTCACAGGCAGTTTCTGTTACCTACATTTTTTTATGATATAGGAGTCAAATCTTCCTGTTTCTTTGTCTGCCTCATAATTCTTTGCTGAAAAATTGTCATGGTAAGTAATGTCTTGTGGGAAGTCTTGGTACCAGTTTTGTACCCCAGAGTTTGTTATTGCTATTTGCTTGATTTTTTAAATTACTGACTGAAATATTTTATTGAAGTCTATTTCTTCCCTCCCTGTGTTAAGCTCTGATATTACTCCACAGGGGTCAGTTCTGGGTACACCCACAGTCACCCTAGAATGACATTGATTTTTGAAAGGGCTTTGTCTCTTTTTTCATAATTTTACTAGCTATTCTGGGCATTTGGCTTCTAGGTGCCTCCTGTATCTCAATGATTACTCATTTCTAAGGATTGGAAGACTTTCTGATATGATTTCACTGAAAAGGTTTTCCATGTCCTTAGCTTATATCTCAGATTCCCCTTTGAATCCAATAATTCTTAATTTTGATCTCTTAACATGGTCTTAGACCTCTTGGATATTTTGATCATGTTTTCATGTTCTTGTATTTTCTTTATCATTGACTGCGTTTTCAAAACCATATGCCCATACCTTGGCTTTGAAGCCTGAAAAATCTGTCTTCCACATAATCCAATCTAATGGTAATACTTTCAACTGGATTTTTTTATTGGACTTATTATGCTTTCAAGATTTCTGTTTGTTTCTTTTTAGAATCTCTCTGTTGAAATGCTCTTTCACTTCCTGTATTTTCTCTCATAATTCATTCCTTAGATTTGCTTTTAGCTCATTGATCATTTTAACCATCAACTTTTTAAATTTTGTCTAAGACTTCATCCAAATTAATGTTTTGGATTCAGTTATTTGGGGTGGAGCGATAGCTTTTCAGAGGCATCTTGTTGGTCTGTTTTCTCATGTTTTCTGTTTTTTTTTTTTTTTTTTTTTTTGCACACTGTTGATATGGATTCCTCTTCCTCTTCTATGTGAGAGTTCTCTAGTGGCTGGTTACCTCTTAATGATAAACTATGGGCTGGGGAAATATCTTAACTTCAACACATCCGATCCGCATAATCAAAATGTTAACTTCAACCACCAGTACCACTCGGACAGAAGAGAGTAACCCCCAGCAATTATGGGAAAGTAAGAGAAAATCATATATCAACATGTGCTATATGAATTATTACTACTGATGTCTACAACTCTATTGACCAAGGATAAATGAGGGTGAGAATTGATTTAGGATAGGCTGAGAAGATTAAGTTTAATAGTATCATGCTAAATTGAATTAGAAGAAGGGATTAAAGAAATATTTAATAGACCCACAAGAAAAGGAAAGGGAAAAAAGAAAGAAAATGAGGGAGGGAAGAGAGACAGAAGTAAAAATGAGGTGTGAAGGGCAAAAGAGAGAAGGAATAGAGATGGGGGAGAAGACAAGAGGTATTGAGTGGGGATCCACTTAATTGACAAAATTTCTAAAATTGTATATAACTGACAAAACACAAAAGTGTGGGGAGACGCAAAATATCCATTAATATTGAGTGGCAGATGCGACCCATTTTTGCTTGTTTTGTTTTTTTCTTGCTGAAGTTTTTTTGAATTAGACTCCTTTCTCTCTGGGGTTTCAGATATCTCGCAATTTGTTCTGAGTTCTGAACCAAACCTGTCAAAATTTTTTGGTGGAGTCTGTAGGCAGAGTTCCACCCACTCCTTGCTTGGCTCACTCTATTGCACCCCTCTTTCCAAGGGCCTCAGTCCTGTGCTAGGGGGAGGTGTACAGGATGCGTCAGCCTATCCTCCACACCCTCCAGCCCTGGGAGAAGAAATTTCCAGCCCCTTCTAGGCTCAGTGGTGACCACGTTCTGTCTGGCCCTAATGAGTCCCATGGCCCACCCTGCGCCCACATGGCCAGATCTTTTATCCCAGAGCTCAGCCCAGCCGTTTAGATGTGAGCATTGTAGGCTGGGTTTGCTGGAGGAAAACTGCTGTTTTAATTCGCTCTCAGAGAACCACTGCGATCTTGTGGGTTCGCCCTCTTCCGTTCCCTAAAGGGCTAAGCTGAATAGTTTTAAAAGATGTTAAAAATACAGTTCATGAAGGGATAAGGAAGTGGGGGAGAAGGCAAAAGAAGGGTGAAAATACTTAAAAGGTGAAAATAGAGAAAGCAGAGGAGAGGTAGCACATGAAGGCCACAAAGAAGGAAGAAGAGGATTTAAAAGGAAACAAAATAAAAAGAGAAAGATAAAGAATTTGACAGTAGAGGGAGAAGAAAGGAGAAAAGAAGTAAAAACACCAAATAAGCAAAGAAAACAAAAACAAAACCCCCCAAAAAAGATAATAAAGGAAAAGCTGATTTTAAAAAAAGAAACAAATGGTGACATAGGTATATACTCAAGCCATCATCAAATACGGGGACAAACAAATTATTAATGAGAAATGGAAGACTTGTCTCCACTGAGGTTGTTGAAACTGTGGACATGGTTGGACATTCACCTCCTCAGCCAGACTGGCCTTCTTTCCATTTCTCCTCGGTGCACCCCTTAGAGAGAGCAAGGACTGGAGGCTATTGAACCTTTCCTCCTATTTGTGTTGCTCACCAAGCTGCTGGCTGGTGTGGCCTGGGACTGAAACGGGTTTTAGCAGCTCTCAGCTCCCTGCTCACCTGGGCAAGGTAGGAAGGAATGGATTTTGGGGGCAATGGCCTGTGTCAATGCACCTCCAGGGCAGAGCTGATTCAGGGTTGTTCACGGAAGTTCTGGAGGCTGGAGTCTAATTGAAACTTTGGAACTTTGTGGGTGGTACCTCCTCTGGAGAGATTAGGTAAACACACCATTAGGGCCAGCAAGATGCCTATCTCTGCTGTGTGTCTGGGTCTCAGAGACCTCCTCAGAATTCTCTTTGGGGGGTTGGGGGTTAAAAACTGCTCTGGATGGAGAGGGCACAGCAAGTCTCATACACTCTGCTGCCCACCTGCCAAGGTTATCTCTGAAAGTAATCACACCTGCCTGTTCAGTTTTCTGACTCTCTGCCTGTGAGCCACTAGTCTCAAAGGGAAAGCATGTTGCAGAGATCTTTTACGGGTGTGTTCTCATCTCTTGTGTCTTGGCAAAAGAAGATTTCAAGCACCGCATGGGATTAAGTAAAACTATAGCAAAGCTGATTAGAAGAGAAATAAGAAGAAGGGAAAGCAACCTCATAGGAGAGAGTGGTCCTCTCAGAGAGGAGAGAAGCAACCAACTTGCTTCTTTGTGTCCCAGCTTTTATTGGGGTAAGAGGGAGATTGTTAGACGGTCCTGCCCAAGAATCACCTCTTGGCTCTGGATTGACAGACTATATTAGCTAACCACCTATAAGCAACTTGTGGTCATATTGACCTGGCTGACAGTCGGACAGTTCCTAATTGGAACTGGTTTTATAGAGTTTATGGTGGATGGGCTCCAGTCTAAGTCATCCTGTTTTCCTAGGTCTGGGAATCTTGTCTCTGTTGCTTGTGCAGGGTCTTACTTAAGCTGTCTTAGCAATTAGGCCCTTCTTAGCAAGCATACCCTTGTCCTCCCCTGAATTTATCTGTCTTCCTCCTGTTGTAGGAGAAATCGTTTATAAGGCTGAGATCAGGCAAGCTTCCTGAAATTGCCATCTTGTCAGACTGAGGCAGGGATGTTGACTAGCTGATTTATTTTGTACTAAGTGTTTTGTTAAACTCCTGACCTAACACTCTGTCTGAT
Source organism: Marmota flaviventris (assembly GCF_047511675.1). NCBI lineage: Eukaryota > Metazoa > Chordata > Mammalia > Rodentia > Sciuridae > Marmota > Marmota flaviventris. The sequence goes on along the minus strand of NC_092506.1, from coordinate 12,008,010 downwards.
ACATCAGAATTTCTGGGTCTCTCTGATCTCTGAATGTCCAGTATTCTGTTATACTGAAGTCCCTCGGTTGCCTACCTCATTGAGAAGCCATATTCCCATTGCTTCAATTCCAAGCTGCAGAGAAACCAGAAAGTGCAGTCACCCTCTGCGTCACCATCTTTGTTCCCCATCCCTCTTCCTCTGGTTTTCCCGGGAGAAGTTTGCAGAACTTCTTTCATTAAAAAAAAAAAAAAAAAAAAAAACCTAAACCAAGCCAATGAAAACCAATGAGGATAGTCTTAAAATAGGCAATGAACTGCCTGTTGAACCACCAAAAATTCCTATGTCCACTTAGGTTCTTTCCTTTAATGACTAGCATCAAATCACACGTCCTCCATTGGTTTGATTACGTACCTATCTCTCACACATGCATATAAAAATACACACAGCCCCTCCTCAAAGGAGCCCAGCCTTCCTTCACAGTTCATGCCAGGCCCACGGTGCCATTCAAAAGAGTGTGGTCACTATCTCTCCGGAAGTTAGGAACTACTGAAAGACTTTAATTAGCAAAGCCACATTTCCAGAGAAGGAGTGACACAGACAAAACTAAACTTGAAAGTACTCATAGCGTGACACTTACTAAATTTCACTAAACAAAATTGTAATTTCATCTCCCCCATTAGATTGTATGTAAGCTTCTTGAAAAGGGATCTAATTCTTTCCCCAGGAACATTATTTAGCATGTGGTAGGCATTGTATATTATTTGTCAAATGAATAAATGCCTTTTCGGCAAGAAAAGAAAACTTATCCTACTGGCTTCTAGACAAATTTGAGTTGGAGTCCTGCTATCAACCACTGTAAGATTTAAGGTTCCAGAAAGTGTAGCTTCAAAAGAAAGAAAAACTTCAACTCCAATGTTCCAGCCTGTCTGATAGACTGATTGTTTCATCAAAATCTATTTGTTGCTATCCATGACCAGTGTTTCTTTGTATGTTTATTACAGCTTACTGTTGCAATGGTAATGAACATCGTAAGTCTCTTTGTGGCTGTCATTGGTTTGATCATAGTATGCATTCAGGTTGCAATATTTGAGCCAAAAGGAATTCAATACATTTGGTCACATGTAAGTACCAATTTTAATAATATCCATCAAAATTTTAGATATAAATGAAAATCCATCATTCCCATGATATACGTTGAAGTGAGTGAGGTCCATCTTTGGCATAGGAATACAAAAGTAGATGCGTGTCCTTCAAATATTCATCATGAACATACTAAAAATTCAGTTTTCCTTCAAAACTCAAAAACATCAGAGACCTCAAAGACAGATAAAAAACTTGTCATTTTTTGAAGATAAAATGACCAGATACTTAGAATATCTCCATAAAACTGCCACAAAAGAACACCGGAAAGCAAAACAGTTTAGTAAGGTAGCTGGACAAAAGAAAAACCCACAAAAATCAATAAAGTATCTTTATACTATCAATAAACACTTAGACATTGAAATGGAAAAAAATGAAATAACCTAATTAAAATAACAGAACTGGAAAGTGTAATAAGGGCATTAAGAACTGAATGCCTTAAAAAAACTATATTATTGATTGCAAGTTCACAGTATCATAAAATTGCAAGTTTCTACAAATTAACACATAATCGTGTTCCAGTTCTATTTAGAATCTTAACCAAGTTTGGGTAGTAATGCAGGCAAATTACTTTAAGATGCTTAAGGATTGAAGAATAATTGTGTGAAAACTGCTAAGAAAGCCACAAAATGATTGCAAAGTGCAAAAGAGTGTGTTACACTAGGTATCAAAACTTGTCATCAAGTATCATAACAAAAGTGGTATAATACTTACTCACTAAAAGAAAAATTACCCCAAGAACAATGTTAGAAAGTTGAAAAATAAATTCAAATATTGGGAGAAACCTATTATTTTATTGGAGTTAATGGTACAAGTCAATAATGGAGGCATGTATAAAACCCATTCACTCTCTGTTTCAAAGAAAATAAAAATAGACACACACTTTTAGTTGGTATAAAAATTGTGTAGCATAAAAACTACTTAAAAATTAATCTAAAAAAGTAAATAAATAATTTTTAAAAAATAGCCAAGCTCATGCCTGTAATCCCAGCAACTCAGGAAGCAGAAACAGGAGGATCGTGAGTTCAAAGCCAGCCTCAGCAGCTTAGCAAGGCCCTAAGCAACTCGGTGACACCATGTCTCTAATAAAATATAAAAAAGGGGCTTGGGGATGTGGCTTACTGGTTAAGCACCCCTGGGTTCAATCCCTGGTACAGAAAAAAAATTAATATAAAATGGATTAGTACATTAGTTACACAGCAAGAAAAAAAATCAAGGTATAAAGGGGAAAAGAAGATTTATGTCATAAATATTTACATTTTAATAAGGTAAAAACTGAAACAACAATAAATGTCAGAGTACCACAGACCTAGCAGGTTGAGAGTGTGGGGCCACCACCTTGGTGGGGCAAAGGCCTTCACCAGCAGGCCCCAAAAATGGACACAGAGAATGATTCTCAGGACTTGAAAAGTAACAAAATTTACCCTGTCGGGTGGTGGACCTGTGCGGGGCTTATGACCCCTTTTTCCTTCTTATTTGTTCCTTTGGGAATGTACCCTATTCCTGCTCCACCACTGTATCTTGGGAGAAAATCAGTGGTTTTCTGGTTTCAAAAGGCCCCTGGGGGAGAGAAATTTTGCCCCAGGATGAACCACACTGAGTGTCTGCCTTAACTGACTTCAATTATGATTTGGGGCTTTTCAAATTGATGACATTTGGGATAGAATTTAGACTTAGAAGTGATTCTGGAATAGGTTAAAACTTTCCGAGATGTTCCAATCAAGGGAATCTAATTTGCACATGGGAAGGACATGAATTTGAAGGGACTAGAGGCAGGCAGTTACTGGTTGAAGTACGTTCTGCAAAAAGATATGTTGAATTGTAATGCATTCCGCTATCGTATATAAATAAAAGGAGAAAAAAAATAAGATATGTTGAAGTCCTCAACCCACAATGCCTCAGAATAGAGTCATGGCAGACGTAATTGGCTAAGTTCAAATAGGGTTGTCCTGAAGTCATTTGGCCATGTGAACATAGAGGCCGAGATGGGAATTACGCTCCTATAAGCCAAGGAAAGAATCTGAAGAGGAAGGAAAGGGTCCTCTCCAGAGGCTTCACAATGAGTATGGTCCTGCCAATACAGAGATTTGGGAATCTGAGCCTTCAGAACTGTGAGGCAATGAATTGCTGCCCTGTCAAGCCACCCCGTTTGTGGTACTTTATTAGGGACACCCTAAAAAATGAATACAGGCCAGTAAGTAGCCATCTACTTCTCTCATGTTCTGAACCAACAGAGATGAGGCACGAGAATCAAGCAGATGTAGACAGAGCTATCCACATTATTATTGATTTTTTACAGCTAGACAATAAGTTTGAAGTCTTTGGTCAAAGGAGCTTGCTAATAATATTACACTTCATGGATTAAGCTCATCCACCTAGTTAGAAACAGGCTCTGGGACATAGGCCTCCCTAATGGGGCTAGACAATTCTGATTGCACATTGAAAACGCAGACCATTCTAAGAAAAAGAGGACCTGGAAAGAACTGGGTTCCTTCTCAAAATTACCAATTAGGTTAGTCGGTAAGGTTCTTGCTTAGTATCTAGTCGGCCATCTTAAGTGACAGCCACCATCTTAAGAAAAAGTTTTGCTTTCCCACTCAAGGGCCTTTCTGAGAAAGGCTCACCACTCCCGCGTACCAACCCCACCCTTAACCATCTGCATTAGGACCCTCCCAGCTCTAATCCCTGAGCCTGCCCCATAAAAATCCCAACCCCCAAGCCTGTTTTGCCTCTCTCCGTCTATGAAGAGATGGCCTTTATTTGTCAGTTCTGACAAACTCTTGTGCGTATCTCTGCCTGGTCTCCGTCTTTTATTTCTCGCTCCCCTGTCTCCCGGTCCCTCGGTTTCCTTTCATTGGTGCTGAAACCCAGGATCAGGTTCCCTGGTGTGCCCACTCCCCTCTTTGAGGGTCACCGAGCCTCCCTGGGCCCCAACCCGAATTCCATTTTGGGATCAGGCCCTGCATTCTGCTGAATGCCTTCTCTGCACCCATCACCAGACATTTCAGGTAAGACCCCTGTCCCCGGTTGATCTCAACAACCTATGGGCCCTGGGAAGTGATCTTCGATCATCCAGCACTCCCAGGGTTACCATGTGGCCGGGGGCACCCCCACCTCAGCTTTCACAGCTACAGCTGATCCGTACTGCCCACCAGGTCTATAGGTGGTCTTTTATTTGGGTCCTGGGTTTTGAGAAAAAAACACCAAGGGTGATTGGGAGTTGTTCCTGGTGAGACCTCTCTGCCTTGGGTTAATCTCTATGGACGAAGTCCCAGCTGAGCCTCTAAGGGCCCTTCCCTCTATGCTTACCCAGTGATGGTGACAACCCCCTGAGTGTAACCTTCCTCTGGACTGGGTGATACTAGAGAGAGACTGGGGGATGCCCCACCTCTAAACTCTCCTACATCTTACCACGGGCGGCTCCTCATCCATTCCCTCCCATAGTTCTCTAGGCTGCCTCCTGGTTAACCTAGGGTGTGTCTGTCTCTCTGTCTGTCTCTCTCTCTCTCTCTCTCCAGACCTAAACCCCCCAAAACATATCCATTTATGCAATCAGATCTGGCCTCAATATTCTTTGGACGCTAAATGGCCGCTTAATGGCACTCTAGATCCTAATATCAGGGATCTTTTCAACTATTGTGAGCTTTTGGGAAAATGGAAAGAGGTATCACACTTTCAAGCCTTCTCCTCTCTACGGTCTCAGCCCTCTCTCTGCAACTCTCACTCTCCCGCACAAGTCCTCTTAGCTCTCACCTCCCCTATGCCTGCTTCCAAAGGGACAGAAGACCCTACCCAGGACTCCTCCTCCTTCAACCCAGCAAAGGATCCCCCAGCCTATCACAATTCTCTTTCCGATGAAGCCACTGCAGCAACTGTCCCCTCAGGCCCTCCACCCTTCTCTCCTCCTGCTACACGCTCACAGGCTGCCACTGCCCAACCAGCATCTCTGTCCTCTACACGAGGTGGCTGGGGTCGATGGTGTCATCCGGGTTCATGCGCCTTTCTCTTTGTCAGATCTTTCACGGATGGAAAAGTGTCTTGGGTCCTATACTTCCAGTCCCACCACATACATCAAAGAGTTTTAATATCTGACCCAGTCATATGGTTTGACTCCCCACAATGTCCATATGATCTTGTCTAACACCCTCCTTCCTAAGGAGCACCGGCGAGTTTGGGATCAAGCTAGAAATTATGCTGATGAGGCACACCAGAAAACCTCCCCTGCCGTCCGATTGACACTGAAGTGGTCCCTGATGGGGACCCCTGTTGGGATTATAATCTGCCTGGAGGAGTAACTAGTAGAAACCAGCTCATTACTTGCCTCATGGCAGGACTGAGAAAGGCAGCCCATAAGGCTATCAATTATGAAAGGCTCCAGGAAATCTTCCAAGATAAGAATGAAAACCCTTCAGCATTTTCAGACGCCCTGACCAAGGCTTTATTACAATATACCAACCTGGACCCTGAGACTCCAGATGGGAGACAACTACTAATGACCTACTTTTTCTCCCAGAGTTTTCCCAATATTAAGGCCAAACTAAGGTGCCTTGAGAGGGGGTCCCTAAATCCCCAAGCTGAGGTTCTGGGAGTGGCCTTTGAGGTGTGTAACAGGAGAGATGAGAAGGCCCAGAAACAGAAATATCAAATGCTCATTCAAGCCATCTGTCCGGCCTCAACATGGTCCCTGGTTCCACTGGCCCATGGAAGGGTCCCTGGGGACCACCCAGACCCTGTTTTAAATGTGGTCAGACAAGTCACTGGGCTCTTACGTGTCCCAAGTCTCGCAAGCCTCTAGACCCTTATCCTAAATGCCATCAGGAGGGACACTGTGCCATTGACTGTCCCTGAGCCCATAGCAGCCCCCGGCCATCCAGCCCTTCTGGTTCCCCTTTCCAACTCTTAGGACTGGCTGCAGAGGACTGAGGAGGCCCAGGTCCCCATCACCCGACCACTACCATCACTCCACGGGAACCCAGGGTAACTCTGCGTATTTCAGGTAGGCCTGTCTCCTTCCTCCCGGACACCAGGGCTACATATTCAGTCCTCAAGGGGCTCTGGGGGCCTACCACTCGTTCTATGACCTCTATTGTCGGGGTAGAGGGTAAACCTACCAACCCTTACAGACACCTAGCCTCGTTTGCGCTTTTGGATCTCTAATTTTTACCCACTCCTTTTTGGTCATTCCACAGGGCCTTGTTCCCTTTATGGAAGGGCCATCCTCACAAAGTTGGGGGCTATGCTTTCCTCTCCCCTCATATGCGCTTCCATCCAGACTCGCCTGCCGCTCCCCTGGTCCTCACCCTTCCCTTAGGACCATCCCCTATTCTGACTGTCAGTGCCTCCCTTTACCCCTTCTGAGGTGGACCTACTGTCTGGGATGTTTCAAGTCACACCACGAGCCCATTCACATCCGTCTCAAAACCCCCTCCATTTTCTGGCCCGGTCACAATACCTGCCCTCCCTCCTTGCTGTTGCTGTCCCTCTCTTTTTGCAGAGCAGCCCCGTCAGGCTCCTGACAATAAACCCGCTTCTTATCCCAGGAGTGTGATTAGTCCTGGGCCACTCTTCTTTCCCTGATGCCAGTGACTCCGTCCTGTTCTCCCCTTGGACTTGCTCTTCCCTCCAGGGATTTGAGCTGCTTTGGGATCCTGGCCTGAGGGCCCAGGACAATGACCACACCCCTTCTTCCATTCACCTAGCGCTCTTCTTCCAGCCTCATTTGGGTTCCCCTGGTGGAAGATCCCAGTCTTACTTTTCATACGTGCTCACCTTTAAACCCTGCTACTCTCCTCCCTGCTCCTCGGGACTCTTCCACCTCTCCTCTCACCCATTCATGCAATGAAACTCTGGAGGAGCTTCTTCCGCATCCCTCCCACAGACAGGAAGGCCCCTTGCTCCAGGCAACATACACATGGTTCACAGATGGCTCCTCCTTCCTTCAGGAGGGAGTTCCTCGGGCAGGATGTGCTATAGTCTCTCTAAGCTCTGTTGTGGAAGGGGCTCCATTCCCCAATAAGACATCCAATCAGCAGAGCCTTCACTTTGGCAAAGAGAGCCTCCCTCCATGTCTATACTTCTTTCTAAATATGCTTTCCACATACTTCTCTCCCACTCTGCTATTTGGAAGGAGCGCAGATTCCTTACCACCGAGGGAACTTCAATGACTAATGCCCCCTTTATCTCCCATCTCCTTCAGGCCTCAAAGCTTCCCACTGCCATTGGAACTGAGGATGGCAGCTGAGTAACCCCCTTCTGCAGTGGGCACTTCCTTTCCTGACCTCTCCCTGTCATCGGCCTTTTGCTGATGCTTGCCCCCTGCGTCATTAGATTTATTCAAGACCAGATGCAAAGGATCTCTAACAAACAGTGAACCAGATTTTGTTACCGGACTTCCAAAATTGGGCTATCTGGAGTCAGCATCGCTCAGCACCTCCTGATCATCACCATTGCCTCAATGACACCCCACGCCCCTAACAAGGGTCCAGACACCACCCCTTCCCAGCAGGAAGAAGCTATAGGAGATTGATCTACGCCCCGTCCCTTCAGGGGCCCAATAACAACCCAAAACGGGGAATGTAAGGTCCTTACTCAGTATCTGGATGGCCACCTTAAGTGACAGCCGCCATCTTAAGAAAAAGTTTAGCTTTCCCACCCAAGGGCCTTTCTGAGAAAGGCTCACCACTCCCTCCTACCAACCCCACCCTTAACCACCTGCATTGGTACCCAATCAGCTCTAATCTCCGAGCCCGCCCCATAAAAGTCCCGAACCCCAAACCTGTTTTGCTTCTCCCCATCTATGGAGAGGTGGCCTTTATTTGTCAGCTCTGACAAATAAACTCTGTGTGTGTCTCTGCCTGGTCTCCGTCTTTCACTTCTCGCTCACCCATCTCCCGGTTCCTCACTTTCCCCTCAGTGTTCTTCACATAGGGAGCTACGGGGGAAGGGCAGTGAGAGACACTAAAGCCCTTTTGGCCTATTTCTAAGAAAGAAGAAACTCCTACTTTGAGTCGTGGTCATAAAGTGGGAAGAAAGAGAACCTGGTTCGACCTAATTCACAGAATTACAGTCCATGGCCTGTCAATTAAAGAAAATAGAACCTGCCATTGGGTGCGCACTAACAGGAGGAGCATGGGGTCATTCAAGAGAGACAGAGACAGAGAGAGATCCAGTGCCAAATCCTGAAGAAAGAAGGCCAACAGAGCACAGTCCTGCTCTATGCATCGACTTCTAACCTTATCATGTGTAGAGCAGAAATAAAAGCATCCAACTTGTGGGACCTTTGGTAGAATTAACGTGCATAATATATAATGTTTGGTGCACAGATAAGCAGTTGGTTAATTTTGAAATGCATTTATTTGTTACAAAAAATACTCAAAATCATCATTGTTGTGTGAAATTATTAGGATAAATGTGTATTCCCTATTTTCCAAATGTCTTCCTTGGATCATTTTGAGACGGTTCATTCATATGAGCAACGTTTCTTATCTTTCTCCTCCAGATGGCTGGCATGATGCTTCTACAATTCTTATTCCTAACCACCGCGGCAGAACTGGTCCTCTCAATCATAAGTCTCAATGTGATCAGGAAAGCATTTGAACGTGAAATCATTGAATGAGTGAGTAATTTGTTTTCAGGCTCACCAATGAAGTCTCTATTAAGAACCACATCTGAGGTTCTAGAGTTTAGCTGGAATCAAGAAATAACATTGCTTCTAAAGTCAGGTCAAGAGTAGCTGTAAACTTACTGGAATGTAATTCTGCTTTATAATACATGAAATTGAAGTAAAACAACTTTCCCTGGCCAAACAATGTGGGAGAAGTTGGTCTTTTGGACTTACATCTCTTGGAAGATTAATAGAAAAAAATATAGAGACTGAAAGAAGCTTCTGTGGCCAGACACTGGATATGTGGAGACTGAATGCTCTAGACTGAATGATTCAAATTGGTTTTAAAGGACAAAGACAACAAAGAGTTTTAGTTTTTTTAAAATAAAATAAAAATAAAGATTTTAGGGGAGATAAAAGAGAGTACTTCTGTGAGAGAAAAGACAGACCCTCAAAAAAATCCGTTCCTCCAGCCAGGCATGGTGGCGCATGCCTGTAATCCCAGAGGCTTGGGAGGCTGAGATACAAGAATTGCAAGTTCAAAGCCAGCCTCAGAACTGTGAGGTGCTAAATAACTCAGTAAGTCATGCTGTCTCTAAATAAAATACAAAATAGGGCTGGGGATGTGGCTCAGTGGTCGAGTACCCCTGAGTTCAACCCCCAGTCCCCCCCAAAAAAAATCCATTCCTCCAGAAAAGTGAACATTAACACTGGAAACGTTGTCAAAACCAACCTTTTCAAAACTCTGGAAATTAATTGGTCAAGGGTTTGCAAGAAGCATTTGTTCCGAGAAAACAACCAAATCTTGGTAATACGAGGGAGCTTTTGGGCTGTTGTGACTTGCTGCAGTACCACTCTCTCCGTGGATCATGGGAGAGTGGGGAATCCCTAGCAGTTCAGGCAGGTGTGGTAGACCACAGAGTGTGCTAGGCGCCCATGTGTGCCTATTCTTAGAGTGGACATGTGGGCCCCATCAGGTCAAGTCATCCCTCAAAGCTAGGGTTACCCTGCTATAAGCTCAAATGCAGACATCATGACAAAAGGAAACTATAAACTATAAAACTGACCAAACTATGCTGCATACATATATGAATATGCCAGAGTGAATTTCACCTTTATGCATATAAACCACTAATGTTAAAAAACTATAGCTAACTAGAAGGAAGGCCAGTTAAGTAAAGAGAACAGAGGGATCAAGGAGGGAAAGAAAAGGGGGAGTACTGTAGGCTGATTTAGAGCAAATTAAATTACATGCTCTTGTATAATTATATCCAAATGAACCCTAATACTGTGTATAACTCTAATGCACTAATAAAATAGGAAAGAATAATAAAACGATAGACTAGAATCCATTATAAATATAGATGTGCAAATCCTCAAAATCACAAAATCTCTAGCAAATGGAATCCCACAACATATGAAAACAATTATACATTATGTCCAATTAGGAGCTATCCTAGGAATACAGAGCTGGTTCAGTATTTGAAAACCAGCCAGTGTCATACCCCATACTAACAGAACAGAAGACAGCACATGATCATCTCAATAGACACAGGAGAAGAAATTTAACAAAATCTCATACATTTTCATGACAGAAAAAAAAAAATCCCACCAGCTGGGAATAGAATGGAATTTCCTCAACATGAAGAGGTCATTTATAAAAATCCACAGCTCATTAATTACCTTATGGAAAGATACTGAATATCCTTTCTCTCTGAGATCAAGAACAAGATAGGGATGTCTGCAATTTTTTCTTTTTTTTTCCCACTTTTTTATTGGTGCATTAGAGTTGTACATATTGTTGGGATTTGTTACATATTTGGACCTACCTACAGTATAACAACCTAATTTGGCCAATATCACTCCCCAGCACTTCCCCTCTCCCTCCCCACTTCTCATCCTTTGGTCCCTTTCCTCCAAAGATGTCCCTTTGGTTCGTAGGAGATCCACCCCCACCTTTGTTTTCCTTTTACCTCTCTAGCTTCCACTTAGGAGAGAAAACATACGGCCCTTAACCTTCTGAGTCTGACTTATTTTGCTTAACATGATGATCTCTAGTTCCATCCATTTTCCTGCAAATGCCATAATTTCATTGTTCTTCATGGTTGAATAAGACTCCATTGTGTATATATACCACACTTTCTTTATCCATTCATCCATTGATGGACACCTAGGCCGGCTGCATAGCTTGCTATTTGTGAATTCTGCTGCCATAAACATGGGTATGCATGTACCACTGTAATAAGATGGCTTTAATACCAAGAAGTGGTATAGCTGGGTCGTATGGTGGTTCCATGCCTAGTCTTTTGAGGAAACTCCATACTGATTTACATAGCAGTTGTACTAATTTACTGTCCCACCAACAGTGTCAAAGTGTTCCTTTTTCTCCACATCCTCTCTGGCATTTATTATTATTATTTGTATTCTTGATGACTACCATTCTGACCTGCGTGAGATGAAATCTCAGTGTAGTTTTGTAAATCTGCATTTTTTATGTCCACTTAAAACTCTGCCTCCAGTCAAAAGGATGACATGTTTGCAGAACTCCTATCTGGTATTACATGAGGGAAAGTAGTTTAAAATGAAGTGCGAGAGATAAATTGAGACTACCTCCTAATGGGGCTCAACTACCTTATCCAAGAAGTTTGGATTTCATCTATAGGCACCAGGGTGCCCTTGAAGGGCCTTTAACAGCCATGTATGTGTCTTGATCAAACTTTTGGAGTATGTAAGTATTTTCGTTAAAATATTTTCTATAGCAAATTACAGATCAGTGCTCCCCTCCCCAAATCAAACTGCTGATTCCATCAGGAATCCATCATCTATTAAAGAGCAGTTCCCAAGCCGGGAAAGCTTCTGGCCTGACTGATTGAGGAGCTCAAATGATCAGAGACCCTGACCCACCTTGTCTTCCTACACGGCTGTCGTCATCTGTATCCCCAGGCTGCCTCACCTGGTCACTTCCAACAGGAGAAGCTGCCTTTTCTTGCCCGGAAGCCGCCGCAAGCCCGTCTTGGCATCCCATTTCCCAACTCCCGAGGCCCACCTCTGAGCCGAAGGCTGGCAAAGGGCGTGGTGGGCCATGAATGAGCCACCCAAGTCGTGCGCAGTGGGTGTCAACCACAGGGAGTCAACCACAGTATCCCAGGCGTCCTATCAGGAGGACCAAGATAGACTAAGGGGGAAAAAAAACCCAGGCTAGAGACAGGAGTAAGTAGGCTATTGTTCCAGAAGGAAAAGAAGTTAAATTTGAAAGCTGCTTAGGCAGTTGATTAATGTGGTGTGTATTGGTGAGTTTCACCCTGGGTCTTCCTGGAGAACTAAGATCTTAGAGTGCTTCTGCTTCTGCTCAAGAACCATTGAACGTAGCTTCCTTTTTTCTCTTTCTTTCTTTCTTTTTTTTTTTTTTTTTTGGTTTGGTACCATGGATTGAACCCAGGGGCACTTTACCACCAAGTCACATCACAAGCCTTTTTTTATATTTTACTTTGAGACAGGTTCTCGTTAAATTGCTTTGGTCCTCGCTTAGTTGCCCAGGCTGGCTTTGAACTTGCAATCCTCCTGCCTCAGCCTCCCAAGTCACTGGGATTACAGGTGTCCACCACCACACCATAACTTCCAATACTGATCCTGATTTCACTTGATTAGAAGACTATTTTCAAAATGTTCATGTATTTTAAAATTTGTGTGCATGTGCACGTGCGTGCGTGTGTGCGTGCGTGTGTGTGTGTGTGTGTGTGTGATTATACAGCAAAATATTCCACAGTGGATTTAAAACACAAAAATCAAAACATGAGAATTTTACTCTGGAAAAGATAGATGCCCATTAGAACGCCTTCTGCAGTGAGTCCCTAAATCCTGTGTTCTGAGCCACCTGGCTCTCCACTCCCTTCTCTTCTGACCCACAACTGAAGCAGAGGACTCAAGAGGAAACCTAGGACTCACCAGAGTCTACCTGAAGGTAAAAGTCATTTTGAGTAAAGTTTTCACCTAATGTGGTTGCGATAGCTCATGGAAGCTTCCAGTACCCGATGGGTCCCAGGTCTGATGATGAGACATGCAGGCAGAGTAAGTGTTGTCCTCTCAATGGACTCTCAACTGGTCACATTCTGGTCTTACACATTTGTTTGCTGTGGTCGTTTTGTCTTGTTCTGACTCAGTGGACCAAGCTCTTACGTGAGAGATAATAACGATCCTATCGCCCTAGGTCCCCCAGCTTCAGGAATCCCTGTTGGAAAACACTGTCTCCTCAAAGTCCAGTGAACCACTGTGACTCCTGTCAAAAACAAGATGGTGAATCAGAGAAGAATACTGTCATTTCTTTTTCAAGATGCTTCATGGAAAAAAAAACAACATTCTAATAAAGTCCTTTCCAGTTCCTGGTTCCTCAATAAAGGATGTACGTTGACTGCAAGTTGACTGTTCCCATTTTCAGAGCCAGTAGGAGTTAACATGGATAAACATAGACTCCTCACCCCTGAGGTCTGGAGAAGTAGGAGAATACAGCTGAACATCCGCTTTTTCTCAGGATGAGGAGATTGGCATGAACAAAGGACTCCTTGATCTGAGAGAAAAAAAATACCCTGACTTTGGAAGCAGGCATAACATTGCCAATGTAGCAATAGCAAGACCCTTGGCCTCACTGTGCTTTGGTTTTTCTCATCTGTAAGATAGAAATAACAGCCCCCGGCCCACAGAGAAGATGGGAGCATTAAAGAATAGTACATCATCACCGCAGCCTAGAATAGCAGCTAACTCACAGTCATCCCTCAACAAACTGTTGTGATTTGTCATTGATCAGCTCTTGTTACTATACCAGCCACAGTGTGGTATAGGAGATCCATTGAGATTTTCTGATTTCCCAATATTGATGACCACCTCTGAAAGCAGAAAATGTCTGCTGGGAGGGACTGTAATGGGTTTGATTTTGTCACTCAGAGCAGAGGCTAAAGGTTTAACCCCTGTTACCTCCACATGTGATATTAGTTATAGAGTCTGGATAGGGAGAATCAAGTCAAAATAAAGTTATCAGGGTGGGACCTAATCCAGCACAACAGGCGTCCTTCTAGAAAGGGTAATTTGGACCCTGAAACAGGCAAGCACAGAGGGGAAAGGATGCAAGACACACAAAATCCCCTTGAAGAGGGAGGGTTGGCGTGGTGCATCTACAGGCCAAGAAGTGCCAGAGATGGCCAGAAAACCACCACAAGGCAGGAGGAGGTGAGGGAGTTTTCCGAGGGAGCATGGCCCTGACGGCTCCTTGATTTTGGATTTCTAGCCTCCAGAATGCTGAGTCAACAGATTTCTGTTATTCTAGGCTGCTCAGTTTGTGACGTTTTACTATAACAGCTCAGGAAACTCGTGCAGCTGTGCTTTTACCATAAGGAGCGCTCTACCTCCCCCACTTCCTGGAGGGGTTGGGTGTTCCCCTCAGCATCCCTCGGGAGGAGTGTGGCCTTTGAACAGCTCTCCTCTCTGAAGCTGGCAGAGTGCACAAGAAGAGGCCGTAGAGTTTGCAGGTGTCTGCAGGAAGACTCTCAGCCACACTGATACTCTGTGATGCGCAGAGGACTTGCAGACCCTCTCCAGAAGAACCAGGCTAGAGCTAGGGAAGGCCGGAGGCGCGGCTGGGGGGCCATGCAGGGAGGCCCATGCACCACGTCTGACATTCAGAGTTTGCAGGAGGTAAAAGAGAAAGACCTCGCCACCGCCTGCAGACCCCAACACTGCAGCGCTGGACGGGGAGAAGTCCGGGAGTCTCAGGTTTCCTGACACTTGCCCCAGCACTGGAGCAATGAGTATCAAGGCACTTTAGCAAAATGCCACCAGTTGAGAGTCAGCACAGAATTACCCAAGAGGCCACCAATGCCTAAGAGAACTCTCAGAATTATGTGGCTCTTGGCTCTTTTGTTGGTTTGAGGGTTTTGTTTGTTGTTTGTTTGCTTTTGGTTTTGGGTTGTTTCTTTTTTTTTTACTTTTTCTTTTTTTGACCATACAAGACTCTGTGTACCCACATAAATTATGGGAAATAATCCACAGAAAGACCATGTTCAGACACAGGAGCCCATTTAATTTCATTTAACAAAAGTTGCTCTGAGCTAATCAGTAAGTGGTAGGTGACTGTAAAGGCCAAGGACATCCCTGTACACTACTGTCAACTCTATTAATGACTTGCATTTCGGTGACACAAAACATAAAGATATCTCTTCAATAATAAATTAACTTTAGCTAACTATAACATTTTTACTTATAAACTTTTGATTGTTTTAAATATTTTTTTTATGGTATCCAGGATTGAACCCAGGAGCGCTTAAGGATCAAACCACATCAGCTCTTTTTTATATTTTATTTTGAGACAGGATCTCACTAAGTTGCTTCAGGCCTTTCTAGTTGTTGAGGCTGGCTTTGAACTCACAATCCTCCTGCCTCAGCCTCCCAAATCTCTGGGATTCCAGGCGTGCACCATAGTGCCTGATTTTTTTTTTTAACTTTTAACTCTTAATACAACTTAAAACACAAATACATTGTACATCTGTACAAAAATATTTTCTTTATATACTTATTCTATAAGCTTTTTTCTGGTTTAAGAATAAAACTTTTTGTTTGGGGACATTTTTATTAAAAACTAAGATACAAACACACACATTAGCCTAGGCATACACAAGGTCGGGGTTACCAATAGCATTGTCTTCTACATCTTCTCCCACAAGCAAAAACACATACAAATCCACCATCTCCTGTGGTAACAATGCCTGCTTCTGGAATGCTCTAAGAAATACCTGGCTGAAGCTGTCTTAGCCAAAATAATGATAAAAAGTATAATACAGCAAATGCATAAACCAGTAAAGTGGTCATTTATTATCAAGTATAACGTGCTGAAATTGTGCATGCTATACTTTTCTACAACTGGTATCTCAGTAGTTTTTATACCCACACCACCATAAACATGTCAGAATTGCGTTACCACAGGTGTGAAGTCACTAGGCAGCAGAAATTTCCCAGCTCTATTATAATCTCATATGTATTCTGTCACTACCAAAAATGTCATTATGCAGCATGTGACTATTTCTTCTTCCAATCCCACCTCAATAGTCCATTGTGTTTTGAAGACACCAGCATCCAAGACCATGGTAAGTACTAGAGATTGAACATACAGTCAACATATGAACATGTGTTCATATTTCAGCATCTGATAGGATCTCTTAGAGGATAAGCATTTGATGAGGTACTTTTTAATTTCCCCATCCATGTAATAACATGTCAAATGACACAGCCATTTGACTTCTAATCTTCTTTTTAAACACAAGATATTATTATAAAAAATGTACAGAAATCTGTTATATCTTCTAATACATTTTGGCCTAAAATTTCAGATAATCAAGTAGATAATTATTATAAATGGATTTTATTTGCCTTTTACATTACAAATAAGCATTATATTGATTTCTTTTAAGTTATGTAGATCTTATTATGTGATTTTCATTTCAGGATATAAAAAAGAGTAATTCTATATATATCTTACTAGGAAATTTTTAAATCATTTAGATTTTTGACTAAAATTTATAGCATATGTTAAGACTTATAACTAGGTCCAATGTGGAGTAACTGATATCAGATTTGCCCTTACACCTACTTTGAAAACACAGTCTGAAGAGAGGTACTTTCCTTATCATTTTTAGCATTCAAAGGCTACCTCAGAAATGGCACAACTTGAAAACAAGAACCATAAACTAGAAATACACCTAAGAGTAAAGTATACCTAAGAATAAGGAGAAAAGAAAAAAGAGCCATCCTAACAAAGCCTAAAGCCAAAACTCAAGGTGGTCTGCAAAAATGTATTTTCTGTGCAGAACAAAACTTGATAATATTTAGAGGAGCATAATGAAACACACAGCTGTAAGATATCATCCACAACTTGAGCATATTCCTGTAAAAAGTATTAGGCATAAATAGCAACAAGAAAAAAACTGATAATCAAGTGATATAATAAATAAAATCAAACCTAGAGATGATCCACATATTGGATTTATCGGAAAAGAACTTCAAAGTACTTAATATGTTAAGTAAAATAGAATATGACAAAAGGGTTAAAATATGGAATAGTCCAATAATAATCCTTTAAAATAAACATTCTAAAACTGAAAAAAATATAATATCTGGAAATATAACTCATTGGATGGATTTCATAACCTGGATACAGGATTTGTGAATTCATTTTTAAGTCAAAAGTAAATATTGAAATTGAAGTTTATAACAAAATAATGTTAAGAATCTCAACAATCCCTAATCAGGAAAAATTCAAAGCAAGCCATATCTAGGAAAAATCATAAACTGCTGGAATCAAATAAAGAAATATAAATTATAAATTAGCTAGAGGTAATTGGACACATTATCTTCAAGTACATATTTTTTTAAGATATAGCTGACCTCTTGGCAGAAACCACGGAAGTCAGAAGACAATGAAAGTACACTTTAAAATGCTGGAAAATTTTTTGTAAAGATCCAATGCAGAATTCTGTACCCAATATAAATAGGGCCAGGTATGGTGGTGCATGCTTATACTCCAAGTTACTCAGGGGGCTGAGGCAAGAGGACTGCAAGTTCAAGGCCAGCCTGGGCAATTTAGCAAGACTGTCTCAAAATAAAGTTTAAAAATGAGCTGGAGATGTAACTCAGTGGTACAGTGCTCACTTAGCATGTTCAAGGACCTAGGTTTAATCCCCAGTACTTTAATGTTTTTATAAATACCCCAGTATTTTTTTATATATATATATATATATATGTATGTATGTATATATGTTTGTGTGTGTATACAACAAATATAATAACTAAAAAGAGTGAGATGAAACTAAATGTCATTAAAATGTTGTTATATTTATGCATTCCTTGGGACACAGAACCATAAATTTAAAATAGACTATAATAAGTAAAGATATCTAACTACTAAAATAAAGATAGTAAAATATAACCTAGGAAAAGATAATAGAGAAGATTAAATTGAATAATTGAATAATTTAAAATGCTTGATTAAGGGCAAGGAGGAAGAAGAATAACGGGATAAAGGAACAAAGAGTGGATGGGACAAATAGAAAAATAGCAACATGGAAGATTGAAATTCAATTATATCAATAATTACACTAAAAAGAAATGGGCTAAAACATCTAATAAAAGGCAAAGATAAGGGCTGAGGCTTGGGCTCAGAGGTAGAGTGCTCAACTAGCATGCTCGAGGCACTGGGTTCGATTCTCAGCACCACATAAATATAAAATAATGGTATTGCATCCACCTACAACTAACAAATGAACATTTTTTTAAAAAAAGGCAAAAATTACAACACTAGATTTTTTTAAAGACATAGTTATACATGCTTACAAGATATACATTCTAAACAAAAAGTTTGAAATATTTTTAAAATAGAATATATACCATGAAAACATTAACCAAAAGAAAAGTAAAGCCAAAAGTTCCCTATGATAATGTTAAATTTGAATGCACCTAATTATTTAATGACAGAACTAAGAGGAGAAATATAAAAATCCATAATTGGACTGGGATTTTTTAATAGGCCTCCTCGGTAACTGATAGATAAAGCAGACACAAAACTACTAAAGATATTTAAACAAGATAATTAGCCAATCTGACCTAATTAACGGTGATAGAATACTACTCAATACTCAGTTTCCAAGAACAAGTGGCATATTTATCAAAATAGATCAAATTTGGGGTCTTAATGTAAGTCTTAAAATTTTTCAAGAAATTTAAATTATACAGTGTATCCTTTGGAAGATGTAAAATCAAATTAGAATTCAAATTAATAAATATTTTTATATTTAAATATCTTTATTTATTTTTATGTGGTGCTGAGGATCAAACCCAGGGCCTCGAATGTACTAGGCAAGCACTCTACCACTGAGCCAACACATCCCAGGCCCTAATAAATAATTTTTAATTTCAAATATTTGAAAGTTAAACATACTTTTGTAAGTACCCTATGGTTCAAAGAAGGTTCATGAAAGAAATTAGGAAACATTTTGTGTTGAACAGTACTTAAAGAGAAACAATGCTTTTACATACAAATATTATAGAAGAAAATCCATGAGCTAAGCATTCAACACAGGCAACAATGTATTTAAAAAATTAAGTAGAAGAAAAATTAAGAGTAGAAATTAATGAAAAATAGCAGATGTTCAATGAAGAGATAAAATCAACAAAAACAAACACAGAGTCTTTTAACAAATTAGTAGAATTGATAACCCTCTTGTAAAACAGATTAACAAAAGAAAACACATGAATTACCATTAGTAGAAATAAAAGGAAAGGATATCAGCAAAGACCTTGAAGGTATTATAATTCTCAATAGCCAAGTTATGGAATTAGCCCAGGTGTTCATCAATAGATGAATGGATAAAGATAATGTGGTATATACACATAATGGAGTATTATTCAGCCATAAAGAATGAAATTGTGTCATTTGCTGGAAAATGGGTGAATAGAGGCCAAAATAAGCCAGACTCAGAGGGCAAATCATCTTATGTTTTCTTGCATATGTGGAGGATGGAGAGGGGGAAAAAAAGGGCTGTGGGGGCGGGGGTGGAATGTCTTGAAAGTAGAAGGAAGACCAAAAGGGTACAGGAAGCGGGGCGGGGGGCACTGGGGAATGAAATTGATCAAATTGTTCTCACGTGTGTGTGAAAGTGCCCCAACAAAACCCACCATTCTGTGTAATTGTGAAGTACCAATTATAAATAACACAAAAATCTAAAAAATAATACAACCTCATTCCAGAAATAAATGCATCAATACACTAGTAATATTCAATGCAAAGAACATATTCCCTAAAAAGACACAATTACCCAAAAGTAAGAACAAATAAAGGACCTGAATAGTGATTTAAAACCTTCCCACAAAGAAAACGCCAGGTAAAATCATCACCAGCAAATTTTATCATGTACTTAGAAAAGAGAGAACGCCAGTTTTAGGATACCCAGTTTCCTAACACCATTTAACTTTGGACTGTATTTAAGGGTGATTATAGATCACAATAATATACTGCACATTTCACAAAGCTAAAAGATGGATTTTGAAAGTTTTTACCATGAAGAAATGATAAACGTTTGAGGAGACGGATATGCTTGACCTGATTTAAGCATCTAACAATGCAAGAAGGACTCTCCTTTCTAGTTTTATGCCATTCTTTTGACCTGTTTGGAAATTATTTTTTAAGTTCCACGTACAGTGCTCCTTGCTTCAGGGCCTTATCTAACTTCATTTTCTGACCAGTATTCTCAGTGCACAGTGCTGCTGAGCAGTCCTTGTCTCAAGAGTTGCTGTGACCTTGGCTGTGTGATAAACAGTCCCTGCGTAGTGTAAACACTGGTCTTCCCCATTATAGTGACTCTTTCCAGAAATGTTAGCTTACCAAAAACCAATAAAGACGGACTGTGTGCTTTCATAAGCCACAAGACGCCCTGGACACAAAAGAGACCAGTGAGCACTTATCATGGAAGTCACTGATGTTAGTCCCCAGGAAGGAAGACACTCCAAGTTAAGAACATCTTTGGAAATTAATGGGGCAACAGAAAGGCTGCCACAGTTTTTTAAAATATTCACAGTTGAGCTGGCTGTGTAACCCAATATTTGAGATTCAATTTTCATGTAATAAACCTACAGTCAATAACAAAAAAAAAAAAAATCTTTTTTGCTGCAGTCACATGATGCATTTGTCTTCTCTTTTAATTCTCATTTAGCTATTGTTGGCTCATTGTCAATTCACAAACTATTGCTCTTGATGTTTTAGCTAGATAGAGAACTTGAGTCATCACATCCGTGGTGAGCTGTCTCTTCTCATATGAATAAATGTATGTACATGCATAATATTTGCATATATTTTATATTGTTTTATATATGGTTAGAAAAAAATTACGTTTTAAAAACTAAATCCTGTTAAACTTTTATTTCATAAAGTACTTACGGATGATTTGATTTTATAGTTTCCAGAGTATAATCTTAATTTTTAAATTACAACTTCCTTATTTACTTTTTTCACCTGGGAAGTCGTTTTTTTACACATAGAAAATCAGAAGATCCAGTTCCTGACCACTACTTTCCTAACCTAGCCGGCATGTTTGTACAAGTTACAGAGTGTAACTCACTATTTGCCTTTGTAAACAGTGACTGGAGGACTTACATTTCAATTTTAGCTGAGCATTTAAATATTTTTTTAAATGCTTTCTTATTATTTTCTTCTTAGAAGTCATTGAAAACTGTTCTTAAATTTATTTATAAGGACTGAATATTTTCTTGAGATCAATTAAAATGCAACACCACCATTTTAAAAGACCACAGCTTTTTTTCCTTGGCATCCTCTTAAGTGTGGGCTATCAGTCCAATACAAATTTCACTTCCTAAAGGAAATATTTTCTTCATTGTCCTTGATAAAATGAATCTTGAAGAATAGACACTTTCTGTACCTTTAATGCTTTGACAATAAAAACACTGCTTTCCTTTTGGGAACAAGAAACTCTACACCTTTAAAGTTAACAATTCTAGAAATCTATAAACTGAGCTTATTTGCATTTGTACACATCAGTTCTTCCCAATGTTATTTCCTTGGGAAATATGCAGACCCTGAAGATACAAGTCTTTAAAATCAAAAAGATCAAAATCCATTGCTATTCCAGCATGCTCATGGATACCCCAACCTTAGCTCTTAATTTACTACAGCTTTTCAAGAGGGGACAGAATTTACTCTAACAAGAGAAAAACAATTTTAAATTATTGGGCAAGTTGAAAATTATATACACTCCTTTATATCCAAAGTAGAAGAAATGTTTAATTTGATTTTTATGATCCCATTCACACAGTTGTCCTGAGCTGTCCATAAGCCAGGTCTTCTCCAGGGGGGAGGAAATTCATCACGCAATTTTTGAGAGTCTTGTGTTGTCTATGAAAATCGAGTCAGAGACTCAAGGTCACCTCCACTGTGGGGCAGGGGAGGGTCATGTCCATCTGTCCTCCAGATCCATTTACTGTGCTTACAGCAGTCAGGTAAGACTCAGATGGAACATCCACTCGGGATAATTGAAGAAACATTTAATAGGGAGACTTTTTACAAAAGTGTGGGCAGAAGGCAGAGAAAACATGGATAGAGCAATATCCTCAGGTTGAGAAATGATAAACATTTGAGGAGACGGATATGCTTGACCTGATTTAAGCATCTAACAACGCATGCAGGACCAGTCCCCAGGGACAAAGGGAGAAGGATGGAGGGGAGCTCTGGAGAGGAAGATGAAGGACGGCCAGCGAGTCCTCCTCTGTCCTGCTCTGCAGTGTGGAGGCTGGCCACACCATCTGCACTCACTGGTTCTTATTTTCCTAGCTGTGTTCATCTGATAAAGTCAGAAATCAGACGGAGAGGAAAGTCAGTGTACTTATTTGCCCTCCCTATTCCCGGTCACAGTCTTGACAGTAGCCATGTCCCTCTGTCAAAGGCCCTGCTTTCTGTTAGGCAGCTCGTGTCTTTGGCTACAGTAACATGATCCCCACCCCTTGGTCCTTAAGGCTTAGGGGAAATAATATCTCCCTCCTATTATTGGTTTCCAGGTGTGTTCCCATCCCTTTTGTTTCCCATGACCCTGCCCACATCTCTATAAAGTGACTACATACTTCAACACTTAAAGACTTCCTTCTGTTTTCTTCTGGAGCCAGAGGTGATATAATAATGCATTTTATACACATTTTGCCTGAAAGGATGCCTAAGCCATCAAGCATGCCCCTCACGAGTGGATCTTTAGAGAAATAGAAGCAATGTGGTGGGGGGATAGTCATACATGATAGACAGAAATTGGCTTATGTGATTTGGTAAGTGACAAGTTTCAAAATCTGCCATCTGCAGAAATCTAGGAAAGTTGATGGTGTGATTCAATCCAAGTCCACAGCCTGAAAACTAAGGAAGCCAATGGTGTAAATCCAAGTCCAAGGGCAGAACATGAGACGAGATGTCCCAATTCAAGTAGAAAAACAGGGGAAAAAAAGCAGGGGAAGTGAATTCTTCCTTCCTCCACATGTAGTTCCATTCAGGCCCTCAACAGATCAGATGAAGTCATCCACAGTAAGAACAATCTGCTTCAGACAGTCCACCAGTGTAAACGCTAATCTCATCTGCAAACACCCTCTATGATGCATCCAGAAATCATTTCTAATCTGTGCACCCCTGGACCCAGTCAAATTGACGCATAAAATTAACCATCGCAGGTGGGATCAGTGTAAAGAGACTTTTGGAAATGCTCAGTTCTCTCTAAATGGATAGGGAAAGATAATTCATCCATGACCTTCAGCAAGGGAACTGAGGGTAGCTGCTGAGGGCCATTGCCAAGTAGGTATGACTCATGGCATGACCCAGGTCATATGCAGTGACATTGCATGTAAGGTGACCTTGCTCAAGGACCAGGGCGGATCCAGGTTTAGGGTGTATCCTGCTGGGATTAGGGAGTATCCCGCTCCTTGGGTTTAGGGCAGTTCCAGGTTTAAGGTGTACCCTGTTGGGAATAGGGCGTATCCTGCTGCCTTAGGCGCGCCCACTCCTTGAGTTCCCCTTCAGTTCCCCTTGAGTTCTCCAGGGATTCAGAGAGTATTTGGGATCCAGAACGTGGATTTGCCCAGAACGTGTGTACGTGTGTAGAGTGCCGGTGTGAGTTCGGGAATAAAGAGTTGTTGTTTGAATCTACAAGGTGTGTGGTGGCTCGTGATTTTGTGCCCAGCCAGACTGAGGCAGGTAGCAACAAGTTTTCCATCCCTGGACATTTTTAGCATTGGAGGGAAGCCACAGAAGAGAAAGGAACACCATCTGGAGGATGGGAAGGGTTAAACTAGACATACAACCTCCACAATCTATTTCAATCCTAAAAGTCTCTTATTTTCCCTTATTGTTGATAGTTATTTCAAAAAATAGACAATGAGTGCTTGGCTTGAGTTTTGCCAAAAGCAGACACTGACATGAGGATTTGCTGCTAGTAGTTCATTAGAGGAGTGATCCCAAGACCAACTGAGAAAGGAGTACATGGAAAAGTGAGCGAGGAAGGAGCAAAGCCAAAAAAATCATGTGTTCATGGGTGTGCTACTACTGGGGGCAACCAAGGCTGGATTGTGTTGAAGAAAGGTGAAACCCACCCCAGAACTATCCCTGTTGGAGGGGGCAGGGAATTTAGAGTAATTATTCAGCATACCCATATTTTATTGGTTAATAAAATTTCCTGGGGTATTAACTTTCCAGAACCTTTGGCCTGCCCCCCACCAGAGTATCCTCAGGAAGAGAGAGGAGAATTATCTGTAGATATGGACACTGTCTGAAGATGACGTCCAGAGTGGACCAAGGCGATAGGGCTGGGGCATCAGCAGTCTTTGCTCTTGGAGGTTTGGATATGATTCCTCTCCCCCATGTCTCTAGGCTCTTCTAGGGAGTTGGCACCCTTTCTAGGAAGTCAATAAAGAGATGGAAAATTCCATCCTCTGTAAGAGCCAGTTCAACGTGTCCCCAAGAGAACCATGCAGTAGGGCTTGGTCAGCTAACTGTTCCTGCTCAGCTGCCTCTTATTACTTCCTTCAACACAAGCGGGTTCATGGCATTCACCTTTTCAACAAAGCTGTTAGGTGATTTTATGGAGCTGGACAAATTAATGCTAAAGTTCATTTGGAAAAACAAACATGCAAGAATAGCCAGAAAAATAATTTTAAAAAATTACAAGGGAGACTCACCCTAACAGACATTAAAGTGTGCTTTAAAGCCTCTCTAATTAAAACACTGTGATAACATGAAGAGACAAACAGGTCAGTGGCACAGAAGAAAAAGACAAAATTTAGACCCTAATGCGTAAAGAAATTTAGCATGTGACAAAGGTGGCATTTCGAAGCACTAGAGTTAAAAATGGACTGTTTCATAAATTATTCTGGGACAAACTAAGTAGCCTTTGGGGAAAGTATGAAATTAGGTCTGTGTCTCATGCCATTCATAAGAAAAAACTCTAAGTGTATTAGGAATGGTGGTGTAAAAAAACCATAGAATATCAGAAGAAAGTGCAGGTGAAGTCCTATGTAATCTTGGGGTTAGGAAAGACCTCCTAACATCAACTCAAAAGTCATAGGAAATGAGACAAAAGATAGACGGGAGCTGTGGTGCGCACCTGTAATCCCAGCGGCTCAGAAGGGTGAGGCAGGAGGATCACAAGTTCAAAGCCAGCCTCAACAACAGTGAGGCCCTAATCAACTCAGTGAGACCCTGTCTCTCAATAAAATACAAAATAGGGCTGGGGATGTGGCTCAGTGGTTGAGTGCCCCTGGGTTCTATCCCCAGTACCCAAAAAAGGAAGGAAGGGAGGGAGGGAGGGAGGGAGGGAGGGAGGGAGAAGTATTACTACACAAAATTTTTAAATTCTCATGACAAAGAAAACAACACAAGTCAAAAAACAATTGTCAAACTTGGAGAAAATGTTCCACAAATGAAAAGCTAGTGTACCTTACATGTAAAGAACTCTTAAAACTTGAAGGACAAAGATCCAGAAATCTCACAGAAAAATGGACCAAGACTCCATCTATGGGTTAGACTCCTTCTACTTTTTACCCTTTTTTCCTTTCAATCTCCCTCACTATTAGACACCCAACACACGCCCTGCGGCCTCTCTCCTCCCTCTTCCACAGCCTCTGCCTGCCCTGCTCTTTCTGTTGACCAGCTCCCAGAGTTCTGTCCATCCCACCAGCTTCAGATGCTCAGTCGGTGCGCATTTATCGAGTGCCTTTCGAATGGCAACGAGGATACAAAGGTCAGTGTGCTCTGGACTAGTCCAACAGGGCTTCATGGTCTGGCGCAGCAGTTCTTATCCAGAGGGCATGTTAAATTCACAGGATCGACGACACGGATCTGTTGGATGCCTGTCTGATTTTCTGTAGGCTCTGACTTAGATCCGACTAGATCTAATCTCTGGCTGTGACTCCACCCCTTTTCCCATTGCACCTCGTTGACTCCGAATCTCCAATGTCTTCAAATCCAATGTGTCATTTTCTCCTCTGTTCTCATGGGAGACACTCATCTCTCAACGCTGGTGTTTATATCATTCTGGCTTCTGTTAGGGCTCAGTACCCCGGGCCCTGAGTGCTCTGGGCATTCCTGGGTCTCCCAGAGCACCAAGCACCACCCTTTCTCCTCCGCGTCGATACCAGCAAACACTTGTGAAGTCGAACTGTATGTCATTGGTTCATGGACCAAAACAGGAAGCAAACATGAATGGGGAACCTGAGCTCTTAAGCAGCTGGTGACCTGGCCTGCACCCAAGAAAATAAGTGAGGAGGACTTTGTATCCTTCTATATGTACCACCCAACTGCACGCAGTGCGTTCACTCTCTCGGAAAACCAGCTTCCTGCAGCAAAGAATTGGAGACAGGAGCAAGAGAGACGTCGTGGCTGCTGGCAGAGCAAGGTGAGTTTGCTGAATCTAGTGGTTTCTATGGATCACTGAGGGACAGTGATAAGGCTTTTTGCCAAATGAGATCTGCGGGGAGTCTGAGAGTGGATGGAGGCCCTCACAGGGGTTGATTGGATTAGCTTTCATGGGTCTGCTCCCAAAAAAAGAAAGAGAAAAAAAAGAAAATGTTAAAGCCACATCAGAATTCATAAGTGGCCTAGAAAATTAAGCAACATAATCCCCTCGATGAGCACCTGCTGCACTGGCGTTGTGCTGTCCTTGAGAGGGACAACCTCCATTCAGCTAAAGTGTATGTGACTGGGACCTTGGAGAATTCACGTTCGCTCTCCCACTCTTGGTTTCCTTCTCCAGAAAATCAGAGAATTGAGCTCAATGTTCTCCGTTCTCCAACTAGATACTTTCCAGTTCTGGCATTCCACTATTGGGTAGAACTAGTATAAACAGAGCATCCCGCCAAACACTGCTAGACACACAAAAATGGAAAAGACAGAGCTTCTGCCTTCTGGTGGCACTAAACCTGCCCAGGCCTTCCTTTCCTCGTCAGTGAAACCTGGCAAGTGTGAAGGTTAAAGGAGATGCATTTGTAAAGCGTTGACTGCCTGGGAGTCTAAGCTGCCCGGTACCTGGCGTCTAATAGTATCTCTAAAAGGGGATTAGTAAACTCCTCTGAGAAGCTCAGATGAGCAGAAGCCAAAGTCCTTCTCAATTAATTTTTTCTACAGTCCTTTTTATTTTTATTTGTTTTTAAGGGGGAGAGAGAGAGAGAGAATTTTTTAAATATTTATTTTCAGTTTTCGGTGGGCACAACATCTTTATTTTATTTTTATGTGGTGCTAAGGATCGAACCCCGTGCATGCCAGGCGAGCGAGCTACCGCATGAGCCACATCCCCAGCCTCTACAGTTCTTTTTAAACATAAGCATAAGTGCATAAATAATGACTCTCTCACATTTTGGGTTTTAACAGCATGAATTCAACCACTCCAGCAGGCCCCATGGCCAATTCTGTGTTTGTGGTGGCACCCCACAATGGCTATCCTGTGCTCCCAGGAGCTGTGTCTCAGGTGCCCCTATATCCAAACAACCAGCCTCAAGTCCACCTGATTCCTGGGAACCCCTCCAGTTTCGTGTCAAGTGTGAATGGCCTGGTTCCCCACAGAGTCTTGAAAGAAGGCAAGGTCTTAGGGGTAAGTGGAATCTCAATCTGCAGGCCAGTGGCCATGGGCTGATGTTGGGGAGCCAAGGGGAATTCTGGGAAATGCACCTCATCCAACAGGTGGGGTTGGAGCTGAGATGGCCCTGCCCAACCCACGCTTATTAGAAAACTCAGCTGTGGACAACCCCAAGGACCTCAGTATAAAGCCTTTTATTTTCTGATGTAGACATTTTAGGGCAGAGGAAGAAAAGCAACAACAACAAAATAAAGCAGTGCCCGTCAATGTAGATTCTGTTGCTGATGTCCATGTGGGTCCACAGTGTCTCAGGAAGAAATTGAGTCCCAAAAGACAAAGTAAACCACAAAGTGGAGTCAAAGCCCAGTGTGATGAAATCAAACCTTCACCCAGTAGAGCAGACAAAGGAAAGTTAGACAACCAAACAACCACAACAAATCCTGAGAAGTGGTGGTGGGTAGGACAAAGGAGGACCGTTTCATTGGATGGCCTAATGATGACATGCATGAATTCTAATCCAGAATGCCCATGTCCCGATCCTGGCCCCACAATCAAATACTGCTCATGGGAGTGTAAATTGATACTGTCTCCATGGAGGGCGATTTGCCTCTGAAAATTTTACAAAATACCCAGTGATTCCATTTCTGATTCTTCATTCTCCAAATATGCCTACAAGAAATGAATATTTCTGAAATATTCATTGCAGAACAGTTTGTAAAAACAAAAGGATGGAAACAACCAAAATAGCCATCAACAGAACACCAGTTAAATCACTGGATTGTACATCCATTGAATTAAATATAGTGGAGCTATGAAAAGAACAAGGAGACTCTTTATGTAACAATAGAGACACACTCAAGGTGCATTGCTCACTGGAGAAAGTAAGGATCAGACATTGTGTATAATTGCTATCATTTGTATAAAATTAAGGAAATAATATATTTATATTTGGTACCATACCATGTTTGTGGTATACAACATACATATAGATGTGTAGATATAGATAGATAGATAGATGCCATTTATGAAAAAATGTATATGTATTAGCCTTCTAGAACTGCTATAACAAAGTGCCACAAAGTAGAGGGCTTAGAACAATAGGGAATGTATTGTCTCACAATTCTGTAGACTAGATATCTGAGACCACATGTTGTCAGGGTCATACTCCCCCTGAAAGCAGTAGGGGAGAATCTATTCTAGGGTTTTCTCCTAGCATCTGGTAGCTCATGGTCTTATGGCAAGATCTATACAATTTTCAAATGGTATTGTTTTTAATAAGGACACCAGTCATGTTAGATTGGGGCCTACCTTAGTCCCGCATGACCTCATCTTTTTATCCATGCCAATCCTATTCCCAAATAAGGTCACATTCTTAGATACAGGAGGTTTGAACTACTGTTTATGAATTTGGTGAGGAACAGAAGGAGGTATACTTCAAACCATGATAGTATTCTAAAACAAAATAAAATAGAGATAAGGGAAAAATTTTACATACAGAAATATTCATTACAATGTAATGTGTAATACAAAAAAACTAGAAACTATCTCACCTGTCCAATCTTGTTACACCTGCTCTTCCGAACGTTCATAGGCTGGAATCTGGGGAGTCCTCCACACTTAATGTCCTGGGGACATGTTCATGATGAAATATTAAAATAACAAAACGCAATTCTGGGGTATATTGTATATTGTATCTTATTACCAAGGTATATATTTGGAAAGGAATAACAAAAGGTTATACAACAAAATGTAAATATTTGTTTTCTCCAGGTGGGAGTCAATTGTGCGTAGATCTTGTTTCCTTTTCGTATTTCCCATATTACCTTTGAAACTTGGAAAACCAAACATTTACTAAAATAAAACAGAGGCTCACGGGGGGAGGCAGGGTCCAGCCACAGACACAAAAGCTTCCTTGTGGTTCTCCTACAGGCCCTCCAGATCCTCATTGGCCTGGTGCACATCGGCCTGGGCTCCATCATGGCGACCGTGCTCTCGGGCTACTACGTGTCCATCTCTTTCTATGGGGGCTTCCCCTTCTGGGGAGGCATCTGGGTAAGGAACTCCAGTCGCCCACAACTGAGTTTCCAGAAGTTGCCCACGTGCTCAGGGCCACCTCGTCAATGTGTGCAGCCTGTCCCCCTGCAGAAGGTCCCCATCCACCAAGTGCATAGTTTGTGACAGCTCCTGCAACAAAGTGTCACCAAATGGGTGGCCTACAGGATAGAAATGTTACCTCCCAATTCTGGAAGCCAGAAGTCCAAGGTGTCAGCTGGATTGGTTCACCCCGAGATCTCTCCTCCTCCTGGGCCTTCCCATGGGTCCCCTCTGGGCCTGTGTCCTAATTTCCTCTTCTTATAAGAACACCAGTCAATTGGACAAGTGCCCACCCTGATGACCACATTTATCCTTAGGCCGTATTAAAGGCCTTATCTCTAATTACAGTCATATTCTGAGGTATTGGAAGTTAGACCTTCAGCATATGAAATTTGGAAAAGAGACACAATCCAACCCATGATATCAAGTCATAGCTTTGTGGGTGGCATTCACCCAAAGAGGTTGTCTTTCTTATTCACTGCGACCAGGGAACCTTCTCTGAGTTCATCAGCCCAGAGGTGGCTCCTTTTCTTAATTCACGAAGACACATCCACTTGCAAAAGAGACGTGAGGGACTAGGTCCTCAGGTCCTGCTCCACAGGGTCCCAAAAACCTGAGCTCCAGCAACAAAACACTGACAATTTTGAGCAGAGGCTCTCCAGCCAGAGGAGAGCAAGTGTCTGTGTGCTCAAGTGGGGGGGTGCTCTGGAGGCCCCATCTTGGCAAAATATCTAGTATAATTAGACATGCATTTTTTTCTTCTGGAAAGGTCGATAGCTTTAATCGGATTCTCAGGGTGATCTGTGACTCCATAAAAGGTTAAGAACCCCAGTCCTTCCTCTACTCCAGCTTAGCCTTTGTGATTCTTTCATCCTCTCACCGGCATCCTAAACACACACACACACACACACACACACACACATGGCCTGCTTGTCCCTCTCCACCTACCTTTCTCTTTTTCTCCCTTCTTCTCTTACACAGCCTTTCCCTTAACCCACACCCCCACCTGTGACTCAACCGTGACTTCTCCCACAAACAGCAAAACGCCTCAGTAACCTAGATGTCAGCCTGGCCAGCCTGTCCTACATCACTTAAATGTCCTATAGCATTTAAGTTAAGAGCCGAGAGCCGAACCCCCTCCTCACAGCCACACAGGGTCTTCAGAACACAGAGCTGTGTCTCCCTCTGAGCCCCTGCTCCTCTTCTTCCCTCCAACTGCTCTTCGTCCTAGGGTGGGCTCTCTCTCCTCTGCACGAACCCACACTTGGAAACCAGCCCCAGCCCCTTCCCCCCTCCAACGACCCACAGACACCTGTGCCCGCACCTGGACCCTCGTGGAGTCTGGGGCTATGGTAACATCACAGCCACGCAGCCCGCCTGCCACGAGCATCGGGTTCCACGGAGTGTTCAGGAGCTCTGGGGGCTGCCTGGGCCCCTGTGGTGTGCCTTGCTGTCGTCCCACCGCCCTCCCGGTCGCTCAGGGCCCTGCAGTCCCCGCAGCCTTCCCCCTTTCCTCTGGAGGGTTCTGCCCTGTCTCTCTGAGGCCAGGACTCTGCTTCTACTTCCCAACGGTCTCTCATGTCCTCTTCCCAAGGCCAGACCCTTCCTTTGGCCCCTCAGGACTGGCCGTACACGCCAGGCCCAGCCCTTTCCTCCCTTCCTGTCAAGTCTCTATAAAGGAAGGCCATGAAATTGAGATCTGCTTTTCCACTTGTAGAAAACTAGAGCATCCCCCCGTGGGAAGCAGGAACGGGCAGAGTGAGCTTTAACTGCAGCCAACGGCGTCCACTCGGGGCACATGCCTAAAGATTCTATTCCCATATTTAAAATGGGAAAAATAACCACTAGGTCAGCTGTCATGCAATTAACTGATGCAGGGCTTAAAAGGTGTTTCATGTGGTGGGAGGAGAGAGTCACAGGACATGGCTGCTAGTAGGTGTGGGGTTCTTTTGGGGTTGCTGGATTGTTCCCAACTTAGATAATAGTGATGGTTGCAAGGACTCCATAAATATACTAAAAATAGTTGGATAATATGCTTTGAATAGACGAATTGCATAGTATGTAAATTATCTCACTGAAAACATTTACAAAAAAATAGCACTCAGCAAATCCTAGCTCATGCTTCTCAGAGCACTTTTGCCACCACACTAGGCAAAGGATGGCAAGTGAGCCCATCAGGCCCAAGGCCTGCAGGATACCAGGTTTGGAAGGAAATGCACACAGTCTGCACCACCATCCTCAGCATCAGAGGCACAGCACTTACTTAAATAACCCAAAGATACAGTCCAGGTCTATAGACAGGCAAAGACTATTTCAGGGCTTAAATGTAAAGGCAGCAGAGAAGATGCTGGCAGTCTTTTCCCTCTTCCTTCCAGAGCCCCAAACCTCATGGAACACAATACAAAGACTGGAGAGCCAAGTGCACATGTAGGGAAACGAAAGACAAGGAAATAAACTAACGTTTATTGATCGTCTGCTATGTGTGGGATACACCACGTGCCAGAGGCAGGGTATAAGTTATCTCATGACAGTGATGCCTAACAACAGAAGCAAATTTCCCCATTTTTCAGAAGAGGAAATAAAGACTTAGAGAAATTAATAGCTTACCCAAGATCATATGAGTTTCCGTTTAAAACCAGGTCTGCCAGATCCTAACACTTGTTTTTATCACCTCTCTGTCCTGTACGCGGTGCCAATCAGCTCATTTATTTTGTCCCTCATGTTGAGCCGATGGTCCCTGCAAAGGAATTCAGTGTGTGCTCCCAGAATCCCAGACACCTGAGGCAGGGTGCTCTAACCCTCGACCCCTTTTAAACCTCCTCTCTTCTGCACCAGTTTATCATTTCAGGATCCTTCTCGGTGGCCGCAGAAAATCAGCCCAATTCCTCTTGCCTGGTGAGTTACGTCCTCAGACTGTGTCTCCCAGTCAGGGACCTATGGAGGACAGGTGCCAGGGAAAAGGTTACCATGCAATCCTTCTCCCTCCTTGACCTCCTATGACCAGACCCAGGGCTCCCACGCACAGGCTCGCCACTGCGTGAGGCCTCGTGAGCCTTGCCCTGGAGGCCAAGTGGGAAAATCCCAGATAACTCAGGGGAGGGAAGGAACAACACAGTCAGCTCAGTTAAAGTCAGGAGAGAGGTGGGAGGGAATGAAGAGCATCCTCAAAAGGCCCTCACAGGGGACACAGTGTTCCCCAGAGTCCTGGCCTCCCCTCTACTGAGCCAGGAGCCAAGCATGCTTGCGGCCCACAAAGCAGACCTCCGGCCAATCCTGGGGGGCTGAGGGAGCCTCCAGCACCCACTTCCCTGAGGAATCCAGCCAACTGAACTCGAAACATCAATGTGCACAGGGCTTAGTTCTTCCCCCCAGTGGACCAAGATGGTACCTTCATTTCTCTGACAAACAGGTTTTTCCAGGATTGGGGTCTCAGGGGACCAGGTCCCTAAATCAGATGAGATGAATTTGAAAATCTCCAAATGGATCATTAAAATGTCTGGGAAAAATCTTTCTGCACATGGGCCAGAATCATGGAGCACCCAAGCCCATCACATCCCCAGACACTGCGCTGAGATTCCTGCCTGTCTCCTACGGGATAAGTGGGTAGGGGGTTCCCCAAGATGAACCTGGGGAACACTTGTCCAGCAATATGCTCTGTAAAGATAGTTAGATGAACTTGGGAACATCTCTTTTATTTTCCCCTCTCTGGAATATCCACCATTCTCATCAAAGGCTCTGAGAAATCCTGCAGAAAAAAAAAAAAAAAAAAATATATATATATATATATATATATATATATATATTTATCTTTATTCTACACAGCCCTTTTTTAAAGCCATAATTAAACCTCAGAGCCTTTTTACACAGAACACTTCTTTACTTGCTGGAGAACAAGGGCTCCTGGGATTCACATTAAGAAACACTTTTTGATGAAAAGAGGTATAGAGACAGCTGGTGGTAATGGTTGTATAACAATATAAATGATTTAATACCCCTGAACCATAACACTTAAAATGGTTGAATTGGTAAATTTGATGTTAAGAACATTTTAACACAATAAAAATATCGGCTGGGGTAGGGCACTTGTTGAGTCTCTGCTTATCTTAGAATCGTTTTCTCCTCCCACCCTGACCCTCTGTGTCATCTTCAGCTGAACAGCAGCGTGGGCTTGAACATCTTCAGCGCCGTCTGTTCTGCGGTGGGAATCATACTCTTCATCACGGATATAAGCCTCGTCAGAACTTATGCCAACCTTAATTATTATCCTCCCTATTATAACTGGGGTGTGGTGAGTATCCCTCCCAACCAGGGTCCTCTGGATCTGACCCAGCTCTGTTTAGGAAACTGCCAGAAAGAGATTGACAATCAAAATTCCCTCTCCGAGCACTGAGGGCAAAGAAGCTGCTGTCAGAATCAAAGTTTAAAGTCCCTGACTTTTCTCAATGTTGGTCACCGCTTTTATAAAACAGTACATACTTGGGTCCATGTTGGGAGTTTTCAGCAGGATGGCTCATGCACCCAGCCTGTCCCTCCTCCTCTCACATTCTGGGCCCCCCTGCCCCTTATCAGAGAGCACGAGTTGGCAAATGCTTTCTGCAAAGCACCAGAGAGTATTTGAGCTTTACGGGTCAAATGATTTCTGTTGCAGCTACGGCAGGCCTTTAGCAGCCACAGAAAACATCAAACGAATGAGCATGGCTGTGCTCTGATAAAACTTTATTTACAAAATAGGCAGCTGCAGGATTGGGCCCCTGGACCCTATTCCCTAACCTGTGTTATCGACTGGCACTGTTCAGGGGGAAGAGCATGTAAGCTACATATGAGATTTTAAATTTTCTAGTTGACACATTAAGGGGAAAAAAGCAACAGGGGAAACTAATTTCAATAATAGACTTTGTTAAAACTAAAATATCCAAATTGTCAATTACACAAGTCATGGGGTGGAAGATCATGAAGTTACTATTTTGCATTTTGAGCACTGAGTTTTTGAAACCGAGTATATGGTTTTGCATTAACAGCTCATCTCTACTTGATTAATAGCCACATGTCACGTACTCAGTAGCCACATGGGAATCGTGGCTACTTAACCGAACAGGCCAGCCATAGATGAGCTGTGTCCCCTGTAAATCCTGTCCCCCATCTGCAAAACTGCCCAAGTCCTCCCCCACCCCCTCTCCCTCTCTCCCATCTACCCTCTACATCTTCGAGTCCCTCCTTACTAGAGCATTTCCAGCAGCATAGAGATTCGGTCTTATTTCTTTCAACTTAAAAGACAAAAAAATAAAACTTCCTTTGGTCCCACTTCCCCAGTCAATGATCACTCTATTTCTTTAGTGTTCTTTGCAGAAAATTCCTCACAGAACCCACCTGTGCTCACCATCTCCAATTCTCTCCCATTTTCTCTCAAACCACCCAATCAGACTCTCAGCCTCACTTCTCTAACACCTTGCTCTGCTCCCAGCCCCCAGTCAACCCAGTCGGAGGCCCTCCCTTGGCGCCACGCCCCGCTCCGGCCACGCCCCGCTCCGGCCACGCCCCGCTCCGGCTAGCCAATCTCCCCTCCACCTCGCAGGCCCCATGGTTGGTCCTCTCCTGTTTTCTCTACACACTGCCTTGTCAATCTCATCCAATGTGGGGACTTGAAACACCTTTCTGTGACAATGACACCCCAATGCACAGCTCCAGCCGATTCCTCTACCCCACGCTCCAGTCTGTCACATCGGTAGTTAACCTTTGCACTCAGTGTCCCCATGGGCAGACCTGACCTCCAAACCTTCTCTACTTGGTTCTCCTTGTTCCAATCAAAGGCAGTGTCATCTGTCCAGGATCTGGGGACAGAACCTTGGAATAATCATTGACCCCGCCTCACAGCCATTTCCTCGGGGAATTGTGTTTGATTCTTCTTTCAAAATGTATCCAGAATCAGGCCATGTCCCTTACTTCCTCCATGGCCACTCTGGCTAAGACACTGCATGTCTCCTGTCACAGCTCTTATTAGCGCAGTAGCCAGGGTGACCCCTCTGACATAGAAGTTCTGTCTCTTCTTTGCTAGAAACCCATTTGCTCAGAAAACGCCCCTGAAATGCCCTCTCGAGGTGTTTCCCTAAACAATGACCCTCCTTTCCTTTCCTTAGAGAAGCCCTGGGGAGGAGTGGCAAAATGACATTTCCCACCCACATATGAGCCTCCCAAAAGCCCAGAGACATCTTTTCCCCCTTAAGACTAAGAGGCAGTGGGAGACATCCCCACAGCCATAGAGATGGTCCACGACAGAGCCATGATACAGGGTCGGCCGGATGTCCAGTCCGGCACTCGAGTCCTCCTGATTCCCTCTGTTTCCAGAACCCTGGGGTTGCTATTTCTGCTGTGCTGCTGCTCTTCTGCCTCTTGGAGTTCTGCGTGGCGTGCACCTCTTCCCACTTCGGCTGCCAGCTGGCCTGCTGTCACTACAACAATGTGAGTCCCAGGGCACAGATTCCCCAAGACAATGAAAGCAGAGGGTCTTCGTGTTTCCCATTCCTTATCCAGGAGCAAGGGAGCCATGCAGCATCTCAGGGCCTCCACACAGGCTTGTCCTTCCTTTTCCCTTAGTCCTGGGTTGTCTTAGTCCATTTTCTGTTGCTATTACAAGACACCTGAGGCTGGGTAACTTATAAAGAAGTTTATTTAGCTTTTGTTTCTGGTGACTGAAGGTTTCAAACAACATTGCACCAGAGAGCTGGCAAAGACTCTCTGGCTACTTCACAACATGGCAGAAAAATAGAAAAGGAAACCCCTAGTGCAGAAGAGGCCAGGCCTTTGGGGTAGCCTCATTCTATAACAAACCCCTCTTGCAAAATCCAACTCACTTCTGTGAGACCCAGCCTGCTCTCTTCATGAGGGTGGAGCCCCCTCCCCTGGCCCCACCACCTAGAGGCCCCACCCCCTCAACACCACCACCACACTGGGGTCAAAGCTCCCAGCCTGTGAACCTTGGAGAACAAACCCTAACCTAACCATAGCATGTGCCTGTTTTCCAGGTGGGCACGGTCATCCCAAATGTCTATGCAACAAACCCAGTGGTCATCCCAGAACCGCCAAACTCAGTGCCAAGTTACTCCAATGTGGGCCAAGGCCCCAAATAAGCCAAATTCAAGATTCGAGAAGCATCCTTTACTGGGACCAGAAGAAGTGCTTCCTTTCCTGGACTTTCATGCCCAGGTTCTTCCTTCCCTGAACTGAGGGAAGGTTCTCCCACTGCTCACACCCTGGACTTCATGCTTCAGGTCAGCCTGGGAAACCCTG
This sequence comes from Marmota flaviventris, assembly GCF_047511675.1. Taxonomy (NCBI): domain Eukaryota; kingdom Metazoa; phylum Chordata; class Mammalia; order Rodentia; family Sciuridae; genus Marmota; species Marmota flaviventris. The sequence continues at coordinate 11,971,263 of NC_092506.1, read as the reverse complement.
CTGTTCTTCTGCTAAAAAGATGGAAATCTAAGATGGATTTTAACCCAGAGGTCCTCCCTCAGGCACACGTTTCTGTGTGCATGTGTGCAGCCACACCTGGGCCTTCGTGCACACGTGTCCTGCGTGGGAGCTTGTAGGTTAGAGGAGCACCTATCTGGACCCCCAGTCTTCACGCTTTCAATCACTGATCCTTTAATAAATATGTCTTGAGCATTTGATATCTTCCCGGCTCTGTTCATGGCAGGAGTGGGATAAACAATGGTGAACATGACATAGTCCTTGACCTTTTATAACTTCCAGCCTCCAAAGAGAGCACACCCTATGCCCCACATGGTGGTGCACACCTGTAACCCCAGCCATTCAGGAGGCTGAGGCAGGAGGGTCACAAGTTCAAGGCCAGCCTCAGCAGCTGACTGAGACCCTATAGAGAAGGAGCTGGGAGTGTGGCTCAGTGGTAGAACTCTTGCCTAGCATGCACAAGGCCCAGGGTTCAATCCCCAATGCCCCAGAGAAGAAAAAAAGAGAGAGGGAGAGAAGGCACTGTGTGAGCGATTTCTTGTGACACAGGGCAGGGTAGGGGGGACAGGTGTACAGAAGAAACACAGAGGTGGCCATGATGAAGTCTGGCAGCCATACAGCAAGGGGTGAGGAGAGCAGAGAGCGAGGCTGTCGGAGGAAGCCTCTTGACGGGCCATGAAAGAACAGGAAGGGTTTTCTTGGTGTGATACAGGAGCTCTCCAAGGAAGACACCCGGAGAGAGTGACCCGTCCTCTGAAGTGACCAGGCCTTTCTGTGCTGTTACTTCTGAATAAATAAGGTGACAGAGATTTCAACATGTAAATTTGGGGGGATGCTAACAGTCCATGTGGAACAGAATCTGTGAACTTTATCGATAGGGTTTCAGAGTCCACACTGAAAGAAGTCATGAAGAAACGACCTTGAGTTTTGAGTTTGGTTCTCAGCAAGAGGAAGGAGGCGAATTCGGCCATGTCAGGAGATGTTTTTGGTAGCCCAGCTGGGGGTGGAGGAGGGGTGCTGTTGTATCCTGTGGGTAGAAACCAGGGTTGATGCTAAACGCCCTGCAATGCACAGGAAGACCCCTCAGCAAGGAGCTGTCTCGCCCACAAGGCCAATGGAGACTGGGAAAGAACAACACCCGGGATATGTGAACAAGCTATTCAGATGCTTGCTTTCCCAACTCTCTCAATCAAACAGAGAACCAGATGTGCGACTCCAGCTTCCTTCTAAATGAAAGACATGGCACAAACCTGATGGGGTTCAGGACGCACTACCTCGAAATCCAGCACCTGGGCGTTTGGGAAAACAGAAGGATGGGGAAGGTCACTCTCACCTTCTCCCCCATCCCCAAGCAGGTAGAGAGGACCTCGTTTGAAAGGACCTCCCTGTGCCCAGAAAAAAGGAACAGCCTCTCTCTGAACACACAGGGCTGGCGAGGATATTGAACAAATAGGCCGTGCTAAGCTCACCTGGGTTTATGACCATTAGATCATCCTTTTTTATCCAATCGTGCTTCTCCATGACTTCTCACTTCCTCATCCAACCAAGCATAAAAACACACAGGTTTACGGTGTCGTCAGATCTTCATTTCCTTATGAGGCTCCCACAGCAAATAAAACTGACATTAAAGAGGTGTGTATGCTTTTCTCTTATTAATCTCTTCTGTCATTGGGACCTTAGCTGTGAACCTAGCACCAGGGAGATGAAAAGATAGTCCTCCTCCCCCACAGACCTATAAAGCAACGCCTCCCTTCTCACCAATCTTATTTTGATTTTGGAAAACACAGTCATTTTCATTAAAGGTATTTATTTCTGTTAACAGCTAACACAGGGTTTTGTTTTTAAATGAATACTTTTAAACTGTCTCCATTTTTGTTTCTACGATAGTAAATATCAACCCACATGAACAAATGCTCTTTGAAAGTCCTTAATAATTTTTTAAGGGTGTAAAGAGGTCCTGGGAGCAGAGATTTTGGGAACCCCTGGTCAACCCGATGACTCGCTCCTCAGAGCCCTGCAAGACCTCCCAGCACCGCAGAATGAGGGTAAATGCCAGACCCTGGTATTCCAGGCTCTCCTCAACTGTCCTTCAGTCCCTCTTCCCCGAGTACGAATCCCAGTCCTCCAGGTGGTCAGTCTCTCCACGGCTCCTGCCCTGGATTCCCCAGTCTTGGGCATCTGTTCCCTCGTTCATTAAACACCAAGCACCAGCCTACACAGATAAAAACCAGACCCCAGGGGCTCAGAGGCTCATAAACGAAAATGCACAAATACAAGATCAGCAGTGGTACAGTATACAGGACAGGGTCAAGTGACAGGCGACCTAGGAGTTCAAGACAGAACACAGCAGAAGAGGCAAGCGTCTACATTTTTCAAGTCGTGGCAGATTTGCTCAGGTGATGACTTCTTTAGATAGTTGTGAGTTTGACAAATGAAAATGCCTCCCCCCCTAAGGAACGGTCAGAACGTGCCTGATGAAGTAGAGAACTGACTGTCCTCTCGAATAATATGCAGAGCATCCAGAGATTCTGGGGGTGGCTTTGCAGGGGCACGGGCGGGGGGGGGGGGGGGCTCTGAAATGAGAAGAAAAGAAAATTGAAGGCAGGAGCAAGAGGGGACCTAGAACCGTGGAGGAAGGCCTGGATCCTGGAGCAGACGGGGCTAGTTCCAGTTCTCTGGCAGGAGGAGGCGAGGAACTAGGATCAGAGATGTTCAGGCCTCAAGGATAAGAGAATGGCTTAGCTTTGCTGTCTCGCACCTTGGCCAACCCCTGTGACGCCCACTTTTAGATAATTCTGCCACACAGAACTGCTTTGCCAACTTCAGCTTCAGGAAAATCCAGGAAGGATCTGTCAAAGTCCAGCACCCACATAGACATGAATCTCCAATAAAGGTACTTTTATTTCAGAATAAACAAAGAACAGGGCTGCTACCCAGGACACACAAGCACAGGCCTGGTGGCCTCTGCTATGTCCGGGGACCAAAGGAAAGATTGGAGCTTTTATTAGGACAGAGAAGTCTATCCACCCTCTTATTTTAAAAGAAATTCCACTGAACTTTTGGGGCCAGCAAGAGCCGGTGAGCTGTGATTAGTGAGTGGTAAGTAGAGCTAGTCTCTTAGGATCACAGCTGCAGTTTGGTCATCAGTGTTACCAAAGCAGTCTTAAAGACCATTTGGTGCTCCTTGGTCCAAGCTGCATCACGTGATCTCTGCCTCCTGTTCACCTGGCACTCACTCCCACATTCATATTTGTTCCGGTGTCTACATTTCCCCTTTCCATAAGAATATCCGTCATATTGAATTAGGGCCAACCGCAATAACCTCATTTTAATTTAGGTGCAATTGCAACGACTCCATCTCCAAATAATTCCCCATCTCCTGATAGTTTTCTGTGTCTGGAGCACCCGGATTAGTACAGTTGTGTTACTGCAGCCCGAGTGTTTCAATGCATCAAGGGCCCACCTCAACCCCAAAATAGCCTAACTCATCCACCCCTTGTGCTTTATCAACTGTGGGTGAGTATGCACACAGTGCCTCCTCTATACCCAGGGGTCACTCTCCAATTCCTTCCACCCAACTATTTCCTATAGCTTCAGTTTATGAGAGGCTACTCTGAGTTTCAGAGATGCTCTGATCTTGCTCTAGACAGGCTCCACACAGAGAATTAGAAGCTGCTTCTGCTAAAGGCACTTCCCTTGGGCCAGCAGATACCCTCAGAGTAACTAAAAGCAGGAAAAGGCTTGGAATCTCTGCTTTTCATGTCTTCTTTATATTAACTTCAGGGAGCGGGGGTCCATCCCTTCTGCTCAACTCTGCGTGTTAATCATTCACAAAGCCTTCATCTACAGCTGGGAATCCATCCCCTTCAAGGCTGAAGACACCAAGATCAGACTAATTAAGGCATTTCCAAGATGTGCAGGGATATTCAGCTGCCAGATTTCACAGTCTCCTATTCCAAACCCCTGGAGTGGCACCTAGAAGTCTCTAGTCATTGCCCTACACCTTCCAGGCACAGGGGAGCCCTGCAGGCAGATGGTCTCTTGATGAGACTGCACCCCTAAGCAGGAGTGATCATCCCATGGGAAATGAGTTACCCCCTTGCAGGATCACAGGTCTGCTAGACATACATCCAGAGCAGCCAGTGGAGATTGCCTCCTTTTGTGCAGTAAGGACTCCTCTGGGGCTGCTTCACACAACCAAAACTGAAATCATGATCAACCAGACCACAATCTGACCACTGCTTAATGATGCAGACCTCTCATTCCGACCCCAGTTCTTCCTCTTTAAACCCAAATCTCAGTACCCCAAAGGCAGGGCAGAGTTCTTGGTCCCACCTGTCTTCCCAGGATGCCATATAATCAGAGCTCCTTTCCTGCTTTTTTCGTTGATACATTTTCCATTTAATTTTTGGAGCAAGTGGCAGGACCTGACTTGTTGGGACCCCAGAGTTGGGCCTCTGGTAACAGGTCCTCCCTTTCCCATTCCTCATGTGTCGTGGACCACATGAGCAAGAGCGTCAGGCCAAATGGCAGAGTTAAACCCAGCTTCTTCAGCTCCTGTGTCCTCTGCCATAGGAAAATATGTCCCAGGTAGGAGCTCCCCCTCCCACATGCGCCACAGAATGCAAACACAGTGGTGAACCTGAGCAGGACCTTTTGGCCTGAAGTTAAATCAGTTAAGAAGATTCTTAACTGACCAACAGGTTCATGTTCCAGGAACAAGAAATGAATATCTATTGTTGGAAGTCATTGAGATGACAGGCATGCTGGTTACCAGAGCAAACACTGACTCAATAGCGAGAGTGACAATCCGGGGACCTAACACTGACAACCCCCGAGGTCAGGGTTGGCAGCTCAGGGCATGCTTTTGGCGATGACGGAAGCGCTGATTCCCTTCCTGTTTCTGTGTGTGATGGGCCAACCCGTCACCCACAGCGACCTGCTCTGTTCCCGGGCTTTGTTTTGCTTTGTGGTTTTTTTGTGTTTTTTTTTCTGATGCCACATTAATAAATCATTGACCCAGAGCAGTGAAGAAGGAAAGGGAAAGGGAAATTCTCAGTTTAAATAAAAGGCCAGGCAGACCGGCAGATGTCCAACAGCACAGGGTGCACGGGCCTCAGGGTGTCTACAGCAAGTCCCTCTTGATTTGCGAGGGAAAATCTGCTGAGTGGGCTGCCCTTAGGCAGGACTCAGCCCAGTTTGTTGATCTTAGAAAGACCAAGTAAGAGCTTCCATTGTGAAAGCTTATATAAAAAAAAAATACTGTTATTATTTAAAAGTCTGTTTTCCAATGAGATCTCTGCAGGGTGATATCTGCTTCCTGCATCCACAGGGCTTCCTTACCTGTCTGGGGGACAGGGAGGGGGAGGCACTAGAGTGTCACGTGAAGGGACATGCTCCCTGGCAGAGGACTTCTATTTCCCTGGGTTCCTCCTGCTGCTGCTCAGTTGGCTCAATGTGGGGATCACTTAAGTTTTTCTCCAAAGGCAAAGGGACAACCCTAATCCCTTCCCTCAAGAAAATGCCACTGTCACACACCTAGAGGGTTGTCTCAGGAGCCCACTTTCCCTGAAGGTTCAGAGTGAGGAGGACGTTGCCATCAGAGGCAGAATCTGCCCAGTCCTGAACACCAGCCGCCCCTGCTCTGGGCCCTCAGTCCCCCCAACAGCCTGTTTCTGCAGCTCCGCCCGCCCCACGCTGCTGGGTGCCACCTCTGCTCCCGCCATCTCAATGTCCTCGCTGTCACTGGTCCAAACCCTCAGGGCCCTGTTCACTGCCCACACAGGACAGCCTAGCTGGTCACTGTCTTGCTCCCCGAGACCTCCCCCGCCCCCCGTCACCTAAAGTCACCGTCCAGGTGTTGGCCCAGCAGCCACAATCCTCTCCTTGCAGTAGCCCCGGCCTTGAGGGGTCAAAGAGCAACTCTTTCAACCCCCTTGGCCTCACGAAGCCCCAGGAGACATTCTCCCATGAGCCTGGGAGGGGACGGGGGATTTCACAGTAGCCAGAGATAATCCATCATGAGACCCGACTCTAGCTGAGATGTGTGGGTCCCAGAGCTGCCCTCACGGCCTCTTCTCCCTTCTGCTTCCAGCTCCCAGGATGATGATTTCGGGGTGGTTCCTGATCATCTGCCTCTTGCAGCTCTGTCTTGCCCAGCGGTCTCCTCAGAATGGCTCACGTTTGGCCTGCTGTCCAGACAAATGTGAGTCCTGGGGTTCCCGAGGGTGGAAGGCACCCAAAGTAAGAGGGGCCTAGGGGTCTCCCAGCCAGAGGCAGGAGTCGCAGTGTCTGAGGCCTCCCCCCTCCTGTCCTTCCTCCGCCCTCCTCAGTGTCCCTCACCGTCCTGGGGGGTTCTAGGAGGCTTCTCAGGATGAGAGAACTGGATGCTGCGTTCTTCCCATGAGCTCCAACCCTCCAGAAAGCAAGATCTAACATCCTGGTAATCATCATGTACAGAGAGCAAAAGAGGTGCCCACCCCCGGCTTCCGCACCCAGGTTCTCCCCTGACAACCCGAGGGAAGGTCTCTCCTACTGCTGCACCTGGACCTGAGGCTTCAGTTCAGCCTGGTAGACCCCGCTGTCTGCCACTAAGCCGAAGATGGGAGTTTCGGATGGATTTTGATAAAGAAGGCCTCCCCAGCCACAGGAACTCCCGAGGGGCCTTTGAACGCCCATACCCACGAAGCTCCCTTTCTTGTGACCTTGTGGGCGGGAAGAACAAATTTCTATACACTGAATGTCCACTCTTTCGATCGTTCATTCGTTTAATAAGGGAGAATTCAGCACGTGGTATGTTTAAGGCTGTATTCATGGAGGAGGAGCGGGAATGTCGGGGACCGTGAGGCCGTCCTTGGTTTACAGGAACTTGTGGCCTCAGAAGAACAGCATGGAAGCAATTCTCTCCAACACAGGGCATCATGGGGGTGGGCAGGGGGAACCCAGGGGTGAGTGTGACGTATTCTAGCAGCGACCCAGCAAGGGATGAGGAGAGCTGAGAGCCAGCCTGGGGGGAAAGACACACCCAGACGGGGGGCATAAGGACTTACTTCAGTGTAATGAGCAGACAGAGTCTGGAAGCCACTTGGTGACACTGAGCCACCCCCCCCAAAAAAATGGCTAGTCCTTCCTGTGCTGTTACCATTATAGATGCCACGGATCTCAGGAATGCAGCAGCTTCTGGTAAGGAAACTTCCAGAATCAGGAGGTGGCTACATTTTTACTCATCAAAGGATAAGGACTGATTCCAAAGAGCAGTGACTGTGTCCATAACTTCTATATTTACAGAAATAAATATTAGTATTCATGATGACCCATGTGACACACTGAAAGGTTATGGATACAATCTGTAATGTCCCAGAATTGTCAAACTTTCCTTTGTTACGAAAACAATACAGGAGTTTTCTGGGGGTTTTTTTATGTTTTTTTGTTTTTATTACTGAATACAAAACATGCTTGTATTCTTACAAGTAGTTTTGTTCTCTGAGAAGTAGCTTCTAGAGGTCCTGGTGTCTAGAGACCTGTCCCCTTCTGCTTCTGCATCCTCTCTGACCAGGAACCCAGGATGCCCAGCCACTAATCAGGAACATTGTGACCTCGGGTGGACTTTCATTTCCTAGAACTGAGTAGGCCTTAGGAAATCGCAGGCAATAAAAATAGATTTTTGACAAATGGAGTATGGGTCATTCAGCAGCCTGGTTTGAAACCAGCTACTCCTTATCTGTTTTGTAAGCCAGGACCGTTCTGACCACAGTGAGGCGGGGTTGCTCAGAGACCAAAGAAAATACCCGGACACTGCTCGGGAGACATGGGGTTTATTGAAACTTAGTAAGTGGCAGGGAAAGTCCCTTGGCAGCTGGCTGGACAGGAGCACGCCAAGACTGTCACCACAGGTGCTAAAATGTAAGCTACAAAAGCATCAAGGTGCTCGCGGGGCTTTGTTCCCTTGCTGACCAGCGTTCCAAGGAACAGCTGCCTTTGGCACAAGCAGAAGAGAGCACTTCCTAGGAAGACACTTCCTGGCCCTGTTCCGAGTGCCTGTGGGAGGAGTCAGGGCTTCTGCAAGCAACACTCATCTGGCTTTCCAGTCCAGCCCACGTTCACTGTCCCCTTGACTTGGCCAGAGTCTTGGAGGAGGTCGGGGGAAGCACTCTCAGCCCTGTGGTGCTTGATGACCCTCCTCTTTTGTCTAGGACCATACTCAGGCCAAGAGCCGTGGCCTTCTGGAGGCACAGAGGAGAAGGAGTGGCTCACACAAGGGTGCAAGTACCCTGAGCTCCCCAAAGGGGCCACCTCTCAGGCCATTCTCTGAGGGCTGGGTGACCACGTCCCCTCTCCCCTCTCTCCATATATCCTTCACTGCTCCCTCAGAGCTCCATCAGATTCCACACCAGCTCCTTCTGCAGACTCTAGCCCCCGGCCCTGACCTCCCACTGTGTTCCCACAGCCTCCTTCCTGACAGTTTGGACCTAGACTTCACTGAGATTCTGCCAACGTGGCTCACCTCTGCAGCAGGGTCACCATGAGGCATTTGGAACAATGTTCCCTTTCTGTCCTACAATCTACCCTATCAGCCTGTGTTCTAGTCCCCTCAGCCTCCAAGGGACCCTCATCAACATAGGGTGACAGCCCTCTGCTCCTGTGTGTGATGGGACTGTGGTCTCTCTGCACCATCCCACAAGCCATCCATCTGCAGGGCTCCAGCCACCCCGCTCCCTCCAGAACAGCAGAGCAGAAAACCGTAAGTGACCTCGGAGATCTGTGGCCTACTGCGCTACTGGGTAGAGGAAACACAGAGGTAGAGGGGACAGAGATTTCCTCCGAGGTCATCATCCAGGTGGAAACACAGACAGGACCAGAACCAGGACCAGAACCAGGACTCTGGAGGGCCGGTCCAGGGCTCCTTGCAGAAGTAGCAGCATAAGGTGGAAAGAGCCGGGTGAGGTCAGGGCACCCGCCGCTTTCTGCTGCCCCTCTCTGCTGGCCCTCGGTGCCAGTTGCCCTCCTTCTTGCCCAGTTAGTGTTCTGTTTTCAACCTTCTCTCTCTCGACCTCAGCTGGACCCGACCCACTGAACCTCTCTCTCCTTAAAACCGTCTCCTGGCTCTGCGCCAGCTTCTCCCGATTCTCCCCTCGAGCCTCCAGCGTGACACTGCCCTTGGGCTGCTCATCAACACACCCACGCTCACCGTGCGGAGCCCTAGGGAGAGTCGAATGTGCTGAGCCACCTATGAAGGTGCTGCAAAGTGACCCCACCCTGCAGACCCAGGTCCAGGCTTCCCATCCTCCGGTCTAGATCCTGCATGAAGGAAGCCGGGCTATTTCTGGGTGGTATGCCTGCTACCTGGATTCAAGCAATAATCAATATGGAGGCTGTGAAGTACTAAAGAGTGTGATTTGGTGTCTTTGGGATTAAAATTCAGGAGAAACAGCTTTACGCAAAGCTGAAAGTATGTTTGAGAAAGCTCAGAAAAGGTGAGGATGGGGATGAGGGGTGGGAAAAGAGAGAACGAAACTGACAACTTTCCTATGTATAGACAGGAATGTGACCGGGAATTTCACTTTTGTGTGTATCCAAAATGCACTAATTTTTTTAAAACTATAAATAGAGAGAAATGTCATTAGAGGAGAGGAAAGGAAATAGGGGAAGGAAGAGGGAAGGGAAAGGGGAAGATCTAGGAACAGAAATGGAGCACACTATATTCCAGGCCTGTATACTTATGTCAAAACGAACCCCAATATGACGTATAATCGTGATGCATTAATAAAGAAAAGGAAGGAAAACAACCTACAATTGTGCTACTACAGACAAATATCAAAGTCCACGAGCCCATCTCTGATTGGTCAACTTGAGCCACAGCTGAAGTCGCTGTTTACACTGTGAGTGTGCCTGATGTTCTGGGATGGTAATGACCTTTGCAGGCTTGGCCTGTTTCAAAGTCCATACTTCGTTCCCAGGGCAGATGTGCAAAGATCTCATGCACATTTGGTGGGAATGTAAACGGGGACAAGATCTGGCCCCATGCCTGTGGGAATTCAAAGTCTCTGGGCTCCACTACACTAGTGATCATCCATGACAGAGGTAATGATGCCCAGTGACCGCTTTTCAGACCAGTAGATGTTGGCCTCTTGATTCCCCAGGACCACAACCCACTCTTGATGAGAACATCCTGTCCCACCCAGGGGACTCCAGAGGCTAACACCTGGCCTGGTTTGTGGCTTGCTGCATCCTCTAGATGCCACGTTACATCAGCAGAGTCACTTCATCCTAGAGCCGGCAGGAGCCCTGTCCATAGGGAGCACCTCACCAGCACACAGGTCTGGATAGAGACCCCCGTGCCCTGCCAGCCCTCCCTGCCTGCTTGGTTAGTCCCAAGGGAGGACAGGGTCACGGCTCACTGTGGAACAGTTATTCTTGCCCTTGCCCTTCAGGCCTGCTGAGTACTGTGTCAATGCTACTGAGGTCCTTCCTGGATCCCAGTGGCCCTATTTCCACCCTCGCTGCAACAATACAGACCAGATGGTCTAGATGGAACCCTTGGCCAACAAGGCACCTCCACCACTGAGCCAAGCCAATTCCTGTCTTGGATCTCCAAAACCAGTGAACTTTGTGTCCAAGCCACCTATGTGGATTTCTCTCATTTTGCTCATAAAACTCACCCTTGCCTCAACTTCCTTGAAGCTGCCCACAGTTTGCTTTGGTCTGAATGACCCCATTCTTTTTTTTAATATGGTATATATGACAACAGTATGCATTTTGATTCATTGTACACAATTGCAGCACAACTTTTCATTTCTATGGTTGTATACAATGTAGTGTCACACCATATGCACAGTCATACATGTACCTAGAGTAATGATGTCCATCTCATTCCACCATCTTTCCTGCCCCCATGCACCCTCCCCTTTGCCCAATCAAAGTTCTTCCATTTTTCCATGCCTCCCCCCTCCCTATTATGGATCAGCATCTATTTATTAGAGAGAACATTTGGCCTTTGTGGTTTTTTTCTCACAAACTCATTGATTTTTTTTCAATTTTTAATTTACTTCTTTTTTATGAATATACAAAACAAAAAAAATGTATATATGTGATATATCACATTCTTTTTTATCATACATGTATTGCATAATGTTTAACTGAGGCTAAGCACAATTATCTCCTTAAATATTTTTCAGTACTTTATGGTGCAAACTTTCAAAATTATTTCTTCCATTTTTTGAAACATACAGTACATTATCTACTTTCTCTCTAGTTACCATCTTGTACAATAGATCACCAGAGTTTCTTGCTGCCCTCACCAAACTCTCCCTTGGCCTCTGCTAATTACCATTCTACTCTCAAATTCTATCATATCAGCTGTTTTATTTTTTATTTATTTTATTCTAATTTGTGATATATGACAATAGAATGCATTATAATTCATATTACTCATATAGAGCACAATTTCTCATATCTCTATACAAAGTATATTCACACCATTTGTGTCTTCATACATGTACTTTGGATAATGACGTCCATCCCATTCACCATCATTTCTACTCCCCCCCACCGCCCCCCTCTCTTCCTCTCCCAACCCTCTACCCTTTCTAAAGTTCATCTACTCCTCTCATGCTCCCGCTCCCTACCCCACTATGAATCAGCCTCCTTATATCAAAGTAAACATTCTTCATCTGGTTTTTTCAGGTTGGCTAACTTCACTTAGCATTCTATTCTCCAACTCCATCCATTTACCTGCAAATGCCATGATTTTATTCTCCTTTAATGCTGAATAATATTCCATTGTGTATATATACCACATTTTCTTTATCCATTCATCTACTGAAGGGCATCTAGGTTGGTTCCACAGTTTACCTATTGTGAATTGAACTGTTATGAATATTGATGTTTCTGTGCTACTATAGTATGCTGATTTTAAGTCCTTTGGGTATAGACTGAGGAGTGGGATAGCTGGATCAAATGGTGGTTCCATTTCAAGTTTTCTAAGGAATCTCCATACTGCTTTCCAGATTGGCTGCTCCGATTTGCAGTCCCACCAGCAATGTATTAGTGTGCCTTTTCCCCCACATCCTCATCAACACTTATTGTTGTCTGTGTTCTTGATAACTGCCATTCTGAAGCAAGATGAAATCGAAGAGTAGTTTTGATTTGCATTTCTCTAATTACTAGAGATGTTGAACATTTTTTCATATATTTGTTGATCCAATGTATCTCTTCTTCGGAGAAGTGTCTGTTCAGCTCCTGAGCCCATTAATTGATTGGGTGATTTGGGGGTTTTTTTGGTGTAAAGTGTTTTGAGTTCTTTATATATCCTAGAGGTTAGTGCTCTATCTGATGTGTGACAAAAATTTGTTCCCAAAATGTAGGCTCTCTGTTCACTTCATTGATTATTTCTTTTGCTAAGAAGAAACTTTTTATCTTGAATTCGTCCCATTTGTCAATTCTTGATTTTATTTCTTGCACTTTAGGAGTCTTGTTAAGGAAGTCAGGGCCTAATTCGACATGATGACTATTTGGGCCTACTTTTTCCTCTATTAGGCACAAGGTCTCTGGACTAATTCCTACATCCTTGATTCACTTTGAGTTGAGTTTTGTTCATGGTGAGAGATAGGGGTTATCTTCATTTTGCTGCATATAGATTTCCAGTTTGCCCAGCACCATTTGTTGAAGAAGCTATCTTTTCTTCAATGTATGTTTTTGGCACTTTTATTCAGTATGAGATAACTGTATTTATGTGGGTTGGTCTCTGTGTCTACCATTCTGTATCATTGGTCTACATGTCTATTTTGGTGCCAATACTATTCTGTTTTTGTTATTATAGCTCTGTACTATAGTTTAAGGTCTGGTATTGTGATGCCTCCTGCTTCGTTCTTCCTGCTAAGGATTGATTTAGCATTTCTGGGTCTCATTTTTCCAAATGAATTTTATTATTGCTTTTTCTATTTCTATAAGAAATGACATTGGTATTTTAATTGGAATCACATTGAATCTGTATAACACTTTGGGTAGTATGGCCATTTTGACAATATTAATTTTGCCTATCAAGAGCATGGGAGATCTTTCCATCTTCTAAGGTCTTCTTCAATTTCTTTCTTTAGTGTTCTGTAGTTTTTTCATTGTAGAGGTCTTTCACCTCTTTTATTAAGTTGATTCCCAAGTTTGTTTTGTTTTGTTTTGAGGCTATTGTTAATGGGGTATTTTTCCTAATTTCTCTTTCAGAGGATTCATTGCTGATGTATAGAAATGCATTTGATTTATGGGTATTGATGTTATATCCTGCTACTTTGAATTAATTAATTCTAGAAGTTTTCTGGTGAAGTTTTTGGATCCTCGAAGTATAGAATCATGTCAACAGCAAATAATAATAGTTTGATTTCTTCTTTGACTATCTGTATCCCTTTAATTTCTTTTGTCTAATTGCTGTGGCTAGAGTTTCAAGGGCTATGTTGAATAGAAGAGGTAAAAGAGGACATCCCTGTCTTGCTTCAGTTTTTAGAGGGAATGCTTCCAATTTTTCTCCTTTTAGAATGATGTTGACCTTGGTTTTAGCATAGACAGCCTTTACAATGCTGAGGTATGTTCCTACTATCCCTAGTTTTTCTAGTGTTTTGAACATGAAAGGGTGCTGTATTTTGTCAAATGCTTTCTCTGCATCAATTGATATAATCATATTGTAAAGGAACACCTGTGTGGGGATACCTGTGGAGGAGACAAGCAAAGGACAGACACAGACACACAGGGAAGGTGCAGACAGACAGAAGGACGGCAGACAAAAGGGGTCTGCCTACCCTTCTCTGCTGATGTTTTTAATCACCCAAAAAGTTACATATTACCCACCACCAGTGACTACACTTTGACCATATTCCTTTCACCCTGAGTGCTAGCTGAGATAAGGTCCAGGTTAATGCAAACACAGAGCCTCTCTCCTTCAGAGGATGTCACTATGTAAACCAGGTTGTGCATCTGCCTAGTTATCTTAATAGCCTCAGCAGGGAATTACTGGGCATTCCAACAAGGGAATCAGGGTGCCAGTTACCCCACACACCCCGGGAGTTTGCTCTCCTGGGGATCGTTTCCCTGTCTAGGTCCATGATCAGAATACCTACATCATATAATTCTTATTTTTAAGTCTACTGATGTGATGAATTGTATTTATTGACTTGAACCAATCTTATATCGCTAAATGGACCCCACTTGATCATGGTGCTCTCTTTTTAAATATGTTTTTGTCTGCAATTTCTCAGAAATTAATTGAGAATTTTTGCATTAATGTTCATCAGGGATATTGGTCTGAAATTTTATTTCCTTTGTGTGTCTGTCTCTGCCTGGTTTTGATATCAGGAGGATACTAGCTTCATAGAACGAGTTTGGAAAGGTACCTTCCTTTTCTATTTTATGAAATAATTTGAGGAGTATTAATATTAGTTCTCTTTGTAGATCTTATAGAACTCAGCTGTAAATCCATCTGGTTCCAGGCTTTTCTTGGTTGGTAGGCTTTTGGTGGTGTCTTTATTTCCTTGCTAGAAATTGATTTGTTTAAATGGTGTATGCCCTCTTGACTCACTTTGGGTTGATCATATGCCTCTAGAAATTTGTTGGTGTCTTCAAGGTTTTCAATTTTATTGGAGTATAAAGTTTCAAGATAGTTCCTAGTTGTCTTCTGCACTTCAACAGTGTCTGTCATGATATTTCCTTTTTCATTGCAAATTTTACTAGTTTGAGTTTTCTCCCTCCTTTTCATAAAAGTGGCCAAGGGTTTGACAATTTCATTTATTTTTTCAAAGAACCAGCTTTTTATTTTGTCAGTTTTTTGAATTGTTTCTTTAGATTCAATTTCATTGATTTCTGCCCTGATTTTAATTATTTCCTGTCTTCTACTCTTTGGGTATTGGTTTGTTCTTCATTATCTAGGGCTTTGAGCTGTAATATCAGGTCGTTTTGGTTGTTGTTGACTTTTTCTTCCTTTAATGAATGAACTCCTTGCAATGCAGGGGAAGACTGGAACCTGGGGAATGAGCATGATGTGAGCGTGAGAGCAGAGCTGGGTGGCTCACCTGTGAGCCAGGGAGCACCAGATGTGACCACGAATCAGCAGGAACCAGGAGAGAGGTGTGCAGCGGATTTCCCCTCACGCCTTCAGAGGGATCCAGCCCTGCAGGCCTCAGATCTCCGACTTCTACCCTGCAGAACTGAGAGAGAAAACAATGAATGAACCAGCCCAGGAGTCGGTGGTACCTTATTGGGGCACCTGAGGAGCACAGAGAACGCCCCCCGAAAAGTTTCCTAGAGCTGAACTCAGCAAGCCAGTTCTCTGGGGCAGAAGTGTTCAGAAATAGGGTTCACGGGGGTCACCAAAGGTTCAGTGCAGCAAAGCAGAGAAAGCCACCTGTCATGAGGACTGGACACCTCTGATGCTAGCCCATTGCCAGAGAGAACTGCAACTAGCCCTTTCTTCCCCAGGACCCTGCCCTTAATCCATGTCCAGACCCCCTCCCCCCTCACCATCCTGCCTATCCCAGGTCCCCCTGTGCCTGCAAAGCAGCCTCAGGATCTCCAGAGCTCCCACATTACTGGGGATAATAGTCAGGTCCCCTTCATCTGGCACATCCTGGCCACTCCCTGGGGTGGGGAAGGCTCCTTTTCTGAAGTTCAAAAGATTTAGAGTTTTTCCAAGGATGACTTTTGGGGCCCTGTCTTGGTCTCGCCCCACTCCCATTCCTGTGCTCTGCTGGCTTTTTGCCGACTTTGTGAGGGACGCGTGGTTGAGAAGGAAATGCTGTTTATTACCTGGCTGTTTACCGGCCATTTGCTTAATTTCCTGAGATTGTGTTTTGTAGAATAAAATTTTGCTGAAATCAATTACTCCACCCCATTAGGCCTTGGAGGCTGCAGGGCTCCTGATGTCTGTCCTTGGATTTATTTTATTTTTTTATTTTTAGTTCTTGCTTGTCACCCCTACTTGCCACGAAAAGACCCCTCCCCTAACCATAGTCCTGCATGTCCAGATCCCACCTTAATGTGTCTCACCAGGGAGCTTCTGGTCATTGAGAGCAACATCAAGGTCAACATCAAGGGTAAGAGACCAGCAGGTGGGTCAAGGCCATTCATTCCCTCTCTGAGTGAGTAGCTTGCAACATCATGATTCTGCACACAAAGAACAACCTCTTCATCGTCATCATCATGGCCACTACTGTGTGCTTTCTTTGTGTCCTGTGCCCAGCACTGCAGCCATGACAGGATACAGTGGCAAAACAGCATGGGCTCTAGAGAAGAGGGACATGGATTCCAGTCCAGTTTGGCACCAAGGACTGTCGGTGTCAATTAGGGCAATTGCTAAACCTCCTGAGCCCCAGGTTCTTCAGATTCCTTGTTGCTAGAGAATAAATAAACCTTCTCTGCACTGTCTGAATGCAAAGTGACATCATTCCGATGGAACAGCATTGAGTAGAAATAACAGGACAGGGATCTACTCAAAAAATGTTAATTGCTTCCTTTTGTTTTCCAGAATATTGTGTCCACCCACCAGGTGTTTATTGGACAGCTTTGGATAGAGTTTGAAATGTCACATGCTAGAAACGTGCTCTCCAGATAACTGTATTGAAAGGTCAGGGGCCTCTAAGAGGTGGGCTAGCAGATGACTGGTCATGGTTTCCTTTGTGAAGGGATTAGTGCTGGTCTCTTGGGGTGGGTTAGGTCTCACAGGATGGATGAGCTGCTGAGAGGTGGTCAGGGCTGAGGGCTAGGGATCTGTAGAAGAAGATGGTGTGGAATCTGATGGAGCCCTTCAGGCAGCAGTGAGGAAGGATGTGGAGAGAGAGGTGAGGGCACATGGTCACCCAGCCCTCAGAGAATGGCCTGAGACGTGGTTCCTCTTAGGAGCTCAGTGTATTCGTATCCTGGTTTGCAGAACAATCCAGGTAGGGCTGGTCTAGAATTAGGAAATAATGTGCCATATTTCCTTTATCAAGATGTACTTTTATTGTCTGGGATTTCCTAATTCCAGGCATTGAAAATCCCCTTCAGGCAAAGGGACAATTTCAAGGGAGCCTCTGTTCGCAGTACCACACGATGCCTGGCGCTCTGTGTCCCCTCTCATCTGCCATGGTGATTTCATGGTTCTCCATGGCGTTTCGTGCAGTGGTGATTTTTATTTCCTAAAATCTTATTGCTTCTTTGTGGACTAACATCCCTTCTTGAAGAATACTCCCAGGGGTTCTTTCAAAGAGGCACAAAACTATAGCCAGGATGCTTACAAGGTCTCCATTTCACACTCCAACCTACATGAAAGGTTGGCTGGGGAAAGGAAAACAGGAATCCACCAGAGGTCTTGTGATCTCCACGTTTACCAACTAGGTGATGGGCATCCAGGGTCCCTGGGCAGACAGGGCACAGGTGCAGAGGGACAGCTTGCTAGACACCTGGACACCTAGAAGCCCCTTCTCAGAGGAACTCAGAGGCTAAATCGACTTACAAGAGTCAAGGCATTTTGTACTCAGTGACCTAAACAATCAGAAACCAAAACATCTTGCAGTGCATCTGTGGCAGGAAAGTCTGAAAAAACTGGCACATTAGGGATCATACCTAAAACTCATCAAAATTCACTTTTCGGATATCAGATGGTCACCATGGTTACCAATATGTATGTTATTGTGTTTGTAAATATTGAAGTCAGTGTGCTGTGGTTCAGAGGTAGAGCGCTCACCTAGCATGCGTGAGACACTGAGTTCAATACTCTGCACCACATAAAGTAAAATAAAGACACTGTGTCCACCTAGAACTAATATTTATATATTATATATATATATATATATATATATATATATATATATATATATATATAGAGAGAGAGAGAGAGAGAGAGAGAGAGAGAGAGAGAGATCTTTAAAAAAAGAAGTCAGGCAACAGTCACTGTGCCCCTTGGGATCAGGCCTCATCCTCTATGAGGAACCAGGTAGCAGCCTCCTGGCTCTGGAAGCTTTCCTTCCCAGAGCCATTTCCCAGGCTTGGGTTCTGTGGCATCAGTGGTGAGAGCATAGGGAGGACTGATCATTATCCTTGACAACTGCATGTTGTCCCATGGCTCCTCATTACCCCAAGGAAACGCCCCCGGCCTTGCTGCCCACTCAGACGCTGGCTCCTCCACCAGGCTCCTCCTGCTCTCTGCTTTCCTCACCCCTCGCCTGTCACTGCAAGATCCACTCACACCCATCCCTGGGGTCCATCTCCCCAGCTGTCACCTGTTGGAGAAACTAGTTCACACGCTGCTGTGGCTAGGGAGGGGTGGAGGGTCCCCCTTGCATGGATTGTGGATAAAGGCTGGGTCCTCGAGCTTGGGGCTATTGAGAGTGGTGGGAGCTGTGGATGGTGGGGTCTGGTAAAAGTCCCTCAGGTCCTTTGGGGCAAGAGGTACTTCTTGTGCCCCTCTCTTGGTGGTGCTTGCAGGAAGAGGGGCTATAAAAGGAGCCACGGACACTGTGTCCACCCAGTCCTATCTGCAACTGGTTCCAGAAGGGACCACTGTCTTCCACAAGGGCCCCCATGGTTGCCAGCACCATTTGCCATGATGTCCTCCTTACAACAGAGCCCGTGTGGGTGCCAGGCCCTTCAAACTTCACAACTATTAGCTGATCTCTCCTTTCTCCAAAGGTGGCCTGTCTTGGGCCTCTTATTACACTAATAAAAACTTGACTAATATGCATGGTGGGCGCTATTGTGTGTTCCTGAGGCCAGAGGTCCCTTGAGGTCAAGGACAATGTCATGGTCATGATGTTTACCCTCATCCTGACTTGAATCGACGTTGCAACACACCAGATACTTAATCCATATTTATTAATGAATGATTGAAAGAAGAAGATGGGTGCCTAGATACTTTCCACTTCACCCACAAGCCCAAGGCAGAGAATTACAGACACATGTGTGCACAAAGCCTGCACAAAGATGTCCCCCCATAAGCATACAGGAACACACTCCTTAAGGAAGACCTTGGTGCTAAAATTAATGTGAAATCCCTCTCCCTTTAACAGAAGAAAAGTGTGAGTCATTGGGTTGAATTCAAGGGTGCATTGCAGGGTGTGAGCTGGGGGAGACCTTGTCCTCAGCTTGTCAGGAAAGAAAGGAATCAGGTTATGGAGGCAGAGAAGAGGCAGGTCCTCTTTTTGCTGATCTGCATATTTGATTTCAGTTTTCGTATCTAGGGGGCTAGGAGTCGGACTGGTATCTTCAATGGTCATTTCTGTCATTCATTTCCTCCTGAAAAACAGGCGCACACAAGACACATCACTAAGGATGAAAGGAGACAGGCAGGTGCTGAGCTCATAGGTGTCAGGGCCCTCCAACCCCCGGGCAGGGAGGAGGCTCTGTAGACCCCTCTAGCGTTCTCCTAGCTGGGGTCTCTCCACCCACTCAGGAGGCCCACAACTCACCTGACTGGAAGCATTTCTGTTCGCTAAGACCGTGATAACAACATATACAGCGAGCATTGCTCCAAAAATGAACATCCCAGGGAGCTGGAAGCAGACGGGAGGAGAGGCCGTGAGGGCAGCTCTGGGACCCACACGTCTCAGCTGGAGTCGGGTCTCATGATGGACCATCCCTGGCTTCTGTGAAATCCCCGTCACCTCCCAGGCTCAGGGGAGAATGTCTCCTGGGGCTTCGTGAGGCCAAGGGGGTGAAAGAGTTGCTCTTTGCCCCTCAAGGCCGGGGCTACTGCAAGGAGAGGATTGTGGCTGCTGGGCCAACACCTGGACGGTGACTTCAGGTGACGGGGGAGGTCTCCGGGAGCAAGACAGTGACCAGCTAGACTGTCCTGTGTGGGCAGTGAATAGGGCCCTGAGGGTTTGGACCAGTGACAGCGAGGACATTGAGATGGCGAGAGCAGAGGTGGCACCCAGCAGCGTGGGGCGGGCGGAGCTGCAGAAACAGGCTGCTGGGGGGACTGAGGGCACAGAGCAGGGGCGGCTGGTGTTCAGGATTGGGCAGATTCTGCCTCTGATGGCAACCTCCCCTCACTCTAAACCTTCAGGGAAAGTGGGCCCCTGAGACAACCTCTAGGTGGGGGACAGTGGCATTTTGTTGGGGAAGGGATTAGGGCCACTCTGCCTTTGGAAAAGAGCCAGTGAAGTGATCCCCATCTGAAGTCACTGAGCAGCATCAGGAGGAGCCAGGGAAATAGAAGCCCTCTGCCTGTGGTTCCCGGGAGCCCAGGAGCTCGGGGTCCCCCACAGCCCTGGGAAGAGAGTTTGATTGGAATCCATTTTCCTCCAAGAGGCCAAGGAATGGTCCCAATTGTCATTTGGGTTCCCCTTATATGAGGTAATAAGTAGGAAAGAAGCACTGCGTGGCCCAGGGCAGGTGCCAGTCCAGCGTCCCCGATGGCAATTACACCCAATGGCATTGCCAACAGCCAGGAGCTCAGGAGTGTCCAGCAGGCAGAGCTGGAGCAATAGTGGCATCTGTGGGGTACAGATGGGCAGCAAGAGCACCCAGGAGGCCAGTCTATGAGGGAGACAGGCACAGATGCGGATCATTGTAACTCAGAGCTGACAGAAAGGGGGATAAAGGAGAGGGAGGGAAAGAAACCTCAGGGCGCTGGGAAAGGCAGGCGAAGGCGGCTAAATCAAGCAAGAAGGTTCACAGCAGAAGGAAGGACCCTTGTCAATGATGCAGGTGTTTTACAAATAGTTTTTAAACAAAATTCTTCTATACGGAAAGGCTTCCTTGGGAATGGGGTCGCTCACGCCCTTTGAGCTTTCTTATTTGATGGGAAATAATCCATGCCTGACCCACAGTCCCAGAGCCCCCATCCTTGGGTGTCCCTGGGCAAAGCTGTCCTGCAGTGCACCCTGTGCTCAGAGGGGACGACCTGGTGAAAGGTGGGGCTGGGGAGTGCTCTCTTTCCAAGGTCAGGCATGGGCAGAAGTGGTGTTTGAAGCCACGTTTTCTGATTCCAAACTTCCTGCTGTCTGTGCCTCGTGACACTGACCCATGCAGGGACTTTGCCTGTCCCCAGCCTCCCCCCCATTTCTTCTCCTCAACTAGCGCTGGCTGCAGCATTTCTCCCCCTGGGCAGCGGGGCAGCCCTGGTGGGTCCCTTCCCAGCGGGAAGTCCCAGTAGTCCCCGTGCCCCGCTCTCTCTGGAAATGGGAGTCACTGAAGTCAGGGTGAGCGGGAGAGTGTAAAGGAGGAGGCTGTGGGTCTCAGTGGGACAGAGCCAGGCCCCTGGTGGGTGTTTAGACTTTGACCTGGGAGCCATGGACTGTTTCTGGAATGGGAGGATCTCCAGGCTGTCATTCCTGAGAAATGACAGGGACTTGGTTGGTTGGTTCTCTGTGGAGGAGTTTTTCTGAGGAATATTGGAGGGAGACTGTCCCCAGGCGAATACAAATTGCAGCTAATGTCCTCCCTGTACTAAGGACACACTGGAGTTGGCAGGAGCATTCACCTATATAATGAGGTGGATTAGGAGGCAGCAAACCTGTGCCAGGCATTGAGGACCCAGGTCCTTCACAGGCCGCTGTCATGCTCCCATCCCACCCCCGCCCTCCAGCAGTCCAGACCCATAACCCAGCCCTGTGGACCCAGAGGGCGATGAGCACTCTGCCAAGGACTCGCTAGGTCCCATGGAAAACTGAGATTTGTAGGATTAGAATGTGTGCACAGCTTCCAAAATTGAGGCTGGTCCTCAGCCTCCCTGACACCAGAGATCTGGACCGAGCCCCTCCAATGGGCCGTTGACCCGGTGTGGATTTCCCCTTAAAATTCAAGAGGCACTTACCGAAGTCATCCTCAGGTGTAGGCTGTGTGTCAGCTGCTTGTGGTCTGCCTGGCCTTGGGTGTGCTGATGAAAGATCAATTGGTAAAGTTAAAATAATTGATTAAAATAAGATCAAGTCTTTAAAAAGTCCACCTGAGTAAGAAGCAATGGGTGAACTGTGAAGACCAGGCCCAACACATCAGAGTGTTCCAGCGAGGAACAGCCAAAGGGAAGTGTGGAGCCAGAGGACCCTTTCACATCAGGGTAAATGTGAAAGGAAATGAAGACACCACCTGACTGGCTGCACTGACTCAATGGCCTTTTTTGGAAAGACCTTCCAGGGAATTGCTCCTCCCAATGCAAGGGGTTCTTAGTGTGTGCGCCCTGGGTGCTCCTTTCTCACCTTTGGTCATTCCACCTTCTGGTCACCTGGGCATGATGGTGGGAGGAGCATGAGAAGAAAAGGAAACCTGAAACCTGTAAAGGGGCGGGGCACCCCCACTCCCAGGGGCACAAGTCTCTCCTCTCCGTGTCCTGTTGTTAAATAAAATTTACTTTTCGTTGCTCTTGCCACTTTGTTTCTTGGGTGTTTAAAATTAAACGGGGGGGGGGGGGGGGGGGGATGGGAACCTGATCCTGGTTTTCAAGACCAGTTTCAGTATCACCTCAGGACTTCCTAGAAATGCAAATTTCAGACCACTTCCCCAGAAACTCCAGGAGTGGGGATCAGCAGTCTGTGGCTTAACGGGCTCTCCAAGTGACCCTGCTGCTGCAGAAGATTGAGACCCATGACTGTACAGAAACACGCCCCATTTCTCCTCGTGACTTCCCTTTCCTTGGATCCCAAATGTCGATAACGCGGGCTCTGCAGGAATTCAGGAAATTCCTAGCTTTCCCTCTTCTACCTTCTAGCTGGTTTCCAAGGCCTGTGCAGCTCTGCTATTGCTCAAGAAAACACCTGTCCTGTCTGCCACCTGGCAGCTGAGCCATTCCCCAGGACTTCTTGCTCAGGTGGCTCTTACCCACATCTCTGCTAAGCAGGGAGAGGAGGCAGTGAGCCGGAAGGGCCCGCCTGTGCATGCTCAGCTCTAGTAGTGGACTCGGGCCTCAGACTCATCCTTCCTGGCTGCTATGCTCACTTCAAGGTGCTGTCACTGTTCTAAAGGGATCTTAGATCCACCAGGAGACACACAAACGGCAGAAGGTTCCACAGTGCAAAGGGAGGCTGTGGCAGGCAGCACGTGCAACCTCTTAGACCCGAGCACTCCTGGCTTTGGGAAGGAAGGGCAGGTTTCCTAGGGGAGTGGGTCATAATGACAACCACAGCCACCACCGGTGCTTATGCCTCACAGGCCTGCAGGGGGAAGGCGGTTCCTCCAGTGACACATTATTACTATGATCATTTTGCAGCTGAGGTACTGGAGGCTGAGAGAGGTTAGGGAACTGGAGCACAGACACACAGCTAGGAAATGCTGACGCTGAGGTTTGAATTATGAGAATTAAAGCTTTTGTTTTCAACACGAATACTGTGCTGCATGCCAGGCTCTGCTTCATGACCTGAGACATTGGATTAGTTCTCTCTTCCTTTTCAGAGCAGGCTTCATTCTTCTATGTGTGAAAAACAAGACAACTGAAGACCTGACAATGGGCACAGAAGACTGAGCCCTGTAAGGGGCCCCCGAGACCCATTCAGTTCTGCCTCCTACCAGGAAACCATCAGGAGCAAAGCAGGAGGTCTGTCAGAAGGCTTTCCTGCATCGCCAGCTCCAGGCCCTGAATAATCCTGATCACAAGGCACCCAGGGCTGGACTCAGAGGGGTCTCCCAGAAGATGCAGGGTTTCCAGCCTTCTAGGGGGACACTGCAATGTCCTTGCAGAGATGGGAACTAGCCTCAGGGACCTGTTCTGACTCTCGGAATATACCCCAGGTGCCCTGGCTCCCCTTTTCCAAGGCCAGGTTGCTGAGAGGTCCCATCAGGCTGGATTTGCTCACCTACAGGAGGATCCTGACTCCCTGCAGCTCCCAAGAGGCACTTCCCAGGTCCTGTCTAGGGCCCAGGTCTCTCCTGAAGTCACCCAGTCTCTGTGCAGGCTTCTCAGAGGAACTCCCGGGAACCTTACCTTGTGGTCCTGGTGAGTCTTTGGGGTTCCTTCTTCAGTCTGTTGGTTCTTACAGCTGATCTAGAAATTCCAGATGAAGGAACATATATTAGGTTTCTCTTTCAAGGACCAAAGTCCTCTTTGCAGTTTCTTTTCTTATCAATGAGTCGATTGTCCTGCACCCAGGGAGAATGTATGGCCTTGGCTGCAATAGGATTCCATGGGAGATCCTTCCAAAGTCTGTCTGTGAGAAAGGGAGAGATTTAAAAATGGGCCATTAAATTCACCTAAACCAACAGATTACACTAATTAAGCAATTAGCAAGTATTGTTGAGTCTCTGCTGTGTGCGGTTGGTGTGCTGGGCACTAGGATACAGGGCACTTGTGTTAGCTTTTTGTTGCTGCGATAACATAACTGAAAAAATTAAATGAAAGGAGGAAAGATTTATGTAGACCCAGAGTAACCAAGGTGTCATTTCAAGGTCATTTGTCCCAGTACCTTTGGGCCTTTAGTGAGGCAAAACATCATGGCAGGAAAATATGGAGGAGCAGAGCTGCTCACCTCACAGTGGCCAGGAAGCAGAGGGAGACAGGAAGGATCACGGGGAAGAGGTAACCTTCTAGACACTCCCCCAGTGACCCACTTCCTCCAACTCGGGCCCTTCTTCTGTAGTTCCCTTCGCTGCCCAGTCATTCATTCAGTCATAAACCCATCAATGGGCTAATGTATTAATGAGATCAGAGGACTCGTGACCCATCTCTCCTCAAAGCCACAACTCTGAGCATTGCTGCCTCGCTGACCCAGCCTTGGAGACTAGGCAAGGGACAGATGGTCAATGTAGGTAATGAATGTTTGGGTCAGGAAGAGGGGGGCTAATTCAAAAGGAAATAAAATGCTGATACCTCCAGAGAACTTCTGCCTCCTCGAAACCTGGCACCAAGGTCACCTTCACCTCCAGGAAATGGCTCCTCCCAGCAAGGAGTTGTTAACGAGTACCCCTTGGGTGGCTCCTTTCCTGACTTTTGGTCACCACATAGGCAAGATAAGAGGAGGAGGGGCATGAGAAGAAAAGAAACCTAAAACCTATCAAGGGCCAGGACACCCCCACTCCCACTCTCTCGGGCACCAGCTCTGGACCCCTCCTCTCTGCAGCAGTGTCCCTCACCCCCCCTCCTTTAAATAAAACTTGTTTTATGGCCTCGGCATTTCTTGAATGATTACTCTTCCAGAACAGGTGAATGAGGACCCAATCCCAATTTTCAAGACCGGTATCAAATGGGGGTTCATCCAGGATCACCACTAAGGTGAGCTCCTCCTCACCCACAGCTTCACCCCCCTTTTTTTTTCTTTCTGGAGGACATAATGGACACCCATCAGCCAATTAAATGCAGTTGGTGCAAGCCACCATTCTACAAGACTGGAGAGACAGGATTCACAGCCTAGGTGGCTCCTAATCACCTGTCCTGTGGGTCTCACATGTTGGGCTCTGCTGAAGCCATTTCTCACTGTGCATCCAGGTTCAGAGGCTGTCTGGTGTCATTAGACAGCGTCCCTAATCCCAGTTTGCCTTTAGAGGCCTATAGAGGTACAAAGGGTGGAATCAACTGTGAGATTCTGGACAGGGCAACTCCCCATTGAATCTCAAAGGTTTTCTCCCCCAACCTCCCCTTCCAACAGCCCTAGTAGGGTGGAATCTTAATGGCGACTGGTGGATCAAACAGTGCTGAGCAAATGCCCCAGCAACACATACACCTCTGTGTGAGCGCTACTGCTCTCTCCCGTGCTTGCTCCTCCTGAGCACTCCCCTCCCCTTGCCCATCAGACTCTAGCACTTGAGAGAGGGACATTTCCCATGGAGTGGTTCATAAGGAAATGCCTGGGTTCTCCCTGTTCACACTTAAGGCTCTACAAGACTGTAGGGATTCTCTATTGTTATTTATGAGCTCCTGTGTGCCCCACAAGCTTCGTGGACTGCAAAATGGGAGATCTGTACCCACAGCCTTTCAATCCCACCTTTAGCTTAGATGCCCTGGAGATAAGGGCATTAAGCATTCAGCAGTCACTAGATGTCCTCTTCACCCTCTGGAGATTCCTTTGGCCACAGTGAGCTTAAACTCTTTATTCCATCCTTTACCCCTAATGCTATTCTGCTGCCAAGCATGGTCTCATTACAAACTCTCCAATAGAGAATCATGGCCATCAGAGGGAAATAAAGATTTTAATACCATCCTACAGCTTAGCCTATTCTGCAAAAAAGAAGGAAATAGTCCAAGGTTCCTATGTGCAGGCCTAGGGACTTCTCAGACCTTGTTTTAAAAAGCCCCAATGGCACCAAAAATATAAACTAGATTCAGCTATGATCCTCCCTTCTAAGTGAGGCCCAATTTTCCTCCCCACAAATTTTAATGAAGGGTGGGTTTAACACAGACAGTTCAAGATTCATTACAAAAAGGGGTTCCATGTTCTCCAAGGGATTGCAAGTCACATGATAAGGATGGCTGATCTGGGGGCTTGCATCTTTTTCATGGCCACCCAAAACAGATGTTATGACCACACTGGTGTGGCAGCAGTTAAATCCAGAGGTCATCCATAGAAAGAGGGGCAGAAGCTGCTGGCCACTGGAGGCTTCAAGAGCTAGAAGCTACAATACTGGGGAGACATCCCCTAGCCAAAGAGAAAGTTCCTTGGCACTTGTGTGTAAAGAAATAAAAGGAGACATAGAGATAAGATGCAGAGGCAGAAAAATAGCTACTCATCTAAGTGGCCACGTTTATTTATACCACTAGGTTGCATTAGGTCATTAGTGCCATAACTACATTATTGTTTATTGATCACTAAAGTGGCTTATTCTGCAGTTACATTCTACAGTTACAATATGCAATGTTAGGAGCTTGGTGTAGCTCTCAAGAAATTCCACTGTCTGAAGTTACTGTTAGGTGGGCAGGTCCAAGAGCACCAGAGCTTGGTGAAACATTGTAGTTATCTGGCAAGCAAATTCCTTTACTCCCAATACCTAAATGTGCCTGAGATCAAGGTCAAGGCTGATAAGACTCTAGCACAGAGCCTCCTCACGCAGGGCATTGTTACAGCAGCGAGACATTGCACATGTATTAGTTATCTTATTAGTTTCTAGGAGAAACTGCATAATATTCCAAGCATGGGAAACAGGGTGACTGTTACCCCTGGGAGTTTGCCCTGTGAATTTCCACAGTCAGAACCCTTACACTTGTGTTCTCTTTCATAAATTTGTTTCATTTTGTTGTCCAGAGGGAGTCCTTATCCTCAAAACTATTAATGGGAGATTATGGCTCATAATTTTCTGTATCCACGCCTGGCCTGATTACAAAATGGGGGGGGAAATGATCTCCTGAGGAAACATAAACTATAACACCACACCAGAAGAGACTGATTCTGCCAAAGGAAACATGGTTAAAATGCCCTCTATATGAGGTTTTGCCTCTCAAGCTCAGAATAGTACCTTCCCTTACTCCATAGCTTCTGCCAGATCTTTATCCCTCCAAGGCTTGCATCTGAAATGTAAATTGCAGAGGTGATTACCCAAAACCAGTTTGAGGCCAAAGGAAAATAAAAGGTGTCAATTTTAATTTCAAGCTGCTGTGGAACCTAAATGATGGGTATCTTATCTGCTTTCACATTCTACCACCTGCTTTCTTAACAGGTTCCTCCCTAAACACTACAACAAAAGGAAGGGAAATGGAATGATCTCGTATATACAAGTCTTCTTTACCTTGAAAATCTTAGCCTGAGGATGTCAGGGCTCTGACATTCTTAAAATATCTGAACTGACTTGAATCTGACCCAAAAGTGCACTCTGATCTGATGAAGATGTTCTGCATGCTCCTTTACTAGGGTAATTATGGCTGTGTCATGTTTACAACTCCTCTTTTTAAAATTTCAACATTTTGGAGCTCATGGTTTTGTGGTGAATTTAGGTGTGGTCCTGCGCACCTAAATTAATATATTTTTCTGATCAGTCTTATTTTATTTAATTATAGAGGTTTTTATACTCTGTTTTGTTCAGAGGCCAATTTTCCAACGGTTCGTTCTCAAATACATTAGAAAAATCTCCTTTTACAAAATTCTAAGGAGAACATAGACATGGTGATGTTGGCAATAAATCTGATATCCATTGAGGACAAGTGGCCACCTGAACCTTTAATTTCAGTGTTCACCATGGCTGTCAGACTTCACACCCAGCATTTCCTACTGTATAGGCCTGCCCTATGTTCAAGCCATATGTAAAAGTCTGATAGGCTCTATTTTCACTTCTAACAGTTTAAAATCTAATGGAGGTTTTAATAAACATCTGTAGCATTGTCTTTTACCTGTGGAGATCTACCTGCAAAAAGCTACAAGATCTTTGTTTCCTGTCTGTTTTGTGTATGTGTGCACACCTGTGTATTGTGTTGTTGTGTCTACATAGGTGCTCATGTCCATATACCATGTACATAGTATCAAAATTGGCATATGAATAAAGAAGCAATCATAAATTAAAATTTAATTGAGAACTAGATCCAAATACCTTTTATTTCATGTGAATTTAAAAAGGGTTCAATTTAAATTAAGTAAACAGATGAGAGTAAAAATGTCATTAAAATTACTAACTCATAAATTTTTCTAGGTGGTCAGACAATTAACAGAGTGTTGGTTTCCATAAAAGGTCTATAATATAATATCCATTGTGATGCTCTTACTGGCTTCTTTGTATACTAGATGTATTCATATGTTCTGAGTATACACATCTTTAAAATATAAAGGTTAGGAGATCAATTTACCAAGCTGGTGTTCTTCAAACTAAAGTTCGAAGTAAAAATTTGGGATTATAAAAAATTATGTTTCTTGATTCTTAGCTATTATACAAACTCAATATTTTTTTACTATTATTGATTTCATTTCATATTTTTCTTGTAAATATTATAACTATTGTCTGTTAATGCCTTACTGAAGTACAGTTTCTAATATAAAAACCTAAGTTAATTTGAGATAACAGGCCATCACCCGTAGGACAGACAGGATATAAGGCTGACTTCCAGCACTAATACTGATCACAATTAAATTGTAGGAATCAATAACTGTAACATTATAGACATTAAATGTAAAACCCATAAAATGTAAAACCCAGTCTTTCTTTAAGACTGGTGAAACTGGCTTGCTGGTTATTCAGGACCAAAACTTGGAGAAAAACTTGGAGACTAAAGTCAAGAAAATAAAAGGGCCAAGAGTGAAAATAACCAATATTTGGCTCTTGCCCTCTGAGATCAGCTTGAACCCAGGGAACGAGGAGACTTTTCTGAGAGTTTTGCAACTCTAGGCCACCTGACCTTTCAGCCAGGGGGATCCATGAGATCCTGGAGAACAGAAGGCCAAACCAATGCACATGTTGCAAAGAGGAGAATCACCGGAGAGGGGAATCCCTGATGCTTCCAAGGGATGCTGTGTGGTCAACAAGACCCTGACCTACCCTGGCAGATGGTACTAGAGAAGTTAAGAGGCTGCCCTCAAGTTCCCAAGAGTAACCTCCTTAGGAAACTCAGCTCACTCTTAACAATAGATAGGAACAAGGTCAATTTGTCCAGCTTGGTTCTAAACACATAACAAAAGAAGTTATAACTAAAATAGAGCCATACGTGGGAATTAAAAAGGAAAGTCATTCGTTGTTTTAACGTAACTTTAGATGTACACTTGTGTCAGCCTCACCAAAAGTAAATAAAGCTGGAGGCTATAAAAGATGGATTCTTAGACATGAGTGCCTGATAACTATCAAAAGAGACAATCAGGACCACCCTGTCCACCACCTTACCAGAAAACCACCCCACTCACCATAAGGAGAAATGACCGCACTGTGGTCCCCCCATATACCAACACATGGCTCCCCCAGCCCACCTCCATCTTGGGACACTGCAGCCATCACCGTAGCCTTCCCTATGTAGTAGCCACCACCTCAGGACAATGGACAGGGCCTGGAGCCAGCTGTCTGCCAAAGCTCTGCACACCATAGAGCTACATCCCCAAACAGGCTGCCCAATGCCATCGCACAGCCCACCCTTTAAGCCCCATCTCTGAAAGTGGTCAGCTCCATCTTGGGACATTCCTCCACTGATGCCACTGCTATCTTTAGTTGGGACATCTTCCATCTTGTGACACCGGCTGAGGCCCAGAAGCCCAACATCACTAGGGACATGACCACTTCCATCTAGGGAAAACATCCAGGACCTGAAAGGCCACCACCAAAGTCCCTGCAGGTTTGGATACACCAGAGGTATCCCTGCTAAGTGTGCTAATAGCCAGCATCTTGTTGCAGAAGCAGGAGAAATCCTTGCACAAGGATCTCTCTTTTCTCCTGCTAACAGCAATTTTTTTTATTCCTCCTTCACTATTTCTAAGATCTAACAACTCCACATTTTCACCTCCTACCTCATAAACATCCTCCAACCCCTCCCACTCTCTCTTTGTCCACCATTAGAAACTGTAGACCCTCTTGCAAACCTACTATTTATATTGCAGATAATAATTGAACATGTTATTTCTATTTAATGTGACAAAACTGCAATCATCTAAATAGGAGTCATATTAAGTTTAAGGCTGCATATTGTTTGCATTGGGTGCTGTTAACATACATCTCCCCCTTAAAGTTGAAGTATTGGAAACCTGCAGGGACACTATAAGATTATAGGGTAGAAACTGTAATACCTTGAATCTGCATTGTTAGAGGGGAAGAGACATGGAAAACACCAAAAAAAGGTGGGGGAAGAAAGTGCCCCAAATAATTCAAGATGCCATAATAATAGAATCTATTGAGAGCACAGTAGAAGAAATGTCAGAGGAATTCAGAATGTACATGATTAAAATGATCTGTGAAGTAAAAATTATAAAGATAGCAAATATAAGCAACTACAAACAATAAATTATCACTCCAATAAAAAGATAAGACAGCAAATCAGAGAGCAAAAAATTACTTCAAGAAAGAGACAGAGATTCTGAAAAAAACAACAGAAATTCTTGAAATGAAGGAAACAATAAACCAAATTAAACTTCAATAGAAAGTATCACCAACAGACTAGAAGACAGACCCTCAGACAATGAAAACAAAATATATAATTTCAAAAATAAAGTTGACCACACAATAAATATGGTAAGAAACTCTGAACAGAAACTCCAAGAATTATGGGATAACATGAAAAGACCAAATTTAAGATTTATAGGGATAGAGGAATGCACAAAGATACAAACCAAAGGAATGTACAATATTTTCAAGAAAACTTCAGACCAATATCCCTGATAAACATAGATGCAAAAATGTTCAATAAAATTCTGGCAAACTGCATGCAAAAAAGATAGTGTACCATAATCAAGTGGGGTTCATCCCAGGGATGCAAGGTTGCTTCAACATACAGAATTCAATAAGCATAATTCATCATGTCAGTAGACTCAAAGATAAGAATCAAGCTGAACAGACACTTCTCAGAAGAAGATATACAATCAACAAATATACGAAAAAATGTTCAACATCTCTAGTAATTAAAGAAATACAAATCAAAACTACTTTAAGATTTTATATCACACCAGTCAAAATGGGAATTATCAATAATACAAACAACAATAAGTGTTGGCAAAGATGTGGGATAAAAGGTATACTTATACATTGCTGGTGGGACTGATAATTGGTGAAACCAATCTGGAAAGCAGTATGGAGATTCCTTGGAAAACTTGGAATGGAACCACCATTTGACCCAGCTATCCTTCTCCTCGATCTATACACAAAGGACTTAAAAACAACATACTACAGGGAACACAGTCATACCAATGGTTATAGCAGCACAATTCACAATAGCTAAATTATGGAACCAACCCAGATGCCCTTCAGTAGATGAATGGGTAAAAGACTATTACTCAGCAAAAAAAAAGAAAATAAAATTATGGCATTTGCAGGTAAATGGATAGAGTTGGATAATATCATGCTAAGTGAAGTAAGCCAATCCAAAAAAAAAACAAAAGCTGAATGTTCTGATAAGTGGATGCTGACCCAATTGGGCATGGAGAAACTTTGATTGGGCAAAGGGGAGGGTGGTAAGGGGAAGGGTCATGGGATGGGATAGATGGAGAAATGAGATAAACATCTTTATCCTAGATACATGTTTGACTGTACATGTGGTGCAACTCTACATTGTGAACAACCAGAAAAATGAAAAGTTGTGCACCATTTGTGTACAATGAATCAAAATTGCATTCTGCTAATTAGAACAAATTTTTAAAAGAAAAGAAAATCTTATGTAGTTGTTAAAATAATTGTCCTTAATAATAGAAATGTTTTTTAGGATCAAATAAAAATTGCCACTCTGAAGTATTTTGAAACCAGAAAAAAAAAAGATAAGAATCATGATTATCTCAATAGATGCGTAAAAGGCATTTGATAAAATACAGCACCCTTTCATGTTCAAAACACTAGAAAAACTAGGGATAGTAGGAACATACCTCAACATTGTAAAAGCTATCTATTCTAAGCCCCAGGCCAACATCATTCTAAATGGACAAAAATTAGAATCATTCCCACTAATAAGTGGAACAAAACAAGAATGGCCTCTTACACCACTTCTATTCAACATAGTCCTTGAAACTTTAGCCACAGTGATTAGACAGAAGAAAAAAATTAAAGGAATAAAAATAGAAAAAGAATAACACAAAATATCACTATTTTCCAATGACATGATTCTATATTTAGAGAATCAAAAAAAATTTCCACCAGAAAAATTCTAGATTTAATAAATGAATTCAGCAAAGTAGCAGCATATAAAATCAACACCCATAAATCAAGTGACATTTTAATACATCAGTAATGAACCTCTGAAAGGGAAATTAGGAAAACCACGCCATTAACAACAGCCTCAAAAAAAATACTTGGGAATCAACTTAATAAAAGAGGTGAAAGACCACTATAATGAAAACTACAGAACACTAAAGAAAGAAATTGAAGAAGAACTTAGAAGATGGAAAGATCTCTTGGATAGGCAGAATTAACATTGCCAAAATGGCCATACTGCCAAAAGAGTTATGCAGATTTAAGCAATTCCTATTAAAATCCCAATGACATTCTTCATAGAACTAGAAAAAGCAATTGTGAAATTCATTTGGAAAAATAAGAGACCCAGAATAGCCAAAGCAATCCTTAACAAGAACAATGAAGAAGGAGGTATCACAATACCAGACCTTACATTATACTATAGAGCCATAGTAACAAAAATGGCATGGTATTGGCACCAAAACTGATACATAGACCAATGGTACAGAATAGAAGATACAGAGATAAACCCACATAAATACATTTATCTCATACTAGACAACGGTGCCAAAACCATACATTGGAGAAAAAATAGCCTTTTCACTGGTGATATAGCTCAATTGGTAGAGTGCTTGCTTCACATGCACAAGGCCCTGGGTGCAGTCCCGCACCACAAAAAAAAAAAATAGCTTCTTCAACAAAAGGTGCTGGGAAAACTGGAAAACCATATGTAGCAAAATGAAATTAAACCCTCTCACCCTGCACAAAACTCAACTCAAAGTGTACTTAGGGCCTACAACAGAGACTCTTCACCTAAGAGAAGAAAAAGTAGGTCCAAATTTTCACCTTGTCAGCATTCTTAACAAGATTCCTAAAGCACAAGAAGTAAAATCAAGAATCAATAAATTCATTTGGAAAAATAAGAATTCAGAGAAAACAATCAATAACGTGAGGAGAGAGCTTACAGAATGGAAGAAGATCTCTACCACATGCACCTTCGATAGAGCATTAATCTCCAGGATATATAAAGAACTCAAAAATCTTAACACCAAAAAATAATAATAATAATAATCTAACCAATAAATGGGCTAAGGAACTGAACAGACCCTTTACAGAAAAAGAACTACAATCGATCAACAAATATATGAAAAACTGTTCAACATCTTTAGCAATTAAAGAAGTGCAAATCAAAACTACACTGAGCCAGGCATGGAGTTTATGCATATAATTGCAGCAGCTCGGGAGGCTGAGGCAGGAGGATCATGAGTTCAAAGACAGCCTTGGTAACAGCAAGGTGCTAAGCAACTCAGTGAGACCCTGTCTCTAATTAAAATACAAAAGAAAAAGAGCAGGAGATGAAGCTCAGTGCTTAAGTGCCCCTGAGTTCAATCCCTGGCACCCACCTCACCCTCCCCTCCCCCCGCAAAAAAAAAATACACTAAGATTCTATCTCACTCAGTCAGAATGCAATTATCAAGAATACAAGCAACAATAAATATTGGTGAGGATGTGAGGGAAAAGGTACACTCACACATTGTTGGTGGGCCTGCAAATTGGTGCTACCAGTACGGAAAGCAGTATGGAGATTCCTCAGAAAACTTGGAATGGAACCACCAGTTGACCCATCTCTAGAAATTAAAGAAATCCTAGTGTTCTGTATTAAAATTGACATACTACAGGGACACAGCCGTGTCAATGTTTACGGCGGCTCAAATCACAATAGCCAAACTGTGGAACCAACCTAGATGCCCTTCAACAACAGATGAATGAAAAAAGTGTGGTGTATATACACAATGGAATATCACTCAGCCTTAAAGAAGAATGAATTCATGGCATTTGCTGATAAATGGATGGAAATGGAGAATATCATGCTGAGCAAAATAAGCCAATCCCAAAGAACCAAGGGCCAAATATTTTCCCTGAAATGTGGATGCTAATTCACAGTAAGGGGTGGGGGGCTAGGGAAAAGTAGAGGTACTGTGGATTAGATAGAGGGGAGTAAAGAGAAGGGGAGGAATATGGAGGTAGGAATAATAGTAGAATGAATCAGACATTATTACCCTATGTGCACATATGATTACATGACCAGTGTAACTCTACATCATGTACAACCAGTCAAATGAGAAGTTATACTCCATATATGTATGATGTACCAAAATGCATTATGCTGTCATGTACAAATAATTAGAAGAAAAAATAAAGAAAAGAAAAGGCTCTCTACTAAGCATAGAGGTTATGCCAATAGAAAGGTATTTTACAAAAATCAGATGACATTAGATAGCTTAACTACATCTTATGAGGGCATCTGTGACATTAGAAGAACTAAGTGTTATATTTATATTCCTGATAACTCTGGCAATGTAACTAATATCATTACAGATTGACACTCCTAAATAGAGGCTATGTCCTAAATGGACTTTTCATGGAACACTTCTTAGTTCTTGCACCTCTTGGTGAAAATTACTGGTTTCTAACATCATCATCATCATGATATTTATTGACATGTTCCAGATGCTACAACATTTATTTTGTATTAATCTCATTCCAGTTCTCAGGTCTTTTTTTTTCTCTCATAGAAGCACCCACCTCCCAGATGACTTTACAATCTGTTCTTACTGAGCCAGATTTTTACCATGGACCCCCTCAACTGACCCCAAACATTCCCAAAAAGGGAAACCCATGCTGCTTGCCCCAGGTTACACCGCCCCCTTCACCTGAAGCAGCCAGAGTGGTCATAACCCATTTCCCCTTATAGCAGTAAGGGTTCCCTTAATCAGAGGGGATAATGAGACAAGGCAATGGAAAGGTAGTGTCGATAATGAATGATTGGGTTGGGAAGGTGGGGGCTAATTCAAAATGAAATAAAGTGCTAATACTCCAGAATATTTCTCCCTCCTCACAATCTGGTACCAAGTTTACCTCTGCCTCCAGGAATTTGTTTTTCCTATCAAGAAGTTGTTAACGAGTACCCCCTGGGTGGCTCCTTTCCTGATTTTTGGTCATAAAGTCAAGATAAGAGGAGGAGGGGAGGGATTGAATTTTTCAACACAAACAATGACCCCCTGCATCTCTCTTCCTGCCTTTTAGTCACCACATAGGCAAGACAAGAGGAAGAGGAGGCATGAAAAAAATAAACCCTAAACTTTAAAGAATGAATGGGGAAGGACACCCCCACTCACTTGAGCACCTACTTTATTAAACTAGTTTTCTTGCCACAGATTTTCTCGGATGTTTAATCTTCAACACTGGAGGAACAAGGAACCAATCCTGATTTTCAAGACTGGTTTCAAAGTCAGCACATGAGCCTTTGGGGAACATTCCAGATCAAACTGTAAGAGTACTCCAGACTTGACAATGATTGCCAAGACAGGATGTGCCCATCATTAGGTACACACATGGCTAGGGACATGTAGCCAGATTATCAATGATAAAGTGATTGGGAGGTGTGTGACAGGGCTGGCAGGTCCTGAGAGGTTTGTTGAGTGGCTGGCATTGAATGGGACACCCAGCTGAGGCTGGACTGTGAGAGGAGGGTTGAATTAGAGCTGCTCAAAGCCAGAATATTCCAGAAGATTGTAGATCAGAGGAACTGGCCTATGCCCCCATCTAATTCATCCTACAAAACCCATTTTGAACCTAATTTCCAAGTCTTTCCTGAATTCTCCTATGGAATCTCTTGGAAACTGAAATGTTTCAAATGTGAGCTGCCTGAGGACATTGTGTCCCCAATTCTTCCAGCCTCATAGGGTTAACATTTCCTTTAGTTTCACAGGTGAAAGCCCCATGATACCCATTTTGACCCCACTCATTGTCAATAACTGGGAGGAATTTTGGTTGTGGCTTATATTTTACTTAGTCACCTTTTCTTCCTCCTTGGTATATTTTAAATTGTTTCCTTTTTTATTTGACCTTTATATTTATACATAGTATTTGGGTTCATTTGCACAAACATACTTGCATGAAAATCGGTCATGATTCCCCCTTCTTTTCCCTCTCTAATTCTCTCCCCTCTCCTTTTCTCCTTCCTCTTCTCTACTAGACTTCGTTGGCTCATCTATTGATTTATATTTTACTGGCTCTCTATCCTATCATTTTCTCCCCATTTCCTTCATTTTACTCCAGCTTCCATAGATGAGAGAAAACATTCAAACTTTGTGTTTCTGAGTTTGGCTAATTTAGGATGATGTTCTCCATTTCTATCCATTAACCAGCAAATGCCATAATTCCATTCTTTTTTATGACTGAGTAGAATGTGTATACATATATACATATATAGTGTTTTGAATAGAATATATATATATATATATATATATATATATATATATATATATATGCCATAATTTCTTAAACCATTCATCTATTGACAGGCATCTTGGTTGATTCCATAATTTTGCTATTGCGCATTGTAGCATTGTAGCTGTCAACATTGAATGTCGGGAGCCACTCTGGAAATGCACACCCTTAAGTCCTGAGCAAGAGATACTGAACAATTATCAAGCTCTGCAATAACTTGGGCTTTACCTCTACTCAGATAATGAGGCATGGTTCTAGGTATTGGGGGGTGGGGGGCGTGGGTGTTGAGTGAAGTTTACCTGTTGCTTTGTAAGCCTACTCAATGCCCTTTTTTATTTTTTATTTTTATTTTTGGATAGATGTTCTAAGAAACATCTAAGATAGATGTTCTGTGAAACTAAAGGGAATGTCAACCCTAAGAGGCTGGAAGAATTGGGGACATAATGTCCTCAGAACATGCACTCCCTTTCTCTGGTCAGCTTCTCGTGCCTTTCTCTTGCCCCACTTGTGGGAGCTTGAGGCTGGAAGCTGGGGAAGCCATCCTGAAGCTTATATAAAGGTATTTAGTGTCTGCATGGTCTTTTCCTGTCATCCCAAATTTACATGAGTGACTTTGGTTCAATTGCCCACACTAGATGGGGGCAGCAGATTGGCGCCTGAACAAGGGGCACTGGTTGTGAATTTGGCGGGTAGACATTGGTTAAATGCACTTACAAAATTCAGAGTAACATCGATTGGGTTGTGAGAGAAAATAGATTGCTAATGGAGAGTAAAGGACGCTAAGCGTATCATGGGGAATTCATAGTCTTCAGAGAGAGAGATCTACTTCATAATCCTGGAGATGTCAATTAATTGCAGGGGAAAACAGATCAAGAGAGCCCAGCTCACTCAATTCCTAAAAATAGTCAATGTTATCTGTCCGTGTTTTGGGGAAGAAGATTCGCCTAATTTGCATATTTGGGAGAGGCTAGGTAGAAAGCTGTTTAAAGGTTGCTGAACTACCTAGAAGTACAATAGAGAAGATTCAGAAAATCTGGACTGCCTTAGAAATGTGTCTTTTCATAGACCTAGAAGAGGACCACTGGTCCTCCAAGGAATTGTTGGAAGGGCTGCAGAATGCAATTGGGAACTTTGAACATGACAAATAGCCTGGTGCCATTCGGAGACAAATTTCCCTCTCTGTGGCCAGACTAAGGGCGGAGTCAAGCCATGCCCAGTCCATAGCTCAGAAACCTCAGACAGAAAGCCTCAGAGCAAGACCTAAGACTATTCAAGTAACAGCAGCTCGAAACTCCTTGGCAGAGGCATGTGCTAGAGAGGGAACCAGGCTGGATGGAGTTTCAAGAAAGGGAATTCGAGATGGAAGGGAGGAAACTGAACCGAGAAATTCCTGAGAGGCTGAACTCCGGGATTTGGAGGATTCCCAGTCCGATGGAGAAAGTGAGAAGACGTTACAGGTTTCCAGCTTTTTCCTGTTTTTGAGCAGGTAGATGAGCAAAACCAGCATCTTTACGCTGTGGTTCATAGTTTTAACTATGAAGGAACTGAAAAATGCTTTGTTGCACTTATGGTCCAAGTTCGCCTTTTGTTCAGAGCCTGACGGAATCAGTCTGTAGTGAGCCATCACCACCTCGTGACTGGATTACTCTAGCCAAAGCCTGTGTGTCTGGGCTAGCCAAAGCCTGTATGTCTGGAAGTGATTTTTTTTATTATGGAGATCAAACTGGACTGATTTTTGCACTGAACAAGACAAAAAGAATTGCAGACATCGTACCGATAGTCCTGAAGAGATGTTAACTAGAACCAGACCATTTGCAGTTTTAGAACAACACTTAAATTGTGACTTACCAATTTATGTTCAGATTAGTTCATGTGCTAGGAAAGCCCGGAGAGAACTACCAAGTTAAGACAAAAAAATTGTAGATTATCAGTCAGATCCAGCAGGGACCAGAGGAGAAATTCTCAGATTTTGTAGTACACCTTTACCAAGCAGCTAATTGAACCATTGGTAACTCAAATGCATCTGAGGCTTTGGTCAAACAATTAGCTTTTGAAAATGCCAATAAAGTCTGCCAGGGGAAAAGGAACTGTTTCTGAATTTATTCGCCTTTGCTTTAATGTGGGTCCGATGCAATTGCAAGGTTTGACTATTGCTGCGGCTTTAAAGCAAGTTTTACAACCTCAATCTAGGAGACACCATTCTCAGAGGCACTGTTTTAACTGTAGTAAGAGTGGGAACATGGCTAGGGACTGTGGGTCACCATGCAGCCAG
Source organism: Marmota flaviventris (assembly GCF_047511675.1). Lineage (NCBI taxonomy): Eukaryota > Metazoa > Chordata > Mammalia > Rodentia > Sciuridae > Marmota > Marmota flaviventris. The sequence goes on along the minus strand of NC_092506.1, from coordinate 11,932,034 downwards.
GGAGATCCACCTCATTTGCACTGGCACCATTGGAGAGGTGACCACATGGAATGGGGAAGCTCCGGCAGGCATGGCAGAAGTGGCCAGCCACCATCTGTGGCTCCACTTGGTCTCCACCACTGCCAGGAAACTGGAGGCAGGGCCTACCTGGGACCCCGCCGAACAGTGGGAGCATTGCAGTTTACACCAGAAGAGGAGCCGCAGGCACACAGTCAGACATCATCAAGCCTAGCCCAGCTGGTCCAGCATTGCTATCCTTCCAGAATGTTTCCACCTCAGGAGGCAGGGGCTTGGGAATCTGGCCAGCCATGGGACTAATTTTAACTCCTGAAATGGGCCCACGACAAATCTCTACAGAGATTCACGGGCCGCTGCCACACCTAGTGTTGGGATGAAGCAATTAACTCAAAGAGGAATTCAGGTATTGCCAGGTGTTATTGATCCAAATTATGAAGGAGAAATGAAGATGATAGCTCAAGCAAATTGCATTATTCAGCTTTCTCCAAGGGATGTGATAGCACCATTAATATTCTTGTTTTGTCACTCCTCAAATGGCCCAGGTGAAAACCCAAGTTCTGGGTCCCCAGACCAGGCGTATTAGGCTCAGTGGGTTAGACAGGAGCACCCTCTATTGGATCTTAAAATCAACCCTAAAAATTTCAGCGGTGTGCTTGATCCTGGAGCAGGCAAGTCAATTATTTCTAGCAGCTACTGGCCAAAGAAGTGGCCTTTACCCAATGCACCTGCCAGCTTAGAAGGAATTGGCCAAATTTCTCAACCTGCACAGAGGACTCAATATCTTCAGTGGGAGGACAAAGAGGACAATTCTGGAATCTTTAAACTAAATCCTAGACCCCTTGCCAGTAAATTTATGTGGTGCAGATATTCTAAGCAGCTTGGGTTTGTTATTAATAACGCCAAACTCCATTGTGTCATCTCAGGGACTTAATCAAAAATTTATTTCTCCTAGTAAATTTGAAGGGAATTTACATGAAGGTATTTACCTATAACCCAGTCTCCCCAGCGAAGACTAGTTAAAATTTTTGGTAGGGACACTGACATTCTTCCTGGCCCAAATAACAGCAGAAAATATTAACTGGCTTACAGAAGAGCCAATTTGGGTTTGTCAGTGGCCCTTAACAGGGGGAGAAACTTAAAATAGCCAATATGTTGGTCCAGGAACAACTTCAGGCTGGCCATATAGAACCTACTTTTAGTCCATGGAACACACCAATTTTTCTAATTAAGAAAAAGTCTGGTAAATTGAGGTTGTTGCAAGATCTCAGGGCAATTAATCGCGCTCTTGAACCCATGGGAGCTTTACAACCAGGACTTCCTTCTCTTACAGCCTTTCCTTTAGATTATCATCTAATGGTGATAGATCTTAAAGACAGTTTTTTTTTTTCACAATACCTTTACATCAAGGTGATGGTAAAAAAATTGCTTTTAGTGTTCCAGCAATAAATTTTAAAGAACCAGTTAAGAGATATTGCTGAATATCACAAGTTTTATCTCCGGGTATGTGTAATAGTCCAACTCTTTGTCAAAATTTTGTGGCACGGGCTATCATGCCTATAAGGGGAAAATTCTCTGGTACATATATTTATTATTCATTTTGTGGGTTATATGATTTTAGCTTATGCTAGTTCAGGTATACTTTTAAAAGTTTTTGCTCAGTTAGAAAATTCACTTACTGCAATGGGTTTGTGCAAAGCACCTAAAAAGGTGCAAAAAAAATCTCCTTTTTAGTATCTAGGTAATATAATAGAAGGATGCACAATTTGTCTTCAAAACTTACAAAGAAGAGTCAAAGAATTACATACCTTTAATGATTTTCAAAAATTATTAGGTGATATTAGTTGGCTGACACCATCTTTAAAACTAACTACTGCCGATTTGAATCCTTTGCTTCAGATCTTAAGGGGGGTGGTGAGGGGATGGGGAGGGCCTTCTCTGACTTCTCCTCATCAGCTCACAACAGAAGGAAAAATGGCCTCAAAGCAGGTTGAATTTGCTATGAAAAATGCTCAGCTTACCAGGATTAACCCATAGGAGCCCATATATTTATTAATATTTCCCACTGCTCATGCTCCTACAGGAGCCATATGGCCATCATTGGGAGTTATTGAATGGATCCACTTAGCTCATTCTCCTCAAAAGTCATTGACTCCTTTTCATGATTTTGTTGCTAAGTTGGTTATTACAGGCAGGATGCGAGTTTTACAGCCGGTTGGATCAGAACCTAATGTTGTTATTATCCCTTATTCTACTCAACAGAATGATTGGCTTTTCCAAACTTCTTGGCAAGTAGCTTTTGCTCATTTTCCTGGTCAGATACAAAGTCATTATCCTGGTGATAAAATTATTCAATTCGTCTTAGTAACTACATTTATTTTCCCCAAAATTGTGTGTGATCAACCAATAGTTGGGCCACTATCAGTGTTCACTGATGGGTCAAGCAAGTTCAGGTAAAGCAGGTTTTTTATAGCCATGTTCATACACAGGTAATACAAACACCATATACTTCTGCGCAATGAGCAGAAATTCAAGCTCTCATTTGTGCTTTAAGTCATTTTACAAATGGGCCAACTAATATTTATTCTGATAGTTTATATGCAGTTGGAGTTACAAAAACTATTGGAACTTCAACTATTGGGTACACACCATCACAAGAGTTATTCGGTTTGTTTCATACCTTGCAGAAGACAGTTCAAATATGTCCACATCCATGTTTTATAGGCCATATATGGGCCCACACTAATCTCCCAGGGCCTTTAACATCAGGTAATAATAAGATTGATAAACTGGTTGCTATTTGTCAGAAAATGTCTTTGTATGACATGCACAAGCTTCACATTCTTTGCATCATCGAAATGCTTCTAGTTTGCGTAAAAAATTTAATATTACCAGAGGGCAAGTTTGCAAATTGTACATCAAGGCCCACAATGTGTTATATATATTCCATCTTTACCATCTGTTGTGAATCCCTGTGGGTTACGACCCAATCAGATATAGCAAATGGATGTAACTCTCATTCCTCAATTTGGCAAACAATGTTATGTACATGTAATTGAAGATACTTATTCCAGATTCATCTTTGCCACAGCCCATGCAAAAGAAAATACACGACATATTATTTCTCATTGCCTAGCTGCCTTTGCAGTATTAGGATGTCCTTTACAGATTAAAACCGATAATTCACCAGATTATATTAGCTATTCTTTTCAGCAGTTGTGCCAACAGTTTCCTATTGACCATAAAACAGGTATTCCTTACAACCCTCGGGGTCAAGCCATTGTAGAACAAACTCATTTATCTATTAAGCTGCAGTTACAAAAACACAAAGGGGAAAATAGGACCCCCCAAAAATGACCTTAGTCATTCCTTGTTTGTTTTAAATTGTCTAAACTGTGACTCAGAAGGTCACACTGCAGCTGAGTGACACACGTCTTCCACAGCAACAGGTCCTTTGGACCAAGTTTGGTAGAAAGATTTACAAACAGGTCAATGGACAGGATCAGATTCAGTAATAATATGGGGTAGAAGACATGCTTATATTTTCCTAGAAGGTGCATTTCGTCCTACTTGGGTACCTGAACGGGCCATCAGACATCGAGGACCTAGAGCCAAGGTTCAAATGACTGAGGATCAATCCAGAGATGTCAGCCCTGACTCCCAGCAAGAAGAGGAAGCTTCAAATGATGAGGGAAAAGAAGATGGCCCAAAGAAACCCAATGGTGAAGCTACCCTCATGGAAGCTGTTGAAGAATCTGACGCTGCAGGCTGAGCAGATGATCCAGCAGCAAGAAAGAACTAAGTCTCCAGCATTGACGCTGTAGCAATGCTAGCTCTGTTGTGCTGCCAGGTAACTGGGATACAGGGAGAAACTTATTGGACATATTTTCCAGACCCACCATTAGCACACCCAGCAGTGTGGACTGGAGAATCCATCCCTGTATTTACTAATGACTCATATATGATGGGAGGTTTTAGGCCAAAGCCTATGGATTAAAGTTTAAGGAAACAAAAGGGCCAAGAAAGAAAATAGCTAATATTTAGCTCTTGCCCTCTGAGTCAGTTTGAACCCAGGGATCAAGGGGGCTTTTCTGAGGGCTTTGCAATTCTGGGCCATATAACCTCTCAATTAGAGGGAGCAATGAGACCCTGAAGAACAGAAAGCCAACCAGTGCACATGCTGCAAAAAAGGAGGATCACTGAAGAAGGCAGATATCCCTGATGCTTCCAAGGGAAACCTCATTGTCACGTAGACCCTGACCTATCCTGACAGATGGCACCAAAGGATAAGAGGCTGCTCTCAAGTTCCCAAGATTGACCCTGGCAGGAAACTCAGATGACTCTTAACAGTAGATAGGAGTAAGGTCAATTTTAACTGCTTGGTCTTGAACACCTAGCAAAAACAGTTGTAACCAAAGTACAGCCATTTCTGGGCATTTAAAAAAAAAAAAGACAATAGCTCTTTTAATAGAACTTAAAGGCATGCATTTGTATCAGCCCCACAGCCCTGGAGTCCCCCAAATTCTGAGGCATTTTTCCTTTGTGAGGCTCATAGTTTCCCTGCCTACCAAAAATTGTACTGGTAGGCAGTACAATTTTCTTACTCCTTAAAGTGATGTTTTACCTAACAACCAAAGTTTGCCTATGCCAATAACAGCACACACAGGAACAGTGAGATTAGAAATGTCTATTTGTTACTATAAAAAAAATGTCACCTAATGGAAGAAAAAGTAGGCCCAAATCTCCATCATGTCAGATTAGGCCCCAACTTCCTTAATAAGACTACTATAGCACAAGAATTAAAACAAAGAATCAATAAATGAGATGGATTCAAACTAAAAAGCTTCTTCTCAGCAAAAGAAACAATCAGTGAGGTAAATAGAGAGACTACAGAATGGGAGCAAATCTCTGGCACAGGCACATCAGACAAAGCACTAATATATATATATATATATATATATATCTCAAAAACCTTAACACCAAAAAAAAATAACACAATCAATAAATAGACCAAGGAACTGAACAGACACTTCTCAGAAGAGGATACTGATCAATCAACAAACATATGAAAAAATATTCAACATCTCTAGCAAATATAGAAATGCAAATCAAAATTAAAGATTTCATCTCACTCCAGTCATAATGGCAGCTATTATGCATACAAACAACAATAAGTTTTGGTGAGGATGTGGGGAAAAGGCACACTCATACATTGCTGGTGGGACTACACATTGGTGCAGCCAATCTGGAAAGCAGTATGGAGATTCCTCGGAAAACTGGGAATGGAACCACCATTTGACGCAGCTATCCCACTCCTCAGTTTATACACAAAGGACTTAAAAACAGCATACTACAGGGACACAGGCATATAGATGTTTATAGTAGCACAATTCACAATAGCTAAATTATGGTACCAACCTAGATGCCCTTCAGTAGATGAATGGATAGGGAAACTTTGGTATATATATACAATGGAACATTACTCAGCATTAAAGAAGAATAAAATCATGGCATTTGCAGGTAAATGGATAGAGTTGGAGAATATAATGCTAAGTGAAGCAAGCCAATCCCAAAAAAACAAAGGCTGAATGTTTTCTTTGATATGATGATGCTGACTCATAATGGGGAAGTGGTGGGGGGAAGCGTGGGAAGAATGGAGGAACTTTAGGTAGGGCAAAGGGGAGGGAGGGGAAAGGAGGAGGCAAGGGGGTAAGAATGATGGTGGACTAAGTTAGACATCATTACCCTAAGTACATGTATGAAGACAGGAATGTTGTGAAAATTCTTTATGTACATTCAGTGACTTCAAAAAGTGTGCCCTATATGTGTAATATGAAATGAATTGCATTCTGCCATCATATGTGACAAATTAGAATAAAAAAAATTTAATAATAAGGAAAAAATTGTCAGTGCAGATTATTTCTTTTAACCTCATTTTTCTTGTAATAACTCTTTTATTAATTTTATAATAACTGTTTTATTAATTTTATACAGAAGTAACTTCTTGACAAGGTGACCTGTCTAGCCCAGACCACCTTCCAAGAACGTGCAAAAGCCATTCTCCTCCTTCACTCATAACCCTGAACTCTCCTTAGAAAGGAATCACCCGTGACAATGTCTGTTTCTCAGGCTTTGGTTTTGGTCAGTGCTTGGTGGGTCTCTAAAGGACTGAGCAGGCAGAATGGAACTAACAGTGAAATTCTCAGAAGTCACGTGGTTAAAACAAAATTCAAACAGACCGTCCAGGAGAATTCTTGAGTAAACAAAGACAATCAGGCCAGGAGGCCTTAACCTTTCATAAGCTGGAGATGTAAGTGAAATTGAAATTGAACTGTTCTGTTAGGAGAAAACTTATTGGGCAATCACAGCCACAAAGTCAAACATAAAACTAGGGACTTTCCAAAAAAGGCAGTTGTGTTAGTGCAGCCAGACAGGTAGTGTCTTCATTTCACTTTCGCATTTACCCTGATGTGAAAGGGTCCTCTGTCTCCACACTTCCTCTTGGCCATTCCTCGCTGGAACACTCTGCTGTGTTGAACTTGGTATTTCACAGTTCATGAGTTGCTTCTTACTTAGGTGAACTTTTTAAAGATTTGGTCTTATTTTGAACTGATATCTTTATCAATTCATATTTTTGCAAGTGCACCAAAGGCCAGGCAGATCCGCAGGCGCCTGACACACAGCCAACACCTCAGGATGACTATGGTAAGTGCCTCTTGAATTTTAAGGGGAAATCCACACAGAGTCCACTGCCCATTGGAAGGGCTCCGTCCAGGTTACTGGTGTCAGAAAGACTGAGCACCAGCCTCAATTTTGAAAGCTTGTGCACGCATTCTAATCGTACAAAACTGACAGACACCATGGCACACGTCTGTAATCCCAGCAGCTCGGGAGGCTGAGACAGGAGGGTCGTGGGTTTAAAGCCAGCCTCAGCAAAAGTGAGATACTACGCAACTCAATGAGACCTTGTCTCTAAATAAAATATAAAATAGGGCTGTGGCTATTGTGGCTCAGTTGTTGAATGCCCCTGAGTTCAATCCCCAGTATACCCCTAAAAAAAAAAACACCTGCTCTTACAAAACTCAGTTTTCTGTGGGAGACAGTGAGTTCTTGGCAGAGTATGTGTCTCCCTCTGTGTCCACAGGGCTTGGTTATAGGTTTGGGCTGTCGGGTGGGGAGTATGAGAGTGACCTGTGAAAGGACCTGGGTCCTTATTCTAGAAGGTGTGTCTATATGTGGGCCCCTGATGTCCCTGTTACTTCAGTCTCTCCACCTGCACAGCTCCCACGTCCTCTCCCATCTACTGGAGCTCTCCTCCCCACCCCCAGCCTCTTCTCCACATTGTCCTCCTGCCCCCTCACCGGAGCTTTCCCGCCAGCATACAGGTACGCTGTGCTTCTCCATCTCAAAAAGCCAGCAAACCACAGACTCTATCCCCTCTGTCATTTACCATCCTTTTTTTCTAAATCCTCTTTGAAGAAGAAATGTTCAAAAAGAACTGTCTACACAGTTCTCTCCTATCTCATCTTGAACCTGATTGTTGGGCAGAGGGTGAGACTCAGGCCAGGAAGCAGGTTTGGGGCTCTGGCAGTTGAATGAGGATCCAAGGCATGGTGGCAATGGTGGTCATCATTTATTTGTAGGCAGCCCCCATCCAGCTCCCTGACCATTTCCATAGGCCCTTTATATATTATATACAGTCCAGAGAACATGCACTGCCGACAGGTTCCATTAGGGGGCGCCTGCTCACAAGTAAATGTTTATGACCTTGACTGTGCACTGACCTTAACAGCCCATTCCTGACCTTGGCTACATACTGAAAGCAAAACATAGCCCCTGGAAGCCCTGGCCAGGGAGCCTCACACTAGCCTTTTGGGACCAAATCAGACTTCATCACTTCTTCCCCAACACCTGCTCTGCTCCAGGTCCCAGTCACCCCTTCTCTTGAGGACCTCATGTGGCTTCCCCACCCACCCTGGCCCCTGCTCTCTGCTCCATCTTTTCTGGCCCTCCTCTCCAGTCCCTGGGCTCCACTGGGTCCTCTCCTTTTTTCTCTCTACTCACTACCTCGTCCCTCCCATCCAGTGTGGGGACTTGAACAATCTTCCTGTGACAATGACACCCCAATGCACGGCTTCAGCTGAATCCTCCCCACACTCCAGTCGGACTCAACTCCTCTGCCCAGAATCCCCCTGTGCAGATCTGATCTCCAGGGTTCACTTCCCAAACCTTCTCTACTTAGTTTCCCTCAAACCAATCAAACGCAATGCCATGCCGTGGGTTGCTGGGGGCAAGGCATGCAATCTTGACACCTCCCTCCCTCCCTATGTTTCTCTCTCTCTCTCTCTCTCTCTCTCTCTCTCTCTCTCTCTCTCTCTCTCACACACACACACACACACACACACACACACACACACAAACTCAGGGAATCTTGTTGGTGCATCTATCAAAATCTATCAAAATGCACCCAGAATCCAGCCGTTTGCCCATACACACACTTTCTTTTTTTTTTATTAGTTGTTCAAAACATTACATAGCTCTTGACATATCATATTTCATACATTTGATTCAAGTGGGTTATGAACTCCATTTTTCCCCCATATACAGATTGCAGAATCACATCAGTTACACATCCACGTCATGGTCATGCTGGCCGATGCTCTGACAAGTCTCATGTCACTCACTGAAACAGTCTCGCCTGCTCCTCCCTCTGTCCTGGCCTCCTCTCAGCACCCACCAGGAACACTTGGACACACAAGATCATAACAGCTCTCCACTCAGAACCTTCCACTGTGCTAATTTCCTCAGAAAACACAGCCAACCTCCTCACCAAGTCTGAAGACTCTGGCCACCCAGAGACCTCCAGCCCTGGACACCACTGCCATCCTCTGGCTTGATCCACTTATGCAGCTTTCACCCCCTGAGGTTTCTCAACATACGGGGCATCTTTCCATCTCCAGGCCTGGAATGTTCCCTGTGACCGGCAGGCTCTTCCCCCAGGTCCACCACGTCTGCCTCCCGCCCTCCTCCACGTCATTCCTGAGTACTTGCCTTCTCAGCAAGGACACCTGAAAACTCTGACAACTGTGCCTAAAATCCCCAGCATCTACCCAGCACCCTGCTTTCCTCTGTTTTTTGTTTGTTTGTTTGTTGTGGTGTTTTTTTTTTTTTTCTTACTCAGCTTTAAGTGTCTTCTCACACCCAACCCCGTGGACTTACATCCTGCTCACCTCCTGCCTCCTCTCACTAGGACTGACTTCCTCAGGGCAGAGGTGTCTTCTGTTTCCTGTGCCGTCCTAGCTCAGATTCCTAGGGCCAGGCCTGGCACAGGTTTGATGCTTCCTACTCCACCTCATCAAATGGTTGAATGCTCCTGCCAACTCCAGTGTGTCCCTAGTACAGGGAGGACATTAGCTGCAATTCATATTCAACCAGAAGGTCGCCTGGGGACAGTCTCCCTCCAATATTCCTCAGAAAAACTCCTCCACAGAGAACCAACCAACCAAGTCCCTGTCATTTCTCAGGAATGACAGCCTGGAGCTCCTCCCATTCCAGAAACAGTCCATGGCTCCCAGGGTCAAAGTCTAAACACCCACCAGGGGCCTGGCTCTGTCCCACTGGGCCCCACAGGCACCTCCTTTACACTCTCCCGCTCACCCTGACTTCAGTGACTCCCATTTCCAGAGAGAGCGGGGCACGGGGACTACTGGGACTTCCCGCTGGGAAGGGACCCACCAGGGCTGCCCCGCTGCCCAGGGGGAGAAATGCTGCAGCCAGCGCTAGTTGAGGAGAAGAAATGGGGGGGGAGGCTGGGGACAGGCAAAGTCCCTGCATGGGTCAGGGCCACGAGGCACAGAGCAGGAAGTTTGGAATCAGAAAACGTGGCTTCAAACGCCACTTCTGCCCATGCCTGATCTTGGAAAGAGAGCACTCCCCAGCCCCACCTTTCACCAGGTCGTCCCCTCTGAGCACAGGGTGCACTGCAGGACAGCTTTGCCCAGGGACACCCAAGGATGGGGGCTCCAGGGACTGTGTGTCGGGCATGGATCATTTCCCATCAAATAAGAAAGCTCAAAGGGCGTGAGGGACCCCATTCCCAAGGAAGCCTTTACAAATAGAAGAATTTCGTTTAAAAACTATTTGTAAAACACCTGCATCATTGACAAGGGTCCTTCCTTCTGCTGTGAACCTTCTTGCTTGATTTAGCCCCCTTTGCCTGCCTTTCCCAGCGCCCTGAGGTTTCTTTCCCTCCCTCTCCTTTATCCCCCTTTCTGTCAGCTCTGAGTTACAATGATCCGCATCTGTGCCTGTCTCCCTCATAGACTGGCCTCCTGGGTGCTCTTCCTGCCCATCTATACCCCACAGATGCCTCTGTTGCTCCAGCTCTGCCTGCTGGACACTCCTGAGCTCCTGGCTGTTGGCAATGCCATTGGGTGTAATTGCCATCGGGGACGCTGGACTGGCACCTGCCCTGGGCCACGCAGCACTTCTCTCCTACTTATTACCTCATATAAGGGGAACCCAAATGACAATTGGGACCATTCCTTGGCTTCTCGGAGGAAAATGGATTCCAATCAAACTCTCTTCCCAGGGCTGTGGGGGACCCCGAGCTCCTGGGTTCCCGGGAACCACAGGCAGAGGGCTTCTATTTCCCTGGCTCCTCCTGATGCTGCTCAGTGACTTCAGATGGGGATCACTTCACTGGCTCTTTTCCAAAGGCAGAGTGGCCCTAATCCCTTCCTCAACAAAATGCCACTGTCACCCACCTAGAGGTTGTCTCAGGGGCCCACTTTCCCTGAAGGTTCAGAGTGAGGGGAGGTTGCCATCAGAGGCAGAATCTGCCCAGTCCTGAACACCAGCCGCCCCTGCTCTGGGCCCTCAGTCCCCCCAGCAGCCTGTTTCTGCAGCTCCGCCCGCCCCACACTGCTGGGTGCCACCTCTGCTCCCTCCATCTCAATGTCCTCGCTGTCACTGGTCCAAACCCTCAGGGCCCTGTTCACTGCCCACACAGGACAGTCTAGCTGGTCACTGTCTTGCTCCCGGAGACCTCCCCCCCCCCGTCACCTGAAGCCACCGTCCAGGTGTTGGCCCAGCAGCCACAATCCATTCCTTGCAGTAGCCCCGGCCTTGAGGGGTCAAAGAGCAACTCTTTCCACCCCCTTGGCCTCACAAAGCCCCAGGAGACATTCTCCCCTGAGCCTGGGAGGGGACCGGGATTTCACAGGAGCCAGGGGTGGTCCATCATGAGACCCGACTCCAGCTGAGACGTGTGGGTCCCAGAGCTGCCCTCACGGCCTCTCCTCCCGTCTGCTTCCAGCTCTCTGGGATGATCATTTGTGGAGGGATGCTCGCCATCTGTGCTGTTATCACAGTCTTTGCGACCATAAATGCTTCCATTCAGGTGAGTTGTGGCCCTCCTGAGTGGGTGGAGAGACCCCAGCTAGGTGAACTCTACAGGGTCTTCAGTGCCTCACTCCCTGCCCAGGGGCTGGAGGGCTCTGGTGGCCCAAGGGCCGAGCACCTGCCTGTCTCCTTTCATCTCATTGTGTTTTTCAGGTGAAGGTGGATGTCAACAATTACTTTGGAGGAGGCAGGCCCTACTCCAAGCCCCCTAGTCGCAAGAAGTGAGATCCAGCATGCAGATCAGAGGACCACCCCCCTTCTCTGCTTTCATAATCTGATTCCTTCCTTTCCACACAAGCTGAGGGCTTGTCTGCTCACACCCTGCACTGCACCCTTCAATTCAGCCTGCTGCATCCTGCTCTTCTTCTGAGAGGCAGAGGGCTTTTCCGTGTATTTTAGCCCCAGGCTCCTCCCTGAGGCGCATGCTCCTGTGTGCTTGTGCATGGACATCCTCTCACAGGCTTCTCGCAAACCACCACCTGCACTCCTCTGCCTGGGGTTTATAGGTGAGGAGGAAAATGTCCAGGCGCCCATCTTCTTCTTTCAATCATCCATTCATTAATAAATTTGGATTGAGCATCTGTCCGTTTGAATGTTGTTCTGGCATCAGTGGTAACAGCATAGGGAGAACTGATTTCAGACTATTCAAGGTCGATTCATGGCAGGAAGTGGGTAAACATCATGACCAACATGGTCCTTGACCTCAAGGGACCTCTGGCCTCAAGAACACACAATAGCACCCACCATGCATATTAGTGAAGTTTTTATTAGTGTAATAAAAGGCCCGAGACAGGCCACCTTTGGAGAAAGAAGAGATCAGCTAATAGTTATGAAGTTTGAAGGGCCTGGCAGCCACATGGGCTCTGCTGTAAGGAGGACATCATGGCAAATGGTGCTGGCAACCATGGGGGCCCTTGTGGAAGACAGTGGTCCCTTCTGGAATTGAAGGGTGCAGTGCAAGGTGAAGTACAGGGGGAGACTTTGCCCTCAGCTTGTCTGGAAAGGAAGGAATCAGATTATGAAAGCAGAGAACGGGGGTGGTCTTCTTTTTGTTGCAGTGAAAGATTCTTCTAGAATCTTTCATTTTGCTGATCTGCATCCTGGATCTCACTTCTTGCGTCTAGAGGACTTGGAGTAGGGCCGGCCTCCTCCAAAGTCATTTCTGACATTTACATTCACCTGAAAACGAAACACGAAACGCCATGGAGAACCGTGACAGCACCATGGCAGGTCAGAGGGGACACAGAGCGCCAGGCACCATGTGATTCCAAGAACAGAGGCTCCCTTGAAATTGTCCCTTTGCCCCAGGTGGATTTTCAATTCCTGGAATTAAATGGGCCTTAGGAAATCCCAGACACTAAAAGTAGATCTTGATAAAGGAAATATGGGGCACATCATTTCCTAGTTCTAGACCAGCCCTACCTGGATGGTTCTGCAAACCAGGATACGAGTACACTGAGCCCCCCAAGGGGGCCACCTCTCAGGCCATTCTCTGAGGGCTGGGCAACCACGTCCCCTCACCTCTCTCTCCACATCCTTCCTCATTGCTGCCTGAAGGGCTCCATCAGATTCCACACCATCTCCTTCTACAGAACCCTAGCCCTCAGCCCTGACCCCTGACTGTGTTCCCAAAGCCTCCTTCCTGACAGTTTGGACCTAGACTTCACTGAGATTCTGCCAACATGGCTCACCTCTGTAGCGTGGTTCTTGGAGAAAGCACCTGGGGCTTCTCCGGACAGGGGGCACCAGGCATGACCCAATGACTTGCTGAAATCACCATGGGGCTTTGGAACAGGGTTTCTTGTGTGTCCTACCACCTACCTACCAGTGTTCTGTTCCCAGCACCCTCCAGGGAGCCCTCATCAACGTAGAGTGACAGCCACCTGTCCTGTGTATGAGGAGACTCTGGTCTCTCTGCACCTTCCCACAAGCCATCTATCTGCAGGATTCTGGCCCCTCCCCTCCCCTCCAGAACTGCAGAACAGCACACTCAGTGTCTTTGAAAATCTGTGGCCCACTCCACACCTGGGCAGAGAAAGCACAGAGGTAAGGGGGCAGAGATGTCCCCGGGGTCATCAGCCAGCGGGGACCACAGGCGGGACCTGCACCAGGACTCCAGAGGGCAAGTTTCCAACCTTATCTCACTGGCCCTCAACTGGATGTGACCCACCCACCTCTGTCTCCTTAAAGCACCGTCTCCTGGCTCTGCCCGGCTTCCCCAGGGTCCTCTTCATTGTCTCGCATGAGCAAACCTTTCCCCCCTCGTGCCTCAGGATGCTGCTTCCCCTGGTCTGCTTCTCAGGCACTGGACCTGAGCCCCTCCCGTGGGGCTCCCATGAGAGTCAAATGGGCTAATCAATGTCTGAAGGTGATGCAAAGTCATCCCACCCTGCAGACCCCGAGCCCCAGGCCTCTCCATCCTTCTCTTTGGGATCCCCTAGGAAAGAGCTGAGGCTATTTCCTGGTTGCTTTGCCCACACCTGGAACATTCCGGGGAGCAGGAGGACCTATGACAGTCCAGGACTGGCACCATAAGATTTAGGAGGCAAATCCAGAACACCTCCTGTTCCTATAAATAAAGCTTTATTGAAACACAACCTCTCCATTTGTTCACATGCTGTCCCTTACTGCTCTTGAGCTACAACAGCAGAATTAATATCAAGACAGGGACCACAGAGCCTGTCAAGCTGAAATATTTACTACTGGGCCCTTGCAGAAAAGGTTCTGTAATCCCAGAGATCAATGATGATGATGATGATGAAGCCCCTTCTTTGTGCACCAGAATCATGATTGTGAGTCACTGTCACTTCCTCACGGTGGGGATGAGCTGGTTAGATGCACCAAACCCCCATCTGCCCTGCCTGCTATGACCAGAGGCTTCCTGGCAAACGTCATGAAGACAGAATCTGTAAGCACACAGTTGTGGTGCAGGGAGTGGCCAGGGATGGTGGAGCCGGACACACTGAATGCCTGAACTGGCTAATGCAGTGCAAACTAGGGGGCAGTTTGGGACGTGGTTTGCGGACAAGATCTCCAGGGATTATGGGTGGATGAAAATGCATCGTGGGATCAGAGCCAGAGGGATAAATTGAAGAGAGCTCACAAGTTTCTGGTTCAAGAAAATTGGGTGACAGTCATTTTCTGAGATGGGGAAAGGCGGGAGTAGGAAGTCGTCAGGAGAAAAGCCAACACTTTAGTGATCTCTCCCTCATGAACTTATAGGAGCACAGAATCTCAGAGGAGGCTAAGAGTTTAGAGAAAATTCAGTCTCATATCCATTTGAGGCATGGAAATCGTCTACACTTGACCTTGAATTGCCATATCACATTTCTCAGAAGCCTGTTAGACCTGGAAATTCTTTGGCTCCACCCAGACCCACTGAAGTAGAACCTCCAGGCTGGGTCAGGCAATCTGTCTTTGCACAAGCCTCCCAGCCAATTCTGGAGCACACTCAGGTTGGAGAAGCACTGATCCATTGCATCTTCTCAAATGATTGCTTTATCTCATGTCAGCACCACTCTGGGTTGGATAAGTGTCCCCAAAGGCCCATATGTTAAAGGCTTTGTCCCCAAGGTGGCACTGTTGGGAGGTGGTGGAACCTTTACCAGGGGGGGCCTGGTGAGGGCATCTTAATAACTCTCCACCTCTCAGCAGCTCATCCATCCTGTGAGAGCTAACCCACCCCAAGAGGCCAGCACTAATCCCTTCACAAAGGAAATCATGACCAGTCAGTCACCTCCTGCTAGCCCACCTCTTAGAGGCCCCTGACCTTTCAATACAGTTACCTGGACAGCACGTTTCTAGCATGTGACATTTCAGGTAACAAACTCTATCCAAATCTGTCCAATAAACACCTGGTAGATGGGCACAATATTCTGGAAAACAAAAGGAAGCAATTAACATTTTTTTACTAGATCCCTGTCCTGTTATTTCTACTCAATGCCGTTCCATCGGAATGATGTCACTTTGCATTCAGACAGTGCAGAGAAGGTTTATTTATTCTCTAGCAACAAGGAATCTGAAGAACCTGGGGCTCAGGAGGTTTAGCAATTGCCCTAATTCACACTGACAGTCCTTGGTGCAAAACTGGATTGGAATCCATGTCCCTCTTCTCTAGAGCCCATGCTGGTTTGCCACTGTATCCTGTCATGGCTGCAGTGCTGGGCACAGGACACAAAGAAAGCACACAGTAGTGGCCATGATGATGACGATGACGAGGTTGTTCTTTGTGTGCAGAATCATGATGTTGCAAGCTACTCACTCACAGAGGGAATGAATGGCCTTGACCCACTTGCTGGTCTCTTGCCCTTGATGTTGACCCTGATGTTGCTCTTGATGACCAGAAGCTCCCTGGTGAGGCACATTAAGGTGGGATCTGGACATGCAGGACTATGGTTAGGGGAGGGGTCTTTTCGTGGCAAGTAGGGGTGACAAGCAAGAACTAAAAATAAAAAAATTTGGAATATTCTCCTCTCATTCCAGCCTCAGCTGGGTGTCCTGCCGCAGTCTGGCTGGGCACAAAATCACGAGCCACTCAAGCAGGAACAAAGTTTATTTTTTGAAACTGCCGCCAATGTCCGGTACCGCCCAGGAAGATTTTTTCCACCCACGCGGCCTCCTCTCGGACGCCGAGCGAGCTCCTCCCCCGGAACTCCCTCCTACTGTACTTCCCCAACCAATGGGAACTCTCCAGGAGTCCCGTAGCCAGCCTAGGTGAACAGCAGGAGTCCAATATCCATATGAATGCAAATCTTAACATAATCATATCATCTCAATGGCTAGCTGGCGTCACCTTTCAACCAAAAATGCCATGCATCATATACTTGGCTCTTAGCATCTCCCCCCTTCTGTTTAAGTAACAAGCAATCTGGCTAGGGACCTTGCCTGTTAGGTTTGTCCAATTCAACATATGGTTCTTACCCGTCATCGGAAAACTGACTTTTAGGCGTCAGCCTCCTGTCTTAGGTTGATACCACTGCAATTGGATCATACCCGTCACTGACTACCGGTCCAGCATATAGCCATACTTGTGGATAGGCCTATGTACCAGTGGGGGGGTGAGGTTCTTTGCCTCACCTCTGTTGGCCCCCAAAATTGGCCTTGGTGCTGGTGGGGGGATGAGGTTCTTTACCTCACCTCTGTTGGCCCCCAAAATTAGACCATCACTAGTAGAAGGGAGGAGGATACAGAAATGTCATGACACCAAGTCAATTAACGGCTCCTAGGAAAAATTACATCACTGGTGACACATCAGCAAAGATACGCTAGCACTACCATAATTCTCTGCATCAACAAATAGATCACAAAGCATACAAGTGATACATAGTCCAGGCAAGTTCTGTAAACAGTTCAAAGTAGAGGAATCTATCAATATGTCCATATCCTCCCGATGCTAAGAGCCAAGTATATGATGCATGGCATTTTTGGTTGAAAGGTGACGCCAGCTAGCCATTGAGATGATATGATTATGTTAAGATTTGCATTCATATGGATATTGGACTCCTGCTGTTCACCTAGGCTGGCTACGGGACTCCTGGAGAGTTCCCATTGGTTGGGGAAGTACAGTAGGAGGGAGTTCCGGGGGAGGAGCTCGCTCGGCGTCCGAGAGGAGGCCGCGTGGGTGGAAAAAATCTTCCTGGGCGGTACCGGACATTGGCGGCAGTTTCAAAAAATAAACTTTGTTCCTGCTTGAGTGGCTCGTGATTTTGTGCCCAGCCAGACTGCGGCAGTGTCCCATTCCATGCTCAGCCACTCAACAAACCTCAGGGCTGCCGTCACACGTCTCCCAACCACTTCATCACTGACAATCTGGCTGACTCTCCCTAGCTGTGCTTGTACGATAATTACTCAATGATGGTACATCCTGTCTTGGCCCCTGAATGTCCCCAAAAGGCTCATGTGAGGAATGCTGGGTCAGCCATGCAGCCATGTTCAGAGTTGGGACTTTTGAGGAGAGCCTAGATCATGAGTCCTCTGATCTCGCTAATGGATTAACCCATTAATGGGTTCATAACTGAATGGACGACTCGAAAGTGATGGAAACTACCGGACGTGGAACCTGGCTGGAGAAAGTAGGTCACTGAGGGAGAGTCCTAGAAGGTTACCTCTTCCCCTGTGACCCTTTCTGCCCCACTCTTTGCTTGCTGGCCACCATGAGGGGAGCAGCTCTGCTCTTCCATGTTCTCCCGCCATGATGTTCTACCTCACTAAAAGCCCAAATCTATTGAGGCAAAATGACCTTGTACTGAAACCTCTGAAACTGTGAGCCAAAATAAATCTTTCCTCTTTTACAATGATTTTCTCAGGCATTTTGTCACAGCAATGAAAAGATAACACAAGTGCCTTATATCCTAGTGCTCAGCACACCAACCACACACAGCAGAAACTCAATAAATACTTGCTGATTGCTTAATCAGTGTAATCTGTGGGCTCATGTAAATTTCATGGCCCACTTCTCCACTTCTTAATCTCTCCATTTCTCACAGACAGACTTTGGAAGGAGCTCCCACAGAATCCTAAGCAGTCAAGGCCATAAATTCTCTCAGGGGTAAATAAACCCTCCCTGGGTGCTAGACAATAGACTCGTTGACTCTACCTGAAACTGCAAAGAGGACTTTGGTCCTTGAAAGAGAAACCTAATATTTCTTCTTCTTCTGGAATTTCTGGGCCAGCTGTAAGAACCAACAGACTGAAGAAGGAACCCCAAAGACTCACCAGGACCACAAGGTAAGGTTCCCGGGAGTTCCTCTGAGAAGCCTGCACAGAGACTGGGTGACTTCAGGAGAGACCTGGGCCCTAGACAGGACCTGGGAAGTGCCTCTTGGGAGCTGCAGGGAGTCAGGTTCCTCCTGTAGGTGAGCAAATCCAGCCTGATGGGACCTCTCAGCAACCTGGCCTTGGAAAAGGGGAGCCAGGCCACCTGGGAGGTAGCCGAGAGTCAGAACAGGTCCCTGAGGCTAGTTCCCATCTCTGCAAGGACATTGCAGTGTCCCCCTAGAAGGCTGGAAACCCTGCATCTTCTGGGAGACCCCTCTGAGTCCAGCCCTGGGTGCCTTGTGATCAGGATTATTCAGGGCCTGGAGCTGGCGATGCAGGAAAGCCTTCTGACAGACCTCCTGCTTTGCTCCTTGTCGGAGACCAGCTCCAACAGGGGGTCTCAGGAGACGAACGGATGGTGAGGAGTCGGCGAAAAGGGGGTGGAGAAACAACACAGACACCAAAGTGAAGGTACTGAATCCCAATCTTTACTTGTGAAGTTGATCATATATACTTTTCATTTTGGCAGGCTCACAGTACTTTGTGGTTACAAAACAGGAATCATTATTCAAAGAAACAAAGTATTACGTAGCTACAATTAGAATAGAAGAATGTCTCTTGGCTTAGGCATAAGCAAGCATTTTTACTTTCAGTTCCCGTTTTGCTTGGAGCTGTTTCTGCTTAGTTGACTTTTAATAATAGTTAGAAATGTCCCAGACTCTTGGCCTATACCTTGACTATTCTTTCTTGACTTACTGACTGGAACCGGTGCCACGGTTACAGCAAGTGGTTAACTTGTTATTAATTTTAATCAAACAAGAGTAAGAGCACAAACGATTGTGCACAGGAACAAGTTGCCCAGTACTAAGCACTAATCTATCTTCTTAAAATTAATTCTTCTTCTCTAGATTTTAATTTAATTTCTCAAAAACTTCCCTGACAGGAATACAGGGAGTTTTTCATTAAACATTAACAATTTACGCTCCACAGCTGAATCATTGCATTTAGAGCAAACAGATCTATTCTTTAGAAGTAGTTGCATTAATTGGGAAAGTCATGTTTTTTCCTTCATACTTAATGGTCCTATGAGAAGTCACAACTATACTTATTAAAGGAATACAGAAAAAAACCAGCCCATTCCCAGAAACACTGCGTTCCTCCAGAGGATGGACGCCTTGCGCCATCCACCTCAGTAGGGCCTTGCCATTGCCTGAGTCAGGGGAGGGGCGCAGCAGCTCCTGATGGTTTCCTGGTAGGAAGCAGAACTGAATGGGTCTCGGGGGCCCCTTACAGGGCTCAGTCTTCTGTGCCCATTGTCAGGTCTTCAGTTGTCTTGTTTTTCACACATAGAAGAATGAAGCCTGCTCTGAAAAGGAAGAGAGAACTAATCCAATGTCTCAGGTCATGAAGCAGAGCCTGGCATGCAGCACAGTATTCGTGTTGAAAACAAAAGCTTTAATTCTCATAATTCAAACCTCAGCGTCAGCATTTCCTAGCTGTGTGTCTGTGCTCCAGTTCCCTAACCTCTCTCAGCCTCCAGTACCTCAGCTGCAAAATGATCATAGTAATAATGTGTCACTGGAGGAACCGCCTTCCCCCTGCAGGCCTGTGAGGCATAAGCACCGGTGGTGGCTGTGGTTGTCATTATGACCCACTCCCCTAGGAAACCTGCCCTTCCTTCCCAAAGCCAGGAGTGCTCGGGTCTAAGAGGTTGCACGTGCTGCCTGCCACAGCCTCCCTTTGCACTGTGGAACCTTCTGCCGTTTGTGTGTCTCCTGGTGGATCTAAGATCCCTTTAGAACAGTGACAGCACCTTGAAGTGAGCGTAGCAGCCAGGAAAGATGAGTCTGAGGCCCGAGTCCACTACTGAGGGCTGAGCATGCACAGGCGGGCCCTTCCGGCCTCACTGCCTCCTCTCCCTGCTTTGCAGAGATGTGGGTAAGAGCAAGCTGAGCAAGAAGTCCTGGGGAATGGCTCAGCTGCCAGGTGGCAGACAGGACAGGTGTTTTCTAGAGCAATAGCAGAGCTGCACGGGCCTTGGAAACCAGCTAGAAGGTAGAAGAGGGAAAGCTAGGAATTTCCTGAATTCCTGCAGAGCCCGCGTTATCGACATTCGGGATCCAAGGAAAGGGAAGTCACGAGGAGAAATGGGGCGTGTTTCTGAACAGTCATGGGTCTCAATCTTCTGCAGCAAATCCCCACTCCTGGAGCCTCTGATCCAGTAGGTCTGTGGAGTGGACCGAGAATTCACATTTCTAGCAAGTTCCCTGGTGATCCTGAACCTGCTGGCCTGCAGACCACATTTTGAGATCCCCTACTGTAAGTATTGCAAACAAAATACTTTGGAGTTAACTAGGAAAAATGTTCAAAACAGGGGGCCTTCTGTTGTGGACGGTCTCTATATTTCGACAGAGAACAAGTGTAAAGTGGGTGTTTCCCCTGGGCCAGGCTCTGTGCTGCAAGCACCCATGATAAGAGGCCAGAGCTTCTTATCATCTCTGCTTCATAGATAGGAGAGTGAGAGCTATGCCACGGGCTCAAGGTCATGAAACTATTAAATGGAGAAACTGAGAAATGACCCCAGGGCTATCTGATCTCGTAGTCCTGATGCTGTCTTGCCTTTATTTTCTAGACGATTAAACATTAAACACTATCAATCCTTCAGTCAGCCCCAAACCCAAGTTGGCTGTGGGCAATTCACAGTGTTTCTCACTCTGTCAGCAGCTGGGACTCTGGGCTCTAGGATGGGTTCACTTTATCTTTATGGCTGGTGTAGAAAGGGCAGGAGCCTCCTGAGCACTTATGGCTGGATCAGGTCTGCAGCATTTGGTACCAGAGAGGTGGTTTTCTGCCAGCAAGGAGCGTACAATTTTGGTGACACAAGCCCAGCAACCAAAACAACTAACAACCCCAGGTGAATCACACAAGCTCCCTTCCCCTGCTCTGCATGGGATCTCGTCCCACCTAGCGCTGCTTCAAGGGTCTCAGGAGGCCCTTTGCAACCTTGCTGAGCTGAGCTGAGCAGCACAAGAGCTTAGAGCTTCTCCAGATCGCCCTTATCTGAGGTCAACCCAGGACTACATTCACGCTTTTCTCAACTGCCTCTTCTACTCAGAAATCAATCGAAACTGCGTGTGATTCAGGGTTTGGCCATTCTCAGACCCTCTAGGAACCCAGAACATGGCACGGAACATGTCATTGGCATCATTGCCTGCATTTGATCCCAAGAAATTCATCAGTTAAACACAGACCAACAGAATTCAGCAAAGCGTCTCTGTGGTCCTGATCCCAACACCAGGTGGACAACCTTCAGGAAGAGGGGACAAGATGGGCATTCCCAGGCCACCTGGTCCACTGTCCCCCTGGGTGGCAAGGGTACATGGAGCTTGGGAAAGACAATCTGCCTTTTCTTTCTAAAGCCAATGAATGTTAAGGAACCATCCATAAACTAGCTGAATTAAACCCAGGAGCTAGCTAACTGCTCATAGACTCCAAGAGCGAAAGTAGGTGGGGCTAATGAGAACCTTGAACCAGAAATTAAAAGGGCACAATCAAAGTCTCCCCTCCCCCTCCCTCCATCCATGGTCCTCATTCTCCTTACTCTGAAGAGCTATCTCTTCCCCTCTGCACGTAACATGTGCTTGACCCTCCAGCTCTGTATGGCTTCCCATCTCACAATAGTCCTCAAGTTCAATCCCAAGTCCCCAGGAGAAAGGAACTATCAGCCATTCAAGGTCAGCTGCGCATCCCCAGACCCACCCACAGTGGCCAGGGTAAGGGGCAGGTGGGCCTGTACCCATTCTGCAAACTCAAGGTAAGCAGACTGAAATACCAACTGCAGAGGCCTGAACAAAACCACCAGCCAAAAGGTACCCAGGGTCGACAGGAGCTAAGCAGCCAGGAGACCTAGTCTCCAAATCCACACCCACATAAGGAAAATAGAATGTCCCTAGAACATGGACTCCCAGGAAGGAAAGTAGCTTATTGGGTAGAGCAGCGTGGCAGGTGGTTTTCATTTTAATGAGGATGAAGCTGAACATAAGAATGAGGAAAGATGGGTCATGCATTTTGTCAGAGGAGGAAAATGCACCTTCTTGTGTGTTCTGTGGCAGCTGCACACCATGTCCACAACCAGCAATGTGCCCGGTGCTCATGCCCCAGCAAGTGTCCATGTCACCCAGCCCCGGTATCCGGTGACTTCAGAAAGCCACAAGCAACCTTCGGGGACAACCCCTTACCCACCCTCCTCGACAGTGGTCCAGTGTGATACAGGAAGAACAAACTTAGCGCAGCCATTCCTAGTGTACCAGAATGCAGCGGGGGTGACCGGTGCACAGAGCCAGCTCACCGTGCTCCAGCCTCCAGCAGGAGGGCCCGGTTTGCAGACTTCGCCTGGAGTGACCCAGTACCCCCTGGGAACAGCCCATGTCCAGACCCTGCCTGGAGACCCTGAGAATCCTGCGATCGCCATCCCCGGGCTGACACCCACGTCAGGCCAGTCCCCATCGAACATGGCATGGAACATGTCATTTGCATCATTTCCTGCATTTGATCCCAAGAAATTCATCAATGATGAGGTCAGAACATTAGGGGTAAGTGCGATGTCTTTTCTTCTGCTTGGGTCACTTCATAAGGCCACTTCTGGTGCAGTTAGATGAGGAAGGCGAAGATCTGGAGAGCAAAGAACAAAGCAGGTGACAGTTTCTGGAGGCTGGACCCGGGAGGTCCCACAGACAGCAGTCCCCCTCCCCGTCTCCCTCCCCATCTCCACCAGTTCCCTGGTCTTTGGGGAGGCTGTAAAGTTGGTTAACCATCCCCTTCCTAGTTGTCAGAGCCAAAGGTCGGCATCAGTTTCACTCAAAAGACCATCGACCAGGAAGTCATGTGATCCAGGTTTCGGGGCTGGCTGGAGGCTGGGTGGACTCGGGCACATCCTTCCCTCTCGGGGCCTCAATTTGCTCATCTCTAAAGGGAGCAGATCTAGTGAGATCCTCTCTTAAATCCCTTCAGGCCCTGAGGCTCTGTGACTTCCTCCTCAACCAAGGGGATCCTGACCCTGACCTGCCTCCTCCAGCCTCATTTGGCCCCTGGAAAAGCTCCGGTCATCCTCCTCTTGGGGCAGAAGCCAGATCAGTCCTGTGGCAGACTGGAGGCCCAGCCAGTTCCTAGCAAGGGGACTGGCTTATAACAGATCCTCAATCTGTACACACTCACCCATTCCATGTGACAGGGACTCAGAGCTGACCAGGACACCACCCTCAAAGACCAAGGAGGGTCTTCACTCCGAGGCAGCTACTGCAATTATATCAGCTTCTGGCATGGCCAGAGGACGCATGCCCAGCTCATCCTGAGCGCCCAGAAAGTTCTGTGTGAGGCTGGAAGGCCAGGAAGCCAGAGAGCAAGCACAGGTCGAGAAGAGGCTGACTCACGAAGCCCCGCTGTGGGTGGGTATGGTTAGCACAGGCCCCCCAGGTGCCCACGTGCTGGAAACTGTGTTCCCACCAGCATGGCGATGTTGAGAGCTGATGAGGAACTGTAAGAAGTGTGGCAGAGGGGAAGTGCTTGGGTCACTGGGTTCAGAAGAGAATAGCATAGTCCCCGTGGGGCTTCTGATTAGATGTCAAGAGCAGGTTCTGATCAAAATCGCAAGAGTGGCCCTTCCCCATCCTCTCTGGTTTCTCTCTTTCTGGCATGAGCTCTCACCATGATGCCATCTGCCTCAAGGTGACACAGCCAGGGGGGTCTCACCAGATCCTGCATCATGCAGTTTAAGCTTTTAGCCTCCATACTGTGAGCTAAATAAGCCTCTTTTCTCTGCATATTACCCAGACTCAGGTATTCCGTTGGAGCAACAGAAGACAGACTAGCACACACCCCAATCTATCCCTCCTCATAGATCCTTCAGGAATAGAAATGTGGGTTTTACCAATGACAAAACTTATCAAAATCAATCTTAGACTAAGTTCCATAAAACAGTATCAGGAAAACAAATGCTGGTTGTGAGCATCTAGTGAGATTAGACATGTGTGTGGACCCTTCCAAAGGTAGAGCTAGCCTATGA
The DNA here is from genome assembly GCF_047511675.1 of Marmota flaviventris. Classification (NCBI taxonomy): domain Eukaryota; kingdom Metazoa; phylum Chordata; class Mammalia; order Rodentia; family Sciuridae; genus Marmota; species Marmota flaviventris. The sequence continues at coordinate 11,907,799 of NC_092506.1, read as the reverse complement.
TATTGCACAGTGATTGGGATTTTGTAACATGATTACTATCATTATTAGTTAATACTGGATAAATAAATCCTTGTTAATTTTGGCTTCCAGTGATTTTAAGATATTTTGGAAGAATTTGAAAATTTCTCAAAACAGAATTGAGTCAGCAAATGCCTGGGGATCCTGCTCAGCCACAGTGAAAGCTAAAAATGTGGGCTGTCTTTCATGGATTGAATTTCGTTTTAGTGGGAAAATTATGCCAGCCTTCTGAAGTACAGACCTAATGAGAACACAGACAAAAATCAAGCACATTGTCTTGTGAAGGGACGATCGTGTGAAATGCACATCTGTCACCAACTCATAGACACATGGGCCAGGAGAGTGGGACGCATCTGCTCAACCCTGGTCATTTGACCCCTGAGGAAACTGAGGCCCAGAGACGCCCAGAGCCACCTCCCACCTCTCAGGAATAGCCATGCCGTGGGAGCCCAAATAGGAGGGGATTCATTCTGATGGGTCATCAGAAAAGCGTTTAGGTGACCCGTAAGAGAAGGTTAGAGGAGAAGGAAAGATAAGAGGGATAGAGGGTCTCCCAGGGCATCCATTGCCAAGGGAAACTGGCTAGTCATGGGAATGGCTGAAAAGAGAACTCGGGTGTGGGAAAGTGTCCGTGTAGGGCTTCCACACACCTCCCTGCAGGAACTGGCCAATGAGCTTCATGTGCACTGCAGTCTCGCACGAGCCCTGCAGGCCAGCTTCTGAGAGCCCATCTTAGAAGGAAAGAAACCTGGGCACAGAGAAGGTAGGGTGGTCTGGGGGAGCCCCAACACCTACCATCCCTCGAGTCATTCTGGAGCATCAGCGTGGCTGGAAGAGCAGCGTGGCAGCCCGTGGCCCCCAGCTCTGCCTCTCACCATCCTCTGGTCTCCTCCTAGGCCATCCAGATCATCATTGGCCTGATGCACGTTTTCTCTGGGATCAACCCTCTGCTGTATTCCAAGCCTTCTGTGACTGGACTATCAGGGTATCTGTTCTGGGGAGGATTATCCGTGAGTACAAAGCCTCCTTCCTGGGTCACCCAAGGGGGCCAAGGAGAACATAAAGAAAGAGCAGGAATTTCCACTCACAGTCATAGGATGCTCAGAGCCAAGAGCCAGCCTTCTGCAGGTGCAGCAAAAGGTCAGCATCCAATTCACACCTGCCCAGCAGCAGCCCCTGCCTCCAGGGCACATTTGGGACACAAACCTTTATTGCTTTATGCCTTCTCCACTGCACTTCCTCAGGGCTCTTTCTAGGAAACATCTCATAGGTAAATCAGAGCATATCCAGTCATGTGCTTGCGAGATGCCTGCCTGTCAGTCACGGCAGCTGACTGTAAAATTGTCAGGAATTAGGTAAGCTATTTGACCACAAATGATCCGCTGTTCTGCACCAAAGAAATCAGCAAATACTGCAAACCAGAGTCTTTTCCAAAACCACTGGCACCTCAGCAGGCAGATGGGAAGCCTTTCTTCTGACAGGCCACTAAGAATATGGAACTGAAGAAGTTAATTAATAGAGAAATGGACACCCATGTTGAGTGATTCCACTTGTGTGAGGCACCTAGATGAGTCAAATGCATAGAGAGAGAGGTAGCCTGGTGGCTTCCAGAGGCTATCCAATGGGGAGGTGGTATTGAATGGGGACAGTTCAGTGTGGGACAAGGAAAGGGATCTGGGTGTGGATGGTGGTGTTGCTGGTGCACAGTGCTGGTGAACTGCACACTCAAAAGTGGCTGGAATGAGTTTTAGGATTGTGTGTCTAAAGGGAATAAAGATTAAAAATTTTTTAAAATGAAGAGATAGGTATCCATGACCTAACTCAAAACCCGAGGCATCACCAAGTTTTAAAACCCCAAGAGTACCCGTTCCCTGCTTCTAGAAGTGGCCCCTATTCTCCATTTTGTGTTTCTCATTCCTGTTCTTTGTGGTCCAGCCACATGCACCCACACAGCGTGCCTTTGCACGGGTATAAAGCCATGTGAATGAAGCGTGCTGCATCTTCACGCAGCTCACTCTGTCTCACTGCATATTCTGTTTTGGAGATTCGTCTGTGCCACAAGCAGCCATAGTTCATGTTGCATTGATGGATCCTGATCTGCTACATGAATACGCTACAATTTACTTGTCTATTTTCTTGTCAACAAATATCTAGGTTGTTTTCAGTTCTCAGCAGTGCAAACCGTGCTACTGTAATTGGTTGTGTGAGGCACGTGGGCAGGACTTCCTGTGTTAGCACACTATAAATGGTCCCAGGTGTGCCTTGAGATATTGCCCCAAAGCCCAATGAGATTTGTGGAAACCAGGGCAATTAAAACCAGGGCAAACGTTAAAACTTCTGCCAGTCTGGTGGGATATTTGAATTTCCATCTAATTATCAACGCGTTGAGCATCTTTTCATTATTGAACATTCAGTTTTCCCTTCTCTACCGACATGCCAATTTTCTTTTTCTTTTTTCTTATTTTCTTTTGGGTTGTTTGTCTTTTTCTCCTTGATTCATTGGGATTCTTTGTAAATTCATGCTTCTTCTTTATTGATAATAATAATCTTCCAGTTTTTTGACTGATCCTTTGATTTTTGGCTAATCCTTTCTTTATGGTATCTCCTGATGGACACAATATCTTAATCTGAATGTGTCCTAATTTGTCAAAATTTTTGTGTTCTGTGCTTTTAGTGTCTTGCCGAGGTAATCTTTTCCTGTCCTAGGTCATAAAGAGGTTCTTCTATGTTTTCCTCTGAATTTGTTTTAAGTTTACTTTTACACTTAAATCCTCAATTTATTAGGGATTGATTCTGGTTATGTTATGTTAATGTCCAATTTTGATTTTTTTTTTTTGTCTCTGTGAATTAGTAATTGTCCTAGGCTCTCCTTTGTCTGCTGACCTAAAAAGCCAAATATCATATGTCACATATGAATATGTGCGGGTCTGCTTCTGAGACCTCTCTCCTATTCCACATGGCTTGATCTGTCTTTGTAATTCTATATTACATTGTATTGATTACTATATCTTTATGCTAAATCTTTTTATCTAAAATTTCCTGGAATTTGTTTTCCTTTTTAGCCAGGGGAGCCAAAACTAATGTTAGCTTTTGATCATCCATCTATATTTCATGTTCCAAGAAACATTCTACTAAAAATTTTCTTCCGATTCTTCCAAGTGGCTTTTTTTTTAAGCTGCAATATACTTTGATAGATATTTTTATTGATTGTGTTATTTTAACAGCACAAATTTAAGAGATACAGTATGATAATTTGGTACATATAGACTTTGTGACAAATCAGGTCAATTGAATTTATTCTGAAGCCACAGATCAGCATAGAATGAATTCACGTTTTGCTGGTATTTATTCTTTTGATCTATGAATAGGCATCAGAATTTAATATCTTTCAACATTGGTTAATTTTTACATTAAAATTTTTCATATCTTTATTACATCGTTCTGTAATTTTTTCTTCATTTCAAACCACTCTTGGTAGTATATTTACATGCAATTGACTTTTACATATTGATCTCACATCTAGTGAAATTACTAAACTTTCTTATTAATTCTAGTGATTTGCTTCTAGAATCTTTTGGGATTTCTGTGTAGACTATGATATGTACTAATAATCACCCTGTTAGTTGTTCATGCTCAATCTGTTCATGGTTTTCATTTTCTTGTCTTACCATACAGGCTAGTACCCATTTCGGCTGTTTTAGATGCAACTGTCTGGGACTAGCTTATCATTTTTAGGATTTCAGATCATCCAGTTCAAAGCTCCTTTCCAATGTATAAGCATCAGACAAAACACGTTTTTAGAGCAGTGGCCAGTTATGACCGTTTCTCATACAGCATCTCAATCATCTCGACAATAGAATAGAGGACTGGTTTGTTGTTCTGTAGTAAAGGGCTGGCCGAGCATGTAGAAGGTCCTGGGTTTGATCCCTAGCACTATTTTTTAAAGGCAACATAAATAGAAAGTCTTTTTTACACATAAGGGAATGGAAGAGGCTTCAACAGAAATTCACAGAGATCTCTTATCTGTGCCACTATTCTATTCCAGGATGTCCTTCCTGAACTGCAGGGGACTTTGGTGTCATGGTTTTCAGTACTGTCACAGATCATCAGATATGTCAAATAGTTTCTTTAATCCACTGGGTTATTTTAAGACTTGGCATTTTTAAATTTGTTTGACAAACCTATTTGATTGCCACTGATTGACACTGGATTGACTAAAAATTCAAATATAGTGGCCTAGAAAGACTTATATGCAAAACACAAATTCATAAAGAAACACTCAGATCAGGTAGATAGCATATATATTTCCTTATGGACAAATAGAATGGTCAACAGTGTCCCCAGGACATAACGCTGGGTCAGCCAGATTCTGCACTCACCTATTTCCTTTAGCGATGGCACTACCAGAGAGAAGTTTGCCAAAGAATAGTGACACTTATCTGGGAACAGAGGAGCATTGCAGTGGGGACACTCAGACCAAAGCAAACTGTAGGCAGAGTCAAGGAGGTTGAGGCAAAGGCTAGTTTTATGAGCAAAATGAGAGAAATCCACATAGGTGGCTTGGACACAAAGTTCACTGGTTTCGAGAGCCAAGGCAGGAATTGGCTTGGCTCAGTGGTGGAGGTACCTTGATGGCCAAGTGCCTGTCCAGAACATCTGGTCTGTATTGTTGTAGCCTAAAAGAATATTAAAGATAGACTTTGTTCCAGAAATATGTGCATATGTATCAACATGCAGAACCAGTTGTGAGCGCAGGACAGGAAGCAATTTCCAGGGGGATTTTAGGATTTAAGTCCTGTAACAGCACTGATGTCAAAAGAGCAGGCATGAATCTTCCTCTCAAACTTCCTGGATCTAAATTTCTGTGGACTGACAAGACCAAAGGTGTCAGCAACGACTGCACACTGATAACCTTGACCCAAGCTGCAAGCACAAGTCTATACAGCAGTGACAGGAATAAGTGTCTCTTGGAGAAACCACTGGAACACAATGAAGTCCCCCTGTGAGGAAAGTCCCAGAAGGCTGGGGGCTGCAATCAGCACATGGCGGGATGATCAAGGCTGCCCCATGCTGCTGTCCTCTGCCAGAAGCCCTGATGCAGGCTCCCAGCCAGGCCCAAATTTATGCTCCAGCCCTGCTGCCTTCTAGCCTCCCACAGTGGCACAGGAAGTGAGTTCTTGGAGGAGAAGCTTTAAGAGAGCCCAGGATGCCCTGGAAATCTCCCTGTCCTCCCCACTGAGAATACCATTCTAATTCTCCCACTTGAATGGCACGACCTACTTGGGGGTAGAGAGGACAGGGATCGTTATCCATGTCCATTGTCTAGATGAGGAGACTGCAGTGTGGAGAGGTTAGATGCTACCATCACACCCTCATGGACAGAAAGTTCTGGAAGAAGGAACTGAGCCTCTCCTAATTAGACTGAGCTTGGAGTCTAGCCTCGAGTGTTCCATGCCCATCACGTGCCTTGCATCATGGAGTGCTAGTTGGGACTCTCAGGCTGGGTCCTGGAGCACAGTGAGGTGACCAGTCACAGAAGTAGAGCAGGATCCCAGGTCTCCTGTCTCCCAGCACCAAGGCTCTGCCCACCACACCAACCTACCCTGGGCTGTTACCCTTGGTTGTTAGGCAGAGTGAGCAATAAGTGAGTTTGGGCAACAACATGCCCAGGCAATGTCCTCAAGGAGAACCTGTTAGAAGGTGACGATAATGAGACAGAGCTCCCTGGAACAAGATTCAGACTGCCAGAGGAAAGGGAGGCTTTAGACTCGGCTCACAGGGGTCAGAGCATCGCAGCACTCAGTACGCTGGGCACGTTCACTGGGATGGGGAAAATGTTGGAAGGAAGTAAACAGTTTGCATTTTTTCTGGAACAAAATGTGTAGAACTTGCAGACTGAGGGAAGATCCACCTCTGAATGGATGGTTGTCATTTTTAATGTTCTGCAAAACCTATCATTCTTTTTTGTCTGCATAGTACATTGCCTCTGGATCCATGTCTGTATTGGCTGAGAAGGACACCAGCCCATGTGTGGTGAGTTTGATGCCTTCTTTGGTGACCCCTGAGTGTTAATGTTTTCCTCTCCCAATCATGGAAAAGAGGCCCCATGGTGGCAGAGTGGCCCAGCGCTGGGTTCAGAACCTTCACACACCTCATCCCATTCAGTCTGCACAACTCTAGGAAGTTCTGTCGTCCCTGTATTGTAGCTGAGGAAACTGAGGCCCAGAGAGGTCACATGTCTTATGTGAAGTCACACACTGAACACAGGGCAGAGCTGGGACTTGGACCTACAAGCTGATTCCAAACCTGTGCTTCTAGTTATCACAAGAATTCAGTTGCTAAAAACCACTTGGCTATTTGGGAAACTCGTGAGTTTGCAGAGCGGTGCCCCAGGGGGGCTCTGCGTCAAGCAGGAAGCCAGGCCTGGGCCACAGGGGATGGTGCCTGGCAGCCCCCTCCCTGGCACTTCCTGTCTTCCTCTTTGGCTGGACCTGGGAATTCTGCTTTGAACAACGTGGAGTCCCAGCCACAGGGCACAGGACATAGCATTCCCTGGGGCCTTTAGGGTGTCAATCAACATCCAGAAAAACATCCGCTCATGTGTTGAGTTTGTTGTGGCCTCTAAGAAGCTTGGGAATGAGTGCAGAGCTCCACAGTGGCCCCCTTCACCCCTGCCCCAAGCCCTCCTTCCCCTTAACACCTTCTCCCCTCTGCAGGCATCGGATCTGTCTCCCGCCATGTGAAGAAGGCCGTAGGCTGAGGGGCTGGGTGATCTAACTGAAGTGTCCCAGACACCAATCTCCTTCCCCAGGACAAATGTCTGCCCCCATCTGCCTTCCTTACTTCATCCCTCCCAAAGGCCAGAACCCCAGATACCCCAACATCGGCTCAGCTCACACTGCTTCTTCATGTCCCAACAAGACTGGTTGAACCCTGTCCCCCAATCTCTGGGGAGTCTAGAGCCTTCTAATGGTGTCTGCCAATTCCTGGGCATCCCCTAACCCCCTTGCTCTGCTGCGTGACATCTGAGTGACATCTCTGCTTCAGGCTCTATGCCCCACAGCTGTCCTGGGCTCAGCCCAAATGTGGCCCACAGCCCCTGTCTCCTTCCCCATACCCCTCAGGGAGGCCGCCTGAGTAGGAGTCGTCGTGAACAACTGCAGGATGTCAGCATCTCATCACGGAGAAGCAGATCCCTTAACATTGACCCTTAGACTTTCTGGTCCTGAAAACCTTCCCCTGTCACCCTCCAGCCCTGGCTGCAGCCCTCCACCTCAGGAGCCATGTCTCTCCCACACCCTCCTCCCAAGGCAAGGCTGGGATCCCTGCTCAGCTCCCTGAGAGCACCTGGGCCCTGTCCTTGTGTCTTTCCAACCCAGCCTTCGAACCTCATTTCCTGTCCCTCTACTTAGTGAGGTGTTGGCCAAGCAAAGGGGGCCCCTGTCCTAAGGGGGCCTGCACGGTGATTCCAGAACAACTCCCACCTCACTCTGCTTGGAATCCGCTGGCTTCTCACCTCTTTCCTGCACAGACTTTTCTCTTTTCTCCTACCTCCCTATGTTGCCAGATGCTGGGCTTTGGGCCCTGCTCACGTTGTCTCCCTCTGTGTCCTCCAGGTGAATGGCAGCATCGCCATGAACGTGGTCAGTGCGGTCTTCTCCCTGACGGGCATCTCCATTTTCATTGCAGATATGTCCATTCAAAGGGAGGTGAGCAATCCACCTGCCTAGGCCCATGCTGCCAAAGGACAGGAGGGATCACAAGGTTGTTTCCAGAGCAGGAGGGAATTCCAACAGAATTCCAACCTAGTAAGATGAGCACTGTGTCCACCAAGTATGGACCCTCACCAAACTCTGTGGCTGTGGAGGCCACCATCATAAACCTCACTTCACAGAGAGGACAGAGAGGAGAAGACAGTTGAGCCTTTCTTTTACCCACCCTACATCCTGTTTAGAGGTAGCAAGTGCTCAGGTTTGCAGCAGGGTTGCCACCACTCAAATCCACAATCGAATGCACAAGATGACCTGCCCCAGGAACCTACGGAGGGACAGCCTGTCACTGAGAGAAGAGGTGCTGAAGCTAGGTTCCTGTCTTATTTGGGGGGCTGCAGAAGCAGATGCAGGAGCAAGATTCAGGTGCAGGGCATTTCTGTCAGAGGTGAGCCCAGGAAGCCCCAGCAGGGGAGGGAGGGCATGATAAGAGCAAGGGGGGAAGCCAGGATGAAGGACGTAGTCAGGCAGGTGACCATAGGAGCTCCCTCCTGGTGGGAGTCCAGCAGAGTGAGCAGTGGGCGTCTCAGTTCTGGCCTGCGCTGGGCGAGGGAGCGGGCAGGGAGCCCCCAACTCCACTCAGTCCTTGGTTTAAAACCGCTGCTGAGGCCACCAATTCCCAGGTGCTTCCTGTCTGCCCTGCACATGGGCAAAGCAGTCTCCTGGCCAAGGGAGGCCCTCGGGCATGTGATGAGGCTGGAAGACAGGTGGTGGGAGTGGAAATAGGGCCACTGGGATCCAGGAAGGACCTCAGTGGCATTGACACAGTACTCAGCAGGCCTGAGGAGCAAGGGCAAGAATAACTGTTACACAGTGAGCCGTGACCCTGTCCTCCCTCGGGACTAACCGAGCAGGCAGGGAGGGCTGGCAGGGCACGGGGTCTCTATCCAGACCTGTGTGCAGGTGAGGTGCTCCCTATGGACAGGGCTCCTGCCGGCTCTAGGATGAAGTGACTCTGCTGATGTAACGTGGCATCTAGAGGATGCAGCAAGCCACAAACCAGGCCAGGTGTTGGCCTCTGGAGTCCCCAGGGTGGGACTGGATGTCCTCCTCAAGAGTGGATTGTGGTCCTGGGGAATCAAGAGGCCAACATCTACTGGTCCTAAAAGCAGTCATTGGGCATCATGACCTCAGTCATGAATGACCACTGGTGTAGTGGTGCCCAGAGACTTCGGATTCCCTTAGGCAAGGGGCCAGTCCTCTCTGCCACAGAGAGGAGGAGTGTAGAGGGGACCACAGGATGATCTCCATGACCCCTCCACCCCACTGGGGATGGACATGATCCTAATTACACCGAGTTCTATGGGGTCTCTTGAACTGCCCTGGCCTCCCTCTTAGCAGAAGCTCCTCAAGTTCTGAGTCCCCATGGCCACCTTCCAAGGACAGCATCCATATAGCATCATAGGGATCAGGCCACAGAAGCCAGGAGCCAAGCAGAGCCGATGATCACACGCTCATTGGTGTCTGTCCCAACAGCCCCTGTCACCAATCACCTGGTCTGTGTGCTTGTTGAGGCACGTCTCAGCTTGGGTTCTTCTCATGCGACTTTGAGACATATCGTTCATTTGGAAGAGAAGCAAACAGGAACCCAAGGGGCAAGGCAGCTGGGGTCTTCATACACCGAACACTGATGGTCATTAATAGAGGGCTGCCCTCCAGGGGCCTCTTTCCTGAGCTGCAGACCTGCTGTGCCAATAGCAGCGTGGGCTCTGGAGGCCAGAGGAAGCCGCAAGGCAGAGAAAGGCAGGTGTTGTAAGAGAGGCGTTCAGGGGTGTCCATGGGGGGGACAAGCGAACAAGAACACATCCATGTGCAGTAGAGTGGTGCACCCCGGCCCCACAGGGACGGAGCCTGGGACCCTCCAGACCCTGCCCTCTGTGAGTCTCCATCTGATGGTCCATTTGTATATGTAAATATCCTTTATAATGTCAAAGGGATGAAAATACAACAATTAGTTTAAAGATCGAAAGAAAGAAAAGTAAAAATGCAGGTGCTGACAGTTGGGCATCAGGTAAGGTCCACTAAGTGGACAGGAAGGGTACATGAAGGGGTGCCCAGAGGATCTGCTCAAGAGACCACTGCAGAGGGTCTCAGGCCTTCCAGATGAGGCATGTGGCACTTGCCTAAGGTGAGCCCTGAGTGTCACCTAGATAGTCAACCCTAAGGACTAAAGTGCTTCCGTTCCTGTCTGCCTCTAGATTAACATGAAGGCCTACGTGGGTAGTCTCCTGCCCTTTGTCCTCTTGGAGTTCTTCCTCACATGTGTGGTCTCGCATTTTGGATGCCAGGCTGTCTGCTGGAGACGCTTTGAGGTCAGTGTCCCAGGAATCAGAGCATGCTCCTGGGGGGGGGGGGGCGGGGTGCGGCGGGGAGAGTAGCAAGACATGACCAAAGACAGACAAATGAGCCTGAGAAAGAACGTATCGGTTAAGCTTTGCTGCATAACAAATGACCCCAAAATTTAGTGATTTAAAAAAGCAACCATTTATCAAGCTCTTGATTCTGAATATAATCAATCTGGGCAATCATCAGTGAGTCCGTCTGCTGGTCTTAGATGGACGCGCTCTTGCATCTGTAGCCAGCTACCAGGTGGGAAGACCCGTGTACGGAGCCCTTGATGGAACAGTTCCTCTCTGATCCACGGGCTACCTCATCCTCTGGTATGCCAGCCTGAGCTCCTTCACGGAGTGACCGTTCCACAGAGTCGTAAAACATGGCGGCTCCCTCAGCAAGCTCTCTTGTCCTCACTTGTGTCACACTTGCTAATCTTCCCGGGCCAAAGCCATTTACATGGCTTTGTAATCAGTTTTGCGGTTGATAAGTCTTCCTCTCTCCACAAATTACTAGCACTTATACAACATGCAAAATATGCTCATCCCTGTCCCAAGAAAGCCCTGTGACTAAGCCCAGCATCGGTGAGAGAAGGTCCACCAAGGCATGGAAACAGGAAGGGGAAGAATTAGTGATCATTTTACGGTTTACTGCAGAAGAAGATGATCGTCTTGTGTCCTTTGCCTTTCAGAACATGACAATAGGTTCAAGCATATTCAGCTTCAACACAGCCAACATGACCGCCAGCCACGTCTACACTACTGACATCCCTGTCAATGCTGCCACCAGCCCTGCCAACCCTACCACCAGTCCTGCCAAACCTAGCTACCCTGACAATGTTCCTCCTGAACCGACGTACCAAGATGTACCTGATTATGGCCGGAGATAGACGTCGAAGGTGCCTATTCCAAGTCTCAGGAGGAGGCACTGCAGAAGAAAGACTCCTTACTTCCTGAACCTCCCATGACCTTGACCCTAGCATCATTGCTAGGCCAATATCAACCACCATCTTCTCCCCTCTTCATTCCTAAACCTATTTTTTATTTGTTATTAATATTTTTACTTCATACATATTTCCCCCTTGGCTCTAGACTGGTCTGCAGTCTGGTGGAGGTCCAACTCCCAACCTTCCTCCCCCGACTCTGACCGTGACAGTCTCACCCCCAAGGGGGAGGGAACGTGATACAGGGCGTGTGCACTGCCAGCCATCTGCGTGTGCCCCAGCACCCCTGGGTGTGTGAGCGGGAGACAAGGGGCGCCCAGGCTGCCCGCTGGGGCTGCAGAACGCATGGCACCCCTCCCCCACAGACAGAGCTGCTTGGGATGGGCCATGGTGGAGGTGCCCGCGGAATCCAAGACTGCTGCTCATGAAGGGTCCTTCCCTCGGTTGCACAAAGGTGCTCTGTGGGCCATCGGTCCCCACAGGTGGTTCCAGCCCATTGATTGAGAACTGGCTGCATGACTGCTCCCTCCTCTCTCTGGTGTCCCTCTGCCTTCTTTCCTGTGTGACAACAGCCACACTGTCAGGATGTGGGGGCCACAGGCCTGGTGCTCCTGACAGACCTCCAGGGGTCTTTCCACTGGAAGCGTCTTCCAGAGAACCTCGCCCCTGCTCATGTGGCCATGCTCCTGCCGTTCTCGGGTGGCTAGTTGTGCTCGGGCACCTCTTCTCCACCTGCAGCGAGGAGGGGAGGCAACAAGATGAGTGAACCCCTAGGCTACTGCAGTGCCAGCCACAGGCTCCCCACAGTCTCCTCTGGAGACACGTTTGTGTCACCAGTCACCAGAGGGCCCTGAGACTACCATATTATGCTCTCCCCACACGGCGCCAGGATGTGGTTCCCAAGACAACTCACACCAGAGCCACGCTCTGGGGGGTAAGGGCAGTGGGCCGCTCCCATGGGCACGGCACCTGTACTTCACTGAGCGCAGGTATTGAATCTCCAGTGATAGCACAGGTGGATGTGAACCCATCTTACAGATGAGGACACTGAGGCTGAGGGAATCCCTCCTCTGAGCCAGTCACTGAGGGGTGGATACAAGGCAGGGTTCCTGTCTGCTGACCCACAGCCAGCCCTCTTTCCACCCGACTCCGGCTCATCTGGTTTCCCTTTTCCATAAAAGTCTCCATTTCTATTCCCAAGGCAGGAGAAGACATGCCCCTCTGTCCGGGAAGCAGCATGACTGGGAGCCATCTGAGATGGTTCCTGGGAGAGCAGGGGGTTGGAGTCCTTGTGTGGGGGCGTCCATTGTCACCCACAGGTGAGCACATCTAGAGGTTGGCATCCAAGGCATTCAGCTCAAGGCATCAAGCTCCTCATCACCTCTGCTCAGGACCTGGCCACAAGCAGTCCCGGACCTGCAGCCCCAGTGCAGAGCATGGCCCCGGAGGGTGCAGGAGAGGGAAGGGGAGCAGGTCCATGCCACACTTACAAGGTGCTGGACAGGGTGCTAGAAGCTTCCCTCCATTCTTGAACACAACAAATGTATACCTGTTGTGTACCAGGTGCTGTACCAGATCGTAAGGGTACAACCAGGGGGTGGGAATCAAGATATTTCATATTGGATGCACAGACACTGAAAAATCACAATGGAAAAAGGCTGAGGAGCTGGGGCAGGGCACTGGCGGGTCCCTGGTAGACCAGCATTAACCCTTCCATTGCTGGAGCATGCAGAGGGGAGGCTGTGTCAGAGGAGGGGGCTGAGCACTGGGAAGGTGGGTAGGGGATCTCCAGGGCTTGGGTAAGTGGAATGAGAGCCCTTTAATATTATAGTAACCAGTCTTCTGTGACAGCGTTTCCTAGCAACATATCAGCCCAGGGTATAAATTGAACACGGCCCTGACCCCTGGACCTCACCCTCCAGTGCAGAGGCCAAGCAGAGAGGTGTGAAGAGATGGCAATGGCTCCAACCTAGACACACACACACACACACACACACACACACACACACATACACACATTCCCCTGAGGAAGGTCACCTGCAACCACTTAGCAACATGCACCCACCACCCCTCTGCTGATACAGCCACCCCTCTGTTGGTGGAGGACCCAGAGGAGGTGACCTTCCTATGTTAGACCAGAATGCAAGAAAAGACCACTGACTCCAATTAAAATCAAATTAAAGCAAGCTTATTATTTCCACCGGCCAGGCTGCCTCTCCCACCAAACATCGTGGGAACAAGACAGCCCCACATCTTTCTTGCAGCCCAGCTTTATAGCCCAGAAAGTTACACAAAGGGGGGGGCGGGTTACAGATAACAAAACTCTGACGAGCATAACACAGAGGTTTACATTTTTGCTGGCCCCGACATCAGAATTTATGAAGGTCATTAGAGCCTCAGAGAGGGTTGTTATCTGGCCAGGGAAGGCCAAGATTTATGAGGCGTCACTAAAGTTTTAGAGAAGGCTGCTATCTGGTCAGAGAGCCAGGCATGGGTGAGTTCAAGGCCCGGGCAGGCATTCCAAGCAGGTTCAGAATTTGCAGTAATTTATAGTAAAGCCGAAATTAGCTTTTCATGGCTTTGTGGCGAGATGGCTCCCAATTTTAAGAGAAAATCAGGCTGGGTCTATCACCTACCCAATGCCATTAAGAACCACTGAGCTCATTGATGGCACCATTATTGATAATCAAACAAAATTGGAAACATCAATAGCCAGGTGTGTTGGCACATGCCTGTAATCCCAGATCCCAGCTATTCAGGAAGTTGAGGTAGAAGGATCGCACGTTTGAGACAATCCTGAGCAACTTAGCAAAACCCTGTCTAAAAATAAACAACAAAAAGGGCTGGGGATGTGACTCAAAGCAACCCTGAGTTCAATCCCCAGCACCACACACACACACACACACACACACCAAAATGTCCTTTTGGCCAGGTGTGGTGGCGCACACCTGTAATCCCAGTGGCTCAGAAGGCTGAGGCAGGAGGATCACAAGTTCAAAGCCAGCCTCAGCAAAAGCGATGTGCTAAGCAACTCACTGAGACTCTGTCTCTAAATAAAATACAAAATAGGGCTGGGGATGTGATTCAGTGAACTCAGTGCCCCTGAGTTCAATCCTGGCTACCCACCACCCCCCCCAGAAAAAAAAAAGAAAAAACAATGTCCTTTGGTGGGGAACTAGGGGACTACAAAAGCTACACAGTCCAACAAGGACAACTTAGCAGCTGTAAAGAGGAGTGCACATATATACCTAATTAAAATAAATAAATTTTTAAAAAGAGGGGTTCACATGATCTCCAGATCTGCTTGAGATGATCTCCAGGATGTCTTTTTAAGTGGAAAAAAAATGCACAGAATAATATAAAGAGTCCGCTACTTTTGTATGAAAAGAGATGAATATAAATAGATATTCTTACAGACATTGTGTGTGTGTGTATATATATATACAACCCTCCCCACGTTGGTGGACAGAGGTAAAGCAGTTACTATCAAAATAACAGCTGGATCCTTTGTATGTAGAGGCAAATTGGGTCTAAAATTTACAGGAAAAGGTCAAGGAATTAAAATATCCAAAGCAATTTTGAAAAATAAGAATAAGCTGGAAGAAACACAGTATTTGATTTTAAGACATATTATATGACTATGTTCATCAAGACGGTGTGACATTGGCACCTGTCAGCATAGCAGAACAGAGAGTCTAGGTCCACTCTACTACACGAACTAAGGTTGACAAAGGCACAAAAATAATTCAGTAGAGGAAGATTGGTCATTTCTACCCACAGTATCGGAACAACTTGGCACTTGGCCAAAAAATTAAAAGGAACTCAATCTAAATCTCAGGCCTTATGCAAAACATTAACTCAAAATTAATGTAGATCTAATCTTAAAATGTAGAACTATAAAATTTATAGGAAAAAAATGTAAGAGAAAAACTTTGAGACCTGGAGTGTTTAGATATAACATCAAAGATACAATTCACAGAACAAGAACACATCGATAAATTGAACTTAAAATTCAAATTTTTGCTCTGTAAAACATCTCATAGAAAAGATTAAAAGTTGCCAGGTGCAGTGGCTCACACCTGCCATCCCAGTGGCTCAGGAGGCTGGAGCAGGAGGATCATGAGTTTAAAGCCAGCCTCAGCAGCTTAGAGAGGCACTGTCTCAAAATGTAAAAAGAAAAATTTTTGAAGGGCTGGGGATGTGGATCAGTGGTTAAGCACCCCTGAGTCCAATCCTAGTACTAAAAAAATGATAAAAAGTCACAAATTAGGAGAAAATGTTTGCAAATCATATATCTGACAAAGACTATAAAGAACTCTCCAAACTCAATACTGAGAATACAATCTAATAACAAAATTGAATAAAGACTTCAATAGTTTAAAAAAGAAAATGTGGGATTGCAAATAAGTACATGCAAAGAAGTTCAATGTCATTAGCCTTTACGCTATGACAAAACAGCACTAATCACCTGTCAGAATAGCTCAAACTAAAAACGGGCAAATACCAAGTGCTAGAGAAAACTCAGAACAACCAGAGTCCCCTAGGCTACTGTCAGGGATTGCATACGGCGCTGCCACTCTGGGAAAAACTCTGGCTGATCATTAAAAAGTAAAATACACACTTACCATATGTCAAGGCACCCTCACTCCTGGGTTCTCTTCCTATAAAGTAACTCAAGGCAGCCTTCGGAACTCGGCATCTTCAGCAAAGAACAGCTGGGGCTGGGGCGCAGCCCAAGGTAGGAGCTCAGGGAGCTGCAGGACTCAGCCTCAGCATGCTGGGTGGGGAGGTGGAGAGGTGAGGAATTCCTAGAGGAACCGGCAGAACAAAGGGAAGCAGGTTTAGACTTCCAAACGCAGAGAACGGGAAGGTGAACACACCAGAGATTGCTAAGACAGTAGTCCTGCCATCTCTGCGCTGAGAAGGTTCTAGGCATCTGCAGTAAAGGTGAATTTACCTCCTGCCTCTAGGCAGAAAAGGGCAGGGAGGGTCGAAAACCCGCCTCCTGGTGTTGGCTACTTCCCAGTTGCCTTCAGTTCAAAAGGAACTTTATGTCAAGAGACCTAGTTGGACTCAGCTCTGGGATGTCCAACCACAAAATAAATTATATTGAAAAACCAGCCTCTACCTCAGAGCAAAGCCTGTCCAAGGAAGGGACATGACCTTTGTCCTTGAAAAGACCCACAGAGCACTCCTAGGCACATTCCCACCCCGCTAAGTGGTTTATCTACAAATAACAGGAGAGATCTGCTGCGCCAGGTGTCCCTGACTCAGTCAGGCTAGGTGGGGACCCATAGCAACCCCCTAGCAGCCACCAATCAGCATGAGACAGGGAAATACCTGGGATGCCAGATGACCCCCCCAGTAGTTTATGGTGGTTGATAACGTGTTGGGAAACCATGTAGTTCAGCACGTACACTCCTCATGGCTTAAACCAATCAGTTCAAATGAATCCCCCTCTTGTAGTAACCAATCACCCAACTTGTTCCCGCCAGTGAATGTGCTAATCATGTTTTAGAGTTGTTATTTGATTTTCCCGCGGTGTGTGATGATTTGCCAAGAGATGCTATGATGTAGGTGGGGGTCCCTGCCTTCTCCAAAGAATGTATAAAACTGCTGCAAACCCTGGGCTCGGGGCCTCTCAGCGTCACCAGTTGCTGTGTGCGCGCACGGAGGACCGAGCTAGTTCTCAATAAACACCTCTTTGCTGTTTACATCGATCTTGGTCTCTGGTGGTCTTTTGGGGGTCCCGAATTCAAGCATAACAATATATAAATATTCATCTCTACCATATATGATGGAAAGACTTTTTGTTTTCCTTTCCCAAAGAAATAAATTGGAGAAAGCCTCTTGAAAAAAAAAAAAAGAGGTATATTTGAGGGTGACGGCCTTCCTTCAGTACACACCACCATCTGGTGGAAAAGGCAACCTCAGAAGATTCTATGCTACACGATTCCACAGTAGATGTCCTCAGTGATACAGCTAAGGCCAAAAAGGGACTAATTGGACCATCAAGAGTAGTAACAATGGCAACAATGAAAACATCAGTGACATCTTTGATGGACTGAACCACTTAGCTTCATCATCATACCAAAAAAAAAAAAAAACCAAAACTAACCACCTTTGGGGACTGCTCTGGCACCCCTATGATACTATAAAATAAACTGACAGTGGACAGATTCACAGGAGAAAAGACATTTCAAATTTATTACGTGTGCGCACACAGGATCTCACAGAACCCATCTGGTGCCAGGGCCCCTGGCTGGACGCTTCCTGGGCTGCAGAATCACAGGTCTGGGCTCTGGGAAGTGTAGACAACGGTGCCTCCTTATGTAGATGAAGTTCACTGGGTAATGAAAGTTGTCTACAGGAGAATAAGTGACAGCCTGTGATAGCTGTGACATTGACCTTCAGTCTCCCAGGACAGTAAGACGTCTTCCCTGGTTGATAAAATGGTGGGAGAGGGTTTACGACAATCGTGTGGGCTTTGGAGGGTCTGTCGCTAGGCAGATGGGACTTCAGAGAAAGCCCCTCCCTGCTCTCCGGGAGAAGGGTGAGAGGGAAGGCAGGGCGAGGCCAGAGAGGCCTTGGTCCCCCGCTGGAAGCATGGGGAGGCCACAGCGCCACACCTCGAAGTGTCCTTTTATGATCCACGGCGCTGCCTTATCTGGTGCCTGGCCTGTGGAGTTGCTTATATGAGAGCCGATGAGGCCACCATAAAGGCTTCACGTGGCTGTCGCCCCAGAAACACTGCACACAGAGCAAACAGCCCCAACCCCACACACACCGCAGAGAGCACTCCCTGAAGCTGGATCCCACCTGGGCTTGGCAGGGCCCCTCATGCCTTGGTGTTTGCTGACGGTCAGCTCGGTGCCCTCCAAACTGTGACTGCCCCTGTGGGGGCCACTGCAGGGACAACCGGGCTGGCGAGCTGTCCCATGTGCCCCACCCTCCAGCAGTCTGGCCCAGACACAACGCTGCTGCTCACAGTACCAAGAGAGCCAGAGGCCAGCAAGGCCCTGCAGAGCCTCGTCTCAGAAAGGACATGCCCCCTCCTGCCGCCCAGGGGCACAGGAAGTCCCAGGGCAGCCCAGTATCAAGGATTTGGAGAAAATGGACTTCAGTCCCTGCTGCCAGAGGTGCGGATACACACGGGTGAGGAGAGCTATGAGGGTCAGTGTGGCACCCTGCCCTGTTCTGAGTTAGCTGGGAGTTGGCCCCGGCCTGTGGATCCTGCGTGGGCTCCCAGACTTTGTGCAGAGACACCTGTGCAGAGGTACTTTGGCAAGAATCTGAACCTAGAAACTGATAAGCAAATCCTCCGCTGCCGCTTGAATACACTGTGCACGCGCACACACACACCTCACACACTCACGCACCTGACACACACACCCTCCATTCCTGCCGGGAACACCGTGGGCCACCTGGTCCTTGATCTAAGGTTGCACAAGTCTCCTGGGTGGGAGGAGGGTGAAGGCCACATGGACCCCCCCTCTCAGCTGTGACACAAACAGAGGAACCCCAGCAGTTCGCCCGCCTCTGTGGGCTTCAGCGTCCTGTGGGTGGAAGGCTTGATGCTCCCCCAGGGCCCTGGGGGCTGGGAGACCAGTGACCCCCGAGCGACTTCTCAGCCACTCTGCTGGCCCAGAGCAGGGGGGGTGCTCAGAACCCGGAGGGACTTGATCACTCCCCAGAGGCGCGGCTCACAAGCAGAGTGATTTCCAAGCCCCACGCGCATAGCAAAGCTCTCACACGAAAATGTGTGAATGCGGGAGAACAGAGGCGGCGGGGAGCCGGCGGCCAGCAGAGCAGCCCGGTGAGTACCCTCCGGCCTCCTGACATGATGGGGGCATGGGGAAGGGGATGCATGGGGTCCCCAGGGAGGGAGAGGAAGAGACCACTGGACAGAGAAGGCTGAGGCCTGTGGGTCTCCCCCTCACCTGGCACTCAGGGGGACAGGACCGTTCCCAGGGCCACCCACTGGCAGAGACCTCAGCTCAGGGCCTGGGGCCCTCCTGCATGGGCAGGTAGGGGCAAAGGAGGAGCATCTGCCTTCTCTGCTCAAAGCCAGGGACTGAGATGACTCACGTATTCCCCCAAGACCCCAGGTCCTAGCCATCTCCCAGGGAAACCTCACCCCCACCCCAAACCTCCACCATTTGGCCAGAGGAATAATTTTAACCCAGACACAGGCATCCTGTCCTGCCCTTCTCCTAGAGAAAGAGAGGGCTCAGCAGGGGTTTTCAGGGCTTCAGGACAAAGACTGTCTCCCATCAATCGCGGAGGGGGAAATGGAGACCCGGGGAAGGAAGGGGCTGTCCTGGCCACCCACCTCTGGGGGAGACAGTGCATGGAACTGTGGTGGGCGTGGCGCCGTCTCTCAGGGTGGAGCCTGCCTCCCGGTCCAGGTAGCCTGTGCTGGCCTCCTTCCCAGGTCTGTCCTGGAAGGGCTGACATCAAGGAGCCCAGGACGGCCTCCTGGGAGTCCAATGCCTCAGGGTTGGACTCGGGCAGAAGGAGCAAAGTCCTGTGGGGTCCTGAGAGCAAGGCTGGCAGTGGGGGAGTCGAGCAGCATCCCCTGGAGTCTGGATGGAGCACCCCACCCCGACCGACACCAGAGCCACCCCCCTGACAGACGGGGAAACCGAGGCCCTGAGAGGTGAAGCCTCTTGCCCAAGTCACTTAGCCGGCTAAGCCCACGTGGTGGTAGTACGGATGCTCCCCGGGCTGACCCCAGGGCCTGTGGCCTGACCACTGCCGCCCCCGAGCTGTGCTCCTGTGCATTTCGTGCAAGATGCCCCACTTGGAGCCTCTGTCCCCTCGCACCTCCCTAGGCAGCAGCCCCAGCCTGGGCATAAAGAGGAAGCCACGAGGGCTCCCAAGGGATCCCTGGCTGCTCAGCAGCAGCGAGGCCAGGACATGGCCGCCTCCCACTGCCTGCCTCTGACCTCGGCTTCCTCGTCTGCAAAATGGGCACAGTAACAGAATCTGCTCCCAAGGTCACCAACCCAGCAGAAGCCAGCAGGTATCCAAGGCCTCCTGCGGTGCCAGATTCAGGCACCAGATGGGCATCCCCCTCTTTTGACAGCCATAGTGACTAGAGAAGCGACCGGGGCAGTCCTGAGGCTTCTCTGGCTCAGAGCCTCAGAGCGTCCAGTCCTGTGCTGTGTGGCAGGTGAGAAGGGCGTTGCGTGGTCCCCTCCCTTTCCCACCGGCTTCCCCTGCGGCCCAGCTGGCTCGGGGTGGCACTGAGAGGCTGGATGATGGGGAAGGAGAAGACGGGGGCATGTGCTTGCCCGGGGCTGTTCTGAGCTGGCAAATCCCCCTGAGGCTGGGCCTTCTCTGCAGGGGTGTTTCACGGGCTCTGCGGAGGTGCCCATCACTGAGGGTCTCTCCCCTGGGTACCCACCCAAAACCTCCTCGCTCACCTCTGGAGTCCCGACACGCAGGGCCTACACAGGAATTCTGCCCCACAGCCTCCTTACACCCTTGAGGAGAAAGAGGGTGTGTCCCCCTCCTCCCCCAATTCTAAATGTTCTCTCCCCCAAATCTGCTCTCGACCCCACTCCCACCCTGTGGGGAAGGTGTAAAAGTCACCTAGCAGGTTCCCAGCCACCTCCTCTCTGCAATTCCCCCTGGGCCGTTGGTGGCACTGCTCACCCCAGTGTCGGGTCTCAGCCGAAACCTCAGCGTGAACGTCTCTGACACATTCAGCCTCCAAGGCCCACAGCCTGGCCCCCCACCACACTGCTCCTCTGACCCTCAGCTTGCCAGACTGCAGAGTGGCACATCCCACCCCCTCTCAGGGCTGTCGACGGGTCTCTGTGAGAGCTCATGAACTGTGAAGGGCTGTGCACACAAGGGGCCGTCACAGCTGTCACTACAGCTGACCCCTCATGTCTACCTAGGCCAGGGTGTTTTCTTTGTCTCTGTACAGGAAGGAGGCTGCCACGTAACTCCTGGAGGTGAGGGCTGTGACCTTCCCTCTTTTCCACCTGCCTGTGCCTGCCACGCACGCAGCAGTGTTGGGGCACGAGGTTGGTTAGAATGGCACAGAGACCAGGTGGGTCTCGAAAGTAGCAGATGGGCCCATCCCTCACCCAGGGCTGCAGAGGGTGGGGAGAGAGCGGCTCCTGAGTCTCAGGAACTCTGTGACACTTTCCTGCTTGTGATTGCCACGTAACCTGCCTGGGGCAGAGAGCCTATTTTTGCAGGTGTCTTCTCGTCCCCCCGCCCCCAGGATCACGAGGTCTGTTTTATCAGACTTCTCACCACCCACCGGAGAGAGGTGCTGCTAATTACACATGCGCCTCCTTCTGGGTGGCTCAGCCCTGAGGAGATCCCAGAGCCCTCCTGGCCCCAGAGAAGGTCCACAAGGGCACCCACAACCCACCGTGGGTCTCAGATGCAGATTTCAACTTTCCCCGTGAAATGACATCTACCCAGTGGTGAGCCTTCCCGAGTTAGGTCTGCGCCTTTAAATGGTGTCCTTCCTGCCCTGCTGCTGTTAAGATGTCCTTCCAGATGAAAGTGAGAACATGGTTTTGCCTTAATGAACCTCCTCAGAGAAGGCGGAGCTGGCAGATGCATTCACCCCCACTGGTTTTTAACTTGATGATCTGGAACCTTCCTCAAGGAGTCAAGTTCAAGCATCAGTCCCCTCATTCCAAGAAAGCCTGCTTCTAACCCAGAAGCGTATGAATCCCATAATGTCACTGTCATTCCTACTGAGAGGTGGTGTTCTAAGATCCATCCCAGTTCTGCCACTGAGGTGCTGTGTGACCAGGAGGGTGACACTCACCCTCTCTGAATCTGTTTCCTCTCTAAAGCACAGCTAATAATCTATGCCAGACTCTCTCTCAGAGTGAGATGAGGGCTGTAAATGTCCTTTATTCACACCTGAGAAAGTCAGAAGCCTGTCGATGGGGTGGGTCATCCTCAACTAGATTCTCCATCTTCCTGCCCTTGGTCTCTCTCATCCCATTTTCATGGACTCTTAGGGCAGACAGTCTTTATTTACTGATGTCCCCAGAAACTGCCTCATCTTCCCAAATATGTCTGGCAGGGAGGGAAAAGGCCAGTGGGTAGGACAGATAGACAGAAGGAAGGGAAGGAGCCTGCAGGAGGGGGTGAGAAGAGCAGTCTCAGGGTCGCCGGTTTAGGCCCTGTCCCCCCTGAAGACATCCCTGAGGTCCATCAGGGACGCCTCCCCCATCTCCCCAGCCTCTCTCTCCTGGCAGTGGTCTCTTCTACTTCACAGGGACTCCCAGGACCTGAGCCCAGTGCACACAGTAAATGCTCAATAATTGTTTGTGGAACTGAATTGCAAATCTCTCTTGCTCCTCCTTCCAGACTCTAGGCTCCTCGAGGGCATTGATTGTGGTGTGTGTGTGTGTGTGTGTGTGTGTGTGTGTGTGTGTGTTAGTTACAGATATTCATTTCTGGAGGAGGTAGCAGTCAGGAGAAGCCAGGTTATGCTGCTGTAACAAACATCTTAATGGCTTAAAACAACAAAGATTGATCTCTTCCTCGGGTTCCACGTCCTGCTTACTCAGGGGCCCAGGTAAACAGAATGCCCTCTGCATGGAACTTTGCTAGTCACTGTGACACAGGGAAGAGGAGCTCTGTGGGGTCCTGCACTGACCACTAGACCCTCCGCTCAGACACTCATTTAACCAAAACAAGTCATGTGGCCACACCAGACCTGAAGGCAACCAGAACATGTGGGCCAGACCAATGGTCAAAGAACAGCGTGACTTCCCCTCGAGGCAGCCCCTGGGGACAAACACAGGCTTTGGCTGGGACACGCATAGGCTTGACTCCACACCCTGCCATTTTCTAGCCAAGTCACCCTGAGCACAGCCCTTCACTGCTCTTTTCCTATCTTCCAGGACATTCTTGTCCATTTTTGCAGTGATCCTAACAACCTCTGAGGCAAGAGGGCAGCTGTATGAGCCAGCTCTCCAATACTGTAACAAATGCCTGAGATAATCAACTTATAAAGACAAAAGGTCTATTCTGGCTCACAGTTTTGAAGGTTCCAGTCCATGATCCATCAGTTGGCCCTGTTGCTTTTGGGCCTGTGATGAGTCAGCACATCATGGCAGGAGCATGAGGCCGAGGAAGACCAGGCCCCTTAGAGTCAGGAAGGAAAGAGGAAGAGGAGGGTCCAGGATCCCACAGTCACCTTCATGGATACACCCCCAATGACCTAAGGACCTCCCCCAAGTCCCGCCTCTCTCTCTTTTTTCTTTCTTTCTTTTCCTTTTTTTTTTTTTTTTTTTTTTTTTTGGTACCAGGATTGAACTGGGGCCACTCAACCACCGAGCCACATCCCCAGCCCATTTTATTCTTTATTTTGAGACAGGGTCTCACTAAGTTGCTTAGGGCCTCACTAAGTTGCTGAGGCTGGCTTTGAACTTGCAATCTACCCGCCTCAGCCTCCTGAGCTGCTGGGATTGTAAGCTTGCGCCTGGCCAAGTCCCACCTTAAAGCCTCCACCACCTCCCAAGAGCACCAAGCTGGAGACCAGGCATTTAACAAAAGAGCATTTGGGATCCAAACTATAGCAGCAGCCGTCATTCCCCTTATTATATAGAAAGGTAGGACAGCTCACTGCATATTCACATCTTGCCCAGCAAATAATCACTGTACGCAGCAGTTATTTAAAGCAGTAGGTGAATTTCACTGAGCACTTACTGTGTGCCAGGCCATGTTCTAAGAACAGAGATGGCACGCTGCAGTCCACTGATCACACATGGCCCACCGCCTGTTCTTGTCAATAATGCTTCACAGAAACAACCTCATCCATTTGTGTGTGTGCCACCTATGTCTGCTCTGCGCTATAGCAGAGGAGTTTCCTAATTGCAACAGAAGCCACGTGGTTCCATAAGGCCCCAAATATTCACTGATTGAGAAAAAGTTCGCCAATCCTGTTCTAGTCAATGTTCATGCCTGCTAATAATCGTTTTAGCGTGGGTTCATGCAGATGAGAGCCCCCAACAGAGTGAGCACTGTGTGGGAGGTCAGTGCATAATCCCTATGGAGACCTGTTCCTGCTGTCACGTGTTGTCACAGCACCCTGGCTGGAGGAAGCCTTGTTAGCAAGCCCTTCAAATGTGCAGTGACTTACACCTCGTTCTCCATGTGGTTTGTTACAACACCGCTGGCCTCAAATTTAATACATATAAACCAGTCACTTACAGTGAACAGATAATGTCCGCGGCTGCAGATTGTCACCCAGTGTGTCCTCGGTGTCTCCAGAGTCCCCAGTCCCTGCAGGCCTCGCCCAACAGCCCGTGCTGCTCTCCCGTCTGGTTCACTCTTGCAGGTCCCACACTGACACTTGCCTAGCATGTCCTCCAACAGAGCTCAGACCTGTCCCAGAGCAAACGGCACAGGCTGCCCAGAGGACACACAGGAGGCAAACCCAAGGACCCCAGCATCGCGGGCAGACCCACCCGCCGAGGCCTGCAGAGAACCCACTGCAGACCCACTTCAGAGAACTTGCTGCACAGTCTGTGAGCTGCTGCCTCCCGGTGGACATGCGCAATAGCTCTCAGGGCACTAGAAACACACACTAGCTGTTCATTTTAAGCGACTGGCACACACATGTGTATACGGTGTAATATATGCACACACAGATGCACATGTACATATATGTGTTATGTTTAAGAAAATATTTCAGGAGCTGAGCACAATGGCGCATGCCCGTAATCCCAGTAGTTCTGGAGGGGCAGAGGTAGGAGGATCACGAGTTCAAAGCCAGCCTCAGCAACTTAGCAAGGCCCTAAGCAACTTAGCAAGACCCTGTCTCTAAATAAAAAATAAAAAGGGCTAGGGCTGGGGATGAGGCTCAGCGGTTGAGTGTCCCTAGGTTTAATCCTAATACCAAAAAAAAGAAAGAAAATATTTCAGGCAATGAGTGTTGTGCCTAAGCAGGGTAAGGAATGGCTTTGATGGGGTGTTATGAGGCTGGTACCAGTGTTATTATCCCCACTTTACTGGTCAGGGAACTGAGGCAAGGGGAGGTGACCAAAATCTGCCGGTGTCCGGAGCTGTGTCCTGAAATGCTGCACTCTGCTCAGAAGGCCAACAAGAAGGTTGACTGTGTTTAATGTCGTAAAATCCACCAGACAGATCACCCTGCTTTTTCCTGGTTAACTCATCTCCGACACCTGGCTAATGGATGGTTTCTCTCAAATGTTTTCCCAGACCATCCATACCCAATGTTTCCATAACCCGTGTCATCTTGGCAACATAATAACATTTGTCAAAGAGAAGGGCACAGGAACCCACCCAGGGGAATTATTTGCACAAGTTCAACAGCTGCAGACTGAGAGGCAGGAAGGGAAGAGTAAGTCCTGAACTAAAGGTAAAGAAGCTGGCTCTCTGGCTAAGCTCTACCTTGCACTAGCTGTGTGTACTTGGTAAAGTCACTTACCCTCTCTGGGGAAATGAGTATGTTTAAGTACCTGCTCCTTCAGAATGTCCCCCTTGGGCTGGGATTGTAGCTCTGTGGGGAGCTCTTGCCTCGCCTA
Organism: Marmota flaviventris; assembly: GCF_047511675.1. Lineage (NCBI taxonomy): Eukaryota > Metazoa > Chordata > Mammalia > Rodentia > Sciuridae > Marmota > Marmota flaviventris. Next base: position 11,882,198 of record NC_092506.1, on the reverse strand, counting down.
CAGAAGGCTCTCAGTTTGATCTCCAGTGTAGCAAAAATAAAGGGGTGGGGGGTGCCTTTCACATAATACAGCACAAGAGTTTAAGGTCAGGACCTCTGACATCAAAGAGACCTGAGTTAAGTGTCGGGCTTATCTGCCTGTGAGCCCTTGTCCTGGGACCTACCTCCACTCCTTAATTTTCGGCTTCCTCAGTATGACCAGAGGTTTGGACCACATCCTGCCTTCAGTAAGGAAAGACACGAAGCCTTATGCTAGCGTCTAGCCTCCATCGGTACATTATTATCCCGAGCCTTTGTTTCCCAGGCCCCCTGAGCACCATGTCCGCGCCTCCCGCCAGCAACGGGGTATTCGTGGTCATCCCGCCCAGCAATGCCAGCGGCCTCCGCCCGCCTCCCGCCCTTCTGCCCCCGTCCATGTGCCAGCCTCCAGGGGTCGTGCAGTTCGAGGAACCACCGCTGGGGGCGCAGGCGCCCAGGGCCACCCAGCAGCCGGACCTGCGTCCAGTGGAGACTTTTCTGACCGGAGAGCCCAAAGCTTTAGGGGTAAGAGCTGCAACTCCCGAAGATCTGAGGCTTAGGTGCTGGGCAGGTAGTGGGCGCCCAGCCGCGGGGCATCCAGGACACCCGGGAAGGGGCAGCAGGCAGTGGTCAGATACTTGAGGTGGTCTGGGTCCTGCACCAAAGAGCCGAGGACCCTTCCCCCCCCCCCCGTGGAGCTCACGGGGGGGGGGGGGGGGACAAATGACTCAGAGAACTAATGAGGCTGATGAGGGTGGGGGAGGGGCAACACCAGCAAGGGCCGGGAAGTTCTCCTGGGGAGCTAACCTTGAAGCTAAAACCTAAATGTCAGGTTGAAGGCAGTCGAGGGAAGATCTGACCCAGGGTGGGTGAGGGGAAGGATCCTCGGGGTGAGGGGACAGCAAGTGTAAAGGCCTCTGGGTGGGAGGGAGGTGGCTTGTTCAAGAAGGAGACAGAAGGTTGATAGGGCTGGGATGTAATGAGCAGAGGAAGGACGGACAGGGGACCAGGGGACCAAGACAGTGTAGCCAAGAGCCAGCTCCTGTCGTTGACAGCAATGATGACCTTCACTGCTCTATTCCAGTCTCAGTGGCATTGAGATATTATTCTCTTGGAGGGAATAAAATATTGGATGGTTGGATAGACGGACACGCCCTTGCGTGTTGCTTAAAAGAAAATCTTTAAACAAACTACACTCAACTGTTTGTTTGAGCAAAGAATGATTCACGAATCGGGCAGCTGTCAGAACCAGAAGGGATTCAGGGAGGTCCACCCAGCAGGGGGAGTGGCCACAGGGGAACCCAGGAGCCAGGTGGCGATGTCGCCTGGTTGGCTGCAGCTAGGCTCCAGTTTGTGGGGATGGAGTGAGATGAGGCGTTTGCCTTCTGTGGACATGCCCACCCAAACTGGGATGGATGAGGGAGAGACTGCGAAATGAAAAGGATGCTCGAGGCCATGTTTATTGCAGACAGCAGGGGACAGGAAGGGCAAGTGAGGCGGTCAGTGCAGAGTGTTGGGACCAGGAAAACCAGAGAGCCACAGAGCCATGCTGGAGAAGCAGGACTCAGACCACAAAGCAGATGCAGCCGCGGGCATCGTTGCCCTGTGGGTCCCGTGGCTGCGGGGAGCTGGCTTTCTCTTAAAACTGTCTCTTACGGATGTTATAATGATGTCGCCTCCAAAGAATGGGATCTGAGTTCCTTGGCCGGCCGCGCTCTCCTCCCGGGCCGGCAGGGGGCGGCGCGGAGCCGGCGGCCCGCGGGCTGAGCCCTGGCTGCTTCCCGCAGACGGCGCAGATCCTCATCGGCCTCATCCACCTGGGCTTCGGCAGCGTGCTGCTCATGGTCCGCCGCGGCCACCTGGGGATGCTCTTCATCGAAGGCGGCGTCCCCTTCTGGGGAGGAGCCTGCGTGAGTGCGGGGCCATCTGAGGGCCCCCACCCAGTCTCACCGGTCCCCCCGCCTCACCCCCACATTGTCCTGGGCTCATCTCCTCCTAGCTGGGACCTAAAGCACTTCCTACAAGAACCAGAGCCTAAGTCCAACTCCTGACCCCAAACCTGAGCCTGACCGTCAGTTCCTAGGTAGGGAAGGTTCCAGCAAAGAGCCAGAGCAGGCTGCCAAAAAAAGATGGCACAGCCACATGCCTACCACCTGAGCCTAAGGCTCACCCCACATCCAAACCCCTCGGCTCCCTCTGAACTCTGCCCCAGGGAGTCTGACCAGCTCAGAAAGCCCTGAGCCCACTCCTCTGACCACACCTCACTGGCCAGCTGCCCACCCTTGCTGGAGAACCAGGTGAGGGCCTCCTTCTCATCTCCAGTGGGAAAGGCGCCTTTCAGTGTTTGCAAAGTGAACACCGTTCGCACCTTGGCAAAAGCTTTGGGGTCAGGCCAGTGGGGTCTGAATCCCAGTCCCACCACTTATTATCATGAAGTCCCTTAGGCAAGTCACTGAAACTCAAGCCTCAACTTCCTCAACTAAGAACTCGGTTCCTAGCCGCAGCCCTGACCATTCCGTAGTTTGCTGAGGAAATCGAGAGATAATACAGAACAGAGCCAGTGACTAGCCCTCAAGTTCTGCAGCTAATGGTGACTGTCATTTGTGAGGACTCCCCTTATGGAGAGAGAGTCAGGTTTGCAGGAGGGCCTCCTGGGGAAGCAAACACAGACATAGCATCTTTCTTCCCCTGTCCAGGCAGCCTCCAGCAAGAGGCCAAACGCCCAAAATATAGGGTCCAGAGAGGCCAAAATTGCTGACACGCCATGGCTAGAGAAGGATGGTCACTTGGCCATGCCTGGGGACCGGCGCTAACTCTTAATGGCCCAGAGTGACCCAAAGTTGGAGGAAAATGTGGGCAAGCTGGACACTTTACAAGAAAAAAATCACAACAGGGAGAAAGAAAGGAGTCCCCTTCTTTCCTGAGCTCCCTCCTGCCAGGCTGTATCACACAACATGCCTCAGAGAGACGTCAAACTTGGTGGAAGGGAAAAATTAAAATAAGAACCTGCTCTTCAAGTTCAGGAGACATCAGGGTCGGGAGACCCAGGCAGGACTTCCCCAGCCTCAACACCTAATCATTCCATGGGCTCTGCACATTGCTGGCCTCTGGGGACCCCAGAAAGTACACATGGATAGCTTTCCTCAGAGGTTCACAGGAGTCCCCATGGGCACAGAAGGAAGGAGACAGGACAGCTGAGATGTGGCTCCAGCTGGGACTCCTCTGTGCAGTCCTGGGCCAGTCACTGCCTCTCTTGTTGGCCTCCAGCGCTGGGAGCTGGACTCTAAATCCAGTGCCATCTTGACACAGCCAGTTGATGCTGAAGAGGCAACTCCACATCTCAAAACTAAGCTCAGTTCCTGCCCCGTTTCCAACCCTACTCCTCCCTCATCTTGGCAAAAGACACCGCCATCCACCAGTTGCCAAAGCCAAAAACATGCCAAGAGTCATCCTGGACTCCTCCTCCCACTCCCACATCAGCGCACCAGCGGGCCCATGGACTTGCCCTCCAGAGCAAGGCCTGCGCTTGCCCACCTCTCCTCCTCTATCGCACACCCTGGTGCTCACTGCCTGGACGGCTGTGGTGGCTCCCTCCTAGTCCTGACCCCCTGTGTCCCCAGGGCCTCTGGGACCTCACCGCCTCCCTCTGGCCTTTCCATGTGACCCGTCCCTGCACCTCTCCAGCATGGCAGCAGCGAACCACAAGCTGCCAGGCCTGCTGAGTGCGGGACCCAGAACCACTGAGTGCCACTGCCACCTGCCCGCAGTCCAGCCGGTCAGAGCCAGCCTAGAGACGACTGCCCAGCACATGGGCGCCATGAGGCTGGTCCCTCGGAAGCCATCCCTCGAGCCAGCCTCTGCACCCCACAAACTCTGCACCTCTCCCTGCAGCTCAGAGGCCTCTCATGTCCATCCTCCAACCTCAAGTACCCCCAGCGGCTCCTGGTCACTACTCCCCCTACCTTTCTCCAGTGTTTGTGAAGTGTCTGTGCTGCCCAATAGGACAGAAGCCCCGTGACAGCAGAGCAGGGACCCTGTCCATCTTCTCCAGCTGTCATGTTCTTGGCACATGGCCGCCACTTAGTACATGCTGGATACACGAATGTTAAAAAACAACAAAGTCTTCCTCATGAAGCCGTGATATGATGTCAGTGGGAACACTTACCTTGGAGGCGCTGGCCCCAATTCCCTGGACAGACCCTCACAGACTCCTTTAGACCCTTGAGAGAGACCCCGAGGTGCCTGGCCAGAAAGCAGACAGCTTGGTGGCCAGGAAGCAGCTGCTGCCCTGTCCCTGGTACCCGTGACCTCTTCACAGAGCCCTGGCAAGATGTGCCCTGGACAGTGTCCCTGCCGAAGCCTCACTGGGCCCCTCTTTCCCACAGTTCATCATCTCTGGGTCCCTCTCTGTGGCAGCCGAGAAGAACCACACCAGCTGCCTGGTAAGTGTGAATGGCGGTGGGGACCAGGGGCAGAGGGGGCCAAGGCGGATTCCACTCAGCTCCCCCAACCTGCCCACTCCGTCATGTGGCTCATTCGACAAGCGTTTCCTGGGCATCTGCTTAGTGCCAGAGACAGGACAACCAGACATAAAGTGCACATGGACAGGAGGAGACAGGACACACTTCCAAATACAATCCAGGGTAGAAAGGGGGCGTCCAGGGATGCAGTGCTCACCGTCACTCAGAGAAAGGCAGCCCTGCTGGGCCTGGTGGGCAGACAGTTCTCACAACGGCCTCCACCTGAGCTCTTTCCACAGCAGGAGGGAGGCAGAGGCCTGCTGCCAACCCCGCCCAGGGAGGCCATGAAGGTGACCAGGCCCTTCTCCCTAGCAGCTTCCAGAAGGAAAGGGAAGCAGAGGGCATCCTCTGAGGCCCCAGGGACGAAGAGGAGAGGAGAACAATGCAGGAAAGCAGCCAGGCACAGGGAGCAGGGCCCTGAGGCAGGGTGGAGGAGGCTGGCGTGGCCAGCTGCTGCCCCTGTCCTTTCTCTCTGTCTCTTTGCCCTGGTCTTTTCCCTCATGTCCCTCTCCGTCCTGCAGGTGCGGAGCAGCCTGGGGACCAACATTCTCAGCGCCATGGCGGCCTTTGCTGGAACGGCCATTCTGCTCATGGATTTTGGTGTCACTAACTGGGTGTGTCGCCAGTGCCCCCAACTTGGAGAATAGTAGAGCCACACCCAGGAGGGGACGGGAAGTGACAGTTTGCAGTCCCAGAGTACTGAGGGCCTGTCAGACCTGATAGATCCCATAAGTATGTGACCCCATGACCGACCCCACAAACGGGCACCAAGGGGAACAGGGAAGCAGCCTGGGAGGGTGAAGGGGGTGCAGGATGGCCCAGGAAGAATGGTTCCAGGCACAGCTGACACCACGCGGCAACCTTGCACCGGGTATTCCCACTGGGGTGGGAGGTGCTTGTCACAGGCTTGCCTTGACTGTGGGCTTTGGTCCCCAGGATGTGGGCAGGGGCTATCTGGCAGTGCTCACCATCTTCACCATCCTGGAATTCTTCATCGCAGTCATTGCCACCCACTTTGGGTGTCAAGCCACACGCGCCCAAGCCAACGCGGTGAGTACTCCCACCCCACGCCAAGTCATATATGGCCCTCTAGGGAGAGCTGTGGGCAGGGAAGGCTCCCTGCCTCCAGCCTCCTCCTGCTTCCCTTTGGGAAGCACGCGGAGGGACTGCCATGCAGCGACATGGAGACCCAAACAAGTCCTCGCACATCCCTGAAGATGAGACTGTTCACCCCGTGGCCACGCGGGGGCGCCGCTGCGCTGAGCCTGCTGGCTGAGCCAAAGCTTGGGCTGGGATTGGGGGTCTCTCCAGGAATTCACTATAAGGCAGACACGGACGTCGGAGGAGGCAGCATGTCTGGGGTGGAAGTTGAGCTTATTTTCCGAGAAGATGGAGAACAGGGAAATCAAAAGGGGGGCCATGGAGAGCATCCAAAGTCGAGGAATCACTTAAAGCAAAAGCTGCCTGGGCAGGAAAATGAAGCGCAAGGGGTGGGGATGGCTGCCGGGGGTCGGGTGGGAGGGCTCCTGAAGGTCTTGAGCAGGGGAGTGAGCTGGGTTCAGGAAAACAGTGCAGAGGCTTTGCCAAATGCAGGAGGCTGGAGGCCAGAGCTATGGGCCAGCAGTTCCTGTGAATGGAAGTCCTCAATCAGGACAGGGACAGTCCCGAGGGAACACACGTGGGGGGGTTAGCTCCTAGAGAAATGGGATTTTACTGCTTTGCTCACTGCTGTGTTCCCAGTGTCTGGGTCGTAGTTGGACCCAGCAAATATTTTCCTGAATATTGGCTGAGTGAATGACAAATTCCGAGTTTGCAGTTCCGGCTTGCAGGATGCGTCTCGAGGGTGCTGCTCTCAGAGTGCCCACAAGAGGGCACTACTGTAACACACCCCGAAGGCTTCAGAGGGCTCCAGGACTTTGACTCGGTTCCTTTTCTTCGCAGTCTGTGATTTTCCTGCCAAATGCCTTCAGCACAGACTTCAACATCCCCAGCCCAGCAGCCTCCCCGCCCCCTGCCTATGACAATGTGGCATATATGCCCAAGGAGTCCTCCGAGTAGCAAGCTGTGACTCACACAGGTTGGAGTCCAGCCTTTACCCTCTCTTCGGACTCTCCCCACCCCCGCCTTGTTCATGTAGGGCAGCCCTTCCCCAGATGTCCCCTCCAAGCCACACATGTGGTGGCACTAAGTGTTCCCCAGTGGTTTCTTTCCTAAGAAATGCTAGGCTGATATCCAGGGTTCATGTCCTTCGGTCCCTGAGCCCTACCCACCCTTCCAGGGATGTCCCCTGGTGCTGCTCAGGGTTTCTCTCTGCTCCCTGGGGGAAATCCCAACCTCGGTGGAGACTCAGTTTGAGACCTAGCCTAGCCCACAGGACTTTGGAAGGTCATAAAGTTCAGAACCCAGAATGTTCCAGAATGTTGTGGTACACAATGAAGCTGTCCTCCCTTCCCAGGGTGGCTGGGGACCCTTCTGTACCTTTCCATGCTCCTCCCCCACCCCCACTGCCTGAGGAACAAGGCTGTCCCTGAAGGTGTCCATGGGACCTGGACTGGGTCTCCCAGGGACGTGGAGACACCTTCATCCCAGTATCCACAGGTCCTGATGCGTGGTTTGTCTCATCCATACCACAGAGGAAAATAAACTGTGTGGCTTAAATTTCAAGCTTGTCTCATTGCAATGACTTACTTTTTAACCTCAGGAACTTCTAAGGGTTGACTTAGGTTTATCAGAGGTCCTGAGAAGAAGGGAAGAAATTTGGGAGGTAAAGAGGAGAAACTGAAAGAAGAGGGAGGTTAGCCCCAAGTTGAGGTCACAGCCCAGCCCACTGTCCACTGCTAACTAAGTCCCTCAAAGGTTGTGAGGGGGCCACATACCACAGATTAGTTAGGAGGAACTAAAGAGCTGGGATACTCCCTCGAATCCCAGTCTGGAACTTGAGGAGACTGGAGGTCCCCTAGAGATGTCCCCTGTCCAGACAGCATGGAGCCACAGTGTAAAGATGGCTGCAGCTGTGCCCGGACTGTGCCCCCACGTGCATTCCAGGGAGGGCCAGATGTGCAATGTGGATTTTTGAAGACTTTACAGCAAATAAAAGGGACAGTGTCCACCACTGAGAGACTTCAGCAGAGGCCACAAAGAACAGAACTTGTAAATTGGAAGTCATAGAAGTGACTTGAGTTATCCTGAATTTGCAAGTTTAATCTTTCCAGCACTGAGAGGCAAAGGGAGGTAGAGGTGTAATGTCCATGAAGATGAAGAATGCTGGGAGCTACAGAACTATTAAAAGAATTTAAAGAAGGTCTACGTAAATGAAGAGGGATATACTATGTTCATGGATGGCTTGATTTGTTAAAATGTCATCCTTCTCCAAAATGTATCCGTAGAGTCAATAGAATCATATTCAAAATTCCAGTGATCTGTTCGAGAGGAAATTGACAAGCTAATTCTAACATTCATGTGGAAATTCAAAGGACCTAGTAGACCCAAGAAAAACTCAAAAGACAGGCAAAGTTGGAGGACTGAAATGACCAGACTTCAAGACATAGTGTAAAACAATAATTCAGAAAACATAATTTTAATGCAAAAATAAACAAACAGACCAATGGAACAACAAAGCCCAGAAAGAGACCTTCACTGAGTCATTTGAGCTATGACAGAGGCCCAAATGCAGTCCAATGGAGAAAGCATGTTCTTTTCAATCGATGGTTCCAGAGGAAATTGGATATTGGTATAGAAAAGAAAAAAAAACTTTAATTCCACCCTGTGCCATACATAGAAATTTATTCTAAATGAGTCCTGGATCCAAACTTTAAAATTAAAACAAGATTCTAAAAAGATAAGAAAAATATCTTTATTACTTTGGGATAAGCAAAGATTTCTTAAGCTGGACACACACACAAAAAACAATTTTCATAAACAAAAAGACTGATAAATTGGAATTTATTAAAATTAAGAACTCCAGTTTAGCAAAAAATCAGGAGTGTGAAGGTGCAAACCACAGACAAGGGAAAATGTTTTGAAATATCAAATATCTGACAGAGATCTCACATGAAGGGATATGTAAAATAAGTCCTAGGAATAAGTAAAGAAAAGATAGACTCCTAATTTAAAATGGGCAAAGGACTTGAGCAGCCACTGCACCAAGAAGGATGTCCAAATGGGCATTAATTAAAGCCAGGCACGGTGACAGACACCTGTAATCCCAGTGGCTTGGATTGGGAGGCTGAGGCAGGAGGATCACAACTTAGTGAGGCCTTAAGCAACTTAGTGAGACCCTGTCTCACAATGAAAAAAATAAAAAGGGTTGGGGATGTGGTTCACTGGTGAAGCACCCCTGGGTTCAATCCCTGGTACCAAAAAAAAAAAAAAGCCATTAAATGTGTTCAACATCATTAGTCATTAGACAAACATAAATTAAAACTCCAAGGAGATTCCACAATGTGCCAGGAGGCCTACAATTAAAAGGACTGACTTCTAACACCAGTGGATTTGGGGACTCAGCTTCTTCTGCATTGCTGGTGACAGGATAATGAAATGACTACACTGGGAAAAAAAAAAAAAAAAAAGTTTGGCCAGATCTACTAAAGCGAACCCCATGCACGTGTTCTAACCCAATATTCTATTCCTGGATACATACCCAACAGAAATGAGTGAACGTCACCAAAAGACAGGTGCAAGAGCTCTGGATGACACCTTTATCCATAATAAAACTTGAGCTTCTCAAATGTCCATCAGTCCTAGGACAGGTAATTAAATTACAGTAGACAGATTCAAAAGGAACGATGTGAAAGAACCACCAATCGACATCCAACACATGGATGAATCTAACTGAAAAAAACAAAGGCAAACTTTGGGAGTTTCGTTCTGTTGATATGAACTTTGAGGACGGGCCTCCAAAACGAATGGTGCCAAATGTCATCACAGCTGACTGCCCTAGGAAACAGCAGTACTGACTGAGCAGGGCGTGGGGCATCTCTGTGTCCTGATCTGAGCCATGAGGATGTGGTTGAGTAAAAATTACCTGGATGCACTCAAACACTCCACTGTATGTTGTCACCTCTGCTTTAAAAGGTGGAGCTAAAATTAGAAAGCGGTACCGTCTTACTGACCCGTTTCTGCAGAACCCAAACCTAATGGTTAAAACCACACACAGTCACTATCAAGCGGTGCCTGTGGTCCGGATCCGGGCACAGCCCAGGGAGGTCCTCTGCCTTGCGACTCTCAGGCTGCAGTCAAGGGGGCAACAGGGCTGCGCTCTCATCTGGAGGCTCAAATGGTGAAGAATCGCTTCCAGGCTCACTCAGGCTGAGGGCAGCATTCGTTCCCTTGAAGCTTTGGGGCTGAGGGCCCCAGCTTCTTTCTGGCTATGAGGTTCAGTTGCCTGTGGCCCCAGAGGCTGGCTTCTTGGGCCCCATGGACCTCTGACCCCATCAACCTCTCCAAAGCCAGCTCTCCAGAGCCACCTGCCAGCAGGAGGCAGTCCTCATAACAAAGTAATGATATGACAGAAGCCACCGCCCATCTCTTTGTAACAAGCTCTCTGGTCGACACAAGTCACAGGTCCCACCCACTCTCAGAGAGAAGGGTGAGTGGGGGGCCCTTAGAATCTACCCACCACAGTTACGTTTCTGCTCATTTATACTTGGCAGATGTGAAAATGGGTTGTATTTCATTTGCTCCCAGTTTTTAAAAATACCATCCTGTCCCCTATGTCCCTCTAGCTCTGGGTTTTCTGTCCTCTCCTTACCACAGTCCCCACTTCCTGACCCACTGAAATCTCTGTCACTGATCTCATTGTCACCAGAATCAGTGAGCTTCTTAAAGCCCTGATTTTAAACATGATCACTCTAGCCATTTCTTTAATGTCGCCTGCTCCTCTGTGCACAGCACACAGCCCTGTGTGATCTCAAGCTGCTTTGCTTTCATTTAACCATCTACTCAGCAGCGGCGTTTGGATGCCTATGATAAGTCCTGGCTCCGGGGACAGCAGATGTTAGCCAAGGTCCTTGCCCTCACAGAGCTCACATTAGCCATCTGTCCCCACCCTCTGCCTCCCCCCCAGATCTCTTCTCTGAGGCAGCTCCAGCACCTCCTTCCATGCCCCACTGGGGAGGAATTTATATCATCAACACAAGCCCCTTTCCCACCGGTGTCCCTGATGACAGCGGGTGTCACTACAGACTTTGCTGCCCCAGCCAGAAGCCCAGCATGCGTCTCTCCTCTCTCAGCCCCATGTTCCCTCTGCCCCCTGGATTCTCCTCGCTCTCGATTTTTCCACTCAACCCAGTCTCCTCCGACCTTTCCCCGAGACTCTGACTGGTCATTATCTGTCACCTGCATCCTGGCATTCAGGACCCTGCCCCCAACCCAACCCATGGCCCAGGCTTGTCCAACCCATCTCTGGAAAGATAACAGCCTGGGGCTTCTTCTAAAGCATCAAAGTAATTGACTCACTGCTCTCCAGACAGCATCTGAGACTCTCCTTTGCCCTCAGGCTAAAGTACAAACTCTAGCTCTTGGAGCCACCAGAGAGGTAGCCCCCAGCCCCACAGCCTTGACCCTCCTCTTGCGCTTGACCTGGCAGCCACCAAGGACCTCTGCGAGGCCCTTCTGCCTGGGAAGCTGTCCCTGCCTGCCTCCTGCTCTCCCACTTGCCCTGCTCAACCCCCATCCTCCTTCAGGTCTCTGTTTACAGGCCACTCCCACCCATTGGCCTCGCCTGCCCTTGTCCTCTCTCCCCTCCAGGTCTCTGCCCAGCCCTCCCCATGCCTGCCTTTCCAGTGTCACACCACTGACCCACCCAGAACGCAGGCTGGCCTCTCTGATCTGCTTTTCCCCTATTGCGACTTGAACAACAAGTGAACACAAATGTAGTGGCTTGGCCCAACACAAATTTACTGCCCTCCAGTTGGGAGGTCAAAAGTCCTAAAGTCAAGGTGTCCACAGGGCATCTTCCATGCACAAACTCCTTTAACCCTCCAGTAACTCCCAGGTACTATTAGCACATTTTACCGAAGGGAAAATTGAGTCCCGGAGAGTTCAAATAACTCACCCAAGACCACATGACTATGAAGGTGGTAGAATCAAGATTTGAATGCAGGCAGGTGGATTCCTGCACCAGCTCTGACGTGCTAGGCCGTGCTCGGCAACTTGAAGTCACTGTGCCTGGGCACTGGGGAGGGACCGTCTGAGAAGCCTTGCTTGGTGCTTCCCTGCTTCAGTACAGGAAGCTGGAGAGAGAAGCCAGACAGAAAAGGGAGCCCAGCTCCCCACCTCCTGAACCCGAAGAAGCTCTCAGAGGACCTGCAGATCCCGGAGCGGGCACCGTGCTCAGGGGCGCGGGGAGGGGTGGGAGAGGGCACCAGGGCAAAGCCAGAGAGCTTGCCCAGGGCTGCCTGATGCGACCCACCAGCCATGCCCAGATCCCGATGCCAACAAATCGTCTGTGGGACAATCGGATAAACTTGAACATGGACTTGGTACTTTATACCTAGTGAGTACTAAAGCTGGGATGAGAACAGGCGTTTCTAACCCCTAGTGTATTTCCTGGACTCAAGTGGTTTCTAAATGCACAGCAGAGATCTGCAGGGCTGCGGGCTTTTGCACTGAGCACCCCTCGGTGGACACCAGGACTCCATTTAAGTTACACAGTGGTGATCACGCGGTCCTACTTCTAAAGAGTCTGAGTCTTTAGAGTAAACAGCAAAGTGCTTACAAACGGAACGGCAGGATGTCTGGGTTTTGCTTACCAGCCAGGAGAACAAGGCCAGTCAAGAACCAATGACGGCCCTGGCCTGGGGGCGGGATGAGGGGGGATTGTGACATCATTCTCTCCATTTTTGTAATGCTTGAAATTTACCAAAATTAAAAAGATTCTTTCAAAACACTCAGCCTCTGACTCTGTGACGATTACAAGCACCTTGATGCCAAGATCATAAACAGGATCAACTGTCAATGTCGTCTTTGCAACCAAAAAAAAAGAGATGATGGGCACTAAAATGTTCCCCTGCCTGCGTTTGGGGATGGGAGAAGTTCTGACAGCTTTACGCAGCTGGGCGTAAAGCAGGGGGTGGGTCCAGGAGGGAAGAGATCCAAAGTCTAACGTTGTAAAGATGTTCTGATTTCCCAGCGCTCTGTGGGGCCGAGGCAGCTCAGGGTGCAGGACATGGCAGAAGCTCAGAGAGGAGGTCCTCAGGCCAGGTGAGTGGGCCCTCCCCACAAACAGGGGGATGTCTCTGCGATTCCATGTGAGCTTGGTGGGTGGGCGAGCAAGAGGGCCAAGTTTCACACCCATCTAGTCAGTGGTTGTCTGTAAGGTTGGAGGTGGGTGGGTGTCATTTAAATCCCCAGAAGGGAGCAGATGCAAGCCTTTAGCAACCCACCACCCCACAGCTAGAGAATGGGTGTCCCATGCTGTGGGGAGGATCTGCAATGTGGGTGCACCAGCAGCCTCTGCCCCAGGGAGAGCCCATCCTGCTGCCAGTCACTGCCCTTAGAACTGGGAGGAACCTCCGTCCGCTCTGATCCAGTCCTGGAGACACATACACACAGAGACAATATGGAGAAAGCAGAGGACCACAGAGGACAGGGACCTGTCCAGGACCACCCTTTCCAGAGCAGAGGACTCCGTTTCCCCCAGACCCTGGGGCCCCTTGCAGGTGACCTCCCCTTTACACCAGGACCCCAACCTGAGGCACTGAAGGGGGTGGCCTTGGAACATACACGAGCCTTTTTCTAACTGTTGAGCACTGAAACCCGATCCTCTAAGGTCCCCACCAGCCTCTATCACATGGTGCTACTCGGAGCCTCTGATTGCCACCTTTCTGTTTGGGGCACACGCACACACGCGCACACGCGCACACGCGCACCCTCAGAAGCTCTCCCTGTCCTCTCGGCTTTCCCTGCACAGTCTGACCAGGGTCACATTATTCATGTCCAGGTTTTCTCCTCCTGCATGACCCACCGCAGACCTGCCATGGACAGATCTCACTGGTTCCTGCAGGGGCGCTATGGTGTCCAGTTCAGAACTCCATAGACAAACCCGTGAACGGCAGTCCGGGCTCTCAGGACACTGGCTTGATCCACTGGGAGCTCTCCGTCCCTCCCCACCACCTCCCCCACCCCCAGGAGCCCTGCTCCCCCGCCCCTCTTGCTGTGGCAGGATTCAGGTGGAGGCAGTAAACTGTCAACTCCCAATGACAGAGGTGGGATGTGTCCCGTCTTGACAGAGGCCAAACAAGGGCAAGGTGGGGCCCAGCTGGCGGGATTCCAGGCGTGTGATAGATGGGCGCTAAGCTGGCTGACATTGGTGACTAAGGGCCGGGCCCAGCATCTGTGACCTCTCTCCTAACCCCCACAGCCCATGCGCCAGGGCTGGCCCTAGGCTCCCTGTGTGCAGATGAGGAGAGACAGACACTGAGATGTCTAGTCGTACCCAGGTCACAGCTCCCAGGAGTAGAGCCAGGATGGGGCCCTGGCCTGTCCCCTCTCGGTGCTGGTGGTCCAGCCCACTCTGCTGCTCTTCTGGGGGACGAGAGGCTCCTGCCCAGCTCTGTCCCTGCCCTCCCAGGGCCGCAGGAGCAAAGGGGAGTGTGCAGGACCCAGGGTGCTCACGGCCCTGTACTGAGCACCAAAACCCTGCTCGGTGTCCCTGGGATGCCAGGCTGGCTGGACTGTGGTCCCTGGGGAGGGGACAATGCTAAGGAATTTCCTCCCCTCTGCCCCCATTCTGCCAGCCGACCTTCACCCCAAAGCAGCCCTGCAGGTGCGGTGGGCCGGGGCCACAGGATATGCACATCACAGGACTCAGTTCACCCTGGGTCTTGGACAGAGGCAGTGAGACTTCACCAAGCCTTCCCTCTGGCATTCTCTAGCTGTGGGGGTGGGGGGTTGCTAAAGGCTTGCAGCTCCTCTCCTCCTGTTATAGGAAGGCCCTGGAGCCGCGTCCACCCCAGGAGAGAAACAGTTCCCGTGGATAGTAATCTGAGAGATCAGAGCCAATCCCCACCTCCACCGTGGTACATATCCCACAAGAAAGCTGCAAAGAAGGTCAAAAAATAAAAATCAAAGCCTCCAGAACCAGAGGTTTGGAAGTTTAAGGTCAGTTGGACCAAAATCAGACCCTCCAGAATACCAACTGCATGGAATCATTGGACCATGTGAAAAAGGGTTGTATGCCAATTCCGTTCAGGAAATGCCCTTAATGCTAAGGGTACACCCCTGTGGGAACCCTCACAGCCATTAAGAAGTGAAAGAGGAAAATGATATCCAGGGTTTCCCAAAGTTATTTGACCATGAAACCCTTTTATGGCAGACCTGTTGGGATCAATTCTCCATGGAACATACTTTGAGAAAGGTTACTCTGTGTTCTTGAATAATCTTATTGGATTCTTGTTGGAGATCTGAACCACTTTCCCTACCACAGTGCCCATAAGTGAATGTCCAGGTGGTTGTCCTCTCTAGAGCCCAGATACTCACTACCCCTCACGGTCACTGCTGGTCAGTGGAGGTATCAACCAAGCAACCCAGGTCCAAGAGCACAGGCAATAGAGTCAGACCATACACGGTTCCAATCCCAGGCACTTCCCCACTGTGTGACCTGGGCCAAGGCACTGGACTTCTCTGAACCTTGGGCTCCTCCTCTATGTAATAGTACTGACTTCCTGGGAATTGAAGGAGGTTGGCCTGCAAAATTGCCTCCTCCACAATGCTGGCAATGTCCCTTGGGTAATGTCCCTTCCTCTCTTCCCTGTCCACGACAGTCACCTGGGCTACTAGTCCCTCCCAACCCCCCAAGGTGCTCTTTCCAGCACCCCAGTGGGAAACATAACAAAACCAAACCTAAAAAATGGGGGTGTTCCCCCCGGGACCTCCTGAATTCACAGGTCAGTCTAAAAATCAAGGAGAACTGCGCCCCCCCCCCCATTTATTTTATTTCTTCCAGGATAAAGAACCTGAGAGCACCCACAGCCTGTAAAGAATTCACTGATGAGCCCGCCCTCAGGGGGAGCCCACTGCCCACCTCCATCCCACAAGCCGGGTCCCATGCTCCCTGCTCTCCTGAGGAAGGAAGGCTTCCGCTTGTCTCCCCAGCAGCCCCCCGAAGCGCTGATGCACCCCGTGGTGTCAGTACACACTGTCAGGGCCAGGTCCATATTGGCAAGCTTCTAGCCCTCTCCACAGCTTCCCCCTCCCTTTCTGGTACCCATTAAAATATCCAGAACATTCATTTCCACTTGTAGAGCAAACAGTACGTGAAGAATTCATGCCCACAGGCTCTGGCCAGCCTGCCATGTTTCCAGTCCTGGTCATTTATTGGCTGAGCAAACGTGGGCAAGTGGCTTCACTTCTCAGAGTCTCTTGTGAAATGAGAGTGAAGACAGTATTTGCCTCCTGGTGCCAGAATGATGGTAAAATCAGGTGGTGCATGCGCAATGCTCATCCCAGGCCTGGAACAGACCGAGTGCTGGTGATGTTGGTGTTGATACTGTCCAGTATTGACCTCCTGACTCGGGGTTAGCTCTCACAAAGTCCTCAGCAGTTTTCTTTCCTTCTCTTCCCTTATTCCTGCAAACCTAGGAGGCCTGGGCATTGCTGTGGGGAATAAGGCACCAATTCAATCCCCCCCTGCCACCAACTTGGCCCAACTTGGCCCAGTAGATGGGGACTGTGTCCTTGTGACCCAGAAAGACTGGGAGCAGCTGCTAACCTCCATCCCCAGGGGCCAGACTATTCCAGATCAGATGTTGATCAGGGGCTACCAGACAGGGCCAGCACTGTTCTGAACGGCCCCAGTCAGAGGGCAGGAGTGACCAGTGTCATCTCACCCAAGTACAAACCTCAGAAACCAGACCAGCTGATTCGGCCTTTCTCCTTGGCCCACAGCCAGGGTCCCCAGCCCGAGTCCACGGCAGCAGTTGTCCCCAGCTCTGTCATGGAGGAGCTCCCACCATGGGAGGGCCTCAGCCCATCCCAGCCTGGGCAGACAGATCCACCCAGGACCAGCACCCAGCCCAGGCTTCTGGTTCCAAACAGGCCCCAGGAGAAGCCCTGGAAGAACGACCTTCTCCAGGAACTGGGCGTGAGTGTCCACTCCCTGGGCCCCTGAGGGAGGGTGGGGAGGAGAGGGGATCAGAGGTGCCGGGAGACAGGAAGAGGTCTCCAGCTTCGTGCTTAATGCTCATCCTAAAATTTAAAAATCAGGAGGAGGAGAATTTGCCCACACCTGCTGCTCTGTGAAGTGTGAACTGGGCCCAGGGTGGCAGCCATCAGAGCCAGCCCCGGGGACAGATGCCCCTGCCGGCATGGGGCCTTGGCAGCCCCTGCAGCGGGTCCTGGGGAGTGTCCTTCCTTGCAGACTAGGACCCTGATAGTGCACTAGAGATGGCAGGAGTTGGTCCCTGACGGCCTCCCCCGGGGTCTGCCGCCAAGTGCCCCACCTCAGCCACCCCCTCTCCTCCCGCCCAGGTCTTCCACTGCGCCATTGCTATGATTCACCTGTTCTTTGGGGGTTACATGATCACCAGAGTCAAGAATCTTCACCTGGTGGTGCTCAAGTGCTGGTATCCATTCTGGGGGGCTGCCTCTGTGAGTAGGAGTCAGCACGGCCCGGGGCTGGGTTAGGAGGCGGGCTGGGAGGCCTAGCATGGAGGCTGGAGGCTGGGGTGGGCCTCCCCTTTCTCCAGTCTCCCCGTCTCGACTTCCACCATCAGCCACACTGGCCCTAGCTCCCTTCCAAGGCCCTGTGGCTCCTGAGTTCCAGAACATTCCAGGGCTCCCTGGCCCCTCCCCTGACGGAACATGTGCATTCAGCAGGGAGGAGGGCCAGTGTGACTGGGGACAGCTCCCTTCCACCGACGGCCAGGCTGCCTTTGAACCCCACAGCACATTGCTGGAGCCTGACTTCCGAGTCAGGGTCATTCTGCAGGAGCCCACGGGATGCAGCACATGGACACTGTCCTCTCAAAGCCGTGACCAGATGGGGAGATGGGAGGAGACCAGTGACAGAGACAGGAGCCATTTCTCTGAGGTTCCCTGTTTCTCCAGGTCCCCAGGGCACCTACCCCATCCCCTAATCTCCTGTGGGGGAACAGCTTTCGCACTAAGTCTCAATACCACAGGACGCCCTTGAGCACGCGTCCCAGACACCCCACTTCCACTTCAGTCCTGTGTCCCCATTGTCCCACCTCGGAGTTCATCACATGATGCTAGAACCTTCCAAACACACGGTGCCTGTTGGTCCTTTGCTCCCAAGGACTGGTACAAAAGTGCTCAGCAAACATCTGAAGGAATGAGCACAGAGATACGCAGAGCCCTTAGCACCGAAGGCTAGAAACCTCCAGCTGCAGGATCCAGAAAAGGCCTGGGGGTGGGGGGGGCGGGGGCTGGTCCCAGCGGGAGGGGAGGCTTTGGGAAGGGGGAGCAGAGGCACTGCAGGATATTCCAAGTGCAAGGCCCAGGGAGGAGCTGGCTTTATCTGGGGAGAGGTTCTCTTCCTCGCCTGCCACCAGCGGGTGGTTTTCTTGGAGAGTGGAGCGAGGGGAATTTGTGGGTTTCAAGAAGCCCAGCTTCTCCCTCCCTTGACTTTCCCATGGGGCCCGCAGTTTCTCATTTCAGGGATCTCGGCATTAACCGTGGTGACCTTTCCCAAGTCCTGTCTGGTGAGTTGGTGCCTTGAGATCATTCCCGCCCTCCCAAGCAGGGGGTAACTGAGGTCACCTGTGTGCAGTGGCAACTGGACAGGCAGGTCGGGAGGATTTGCTGGGAGCAGTCACGGGCCTCTAGAACAGCAGAGGGCCCCTGAGCAGAAAGGTCCAAACGCAGGCAGGTGAGGGTGGCTGGGAGGAGAGGAGCCCAGAGGCTTTGATCCTCTCAGCAGGAAACGGCACCCTGGTCCCTCCAGTCTAGAAGGGAGCTTTGCTGGCGTTTTGATCTCAGTCACTATGTGGCCATCCTCCCAGAAGCCAAAGTCCCGCCTGGTCTGCTTCCCTTCCCCAGCCTGGGGCTTGCTTCTGGACGCCCCTTGCTCCTCACTTTTCTCGCCATCCCCTGTCCTCCCTCAGTCCCAGTGGTGGCCCTGTCACTCTGTCCTGGAGGGGACATCCAGCTTGCTCTCCACACAGCAGCCTGAGGGATCGCTGTGGAATACAAGTCCCTCCAAGCCATTCCACTACTGTCAACCTTCCCGGGTCCCCGGCCGCGCTCAGCTTGCCTCCAATGTCAGCAGGCCCCAGCCCGCACCTGGATTTCCTCTGCCAGGCAGATGGGACCGTGGTCCTGCCTGTGCGGCCCGGGCTCCCTGTCCTTTCCCATCTGTGACAGTCTTACATCTGTCCTCCTGGAGGTCTTCCTGCCAGCCTCTGTGTCCCCACAGCTCTTTGCCCAATGCTACATTCTGCATGGGCAGCGGCTGTAAGAGCATCTCCGTAGCCGAGAGTGGTCCAGGCGGGCGCAGGGCAGGCATCCCCCACCAGACTGAGTGGGTGGAAACGGACAGATGACGGACGGAAGGACCACACCTGCATATTGTATTCCATGGCCTCCACCCACGGCAGGTCCTCCTGCCCCTCCCCGCTCTCTGCCCCGGAATCCCTGGCCTGGTCCTGCCATGTCTGTGCCCCTCAGCCTGGACTGGGTGTGGCTGTCCCCTACTTCCCTCAGAGACAGAGAATAGGAGGCAGCTGGGGCATTGAGCCCAGCAGAGGCTGCTCAGCAAGACCTGCCCATCCCCAGGCCTCGCCTGCCTGCACTGAGAACCGTAAGACTCCCGCTTCCGACACCTGAGCACAGGGAGCTCTTACTGCAAAGAAATCCATTCTAATATGAAACTTTGTCGATTCCACGGGTTCACAGTCTTTCCTTTGATAAGGGTTTGCATTTGGCATCATGTTCTTGGAATAACGCTTGACCCAAGAGGGTGGTGGACACAGGACCACTGTGGGATGAGCAGAGAGGGCGTGCAGACACTAGGTGTGAGGCCTGGGACACCTTCGGGGATACTCGTGTGCTTTCCTGGGGGGTGGCTCATTCAGGTCCAGTCCCTGGCCATCTGGTATAGGATGGTCGGGGCTTGCTTTGAGGGGATGTGGCAATGGGAAGTCCTCCATACCAAGCTCTGTGGACCTGTATCAGCTGTTGGGTTCTCAGCATGAGAAAGCTGGCTGGGTCCTCCTCAGTGGTCAGTAGCTCAAAGCCTCCTGTGTGGTGAGCAGCTTCGGGCCCAGAGACAGGCGAGTCCCTCTGGAGTCACAGAGGAAGCTCCCAGCAGGCCTGGGAGGAGCACCCAGACCCGAGTCTCCCGACACTGGACACTGGCTCGGCCTCTCTCTTGGCTTGCAGAAGGGGCTGTGCCTGACCGCCAACCTCATCAGCTTCTTCTGCGTGCTGGCTGGCCTGTTCGTCATCTCCAAGGATTTATTTCTGGAGAATTCATTTCCGTGGCCAATCTGGAAACCGTACCCCAACTCCACAGTGAGTGCGCAGACCCCAAGTGTCCTCTGACTCCAAGGAAGCCGCTGCCCCGGGCTTGGCTGAGAGGGAGCTTCCAGCTCTTGGGAAACCTCCTCCGAAGCCCAGGTGCAGGCAGCTGAGCCCTCAGCTGCTCCGTCCCCAAGGCTCCCAAGGCAAAGTGGAAGGGGAGGGCCAGCCTTCTCCTGTATCAGCATCAGGGAACTGAACAGGGCCCCGAGTCACGGAGTCTGACCCTTCTTTTATAGAAGGACAAACTGAGGTCCAGGGGGGCTGTCTGAGATCAAGGAGCGAGTTAGTTACAAAGCCAAGGCCAGGACCTAGAACTGCCCGCTCCCCAGCCCGTGTTCTAAATGTGACATCCGTCACCTACGAGCCTCCCAGCAGCCTTGTAGAATTGGCCAAGTCTACTTTGCTATTCCCACTTTACAGGAGTGAACACTGAGGCCCAAGATGCTAAACTGGGTGACTAGGGCCCCACAGCAAGTCAAGGATGCAGTGACAACCCAAAGCTGGGTCCGTGACTCCAAGCCCCGCTAGCCACACCACAGCTGCCTATGCAGCAGGAGGTGGATTGGCCATGCCAAGGCCAGTACCTCTGGGCCAGGTTCTCGAGGTTCTCACCGTGGCCACCCGCTCTTCCTTATCTCCCCCAACACTCACACCCACACGCATGTGCACACACACATGCACACACTTGGTCCCTACTGAATGTCAGCAGCCTTGGGAGCTGTCACCCAGCTGCACCATGGTCCTCAGCCCGCTCCTCCCCTCCCCCACTGTAAAGGGTGCTCCTTCTGTCCCATGTATCACCACCTGTCAAGAAAAGTTGGCTCAGATGACCCTAAGGCCACCTTCAGTTCTCCCAGGGACCCCCTGAGATTCCCCAGCCCTCAGACGTTAGCAAGGGCTCATCAAGAACCAGATGTGGAGCAGCAAAGGTCACCCCCAGCCCCAGAGCCCCGCCCCGCCCTCCCCGCACACTCCCCCCGGGGGGGCTGAGGCTCTTGCCACTTTGCCTTGATCTGACTCCTGCCCTGCCTGGCCCACATGAGAGAAGCGGAATGTTTTAGTTATAGATATTAAAGATTGTTTTTTTTGTTTTTGTTTTTGTTTTTCAAAAGAAACTAACTTTATTTTTAGAACCACACACGCCAAACAAAACAGCCTCTCAGGAAAAACCCTCAGAGCCTCAACTGCCACCACCGGCTTCCCACAAGCCTCTCTCTCTCACCCAAGCTTCTCCCCACCTCCCACAATCCTCCTGCTCTTGAGGCCGATTGGCTGGGTCACGTGGGTGGAGCCAAAAAAGTCCCCCAATGAGCAGCTCCGTGGTCTGAAAGGGCAGGGAAACAGCCCAATGAGCATCACCGCAGAGGAGCCAATCAGCTAGATGTTGCTGGGGCCGCTGTGAGCCAATCATCAGCCGGCAGCTGGAAGTTTGCTGGGGCCCCTTCGGCTGTGGCTCTCAACAGCGGAAACCCAGCAGGACCTGGTCCTGTGTCCCCTCTGCTCCCCTCCCAGAGCCACATGCAGAGGCTGGAGCTGGGCCTGCTCTGCTTCACCTTCCTGGAGCTCTTCCTGCCAGGACCCACAGCCGTCGTAGCCTACAGTGGGGACCGCCAGTCTGCAGAGGTGAGCCCTCAAAAGATGGGGACAAGAGGCAGCAGCGGGCTCAGAAAGGGGAGAGAGAAGGCCGGGGTCCCGCGGTGGCATGTGCCGCTCCTTCCTGAGCATTGTGTAGGCAGCGCACACGGCGAGTGACTTACCTGTGTGGCCAGGACACGGGTAGCAGGACCAGAAATGAGGGCCCTGTCCACTGACCCCTGCAGGCCTTTCCCCAGCTCCTTCCTCAAGACCAGGGAGGCTGGGAACGGTCACTCAGCCCCACGGAAGTCTCTGGATCTTCAGTTTTCATCTTCAAAATGGCCCCTGGGGAGGGTTCTGGGAACAGCCAGTCACACCACATGCATGAGCAGCAGCAGGGACAGAAACTCCTCTTTTGCAGGACAAGGACGATGCCTCCCTCATTCCCGACATGCCACTGGAATTCGGGGGCCTGTCCCTGGGGCCTCCACCGACCTACGAGGATGTGACTCAAGGTGAAGAAAAAACTCAGGGGTGAAGAGGCTCAGCCCCCGGCGCCCCTGGACCTCAGAACTCACATGGCCCAGTCTCCCTGGCACAGACAGGAGCCAACGCCCACGGGGAAGGGGCAAATGGCACTGTTGCTAGAACCATCTGTGCCAGGCGCGGTGGCCACGGTGGGCTGGCCCCTCCCTCCGGCCCACGCCCTGAGCCCTCAGCACCTGGCGTGGCTGGTAAGAGCTGCCTCTTGGGAACCCAGACACCATCGGGCCCAGTTGTCTTCCTGGCCAGCCTCCAGAGCACAGCCCTGGCCCGCAGGTGTCCATGGTGGGCTGCACGGAAGCCACGAAGGGGGCTCCTCAGAGCTGCGGGCAGCAGGAGAGGTTTCTGGGGAATCTGTGTGTCCGAGTGTCTGGATTTGGGGTGGGGCAGAGGGGGCCGTGAGTCAGACAGAAATCTGTGACCACTTCTTCCCTCCAAACTCCCAGTGGCTCTCTGCCTCCCTGAGCCTCAGTGTCTCCATCTGAAAAGTGGGCGGAGGTGACCCGGGAGCCTCTCCTGATCTCAGAGGCCAGAGGTCAAGAGTGGGATTCAAGGTTCTGGTGGTGACTGAGGTGGCCAGAGGCCCGGCAGCCTCTGTCCAAACCCGGCTGTCCTGAATAGCGAAGGCCAGGGAGAGATCCGCGCCCCAGGGCCCAGCTGCAGTCATCCAAGGGAATTCCTCCTGGGTCTGGCTTATTTGTGGACTGTGTGATGTTCTTACTATTTCCTTAAATTGATATTTTTCCCTTATTTTAAAGGGGCAGCTTTGTAGCAGCAACAAATGAGAAATCAGTATCTTTCCATAAGTAGACACTAAACCCCAGCAGAACATAGAGGAGGTGAAATTAAACACAATGTGACTCCCCACCCCACCTCGAGATCTCACCTACTGCTCCTTGTCCTCTTGTTCAACTCTGCTCTGGCCACCCTGGGGTCCCCTGAGGCTCCCTGGACATGTCAGGCACGCCCTGCCTCTGAGCTATGGCCCTTGGCCTTCCTCTGCCTGGACTCTCCTCCCCCAGAGCCCACTCTTTCCACTTTACTGGACCACCAACTCTAAGCCAATGTCAACATCATCCGGCCTTTGTGTCCACCTGGGATGCAGGCCCTGCGACTATCCGTTTCACACAGGCTCAGAGAAGTTCAGTAAGTTGTCCAAGGGCACACAGCGAGTCAGTGGCAGCCTGGCTCCAAACTGAAGTCCACCTACTGTTGACATGCGAGATTAGTCACAGGATGGCCCCTGCTCTCCTCAAGAGGTGCTTTCACTTGGGAGGGGATTTGCACCTATGAGGGACCACCACCCAGGGCTCCACTGCAAAGTCAGCCCTCATGGCCCACAAAAGCCCCATCCACCTAGTGGGCGTAATGCACACGGTACCCCCAATTTTTAGTTCTCTGGAATAGCAGGCCTCTGTCTGTGGGTGGGATGTCCTGGCACTGTTTGCCCTTGCACTGAAGATTCCGGGGTTCGGGGTTCTCTGAATTCTGCTGTCTGCTTTGTCACCTCCCTCACTGCCACTTCTGACTGTCACCTCTGGCTGTGGTCACGGGCTTACTCAGCACCTCTTCTCTCCACTCTGATCTGCTGCTTCTCAGTTTCTGTGGGCTGCATCTGGCTTTAGAATAAAATGTAAAGCTGAAGTCTCCCTGACCGCGTGGCGAGAGGAAGCCGTGCAAATGTCCAGGACCAACCCCATCTCTCTAAAGATGAGCGGCTGGAAGGAATGAGTCTCAGCTTGGCTCTCTGGAGACCTGGGGGCTAACTCCAGCTCTGCCAGTAACTTACTGTGTGATCTCCACTCAGCCCCTTTCCCTCTCTGGGCCCCAGTTTCTCAGCTGTAGAAGAGGACATTGTGCTAGATGGGTGCTTGTGTCAGTGAAGATAGAAAGGACCCAGCTGCTCAGGAGGCTGAAGCAGGAAAAGGACAAGTTCAAGTTCAGCCTTGGACAAACTAGTGATTCTCTGTCTCAAAGTAAAAGAATAAGACTTGGGCTATAGCTCAGGTGTGGAGCACTTGCCGAAGCAGATGAGAAGCCCTGGGTTCCATCCCCAGTATGGGGGGTAGAGTGCGGTGGGTGGGCGGGGGGTGCAGGGTGCAGAAATGGCATGTGACTTGATTCATATTCTTTAAAGGTCAGTAGATACGAGATTGTCAAAATGACCTTCCTTTAAAAGGATGTGGCCTTTGCCACAGCCAAGCAGGATAAGCAGACCTAAGAGGAGGACAGTCACCTCGGCCGTTGGTGTCTTCAGCAGAGAAGGCAGAGTTTCCAGCACCAGGTTAGAAACCGCAAGCAGATCTGACCATGGAGTTGAGTTTGAATGAACTTGTCAACTTTTTCTTTTTTTTTTTTTTTTTCCTTTTTTGCTGTCCTGGGGATTGAAGCCAGGGCTCTCTATCACTGAGCTGCATTCCCAGTCCTTTTTATTTTATTTTATTTTTTTTTTTTATTTTGAGACAGGGTCTCACTTATTTGTCCAGGCTGGCCTTGAACTTGTGATCTCCTGCCCCAGCTTCCCAAGTCACCGTAATTACAGGCATGTGCCACCATGCCGGCTTTGAATCAATATTTCTATAGGTATTCAGCCCGTAAACTAGACCCAAGGTCATTTTGGCCCATTATGAAAAATACTCACACAAACCAAAAAGTTAAAAGAATAATACAACAAGTGCTCTTAAAAAACTCTCCACCGAGATTAGAGGGTTAACATTTTGCCTGTTTGCTTTCTCGCTTTCTGTACTGATATCTCTTTTATCTGTGTAGATACACATGCACATACATAAATTCATGTATATGTGCCATTTTGTGAAACTACCTCAAAGTAAGTTGTAGAAATCATGACTCTTTGTCCCTAAATTCTTTCACCTGCATTATTTCCTAATGATAAGATTTTTTTCTTCTACAGAATCTCAATTGTCACGCTAAAAAAATTAGAAATAATTTCCTAATTCTAACATCCTGTCCGTATTCAGATTTTCCCCCCACCAAACCAAAAAAGTCTCCATTGTGATAAATTTTTAGCCTGGGTCTAATCACATTTTACGTATTATATTTTATTATCCAGGAGGGACAGGCTAGGTGAGCAGTGGCTTCCGGAAATAATGAGCACATACACCCTGTAGAGGTCAGGGGCAAGAGCAGCTGAGGTGGTGGGGGGTAGACAGAGCACCTGGGGCCCCCCACCACCTATATCACTTTATTTTCCCTTTACCTAGAACAGTTCTCTGCTTTGTTTCATGACAGGGACTTTTTGAGACATGTTGGTTTGTGGAATGTGTGATGGTCCCCTGGTGGGGCCTCTCACTTCTTCCTCCCCCACCTCCTCCCTGCAGCCTGGCAGTAATGTCTAGGGCTTGGTCCCATGCAGGAACCTCTGCTGAGAAGAACATTCTGGAAAGGATTCCTCATGCTGTACCCCACCTGGGGCACTGCAGGGAGGGGGACACTCGCTCCTCCATTAGCCATGCTGGGCCCAGGGAGACAGTTTTATTCCTTTTTCCTGCAAGAGTTTTTATTTTATGAAACAGCACACATCACTAATCAAATAGG
Source organism: Marmota flaviventris (assembly GCF_047511675.1). Classification (NCBI taxonomy): domain Eukaryota; kingdom Metazoa; phylum Chordata; class Mammalia; order Rodentia; family Sciuridae; genus Marmota; species Marmota flaviventris. Next base: position 11,856,508 of record NC_092506.1, on the reverse strand, counting down.
AGAATGTTGCCATGTGTCCTTCTGTAATATATGAACATACACAACAGGGAAACTTCAAATGCATTTAGCCTTCACTTTATAGCACTCAGTTGGAAGCAATGGCTTAAACGCCGTATTTTTTTCTTTTTACTTAGAGTCGCTCCTTGTCACATGCATGCAACAATGCAGAGTCTTTGGGGCTCTCCCTGGAAGGCATGTATGATTACCAGTGCCACAGCCAAGTCATGGGAACCTGCAAGTCTGCATACGGGCTCGGGAGGCTGAAGGGGAGGATAGCCAGGTTCTCTGCCTGCTCTGGCCCTTGAGGCTTCCACAACCAGGAGCCAAAAGAAGGAAGACACCATAGCCCACATCTCTAAGCAACACCTCCTGCAGTCAGATATCAGCTCAAGGGCCTGGGAGCAAATTAACCAGAAGCCTCTGGTGCCTGGGTCCCCACAGCCAGGGCTTTTCCACTCCCTGGAGAAGACAACGCCCAGTGAACTTTGATCCCGGGAGAGACAGGCTACCCTGTTGAGGTCAGGGGCAAGAGAAGCTGCAGGATGGGGGGGGGGGGGGGGCGGTAGAGCACCTGGGGCTCCCCCACCTCCTAACTTCCTCCTGCTTGCAAAATTTCACATGTTCTAAAAATCATTGAATTGTAGGGGGAAAAAATGAGTCCATCTAAAGCAATTTATTAAATAAATAATGATACAGCTGAGCATGAAGGCACACACCTATAGTCCCAGCAACTCGGGAGGCCAAGGCAGGAGGATCACAAGTTTGAGGCCAGCCTGGGCAACTTAGTGAGAGCCTGTCTCAGAATAAGAATTAAGAAGGGCTAAGGATGTCACTCAGTGATAGAGTATTCCTGGGTTCAATCCCCAGTACCACTAAATAAATAAATATGACGATACAAAACACAGAAACAGTTAAGAATCTCGAAGGTAGCACTGGAAAGATTGGGAAATAGGGAAAGGAGATCTTTTCACCCTACCCTGCCTACAAAAAAAAAAGTGGACTTGCACTCTGTGGTTGAGATTGAAAATTCCCTGTGGCCTTGAACCTGGTATTCTACTTTCTATGCTCATTGACCTTTTGCGTTAGAAGAATCTCTGTGGATCATTTCACCCTCATGTATCAGATGGAGAAACTGAGGCCTCGGTGGGTGATGGGGCTTAGTGGAGATAACCAGCAGCCTCTGCGTTGCCCCTCTGCCCATGGCCCTCCTAGCCCCAACCCCCTGCTTCCCTGGGAGCCCAAGAGCATAAGAAATATAAGTCCCATCTGTGTCTGACCCGTCCTAAGTCTCTGGCTCCCAAACCTACTGTCTCCTCCAGTCTGTGAGACAACCCTGCAAACTAACCCCACCTCCACCCCAGGAGCACACTGCGAAACCCCAAGGTTCCCGGAGGCAGGTCCTGAGGCTTGTCAGCATCTCGATCATTTATTCCCTGCTTCCTTCATCCCACAGGAAAAAACTGAGCTCCTGCCGCGCTGTGTCTGGGGCAGATCCCCACGTCAAACCCCGACACGTCCCCAGCCCCCAGAGGTCGACCCTGTTGGGTGAGCCCGGCCTGAGTCAAACCATCACACAACTAAATGTAAACCCGCTCTCAAGGAAAACAGAAGGGTTATCAGAGAACATGATGGAAACCTGACGGGGAATTCGGTGGGGTTGGGGAGGAGAGGGGGTCGAGAGTCAAACACTCTTGGACAAGGGGTACATCTTTTTTTCCTATTTCAATAAACAAAAATAAAATTACAGTATAAATGAATCTTATGATTGCTCCCAACCATAAGACAAAGAATGATAGAACTGGAAATGACCTTGAAGGTTACGATCTGGTCCAACATCTCCATTTGACAGATGGGGAAACAGACTCAGGAGGGGAAGGGGTGTTCCAAGGTCACCCAGCTTGTACCCTTAGAAGCAACCAGCTCTCCTCCCTCTACCGGTAGTCCCCTCCTCGTGACGCCACCAGCCAGCTCCTGCCGAACAGTGAGGGATATTCCTGCTCCCTTCGCCGACTCCCACGCGGGGTCCCGACCCCAATAGCACCCCCTCCAGCTTTTCCCAACTGTGGCTCTGCGCCCCTGTCGTGACCCACAGAGGTAGCAGAGAAGACTAGGAAAACTATCCCTTAAAAAAAAAATCCAGAAAGGGTGAGAGGGTCCAGGAACACGGAGGACATGGGAATGGCCAGCGCTGGAGACAGAGCAGAGGCAGTCACCATGGCCCACCCCAGGATGCCAGCCCCAGCCACACCCTCCCAGGTTCAGGGCAGCCCGGGGAAGATGTCAGGATTGGCAGGTGCCACTTGTAAAAGGACACACAGGCTTTGTGTAGGGAAGTAGCCTTTTCTGCAGGGGATGGCTGGGGATCTCTGAAGGAGCCTCTCCTGGGGCCTCCTCTAAGGTGCTTGAGACGGTCTACAGGACCCAGGGTGCACACCATCCCAGGCCTCAGGAGGGCCCCTCCCCAGATTCTCACAGCTGGTTTGCATCTGGCACGGAAGATGACACTAACATGTACAGAGCCACCTCTGTGTGCCACGGCCGTGTGGGACACTTTGCACGTAGTCTTCCATTTGGTCCCACAAGGTCCCACGGATGGGTATCTCCCTCCGCTTTGGAGGTGAGCAAAGGGAGGCTCGGGAGGTTTGCTGGCTTGCTCAGGTGAGGGAGGTGTGACGTCCAGGCAGAGTGCCCGCAGCCAGGAGGCGGCAGGAGCATCACCAAGGCCCAGCATGGCCCGCAGGACAGGAAGGATGGGAGGGGCCGGTCAGAAGCGTCACCTGGGACACCCTGAAGGCAAAGCTTCCCAGGTGCCTCCCTGGAGATCTGATTCTGACAGCCAGCCATGAGGCCCAGGTGGTGGTGTTTTCAGCCCGTGTCCAGATGATTCTTAGGATCAAACAAGAAGGGGCAACACCGCGGAGAAAAGAGAAGGGACTGTTTCCGGGTTCACTGGCAACTGGAGATGTTTGGGGGGTGGTTATTTTTGCTTAGGGAGGCATGAGGCACTAAGGTGGACCGACAGGGGGATGGGAGTTTGGCCTTCTGTCGCTGTCCATCCACAGCCCGTCTGAGCTGAGCAAACCGAGGTGATGCCCCTCGCCCCCACGCGGGAGGCCTGGTGATCAAGCAGGGGACCCAAGTGAAGTCTCCAGTCCGTGATGGGGAGAAACCAGACAGGTGGAGCTGGGGGGCTGGTGAGGAGGGAGGGGCGGCAGGCGGGAGGGGGAGAGAGCAGGAAAAGCCAGGCTTCCCAGCCAGCGGTCCTGAAGGCACGCCCAGCTCCTCCCCTCGTTAGCGGTGTCAGCTCACGTGGACCCCACAGTTCTGGAAGGCAGGGGGGAAACTGGAGATGGCCGTGGAGAGAAGGTACCAGGTAAGAGGCAACCAGCTCCCAGCCCCCAGCAGGGACCTTCCTGCGTCTCCAGGGTGTGGCTTTGTCCGTGAAAGGTCTGGGCGCACACCGCTAAGTGAATGGCATGGTGATGTCTCCTCCTGTGGCCTTTGATTCCCACCAGCCCCGTGTTGCAGACCCCTAGAGTTGCTGGCCATGGTGGCCTGTCCTTTGGTTTTAGTGACTACAAATTACACCCACACCGTGTCCTACCTACCACCTTCCCTAGTGACGAGGCTTTTCAGATGGGAAAACGAGACCCAGGACGAGGGCATCTGCCTCATTCTTGGGCCCCAGATGTGTGGGCTACAGACACCCTGAGATGGCCGAGGCCAAGACCTGGGCTCCAGCCCCCTCCAACAGGCTTCAGGCAGCCCTGCCCACAGCCCGCCTGCCTCTAAGGCCAGCCCGTCAACGGTGACAGTCAGCCAGTGATTGTCTCTTCCCTGGAAACCCCAAGGGCACCGTGGCAGAGCCCAGAGGCCCTGGGGATGCCCACCCCACCCAGGAAGAGCTCTTCCACCAGGGAAAGCCAATGAGTCTGGGGGTAAGTGGACCCCCTAGGCCCACCCTTTACATCATCAGCTGCTACCGTGGCCCTGGAGGTACGGGAAGAGTGTCTGGGAATATCAGGAACGTCACAAAGCCATCCCAGCAGTGACACAGTGACAGGTCCTACAGGGCCCGGGGAACATCAGCCAGACAGAGAGATCAGGTCTGCTGGGTTTCCCCGCGTGCCCCCAGCTCCAAAACTCACAGCAAAGGGCTGGGCTGCCAGCTCCTGGAAGTCTCCTGCTTGAACCCAGAACGAGGGGCAGTGCTCCCAGCAGCACCTGTCCCCTCCCCAGGCCCCAGGAGCCAGGCAACATCCTCCTAGGGCTGCTGTGGTGAGGGCGACTTCTCCCCAGTTCCCTCTGCTGATGCCCCTCACCTGTGCTACCCAGGGTCTTCCCACTGTACCTGCCAGTGTGGCAGAAGGTTGTGCCTGCCCAGCTCTGATGTCAACGCAGGCAGCTGAGCAGAAGTAGTGGGGGAGCAGACGTTTGAATCCCAGCACCTCCATTCACTGCCTGTGTGGCTCTGAGCCCCTGTTTCCAAAATGGGGTGTCACCTACCCTGCTGGTGAGCACCAAATGTTGGGGGGAGCAGAGAGTCCCTGGGAGAAGCTACTTCTCTTAGGTGACCCTCAAGAGGCACAGTGTCAAGGTCAGGGTCAAAGAGCTTCTCTCAGGGTCACAGACACCTAGGAGACTTCTGGTCACACTCTGGGACAAGCGACCATGTGTTCTGGGCATCACGAAGGCAGAAGCAACCCTGTGTTCTAAAAGGAGAGGTGGAAACTGGAGATGCCACAGGCAGAGAGTAAAGAGCTCCGGCTTTGTCCACGGCAGAGTCCCCGGTCCCAGGCCCTGTTCCTGAATCACAGCAGTGAAGATGCCACCTCCTGGCGTGGGTATCAGGAGAGCTAACTAATGATTCAAGGCACAGGGGTGAGTACCCTGGAGACTCGCCAGTGACAGAGCCACCCGGGAAGGGCTGCAGAGACCCAGGGACTTCATTTTCTCCCCAGGCCCACAGGGGAGAGTTTGAGTCTGTGACATGGGACTGGAGTTGCAGGATTAGAGCTCTCTTGGCTGAGGGGAAGCCCAGGTCCACCCCATGGGAGCACCCAAGCAGGACTGGATGGCCCAAGATGGAGCGGGACGGTTGGGGTACTCGGCTGCTTCAGAGAATCTGGGGGCAGCATGAAAAAGGGCCAAGCCCCAAAATATACAGCCCAAGGAGGCAGAAAGGTGATGTTCCCAGGGACGCGCCCCCTGTGATGGCACTCACGAAACGTAGCTGCCAGGACTGTGGCTTGATTCCTGGTCCCAGATCAATGTCACCCTGTCACCTGGGCAGGTGGCTTCCCTTCTTTTAGCCTTAGTTTGTTGTTGTTGTTGTTGTTGTTTTTTAATCAAAATAAGGAGCTGGTCACTCCCTCCTTGAAGCATGGTCCAGGGACCAGCAGCTTTGGCATCACCTGGGAGCTTGTTAGAAATGTGGCCCCAGGCCCACTCCCAGGGGCAGAGTCAGCCTGCACGTTATAGTGAACCCCAAGCTGTTCATCCAGGTTCGAGAAGTCCTGGACCAGGTACCTGGGAATCTGCAGTGGCCGCCCACTAGGCTCCTCCTTCCAAGCCAGCAGAGCGTCAGAGAGACCTACCACCCTCCCCTGCTCCCAGAAGGCCCATTTCTCTCGGTTTCGTGTAGGAGCCCTGAGCCTTAAATACCCTCGGCTCTGCATGAGGGGTTCACAGGAAGGCAGGTGCTGAGGTTCCCCAAGTCCATCAGTCCTCCTGTCTCTCCGTGCAGTTCTGCATCTCAGGATGAACCACCCCGTCACCTCAAGGGATAGCATGGTTCACCGGGTGAGTTTATCAGCCATTGTCTCTGACTCTGGGCACAGCTGTCCTGCCCATGAGGGACCACGTTAAGGTGGATACTTACAGGAGCCTTTGCACAGGATGGAGGAAGAGTGGAGATCGGACTCTGTCCTCTATCCTATCTACTGTCCAGTGTGAGCCCCCAAGCACCCTCCCTTCTTGTAGAAGCCTCCTGCCTCTAACTAGAACCTAAAGTCCCAATCCCTCTGCTTTACCACAGTTCCCCATGCCTGCCCCCTGCTGTGGCCACCATATGGCCCCAACCAGATAGGGAGAATGCAGATGGCAGTAACCTTGCAGGACCTCCTGGGCCAGACCTTCGGAAGGGGATCCATCCAGTCCTGAGCAGCCCCCAACAGAGCCATCTCTCTGTCTAACCTAGAGACTTGGGATGGTGTATTCATGTCCTAGGGTGGCCACACAAATGACCACAAGCTAAATGGCTTAAAACAGCGGAAACATAATCTCTGATCCTGTTAGATGAAAGCCCTAAACCAAGGCATTAGCAGGATTCGGTTGTCTCTGAAGTCTGTAGGGGAAGATTCTTTCTTGCTGCTTCTCCACTTTCTGTAGTTGCTGGCAATCCTTGATGTCCCCTAGCCTACAGACACACGACTCCAGTCTCTGCCTCCATTGTCACATGGTCTCTGTGTGTTCCTTCTCTTCTTATAGGGACACAAATAGAAATCCAGTGTGACCTTACCTTAATAGGACTGCATCTGCAAAGACCCTATTTCCAAACAGGTCCCATTCACACATGTAAGTTACGACTTCAACAGATCTTTTGGGGAAAATGTAATTCAAACCACAGAAGAAAATGGTGTTTATATTAAGGTGGATTCTGAGGATTGATTAATGTTGTCCTCCAGGACACAGGAGGCACTGTCCATATGTCTGCTATCTGGGCCACGTGCCACAGAGCCACCTTCTGGCTATTCAGGCTGACTTAGTTCTGGTGGCCCAGGGCTCTAGCAGTTGGAGTAGAGATGTCTTTTCAGCTGGGGCCAATGGTCCCTAGCACCAGGGGCAGGTTGGAGGCTCTTCACGGGGAGGCCAGCACCCTCTCCTACTGACTGGGTAGCAATGGGTGCTCTGGTCTCCCCGGCAGATGAAGGTCAATGCAGGGCTAAACCTGGCCAGCTCTTGTGTGCCGGCCTCGGGGTGTGCACCTTAGTGACAGAGCTGGTGGTCAGCAGCAGGTGCACTCAGGTAAGTGCCAGGGGCCCAGCAGAGGAGAGAGACGGGGGCCAGGGGACCAGCACCTGCCTCTTTGTGAACCTTCTCATCCTGGAAACAACCCTCAGAGATGTCGTCTTGTCCCCCATTACCAAAGCCAAGCTGGGGAATCAAGCTGAACTGCTTTTAATCCAGAATCCCTGAGAAAGCTCAGCCTCCATCCACCTGCCGGGGATTCCTGCCCCTCCACTGGGTTTCCATGTCGATTCTGGTGTAAAGAATGTATTGCATCAAGATACTCCAGCCCACTGTCCCCTCCCAGGGGGGCCCTTTAAAGGGATCGGGGCAAAGGGGAACATCAGGAAGACCACAAAGCTGAGGAAACCGGGGCCTATCAGTCCTACTCTCCTCTGAGTGGGTGTGTCTGGGTCAGATCCACGTGAATCACACACGGACACCATAGTCCTGGATGTGACAAAGGAACAGGAGCAGCAAAAGGCTCTTCTTAGCTAGAACCCCCCACACCCCCAGGTGCAGGGGGTACAGGAAACCCACAATGATGGCTGCCCCCTTCCCGACCACCTCAGTGGCCCAGCTGCCCATGATCCCAGACCACCCCCCACAGCTGGGGTCCCCACACCACCCCGGACTCAGCTTCCCCCCCCCATGACCCAGTGGCCTAGATCTTAGGGCAGCCCCTCTCCTTTTTCATTCATAGAGGACAAATTGTTGCTGGCAGTTTGATGCCTTGAGGCCCTGTGTCCCTGTGGGACTATGTCCCCCAATATTCCTATCCCCACCTCCGCACATCCCCATCCCCCCATCCCCATTATGGATCAGCATCCCCATATCAGAGAAAACATTCCACATTTGGTTTTAGGGGATTGGCTAACTTCACTTAGCATAATGTTCTCCAACTCCATCCATTTACCTGCAAATGCCATGGTTTTATTCTCTTTTAGTGCTGAGAAATGTTCCATTGTGTATATATGCCACAGTTTCTTTATCCATTCATCTACTGTAGGGCATTTAGTTTGGTTCCACAGTTTAGCAACTGTGAATTGTGCTGCTATAAACATTGATATGTCCCTGTAGTATGAGGTTTTTAAGTCCTTTGGGTATAGACCAAGGAGAGGGACAGCTGTGTCAAATGGTGGCTTCATACCCAGTTTTCCAAGGAATCTCCACACTGCTTTCCATATTGGCTGCACCAATCTGCAGTCCCACCAGCAGTGTATGAGGGTACCTTTCCCCCACATCCTCGCCAACACTTATTGTTGTTTGTATTCTTAACAGCTGCCATTCTGACTGGAGTGAGATGAACTGGTGAGTGGGTCAGCGTGGGTGCTGCAGGAGGGGTACACCCTTGCTCTGTCCGTAGGGCTGGCCAGGGAAGGCAAAGGGAAGAGGGACAAGAGAGCCTCAGGGTGAGATTCAGAGCTGGAAGCCTGTGCTCCGGGCCCCGTGGGCACAGCAGACAGATAAGCCCCGCCTTCCATCCTGGAGGACCTCTACTCCCCCGTGGGGGACGCTGCTCTGGGCCCTTGAAGCACAGGGGTGGGGGCAGTGCAAACTTGCGGGGAACCACGCTTGAAGACGTCACAAGGGGGCGGGGCTCTGATCCTGGCTGAAGCCTGCCCCTAGCATGCGCTGACACAGGGGTGACTTCAGCTCACTTCAGCGGGGCTTCCACCAGCTCCTGCCCCTGCCCCTGCCCCTGCCCCTGCCCCTGCCCCTCACACCGGCCTGAGGAGGGCAGGGAAGGGCTTGTGATCCCTCCGGTCACAGACTGGAAAACTGAAGCCCAGAGAAGCGAGGTGACCTGGCTGAGGTCACATCTGGCCCAGGATCCCAGTAGTGTGTCTCCTGGGCACCTACTCCTCAGGGAAGGCTGCAGGAAGGATTCCACCCAATCCCAAGGGCTGGGCTCGGGCCAGCACTCTCCGTTCTGCAGAGGGCGGCGTCACCAGGGAAAGCAGGGAATGGAGAACCCTGAAGGCATCGTGGGCTCCCGTGGGCCCCCCGGGTCGCTAAGGCAGCCGCCGGGCCACTGCCCTCTCACTTCTTCCAGTACCGGAACCCAGCGCGAGGGGGCGCACGTCGCCAGCACCCGCCTCTCCCACGCTCTGCCGCCCCCTCCCCTCCTTCCAGCCCATCTGCAGACACGGCCCCTCCCCTGCCCTAGCGTGGAGACCACCTGCTCCTGGCATCTGAGGAACGTCCCCCGACCCAGCAGCTCTGCCATCCATCAAGGTCACACCCGTCTGGATTCAGGGATGAGCGAAGCTGCCTGTCTTGTCACCACGCAGGGCAGAGACCTGGGTGCCGTCAGGCCCACAGGGACACGCAGAGCAATAGAGAACGCGGGTGCGGGTGCCCCTCGAGCTGGCTGAGCAACTGGAATTCATTCCTGAATCCCCTGCCCCAAGGGACCCAAGCACCTCCCAGGTGGGAAGGTGCTCAGTGGGGACAGCTGTGGGTCGTGAGCAAGCTTGGGGGGTGGGCTGGGGACTTTCATCAGCCTGTCCTTGCTTCACTTCAGTCACCGGGGAGGAGGGTGCTGGAGGGAAGTCGCCCTTTGGAAGGTTTGCTCTTTATTTTCTCCTATATTCCAACTTTGCGGGGCTCAGGGGGAGTTTTCAAGGTCCCCTGGAGCACAGGCGAGAAGCCTTTAAGGCAAAATATAGGCTAAACTCCAGAGATGCCGAGGCTGTGTGGCCGCGAGTTGCAGTTCCACCCAAGAGGCTGTCCTCATCCACAGACTCCACCAACTGCGGATCAAAAACATTCAAGGAAAGAAGCGACACCTGCGTTGGATGTGCAGGGACAGTTATTTGCTGGTCACTTCCTTAAAATACACAGGATGGTGACTCCTGTGCTATACTAGGTGTCAAGAGGAACCCAGGGATGAGCCGCAGGAGGATGGTGCCACTTATGTGCACCTATGACACCATTTTATGTAAGAGACTTGGACACCTATAGAAAGTCTGAAATAATTAGTAAAGAATAAGAGACAGAGACAGAAATTAGGCTTGAAGGGAGTGCTGATAGACTCTCCAGTCCTGTTAGGAGCTGGAACCCAACTACAGAAATGGCTCTGGCCCTTTATTTAAGGGAGAGTCCATCCAAGGCAGGGATGAGGTTTCAGCCGGAGGAGCCTTGCCTCCTGGTGGCAGGGAACTAGCAGCAAACAGGTAGATTGGCATCTTCGCAAGCCACGCCCATCTCTGAGAGGCTGTGTGGCTGTGTGGCTGTGACGGGTCACCCCAATTCCAGTGCAGTGCTGAACTTGGAGCTAGGTAGGAAGTCACATGCCATGGGCAGGAGTGCCCTGGGAGTTTCCAGACACCAGGCTTTCCTACCCAATGGCTTCCATGTCGATTTGGTTCACCCACATTTCACGGATGGCTCCCAGCAAATACCCGTGGATTTCGATATTCATGGGAATCCTGACACAGTCCCTCCTGGATACCAAGGACGCTGTGTTCACATTTATTGCTGTTTACTGTCTTCCAGGCACTGTGCTAAGACTTAACATATATTAAGTCATTTAATACAACCCCACAAGATGGATGCTTTCATGATCTGCATTTTGCAAAGGATACTGAGGTTCAGAGAGGGTAAGTAACTTGTCCAAGAACACGCAGCTACCAAGGGGTAGACCTGGGTTTCTATTTATCTGGGCATTTACTCGAAAGCCTTCTTGGGAGGTTGGTCCTCAGGAGGGGAGAATGGGAGGAGGCTTGGAATCCTCATCTTCTGAAGCTCTGCCTTCTGTCCGGACCCACACCCCAGGCCTGAAGGGTCTGGCCTGCAGGTGCATCGTGGCCTGAGAGAGGCATTAGTTCCTCTGTTTCCTCATCAACCCCCCGACTCCATGCCAAATCTCAGGCACTGGACACAGGAACTTCAGAGATTCAAGGGCCCGCCCAGCCCTGGCCTCAAGGAGTTGATATCAAGCACCAGTGGCTTGCAAATTTTGTTTGAAACAGGAGACCTTTGCTAAAATTAAATCTGATTCAGAAACCCAAAATATAAACAGGTGCATGCCGGAGTGCACTAAGTGGAGATCAGAGCTCACTCTTGCTCCTTTGGGACAGCCATGTGTGGCTACACAGGTTGGGCACTGCACAACTTCAGGCAGCATCATGTTCACAGAAAAACAATGTGAATGGTGCTCCCTTGAGATGAACCATTGGGTCCCCTCATTTCACCTCAAGCCCTTCCTTGCATGCCCCCGTGAGCAGGTTTGAGCCATGAGCAATTGTTCTAGAAAACCAGGCACTCTAAAGCCAGATGTGAACATTACCTCTAATCCTTACAGTAGCCCCACAAGTTCATGTATTATGACATTGATTGTGCAGATGAGGACACCAAGGCCCAGAAGACAATGTAACATGATGGCTAAGGGCACAGTCTCTAGGGCCAAACTGTCTGGGTTGATTCTCAGCTCCTCCCTTCCCTGGGTGTGTGATCTTGAGCAAGTTACTTAACCTCTCTGGACCTCCATTTCCTCATAGGTGAAACAGGGCTAATGATAATCCCTACTGTGTAGGGTCATGGTGACAGTCATGTGAGTATATGTGAGGCGTGGCCTTAGAATAGCACTTTCCTGAAGTGCTGCCCGTTCAGTCCTTTGCCCTGGTCTCTCATTAATAAAGAGCATCTCCTGGATTCAGAAGGAAACGCCGTGACCCGGCCGCCTTGCCTGGAGGAGGAAGACCATGAGAGACCCACTAATGGACGTTCAGAGCAGCACTGCCAAGTGTTGGCCTCTGTCACCTGACGGCAGATGGCAGGAGGCATGTCCCAGTAGCTGGGAGGGACAGAAATAGTGACCACGTGTCCCTGGCACAGACCTCCTCTGCACCTGTTGTCCTGGTGCCTCATCTAGACTGAGGCTGGCATTTGGACAACACTTATAGGATCCCTGTGGACCTGGGGCCGTGGCTCTCCACAGACACTTCAGACAAGAGGCCGCCAGGAGGCAGTGTGGCACCAGGCATTGCCCCGGGGGCCCTGGGATGGCAGAATCCACCATCCCCTGGCCTCGGTGGCTGCATTGAACACCGGGGACTGGCGCCATCTGGCCAGGGGCTCGTGCCCTGCGCCCATAGGACAAGCTCCGCTCCAGGCGGTGCCCAGAAAGGCCGTTATTTACAGAATAGAATGGAACTGGTCAAGGAGGGAGCAGCCAGGAGAGTCGTGGCCCGGAGGCCGGGAGCTGGGGACTTGTCTCCACTGACAGCCCGAGCCCCTCACTCGGGACAGGCATGGCCCTCGGGACAGTCTACAGGTATTCCACATGGGTCATGAGTCTAGATCACCAACAGGTCCGTGTGGCCCACGTGCCACCTGGAGGGCACCCCCCGGAGCAGGCTAAAGACGTGGCCCCCCCAAGTCAACCATCTCCCAGCACATGCCCAGCGGTAACGGCAGGGATGGAAAGGAGCCGTTTCCCCTTAACACAGCTTCACGCTCAACATGGGGACAGCTGCCCGCCCAGCTGGACCCTCCCAGCTGCTGCCCCCCCCCAACTCTGGATGGGAGGGGACTGAAGCACTCTCCGGGGACCTTTCAGACGCGGGGCACCTGGCTTACTCTGCTGCCCCTGTTATGCTCCGTGGTTTTCTTTTGCAGCAGACAGCCTTTGAGGAGACCTTTTTAAAGCTGGCGGCTCCCTTCTTGGCCAACAGTCCTTGACAACTGTCTTGATTGGTTTCCGAACCTGGGCTGCCCCACAGGGCCCTGGGCAGGGACTGCAGCCGGACGGTCTCAGTCTCAGGGGCAGGCAGGCCCTCGGGTGCAGGGACTCGCCATACACATCACAACAATACCCCACAGGGTAGAGTGAGTGGAGATTTTTGTTCTATGTAAGGGAATTTCCTGTTTTAGCAAAAGGAAGACTTGCTTCCTGTCCACCTGCTATGGGAGACCTGCAGGTGGAAACCGAGTTGACACTTGTGATGAGTCTCCCTAGCCTTGCCATGCCCCTCTGGCTCGGGAACCTGCTCCACTGTACCAGCCTGTCAATCAATCCCCTTCCATCTTCCTCCTCCAGGAAGCCTGCCAGGCTCACCACAGGTCTGGGTTGGCTCACTGGGTAACACAGACGTTGTCTTCTCTCTCCAACTGAACCCCATGGAGCTGGAGGACAACACCTGCACCTGGCATTTGTTTGTGATCCCCGTGACACTCAGCACATGACAGGGGACATGTGAAAGTGTGGTTGTATTTGCTTGTTGATTGATGGTAAATCCTTTCAGAGACGGTCCAGGAACCAATTCCTTGAACAAAATCCCCAGTACTGGCCTGGAGTCCCCCAATACACAACATACTTTTAACGACTATTTTTTTTCTTTATTTTAAAAAAAAAAAGGTTGGGACTCAGAACTTCTGCCTATTATTCTCAGGAAATTCCCACCATGAGGTGAACTTCTTTTATGTCCATCACTGAAGCAGATATCTCCCTGCAGGAAGTAATTTTATTTTGTCATAATAACCAGAACATGGTAATGTTAACAAAATTCTCTGCAGGGATCATTTTCAACAGTTGCACCCAAGTAAAGTTTCACCTTAATTCATTCATTTGACCATAATTTATTGATCAAGTGCTAAGTACCAACTGCTCAAGTTTAGATTTGAGGAAGAGGAGAGCAAGTAAAATAGGGGGAAAGCTATCCAAAGGGAATTCACATTCTAGACTGTGGGGGAAAGGACAATAAACAAGGAAGCAGGAAGAATTATTAGTATATAATGATCAAAGAACAAGGGAGGGCACGCCCATCCAATGCAGCTCTGAGGAAGTGACAGAACTAGGACTGGATGTCATCTCTGCCCATTATATTTGCTCCAAGAAAGGGTGCAAAAAGACCACAGGCTTCCTCTCTTGAGATAGATACTTGACGGTTAGCAAATATTTTCTATATCAGTTACTTTTGCTACGTAACAATCCCAAAACTTCGGGATGTGAAATGACTATGCTATTTGCTCATGAGTTTTGAGGCATAGAACTTGGATAGGGAGAGACTATCTCTGTTCTGCAATTTCTAGAGCCTCTGCTGGTCCCAGATTCAAGGTTGGGAGTGGGAATCTGATGAGTGAGGGCTAAAATCATCTAGGAACATGTCCACTCACACTGGGCAGAGAATGGGTCTCTTCGTGTGGAATGATTTGGACTTCCTCACAACATGGCAGCTGAGTTCCAAGAGCCTGCATCTCACCAAAGTCATGCAGAAGTTCATGGCATCCTTATGATCTAACCTTGGATGTCACATGACAATAGTTCCACCACGCCCTCTTGGTAATCACAAAGATCCATCTAGTTGGAGAAGGAAGGGACATAGACTCCACCACTCAAGGGAAGGAGTGACTATGGACATGCCATTGGGACAACTTTAGAAAATGAGATCTCCATCACCCATGTCTAATCCCCAAAGAGTCGGTATCTAGATCTACCCAGAGTCATCTTGAAAGTAGAGTGCTAAAAAACACTCAAACAGCAGGTGATAATATCTGAGTGTTGTGCAATATTTCACTTTGAGCAGAAAGTGAAAGAGCAGCAACAAGTTACTTTGATTGATCAGCCCCAGCTCCCTGTGAAAGGTACTCTTGATAATCTGGCTTGTTTTCGTAGAATAGAAAAATTAGGCATGGGCCAGAGAAGAAACGTATTCTCAATTCAGATCATGCACAAAAAGAAGGATGAGAGTGAAACCCAACACAGTTTGGAAGCAGAGAAATCTGCTTCAAGCCATCATTGTGCCACTCATGATTACTGTCCCTGGACAAGCCTCTCCACCTCTGATAAACAAGGTCATGAGAGAGTACCTGGAAATGGACTCCTTATTAGCTAGCTATGCTGGCAAGAATCTTGATCATTTAAGGCACTGGTGGGATTGGTACTTTTTAATGTGTGTTTTTTTTAAATCCACTGCAATAAAAGCTCTCTCATCAATATTGGTTACCATCTCAGTCCTTAAGACTTACCATAAATGATACGTTTTTCAGTGTGTAAACATGAGATTTTGGTGTTTTTCAGGGAAATCATGTCTGTTTCTACAATGGCCTAGTGCATTTGGGATCCAGTATGAGCCCTGTTGATCCAATGGGTTCCACAAAGCCCCTCCATCCTGTTCCTGAGGGGCCTTGGCATTTTGGGGGTTCTATGAGAAGAAGAGTAGTAAGACTACTTACTGCCTTAGAGGAAGGCTTATCTGACCAACGGGTCACATTTGGGGCTGGTTTGAGTTCACATGAGGTGGAGACAGCAGAGATTTCTCTCACGATAGGATGGACAAATTCTCACCATTACACCAGGGACCAAGTTGGTCCATGGTTCAGAGAAGGGGCCTCGTGATTTGGCCCTGGTGTGTTCCTCCTTGATTACCAAGCAAGATCTCTAGGGGTGGCCATGGAGATGAGGCCGCCATGTTGATCAGGAGGAATGTCACCGCTGAAGCAGATATCTCTTCCTGCTCTGGCAGGAGGACCAGAGCTCTAAAGAAGCCAAATGTTAGAGGAAACGAGAGGAAAGGGGTAAATAAACAGGGAGAAAGAGGGGAAGTGGCTCATGGTGAAATTCTGTAATTGTCCATGACTTAGGAACTGAGAGAGAGAGAGAGAGAGAGTGTGTGTGTGTGTGTGTGTGTGTGTGTGTGTGTGTGAGTGTGTCTGCCTGTCTCTTATGCATAAGGATGAAGTGCCCAGATGTCACCTTCTGGCAACATGTAAACAGGGTCTGTAGCTCTCCCATCCCACACCAACCCTATGAAGCTGAGGTGGTTCACTGCCAGGGAATGGGGTCCACATTTCAAGTTCAATAGTTCGGCCATCACACTTGGGTGGCTTTCACCAGGTCATGTCACTCTCAGTGATGCTCACTTGTCCATTAGGGAAAATAATTCCTGCCCAAATGACCCCAAGGACAGTTTTCAGATTTGATACCTGAGCCCCCATGCTGGTGTGAGTTCCATCAAGGTGGGGGCCACGGTGGCCCCATTCCCTGCTCACCTCTAGTGCCTGTCGTAGGGTAAGCAGTCCATAATTTCTTGGTGACTAAATAAACAATAAGATAATAGGGAGCTCGGCCCCCACCCTGCGTGGAAGGCAAAGAAACACAGTTCCTCATGGGCTGGCCATCCCTTCC
Source organism: Marmota flaviventris (assembly GCF_047511675.1). Classification (NCBI taxonomy): domain Eukaryota; kingdom Metazoa; phylum Chordata; class Mammalia; order Rodentia; family Sciuridae; genus Marmota; species Marmota flaviventris. Next base: position 11,840,367 of record NC_092506.1, on the reverse strand, counting down.
CGGTGGCTGCTCCCCAGAGTGTGGTCCGTGGACCAGCAGCAGCAGCAGCACCCGGAAACTGATCAGAAAGGTTTGGCTGTGTTAGGATTCTCTAGAGGAACGGAACCAATGGAATGCATATGCAATTATCAGAGGGGATATATTAGATGGGTATAAAATTAGAGGCTGGATAGTCCCCAGTGGCCATCTGTAAAACCTCAGAAATCAGTAGCTGCTCAGTCCAAGAAACTGGAGGCCTTAGAACAAGAGGGACCAAAGATGCAGCCCAGACCAAGGTTGAAGGTCTGGAAGCCCCCTGGAGAGTCACTGGGGCAAGTCCAGGAGTCTGATGTCTGTGGGTGACAGTAGCAACAAAACCCACACCTGCTGGAGCAGACTGGGGCTCACGCATGCCTGGAGAGCTTCCCCTTCAGTCCTGCCTCTTGGACATGCCACCCACATTCAGGGCGGGGTTTCTCCCCTCCATTCCTTGGCCAACATGCTACTCGTCCCTGGAAACCTTCTACTGACCAGTCCAGAAGCAGGCTACACCAATTTCCCAGGTGTCCCTCAGGTTGGCAACCAAGGTCTTCCATCCCAGTGGCCCCACCCCAAACCTACTGAATCCTTATTTCTGCAGTGGGGGCTTTAACCCCCCCAGGTGCTTCCGATGCTGGAGCGTTGCTAGCGGGATGAGAGTGGGATAGGGTACAGCGTACCCACCTCTCAGGGGTCCATTTCCCTTCCCTGGCTGGCTCAGGGCTGGGGAACCTGCGAGGGGGGCTGGTGAGGGCCGAGGAGAGAGGAGGATCTGTCTCGCGCACAGGCACCCCCACCACATGGAGGTTTTGCTAAAACCTTCCTGTTTTAGCAAAAACTTGCAGATGCTGTGAGAGGATCTGGAGATAAGCTCTGCTCTCCTTGGTCCTGAGCAGCAGCAGGTAGGCGAGCTCTGCTAAGGCTCTGCACCCGGGGGCGCCCCATGAGCACAGCTGGACGCATTCACATCCAGGGACCCCCAGGGACCCCAGGGCCACTCCATCCTTCTTCCCCTACCCCCTGTCCTCTGCTGAGGTCTCTTCCCCAATCTTCTCAAGGATCTGAAACTCAGAGCGAGCTGTTCAGAACACACAGGGGAGATGGGCCTCCAAGATAAGCTCTCACGACAGCGCTGACACGGTCACCGTGTCCTGCTGCACCTTCTCAGGAGGCCTGACCTGAAGTGCCCCGAAGCAGCTGTCACATCGGCAAGAGGAAGGGGAGCAAGGAACAAAGGAGGGGTGCTGGGCCCCCAGAGAGCTCAGAGCAAAACTCAGTAGGGACAGACACGCCTGAGCCACCTGCAGAAGCCAACAGCTCAGGACCAGGAGGGACAGCCCAGCAGCGGGGGGGAGCCACATCGTCATCCACTGTTTTCAACCAGATGTCCACAGGGCACTGGCTTCCAGGAAGAGGATGGAGACCTGGCCACAGTTAGGGACGGGGAGGAGCAAGGTGCCAAGCCAGCAGCTGTCTGTGGGGCAGTCAACCCTGGTGCCCGAGGGAGGCCTGGGCACCACTTCTGGAAGCACGGAGAACTGGCCTCTCCCCAAAGGTTTAATGTGTTGACTTGGGAGGGACAGCTGGAGGAACAGGAGATGTTCAGCCCAATAAAACACAATTCGGCAAAAGCTACAGGAAACATGTCTTTAAATATTTAAAAAGATTTCTGAGCGGAAGACAAAGCAGCCTGCTTTCAAGCTGTCTACACATGCAAACTCGGGTACTCCTCACAAACACCCCGTGAGGCAGGTGCACTAATGTCATTGCTCCCATTTTACAGAAGGAGGCACAGAGAGGCTAGGATACTGGTTAAGGTTACACAGCAAATAAGTGGAAAAAACAGGATCCATGCTTTAGCTGTCTGACTCCAGAAATACAACATGTGACAATAAATCCCTGAGATCCAGGTAAGGAAACCAAGGCACAGAAAGGGTGAGGTGCTTGACCAAAGCCAGACAGCAACTGGGGAGCCAGGATGATGGTTCCAGAGTGCCACACTTAGCTGCCTGGCAACTGCCCCTCACGTGGCCTCATTTGCCATGTCGCTCCCCGACCCTGGTGTGTGAACAAGGAGGTACGGGGTGTCACACACACTGTGCTGTGCTGAGTCAGCAATACCGGCTTGTTTATGTAATGTGAGATCTGCTGACTGAAGGAAACCAGTGCCCACAGAGGGGCCAACGATACGGAACAGGTGATCTTCTCTGAGCCACTGACCCTCCACCGAGCCAGGGACAGTCAATGTTGAAAGGCTTTGAAAGTCCCAGGAAGTCAAGGGCCTGTGTTCCTACACCAAGACCAGAGAGATGGGCAGGGAAGGGCCCCTGTGTGTCAGCAGCACCATTAACTGAGCGTTTACTATGTGCTTGGCCTCTCCTGGGTGCCCTTTCAGTCCCCTGGAGCAATGGCCCCAGCACAGAGCTCCCTAAGTGTTGGATGATGGAGTAAATGGGTCCTCCGTAGGACCCAGCAGGCAGGGGCGACCACCCCCATCCTACTGAACAGGAAACTGAAGGTCCAGGAAGGCTGTGACGTAAGAGGGGCCACAGAGACAGGTGCCGCTCGGGCCTGGAACTCAGGGCTCCCCCCTGCAAACCCAAACCCCTAACTTCCACACCCACTGGCCAGGACCAGGACCGAGGTGTGTAAGGACTTCCTCAGCAGGAATGTCTCTGGCAACGGGGACATTGCCAGTGGCTATGTGGCTCGAGTGAGGACAGGACCCCAGTGAGGCACAGGCCTCGTGGCCACATTGCTCTGTCATATCTGAGCCCTGCAGGCCTCAGTGTGGCAGGCTGCCTCCTCCAGGAGCCAACTCTGAAACAAGGACTGGGGTGCAACCAGTCTGTCAGGAAAATGACCCCAGCAGGCACCCGTAAGGGAGTGGGAGAGAGAGACAGGGAGGAAGCCTGAGGGGACATGAATGACCAGGTCACCTTCATGGGCAACTGGGGCTCAACCCTGCTTGGGGTCACTGCGGGGTGGCAGAGAACGCCACTCTCAGAGACGTGCACAGCAGGAAGCAAAGGCGTGGAAGGGGACAGGATCCCAACAGGGAAGGCCACCAGGCTCCTCTGACCAGGAGTCTGCAGACCATGCCTGCCATGAGGTCGAGCAGGTCAGGCGGAGTAGCGGGCTCTGGGCTCGAGCCCCCCAGCAGCTGGGGTTGACAGAGCGCCACTGACGGAAGCTCAGAAATGAAACCAGGAGGACGAGCTCCCAGAGAGGCTGTCACCAGGGTCACCCGAAGGAGAATGGAGGCCACTGATGGAACGGTCGGCTTGGCCCCCAAAAGAGAGAAGGCGAGGGGCGAGGTGGGCTGGGGTTAGGAATTGTCATGGGCTTTTCCTGTGTGAGCACTTGCACCTGCAGGGAGCAGCCATCAGCCAGTCAGTTGAGAGCCATAGGTCACCTCTCTCCTAGGCGGTTGCATCCTGCACCTTCATCTTCACTGACAGGAGGGGTCACTGCAGCTGCTAAGAGAGGACAGGGTGGGGTAAAGAAAACACTAACATACAGCGCCAGCTTCAGGGCCCCAGGACGGAGCTGTCTTCAGCCCTATGACAGTCCCTCTCTCCCTAGTTTATCACTGACCGCACTAAGGCAAAAGCACCCTGGCTTTAGGGTCACACCTGTTTGTTTTTTGTGGTTGTTGTTTTTAGATATACAGGTCAGAAGAGCACATTTGACATATTATAAACACATGGAGTAAAACTTATCCTAATTAAAATCCCATTCTCATGCTTGTGCCTGAGATAGAGGCTCACTGGTCATGTGTACATACGTGAACATAGGAGAGTTATGTCCGATTCATTCTTCTGTCTTTCCTATTCTCATCCCCCTCCCTTCCCCTCATTTCCCTTTGTCTAATCCAGTGAACTTCTATTCTTCCCTTCCCCCTTATTGTGTGTTAGCATCTGCATATCAGAGAGAACATTTGGCCTTTGATTTTTGGGGACTGGCTTATTTCACTAAGCATGATATTCTCCAGTTCCATCCATTTACTGGGAAATGTCATGATTTCATTCTTCTTTATGGCTGAGTAATATTCCATTGAACACACTAGTTTTTGAGGTGACTGAGAGAATGAGGGTAGGGAAGAACACATATTGTGCTTTTTAATGGGTAACAGGTTAGAGTTCAGGGTTGGAAAGCAGGAAAAACACCCTTTGGATGACAGGTGGGTTAAGGTTCCAGGAAAGCATCTGTCCTTTTTTGTGGGGAGGGGAAGCTGACTGTCTCACCTTCACATGTGTCTCAGGGACACTTGAAGCCCTCCTCCAAAAACACAACTCCTTCTCTCACACTACCCTGGTGGGAACTTGAGATTACCCCCAAAGTATTTTAAGCAGGGCTGGCTGGAATTTGTGCCAACCAGCATTTGTGAGTGATCCCTCCAGCTGGGGACAAGAGTCAGAAAACAGAACAGGCTTAGAGCAGGTGACAGCAGCAGTGACCCTGGCAACCCACCCTGGCATGGCTCTAAGTATTGGACCATCCAAGTCTCCAATCAGGGGCAGGAAATTTAAGGAGCCCAATGGAGCTCACTCCTGAGGGCTGGGGAGCTGGAAGAGCTGGGTGAGGAGGTCCCTGAGACACTTCTGCAGTGGAAGGGACACTGAGGTAGGCGAAGCTTTCTGCAGGGCTCTGCTTGGCTCAGGAACATAAGGTACCTAGAGACTAAGAGAGGGGCCAGGGAGGCAGGAATGGACACATAATTACAGCCCAAGGGTTCCTCCATTTCTGACAACATGGACAGATGGGAAGATGCCATCACCTTAGAAAGGACTCATGCTGCAATCATCATTTGGTATGCTGGGTGGGTGAGAGGTGGTCAAGATTCTCAACCCACTTTTCCATCCTCCAGGAACCTTTGTATGGGTCCTCATCATCCCTGGCTCCTCCCAAATCATCAGCCATGATGTCCCGGAGTGTCCTGACACACACTCCTGCTCCAGGGTTGGCAAGGTGACTCAGCAGCTGGGAGCTGGGCTAGGTGCTGAGACCCCCTGGCTGTCTGCCTGGCCTTCCCCCTCTAACCCCTGAGTGTCCCTGGACAACTTCCCGGGCCTCTCACACCCCCAGGTGGAGAAACAATGGCTTCTCAAAGAAGCCACTGGAATGTGCTGTGGGGGGACCCCTGGGATCCCCCAGGGCTATACCCAGGCAGTTCAACCATAAATGCTGGAAAGACCTGGGATGAGCTTGGCCCAACTCCAAGACACTCTTCCTAAGCAGCAGGCTGTGCATCCATCCAGCCTTCTCTCCTGGGTCTTAGGTAACCCCGGTCCCCAAAGTCTTCTCTAGGCAACTGGGAGGTGCAGAAGGCAAGGCCTGCCCACTGGTGAGGCCCCAAAGCTTAGTGAACAAAGGACATTTACAAGTGAACGCAGGTGAAGGGAGGGGAGGCAGGTTCACACACACACACTTCCAGAAAGGAAGATCCTAGCAGATCCGACCGGAAGGGGGACCCGGGTGAGTGAGCTGCATGCCAATGGCACAGGCGTGCCCGGGGACAACGGTGATGCATCTTACGGTACCGCCACCGCCCTCATAAAAGCTTCAGTGTTGGCAAGGGGCGGCCACTGGCTGCATCCTTAAGTACAGGAATGGGAGAAGGCGGCAACGGTGTGTGCGTTCAACACAGACTGAGGTTTTCCGCCCCGGGGACCCTCAGGGCCACTTCAGATGCACTAAGCTTGAGCAAGATCACACAGAACAGACGAGAAACCGGGCGCGCCGGCCAACTGCACGGGGTTGGCGGCTTCTCCATCCAGCCTTGCCTAGCGGCTCCTCGAACCGTTTTCCAATGCTCTTCTCCACCAGAAATAGTCCCCTACCCCTTTCCCTTCTCTGCCCGCACACTCTCCTTTCACCCCAAGAAAACGACGTTCGCGAGGAAGGTAAAGGTGAAACCCTTCAAAAAACTCGCGGGTCTCGGCCGAGCCCATGCGCATTGCGCAGGCGCCCGATAAGCCCCGCCCCTTCCGGGTAGAAGACTCCCTGCCCCTCACCAACACGGCCTCACCGGAAACAGCCCTTCCAGCCCGGCACGGCCGGGGCGTCTCTGACGTCATAGGAAGGCGCCACCGGCAGAGGTTTCACGTGGACTCGGGTTTAGAAACTTTCAGGCTGGGCCATGGATACGCCGCTTAGGCGCAGCCGGAGACTGGAGGGCCTAAAGCCCGAAGCCCCTGGGAGTCTCGCCTCAGTTTCTCGGGTGAGACGCGCCCTTGTGGAGGTCGAGTCGAACCCGGAAGAAACGAGGGAGCCCGGGTCTACTCTGAATGTGCAGCCACTCGGCCTGGAGTCTCCCCGACGTCAGCGGGAGACAAGCCCGGGATCACCCAGCCTGCCGCGGTGTGCAGACTTGGAGTCCCCGCGAAGACAGCCAGAATTGGGCCCAGAGTCCCCCCAGCATCGACAAGAGCCAGGCCTGGGGTCCCCCCGAAGGCAGCCGGAGCCGGGCCCAGAGTCCCCCCAGCATCGGCAAGAGCCAGGCCTGGGGTCCCCCCGAAGGCAGCCGGAGCCGGGCCCAGAGTCCCCCCAGCATCGGCAAGAGCCAGGCCTGGGGTCTCCCCGAAGGCAGCCGGATCCGGTCCCAGAGTCTCCCCAGCCACGGCAAGAGCCAGGCCTGGGGTCCCCACGAAGACAGTCGGAGCCGGGCCCAGAGCCCCCCCAAACACAGCCGGAGCTGTGCCCAGAGTCCCCCCAGCATCAGCAAAAGCCAGGCCTGGAGTCACCTCCAAGACAGCCAGACTCGATTCCTGAATTCCATCAACCTCAGCCTAAGCCAAGTGAGGAATCACCGAATTTCCCCCAGGACCGAGGAGAACTGGACTCAGAGGTGGCCCAGTGTAAGGAGGAGCTGGCCCCGGGATCCCCCCCACATCAGCTGCAGCCAGGCGCAGGGTCACCAGAGCCTTACCCGGGTCAGCAAGCCCCGGGTCCGGAGCCCTCGCAACCACTACAGGAGCTGACCCCCAGGGCACCTGACTCCCCTGGGAACCAGCAGGAGCCAAGCAAGCCACTTTCATCTAGAGAGAAGGTGACAGGCGGCCTCAGCCCAAAGAAGCGAAATGGATCTTCAATGCAGGCCCCAGCGTCCAAGAAGCTGAAGAAGGAGCAGGAGGAGCTTCCTGTAATCCCTAAGGGGAAGCCCAAATCCGGGAGAGTATGGAAGGACCGCTCCAAGAAGAGGTGAAATGGGGGACGGCATGGCAGGGATGGGGTTCTTTATGTGTTTGGGCCCTGCCTTTACCCTGGTGTAACCCTGAGGCCCAAAATTGAAAGGAGCTCTCTTCAGTGAGGGTGTCAACCAACAGGTGATCAAAGTCAGAATGTGATAAAAATGCTTGAGATCCCAGGAGGGTGAGACCAGGCCCTCAAAGGTCATTTTCATGGTTTCTTTCCTGGGGTCCTTATGGATCTCCCCTATAGCAATCACCTAAGTCCCATATTCACTTAACAGACATTTCCCATTGTCTGCCATCTCCAATAGGGAGGCAGACACAAGTAAACCAGCCATTATTTGATAAAAGCAGTGAGGTCTTCGCCCACTGTCATCTGTTACAGTTATTTGCACTTAGGATAAAAAAAAAATCACCAAGCCCTGATTATATAGAACAGTGTGCTCTTCCGAGGGGCTTGGCTGGGGAAGAGCCTTTCAAACACAGACATCCTGTCATGGCATTTAACCTGTACCTTGGTCCTATGGAGCGGGTGTCATTTTCACTCCTGTTTTATGTCTGTGGAAACTGAGGCTAAATGAGTCGTGAACAATCAGACAAGCTTTGAAGCTGGAGGATTGGAGAAGTGGCTGGTGGTACTGCCCCTCCTCCCTGTCTCAGAAGGTCTAGGAGAATGACAGGGGCCACTGATGGCCACACAGAACCAGATGAGGAGGTTGGTTGCAGTGGGAAGAGGGTGATGAGCAAGTCGAGCTTGAGGAACTGGGGTCCTGGCACTGGGGCCACCCCTGGGAGAGGGTGAGCTTACTGAGCAGGAGTGGGTGGGCCCAGTGGAGGGGAAAGAGAGGAGCAGGTAGAGCAGGGAAGGAGGTCATTGGCCCCAGCTGACTTCCATTACATGCTCAGGACACAATGCTCATCTCCATGTGGGAGAATGAAGTCTCAGAGGCCACCTCACCCAGGGTCACACAGGCAGTAAGCAGTGAACTCGGGGCTTGGCAGCTGGCCTGTCCTCCAGTGTCCAGGTAGGACCCATGCTCTGAAACTAGACTGACCCAACCCACAAGCCGTCAGCCACATATAACTATTTAAATTAAAGTTGAATGAAATCTACATTTACTTTCTTAACCCCAAGTGCAGCCCTGTGAGTGGAGGCTCCCATACTGGACTGCACAGGTGTGGAGCATTTCCCCCATCCCAGAAAGTTCCCCAAACACCACTGTGCCCTGTGGCTCTGGTGACTCCGGGACCCCCCACACACACACACACCTTGTCCTTTCAGGATTCTCATACCCGAGTTTGGAAAGCCCAGCTTTAAGACCAGGGAGGAGGTCCAGGCAGTGCGCACTCTTTTGTTTTTAGAGGGTGGGTCTAGAACAGCAGGCCCTAGGCGTGGGAGAGGGAACAGGAGAGGGTGTGCTGGGGCCAGAGGCTGGCACTGCGGTGTGAAGGGGCAGAACCAGGCTCTGCATGGAGGGGCCTGGAATCAAGTTCTGGGATACATGTGCCCGACTCTGTGGAAGGGGAGAGAATGGCCCAGAAGAACTGTATTGACCCTTCCCATGGACAGGAGTGGACTATGCCCAGCATGTACACGGGCCTTCAGAGGCTGGAACAGTTTGGGGCGTGCTACAGTGGACGTGGGGAAACAGGAACTCTTTCAGAAGACTTTGGTCAGGAAGCAGGAAGGCCACTGTGAGGCTCTGCAGAGGAGCCTTGGGGGTAAAAGGAAAAGTGCCAGTCAGTCTGTGGGACAGTGAATAGTGACAGGAGGAGGACTGAGCTGGGAGGCTCGCTTTGTTTTGCTTTTTATGATGGAAATTTTTGAGCACACAGACCTGGAGAGAGCATAGGGTCATGAGCCCCATGTTCCCATCGCCAGTTTTGACACTTCTCAGCGTTTCATTGGCCTCAGGACCTTTGTCCTGGGCAGTTTTCTCTCACTCTTTTCCCTAGAATGTTTCAAAGCCCATGAGCTCCCGCAGGACGCCTCCTTGGAGAGTGTTCATTTCTCCTATGACTCTTAAAAACATCGCCACTCTTCAGAAGTCCTGACTTCCTTGAAATCCCCTAATGCCCACTCCCTTCATGCATCCCAGCCAGGGGGAGAGGCACCTGCCCAGCCTCACCTTGGGAAGCAGGACGGCCACCCCCTGCTTAACTCGCTCAGGGAGTAAGCGCCCATCACTGCAGGTGTTCTCCCCTCGGCAAAAGAAGGCCCAGAGCCCAGAGTGAGGGCAGCGGGGCAGGAGTAGTCACCCCCACATCCCACAAGCCCCTGCTTAACCCTCCAGGTTCTCCCAGATGGTTCAGGACAAGCCCCTGCGCACATCCTGGCAGCGGAAGATGAAGGAGCGACAGGAGAGGAAACTGACCAAGGACTTTGCCCGGCACCTGCAGGAGGAGAAGGAGAAGCGCCGCCAGGTGAGAGGCCAGCCAGGCAAGGCTGCAGCTCTGGGGCTGAGCATGCCTGCCTCTGTAAGGCACGCGGGAGCCGGGCGAGGCCGACAGTCAGAGACCCTGAGCCCCAGGGCCCCCCTTTGGACCCCCAGGGTGGGGAAGTGCAATAAGTCATCCAGCTCAACCTGGGCCTGTGGGTCAAGGATGGGCAGGAGGCTCCAAAGTGGGGTGCAAGAGCCCAGAAAGAAATCCCAGGAGGCCCTCACCAGTGGTAGGAGCATCCAGTGAGATGTGATCAGTGTCCCTTCCCCAGGACCTGCTCATTTGGGAAAGGCCTACAGATTGGAAAATCTTGTCCCCAGTTTTGCTGCGTCACTCAAGAAGTGGCTTCCACACACCTGTCACTCATCCCAGAGCCAGGAATGTCCATTAGAGGCTCACACCTCACATCTTCAGTCTCCAGGCAGTAAAAGGTCCCAGCTTCACCCACATCACCAAGGCGTCTCCCCAGTAGGGGTGAAGAGGGCACTCAGCAGGCAGCATCCAGAAAAGCCAGGTGGTGGCTGCACTGGGCAGCAGTGCTGTCCCCCAATACCAGAGTTATTGGGGATCCTGCCCATTGGGTGACCCCAGAGTGCAGGAGGAGCACTGATCCAGGGTCAGATAACTCACCCTACCTGTTGATTTGGCCCAGGTCAGCTTGTGGCATGGCCCTAGGGACAGAGTGGCTACCTCCATGTGCTGAGGTCTTACCTCACTTCCTGTGCAGCCCTGGCTCCCTCTTAAGCAAGATAGCTGCCTTCTTCTCAGCCCCAGCCCATACCTCCCCCGATACCGCAGGAGCCCAAGTCTCACTTCTCCTTTCTCCCCAGGGGCCCAGGCCATCCTGTTACCCCAAGTTGACAAAGCCAAGAGAGGCACCTGACCATGCAACAGCCTAGGAGCTGATGTCCCTTTCCTGGGCCTTCCAGGGGACCCTCTGCATAGTCAAGGGCATGGCTTAATTTCCAGGACAGACCCCATCTAGGTTGTGAGTGTCCCGACAGTAGGATGCTGTCTAAAACCTGCGCGTGCACTCGTCCACTCACCTTGCAGGAGCGGGTTACTGTGACTGTCCTGCTTTCCATATGGGGGAGTTGAGGCATTTACCTGTTTAGCAGTTATCTGAGGCCACCTCACCCAGGGTCACACAGGCAGTAAGCAGTGAACTCGGGGCTTGGCAACTACAGCTGTCTTCCTCCAGTGTCCAGGTAGGACCCATGCTCTGGAACTAGACTGTCACAACCCCAGTAGCAGGCAAGATTCAAACCTGGGCCAGATCCCTCAGAGCCTCTTCTGGGCAGCTCAGCTCTCCCAGCCCCACCTCCTCCCTGGGGACACCAACAGAGCCCAGGCCTCACATTTTGTGGCACTTGGGCATCGGGGGAGAGGGAGACCCTGAGAAGGTGGGAATGGGGGATCCACCTCCCTCACAGTGATGAGCAGTTTGGTAAACAGCCTGTTCCAGGCATTTGCAAAGTTCCAGGGAGGGAGGCAGTCCTCCTGTCTAAGCCCTTTCTCACGGTCCGTCCAGGTACCCTCCTTCTAATGTGAGGGTCAGACTTTCCAGCACAGTGGGCACCTGGACGCCAGGCCCGTGGCACGAGTGTTGTTCTCCAGGCCCTCCCATTGGTGTCCAGGTTCCATGCTCACCACCAGAAGCAACACGGAGCCCAGATGGGAGTCCTTCCTCCACTTAATGGGAATTGACCAGCCCTCACTCTGCTGGGCCACCGTAGCTCCCAGCCTCAATTCCCTTGCCCATGTGCCCTGTGTGTTCCAGGAGAAGAAACAGCGCCGGGCTGAGAACCTGAGGCGACGCCTGGAAAACGAGCGGAAGGCTGAGGTGGTCCAAGTGGTAAGTGTCCCCTGGCCACTTGGCTGAGGCAGACATGGCTGGGCCAGGTGAGGCCTTGGAGCTGCCTTTCCCATGTCTGTTCCTGCTGTGATCCCAGACCCCTGCAGGGTGGCTTCCCTCTCCCACAGGGACAGGGAATCTCCTCCCAGCCCACTAATGACTCTCCTCCCACCCCCAGATCCGAAACCCGGCCAAACTCAAGCGGGCAAAGAAGAAGCAGCTGCGCTCCATTCAGAAGCGGGACACGCTAGCCCTGCTGCAGAAACAGCCACCCCAGCGGCCAGCAGCCAAGGTCTGAACTCAGAACAGCCAAGGCCCTCCAAGACCAACAACCACATCAGACATGGCCATCTGGCCTCTCAGGTCACCAGTCAGACATCTCTGCTGGAGCCAGCACTCCAACTCTGTGGCCTCAAGACAGGGATTCCACCCTGGACAGGACTCTTGGGCTTTTGAGGGATCTTGGGCATGTCTCTGGGGGCAGAGCCTAGGGGAGGGAAGAGGTTCCAGTCCTCTCTCCTTCCCCATCCTCCAAAAACCTTCAGACTAAGAACAGTAAAGTCTGGTTTCTCATTGAGCTAGCAGTACGTGTCCTGTCTGAGGGTCTTGGGTCCAGCTCAGGCCTGGAGGCCAACCATCGGGAACCCAAGTCCCTTACACCTTCCCAGAGGCTGCTTTGGCTACTTCTGCACCCCACTAACTCTGTCCCCCAGCAAACTGAATCCAGCTCCTCCCCACTTGAACACTGAAGGTTTAAAATGGGGAGACTGCAGGAAGCAGAGTCAGTTTCTAGCAGCCCCTTTCCTATACCAGACTGCAGAAGTCCCACAGATCTAAGCCGTGCCCATCTGGTCTACAACAAAAGTATTTATTGAATACCTATGGTATACAGGTACAATTCTGGGCACCAAGGAATACAGACAAAAGTCCCTGCCCTCAGGAGCTTTTATTCTGATGGGAAAAACATAAGCAAATCAAGTGTGTGGTGTGTCTGGTGTGAAAAGTGCTGAGAAACAGCAGGAGCAGGAGGCCATACAGGGTGACATCTGGCTATCCAGTTTGCAGTGCACATGCTATGGGCTGCCCTGCCTGGCACCCAGAATTAACAGCTGGCCACCCTGGTCCTTGGTGGCCCCAGCCTTCAGTGGTCAGGAGTAATGGACCAAGATCACAAGACTTTCTCATCCCTGCTCTTCCACTGATATTCCGCAAACCAAACAAATATGTGCTGGCACCAGCTGTCAGTCCTTGGCATGCAGCGCTGAGGCATTAGGGACCATGGAGTGGAAGTGCTACACAGGTACAAGCTGCCCCTCCTGTGCCCCCATGTGGGCAGGTGGCAGGTGCTGCAAAGACCTTGGGATTAACTGTCCAGAGGGCATCTTGTAGGATGCCAGTCCTGTGCAAGGCTCAGGATGCCATGGTCAAGTTCACTAGAAAATGTCATGTGCCGTGAATTGCTGTGTCCATTCAGATACCAAAGGCTAGACCTCCAATAACAATGCACAGTGACTTGGATTAGCCCAGGTTTCCCAAGCACTTGACCATGGCACCCCCGGGGCTCTTAAGTAGCTTGGGTAGGTCTTAGATGTGCTCTCAGAATAGGAATGGAGTGAACAGGGTGCAGACCCTGCACACAACACCGTTAACCTCGCTGAACCCCAAGAAGCTAATCCTAAAGATTTGCAGAAGAAAGCATCTAGTTCAAACCTTGGCTGAGTACCTAACCTGAATGCCTTAATCTGGAATGGTGCTTCTCAAACCTTTCTCATTTTACTCCAAAAATTTGTACAACTATCCTACCCTAGCCTTCCACAGTCACACAGCTGGTAAAATTGGGCTCCAGGGAGTTGTACCATTGGGACTCTGTCTGCTGGTCTAAGAAGTCATTATGAGTTTAGCTTCCTGTTACTCCAAGTGTGGTCCTTGGATCAGCAGCACTTAGTGACTGCCTGGGAAGTATTAGAAAAGCAGAATCTCCCGCACCCCGCCCCACCCACTGAAATAAACTAACAAGATCCCAAGGTGACTTATAGGCACGTCAAGGTTTGAGAAGCCCGGTTTCAACCAGGTCAGTTTCTGAAAAAAGTCACCCAGGTCGCTTCAAAACGCTGACTCTCAGCGCTCACGAGCCCTTGCGGTAGTCTTGACGCTTGATTCGAGCCTTGCCTCTGCCTTGGGGAGAAAGCAGGTCCCAGCCCTGCGTTCCGGGCTGCGCAGGCCATTGGGCTAATCCGAGGTGGTGCTCAGCGCCCGGTTCAGGGGTCCCCTTTCGTCTTGGGATCGTGCCCGGTCCCTCTGCGAAGGCGCTGCGTTGTTGCCTCGAAGCCAGCGGAGGAGGCGCTCCGGGCGGAGCGGGGGCGCGAGGCGGCCGGTGAGCGAGAGGGAGGAGGCCGAGGTGGCGGTGGAGGAGGCGCGACGGCGGCGGCTGCCCGCCCAGCCGCCCAGGTCGCTGTCGTCCACCAACACGCTCTCGAGCACTGTGCGCAACGAGCGCCGCAGCTTGCGCACCACGTCGGGGCAGGTGAGCACGTAGAGCAGCGGGTTGACCACGCTGTTGATAAAGGCCAGGCTGGTGACGAAGGGCAGCCCGCGCCACACAAGCGGCCGCAGCGTAGGGACTGCGTGCGCCCGCGCCTCCAGCAGGCAGAAGATGTGGTAGGGCCCCCAGCAGAGCACGAAGGCGGCCACGATGGCCGCCACCAAGCGCACGAAGCGACCCGGCCGCCGGCGGCCCCGGTGGCGAAGCTGCACGCTCACAGCCGCATGGCTTGAGGCGATGATGGCCAGCGGCACCACGAAGGCCAGCAGGAACTTGCTGACCGCCAGGGCGGTCTGGCGCGAGTCGCACGTGGCGTCGCGGTCAGGCCCGGGGTTCAGGAGCAGCACGTTGTAGTAGCACATGATGCGCCCGTCCAGCCGCGGGATGGTGTCCCGGAACACGAAATAGGGCACGGTGTTGAACACAGCCAGGACCCAGAGCACCAGACAGACTTTGTGGGCCGCGGCCACCGTGCGGTTGTTCTGCGCCCACACCGGCCGCACCACCTGCAGACAGCGGTCCAGGCTGATGGCGCTGAGCAGGAAGCCGCTAGCAAACATGTTGAGGAAGAAGATAGAAGAGTGCAGTTTGCAGAAGGTGGTGCCCAGCTCCCATGAGTGTCCCACGGCCAGGAAGTAGGTGAAGAAGGGCAGGGAGGCAGCGGCCAACAGGTCAGACAGCGCCAGATGCAGCACCCAGGTGGTGACCACCGTCTGTCGCATGCGACAGCCCACTACAAAGAGGATGAGTCCATTCTCCACCAGGCCCAGCAGCGAGGCCACCCCGTGCAGCAGCACAGACACGTGGTCGATTAAGCGGATGCTGGAGTTGGTGTGGCTCTGGAGTTGGCTCATCTGCTCCAAGAGCGGACAGAGTGGCTTCAGGGTGGTGTTGGCCAACATGGCTGAGCTCTGTGGTGGAGAAGGACACGCTGAGTCTGGCCGAGCTGGGACACCCTGGGAACCAGAGAGAGCCCTGGGAACCTTGCTAAGAGATAAGGTGACCTGCCAATGTGATAGGTGGGGCCACTGGGGACCAGTGACATTGAGCAAAGTTGGAGTGACCAACATCCCAGCTCCACCACCTGCTCCCTGTGGGACCTTGGGCAAGTCATTGAACTTTCCTGAGCCCGTTTCCTCCCCTGTAATGTGGGTGTTCCTCATAACTATCTCTAACTCATGGGCTATCAGAATAAAAATAAAATAAACTCATGAGTTAATATGCAAAAAGGCCTGGTCCACAGAACTGTGTTTAATGGAGGTCAGGCCGTGCAGAATTCCTTTTTGCTGCCCCAGAGCACTGGTGGATGGACACAGCCCCCATATAGTGCAGGAGCTTTGCAGCCACCTGGAGAGAGGGGGCGGGAGGAGGAGTCTCCACCAGCCCTCCCCAGCACCCCAGGCTTTGCCTCTGCAGGTCCTCCGGAGTCTGTTGGTCACACAGAGGTGGCTGGCTGGGTGTGTTGACCGCAAAAAGCAGAGCTGGCCCCTCCTCTGATAGTAGGAAAGGAAATGAGATAAGAAGAGAGAGAGCTGGGCACAAGGACCCACCCGATGGCCCCGGGGTACCAAACAAACCCTCCTCCTAGGGGCAGCCATAGCAATGCTACCAATCCCAGGAAACCCACCCCTGTTCATTTTCTCACTCACCCACACACCCCCCAGCAGCTATTTATCCAGTCACTACCCCGCGCTGGAGAAGCCAGAATCTGACAGACACAGCACACAGCCACACATGCTCACAGCCTCAGAGAATCCCAGAGCCCTCCCGTGAAGACTCGGGTGAAGCTGATGGAGATCGAGGAGGGTTGACTTGGGGTGGAGGCTCCCTGCTGTGGAGAGGGGACAGAGCAGGGCATGGGAGCTCAGGTTGCGCTGGGCACTCATGACACGCCAGGGACCCTGGAAGGTCCTTTGCATAGGTGCTCATCTTTCTCATGGCTCTGAGAGAAAGGTGCTAGGCTCTGTCCCTGCCACTTTCCAGATGAGGAAACTGAGACAGGAGTGTTTGAAGAACTCGCCAATCCACCCAAGCAGCACAGCCACACAGAGGAGCAACAGTGTGGCACTAAGCCAGGGACGATGGAGGAAAGAAGAGAAAGACAGGAGCAATGGCCTTCAGTGCTCCTCTTCCCAGCCCAACACCTGGCCGGCTAGGATGGCAGAGGGTGAGAAAATCCACTCCCTCCAGGGATCCTGCTCTTTGCAGGTTGGGCTCCTGGGATCCACACTAGACTTTCCCTGGGAGATGGGTCCCTTGAAGCTGAGCTCTGCAGGTGGGTGGGAGGGGAGCTGGCCTGTGTCCCCTGAGAATGGTGCTGCTTCCCAAGCTTTCTAGTTTGCAGTTACCTCCCAATAACCCCATGAGACCCCATTTTGCAGAGAAGCGTGGCTTCTCTGTCCTCGGCTGCAGCAGGGGCTGGGACTCTCCTCCCAGCACACCAGGTGCATGCCATCCCCTCTCAGCCCTAATGTTTGCCTGAGTCCCATGGGATGCTCGGAGAGCACAGTCCTGCTGGACCCTCTGGAGCCATCTACCTGGTCCCTCTGGCTGCATGGAGACAGCCCCCATCCTCCATCCCGGCAGCTGGGGTCCTGGGGTGCAGGGGCCCAAGAACACAAGTTTGGGGAGTCCAAGTCCTGGGCTTGATTCCAGGCTCCTTGGCTTCCAGGCTGGGCAAACCTGGGCAGTTACCTCAAGCCTGCTGGTGCCATCTTCCCCCAGGTCAACGACTGCCACTGTGCCTGGCCTCTAGTTAACGCCTGAGAAAGCTGACTCCTTCCACCCTCTGAGCAGCAAGTTCCCTCCCGCCTGGTAAACTCACTCCTCTGCCATCCTGTCCGGTAGCAGCCCTCTGTTCTGGTAAAATTCTGCCCTCTCCTGTGGGTCCAGAGAGGGCACTAAGGCTGCCCAGCCCTGGACCGTGGCCTCCTTACCTGGGCACAGAGGGAGCACAGGATTCCAGCCCTGCAGGCACTTGGCTCCTAGTAGCAGCCAGACAGAGGCGTGGGGCAGGCGGAGGGAGGGGAGGAGTGAGGCTGAGGGAGGAAACAGCTGTCAGCTCCAGTGTGTGTGCGCGTGTGTATGTGCGTGTGTGTGCGTGTGCTTGTGTGTCTGTCTGGGGGCGGGAGGCAGTGACAGCCAGAGATTGAGCTCTCACGCTGGTGATCGAGAACCATTCATCCATCTGCCAGCAGCCCCTGCTCCACCGAGTCCTTTATGGAGGAGTCTTTGCAGCCCAAGGACACTGCGAGTGTGCACTGGGCCATCCCTGTGTGCAGCAAAGTGGGGGCTTGGTATGTCCAGGGGTGTGCTTTGGAGTGACCAGCGTGCAGGAGGATGAGGACTATGCCTTGCCCTGCTTTCCACCCTCCTTGGACCGCTCTCTTCTGACGCCATAGTCCT
Organism: Marmota flaviventris; assembly: GCF_047511675.1. Lineage (NCBI taxonomy): Eukaryota > Metazoa > Chordata > Mammalia > Rodentia > Sciuridae > Marmota > Marmota flaviventris. Next base: position 11,822,912 of record NC_092506.1, on the reverse strand, counting down.
CAGAGAGGAAGGTCCCCAAGTGGCATGGGTGCCTGTGCACCAGGGACCCCAGGAAAGCAGGGGGATAGGAGGAGCGTGGGAGGCCTGGCCACCAGCGCTGGCCCCACACTCACAGCCAGAGGCCGGTCACTTCCCCTTGCTGAGCCCCGCGTTGTCATCTGTGAGCAGGACCAGTGTCTGCTTTGAGGCAGAGGCGAGGGCTGGCCGAGGGGAGTCAGGGGGCTCCACCACTGACCCATCCCCAGCCCTTTTTTGTATTTTTTTAGAGGAGAGAGTAAGTGCTCGAAAAAATTAGCTTCTTCCCCTGCTGGGGGAGAAATGGGCATAGGCTAAAGGCCAAGGCTGTCCGGGTTTCATTTAGAATAGGCTGGAAGCCCTGGGGTAAGAGAACTTTGAATCCTGTAGTTTGCACTTCATCGTTCCCTAACCTCACCCTCTGCTTAGCTTTTGGGGGTCAGACTCCCTTTCTTCACAGCAGCCCGCAGATGCTCAATAAAACATGTCAAGACCGAGTCAGGACAGAGGGCAGGGTGTCCCACTGAGGCCTGGGCTGGCGCACAGCCTGGGTGCTTGACAGGGTGGAGGGTGGGTAAGCAGGACAGCACTTCTCCCAGCCCCGATGGTGAAGCAGCGGGGACCTTGCTCATCCGGCCTCTGCCCTGGGCCAGGGAGGCTTGGACTTCCAAACACAGATGCCTGCAGCCTCCCGAGAAACAGGTGGCTGTTTCCACCCATCCTGGGGAAGTGCCCCCATCCCTGCCCCCCCACTGATCCATGAGAAGGCCATTCAGGCAGGGCGCATGGTGGTGAGGCCCCAGGACCCTGCAACCAGACCGCCAGTGTCTGCATCTGGCACTGCCTCTTCCTAGCTATGTGACGAGGCGAGGAGCTTCAGGCGGTATGATGTGCATCTGGGGGTCAGCGGGGGCAGAGGGGATACCCGAGATGAACTTGGGGCGCTCCACCGCTGAGCCACATCCCCAGCCCTTTTTTGTATTTTATTTAGAGACAGGGTCCCACTGAGACTTAGCACCTCGCTTTTGCTGAGGCTGGCTTTGAATTCGTGATCCTCCAGCCTCAGCCTCCTGAGCCATTGGAATTACAGGCGTGCGCCACCGCACCCGCAAGATGTGAATTTTAAAAGGTACTCCTTCTGCGTAGTACCAGCCCCGAGTGCTGGGGTTGGAGCACAGGCTGCTCTGTGGAATAAGAAATGATCACCCCTCTCCCCTACAGACATATCTCAGCCTAGGGCATCAGGCTTGACATGAGGCACAGGCCTCTCTCTGGATCTCAGCCATCTCCTGACTCCTCCAACCAGTCACCCTTGTGCAGTGAACATCCCGCACCACCTCTCATGGCAGCCCCTTTGTTCATTTCCAGCTAAAATCTTTATTCCTCTGAAACTTCTCTGTTCTTGTTTCCAATCCTGGAATCATTGTCATGGCTTGGTTCCCAGCCCTCCCTGAGGACAACTTATTCTAAACAAACAAAAAAGTTACTAAATTCTACTAGTTACTAAAATAAGTAAACAAACAAACAAAAAGATATTACATGTGAGCAGGGCCCTGAGTCATTTTCTGAAGAAAAAAAGGGCGTGCACCCTGTTCTTCATGTCCCAAGGGGCTTTGGGGCCCTTGGCTGCACTCCCATGGTGGAAATGGTCCCGGCACACACACTGAGAGCCCTGAGCCCCACAGCAACTACCCATTGGGTGGGTAGGAGACAGAAGTCGGCCTCTTCCCCCGGGGTTTCAGGAACCAAAAGCCAACACCAGTCAGTCCAAGAGGAAGAGTCTCCGAGGGTGTTGGAGCAGTGGGGGTGCTGGGTGGGGGTTCACTGGCTGGGTGTAAAGGACAGATGGCTCCGAGTGACCAGGGGACACACATTCAGCCTGAGTCTAGGAGAAAAGGCATTCAGAGGCTCAATGGAGCCACGGATGCGTCAGGCCTTCACTGGGGGCAGGAGGCCACCAAGACTGTTAGATGGGTCCTCACATGGAGTCCCGGGAGGGTGACCAGGCCTTGGCAGACTCCTGACAGCACAGACCTTGATTTCCCATGGCACAGGACCCCCTGAGGGCCTCAGTTGCTGGGCCTCTGACCCAGGCCTCTGACCCCGCAGGTCCAGGTGGAGCCGGGAATTTGCACTTCTGTCACATCCCCTGGGGAAGCCGCTGCTGCTAGGCCAGAGTCCACCCCGAGACGGAACCTCTGAGCCAGATCCCAGTCACACGAAGGCTGAGGAGGGGGTCGCAAGTTCTAGGCCAGCCTGAAGTGAGACCCTGTCTCCAAATAAGAGATAAAAGGGCTGGAGGTGTCACCTGGTGGCAGGGCACCTGCCTAAGCAGGCACAAGGCCCCGGCCCAATCCCAGGACTGCAGAAGGACACAAAAGGCCAGACCTGGACGAGGTCTTGGGAGTCCTTGGGCCTGGCGCCCTGACGGCAGGGGACTGGTCAGACAGCCCTCTTAGCCGAGGGCCTGGGAGCGAGCGCCCCTCTGAGGCTGCGCCCCCACAGGAGGACGGGGTGATAAGGAGAATGCACTCAGCCCCCAGCCGGGCAGAGTGCGGGGCGAGTACGAGTTCCTGGAATTGTCTGAGGGGTGTGCTTTGGGGACATCATGGGCTTGGCCAGCCAGAGCTGCCCTGGGGGTTATAGGTCAGGGGGCAGGAAGCTGGTCAGCCAGGGCCTCAGGCCCAGGAAGCCTTCTGACCCAAGCAGGGGCCGGGCTGGGCCCACGAGCCACAGTCACCAGGCTTCTGTGAGCAGCTGGGCACCAGGGCTGGGGGCCAGGTCCTCAGCCCCACCACACCCTGCCCTGCCCTGTGTCCAGCTCCCTCAGAGCTGGAGAAAGGCGCAGCCGCCTCCAGGGCCCTGCAGTCCCTGCAGTCCACCCCCCCCCCAGGCCAGAGCCTGAAGTCACAGTAAGAGCAGAGGCCGGGCATCCTGCAAGGGCACCAGCTCCCCCCGCAGGAGACGGCTCGCAGACCTGGGCTCCACAGCCAGGCTCCCCAGTCCCCTGGCCCCGCTCCCGCACAGCCCCCTGCGCCCTCCCCCCACCTCACCTGCCCAGCCCCTCCCCCACCTCACCTGCCCAGCCCCTCCCCCACCTCACCTGCCCAGCCCCTCCCCCACCTCACCTGCCCAGCCCCTCTCCCCCCAGGCCTTTGCCAGGCTGCCCTGGAAAGCCTTCACACTCAGTCTCACACACACACACATACTTACACACACACACACACGCACTCTCACACACACATACTTACACATACACATGCATGTATGCACTCACAAACTTGCAAACACACAATCACACATACGTGCACTCACACGCACTCACGCACACTCACACATATGCACACGCACACACTCACCTTCATGCACACACTCCTCGCACACACAAACTTGTTAACACAATCACACACTCTCACACTCACACTATTCTCATTCTCACATAACACACATAAAATCACACACTAATACACTCACATACTAATACACATGCTCACACTCATGCACACTTGCTCACACACATATACGCACATATGCTCATACATCCACACTCACACACAATCACATCCACCTATACAACTTTCACACACACACAATTGCTATCACACACAAACACCAACACACTTTCACACTAGTACATATGCTCTCACACACATGGACCATCACACACTTACAAATATACACACTTAGATATATGCATGCACAGCCACACTCACACACTTGTATTCTCACACACTAGTACGCACACTGTTCACACACAGTCATGCACATGACCACACATACGACACACTCTCACACATTCGTTCACATGCTGACACATACACTTGCTCACACACAACTCAACAAAATCACACCAGCACTCACACACATCACACTCCCACACCATCTCACACTAACACACGTGCACTCACACACACCTTGCTGGTCCTGCAGGCTCCTTCTGAGACCGCCGTGTCTGGGCCCAGGAGGGGCACTCGGCACCAGTGCGTCTCGTGCACACAGAGGCCACGACAGGACCGTCCCGGGGCCAGCTGTGCTGCCCGGCCCTGCCCTAGGAAGCGAGGATTTCAGTTCCTCTCTGGCCCCTTGGAGAAGTCAGTCAAGGAGGAAGTGAGGCACAGGGCAGGAAGCAGCCAGGAACCTGGCACCCACCAGCCCCAGTGCCGGAGCCCTCAGGTGCCCACACCCAGCCGAGCAGCAGCCCCACAGGACCCCACAGGATATCTTGTGGGGGCCCAAGTGGGTTCCCTGATGCCAACCTCAGCCACAGGAAGCCTGCCTCCTCACACGACCCGCCAGCCCCTCCTGGGCCCCCACCTGCATCGCTGCTGCTGCGTCACCCCCAGCGCTCACCACCGCACGCCTGCTGGGCCTGCGCGCCCTTCTGCTGCTTGCTCCCTGCTCTGGAATCTCGGTCCTTCCCTTGGCCTCTTGGTGAACTCCTATGCATCCTTCAAAACCCTAACCACGGAAGCTTTGCCGATTGTCTCAGGAAGACCTTACCTCTCGCTCCACCCTCCCACGTCTCTAAGTCACCATGTCTGCGGCCACCCTTGCCCTCTGGAGACCCCTTTCACCAGCTGCTCTCACCCTCTTGATGAGCAGCAGACATCCTTCCTATTTTATCTCCTTTTCTCCAAGGCCAAGCAGAGGGCCTGCCTATGGGAGGGTCCACGTGCAGACCCCACGGCCCCAGGTCCTCAGAGCAGTGCTGGCTGCGCCCCGTGCTCCCCAGGGCCTGGAGCAGCTCTGTGGCTGTCTTCACCTGCGCTGGCCACAGCCCGGAGCTGATGTCTTAATGGTAGGAAGAAGGGAGAGCAGAGGCAGAGCGCCGGGCAGGCCCTGGGCTCAGTCTCAGGTGGGTGTGCTCCAGGGCCAGACGGCCTCCGGAGCTCTAGGGAGGGTTCTGCCTCCGTCAGGTGGCTCCAGTCCCGGCTTCCCGGTCTCCCCTGTTTCTCATAAGACACTTGTCATTGGATTTAGGGCCTACCCGGACAATCCAGGGTGACCTCATCTTGAGATCCTTAACTCGTTTATATCTGTAAAGCCCTTTAATTTTTCTTCCCAAATAAGGTCCCAGTCAGGGGTTCCTGGGTTAGGGAGTGGGCATATGTTTTTGAGGGTCACCATGGAACCCACTACAGATAGTCAGGCTAACGTTGAGAGGCATTGTGCCAGCCCCGTGAAGCACTTGTCATACACTAGCGAGTTTTACCCCCACACTTACCCTCTGAGGCAGATACTGTTCTTGTCCCCACTTGCAGAGGAGAAGACTAAGGCTCAGAGAGGTTAGGTAACTTGGCCAAAGCTGCTCAGCCAGTGAGCAGAGGAGCTGGATTTCAGAGCCAGGTGTTCCAGCCCCAGCGCCCAGCTCATCCCAGCTGACTGCATTTCTCTGAGGTTCTTTGTATCCTGCAGGAGAAGCAGAGCTGCCTTTGATGTTCAGTGTGCACCCCCAGCCTTCCGGAAACATCTCTGCCACGGGCAAGATCTGCGTGGTGCGCAGTTGGGACTTCCCTGGTCACTCTGCAGGCCACTGAGCTAAGTGACCTGTTCCCTGCCTGGGCCTCCCCTGGTGCCCTCCCTTTGTCCCTAGGTGGGGCTGAGAGGACACAGTGGGCACTGACACTTAAACCTCCCAGCATCATCATTCTTAGTCCCGTGTTTCAGATTAAGAGACTGAAGTCCTGCTTTTAAAAATTAAAAGAATTAGGTTTAAAAGGAAAGTGGAATAAACAGGCTGAGATTTAGGAAGCGACTCAGGGAGGAATATCAGCAACCTTAAGTTAGATACTGCCACTAGCCCCAAGGAAAGCATGTCACAGAGCAGGTGACATTCAACGTCTCCGGCAGGTGAGTGGAGGAGCTGGGATCCCTCCCAGACCCAGGAGGTCTGGCACCCATGAGTGTCCTCAGTGCCCTCTCCAGGACGGGGTAGTGTCATTTCCTCAAAGGCCTCTGAGTGGGTCAGCTTTGCATCCATTATGACAAAATGCCTGAGAAAGTCTCCTATGAGGAGGGAAGACTTATTTTGGCTCCTGGCTTCAGAGGTTTCAGTCCAAGTTGGTTGGCTCCATTGTCTTGGGTCTGTGACGAGGCAGAACACTGCAGTGGGGACCCATGTGGAGGGAAGCTGCTCACATATGCAGCCAGGAAGCAGAGGGAGTGAGGGAGGGGCCAGGGTCCGGCCTCTGTCCAAGGGCACGCCCCCAGTGACCTCACTTCCTCCCCTAGGCCCTGCCTCCTGAAGGCTCAGCTCTGCCCATGCTGCAAGCTGACAGTCAAGCCTTCAGCACGTGGCCTCTGAGGACCATTTAAGATCCAAACCACTGCAGCATCTTCCTGCCCCTGGCCATGAGCCAGCTGCCCATTTCCAGGGCCTTGGGAGACGTGCTGTCCATGGACCCGAGGTCAGTTAGGCGACACCTCTCTCATTCCCTAATTCCTTCCCACCATCACTACTCTCCTCTGTATCTTCAAACAACAGGCAAGTGACTCCCAGGGCACTGTGCTCGTAAGCAAGGGACACAGGTCTCTGTGCCTGACATCCCAGCGCGGGACCTCCCTCCACAACACCCAGTTCACAGGGGTGGAAGGAGGGATGGGGCCAGAGATGCCACTTGACAACCAGCACACTGGCCAGTGAATGTTCAATAAGGAGCAGGAAAATCACAGGGTCACAACGTGTCTCCCATAGGACACTCGTAAATTACAGAGACATCAGGACGTCAGCACAGGGAACCTGGACACCCACTGCCTTAACCTGTGGCCAGAGTTTCAGCACACACTGGTGTGAGGTCCCTCCTGAGGACATTCTGAGGAGGACACAACATTGCTTTGGAGTGTTCTGCCCATTGTAGACCCTATTGTGTCCCCCAAATTCATAAATTGAAGCCCTAATCCCCTCCCGCAGAATGCGACTCTATTTGGAGAAAGGGCCTTTAAAGAGTTCATTAAAGAGGCCACAAGGGTGACTGGTGTCCTTAAAGAAGAAGTCTGGATGCACCAGGAGCCGCAGCATGTGCACAAGCAGAGAGAGACCATGTGAGGGCACAACCAGAGAAACAGGCCTCAGAGATTCCAGACCTTCCGATGCCTTGACGGTGGATTTCCAGCCTCCAGAACCGTGAGAAGATAACTACCTGCTGTTTGAGCTGCCCGACCGCGGGGTCTGTTATGGAGCCCTCGCTAGCCAAGACACTGCCCAATGCACCTCCTGAATCTACACAGGCAAACACCAGCAAACCCAAACGGAGAGCCGTCCCGCAGAATGGTCAAAAATGTCAAGTGGGAAAGACAAAGGAGACGCTGGGGCGGAGGGAGGTCGGCCCCAGATCAGAGGAGGCAGAAGAGACTCTTGAGCCTGGATCAGATCCCAAACCAGGACAAAACTTCTCCTTTGCTATAAAAGTCATTGTCAGAACATTGCTGGAGGTTGAGCTGGGTTTGTAAGTTAGACAACTGAGTTTATGCCCCCGCTGATTTCCTGATTTGGACAGTGTCACTGTGGTTACTCACGGTTTTGGGGGTGTGGGGAAGCACACTAAAGTAATTAGGGGTAAAAGGGAAGCCAGCTCTCAAATGCTATGGAAGAAAGTGTGTGTGTGTGTGTGCGTGTGTGTATGCACGTGCCCGTGCGCACAAACAGGCAGGAAGAAAGAGGAAGTTGGAACAAATGGAAAAAGCATCCAAGAAATCTTTTCTAAGTTAAAAAGTATAAAGTTCAACATGAAAAGTTTAAAAACCCACTATCCTTCCAGAAAAGCCCCCTGGGGCCTTGCCTCCTCCCCTCCCCCCACATCTTTCCTGCAAGCTCCACCACCACCACCACCCTTTTTTTTTTTTTTTTTTTTTTTTTTGCTAAAAACAATTTTTATTTGTTAATTTGCTCCTTAGGAAATGTACAAACATAAAATAAGCAAGCATTAGCCAAAGGTATTAGAGGAAAATTGAGAACGATGCATACATTTTATCAAACTAGAATTCTTTTTTTTTTTTTTTATTTTTTGCTGTTGTTGTTCTAATTGGTTATACGTGACAGTAGACTGCGTTTTGACACATCATACATAAATGGCACACAGCTTCTCCTTGGTCTGGTTGTGCTTGGTGTAGAGTTCCACAGGTCATGTAATCCCAGATGCACACGGGGTAATAATGACCAACTCATTCCTACCCCATGCCCCTCCCCTCCCTTCACTCCCCTCTGTCAAGTCCAGATACCTCTGTGTCCCCCTTATTGCGAATTAGCACCCGCATGTCAGAGGGAACACTTGGTCCTTTGGGATTGCAAGCTCCCCCTCTTGAAGCCCTGTCTGCTGACCTCTGTCTCCCGCTGGCCCCAAACTCCCCACCACTCAGGAACCCACTGGCTCCTTCCATCCCTTCTCAGGGCCCTTCCTCCAAAAACACTTCCATAACCCTACTCCACCCCACCCCGGTTGGCGCCTCTCCTGACTCTGCCCTCAGAGCTATCCACCAAGCTCTCCCAGCTGGGCTCCGGTCCCAGGAAGCGCTCATCACCGCCAAACAGTGAATGATTGACACACAATTTAGCACACCCATCGTGGGTCTCTTCCAGGCTTCTCGTCCACCCTGCAAGGTAAGCATTGCCGTCTATGATCATCAGCCTCAAAGCTCAGAAAACACAAAGCAGCCCAGGTCACAGGTAGAACTGCAGGGGACAGGAACCAGGCTTTGGGGCATGAGCCACAAGCTCCTCCAGCTGCTGCGAATTCCAATGACCCATAGTTGCTGGCATTTGCTGCGTTCAGACTCTGCTGGGCCCTGGGCTCATTGCTCCGTCAATTAGTGCCCTGAAGTCCCTCAAAGGAGGAGGCCGTGTAATGAGTGGCACCCGCGAGGCGACAGGGCGGAGCCTGGCATGTAGTGAACTCTGTAACGCGATGGCCATTCCTGGGGTGGTTGTAATAGACCATTCCTTAGAACTGTTCTGATTAACAGAAAAACTGAGAAGACAGTGCAGAGCGCATCTGAGGACCCCACGCCCAGTTTTCCCTGTAAGTAGCGTCTTACATGATTTCAGCACATTTGTTACAATTAATTAAACCTTTGTGAATCCGTCTTGATTCACTCATTCTATATTAGTGCAGGTTGAGTAGCCTCATCCCAAATACTCGGAACCAGAGTGTTTCAATTTAGGGAATTTTTTTGGATCTTGGAATATCTGCATATTTATATTAAGATATCTCGGGGAGAGAATGCAATAGTAAACACAAAATTCATTCATTTTTCATACATATCTTATGTACGTAGCCTGAAGACTATTTCAAACGTGCCTGTGTTTCGACTGTGACCATCACATAATACTGAGGGTAGAATCTTCCACTAGTGTTTTATGTCAGCACTTAAAAAGAGTATTTCAGATTTTGGATTTTTAGATTAAGATGTTCAACAGAAGCAGGGTGCAGTGGCACACACCTGTAATCTCAGTGGCTTGGGAGGCTAAGGTAGGAGGATCGTGAGTTCAAAGCCAGCTCAGCAACAGCAAGGCGCTAAGCAACTCAGTGAGACTGTCTAAATAAAATACTAAATAAGGCTGGCGATGTGGCTCAGGTGCCAAGTGCGCCTGAGTTCAATCCCTGGTCCCCACCCCCAAAGAAAAAAAAAAAAGATGCTCATCAGAAACGGCCTTCAATTAACAGGCTTAATCCTGGTTAGGCCATGAAGAGCTTGTCACAGAGGACGCACCTGTGGCCCCTATTGGCCGTGAGCTCCTGGGGCAAGGCCCTCTCCCTGTGGGTCTAGCTGAAGGTGGGGAGGAAAATAATGGGGGCTTCTCTTCCCCTCAGTCCTGAGGTCCCCGTGCAGGCAGGAGGCCCTGGGGGGCTGTCTGGGCTGGAAGGGGATGGTGAGGGGCTTGGGAGGGAGACAGGCCCCAGGTCTTCAGGGCACCTCCCAGCCATGGATGCTGACCCTTAGCCCACCTGCAGCCTTGTCTTTTCTAGAAAGCCCCTCCTCCAGCCCTGGGCAGCTACAACCACTCTAGGAGCCGCGTCGACCCCCAGCTGCTGGGAGACTTCTGAACCAGGGAGTCTGGCCAAGGACCGCCTTCTGAGCAGCCCCTGAGGGCCCTGGCTGGGAGGCTGCTCTCCTCTGCTTTGGGGCAGGAATTTCTCCACTGCCCCTGCGGGCCAGGTGGGCCCCCTTTGTCCTCAAAGGCTGCCACTTGCCGCCTCCCCCATATAAGTCCTCCCCTGCTCTAGTGGCAGAGCAGTGGGGGCTGCTGGAGAGGTCTGTGCGTACCTGACTGCGACCTGACTGCGGGAGCTTCCACCATGACCTGGCGTTTCTATGGCATCTTGCTGCTGCTGGCCGCAGCCACCCTGGGGCTGGGTCAGGGGCCGTTCCCCAAGCTCAGCCTCCCAGGCCTGTGGCACAGCTATGACTGTGGGATCCGGGGCATGCAGCTGCGCGTCGTTCCAAGGCCAGGCCAGACAATCCGCTTCAAGGTGCTGGGTGAGTGCTGGGAGAACCCTGGTCCCCTTCCCCGCCTGGGCTGCTGCTGCTAGGAGGACCCTTCCCCTGGAGCCAGGCTGGAAGAGCAGAGGCATCCCTCCCAATAGGGGCGACCAGCCCCCCACACATAAAGGTGGGCAAGGGAGGGGGGTCACCTCCCCCTGGTCACCAGCCACTTCTCCCTCGTCACTGTGCACAGGTATCACCTGGCATCTTGTTGAGGCAGCCCTAGCCTCTGCATTTCTAACCACAGACAGTTGAGGCCAGGTAGCTGGTCCACAAATCACTCTCTGGGTACAGTCTAGTACGGAGAAAAGGGGGTGCAGCCTTGGAATGGAGATTTACACAAGCAGCTTCTAGGCTGTGTGCTCTCGGGCACCTGACAGACCTCCGTGAGCCTCGTCTGCAAGGTGGGGAAGAACTCGGCCTTGCCGGGCGCACTGAACGAGAACACTGGAGGCACCCACTCTGGAAGGTGGGCGTCCCCAGGTGATTGTGGCAGCCATTCTACCTGGCAAACGGCTCAGTCCTTTCTACAAACACACCCAGCGCTGGAGTCCTCATCCTGCCCCCAATGCGTGTGCCTGAGAAAGCTGGCGCTCGGCCACCTTGTCCACAGTGTGGATAACTGAGCCCACAGGAAGTGAAGTTCTCAGCCCACCGCCTGAGACCCGGATCCTCTCGGCACCGTCTCCGTGCCTGCTGCTGGGTGCTACCGCCAGAGAACCCCAGCTGGAAAGGCTCTGTGCCCTTCCAGACATGGGAACCCAGACCAGCGGAGGCAGAGGCTTGTCCAAGACCAGGCTGGTCCTGCGTGGGCCCCAGCAGCCACCCTTTAGCACCCTGAAGCTCTCCCTACCTCTTCCCTTTCCCCCACCTCAGACGAATTTGGGAACCGGTTTGAAGTGAATAACTGCTCCGTCTGCTACCACTGGGTCACCTCCACGCCCCAGGAGCTGGCCGTCTTCTCAGCCGACTACAGAGGCTGCCACGTGCTGGAGAAGGTAGGCCGCCTGGCTGCTCTGGGCCACCAAGCTTGTCCTAAGGACCCTGCCTCTCCTGGGCCAGGGGAGACCAGACCCCAAGAAAGGTCGGGGAGCCCTGGGTGGGGAGGTGGGTGGGGAGATCATTTCCTGGGTGCAGGTCTTCCCAGGACCCCGCATCTGACCCAGCTCCCTGCCCCGCCGTCGGCTCAGCCCTTGCTGACCCCTCGTCCGCTGCCTGGTCTGGCTGCTCTTGCCCAGCTGCTCTGTGGCCCTCTCACCTGCAGGACGGGCGGTTCCACCTGAGGGTCTTCATAGAAGCTGTGCTGCCAGATGGTCATGTGGATATCGCCCAAGAGGCCACTCTGATCTGTCCTAAACCTGACCACACCTGGACTCCGGACTCCAGCCTGGTGGTGCCCACCACACCCTCACCTTCCACCCCTCATCTGCTTCCCCTCCGCCCCACCTCCAGCCACCCCTCGCCTGGCTCTGGCTACGCCTTGCCCACCCCATCGTACCCAGAACACAGTTTCGTCCATCTGACTGCTGCTCCGCTGTCCTTCGGACCAGGGCCTACCGGCCCCACCCTGGCGCGGCCTCAGCGGGGCACCACGGACCCCTGGGAAGTGGACGGGCCTGACTACATTGGTGTGTAGGACAAGCCCTCTGGACCATGGGAGGCCTAACAGCCTCTGGCTGGGCTCTCATCACTGTCCCCAACCCTAGGTGCCCACCTGCCGCAGGAGCAGTGCCAGGTGGTCTCTGGGCACATCCCCTGCGTGGTGAGAAACAGCTCCAGGGAAGCCTGTCATCAGGCTGGCTGCTGCTATGACGACACCAGGGAAGTGCCCTGTTACTATGGCAACACAGGTACAACCCCCCCCCCCCCCCCGCGGCACTGACCTGCTCTCCTGGACTCTGTGCCCGCAGGAGAGGCGCCTCTGCTATCTGCTGCTCCACCTCAGTGGATGGCAGAGACCCTTCGGTGAAGGACGACACATCCTACCTGCCTTCTGACAATTGTCCCCAAAGCACACCCCTGACCTTTAGATTCAAAACATCCTGGTTTGGATAACTAATCCTTTGACCTTACTTCAAGGGTCCACCTCCACCCTTTTGTGGATGAGAAATGGGTCGATAGAGGATTCACTCAGGACAGCACCGGCCTAAATGGGGACAGTACAGGGCCCAGGTCTCCTGGCTCCCAGGCCAGTGCTGAAGCATTCTCCTCCCAGCTCATTCCCCCGTCTCTGTGCTGGGTGGATCCTAGCCCAAGGCCCTGATCAGCCTCTGGGGTCTCTCTGTTCCAGCCACCATCCAGTGTTTCAGAAGTGGCTACTTCATCCTGGTCATTTCTCAAGAAACGGCCTTGGCACGCAGGATCACATTGGCCAACATCCACCTGGCTTATGCCCCTGCCAGCTGCCCCCCAACCCAGGAGACGAGTGCTTTCGTGGTCTTCCGAGTTCTGCTCACACACTGTGGCACCACGGTCCAGGTAGGGGGGAGAACACGGGCGGGAGCCATCTCGCCCCCGGGAGGGCCTCACTCGCTTTCTCCTCCCCAGGCAGTTGGCAATCAGCTCATCTATGAGAACCAGCTGGTGTCTGACCTTGACATCCAGAAGGGACCCCAGGGTTCCATCACTCGGGACAGCACTTTCCGGTGAGAGGGAGCCCTCCTTGAACAGGCCAGGCCTTGGGTGTGGGTGTGAGGGAGCTAAGGCAAGCCCAGGACGGGCTTTGGGGCCAGCTGTGTCAAATTCAGGCTCTATTACCTCGGTCATGTGGCTTTAGATGAGATGCTCACCTCTTGGGCCTGTCCTACAGGGCAGGGGGAATGGCCCTTCCCCAGGGCTGACCAAGCGTTAAGGGCCTCGTCTGTGCCTGGCATATGGGACTTGGACAGAAGCCAAGGGCAGTTCCTGAGAGTCCTGCTTTTACCCCTCTAAGAACTAAGCTCAGTGCCTGAAGGTGTCCCCTGCTGGGCCCCAGGAAGGGGCTGAGGCTGCTGCCACCTGCTAATCTCAGGTTAAAAAGCCACAGATGAGGCAGATACCTCCAGCTGAAGTTCTCTAAGGATGTGGTAGAGGAAGGAAATGGGGGAACAGCCTCCAGGGCCTCCCGGACGTGCTGGCTCAGGTAGCCCAACCATCCCAGGATGCCAGTAGGGTGACCAAGAAGGCAATCTGTCAATGCCCAGCTTTGAACCTCCACTGCTACTCACTGTGTGACCACGGTAGGCCATACACCAGCCCCAGCCTGGTCCCTGCTGGAGAACTGATCCTAACTATGGGTTGTAGGAATTCTGTGCTTGGCACCATGTGGATGCCCAAGTATCCCCTTCTCTCCCTGCCGTACCTTCCAAGAAGGTTGGGCAAGAAACTGGTGTCAGGGCCCAGGTGTCTTTTGCTTGAAGCAGAGTCCTTCTGGCCCAGGAGGTGGGGAGAGAAGTTCCTGTCATCCTGTGGACACTTGGACTTGGGTGCTATTCCAATAAGTCAGAATTCAGCACAGTAATCGGGGATTCCCAGAGGAAAAACAGCTGTCACCCCTCAAGACTAAGCAGGAGGGCCCCTAAGACACAAGGCCAGACAGTGCGAGGGGCCTTCAGAACAGGGTGGAGTCACTATGGCTACACAGCACCTACCTGGTGCCAGGTGCAGGCCCATCCGCAGTGGGGATGAAGGACCACCATGGCATGTGGGCACTAGACACTGTGACAGGCCAACCACAGCTGCAGGTTCAAGCAAGACGCCGATGCTCTCCTGTTCTCACTGAGGACTTATGGCCCCAGTCCTCGCCAGAGCCCTCAGAGGGCGGCCACTGGAGCTTGGGTTAAACCACTTGCTCATGGTTCTGTCGCTAATAAGTTGCGAGCCCAGACCTCCCCACCAGGCCCAAGTGTCGGGCTCCAAAGGCCTCAAATGCCACCAGGAGCCAGCCCCAGAAGGCCCTGTTGTCATCTTGATCCTATCCTAGAGTAGGGCCTGGCACAACTAGATCCAGCTGTCCCAGAAAGGCCAGGTGGGCAGGGCCGAGCTTCCTCTGCCCACTGGTCAGCACTGCCCATATCCCTGTGCTTGGAGTGTCCATCCTCTGCCCTGTGTGTTGTGACCACAGTGTTGGTACTCTGTTGAGGCCAACGGGACTCTGACTTGTCTTCTCCCCACCTTCTCGCACTCGACTCCAGGCTTCACGTCCGCTGTCTCTTCAACGCTGGTGACTTCTTACCCATCCAGGCATCCATCTCCCCGCCCCCGTCGCCTGCCCCTGTGACTCAGTCGGGCCCCCTGCGGCTGGAGCTGCGAATTGCCAAGGGTACGGTATCCCCGCTGCTTTCTCTTCCTGCTCCCAGTTTCCTGAGGCGCAGCCCCTCTCCCTACAGACCAGCCCCTCTCCCTACAGATGAGACCTTCAGCTCCTACTACGGGGAGGATGACTACCCCCTGGTGAGGCTGCTCCGAGAACCAGTCCACGTGGAGGTCCAGCTTCTGCAGAGGACAGACCCCGGTCTGGTCCTGGTACTGCACCAGTGCTGGGCCACGCCTAGTGCCAACCCCTTCCAGCAGCCCCAGTGGCCCATCCTGTCGGACGGGTGAGTGACAGCAGGTGACTGAGTTGCCCCGGGCTCCCTCCCAGCTTGCCTCACCTCCCAGAGACCCTCCTGACTTCTCTCCCTCCCAGGTGTCCTTTCGAGGGTGACAGCTACAGAACCCAAATGGTATCCTTGGACAAGGCAGAGCTGCCCTTCCGGTCTCACTACCAGCGTTTCATGGTCTCCACCTTTGCTTTCCTGGACTTTAGCTCCCAGAGAGCCCTCAGGGGCCCGGTAAGAAGGACCCAAGTTCCTCATCTGAATTGGGGATAAGCTGGTCTCCAAATGTCCCCAGCACCCTGTAAATGGATGCCCTTCACCCTGGCCCAGGATGGCGGTTGGCTTTCATCAAGTGTGGCAGACAGCAGGGGACACGGGGTTCTGATCTTAGGTCAGTGCAGAAGCCACTGACAAATAGTTCCAGAAGGAAGAAGGGAAATGCCCAGCTGGGCTGCAGTCGGCTCTGAATCTGAGCTGGCCACAGTGTGCTAGCACGGCCTCGCTTCCGATTCCAGAAACGGCAGCATGTTCCCCGAGTTTCTTATAACTCGGCAACTTCTCTAGAAGGCAAAAGTGGATAAGCGTAGACTGTTTAGATTTGCTGAATATTAATATACAAATGGCACCAAAAGCAGCACACTACTCTCCAACTCTTGGGCTGTTGCATAACACATCTGTCACAGAATGCACAGATTGCTTTACATCACTGCCTCTTACTACAACAGACGCAGATGAATCCCTCTGGTAGGCACACTTGGCAGGCTGCCTTCTCCTCTCGCCAGCGTGCAACCTCCTGAGCCAAGAGACGCTCCCATGCTAGATGAGGGGCACCCATAGGTGGGGCCTATAGGCACCAGGTCAGGTCATTTCCTGCCTCTACTCCTCTTGGGTGTTTCCCCCTGACCCTGTTTCTGGAAACGGTAACTGGTCATCCCCTGTGTCCCCAGTTACTAGTCTCTGGGGTCAGGAAGACGGGATGGCAAATGTGTTCTCCAGCTGTCTGGTCAAACCCCACCTCAGAATCCCCTTTGGAAGGGAGCCATCCAGCCCTATAGCCGTTCAGCACCAGAGGCGGGGTGGCGGGGTGGTGGAGTGGCCGAGGGCTGGGGCTCCACCAAATAGCGCAGTGGTCCCTGCCTGGGGGGCCCTCTACTGCAGTCTTGGGCCCTCGGGAGAAAGGCCTGGACCCCAACTGGGGAAGCAACACATCCCTGAGCCTCGTGGGCACAGGGCAGCGGTTGTGCTCAGCACACCCAGATTTCTCTGGTTGGCAGCAGCATAAACTTGGCCCCACACCCAATGCCACCTCCTGCTTGGCACTTCCTGCCCAGTGGCCCTGAAGCCTTGACGTCTCTCTCCTCCCACCAGGTCTACTTCTTCTGCAGCGCCTCTGCCTGCTACCCCTCGAGGCTGCAGCCATGCTCCCCCACGTGTGCCTCGGGGACTGCAAGTGAGTCCAGGGGAAGGGGCGAGTTCTTTAATCCGACCCCAGGCCTGTGTCTGACGCTGAGCCCTGAGGAGCTAGAGTCCAACCCGTGGTATGGCTCTTTCCCCGGGCAGGACAGCGACGATCCTCAGGTTACCACAACAGCACCACCAGGCCCGTGGACATCGTAAGCTCTCCAGGACCCATTGGCTTCCGGGACTCTTATGGATGGAGGACCACAGGTACCAGGGCTTGTGGTGGGTCCTCGGGCCCGGACCCCCTGAAATGCTGACAAAACGGGGAAGCTCTGGCCCTAGAGAAGGCAGGACGTGGTGTAACACCACTCAGTGAGGAAATAGCCACGCTCACCCTGGGCCCCTTATCTGTGAAAGGCAGCTTCAGTAGTGGTGGCAGAGGCGTGGGATTGCCAAGGTCAAGGAAGGTCAGCGTGGAAGAGTGGTGGGTGGGGCCAGCCCCACACTCCTTGCCGTCACCTCTCTAGCAGGCTCCAGCAGGAACTCCAACCCAAGGCCACTCCTCTGGGTCCTCCTCTACTGCTGGCTGCTGCGTCTGTGGGCCTGAGGGGGGCCTGGGCTCAGAGTCTGAGAGGCACCCAATAAACCATTGTTTCAAACCTACCGAAGGCTGGTGCGAAGTGACTCACGAAATCTAGAACAGAATTGTTGTCGAGGAGACCTGTTCCTTAGTGTCAGCTGTCACAGAGGTCACAATTTTGAAAGTCGGGGGCATTGCATAATGATTCAGTCAACGACAGACCACATAGATGGGGTCCCATAAGATACCAGAGCTGAAAAATTCTTTTGGGGGAAAGGGGGGATGATGCTGGGAATTGAACTTGGGCACTTGACCCCTGAGCCACATCCCCAGCCCTATGTTGAATTTAGAGACAGGGGCTCACCTTAGCACTTTGCTTTTGCTGAGGCTGGCTTTGAACTCACGATCCTCCTACCTCAGCCTCCCAAGCCACACCCTGTTACTCCAGCTGCAGCCTGGTGTTTCTCCAAGTTTACTAAGGCTCCTGAGAGCATCAAGGAGCCATGTGCAGCAATTGACCTGCCCCAACTAGGTGTATACACTACACCATTCATGTTCACGATACTGTGAAACCACCTAATGACATAGTTCTGGAGTGTATCCCGTGGTTAACCACCTCATGACAACACTTAGTAGACACTGCCCAGGGTATGGAATATTGTCTCCCAGGCCTGAATTTAGGGGACTCTGCCCCCCTGCAAGGAGAGGTGGCATTCCAGAGACGATATCACAAGCAAAGTTACAGGAAGATCGAAAGGTGGAGTCCAAACAGCGGATCTGGGACTGGGAAACCTGGAGGAAACTGACGGCCACGAGACTTGTCCGCTGCCCCCAGGAGTTCTGACTGGGGCATCCTCAGAGCACCTGTGTAGCTGTCCCCCAGGGTAAGGGGATGCCGGAGCTCCCTCTGTCTACCAGCCTGGCACTAAGGGACGCTGGGCTACGCTGCTGACCACTAACCTCTGTCCCACTCCTGTGGCCTCCCAACTCCCTTTGGGCCCTGCCACCTGGACACAGCCACCAGACAGGTCAGCTCCATGCTGACTACGCTGCCAACCCCCTTCCCTGTGCATAACTTGGGCCTTTATCCTACTTTGCAGCAAAGACCCCCTGAGACTGACGGGTAGACTGAACCTGGAAAGGGGGAGTGGCTGGGGAGGGTGTGGGTTCAGGCTAGGGCATAGGGAGAAGAATCTGGTGGCAAAGGCTGAAGAGGCTTTGGGGGGCCTCTGGTAGCACGTGTGCTTAGAGTTGGCACAAAGGGAACTCCAGTGCTCAAGTCGGGCAGTGGCCTTGGTTCTACGCAGGCCTTCCACCTCAGGCTGGCTCTGGCCTACCTGATCTTTTTCATCTTCAGGGTCATGGTCGGGCATATGGATTCCAAGCCAGGCCACCTGAGTAACAGCTTTGCTTCCTACCAGCTCTGTGATATGAAGTGCATTACGGAACTTCTGAGTCCATCTTCTGTAAAATGGAGACAATACCTATCCCCGCAGGAATATTGGATGAAATGAGTTAAAAAGAATGCTCAGAACAGTGTGTAACAGCCAACATGTACTGAGTGCTATTAGCTACTAACTAGAACTACTTCCTGACCCCAAGCTAAGGCTCACCTAGTCCCCCCCCCACACACACCCCTTATAGGAGAACAGGTTTGCTTGCCAAGAAGAGGAGGCGCTGGGAAACTGCAGCCTTCGGGCTTTTCTGGCAGTGTCAGCAGAACAGGGACACACTGAGGACCAGAAAGCCAGGCACCTGCCTCGGAAATTAGGTAACTTCATTCTCTGGACTTGTCTTCCCAGCTGGGGAATAGCGCCAGCCAGTCCTGCCCTGCCAGCTTCCCTCTTGTACAGGAGGGCCTAGGACATACTCTACAGGGTCAGTGTGGAAGTAGTGAGGGTTTGGGCTCGTTTGCCTGGAGGAGCCTGGCTGCCAGGGTTCTGGTGCCATCAGCATCTGCTCCTTCTTCCTCCCCGTCATCCAACAGGCCTCTACAGAATTTCAATCAGCACAGGAAGCTGGATTGAGGAATGGCACTGAGGTTCTGTTTTAACAAAGCATTGTTCTATAGTGCCAACTGGAGTCAAACTGACTTAACCTTTTTAAAACAAGAGTAAATATCTTGCATCATTTCCAATCATAGTTTTTTAGTGTGTGGGGGGGGGCTACTGGGGATTGAATCCATAGGCACTTAACCACTGAACCACATCCCCAGCCTTTTTTTATATTTTATTTACAGACAGGGTCTCTTGGGCTGGGATTGTAGCTCAGTGGTACTGGGTTCGATCCTCAGCACCACACTAAAAATAGAGACAGGGTTTCACTGAATTGCTTAGGACCTTGCTAAGTTGCTAAGGCTGGCTTTGAACATGAGACCCTCCTGCCTCAGCCACCCACCTCCCCAAGCCACTGGGATTACAAGCATATGCCACAGCACCTGGCTTCCTATCATTTTTAATAGATGTTTTCCCTAAATGATGGTTTAACTTTGACATATCTGATCTCCTTTTGAAAGAAACCAAACCTACGATTGGGTAACAAGTGGTAATGCAATGATATAAACTCACAATCTTCGTATACTTTTTTCCTCAGAAGAAATTCATTGATGGAACTGTTGGGTCTAGGGTTGTGGCTCAGTAGCAGAGCACTTGCCTAGCATGTGTGAGGCACTGGGTTCAATTCTCAGCACCACATATAAATAAATGAATAAAAATAAAAGTCCAACATCTAAAAAAAAAACCCCATTAAAAAATGCACACCCTTAAGACTGCAGGGCTCTGGGGTTGTGTGGGTGGCTGCTCCCCCACAGACCAATATCACTCTAAATCTTTGCCTATCTGAGCAGCAGAAAGCAAATAGCATTGCTATCTTAAAATGGAGCTCTGATAAAGAAGTTAAGCCACTGTATCTTACAAATTGCTCTTTTATCATGTTCTGTCTTTCCTTCCTAGCCTGTAAAGAGCATTCACAAATCAAGGAGGTAACGTCTTATTCTTACTAAGTTTCGACTGATTGGCCATTGCTCTTGTTTTTCCCAGTTCTAGGGACTGAACCAGGGCCTTGTATACACCAGGCGTGTGCTCTACCACTGAGCTTCCTCCCCAGCCCCACAGGCTTTTCTTTGTGGGATTCTTCCTTTCATCTTACTGAGAGGATTATCTAACAGTGAATTTCTTTCCCTCGTATCTGTATCTTTGAATATAGCAAAGACCTTCCCCTAACTTAAAGAATCATAAAAGTATTCATTATCTTTGTTGTGATTCTCCTGTGACAGTGCAGTTGTTTTCTACTTTCAAGTGTGTGGAGATACATAATTTTTTGGCAGGTAACTTTGTAATTGATATTTAAATTATGAATAGGTTTTGTCAACACCTCTGTACCAGGATTTACAGAAAGACAGGAAATCTGTGTGGCACTAGGTTCCCTGTGCTGTTGCTGAAGGGAGGCAATCTAAGCTGACTTTCCTAGATATCAAAATCCGGGCGGGGTGTGGTGGCGCACCTGTAAGCCCAGCAACCTGGGAAGTTAGGGCAAGAGGATGGCAAATTAGAGACCAGCCTGGGCAAAAAACAACACAACAGCCAGACCCTGTTGCAATAGAAAATGACAAGTGCTGGGGAGGTAGCTCAGAGGTAGAGCACCCCTGGGTTCGATCCCTAGTACTGGGAAGAAAAATAAAATCTGAATCTCCAACTTAAAACTTTGTTCACCTCCCTGTTACCATCTCTGGAGGGAGCATGCATCTGGGCCTTGGGACAAGCTGTCAGACCTGATGCGGAGGACAGCAAACTGCTTTTGCTGACTTGTGGCAGGGAGCAGAGCTGCTCATGGAAGCTCATTTTCTTTTCTTCTTCCTGACTTTTGGGCCACAGCTAAGTGAGACTAGAGTAGACCCCTATTTCTCCTCCCCCACCTCTGACTCCCACATATGTACACAACTCTGCATTAGGATCAAACTGATGTCACCAAAGGTGCTTTGTCTTAAATAGAGAATGCTTCACAATCTGTTGCTCAACTTCAATAAAAATGAACTCCTTGAAGACTGGTGCGGGTGGCGCAGGCTGTAGTCCTAGTGGCTCAGGAGGCTGAGGCAGGAGGGTCATGAGTTCAAAGCCAGCCTCAGCAACAGGGAGGCACTAAAGCAACTCAGTGAGACCCTGTCTCTAAATAAAATACAAAATAGGGCTGGGGGTGTGGCTCAGTGGTCAAGTGCCCCTGAGTTCAATCCCTAGTACCCCCCAGAATTAACTCCTGGCAGCACAGCTCCATGGCCAGGCCCCACTTCTGTTCCAGCAGCAGGGCTAGACCGATGTTCTGACGCAAACCCTAAAATGCCAGATTGTAAACATTTTAAAACGCGTTTAAACCATTGTGAACTAACATGAGAAAACAGAAAGAAAAAAAAAAAAAAGGCATGCAGACAGGACAAAAATAAAAGCAAGAACCCTGGGAAGTAAAACCAGTTTCTATTTTGGGAATTTCTACAGAATCCTAGAGACCTTAACCTTCTGGCTCCTTGAGTGAAGGAGCCTGCAAATTAGGCCTGGAGCCTGCCAAAGGCTGGGGAGTCCAGATGCAGGCTCCTGGGGAAGCTGGGACTCCAGAGGGCTCAGTGCAAGAGCGAATAGGGGGCAGCGAGGAATCGCCTGTCTTGATCTTGGTGCTGATGAATTTAAAAACACCAGGCAAATTAGAAGTACAGTTCCCCTTCCCTGCTTGTACAGTCCAATTCACACACTGAAGGGGAAAGGAGGTAGGAGAACCCTCAGAGGTTCACTCTGGAAAAAAGACCTCAACAGCTAACTTAAAGCAATTCCAGGGTGATCATTAAAGTAATCCCCAGCTTCAGGCAGAAGCCAACGCAAACCCCACCTGAAAGGATGTCATTTCAGCCAGACTCAAAACATTCTTTCAGATGAAATTAGAATCAAATGAACACCTTAGAAATCGCAGAGTGCTAAATGAGCCAGAAGACAGTTGCAACACGTTATTGACAATGGGCTGCCATCCAAAACAGGTATTGTTTTTAAATGCTACAAATCAGTAAGGAAAAAAAACAGAGAAATAGGCAAAGGGTCCCAATAGGCCTATCACAGAATATAAATTCAATTGGCCCAGAAGTAGATGAAAAGATGTTCGACCTTGGGCTGGGGGCTTAGCTCAGCGGGGAGAGGGGCCCTGGATCATCCCCAGCACTGAAAAAAAAAAAAAAAAAAGCTCAAACTCACCGGAATCATGGATGTTAAAATTAAACTTCAAGCCGGATGCGATGGCCCACAGCTGTAATCCCAGCAGCCTGGGAGGCTGAGGCAGGAGGATCAAGAGTTCAAAGCCAGCCTCAGCAACAGCAAAACACTAAGCAACTCATGAGACCCTGTCTCTAAACAAAATACAAAATGGGGCTGGGGATGTGGCTCAGAGGTTGAGTGCTCCTGAATTATATCCCCAGTACCCCACCCCACCCCCCAAAAAATTAATTAATCTACAGCTCCCAGACTGGCAAAAAAGTAAAAAGTCAGGAAATGCTAAGTGTCAGGGAGGATCGGAGGACAGGAGCACTAAACACCGATCAGCATTAGTCAGAATGTAACCCAGACCTATGCTGAAAAATAGACTGTCATTTAGCGAAAAAGACAAAATTAAACTAGAAATACTCATGTCTATGATCAACAACATATAAATGCATTGTAGTGTATTCCTATGATTTTATTTTTATAATAATGAATGAGGTAAGGGTTAACCTTACCTTATCTTGCCAAGATTTATCCCTTGTAGTCTGCCCTCCAGAAAGAGTTGGCCTCTTACAAGGGTTCCAAAGAATCTGGCCATCGCCAACTGCCTCAGGGACTGACCTCTTGTAAGGCTTAGACCCCAGCCCACCAGGCTTAGACCCCATCAGAGGAAGGGTTGCTGCTTCTCCAACCATGACCACAATGCACTGTAATCCAGCTGTGGCGGGCACACCAAATTACTGCAGCAGCAAAACTTGGACCCTAGATCCCTGGTCACACTAGGGGGAGGAGCTGTGATTCCTGGTCATGCAGCCTAAAAGCACCACAGCACACTGGCCCTCCTCCCAGGGCACTGGCCTGGAATGAATGGGCCACGCAGGACCTGCTCCTATCACCAGTGTGCACGTCCCAGCAGCCTGGTGTCCTGTGAGGCCACTGCCTTTGTTTGTGCAACAGTGAATGAGCACGTGTGTAATCACAGTACCAAGAATAACACTGAGGGCTGGGGTGTGGCTCAGTGGTAGAGCACTTGCCCAGCAGGTGTGAGGTGTCTGGTCCCCAGCACCATGGGGAAAACAAAGAAACACTGAGAAAGTGAAGTAAAAGAAAGCAGGTTGAATAATTCTATTTATAAAAAGTTCAAAACTCAACAAAATAACCCAAATGAAGCAATTAGTAACACCAATTTCAGAATTCTGGTTTTCTCCTCTATGTAGGGGACGGAGGGACAGATGCATTGAGGAAACGCCCTCAGGACCCTGATGCTAATTTTTCATCTGGCTGGAGGATACAAGGTTCTTCACTATTCTTTAAACTGCACAGGTATGTTTTAGATATTGTGAATGCTTCACAGTAAGTTTCTCAACATGTGGGTTAAGGATTTGTTCCAAATTTTGAAAGTCAGCAGGTAGGACCTTGGACTCGGTGAGCCTGCTATCTCAAGCCTCCTCTCTGCACCACAGGCCATGGGCTGTCAGCTCCTTGGCTTCCACCAGTCACCCCCATTCTGTTCCTTTGTCCTGTGTCCACCTAGTGAACTTCTGATTTTCCAAAATGCTGCTGTCAGCTCCCCTCCAGATTTACGTGGTTTTCAAACCAGTTGTACCCCTGTCCTATGTTGGCACCCCTGTGAGAACTCGAGTGTCATGGTTGTGTTCTGTATACACCAGCTTCCTAGTCTGGATTATGCTCCAGCCACTTTGTGTCCTCAGAGCCTGAATATTAGGGTTATGAATGGAGAAGGCAGTCAGGCCAAACCTTTATACTACAGACGTCAACCACCGAGGGTCATCACGGGTCAGCGTAGAGAGATGCATAAATATCTGTCAAGTGCCTCTGAGTGCTAGTTCACTTAATCTTCAACAGCCTACCAAGTGGGCAGCTGAACTCATTTTTCAGATATGGAAACTGAGACATAAAGACACACATCACTGAGCACTGCAGAGCTGGGTTCAAACCTGGGCTTCCAATTCCAGAGCCCGCACTTAACCATAGCACAGCTCTCCCAGAAGGTTGTGGAGGGATTAAAAACTGTGTCCCAGAAGCCAGATGGCTTAAAATCCCAGCTCCACTACTTACAAGATTGCCTAGGCCAGGGCACTTCTGAGTGTGTTCTCTCATCTACAGAACAGAGCTGACACCACCTGCTGGCAGGGTTGTCCTGGGGGACAGAGGAGCTGAGTCCTGGTTCCAGGTAATCAGAGACTGATGAAACTACACCGCCCCCAGGTGACCTCCTTGGTTAGTGCTCCAAGTTCAAGCACAGCAATGCAGATGCCCCTTGCTTTCAACAGCAGAGAGACATGGGGTTTGAGCATACAAAGACTACTTACGTGCCCCTAGGACACAGGAAGTACTGACTATGCCACCAAATGCTTCCTTTAAAGCCTAGAATTCTGAATGCTCTTGGATACAAAACAGAGAGCTTGTTATGGCTCACTGGACAATATGGGCCCAGAGAAGGCGAGCCTTTTAGGACCCACCAACCCACAACAGAGAGCCACCTCCAAGGCAGCTGAGCCAAGTGAGATGTGTGGCAGTGGGTGACAGCTCTCCATTCCATTTAGTTGAAACTGTTACTAGTCTGCCAACCCCCTGCTTTTATGTATCAAAGAGGGAGGGAGAGAGACAGGCTGGGCTTTAGACTGAGCCCCCAGGGGTGACTGTCTCAATCTGCCAGTTAACAGCTGTGGGACATGAAGCTGAAAGACAGCAACGAATACAGGGTCCCATCCTTAAGATCAAATCGAGTTTAGAGACTTGCATAAACACCTTCATGGTAACATGTTTAGTTATGCTGGAGACTGAACCAGACCTGAGAGAGAGGTCACTCACCTGGCAGGGTGGGAACAGGCACTAGAGGCTTCCTGGAGGACAGCCCATCTTTGGGAGGGAAGACTCCAGGGAGAAGAAACTATACAGTAGCAGCAGCAGTAATATAAAAACATAGTATTTATTATGTGCCGCATGTTCCGAGCACTTACATTCAGTCAATCCGTATGATGGCCCCACCTTATGAAGAAACCCAAACAAGTAGTCTGCCTGCCCAAGGTTAATCTACAGCCTACTAAGTGCCAGAGCTGTATTTAAACCAGGGAGTCTGGTTCCAGTCTGCTGCCTTCTACCCTGTACTGAGAAGGACGAAGCACAAAGCCGTCTGTGGCGTGCTGGGAATAAGAAACCACTGAGGGTGGCTGAACAGCTCAGCCAGTTGTTTAAGGGTTAAATATGGAGAATGAATTGGACATTACCCAGGGGCATATATGATGACACAGCCTGTGTGACTCTACATCAGGTACAACCACAATGAGAAGTTAGACTCCAGTTATGTATGTGTCAAAATAACTAATTAGCACAAGTACAAAAAAAATTCAATGTGGGGCAGGGGCCTAGCTCAGTGGTAGAGCGCTTGCTTAGCATGCACAAGGCCCTAGGTTCCACCCCCAGGACTACAAAACAAACTGTATGTGCATGCAGTGTCCAGAGAGCAGCTTGTTTGAATGGACAGATGGCTGTAGGGCGGGTGATAGATATATCAGTATCTTGTGTCACAAACATCAAGTTCTCAAGAGGCCAGGAGAATGGCAACACACCCCCACTCTTCTAGGACAGCTGTGATGGGGGATGGCATTACAGTCCCTTAGAGATGTATTCTAGGCTTCCTCTCTCTATTCATGGACATACCACAGGCTTCAGAATCTTAGGATGAACACAGTGCCCCCAACCTAGGGATTATCAAGAACCTCTGTCCTCCAGAGCCTCCTTACTTTTCCTGGAAACTAAAGCAGACCCTAAGAATGCACATTACCTAACACCAGAAATCATCCAATGGCTTTAGTGCTGTGCTAGTTTTGGGGTCCAGCTTAGCTCCAGGTGTCCCCAGGCCAAGCCCTGGCCCCTTCCCTGTCTCCAACCTGCTCCAATACCTCTGGGCTCTCAGAGCCTGAATGTTAGGGTCATGAATGGAGAAGGCAGTCCGACCAAACAGTCAAAAGGCTTAGCTGGCCAAATACTTAAAGAAATTTGGTTAAAAAATTAAAATAGTTTCTTTACTCCAAGATTCTCCAGAGCTTTCAGTATATACTAAGCGTTCTGGCCCCTCCAGGCAGACATGGATGCAGGACAAGTGGAACTTGCTCGGGATCTAGTGAAACAATTTGGACAACCTCCAGGGAACACCCCATTACTTGGCTCCCCCTCCAGCACAATCCTTTTTGTCCATCATCACTGGCTCCCTCACATTCTCTCCATCACTCTAAGCAAGTTTCCAGCTCCAACACTCCATCAGGATGGCCCTCTCCAGGGACCAGGTGGCCACTCCCTTCAGTCACCACACTCCAACAGTGGCCTCCTTCCTGTTCCTCTGAGCCTTTCCAGCCTCAGACCCTTCCTTCCCTCACCTACAACTCTCCTTCCGGCTTCCTCCCCTGTGGCCTCTTGTGACCTCTGGATCTGAAGCAGCCACTGGACCCTACATTTATCCCCTCCATTCATGCTTCTCTTCTCATCCTTACTGCTCACTGCTGTCTCTTCCAGAAGCAGCTCTACAACTTTCCAACTGCCAGTCAGTAAAATCTCTTCCCACTCAAGCCAATGGGGACAGGTTTTCTATCACCTGCAACTAAACAAATCCTTCCTGAGATGCTCAGCCCCTCACCAGCAGCCTAAGGCTAGCCTTCCCTGGGTACCCCTCCCTTCTAGACTGCGGAAGCCAAGCCCAGGCACGTGCAGACAGGAGACTCAAGGCCAAGGCCTGAAATATGGCTGTAGAGTTTTTTATTTCTGCTATGCAGTGAAGAGTGCAGAGAAGAAAGAACGACGGGCTTCTTGGTAGCCAGGGCCGTGTACTCCCCCCGCCCCTCGACCTTCCCAGCTGAGGGTGCTTCTGTTTCAGACAGACACAAGGAGGTGGCTATGTTTATTGTTTTCTTTTTTTAATGAAACTAGATCACTGCTTACAAAAACCTGTGCGCTCCCTCAAGCCCATCCCCTTCACAGTGCCCTTGGCTCAGCCTCTCCCTGTCTCACAGGAACTGAGACAGTGGGGAGAGCAGCCACCACCTCAAGGGGAGAGGCCCCGGGCTGCAACCCTGAGCCTTTACAGGGTGACAGCTCTTCCTCCTATGTCCATTCCTGTGGGGCTTAGAGGCACATGGATGAGGGTGGTCCATGCTGCCATGGCTCTCAGGCCACCACCCAGACCAGAGTGAAATGATGTGAATGTCCCACCCACAGATGCCCCACTCCCCCCCACCCTCCCACCCCAAATTCTACCCCACTACTGATATGAGGCCCAGCTTCTCAGAGAAGGCGTGGGGCCTACAGGCTGTAGAACTTGAGGCTCCTATCCATGCCAGTCGAAGCGATGAACTTGGCGTGGTGCCCAAAGGCCACCCCTGTGGTCAGGCCACTGTGTTCTGAGGAGAGAGACACAAGGCAGCTATGAAAAGGCTTTTCCTCCTTCAGGCCTCAACACCAGCCCCTAGTGACATTCTCCCAACATAACTTCATCAGGTCCTTATCACCCGGCTGGTACTACTGGTCTGCTTTTGGCAGCTGACGACAATCGGGGGCAGGCAGCTCTCATCTACTCACCACTTACTCCATCCTCAGTACCTAGCACGAAGCAGGCACTGAGGACCTGTTTTTTGTTGGGATGAATGAATAAAGGAAGGCCAGCCGCCTTCTCACCTAAGCTTTCTGGGCAACTCACTGTGTTCAGTTTGCCGGTGTGTGTCTGATTCTAACTCGGGTAACTCATGGCCATCCACCCTAAAACCCAGCAGGAATTCACCTTCATGGTAATGAGTGACTTGTCCCTAGATTTAGGATCATGCCTGGCGTCTACCCACTCTCCACTAAAACACCCGCCCTATGCTTCCAGCCTGCTTTCTTCCTAAGAGCTCCAAATGAAAACATGGGGCCCAGGCCTCAAGCCCTTTGCACAGACACTGAGCAGCTCAGGAGAAGGTGAGGTGTGGGCCAGTATCTTGAATTCTTGACCACTAGCTGCTAATGAGGACAAGAATTTCACCAAAAAGATAGTGGCAGCTACCATTCAATCGGCACTTAAGTAAGCACTAGGCACCCTGTTACCATGCATGCCACCTCCATGTCACCAGCTGGCACACTCTGTAAAGCAATGCCAATATCCCCATTCTTAAAAATGACTAAGTTAAGTTCTGAAGGAAAGTCTCAGGCCAGGAGGTCGGAACTCCAGTGTGCACTGGCTGTGTACTTGCCACTAATGAGGACTTGTGAAATCACTCTAACCTACCTTCCTAACTGACTGCTCATTCCATTATTGCAAAGACCAGATCTCTCTTACTGTTCAAATCCTACAAGGACTAAGACACAACAGTGAACAACAGTAGCAAATCCTCACCATGTCTCAGTTGCTGTTCTAACATGTGTCTATGTATATTCTCATGTAAACCTCAACGATCCCACTTGAGTGTATGATTATCATTCCAATTTTTCCATGGCTCTAGGAAGTAACTTGCCCAAAGTCATGCAGCTGGGGAGTGGGAAAGTGAGTTTTAATGCTTACAGTCAAGTCCTTTCCCTGATAACAATGCTCTCCTACCTCAGGGAGTGATTCAAAAGCTGCCTGGGCACATTCATGACAAACCCAGAAGTTCCCACCCCAGGGAGGCTTCCAACTTCCCTCTGGGCCTGGGCACCCAAAGGTCTCAGAACCCTAGGGCCAGCCTGTACCTGTAAAGTGAAGAATTTCTGTCCATTGTTTACAGATGTAGATCTGGACATCTGTGCCCCCGAGGGCCAGGTAGGTGCCACTCTGGTCAAAGATCAGAGACTTCACCTGCCAGAACCAGAAAAAATGATTATGCAAAGGGAACATAAACTATAGAGCAACCAGGGACAAACAGAAGCAGCTTAGTTTGATAATTAATCGATAAATGAGGATGAGAAGCAACCAAGAGCACTGCGGAGGGGGTGCACCTCAAAGTTGTTGTCAAGCTGCAATGTCTTGAAGTTCTTTAGTTTGCGCAGGTCCCACAACTTGACAGAGGAGTCATCGGCTGCTGTAGCCAGATAGTACCCATTCTCAGAGAAGGCGATGCTGGTGATGGGGCCCGAGTGGCCAGGGAAGTTGGCCACATTGGTGCGTTCCTACAGTTGGGGGTATATTAAAATATGTCACCCACTGGACACAAGAGGAAGAAAATGAGGCCACTGAACTCTTACCTCTCAAACATCTTCCTCTGTCCTTTAGGGAAGGACAGCCAGCAGGGGTATAGCAGGTGCAGAGGGTCCAGCCCAGGGCTTCCATACCATAGGCATCACACCTTAGCCCAAAGCCAGTTATTTTCCCACCCCAAGGACATTCCCAGGGCCGATGCCATATGCACCCATTCAGCTCCCCAAACCCATACCCCAGATGGAGGCCTGCCATGTCCTACCTTCAAGTCCCAGATCTTGATCTGAGAATCCATGGTTCCTGTTCCAAAAATGAGCCCATCAGGGTGGAACTGCGCACAGGTGAGAGCTATGAAGAAGGGGAGATGGACACATGGTCAGAGCACATGGGGAGAGACCAAGAGCAGCAAGTCAGGCACCTGTTCTCCACATTTCTAAAGTGCCCAGCATAGTAAAGCCTGGCACTAGGCAGGTGTTAGTGGGAAGTGTTGTCTTTAAAAGAACAAATGAGCGAGTGACTAAATAAACCCTAAGAATAAATGTTAAACAGCAAATAAGAAAGCCTGCTGCCTCTGAGGCAACTTACAGCAGCCAGAGGTCTCATCTGTCACCTTGGTGAGCACACGCCCTGTCTGGATGTCAGAGAAGGCCCAGTACTGAAAAGAGACAGAGAAGCCAATGAGAGATGGGTTCCCCAGGGTTTGGTGGTCCTTCAGGAGGAGAGACCCTGGTGCAGCAAGTACTGGCAAAGCTAGCTCCTCCCAGCTGAGGAAGTATTCTTGGGTCTCTGGGTAACTGGCCGCAGTTAGCAAGATGCCCTCTCCGCCCAGGACATTCAAGCTCAGGGACCAGCACGCCTCTTCAGGGTGCTGGCTGAGACCGCACCTGGTCATCAGAGGAGCTCAGGAGATAGTCACCAGTGGCGTGGAGGCTGAGGCCTGTCACAGCGCTTTCATGGGCCCGGACAACCTGCACACAAGAGGTGTTTGGGACAGACCAAATCCTGATGGTGGCATCCGGGGAAGCAGAAAATACCAGGTCCTGAAACGAAAGCCAAGAGGCAGAATGTCAGAGAGAGAGAGAGATCTCATAATAATCTTGCCCGTGGACAAGACTGGCACAGCTACCAACAGCTGCTTCTCCTCTTGGCCCTGCCCTGCCTAAAATCATCTACCCAACAATGATGCTCCAGGGGGCCAACGGTTAACACTATGTAAAAGGCCAAACATCAGCCCTTTGGGAGGCCTCACCACCTAGTGGTAAGAAGGTTAACTGCAACAGAGAGTGATCCCCACTCCACTTTCCGGATCAGTGTGGCTAGAGCCACTGAGGAACGGAATTTGTTTGATTTGCCCTTTTGCCCTGAGTGACCAATGGCTACTGGATCTGGAAAGGATTGCAAGGCCATGTTCCTGCGTAGCCCTCACTTTTGGATTGCAGGGCCAAGTTAATTCTCCAGCAGAAGGGGAGGATTTACACGATCTCTCTTAACAGATTAATTTGGTTTAGTTTAGGACTTTAGAAGCCATAAGATAAAAACAAATGCCGAGCGCTTGCCTAGAATGCGTGAGGCACTGGGTTTGATCCTCAGCACCACATAAAAATAAACAAATAAAATAAAGGCATTCTGTCCATCTACAACCATTAAAAAAAAAGTGCCATCTTTTAACAACATACTTAAAAAAAAGATACACACCAAGTAAGCAGGAAAACGTGTTTTCAATTTGAATTGTTTAGTTTTATAAACAATTTGCCACTCATCCACTCTCATGAGCGACCTTTATCCTCTAATCCAAAGGTTCTCAACTGTTTGAACTCACACCAATTTTAACAGTCAACATGAAGCAACATGGACACTGATCTGTCTTCCTCTGATACCTCCGAGTCAAGACTGTCTTGAGCTTTATTTTCCATAGTTTGTATTATGAGTATGTCATAAAAGAATTTTTCTTTTCCTAGTATAAAATATTTCAGTGAACGTGCTTTGTAAAACTGCATTTTCTTGCTGCCCATGGCTTGAAGACCACTGCTTCAGCTAGTCCTACGCAGAGAACAATCTCCTACTCCACAGGCCCTCAATGCCCGTTCTAATTCAGAGCCCCTCCTCAGCCCCACTTCACCAAGGAGATAGTGTGGGTGAGGGGGCCCCAAACCACTGAAAATGGCTCAAGAAAGAGGGACCAAGAATGGCCACGAGAACCCCTTACCTGGGAAGGGTGAAACACCACACTGGTGACCTTCTTGGTATGGCCTTTGAGGGTGGCCAGGATTTGCTCTGAACTCTTATCGAAAACAACAACGTTCTTATCCGCCCCACCTGAAAAAGACCCAACGACCAAAACTGAGTAAGGTTTATTCAGATCCCTTGATCTAAGAAGGTATTTCTGTCCCCAGAGTCATGAACAGGACCAGGATCATGTATCTTCTCCTGCTACTGCTCCCAGTTCCAGCCTGCTGGGCCAGGACCAGACTCACCAGTAAGGATCTTGTTGGTGTCAGAGGGGCAGAGGTCCAGGGCAAGAATCCCAGGAATGCTGGCACTATGCAATCCCTTTACAAAAAAAGCCACATCAAATCCAGTCATAGCCAAATGGAGGCAAGCCACAAAGCCACACAGCTCGCCTATCCCCATCTCCAGTCATCCTCCCCAGCCAGCGGATCAAGAGTGACTCCTATTCCTTATCTGTTCAGCTTGGCCTTCTGCCTAGATGCCGACCTCTTCAACTGTATGACTAGGAAACCCAGATCTGGGCAGGAGAAGCAGCCCTAGCAACTCGGCAGCCAAGCAAGATACAGGGCCAGAGGTCTGAACAGCTTTCTACTCACTGGTCCCCATGTGGGCCCACCCGAGAAACAGCAAATGGGGGGCCATCTCCAAGTTAGAAAGGCCTCAGCCACTCACCACATGGGAAGCCACCTGCCGGTATTTGCTGAGCTCTTCTGGTTTCACCAGCTCCTCAGGTACGGTTTTTCCTCTCTGAGAAAATGAAAAAGCCCAAGAAAAGCAGCTATAAGAGCAAGATTCAGGTACCCCCTTCCCTAAGGAGTCAAGGGCCTCACGTCAGGCCAACTCTCTCTCCTGGCTCCAGAAAAAGACTCACCTTCTTACGCTCCGTAGTTAGCACAGTGGCCTTGTCTTGCAGCTAGGGAACACAAAGGGGAAGAGGCTCAATGTGAGATAAGTGACCTTGCCAGGACAAGGACATGCTGGATTTCAATCACAAGCTTCACCAAGAAAGTGCCACCTGCCAGTTCTATGGGAAAGGCTAGCATGCTGATCTCTTTCACTTTCACTCCAACCTTATGAGGTGGGTGTCAATGACCTTATTTTACAGATGAGGAAACTGGGTCTCAGAGAAGTGATGTCAGTAGCCAAAGTCACAGAAGTGATAAATGGCAGAACAATGACATGTTACCAGGTCTGCACAGCTCCCAGATCAGGTCTGTGCCATGAAGATGAGAACTCAAGATGCATGTTGACAAGCTGACCTACTAGGAAAAACACTATCAAGCCCCACAAACAAGGACTGTGGGTGCAACAGAGCACTAGACTGGAATCAGGAACCCAGCTGTGCATCTTATGAGCTGTGTCTTTAAATCTGAATCTCAGGATCTTCAAGTATAAATAAAGATAACCTTGTTCTGTTTCCCTCACGGGGGGTGGGAGGAAACATGGCACAAAGTGATTTAATATCTACAAAGAATTGCAATAACAACAAGAACTAAAATTTACACTTAACAGAAATTAAATCTTTTCTACCATAAGTCCCGAAGTAGGTACTATTATTCTCAGGTGAGAAGCCAGGGAAATGAAACACAGAAAGAGTGGCTAAGTCAGCTAAGGTTATAAAGCTTGTAAGTGGCAGCATCAAAATATAAGCCCAGAGAAGTCAGGCGTGGTGGTGCACACCTGTATAAGTCCAGCAACCTGGGAAGCTGAGGCAAGAAGATCACATGTTCAAGGCTAGCCTCAGTAACTTAGAGAAATCCCATCTCAAAATAAAAATTATAAAGGACCAAGGATGTAGCTCAATGGTCAAGTGTCCCTGGGTTCAATTTCCAGCAAAAAAACCAAAAACAAGCCCAGGCGATCTGGGCTCAGAGTCCCTGCTCTGCACTACCACACACCACTCACACATGTGTGGGGTTTCATTCACACTGCACCCAAGGCAGATGATGAAAGTAAGGGCTCATCAACATTCCCACCAAGAGAAAGCACAACTTACCTTCTGGATAATCTCGGGGGTCATACCCACCAGCTCGCCCAAATCCATGGGCTCACCTGAACCCTGTAGAGAGGAAAGGTGAAGGTGAGAGAGGCACAGAGCACCAGACACCTGCAGAAGGAGGCTAAGTGGGCTGCCACAACAAACGGGCAGCTGCTGAGGAAAAGGGGACACTCACCACAACACTTGGCTGTGAGCTTGGCACAGTCTGGGGCACAATGAGACCAGCCTGTGGTTTCAGGGTAGCCAGAGCTGGGAGAAAAGATAAAGTTAGAAACGGAATAGAACAAAGCAGGACCAGCCTAGAGTGGGGGGTGGCAAGGGAGAGGCTGCACCTTCTCGGGCAGCAGTGACTTCCTTGGTGAGACGGGCAATGACACGGCAGGCAGCATCATGCTGGTACAGAGCATGGGACAACTCCTGGCGGGTTGTTTGCAGCTGCTGGCGCAGAGTGAAGCTGTGCAGCATGACCGCATCCTGGGAGAGGGAAATGCCACTGTGAGGGGTGGGAGGGAACAGGAGCATGCAGCAGTCACCCAAGAAGAGAACCTCCTCCTATCCCACACAGACCAAAACAAGAGACCTAAGCAACATCCGGTGACCCTAAACATGCAGACAAACACAAGCTCCTGCTCCACACCAAACACTGGATAGAAGAAGGAGCCAGCTCTTTCCCATCCCCACCTTCTCCCAGCAAATCATAGATGTAATGTTGTCACCTCTCTAAAAGGGATTAATACTGCTGCTGCCACTTTAATCACCATCCTTGTGTGAGACAATAAGCTAGACAGTCCCCCAAAGCTGCACTCATTCACTCGGCCACTCATTCATATTTCACAGCACCTACATACCAGGTGCTGTTCTTAGTGCTCTTAGTGTCGAAAGAAACAAGCCCCTGATGTTATAAGGCTTATACTTTAATAATTTTATTCTACTCCTCACAAAATCTAGGCCCATTACTGTGCTACCATCTTGCTCCTCAAGAAAGAAAGGCTGGGTGTAAAAAAATGACAGAGCACCCGTCTAGCATGCCTAAAGCCCTGGGAGAGATACTTCAATTCTTCCAATCCCCAAGTCCCAGTCTAGTGATGTATACTTTCTAAGTTGGGAAGGCATTGATTCTCAACCAGAAACTCACCCACTCATCTTGTAAGGCTTTCAGAATGGCCGGGATGCTGGTGGCTGAGGGTGGCTTGGGACGGATTGGGTGAGCAACTGTCAAGAGAGGCAAAGCAGGTATGAAGAACCATAAGTGGGGGACTCTTCCCTTCCTTTACCTCTTCTCCCTTTAGCCATGAACAATTACCATCTTTTCCTCCGCCAGGCTGGCTCCCCCACCCTACTCTCTCCAGCTAAGCTAAAATGGCCCTGCACTAAGATGAGTCAGCAGGCACCTTTGATGTCGATGAGCTGCTCCTCTGAGAGAGGCTGGTTGTTGATTGGATCTGTACCATTTTCTGCAATGTACTTCTCAATGAGCCGCCGCTCGTACACATGATTAGAGACAGGGGACACACATGGGTGTTCTGGCACTTCATTGGAGACTGTAGAGAGAGGCAGGCAGTGAGCTTGGAGTGAAAGGAATGTTGGGCCTATGGGATTCATCATGTGCTATGATTCCTCACATGCTGTTAGCCCCAATAAGACCCCTGCATCCACACCCTCAGCCAATGGGAAGCAATTTGCTAACCGTTCAGTTAGTTCCCTGACAGAGTCAACAAATAATTATTGTACAACTACTAAGAGCCAAGTACCTAGGGAGTAGTCAACAAGCTCTGCCCATCTCATTTTTCAACACATATGGATAGGCACATGACATGAAGATACACACGAAGTCACTCAGATCTCTGCCACCCACCTCAGTTTAGAACCCTGACAGATTATCAAGGAAATCACAAAGTAATGCAATAAGAACTACAATAAGAGCAAGCATTTTCATGGTGTTTACTATATGCCAATCATGATTTTCAGCCCTTTCCATATTATAGATTGTGACCCCCCTTAAGGATAGTGATTACAGCTGGTCTCTGGCTTCCAGCACAATGCAGATGCCCAGAAGACACTGAGTAAACATCTAAGCAGATGAGTGAATGAGTGCACAAATGCTGGGGCTCAGAAAACAAGACCCCAAAGAACGGAGCTTTGGTACGCTGGTATTTTAGATTCAAGAAGATTGGAAGGCCTCAGACGCAGGCTCAGAACTAACATTTTGCTGCCCTTCTCTGGCTCTCCAGTCTCCAGCCTTTTCCATTCCCTAGCAAATGCTGGCAGGGTCTTTCTCTGAACTTCCCTTAAGCAGGGAAGACTGGATCACATGAGTAGAGGTGAACGAAGGCCTTCTCCATGCTCAATCACCTATTCTTTAGAGAGCATTTATTACTTGAGTATTTTTACCTACATAGCAAGATAATCTTTATTCATATAGTTCTCCTTCCCATCCTATAACTTGTGTCACCATCCCAAAGCCCCAAGCTCCTCTTCTTTTCTTGTAGGTCAGGGTGCTATATAAGCTTCACTTCTTGGAGTCTCATATTTTGTGGGACTCCGGTGCATATGTAAATAAGTATGTAATTAAAAATGTTTTTTTTTAATCCTGTTAATCTGCCTACTGTCCAATTATCTCATAGAGTCAATCTATGAACCCTCCAGGGTAATGTTCCCTTATTTACAAAAGATGGTGCTGGGGAATATAAAAATGAGATTCCTCAAGACTGAAATAAAACAATGCATGTGAAAATACTTTGCAAACTGTAAATTCTTCAACACATGAGATTCCCTTTTCCGTTTATCATTTCCCTTCCCCTCTTTGGATTAATGGAGATATTCTGAGAATAGAGAAAGGGATGGGAAGCTAGCAAGGGAAAACAGCCGCATGCCACAATAAAACACCAGAGAGAAAAACAGCAAACAGCGTGAAAAAAGGCTTGGATTCACGGTCAAAGAACCTACTCCAACACTCAGCTCCGCCACTTACTAGCTATGCATCCTTAGATAAAATCCCCTCTTCCTGTCCTCCTTTGTAAAAACCTGGATCGTTATTTCTCCCTTTGGGAATTCTTGTGAAGATAAAATGAGACCACAGACTTGGAAGTGTGTTGTAAACCAATACGCGTTTTAGAAACGTGCGCTGTTTTTATTAGTCATACTGCGTGAGGCTGGGAGCCAGACACCTGGCTCTGAGCCCTGTCTCTGTCTCTAGCTCGCTGCGGCGATCTTTGCAAACTGCAGAAGCCCGACTACCCGAGCGTGACCTCAGACAACACCCAGTGCAATGCCTTCAATTTTGCAGATGGGGAAACTGAGGTCCAGGGCCTTGATCCAGATCACAAAGCCAACCGTAGCCGGATTCTGGACAAGTCCTCGGGTTTCCTACACCGAGATCTGTTTCCCCTGCGACAGCTCCTTCTGTCCAGACTCTGTAAAACGAGGCGTTGGCCTCAAATAGTCCCTGCGACTACAAACCCGAGGAGCTCCGTGAACTGCGCAGCATTGCGCAAATGCAGTCCGCAGTGAGTGGAGGACCACCCCGCTGACGGGCGGCCGCTCGGCCTCCAGGCTCCCATTCCCGCCTCGGCCGCGACAGCTGCGCCGCAGCGGCCTGTTCTCACCAGCTCTCCGGCCTTCGGCGACACACGACCCCGCCACCGCCAATACTCACTAGAGCAGATCAGGGACATGACGCCGCCGCAGCGCTCCCAGTCGCCTCACACTGGGTTCTGGGACTAGTTCCTCAGCTTCCGCGGGCCACTTCCGGTTCCCCGCTGCTTCCGGGACGCTCTGCCGCAAGCAGGGAGCTACCCCACGAAGCGAGGCTCGCGTAGCGCTTCACGTGGGAATGTGGCCGGTGGCGCGCCTCAGCCCTCTGCACCTAACGGAAACTGACCTTTCCCAGAATGCAACCGGACAGGAAAAAGCCCGCCTCGGAACGCCCGGTTATTTCCGAACTGACTCGGCTCCTTTCGGAAAGCACTCCCAGGGCACGAAGGAGGCGGGAAGGAGAGTGGAAACTACATTTCCCATAATGCAGTGGGAACGTAAAGCCAAAGCGATTCGATAGTGCTTGTTTTAAGAGCCGTGCTGCCCTGGGCCAGAGCTCTTAGTCTTTCTAACTCCTAGTCTTTCAAACACCAGCCGGGAAATAGTTCTGGCCTTGCCTCTACTACCAGTTTGCTCCGCGAGCTCGGGCAAGTCATTGGCTTTACTGCCCGCGATGTTTGAAATATGATTTCTCATACATGCGTACACGCACAAACTCATGTAAGATTTTAAGCCCCAAAGTCCGATGTCAAGAAGGTGAGGCCTGGGCTGGGGATGTGGCTCAAGCGGTAGCGTGCTCGCCTGGCATGCGTGCGGCCGGGTTTGACCCTCAGCACCACATACAAACAAAGATGTTGTGTCCCCCGAAAAACTAAAAAAATAAATATTAAAAAATTCTCTCTCTCTCTCTCTCTCTCTCTCTCTCTCTCTCTCTCTCTTTATAAAAAAAGAAGAAAGAAAGAAAGTGAGGCCTTTGGAAAGTTGGTTAAAATAGATTAAATCATTAGGGTGGAGCCCCATAATTAAATCTGTTTTCTTTGTAAGGAGGAGAGATCAAAGGTGCAGACATATTTGCTGGCTCCCACCCATGAAGTGGTACCGAAGGAGGGAAGCCTTACCAGAGCCTGTGCCATGCTGTTTGGACCTTGCACCTCCAAAACAATGAGCCAAAATAATATATATATACACACACACACATACACACACATGTATAGTAGCTTGCCTTGGGTAGTTTGTTAAGTAGCTTGCCTTGGGTAGTTTGTTAAGGTAATGAAAAGCTGCCTAATTTGCTGCCTCTTTGTCTTCTAGATTTCTTCCTGCTCAGATAGTGTATGATTCTTCATGGGTATCTATAAGATGTTAACTGGGTGTGGT
This sequence comes from Marmota flaviventris, assembly GCF_047511675.1. NCBI lineage: Eukaryota > Metazoa > Chordata > Mammalia > Rodentia > Sciuridae > Marmota > Marmota flaviventris. The sequence continues at coordinate 11,784,331 of NC_092506.1, read as the reverse complement.
GGTGCACAGCTGTAATCCCAGGAACTTGGTCTGAGACAGGAGGATTGCAGGGGATGTAACCCTGGGAGGATATGAAATACACACACACACACACACACACATGAAAGGAAAGTGACCACAACACTTGGAGCAACTAAGAGATCTTTATTGCAGCAGTGCAACAAAGGAGAAAAGAGAGAAAGAGAAGGAGAGAGAGAGAGAGAGAGAGAGAGAGAGAGAGAGAGAGCGCAAGAGAGACAGAGCAAGAGAGAGGGGGGCCTGGCAGGAGGGAGTTTTTATAGCCCAAATCTAATGGGGTCTCTGGGTTTGCAAGCTGCCTTGTTGGCACACAAGGGGGTTAAGTGCTCGGCCTTGAGCAGTGGGTTGAGTGTTCAGCCTTGAGCAGGGGGGCAAAGTGCTCAGACTTGAGCGGGGGCTTGGGCCTTTGGGCTTGAAGCAAACAGGTGATAAAGAACCAGAGAGAGGGTTTGAGTGGCCAGGTCATCCTGCAGCTAACTTTGTTTGGCATGCCCTGCAGACAGCTTATTCAGCCTGTCCTGCACCTAACATTCCTTCCTTTTTGTTTTTCTAAGTGACATGGGGGACGGGGTAAAGTCCTCTAGCTACTTCCTGCTTAATGGTGGGTGGCGTGGAACCTAGAAGGGAAAATGGAGGAATGTTCAGAGGACAGGTCTGAGGACATCAGGGCAGCCAAAAATAACATCCAGTGGCTATAGACAGTTATACCCCTATACCCCTCGGAAGGGGCAAAGTCCATAAAGGTTCCTTGAAGCCATAGGTTGTTAAAGGCATCAAACCATTTCTGAGCAGAGGAGACCTTTGGTATCAGCCATTGATCCTGTCGTAGGGGCTCTAGGAAGTATCAGAGGTGGCTTGAATTCAGTAATGGTAAGGATGACAGCCCGATTGCAGCCAGTGGAAAGACAATCACCTTGACTCATAAACTGAGAGTGGGTGGTGTCATCCTGGTGCCATGTTTCTTGAATGTAAAAGCAGCATCTGTGATTTGAGATAAAAACTTGAGAGAGAATAATGATTAGTAAAAGAAGAAGAGGATTGGCGAGAAATTTTGAGTTTGGTGGGTGTGGTGGAAGTCCAGGACTGGATATTTGGAACGTGTGCCTTTTTAAGGTGGGAGACATGGTACCAGGGAGAGTGTCTAGAAGCTTGGTCACCATTGGGGTAATAAGTATGACTGTATGTTGTCCCTCCATCGAGGTTCCAATGATTGAGAATGCAGTTCCTGAATTAAGACTGAGTCACTCAGTTGAAGAGGGTCCAATTCAGTTCCTGGTTGTGCTGGGATTGAGGCAATGAATGGCGCAGGAAGGCACTGGTCTGCATGTTCCCTTAGGAGTTTGCATAGAAGTGTGAGATTAGGCAGTTAGGACACAAGTGGAGGAGGAGTGATTGGAAAGTTTTGGGTGGTTAAGAAAGGGCACCCATAGAGTTGCTCAAAGGGGCTAAGCCCTGAGGGGGCCCTTGGGGCTTCCTGAATTTAAGTGAGGGCCAACGGCAGGAGATTTGACCAGAAGAGCCTGAGTTCAATAGCAAGTTTAGTGAGATGATCCTTGAGAATGCCGTTAGGCCTCTCAACCTTACCCAAGGATTGGGGTTGGTGGGGGATGTGGAGTCTCCAAGTGATGTTGAGGCCTTTGGAGACTAGTTGAAAAACCTGAGAAGTGAAGGCTGGACTGTTGTCTGACTGGATGGAGGCAGGAAGTTCAAACCTGGGAATGATCCCCTCAATGAGGATGGAGGCAATGGTTTCAGCAATTTCCCTGGATGTAGGGAAGGCTTCTATCCAACAACCTGAAAAAGTATCAACCAAAGTAAGTAGGTAGTGAAGCCTTTTGTGCCTAGGCACATAAGTGAAGTTGATCTACCAGTCTTCGCCTGGGGCTGGTGGCTCCTCATCTGATGTGTGGGAAGTTTAGGTTTGATGCTTCCTTGTGGGGATACTGTAGAGCAGACAGAACAAGCAGAGTGGACCTGCTGGAGAGTAGTTCTCATTCCTAGGAAGTGAAAGAGGGGTTGTAAAATCTGGAAAAGGGGTTAGGGAGGGTTTTAGGTGGGGGCAGTCTCTGGAGTTAGAGTAGTTGGTCATGAGTCCTAGGTCTCCGTCTTGGGCATCAGGGGCTGGTAGTCTTAAAGAAGTAGTTGATTGACTGACTGGTTGGTGAATTTGTGTATATGATCTTGCAGGAACTTCTGTAGGCAATTTAATAGACATGGTCCTATTAGGAGAAACATAAAAAGGACTAATAGGGGTCTTGCGAGGGGGAGGAGCCAAGGCCATAGGAAAACAGTTTAATTTGGTTGCAGCCAGATTCAGAGGGCACAGCTTCTGCTGTAATCAATTAATTCCCTGAACCCCAAGTTTAGGTAGTTTCAGAATTTTGCACCCAGCATGTAAGGGGAGGGGCTCAGAAGTTCACAATCTGCAGAAGTTCACAAAAAGCAGGATTTTTTTTTTTCCCTGTTCTGGGCAAGTTAACCCTTCAAGGATACCTGGGAAGGGGAGAGCTTTTTCTTCCCTATCTTTCCTTCCCCTGCCAGCTGTTACTATGGAGCCCAGTTGGTAGCACCCTTATCTTAGAAATGCAGTCATCACTGTGAAGCCCAGCTCAAGGCCAGAGGCCTTGTTTACATATTTTTGTGAAAAACTAGTAAGGGGGTGTCCAGCACCTGGAGTGCTGATTTTTGCCAGACAGTGGCCACGTAAAACAGGGCAACATGAAAAGAGGAAGTTTATCTACACTGAACTCTTTTGTAGAGATTCTTTTGCTGAAAGTCCTAAAATCAGCCATGGTGAAGATTCTGGAGAAGGTCAGAAAAAGTTAAGACTTTTCTGTGGGCCTGGGTAGGGAGGGGGGAGACGGGAAGGCAGGGCTGAGAGCAGCTCTGGTGGATCTGAGAATGAGGAAGGAGATGTGAAAGAATAATGGGAAAGGGGTTTCGGATTTTCCCTAGCAAGGAAAACTTGAGCAGCAGAACAGGTAGAGCAGAGGGGAAGACGGGAATGAATATGGGACCGGGTGTGGGCACTGACAGGAGAAGAGAGGAGTGAGTGGGTGGAGGGATACCTTCAGTATCTGCTACCTCATGCAAAGGGGCAACAGTCTGAGGAAGGGTGGTGGTGTAGGTTTTTGATCTAATAATTGGAAGGGAGAAATCAGGTTGCTGAGGTGGGAGTGAGGACGGAGTCTGGGGCAGAGGCTGAGGGTGAAGATCTGTTGGAGCCGGGCGATAGGGTGGAGGTTCATGAGCAGGGTCAAAAGTAGTGGATGAGTCCGGAGGAGAAGAAAGTTGGGGATAGGTGATTGGGGGAGTTGGTTTGCAAGCTAGAAGAATTTGTAGAGGTTTGCAAGAGGTGCAGAGAGCAGGATTGGAACGGAGCAAGAAGAAAGCCTGGACATAAGCGATCTCTACCCATTTTTTCAAATGCTCACAGTAATTGTAGAGATCCCTTAGAATGGAGGGATCCAGGGACCCAAAAGAGGGCCATCTGTTTGGTTGCCTAAAGGATAAGTGGGCCAGGCCTGGGTGCTATAATTGAACAATTTTTGGGGTTTGATGCTGGTGTCAAGGAGAGGGTTTTGAGGTTATCCAAGAGGCATTGTAGGGGAGAGTCGACAGGCAGAGAGGACACATTACCCATGTCGCAAACGTAGTATAAGGAGGAGGGAAGAGGACGCAAACGTAGTATAGAGGAGAGGGAAGGAGACGCAAAGATAGTATAAGGGAGAAGGAGGAAACTGATTTATTGGCAAAAGGGGCGTCCCCGCTAGAGCCAAAAATCAGGAGTGCCTAAGTGGCAGGTTCGAACTGCAGAGATTGGTCGTCACCGAATCCTGACAGTCGAAGCTCTCGTCCCGGAGCCATGGGAGACCTTGGCCAAGGCTTTTCGGGACCCCTCCTGGAGAGGCCGGAGACTCCCAGGGCAGGAAAGAGGGGAAAGAGAGAGGCAGGGGAAGAGAGAGGAAGGGGAGGGTAAGCGTCTCTCTGGTGGCCGAGTCTTGAAGGTGTGAGGACTAGGACTTAATGAGAGCCACCAAGACCGTGAAGCTCTGGTGGGGTGATGTTCAGTGTCTGTTATGTGTCCCTGGAGGTTACAGAGTCCTTCGAGGAAGACCTACAAAGCCTATGCTGGGAAACTACCAGCTGGGAAGGGAAGGGAATAATTTTGAACCCAAGAGTCTATTCTGCCCGAGGAAGGAGTCCCTGAGGACCACCGTGGCCTTGAAGGCTGTGGTGGGTGCTTTCCTCCCCGCAGGTGGGCAAAGAGGTTTGCCGGACAATCAACGGTCAATCCTCCTGACACCACCATTGGGTTTAGGACTCCAGGAAGGGGAAACTCACCAATCGAAGGCCGGTGGTGGATGGAGTTCTGGCGGTCGGTCGAGAAAATGGGTTCAGGCCGTCGGTGAGTGGCACTTCTGAAGGAAGAGGGACCCAAAGTGGGGTTTAACCCTCTCCCGGGTTTTCGGCACCAATGAAAGGAAAGTGACCACAACATTTGGAGCGACCAAGAGATCTTTATTGCAGCAGTGCAACAGAGGAGAAAAGAGAGAAAGAGAAGGAGAGAGAGAGAGAGAGCGCAAGAGAGACAGAGAGGGCAAGAGAGAAGGGGGCCTGGCAGGAGGGAGTTTTTATAGCCCAAATCTAATGGGGTCTCTGGGTTTGCAAGCTGCCTTATTGGCACACAAGGGGGTTAAGTGCTCGGCTTTGAGCAGCGGGTTGAGTGTTCAGTCTTGAGCGGGGGCTTGGGCGTTTGGGCTTGAAACAAACAGGAGATAAAGAACCAGACAGAGGGTTTGAGAGGCCAGGTCATCCTGCAGCTAACTTTGTTTGGCATGCCCTGCAGACAGCTTACTCAGCCTGTCCTGCACCTAACAACTCTCTCTCTCTCTCTCTCTCTCTCTCTCTCTCTCTCTCTCTCTCTCACACACACACACACACACACACACACACACATATTTTTTTTTTCATTCATTCATGTTTTTTATTCATTCTCAGGAATCACATGGAGAGCATTGTTGTGGCCTATAAGATATCCAAACAAAATAGCAGGATGGAGAGGTGTGGTCAGTGAAGTGTTCTTCACTGAAGATATGTGAATGGGCCAAAATTCAACAGATGGGTTATATTCAGATAAAAAAGGAGGATAATAAAGAGAATTCCAGGAGGAGGAATAGCATAAGCAAAGACTGGAAGAGAAGAACAGATGTTCCAGGTATGAAGGGCAGTGTGGCACAGGGGCCAAGACCAGGGACTCTGAAGTCAGGAAGTGTGCCAAAACCCCCGCTCCACACAGATAATTAGCTGTATGAACTTCTCTATGCCTTGCTTTTCTCACCTGCAAAATAGGGGAATTGACACAAGGGTATGTTAAATAAAATCACAGGAGGCCATTGCTTTGGATTAACTCCTATGTCCCAGCACACCAGAATAAAATTCAAAATGGAGTCACTCATGCTGAGATTCCGTGTCACCAAACCAAAGCTAAATTATTATCTGATCTTCCAAGAAATTCAAAGAGAAAATAGCTAAGTTTCCTAAACAGAACAGTTTCATCCTACAGGATAATGGAGTTCAATCTGCTTTAATCCTTACAAAAAGTGACCTGAAGCAATCTGATGTTAACCAATCAGTTATCATTATTGTTCTGTCTCTCTGTCCCAGCCTGAAAGAAAAGCAGATGATCCATCCACATTTTGGTTTGCTTTTGCTTTCTTCAGTCCTTTTCTGTCTATAAAACTTGCCTCCTGTGCTCAGCCCAACAGAGCACTTATTCTGTTTTATGGAATGAAGTGTCACCTGATTCTAGAAGAGCAAAAGTCAACTAACACCTTTAAACTGAATTGCTGTGGTTTTGTCGTTTGATTTGTAGAACTACTATGAAGAGTTAATATGCACAAAAGCGCATCTCTCCCCTGCACCAATAAAATAGCATCCTAATGGATCCTATTTCCAGCCTGGCCTGGCTCTGGTCCACTATCCATAGAAGAGTCAGGGATCTGCTTTCAATGAAAAATCTATTCACACTCTTCCCCAGGCTTGTCATGCATTCATTCAATATTGATTGGGTGCTTCCTGTATACCAGTCTCTGTTCTGATAACTAGAGATACAAAAGATGTATGAGCCGGGTGTGGCGGTGCACACCTGCAACCCCAGCAACTCAGGAGTCTGAGGCAGGAGGATCACAAGTTCTGGGCCAGCCTCAGCAACTTAGCAAGGCCTTAGGCAACTTAGCCAGACCCTATCTCAAAATAAAAAATAAAAAGGGCTGGGAATGTGGTGGTTAAGTACCCCTGGGTTCAATTCCCAGTACCACCCCTCCAAAAAAAATTCCAGAAGGTGGTAAGTGCTATGAATATAAGAGAAATCAGAGTAGGGTAGGTAGGAGGTACTGAGGGTTAGAGGGATGGCTACTGTAGGCATCATATTCAGGGGGTCTGTCTCTGAGGAGGTGACATTTTGATGATATCTAAATGAGGGGAAAGAGTCTTGAGACCACAAATAAGGGGAAGTGCTTCTGACAGAGGAAATTTGCCCAAGGTCTTGTACTACCAGGCTCATGCCAGCCCTTCAGCCTCACCTCACCTTCTCTTCAGCCCCAGTATTGGGACTGAACCCAGGGGTGCTCACTCCTGAGCTACATTCCCAGCCATATTTATTTTTCCTTTTTATTTCAAGACAGGGTCCCACTAAGTTGCCCAAGCTGGCCTTGAACTTGCAAGCCTCCTGCCTCAGGATTCCAAGCTGCTGAGATTACAAGCATTTGCCACCATGCCCGGCTCACTCTGGCTTTTCAATTCCTCGAGCACGCCTGCTCTCGCAGGTACACCTTCATCACCCTCCCCGGCCAACCCCTCTAATGTTAACTTCAGTTCCACCTTAGGTGTCACTTCTCCTGCAGTCCCTTTCTTGAATGAGCTGAGGTTTTAGTCTCAGACTCTTCTTGACTGAGGTTTAATCTCCACAGCACCCTGTCATTCTTCTCCAAGCCACTATAAATAGCTGTTGTTGTTTAATTATTTACTTACAAGTAACTGTTTGGTATCTGAGTTCTCTGCTAGATTGTGAATTTCATGATTCAGAAACCACAGTTGTTCTGTTACTCTTGCTCTCAGAGTCCAGTAGTATCACACAGAACCTGGCACAGAGCAGGAACTTCTAACTCTTGTGGGTTGAGTGACAGGCCAGACACCTCAAGTATTTGATGTGTGGTGGAAAATAAAATGAATCTGTTCAGACGGGACCTTGAACCTGAGGTGGTTACACTTGAATGACCTGGCAACAGAATAGCATTTGAGCTAGGGGATGATAAACACATTTCTACATTTCTAGAAATTTCCTCAGTGTGTTGCAAACTTGGTCCTCAGTGCAACAGTGGTGAGGGGTGGGACCACTGGGAGGTGATAGGGTCATGAGAACACTGTCCTCAGGATCAGTGGGTTAGTGGGTTAATGGGTTATGGAGGGAATGATTTTGTTATAAAAGCTCCCTTTCTCTGGCATATTTGTTCTCTCTTGTCATATGATGCCTTCTGCTATGTTATGAGGTTGCCCTTGCCAGACACCAAAGCCATGTTCTTGGACTTCCCAATCTCCAGAACTGTGAGCTAAGTAAACTTCTTCTCTATAAATTACCCTGTATTCAGCAATAGAAGACAAAGGAAGAAATTGGGCATGATAGCCCATACCTGTTATCACAGCCTCTGTGGAGGCTGAGGGGGGAGGATTGCAAGTTCAAGGCCAGGCTGGGCAATTTAGTGATACTCTATCTCAGAATAAAACAAAAAGGGCTGGGAATTTAACTTAGTGGAAGAGTACTTGAGTAGCATTTGCAAAGCCCTAGGTTCAATCAATTGTCCAGGACATGGAAGGAAAGGAAGGAAGGAAAGATGGGTGGAAGGAAGAAGGAAGATAAAATAGATTAAGATACTCAGTAATTAATTATTGGCACTGTGTGCCAGGCAGACCCTGTACTTGAGCAAAACCAGAGGTGTCCCTAGTCTGGGAAACTTATGGCTGTGACAGTGAATAGGGTAAAGGGAGCCCATTTCAAGGCCTTTCAGTTTCAAAGGCCAGTCAGTCTTCGAATAGAAAGGATTTGGGTATAGAAAAGAGAGGGAAAAAAAAACTTTCTCTATTCCTCCGAAGTCTGATAATTGAATTACAAAATAAACTGATAGTCGACAAAATTGTAGAAGAAAAGCCTTTTTAATTAGATACATATGCACTGGAGTCCCACAAAATACAAGACTCTGATTCCAAAAGGGCCAGATGGCTGAAGCTTTTATAGCATCCTGAGCTAAAGGGATAGGGGCTTAGGACTGAGGGGGAAGGTGGTCATGAGAGGTGAGAGGGTTGGCGAGGAATCACATGGTAGAGTGTTGTTTTGGCTGTCTCAGGGCAGTCCTCAGAAGAACAAGTAATAGTCTAAAACAAAGTCTGCCTCCTTCCCTATGAGTTGATCTTCCATGGTTGATGTGATGCCCAGCGGGGGACTCATGACAACTTAGTTCCTTTTGGAGGGTCTATCTTTAGACAGAAAAGGGAACTTCGGAGAAAGCCCCTTCCTGCTTTTGGTGGTGGCGGCAGGGAGAAGGGGCGAGAGACAGGAGGGCCTGGAGAAGGTCAGTGAGACCTGGGCTCTGAGGCTGCCTTGAGGTCTTCTAATCATCTTTAATTTAGAGCACCCAGCTTGCCAAAGTCCATACTTGGGGGTGTTTTTCTTTCCTTTTGTTAGAAATATCAGAGTGCTGCAAGAAATCAGGCATGGGCTCAAAAGTTACTTGGCAAGGCAAACTTTACCTCTTTAGAAGGGTGTGCTACCAAAGTCTGGCAAGCAAACATACTGAGGTGGGCCGTTCACCTGTTTTGATCCCTAACTCAGCACTACCCCTTGCTCTGACAGGAGGAGCTTGGGGTTACAACCTATGCAATTGGTTAATTTTAAAACTGGGGAGGGCAAAGGAAAGGGCTGTACTTTAAATGGCTATGATTGGATCTTACACCCCGATTATAGCTACATTCTGAAGGATATGGAATAACAAACCCTAGGGAGAAAGAAGGCAAACAATGGGCTCTTGGCTCTGGACTTCCATCCCAGTAACAATGGGTTTCAAACTTTTGCAACTCTTTTCCTGATTTAGACTTTGAACCTATACAACTAGTTCCCTGACTGCCCAAGTCTCTAATGATTAAGTCACAGTAAACAATCTGCTATGATTATCTCTTATTCAAACCTATAGAAAACAGACCCCTCTTGCAACCAGTTGCCATTTTCTCCCCTGAAAATGTGCCATTCTCCACTGCTTAATAAAGACAGCTTGATGATCTTTTGAGGTCTGCTCCTTTCTTGGTTATTTTTATTTATTTATTTTTTTAGTACCAGGGATTGAACTCAGGAGCACTTGACCACTGAGCCACATCCCCAGCCCTATTTTTTTGTATTTTATTTAGAGACAGGGTCTCACTGAGTTGTTTAGTGCCCCGTTTTTTGCTGAGGCTGGCTTTGAATTCATGATCCTCCTATCTCAGCCTCCTGAGCCGCTGCGGTTACAGGTGTGCACCACCGTGCCTGGCCCTTTTGGTTATTTTTGCTTACAAATTCTATATTCTGAAAATGGATCTTTGGACTTTCTATTTCCTGCCCCCCTTCTCTCTCTCTCTCTCTCTCTCTCTCTCGTAGTACCAGGAATTGAATCTAGGATCTCTTTCATGCTAGGCAATCATTCTATAACTAAGCTACATCCCCAGCCTGAGATGGCATTTTTCTGAGTCCCAACACGGGTAGCTGACTGTGGAGTCCACAAGGAGCTTTGAGAGGAGAAATACATGTGCGTAGGTATTAGCGGGTCCCTGAGAAAGGAGCTCTATGCTTTCCTCCTCCAGGCCAAGGCTGTGGTTGCTGCTTCAGAAATATGGGGACACACTGGCCAAAAACCCAGAAGAGGCTCTATTGCCCAGGAAGATTCAGTGGGCACCTATATGGATGAGTGACAAAGGATTAGACAGGATAGTGAGATTCTCAAAAGTTGCCAACTTGGGCTGGGGTTGTAGCTCAGTAGTAGAGCACTTGCCTAGCATGTGTGAAGCACTGGGTTCGATCCTCAGCAACACTTAAAAACAAATAAAAAAGGTATTGGGTCCATCTACAATTAAAAAAGTATTTCAAAAAACGTTGCCAACTAAAATACAGACATTGAAAAATAAAATAAAATACAGAAACTGAGGATTAGATGAACTTCTCTCTATCTGTTAAAGGCTCAGTGGTAAAGCACCCAAAGTATCAAAAATAAATAAATAAAAAGACTTAGCAGCCCAAAAGGTGTATAAAACCTCAAGATCAAGGGTGGAGAGAACCTTGAAATGCTGGATATATTTTCTACCACTCGGATGCAACCAGAAATTGGAATCAAAACCCATCTCGCAAGCAACTATGAAGTCTAGACTGTTAGGAAGTTGAAGGGTGAGGTTCAGAATTCTAGCAGAGCGTTTGGGGAAGATTCTTAGCTGAGAGGCAGGAAGTAATCAGGGCTCAGACGAAGATGGATGAGTTTGCGAAACATCTGAAGGAAAGAAATGACTGGTGCCAGGTTAGGAGCCACTGAGTGTGTAGTCTGGGGAGAAAACAGAATTGGGAGGTGATTCAAGGGCTCGGAGGAAGGAAAAGTTAGAGAAACGGGTTTTAACATCAAAAAGGAGCTATTCTAGGGCAGCTGGTGATGGTTCTAGGAAACATTCTGACAATCTGGGAAATGCTCATTGTGTTAACTTCACTGAAACTGTATACCTACTTTGGTGTTTTTTTAAGACCTTAAAGTTCTTTAAAGTCAACCAACGGAGGCCCAGAGAAAGGAAGCGACCTGACCAGTATCTCAAAGCAAGCAAGGGGTCACCTGTCTCCATCTCTGGGTCATCCCCCTCAAATGCTGCCTCTGTGGTAGAAATGGGGTGTGGGGCTTGGATTCTCTTCTCTAAAATTCTAAGCAAACATTTGGGAGCCATCTGCACATCTGCGGTGTAGATCTGCTCTCTTGGTAGAGCGGATGCGACTCCCCAGCGTTTGTGCCTCTAACCTGTCCTCTAACACCTTCCCTTTGTGTCTTTTTAGCGCGGAAAGTTTCTCAAAAGACCAGGCTCCCGCGTTCGGACTACATTTCCCACAAAGGCCCAGGAGGGGGCATTTGTAGCCCAAGTTAAGGCCGAGCAGCTGCCGAGGAGGATCAGCTTGCACTCCACTTCCAAAACCTACTCCGCAGCCCACGTAGAGTCACTTATTTCCCCTTTCCTGCCTGAGACTTCCGTTCCCACATCCAACATCCGATCCCATTCTTCTCTAGGTGGGAATGCTTGGCGGGCGGGTGCGGGGGGAGGTGGGATAAGAACGCTGCAGGTAGGGCGCATGCGCTCAAGGCGCCCGCTCCGGCAGCGAGCGCGGCGGGCCTCGTCTCCGGACGCCTCCCGCCCTGCGCATGCGCAGACGATAAACCACCACCCGGGAGTTGAGGCGCGGTTTTGGTGGCGCGTTTTAGCAAAGTCGCACGTGAAGGATAGCGGTGGCCGGAGCCCGGTGAGTGCGAGCCGAGAGATCAGGGCTGAGGGGTAGCACGCAGGACCGGGAAGCGGCGGCCATGCAGGCGGGATCCGGGCGGAACCGCGAGGCCTGCCAGTCCGAGTGAGGAGGGGTCGGACGTCCTGCGGCGGACGAAGCTTACTGGGGACCCGGATCCTCGTTGCTATGCAACCGGGGGCGTCGTTACTAGGTAACCTCGGAGGCGTGCATTTCCCAGGAGCAGAGAGTTCGAGCACTGCTCTGACGTCCGGTGGCGGCAGTGCGGCTACCGGACTGGGCAGTGCAGCCAGTGCTGAGCTCGACACCCCGACCCTCACTCCATGGCCCGGCCTCCCGCGGCCTTGGTTCGGGCCCCTAAGGGTGCCCCGAGCTCCTGGGCCACGTCACAACCCTTGCCCCCACGCCACCGTGAAGCACTTGGCAAGGGGACGCGATGTTCGAAATAGCACATGCTACCGACACCCTGTCTCCCTGAGGCTGGGCCCTGGGGAGCGCGCGGCGCGGCCGGGAAGCTGCCCCTTTGTCGTTGCCCTGCCTCCAAACAGTTGCTGGGTGGCAGCTGTCAGGGATTTAGCGGGGGGGGGGGGGGCTGCCCCCAATCTGCCTGGGCACTGACTTCCTTCTCCTCCTCCGTGCTGTCTTCGCCGCTTTTAGCATCTTTCTTTCAACTCAGCTGTGTTTTTCCGATGACCACTATATTTGGATCAACTGTTGAAATAGCCTCCCTCTCCCTACCTCTTCATGTCTTACCCTCCCCACTTCTTGGCTGGCCCCTGATATTCACTTAACAAGCCTTTCTTAGTCATCGTTCTGTGCTAAGCACTGGGGATTCCAAGAAAAGTTAGATGTCAAGCCTGACTGGGAGGTGCTTGGAGGCTGGTGGCTACATACTGCGCGATGCTACAACATAGTGGGTGTTATATTGGCAGTTGGTGCCCTGCAACATTGTATAGCTTTGACAAAGTACTTGCAGAAACGTCTTAACTCCTTGCAACAACTCTTAACCTGGTTTTACCCTGCTTTACATTTGAGGAGACTGAAACCTGATAGGTTAAGTAACAGGCATAAAGGTAGTGGCTTCTTGTTTGTGGCAGAATTGAGCCTGGGATAGAAATCTCAGGTCCTTTGTACACTGTTACACTTTGGGGGCTTTGCCTGGAGTAGGTTTTTTTTCCCCCCTCAGCTGCTGATCATTTGTGGCAACTATCTGGTTGTGCATCAGGAATCCCTGGGGAGCTTTAAAAGCAAAAGGCTGGGCTCTTCTTTGGGAGAGTCTGGGTGAGTAGCTTTGGGTGGGGCAGACATCCTCACTTAACTGGCTTCCCAGGCAGTTCTGATGGGCAATGAGAGGTGAGAACAGCTGCACCAGAGGGGCAGCTATGAGCAGTGATGGGCCAGTAGCTGCCGTCAGAGGGCAGTACAGTACATCTTCCTGCCCTGCAGTGACTAACAGCATGAAAGGAATAGACGAAGAGGAAGGAGCCCGTTGGCAGAGGTTGTGTGAACAGCCCCACCCTACCCCTGTAGCAAGCCACAGCTAAAGATGTAGTGCTCTCTCACTGCCATGATAGTAAAGCAGTTTCCTCAGCCCAGCTGGGTTCTCCTGGCCCTGCCTGAGCCATATTGCAGGTGCCTGTCTTGAACTGTCTTCTCACAATAACTCCTGGCGTAAGATGATCCACAGGTGGGTCATCTCCTGGGGTGTGATCTCCTCGAGGAATTCTGTATGTCGTCTCACTTTGAGTTTGTTGATATTTGGCAGAACCTCAAGTTCCTTGTGGGCAGGGATGGTGTCTTACCCAGAAGTGTGGAGGCATGGGACAAGTGAAAGGGAAAGGCTGACGTTCTGATTTCTGGAATAAAGTCCCTGTTCTGTTGTGTGATCTTGGATAGTCACTTGACATCTCAGATAAGCCATACTTACTCTGAGTAAAATGACTTAGAAGATTGTTGTAAAAGATAAATAAGGTAGTAAAGTCACAGCACTTTATAAATTAAAAGTATTGCACAAAATTTGTGTGTGTGTGTGTGTGTGTGTGTGAGAGAGAGAGAGAGAGATTGAGAGAGAGAGAGAGAGAGAGAAATATTATCTATTGCCGAGTGCCTTTGTTTGTCTGAAGTAAGCTTCCACCTGTCAGAACAGTCTGGACTGCTCCAGTTCTTGATTACCAAACCTTCTTTCTTTATTAAAAGTATTTGATTGGGCCACATTGAGGAAGCATAATGGTAGTGGGTAGGTTTAATCTGGAAGAATTGAGAAGGAATCCTGTTAGAGAAAACAGTTTTAAGAAATGGAGCATCCAGTCATCTGCACCCATTGTCTCCAAATGGTATACTCCAGAATCCTGCTCCTAGATTTGGCTCCTGGTATACTTCAAAAGGTCGCCCAGCAGGGCAATGCTGGCCTCATTTTGGAGAGTTTATTTCAAGGTCCCCCAGACTGGGGCAGACGGCCACTTGGAAGTTGAGGCCAGCACACAACCGCAGCAGGCTGCTATGAGAGGAAGTGCTGATATCACCCTGACCTTCTAGGGAGAAGGAGATGACATCTGACTCCTCTTGGTGGAGGTCCTTGGATATAGGATCCAACCCAAGATAGCAACGTTGCTCTTTTAGTCCCCAACCTGGTTATGACCCAGATAGCTCAGGAACTGGCCCGTGCCTTCCTCATCCCGACCACTGGCTGGCAGGAACCATCTGGTTCTTGATTTGTGCCAAAAAAAGAGTAGAAGAAGGCTTTCCCAGCCCAAGGCCTTTTGTTATGAACTGCATGTTTTGCAGCCCTGCTTGACCCTACAGGCCTCGGGAGGGAGTTGGGGCAGCTGTTTCTGAGCCAGAAGCTACCCAGAATGTAATATTTTTAGAAGGCTTTTTTGGAGCCTTCTCCTTCCCACTAAGCAAGAGTGGGAAGGACACCTTTCTCTTCCCTCTCCATCTGATGGCTCCAGATTTTTGGCCAACTCCCTTGGTAACTGCAAATACTTCCAAACCTGGCTGCTGCTGCCCTCCCGGCTTGTCTAAGCCTCTGATCATCAGGTCTGAATCACGGAAACTCCCTGGAGCTACAGGTTCGTTTGTGACCTTGGAGGAGAACCAGGGGGTTGACTGTGCTGTTTGACATTTCTCAAACACGGTGGCAAATAGAGGTTGGACCTATAAACATTTTCCTTGGCTGATCCTCACCTGTTTCAATAAGTCAGCACTTGTTGAGTCCTCATTTGTCTATGCATAGCAATAATCCTACAGACAGAGCACAAAGCACAGAGTCCTTAATTGAAATTTCACTGAGATAACTGGCGGATGCGAAGTTTATTTTAGCTCATGTCTTTCTAAATCACTTCTGAGATTCAAGTTGGAGATAGTAAATCAGAGTGGTCATGTGAGGGGTCCAGAGTCAGAGGCACTGGGATTCACATCCTGGCTTGACCACTTATCTTCACTGGGGGATAATAATAATACCTACTGATAGGCAGTTGTGAGATTAAATAAGATGAAGTGGCGCATGGCAAGACCAGCTAAATTCGAGCTTCTTAATAATAATAATATCTCCCCTTAAAGGTTGCTCTTTAAGCCTCTGCCTGTTTGGGGTGCAAGGAGTTGAGATCATTCTGTGTCAGCAGTTGTGATATTTTATACCTATATCTATCCTCCCCACATACACACATACACACACTATATATATATATATATATATATATATATATATATATATATATATATATATATATATAATTTTGGTTCTCATCTACATTTCCCAGCTCAGAGTTCCTGTAGCAATTATAATTTCCTAAGTAACACGAGCAATAACAGTATCTTTTGTTAAAATAGTTGGCCTTTTGGCCTTGCTTCCTGCAACATCTGCAGAAGATGAAAGTGAAAGACAGTTTTTTGTTATATAACAAACCCTTTTGAACACATCTGAGTTTCTGCTAATGAGACAATTTGGGGCAAATTCCCTAGATAGCCAGAGGATAGGGGTCTAATTGCTGTGGGAATCAGCCATGTACTCTGAGAATTGGAACTTACAGCCCCCAACCTTTGCGGGGAAGAATGCTAAGGACTGAGTTGATGGTCATTGGTCAATGACATCATTGGCATGGCCGATCATGTCTACGTAATGACAATTCTATGGAAGCCCATAAAGGACAGGGTTTGGAGAGCTTCCTGCTAGTCACACATGGAGGCTGCTGGAGGGTGGTGCACCCTTGGAGAGGACATGGAAGAGCCGTGCTCCTTCTCCCACACCCGGCCCTGTCCATCTTTTCATCTGCTGTTCATCAGTATCCTTTGTAATATTCCTATGGTAAACCAGCAAATCTAAGCATCACCTGAATGCTGGGGAGTTACTCCAGCAAATTGTTTAAACCTGAGGAGGGGGTTTTGGGAAACCTGATTTACCTGAAGCACAGGTAAAGCAACCTGGGGCTTGAGATTGGTATCTGGAGTTGTTACTGGACCAGGTCTGGCTGCACACCACTCGAGAAAGCCACTACTTGGGAAACAAGAGCTGGTGGGGAGGAAATCAGGTTTGTTGAAGGGCCAGCCCTGAGAACATGCAGGGGCTGTGGTCCTCAATTCCATCTTGGGGAACTCGGGTATGCGAGAGGGCTTTCATTGAAAGGGGAGGAGGTGTGGGGCAATAGGCGGAAAGGCTGTGTGCTGAGTGGTGTCTCCCTGATGTGCCCCCACCTGTGCTAAAACGTCCTCATGGACCCCGACCTCCGGGGCTAGTTCCTGTAGCCAGTCTCATTAGTTTTCCACAAGTTCAGCACCATAGCAGTTTACATTCTTTGTGTTAGTTGATGCACAGAATTAAAGAGTAAGGAGGGGAGTTACATAATCTGATGTAATCTGAGGATCACCAGATGTTCTGGGTTCTGAAAATCTAAAGAAAGATTATTTAGCAGGCAACATCTAAATCCTGTAGGTGTAGCTTCTCTTTAGAATGGGCAAAGGACAACACACGAAGGAGTGGCCAGTGTTCCAGAGTGAGGAGGCCGTCTTGGGACTGAGCCCTCGGCCTGTGGGATGTGGTGCTACTGTCTCCAGATGGACAGCCAGAAATGACTTGATTTAGAGGACATCCACTTGGTGTCCACTGCAGGATTGGTTGCTTGCTTGGTGTTTGGGTAAAAATCACCCACATGGGTAATCATAAAATTCTTCTACATTGATTTTGAGTGAGAATATGGTAGGAACCGTTTTGTTTTCCCATATCCTCAGCGTGGCTCTCAGCTGTGTAGATGCAGACAATGACATATCCAGACAATGACATCAGAACCTCTGGGCTTGGGACATCAGTACTTTGTGACATTCCCAGGTGATTCCATCGAGCAGCCTTGGTTGGAATCACCGTAGCTCCCAGTGAATGTGGAGTTTGGAAGCAGAAACCTGAGTTCAAATTCTGGCCTTTCTGCTTCTTAGCCCAGTGATCTTCGACAAGGGCTTAGCTTTGTTCTCAAGTCTTAGTCTCACCTTCTCTGTACTAAGAGGGGCCATGAGGATGATGGCCACCTTCATGAAGGACCTGCAGAGCCAGTGGCCCATGTGGACTTACTCTTGTTTGAGTCCATACTTGAGCACTTTTCTGTACGTCATCATAAGGTGGCAAATCCTACTATTTGCTGTTTTAAAGTTGTTTTTTGTATCAGCTTTTGTAGATATGAGCTTTGGGGGACAAAGCCTTGAAGTCTTACAATTCTTTTATGCCTATAGCACCTAAGACCCAGAGACAGGCCTCTGGATTTTTAGAACTGGAATAAGCCTTAAAGAGAGCCTTCGGTCGGGCATTGAAAGCTTGCCGACTTGTTGGTATACAGGTGGTAAAGGATGCACAGGAGAACCCGTGACTCTTCAGTTGTGCCCAGCTTAAGTTGCAAATCCCTGTTCTTCCCTTCTCAACGAACAACTCCTTCTGGCTTTAGTTGGGGTGCTTGCAGGGGTGGGGAGGATGTTGGGGCAGATCAGAGCTGGGACAGTGGGTGCGTCTACCAGGTCTGACCCTCATCTCACCCTGTGCTCTCTCCTGGCAGGCCCGACAATGGCAGGTTCAGGCAGCAGTCCCCTCTGGGGCAGATATCTGTTTAAAGCCATGTCGCTGGTCCTAGTGGTCCTACTCCTTTTCTACTCGGCATCCTCCCAGTCCCACCGAGACTTTGCACCACCAGGTCAGCAGAAGAAGGAGCCCTCAGCTGACCTCTTGACCCAGATAGGCCGATCTCTGCGGGGGACACTGGATTCCTGGGTGGGGCCAGAGACGATGCATGTGGTTTCAGAGGTAAGGAGGGTAGTCCCTGTTGTGGCTCTGAAGAGAAAAGACATTCTTCATGGCCACATCCTCTTGGTGCCAGATCCTCTCTGTGTCATGATCCCTGGGGCAGAGCCCCAAATTCCACACAAAGCACCAGACCTTTTGCTTCCTCATTGATTTCTACACCAGGGCCTTTTAGCCCCATCCCTACCTTTTCCTGGTTCCTGCCCTTTCTTTTCCAGAAAAGCTGGAAAATGTGGTTAACTAGAGTCTGACTTTGGTCTAAATGTGACCTAGAGTCTCGGACTGGCAAAATATCCAGATCTGAGTCCATTCCTCACTCGCAGAAGTGCAGGGTGGCAGAAGCCAGGCCTGTTTTTTTCTACCCATTGGTGTCCCACAAATGGCACCGCACGCTTCTGATAGGTCACACTGAGGGACTGAGACAGTTATTTATAAAATCTGTAATACAGTATAGCTAAGAGGCTCTTTCATTAAAACATCCTTGCCTTTTACACATTTTTTTTTTTTTAAATCTTTATTTTTTGGTACCAAGGATTGAACCCAGGGGTACTTAACCACTGAGCCACATCCCCAGCCCTTTTTATGTTTTATTTAGAGACAGGATCTCACTGGATTGCTTAGGACCTCATTAAGTTGCTGAGGCTGGCTTTGAACTTAGGATCCTCCTGCCTCAGTCTTCCAAGTTGCTGGGGTTACAGGTGTGCACCCCCACGCCCAGCCTACAAGTGTTTTTCCATATACCTTCATGACTCCTAGGAGGCTCGGAGAACTCCAGTTTTATAAAGTAACTACTAGAGGGATTCAGTGCTCCCCCAACCATTCACACACATGTCTCCTCCTCCTCCTACCTCCAAAGCATCCAGCAAATCAGTTGAATTAGGTTCCAGAGGTCCTGGTTTCCAGGTCAGGAAGGAAGAATGGTCCATTGTCCATTCCCATACACTGGGAGGTGGGTGTGGAAAGGCCCCTCTGCAGGCCCATTGCCACTGGCTGAGAAACAGGGCAGAAACCCTCCTGCAGGCCTTGCCTGGGCCCTGGTGAGCAGGCTTGGAGGAGAGGAGCCCCATTCATTGTGACTCATCTCTCCTCGTGCTCTTCCCACAGACTCTGACACAGACGGTGTGGGCCTTCTCATCAGCCATCTCCGTGGCCTTCTTTGCCCTGTCTGGGATCACTGCGCAGCTGCTGAATGCCTTGGGGATGGACGGTGAGTGGCGGAGAACTGGTTAGTCTGCTAGAGCTTCTCAGGGACCTTCCTGCTGGTGAGAGTTTGTCTCCTCAGGGTCTAGACATTTCCCCAGCTGCTTGACACTTCCCAGCATAAGAGCAGACCAGTGACTACCACTACCACCACATGCCAGGTGTACCTGGATCAGGCAGCTGCTCAAATGTTGCTTCCCACTTACAGTTAACAGCCCAGTGAGGCAGGCAGAATTGTCCCAAACAAACAAAACTGAGACCTTGGTGTGGTGTCAGTTGCCTATAATCCCAACAACTCGGGAGGCTGAGGCAGGAGGATCACAAGTTCAAGGCCAGCCTGAACAACTTAGTGAGACTCTGTCTCAAAATAAAATAAAAATGGGGCCAGGGTGTAGCTCAGTGGTAGAGGGCTTCTGGATTCATTTTCCAGTACTGAAAAATGGATGGATGGATAAATAGATAGAGAATAAATAAATAAATATAAAATTTTAAAAACAGAGTAAATGAAATTGAGGCTTAAAAAGGGAAGTGGTCTACTTAGGGTCCCACAGCCAGTAAGAAATAGCTGAGATTCAAACCCATGTCTCTTTGAGCCTGTGAGAATGGATTACTCCTGAGCCAGGTATGAAAGCATATACCTGTGATCCCAGCAATTGGGGGATGCTGAGTCAGGAGGATTGCAAGTTCAAGGCCAGTCTGGGCAACTTAGTGATACCCTGTCTCAAAATAAAAAGGGGTAGGGATGTAGCTTAGTGATAGAGTGCTTGCCTAACACGTGTGAGGCCCTGGGTTCAACTCCCAGTACTGAAAAAAAAAAAACAAAAACCCAGAAAAGAGAGAATAGATTATTTATTTGCATGAATAATCCGTCACTCACGGCCTATCCCCAAGGCGTTCATGAATAGATTATTCATTTGAGGAAGAGGGAGGGGAACTGAGGTCCTCAGAGGCCTGGCCTCCTGTCCTTATCCCTTATTGCCCTTACCACTTCATCAGGTTGCTGATTCTGTGACTCTTCCTTGCAGGTGACCGCCTTACCCAGGTCCTGAAGCTCAGCCCTAGCCAGGTCCAGACCTTCCTGCTGTGGGGAGCAGGAGCCCTGGTCACCTACTGGCTGCTGTCTCTGCTCCTCGGTTTGCTCCTGGCCTTGCTGGGGCGCATCCTGGGGGGCCTGAAGGTTGTGATCTTCCTGGCTGGCTTTGTGGCCCTGGTGAGATCGGTGCCTGACCCCTCCACCCGGGCCCTGCTACTCCTGGCCCTGCTGACTCTCTACGCCTTGCTGAGCCGGCTCACTGGCACCCGGGCTTCGGGGGCCCAACTGGAAGCCAAGGTCCGAGGGCTGGAGCGCCAGGTGGAAGAGCTGCGTTGGCGACAGAGGCGAGCAGCCAAGGGGCCCCGGAGTGTGGAAGAAGAGTGACAAGGATGTCCCATGGAGCCACCTTTCCCATACCAAAGAGCTGAGCTGCTTCTGGGTTGCAGGCCCTCTTCGCAGCCCCTGCCCTTTCCTGCCCCGTCTGAACCTTCAGAATCTTTATCCCTGCCCTGGCCAAGCTGAGAGAGGAGGACCGTCCCCACTGTCCTCTGTCCACTGAGGCTCTCTATCCAGGCTTGGCTCTGAATCCTCTCTCTGCTCCCAGTCTGTCTCAGGCCGATGGAGGGTTGGAGGCCTCCCTCTGGCTTGGCATCTGCTCTCCGCCTACACTGCTGCTGCTGGTCCCCTGTGACTTACCTCGCTCCCCTCTGCTTTTGCCTGGCTTCCCCAAAAAGCTCTGGCTTTTGGACCTACGCAGCTCCTCCTTGGCCAAGCACCCAGCTCCCTTCCTTTTCCTCTTCCTCCAGCCCTGTGCTCACTAAACCGCGGTCCCTGGAGGCTCGTTCCTGTCCTCATTGCCCAGCAGTGGGAAGAGGGAGGGGAAGCAGGGTCCTCAGAGGCCTGTGTGGCTGGGGAAATGATGGACCCTAAGTCTGTTACAAGTGCCTTAATCCTAGCCAGCAGGGCCCTCTGCTCACCCGCTGCCATACCAGGTAGGAGTGTGCTGTGACTGCTTTGTGTCCAGAAGAGAGCAGTCCCTCAGAATCTTGATTCCTCCTCAGCCAAGCAAGAGATGACTGCTTCTTCACAGACTTGTGTCCACCCGTGGGGCCCTGTCAGATGCTCTGTAGAGATTTCAGAAGCCCTGAGGAGGCAGGAGGACCCACTTCCTTGTTTGCACAGTGGCAGGAAGTTCTGTACTGTTGTCCCTCCGCTCCTGCCACCAGGAGCAGTTGCTGGTCAGTGTCTGCCCTTCCCCATGCTCTGCAGAGACAGGGTGGGCCCGCTGCTGACCCCTCTCCACCAGTGCACTCGCTCTTGGTAGTGAGGGGTCACTTCTTCCTTTGAGGCCCTGGTGGAGTAGGTGTCCTCTGCTAGGCCTGGCCCATGATGTGAAGAGTCCGCGCCCAGTTCTCACTATCGAGGTTTGATGTGGAATCACGGCTGCAGTGATATATATTTTTATCAGCGCTTGGTTGGTTTTAAATAAACTGCACGCTATTTTATTATCTTGTTCTGAATAAAATGTATTTACTCAAAGTCTGGATTGCTTTGATGTCTCCTTCTGCTGCCAAACCCCTTTCTGTGGTGCCTGTCAGCTTTCTTGACTTCTCCCTCTAGGGGCAGTGAGAAGCTCTTGGAAGGGAGGAAAATTTCAAAACAAAAACAGCAGGTTGGTACCAGGTACCTTTCCCTCCAGGGGTGTGAGGCAAGAGGAGAGCTTGCCCCCTTGCAAAGCCCCCAGGAGCTGGCCAGCAGGGCTGGAATGGTGGCCTGTGGGCTGGGGGGAAGTACAGCTTCCTCATGGTGTGCTGGGAAGTCTGGAGGACACTTGGGTGGCCCCCTTCTTCCTTACCAGACTGAGGAGTTCCTAGAGCAAGGTTCTCACTGGGTCCCTAGGTGAATCTGTTTGGAGGACCCAGCTATGTTTTTTGGTCTGGTTTTGCTTGTTTTTATTCTGCCCAGGGGATGCTAATGAGCAGCCAGACCTCCTGGTCTGGACTTATTCCAAGACCACCTGGTAGGCAAGGCTGGGCAGGACCCCTCAGGCAGACCTCCCCCTTGGGGATTTTCCCCGGGGTGAGGCAGGGCATGAATCTGAAGCAGCCTGTGCCTGGATTCCTCCCTCGGTGGTGGCCCAGGGCTCTGTCAGGGCGGGCCCAGGTAGTTGTCATTTGG
Organism: Marmota flaviventris; assembly: GCF_047511675.1. Classification (NCBI taxonomy): domain Eukaryota; kingdom Metazoa; phylum Chordata; class Mammalia; order Rodentia; family Sciuridae; genus Marmota; species Marmota flaviventris. The sequence continues at coordinate 11,762,056 of NC_092506.1, read as the reverse complement.
CCCCCTCTCCTTTTCTGCCCCTGCAGCTCTGTTCCCATATGTCTCTGAATTCCGGTTCTGATTGAGACCGGCTGGTGCCTTTACAGGTGAGGTGCCTACGGGGTGGGCGGAGGTAGAGGAAGCCCCTCAGGAGCTCCCGAGGGGGCCTAAGAGAACACACCTTGTGCCTCCTGGCAGAGGCGATCGGTCTCCTGGGAAGTGGCCTTCACGACTTGGGACGCGGGGGCGCTCTGGGGTTCGGGATCCGCGGGGCACTAGGACCCGGCGGGGCGGCGGGGGCAGCCCATGTGCTGCGCTGGGCTCCCTCCCTCCGCGCGGCTCGCGCTCCATTGTCTGGGAACTGCGGCCGCGGGCGGGCGGGCGGCAGCCGGGACCCAGCCGGCCAGCGCGGCCGGCGCCGAGCGGGCGCAGGAGATGCCGGGCCGGACCGCGGCCACCTGAGCCGGCCGCCTTGTCCCCGCCTTCGGTGGGCAGGAGGTGCGCCCCGATGGCTGGGCGCACGGCAGCGGCCCCCCGGGGGCCCTACGGTCCCTGGCTCTGCCTCCTGGTGGCCCTCGCCCTGGACGTCGTGAGAGGTCAGCGGGAGGGGAGGGGCGGAGCGGGGCGAGGGGCGGCCGAGCCGAGGCCGGACGCGGGAGATGCCCGCGAGCAGGGGACCCTCGGGTCCTCGGACGAGCCCCAGAGCGCGGTCGCCGCGCAGCGTGCCCTGGGCTGGAGAGGTCCTGCCCCAGGAACCCGCCCCTGTGGCTTTCTTCACCTTACACCACCCGGCAACTCCTTCCTGACCCGCGACCTGCCTGGTCCTCACCCCACTGGTCCCCGCGCCGTCTGGGAGCGTTCCCTCCAGCCCCGGCATCTAATCCGGTGCCCCTTCCCGGGAAGCATCGGGGTCTCCAGCACTCACCAGTCTGCAATCCTAGGAGCTCCACTTGTGGTTCCCAGTCTCCTGCCTCCACCATGAACCTCCCCGACCCCCGACCCTGAATGGAAATCAGCCCCTTTGCCAGAGACCTAACCCTGCGAAATATGTCGCGCCCCGTCCCTGCCCCAAGGAGCTCTCTGACCTTGGAGTTGCCAGGGATGGCCCCATCCTTGCCTTCCTGAGCCTTCTTGGGTGTACCCACCATTGGGGGAAGGGACAGCAGCTCTCCTGTGCCTGGGCTGGGGGTCGGACTGTTCTTGGCATGGGCTGGGCAGAGAAGCCGTAACTGCGAGGCAAAGGGTACCATAGGGGAGTGGGGGACAGTGAGCGTGCTCTACCCGCCTTCCCCCACCGAGAGCGCCAGTCCGTGGGAGTCCGGCCGCAGAACATCTTATAATTATGGAGGCAGTGGAGTGGGAGGTGGGCCAGAGTCCGAGAGCCACCCCCAGGGAGCAATAAATAGTCACCTGTTATTCTTAGGGGGCAGGGGTGGGGACTCCAGAGAGCCCGGAGGAGCATCTCTTGCAGGGAAGGGCCAGGAAGAAGGTTCCAATGAAGCTGTCCCCCACCCCCAGTCCAGCTATGGGTCTCAGAGGGAGCTGGCTCTGGGGCTGCTCTCAACCACCTGCTTCCCTCCCTGAGGGACCCAGTGGGAGCCCTAATAACCCCTCGCACAGGGAGAGGAGGAAAGCTTTGTCACATCCATTATTCACCAGTAGTAATCCCACTTCCAAACAGCACTCTGCAATTGACAAAGCACTCTCCTGTCCCCAGGGTCACTAAATGTTCTTACCCATTCTATAGGTCAGGAAACTGAGGCTCCAGGCTGTAAATGATTGGCCCAAGTCATGGTGGCAGAGTGAGGGCTTAAAGTCAGGGCTGCAGGCTCCCAGGAAGGGGGGAATTCCAGAATGATAAGTCAATGCCCACAAGTGACGACAGGAAGATAACTAATTCAGAAGAGGCCATCAGGCCTGCAGCAGAGACTGGCAGGAAGGCAGATATCCAAGGAGGGCTTTTTGGCTCTGAAGGAGGGAGGCGCCACTAGTAGAGGAGTAGTGAAGCCCTCAGGACAGGCTGCTGCTGTGGAGAGTGCAGAGGTGGCAGAGATGCCACCACCGTAGCCTAGCCTGGGCTCAGTTTCCAGCTGTGAGACCATAGGTGGGGATCTTAGCCTCTCTGCCTCATTTTCTAAATCCACAAAATCAGCTTCAGAGTAATAGAACCTGATTCACAGAGTTATTATGGAAACTGAAAGAGCTCATTCATGTAAATTGCTCAAAAAAAGTACCTGTGTATGGTTAGTGTTCAAAAAATGTTCATCATCTTTAGCAGTACAGACAAATATGGGCTTAGTGGTCCTTTGTCTTCTGATGATTGAATATTCCATCTCCCTGGGTTCAAACTTTCCACCCTGCCCCTAGGGCACACAAGTGGCTTCACTGACCTCTGTGGCACTTCCCTGTCCCCAATCCTACTCTTACACTCTCAGACCCAGATGGGACAGAGAAGAAGGCGCAAGCTTGGAAAGATGTGTGGGTTGCCATGGTAACAATGTAGGGCAGGATTGCTGAGTCCAGCCAAGGACCCAGGGACAGAGAAAATAGAGAAAGTGTCTCTATTTTTACCAAGCTCACCTGGGCACCATCGTCCACCACCTGGGCCCCATGTGGGGAGGGTCATACCCCAGAAATGCCCTGGCGGAAGACGCAGGTAGGTAGAGGCAAGAACAAGGAGGAGGAGACTGAGAAGGGGAAATGGAGAGAGGACGTCCAGGTCTGTGGAAAGTAGAGGAAGGAATGACCGGGAAGCTCCATCCAGTCGGAATCTTGACCCCGGTTTTGTTACTGGCTGTCTGTGTGAGAGTCTTGGAGCTCCAGTTACCTCATCTGAGAAATGGAAAGATTCCCCCACATCCTGGGGCCATGGGGCATTTGGCCCAATCCTTCCTCCGCCACTCACCGCCATGGTGTCCCCGGAGAGTTCAGTTCAGCCCCTGCCAGTTCTGGAGCGGTCTCCATCTCTACCCCTCATTCCTCCTTAGTGGACTGTGACCAGGACTCTCTGGACCCCACCTACCTGCCAGCAGCCCTGGAGCTCCTCGATGCCCCTGAGCACTTTCGCGTGCAGCGGGTTGGCCACTATCCACCTGCCAACTCCTCTCTGGGCTCCCGTTCTGAGACCTTTCTGCTCCTGCAGCCCTGGCCCAGGGCTCAGCCGCTTCTCCGGGCCTCCTACCCGCCTTTTGCCACTCAACAGGTAAGGAGGGGCCACAGGAACTTCCAGGCTCACAGGGCTCAGAGTCTGAGGTCTGCTGCGTGGCTCAGGGGCTCTCCCCAGCCTCACCTGTGCTCCAGATGAAGAACCTGAGCCCCGTAGCGGTTCTCTCCTGCCAGGCTGGGATTAGAAGCCTGACATCTCAGCATCCCAGATCTCGCCCACCTCACCTGCTCTGTTGAACCTTCCCATTCTTCCTCCAGGTAGTCCCTCCTCGGGTCACTGAGCCCCACCATCGGCCAGTCCCGTGGGACGTACGGGCTGTATCAGTGGAAATGGCTGTGACTCCAGCAGAGCCCCATGCGCGCGTCCTCTTCCACCTAAAGGGACAAGATTGGCCACCAGGGCCCAGCAGCCTGCCCTGTGCCAGGCTGCATGCCACTCACCCTGCGGGCACTGCCCACCGGGCATGCCGCTTCCAGGTGAGTAGGCTGGCCCTGCTGCTTGCTGTGCCAGCCTGCAGGTGGCCCCCAGGGTGGAACGGAAAAGGCTGAGCACATCTGGGCAGGTCGTGGGCCACCTGACTCCATTCCTTTTCTACTAGCTCTCAGTCCTGTGAAGGGGTTATTTGGGGCTCCTTAAGGAGTTCAGGTCATGTGTGTGATTTTGAGCAAGTCTCTTAATCTCTCTGAGACTTAGTTTCTGCATCTGTAAAATGAGGCAACAATTCCCGCTTCCTATGGAGTTGGAGCAAGGAATAAAGGAGACAATGTAGGAGTCACTTGTGGCGATTTCATAAGGCGCTACACTGAAACCCTCAGCATGTGTTTGCATTATTGTTTTTGTGATTTTTATTTCTGCTATTTTGGAGCCTGGAGCAGGAACCCAGTGGAAAGAGGTCCTTCTCAGGCTTTCAGATTCTAAGAGATCTGAGTTGTCTCTAGTGAGGGTGGTCCTGGGGCACTGGGATTGGCTCACTTTGGAATGAGACTGTTCCCAAAAGCAGAGAAGCCTGACCTGCACGTGGGTGTGTTCTGAGACGTAGACCTGGTGTCCAGCTCCAGCAGGTTCCTAGTTTGCTGTCACCTGGGATGCGTCCCTGGCCCTGCCTTACATGTTATCCTCCAGTTCTGTTTTTTTCCTGCCGCGGGTGATAGGATTCTTCCTTCCACCCTGCCCTGGGCCAACCATAGCTACTTTGCCTTCGCAGCCATTGCTGGGTGCCTGCGTGGTGGAGCTGGAGTTCCCCTCTCACTGGTTCTCCCAGGGCTCCACCACCCGGGCACAGCTGGCCTACACACTGGAGCCTGCAGCTGAGGGCCCTGGGGGCTGTGGCCCCGGCGGGGAGGAGGACCCTGGGGAGCAGGCCCTCCCAGTGGGTGATGTGGAGCTGCGCCCTGCGGACCCTCCACAGTACCAGGAGGTGCCTCTGGATGAGGCAGTGACTCTGCGGGTGCCTGATGTGCCAGTGCGGCCCGGCCAGCTCTTCAGTGCCACCCTCCTGCTTCGGCACAACTTCACAGCCAGCCTCCTGACTCTGCGGTGAGCAGGGGGCCCCTGGGGACGGTGGTGGGTGGGAACCTCTGCGGGAACACTGAGTGGCTACATACCGTTCTTGGAGCCTTTGATGGAAACCTTGGCCTCTGCAAGACATGGGACCCTCAAATCCTCTTCAGGCAAAGAGCTACAGGCTCCTGTGATGGGCACAACCCTAATTTTGGAATTAGAAGTAGGAAGCATCCCCATTCCCTGGCACCTCCCTGAGACCCCCTGGTCCAGTGAGGCCAGCGTTGCCTGTGTTCTGGGGCAGCTCCAGGGTTCATGGAGGGAAGACAGGAAAGGCTTTGGACCTGGAAGCACAGCACCTAGGGCTGCTCTGTGGCTCTGATGCTGCCCTGGGGGTATCTGCCCAGTTCTGTTCATCTGTAGGGCCTCCCTGCCGGCCAGGCTTGCTCAGGGCCCTGGCCTTTGGACAGAGCCTGCCCTTTCTTATAGAAGTTTCCATTCTTATGTCCTTTTCTGCAGGGAGATTCCCCCAGTGAAGCCCCCCACACACACACACACACCCCAATGCAGCTGACATGGACTTGGAGTGTGACTTGCCAACTCCCCATGCATCTGCCCCCCTGTCTCTCACACCCTTCTGTGCTCACTCACACCCTTCTGTGCTCACTCACAACTCACTGAACAGATCTTTCTCCAACAATTACACTATGCCCAGTCCTGTGTCTCCACTCTGGAGGTACAAAGAGGTACAAGGCCCAGCCCCCATTTGGCCCAAAGGAGCCCCAGCGGTAGGGAAGGGAGCTGGATGGGTGTGAACTAGATGGGAAGGCACCAGGTGTGTCATTCATGCAAGGATGGAGGATGAAGTGTTGTGGGTGGAGTAAGGGAAATTCATCCACCACTGGAAGAGCTTTAGCCAAACGAAATGGTATTTGAATTGCCGGAGGCTTTAAAGACTGAGCAGATGAGGCCAGAAGGGGTGGTGCAGGCTGAAGTACGGCCTGAGCCAAGGCCTGCAGTCGTTCATATGCACTGTGTACCTGGGGGTGAAGAAGTTTGGGGGTGACTAAAGCAGAGAGTGAAGGGGGAATGTCACAGCCCCAGGGAGGCTGGACCAGAGCCCGGAGGGGCTCGAATGCCAGGCTGAGATTGAGCCCATAGGCAATGGCAGTCATAAGTGATCTCAGAGTGGGGAGAATGTTCTGGTTTCCCACGTTCAGCGGAGCTCCTTTGGGAAGGATGGCCAAGAGAAGATGAAGTCTGGAGCCAGGAGACCAGGCAGGAGGCTGATGTCCTTAGCTTCTTGTCTTCCCCGCTGTATCCAGTTGTCAGTTCAGCCCTCACATTGACAAACCAGACCTCTAACCTCTCACCAGGATCAAGGTGAAGAAGGGGCTACATGTGACAGCTGCCCGCCCAGCCCAGCCCACCCTCTGGACTGCCAAGCTGGACCGCTTCAAGGGCTCTAAGCACCACACCACGCTGATCACCTGTCACCGCACTGGGACCACAGGACCAGACTTCAGGTGGGCAGTTCCCCTCCCCCAGGGGCAGAGAGGGAGAGCTAGCCGTAGAGTGCTAGTGGGCAGACTTGGGAACCCAAGGGAGGAGGGCTGCATGCCCCCTCCGTACCCTCGCGTGAGCAGGCACAAGAACAAAGTGATAAGGAAGCAGCACAAGCAGCAGTGTAGTGTCGTTCATTCATGCATTTGGCAGGATTCATGCAGACCCAGCCACAGGCCAGGTCTAACTGCTCTCTGCGAGTCTTATTCCAGTAGTGCCAACCTATCCTGCCATCCAGGGTCAGCCTTCTCAGCCACTATCCACCCTCCAACCTCACCACATGGGCCCCTTTCTCTGGGCCATTAACATTCCCAAGAAAAGCCTAGCTGGAATTCTTAACATCTTATCCATGCCCTGACCCTAGCTGGGTCAAGGCCATGGGCTTTGTAGCCCCTGTTGGAATCCTGCTTCTGACACCTTTTGGAAAAATAACCTTGGATAAGCCAGTTCACATCCTCCGATCCTAGCCTCTGTTTCTTTGCTTGTAAAATAAGGGTAATAATCATCGCTTAGGTTTTGTGAAAATAAAAGATGGCATAACATAGCAAGCACCCAGGACAGCTCCTGGCACACGGGTGTTTGATTCAGAAGGGCCGTGAGGGTTATGATGCAAAGGATTTAGTGTTTACTGTCTGGTCCTGGGACTTGGAAGTGCAGTCCCTCCTTGGTGGAACTCATCGGGTACTTTATACCACCCCCAATGGCTATGGGAAGCTGAGGTCCAAGTGGAGGGGACAGGAAGGCAGGGGAGGCAGCAGGCATTCTGGGAGCTGGTTAAACAGCTGTATGGATCCTGAGAGGCCTAGAGTGGACAAGAACTCGGGCTCTGGAGCAAGGATGCTTGGCTTTGATCCCAGCCCCACCACTTTTTGCTATGTGATCTTAGGTGAGTTACATAACTTCTCCACCTCAGTTTCCTCATCTGTCAAAGAGGGATACTCATCGTGCCGCCTCATGAGTACAGGAAGTGCCTGGCAGCTAGCAAGCACTCTGTTCCTCTCTTCTGGCTAGTAGCCCCCTTGAACTGTCCGAATTCCTGTGGGTGGACTTTATGGTGGAGAACGGCACTGGTGGAGGTGTGGCGGTCACTCGCCCCGTCACATGGCAGCTGGAGTACCCAGGCCAGGCCCCTGAAGCTGAGAAGGACAAAATGGTTTGGGAAATCCTGGTGTCAGAGCGGGACATAAGAGCCCTCGTCCCACTGGCCAAGGTAAGGTGGCCTCTGTCTGTACCCAGCAAGGCTAGGAGCCAATCCTGGGAGCCCTGGAAACTGAGGGGCCTGGGGCTGAGCAACTTCTGCACCCCCAGACTGAGGAGCTGGTGAATACGGCACCACTGACTGGAGCACCCCAACGTGTCCCTGTGCGCCTAGTCACTGTGGACAGCGGAGGAGCCCTGGTGGAGGTGACAGAGCACATCGGCTGTGAGTCGGCCAACACACAGGTCCTGCAGGTGAGTGGCAGGTGCCCACCTGTTTGAGTATACATTTTTGTGGGCACCAACATGCACACTACTTACCTCTTTCCCCACTGGGACCCCAAGAGAACAGCTCTTCCAGAAACCTCATGCGTGGAACCACAGCTTCAAGATTTTTCTCCCAATCACCTTTCTCTAGAGTGAAGTGGGAGCTATGTGACCTCAACCTTAGTCACTTTTATGTCCATCAAGACACTAGTAACGGGCTGCACTGATAGAGCTGAGAACATATCCTTTGGGATCAGGAAGTTTTCGTTTTAGACCCATTTTTTGTTATCAACTGTCTGTGTGATCATAGGCAGATCTCTTAACCTCTCTTGGGTGGGACTGCTTCACCCTTCCACCTCTGCCCACCTAACTGAAGCTGGTTGCCTGGTAGCTCCAGCATCAAGGTCAGAGGCCAGCACTAATCAAGGGCCAAAGCTGTGAATTCAAACCCCTCTCTGCCAGGAGCAGGTCTCTGTTGTATCCAAATAGCCAATTTCTCCAGTTGAGCCCCCAGAGAGCTCAAGGAATGGCTCAGTTCCTCTCAAGAGGAATGGATCTTGGATGCAGAGCAAAATCTTCATAAACTAAGCACAGTGGCTCAACCAACAAGCCCATAGGAACATGCATTTGGGTGAAATACAGAATTGCCTTTCGTTTTCATGGTCTGGGGTCAGGGATGCGCTGTCTGGCCCACACTTGTTATTTATTCTTCTTAGCCTACCTTCCTGCCTCTGCCCTTCCCCAGGTATCTGAGGCCTGTGATGCTGTCTTGGTGGCTGGCAAAGAGAGCCGGGGTGCCAGGGGCGTTCGTGTGGACTTCTGGTGGCGTCGCCTGCGGGCCTCCCTGCGGCTGACAGTGTGGGCCCCCTTGCTGCCCCTGCGCATTGAGCTGACTGACACCACCCTAGAGCAGATCCGCGGCTGGCGAGTCCCTGGCCCGACCGAAGGGTGAGTGTGGGCCTGCAGAAGCCGACTGGCCTTGGTGAAATCCTGATGAGACTGAGTGTGCAGGGACCTAAGCTGGGTTCGGAAATACTGCTCATTGCTAGCATCTCCTTCCGCCCATCCTGCCCTAGACTGGACCTCTGACCACTTTATTTGAAATCAGACCACCCTCCACACTCCTCGCTGCCTCGCTAACCCCTGTAGCGCCCATCACTTCCTAATCTGCTCTCGGACATACTGATTCGCCACTCCTTCCACACTCTGCCCCCGGGGTTCATTGCTGTATCCTGGAAGCCTAAGATGGCTAATATGGAATAGCCTGTGGAGGAGGTGTCACCAGAACCCTCTGGAACCTAGCTCCCAGGTCTTGCAGAGTGAACGCCCCTGAGTTCCACACGCATATTAGCCTCCATCGGAGCCTTTTTTTCTTTTTTTTTTTTTCTGCTGGGGACCGAACTCAGGGAATTGGGCATCATCCACACCCTCTTTATGCTCAGAGGCCTGCTCTGGGTTAGGTGTCAGGAGCTGGGAGCCAGGGAGGCGGGTCTTCGGTGGGCGGGGCCTCGCCCACCACTGGGGCGGGGTCCACCCTGACGCCCCGCCCCCAGGGCGCCGGAGTCGGAGGCTGCAGTGGCGGAGGAGGCCGAGCGGCGAGCTCGCGGCTGCCGCCTGCAGTACCAGCGCGCAGGCGTGCGCTTCCTGGTGCCTTTCGTTGCCCATCCGCTGGACGGTGGCCGCCGCCTTACTCACCTGCTCGGCCCCGACTGGCTGCTGGACGTGACTCACCTCGTGGCGCCACACGCCCGCGTGCAGGACCCGCGTGTAGCCTCGCTGGAGGGCGGCCGCATCCTAGTGGGCCGGGAGCCCGGTGTCACCTCCATCGAGGTGAGCAGGCAAGGGATGCTGCAGAGCGGACCCCCTCAGAAAGGTGTGGGTGTTCACACGAGGCACACAGCAGGTGTGAAGAGTGTGGGAGGCGCCCGGCTGTGCCTGGGGAGAGCTGGTGGGCAGTCGATGCAAGAGCGCAGTGGGATGGAGTGAGAATGGGGTGACCATGCCATGGAAGTTCTTTAGGTATAAGAACCATGGGGGCCAGGTCTCCACTGTCCCCTCGGTGTGGGATTGGGGTCTGGATACTTATACGGCCTAGAAGTTGGGGTGCTGAGCAGAGCAATTTGAGGATTCTGGAAGCGGAAATCAGATCCCTTTGGCTGGGGGCTGTGTAGGAGCCCCCCTTCTCCAGCTCCTTCCCACCCACAGGTGCGATCCCCGCTGTCTGACTCGATCCTGGGGGAGCAGGCACTGGCTGTGACAGAGGACAAGGTCTCGGTGCTGGAGCTGCAGGTGCAGCCAGTGATGGGCATCTCCCTGGCCCTGAGCCGTGGCACTGCCCACCCTGGAGAGGTCACTGCCACATGCTGGGCACAGTCAGCACTTCCTGCCCCAAAGCAGGTGATGGCTGGGAGTCAGGGGGATGAGGTGAAAACCTACAGGCAGGGACTCATGGCCGAGGAGGATGGGAGGGAGAGAGCCCTGGTACCTCGACCCCCTTACCTTAGGGATTTCAGAACAAGGACTGACTTCCCCATGAGGTACTGAGCTCTCTGCAGCTGGAAGCGATCAAGCTGTGGCTGGCTGGAGTGTAGCAGTGGGAGGTTGATTAGATGGCTCTGAGGACCCTCCCAAGGACAGAGACTCTGGGGCTGAGTGGCAGACAGGTGATTGACACACGTCCCCTCTCTCCCTGTGTTTTGTCTATCTGCCTGTGTCTCTGTTCTCTCTGATCTCTCCGTGTGGCCTGTCTCTGTGGGAGTGGTCTCTGTGTGCATGCGTGCCTGCCTTCGCGTGTCTCTGCCTGTGTCTGTGTGCCCTACAGGAGGTGGCCCTCTCCCTATGGCTGTCCTTTTCTGACCACACATTGGCCCCCGCTGAGCTCTATGACCGCCATGACCTGGGCCTGTCCGTCTCAACTGAGGAGCCTGGTGCAGTTGTGCCAGCCGAGGAGCAGAGTGCCCAGCTCGGGGTGGTGGTGAGTGGGGCAAGTGCAGAGGGGCTACCCCTGCATGTGGCTCTGCATCCACCGGAGCCCTGCCGCCGCGGCCGCCACCGTGTGCCCCTGGCCTCTGGCACTGCCTGGCTGGGGCTGCCCCCTGTGCCCACACCAGCCCCTGCCCTCCCATCCAGCCCTGCCCGAAGCCCGCCAGCCACAGAGGCCAGCATGGGGGGTGAACGGCAGGCGGCAGGCAGTGGCGGGGGCAGCGTCGTTGTGAGGGGCAAGTTTGAGCGGGTGGAGGAAGAGGCTGGAAAGGAGGACACCAAGGCTAGGGAGGAGGAGGAGGAGGAGGAAGAGATGGTCCCTGCCCCTCAGCGGGTCACCGACCTAGAGCTGGGCATGTACGCCCTGCTGGGAATCTTCTGTCTGGCCATCCTCATCTTCCTAGTCAATGGCGTGGTCTTCGTGCTGCGATACCAGCGCAAAGAGCCCCCAGACAGCGCCACTGATCCCGCCTCCCCCCAGCCTCACAACTGGGTCTGGCTGGGCACTGACCAGGAGGAACTGAGCCGCCAGCTGGACCTGCGGTCCCCTGGCCCACCCAAGGGGGAGGGGGGCTGCCCCTGTGAAAGTGGGGCCGGAGGGGAGGCCCCGACCCTGACCCCTGGCCCTCCGGGGGGCACCACCAGTTCCTCAAGCACCCTGACCCGCAAGGAAGCTGGGGGACGGCGGAAGCGAGTAGAGTTTGTGACGTTTGCGCCAGTGCCCCCTGCCCCGCTGCCTGAGGAGCCTGTAGGGGCCCCGGCTGTGCAGTCCATCCTGGTGGCAGGCGAGGAGGACATCCGCTGGGTGTGTGAGGACATGGGGCTCAAGGACCCCGAGGAGCTTCGTAACTACATGGAGAGAATCCGGGGCAGCTCCTGACCCTTCTCTGTCCTGCCAGGCCCAGCGTCGTCAGCCACCAGCTCAGGCAGCAGGGGTGGGTGGGGGTCCAACCAAGCCGCTTGCCTGTCCCTCCTGCTCCTTCTCTGGTGCTTGTTGATCCAAGTCCCCTGCCTGGTCCCCTGCGAGAACTCCCACCCTTCTCCCTGCCCCTTGTCACGGACCATGGTTGTGAGGAAGGGCTTATGCCCCTTATTTATGGGAACCATTTCATTCTAATGTTGGGTACAGAATAAACTGAGAAGGAAACCGCCACGCGGGGACTGCTGTGCCGCCGTCTGTCCTTGGGGAGAAGTGCGGGCTTGATGGGCCGTGCTCAGCCCCTGTCCCTGCTAGAACAGTTTTGGACGGATAGGCCCTGTCGTGCTCTCTCGTAGCGACGAGCGATCCAGATGAACAGGGTGGCTGTGACAGCCTGAATGCCAGCCAGCAGGAAGAAGTAGCGATCCATCTGGCAGTTGTTGATGTTCCCTGAGGAAGGAGGGGTTGGCATTTGTCAGGAAGGGCTCCTTGTCTTGCATCTGCTCCCTGCCATGTCCCCGCCCCCCGGCTGGCAGCTAAGGTAAAGCGGGCAGTGGGTGCGATCCAGGGACCCTGGTAGAGAGCCCTCCAGGTCTGGCTCTTTCAGTGTCCCCTGGGGAGTCTCTAATTTCCCTCTGAGAAAAGTAACTGGCCGGAACGAGAGAGTTCCAGAAGCCCAGAGGAGCCTCGCAGGGCCACTGAGTTCAGTGCTTCCTTCTGAACAGCTGGAGAAACCGAGGCCCACAGTGAGGCCACGTTGTGGGGGACTGGTCATGTTTGGGCTACAGCCCATTTCCCCCAACGCCAGCCCCCTGGTCCATTCTGCCTCAAAGCCCACAGCAGTCGCCGCTTCCTTCCCGCCCCTCCGTCCACCCCCTGCCGGGGAGACCTCCATACTCACCAAAGTCCTCAGGGCAATACATCCAGCCCCCTGGCAAGGACAGTAGTGCCACTAGGCTGGAGCCCAACAGGGAGCCCACCCCGGACAGGCAGAAGAAGATGCCCATGATGGCGCCCTGCATGGAGCGCGGGGCCTCCGAGTAGGCAAACTCCAGGCCTGTGGGGAGGAGAGGGAGGGGCTGAGGAGGAGCTCAGGTGCACCTGCTGGGCCACCTGCCCCCTCCCACCAGCCTCTGCGGCTGTGATGGTGCTGGAGCCCCGGGGCCACCCTCCCATCTGCTCTGCTCATCACCATCTGGCTGATCACCTCCTTGCTGACCCCCTGCCCTGGACGCTGCACACACTGCCCCAAGAGCTCTGGCACCTGTCCTGCCCCTCCTATTTTAGGGATGGCACCCCAAGATAGCGCCATCTGCACCCTCGACTCCCTACCTTCGTCATTCCCTCTGCCTGTGAGGTCCTTTCTCCCACCTGCTGCAGGCTGCCCGCCCCTCCCCCACACTACAGCACAGTCAGGTTTTATGATTCTCATGAATGTCCCCTACCCCAGCCTGAGTGAGCTCACAGGGTTGGCTTTATCTCTATGTCCCACCCCACACTTAGCAGAGGAGCCCACCCCAGGCTTGTGGCTCCAGCTCCCCGCCCAGTGCTTGTGAGAGAGACATGCGCGCATAATAGGGCAGGGTACTGTGGGCAGGGAGGACCCTTCTGCTCAGGAGCTTTGACATTGAGGTTCAGAATTGAAAGGGAAAAGGGAGACCGCCCAAGGCAGAGGGGATAACAACTGCAGACCTAGAAGGTGGGGGACATGGCCCTGGGGGACATGTGGAAAGTGGGTGTGGGAAGTGCTTTTTCACCTCCAAATTCCCAGGACCTATCACAGTGGCTGGCTCCAAGCCACTGCCTTCCTCAGTTCGGAAGTCCTGGGGCTATGCCCAAGGGCCCCGGCGTGGAAGCATCAAAGGGCAGAGCCCAGCACAGGTGCAGGGCAGGAGAGGGGACTCAGGTACCTGGGATGCTGGCAAAAATCTCACTGATCCCAATGAGCAGGTACTGAGGGATCTGCCACCAGATGGACAGTGGGGCTGCGTAGTACAGGTCCTTTCCAATCAGCTGGGACACCGTCTCATTGTGGGAGATGTACTGTAAGCGCTCCATCTCAAGGACTCCTGGTGGGGGAGCAGAAGGAGAGTCCAGCCAGGCCCACCCCAAGCCCACCCACAGCAGGCTTCAGTGTGTGATGGGTGCTATTACATAACCAGTGATTGGTTGACTGGCCTGGAGGATGAGGAAGATGTGAGTTTGGACTCCTCTTTTTGCCTTGGCTGACGGGAAGCTCAGAGCTAGATTTGTACTTGGCAGCAATTACTCTTGCTTTTCAAGAGCCTGGGATGGCATTCTTGCAAATGAAGAAAGTGAAACTTGGGTTGAGCAACCAGCCCGGAATCACACAGCTGATAAGTAATCAGGGTTGGATCTGAGCTCCAGTATATCTGGTTTCAAAGCTGGCCTACTTTTCACAGTGTCACATGACTTCTGGATTGCAATGTTAAGTATTATGGGAGTGTTTCTAACCTGGCTTTTAAGTTTGTGTAATCTCTTTCCCTTCCTTGCCTGGAGGACAGCTGTGCTCTAGTGGAACAAACACTGAACAAGGAGTTAGGGGACATGGGTTCCAATCCTGGCCCTGCCACTGACTTGCTATATGACCTTGGACAAGTCACTTAACCTCTCTGAGACTCAGTTCCCTTGTGCAAGAAGCAGGAGTAAAATTCCCAGGATCATTAGGAGGATGGAATAGGAGAGAAAGCATTAAAGCACATAGCCAAAAATGAATCTAGCTTGATTTTCATATTTCAACATAATACTGTTTATTGAGCTTCAATTTCTTCAGCTTCAACTTGGGATCCAGTCACATTATAGGTGCTACGCAGACTCCATCGCCTCTAATCCTCACCACACCCGACTATGAAGGCAGAGCCTGGCCCCCCTCCAGGTCTCAATGCATTCCTATCCCTGCTTAGAAGGTGCGGCTTGGAGATGTGATGTAACTTCAGGATCACAGAACCCCTAGGTGAAAGGCTTCGGGTTGAGAAACAGCATGAAGCCTTCCTTACCTGAGCCCCTTTAGGTTTATTTTTACATTTTACTGATTGGTTGGTTGATTTTTGTGGTGTTGGGGATCAAACCCAGGATCTCACATGTCTGGTAGGCAAGTGCTGTCCCAGCCTAGCGTTTTACACACACACACACACACACACACACACACAGAGGCTTCAAATGCTTTTGAAATAGAAGAAGGAAGAGGATTTCTTTTTTTTAAAGTCCTGATTTGTCGCCAAGAGGCAGTGAGTGCATCTTTGAAAAATCTACTCCAACCCCCTCTCCACCCCACCCTTTTATTTTTTGCAGCACTGGGGATTGAACACAGGGGCACTGTACACAATAAGCTATATCCACAGCCCTTTTGATTTTGATTTTGAGACAGTCTTGCTAAGTTGACAAGGCTGGTCTCCTTGAACTTGTGATCCTTTGCCTCAGCGTCCTGAGTTGCTGGGGGTTGCAGGTATGCACCACCACACCCTGTGCATTATTCAGAGAAGTGGAAAAAAGGAGGAGGAGGAGGAGAGGGAGGGGGAGCAGGAGGAGAAGAGGGGGAGGAAGAAAAGGAGGAGGGGGGAGGAGGAGGAGGAGGAGGAGGAGGATCATCATCATCATCATCATCATCCCTGCCTTCAAGGAGCCTATATCCCACTGGAGAAATAGTTGCTTTTCTCTCTGCCTGAGTTTACTCATCTGTCAAAATGAGAGAGGCGGATCAATGAGCAGGGTCTCTTTTAGCTTGACCTCCTGGGAGGCCACGGCTGACACCTGTGTGTGGGTGTGTTGGGGGGCACGTGGCCTGGGCCACAGCTTTAGCATGGTGGGGCAGCCCCTCCACCCACACCTCAGACAGACAAAGGCTGGATCTCAGCCCCGTGCCCCTCCACATACCTGCTACAATGACGGAGGTGAAACCAAAGAACATCCCCAGAGCCATCTTCTGCAGAGCCGAGGGAAGCAGCCCCCGCCGCAGCAGGAAAGGGTCAATCAAGTGATCCTTCAGAGGGACGAGGATCAGCACCACCACCACGTTGGCCAGCAGGAGCCAGGCTTCTGGAAACTGGGCAGGAGGCAGCCATGAAGGGCAGGCTGGCAGCACTGAAGGACTCCAGGCTGGACTCTCAGACCTCAGCTTCAAAAGGTCTCTGAGTAACCCAGGACCAGCCCCCTGCTCCCTCCAGAGCTCAAACTCCTCAGCTGTGTAACTAGGGGGCAGATTAGATCAGGGAGCCACAGCATGGAGCAGTGAAGCTGACCGGAGCAGGATGCCTGGGCTGTGGCACAGGGTCACCCACCCTCCAGGTGCTTCTCCTGCTGCCTGAACCGGGGACTGAACACGCGCTTTGCCTCACCCTGTAGCCGCCGCCGTTGCTGCTCAGAGCCGGGGAGCTGTTGGCAGGGTTGGCTGGGAATATGTTGGGGATGTGGAGGTGGAGGCCTTGCAGGACGTAGGTGGACTGCATCTGTCAAGAGAGGCCGAGGGGAGGCTGGTGTGGAGCTCCTGGCTCCAGCCCCATGGGCTCCCAGGTGCTCCTAGGGAGGCCATTCCTCTGCAGCAGCACAGGGCAGCTGAGCAGCTGTCCGCTCCCCCAGCATTGGGGAGAAGGTCACCCCGGTCCCTTCCTTCTTGAGAGCCAGGTTCTCTGGCCAGTCCAGTACTTGCAGCCTTATCCCCAAGCCAGGGAACAACTGGTCCTGCTCAGAGTTGTGTCTCCAGGGAGCAGCCCAGAGTGGGGCTGGATAAATGTTTGTTGAAATGGGGAGGATAATGACATGGCTGACCCCACAGCAGGTTCTCCTCTGGCACTGAAGGCAAGCAGAGTCCTGCAGGTTGACGTGTACAGGAACTGCATAGGCACTGCCAACCCCAGAATGGCGCTGGACATAGCTGCAGGAGCGGCCCAGCACCCCGCCTCCTGCCACACCAGGCATTGTCTCTAGCTGCTACGAACCAAGAGGTCCATCCACCCAAGAAGGGCGGGTGCAGGGGAGGGCTCAGGGTGCTCAGGGTAGCAGCTGATTACTAACCAATAGGACAACTGGTATGACCGAAAATAGCCATGGACACCCTCCCCGTGTCCCTGGTCTCATCATGGACACTCTCTGTGCCTCCCCTAAGTAGCAGGCTGGACTTGCATGACCCTGTCTTATGGGTTCCAATGAAGAGGCTATGAGGGCAACGACCCTATGGTCTGGGGATCAGGGGCTGGCTAGGCTGCTGTCCACACACACACACACACACACACACACACACACACACACCCTTGGAAGCGCAGCAGCCTTCAAATCTGATCCCCACATCATCAGAGAAGCTTATTAAACAAGGTACTCCCCCCATACACAATTCTGTAGTCTGGGGTGGGGCTTGGGAATCTGTGCTTTTTAAAAAGCTCTACAGGAGATTCTAGGGTGCAACTAGGTAAGGAACCACAGTGGGTGTGCTTGACTCCCCAGCCTACCCCCAACCTGCAGTGGGGCCTTGGCAACCAACGCACCCTCCCTGCCACCCACGCCCAGTTGGAGATCTGAATGCACAGAGCTAAAGAGCTGCTGGTCTGAGCCGCCCAGGGCACATGTCGGGCACTGGAGCCCAGAAGGGTGGGGCATCCGAGTCAAGGAGCTGGGCCTCCTGCAATCACCTGGGGTGGGGCTTTAATCACTGGGATGGTACCATATCCGGTCCACAGCAGCTGGTGCATAGCAGCAACTCATTTTGCTCTGGCCCTTCCTGCAGGCCCTGGGCTTCTAAGATGACCAATGAGGACCTGGGGAGTCAGGGCCCCAGATCAAAAGGCAGGGGTGCCCACCTGGAAGTACACCATCCAGTAGGGCACCAGGGTCACCATTACAGGTAAGATCTTCATCAGCACCTGAAAGTTGGCAATGTCCTCTTCATGAGAAGGACCAGGCTGGGGATATCTGTGGTCAGGCAGCAGGTGGGCACCTTGAGCATCTCTGTGGGCCACAAGGACAGAAGATAAAATGGCAGCCATCATCATTCTCATTACCAAGGCCACTGCTTTCACCTCCTCCACTATTCCCTAACAACCTAAGATCACCACTCACCACAGCCGTCACCTCAGCAGTCACCCCTTCGCCCCTCCACTCCCCTGTGGATATCGTCTTCACCACCAGCACAAGACCAGTGTCCTTACCATCATCACGGCCACTGAAACCATCTCTCCACCCAGGTTTCATTTCTGTCACTGTCACTTGTTTTCAGTGTTGGCACCACCACTGTTAATTTTACCACTATTGTCTCTTTAGTAGCGAAGGTGGCCAATCATGTCACTCTCCATCTGTGGCCCCTTTGGGGCCAGAGGCGTGGCAAGCAGACTCTTAAGGGACTTTCTGGCTCACAGCATTGATTTGTCACGGGAACCAGGGAAGTCCCAAGACTCAGTGGCTGTCATGGATTTGACACCCAAATTCCCCTGTTACCATCCCCCAGGTCCATCCTCAAGAATGGGCTCAAGGGGGACTTAATATCCCATCCTACGTGACAAGGGTGAGAGTAGAGAGGCAGGAGTGAGGGAGCATGAGAAGCCTGGATAGATCCACACCCTGTACCTTTTGCCCTTTCCCCTTTGTCCTGAGAATTTCTGATTTCTTCTTGCCCCAAAGTCTTACAGCATCCTTTGAGATTCCCAAGGGGACACTACCAGTATGATTGTCTCCAAAAGTAGAAGCGCACACCAGTAATGCAATGCCACTCCTCCAACAGCTGGTTCTGTCCCCTGCCACTGATTCCAGGCCAGCCTGTGACACTTTGACCAACAGAGCAAGGCAGAGTGATGCTCTGGGACAGCCAAACCCTCCAGGGCCTTAGGAAGACCCCAGAGCGTCCACTTCCTGCCCTCTGGAGCATTCGTTCTTGGAATACTCCCTCTTGCAACCTGGACCCCATGCTCTGAGGAGCTCAAGCCACAAGACGGGGCCACATGAAGGGGAACTGAAGCTCCAGTGGCAGTCCCAGTTGAGTTCCCAGCCCACGGTCATCATCAACTGCCAGCCACATAAATGAGTCATCTTGGATGAGCCCTTTCAAGTCCCCAAATGACTGTGACCCTGGTGACGTCAAACTTCCCTGTGGAGCTCGGTCACCCACAGAATTATGAGAGGGGGTGAAAAGGTTGTTGTTTAGGCCAGTGAGCTGTGAGGTGGTTTGTTAGGCAACGACAGATAACCAAACAACCAGACTCTTGGCACCTGGTGACTACAGTCACAGAACCTCTGGCAGTACAACAGGCTGCGGGGGACAAGCTCTTGACTTTTCCATCTCGTTCTCACTGACAGGGGCTGTAACGGGCTCTGAGGTCTGCACACCCATGTGCTTAGCATAAGCAGTCAATTAAGGTAGGAAGGAGAGGGCAAAAGGAAGCCACTGGGCATGTGCAAAGCCCTGCAGAACCTCCCTCCCTTGGATGTCAGCCAATGGGGAGGTCGGGCTCGAGGTTGGCTGATTTAAGACAGTTAGACTTAATAACCGGGCAGCGTTGCCAATGCTGTCTTCGCCGCAGGGACCAACACCCTTGTCCCCACCTGCATCACCAACATCACTGTCAAGACCATGACCATCCTCACAGGTTCCCCAGTTAGAAGGTCACCGATCATACCACTGTCACCACCACCACCTTGACCTTCACTGCCAGCCTCAGTCATGGTGGGTAGCTCTGGCCCCCTGCAGGGCAGGTCATCATAAAAGGCCATTTGCTGAACCTGAACCAGAATGTCTGTCAGTTAGGCCACGCCTCCCCAGAAGGGGACCTCCTTTCCCAGACGTCCCTTCTTACCTGGCAGCATGTCGATGCCACAGCCAGGGGCAGCAGTTCTGGAGGGCAAGCTTAAGCATGGAGGACACTTGGCTGCCCGTGGGGGGCTTGGAGATAAAGACAGGGGAGGCAAAGAGGAAGATGAAGAAGGCCAGGCCCACACAGCCCACGGGGATGCTGTAGCCCACCAGGAAGCTGATGTTCTGCTGGATGAAGGACCCCACCAGCAGCGAGAACACGGCCCCCAGGTTGATGCTCCAATAAAGCCAGTTGAAGAAGCGGCGGGTGGCATCGCGGCCAAGATCCATCACCTGCCAGCCAGCCAGGGGTAAGAGTGGGGTCAGGGAGGTCCAGGGGCACTGTCTGTCCCTGTGCCTCTCTCTCCCCCAAGAGCACTTCCTGGGTCAGTGGGTGGGCACTTCCTAATCTCTGATCACTGTACACATGCTCAATTAAATATTTGTTGAAACAGTGAGCAAATCTTTCTTTGGGGAGCCACTTGTTTGATCAGAACATTTTGGCACAGCTGTTTTTACATGCCCATGACACATTGCTTTTTTTATTGTCACTAAGTAGTACACCCAACAGATGTCACTTCATTCACTTCTGGTTGATTTATCCCTTTGCCTTTGACTGAGAAACCTACGCTATGCGTTACTTTTATAATCAGAAAAAAGCCAATAAAGATCCCAGTTGTGTTCCACACGATTAAATATGATGTATGCATAATACTAAAAGAATAGTTCAAAAAAAATGAGAATTTCCTCATCACTTTGGAGGTGCAGAGACCTGGGCTTCTAAGGGCCCATCCCTGTGCCCAACTAGCCTCTGTTTTATACCCAATCAAACAAGATTGGTATAATCAGGGAAGGTGGAGGGGGTCTTTGGACATGGCCCCAAGAGCAGGTTCTGACCCGGTAAAAATAATTTTTTTCAGGCCCACAAGCAAGGGTGGGTGGGCAGGAAATCCAAATCTATGCAGATTTAGATCAATCTGCAACAGTTAGGCACAGGCCTGCTTCCAGTCTGCTGGCTTGGATCAGTGACACTGGCTGTCCTGTCCTACCTGCTAGAACCTGGTGCCAGATTCTGATTCAGCGGGTCTGGGACATGGCCTAGCAACTGCATTTCTCAAAAACAGTGAAGACTGGGGTCATTTCTCAGGATAAATGATTCTCCACTTTGTTAAACCACCCACCCATTCAAACACCACCACCCTAGTCTCAGAATCCTGTACTGTCCTTCTACCCAGGGGACACATATTTCTACTAGCTAAGAAGATTGTGTCAAGCTATACTTTCTGTACTTCCAGTGGGGAAAAGATAAATATTTTGCACCCTGTCTAAATGCAGAATCATAATCCATACAAATGTGCTTAAAATTGCATTTCCCTGGAGATTCCAAGGGGACTTCCTAGTGATGGGGAGGGAGGGACATGCTAACTCATTAGAATCTTTGCTCTGGACTTTCAAGTGGAAAACTGAGTAAGTCCCATTATGAGCAGCCACTTCCATTTATTAATTGGAAATAAATGAATATGACAATGGTAACTCTAAGAGGAAGACCAGGCAGCCCATTCAGGATATAAATGAGTTCTTCCAGAAGGAGCAGACACTTTGTAGAGAATGATGGATGGCCCTTTCTGAAATCAGCAAGTGTGTTAAATGCAACTCCTGGGTATAGCTGTCTGCCAGATGGTGCCAGCCCTTCCCACCCCAGGTCTCCTGACTGACTGTTCCCCTGAATCCTGAAGCTGCCTCCTCAGTGCTCCATTGCACCCACTCCTGTCAGCCCATCCATCTCTACATTGAGGCAGAACCATTTGTAATCCAGTGATGTCCATCCTCTCCTCACCAGTGTTTCTGCCCTGTCTTGGGTTCGGGTCTTAGTTCTATGCCAGCCTTCCAATCCAGCCTCCTTCTGCTCAAAGTTCATGCTCAGTAAGTATGGGGATGCACAGGAACCACTGTCCCTGTGGATGCCATGGGAGGCTCTATTCAGTGGCCTGGCCCCTGGGGGACCAATTCTGCCACTAGGATAAAGGAGACGATGGGCACTGGATGTCTGAGGTCTTTGGAGGTCAAGGGGCCAGGGAATGGGTTAAGGTAGCTGGGGGTAGGTGGGTAGTGGGATGTCAACAAAAAAGCAGAATTAGGGAAGATGGGAAGTTCTTATTCACAAGTGTTGGGGCTTTGAGTCTGAAGAAGGGGGAGAGGGACAGGGATACCCAGAGGGCACCAAGTGTCCCATCATCAAAGGAATCTAAATGGGTTGTACAAGTGACTCCTTCACAAGGACACCAGACATGGTGCTGGGCGCTGGATTGTGGATACCAGCTGGATAAAATGATTCATTTTTAAAATGTCCCCTTTGTAAATGCAATTAAAGAATACTTGAAAAACTAGAGTCAAGGTGGGTGGGGAGCACAATTAGCCCAGTGGCCTGATCACACTGCTGTTGAAATCCGTTTCCAGGTCCCCCCTATGGCTGACACCTGGTGTTTTCACGTGGCTGTTCGCAGTCTGTCTCTGTGGCTCTGCGTGCTGCCCCTGTTCGTTCACACTGTACGTGTTGTTTTAATAATACCCCACATTAGTTCAAATTATTGTCTCAGGTCCTACTGAGCAGAGCTGCCAAAATATGGCCATGTTTTAAAGCACTTACTCATTTAGCAAATGGTTATCGAATTTCTTTTACACACCACACTCTGTCCAAGGAAGAATGAAGAAAGGGTCAGAGGTTGAGATACATGCCCAACTGTCCCCTGCTGCTGAGGGGCAGAGCCGGGATCTGAACAAGTCAGCCTGACAGTCTCTGGCACTGTTGACAGGAAAAGCCTGGCTGGTCCCTGCCCCAGTGCCCAGATCCCTAGAACACAGAGATGGGGCTCACAGTGGGGCCTGAGGTCCAGCTGCCCATGTCCTGCTTCTTGACTGCTCTTTATGTCATCTTTCATAAGCTGATTAAACCCTGAGGTCTCAGAGTCCTTATCTGTAAAATGGGCATGATAATACTACCTACCTCCTGGGTAGTTACGAGGGTTGAGTTAAAACATTGAAAGTGTTTAGCTTGGGGCCTGGGACATGGCTCAAAGAAGGCAAACTGTGGTCACTCATATTGCTGTCATAGATCTTCCAGGGCCAGCATCCCCTCTTCTTTCAAATAAGGAAGCTGGCCCAGAAAGGAGAAGTGGTGCGTCTGAGGTCACACTAGCCTCCTGGCTACGATCTCAGCCCCCACGGAGTTGCTTTTCTTCAATCCCCTGGGCTTCCCGTTGGTGGGCCTTCCTGCCACTCACCTGGTCGCCCCCGAAAGAGGTGAGGCTGCTTCTCACGGAGCTGGCAGCCAGGGCGAGCAGCAGCAGTGTGGCGTAGAGGGTGGGAGCGCAGTAGGGGCTGGGCAGGGCGTGCTGGCAGTCAGAAGAGGGGCAGGAGGGTCCCAGCGGCCACTCGGGCATCTCTCCGCAGAAGGAGCTGCGGCCATCTGGGATGGAGGTGGCGAGCA
The DNA here is from genome assembly GCF_047511675.1 of Marmota flaviventris. Classification (NCBI taxonomy): domain Eukaryota; kingdom Metazoa; phylum Chordata; class Mammalia; order Rodentia; family Sciuridae; genus Marmota; species Marmota flaviventris. The sequence goes on along the minus strand of NC_092506.1, from coordinate 11,739,204 downwards.
GCAGGCACGAGGCGGCCAGGTAGAGCAGCAGGCTGATGGTGACGACGCGGTGGCGGCCCAGGTACACGTCCGCCAGCCAGCCTCCCACGGGCGCCAGCAGGTAGGAGGCGCCCAGGAAGACGAGGGCGGCGAGCGACGCCTGCTCGCCCGCCCAGTTGAAGTTCCCGCTGTTGAGGTACAGCACGAGGTTGGCGGCGACGCCGAAGAAAGCGGCGCGCTCCAGCATCGCCACCAGCAGCACCGCTGTCGCCGCCGCCCGCCGCCACCGTCGGGGACCCCGCGCGCCGCGCGCCAGCAGCGGCCGGCGCTCCCCAGGATTGCGGGACTGCTCCGCGGCGCGCGGCCCGGGCATCCTGGGCGCCCGCCTGGGCCCCGGGCCTCGCCCTCCTTTCTAGCCCTCTAACCCCACTTCCCCCGTCCTGTCTTCCTCTCTACCCCTCCGTTCACTCCTCCACCTCCTCCTCCCTTCTCCCCTTCCCACTCCCAGCTCCTCCTCGCTCTGCTCTCCTCCCCAGAGGTCTCCCCGGGCCCTGTCCTCTCCTTCCTGCACCCTGACCCTGTCTCCCCTTCCTTTCAACCCTTCCTCTCCACCTCGCTGCCCCTCCCCCTCTTTCCTGCTGGTCTCCCCGGTTGGCTGGTCTTTCTTAACTGTGGTCCCCTCCCCCTGTGACACCTGGGCCTCACTACCCTCCCACCGGCCCAGCCGCCCCTGTGGGCTCCTCCACGCCCTTGTCCCCAGACTGCCTCCCCTCCTCTCCCAATCCCTTCTGACTCTCCCTCCAGCTCAGCCTCTGTCCCCCTCTCTGCTTCTTAAGAAATTCTGGGCTTCCCTCCTTCCCCTTTCTCTCGGCAGCTAGCTGCGTTTGTCACATGGTATTTAGGAGAAATGAAAGCTTGGGTCACAAGGCCCCTGCCCACCCAGCTTTCTAAAAATCTCCTCTGCCTATGACCCTCACCCCACCTCCGCTAGCCTCCCCAGAGTCTGGAGGGCTACTTTCTGTCTTTCACTTTCGTTTCTCAACAGGATTTCACTTCTGCTGCATCCCCTTCCAATCAGAATCCAAGGCTGGACTGATGGACCTGGACAGGCCATCCCGCAGGGTTTAGTCCACCCACCCACTTCAGAGACGCAGAGACTGAGCCCCAGGAGGAGATGGGGAAAGGAGTGAGCCATGACCAGGTTCCTGGCAACAGAAGGCAGGGTAAACCTCTGCCCCTGGGTCCTGGGTGACAGGGGAAGCTCTGGTCGTGCAATTCAGATTGTGCAAATGCTCTTCTGAGGAAGGAAGTGGGGACACCTTCCAGAAGCCAAAGACTCCATACAGTACCCACAAGTGAGTCGAGATTGAAAAGGGCACTGAGCTCAGACTCAATCACAGTGAGTACCCTACTTTAAAGCCCGCCTCCCTATTTCTGAGAGCAAGAACCTGTCCCCATCCTGACCTACAAACCCAGCAGGATCTGACACCTCCTCTGACTTCATCTCTGCTTCAAGTTCAGGGAATCCAGCCTACTGACCTATCGGATTCTTCCCCAAACCGGGTTCCTTCCTACCTCTGAGACTACACCTTTGCTTCCTCTCTGCCAGAAAGACTCTTCCTCTAGATTTCTGCATGGCTGCCTTTTTCTCTTTATTTGAATTTCAACCCTTATTAAATGATCGCTCTCAATAGGCACCTCTCCTGATCATCTTAGTGAGCAACTGGCTTCTCAGCATCCTCTCTGTCACCTTGTCCTGTTATAATGTCTTCAGAGCACATATAACTTGTTCAGTCACTGGCGTAGTCTCTTCTCCAGTAGAATGTCCTCTCCACTGGGTCAAGGACCTTTAGCTGTCTCATTCCCAGTGACTTCCCAGAGTCTGCTTGGCAAAATAGCAGACGCTCAACAAGTACTGGATGAATAAATGAATGGGAATGAAGAATGTCCCAAGGCAAGATTTGTAAGAATAAAATCAGGAAATCTAAACGTTAACGTGAACCTTGCCAAAGCTGAACATATCACCAAAAATCATATATATATATATACACTATATATATATATATATATATATATATATATATATATATATATATAAAATACATATGCATCTATATGTATTTTATATGATACATATGTATGTATCTATAATATAATATATTTTTTGGTGATCCTTATGTATCATATAATATATGATCATATATATCATTTTTGGTGATCTATATATGTGTATATATTATATCTGATAAGAAGCCAAGCGTGGTGGGTGATACAAACCCTTGGAGGTATAAGACTGAGGAGTGGTGGCAAGAAAGCAGGGCTGTCTTCTAAATTCTGCTTGTCACTGCAGTCAGGAACAGTGCGCTTTGGACCAGGCAGGGGAGAGAAGAGGGTGCCTCTGTGAGCCGTCTCCACCTCTCCATGGAGGAAGCTCAGGATCCCCAGCCACGGGGTGTGGGGACAAAGTGCAGGTCATATCAGACCCAGCTCCTACCTGTCTTGGCAAGGTCCCTAGACTGGCAGAGGTGACAAGGACCATCTCGGAGTGCTGAGCCTTACAAGGGAGAGTCCTGGCTTGCTCTCGGTGATCTTCGGAGGGTGGTGGAGGAGCGAAAGGCTTCTAACCACAGTGTGGTCTGCAGACAAGAAAGCAGCAGAGAAAAGCTCGGAGCAGTTTCTTCCTTTGCACCTGGACTCCATGCACAGACAGGGAGGCACGAGTAGCCTCTGACAGATAGGGGAAGTAATGTCTGCGGGTAACTGATTGTCACTTGGGGCATGAGTGACATTATTAACAGCTAGGGCAGGGACTCCTAGTACAGAGGAGCTGGAGAGCTCATGGCCGCAGGCATGACCCACAGACCCATGTGGTTCAGTCCAGGTAGGGTTCAGCCCCAGACTGTCAAGTTTTCATTGTTGCATTTGTCATTATTTAAGGATGCTGATCCATAATATGCTGTGTGTGGGTGGGTGGGGGGGAATGGGAGGATTCAATGAACTCTAGATAGAGCAAAGGGGAAAGGGGAGAGAGGGGATGGAAGGGGGCACAGGGGTAGGAAAGACGGTGGCATGCTATGGTCATCATTACCCTAAGTACGAGTATGAAGACATGAAGGATGTGACTCTACTTGTGTACAACCAGAGATATGAAAAATTGTGCTCTATATGTGTAATATGAATTGTAATGCATCCTGTTGTCATCTATAACAATTTAAAATTCAAAAAAATAAAGAATTTACAAAGTTATTAATTCAGTATCTCCTTCAGATGTCAGAATGAAAATTCAGGCGTTCAGCCACTTGAAGCTGCGGAGGGCCTGCAGAGCCAGGCCCGCTACAGGCAGCCAACAGGCAGCTGCCCCCGAGCGCTGGCAAGGTGAGGTGGGGTGCAGGGGGCTCGGCTGGAGGCTGCTGGCCCTGGGCTGCTTCACCTGCGCTTCTCTCACAGCTGCCCTTGAGTGTGAGAAACGCGTAGGCTGCACTGAGGAGGGATGGCCTGGGGCTACAGGTAGAAGTGGCCTCTCCAGTCTCCTACTTCCTACTGATGACATTCTGCCAGGTCAGGGAAAGAGTTGTCAGATTTAGGGAAGTTCAAAAGTGGGATTTACATAACCTCTGGGGCTCTAGCCCCACCTTCTAGAACCCAGCGCGATTACTTTATGTGGTTGAAAAGAATGGAATGATGAAGCCCAGATCTAACTTGCAGTCTCTAGGTGCAGCTTTTGAGAAATGCCCCAGTACTGCTGAGCTCCACTGCCTGCAGCTCATATAGCCACAGGAAGCATCGAATTGCATAGCCTCATTGGGACTCTGTAGGATGACCGTGATGTGGCCCTTGCAGTGGGCTGGGCTGTCTGCCAAGGCCTGCCACACATGCAGAACAATCAGAATTTCTTTTAGACCTGGACAACCTACTCCCTGTTCCTATAGGAGGGATGCTGGGCTGGAGAACAGGTGGAAAGCAAATACCTGAGCCACCTGGATACAGTCTAATATCCATGGAGGAAGGACTGGCAGGACAGAGGGAAGGAGACGGACAGTCCCAGGGACTTCCTGGATTGCTGAGTAGGCATCCCCCTGGAGCAGTGTGGCCCAGTCCAACACCCTGTTTAGGCCACATATGGTCAGTGCCAACATGTCCCACAGTGCAGCGGGTGAACCGGGAACTGTACTTTACCTGCAGCTCACTGTCCAGTAGCACTCTCATTCTCGTGGGAAGCAGGTGGCTGCACAGGAATGCCACCATCTGGTTGCACTGTGGCAGGACCAGGTGGAGGTAAGGCTGCTCTCTTCCATTCCCATGACCACCAGGACAGGCAGGTGCTTTTAAAGGAACAGAAGCCGGAGTAAATGAGCAGCATGTTCCCAGGGCCACAGCTGAGGATGGGACATTGACTGTGGCCTGCACTGTGGAAGATAGCAGTAGAGGAGGACTCCTCAAATTGTCCTCCTTGTCCCCTTGGCACCCAGGAGTGAGGCTAGCCAGGAACTGAGAGTAAGTGGGTGGCGACATTTCATCAGTTGTATTAGCTTTCCATCACGATGACAAAGTACCTGAGAAAATGAACTTTGTGTGCGTCTGTGGTAGTGCGGGTTGAACTTGGGGCCTTGTGCACACTAGGCAAGTGATCTATCGCTGAGCTACAGCCCAGCCCTTTCTATTTTTTGTGTTGAGATAGGGTGTAGCTAAGTTGCTGAGGCTGACCTTGAACTTGTGATCCTCCTCTCTCAGTCTTCCCAGGAGCTGGGATTACAGGCCTGCACCACTGTGTGCCTGGCTTAATAAATCAACTTTTAAGGGGGAAAGGCTTAAACAGTTTCAGAGGTGTCGGTTCGTGGTCACTTAGACCCATTGCTTTGGGGCCTGTGGCAAGGTCACACCTCATGGTCAGGAGCACTGGGGGAGCAAGATGCCCACTTCACAGCAGCCAGGATGAAAGGAGAGACCCAGGAAGGGGCAGGAGTGTCAATATCCCCTTCAAGGGCATGTCCCCAATTACTCAACTGCCACCAGGGCCCACTTCTTAAAGGTTTCATCACCTTCCTGTAGCCCCACGGACTAGGGACCAAGCCTTCCACATATGGGGGACATACAACATCCAGAATATAACACCAATGACAGTTGTTTCTTATTATATCCTTTTAGTAAATTTTCACTCTCACCAGCCTTTTACAAAACTGATGGGCTGTGATGTCTGTCCTCTATTTCAGGTATCCCCAAGGGGCCTGTCCCCAAGTTCCCCTGATGTTGCTTGGCAACTGTGTCCCCCACCCCAACCCCCACCTGTTCTTCTCTCTCACCCTGCAGTGCCCACCAAGTTCAGGCAGCCTGGACCTCACTGTAGGAGCACCTTCCAGTTCATGTTCAGCACTGAGGCCAGAAAGCTTGAAAACCACAGGGCCCCTTCCTGTTTTCTGGATGGGTCCATATTCCTTTGTCCAATCTAGAGGGTCTGCCAGGATTTACCCCTTCTGTTCCAACTCCCAAGCTGCGTCTGTGCTCTCTCTCCTGCCTGCCACCCCCACTCTGCCCTCTGCTCAGCTTCCAGCTCTCTTGCACCTGGAACTTGGCACATGCTGCTCTTCCACTACTCATCAATACTGACCCCTGAGAGCTTGACTCAGATGCTGTCTCTTCTGAGAAGTCTCCTTTGATTTCCAGGGTTGGATGCAGGTCCCCTGCATGACTCATAACTGCCTGCTGACTTCCCTGTTTCTTCCAGGGCACTCTTATTTATTTATTTTTGGTACCAGTGATTGAACTCAGCAGCACTTAACCACTGAGCTTCATCCCAGCCCCTCCTTTATAAAATTGTTAATTTTGAGACAGGGTCTCGCTGAGTTGCTTAGGGCCTTGCTAAGTGGCTGAGGCTGGCTTTGAATTGTGCTCCTCCTGCCTCAGCCTGCAGAGCTGCTGGGAGTACAGGTGTGCACCACTGCACCTGGTGCATTAGAGACTTTCTGAGGACAGGGGTTGTATTTTCTTCGTCTCTGTGCTCCATTGCCTGGCACCAGACCTGGCTCACAGGAGATACATCCTCTTCCAGAGAACAAGCTCTAAGAGTTGGATCACCTGAGAAAGGGTCCAGTTTTGACATCTTAAGAGTAACTTAGCCTCTTCAGTTTCTTTACCTGTAAAATGGAAAGAGAATCATAATTCTTACCTTAGAGATTTGACTTGTGATTATCAGAATGAGATAAACCAGACCTGGGGGTGCAGCTCAGTGGAACATGCTTTCCTACTGCGTGTGAGACGTTGCGTTCCATCCCTAGCATGAGAGACAGAACCAGTACTATGTCTGGCATAGGACCAGAACTCCTGAAGTTTGTGCACATAAGTAAATAAATAAACAAATAAAATATATAGAGATCTCCTACTATGTGCCAGGCACTGTCCAAGGTGCTGAGGTGACTGAACAAAACAGGCAAAAATCTGTCCTCATTGAGCTAACACTCTAGTGATTGGAGGAAATAGACAACAAGCAAATAGAGAGAGCCTGGAACAGAACAGAACAGGGTGTATTTAAGGTCATAGGTAATAAAGGTAATAATAAAAAATAAAGTTGCATATAGAGAAGAGGATGACAGTTGGTACTTTTTAGACACAATATAATACAATAACTTGTTGTTATAAATCAGGATTTCTTGACCCTGAGACTACTGGTGCACTGGTCTGGGTAGTGTCTGCTGTGGGGCTGCCTTGGTTATTATGGGTGTTTATTTGCAACACACTGTTCTCTGTTCACAAGATGCTAGCTATACCCTGTGCTAGTCAGCTCTCTGTCACTATAACAAAATGCCCAAGCCAATCAATTTATAAAGAGAAAATGTTTATTTTGGCTCACAAGTTTGGACGTTTCTGTCCACCACTGATCAGCCCTGTTGCACTGGGTTTGTGGCAAGGCAGCACATTAGAGTGAGGAGCATATGGTGGAACAGACAGCTTACCTCATGGCAGGGAAGCGAAAAGAGAGAAAGAGGGGGCGATTTCCCCTTTACATCCCCAATGACCAGATGACTCGGCCCCACCTCTTAAAGTTTCTACTACTTCTCAAGAGCACCTTGGACTGGGGACCAAGCCTTAGCACAAGGGCCTTGGGACACACTTAAGATCCAAACTAGCTGAGTGTGATGGTGCAGGCTTATAATCCCAGCGACTCAGGAGGCGGAGGCAGGAGGATCACATATTCAAGACCAGCCTCAGCAGCTTAGCAAGACCCTGCCTTAAAATAAAAAATAGAAAGGGATGGGGATGTAGCTCAGTGGTCAAATACCCCTGAGTTCAAGGTTCAATCACCAGTATCCCCCCAACACAACACACAAGTCCAAACTGTACCCCCCCACACACATACACATACAGCCTCAATTATGACAACTGAAAAAGTCACATTATCAAATGTCCCCTAGTGGCAAAATCTCCCTGGAGGGTATAAACAAAGGAGGAGGCTGGTATAAACAAATATGTCTGGTGAAGCCCCCACGCCCATCCCACCCCACCCCACATAGACATCCACACCCTAGCCCTGGAGCCTGCGAAGGCTACCTTATACTGAAAAGATCCTACTACAGTGAAGGATCCTGGAAGGAGGAGCTTGTCCTGGGCCATCTGGGTGGCACACCCCTGCCATCACAAGGGTCCTTGTAAGAGAAAGTCAGAGGGAGATTCGACAGACCCAGGCGGGAGAGGAGTCACGGGGGCCACAGGTGGGGGATGCCAAAAATCTGCGGCCACAAGAAGGTGGAAGAAACGGGGGACATTCTCCTCTAGAGACTGGGTCTGGATTTCAGGCTCTGGCCTCCAGCACTGAGACAGAATAAACTTCGGTTGTTTTAGGTCATTAAGTTTGAGGCAATTTGTTACAGTCACGTACAAACAAGTCCAGAGGGGAAGAACACACCATCCAGGGATGTGGTGTCACCACCGAAAGTCCTAATCCAACACGGGATTCCCATGGGGGGACTTAGGGAAATGCCTTTGACGGGGATGAGGGTGGCCCCGTGGGCAGATCACACGAAGCTGGAAGGGTGAATACAAACTTTGGCCAATAGGCCCCGGCGCCCAGAAATGACAGGGCAGCTGGACATGGACGCAGTAGACAGATCTGAACATAGTCCTTCTCTCGGGGCCCTTGGACTCAACCGAAAAGGGCCAGAATGATGTGGTTTAGCTTGGGATTTTTTTTTTCCAGTATGTTTCAGGGTGCACCAATGTTATTTGGGGCCACCCGAGGCCACAGGGAGACAATGGCTATCAAGGTGTGCAATCACTGGTGATGCTTTTCCCTTTCCTAATTTTCCAGAGTTGCTCTACTGGGGTTCGGAGGACTTGGTTATTACCGAAAGGTCAAATCTAGCACAGGGGCCATCCCTCTGCTGCACCCCAGGCTGCTGGGGTCCTACACGGATTGTCAGATTCAGCAGGCACCCACTTAAAGATTCAGTGGGGAGTGGTTGGGAGAGAGAGGGCGTCAGAGGCCAACACCTGGGAGGGCACTGACCCTGGGTTGCCCCTCAAACAGGACCTGTGTGTCTCAGGACAGGAACTAGTAGATTCCAGGTGCCCACTTTCATCTCTGACCACCGGGGCTCTTCCCTGGGAACCAGCAGTTCTCAAAGAGGGTCCTGAAGAGACCTGAGTCCCTTTCAAGGGTCCATGAGGTCAAAATTATTTTCATAATGGTACTAAGACATCATTGGCCCTTTTCACTGATATAATTTGCCGGGCTCAAAAGCAATGGCGGGCAAAGCTGCTGGTATGAATCAGAGCTGTACTCGTAGCCGTTGGATTCTTCACCCCTGTGCACTCAGAATAAAAATGGGGTGGGGGATTGCTGCTCTTAGTTGAGAATGTCCTCAATTAAGCAGTGAAATATGTTACCATTATTAAATCCACAACTCTTGGGTCCGCATCTTTTTAATATTCTGTGCCACAAGATGCAGAGCAGGCATAAAGCATTTCAGAATATCGCAGCTTGACGGCTGCCTCTGGGAAAAGCACTTTATTTGCTGTTCTTTGATTTCCCAGCTGCACTGGCTGCACTGCTCTCACGGAACACCATATTTACTTGAAATTGTGGTTATTCAGACTTAAGGATTTGGCAGACTTTTTTTTTTTTTTTTTTTTAATGAATAAAGTGAGCTCATCCCTTCAAGGAAAACAACTGACAGCGTTTGTTGCCATTGATGAAATTGGAGCTTTTAAATGAATTCAAGTTTTAGGAGACTCTGCCACCATGGTACTGACAGCTTCCCCAATGCTTCAAGTCTTTTTTGATGGTTTCAGACATGATATCAGTGAATGGGTTTCTTAATATTTTGTAGTGAAATATGTCAACATTTGGAAGATCTGCGTGCCTCTGTGAACCAGTGTGTTCCAAAATGATCAATGCACCTTCTTACAAAATCCATTCAAAGTGCAAGATAGGCCAATAGATTTTAATTTAATGGTATATAAAAGGCTACGGAAGCCTGGCACGGTGGCGCATGCCTGTCATCTCAGCGACTGGGGAGGTGGAGGCAACAGGATCACAAGTTCGAGGCCAGTCTGGCAACATAGCCAGACCCTGTCTCAAAATAAAATAGAAAACACTGGGGATGTGGCTCCGTGGTAGAGCAGTTATCTAGCATGGGTGAGGTCCTTGGTTCCAACCCAGTAGTGGAAAAAATAAAGGTCATTGACCTGATGTCAGATTTCCCATTGCAACTACCCTTTAGGAAGGATCACTTGTCGAGTTTGGTTGTAGCCAGGGAAGAATATCTACAATCAGCTTTTGAAAGCCATTAAGATATTCCTCTTTTTACTCGCTGCATATGGTGAGCACAGATTTTTTCCCAAACACTTTAACTAAAACAACATATTTCAACAGATTGAATAAAGAAGCAGATACGAGAAACCAGATGCTTTCTATAAAGCCAGACATTCAAGAGAGCTGTAAAAATGTAAAAGAATGCCACTAGTCCTAATAAATTTTGGCAGGGGTTGTTTCTTTCTTCTTTCTTTCTTTTTTGTGGTGCTGGAGATTGAACCCAGGGCCTTGAGCATGCTAGGCAAGCACTCTGCCACTGAGCTACCTCCCCAGATATTTTTAAAATAATTAAGTAAACATTTTGCATTTCTCAGTTTTAATTTCTAATATGATAAACATCACATTTATCATATTAGATTTATCATATTAGTGGATAAATGATACACTAATTGCCAGTTCTTTGGAGTCCTTGATGATCTTTGAGAATATAAAGGGTCTTGTGATTAAAAAGTCTGGGGATTACTACCCCCTATATGCCAAAAAGTGAAAGATAAACCCCACGATGATGTACACTGCTTTATTGGGGGAATTTTAGGGGACACATGACCTGGAGCATGCTGGGACGTTGCCTTAGGGTGAAGAATAAGCTCCTGCACCTCGAATCCCTTACCTCTAATCACAAGTCACAGCATGTGGTAGGTGACATGGTTTGAATGTGTCCCTCAAAAGTCAATGTACTGGAAACCTGATCTCCAAAGTTACATGCTCATGGAATTTGGGAGATAATGAGGGTTAGATGAGGTCATGAAGGCAAGGCCCCACGATGTATGCATCAACGGCTTCACAAGAGGAGGAGGGACCGAGCCACATGCTCGTTCTCTCTCACCATCTGACACTCTCGTTTGCTATGAAGTAGCAAGCAGCCCCTTACCAGATGTCAGCACTGTGCTCTTGGACTTCCTGACCTCCAGAAGTGTGAGCTACATAAACCTCTATTCTTTATAAGTTACTTAGTCTGTGGTATTCAATGATAGTGACAGAAAACCAAGACAGTGGGCCTCTTTGGGTTTTAGGGCATATGCCATTTGTCATGTGCCTTGATCGGTGGCCCAGAGCAAGAGAAGGCTCTGCAACAATTGCAGGAAGTGGTACCAGCTGCTGTGCCGCGCATCAGACCCACAAGGGCCAATCATGCCAGAGACACTTAGATGGATAAGGACACTTACAGAGTCTCTGGAATCTTCCAGTGGAAGAAATCTGCAGCACAAACCTTTGGGGTACTGGACCAAAACCCTTGACTACTGCAGCAGAGAACCATGGGTCACTTGAAAGTCACTTCCCAGGTCCTACGTGTCCCCGACAAACTGTGCCTGATGAAGAGTCACCAATGACTAGGAGACCTGAGGACCCGTTGTGAGCTGGGTATTGTCACACACCAGGTCATGAGGTCTGGATGGAGGAGCAGCAGCATCTGCAGCTCAGGCACACACTGGCCCAGGAGGCACAGATGGCGGATGGCCCCTGGCTCCACTGCAATCCGGTTTTCCTTTTAACCCACACCCATGTCCTCAAGGGAGCTCCCTGGTGGAGGAGGGAAGGCTCAGAGGTGGTTCACAGATGAGCAACACCAGTCATGAACAGAAGCAGTTGGAGCTTCATGCAGAGGTGACTCTGTCAGACAATGATGAGGGGACCTCCTTGTGGTAGGCAGATGTGAGAGCAGCTTTGGTCATCGCTGTGTTTGGAAGGATGAGTGGCTTGAGGCTTGGAGATACAGGGACTCCTGGGCAGGGGCCCAGAAGGAGCAGGACAGGAGGTCAGAGACCGGGACATCTGGGTAGAGGCACGAGGACACGGGTGTGGGTTTGTCACAGAGCATGCTGTTCTTTATGTCTCCTGTTCATGCCCAGGAGAGTTCTCTGCAAGGGCCTAGGATGACCGCGCAGACAGGGTGCCCTTCCTGTGGATACTGGGCAGCTTCTCTTCTCTGGCCACACCAGTGTGGGTGCAGTGAGGGGCAGAAATGGAGTCCACAGGTGGGGCCGGCGGTTCTGAGAACGATTCCGTGAGTCCGAGAGGGAGAGCTGTTTGCCCATGGCTATGGATCTCAAAGAGACCTGCTTTTTTTTTTTTTTTTTTTTTTTTTACTTTTATCCTTTACCTACTTTCTATCTCTTGTACCTCATTTCTGTTCCCTAGGATCATTCCCAAATCACCTATCTGTGATCCAGCCCTTGTCCCAGGACTGATTTGAGGGGGAGGCCAGCCTAGGATACCACCTTATTTAAAAGCAACCCCTCCCCAGCATCTAACCCTATTTATCCAGCTCTATTTCTTTTCTCCATGCAATTTACTTATTATGGCTACTGCTGATTACAAAATGCTCCCCGTAAAACATAGTCCTATGAGAATAGAAATACTTGTGTGTTGGTCCACGTGGCCTCCCCAGCATCTAGAACACATGATAAAGGTGCATCAGATGCCTGAGTGAGGGGCTGGGGCTGGGGCTCAGAGGTAAAGCGCTCACCTACTATGCGTGAGACACTGGGTTCAATCCTCAGCACCACATAAAAATAAAATAAAGACATAAAAAAAAAATGCCTAAGAGTGTACACTTAGGTGCTGAATACTTGGACCCTGGTAGAAAACTCTTGGGTAGGAGCTCAGGGTCCTGGTGGGGAGTACATTTCTAAATTCAGAGCCCAGCCCTAGTCGTCAGAATGCTCCACGGACACAATCTATTTAGAGGAGTGAGGGAGAAATTCCAGGCACTGTGTTTGGAAGAGAAGGAGACGCTCACCAAGTATTAGTAGCATTAATGAGCCACATGGAGGTACGTGCAGTTCAAGGACGTCTCTTTCCGGTTAGAGACTCAGGTTTCTCTCTGATTCCCTTGGCTGGGCCAGGGCCAGGAGAGAGTTACAGTCTAATGAAAACTGCCTGGGTTCCCCAAGGATGGAGAGCCACCAGGAGTCCCCTGCAAACTGAGATCAAAAGATCTGGGTTCCAAGAGTTATAAATAAAAATGAGCTCATTGATTTGGGTATCCAGCTGGGTACATCTTCCAGCCTCCTGTTCAAAGCTTCATGTCCATGAAACACGGGCGGCTTCGGGTGCACCCTGTCATTTCAGCTCCAGCAGCATCCACACCCTGCTGTCCTGCCTCTTGTACGCAGTGCTCCCTGCCAGGAGCACCTTCCCAGCACCCTGCACCCACCTCCACCTGTGGAAACCACCATCCTTCCGTTAGTCCTGTTCTTCCTATTTCATTTTTACTTTTGCGGTCCTCTTTTGGTTTATAACAGGCGCTCTCCCTCATTCCACTTCATTGCTCTATCAGCTTAACAAACGCATTGTACTTAACAAAGTGGTTATGGTTTCGAAATGAGGTGACCCCCAAAAGTTCATGTGTCAGAATTTTCAGAGGTGACATGATTGGGTTATAAGAACATGAACTTCACCACTGGATTAATCCACTGTTGGGAATGAACTGGGTAGTGATTGTAGACTACTACTGGTAAGGAGTGGTTGGAAGAAGTAGGTCACTGAGGGTGGAAATTTGGGGGAGCAGCTCTCTCTCTCTGCTTCCTGTGGCCATATCCTGAGTGCTTTCCTCTGCCACACCCTTCCGCCATGATGCTCTGTCTCACCTTGGGCCCGGAACCATGGAGTTGGTCAACCATGGACTGACCAAGCCTCTGAAACCATGAGTCAAAATAAAAATTTCCCTCCTTTAAGTTGTTCTTGTCAGGTCTTTTGGTCACGGCGATGAAAAAACTGACTAAAACAAAAGTCAAAAGGTAGGTCAACGTTTTCCCTCCCACCAAATAATACGGCTTCCTATCTCTGATGACGCCTTCCGGGTTCACTGGCTCTGGTTTTCTGGTTCTTTAGTTTTATCTGTGTTTTCCCCACTAACTCTATAAATTAGACATTATTATAATTGTTTAGTACACTTAATGCTTATTTAATCTATCTCTCTAATTATATATTTCTTTGCCACCACTCCTACGTGAAACTTAGATTTTCTTTCTGGGATTATTTTTCTGGTTCTTGAAGAACACCTTCCAGAGTTCCCCGAGGCCAAGGTCTGTGGAGTTGTAAATGCTCTCAGTTTTTATCTGAAAAGGAATCTGTCTTGTCGGTTTTATGTTGTTACAAGATAAACGCCACACACTGGGTAAAAAGAAGTCTACTTCTTACAGTGGTGGAGGCTGGGAAGTCAGTGTCGCCACGCTGGAATCTGCTGCCTGACCACATGGCAGAGGGCACCATGTGATGAGATGCAAGAGCACAGGAGTGTGCAACCTGGGATCTCTCTTCCTCTTCTTATAAAGCCACCAATCCCATCATGGGGGACCCACCCTCCAGGCCTCCTCTAACACTAATTATGTCCCAAAGTCCACCCCCCCCCAATACCATTGACATATGAACATGAACTTTGGCAGATGCATCCACACCATAGCAAAATCTTTTCAGTCTCGTTCTTGGAAGATACTCCAGATTGACAGCTATTTTCTCTTAGTACTTTGAGATATTTAGTGACTGTCTTCTGGCCTTGGTTGTTCATTCTGAGGAGCTAACTACAGTTGTACTTCACAGTGCCTCCACATTCGCCCTTGTGAGCCCCAGTTTGGCTACTCCAAGTGCTTGGTGTAGATTTCTTGTTATTCATCGTGTTTGGGTTGGGGGAGCTCCCACAACAGGCACTGAGATCCCTCCTCCAGACCCATTTGTGGGTCAGTGGGTGGTCAGGAGCATTCTGGGTTGATGGTCCCTTGTCTTTCACTTGGTCAATGTTGAGCTAGACTGGCTACTGTCATCTCATCAGGAGGAGCTTTCTTTCCAAGTTCACCCACTGTGGGTACTGGTTTTGGTGCTCTTTGCTTTAGGCAGGGGGCTCAGATCTTGTTCTCCACTTGCTCCGTCCAGGCCCTTACACCACTAATGTGCTTGGCCACCTGGGATCAGCAGATGCCTCTTTTCCTGCTTCTTTGGACCTGTGCCTTCTTGTCATCTTTGACCTCTGGTGACTCCCCTTCTTTGCTTGCCATCTTGGCTATGCATTTTAGAAAATGGCTTAGAAGATTTTTTTTTTTTTTTCTGATGTTTTGGTCAGAAATGGAAGCCGAATCATCCTTCCCAGCCCATTTCAAATGTGCCTTCTCTCAGGTCCAGAAGACCTCGCCCTGGGTTCATCTCCACCTGGCTGGTGGTTTGGTCACTTTGTGTTTGTAAACCCTGTGCTCCTTGAGGTCAGGGAGATGGTTCCTCTCTACCCAAGTCTCTGGAGATGAGTGGAACTGAACCCAGGAGCTGGACCTGCCTGTGCCCTAGCCTGTGCTGCCAGTGACTCTCCACTAGAGGGCAGCCTCAGCCGGGGCCAGAGGGGAATCTACCCCCACTGTGGGAGGGGCAGGGTCTTAAAGTGGGAGGGGCCTGATTCCCTGTGGCTCCAAAACCTGCCACTCAAATGTGCCCTGGGTTGCAACCCAATGGAGTCAGAATCGTCACCATTCCACAGGTGAAGAAATGAAGAAAGGGGGCCAGGGGCAGGAGGGGTGACCTGACATGGGACCCTACAGGATAGGGCCAGAAATGGGAACCAGCCCCTTTCTGGACCCCAGGTTGTTCTTGAACAACCAAATGATCTATTCCTTCATTCATTCAACATTTATTCAGCACCTACTGTATGCTCCCTTTGGAGTACAGTGGTCAATTAAACACACTTGGTCCCTGCCTCCTTCCTGTGGTGTCTGTCTGTTGGCAAACGTCCAGTTGGCCACCACTTGGCACTTCCTGGGCAGCCCTGGGCCTTCCTCTTCCAGCCCTGTGCCCCTGCTGCTCCTTCTGGCCCAGAGACCTCCCCCACTGGGGCCTGTTGACATCCTGCTCTCCCTCCAGCCCCAGCTCCCACGCCTGACTCCCCCAGAGACACGCTCAATCAGTGGCTGGGGGGCAGGGAGTGTTGGGGGGAGTCAGGCCCTTCTGTGCCCTCTTGGCAGGCAGCTCCCATGTGGGCTGGGGTCCCTTCTCTGCAGAAGGAGGTGGGAGACGATCTCTCAAATCTTTGGCCATCGACATTTTTTCTGGGGTTGGCTGGGGCTCATGACCACACCCTCCTGCTTTCCAGCCACCATGACACCCAAGAACCAGGCCACCCTTGGGATTTGATCCCATGAGAGCTGGGCTCTGTGGAATGGGACAACAATGGGTCACTTTTCCAGCTTGGGTTGACTCGGCATGTGCTAAATGCCAGTGTCCCCTCTGTCACCAGGAATGAGGCATGGCCCTTTTGTTCCTTTTTTCCTTTCTGAGAAGACCTTTGGGGAAGTGTGTTCCTCTAGGACTCTCCGGGTTCGTGTGGGTTTGGTAGGATCATGGCACAGGCGGCTAGGGCTCCCCCACCAGCCCTTGCAACACCAGCCCGGCTTCCTGGAGACCAAAACCACAAGCAGAGCGTAGAGGCGTGAGATCTCACAGGCTGAGTTTGGTCGCTTGTGTGTAGGAGAGAGCAGCAGAGAGAAAGACACCAACAGGAACAGAAAGGGCAGCCCAGGAGAGACGGGCACACAGCGTCCTCCTCCAGGCCCAGGATGGTGCTTCCCGTGGACAGGCACGCGTAGCAGTCAGAGATGGCTCAAGACATGTGGCTCTTCTTGGGAATCGCTGGATGGCTGACGGCAGCCCTCTCAGGTAGCCACCCTTCTGTCACCTCTTGCCACTCCGGCTGCGTCCTACCCTCTTGGCCCCTTTCTGGTAGTCTCCTCGTGGCCACCTTTCTGGAGCCTGTTAGCAAAGACATGACCAGGAGGCCCTGGCTGGGGTGACAGCCCTGGGGCTTGGAGAGGGCCCAGGAACCCCCTCAAGGGGCTGAAATGTGGCTGGGCAGTGCTGCTGTCCAAAGAGTCCTCTTGGGAGTGAGGTGTTGAGGCACCGCGGGGCCCCCGGGTCTGAGGAGGGAGACACACCTCCCACCAGTAGGCTGGGAACTCCCCCTGCCCCATTTCTTACCAGCTCACGGAAGGAGCCTCACCTTCCAGAGAGAAAGGAACGTGATAGTCCTATTTTCGACACCGATGCTAAAGCTCGGGGCTCACCAGATCCTAAAACCCAAACTCAGAACTCCCAACAATCAGTCGCTGGTGGCTTTGGAACAACCTCTTGGGGTAGTTGAGGGCACAGACAAGCAGGAATGCTCTGGAGAACCACGCCTCGCCATTCTGACGGCCTCTGAGTGCCAAGGTACCCTCCCCACTTGGGCCCTGGACCAGGTGGCCACAGAGCTGCGCTTACTAAATTCTTGGGCCCAGGGACCTGTGTGGGAGACAGTCCAAGCCAGCCAGAGCTGGACAGGGGCCAGAGACGCAGGAGCTCCTGTCCTGTTGGGTACTCCCATTTGGAACACAGCACTCAGCCTCGGGGGAGAGGTCCACCCTGCAAAAGGGGAATCGGGTGCTTTCAATTTGGTGTGAGGGAGACTCAGGAAGGCCATGTCAGACACGGGCATTGAGCTGGCTCGGGGGCTGGGAGCATGTGGGGAGCGCTGAGGGGTGGTCTCTTCTCTCAGTCTCCATCTGCAGGTGTGTGCTCCAAGCCCCCTGACGGCACACTGGTTTAAGGAAAGCCACTTGGCTCTGGGAGCCACAAATCTGTGCGTTTTCAGCCTGCAAGGGTCAGGCCTTGGCTTTGCCTCCCTGGCTTGACCAGCATTTCCCCAGGCGGCTCCTGGCACTCAGCTTTCTTCAGCCCTGAGCTGAGAGCAGACGATGTGAGAGGCCCTCCGTCCACCTCTCCATCAGAGCCACCTCCTCTGCCCTCGCCAGGAGGCCTAGCAGTAGACTCAGGATTAGGTCAGGGTCAGAAAGGTCTATGGCCGACTCCACCCAGGGCTTCAGATCAGCTCTTCCCAGCAGAATGAGAACCAGGGGCCCTCGTGCTAGAGCCCATGGGCCAGCTGATCCAGTGGGCCAAGAGAACAGGCCTTGAATACTGCCTGAAGGGGAGCTGGGACCTCAGGGGCCGGGGCAGAGCTTAGGGGGTCAGAGCTGGTCCTTCGAGCCCAGCTCCCTACCCGTCAGTCTCTCTCGCCCTAAGAGCTGCCCGGCCCACCACATTCCCAGCAATCGTGCTCTCCTTGGTGTTTTTGAAACTCTGTTGACGTTCAGTTGACTCACTTTTTGTTACAAATACAAGTTTAGTTTTGAAAGGAAAGTTTACATCACGGTTGTAAATGGAAAACCAATATCATTTGCCATAAATAAAAGGTAAAGAGAAGCATTAAAATGAATGGCGGCAAAAAAACATTTTGGAACCGCGGGGTTGTGGCACACGCCTATAATCCCAGCGACTTGGGAGACTGAGGCAGGAGGATCGCAAGTTTGAGGCCAGCCTCAGCAATTTAGCAAGACCCTCTCTCAAAAGAAAATAGAAAAGTGGTTGGGGACATAGCTCAGTCGTAAAGCACCCCTGCCTTCAACCCCCTGGAACAGGGGGAAAAATCTGTTAATATTCTAGCTGAAAGTTGAAAGCATGCCAAGGACCTTGAGTCTGAAGCTCAAGGGCACCTCCTTGTTAAAGGGGTGATGTGAAGGAGGTGATGAAGACCTTGGCTCCAATCGCTTTTTTCTACTAGGTTTTTTCGGAGGGACCGAGGCTCTGAGCAGGCTGCAGTTCCCTCACTGTGATGTAATGGCATTCAGAGCCTCTCCCTGAGACTGTCCAGGGCCACACATGGTCTGATTTTTCCTGCTGAGAAACACAGCCTGGTGGGAAGGGCTTTCTGGGCAGAAGAAAACTGCACCCCAAAGCAGGCTTGCATCCCAGCTCCAGGGCCGACGGGAGGGAGGCTGAGCCGCCAGCCCGTGGCTTGTCTGAGCTTCCTGCTGTCTGTCCTGGTCCTCTGTGTCCTAGAGCTGCATGTGGGGGGTCTGTTTGGGGCCAACCATGTTTGGGGAAAGGAATTAGAGCCTCTAAAGAGAAAAGGGAAATGATGAAGAATAGGGAGGAAAAGAAACCGAGAACGAGGCCTGGGGGACGCCCAGGACCTGGAGCCCAGGAGCTACGAGGTCCAAAGCCTGAGTGGGCTGCCTGGCCCTGCGGGGCCTTCAGGCTGGTAGAGTCTGGCCCTCTGACCACCGGCAGACCTCCTGCCCTGCTCCAGCTCTCCAGCCCGGGTCTCCCACGGCTCTCGCTCTGCCCAGGTGGCCTGGGTTCTGGAGTGGCCTCTGGCAGGGACTTTATGTTGTTTGGGTGACGGGGACTTTAGGGATCTAGGCCTTCTGATTTTGCTGCTGTTGCTCCCTGCAGCCCTCAGTCCGGAACCCTCCGATTGTGTGCCTCTGTTTCCTGATGTGTCAACTGGGGATGAAGGGGGCAGAGAGAAGGAACTTTCACTGGGGAGGGTGGGTGGGGTCAGGAGACTGAAGCTTTGGCCCAGTCCTGCCGCTAATTCACCATGCAGCCAGCTGCTGGTCTCCTCTGGGCCCGTTTCCCTGTCCGTGGAATGGGAGTGTTTGGGGTAGAACTCATAAGGGCCCGTGCAGACCCAACTCTCTGAGGTGGTCACACAGAACCAGGCCCATGACTCTAATCCCATCAGTGCCGTAGATGGTAAGGTCCTTAAGGGCTGCATTTGTGTGCTGAAAAGGCAGTTTGTGGTTACTTTAAAATAACAATATTTGGGGCTGGGCCTATGGTTCAGTGGTGGAGCACTTGCCTAGCATGCACAAGGCCCTGGGTTCTATGACCGGCCTCGCGCAAAAGGAAAAGCAAGAAAAAAATATTTGCCTCTTATTAAAAAATTTAAGATAGGGCTGGGGATGTAGCTTATAGGTAGAGCACTTACTTATCATGTGTGAAGCCCTGAGTTTGATCCCTGTACCACAAAAACAAAAAAAACAGATGGATAAAAAATAAAAATTTAAGAATCTGTTTTTCCCCCTTAACTTGCAAATTCAGTACACAAACATCATTTTATCAATAAGCCCATTGATTTTTAACAATGACTTTCATAAAGTCTTTAATATTTGAACCAACAAAGCTGAACAGAGTAAGCGTCCTTAAATAATACATATCCTTGACATCTGCAGCTAATGAATTCCCTTAGATCTGTGCTGTCCGACATGGTAGCCACTAGAAACACACTTAAAATGTGGTAGTTCAAATTGAGACATGTAAAGTGTAGAATATATAGCAGATTCTGAAGGTGAGTTCTAAGAAAGGATTTAATCTGTAATCATAGTTACTTGGGGGGCTGAGGCAGGAGGAGTTCAAGTTTGAGGTCAGCCTTGGTAGCGTAATAAGACTCTGTATCAAAGTAAATTTTTTTCAAAAGGGCTGAGGATATAGCTCAGCGGTAAAGTACTTGCATAGCATGCTTGAGGGCCTGGGTTCAATCCTCAGTACAAAAAAAAAAAGGAGTAATTTATCTCATTAATAAATTGTGAACTACATGTCTAAATGACAATATTTTAGATATGGAGGGTTACTATAATCAAGTTTGCCTCCCTTTTTGCTTTAAACGTGGTTACTAGCAAGCTTTAAAATACACAGGTCGCTTGCATTATATTTATACTAAATAACACTGCCTTTGATATTCTAAATTGCATTTATGAATTTAATGAATCCCATTTTCTTCCTTTTAATTCTTAATTTTGTGGTTCTGGGGATGGAACCCAAAACTGCTGTCTGAGTGGAGTGGTAGACAAGCTCTCTACCACCTGGGGACACCCAGCTCCATGGATCCCATTTTCTTACAGAATAGAAAACAAGGGCGGGGGTGTAGCTCAGTGGTGGGGAGCTGGCTGAGCACGCGGGAGACCCTGGCTCCCATCCTCAGCACCGCAAAAGCAAAACGAAAAGACCTTCCCAAGAATTTCAGAGGAGGCTTTTAGTTCTTAAAAAACTGAGATGGGTCCCGACTACGCAGATCTGGTAAATATTCTAATGGCACTCACAGGCGTTGAGGACGGAGTTCCCCTAAATGTTAAACTTGAAATTTGAATTGAAGTCGGTGACTCCATCACATCTGTGAAAACCTCTACAGGTTCTAAATCCTCCCAAACACAGGACTTCAGGCCCCAACACACAGAACTTGACCCACTCAGTAAAAAAGTACAGCTCCTAGGGATTTTTGTTTACTTTCTTGTCTCCACTTTCTAAAGTCTAATCTTCCTGGGATTAAAAGCCCCCTACTAAGGAGAAATCAATTGTGAAATCAGGTGACTTGGGTTATCCCAAGCAGGTTGGAATTTTCCATCTCAGTGGACTTGAGTTCAGGTCAGTTTTTTTGTTGTTTTGCCAAAATTAAGAGACAGTCCCCCCATGCTTCTGCTGACGGACATGTTGCATCCTTCGGGACAGCTCGTGCCCTCCCAGCGGGCTGGTCCCTCGACCCCCAATCTCTGCATCCAAATGACACAAACCCAATCCTCTTCATCTGTCTCCTCATGCTAAGGGGCTCCCCATTTGATTTGGATTAAATCAAATGCTCACATTCATTTTCTGTTGGCCTTTTTTTTTTGCGCATTCTTCCTGTTTGCAAGACTCTGTCTTTGGGCTGGTGATGTGGCTCAGCGGCAGAGCACTTGACTAGCATGTGCAAGGCCCTGGTTTCAATCCCCAGCACCAAAAATAAACAAATAAATAAAAGACTAGGTGTCGCAGGTGTATCCATAATGTGGGACCAGCTTAGTGTGGCCGTCTAGGTGCAGGTCGGTGACTGGTGAGGACAGTTAGCATGGCCATTACTGCAAGGGCCATCCAGGGTGGTGGGACTGGTACACTGACCCAGATGATCACAGAGGGATCTGGAATGAGCCAGATACACTGCCTCCGTGTTCAGCCATTTCCCAATAGGAATTGTACTGGGCTCTAGCTGTTGGAGTCTGAGGCTAAGGAACCAGCCTTCTCCCTGGGACAGGTAGAAACAGGCAGGTGGCCCCTACTGAGTCTTCAGGATGGGGGCTGGAGGGCCTCCGAGAGCTGCCTAATAGGAAGAGCACCCAGGTACGAGGCCACCTTCCCCCGGCCTGGACCACAGACGTGAAACCACTGACTTCGACGCCCACGCCGGGTGCTAGGCCTGCACCCTGTGGGGCTGGTGTCCCCAGCTCCTGTCTGCTTTGCCAGCCACAGTGTCCTCTGACTCTCCCCTCATCCTCTGCAGTGGTCTACCTGGCCTGGGGTGTGCAGGGTCAGAGCATGGGGAGTGGCCCAGAGCGCTCTTCCCGGGGCCTCTCATTCTAAACCTCCTTTACCTCACAATCCACTTAACACTCCTTTTAATTGATGCTTTGTTTTATTTTTGTTTAACGAACTAACCAACTGATGAACTGCTGTATTTATTTTTGTGGTGCTGGGGATTGAATCCAGGAGTGCTTTTCCACTGAGCTCTGTCCCCAGCCTATTTTATTTAGTTGCTTTTTAAATTTTGAGGCAGGGTCTCACTAAGTTGCCCAGGCTGCCCTCAAACTTGTGATCCTCCTGCCTCAGCCTCCTGGATCACAGGGATTATAGGAATGGGCCTCCATGCCTGGCTTAAATGATGTTTTAAAGTGTAAATACATTTAATTTTAGAAGAAACTGTATATGGCTCACTCGAAAGGAAAGCAAATGTAAAGCAGCAATAATGAAGGTAATGGTGAAGACAAACTTAATGGACCCAAAACCATGTCATTTAATCCTAGCCGGATGCTTTGCTATTTTTTTTTTTTTTGCTGGAATGGAGTGGTGTGGGTATGGAAAGGCATCATAATGGCTGAAATAAAGATAAAGGGACATTTACTTCCTCACGTAACTTAATGGCACATGTGTCTGGTTGGTGACACCTGACCATTGTTCGTACCTTGGAGTATGCGCTTCTTGCTTTGAAAACACTGATCCAGAGGGGCTGGGCACCATGCCCCCGTACAGGATTCAGGGGGAGGCCGCCTGCCCAGCGGCCTGAGGACATTCTGGATGGAAGGGACACAGACCAAGCAGGCCCCAGACACCTAGCAAGCTCCTGCATTTCCCTGGTG
The DNA here is from genome assembly GCF_047511675.1 of Marmota flaviventris. NCBI lineage: Eukaryota > Metazoa > Chordata > Mammalia > Rodentia > Sciuridae > Marmota > Marmota flaviventris. Next base: position 11,716,458 of record NC_092506.1, on the reverse strand, counting down.
AGCCGTGAAGTTGGGGGTGGTATGCAAACCATGCTCCCCACTTCAGCTCTGGGAAACGGAGCCCCTGCAACCGAGGAAGAGAAGGAGCCCTGGGAGGGGGGGGAGATAGGAATGGAGTTTTGAAACTATCTCTGACCTTCACTTGCAGGGTCATCTGAGACACGTGTCTTCTTTTCTCTGACCCCAGTGCCTCCCTGGAAAAAAAGTGGGCAAATTGAACACTAAGGATGTTGCCTAAAAATCCTTTCCCTCTAAGTATGATCCAGGGCACCTCAGAGGCGTGGAGCAGGGCGGCTGGCTGTGAGCAGCAGAATTTAGCCCTAGGTTGGGCCCAGTATCACAACCCTAGCTGGGACCCTGGGGTCAGGCGGGCTTAGGTTTCCCGTTCTAGTCTGCATGACCCTGAGGTTGATTCTGTGCTGCACGTGAGAGATAAAACTCCCAGCTCACCAGGGTGTAAAAGTCAATTTAGATAATGCTTCTGAAAAATACCCAAGCAAAATGCAGTGCTCAAAAAAAAAAAAAAAAAAATGTTAGCTTATAAATGTCGCAAGACCAGGTCAAAGAATCCCTGTGCAGAGGAACACAGGGTTTGGTAGTTAACACTATTTGCACGATGAGCTCGTTGACCCACGTGGCAAACCCATTTTATAGATGAGGAAACTGAGGTTTAGCGAGGCTTAAGAAATGTGTCCAAAATATGTAGCTGGTAAGTGCCAGAACTTGGGCTTAGTCTCCCGCAGGCAGTGCAGGGCTCCTCAGTCACAAGGGAGTGGCCTGGCTTGGGTCCCCGTGGCCCCGCTTTCCTGCCAGTTGCCAAGTGGATCAGGGCCAAGAAGGAAGACAAAGTCAAAGAGGCGCCGTGAGCCAAGGGAAAGCTTACCTGAGGGGAGGCTTCGTCTCTGTGCATTTATTCAGCACCTGCTGTGTGCCAGGCCCCGGGCTGGCGCTGAGATATGAAAGGTTTCCATGGAATACCTTCTCGTGTGACCAGGGTCAGCATAGGCATGGCAGCTTACCTCCCTCACTGCAGGGACTCACCACTCTCCAAGTCTCTCCTTGGAAGGCTCACCCCACACCGGGACTCCTCCAAGCCAGAGTCTGTGGAGGGAAGAACGGCACCACCTTGGGTTGACTCGTCGACCCTGTACCCCGCCGAGCTGGAACTATGGCCCCCATTTAGAGGGTGGGGAAGCTGAGGCTTGGAGAGTTATGTAGCTCATCCCCGGTGGTACCTGATGCTGAATTTAAAAGCCCATGTCTGTACATCTCCTGAATCCTCACTCTAAATCCTTCAGATTCAGGGTGTCTCAGGGAGCTGGGAGTCAGGGCAGGGAGGACGGGACAAGGCTGTTTTTCAGAAAGGGGGACATTGCTGTCTCATAGAGTATGGCATTGAGGAACAGGAGGTGTTAGTACACAGAGAAGGGCAGAGAAGGGTGCCGAGAACATTCTGGGCACAAAGGCATTTTAAAAGGAGTGCGAGCGAGAACTGGTGTGGGAGCTGGTCACGCGCCAGTATCGACTTCCTGGTCTTGGCCACCTGCTCTAGCCACGTAACCAGGAAGCTGGGCAATGGATACACGGCATGTCTCTGCGCTAGTTTTGCAATTTCTTGTTATAATCCTTCTATAATTTCAAAATTAAAAGTTAAGGGAAGGAAAAGGATTTCAGGCAGAAAGACCCATGTAAGCAGAAACCCGAAGGTGGGATAGCCCATGAGGGGCTGGCTGTGGGGACTGACCATCGGCCAGCCCCATTGATCTCAGGGGTCCTGTTGGGTGCGGGAGGCCACAATTTCCAGGGAGTTGCAGTCAAGGCTCCTCCCGGCTGGTGTGTCGTGAGGATGTCATGGGCTGACAGCCGTGAGAACACCACACACCGAGACCGACTGAGCGATGTGCACACCCAAGATGCACACCTACCCGGGCAGTGGCAGGGACAGTGGCCTCAGGGCACAACATAAAACGGCCTTCTCATGGATTTATGATCAACTATCCCCATTTTACTGATTGAGTGATTGAGGCCTGGGGAGGTGAAGGGACTCTTCCTGGACTGTAGCAGGTACCAGGTCTCTAACTCGACCTCCATCTCCAAAGCCAATGCTCTTTCTCAGCCCTAGAAATCGGGCAGGGGACCCCACCCACCTCAAGATTTCTGCAGGAAAGTCCTCGCCCTGGTCTCTGGATACTTTCCACACCCCACCCACCCTTGGGTGGGCTGTCAAGGACCCGTGTAGAGCCAGCTCTGTCGCGGTCAGCCTGGGTAGCTGCACTGAGCCTCGGCTTCCCCAGCTGGGCAGCAGTGTCAAGGGCAGTCTTCAGAGCCCAGGGGTGGGTGCAGCTCCATGAGAGGTGGGCGGTGGGGCACTTGGAGAAAGACGGGGCTTCCTGGGAAGGCTGGCCTGCTAGGAGACCCCCTGGGCCACAACAGCCAGGGCAAGAGCTCACGAGATGGGGCTGCAGAGGGAGAACCGAGAGGGGCCCAGGCTTCCACCCACAATTTCATGGGCTCCTGCGGCCCCACTGCCTTCTGCCTGAAAACCACGCCTGAGAGAGGCCATGAGGCGCCCGGCAGGGTGTTGGGTGGAGGAGGCTGAGTGGCTGGGCCTCTGTCCCTTGGGTGATCCTGGATAGGTCCCCAAATCAGGAAAGTGATTCTTGCTTTCCTCTGCAAGGGAGGGTGCCCTGGGTCTCCCCTGTGTTTGGGCACACAGTAGAAGATCCAGCCTCTACACTTCCGGCCACTCCTAACCTCTGGGGGGGACTCCAGGTGGCACCAGTAGATGCCCAGATCCCCTCTGGAGTCCCCCCTGGGCCACATCACCACAGGGGTTAGGAGTGGGGCACAGGCTGTGAAGAGAAGCCTCAGATCTGGGGGTGGCTCAGGGGAGCCCACCCGAGCACCCCACTTTCACTGCGGAGGTCACCTCCTGCTCTGCCTCAGGCTGGACATGGAGGTACGGTCACTGTCTTCAGAAGCAAAGCTGAGCTCTGTCCATTTTATGTAAGAGCAGACTGCTGCCCAGAGACCTTAAGCAGTACGATCGGCGGCTACCGCCCTGGGACCCGAGTCGCCTACTGGCCACTGGCCCACCCCCACCAGCTGCCTCTTTCTGAATGGAGTTGGGGATAGATTCTATGCGCCTGTCAGTATGTTTTTTTGCTGCGTGTTCGTCAGTTCCAGAAGGGGATCCTGGGGGCAGGCAGAGGCGGGGGAAGGGTGGCACATCGACTGCCAGCTGCCCACCCCCCCTGTGCCAGGCACCTCGCATCCCTTCTCCCATCCAGGGATCATGCTCTCCCAAGGAATTAAACCACTAGAGAAACGCGTGGCCCTGCCCAGATGGGCTTCTAGGAACACAGCAGCGTCCAAGCTGGAAGGAACCCAGAGAGCCAGCAGTCGGGTCCTCTCATTTGTCAGAACCCAGCTGCACGTGGGAAGGGGGGCTCCTGAGGTCCAGAGCCCCGGTGAGAAGCCGATTCTGCAGGTCCCACCAGGGCCTCTTCCCACGCGGTACCCCACGCATGCTCAGCTCCCCACTTCCCTGCAAGGTGGCAGGGCAGACTGGGTTCAGCGTGAGCACGGGTGACCCTGGGCTCTGATGTCCCTGCTGGGGGAAGCGAGGGGTGGCCTGTACTGCAGCTCTGCCGAGCCCGCCCAGCTGCCTCAGTCCCTGGGCTCCGGCATGTTCTCCCAGGGCTTCTTAAACGGTTTATTTCAGCATGATCTCAGACTTACTGAGATGCTGCAAGACTAACACAGCAAGTTCCAGATGCAGGCTCTGACTGCTTAGCGAACGCCATTTGCTTTATCATGTCTATATTTTTTTTCTCTTACCTATTACTTTTTTCCTGGACCATTTGAGAGTAGGTTGGGGAAATAAATATTCCAATACATTTTGATTTTGTCCTTTTGCTGCTTTTTTTTTTTTTGTTTTTCAAGACCGAGTTGCTATTTAATCCATTCTGGTCTCAATTGAGAACTCCCGTCTCAGCCTCCCAGGTAGCTGAGATCACTTGCACGCACCCTACCACACCCAGCAGATAATAACCTTTACGACAAAAGAAAATTCTGTTCAATGTGCTGCATTTAATTCTCACTTCTCATTCTTCTCTTTTGATCTTGAGCACTTCCTCAGATTTTCTTTCTCTTGGATGACGTTGATCTTAAAGCATACGGGCCAGGTACTCTGTAAAATGCCCCCCTTCTGAGTGTGTCTGATCATTCCTCCTAATTAGTTTTAGATCATGCCTCTTTAGGAAGGAATACTACAGATGTGATGTGTGTCCTTCTCTGGGCACCGTCAGCAAGTGTGTGGTATCACTTGTCCTTTTTTGCTTGGCCTAACTGATATCCCGGCTAAGGTGTCATCTGCTGAGGGTCTCCACTGTAAAGTTTCTCTTGGCCCCTTTTGTAATCAACACGTATCTTGTTGGTAAATTATTGGAGAATAGGTAAAGATCTTGGTGCCCTCCCCCCAGTTGTGACATTATGAATGATCCTAACCTGAGTCGGTTCTTCTAACTATGGTTACCTGGCAGTGATGTCATTCGGCTCCATCATCCCCTCCATATTTATTTTTATTGACTGGGTTTCCTTGGCTGGATCCTGGGTGGGAGCCAGCAGAAGGCTTGTAGGAATGAGTCAAGTAGGAGGGCTCCTGCAGGCCACCATCTTGCCCTGCCTCAGATTTTGGAGGTTGGCTCCATTCCTCTCCGCCACTATGGCCAGTTCTCATTTGTCACCTCTCTGCTATCATGTGTGGGTGCCATTTTCAGTCACAGAGGTCATGGAACAAAGCCCTAGTCTTCAAGGAGCTTGTAGTTGAAGGAGGGACGTGAACAAGCAAGTAAACACATTTTTAGAGTAGCATAATGTCAGAAAGGAAGGGGGTCGACCTGCTAGAGGGGATTTCAGAGGAATGGGAGAATGGGGGAGATGAGGTTGGCGGGGTTGGCAGGGTTGGGGGCATAGGTACTGGGGTTTAGGATTATTTCAAGGGAAAGGAGAAATCATCAGAGAGTTTTGAGCGTAGGAGTTTGTGATGCGATCTTCCCTTCGTGTGTACAAAATTACTCAACGAGTATTTTTTACATCAACACCTTTTTCAAATCTAAGTTTATTTAAATCTAGAAATCTTCCTTCGCTACCATATGTCTGGAACCAATACTACTTCAGGGAACAGGATAGACCCAAATACACACATAAAACGTGGAGAAAGAAGGCGTCGGTGCTCAGCCTGCCTGTCCAAGCCCGAGTGAGCTCTTCCTTTGTTACAAAGTGTGGGGTGTCAGGGGCTGAGCAGCCCCCCGCTGAGATTTTTTTTTTTTGCAGGAGTAAGGAATTGGAAAAGGCATAATTTGCTTATTGTGTGATTCAACACTATTTCATCTTGCATCTTCAATTGCCTTCTGAACCCAGGCTGGCATGGGGAAAGGTTCACTAATTGGTAGAAGCAGCAGGTGGCAGAGGCCTCGAGGGCTGCCTGGCGCAGGAGAAAAGCAACGTACAATCTGAGGTGGAGGGCCGGGAGGGTACCCCAACTCCTGCAGCCAGACCCCAAGGGGTCCAACCCAGTCTCTGACCACGGAGAAACTGAGGCCCTGAACAGGGGACTTACCTGGGGTCCTACTCAAGGCTGGCCTCAATTCTCCCGGCTCTCTGCACTCCCACCCAATTCTGGCTGAAAGTTTAGACATGATGTAAACATTAGTCATCCTTATTGTAAAAACCTTGCAGCGACCACATTAAAAGGCATGAAGAGAGAGAGGCAATCTCACCCAGCACCTTCGCACAGCACAGTCATTCGTTCTTGGAGGAGGGAATTTTTGAAGTCCCGGGAGTGTCCCGGTCATCTCCGGTGCTCATGGCTTTGGGCTGGTTTTCGTCCACATGGGTGAGGTGGCCGTGGAAGCTTGGATTCTGGGATTTGTGTTGATTTCAGCCTCCACTGAGAACTTGGGCAAGTTTCAGGACCTCTGAGCTAAGATGGGTACAACCCAGAGGTCAGATCCCCAGCTTCTGTGCTGTAGATGGAGCTCCTTGTAGACCCCGATGGATAATTTTTGGTCCCCTGCAACTATGGGGCTCAATTTTCAGCCACTTCGTCATAACCCCGAAACTCAGCCCTGCAAAGCTTTTGTGTGCTGACAGACTCCATGGGTATTGGAAGTAAAGGATGGCATCTCCCTCCATCTTGCCAGCTTCTCCCCTCCCTTCTAGAACTCTCTAGAAGCTCCTCTGAGCTCCCTCCCCTGGAGGCCTTTTTCTTTTTTTATGGTGCTGGGAATCGAACCCAGGGCCTTGTGCATGTGAGGCAAGCACTCTACCAACTGAGCCATGTCCCCAGCCCTGGAAGCCATTATTTTTTGTGGCAGGCCTGGGTGTAAAAGTAGGTGACTTCACTGCCATAGTCAAGTATCACAGACTGAGTGGCACAAACAACAGAAATTTATGTTCACACAGTTCTGGAGGCTAGAAGTCCAAGATCCAGGTGTCAGCTGTGAGAGAGAACCTGCTCCAAGCCCGCCATAGCTTCTAGAGGTTTCCTGGCAGCCCCTGGCCCACCTTTGGTTTGCAGAAACGCCATTGCAATCTCTGCCTTCATTTTAGTACGGCTTTCTGCTACGAGTGTATTTGTGTCCTAATTTTAGGACACCTATTGGAATAGGGTCCACCCTTTTAACTTGATCACCTCTTTAAAGACCTTCAAGTAAGGTCCCATTTGAAGTACTGGGACATAAGATTCCAGCATATCTTTTGGGGGTGGGGGGACACAATTCAGTCTACGGTAGCGGGTGTGTATGTGGGTCATTCGTTACTGTAGGTTCAGGCAGAAGTGAAAAATCCCAACCCTACACTACTCAGGAGTGGCATCTCTGGATCATGTTGATGGACATGTTTTCCAGAGTGACTGTACCAAGTCTGTGCCCCAGCAGTGGATCCATGGCCTGCCCTTTTACCCAGTCTCGTTGCCCATCTAGGGTGCAGAGTGTCCCCCAGTGGCCTCCCTCGGACCACTAAGGCCAGAGACTTTCCTGTGTTTGTGGTCCTGTGGCTCCTCTCTGCCATGTGCCTGTTCCTTCCTGGTGCCGGGTTTCCCTCTCTCACCTTTTCCTTTTCCTTTTCCTTTCCAGAGGAAGCTCTCCATTAGTGCAGGCGAGGAGAGGCAGAGGAGGGGGAAGTGAGGGTGACCTTTCTGGCCTCATCTCTGTGTGTGTGTGTGTGTGTGTGTGTGTGTGTGTGTGTGTGTGGTACTAGGGATTGCTCTACCACGGAACTGCACCCACAGTCCTTTTTATTTTTATTTTACTTTTTGAGATAGGGTCTCCATACATTATCCAGGCTGGTCTCCAACTTGCAATCCTCCTACCTCAGCCTCCTGAGTATCGGGATTATAGGTGTGTACCACTGCACGGGGCTCTGGCCTCACGCTGTAACTGAGAGCTGCTCATCCCGGATACCCCTTCAGGGGAGAGGCAGGAAACCTTTTGGGTCACAGTCTCTTTTGGGAACCCGCAGGCCAGGAGCAATGTAGAGTTTAGAGTGCTCTGGATTTCAAAAAGATGATAGTGTATGGTCATTATCCATTATGTAATGCCTCAGCAGGGGACAGGTCAGCCACTGCAATCAAATACCTTCACACTTCTGTAGCAACATGTGCAGTTATTCACACCACAGGGAGTAAGTCAAGGCCATGAAAGTCCTCATAGGGGTCCAGGTCAGGTCCTGCCACCGAAAATTATGGAAACGCCTTCAAGTGGGGAGGATCCGGGGCTTCCCTTGCAGTAAGGGGTGGTGCAAGAGGGTTCCCAGAATGCCACTGGCCAGGCCCCTGGGTGCCTGTTCCCTCTTCGACACCAGTACAGGCATTAAGAGGAAGCAGGGGATTTGAACACACACCTGGGTTTCCAAAGTCCACACACTTCTAACTCCATGAAACTGGCTTCTCTGCTCCCCAGGACTCCAAAGTTTGGAAGCAAAGTGGCCAATCACAGGGGCAGGCTGGAGTGAGTGGGGGGGGGAGGCTGAGCCAGACCTTCACCCCAAAACGGTGGGTGCTAGGTGCTGGAGCCTGAGGTGCCCGCCTCCAGCTTCTTCAAAGGTTCCCAAGCACTCATCCCACTAGGGCAGTGACCAAACATGTCTCCAAGTGTCGCTGGCCCCAGGCCGAAGGGCTACAGACTTTGCACCACAGAGAGAGGCCTGTTACCACCCTACCTTCCTCACTGTGGAAGGTGCATGTTAGACAGCTCAGGTTGGGCCAAGGCCTGGATGTCTACTTCTCTCCATTGCTTTTTCATCCCTGAAAACTCCTACTCACCCTCTAAAACCCCTCCAAATCTGTCCCTTGTTCTTTGAAGTTAAAATTATTCTCTCCTGCCTCTGTTTTATTCCCAGAACACTTTGTTCTCAGCCCTGGGATAGCACTTATATCTGATCATCATCAACTGTAAGCACATCTGTGCCCTCCGCAGGGGCATGGGCCAGGCACAGAGCTGATTGAGAGTGAGGAATCAATGGTGGATGAATGAATGGCTTCTGCCAGGCTAAGCGTTCAGAGAAGTGAGCACTGGAAGGGCTGGGGGCTCCTCAAAGGCACCTAGAAGTGACTTGCAGAGGGGAGCGTGGGGTGATGGTGCATGGGACAGGGGAGAGTGTGGTTGGGATGTAGAAAGTTCTGAAGTCAAATCCTGGGTCCACTTCTTAGCAGCTGTGACCTTGGGGAGACCGTCCCATGCTGCTGAGCCTCAGTGTTCTGACCTGAAAAGCTGAGACTTGTCAGGCCCCTACGGAGGACTGAGGAGTGTGCTCGTATGTGATCCGGGGTAGGCGGCGGCTGTTCAGAGGCTACCTCCCTTCCCAGAACCCATGTTCATTTCCTGAACTTGAATCCCTGGGTCCACTTGGACCCTGAGCCACATGGATCCACATGGCCACTGGCCACTGCCAGTCCCCAGCAATTAAGGACATGTGGTGGTCACAGAGCATCAGGCTGAACATCCGCAGCTTCTCTGTGAACTTGGATTTAGTGAAAGAGAGGAGGTGGGTGGTGGGTGGGAGAGGGGACCCGTGGGCACAGGGGACAAGCAGGTAGCCGGGGCTGGTCCCAGTTTCCAGCCCAGGCTAAAGTGCCGCCTCTCTTAGAAGGGCCATGTTTCCTGCCAAGAAGGGATGCCGATGACTTCCGGGGGCTCTGGGCGCCCCACCTCGAGGTGCCTTCTCTTAGAGGTTTTAGGCCACCTTGAACGGTCTCAGCCTCTCCTCCTGGAGTGGGGACAATTTTCACACCCGGGTTTCATCCACCCAGAAACTGCTGCTCCGGCAACTCTGGGCGACTGAAGCAGGGCCCCTCCGAAAGCCAGTGGGTGGGGGCAGGCCCCCTGGGAAACCCTGCAGGCCGGCGGTTTCACCTCCATTCCTCCAGCCTGCAGGGCCCAGCGCGCCTCCCCAGAGGGCTCTGGGGGATTTCATTCTCGAATTCAGTCTCTTGAGTCTCTAGCCCAAAGCACCAGGCCCGTGCTCCTTCCAGCCTTTGTTCCTGCTCTGTCCTCTGCTCAGCATGCCCTTCTCCCTCCTCTCTCTTGTCCAGGCCACCTACTGTCATGGGAAGGGTGAATCTGGTCAATAAACTTGGGTCTGAATCCGGGCTCTGTGGACTCCAAGCTGTGTGACCTGGAGTGGGCAGCTGAGTTTCTCCGAGCTTCTTTGTGGGTAAATGGGTTTTGAAATAGCACTTCCTCATGGGTTGTAATACGTATCAAGCACAGAGGAAGTCCTTGGTAAATGTGGGCCTGCTCCCCTGCCCAGCGACAGCTCCTTGACCTTTAAGCCCTAGCCCAAAGGTCACCTTTCCTGTGATACATCCTGGACTCTGGTCAGCTCCGCCTGGTCAGAGCAGACCTCTCGCTCCTCTGGGTTCCTCCAGTACAGTAGCTGTGACTCTGTCCACAGAAACAATTCTAGTTGGCTCTTGACACTCAGACCTCCTAGGTGGACGCTGTCCCTCGCCTCCACCTTCCTCAGAGAAGAACAAGCCTTGGAAATGCTGGGGAAGGTGTGGTGAGTTCTAGAGGTTTCCATCCGTAATAGGGGCAGCTAGGATTTGTTGAGCACTTACCGTGCACCCTGAGGTGATGAGAGGGTGTGATTAGGGGAGCCCAGGAGACCCTCTGTCTGGGTTCAAATCCCCACTCTGCCTCTTATGAGCTCTAGAGTTCCTTCACCTCCTGAATCCTAGATTCTCCCGTCTATAGTGGTGATAACAATCATGTTCACCTCTGAGTGCTGTTAAGAGCTTTGCCATGGTTTTCCCAGCAGGGCACAAAGATCGCTGGCACAGCACATCGGCATGGCTCAATTTACAAATGTTTTCCACATATGGGTGTTTTAAAAAATTATTTTTTGTTATTTTGATCACTAAAAATCATATATTCTAAATTGTCACAAAATTAAGAAAATACAGAAAGACAAAAAGGAAAAAACTTTCCAATGATGCTTCCAATTTTGGGTGGATGGTTTTCTCCTGCAGAATCTTCTACAACTTACACTTATCATTGTCTCCAACATCCATCTAAGTAGGGGCGAGGGGAGATCTAGTTCATTCATTTAACGGGAGAATCCAGTCTATGATACAACACAGTATATTTATTTCCAACCGGTGGACTATTGTTACCGTACTTCTAATTTTCTTCTGTTACAAACAGTGGACATCCCTGAGACTATCCTATTTTCTGGGATACATGTATCACATAAAGGAGTCTGGGGATTAAGGATCTTGAACTTTATTTATTATCAGCACTTTTTTTTAAACTTAAAGAAATTTTTTAGTTGTTGATAGACCTTTATTTATTTATTTATTTATTTATTTATTTATTTATTTATTTATATGAGGTGCTGAGAATCGAACCCAGTGCCTCACATATGCCAGGCAAGTGCCCTACCACTGAGCCCCAGCCCCTATTGTCAGCACTTTTTAATGCATCATATTCTAAAGACATTTTCATCCTGTATATGGAGCTTGTGATCTGCTCTTCCACCCTCCGTGCATGGGTGAGCACATGCACCTATCTTCTTGGGCACTTACGGAGGCCCAGGAGCTGGATTTGTCTTGTGAGTTTGCATCAGTCCTATGAGGCTTTCCTAACCATGAGGTGACGGAGGTAAGCTGGGCACATGAAGAGATTTCCCCAAGGTCACACCAGAGTAAGGAGGAAGCTGGGATTGGAACCCAGACATTTGATTCTGATCCCATGCACCTTCTGCTGCCCAAGACCTGGTAGGTAGTTTTCTCCAACCGGATCTAAGGGCTCCATGCAAGACCTCTCTGTGAATAGGACTCTACAGGAGGCACCTGGACCTCCCCCTCCCCCACTCAGTGGTCTGAATTCTATGGCAGACCAAGAAGATGGGTTCCGTGAAAGTCCAGTGTTTCTGCCCCTGTGAGTTTTCTTGGAGCCAAATCCTCACAGTTATCCCTTGGGATTTTGACTGAGGGACTCATGACCCTCCATATGGAGGTGTCTCATCTTAACACCTGGTAGCTGCAAAAAAAAATAAATAAAAATAAAGCACAGCCCAGACAAGCCATGAGGCCGAGACCAGAACCTCTTCTTTTAGAGAAACTCCCGTTGCCATGGCAACTGCAGCCCACCTCTCCTCTCCAGGAACACCTGTCGCCATCTTTGCAGAGCCAGGGAAGCCAGCAGGCAGGTTGTGAGTGAGAGGGGTTCTAACAAGGCTCAGAAGAGGGAGGAGGGAAGGCGCAGCCCTGGGGAAACTGGACTTGGTCCTTTGGAGAAGAAGGCTAAGGGCCCTCAGAGTCATCTGGATGCCCGGGATGGAATGAATGTGGAATGAATGGCCAACTGCCCTCTCCTATCCACTCGTGTACTAGAGGAAGGAAGTGTTATAGGGGATCATAACAAGAGCAACTGCCAAATCCCACGTCCCAATCACTTACCATACATCATCCACAAACCCCTCAAAGCAATCCTGTGTGGCCTGCCTATGGTGCCCCGAGCCCGATCAGAGCCAAAACCCAGCTGGGCTTAGAGACTTTCCCAAGGTCTCACAGGTAGTGATCCACAGAGTTGGTTCCGATTGCTGTTTTTTTTTTCTGTTTCCAAAGTCCGTCTTCTATGACAAAAAGAGTGTACTGAGTTTGGAGGCTGTGACACAAATGGATGGGTGCCTGGGGAAGGTGGCACCTCTTCTCCTTTCTAGATCATTCCACTTACACTTATCTCTCAAATACCAGTGCCAGCTCCCAGCCCAGGGAGCAAGTTCAGCAAATGTTAATGGAATTGAACGCAGGCCAGCAACAGACTCATTTCTCAGCCTTCCAGGGAAACGTGGCGCACACGCTCTCACTTTCTCGGGCAGGCGGGGGAGTTCCAGAAATTTAACATCCCCCAGAGCCTATCGTATTGCAGTGGTCTTACCGTCCGCTTCTTCACGGCAGAGATAAGAGTTGTCCTTTACTTCTCCTTGGATTCGGTGGTAGAGGAGGGGCGAATTAAAACCCAGGCATGCGTGGAAGGTGACATGCAGGTGCACGTCCGTCCTCTGCTGTGTGACATGGTGGCAAAGTTTTAAAAGTCTGCCTTTCTTTGGCCTGAGTGACTGAAATCCTTCAGCCCTGGGACTCAGTGAGCCTTTGCCCTCTACTTCTCTGTGTCAATCAGGTGCATAGTTTTCTTTGGGTCCCCAAGCCTTTCCTAATTATAACCAAAAAGTATAAAAACAGACAAAGATCCTGTAAAATAATACCACAACCTGTAACGACTGGCTTTCCCTTTGGTCCTAAAGGGAGAGAAGTAACTCCAGCCTTTCTGGGTTTGGAGACCCCAGAGGGTATAAGCTGGTCCAGTTAATGCAGTAGGTCACACGTGTGAGCAAGAGTGACAGATCCAAAGAAGCCCCCAGCATAGCTGCAGTTTGTTAAGACAAAGCACAGTCAGCCCAACTGGATGTTCAAAGGCAGAACACGGTCATCCCTTCCGATCCAATCATGTTCCTGGTGTAAGCCAGCCTGACACTTCTCCCCAGTTTTAACAGAACAGCATGGTTTTTCTTCTTTGTAGTTGCCTGAGTGATTGCTCACCACTAATCGAATCTCCAAACCCCTCCTGACAGCACCAGCACCCTCCCGCCCAAGCCTCCTCCCCTACTAATGCAATGGTTCTGTTAGTTCTAGATCCTTCCAAATGGTCTGTCTCTCCAGCCTCAGAATTGAAAAAAGGGATGTTAGTGACGGAGCCAGGCGTGGGAAGGTATGGGCGCAGCTCGTGGCTGGAGGCCAGACCTCTTGTCCCTGCTGTGAGGGGCTGTGGGACAAATGTCTCCCTGGGCCCCCTGCCCTGCGGGGAGGAAGGTCTCCTAGTGGCTGCTCATCTTTGGAGTCAGGGACCTCCTGGTGCTTGCTGGGCTGTGTTACTGGTGCTGGGGAGAGGTGGGTGATGGTTTCTAAGCTCAGGGCTGGTTGAGCACCACAGAGTCAGGAGGAGTTTGGAAGACCACCTGGGGCTGTCACCACTCCCTGCCTTCCTCCCTTGGCATGGTCACCCAAGCAGAAAACAATGTGAGTCTCTAACCAAGTGAGAGGTTAAGTGAATGGTTAAGAACGCAACCCTGGAACCGGACAGCCTGGGTCCAACAAAGCAAAAACAAGCGCTCTGTGCCTCAGTTTCCCCACCAGGTAGACTGACTAGGAGAATTACATTGGTTCATTCCTCTAAAGTCGTCTTTAAAGGGTTTGGTGGGTAAAATGACTGTCTAAATGCCAGCTGTCATTGCTGAGCGGGTCTGTGTCTTGGGGTCTCCCTTTTCCCTATCAGAACATGGGGAGCATCACAACGTCCTTCTCTTATCTGCATCTTAGACTTGGGATACCCAGTAGGTAACTGTTCCCATCAGGGTGGGTGGGAACTAGAATATTAGGCACCTCTGGTTGCCTCTCGAATGTCCACCTGTAGCTGGGAACGTTGGTGTAGCTGGCCACCCACTGCAACTCGGGGCCAAGGGCAGGCAGGTGTTTGGGGACTGCTTCCTGAACCAGCTGCTCCTTTGAATACCCTGAGCCTGAGCCAGGGCCTTGGGAGGCAGTTCAGCCAGGGTGCTCACAGCCTTTGTCTCCTTGCTGAAGCCACAAAAGACTGGTCTGCCTGAGATGATGGTGGTCTCCAGGTCAGCCAGAGGCTGTTAATTAAATATGTTAAAGTAATAGATATTTTACTTACCCCAATATATCAAAAATATTGTCATTTCAACATGCTACCTAGAAAACAATTACTAGTGAACCATTTTTACATTTTTTTCCCTCATTCAATCTTTACAACACAGGGTGGATTTTACCAGTGAAGTACACCTCAATTTGGACACCAGAATTTTCATTAGTGATACTCCATCTGTATTTAGATGTTAACTTTTCTCCTATGTCATTAAGAACTGTTTATACCCAGGCACGGAGGCACACACCTGTAATCCCAGCAGCTCAGAAGGATAACAAGTTCAAGACCAGCCTCAGAAACTTGGCAAGGTCCTAAACAACCTGTCTCAAAATTTAAAAAAATAAATAAATAACATGGACTGGGATGTGGCTCAGTGGTTAAGCACTTCTGGGCTCAATCACGGGTACTAAAATAAAGGAACTCTTTATAGTTTTCAGCAAATATTTTTAATGTGCTGTTTCCTAACCAATCCCCCAGTCACTTTTAGACAATTCTGTTGTCTCCAGGTGTGGGCTACTGTTTGGTTGCTTGTTTTGGATTTTGTTGTTTTACTATGAGAAACAACACGGCCGGAAGCTTTTGTCTCCAAAGCAAAGTGCTTCAGAGCTCTGTGCTCCCTCGTGCAGTGATTAAATGTCATCTCGTCTCACCCTCACCACAAGCCTGCAACCTGGGTACACCTCTGTGGGGGCGGGTACTCGAGATTAAACCCAGGGTCCACTGAGCTCCATTCCCAGCCCTTTTTATTTTTGATTTTGAGACAAGGGTCTCACTAAGTTGCTGAGGCTGGCCTCAAACTTGCTATCCTCCTGCTTCAACCTCCCAAGTGGCTAGGATCACTGGTGTGCGCCACCATGCCCAGCCTCCTGGGTACCTCTTATTGGCAGCATACAGAGGGATGACCTGAGACTCAGAGGGTTTCAATGGTTTGCCTGAGTCATGCCAGTTAGACGGGAAAAGGCATCTCAAACCATCCAATTCCAAAGTGTGATCTCCATGGAGGGGTATTTGGGCCATTTCTTTGGGATACATTTCAAAAATGGAAATACTGGACCCAAAGGGCCTGGTTTGCTTTGCTGCAGCTCCTGTCGTTAAAGGCTGTTGACGCATGGACTTACAAACGCTCTCTGTGGATCTCCTCTTCTGGCAGGTGACACATGCCACACTTCCCACACTCGTTCTTTTTGTAGCTCCCACCTCCGTCTTTCTATAACCTCCACTCTCCCGGCCTCCTCCCTCTGCATCCACTCGGCTACCATTTATTGTGCACCTACTTGTTTCCCAGGACATCTAATGGCGCCACCCTCCTTTCTGGCACTCACCTTCCCCGACCCCCCGTGGCTGGTGTTCCCCGGGCAGTATTCCTGTGTGCCCCCAAGACACCTGAGGAACTGGCACCGGGAAGGCCAGGGGCCTCGGCTTTCTTCGGTGTCTATATACCTCCTCTCTCCCCAAGTCCCTTGCGGGAAATCCCAGGGGCCCCGGGGGAAACAGGAGACCTCAGAGCCCCATTTCCTCCGTCTCTGGACCAGGAGGCTCTTCGGTGCTCTCACTCCTGCTGTGCCCAGGCCCTTGAGCTGCCCCTTCCCTTGGGGTCTTCCTCAGACTGCCCTCGCCCAGGGTCCCGTCCAGCTCAGGGGCTTCCGCTGGGGACTGGCTTGAAGGGCTGCTCCTTCCTGGGCTGAGGGGGGCCCCAGCTCCTTTCTCCTCTCCCACCCCTTCCTCTTCTTGGTCTGTCACTTTCTAAAACACAGGGCACAACTCAGCATGATTCTTAGGGACACACCAGAAACTCTTAGGCAGTGAATGAACTTAGCATTAAGTAACAGTGCGTCGTGTGGTAAAGAAAGTTCAGTGATTACCCTCGTTTCTTGGTTCCTTCTGATTCTATCAAAGAACTGGTCTATTTGAGGATGACGGTGTTCCATGCCACTTCTAACATGGCTTCAGTTGTGCTATGTTTATTTTAACGCCATCTATTTTAAGCAAGCACTCTAAAACACATCTTTATGTCTGAGTAGTATTTTTGCATGTCAGCCTGTGTAACTAATTCTACATACACGAAGCCATAGCACCCGCGATTCTTCAAAGCACAGCCTTTAAAAAACTGCTTCTCTTCATCACTCTCCTCTCTGCGTCTTGCTTTCCCCACTGGACCCAACGTGAAAATCCCTCCAAGGGATCTGGGTCTGTGTCTTCCTTTATAAGAGCTGACCAGGCACCACGCTGGAAATGGACCGCAGGTTCCCCCACAGACGGATCTTCACTCCATTTCCAATTTTTTGTCGTTCAAAAACCTAATAATGAACATTTTTATGTCCAGGTATCTTCAGGCAGTAAAGCAAATCCACAGGTTTCTTTTCAAATAAGTTTAATGCATAAAAAAAAAATAGAACTAACTTGAGGTGTGAAACACAGGGCCAGGCAAGACGGGTAACGGGGACCAGAAGCACCCACCTCTCCGTGCTCCTGTGTGCAGAGGCCAGGAAGGAAGGGCAGCTCAAGGTTGCTTTTGCTGGCTGTTTCAATAGCACCGGAGAACACCCAAGCCAGGCTCATGCCTTGGGAACAGGGACCGTAAAATACCTGTGACACAAAAACCAAAATGCCTGAGTAAAAACCATTTCACTAAACTGCCTTGGAGACAGCTGTCCTTGAAACTGGCAGCTGCGTGCTCTCTCTTCCCTTCGGTCAGTCAGTCGACAAACAGCACACGCTAGGGCACAGGGCTGACCCAGCCTGGGGCCCTGCCCACCTGGATTTTCTGGTCTGGAAGAACCCTTATGTGACTTAACTTATGAGAGAATGACCCTCCACACCCAGAGAGAAAAGCAGAACTGAGTTAGAGTTCCAGTACACACAAGGTCACACACAGCCATATCCTCTGCTAACACACAGTCCCTCCTGCTCACACATGTGGGTGTGCACACACATACACACACTGTAGCCAGCGCCACGATCTCCTGTCCCCCTCCTCCTGCACATATACGAATAAGTGAAAGCTACTCGGGAGCACTGGGACTGTTGCTGTGGGAACCAGAATTCTGAAATCCCAACTTGTGGGCATCTAAATTATTGCTCTGAATATTACATTCGCTGCAGAGTTGTGCTCTGAATTCTGAGCCATTTCCCCTTCAGGGTTCAGGCTGGGCAGCCAACCAGGGAGCTAGCGAGGAAGGGCAATTAAAGCCTGATTACTTCCTGTCGGGGTGATGGAGTGGCCCCGACAGCGCTCACAGGAGGGCTGTATCTGCTGGGTGTGTGTGCACGCGCGCGTGTGCATGCTCATGCCCATGGGGCGTGGGTCCACGGGATGTTCTAGGTGAGGCCCTGAGAATGTGCAGTAGCATGCCCAAAACTTCTGCTTCTGCTTCTGGCCAGGCCCAGATGCCCAAGACTGTGGTAACCACTACAGCCCCAGATGTTCATAGCACAATAGAGCTTTATTCCTTCTCATACGAAACCTAGCCTGGGTCAACATCCCCCTCCACCTCCTAGTGCATCTGGAACCCAGGGCATCTAATATCCCACAAGATGAAGGAGGCTCACCTCCTCTGCCCTGCATTGGCCTGGAAGTGGACACACGTCATTCTGCCCAGATCATAATGGCCCAAACTTAAGTGTGTGACAAACAGGGAATGCACAGGGGCTCACCTGTGAGCATGTGGGCCCCTGCCACAGCCCTCCCCTCAGGCTTGCAAACTAGAACATTCTGGGCCAGAGTGGGATGAGCTCCTTGGGGACAGTTCAAATGCTGGTTCTGTTGCTTGCTACTTTGGTGGCCTCAGGTCATGCACGTATCAGTCAGGGTCCCAGCAAGAAGCAGGTAGCGCACTCAAAATACAGGAGTTTGGAGGGAGCTTATTTTATAAAAGGAGCACTTACGAAAGGTCCTGTGGTAGCCAGCTGCTAGGATCAGCTGAGCTCTTATTTCCCAGGGCCCAAGAAGGTAAGACCAGAATGGCTAGGAGACCCAGGAGATGGCAGAGGAGAGGTAACCACCTTGAGAGGAGTCGTGACCTTCAGATAAGGGACAGCCTGCTCAAGGGACCAGAGTAAGGGGAATAGAAGCCACAACTTCACTCGCCTCCCTTCCTCCCTACTCTGTTGGGGCTCTCCATTGGTTGAGCCCAACAGGAGCCAACAGGCCCAGGAAGATGCTGAGGTCAGCCTCCTGGGGCAGAATGGATCCTGGCTCTGGAGGTAGGAGAGGACTCTATCTGGCCTCTATCATTTGGGCCTCCCTTTCTGAATCTGTAAAATGGGACTGCTATTACCTCCCTTGCTTCTTTGTCAAAAGTAAATGGAGACTGTATGTGAAGACCTCACATAGGAAAGATCCTTCGCCAAGGTCAGTTTCTCAGCATCTAAAAGCACCCTGGGGTCTGTGGTTCCCAGGCCAGCATGTGCCTAAAGTCTGGTATGAAATTCTCAAATTCTCCAAACAAGAATGTTTTTCCTAAATCACTCCCATTTCCCAGTTCTGCCGTAGGCCAGTATTTTCCAGATTGTCTCACTGTAGCCTCATGATACTTTCCTAAGTGTCACTGTCAACAAACCAGGACTGGCAAGATAGGTGAAACCACCCATCCACAGTCACACAGCCAGCAGATGGGTCTGGCCTCAAAGGCCACACCATTCCTCCCTGCTCTACTCCCTGCCCCCCCGCCTCCTGCCCCCCACATTTTTTAGTTGGTGCCAAGGACCACGTTCTGTCCAGAGACCTCATATAGACAGGCTCCAGAAAGTGCCACCCCCACCCCTACCCGCCATCGGGTATCTCTGCGCCCTGCTTGAGTTCACACACCCACAACGGCTGCTGCTGATTCATTGCAGGTCTGCCGTCTCCAGGCCCTGCAGGCCAGCTCAATACCAGCAGTGCACAAAGCAAGACTTTGGAGGCAGGTGAGCAAACAATCTTGGGGGTCTGGGAAGGAGTCCGTGATCAGCTTGTTGAGACCAAACAGGTGGATTCTTGGGGTAATGAAAAAGGCAAGCAGACTTTTAGGTGAAGATCCCTGACTTCCAACAACACCACTTCTTCCTGGCCCAAGGGCTGGCGTCCACCATTAGACTCACTGTGAGATCTAAGGACAGTCACCAATAAGTGGCAGGCACGGGCAAGGCATGCTTTTAGCACCTTTAGGGGATTTTTTTGTTTCGAAAATAAGCTAAAATCACTCGTGGTTGGGGTGCTGGGGTGCCCCCAGATTAGCCTTGCATTTACTTAGCACGTGTTTATTAAGGGCACACTGTGTGTGGAGCACACTGGGGTACAATCCTGGGCAAAAATGGGCAGGTGGTTCCCAAAGGAAGGGCTTTGGAGTGGGAGGACCAACTTTCGCTGCAGCAGTCTATCTTCCATGTGTGACCAACTCCGTGTCAGTCCTGGGGCCAACTTCAAGACAGTACCTTCAGAGTAGCCGAGGGGCCCCCTGGGAGGGGACACAAGGCCCTCACTGGGCCAGGGCCCCTGAACCTGAAGTTTGCCCTTCTTTGACAAAGGGTGTCCCTAGAGACAGTGGCAAAGGAGAAATGTTTGTAGGACTGGGTGTCTGGTTCTCTGTCACCTCAGGCCTAACCCTCCTAACCTCTAGAATCGCACTAGAGCCATCCTCCAGACTCTAAAGAAAACCAGAGAGAAGGTCAGGCTTGGAAGGGACTTGGGAGTGACCTAGCCCGGCCCCATTTTGCAGACTGGGAGGCTGAAGCCAAGAGCCCTGGGGGAGGGGTGTTGGCCAAGGTCACTCTGGGTTAGTGTCACTGCAGCTGAATTGAAAGAGGTCCCGTCTTGCATCTGACACTTCCAGGGGAGCCGCTGGGGGTCCGCCTGGTGAACGGGAGCAGCCGCTGCAACGGGACAGTGGAGGTCCTGCTCGGGAAGTCCTGGCAGCCCGTGTGCGGGGCGCTGTGGGACAGCAGCGCCTCTGAAGCTGTGTGTCGCGCCCTGGGCTGCGGCGCGGCGGGGACAGCTGCCCCGCGGGTCCTTCCGACTATGGAGGTGTCTCCTGGGTCACCCACGGGGAACACCAGCCGGGCCCCGAACGTCACGCAGGCCCTAGCGCCAGCAGTCCTGTGCAGCGGCGCTGAGTGGCGGTTCTGCCGGGTGGTGGAGCGCCCGTGCAGCGGCGACGGGTGGCTGGCCCAGCTCACCTGTGCAGGTGCGTGTGCCCACTCACACCCTCGGGCCCCACTCCTCGCGCTCTCAGTCACCACCCATCGCTCCAAACACTGGACCCAGGCCTTGCTCTGGAACCCCATGGGGAGAACCGCAGAGAGCCAAATCCGAGCAAACCCCTCCCTTGCTAGTCCTGGAAGTCACCACTTGGTCCCCCTAGGGGTGTTGCTCTCTTTACTGGGCCACCTCACACCCCTTCTTTCTAAAGACAGGATCCCTTAGCGCTGCGGCTCCCCTGCCCCAGATCCCTGGCCCAGACCCCTGGCCTGCAGCTCTGCCCACGGGTGGGCAGCCCAGAGTGGATTCCCAGTCCTGCCCTCCGGGTTGCAGCCCCTCTCCCCAGGCCCACGCCCCGCCCACACCCTCCGGCCCCTCCCTTCCTGACCCCGCCCCCTCCGCCCAAAACCTCCCACCCTCAGAGACCCGCGATTTGCGGTTGGTGGATGGAGGTAGCCCCTGCGCCGGCCGCGTGGAGATGCTGGAGCACGGCAAATGGGGGACAGTGTGCGACGACACATGGGACCTGAAGGATGCCCAAGTGGTGTGCCAGCAACTTAAATGTGGCTGGGCAGTCCAGGCCCTGCCAGGATTGCACTTCACCCCTGGCAAAGGGCGCATCCACCGAGACCAGGTGAACTGCTCAGGAACTGAGGCCTACCTGTGGGACTGCCCCGGGCTGCCAGGAGACCAGTACTGTGGCCACAAGGAAGACGCCGGCGCCGTGTGCTCAGGTCAGTGGGTCCTCAGTGGGCACATCACAGAAGGGAGTTACCCATAACACCTCGGCCTAGTGCCCAGGTTAGTGCGGGAGAGCTGGGCCCTGCTCACAGTCCAGGAGGGGAGATGGGACCCAAACAATGCAAGGAGGAGGTGACATTAGGGTGGGACTCACCCCGGGTGAGAGTCGGTCATCTGGTTTGGAGCAGGAAGGGGGACTGCAGGCAGGGAGTCCTCTGAAGAGCTATTGGGCCGTCCAGGTGAGACTCCAGGTTCTGGTCCGGCCAGTGCTGCTTATTCACATGCTCGAGAATGGGGGACACACTTTTGGCAGCCAGGATCTAAAGTGCAGCATCAGGGGTCAGCCAGATGCGGGGCAGGTGAGAGGGGACCGTCGACACAGGAGGGAGAAGACCCAGATCTGGAGGCTGGTGGGCTGCGTTCTTCTCTGCATCTGGGACCTGGAGTTTCAACCTCGAGGATCTGGACCTGACTCTGCCCCCTGCCCCTCCCCCCACAGAGCACCAGTCCTGGCGCCTGACGGGGGGCATCGACCCCTGTGAAGGGCAGGTGGAGGTGTACTTCCGAGGGGTCTGGAGCACCGTGTGTGACAGTGAGTGGTACTCCTCAGAGGCTGAGGTGCTGTGCCGAGCCCTGGGCTGTGGAACCACAGTGGAGCAACCCAAGGGACTGCCCCACTCCCTGTCAGGCAGGATGTACTACTCATGTGAAGGAAAGGAGGCCACCCTCTCTGACTGCTCCTGGCGGTTCAACAACTCCAACCTCTGCAGTCAGTCAATGGCAGCCAGGGTCCTCTGCTCAGGTATCCTCCCCCTGCGCACCCCATTCCACCACCAGATGGGCTAGGAGTGCCACCTGAATCTCTGTCCCTAAGGGCTTGCAGCCCAAGGGCCACAGCTTAGACTGGATCAGCAGGGACCATTCCCTTACTATGCTCAAGCAGACATTGGTAGTTAATCAGGACTTTCTTTACTGCAGGTGCCCAGCTCAGTCTCAGAATCATGAATCAAATGTGTATGAAGGCATTATTGCATGCTAAGCAGTGGTCTCCACTGAATCAAGTTGGCTCTGGAAATGAAGCCAATTTGCCATCCCAGAGCTGGTGATCATGGGAAAAGTCACCTTAGGAGACACCAGTAATAATAGCTGCAAGAGCATCTGGGCATTGCCCAGCGCTCAGGAGCTAATTTTGGTCTAGCCTCATACCCAATCTATGAGGTGATATTGATCATGAGTCACAGTATCATCATCTTACGTACCATAAAGTAAAACATTTGTTTTTTTATTTATATGAAATCAACTGTTGACATGCTGTCAAAAGGTAATAAGGCCATCTTCCAATTTCAAAGGTGTAAGTATGAAAAGTGAGATTGACACCTGAAGAAACAGGGTGTTGGTACCCTGTGGAGCTCAGACACTTGATCACGGTGTGATTCTGGCTCTGCCGTGTATCGGCCAGGAAGCTTTGAACAGTCCCTTAATCTCTGTGGCTTCAGTTTCCTGAATACGTGGGCGCTGCTAGGCCTTCCATGTGGTAGCTGGGAAATCAGATCATGTCCGTCAAGGGGCCTTGTAATCTCCGCTCCTATGTGGGCAGAGCTGCTCCATGGGAGTGCAGATTATGGTAATGAGGCTAACACACAAGCGTCCCATCCCCTGAAGCCCACAACTGACTAAAGACTGAATGGAAGAGGGATTTGTGGTCTGCAGCAGATGGTACAGAAAGAAGGGATGATTCTTCCGTCAGCCCCTATTCTGACCAAAGCACCTTCCCAGGGTGTAATTCATGATCCTCCTATTGCTGGGGGTGGGGGGGAGGCAAGTTTCCTTAGCCATGTGTCCCCGATGGGAACACATCCTGTTCCAGGTCACTTGTCTATCTAGTTCAGATTCTAACACAGGACCTGGCACACAGTAGGTGCTCAGTAAATGTGTTGAGTGAATGAATGAGTGGTGCTTTCTGGCAGGTTCTCGAAGATTGCAGAATATCTCTACTCCTGAAGTCCCTGCTAGTGTTCAGCCAGCCACCATGGGTGAGTGCTGCTTCTCTTGGAAGCTCAGTTGCCTCTATGATGTGTGCGGCGTGCGTGTGCGTGCATGAGCCTGGTGGTGGACTGGTGGTTTGTCCCCCCCCACCCCCACCCCCACACAATGCACTTGCCTTTCTGGGCACTGTGCTCCCCTCCCTGCCAACTAGACCACAGTTCACAGGAGTCTCCTCCCCCGACCGCTGTGACCTCCTGCTGTGCTGGAGACCCCGGGGTCCTGTAGTCCTGATGCCCTCCAGTGGGGGCACTCCTGGAGCAGCCAGGTGGTAGGCTGCTGAAGGTACCAGCCAGGGAGTGGGTCAGGTTCCAGGCACTGCACCCAGTGCCCCGTCACCCTTATTTTCAGGCCTGTACTCCTCCTGGCAGCTCAATAGGAGCGGCCTCATAACCCTTGCACGGAGGAAGGAAGAAGCGAGGCTCAGAGGCTGAGTGACAGCCAGCGGTGTTGCCCGGGACTGGCACCCACAGTTCTAATGCCAGACCCAGGCTTGGTCTGTCTGCCAGTTGGGTGTAGCTTGGGGGGTATCAGAGCAGACTCCTGGGGTTCAAATCCCAGCTGTGCCTCTTGCTAGCTGTGTGACATTGAGCAATTCTTAACCTCTCTGCCTCAGATCCCTGAGTACAGAGGGTGATAATCACAGTTCCCCTCCCCTAACGCTGAATTGATTCTTACCGAGCGCTAGCACAGGGCCTGCACGGGGGGAGCACTGCCAGCCGTTCTTATGATCATCTAGTGCAGGCAGACAGCCCCTGGCAGCCCTGGGCTACCCCAGAGTACCTTCCCCTCCCGCCTGGGTCCCCCTCGCCATCTCAGACACCCCAGACTCGGCTCATGGAGAGAGCAGAGGGGCAGAGTCCTGCTGGAGGCCCTGGTGGTGGGCGAGGGGCACAGGAGGGAGTGAGATGCTGGGAACTGCACAGGCTGTAGGGGGCACCTGCGGACCCCCAGCACTTCTGAGGTCGGGGGGGGGCACGCCTCCTCTAAAGAGCAGAGAGAGCAGCCTCCCAGGTCCATGCCCCCAGGACAGCCCTGACCCTGATCCATCAGCTCATCTCCCTGAAGCCCCCACTGCCACACAGCAGACCGACAGGGAAGGAGAAGTGAGAGCAGGTGAATCCCAGGCACAGAAGGGAGATCCAGCTTTCCTGGTGGTTTGGTCACGGCCAGGGGCGGCTCAGTCACCTCTCTGGGAAGTCAGCCTTGGTTGCCCCCACAAAGAATAAGGTGGTCCTTGTAGGGCCTCATGTCCCCAAGTTCTCTGTCCTTACCTCCATCACAGCACACGTCTCACTATGTGGGACTGGATCTCCTGTTGATCTCCCTCTAGAGAGCCCTGAGGAGATCTAGACAGCCTCCCGAGGCTTTTAACACTGGTGTCTTAACTGCCATCCCCGGGATTCAATGCCTGGTACGCAGTGGGTGCTCAATAATTAATTGTCTATTGAGCAAAGACTAAGGACCAAAGTCTCGCAGAGAGTGTCACCGGAGGAAAGTTTTGGGCAATAAATTCATTTAGTCAATTACTCATTAATATGCATGTATTGAGCAACTACTGTATACCAGGCACTTAAAGGGAGGAGAAAGTTAGGTGGAAAGGGAGGTGGCTCTGCTGTGGGGAAAACGGAGAGGCAGGCAGAAGGGTGGAGAGTCGCCTGGGCCGCTCCTTTCTCGCTCTGAATGGAGCCCTTATTTCTAGGGTCGTCTGCGACAGTGAAGGTGGAGGACTGGGGGTCCCGGGAGCTGACGCTCCTCATCCCCTGCATCCTCCTGGCAGTTCTCCTCCTTGTCTCCCTTATCTGCATGGCTGTCGTCCTCTTGAGAGTTAAAGGAAAATACGGTAGGTGGCTCGCAGCAGGGCACAGCAGGCCTCAAGTGTGGCCCTCCCAGGGGCACAGGAGCCTCCGAGGGACCCCAGCAGGAGTGGCACCCAGACCCGCCCCTGGGGAGCTCCTCCTGGTGATGGGAAGGATTTTCCCAGCATGCCTAGAGGAAGCGGCAGACCAGATGGGGGTGTGTGTGTGTGTGTGTGTGCGTGTGTGTGCGGGTGTGTGCGCGCCTGTGAACAGGTATGTGTGTGCCTCTGTACTGGTGTGTGCAGGGAGCACGAGGAGGAGGTGTCTCATGGAGACCTGAACCTGGAAGTCTGAGAGAGGGCATAAAATGACGTGTAGACCTCTGCCCGCCCTCCCTCAGCCCTCCCTGTTCCAGCGAACCAGCAGCACCTTCCCACCACCATCCCAGCAGGGAGCAATAGCTATCAAGCGGTCCCCATCACCATCCCCAAAGAAGAAGGTAGGCTGTCACCCACCTGGTGGGGCGGGGGGACAGAAAGGGTCGACTTTCTGGTAGGTCAGTACCACCCAGGTCTAAGCAGGGCCTGGCTGGGAGGAGACCTGGGCAAGTCAAGTCCCTCTCTGCTTGGAGGACAGATGACATGCCAGTCCAGTCCTCCTGGGACTCCGGGCTTTCCAGTTCTGGATAAACGTGGGCCACGGACACTTGGGATCGTGGTTCTCAGAGGGAACCTCTGCTTTACTAATTAGCTCGTCCCTTTGTGATACTGGCACCTCCTGCACTATCCTGCCCCAGCAGCTGCCCTGCAGAGCCCCATCTAGATTCTCTGGGGACATGATTTTATTTCATATTTTCTGACTAAAGACGATCGGATCAGTTGTCTCGATTAATTGGGTCAATTACCTCTTGAAAGGTTTGCACAGGAGTTTGAGTTGAATCATTTGCGTTCTGAGCAGATCCGATCACCTTAATTTGGGAAGCGTTCAATGCCATGGAAAGCAATAGAAAACTCAGCCAAATATTAGGAAGATGATTTGCACGCAGTATCCATGTATTTGAAAGGAGGCTATAATAGAGCATGGCACACGCTGAGCCCAGGGAGCCTCACGGAATAGCACCACCTATAATTTAGAACCAGGTCGCCTGCTTCCCTGGGCAGGGGGAGAACCTCTCTGTGCCTCAGTTTCTTCAGCTATAAAATGGGGATGGTAATATCCCTATTTTGCTGAGTTACTATGAAGGTTAAATGAGCTCATGTTTGTACATGTTAAATATGTTAAAATAGTGCCTGGCACATGGTATTAGCTAAATTAATAAAAGCCGTTTAGTTCTCCATATTTGACATGGAGGAGGACCTTGGCTATCAGGGTGGAGGGTCCTGTACAAAATGGACCACCTGGTGCTCTTCCTGCCACCCATGCTCTGGGCACCCCCATGTCCTCCTGCCCACCGCATTGCCTGTCCTCCACCCCGGGCCCTGCTCTGTTCTCTCCCCAGTTCCCAAGCTGCCCATCCAAGTCCGGGTCCCGCCCCCCGAGGACTCGAACTCCAGCTCGGACTCCGACTATGAGCACTATGACTTCAGCTCCCAGCCTCCCGTGGCCCTGACCACCTTCTACAGTGAGTGCAGGGCCACCTGGCCGCCTCAGGGAGAAGCCCCAGCTGATCTGGGACCTTCGACAGGCGTGGCTGGGGCAGAACCGCCCTCATTACCACCACCACCACCTCCCCACCCCCGCTGTGACTGTCAGTGACCCTACGCTCAGGTTTTCAATGCCTGTGACCCTGGAGGGACTTGAATCCCACCCCTGTCTCTGGCCCGAAGGGTCTCAACGCCACAACCAGGCCCTGGACATTCCCCTGAGGGCTGCGTCTGTATGAAGAGTGGGAGGTGCAGGCGGGGGACGCTGGGATGCCCCTCTGGCCTGCCTGACCCCCTCACCCTCTCAGCACCCACAGCAGGGCCAAGGTGGTGCTGGGGATGGGTGGACCAGAGGACCCCACAGGTCTTGAAGAGTCACGTGGAAGCTTGTTAGACATTCCCAGCCAGACTCGCTTCTGCTGTTGAGTTGCAATGAGAGTTTGTCTGTGTACCACAGAGACCCCCATAGGACAGGGCCCTGAGAAGTGGGCGGCTTTCCAGCTGCTCTGCAGTCCCTAAGATGTCACTCCTGTCCCCACTGTCCCCTTGGCCACATTCACATGGCAGCCTACATGAAAAGCAAGGTAGACTTCGAGGAGTCGCACCCTCTGTGCCCAGGCTGAGACTGCGGGCTGCAAGACAGGCAGGCACTGGCCACCACCCGGCCAGCATGTGTCCGGACCCAGGCCAGAGGGAGAAGGCGGCAGGGGAGCAGGCAGCCAGCCCCGCCCGCCTGCTGGCTTGGCCTCCAGGGAAGGGGTGGGAGGTGCCACGTCTGGGAGCCCCAGGAACGAGTCCTCAGGACCCGGGACTCTGAGCTCAGGCACGTAGGACACACGCGGAGTCCCAAATCCTGTGACACTGGGACTAAAGTCAGTGGTGCTGGATTCCAGGACTGGCTCCTGGTCCTGGGTGCTCAAGACCAAATCTCCGTCCGACTGTCCGTCTCACTCTGAAACCTGAAAGTGCCCCAGGGTCTGTGACAGGATTCTAGCTCATAGGCTTCTGCTGGGGACAGGTTCCTCCCAGGGCCCCATCAATCCGTTTCTGGAGCCACCAGGTCCCAGGGGGAAACCCAGGCTCGACTTTTCCCTAAGTGGGGGGAGGCGCAGGGCACTCGGGCCTCTGGCCAGAAGCCACCTGTCTCGGGGCTGGCTCCGGCCCTGGACTGAGGTCAGATGTCTGCCTGGACCAGGGCAGGGGCTGGAGCCCTGCAGGAAAGGCTGACCCCTCTCTCCCTGTGCTGTCCCCCCAGAGAACCCCAGCCTCCTCCCAGGCCCTGAGACAGGGAGGTGAGCCTTACCCCTCCCCACTGCCACCTCTGCTTTTTGCAGATTCCCAGAGGCACCGGGTCACGGAGGAGGAGGCCCAGCAGAGCAGGTTCCAGATGCCCCCTTTAGAGGAAGGTGAGTCTGGGTGGGAGTCTTGGTGAGGTGGTGGGTGGGACGCCAACCTGGCCTCAGCCTCAGCAGCTCAGCTCAGCTTGAGACACACGGGCAGCAACCTCCCTCCATGGAGGGGCCCTGACTTTAACCATTCCTATAGGTAGTAAGTTCTTTCTGGAGTCTCACTTAAGGCCCTCTTAGTATGTTGCTTCCTCTTTCCTCATCATTCTCTCTCTATCGACGCAGGGGCTGAGGAGCTGCATGTTTCCCACGTCCCAGCAGCCATCCCCGGACACCACACTGCAGACCGTCCGTCTCTGGTCCCCCAGTTTCACCCAAGGATCAACAGTGGGTCCAGCACATCTTCTGGGGAGGATTACTGCAACAGCCCCAGCACCAAGCCACCTCCGTGGAACCCCCAGGGGTTTTCTTCAGAGAGGAGCCCCTTCCAGGAGCAGCCCCCCAACTTGGAGCTTGCTGGGTCCCAGGCAACTTTTGCAGGTAGCTGTGTGTCCCCCTGTCTTGCATCCTGTAGCCAGCCTGGCTAGAGGAGGCATAGAGTTGGGAACCCTGAACCAGGCCAAGTTCAGGATTCCAGTTCCAGATCAGCAGCGATTTGCTGTGTTACCTTGGACAAGTGTCCTTCCCACTCTGGGCCTTCATTTCCTCACTTGTCACAGTGGGGTCTTGGCACTCCGGAGGGCCTCCCAGCTCCAGCAGTTCAAGAGCTGGCTGTGTCCTGGCAGAGGGTCACTGGTCCTGTGGATCCCAGCAGGGCCCTCGGCTGACGACAGCTCCAGCACCTCATCTGGCGGAGAGTGGTACCAGAACTTCCAGCCGCCACCTCAGCTCCCCTCGGTGGAACCAGGTGCTGGGCAGGGGGAGAGATCCTGGGAAAGGGGACGGAGAGTGACTGGGGAGTGAATGAGCTGGGCCGGGCGGGCTCTGGATTCACCGGATCCATCAGCCCAAGGGGGAAAGGGAGGGGTGAGAAAGGGCAGATCCGCAGTGAGTGAGAGGCTTGTTGAGTGAGCTCCATTTGAGGCCCGGATTCAGGCAGAAGCAGCAGGTCGGCCCCTGGGGGGAGCCTGCCTGGACCCCCTCGGCCACACCCTGGCCCCCGAGCTGCAGTGAGGGCGCGGTCCAGACCTGCTCACGCAGGGCAGTGACTGGGCCTCCTGCTGACTTGAGCCTCCTGGCCCCACAGGGACCCACAACCCCCAACGGGACTCCACCGACCAGGAAGACTATGATGACATCGGAGCTGCCTAGACTGGGTCCAGCCCGGCTCCAGGGAGGGCCCCTCTCTGCCCTCCTGCTCCCCTCTCCCTGCCTTCCATCAATCCCAGGGGTCAAGGCCTTCCCTGGGGAGGTGGAAGGGAACGCCCCGGAACCCCGCAGTCTCCGTCCATCCAGCAGACTGCCCACACGGCCCCAAACAGTAGCCCCTGATGGGGGCGGCCCCGGAGGGTGGGCTCCCTCTCAGGGTGAACAAGCAGGGCTTGGGCCATCTCTCCGCAGCTGCTGGAGGGTGGTGCTGGGTGATCCTAAAGCCCCTGCCCCCCTTGGGTGTCGGGGCATTGATTTCCTGAGCCTCAGGTAGCTCAGAGGTACTAAGAGTGGCAGAAAGGGCTCATCCTGATGCCACCCAGAGAGGCCCTGACTGGGATGGCTGAGCCAGGCCCTCACTCGCGGTGGTCACTGCACTGCTCCGCCAGCCGTCAGCAAGCAGGATGACCATGCGTCCCACCTAAGAGCCAGGGCCCCGGGCCAGTCCTGCCTCTGAGACTACCACGGACCCAGACGTTTCTGCTGTGCCCATCCCTGGACAGCTGAGCCTTATTCTGAGCTTCTTATGGTTTATGAGAACTTGGGGGCCCAGTCCCCATGGGGGAGGGGAACAGAGATGATTTTCAGGAAGGGCCCAGAGACTGCACCCAGCCCCGGGTGAACCAGAGAATATGCAGCGCCCCGCTGAGAGCCACACGTGTCCAGGCAGCCTCGAGAGGCTCAGCCAGGCCTTTGGCGTCCTGTGCTGATGATCCTGAGATTAAACTGAAATGCTGAATGAAACCAGGACGTGGAGTGACCAGTCCTTGACCTTGGCCAGGCCCAACTATGTGCGTGGGAGCATGCGTGCGTGCGTGGGGTCACCGCAGATCAGGAGAGGCGAGCTGGGGCCTTTATCTAGAGAGTGTCCAGGGGACACCAGCGAGAGGCGGAGGAAGACAGAGGGAAGGACCGAGAAAGTGTTCTTGAACGGGCTGATGTTGTGGGCAAGTGCCCGGCTGAGTACCGGGTCTTAGGACTGTCCCCCCAAGGGCAAGGGAGCTGTCCCAGCTCTGGTCCCCCACCTCTGCCTGCCGTTGGCTTAGGGGCCACCAACCCCCTCAGCCCACCCCCAGTACCCCCCAGCTGCCGTGTATGAGGTGAGCTGAGCCTGCTCCAGGGTCCAGAGGCACTGCCACCGGCAGAAGGCACACCTTCTAGGGCGACGGTGCCGGTGGGGGGAGGGTGCTCTGCGCGTGGGCGCGGCTCGCAGTGGGTGTTGGGTGCGGGCCAAGCAAGAGGCAGCTGTTGACCATTTAAGCAACGACGACGACGTACGTGTGAGTGAGCTGGAGACCCTCGGTGGCCCGGCACCGTGGAGGATGTTTGGGAGGGACACAGGTGCTGTGCTGAAAGAGTGCCCCTGCGTCCCTGGCAAGCTGCGGGGTTGATGTCTGGCCAAGGGACTGCACACCGCCCAGGAGGGGTGGAGCTGGGCTGGTGGGGACAGGACTGCAGCCCTCTGTCCACTCAGAGGGTGTGATCCCGGCCAGCAGTGGGGATGGAGGGGACAGGGCCAAGGATGCCTGCGCTGGGCAGCGGGGCGGGGCCTGCCTTCCGTTTGGGTCCCAGGGGTGGAGAGAAGGCAGGCGCTCCCCAGGGCAACCGTCACAGGATGCGGTTTCCTCTGATGGGCCCCCCTGGGCCAGCGGGGGATTCCTAGGGGAGGAGCCACGGCTGCGGTGGGCGGGGCCGGTCTCCCGCGGAGGAGCCCGGGTGAAAGCCTGTTGTGTTAGACAACCGGGTTCAATGCCCTGCTCCAGCCTGTCCTGGCTGTGTGTCCTCGGGCAAGCCACACAACATCTCTGAGTCTCTCCTTGCTGCACATTTGTCTGTAGGGGTGCACAGCAGGAGAGCGCAACTCCAGGTGGTGGAGAGGGTCAGAAGTTTGAGAATGAGTGTCCCCTCTCATTGGTAGACCAATGGCGATGAGCGAGAGATCTCCTTAAAAGGAGGAAGGGGAGGGAAAGAGAGACACGCTGAGGTTTGGAGGCAGAGTGACTTGTCCAGGTCACTGAGTTAATAGCAGAGTCCCAGTTCTGCCCTGTCCCCACCCTCAGAAGGACCTCAAAAACCTTTGGGTCCACTTCTCCCACCTCCCCAGAGCTGCCCGCCTCAGCAGAGACACCCCCAGGCACACAGTGCCAGAGAAGGACAAACCCTGACACATGTCCCCTGCCCCTCCACTCCCTCGACAGTCTGGGGACACAGGGTGAGGCGGGGTAAGGGAACTGAGGTCCAGAGGGTGACCACAAGGCCTACGGAAGATGATGAGATAGGAATTTGGGACTAGAGGGACAGACTGAGTCTCAAAGGAAGTGCCCCCAAAGTGTTAAAATCAGGAAACACCAGCGAACCTCTGAAATGCAGAGCACGCCCACAAACCATGGCCACTCCTGAGCGGCAAGCCCTTGGCCCTGACCTTGACCCATGCCCTTAGAACATGAGGGCACCAGGCAAGTGCCGGGAAAACTGGCCAGAAACTATGCAGCTCTGTCCGGGCTCCACTTGCAGTCCACCCTAGCAACTGTCCCTCTGTGAACCTCAACAGCCCCTGCGCGCCTCCCTCTGGACCTGGCCCACTCTCCCTGGGGACCACCTACTTTCCTAAGTGAACCTCGATGCCCTCGGCTGCCTGGGGCTGAAGTCTCCCCTCACATACGCCAAGAACCAGCTGTTCCCGAGTCCAGTCCCCGCCTCTCTGGGAACTCCTCCAGCCCCTCTTTGGAGACATCTCCTCTCCTGGGACAGCGATGGGCGCTGCACCCAGAAAGACCCTTCCCCATCTCCACGACCTGCTCCTGAGTGAACCAGCATGTGCCAGGCAGAGCCGGGACTGGGAAACCCAGATACGTGGCGTCCCGTAGGCTCTGACTGACACAGGTTCAGGTTACGTGAACCTGGCAGGTGAATCCCTGCTGTGGGAATGGGCAATATCCCAGCTGTGAGCTCACCCAGCCCTGCTAGTCCAGGGAGAGAAGGAGGTTCCAGGGAAGCACTGGCCCGACTGGAGCTGGGGGAGGCCAATCCAGAAAGGGTCACCCTGGGAGGCCATGCCTGAGCTGGTCCTGCAGGCTGAACAGGCAGTAGTGACCCAAGCTGAGAGGGAGGTGTTCCAAGCCAGCGGGAGTGATGAGCTCAAGACAGCAAGAACTGAGGCTGGGGACAGTCAATTCTTATACCAACCCTGTTTTGAAAGCCATAGAACTAAGGCTCAGAGGGGGTAAGTAAAACACCCAAGGTCACACAGCTCAAGATTTAAATACAGGACATCTAACTTCAGAATCTGAGCACTGACTTTGCCTCTTCTGGTGGAAACTTGTTCCTGTCCCTGTGGCATTAGAGCCATGCTGAGGGGCCCAGCCAGAGCCCCAGCCTATCTATTTGGAGACAGCGGCCTATCTGTCTACCAATAGCACAGCCCCACGGTGCACTCTGGGATGTGGGGCTTGGGGTCACGACCTGGGTACCCACACAGAGCCAGACTCTGTGCTGAGCCCTGAGGGCACAGAGAGGAATGAAGCCTGGCTCTTACCTTTGGGGAGTTTACAATCTGGAGGGGACTGACAGAGATGGATGACTGCAGTATGTCACCACAGATTGGTGGTGGAGGTGACAGTGATCAGGTAGGTTGCCTTTACCATGTGCCCGGCAGGCATTATGTCATAAGGGCACTCTGAGAAGGTATCATCTCCTCTCTTTATAAATAAGTCAACTGAGTCCCAGAGAAGTTAAGCAACTAGCCAGAAGCCACACAGCTTGGTGGGAAGCATCACTTTTCTACCTAGTTCAGAAACCCAAATGTGAAACACTGCATGGCATAGTGAGGGTGCATCATGGGCACGTTTAACCCACACGAACTTTGGTGTCTGCTCAGCAGCAAAAAGAAAAGAGCCACTGAGGACACCACTCCTCCCCGTGGAGGACCCACAGCAGGATGCTCTCGTCCTCACCCCCTCCCTACCCTTCCCTTCCCCTGCCCCACCGCACTCCAGTAAATGCATTGGCTGATTTACAAACAGGCTTGCACACCTCTGCTGTCCCTCTTTCCTATTAAAAACACAGGGTTGTGTCCACACACTCAGGCTCAGAGAACTTCCTCCGGATCCTGAAGAGTAACGTCAGTGTGTTCAAGGTCCACCCCACGTGCCGTGCCGCTCAAGCCCGTAGGACCTCCACAGCAGACGGAGCTCCACCACGTGGCGCCAGAGGTTGTGCCGTCACAGGGGAAGGTGTGACGAAAGGGGGGACACTGGCAAGCCATTGAAGGGTGCGCAGAGTTTGCTGGATGGAGCGTGAAGGACGTTCTCAGGGACTCTCACGTCAGCCTAGCAGCACTGTGAGACAGTCCTGACACCTTTCTTCCCACACACATCTCTCCTCCAGCCCCGTCACTCCCCAATTTCTGGGGGACATCTATCAAGGATCCTGAGAACTGTGAGGACTCCATAAACCATCTTGTGACCACCAGACCCACGCCGACCCCTCGTGCCTTCCGGGACCCTCTCCTCCCCGAGTCTCCTTTCACAGAGGAGCCGGGAGTGGGCCCGGGGCTTTGGCGCTCACGTGGCCGCGCTCTCATCCAGCATCTCCGCTTCTCTGGGTGAACCTCTGGCTCCCGACTGGCACGTCCTCAAACTCGTCTCTGTGACGTTTGTCATGGAACCCACTCATCCCGAGTTGAGGTCCCCATCTCAGGAACTCCCTCTGTGACACAGGATGGTGCTCATTGCCGGAGCCCGGGAGAAAGGGCACGGGAGAGAAGGACCCGGGCACTGGGGAGTGACGAGCAGTTTCTGGGGCAGGGGAGTGACCTGCTAGGACAAAGCTCCTTTCATGAAGCAGTGTGAGGGGCAGGAGCCTGAGGAACAGAGGCCAGATTGGAGGTGGCCACGGAGCACAGATGGCCACGGAGCACAGGTGGCCACGGAGCACAGATGGCCACGGAGCACAGGTGGCCACGGAGCACAGGTGGCCAGGACTGGGGATGAGATGAAGTGAGATGAGATGAGTGAAGGCTCCCAGGATGCGGAGCGCAGACAGATGACTTCCCAGCATGCAGCCTCCAGCCCTGGGGGAGGGGATGGCGGTGACATTAATAGCAGCAGCTGCCGTTCCCAAATCCTCGCTCCACGTCAGATGGGGGCACGGCATGGACACCAGCCTTGTGTGATCCCATCTTACAGCTGAGGAAACCGAGGCTCGGAGGCTCCCCCTTCATCGTGGAGGAAGGCCCACAGCTCCCCCGGGGGTGGGACGGCCCACGGAGCTCTTGCCCTGCCTGCTGACTGCATGCCCTGCTGGGCAGCCATGTGCCCCCCCGCAGGCCCCGTGGTTCCCCTGCACCCCCAGATGCCTGGAGAGCCCCAGGAGCTCTGGGGGATGGGGGGAGAGCCCAGGCCCGGGCTCCCCTTCCCCGTCCTGCTGGTACCCATCCCTGTCCCTGGAGACCTCACCTGCGAGGTACACCTGCCGCGCTCCACCCCCTCCCCATCTCCCATCTGTGGTTTCCTCTTCCTCTCAGAGACTCCCTGGACAGCTCTGGAGGTGGGCAGAGGAGATGGGCACCTGCGTGGCCGCTCAGGGGGCCCCTCTGGGCCGCCCTGGCCTGCTGAGGATGGGACGGGGTCTCCAGAGCAGGGCGGCGCAGGGGAGCCCCATGAAGGGAGAGCTGAGTTCAGAGTCGCCTCAGTGGAAAGTTCATCTCCCACCACATCCTTCAGCTGTTTACCAGCTCGACGGGGCTCTGCATCCTGACATGAAAAGAGGCTCACCCTCGCCATCATCATGGAGGAAGGACCAAAATAGCAACCAAGGAAGACAGCAGAGACGGCGGGGGAGGGAGAGGAGAGAAGGGGATCCGAGCAGACAAGGGAAAGGATGGGCAGCAGGGCCTGAGGAAGCCCTGTGTCCACCCCACCTGTGTCCACCCCCACCTGTGTCCACCCCCACCTGTGTCCACCCCCTGTGTCCACCCCCACCTGTGTCCACCCCCATGTCTACCCCCACCTGTGTCCACCCCCCTGTGTCCACCCCACCTGTGTCCACCCCATGTGTCCACCCCCCTGTGTCCACCGCCTTCTGTGCCCGAGAAGTGGCCGCAGGGTGGGGGCGGGATGGGCAGGAGGGGGTGGGGACGCTTTCCTGGGGAGGGAATCCAGCCCCCCAGGATGGCAGCCAGTCCTGCTCTCTCTTTCCAGGCCACCACACCTCCAAATGGCCACCCCCTAAGTCAAAGGAGTAGGGCACCTGTGCCCTGGGGCAGGGACCCTGCTGAGAAGTATTTGGTCCCGAAGGACCAGCTCAGGAGCATTCCCCTGCCTCCAAGTGCCCTGCCCTGGAGCCCTGGCTGGCCTCACTGCCCACACCTTGACCCCCTCACACAGCTGGAGAAGGAAAATGACCCACGTCCACACTCGCCCAGGGCCACCCAGTTCCCTCTTCCAGAATCCATCGCCCTGACCCCGCTCCAAGCCTCCGCTCCTGGGGTCCAGGCGGGTCCAGGTGGCTCTCATCCTACAGGAGACCCTCAAATAACGAGTCAGCAGCCCCCCAACTCTCCTGAACGTCGAGGACACAGAGACTTCCTTTGCCATGTGACCATGACAGTCACCCTCCACTCCCCAGTGCCCGAAGGTCCTGCAGCTAGCTCTGCCCTTCCTGTTTTGGCCCCCGTTCCTCCCACCTGCTGGACAACCCGAAAAGGTGGGGCAAGTGCTGCAGCATAGGACAGAGAGCACCTGCCCCCAGTAATTGCAGCCCCAGCACGGGGTCTGTCTCTGGCAGGGGCCCCACGAGAACTCAGGCTCAAGCTCACCCTCTGGCAGGATTCTCAAGCCCTTCAGAGGGTCCGCTGAGCCTGGTGCAGTGGCACACGCCTGTAATCCCAGCAACTCGGGAGGCTGAGGCAGGAGGATGGTAACCTGAAGGCCAGCCTTGGACACTTAGAGATCTTTTCTCAAAAATACAACTGAAACAGCTTGGGCTGTAACTCAGTGATCAAGTGCCCCAGGGTCCATCCCAGTCCCAGAGGGTCGGGGAAGAGGGTCCTTCTGGGATCTAGAGCCAGGCAAGGCCACCCACCATGGCCTCTGTCCCCAGGCCACCTGCCCTGGGGAGAGGTAGTCCAGGCCACAGTAGCCAGGCCCCTGTGCTCATGTTGAGGCTCCTTGGCTGCGGGAACTCTCAAGGGTGGGGGTGATGACTCTGGAGCCCTGCCCCATAATGACCCCGAGAGCCCACCCTTCGTTCCAGCTCACTGGTGTCCCCACTTGTCCCCGCCCCCTGGACAGGCTTTCCTCTCTGTCAAGGTTATCCGGCACCTGCAGCTGGGACTTACAGGCACCTCCTTGCACAAGCACATCTCCTCCCAGGCCCCAACAGCACCCAGGGGAGAGCCCAGCACCCTCCTCTGCTGGGTGAGATGAGCCCCCACCCAGGCCTGGGACAGTCCTCGACTCATTGCCTTAGCCCTGGACCGTGTCTTCTTTTCGTTACGTGGTTTTTCTTTCAATAGAGATACTGAAATAACTCGGGGTCAGCAACGCCCCAACTTGCCTGAACATCCAATTACAGTGACATTTTGTCACAAGATCATGACAGTCACCCTCTGCTCCCAAACTCATGGCCCCTTCTGCTGCTTTTAAAACAGATTTTTTTTTTATTTTTAAAATTTATTTTTTTAAACATAAATTTATTTTTAAAGGAATCTTCAGACATTTTACAAAACATCGGCATGTACTGTTCAAACATGATGACGTCACAGAATACAAAGATTCAAGAACTGTTTTGGACTAAAGGAGCCAAGGAGACATGACAGCCAGGCAGGGTGGCACTCTCCTCTAATCCCAGAGACTCGAGAGACTGAGGCAGGAGGATCGAAAGTTCGAGGCCAGCCCGGGCAATTGAGGGAGACCCTATTTCAAAATGAAATATAAAAAGGTCTAGAGATACAGCTGTGTGGCAAAGCATCCTTGGGTTTAATCCCTAGTACCACAGAAAGAGAGAGAAGGGGAGGGAGAAAGGAGGCATCTAGGAATTCTTTGTATTATGCTTAAAACCTTTTTTTATATCTGAAATTGTATTAAAATTGAAAACCTGCCGGATGCGGTAGGGCACACCTGTAATCCCGGCAGCTCAGGAGGCTAAGGCAGGAGGTTCACAAGTTCAAAGCCAGCCTCAGCAAAAGCAAGGTGCTAAGCATCTCAGTGAGAACCTGACTCTAAATAAAATGCAAAATAGGGCTGGGGATGTGGCTCAGTGGTTGAGTGCCCCTGAGTTCAATACCCAGTGCTAGATAGATAGATAGATAGATAAATAAAATCAATTTAAAGGACACCTGTATTGCTATTGCAAGTGGAAAACTGTTATCTTCTTTTGCTATAAATTGAAAATGATTCTAAAATAAAGCAACACTGCTACTCTTGATGGATACATTTGTCTGCTCAGGTCTGAGCCGAGGATTTGCCCCTTCCTGGCCATACGCCAAAACAGCCGAGAGGGAGAGGAGGGAAGATGTCCTCACCCCCACCTGGAGGAGCTCCTAGCTGTCATGAGAAGACAGGCACCGAGTTAAAAAGGACATTGCTTCCCACTGTGTAGAGTCCTGTGTCCTTGAGTTCCAGAACACTGATTCCATGAAAGTCTAATGGCACCCTTAGGCCCGGTTCCACTGGGACGCCCTGGTGCCAGAGGACAGGCCCTCGTCCTCAGGAAGCTCACAGCCCGGCGGTCCTGGGTGGAAGGTATCGAGGACAGGGCAGACTCCTCTGAATCCCAGTGTTCCCAGGGCCCAGGTGTCCGGGGTGGCGGCCGCAGAGCTGGCAGGGACCCCAGGAACTGAGGCAGTGGGGGCAGCTCAGAGCTGGGGAGGAAAAGAGAGCAATGTCAGTGTGGGGGGATGAGTGGCAGGACAGGCCCCGCCTCTTCACCCCAGGAAAACCAGCCCCAGGGTCGTGGGTCCCTGAAGCACCTGCTGTGATTCCTGCTGTCCCTGCTGCCTGCAGGCCCTTCCTCCCCAGCACCAGACTGCTCATTTCTCAAAGCCACCATCATGATCAAAAATAAGGACAGCCTGACTTGTCTGATATTTTTGTCACTCACACTCTGACGGAGGTCCTGGGACAGGAGGAGGGTCCCTGGAGCTGAAGAGCCATTGTCCCGACTTCTAACCCATGAGGTGTGCAGGTGAATGAGACCGGTCACCTCCTGCCAGGGCCACGCTTGTCCACTGTGGTCACTCTTGCCCCGCCCCCACCCGCTGTACCATACTGAACTCTCTGGAAGGAACCCAGGGTGCACAGCCCACCCCTAAGGAGTGGGGAACTGCACTCCACCCCTTGAAGGGCAAAGCTTCTCCATAAATATTTGAAGTATTTCCTCAGGGGAGATTTGCCTCTGTTCCTCTATCTGTTCAATTATTTATATATATATCAGCCGAGCCCAGTAGCCGAGCCCAGTTCATATTGATGTCCCAGCCCTAACCCCCAGGGAATCCTCCTGCCCTCTCTTTTCTTGAACTGTAACCCCCCCACCCCATGTCTTTTCAAAACAACCTAACCAGTGTTTCTTGAGCACCTACTACATGTCACGTTCTCTGCTCATCTCCAGGGATGCCTGGGGGGAGGGCGGTAAGACGTGGTGCTGACCCCCCAGTGGCTGGCACCACCAGTAGATATTGGCTGAACAATAAACGAGGGTCTTGGTGCCGGAGTGACTGATTTTCGCATCCCAAGGAAGGGGACTGTACAGATACAGGAAACAGACAGGAACGCACCTCCAGCAGGCAGGGGCTGTTGCCTCCCCACCGCACCCCAGCACCCCAGCACCCCAGCACCCCAAGGAGAATCTGGCTCCCCGCAGAAGTTCAATAAATGCTTGAAAATGGGTCGGGAGGAGCAGTCCTCCACTTCCCCGGGAGCACCTTTCAAAGGCCTGGCGCTTTTGTTCTGCACAAGACACACCTCAAGGTCCCCTCCTGCGCTGAATCTGGATCACCCACGTGGTCGGCGCGGGTGGGTGGGAGCTGCTGCCCGTCTGCCACCCACCTTCCTAACCGTGCTGCTGTGTGCGGTTATCTAATCACATGGTCTGACTCTATGAAGGTGAGTGGAAAATGGAAACACCAAGGGCTTGATTCCAACGAGAAGAGGGGGTCTCGCTGACCCAACCCTGCTAAGTCCCAGCGGAGACCCCCGAAACTGGTCCTGAGGTCCACCTTGTCACGTGGCCTGGCCTGGCCATTACAGGGCGGGTTGGGATGAGGAGCCACCAGGCGGGCACACATGCCCGCTAAGGAAAAGGTTCTGCACTGCACGCGCAGCCTCTGAAGGTCTGGGTTAACTGTCTCTGTGGAGAGGTAGGTTTGCTCTTCCTTTGACATGTTTCTATAAATAGGCCCGCTACAGCCTGAACATCTGTGTCCCACAAAGGTTTTAAAAAGTTGTAAATGATGTCACCATCTCCCCCATTCCTGCCCCAATTTCACACAAGGAAGGGCCTTGCCCCTCCCCCGCTCTCCCCAGGCAGCCCCTCCCCACCCTGGTCCAGGACAGGCCAGTTTTCTGAGGGTCCCCGACACCACCCCTGGTGTCCTTCTCCCTGTGTCCTGAGCCAAAGGGGCCCAAGTCCTCCTGGGGGACAAAAGAGCCCCTTGGGTCTGGGAGACCGAGTGACACCTCTGAATATTAGCACCCTTTAGCGTATCACTTTTTTTTAATATTTATTTTCTAGTTATCGGCGGACACAACATCTCTGTTTGTATGTGGTGCTGAGGATCGAACCCCGGGCCACACGCATGCCAGGCGAGCACACTACTGCTTGAGCCACATCCCCAGCCCTAGCGTATCACTTTTTCATCAAGCAAAATGAAAAGACGAGGCGTGATCAGAAAGCCAGCCTGGGGCGGTGTCCCCAGGCAGAGTGTCTGTGCCGCCTGCTTAGAACCAACAGTTACTCCTGCACTGCCTTCAGTTTTCATTTAATTTGTGAAACATAAATCCTGCTCCTGCTCCAGCCCCTCTCCTCCCCTTCCACCAGGCCTCTGTGGCAGCTACTGTCATTATCTCTGTCATCTAGGGGGGGACAAGTGACAAGAGATCCAAAACTCAAACCCAGACCCGGGAAACCGGGACCCTCGCTCTGCCACCGCCCTCGGGTCTCCAGTACCAGCCTGGCACCAGGGGAGGGGGAGAGGATGGACCCTTCTCCGGATCCCCTCAAGGGCTCCGATTTTCCTCTAAGAGAGGAACGCCCACGCGAAGCCCGGAAAGCCGACCTGGGCGCTGTGCTTGCGATGAGTTTATCGTCACCATCTCCGCAGCCGCCCCCTCCCCGGGGTCTGGGTCTGTGGGGCGCTGAGCACCTCCGGTCTGAGAGGCTTCCTTAGGTGGGTGGAGGGGCCACCTACACTGGCAGAGCGCGGGTGCCACCGCCCAGGACCCCGCGAGTCCAGCCCGCTCCCCGAAGCAGCAGAGGACGCATCGCGAGCAGACCCGGCAGCCCACCAGCCTCGGTCCCCTCGGTCATCAGAAGACACTGCAGAGCTGCCAAGCCAGGAGGAGGGACACTTACGGTCCCAGCGCATCTGACCCTCTCACTGGAAGAGGGGCTGAGTCTCCCGACACCTGCAAAGTCCAGGCCTGTTCCGGGCTTTGGAGATGAAGCTGATGCTTAGAGGCTGGGTGACAAGCCCCCCAGCCAGCTTCCCAAAAGTCTCAAACCGGCAACCTGGGGCCAAATTGGACCCGTGGGTGTGTCTTTTGAGGCCAACTCAGTGTTTATTTTTATTTCTGGAATGAATGACCAACATTTGAAAATCAGGAGACTTGAGA
Source organism: Marmota flaviventris (assembly GCF_047511675.1). Taxonomy (NCBI): domain Eukaryota; kingdom Metazoa; phylum Chordata; class Mammalia; order Rodentia; family Sciuridae; genus Marmota; species Marmota flaviventris. Next base: position 11,675,278 of record NC_092506.1, on the reverse strand, counting down.
GAGAATTCCAGATTCCTGAAAGTGGGTGGCCTCCGTTTAGAACCCACCAGGGGCTCCGGGTGGCGCTGGCTTTGCCATTGCTGCCTCGCTGCTCAAAGCTCCCCTCACCAAGGACAGCTGGTCATGTTCGACCCATGGGAAGGCACAGCACGGAGCCTGGCCAGGGCAAGCTGGAGAGGACAGAGGGACCCTGATCACCCAGCCCTCCCCTCCACGCTCTTGATGTGCCTCCTTCTGGCCCAAACCACACAGCACAGCCCACTGGAGTGGATGGGGCCATACTGTTTCTTTCTGGGGGACCTGGAGGGCCTGGACGCTGTGGCCTGTCCCTGTCTGCCTGGAACTCACTTGGCACCTCCCGTGAGACCCACAAGAGATGAGGTTTACAAAGACAGGGTGGGTGGAGAGCAGATGTGTGGCCCCGTCCTGCCGTGGAGCCTGGCACCCTGGGTGGGCTGGCCTAAGCCCTGGGTCTGGTCCCTCCCGAGGCTTCTGGGAAGTTTGTGGAATGGGCCAGGATGAGCTTCTGGGGCACTGGCAGGTATTCTAACTAGACAGACTGACTTGCACAACCTTTGTCTGTTCACAAGCACTGAAAGGGACCAACGCTGGGAAGAGCCCCTCACCAAAATGTCCCCCGCCAAGCCACCTCACCCCTGTGCCCTACGGGTGTTGCTTCCTCCAGGGTCATTTTAAAAGACAGGTACTCCTGGCAGGTATCGATCATTAACACCTGGGTGTGAATTGCTTTCTCAGACTTCTCAAATCTTTAGAGGTGGAACAGAACTCAGAGATCACTTTGTCCAAACAGTGTTTTTGTTTTTTTTTTTCCCCCAGATTTAGCCACAGTCAGGAGCAGAGGCTTCCTGAAAACATCCAGATAGCAACTATCTCAGAATTTGCTGCCCATGCCTGCTCCCGTGAAACTTCTCAACTCTGCCATAGAACCATAAGGCACGTGCTGACAGTACATAAAATAACAAGGGTGGCTGTGTTCCGATTCCATTTTAACTCTGGGCGCCAAAAATTGAATTGTATATAATTTGTACATGTCATGAAATATTCTTTTTTCCTTTATTCCCCCCCAGTCATTTAAAAAATGTAAAAACTCCTTTCAGCTCTCAGGAACTCCAGAGGGCCACAGTTTGCTTACCCCCTCCCTCCCCATCTAGTGGGATGGTTTCCAGAAAGCCACCTTGTAGGCCTTGCGCATTTCAAAGCTGTTTTCTAAAATGTTTCATCAAAAGTGCAAAGAAGCAGGATGTGATTCATATCTCATCGCCAATGTCATATTTTCAATACTGATATTTGAAAAGAAAATTTACACCATCCTTTTAAATAAAACCAGTAGAATTGAACCTTGGTGTCCATCACCGTTTATTAGATATTTTTGTTATTCCTTTTCCCCCTGCAACTTTTATTCTCCATACAATTTTTTTTTTTTTTTTTGGTACCGGGGATTGAACTCAGGGGCACTCGACCACTGAGCCACATCCTCAGCCCTATTTTGTATTTTATTTAGAGAGAGGGGCTCACTGAGTGACTTAGCACCTCACTGTTGCTGAGGCTGGCTTTGAACTCGAGATCCTCCTGCCTCAGCCTCCCTGACCTCTGGGATTACAGGGTGCACCACCACGTCTACATTCTCCATATGATCTTATCCTGATATCTTTCCACGTCATCTTGTCCTCATATATTTTCATGTTGCTAAGTCTTACAGTGACCTTGAATGATTCTTCCATGGTTCTTTGAAACCAAAGTATATATAAATTAAAATGCTAAGATTTTATCTTAATTCACTGTGGCCATAGGCTCTGACAAACTTTCCTCTTAGATTATTTGCCAACTACAATCACTGTAAGCACCCAAAGCAATATAGCCTGGGTATTACAGATTTTGATATTATTTATTTTATCAATATACTTATATTATATTATATTATACTTATATTAGCCACAAAAAGCTAAATTTAATTGGAAGTGTATCTTAATGCATTTAGAGCATTTTCCCTCTCATTTAACATTTAATTATATTATTAACTGCTAGAACAAGATAGGAATTAGCATCCTATTTTTAATTTCTATAGATATGGGTACTGAATGCATGGAACTCAGGTTTTTTTACAGTGATTCCAAGTTCTTCAATCCTGTTGGATGCAAAAAAAAAAAATCACAAAATAATCTCAATTCAAACCATTTTTTATTTTATCTTATTCCATTTTGTGTTTATGGGGATTGAACCCCAGGCCTCGCGAATGCTAGGCAGATGCTCTACCGCTGAGCTACGTCCTCAGACCTACTTTTTAATTTTTTAAATGTTGAAAATAAAAACTGGAAACCATCTGACTTGCAAAATGATTTGTTCCCCGTGTCAGAGTCATCTAATTCCTCAGCACTCATGCCGATACCTCAAACATCCCTTGATTGTGCCACCCAAGTTTTTCCACCCAGTAGAATCCGGAATGGGCCCGGACGGCATCTCTTTAGTGAAGTGGGAGAAGAGCATTGTGAAGGACACGTGAAGGTCAAGGCGTGTGAGAGGTGACCTGGGAGGAAGGAGGCCCAGAAGGAAGTCAAGGACCCAGAAGCAGATTCCCTCTAAGACCTTCCCATCTGAAGACCCCCAGCTCGGCACAGAGGAAGACAAGCTCGTATCCTGCCTGAGAACTGGAAGTGATCTGAATCATCTTGTAAGAACAGTTCCATGCGACACCCGCCCCCCCCCAAACACCAGGCTCTGGCACAGCTTTCAGGAGCCTCGGGCGGTGTCCACAGGATGACCCCGCTCCCTTTGAGTCCCTGGGAAAGCTCAGGGCTCCCCAAAGAGTTTAGCGGTTGTTCCAGCCCATACCTGAGGATGGGCCCTGACCTCCCTTTTCTTAGAGCACAAACTTCCAATCATAGATCCTCTCTTTGTCCCTGAGAGACGTACCTCGGTATCTCCTGTGACCCAGGAGCATCTTCCTCGGGGGCCTGAGAGCCATTCCTTTGACATGCGGTCCCTGGGACACAGAAGGCCTCCCCTCCCAGGCTCTAGGGGAAGGTACGAGCCTCACTTTGATTCCCGTCTGTTCGCTGACCGGGAGGCCCAATCACAGGGACACTGATCACACTCCGACCCTTCCTCGATCTCTGTCACTTTTCACTTGACTCTGCCTGAGCCCCCTCCCTGCCCCCTCGTTGTGCCCTAAGACGGCAGGTCACCTCGGTGCACTGGACTTCTTCCCTACTACAGTGGCCACCACAGAATGACATCTTTCTTGATTCCCTCAACTGGGGCATGATTTTGTCTGTCTCCGACAGTGCAGAGGCCCCTTCCCCTGGCAGAACCAGTGACACATCAGTGTCCCTCCCCAAGGGACCAGAATTCAGCAGACCCCTTCTCCAGAGTGCTGGAGGCAATTGCCAACAGTGGTCACAGGAGCCACCAAGAGGACCCTGAGCTGAGTGGCCCAGCCACCATCACTCCTGCGGAGCCCCTGCCCGTCCCCTCACAGAAGATTTATCTTCCGGTGTTGTGGGGAGCCCAGCTCAGACGTCCAGGCAGGACAGAATGAGGACCTCTGAGTTTGGGAAGGGCCTCCTGTTCTGGGAGAGGAGAAGCAGGGCCCTGGTGATTGGGGCCTGAAAGGAACCTTGATGATCCATGAAGATCACCAAATGTACAGGGCCGACTGCACAGTGGAGTGGGTGGGGAGGGACAGGAGGGCACTGGGTGGCTTTCCTGAGGCTGCAAAGCTAGTCGAGAACCTCATTCTCCTCCTTCTCCAGCCACCCTGCCTGGCCTGACACACGGCTGACGTGGGTCAGGTAAATGTCTGCTGATTGACAGCATGACCCCAAGTCCCTCACACGGCTCAGACCTGTTCACCTTGGCAGGTCCCAGATGCCACCGCAGGAGGTCCAGGAGACTGTTCTGGGCGTGGGAAGCCAACGTGGATGTGGATGTGGTAAAAATCCAGGTTGAGACTGTCCCTTCTGAAATGGAGCAATGTCCCTCCCCCAGGGAGCTGTCTAGCTGCCTCGTGGTGGGTTCTGGAAGGCCTTCCTGGGGCGTGGGGGGATAAGCAGGAACATTTAACAAAGAGGGTACCTGGGGCAGGGGCTTGGACTCTGCCCCCCCAAGGAGCCCTGACTTCAAGGCCCCTGGAATGACCAGGCTCGATGCAGACATAGGAGTGAGGTCCCATGGTCCCCTGAAGGGGTCTGGTGGCAGCTGCCTCTGAGCTAAATAATGGATCTTTTCAGAGACCTAAGCACTCCATCCAAAGCCCAAGGGGAAAGGCGGCCACAGGGGCACGGCCACAGGGGCACGGCCACAGGGGCAGGGCCAGGACCAGCCACTCCAGGAGACCCGCAGGCTGCTGGGAGGGGCTTAGACAGTTCTGCTCTACGGAGCCCCTCCTCATGTGGGGCTGAGTGTCAGTAATTGTAAAAAAGTGGAAAAACCTCCTAAAATGCAATCAGGACTGGCTGATCGGTGGTGGCACAGCCGTGATACGCTCTGCAGAGACCCTTATGGAGGTAGACCAGCTGTCCCTGGGAGGGAGCCCAGCAGGGGACCCAGTAAGGACATAGTTTAAAACAGCACGTGGCAAGACCTTGTCTAGGTAACGGTCCCCTCCCTCTCTCTCCCTCTCTCTGCCTCCCTCCCCGACCTCCTCACACACCAGGCATCTGTAGTCAGCAAAGTGTCAGGGCCAGCGTCCTGGGCGTAGGACCTGCCTCAGGGCCCACACTCGGGGGGGGGGGGGCCTCAAGCTGCAAGCTCTCGTGTCACCATCTCAAATCTTTTTTTAAAAGAAATATTTATTCTTTAGTTGTAGTTGGACACAATATCTTTATTTTATTTATTTATTTTTAGGTGGTGCTGATGATCAAACCCAGGGCCTCACACGTGCTAGGCGAGCGCTCTACCGCTGAGCCCCAGCCCCAGCCCCCTGAGCCCCAGCCCCAGCCCATCTCAATTCTTAATTAAGTAATTGGCCCTCTACGGAATAAATTCCCTTTTTAAAAATCAATTTTGCTGAGGTATAATTTACATGCAATAAAACCCACCCATCTTAAGTGGACAGTTGGAAGAATTTTGACAAGTGTGTGTGTGTGTGTGTGTGTGTGTCCATGTCACCACCACAGTCAAGACAGAGAGGGTCCCCATCACCCATAAGGCTCCTCATGCTCCCTGCAGTCAAGGCCCCACCCAACCCCACCCAGCCCAGGTGACCACCAATGGGCTCTGTCTCTAAGGTTAGTTTCACCGTTTCCAGAATGTGCTGAAATTGGAAGCTCATACACACACTTGTTTCTGCCTTCCTCCCTCTGGGCCATTTTCTGGAGTCTCCACATTGTCCTGTCTCAGCAGTTTGTTCTCTGTCTTTGGAGTGGAGCACGGAGACAGATCTACACTGCCATTTGTCTCTTCTCCCATCAATGGACATTTTAGAAGTTTCCAGTTCGGAGCTGTAATGAGCCATGCTGCTCTGAACTCCCACATACGCACAGATGAACATGCTTGCCTTTCTCTTACCCCTGAGCAGAATGGCCGTGTCGCATGGTAGGAGTGTGTTCAGTTGAATAAGACGCTGTCAAATGGTTTTCCCAAGTGGTCGGACCATGTTTACATACATAGCTGGTTGCATTTTTAAATATGAGGCACAATATATTTTTCTCCAACTTCTAATGCAAAAATAGACATTCTAGACTAATGTCCCCAAAGTCTGGTAACAAGAGTTAAATAGGCATCATTTATTGTACTGCTTTCCGCTTCTAATTTACAGGTGCTTCCACCTGAGAAGGTGCCTGGAGGTTTACAAAAAAATATACTGAGCACAGGGGCTGGAATGCGACTCACATCGTGTTGTTTGTTTCATTTGGTTTTGTTTTTCATGGCTCTGCGGATTGAACCCAGAGCTCACAATGCGAGCTAGTCAAGGGCTCTACCGCTGAGCTACACCCCAGGCCTCACCTAATGCTTCAAAATGAGTTTATCCTGCTTCCTGAATTATAGGGCTCTCTGATGGTAGAAAAGTGACTCATAGGGTCACCTTGATGTTTCAGGCATTTTATAATAATGGTTGCTTACTTGTCACGACAAAAGCTACAATTACTTGTTGTATTTTATATATATATATAAATACAAAAGGAACAAAAATACAGTTCAAAATCCTGATTATCATAAGGCCATTTTTGTGTTTGTGTGGATTTGGTATTCCTAGTACTTTCTACCTGATGTAATTAAAAACCTGAAATTCTTATCTACAAAAGCAGCACATTATTCTCACAGTCATTTAAAACAAAATGCTAATAATTAAGACTTTTTAAAATATAAGAGGCCCCTCCCCTACACTAACCCCTCTGCTGTGAACCTCCAAATATTTCTCAGGTCTGCTCGGTCCTCATATATACATGTATTTCAACACTGTGGACTTTTAAACACATGATTTTAAAATTTATATAGTTCTACATCCTATTTTTTTCATTTAGTACCACCTCTTTCAATATTCTTAGGGAAAAAAAAGGTCTTTAATGTATACATAATATTCCACTATGTATGAGCACCTTCATTTATTAAACTATTTCTAAAATGCTAAAGCATTGGATTGAGTCCATTTGTGAGTGTGTGTGTGTGTGTGTGTGTGTGTGTGGTGATGATGACGATGCTGTAATAAGTATCCTCATCAATAAAACTTGGCTGCCTCTTTGATTCCCTGCTCAGGTTAAAGTCCTAGAGCTAGAATTTCTGGATCAAACATGTATTATTTCAAGTTTTTTTTTTAAACTATTAACAAATCATCTCCAAAATATTATGATCTATTTATCCCTTGAAGGATCAAAATGCAGTTGCACCATTCCACAATTTTTTAACTATTTTAGGGAGGAAAATTCTTTTCTAGCTGGTAACAGTGGCACACGTCTATAATTCCAGTGGCTCGGGAGGTGGAGGCAGAAGGACGGTAATTTCAAAGTCAGCCTCAGCAATATAATGAGACCCTGTCTCAAAATAAGAAGATAAAAAGGGCTGGGCTGGGGATGTTGCTCATTGGTAAAGTGCCCCTGAGTTCAATCTTTGGTACCAAAAAGAAAAAGCTCTTTCTTGTTGCTGAGTTAATGTGCATGCTCACGATCATTAGGGAGGCTGGGTATTCTTTTTCTATGTTTTTGTCTTTTCCTTTAGAAACACACGTCTTCCCATTAAGCTCTTCTCCTTGTCTTATGAAAATGTTAATCATTTAATGTATTTTTGAATCCCCAGCATTTATAACAATGCCTCAAGCGTTGCAAGCTCTCAATAAATGTTAAACAGATGAATACCCATGAGATATCCATCTTTCTTCCCATATGTTGCAAATACGTGTTATCATGCAGCTTACATTTTCTCATGGTGCTTTGTGATTTACAGAAACTTAAAGATCTATTTCTATTTTCGTTTTGATGCTTCCTTCGTTACTTTATTGAAAATGAAATGAAATACACATCGCCTATATTATCTTCTAGTTTTGTTTTTATAAAACGATTTTTTTTTTTTTTTTTTTTTTTTGCAGCGTTGGACGGAACCAGGGCCTCCTGTCCTCAGCCTAAAACGTTTAAAGCTTAATGTCTGGAAGGGCAAGTTCCATTTCACCACTCAAATATTTTTAGGAAAATTTCTTGGTAACTTTTGTGACTTTATCCTTTAGTTGAACTTTAAAATTACCTAAATCTGCTGGGTGCAATGGTGCACACCTATAATCCCAGCAGTTTGGGAGTACGAGGCAGGAGGACTGCAAGTTCAAGACCAGCCTGGGCAACTTAGCAAGATCCTGCCTCAACATTAAAAATAAGGGTCTGGGGTTGGGGGTGGCTCAATGGTAGTGTACCCCTGGGCTCAATCTCCAGTGCCCCAAACAAAACAAAAAAACTAATCTACTACCTCTACCACATGAGTGCCATCCAGGTTTAGGGAGAGCGTCCTGTAACCTATAAATTCCAATACATGGTCTTTTTGTCAAATACAAAACCGCTACTTCTGTCCCCTGGGCTTTGCTGGGAGAGGTGGGAGAGCCACATTCAATGACGCCCACGACACCCCGAGCTCTGCACCAGCTTGCTGATGTTCAGCCCAACAAGCTCAAAGAGATGATTAATTTATTAATGCATATCTTGAAAAGACAGCACCACATTAATGAGACTGGGGTCCAATAAGTGCTCTCTCATACCTCCGACTGGAATACCAATTGAGACTGTATTTTGAAGCAACTGGAAAATGTGTACTGAGGGTTTCAACAATGTCTGTGCCGTTTGACTAGAAGACCCCCATTTAGGAACGGCTAAAAAAAATAGGGGAAGAGGCATATGCACAAAGATGTCCTTGACTATATGAATCACCAGGGAAAACTAGACCTAGGTGCCTTACACCTCGGAAGCCTGTTTAGTCAATTCTGGAATGGAGAGCAGACAGAACTCATGCAGTTTTCAGAAGTGATTCTCTCTACAGATCCTAGTAAAAGTCCAGCAAGCTAGCCTAGAGGTGGTCAGGATACCCTGATGGTGGCATTGCATGGGATGCTTCCCCGCCCTAGATTTTAAGAATAGTTTTCCTCGTTTCCGACTACGAACATTTATTTGCTTGATAATTTTTGAAACCTGTTTTACATGAACAATGAACATTTTTTTTCAAAATCAATGTAGCTTTTTATTATAACAAATCCAGACTCATTGAAGGGGGGGGGGAGATAAAACACTTCACAGTGCACAAAACCTAAAGGTAAAAGGTAAACATAACTGACAATCTCACTCAAATCCTCCATTTTGCACAATAATAGTAGGTATCCGTGTGCATCTGTACACCCACCCACAGAGATGTGCTTTGTTTTGCAAGTTGCTTCTTTCACTCATCAATACACCATAGACCTCCTTCCATATCAATAAAGGTCCGTGTACCCCACTCTTTTTAAATGGTCTGCAATTAAATATTTCCACAGCGCATCTCCTTGTAGGGACCTATCATCCCATATTGAACCACCGTCCTTTGGATGCCCGGGTTGGTGGTCAGCATTGCACTTGGTCATGAGCCTGTCAATAGGTGAGCTGCTCTGGGGTCAGCCGGGTGCAAGTGCTCACCTCTCCCCCTCAGGGCCTCACTTTCTCGCTTTGTAAGAGGAGGACGGAGGGAGGCTGAGTTAGCCCTGCGATGCCTCCAGCGGCAGCAGCCTCTGATTTCTTGAGGCGGCAGCTGATTTCTCAAGACGACCAAGTGCTTGTGTGACATTCACAGCAAACGGCACAGCTAAGAATAAGTGTTTCTCTACAAAATGATACTGTAGCAGCCCTCAAACACCTCCCCTGCCAGCTTAAGTGGCACTCTGCGAGGCGGCTTCGGATGCCACCTGGGATGCAGCTCTGCCTTCAGCCACGCCAGCACCCCCCAAAAATCATAGCCATGCAGCCCCCAGCCTTTTTTCTGAACACAGAGAGCTGTCAGAGTTCTGTCTGTGTTTATCTTCATCTTTCCTTGAAACACACACACACACACACACACACACACACACAGGTCCCTTAAGCTCCGTGTTTGCTCTGAAGCAGATCTCTCAATAATCCATCTTCCTTTCACACCATGTCCCCAGAGATTGCTCAGGTGGTGGGTCCCTCCTTTGCAAAGCATTTCTGATGTTGCATGGCAAGCAGGAGAGTGGCATTTAACTGGGCACAGTGGCTCCAACCCAATGACGGCAAGAGTAATCATTAATTGAGTACATACTATGTGCCAGACACGGCTCTAAGCACATTTTTGTGCATCATTTCATTTGTGCAGACTGAGTGGTTTCTGAAGGCAGTTATGGGAAATTCTCGTCAAGAATCCTAGCTCTAATCAGGAAAGGAGGCTTAGAAACCAAGCTTAGAAAAGTCCAAATCTTTCTGCTACTCCCAATGATTGTACCTAGTGGTTTATAAACATCTTTCACGAGCACTAAACTAATTTGTTCCCTGCAGAACTGCTTTTATTAAACTGTCCTTTGGGGCAGACCTTCAGCATCAGGAGATTTTTATCAGAAATGGCCCCATGAAACATGGTGTTCATTGTTCAAAGAGCCAATGAGACATCTACTGTTTCAGGACAGAAGAGAGGCTCCCCAGGCTTCCAGGTTACCTCTTTGCTTTGGCCACCAGGAAGCTCAGAAGTAAATCCATGCTCTACAACCTATCAAATCGACAGATCTTGTGATGCATGGTGACAACCTTCCCACCAAATGCACCTCATTTTCTACCCTTGTTTTCCTATCACCCAGATTTTGGTTATTTCCCATCCTTTCCCCAAATGTACTGCTGCCTTATATCCATGGTAGAATGGGAAGGAGAATAAGTGAGAGGCAGGGCCCAGGACTGCTCTGGACGCCCAGCCTGGTGAAGGCACCACCCGATGAGAGAGTCCATTGATGGGCTGACCTAGTCACGCCCTGTTGCTGCAACTTCACAACAACGTGCAGGTTGCCCCCTCCATCTTCTCAGCCGCTCCACCTCTGTTCTCACCCATCAGACAGACCTGGTCTTCTTTCCCACCATGCAAAGACAGCGAAGCCAGCAAACTAAAATGGGCCTCGATGGGCCGTCTCGTGTGGGTCCAGAACTCTCAACTCCCTGCCTGCCAGGTTCCAAGGGAGCAGGCAAGACAGTCTCAACCACCTGGTGGCAAACACCACCTTCTCCCTGGTCCTGAAGCGGTGCCTGGCTGCCCACCCTCTGGGTCCAGCCACCAGGTGCAACGGTGAGTCCTGCCCCCCCCCAGAAGCTCTCCCTGACCCATCTATAGGAGGGCAGTCTCCCCTCTGCATTCCCACCTATTGCAAGCTCAGCAAGAAACCGCTTCCAGTGCCCCCCACCCACCCCACCCCGTGGCTGCTGCCCCTGGTGGAAGCCCCAGGGCTTCTGGTTCTTAAAGCACTAGTCTGGTTCCGGTGAGGTCACTTGAAAGCTGTATGCAAACTCTCCTTTTTGACTAAGTTCAGCCAAATCTGTCATTCAGAGCTGGCCACGACAAAGAGCCATGGGTAAACCCCAATCTCCCCAGCCCAGCACCGCAAAGCAACAGATCTAAACAGGCTCCTCAATACCTTGTGCACCAACTGCACCAGTGCCCGTGACCTTGAGTTGCACACTCCGCCGCCCCCCGGGTGCCCCCCCAAGGCTGGCTCACTCCTTCTGGGAGTTTCCTCATCCCACCCCCCACCCCAGGGGCTGAGGCATGAGAGCACGGAGAACAGCCCCACAGGACAAGTGCCAGGCGCTGCCACTGATCCCATTATCCAATTAGCGCGTCGCCGTGTCTCGGGCGCAGTGCCAGCACAGGAGCGCCCAGCGGACCCAGCGTGCCTGTCTCTCCGTTTTCAAAGCCCTTCCCGCCTATTTCCCACACAGTCGCAGCTCGTCCTGCTCCAGGGGCTCTCTGTGAACCACCCAGACCCACCGCCCTAGGCAGAGGATGCTCCTCTTTCCTCTAAGGCCTTTGGTCTGATTTTGTTTTCGTCTTAAATGAAGTGTCTGGTTTTTCCCTCGCTTGGCTCTTCTAAGTTCTAAAAAGGCATAAATAAAACATCGTCACCCTCAGAGACCAAAGAGGAGAGAAGCCACCTGCTGCCCCGATCTGTGTCCCCTGCAAACCACTGCGCCTGACCCTGGTCCCTTTCTGGTCTTACTCTGAAGCTCCTTCTCCTCAAGTGGCCTCACTGGGTTCTGCTTCCTGCCAGGTCATCAGGTTTTCCCGGGCTGCTCCGTCCCATCCCAGCCTGTTGGGTTTTGTTTTTATGTTTTTTGTTTTGTTTTGTTTTGTTTTTGTACCAGGGATTGAACCCAGGGGTGCTTAACCACTGAGCCACATCCCCAGCCCTTTTTATTTTTTGTTTTGAGACAGGGTCTCACTAAGTTGCTGAGGCTGGCTTTGAACTTGCCATCCTCCTGCCTCAGCCTCCAGAGCCTCGGGATGACAGGCATGTGCCATGCACCCAGCCTGCAGCCTGGGTTCTAGGTGACCATTCCATCCTGGTGCCTTTCAGCCCTGCCCTCATTTCCTAAGTGGCACACCAGTGTCCTACCCAATGTCTGCAGTGGACATTTTAAATGCATAGATCTTCCTCCTTTAAACTGAGCCCTTAAAGCCAGCACATTTAGAATAAGAAGTGCCATCGCATTTTTTGCTGGTTTAATTGTAGTCTGCGGGGAAAGGGGTTTGGAGGATGCACCCCTAAATAGGACACTTGGCGTCAGGATTGTTTTGAGCGGGATGTACTTGGCCCTCTGCCCTCCCCCTTTCTATCTACAGTGGGGCCTGTATTTCCTTTGGAAAAGCAGCATGAATTCCTCCATAAGAGGGTCACCCTTCATCACTGGAACTAGACAACTCTTGTCAACGGGGAGGCGGGGACCTGAGTCTGCACAGCGGCACTTACTATATAAGGTCATCGTCCCTAGTCCCCATCCCATTTGCTTACCTTTCACAATCTGCTGGCCTGAAGCCCCGTCCCCTGCCCCTTCCCTTTCCTAGTTCTGCACTTGTCACCCTTCGCTAAAGTAGTCTACGCGCCCGGGTTCTAATCCTCCTCTGGTGTCCACTTCTTTCTCTGAAGTTCCCGTGGGCGTGGGAAATGATTCTTTTCTCTTGGTTATCTGTCAGGTCCCAGCTGCTGAGCCTGAGAGTCAGTAGAGGGTGAAGGAAAAGAATTATTTTTAATACCTCCCGTGCACAGCCATATACTGATATTGTAGAAAATACGCACACATCTGAAAATTTTTCTAATTGCCCATGAATAATCTCCCTAGAGGAGAACTAACCCACCGAGGCACTGTTTCCTCTAACTCCCGCCGCCCCGCCTTCCTCATAGACCCATGTGAAGCACATGACCACAGAACGGCGGGAAGAACAGGAGAGAGAGCAGGAGAGAGAGCAGGCGTCGCTCAGAGCCGGGGGCTACTTCTCTTCCTAGCCATGTGACCTTGGGCACGGCCTTTAACCTTCCTCAACTGTGCAATGGGCACGAAAGGGTGTGCCTCACAAGGTCGTGGTGAAGATTCTATAAAAGTCAGACACAGCAAGGGTTACCCGGTGCGTAGTCAGTACCCACTCAGTGTTAACTATTTCAATCAAAACTTTCATTTTAATCAGTAAACATTAGTAACCTACATTTTACAAATTAAAATTATAATGTATTTATACATTATGCATTTAGAATCTGATGTTAAGAATGCAAAATACAGATTATAAGTCTGAACGCGAGGTAGCTGTGATTACCCTGCAATTCTACATTGTGGCTTGATGGTGGCCTGTCACACCCTGCCAGTGTACATCGCCATTGCAGACTGTTGTTGTAGTGGCAGCACGATCCTCGACCCGTAGAGTCTTTTAACATGCCCGCGTTTCATCTCAATGTCATACCGACACAGTCAGAAGAGAAGCTTCATTAGGTTCCCTTTTCCAGGCCCTAAAGAAGCCTTTTGCAACCGGGTTCCCTTGGGCTTCCTTGATGTCACTCTAAAAACGGCTTCCTGTGCATTTGAGCCTTTGATTTACAATCACCAGCTAAAACGAACACGCTGTCTCTGGAGGAATCAAACAGCCAGTGTCTCCACTCTAAGCTTGGACAGAACTGGCTTCTTCCAGACCATGCAATTACTGATTCCTGTGGACTGGGAAGGAATCCACAAAAATAAGAGTCTTGTATACCCCACAGTGATGCCTGTCAGAGCCAGGACCCAATCAGGCCGGGTTAGGTCCCTGTCTGATACCCTCCCCAAACCCCAGACTGTGGCTTAGGAGAGAGGCATCCTGAGACCGTGGCTCAAAGCAGCCAATATGTGCAGGTCAAGGGCACAGGCATCCCCACCACACCGACACTCCCATGCCTGACCAAGGATCCCCCCAGAGCTGAGCACTCGGGGCGTCACATTGGTCATCCTGGGTAGTTCTGGGCAGGTCCTCAACCAAGGATCCTACTTTGCCTGGAGCAGGGGCTTCCAACCCTGGGGAGAGGAAGAGAGCCTGGCTTCACCACCAGCTCCCCACCCACTTAATCACAAGGAGCCGCCCTGGGTGGTGGACCCACAGACAGGGGTCTTGCCTTGCCCCCAACTCCCCAGCCATGGCTGGAGCCTTGTACCTCAGGGGACTCCCAGCCTGGGGGCTGGAGACTTAGGGCGGTGGTTGGGGAAGGTGGGTGTCCTGGGCAGTGCTTGAACAGTGAGCCCCCAGAACTTCCAGCACAGCCTCCCCAACACTGTGGCACAGGAAGCAGAAAACACAGCGTGAATACCCCAGGCTGCTCCTTCCTGGGTCTAAATCCCCAGCACCTTTTTTAATTAACACCCAAGAGCCAGGAGTTTAGAGCGCTCTTCACTCTCCTACCGGAGGGAGCCAGGTCAAGTCCAAACCACACATCACTGTCCTCCTTCCCACGGCAGGAAATTACCCTTGCCCCTTGGGAGAGAGTGAACCGCTATTCAATTTAAATTGATTTCCACAGCTGGCTGGAGGCCACCCCACGGGGAAGCTGGAAATGGAGTAGAAACTCCAAAGGCAAATGGGAAAATGGCTGTCAGGGCTTCTAGCTGAGATCAAGAGCGCAAGGGGACCATGGCTTGGGTCAGGGCTGACATTTGTGGTAGGTTCACCAGCAAAGGATTTAAGCTGTAGAACGGGGATAGTAATAATCCTCAGAAATAATCCTCTTGAGCTGTAAAATGGCACAATAATGCAAGAAACCAGTGGCAAAACTAAAAACAACCCAAACATCCATCCACAGGGGAATGGATAAGCAAAAAAGGGTCTATCACACAGTGGAACACTCCCGGAGAGGCAAAGGTACCCAGTGTCAGTACCTTCCACAACCTGGATGGGCCTCCCAAACATTAGGCTAAGGGAGAAAAGCCCAGCACAAAAGCCTACCTCCTGTGTGAGCCTACAGAAATGTTCAGAGAAGACCAAACTACGCAGAAAGTAGATTGGTGGCTGCCCAGGGCCACAGTAGGGATGGAGAGTGACCCCCTAAAGGAGTGTTGGAACTGTTGTAAAACTGGATTGTGAATAGGGGCTAGGGATATGGCTTAGTGGTAAAGCACCTGCCTGGCACGCATGAGGCTCTGGGCTCAATCCCCACAAAAGAGAGAGAGAGAGAGAGAGAACAAAAAAGCTTGGATCGTGGTGAGTATTGTACAGCTTTGTCAACTTACTAAACATCATTCAATGCACAATTAAAATGAGTGAATTTTATTGTATAAAAATAATTCCACAAAGCAAGCTGCTTTTTGAAAGACCTGGCAAATAGTGTTCTTGTAAAGATCAGTTCGGATCCCAGCTGGGGACCTAGCTCAGTCAGTAGAGTGCTTGCCTCGCATGCACAAGGCCCTGGGTTCAGTCTCTGGCACCACACACACACACACACACACACACACACACACAAAAGACTAGCTGGGATCCTGCAGAGGAAAGCGCTTAGAGTACCGTGGTGGTGGGAGGCCATGGCAGAAGGTGGTATGGCTGTACCACCCACCGAGATCAACCCCAAACTGCAGCACTCACCAGCTAAGACCCTGGGCAAGTGACCTAATGCCCGAGCCTCTGCTCCTGCATGTCCACAATGAGGACAGCACAGTGTCAGCCTCCCAGGCTGACGTGAGGACCAGTGAGTTAGGACGTTAAATAGCCACAAGCCAAGAAACCACGGGCTCCAAAACAGGCGGCTTTCATCTTCACTATCCCTATCCCCACAGCTAGACGAGGTCCCCAAGACCAACAGCAGGGCTGGAGACACATCCTGATCACCAGTGTCCCTTCTGTGGCTCATGCTGTTTGTCACATTCCCTTGGGCTTCAGATTAGACTCGGTCTCTTGTCCTGAACCCACTCCCATCCAGGCTGGGAGCTGGCTCTGTCCAGCACAGAGATGCTTCCTGTTCCCCAGGTCTCTCCATGATGTGGAGAAGAAGATGGGGTGCACAGGCCCCAGGTAAGGAAGGAGGTGTCCAGGGGTGAGGAAGAAGAGACAGGTGAAGTAGTGGGGAGCCCCACCTGGCACAAAGACCCATAACACTGGCTGACTGGGGTTCAGAGTTGTCTCCCTGCATTATAGTCAAAGAAATTGGGGTTCAGAGAGATGGAGCACCTTGCCCTGGGTCACACAGCTGTTAGCAGCAAGCAGGGGTCTAGCCTGTTTCTGCCTAAGCCCAAGGTCAGGTGCCCAAAGGAGAAGTGGTAAATGGCGGGGGTGGGGCTGTGAAGGGTCCCTCTCCTCCATACACACACTGAGCACGGATCACCCTACCCTTCCCCCAGGGAATGTGTGAAGTGCTGGTTCCTGTGCACTACCCTAGACACACTGAACAGAACTGCTACCAGGAAACGGGAACCTGCATTTTTAAAAAAGTGCCCACAGGTAATTCTTGAGAAGTTGGAGAATCACCATCCCCCAATAATGCCCGAAAATAGAAATGCACACAGAGAAACATCCAGATGGTCGTGAAGTTGCCTGTTCAAAGCCCCTCCTGGCTCAGAGAGCTTCTGCAGCATCCCCCTCCGGATGATTAGTAGTCACAGTGACTAACAGGCCTGCGAATTACCATCAGACCCGGATGTAGGGCTGAGCATGGGGTGCTCTGCCTGGAACCCTGGTGCTGGGTACTGGTGAGCCCCGGGAGCTTGAATCCTCCTCACACCTATGCTCCCCAATCCAGAATCCTGACTTGATGGATCTGGGGTGCTACCCAGGCAGGGAGATTTTTTATTGCAAGTTTCCAGAGCATCCTAAAGAAAAGGCAAGATTGGGTACCTTGGGCCCTACAGGACATCAGGCTGGACCTCAGGCTCCTCTGCACACAGCTGCAGCTTGCCAGTGTAGACGCCTGTCCCTGACTTCCCTGGGAAATGCCCATCAGCCCCGTGACCATGGCAGGCTCACCTGCTTCCGACTTCCTGGCCCCGGGCTGCACCCCGACAGCCACGGCAGATCCTGGGAAAACACGTCTGAGCCAGATCCCAAAGTGCACCCCAGCCAGCCTGCTGGACCCCTCCCTGCTCTAGTGACTCAACTCCAGACCCAGCTCCTCAGTGAAACAGGCACAGAAGTCCCCACCCCCGCCTGGCAAGCCCCACAGCTGGGCAGGGGCCACCAGTGTCCGGACTAAGCTGGCAGAATCGGCTCTGCCCCGGAAGTCACTCAGGCCAATGACCTGTCTGAGACAGTACTAGCTGCAAAGGACCTGGAATATTCTAGAATGTGACATTTCCCCACAGAGGCTTGAGGCTCTTCGATGCCAACGCTCACGTCACCACTGGGGCAGTCACACCCTCAGTGCAAGCCGTGTGCTGAGAGGTGTCCACAGGTTCTCAGCCCACCCACAACCAAGGCGGTGTGTGAGGCAGCCATCGCCACCTCCATTTACAGACATGGAAACAGCCTCAGAGAGGCGAAGGAGCTAAGGGGTAAGGACAGGGCCAGCACTGAGAGTGGCCAGGCCTGGGCTTTTCTTACAAGGCTTCATTTCAGCTCTCACAGGAGGGAGGGCATAGGGCAGCCATTCACTAGCTGTGCTAGGTTGGGAGGTCCCAGGTCCAAAAGAAACTTACAGACTATTAATAATGAGGGTGGGACAGCCCCTGTCCATTTAAACCATCGAAGGCGAGCAGGAAGGACATAAGGCACTCAATAGGGTGTTCTAACCTCTGCGGACCTGAATCTCCTCACACTCAAAGTGGGGATGTAATGAGGACCCACCAAAATAATTTGCGACGATGCTCCAAAACCACAAAGCCTCATCTCCAAGCATCAGGCATTTGGGTTTGCTTTCACAGTAACGAGCAATGCTGAGACTGGTGAACTCACTCATGGTCCAACTTGACCTTGGGCAAGTCACTTGGCCACTCAAGACCTCAGTTCTGGTGGTGTAATAAAGGGATTTGAGATGCAAACTGACAGCACAGGGTCCACATTTGCTTTGGGTGACAAGACTTTTTTGGCCATCAGAGTTTCGAAGCTTTTGAATTTGAGTGCCACAGCACTATCGTTCCCTGTTGGTTGACATAGGCAGGACACTCTGCCTGGACCCATGGGCATCTGAGTTTTCAGCCCTTGGAACAGACACATCCAAAAGAACTTCTAGTCCAGAGGGGCCGGCCATCTTCCTAGCACTGATGAACCTTCGATTCTCTGTAGCTGCACGAGAATTTCAGAACCTCCAAGGACACCAAAACCTGAGACTTCACAAATCCCTTATATAACATGATGGAAGATTTGCATAAAATCTACACTCATCTTCCATATAATTTTAATCATCTCCAGATGACTTATAATATCTAACGCAATGCAAATGCTATGCAAATAGTTTCCTACACCGTATCATTTAGGGAATCATAACAAGAAAAAAAAAGTACATGTTCAACACTGGCATGATTCTTTTAAAAAATATTTTTGATCCACGGTTGGTCCAATCCAAGAATGTGGAACCCGTGAATACAAAGGGCCTAATTCATGTCCCAAGAAGATACAGACGGTGAGGTGCTGCTGAAATCCAGCATTAGCCTGTAGACGGGGAACGCTTGACCTGCATCCAAAACAAGATAATCTCTCCACACACAATACTGAAGGTTTAATTCAACAGTCAACCGGGGGGGGGGGGGGGGGGGGGGGGAACGAGTCATCGAATCAAAGGTCCTTGCACCTCAAGTGGGTGTTTTGGTTTTCCACAGTTGAACTCATGCCAACCTCCTTGGGTTAAACTTGAATCCTGACCACCAAGCGGACAGTGGGAAAGGGAAGAGCTTCCACCTGGTCTTCCACAGACCCAGGAGACCCATATGAGCCTGGTGGACTGAGGCCTTGGAGAGGTCCCCGGAGCTCAGAGCCCAGCCACAGAAGGTTCTAGATCCAAGGAGTCCTCACCATTCACATCTGCTCTCCTCCACCCACAAGGCAGAGTTCAAATGGGGTCGCTCTTGATGAAGGAGAAATGTCTGCCAGCAAATCCAGCCCAGGGGTCTTCCCCGTGTGCAGCTTCTTGGAGAAGCCACCAGGTACTAATGGCAGGAGCACTGACGTTGGAGTCTGGATGGCTTGGCTCTGAAGCCCCGCTGCAGCTCCTACTGTAGGGGCAGTGGGACCTCAACTGAGCTCTGTGACCTCTCTGGGTCTGTATGTGGACCTGCTAAAGGGGATCACAGTGACCCTTTCCTGCCCACCTCCCAGGGCACTATCCTAACCCTAGATGCTCACTCCTGGGATCCGGCAGGCCGACAGACATGCTGAGAAACTCAGTGACCACCCAGCCCTCACACTTCCCCTGTCTCTGCCCTAAGCAGGCATTCAGAAGGCTGGCATGCTGGACCTTTCTCTCTCTTTTTTTTTTTGGCAGGGACTGATTGTAGTTATCATCTACACAGAGTGACTGGTCCCAACAGTGTGATTCTTCCCAACTCCACACAGGATAAACAAAGGTGCCATTAATTGGGCCCTAGCAGAGGTGAAGCCAAAATTCTAAAGGAATGAGTTCTTCATTGTTCACGATGCATGATCAGGGATGGGTCGGAGGGTTACGTAATTCAGAGACCTTCTTTAAATGAATATAAAAGTATACAAATGAGATTAGATAAAGGACCTCAGAAGGGGTTGTCAGTGAGGGGGCCCTGACCTCCAGGTCAGGCCAGACCTGACCTCCAGCTTCACGGTCCATGCACCCCGACTGTCTGCACTTTGTCCCTTTAATTCTTTCCCAACCATCCCATATCACAAATGCCTGGCTGACGAGGAGAATCCTGGGGGTCAGAAAGGACCTTGTCCAACCAAACTGTCCAGGAGGGACCAGATTCAGGTGCCTCGGGGCCCCATGTTTTTTGGTCATACCGTGGGTCTCTTGAAGAAATGTTGAGACGTGGGGAATCGGTACTGATGAATGGAACACAAATTTGGGGCAAGTTTCAGGTTCACCCCATCCACACCCCACCCAACTCCCACCAGAACTCCCAAAGATCATCAATATTCCGTCAGGAGCCCACCCAAAAAAAGTCCCGGGTCATAACTGTATTAGAGTCATGGAAAATGAGAAAATGGAAAAAACCTCCATCATTCCCAGAGAAGACCTGACAGGCCCCACAAAGCTCCTCCCTGTTCCCACCGAGCCGCTTCCGGCAAGCACCTGTTTGTACAACCAGCGAGAAACACACTCACACCGGGCTCAGTGTCTTACCCCACCCCCTTGCTTGGTTCCCTTATGACGCCTGAGTTCGGCTGAGTTTCACAGCATCCTCAAAACGTGCCAGAGTGGGCTGCATGGGACTCTCGGGGCTCGGAGTCTATTATGACATCTCGGTTGCGACCACAGAAAGTTTTTGTCTTTTTTTTTCTTAAAACCCCAGCTCTCAAAGGCAGAAGAATTAGTCAGGGCTCAGAGGTTCCGGATCGCTACTGTATGGGACCCAAACATCACTGTAAGGCCCCACGGCTCAGCCTCCAGCCTCAGCGGGAGCAAAGAAAACTCCCGGTACTTTACCAGAAGCAGAGAGCGGGCGGAATCGTTCGGTGCCGCAGGTTCTTAACCTAGAGTAACAGCGCTTCATGCTTTTGAAAGTGAAAAAGACATCCAAAACAATCTTGGTGACACACCATGACTCATGTCAAACCTGGGGGAGAGGGGCTCGGTCCCTGTCATTCATACCCGACGTGAAACCGGGCTGGGCAGTGAGCGGCTGTCAATTTCACTTCCTGGGTCCTTGCTTCCGTCAGAAGCTGCTAGGAGGGATGCATGTCAATCAGAGTGGAGCCCGAAAAGCCCCCCCCCCCATCTGTGGCCTGGTGGCAAAAATAAAATCTGGACGGAAAGAGCAAGTGGTCTCAGGCCTCCAGGACACCACCTTTATTCAAGGTCCACCACCTGGGAAGCCTCTTGCAGGCCAAGTTTTGTGAGGAGTTGTTTATGGAAAGAAAGACATGCACCCCGCTCCCAAGGCGCCTGCAGCCCCGGGAACCTGGGAGGCCAGCCGGCGATCCACAGGGCACTGTGGGACCAGGGTGGGTGGCACTCTGGACTCCCTGAGGAGCCTAGGCAGGCTTCTCCAAGGAGGTGACAACCAAGGCTGGAAGAGTGGCGGTGATCATGGTGATGGCAGTGACAATATTGGGGTACCCGGACTCAGCACCTACAATACGCCAAGCGCCTCCAGACCTTCACTTTCATTCTCTCACACCATCTTCCGGGTCACCATCTTGCCTGAGCCAAAGAGATGGCAAATAACTGTCCCAAAGTCACATAGCTGGCCAGGGCACAGCAGAACAAGCAGGTTGGCCAGAGCTCAGGAAGCGGGGCAGGGAAGGACACGGGGAGCAGAGAGCGGCCTTCCCCGCAGTCACAGCACCGGGCCAACGTGGTCATGTGTGGCCCAGAAACGCTTGTTGGTGTTTTTAAAAAATACATAAACCAATGTTGGAAAATTGGGAGATTTCACATAAAAACCCAGAAAGGGTTGAATAAGCAGGATCTGGGAATATGGAGTCCGTACTTTCCTGTGGCCTCCGCCTGCCCCAGTTCACAGCATCCCCCGCGCTCCCTGACGCCTCCCCTCACCCCCGTCAATCAGTTCACAACCTGACCTTCCTGTGTGCACATGGTGGGCATCGCGGGGTGCAGCGCTGGGGAGCGAGGACTGAGGGCAGTGTGACTGGCCGCATTGCTGTTGCAGAGAGAGCCCCCCAGCTGCTGTGCGGAGGAGGGACGGGATGGGACGGCACAATGTGGGGGGTGGGAAGGGATGAGGAGACCCTCCAGGCTCTGACCAGGTGGGGGGGAGTGTAGAAAAGCTCCATGGCCAAATTCCATGGGGGCTGGTGTCACCGGAAATTTTTGCTCCATTTGCTCCCGGGGCTCAGGACGCACGGAGCAAGCAGTTGGTTTCCACATGGAAGTCTGAGGCCGCAGAGACTCTGCCGAGATGACTCGCAGAGAGCCAGGCAACACGAGGAAGGTGCCCTTGGGAGTGCACTTGAAGGCACTGGAGCATTCAACGCGTGAGCCCTCTTCCTGCCCAGCAGACCAACGGCGGAGCCTCAGAAACAGCGGCCAGGATGTGTCTTGGGACAGGAGGATGAAAGAGGGCAGAGTGCTTTGTCCACTGTACAGTGACCTACCGCGGGGAGGGCCTGTTGCCATGGTGTTATTGCTGTCATCGTGGTTGTGTGTCTTTTTTGAAAACAGGGCTGGCCCCAACTCAAAGGGGCAGTTGGCAGAGGGTCAGGGCCTCCATCTTTCCCCTCTGCTTACCCAGACTCTTCCAGCTCTGACGCTGTCCCAAGACCCTTCCCAGGCTATAAAATCCAATCTAAGGAGCTCTTTAGAAAGACCCCCCCCCCTTTCCTCCTTTTAAAGGGGTACCAAGAAGTGACTCTCAAATCCCACCTGGTGAGCATCTCGATGAAGTCAAGCCAAAGCCCCAGATGACAGCTAAGGAGCTCAGCTGAGGTCTAAAAGCGCCCGAGCTCGATGGCTGCTAGGCTTTGTACAGACCAGAGATTGCAGCGCGTTCCAGTCCACAGGCCAGATCTGATGGCCCCAAACAGGGGTTCCAGTGACAATGAACCTGAGCTGCCTCTGGACGCCACAGAAATGCTGCCATTGAATAGTGATGTGTTTCGGGGCACAGGATGGAGTAGTGGTACGTGTGCCAGATATTTATTACTCATGTAGACAGACATCAGGCTCCTTGCTGCCTGGGACTGGGTGTCTGAGGGCACTGCCACTTCATGCTACCCCACCACCCATCTCACTTTGTTTTCTATTGAAAGCACCCCGTTACCTCTTGCGTTTCCACTCAGCCAACAACAACCACGGAACAGAAAGAAAACCAAGATCCCACTTGCCTTGATGGATTCATTTCGATACAACTTCACTCAAGAGCTACCCGCTTCCTGATTTCACATTTCACCATCAAAGCCCAGCACCAGGGCAGAGCTGGGGGGAGCAGCCTCATCGGCATTGCGCTGGGACAAGTGACAGCCTTCTGCCTGCAGAAGTCAATCTGGGATAGTAACTTTGGGCCACAGCAGCCCATCCCAGTAGCCAACAGCCACTGTGTGTCCCGTACTACACTCTCAGACAGCTTTGGCAAAGATCAACCCAAACCTGAGAGACTGTTAGGTCACATGAGAGAAACAGTCCGTAAATCCAGGCCCTCTGTGTGGCTAGCTTCCAGCTCTGGCTGAAGGTCAAAATAGGGATGTGTTCATTCATTCATTCAACAAACTCTGTGCCCAGCTCTGCACCTGGCTCTGCAGCTACACGGACACAGCCCTGAAGTCTTCAGACTGCTTAGAGTAAAACCATTAACACAAAGCAGAACGCAGAGGACACACAATGGAGCACAGCACAGCAAGAAGAACAATGCCTAGTGCTGCACCCCAAAACCACGGGTGGCTCTCACAGGCATCACGAGAAGCCAGAGGACCCACGCTCTGTGGTTCTAGACATCAGAAGCTCGAAAGAGATGCTGACGCTCATCCACAGAGCCAGAGTTAGAACAGGGCTTGGTTCCTGGCGAGGGGAAGAAGGACGGGAACAGCCCCAGGGACCCTTTTGTTCTATTTCCTGAGCTGGACGGGGTTACGGGGGGTATGTGTGTGGGTGTGCAGCTCACCAAAAGCTTGTTTTTTAAGCTGTCACCACGTCTGCTCACACACCCGCTTGCAGGGCTATGGTTACCTGTGCTCCACCAGTGATGAGTGGCCCAGCCAGCGTCAGTTTTGCATGAGACATGAGGCTGGGACCTGCCAGCCCAGGTCCATTTTCTAGTGATCACAGTGGATGGTCCTCCGCACCAGCCCAGGGAGCAAGAGTGTTGGGAGGAACACGCAGCTTGACCTTGGACAGGCAAAGGTGTCAGCCACATGGCATTCTGAGCTCAAAGGGAGGGTGACGAGAGCCACGGGCAGCATGGACGGTGACTGCCGGGAGCAGGAACACATGAGTCTCTGGTCGATGACAGACATGGCGGGGAGCCCTGGGCTCCAGGGTGACCTACTTCTCAGAGAGCTGGGGCTGACATCGATGGCCTCTGAGCCTCTTTCCTCTGCTCAGTGCAAGGTGGAGGGAGCCCAAAATAGCAACCCCCTCCCCAACCCACACAGACAACAGGTGACAAGAAAAGGGAGGCTGGGGGAGGGGAGGAGCGGCCTGCGGGCAGAGCGGGGTGGCCGGGCACTGAGGTCTGGCTCTCTCTGAGGCACAGCTAAGGGCAGGGAAAGGAGGGAAAGTGACTTCACATGACCCTAGTGACAAAGCACCAGACCCTGTGCCTCTCGCTGACCATGGTGATGATGTCAACATGTCCCCTGCCTGGGCCTCTCTTGGGACCCAGGCCCACATCTGCCCTCTCAGCCCCTCCACTTGGCTGTCTGATGGCATCTCGAGTGTAATAGGGCTGGAAGTGAACTCCTGACGGTCCCCATCTCAGGACACGCCTTCTCCATCCTTCTAGGTGCTCAGGCCAGAACCCATGACATCGCCCCAACTCCTGCTTCCCCCACAGTCCATCCAGGAATCCTGCTGGCTCAGCCTCCAGAGTGGTGTCACCTTCTGGGGCCCCAGCCATTCTCACCTCCTACCTGGGCTTCCTGCCTCTTCCAGGGTTCCCTTCGGTGCATTCCCCACACTGACGGCACGGGACCCTGCATCACATCCTGCCATCTGCCCCTCTCCCATTGCTTGGGTCACTCCGACTCTCCCGTCACCCAACACATCACCCAGCTCCTGCCCTGGGCCTTGCACGGGCTGCTCCTTCTGCCTGGAAAGTTCTTCCCCCAGATATCCACCTGGCTCCTCCCTCACCTTGGGCAGGAACTTCCCTGACCACCCTGCCTCCCCGTCCCCTCCCCTGCTCTCAGCCCCTCTACAGTTTTTATCAATGCCTGGCACCGGCTGCTGGTTTACTTATCTGTTTATTATCTGTGTCCCCAAGTTTGGCTGTAAGAAGCATGAAGCAGGGACATCTGGGGTCTGTCTTGTTCATGGCTCTGTTTCCCCATCACCCAGAGCAGTGCTTAGAGCTATTGGTAATTTAAAAAGTGAGGCCCAGGGTTAGCAACCTCCCTGTGGGAGGTGAAGCTCTCAGCTCCCCCAGCCCCTTGGTGCCCACAGTCAGGGCAGGATCGCAGGCACCCCACATGGTCCAGCAGTGCCCGGACCTCCCTGGATCCGAGGCCCCAAAGCACCTCTTGCCTCATTGACTGGCCCTCTCCCTCACACCTGTCCTGCCTTCTTACAAGGAGCCGTGGTACCCTGGGAAGGATTACAGCGTCCTGCAGGGCTGCAGGCGGGGACACCAGGGCAAGACCCCAGCGACAAAGCACAGAAGGGCGCGAGAATGGCCCTCCTGACACCAGAGCTGGCTCTCACTCGGCTTCCCCTGTCTCTGCCACCTGCTTCCTCCAGACCAGCACAGGCAGACACCGTAACCCTGAGCCTGGGAACTGACGGTAAGGCCACCGAAGGGATGCTCGTGGTAACCGTGCATTGGAGTGGCACTGAGAGAACAGTGGACACCATCTCAGTGTCCCCAGGTGGGCACAGGATTAATTAATCATGACTCCTTGAAAACCATATGAGCTGGGACACTGGATACGAGCCCTCGGGTGCCTCGGACTCAGTGTCTCTTTGTTTTGTTTTTAAAATGCATGTTTGCACAAGAAAGAGTCCAAAAAGACATAGCTCAGACGTACAGCGCCGCTTGTCTCCAGTTTGTGAGCAGAGAGGGGACGCTTTCTTGGATTCTCTTCTGTGTTCTATGAATAATTGAAGCTGGTGTATTTCAATGTGCTTAGTAAATAAAACAGGAAAGTCGCCTCCATTTTAGAGAGATCAATACTCCCAAGGCTTCCCCAGGGCCCGTCCCTCAGATGCTCTCGGCTCAGCCTGTTGAGAACAGCCTGTAGACCTCCGAGGCGAACAGCCGGGCACCTCGGCTGAGCCTTGCTGTGTGACAGATGGGGGACCAGAGAGAAGAACCACTTCCTGCAGAGCTGGTGGTGATGACAACTTGGGGGAGGAAAGACACCCACCCGAGATGGGGCTCCCTTAGCAAATGTGGAGGCAACTCAGGGGGCCGCCCTGACTGGCCAGGAGTGTGGTCCCCAGTGCGGTCAGGGCTCAGCAGCACTGCCATCAGCCACGAGCCAGTGATCACCGGCCTGCACAGGGGGGTGCAGAGCCTCGCTCCGCTTCAGGGAGCTAAGCCTGAAGCAAAGCAGCAAGGTCACAGGCAGTGGAGTCCCCAGCTGGGGTCCAGGGCCACACTCACCTAGGGGCCTCTGGATGAGACGCTGTCCTTCTCCAAGGAACATTTGGGCACAGGCCCAGCAGCCCGGGAGAAGTTTAGCAGCCCCGCAACACCAACACCTCCACCCCCACCACTGGACAGCCACCCACCTGGGTAGGACAGAGTACAGGGACTGGACTATTTTCTCCCTGGCTTTGTATTCAGGGAGTCTAGTCTGGATCCAGATGTGTGGCCCATGCTCACTAAATGGACAGAGGAATGGATTAACAAGCCACCACCTACACTGCTGCTTTGAAAAGAACCATTTCGCCAGGTTCAGTGGCTCACACCCGTAATCCCAGTGACTTGGGAGGCTGAGGCAAGAGGATCGCAAGGCCAAGTTCAAGTTCAAGGCCAGCCTCAGCAACTTAGCAAGGCCCTATGTAACTGAGTGAGACCCCGTCTCAAAAAATAAAGAGGGCTGGGGATGTGGCTCAGTGGTTGAGCACTCCTGGGTTCAAATCCTTAGCACCGAGAAAAGACACACCTGGGTGCTCCAGCTGGGCTCCTCCAGCCATGTCCCCGGGAAAGAAGCTGTTCAGAGGTGAGGGGGGAAGAACTAGGCGTGGGGTGCGAGGCCTGGTTACGGGAATGGGGCCGAGGACCCCGTGGCTCAGGGGAGGGGGAGTCGGCTTCTGGGAAGAAGTGGGCCTCACCTGGGGCAGTCCCATAAGTAGGAGGTGACAGTGCAGGGCCTCAGTTTCCTGGTTTTGTGGGTGAGGGCTCAGGATCATTCCCCATGGGCTCCCCACCTGCCCCATGAGGTCCCCAGTCAAGTGCCCCTCGGGTTAGGCTGTGTGACCTGGGATGCTCAGGCTTTCTGTGGGCCCTGTGCCTGGGCCACCAGAGGCTGATCCTAGAGCGCTGGGTGCTGGCAGGGAGATGGGCGACTTGGTGAATCAAGATGGCTTCACAGTATGTCACGCTGCCCTGACCCTGTGCTACCGCACTGGGGCCTACATGCATCACCACTGGTCACTGTCACTCCCCAACCACACACACTGTGTTCACACACACCCCAGGCGGATGAGAGGGACACACAGAGCTGCAGACCCCACCAGTGTCTGAAATGTCAGAAAGCGCAGGTGAGCCTGCACTGGGGGATCAGGAACCTGAAAGGAGGGCATGGGAACCATCTCCCTGGGGTGTTCTCCCTGCAGACTCCGAGAACAGAGTCCCCTCTAGGATCAGGAGCTGCGGCCCCAGAATCCACAGGCTGTGCATCATGGGAGTTTTCAAGATAAAAGTTGGGGCCTCCAAGAGGCCTGAGTCAGCAGGATGTGGTATCTGCTTGGCCCATTGTGGGGGGGAGGGCAGTCCCCACTCCCCAGCTTAGGAGACCCTCATGCTACGAAACTGGGAATTGTGGGGTGCAGCGTTGCAACTGTCCCCATAGAGGAGAGCTGTGTCCTCCACCCCCGAGGGGAAAGGGACAAACCCCAAAGCACCCACAGCACCTTCTGAAGTCTTCCTGGCTCTAAAGTTGCTGTGTGACCTTGGACAAGGGCCTTCCCTCTTGGGGACTTATTTTCCTGGTCTATACTTATTTTCCTGGTCCAGAGGTTCCATATGACCCTAGGAGCTTCAAGAGGCCACATCTGAACACATTGTAAGTATGGGAAGCAAATAATTAGATTACCAATAGATAAACGCCAAAAGCAATTTAGATACAGGCATCGCTTTTACTTTTACTTTTATTTTTTCCTAAGTTTATTTCACTAAAATTGTTTTGTCAGTGGTTGGGGTTAAACCCAGAGCCTCACATATGCCAGGTAAGCACTCTACCCGTGAGCTACATCCCCCGTCGTTTATATTTTTTATTTTGAGACAGGTTTGCTCTAAATCACCCAGGCTGGCCTCAAACTTGTGATCCTCCTGCCTCAGCCTCCGGAGTCGCTGGATGACAGGGGTGTGCTACTCTACCTCACCCCAACTGTGAGCTTTTAAAAGGCCACCACACCTGGCCACTCATTATTTCACTAAATGTAGTAAAGAATTTTGCCACCTGAAAAATATTCCCAACGCTGTTGGCCTAGTTGACAGCTGCAGTTCCTTCCATAATACTTTTTTCCTTTTATCTGCTTTTGCCCATGAATCTAGAACACATGCACTAAGCATTTTGGCCACAAGGTTCTTATATGTGCTTAATCTCACCTTCGGCTGAAAATCCCCCAGAGGTTTGGAGTTATATCTTCCATGCTTTTGTACCCCAGGGCCAGCGTGGTGCGCTAGACCCCAGAATGACTCTTACTATTACTAATGGTGTGGTGGAAATACAACCCGAAGGGACCTTCAAATCCAATTCAATCTCTTCCCCTTTACCAACGGGGAAACCGAGACCCAGAGCACAACTTTTTAGTCAAATACCAGATTTTCGGTGGGAAGGCTCAGTATTGTAAACATGTTGACTCCACTTCAAATCAATTGATAAATTCACTGAAATTTACATCTGATTGTATTTTGTTCTGTATTTTTGCTAAGTCAGAAGATTTTAGCTGCTTTGCCCCCGCCATCTCCCCCTACACACAGACTAGATAACAAACTGTGGGATGATGGACATGTTAATGTGCTTCACCACAGGGACAGTTTTACTATCTATATGTATCTCATAACCTCATCTTGTGTACTTCTTGTGGGCAAAATAAAATGTATTTTAAATAAATGAGTTCAATAGATGTAACAGGATATTTCAGGGGTTTAACAAACTTGTGTTAAATAAGTTCAACAAACTTATGTTTAAATGGATGAGAATAACAATTGTCTAAGAAGAAAAAATAACGTCCTTCCACATGTCAAGAGTATAGTTAAAACTAAAGGTTTGAAACTGGGTATGCTATTTTTAGGAATACCTAAATTAATGGAAATACCTCATTAATGGAAAGAAGGGAAGCCAGAAACTCACATCATTTATAAGGAAATCCAAAGATGTGATGTATTTCTAATCATCGGGGAGAATGTGGAATTTTCAAAAAGTGGTTTCAAAGCAACTACTCTCCCTTTGAAGAAAAAAACTGAAAAGATAAAAACTTTCAAGATGATTTAAAATAATTACACCAAGTCACATCTCACACCATGCTCAAAAATAAAATGCAGCTGAGTCAAAGACTTCTAAGTCACAAAATAAAACAATAAAAATACTAGAAGAAAATATAGGGCCAAATGTTTACAACCTCAATGTGGAGAAGGTCTTTCTAAGCATGATATAAAATTAAAAGTCATAAAGACAAACAAAAAGAATTTGACCATGTAAAAATTGCAAACTTATGAACTGGGAAACACATGATAAAAATAAATAGTTGCAAACCAATGGCAGCCAGAAGAGAATGTGGGCCGCATGTTCAACGGACAATGAATAAATAGCCATTCTATATAAAAAGGTTCTATCGACCAGCCAGAGGAAAAAAAATCAATACAGAAGATAGGCAAAGAACAGAACGGATAATTAACTAGCAAAAAAGACAAATGTCCACAAAACAGGAAAAAATATTTGATTTCCCTGATAGTTACAGAACTAAACATGTAAAACATAATTAGATACTTTAGACCTATCAGATCAGTAAAAGTTAAAAACATCAGCACCATCAGAATGAGGAGGGGGAGGTCATCAGAGCTCTCCTGCCTTGACAGGAGTAATATCAATTGGTTCGGCATTTTTTAAAAGCACCACTTAGAAATCATCTTTCAAAATTGCAAATACTCAGATGCTTAGAGCAACAACACAGATACCATCCTACCCGACGCTCCACAGGCAGGATTGTTGACTAAAGACCTGTTCTCTGTGCTCCTTTGAAACAGGGGAGCAAGCCAAGTATTGATGAAGAAGGAAAAATATGTCTATGCGGACATTAAAGAGAATAACATAAATTCTCAAGCACTGATACGGAAAGTCACTCACAATTTATCAGAATATTGGGGGAAGCAATTATATAGTCACTAATGTGATCCAATTTTTTTTTCTTTTTTGGTACTGGGGATTGAACTCAGGGGCCCTCGACCACTGACTGAGCCACATCCCCAGCCCTATTTTATATTTTATTAGAGACAGGTTCTCACTGAGTTGTTTAGCGCCTCACTAAATTGTTAAGGCTAGCTTTGAATTCACAATCCTCCTGCTTCAGCCTCCTGAGCCACAGGGATTACAGGCGTGCATCACTTCACCCAGCTTAATGTGAACCAAACTTAGGAAAATAAACAAATAAAGATTCAGACCACATTTGTAATGGTGGTAGGTCTGAGGAATGGGGTTGGTGGGAAGTGGTAAAGATGAAGGAATATTGTAAAAATATTCAATATTTGTAAAAATTGATGTTGGGGGTTGGGGTTGTAGCTCAGTTGGTAGAGTGCTTGCCTCACATGCGCAAGGTCCTGGGTTCAATCCCCAGCACCAAAAAAAAAAAAAAAAAAGAAAGAAAAGAAAAGAAAAATTGACATGGCGTTGTCATTCACTGAGTGTGTTTTGATGATATAGGCAATTTTGTATTCATGTGTGCTTGTAAAATTAACACCAAAACAACATATGCTCGCTCACCCTGTGCAAAGCCATCATTATTTTTAATTTTACAAGAAGAGGGCCCTGGGTTCTATGACTTGCTGGAGAAACTTGCGCACTGTAAATGACTATGAAGGAATTCCAAACTCTGCCTGAACCAGAAGCCAGGGAGGACCCTTCCCCGTGAGAGCCCGCCTGCCTTGAGCACAGAGTTTAGCCATGGGAATCACAGACTCAGAGGATGGCCACAGGGACCTGCAAGAAGCAAGCAATGGATACGTTGTTTCTGTGCCTTCTGTATTTAATAGTAATCAGCATTTTGAAATTTTGTGAACAACATGAATAAAAAAAGTAAAGGTCAAGTAGCAAGTGCTGTCATTAACTGGGGACCTCTGGAATTGTTAAGAAGCAGAAAGAGGAGAAAAGAAAAGAAAAAGAAATCAACCACCAAGAGATCATGACTACTAATAATTTGGAATTTAAAAAAAGATTGTTGCATTTTTAAACTTTGGTATTATATTGGAGATATGATTTTGTACTTTTGAAAATGATCTTGAACCAGAGTCACTTTCTTACATCATGAAAACCACAAATACCAAAATTTAGGACATATAAGTTCTTGTAAATAGCAGTATCTACCTACTATTTAATTTCACCTTGCTTGCCCAGGGCCCACCCTGACCTACCAAGGACACCAAAGTGTCCCATATAAGATAAAATATGTATTGAATGCACGTTCTACACCAGGCCCAGAAATGACCAAGACATCCTACCACACAGTGAGATCAATTCTGGGTGAACTGCAGGGGGGAAGGGGTTGGGGGGAATCACAGAAAGACTCAAAGACGATCAGAGTATTTATCAAACCTCTGTGTGGGGGAGGCCTTCCCACCCCTAAGGCTATGGCAGAAACCACAAAAGAAAAGATCACTAGATTTGGTAATTCAGATGCTTCATGAACAACATGAATGAAAAAGTAAAGGTCAAGTAGCAACTTGGGGAAAAAAATTGCCACAAATATTGTAAAAGATTGCTGGGCATGGTGGCTTACCCCTGTAATCCCAGGGTCTTGGGAGGCTGAGGCCAGAGGATCAAAAAACCAGCCTCAGCAATTTAGTCAGGACCTAAGCAACTTATTGAGACCCGGTCTAAAAAAGCGGGGGTGGGGGGGCGGGGATTTGCTGGGGATGTGGCAGTGGTTAAGCATTCCTGCATTCAATCATTCAATCCCTGGTACAAATATATATATATATATATATATATATATATATATATATATATATTATTATTATTATTATTATCTTCAAGCTGGCTAGGTAGTACAGTCCTGTAATCCCAGCTACTTGGGAGGCTGAGGTAGGATTGCAAGTTCAAGTCCAGCCTGAGCAATTTAGTGAGATCCTGTCTCAAAAGTAAAATAAGATAAAAAGCTGCGGATTGGTTAAGTGGTAGAGTGCTTGCTTAGCATTGATTGAGGCCTTGGGTTCAATCCCCAGGACCACCAAAAGAAAAAAAAAATAGATTAATAGCCATAATAAACAAAGAGCTTATACAAAATGATAAAAACCACCCACTGAGACCCCAATACCTAATTGGGGAGAGGCTTAGAAGTGTGCTACCCACTAGCCCCTAGTCACAGTGGCTACGTAGATTTAAAGTAATGTAATTTAAATTAAATCTGAATTTAAAATTAAATTAACATTTCAAGTTCTCCATAGCTGCATTTGGCTGTAGTTGCTGGACAGAGCAAATAATAGGCCATTTGTAATGTCCCAGAAAGTTTGATTAGAACCATTTTAGATAATTCACCAAAAAAAAGACACACAAATGGTCAAAAAAACTCATTTAAAAATTCAACTCCACTAAGAATTAAAGAAATGCAGATTAAAACAAGGTAATATTTTATATTCATCTAATCAGGAGTAAACAGGACACTGCTAATTGAACGGCAGAGTTAGTAATCGTCTGGAAAATAATTTGGCAACACACACGGAGGATTCCTGGGCCAGGAATTCCACTTCCAGGGATACATCCCAAAGAAATAGATAAAAATACCGAAACCATTTTGTGCAGAAACTTATTTATCTCTGAATTATTCACAAATTCAGAGAGACCTAGGCTGAAAGTCCAAGTTCAGGAAAATGGTTACATTCATTAAGATTAACCACCCAAAAAGATAAACGAACAATAAAAATTATGTTTTTCCAAGAAGGTTTAATGACTTGGGAAATAAGATTCCTATAAGATTAGATTCAGAACACAACAACAACTCATTCCAAGCTGAACAGGAGAAAACCAACCATAAAAAGACAAGGAGGATGTGCACACAGAAAACTGCTGAATGTCAGAAGGAATATCCCTGGGTGAGAGCAGCCTGAGGGTTCTTTATGCTGCTTAGTGTTCCCTGAATTTTTAACAGAGGTCACTGGTTGCGTTTATATAAAAGGAGGAAGGCTATTTAAAAATTCATGCAAGACATAACCCACAGGTAAGAGCAAGAGACTTGGGCTGGGGCTGCAAAGCCAAACCTCTGCTGCTTCCTGCCTCTCAGACTTCGGCCAAGTCAGCTCAGGCTCAGCACCTGCTTCGCCACCGGCCATGTGACAGAATTCAGAGAGACGGTGTCTGCCAAGTGCTAGTCCACTCAGCTACACGAAGACCTATGTATGTAAAAGCCACCGCTTTCCTGTTTTGTTGGCAGGGCTGGGGATTGAATCTAGGGGTGCCCTACCGCTGAGCTACACTCCCAACCCTTTTTGTCTTTTGAGACAGGATCTTGCTAAATTGCAGAGGCTGGCCTTGATCCTGCAATCCTCCTGCCTCAGCCTCCCTAAATCACTGGGATTACAAGCAAGCACCATGGCACCCCAGGGCTGACAGCCACGTTTTTCTTAACATGGAAATGTTCATGTTACACTGTTGCATGACAAACCAGGACCCTACATAAATCTGCTCTTAATTGGGGAAACATATGCTTTTTTAAAAAATCCAAAAAGATAAGAGGGGGCCATTTCAAACAATGAACAATGGTCACCACGAGGAAGGTGAGAATAATGAGTTTCCTTTACTTAAAGAAGCAAGAAAACGTCTTCCTGTACTTTCCATATCTCCCCAAGAAGAATGCCTCCTTCACAATGAAGGAAACAATTTGTAAAGTTTTTGCCAAAGAGGTAAGATTAAGGTCCAGGGTGTCAGCTGACCAGTAAGAGGACCCACCCTGGTGGTTAATAGTGGGACCTCTGGGCGGTAGGATTCTGGGGTGATTTAAATCTACATGTGTATGTATTTCCCAAACTTACACAGGGGTAGTGAATAGCTACTATATTTTCTAATAAAATTTACAAAGCAATAAAGAAACAAAAACCAGTCTCTCTTCCTCTGCATCAGTGAGAAAGAAGACTGAGTGGAACAGCCACCAGTTCTGAGGGACAGGAGGCAGAGGGAGTGTCAGGACAAATACAGCCCAGGGGCCACAGTCACCCAAGATGGCCAAGATGGAGCCCACCAGCAGGGCGGTTCTGTGACAGAATTAAAAGAAGCACATGCCCCAGCTCCCCACGAACCCAGGCCCAGTGCAGCTACTAACACCTCGAGGTGACAGTAACGGTGACAGGGGCAGATTATCTGCGGTGGGAAGCAGTGCCTTGTTATTTTTCTGACCTTATAAAACGTCTCTGAATTCTCTCAGAGCAAACCGAAAAGGAGCTTGCATCCTGCAGTTCACATGGCTGATAACAGATCTGATTCTGTCACTGACAGATTTGTTTCCTCTGAGAACCTGGGAGTGGTTGTCCCCAGCCTACCCACAGGATCTGTGAAAGCTGGACCCGGTCAGGACAAGAGCTTCAAACCCACGGGTCCCAGGTCCCAGAATACCCTGGGAACAAAGGAGAAGCACAGTACATCACAGAGGTCTGCCACCACCAAAAACACCTTCTCAGACCAGGACAGGGCCACTCTCTCCCCCACAGGGACAGGCCAGTTTGTGTGTCCCGATTCCCTCTCCTCCTCGCTGAGCGCCTCAGATTCCCAGGGGCCCAGGTCTCTTTGTCTGGCTTTGCCATCTGAGCCCCTGAATGTGGAATCTGGCTGTAAGAGGAGTGAGCTGTCCCCAGGGGCTGAGATA
Organism: Marmota flaviventris; assembly: GCF_047511675.1. NCBI lineage: Eukaryota > Metazoa > Chordata > Mammalia > Rodentia > Sciuridae > Marmota > Marmota flaviventris. The sequence continues at coordinate 11,640,357 of NC_092506.1, read as the reverse complement.
GGGACGCAGAAACACGTCATGCAAATTGGAGCAAACGGGGAAAGGGACACACAGGCACTCTGGGGTCAGCTCACAGGGCCATCACCCCTGTTTCTGTCCACTCTGGGTCGCAGCCTAGTTCACCAGCTGAGATTCCCGGGTTACAGGGTTGTGGTGAGCAGTAGATTAAATTGGTCAACACATGGAAAGTACCAGCAAGTATCAACTCACTCTGGCCCCTTTTCTGTTGTTGCCATAGCAACAGGGAAGGCCCAGGACTGGGGACTAGTTGGGAGAAGCCGCCCAGGATCCAGCATCTGAAGTTCCACACGTCACTCCAGACTGGCCACCACTTGACCTTGGGGCCTCGGCCTCCCTCTCTGTACATGGGACTTATTTCAACCCTGGATGTGAATAAAATAAGCCCCGGCGGCCAGAGCAGCCTCGTCACAGGACTGGGGGACACAGAACGGTGAGCCACTCCAACCTCTGGCAGAACAACTGATGGCACACGGAACCGAGGGATAGAGACAAAAAGCTCAAGGCAGATCTCCGGGTGGCAGTTTCCTAGGTGGGGAGCGACGGCACCGTCTGCAGCCAACCCCGCAGACTAGCAAAACCCGAAACCACACTTCCACACGGTGCCGCGACCCTGCACCAGGGACCCGGGGTCTTTGTGCACGTGTGTGCAAGGGAGGCACAGAGACCGGGAGGCTGGACGGACAGCGTGGCCTTCTCCACAGGCAGTGAGCACAGTCCCCAGGACGCCGGGCAGCAGGGAGGGACCACTCTCCTCCTAGGCAGCAGGAGACCACGTCCCAGGCCAGGGGCCGCCCTGCGAGGAAGTGGAAAGTAGCTGGAGGCCAGGCCCTCAGTGGTCTGTCTGGGCAGGGAGCTCTGCAGCTCTGGAGCTCAGGGCCTGTCACTATTGGTACCTTTCTGCTGTGTCTGGGTGGCCTCGTCCCCACTCCCAGGGATTTCCAAGCCCTGGCCAGAACAAAGTGGGCTCCCCTGCTGGGGCCCAAAGGGCTTCCTCTAAATTCATTCACAAAAAAGGACTGGCAGGTAACAGGACCCCCAGAAAGCCGCTGTCTACCCCAGGACTGTTGAGCATCTCCGAGGCTGAAAGGCTTCCCACCAGCACATGGGACCTGGCCCTCGGGCTGTGGCTGTCCCTTCCCTTCAAGCCCTTCATCACAGATGGGCCGGGAGCTTCTGCACGCAACCATCTGGCTCCGCGGCATCTCGCCATCAGCAGAGCCCGGGGAGGAAGGAGGCCTCGGGATGACAGCTCCGTGGACTTTTCAAGTTTCCATGCAACCTCTGTGTCCAAGCGGGGAAGTCAGAGGCAGCCTCGAGGAGGGGAAGATGGAGGTGGGGAGCCAGGCCTCCACCCACAGTGGGAGCCAGAAAGCGCTCGCTGAGGAGGGAGCCTGGGGAGGGCCTGGGGGGCCACCTCCTGCTTCCTCCCAGCCCACCTCCTTCCCAGGCCCGCCTGACTCATCCGGTGCCCTGCACAGTGGCCAGCCCCACCTTGCAGGGGCCCAGGGCACAGGCACTGAGAGTGGTCTCCTCCAGGGTGGGAACCTGTCCCCACAGACAGCCCAGACCCGGGGCTTTGCTGTGGCCTCTCCCAGAGCGCCCACAGGTGGCTTAGTGCCCACAGGTGGGTGTGCCTTTCACCCTGGTCAGCAGGGGGTTCTGTGACAGAATTAAAGGAAGCGCATTCTGGTCAGTTCCCCCGCTGGCTCCACCTGCCTCGGAGGGTGGACCCTGTGCCGAGGGCCCTCCTTCTGGAATACCTACCAGGGAGCGGTGTATGCTCCCTGTGAGGCTGGGGGCTGCTCCCGGGTGGACCCACTTCACCTCGGTCCACCCTCCCGGGCTCCAGGGAGGTGGGGCTGCTCTCAATCCCATTTCACAGGGACACTTGCCTGGGTGGCAAGGGGCAGAGTTCTGCAGGGGACACAAAGGGGCTCTGGAGGCCACACCAACCCCCTGGCCCAGGAGGACTCTGCCGCCCAGAACCAGTCTCTCTTGTGGCCCTCTGCTGACCCTCAACCCGCCACCTCGCCGGGCCCAGTGCTGCAGAGGAGGGGACATGGGAAGCCACAGACGCTCACCAGCCCACCCACTCTGCTGTGGGCCTCAGGCGTGCCTGCTGCCAGGGCTGGGCTCCAGGCCTCAGGCCCCAAGGTCTCAGGGCGGGGTGCACCCTCCCCTCAGGAACACCCAGTGCAGCCGGGGTGGGGTAGCGTCTTGAACAGAGCCTCAGGGACCCTGGGTCCCTATTGGTTCCTTAACCGGCTGTGTGACCACAGATGGGCCTCTGCACCTCTCTGGAAACTAGGGCGACTGTCATCTACCTCCCAGGGCAGTAAGATCACATTGATTATAACAACAAGTGGACAAGTGCCGTCGGGCGGTCACTGATAATGACCCTGGTCCTGCCCCTGGAGGGCCTCCCCCTGTTTTGTAAACGAAATAAAGTGAGGCTCTGAGTTTCCACTTAAAAAAAAAAAAATCAGATATGTGCTTTAAATCGTTCACAGAAGAAAGCTCAACCCTCCAGGCGCCAAGTCCCCTGGAGGAGACAGGGCAATATCTCTGAGGCCAGCCCAGCTCCTGGGTCACCAACAGCCAAGGACTAATCACAGGGGATCTGAGTCTGGCCCCTGGTTTTTCTTTTGTTTCCCGCTGAAAGCCCAGGCACAGGCACCCCCAGCACAGAGCGGGCAGGTGGGTAGTGGGGGGGGGACCAGGACCCGGGCGACATGTTGCCAGGCGCCTTGTGGAGAGCCACACAGCAGCAGAAGTATGGAGACCGCCCGACCCACTCTCCACACATCTCCGCAAGGCCACTGTGCACCAGGACGGCACCCTTCTCTGTCCTGGGGCTGGGTGGGCCTCACACACCTCCCCCGGCTCCAATCTTGGAAAGAAAGTCCTGTTTCCCGTGTGGTGTGCAGAGACCTGCGGTGCCAGCATGCTCCAAGGTTAAAAATTGTACTTTGAGGGCCAGGGATGTAGTTTGGGGACAGAGCTCTGGCTTACAATGCACAAGGCCCTGGGTTCAATCCCAATTACGGGAATTAAAAATTCAGACTTTGTACAACATAAATGCCTGTCTTGGTAAAGCGGGTAAATCAGTTGTGGAGTAGATTGCAATGGAATACTGTACAGTCATGAAGAGAGGAGACACCTCCTAGACAAAAGAATATGGGTGAGTTTCCAACCATGATGCTCAGTAAAAAAGGAAAAAAAAAAATACAAACTGGGTGATGCCATCTGGATAAAGTCCAAGACCTGGCAAAACCCTCAGGGCTGACAGAGGATAGGGGATACCTGGCTAGAAGCAGGGGATAGCTGGGAGGACGCACTTAGGGGAGTTCACGGGTGCTGGTCACATAGTGTGTCCAGGTGTGAAGTCCCTGCGGCTCTTTAGGATGCAGAGCCTTCTGGGTGCATGTAAGTAACGCTCTTTTAAATTAAGCATCTGGGTTCAAGTCCCAGCCGTACCACCTCACGCCGCACGATCTCAGGCTAACTCAATGCTCAGCTTCTGCTCTCTCCCCTACCACATAGGGACGGTAATGACATCTGCCTCAGGTGGCCCTGAATGTCAACCATTTGGATTTCACTTTCACGTTCCCTTTCCCCAAGTACAGAGTGTTACTATTCTCTTCATATTTTTCCTTTAAACAAACTCCACGGTTTTGCAATCTAAATAAACCATCTAAAAAGGAAACTTTCTATCATTCCCATTTATCACCGGTTTGGGTATTAATTATTTCCTAGTATATTCAATTAATGTAACTTAAAACCAACTCATCCCTGCAAAGACACAAGTGTCCATCTATGAGCCACCTCAGGTCAGCCTCAGGTCCACAATGGAGGCAGCCTCACTCTAAACAAAAATCAAGATGATGTTCTTGGAGCCCTCGGGCCGGGCAGGCCTCCACACTGTGACCTTTATCATCGTCATCATCGACATTATCATCACAGACAAAGCCAATCAACAAACACCATCCCACTTTGGATTGTGCAGAGGAGAGTGAGTGGAGGGGAGGGGTTGGGGTGGGAGGTGGAATTAGGAATGAGGACCTGTGCACATGTATGACTGCGCCACGGGTGTGACTCTGCACCGTGTTCAGCCAGAGGAAGGAGGAGCTGTGCTCCGTTTGTGTGCAATGTGTCAAACGCATTTTACTGCCATGCATAACTAATTAGAACCAATTTAGAAATTTAAAAAAAGGAAAAGAGAAGAATGAAATTATGGCATTTGCAGGTAAATGCATGGAACTGGAGATCATCATGCTGAGTGGACTAAGCCAGACCCAGAAAGTCAAAGGTCAAACATTTTCTTTGATATGAGGACATTAGTCTAAAATGGGGGGGGGGACTGGAGTGTGGTGGGGAGATTCCATCAAAATAGAAGAAAGATCAGTGAAGAAGAAGGGAATGGGGGAGGGAGAGGGGATGGGATAAGAGAAAAACAATGGAATGACTCTGACTAATTTCCTATGTGCATACATGAGTATAGTACAGTGCCTGTCACCATTGCGTATCTCCCCAAGAAAAAATTTATTAAAAAAAAAGAAAAAAACCTGTAAATCCACAGCAGAAAGACCAGTAGAGTAGAGGAAAAGGAACGAGGGGAGGGAGGAGAGGGAGGATAAGGGGAAGTACAGGGGACTGAAATAGAGCTAATTATGTTCCATGCATTTATAATCATGTCAAAATGAATCCTAATGTCACATATAACTAATGTGAACCAATAAACTAAACAAAATACTTAGAGCGATTTAAAAATAAATAAATAAATAAGCACCATCCCATAGGGTCAGCCCAAGGCGGCCCTGCGCCCAGCAGACCTTAAGGAACAAACCACCCGAGCCCTTCCAGAAGTCTTGGGCTGCCCGAGTGCACGTCCATTCGAAGGGCTCTCTCTGGGCCCAGACCCTGTGGAGGCAGCTGGGCTGCGAACCTCCACCCTCCCCACCAGCCCAGGCCAGACCCGCCCCAGACTGCCCTGTGGCCTGCCTCCTCCCCCAGGCCGAGGCTGAGGGCCTAAGCCTGATCCCCTTCCTCTCAGAAGGTCAGTCTCTCCATCCCTAACACGGGCACGTGGCCTTGGCACCCCAGAACAGCTCACCAATGGGCCAGAGCAGGGACACAACCAAAGACAAACAGGAGTCATCGAAGGAGAGCCCCGACACTCAGGAAACCACTGGAAATGTGTCTTGATGTTATCTCAAATTTGCCCCTGGCATTGGTCTAGGACCCTTCCTCACTAGCCCAGGGTACCCAGGGTGTCCTTCATGAAAGAGAAAACCCCTGATCCCTGAAGTGGTCATGTGCCTATGCAGGAGAGTGTCTCTTTAAGTAAGCTCAGCCAATCAGCATTCACCTCCACTCGAGCCAAATTGGGGTGGAGGTCACTAAAGGTCTTCAAAATTGTCACAACCAAAGCTAGGGGTGGTGGTGCGCACCTGTCACCCACACCACTCAGCAGGCTGAGGCAGGAGGATCTGGAGCCCAGACTGGACGATACAGCAAGACCCCACCTTAAAGGAAAAAAACTCATTAAAATAATCATCACTAGAGCAAAAGCTCGAGTGTTTTATGGCATGACATGAAGACTATAAAAAACAATAATACCCTGTGTATTTCCAAAAGCTAAAGAAAGGGTTTTGAAACCTTTCATCCTAAAGACTTGATAAAGGGTTTGAAGAGATAAAATGATTATAACCCCTGATTCAAATAATTCTATATTTTAATTATTTTATATGCATATATACATATATATATATTAGGCATTGATGGACCTTTTTTTTATTCATTTATTTACATACGGTACTGAGAGTCAAACCTCACACATACTAGGCAAGGGCTCTACGACTGGGCCACCACCCCAGCCCTTCAAATCATTCCATTGAAATGGGAAAATGACATTTTTTAAATGGTTGTGCAGAAACATTTATCACAAAGTTTGTTAGTGTGTGGGTTTTGTTTTTGTTTTACGGTGCTGGAGGTTGAACCCAGGGGTGTTTGACCACTGTACTACATCCCAGCCCTTTTATTTCTTATTCTCACTAAATTGGCCAGGCTGGCCTCAAACTTGTGATCCTCCTGCTTCAGCCTTCAGAATCACTAGAATTACACTTTTTTCTTTAGCAGATTTTTTTAGATTTCTGCTTTGTTTCCCTTGGGAATGGAACCCAGGCCAGGGCCTTCTGCACGCTAGGCAAGCACTCTGACCACTGAGCTACCTCTTTACTGCTATTTTTTAATGAATCACAGAATTATAATATACTTTCTTTAAGAAAAATTAATTTCTGAAGAGCATAAATAAAAATAAAACCCCATCCAATCTCATGCCACCATTTCTTCCAAATCCCACTTTCACTATTTATCTTTTATCATTATTCTGATGATGATTATTCTGCATAAAAAAAAAAAGTTGTCTTTTTTTCTGTAGGTGCAGAAACTATATCTAACATTCAAATCACTCCTGGTGATTAAAATATGCAAACTGTTCTGAAATTGAGTGTTTTCACGGAGCCCAGGCCCTGGCCACCCCCACGTCCGCACACTGGTGTCACCCCTCTTCCTTGGCCACACAGGACTCCCAAGTGCGGTGGGGTCAGAATTTGCCCTGGGCCCCTGTTCCGTGTTTTCGTTACAGCTAAGCGTCTGCACCCCCTGGTCAGCCCGGGAGAGCTCCCTAAAACGAACATTCTAGGAGCTTTAAAAAAAAATGCTGTGGCTTTGGTCCTCTTGTCCTTTAAGACAGGCTGTGTCCACTGTTCAGGTCTCTAAGTGAGACTCCAAGCCACAAGTCACAAATTGAGGGACCTGGGAGCCATCTGGAGCAGACAGATTGAGGCCCAGGGAGGTGTGACCACAGGCACAGGGCCAGTGGGCCGAGTAGGACCGAGTGCTGGTGTGAGGACCGTGGCCTCTCTCCTGCAGCAGCACCTCCCTCCTGACAGCACCCAGGAGCCTTTGCGTTACCTTCCCTTGGCCTAGAAAACTCATTCCAGCACCAAATCGGAAAATGCCTGCTCCTTGCAGTCTGTGTCTGGACGCCGCCCGCTGGGGAAGTCCTCCCTGACTTTCCCAGAGGCCGCAATGGGCGCACCGCCTCCCCAGCTGGCCCAGGCCCGGCCCTTCTCACCCTGCGTCCCAGTTGCCTATATCTTTGGAAGTCCTGCATCGGGGGCTTTAGACACGTTGCATGCTACTCTGAGGGGCCAGGAGGGTCCCCTGCTCTGAACCCGGATCATTTGGATGACCGCTTGGTGCGTTTCCATGGACACCTCAGCCAGGCCCACAACAGCCCTTCAAGTCAGGCCCTGTTTCACCTGTTTCATAACCAGGACCCGAGACACCCCAACCCAGGACACACAGCCGGGTCTACCAGCCTCCTGGCCCCCCAAGATCTCTACTGTAACACAGAAAGACTTCTTAAAGGCCAGGGGAAGCACCAGCCTGAGACGAGAGACACAGAGAAAGGTTTGCTGCAGTCCAGCCTCACGGTTGGTTAGCTGTGTGCCTTGGGGAATTCACCTAACCTCTCTGATTCTCTGGTCCTATTATTTCATCTGAAAAATGGGCTTGGTTAACACCTGTCTTATACTACTAAGGGGCCTTATTTTCTTAAGCAACATGTACACCCTGCGGTTGAACAAGTCCAAACTCACAAGAGCAGTGGTAGAGAAACATGAACGCCAGGTTGTAGGGACCACGGGCCGCAGGAAGTGTGATGCTGTAAACCTGTGGTGACGGTGGGAGAGGAAGGGGACCATCAGTTCACTCAGGGGCCCATGCACAGGGCTTCACTGAGGAAACCTGAGTAGGGCCCAGGAGGCTGGGGTGGACCTGGGGACTCTAGGGGCACACTAGGGTTTGCAAGGCCTTCATGTCTCTCTCACAGAAACTTCCAGAAGCCCTGTGAAGCAGGAAGAGGATGAGTCTCAGAAAGGGGAAGTGACTTGCCCAAGGTCACTCACCTCATTATATGGTAAAGTCGGCCTCCAGATTCCCAAGTCCCACACCACCCGCCTTGAAACCCATCATACGCCAGCAACATGGGTTCTAGAGCCCTCTGAGTCAGGATGGCATGGTGCCCTTGGCTCCGCTCTTCAACTTCAATCACATTACGCGGAGGCTTCCGCCACAGCCATTGGAGGCCGAACTGTCCAAACCAGGCTGGGAAAATCGGGGGACAATGGGAAGCCCCCACGGGCGCTCAAGAGGAGTGCACACACTGAGACACCTCCCAGACCACCTTGGCCCATCCAGGCGACCTGGAATCCTCTGTCCTTTTCCAAAAGACTGGGAGGACACTTTCTCACACAAGCCAAAACCAGACCCTGCAGCTCCCAGAGCAGAGAGACCCCCGCCCCACCCCCACCACTTTCCTGGAACAAGGGAGCTCCTGTCACAGAGGAGCCCACTGAGGCCCACAGTGGGACATGGACTTGCCAGGGTCATGCAGCCAAGATGGCACTCCCATGCAGGTGCCCTGGGCCAGCGCCCCTCCACCACACACATGCCCACCCCACAGTGATCTGCCGTGGGCTGCAAGAGAGGTGGGGGAGTCCATGCACTTCTGGGCTGGGATGTCAGAGGATCCTGGAAAACCAGCTCCGCTGGGTGCTCACGGCCCTCCCCGAGGCTGCCTACTTGGTTCTACTTGAAGGCTTCGGGGATTCAGGCTACAGAGTCACTCAACAAACATACACAGGAGGGGCCTCATCCTGCCCATCTCCTCCGATCACCACACCACCCTGTCATCAGGGAGAACCTTCATTCATTCACCCAACAAACACTGAGGTCCTACTACGCACAGTCACGTCTCTCCTCCCACCGCCCCTCCCTTCCACTCTCAGCTCCTCCCCCCCACCCCGTCCTGGTGGCCCCTTTGGCCCAAGAGGGGGGTGACCAGTCCAGAGGGACAGGGGACTGATCGGCTGGCTGACCGGCTGACAGGCACCGTACACCCTCCCCAGGTTACCTGGTGTGGCCCAGGGCAGCACTGGCAGGTGTCTGTCCCCGCGGAGGCCGCGGAGGTTCTGTCGCCCAGCCTGGCCGCGGGGGCTCGCCAGCCCCTCCCCCACCTTGGGCACGCACCCGGCGGCTGCTTGGAAAACCCACGGGCTCAGCTGACTTCCTCTCGTGTCATGGAAAGTGCAGTGATGAGGACCGGAAACTCCCACCAGGGATCTGGGGTCTGAGCGGGGACAGGGCCAGGACAGGGGGCCCCGGAGGGGCACACGCCCCGCGGAGGTAATGGGTGCGGTGGGCGACAGGGACAGCGGGGGCTGAGGCCTGGGGTGGAGCTCGCCCCTCCGCTGGGGTCCCAGGGTCCCAAGGTCCCTGACCCCAAGGCAGCAAGCAGAGGCCTTGCGCTACTTTCAGTTTCTCAAACACAAAGTACCAAACAAAAATAAGAGCAGAAGCCATAACCTTGCCCAGATGATGAAGACTCCAAAACTCAACAAAAAGCCTCTTTGCTTTTAGTAAGGGTGCAGAGCCAGTGACAGTGAGGAAGGTAATGCGGGACAAAAATAAGGGGGATTCAAATCTCAGTTTAGACCTCCTGGGGACAAGGACGGGGCTTTCTGATCCTCAGTTTTCTCATCTGTGAAATGAGAAGCTGAGCCAACTTTCCATGATGGTTGGGAAGATGAAAGGTACTGCCTGGCTCAAGATAGGTGCTCAGTAAAACCATTTTCTCCCTCTCTGGTTTGATTAGGTAAAGGGAGCTTGGAACAGGGCCTCTGAGGGGCCCCTTCATACACACATCTGTGGGCCCGATAAACACTAAGTCCTGAAGAGCAAAATAACCCAAGGGGTCTTTGGAGTGTAAGCAGGTGGAGGGTGCGACTCTCATTTCTGCCTTCCTGAAGCTGAGCCTGGGGCAAGGATTGGTTGAATGAAAGATTGGACTGGGATTGCCGATTCGCAGGGCCAGGAAGGATGGATGTGAGGCAGGGAGCCAGGCCAGGCCTGGCCAGTCAGAGCTGGGCCAAGGCAGTGCCACCTCTGGGGAAGGGCAGAGGCACCTCCCAGACCTCCACCAGGTGGTGGGTGTGGCCCCCAATATCGGCTCCCACAGCCTCCCCTTTCCTTGATTTTTCCTTCTGCTAGACAGGTTGCGGCACCTGAAACCCTCAGACCTCGATTAATGGAAACTGAGAAGGGCTGAGGCTGGGGAGCCTAGTGGGTATGCCAGGAAGGGGAGGCCCAGCTGCTGGGGGGAGAGGGGGACAGTGCACAGGGAGGGGCCGAGAGGGCAGGCACCAGCCGTCATGTCCTTGAACTGTTCTGGGACAGCCAGATTCAGGCACCTGGCCCACTCATCCTGGAGCCTGAAGCATGTGAGAGAGGAACTGGACCCAGCCTGGCCTGGGGACAGGAGCCCTTGTCCTGCTCCAGGTCCCCATCTGCTCTGCAGAATCCTAGAGACCCTGCTTCTTCAGCAGACCTGAGGTTGATTCCGGTCCCTCCAAGATCAGCCTCCACACAGAGGTTACACACACACACACACACATGCACGCACGCACCAACATGGAGATCACACGGATTCCCTTAGATTCCAGCTTCATCCCTCATCAAGGGGAAGTGGGGCTTCTTCCATTTTGGTTCTCACCGCTGAGCCTGCAGCAGGAACCGAGGTCACGTTCCTGACTTCCCACCTCGCGCCCCCCTGCCCCACTCAGAGACCCCTGGTGGGAGCCCTGCCTTGGCGCCTCTCCTGCCACGTCCACTCCTCTGCGCTCACCTACAGCCAGGTGGCCTCCGACTCAGGGCCCCACCCCACAGCCCTGTCCCACCAGGATGCCTGCCCCGTCCAGGTGCGGGCATCATCGGGGGCACCACCCCAGTGCTGGCACCTCAGGCAGGAAACTGGCAGAGGCCAGGGCCTCCATTCAATCTGGGGTGGGTGGTTTTGCCAGGAGGAAGTTGACAGTTCAACTTCAAACACGGGTGACGCAGGCCCCACTGCCTGCCGCCGCCCCCTCCCACCCCTGCTCTGCCCGCCCCGCCCGGCCCCCTCCCTCCCTGAGAGCCAGACACCGGGCCAGACACCCTCACCCACGGGTGCCGGCTTGCCGAGGCTGAGGAGGCTGCGCCCATGGGGTCCCAGCATCTGCTGCTGGCCGCTGCGTACCTGCTGGGGACTCTGGGTGAGTACCTTGCCGAGCTCTGTAGGGACGTCTGGGCTCGCTGCTGTGCAGGGGAGTCGGTCATTTCTTCCCAGGTCTGCCTCTGAGGCCTGCTGCTTACCTCTCGGATGTGTCGGGAAGTTTGGGGCCACCAGGGTCCCCGTCTGCTTCCCCAGCGCCGGCTCGGCTCTGGGCTCTGCTATTGGCACCGTCAGTGCCCCAAGCCCGCTTCTGTGCTGTCCAGGGCCCCCCTGAACCCCGCCAAGCACATCTGTGCTCAAATCAGACTCAGCCCAGAAGTCAACTGTCCAGCCCCGTCCTGCGTGGCGGCCCTCTGCAGGGTAGCCCGTGAGGACCCAGCCTGTGCTTGGTCCCAGGAGAAACTTGCCAACTCTCTGGGCCAGAGTGAGCCAGGGAAAGCAGGACTCCCTCCGGGGACCCAGCTGAGCAGATGTCAGGGACGCAGTTCACTGTTCGTGGTCCCTACAGCATGCAGCTGTAGGTGGGCCCCAAAGAAGGCCCCAGCTACCAGATCTACCGCAGGCCCAGGGTCCTTCTGCTGGCCAGTCAGGAGGCTCCTGGACAAGTGGGGGGCAGTGCGTGATGTGGCCTGGGAGGCAGAAGCCCTGGGTTCTAAGCCTGACCATGGGCAGCCTCAGAGAGTCCCCCAGCCTCGGCAGGTCTCCAGCTCCCATTTAGAGAAGGTGGGGAGCAGGCTGTCAGCTGCATGAGGCCTGGGAGCTTCCGGGGGCTTTGGAAGGTGTGGCAGGGCGAGGGGTGCTGGACTCCAGCACCGAACAGGAGGTGGCAGGGGGCTTCCCACTGCGGAGGGGACAGGCTGGGCCTCACCTGCCCGGCAGAGCCTCAGGTGGTGAGGTGTGAGTGCGGGAGTGCGGGTGTGCTGGGAACTCAGCATGCGTGTCTGAGTGTGAGTTCGTATGTGCGTGCTGTGTGCTTGAGTGTGAGCACTCTGGGTGCACTTTCATGGGCATTGCATGGCTTAGGTTCCCTGTGAGTGTGCTGTGACACGGCTCCTGTGCACACACGCTCACATGGCGGTCGTGTGCATAACAGCCAGTTATACAATGCCTCTGTACCGCTGTCAGGGTGTGTCTCTGCCCCAGATTGCAGCTGGCTTCCAGCACTCTGCCAGGGAGCTGCTGCGGCCCTCTGGGTCCCCGAGGCTCCTAGGAGCAGATGCTATACCTCTCGGCTCCCCCTCCCCTGTGGCTCATCCCCCACAGACTCCCTGCTGGTCCAGAGTGGGTCCTGCTCCATGGTCCTTCCCACCTGAGCACGATTGTGGGGCGAGGCTGCTGGCGGGACTGGCAGGTCCCCTGGGTCCATGCAACCCAGAGTCGGGAAGATTTGGAAGCAGCGCCTTCACCCAGTCTGGAGACCCTCAGGGGCATGTGGCTCCTGGGGACATGTTTGTGTGAACTGGTGGGTGATGAGTGCTCCCTCCCTTTGCCAGGCGTGGTGGCAGATACCGGTAATCCAGCAACTCAGGCTGAGGCAGGAGGATGGCAAGTTCAAGGCCAGCCTGGGCAACTTAGCGAAACCCTGTCTCAAAAAAATAAAAATAAAAAGGGCTGGGGGCGTAGCTCGGTGGTAAAGTTTCCCCGGGGTTCAGTCCCCAGTACCTCAAGATCATAACAATGATAATAATGATAATTAGCACCACCTTTGTTGGGATCAAAAATATTTTTAAAGCCATGGTCTTCTGGAACCCAGTCTGGGAAGTAGGAAGCAGGCGGACTCATTGGCCCCATTTTACAGAGAGGAAAACAGGCCCAGAAAAGCCAAGGACAGTCCAGGGAGGGGCAGCAAGTGGGCAGCCGAGCCCAGCACCACCCTCCTGCCTCACAGAGCCGCTCTCTGCACCCGTAGCCGAGAGTGAAGGCCCCGGAACCGCTCCAGGGGTAGAGAATGGCCGTAGAGCCCGGCCTCGACCAGCAGAGAAGCAGCCAACCAGGGTGGGGGTCCCACGGGCCAGCACTGGGGCTGGGGGCCAAGACCGCAGGTACCTGGAGCCATTCCAAGAAGAGGCGCATCGGTGCCAGAGCCCTGGGAACAGCAGCCTCCTGGCTGGGGACTTTTGGGCCACTGAGGCCTAGAGATGCCCAAAGCCTGTCAGGGGTGAAAGGGGAGGGCAGGACTTTGCACAGCTGTCCCCTCTAGCCTCGACCTGCCTGGGGTGGGCTGGGGAGGTGGCTCAGGTCTCTCTCACCACCCGCCAGCCCCAGCCAATGGGACTCCAGAAGTCAGTTTGAATTGAATTCTGCCACTTGCCAGCAGGGTGACCTTGGACTAGTTCTATAAGCCCCAGTTTCCTCCTCTGAAAATTGAAAATGATAATATACCTCACAGAGGTTTATGGGATTAAATGAATTTGTGCACATTGAATTTTAGTATCGCGCCTGGCATGTAGTGTAGTACATGCTCAATAAGCGTGACCATAACAACAGAGTGTCAACAAGAACAAGACCAGGTAGGACGGGTCGTGGGGGAGTTTTGCCAGACACTGGCCTTTACAAGGATCTCCTATCCCCCAGGCCTCTTGGACAGGCTGTTCCTTCCTTCCTTCCTTCCTTCCTTCCTTCCTTCCTTCCTTCATCTCTACATGTTATAAGTATTTACTGAGCATCTTCTGCCCAGTTCTGGGCAAAGCATCAGGGAGACGGCAAGGGTGAGACCAGTGTCTCCGGCCTGGTGGATCCGCCCAGCGCAAAGAGGAGGCCTGTAGGGGACACGGGGAAATGAGTGTCTGAAACACTTAACACCTTTGGAAACGCTGTCGAGAGCAACCCAGGAGACAGTTGGCTGGGGCCTAGTAACAATGTTCACTCAGAGACCCCTGTGGCCGCGCAGGCAGGGGACCTCTGGGAGAGGATGACATCTCCCTGAGATCTAAGGCCAGGGGAGGAAAAGAAACAGCCAGACAGAGAAAGAGGGAAAGGGTCCCAGACAGAGATGGCGGAGGTGAAGGCCACGGGGAAAGACAGGCCGAGAGATACACACAGGGAGGGTGTCCATGATAGACCCGGGGAGCCGGCTCCTGAGGGGAGCGGAGAGCCACTGTCCCCGGCTGCAGAGCCGAGACCCTCCTTGACTCTGAGTACAAAGGGGCAGCCTTTGGCAGGCCCAGCGCTCCCCACCCTTGCAGGGAATGGAGGCCCCTGAAGACAAGTGAGGCCTTCTGGTCACTCTGTCTGGCCTCACCCCTTCAGAGGGGTTTCCCTGCAGGGAGGGAATCCAGCTCCACCTGACAGAGTTGATGGAACACCTGCTCTGTGTGTGTGTAGGTGTTCTCGAGTGTGAGCACGTGTATGTGCACTGTTGTGTGCGGCCCTGGGGAGGGGTCTCTGGAGCAACGCAGATCTAATCTGATTTCTACTGGGCCACCCAAAGTGACAAAAACCTCTGGGTCTCAGCTTTCTCCTCTATAGAGGCCAGTGGTAGAGCCCACCTCAAAGGATAATTGTAATAATGATGTTATGGAGAGTTGATTGAGCACCTACTATGTGCCGGGGATCAGTGAACAAAACAGACAAGATCCCTGCCCTGGTGGATCTGAAGGGTCGGGTGAGATAAGGAGAGAGACAAGAGACAAGGTGAGCTAGGGAGTGTCTGGATGCCAGGTCACACGGTGTGGGCACAGACTGATAAAGGAGGACTGGGAGACGTGGCGCTCTGACAGGGTGGGCTGCACACACGGAGGGCTCGCTGGGTCTCGCCAGAAGCTAATATTTGAGCAGTTGGCTGGGGCCTAATCACAACTCAAAGACCCCTGTGGCCGCGCAGGCAGGGGACCTCCGGAAAAGGTCCTGAAGGAAGTGAGTGAGCCCACCATGTGGGCCCAGGGAGAGCGTCCAGCAGAGGGGTCCTTGGCGCACAGGCCCACGCCGTGGAGGCCTTTTCTCCCATGGAGGACCACAGGGAAGCAGAGGTGGCCTCTCCAGGTCCTCAAGTTCTCGTCCCAAGTCCCAGGCCAGACGCCTTGGGGAATTCAAAGCTTTCCGAGGACAGAAGGTAAATCGCACATGCTCTGTGTGCTCCGAACATCAGCAAGAAGGTCTGGGCGGCACTCCAAAATCAAACGCATTCCCACCCGTGCAGTGAGAAAAAAACTGCACACAACTGGACCCCTGAACGGGGCCCTGACAGGCCACAGAGATGGGGCTTCAGTTCTGACCCTCCCACCAGCTAGGTATGTGACTTGGGCAATCTCTTAGGTCCTCTCTGGACCTCAGTTTCCTCTTCTGAAAATGGGTCTGAACATGATCCTGCCCCACGGGGCTCAGGGTGTAAGAGCTCCCGTGTGGGAAACAGCACTGGGGTATGTGAGGCTCTGAACCAAAGGGAGGACATGTCCCTGTGACAGCAGAGATGCACTATCTGTCACGAAACTCGTGCCAATTCAGTTAAACACACCAGGCACCGGGAAGAGAGAAAAATAGCTGCTTAAATAGCAGAGGCCATTCTGACCACCATCCGCTGTCTGTGTGAGGACGCAGGCCCTGTGAGCCAGATTAATCTCCAATCTGCCCCCTCAGTTTCTTCTGGCAGGCTCCATTCCCGTCGCCTCTCCTGGCTTGGATGATGCTCCAAATGTTTTGCATTTGAAAAGGCTCCCAACCATATCCCAACTCCTTCATCTGGTGCTCTAGCAAGACCCAAAATGTTGGTCATGTCTGATCTTTGGTTCCCCGGAAGCCTTGCTACTATTTCAAGATGGACTCGTCACCACTGACTAATGCTCTATCAGCAAGGTGGGGATCCTGGCCTCCAAGTCAGCCAACGCGGAGGGTGCCAGGGGAGAGGTCCTGCGTCCTCCCCCAGAGCCAGCCAGGCACCGAGTTGGATGCTGGCCACGGTTGGTGAGAGCAGTACAGCTGTTGGAGGGGACTGTCATCTATGAAGAAAAGGGTCATCTGACTTCCCAAGCAAACAAAAGCAATTGCTTGGCTTCCTTCTCTGGAACAGTGGTGACAGTCCCTATCGATGAGGCTTTAAGGAAGAAATGGGGTCAGGGTCTTCTTTGCTCTGGGTTTGCCCCAGGTAGGAGCGAACTCATTGTGATCATGGTCAATCAGGTACCAGCCCTTCCCTGGCTGCCCACCAGATCCTAAGCTGCCCACACCCTCAGTCTCCATTTCCCAGTGTGTACCAGCCACAAACACCACACAGGACCTCTGAGTGGATCAGAGGCAGGGACAGGGGCCCAGGATCTGCAATCAGAGGACCTGGGCTAAAGTCTGTCTCTGCTGAACCCCCTCAGGAGCACAGGAGCAGCCTCATGGTCTGTAAGACAGAATGCAGCCTGGCGCTCCAGCAACACCCATCTGCGATTCCAAAACCGGGACTCGCTGACAGTCTCTGACAAATGCATTTGGTGTTGAGCCGGACCCGATCCAATGGGAGGCTACGGATCATCTCGTTGCATCCCACTTGGTGTGGAAATTCGTATATTCCACTGCAGACGACATTGTGTGCTTAAATCCAGAACTCTCCAGACGCAGAGAGAAAGAAGGGTGCCCTCGGGTGCTGCCAGATCAAAAGGCAGCTGCCCAGGGCTCCCGGTGAAGCAGCCCAGAACCAGGACACCCTCTTTTTCAAAAATATCTTAGGATTTGTTTAAAAGCAAAACAAAAGAGAATCTTTTATAAAACTGGCTCAAATGCATGAGGCCCTGAGTTCACTCCTCCACAGGATGCGGAACTGAAGGCCAAAGTGGGAATCCTTCTGAGTGGGGAGAGGGAGAGGATCTACATGTCTCCATGCCGCCCTCAGGAATTCATCTACCCTCACCAAAACCTCGGGGCAGGCCAGGTCAAAGTGACCGAATTTCTACAGATGCAGGGACAGTGAGACTGGGGCCTGGGGACAGTGGGAAGTCCCTCCGACTCTCTGGATTTTAGGGCTTAGCAAGTCCAAGCCCTGGATCGTGGGGGCTCGAGGGAAGGTGGGTGGGGAAGGAAAGCGCCTCTGAAGAATCCTCATGCCCAGCCCGCCGCTCCGAGGACGGTCGTGGACGGTGGGTAAGGAAATGGCGCGATGCTCCCATCCCCTGCCCCTGGAGGCCTGAGAGCCTCAGAGCGCAGCCCTGAGCCTCGGGCTGCAGGAGTTCTCTCTAGAAAGAATGTGGCAGGACTGAACTGCAGCCCTGAGGGGTCGGGGAGACCCGGAACACAGGGCTTAGAAGAAGGAGGGTATTAGTCAGACACCGGGGAGGATCGCTAGAAAAATGAAAACAGGTGGTGGACGGTCAAAACCGGAAAGTAGCACTGGACAGGCAAAGAATAGGCACTCCAAGTCAGCCGGCATCTCTCTGCCCACCTCTGCCCCTCCTCCCAGCCCTGAGATACATTAGGAACTACCTTATAGAGCACGGAAGTTTTAACCAAGAGGAAGGTAAGGGGTCATGGAATAGCACTTCATCACGTTAAGATGAGGAAACCGAGTCCAGAGAGGTTGAATGGCTGCCAATGTCACACAGCAAGTCCGTGGTTAAGTCTGGCACGTGCATGAACTGAACAAAGCCATAAGTTCATTCCCTTCCATCAGGGTTGCCTGCCAGGACCATGCAGGAATTGGGGACACTGAGCAGAGCACCCCAGGCCTCCCTCGGAAGGGAGGGGAGATAGCTTGGTCTAACGGGCAAAGCACAGCCTCTGCCACTTGCAACTTGGACAAATTATTTAACCTCCCTCATCTACAAAATGAGGACCAAAAATGATGACCCCCACTTTACTGCCTTGTGGTGGGGATTGAGAGAGTTAAGCACAAAAATATCCAGGGGAGTGAAAACTGTAAAAATGCTGATGGTGGTGGTGATGGTGATGGTGATATTGGTGATGGTGATGATGGTGGGCATGGCAATGACTGTGGTGGTGTTGGTGATGGTGGTGATGATGATGGCAACCATGGTAATTTGGTGATGATGATAGTGATGGTGATGGTGGTGACAATGGTGACATTGCTGATGGTGATAGTGATGGTGGTGGTGGTGATGGTGGTGACAATGGTGACATTGCTGATGGTGGTGGTGATGGTGGTGGTGGTGATGGTAATAGTGATGGTGGTGGACAATGGGTAGAGGACCAGGCAGGTGCCCAGAGGGAGGCAACGCCCTGGAATGCACAGACCGCTTTTCTCAAGAGCACTTTCTTTTTCAATTCCACTTGGTTCACCAGCACTTCTAGTCTTTCCTGAGAACATGCTCTGAGCAGCAGCTGTGCTGTGGTGTGTGGGATCTGCAGGACGGCCAGGCCCACTCTCTGCCTCCAGGGGTTTCAGGGTCTGGCGGCTCCAGCCCTCTGGGTCGGGGTCTAGGTAGTGTCCATCTCTGCACCTCCCAATGTGATGCTTCGGAGACAACGGCTGGGTGGCTGAGAGCTGAGGGCACGATTTTGAAGTCGGAATCATGGTTTGAATCCAAGGCCTACCACTTGCTAGCCATGTCACACTGGCTGGGCACGTGCCTTCTCCCAACATTTATACCACAAACACACTTAAATCCCATAATGGGGCTGTGTGGGAGAGTCACCATAATATCTGTAAGGAACCATCTCAAGTTCCCGGTGTGCAGCAGGTGCTCAATAATTGGTAGCTGTGGTTAATAATGAAAGTTGACTGTGAGCTCTGAGAAGGCAAAGTTCCCACTCTATATTCCCGCATTCCCTGTGCTCCCTGGGTTCTGGCCCCCTGTGCTTCCCAGACAGGGCTTCTCCTGCCAGAGCAACTCGGGAAGGCCTGCCGTGCTGGCCACTCCTGCCCCAGGCCGGGTAGGCTCTCCAGACCAGCAGCCCTAGCTCTCAGCACTGAGCCGGGGCCAGGGAGGCACGGGGCTTCCCCTGGACATCCTCTCAATGTCCCTAGATTGGTGGTCCCACGCTCATGCCACACTGCCGATGAGACTTGGTCCCCAGGCCCACAGGCAAGAAGTGACAGAGCCAGCTCAGGCCTAGAACACTAAGGAGTCATGAGTGCCTGAAAACCAGCCCCTGTGTCATGCGGCAGCAAAGGGCACACCTAGACATCTCTCCCCACGGACACTCCTCCAGCTGCCTAAGCCCTCGTGCTGTAGCCAAAGGAACTGGACTCCCTGCTTCCACGGGGCAACTGACCATGGGGAAGTAGAAACGAGAGGCCAGGGGTGAGAGGGGAGGCGAGCCAAATGGTCTCCTGCCGCCTCTCTCAACATGCCAGCCGGTGCCTGGTCCACTGCCATCAGATGTGATGGACAGCTGGACCCTCCCTTTCCACTCAAGCCAGAGCTCTGGCCACCTGCGCCAGGCCCAAGACTCCCTGTTTGTAAGAATCAGCATCCCTTCCAAGGCCCACAGTGTCCAGATGATTGTGATGGCGTCTCTTGAAGTAAAGGGAACTTATCACAGGGCCACCACAGCTCACTGCCAGGCGCCTTGTGTGGGAGGAGGACGCACCCCATCCCCGCCCCTTGAGAACACTCAGGCAAGGACAGGCCTAAGTTTTTTAAGACCCAACAATAATTTCTCCGGAGCCATTGAAACAGCTGTTTCCTATGTATAAAGCAGCTTCCCAGATCCAGGGCTGTCCCCAGCTTCCAAGAGAGAAGGAACCCCAAGAGCCAGACAGATGGAATGAAATACCTGCTTCACTCCATAAGACGGGTCTCTGAGGCCACAGGAGCTCTCTGTCCCACCCTGTCCCCACCCAGATGATACCTCCTCCCCCACCACAGCCACAGGCAAGCTGACCTCTGCTGCTCTACCAAGCACCCCACGCCATGCGCTGCCGGAGGAAGAACCCCAGATGGCCACTGGGAAGACGGGACAACGTGCTGTGCCGCCCTGGGCCAGTCCTGCCATCTGAGCCTGTTGTCCTCTGGAATCCAGGAGCAGTTAAAGATAACTCGCCGCCGTTCTCATCTGTCTAGAAAGTAGCAAGCATAGCCTTGGGTTCCCTCGGACTGATGGCTCAGTTCTCTAAAACTAGAGAGGCTCAACTTTTGGAGTGAAAGCTACACAGGGGACAGTTTTACGTTGCACCCCCAACCCATAAAAAGAAGTGATGCCCACTCTCCTGATGCACTCTGTCATTCTCTACTCTAGTCCCTTCTTTTATTTATTTATTTATTTTTTGATATTGGGGCCCTTCACACACTAAGTCACATCTCCAGCCCCTTAATATATATATATATATATAATTTAGAGACAAGGTCTTGCTAAGTTGCTTTAGAACCTTGCTAAGTTGCTGAGGCTGGCTTTGAATTGCGATCCTCCTGCCTCAGCCTCCCGAGCCACTGGGATTACAGGTGTGCTCTCCATTTCATTTTTGAAAGAAAAAATAAAAATAAAAAAGCAATGGTTGCCTTACTACAGAAAGATAGCATGAGGGATCCCTTTGGGCGCTGGCACTGGTGTGCATCTGTCTTGACGTGGATGGAGGTCATATGGGTCCTGGGCGTTAACGGTCGTAGAATCATGCACTCAAGAAAAATCCGCTTCACTTCGTGCTCATTTAAAAAGTTAAGTTTTTTTAAAAGAAAGACAATTAATGGTTGCAATCCATTAAATTGATCTCATGACCACTTAGGGGTTCTGAGCTGTGGAATAACAGTCCCTGACTTGGAACCCACGAGAGTGGTCCTTGGGGGCAGCCAGGGCCATTGCTCAGCAGAGGGTGGGTGTGCGTGGGAGAGGGCGAGGGAGAGGGCGGAGGCCTCACTTCCTGACCTTCCTCTCTCCTTTCTGCAGTCACTTCCTGCCTCGGTTGGTTCAGCCTGGAGGACCCAGGTAAGGAAGAGCCGGGTGAAGGGCGGCCTGGGGCTCCGCAGGGGCTGGGGTGCGAATCCACCAGGCTGTGGGGGACCTGCCGATTAAGAAGTTGTCACCTGCACCAGAGCGAACCCCACCACAGCGAAGAAACATGATACATATTTGTGAACTTAGCAGTTCCCCCACATTTCACCACGCCCTGTTTTTCACACCGGCTGGGATAGCACTGGGGAGAAACGAGGCCACAAGTCTTGTGAAGTCACTGTGCCATCCGAAGGAGTCACAGGGACTTGGCGGGTCCTGGGCTGGGACCTGGACCCCACACTGACAACCCAGCCCTGAGCTCCAGCAAGTGTTCTGTGAGCCTCCAGCTCCCCACCTGTGAGATGGGGAGAAAGTCCCTCCCCGGGGGAAGATTCGAGGAGTCAGCCAGCTGGGCGCAGGGTCTGCAAAGTGTCCTACCTCAGCCAGGTGTTGCATCAACCTGCTTTGCCTCCAAGTAGCCAGGTGACCTTGGGAAGCCCCCAGCCTTGCGCCCAGGCCCCAAGTGTCCTCATCTACGTTCCCCACCAGGAAAACCTTCTGCCTCAGAATCCCCCAGAAGAACCTTTTACATTGAATTGTTTCTTTCTTGAATAAGCAATTCATTACATTGCCTGGCAATTCTTTATAAAAAGATCTGCAGTGGAGAGTCTCACTTCCATCACTGTCCTCCTCTGTCCAGCCCCTCCTCACCCAGTACCCCAGGCAACAGCACGCTTATTTCTTTTTTGTATATTCTTCTCTAAGCTCTTGGTACATACACAAATATATATACAGTGAGCCCTCCGTGTCTGTGGACTCAATCAACGGCAGATAAAAAAACACGTAGCCAGGTCTAGGATGGCTGTGTCTCTACTGAAATGCACTAATTTTTTGCTTGTTATGAAAATGACATGGCATTTGCATTGTATCAGGATTGTATATAATCTAGGGATGACCAAAGTACATGAGAGGACGCATGTAGGCTGAATGCAGGTTTTTTTATTTATTTTTCCGCTGCTGGAGATGGAGCCCAGGGCCTTGCACATGCTATGCAGACCCCGCCTCTCACTAAGCTAAATCCTCAGCCCCCCTTTGCCATGTTATGTAAGGAACTTGAGTATCCATGGATTTTGGTATCTATAGGAGGTCCCAGGACCAATCCCCCACCAAACCAATCTGTGCTTACGGGTGTCTATATTTTTCCTCCCGCTCATGAAGCATTATAAAATCACAAAAGCCACGTACCTACTTATGTCCCAGCAATTCCACTCGGGGTATTTACCCAAGAGAAATGGAAATTTGCCCACACAAAGACCTGAGCAAGAATGTTCACAGAGCTTGATTCATAGGAGGAAAAACCCAGGAGCAACCCAAATGGTGCATAAAAAATCAAGAGTGGCAAATCCACACAATGAAATATTATTCAGCAATAAATGGGACGAATTACTGATACATACAGCAACATGCATAAACCTCAAATACATGAATAAATGAGGAGGGAAAGAAGAAAAACCAAAAAGAAAATAAAACCCTTGCTCTATGATCCTATTCAGATGACATTGCAGAACAGGCAAAACTAATCTCTCATGACAGAAAACAGATCAGTGGTTGCCTACGGCTACATTCAGGGAAATTAACTGTCAAGAGACATGCAGGAACTTTCCGGGTGATGGACGTGTCCCATATCTAGGTGGTGGTGGTTACATGCTTGTATACATTTGTCAAATTGCTTCAACAGTACTCTTAAAATGAGTGCATTTCACTATACGTAAATTGTACCTCAATAAAACGGATTTTAAAAGTGAAAAAAAGATGGCAGACCCCATCTCAGACCTATGGACACAGAATCTCTAGGAATGGGTGACTGCACTGGACAGTAGGTACCTAGAATATCTTACCCACTGCTCCAAGTTTGGAACCCTAGCTTCAGGGCCTCCTGGGTGACCCAGCTTGGGTTTCTAGAAAGTTCCTGGAGTGCCCCAGAAGGGACGAAGCTCAGAAGGAACAGGCAGTGGGGCAGGCGGGAACCCGGCTGGCAAGGGGCCCAAAGGGGAAGGGGACAGTAAGGGCTCCAGGGGAGGGCCCTTCCTCTTCACCCCACTGACCCCTGCCACCACTTCTTGACCCCAGATCTCCAGGTGAGGCTAACCGGCTCCAACTCCAGGTGCCAGGGCCAGCTGCAGGTCTTGAGTCACACCGGGGACCTGTGGCACTCGGTGTGCAGTGACAGCTGGAAGGGGGCGCCGCGCCACTGGGAGGTCTCTCAGCAGGCCGCCAGATTCTGCCGGAAGCTGCGCTGCGGGGACTCCTTGGGCCTGACCACCTACTCTCGCTTCAACACACCCCAGAACCAGATCATCTGCCATGGACCCCGGGTGTCCTTCTCCAACTGCAGCACAGACTCACCATACAAGTGCCACCCGCTGAGCCTCGTCTGCTTAGGTGGGTACTGGCCAGCCGCACGGATACCCTTGGGCCGGGCGCCTCCCCGGGTCTGTGCTCTGGACGTAGGCAAGCAGGTGGAAGAGAAAGGGGTCCCCAGTTGATAACCGCCCCCCAGTCATTTATACTGCTGTTGGCACTTGGGGGATGAAGACACAGGCCCTGTTCCTGCCAACCGCTGACAGCCTCATTCCTAACCTCCACCTTCCCATCTGTAGAGTGGAGGACTGCCACCTAGCGAAGGTGAGGGTCAGGTGGGCTTATTGGGCACTTATGTCACAAGCTCCGGATCTTCCTCACACTGCAGGCTGCCCCCAGCCCTCCCCACACCCCATCCTTCCCTCCTCCACCCACCCCTCCCTCTCTCACCAGAGTGTCTCATTACAGAGCCCCAGACGACAACACCTCCACCCACAAGCCCCCCAACCACCATGACTCCAGAGCCCACAGGTAAGCGGTCAGGAGGCCTCCTGGAGGGTGCAGACATAGCAAAGAAGAACCCAGGAGGCCCCGTCACCTAGGGATTTGGGAGGAAATCTAGGATAAGCTGCCCTGTGCAGTGTCTGGGATGCACCACCTCCCGTGCCTGTTAGGGATTATCTGCTGGGGTCCAGCAGCGGGCTGTGTTTCAGCGGGCACAGCGCTCAGGACGGCTCCCTTCTCCCGCGCCCCCTCTCTCAGCACCCCCCAGGCTGCAGCTGGTGGCGGGTCCCCGGGGCCTGCGGTGTGCCGGCGTGGTGGAGTTCTACAGCGGCAGCGTGGGGGGCACCATCAGCTACGAGAACCATCACGGGCTCCAGGGCCTGGGAGACCTCCTCTGCGGTGCCCTCCAGTGTGGCTCCTTGAAGCAGCCTCCCGAGGCCAAGGCAGTAGAACCCCAAGACCCAGGAGAGCGCTGGGCACGCAGGCTCTTGCCGATTCAATGGCAAATCCAGAACTCCAGCTGCGCCTCCCTGCACCAGTGCTTCAGGAAAACCCCGGCCCAGGAGGGCGGCCAGGCTCTCAGCCTGGTCTGCTCAGGTGAGTGAGCCCAGCCAAGCCCACAGGCCTCCTGTGGCCCGCAAGTGGCCATGGGCAGATGGCCAGGCAAGCTCCAGAAAGCCCTGTGCAGCCCAGGGTACAGAGACACCAGAGGATATGGGCACACTGAGCCTGAGACTCTGGCAAGGACAGGGAGCGGGAAGGGGGACAGGACTCCGTGACCATGGCTCAGCTGCCCCCTGGGGAAGTAGCTTCGGCAGGGCTTCCAGGAGGAGGCAGGGCCCTGGTGGGTTTGGCAGAGCAAAGGGGAGAAAGTCCTGCAGGGAGCACCTGATGGGTGGGCCTTGCAGGAGGGGAATGTGAAAGTCCCCAGGGATGATGTTGCAGGATCATGAGGGCTGGCTGGGGGGTCCCTGAGGCCTGGGGCTAGAGCAAGCCCCCAAGAGGGCTCTCTGCCCGGGTCCCTGGGTCACCTCTGACAAAAGACAGAGGTGGTGGTGGTAATGTGGTTGAGGCAAGAACCAGGGAGGCTGAGTCTATGGGACTCTAAGGGGCCAAACCAGGATCAGTAGACAAAACCAAAGAGACCATAGTTCAAAGTAAGGCAGAGCCATCGCAGCAGGCAGGGAGGCCGTGGGCCCAGATGTGAAGCCGCTCACTTACCTGGTTCCAGGACCGCCACCAGCAGTCTTGAGTTTTCACCACTACTGTAGGAGGCAGAAGCTATTACTATTCCCGTTTCACAGATGAGGAAGCTGAGACTCAGACAGGCTCAGTTTCTTGCCCGACATCACAGAACATTAGATGGGGTTTCTCCTCAGGCAGGGCCAATCCAGTCAACTGCTGTGCCTTGGCTATTCGAAGCTCGGTCCTCCTGTGGCAGTGCCAGCACCACCCAGGATCTGGTGCAATGCAGAGTCTCGCCTTGGCTGGACCTCTTAACTCTGGGTTTCGGCAGGGTCCCAGAGATTCCCGTACAACGATAGAAGGCATGGCTCTGGACCCCTGGGTTCCCCTGTAAGCAGGGCTGCCCCCACCCCCCGGGGTACCTGGTACAAACTAGTAAAAGTCTGTCCCCTCCAGGCAGAAATCCCCTCCAAGGGTCTCTTGGTCTGAGGAAGGGACATGGCCTGGCCCCCAGTCCCTCATCCTCAGCTAGAAGCCCTCATAATGCAGACTACAAGCTGCAAAACCATACCCAGGGGCCTTGCCTTTGAAATTTCTTCTAAACAGAAGATTTACTAGGACTTTGAAGATGGATGTTACCATGGAAACTGGCCCAAAGCTGGTGAGATCACAACTCACTCTAAACTGAGCCGAGTGGGCCTCCGCCAAGGGCTCCCATCTCCACCCTGCCGAGCAGAAATGAATGAGTCTCCAGCCAGCCCCGAGTCCCTGACAGTCCAGCCCTCAGGGCCCAGGGCCTGGCAGCAGGACTCCTGGGTTCTGCCCCCTGTGAAGCATGAGGACTTAGAGCTGGGTCTCAGCTCCCCATGCCTGCGCCTCAGTTTCCCCCTTCTGAAAAGCCCTCTGTCCCTGCGCTGCATCTCAGGACAGACGCTGGCATCCAGAGGCCCCAGGGAGAGTTTGGTCAGGGCAAGTGCTGGAAAGAATGCCAGGAGGAAGGAAGGTCGAAAGGAAGGCATCTGCCCCCAAGTCCTCACAGAGCCTTCTCGCTGCCAGGGCCCCAGCTTTGCCGGTGGCACCGGCTCCAGGGGCCAGGCACGTGGGCTGGTGCCAAGCCTGCCACCTCACCTCTCATGGTCTTCACTCCCCAGATTTCCAGCCCAAGGTCCAGAGCCGCCTGGTAGGGGGTGGCAGTGTGTGTAAGGGCACTGTGGAGGTGCGCCAGGCCACCCAGTGGGCAGCCCTGTGTGACAGCCATGTGAGCAGGGGCCCAGCTCGGTGGGCGGAGCTGTGCCAGGAGCAGAAGTGCAACGGCCTCGTCTCCTACCACACGCTGGACGCCAGTGAGACCTCCAGCGGGTTCTCCTGTCCCCAGGAGAAGCTGTCCCAATGCCACGAACTTCAGGAGAAAAAAACCTTCTGCAAGAGGGTGTTTGTCACATGTGAGTTGGCCACAGCCCATGGTGGGGGGAAGGCAGGGCTGGACTTTCCTTCTGGGACCTGGTTAGTGAGCATGTCTCTGAAGGACAGTGCCCCAGAGCCCTGTAAGAGGATGGCAAATGGCGGGGGTACGGGGGGCAGGGGGGCGTCAAGGAACAAGAGACAGCTTGACCAGAACTCAGGCAGCTGTAAGCATGAACGATGAAGAGGGGACGGGCAAGGCCACAGGCAGATCATCGTTAGGCAATTGATGGGTGACAGAACTCTTCCTTCTGTCTCCTACTCTTCCAGGATGAAAACTAGAAGATCAATGGGCAGACAGTATATATTTACTACATAAAGAATAATTAATAATTCATAGGAGAAAGATGGACAGATGGATGGTGGGTGGATGGATGGTAGATGGTGGACAGTGGAAGGTGATTGGTGGATGGAAGGATGGTGGATGGTGGATGGATGGTAGATGATGAATGGATGGATGAACGGTAGATGGTGGATAGTGGATGGTGATGGATGGTGATGGATGGTGATGGATGATGGATGGATGGTGGGTAGTGGATGGTAGTGCATAGAGAGCTGGCTGCCTATTGGTACGTCATATATTGGTACAAGATGATGTATGAGAGGAAGTTGGTCACTTGTAAGTAACAAAAGTTGAGAGTTGATGACAAGAGTGGCCAATAGCTGGATAATCAACTCTAGATGACAAGTTGTAGATGGGCCAATTGGTAGCAGGGACTCCTAGAGAAGGATACAGGGACAGCCACATACAGAATTCCCTTCCACACATACTGGTGAGTTTCCAGGAGGAGCAGGGGCATTGGGGTAGCTGCCCTCGGACTGGACAGCTGTGGGTCCCTCAGGACTGGGACTGACGGAAGCCCTCCCTTGCCCAGGCCAGGACCCCAACCCTGCAGGCCTGGCTGCAGGCACCGTGGTGAGCATCATCCTAGCCCTGGTGCTCCTGGCCGTGCTGCTGGTCGTGTGTGGCCCTCTCGCCTATAAGAAGCTGGTGAAGAAATGTAGGTGCTGGTACCCAAAGCCGCCTGCCCTTCATCACCCCATCTTTCCTCTCCTGCTCAAAGTAACAGAATGTCAGGAAAATCATACTCTCCAATTGGCCCATATCTGGGGCCCAGTAGGGGCCCACTACAGGCCAGATGGAGGCTGTGGCCATCCTCTGGGTTGTGGCAGGCCCGAGCTGGATCATTAGCACAGCCTCTGGCGCTGGAGACACAAGGCCTAGGTAGGCCCAGCTCCACCAACCATATGTCAGCTGCTTGTGGCACTGACTGAGCCACTTCCTCCCTGAGTGCTCATCTACGCAGTAGGTAACTGCACCCCTCCCAGGGCGTTGAGAGCCTTGCCCCACAGAACTAAGGAGAAAATTACTCAGAGACAAGGAAGTGAGATTAAGGATGCTGAGAACAGAGAGCCCGGAGGTGGGCAGTGCTGGGTCCCTAATGCTCACCCAGGTCTCAGTTCTGGCTCTAAACATCTGTGGTCGCTCTTCTGGGAAACCAGTTGCATCGGCACCCTCCTGGGCACCCTCCTTTGGCCCCTGATGACTCCAAGTCCCTTCCCTAGGAAGTCAGAAAAGGAGGCCCTAAGAGACTGGAGGGGCAGGACCCACAGTCTGCCTTTGGGCCCCTCCCCCCTCCTCCCACCATCATGCCCTGTGCCCTGACCTGATGTGCTTTCCTGTCTGTTGCCCAGTTCGCCAGAAGAAGCAACGCCAGTGGATCGGCCCCACAGGAATGAACCAGAATAGTAAGTGTCCCCAGAGGTAGGGTCCCCCCTCAGCCCCAGGACTCAGACCACGGGGACAGTCAATGCCGATCATAGAGCTGGTGGCCACTGGAGGCTTCTGATCTCCACCGCATTTGGTTAAGGTGTGACCTGTGACCGTGGCCAACAGACATCCCCACACCCGGGAGGGCTGAGGCTTCTTCACGGGGCAGACAACTGAGTGGTTTTTGCCTCTGAAGCCTCAGACACCATGGTGTCCCTCTGTCTCTGTGGTTGACTTAAACAGCGGTCCCTATAGCCTTCACCTACCTTAGCAAAATTCTCCAACACAGTGACCAAGAGACGCTGATAGGTAGCACTCACAAAAGGGACTGCATGATCAGAGAGAGCTGGAAAACCAGGAGTTAAGCAAAGCTAACACGGTTCTACGTTTCAGGACTTACCAGAGCCTCCAAGGGCATTTTTGCAGTGTTTGTCTCCAAGGCAGGGGAGCATTAAGAAAGGTTGCCCCAGCTAATTTTGTCATAGAGAAACTTAAAATTTCAGTGCAATCAGTTCGCTCCAGCCCTGGTCTTCAGCCTCTCCTTCTGGTCGCAGCCAGCACTATCCTAATGGATCCGAGCCTAACTCTTTCCTGACTCCCGTTCTGCATCCTTCTCCCCTTTACAAGTCCAGGGCTAAATCCTTCAAGAAGATTCTGAAATTGTTCAGTCTTTTTTTTTTTTTTTTTTTTAATGACATTTCAAAATCCCTGGAGGACAGGGATTCCATCTTCCTATCACTGTGCTCCAAGTCCCTCTGGGTAAATGCGTATGGACGGACTGACGGCCTCAGCTGGCCAATTAGATTGCGAGCCAACCTCAAGATACTCCCAAAGTCTGCCACTACCCTGCTAGCCTGACCCCCCCCCCCCGGGAGAAAGGACAGGGAGGTGCGTTAAAGGGACTGTGGGTGTTCCTGCCCTCCCCACCCCACCCCACCCCCCGCACCACCTAGTGGGAACAGGATGAGCTCTGGGCCCTTGCTGGGAAGGAGAGAGCACAGATCTAATGAAGCCGTCCCCTGCATCTGTGCAGTGTCTTTCCATCGCAACCACACTGCGACCGTCCGGTCCCAGGTCGAGAACCCCACAGCCTCCTGTGTGGATAATGAGTACAGCCAGCCCCCCAGGAACTCCCACCTGTCGGCCTATCCAGGTGAGCAACAGGGGGCTCCTAGGCCAGCAGGCAGAGCTGGGCCGGTCCTGTCACGATGGTCACGTGATGTCCTTGAAGCTCCAGTCCTTGTCCAAAGAGAGAAAGGAGACCCCAGGGGGCAGGGGATCAAACTACCCACTTGACAGCAGGTCACATCAGGGCTGTGGGAGGGACAGTCTTCATGGACCTCAGCTGTCCCTTTTGAGGCCTGAACCACTCATCTAGAGAGAAGAATGCACTTGGATGGATGTCATTAACCCCAGCCTCGCTGGGACCTAATGGGACTATTTCCCTGCAGGGAGGGCCGTACAGGCTGGATAGTAAATGAGGCTCCTCAGATTCCTTCAGCTCGAAGAGAGCCATTAAGTGGCCTGCGGGAGCCCTGAACCAAGGCTCCTCGCTGGTGCTAACAATTAAGCCCCGGGGAGCCTGGAGTTCAGCATCATTAGCCATCGCTTGGCTGATTTGATCAAAACAGATACCAGGGGCTGTCACCAGCTCATAAAGCCCCTGTGATCTTCTGAAGGCCCTTTTCTTTCCCCAGCTCTGGAAGGGGCCCTGAATAGCTCCTCTACCCAGCCTGACAACTCCTCTGACAGCGACTATGACCTGCACGTGGCTCAGAGGCTGTAGAAGGTGAGTCTGTCCCTGGTCTAACGCCGGCACCAGGACCCCCAGTCCTGGGGACAGCACCAGGGTGAAGCTGCTCTCCTCATCCT
Source organism: Marmota flaviventris (assembly GCF_047511675.1). Classification (NCBI taxonomy): domain Eukaryota; kingdom Metazoa; phylum Chordata; class Mammalia; order Rodentia; family Sciuridae; genus Marmota; species Marmota flaviventris. The sequence goes on along the minus strand of NC_092506.1, from coordinate 11,610,262 downwards.
ACTCCCATATGTGAACAGGGGGCCTGAGCACCTCGATTCTCAAAAAAGGGCAAGAATAAGCACCAGCAATTGAGGCGACGGGGCCAACCTGGCGACTAGCAGAGGAATCATGGATCTTATTTTTTTTTTTTCCTTTAAGAAAGAGTGAGAAAGAGAGATAGTTTAATATTTACTTTTTTAGCTTTTGGCGGACACAACATCTTTGTATGTGGTGCTGAGGATCGAACCCGGGCCTCACGCATGCCAGGTGAGCGCGCTACCGCTTGAGCCACATCCCCAACCCGGAATCGTGGATCTTAAATCCAACTCAGAAGACAACGCAAAAAGATCCCTGCGTGGAGAAGCCCCTGGCAGCAGGACAGCCGCTGTCCCAAGACTGAGCTGGTGTGGGCCAGTCCCCAATTCCCCGAATCACCTCCACAGAGCTTTCCCCCACCGCCCCCAACTCCTGTCCTTCTCACCCCAAAGAACTGGGAACCAGGGACAAAAAAAAAAAAAAAAACCCTAGAGCCAGCCAACCTGTCCTAAGGAAATGATCGTCACCACTTGGAAGCGATGCCCCCGTTTCCACTCCCAGCAGGACTTGGCCTGGACAGGGACTGGGGTGCCTTTCCCACACGTCTTCTGCCCTCCATGGCAGGCCAGCTCTCAGCCCCGCTCACCCCCAGGCCCTGACCTAGGGGAAGCCAGCTGCAACAGCTTGGCACCTTCCGGGCACCATCACGGTGAGAAGATGGCACCCAGAGGCGAGCCCTTCCAGGCAGACTCGGGGTGTCCAGAAGGGTCCTGTTTCCTAAGCCTGGGCAGCCCCTTCCTTGTCCACTGGGGTGCAGCACTGAGTAGAATCTGGCCTTTTCCTTGGACTCTGGCCACGTGAAGAATGGGGAGGAACTCACACGTGGTGGGAGGCTGTTTCTCTGTGTAGTTTAAATCTGTTCTTTGTAAATAATGCTTTTTCTACTTCCTGAGAACTTAAGGGTTCTGGCTTCTTCTGTCCAGGGTCCACTCCTATGGATCCTTCTGGGGCCCACAAGAGAGACCTCCCGGGGAAGTCTGGAGCTGTCATGGTCAGAGCTGCACAAAGACAGCTCAGCGCCTCAGCATCTACCAGCTAGGGAGGGGTGGGTACCCAGGCTCACATGCCACACGTCTGTGACTCCCCAGGCCCCACATCTGAAGATACCTTCCTCTCCAGAAGGGCTATCAAGGGCAATGATGCCACCCCAGAGGCTGGCACAAAGGGGCACCTAGTGAGTCTTGGCCCATTAAGCTTTTGGTTTTAAGTGGCAGTTGAAAGTCCCAAGCTAAGGAAGTTTCAGCCAGTCACAGTTAACCTGTAACACGAGAGTCAGAGAAACAGCCTCATATGTTCCTTTGGATTAAATAACTCCTACAGCTAAAGTAGTCTCCTCTGCCACTTGGAGATCCCAGACATACAGCTAAATCCAGCAGCACGGTTCCTTAACTTCAAGGGGAGGGTACCTAACCAGGAGCCCCACATCTGATACAGGGAGGGGCTGTGCTAAGCCACTGGGCCTTTGGCATCTGGCAGCCCCCTCAAAAGATGAAGCAGCTTGGTGGTGACCGGTCTTGGGTGGGGCCCTTCTCCACTCAACACGGCCCTGTACCTCCTGGGAGCACAAAAACTGATGATCCACACCACAACAGCCAACTCTGAGAGAGAGAAAGGGGAGATGCTGTGGTGTGTGCAGCGGTGGGTGCAGAGTTGGAGTGGGGGGGCAGCACTCCAGAAAAATGTCTGATCGGCGCTCTGCCCCCATACACCTTCCACCCAGGTTCTGACAGCCTAGATGGCTAAGTCCAGGTCACAGATGTGCCCAGCCGTGCTGGGAATCCAGAAGCAGGGTCACCCACTACCCTAATGTTACTGGACAACCCCTGGAAACACTGGTGTGCAGCCCAGGATCTGCTACCTTTGCCTTGTGTTGAGGAAGGCAATCCAGAAGGAAAGCTCCCTTAACCTTTGAGCAACAGGCCTCGCTTCCAAGTTATCGGCATTCAGGGACCTGGGGTTCAGGACGGGCCTGGGGGTTCAGGATGGGCCTGGGGATTCAGGACGGACCTGGCATCACAGCAGAAAGGACGTTTCAAAGGGCCTCACCCAAGTATCCCCACTAGGCTCAGAATCCCTTCCAGGCTGGACATGAAGGGTCTGTCCCCTGTGCAGGCAGAGGCCCCCCCCGAGGTCTGGTGAGGGCCTGAGGAACGCCTGAGTGTGCCCCACCATCTCAGGCGTGCAGCCCCAGGAAGGAGCATGGAGAGCAGCTGGTGGCAGCTCACAAGTCTTTCCTTAGAAAGTTGGTCCTTGGTGCTCCTGCTGCTCTGGCACCCGACTAAGGCAGGTGATCTGCTTCTGTGGCCACAATACAGTCTATAGCTTTCCCCTACAGCTGGGCCATCTTTGGTTCTTCCTGAGGTCCTGTGTCCTCAGCCGCAGACACCCACAAGGTGAGGCCAGTGTGCAGCCAGGACAAGGGCAGTGAGCACTGGACTGGGCTGGGGGCACTCAGCCATCCTGGAGATGATTCTGGCACCACAAAGGCACGGTAGAGTCCTGCAGCCTCTGGGATCCCACGGACCCGGGCCCCTGTCCACCTCTGCCCCCAGGACCCGGGCCCCTGTCCACCTCTGCCCCCAGGACCTGGGCCCCTGTCCACCTCTGCCCCCAGGCTGGACAACCTGGCCACCGTCCCACCTGCCCTGCATCTCCTTCCTATTTAAAAGTAGGGCTGAAAGGGCCACCAGAGGCTCAAGGAGAAAACGTGCATGAGCACGACAATGCTGTGCAGCCCTGCGGGGGACATGGTGTTGGCGGCTGGGCACCCCAGTGCCCTCCACAGGAGGCCTGCCCTTGTCACCTTGTGGGAAAGAACGGCAGAAGGGCTGACTTAAGGGACCGTCAAAACCTGGTCTCCCAACTCCCGCAAAGCTGCTGGTCCTGAAGAAAGCACAACGTCCTCCCCGGCCTCTGAAAACCAGCAGCGGAGCACAGGGAAATGCCAGGAAGAGGGCAGGCGGGTCCTTAGTGGACCAGCCAGTTTAGTGTCCCCTGCCCCTCTGAGCAAGCCCTGCAATTCCAGCTTCGAAATTGGATGGGCCATGGCCAGGTTGACCAGCAGACACTGCTGCCAGCCCAGCAGGTGGCAGTAATGTGCATGTCCCAAGCTGGGCTGGGGCCCAGGCGCCCCCTAGTGGGAGCCCGTGGCCTTGTATGAAACAGCTCTCCCCCAGGACAAGGCACAGGTGCAGGCTCCACCCAGAAAATACATAATGAGAACCAAAGAACAGGAAAAGCCAGGCCCAGCGGGTGAAGGGCTGGGGAGGGCAGCAGCTCAAGAGTGACAGCCAGCCAGAAGGTGTTCTGTGGACGGAAGCTAGAGGCCTTTCAGTAGAGCGTGCTTCTGAAGGCTGCAGAAGAAATTCAGGACCCCCAAACAGCCACATTTCCATTTCTAAGCCCACCAGAGTCACAACACTACAAGTTACTCATGGAAGTTTATTAGGGCAATTAATTACACGAACACACAGGCGGTCATTCATCCAGTCCAGAAGCACTCAGCAGACTCCATTAGTGATTTCTCTTCATAAATAACTTACGAGAAGCAAGCACAGTTGGAGAGGAACTGGCAGCGCTAATCTAGCATCACGCACACCCACAGACGGCACACAGGCCCGGGACGGGGGCAGGCACCAGAAGGTGAGGTTTCCTCCTTGGCCCCCACACCCCCAGGCCCACCAGAGGCTGGGTACTCGGGGAGTGGATGTCTCAAGGCACATACAACTTCCTAACCCGTAGCAGCTCCAGGATCCGCCGAGACCTGGTTCACATCTGGTACAAAGTTAATGCTTCATTCGTCACCCCCTTTGGCCTAGTGTAGTCATTTTTACTACTGCACATGTTTAAAAGCCCAGTGTGCTAGGGCTGCATGTGACCGTCACAATCCCTGCCCTTTACATTCTGAAGACGAGAGGTGCAGAGAAACTGACCCCGGTGTAGTGATGGTGTTTTGGAAAGCACCATTTGGGAAGTCACTGTTAGGGTGTCTTTTGACGATGTCTACAGGGATATGGGGACCAGGAAGGCATACATGGGGAGATGAAGGACAGAGGGGGTTGCTTGAGAATGAGATTCAAGGCACTAAAGGAATAGGTAGGTGGGTGGGTGGGCCTCAGAAAAGCCAGCCAGAAGTGGGGGGCCCTGAGAAGGAAAGGGTGGCTGGGAGGTGCCCCAACTCCTAGCTGAGCCCAAACGTGACCACAATCTCCCAGGCTAGAGCTTCTCCATTCCCCCAGCCAGAGGGTCCAAGATGACCCCTGGATTCTCCAACCTGCAAGGTTAGGGTCGGCTTCACATCCCAGCCCATTCGCTATGCAGGCGCTGCTGGCATTCAGAGCAGCACACGGAGCTTCTGTCCCCAGCCTACTGGGGTTAAATTATGGCTTCACAGGACATAAAATCACTGTTTTTTCCTAATTCTGTTCTCTCCCTCCAGACTACCCCTAGCTGGGGTATGTGAGGCAGAACATTCTTGAATGGTCTTACACCAAGAGCTGTATCCCTTGGATTGGGACTCCATGTCAAATATGCCAAATCCCAGGGGAGAGGTAGGGGGTGGGCGGGGTGGGGACCCCAGGCCACCTTGTCACTGAGATAACTCTGCAAGGAGTTCAGATGTTCTTGGAAGTGACACGAGAGGATGTGCACAAATGCATGCACACGCCACTAGCCCTGGCTCCCGCTGGCCTGCAGGACCTGCAACCTAGAGCCAGTTACCGACAGGAGCGGCTCCCAGGAGGGCCTCTGGCCAGAAGATCAGCAAGTTCTGCGGGCTTCTGTCATAGCCAACCTGTCACACACACCCTCAGTGCCTTTGGGGGTCCTGTATGCCCCTGGCCAGGTGCCCCTGGGGCCTCCTTGTGCTGATGCAGGCCCACGGGGAGCACTAACTCACTTCCCATTAACCTCAAATCTCAGCGACAGGTGGGCTAAAGGCCGTGGTGCAGGTGGAGGAGGGAAGGGCCAAGGAGCCAAACCACGGCTAGTATCCAGGCCAGGCAGGGCCTGGGGGTGGGGAAAACCCATATGGAGGAGTAGGCCCTGGGGGATACGGGGGCCGAGGGGGCACTGAGGGCTGGGGCTGTCCTGGGAAGCCTGGGAGCAGAGGCTGTGTTGGGTAGGGGGGCTTTCCTCCTGTGGGGAGGTAGGGGGTCTGTTGAGGATAGCCAGGACTAGGGGCCCTGCCCCCCGCCAAGGGGTACCCAGGGCCAGAGGTGCTAGTCGGGGCTATAGGAAAGCCCGGCCGAGGTGGAGTGCTCCTCTGTGGGGACCAGGGGTAGCCTGCAGCAGACCTGGGTCCCGGCTGGGCTGACGGGTAGGCAGGGCCCAGAGGCCCACTGTACGAGGCAGAGGGCTGGGCCACCACAGGGAAGGGGGCCGGCTGCAGGGCTCCCTGGGCAGTGGGGCCCATGGGCAGGGCGGGGGACGGGCTGTAGGGCAAAGGGTAGGGAGGCACAACAGATGGCTGCAGAGGCGGCTGTTCTTCGGCCACAGGGGGTGTCGCCTGAGGGCCTGGTCGCAGGGGCAGGGGTGGCGGACGGGGTGGAGGGGCATCTCCAGCCAGTTCCTGGGAAGCTCGGGGCCTCCTCACCACGTCTTGGAGCTTCTCCACTCGGACCCGGCGCAGATGGGACAGCATCCTCATAGAGGAGAAGTCCTCTAGAAACTTTTCCAAGGGCACCTCGCCCTCCAGGAACTTCTCAGCCATGGCCTGGAAAACAGGTCAAGTGACAATGGGGGCCTCCCACTTGCCCCTGGGTCAGAACTCTGCCGAGGCCTGCGCTGAGCCCACCTCGGGCTCCCCAGCCTTCCCAGCCCCACCCTGGAGCTTCTCTTTGAGGGCCCTCCTCTTCTGACCCATCCTGTGACCTGTGTTCCGTGTTTTCCTCCTGAGAACGACAGCTCCTTAAAGGCAAGAACTATGTCTGTCATGGTCACCCCAGTGGCCTGCGCTGACCTGCTAGGCCCACAGTGGTCACTGCACGTGTGCTGCACAGCTGGATGAGTGTGAGCTACTGGGTGGCAAATGCATGCTAGCCTGTGGGCGAGGAGGACCTGGGAGCTGCTTCCACCTGGGGCAGGTGGAGACTGCCCACAGAGGCCAAAGCAATGCCCAAAGGAAGCCGCAAACAGGGAAGGGAGGAGCAGGGACCAGGCCCGAGATCCTCGAGGCCCCTGGTGCACCGCCCTTCCATCCGGGTCTGTGAGCGGCCCAGGGCCTGCGGCCAGCTATCCAGCTCTGCTTCAGCTAGCAAGGACAGGTCCCTGACACAGTACTCCTAACTTATCTCCAGTTTCTGCTACCCAAGGACAACCCTGGCCCAAAAATATTAAATGGAAAATTCTGGAAATAAACATTTGATAAGCTTTAAATAACTTTCATTACAGCATATTGTTATAATTGTTCTACTTTATTATTAGTTATAGCTCATCTCTTCCTGTGCCTAATCTCTATATTAGATGTACAAATACAGGAAAACAACATCATAATGTATACAGAGCTCAGTACTAGCCAAAGTTTCAGGCATCTACTGGGAGTCTCAGAAAGTGTCCCCATGGATAAGAGGCACTATGTATTTATTTCCAAAGGGTCTCCACTGGACCCCAGATACCCTCTTCCTTTGCCACCTACCAAGCCCACCCCCATCTCTTGCTCTACAGACACGGGTGTTCATCATGAGCGCCCTGCCCCATGGACCCACACCCCGTCCAAGGGTCGCTTGCAGAAGAACATCGACTCTCCACCTCACCTCAGACTCCTCCTCGATCTTCATGCCTTCGATCTGCAGAAGGTCCAACAAGGTCCCTGGCTGGAATGCTGAGGAGAACTTCTCTGGAAGGGAGGGCAGGAAAGATTGGCATCTCAACACTGACTGCTCCATGCTGGAGGCAGAGACCTCGTGAGAGGCGCTCAGGACGCCCTCTGCACATACAGAGCCCAGCTGCCACCTGGAATCTATGCAGAGTCCCTTGGGGTAGGTCTGTTGGGCCATTTGGGCCCGTTCCCTCTGACGATCCCACTCCTGAGTAGAGTGGGGCAGGAGAGCCCACTCAAGGGCTCAGCCAAGCAGCTCCCCGATACCAGCCCCAGAAGGAAAGGGACTGGATCCTGATGCTGCTTCGCCCCACAGGGGAAAGCTCACCAACCTGTCCGCACTGCTGGCCAGCCATGCAGGCCCTCTGGACTCCAATCCCAACACCACCAACTTCTAGCTTTGTAACCTCAGGAGGGTGCCTGAACCTCCCCGAGCCTCATCTTCCTCATCTAGACAAGGTGAATCACAGCAGGACCCTACTCTTACACTCCTCTGTGTATGGAGTGCGCTCAGCTCAGGGCCTCCCTGGCTGCTGGCCCTTTCCTGTCCTCCAGCTGCCCTCCCCAGTCCAACCTCGAATGGAGTCCCTGCACTAACAGGGTAGCCACCAGAGCACTCTCCAGGGCCAGCTGTCCCTACCCAGCTTTGCCTTCTGTTCCTGGCACCGTTCCACAAGCCTCCGCAGCTCCTGGTATTTGTCTGAGAGGTTTGAGCGGCTGATCTCTAGGGGTCCCTGGAATTCCAGGTTCCGCTCAGCCAGGCTCCGGTTGGTGGCTAGTGCCATCTCTCGCTCCAACTGCAGGTCCTGGACCTAGAAAAGTAGGAAAACGAACAGTAAGAACAACTGTCCCTGGGCTAAGGGCTTCTGGGTTCATTACTCATCTTGGGGACACTGGGTGATGCTCGGCCTTTAAGCACAGGCAGAGGAGCCTGGGTTCAGACCCTGCACTAGGCACCCTGGCCTGGGTGCCTCACTGTATCCACAACATGGCAGCCCGGTGGGGGACACACACGAGAAACTGGCATTAAGGTTAACAGCCTGCCAAGGCCACCATGACTGCAGAACTCCAGGGAGGGAGGGAAGCGATTTGTAGGAGAAGCCAGAGGCTTCACACAAGGGACAGGATCAAAGTCCCAACCACTTAACCCCACACTTGAGTCAAGTGGACTAAGGAGGACTAAGATGGCCCAGCAGAACACAAGCTGGACACTCCATGATGCCCGGAAGTCAGGCTATTCTGAGGGGATGGGGGAGCCAGGATCCTGGCGTCGACCATGATGCTGATGCAGGAGACCCACCGCATGTGTCCTGCCTAGAAACTGTACAGATGAGCCTCCCTGGACGTGCCCTGCTGAAAACAATTCCCCAAGCCAGGCAGCACTGTGCCCCTCAGCTGGGTGGTGCAGCTGCCAGAACCCTGCCCAGCCACCCTGTGCACGAAGCCCTACCCATCTGTCGAGGAGGTTTGGAGAGTCAGGCCCACCACCCCAAGAGGCTGGGGACCACATACCACAGCACCTCGTGGCACCACCAGAGGGGACCACCACAAGGGTCAGGGTACAGCTCAGCAAGACCAGCTTCCTCAGGGAAGACGGGTTCCCTGAGCCATTCAGCTTCGCCACCAGCACCAGCACTGGGGACCCAGGCCAGACTGGCCCATGCTCCACCAGCAACAGTAGCCCACGGGAATCCAGGGAGTCCTGAGGAGGGCGCTGGGGGAGGTTTTCCCACCTGCTGATCCCCTGCCGCAGGGCCTCAAGCCCACACTATGAGGCAGGCCGCTAGAGAAAGGAAAGCCACAGCTTCCCCCTCCATAAGGAGGCTTCCATGACTCAGGGACAGCAGCGCCCAGCGTATGCCCAGCCCACAGCCCAAACACTCGGCCCCTTCGCCTGGGTTTGCTGCCACACACACCCTTTCAGCAACCAGATGGGCACCCTGACCTGTAGACCCTGGTGAGTTTCACTCTATCTGTCAGCCGCGGAAATCATTTTCACTCATGTGGCTGAGTCAGAGGGCATGGCCTCCTGTCCAGGCACCCGACGGGCCGGGGCCTGTGGGCATGCCCGCACCTCTACCGCATGCCCCTCTTAACTTACAAAGCCTGACTGCATCATTTTCCTCTAAAACGTGTCCTATTTCTGCTCCCTCTCCCCACAATCACCTCAATTTTTTCTCCTTTAGGGGGTCACCATGAAGCCTTCTCCTATTCCTTTGTATACCGTCAACATGCATCCTACACCCTGCTCCAAGCAGATCACTCAGCCTGCGCTGGTCCCTCAGTTCACTCTCTTCTATGCAGAAAAAACAGCTCCTACCAACTCCCTTTTCAAGCCACGATCACATTCCAAACCACATGGGCTCCTCTCTCTTCTCACAATTCCAGTTACTCAATTATCTTTTGCCATGGACCATGGCAAAAGAGCTACTCAAAGGTTCTTGGAAAGTCTGAGTAGCCTGCCCTGTTTTGTTTCTGCCCAGTCCACACTGAATAATTTTCTTCCCTCGGAGCCTTCAAATTGATTGGTCAGGCACAGCTACATGCCACAAGATTCCAGTGCCTTTTGCCCAAGAGGTTGTTTCATCAAGGGTGTTTCATAGAGGCTGAATCACACAGATCCTACCAGCCTGCTCAGCTGGAAGTCAACTAAAGATAATTATGTAAAGGTTTGCTTCTGCCAAGCTCCATGCACCACTGGAACTGGAGTCCCCATAACACTGTGCTCATGACAGACTCATGAAGTACTTGGTGCTTAACACACACGGAGCATCCCTAATCCAAAACATCCAAATCTGAAATGCTAAGAAATCCAAAGCTTTTTTGAGTGTCTACAGACACTTAAAAAGTTTTGAATTTCAGATGATCTCAGATTTGGGGATTTTGGAGTAAAGTCTACATAAATATTCCAAAATCCAAAAAACTCCAAACTCTGAAATACTTCTGGTCCCAAGCACTTTGAGTAAAGGATAGTCAACCCACGTGTGAGAAATGAGTAGAAGAGAAAAGAATGAAGACCTGAGCCAGCTCAGCACCTGTGCCAGGTTAAGACAGGTGCGGGCAAAGCTCACAGCCCAGTTAACCATAGGAATTGGCCATAAGTTTAATTAACCAAGACAGCCTCTGCTTCCCATCCTGGATGAAGAAGTTCACCCTGCCTCAGGACAGCAGGACACACCATGAGGAGTCTCAGGACCTCTCCTGGCGCTCTGCCCACCAGGAGAGCTTCCAACCTAATCCCCAGCCTCCTCTGTCCCCCAGGTGGAGGAGCAGGGGGTGGACAGAGAGCACAGTGAGGGCAGAAGCAGGGAACACATCGAACGGGCATCCCGAGAGCAAGGGAAGTACTCTGGGGAGGGACGAGCAGGGAGTGCTGGAGCAGCTTCCTTTGATTTTTTTTAATACACTGTGAATCCACAGAAGACACTGTACCAGTTCATCAGTGAATATGAGAATATAATCCAAATGTGACTCAGGTGAGCTGGTGCTGTCTGTGCTTGTGTCTCCCCCACATTAGGGCCATGAGGCCGAAGCATCTAGAGCACTAGGCAGGCTGCAGCCACTCAGGGGCGACCAAGCATATTTCCAGCTGGGTAGCCACAGTCAGTCACCTGGCCTCTCTCACGTTGCAGGAAGTCACAGGATCACAGGAGGTAGATAGAGACAGGGAGAGCAGGGAAAGTCCAATGTTAAGTGTAAAACTGTGTGTATTCCCACGAGGACTCTGACTAGGAGCTAAGAAGATGAGGTACCAATTCTGACGGGAACAGATCAAACAGCAATGAGCTACACCCAGCCAAGAAGGGTGCCTACATGTGTAAGAGTCACTGAAAACTCAGGGTCACACAGGTCCACTGTGGGGAAAAGGCAGGCACCAAGCCACACCTTGAGGAACCTGCTGACTCAGGCTGGAGCAAGTGTGCAGTCTCCTGGGGCTGCCGGGTCCCTAGGAGGGCTCAGGGGTCCAAGTCCACATGGGGGCTCCCTACCATTCCCTAGGTTCCCAGATGACCCAAGAACTGGCATGCAATCTCAGGGGACCCTCTGGTTGGCCCAAACCTTATCTCCCTTTTCTGTGGATTTTCTGAAATCCACAGAAAAGGGAGATAAGTTTGGCTAAAACTCCCAATAAAATAAAATCCTTGAAAAGTTTGCTGGTCTTCCTTGGGCCTTGCAACAGCCTCTCTACCTCAGGGGACTCCAAAGCCATCCGGTCAATCGCCTCCGGGTCATTCTGCATCTCCTCCAGCTCCTGCAGGGTCTTATCTTTCAGGGTCTCCATCTTTCCCTGCGAACAGAGAGTGACACCAAAGTGAGGAAGGGGCAGCAGGAAGGGAGAAAGGTAGACCTGAGCCCACGTATTACTTGTCAAAAACAAACAGGAGTTCTATCATGGCACCACCTCACAGGGGAACTCAGGGGGGGCAGAGTGGAGGCAGACACTCCTGCAGCTCCGCCCGCGCTCTCCCCAGGGAGACCAAGGCGCCTCCTTCACCCAAACCATGAGCAACAGGCATGGGAAGGCCGCTGCACCGCCACAGGCAAGATCACCGTCCACAGGGGCACTAGATAAAGCTCTGAGGAGCGGCAGGAAGGAAGGAGCGCGTCAGGCAGTAGGAATGGAGACTAAATTTGGCCGAAGGCCACCTGCCAGTGCGGAGGCCACCCTGCCCTCTGGTGGGCATCTATTTCTGTCTGAACCAGAAATACACCAACCCCACATGCGGGAGCGCTGCTGCTTCCACACCACAGGCTCCGCTGTGTCCTCGCTTGTTATATTTAGAGCACCAGGTTTCCCCGCCACTGCAGTCCTCTCCGCACGTCACCAAAACGAACTGTCATATGTATGGCCTCATCGGAGCCGAAAAAGAATCACTGAATTGGCCTCTCAGGCAGTCAGGAGGAAAAGAAATCGACTGACCCAAACAGGCCGCCTGCTCTGACAGAGAGCTGGTGTCAGTGGTCTTCTCCCTGCCACTGCCCAGAGGGTCACCCATCATCTGTGTGACAAAAGGATCACAGCCAGCCCAGAAGGGACGCTGGGACAGAGAAGAGGAAGCACGGACCAGGCATGCCCTTCCTTTCTGTTGGCAGGATTCTCCATCTTTATGCCTCTCCCCAGGGCTGGGCCTGAACCCAGAACCTCACTCGTACTAGACGAGCACTCTACCCCTGAGCTACATCCCCAGCCCGTGTGGTTTTTTATTCTGTGACAGGGTCTCACTAAGCTGCTGAGGCTGGCTTTGAACTTGCCAAGCGATCCTCCAACTCAGCCTCCCGAGTCACTGGGATTGGAGGTGTACGTCACGGCGCTTGGCTATTTTTATGCTTTTTATCTTTTCTAGCCATGCATTTTCTAGCTGCAGTTTGGGCTCTTCTCATTACCAGCGTTGCTAGTTTTCAAAAGCTTCCAGCACCACAGCAATCAAGGGTCCCAGGGTCCCCACCATTCCCTCTGTGGGCACTCAGCTCGGGAGCCACGCTATGGCTCAGCCAAGGTGTTTGGGAAGCAAGAACCACAGTGACAGACAGAAGTCCCCTCTCCAGGGCTGCTTCTCTACCAGAATAGGGAGGGAAAGGCATGTTCTAGGGCTGTCGGGAAGGTGAAAGGGGAGACTGACAGGCGAGATTCCTGCCTTTTGCCAGGAAAGTCTGGTCTCCACCCTTGGTTATGCCCTATTGATGGTAATGCCTTTAATGCTCAAAAATATCCTGCTTTAAAAAACAAATTATGTGGTCACCCTACTAATGAAGAGCTATCCAAAAAAGGCATCACCAGTATTGGTCATTCACTGAGGACTGAACTAGTTCCAACCTCTAAGCCAGCATGGCCAACCCATCACCCTGCAGGTAGCCAGCCCACCTGCAGCCTCCCCTTCAGCAGGCCAGGCCAGGGCCAGGACCCACAGTCCCTCCTGCAGTCATGAAGCAGCTGGTCCAGGGCCAGTCTTTTGGAAAGAGAACGCCTCAGGAAAGTCCTGTCACAATGGAGCTCACTGGCTTCTGAACAGCCACAGCACAAGTTTCACCTGCACAGTTAAGAACACAAGGTGGCAGCAACTGTCCCATACACCGATGGCGGATCAGAAAGATTAGGTTGGTTGTGGCCAGCAATAGCAAAGCCAAAATTCAAGACTGGCCTCTGTCTATGCCTCACCCTGCTGTGCCAAAACCCTCGCTCTAGAAGCTAGAGCAGAGAACGGCAGCCTGAGAAGAACGTGGGGTGCAGCAGAGTTGTGAGGCACACTGCTGTTCCAGCGCAAGCCCGCGGGCCTGCCACAACCAGGAGCAACGCGATGAAGACTCATGAGCTCACAGGCTCCAGTCACAGAGCCAGAGCGAGTCTAGAGCCTGCACTGCCAGCCGTGGGCCTCACCCAACTGGAACCTCCCTGAGCCTCAAGCACCTCATCCACAAACTGGGCCAAGCAACAGCGCCTCCCTCGCAGATTCAAGGAGATAACACCAGCCAAGCCTGGGCCAGCGCAGGCCTTGCTTAAAACAAATACGAGTGCAAGATTTCAACATCACAGAGATTGTGCGGGGTTACCAAGGCCTCCAGAGTACCTGCCGGGCCACAGCAGCATGTGCAGAACAGCACCATCCAGGGAGAGGCCTGCCACCAAACAGCATCTGCTCACTCCTGCAGTCAGGGCCAAGTGCAGCATGTGCTGCAGGTGGAGGATGGAAGCCCCGCATGGGCAGCTGGCTGACCACACACCAAGAGCACCGACAGCAGTTCCATCTGCAGAAGCAGCCCACAGGGTCAGGACCTGCTCTCACCAATGGAAATTCCTACGCATCTCGGGAGCCCTGGGACAGTCCCCAACTTCCCCCAATTACTTACCCTGGAATGGTATTGCCAGGTGCTGGACTTTAAGGCAACAGAGTCTCAAAGAGACAGGCAAACTTTTTGTCTCAGGACCCTCTTCACTCCTAATATTACTAAGGTCCCCAAAAAGTTCACTCATGTGGATCACAGCTTTAGTACGTACCATATTAGAAACTACAAATGAGAAATGTTTCACACACAAATATACACAGCACACAGCACATCAGCCACCGGAATGGCATGCTCTGAAAACGCCACCGTGCACACGAGAAGGCAGTAAAAAAGGCAAAGGTGTCAGAACTATTATGAAAATTGCTCTGAGCTCATGCATAACCAGGAAGGGCCTGGGAGACCTTCGGGGTCCTTATGAGAGTCACTGGCCTCCTAGAGGTTAGGAGAAAAGACTCTGGACTCAGACTACCTGGGTTGGAATCCTGGCTCCCTCACAAGCTGGGTTATCTAACCTATTGGTGTCTCAGTTTCTCCATCTGACAGAGGGGACCTGGAACATGGTAAGTACTGTGTGAGCGTCTGAAGAGCCTGACAACCATCGTCAACAGTGGGCGTGGATATTACCCCATCCCGAAAGAGGAAGGTTAGAGGAAGCCACTAGCCACACAGCTTGGAAGTGGCAGGGTCTTAACGGGTCCAGGGTTTTTGGCAGGTGCATCAAAATCACCTGGGATACTCGTTTAAAGCCAAAGACCTCAGCCCTCCTCCAGATGTAGAACTTCAGAATCTCCAGGGCACGGAAGTTAACTTTAAATGCCGTTTTAATTTTAAATAAGCTGCTGGGGTCAAGCTGATTTGGCATCTACTGTCTTTATCCTCCCCATCCTCAACACTCCCCAGGAACTCAGGTGGATAGAGCCCCCCCGACATGAAAAGGCAAGGACCCCAGGGGACAAGGGGTCTGTCAACAGGGTCACAGCAGAGGCAGGTGAGAATGTGAGTTGTGCTGTTCCTGCCAAGTGAGGCTCTGCCCAGAATCCCAAACGCACTTCCTACGGTTCCCGTGGCTGCCCTGTGTGAGCGTGGAGACGATTCCAAGCTGCCCATCACACCTGGGCCTGGGCTCCAGATTAGCAGTCCCACAAACAAGGAGCTTCGCCAAGTGAGGCGGCCGCCGCGTTACCAGGATCCCAGAGCAGACACTGACCGACTGCTCATGAGAAGAGGGCCCAAGCTGTGGCCAACACCACACAGGAGGCGCATTAACAGATGACGCCTCTGCTACTCCAGGCTTCCCACGGGCCAGGAAGCCCGGCCCACAAGGAAGGGCCGAGGTGCTTCCATCCTCTCTCAGGGACCTCTGCCCACAGGCTTCTCTCCTCGGGTTCAGAGCACACTGCTGACCCGTGGGGACACGCATCTTCAATTCTTCCAGAGGAAGGGTGCTCAGGACTTCCAAACAACTCTGCCAGACAGCTGGAGGCCAAAAGTTCCCCTAAAGGGGCTCAGTTTTCCTCGCCTCTAAAAGCGGGTAAACCAACCCTTATGGTCACGTGGCCCATTTCTTCTGATATCAAAGCCCTCTGCAAACCCTCCCGCTCATTCATGTAACCACCCTACTAAGGAAAGTGAGCACGAGGCTTGCTCACATCTATTCCAGAGATGAACTGGGGCTCAGAAGAAACAGAAAGGGTATTGCTCAAGGTCCTACAAACCTCTGGGGGTCAAACAGCCAGAGGTCCCCGACTCTTCCCTCTTCTGGTATTTTCCTCTGTCCCTGCTCTGCCCATAACAGGGGTGTGACAGGGACTGAGTTTATTTATAAGATCCAGAGATCACAGCCACACAAGCAAGCCACTGACCCCTGGGCCCCGCCTCCCAGGTAGAGGTGGCTCACAGGGCTGCCCCCATCTTGGGCCAGGCAGGGACTGTCTTTTGAAATCCATCACAGCACCTGCCACCGAGGCAGCCCGTGCCCTGCTCTCACAAGTCAGGTATCACCCACTCCTCAGTGCCACCCCGCAGGGGCAGAAGCAGCAAGCAGTTCTCTGGGGGCATAATTTACAAAAGGAGGGGAGAACGGGACACCACTGTGCCCAAGGCCCACAGAGCAGGCGTCTGAGGAAGTGGCCCCACAGCCGGCCATCTGCTGCTGGCAACACTCTCACTCCCCCCGCCAGCCAACAGGGTGGGCAAATCCAAACGGCTGCTTCTCAGAGTGCCACACCACCAGGGATGTCACAAAGCGGGGGGGGGGGGGGGGGGGGGGGGCGTGGGATGTTACGTGGTGAGCCAGAGTCCACGGGTTTTTGCTTCTGGACAACCTAACAAGTCCAATTTCCTCAGGCTGTGGGCACAGGGTCCTGACCCAGACCCTTCCCACCACCAATGGCCAGCGGAGCTGGGTGCTCCTCTGGGGGATTCTGGAATGTACCACTGGGGGAGGGGAAGAGGAAGGCAAGGTGAGAAAGGTAACCCCCCTGTACACAAGATTGCTTTATTCACCTTTGTACCCCCTGTGCCTGGCTCACAGACAGCACATCAAAGAGCTTGCCAATAAAGTCAGTCAGCTGGTGGACAAGTACAAGGCACAGGGACCTGAGAACACAGCCTCCTTCCACTTACTCATGCTTCCTTCACTTCTCCATGACTTTACCGAAGGGACATTTACTAAGCAATTACTATGTGCCAAGAACTGTGCAAGGCCCGACATCAAGGGATGAAGGATAAACGGTGCAGAGAGATGTATCTGTTGGGTTCTTCCTAAGAGCGTTAACGTGTAAGCTGAACCTACTCTCAAGGAACTGTTTGGTTTTAAAAAGCCAATTTAAAAAAAAAAAAACACCTTGTGAACACAGTGAAAGGAACCAGAGAGGCGGGTCAGTGAAGCAGGGTGTGGGGCAAGGGGTGAAGGGGCTACTCCTGCTGCACGGGAGCCACTGGGATCTCAGTGGCCTACAGGGAGCCAGGACGGATGGCGAGGCCCAGCTGCACAGCATTCCCAGGTACAGCAGAACACCACCTCTTTGGGGGGCGATGCCATCAGTAGAGAGGCGATGAGACTGGGAATGAGGAGAGAAGCCTTGCCTGAGCTCACATCCGCCGTCTCTGCACCACGAAGAGACATGAGTCCCCACTGTCTGCCTAACGGCCCCTGAGAAGGAGCAAGAATTTTTTCTTTTTCCCCCTGTTCTTTCTTTTTAAGTTTTGTCTCCTCCCCAGTTTTCACCTCTACCAGAGGTGACCACCCCAGCCACCTACGAAGCCCTGGCCAGCAAGTCAGGCTAAGCACCAGGGAGTGTGTCCCGCTGGCACAGAGCACGGACCCAGCTGGCTCCAGGTTCCTCCTGCAGGGAAGAGGGCAGGCAGCTCAGCCAGGCCCGCCAGCTCCCTGGGGGAGACCAGAGACCCAGACCCAGACCCAGGCGCATCGCCCAGCTGTAAGTTTCAGCAGACAATTCAAAGTCAAGAGAGATGCATGCATGTACAAATATATATAAATATAAATGTTAAATAAATATAAATGCTTCTCTCTCTCTCTCTCTCTCTCTCTCTCTCTCTCTCTCTCTCTCGGTGGACCACCAAAACCCATGGGCTATGGTGTGTAGCCTGAAATCAAACCATACCCTCTGCCAGCCACGTATGCAGGGATGACATAGCACAGAGAAGTGGGAAGGAGAAATGGGCAGAGGGGAGTGCAAAGACATGTCACAGGCAGCCTGCAGACACTGCCTTTGGCCACAAACCCCGGGGGGGGGGGGGGGGGGCAGAGACTTTAAAGCCAGAGTGTCACCATCAGAGCCAAGGAGACAGCATTTCCAGCAGCCCAGGCCTCACAGGCCAGCCTCCGAGGGGAGGGGGCCCTCTGCATCTAGACCTGCTGCTGTGAGCACAGCTTTCAGCTTCTTTTCATTATTTTAGTTTTTTTTTTTTTTTTTTGGGGGGGGGGGACAGCAGGGATTGAACCCAGGGGCTTGCAGCTCTACCACTGAGCCACATCCCCAGCCCTTTTTATTTCATATTGAGGCCCGTCTCACCAAGCTGCCCAGGCTGGCCTCAGACTTGCCATCCTCCAGCCTCCCTCCAGCTGCTGGGATGACAGGTGGGGCCACCGTACCAGCTCTTGTTACTTAGTGTCTTAACTAAATTGTTCCACATGCCTTGAGCAAGAGTGACAGGATCTAGTGGAGGATCTAGTGGAAGGCGGGAGGCCGGAAGGCAGACAACAGCCAGTGGATTTAGACCAAAGGTGGTGCCATGTCTGGCCACTCCTGAGCAGAAGCAGCTGCAGAACCTCTGGGGGGAGCAGTCCAGGGCCCAAACTTGAGGCAGCCTCCAGATCCATTCTTAAAATAGGAAAAACAAACAAAAAAGCAATGTATTGATGATTCTTGATCAAGAATGAACTCTGCCATGATTGTTCAGCAAGAACAGAGTTCACCTGGTCAGGCAGCCTTCCCCAGAACAAACTGAAAGAGCAAGTACAGCCAAAAATCAACACGCAGACATTGCTAAGCCCCGAGGACACTGAGATCACAGTGTCCATGCCAGTCAGAGAGTCTTTCAGGACCCCTTGCTCCTTTCCTCTGCCCAACCACTTAATGCCAGCCCTCTCTGCAAGGATGCAGAGGGAACAGCACAGTGTTCCCACACAGCCAACCTGCGTTCACGCTTCACTCCAGGCTCTTTAACTGTGTGACCCTGAATAAGTCCCTTAACCAAAGGTTTCTAACCTGGAAAATGGGGAACCATGATAATTCTCCCTTGGGGTTATTGTGTGATTCAGATAAGCGAGCACCCTGAAAGGGCTTTGCAAATTCCCAAGCACTTAACAAATACTGTTTTTTTCACCTCTTGGGGTCACCTGATGATTAGGGGCAATGAGGCCCCTGGGGTGCACTACTGAGTCGAGCAAAGTGGCTGCTACTATTGAATCTCCCAATGGCCCTGCAACGGGGCAGGGTAGCTGCAGCTCCAATCGCATTCCTCATGCTGCCAGTCAACTGAACTCACACTGCAAGGGGAGTTATAAAGCCCCTCTGTTTCTTATAAATTTCCCACATCCACCTACAATACTGGAAGAAGTTATTCATAGCAACCTGCAAAGTTCAATCTGCACGTGTTGAAGGAACTGGCCCCAGCTGACCCCTCACGTCAAAAACACCTACTATTGTCTTGGAAACTTTCCTAATCCTGCCACTTAAAGAGGAAATATTTGCTGACCTGATCTAGTTTTTCTCTTCACAGAATGATTCTAGCCACATACCCAAGTCTCAGACTCCTGGCTTCCCAGAGGAGGCAATAAAAAGAAATCAAACCGTCCTGTTCTCCCCACCTTTCCCAAAACATCACTGACTCTGTCTTCCCCAAGATTGAAAAGCCGGAGTGTGCCAGGCACGGTGGCACATCCTGTAATCCCAGTAACTCAGGAGGCTGAGGAAAGAGGATCACAAGTTCAAGCCAGCCTCAGCAACTCAGCAAGGCCCTAAGCAATTCAGTGAGAACCCGTCTCAAAATTTATAAAAATAAAAAGGCCAGGGATGTAACTGAGTGATAAAGTGTCCCTGCGTTTATACCCAGTATCAAAAAAAGATTAAAAGAAAAAAAAGAAAGTAAGAAACTGGAGCATAAGCCATAGAAAGAGAGGATTTTTTTGGTTTTCATTCCTTCTACGCAATGGCTGGGCTGGGAGTTGGAGGTCCCGCCCCGCCCTCAGCACTGACTAGTTACGTCAGCCTGAAGTGTGGCAGAAAGAGTATGAGGTATTAGAGCCTAATATTTCCAGATTTAACCCCGCCTGACCTTTTTACTAGCTGTATAACCTTGGGCAAACTTTTCAGCCTTTCTCATTCTGTAAGATGGACTAACACCACCTCATCACAGGCTGCAAGGACTTCATGAGAATCCCACTCGCCAGGTGCTGGAAGGAGCCTGCAGGCAGGCTAGCCCAGCAGCACTGGGTCGCGCTGACTCACACACCTCACACCTTACGGCCAGGCAGCCAGCGAGGCACACGCCAAAGGACTCTGAACGAGCTGATCCCAGGGGACAGCACAGGGTGTGGCCTTCTAAAACAGGCACCACATCGACAGAACAAAAGCTGGCAAAAAATAAGCACAGAGGTCCGTCTGTGGGGCCGTGTCCACTCTCAGGGTAAGGCTTCCAGGAGGTATTATGTAATGACCTACAGCTCCTCAGGTCCACTGGGAACTCCAGACCAGGGTCCCCAAGTGAAATGGTCCTGGAGGGACGAGCCCATTTGCCATGGGGCCCTCGGGACTGGCTTCTCCACTCCCTGCGAAGAACCACCAGCTGCTCAGGGTGCTCCGCCGCAGACAGCAAGCTGCAGAGCCCACGCCCCAGCAAGGACCCAAGGACCCAAGGACCCAGGCATTTTGCTGTCCCTGCGTGACCCCGCCCATCTGTACAAAGACTCCTCCCAAACCTGACCACCTCTCACCTGCAGTCCTGAGACTCCAACTCCAAGTTTTCTCTCCCCAAAACCCCATTCCCCTCCCAACCACCACCGCCACTGTGAGCTCAGCCTCAGTCACTCAGCGGGCCGCTCATGGCTTTGCCTGGTCAGTCTCTGGAAGCCTCTCCAGCACACCATCACCGCCCTGCCACAGGCACCAGACTTCTGCCTCCGGCGTCTCCTCCTTACAACCTCCTGCCACGCACCTCTGGGTCAGTCTGGTTTAAAATACTGTTCCTGCTCCCTCTGCCTTCCGAAGGCTAGAAAGCTCCTCCTGCCTCCTCCCCAAACAGCTAAGTCTCAAATCACTGCCCTGCGGATGCCACATTCTCCGCCCCCTTGCCCAAGTCCCTTCTCCACTCCCTGTCAGCGGTAATGTCTTACTAGCAGGGCACATGAGAGGGCTCTGCAGCAGAAGGGAGGGTCACACCAGGCTTTACTACCTATCTCTCTGTTCCCCTCCCGAGCCACACAGTCCATCAGTAAAACAGGACCAATGACAGTCCCTGCGGACAAGATTCACAGAGTGCTCGGATGCTGAATGCGCTGAGGGCGCAGTAGAGCACGCAACCCCCACAGCACTGCAGCCCGGAAGGCGCTCTCGCAGTGGAGAGGCGGTGGTGGAGCCTGAAGTTCAACCTGGGTGGCCTGGCAGGGGGCCAGGTTCTCTGCACCACACATGAAAAATAGTGCCTGGCTCTGGGGGGATGAACTTAATAAATGTCATTACTGACAGCTGCCGCTAGCCTCCTAAAGAGTAGGACCCAGGGCTGGGGCTGGGGCTCAGTGGTACAGCACTTGCCTGGCATGTGTGAGGCCCTGGGTTCAATCCTCAGCACTGAATAAAGATAAATAAAATAAAAGATCCATTTACAAATAAAAAAATATTTTTAAAAAAGAGTACGACCCATTAGATTGTGTTCAGAATCCAACCAACACAACGCAGTCCCGACCAATTCAAGCACTGAAACTCCACTCCTTTACCAGGGCCCAGGCTAAAGCCCCACATCCTCAGGCAGGCACAAGGGACCCGGCGCCTCCTCCAGACCCTAGCTCTAAGGGGCAGACCCAGGGGGAAGAGCTCAGCGTCTAGAAGGCGGACAACCCTGCGTGCTGGATCACCTGCTGGCTGGGCCGCGTGCGGGTAACCACCTCGCTGTGCCTCAGTTTCTTCTCCAGGACAGGGCTGTGGTGGGGATACGGGGGCTAGCACCTGGAAGCTCCAGCACTTCCCACCGTGGCTGAACGCAGGGCCTCCCCTCATTCTTAGCTCTGTAACTCGAGCACCCCCACAGGGACTCCGAGGGAGACAGTGAAGATTCCTCCAAGACAGCGTCTGTCAACAGAGTGGCATGACTCCAATGGCTGGATGTCATCAGATCAATAGTTACCAACTTCGATCAATATGACAGCCAAGAAACAAGCGATTTAATAAGTAGCCTCCCTGACAGTAAAACCCAGCCACTTGGTGAGGTCTCTTCTTTGGCCTGTGGCTCTGACTTGAAAGAAGAACATCCTAAATCTTCCACCAAACTCACATTTGTTTCTCCTGTGTCCCGACTGCTCAGCGGGCCGGGAAAGGATTTCCACCTGCAGCTGTCAGTCCTCCCCAGCCCACCTTTCTAATCTGCACAGAGCAAGCTAAGCAAGCAAGTTCCACCATCCCTTAAGGAAGAATGAAGGTGAAGACCAAGCAAAGACACATTCAGGACAAAGATCCAGGAGTCAGTGCAGGGTCATGCAAGGTGTGTCTCTGCAAGGCACAAGATGAGAACGCTGTTCCCACTGGTTTGTGGCAATCCTGGGCTGTAGCTGGTGGGGTGGCTGCAGAGCCCACCTCTGACAGTGATAAGCTTGACACTACGAACTTCTGGGTCCAGCAGATCTACAAACAGGCAGAAAGGTGTGGTGAGGGCAACAGGACAGCCACAGAAAAAGAGAAACTGAGCCAGAGCCTCCTCATATCTACTTCTCAGGCAGGCCACCATCCGGCAGGCAAAAGGTAGTGGCAGCAGGGCTGCACTGAGCTCTGGACTCATCTCAGGCTCCTGCAGGATGCCCATCCCAGGCCTCCTTTCTAGCAGCCGCCTGCCTGATTCTAAGAGACACATCTTCTTCCACACATCCCAGGAACCTCCAGACACGCATTATATGGGAGCACTGGGAGCCATGGAAGGTTGTGAAGCTCTGGTATTTTGTTTAAAATCTTGTGTCCTTGGCTTTGCAGACAATTATCAGCTGACCCTGAACTTCCCTTCCCAGCTAGCCTTCCCTCCACCACCCCTGTCCTACCTCTACTCCCAGGACAGAAAGCAATGCTCCAGTCACTTGACCAAGACAGGGATCCTGCCCTCGGGGAGTTCATGGCATCCAGCGCCTTGCCTTTACACCTCGGTTCCCTCCACAGGAACACTCTTTCCTCCCCCTTCATCATCAGGAAAACCCTGCTTATCCCCACGGGCCAGCCCCTCCGTGGAGCTTCCTTGCCACTTCCTCCCATGCCCTCCCATGGTTCTCTGTAAATGCCACGTAGGCTTTATGATCTGGCAACCAGCAAGTTCTCCAGCAAGAATGTGAGCTCCCTGGGGGCTCAGCCTGTGTCATCTTCGTTTCTGCATCCCAGCACCTACAATCAAGGCTGAACACACGTGAGCACCCACAAGTGCTCGCTGGATAGGGAACTTTGGCTTTTGGCCAACATAAAGGAACAGGGATGCCTAAAACAACTAAAAATCCACACAAAACATGAACCAATCATTTCCAAACACTGGACATCAGAAAGCCCAGAAGAGTGATCCTGAGAACAGGAAACAGGTGAGTTCTAGAGCTGCCCCAGCCTGCTGCCTAGAGTTTCCAGGCACTGCACGGAGTTGGGAAGAATTGGGGAGCCCAGGAGGACCAAGGCAGCCAGTGTTCACAAGGTAGAGAACCAGGGAGGGCCACATGAGGTAACTCCAGAAACCTGCAGGGGGTCCCTTCCACTTCTTCACTAAGCACCATTCAGTACCCATCAGAGTTAGAGGGAATAATCCTTAGGTCTCAAATTAAGATAGGAATGTGTTGCCACCTGCCACCGTGGAAAGCCTCATGGAACACAGGTCATTGGGAAAATACTAAGAAATGCATTAGCTCGGGTCCAGAGGCTGCTCTGGTCTTAGCTAACAAAGCTTAAGAGCAAATGTCTCCATGTAACTTAGAAAGCCTCCCAAAACAATGAAGAGAATTTTATGTGAGTAAAAAAGATCTAGCACCCAGAAAGGTAAAATTCACAACATCTGACACCTAATCAAAAATTACCAGCAAGCACTGGGGTTGTGGCTCAGTGGTAGAGCGCTTGCCTAGCATGTGTGAGGCACTGGGTTCAAGGCTCAGCACTGCATAAAAATAGATAAAAATAAAGGTCCATTGACAACTAAAAAAATATTTTTTAAAAATACTAGCAATGAAACAAGAAAATATGACCATAATGAAGAAAATGATCAATGAAAACAAACCCAAAAATTACATAGGTAATAGAATTAGCAAACAAGGACATTAAAATAGTTTAACCATTGGGCTGAGGATGTGGCTCAAGTGGTAGCGCGTTCGCCTGGCATGCGTGCGGCCCGGGTTCGATCCTCAGCACCACATACAAACAAAGATGTTGTGTCCCCCGAAAACTAAAAAATAAATATTAAAATTCTCTCTTTCTCTAAAAAAAAAAAAAATAGTTTAACCACATTCCAAATGCTCAAGAAACTAAAAGAAAAACTAAGCACAGTAAGTAGAGACTTGGAAGATTTTTTTTTTAAGGCCCAAATCAATCTTCTAGGATTGAAAACTACATTGTCCGTGATTTAAAAGTACACGGATAGAAATATCAGCAGACTAGACACAGGAGAAGAAAAGATCAGTAATTTGAAGATATAACAGTAGAAACCATCCAAAATAAATCACAAAGAGAAAGAGAGACTGGAGAGAAAAAAATGATCAGAGAGATGTGGAACAACTTCAGGCAGCACTCTTATAAACAAATAATTGAAGTTCCCAAAAGAGGGGAAAAAGAAGAATAGAAAAATATTCAAAGAATTTCTTGCTGAAAATTTTCCAAATCTCATGGAAACTATAAACACACAGATCCAAAGAGTTCAATTAATCCCAACATACGAAACATCAAGAAAATTACACCCCAAAAAATCATAACTAAATTGCTTAAACCCATGATAAGAAATCATCTAGAAAGGGGAAAGAAACGTTTTGAACAAAAAAAGCAAAACTAAGTTCAGCAGCAGATTACTCATATGAAGCAATGCAAGCAGAAGATTCTAGAACAACGTCTTTTAAAGTACTGAAAGAAAAATAGTCGGCCTAGACTAATTCTACACTCAGGGAAAATACCTTTCAAAACAAAGCCAAACTAAAGACTTCCTTAGACATCTAAATGCTGAAAGAAATCATCACTAACAAAGCAGAACTATAAGAAAATAGAGATTCTGGAGATCCACTAACACTAATCTTTTTTTTTTTTTTTTTTTTTTAGTACTGAGGATTGAACCCAGGGGTGCTCAAACCACTGAACCACATCCCCAACCCTTTCTTATATTTTATTTAAAAACTGGGTCCCAATGAGTTCCTAAGTACCTCTCTTAAGTTGCTGAGGCTGGCTTTGAAGTCTTCAAGTCAGAAGGAACATGGAACAAGTTGGAACCCCAATCAAAACAGAGGAATAAGGAGCACCGGGAACAGTGTACAAGAGAATAAATACGAAAGGCCCTCCCTTTCTTTCTAATCTCCTTCAAGGTAAATGACTGTTTAAAGCAAAAGATGATGACAACGTATTGTGAGATTTATAACATACATAGAAGAAAAAGTGGGACAGTAACATTTGTTTGAAGAAATAAAAATACCAAGACTAGGAGGGAGGAAAAGTCCTGCAGTGAAATGCTACAGAATCACCTGAAGACAGACGACACCATGTATCTTCAAGCAGCCACTTTTTAAAAAGTATTATAGCTCATAGGCCAACAAAGGAAAAAAAATGGGAGTAAAAAACTGCTCAATCCCAAAAAAAAGTCAGAGGAAAAAATAAAGGAAAGGAGAACAAAGAACATGGGACAGTTTGAAAACAAATAGCAAGCCGGTAAATTTAAACTCAAACGTCAATAATCACATTAAATGTTAAACATGTCAATTAAAAGGCAAATTGTAAAAAATAAAATATATAGAAATAAAAGGCAAATTGTAAAACTAAAAAAAAAGTAACATCCACCTGTATGCTGCCTATAAGAAATCCACTTTATATAAAGACACAAATAGTTTAAAAGTCAAAGGATTTAAAGACAGACCATAATTTTTAATCTATTTTAAAACTGTAACAATATACACATAATATTTACCATTTGGGGCATTTTAAGTACACAGCTTAAGTACACAATTCTTTGACATTAAGCACATTTTCTTTGTGGCACAATCATCACAACTGTCCATCTCCAGAACTTTTTCATTACCCCTAACCTGAAACCCTACGCCCACTAGACACTACTACTACCCCCTGCAACCCCCAAACACCAGGCATCCCCCTACTCTCTGCTTCTATATAAGTGACTACTCTGGAAACCTCCTCTAAGAATGACACAATGTTTGTTCTTTTCTGACTGCATGTTTCATTCAGCTTAACATCTTCAAAGTCCATCCTGCTGCAGCGTGTATCAGATTTTCCTTCCCCTTGAGACTGAATCATGGTCTATCTAAGGTATGTAGCACGATTTGTTTACCATTCACCTGTCAATGCACAAGGGATTACTTCCACCTTTTGTCCTCCGTAAACAGTGCTGCTATGAACATGGTGTAGATACCTGTTCAAGTTCCTGCTTTCACTTCTTTTAGGTATCTACTCAGAGGTGGAATTGCTGGGTCCTGTGGTAACTCTGTTTCATTTTTGAGGAATTAATGTACTGTTTTCTAAACTGGCAGCACCATTTTGCATTCATACCCAAAATGCACAAGGGTTTCATTTCACTTTTTCCACATCCTCACTAACACCTGTTTTCTTAAAATAATAATCATCCTAATGGGTGTGAAGTGGTATCTCACTGTGGTTTTAATTTGCATTTCAAGTGCTTTTTGGCTACTGTTTCTTTTCTTTGGAGAAATATCTACTCAAGATCTTTTCCCATTTTTGAATTGGGTTATCTGATTGCTGTTGATGAGTTGAAGGAGTTATTTGTGGATTCTGGTGATCCACTAACACTAATTCCTTTTTTTGTTTTGTTTTGTACTGAGGATTGAACCCAGGGGTGCTCAACCACTGAGCCACATCTCCACCCTTTTTTTATATTTCATTTAGAGACAGGGTCTCACTGAGTTGCTAAGCCCTCTCTAAGTTGCTGAGGCTGGCTTTGAACTCCGTGATCCTCCTGTCTCAGCCTCCCCAGCCACTGGGATTACAGGCGTGCACCACCCGCCCAGCCACTAACACTAATTCTTAAAGACTGAATTAGCTAAATTAATATTAGGTGCAGTAAATTTCAGAGCAAGGGATATTTCCAGGGATTAAAAGGGTCATTTCATAATAAGGTCAATTCATCAAGGAAATATAATACAAATGTTTATGCACTTTCAGAAATGCAAAATACATGAAACCCAAACTGACAAAACTATAAGGAGCGCTGGACAAACACACAACCCCCTTCAGAAGCTGCAATACCTTCTCCCGACACCTGAGAGAACAGCAGGCAGAAAGTCGGCAAGGGCACAGAAGACATGGCCACACTATCAACCAACTTGACTTAACTGAAATTTCCAGGACACTCCACCCGGAGACCACAGAATACACATTCTTCTCAAGTGCTCACAGAACATTTATCAAGACAGACCATATCCTGGGCCATAAAACAAGTCTCAGCACATTTAAAGCAAATCAAATCATACAAAGTATGTCTTCTTTTTATAAAGAAATTAAATTAGAAGTCAATATTTATTAGGGGAGAGAATAAAGTAATACTACAATGTTGGGTCGTTCCTCTTACTACTTGTACTCTGGCTGAGGAGGGGCAGATAAATTAGCAGAGGGATTTAAATACTGACAGGTCTTCGATGCTAGGCCTGCCTCACTGGAGTTATGTGGTGTTCCTGAAGATGGTCCCTCCCCTCTTTCAGGCCTATCCCAAGCCCCAGGGGCCCCACTTGTCAGCCTCAGTTGAATCAAGACAAACCTGTTTGATACTTGCTTGGTTCTTCACCCAACTGGTGAAATCAGAAAGAGGAAAGAATGGAAGCAGCACCTACTAGCAGACAGGCCTCTGTAGCTAGCAAAAGCTACGAAACTGTTGCCATTACAGAGATCTCTCCACCATGGGGCAACCATCTGGAAACAAACAAGAACCTTCCAAAAACTCCAGATCCTGCGAGGAAACTGCCAACAGAATTCCCACAACGGAGGTCCAGTTGGATTAAAAAAAGGTCTTCAATGACTTGATTATGTCAATCTGGAAAAACCCTCAACTAGTAGCCAACATTGTCCAGGAATGATTAATATGGCTATTTATCCCAGTGTCCTTTTTAACAGCAAATTGGCATGCTTCAAAGCAATAAGCAAAAGAAAACAAGACTCCTTAGTAATAATAATCCACTTCCAGGATACCAGTGGCCCAGCAAATCCACAAACTCTCAATCACATAACGCACTCGTTAAAAACAGGTTCCTGGGACGGTTCCTCCTGGGTTTTCCTCCAGGAAACATCACAGGAATTTCCAGAGGCAAGGCTCTGTTTGGGGTTTTTTGTTTTGTTCTTTTTTTTTTTTTTTAACAAGCATCAGAGGTGATTTTTAAGGTCAAGCAAATTTGGAAAACTGAGGAACCTGGGGCAATATCACAGAATTAAAGACACACTCACTTTGAAATGAGACTGAAAGTTCAGGAATTCCAGTTCAGTCACTTACTGGCTGACACTAGCGAAGTTATCTGACTCACTCACTTTATCTGCAAAGTGGGATCACCATATCCTTGGATGTGTTCTCAGAATCCAGTATGTTCAAACTGCCGCCACAATAGTGACCAGCGTGTAGCAGCCAAGCAAGAAATCAGAGCTAATGCTCTGCAAAACAGCCACCTTCTAGAAGCTGCCCAGATGAAGACGTGTTTAATGAAAACGTCCTCCTTAATGGAAATGACAGGGGCCGGGAGCCAGAGTTCCCAAGATAATCTAGGAAAAAGGCTTGTCTGGGCAGGACCACTGCCAAGAACACAGACTCAGGTCAGCATCCAATATTTTACCCCAACAGTCCTTCCTCCCACCCAGAACCCCAAAGATCAGGGATCAGGGCTGCCCAGGGCTGCGACTCTGGACAACAGCCCCAAAAGAGTCTCCCTCCCAAGTCCTTCTCACAGCCACCTCCAGCTGTAGGGTCCACGTTCACAGAACTAAGTCAACTGGCCTCATTTTGGGTGCACCAGCAGGAAATGGGACTCGAGGACAGAAGGGGCAGAGCCGGTGAAGAGGGTGAAAAGGGCCTGGGGCAGCAACTGAAGAACGGGGATATTACTGAGGCCAAGGAACAGAGCCTGTGAAGCTGCCCGAGGTCAAGAGAGGCATTCGCAGTATGCACGCCCTGGTGTGGCCGAGACCCCGAGGTGTGGCCAGCTCTCCCGGTCACTCAACACCGCCGCAGATAACCCCTTCCCAGCCCACAAAGTGGGACAGCGGAGGAAGCAGGCACACACCGGGAACACACACCCCCTGCAGGGTTAGGGCTGCTCAGTGTCGCTGGGCTATCCCACTGGGAATCCTGGGTACAGGACGCGAACAGAGTCCAGGCTGGAAGTTCCGTCCCCTCCCTGCCCTGGGGAAAGAGCACTGGCCAGGATGTCACAGGCCAGAGTCGTACGCCGCTCGTGGGCCTCAGTTTCCCCATCCGTACAAGGGGCAAACTGGCCCTAACGACACCTCTGTGACCGCAGGACGCTCGGACGCGGAGCCAGGAGCCGCCCAGGAACCAGCAGGTGGAGGACGGCGGGGGCGGCGGGCAGTCACGCGCCCCTCGCGCCCAATCGCCGGCCTCGGCCAGGGGAGGCGGGCGGGGGCCACCGGGAGCCGCGGCCGGCGCCGCCCCCTCCTCGCCCGCGGCTCCGCCCACCCGCCGGCCGCGGACCCGGACCCCCCCGAGCCCCGCTCACCTGCGGGCCGCCGCCGCCGCCGCCGCCGCCGCGGGAAAGCCGCAGCCGCGCCCACACTTCCGGGGTCCGCGAGGCCCGCCCCCGCCGGATGTGACTCTCCTCCCGCGTCCGGGCGCCGGAGCAGGCCGCGCTGCTCGTCCCGCGACGTTAGGCGCCCGCTCCGGGGCCCTCGGAGTTGCCACGACACCGTCTCCCACCGGTCGCGGCCTCCAGCGCCGCGCTCGCGGGACGCCCACCGGACCCCGCCCCGCCGGCCTCTGGCCCCGCCCCTCGCCCGGCCCCGCCCACGGGCTCCCGGAGCCAGTGCGCCTGCGCGGACTCCCGCGGCCCTGGGTGTCCGATCGGGACTCTTGGAGGTCTGCTCAGAGCTGCTCAGGAGGAGCCGCCGAGGCGGAACCAGCGGAATCCCAGCACCGAGGGAAGGCCTTGGGTGGGTTAGGCTCAGTCCGCGGACTCCCGGGGCCCCCGCGCACTCCTTTCCATAAGTTGGCTATAGGACTGGCCATGGATCCAGGTGTCCCCGGACAAAGGACGGGCCGGCTCCTCGGAACAGCTTCCGTTTTCCCCAAAGTAACCCGTTTTCCAAGCCCCTAGATTGCAAGAGTCCCTTCTGTGCGGTTAGTGCTTCTTAAACCGCAGCGGGCCTTTTATGCATCCTCACTTGTCTAGCATTGACAAGACCCATGGTGACACAGCAGGTCTCTGAGGCTACTGCTATCTGCCCTGTGCAGCTTATATCAACCAGGCCTGCAGGCGAATGCCATTCCTTTTGCCTTTCAGCAGCTGTGAGCTTAGCCCAAGGGCACCATGCTCCTAAAATTCCAAACCTAGTTAGGTATTGATTGAGACCATTCTTACTCACTCAAAAACCAACTCCAACCAGCTTGTGGGAAATGGGATCCAGGGGCCGTGGTAGCACCCAGCGCCAAATCACCCCAGGTCTTATCCTTCTCCACTTGACAGCGTTCTTTCTTTTTTATGTCAGTACCCTTTCAGTAAATTCCCTCAAAAGTGTTTTTTTTTGTTTTTTTTTTTCAAATTCTACAGTAAATGAATCTGATTGGCTAAGATAATCATCTTGCCCCTAGTGTTATTCAACTTTGTGACACTGTGTCCCAGATACCTGACAAGAACAACTTAGGGGAGGAAAAGTTTATTTGGGCTCCCAGTTCCAGAGGTTTAGTCCATGATGGGCCGAGTCCATTGCTTTGGACTCAAGTAAGGCAAAACATAATGGCGGAAGGGTGGGACAGAGAAGTGCCACTCAGCTCATGGCAGCCAGAAAGTGGAGAGAGGGAGAGAGAGAAGGGGCTTCGGGGAAGATGAACCCTTCCAGGTCATACCCCACTGACCCACCTTCTCCAGCCATGTCCCCCTACCTACAGTTACCTTGCATTCAGTCCACTAAGGTGGACTGATTAGGGTACAGTTCTTGTGATCATTGCACCTTAGCATATTCCTGCATTCACAGGAGCTTTTATGGGACACCTCATATCCAAACCAGAACATTCAGTCCCTAGCCCTTAAAAGCTCATGTCCATCTCACAATGCAAAATGCAGTTAGCTCACCTCTAAAAGTCCCGGAGTCTTAACAATTTCAGCATTGCCCAAAAGTTCAAGCTCAAAATATCAAAAGCAAGTTACACAGGTCCAACATACAGTGGCACAGAGTCAACATTTCCATTCCAAAAGGGAGGAATGGAGGCATAGAAAGAAGGGATGGGACCAAAACAAAACCAAAACCCAGCCAGGCAAACAGGTCCTGTAACTCTGTACAACATCTAGCACAGATGACAGCAAGATGTGCTCTCCAAAGGAGAGCGGTCCCTCTCCCTTGGCGGGTAGCAATGCACATGGGCTCTTTTAGCCTGGCTCTCTCCACAGCCAGCTGCCTTTCTTGGCAGACAATCCATGTTATTGGCCTCTCTTAATTCCTGGGGTCTCTGTTCCAGCTTCAGCTCACCTTCAGAGCTTCCTGCACCACCCTCTCCAGGCAGCCCACAGGGATTCTGACCCTGCTTCACTTTGCCTGGCCTCCCAGGCCTTCCTTGAAAATCTCAGTGGAAGCCTCCATGACTCCTTAATTCCAACATCCTGATCATGGCTGTAGTGGCCTCCGGGAAGCTGAGCACAGTTACTTCCTAGCCCACCCTGTGTGAGCAAGGCGCCCCCATGATCAGGTCTCAAAGGAGTTTTCCCTTCTACAACCTTGATCCTGCAATGGGTGTGGTCCTGCAAATTCCTGAGATGCCTGCAAGGGGGCCTCTTGTGCAAAGTACTCAGCATCTCTTTAGTGTCTATAACCTCTTTAGCAATCACAGCTTCCTTGGCCCCAGGTTTACACACATTTTTCTTTCAGCCAGTCCACAAGTTTTAAAAATTCTTTAGCTCTGCTTTCTGTTCCCAATTCTCACATTACACCCAGATAAAATCTACCAGCAAAATCCAAGTCACTGCCTAAATACTGTGTGCTGCCTTGAAATTGCCTCCACCAGATTAATTAATCCATCATCTTTAAATTCAGTTTCACATAAAATCCCAGGACATGGGCAAAGAGTAGAGAAGTTCTTTGCCAAAATGTAACATGGGTGGCCTCTAGCCAGTTCCTAATAGAGTCCTCATTCCCCTCTGAAACCTCAGGAGGGTTCGTGTCTCCTTTCTGGTCTGCTGGGTTCCCACCATGATCACCCATCTAGCTCCCGTTACGACATTCAAACCCTTTTCCAGCCTGCATCCACCACACTTTTCCAAACTCCTCCTGCATACTAGCTCCAGAGGCTTTTGAATCCCATGGTCTGGTTAGTTACAGCAACGACCCCACTTCTGCTACCAATTTCTGTGATAGCCAGCTTTGTGTCACTGTGACTGAAATCCTTACAAGAACAACTTAGAGGAGGGAAAGTGTATTTGGGCTCATGGTTTTGGAGTTTCAGTCCCTGTCAGCTGGGTCCTTTGCACTGGGCCCGAGGTGAGGCAGAACATCATGGTGGAGGGGCATGGTGGAGGGGCATGGTGGAGGGGTCCTGTCCACCTCGTGGCATCAGGAAGCAGAGAGAGGAAGGGGCCACAGGGCAGACCTTCCGGTGGGACTCACCTCCAGCCACTCCCCACCTTCCCACAATCCGTCTGAACTAGGATGGACTGATCAGGTCAGAGGTCTCCTCACCTAAGCCTTGCATCTCTGGATGTCCCCGCATTAGCACGGGAGTTTGGGGGGAGACACCTCATATCCAAGACCCCCATGGAACAGAACTTCCTCATGCTTGCCACCTCATAGGCCACCAGAGAGCCTATGGACTCATGCCCCTTGCATCAAGTGGCCACCCTCTCTAATCAGTGGCCACCCCTCAGAGCACAGCCTATCCTAGAAGGGAGCAGTGAAGAAGCCAACTCAGCTGCTGCCCCCAGTGCCTGGCAATTCCTTGGGGGTACCTTGTTGTTGGTTTTGCAAGCATTTTACTTTGAGCCTAATGTAAGAACTAGCATTGACAGTAGGTGCCAGAAAACTAAGATGAACTATTTCACTTAGGTCAGGAGAGCCAGGGCCGACGACCTTGTTTTTTGCCACAGACCCTTCTGAGCTATGCATATCAGTTTTGAGGGGGAAAAAATTAGAAGGCACTACAGATGGATTAGCTGGCATTTATATTCAATGACACTTTCGCTCACTCATACCATGCAGGAAGGTGGAACGTGATGGCTGGAGCTAACGGAGTCATCTTGAACCATGAGGCAACTATGGAAATAGGGGCCACACCCAGCAGCACGAACAAAATAGTAGACCCCTGGACCCTGACACCACAGGGCACCATGACACTGCTGGATTCCTTCCTCTGGACTTTCACATGACAGGGAAATAAGCCTTTGTGTAAGCCACTGTTGTTTCCACTCCCCATTTGTCCATTAGATGACTCTGCTTCCTCTAGAAAGTCCCTCTTGTATCCTGAAGGTCAGGCAGGTGTCCCCTTGCATGTTATTGACGTCCCCCACGTCTCCCTCCTTGAGCATTCACATTTTCCTGCACTTAACCTCCCCCCCTTCCCTCTAGGCAATAACTTCTAAGGACGGGCAGAGACCCGGGTTCCTGCACCGTCTCATGCCCACGCCAGGAACTGCTAAAGCTAAAGACCCGTGAGTGAGTGCCACCGGCACCTTGAAGTGCCAGGGCGAGGGACAAAGCACTGCATTCTCAGTGTCCTGGATCATTGTCAAGCCCTGGCGGTGGGCTGGGCCCTGCTGTCACCAGAGATGGGGGGCGCCGGCAGAGGCCGGGGAAGGCAGAGGACAGGTGGCCCTGACACATGGGGGGGGGGGGGATTTTCTAAGTTACAGGACAAAGCCAGTTTGAGAAGCGTCGCCTCCCCTTGCTCACCTTCATTCAACCATTCCACGCCCCCGACCACCTGCCCACCCACGCCATGGGCACACGGCGAGCAGGTGCTGTCCCCAGGCTCAGGGGAGCCACATTCTTCACCGGGGTGGAGGGAAACAGGGAAGTCTGTCTTATCCCACATATCCCCGTCCTTCAAATGACCTTGATCAGGAACAAAAAAAAATACTAAAGTGGAGACTTCCAACCGCTTCCTCTCTGCCCTCTTCTTTGGGTTTCCGTCCGGCTTGTCCACCTGGTGGGTGGGCTGCTCCGCACTGGGTCTAGTTACGCTGGCGCAGAGGCCGGCGAGGGGCTGGGCGCCAGGGAGGCTGGACAGAGCTTGAGGGAACGAGGCCACTGTGGAGACCTGGGGAAGGGATGGCCACTGTGGAGGCCTGGGGACAGGGGGTGGCCACTGTGGAGACCTGGGGAAGGGATGGCCACTGTGGAGGCCTGGGGACAGGGGGTGGCCACTGTGGAGACCTGGGGACAGGGGTGGCCACTGTGGAGACCTGGGGAAGGGATGGCCACTGTGGAGACCTGGGGACAGGGGTGGCCACTGTGGAGACCTGGGGAAGGGATGGCCACTGTGGAGGCCTGGGGAAGGGGTTGGAAAGGCAGCGTTTACAGGCGGGGTTGCAGGGCGGCATGCAGAGCCCCTGATCGGGTCCCCAAGACACCGTCAGTGAGCACGGGGTGCCGCCGTCATTCTGGATTTGGAAGTCACCTTCATCCGCCCGTTTCTCCCTGCGCCTTCCTCCGTGTGCGCAGCCTCCACAGCCCAGAAAACCACTGCGCCTGGCGGCAGGGCCTGGGTGCTGCCTACAAGTATCCATTCTCCACTTTCCCCAGAAACAGAGGCTATTGTAGGTAGGGTAGCAATGCGCCGCGCAGCTGAGAGGTGACAGTTCCCAACCTCCTGTGCTGCTAGACATGTCTGGGTCGTGTTGTGACAGAAACAGAAGTGTCGAAAGGTATTCTTAAGGCTTCTTTAAAGGAGCAGATTCAGCTGGGAGGTGAGTCTTTTTGGCATCCCCCACCTTATTAATTGCTCTCTAAGATTTCAGATGCGATGGCTGGACCCCCAGCAGTCAAACTGGACTGTGAGGTGAGCTTGGAAATAGAAACTGCTCAAACTCTGTGAAACCTACTTTCAAATTTGTTTGAGTGGAAGAAAAAAAAAAAAAGGCAAGTTTCATCTTGCTTAAATTATGGTTCTTTTAGATTTTCTGTTAGGTACACTTAAGCCTGCTACTCCTATATGGTTAACATGTGTCTTAGAGTGCTTGGGCTGCCATTAAAAAATGCAGAAGCCAGTTGCAGTGTGGTGCACACCTGTGATCCCAGTGACTCAGGAGGCTGAGGCAGGAGGATCAAAAGTCTGAGGCCAGCCTCAACAACTTAGTGAGACCCTACTCCAAAAAATAAAAAGGATTGGAGTTATAGCTCAGTGACAGAGCACCCTTGTATCCCCAGTATCAGAAACACACACACACACACACACACTCACACTCACACACACTTGGGCAACTTAAACAATAGAAATATATTTTCTCACAGTTCTGGAGGCTGGAAGTCCAAGATCAAAGGACCCCAGCAAGGCCAGGTTCTGGGGAGGCTCTCTCCCTGTCCTCACGTGGTGGAGAAAGAAAGAGCAAGCAAGGGGTCTCTGGGGTCTCTGGGGTCTCTGGGCACTAATTCCTCAGGAGCACCCCATGCTCCTGACCCCTACGTACTTCCCCAAAGCCCGTCTCCATCCAGGGTCGCGCTGGGCTTCAATATGTGAATTGGGGGCTAAGGGGGTGTCCTCCCCTGCGAAGGCATCGAGATCTGTAGCTAGGGGGGGGGGGGGCGGGGAGGAGGGAAGTGTTGGCCCCGGGCCGTGAGGGCCACTGCTGCTGCCACCAGGTGCTCTGAGCAGGACCACGCCCCCACGGAGGCAGGACCTGGGATCTACTGTGACCTGTGGAATGCAGGCAGAGGGGACGGGTGTCGGTTCCAGGTGGAAGCAGAGTCCAGCTTGCCACGTGTCCCCTTGCCTGCGTCACCAAGGAGCAACTGTCAGCCTGCGTCCCTGAGTGACTGCGATGAGCAGCCCTCCCTGGCAGCCTGTTGACTGTGGGCGAGACGTAACCTCGCTTCTGAGGAACCACAGAGGGTGGGGGACTGCACCTCTCCACAGTGTGACCGGCTCGTCTTCACTGGAACAGGAGGACATCGCAGAGACCACTCATCATCTGCCTCTTCCTTTAGCACTGAAACCCCAGCTTTCACCCTAGACTACGGCCACCAGCTAGAGACTACATTTCCCAGCCTCCCTTTCACTAGGTGGGACTTCCTGAAGGCCAAGGAGCAGAAGTGATATTTGCAACTTCTGGGTTATGCCCTTTAAGGAAAGGGGAATGTCCTGCTGCTTCCTTATTTCCTGGTAGCTGGAATGCAGATGTAATGACAGGAGATGGAGCAGCCATAATAGACAAGGAGACAAATACCACATATTTGAGGATAGCAAGGCAACAAGAAAGAGTTTGGGTTCCTATCACTGCAGAGTCACCTGGACCGTCATCTGTGAGAGTGACGAAATTGTCTTTTATTTAAGCCCCTGTTGTTTGGGGTTTTGCTTAGAGCAGTTGAACCTATGACCTCATATAGAGGGGGCTCTGTGTCCGTCTTGCTGTGATGATCAGGGAAGACAGAGGACATGAACTGTGAACAAGTCAGGTGGTTCCCCGCCCTCAGGAACATGGCCCGGCAAGGGGTTCAGAAAACCTGGCCACAGCCACATTCCCAGGCAGGAAACTTCAGGGTACTCTAGCAGCCACTGGAAGGGAGGGGACCCTAACCCAGCACACAGTGCCACCCCGCTTATCTTTGCTGGAACAGGAGGACCTACAGAGACGGTCATCACCGACCTCCTCCTTCAGCATTGACGCCTCTGTGGCTGCCTGTACCAGAGCGCCGCCTCAGGCACCTCTGCAGAAGTCACCTGTGACCCGAGGTTCGTGACAAGCGACACATTTCAAAGGTGCTGCTGGAAGAAATCAGAGAGGGGACAGGAAGTAGGTCAGGGAGAGGATGAGTCCTGCAGTGGAAAGGTCCACCGCCCACCAGGAGTGGAAAGCACCGCTGGCCGCTGACCCCAGGCAAGGGAGAGGCTGTCCTGCTCCCACCCACGCCCCTGGCCACAGGCCCCGGGCCACAGCACCTGGAGCCGTTCTTAGATCCTCCATGGACAGACCGTGGGTCTGTTAGGAGGAAAAGCACCCCAAGCCAGATGGGAAATGAGCCTCAGATGACCCTGGGTAGTCCACACCCTCTGTGGTCTCCAGCGTCACATCCGGAACCCTGCCACAGCTTTGGGGAAGGCCCCTCTGATACCCAGAGGTGAAAACATCCCCAAATATGAAACAGACATTTCTTTTCTTTTTTCTGGTCCTGGGGATCAAACCCAGGGGAGTCCTATCATTGGATTACACCCCCGGCCCTTTTTTTTATTTGATTCAGGGGCAGGGTCTCACCAAGTTGCTGAGGCTGGCCTTGAACTTGCGATCCTCCTGCCTCAGCCTCTGAGTCTCGGGGATAACAGGCCTGTGCCATTGTGCCCAGCTCCAGACAGACGTTTCCTAGGAGCCACGCGGAGGGCAGCAGCTGGGCAGGGGACCGACATCGCGGGGGTCCCTACTCCCACACCCACAGCCCCCCAGCAGCACAAGCAGGCGGCGGTGCCACCGTTACCCCGCGCTCCAACGAGACTGCCCCACCCAGTCCCTCTGATTTGGCTCCCCAGGACCGTCACGCGTTTGGTGCCACACTGCAGGTCCCACCCGGATCCCTGTTGGCACCGGTGTTTGGGCAGGAACCCTCCTGCCCAAAAGTCCTCAAGCCTTTGAAAACAACTCCCTATCAGCTACGATAAGGTCCCAGAAAGTCAAACAAACCTCCCGGAACCCACCGGCCAGCTGCCCCGGCCAGCTGAAAGGACAGCTTCCCTTCTGGAGGCCGGCAGCCCCAAAGCAGCCCCCAGGCCAGCTGGAAGTCAGCCGCTCTCCCCGGGCTCTCCCCGGGCTCTCCCCGGGCCCGCCAGCGGGCCGCACCGCAAAGCAGCCACTCATCCTGCGGCTGGACAGCCCCGCAGCTGACCCGGGCAGCCCCTCCAACCCCAAACTTCCAGCTTTGCTGCTAAATCACCTTGACCTGGGTCAAGCGTCTTCCGCTTTCTGGGCCTTGCTTCCCCGTCTGTCTGTAATGCCAGGGACTGACCCAGCAACTTCCTCTTAACCCGAGATCCTGGACAAGCTCCCACCTACAGTGGGTAATAGGTATGAATTTGAGTCCAAAATGGTGCACACTACCTTACTTTACATGATCCTAAGCACCCTCTAAGTATTAACTCGTGCCAAGCATGTCTGTAATCCCAGCAGCTCAGGAGGCTGAGGCAGGAGGATCATGAGTTCAAAGCCAGCCTCAGCAACTTAGTGAGGTCCTAAGTAGCTCAGCAAGACCCTATCTCTAAATAAAATATAAAACAGGGCTGCAGGTGTGGCTCAGTGGTTAATTACCGCTGGGTTCAATCCCTAGTACCAAAATAATAATAATAATAATAATAATAATAATAATAATAATAATAAACTCCTTAGATTGTTATTTTCTCTATATAAAGAAAGGGAAAGCAAGGCACAGAGAGACTAAGTAACTTGTCCAAGGTCATGCAGCACAAAGATGGCTGAGCCAGGATTTGAACCTAGAACCTCTAGCTCTGCTACTGGGTTTTTTGGCTTTCTGTTTGCAGTGCTGGGGATTGAACCCAGTGCTTTGCACATGGTAGACAGGGGCTCTTCCACTCAGACACACCCCAAGTCCCACTACTGAGTTCTTGAGGTCCACCCTCTTAGCTACACTTCCGTCAGCTGCTGGGTGACATACCAATGCCCTCTGTCTCCAGGAAGGTGACAGAGGTGCCCCTCGAGGCTTGGACCAGAGCACAGCCCAGTCCTAGGACTCCTACTAGCTCCTTTCCCACGCTCCACAGTCAGCCCCAGCATCCGCAGACCTACGATCAGAAGTTCT
Source organism: Marmota flaviventris (assembly GCF_047511675.1). NCBI lineage: Eukaryota > Metazoa > Chordata > Mammalia > Rodentia > Sciuridae > Marmota > Marmota flaviventris. The sequence goes on along the minus strand of NC_092506.1, from coordinate 11,571,519 downwards.
GCCTCGGGCTGGGGCTGCAGGTCAGTGGTAGAGCCCTCCCGGAGCATGCACGAGGTCCTGGGGTCCGAGCATGCCCGGGGTCCTGGGGTCCATCCCCGAGAAGAAGTCCTGCCCCTCCCTGCAGCCCCCGCCAAGCTCAGAGCCCTGCCTCCCCGGCCCCCACCGGGGGCTTCCTCTCCTTTCCTGGCCCTCAGTGCTACCCACCTCCAACCTGAGGGCAGCCGCGCGTGACCCCGCCTTCCAGTGGCGGGGGGGGGGGGGGGGGGGGCAGTTCTCTATGGTGCGTCCTGGAGCAGTCGAAGCGGGTGCCGCCTGCAGCTCCCCCCTTGCACCTCCCTATCTGCACCAGGCCTGGCCAGCAGCTGGGACAGCAGGAGTCGTTATGGATCGAGGTTAGCTCTGCCTCCCTGCGGTCGCGGGCCTTTGTCCTCGTCCTGCTCTGAGAGCTCTCCTGGGGGTCTTCACAGGTGTCAGTCCCTTGTTGTTCTGAAAACCTTTCCGGCCCTTTGACTCTGACCTGAAGCTCCACCAAAGAAACAGCCCGGGACAGTGCTGGGCTTCCTCTTCCCCATGCCCCCGGCCCCGTCTCTCCTTCCTGTGAAGGGGACGGTCGGACCCCAAAGGCCAGGACCTCCTCTCAGTGTCCCCCCGGCCCTCTTTCTATGCTCCCCTCTGTGTGACTCCACGTCCTTCCTCTTTTGCATTTTTTTCCTGTTTTAGCCTCATTTTCCTCTTTTCTTCTCTATTTTCTGCAGTCCAGCGTCTCACCGACCTCCCAAAGCTTCCTTTGCCCACAGGATAAGCCCCACGCCCCTGACCATGGCATTCAAGGTCACCGACCGTGTCCTTGTTCTCCTTTCCCGCCTCACCCCATGTGCCATTGGCGATGTTCTCCAGATTTTTCCGGTCTTTACTCTCAGCTCCTATTGGATCCACTGCCGTGCCCCCTTGAAATTCAGTGTGGCCATGTGACTTGTTTGGGCTAATGAAATGAAATGGAATAAAAACGACATCGCTCTGGCAGATGCTTTGACAGCCAGTGCGTGAGTTGGCATGGGTCCTTCCCCCTGGCAGATGCCAGTGACATTGCAAATGGTGAAGTCCCCATGGGTCTGAATCCCTGAGTGAAAGTGTCTCCAATCAGAGTCCTAGAGTCCTACTCCCCATGGACAAAAAGGAGAGTGAGAGAGGGCCCTTATTACTTTAGAACTGAGTGTGGCTTGTTACAGCAGCACGCACTGCCCATTCTGACTAGCATGACGTCAAGGAATTCCACGACCTTGCAATCTAACCTTGCCAGGCAACATGTGATCCCTGGGCCCAGATGATGCCAGTGCTACCCTCACGGTAGTCTCCACCCACGCCCACCTGGCAAAGTCCTTTCCTTCCCTGAGACGAGCTCAGCAGCCCAAGTTTTGGTTTCCTGAACTTCCGACTGCTGGCCCCTTGGCCTGGCCACTGTGTTCTGGGCACCTCTGTACCTTGTCCTCCCTGGTCCTGCCTGCAGGTTCCCCCTCTTGCAGCAAGTGTCCTATGGACCTGGCTTGGAACATTCTCAAGACGTGTCCCCTGAAAGAATCAATGGTTTCCAGAATGTGGGGCCCCTTCTCAGTCATCACCTCCCTCCCCCGCCTACTCCTCCTCGTTTTCCTCTGCACCATATCCTGATCCCCCAAACCCAGCACTAACAAGCAGCAGGATGGTCAAGGTTGTGGTCAGGGAGACCCAGGTTCAAGTCTTGACTCGGCCACTCGATGGCTGTACATCCTTGAGAGTTGTTTAGCTCCCCCAAGCCTCGGTCTCCTCATTTGTAAGTGGGGACACTACAAACTCCCCAGGACACCCGTGAACGGGACGTCCGTGGGCTGTGTGTGGATTGTGTTGCGCAGAGTAGCCTCTTGAGGGGACAGGCCTGGCTCTGCGACCTCCCTGTCAGGGTCCCGCCCAGCACCTGAGATGGTGTGACTCGCCAAGATGTCAATCAATCTGCTGACCACGAGACATCACGAAGCCAAAACTCCACCCTGAAACCTTATCCTCCACTGATGTCTCCGCTGTAAAAATAAAGGGAACATGGGCTCGTGGTCTCTTTTCCGGTGCTCTTTCCAGCGTGGAAGCTGACCCTTAAAGTCACAGAGCCATCCCTCCCTCAATTGGAAAAACTTCTGTCTTGTGTCGCATCATGTTTCACCAGTTTCTTAACTTAATGTTGCGGCCAGCTCTTTTAAACTCAGTTCACTCGTCTAAGCGGGTCATTGGTGGGAAACAGGTGCCTACCGGGCTCTTCCAGTGAGTCAGGTTCTGAGCCTGGGAGACCAGAGCGGCCAGGGAAGGAGGAGAAAACATCGGAGATGACAGCCGAATGTTGAGAAGGAGCCAGATACACAAAGAGGGAATATCCATTTCCTGTCACTACAACAAAATGCCAGAGGCTATGACTTTATAAAGAAAAGAGGTTTATTCCAGCTCACAGTTTGATTCAGGAACCAGCATCCACTTGGTTTCTGGTGAGGGCCCCGGGCTGCCCCATGCATGGAGGAAAAGCAGAAGGGCAAGCAATACAAAGGGAAGAGATCACATGGCGAGAGAGGAAGCAGAGAGCAAAATGCAGAAGCCAGACTCAGTCTATAACAACCTGTTTTAATAGTATTTAGTCTGGTCTCAAAATACCTGACACAGTCCCAAGAGACAGCATTGATCCCTTTCTAGGGTGGTACCTCCATGACCTCTCTACCTTTTAAAGATCCTGATATTTCTCACCTGCTACATCTCAGGCTTCTCCCTGAATCAATGGGGACAAAGCCGAGAACGTTCCAGATAGGAGGGACAGCGTTGCCAAGGCCCAAGGTACCCAGGCTCCCTGAGGGGCTGCTTGTCCATCCGTGGTCTCTCTCCCACACTTGGACACACCATTACCAACCTGGGGACATCTGGACCACAAATGACCCACGACGAGCTGGTGACCGCAGGGCATGCTAGATCAGTGGACGCAGAGCACGTTACGAGCAGCCTGTCCCCAGACTGGCAGGCAGCGCTGGGGCTGGGCTGCGGTGCAAACTGAGGTCAGCCATCGGGCTGTCGATAGAGCCAGGTGTGCTCAGCCTGTCTCAGAGCCATGGGGATTGGCTGGTTATCACAGTCGCACCAGCTCCCAGGGGCACCGTGGACGTCCCTGCTCCAACAGTGACTCTGGCCCCCTGGGTTTGCTTGTCCTCCTGGGTGGGACCCCCAGCACGTTGACAGGACCAGGACAAAAGTAAACGTTCTTGTCTAATCTTCGCCAGTGTGACCAGAGGGCACCCGGAGGCGGCCACTCCCTTGGCAGAGTCTGATTCCTCCACTTCCTTTACAAAAGGTGGCCATGACCCCAGCATCAGCACTGGCTGTGCCTGGCCACAGGAACCCCACTGGAAATTAGCGGGGACCCAGGTGTGCCCCGCCATTCCCGCGGGGTCTGCGTGGCCTGTCCTCTCCCACCCAGATCCATGGAACAAGATCCCCATGAAGCACCGCGGTTTCCTCCCCCATCGGGGCCTTCAGAGCTCCACGGTCCTTCCTGAGCCCCAGGGAGGCAACAAGTCCTTGAACCCAGCCTTGTCTGAGCCTCGGAGCTCAACTAAGTGTTCCCTGAAGAAGGGCTGAGACGCTGGGTTTCAGGTGTCCAAGTGCAACCAGAAAGTGCCCGTGACTAAGTACGGGTCAGTGCCACGCCGGCTTATGAGGGTCAGTGTCACCGGACGGGGAGGGGAAGCGGTGAGGCTGCAAGCTGGGCATGAGCCAGGCACCACCTGGTACCACCGCTTCCTGCTTCCCGGTGCCCTCTGGCTGCACTGGCCACACTGCCTGGCACCTGGGGGAGCCTGTGGTTGTGGGATGGCAGGTCTGGTGCCCCACGCAGAATTGGACCCGAGGAGGCTGGGGAAGGAGCACCGGCTTCTGCTACCTGCAGACCTCTGGGTGTCACAGCAGCAGGGAGCACAACGGAGCAGTCCCCGACCTTCCCTTTCTCCAAGCTCCCCGAACCCGTGCCCCCGCGGGAAGAGGATCACCTGAGACCCCAGAAGTCCTGGGTGCCAGCACTCCACAACCTGACCTTGCAAAGTCCGGGTAAGCGACACACTCCAGCCCTCAGTTTCCCCTTCTCTAGGGTGAGGAGACCGGGCTGCTTCTATAACAGCAGTTGTTCCAGACTGAGTGCCAACACCGGCTCGGGGGATGTGTGGCTGACGGGGGTGTGTGCTGCTTAGGATTCTGGGGTCGCATCCAGCCATCAGGCGTGCTGGGATTGGCTGGTGATGTCTGTCTTGCACTTGGAATGGAGAGGCGCAGACCAGGTGCCCCTGCACCTGCCATAGCATGCACCAGAGGACCTTCCTGCCCCGACCATCGGAACATTCTGCCCCTTGGATACTGGGGATGCAATCTGGTGGCTCCAAGGCAGAAGTTACCAACCAGGAGCCTTGTGGATTCTTCAAGAGGAGCCTTCCTATAGGAATCGACAACAGGACAAGAAGCCTAGGTCCAAGCCAAGCCAAGAAGAGTTAGAAAAATGAGTCGCTGTTTTAAAATCAGAGGGTTCTGGATGCCCTGTTCTTTGGCTGCCCAGCGTGAGCTGATCCCAACAGCCAGGGAGTCCTCAGCGGACCACTGGAAGGTGACAGTTCCCTTTCCCATGGTTCGGAAGCAGCAAGCGCCAGCTACAGCCTCCAGGTGTGGAGCAGGAATTCCAGCAGGAAGGAGGCAGCCGCCAGAACCAGCTACCTAAGGCTCTGGTGGGTCTGGACCTCCAGCAGGTACTGCAGAGTCCCACCTCTCCTCCCCGTGGCCGGACGCTCTCTGTTTGAACTGGGCCTTTGGCTCGCTGCACACCTGCTGGTGGACACCCTTTTGCAAAACCTGTTTCCACTCTTCAAACCCTCCGTCCCTTCCCAGGCTGTCCCATCCTGGTCCCTCCGGGACCCGCACCAGCCCCCCTCCTCTGAATCCTCCTTCCTTCCCCTGAAATACTTGTCCGGCTTCAGGCCTGGGTTCCCTCCCCACCAGGATCCCTCACCCTGGAGGTGACACGCCAATGACACAGAAACCAGGGAGGGGGATAAATAGACGCTGGTCCACCCAAACAATGGCGTATTGTTCAACACGAAAAAGAAATGAGCTCTCATGTCATGAAAATATGGAGAGCACTTAAATGCAGATGCTGGGTTTAAGAAGCCCATCTGAAGAGGCTGCGTACCATGTGATTCCAACTCTGTGGCGTTTGGTAAAGGTCGAACCATGAAGATGGTAAAAACACGAGGGCGAAGGGAAGGGAAGGACCCAGTGGCCGAGCAGAGAGGATTTTTTGGGGGGTGGAGGGAAGCGGGTACCGGGGATTGAACTCAGGGGCACTCCACCACCGAGCCACCTCCCCAACCCTATTTTTGGATTTTATTTAGAGACAGGGTCTCACTGAGCTGCTTAGCCCCTCGCCTTTGCCGAGGCTGGCTTTGAACTCACGATCCTCCAAGCAGAGAGGACTTTCAGGGCAGTGAAACTGTTCTGTAGGATCCCACTATGGGGGCGCCTGTCCTTATACATTTGCCCAAACCCTCAGAATGGACAGCCCCAATGTTAGCTGCGGACTTTGAGAGGTTGTTGGCCAATGTAACTTCCGCAGTTGAAACCGACACACCACTCCAGTGGGGGATGGTGATAATGGGGGTGACTGTGCCTATGTGGGGGAGGGGATGTCCGAGAAACTTCTGAACCTTCTGCTCAATACTGATGTGAACCACGATCTGCTCTAAAAAAAAAAAAATTACAAAGTATATCTGAAGGGGGAGTCATTTGCCCTATAGAATGTCCCACCTGTTGGATTTGGACGACTGCTTTCTTGTTCCTTTATCTACATATTTCCTGAAAACGGGCAGCTAGGTCTAGACTTCAGCACAAAGTTTTTATTGGAATACTTCTTAGGTGGGTCCTTATATTTCTTTTTGCATCACCCAAGAGGTACATAATCTCCGGTTGTCCCACCTGCATCTGTGCTAGTGGTGACCAGTGGGTCCCCCTGTGGTCAATCTGATCATCGTAAACCTCCTCTTCCACCTTCCCTGTTACGGTTTTAACAGCCATTGATGGACGACCTTGGCCACATCCATTATTCGAAGGAGCTGTGCAATAGCAGTTCCTGATTCTATGATTGTTTGTGAGTTCAATCACTGAAATTTCTCATTAAAGAACTTTGTTTTATCAACTATTCACAGTCACCTGAAATACAGTTTATACAAAAAATAGCATGAATATTGGCATTTCCCTTTATCTATCAATGATCATTAATATTTGATGTTTCAGAATAGTGTATTAAACTTAATGATTTTTATATTTTTTATTTGTTTCCATGGATATGATGCCTCTATCAGTGGGACCCTCTTTTATGAATCCTTGAGACTTTAGGGCTCCTTAATGGTATTTGAGGTTCCCAATTTTCTAGCCCTCAAGATGAGCCTGGCTTACTGTGAGCATTTCTTGGTCCAGCTCTGAAATCAACCATTTCTTTAAGAATCCCTGGATCTTCTTAAAGGAAAATGGCTTAGAGGCCATGAGCTATGCTCAGAGTATTCACTGTTATTAGTTTTGTCACTGTTGCTGAGCTTTCCAGAAGCCAGAACTAAGAAATAGGTATTTTCTTAGGAAAAAAAAAATGAATGAAATAATAATAAATTGATACAAACTCATACCTCCAGTTCAGGTTTTAAGATTGCAGGTCGTAGCAAAACCTTGTTAAAACTTTAACATCTCTTTTCTCTTACACTAAAAGTCTGATCCATCACAACACTAACATGATTGTTAGACTATTACATACATATAATAGTTTCAAAATACCGGTTATCTAGGTTTGACGGCGGGAGCCTTGGTGGTGGGAGCCTCAGCTACTTGGGAGGCTGAGGCAGGAGGACTGCTTGAACCAGGCTAAGCAATATAGCAAGACCCTATCTCAAAACAAGTAGGGTCTTGCCATGATTAGCCAGGCACAGTGGTGCACACCTGCAATCCCAGTGGCTCAGGAGGCTAAGGCAGGAAGATCACGAGTTCAAATCCAGCCTCAGCAACTTAGCAAAGCCCTAAGCACTCAGCAAGACCCTGTCTCTAAATAAAATACATGATACGCCTGAGGATGTGGCTCAGTGGTCGAGTGCCCCTGAGTTCAATCCCCGTACCAAATAAATAAATAACAATAGCAATATTACCAATAAGTATTCAATAAGATAATTGAATACAGTTTCAGATTTATTCTCTCTCTCTCTCTTTCTTTCCCTCTCTTATTTGTCCTTAGAAAATATCTCTCTGTGAATATAGAGTCAAATTTCTGCGTTTGGGGGCTAGTGTTAGCTCAGTGGTCGAGTACTTGCCGAGCAACTCAACACAACAAAACCAAACCCCGCAACTTAAAGTCCCTTAGTGTTCTGCTGTGCATAGCTGTGTCTAGACTAATTAACTCATTTGTTTCTGTTGGTTTTCAATCTTGAGAGTTTTTTTAAGATTCCATAAAACATTTACATGGTTACAAAGTCAAACTATAAAACAAAGAAACAAAAATCTCATTTCTATCCCTGCCACTCCATAAATGACAATTTTATTCATTTTTTTGGTTTATGCTTTCACTTTTTCTTTTTGAAAATTAGTGTGTGTGTATGTGTGTGTGTGTGTATATATATATGTGTATATATATATATATATATATATATGCACAAATATATATGTGTGTGTAAAAAGTAGCCAACTATAAACACCATTCTGCCTTCCTCCTTTTAAAAAAGAGAAAAGGCTAAACTATATGCTCTGGAGACCTCACCCATTCCACACTTTTACCATCTCGTGAACTCCACTGTGTGTCTGCTACCTACAGTATAGCTTGTTCCACAGTCACTAACAATCGACATTTCTGATATTTTATAACTTTTGCTACTTCAAATAATGTTGCAATAAAGAGCGTGTGCATACTTCTTTTTGATACTGTGTGAGTGTATCTGTGAGATAGACTTCTAGAAACAGAATTGCCCAGTTAAAGAGCATATGTGTGTGTAATTTGCTAGATGATGTCACATACCATCTATAGGAACGTAAAACTGAATCTTATCAATGTGGAGAAGTGAGAAGACCGAGAATTTCCACCCAAGACTGGGGATCAGATCAGACTCCCCACTTTTCCACCCCAGACAGGCCTACAAACACAGCAGGGTCCCAAAGGTCCTGGAATGGGCCATATAATTCCATTTTCTTGAAAGAGGTAAGCCTGCTTATCCCAGGCTGAGCAAAAAGTCTGGGTGGTTCTTATCTTCTTTGATTGACAAGACTCTTTAAAAACAATTATTATTTTATATGTTTTGTTTAGCAGACAAACTTTTTCACAGTTTGGATCCTCTTAGGGGAATTATAGTAGGTGTTCATCGCATGGAAATTATTTTTAAAATTCATTGGTTTATCTGGCCCTGGTGGTCTTTCTTTAAAAATGGAAGGAAAGCTGGGTGTGGTCCATGCCTATAACCCAGCGACTCAGGAGGCTGAGGCAGGAGATTGCAAGTTCTGGACTAGCCTGGGCAACTTAGCCAGACCCTGTCTCAAAATAAAAAGCAAAAAGGTCTGGGGATATGGCTCAGTGGTAAAGCACCCCTGGATTCCATGCCTGGTACCAAAAACAAAAAAACAAAATGTGATTGAACCAAAAAGGAGCAATCTAATACTAATAGATCAGGCAGGAAAATCCACCAAGTCCCATCTGTTCAGATTCTTGGTCTCTCTGTGCAGCGTTTCCTGTCCAGGGTCTGAGAGAAAACCCCTCTGTAATGAGAAGGGCTTCTGTTCCACTATCAGACAAGAGCTGGTCAGAGGATTTTGTATCCTTTGCTCCAAGCCAGAAAGACAGGGGAAGATGGAAGTTTCTATGACCTGCCCTGGGGTCCAGCTGCCTTGAGGGGAGAGGAAGTTTTGATTCAGGACCAGTAGATAAAACCCAAAAGATTTGAGCCATAATATCACAGTGGCTAACATTTAAAGACTAGGAATTTCACATTAATATCCAGACTTCTAACCTGTCTTGAAAAACCTGGCCAACTTGGCACATGGCTGCCTTCCAGCATGGCGCTCAGGGTGGGACCCGAGTAGAGGCTGCCCCCTTGTGGTGGGACAGTGCGCCCCACGCCCACCAGAGTCCCCCAGCCCTTCATCCATCCACTTGGCTGCCCAGGTCTTGAGCTTGTGAGTCCTGCCCTAGACTGCAAGTTTCCTGAAAGTAAGGACAAACCATATCTTTTCTTTGCTTTTATTTTGCTTTTTTAGAAAAATTAAACATTTGAGTTCATTAATTCATGAACATGTCTAGCAAAAGCCACAGACATGGTGGCATATACCTATAATCCCAATTACTCTAGAGGCTGAAGTAGGAGTATCGCAAGATGGAGGCCAGCCTCAGCAACTTAGTAAGAACCTTGTCTCAAAATTAAAAAAAAATTAAAAGGGCTGGGGAGGTAGCTCAGTGGTAAAGGACTTGCCTAGCCTGTGGGAGTCCATGGGTTCTATCCCAAGTACCATTTAAAAAAAAGTGGAGCAAGACCTGCCAGTCTCCACACTCAAGGTAACTGCATGGGTCACCATGAAATCACTCACCGCTTAGAGAGGGACAAAGGGCTGTAAAGACGATGTGCATTCACCATAAGGACCATGGGGCGTCATGTACTTGTGTCCACTGGGACAATGGGACACTAGGGAGAGGGTGAAAAGCCATCTTCTTCCATCCGATAGGTACTGGACAGGAGGGCCTGCTGGAACAGAGCAGCCCACGGTGTCCAGGATGACCGCAGGGAGGTGGTGGCAGAGCCAGCTGCTGGGGACAAGAAATGAGGCTTAACAACAAACGCAAGCCAACCCGAGCCGATGGCAGCCAAGTAGAAAACGTAGACGGTTCTTATTTTCTCATGCCCGTGTCTTACAGGACTTGACTTCCCAGCATCCGGCCCAGTCCCAGCACGCAGTTGGTCCTCAATAAATGCAAACTGGTGAACGCAGTATGTTTTGGATGCAGGCAACGTCATTTTCTGCAACCTTAAAATGGTGTAATTAGCTCGGCGTGGGGGTACACGCCGGTAATCCCAGCGACTCGGGAGGCTGAGGCAGGAGGATCGCGAGTTCAAAGCCTCAGCAACAGAGAGACGCTAAGCAACTCCTTGAGTGCCTGTCTCTAAATAAAATACAAAATAGGGCTGGGGATGCGGCTCAGTGGCCGAGTGCCCCTGAGTTCCATCCCTGGTACCTGCCCCCCTGACAAAAAAAATGTGTAATTATCATCCATCTCTCACCTCCATCCTTGAAGCAGACTGGCATCCCAAGTGCCTCAAAATAAGCTGTCCCCCAAGTAGACCCCCCTGTCCCAGTGGGCTTCCTCCATCAGGTGCACTGTGCATTAGACCTCGCCTCCCCCCCCATGTCCTCTCGAGGGACTGCAATGACAGCTCCCTGGCGGGTCGGGTGTGAGCGTCAGACGCGGCACCTGGCACTTATTCTGGTCACAGTCTCCACGGGCCTTTATCTCCGAGATAGCCAGGGCTCCCCCTCCTCCTTAGGTCAGGTGTTTGTGTTCCTGCAGCCGAGCCCCAGGAAGAGATTACACGGGAAATCTCTGAATTCTGAGAATTTGAGGGCCCTGGCTGCTGATGGGGTAAAGATCACATTTAAAAAAAAAAAAAAAGGTTTGCATTTCTTATCGGACCCATTGTTGGCCCTGGGGGGTGATGAGGGCTGGACAGAGTACTTAACCAGCAGCCCTGGGCAGCCGGCGTGCTCAGACCCACTCCCACCTGGGAACCTAAACCCAGGAGGACATGAAGGGGCTTGGGGTCCTGGGGCTCGTGGCCCTCTCCGAGTGCTTGGTCACGTAAGTGGGGGACAGGCCGCACCAGCTCTTCCTGGGCTCTTTCTGGCCCCCCTTATTCTCTGGCCCTCTATTCTCCTGCCCGTCCAGGGTGGAGAAGGAAATGGAATCTTCCCTGGCTTTCATGAAGTTTAAGTCTCCGTTTATTGAAGAGTTGCTTGCCATGTGTTCTGGGGGACCCAGTCCTGAGGGTCACAAGTCACATCGTCGGTTATGTGAATGGCACGCCCCAGAATTGTTCATATACAACCTGGGCAGCTGCAGGGGTGGACACATCTGGGAACAGCGTTTCGGCCACATTTATTTCTAGGTCTTCTCTGTTCTCTCCTCCTCCTCTCCTCCTCCTCCTCTTCCCCCACCTCTTCCTCCTCCTCCTTCTTTTTTTTCTCTCTCTCTCTTTCCATGTATAAATGTGTTTCTGTGACTCTCTCTCCCCTTTACCTCTCCATCTCTTGGGCTTCTTTGCTCAGGGAGATCTATCTTTCTTTCTTTCTTGTTTGGTTTTGTTTTGTGGGTTGGGGGTACCGGGGATTGAATTCAGGGGCACTTGACCACTGAGCCACCTCCCAGCCCTATTTGGTATTTTATTAGCGACAGGGTCTCACAGAGTTGCTTAGCACCTCGCCATTGCTGAGGCTGGCTTTGAACTTGCGATCCTCCTGCCTCAGCCTCCCTAGCCGCTGGGATGACAGGTGTGCACCACTGCACCTGGTTCCATCTGTTGACAGGGAGGGTAACTGTGACTTAGAGAGGTCACATGGCTTGCCTGAGATCATACAACAGAACCTGGATTCAAACATAGGTCTGTTGTTCGTGGTCTTTCCATGGCATGCAGTGACCTGCACCCATGACGCTCAGGAGAATACTTGTAAGATGCCCAGGGCGGTTATAACACAAATGCCGCAGTCATACTGTAGCCCAGGGCTGTCTCTCATTTATCCTCCTTCCCAATGGTATTTAAAGAATCCCGCTGATGAAGATCAAATCCATGCGAGAAAACCTGCAGGAAAACAATGTGTTGGATGATTATCTGGAGAAATATCCCTACAGCCTGGCCTACAAGTTTCTTGACAACCGTCCAGACCCAGGAGTAGCCTATGAACCCATGAGGAACTACCTGGACGTGAGTGTGTGGGAGGTGGCTCCAGAGCGCCCCCTAGGGCTCCTTCCAGCCCTGGGGCTCCCCGGGAAACGTGAGCCAGCTGGGGGGGGGGCGGTCCTGCAGGCAGAAGCAGGGGGAACAGTGGCCTCTCCCCCTAAGAGAACCCCTGGCCTCGGTCGTGGGACAGTGGAGACTGGGCCTCACAGGGACCAAGTGCCAGGTAAGTCCTTTCTGTGCCAACAATCGTCGCGGGCACCCAGGAGCCACAGCGTTTGGTTTTTCATTCTTTCCGAAGTAGTGGATCACTGATCCCCACTGAAGGGTGAGCCACGTCTAATCAAGTGCAAAACTCCAGCCAGAGTTCAAGTTCCATACCCAGGTGGAGGCAGCTCCACCGCTAAAGCTCCAAGATTTGCACAAAGTCAGCGCACCTGGTGACGCGCAGGGTGTAAAAACTGGGAACCAAGATCCTCGCCTCTTCTTGCAGAATCTATAGCCCAACCAGAGAAATGGGCAAACAAAAACTGAAGGTCAAACACAAGGGCCAGCGGCCGAGGGCCTGCTTTGACTTTGGGGAAAGGAAGGGGCACAGGGGCTGGGGTAGCCTGGGTGCTGCATGCAGGAGCGGAGAGCGGGCTGGAAAGGACTTGAGAGCCGCAGGGGAGACTGCAGGGTGGCCAAGTGGAGGCCCTGGCCTGAGCGGAGGTGCCAGTGGGGCAGTTGGGAAGTGGTTTGGGGAATTTGGGGCAAGCACTGGGGGAATCAGAGGGATGGACCAGGAGCCTGAGCCTCGCCCTCCCGCCCGCAGGTGTCCTACGTGGGCATCGTCAGCATCGGCACACCCCCCCAGGACTTCAAGGTTGTCCTGGACACGGGCTCTGCTGACCTGTGGGTGCCTTCCGTCTACTGCCGCAGCGGGGCCTGCAGTGAGTGTCCCCGTCCCCTGCCCTGCCCCCTCGTGTCCCTCCACCCTCTGGGTCCCGGGCAGCCTCACTAGTGCTCCCCCGATGTCTTGCAGCCAGCCACAGCAGCTTCGACCCCCTGCGCTCCTCCACCTTCCTGGTCTCCGGCCAGCTCTTTAACCTCGTCTACGGCTCTGCGGCCATATCGGGATTTCTCGCCTATGACACCGTCAGGGTAACGTAGAATCCAGAGGCTGAGGCAGGGCGGGTCCCGGGAGTGACCTCCACTTACAGAACCACAGCAGGGTCAGCTGGGAGTGCCTGTCCCTCCTGGAGTCTCCCCCTCCACCAACCGCTGGCCACCCACCCTGCGGGGCTGTGTCCCCGGGGCACCCTGGCTCCCCTGGGGTAACCCAGAGAGTGGCCTCCTCCAGCTGCAGGAGCCTGGGGTACAGGGATCAGCAGGCACAAGGCTGGTTCTTCCAGCAGCAGGGAGATAAGTGGGTTAAAACTACCCACTTTCCACAGCCCGCTGCGCCAGGCATTCTGTTGAATTCACTGGTTGCATCCTCCCCGTAACCCCACCCCCACCCCCACCCCGCGGCAGGCACTGCTGTGATCTCCACTCTCACACTTGAGGGAACAGAGAGGGGGAGGGCTTTGCCCAGGGTCACACAGCAGGTAAGTGACAGACAGGGGGTGTGGCTCAGTTTTCAAGACAAAGTAGAACTGGCTCCAGATGCTACTCAGGAAAAACAGAGGACAGAATCAGAATCTGCTGAGCGGTGGGCTCTTCCCCGCGGGGTCCTGGAGGCCTTTGACAATCTCATCAACCTGTGGCCTGCACCCTCCCAAAAGTGTCTGAGTGCACACACATGCACCACCCCAGGAGAGCTGCAGGCAGACCTTCAGAAGCCCCGGGGACGCTGGGTGTCCTGGACCCACACAGATGCCCTGGGGGCTCCTGCCTGGAGACTCTTCTGAGGTGCCACCGTGGCGCGGCCTGGCCTCGGTGCTTTCCCAGGGGGCAGTGCCCTCTCCTCACCCACTCCAACCCAGCCCCCCGCGGTGACACCTCTCTCCCGCAGATCGGGGGCCTTGTGGATGTGGCCCAAGCGTTTGGCCTGAGCTTGCAGGAGCCTGGCGACTTCATGAAACACGCCGTCTTCGATGGCATCCTGGGCCTGAGCTACCCCAGCCTGGCCTTCCCGGGAACCACCCCCGTCTTTGACAACCTGTGGAGACAGGGCCTCATCGGTCAGAACCTCTTTGCCTTCTACCTGAGCCGGTAAGTTGGGGCCAGCAAGCTCCTTCTCCAATTTGGCTGTGACACACGCCCAGTTGCACACAAAACTGTGACTGTCTGATCCAGAACATTCCTTAGAAGTAGTCGGGTCCAGTCGTCAGCAGACTGTGACCTGGGTCCAGTTGAGGCCCACCATCTATTTTTGTAAATGAAGATTTTTTTGGAGAGGGGAATACCGGGGATTGAACCCAGGGGCGCTTTACCACTGAGCTACATCCCCAGCCCTTTTTATTTTTTATTTTGAGACGGGGTTTTGCTAAGTTGTTGAGACTGGCCTTGAACTTGCGATCCTCCTGCCTCGGGCTCCCAAATCGCTGGGATTACAGGTGTGCACCACAGTGCCCAGCCTTGTAAATGAAGTTTTATTGAAACACAAGTGTGCTCATTCGTTTACCGATGTCTGGCTGCTTTCACACTATGGTGACGGTGTTGAAAGATGCAAAAGATTTTGTGCCGCATGCAAAGACCAAAGATGGAAAATCTGGCCCTTTATGGAAAGAGTTTGCTGACCCTAGAGCCCCGTGCCTTCATCTGGCAGATGAGGAAACTGAGGCTCAGGGAAGGCCATTACATAAGACAGTCCAGTCTGGTACTGGTCAAAGCAGGACTTGCCCCCAGTCCTCAGAATGCTCCCCCACGGTGGGGGTCAGTCCATTCAGTCTCCAGCCACGGCTCTTGGCAAAGAAAAGCTGAAGTTAGCCAGGTGAAGTGTCACACACCTGTAATCCTAGTGATTTGGGAGGCTGAGGCAGGAGGATCATAGGTTTGAGGCCAGCCTGGGCAACTTGGCAAGACCACTTCTCAAAATAAAAAATTAAAAAAGAGTTGGGAGGCGTATGGCTAGAGGCAGAGCTCACCTGGATTCAATCCCCAGGACCACACAAGAAAAAGAAAGAAGACAAAGAAAAGCTGAAGTCCGCTGACCTGGGGTCTGGCAGGGGATCGAGGAAAGGCAAAAGCACAGACAATAGATCTGTGTCAGTGGTTGAGCCCTGAGCTCTAGGGGGAGCCGAGTTCAAATCCCAGCTCCATAGCATAACTTCAAGCAAGGGTTTGAACCTGAGCCTCAGGAACACTCCCACTCAATCAAAGGCGTTAATTCATTCAACAAACATTTATTGAGCACCTGCTATGTGTCAGGTGACAAGAGGCAGAGAGGAAGTCAACAAAGAAGTAAACAAATAAAAGTGAAAAAACTGGGGACAGTAATCGATTTGGAGAAAGCAATAAATCAGGCTGATAGAACAGACAGGGATGGGGCGGCCTCTGTGAGCCATTTATGGGCTCACGCTGGGAGAGGCTTCAGAGGCAAAGTTCCCGCAGGGGGAGGGGGAATAAAAGTCCCCCAGGAGGAAGGAGGAAGGAGCACCAAGGACCAGCCAGAGGGCCGCATGGCCCAGGGTGGGGTCTGGGTTAAGAGAGTGGGGGTCTCTGAAAGGGGGTCGAGCAGGGAAGCCCTGTGACCTGTTTTTGTTTTACCTTCTATTTGAATTTAATCAACTTGTAATAATTGTTCAAATGTATGGGATGCCACGTGCTGAACTGATACATGTACCTATTGTGGAATGATCAGTCAGAGTCATTAGCATCCAGTTTACATACGTGAAAGCTCACCCTGGTGGCCACCGGAGAATCCCCAGAGTGGAGGCAGGGAGGCCAGGGAAGAGGCTGCCGCAGACTCTTTAGGAGAGAAGGTGGATACTCCGTCCAGGGGAGAGAGACAGAGGTGGAGAAGCCAGGCCGTGTGTGCAACATAAGCAGCCCAACAGTGACGTGCAATGACCTTCCGCCTCCTCCCCCTCCAGCAACGAGGAGAAGGGCAGCGTGCTGATGCTGGGCGGGGTGGACCCCTCCTACTACAGCGGGCAGCTGACCTGGGTGCCCGTGTCCCAGCCCTCCTACTGGCAGATAGCCATGGACAGGTAAGCCCCCACCTCCCCGCCCGCCGCAGGTGACGCCGCCCGGACCCACGCACATCACACAGACACGCAGGTCCACGCTCGGACAGGCACGGGCACCCACGTCCACGCACAGCAACACACACGGCCACCGAGGTGGACACAAGACACAGTCACCAGACACGCGCACAGGGTCACACAAAGGCATTCACCCAGTTGCACACTCACACACAGAGACACACACACACACACACACACACACACACCCCTCCTAGCCATGGCTTCGGAACCTCTCCAGGCTTCTTGACCACACAGAAATGGAGCAGGCCCGAGCCGAGGGCTCTGCAGGAGGCCCGGCTGCCGGCCAGGGAGCGGTTCTCTCTGGAAGAGGCCGTGAGGGTGCCGCAGCCTGCACCGTGCCCGGGGCAGGTGGGAAGCATGATCTGAGGACCCTGAGGAGCAGAGACCGGGGATCAGGGAGAAGTCCAGCCAGCTGGACAGCCACGACAAGTGACCACCATCCCACTGTGCCTAGGACCCGGGGTTCCCAGTACCCAGGGAATTCAGTTTGAAAATAGGGGAAACCCTGGGCAGCCAGGAAGACTGGTCACCCATGAGCAGAGGCCAGCGGCAGGGAGAAGTCTGCTGGGTTTTTAAGATCTGGAAGCATCCACGAGGACAGTGCACCCAGCCCAGGCCAGCCTTCCCCTCAGGCTGCCTCAGCCATTGCCTGGGTCAGGGGCCGTGTCTGAGCCAGGGACTGCCACGTATGGAACCGCCATCTTCACTTTGGCCCGGAGTTGGTCTGGCCCGAGGCAGCGCTTGGCTATCCCTGGCTCCTTCCCTCCCTCAACCAACGTGTTGAGCAGCAGTGGCCGTGTGTGGGTGCCGGGCCCCACACCTGGGAGGGCTGACTATGTGAACAATGGGTCACACTGTTAATAAAGTACCACTGGGCTACCTGCTGGGAACCAGGAAGGCAAGACAGACGTGACCAAGAGAGAAACCCGTCTAGTCTGCGGGCAAGACTCCCCGAAAAAGTGACAGTTTAGCTGGAAACTGGAGGATGAGGAGAAATGAGCCTTCTAGGAAGGGAGACCGGCTTGTGCAAAGGCCCTGGGGCCAGAAAGAGCAGCGGGATTTCAAGAATGGAAAGGCAAGCGGGCAGTGGTGGAGGGCTATAGGGCCAGAGGCTGAGCTGGAAGGATCGCTTGAGCCCAGAGGTCGGACACCAGCAATAGAGAGAGACAACAGAGAGAGACCCCCATCTCCAAAATAGAGAGAGACCCCATCTCCAAAAACAAACCAATTTAAAGGCAGTTAAAGAGGTGTAGGGTGACCGATGCAGAAGGAAGCAGGGGTGCAGAGGCCAAGGTGCCGGGCCCTTCTGCAGACAGCCAGGGAGCAGACCATCGGGCGGCTGCACAGTGACCCTGGTGTCTGCTTTGCGCCCTGTCTCAGCATCTCCATAAACGGGAAGGTCATCGCCTGTGATGGCGGCTGCCAGGGCATCATCGACACTGGGACCTCGTTGCTGAGTGGCCCAGCTGACCACGTCCTCAACATCCAAAAGCTCATCCACGCCCAGCCCTACGACCACGGCCAGGTAAGGGGTGGGGCCGCAGCTCACTCTGGGCTCCCCACACCCGGGACCAACCTTCTGCCCCCATCCCCCCGACAGTATGTCGTGGATTGTGACACCATCGACGCCCTGCCCGACATCCTCTTCACCATCAACGGCGTCGACTACCCCGTGCCAGCCAGTGCCTACGTCCGGAAGGTGAGGACCCCATCCCAGGACCAGCCCTCCCATCTGGGGGCTGGTGGGAATCCTGGGGCTGAGAGGAAGGAAGGGCCCCTGGTGGTCACAATGTGAATTACAGCGGCTGCCCAGCCCAAGGAGCTGGGAGGGAGCATCCACAACACAAGCATTGGACAGGCATAAAGAGCAAGCGTCACCCGGAGCTGGCACAGCGTGGGGGGCAAGGAGAGGGGACTCAGGGCCTCTGCCCCCCAGAGGTTATGTGGCTCCAGTGGTTTAACATGGAAAGTTGGCTATCGCCATCCCTGAAATAGGCCGAAGCAATAGTGACAGGGACAGTCCTGCCATCGTTATGAACAGCGCTCCCTCCCCATCTCAAAACCGCCCTGGTTTGGATGAGAAGTGCTAGGGTCACCCTAGCCCGAGGTCACCACCGCGTCTTGCTAAGGCCCAGTTCTGACCTCCATAAACCTCAGTGACAGCCGGCGGGTGGGATGTGGACGTGAATGGCGGACGCACAGGGACCCCTCAGCACGGCCCACAGGAGAGGCTCAATACAAGTCAGTGCCCTTGAGAGTCCAGGGCAGGTCCAAGGGACTAAAAGAGACTGTCCACAGAGAGGAAACCAACTCAGCCCAGGCACAGCGCGGCAGGAGGGGGCCGCTGGCCAGGGGCAGGTCTACCTGAGCTCCGGGCACATGGTGCCCAGGACCGTGCGAGGAGAAGGCGTGGGCAGGCAAGTCCCCAGACTGGCCTGCAGACGGGGGATGTCCCAATGCTGAGGGGCACCAAGGAGTGACCCAGCCCAGCAGGCAGTGGCTGAGGCCAGGGAGCTGGGTCCAGAGGGGCTGCTGGGGGCCCGCGGAGCCCAGTGCTGTGGGGTGAGGGGCTGGAGAGGGGGGAGGAGGGAGAAGCAGCAGAGGGCGAGGGAATGGCGCAGTCTGGCCCAGAGGGACACCCCACTTCTGCAGCCACACAGGGGAGCCGCTCAGTGACTCCTGAGAAAGGAGGGGTGTGACACTGGGAAGCCACCGGCTCTGAATACTGGAGGGGGGGGACAGGTGGGGCTCCGAGTGACTACCCCGTGTTTCCAATTCTCCAGCGTCATTCCCACACCTGCCACAGCGGCTTTGAAGGTCTAGACCACCCGTTTTACCCCGAGACCTGGGTCCTGGGGGACATCTTCCTGAGACTCTATTTCACCGTTTTCGATCGGGCCAACAACAGAATCGGCCTGGCCCCTGCAGCCTAAATGCTGGGGCTTCCCCAGGAGGCTGCCGGGCCTGTCCCCAACACAGATGGAGGCCACAGCTGTCAGATTCCCACCCAGGGAAGCGGACGGGAGCTGTTCGGGGCTCCACAAAGCCTCAGGGTTAGTGGAGAATAAAGGATTTCATTTGCAATGGTGCTAACACTAATAGTCGCTTTTCCCTCTGTCGAGGTGGCCCCTCCCAGTAAAGGAAGATTCTAGAATATAGTCTAGAGCGCAAGGGAGAAAAGCCAAATCCAACTGGCCCGAATGCAAAAGAGACCTAAGGAAGAAGCGTGGGCCAGCCGCAGAACCAGAGCAGGCCCAGAGACCCGCGAGGCCGACCCAAGAGACCAAAAGCCCCTCCCTCCTCCCCGTCCCTGGTCTTTGATCCTCTGCCCTCTCAGAAGGGACAGCAGCGCCACCTCACTACCTCCTCGTCCAGAAGAGGGGCAAAGGATAATTGAAATAGATTCTGCTCTGTCCAGCTCTAAAGGACCTTTGACATTAGGCTTCTGCCCTGGGTGGGCGGCCCTGGTGGTCCCCCAGCTCCTCACAGGACGGAGAAGGAGCTCCAGCCACCAGCTCTCTGCCACCCACTCCTGCAATGTCCTCCCCGGCCCTGCTTCCCACAGGATGGGCCCCTGTGGATGCCGCCGTCATTCCCACCCCACAGATGGCCAGCACGGCTCTCCTGCTGGCTTCAGACTATCTTGGGGACAGAATCCCATGAAGGGGGACCAGGTGGACAAAGCCCTCAGTCTTCTGGAGCAGGTCACCCGGGAACAGTAAGGAAGCCATTTAGTTTAGGGTGAGACCCAAGATGTCAGAGGGCAGAGGGAGAGGAGTCACAGGGGTCAACCCCACAGGGGTCAGAGGGCAGAGGGAGAGGAGTCCCGAAGGAAGAAGGAACAGGAAGGAGAAATCAAGGGGGAAACGAGGCTGCTCTCCAGCACAGCACTGCAAGAGTGGCGCTGTTGTCCCCCTCGTCACCCTCCCCTCAGGACCCACCTACCACACGCCAGGTGCTGTGGGGGGGGCCTGGGATACAAGTTTCATAGGAAACTTCAAGTTAAAGGGCCGCCTGGCTGATGGCCTGCCTCCCCCAGAGAGCCACTGTCCCCCCTGTGGTTGTCCCAGAGGCCATCTGTCCTTGGACCCGACTCCCACACCCCACCTCCCTCCTTCTGGAGCAGGTGACATCCCAGGAGAGAACTCTTCCTACCTTTTAGGTCCTGACTGAATGAGTTGACCCTAGGAAACTTTCAGAGCCGAGCCCGGCGCAATAGCCTGAGCGGCTGCTGCTTCAAACATGCACAAGACCAAAGGCTAACCAGGAACCAAGCCCAAAGGCTAACCAGGAACCAAGCCCAAAGGCTAACCAGGAATAAGGACATCAAGTCACCTTGATGACATCCAAATGCTAGGGGCAATTTTTTTTTTCTCTCTTCTTAGACTTGCCTTAGGTTTTATTCAGCGATTGCTGTTAAGGGTGGGAGGGGGGGGAGCTAAGCGTTATTTTACAAAAGACAGAGCGAGAGCCCCAACACAGAGCAGACCTGGGGTTGCCTGGGTCCCTCCTGGGGCCGGTTGTTTTCCCCAGAAACAGCCTCCCCAGCAGCCGGTGAACCCAGCACTGACACCTACAGGCCAAGGTGGGCATGACACCCACCCACCCCACACAGATTCACCAGGTCTCGGAATGGCCCATGAGTTCCAGCTACTTGAATGGCTACTTGGCAACATCAAATCACTGTCTTATAAACTCTTCTTCCTTCAGGCCTGCTAATCCCACTCTAACAAATAGACTCCACATATGTATATATGAAATACATATATCTACATCTATAAATGACACATATGTAGTTTGTAGCTAATAATTGCGTACATACACACACACATACATATGTCTGTAATTATCAGCTATAAATTGTTTATCGACTCTAAAGATTTTCCCAGGGAATCTACACATACCCGTGAAAGTTGGAAAACACCCCAGATTCTAAGAACAGGGAAATTATTGACGGGAAGGACTCTTCTGCTCTTAGAATGATGCGTGTGCATTAAGTCTTTATAAAGAAAAGCACCTGGAGCTATAGGGAATACACTCTTCCCCCACAGTCTGTCCCCCTCCTGCTCCCAGCTCCCTCCGGCATTACAGTCTCAAAAGCTCTAGAATTCACTTCGCTTGCTGATTTTCTGTCTCCTTTCCTGGAGTGTGAGCTCTCCGGGGCAGAAATTTAACTCTTGTCTTGTGCTCTGGTGAACCCGCATTGCTTAAGTTAGGGCCTGGGACATAATAGATGCTCAGTAAATATTTTTGGACAGAATGTTATGTGAAATCAATGTTCAGAAAACATGACCCAGTAACCCTGATACCAAAACCATACAAAGATAGATCAAGGAAAGAAAACTACAGAGCAATATCCCTGAAGAACAGAGATGCAAAAAGCCTTAGCAAAATCGGAGCAATCAGGCAAGAGAAGGAAATCAAAGGGATACAAATAGGAATCATGGTCCTATATACAGAAGACCCCAAAATTCCCCACCAGAAGGCTTCTAGAGCTTATGAATGAGTTCAGCAAAGTGATAGGACACAAGGTCATCCATAAGTCAATAACTTTCCCATAGTCCAACAGAGATGCAGTGGAGAAAGAACCAGGAAAACCTCAAAAAATAAATTAAAATACTTGGGAATTAACCTAACCAAGGAAGTAAATGAGCTCTACAATGAAAATTATAGAACACTGAAGAAATAAATTGAAGATACCTTAGAAGATGGAAAGACGTCACCCGTTCTTGGGTAGGCAGAATTAATACAGTCAAACGACCATCCTACCAAAAGCAATAAACAGATTCAAGGCAATCCCCATCAAAATATCAATGACATTCTTCACAGAAGTAGAAAAAACCATTCTAAAAATCATTTGGAAGAATAAGTGACCCAGAAAAGGCAAAGTAATACTAAGCACAAAAAAGGGGACTGCCAATCTGAAATTGTACTACAGAGCTGGAGTAAGAAAAACAGCATATAAACTGAAATCAAATTGCAGGCATGCATGAAATTGTGGGGATGAACCCAACTGCTATGTGTAACTATAAAGCTCAGATTAAAAATAAATTTTTTTTAAAAAACCCTTCAAAATAGACGTGAAGATCCATGGGACAGAATAGAAGACACGGAGACAAACCCACACACCCATAGCCATCTGATACTTGACAAAGGTGCCAAAAACATATTTTGGAGAAAAGACAGCCTTTTAGACAAGTGGTGTTGGGAAAACTGGATAGATCTATGTAGAAATGAAACTAGACCCCTATCCCTCACCCTGCACAAAAGTCAAATTGAAATGGAGCAAGACTTAAATATTGGACCAGACATCTTGCAACTGCTAGAAGAAAACCTAGGGGTCCACACTCCATCATATAGGGGTTGGTACCAACCTCCTTAACAAGATCCCCAAAGCACAAACATAAAACCAAGAATCAATAAGAGGGATGCCATCAAACTAAAAAGCTTCTGCACAGCCAAAGAAATGATTAAGAGCATGAAGAGTGAGCCTACAAAGTAGGAGAAAATCTTGGTCACCTACTATTCCAAGAGGGGGTTAATATCCAGAATATATAAAGAACTCAAGGGGCTGGGCTGGGGCTCAGCGGTAGAGCGCTTGCCTAGCACATGTGAGGCACTGGGTTCCATCCTCAGCATCATATAAAAATAAGTAAATAAAATAAAGATATTGTGTTCATCTACAAGTAAAAGAATATTTTTTAAAAAAGAACTTAATACAAAACTTAACACAAAAAAAAACCAAATAATCTAATCAATAAATGGGCAAAAATAAAATAATCAGAAGCTTCTCTAAAGAGGAAAAACAATTGGCCAGCAAATATATGAAAAATGTTTAACGTCCTTGACGATCAGGGAAATGCAAATCAAAACTACACCAAGATTTCATCCTACTCCAGGCAGAATGGCCATGATTAAGAATGCAAACATTAATCAGTGCTGACAATCTTGTCGGGGAAGAAGGTGCGCTTGTACATTGTTGGGGGGACTGCAGACCGGTACAACCACTTGGGAAAGCACAGGAAGACTCCTCAAAAACTAGGATGGAACCACCATAAGAACCAGCTATCCCCCTCCTTGGTATTTTCTCCAAAGCACTAAGTTCATCATATTTTGGCAATACCGCCACATCAATGTTTACAGAAGCACAATTCACAATCGCTAAATTGTGGAATCAACACGGGGGCCTGTCGATAGAAGGGTTAGGAAATGATGGTACCTGTACACAACGGCCTTCTTCTCAGCCATAAAGAGGAATGGAATTGTGGTATTGGCTGGAGAATGGTTGGAAATGAGAATATCAAGCCAAGTGAAATAAGCCAGACTCAGAAACTCAAAGGTCGATTATTTTCTGTCACACGTGGAAGCTAAATAGGAAAGGAGGAGGGAAGCATAGCATGTCATAAAGATAAAGGACCATCTGTAGCACCCAAGGGGCTCGAGAGGCAGAGCAGAG
This sequence comes from Marmota flaviventris, assembly GCF_047511675.1. NCBI lineage: Eukaryota > Metazoa > Chordata > Mammalia > Rodentia > Sciuridae > Marmota > Marmota flaviventris. Next base: position 11,547,868 of record NC_092506.1, on the reverse strand, counting down.
GGTGGGAAAGGGGGTGGGGGGGCAATGAGGCCTAAATTCTTTTAAAAAACCATGTCATGTGCGCATATAAATACACCACAGGGAGTCTCACCTTTACGCCTAAGTAAAAAGAATCTATCAAAGAGAAGTCAGTAGATGAGCAAAAGAAAATTCTAGAAGAGAAGAGGAAGGAGAACAGGGGAGAGGAGGAAGAATGGGAGGGAAAGAGAAAGGGGGGGGTGTCGTGAACTGAAGTCGAATTACATGCACCTATGAGTTTGTCGGGATGGACCCGACCACTATGTGTAATTATAGAGCTCTAATAAAAATCAATCAATCAATCAATCAATAAACCTTAAGAGAGGGGGGGAAACACGATACAGGTTCCCACTGAGTGTAACTGTACAAGCAAGGATTTGGCGTTGCTGTCTTCTGGTCCACTGTGGCGCCCACAGGCCAGGGGCAGAGAGGGGCTTCAGCCACGGAAACTTCTGATCTCGCAGTTCTGGAGGCTGGGAGTCCAAGGTCAAGGTGCTGAGGCTGGCTTCTTCCGAGGCCTCTGTCCTTGGCTTCCTGATGCCGTCTTCTCCCTGCCCATCTGTGTCCTCTTTGGTAAGGTCCTTCGTCATAATTGGACCCACCCTCGTCACTCCATTGAACCGCGATTACCACTTTTGCGTGTGTGCGTTAACTTTTTACTCGGATATGCTCAGACATAGACAAAAGTACACAATATGATGACCCTCTGTGTCCCCAACAGCCAACTTCAGTGATTATCCTGGCCAACCAACCTATCTACAACCCTTAGTCTCCCCGTATCATATTTCAAAAGAAATCCCCTCCACTGTGTGATCTTATCCATAAACATTTTCACTAGGTAGCTCATTAGAAAGTACAAAACACAGGCTGGGGCTGTAGCTCAGGGACAGAGCACTTGCCTCACATGTGCTGAGGCCCTGGGTTCGATCCTCAGCACCACAGACAAATAAACCAATAAAAGAAAGGCCTTCTGTTCATCTCCAACTACAAGAATATTTTTAAATAAATAAATAAATGCATTCTGTCCATTTACAACTACAAAAAAAAAATCAAGTATAAAACACGCAGTTGGTGTTTAAATCTCCAGGGGCTTCACAACTGTCACACGTTAAAATCATAAAAATTCATATATCAAAATCAATCGGCATTTCTCTCAAACCTCTTACTCTGTAGGTTCTTTATTCCATTCTCTTTTTGGCCCCCTTGTGATTCCTTTGTTGCAGACAGTGGGCTGTTTGTCTCCTGAGTTTCCCGCAGCCTGGATGTTGCCGAGTGCTTCCTACCACATTGTTTAACAGGTCCCTTTTCTCTGTAGTCCCTGTGTTGATCCAGAGGCTTGATCAACTCAGCTTCCCTTTTTCTTTACTCTGGGTTCCTGGTTGTCCTTCGATCAAGAGGCACGTGAGGTCTCCATTGCCCATCAATTTATTAAAGATTACAAAATAATGCGATGATACTGATGCTATTTCTTTATCACTAACTTGATAAAAATCAGATTTTCCTCCACCTGTGTCTTGACCACTGGATGATAAAGTTTGTATAGGAAAGAAGGTAAAAGCTGGATTCTGCCCCCTTCCTTCACCTGTTTTTTAAAATAACAAGTTGCTCATTAGTATCTTCCAATTAACAACTAACTGGGCAGGGTTTTTTCTTAGTTTCAGTATGATCTCCTGGCTTTAAACATGTTCGATGTGTTGCAATCCATTGCAGTTATTATCTTTGTTGATGCTCTGACTGTCCCAGCTTTGGTCTCTGGGAGCATCAAAAGGGAGTTCTGACATGACCTAGGACCTCTCTGGTAGCTTCCTTGCTTTGCTATGATCAGATGTTCCTCCCCATCTTGAACATTTTCTGCTCAAGATCTGCAATCCGCCTATTGCTCCCAGAAGTTTGGTTCAATGGAAAACCATATATCAATATCATAAACCGGATGGGGCGCAATGGCACACGACTGTAATCCCATCAACCAGGAGGCTGAGACAGGAGGATCACAAGTTCAAAGCCAGCCTCAGCAACTTGGCAAGGCCCTAAGCAACTTAGTTAGATGCTGTCTCAAAATAAAAAGGACTGGGGATGCGGCTCAGTGGTTAAGTGCCCTGGGTTCAATCCCTGGTATAATAATAAAAATAATAATAATAATAGGAGGAGGAGGAGGAGGGGTGGTAACTGCTCCTAGGTTAGTCCCTGTTTCTTGACCTCTTTGGAAAAGGACCTGGTATTTAGAAGATTTTGAACCTTTTCTCTTCTTACACGTGTATTTGCTTACTCCCACATCAAAGCATCTCAGTTGTCCATGACACCCAAGGCCAGCTTCCCCCAGACTGTTGCACAGCAGCCGGGGGCGCCTTCTGGGTCAGTCCTAAAAGAGGAGCAGCTCTGTCCGCAGTGGACTCCTCAGCACTGGGAAGGCTGCGATGGGTCAGGAAAGACGGGCGAGCGCCCTCTGTGGGCTGCCGGGACTCAGCACAGGACGGCAGCAGTTCAAAGGTGCACGCGCGCCCCCTCCTGGCGGCCCTTGCTGTTCTCACCATGAGGCTCCTGGGAGCGGCAGGCCACTTATTCACCTGGCCCTCCCCAGGGATTCTCTTGTCTGGGGCTTTAACGACCCCATCTCGCAGCAGGTTAGGATTCTACATATGCACTTTAAGGAGGACATAATTCAGCCCATAACACCGATAAACAAAGAATGTTGAGATGTGTTAAAAGAATACAGAATCCAGCTTAAAGGGGCTCCTTCAGACCAAATCAAGTGTGAAAATGAATATAGCAATAATGGATCACAACTCATTGGCTAAAACAAAAATCTATGACTCCATACTGATCACTAAATACAAACGGAGGACTGGGGGTAGAGAGCTTCAGGTGTGAGGGCCTGGGTTCCATGCCCAGTCCAACAAAATCAAACAAATGCAGACAGCCCTGGGCGCAGTGGTGCATGCCTGTAATCCCAGCGACTCTAGAGGTGGAGGCAGGAGGATCACAAGTTCAAAGCCAGCTTTAGCCACTTAGGTCCTGTCTCTAAAAAATGGGGGGGAAAAAAGGCTTGGAGATGTGGCTCATTGGTTAAGCAACGTTAGATTCAACCCCTGATATCCGCCTCCCCCAAAAAAAATACAAACAGCTAAGTTAATAGTAAATTGCATGAAATGAAAGCTCTCCTTGCTCTAGAATGCCAATTAAAAGATGTAAAAGAAATGGTACTTAGAAAAGTCCCACTCTACAACCATCATTTTAATAATGGATGTAAGCATAAATGGATGCTTAAAACTTGGGTGTTTGACAGGTAATTTATAGACCCAACTTATCTCCCTACAGAATACCTTAATAAGCACAAGGTGATAACTGCAGTGAGAATCCTGGTGTGGAGATTCCCCTTACTGTGGTCAATAATGGAACAAAACGTGATACGAGGCCGTGAGGCAGGCCACATCACTTCTCCGATACTCCTGCTAAAAAATGGGCAGCCAGCAAGCCCAAAGTAGGGCCATTCTGGAAAAGAAAGAAGAAGAAGAAGAAGAAAAAAAAACTGGTCAGTACCCTTAACAATGTCCAATGTCATGTTGGAGAAGGCAGGACCGGCCCCAGCCTGAAAGAGACCAAGGAGACCCAGCAACCAAAACTAATGCCTGGCCCTGGGTTGCATCCTGCAGCTGAAAATTTAAAAATCATCAGAAAGGGGCTGGGGGTGTAGCTCCGTGGTGGAGTGCTTGCTTAGCAAGTGCAAGGCCCTGGATTGGATTCCCAGGATGGAGAGACAGACTGAGCTCGCCACCAAGAAGGCACAGGGTCCAGCCAGGATCAGACCAGCTCAGAAAAGGCAGCGGAGGCCAGGTGTTACTCAGCTGGGAGCAATGTGGCAGGAGAGGGAGCAACACCAGGGGTAAAGGAGCTGGGGCCCTGTGGTGGGAACTCAGCCTCTGTCCCCAAGGGAGGCTCATCCCAGGCCACCAGTTTGGTAAGTGCTCCCCAGGGCCCTGGCAGGTGGGCTGGCTGGGGGAGGCGCCCTGGGGAGGAGCCGGCCTACCCGGCATTCCTTTGTCCCGCCTGGAGACTGGAGGCCAATTCCTTGGTCATGCTCCAGTTCCCAGGAATTTTCCAGTGCCTGCTTCAGGGCTCCATCCCTTCTCCATCCCCGCCCCCCCCCAGGCCACTCCCAGTTTCCTCTTCTGCTTCCAGTTAACCCCTGCTCTGCCCGGTACCAAATTCCTGCTGCTACTTCCTGGAGAAGCCCGGATTCTGCATGTTACCTAACACGGGAACCAGAGCCCTTTCAGAGGGCCAGCCAGCTAGTGGTGGGAGATCCGGTTCAGACCCCCGTCACCCCCCTCTCCCTTTCCAGACTCTGGTGCGAACACATTCCTGACCCCAGGAACCATAGGGCCTCCTCAGCTTCCTGACTGTCCCCTGAGGCCCTGGACCACAGTCCTGGGCCCACCCGTGCTGCTCAAGGGCCCCAAGATCCAGAGCTCTCAGGGTTTAGAAAGGTTTATATTTTGTCTATTTTTTTTTTCCGATTATTACATCGTGGTAAAAGATAGACATAATGGGAAATTTACCATTTTAATCATCTTAAGGGTCCAATCAGGGCTACTAAATACATGCATAATGTTCTGAACTGTCCCGCCCCTCCGTCTCCAAAACTCTTTGTCTTCTGTAAAACTGAAACTGCGTCCCCTTTGGTCAGTGACTCCCCAATTTCTCCCTCTCCTCCAGCCCCTGGAAGCCCCCATTCTACTTCCTGTCTCTGAATTTGGCTACTTAAGGCCCCTTAAATAAGTGGAAGCCGGTGTCTATATTTTCGTGTCTGGCTTATTTCACTTAACGTGGTGTCCTGACGGTTCATTCGTTCCACAGTGTTTCTCAGAATCTCCATCTTTTTAAGACTCAATAAGATCCCATTGTAGGTATAGACCACATTTCACTCATCCATTTATCCATCAATGGACACCTGAGCTGCTTCCAAGCTGTAGCTATTGGGAACAAGGCAGCTATGAACACAGGGGTACAAATATCTCTTAGGGACCTTGCTTTCCATTCTTTTGTGTAGATGCCAGAAATGAAATTGCTAATCATAGGATAGTTGTATTTTGTTTTGTTTTGTTTTTGGGTTTCATTTTGTACTACTAGAGATGGAGCCCTGGGATGCTCTACCACTGAGCCACACCCCTAGTCCTTTTTATTTTAGTTTGAGACATGGTGTTGCTAAGTGGCTGAGGCTGGCCTTGAACTTGAGATCCTCCTGCCTCAGCCTTTGGAGATGCCAGGATTACAGGCATGTCCCCATACCCAGTGACATCCTTCCAAATGGAGCGTTGTCCACTCACCTTGGAACTGCTGTCCACACACCGAGCGGCTCTTGATTGGTCAGTTGAGAGGTGTTTGTGGGACACGGCCGAGCCCGGCAGCTCTTCATGCAGTTCCTGAGAGAGTCTGGAGGAGAAGGGACACTTTGCTTGTGTCTCCTGTGTTCTCCAGATGACGTGGTCCCAGACAAAGCATCTCCACTTCGTTATGGGACTCTTGTGGACACCCAGACACCATCCTAGACATTATAGGATCTCAGGTTTCCAGATCATCTTATGTCCTTCAGTCACAGGAGTAGCTTCCACTAATGTCCCATCAGGAGTGCCAAGAGCCCTCGGGCAGAAATTCTGTAGCCCAAAGTCCTAGTAGTTGTCAGGGGAAAGCTCACAGGCTCAGTCTAGGTCCCACAGGGGGCCATCCAACAGAGAATGGGTCCCCAGCACTCCAGCTGCCACCCCTCACTCTGAGCCTGGCCAGTCTCCCTGGTTGCACTGGGCAAGTCTAATTAATATTGCTAGAAGGTGGCTTTACCTGCCTCCTGTTTTACAGTACTATGAACATGTGTCCCAGTCAGACACAATGTCTGTCCCCATAATACAACCAGGTGGAAGGGAGGCCATGCTGGACGTGAAGCATGCCCGAATATGCCCGTGCCCCCACAAACTCCTCCCTGCACCTACCACCCTTGGTTTCCCTATCTGTGGACTCTGTGAGGACTTTATGCATGGCTTGTGGTTATACAGTAGTTAGGTAGGGAAAGAGCTCCCCAGCCAGGCGTGGCATCCCATCCTGGCACACATTAGGGCAGGCGCAGGACCTCTCTACCTAAGTCCTGTTTGAGCCAGCCCCTTTCATAACCCTTGGCAGCCTGGGTTCTGTGGTCTAGTCCCAGAACTAGTCTTCATCGCAGACCATTTTACCTTCTCTGCTGTAAAAGGCTTTGTCCCCGCAAGGGCTTGAGCCAGGGGACCTTCCGGCATTCTGTATCTCGAGTTATCTGACTGTTGCCCTAGAAAATTTCAGATCAGATATCTCATTGCAATCTCTGCTTCTTGACTTCTTCAATTTCTCCAAAGGGGAGAAATGCAGGAAAAACCTGTTTGGAGCCCTTTAATGGTGACCATTAGGGGCTCCCTTGGGGCCTCTCCATGTTCTGTAGTGTCGTCTTAAAAGCCCAACTTTTTGTCTGTCTGTTTGTCTGTTTGCAGTGCCAGAGTTGGAATCTAGGACCCTGCAAATGCAAAGGCTCTCCCGCTGAGCCGTGCCCCAGCCCCAATCCACTTCCTAAAAAACATCTGAAGATTTCCACCCTGCTGGGATACGTCCCAGGGCTCTGACTCTCCTTTTGCTTTTTTCTCTTTTTGGTTTCACCTTTACAATGCTGTGTTTATGCCTCCTTTTTTACTGGGGATTAAATCCAGGAGGGCTCTACCCCTGAGCCACACCCCCAACCAACCCTTTTTATTTTTTTATTTTGAGACAGGGTCCTGTTAAGTTGCTGAGCCTGCAGCCCCAGCCTCCTCTTATTTCTGAATGACCATTTAAAATTTTCCACCTTCCTGGGAGAGTTCTTTGACTCTGTTCTCTGGTTGAATGACCTGATGTTTTTATTAGCATCTGTAGACTGAGGAGGAGAGCTGGGAAAACAAGTCCCACAAGGCTTCCCAGATTCTCTTTGATTTTGCAGCAGGGAGGGAACCCCCTGTATCACAACATTGACCATGATCCAGGCAAGGGCCTTCTCGGCTGGTCACCATGGAGCTAGGGCATGGCTGGCATATGAAGCACATGAGTGCTTTGACTGGCCTGTTCCTCTTGTCCTTGCAAGGTGTCTCTTCAAGGCCAATTGACGGTACAGTGGCTTCGATCCCGTCCACCAGGCTGGCTAGTCCCCTGGGAGTAACCGGTGTGTCTGGCTCACATGCAATCTTCGATTGCTCCATAGAGAGCTATGGAGCCTGGATTAATCTAAACGAGTGCCACTCTGCAGCATTTAAAACCAAAGCAGCAGATGCAGGTGCCGTGGTGCACACCTGTAATCCCAGCTACTGGGGAGGCTGAGGCAGGAGGATCGAAAATTCAAGGCCAGCATGGGCAGTTTAGATCCTGACTCCAAATAAAAATGGCTGGGGCTGTCACTTAGCCACAGAGCAATTGTCTAGGATGAGCCAGGCTCTGGATTCAGTTCCCATACTGGAGGGTAAAAACAAGAAAACTGTGATTTCTAATGATTCCTCTCACAATCCACTCCAGTAAAAGGCTCCCCAGGGAGCTGATGATGGGGATCTAAGAGATGAAGCTGGTCCTTCACATTCGCCTGCTGGTTTCCACAGCTTCTTGCCCCCCCCCCGCCACCGCCACCACCAATTGATGCCTCCGTGGGAGTCCATAGGTCTGCAAGGAACTTTCTGTTTGTTCCTGCAAAAATTTTCCCCTAGCTCTGAGGCCAGTGGCCAAAGCCCAGAGCCACCGAAATCTGAACTAGCTCTTGATTAAGGTTCGGCCTGCACCCCTTTGACTTTCATTTTAGTTCTTACAGATAACAATAAGCAAGGGACTGTCCATTTTGCTCTTTGCTGATCAGTTTGCGTTGCTAGACCTCCAGGGAGCCACCTCCCCAGGACGGGGAGCCACCTCTAAACACCACAGGGAACCTTTTCATCACTGACTGCAGCCGTGTGGCCGCCAGGGAATCAGACCTCCTCCTCCCCACTCTCTAGTCCCTTCTCTTCCAGAACCACTCCGAGAGCCAGGGCTGCTCCAGCAGATCCCACATCACTGACGTCAAATCCACTAGGAAAAGAAAAATCGACTCAATCTCAGACTCACTTTCTCCTACTGTGACTCCCACAACACACACCACCTGTGACCCCAGATGCTGCGGCGGAGGAGGGGGTCCCCACACACCAAGTGATCAATTCTACAACCGTGGACCCCAGATTTAACTGCAGTCCGACACCGTCTACCTGGAGACACTGTCCGATCTCCCGGTGAGAGCCTCGGTCCCCCAGGCTGCCCCTACTTCAGACCTAGTGGCCAGTCTGGGCCTCCGGAACTTCTGACAAACCCGCCAGCTGCAAATTGGGGTTCCCACAGTTCCACCCTGGGGTTCCATTAATTTGCTATCACAGCTCATAAAACTCAAGGAACCCTGTACGACTGTACCGATTTCCCAGGGGAACCAGAGGACGCTTTAAAGGATGCAAGTGAGCTGCCCGGTGGGAGGAATCGGGGGAGCTTTCCAAGGACGGTAGATGGGTTAGCAAACAAACAAACAAACAAAAAACCCAACCAGGCCCTTTCTCAAAACAGCTAGATTTAGGAGTAAGAGATCCAAACAGGTCTCCATGTTTAAGTGGTTTGTGTATCGTCCAGTGGTCAGTTTAATGAGCAAGCATTTAAGTCTCTCCTCGCCAGGCGCTGGGGAACGGTCCCCGACTAGGAGGCAATGCCGAGGTAGGAGGCTGGCTGAAGAGGGAAAGCAGATCCTCATCAGGTGTAGTGCCCCCACCCCTGGAGGGGAGCAGGCAGGCTCAGAGAAGACCTCCGGGAAGGTGGACACTAAGGCTGGCCTTTGAAAGATGGATACCTTGGATGGGGAGAGAAAGGCAGAACAGTGAATGAGAGGTGGAAAGGACAGGACCCGGGGACAGCCCCTAGGAAGCCCCTGCCCCTGCTGCCCAGCTGGCCCCGGGGGATCCTGAATGTTCAACTCCTGGACTTCAAACAGGTCCCACGTCTAGCCTACTGGAGTCCCTCAGGGATTCGCTCAACGAGTGTTTCCTGAGCACCTACTAGGTGCCAAGTGCTGGCGCTCAAGTGCCCTGGGCTAAGAAAGGAAGACTCAGACGTGGCTCCCGCCGGAGGGGTGCAGGGAGCAGAGAGATGGAGTTGGCCACAGTGAGACAGGCCTCAGGGACTCCCAGGCTCAGCCCCAGGGGGAAGGTCAGACGGAGGCAGCACTCAGAGGCCTGGAGATGAATGAGGAGGTTGGTTTTTTAATGGGTCATCACGGGAAGCCGCGGACAGTGCTTCAGATTCCTCTTGCGGTGTTTTTGGTTGTTTTTGGGGTGCTGGGCTGGAACCCAGGCCCCGAGCACAGGAGGCCAGCGCTCGCCCAGGGAGCCACACCCCAGTCCTCCTGGTCCAGCTGTTTAACCTGAGCGTTAGTTAAGAGGAGTCCCCGGGGGACGCCCCTCGTCATAACTGGCTGTGGGGGTGCCTGTCACCATGGCAGGTCTGCTGCACTGTTTAGGGCTTGCCCCGGGAGGACCTTGGGTGGACTGTGACCTTCCATCCACAAGAGGGTCCCAACACTCCAGCAAATCAGGAATGGACCCGGGGTCCCACACGGAACCTCAGGCTCCAAAGGCCTTGGTTTCGAGAAAGGTCACCTGAGCCGGTTCCAAGAGGACACCTCCAGCCCATGACCCTCACTGGCTTTTGCACGTTGACCACTTCACGTTGACCACGTCACTTCAACCCTTGCACGTCCTCCGCCTCTGAGTCCATCCGCTGACCGGAAGCTTCCCGTCACCCGCAGCCCCGGCTGCATAGCGCTGTCCTTGGTATAGACACCGTCTGGGTGAGCACGGCCACCCCCTCCTGCCCAGCCCTGGGGACTTGGGGACCGTGGCAAACCCCCCCGAACAAGCTCGCTCCAGCCATATCAGTCTCACTGATCCCAAAAACCATCTGATTGGGACTCGGGGTGGGGAGAAATGGCAGATGTGTCCCACCCATCTCAGGCTGGGCACTCCTGGATAAGAGCCGCGGTGTCTGGAGCCTTGGGCCCCTTGGATGCCGAGTGTTGGGAGGGGTGGGGAGGAGATAAGGAAAGTCCCTTCTCTCAGCACCCCTCCTTGCCCCTCCTCCCCCAGGGCCCCTTCCAAGTCACAAAAGCTCTACCGACCTCCCACTTTCCAGGCCCTGGCAGGGTCAGGACTTTGGTCTGTTTTGCATCTGTTCATAAGAAACACAGGTCCACAGCGACCGTCTGTTCTGCAGCAAAATAACCCACATTGTCACAGATCAGCTCAGTGGTTTCCTCTGGGGAACCACACGCATTTCAGGTGACAGTCCTGTCCCTTTCAACCTAATCTCCCGAAGCCAAGTGTTACATGAAATGATGCATGCTGTGTCTGGGCCCAGGGCGGGAGCTCATCGGTGCTCAGTGAACATGAGCTGACGGGGACATCATCTTGGTCCCCCCCACGCAGATCTGAATCACGGACAACACCAACCAGATGTTCGTGCTGACAGAGTTGGAGCCGGGCTCCTGAGGGAAACACTTCCCCTGAAGGCCTCGTGGGTCTGGCTGCCCCAACATGGCCATCAACGACGCCTCGTGGAACCTGGTGCCCCAACACCTCTTCTGCATCCATGTGAGTCCATCATTTGGGTAAGAAGGGGCTTTCCCCAGAAAGGTCGCCTGGCCCAGCAGGGAACAGTCCAGGGCTGGGCAGGGTGGGAAGCTCTTAGAAGCTAAGGGATTCAAAAAGCTACCAGCTAAGGTTAGAGCCGCGTCGCTCTCTGCGGAGGGTACCACTGCCAGGCTCCCTCTGAAGAGCCGCTGGATTCCATCCTCAGCAGGATCAGTCTCCGTCCCCTTGACCTACACAACCCAAATGCCACTGGCCACCTGCTCTCCGGCCCCAGTTCCCTCATCCTTAGCCAAAAAACACCATTTAAAGTGAATCCACTTAAAACTGGAACCAATAATCATACCCAAAATCGAGAAGATTTGATGGGAATTTTATCTGGACTATGAGACTTTATTTTTCCTACCAGGGCTTGAACCCCGGGGCACTTAACCACTGAGCCGCACCCCCAGCCCTTTTTATTTTATTTATTTATTTATTCATTTATTTATTTATTTATTTATGAGACAGGGTCTCGCTAAGTTACCTAGAGCTTTGCTAAATTGCTGAGGCTGACTCTGAAATTTCAATCTTCCTGCCTCAGCCTCCTGAGCTGCTAGGATCACAGGCGTGTGCCACCACACCAGGCCTGAACAATGAGATTTTAAAGTGATGAAAGCAAGTTTCTTAACTATTTAACAAAATCTAGGTTCCGGTTATGTTGATGAGTTCATTCTAAGCATGAATAAGAATAGACCTGATTCGTTTGAGTTAAGTAGTTTTATGCAAGATTATTGAAGGATGTCTTTGATTTTAAGCTCTTTCTCTGACAGACACCCTCCTCTTTGGAAACAGCTCATCGTTGTTTCTGTTTCCCCCGACCCGCCCCCATGTTGGGGAGAGAACCCAGGGGACACACCACCACTAACCTAAATCCCCAGCCCTTTCATATTTTGGAACAGGGTCTTGCTAAATTTCTAAGGCTGGTCTCCAACTTGCAATCCTCCTGCCTCAACCTCCAGAGTCACTGGGATCATAGATACGCGCCACTCCCATGATTTTCTTCCGTTAACTTTCCCACCAGCTCCTCATTTTATCACATCTCACTGCCAGATGTGTACAGGAAAGTCAGGGCGCATCAGTGACTAGGGTCATTGTCGCGAGCCATCCTTGGGCCGTGTGTGTGAGCTCTGTGCCTTTGAGCATTATGCGGGGGCTGGACTGACATTGCTGCCTAATTGGGCTGTGACGTCTGTGTGCCGTTTCTTGCTCTATCTGTGATCCCACACAGCACCTGGGATGGGTGAGGCTTTCCAAGATGTCAAACGGCTGACCACAAGGCATCACCCAGCAAGACGCCCCCCTCTGAGATCCAAGCCCTGGCCTTCGTTGGGTGGAATATTCTATGAATGGCCTCCCCCCAATAAACAGGGGGTTCAGGTGTGCTCACTCTTGCTTGCCTCTTGCCTCGTGCCTCCCTCGCTCTCCTTGCCCTCCGGCATGAGAGCTTGATTCTTGAGGGGGCAGAGCCATCCTGAACCCCGAGAAAGGTATTTTCTATGTTTGTGTGGTTTTTTTTGTCGCCAGCCCAATCCACCGGGAGTGTCCCTGATTCCGTCACATATTGGGACAGGTCATGTCTTACAAATGGCCGATTCTTTGATAGCTAATGTCTTCCAACTGTTCGCATTTTCTTTCCCTGTCTAAACCTGACACTGCAGATTTAGAAAATGAATATTTCAATAACAAGGGCCCCTGCAATTTACACGAGGGCTCTTTTACCCTCCCAGCCACTTAACTATTCCAGGTGGCTCTTAAGCATGACTGCCTTGATGAGTACTTAAGGGTTTCATGTGGGGCCGTTTTAGGTCTCCAGCTAGCCCACCCTTTCTCAATCTCGGCTCTGCTGACATTTTGAAATGGGTTATTCTTGGTGGTCAGGGGCTTCCCTGTGCATCGTGGGGTGTTTAGTAAGATCTCCGGGCGTGGTGTCACACGCCTGTAATCTCAGAGGCTGGGGAGGCTGAGGCAGGAGGATCAAAAGTTCAAAGCCAGCCTCAGCATCTTAGTGAGGCCCTAAGCAATTTAGAGACCCTGCCTCAAAAGAAAAAGTGAGCAATCAAGGGTAGCTGTCAGGATGCACGCAGCAGATGTTCAAACGAATGAATGAATTCCCGTCTTCTCCCCTAGCTCTCCTCAGCAGTGACCAGAGGGGTGTGGTGACCTTCAGTGGCATCAACTCTTACTATAGTGGAGATCTGCACGGGGGCCTGTTTCTGCTGCAGGTTACTGGGGGATTGCCGTGGATGGGCAAGGCCTCCGTGGATGGGCAGGCTCCTGGCATGGGCCCCAGACGCTGTTTCTTTGTGGACTCTCACTTAGCTAACTTTCCAGAATCCCCCTGGAACACACCCCAGGAGGAAGGTTCCCCAGAAAATTCCAGGTGCCTCCCTGGAAGGGGAGGGGAGAGCTGTGTGGGACTCCCAGAGGCTCTGCCAGGTGAGAGCCACTCCCCTCTTGGTGAAGAAGGCAGGGGAGCGCCCTCCCGTCCCCATCTCAGCACTGAGGGCACCTGTGGAGCAGGACACACTCCTTCCTCTCCACAGTAGGGGGAAAATGGCCGGAAATGGTTCCAGGCCACTCCTGTCCACCCTCCCCTCCAGGGCCTGCCCCCCAGGTCTCAGCTGCTCTGCTCCTGCTGGCCCCCGAGGAAAGCCCACCATGGAGTGAGCAGGTCCCAGGAAAACCTGGATGCACTGCGGACATCCCAAGTCCCTCCAGCCCGCCCCAGCTCCCGCCACCCTGACACCCCGGGCCCTCTGCCTGTCACGGCCTCCTGGGATCTTCGCCTGCCTGTAGCCTCCGGGTGTGTGTCCCCCTCAGAAGCCTTCCTGGCCCTGCGCTGTTTCTGCTCCCTGCTGTGAGCCCTGGTCACTCTCCAGGGTCACTCACCTTCCCCCTGCACCCCGTCTGGGAGCTCCCCACAGCAGGAAACCACGTGGCCCTCTGGTTCAGCTGTGTATCCCCTGTGCCTGGCTCGGAGCAGGCACCCAGGAAGTACTTGTTGAGTGAATGAATGAAAACATGAGGGAACGCGCTCGTGAGTGGGAGGAACTGGAATTCTAGGTGTTGGCCAGTGGCTGGGGGTGGGACCAGGCAGGGTCAGCGGGTCTCCCCGGGGAGATGCCTCCCCAGGGGCCTGGGGACGCTTGCTTCCTCTCACCCTCAGAGTCACCATCCATGTGGAGGCTCTCACTGGAGTTGGAGCTGCCAGGCTGTCACAGACCCCACACCTCTCCACTAACTGGCCCCTCCAAAGCTCTTCTCAGCAGAGCTCCATCCAAGCCACCGAGGACTCAAACGGCCAGGTAAGTGCAGCCCCGAGTCTGTTCTAGACTTAGGTAGTGCGAGTGCCACACGGAAGGAAGGGAAACCTCCTAACCCCCCTGCCTCGCTCTTTCCAGATAGCCAGCAGGGCTTAGCCTCAACACCCTGCCCCAAATCACCTTCACCACCATTGGCTTCCGGAACCCTCTGTCCCACGATGCCTACATCATGCCATTAAGGGGACACTGGGCCATCCCCCAGATGCCCACACAGAATGTGCCCACATAGTCCCCTCTGCACAAGGAAAAGAAAGAAAGGAAATTATAAATGAAGCACATGATGCTGGGCACAGTGGCACATGCCTGTAATTCCAGTGGCTTGGGAGGTTGGGGCAGGAGGATCACAAGTTCAAGGCCAGCCTCAGCAACTTAGCAAGGCCCTAAGCAACTCAGTGAGAATCTGTCTCAAAATAAAAAATAGAAAGGTTGGGGAATAGAGCTCAGTGGTTAAGTGTCCCTGGATTCCACCCCTGGTCCATGAAGAATTTGGACACAACCCCCCGGGGGAAAAGGCGAGATAAAAGCTGGTGGTGTAATCGGACTCGTGTTTGGCAACAGCGGGGCTGAGTCCTGGTCTCCATTAGTAGCCCTCTGATGCTGAGCAAGTAGTGGTGGCTCTCAGCCCCACTGTCCTCATATAAGCACCAGAGATGTCAGCTGTCCCCACCCTCAGAGTGTGGTTAGGGCAACCAAGTGACACTGACCACATCAAAGCAAATGGAAGTCACATTTTTCATAGGTTTGGGGGTTTATTGAGGCTCCTGTCATCTCTACCAAGTACCATCTTTAGTCATATGAGCCCAGGAAACTCTCTTTTATTACAGCACCAGGTGGAAAACTGATTTCACCCAGTGGGTTGACATTATCCATCAACGAGGACCGATGTCCAGCCCCCGTCACCACAATTCTAGCAGAAAGTGAGGCCTGAGAAATGGGGACTCCAAAGCCCCCAGATGATTTTAAAGTGTTACCAAGGTTGCAGCCAGTGACCTAGTGAAGGAAAGGGATTGACAGCTGAGCTGGCGTGCCGCTGGACAAGAGCCAAGGTCATCAGGACTTCCCAAATCTTCCCTACAGCTCCTGAACCCCTCTTCGGGTCTGTGTGTGCCAGAAACACCAGATAACGGCCAGTAATCCGCCGAGCCCGAGAGCCCAGGGAACGGCTTATAGAGTCAGGAACGCCAAGCCCTTGGACACTGGGCCGGGAAGCTCCTCCCTGTGGGTGCCTTGCGGCCAGGACTTGGAGCCCTGGTGACATATTACCCAGTGACAGTCACGGCTGAGCCTGGCTGCATCTGAGGTTTCCTGGTCCTTTTCTCCAGACCCACAGGCTGCAGCAGCCCGCGGTGCTCCGGGGCCTGGGCAACCTCTTCAGCCACCAGCCTTGGTCGTCGTTGGCAGGACCATCCACCAAGTCGGCCTGGCCCTCCCTGGCTCAGGTCTGAGGATCTGCCAGGAAGACCTGGTGTCCGCCCGGCGCCCCCTATAGATGCTGGAATCCTTCCTCCTCTGGGATCGTGGAGCTGGACTCTTGGCCCCATTCTTTGTCATGTTAGCAATTTAGAATAAAAAAATCCTAAAAAGTGTCACGGGGCAACGTGGTTCTGTTAGTATTTCTCCTCCACGTCACCGGGGTCAGACACCAGCGCAGAGGACCAGAAGTGACTTCGTCCACTGGGATGGTACCCAACACAGTGACATCAGTGGCAGGCCTCTCATAGTGAGCTAAGAAGACCAATGGGCCTCAGTAGGTCCGGCCGTAAGCGTCACAGAGAGGTGTGGGGACAAGAAATGCTAGGCTCGTTGTCCCTCTAGAATAGAGCACCTGGGCTCTTGGGGTTAGGGTCAACTTCCTTCCTCTCCCAAAGCCAAAGAGAGAACAAGGAAAGGAAAAGAAGTCAGGTGCGACCCCTCATGGTGACATGCTTAAGCAGACAGGACGAGGCAGGGTCACCTGCCAGACACAGGCAGGAACGTGACAGAGGCTGACACCCACAATCGTCCTGGCTGCACTTTGATTATTAGCCAAATCATCAAGGCTCTCGAGAACCTTCCAAGACACCAAACTGATCCTTGTCCCCACCAGTAAGTCACAGAGGTTGGCTTTCCACTCCCATGAGCAGTCTGTGAGAGGGAACTGAGCCTGCTCCAGGGAACGGGGAACAGGAAGCCTTCCCAGCAGTGGTTCTCAGGGAGGGTTTGGTAGCAAAACGTTCAATGAAAAACAGTTTCAAGCCGGGCACGGTGGTGCACTCCTGCAATCCCAGCAGCTCAGGAGGCTGAGACAGGAGGATCCCAAGTTCAAGGCCAGGCATAGTGAGGCCCTAAGCAACTCAGCAAGACTCTGTCTCTAACTATAATATTTAAAAAGGGCTGGGGATGTGGCTCAGTGGTTAAATGGCCCTGGGTTCAATCCTCAATACCCCAAAAAATAAATAAATAGACAGTTTCAAGGTAAGTGTGGAACACGTATTCCGGGCCCTAGTCCCAAGCTCCCAGCCACAGTCTAATCAAAGGCTCCGAGAAAGCCTGCTGCAAAGCTGTCTGCTCAGCTCGCTCTCGGTTTCTCTCTTACGAGTTGACCTGTTTGCTGGTCCTGCGCTCCTGGGCATGCCCAAGACTCCCACAGAGCCCACCGTGGTCCACAGCTGACCACATTGTCTGCTGGAGGCGCTGGGCCCAGGGCTGGAGCCAGACTCTCGGAAGGGTTGGGGTGAGCCCTCAGCCCCCAGCTCTCCCAGGGCTACCCCGCCGTCCCCCCAGCCCATTGTCCACACCTGATCAGGTTTTTGGAAACATAAATCTGACTGCATTCTTCCCTTGCTTAAAACCTTTAGTTAGCACTGTGCAATTGCCCCTGGACGGAACCTCTGGCAGGTCTTCCACGCCCTGGTCCCTGTGCCTCCCTCCTCCCCTGGATCTGCGTGCTCTGAGCTCCCTGCACGCGGGCCTTCCCCCACCTCCACCAACAGCCCAGGGCTTTACTGCCACCTCCAGACCTCAGCACAGGCTGTTCCCTTTCCTTTTCCTTGGTTTGCTGTCACTTAGAATCTGCAGATCTCAGCTGAAATGTCACTGTCCTGTGAAGTGCTGTGGGGCATCTCCACCATAGAGCACAGCCCCCCCTTTCCCTTCATAGTACCAAGTGCCACAGATAATCTTGCATTAATTGGGTGTCTGTTTCAGGTCCACAAGGGCAGAGACCGGGGTTGCTTGGTTTATTGTTGAAGTTTCAGGAGCCTGAGCTGAACCTGGCATATAGTAAGTGCTCAATAAAGAGTTGTTGAATGAATGACTAGAGATAAATTTTTTAAAAAGAAACAGCGCAGTGGTAAAGCACTTACTTAACATGAACAAGGCCCTGGGTTCCATCTCCAGCACTGGAAAATAAAAATATCAAAGTAAAAGGAAATAACTAAGATAAGAGGAGAGAGGAGATAGAGTCTGACTTCAGCCTAGTAGGAAAACAGATCAGTTGGCCCCCGCTGCCACCAACATTCTTTCCAGGCATATTTGGTCACAGTATAAGCAGGTGCTTTCTCAGCTTTCTGCAGAGGAATTTTGCCACATCTGGGCTCCTTTAATCTATTTGGTATTTTGTTTTGTTTTGTTTGGGAGGGGGCACATTTCCCAAGTACCAACTATAAACCAGGCACTGGGCTAGGCTCTGGGGATGCAGCCAAGTCTTCCTGGACCCTGCCTGTCCCCTGCTCCTGGTCCCATCCTTCTCTCCCTTCCCCAGGCAGCCAGCAACAGCTCAGCCCGCATCTCTCTCAGTCCCTTTCCTTCCCCTGGTCCTGGGATTCCTGCATCCAGATAGAATCTAAAGAGATTCCTCATCAGGAAGATAACTGGGATTGGAAGACCCTGTGCCAACATGTCTGGTCTGATTCTTCTCACGCTCTCCACAAGACAAGCCGGGTCCCCGCCACGTTCACACAGGCCTCTTCTTCCTGTGTCTTTCTCTGAGGCCTCGGGGGTCTTTTATCCACACGGGTCGAGGAGCGCCCCTTTAATCCCACCGGTTCCCAGGCCATTCACCCCATCCCTCTCCAAAGATTACTCCCGCACGTTGCTGGTGGGAGATTGAATTTGTACCTCCCCTAAGGAGGGCGACGTGGCAATATCTATCAAAATGAGAAACGCATCTACCTGTTGGCCCAGTAACTTCGCTTCAGGGAATGTGTCTCAAAGACTCACTCGCACACGTGCACAATGATGGAAGTACAAGGCTATTCTGTAGCATCGGCAGTAAAGAAGCAGGATGTGAGCAGTGAGCCCCGACCCGGCTGGATAAAGAAAGCAGGAGCATGCTCACTGGGCGCTGGGATGGGATGATCACAAAAAGAGATCAAGCAAAAATCAGAAAAAAAACAACCAGGGCTCACTGGGGCCTGTGCTGTGCTAAGATTTGCTTGTACAAAGAGAAAGGAACTCAGGCTGGGCACCCAAGAACCAGAATCCATGGCAAGAAGAAGAGGGGAACCGGGTGTCTGTGAAACAGGGGGGCCTTCTAACCAGATATGATTTACAATTTTACATATGTGAAATCGGCATGTGTGTGTTTTGAATGATGTGGGTGTGCTATTCAATCAAATGTGTTTCTTCAAGCTGTTTTGCAACTTCTGAAAGTTTGTCCTAACTGGAAACCTACCAGGATTTGTCTGCAGGCCTGGTTGTCGGATAACCTCCAAAATCAGGTCTCTTGAAACAGGCCGGCTCATTCGATCCCTTGGGAAGCTCCCAGGACCCAAGAAACTGACCCCAGGGAGCAGTTCCTTCATCCCCTGGGGAGTCTTGGGCATGCCCAGACAATCCTGTTTCTCAGAACCCTAAAAGCATAATCCTAAGTAAGGGGAAATGTGGGTGTTTCTAACTAAAACAAATAGCCCCTTGCTTCTTGGAGCCCAGGCTGCTGAAAATTCAGACCACTTCTTCCAGTCAAAACCCATCACTCCCAGCAGGGGACCCTATCATACTTCTAGCCTTCTGGTGACAGCCAACCTGGTCAGGGGACAGAGGCTTTCCCTGTTCTCCTTTCCACCCCCAAACTAGGGATAAAACCCAGGGGCACTTTACCACTGACCCACATCCTCAGCCTTTTTTATTTTGAGACAGGGTCTTGCTAAGTTGCTGAGGCTGGCCTCTGACTTGGGATCCTCCTGCCCTCAGCCTCCCAAGTCCCTGGGATTTTGTGTGTGCCACCACACCCAGCCAGAACATGTCCTTACCATGTTGGATCCCACCTGGGCTCTCCCAACATGTCACAGTGAGGCCGCCTGCTGAAGGGGGAAGGAGGGCTGCTCTGAGCCCCAGGGGTCCTGAGAAGGACTGTGCTGTTGATGTCCTAGTCATAGCCCTGGCCCAGCCAAAGGTCCTCCGCAGATAGCTCTGGAGCCTCCTCCCAAAGAGGCTTCCCGTGCCTGGGAGTGAGCAGAGGGAGGCAAGCCTGGTCCTCTGAGGGGCCGGCTGGACAGCGAACAGCCCAGGAGCAAGGCTCAACCAGGGCGACAAGCGGCAGGGGGCGCTACCCTTGCATCTTTACGCCCTGGGGGACAGTCCTGAAGCATGGATGACAGTCTCCCAGCGGGTCCCCAGGACTGAGCCTGTCCAAATCCTTACCTCTGAATCCTCATCAGGGGAACCTGAACCAGGATCAGGTGATGGGGCACCCCGCTGGGGACTAGCCGTCCATGTGCTCCCTGAACCCCAGCTGAAGGACCGAATCAAGGGAGGTGACCAGGGAGCAAGCTTGGGCTGGCGCTGGAAGGGTGAGTTCCTGGCCTGGCTCAGCTGCCATGGCCTGAGCTCCTTAGGACACTCCCCAGGCCACTGGGCCTCTGCTCTCTGCTGGGCGAGGAGGGGAGGGAATCCAGACAAGCGCCACTCTCCTTTAAACATTCAAAAAGAACATCCCTGACGGAGGCGGAGACTAGTATTAAAACCTAATTTCACTCTTTATTGAGTGGAGGAAGAGCGATGAGGAAACTGGCAACAATTTTTAGCCACTACCATCTCGATGGCCGGGCTTTCTTGAGAAGCTGCGACAGGAGCAGTCGCTTTGCTGGCTGCATCTGAGACGGGAGGATCTCTGGGTGGCATCCCACTGCAGGAAGCTCAGGGCCCACAGGGCCACAGCACAAACCTCTGAGACGTCACTCCTAGCCCCACCCTGTCTTACTGGACAAAACAATGGCCACATCCCTTGCATCTACCTGGCTGCCACGCTCCTGGCTCCAGGTCCTTCATCATTCCTGCCGCTGGACGGTCGGCCTGCAGATGTCACAGCTGAAGACTCAACCAACCGCCCATCAAAAATATTTTTTTAAAAATCGCACCCGAACTGAACACGTACAGACTTTTTTTCTGGGTAGTTCCCCCTAAATACAGCACAACAAATAACAACTATTTATATGATATACACCTGTACCGGGTATTATTAGTAATCTAGAAATGAACACAAAAGGATGTGCACAGCTTACAAGCAAATGCTGCACCACTTACGTGGGACCTGAGCCTCCCAGGAGGTTGGGCCTGGAACTAATCCCCAGGGATACTGAGATGAGGTACCCAGGCTGGGACCCAGCACCCGCTGCGCCTGGGCTGGACACCCAGGAGCCACTCTGGCAGACCCATTACCCTGGGAAGTGGGTTGCAGCAGGCCATAGAAGGGCTAAGAAGAGGGGTCTCAGCAGCCCTTCAATGGTAGCAAGGTGGTCAAAAGGTTGTGATTGACAGCTGTCAGTCATAACCCTCAGAGTGCATGGCCCTGGCTGCAGAGAGCTGCCTGACTCACCCCCACCTGGGACAGCCCAGATAAAACCACTGCTCCAATGGGGCACCAGCCCAGTTCCCTTGCCCCAACCCAGGACAACCCTGCAGGGCCACCCCAGCCTCGGGCTTCCAGAAGGGAAAGGCTGAGACTTCAGCTCTCCCTCCCCCCCTTCTCCTCCGAAAACAGAGGTCCTGCTGGGAATGCCCCTGCCTGCATCTCCATCTCAGAGGGGCCTTCCCAGGGGCCCCAACCTGCAAAGCCCTCACCTCCATCTTTCCCCTTCTCCCTGAGAAATCCCCAACATCAGAGCCCTGGGGTGGGGCAAGAGTCCCTCCCCAGCAGGGGGCTAAGGCAGGAGCAGGGGTTCACCACCCACGGACCTGGGGCAACGCTCCCACCTCCCCACACACAGGGCAAGATGCCAATGAGCGAGGAAGCCTGGGAAACCAGACACCTTTAATCAGGAACCCGGGAGAAGGCGGCCCGTGGTCCTCCTCCCACGGAGGCTTGGCAAACCCGACCTTCCTCCAGAGCCCAGCCAGCCGAGCGGTCCAGGAAGGATGCTGACACGGAGACCACCATCTACGTGATTCTTACAGCACATCCGAATGCTTCTCAGTAACAAGGTCACGTTCAACCTTGGGGTTCCCATCCCCACCAGGAGCCCTGGGAGAGCCAACCCCTGGCATCGCCTGCCAGGTCTGCCCCTAGGGCTGCCCTGCAGTTCCTTGGGCCACTAGTCAACGCTCTCTGTCGGAGTCTCTCGGGTGTGGTGACCAGCTCAGACGGTGGATTCCTCCTCCCTTGAGGTCCCCTCTGTGGGCTGCTGGGAACCAGAATGAGTGGTGGCCACAAGGGCTGCAGAGAGTCTCTGAGGCCTGAGGGAGGTGGTGGAGGTCTCTGAGGGGCCAGGGGACATTGTGGAAGGTGCTGAAGCTTCAGTCAAGAGGGTGGCAGGCAGAGGCCACCTGGACGCTGTCTGGGCCCCAGAGGCTGAGAAGGAGCGCTCGGGAGTAACACGAAGTGGCCGATGAGCCCCTGAAGAGGCTGGAGGTAGAGTGGAGGGCTCTGAAGGGGCGGAAGGCCCTGGGGAGAGCCCAGGGGACGAGGAGGCTCTGGGCTCCCCTGGCCTCAGAGAGGGTGAGGGCGAGGCCTGGGCTTTTGAGGGGCCTGTGGGTGAAGTCTGCACGTTGGACAAGTTCGTTCTTCGGAGGAGCTGGAAGAGGTGGAGCGCTGGCCTTGGGGGCGCCAGGCAGGAGCTGCAGTTGATGGGCACCTGGGTGTCTCCGCGGGAACTCCGAGCGGCTTTGCCCAGTACCACGTCGCCATGAGGGGTGAGCCCCTGCGATTCTCCCAGAGGAAAAACGGAATCTAGAGAGAAGAGGGAGAAACAGACTGTACAAGGTTTTCCCTGGTGGCTGAGGAGGCTCCAGTCACTTGGGGACAGACACCCATGCTCTGTCCTCCAAGGGGACTCGGTCCACCTGGGGAGGACCAGCCAGCCTCTGCCACCAGGGACATGAATAGAGGGAGGCAGTTCATCCAAGTGGCTTTGCCAGGATTTGCAGTGTGACCTAGCACATAGCTTCCCTGGGCCTCCATTTTCTGATCTGCAAAATGGCACAATAATAGGGTTAAACCTGATGAAAGGGTGCAGAGAAGTCTCGGCCTCACCCTCATGTAAACTGTAGACTTGGGTAGTAATGCCGCGACCACGTGGGTTCACTGATGACAACAAATGTACCACTCTGGTGTGGGACGTTGACATCAGGGAGGCGGGGGTGGGAGTTACAGAGCGGGGGTCTGAGGGAACTCGTATTTCCCGCTCCATTTTGCTGTGAACTTAAACTAGTCTAAACAATAAAAACCATTTGAAAACAAATTTAGGGCCTGGGGTGTATATAGCTCAGCATGTGCAAGAAAGGCCCTGAGTTTGATCTCTAGCACTGAAAAGAGAAATTTTTTTTAAGTCTTGACCAAGAGGCTGGTACATCATAATGCCTCAGCACATGGGAGAAAGATACGGAAGGAGGCGGCTAAACAAAAAGAAAACAGAGGGTGAAAGGCAGGAGAAGAACCCTGAAGAAAGGTGTGATGGGAAGATGGACACCGTCCAGCACGTTTAAGAATCATCCCAAGGGTGGTCAACAGCTCTGTGAGCAGCCGAAAACCACCTGAAATGTGTGAACTTTGTGGTCTCTGAGTCATATCTCAAAGAAATCTGCTGTATTGTTTTTAAATGACGGAAAGGAAGCAATTCCTATTCTACTTCAATCAGAAGCTGTTTCCCTTCAAGGTGCTCTGGTCATGAAGAGGCCCGCGGGGACCCTGCAGCAGAGGCTACACGTTCCGGGCCAAGGGGCAGGCTGCGTCCATCGCCTCCTCGGGCCTCAGTTTCCCCACGTGGAGTCCAGAGAGCAGAGAGCAGAGGAGCCCAGGGTAAGAAAAGAGAGAGGGCCCTGGGCTTGAGTCCAGAGCCACCAACTGAGCTTCAGTCTCCCATCTGCAAAATGGAGATCACAAGTGCAGCCGTGCCAGAACGTTCCAGGAGCCGTCAGTTCAATAAGGCAACACGAGCAAGATGCTCAGTATGCTGCCTGGCACGCTCCCTACCAGTGACTCTAGAAAGCCAGGGGAATGTCATCTATCTGCCTGCAAAGGAGTGTGTGGTGGTTAAAATGAAGTGAACTCTGTCAACTACCAGCAGTTCCCAACTTCATGGACCCACTGGCTCCGTGGTGTGGCCGGCACCACAGACCCAAGAAGCTGCCCGAACATCAGAAAGCATCCTTCAGAAGGCTACAGGACATCAACAGATATTTTATAAAAAGACATTCAGGCCCACAAGCTCATGAAAAAATCCACTGTTCCTAGAAGTTCAGAAAATGTTAAAAGCAGCCACATTTAAGGTACTTCATGTGGACACAGAAAGTTGGAAAAGTTAAAATTCTGAAGGTGGTTGGGGTGTAGCTCAGTGGTGGAGTGCTTGCCCAGCATGAGCAACGCCCTGGTTCCATCCCAGAACCACAGGGGGAAAAAAGGTCTAAACAGTTTGAGAGAATATGCAGAAATGTCAGCAGGAGGTAGGCAAAGCAACACAAGGGAATACAGTGATCCCCTCATCCAAGGTCGTGTTTTTGCATGTTCGGTTACCAATGGTCAACCACTGTCCCAAAATTTTAAGTGGAAAATTCCAAAAGTAAACCATTTATACACTTGAAATTGTACACCATTCTGAGTAGCATGATGAAATCTCCCATCGTCTCACTAGGCCTTGCCTGAGATGTGAATCATTCCCTCATCCAGCGTATCCATGCTGTATATGCTACCAGCCTGTTCGTCGTTTAGCAACCTCCTTTATCAAATCAACAGTATCACAGAGTTTGCACATAGTACTGTTCACAGTTTCAGGCATCAAAGGGGGTCTTAGAAAGTATCTCCTATGGGTAAGGAGGGACTACTGTATTTTGCAATTTTTTTAAATGGTCAGCTGTGAGCCACATCAATACTTGAAAATCATGTACATCATCATCTCCTGTTTATAACTACACAAAAAAGATCCATATGGACGAGCCAGGTGCAGCGGTGCATGCTTGCAGAGCCACCTCTTGGGCAACATAGCAAGATCCTATCTCAAAAAAATTAAAAAATACATACACTAACAAGGGAAGATGACAGATGAGGCAATAATTTTCAGGAATCAATTCCTTACAGTGGCTGAGAAGCATTTACTGAAGGCTCAAATTCTGGCTCTACCACCCATTGTGACTGGATCAAATCACATCACTTCTCTGTGCCTCAGTTTCTTCACCTGGCAAAGGTGGGGATGCTAATAATATGTATCTCAGGGGGCTGCTACCAAGAGGGGAGGTGGACACTGGAAGAGCCCAACGCAGAATGAGTCCTCATTCACATGCCGGCAACGACTGTCCTACAAACCTGACTCCATTCCCAAGTTATGATTTAAATACGGAAGACAAGTCCCCGTTACCTGGGAGGCTGAGGCAGGAAGAAGTGTGAGACCAACCTGGGCAACCGACTGAGACCTGAGCACGCGCCTGAGCTACACTGAGCATGTAGCCGAGGGGTACAGCATCCCCGGGTTCAATCCCTACTACCCCATTTTAAAAAAGGAAGAAAGCAGAGGAAGAGACTGAGGAAGGAGACAATGGAGAAGAAAAAAAAGAACAGAAAATAAACAAACAAACATGCCCGGTGATGGCCCCTTATCATAGTGTGGTATAACGAGTGCTGGGTGGGGCTCAGGCCAGCCCCCGACCACTGTGTGACCTTGAGCAAGCCATGCTCCCTCTCTGAGCCTGGGTTTCTCAGCCACAGTTTTGTCTAAGTTCTATGCTTCTGAGAAGATCAGAGTGGAAGATGATGGTGGACTCCAGGACCCAGAGCCGCTTACCTGGGCAGGAGGAGCAGCAGTCCCCCGGGGGTAGGGAAGAGTCGGTGCAGGCCTGCTGGCAAGGGACCTTCTCACAGCTCACCTCGCCCAGCTGTGGGAGCAGAAGGACACCCATGAAGCAGCGCAGTGCATCCTGCCCACCTAGAGCAGCCCTTGGAAGCCTCCCGCGCCAGCCGTGGGGTCCCACAGCCAGGTCCCTGTCTGGACTTCCACAGAGGGAGATGGCCAGATCCCAGGTCCGGGTAGTCAACCAGGGGTGAAGAGTGAGTGGCGGGGGAGGACGCAGGTGCGCTGGCTGGTTTGAGGGCTCCCCGTGGCCAGGAGTAGCGAGGCCTGGGCCAGCTCACCTGGCACGTGCAGCGGGTACAGGGCTCATCGTCCAAGGTGAACACCTGGCCGTTCACCACCTTCCTTCCCTCGTAGTTGCAGTCTGCAAGGCAGAGGGGACAGGCCTGTAAGAGCCAGGGCGACCTAGGCGCTTGGGGCACAGGCGGCTTGTCCCACTCAGCCCGCACTCACCACGGCACACCGGGCAGCACTCGCCGTCGGGGTGGAAAGGGTAGGTGCAGGCGATAGGGCAGTCCACTGGCGAACAGGCCACCGAGCCCAGCTGCAGGACAAGAAAACACACCAGGCCCTTCACAGAGAGCAGCGGAGGGGACACTCGGGAAGGCGCCATGTGCCCAACGGAGCAGCCAGCGTGGGGGAGCCGTCCAGGGCGGGGTGCGCCGGAGATGGCCGAGGTGGCAGACACTTGGTTAGAGTCCACTTCCTGCCAGAACGCACACCCCACAAGGGCAAGGCCTGGCTGGTCTACAGGTTCATCTACTGATAGGCGTCTGTTGAATGGATGCATGAACTTCCCAGGATAGGGGGTCACCAAAGACCCGGAAGGGCTGGGCTGTGGCTCAGGGGCAGAGCGCTGGCCTGGCATGTACGGCACCCTGGGTTCCACCCCCAGCACCGCAAAGAATTAAAAATTTAAATTTAAAAAAATTAGGGAAGAAAACAGCCAGAGGCAAAGCTCCCTGCAGCATGTGGCTGTGGACGGATGTGGCTGACCAGCGAGGGTCCGTCTCTCAGGCCCCGGGTGTGTGTACCCTGGCTTCTCGAGCTTTCTGCACACCTTGCCCCTTTCCGTGCACCCCAGCTGAGGCTCACCCACACCCAAGACACTCTAGGTGCTGTAAGCGCTTTCCGCCTCCATTTTCTAAGTACCAAACTAGACCGTGTGCTATCGACCGGGCTTTTCAGGCAGGATGGCTCGGGGCGTGCACACATACGTCCCCAAGCGAGAAGGCCGGGGTTCAGAGCTCTGCATCTTGATTTACTAGTTGTGGAATCATGAGCAAAGGACTTGGTGCCTCTGTTCTCTCTTTAGAAAGAATGAAGTGATGGTGCCATGGAACTCTCGGATTCACTGGGTTCATGCATCTCTCTTTTTTTTTTGATACCAGGGATTGAAGCCAGGGACACTCAATCACTGAGCCACATCCGGAGCCCTTTTGATTTTTTATTTTGAGCAAGTCTCTTGTTGAGTTGCTTAGGGTCTCGCTAAGTGGCTGAAGCTGGCTTTGAACTTGTGATCCTCCTGACTCAGCCTCCAGAGTCACTGGGATTACAGGCCTGAGTCATGCATCGCTAGGGCTTAGAATAGGGACTGGCGCACAGGGAGGCCTCAAATGCTTGCTTAAAAGACTCTGAAACAGTTTGTGTTCCTGACCACTCCAGCAAGAGTCCCTGGGCCACATTTCATACTTGCAAGGAACCAGCCCCCAGACACTCCCTGGTAACCCAGAAGCAGAGGACATCGCCCAGCCAGGGCTTAAAATAGTTCCCTGGTCCTGGCTAATGATTCACCCTGGGCAGGCTGGAGGGAGCTGTCTTTCACCAGGACCCAGGAGTGACCCTTCTTGGAGAGGGCTCTGAGTTTGACCTCTGCAGTCAGGAGCTGGTGTCGGTGGCTGGGGCACTTCCAGAGCCAGGGGTCGGGGAAGGGTGGTCCGTACCAGGCAGATGCAGCTCAGACACGGGTCCAGCGCCGACGGGAAGGTCTCGTTGTTGTAGAAGATTCTGCCCATGTAGGTGCAGCCTGCCAGACAGAGCACGTGGTGAGCAGCAGCCAGGGGTGTGGATGTGGTGACCGGGCCCCCAGCCAGGGCAAAGGTCTGAAGCTTATCTGGATAACAACGGTCAGGACATGCGCCTCCCTGTGCGGTGCCCTGGGGGTCAGGCCAGTGACAAAACACCCCTGGGGAACTGGTGTTGACTTTTGCTGTGCTGGATTTGGCAAGGGGTCACAGGACCTTGGCCTTCAGTGTTGTCACCCCAGATGGTGGGGAAAGGCCAGAAGGCATCAGAAGGAGAGCCTGGGAGACAGGAGGTCCCTGCCCTTCCCCACTCAGCCAAACCCAAACCCCATACCACAGCCTCTGGTTCCTGCATCCCCAAACTCAGTCTAAGACTCCACCATGATGAAAGTCATCACGTGACTGGTAAACATGACCGCAGGTGGCAGAACCGTAGGAAAAGACTTTGGAAGAACACACTCACATAGCACACATCTGTTAAGTGTGTGTGTGTGTGTGTGTGTGTGTGTAACCTTAAGGTTCACAGTGGTGATGGAACTTTTCTTCTTTGTACTGAGGATTGAACCCAAGAGTGCTCAACCACTGAGCCACATCCCCAGCCCTTTTTTATATTTAGAGACAGGGACTCACTGAGTTGCTAAGTGCCTTGCTAAATTGCTGAGGCTGGCTTTGAACTTGCAATCCTCCTGCCTCAGCCTCCAGAGCCTCTGGCGTGCACCACCAAGCCCGGCTGGAACTTTTTCTTTTTATTCTTTCTCTATTTTCTTAAATTTCTACAACTGCTAATTTTGAGATTGTGAAAAAGGTAAAAATTACTATTAAGAAAGCCAGCCTCGTTTTTATTTCCTCTCGTGGAATCTCTAATTATTTAGCAGATACAGTTCCTGTGTGGCCCCACCCAGGCCATAAGCCCTGAGTCTCTTTGGTTCTTCCCCCAGCAGCCCTAGACTGCACCTGCTTACTTCTAGGAGCCTCAGTTTCCTCATCTGTATAATGGGGTTGCCCCACGGGGCTGCTGGGAGGCTTGCTTGGTGCTCAGTGCAGAGGGGCCTGGGCACTGGGACCCTGCGCATCGCTGCCTGGGGGCGGGGGGGGGGTCTGGCCAGGAGTTACCTGCAGAACAGTCTGGGCAGCACTGTCCGGGGATGCGGATGGGGTGAGGGCAGGAGTCCACGCAGTCTGTCGTCCGGCAGCTCACCGAGCCATCTGCCTGAAGGAAGGAGCAACTTCACCAAGACCCACCTGGACGCCAGGCCCTGCCTCCCGCCCCAAAGAGGCAGCTCTGCACACTGGCCGTGGCTTGCCCAGAGAGGACCGCTGCTTGGGCAGAGTGACAGGAGCCTTCCTGAAAGGTTTCGCGTGTCTCGGGAGAGGGGAGGTGAGAGCTGGGACTTCAGTCTCCCTGGCTCCCTGTCCCTCTGCAGTGGCAGCCAGAGGCCGCGCCATCGCCCCCTTCCAAATTCTTCTCTCAGCGTTTCCCTGGATCCCTGGCTCCCCCCAACCCTATCGAGTACCATAAAACCCTATTTTTATAGAAAACCATTCGGCCGGAAATGTCTATTTCAGAAGACAAAAATGCCAGACAAGGTTTCTTTTCCTTTTTCTTTTTCAAGAATCGGAATGTTTATGACCCCTTTATTTCACCCTCTTGTAAAAGGAGTGACGAAGGCGTCCTAGGGGAGAGAAGAGGCACGAGGCGGACTTTCCTCACACTCCAGCCAGTGAAGTGCTCCAGCTGCAGGCCCCAGGCACCTCGGAGGCTGGGCCAGGCTTGTGCACCCGGCTGTGCCCAGGATCACCTGGAGGTTAAAAGGCAGATCTGCCTCCAGGGATGTGGGCAGGGGCTGGGGACTGCATGTCCCGCGGGGGCCGCCGGCCCATGGTTCACCTGCACAGTTGTTTTAAGGTGGCAAGGACCCCAGCGTGCAGGTGAACCAGGGGCTGAAACCGCCGCATTTCTTGGTAAGTAGCGGAGTTTGTGCTTCTGTCCATCTGACTCTCAAACCCTCGCACCTTCTCCTGAACCACTTCTGATGAGGGGAGGGCGCGGGATTCGTGGTCAGGAACACGACCTGCTTCACAGGGGCAGCGGCACGCACGGCCTGGGCTGCCCGGTGCCCGCGGCCAGCCACGCCCCAGGCCACCCTCTGGGAGGGCTCCTAAGTCTGATCCCGGGGGCAGCAGCTCCCTGAATAAGCCGACTGCACTGTCCCCAGCCATCTACCCGGACAGGCAGAGCCCTTCTGGGAGGGAGGCTGAGCCTGGCCAGAGGCGGCTCTGCCTGTGGAGGGACGGGGAGCTCCTCTGGGCGAGGCAGCGGGACAGCGGGTAAAGCAGCTGAAGGCGAGCAGGTTGTCATTCACCTGGCAGATGCATAACTCACAGGGATCACCAGGTGACCAGATCTGTCCAATCGGAAACTCAGCCCCGTTGTCGTCCAGAGAGCAGCCTGGCCGGGGACAGTGAGGGAGGAAAGAGTGGGCAGGACTGCCCTGGGGACCCACAGCACCATCCCACCTCGGAGGACCCCTGACACTCACGGACACACACACACACTCACACAAACCTGCTTCCACACACAAACACACTCAGACGTAACACACAGACACACAAACCCACACACATGCTCAGCAGACACAACTCCCACACTCACACGAACGCACAGTGACGGGGCTGGGGCTGGGGCTCGGGGCAGAGCGCTTGTCTAGCATGCATGAGGCCCTGGATTCAATCCTCAGCCCCACATATAAAAAAATGAATATAAAATAAAGGCATTCTGTCCATCTACAACTACAAAAAAATGCACATTTACTATACACAAATGTACACACTCACAAGACACTCCAGACACCCACACATGACTCAGGCACACTAAAATAACACAAAGACACACACACACACACAGGTACACTTTCACACAGTTATACCCAGACACCAGCACAAATACACAAACACACACAGTCACACACTACCCGTCTCGGCAACAGAAGCCTCACTCCCCCTGGCCACCCCAGCCCTGCGCCCCCCCGTAGCCCTGGCTGGACCTCACCTGTGGTGGGCGTGGGCTCCCGGCAGGTGAAGCAGCACTGCCCAGGACCCAGCCACCGGTCCTCTCGGGGGCAGTCCAGCTCTGGACATGGTGTGAAGGAACACTCCACCTCCCCCTTCTGGAAGAGAGCCCAGGGCATGGCCAGTGAGGGAGCTCCCCGCTGCGCCCCTGGAGGCTGAGGAAGAGGCTGGAGGGTGGCCACTGCCCTCTCCCCTCTCAAGGAAGTGCTGAACCCCCAGGGGAGCAGGCAGGGCTGGTAGGGCGCCCCCCAGCCCCAGCTGGGCCTCCACCTCTTGCCCTGCCCCCTGGGACCTTCCCACACAGCCCCCACTGCCCTCCTCTCTGGCCCCCCATCTACGCTCCTCTGCAGCCAGAGAGCAGAGCAGGCCCCAGTCTGACCAAGTCACTCCACCACAAAATCCCAGCTGCAGATGGCCCTCGGCTCCCCTGCAGAGGAGCCTGGGGGAGCAGCCGGCTGCCTCCTGCCCATCCTGCCTCCCATCTGGCCTAGAACCAGCCTCCACCCCTCCAGGACCCCGGCCGGCTGCCTGCTCCCCTTCACTCTGTGCTGCTCCACCTCCCCCTCAGCCAGGTGACGCCCTGCCTGGCACCACCCTCCCTCCACTCCTCCCCTGATGTGTCCTGTCCCCTTCAGGTCCCCACTCAGCATCCCTCCCTCCAAGAAGGCTTCCGGTGCTAGTGACCTGGCCACGCCTGCCTAGGCTGGGGGCTCTGCCAGGGCAGTGCTTCAAGGAGCCTGGGGCTGGGGGATTAGTGGCCCTGCTGCCTCGGTCTCCTTTTTGGTCCCTCGTGGTGGTTTTCCCCATCACAGCATCCTGGGTAAACCCCTGGAGGCCCCAACCCCTCCCTGTCACCTCAGCCACCCTACCTGGCAGACACAGGTGGTGCAGTCGTCACCACCCCCACTGAACACTGCCCCGTCTGCGTACCAACGGCCGCGGAAATAGCACCTCACTGCGGGGAGAGAGGGAGAAGTGGCCCAAGGCCTTTGGGCTGGGGCAGCTGGAGGAAGAAGGGCATGTGGGCAGGGGCCTGGGGTCCCACTTGGCACCACCTGCACCACCGGCCCCCAGCCCCAGGCACAAAAGTCACAACTTAAAAACTGACAGAATCACGCAGTGGCGCAGGCCTGTAAGCCCAGCGGCTCGGGAGGCTGAGGCAGGAGGATCACAAGTTCAAAGCCAGCCTCAGCAAAAGTGAGGCACTAAGTGACTCAGTGAGTCTCTCTCTCTCTCTCTCTCTCTCTCTCTCTCTCTCTCATTTTATTTTTTATTCTAATTTGTTATACCTGACAGCAGAATGCATTACAATTCACGTTACACATATAGAGCACAATTTTTCATATCTCCCGTTGTGGAATGAGATGGACATCATTACCCTAAGTACATGTGTGAAGACACGAATGGTGTGAATATACTTTGTATACAACCAGAGATACGAGACCCTGTCTCTAAATAAAATACAAAATAGAGCTGGGGATGGGGCTCAGTGTTTGAGTGCCCCTGAGTTCAGTCCCCAGTACTCCCTCCCCCCAAAAAAAGGACTAGCTCATTAGTGGGTACACAGAGATCCCTCCACATCTAGCCAAGGAGCAATGCCAAGGGTGGATGCAAACCCCTTTCTGCCTACCCTGAAGGTGCTTCCTAGGACAGGGAGCAGGCCTGGCTCTGAGCACAGTCCAGCATCCAAACCACCGAACCACTGGGCATATAATAGGTGCTCAGTAAAAGAGGGCAATCGAAATGCTTCACTCAATCTGAAGTTCTAAAGTAAAAGCCACTCTCTCCCCATCTCCTTTCCTCCCCCAACCCAAAACACACTCAAAAGACATCCCTCCCTGCACACAGACAAAAGAGTCACTTACCTGGGACACAAGTACAGCAATCTGACTGTGGGAGGGTCTCACAGGGGCCAGGAGGACACTCAGGGGAGATGCAGGACACGTTTCCAGCCTGAGGCGGTGAGAGAGAGGGGAGGGAAGGAGGATGTGTAGGTTCTGCCACCTCCGGGTCCATCACAGATCAGCTCATTGCCTCTCCCACCACACCTTTCTATCACGAGAGCTGCCCAGGGGACGCCACCTGAGAACTTCGAATGTCGCATGGTCACAGGGACTTGCTCCTGTGTTTATTATGGTGGGGCTCAGAAGGCGCCCCTTTCCAAGACATGTGGTTTCTCAAGAAAGGCCAGAAGAGAACGGAGAGCAAAGAGACGCAGACAAACAGGCCTCGCAGCAGAAGGTCTGCAGGGAGACCAGGCAGTGGAGAGCACAGGACCCTCCCACAGGGCAGGAGACCTCCCCTCACCTTCCCATGCACCTGAGTCTGGGCCGGAGTGCTCTTACCAGCTCTTCAAAGAACTGAACTTTAGAACAAATTTTTTTTAATTTAAAGTTAAAATCAAAAGCCCTTGGGGGCTGGGGATGTGGCTCAAGTGGTAGTGCATTCTCCTGGCATGCACGGGGTGCTGGGTTCGATCCTCAGCACCACATAAAAATAAAATAAAGATGTTGTGTCCACCGAAAACTAAAGAATAAATATTAAAAAATTCTCTCTCTGTCTCTCTCTCTAAAAAAAAAGCCCCCAACTTTGGAATGAACCAGACGTGAGTTCCAGCGTCTGTCCCTCCACCGACAGGACTTTGGGCAAAGTACATCACCTCTCTGAGCCTCAGTCTCCCTGTCTGTGAGATGGGTGGAACCTGCCTCCTTCTCAATATATACGATGTGGTCACCCACTACGCTCGGCCACCGTGTGTTCGGTACAATGGAAGAGCTCAGTGCAGGGTGCTGGCAGCTGTCCAGACACCCCTGACCTTATGCTCTAGTCCCACCATAGATGCCAGTCCACAAGCCGATTTTTGTGTGTGTGTGTGTGGCGGGGGAGGGTACCAGGGATTGAACTGAGGGGTACTCGACTCCTGAGCCGCACCCCGAGCCTTATTTTTTTGTTTTATTTAGATACAGGGTCTCACTGAGTTGCTTAGGGCCTCAGTAAGTTGCTGAGGCTGGCTTTGAACTCATGATCCTCTTGCCTCAGCCTCCCAAGCTGCAGAATTACAGCCGTGTACCCCGTGCTGGGTTAGGACCCATTGTTAAAAGACAGTCAGAGGGTGGCAGTGAGGGTTGGTGGACAGAGCTGGACTTAGGACTCACTCAGACCTCAGCTCAAATCCTAGCTCTTATATTTCCCAATGCCAAGGGTGGATACATCTGCTACAGTCTTTGCATCTGTAGCAGAGGGATGGTAAAGCTGGCCCCAGCACTCTGGCACACAGTAGGCACTTAATAACCATCCTTGCAGGCGTGGAGCGCCTAAAGCAGAGTACACTGGACAAACCCAGCGTGGTTCTGAGCTTTCTCCCTCCCAAACTGAACACCTTGGATTGTGCTGGCAAATATTTTGCCTGGAGAGAACAGGCTCCCTGGAGGGGGAGTTTCCAAGGGAATTTCATCCCGTCCCTTCCGAACAGATGGACCCTGTTCACCTGGTGGCTCTTTCCTCCCCACGCCCTGCAGTCTCTGGGCTGGACGCTGCAGGTTCCGACCAAAATCCACAGCCTGGGCACCCTCCCTCCTGGGGTACAAGCTTACCTTGAACATCTGGGCTCTCCCCCTTCCTCTGAAACCCCCAAAGGTTAAGAAAACACCCAGGAGCCCTCTGGGATCTGATGCCGCTTACCAGACAGACACAGACCGTGCAGTTCTCGTTGGGAGGTGAAAACACGTCGCCTTCCGCTCTGACGGAGCCCCTGTAAAAGCAGCCTGGGGAAGACAAACAGGAGGGGCTCAAGCCCTCCTCACACAGGAAATGAGGTCCAGACCTAATGCACCTGGACCTCCGGTCACTGCCTGGGATGTCTCGGCAGTGGCAGATGCAGGGTCCCTACACTGTGGAACAATAGGGGAACCCTGAGCATCCACCTATTGCCATCTGCAAGGATCAGCTTCTCTGATGGCCCTGGGAGGGTCCACTCACATCTGGTAAAGCCACAATTGTCTTAAGACTGCAGTGTTTTATCCCCATCAGGGAGGAAAGACAAAGGTCAGCCCTGCGCTCACATCTAGCCTACCGGCTCAGTTTACCTGGGTGACCCTGGACACGACGCTTTGCCTCACCAGAACTCCCAGAAGTCTGGCACTTTCACCACAGAATGGAAATATCACCCAGTGGGAGACTTGGAAGGATCTGCAAGCTAGGATAAGCTTGCAGATAAGCCCCAGTACTTTACATCCAGGGCTCAGTACACAGTAAGGACATAGTAAAAGATGTCATTAAGAAAATCAGTAAAATAAGTGAACTTATATTTCCACGTCCAACCTTGGCAAGACTTTTTTTTTTTTTCTTGTAGTGCTGGGGATTGAATCTAGGGCATGCTGGGCAAGGGCTCTACCACTGAGCTACATCCCCAACCCCTTGGGGAAAACTATAACTGCTCAAGGCCCAGCAACCTCAGCATCATATCACCCGGAGATTCAGAGACACGCAGATTCTCAGACCCAACCCAGACCCACCAACTAGGAGACTGTATTTTAATAAGAATCTGGGCAATTTGTGTACAAAGCGGATTTTGAGAAGCTCGGTTGAAGGAGCTTGGGTCTCTATCCCAGGAGCCATGGGAAGTAAATAAAAAGTTGCAAGTGGTGGGGGGTGTTCTTCGGTGCTGGGGATGGGACCCGGGCCTGTGCATGCAGGGCAAGGGCTGCACGGAGCCACTCCCCCAGCCTGTGCAGGAGTTGAAACAGCTGCTCCTCCAGCCAGGGGCAGGAGTTGGGCAGGGGAAGGAGACAGCCAGGTGAGTCTGGAGACTCACTCTGTGAATTAGTGAAGCTCAAGAAGGATGCCCAGAAGACAAACAGGTCCTCTTGAGGGGCACTATGGCAGAGCCAGGCGCTTCTCCAAGTGTGGTCCCCAGGGCGTGACCCCGTGGTGCATGCCTGTAATCCCGTCAACTCAAGAGTCAGAGGCAGGAGGATCACAAGTTCAAGGATCAAGTTCATGTATGGCTCCCAGGTGAGGGCAGGGAGAGGGCCTTATTGCCTTGGCAACTTAGTGAGACCCTGTCTCAGAATAAAAACTTAAAAGGGATTGGGGGTGTTACTCAGTGGTAAAGTACCCCTGGGTTCAATCCCTGGTACTGGGGTAAAAAGAACCAAAAAATAAAATAAAATAAAAGTGGTCTCCAGCCCAGCAGCCCCTGGGAGTTTGTTAGACGTGCACATTCTCAGGCCCCCAGATGTGCTAATCAGGGGGCGGGGCAAGGAATCTGCGGTTTACAGGGTCCTCCATGGGATTCCAATGTAAGGGACAACTGCAGAACAGCAGGACCGCAGGAGGGCCGGGGGAGGGAAGAGGCAAACTGCGTCCTTCCCACTCTTACCTGTGCACAAGGGGCAGCACCCCCCATCTCTGGGGGGAATCGGGTGGGAGCAAGCAGCTTCACATCTCACCTCTCCGCAGGTCACCTGTCCATCCTGGAAGCACAGCAGGAGTTGCAGCCACCACCAGACCCCAGACCTGGCACCAGGACAGCCCAGGGAGCCCTCACACCCACCTCACACCAGCACTGGGAACACCTGGGCTCTGTCCAGTGGCTCCCCGACTCATGCACGGCTCCCAGGTGCCAGCAGGGAGAGGGCCTGGCTGCCAGCCTCGGGCTCCCAGGGCCCCTTGGTGAGGAAGGGGTCCCTACCACCTCCCCCTGGAGGAAGGAGGGAGGCCTGGGGGTCCTCAGCAGGGCAGCACTAGGCCCTGAGGTGGCCATCAGGGTGGACAGCAGCCGGGTAGGAGCAGAAGGGAAGAACGAGGGTGGTGGCGAGGTGGGAGATGGCGGGTGGGTCGTCCTGGTTCCTGCAGGAGGCCCTGGGGCCCCCGGAGGAGGGCTGTGTCCTGGGGACAGGGCTGGCCTTCCCGACTCGGGCAGCAGCAGAGGCATCTTGTTGGGGTGCTGCCGGGGCTGCAGGATGGCAGACGGGGCCTGCATGGCTTTCGGCAGAGCTGCAACAGAGGCGCAGGGGTCTACTGAGGAGGAGTAGGGCAGAGGTGGGGCCCGGGGGTCAGGTGGGGCTCCGCTCCACCACAGTCACTGTCTCTGGACCTGGTTCCTGATGGGCACAGGGGTCAGCCGTGAGCCGCTGGGGGCACCATGACAACCACGTGGGAAGACAGACAGGAAGGTGGTCACGAGCTGGAGGGCACAGGCTGGCGCGGCTCTTTCAGACGCAGCACGACCAGGCTGACCAGATCCCCTTCCTTGCTTGCCACGGAGTGGACACAAGTTTCCCTGAGCCTGGGATCCACCCTGGGACTAACGGCCCCCCGGCTCCTATGTCCTGATGGGCCAGTGTGTCCCCTGCTACCCCACCCAGCTAGGGCTTCCCCGGCGCTGGAGATGGAGCCCTGGGGCCTGGTATCCTCCAGCCTCACAGTGTGTGAGGAGGCAGGAGAGAGAAGGCAGAGGCCAGGGCGGGAGGCCAGAAGGGCCGGGAAGGGCCGGTCAGCGACCATGGGTAGGTGTGCTGGGTAGATGAGTGGGTGGCTCTGAAGGGGGGACATAACAGCCGCACCCACCACCTACACGACTGCGTGTATACATGTTCCCAGGCGCCCAAGCATGGCAGAGCCCTAGGACGCCACTGTCCAAAGCAGTTGTCCTGGGGCTCAGGTTACTGGGCTCTGATGTCACACCTTTCTCTATCACCACGGGTTTCTTTCCTCTTAACCATAAGGAAACATGAAGATGGAGTGGAAGGTAACACAAGGAGGAGGGCAGACACTGGAAATAATGGGCAAGACGAACTGAACACAGAGGGCCTAAGGACCTGGGGACCTGGGGACAGGACCTGGGGACCTGGGGACGGGGCCTGGGGACCTGGGGACGGGCCTGGGGACCTAGGGATAGGACCTGGGGATCTGGGGACAGAGCCTGCAGATCTGGGGACGGGGCCTGGAGCTGGGCAGCTAGGCCTGTGGCTAAGAGCTGGACTCGGCACTCACCTTCACAGGACACACGGTCGGCTCGAAGCCTAAAACCAGGGCGGCAGGAGCACAGGAAGCTGCCCACAGTGTTGTGGCACGAGTGGTGACAGACTCTCCTCTCCTGCGGCCTCCGGCACTCGTTCACATCTGCAGAGGACCCCGGCCGCTAGTCCGGCTGGGAGCCCTCCTTGCCATCCCTTAGTCCAAGAGGCTGGGGGGGGTTTCCTGCCAGCTTCTTGCCGGGTCCTCCCCTGCTCCAAGGTGCAGGATGTGACTCCGGTGGCTAAAAACGGGGCCAAAATCCAGCACTAGTCACCTTGGAGGTTCGTGCATGCAGCAGTCATCTAATGGGTGCATCCACAACTCATCCCCAGCACCTCGCAGCCATGATCAGGGTAGACAGTAGGAACAAGAAGTGCTGGGGATCTCACTCCACACCTTCCACTGCCCACTTTTTCTTTCTGAGAAAGGACCTCAAGACTCACTGTGCTGCTCCAAGTGGACTTCAGGACCAACACCTAACTCCGCTGGGACAGAGTCTCTTTGAAGCCCAGGGGACCCCCACCTTCAACCCACGAGCCAAGCTCAAGCCAATCTCTTTCCGGAAATTTCGGCTAATAAGCTGAGAAAACAGGGGTCTCCTTCTGTATCAGAGGAATCAGGTACAAACATGCTTTATTTACCCCGGGGAACAAAGGAGGCCAAGAAAAGGGGTGAGCAGAGAATCCTTGGTGTATCTGGGAGAGAACGAGGTGGAAGAGAAACCTAGTGGGATGACAGGGGCCGGTGGCCAGGAGAGGCCGCCACAGGGTCACCGTGCAGAGCAGTGCTGACCCCGGACAGAATAGAGGTGCAAACCCTTGGGGTTCCAGGAGACCCAGAGGCCTAAATGTTGACCTTCCAGGTCCAGGCGCTGACCCTGTCCATCTTGCTGATTGGCAGCCTAAGTGTGCAGACCACAGGGTCCTGACCTTACCTACGCACGAGTGCCGGTTGCCATGGAGATGGAAGCCAGTGCGGCAGGAACACTTGTAGCTGCCGATGCTGTTCCTACACCTCTGCTGACAGGGGGTGCCCAGGCATTCGTCGGTGTCTGTGAGGGGAAGCACAGGCTGGCATCCACCTCCCCATGGAGCTTTAGAAAGGGGCGGCCCCCACCCCACTCAGGGCTGCAGGGGACGTCCTTAACCCCCATGTCCAGTCTAACAGTCCCTAGACTCCCTTACCCTCACCCAGCCCTGACCACCTGCATCTCCCAGCTGGAGAACAGACAGCCTCTAATGCATCTCCCAGCCTCTACCTGTGCTCCTTCCCAGCCTCCTCACAGGACCCCCAGGATGTTCTTGCCTAAGGGCACTTCTCACCCGACACTTCCTGCTCAAACCCCTCTGGGATTCCCATGCGCAGCCCACCACAGAGGTGCTCACCAGGCCTTTAAAGACAGCCCTGTGGTGCACACCTATAATCCCAGCACTTGGGAGGCTGAGGCAGGAGGATCATGAGTTCAAAGCCAGCCTCAGCAATTTAGCGAGAACCTGAGCAACTCAGTGAGACCCTGCTCAAAATAAAAAATAAAAAGGGCTGGGGCTGGGGCTCAGTGGGTAAGTGCCCCGGGGTTCAATCCCTGATACCAAAAAAAAAAAAAAGCCGGCTCTGGTCTACACCGACTACCCGGCATCCTCCCCAGCCCTTACCATCGCTCTAGGTTAATTAAGTCCAAACACAACCCACTTTTGCAGACCGCCCCCCACCGCGTCCACTTTTCTATCTGCCCTGGATGCCTTTCCCTTATCTGTCTAGAAAACTCTTACATCTACTAACTCAGTTCCTGAGCACCTCCTCGGCACACGCTTCCCTGGGCTCGTGTGTGGAACTGTTCACCAACACGAGTTGGTGAGCTCTGGGACACTTGCCCTGCAGAGGACCAGGCCGCAGGTAAAGGGAACAAGGCAGGCCTGTTTACCCAAAGGTGGAAGATCTTTAAGACCAACTGTTCAGGAAAAAGAAAACTGTGGAAGAAGACCGGGTTCAAATCCCAGTTCCAATGTGATCTTGGGCAAGTCAGTTGATTTCTTTAAGCCATGGAGATAAACGGTGTCACCATCATGGAATGATTTCAGGGATGAAATGAGAAAATACAGGGAAAGCACAGAGCTGGGGACCCGGGACAGGAGAGTTGGGCAGGGCACTCAGCCTAATGAAGGGTGCTGATTTGAGTTGTGCCCCCTGAGATTGCTCACTGTGATGGTGTCTGGGTGCCGTCTTTGGGAGACAGTTAGGTCAGATGAGGCATGAGGGTGGGATATCATGAGTGGATTAGTGTCCTCGGAAGTGACACCAGGCTGCCTCTCCCCTCCTCCTTTGCCATCCTGTGAGGACATGGCAGGACTATCATCTGTAAGCCAGGAAGAGACTCCTCACCAGGAATCACATCCACTAGTACCTTGAACTTAGACTTGCAGCCCCCCGGAACTGGGAGATGAAAGCCCTGGTGTTGGACCCCCAGGCTGCAGTCTTTTGTTACGCAGCGGGAGCTGACTGCGGTGGAACGCCAGGGGTAGTCTATGGTGAGAGCGGAGGGTGGCCGTGGAGGGAGGGCCTGGGTTGGCACCTGTGACATATGTTGATTTTCAGATTGTGAAAGTTTATTTATGCTTTATGAAAATTTCACATGCAGAGAAAATAACAGCACAGAGTCAAGGGGGTGTTTTGTCTCCTCTGCCTGGTGTGAGACTGTCTCCTTATATAACCTACATCAGTGAGTCACCTGAAAAGGAGGAGCACTTATTGTAAAAGATCTCATCGGGCTCAGGTAGGAGGGGAAGTCTCTTTCCTGGGCTCTCACAGTCCTTAGGCTTCATCCCTACCTTGTTCTTCCCCAAACTGCCCTACAGGGTGGGGTCTGGGGTCCTACAGCCTGGGTGTCCCCAGAGCACCAAGGCAGAGAGAACCAATGCATGCAACAGGCTGGTGACTCCATGACAACGCTCCACCCTGGCCCCTGCATCCGCTCCCACCCAGCCCTCCCAGCCCTCTTTCATCTGGGGGCCTCCACCCAGTGAGTCTGCTCCCCTGCTCGCCCCTGCACCCTACAACAGCAGGGTCAGAGCCAGGGCCTGAGGGCCCCGCTGGGCTTCAAACCCTGACTCCACCTTTACCAAGAGCCTTGGTTTCCCCATCTGTAAAGGGGGATGATACAGCATGCCACTCAGGGGACTGTGGCACGGAGAAGGTATCGTGCAGGGCTCCTCTAGAGCCTGTCCTCTGCCCACTCACCCTGGCAGCTGTGACGGTCTGCGGCCAGCTGCATGCCCGGCCCGCACTCGCACACGAACCCGCCCTCGGTGTTCACGCAGTGGCCCTCGCAAGAGGAGCTGAGGCATTCATTGATATCTGGGGAGAGAAGATGCTTGCACAGCTCACTCTGAGCGTGGCCGTGACTCAGGGAAAACTGACCCCAGGTGGAACACGTGCCCACACTGGGCCTGCCCTTGGCAGCACGGAAGCCGGTCATCCTGCAGGAAGAAAGAGCAGGACCAGGAAAGACATCGGGCTATGAGAGAGGCCGAGGGGCTGGGCCCTGCCCGACCACGCAGATCAGATGACCTCAGGACGGCTGGGACAGAACAGTTTCCGGTGGCCCCAACTGTGGGGCAACCCCTCAGGCCTCCCCAAAGAGCAGGGGCCAGTGGACAGCAAGGCTGGTTGAATTATCCACAGTGTCACTGCCTTAAATATTCATGGAGCACCAACGAGGGGGCACAGGGACCAAGAGCATCAGGAGGAGACAGGGATGGAAACGCCACAGTGCAGTGGGGCTCTCGGAGTCTGTACTGGACCCCGCGGGGCTGAAGCTCAGGTTCCTATCAAGGCAGCAGGAGACAGGGTGGGGTGAGACCAGGCTGTGGAGCCCAGAGGGGTCCTGCCCAGGAGGTGAGGGGAGCTGGGAGCGGGACTCCGCAGATCCTGCTGCGGGCATCCCCCGCTCAGCACCAACCGGGGCATCCAAGGATCTACAGGACCACCTCAGCCCACTTCAGTTTGCCCCTGAGTCTCCCCAACACCTGGCCCTCATGCCCAAAGGACACCTCCACGCTCTTTACCCCCTGCTGGGCCTCTGTCTGGCACCTAAGTGCTCTTCCCGGGGCAGGCCCTCTGAGACCACGCCCACCGCCTCCAAGGAGCCCACCCGACTAACCCCATCCCAGGGGAACCTCATGGCTGTGGCCGGCACTACCCTGTCCTGTGCTTGTTTTGACATTGTGTGTGCCCAGTGTGCCTCTGCCGTGAGGAGCACAAGTGGAAAGCAGTCCCCAAGAAAGTCACACTAGCAAGATGGATGACTGTGCGGCTTCTCCTTTCTGGAGGATGCGGTACAAGCAGCCTGGAGATCCAGACCCTTGACAAGACCCTTTCAGCCAAGAGTCCTCCTGGGAAACAGTCAGACAAGCTGGCGGGAAGCCTCTTCACTGCAGCATTATTTTTTATTATTATTATTATTATTATTATTATTATTAATTTATATTACAGACCACCTGGGAGAGGGGAGGTGGCCAGCTAGGAACAGACAGCAACTACAGTGCCACAACGGCAGCCCTTAAGAACAGGTCAAGCCGGGCGGTCGATCCCAGCAGCTCCAGAGGCTGAGACAGAAGGATCTCAAGTTCAAAGCCAGCCTCCACAACTTAGTGACAGCACTAAGCAAGACCCTGTCTCAAAATACAAAAGAGCTGAGGGTGTGGCTCAGTGGTTAAGTGCCCTGGGGTTCAATCTGCAGTACCAAAAAAAAAAAAAGAATTATGTCAAAAAGAATATTTGGGGGGCTGGGACTATGGCTCAGCGGTAGAGCGCTCGCCTAGCATGGGCGGGACCAGGGTTCGATCCTCAGCACCACATAAAAATAAAGGCATTGTGTTGTGTCCATCTACAACTAAAAAAATAAATATTAAAAAAAAAAAGGATTATTTGGGGATTTCCATACTATGAAGTTAAGTGGGAAAATTAGTGAACAAAATCTACAGCTGAGATATGATCCAACTTTATAAAACACACATAGATGCATGCTTTACACATACACGTATAAGACACACACCCAGGGAAGAGGGCAGAAAAAATACTTCATTTTAATAGCAAGCATCTCTGGGTGGGGCACCCAGGGGATGTCTATTTTTATCTTTTTACCCTTATTTTCCAAATGTTTGCAAATAAACTATCATTTACTTTCTACTCAAAGAGGGAAATAGTATTTTTACAAAGTTAAGACTAAAAAAAAACAAAAAAAGTTTTTGTAGCCCTGGAAAGATAGGCAAGAAACCGGTCCCTTTTAAAAATCACAAGCAAATTCTAGTTTTACAAAAGAATAATTATTGAGTTTTGCTTTGTCCATCTTTCAGATGTCGCTTTGTCCCTGCTCACCGGACCCTCAGCCCCAGCATGCTGCACTTCCCCAGTTACAGTCCCCATCATACTGAGCTGACCTTGTCCTTGTCCCCTTTCCCCATCTTTGGAAGCCCCATAACAGCAGTGACCAACTGATTGTCCTCTGACCCTGGCCCAAGCTCAGTTCCTGCCCTTAAGAGGTGCTCAGTAAATATTTGTGATCTAACAAGAGCGACAGCCTCTTCCTTCGCAGGCCTCCAGCTCTCTGGAGTCCATCTCAGCAGGGTGGGAGGACACATAATCCCCCTCCCCTCCCCCACGGCCCCAGGCCTCTCACCTGTACACCTGATGC
Organism: Marmota flaviventris; assembly: GCF_047511675.1. Classification (NCBI taxonomy): domain Eukaryota; kingdom Metazoa; phylum Chordata; class Mammalia; order Rodentia; family Sciuridae; genus Marmota; species Marmota flaviventris. Next base: position 11,504,743 of record NC_092506.1, on the reverse strand, counting down.
CAACAGCTGTCTCTGTCATGGAGAAACCTAAGGGGCACACTCGGGCCACCTCCTGACAGCCACCATGGTTACAGGTAAGGTCACAGCCATACTCCCCGCAGGGGCCATGGGCTTCTGAAACAGGCATGATACCAAACTGGTGAGCACCTGCCAACAGCACAGTCACCAGGTGGCCGTCCCAGCCCCCTCCCACCGAGGCTCCTCCAGAATCCTGTTGGAAGGGTGTTCCAATCCAGCTCTGCTATTCCCTAGCCTTGTGGCCCAGGTTAAGACAGAACGTCTATGTCTCGGCTTCGTTCTCCTTAACGTGGGCATAAAAATGCTCCCTAGGGGCTGGGGACATAGCTCAGTTGGTAGAGTGCTTGCCTCGCACGCACAAGGCCCTGGGTTCAATCCCCAGCACCACTCCCCCCCCCACCAAAAAAAAAAAATGCTCCCTAATAGCAGGGGTTGAAAATAACAAGCTAGTATCCATCCAGCACCCAAAGTCTGGCGCGGGACCTCAGTAAGTCCCTAAGCACTTAAGCTAAGTCCCCGAGCTAATTCAGGTGTTCCTGTCAACCACTGACCGTCCTGTCCCGTTACCTGGGCAAGTGGCTCCTTGCTCTCCGTCCTGGCAGGAACACACATTGGGAGCGATGCAGACTCCACTCCCACAGCCGAAGGAGCAGAGAGCTGAGAGGAGAAATGCAGGTAAGGAGTTGGGGTCCCCCGTCTGCCCCTCAGACCAGGGACTGAGAGCCCTGGCAATGCACCCTGCTCACGTGTACCAAGAGGGCTCAGGGCACATGGATGGCCACTTACGCAAGGTGCAGTGCCCACTGCCCATGGAGGGTGCCCAGCCAGGGCAGCAGCCACTCCCAAAGCCAGAGAGGCAGACGTGGGGGCCCAACCGGCGTCTGCAAGAGAGGAGAGAGCATTTTCCACATTCTGTCCGGGAAGAGACTGGTCAACTGCAAAGCCTCCCAGACAGTCTGTGAGTCAATTAACAAACAGTTCTCCAGAACCCCCTGGGGAAAACAATGGGAAGTTTTCAAAGAAAAATGTCAGTCTCTCCTGGAGGTAGGACAAAGACAAAAAGTGTGAGAGAACAGATACCAGCTTCCTATGGATGTCTTCCCCATGAACATGCCTGAAGAGGGAACTCTGAGCTGAGGACACAAGCTGAGGCTCCCAAGATGGCTGCCTCAGGACCTTTGCACTTGCAATTCCCTCTGTTGAGAAGGTTCTTCCTCAGACGCATACCCTGCTCACTCTCGCCCTTTACACAGGTCTCTGCTCATCATCTCACAGAGACCTTCCTTGCTTTATTCTTCTCCATAATACTTCCTGAGACACTATTTGTTAACTTGATGATTGCTCATTGTCTGTCTCCCCTACTGCTCCCTGAGAACAAGGGCTTCTTTTTAGTTGTTCATGCCAGCACCAATAGCCATGCAAAGCACATAGTAAGTATTCAATAAACGGCTGTTGAGGGAAAAGTTGGAAGTCAGTAGAGAAGGGGAGAGAGGGCACCCCAGGGCACCAGAGAGCTACCCAAAGTTCCCTGAAGGAGGGTCTGCTCAATCAGGGACACTGAGCTGGGAGTGAAGAACCCAGTGTCCAAAAAGGACAGAAATCCAGACAGGCCTTCAACTGGGTGTTGGCTGCTGGTCAAGGCATGTAAAGCCACGAACATGCCACTGTCCCCACCTCAAGGAACGTTGGATAGTCGAGGAGCCAGGTAATAGGAATACAGAGTGACAGTGCCTCGGTGGGCTGGACAATGAAGCCCTGAGGAGGGCCACCGGAAGTGTCCTGAAGTGCATGCAGCATAGCAGCTCAGGTGAGAGGGGACACAGACTGGTGACTGGCACTGACTGTTCCCTAGATGGGCTGCACAGGAGCCATACATCCAGCCCAGGTCTCTGCCCACGTTCAGAAGCTGGGGGGCTGTCATTCTGCCAGGCGGGCATTTTTAGAGCACCCACCATTGCTTATTCCTACACCAGCCTCTGGGGACATGGGACAAGACAGATGTGCCCTCTCCTTGGAGAGAAACCTCTATGACAACTGTGGTGTATTCTGGAAAGGGAAGCTCAGGGGATCATGGCATTACAGAAGTCTGTGGGAAACTGGCCCTGGAGCCCAGGGAGCCTTTTCCGTGTCTCTGGAGTCATGGGGAGGGGGTGCTTGTCTCACCCATCCCCTCGCTGGAGGACACTGGCAGCAGCCTGGGAGGAGGGGCCTCAAACAGCTAACCAGATGAGCCTCTGGGGGCTCTGAAAAGGACAGGCGGTGTCCCCAAAGCGGCAGATGGCAGGGTTCGGGAGAGGTTGGTGGCATTGCACCCTCAGGTAGGAAGGAGTGTAGCGCTGCTAGTGCGTCCCAAGGAGTCTCCCATGGCTGGCGGTAACCAGAAGACAGGTGGCAGGAGCTTGTGTGCCACCGCACAGCCTGCACCATCTGAGCAGGAACTGGCGGGGGCTGCGGAACACACGTGCGAGCCTGGCGGGGCAGTCCCCGCCGCGCACCCCCGAGGACGTGGCTGCCGGCCAGGCCGCCCGCTGACACCGTGTTCTCTCACTCCAAGCATCACACACACAAGCTCACCGCCTGCGACCGCTGGGGAGGGGGCAGCGGTGGGGAGGGGGCAGCGGCGGGGGCGGCGGCGGAGGCAGCGAAGGGCCCCACCCCCTCGCAACACCGGCGGAAACCAAAGCGTAACCCAGAGGGACACCGGTGGCTCCAAGGTCCACTGGGCGCGCCGGACACAAGGAAAGCCCCCAAGCCCAGAGGGGCGGGCGCAGCACGGAAACCAGGTACTGCCACGGCGGATCGTTCTGGAGCGAACTCCAGCCAGTCCAGAGCTCAGCGCACATCCCGGGGTCCCTTCGCCAGGGATTCGCACCCCCAAGGCGCCCTCGGGCTCAACCAGAGTCTGGGTTTCCGTCTCCCCCAGGTCAGACCCAGCCAGAGGTGCACGACAGGCACTGACCAGAGGCACAAGTTGCTGTCTTTTTCCGGAGCCCAGGGGGTGCGCCCGCGTGGACAGAGCCCCGGAGGATGCCCGATCCCCCCCTCCCCCGCGGCCCGCAGCTGGGGGGCGTCCCTCGGCGCCTCGGCGCTCCACGCCTGTTGCGCTCCCCTGAGCGGCTGTGGCAGCGCGCGGGGCTCTTACCTCTCCGGCGCGAAGTGCCCGGGCGGCTTCCTCCCCGTGTAGCCTCGGGCCGGGGTCTCCGGCAACAGGAGCGCGGCGCAGGCGGCCCGGAGGAGCAGTCCGGCCCACATGACCAGAGGCTGCGGGTCTCCCCGGCTCCGCTCAGCTCGGGCGCCGCGCGCGGGGGAGGGGGCTGCCGGCCCTCGCCCCTCCTCCTGGCGCGGAGGGGAGCGAACCAGCGATCCCCGAGCTGGCACGCGGAGCGGAGCAGGGGGGCTGGGGACGCCGGGAGGAGGGGCCCGGGGGCAACGGCGAAAGGCTGGGAAGTTTCCCGCACCACCGAGCGGAACACAAAAGGCAGCTCCGCAGGCCAGCCGGTGCCTCTCCCGGCGGCCGGAGCCCAGGGCGGGGGCAAAGATCAGGGACCCCTGGGGGCGGAGTTCAGCCTTAGGCCAACACCCCCAGCCTGGGTTTGGGAGTCGGCTTTCTGCGAAGGGCTGAGGGCGTCAGACCGAGGCCCTGGTCCGAAAGAAACTTCGGGAACAGGGCTAGCAGCGGGACTCTGCGTGCCTGGGGCATTGCCCGTCTCAGAGGAACCCTAGACGCCTCTACTGTCAGGAAGGGAGAATCGTGGAGATCCGAACTCAGGACGCTGCGTCGTTGCGCCCTCCGCAGTTCTAGGCTTGCCCTCAGACTCCCAGCAGGTCTGCAGCCCGGCCCTTGCGTGCGTGGACTGGTGGGTCCGCCAGCTCCCTGGCCAGGTCTTGAACTTACAGGCTATTTGAGCACCTCGGGGTCAGATGGCCAGGCTCCTGGCTCCCGGGGGCGAGGCGGGCGGGGAGCCAGGAAAGCAGACCTGGAAGGCTCTCTTTAGCCTCCTTTTATTACAGCTGGCGGGTCAGAAGCTGGTAAGCTCCTAGGGGTTTAGGCAGGGAGTGATAGCCCATCCAGTGGGACGCTGAAAGGAGAACCAGATTTTACTTTCTGCGGGGACCAGGAATCTTCCCAATTAGTCAAGTTTTTGCATAAATCCCCTGGATAAGGAATTCGGTACTTGTCAAAAGCAGCCCAATCCCATTTTGAATAAGCTGGGGGGTTTTTTTGTTTTGTTTTGTTTTTTTCTGAAAGTGTCTACTTCCCAAACTGGCCAATTCTTTTGGTTCTGCCTCCTCCTGTCACTGAGGTCCTTGACATTGGTGGCCACAAATAAACACTGGGTGCCTGCCAACTGTGACCTGGACACTCCCCTCCTTCTTAGATGCACCAGACTTTTATGCAGCCAAATGTGGCTTGGCTATTTGGGCAACCTTATGATGCTGTTAGTTCATGACACGCTGTTTTCAGTAAAGGAAAACCTCAGGGATGTGTGTGTGTGTTGTTGATGTCAAGTTCTCAGCAAGTCAGTTGCCAGAGTGTTCTGTATCATAGGATGAGTGTGACCTCCATGTGTATGTGCCTTGAGTCCTAGGACAACTTTCCTTCTTGCTTCAAACATCCAAAGGTCACCTTGTCTCCTCACTGCCAACTGGACCACTCAGTTAAACAGGCACTCCTTCCTGGCCCCTCACCAGTTTCCTTAACACAGACATCATGGCTCATGCCGTCTTTCTCAGCACCCTCCAGCACACCTGGCAACCTCCATTCTTAACTCTCATACTTTAGGTAGGCCCACCCCCTCCTCCATCCTGCAAGACTCATTCTCTGGTAAGGTTTACTCTGCACCGTCTACAAGCAGATAGAAGAGGCTATATGCAGCTTTGTGCTAGAAGCAGGCCCTCATCACCCCATGAGGAATTCTGGATACTTAGCAGGTATGGAATTCCTCCGAGGAATCCCCAGGCCCCTTTCTGTGCCACTGGACTCCCTTCATTTCTCCTTTCGCTTCTGGGCATTCACCTTGCTCCATGGGAGCTCCACAGCTGGCTCCTTTAGTTTTGCTTTTGCTCTTCTTTTTCTTGTCCTCCTGTTTGACCCTGAGCTTCTTGGTTTGGATTAAGAGGCTCTAACTTAACACTTCTCATCTTTGAGGACTAGTTTGGGCATATCCTTTAATTCAGGTTCCTCAGTGTTTCTTCCCCACTTCTGTGGCTTGTGGCTTCTCGGGAACAAAAGGGACCCTCCACTGAGGGTGGAGGATCCAAGTTGCTGGCTGCAGACTGACGGCCTCTGGCTCAAGACCCTTCCAAATGGTCATGTGATGAGTCAGTGTTTCTATTATTCTCCCAAAGGTCCCTTCACGCAGAGGCCTGGAGTGAGGCTAGCTCATCAGCGCCTACATGGAACAGAGCCTGTCCAGCTGGCTGCAACAAGGCTCCAAAGACAACCTTTCACCCCTAGAGAGGTGATTAATAGTCTTTAAGAGGGGTGGGAGTGTGGCAGCAGAATGTCAGTGTCCAAAGGGTTGCTGGAATCCAATCCCAAGTGAATACACCCAAGACTAGGAAACAAAAAACAGCAAAACATGGCAAGGACTTCTAAATTCAATACTGAGGCCATTGAATACTGAATGTAGTGGGTCCCTGTGGCCATGGGTCAGACCACTAAAGAGCACCAGAATCATCCTCCCACCACATTCTTTTTGATATTGGCACCTTATAGTCAATCCGCCCATCCAGGATTAAATTTAAAAAAATAATCACAATCTGAGACTGCTGCTTGCCTGCCTCATTAAAGCTTGTCTCTGGCATGGGGCAGGCCTTTTTCAAATTCAAACCATGACTTTAAGATTTCAAATCACAGTATTGAGTTTCAAGTTCAAAACTGTGGCTTTTGACATGCTATTTTCTCTCTGAAGACCCTTACCTCCACCCTCAGAAATCTCAGAAGGGAAAAAAGAGGGCAATAAAATTTTTAAAAATGACTCCTGAGCAGGAGCCTTACTTAGGAAGACCCCAAAGCTAGGATGCTCCCTTTGTGCTTGAAGCTAGAATCTCTCAAAACCACAGTTTGAACTTGAAACCACAATTTTCCTGACACTGTTTCAAAGGCTGGACTTAAAAGGGCCAGCTGGTATGTCAAGATCAACTCTATCCCACTTTTGGGACAGAGTACCCTTTATTCCCACTGGATAACTGGCAGGGGATGGGTTCACTCTGACCCGCTAAGCTTAAAGATGGCAGGCTCTGTTTGCAGGACTGAAGGGCAAACTTCAAATGTTCATTTGATTAGACCAAAGGAAATGAGATTCTAAAGGGCGTGTAGCAAGGAGGAACTAGGAGGTGCATGAGAAGCTATTTGGTAGCCGAGTCTGGCTAGGGGATGGTTGACTGTCAAAGGAGGCTAGGAACGGCAGCCCAAGCAGCCCAGGGCCTGCAGATTACTAGCAGAGAACTGAATGGTGACTTGAGTCAAATGCAACCAAAATCACCACTGAATTTCCAAAACCAGACACTCATATCACAGCTTGGAATCCCACCAAAACCAATCATGTAACAAAGGAGAGGTGCAGATGTCATTTCACTGCTTGAGAAGCATTGTTCTAATACCAAGGACAAGTGACTGCAGCAGTTGCCATAAAGCAGGGGACAGTGCCTAGGTGTGCAGTAAATGGGCAGGATATACCTAGGATGCTGGACAACTAAGCAAAGGGAAAAAAGCAAAAACAAACGTATCTTTCTTAGAGTCTACTTTATTTGGTAAAACTCAGAAACTAACAACCAATTCCCAGCCCCCCACCTCCCCCTTCTCTCTGAAGAATGGAATTCCCAGAGACAAAGGGCTGTGGCTTGGGGATCATCCACCATCTCCATGTTACACTGGGGCAGCCCTGGCCCTGAACAGGTCTCCAGGCTTGATGCTCTCAGAGGCAAGAAGTAAAAGGAAGCTCTCACTTCAGAGACAATGAAACCCTCCTGACCCTCTTCCCCTCCACCTGCAACCTCCCACACCCACAACCTAAATAATAAAGGAAGTAAGAGGACAAAGCATGAGTGTCTCACACACTCAGAGAGAGAGAGAGAGAGCGCGTGCGCACGCGAACTTCCTTTCAACCAAAGAGCTGCAAAATCCCTCCCCAGGAAGGAGGACAAGTGGCAACACCAATCAAGGCTTGGTGGTCCAAAGTGATGGCTGGAATCAAATAAGACTGGTAAAAATCCAGGGAGAAAATATTCCGCCTTCAGCCCATTCCCAGGTGTCTAGTGAACTGGTTTTAGTCCTAAGAAAGCCCCATTTCCACACAGGCGAACTGCGGCCCTGGGAGCAGCTGGCTTAGGGAGAGGCCTCCCATAGCCAAGAAGACAATGGTGGGGAGGAAAGGGAGGGCAGAGCCTTTGGGCAGGGCCAGGAAAGGGAAGCCCTGCCCTTGGCTAATGGATCCGGGTTAGCTCCTCCACAACCTTGATCAGGTCGTCTGCAGTGGCCTCTCGCTTCATACCGCTGCCATCGTCATACTGCAACGAGAGGGGGGGGAAGGTCCTGAGGCCAAGAGGGCTCCCCTCCTCAGCAGAGGAGGGAGAAGCCCACCAGCCATTGCTGCCACATGAAGGACAAAGCACTCACCAGAAACCCACCCTGCCCCTTGGGGACACATAGGTGAGCAAGGTCCTTTGAGACCCCAGGTGCACCATCTCCAGGGAGCAACAGCCCCAACTCCAGAATCATGGACATTTCTCCTGCCTGCAGGATCCTGAGCCTACCTCCCACCTCTGGATTGTGCCAGAGATCCCGGATATGCCCAAACGTGCCCTCACTGCTACAGTAGAGGGGCTAAGGCGCCTGCTACCTCGAGTGGACCCAGGAGCCTTTCCCTCAGACTCATTCTCACGCAGTGAGGCTCACTAAAGGCCAGACAGGTCTGCTGGCACCTCAAATCCTCGGAGGACAGTTGCCTGAGTCCTGCCATTCTTCTGGCAGGCCCTGCCCTGAATACCACTTGGCCAGAGTGAACTCCACACAGCTCACCTGTAGGTTTGCCACGACCTCCTGCATCTTGGGGCGGCTGATATCCAGGAAACTCTCAATCAGGTCACCATCAATGAAGCCCGTGGCAGGTTCTGTCTTTCTCTCAGTGTGAAAGGATCTCCAGGTGGACAGGTGAGTTAAGGAATGTGTGTTTACCTGGAAACACCCCGACAATCATCCCCACTTTTCAGCAAGACCACAATCTACAATGACTGCCAGGACTGAATAGGAAAAAACAGTTTCAACTGAAACACATACTGCTTTTTGGAACTAAAAGAAATTTTTTGTCTAATCCAATGGTTCTTAATTGGGTAATCTTAAAATAAATGTCTTTAAAATATAGGTCAGGGATTAGCACAAAGCCCTAACACACATGGGTATTTTTTTTTACAAGTACTCTAGGCGAGTATGAGGTACACACCTGGTAAGAACCACTTGTCAAGTCTAGCCCCAAAGCATCACGGATGAATACGCTGAGGCTCAGTGACACAAGAGGCTGCCCAATGTCCTACTTATTAGCAAAAAACCAAGACACCTACTCCCTCCTTGGGCCAGACTCAGAGAGGAGCCCTTCCACCCCACCCCTGGAGAGGACTCTTGCTATCTCCACACTAAACAAACTTCCAGCCACATCTGGGCTCTGCGTGTGCCTGCAGGACTGACCCCGGAGTCCCAGCTTCTTCACTCTCCTCTGTTCTCCTGCTGGGATCTCCGGTGCCAGTGAGAGCTGCCCTTCGAGAGATCCCTGAGAGGAGACACTCCTGTGCTGTGATCTGAACTGTCTGACCCCCAACCAAGAAGGCCAGAGGCAAACAGTTGAGAAACATGAGTCCACCTTCTCATGACCAGCTGTACCTGGGTGATAAGCACGTGGGACTCATGGTGCTATTCTTTACTACTATGTATGTCGGAAATTCTCCACACAAAAAACTAATGATGGGGCTGGGATTGTGGCTCAGAGGCAGAGCAGTTGCCTTGCAAATGTGATGCACCAGGTTCAATCCTCAGCACCACATAAAAATGAATAAATGAAATAAAGATTTTTGCATCCATCTATAACTTAAAAAAAACTAATGAGAAACAGAAACATAGTCAAGACATTCCCTGAAGCAGCTCAGAGTAAGCAGCTCTTTGCATGTGCTGGGATGTGCTTCCCAGCATGGGGAGGGCTCACAGAGGATATAAAGAGTGCTCGATCTTGCCCACACTTTTGATGACTTTATTGAGGCGATTCTGCATGTCCAACAGGAGGTTGTACCAGCTCTCTGACAGTGAGGTCACCAGCCCTGAAGGAGGAAGAGGGCAGTGAGCCACACAGCAAGCACCTTCTAACCAGGGCAGCAAGCCAAGCACCAGCAGGAGGGACATGTTTGCTGCAGCCTCTGGTAAACTCCGGGTCTGTCTACTTGCCCTCCCAGGTCCCGCCAAATGGCAGTCCCAGGAAAGAAGACTGTGTAGGAGCAAAGCCCTGCAGGGGTGACCTTACCGATCATGCCGTTGACCGTGCCAAAGAGCACAGAGCCCTGTGTGGGGGTGGAAGTCTCGCCCAGATTCTGCATGACCAGAGAGCCGTGGCAGAAGACGTTGACAAACTCTCCCAGGTGGAAGAGCCCGACCTCTTGCAGGTGCTGCCGCTCCTCATCGGTGGTGGCGGCACTGAAAGGCGGCATGAGAAGTCACTACTCAGACCCATCTCCCTCATGAGGCCGGGGTACAGAACTACCTCAGTGAACACCCTGTGCTGGGCATCCTGGGGGGCCCCTCTGAAGAGGCCGGTCGGCAGGTCCATGCGGCCTTTGATTTTCATGAAGGAAATTCTACCCGTCAAGAGCAATTGAGCCTGAAGTAGCATCTGATGTCCTCAGCCCCACAGACCCAGGGCTCCACCCTGCCCACCAATCTGCCATTGTCACTCACCTGTCCTTCTGACACACAAACAAGTTAAAGGCATTTTCAGCCCCCAGGAAATTGTCGTCATCCAAGATTTCCACAGCACTCATCCAATTGGGATTAAAGTCTCGGGCAATCTTAAAACAGATGAGATGCAACATGAAATGTAACTGGAGTTTGTATGGAATCCAATTCTGGGACTTGTCTCTTTTAGTCAGAAGCCCAGACCCTACTCTGCAGAATATATAGCCCCACGTTTAACAGTTGCCCTAGAGATTTCGCCCAGATCTGCAGCCAACACAGGCTATTTGGTTGCAACTTTACAGAGATGGAGCCTACTTGAGTTCTGGTTGTGGGGGGTGGAAGGTCCTCAAGAAATACTTATGGATGCAGAACATATGCTCAGGGAACATGTCCCTGCCCCAGCTGGGCTTAAACACCTTCCGCACCAAACACCAGAAGGGGCTTCAGCTGCCAGTCTGCACCCCAAGCACCCCCACTACCTCTTCGAAGTTCCCCTCCATGGGCTTGTATGCGAGCAGCAGCACTGAGCGCATGAGGTCGCCCACCAGGATGAAATCGCCCTTGGTCTTCAGGTAGAGCGCCATGATGTTGTTGTAGTGATTGCACTCGGTGCGGAGCTCCTTCTCTGTGGTCCACTCATAGAGCCGCACCTGGAAGGCACACGAGCCTCAGCCTGGGAGCCAGGTCCTTGGGTGCCTGTTCCCCACCAATGCTCCACTGCAGCACTGCATCCCGGGGGGCAGTGTGGGTGGGCACCTGTCTGATGTGGCACTGGACGAACATTTTTTATTTTAGTTTTTATACTGCTGAAATAGGAAAGGAGGGCAAGCACATCAAACAAAGAATACAACATGTCCTTTACATGAAAAAACAAGCCCACGGAAAGGAGACAGCAGTGCCGGTGTAACGCTACGGACACAGTGAACGGGACATCTTGTGTTCAGTTTCCTCATCGGAAAAGAAAAAGAAGAGGCTGTGGCTCAAGTTAAAGCATTCGACTAGCATGCGCGAGGCACTAGGTTCAATCCTCAAAACCACATTTTTATATTTATAAAATAAAGATATTGTGTCCACCTATAACTAAAAAATAAATATTAAAAAAAAAAAATTCCAACCACCTCTGAACCCTTCTCAAAACTCATACATTCCTGGAACTTTTTCATATGAACCCAACAAGTAGAGAAAACTGAATGGGAAAGTCCTACAGCAAGCACTTCCAGTAACTAAAGGAATCTAAAGAACCAGATTCTGTGGCTGCCCACTACTATCCTCCAGGAGGTTAAAAGAAACCCTATTTTTCTTCTCCATTATAATCTTTCTTTAATTTCAACCACAACTCCAAAAAACTGAAGATGGTTTATAATCAGCAGTGAAGGGCAGATAACTCAATACAGCTCCGTGCTAAGGAAAACAGATTCAAGTTGTCTGAGTGGACAGGCCTTCCCTGGCAGGTCCTTCAGGGCCTAAGTCATCCTGCATGGCCTCTGCATATTGAGGAACTCCTGAACAGAATACACTAAGCCATGATTTCTCAAGCGATGTCCAAAGAACCCCAACTCCTCAAGTCATTTGTTGTAATTATAATTGCTACCACAACTCCATTCACGGGTCCCCCCAGAACACCCATCTTCAAGTAATCCTAGCACGTCTGGACCTCCATACTCTAGCAATGGGAGTAAGGAAGGCTCCTCAGAGCTCCACAGGCCCTGACAACACCCCACCCATCTCCCTCTCACCATCTATCATGGAGACAGTCAAGACCAAGGTCAGACCCATCAAAAGCTTGACTCCCATTCTCTCCCCCAAAGACTCATGAGCTCTGCTGTCCAATATGGTAGCCACTACCAATGTGGCTAGTTCAAGTTCAGATGTACTATGAATATAAAATATACTCCAGATTTTGAAGTTTTAGTATGAAATAATGTAAAGTATCAAGTTATTTATACTTGTTATGGTTTGGATGTGAGGTATCCCCCAAAATCTCATGTTTGAGACAATGTGAAGGTTCAAGGGAAATGACTGGGTTAGAATAATCTTATCCTAATTAGTGAATTAATCCCCCATAGGGATTAACTGGATGGTAATTGAAGTAGTAGAGTGTGGCTGGAGGAGGTAGGAATTGGGGCGTGACTTTGGGGGTACATATTTGTATCTGATGAGCAGAGTCTCTCTGCTTCCTGATCATCATATGAGTGGCTTCCCTTCACCACACTCTTCTGTCATGATGTTCTGCCTCACCTTGAGCCCTAAGGAATGAATCCAGCCTTGTAGAGACTTCTGAAAATGTGAGCCCTAAATAAACTTTTTCTCCTCTATAATTGTTCTGATTGGGTCCTTTAGTCACAGCAGTGAAAAAGCTGACTAAAATAATGATGACATGTTGAGACATTTTAGATAGTGTTAACTATATTATTACAATTAATTTCACTTACCATTTTTGGGAGGGAAGGGGTACTAGGAATTTAACCCAGGGGCAACTGACCACTGAGCTATGTCCCCAGCCCTTTTTTAATACAGGGTCTAAGTTGCTTTAGGGTCTTGATAAATTGCTGAAGCTGGTCTTGAAACTATGATCCTCCTGTCTCAGCCTTCCAAGCTGCTGAGACTATATGTATGCATGCACCACGGCACCCACCAGCCTCAACTGCTTTTTATATTAATGCAACTGATAGAAAAGTTAAAATTCATGTGGTATTTCTATTGACCAGGAACACATGAGACATCTCCTGAGCTGACTGCCCATCCCACTCTTCCCAATTCTGACATCCATTCACTATGCCTTCTGGAACAGTCATTAATCAAGTGTCCTTGCTTCCCTTGTTTACCTCTTTCTCTGGCCAGTGCCCTTATCCCTCCAATTGAAATGTGGCCCTCCCACTGTCCCTCACTCCACTGGCCTAGAAGCAGGATGGTCTTCCATGTTCCTCCTCACCTAGTAATTTCAGATGTGTCCCCTTCCCCTCTCCAAAGACCCCAATTTTGAACTTTATATCACCAGACTATAGCACCGTGTCCCTTGGAGCAGCCACTTGGACACTCACACCACCTTAGGGCTCTCTCCTACAACATGCCCACAATTCTTGATACTTTACTTTCTTACCTTTCTGCCCTCTTTCCCACTCATCTTGTCCATTTATATGATCACCATTTGAGCCTGTCATTAAAAAGAACTGCCCCTGCTCCTGAATCTCGTGTCCTCAGTTGCCAGGCATCTGTCATTATCCCCACAGCTCTAGAGATTCGCAACTCCCATACCCCCTCTCCCTTTATCACATTGACCAGACGAAACCTGCTTATGGTCAGTCAATGACAGGAGAAGGTGAACAACCAGCCAGGATGACTGTGCTCATTTTAAATTCAAGACTAACTGAGAGGAAGGGGTCTCCTACCCTGCTCAGTAACGTACACATCCCTAGTCCATTCGCTTCTTTGGTCCTTAAACAAAGAATCCACAGCCTCTCTACTCTCTCAAACCTCCAGCACCTCCCACAAGCAAGAGGGCTTCCACATGTCCCGACTCTGCCATCTCAGACCCACATGGTGTACCACATCCCACCTCCTCTGCCCATTCAAGAACGAGACTTTGGGGGTCAACCTACCAGCACGGTGTAGCAGTATGTCCCATACTGAAAAATTTAAAACAAAAGCTTTCAACCGGACATTTCCCTCTAGTCACTGACCTCCTTACTCTCTCCTAAGGGGTTTTCTATACTCGCTGTCCTCTCCTCCTCATCCTGGTTGAACCCACTTCAGTCAGGTTTCCACCCCACCATGCAACCAAGAGAGTTCTGATCATCACTACCGACATTCATGTGGTTAAAACCAATGGTCAACTTCCTTTTTTCATTTTTTACAGTACTGGGGATTGAACCCAGGAGTGCTCTATCACTGAGTTACAACCCAGCTTTTTTATATTTTTATTTTGGAGACAGGGTCTTGCTAGGTTGCTGAGGCTGGCCCTGAACTTGTGATCCTCCTTCCTCAGCCTCCCAAGTCACTGGATGATAGGGGTGTACCATGGCACCCAGCTGAAACCAATGGTCAACTCAATGCATGTTACCTGACTCCTGGCAGCATTTGCAATTTGCCAGTTCTCTCCTGCTTGAAATATTTTCATCCCACGGCTTCCAGAAACTGTTTTCTCAGTGCTCCTCCTACTTCACAAAGTCATCTTCTCTGTACCTAGATCTTTTGCAAGCAGGAGGGTACCAGGGCTGTTTCCCTTGTCTACCACTTTCCATGAAGGGGTGATGCTAAGAGATCTAATCCAGACTTCTCACTTAAACGTCCCCTAATAGCTGCCATGCTACTTTCCAGCCTCCCTCTTCCTTTGATTCCAAACCTTTCCATCCCAGTTACCTGGGTGACATCTCCACTTAGTTACCCACTGGGATTTAATATGTTCACAACCAAATGTCTGGTTTCACCCTTCAACCCTGCTCTACTCACAATCTTCCCTGTCAATCACCGGCAGCTCCAACCTGCCCGTTGCTCAGGCCAAGATCCTCATTCCTGGCCTCTCGCCCTCATGGGTTTTTTGTTTGTTTTATTTACTTCAGTGATGCTTGATTTTTCATAAAACAATGCAAAGCAAGCCAATTTTTGTTTCCAGTAGTTAAAAGCACCCTTTAAAAAATTAAAAGATTAGAATATGGATCACACGGAGCTGTTTTCTTTAGAAGCACATAAGTAAATGAAAATGCCACAAGGATATCACACGCACATCAAATCAGCTCAGGACAGGCAGGGGGCAACAGGGTCCACCTGTCTAGATTCATCCTGGCAGACATTCACTATAGGGGAGCAGTTCTGCCTTTGGGCATGAAGCAGGTTACAGAGGTACATGAGGTATACAAGACTCATAAGACGCACATCTATGTTAGAGCACCAACAACATTTGTCTTTTTTTTTTTTTTTTTTCAGATGGTCTCACTGTGTTGTTCAAGCTGGTCTCAACTCATAGGCTCAAGCAACCCTCCCGCCTCAACCTCCTGAGTAGCTGAGATTACCCCAATCCCAGCTTTCACCCCTCATCTTCAATGCATCAAAGCTCCCCCATCCCATCTTCATAACATGCATAATCTTATTTTTCTTTTCCTTTTGTGGGGTCTTGCTATGTTGCCCATGCTGAGCAATCTTCCTGCCTCAACCTCCCAGATGCTGGGACTAGAGGTGTGTGCAACACACCACATTTAGCATCTGAATACTCTTTACTTTATCCCCTGGTCCCAGAACCACTGACTGACATCTGGATATGACAAGAGCCCCCTGATATTGCTTTGATCCTTGGTGCCCTGTGGCCTTGCCAAAGAAGCATAAGGTATATAAGACTCAAGAGATTTCCACTACCCTCAGAATAAAACTGAAAATCCTTTTTTTTTTTTTTTTTTGCATACTGAGGATTGAACCCAGGGGATGCTACATGCAAGTCCCCAGGCCTTTTTGTATTTTATTTTGAGATAGTCTCACTAAGTTACTGAGGTTGGCCTCAAACTTATGATCCTCCTGCCTCAGACTCTCAAGTAGCTGAGATTATAGGTGTGTGCCACAGCACCCAGCTAGAACCACCAGCCTCCCAGAATGTGCCAGCCCCTTGATGCCTTTGACTTAGCTCCCCGGACACCGGGCCTACTCTTACCTGGATGTCTCAGTCATCTCCCTCAGATCCAGACAGGGCTCCTCCCTCCCTCTGTGGAACCTGTCCCAGTGTGATGGCATGCAAGAGACCCTCCTGACTATCTGCTAGGAAAAAGGACTCCCACCCCCATGGCCCTCCCCCAGCCCCAGCCCCCTTTACTTTCACTATATCGTAGCTTGTGTATCTATTTGCTCTCTTAAGCTCCAAAAGGGCACCTCTCTGTCCATTTTACTTATAACCAAATCCCAACTACAGTGCCTGGCATGCAGCAAGTGTTCAACTGGTATTTTCTGAAGGAACAAACTGACTAGAAACTTCTGATCTAAAGTATTCAAGTAACACTTCCTTACTTTCTGAACCTTTTTTTTTTTAAAGAGAGAGAGAAAGAATTTTTCAGTTTTCACTGGACACAACATCTTTATTTTATTTATTATTTATTATTTTTTATTTTATTGAGGATCAAACCCAGCGCCCCGAGCATGCCAGGCGAGCACATTACCGCTTGAGCCACATCCCCAGCCCCTACTTTCTGAACCTTTAACATGCTATGATTCACTGTGACCCTCCAAGGCAAAAGGGTTCCAGGACACAGCATTTTCCCAATTTATTTCACTATAAAATTAAAAATGGTTTTTAAACAAAACATGAAGTTGTACACCTTAAATATGTATAATTTGTTTCTTGATTATATCTCAATAAAACTCAAAGTTTTTCTTTTGCAAGGGAGAAGGTAAAGTCATGGCAGAAAAAGAAAGAAGTGGAGGGGCTGGGCTTATGGTTCGGTGATAGAGCGCTCGCCTCATGTGTGCGTGACCCCTGGGTTGGATCCTCAGCACCACATAAAAATAAATAAGTGAAATAAAGGTATTGTGTTCCGCTACAACTTAAAAAAAAAGAAGAAGAAGAAGAAGAAGACGTGGAATATTTTACAGCACTAGTATTTCAAGAAACATGGTAGGATAATATGGTTTGGCTCATGATGTTCACGTGGATTTCATGTTTTTTTGACACTGAACACCGATTTCCGGGGCTACAGCCTTGTTAGTCCCCTCAGCACTCAGGATCTGATACACTTGGTTATATGAACCAAGTGCAGTAGCCAGGTGCAGTGGTGCACACCTGTAATCACAGCGACTCAAGAGGCTAAGGCACAAGGACCACAAGTTCAAAGCTAGCCTCAGCAACTTAGTGAGACTCTGTCTCAAAATAAAAAATAAAAAGGGCTGGGGATGTGTCTGAGTGCTTAAGCACCCTGGGTTCAATCCCTGGGGTTCTTTCAAAAAAATAAATTAAAAAAAAATTATTTAATAGAATATATACACACCACACACACACACACACACATATATATAAACCAATTGCAATGCCTGTCTCTGCTCCCCTGATTCCCAACTCAGAGCTCCGTCCTCCATTCCCACTAGTTTGCTATCCTCAAAAGCCTATACATACACGAGCCCCAGGTAAACTTAAGGGAGAATGTTGTGCAAACATGGTGTGCAACCTGAAGTGGTGTGGGTCTCACCGTGCTATTGATGCTGGCGAGCAGCTTCCCGTTAAATTCCACCATGGAGTACACAGCCCCTTTTACTTCCTTTTCAGCCACAGTCTGTAGTTTTCCTGGGAAGAAAAAGGAGTTTTCATTCTTTTATGAGAGCCCACTTTACCTCATGTGGCTAGAGCCACTCTGGTTCTAAACCCCTTGCCTGAAAAGCAAGAAACACAGAATCCATATAGAGAGAGGTGAACCACCCCCTAGAGGATGAGCCCCACGGCAGTGTGCAGTGATCCAGGGAAGTATGCAAGCCACCTCCCCCCTGTGAAGACCAAACTTCATCTTGGCCTCATGGCTGGCTTCTGGGCTGATAGTTAATCTTTACAAACATCTAGGGTAGGAGTGGTGAGAACAGGTGCAGAGAAACAAATGCAAAGTGCTGAAGCTGGAAGGGAAAGAGCTCCTAAGTGCTGGGGCAGCCAAGAGGAAAACCAATAGGGGAGTCTCGACTCCTACTCCGGCCACAAGATTCTCTCACCCACAATTCACCCGACCCCCTCTCTTCCACCTCTCAAAACAACAGACAAGGGGAGAAACCTCAGCTAGACTTAACTGTGCCTGTGCCCTGCTCACCTACTCTGGGATTCAGTCAAACAGTCAACTGCTCGAGAGGAAGAACAGAGCGCCTCTTCTTGGCTTCTAAGCCCAGTTCTTCTGTTGCTTAACTGAGGCTGAGACCTCAACAGTCTGTCCCTTCCCGGCACTTCACATCCTTCAGAAGTGGGAGTTGGGGCCACTTACCATCAGAATACTGAAAGACGACAATTCGACCCTGCTTGGGCTCTGCCTCTTCAGGATACACCATTGCTGTGCCCACAATGAAGTATGTGTTGGGGTCTTTGCCCAACTTGCAGGAGACCAGGCTGAGTGCATACTCATTCTGTAGAAACTGGTGGGCGTGAAGCACTAAAAGGGGAGCACAAGAGCAGGGCCTGGCTGATGTCCCCTTGCCCCATCTCCACACACACAATCCCATCTTTCCTTGAGGCTGGTGGCTTACGTCATGATAGAACACTAAAGTCTTCTCAGGCTACCCATCTCCCATCAACCTAAGTTGAAGAGAGGGTACCCAGCGCTCCACACTCACAGCAACTCCCAAAGGCCCACCCCCTTCCTCTCCTTCTAGGAGGGTCTTCTACACAGTCAGGCTCTGGGGTTTTTTGGAAGAGCTCAGTTTAGGGAGGATGTGAGGAGGAAAAGACAGAGCTCATTTGCACCTTCAAAGGTGTGCTGGTCGATGATAAGGAGGTTGTGCACCTCCACCTCTTCTCCAAAGGAGGTCTCATGAGGGGCAGTACTGCTGGAGAAGAGCTTGCTGGAGCTGACACTGCTAGACAGGGCCTGTGAACAGAGAGAAGGCACATCAAGAACCTCATCAGGAAGGGATCAGTGAGATCAGGGAACAAGGCAGAGACTGAACAAGGAGAAGAATGGGCTGGGGCTAGCTCAGTGGTAGAATGCTTGCCTCACATGCACAAGGCCTGGGGTTTGATCCTCAGCACTGCAAAGCAGGGGTAGGGGGAGAAGCTAATGGCTGGCAGAGTGAGTGAAGCATGACAAACAGTGCTTCAGAGAAGATGTTGGAACCAATGACAAGAAGAAGCCAGTTTATGTATGCAACTGACATTCTGGCCCAAAACCTAAAGTCATCAAACATCATTAAAAAACAGTTGATGCTGCACGGTGGTGTACGCCTATAATCCCAGGGGCTTGGGAGGCTGAGGCTCGAAGCAACTCAGTGAGACTCTGCCTCTAAATAAAATACAAAAAAAGTTGAGCAACCCTGGGTTTAATCCCCAGTACCAAAAAAAAAAAAAAAAAAAAAAAAAAACCAGGATACTACAAATCAAGAAAAGCTGAAGAGGAAAACGGGTGACCAACAAAGTGACAACGCCACCATCTTCAACAGGAAGAGCAGGGAAGCACTTCAAATGAAAAAATAATGTAAAGATCTTCATTATCAATTAAGAAAGGAGGTCCTGTCAGATATGTGGCAGGAAGAAGAGAGAACAAGCAGCAGAAAATGATCCACTAAGCCAATGATGTGCACCTCTAGTTTTTCTACTGTAGTCATTTTACAGATGGAAAAAACTGAAGGCTAGGCTTGCCCAATCAAGTCACATGACCAGCACTGACCCTCAGACCAGTTCTATCAGAACCCTCCCGCTCTTGCCTGTTATACCATACTGCCAATGGAGTCATCTGACTGAGAGGACAACAGGAATTGTCCCTGTTGCAAAGTTATCAGGCAACAACCATGTTTGCTTCTCTTTTGCAGCAAAGGAGTGAATCCAGAGGCACCCTACCACTGAGCTACATCCTCACCCTTTAAATTTTTTGTTTCCAGACAGGATCTCACCAAGTTACTCAGGCTGGCCTCAAAAATCACCATCCTTGCCAGGGACAGTGTTTCACGCCTGTAACCCCAGCAGCCTGGGAAGCTTAGGCAGGAGGATCCCAAGTTCAAAGCCAGCCTCAGCAATTTAGTAAAGCCCTGAGCAACTTAACAAGATTCTATCTCAAAATTTTAAATAAAAAGGGTTGTGGATGTTGCTCAGTGGTTAAGTACCCCTGGGGGTTCAATCCCTGGGCACCGAAAAGAAAGAAAGAAATTGCCATCCTCCTGTCTCAGCCTCCTGAGTAGTTGGGATTACAGGCGTGTGCTGCCACACCCAGCTAGCAACCATTTTTTATAATGTTTTACTGGAACCAGCTAGGCCCACCTGTTGCCTTTCAGGCTACAATGACAAATGTGAGAAGCTAAGACTGACACCATATGACTTGCAAAGCTGAAAACACCTCCCATCTGACCCTTTGCAGAAAGCCTGCTGGTCCCTACCATCATTTCTTTGTCTGCTGCCCTCACCTGGGTGCTGGCACTGGGCCTCAGGGCAGTTGTGCCTCCACTTGTGTCTTGAACTTCAATGCGGCTGGAGAGGACCCCAAAGCACTGGGACACTTCCTGATAACAGATCTTCCTGCACAACAAGTACAGAACAACAGGGCCACTCAGAAAATCAGAGGCGTTCTCCACCCACTCCCGGCAGTTCCCACGGCCTGCACTCACCTGGGAGACTCGTAGAGAGGAACCGTGCGAATGTGCAGCTTCTGGATCTCATCGATGGTGCCAATGGTGAGGGTGCTATTGTTGGCCAGTGCCAGGCTGGAAAGAAGGGTCTGGGTTTAGATTGAGTAGACCCAAGGAAGGGAAGGATTCCACGAGGCAACTCCACAGAGGGAAGAAAAACAAGGTAGAATTATACCAGCTTACTCTAGGGCAGGGTCTCAACCTTGATTCTGCTAAAAATTACTTGGGGAGAGTTCATTCCGATGCCTAGTTCCACCCACAAGACACTCCTATTTAACTGGACTGGATGGGTCTGGGTTTAGATTCTTAACAGTTTTCTATGTGATGCTGATGTGAAGCCAAGGTTGACAAACCAAGTGCTCCTGATCTAAGCAGGACAGTGATTCTCACACTACCTTGTGTACCAGCAACGGCTAGCTGCAGGGCTCTTGCTGCCACCAACCTTTACAGTTCTTTTTTTCTTTTGGTGCTGGAACTCAAACACAGGCCTTCCTCTCTACCACTGAACTATAACCCCAGCTTCAGAATTCACATTTGTAAGAAGTTCCCAAATAGTGCTGGCTTTGGTTGGGGATACCCTTAAGAAACCCTGCTCCAGAGGAGTACATGATGATGCCTGAATCTGGGGTTCTGAAGTTTAATCAACTGAATCACCTGAGAAGTTTTCTGAAAATATATATTATACAGTTGAACCTCAGATCTACTCAATCAGACTCCAAGAAAAAAAGATAAAGCTCTTTTTATTTGTCTACGGCACCAGGGATGGACTACATCCAGGGCCTCACATATCCTAGGCAAGCACTCTATACAGGACATTATCACCCCAAATCTGTGTTTTTTGTTTTTTAAAAACTTCTTAATGTTTCTAATGGACAACCAGAAGTGAGAATCTCTGCCTTACACTTCCCACCACAGCTATTTACTAATTTTGACACTAGGAAAAAGCTTGAACGGAAGGGTTTGAAGACAACATGATGACCTCAATCAGTGGCTCGTGCTGAAGAAAGAAAAAGAGGCTCACCTGTCAGGGTAACCATCTGAGTTGAGGGGACACATGTAATTCACTTCCTTGAGGTTGACATTGGAGAAGACCAACTTGTGGTTGCTGCTATAGATGACAGTGGGCCGGTCAGAGCAAGCAAAGACGTTGGTGGTAGAAAGAGAACGGAAAGTCCTCAACACTGTGGGCTGGGTGCCCAAAGTCACCTTCTTTCGGTCGCTCAACAAGCCTACAGAAAGAATGGCATCAAGATCCAGTGAAAAGGAAAGAAAACAAGACAAACCGCTGGGTGGGAAGAAGGTTCAAAGCAGAGGCCTGAGGCCAAGAACTCCGTGTACTCAACACTCCCTGTCTGGAAGAGCCCCTCACTCCAACGCTCTTCTTACCTGTCTCAATGTTGAGCCCAAAGTAGAAAAGGGCTCCATCTCCCAAGGCACAAAGGAGGTAGTGGCTACTCTCAAAAGTGGTCATCAGGATGGAGCGAGGAATGATCTCTGTAGGAAAGAGGGACATTAAGTTTTTGTTCCACATTCCAAGTGATCCCACCCCAAGTCACCAAATGACATATACCTCCACCCAGCATCTCCTTGTGCAATAGTTCAAAAGAAGGCAGCTTCAAGATACGGGCAGAGATGTCTGTCCAGAGGCCAATGGCACAAAGTGGGGATAGTCCATTGCTGTCCCCTAATGGGGTGATGTCCAAGCAAGCCACCTCATGTTCCATCTCTGTATGGCTAAACAAAAAGGAATATGGCAGAATAAGGAAATTCAAGAAAGAAAGCAGTCCCAGAGAATAGGGGAGGAAACAAGTGACAAATCACACACACCTGACCTGTCGGAGCTCTTGCGGATGGATCTGCAGGTAGTAAAGGGCCCTCCCCACAGCAACCACCACCTGACTGCTATTGCATGAGGCCACGCTGATGTTCTTGCCCTGAGGTTCCTTCCACTCACTGACCAGAGCTTTGGGCTCTTGAGAGACCAACCTCACAGATGCTGAAGTGATCTAGAGAAACAGCAGCAGTGGAAAGGGGTCAATGTTGCACTTGTAGAGACCTAATAAGCTACATGAGATCTCTTCTGCCCTATCATCATCCCTCAGTAGCCACAGGGGACTGGGTCTAGGACCCCAGCGGGAACCAAAATCTGCAGTTGCTCAAGTCCCTCATATAAAATGGTATTTGTATATACCTACACACACTCTCCCATATACTACAAATCACCTCTAGATTATTTATAATTCCTAAAACAACGTCAATGCTATGTAAGTAGTTGCTATATACTTTGTTTAGAAAATGAAGACAAGAAAAAGCATCTGTACATGTTGAGTTCAAAAGGCAATTTTTCCTCTCAAATAAAATTTTCAGTCCAGGGTTAGTTGATTCCATGGATGCAGAACATATGGATATGGAGGGCTTTCCCCACATTCTTCCAATGTTTAATTACCACCAACATTTTTGATGCAGCCCTGAAAGAGACTGCCTTAAAGCTGCTTACAATCAAGAACTATGTAATGTTTTGAACAGCCAACAATAAAAAATTTAAAAAAAAAAAAAAAAGCTGCTTACACACCAGGATGGGTGGATCCTATTTCACTCAAATGAGGCTTGCTAGAGTAATGCAAACTGCATCCTGGGAAAAGGTATCAATGGCATCAGTCTGTGATGACTAGTCTAGCAGTTTCTTTCAACACCAAAATGAGACCTTCAGGATATCCAAGTTCTTAACTATGCAAGAGTCATTAAAATTACTTGAAGGTCCTTAGTGAAGGTCACAAACTGTATTGTAATATGCATTTGCTTGTTTTGGTGCTGGGGAGCAAACCCAGGCTTTCATGCATCTGCTCTGCAACTGAACACCACTCCGAGCCCCTGAAATATATTTTACAATTTTATTTTATCACTGAAATTAAACAAAAAAGTTGATAACATTGCATCTATTGATTTATCTGGGCTGTCATGACTGAGTTTACATTTAAGGATAAAATAATAGGTAAGTAGGCTGATGCCAGCCTTCAAATCAATTCTTATATACCAGGGACAAAACAAAGACTTATTGGGCTCATTTCACACTTGGTCCACTTGCCCTTTAGTTCTTACTAGTATGTCACTGCCAATTGGCTAAGAGGCAAATCAGTGGATAAAAAGATGGCATCGTTCATTAATCTTCACCAGGAAGACCCTGACTCTAACCACAAAAACAGAGAACAGTTTAAATATCAAGGAAAAAACTAAAAGCTGTCAAGTCACTCCACTCCAAAAGATGGCTGGGAGGTGGGAGGGTGTTCAGAAATCAGGCTCTTGTCGATAAATGCCAATATCTGCCCCATGTCACAGACACATTTCAGGTAAGGATAAGCACAGAAGAAGAGCACTGGTTGTGATTAACATGTGCATGGGGCTGCCAATGATCATGTGGATGAAAGCATCATAATTTTTTGTCTTTCTTTGTGCTTTCAGTATTCCAAATACACATGTATCAGAATTACAATAGGGAAAAAGTTTGATGGTCTCAGAAGATAGAATACAAAGTGCTAAAATAGGACCCAAACATATATAATTGTGTGGAAGAGATCCCATCAATAAATACAATACTTGTACAATTGTGGAAGAAAAATAAACCTAAGAGGAGCAACCATGAAGTCAAGAATTGTTATTTCTGTTGGGCACAATGGCATACACCTATAATCCTAGCAACTTGGAAGGCTGAAACAGGAGAAATAATGGGTTCAAGGCCAGCCTCACCAACTTAGTAAGGCCCTAAGCAGCTTGAGGGGACCCTATCTCAAAATAAAAATAAATGAAAAAGGCTGGAGATATAGCTCAGTGGTAAAGAGACTGTAGGTTCAGTCCTTAGTACAAAAAAAAAAAGTTGTTATCAGGTGATATCTGCCCCCACCAACCTGAATTCCTCCATTATTTTCAGTGTCATAAAAACTGATGGTTTTAAGCCAGATACAGTGGTGCACACTTGTAATCCCAATAGCTAGGGAAGCTGAGGCAGGAGAATCATATGTTCGAAACCAGCCTCAGCAACTTAGTGAGGCCCCAAGCAACTTAGTTGTTAACTGGGAAGAAAAAAGAAAAATGGGAGGAGTGGCTAGGGATGCGGCTCAGTGGTTAAGCGCCCTGGGTTCAATCCCAGGTACCAAAAATAAATAATTTTTTTAAAAAAAACATAATGGTCTTAAAATCCAGTGGTACTCTGTACTGCACTCTAGACAAAATTTAAGTAAATTACCTTCCTCAGTCATTACCTGGATAAGCTGCTGATGAGCCACATTACCACAGAAGAAAGTCTGCTGATCATCCACAAAACCCATCAGTTCAGTTTCTTCCACCTCTTCTCCATTTAGCATGAGAACTCTGCAGCAGGACCAAAGGCCTGAGTTAGTCTGGGACCAGCTTACCCACCTCACAACCTTCATCCCAGCGCCCAAAACTAGAACTAGAACCATCCTTACCGTGTCTGACCAACAAAAGAAAGCACCAAAGTGTCATCAGTCTCTCGGTTGGGGTCAGACCGCAGCGGCCATAAACCTGGAACAAGGAGAAAGGATTAAAAGACACACCACAGACCAATGCTCAATTTGCATACCTAAGGGAAGGACAGCCTGGCTCACATAGGAGCAAGAAAGTGGGAGTCAGAGTCCTGAGCTCAAATTCCCTTTGTGCTTTTCTGGCTCTAAGATTCTGAAGAAATCAGAGATTTTTAAGAACTTTTTTGAATTGGGACAGGTGGCTCACACCTATAATCCCAGGTACTTGGGAGGTGGAGGCTTGTGAATTTGAGGCCAGCCTGGGCAACCTATTGAAACCTCCATTTCAAAATAAAATTCTAAAATGGGCCAAGGATATAGCTCTGTGGTACAGTACCTGCCTAGCATGCAAAAGGCCATGAACTCAATCTCCAGTACCACAAAATAAATTTTTTAACTGTTTTGAGCCTGATATTTTATATTTATTTGTTTTTGGTACTGGGGACTGAACTCAGGGGTCATTACCACTGAGTTACAGCCCTAGCCCTTTTAATTTATTGAGACCAGGTCTAAGATGTCCTGGCTGGCCTCAAATGTGTAATCCTCCTACCTCAGCCTTCTAAATCACTGGGATTACAAGCGTGCGCCACCACACCTAGCAATATTTTACATTTTAATTTTAGACTGGGTAATATTTTTCCATGACTCAAAGTTAAAATTTATTTTTAGGCTTGGGAATGTAGTTCAGTGGTAGAGCACTTGCCTAACATGTATGAGGTCCTAGGTTTGACCCCAGCACCCCAAAAAGATGATTTTTTTAAAAGTTCACAGAGATGTCTCACCGCCATACCTTTCCAACCCACCCCCCAAGGTCATCCCTACCCATTTTTCATCTAGCCTTCTAATTTTTTTTTTTTAATTTAAGGAAATAGGATAAACACTATTACAAACAAATACAGACATAATATACTATCACTGTTCTTTTTACTTAACAAGCTATGTTGGAGCCCTTATGAGAACACAGCACTTCTTCATTTTCTATCCCTACACAGGAAAATTAGACAGATAGACCCATTTATTAACAAGTCTTCACTGACACTTTCTCAACATTGTGCTCTAACATATAACACCATAAGGAATGAGCTTGCACCCATGCCACTTTGTACACATGAAGGTCTGTGGAGTAGCTTCTCAGAACTGGGATTGCAGCTAAATCACAAAAATCAACTTTCTTTTTTTTTTTTTTTTTTTTTGGTGGTCCTGGAGATTGGACCCACAACCTTGCACATATTAGAGAAACACTCTACCACTGAACAATATCCTTAGCATTTTTTTATTTTGAGACAGTCTAAGTTGCCTAGGCTGGCCTCAAACTTGCAATTGGCTTCAGCTTCAAGCCTTCCAAACAGCTAGGATTACAAACATGCATCACCATCTGTGCCTCAAAATATAATGCTTCATGTTAACACATTTCCTTCTCTAGAAAAGAATGGTATGGTTGCTTGCATTTTTTTGGACCAAGAATTGAACTCAGGGGCACTTGGCCACTGAGCCACATCCTCAGCCCTATTTTGTATTTTATTTAGAGACAGGGTCTCACTGAGTTGGTTAGCGCCTCACCATTGCTGAGGCTGGCTTTGAACTCGAGATCCTCCTATCTTAGCCTCTCTAGCCGCTGGGATTACAGGTGTGCGCCACTGTACCCAGCTTGCTGTTTTTTGGTTGTTTTTTTTTTTTTTTTTAATGGTAGATGGACACAATACCTTTATTTATTTTTATGTGGTGCTGAGCATCGAACCCAGTGTCCCACATGTGCTAGATAAGCACTCCACCACTGAACCATGTCTTCAGACCCTGCTGCTTACTTCTGATTTGCATTTTTCTTATGTGACGCCTGTTACCTATCCACACATATCCTTTGCCAATTGGGGAACAGAAAATCTGGTAATTTTCTTTGTGAAATTTGTTATAAATTAGAGAGACTGGGCTTTTGTCTAAAAGATGAACCACAACTCTTGTATCTGTCATTTCTTCTGACTCAGCTTGCAATGTTTTCTGTTTTTATTTGCAGAAATGTTTTGATTTTTTGTAGTTGAATTTATTGACCTTTTTAGCTTCTGTATCTTGATACACAGTTTAAAAGACATTCCCCATTCCAAAATTATAAAGGAATTCACTTTTTCTTCTAGACTTCATATTTTATTTTTTACATTAAACCTATTTAGCTTCTAGTAAGGTATATAATGAGCAGTAGATAAAACAGATAAAATTGTGGGCTGGGGATGTGGCTCAAGCGGTAGCGCGCTCGCCTGGCATGCGTGCGGCCCGGGTTCAATCCTCAGCACCACATACAAACAAAGATGTTGTGTCCGCCGAAAACTAAAAAATAAATATTAAAAATTCTCTCTCTAATATTAAAAAAATCAATCAGATAAAATTGTAACCAAATTTATCATTTCAGAAGTGACTACCAATCATCTCTATCCCACTGAATCGAGATGCCACCACTATCATAAAATATATTTTCACATGCAATTCTATTTATGGACTTTATGAATCTTCTATGAGATTTTGTCTATCCATGCACCAATAATACACTACTTTTTTTTTTTTTTTGGGGGGGGGTGACAAGGGTACCTCTATATTGCCAGCTTGCCTTGGAACTCTGGGTTTAAGTGATCCTCTTACCTCAGCCTTTAGGATAGCTGGGACCATAGGTGCAATGCTAAAGATCACACTCAGAGCCTTGATCACGCTAGGCAAACACTCCACCACTGAGCTAGCTACATGTCCAGCCCCTGGCTATACTTTCAATTACTGAGGCTTCTGAGTGGGTTTTAATATCTGATAAGGATTAGTTCCTTCTCATTACTGTTTTTGAAGTTTCCTAGCTATTCTTACTTCTTTTTCTACTTGAACTTTTTTAGGTCAAGAAAATAAAAAATCTAGTTATTTCTTGGTATTTTACGTTTATTATTGTTGTCTCTTTTCCTCCACTATTCCTTCTAGTTGACTATGTATACATGAAAACTATTGATTTCAATGTATTATTCTTATACCTTGTTGACTTAGAATTCTTATCTGGGGCTGGGGTTGTGGCTCAGTGGTAGAGTGCTCGCCTAGCATGCATGAGGCACTGGGTTCAATCCTCAGCACCACAAAAACAAGAGATAATGTGTCCACCTAAAACTAAAAAAATACATATATATATATTTTTAAATCTTATCTGTTTTTCAGCTGATTCTTAGGTTTTACAGTTATCTTTTCCTGTGTACTTCCATGCACCTCTATTTGTCTTTTCTCATCCTATGTCTTTATTCTGACTTACTTTTCACAAAATGTACAACTTAAAGTTGATTTTGCTTTAGATTCGATCTGACATTTCTCCTTCCTAATAGGTGAATTTCACCCACCACACTTAGTGACATGTGTGATATCAACTCTACTACTGTTTCAGGTTGTGTTTACTATTTATACATTGTAAAAATCTTTCACTATATAGCCTTTCTCTAATCTCCTTTTGATTATAATTCTTCTGAAATTCAAGAAGATTTATATCTTATTCTAAAAGTTATATTTAAGCCAAATGCGGTGGCAAAACAACTATAACTCCAGTGACTCGGGAGGCTGAGGCAAGAGGGTCCTAAGTCTGAGGCCAGCCTGGGCAACTCAGCAAGACTTTTAGCAACTTAGCAAGATCCTGCCTCAAAATAAAAAGACCCTGGGCTGGGGTTGAGGCTCAGCGGTAGAGCGCTCGCCTCGCACATGCGAGACCCTGGGTTTGACCTCAGCACCACATACAAAAATAAACAAGTGAAATAAAGGTGTTGTGTCCAACTACAATTAAAAAGTAAATATTTTAAAATAAATAAATAGAAGAGCTGGGAGTATGGCTAAGTGGTAGAGCATCCCTGGGTTCAACCCCCACCCAGTACCAAACACACACACAAAAATGTTTACATGTACACTTATGTTTAAGAATTCTATCAGTTCTTCTGTCTAACCATTACATTTAACCTATACTCCTTTCTTCTTTCCCTACTCCTCTATTTCAATACCTGAATTTGATCAGTAATTTTTTTTTTAAGTTTTCCTTTTTTCTTTAAAATATGTTCAAGATTCTACCACAAGATTTGTAATGCCTCTTCTTACTCCTTTATTTTGCTCTGGCTCACACCAAATGTCTTCATGATAGGTAACGAACCCAAGACCTACAGCCTTTGTTCACTGAGAAACTACCTTTGATGCCTGGTAAGTCGATGCTGGCATGTTCATGGATTCCAATTCCATTCCGGATGATCCGCAAGGAACCTTCCTTGAAAGCCCCAGAGCAAGTGACCAGCTGCAAGTAGAGAAAAGGTTTCTAAGAACTACCAACACTGGGGCAATCATATATGCTATCCCTAAATCCCAGCACCCTTACTATAGAGCTCGGTTTGAGACTGCAGATTTAGCAGAGGTCAATCTCCAGAGTCGCTCGAATATGCCAAGCAGACAGGATGTCTTACTTCTGGAAGTCAAAAGCTCCCACCATTGATTGCTCCTAACAAGCTTGCTTAGATCCAAAGTCTAGTTTACTAGAAAGAGCAATGATCTGGAGCCAGGCACTCCTGCCATTTATTACGCAGGTGACATTGGGACAAGTTATTCAAACTTTGTCAGCCCTAAATTTCTTTACTTCTCAGATGGCCAAGAATCAATTCCTGTCTAGCAGGGTAATGTATATAGGGTGCTTGGCAGATTAAGACAGACACAAAATGAATGAAAGTTTTCCTTACATCCCTGGGATTAGTGAGTAAAGCTCTTAAAAGTATGTTCAGTGTACACTTCTAGATAAGCACAGCAAGAACAGTTTGAGTGAGCATGACAGTTTGAGTGGGCTTGACAGTTTGAGTAGGCATACCAAGTATCCATCTCCACATAACCCTCTTACCTGTCCCTGCCCCTGCCTCTCCAGGTCCACCACACACATATCCACGATGGGTCCTAAATTGGTAAAGGTTTCCATGGCCACTACATAGGAGCCTTGTTCATTGCTGTCAACATTGAGCTAAGAGGAAAGAAAGATATTAGTCCCAGAACAACCCCTAACAGACTAACAGTAGAGATGGTTATTATCCAAAAGAAACTCTCAATCCTATAGATCTGTCCTTCTTGTACTCCAACAGATGCTCCTAGAAGGGGACAGTTAACTTAAGGAACATGTCTACTCCATGTGACATGGTAACTAGTCAGCAAGTTCTAATTCAGGTCTTATACACGGATTTCAGAGAAGCAGTGATTTTAAAAATTAAAGTAAAATGTTTGCATGCATTTTTTTTTTGCAGAGCAGGTCCAGTGTTAGTACTCTAGAGGGGATCCATCACCTTACACTGTGACCTATTTGAGAGTTGAAACCAGGTCTTGCTCGTCATGGCACCCACGGCACCTAGCACCTTGCCTGACACATTTGCTCAAGAACCATGAAGTCAAAGAGCTAATCAGGGGTAGGTTGTTAAATTAACTAAGTAGAAAGCTGCAGAGCAGGGATGTGGAAAAAGTGTGAGGCATAAACACAGAGAAATTTGATGAAGAAACAATAAGTACAGCAAAAAAAGGAAAAAAAAAAAAGAAAGAAACCGGAAAGATGTCCTCTCACCTTCACAAGCTGGGAATCACCTAAGCGAGACCCGACAAACACAACACCATTATCGAGGTATGTCAGGCATTCAGCAATGGAGGTCTAGAAAAAGTCAGCACATGAGAGAAATCAGGATGGAGCCCACATGGCCTCTAACACCTACAGAGAAACTCTCCACTGCAGCCACCATTCAGAAACTTTTCTCCACTCAAATCCCAGGCCACACTAAGCAAATATCACTACTATATCATTAAAGTTTATGATTCATTTATCACGTCCCTCCACTCAGAAAAGTCTATAATTTATCTTGTACACGCCACTCCAAACCTCTAAACGTCACCGTATAAGCATTAAGCTTTTTGGGGAACCCCCTCCCAGGACTATCAACACTACATTAATCTTTTAATTCCATACTGTATCATTTGTTTCTGCTTGAGGTAGTGCCTAGGAGCCTGTGAGATTCTCTAACATATAACTCATTTGAAAATAAACTTTTTCACATCAGGACTGACAGCTTGTTGCTAGTTGTTAAGCAACATAACTCCCAGAGCAGAAGTGAGGAAACTCATCCATCATCACTAGGCACCTAGGAGATGAGGCAGAGGAGTAGGGACAAGTCCTACCTCTCCGAGGAGTTCCACACGGAGATCTTTGAGGGTGACAGTGCCATCCATCTGCTCCTCCTTCTCCAAAAGCAGCATGAAGAGTCGTCCCTCCATGTCTCCCAGTAGGTATCTAGAACCGTTAGGATCTACCCGATTGTGGCACACAATTGTGCTTTGCTGCCAGTGGAAGGGAACAGTCCTTAGAGTAACATCACGCAAACCTGAGCTGACCACTCCCTTTACCAAATCCAGCCATTTCACCAGCAAGGAATACAGTCTACTTACATTACATGATAAAAAATGGACAGCTCTATTTATTTTTACCATGAAAATGATTTTGTGAGGCACTCAATTAATATACCCTAAATGTTTACTCACATATCGTTCTACGTAAAACAAAAATATATAGAATTAGGGGGCCTAGAGGGTGTAGCTCAGTGGTAGAGCCCTTGCCTAGCGTGTTTGAGCCCCTGAGCTCAATTCCTAGAACTTGCTGCAAAAAATAGAGAGAAAGGGAGAAGCTGCAGCTGCAATTATTTCACTAGACTCTGAATGTATCACTGATGTTATTCTTTATTCTCAAAAAGAAAATTTTTTATTAAGTTTTTAAGGTTTAATTTTCATGATTTGAATGTTGAGGCTTGAAAATTTTTGACTCATTTTTTAATTTCTATATAATTTATCAACATAACTTAGCAATAATTTATCAGTATATGATTTGAATCAAAACTTTTTCCTTCTTAAAGTTGCCCAAGTTGATGAATAGAATAAACCTATTTTGATTGGTATTTCTTTTACTTAACAAGCAAGCTCTTTGTAAGCAAAACAGGCCAAACCATTTGTTTATATACATAGTGAGTAACGTGACAGATGTCTGTAAATCTCCTTTTGACAAAAGGGGACTAAAGGAGTAGCAGGGTAAGAACTAAGAAAGAAGAGGTCTAAGAAAAAGGTAAAAGGCTTGCTCACCTTGATGATAGGAGGGGCAATCGCCAGGTATTTGTCACCATTGTGATAGGTGATTGACTCCTGTCCAATGATGATGGCTCCTCCAAAGGGCTCTGGGACTGCAGGAGAAAAACAGCAGGGTTAGAATGCTCAGCACTTTGGACCAAACCAGAGGCAGCAAGGGCACTAATCCAGATAGCCCTAAGGTAAACTTGAAGATAATCATTATTTTAAAAAGGACATTGAAGACCAAGAAAAACAACAGCCTTTTGAGAGTCCCAGGGTCTCCAGCAAACTAAGCAGGCACTCTGCCATTGAGCTACACGCAGCCTAAGGTTTCATCCTTTTTTTTTATATATATTTTTTTAGTTGTTGATGGATCTTTATTTTATTCATTTATTTATATGCAGTGCTGAGAATTGAACCTAGTGCCTCACACATGTGAGGCAAATGCCCTACCACTGAGCCACAACCCCAACCCCATCCTTTCTTTTAAGATGAGATCTCCCTATGCTGCCCAGGCTGCTCTTGAATTCCTTAGCTCAACTGATCCTCCCACTTCAGTCTCCTGAGGCTGGGAGTACAGGCACCTAGCAGGGTTTTTTGTTTGCTTTGGCTTCTCTTTTAGTGCTTTGCTCTTTCCATTAGCAAGGTATCTTCTTCATGTTCTCCCACGTGCATTCTCCCCATTTTCTCTCTCAAACTCATGACCCTTTCTAACAAGCCTCAATTGTTCCTTAACGTAAATTCCCCCCATTATCAGGGTCACCATTCAGAAGAGTCAATTTTCTTTTAATTAAAGAGTTTTAAAACTTCTCTACCAGGCAACACAGATGACATAATGTTGGGGAAAGAACACAGGATAAGGGGTGGTGCAGCCTGGATTCTCGCCCAGGTCTTGTCACTTCTGTGCAGGCCTGGGCAAGTCCCTCTGGCCCTGTTTCCTCATCTATGAAAAGAAGTCAGATTAGATAAGCTCTATTGGTCTCCTTCAGTTTTATGTTATGCCCAGCAATAAAACAATGAGACTCATCTCCATATGCCACTCTGCATCTCAAGTAAAAGGAAAGTTATACTTTCGAGGGGAGGAGTAAAAACAGAAAATCCAAAGACAAATGGAAAAAGCATTAAAAAGCACATTTAGAGAGAGAAGATGAG
The DNA here is from genome assembly GCF_047511675.1 of Marmota flaviventris. Taxonomy (NCBI): domain Eukaryota; kingdom Metazoa; phylum Chordata; class Mammalia; order Rodentia; family Sciuridae; genus Marmota; species Marmota flaviventris. Next base: position 11,471,701 of record NC_092506.1, on the reverse strand, counting down.
GAGGGGTAAACAACACACACCACCAGTGCTAGAGCACCAAAGGTGAGAAAGGCAACAAGAACAGGAGAACGGATGGAGGCAAATTCCGGAACCCGTAACCAACCTGCAATCACCATGGAGGCTTCAGCCTCTACGTTTTCCTGCTTCCATGGGCCCTTATTGAACTCCTTCTCTCGGAGAGACACCTCATAGGTTTTTACGTGCCGCCCCTGAGGGTCCTGGGGAGAAGGTGGAATGATTAGCCCCTAGGAATGATGATTCTTGAACTGCCAGTCCTGAAAGGGGCCAGACACCACCACCCAGGTTCAGACAATTCTTCCCATCTTTGTCCATCAGCATGCTAACTGTCACCTGCTAAGCCTGTGATTAATCAATTTCCAAGCAGACCACTGCCTGAGATTACTGTTTCTAAACCTCAACCAACTGAGAAAGGTTTCAACAGAAAAAATCAACCTGTCACCTTGCATTGAGCACTGGAAGAGATGCGTGTATGTTCCTCAACCTCAAGGAACTTACAAAATAGCCAGAGAAAAACACATTGTGAAGGTAACTCTAAGAGATTAAAAAAAATATATACAATTCTTAAAAGCATTCTGTGGGGTGGGGTAATGGGAGAGCTCCTCTACAGGAGGACTCCTCTTCAGTACTGCCACTGTCAATGCCATCTTCCCCGAATCGTGACTCTTCCCCTCCTTTTTTGGAATCATGACTCACGTCAGTCTTGGGGCTGCCAAAGTCACCTTTCGAAGCTAAAGAGCAGGGACAGGAAGAAGGTTATATACAGCCAATGGAAAATGGCTCCAACAAAGGCCAAAAGAGTTTAAGAAGTTATAGAAGGAATTCAATGATGTATTTCAGGGCAGGACCACACCTCAATCACTGTGACAGCTCCTGAAGCACAAGCATGAGTACTTTCACATGGGAGACACTCAATTATTTGTCAAATTAAATTGTTGGCATGAAACAGGAGACAGTGATTTTTAGTTGATGAAAAGACCTTCCCATTAATGAGTAAGGGTAAGACCCATCTTCACAAAAAAGTTCAAACAAGCATGGTTTGGGGCCACTGAGACAGAAAAATAAAGACGGTTCACAACTGACAGCCCTGGATCTGGGAACAGTCAGCCAGCCTTGAAAAATCATCAGCACCAATGTTTTAGTGACCTGATATCTACAATACTGCAGAAGGAAGAGAAAGTCACAGGTTTTTTGTTTTTTTTTTCAGCTCTGAAAGCTAGTAGATCAAACAAAATCTCCTAAACCTGTTTCAATTTTATTTAATTAAACTTTATTCCAACCAGCCTTAGACTATAGCACTTACAGTGATGCTAAGAAATACACAAAAGTACACAAGTATTTCCAGCACTTTACACAGCTACCAGAGTGTTTACATGACACACACACTACCCTGCTATGTGGAATTAGACAGTCACTTCCTTCTGTCATTTATTCAGCCACATGGAAGTGAAATGACCTCAGGCTGGCCAGGCCTTTGTTAAAAGTCTAGGATTTTACTAAGACATTGGCATGTTAGACTGGAGCGCCACAACCCCACCCCCACTTAACAGATCTAGACCAGAGAACAGCTGCCCAGGATCAGCTCTGCTGAAGTTTTAGGCACAGACTAAAATAGAAGTCAAGAGCCAGCAAGTCACCCGAAAATGAGTGCTGGACAAATGCAAACCTCTTCTTAGAAGACAGATACAGACATTTGCTCTTTGCTCACAAAGGCCAATTCTAGACAATTTCTCTACGACTAAGTTTTCATAATCCCCTAGCATTCCAGTAAGAGACTCAGACAAAGCATAAACTGGGTCACCCTATAAAACCTCCAAGGCCTACAAACAGAGTATAATCTCAGGATTAAAACCTGCTACAAGCCCTACAGAGCTTGCTGCCTCTACAATACGGACTTTGCACTCAAGAAGGAACCAAAATCGGGCCCATATTAATTGTATCGTTCAAAATACTTTAGGACAAACACATTCAACAATTCTCCCTATGCTACTACCAATTCCCATCATTCCAACCAGTTTTTCCCTTTCTCCTCCCAATTCAGTACCTGGTAGACAAAGCAAATGGTGGGTGCTTGACAACCATATAGGAACTTGACATCGATGACGTGCAATTCCTCCAGGCGGATGTTAAAGGCTTTGAGCTCTTTATTGTCCCGATCTAGTGGAATAACCTTGAAGAGGCCATCATAGAGTCGCAGGCCAATCATTCGACACTCTGGGTCAATGATACCAATAATGCCAGTCTCTGAGGGGCGGCCAATACGGTCCTAAGAAACAAAACTGGGATTAGGAAAGAACCTCAACTTCCACAAAGTAACAAAACATCAGGCCAAAAAACCTGTCCTTCCCAGGATGATTTGAGAGAGGCAGGAAAATGAGTAACATCCCTGACATGCCAAGGAGCCCAAATACTAGTACGTAGCTTTCTGGTTTAACACTGAATCTCAATACATTATTCCCTGTGCCTTGGACTCTCAAAATAGCTCAAAACTTTAAGTGTTTTTTCCTTGTTTCTTTGATCACATAGAGGGCTACCCTGCACTTCAGTGTTCTTCACTGAATCATGACAGCCCTACCTGAAAAACTCTCTCATCAGCCTGAAGCAGCCACCTCACCTGGACGTTGCCATGGGCTCGCGTAATGATATCAATGCTCTCGCCGCTCTGCTTATACTCCAGGATGCAGGCATTGTATTTAGCGGTCAAGATAAACAGCAGGTCCTTGCTCTCCCCCTGGAAACCAACATTATGCCATCAAAAGAGGTCTTTCAAAAACAGGAACAACCTGTCCAGCCTTTAAGCATCATTCTTTAAGCATGCTAAGCTCTTTAAGAACTTCCCAAATTCTTCTCTCCCTAAAGAGAAAACACATGGTGAGTTTGTAACATACACTATGTACACCCAAGCCCTAAGGGTATGTACAAAAGGCCAGAACTGATCTGGTAAACATCTAGTCCTTGTTTTCATGATTCGCCATATCTGCTCTATATACACTGTTTTCATCTATTTTGCACTCAGGCTAATCTCAATCATTCCATTCAAATTCTGAAAGAAGAATGTAATTCCTCCCCATTCCTTTCCAAATATTTGGAGAAAAAAACGTGGTGATAACAATGAAAGCAAAAATGAATCTGCAAAATCTTAACACAAACTTTAAAAACATAAGTGCTTTGTTCAAAGAGTTATAATTGAAATGCTGAACCCACAGTTTTCTTGTCAGATTCAGTTAAGATATAATGAAACAATGGTGGTTATCTAGATAAAAATATTTGAATTATAATAACAATGATTATGAGAGTTGTTAACATGATGGTGAATGCTTCTTATGTGCTAACACCCTGTGTTACTGAATCATTTAATCTTCACAACCCAAGGGATTGATTACTGTTATCCCCACTTTGTAGATGGGGAAATCAAGGCTCTGAAGGGTGTCTCAAGTGATAACTAAAGTGACACCTAAAGTGAGAACACGAATGAAGCTAGGACTGTTCCACTCGATATATCCTACCCTCTGAAGCACAAAGCACTATGGTGACCCATATTTCAAACTGCTTTAATTTCTCCTTCCTGAAGAAGTCAACTTAATAAACGTTTCCCTAATGAATCTCCCCTACTTCCAGAAAGTTTGTTAGGAAAAGTATACCCTGAAATCTGCTGTCAAAACAACCCAAGGCTCGGGCTGGGGTTGTGGCTCAGTGGTAGAACACTTGCCTAGCATGTGTTAGGCACAGGGTTCAATCCTCAGCACCACATAAAAATACATACATACATACATACATACATAAAGGTCCATAAACAAAAATATTAAATAAACAAACAAACAACAACAAAAAGAAAACAACCTAAGACCAACAGTTTTCCTTTTATTGCTCATCACAACTGGAAACACTTACCTTGGGCCTGAAAAGCTCCATGACTGCAATCTTCCCATACATGCCCACCTCCTTGACTGGCCGAAGCCCCTCTGCAGTGACCACATAGATCTCTAATCTCGTGTTTTTGGCAATCAACAAGTTCAAGTCTTCGGCTGAAGTAAAGTGTCCTGAAAGAACAGGTCCTCTAACTTTTGAAGCTGAAGGAAGGGCCTCCCAAGCCCTCTAAATAATCTTATCACATGTACAACTAAATACCCCCAGAACTTGCATTTACTTCATGTATTTCTCTGACTCCTTCTGTTTACTCCTCTTCTTGCTAAATCCAGCACCCCCAGGAGTCTCACTTCACGCATTCAACAAAGCTGCTTCCCTAATCAGACTAAGAAAAGTGAACTGGAGGCCAAAGAGCAGAGTGTCCTTCAATGGACAGTGACTGAACACCCTTCAGATGACTGTTGAATTTTACTATACAAAGGTATAGTAAAATAGACTCTAAATGAAGATGCTGGAGAAAGTGTTTGTCTCTTCTAGTCATCTAAAGCCTCGCCCAACTTTTGCCAAACAGACGGAGTCAAATGAAGAAAATTCCCAGAGCTTTCTGTATTTTCTCTATGCCTCTTGCCCTCCCAGCAATCTACCAATACCACTTTTAGCCATCTAAACAACGGACGTTTTTTTCTAGAATCATTATTAGCAATTTACATAAACGCACAAGTTCGGGGTCTGCACATTCAGCCGAGAAAGTGAGTTCAAGATGAATATTCTTTGGTTCTACACCTCAGTGTCCTTTACGATCCTAGCACACAGTCAACAAGGCAAATCCAGCCCGGGGCTGGGCCAACCAAAACCTCTTCTCCAGCAGCGCCCTCAAGTAAACAACAGCCCCAGGCGAAAGGGTGGGTCTGGAGAGGGCTACTCTTCCTCTTTGGGTGAGTGCGGACATAGCTCACATTCCTCCACCTCCCGGGGCCCCCCAGACTCCCCACGTGAAAATTCTGATCCCAAAGGCGCCATCACCACCACCCCTTCCCCCGACCACAAGAGGCCAATCTCGAGGTTCAAGCAACGCTGCACAACCAACTCACATTTGGCTCTCGGTCCCACTGGACCCGGCCGTGTTCTCGAGGCCAAGTGACCTCCCAGGACGAAAGGGGACCCTCAAGAGCAGGTTCTATTGCCCCAAAGGCGCGTGTTGGAACCGCGCCTTTGAGCTCGGGGCTGGGGACGTTCCTCCGCCGCCGGCGCCTTCCATTCCCCGGCCCGGTCCTGCCCGGCCGCCCCCGGGGCCGCGAGCCTCCCTAGGCCTCGGTTCCCACCAGCTCCCTCCCTCGCCAGGGTCTCCGGCTCTGGCAGTCTCACCGGTCACGCAGCCGTTCACGGCGGTGGGCTTCTGTGCCGTTACCACGTAGTTGTACGACATGTCGAGGCCTGGACCGGCCCGTCGGGAGCCGAGGGCGACGATAGAGAGATGGACACGAGCGAAGAGACAGGGAGCCCCCACCCGCGCGCAGCCAACTCTACTGCCGCTGCCTCCGCCCCAGAAACACGTTGCAGCCCAGAGCGGCCGGGGCGCGGGGCATCACGGGACGGCCTCACCTGGCCTCTTGGAGGACTCAGGCAGCCCAAGGCAGCCAACCAAGGGAAGCTCCACCCCCCGGGTCTCCGCCCCGTCCCTTACCGCCGGAGCTCGCAGTGCCCGGATGAGGGCGAAGCGTTGGGGGCCGTAGCGAAGCCCACCTGCTGCGGAGCTGCCCAAGACAGGGGTGAGGGGGCTGGAAAGGTGCTCCATTGTACCCTGTGTCCTCAGAGCTCGCCGGCCGACCCCTGGCCGCAATCCTCAACCCTCGTCCTTTCGCAGACTCCGTCCTCTTTCTCCATTCATTGCTCCAAAAGCCCTCGGGGCTGAACCCCTTTTGGAGCCGGAAGGAATGCAAAGGCCCTGAGAAGGGAGGGAAGGCACAGGGATCCTGAGTAGAACCGTGCTTCCCCCGCCCCCTTAACTCTGTTTTCTTGAATCCAGCTGAAGTCCCCACCTGGCCTTAGGACACCTACCCCGCCTCACCTGGGACCCACCAGGACGCTCACCTGTGTATTTTATTATTCACACTCTGAAGGGCCCACTAAGACACTTGCCCAGCATTATTAGAGTCCCCTCCCACCCCAGTTGTACGAATTCTGACCTCAGACACCAAACCGGAACTTCACCGGTGAGAACCTTAATGACCCAGGAGGGCATGGCTGTCAGTCTTGCAGCCTTCAGGCCAGGCCACATCAGACAGGCAGGCTCCCCAAAGAGCAGGAGGAGCTGTGGCTTGCAGCACATGCAGAATGCCAGAGAGGAGCTAACATGTTTCCAAGATAAGGAAGCTGAGGCTTAGAGAGAAAATGGTTTTAAGACACCCTCCTCCCCCCCGCAGTAAGTTGAGGCAGATGTAGGTGCAGAACCAGGTCTGGGTTGTTCTCAGTGCATGTGTGCACAGTGAACCTGGATGACCCCAAGACACAGCAGGACCAGGATGAGCTGAGGTATGTGATTTACACATGGGGTTTCCTACAGCAGGACTCACCTGACATGGAGCACTGAATTATCAGTAGAAGCAACACAGGCTTTACAAAAAGACTGTAGACGTGCGTTTGAGCCTGACTCAAACACCAGTACACTTGGACAAGGAACTAGATAGAGCTCTGTTTCCCAGAAACAAAATGGGGTCACACAGTTGGCTCCCTCCTGGTGTAGTGCCAGGCAAACAAGAGTGAGTGTGTGAAGACCTTTGTAATTTTTTCACCATAAGCCATGCCCATGTAAGTGATGAAGTTACTCTGTGGGTAACTTTGCTCCTTGATTAGGAGGTGGGCGCACTGCTCCTGGACATAAAGGCAGCACCGTGCCCAATGCAGATCGATCTATCTCTTGGCAGCCAAGCATAAGTGTGAACCTTGGTCAGCCCCAGGCTGTTCTCCATCCGTTCTCCATCCGGAGCTCACGAACTAGAGTTTGGACTTGGATCAAAGTCTAAGGCAGCTCCCTAATTCCTGAGGCACTTGAGGAGTGGTTGTGCCATTCAACTCAGCAGCCTGTCCCCATAGGTGCTGCTTTCACCTCCACTGTGCTCAGACCGTGGTGACACCCATAGGATTATCCATCCTACAGCAGCTCAGTGCAGAAGTGTGGACGCAGGTTGCTTCAGAGCCTCCCCACCATGGTGAGTCCTGGGGGTGGGAGGCCAGGGCAGGAGAGAACATGGTGATCTTGAAGCAGTAGGGCATCCCTGTCCTGAGCATCCTGGAATTCCTTATGCCCTGATAGAAGAAATACCATTGCCTCCTGAATTTAGAAGGTTAAAAGAGAGGCTCATCCTCTTTCAGGGCCTGATCTCTGCTTCCCTCCCTTTGATCAGGCCACTGGTCCTAGCCAGTCTTGAGGCTTACCTCTAAGCCCCTCTGAAACCTCACTGTCTGGGCCTGGGTTATACATTTAGAACATTAACAGTTATTTGCTCTGTAATAGTTGCTGTACTAGTCACAAAAGGAATCAGGAAGTATGACCTTGTGCCTGTTCCTGAACCACATGTGGTCTGGTCTCACAGCTGGGGTTTATGATCTGGGAAGCTCTGGGCCTTTGCTCCGAGCCCACTCTAAAACTCATCTGAACCTAAGCAAACATTAAACAGATCTGAGTTTAGATTTTAGCCTGCCATCCACCAGCTGTATGGCCTTCTACAGAAATCTTGACCTCTCTGAGCCTCTTTGTCTTCATCTGCAGAACAGCAGATTAAAGCCTACTACCAACTGTCTGTGAGGTGTTGATCAGACCAGAGTTCTCTTGTTCTTGCATAATGCCTGATCTCCTTTCCCTTTTCATCCCCTTAGGTCTCTGGGAACCAGAGATGGCACTGGTCCTTAAGCCCTTCTCTGGCTCTGATAGAGGGGTGGTTGAGACAGATTCTTGGAGGGTAGTGGTGTTGGAAGCTGAGCTTGGAATTGACCCAGCTTCCAACTTTACTGTATGTCCCAGACCCTAGTAAGCTCTAAGAGCCACATATCCATGCCCTTTCTAGGGCAAGACCTGTCATCCTGCACCTCCCTTCAGTCACTTGAGAAAGCAGCCAAAAGGGAACCAGCTTTGGAGCCAGGAAGACCTGGACACTTGCTTGTTGTGTAACTTTTGGGCAAAGTCTTTTAACTGTGTCTCAATTTCCTCCTTGGGCTAATCCGTCCTCCACAGGGTTATTGGGAAAATTAATAGGGAAATGTTCAGAAGCACTTAGAAACAGGCCTGGCTCAGCTCCTGCCCGGGAGATGCAGCGAGATTCTTATTCTGCTTGCTCTCTACTGACCTCATCTTTAAGCAGCCATCGTGGACCTGGTCCTTATTGGACCCAGGAAAAGACTTGTGGGCAGGAAAACAACCTGTGCTGGCAGCCTCAGAAGGAGCTGAGGCCGGAAACGTGGCTCCTTAGGACCTAAATCAGCTGCAGGCTGTCCCTGGACCCACAAGGTGGCGCTGAGAGCCTCTCTGGGCCCACACTAGGCCACCTTTCCCAGTCTCTTGAGGACAAAGGCAGGAGCTTCATCCCGGGTCCACAGCCCTAGCCCAGCGGGCTCCTGCTTTCAGAGCCTGTTTGGGGCATAGCTGCTTTTTATTGAGCTGCTGAAGTCTAGTAAGTCTCTGTTTTGAAGAGAAAGACTTGAGCTCTGGCCCAGCATAGTGGTGTACACCTGTAATCCCAGCAACTCAGAGGCTGCGGCAGGAGGATTGCAAGTTTGAGGCCAGCCTCATCAACTTAGCAAGGCCCTAAGCAACTTAGTGAGACCCTGCCTCAAAATAAGTAAAAGGACCTGGGGATGTGGCTCAGTGAAGACTTAGAACAAGAATGTATCTTCACGGAGTTCTCACATGTCTGCCGAGCCCAGGTTCCAACCACTGTAGCCCCACACTACTCACCTCTCCCTGTACCCCGCCATCAGCTCCTGAGCTCCACCTGCCCACGGCCTGCCTCCTAACGCTGCCCATGACCAAGCAGCTACTGTGGGGGCCCTGCACACCTCTCTTGCAGGCCCCTGGTTGCTTAGGATGATCTAAGTTGTCTCCTGGAGCCACCATACTATTTCACACCCCCAGGCTGTGGCTGGATGCCCTCCGCCTCCTCCCTCCCCCAGGACCCACTCCCTTTTGCCTGCCTGTCTCCTCCTTACCCTTCACAGAGACTTCCAGTTTGTCCTCAGGAGCCGAGGTCCTCTCCTATGCTCCCGAGGCATATGTGCCTTCCCCTGGTGCAGCCTGTGGAGATGGTCTCTGTTTTTACTGAGGTGGGAACAGCACTCTGCTTTCCTTACACACAGTGCCCAGCACTGGGCCTGGCCCACCAAGAGCCCAGGCCAACGGGCCTGCATTAGAGCATTGGGTAGGTGTGGTGCCTGCCTGGGCCCTTCCCCTCAGAAGCCTCAGCCCAAGGCATCTCCTTTGACTAAAGTAGGTGTCGGGCCCCAATTTCTTCAGTTTTTTATACTGAGGATTCATCTCCCCCATTTTCTTTATATTGAAGCCATGGTGCAAAAAGTGAATGAACTTGGCACTGAATAAAAGTCATAAATTAAAAAGGGAAGTCGGAGACTAACATCTACCAGGTCAAATGTGGCCCAACTCAAGATAGTCCTGTGGTCACCCTGGAGCTCCTGGGCAAACAGGAGCAGATCTCTGGTGTAGCCCAGTGCCTGGGAAGACTGCAGGTATCCCTGCTGACCACATCCTGAACCCCCTCCTCCTCCTCTCTCCCAGTCCTCTAAGAAACTGGTGAACTCGGTGGCAGGCTGTGCTGATGATGCCCTGGCTGGCCTAGTGGCATGCAACCCCAACTTGCAGCTCCTGCAGGGCCACCGTGTTGCCCTCCGTTCTGACCTGGACAGCCTCAAGGGCCGAGTGGCACTGCTGTCAGGTGGGGGCTCTGGCCACGAGCCTGCCCATGCTGGTGAGTATGCTGGGTTTGAGGACTCGATGCTGGTATGAGGTACAGGCCAGGTACGGAACAGGGGTTGGTTCCCACTTACCTCCCTCAGGCTCAGACCTGGGCCAGCCATAGCCTCTCTCTGCACCTTGATTTCTATATCTCGGGAGCACGAGCTTGGGCAGGTGAACCCCTGGGCTCTTGAAGCCCTGAGGTCAGTGCTTCTGTGAACTTCCCTGGCCTTCCAGGCCCAGCTGGCCCATCCTCCTGCAGAAAGCCTTCCTGACTGTCTAGCCAGAGCAGGACCCGTCTTCTGCACCCCACTTTGTGGTTTCCCACACAGGGACAAACCTGGGTTTTCTTCTGTTTGGAGCCAGGAACATGAGCCCTCCTTGAGAGCTCTTGGAAGCAGTTGCCCAGGCTTTGGGTACCTTTCCTGTCTCTCTTCAGCAAATCTGTTCATTCACTCAGCAAACATCAGTGGGCCCGCTGTGTGCCTGGCCTTGTTCTTGACACCAGGGGTACCCCAGTGAGCCAGACAGACATGGTCCCTGCTTCCATGGAGCTTAGATCCCACTTAGGGCAGACAGTGGCCTGTAAACACAGAGAGTGCAAAGGGACATAGAAAGACCACAGGACGGCGTGAGGACCAGTGAGCCTCTAGAGGGAGTGACTGCCTTGGGGTGAGAGGTCAGGAAAGGCCTCTCCAAGATGACCCCTGAGAAGGTGTCAGCCATGTGAAGATCTGGGGATCTTTCAGCACAAGCACACAGTAGGGCTCACCAACCATAGCTCTTAGGCATGTGGGAAGCCCCGGGGACAGTGACGGCAGGCACAGTCCCCACCCAGCATCTTCACTCCACACCTCCTGGTCTCCAGGTTTCATTGGGAAGGGGATGCTGACGGGAGTCATCGCAGGAGCCGTGTTCGCTTCCCCAGCCGTGGGCAGCATCCTGGCGGCCATCAGGGCTGTGGCCCAGGCGGGCACAGGTGAGGCTGGTGTGTGGGAAGGGGTGCGGAGGGGGAGAACACCCTGAGGGTGGGATGAGGGTCGGCACTGAGAGGGCTCTGCTGGCTGCTCCTGCAGCGGGGACCCTCCTCATCGTGAAGAACTACACTGGGGATCGGCTCAACTTTGGCCTGGCCCGGGAACGCGCCCGAGCAGAAGGCATCCCTGTGGAAATGGTGGTCATCGGGGATGACAGTGCCTTCACTGTCCTGAAGAAGGCAGGCCGGAGAGGCCTCTGTGGCACAGTGCTTATCCACAAGGTGAGCGCCCACCCAGGGCACTGAGACTGGCCACTGTCCCTTTGGGCAGCACGTGGTAACTAGACCTTTCCATTCACTCCTCGCTGACCCAGGAAGGCCCACCATCCCTCAGCACCTAAGTCCAGAGTGCAGGCACTGCCCATCCCCCTCGCTTCCCGCCCCTGCAGCCAGGCGGTGGCCCTGATCTGGCGCCTCCCCACAGCCTGTGTTAGCACCTTCTCCCCCCTGCCTTCCTGCGTTGCCTTGGTTCAGGGCTCATCTGACTTGCCCACCTCACCAGGCTCCCCCTGCTTCCTGCCTTGCCAGTCGGCTCTCCACACTACCGTCAGAGGTGTCTTTCAAAAATGTGTATCAAACCAGGTGCAGTGGTGCACACCTGTAATCCCAGCGACTGGGGAGACAAGGCAGGAGGACCACAAGTTTGAGGCCACTTAGGCAACTTAGCAAGACTCTGTCTAAAAATGTCATTAAACGGCTGAGGAAATAACTCAGTACTAAAGCACTCTGGGTTTAATCCCCAATATCACCCCCACCAAAAAAAATGCTATCTGACCAGTGTTTGCTCACTGAAAACATCTTGGGTTACCAGAGTCAGCCCAAGCTCCTGGTCAGATGCCCACCACACTCCTGCCCTTCTTCCCTGACCCTCACCCCTGGCTTCACCTCCCAGCCTCCCTGCCTTCCTCCATGCTCTGGTAGCCCCAGGCTCTGTGCCTGCTGGGCCAGGCTCACCTCTGAGGCTTTGCTCGCACTGTATTTATGGCCTGGCGGCTCCTTTCCTGGCCAGCCTCCTGTGGCTTTGCCAACCCTGCTGTCTCTAGCCTCAGCTCTGAGGTCCCCCGCCTGGGAAGCTATCCCTGCTGGCTGCAGAGCCCCTGCTGGCTAGGAGCCGCTCAGTGCTCCTGTGACGCTGCCACCTTCTTCCCTACCCGTCTCCAGGCAGAGTTTCCTGAAGGCAGCGACTGTGGCTCACTCCTCTTTTTTTTTTTTTTTTTCCCTCACACATAACAGATAGCAAAATTGGGTGGGTGAGTATGTGGATGGGTGGGTGTGTAGATAATATTCTGTGGGAGAAAACTCTAAGTTAGGAAACTGGTCACCAACTGGTGCCATTGGACAAGTCACCTCTGTCTCTCTGGGTAAAGTTCCTCCCGGCTCCCACAGACTGGAATTCTTCAAGATTCTGGGCAAATACATTGAGTGGGGGAGGACACTCCTCTCTGAATGTGATAGGCCAGGTGACTGTGGAAATCCTCGGATTCCTTCTCCCCAACAAGATTTCTGTCCCCCAGCCCATTGTCTACCCTCAAGTAGTATAGTGACTGCCCCCCTGGGGACCTGTGTGACTGCAGGTGGCAGGTGCCCTGGCTGAGGCAGGTGTGGGGCTGGAGGAGATTGCAAAGCGGGTGAGCGAGGTCACCAAAAGCATGGGTGAGTATGAACCCAGGGATGGGGTGGGCCAGGGACACTCCTGGGGACATAAGAAAGTTCCTGTTAGCTGCATGGAGGGTTTTCCATTTATTCCCTAGGAATGGACGGAAGGGCCTGGTGGCCTTGGGTACAAGAGCTAGGTTTTCTGTCATTACTGAGATATGACAGAGAAGAGGACGCCCCAGCAAGGGCTTCTGTGGCATTGTCGCTGCCCATCCTGATGCCCAGGGCTGAGAGCAGAACAGCCATCCCTCTGTGTCTCATTCTCCTAGGTACCTTGGGGGTGAGTCTGTCCTCCTGCAGTGTCCCTGGCTCTAAACCCACCTTCGAGCTTGCGGCCGATGAGTTGGAGCTGGGCCTAGGTAAGTCTGTGGCCACCCCACTCCCAACCCTGCCTGCTCCTCTGCCTTGGATTTTGCCCACTCAAGCCCTGAGCCATCCTCCTAGTCCTCTCTACTCTCCTAGAGCTGTCCCCTAGGTGGTCTCAGTATTCATAAGTGAGCACTTGAGGCCCAGCCTGGCCTGGCCTGCCTGATTTCTTCCTGCTCGCCATCCACCCCAGGATCCAGCCACGACTCTGTGCCTCACCCACTTGCCTTTCCTCACACCATTCCCAGTCCTGCCCTTGCTCAAATGCAGCCCTTCTGCCAGGGACACCAGGCTGCAGCTGTGACTCTTTCCCTCGTCATCCCAGGTGTCCAAAGTGATGGGTGTCAGCCTCCTGAGGTCTTGGCATGACTGATGACTGCCTTCAGTTAGAGCCACTTGGGTCCCTGGCTACCTCCACCACCATGTTGTAGCTCCCCCAGAGCAGAAACTGTGTGTCTTTCATTGTTCTGTCCATTTCCGTCCCCATTATTCTGTCCATTTCTGCACTCCCAGTGCCTAGCCTTTTGCTGAGCACTTAGTAAGTTCTTGATAAAACCTGACAAGTGAATCCCCAGGCCCTGAGCAGGTTGGCAGTGACCACATCTCTCTGCAGGGATCCATGGGGAAGCTGGCGTGCGCCGGGTAAAGGTAGGTGGACTCCCTGGCCCAGGCCAGCACAAGGCTAAGGCCATCCAGACACAGCTCATTCCTGGCTCTCTCTGACAGATGGCAACTGCCGATGAGATTGTCACACTCATGCTCGACCACATGACGAATGCCTCCAATGTGTCCCATGTATCTGTGCAGCCAGGTGAGGAGCCTGTCATTCTCTGTCTGTCCTTCCTAGACCTCTGGGCAAGTGGTACCCAAAGGACTTACTTCACACATCCACCCACAGGCTCCTCTGTGGTTCTGATGGTCAACAACCTGGGTGGTCTCTCATTCCTGGAACTGGGCATCATGGCTGATGCTGTCGTCCGTTCTCTGGGTAAGTCCACACTGGGAAGGGGACCCACCCCAGCCCACGCTGGACATAAGAAGAGCATCTGAGCCGGATGTGGCGGCACACACCTGTAATCCCAGCAGCTCAGGAGGCTGAGACAGGAGGATCTTGAGTTCACACCCAGCCTCAACAACTTAACAAGGCCCTAAGCAACTCTATTAAAATATAAAAAGGGCTGGGGATGTGGTTAAGCACCCTTGGGTTCAATCCCTGGTACCAAAGAAAAGAAAAGCAACTGAGGTAAGATATTGAGATGGCTCAAAACATGGACTGTGCAGTCACACGAGCTTGAGTGAAAGTGTCACTGCCACTTAATAACTGAGGGCCTTGCACCTGTTTCTTTTCCATAAATTGAGGAGTAGTACCTGCCTTGTAAGGTGGCTGTAAGTTTAAATGAAATTAAGCCTACGTAAGACAGCACAATACCTGGAAATCAGTAAATGAGACCTGCAAGTACCCAACTACTCCCAAAGAGGGGACACCTCGAGAGAATGTGGTTAATTTGGATGTTATTGAGAGACACCCTAAGAAAATCAGGCCATCTCCCTACTGACTTCAGGGCTCCAGCTTCCAAGGTTCTGATTTTCTGTTATTCTCTTTCTTTCCCTGGTGCCCTGAGGAGGAAGTCTGGGATGAGGGCCTGTTCCTCATGGACTTCCTTGCTCTGTCTTGCAGAGGGCCGTGGGGTGAAGATCGCCCGCGCCCTGGTGGGCACCTTCATGTCAGCACTGGAGATGCCTGGCATTTCCCTCACCCTCCTGCTGGTGGATGAGCCCCTCCTGAAACTGATAGGTGAGAGCTGAACTCTGGGCTGATTCAAGCCAGGGCTTCTTGTCACCGGAAGGAGCCAGCGGGACTTGCAGAGGCCCGTTAGGCTGACTGTGGCAGAGCTCTGGACCTGTGAAGGCACCCCTGGCTTCTCCAGCCTCTCCTCTCGCACTTGACTCTGGAAGAAGTGTACTAGGACTCTCCCCAGATCCGCCTGAGTTTTCCCCAGGGACCCTCTGTGCACCCCCCACAGTAGCCTCTCAGCACGTCCTTGTCTTCCAGGCTGCTGAGGGAGCCAGGCCCCAGGTTTGGGTGGGAGTCCAGACTCTGCTTGATCTCTCGCTGGCCAGTTATGCCTGAGTTGTCCTGCTGTCCCTAGATGCTGAAACCACTGCTGCAGCCTGGCCTAATGTGGCCAAGATGTCTGTGACTGAGCGGAAGCGGAGCCGGGCAGCCCCCATGGAGCCCAAGGAGACCCATGATTCTGCCACTGCAGGAGGTACCAGACCCTGCTGCTGGGGAAGGAGCAGGCATCATTGGTGGCACAGGGCTTTGACTTGGGCCCTGGAGGGTGCAGGAGTGTGCTGTGAGCTGTGCAGGAGTCCTGGCACCCATCCCTCCCACATATGACAGGATTGGTCCTGAGAAGGGCCAGGTGGTCCTCTGCCCCACTGTCCTCCTTTTCCAGGTGTAGCCTCTAAGCAGATGGTACTTGTGCTGGAGCGGGTGTGCACCACCCTCCTGGGCCTGGAGGAACACCTGAATGCCCTGGATCGGGCTGCTGGTGATGGGGACTGTGGCACCACCCACAGCCGTGCTGCTCGAGGTTGGTGCCAGGGCCCTCTGGGTCACAATGGGATGGTATGGCACACTGGTTCTTAGATTTGGGCATTTTATGAAACAGAGTAGCTTCCAAAATATTTGGAGAGTTGTTGTGTTGCCACTTTTTCCTTTGCCAAATAAGGTCACTTGTGGAACCCCAGCACCCCTCTCACCTATTTTCCTCAAGAAAAGGTACTTTGGCCTGGGGGTGTAGCTCAGTGGTAGAGCACTTGCCTAGTGGGAAGGAAGGAAGGAAGGGAGAGAGGGAGGGAGGGAGGGAGGGAGGGAGGGAGGGAGGAACTACCAATGTGGGAGGTTGTTGTCTCACAAGAAAATGGAATCCTTACACTGAACAAAAACAGATTCAAGCCAGACTCTTCTCAGTTTGCCTACACCAGTGAAATCTTTTAATGGTCCAACACCACTCATTCAAGAAAAATGTATTCAGTGCTTCCTGTGGGCCATGCTCATGTGTCTGTGATTAAAAGAGTGAATGAAGGGGCTGGGATTGTAGCTCAGCGATAGAGCGCTTGCCTAGCATGCACGGGGCCCTGGGTTCGATCCTCAGCACCAGATAAAAATAAATAAATGAAATAAAGGTATTGTGTCCAACTACAACTAAAAAATAAATATTTAAAAAAAGAGTGAATGAAGCACACAGAAGTCACCACTCTTGCATGCTCTTGCATATGGTGGTGCATACCTGCAGTCCCAGAGACTCAGGAAGCTGAGGCCAAAGGATCGAAAGTTTGAGGCCAGCTTCAGCAACTTAGCAAGGCCCTAAGCCACTTAGCAAGACCCTGTCTCAAAATAAAAAATAAAAAAGGGCAGGGATATCAGTAGTAAAGCACTCCTGGTTCAATCCCTAGTACTGAAAACAAAAGAAAAGAAAAAGAAGGTGATTACTGGATGACTCTCAGTAAATAAGACCAATCAATAAAACATGTAGGCTGTCAGCACGACAGGCCAGGGAGAGAGCGAATCGGGGCACGCTGAATCCCTCATCAGCACTTTCTTTCTGCAGCCATCCAGGGGTGGCTGAAGGAGGGCCCACCTCCTACCAGTCCTGCACAGGTGCTCTCCAAATTGTCCGTCCTGTTGCTGGAAAAGATGGGAGGCTCCTCTGGGGCGGTGAGTGTCGGCGACCTCAGGAGCAGAGGGCTGACGGGCAGGATGCCAGTTTGGCCAGGCCCTAGGCCAGCTCCACAGGCTTAGCCTTTGCATCCTCCCCAGCTCTATGGCCTGTTTCTGACTGCGGCTGCCCAGCCTCTCAAGGCCAACACTGACCTCCCAGCCTGGTCTCTTGCCATGGATGCCGGCCTGGAGGCCATGCAGAAGTGAGCCAGAGCCCTGTCCCTTAGAGCCCAGGGTGTTCTGGGGGAGGTAGTTGATGGATTTCACCTGCTCCTATCCCCAGACCTTGTCCCCACTCCAAAGTGACTGCCTACAGCAGACCTTGTTCATTCTCTTTTCCTGCCAGGTATGGGAAGGCGGCGCCAGGGGACAGGACTATGGTGTGTACTGGGTAGTGCCCCCTACTCTCCTTCCCGCCTTTGAGCCTACAAGCCCTGTAGGCCATCCTCAGTGGGAAGGCCCCTCTCAGCCCCTCTCTCCTCACCTTCTCCAGCTGGACTCTCTGTGGGCAGCAGGACAGGAGCTCCAAGCCTGGAAGAAGCCAGGGGCTGATCTCTTACAAGTCCTGACCAAAGCTGTCAAGGTGAGTTAGGCCAGGCTGTCCACCCAGGGAGACAGGCATGGGTCTCCATGCGACCTCAAGCAAGTTAGTCACCTTCCTGTGCCTCTGTTTCCTCCTTTGTAAAATGGGGATGAGTCTCTGTCTCAGAAGGTGATTGTGAGACTAATGAGATCTTGAGCCCACACCCCACCTGGGACACAGCAGGGCTGCAGTAAATGGTGTGCCTTTCCCTCTCTATTAGAAGGAAGTGAAAGGTGACCTCTCCACTCAGTGATAGGGCAGAGGGCGCTGGGTCAGGCTGCAGGGCAGAGGCCTGGTAGCCTGTCCTCAAGCCCACTCCCATGCCCCCTCAGAGTGCTGAAGCTGCAGCCGAGGCCACCAAGAACATGGAAGCTGGAGCCGGAAGAGCCAGTTATATCAGCTCTGCGCGGCTGGATCAGCCAGACCCAGGAGCAGTGGCAGCTGCCGCCATCCTCCGTGCCATCCTGGAGGTCTTGCAGAACCAGGGTGTGTGACGGCCTCCCTCCACCTCCGCTCCTGTCTCATTGCTGTGCTGCAGTGCTCGACGTCACTTCTTTTTGCCTTCAGTGGTCACCTTCCCCCTTTCTGACCGCAGGGCCTGTCCTCTACCAGGTCTCTAAAAACTGCTCCACCGCAGACAGCTCCTGAGCTGGAGTGGGCCCCAGCCCTCCAGCATTGCTCTTTCCCACCTCAGGGAGGGTGGAGCCCCGGGCTCTCCCCACTCAGCCGAGCTTCAGTGATAAAGCATCCCCTGAGCCACAGTATGGCCTTTGGTTTTAAGATTCCGAACCTCTCCCTGTAAAAGGCCTCTGCACCTGAAACCAAGTCAGTGTGGAAAAGAAAGCTAATAAACCATGGTGAAGCCATAAAGCCACCGCCTTCTCCCAGGGTTGTCTGCCCCAGTTGCTGTGATCATGACCCCCTCTTCCCAGACCCTGCGTCGCTACCTGTGCCCAAGACAGGCTCTGCTCTGCCGGGCTGGTTCTGTTCCCATCCTCCTGCCCACACACACACACAGCACACTGACGTGCATAAGACTGGTATAAAGGCTTCTTTTTTTTTTTTTTTTAACCAGATTAACAGTTTAGTGAGTCTTTAGGGATTGGATGGGCATTTGGGACATCAGAAGAAAAAGCTAAAGCTCAGCTATAGATCAGAAGTTGTAGCCATGCCAGCCCCTGGTTCTTTCTAGAACAATCATTGATGGTCCCTGGACCCCAGTTGGCAGGAGGGACTGCTGAGTGGCGCTGATAAGGGCTACCACACACACACACACACACACACAGCCACATCTGTATGTTCTCAGCACAGAGTGGCTGAAAGCACTTGGCCATGGACTCCAATATCCATGGTTTGAAATCTGATTCTGCTTTCAACCAACTGCATGAACTCAGGTCTATGCCTCTGTGATCTGTAAAGTCAGAAGAGAGCGCCCATCTTACAGCGATTGGAAAGGATTCAAGCGAACCAACAAGGTGATTCAAGTGCAGACTGAGCACTCGCGCTCTGAGAGTTAGTGTTATCACTAGTGTCAGCCACCTGCCCTCCCGTCCATTCCACTACCATGTGGCATCTACAGCTGATCACATTAGGAAAAGAGCCCCTTTACCCCCAGCACCTGTTTCACCCAAACTTGACTCCTGGTTCTTGAGCTTCTCTGCCCAGCCATGTCACAGGTACCTGACCATAGATTGGTGTCAGCATGTACAGGTATGTGCCCAGCAGGCAGGAAGAAGGCTGGCAGCAGACTGTGGATCCCAATTCTACCATTTCCTGACTGGTGACCTCAGGCCAATCATTTGTCCTTTTTGAGTCTTGTTTTCTAGATTATAAAACAGGAAACATTTCCTTCCTCATAAGATGAGCCAGTGCCCAAAAGCCACTATTTAGGACATCCACACATACATGAATCACATGCAATTCCAGGAAGACACACAATTATGTGGATTTTTAGTGCCTTGTGGCTGGCCTGTCCCTAGGTCTGTGAGGGTCAGACATGTCCTGAGGTTTTGTTCTAATCTTTATTTTATTCATTTATTTATATGTGGTGCTAAGAATTGAACCCAGTGCCTCACACGTGCCAGGTAAGTGCTCTACCAGTGAGCCCCAGCCCCAGCGCTCATTAACAGCAGTGTCATTTCAGCAGAGAAAGCTTTTGATATGTTTTGTCTTCTCCAAATTCACATGTGGAAATCCTCACCCCCAGGGTGATGGGGTCACCAGGTGGGGACTTAGGAAGGTAATCAGGTCATGAGGGTAGGGCCCTCATCAGTGGGCGTAGTGTCTTCATTTACCAGAGGCCCTGAGAGCTCCTTCCACTCCTTCTACCTGTGGTTCCAGGGAGAAGAGTTCTGTGATGAAGGGGCCTCACTAGACACCACCGCTCTCATGCCTCCATCCTGGACTTCCAGCCTAACACATGTTGTTTTTTGTTTTGGTACTGGGGATTGAACTCAGGGGAGCTGAACCACCGAGGCAAATCCTCAGCCCTTTTTTATATTTAGAAACAGAGTTTTGCTGAGTTGCTTGGGGCCTCGCTAAGATGCTAAGGCTAGCTCTGAACTCGCAACCCTCCTGCCTCAGCCTCCCAAGCCACTGGGATTACAGGCATGTGCCACCACACCCAGCCTAATAACGTTTTCTGAAGCCATTCAATCCATGGTATTTGTTAAAGCAACCTGAACAGACGATGATGACCTTTGATTCTTAAAAACATTTAATGGAAATCAAGCTTCAATAAACAAGTAAAATGCCCACTCATATGGAGACAGGGAACTGCTCATGACCCAGGAGCCTGGCAGTCATCCCAGCAGCACTGAAGTTTTCATCCAACCAGGAAGTCCAGACACAAGCCTTCTGCCAACATCTGACAATGGAGACTGGGGTAAACAACCTGGTGGCTACCTGCCAGGGAGCATAGGGCTGCAAACCCCAAGCCTCATCCTTATCTACTAAGCACAGAAGTCTGGAGCCTGGGACCTGCAGGGCTTATTTGGAGAAGGCAAGAAGAGCCACATGCCAGCACCTCTCCACCCACTTTCTCCTCAGAAGAGCAAGGCTTGGGCTGCAGCATGCCACAGGAGGCTAGGTCTACCTGGGCAAGCGCCACGGTGGAGCAGGAGCACCTGGTATTTAGCAAGAAACTCCTCCGAAGGTGGCGATGGCTCTGCTGGGCACAGTGCTGTGCCATGCTGGCCTGCTTCATGGTGGGCTGGAGGGAAGGATCAGCTGGGCTGGGGCCCTGCCAGGAGAACAGGCTGGGCCTGCCAGCAAGGGAGGAAAAGGGGGCCAGGAAACCTCTGCTACTCATCACTCTTAGGATTCTGGGGGACAGGTAGTCTGTTCTTGGGACAGCAGGTTACCAGGACTCGTGGGGCTGCCTGGTGGTGACAGGCATGTAAGTCACAGGAAAAGGGCGGGATCCAGGCCCCAGCTGGAGCAGCAGCTAGAAGAGGTGGAGCCATAGGGTCAAAATACCACACAGACTATCTCAGAGCACCAACACCCCCCTCCCTCAGGCTTCTCCACAGATGCTGCTCCATCCTCTCCTTCTTCGGTCACCCTCCACCAGATGCACACCCGGCCAGGGCTGGATGGGTGACAGCAGATAAAGCCGGCTCTCTGGTGGGTGGCCTGACTGAAATGCATGCCTTCAACAGGAAAGCCGACCTTCCTCAAGGCCCCCATTATGGGCTGCAGTTGAGTCCCAGTTTTTCCAAACTGTTGGGATTTTCTGCCACATCCCTAACAGTTTAAAGGGGAAACCAGCTGGACTTCTGCAGACACAGCAAGAGTGGCTGGGGTAAGGAGGGCTTGTGCAAACGCAGGCCCTGAAGTCAACGCCGAGAAGCCAAAGCCACCAAGAAAAGCAAATGGGCAGTAAGTGGCTGGAGACAGCAGGCCTGACACCAAGGCAAAGAGAAGTTTGAACCCAGGTCCCAAAGAAAGTCTGTTGCTGAGACCAGCCGGGAGCTCAGGTGGAGCAGAGCTTCTGAAGCGAGGACAGATCAACTGCTGACTGTTCCTGGGACACCCCGGCTCACTCCCCATCATGCAACAAGGGCTGGAAAGAAGGCAGAGCACAGGAGTTAAGACTGCCCCTGACCTGCAGGAGTCACAGCAGGCCTGAGCTGCTCATAGAGACCCCCAAGTTGCAGGGTGACCCTGCCCAAGCCACCAGATCTCTTAGGAAAGCCCCGAAGTCCTTGAGTCTGGTCCACACCCTAACACCCTCCAACCATCAGAAGCCCAAGAACAGACAAGACTTGCTACAAGCACCCAACTTGTCACCAAGCACCAGTCCCACTAACCTAGCCCCAAAACTGTCACAGAAGTTACTATATACCCTCATCATACTCAGGAACTTCCTTAGGGAAGGTAAAGCCATGCATACCTCATCTCTCAGTGCTACAGGAATTGGGGTGGAGGCAGGAATTCTGAGAGGTGCTGAGCCTGGACAGCCACACTACTGGGATATGCTGCTCTGAAACCACTGTCCCTGTCAACCACCCTAATTCCACCTTCAAGCCACATGGCTTCTCACCAGACTAGTGGACCCGTCTTCACAGCAAGGCCCACGTCCTTCCTGGTTGGTCCTTCTCTACATCTGGCCCTATTCGCACCTCACCCTGGAATGGAGGACAAGCAGCCATACCTGTCTGTCAGTCAGGATCCCTGGTTCTGGGCGTTTCCAGGATGAAGCCAGAAGGACGTAGAGAACCAGTAGCCCAAAGGCCACCACCAGCAGCCCAGTGCAATTGGCAAAGACAGCCTCGCTGGGCAGGCTGGCATATGGCTTGGTGGCATTTTTCCTAAAGATGACAAGACAATGTGGGTCCTTGAGAGACTTTTCCACCTGGTTTTGCCCAGGGGGAGACTTGATGCTACTAAAAGAGGAAACAAAAGCTTCTCGGGACCACTTGTGACCTGGAATTTTAACATACTTTTTAAGTCCCTGCTATAATAACAAAACTCTATATAATACTTTTGACTTACCAGGAAATTGAAGCTCAAAGGGATGAAATTAACTCACCCAGAGTTACATAACCAGTAAATAAGACAGCCAGGATCTAAACCCAGGGCTGACCTCAACTTTATTTATTTATTTACTTACTTATTTATTTTTTGCAGTCCTGGGAATTGAACCTAGGGCCCTGTGCTTATAGGCAGGTGCTCTACCACTGAGCTACCTCTCAGCCTCTTATTTGCTTTTCACTATGCCCCCCACCTCAAAAGAGTGGGCAGCAGTGGTTACGCATGCAAGCTCTGGAGTCAGACTGCTAACCCTGAATCCCAGTTCTGCCACTTATTGGCTGTGCATTCTTAGTAAGTTACTTAGTTTCTTTGTGCCTCAGTGCTCTCATTGGTGGCATGACATCATCACCAATGTCATAGGGCAGTTGAGAGGATTAGATGTAAAGCAATTAGAACAGTTTCTGACACAGAATAGGTACTAAATCAACCTGATCATAAATATTTGTTGACCAATTTACCAGTCTCAATTTAAATACCAATTCTCTCATCTTCCAGATCGGGAATAGGCCCAGCCCCGTGGGGGGGGTTCTATGATTGATTATACAGTGCATTTTCTGAAAACCCTCTTGCCTCCCCTCTGTCTTAAGAGGTGGGACCCCAGAGCACTCACAAACTGAAGAAAAGCTTCTCATTAATGCCGGAAATGACAGATGCAACAGACAGACAAAGGATGGCAGCTCCAAAGAAGACGTGGATCGGTTTCAGGAGGCTGCGCAGCCACAGGGATGCCCAGGGCAGGAGGAAGATGGCAAAGCCCAGGGACCACTGCGGACACAAGAAGGAAGTCCCTGGCTACACCATGTGTGACGAGATGCACCAGCTCACCCACTCCATGAGCACTTCCTGCCCATCACTGTTGCTTGGCCCTTCTTTCCCACCAGCATTGCCCCACCACCATCCTTTGCCGCTCATGTGGGCTGTCTGTTTCTATTACACAAGCAGCAAAAACGGTACAGGAAACCCTCAGCTCCAGTCCTGCTCTCCCAGCAAACCCAGTCATCCTCGACTGTCTGCTGCTTGCCAGTCCTTGCTCATAAACTCCTCTCTAGTGCAGGACTGATTGGAATACAGAAACCACTTCTACAATTGCTTCTGGTTCAAAGAGACACAGGAGTGGGCAAAGCAGAAAGGAGGTGGCTGATCAGAGTCAGCATGGTACATGCTATGACAAAATTGGCCCAGAGGGCTCTGGGATAGCACACAGGCTGCATGATGGCTATAAGGAACAGGGCAAGCGCAGGAGGCACCAACTCGCCCAGCCATGTAGTTTGCCAAGTCTACAGGGGTTGCCCAGCAGGACCCTCTCCAGGCAGTGAGCAGAGGGACTATCTGGAGTTGCTGCTAATAACCCCCAAAGAACCCAAAGGAAGCGGATGGTGATGACCCACCTGGCAGGCGAAGAGGATGACGGTGGTGATACCCAGCCAGCTGTGCAGGGAGTAGAGGTGGGCGATATTTGAGTGGTTGTGAAATTGAAAGACAGCAACCAGCCCCACAACAGTGAGGATAAAGGCGATCAGGTGCAGGGCCGCATGGAGGAGTTTCCAGGGCAGCTTGGGTCCCACCCATGACTGAGGCAGGCGGTACACCAACGATGCTGCAGGAGAGAGAGCAGTCCTGGGGCTCAGCCTCAGTCCCCTGTGCTCAACACTTCAGGGAAATCACCCTGATGTGATCCCACCCAGCCTCTCAACGAGGGGAGGAGGAAATGCTAGGATACTGGCATCGACTCTTCAGCATCTATCAACTTCCCATCATTTGTGGGGCAGCCATGAAGGGAGGAGAGAAGAGCCAGTTAAAGAGTAAGGGGCCACAAGTACAGTGGCACACAGCAGTCAGCCCAGAGATTCAGGAGCATCACAAGTTTGAGGCCAGCCAGGACAACTTAGCAAGACTCTGTCTTGAAAATACAAAGGGCTGGGGGTGAACTCAGTGGAAGAGCACCTACTTGGCATGCATGAGGCCCTGAGTTCCATCCCCAGCACTGGGAAAAAAATCCAGGCTCTGCCTCTTGGCTGTTGGGCCTCTCCTTTCTGTTTCTTTACTTATCAAAAGGAGACAACAGACCCCACCCCACAAACTAGTAAAAACAAAACAGATGATACATGAAGTGCACGTGGGCAGGGGGATGAGTCTCACTTCCCATTTTACAAGGCAAAGATTTCAATGAGGCAAAGACGCATCCTGGAAGAGTAAGCAAGTGCCTCAGCTGGGGGCCTGCCTATGCCGGGGGAGCATCAGCCTTAGAGCAGGAGTCAGCCACCATAGCTCACAGGCCAACTCCCACCTGCTGCCTATTTTTATAAAGTTTTACTGGATTCACAGCCATGCTGCTTGTTTGCTTATGTATTTTCTTTCTTTCTTTCTTTTGCAGTACTAGGGATTGAATGCAAGACTTCACACAAGTTCTGCAAGTGCTCCAACACTCAGTTATATCCCCACTCCTTTTTTAAAATTTCAAGACTGGCTCTGACAAAGTTGCTAGGCTGGCCTTGAACTTATGATCCTCCTCCTCAGCTTCTAGTGTAGCTGGAAGCTTCTGACCTGTTTCTATTTTTTCTGTGGCTACTCATACAATACAATGGCAGAGCTAAGTAGTTGTGATATAGATGAATGGCTGGCAAAGCCTGAAATATTTACTTTCTGGCCCTTCACAGAAGTTTGCTGACACTTGTCCCAGTGTATCTGTAAAGCTGCTCTTCTGAGATGCCCTACTCTTACCATTTCCTCCCCTAAATGGACCCAGTGGCACTCCAACCCACTCTACCCCAGCAGCCCCAAACCCAACACTGACAAAGGCCAGCCTTGGGAGAGGGGAACTGCTGACCTGTCCAGCCTGAGCTCCATCATACCTCCCATACCAACCTCTTACTCACCAGCTCCATAGAGTACCACCATGCCAGACACCATGAGCACTGGGTGCCAGTTGAACATGTGTACGCTGCCATCCCAGGCAAAGCCACCACGCCAGTACTGCATCCAATAGACAGTGAAGAGGATGCACATTGAGCCCAGGGATCCCAGAACAAGGCAGGACAGGTAAAACTGTCCTGAAGCCATTCTGATTAAGAACTCCTAGAAGCAGAAATCACATGTCACTGCTGGCTGAGGTGTATCTCACACACCAACTAGCAGAAATAACACTGACCTCTCTCTTGGCCCATGGTATGGAAACTTTTTGCTTCAGTTCCCCTATCATCAGCCTGGGTACCACCCCCATAAGGGCTCAAAGGCAAAGTGGACTCCATGTCAATGAGTGAGGCCCCACCCCAGCACTGGCAGTGTACAGAGCAGCAAGCTTGAGATGGATGACAAGGCCTGGTCCAGAACCCTAGGATTAGTCTCCCCTCACCTGGACCAATCCAGGCAAGAAGAAACAGGAATCAAAATCCAGGCCAGGCTGCAAATGCCCAAGCCCTGATTCTAACAGCACGACCTGAAAGGGGTATACACACTACAGGCTGGAAGCAGAAGCGTTTTCAGATTTCAGAGATTTTGAATTTTGAAGTATTTGCATATTTGAACATTTTGAGCATCCTGTTTGTGATAAAAAAAATTAGATTTCAAGACAGATATGCTTGAATCAGAAGGCTGATGTAAGAAGATCTCAAGTTTGACACTAGCCTAGGCAAATTAATAAGACCATGTCTCAAAAATAAAATAAAAAGGCTAGGATGTAGCTCAGTGGTGGAGTACCCCTGAGATCAATTCTCAGTACCGCAAAAAGAAAACGAAAGGGAAGTTCTTCCTCCCCAGATGGCGAACTCCTTGGGGCTAATGCCCACAGGGGAGGTAAGATCAAGCCTTCACCTGAATCCTCACACTTCATTCCTTGAATTGAGTGATACCCCTCAGCTGTTTTTAGGCCTGAGACTTCTGCTTTCTCATCCACTGGGGAAAGTCCAGAGGAAAAAAGAGGAACCAAGAACTCATGGTCTAGAAAGCAAGAGGTTTATTTTGAGATTTCCGTGTGTACTTGATAAACTCAGAAACCAACTTTGGATTCAGGACTGGTTAATATTAACACCTCTGAGAAGTTGGCTCCTGAAAGTCGAGCAGAAGACATGGTGAACAGCTCAGTGGTAGAGCCCTTGCCTAGCGTGTGTGAGGCCCTGGGTTCCACCCCCAGTGCTAAAACAAACAAACAAAAAAGCAGGCAAAGACACAGGACCAGCCCTGCCCTGCTTCTAGCAAACGTGGCCAGCATGGGCCCAGACTTCCAGGCTGTCGTCCTGTCCCATGGACTCGCACCAAGAAGACAAGACTGTAGTTCCCTCAGTTGAGGTTCGTCCCTCTAAACCATCTAACAGAGAGAAGAAACAGCCAATAGCTCCCAAGGAGGGACAACCCCTGGTTCATCACCTTTAGACCCAGCAGTAGGCTGATGACAGAGGGATGGACGGCCTCTGATTCTTACAAACTGCGCACCTTAAGCAAAACACTTAACATTTGCAGGACTTGTTTTCATCTGAAAGAAAAGCACAGCAATAAGAAAACTATTTATTGAGCTTTACTGAGAGCACCAGATCTACACACGTCCCTTTTACTCCTCCTGACAACCCCGTGAGGAGAGTCACCCCTCTCACACACATGAGGAAACAAGGCTCAGAAAGAAGTAGTAATGAGCACAGGACCCAGTGAGTGGGCAGAGAGTTTCAAAGCCCTATTTGTCTGTCTCCAAGGCTAACAGCTCCATAATCTCCCCTTGACCATAGGTTGTCAGACCAAGTGAAGAAACATAGTGAAGACATCATGAGGGCTGGGGTTGTGGCTCAGTGGTAGAGCGCTCGCCTTGCATGTGTGAAACCCTGGGTTCAATCCTCAGCACATTTAAAAATAAATAAATTAAGGTATCGTGTTCATCTACAATTAAAAAAATATTTAAAAAAATATATCATGAGAGCCAAGCATTATAACTCTTCTTAGTTATTGCTGTCATAGGAGTTTTATCCTAACAAAAATATGGATGGTAGCTGGGTGCAGTGGCACATGCCTAGGGAGGTTGAGGCAGAAGGATCATTTGAGCAAAGAAGTTCCAGGATAGCTTGGGTCACACAGTGAGACCTCATCTCAAAAAACAAAAACCTAGGGCTGGATTTGTAGAGCACTTGCCTCACATGTGTGAGGCCCTGGGTTCAATCCTCAGCATCACACAAAAATAAATAAAACAAAATAAATACATTGTGTCCATCTACAACTAAAATATATGTATATTTGTATATTAAAAAAAAAAAAAAAAAAAAACTAGAGCTGGGTGCAGTGGTGCATGCCTATAAACCCAGTGGCTTGGGAGGCTGAGGCAGGAAGATCAACAAGTTCAAAGCCAGCCCCAGCAACTTAGTGAGGCCGTAAGCAACTTACTGAGACCCATCTCTAAATAAAATATATAAGGGAAAAAAAAGGAAGGGGGAACTGGGGATGTGGCTCAGTGGTTAGCATTCCTGAGTTCAGTTCCTGGTACCAAAAAATACCAAAACAAGATCTAAAGCTCATGGTCCTGGTATTTGTCCAGGCCTCTCCATAGCCCTGATTACATGCTGCGTCGGGCATCCATCTAAGCAGGAATAGACACCAGACTCTTACAAAATGATCCAAGTTAGCAGTGATCTTTGAGAGACTAAGGTCTAAGAGGCAGGGAAGAAAAACAAGCTTCCTTGAGGAAGGCTGGCAGGAGAAAAATCATGCCACCCAGTTTCATGACTCAACTACTAAGCTCAAAGATTTGCTACCCAGTCTCAGAGCTGCCTCCCCAATTCCTGAAAAGGCAGAGGAAGCTTTAGGTCACCACATGTTTAGCTAACACACCTTCCACTCCATTGGTGAAATGTTAAGTCAACATGAAGGAGCTCTCGGTCAGCAGGCTCCATCTATCTGACAGTATGTCTTTCTACATTTTTTTCCTTTGTAAAGAAATATAATCCAGAAGGGACTGTATCCCTATCCCTAGAAGTCCTAGATTACTTACTGCTCTCTGACACAGGTGATGACACTTTCCTGATAGAAGGCAGGAAACTTAAAACTGCTTTGCTCATAATACACAGGAGAGCCCTCCTTCCTGAAAGTGCAAAAGCAGAAGAAATGAAGAATGCAGTGAAAATTACATGCAAATGCTGAGAACATGCATTCATTTGTTCTAATACAGCAGGCTGGGCTAGGACTCCAGAATGTGCCTATCATTCCTGTTCTGCCCTCACTGCACAGAGCCCCTTCCTAAGGTAGGAGTTAGTAAACTCTTATGCAAGAACAAGGTAATATATATTTTAGGCTTTGCAGGACATATGTTCTTTGTCACAACCATGTCATGAACTTTGCTGATGTAGTGCAGAGCAGCCACAGACAATAACTTAGCAAATAAGCATTACTGGGTTCCAATAACACTTTATTTATGGGACTAAAATCTGAGTTTCATGATTTTCATGTATCACAAAGTCTACCCTTTAAATTTTTTTCAGTCATTTAAACATGTAAAAACCATTCAGGAAGGCCATATTTGGCCTGTGGGTTATAGTTTATTGACTCTGATCAAGGAGTCTGTTTATTGACTCTGATCAAGGAGTCTATTCATTAACCCAATACTTTCCTTAATTCCTTGGCAGAAAGCATTCCCCTAGACTGAGCTAAACCAAGATCAGGCCTAGAAGTTAGAAATGAGTATCTACTCCAGGCACAGTGACACATGTGCCTTAATGCCAGAGACTGGAGAGCTTGAGGGAGGAGGACTGCAGTTGGGGGCTGGCCTGGGCAATTTAGCAAAACCCTAAGCAACATAGTGAAATCCTGTCTCAAAATAAAAAGATCTGTAATGTAGCTCAGTGGTAAAGCTCCCTTGAGTTGAATCCTCAGTACCAAAGAAGAAAGAAGTATTGCCCATTCACCATTCAGGACAAAGCTCTATTTCAAACTCCTGTAAATGTTACTTTTATAATTTACAACCACAGATGAAGGGACAGAGAGTCAGTTTGTTGCTTTTCCTTCATAGATGGATAGGGGGGCTTTTAAGAATCCTAAAACTCAAGCCTAGTATGGTGACATATGCCTGTAATGCCAACACTCCAGAAGCTGAGGCAGGAGGATCCCAAGTTTGAGGTCAGTCTCCACAATTTAGTAAGGCCCTGTCTCAAAATTAAATTATAAAAGTGCTGGGGATGTAGCTCAGAGGTAGCTCGCCCCTTGTTCCATCACCAGTACTGGGGGAAAAAAAATTCTGAAACCCAAACCTTGGGTTCAAGCCCTAACCCTTTATCTTAACAGATCAAAAACACTGTTAACACTGGTGCCCAAAGAAGGAAAGTGACTTGGCCAAGGCGACCGGCTGAGCTGGTACAGGCACTCTGGTTTACTCCTCCTCAGCTCCTAGGACTCCTTACTTCCAAAGGTAGCTTCGTAAGTCGGGATTCAGGAGTGTGTAGCCCAATATTCCAGCCTGGAGGTAGGTAAACAAAGTCCTCCTTAGCACCACGGATCACAGACAGTCCTTCAGACTGCCTCAGGTCTAACCATTCTAGGCACCCAGGGGCCCTATTCTGACTCCTCTGCTAGGCGCTCGGTCCCAGCAAATCTTGGGTGAAAAACAGGTGTGCGGGCTCCGCCAGCTTTTTGAGGCTTCCGAAAGCGTTCGTGCCTTTTATTACCACCAGCTGTGGAAGGAAGGGTACGGAGAAGAGAGTCCATTTCCTAAAAGGGAAAACTGAGGCCAAGCGAGGGGTCGCGACAGCGCGAGAGGAGGTAGTGGTAGCAGCGGAGTCGGCAGTGGAACCCAGGTCCCTTAACTCCCACCCCGGGCTCTTTCTCACCCCTAACCACAGTGGGACGCCACGGGGCCGGGGACTCCGAAACCCGCCTCTCTCAGCCGACACCAGAACCGCCACTCCCCAGTGTCCTGGAAGGTAGAGGTCCGACTCTCCGGCAAGTCCGGTTCAGCTGGCAGTGAAGCGCCCGGCGCCGCCTCCCGCTCTTATAGCCTCGCAGCACTTCC
Organism: Marmota flaviventris; assembly: GCF_047511675.1. Taxonomy (NCBI): domain Eukaryota; kingdom Metazoa; phylum Chordata; class Mammalia; order Rodentia; family Sciuridae; genus Marmota; species Marmota flaviventris. The sequence goes on along the minus strand of NC_092506.1, from coordinate 11,441,477 downwards.
GGTGGCGCGCGAGGCCGCCTGGGAAATGCAGTCCCAGGCGCGGGATCACCCGCTCCCTGCGCGGCCAGGTGCCGGCTCCCCGACCCGCTTCCTCCACCGGCGTTTCTTCCCCACTCCCGGGTCGGGCCTAGGAGCGTCACAACGCGTCTGCCCTGTCCTTCCACCCCATCTCGAGGAGACGGAAATGTTCAGGTTGATACACTGCTTGCCGCCAAGATCAGACCCTAAGCAAGGTCTCCGGAGACGTGGGCGGGAGCCCTGGTCAGCGAAAGGCGACGCTGGGACGGCCAGGACCAGGCGGGCCCGGGAAATCGAAAGCCCGAACATGGAGGCTGGGTTGCCGTAGAGAGGGGAGAGGAAGCCGAGGTCAGTTTGCTGAAAGAGCCCGCGTCCGCCATCGACTTCCGGAATTTGAAGCCGGCTTCCGGAAGCCGGAATGGTGTCCCCATGACAACCGACGTTGGTTCTTTGAGGTGAGAGTGACTGATGAGCAGTGGGGAGAGTGCCCAGAAATCTGGATTTTTATTGCCGTTCCTTTTGGTTTGGGCTTTTTGCCACGCCAAGCCCTTTTTTAAGTGATTAGGAAGGACGCGGGAAGCTGCCCCAAGAAAAGGCGAAGGCCGGAGGTAGCGGTGGACGAAGGGCGAAGAGCGCGGCTGTGCCTCGCGAGTCCCCACCGCCCTACGCTGGAAGAAATGAGCGTCCAAGTCGGGAGAGCGACGTGTGTCTACCTGACAGACCTCGCCAGAGGCCTGTGAAGTGGTGTGTGCGTCACCCGAGTTAGGAATCCTGGCTCTGCGACCAGGAAGAGTGACAACTCGGACCTGGTGTAGCATGGGGAGAATGCTTTCCTACTTTGCAGAGTTGTTGCAAGGATTAAAAGAAACTATCTTGGTTAACAAGTTGATTCTGGTGCTGGTACCTGGGTGATAGCTATCAATATTATTTAATTTAATAAGTGGGGAAACTCAAGCTCAGAGAAGCCACATTCATCCATCCAGTAAGGTGGGACTAAACCCAGTGAGCTAGTTGAGGGCTTTAACCTTTTAGAATCTCCATGCAAATAGATATTATGTCTGTGAAAATGCTTATTTGTAGGATAGTCCTAGAATTAAGTGGTTATAAAAAAAGAATTTGTGAATTTTTTTATAGTAGAATTTGTTTTGATATGATTGTACAAGCATGGAATAAATCTTATTCTAGTTAGGCTAAATTTAGAGTGTAGACTTTAAACATTTTTACAGATGCTAATTTAGTCACTCTAACACTTTAAAGCACATTGAATATTTGATTTGATCTAAGCTGCAGGATCACAGAGCAGCTTGTGGGTCTTGAGATGTATGAAAATAAAGGCCCAGCTCCCCTTACTTGATGCCTCTGTGTTTCTTCCACAACCATAACATAAAGTTTTTTGGAGAGCCCTGTTTCCTCCCGGCTGTTTCTGCCCTTGCCACTTTCATGTGGACATATTTTTCCTACCTCCTTACATATCAGTCTCTCAGACATACAGACCTACATATACACATATCTGTCTATGTAAGAGGCAGCTTAGTGCAGGAGTTAAGAACACTCTGGGGATGTAGCTCAGTGGTAGAGTGCTTGCCTAACATGTGAGAGGCCCTGGGTTTGATTCTCAGAACAGAAGAAGGAAAAAAAAAAAAGCAGACTCAACCCTGGGCCACCTGGATGAGAACTCCAATTCTGCCACTTACTAGCTTTGTGACCTTGGACAAATTATTTTGTCTTTCAGTTTTCTCACCTGTAAAATGGGGAAAGGAATAAACATGTTTTCTATTTCATGAGGTTATTATGAGATTTGAATGTTAGTGCTTACAACAGTCCCTGACTCACTGCAAGTGATGTATATGACTGCTGTTAACATTACTATTGCTACATGATCAGGCAGACTCTTCTCTGAAGTACCCCTCGGTTTTTTGGTTAGAGAAGTTCTGCATTTAGAAGGATCCTGGCATGGAGAAAGTTTGACTGTGAGGGTCCCCAGAAGGAATGACAAAGTGGGTTTTTTGGTTGTTGGTTTTGTTAACTAATGTATCCCAATCATCTGGAATCATGCCTGACATACAGTAGTAGGTGCTCAGTAAATGTTTATTATATTAATGGATTTCTAACCCTGCCTCTCTTTTTGCCCCAACAGGTCCTTGTCTGAGAACAAGGGCAACAGCTCTTGATTTGGAAGACTTAGACACTTCTCCTCAGTGTTGGGGAGAGAACCAAGAACTCTTTTTAAGGGAATTGTGGAATGTGCCCTTGGAGGCCCAAGAAAGCAGAAGAAAGATGCTTCAGACCAGTAACTACAGCCTGGTGCTGTCCCTGCAGTTCCTGCTGCTGTCCTATGACCTCTTTGTCAATTCCTTCTCAGAGCTACTCCGAATAGCTCCTGTCATCCAGTTGGTGCTCTTCATGTGAGTGCGGAGGGTAGATCTGGAAAGCTGAACTTAGGCAGTTTGAAGGCCCTGCTTAATTAAGTTCATGACTTAGCATTTTTAAAGTTATTAGTAGGTGGGCTTGGATTGTAGCTCAGTGGTAGCATGTGTACTTACATGTATACTTGCATTCATGAGGCCCTAGATTCAGTCCCTGCCACATGAAATAGTTATTATCAGAGAAATACCAGGGAGAATGAAATTTAACAATGTCCTGAGTTCTCATGGTATACAAATGTAGTCACAGGTCCTCTTTTTATATACCTTTTTTTTTCTGTTTTTATGTATGTCTAACAAGAGTTGGAGAACAGTTTAGATAGGAAATGAAGGTCTACTAACCCTGTCATTTTGTTCATCTGGGGATAGAATACTGTCTTTGCCTTAAAAGAGAATTACAATATAGCAGGTTGAAAGAACAATCATGAGGCTGAGGCTATAGCTCAGTGCTTGAGCTATACAGTGCTTGCCTCGCATGTATGAGGCACTGGGTTCAATCCTCATCACCACGTAAAAATAAATAGATACTGTGTGTTCTTCTACAACTAAATATTTTTTTTTAAAAAAAGAACAATCACATTAATAATATATGACTCCTGTAGGATAGAAAGTATTGGCATTTATTCTCCACACTAATTTACAGATTTCGTGAGGCAGTTCATAAGCTGCAAACCACACTCCTGGAAGGAACTTCCTTTGTTCAGTGAGCATTCATTGGCCTGGCAGCCAGTGTTGTAGTTGCAGTGGTAACCTGACCAGTTCCCCCTCAGGGTTTCTGTTCTCCTGAAGAGACAATGGCGGAGTATAGCAAAATAAGATTTTAATATAGTGACATCAGACGTGGATGTAAACTAGCTGCAGTGAGAGGGGGGTTTACTTTAGTTAATGGGGTTGCAGGAAAGTTTTTCTAAAGAGGGGGAACGTTTGAACTGGGACTTGGATGGCATGAAGGCACTGGCCACCCAAAGATGGGGAAAGTCCATTGTTGTCTTTCCAGATGAAATCATCTGGCAGGACCAGGTATGTGACACACAGATTTGGTGTGTGTGGGAGAAAACTAGGTTCTCAGAAATGCCTCATTGGTTTATTAAATTAGGACTGTCAGAGGAGCACATCGTGTCTGTGGGCTATAATTCTGGGTAATTGCAGCTTCATGTCATTTGGGTCCTAAAGCTGATGCTTTCGGTGAGGGTTCTGGGTGACTATATCTCAAGGCAGGACAGATCTCAAGTTGTCCCCAGCTCTTGGGTCCTCACACATTTGGCCGTCTTATGTTTTATATGTCTGCAGCATCCAGGATATTGCAATCCTCTTCAACATCATCATCATTTTCCTCATGTTCTTCAACACCTTCGTCTTCCAGGCTGGCTTGGTCAACCTCCTATTCCATAAGTTCAAAGGGACCATCATCCTGACAGCTGTGTACTTTGCGCTCAGCATCTCCCTTCATGTCTGGGTCATGGTAAGAGTGGAGTTCTAAATTCTCAGATCTTTAAAGAGCTAGTAAGATCTTTTCTCTAGGAATCCAGCATCACTCATGTGCTTCCCTCCGCCTCCTTGGTGGGAGATAGGTGAAATGAAAGTGATGTGCTAGAGCACTGGGCACATGAGAGTTTCAAAAGGCACTTGGGTCTAGCTCTCTGTGTTGAAGAACAGCCTTATCCAAGAGTCTAAGGACTCTCCTGGACTATTCAGTGTACCTTTGCACCAAAGAGGCCTGTCAGAGCTAAAACAGGAAGTTGAATCTGTTTTAGCTACCTGGGTAGATGGGTTGATACAGGGTACTGCATAAATTCTTCCATTTCTGGATATCTTGTGCATCTTTCATGAGTTTTTTTTGTTTTTGTTTTTGTTTTTTTTTTTTTTTGATGGGCTGGGGCTGGGGACATGGCTCAATGGTGGGGTGCTTTCCTGTGCCTAGCATGCATGAAGCACTGGGCCACAATCAGTCAATCAAACAAAATACTCAGTGTCTCTAGTCCCTTCATTACTAGAGTTTTTTTGTTTTGATGAGCTGGCTGGGGACAGAGTTTGTGATCTCATGGAGATAAATAAGCTTATAGGGAAGGAACAGAACAATGTTGAAGTCTGAAAATGGTATCAGCAGGTGACTTTTTTTTAAACTGGGAATTGAACCCAGGAGTGCTTTACTGCTGAGCTACATCCCCAGTCCTTTTTATTTTTTATTTTGAGACAGGGTCTTGTTATGTTGCTGAGGATCTTGCTAAATTGTTGAGGCTGGCTTCGAACTTGTGCCTCCTGCCTCAGCCTCCTGAGTTGCTGGGATTACAAGCATGTGACACTGCGTCTGCCTCCTGTAAGGGATTTTGTACTCCAGGTGCTGGAACATAAATAGGTCCTGGCTTTGTCTGCTAAAGCTGTTGATCTGATTACACTGAGTGTTCCAAAGCTTTTATCTGACAGGAGCTGAGCTTGACATTTTCAAGGCAAGACAGCAGCAGAACTCCTGATACAGTCCATATCATTTCTGCTTGGCAAAGGCAGTGGAATGAAAGGGGATAAATACCTCAGTTCAGACTTCCTCCCTCAGGGTTAAAGGTATCCTCTTTGCATCAAAAAAAGGGAGCTCCCGTGAGCATGCCTGTAATCCCATCGGCTCGGGATGCTGAAACAAGAGGATTGCAAGTTCAAAACCAGCCTCAGCAAAAAGTGAGGTGCTAAGCAACTCAGGGAGACCCTGTCTCTAAATAAAATACAAAATAGGGCTGGGGATGTGACTCAGTGGTTGAGTGCCCCTGAGTTCAATCCCTGGTACCAAAAAATAGGGGAGGGAGTTTAAGGGGCTAGAGTTATGGCTCAGTGGGAAAGCACTTGCCTCGCACGTGTGAGGCACTGGGTTCCATTTTCAGCATTGCATATAAATAAATGAATAAAATAAAGGTCCACCAACATCTAAAAAAATATTAAAAGAAAAAGAAAGGAGGAGCTTGAGGCTCCTTTCAGAAACACTCCTTCAGCCAGGATTTGGTGGTGCATACCTGTAATCCATGCAATTGGGAGGCTGAAACAGGAGGATTGTGAGTTCAAGACCAGCCTCAGCAATTTAGCCAGGCCTTAAGCAATTTGGCAAGACCCTGTCTCAAAATAAAAAGGTCTTGGGATGCAGCTCCACTAACAAAGGATTCAATCCTCAGTACAAAAAAGAAACACTCCTTGGCCTTACAGAAAGCAGGAAGGAGGGGGGAATAGCATGAATTTCTACCAAGTGGCATCTCTGCCTCTAAACAAGTTGGAGATGTTAGAGCCACATGCAGCTATTAACCCTTTCCTTTCTATTCATATCTTCTTCAGAACTTACGCTGGAAAAATTCCAACAGCTTTGTTTGGACAGATGGACTTCAAACACTGTTTGTATTCCAGAGACTGGGTAAGGACCACAGCAGCCTCAGGCTTACTTTTTGTGCTAGCCTTGATCCTGGCCTTGTAGCCCCTCACAGCTGGCCTGGGATGGTTGGGACAGTCATGTCAAGAACAGAAGACTCCTTACAGGGAGACAGTGGGAAGCCCTGAGGCAGGCCCTGAGCTTGGAGGCTGGGTTCCCACCCTTAAAGGAGTTCTCAGGATCACCCCAGAGGCTTCTTCTCTGCTCTGTCCCCAGCGGCAGTGCTGTACTGCTACTTCTACAAACGGACGGCCGTGAGACTGGGCGACCCACGCTTCTACCAGGACTCTCTGTGGCTGCGCAAGGAGTTCATGCAAGTCCGAAGGTGACTGCTTCTTGTCACACTGATGGCTGCCTTTCCTTCCTGATAGAAGCTCTTCAGGAAGGATCGGCCTCTGCACCAGGAAATAGCTGGACTTCCCTAGGACATGCTTGGGCCAGTTGTGTTCTCACAAGTTCCACGAGTTCCCCAACAGACTCCTGTGCGTAGTGCCTCCTCTCCCCTACCTCAGTTCCACCCTTTCCTTCCTTCCCCGCCATGTTCCACTCCTTGCACCCCTCCCCTCTGCCGAGGCTGTGGCTCACCCTTTGAACCTACTAGTCTCCACCTTCCTGACACCACGCTCTGGTGACTGAAGGATGCAGCGTGGTAGTTGGGTGCTCTTGACTGATCCCCTCTTAGACATTTAGATTTTTATACCTAAGATACTTTTTTACATTTTGTAAATAGAAAATAAATTCTTTTTTCATAAATGGTGGAATCTGTCTGGCTAGATCACTCCATGGTTAAGAGGTATACCAAGTCCTACCCTCAGCACCTGTTTGACCCAGTGGGCAGATTGAGCCAGAGAACAAATATGGACATTTATTGAGTTCATTATGAGATAAAGTATTTCTGCAGAAGTTCAGGATGTAATTATCTGCTGCCTCACCCCATGGATTCCAGACATCTATCTATGCTTCATTCAGACACTCTCCCTATCAGAGGCTGAGATTATCCTCAGAAGAATAAAATGCTCCTTAGCTTTTTTGGCAGAAGACATTTTAAAAATTCATATGCTAAGCTGGGTGTGGTAGTGCATGCCTGTAATCCCAGTGACTCAGGAGGCTGAGGCAGGAGAATTGCAAGTTCAAAGTCAGCCTCATAAATTTAGCAAGGTCCTAAGCAACTTGGCGAGACCCTAATAAAACATTAAAAATGAGTGTAGGGGAGGTGGGGTTGTGGCTCAGCAGTAGAGCGCTCGCTTGCACATGCGAGACCGTGGGTTTGATCCTCAGCACCACAAAAAAATAAATAAGTGAAATAAAGGTATTGTGTTCAACTACAACTAAGAAAAAAAAAAAGGAAGGCTGGAGTTGTAGCTCAGGGTAGAGCACTTGCCTAGCAAGTGTGAGGCAAATAAAGGTATTATGCCCATCTACAACTAAAAATATTTATTTAAAAAAAAAAAAAAGGTACTGAAGATGTGGCTCAGTGGTTAAGCACCCCCTGGGTTCAATCCCTGGTACAAAAAAAAAAAATTTCACATGCTAATCCCAGCAATTCCAGAAGCTAAAATAGGAGGATCACAAATTCAAGGCCAGCCTCAGCAATTTAGCAAGACCCTTAGCAACTCAGCAAGACCTTGTCTCAAAAATAAAAAGACCAGTGGCTCAGGAGGCTGAGATAGGAGGATCACAAGTTCAAAGCCAGCCTCAGCAAAAGCAAGGCACTAAGCAACTCAGCGAGACTCTGTCTCTAAATAAAATACAGAATAGGGCTGGAGGCGTGGCTCAGGGGTCCAGTGCCAATCCCTGGTACTTAAAAAATTTTTAAAAATAATAAAAAGAGCTGCAGATATGACTCAGAGGTAAAGCACCCCTGGGTTCAATCCCCTGTACTAAAAAAAAAAAAAAAAAAAAAAAACCAGTAAAAATAAAAATTCATGTGCTGTTTTCTGGTAGCAAAATAATGTGTGACAGACCACTGGCAGACTTAAGTGGGATACAACAAAAAACAGTTCCCTGGCTCCAGAGTCTTGGGGTTCAGCTGATCTGGGCTGGGTCTGGGTGGTTTCTGCTGGACCTGCTCACATGTCTGTCTGTGGTCAGCTGTGGGTGGGCTAAGCAGTTGTGATGATCTTGAGGTCCTTAATGTTGGCTAACCTATGATGACCTCAGGTGAAATGACAGGTTACTCAGCTGAGTCACATGATTCATCCTATAGTTGACTAGCCTGGGTCTGTTCACACCACAGAGGCAGAGGAGCAGGAGAGAAAAATCTCCAGTGTGCAATACCATTTTGAGCCTCTGCTTAGACTCCCGCTGGGCAAAGCGAGTCATGTGACTGAGCCTATGTGGAAAGTAATACAAGATTCCAGACAGAAGGTATGGCTAAGGGCAGGAGTGGAGCTCAGTGGAAGAGCATGTGTTGGGATGCTCAGGGGCCTGGATTCAATCCCCTGCACCAAAGGGGAAAAAAAGGCATAGATACAAGAAAGAGTGATCAAAAACAGGCGCTATTAATGCAGTGAGTCTATCACACCAAACAGCAGTGGCTCTGTGAGACTCTCATTCAGAGCCCTTTAGCACAGGGTCAGCAGCAGACTTTCCGTGAAGGACCAGACAGCAAATATTTCCGATTTTTATAGTGAACCTCCTTGACCCTGACAAAGGAGCATGAAAGCAGCCATAGATGATACAGTACATAAAAAGAATAACCATGATGGCTATATTCCAATAAAATTATTTATGGGCACTGAAACTTGAATTTCATAATATTCTTTTGTTCATTCTTTCAACCATGTAGAAATGTCAAAACTATTTTTAGCTGTAAAGGGCTAAACAAAAACAAGTTGAATTTGGCCTCAGGCCATAGTTTGCTGACTTCTTTAGAAGACTGGAATAAATCCTGTGGGAAGAGTATTGAAAAAATATAGGGACTGTGGACACATCTGTGATCCCAGCCACTCAGGAGGCTGAGGATCACAAGTTTGAGGCCAGCCTCAGCTACTTAGACCCTGTCTCAAAAGAAAAAATCAAAAAGGCTGGGTATATAGCTCGGTGGTAGAGCAGTCCTACATTCAATCCCTAGCACCCCTCACAAGGAAGAGTCTAGGTAGGGATGGGGATATAGCAAGTTGGTAGAGTGTCTACCCCACAGGCACAAGGCCCTGAGTTCAATCCCCAGCACCACACTGCTGGGAGCCATTAGCCAAGTAGGTATGACAATTTCCTTGCCAGCGTACCCCATGTTGCAGTGACATTGAATGTAGGTGACCTTGCTCAAGGACCAAGGCGGATTAGGGCGTTCCCGGTTTAGGTTCCAGGTTTAAGGTTTAAGATTATTCCTGCTGGGAATAGGGCGTATCCTGCTGCCTGAGTTCCCCTTGAGTTCTCACGGGATTCAGACAGTATATTTTGGGAGACAGAAGCCCAGTGGAGGTGGATTTGGGCAGAGAACATGGATTTCCCCAGAACGTGATTGTAGACGGCTGGTGTGAGTTCGGGAATAAAGAGTTGCTGTTTGAATCTACAAGCTGTGTGGTGGCTCGTGATTGTGTGCCCAGCCAGACTGAGGCATTTGTGCCCAGCCAGACTGTGGCACCACACACAAAAACAGTCAATCAGACATGAAGATTTTGACAAGTTAAAAAGGAAAAGGTAAGCCTGGCCCTGTGGTGCACAACTAGCTATACTAGCTAGCGACTCAGGAGGCTGAAGCAGGATGATCCCTTGAACCCATGATTTGATACCAGCCTGGACAACATAGCAAGACCCTATCTCAAAAAAAAAAAAGAAAAGAAAAAAGAAAAACAAAACTAATGAAATGCCTAAAGTTCTAACAAAGCCATCATCTGCATTTATTATACTTTTGTGGAAAAAGCTGAACAACAGCCTAATTTTAAATCTCTTCACAAAAATATAGGGATCACAAATAACAGGAACATTAAGAGCCTTTTGCTCATGGCAATCTCTTAAATAAATAGGCAATTTTCGGGGCTGGGGTTGTAGCTCAGTGGTAGAGTTCTTGTCTCGCACACGTGAGGCCCTGGGTTCAATCCTTGGCATCACATAAAAATAAAATCAAAATAAAGATATTGTGACCATCTACAACTAAAAAATAATTTTTTTAAATAGGCAATTTTCTGTGCCCCAAAATAAATCAGGGCTAGATTCTTTCCTATTGTCTTTACAGCTAACAAAGTAGAACCAATTACCTGTTTCCTCATTCATAATATTTATGTCACCTTCTGGCCCTATAAGACTCTCGGATGTGTGTGTGTGTGCGCGCGCATGTGAGTATGTGTGTTTTCCTTAATAGTTAATATAGTCACATGGCACAAAATTCAAGTTATAAAAAAGTTTAAACCAGGCACAGTGATGCCTGCCTTAAATCATAGTTTACTTGGGAGACTGAAGTTGGAGGATCACAAGGTACAGGCCAGCCTCTATCTCAGCAACTAAGCAATTATTCTTTCTTTTCTTTTTTTTAAAGACATTGATGAACCTTTATTTTATCCATTTATTTTTATGCAGTGCTGAGAATTGAACTCAGTGCCTCACACATGCTAGGCAAGAGCTGTACCACTGAGCCACAACCCCAGCCCATGAGATCCTTTTTTTTGGTGGTGGTGGTGCTGGGGATTGAACCCAGGGCCTTGTGCATGCAAGGCAAGTACTCTACCAACTGAGCTATATCCCCAGCCCCATAAGATCTTTTCTTTTTTTTTCTAAATATTTTTTTTAGTTGTAGATGGACACAATATCCTTATTTCATTTATTTTTATGTGGTGCTGAGGATTGAACCCAGTGCCTTATACATGCGAGACAAGCGCTCTACCACTGAGCTACAACCCCATCCCATAAGATCCTTTCTTTTTTTTTTTTAATTTTATTTTTTAGAAGTAGTTGAACACAATACCTTTATTTTATTTATTTATGTGGTACTGAGGATCGAACCCAGGGCCTCGCACATGCTAGACGAGTGCTCTACCGCTGAGCCACAGCCCCAAGATCCTTTCTTAATAAATAATTTTATAGGACTGGGGGTATAACTTAATGGTAGAGCACTTGCCTCCCATGTGTGAGGCCGTGGTTCCACCACTTCTCCTTAAAAATCTATATTTATTCATAACTTTGTTTTTAAATTGCAGTTCTAGGATGGAGCCCAGGGCTTGCTCATGCAGGCAAGTGCTCTACCCCGAGACCTAAACTTTAGATCCCTAGACCTTACATACCTCTGTTCAACCCCAGGTTTGCAAAGCCCCCAGCATGCTGTTATACTGATTCCAGAGAAAGAACTTGGAGGACTCAACAGAGGGGGTTTGGATATTTTATTACGGACATACTCGTGGGCAGTGGCGGGTCAGGATATAATGGAGAACCGCACCCGCCCACAAGCAGGAGGAAGTACCTGCGGGATAGATGGCACGCCGAGGGCACAGACGGGTCCTTCACATGTTTTGAGTACATGGCTTGGCTGCACAAACAAGGCTGTCCTGCTTTGATCTCCTCCTAAAGACTGGAGATAGGAAGGTGGCCAGCTTCCCTCCTCCTTGACCCACAACACATTCTTGGGAGTCCTTAGTTCACCTTCAGGAACAACAAGCCTTCTGGTCATTGACTTTTGTAACCTGACAACTTTCAACAGACAATGTAATAATATTGCAGAAACATTTTTACACAGAAAAAATTGCTATCATCCTATATCAATCACTTACTTCAAATCTTTGACAATATGCATATGCATTTTATGCACATTTGTGATTATGGGGAATAGGTGATAAAAACATTTCACTTTTTTGTTTGCTTACATTGTTGGGACAGCCAGAGACCCCCAAAAAAGCAGTACTCTTTAAGGGAGTAAAATCTTTGAGAAGGGAATGAGACAGGGATTAGCATAGACAAAGGGCAAATGCGCTCCTAGGCCTTGACTCATGGCTTGTAAACTATGAAGAGCATGATACACGCCCTCTCCAACTTACCCACTCTCAGTCGTATTGGCCTCAAAAAACAAAACAAACAAACAAACAAACAAACAAAAAAAAACAGATATCTCATTAGAACCTGGAAGCCCTCCTCATAATTCTTGAAGGACAAAGAAAAAAAAAGGATAAAACTGCTACTTGCCATGATTTGTGTTTTCTTTTACTCTCCCCCTGTGTGTTCTCTTAACTGTTCTCTTGCTGCTGCAACTCATCCTTAGCACAAGACAGAGATGTTTATATAGGACGCAACTTCGACATGAGAGAGAAGAGATATGCAATATTTGGCGCCAGAATGACTGGCTAACTACGCGTCCTGCAAAGTTAAAGTGCAGGGGAAAAAACTATGAAGTATACCTAAACTCAATTAGCATTCCTAAACCTTAGTCCCCTTGCAAAGACCCTTTCACCTGAATAAAACTAGCCATCTCCTTTGTCCTGGGAGCCAGCTTGACACTCTTGGTCAGTATTGTGTCTCCCTTCTTCTCCAGCAAGATGTCCCAATCAAGAGCCTTGTTCCAAGGGCAGTGGTGCCTTTATCAGATTCTTCTGAAGGAGAGCAGAAGAAACCACCCGCCAATAACTCTGGGGACATAATTTTTAAAATTTGTTCTCTGCCTGGATTTCTGTACATAGTTCCTAAACTCCTTGGAATTTCTAAAGTGGCAAGTGTCTTGTATGTTGATGATGATGGTGGCGGGGACTCTTGGATTGCCCCCATGTGGGCTGGGTGCCAGGGTGCCAACCATGTGGTCAGAGGGTTGGAACTTTCAATCCCCACCCCAACCTCTGGGGAGGGAAGGGACCTAGAGATTGAGTTAATCACCAAAGCCAAAGATCGAGTCAATTGTGCACAAGTATCGGAACCTCTGTGGAAACTCCAAAGGACAGGGCTCAGAGAGCTTCCAGACTGGTGAACACATCCAGGTACTAGGAGTGAAGCACCCCCAGCTGGAGGCGGCACGAAAAGTCTTTGACTGTTTTCCACACCTTGCCCTGGGCATCTCTTCCATCTGGCTGCTCCTGAGTTGTGTCCTTTATCATATATCAGCAATCTAGTAAGTAAACTATTTGTCTGAGTTCTGTGAAATTAAGTTTCTGGGAATGTAGCTCAGTGGTAAAGCACTTGCCTAGCATGTGTGAGGCCCTGAGTTCCATCCTCAGTACACAAAAGCAAAAACCACATTACAATAGAATTTTTCAAACAAGTACCAGCTGGACAACTCCTCAAATGGAGGAAAAAAACAAAGATAAGCACAGGGAGGCTTATGAAATAAGGGCCATATGGGGCCTTTCAAAACAAGTCATTGCTTCTAACTTTTGTATCTTACCTAACATTCTCATGACTATTAGGTAAGCTTTCTGGGATGCGTGTTTGGTCTTGTTAACTATGCACAGCTTGACAAAAAACAGACCCCTCATTTGACTGATCTTCTCCCCAAGAATGCAGTAAGATACTATCTAGTGCAGTAGCCAAAATTTTCCCACTTTACCTTGCCCACCCATGTAATCCATGTGTTCCCTGAATGTATTGATTTACATTTATCTTTGTTCTCTACCTATAAACGTGATTACAACTTCTTTTCCTTGGAACCCTCATTCAGGGCATCTGTGCTTCTGGGGCCCAGGTCACTCATATTTGGCTTAGAATAAATTATTTTCTTGTTTCCTTCAAGGCAGTGCATTAGTTTGTGTAGACAATTCTGTAAGTTATCCTAACAAATAATCACTGAACTCAAGGATCCCTGAGTATTGTGGGAACCCCTGATTTATAGCCATTGGGTCAGAGGTGCAGAGGCAGGGACTTGGGATTGGCATCTGGAGCAGAGGCAGTCCTGTGGTCTCTCAAGCTGACTCCAGGTAGTGCCGGATGGAATTACAGGCACTCAGCTGGTGTCCAAGAAGTAGTAGGTAGGCAAAGCCCACACACTGTGTGTCAGAAGTGAAGCGCTGTAGGGCTGGGGACAGAGCTCAGCTGGTAGCTTGCCTTGCGTTACAAGGCCCTGGGTTCAACCCCAGTAACACACACACACACACACACACACACACACACACTGTTGTGACTATAGAGGAAACGTTTCATTTCCCCTCTTATTCTCTTAGCAGCAGCAATGTTTTATGATATGATATAAATGAACTCCTAAGGAGCATTGATGTTTGAAGTTCAGAGGGAGGAAATGAGCACTTTAAAAGTGCTTACAGAGTTCTCCACTTTTAGTAGGATGAAGTTGCTTCTAGCTAACCCAATCTCCAGTCACGAACTAGCAAAACCAAATAAAATTTTAAAAGTCTCAGCTGCTGAAGGAAGGAGAACCAGAGGGCCCAAAATTCTAGAGTAGGGATGATCACAGAGAAGCGAGCTGAGCATTGCAACATGCTTTTTCCTGGGGCATTTGCTGATTCTGGATTTGAGCAAGAGGCTAACAATCCAAGCACTGCCCGGAGGGTAGAAGCCGATGACCAGAGAAGCCAGTGGCACTGAGCAGTCTCATAACACCGGAGGAGCAAAACTAGGGACTTGAGGAGCCTTAAAATCACAACAAACTTTTGGCTTGAGATATTTACCAAAAATCTGAGGTAGAAGCTATAACAAACTAAGCCTCAAACTCTGAAAAGCAGAGAAATTTTGACTGATTTGCTGCTGATTAGAATTAAGAGCCCACTAGGGCCAGGGTGCATCTACAGGGCTTTCATCTGAGGGCTCAAAGGAGCTCCTCACTAGAAACACAAACAGACAGGCTAAGGCTCATCAAAAGTACAGTGCTAAAGCAGGGCATGGTGGTGCATGCCTGTAGTCCCAGCGACTTGGGAGGACAGGTAGTGGGGATCACAAGTTTAAGGCCATCCTGGGGCAACTTGGACCATATCTCACAACAAAAAATAAAAAGGGTTGGGGATGTGGGCTGGGGTTGTGGCTCAGTGGTAGAGCTCTTGCCTCACACGTGTGAGGCACTGGGTTCAATCCTCAGCACTCCACATGAATAAATTAATAAAATAAAGATATATCAATAACTAAAATATATATATTCTTTTTTAAAAGGGGGGGGCTGGGGATGTAGCTCAGTGGTAGAGTCCCCTGGGTTCAATCTCCAGTACTGGGGGGTAGGGAGGGGGGAGGAAAAGGAAAAGAGAATCTCTCACTGTAGTCCCACATCATATAGTCTCTGGTTGGATTAAGATGACCAGCTTCCCTTCTATGTGTCTAGTAACGGAAATGGTGGAAGAAAAACAAACTAGAAAAGCTGAGATTTTTTTTTATACATAATTTCTGCATCTAAAGAAAATTACTAACATGCTAAGTGATAGGATCATATTATATAAAACCAGAGAAAAGATAGAAAATAGAAACAAGATCCAAATGTTGGAAAAAGCAGGCAAGGAGTTATCTAGGGTGGGATGCTCCAGAAAATATACGAAAATATGGAGGAAAGACTATTTGAACTACCCTCCGGGACTCTGTGTCCAGTGATGGCTGAGTTAGATCCTAGGAAGGAGTCGCTCCACTTACAGCTATGAAATCTGGGCACGACACAAAAGGCAGCTACTAGAAGACACTGCAAAATGAAGGGAAGGCAGTCACCAGGGAGCCCATACACACAAGAGGAAGCTGTTGTCTTTACGGGGGCATGTGGGGACTGGGTTTTCACACCGTCGTGTAGGAGGTCCCTCCCTCCAACCTTGTCATGACGTGCATTGCCCATGTGATGGGGTCGGGGGTATGATGCTGGAAACCTTTCTTATGTTTGCTGCTGGTACCTTGGCATCAGGCAAAGCTGTTAGCATGCAGCAGTTAGCGAGGAATGGGCAGGAACCAGAGAAAGGAGGATGACTGTAAAAGGTCTCCTGGCGCAGAGGACTCAGTACCCATCGTGCATTGACCCACCCCATTTTGCAAGGAGGTAACCATTAAGCACAGGAATCCCGCCTTCTATTGTGTTGGGTGGGGCTATGGAGGAGATCCATCTGGGTGGGTGGGCAAGTAACCCAAAACCCATCATCCTGGACCTGCGGCCAGCAAATTGGCATGGATCCTCTTTCGCAGGGCACACATCCTGTTTTCAAGGTAGCACAAGCTATGACTGGCAGCACCAAGGTCAGCTGAGGGCAATAAGGGCTTCCCTGGGTGGCACCAGACCAGAAAGGGCAAAAGGAGCCAAGGGCACAGACACAGGCATAGGCATAGGCCTCTCTCCACAAAGGGCAACAACTGCACCAGCACTGGAAAAGGAGTGACGAACTGTCACGCCAAAGTTTCAGACCTCTTGGAGATCACACCCTTCCAATAAAAGCCCCCAAGTCCAACCATTCCTGCACAGTCGGCCTCTTACTGACTTGCTATCTCGGACTCCCATGTGTACCTTCCCTTTGCAATAAACCTGCTTTAAGTGCTCTGTATCTCACTGTGATTCTGTCCTGCACCCAGGTAGTGCCCTAATCTCAGGCATTAACACCCAAGAACCGAGGACCACTCGGCTGTCTACTTTGAACACCGGGCAACAGCGCGTTGTGGAGGGCATGCCGGTAGAAGACCACAGAACAGGAGCCCCGAGTTAGGCCCCAGAAGTCAGGAAATATGGGAATCCGGGGAAGGAAAGAGCCAGACAGGGAAATTCCCAGATTTTACCTACGTAAGTCATTTTCAAAGCTCTGAATTACACATACACGATTCACACTCAAAGCAACCCCTTTAAAGAAAAGCAATGTAGGCTCGGTGTGTAGCTCAATGGTAGAGCATCTGCAATTCCCAGCATTGCAAAAGGAAAAACAATAACAATAATGAAACAGGAACTCTAAGCCTGGTTTGCAGTGCTACCCACCCAAGGTAACTACCCCGTGAAACTTGGGAGAAAAATAACAGAAACCAGAGTCCCTGCAATGTAACACTCAAATCTGCCACTATCTGGGATAATTCGGATAATCTCAGATATTGGAACTGACAAGGATATCAAAACTTCTGTGAAAATATGTTTTTAGTGCCTAAAGACAGGAAACCTCAACCATGAAACGAATTATTTTTTGAAAAAACAGATTTTAAGAGGAAATACAATAATGATCAATGAACTAGAGGAAGGCAGACAACAGAAACTATCCAAACAGAAGAATAAAGGAAAAGGAAAACAGCACCCGCCTCAGGGCCTGGTTAGATAACATCAGAGAGCCTAACACACAGTCACTGGGGCCCCAGGAGGCAGAGAGAAAGATGAGCAGAAAAAATATTTACATCATTATCCAAAGTACATGTATGAAGACACAAACTGGGAATCAACCTACTTTATATACAAACAGAAATATGAAAAATTGTGGTATATATGTGCAATAAGAATTGTAATGCAAAAAAACACAAAGTACATGTATAAAGACATGAATTGGCGTGAACATACTTTATATACAAAGATATGAAAAATTGTGCTCTATATGAGTAATAAGAATTGTAATGCATTCTGCTGTTGTGTATTTAAAAAAATAAAATCAATAAAAAAAGAAAAAATATTTTAAAAAATAACAGCCAAATATTTCACAAATCTGGTGAAAGAAATTTACAGATTTGAGATATTCGGTAAACACAACTTGAAACAAACACACACACACACACAAAGGTATATCTGGGCATATCATCATCAAAGTATTGAAAACTAGAGATGGAAAGCAAATCTATTTGTTTGTTTTTGGTGCTGGGGATCCAAACCCAGGGCCTCAAATATGTCAAGCACATGTTCTAACTACTAAGCCCAAACCCCAAGAACAAATCTTTTTTTTTTTTTCTGGTACTGGGATTGAACCCAGGGGCACTTAACCAATGAGTTACATACATTCTTGGCCCTTTTTGTTTTTCATTTTGATACAGAGTCTCATAGTTGCTTAGGGCCTCTCTTAGTTGGGAGGCTGGTCTTGAACTTGCAATCTTCCTGCCTCAGCTTCCTGAGTGCGTGGGATTACAGGCGTGTGCCACCACACCTTGCCCAAGGTGTGGTGGCACACGCCTGTAATCTTGAAAGCAGCATGAGAAAAACCACAAACTACACACAGAGGAATAGCTTTTAGTTGACTTTTCACTAGAAATCACAGGCCGGAAAAGAGTATTTTAGAATAACTCTAAAATGTTAAAGGTAAAAGATTCACTCAAAATTCTATATTCATCAAAAATTGACTTCAGCATGCACAAGGTCCTAGATTAAATCATCAGTACTGCAAAACAAACAAAACCAAAAAACCCACAAAATTTCAAGAATGAAGCTGAAATAAGATGTTGTCATATACAAGAAAACTAAGAGCACTGGATGGTGTAGGGATGGAAAAGGGATGATTCCTTTCCTGCCCATCACGCCAGGTCATGGACTGCACCCCTGTAACAAACAACAGGTGGACAAGAGGAAAGCTAACACATTTATTTGACCTTAGTTTTATATGAGATAAGACTTCAGATGGAAGACCCAAAGGACAGGAAGGAACCATCCATGTTCACGCTTAGGTGCAATGAAGAGGGACAGCTTGGTACAAATGTGTCTGCACAAGAAGGGTCTGAGCTGATGGAAACAGCCGGTGTGGGCACCCAGACAGACCCAGGCCTGTCTGCTAAGATGCTCTCAGCCCCGGGTTCTAGCATTTCCTCCTCTTGGGTGTGAGGCAAGGTCTCTCTAGAATGAGGCTCTTGATTTCTTTATGGACAGTATTATAAGGAAAGACTATGGGGCTTAAGGAGAGAGAGTTAGAAGAATATTTTTAGGTTTTATGGCTGGCTTTGGGGAAAGGGGGCTCTGGGTTATGTGATCTGTCTTGGAGAACAGAGTTCTAGTTTCTAGGGCTTGCCTTGGGAGACAATAAGGAGCAAAAGACATGCAGGCAAAAAAAAAAAAAAAAAAAAACCGAGAGAAACTTTGCTTCAGAGGCCTTCATTTTGGAGTATAATTTTCTGAGGCCCCACACTGCCAACAGTCCTCTAATATAAGAAACCCTAAAGGTTTTCTTTGGCTTGAGGGGAAATGAAAAGATGGAAACTCGGATCCTCAGAAAGGAATGAAGCACAACAGAAATATTGAGTATCTGAGTAAATAAACATAAAGATCTTTCCTTCCTTCCATCCCTCCTTCCTTTTTTTTTTTATTTTTTATTTTTTTGAGAATTTCAACATTTATTTTTCAGTTTTTTGGCGGACACAACATCTTTGTTTGTATGTGGTGCTGAGGATCGAACCCGGGCCGCACACATGCCAGACGAGCGTGCTACCGCTTGAGCCACATCCCCAGCCCTCCTTTTTTTTTTAAACAGAGGTCTTTATAATTTTATTTTTTTTAGAGAGAGAATTTTTATTTATTTTCTTAGTTTTTGGCAGACACAACATCTTTCTTTGTATGTGGTGCTGAGGATCGAACCCGGGCCGCACACATGCCAGGAGAGCGCGCTATGGCTTGAGCCACATCCCCAGACCCTTCCATCCTTTCTTGAGATGAGGTTTCCCTATGTTTCCCAGGCTGGTCTCCAACTTCTGGGCTCAACCAATGCTACGGGCTCAGCCTCCCAAGCAGCTGACAATACAGGTTTGGGCCACTGCACCCAAATGAAGATTATTTTCAATTTTTCTGTTTTTTTCAATTAATTCACTTACAATATCTAAATACAGAATGATAATTTTTCAAATACAAAGAATATTTACCAATAAGCAAGATATGCTGGGCCATAAAACAATTCTCAACAAATTTAAAAGGACAAATTTAAATAAATTTAAAGAATAAAGAGAATTTCTTTGCTGAGTGCCATGGCGCATGCCTGTAATCTCAGTGGCTGGGGAAGTTGAGACAGGAGGACTGTGAGTTCAAAGGCAGCCTCAGCAATTTAGTGAGGTCCTAAACAACTTAGCAAGAGCCTCTGTCAAAAGAGAAAAACTCTGGGATGTGACTCAGTGGTTAAGTGACTCCAGGTTCAATCCCTGGTACCAAAAAAAGAAGAAGAAAGAAGAAAGGAGGAGGAGGAGGGGGAGGGGGAGGGGGAGGGGGAGGGGGAGGGGAGGGGGAGGAGGAGGAGAAGAATTATTATTATTATTCTTTGACAATAATGGAGCTGAGTTAGAAATCAGTAAGATAGGTAGATGATTTGGTCTGGGCCAGATCAGGATACAGAAACCACACAGTAATTGAAACATGGAAAGGTTTTTGTTTGTTTGTTTGTTTGTTTGTTTGTGTTGCTAGGGATTGAACCCAGAGCCTCAGATATACTAGACAAGCACTCTACTACTAAGCTACACCCCAACCTCACATGGCAAGTTTAATGAAGAATTATTAAGCAATAGCCAGGCGAAGAGGTACACACCTATAATTCCAGCCACTCAGGAGGCTGAGACAGGAGGATTGCAAATTCAAGGTCAGTCTGGGCAACTTAGACCCTGACTCAAAATAAAAAATAAAAAGGGCTGGGGGTGTAGCACAGTGGTAGAACAAACCTGGGTTCAATCCTCAGTACCAGAAAAGAAGAAGAAGAAGAAAAAAAAAAAGACTTTGGGTTTTATTCTGAGGGAGGTGAAAACTTCTGGAAGGTTTGAGCAAGGACTTAAATGTTATTGAATTTGTTTGAAAAGGTAATTTTGCTTCTTTGGTCAGGCCATAGGGGATGTGGCTCAGTAGTGGAGTGTCCCTGGGTTCAGTCCGCAGTATGGAGGAGAGGAGGAATTATTAAATGATGATAGAAGAACTATAAAGATGTGAAGAGAAGAACAGCCAAGGAGGGGGCTGGGGCTGGGGCTCAGTGGGAGAGCACTTGCTTAGCATGAATGAGGGGCTGGGTTCAATCCTCAGCACCACATAAAAACAAATAAAATAAACATATTGTGTCCATCCACAACTAAATAAAATAAAAATAACTGACTTGACAGAGTCCCCTTCCCCAGGCTGCGTTCAGACCACACTGTAGTCCACTGAGTATTAGAGAAAAGTCATTGGTTTGCCACTGGTTTGCTGCCAGAGCTGATTTACAGTTGCCTGGCAAGATACAGCCCCTGCTCCAGGACACAGCAACCGAGGCGAGTGGGCAGTTGTGCAAGTAGCATAGGGACATCGCCTGCAGGAACAAGGCCCAGAGCACACAGCACCCATGTTGGGAGGCATGAGGAACACCCCTCCTAGACCCAGTGAGCGGAGGCCATTGTGCAGATTCGCAAGGAGCTGGAGTCCTGTAGTCCACACAGCGCATGCGGAGTCAACTCTGAGGGGAGCGGAAAAACTGAGTTAGTGAGCAGACATACAGAGGGAGGTGGGACACTGCTGTGGAGCAAGGCATCCATTCCTGGAGGGCTTTGGGTTTTAAAACCATCCAGGGCATAGGTAAGCCAAGGCGGTAGGGCAGGTGCACAGAGGTTAGCCCTGGGTGCAAGGCCTGGAGTATGCAGCAACCTTGACAGGAGAGCCCTAGCAAGGTAAGCACCGAGCTTCGCCCAAGTCCGCGAGTTTTCCCAGTGCCTGCCTGTGGCATGAAGAGGAGCAGAGCACCACCAGATGTCCCCCAACACATGCACTCCTGATGGAAAGCTAACCAGAGCACAGTGAAGCCAGGAAGCAAGCCCTCATCTTCCTGCACTGTTCCTCCAGTGCCCTCTACTGACCAAGTGCAACACTGCAGGCACTGAAAGGCGGAAATGCCCAGTCTATTTATTATCCCACCTAAGGTGCTCAAGAATGAATACCCAGCTGAAGGCAAGGGAGTACCACACTAGGAAACCACTAAACATTTAGAAATGAAACAATACCCCTTAAATAATCCATAAGACAAATAACAACCCATAAGGGAAATCATAAAATACTTTGAACTGAATGATAATTAAAACCCAACCTATATCAAAATGTCTGTGATGCCCTTTTTATCAGAAAATAAAGAAGAAAGCCTGGTGCAGTGGCCCATGGTTATAATGCTTGTGACTCAGGAGGCTGACATGGTTGGATGGCAAGTTCCAGGTCAGCCCAGGAAACTTAGCAAGACCCTACCTCAAAACAGAAAATAAAAGAGGGCTGGGAATGTAGCTCTATGGTAAAGCACCTCGGGGTTAAATCTCCAGTACAAAGAAAAAAAGAAGAAGATATTAGTGATTTTACATATATTAAAGGAATTTGTCCGGGGTGGAGGGAGGTACCGGGGATTGAACTCAGGGGCACTCAAGCACTGAACCATATCCCCAGCCCTATTTTGTATTTTATTTATTGTTTTGTTTTGTTTTTTTGGTACCAGGGATTTAACTCAGGGGCACTCGACCACTGGGTCACATCCCCAGCCCTTTTTTTTTTTTTCATATTTTATTTAGAGACAGGGTCTCACTGAGTTGCTTAGTGCCTCCCCTTTGCTGAGGCTGGCTTTGGACTCAGATCTTCCTGTCTCAGCCTCCAGAATCTCTGGGATTACAGGTATATGCCACCACGCCTGGCAGGATTTGGTTATTTTGAATTTGTGCACACTCACACAAATTCCAGGTTTACATGGCTTCATCAATAAATTCCTCCAAATATTTAAATAAAAAATAATACTTATAATCTTTTCCAGGAATTAAAAAGAGAAGACAAGCTTTTTCTTTCATTTTATGAAGCTAACTTAACCTTGATCCACAACTTGACATGGTTCTGGCAAGAAAGTAAAATTACAGACTAATCTCTCATGAACATATGTAAAAACTTGAAAAAAATATTAACAAATGAAGTTCAGTAATATAAGAAAGATAATCTATCTGTACCGGGAGCCTCTGAGACCACAGGGAGGTTCATGCACTGCTAGGAGGACTCACAGGACTTGGCATGCAGTTGTACTCATGCTGTGACTTTACAGGGGAAAAAGAAAGCAGAATCAGCAGAGGAGAAACATGCGTGGGCTGCAGTCCAAGGAGCGCAGGAATGTATTTCCAAGGTCCTCTCCTAGCGGAATCACAGTCCTGCTCAATCCTTCAGCAAAGAGTTCCCACAACGCACATGAAATGTTGTCTACAGGGAAACTCACAGATTCAGTGTCTAAGGTTTTTATCAGGAGCTGATTACCCAGGCACATTCTGCCTACCATGTACCAAAATTCCAGACTCCCTGAAGGAAAACAGATTTTCATTATAAGCCATTCTTTGAACAGTTTAGGCACAGGAGGTCACTTTGGATTCTTGGGAACGCTTCCAAACTCCAAATTCCCAAATGCCAGCCAAGAGCCAACCTTGCCAACAGGCCTTTCTAGGATAGTATTGTCACAACTTTTTTTTTTTTTTTTTTTTGTACTGAGAATTGAACTCAGGGCCTCATGAATACTAGGCCAATGCTTTCTACTGAGCTACACTCTAGCTCTTTTTTAAAAAATTTGAGATAGGAGGCGCCAAAAACATATATACTGGAGAAGAGAGAGTCTCGTCAACAAATGGTGCTAGGCAAACTGGAAATCCACATGCAGCAAAATGAAATTAAGCCCCCATCTTTCACCAGGCACAAAACTCAACTCAAAGTGGATCAAGGATCTAGGAATTAAACCAGAGTAATAGAATAAAAAGTAGGACCAAATCTTCATCACATCGGATTAGGTCCCAACTTCCTTAATAAGACTCCTATGGTGCAAGAAATAAAATCAAGAATCAATAAATGGTATGGATTCAAACTAAAAAGCTTCTCAGCAAAAGAAACAATCAGTGAAGTGAATAGAGAGCCTACAGAATGGGAACAAATTTTTACCACATGCACATCAGATAGAGCACTAATCTCTAGGATATATAGAGAACTCAAAAAAACTTAACACCAAAAAACAAACAAACAAATAACCCAATCAGTAAATGGGAGGAAATGAACAGACACTTCTCAGAAGATGACATACTATCAATCAACAAACATGAAAAAACGTTCAACATCTCTAGCAATTAGAGAAATGCAAATCAAAACTAAGATTTCGTCTCACTCCAGTCGGAATGGCAGCTATTAAGAACACAAACAACACAGACTGGGGTTGTGGCTCAGTGGTACAGCACTTGCCTAGCATGTGTGAGGCCCTGGGTTCGATTCTAGGCACCAAATAAAAATAAATAAAATAAAGCTATCGTGTCCAACTACAACTAAAAAAAAAAAAGAATACAAACAACAATAAGTATTGGCGAGGATGTGGGGAAAAAAGGAACACTCATGCATTGCTGGCCTGTAAATTGATGTAAACAATATGAAAAGCAGTATGGAGATTCCTTGGAAAACTTGGAATGGAACCAGCATTTGACCCAGCTATCCCACTCCTTGGTTTATACTCAAAGGACTCAAAAACAGCATACTGCAGTGATGCAGCCACATCAATGTTTACAGCAGCATAATTCACAATAGCTAAATTGTGGAAGCAACCTAGATGCCCTTCAGTAGATGAAAGGATAAAGAAACTGGTATATATACACAATGGAATATTACTCAGTATTAAAAGAGAATAAAATCATGGCATTTGAGGTAAATGGATGGAGTTGGAGAATATTATGCTAAGTAAGCCAATCCCAAAAAACTAAAGGCTGAATGTTTTCTCTGATACGTAGATGCTGATCCATAATGGAGATGTGGGGGGAGCATGGGAGAAATGGAGGAACTTTAGATAGGGCAAAGTTAAGGGAGGGTAAGGGAAGAGGCAGGGGGTAGGAAAGATGATGGAATGAGAAGGACATCATTACACTACGTACATGTACGAAGACACGAATAATGGTGTGACTCTATTTTGTGACCAAGAGACATGAAAAATTGTGCTCTATATGGGTACTATGAATTGAAGTGCATTCTTCTGGGCTGGAGTTGTGGCTCAGGGGTAGAGAGTTTGCCTATCATGCATGAGGCACTGGGTTCGATCCTCAGCACCACATAAAAATAAAGATATTGTGTTCATCTATAACTAAAAAATAAATATTAAAAAACAAAAAAGAAATGCATTCTTCTGTCATGTTTAACAAATTAGAATAAATAAATAAATTTAAAAAAATTTGAGACAGGGTCTCTCTAATTTGCCCAGGTTGGCCTCCAACTTGAGATCCTACTGCCTCAAGTTACTAAGATTAAGGTATGCATCACTACACCTGGCCTATTTTAACTCTTTCCTGCACAATTTAATAACCAAATGGTTTGTTTCCAGAACAGTAAGATTGGTTATACAATGGAATAATCAATGTAATAATCCATTATATTAGCTGAGTAAAAGGAAAAATAATCATATGGTCATCTCAATAAATACAGAGAAAGCACTTAATAAAATGTGCTATAAGCCTTTAAGCAAACTAAAAATAGACTTTATTAATCTTCTGAGTATCTATAAAAATCTATAGTATATATTAATGATGAAATATTAAATACTTCCCCTTGAATTTGATCTAAGAATTTGATCTCCAACATACACACACAAAAAAAAAAAGAAAGAAAGAAAGAAAGAGAGAAAAAAAGGAGACAGTATTTCAGATAATATCCATTATTACCACTTCTACTCAACTTTATATTGGAGGTCTTAACTAGTGCAATAAGGCAAGAAAAAGAAATTGAAGGTATAAGGATTGAAAAAGAAGTAAAAATGCTGTTAATGTGTTATGTACATAAAAAGCCAGATGTATCTAGCATGACCCATCAGGAATAATCAGTTTAATAAGGCCACTGGATATTGGAACAGTCTGCCATGGGCCCGCAGAAGTCCTGTACATTCTTACTGAGGGTCCTCAAAGGCCTTAATACTGAGCACACAGATAGTTCAGTAGGTCAAGGCAACCATGTGACTACTGTGCAATTTCTCCTTCCCCAGAGGAAGGGGCTTAGTCTGATTTGCTGCTTGCTAAAAAAAAAAAAAAAAAAAATGTGTTGAGCCCTTGGCCCTGGGCTTCTCAGCTGTGGCAAAACTGATTGTTCATGCCACCATCTGGGCTCACTGAGTTATTCATAGACTTGAGGACAGATGATCCAGGCTGCCATGCTGAGGCTTCTGTTGTTTGCTGTGTTGTGAGTGATTTGGTCTCAGTGTCCATTTTTGTTACTTATGGAATTGTGGCATACTCTGACATGGATCAGCAATATTTTTCTTAAAGAGTTAGATGTTATTTAAGTCACTTTTCATCATACAATGCAAAAATACTACCTAATAAGTAAATGTTGGGTATGGAAATGGCCCCCATTTTAAACTTTATTTACAAAATAAGTAACTGGCCCATCTTCCTTCCATCTGAGGCTCAGAGTAGGAATTTGTCTAATAGCTTTTGTCTAGTAAGTAATAGAGATGGGGGTGGAAGATCTGAACCCCTTTTCTCCTTATTTATCACTTTGCTAGAGGGACTCTAATAAAATGTAGTTGAAGTTGAGGCAGTAGCACATGCCTGTAATTCTCAGCTACTTGAGAGACTGAGGCAGGACAATTGCAAGTTCAAGGTCAACCTCAGCAATTTAGTGAAAACTTGTCTCAAAAAATAAAAGAAGGCAGAAGATGTAGCTCGGGGGTAGAGTATCCCCAGGTTCAATCCCCAGTAGGGCTTTCCCTGTCCTCTAGCCTGCAGTTTTGCCAATGGAATGCTCAAGCAGAGATCAGGGTGCAGAAGAAGTCGGGAGGCATAAAGGTAGGACATTTTCCCACCAGCTTCCCAGGCCTTCCCAGGCCCGGTGAGAGGCCCGCTACACACAGTACTTTCTCCAGGTTCAGGGAGTTGCTCAAGCCTATAGAGGTAACAAGACTGATCCACCCACACTTCAACTAGCCAGGTGAGTCACTCTTCTCCAATTATCCAGTTCAAGTTTGCCATCTGTTACCTGCCTGCCATGCCCTGACTGACAAAGGGCTAATCTCTTGGAAACTTCTTTCAATTTCCACCTGGGAGCACTTTGTCCTCTCAACTTCCATTGCACTTTATGAGTCTGGTGACCACGTTTTAGCTTTGCATGTCTCATTTATTTCTGCTCCTGGAAAAGACGCTCTATTTCCGACTCACTCTGGTGACTGTAACTCCTAGTACATAAATCGGCCGCAGGAAGGACAACGTCTAACCTCCGGCCTGCATCTGTACAGCACCGTCGCGCGTACCGTTTCTCGTTTTTCACACGCTGATAGAAGAGAATCGTGGGACCAGGGTCCATCCTCTGGTGACACTACAGCAACTAGCCTCTTATGCTCAAAGTCCTGTAACCCAGGATAAGGAGTGTCCAAAGCTGGCCCTGCCTCTGTCCCCAGGAATTGCGGACAATAGGCTTCGAGAGTTGCCACTGTTCTCGCTCAGGGTGACGCTAACACCCGACCAAACGCCATTTGCTGGATTCCTCCCGCGCATGCGTAGTGGACCCGCCATCGCGCGGGGGGGTAACCATAGAGTACCACAGGTTGGCAGAGGGGCCAGAAGCCGGGCCGCTCCGTCCCCTGCTTCCGGCAGCGTCTCCCTGCTCTGGGAGCGGCTGCTGCCGCGTACGCAGTTTCCATGGGGACTGAAGATGGCGCCGCGAGGTGAGATTTCGGAGGTGTGTGAGTCTCTGGTCCCGATCCCATCGGTATCCGCCAGCCCCGCTACCCTCCTTCTTTTCCAGAGCTCGACCTAAATCTCCCATTCGCAAGTGTTAGGGACATCGCTCCTCCCTTTGCAAGGTGGGGTGTCGCAACCCCGCCCACCTTGAGTGCATGAAGGTGTCCAGGTGCAAGTCTCATATACTGTACCCCTACATCCTTGCCTGGGCCTATTCTGGGCTGGCTCAGTTACGAATCTTCTGGCTTGGAACAGGCCAGTGCTGGTCTCTGCATCCTGATTTCTCCTCCCAAGTAGTGACGGGGTTACATCTTTGAGGTGCCTAGCAGCTATGATGACCTCTGAGTTATTTTTGACTTTCTCCTCGCAAGCCAAAAGAGCAGTATTGACAGTAATTCCTGGGAAAGAAGGAGAGGAAGCTCATGAATACCACACCCTTCACCCCCACCATCTCATTAAAAGCAATCGGAAGTGCCTTTAAGTAACCCATCTCACTGGCTGTGACCTCATGTTTTCTCGAGGTTAGACATTGAAACATACAAGGAACAGAGCTTCAGCTGTTCCTTCCACCCATCCCACTTCTCTGTGCATGTCTTTTCAGGTAACCGGTTGTCCTCAACACCCCTGGAAATCTTGTTTTTCCTGAATGGGTGGTATTATGCTACCTATTTCCTGCTAGAACTCTTCATATTCCTGTATAAAGGTAAGCCTGGGCTTGACTACCCCTGCCCCAGCTTCCTTTTCTCACTTCAGCTCAGAGCAAACTCTTATCAAGAACCTTCTTACTTTTTGTTCTTTTCTGCCCCCAGCATCTCCTCTTCACTACAAGGCTGAAGTCTCTCCATCAGATGGCTTCTTTGAGAATGATTCCTTAGGAAACTCTTTTTTTTTTCCCCTTAGTTGTTGACAGATCTTTATTTTATTTATTTATACTTGGTGCTGAGAATCGAACCCAGTGCCTCACACATGCAAGGCAAGTAGCTACCGCTGAGCCACAGTCCCAGCCCTGGAAACTCTTTAACAAGAATTTCTGAAGTTTGGGAAACGTAGGTTTCTCCATCTGCCTCTTTACTATCACTTTTCTTCGCTGAACCCCAGTTTCAGCCCATTGGTGACCCTCAGAAACTATGCAGTGGCCTCAGTATCCCTGTATATGCAGTCATTTTGAAGTGGAGATCCCATAGACTTAGAAGTAAAAGGCTGCCTCCCTCTAATAGACATAGTCACACTATGAGATAACATTTCCTGAGGCTGTAATAATGCCCATATCTCCCTAAGTAGTTCATGGAAAGCTAAGACTATGTCCTCTTTGTTCTCAAGTATATGGCAATTCTTGTGGGTGTTGTTATATGTTGTTTGTAGACTCTGGCTTTTTATTGGCAGGTCTCCTGCTGCCATATCCAACAGCCAACCTAGTATTGGATGTGGTGATGCTCCTCCTTTATCTTGGAATTGAAGTAATTCGACTATTTTTTGGTAAGTGTTGTTCAGAGAATATTTCCATTCCTTATGAGGCAAGCTGGTATCTGTAACTTGATTAACAAGACAAAGTGCATAACCTGGGCTCACTGTTACAGATTTGATCTGGTGGTATATTCCATTACTCCCTCTCTGAAGCATCAAGCTGCCACTTTATATGTATACATAAATATGTGTGTGTATTTAAATGTATATTACATGTGTATGTATGTATGTGTGTGTATATATTTATACATACATATGTGTGTGTGTTTGTGTGTGTGTGTGTATATATATATATATATATATATATATATATATTTTTTTTTTTTTTTTTTTTTTTTTTCCCCCAGTGCTGAGGATGGAACCCAGGGCCTCACACATGCCATTACCACTGAGCCATATCCCCAGCTTCAAGCTGCTGCTTTATATTTTGGGTCAGGGTTTATGTATCTGTTGCTCTGCAGGGGTAAAGGCAGGCAGTAGCATGATATCTTAGATAATTCCTTTGCAGTTGCCTAACTACTGCGAGAATGCCTGTTTTCTCTTAATGATTTGCTTGGGAGAATGGATTAAACTGTTAACCGGGTCTGGTGCCGAGGCATGCCTGTACAGCACTATGATCCTCTCTACTTCTCTGGATGAGGACTTTTTTATTTTTTAATTCTTTTTGCAGTACTGAGGATTGAACCCAGGAGCATTTTACCACTGAACTACATCCCCAGTCCCATTTTTAATTTTGAGACAGAGTCTCACTAGGTTGCTCAGATTGGCCTTGAACTTGCAGCCCTCCTGCCCCAGCCTCCCAAGTTCCTGGATTACAGGCACATACCTTTGTACCTGGCTGAATAAGAATCTCTTTTGCACAAGTTTTATATTCTCAGAAATAGAGAGTAAAACCCTTGTTAACTAGACTGTCTCATCCCTGGAAACTTTTCCCTCAAGCACAAGCTGAGGGAAAAGTCCTTGAAACATACAGGAAAGGAGAAAAAAGGCTCACATTAGTCACTAAGGAAAAGACAAAATAATGTTAAAAAGGGACACTAATAGTTCAAGTGAGAATAATTACAGAGGACCAGTAAATTTGAAAAGCAGCCCAAATTCCATAATAAAAAGCAAATGGAAACAATAAGGCAGCATTTTTTTTCACCCATTGGACGGGCAACAATAAAGATTTACAATATCAAGTTTTAAAGAGGGTGTGGGGAACAGATATTTTTATACATTCTGGTATATAAAAATGCATGCTTTTTATATTTTCTAAAAGTCCTTTTGAAGTAGTTGAAAAATTTTCAATGATTATATCATTTTTATAATTACACTTTTGTTTTTCTTTTTCTGAAGATCCCATTGTACTTTGTGTGGGAGCCAGACTGGAAGCAGGACCCCTGGAGTAAATGACTCCAAACCTGTAACTCCCCCAAGCTTTTTAGGACAGTGGGATTCACTTGTAAACGTGCACCTCCCCTCAGAGTACTTCTCTGCTTGCCAGTCCCTCATATCCTTCCCACCTTTCCCTTGAGGCCAGAGAAGGTAGGCCACTTGGAGGTGACTCCATGGGCTATGTTTGACAGGTACAAAGGGAAACCTCTGCCAGCGAAAGATGCCACTTGGCATTAGTGTGGCCTTGACCTTCCCATCTGCCATGATGGCCTCCTATTACCTGCTGCTACAGACCTACGTACTCCGCCTGGAAGCCATCATGAACGGCATCTTGCTCTTCTTCTGTGGCTCAGAGCTGCTGCTTGAGGTGCTTACCCTAGCTGCTTTTTCCAGGTACTGCTGCTGAGGGCCGGGTTCCCACCCCAGGGAGGGAGTCCTTGTTCTTTGGAGGCTTGAGGGGTCTAGAGGACTATATTTAAGGGGGTTTCTGTGGGACGGCCTCTCCCACTTCTGGTAGATGGAAGGTCCCTTCTTTGGAATTCTTCCAGTTGTTTAGGGCTGAGAGACTTGGAATATGAAACAGTTCAGACCAGCTGTTCTTGTTCACTGGTCTTTTAACATTTTCTTTTTCTTTCTGCCATCAGTATGGACAGGATTTGAAGTACAAAAATTTCAGCCTGCAGCTGAGGCTGACACCACACATATATACTTCTGGTACTGTTGCCTGCACCTGTGAGAAGCGGGGGTCACCACTGGCCTGGAAAGGTTGTACGGCTTTTCCTCAGCACTGACATTTGGGTGTCCAGCCCACAGAAGGCCAGTGGGCATGACTGGCTAGACCAGGACTGTCAGCCCCAGAGACTCTTCTATACTCCATTCTAGGGAGGGGCAAGGCTATCCCCAACCTGGTCCGTCCCAGAACAATTTCTTGCTGACCTCAAGTTCTCCTCTTTGACTGTTGTGGCCAGAGCATCTTGTGTGGACCATCTAGACTCCCTGGGCTTCCAGGAGGACCCGAGCAATATATTCCCTATATGTGCTGTGCCACATCTGACCTGTATGCACACAGAGAGCTTCATGGTGGTGGGCTCCCAGAATGATGCAAAATCCTCCTACCCCGTCTCTCAAGGACACTGAGCTCCAGAACCTTTGTAGTAGCTTATGGTATTATTTTTCTACTCTGATCATGAAGCAAACACTATTTTATAATAAATATGTATTTTCTGTTGTGGGGTTGGCAGCCTTTTCCTTGTGACACCTGTTCCTAGAATTTCATCCTCTCCAAGAGAAGGTAAAGACTATCACAGCAGTATGTTCTGAGGCTGTGCTTAGTAATACAGTGTGACACAAAGGCAGTGATGAAATGGTGTCCCACTGATTGTCTTCCTTAAGCTGCAGCCTGAATCAATCCTGAAAGGCACTGTCTTCAGTTGTTATTTGCAAAAGACTGCTTAAATGCTCTCCCTCTGCCTCAGAGTCAGTCTTGTCTTCCACTGCTCCTACAGATAACTGGAACTCCTTTCCAAGATGGGCCATGTGTTGTTGGAAGAAACATTCTAAACTCAACACACACATTTCCTTTTCAGTCATTGATGTAAAATTTTTGAATTAAAGGAACACATACTTTCTTCTTTTTTAAAAAAAACTGGAAAAAATGGTACCCAGGTAAATGTATCATTTCTTCAGATAGCTTTTGAACTCTTTTTAAAAAATTAATTTAATCTTAAATTCGTTATATATGACAGCAGAATGCATTTCATTTCATCTTACACATTTAGAGTTGTTCTGTATCTTGTTGTCCCAAGAAGACACCAGGAGCCATGAAAGACAGCATCCACTTTAGGAAACCTTGAGGCCTGTGTGTCTGTTTTCAGATGTAATCCTAAAATATCTGCTTTTACTAAAAAAATATTGACCTTTAAATCTTCTATGATGGTTTTTAACTTGGCTTTTTTTCCTCCTGGTCATTAGGCTCCTTCCTGTCTTATGATCTCCACTGTCCAAAGCACTGATGCTTTTTCTTAATTTCCTCTCCATGCTGTTGCCTCCCAGCTGCCCTTGGGGTCTATCCAAAAACTACAATGGACAGGTCTCATCAGCCATAAAAAATAACAACAAAAAGACCAACAGGAGCTTCCCTGATAGTTCAATCTCAAATTCCATGAATACCATTTTCTGCTGCTTCTCACAATTGCTTTCTCTGGCCCTGCTTTGATGTAATCATTAGTATCCAACTGGAGGGGAATCCATCCTTCCTGACCTCCCAGTTTGATTTAGAGGTTCAGTGGTTATATCTATCGTTCAAGCAGCACAGATAAATAAATGGAAAGTTCAGTTGGAAGTGTAGAGGTGGCTTATAAAATCTCAACTTTAGAATTCAGAGGGGTGCATTCCTGTAATCCCAGCAGCTAGGGAGGCTGAGGCAGGAGGATCTTGAGTTCAAAGCCAGCCTCAGCAAAAGTGAGGTACTAAGTAACTCAGTGAGACCCCATGTCTAAATAAAATACAAATAGGGTTGGGGATGTGGGTCAGTGATCGAGTGTCCCTGAGTTCAATCTCTAGTACCAAAAAAAAAAAAAAAAAAACAGAGGGACTATAGAGATCAACTAAGTCTAATTCCCTATTTTGTAGTATTCACAACTGGTTACTGACAGGTGGAACTAGAAGACTTGTACAAGTTTTTTTTTTTTTTTTTTGGTGCTGGGGATTGAACCCAGGGCCTTATGCATGCTAGGCAAGCACTACCAACTGAGCTATATCCCCAGCCGTATAAGTGTCTCTAGATGAAGAAAATTCCATTTCTCAACAGGTACCACTTGCAGATGAGAATAATGGTCAAAAAAATGAGGACATGATTAGGTTAAGTGGAAGCATAGACCATTGTTTCCTGAGGGTGGCTCCATAAATGGTTATTCTTCTTGAAGTTGTTGAGGCCTCTTGGGCACACCAGAGTAATGTGTATTACGAAAATCAAGGCAGTGGAGGATGGGAAGTCTTTTCAGTTACTGTGGCCAGATGCCATGTGCATTGGAGTGTGAGGAAAACCACTTTATGGCCAATACATAAATGTTCTGGGACAGTGGAGCGGGTCTGGTCATGCAAGCTGGCAGACTGCTCAGTTGCTCACAACTAGAGCTAGTAAGTGGACTGCATGGTCATCTCTACTACAAATGAGAAAGCTTTAGAAAAAACAGGTTTAGGTTTCTGGCTTCATCCCATGATGGAAACTTGTGGGAAACAAATACTTCCAGTGTCTTGAAGACAATATTTAACCCATATGATTCTATGGGACAGAAGGAGATACACTCATGTTGTCACATCACATTATGTTCAAGGGTATTCAGCTTAGAATTTGAACTACAAGTAACCCACATATCTGTCTTATTTTTATTTTTTTGTGGGGGGGACTAGGGATTAAACTCTGGGGACACTTAAAAACTGAGCTACATCCCCAGCCTTTAAAAATTTTTTTTTAAAAATATTTTTGTTGTAGATGGACACAATACCTTTGTTTATTTTTTTATGTGGTGCTGGGGATCAAACCCAGTGCCTTGCACATGCAAGTGCTCGCTCTACCACTGAGCCACAACCCCAGCTCACATTTTTTGTAGAGGATATCGTGAACCACCTCTGACTCTACTGAATGCTGTTTCCTCCATTCATATTTAGACATCAAATGGATTATAGAGATCAACTTGGTTACGTTATTGGGTAATGACATGCTGTTAACCTTGAACTCCTTGTCATCAGAATAGTAAATCTATGATATGATCACTCTGCTTACAGACCTTCAGCCCTGCACAAACTTCTTTCACCAAGCTTTTAAATAGCTTTTCTGGAAACCCAAGATTACCCTATAGCACTTCTACTAAGCTTTCTCATCTATTATTCCTCCAATTTAGATGGACATATTCACATTTTATCTCTGGTTCTTAAAACATTCCTGTGTGAAGACAGGTGCCCCACCCGCCTGTAGTCCCAGTTACTGCGCAGGCTATGTGGGAGAATCACTTGAGCCCAGGAGTGACCAGCTCAGGCAACATAGTGAGACCCCACAACTTAAAAACAAAACAACAACAAAACCCATGTGTAAAGACAGAACAGCTATTATTTTCACCTTTTAGATGAAAGAGACCAAGGCTACATTGCTTTTCCATGATTAAATTGATGGAGGAACTAGGCACTAGTGATCAGATAGCTTTCTTCCCTACATGAACTTGATGCAATGTAAACTGAGCTCTTATAAGGTAGGAAATATTCTCTGAATCTAGTTAAGTCTTACTTTGATGGGTAAAGGATGACTGAGAAGTTTCCTTTAACCAGGGTATTAGAAGGCTAAGGAAAAAAGCTAAAACTTCAAGGGGCACCTCCAAAGTAGGCCATATCCTGCCCAACTTGCCTCCTTCCTCACTCCTCCTAGTACTTTGCTAAGGTCTCTTAGGAGGCTCATCAGTCAATCTTGGCTGTAGAGCAATGTGCAGTTCCAGCTAAGAACTTGGGGTTTTGCTACATCCCACACCATCTACATCAGCCCATGCCCATGCCCAACACCTCAACAAATCTATTCAATGCAGAATCCACAAAACAGCTCACACCCCATTTATTATTTAAAAATATTTTGTTACAAAAGGAAAAAAAATACAATGCAGTATAAAAGATTGACAGCGTCATCAAGTTTATTACACAATTTTCAACCTATCAGAAAGACAAACAAATCACCGACAACAGGGGGATGGGGGGGGCCTTGGCCTTTTTGAGGGCTGGTTTTTTTTTTTTTTTTTTTTTTCCTTTTTGCTATCAGGAAATAAAACTAAAATTGTCATTGAGTAAAAACAAAACGAAAATGGGGAGAAAATAATTCTCCGGGTAAACGGCTTTTCAGATATTCTATATATTGTTTTTCCTTAAACTGTCACCTTACTTGGTTTTCTCTACATTTTAAAAAGACACCCGGAGCTGCTCTCGAGGATAAGCACATCACTTAACACTTGGCCAGTTGGGCAGGGTGCCATGTTCTGAAGTGGTAGGGACAGGGTTGGGGGACAGGGGGGAAAAGCTACAACCTGTAGCCTCTGTCCCAAGGGAATGTGCCTCTCCAACCCTGGGGGATTCCCCCAGTGACTGAGGGGTGTATCAGAAACGTGCTGGGAACAGAGGAAGGGTTCAGTCCAATTCAGTCTCTCCCTTCTAAGCCAGAAGGGTCTCCAGCGACCCTATGCCTCACATGCCGTCTCATCTTACATGCCACGTCTCTTCTCACATTAGATGTCATATGCCCCGTAGATATATGCAGAAGTAGCATCACCCCATGGGTACTGCAGGACCCTATTGCTGCCGCCTTCCTCAACAGCAACCACATCACAATTTGGATGTTATGGGAAAAGCAATTCCATTTGCCCGTGTAGAAAATGGCCCCCAGAGTGCTGGTCCTTAGAACTCTGAGCTGAGTTCATTCAAGTCAGGCTTCATTTCTTCCTTGCTCCTTATCGGAGGAAGACCTCCAGGCAGAGTGAGTGGAGCTATTACATCAATGTCAACAGATGGAAAGACACCAAATTTGTGACTTTACCTGCCTACCAGTGCTGGGTTATCCCACAATAAGTAAAAGTATGTACCTGGGGGATGCAAGCCCATGCTTACATCAAACCTGAAGAAAGAAAAGCCTATGGAAGTAGGCCATATCCTGCCCAACTTGCCTCCTTCCTCACTCCTCCTGGTACTTTGCTAAGGTTCTTCATTGCTGAGGTCCCGATCTCCCCATCTCCCAATGGCAGTAGCTTCCTCTAAAACAAGGAAGCAGCCTTCTTGGGGGAAGGGCTCCATGTGTTAAATGGAAAAGCCCCAGGGAAAGGGAACGCTTCAGAGAGCTGGTTATTGCAAGAGCAACCAAGCACTAAGCAGCAGAGGGTGGCAATTGGCTCTGCCAAGCAACCTAGCAGAAAGCAACCTCACGGCCTTCTCAGCTTAGGAGGGACAAGTCCACTGAGAAGGCTGGGCAGCAGGGAATCGAAATCTCAAGTTCAGCCCTCTGGGAGGTCAGGGAAATAAACCGTCAATAC
This sequence comes from Marmota flaviventris, assembly GCF_047511675.1. Taxonomy (NCBI): domain Eukaryota; kingdom Metazoa; phylum Chordata; class Mammalia; order Rodentia; family Sciuridae; genus Marmota; species Marmota flaviventris. The sequence continues at coordinate 11,405,334 of NC_092506.1, read as the reverse complement.
GTGAGAGGGGAAAACCAAGAACAGAAGTAGCTTTTCACAAGGTATTTTCTGTTCTCCTGGTCCCTCCTCAAAGGGCTGAGAAGGTAAAGGAGTTAAAGAAGTGGTATGTTAGCAAGGGGTTTGGACCCTCTTGACCCCATCAAATCTAGTGCTGAGGGCAGGACCCTGGGTATATTTTGGCATACCCAGTCACTTTCCAAGATCCTGCACGGATAATCTATTTTCTTTGGGAAGGAAGTCTTCCCATCAACCTCACCACTGCACTGCTCCTGGAGAATCAGATACGGTTCCATGGACAAAGCACCATTCTCTATGGAGACCAGGGCCTGAACATGTTGCTTTCTTCCTGTCTGCCACCCCTCCCAACCACACAAAGTCTTTAGGTTCTTTCCCCCAGCACACAGGAGTGTGGGATTGGGAGGGCTGCCAAGCCATCTTCAAACCTGTAGGGCAGAGGGTATTCCCTGGGTGTCAGGAGGGAGTTAAGGGTTTGGAGGAAGGGGAAGAGGTGGAGCGGCCTCCGTCCTTTAGTCCTGATCAAGGTGAGGAGATGCAAGTCCATTAAAAAAAACATTTGCTTCCAATCAGACTCCTGTAAGAGAATATCAGAAGAGGAGAAATAAAACACAGAGGTTACTTTCTTATCAGTAGGGGTTTGTATGAAATATGCTAGCATTTTCTTAACTTACAACGTAAGAGTTAGGAGATATAGACAGAGAATGCAAGCCCGGGTAGAAGCAAGGAAGCAGATCACCTGACACTGAGAAGCAGTGAGGGAATGGATGCAGTTGAGAAAGAGAAAAAAAGCAGTAACATCTTACTTTAAGGTTGGGGGAAAACACAACACAAAGCAGCCTGGAAAGGAGATTTTTGACTAGCAAAGTATAGAAACTGTTACATTTCAAGAAAAGTTGCTGTAAGGGAAAATATGGTAAGTTTAAATACTGCTTCAGAAAATCTATTCTAAGTCACAGCTTATCTTGAGGGGAAGGAAAAAAATGAAGAAATGGGATGTACGGTGGTAAGAAAAAAATGTGTGTATAAAACCAAATCCGTCAACCCCCAAAATATTCCAGCAGGGAGCATGAACTTCTAGTTAACTCCTAAGTTTTATTTTTGTTTAAAGAAACACTGGGTAAAATAGGTTCCAAGCAATGTCATTATAAGTAGTGCACGTGTGCACACACACACAGGACCAGGGCTTTTCTTTTTCTTTTGGTACTGAGGATTGAACCCAGGGGTGCTTAACCACTGAGACACATCCCCAACCCTTTTGTACTTTATTTAGAGAAAGGGTCTCACTGAGTTACTTAGGGCCTTGCTAAGTTGCTGAGACTGGCTTTGAACTTACAATTGTCCTGTTTTAGCCTCAGAGCCACAGGGATTACAGGCATGCATCACTGTGCCCAGCCCCCAGAGTTTCCTAAACTGTACTAAAAATCAAGAAGATTTAAGTTTTTCCACAGATGACAGCTGTGAGTGAGACCAAGAAATATATGAACACAAAGCAGGAACAACTTAAAAAAAAGCAAAGCATGGAAGGAAAAGAAAATAATCAGTAGCAATTACCATCAAAGAAACCTAAAAGCCTTTGCCCAAAGGTCTGTTAATCTACTTGTCACATCACCGCCAACCTTAAGGTCCCCAGTACACTCAGCCCTAGTTCCAGTATTGTAGTACCTATCTACAGATGGTAGTGTGGTCAGCCTGATGATATAAAACAGCCTTAATAGTCAAAAGGAAAAAGGAGAACTAAATTCAGACTTAGAATTATAGAATTTTTGCTGAGTTTAGTGGTGCACACCAGTGACTCAGGAGAGTAGGGCAAGAGAATTGCAACTGCAAGGCCAGCCTCTGTAACTTAGCAAAAACCTATCTCGAATTACAGACTTTTTTTTTTGGTTGTTGTTTTAGTATTTAGGATTGAATCCAGGGCCTTATGCATGCTAGACAAAGTTTAGAATTTCCACCAAGCCCCAACTAGCAACACAGCCTACACACAAATGCTCACCTTTTATATATGCATTTTTCTGTACAGAGGCCTCATAACACCTGGAGGAGCTAGCCTAGGAAAAAACGCATCCATGTGGCACTTGACCCTTCTAACCCTATAATGGCGCTATTTTCAGCTTGGATCTTCAATCTGTATGGCCTCTGTCTTGCTGGCTTCTGTAACACCTATGTAGGCAGGTATCTGTCCCATTTCCTTTTATTTTTTGTTACACCACCCCCAGCCCCACTCCCACCCCGCCCAGCACTGGAGGTCAAACCTGGAGGCTCCTGTTTGCTAGCCTGGCCATTTTATATAAGTGAAAACTGAAATTCTTAGTGAATTCTCCATGTCACACCATTCAGGTTTCTGAATCTTTGAACTAGATCAAAACTGAACAGAGCTCAGTTTTTCAATGGACCAGGAGGATAGGAGGAATATGGTGAGAATGATTATATTTAAAATAAAATAATATTCTAAAATAACAAGACAACCGACATAGTTGAAAACTACAGAAAACTGAAGCCAGAGAACATTCTCAAACTTCAGAACATGCACATATCCCAGGAAGAGATATGATTTGTAAACTGTTCTTACAAATCAAAATGCAGAGAATCACTAGTGTGTCAAGAACATCCAGTTCTGAAAAGTCTATGGCTACATTCTATGGTAATGTTTGAATGCAAGCAGAAATCAAAGACTGCTTCAGTGGGCCAATCAGTTTTTAGGTCTAGAGCTTTGCCCTCTATCAAGGAAGGAAGGACAGAGAAGGTTGGTGCTCTATTGCCTCTGGACAGAACATACCCTTCCTGCTCAAGGACCTGTTAACAGAACAGAAATATAATTCTGTTCTTTTAACTAAAAGACTGCTTGCACACACAGCTTGAAAAATTAAGTTGGCTAAGGTAAGTGAGGCCTAGTACCATCTCTGCAGTACGAAACCTCTTAAGACACAACTTGGTAAATGCAGGTTGAATTGAGTCCTTAGAAAGAGGACATAAGAAATTGATATTTTGGGGTATCTTATTAATTTATTTTGGACTAAACAAAATAGAATAAAAACATATCTAAAGGGTGACCAGGAAAAGCAGGGCAGTGAAAAATCTGGCTTAAAGTTAATATTCCTTATCTGGTCATAGACTAGCATCAAATGACTATTTTCTGGAAATACTATTTTAAGACTTTCATAATTATTCAAATTGAATCATCCTCATAATGGGAGGTATTGTCCCATTTTGTAGGTGGAAAAAATGAGGTAAAGTGACAGCTAATGACTTAAATTGAGATGCTCAATCCCCAAAGCACTGATGGCTCAGAGGATCTCGCCTGACAATTTCCATATTCATAGCCTGCCAGGAACAAATCCAGCATGAATGGTGACACGAAGTTATATATTCTAACTAGTAAACTGAATGTGGCCCCAGAGATATAATTCATGCTTTGCACAGACCAATCAACCCCTATTTGTTAGCTCTGGGACACACACTGTGGCCTGCATGATGGGGGGTAGGGGGTGATGGTTTTTTATCTAACACTACAATTGTGCCAGCTCAAATGAGAGGAGGAAATAGTACTAGTACTGAAGGGGTGGTGCTAAACCAAGACTATTCTAATGCTTACCCTTCTGCTCACTCCCTGAGACTAAAACAGGCCAAAGCCACTCGTAAACTCCCCATCTCTTATATTAGGTTGCTTTGCCAGAGGATATGTGAGCACTCCCAAAACTCAACCTGTTGCAAAATCTAGAAGACCCACAACCTAACTGTTGGGGCTATGTGGGCTATCCTAGACTTTGTATTGTCAAGTATTCTAGGTTCTTGTGGGACACAGTGGTTGAAGAATGCAGAAGGGAGGCAAACAAAAAAAATCAGTAACTTCTCATCTTCTCACTTACTTGCCTCCTATGGCAGATGAAAAGAACAACTAGCTATAAGTCTATTTATAGTTTATGGCACATAAAGCCAAACAACAGAGCAAAAGGCAAGAGCCAAAATAAGAGTAATCGTTTCTTGTTTGTTAATAGGCTGTAACTAGACAAGACACTGATTTTTCAAATGTTTCAGTCCAGCTACTGCTCATGAACTACAGGGACATACAAGTGGTAAGAATTTTTTTTCCCTTCTTGATCCAGCTATCCATGTATCTACCCCAAAGATGCCAAACAGAACTACTATTTTTTTCTTACCCCCCTTTAATTACCATTATTACCTCAGAACAATTAAACAGGCAAAAGACCAAGGACATCTTCATAATATACTTCATATAAGACAAAGTAAGTAGCACCAGAGACTCATTAGTCTGCAACTGCAAAGTTGAGAACAGCTCCCAAGGTCATGCAGTAGTAGCTCCCGGGAACCACACAGAGACTTCTAGCCAAAGCCTGGACTACTTTAGAGATCTCCACAGAAACAAAATCAACAACTGCTCTTGTTTCCTTGCTACAAGCTTTCTTTCAGTTAGACTGCTAACTGGCGGGCTGTAACCCAGAACTACAGGCTCCTCCCCCAAGACAGAACCTTTCTGACAATGAAAACATGGAGAGAAGTAGAGCTGAGAGGCAGGAAGGCTAAGTCCTGCTGATGCAGCCAGAAACCCTGAATCCAGGCAATTCTAACTGAACTTTTCAATTACCTGAGTTAATCATTTCCTCTCAACCTGACTGCTTTTGCTTTACTAAAAAAAAAAAAAAAAAAAAAAAAAGGAATAGAACAGTACTAAAAACAAAAATATCCTTCCACATAGTCTCTAAAGTTGCAAAAGATATTTTTTTCCAGATCAGCTTTCTCCTCTGTAAAATCCCAATATTCAGAATCTTTTTAATAGATACTGATTATTAAAATCATTAGTGTTGTACCTTAAAAACTAAATAAATTAATAGTCTTGGTCTTTGTCTTCATCAGTTTTCCTTTTTTTTTTTTTACTTGAAGGTTTGGTGGGTTTAAAACATGATAATGATAACAACAATAGTTACCATCTATTGATAACTTACTATGTGACAGGCACTAAGAGTGCTACATGGATTATCTCACTGAACTGTCAAGCAAGCTAGTAAGATAGTTGTTTTTATTATCTTCAGTTACACATGAGGAAACTGAGGAATACAGTATTAAGGTTCATTAACGGAGGAGCTGGGATTCAACTTCTGGCATTTGACACCATGCTCTCAACCATTATGCCATGCTGTTGCTCAGACGCCAGGTTAAGGCAGTCCAGAAACCAATTAAAACAGCTTAATCTCAGGGTTAGACTCCCCCCACACAAGCAAGAAATCTGCCCCAAGCATTTAGTAACTGAAGCCAAAAGTCCTTTCCACCCCTGCTGCCTTTACTTGCTTCGTGGAAAAGAGAGAAGAGGAGAAATAACAGGGAGGGGGAGGAAGAGAGGGAGAGAGGAATGTTTACTACGAATAATCTTTCTTTTATAAAAGACCATCCACAGGCCAGGAAAGGAGATTCTTCCCACCTTTCTCAGTGGTGCCGGTCCCGCTCTCTATCCCGGTGTCTCTCGTGCTCCCGGTTCCTTTCTTGGAAATAATCATCATGTCGATCTTCATTATGAAGCAGATCCCGGTGCCTCCTGCTGCTCTCCCGGGACCGGCTGGGTGACCTCTCCCTGGACCGATGTCTTTTCCTATCAGAAAAGATCCTTCAGCCTCATTCAGAGGGCCTACCACATTCTTTCAAAGAGTGTGGTGTTTGGTGTCTCCCAGTATTTGCTTAAACTACCCTTTCACTCTTCTACCATGGGCCTACTGTCTAAGGATCTTAGCTCTTTGAAGACTAAACTTTTTTGGGAGAATGATGACAGTTATATTTGTTAAGATCTTTACTAATGTATCTAGTAGTGCTAAGTGTTGTTCCTTTTTTAGGTGTAGATAGTAGATAGCACCACATAAAAAAATAAAGATATTGTGCCTAAGACTTGAACCCAGTGCTTCACACATGCTAGGCAAGTGTTCTATCACTGAGCTACAACCCCAGCCCCTATTGTTCCTTTTTTAAAAGAAAATGACACTTGGAAGTTGTTAACTAGTCAGCAACAGAAGTGAGATTCAAAAGAAGTGTGTATGATTCAAAAGCCCATGCTCTTAATATCAGTCTTTCTCCTAACTGAGCCCACGGCCTCACCAGCACAGATTCCAATTACAACACTAATTAACGAAAGTGTGATTAACTCCTCTTAAAAGACATGAAGTCTAGGTCCACTCTTTCAGTCAGGTGTCAGGTCCTTTTCAGATACCCTGGGCTCCCCACCTGTCCTTCCCAAGCCATGGAAGAGTACTGCTCATGGCTGGGAGGCTGCTGGAACAATTATCGACTCACCTGGAAGAGCTCCCGCTGGCACCCACACTGTAGGACTTGGCCTCAATGCCATGAAGACAGTCCTTAAGAGAGGAGATGAGGACACGGCAACGCTCATCATTGGCGACCCGGGACTGTTTGATAACCGCAATGGCTGTGAGCAGGGTCTCAATTGCATCACTGTAATCCCCTGACAGGAGATGGATGGAAAGGACAAGGGTGAGCAGAGGCAGTAAACTAAGTGGACCAAAAGGAGAATTCAGGAGGACACAAACCAAAAGGAATTAGCTGCTCCAAAGAACCATGTTAAAATGGAGGAGCAGGCATGGCAGGTACTGAACTGGAGAGACATATATTCCACTGAGCTGAATCTGACAGATGTTGCCAGATGCCAGGGCTATTTGACAACATCTATTAAAAATGTGCACAGTGCACACTGATCCAGCAATTCTACTTAAAATTTTCTACTTCTGCTCACAAAAGTATGTGTGCCTAACAACGTTTCAGTGTGGTTATATTACCTTTGATAGGATCTGGCTATATACATTAAGGAATAATGATTACAGACATAATTACATAGTTGTTAAAAGCACACAGTAAATCTGTTATGTAAACAAAGTAATCCATGTAAAGTGCTTAGCATAGTGTACCATGTGCACACTGACAGTAGCAAGACCTCAATAAATATCAGACTTTATATATTAATAGGCTTCCAGGATATAGTAAAAAATGCAGAGGAAACCGTTGGTCTTGTACTGTTCCTTCTATAGAGGACTTTTGTTTTTTAACATTTTCTGCGAATTATTTTTTAAATTTTTTTTTAAGTTGTAGGTGGACACAATATCTCTATTTATGTGGTCTGTTGTTAACCAAGACATTATTGTAATTGTACTTATACATTTTTTAAAAATTATGATGTCATCAATAACCAGCCCTTTCATTTACCAAGTCTAAGCAATGCCTGGCTCAGGGATAATCATGGTGGAGTGGGTACTTGTGCACTACTTTTACAAGCTAAATTAAAAGCATTAAGGACAGAAAATACAAGGGTAGGTGGAATCCACACAGGGCAGTGTAAATGAGGAGTGGTAGCTTAGTTGGGAGATGTAATAAGAATAGAATAGAGTTTCTGAAGAACTGTTATCCTGCAGAGGCTCAGGAGCGCCAGGACATCAGTTTCACTTAGGCAGGAAACACCTGTTTGTTTTACAGGCACATTCAGTAAGTATTTGTGACGTGAAAGACTGGAATAAGAACAAAAAGGGATGGAGATTAAGGATAAAGATTCAATTATTGGTTATCTTAGGGTGAAGGCATTGGCAGTGAAGAAGAAACAATGATTATGTTTTCTAAATTCCTCTGTACATTTGACTTGTTACAATGAACATATATTACTTTTCAATTTAAAAAGATTCACTTAAGTGGGCACATTTGTAATACTAGCTACTCAGGAGGCTGGGGCAGGGATTGCAAATTTGAGGTCAGCCTCAGCAACTTGGTGAGACCCTGTCTCAAAAAAGAAAAAGGGCTAGGGGTGTAGCTCAGTGGTAGAGCACTTGCCTAGCACATGTGACATTTTGGGTTCAGAGTTTCCAGCAACAGACACACCCACACACAAGATTTACTCAGATGCCAATGTTTTTCTGGTGGGGAAAAAAAATGGAAGAGAACTCATACACCTTGTTTTTAACCTCCTCTGTGGATTCAAGTTTTGCAGCCAAAAATGAGATATTATAGAAAACAGATGTTAATACTTAGAGTTATTTCTTAGGACACTGTTCAGGTGGTAAACTCATGGGAAGAAAGTGAACATAATTCATGTCATGATGTGAAACTAAGTCCACATTACTGAAGCTTTCAATCACCTTTTCTTTTAGGAACCAAAGATTTCACACTCAGGGCTTTTAGAATTATAATTTGCTACTTCTGCCCATTTAATACAGGGAAACTGAGCTGAAAGGGCACAATATGCCTTAAGATGACATCCAATATACTTGCTTTCCAGTACAGGCTAATCATCACCTAGTTAAGGCAACATTCTATATCTGGCATTGGATCCAGTTTAGGTCTAAAGATCAACCACTGAGATGAAGACCTCCATATGTTAGGAGTTTCATTTTACAATAAATACAACACTGTGTTAGTATCTATTAGTTGCTCATTTTGTAGGCACTAAGTTGGTTTTCATAGAGGCAGGTGTAGCCACAGGTTAAATAACACCACTGGAGTTTTCTCAAAGCCAAGAAATCCAGTTAGCTATTGCTCTTTGAAGTGTGCCACACATGATATCTAAGAGTGTACCAACTTTAACTTGTGGAACTTTTGCTGATGGAAAAACCAAAAGTAGGGAAAAGGCAGCACAGCTAAGAGTTAGTTACCTGCACTGGCTCCAGACACTGCTTTGGAAATGGCACTGCTGGAAATTGCTCTGTTTCGCTTCATGATCTCTTCAAATTCAGCTTCACTCACTGTAGTGGGCGGAGGGCCCGAATCTCGGCTGAAGGGAGATAATATTACCGATTGTCCACATCCCGTATTACTTTTACCATATTCTATAGTACTGTATTATTTATTTAACTATGCTCTATTGTCTTAAATTGTTCTCAGCTGTTCAGGTATTTTATGTGTTCCTCTTCTTTTCAAGGACAGGAATTATGTCATATGATTTTGTAGTTTTGCCAGGACTCAACATTGCTAGACACTGTGGTTTTTGTTGTAGCCATTTACGGCACTCAACCGCCTTAAAAGAGGATATGAAGGATCGGGTTTGGGCCAAGTGGTTAAGATACAAACAAAAGCACTAAAGGAAAAACACTGATAGATAGTAAATTATATTCCAAGACTCAACACTATGGCAAGTTTCCATAAGGGAAAGCATGAGTATTCAGTGTTCACTTCTTCATGAAGAACAGAATGCTGAGCACTGCTGACCTAACTATTACTGGCTTAGATCTGAAGGGAACAAGATGCTCCTCACCTGCCATGGTGGTTATAGGGTGTTGAGGCCTTCATGTAAGTATCTGGTGGAGGCCCCACTGTAGCATTTGGTGGGGGGAAGAAGGCTGGATTGAGGTGAAGGGCAGGTGGAATGGCCCCAGGGGGAGGTACAGCCAGATGTGGAGGTAATCGAGGAGGGGGGGGCATGAGATGCTGATAGTGGATGCCAGGAGGAGGAGGAGGGACCCCAAAGCTTGAAGACAGAGGTGGTGGGGGTGGAATTGGGGGCGGGGGCAGACCCATCAGGGGAAGGGCTGAAGGAGGGCGATTGAAGTAGGGCAGCACGCTGGGGGGCTTATCCACACGAGCAGATGAGGGTACAAGGTTCTCAGAGGGTGTGGCCCGTCCGTCAGCAGAATCACTAGAATCTCGAGAGTGGGCCCGTGGAGGTATTCCTATAAGGCAAAGCACAGCTAATGTTATCACCCAGGCTTCAGACATATCCTAGACCAGCTTATCCCTCAGCAAGTCATCTGACACCACACTGAGGAAGGTAACTGACTTGGCTGAGAAAAAGGAAACATTTGGGGCTGGAGCTGTAGCCCAGTGGTAGAGTGCTTGCCTCACACATGTGAGACACTGGTTTCTACTCCCAGCACCACACATATAAATAAGTAAATAAAGGTCCATATTAAAAATATTAAAAAGTAAATACAATAATATACATAATAATATAAAAATATTTTTTAAAAGGGAGGAAACATCTACTGCCTTTTCTTTAGCCTCAGAGAAAAAGGTCAAAAGCATCTCAGTTAAGAATAAACCCCAAATGCTAAACTCCGCTTAAGTTTTATTTATCAAAGGATGCTTTTACTCAAAACTCTCAAAGTTTTCAGAACATAATTTACCCTTGGATTTTATATTTTTAATTGCAGAATGATCCTAATAATCCATAGAAAATGACAGCACTGAAGTATGTTCATTGATGTTCAGCCCAACTCTGGATAAGATGAAATCTCACAACTCTTGAAGAGTTCAGAGGCTCTCCTTAGATTAGGACTAGGTGACCTTCTCAAGCATGCTGTACTCTTGCAATGCTCTTTGTTACTGAGCTTTGGCCAGAGGATTTGGGCAAAAAAAGGGGAGGGCATGGCATAGTTTGATTTTCTTTAGCCACATACCCAAATTGGCAACTGGAAGAGAAGAGACACAGTGAAGAGTATAAGACTGAAGGTTAAGTGAAAGGTAAAGAGAAATTGGGGGATAAGCCAAGAAAAGGCCTACCCACAGAATGAGCAGATGGCATACAGCTGACAGCAAAATGCTTAGCAAAAGCTTGGTAAAAAACATGTTTCAAATCTGGGGAACTCCCACTATATTTCAATGGCCTAACTTTTGTACCCTTCAGGGTGGCCTACTGGGAACATCATCAGAGCACACTAGCATGGTGTTGTGTACGACAGGAGCAAAACATAAAAATAAATGGAAGCATGGCTTCTAACACTGTCATTTGGTTATACTTGTTTCCCCAAATTTCACAGGTTAAGCCTAGTTAATGTAGATTTCAAAAGACTGTGATCATATGGCCTTGAAGTCTTGGAGGTAGAAGATGCTTATCAAGTATAGAGAAAAAGAGGAGTGCTTCTCAAACTAAAACTCAGGAATCAATAACAACCACCTTGATTTCTTTACTGTGGTACATTGCCAGTACTTGACACAGCACTCTTATTATTCATATTTCAAATACATGGCAACCTTCCTTGAGTTCTCTCAATCAGAATAAAATAGAAGGTTTAAGAATGTGTGATCCTCTGACATCTAACTACCTTCTCAGCTACTTTCTTACATCTGCAAAGGTTCTGTTTTGTATTTATGACTACGAGTCCCCAGAGAAGCAGCCATTCTTAAGCAAAGGAAATACACCAACTTTACCTAGTGAATTTAAAGAGTCTAAGTCCATGAGCATGACAGAGCAGAAATATAGCCCTCAGCCACCACCATCTTTTTGACAAAGAAAGGAAACACTGAGGAGAAAACAGTTGAGAGGCAGCAATGTTACCCCCAATGCAGATGTAACTTATGCATCTCAGAAAGTCAGGGGAGAGATGAATTTAAAAGATTCTCAAACACAAAGGACTTGGGAGCTCACACCACATCCATCTAGGCTCTCAATCTAGCTAGGAACTCTTGTTCCTAGGAAAAAGAGAAGGAGCCATATTTCTACCAGAAAGATGCACCAAAGTGATAAAAGGTACCACTGTTTTTAGAGGTGGGCCTAAGGAGTGACAGAATGTAGTTGATGAAACTGCTATTCCCCACAGTACTAAAAGAAAAGTAAAGGCAGCTGGTTGTCTTGAGCAGAGCCTTGCAGGGCTACACCTTGTGAGGCCAGGGCAATCCAAGGTCTGGTCCTCAGATTTCAGTTTCAGAAACTTGATTTTAACAGTTTACCAGGGGTAACTGAACCCTAGAAGATTGATTCACACTAACCAAATTCACAAGAGACTGATTCATAAATCATAATGCCAATTTATTAATTTACAATGAGAAATATAACTGCCAAGCAGACCGGAATACTTTTGTCGGCTGGTCAGCGCATTCTCTTCCCAGTAGGAGAGCCTAGTTGGGAAACCAAATTAATATCAGAAGATGGCTTAGTGAGTCAGAATAAAGTGAGCAAGGTGAACTTAAGGGATACTGTTATCAAGCTAAGGTAGAACGATACAACTTTCTTAATAGAGTAGACTTGCCAAGCAGATGGAAATATTTGATGCCCTCTAATGTGTGCCCTCTCTTGGACAATACTAAAGAAACACTGTTAAATTCTTATTCTCAGACTGAGGATGTAGCTCAGTAATAGGCAGCTTGCCAAGCATGTGCAAGGCCCTGAGTTTGATCCCCATCACCATAAAAACAAACAAACAAATACTTATTTTTTTTTTAAAGGAGAGGGAGAGGGAGAGAGAGAGAGAGAGAGAATATGAATTTTTTAATATTTATTTTTTAGTTTTCGGTGGACACAACATCTTTATTTTATTTTTATGTGGTGCTGAGGATCAAACCCAGCGCCCCACGCATGCCAGGCGAGCGTGCTACTGCTTGAGCCACATCCCCAGCCCCAAATACTTATTTTCTAATACTTCTTTTAGTCGACTCCTTAAAGAACACCCTTGCAACCTATGCTCATGACGAGATTATAGCCATGATTATACATCTTAGTTACTTTTTTAGGATGAATGCTTCTTGTAAATTTAAAGAGAGGCATGTCTTAAAAGTAAGTCAATTTTTAGGCCAGGCGTGGTGGAGCATGCTTGTAATTCCAGCAGCTTGGGAGGCTGAGGCAGGAGGATCACAAGTTTAAAGAGAGCCATAGGAACTTAGTGAGAAGACCCTGTTTCATAATAAAAAATACAAAGGGCTAGGGATGTGGCTTAATGGTTAAGCCCCCCTGGGTTCAAACCCTGGGTTCTTCTTCAACACGACAACAACAAAATGCCAATTTTTAGAAAGAAATACAGAATTCAGAGTTGACAAGAACTTTAAACATTATACATCTAGTTCATGGGGGAAAGAAGCCCTAGTGACTTGCCCAAGGTGACACAATGATGTCGGAACCCATTATTATTATAATCTGAACTTCTCTGATTCTTTGAAAAAGAGCATTGCTTTTATATAAACCTCTCTTTGGCCTCCCCATCCATCATGCCACCACCCATAAGCACCAGCACCCTCCCCCAAACTCCTTCATGTAGGCTGAGCCCACACTACAGTAAACAAACCCACAGCCTTCCCCCCTTCATACAGATGGTCTCCACGTACCCCCTCTTGGGACTCGGACGCACTCACGTTTCCGAGCCTGTGCCTCAAACTGTGACAGGTTCTGTCGGGTGGCCGGCCTCACATCCACTTTTTCTCCATTAAGAACTTTTCCAGGCAGGAGTTCTAATAATTTGTGAACAGAGTTTTCAGAGGCTACCACCACCTCAGCATACCTTAAAAAAGAAAAGCAAAAACAAGCGAAATCTATTTAGATAACTGAAAGAGGAACTGAGAAATTCTCTTCCATTTTCAGTGAAAATTGGCAAAAGATACCTCACTGAATTACACACACACACACACACCCCCCTACACGCCCATTAACAAAAAAAGATGCCTTCTCATAATCCTTATTTATTTTTTTTTTTTTTGCATTGAAAATCAGCATTCTTTGCCCCTAAACAGATAAATGTTCTACTACATTACAGGTAGGTTCCCTTTCTAAGGTAGTATGCCAAGACCAGGCAGTAAGTTGGGCCATGGGTGGGAAGGGTTAAAACACAGGGCTAAAATATAGTGTAGCTGTTACCCCAATGGTCCCAAACTACAAGGGGCTTCCCAAATGCAGACCTCACCCTTTGGACTGTCCATTTGCTCGATTCTCTGCAAATTTCAACTCCACCACATCATAGACTCCTATAGAGCGAATAACCTGGATCAGCTGCTGGTCTGTGGTCCACTGAGGCAGGCAAGATGGAAAAAGGAGAAATGTCAAGAGCAACACACTCCCTCCCCACCCACCCAGAATGTCCCAAACCCAGCTCCCAAACCTAGGATCTAGTCACATCATGACCTCCCCCTCCATAGGAAAACCCAAAACCCTAGCAACATTTCAATTAGTGTAGGTTTTTCCATTTGTTTTCACCCATACAGAATTTCAAATCACCCCACCGCCCAATCACCATCTTTAGGAATTAAGGTTAACACCTATTTTAATATTGACTGCCATTTGGGCTGGCTGGTCATTAGTTCAAACACTGATTGCTAGCAACTTTTAGTTATAGATATGACAGGCTGGAGTTGACCACTGCCAAGAACATTCCCCTCAGTATATATAGTTCCTAATTTGGAAAAAACCTCCCCCACCAGCCCAAAAACATGTCACACAATAACTTTTGCAGAATAGTCACACCTACCCCAAGTGTACTAGAGCTATCAAGGTCTTTGATCCCCATCACCCACCATTATCACAGGACCATCTAATGACCACCAAGAGTTCAAGGTGTTCACTCTGAAATCTCGTCCCACAGATGACCCTGCTAGACATAAAGCCCCAGGGTCAGGGGCAGTAATAAGATGGCAGAAAAAGCAACTACCCACTTAATCATTGCTTTCTTCGGCACCAGTACGTCCTCAGGATAGTTCTCTTTCAGAGATCAATCCAACCTGATCCCAGGAAAAAGAAATCCAACCCCATCAGAGCACAAAACAGTGCAACAGTGGTTTCTGAAAATGCCATCACCTCCCAGTGCTCTCCCCCCGCAGCCACCCATAAGCCTTTTGGTTACCCTTGCTCACCCAGGAGAAACTGCCCACATAGACAGCTGCTCGTCTATTGCGCAGGCCACTGTAGGTATACAGAATTGCAGGGGTCTTGTTGTTGGGCTTGGGAGATGGCTCCTGGCGAACAGGAGGAGGTGGCTCAGTGCTGCTGCTTCTGTCATCTGAGGGCTGTGAGGTGGCTGTCAGCACATCATCATACAGGTCAATCTGATCTGTATTGTTGAACTCAGGGTCCTAAAAGATGAGGGGTTGGCAAAGGTATGCACCTGCAAACCTTTCATTTTGTACCTTGTATTTCATTCTAGTTTACATAGAATCTACAACTACTTTTGTAAAATAGTGTACAACACTTCATTGTCCTATTCTAGGAAACAAGGTAAGAAAAACTTCCTGATTTGAAACTATATCACTCAGCTATCCTTATGCAGGTTTCTCTTCCAACACCTTGTTAACAGTATGCAATGTTTCTGGCTTTAGCCCCCTGTGAGAGTCAAAGACACACGGTGAACAAGCAAGCAAACTAAGAAGGAAATATGAGGCATGTACTACTGTTATCAACAAGGTCAGTTCTAAAGACCGCATTCAAAATACATCAATGAAAATTTACTTTTAACATCTATGCTATTTTAAAAATCATAGTAACAAATAATAAAACCACACGTAATCTATATAATACTATTATACTTAATAAAAATAGAGTTAATTTATCTAGAAACGTAAAGCAGGGGGAAAGCATTTACAGTGGGTACCACAATGCAAAAAAAGGTTAAGTGTTACTGATTCAGATCCTTCAGCTTATACAAAGGACTTAGGTAAACTCTCAAACTCACAGGATTCAATCTCAACTAATAACTATCAAAGAACAAAAAGAACGGGGCTGGGGATATAGCTCAGTGGTGCTGCATCACTCATTTAGTCATGTCTCAGGTCTAGTGATTTGCCTAATAATTCAAGGTAGTGCTCTATCCTTTTCTCAAGTGTCTTTTTTCTGTCTTTCTGCTCTTACCTTTATTACTTCCTTGCTTCTCTTTACTCTTTGTCTTATTTTGCTTTTTTTTTTTTTTGGATGCTGGGGATTGAACCCAGGGCCTTGTGCATGCGAGGCAAGCACTCTACCATCTGAGCTATATCCCCAGTCCAGTGCTCTATCCTTAAGAATGCACTACAGTTTTTGCCTTAGACACATTTAAAAAGTTCCTTGTTAACTGAAGAGAACAGAAAACAAATTGTTTGCCTTCTATATCTGTGGGTTCCAAATCCACAAGTTCTGCCAACTATAAACTGAGAACATTAACTAATTAATTTTTAAAGATAATTCTAATAAAAATTATACTATAACTATTTACAGAGCATTCGATGAATGAGGTATCATAAGTACTTTAGAGATAATTTACAGTACAAAGGAAGATTGCACATAGATCACACACAAAGACTACATCATGAGTATCTACGGGACTGAAGCATCAGAGGAGTTGTGGTATGGGGTGAAGGCCCTGGGACCACTCCCCTGCCCCTCATCGTATCAAGGGAAAAATGTACTTCTGAAGGGGGGAAATCAAGGATTTTCAAGTGAAACTTAAAAGGGAATAAGGAAACACAGCATCATGGATTTTTGAAGGAACCAAATTGGAACTCCTTTTATCTGTGATGTGTCTAAAAGTTGTAATACAAAAGTATCACTAAAAACTGGCTAATAAACTAACATGCAGATATGGATAGCTCAGAAACCAGATGCATTACCAAGAAGTCCTTCATATTTTAAGCCTGAAGGCAACCAATCTACTTTTTCAAGATCAAGAATTGGAAGGGCTATGGCTCAGTGGTAGCACATTTGCCTGGCATGTGTGAGGTACTGGGTTCAATTCTCAGCACCACATATAAATAAATAAATAAAATAAAGGTCTACCAAAAAAAAAATTGGATACTCTCAATCCTGCACAATCTTAAATTTATGGACACCACCTTAGAAACAAAAGGATTCAATGAAAACAAAATTGTCAAATGGTCTCTCTGGGCCAAGAAGTTGGTGGGAACAACACAGGGAAAGTCTGATGAGAGTTCTAATGGAGAAACAAGGTTATCAAGTTATGTTGGGATTTAAATCTGCTAGCAACATCAATTAATTTTACTTGTTCAGCTATTAAGGCAGAAAACTGGATAAGGCCTGAGGTTTTTCAGATTACCAAAGATGGCGTGAAAACAAAACCTAATTCTATAAATTAAGTGAAAAACACCATTTTTCATGCAGAGATGTTGAAAGTTTTATTCCATTAAGATTAAATAGGGGGCTGGGGTTGTGGCTCAGCGATAGAGCACTTGCCTAGCACGTGTGAGGCCCTGGGTTCGATACTCAGCACCACATATAATAAATAAATAAATAGAATAAAGGTATTGTGTCCAACTAAAAAATAAATTAAAAAAAATTAAACAGGAAATTCTCAAGAAAAATTTGTGTTCAATAGAATACAACTGTATCTCAATAAACTATTTGTTTACAAAAGAAAACTTGTGTGATTCTGAATTTAAAATAAGATTTTCCCTACCACTGTACTCAGTTTATCTAACCTCCAGCCCCCAGTATCTGACACAAGGCAGAAATTAGCCTAAGGTTTACTTTTCTCAAAGCAACCAACTTGATACCATCGTTTTTAATTTTGGTACTGGGGACTGAACCCAGAGCATTTTACCACTGAACTAAATCCCAAGTCCCTCTTTTTTAAAAATATTTTTTTAGTTGTTGATGGACATTATTTTATTCATTTATTTATACGTGGTGCTGAGAATCGAACCCAATACCTCACTTGCAAAATAAAGGTCTATCAAAAAAAAAAAAAAAAAAAAGAATCGGATACAGTAAATCCCGCACAATCTTAAATTTATGGACACCACCTTAGAAACCAAAGGATTCAATGAAAACAAAATTGTCACAAGAGCCACAATCCTAGTCCTTCTTATTTTTTTGAGACAGGGTCTTGATAAGTTGCTGAGGGCCTCACTAAGTTATTAAGGCAGGTCTCAGACTAGCAATCCTCTTGCCTCAGCCTCCTGAGTTGCTGGGATTACAGGTGGGTACTACCATGCCTGATTTCATTGTTTCTTTTCTTTCTTTCTTCTTCTTCTTTTTTTTTTTAGAACCAAGGCTCTTGTATCAAAAGTTTCGGCTTCATAACAACTGTCTCCATAGTTCTCACCTTAAACCTTTCCTCCCCATCACTGTTATCTGTTACTCAGCTTAGCACCCATCACCTTCACCCTTACCCACCAGGCCTCGAACCTGTTTTGAGTATACGGATCCATTTTTTTCCCTTTTACTTCACTAGCCGTGACACAGTGCTTAGGAAACACTTGTTGATGAAAGTAAGGAAAAGAATTGAACATAGGGTGGAAAGCCCATCTCAGTATGAAAAAGAATAGAGACAAAACACTCAGCAGAACAGCAATACTCAGTCACCTTTCCAGGGTTTTCTCCTCAGACATAAACAGCAGTTGTAATTACCAGGTCTTCTGATATAACAGGAATAAAGTAGCTGTGCAAAAGAGGTTTTTGTAGCACATGCTATAAGAGATCAGGGAGTAAGCACCATTAGGAACTCTGTTAATTTTCCTTGAGGAGCAAAATGCACGTGAGGGGATTCTTGGAGCAAATCAATGACATTCTTAAAACATTCTAAAACACAAACTATATTGGCAGCTGCTTTCATTCTGAGTCAGCTTCTAACTGCCCTAAAGATCTTTTATCTTTTAGCAGCTTTTAGTTTTACTAAAACCAGTTTTGCCAAAAATTAACTCATGGGGATATAGTGCCCCTTCTTCTATCTTCTCTAACACAAAAGACACTTAATACCTACGCTTTCTTCAACTTCTCTAGTATCAAATATTGCCTGTTTGATATAAATATAAAATTCCACATATTATATTTTGCCTTAGACACATTTAAAAAGTTCCTTGTTAACTGAAGAGAACAGAAAACAAATTGTTGACGCCAACAACTTCTATCCCAACAAAGCAGTTACGACTGGACAAGGCCTGTGTCCTGTCTGAATGACACGTGATATTGCTAAAGAACTTTTAGTGCCTGCCATATAATAATAATAATCAATAATATCTGATATTTTCACTATTAACTATTGAAGCAGAATCTGACCAGTTGTTCACCAATCTGTTTTCCTTCATTACTGAGCACACAGCTAGACTACACTCTAGACTTCCATTCTATTCAGAGTGGCTATGAAATGTCCTGGTGAGACATAGAGGAGACAGATTAATTGTGTTTGGGTCTGGTCCATCAAAATCTCTATTCTCTACTCTTTTTCCCTATTTGCCACCAGACGTCAATGCCCAGGTTTTGGGAACCATGGGATAAAGATAGCAACATCTCTATCAACTTGGGCCCTTGCCTATACAGAGCAAAGACATGATGCCTCCATTACAATCACCTTCATTACTGACTGTGGACTATATGTGAGTGACAAACTCCTGATATTTGTTAAAAAGAAGAAGTCTGATTGTGGTGGGGCTTGCCGATAATCCTAGGTACTTGCAAGGTTGAGGCAGGAGGACTGCAAGTTATAGATCAGTCTAGGCAACAGTGAGACTCCATCTCAAAATAAAATAAAAAGGGCTGGAGATACAGAATTCAGAGGTAGGGTTCTATCCCCAGCACCACAATAAATAGATAAATAAATACAAGCACACAAAACTGAACTGCATAGATTATTATTATTTTGGAGGAAATATATGCATAATGTTAAATGTGAAGACATTAACAAACCCAACATAAGGTACATGGGTGGGCCTACAATAGCTTTTTACCTAATTTGTCCTACATCTTTACCACTTCTCCATAAATAGAATGGTTCATCAATAAAACTTATCACACCAAAATGCCTACAAACTTAAGGTCAGAGTCAAAGATCAGAGTCAAACTAATTATAAATGATGCTTGAAACAACTGGAATGGAGCTGAAACTAACAAATTATGTTTTACACTGTGTCTTTTGCACCTTTATGGGGGAGGAACGCAGTCTGAAAAGAATAGCAAAGGATCAGGTATCAACATTGTCCTCATGAATACAGTTAACAAACGAGTTGCTGTGTGGTTAGCCTTGAGGAGACTAACAGCCAACTTTGGCTTTCTGGGGGAGCAAATTCCACAAGTTGATTCACAGACGTGTTACACTTGATTTTTATTTGCTCTTAAATCAAACCCTTTAAAACGAAGCCTCCGGATGCAGATTAACATAAAACGGAATGGTCAGTAGTCTCTAAAGTCTCCACTAGGGGGAAATTTGGGATGCCAGGGGAAAATTTTTTAGAACCAATAGACGCCTGTTCAAGCCCAGGACGGGCACAGCTTAAAAACGCTGCAAGTTTGCTGAAAGTGATTCCTCAGCTGATGGAGGAAAATCCCAAAGCTCCTGAAGACCCCTCACCTGATTGAACTCCTCATCAGCGTATATATCAATCAAGTCCACTCCTTCTGACATGGTTCCGTAAAGAGGACCTCGAGCCCGAAGATTAGGCAAAGTAAGAAAGATGCCACTGCAGTATTCAGAGAAGGACAAAAATTAGAAGGCATGAGGGTCTCAGGCTGGGAGGAGGGCAATGGTTGCCAACCTCCCGTCTCCAGAGACGCAGCATCCCGGCAGCCCAAGCTCGGCCCCACCCGCTCCGCCCCGCCCCCGGGCTCGCGCCGCCCCCCGCACTTCCAGGCCGCCCGGGCTCGCGGGGCTCGCTGCCCATCACCCGCGGGCCCGACCCGAGTTGCGCCGAGACGGCGCCGCGGCTGCCTGTGGCGCGACGGGAAAGTCCAGGCCTCGGCTCTCAGGGGCCCTGAGGACGGGCTGTGAAGAACGGCCGCGGCGAAGCCCGCAGCCCCAGCCCGCCGCACCTGCCTAGGCCCCAGGGAGGCCCCGGCCAGAGCCCTAGCGGGTCCGGGAGCTCCAGCCGCCTCCATCCCCCGCCCAGGCTCAGTCCTCGCCCCAGCTAGGCCTGCCCCACTCCCTCCCCACAGCCCCGGCCCGGGGCCCACAGCCCCCTCCTCAAAGGCCCGCGCCTCCCTCGGCCCGCCGACTCCGGCCGCCCCAGACTCAACCGACCCCCTCCCCGCCTCGGCGCCGACCCCAACCCTTCTTCCGGCCCAGCCGGCCCCCGGCCGCGCGCCCCCGTTACCGGGAATATGGCGGCGGCGGCGGCGAGTCCGGACTAGGCCCGAAGCGCGCGAACCGCTCTCCGCCCCAGGTCCCGCCCCCCCGCCGCCGGCGTCACACGCACCGCTACTTCCGCCATACGCAGGGACGCACCTTCCGGCTTAGGTCCTCCCAGGCGGCCGAAGTCGGCTGTTCTGACGGCTCCGAGTTTCCGGAAGTGCCGCATTGCAGGCTTCCGGTGCGGGTAGGGAAAAATGGCGGTGTTCACCGTGCTCCCGACTGTGGCGCGGGTGAGAGAACGGAGGTTCTAAGGTCCCGGGGGGGTGGCAGCTGGGACTGAATTTCGTCGTCTTCTGTGATCGTGGAGGTTGCAGGGAGCGTTCAATTGCCCGATCGCCCAGATCAGGGGCACTTCCAAAGCGTGGTCTATTCTACAGCTTAGGAGATTCAGGTCGCTTCCATCCTTTGGGGAGCCCACGATGTGCTCGACTGGTAATACTTGGTGATGTCTGGTTGAATGGTCAGTTGTCGTGCGAGACTGACCCAGTTCAGATCTCACCTAGCCCCAGGCAGAGGTAGACCAGCTGTCTGTGATTGCGCCCTTTTACCTACCAGTTTTTAAGCGCCTGTCGTGATTTCACATAGTACCTTGAGCTCTTTATTTTTTTTAATGTAGGCATTAACCACTATAAAACTTACTCATAGTGCTGTTTTTATTGCTTCTCATAATATTTTGTATATTGGGTTTTTATACTTTTAAATTTGCCTATTTCTTCTTTGACCTTTTAAAGGTTGTTCAAGAGTATACTGTAGCCAGACGAGGTGGCGCAAGCCCGTAATCCAAGCTTCTCCGGAAGCTGAAGCAGGAGGATCGAAAGTTCGAGGCCAGCTTGGGCATTTAGCAAGACCTTACCTCTAGAGAATAAAAAATAAAAACAAGGGCTCAAGATGTAGTTCCGCGGTAGAGCGCCCCCTGGATTCAGTCCCCAATAGTGGAGGCAGTTTAGTTTCCACATACTTGTTAATTTCCCAGATTTCCTTCTGCTACTGATTTGCAGTTTTATTCCTGTGCAGTTGGAAAAGATACTTGGTATGATTTTGTCTTCTTAAATTTAAGAATGTTAAGATTTGTTTTGTGATATAACTTGTGATTTATCCTGGGGAATATTCATTCCCCTGCGCACTG
This sequence comes from Marmota flaviventris, assembly GCF_047511675.1. NCBI lineage: Eukaryota > Metazoa > Chordata > Mammalia > Rodentia > Sciuridae > Marmota > Marmota flaviventris. The sequence continues at coordinate 11,383,452 of NC_092506.1, read as the reverse complement.
AGAGGAATGTGTATTGTGTTGTTGGATGGAATGTTCGCATATGTCTGTTAGTGACATTTGTTCTACAGTGTTATTCAATTCCTCTATTTTCTTTTTGATCCCCTGCTTGGATGGTTTGTCCATTTTTAAAAGTGGGTATTATCCTTTGTTGCTGTTTTTTCCCCTTCAGTTCTACCAGTGTTTGCTTCATATATTTGGATGCTGTAATGTTAGGTGCTTATATGTTCATAATTATTATATCATCCTGGTGAGTTATTGTTTAACAGCTTTGTCTTATGACAGTTTTTTTTAAATATCCATTTTTTTAGGTGTAGATGAACCCAACACAATGCCTTCATTTTTATGTGATGCTGAGGATCCAACCTGGGTCCTGCCTGTGCTAGGGGAGTGCTGTACCGCTAAGCCACAATCCCAGCCCCTTATGACAATTTTTGACCAAGTGTTTTCTTTTCCTGATATCAGTGCTCTCTTGGATGCCATTTGTATGAGGTATCATTTTCCATCCTTTCACTGTATTTATCTGTATGTGTCCTTAAAGCTAAGGTGAGTCTCTTATAGACAGGTTATTGTTGGAGTTTGGGGTTTTTTTTTTTGTTTGTTTGTTTGTTTTGGTACTCAGGATTGAACTCAGGGGCACTTGACCACCGAGCCACATTCTCAGCTCTATTTTGTATTTTATGTAGAGACAGGGTCTCACTGAGTTGCTTAGCACCTCACTTTTGCTGAGGCTGGCTTTGAACTTGCGGTCCTCCTGCCTCAGCCTCCTGAGCCACTGGGATTACAGGTGCCACTGTGCCTGGCTGGAGGTTGGGTGTCGTTTGTATGTGTGTTTTATTTTGTTTTCATCTGTTGGATCACTTAATGTCTTTTGATTAAAAAGTTTAATCCATCTACATTTAATTACTGTAGGTATTACTATAAGGAAGGAGTTGTCATTTTTTGTTTTCCATCTTGTAGCTCTTTTGTCTCTGTTTTCCACTTCTTGCTGTCATCCATTGATTTTTTTTTTTTCTACTCTTGATTTGATTTCTCATTTTCTTTTGTGTGTCCTCTATAGGTGTTTTCTTTGTGGTTACCAGTGGGGTTACATGAAACATCTTCTAACAATCTGTTTTAACCGGATAATTTAATTTCACTTTCATACAAAAACTCTGCTCTTTTACTTCCCCCTTTTGTGTTATTGATGTCACAAGTATACTTTTTAAAAAATATGTATTTTTTTAGTTGTAGGTGGATACAATACCTTTATTTTTATGTGGTGTTGAGGATCGAACCCAGTGCCAAGTGAGTGCTCTACCACTGAACCACAGCCCCAGTCCACAACATATACTTTTTATGTTATATATCCATTAATACTTTTATAGACTCAGTGTTTTTTATACATTTTATATTTAACTTCTACATCAGAATGAAAAGAGATTTACAAAGGGATCCTCTTGTAGTTCCAGTTTTTTGGGAGGCTGAAAAAGGAAGATCCTAGAACCCAGGAGTTCAAGACTAGCCTGGGCAACCTAGCAGGACCACCTCCCCCAATAAAAGTGATTTCCAGGGGCTGGGGATGTGGCTCAAGCGGTAGCGCGCTCGCCTGGCATGCTTGTGGCCCAGGTTTGTTCCTCAGCACCACATACAAACAAAGATGTTGTGTCTGCCAAAAACTAAAAAAAAAATAAATAAATATTAAAAAAGAATTCTCTCTCTTTCTCTCTCTCTCTCTTTAAAAAAAAATAAAATAAAATAAAAGTGATTTCCATACCATTTACAGTATTAACTTTTGAGGGCAGGGGAAGGGGAGTACTGGGGATTGAACCCATGGGCACTTTACCACTAACCTGCATTCCCCAGCCCTTTTTTATTTTGAGAAGCTGGACTTGAACTTGCCGTCCTCCTTCCTCTGCCTCCTGAGCTGAAATTACAGACATATGCTAGTGTGCCCAGACAGCCAGTATTTTTTATCATTCTATGTATTAACTTTACCAGTGAGTTTTATACTTTCATATGTTATTGTTTTCCTATCCAGCATATTGTCATTTCTACTTGACAGGATGTTAAGTATTTCTCTGTTCAACATGTCTTTGTGTGTGTGTGTGTGATTATGGGGATTGAACCCAGGGTCTTGTGCATGTGAGGCAAGCACTCTACCAACTAAGCTATATCCCCAGCCCATGTTCAGCATTTCTTATAAGTCAGATTATAAATCAGGAATAGTGGTGATGAACTCTCCTAGTTTTCATTCATCTTGGAATATCTTTACTTCACCTATACATTTTTTTTTCAATTGGGGATTGAACCCAGGGGCACTGAGCCACTGAGACACATCTCCAGCCCTTTTTTGTATTTTATTTAGAGATAGGGTCTCGCTAAGTTGCTGAGGCTGGCTTTGAACTCTCAATCTTTCTGCCTCAACCTCCTGAGCTACATGATGACAGGCATGTGCCACTGCTCATGGTTTCACCTATACTTTTGAAGGACAGTTTACCAGATGTTGTTTGTTTGGTCAGTATTTTGTTTTTCTTTCAGCATTTTTAAATTATCACCCCACTTCTAGCCTGCAATATTTCTGTTAAGAACTCCTGATAGTCTTATGTGGGATTCTTTCTTGTTGCTTGCAAGATTCTTTCATGTTTGATTTTTGACAATTTCTTTTTGGAAAAACAATTTTTTTTTTTTTTTTTAATACTGGGGATTGAACTCAGGGACACTCAACCACTGAGCCACATCTCCAGCTCTATTTTATATTTTATTTAGAGACAGAGTCTCACTAAGTTGCTTAGCACCTCGCAATGCTGAGGCTGGCTTTGAATTCACAATCCTCCTATCTCAGCCTCCCAAGCTGCTGGCATTATAGTTGTGCACAACTTCACCCAGCAAAACAATTATTTTTAATTAACAAAGGATATAAACATGAACTTGAGAAGCATACTTTTTTTTTATTTAAAGCTATTGATGGCTACAAAGATAACACAAATATATATATATATGTATTTTTTAAATATTTACTTTTTAGTTGTAGTTGAACACAATATCTTTATTTTATTTATCTATGTGGTGCCAAGGATCGAACCCAGTGCCTCGCACGTGTGAGATGATCGCTCTACCGCTGAACCACCACCCCAGCCCAACAACACAAATATATCGTAGTATAAATTTTCGGTAGTAATTTATACTCAATACTGCACAATTGCCTAGGACTTATGGATCTATGCCATGCCTAATATTGTTCCATTTCTGAAATGCTGCCTTGATACTAACAGGGGAAAAAAAAAAAAAAGTGGCTGAACTAGGTACAGTGCTGCCTGCCTGTAATAACAGCTAATTCAGGAGGCTGAGGCAGGAGGATTGCAAGTTCAAGGTCAGCCTCAGCAACTTAGTAAGGGCGTCTCAAAAAATATTTCTTTTTAAAAGCATGAAATTTGGCCAGAATGAGAGATCCAAATTATTAGAACAATTTCCCCACACTGATGATGAAAATCCTCCCCATCCTCTTTAATTTTTATAGAAATTGCTCAGCCAGTTGTGTTACTGTAAGTAACATTAGTCTGCTTATCATGACCAGCACCTATGGCCCGGTAGTAAATATCCCAGTCATTGCTATAAGTAACACAGCTTTGACAAGCTCAGGAAGATGATGCTCGAACAGAATGAGAATTTCAGTTAACAGAAAGTATTTAAGAATGAAGCAAATAAAAACTTTGAAGCTAAATACAATAACTGAATTGAGAAAATTCACTAGAGGTGTTCAAGGACGTACTTGATGGAACAGAAGAACGCACAAACTAAGACAAGCCATTTGAAATTACTGCATCAGAGGAACAGAATTTTAAGAAGAAAGAGAAAAGAAAATGTAGGGGACTTGAAAAACATCATCAAGCAGAAAGTAGGAATCCCTGCCTCAGTGTATACCAGAGTCCTTTAAAGGGCTTGTTAAAAATGCATTTTCCAGGTACTAGAGATTCTGATCCAAAATGTTTAGGATGGGGCTTCAGAAACTGAATTTTCTATATGCTATATTCGTTTGCTTGAGCTACCATAATAAAACACCTCTGTCAGAAAGTGGCTTAAACAACAAATTTATTTTCTCTAGGTTTCAGAGACCTAAGGTCCAAGATCAAGATGTTGGTTGGTTTGATTTCTCTAGAGGCCTGTCTGGCTTTTAGATGGCACTGTCTTGTTGTGTCCTCTGGTCTTTCTTTGTTCATGCACATTTCCTCATGTCTTTTCTGACTGTAGACAGTTTGGTTATAATATGTCTTGGTGTGAACTTTTCTGGGTATGTGCTAGTTAGGGTCTCTTGGACTTCTTGAATCTGGATACCCATTTCCCCCCAAATTTGGAAGTTTTCAGCCATTAATTATTTAAATAAGATTTCTGCCTCTTTTTAGGCTCTCATAATGTGAACATTGGTCTGCTTGATGGTGTCCTCTAAGTCCCCTACGTTTTCTTTACTCTTTCTTTTTAAAATTCTGTTCCTCTGATATAGTAATTTCAAATGGCCTGTCTTAATTTGTTGGTTCTTCTACTTGATCAAGTGTGCCCTTGAACACTTCTAGTGAATTTTATCAATTCAGTTATTGTATTTAGCTTCAGAGTTTTTGTTTGCTTCATTTTAAAATATTTTCTGTTAACTGAAATTCTCATTTTGATCAAGCAACATCCTCCAAACATCTTTGTGAAAGTCATTTTGAATTTCATTTGGTGGTTTATATACCTCTGATTCTCTAGGGTCAGTTTCTGGAGACTTATTTTGGTCCTTGGGATTGAGCCATGTTCCCCTGTTTATTCTTCTACTTTACAAATTTGCATCGGCATCTGTGCATTTAAAAAGCATCCCCCTCTTCTGGTCTATGTGGATTGGCTTAGTTCAAGGAAAGACCTTTATCAGTCAGCCTGGTTAGAGATTCTAGGGGCTTCAGTTCTTTTCTGTGGATGTGTCTTTTTCTAGACTTAATGGGTATAAATTTCCAATTCAAATACTTCACAGTTGTTTTTTTTCAGGCATTCATGATTTCTTGTTCTCTCTGATATCTGAGTGTGATGCTTGGAACTACTGCAAGTTGCTCAGCTCTCTTATTTTCATCGGTCCCTGGACTTCTCTGGTATACCAGGGCTGCCAGTGCTCTGGGTTAGGCAAGACAGAAACCAGTCTCCCACGGAGCTCCCTAAAAAGCCTTTCTCAAGATTGTATCCTTTGGGAGATTAGGGACCATACCATCTGTGTATCCTCAGCTTTCAACACAGTTGAATGATTAGAATACAAACTGTACTGTAAGACTTTTAAAGGAATGTAAAGGAAAGAGAAAATATTTCTCCTGGGACAATTTCTGGAAAGATTGGCTAAGATGTGTTTTGCAGTTCTATTTGGAAGACTGTTTATCCTCTCTGAGCCTTGAATTCCTGGATTCCTCAGATTCCTGGATTCCTAGACTGTAAAGTAGGGACAATATCAGCACAGCTTCCCCACAACTAAATAAAAATATAATTGAGCACCTACTGCAGCACCCAGCGCAACTGTAAATGTTGGCTAAATGACAGTGAAGGTACTCTTGGTTATTTTAAAGATGTTTGTGGTTGGTTTGTTTCAGATGCTGCCAAGGCTCAGCCTGTTGTCTCCTTCGCTCAGTGTGACATCATTCAGACGCTTCTACAGAGGTGACAGCCCAACAGATTCTCAAAAGGACTTGATTGAAATCCCTTTGCCTCCTTGGCAGGAGAGAACTGATGAATCCATAGAAACCAAAAGAGCCCGCCTGCTGTATGAGAGCAGAAAGAGGGGGATGTTGGAAAACTGCATTCTCCTTAGGTAGGGGCACAGCACCCTGGGTGTCAATTCTCTTTGACTGGAGGTAGTCTTTGCAACCTCTCTCTTTCTTGTTTTTAGCCTCTTTGCTAAAGAATATCTGCATCACATGACGGAGAAGCAGCTGAACCTCTATGATCGCCTGATTAATGAGCCTAGTAATGACTGGGATATTTACTACTGGGCCACAGGTACTGATCGTGATAAGCAAACTAATGTGAAAATAAGATGACTTAGCTGATTTGAGTCTGAAATTATATCCTAGGTAGTTTTTCTTCTTTCATTCATGTTATAGGCACTCAGTTCAAACACTGCAAATGTTTCCAAAATGTGCAGAATTTTTTATCAGTTAAGGTTCTTTGGTTGCAAGAGAGAGAAACTTACTATAACTTAAGCAAAAGGGGAGCTTAGAGCTGGGCACTGCGGCACACGCCTGTAATCCCAGAGGCTCAGAAGACAGAGGCAGGAGGATTGAGAGTTCAAAGCCAGTCTCAGCAGCTTAGCAAGGCCCTAAGCAACTCAGTGAGCCCCTGTCTCTAAATAAAATATAAAAAGGGCTGGGGATGTGGCTCAATGGTAAAGTGCCCCTGGTTTTAATCCCCAGTACCAAAAAAATAAAGGGAACTTAGTGGAAGCGTATGTGAAGCTCACGGATCAAAGGGAAGATTGAAGAACCACCGGGCTGGGAATGGAGAAAAATTGTTACTAGTCTCAAGTCGGCTGCTTATCATAGGACAGGCGAGTTAAGTTGAGAGATGAGATATTAAGGCAAAAAAGGCAACTATTTGAAAAGCTGACTGATAGAGAAGTGGGAAGATAAATAGTCATTCGAAGTAAATCTTGATGCTCAGGGCTAGCATTTGCATTTCTAAAGGGGAGTTTTAAGGAAATGAAAACAAACAGGTGCAAATAAAATCAAGAAGTTATTTTTGAACTGCAGGCTACTGTGTCATGAGTGTCTCCTATCTCTGGTTGATGCTGTCTGGACCTCCCAAGGTTCCTGTAACACTCAGTTTCTTGTTGCTGTGGACAACTATCTTAAGCTCTACGTAGACAGACCATAAGTTTCAGGCCTGCCTATGAGCCAGAATTCAGGTTGCTTAAAGGCTGTGTTTATGTCCACTCTGTGTTCTATGATATTACTGGTGCACTAATAAAAAGTCATGAGTTCCATGTTCCACCTGAATTGCTGCTCCTTCATCCTTAGCATGATCCTAGAAAGCTGTTGAAGCTATGTCTGTCCTATCCATTATTTCCATTAACTATCGCTCAGTTACACAGCTACATCTAGCTAAGAGGAAGAAATAATATAGTCTATTCCAAGCACCTAACTACACGGGGGCTTTTGTTATCAATGAAAATAGGAGAAATGGATATTAGGTGACATCTCCATTTGTGCTACACCCTGGGTATCTTGTTTCTGTGTCTTAGTACAGTCATGTACTGTATAACTTTTCTGTATGAGTAATTCATAAGATTATAATCTAGGTTAAGTATACACTTTGCCATCTAGGTTTGTATAAGTATTCTTCATGATTTCCCACAGTAATAAAATCACCTACTGACACAGTTCTCAGAACATATGTCTGTCATTAAACAATGTGTGACTATTAATATCAGGAAATTGAAGCCATCCTGTAAGTTCTAAGTATGAAGAATGAGTGTAGAAGCTTATGTGATTGACTGTTAGAAAGCCCTCAAAGCCTGAATTATTTACTCTGGCCCTTTACAGTACAGGTGTGTTGACTTAATATAATACATTTGAGATCCATCCATGTTGTTGTTTATATCATTAATTCATTCTTTTGTAATGTTGTGATATTCTGGTGTGTGGGTATTCCACAGTTTATTTATCCATTGATCAGTTGAGAGACGTTGGAGTTCTTTCCAGTTGTAGGCATTACCAGTAAAGCTGCCATAAACAATTGCATACAGATTTTGTGAATATAAGTTTTAGTTGTTCTTGAGTAAATACCTAGGAGAAGGCTTTCTGGGTCATAAAGTAAGTGTATGTTTAAATTTGTAACATCTTTTGTAATAGACCAGATAGTAAATATTTTAGGCCATATAGTCTCTATTGTAATTCCTCAACTGCATTTTAGATTTCATATAATTTTCATGTCATGAAGTAATCTTCTTTTGATTCTTTTTTTTCTCTCCAGCCATTTAATAATTATTCTTAGCACACAGGCCATTACAAAATTAGGTTGTAAACCATAGTTTCTCGCCTTCTGTGTTAAGTGAAAGAGGCCAGATTCAGGGAGTACCTATTGTGTGATTGTGTTTATATGATGTTCTGGAAAAAGCAAAACCTCAGGAACAGAAAACAATGATCAATGATTACCAGGGACTGGATGTGAAGGAAGGGATTGATGCTCTTCATTTTCATCAATTCTTCATGTTACCAGCATTTTGGTTATTCACCATTCCCAGAAATATATAGTGGAAAGAACTACAGTGATGTTTTAATTGCCATGTTTCTAATAACTAAGAATATTGAGGATCTTTTCAAGCGTTTATTTACCATTGTATACATCTTTGTTGATGCTTCTCTTCGGATATCCCACCACTATCATTTTTATTAAATTGTGTGGTTTGTTTTCCTATTGAGTTGAGGATTCTTGAGTTACTTTGATTTCAAATCTCTTATCAGATATGTGTCTTGCAAATATTTGTCTTTTCATTTTCTTAACATTGTAATGGAGCAGTTTTTAATTTGGTATAGTACAATTTTAATGGATTGTGGCTTGTGTGTGTGTGTGTGTGTGTGTGCACATGCACATGCTATGGATTGAACCTGGGGGCTTTTACACTAAGCTACATCTCCAGATTTTTTCATTTTAATGATTAATTTATTTAATTTGGGGGAGTCCTGGGGATTGAACTCAGAGGCATTCTACCACTGAGTCACATTCATGCCCTTTTTTTGTATTTTATTTAGAGACTGGGTCTCATGAGTTGCTTAGTGCCTTTCCATTGCTGAGGCTGGCTTTGAACTTGCAATCCTCCTGCCTTATCCTCCTGAGCCACTGGGATTACAGGCATGCATGACAGCGCCCAGCTTTTTATTTCATTTTGAGATAAGGTCTCACTGAGTTCCCAAGATGGCTGCAAACTTAGGATCAAGTAGATGGAATTACAGGCATGCATCACAACACCCAGCTTGGTTTTTGCTTTTGATATTATTAGAAGAACTCTGCCAGTCTAAAGTCACAAAGATTTTCTCTTCTAAGAATATTAAAACTGTTTGATTTTTTTTTTAAATTTATTTTCTTTTCTTTTTTTTTTCCTGTGCTGGGGATGGAAGCCAAGGCCTCAAGTATGCAAGTCAATCATCCTAGTTTCTTATTTTAAGACAGGGTCTTGCTAAGTTACTCAAACTGACCTTGAACTTGAGTTACTCCTTCCTCTGCCTTCTGAGTAGCTTGGATTATTGGTGTGTACCATCAAACCAAATCTTATTTTTGCTTTAAGAAATAAAATCCCTAGGCTCAATCCCTAGTACCACCAAAAAAAAAAAAAAAAAAAATCTACTTGGATTTTGATTGCGGTTGTGTGAAGTTAATAGTTTTTGATTTGCAAAGATATTACTGCATTTATTTAGGTCTTTTTGAATTTCTTTCATCAGTGTACCAGTTTTATACAATCATCCAAACTTAATGGTTTAAAGCAATTGACATTTATCTTAACAATTTCTCTGGGCCTGGAATCCAGGCTTTACGAGGTTGCTGTCAAGGTGTCAGCCCATGGTCCAGTCTCATCTGGAGGCCTTATTAGGGAGAGGTCTGCTTTCATTCTCATCTTGGTATTCTGGTGTTGGCAGGCTTCAGTTCCTCACGGACTTTTCCATTGAGGGTCTCAGTTTTTTGCTAGGAAGTCACCCTCCATTTCTTGTCACAAAAACCTCTCCATAGGCATCAGCAGAGCATGAGAGCTTAGAGGGAAATGAGTCCTCCAACAAGATGGAAGCCACCATGTTCTGAACCTAAACACAGAAGCGACATTCCAACACTTTTGCCTTATTCTGTTGGTTAGAATCAAGTCATTAGGTGGCCCACACTCTAGGGGAGTCTAGGAAGCAGAGATCAGTAGGGGCCCTAGCATTCAGTGTTTCATGGTTCTCACCATATTTTGTTGATTTATATCCAGATATTTCATGTATTTTGGGTTTTATTAGAAATTGTACTTTTTGGTACTGGGAATTTAACCCAGGGGCACTTTACCACTGAGCTACATTCCCAGACCTTTTTTAATTTTTTGAGGCAGGTGAGGCTGACTTTGAATTTGCAAAGTTCAAAACTCCTGCCTCAGCCTCCTGAGTTACTGGGATTATAGGGGTGTGCCACCACATTCAATTATAAAGCGTACTTTATTTATTTTTTTTCAATTTCAATTGTTTATTGCTAGAATGTAGAGAAACAATTGATTTTTTTTTAAATATCGATTCATATCTATGGCCTTACCAAACTTAGTATGGAAGTTTCTTTGTATATACTTTGGGGTTTTCTATGGAGATGGTCAGTGCCATGTGTGAATAGAGGTAGTTTCTTTTTCCCTTTCCAATCTATATGCCTTTTATATGTTTTTCTTGCTTTATTATTGCACTGTCTAGAACCTCAGGTATCATGTTGAATAACAGTGGTGAGAGCAAGTGTCTTTGCCTGTTCCAACTTTAATATCCAGACCCAGTCTATCACCTTTGAGTGTGTTAGCTGTAGATTAGTTGTAAATGTCATTTATCAGATTGAAAAAATTTCCTTCTGTTTCTAGTATATTGAGTATTTTATCATGAGTGGATGTTGAATTTTGTGAAGTGCTTTCTGTGCACCTATTGTGATGATCATTTCTTTAGTAATGTGATGTTTTCCCCTAAGTTTACTAATATGATAAATTGTTGACTGATTTTCAAATCCTGAACCAGTCTTGCATTCCAAGGATAAATATCACATAGTGGGCTGGGGATGTGGCTCAAGCGGTACACGCTCGCCTGGCATGCGTGGGGCGCTGGGTTCGAACCTCAGCACCACATAAAAATAAAATAAAGATGTCGTGTCCACTGAAAAATAAATATTAAAAAAATTCTCTCTCTCTCTCTGTCTCTCTCTCTCTCTTTAAAAAAAAAAAATATCACATAGTCATTGTACAGATTGCTGGATTTGATTTGCTAATACTTGAAGATCTTTGTATCTGTCTCCATTGAAGGATTTTGGTGTATAATAGTCTTTTCTTTTAAAATATATATATTTTTAGTTGTAGGTGGGCACAATACCTTTATTTTATTATTTTTATGTGATGCTGAGGATTGAACCCAGTGCCTCAAGCATGCTAGGTGAGCGCTCTACCTGTGAACCACAACCCCAGCCCCGTGTGTAGCAGTCTTGTAATGTTGTCATCTGGTTTTGATCAGAGTAGTGCTGTCTTCACAAAATGAAGTACTCTTTCCTCTTCCATTTTCTAATGTAAAATGTGTAGAATTAGTGTTATTTCCTCCTTAAATTGATAGAATTTGCTAATGACATTATGTGGACCTGGGATTATCTTTGATGGAAATCTTTTAACTGTAAAGTAAATTTTTGTTGTTTTTTCTTGATAATGGAGATTAACTGATTATGGTTATTTCTTCTAGGGTGAGATTGGGTAATTGTCTTCCAAATATTTGCCATTTCGAACATATAGACATTACATTGTTCCTAATGTTTCTTTTTTCTCTTATGTCTGAGAAGCAGTAGTGGTATCCTTTTATTTCTATTAGAAATTTGTGAGTTTTTCCCCCCTTTTTTTCTTGATCAGTCTCTGTCAGAAGTTGTCATCTTATTTGTCTTTTCAAAGAAGTAGCTGTTTATTTCATTTATTTTTCCTCTATTGTTTCTGTTTTCAATTTCATTGATTTTTGTATTCTTTCCTTTCTTTTGCTTGCCTGGGGCTTAATTTTCTTTTTCTAGCTTTTTTTTTTTTTTTAATAACTTTTATCTCTTTTTTTTTTAATATCTTTATTTTACTTATTTTTTTTTTTTTTTTTTTAAATATTTATTTAGTTAGTTAGTTTTTGGCAGACACAACATCTTTGCTTGTATGTGGTGCTGAGGATCGAACCCGGGCCGCACACATGCCAGGCGAGCGTGCTACCGCTTGAGCCACATCCCCAGCCCCATATTTTACTTATTTTTATGTGGTGCTGAGGATCGAACCCAGTGCCTCATGTGTGTGAGGCAAGCGCTCTGCCACTGAGCCACAACCCGAGCCCCTCTAGTTTCTTAATGTAATAGCTGAGCTCATTGGAGAAAGCTCATTCTTTCTCATAAGCATTTGACACCACAGATTGCCCTGTAAACACTGCTTTGGTGGCATATTACATACTTTGATATGTTATGCTTTCATTTTCCTTCAATTTCTCGGGATCAAAGAGAAAGTCACAAGAGAAATTATATTACTTAAATTATATATTTAAACAACATACTTACAAGTACTTATATTACTTATAAGTATGTTGTTTAAATTTCAAGTATTTTCCAGACTTAGTTTTAAATCCATTTCATAACCTGAAATGTGGGTATCTTGATAAATATCCCATGTACACTTGAACATAAAGTGTTTTCTACTTGGGGGTAATGTGTTCTGTAAGCATCAACCAGATCAGGTTGGTTGATATTGTTCTTCAGGTGTTTTCTGAGCACTTTCTCTCACTTATTCAGAGAGTGATATCGAAGTTTCTAGCTATAACTTTAAATTTGTCTTTTGCTCCTTTTACTTCTCTCATTTTTTGCTTCATGTATTTTGAAGCTGTGATGTTATGTGAAAACATATGCAAGATTATTGTATCTTCTTGATAAATCACTTCCTTTATCATTTTATTATTTATTTTGTCTGTTTTTATTGCTGATAGTGTTCCTGGTTCTGAAATGTCTGATGGTAATGTCCACTAACATTGTGTGATGTGTTGCTTTCTGTCTATATTAGTTTTCTGTTGATACATAACAATTACCACAAACTTATCAACTTTAAACAATATCTATTTATTAGCTTTTGGTTTTGTAGGTGAGACTGAAATCAGTGTCAGACAGTGTCATCTTTGTGTTAGAAAAACAAAGGTCTTATTTTCCCTGTCCTCTCACACAGTCAACACAGATTTGAATTTAATTCTGACAATATCTACCTGGAGTTAGTGTCAGATCCCACAGGTTTGAGAGTTCAGCCTCCAGGACCATGTCCTGCCCCCTTTCTGATGCTAGTTGCAAGCCCCAGGTATTTTACTTGTACCTGTAACTGATCAGCTATAAATCAAGAGTTCCTACAACACCCCACTTGGGTTCAGTTAATTTATGCAAGTTGACTCACAGAATTCATGGAAACAGTTACATTTCCTGGTTTATTGCAAAGGAAATGTCAAAGGATACAGATGAATGCAGAGGGTGAGGCATGGGAGAAGGGGGCACGGAACTTCCATGCCTTGTCCAGGCAAGCCACCCTCCAAGACCCTCTGTGTGTTCTTCGAGTCCTGTCCTTTTGGGGTTTTAAGGAGATACTTTGCATAGCCATGATTGCCAGTAGACTAGGTGGGGAAATTCAGCAAGGCCTGTCCAGATTCTTCTTGGCCTTTCTGTGTAGCATTGTTCCTTCTAAGGTATGTGGCAGGACCCTTTCTCCCAATCCCTAGAATGAGGAGGGTCTTATGACCTACTAGTGGGCAAGGGTGAGTCAGAGAATCTGCTTATGGGCAGCTCCAAGATAGAAAGGGGGAAATGTGAGTTTCTGTAGCCTGCCTTGGGAAGGGAATTATAGGCCAGGAACCAGGATTGAAAACCAAAATTCATAAATCATAATACCACACACTATCATTTTTTTGTATTTAAATTGGGTTTTTGTAGACAGCAAATATCGTGTCTTTTGTATTCAATCCGTTAGTCTCTATCTTTTCACTGCTGTGTTTAGATCATTTATATTTATTGAATTATCAATGTGTTTGAGTTTAGAACTTTTTAGTTGTTTCCTGTTTCTTCTGTTCTTTGTTCCTTTCTCCTTCTGTTTCTGTGTAGTTTTTAAATTCTTTCATTTTTTTCTCCACTCTTTGGTTTATTTATATTTCTGTCATTATTTTTAGTAATTGCCTTTGGGTCTACAGTATACATTTTTAATTTGTCACAGTCTGACCTCAAAAAATATTATATGAATCCTGCCAGGCATGGTGGTGCATGCCTGTAATCCAACCTCCTTGGGAGGCTGAAACAGGATCACAAGTTCTAATCTGGCCTCAGCAAGCTGAAAAGACCCTGTCTCAAAATAAAAATCAAAAGGACTAAGCTGGGCATCGTGGTGGACCCCTGTAATTCCAGCAGCTTGGGAGGTTCGGGCAGGAGGATCGCAAGTTTGAGTCCAGCCTCAGCAACTCAGACAAACCCTGTCTCAGAATAAAAAATAAGACGAACTGGTATATAACTCAGTGGCAAAGCACACTTGAGCTCAATCCCCAATACCCTGTCCCCACTGCATAAAGAAAAAGAAATATTGGGGCTGTAGTTGTGGCAGAGCGCTCGCCTTGTGTGTGTGTGTGAGGCACTTCATTCAGTCCTCAGCACCACATAAAAATAAATAAAAGTATTGTGCCCATCTACAACTAAAAAATTTAAAAATAAAAAATAAATGGAAAAAAAAGAAATATTATATGAATCCCAGCTACTTGGGAAGCTGAGGCAGGAGGATTGTGAGTTTGAGGCCATCTGGGCAGCACAGCAACACCCTGTCTCAAAAAAGGCCTGGCTCAGTAGCATGTGCCTGTAATCCCAGTGAGTTAGGACACTGAGGCAGGAGGGTGGCAAGTCTGACATTAGCCTGGGCAACTTAGTAAGACCCTATCTCAAAAAATAAAAGGGCTAGGGATGTGGCTTAGAGGTAGACCACTGGCCTAGAATATGCTCACCCTGGGTTCCATCCCAGTACTGTAAAGAAAAGGAAATGTGACTTCGTGTGTGACGTCAAGGCTTCCCAGCACACACCAGGTCCTGCTCTCATCTCTGGTGCTCATTGTTGTACTCTGTATTTTTACCCATGCTGTAAGTGACAGCACGTTTCTATTGTTTTACTTAGGACAGTCTAACTAAGGAAAAGAATACAAAATGTATTTTATATTTTCCTTCATTTTAACTATTTCTGGAGATATTAATTTCTTTATATAAATCTGTGTTTCTGTCTGGTACCATAATCCTTCTGCCTGAAGAACTGCCTTTGATATTTCTTGTAGTACAAGTTGGCTGTTTGGAATTCTCTTGGCATTGGATATAGAGTTGTAAGTTTGTGGGGTTTTTCCCCTGGCACTTTATGCGGGCACACTTCTATTTCTAGGCCGTTCGTGTGCACAATCAAGTTGTCTTGACCTGAGTTTAGCTGCACTTGGGTTTGTCTTTGCTTCACTTCCTTTCAGTCATCACCAGCTTCAGATTCCTACAGTGTTGAAATGAGCTGCTTTCTGGTTTGCCTAGTTGCAGATAAGAGGTCTATTGTATTTTTGTTTCTTTCTCTATAATGTCTCTTCTTTCTGAATGTTTTCAGTATCTTATCATTAGTTTGTAGCTGTTGGAATATGATGTGTGTGTTAGTTTTCTGTCACTATCTCAGAGATGATCAACTTACAAAGAAAAGCTTTATTTAATTTAACTTATTTACATTTAAGAAATGAAGTCTTGGCTTGAGGTTTTAGCTCAGTGGTACAGCACTTGCCTATAATGTGTGCAGGCTTCCCACCCCCCAGCACCAAGAGAGGGCTTCCCAGGCTGGCTCTGAACTCCTAGACTCAAGCAATCCTGCTTCAGCCTCCTGAGGAGCTGGGACTGTGCACACGTTCCACCACACCTCACTTTGGAAAGGCTTATTTGACTCACAGTTTGGGAGGTTTCAGTCCATGGTTAGATGGCCCATTGGTTTGGGGCCTGTGGCAAGGCAGGATATGATGGCAGGAAGCAGGCAGCAAAGCAAAGGGCTCACCATAGTCAGGAAACTGGGCAAGGGCTGGGGCAGTCAGGGAGGCTGGCTTTCCACTGTCTTCTTCAAGAGCTTGCCCCAGTGACCGGAAGACCTCCAGTGGGCCCCGCCTCTTAAAAGTTTGCGCCACCTCTCAACAGTACCAGGTGGGACAAAGCCTGTAACACATAGTGGACACTGTCCTTTGAAGAATAGATCCAGACTATAGCAATGTGTCTGGGTGTCGTTTGTTTTGGTATTTATCCTACGTGGGGTTCTGTTGGATCTGTGTTTTGGTATCTTTCATTTTTGTTGGAGAATTCACTGTTGTCCCTTTTGTGTCATCCATTCCCTTTTCTTTGGGGATTTCACTTGCATTTAGATTAGGCAATTTAATATCTCACAGTTTTTGGATTCTCATTTGTGTTTTTTACTCTTTGAATGTTTGCTTGGGTAGTTTGCACTGGGTGATATCTTTTGACCTATCCTCCTGATTATTTCCTTGTGTCAAATCTCAGGATAAGCCTATTGAGTCAGTCTGCGTATCTATTTTTAGCATTTCTATTTGACTTTTAGAGTTTCTGGCTCCCTGTTGGAATTCTTCATCTGTCCGTACATTTTGTCTGCTTCTTCCACTAGAACCTTTAATACGAGTTATAGTTATTTTATTTCTATTTTTACTTTTTGGTTTTGGGTACCAGGGATTGACCCCAAGGGTGCTTAACCACTGAGCCACATCTCTAGCTCTTTTTATTTTTTATTTTGAGATGGGTTTTGTTGAGTTTTGAAGCCGGCCTTGAACTTGCAATCCTCCCCAGTCACTGAGATGACAGGCATGTGCCCCCACGCCTGGCAGTTATGGTTACTTTAAATCCCCTGTCTCCTAGTTCTAACATCTGAGTTCTCCTTGAGTCTGTTTCTGTTGATTTCTTTGTGTTGATAGTATATTTGTTTTGTTTTTCCTAATTTTCTGACTGTGTATCATCATATTTAATTGATGTTGATGTCATGGGAAAGACATTAGAGACTGTGGCTGGGGGGTTTATTATGCCTTGAAGTGGGCATACTTCTCCTAGGCTGTTCTACAGAGGATCAAGTCAGTGGATTAGAAGACAAGCTCTCTGTTTGGGTTGGTTTGGTTTCTGAGCATCACCAGCTTCTAGTGCTCGGGGTACAAGCTGTTTCCCAGGGCATTTCTCCATATTCCTGTTCTGCCCTCATCTCTCAGTCTTCCCTGTACTTCTTGTGCCCCACACGGACGCTCTCTTTGTCTTGCCCTCCCCCAGCGGTGAATCCCTGGTGCTTTCCTCGGTGCTTGCTAGTCTGGGGGAGGAGTAGTTGGGAGGGCCTTCCTTCTTATCCCTGTGCAGCCTAGCTTCAGGTCACCCGTGGGCCTGGCTCCTGGAGCTGTAGTTCTCCATGATGCTGTCCCCTCCCAGGGGTTAGAGTTTCTTGTTGTTCTTTCACCCTTCTTCCAGCCTGCGTGGGTCCTCCCCCTGCACGCTGTGGAGACAGGGTTTTCTTGCCTGTACTTGGCCACTGGAGGCTTTTGTTCTGTAGAGAAGGAGGACCTGGCCTGGGCCTTGTGCTCTTTTACCACCTGGGCTACTCCTCCTTTATGGGCTGGGTCACTGAGGGAGCTTCCGCCAGCCTCCTGCTCTGTACCGTCTTCATCAGGAGGTGCCAGCGGAGGCTTCTTAGGAAGAACCCGCGAGAGGGTGCGAGCTCTCCTTGGCTGTGCGGCTCCCAGGGCTCAGGCCAGCACATGCTGGGCTTTGGACAGTTCCTAGAAGTTTTACTGACTTCTTATCTGTTTGTGTCCCACCCAGCGTCTTGGCCCTGTGCCCTGACAGGTGAGAAGAATGGAGCAGCTTTCCCTCTGAGGGCTTCTCATTCCTTATCCATTAGTTCGGTTGCCTCGTGACCCCAGCTCTCCGACAGCTTCAAGAAAAGTCATGATATTTCTCATTTTCTGGCTTTTCCTTATTGTTAACGTGAACTTGATGTTCTTTCCAACTTTCTATATGCTAGGAGGAGGCCTAGATTTCTTGGGTCCCCCTTTTCCTTGAGGAGTCCATTGTCACAGAAAGCCCAGAACACTTACCAGCCCAACCCTGTGCTGAGTTGGGGGAATCTAACTTAGTTTCAAGGAATTCCCTCCCTAGCGTTGTACTGAGTCTTGATAGGTGGGTAATTCTGGAGTGCCTTACCTAAGCTTTGCCAGTGAGAGGCTTTGTTTCTAATTGGCATTGTGTGTGTGTGTGTGTGTGTGTGTGTGGTAGTGCTGAGGATTGAACACAGGACCTTGCGAATGCTAGGCAGGCACTCTACCAACTGAGCTGTAGCTATAGCCCCAGCCCCCCTCTAATTGGCATCTTAAGCAAGGGTGAAAGACAGACTGGTGCTGGTAGTGCACCACCTGATTGCCGCTGCTTGGCTGAGCCTGGCACTCTTGTTTTTCTGCTCTCCGTGCTGCCTTGTTGCCTGCTCACCGACATGTGGTTTTCCAGGTTCGGGTTAGTTTTATGAGTTCTAATAATCCTCCAATAAATTCCTTTGTGCTTCAGTTGCTAGAGTTATTAAGTTTTTTTCACTTATAACCAAGGACTTCTAACGGATAAAGAGCTTTTATTTGAGGGAATGTATAGAAGAAACACAATTCATTAATCCCTCTTTGCAATGGGGAATACATTTCAGGATCCCAGTGGAGGCCTGAAACTAGGTAATACCGAATCCTGGATAGCCTACGTTTTCCCTATGTGCTCTGCGGTGTCGCTGCATAGTACCAAAGTTAATCTGTCCTCCTGTGTTTTATGCCCTGGTGCCTCCTTTGTATCACTACATTTAACCTTTGGGGTCATTATTAAGTAAATAGAATTTTACAGTCAATCTGAAAAGAACAGCTACTGAGTGACTGATGGGTGGGTATAGCATGGATACACTGGATAAAGGGTGATTCATATCTAAGGTGGGCTAGAGCAAGATGATATGAGATTTCATCATGCTACTTGGCATAGCATGCAATTTAAAACTTATGAATTTTTTATTTCTGGAACTTTCCATGTAATATTTCTGACAGGTAACTAAAACCATGGATAATGAAACTATAGGACAGGAGAGACTACTGTACGCAGAAAACAACTGACAGACTAAATGTAAAGCAAAGTAGTAGAGCCCAAATTGTGCAGGTCTGGAGTCAGCAAATTTGTTCATAGAGAACCAGATAGTAAATGTTTTAATCTTGCATCCATATGCTGTCACCACATTCAGTTCTGCCATTGTAATGCAAAAGAAAAAAGAAACCTATAGATCAGGTGCAAATAAATAGGAGTGGCTGTTTCCATATAACTGTTTACAAATAGAGGCTGACATGGTTTGTCACCCCTGGTGTAGTTTAATGTTACATATATTTTGTAGAATGGAGACAGTCTGTATATCTATCTGTGGTTCCTGGCCAAGGCCAGAGTTT
Organism: Marmota flaviventris; assembly: GCF_047511675.1. Lineage (NCBI taxonomy): Eukaryota > Metazoa > Chordata > Mammalia > Rodentia > Sciuridae > Marmota > Marmota flaviventris. The sequence continues at coordinate 11,364,238 of NC_092506.1, read as the reverse complement.
CAAGTTTTAAGATCTTTAGTCTGATCTGATGCCTGTAATCCCAGCAGCTCAGGAGGCTGAGGCAGGAGGATCACAAGTTCAAAGCTAGCCTCAGCAAAAGCGAGGTGCTGAGTAACTCAGTGAGACCCTGTCCCTAAGTGAAATACAGAATAGGGCTGAGGATGTGGCTCAGTGGTTGAGTTCAATCCCGGTACAAAAAAAAACTTTAGTCTGAGCATTGACTGCTTGTGGCATAATTCTTTCTGCCCACTATTCTCTTGCAGAAGCAAAACCAGCCCCAGAAATATTTGAAAATGAAGTCATGGCACTGCTGAGAGACTTTGCTAAAAACAAAAACAAAGAACAGAGACTGCGTGCCCCAGATCTTGAATACCTCTTTGAGAAGCCACGTTGAATTGTGAACTGTGCACCACTGCCTGCCCTGGGACTCTGGCTGTGGACGGTAACCACTTATGACATTGGCCTCAGCTTCCTATTGCTCTTAGACATTGCCCCCTCAAGTGATGGACACATCTCTCTCCCAGGACAGACATGTAAATGTGCACTGTGACTCGCACTGACATTTTTTTGTTGGACTCTGAGCCTGTAATGTAGTTTGTCAGTGCTGTGGGCTCTCGGCCTGCTTTGTCTGGCTGCTGTAGTGCAGGTCTGCCACAAGAGGGCACTGTAGGAGAGGCAACTGCGCCTTGCTTTTCTCCTGCCCCAGGTGTGCTCAGTGAAAGGCCTGAGCCAGGCTGTGCTGAATGAAAAGCTGCCCTCCCACCCCTTCACCCCAGTGGCCCTGGGCTTTGTAGAAGTGAAGTCCCCCCTTCCAACCAGGGATGATCCTTTCTGCCCCCTGAGTGGAACCCGTCAAAGACACAGCGGGCAGAATGAGGGCAGCATGCGGGAGTGGCGTGGGCCTAAGAGTCAACGTCTTCATCATCAGATTTCTTTTAAAACGTGCACTTTGTAAGTTGAAAGATCATGAATATTAAAGGATATTGAAAAAAGGAAATTGACGGTTTTCTAACTCACAATTATTTTCATTTTGTCTATTCTCATATAACCCATAGTCATATGTTTATGGAGTTTTGCAAGGTCATAATCATAGGTTTTCTTTCCAAGTAACCCTTTCCCCCTCATTTCTGTAGTCTTCACAATTATTTTAGTCAAATAGTAACAATACATTACATGCAGTAGTTAGAATGAATTAGTTGGGAGTGTTTAGTTCTGAAACCTCTGCAGAGAGCTCTGTGCTGCTAAAGGTGGTCTCGTGGAGGGGCTTTGCCCTCAGACCTGTTAGAACTGAGTCAGGCACGCAGACCGGCTGGGAGCATCTAAGTGTTGGCCAGAAGATGGCCAGAATTGATGAGCACAGAGCCGCGTGGAGGAAGTATATTCCCAGCATTGTTGAGTTCCATGAATCCCTTGGAGCCTCCGCGTGGATCTGGCTCCCCCTTTAGTGGCCCTAGCCAGGGAGGGAACCAGCCCTTACTTACCTCATCTCATGGAAGCTGCATAGCGCTCCCACAGACACATGGTGCTGGGCTGGGTGGGGGTGGGGAGTGAGTAATCTGCAAGTTCAGGTAGTTAGTTAGTCAAAAGCCAGAATTTACTGTAATCCAGCCTGCCTACACAGCTCCTGAACTTTTTGCTAAAAGTCTTTACCTTATTGCTGAAAATTTAGTAGAAATCTGCACTTGGGAAACTTGGGGAAGAAACTAAATTCTGAGACATGACCTCTATCACAGGCTAGAAGGCCACTAAGTGCTCCTGAAGAGAGTAGCTCTGAACCTGGCCACCCAGGTAGCTTTTGTTGGCCAGAAACTGTGCAGTGCCCTGGTCGGAAGTTCAGATCCTGACTCTGCTGCTTACCTGCTGGCCAAGCTAATGGAGCTGAGCCTCAGTTTCCTCATCTGTGAACCTGGACACAGTAATCCTGCCTGTCTTGGATAGGTGAGATCAGATGAGATGAAACTCACACTCTCTTTTGTGGCACCTAGCACACAGCATGCACTTGGAACACGTGAATGTGAGCATTTGGTCCTGGCTTCTGCCTGAGACGAGAAGCTGTGCCCGAACACAGATTGCCTGGCATATCTTCAGTGAGGTCATCATAGGGACAGGCAGCGCAGTCTCATCTGCAGGTCAGAAAACTGAGCCTATTAAAGTAACCACAGAGGATTCTAACCAGCTGCTGAAAACTGGAAACAAAACAGATCTTGGTGACAACAGGTCCTTTGATGGAAAAATCTAGCACTCTCACCTAAGCGAGGAAGGGGAATGAGACTTGGGAGGCAGCAGCAGGAGCTTACCAAAGACTGGCCATTCTCTCGGGTCTCTTCTGATGCACCGTGGGTAGAATGTTAAACAGGCAGAGTTTATATATAGAACTCTATCTGGACTGTGAGGAGCGCACATGAATCGGCAGTGACTTACCCATTTATCCTGAGCACATTATGCAACAAACCCCAGAAGCCAAGTATGCCGCTGGGCTTTTTCCCCTCTTGGGTTTGATCCCTTCTTACCCTGATTTTGTCTCATTTAACATGACGCTCAGCAGCTGCCACTTCACCTGGGAGTGGCATGCTTCTAAAGGAATTGTTTTCCTCCCAGGCTGCTGGCTTCTGTCATCTTTGAAAGTGAAGGGTCTTGCTAACCTCAGCTGCTCAGTGTCAGACCCAGGGGTGCTATGTCAACAGTTTTTGCCTTTATTAGGCATTAAGTAAAACTAGGCCGACCACAGTACATTTTCAAAAAATTAATAAACATATAGCAAAGACCAGTAGCCCCGGAGGAGCCGTGTGGAACAGCAGCTAGGCCCACGCCTCTCTGGTGGGCACACCACCGCTCACTGACCTCATTCAGAGCCTGCCCTGGGCACATGAGTGTCTGCCTCCCCTGGCCAGTCTGAAGTGGTCTCGTGAGTCCTGCACAGGCCTCCGCGTGACACATGAAACTGGCCTGGGACAGGCTCTACCCTTCTCCCCCAATTTCCTTGCGTCATCATTTTAAGTCTTAAAAATCAATATGCCAAATACCTTGTGCCCAGCTCTCCGTGGCTTAGGTAGAGTATCTCTTGGGGTTCACTGAAGAGGTGCCTTCTCTTACTGGCTTTGAGCACTATCTGGAGGTCATCTGGTCTGTCTGTCCTGCTCAGCCAGGGTGGCTGCACAGCCTACTTCGTACTTTTGAACATTATCAGGGAAAGCGACTCCACTGAGATGGTTGAGAGTCTCACATTCATTTCTCAGTCTGTCTGCTGTTTCGTGGCTAGTTAGGGAGAGGAAGGCCCGGTGGCAGGTGAGCTCCAGCAGCCATGATGCATGGCAAGAGGGTTGGTGAGACTGAAGCTGCCAGCCCCTGTGCTGGACTCCTCCTTACGGCTGTCCACTGACGGCACTGACTAAACTGCCTCATGATAGACACCTCAGGTTCCCATGAGCCCCTGGGGTCAAGGGGCAATGTTAGCATCTTCCTCAGTCCAGTCAAAGAATGTAGCTGAAGGCCAGTAGTACTCTGGCTTGGGGAGACACATGTCCAGCCAGGCATGGGGACTTGCACCCATAGTCCCAGCTACTCAGGAAGCTGATGAAGGAGGATTCCAGGAGTTTGTGACCAGCCAGGACAACAGAACAAGACCCTGTCTCAAAAAGGAAAAAAAAAAAAAAAATGCCTGGTAGGAGTTACTGGGGCATTAAGGGGAGTGTAGAGAAGTTTAACCTGTTCAAGACGTTATCAGTCTAAAAGAGAAGACATGCAGGTGTGGTGGTGCACCCTGTAATCCCAGCTTCTGGGGAGGCTGAGGAAGGAGGATCATAAGTTCAAGGCCAGCCTTGCAACTTAGTGAGGCCCTGTATCAAAATGAAAACTAGAAAGAAGGACTAAGGGACGTAGCTCAATGTAGTTCAATGGTAGAATGCTTGCCTAGGTGCGTGAGGCCTAGGTTCCATCCCCAGGACAAAAAAAAAACAAGACTCCTCAAGAAGAAATCTACTGCCTCCAGCCCATAATGAAAGAATTAAAGCCTTTTGCCCAGTCTCTCCTGACTGCAGATACTCCTGCCAAGGAGAGTGTTCTTTTTACAAAGGGTAAAGTAGATACATCATTTTATGTCCCTAAGCACCACAGCATGTGATTTTAAAAAGCAAACGAAGTTAAGGTATGCGCTGTTTCCCAGTGGATTTCAGTTTTGTTAGTATTTAATAAAATCCTCACCTTTGGTTATGCCTTGGAACGTGTTTACAGGAAAGAGTAAGGGTTGTTCAGAGCAGGGGTTTCTTGTTTTACTGGTACTGGGGACTGACTCCAGGGGTGCTCTTCCACTGAGCACTGTAACCAGTTTTTTTTTTTTTTTCCTTAAATGTTAAGACAGGATCTCGCCAAGTTGCCCAGGCTGGCCTCTAACTTGCAGTCCTCCTGCCTTAGCCTCTTGAGTTGCTGGGATTCCAGGCATATGCCACTGCATCCACTTCAGAGCAGGTGCTTAGAGGGTGGGGTGTAGCTCAGTGGTAGAACTGGCCTTGCATGCATGAGGTCCTAGATCCATCCTGCAGCCCTCCAAAAACAGGAAATAAATAAACAGCAACTATTTGGGAGTCCATTGATCACCTGTGACCTTGGACACATTATTTAGCCTCTCCACACTTGTGTTTGTCATCAGTGAAAGGAACCCAACCTCCCAGTGTGTGTGTAAGGACTAAACAAAGTAATGCTTGTAAAGTGCTTGATACAGTACCTGGCACCGTGAAAACACTAGAGTGCCGGGTGCCATGTGCACGCCTGTGATCCCAGCACCTCAGGAGGCCGAGGCAGGAGGATCGAAAGTTCAAGATCAGCCTCAGCAACTTAGTGAGGCCCTAAGCCAGATCCTGTCTCAAAATAAAAAATAGAAAGGGCTGGGCATGGGGATGTGGCTCAGTGGTTAAGCACACCTGGGTTCAATCCATGGCACACGCACACACTCACACACACACACACAAAAACACACTAGATAGTGAGAAAGAGTTAACAATGACTGCTTACCACGTGCCCACGGGTAAGAGTTTACCTGGATCCTATCATTTAATCCTGACCACAGTACTAGGAGATGGGTCCAATTATTATTCCCCTTATACTTGGTGGAAAAGGAGGCTGGTGACATTGGGCTGCTTGTCAGACACAGGAAGGATGTGGTGGGACAGAGTATGAGGCAGGCGGTGGCCTCCAGGGCGCTGCACTAGGCACAGGTGCCATGCTGCCTCAACCCGTGAATACCGCCCTTCCCCCTCTGAGGACCCAAGGCCTTCTCACCCTGGATCCCATCTTGGCCCATGCAAGGCTGCTGGTGCGGATGACTCACAAACCACCCTCGTGTCTCCCTGTAGGACCCGAGGGTCACAACCCTCACAGAGATAATGTCACTGTCTCAGCAACTACCGACTTCACTCCTTGAGCTGTGCAGTCGTGCAGCCGAGCTGCCCAGGTGGTGGGCAAAGCTCAGACCTCCTTTGGACTTGGGAGGAGCCAGAGGGAAGGGTTCAAGTCCTGCCAAGCTTCAAGGGGCTCCTCTTCACCCTGGGCAGCAGAGAGGAGGCCTGATGCTTTCAGGGTCTTCCTGTCACTTGCTGACTGTCCCTCCAAGGGGGAGCAGGTTGGCTCACTTGGACAAGTGTGGCACACACACCAACCTGGCTCTGGCTTCCGCTCTTTGCTTGCCCTTCCTGCGGCCCACGCTCTGGTGTTTTGCTGACACTCAGCACTGGTTCCTCCTGAGGCCAGAGAGGCTCTTGGCCACCCCTCCCGGTGAGCAGGACCCTCATGACCTGTTTGTCTTGACTGCCGTCCCTCAGCAGGGTCGTGCAGAGGTTTTCATAGATGGTGCATCAGATACTGTGTTTCCAGTGTAAGCAGAAACCGGCTGTCGTCCAGGTCCAAACAGGAAAGGCGATGCTCAGAAATCTGATTTGAAAGCTAGACTGTAATGGCTTTCACTAGGCGCTGGGGCGGGGGGAAGGCCTCTTGTCTGTCCTTGAGGCACTCACTGTTTATTTCCATGCTTTATTTCATTGATTGCCAAGCAAGTGCTCCACCCTGGGCCAGACACAGCAGACAGATCAATGAGATACAGCTCATGCCTTAGGGACTCTGAAGGAGGGGTAGTGAATGGAAGGCAATTGAGGATTTGTCCATGACGCTGAGCCCTGAGAGAAGGCAGAGGACATCCGGCCTTGGGTGGCGGCCTGTGGGGATGTGGATTCCAGGCCATGGAGCTCAGAGCCATCTACCTTTAGAATCATAGCAATAACTTCCCTTGTCCTTCATTTACTCTCACCAAGCAATATTATAATGGTCTGGCAGATTCTTTGTGGGGTTTTTGCAGTGTTGGGGATAAACCCAGAGCCTCTCATGAGCTAGGCAAGCACTCTGTCACTGGCCCACATCCCAGGTTCTCACACCCTTTGCCACATAGCTTTGCTGGGGTCAGCTGTGACCCTGCATTGGCCAGCAGGGTGGCATGATTATAAAGCAAGCAGTGCCTTAACAAGGGCTTGTCCTAGCTCTTGTGTCTCTGCCACCACCTGTGAACCTGCCCAGGCTCCACATCTGAAGAATGAGAGCCTTGTCCAAGGCACCTCAGTTTCCTCCGCCAAAGTCAGCCAACAGGCAAGCAGGCCTAGCCGAGATGAAAGAGTCAGCCAGACTCAGTCCAGATTGCCAACCCACAGACCAGGTTGTTATTTTATGCCACCAAGTTTTAGGACAATTTGTTACACAGCATTATTGTGGCAACTGGTAACTGATAGAGATGGTAACTGGGCTTCCTGTATAGATTTGGAAGAAATCAATACAGGAGAAAAATAGGGAGAAAAATCATTTACTGGTCAGGTTGAATGAGAACTAGGTGCTGGAGAGGGGGAAGAAGGCCTCTCGTCTGGACAGGTGACTCTCCCACTTTAATTTTTTTCTTTTTCTTTTCTTTCTTTCTTTTTTTTTTTTTTTTTTTTGGTACCAGGGATTGAACCCAGGGGCACTTAACCAATGAGCCACATCCCAGCCCTTTTTATTTGTCATTTTGTCCCTAGTACATAGTGCATAAAATGTGGTCCTAATGATTTAACAAATAACTAACAAATCAGTCAATTGGTGGATCAATCTGGTTTCCGAGCTCGAAGAAAGCTCTCTGATAGACAGAGCGATGGGCCTGCCGTGTCAGAGGCCCCTGGGCTTCCTGCCGAGATGACCTTCTTTTTCCTTCTCCAGTTACAAGGGTTCAGTGTGCCTGAAGAACCCGGCTTCCAGATGGCTGGATGCCCCCCACCCAGGAGAAGAGTTTTAATAATTAGACCTGACTTGCTGAGCACAGGGCAGGATCTCTGTCCAGGCCGCCAAAGACCTGGGATGCTAAAAAAAAAGCCAACTCCAGCCCCAGGTGTGCTTTCAAAAGTCATCGCTGCCTCACTGGGCCAGGGAGCCTTGGGCTGGGGGTGGGCATGACCTTTCTCAGGAGGAAGACGGGCAGAAGAACAGAAGCAGCTGGCCGCTGTGGTGGGGTGCGTGTTCTAGCTCCTTCTCCATTCAGTGGCAGGGACCTCCCCAAGTCTCTTCTGCTGCTTCGTCCCTACACATGTGCGGACTTCCTCCTGGATTAGTTAGTGTTCTCTGGAGGAACAGAACCAACAGGAGTATGATTATGTAGAGGGGATTTATTAGGTTGGCCTACACGACCAGGAGCTGGACTGTCCACAACGGCCGTCTGAAGGTTAGAGAGCCGGAGAACCAGTAGCTGCACAGTTCAAGGGCTGAAACCTCAGAACAAGAGGGATCAATGGTGCTACCCTAGTCTGAGACCAAAGGCTTCTGAAAATTCCCTGTAGAATCAATGGCAGCATCCAATTTGGAAGAGTGAAGAATTGAGGGTCTGATGTCCTCAGGCAATTGCAGAAGCAATGAACAACCGGTTCAAGAAGAATCAAGCTTGCATCTGCTGCTGCTTCCTGCCTTGGCCTCTTGAGTTGCTGGATTTACAGGTGTGCACCAGTGTACCTGGCTACTTATCTCTTTAAAATTGATGTCTTTTAATTTAAATGAATAAATTTTAAAAGGAAACTTTATATACAACTATAAATGGAAAAATCGCATCAATAGTGTCCCTAAAATTAAAAAGATAACTCCCAAATCAAATGTTTTTGAAGACTTTGTAGCATTTTATTATAAAATATTTCAAATTCAGTAAAAGTGAGCTTTATAGAGAACACCTGTAGAGCCATGATCTAGATTCCACCCTAAACTTATTTACTCCCTTGCTACACCCTCCATCTTTCCATGCTCCTCTCCCCTTGTTGGTCGGTCCATCTACTCCATCTACTTTTTGGTGCATTTCAAAGCAAATTACACATACCAGAACTCTTCCCTAAATGTTTTGAAATGCATACTATTAACTTGAGTTGAATGTTTATTTAAAGTTTCTTCTTTTGTTACAAATTTATATTCAATGAAATTTATATACAATGAAATGCACTGTCTTTTCTTTTTTCTTTCTTTCTTTCAGTACCAGGGATTGAACCCAGGGCCTTGCACGTGATAGGTAACCACTCTACCACTGAGCTATACCCCCAGCCCTGGAATCCACAAATCTTAAGTGTATGTTTGCTGAATTTTGACAAATACTCTAACAATTCCTCTTAAGACAGAAATTAGCCAGGTGTGGTGGTGTCCCCCTGTAATACCAGTGACTTGTGAGGCTGAGGCAGGAGGTTTGCAAATTTGAGGCCAGCCTCAGCAACTTAGCAAGGCCCTGAGAAACTTAGCAAGTCTATGTCTCAAAATAAAAAAATAAAATAAAATAAAAGGGCTGGGAATGTGGCTCAGTGGTTAAGCATTCCTGGTTCAATCCCTGGTACCAAATGGAAAAAGGAAAAAAAAATAAAAGATACAGAAATTGCCATCAGCTCAGTAAGTTTCCTCATGCTCCATCTCAATGAGTTTCCGTACCATGCCTGCCCCAGTCCAGGCAGCCATATCTGATTTTTGTCACTATAGATCGCTTTTGTCTAGATTTTCATACAGATGGAACTGTACAGTGTGTACTCTTTTGTGTTTGCCTGCTTCCACATGGAGACATGCTTTTGAGACTGAATCACTTCCCTGCCTGCATCAGTAATTTGTTTATCATTGAGTCGTACGGATTCCACTGTATGACGCTGCTGTATTTGGTCTCCATTCTCCTATTGATGGATACCGGAGCTGTTTCTAATTTGGGGCTAGTATGAATAAAGATACTACAAGTAACTCTTTGTGAATCTGTTTTTGTTTTTCTTGGTGCTATAGCTTGGATCTTTAATGTCCCCAAAGGCCCATGAGTTGAAGGCTTAATTGCCAGCCTGTGCTGGAACTTTGAGGATGTGGGTCCTAGTGGAAAGAAGTGAGGTCACTGGGGTGTGCCCTTGAGAGCACCCTGCCCCCTTCCTGTCTCTCTCTTTTCTTCCTGGCCAGGAGGTAAATAGCTCCTCTGCCGTGGGCTCCTGCCATAATGTGCTGTGCTGCCACAGGCCCAAAGCAACAGGCCAAGAGACCCTGGGCTGAAACCTCTGAACGATGAGCCACAATATTCCTGTCCTCTTCTTAAGTTGATTTATCTCAGGTAATCATTACAGCAATCAAAAGCTGACTGTCAGATTTGGGTAAATACTTAGGGGAGTCAAATTGCAGGGTCATTGTCTAGTTTAAAAGAAACTGCCAGAACCATTTCACATTCTCACCGAGAGTGGATGAGAGGTCTATTTGTCCACCACCTTGCCAACAATTGGTATTGTCAGTGCAGGTTTTAGCTGTTCTGATGGGTGTGTCGTGGTGCCTTGTTGGGATTTTAATTTGCATTTACCTGATGATTAATGATGCTGAATATTTTTCACGTGCTTATTCACCATTCATGTGTCCTCTTTCATGGAGTACCCGCCCATTTTTAAATTCAGTTGTTATGATTTTATTGAATTGTGAGGATTCTTTATATATCCTGCATACCAGTCCTTTATCAGATATATGTTTGCAAAATTTTTACCTAACCCATGGTTTGTTTGTTGTTCTGTTGTTTTCTTTCTTTCTTTTTTTTTAGCTATAGATGGACACAATATCTTTATTTTTAATTATTTTTATGTGGTGCTGAGGATCAAACCCAGTACCTCACTCATGCGAGGCAAGTCCTCTACCGCTGAGCCACAACCCCAGCCCTTGTCTGTGGTTTTCTTTTCTTTTCTTTTTTTAATATTTATTTATTTATTTTTACTTGTAGTTGAACACATTTCCTATATTTTATTTATTTTTATGTGGTACTGAGGATTGATCTTAGTGCCTCGCAAGTGCTAGGCGAGCGCTCTACCACTGAACCACAACCCCAGCCCCTGTTTTCTTAACAATATAGTTTGAAGAGCCAAAGTTTTAAAGCTTGATAAAGTCCATCGGTTGCTTTTTTCCTTTTATGTTTGTTACTTTTTGTGACCCAGCCCCTTCTTATCCCCAAGTTATAAAGATATCTTCATATCTCAAGTGAATTTTTGGGTATTGTGTGAGTTTTTTTTTTTTTTTTCCTGATATAGATACCCAGTTATTCCAACATCATTTAATTTAGAAACTTCTCTTCCGGGGTTGGGGTTGTGGCTCAGTGGTAGAGTGCTCGCCTAGAACACGTGAGGCACTGGGTTCCATCCTCAGCACCACATAAATATAAAATACAGATATTGTGTCAACCTAAAACTAAAAAATAAATTTTAAAAAAAACTTCATACTGGATTGCTTGGCATCTTTGTCAAAAACTATTATCTGAAACTGTAAAAACAAATATCAAATAACAATAACAGTGTTATTAAATCAAAAAAATTTTTTTAAATAAGATGTTTCCATGAAAATTAAGTGTAAGTAAGAGCAATCTAGCTGAGTTACAGGAATTCATATATAAAAGTTCCTAGTAAGTTGGGCTTGGTGGTATGCTCTCGTGGCCCCGTCTACCTGGGAGTCAGGGGAAGGAGCATCACTTGAATCCAGGAGTCCAAGGTCAGCCTGGACAACAGAGTAAGACCCCCATCTCAGAAAAACAATTCCTCACTGAGGAAAATGGGCCTGACCGTGGCTAGAGTATATTAAAGGAGACTCTGGGACATTCAAGATGGTGGACTAGAGGAAGGCTGTGTTCCTGGTCACTCCATGCTTAAAAAGCAGTGGGAGTGCTGCTTCTCATCGAGGTGAGGCCACACTTTGAAGTACCAGAGACATCAGCCACCCACGTACCCGAGCCATCTGTGCCCGACCAGGTAAGGGCTCAGACATGAATGAGGACCTCATAGAGCCCTAGGAACATGCTCAAACTGTAAGAACAAACCAGCCAACACACAGAAATGGGAAAAATATGAAACGTTTACTGTTCTCAGCCACTAGGCTTTGAGGTGGTTTGCTGTGGATCAAAAAGTAACTGAACAAAGAAAACCCTGTAGTGACGTACATCTGGTATTGAAGGCTTGCCACAGAAGGCAAACCCCCTTTAGGGTGTGATTGCACTTATTACCAAATGCGTGAATGATTACCCTTATTATGATATAAAATAATAATAAATATATGGGATAAAAATAAAAGGAGAGACTCCATTTAATATTGTTTACACCTAAAATGAAGATAGATTCTCCATCAAAATGCAATTCTCTCTTTAAGCCTTGATCTTAGCCAGCATTGGCAACGCCAAAGCCATATGCATGTAGGTGGAAAAAGCAAGATTTTAATTGCCTCCTCTAATACAAGTATTAATCCATTTGTCACATAGAAAATTGTTGTCAAGGGGCTGGGATGGTGGCTCAGAAGTAGAGTACTCGCCTAGAACTGAGTTTGATCTTCAGTATCCCATAAATATAGAAAAAAAAATAAAGATATTGTGTCCACCATTTTTAAAAAAAATTGTCATCAAAGCCAGGAGCAGCCGTGCACACTTATAATCCCAGCTACTTGGGAGACCGAAGCAGGAGGATTGTTAATTTGAGGCTTGCCTGGACAATTTAGGGAGACATCATCTCAAAATAAAAATAAAAAGGGCTGGGGGGACAGATCAGTGGTCCATCCCTAGCACAAAAAAAAAAAAAAAAAAAAAGTGGTTGTCAAGGTCTAAAAGTAATGTTTCAGTGATAAATATGTAAATTCATTGATCAGAAATCCACACCAGAGATCCTGCCATTCACACCACTCACTGACAACGCGGCAGGAGGCTCAGGGCTGGGATCCTGGGTCGCATGGTGCTCTGGTCAGTGTCAGGAAGGCGGCCAAGACAAGGCCTCCTTATCCTGCCTCTGCCCAACGAGGCCTCCTTTCCCAACACCGATAACAGTGTGAAGTGCTTACCACGTGTGAAGGGTGCTTCTAATTTATCTCGTTTACTTCTCATAATGAAAAGAAACAGAGGTGCCAGGAAGTGGAGAAGTGGCCCGGCTTGCCCAAGGCGGCTAGTGGGAGTGTGGGACGAAGCCGGGCGGTTCCATGTCCCTCAGGCCCCTGTCTGTGTTGCCTTCTCATAAGCAAAGGCCTTTGGTGTGCTGGTCAGATGAGACACGTGTGTCCCTTACTCAGCAAATAAGGCACATAACTTCAAATTTTTCAAAAGCTGTTTGCCTCTAACCCTCTTGAGCAGCAGGGCACATGCCCTCTTTGGGAACACTGCACTGCTCTCTTGGGCCTGCTGCCTGCATCCTGCCCATCAGCTTTCCCTCAAGGCCACCAACCCAGGCCTCAGCAGCCACAGTCCTCTAAGCTCTGAGCTCCTGCTGGACCCCTCCTGTCCCTCGTGGTGGTAGCAACACTTCCACTTATTAAATATGGCCTTCAGCTATCAAAACAAAACGGGGCACTCCCCGGGCATTTCCTCCAAGAACTGTCAGAGACAGAGCAGGAAGGGACTCTTTCAGACCTGGGCTTCAGAACGCGAGTCCCGCAGGCCTCTGGGTAAGGCATTCCAGGTGGAGGGAGTTGTCTAGGCAAAGGCAAGGAGGGGGAAGTTCAAGGCGCCTGGAGAGTGTTGAAATGTCTGACCCATGAGGTCAGAGCGCGGGCATCTGGTGGCAACGGCTTAAGCTGAGGCTTGGAAGGGGGGATGGCAGATTTCATGGGTTGCGCTGACTTTTACACTTCATGTTAAAGTAAAATAATCCTGCTAGTCGGTTTTCCATCACTAGAACAAAACAACAGTGACAAGTAACCTTCAAAGAGAAAAATTATATTGACTCACAGTTTCGGAGGTTCTAGCCCAAGATCGGACAGACCTATTGCCCAATGGGGGAGTTGGGTGACAACCGCAGGAACGTGTGGCAGAGCACACTGCTCACCTTCTCATGACCAGGAAGCAAAAAAGAATGAAGAAGGGTTCATTGTTCCACAGTCCCCTACAAGGACACCCTCAATGACCTCAGGACCTCCCACAAAGGCCCTCTTCGTAGAGGTCCACAGCACCTTCAATAGCATCACCGCGGGGACCAGGGTTTTAACACATGGACATTTGTGGGTGGGGCGCATTCAACATGCAAACTGTAGTAATAATGATATTTAAAATTATGGTGCCTTGGGCTGAGGTATAGCTCAGTGGTAGAGCACTTTGGCAGAGCAGCTACATCTGGACTGCCCCAGGTCCCAGTAGCAGGTGTCAGTCTGTCCAGCCTGTGTCTTGGTCCCTTTTCTCTTCTGAAGCTGCGTCAGAACACTACAGTCTGGGTAAGTCATAGATATTGGAAGTCCCCTGGCTCACGGCTCTGGAGACTGAGTCCAAGAGCACAGTGCCAGCCCCTGGCCAGGCCCTTAGGGCTGGGTCCTGCCATGGCAGAGGGCAGGTGAGCACTGGAGCCAGGGAGGGAGTGGTCAGCTAGAAAGCCACTAGTGCCCCGCCCTCATCCCCCATCCAGCCCTAATTGCTCCCTCCTCCAAGTGCCACCAACATGCACTGGGGACTAAGTGTTCAACACAAGGATCTTTGGGGATGCGCTCTATCCATAGGGGGCTGCCATAGTACCACAGACTGTGGCTTAAACAACAGCGGTCACTTTTCCCACAGCAAGTCCAAGGGCAAGGCCACTGCCGGGCTTGGTTTCTGGCTTGCCAGGGCCACCTTGTTGCCGCCTTCCCATGATGGAGAGGGAGAAAGAGGGGGGTGTCTGCTGTCTCTTTCTCTTTTATAAGGACACTGTCCTCACCCTTATGAATTCATTTGACCAAAATCAGCTCCTTAAAGACCGACCCTCCTGGACAGTCACACTGCGCGGCTTCAACCTATCCACTGGGTGTGGGGGCTACAGTTCAGGCCATAGCAAGAGGAAAACGTGTCCTGGAGGGTCACACCATGGCAGTTACATGCTCATCTTACAAGTGACACCTTTCATTACCACACACAGCTCACTGCCAGAGCTAGTGACACAGCCCAAGGAATCCAGGAAGCACAGGTCACCCCCACACCCCGTGGTAGAGACTCAGAAACACGGGTAACTGTGCTGATTTCCACCACCGTAATGACAAATATTTCTGAACCTTTCCTATATGCAGGCACCACCCGTGGGCCGGGCCCTGAGGACCAACCAATGAGGAAATGGCATCATCAGATCTGAGTGACCAGAAGTGAAGCTCAATGATGGGAAGACGAAGGCCACCAGCACTAAGCTTTGTCCCCCCGACTAACGTGCTGTGTGGCCCTAAGCAAGCCTCTTTCCATCTCTGAGCTCCGGTGTCTCCATTTACAAAATGAAGACAATTCTCTCAGCACACCTAATCTAGAGAGCACGTCCAACTGACCTGGCATCGTATGGGAGCCAGGCTTGCAGGCTTTGGAGTCAGCCAGGCCTGGGTTTGACTCCCACGCTGCTGCTTTTTACTTCTGTGGTCTGAGCAGGTGGGCGGTTGGGAGTGAAGCACTTACCACGTGTGCCAAGTATACGTTATGTGGAATCGACGGGGACTGGCGCCCAGGCAAGTCTGCCTCTCATCAACCAGCTTGTACAGCATGTCACCTGCATGGCCTCTGGGCCAGCACAGCGAGATCATTTATGTCTAACATGCTCCTATGGCAAGTTCCACTTGGGAAAGGACTGTGTCGTGTTCCACGCTGTCCCCTGCTTTAGCACAGTTCCTGGAAGATAGTTGGTGCTCACTGAATGCTAATTTAATGGACTAGTGGGATGAATGTGGGTAGAGACTCTTCCCAGAGCTGCCTCTGCTGGTATCGGGGACCGTGTCAGTCTGTCCCTAATGGAGGTTGTTCATGTGGCCCAATAAGTAAAGGGACATTTTAATGTGGGATGTCCTCTATTACCCCAAGCTCTCTAGATGTTTCCTCTCCTGCTGTGTGTGACCCAGCTCCTGTCTTTCTACTAGGGAGCTGAACCCGTCACCTAGGCCAGACGATGATAATAGTGACACCCCAAGTCTCAGTGGCAACAAAACCAGGTTTCCCTCTCCCTGGGCAGCTCTTGAGGACCGGTCCTGCACATGGTGACTCAGGGTTCAATGTGGGGGGCTTGGCAGCTGCCACCAAAAAAGGGTGAGACAAGTGACACATGTCACTTGACCAGCCAGAGCTGGTCTCGTGACCTTGCTGAACTGCAAGGAGCCTGGGAAGCAGGGTTCTCGCTTGTCCAGGAAGAGGGACGCTGGTCCGGCTGAACCCTGGAATTCGCTCCACAGCCCGCTGCTCTCCTGTCTCCAAGCCTGCCTTTGACTCACTCTGCTTTCTACCCATAATGCATAGGGGCCCTTCCCAAGAAGAGCCAAGGGGATGGGCAGCTCCAGTCTCCAGCCCAGGGTCTCCTCCAGCCCAGGGTCTCCTCCAGCCCAGGGTCTCCTCCAGCCCAGGGTCTCCTGGGTCTCGGGCGCTTAAGCAGCAGGCTGATCGCTCATATTTGTGAGTGCGTGGAGCTCTCTCTAGCGGGTCCAGATGTGTCCCCTCTTTTTTTTTGACGGGGGGAGACACTGGGGATTGAACTCAGGGGCACTCGACCACTGAGCCACATCCCCAGCCCTATTTTGTATTTTATTTAGAGACAGGGTCTCACTGAGTTGCTTAGCACCTCGCTTTTGCTGAGGCCGTTTTTGAACTCGCGATCCTCCTGTCTCAGCCTCCTGAGCACTGGGATCACAGGCATGTGCCAACGCGCCCAGCCAGATGTGTGCCCTCTAGATCCAGAGACGTATCCACTTAAAAGGCAAGTGGCCAACTCTGCCCACACTCAGCACACCAAGGCAGAGACTGGGTAACCTGGGTAACCACACCCCCAGGAGGCCGCCAGCAGGCTCTGGTCTGGATTCTGCCGGCCACACTTGGTGGGGAGGGAGGTCCTGTCAGCTCGGGGTGTGCCCCATCACCCAGAGGTGCTTCCTTTCCCATGACCATCCCTGCCCACACCTGAAGTGTGCATTGTGTGCTCTGCCTCCAGGAGAGCTAGGTGGGTGCCTCAGTCCTCTTCCTGCAAGTTGTAAGTCTCAGTCACAGACTTTAAAAGACCTGGCTCATCATTTTCTTTCCATGACTATTCTCAAAACTTCAGGAGGCTTCTCATCTGTCTGCTTCTAGTAAGTTCCCTAGGCCCGAGCGTGCTGGTTGATTTTCTGTGTCAACTCGACTGGGCCAGGGGGTGCTCAGATATTTGATCAACTGTCATTCAGGTATTTCCGTGGGGGTATGTTGAGATGAGATTAACATTTAAATTGGCAAACGAATAAAGCCTTCCCTAATGTGGGTGGGGCTCATTCAATCGGTTGAAGACCTGAATAAAGCAGAAAGTCTGACCTTGCTCTCAGTAGAGGGAATTTCTCTTATTAGCTTTTTTTTTTTTTTTAATACCAGGGATTGAACTCAGGGGTCCCTAACCACTGAGCCACGTCCCCAGCCCTTTTTTAATTTGAGACAGTTCTTGCTAAGTTTCTTAGGGCCTCACTAAGTTGCAGAGGCTGGCTTTGAACTTGCTATCCTCCTGTCTCAGCCTCCGGAGCTGCTGGGATTACAGGCAAGCACCACTGCGCCCGGCTCATCTGTCTGCCTTTGAGGTAGCACATCGGCCCTTTTCCTGCCTTCAGATGCAAACGGACACATTAGCTCTTCTGGACCTCAAGCCTGCTGGCTTTCAGATGGGCTACGCTATCAGCTCGACCAATTCTCAGACCTTTGGACTTAGACTAGAAGTAAGCCATCAGATCCCCTGGTTTTCAGCTGACCAACCGATTCACTCTGAAGATCATGAAGCTCTTGGGACTTGCCAGCCTCCAGAATTGTACAAGTCAATTCCTTACAATAAACCAATAAGTCAGCATGTGTGTGTGTGTGTGTGTGTGTGTGTGTGTGTGTGTACGGTATTGGTGATTTCTCTCCAGAATGCTAATATAAAAAAACCACATCCTAATTTCTTTCCCAAGAGGTTCTAAAATCCTCATTGCTTTGCTTATTCCACAGCAACAATCAAAACTCCAAACACACCTCAGGGGCACAGCAGCAGGCTTCTGTCTCGCAGGCCAAGCAAGGCAGGAAAAAGAGCTTTCCAGGGCCCCGACTCCATGCGGTGGCTGGGTGGCCAGGCTGCTCCATCTTTTCTTCCGTCCCTCATGGGGTCTCTGTCCACAGAGTGGGAACCTCACGCCCACCCCTGACTACCTCGCAGCACATGGGCCAGAACTAGCCAGGTGGCCCTCTGGTCATTAGGAAGGCTGGGAGACCTCGTAATAATAACCTTCAACATTTCTTGAGTGCTTTCTGAGCGGCAGGCTACTCGTTTCTGTCTCCTCCGCATCCTCCTCCCAACTACAACTAGCTGTCCCGGAGCCCATCACCCAGCCAAGGAAACAGGCTTAGAGCAGCTGAGGAAGTGTCCAGAGGACACACGCCTCACAAAGGCAGGGGTGGGAACTCTGTGCATCCGGACCCCTCCTCTGACCCTTGCCCTGGGTTTCTGGCTGCTAAGAATGTCTCCGTGTCACCTGAGGATCGGGATTAGCTCTGGTTTTCTGCCCACCTCACTCCATCTTCTACAGAAGTCATGACATTTTCAAATCTTACGCAAGATCAACAAGTTCACCCAGAGGAGACGGTGAAAGTAACAGGCAGAGACAGAACAGCCATCAAGCCAGCCCAATAAGGTGGCCATGTCCACGGAAGGGAGATGAGCTACAGGAAGTTGGGCCAGGATGGTGGGAGGGGGGACAGAGACAGGGAGACAGAGGAGAGGGACAGGGAAAGAGAATGGACTTAGGCCATTAGCCCCGGGCGATTTCAGTTCCTGGTGGTGATGTCACAGTGAATAGAGCCCCCAAGCACTTTTTAGAGGTCCCAGGCCTTGTAGCTCCCACCTCACCAAGGCTCGCTAGTCCCAGTGGGGAACAACAGGGCGCCCAGACATCACCTGGCCCTGACCACTCCCTGGACCTGATCTGCACACCCATTATCATATCACCCACTGCTCCCAGGGCCCCACCATGCGGCCGTGACCCTGAGCATCTTCTTGGCGTCCTCATTTCCCTCACACCGGCCCAGGGAGCAGCCGTCCCCATTATCACGAGGAATCGAGGTACCAGGAAACAGGGCCCCAGTCGGTGCTTCCCATATGAGCCCCTTAGAATATGCACAGCTTCAAAGTGCTCCCCGGGGAGGGGCAGCTGAGCAGCCAAGAGCTGGGTGGTCACAGAGAAGAGGTCCCTGGCCTGGGCTAGGGTTGTCAGGTGACCTCAGAAGAATCTGGGATTGGAAACAATGTTCCCGGCAGTTGAAGGGTATGATGTACTCTGTTCCAAGGACACTCGTGTTCTCCGTGAATACTGCTGGCGGCTGGGCTGGGAGGAACTGCCAGGGCAGGTCCCTCCTGTCCCAGAAGGCCAGGCTGAGTGTGGGCTGTGGGCTGGGTTAGGAGATCCCCCTCCACACTCCTCTGTAACAGGCGAGAGAAGGACCTTGGAAGGGGATAGGCTGGGTCCCGCTATCTCACAGATTGTGAGGGGTAGGGAGACAAGACGGGGAGCCAACCCTCATTTCAAGGCCAAACTACACAACCCAAACTAAAATAAGCCAAATCCTATTCTGGCTCAACGGAATCTCTTCAAAAACAGCAGGACCAGAGAGGTCACACAGGGGCTGGGGTTGTGGCTCAGTGGTAGTATAGCATGTGTGAGCCACTGAGTTCGATTCTCAGCACCACATATAAATAAATAAAAGTAAAGGTCCATCAACAACTAAAAAAAAAAAAAAAACCCTAAGTCTTTAAATTAAACAGAAATGCTAGAGAATAAAGTCTTAAAAAAAGAAAGAAAAAGAAAAGAAAGGTCATATAGCACTATCTGTGCCACAGCTAGACCTCAAACCAAAGTTCTAGAAGAGGCTCAGAAAGATGACATCAGCTCGCCCAGCACATGAGCATCTAGGCTGTTTCTGGGTCAAGACCTGATCCTATCCAACTCCCATCTCATCTCCCCATTCCCTCCTTTCCGGGGGGCGCATCTGAAGCCAGTAAAAAAATTCTCTTTGTGCTTGCTCCAATCTCAAAAGCCTGAGTATAATGAAGTCCCCTCGCTGACCATAGCAGCCTCCTGGGCCCCACTCTCCAGCTTCATCCAGGGCCCGCTTCCCATTCTCAGTCATCTCAGCCGATGTGGAGGATTTTAAATCTTTTCTTCTATGGATTTTTGGCCCAGCAGTGACTGGTACAGATCAAGGAGCTAGGAATGGGAGAGATCACAGGAAGGACGAGGTTTAGTTTTTTAAGGATTTTTTTGTCACTGAAGGTCAATTTTTGAAAACAGCTAGGAGAACCTTCGGCTTAACTTGTGAAGCCACATCAAAGTGGTCAGCAACATGGCCTTTGGAGCCAGGATGCCTGGTTCAAATAGCAGCCCCTCCTCTTACTAGCTGTGCCACCCTGGACAAAGCACACAGTCTCTCTGTGTCTTAGTTCCTTCATCCATAAGATGGAGATGCTGGTCCTCCCCACCACATGGGAGTGTAGAGATTTAAGTGTGGGAAGTGCTTGGACAGTGCCTGGCACCCAGTAAGCCTGAGAGAGCCTGCTGTTACCGACATCCTGTGATGCTTCACTGAACGCCTCTTGGGACAGGGAACTCACTTCCCCAAGGGCAGCCTATTCTGGGTTTGGTGTGTTAGGAAGCTTTTCCCTCCATTAAGCTGACCTATCTCTTTTGGACGAGAGCCCCAGTTCTGCCCTCTGAGACGGCCATAAAGATAAACATCAGCCAAAGCAAAACAACATGCGCTTGGGGGGTGCTCTCTCATCTGCTCCAGTTCCTCGTCCTTAGGGGCCCGCAGCCCACACTGCCCAGAGTCCAGAGCATAGACATCTGTGTCAGTTCAGGACTCGGGGTGGTACATTCTGGCCTTGGAGGGTCTGACCCCGTTTGTCCCAGCTAAGGAGGTCTATGAGCCTGAGTGCCCAAGATGCCCCCTCACTGGGTCCCTAAGCTTTGACCCCAGGCTTCAGAGGGGAGGCAGAGGCTGGTGTGTTAGCCCATCTTCTTACCTGGGAAAAGGGAAGGAGCTGGTCTGTCTGGCCAGCGCAGTCCATCTCTTTGTAAAATCACTGAGCTGGACCAAGTGGCCTTAGAGCTCTCTGCGGCTGTCCCTGCACTTGGCAGAGAGCTTGCCAGCCTGTCCCTGCAGGCCCGGCACAAATTCCCCGCGTGGAAGGTGGGTGTGGACCCAGCTCCACTCCTTCCCACCTGCGAGGCCTCAGGCTGTTTCCCCACAGGTAAGGAGGTCGTCATAACAAGGCGCACATTTGACACAGAGGAAGAGTTTCATAAATGGGGACAGTCATGGGAAGGCAGTGGCGTGCGGTGGGCCCCGATTTTCCAACTTACACTCAGATCTGGAAGGATTGTTGGTAGTCTGTACCTTCACGGTACAGACAGAACCGAGGCCCACAGGTGAGAAGCCCCCAAATCACCCAGCTAGGACCTGCGTCCAGGTGGGCAGCCCCGAGGCTCCTGCTCCCCGGGGGCTCCAGCCCTGCCCCTTCTGCTTGGTGAGTTGAGAGGGGCTGAGCGCTGCGACCTGGGCCACCAGCCGCCCCGCCCCCTCCTGGAGCCCCGCCCCGAGCCCCACCCCCGCCTTATCAGGGCTACACCTGCGGCATAGCCTGCAGTTCCGAATTATGGTCACTAGGTGTCGCCACACAGCTGAAAACCACAGGCCGCGGGGACTACCGGCCGCTGCCGGACCGCAGCAGAGCGCAGACCCAGCGGGCAGCCCCCTCCTTGGACCCCTGCCCAAGTCCTTCGTCAGCTCCAGCAGCCCAAAACGCCCTAAGGAAAATTTATTGTCTGCTCCTTCGGCCCTGCTCAAAGGAGACATGGCCACGGCCTCCGTGGGGCTGCTTCTCCCTGCGGAGCCAGCCTCTCCATCCTCCAGCCTCATAGGACCAGTCACCTCCCAGCACAGGGTGCCCCTCTGTGCACCTTGCTGGCTTTCCCTGCTCTCCACCTGTGCATGTCTCCTACTGCCGGACTCGATGCCTAGGGCATTTCAAATCCGCCAGTGACCCTGCCAAGTAGGCTTGTTAAGCTCCGTCTACATGTGCCCAGAGACAAAAAACCCCTGCAGCACAAGCAGGTTTTGAGCTCAGGCTTTGGAGTCGGACTCCTTCCCCACATTACACTGTGTCTGGGATCCCCTTAGCCTGTGAGTTCCCTGATGGCAGGTCCCTGTCTATAACCCATGGGCCCAACTCTGCCTAACAGGCAGGGAGCCCTGGGACTGCTTCCTCCTAGGGCCTGTCCCTAACTCTTAGATGGCACTCACTACGTGCAGGTGCTAGGCCAGATACTTCATCTTGGGGCTGAGGAGGGCGTACAGGGGATTGAACTCAGAGGCACTCGACCACAGAGCCACATCCCCAGCCCTATTTTATATCTTATTTAGAGACCAGGTCTCACTGAGTTGCTTAGGGCTTCGCTGTTGCTGAGGCTGGCTTTGAACTCTTGATCCTCCTGCCTCAGCCCCTGAGCCCTGGGATTACAGGTGTGTGCCACTGCGCCCGGCTAGGTGCTTCATTAGTGCTACAAACTGAAGGTAGATACCATTATTACTCTCATTCTCCAGAATGGGAAACTGAGGCACAACCTGCACCAATACTCCATTGATAGAGATTAAAGTTACAATATAATGAATTATACTAAAAATACAGGTAAGACATACTTAAGACTCCTGGCTTCCTAATTATGTCAGTACATTTTTTAGTATTTGTGCCTTCAAGGTTGCTCACGTCTGTTGGATCTGTAAGGCAGAAATACTGTACGGTGTTGAGACTGCTTCGCAAGCCCTGGTTCAATGACATCACATTAGTGGTTTGAAAGTAGCCACAGTGGAAGTATTTGCACCCCAGAAGTTATCAGCAAATGTTATAAATCAGCGCCTTCTCCTCCCCTCCCAGAGATCTAATTGTGACAACATTTGTAAGCCTGCATGCCAACTTGAGGCGAGGGCCGTCACGAGCCATGGAGCCATGGAGCTGGTGAAATGCTCTGTTTGAACCCCGGTGGGCAGGAAGGTTGTTATTACCTCCATTCACCTCAGCCAGGTGCTGAATCCATGTGCTCATTAATCTGCCAACAGCTCGGGGGAAGTGGGTACAGTCACATTCTTGGTTAAGATGGGGAAGTGGGGGCGTCAGGAGGATAATAAGCGCCTCATCAAAGTTGACAGATCGGGTTTGAACCACACTTTTAAAACGGCTGCTGTGGTTTGTGGGCCTTACGGTAAGTACCCAGTTCACAGGGTGGTTTTGGGGACTGCACGGGGTAATGTGTATAAAAGGGCTTAGCCCAGACTTGGCTTCCAGCAGAACATAGTAAACATTAATTTACTGAGAAGCGTAAGGAGTGGGATCCAGATCCACCTACACCTGATTCTCAACCGCATTATTTTCTGATTGTGGGATCTCCGGCCCGTCAAGCCACTCTCACTCTGCGCGTCTAAGCCTTGTGTTCCCCCTGTGAAAATAGGGTAATAATAGCCCTAGAAGAGCATGGAGGATGGAGATAAAGGATGTAAAGTGTCTGGCCACAAGTGGGCACTCAATAATGGCAGTGATTGTTCGGGATTATCTTTTATTTCTTGTCACTCAGACAGCAACTCTTCCCGGCCTTGTGCAGGAGGCTGGAGGTGGGGCCCTGAGCTCTGCTCAGCTCCTGGCCTTCTCCTCCTGGCCAAGTCAGCCCCTCAGTGGGCCCTGGCCCTAGAAGGGCTTCAGAGGTGTGGGAACACTGTTGCCAGGCACCGGTTGCTAGGAAACCCTCTGTTACTCCTGGCTTGGCCAACTCCAGGAGGGCCCAGCCTCTCTGCAGCGGCTCCTGCCTCCTGTGGCCTCTGTGAACCTCAGAACCGCTGTGAAGGGCAGGTGAGGGTGGGGCCCACTACTGCTCACCCCAGGAGAGCAGGGCCAACTTCCAGTGGATGGTGGGCAAGGCCAGGGAGCTGAAGGGGAGCCAAGGAGGTAGGTGGGCCTGGCGGTGAGTGTCGGAGCTGGGGTGGCCCAGGATTCCCGCAGATGAGGGATGACTTCAGGGGCCTGGAGTCACAAGCCCAGGTCTGAATCCTGGCTCGGCCACCGATTATGGCCAGATCCCTCGTTCCTTAGAACAGGTTTCCCGGCTTGTAAGATGGGAATGGGAAGAGTTGACCATTAGGTGTTGGGAAGATGGAACAGGGAACAAGAGCCGATGAGCTCTGCTTTTTCTCCATTTGGGGTGTGGGTGTCAGAGGGAGGTTGAGGCCCGGGAGAAGGGGTCAGCTCTGGGGGCCTGTCTTCCCGGTCTGGACTGGGGACTGACGAGGGGCTCCTGTGTCCCTTCCTAGGCCCTCAGGGGCCCTGCCCTACAGCATCATGATGGGAAAACTCCCTTTGGGTGTTGTGTCTCCTTATGTGAAGATGAGCTCAGGGGGCTGCACGGACCCCCTGAAATTCTACGCCACCAGTTACTGCACAGCCTATGGTGAGTGCAGGAGCCCCTCCGGGACAGTGGGGAGGAAGGCAGGGGTCCTCAAAGAGAGGAACGGCCCGTGGGAGAGTCACACTGCAGAGCCACCGTCTACCCTGAATCGATCCATCCCCTGAACCCTCCGAGGACCCTTCCTGGTCGTTCTGACAGTGTGATTCTGCCGCGCTGACCTGGCCCCACCCCATTTGCTGTTCTCGCAGACCTGAAGGGCCAGCTTCGGTCACACTGAGGCTTCCCCTGTCACAGTGACCCTGGGCTCCTGGGGGATGCTATACTGGTCCTGCCTAGAAGCCCTGCCCCCTCCTCCCCCACTCTGCTGACCTGTCTCTCTCATCCACCCCGGCAGGTCGGGAGGAATTTAAGCCCCGGATGGGCAGCCATGTAGGCACTGGCTACAAATCAAACTACCAGCCTGTGGTCTCCTACCAGCCCCACCTGGATACCCTGGACAGCCCCGCCATGGGGTACGTCGGCTCGACTCCCTCTCCCACTCCTGCCCGGCTGGACTTAGCTCTTGGGAATGTCAGAGCAAATCGAACCGCTCCGGGCTCCCAGGACGGGAACTCAGCCTTGCCAGGCCGAGGCCTGGTGCCCAGCGTGGGTCCCAGCATGTTTGTAGGGTGCCTGGGAGAGGGCTGAGGGAGGGAGAAGCTTCTGGGCCTCAGCAACCCAGCCTCCAAAGAACCAGAGCAGGGGGCCGTGGGGGGCCTAGCTTCCGCTTGTGTCCCCTGCCAGGGAACAAGCCCGGAGCAACTTCCAGTCCGTGACCAGTCAGAGTTACTGTCCCCTGGAGGTGCCTGATGGCACTCAACCACTACCCTGGAACATGTACCAGACGACCTCTGCCTATGGGCGTGAGAAGCCCAACGCAGGCCTCCTCACTAAGGAGGTCAGTGCCCGGCCAAGGCCAGGAGGTGGCAGAGCTCCGAGCGGAGAGGCCCACAGGCTCGGGAGGCTGGGTGGGGGGTCCTTCCAGAAGGCAGGGACAGCACCGACAAGACCTCATCCCTCCACTTCCCTCCTTCCATCCTGTGGGGATGCTGTCACCATCCCCACCTCTGTCCTGATCATCACCAGCATCCCCTCCACCCGTCCAAGCCCCTGCCACCACCCTCAGGGTCCACCATGGTCCATTGTCCTTATCACCCCATATTGTTTGTGTCTAAAGTCACTTTATCATCGCTCATGTCACCACCATGACCACCTAGCACCTGAGCACTTATCCATTTGTCTACCAACCAATCTATCCTGATCATCACTATTGCACGTGTGCGTGTGCGTGTGCATGTGTGTGCGTGTGCGTGCTGCTGGGGATGGAGCGCAGGGCCTCCATTGTGCTAGGCCAGGCTCTAACCCTGAGCCCCACCCCCAGCCCTGAGCATCTCTTTTCTATTGGAAGGTGATGAGAGCAGGGGGCATCCAGCAGGGGAGAAGGGAGAAAGCAGGAGGGAAGGACTTGGGACAGCTTGGTACTAGACACTGGAAAGACTTGAGGGAGGCTGGTGCTTCTCCAGTTGCAGCCATCCGAGGGAAATGTTCCAGGCAGTGACAACAGCAGGTGCAAAGGCCCTGTGGGCTGCTGTCAGGACGTGGGGCTCAGTGAGTGTGATAGCAATGCTGCTGGGGAGGACGGACACCTGGCTCGTTATAAGGGGTCTTTCTGGCTGCCAGCAGGAACTCTGCAGGTGTCGGGCAGAATCAGGGTCAGGAAGTGATGGCCAGCCCCTCACCTGCCCGGGAAGTTCATTGGTGTTCCCTCCTCCAGGTCAGGAAGGTCCATTTTGACACCCAGGATCATGGAGCCCAGTCTATCACAGGGCTGGAGCCCAAGGACGTCCCCTTGCTCCACCAGCAGCAGGGCAGGGGCTCCCCGGATTGGGAGAACTCGCGATATGTGAGTGGACTGAGTGGACGGGCCCTGCCTGGGCTGCGGGGCTGGGAGAGGAGGCCCCACCCCTCCTTCCCCCTGCGGGGGAGTGCTGCTCTGGTCACCATGGAGTTGGCCCCAAGTTGGTCACCTATGGGCTCAGGCACCAAGAGACAAAGGATTTGTGACTCGACATTTCCAACACAGCATCACAATGATGATCCCGGTCCCCTCCTCTCCCTGGCCCCACCTGTGCCCGGAACCCTCAGCCTCTCTCCTCCCTTCGCAGCCTTCCTGCCCTCGGGGTCCCTGGAGGCTCATTTCCGGAAGTTGAGGGTGGTATGGGACTTAGTGATGGTTGGAACAGGGAAGATCTCAGACACCTTGGTGCACTGTCAGGGAAAGATTGATGGCCCATGAGCTATTCACGCGCTCCCCTCCCAGGCCCACGGGAGCACACACAACCCAAAAGCTAGTGCCACTGCCACCCATAGCCACTGTGCCCTGGTCTGCCTTGTGTCCCCCAATGCTCCACCCTGTGTTCCAGGGCCCACGCTTCATGACTTCTGAGTACAATTCCAAGTACCTCAAGGAGCCGTCCATGCAGCCAGGTATGCCCGAGTCTGAGCCAGTCTGCCCCGTAGCCCACCTCCATCCCCCACCACCATCCCCCACCTCCACCCCCCACCTCCATCCCCCACCTCCGAGAGAGACCACCGAGGGCGATCTGGTGCTGGCCTAGGTCTCAGAAGCCACCAGCAGAAGAAAGAAGAACAACTAGGTAGGTGGCTTGAGGGAACTGTCCCCCGACCCGGGCTGACCTCAGTGTCCTGGGCCTGACCAGAGCTGCCTGCTGCCCTCAGCACTGCCCCTCCCTTCGGCCTTCCTCTCTTGTTCTCTGGATGGACCCTGGAGCTCATGGACCCCCGTGTCCTCCCTTCTCAACTTCCTCCTGCCGGGATTTGAGCCTCAGAGGCCATAGTGGGGAGGTCACCCAGGCCCCACGGGGACTTGTCTCTCCAGATCTCCTGCAGAAGAAATCAATCGGTGCCCAGGAGGAGACCGGCTTCACCGAGGACGCGGCCAAAAGCCCGATGGTCTTTCCTCCGCCTTCCCAGGCCAGGCCCGGGGACCCTGTGAGTTCTCTGCTGGCGTCTCAGGGGGGTGGAGGCCCTCCCCTGCCCCCGGGGCGTTTCCAGTTTTCCAAAAAACCGTGAGCTGCAGCCCTGGGTTCCAACACAAGGTGAAGGAGCCTGGGTGAAATCGTCTCTGGTCCCGTCTCATAGATGGAAAGACTGAGGTCCAGGGAGGCACAAGGGCAGCGCCAGGTTCAGACAAGAGCCTTCCTGCTGGGTCCCATTCAGGGACATGTCCTCCCCCTCCTCCCCCAACTTTTGCCTTTCCTCAGTCATCCCAGCAGTCCCCCTGGGTGCCGAGTCTTGCTGCGTGTTCAGCCAGTGGGGACGTGGGGACGAGGAGGCTGAGTGGGGGGGACGGACGGGGCTGGCTTCCTGCGCTGGGCTGACCCTCCTCCTGTGGGTCCCTCCAGGTGGTCCTCTCAAACCGGAGTGTCACCAAGTCGGACTTCCTCCCCATGACTCACCCTCATGTAAGCTGCACCGAGGGAGGTCAGGGACACCTGTGGGGACAGTTAGTGTGGCTCTGGGGAGTTGCGGGAGGGACAGCCACACTCTAGTGCCCACAGCTGCTCTGCTCTCTCCAGGGGAATGAGTTTCTGCCTGTGCTGGCCAGAGGCTCTGAGCGGGAGTCAGGCTACAGCAGAGCAAATGAAAGGACCTTGAACCCCAGAGTGAGTGACAGGGAGCTTTCCTGGAGGAGCTGGGGTTGGGGCCAGGCTCAGAGGCCTGGGAAGCACAGGCCTTGGGGAGGAGGGAGGGTGGCGACCTGGGGCTGGGACAGAGAGGTGTGTTCCGGCAAGGCAAATGAGATTGGCCGGAGGGGGAAGTGCCTCCGCCACCACCCCTCCCACCCCGCTGCCACAGCCTGGCCACCCCAGCCTGCCTTCTTGTGGCCCTGCCCCCTGCAGGTGCCCCCTCCCAGCCCGGAACCCAGCAGCATGAGCCACCGTCCATTCCAGCCCCCACAGCGGATGCAACAGACCAATGTTGCCCTGCTGGGCCGCGAGGCCGTGGGGAACAAGGTGAGGCCTGCTGCGCCCAGCCCGCCCTCCCCGTCCCCCTCCCCAGCCCTCCAGACCCCACAGCTCCCTGTCTACCCCTCTTGTTCAGGAGCCCACAGGATTCAGCCTTAACAACCCCACCTATGTCCGGAGCTCCTATGACCCCGACAGGGATAGCCGGTACCTGACCACCTACAATCAAGGGTGAGGCCCCCCTCCCAGCCCAAAGCTGAAACCCATTTGACGGACCGGAAGACTGGGGCTGGGACTGGCAATGAGCTCACAGCCTGGGGGAGAAGAGCAACCCTGAATCAGTGCAGGCTCTGCTAGACACGCTCAGCCAAGCATTCCAGAGCAAGGCACTTTACTGGGTGGGTGGGGAAGGGGACGTGGAAGGGGAGGGCAGGCTTCCAGTAATGGGGATGTTAGAAAGCCAGCTGCCCCATGGGGAAACTCTGGAAAACAGCACAAAGCACACAGCTCGGAATTTTCCCAGCCCAAAGGCAAGAGAGTGGGGGTATTTATACCCCACGTCTAGCAGTCACTGCTACAGGCTGTCACAGGGAATAGTAGAGGCTAGATGTCTCTCTGTTCAGGTGAAGCAGCTTCCAGCAACCTGAGGGTAGTTCTCTGAGAGATGCAGAGCAAGACAGTGGAAGGCTGGCTGGTGGCTGGTGGGCACGGGACAGGGGTCAGCAGGAAGAGCAGCTACTAAGACACTACCTCCAGTGCCTGGCGGATGGGCTCAGGGCTCCCTGGGCAGGAGAGAGGCATGAGGGAGGGCTTCCAGGAGGAAGTGGCCCTTGCGCCCTGGGGGAGCCTCCCGGGGCCAGCACTGCATACAGAGGGCATTGACAGGAGTGGAATAAAGGAAGAGTAATTTGGGGGACAAAATCTCTGAGCCGGGAAACCCAAGTGGCATCCATATTCATACTGTCCCCCCAACACCTCGGTATTCCAAGTGCCCCACCATGCCCTCTCTTCTCAGGCTCCCCCTCTCCAGACCCCTGATCCAGTCACACGTGTCCCTCAGCCCTGCTCCTCAAGCCACCTCTCCTGCCTCCAGACACCTCGCAGATCCGTTCATGTCAGGTTCTCACCGAGCCCTGAGTGCCAGGCAGGGTCCTCGTTACGGGTGTGAGCAGGGGAGAGAGGAGGAGGGTCAGGAGGGCCGGGCCGGGGCAGGGGGAGGACCTAGAGGTGAGGACAGGGACAGCTTCAGCAGGAGCTGAGGGGAAGCCCTGCCCAGAGACCAGAGATGGAGCTGGAAGCCCTGGGCTAAATCCCTCCCCTTGGGACAAGACGCCAGCTCAGATTTGGAGCAAATGGCTGCTCTAATTCCCAAGGAGTCCAGGGGGAGGGGCAGAGGCTCACTCAGGGTGTCAGGGGCCACTATGTGCCTGCCCTTGGGGAGGTGGATGTCCCCTTCCTAAGGATCCAGCAGTTTGGGCTGGTCCACCCGCCTGCCTGCTCCTGGGCTCCTGCCAGGTGTCAGGCACACGCTGGTCCACCCTGTGCACCTGGACCCCCCAAGGCATTAAATATTGACTTCCACACTGACCTATCTGTACCCCCTCTTCTGAGCTCAAGGGCAGGGCTTGACACCCTCAGAGCCTGGCTCAGGGCTCGGTGAGCATGGGATTCGATGGGAGGAGAGCAGGACCCCAGGGAGAAGAGGTGAGGCAGGACGCCCCCACCCCCAGAGGTGGGAGGGCAGGCTTCCTGAGGGAGAGTTCTCCACGTGGACAAGGGCTTCGAGTGACCAGGCGCAGGGGACACAGGCAGAGGCAAGGAGGCCTGAGGGATCCGAGGGCTGAGATTCCTGCAGAGGCCATGGAGGTGAGTAGAGGCCCGTGGGAGGCCAACAAGAGCCCCCTCCTCTCTAGGTACTTTGAGAACATCCCCAAGGGTCTGGACCGGGAAGGCTGGACTCGAGGTAGCATCCAGCCTCAGAAGATGGGAGGCTATGCACTCAACCAGCCGGTCACTCGCATGGAGGCCACTCCCAATCCCACAGAGAGCCTGAGGCGCCTGCACCCCCATGTGGGAAGGTAGCACCCCCATCCCAGTTGTCTCCCCTCCTCACGTCCCGGCCAGCTACAGGCCAGCTCCAGGGCACTGGACACCTGCCTCTGTCTGTCTGTCCGTCCCTCTGAGAGGCCATTTCCTCTTGATCCTGGCCCCTGGCCTCTGTCCTCCTGCCCTCCTGGGCTCCTTCCCTCCTCTGTCCAGTGACTCTCTCCTCTGCACGGCTGCTGCCCTGGCCCCTGCGTGGCCCTTGGTGGCAGGGGCAGTGGAAGATGCATCCAAAGATGAATGGACGGAGGCTCTGCCTCTCCGGTCACTCCTTGCTGCTCAATTCCTCAAAACCTGCGCTTTCGCAACAGAAGGCCGACTTGGCAGGCAGCGAGTGTCTGTGGCTTGGCCGCCCTGACAGGCTTGGCGTCCTCTCAGGCTCCCTGGGAGGGGCCCGCAGAAGAGAAGGCCCAGATCCCAGGGCCCCTGTCTCCCACTGTCCTCCTGTCTCCCTGCAGAACCCTGACCTCAGTTGACCCCTTCTACCGAGACACACCTCACAGCAGCCACTACCCGGCGTCCAGCTGAGCCAGAGGCTCTGGTAAGGCCCGAGCCACCTGCACCTCTCCCTGCGTGAGGGGGCAGTGTGGGCCCGCCCGTGCCCAAGCCCGGGTCAAGCAACCTTTTGGGAACCTGAGCCCTGAGTGGGGGTGGGTGATCGGGGGGCCTCCCAGGGGTCAGGGCCTCGCCTCTGCTCTTTCCTCCCAGGTTCACGGACCCCCGCAGGACAGAAGTCAAGCCTCTGTCCCGTCCCCACCCCCTCCCCCACAGTGCCTCCCTAGCTACTTTCCTGATGAAATAAAGAACACTGAAGGAGACAAGTGTCATGGTCACTGTCAGGGTGGCTGGAAGGGGAGGGGGAGCCGGGAGCAGTGGGTGCAGGGGGTGGGGGTGGGGCTAGCGCTGGATTTGGAGTCAGGGGCTCCACAAGTTGGAACTTGTGAGTCACATGATTCAACAGATGGGGTGCTTCGTTCTGTGCTGCCTGTGGTTAAGTGTGGATGGCAGGACCCCAGGGGACGGGGAGAGGGAGGTGGAGGAGGGCGGGGTAGTCGAGAGGCAGGTGGCTGTCTTTCTCTAGGTTTTGGCTACCTGGTCTACAAAATAGGGGTGAAGATTAGGACAGAGCTTCCGCGTCCCTCCTGGGTCCCACAAGGGATGGCTTCTGAAGAGGGTGTAGCAGGGAAGGGAGAGTGGCAGGATGTGTCTCTGAGACGGAGGCAAGTCTGAAAAGAAAGGGCACTGGACACCGGCCCGGGATGGGGGTGCTGATCCCAAGGGTTGGGGCTTCTTT
The DNA here is from genome assembly GCF_047511675.1 of Marmota flaviventris. Taxonomy (NCBI): domain Eukaryota; kingdom Metazoa; phylum Chordata; class Mammalia; order Rodentia; family Sciuridae; genus Marmota; species Marmota flaviventris. The sequence continues at coordinate 11,332,903 of NC_092506.1, read as the reverse complement.
CCCTTCAACCAAGTGACCGGAGCAAGGCAGCCCCTTTGTGAGAAAGAGAACAAGGCGTTCACCAGAGGTGCGCCTCACCTGAGCAGAGGCCCTTCTGAGCCAGCGTCTGTGGGAAATATTTACATGTCTTCCTCCACAGGCTGCGGCCTGGCACCGGGGCCTCCAGACCCGAAGGCATGATCTGGGCCGGCTCTCAGCACTTTTGTCCCCTCAACCAGGGGCCTTTGAGCAGTGCGCAACTATACAGTTGAATGCTGTGGTCCTGCCAGTCCCTTATTTTGTACATGAAGAGCCTGGATCCAGAGAGGGTACATGAGCTGCTGAGGTCATATGACACCAGCCCAGGGCCAGGGCTGCCCCTGTGCCCTGCTGCTCAGCCTGGTGTGCAGAGGGGCCCTCAGGGTCCCTGCACCCAGCCGGCTCCTGAGTGGGTGTCTGTGGAGCAGCTCTGCTGGCCCTGGATACTAGCTATACCCAGTGCAGTCCTGAGTGGCAGGCCTGGGGCTGTCCGCAACCTAGCTGGGGCTCCATGTGGGCTGTGGGTGGCCCCAGATGGTTCCAGCATTGGAGGAGGGGATTCGAGGACATAGAGTCTCTGGGCTACAAACCCAGCCAGACTCAGGACCCAGCGACAGCCCCTTAGACTGTGGGTGGGGACCTGCTGGCCCATACCCCCAACACTGAGGGTGAGTCACCAGCCCTGGGACTGAGCTGGGCTCCAGCCATGACTTGGCCATGGCAGAGTGACAGTGGGAGTGAGGGGATCCCACAGCCCCTCCCTGCCCAAAGACACAAGTCCACACTGCCACTGCAAACACACAAATGCAAATAAAAATGGCACAGACCCTCGGAGACAGCTCCCGCAAATGCACAGGCACGTATGTGTCAACAGACAAATATATAGACTCGGCCACCACACACAGACACCCAGGACGAACATATGTGGACATAAGATTCACATGAAGAGCCAAGATGCTCGCTCACATATGCGTGTGTGTGCACAGAGACCTAAAGGCATGCACAGACAGGGGCACACAAAAACCAGAAGTGTATGCAGAGGAGACACAACACACACACCACCCCTCCCACCCCACCCCACCCCACGCACTTTCCGATTCTCCTTTCCGGAGAGGTCCTCTCTCAGATCGAGTTTCCTGCTCATCCTACTTCTACCTGGCCAACAGGGGATATGGTGTCGGGGACACCGGAGCCTGGTTACACGTCCCCAGCCCCACCCTGTTCTATGGTCCTGCGCCCGGTTTCCAGGTCACGAGAGCTGGGCCACCTCACGATGAGGCCTGAGCCCACCCAGAGCAGGGGGCTGTGTGAGGACGGGTGGCCCAGGACATGGGGTGCCAGGAAGAGGGTCCAGGAGGGGCCGAGACTGCAGTCCTGGAGCCCCTGCCTGGTGCGGGTGTGGACCTCCCCATCTCAGAGGCAGACATGAGGAGGTGGCGTGGGGCCGGTTGGCCACAGTGGCAGCATCTGGTAGGGCATCGGTGACCTCCAAGTTGCCCTGGCCTCTGCTGGGACCACGGTGCATGGAGTTACTAGGGCAGATCCTCATGGAGGAGGGGAGGGCTCCAGGGGAGGGTGGGGCTGTCCCTGGAGGTGGGGTGTGCAGGTGAGGACAGTGGAGGGGGATGAGCCCCAGGCACGGCAGGGACAGGGGACAGTGAGCCTAGAAGTGGGTGCTCCCACAAAGAAGGCAGGTGGCTCCAATTCCAGGAAGCCTTGAAGACCATGTTAGGGATCCTCTCCGTACCCCGCTTCCGATGAGGAAGCTCAACAAGGGGACATACAGTGACCGTCCTGTTCACAGCTGAGACTCCATAGCCCAGGACAGCGCCTGGCACCTTTGGAATTAGTGAACGTTCCACAGAGGAAGGACAGCCCTGCCTGCCAGAGGAGGTGTCCGGTGTGGGCTTCTGACCATCACCCGCCCTGACCAAGGTGTCAGTCAGCCGGGCTCCCTGCACCTCTGCAGCTGGCAGTGGAACCCTGCTGAGTGTCCCCTTGCCCAGCTGCCTCTGCTGTGGCCCCGCAGGACCCCTACTGTGCCCAGGTGTGCCTCTTCTCTGCACCGTGCCCTCCTGGTCTCCCTCACATGGCACCTGCCCACCTCTGACCAACTCCAGCCAGCTCCCTGTGGTGGCCTGAGGGACTTCACATTCCAACCTGGGTCCCTACAGGCCCCAAGGCGGTGCTGAGGCGTCCTCTGCCTCCCCAAGCTCTTCAGGCTACTGAGCCCCAGACAGGGACTGGCTGGCTGCGTGGGTTTGGCCCTGTCACCCTCCTGCCCTGAGCCCTCAGGGGAGTGTAGGAGAGCTCCTGCTTCTCAGCAGGCCCTAGAGGGGGCGGTGTGATGGCTCAGAGATGAGTGACAAGCAGTCCGGAAAGAAGTGGAGCCGCCAGCCCCTTGGGGACAGCTCTGAGAAAGGAGCCGGGTGAGGGGTGTGCATTGTGGCTTCCTTCTTCAGTGGCCTCGTCCCTTTGGACCTCCGAGGTTTGAGCCTGCAGCCTGGCCCCCCACCGGGGAGCTCTCCTCTCCAGGACAAGGCGGGTGGCAGCGTCTGGTGTCCCAGGCCTGGGCTCTGGAGTCAGCCAGGGTTCAAACCCCAGTGCTCCACAACCTGCGGGTAGGTTCTACAGCCAGCAATGCAACCTCTAGTTGGTCACTTAACCATTCTGAGCTTCTGGGCTCAGAGCAGCCCCTGCCTTGAGGGTGACACGAGATGCTACACTCAGAGTACTGAGCAGGACAGTTATTTTATTGCAGGAGCAGAGGGAACAGGCCTAAATGGGATGGGAGCTTGACCAAGCCACACTGCTGATGTCATAAGGTCTGTCCTCTGTCTCCTGTGAGGCCCTGGATGGGCCCCTCTGTCTCCGGGAGCAGACCTCCCTGATCACTGGTGGGTGATCAATCTGCACAGCCTGACCGGGCGGCCCTGGCCACCCCGTCCCTAAGGCCACCCTCTGCCAGGCCCTGCTGGCAGCTGCCTGCCTGTCCCTTTACCCAGTAACCAGCTTGGAGTGTTCATCAGAGTCACCCCTTCCGGCTGGTGACTCTCGTAGCTGCTGCTGAGCGCTCCCTCCCCCTCCCACAGATATTTCAGGGAGCTTTCTAGGTATGCAGAGATGATGATTAACCTTTCTGCAGCTCCCACCGCCTGCCAGGTGCTGAGAATATTCTGTGGGCCTTCACCTCGTGCAGTGAGAACACAGGAGGGCCTCCCTCTGGGGGAGGAGGGCTGGGGACACAGGTGGGAGGGGTGCTGACGGCAGGGATGTGGGTGTGGGGTCCAGAAGGATGGTAGGGCAGCAGGGGTGGGGACTGGTGCACCCACCTCTGACGCACGGGGACATGTGTGAGGCTGCAGCTCGTCATGGTACCGTGGCAGCTGATGTTGACAGGTACCATCTGGCCTGGGTCACATGATGGCACAGAACCATCAGCTCATGGGCCTGACAGCTGTCCAGCTGGGAGAACAAGGCTCCCAGGGGCCGGGGGTGGACAGTGGGGGTGTTTAAAGGCATCTGTCTGCGGGAACCGGAGGCGGCTGGGGTGGTGGGAAGCCCTCATGGGGAGGCTGGGGCTGGTGGGGCTGGGGCACAGACAGATGGAGTGGGTGAAACTCTGAATTGCTTCTCCCATTTCCTCTCTGACCATCTGGAGAGCCCTCCATTCCTGAGGAATCGTTCCCTGGAACAACAAGGACAGGAGGAATCCGACCCAGGAAGCCCCGACCTGGGGCCTGGCAGGGGCTGCTGCAGGCAGGCTCTGACAAGAGAGTTCTCTGAGTCATAAACTCTCCCCTAGGAGGACGTTTGTGACAACCAGGTCATCCTGGGCCAGAGAGATAAAGCCACTTGGCCAAAGCCACTCGACTGAGTGAGCACACGTTGTCATTCTCTGTTCTGAACATGAGGATCCGCCCCTCACCTCGGTTGCCTGGGAGTCTGGGGTGGGCAGCAGTGGGGCCCGGAAGCTTCCCGTCTGTAGCCCATGGTAAGAAGGGGACTTTGTTTCCTTTTGCTAAAGAAGGAGTATGAGAGCTGGTGTGTGTCTGTGTATGTGTGTGTTTGTGTGAGTGTGCCTTCAGAGGTCCCCAGGTAAACAGGTAAGACAGGCACCTGTCTGGCCTACCTGACCTCAGATGGGGTGGAGCTGTGTTAGGGGCAAACTCTAGGACACCTTGGGCCCAGTGACGGGGGGGGGGGGGGGGGGGGGGGGGGGGGTGATGACAGCCTTTTTTGTGAAGCCACGTTCTCCTCATGGGCCTGGCACCTGGGACAGAAGACTGGTGCTGCTGAACGCAAACTTGTTCCTGAGGATGGGGGAGGAAGGGAGGGCGGGGGTGGGGTGGGGGAGGGGCTGAACATGTGGCTGCCTGAGTGACAGTTGCTTAGGTATCAGAGTTCCCTGCAAGTCACGGAAAACAGCTTTGGCTAATTTAAGCAGAGGAGAAATTTATTAAAAGGACTTTGGGCACTTATATCGTCTTCAGGTGGACCCAAGGACAAAGCTTAGAGGGTACCCAAGCCAGTAACATGGCCAAAGTCACCCCATGGACCTGGGCTGGTGAAGATGCCAGGCTTCCCCGTCACTTGTCCTCGGAAGGGATCCCAGATGGTCCTTCTTCTTCTCGGCAGTGCTGATTTCCAATTCAGAATTGAGGGTGGGTATGTTGGGGAGTGACTCCCAGGTCACATGCCTGCACCCACCCTGCAAGGGATGCTGGGAAAGTGAGTTTCCAGTGTTTTCAGCTTCTGCGCTGGAAGGCGGGACTCTCCAGTAGAAGAAGGGGCTTCAGATGCTGGGAGGCCCAAAGCATTCAAAAGTCCTTCCCACATAGGGGCCATCACTAAGATGGCCCTGGAGTGTGACTGTGAGTCCAGTGCTGTACACACCTGGCAGGGATTACTGATCTGAAGGACCCTTCATGAGACATGGGAAAGACACCTGTCCTTAAGAGGCCTGACCCAGCTACGAGTTCCTGATACCTGGGACCGTCACTGACAGCACAGATTCATCAATCTAGACACTTCTAGCCCAACACAGTCTCCTTTGAATGAAAGTTCTGCCGTTAAGGACTCAAATCCAGTCCGTTCAGGAGTTCTGCCCCTTCTTTCTGGGAAGCTGCACAACTTCCATGGAGCTTGCATCCCTCCCTGTGTGATCTTTGTGGCCTTTGGTCATCCACGCCTGTCCTCCTTGTACCTGCCCAGAAGCCACTATGACCTTTGGCCTCTGTTTGCCAGGGTTATGCAATCAACTCTGCAGCTGCCTAACCAGAACTGTGCACCCCTTCGGTCCACCAGTCTGCTCCTGGCCATACCTGCATCCACTTTGGAGGAGTAGAAATTTCTGGGTTCTCGCCAGGTGCTGTGGTGCATCCTGTCATCCCAGCGACTCAGGTGGCAGAGGCAAGAGGATTCCAAGTTCAAATCCAGCCTCAGCAACTTAGCAAGCCCCTAAACAACTTCGAGAGACCCTGTCTCAAAAGAAAAAAGAAAAAGGACTGAGATGGGGCTCAGTGGTTGAGCACTCCTGGGTTTAATCCCCAGTACAAAAAAAAAAAAAGAAATTCTGGGTTCTCCTCCTTGTGACACTGGTGTGGAAGGAGTCGGGGGTGTCGGGGGGCAGGTGGCTAGCTCACCTTCCATCTACTGAGGCCTCTCCGTCCCCAGGCCACACACCTGCTAAGGGAGGTGCACGTTGACCCCAGCATCCTTCAAGTGTACCCAGGGGCTTCTCTCATGCCACCTAGACCCCCTTTGGCCCACATCTGTGTGAGGGTTGTGACACTGTCCCTTCTCTCCCACCTGCAGGTCAAGCCTCTCTCTGATTTGGGTGGGATCTTTGCTTCTGTGGTGACGCAGGCTTCCCTTCACCAGGGCTTAGGGCATCAGCTGTCTGCTCTTCAAGTTCAAAGCAAGGCTTCTGGACTGACAAAAAAGATTTCTCTTTCAAAACCCGGCTCTTGTAGGGCTATAGTCTCAGCTCTGGGTTTCAAAGCCTCTTTTGCAACTCAGAGCCAAGGGTTTGACTCTTTGTTCTGGTTTTCCCATGGAGAGCAGGAATCAGAGGGAGCCAACTTAGCATCTGAATGGAGAAGAATGGATATAAGGAAATTGTCTAGAAGAACAATGGTTAATACCCGCAAATGATCTCAAATGATCAAAACCTTATCTCCCTGTTGTTTCATGCTAATCCCTCAGGGGCAGGGGCGATGTGCCCATGGAAGACCTGGCACTAGGGTGAAGGGAGCAGGGCACTTGCCCCTCAGGGATGATATTTAAAGTGCAAACAACAACAACTTCATAATCAAGTAATAGTTTGATGTAATCTGTGTGTGTGTGTGTGTGTGTGTGTCTTGGATTTGATTCTGGGGCTCCTCTACCACTGAGCTACAACCCCACCACCTGATTCAATCATTTTTTAAAAATAAAAATGAATGCCAAGACTTCAGGATGAACAAAACTTCAACATTTTAAACAAAAACAGGATTAGTATTACTGCTGTTTCTTCTTAACCCCACGCTCGTTGAGTAAGGGCTTCATACCGTATGGATCTGGTCTTTATTTCAAACTTCAATATTTTGTTTATCATGATTTTTTAAATATTAATTTCAAATTTTTAAAAATATTGTGTGAAACCAGGCCTGGTGACACACGCCTTTAACCTCCAGCCACTCTGGGGGGCTAGGCAGGAGGGTTACAAGTTCCGGGCCAGCCTGAGCAACTTAGTGAGACCCTGTCTCAAAAAAAGAAAAAGCTGGGGATGTAACTCAGAACATCCCTGAGGATGTGGCTGGGGATGTAACTCAGAACATCCCTGGTGTGTAGCTGGTAGACCACCCTGGGTTCAATTCTTAGTACTGAAAAAAAAAAAAAACACCAAAAAACAAAACACAGAAAAAGACCATCAATAACCACCCCACCAAAAACAAACAAACAACAACAATAAAACACTAGCAGAGAAGGTGAGCTACTCAGTGGCTAGTTGGCCCCAGAGGAACATGTAGGAGAAAAGTCTCTATCCTTTAAAAAAAAAAAAACAACTTTATTTTTTAAATTTATTTTTATGTGGTGCTGAGAATGGAACCCAGTGCCTCACACTGGGTGCAAGGCAAGCGCTTTCACTGAGCCACAACCTCAGCCCCTTTCTATCCTTCTTTAATTCACATCTATAGGGGAAACAGCCTTCAATCAAAGAGTCCACAGTTAATTATTTAATTATAACTGAAAAATAAATAGGCACTCAAATTTCTATACCGTGGGGATTTGACATACTCTGGAGGATCCTGGAAGGATTCTCAGAGACAGGGAGGTTTTAGCAGAAGACACTAAAGAGGATAGTGTGAGCCAAGCAGAGGGACCAACATATGCAAAGGCCCTGGGTTGGAAAGAAACCGATGAACTGAGAGGAATTATGTTAGATAGTCCAGGTGGATTCTATAACAAACAGCCCCCAAGTCTAAACAACTAAACACATTAAACATTTAGTTTGTATTCTTGTCACAGTTGAAGTGGGTCAGGTAGCTCTTATCGGAGTGATGACTCAGGGGCCCAGGTTCCTTTCCATTGTTAAAATAGCAGAAGGTAAAAGAACATGGAATTTTGCACACTGACGCTTCGGTCTCAGTTCTGCCCACGTCCACTGATTGACTCAGTGCTCCTCCCAAGGGACCACCCCCCAGGTCTGGGAAAAGTAGTTTTGCTCAGTGTTCAGAAAGGGAAGATAGAAAAGAGAAGTCAGTGACCCTCAGCAGCCCCTGCCAGAGGGCGGGGGACTAGTCCAGGGGTCCTTGGCCATCATAGTTGGAACCTGGGTCTGTATTCTCTGAGTAAACAATCCCTTCCATACTTGGCCACTGATTCGGAAGACAGTAACATAAGGGCAGCTGCTGGCAATGACGGCTGCGAGTTCTTCCTAGGAGAAAGGGACGTCACCTGGAATCCAGTTTGTAACCTGGGGCTCACCAGATCCCTCAGGATGATCAGGTTCCTGTCGGTAGCATGGAGGTTTGGCCTTGGGCACCAACGCGGCCTCTCCCCTTCCATACACTCCCTTGGCCTCTGTTACTCCAGCTCTCATGTTCCCAGAGCTAGGTTTCCAGAGGAATGTGATCCCAAGCCACACGTAGGCTCGGGTTTCTGGAAGGGGGTGGCGTAGGAGGAGCAGATTGGTAGTGGCTAAGCCAGCCAGTGAGTTTCACATCCCACTGAAGGTCCCGGGGCTAAGTGGGCCGGAGAGTGCCTGGAATTTGTAAAGAGATGAACCCTGAGCCCAGATCACAGGCATAGGGTGACCTTGGACTTGGGAACCTTTTTGTTCTGTCCTCTTGGACCTACTTGGGGGTTCCTAGCCTTGCCCTGCAGATTCCAGGACCCCCCACTCCCCCAGGTAGGCAAACACTGAGCCCTGGGACTTGGGATGGAGCAGGGGAGGGGTACGGCTCTCAGCCACCCTCGACTTCTCCAGCAACATCCAAAACTCCAAGTAGGGCACTCTCGGACATGTTTGTGCTGTTTGCAGGGCAGGGGCACTCTAGGTGGTATCTTTAATTTCTCCCAGCTGAGAAGATCATTGAGACCTAATAGAAAAAGCCCTGGTTTCGCAATAAGATGGTCTGGGTTTGAATCATAGCTTAGCCTCCTACCAGCTGGGTGACGATCGAGTGACTTAACTTCTGAATCTGTTTCCTCATCTGTGGAGTGGGAGTGTGGGGAATACAGTACTTGCCTGGCAGAGCCGTGATGAAGGGTAAATTAGACAACCTGGAGGTGCTCAGTAAATGACAACTATCATTATCGTGTGGGAGGGAACAAGACGAGAGGGGCCCGGGTTGCACAGAGGCCTCCCCAGCATGCGCGCATGCCTTGTTCCTGAAGCTGAGCCCAAAGGCTCTTGTTAGGACACGTGCACTGTGCTCAAAGTCCCCTCACCCTCAATGCTGAAGTCTTCAGGAAGGCCACCGGCCTCCATGCGCCACTCCCCCTCCTCACCCTCTCCTCACTTTCCCTCTCTGACCTCATCTGCTACCTCTTGCTTCAAGGGCCACCCTGAGTCCCTCCTGCCCGCCGCAGTCCCCTGTGCCAGGAACACACCCTCTCAAGACTTCTTCAGTGGCTCTTTACCTCCCCTCTCTCATCTTGGCTCAATGCTGTCCTCCCAAAGGGGCCTCCCCTGGCCACTCAGTTTTGAAGGGCAGCTCTCCCAGCCTCCTTTCTCCTCCTTGCCTTATGTCCCCCACAGCCTGATTAGCCCTGGACTGGTGGGTTTTGTTGATTATCTCCACTGGCGGGAATATAAATCCACAAAGGCTGGGATTTTTGTCTGCAGTGTTCAGTTTTATAATTAATATAATCACTATATCCCCAGTGCCTAGCCTTAGAAGCAGGTGCTCAATGTTTGCTGAACAAACCTGAAAGATTTAAGGTACTCAAGTTTGGACTGATGCAGAGAAGGGGAGGGGGCCGTGGTATAAAGGGACATCATCGCTTTTCTTTTTGCCAAATGAGGGAACTGGACTAGACTTCCAGGAGACCAGGAACCTGGGGAAAGGGCACATTGTTGGGTGAGAACCTGCCTCCATGCATTTTTCTGGGACAAGCTTCTTATAGACATTTAAATCAGTGGCCTGCGGGAAGAGCTAAGCCCCCCTCCCTGCTCTGACATTTTGTGATTGGCTCTAACAGGCTCAAGCCCTAGCTTTCTAAGAGGCCAGGCTAATATTCCCTGATTCTTATTCAAGTCTCAGCAGCCAGTGGTCCTGGCCCCAGAGCAGGAAGGAAGAATCCCAGTGGCCTTGGCAGGGTCAGTGGGGAAGAGGCAGAGGTGCCTGTGGGGACATGGAGGGGGAAATCAAAGGAACCTTCTGTGTTACGTTGCTGTTTTCTTTCTTTTATTTAAAAGGAAAGAGATTGAAAGCGAGTATGACAAAATGTGAACAATTGTCAACGCTGGAGACCAAGCACAGGGGTGTTTATCACAGAGAGCTTTGTACCTTTTCTGTATTTCAAAAAAATTCATTTAAAAACACAGATTTGGGGGTGGGCATGATGGTTCTCGCTCATGATTAGGAGCAGGGAGGCAGTTCCCAGGACCTGGAGGACCTACACACTGGGTATTTTTGCGGTGAGTGGGCAGAGGGCATGGCCTGGGACCGTATCTGGAGCTGTCAGAGACCTGCTCCTCCTCGCACTCTCTTTGCTGGGCTCGGTTCCTGCCTTCCTGGGGAGTAGGGGAAGGCTGAGAGGCCCCGTACTGAGGGTGAAACTAATTCATTAGTGACGCCTCGGCAAGGACCGGGCGCCCGCGGTGCCAGTGTGATTCATCACGATGATTGCCCCGCTGCCAGCCTGCGTGGGCCGGGAACGCCAGCACATTTTACCTTTACCCACTGAGAAGGGCCCGGTGGGGGGGTGAAGGTACAGGATCTACCGAGAGCAAGACAAAGACTTGGGAAAGAAGAGGGCTGGACCCGCATGCTCCCGGCCCAGGGATGCTATGGCAGACTGGTACCAGAAAGCAGGGGCTCATGTGGGCTGCTGCCTGTGCCCAAGAGGGCTGGTTGGTGCTGGAGTGCCAGCCCCGAGCAGGTGGCAAGGGTGGGATGGCTGTGTTTCCTCCCCCACAGCGAATGTTCCCTTGCTGAAGCTGCTTGGGGGGCAGGGGTGGGGAGTACTTGTGTTCATCTCGTCAGTCTGGCTGGGTTTTCCCCAACTTTCTGGTCTCCGAGGTGCCCACCTCGGAGCAGAAGGGAGAGAGTTGGACCCCGGCTTAAGCAGATCTGAGAGGAGCTTGAGGCCGCTCCTACTGGGGCTGAGAATCCTTGTCCATCCCAGGTCTGGGGTCTGGCTCTGCTCGTTCTTGGCCTGGGTCCCCTACTGTGGCTCTGGTCCCAACTTCATCTTGGCAGCCTCTCCTAGGATGAGGGTCTACGGGGTGGAGGGGGCAGGTTCCTGGCTTAGACCAATACCTGCCTCTGCACCTCCTCACGCATTACACCTCTGTTGCTCTGCCTGTTCGTTTGTTGGTTCCTCCACACATCAATGATCAGAGCAAAAGAAGTCAACAGGAACAAAAGTGTGTGCTGAACAACTTCATGTAGGTGAAGTTCAAGTACAGGCAACACTGATCCCTGATAATAGAGGTCATAATCATAGTTGCCTGTGGGAGGTAGAAGAGGTTCCTGGGAACTCTTGGGTGATGAAATGTGACTCGGAATATGTACATTTGTTAACATGCATCCAGTGGTACCCTTAGAATCTACACATTTCCCTGGATGTAAAGTTGCCTCCCTTTTCTGTTTTTTTCCTCTTCTTCCCCCCACCCCCACATTTTTATTTTTGAGATGGGGGTCTAATTATCTTGCCCAGACTGGTCTTGAACTCCTGGAATCAAGCCATTCTCCTGCCTCAGCCTTCTGACTGACTGGGTATCTAGGCACGTGCCACCCCACCCAGCTTCCATTTTCTTAAATGTTAAACATTTTAATTGCAGTGGGCAAGGAAGTGGGGTAGGTTGGAGGGCAGGGTGCTGCCCTGAGATTGTAGTTCAGTCAGTTGACACGGCCCACGGGTTCCAGAGAAGACCCGATGGAGGAGGCATGGAACTTGCTCCCACCTAGCAACCTCTCCTCACTATGTGACCTTGAGAAGGTTGCTCCCTTGGGATTAATAACACCTTCCTTGTAGTTTTGCATTGAGAATCAGAGGTTCTGTTTGGGGGAAACATTCATTTGAGTGACATTATTCCATTTATGGCCGGTAGTATATGGTTAAAAGCCCAGGCTCTTGAGTCACACTACCTCACTTCAAATCCCTGCAGCTCACCAGGTGGGTGACCTTGGGCGGGTCACCCAGCTCACAGTCAACTAGCTCAAGTCAAACCTCTCTGAGCCTAAGTTTCTTTATCTTTGATATTGGGGTAATAGCTGTGGCAAGGATTCAGCGCAAAGCTTTTAGCGCTGGTTCCATGATAGCCTCTCAGTAAACCGGACAGCGCCTGTCGGCCAGGACCTCTGGCAGGAGGTCTCCGGTTGGGAGGCGAGAAGCACGGTAAATGGCGGTTGGTGGGAACATGCGCAAGAAGTTTCAGACTGAGGCTGGACCTCATTGGGGGTTCTCAGAGCCGTTCACCTGTCCCATGCTTTTGATTATCGCAGATACCCACAGTTCTTGGGCATCGAACAAGGCAGGAAATCGGGGTGTGGGTACACCAGGGAGGAAGCTATTGGGCAGTGGACTGTATGGGGCGGGCATCGGAGTCAAGCCGTGAGTCCCTGCAAATCCTCAGATGTGAAAAGGGGCAGAAAGCAACAGCCCTCCGAGTTACTATCCTGAAGTGACCCCCCAAGGAGGCTGGTCGTACATCGCAGGACTTGAGTGGCCGGCAGTGACAGCGCTCCACAGTCCCTCCTGGAGAGCTCTTTGTTCTGAGCCCTGGGAGTCGCGCTGGCGTTTCTTGGTCCAGGGTTTCCTTCTCCAGGACCCGCGGCCCGGGAGAGCACAAAACCTCCGAAAAGCTCGCCGTGGTGTCGGACGTCGGGTCTCGGCGCCTGCCCAGCGCTGGGCTCGCTGGAAGGGATCCTTCGGCTGGTCCCTGCTCCAGGGTGGGCGGGATTGGCTGGCAGGGGGCGGGCTCGGGCGCCGGGACCCCGCTCGGGCGGCGCCTTGGCCCCGCCCCTCCCCGCCCTCCCTCCGCTTCATTGGCAGCCACGCGCGCGTCGGGGGTTGCCAGGGCGACGGGTCGCTAAGCTGCGAGTCAGTGCGAACTCTAGCCAGTCGGCCTCTGGCAGAGGCAGCGGGGGAGGCCGGAGGGCGGGCGGCTGAGCGCAGCGCTCGGCCCCAGGCGGGCGCCTCCTCCCGGCCCGGCACGGCCCCCCTCCCGGCGCAGGGGCCGGCCGGGGCGGGGGGCCCCTAAGCCGGCGCCGTCCCGGCCCCGTCGGGGCGGCCGAGGGGCGGCCGGGGCGGGGCGATGCCGGGCAGTGGTGGTGGCAGCGGCCCCGGCCGGGGCCCGTGACCATGGGCATCGCGGAGTCTACGCCGGATGAGCTGCCGTCGGACGCCGAGGAGCAGCTGCGCAGCGGCGAGCAACAGCTGGAGTTGAGCGGGCGGCGGCTGCGGCGGCTGCCCAGCGCAGTGTGCGCGCTGAGCCGCCTGCAGAAGCTGTACGTGAGCGGCACCGGGCTGCGCGAGCTGCCGGAGGAGATCGAGGAGCTGCGCGAGCTGCGCATTCTGGCGCTCGACTTCAACAAACTCGAGCGCCTGCCCGACGGCCTGTGTCGCCTGCCGCGCCTCACGCGCCTCTACCTGGGCAGCAACCGGCTGCTGGCACTGCCCGCCGACTTCGCGCAGCTGCAGAGCCTTCGCTGTCTCTGGATCGAGGGCAACTTCCTGCGGCGTTTTCCGCGACCGCTGCTGCGCCTGGTGGCGCTGCAATCGCTGCAGATGGGCGACAACCGGCTGCGCGCGCTGCCCGCGGAGCTGCCGCGCATGACGGGCTTGCGTGGCCTCTGGCTCTACGGTAACCGCTTCGAGGAGTTCCCGCCAGCGCTGCTGCGCATGGGCCGCCTGCATATCCTCGACCTCGACCGCAACCGCCTGGGAGGCTTCCCCGACTTACACCCGTTGCGCGCGCTGCGCGTCTTCTCTTACGACCACAACCCGGTCACCGGACCCCCGCGCGTCGCGGACACGGTCTTCCTTGTGGGCGAAGGCGCCGTGGAGCGCATGGCGGAGCGCGATGAGCCTACGCCGCGGCCGCTCCCCAGGCGCCCGGCCCGGGCCTTTGAGGATGAGGAGGAAGAAGACCTGCTCATAGGCGGCGCTGGCTCCCGGGTCCTGGCTCACCCGGGGGGCAACCTCCGTGCTCTGGAAGGCCCTCCAGGACTGGGCACCTGAACCCCTGCGCTGGGTGGTGGGCTTCGGTCACTCTGGAAGGACGGCCTTCGGAAGACTATGGCTTCCTGGGTCTGTAGGACGGGTGGGAACCTACTTGGGGCAGTGAAGAAGCCTCTTTGGGCTGGCTGTTGGGTACAGGCAGGCCTGGGGGCCATCTTCAGACACTCCTGGGAATAAGAAGACTGCCCCCTCGTGGATCTGGGCAGTCTTCAGACCAAGAAGTTTGGGCTCTGTCTCCTCCCTGATAGAGCCATTGACAACAAAACAGGTGCCCGTTTCCTCCTGGAACCAGGGTCACCACTGTCCACGCACGAATCATATCAGTCACTGAATCTGGATGCCCAGGGTACCCACCACCCTCCTGGGGTTTGGATCTCCTAGGCCCACCTTTTCTGGTGCCAGAGCTGCTACCTCTGGGGTGAACTGTGTAGGGTAGAACTGCCCTTGGGGGGAGGTGCTGCCCAGGTCAGGGCCTGGGAGCCCTGGCCTGTGCCCAAGATAGAAGTAGGAGACAGATTGAGGCCTAAGGCCACAGCTGCCCCCACCTCTCACCAGGGCTCCTCATACCTAGCTCCCTCCTCAGGCGCCCTAATATTTGTATGGGGCCAAGAAGGCAGGGCCTCCTCCTCCACCCTTCATTCTGGTCTCTTCTCCCAGCATGTACCTGGACTCTTGCTGGGCAGAGAGAGCTCTCCCTCCCTTTCCCACAGCTTTGAGCCTTCAGCTGTCAAGATTGAAAAGAAGCCACTGTGCCTCCAGGGCCTCCTGCACTGAAGAGAGGGGCTCTGTGCCTGGGAGGCTGCTCCAGGCCTCTCCTGCTGCCTGCACTCTCCATTCCCTTAAATGGGCACAGCCAGTGTGGCTGGCACGGCATGGGGCACGGGATGGGCACTGTGTGCCTCCACTCCGTCACCAGGGACAGCCTCAAGGGGGTGAGGAGAGGGGCCTTGTTCTGCAATTCCCAGGGCCAGCTCTTTCCCATCCAAGCAATAACAGGAGGAGGGGGCCAGGGCCAAGGACACTCAGGGACACTGTCAGGGGCAGTGGCCCCACATGTTAGTGTTTTCTTTAGGAAGAAAAAAAACTGGCTGTATACATAAATTATATTTCTTGGAGAAAGAATGTGCATTTCCCACATGCCTGTTTATTTATAAGCCCTGGGAGCACCAGGTCCCACTGCCCCCATCCACGTGCCCCAGCTGTGTGTCAGGCCGACCCCGGCAAAAAGTCGTGTCCTGCCTGTCTGGGGAACAAATGCTCAGAAATGTCTTGAGCCATCAAGGCTGGTTTCCCGTCATCTTGGGGTGACTTACTTCCTTCTCGGCTCGGCTTGGCTCGCCCCCTCTTTCAGTTTGGCTCTTGGATTTTCTGAAGCTTAATTTTCAGTTTCCTGGTTCTTGGGTGTTTTCCCACCAGCAGGGCTGACCTTTCTGTATTCTCTCAGCCGTGCTCCCCCGCCTCCTGCTGAGACTACACGTCTCCATCGCATCCTCCATTTACCTCTTCCTCTATCTCCTCCATAGTCTTTTTTTTTTTTTTTTGCTCAGTTTCGGCATTTCTCTCTCCCCTCATTGTTCAGGGGGAAAATAAAGAAAGAAAATTAAAATCTCAAACCTAGAGGCCCATCTCCCATGAGAAGATCCTGCAGGCCTCCATCACCATGGCAACAGGGGCTGATGTCATATGGGGCTAAAAGGTCAGCAGGGCTGGCACACTGAGCTGGGCCCTGGTTAAGGAGGAGTCTGGGCCTGGATCTGGAACAGTCAGCTTGCAAGTGAGAGTGACAGCTGTGCCGGGACAGAAAGAGGTGGAGAGGTGGGCAAGACCGGAGGAAGAGGGTCTGGGGCTTGGCTGCAGACCAAGAACATTCTGGGGTCTGGGAGGGTGGGGATCACTCAGGTGGGGTAGGAGCTGCAGCTGACCAGGGACTGTCCTCTTGACCTGTAACTTGTGTCACACAGGGGAAATTCCAGTCCTAGTTTTGCTATGACTAAGTGACCTGACTGAAGTCGTGGCCTGGCTGGGCCTCTGTTTCTCCATCAGTATACAAGGAGCTGGGTTTATTTAGAGATGAGGCTACAGAACAATACCCCAAACATTCTGGTGTCCATCTACCTTCTTTTCATGCAGAATTAGCCAAGTTTCCTTCCTCTGTTTCCCTGTACTTCCTCCCTGCCAAGTCCCCACCCTCTAGGTCAGAGCAAAGACCCTGCGATGTGTCCCAGGGGCTATCACAGGCACACAGAGCCCTCCCTTTTCGCATGGCACCCTTCTCCATGGCTGTTTGCTGGCCAAATGGGGGCTGCCCGGCTGTTTCTCCCCAGAGCCAGGAGAGTTGTCAGGGCCTGGTGTGCTGTTCACTTGTTCCCCACAACAGGAGCCAGTTCCTTCTGGAAAGTGAGTCTGGTTAAAGCAGGTGCTGATGCCTGGCTTGAGAGAACTATTGAGGGTCTCCATTTCCACAGAAAATGAGGGAGACCAGGGAATTGAGGGAGCCATTGCAGGGTGCATCTGGGCATCTCACCTCCCCCGATACGGAGAGAGCACTGTAGAAGGAGTCCAGCACCCCTCACCCCACAACTTCCTTTGACATCCACATTGGTCTCTGGGAAGCAGAGAAAATAGAGAGGTGAAGGGCTAGCTGTGTCTGTGGTTCCCCACATTGTCCTGGGGCAGTCAGAGATGGGTGGGGAGCAGGGCATGGAAGCCCCAAAGAGTTGTGTTTATGCAAGGGATGTAGGGGAGAGGCCAAGGGCACTTGGTGGTCAGAGCAGGAAGGAAGGCTGTGGGAACTGAGATGAGAAAAGAGCAGGGGAGGTGGTGGCCACGGGGCCAGAAGGGTAAGTGACTTGCCCATCAACAGATGTGTGGACTCCCAACCCAGTGCTCACTCCACACCACTAAGGGCTGCTCTGCCCTTGATTGGCATCAGGTCCTTGAGTGGAATGGATGAGAATTCCAGCCCGTCGCTACCCTCCCCACCCCTGCCACTGTGCCCAAGCCTTCAGACAAGCAGGCCTCCTGGCCAGCAGAAGAGTGCGGAGATGAGGGACAGGGAGGATCGTTTCCCTGCTTCCCCCACCCCCAGGGGCTTGGGATAGGAAGACGAACAGGTAGGTACCTGGGAGCCAGGGGTCCTGCCTCTAATACTACCAGCAGGCTTTTTCAACCATTTGTTCCAAAGCTTCCTCAAGACATCCGGGCACTGTTGTTCTGAAGACGGACATTTATTAGCACACCCAGGCGTGCCACATAGAACATGTGTTCAGACAGGGATCTCTGCCCAGGGGGCGCACAATCTAAACAAGACACAACACACACGCACATAGGCACATACATGCACGCACACACATGCGGGGAAAGAGACATGGGGAGTGCAGTGTCTTCACGAGCCAAAGGTCCTTCTGGCTGCCTTTGTGGGGGAGGGGGAGGGGAGTAGGACACGGTCTTCCAGGAAGCACTGTCGACTAGGAGGGTCTTGCAGGAGAAAGAAAACACTAGAGAGCAGCGGTTCCAGGCACAGGGAGGGGTGGGCGGGTCGCTCAGAGCAGGCGGATGAAGACAGATGGAATGAAGTGAAAGCGGTACTTGCACATGTACCAAAGAAGTGGAAGGCCGGACAGACAGTCCAGGAAAGAGGCCCTGAGCCATGGTTGGGCCTGAGCCGACTCCCCACGGGGCTGTCCTCTGAGAGCCCCAATAGAAGCTCCTTCAGCCAAGGGAGTGCCCCTGAGGCTACTTACCTGACCCCAGGGCTCTCTCCAATCTCTGAAACAGAGATCTGAAGCCAAAGAAAAAAACACTTTCTTTTTCTTCTTTCTTTTGTGGTGCTGGAGGTGGAGCCCAGGGCCTCCCGAGCTAGGCAATCTCTCTACACCTGAGCTACATCCCCAGCCCACAACCAGCTTGGAAAAGGAACATTAAAACCAGGTTGTAGGAAATGGAGGGGGCAGAAAGGGAGAAGGTGGGCAGCTTTGGTGGAGGAACTTTAGTGCAGCTCAGGAAGGCCGCTGCCAGCCCCAGGAGCTGGGGAGCGGGAAGTGTGTGGCCCCCTTTAATCCAGCGTGGGGCAGGGGCCAGCAGGTGGACACGTGACCAGAAATGGGCCAGTATTCCTTTTGTCCTATGTCTGAAACAGATGTAATGCCTCCCTTCTGAAGTCCCCTGAGAACTAGCAGGCCTGCTGCCCCTGGGCAGTGTAGGGAGGCTGGGATTATTGCTTCTGAACTCCAAGAGCAGAGGGAGGAAATCGTTGCGCAGGCCACGCAGGCTGGCGTGAGATAGGACCGCCCTTCCCAGGCTCCTCGGATGGGACTTGCCGTGGGCTCTCTTGAGTCGGAGAGATTTTTCTAACCCTAAATAATTAAACTAGAGAAAATGGTGGAGAGAGGCCACAGGTCTAGCCAACAGACCCAGAGCTCTCCCGTCCTTTACCCTGCAGGAATCAGGAAGGGGACACTGGACCGGAAACCACAGCAGCTTCTTAGGTGGTGGTGGAAGGTGAAGGGTCCCGCTTTGGTTTTCTGACCTACTTTGGAGGATAGCAAGCCTCCCTTGGGAACTGAGGGAGGGGATGTCCAGTGGGGTGGGTAATCAAGGGGCACCCCTGAGGCCTATAGGAGACTCCTCTCCCAATAAGCCTCCCACCTGATATGGGAGATGGAGCTGCCTTTGCTTCTGAGGCAGCTGGTGGGGTCATAGTCTGGATCTGAAGATGGGCGGGCAGCTCAGGAAGGGCCAGGTCACCAGTGAAGTCCCAGAGGTGACAAGCTGAGGAGGAGAGACTCAGCCCCAGGCTCCCCATCCCCT
The DNA here is from genome assembly GCF_047511675.1 of Marmota flaviventris. Classification (NCBI taxonomy): domain Eukaryota; kingdom Metazoa; phylum Chordata; class Mammalia; order Rodentia; family Sciuridae; genus Marmota; species Marmota flaviventris. Next base: position 11,314,177 of record NC_092506.1, on the reverse strand, counting down.
CACCCAGCTGCTTCTCCCTGGGGAGGGAACAGGCTGGGACCCACAGAGGAAAGAGCCAAGGCCCTGCTTTTTCACGATCCTTTATTAATCAGAACAGGCCTTGCCACAAAAAGCAGGGCCGGTTCCCACAAAAATATGATTTTGCAAAGAGGAAATCTTGCTGGCTTAGAGGGTGCGTGTGGTGGAAAAATTTTGTATGTTTTTTTTTTTTTTTTTCTTCTCCAGTTTTTTTTCTTCATTTCTCTTTGCTGCAAAATTTTTTTTTTTTTTGTGGAAGTGGGTTTTTGTTTTATTTTTTATAAAACACTTGCGCTCAAGGACTCAAACACAATACAAACGGCGGCTACCAATCTCCACCCCTGGGGCCCCAGCTGGGCTGGGCATCCCCCCTTGGCTTTTTTGTGGCTGTATTCCTTTGTCCCTTGCCTGGCCTCTGGTGCCTGAAGGCAGGTGTTGGGGTCCTGGGGCAGGTAGAATTTGTACAGCAGTTACAGTGGGAGAGATGGTCACAAGAAAGGAACAAGGTAACAACTAAGTCTAGGGTGCCCACAAAGGTGGTATAGATGACACTGAGGGGGGCTGGAACACAGTGAAGAGACAGTCGGCCCTGGAGGCCTCGCGGTCCCTGGAGGCTCTGTGGGGGAAGGGCAGGTGGGCCTTGCTCTCAGCCTGCGGTAATAATACTTTGCTCCCGGGTAGCACCTTCAGAGTCCTCCTGCTTTGACCCCCAGATCAGGTGACGGCCTCACAACCTCCCCATGAGGTAGGTGAAGTATTATTACCATCATTTTACAGATAGGGAAACTGAGGCCCAGGGAGTGTGGGTGACTTGCCCAGGATCCTGGGACGGCGGCAGGGCTCTGGTGCCCTCCCCCGCCCTCAAGTTCCCCCATTCCTTGCTCTCTGATCGCCCTAGGCTGTCCTGTCTCCACCCCAGATCACCTGCTGCCTCTCGTGCCAGCCCACCTGGCCCTCAAACCACCACTTGCAGACCCTCGCCGGCTTCCGGGAGCGAGCCCCAGCGGCCCGGGGGTGGCGGTGGCGGTGGGGTGTTGGGGAACCCAGGCGGGGCCATCTGCGTGCCCGCATGGGGTCCAACTGAGAGCGGACTCCGCAGGGGAAGCTCTCTGCATGTGATTGGCTATGAGTTCCGTGGGCGGGGCTCCGGCAGGGGATGCTGTTACTTCACCGCCTCGGTGTGAACTGGGTACCGAGGGCTCAGGCCGGCCAGGGGCCCTGGGTGGGGCTCGTTGCCTCGCCACTCGGAGTGGTGCATTGGAAACCCGGCGGATCCGAGGGAGGGGTGGAGATTTGCTAGGTCCCTCGGCCTCTCAAAACTTCTGTCTTCCTACTTCCACACAGCCTCCAGGGACCCTGCTGGGGACTGCTCCCCCAAACCGACCTGTTGGGGCAGACCCCATTTAAAGCAAAGCTAGACTAGAGGAACATTTGGATTTACAAGGAATGTGGGCGACTATTTGCTTTACATTATTAGCATTCTTCACTCTATAAAACGGTTCACCTACTAAGTATGATAGTCCTCCGGATCCCAGGGGCAGGGACGGGGTGGGGGCGGAACATTTTGATATGGGCAAAAGGTGGCCTGACTATGGCATAGAAGGAACGCTCAAGGGGAAGCCCGCGGAAGGAAAGTGGCTCCCGAACGTCTATGCTTTCACTGTGCTCTAGATGTGGGGACCCTGTGCGAAGTCTCCCTGGGGTGCCAGGCCCATCCTGGGTAGAACTGTCGTGCAAGACCGTGACCACAGACGTGGTGTTCTGGCGCCACCTGGCGGTGCGTCCTGCGAATGTCCGGCCCAGGCACGTGGAACCCCAGGATTTGAAACTGTCACCAGCTGGGTCTTGTATCAATACACGGCCAGCGAAAGGATGAGAGGGCTTAAGCAGGGATCATTGTGAAATCTGCTGTCTCCAAGGAGAAGCCGGGTCTAGTCTCAGCAATAGCTGGGGAGGAGAAATCACAGCTTCTTTGTGTGGGGAAGCCTCAGAATTCCTGGAATGGTCCCTGCTTGTTTGCCTGCGGGGGTGGGAGGGCCAGAAGGAGCTCTTCTGGAGGCCCAGGGAGGGGTGGGGAAGGTGAGAAGACAGGAAGATCAGAAACGACCCAGAGGACGGGGAAGGAAAGGGAAGGTGTCCACGCACCAGGGGGGTTGAGGGGTCGGGGAGTGAGGAGGGGGCCCGGGCTGCACAGGCAGGGAGGGAGGAGGAAGGGCGGGGAAGCTGAGAGCATGGAGCGAGGTTCCAATTTGGCTGGAATCCGAGACCTGGAAGGAGGGGGGGAGTCTGGGTAAAGGTGTTGGGGAAGAGCTAGTGGGGGATTGGGACCCCTGAGCAAGAGGGGAGCAGGTGCATCCTGGCGAAACGCTGTGCACACAAGAGGTGCCTAAAAGTTGTGAACGGATGTCCAAGAGATGAAGTCACTGGAGCATTCTGAGCAGAGGAGGTCCCTGAGGGGACAGGGTGAGGAGAGGGGGATGGCAAATAGACAGCTGCCTGTCTGCCCCTCTCCCCTCCTCCACTGGCCCTGACCCCCAGCCTAGACCTCTCCAGACCTCCAGCCCCACCCTGCCTTCACGAAAGCTTGCTCTCCCACAGTCTTAGCACTGCTGGCCCCAGGGGGAAAGGGAGCAAGCGCCCCCACCTTTCTCTCTCTCTCACACACACAGACACACACACACAGTGGACACAACACAAGTACACAGGGCCCGGGCTCCAGGACCCAGGAGCGGGCTATATACTACCCTTGGCATTCAGGGCCCAGGCGGCACCTGAAACTGCCCTGGGGGTGGGCCTGCTTGGCTGAGCCAGGGCCAAACGCCCCAGCTCTAGTCTCTGGGGCCCGCAACCACGGCTGTAGGAGGGGCGGCTTCTCTCCACTCCAGGCACTGCCTTAAAGAAAACGGGGGACCATGCCCACCTGGCGGGCCTCTGGAGGGATCTGCCCGTCTGCCCGGCTGGCTTTCGAGCTCTCCCCCACTTCTTTAGTATCAGCAAGTCAGGAAGGAAAGGGGCAAAGCAGGAAAATGGCTCCCAGAGCCCCGCCCTGAGCTGGACCGGTGCAGGGTGGGGCTGGTGCTTCCTAGAGTGGGGCCCAATTGAGTCCCGGGACCCCTCCCTGGCTGAGCCCTCAGGGTCCTCCCCTCACCCGTGGCGGCACAGGGGCAGGCCAGGCATTGTGCATAAAGTGGTGAGGGCATGATGGGGACCTGGGCCTTTGTCCCCTGGGCCTCCCGTGGCCCCACTCAGGCCTTGAGCTGGTGCCATTGGGCCACAGGCTGCCGGGGACGGGCAATCATGTCCTTCCAGTGCTTCACCTCCCCTGGCCCACTCTTCCAGGACAGGTAGATCTGGGGAGAAAGGGAGGAAGATGCATTAGGCCCGTCTCAGGCTCTAACTCCTGCCCCCACCAGCGGGGACACCCCAGGCCGTAGTGCCAACCAACCCCACAGAAGATGTCCTTGGTTGGGCCCCACCTCAGGAGCCCGGGCCTGCCTGGCCCTTTGAAATCAGCCTGTGGCCTATTTTGCAGTGGAGGGGGCGAAGGCGGCAGTGGAGGCCGTCTGTGTCCACGGCCTTCCCTGCCCTCCTGTGGGACACTGCCTAGCTCACCATGACTGCAGGCGCTCCCACCTCCTGGGGACCTACATGCCAGGCACTGAACTGGGGCTCTGTATCTGTGGATCACGGCGTCCTTATAGCTGGGAGCCAGGCACAATTACATTCCCAGCTTCACAGTCACAGGGGTTTAAATGCAGGACTTGGGGCCTAGACTCCCAGCCCCATCCTGTCCAGCCGTTGTGTTAGGGCCTTCACATCTTGTGGGGCTGTGTGTGGGGATCTTCAGAACCCCCAGGGCAGACCCAGCTGACCACAGCCTGGAGAGTGCACTGTTCAGAGTGCGGGGGGAAAAGGAATGGGTGCTATAGGACACCTGATCAGCACCCCTCAAGGGTGTCAAGATCCCAGACAAGAAAGGAAGACTGAGAAACTGTCAGAGGAGACCAGGGACATGACGACTCAGTGCCATGTGACACCCTGAACTAGATCCTAGAACAGAGAGAGGATATTGATGGAAAAACTGGTAAAATACAAAACCTGAATTTTAGTTCCTCGTAAGATCCTCAGGCTGTGAGGAGTGTACTATCTTCATGTGACAGACTGACAATGGGGAGTAGGGGCGAGGGGGACACGGGAACTATCAGTACCACCTCTGCTACTTTTCTAAAACTCTAAAACTATTCAAATAAAAAGTATTTTAAGTGTTGGGGGTGGGAAGAGCAGGGCATGGTGAGGCATGCCTGTAATGCCGGCGACTTGGGAGGCTGAGGCAGGAGGATCAAAAGTTTGAGGCCAACCTGGGCAACTCTGCAAGATCCTATTACACAATAAAATAAAAGAGGACTGGGGATGTAGCTCAGTGGTAGAGCACTGGGTTCAAGTTCTGAGCGGGGGGTGGGTGGGGAGGGAGAGAGAGAATGAAAGAGCGAGAGAAAGGGAAAGAGAAGAGGGAAGGGAGAAAGGGTTAAAAAAAAAGATGGGGGCGAACCCCAGCTCTGCCACGTACGGGTGGCGAGGCCTCCCTGAGTGTCGATGGCGGCTGCTTGTACACAGTTTGAGATGGTGAGTGTCACGGCTCCGTGGGCACGTGGTGCATAGTAAACCCTCTCAGTTGTGGGTTCTGTCTCTGTAGCCCGCTGGCTGTTCACTCCCGAGGGTCACAGAGTTTGGGGGCCACTCGGGCAAAGGTCCTCATTTGCAACCTCCGTCCAGCATGGTGCCCACAGCCTTGAGCTATGCTGTACCGATAAGAGGGCAGGTTCCTGGCTTCCGAGGGCTGAGCAGGGGCTGGAACTCAGAGGGTTGCCTAAACTCCCCAGGCCAGAGCAAGAACAGATCCGGGGCTGGGGACACAGCTCAGCTGGTAGAGGACTTGCCTGGCATGCACCAGGCCCTGGGTTCAGTCCCCAGCACCACCACACACACACAAAAGAACAGCTCTGCCTCTGCCTGGGTTCAGTAACAGAAAGTAGGTCTTTTGCAAAAGGACCTGCCATTGGAATCTAAGGAACACCCAGTTCCCAAAGGTGAAGCTTCAGGAGAACCGAGAAACAGATATGGTTTACACGTCCCTTGGCCTGGGCTGGGCCTGGGAGGCTCAGCAGGCCCTGCCCAGATGTTGGAATATGGGTGGCACTGTCCTGTGACAAGGTGGCTGGTCACGCTCCCTGGGCCAGACTTATGGCAGGCAGGGCCAGCTCGCCTCTGTGAGGCCAGACTGCCTCCCTCGCCTCCAAGAGCACAGCTGCGTTCTCCATCCCTAGCTGAGGGTTGCCTCCAGCTCAGCCCCCTTCCCTGCCCCTTCTGAGCTGACTTCTGAGCCCACCCTGTCCACACTGAGCCACATACAAACACAACGACAGGCATTTCAAAGTAGAAAAGTGGACGGGTTTATGCCACAGAATCTCCTCCAAGAAAACCTCAAGGCCAGGAATGGATTTGTGGATTAGCAGGCGGGAGGAGAAGGTCATCTTCAATTGGGAGGACCTCTACATATCTTGGGCAATTCTTCTTTCACCCTGGAAAGTCCTGTAGCCCCATCTTATAGATAAGAACCCTGAAGCTCAGAGAGGGCAAGTGGTTTGCCCAAGGTCACCCAGCTGTTAGTGGGCAGATCAGGTGGGACCTGAGGTTAGGTCTTTGGAGTCTGATGGTAGCTCTCGAAATTGCCCCACACAGCCTGTCCTCTGAAGATGGCCCCTCAGAGCAGTCGGGGGCCTGTCTGAGGAGCCTCATTTCCCTGCCACTTCCTTCTTTCCCTCCCTCCCAGGGGTCTGTCCTGAGCTGAGCGAGCCCCAGGAAGATGCCTGGGGGGAGACCTCAGGAAGGTCCCGTCTGATGCCCTCAGTTTTCCCTGAGGTGGGAAGGACTGACCCACTCTGGTGTCCAGCCTGCTGGGGGCCGGCTGGGTGCGCCCCACTGCCGGGCCTACCTTGCCTATGACGTCGTTGCGGCTGAGCTTGTCCTTGTCCATGACGGTGATGACGATGGTCGTCTCCCTCAGCTTCTCCGTGGGGATGTCGAAGGCGAAGGACTCGTTGAAGATGGGGTTCAGGTTCCTCTTCATGGTCACTGTCTTCTTTTTCTCCACCCGCTTGTCTTTGTACATCAGCCACACCTTCACGTAGGGGTCTGGGGAAGGGAGGGGAGGGTTAGAGGGACAGCGTGGGGGGACTCCTAGGACCCTCTCCTCCTGCCATGTGTGGAAGCCAAGGCGGGGGGCGGCTGTGTGCTTCCCCCCAAAGGGCAAGGCCAGGCCCAAGACAGGGTCCGGGGGAATCAGCAGATCGGTTGGGAGAGTCAGAGGGGAGCTTGGCTGTCAGCCACCCAGAGCCACCTGCTAACATCCACGAGGAAACCAAGCCCCAGAGGGGCCAGGTGCAGCCCGAGCTCAGAGACAAGAGAATCAGGATTTGAACCCAGGCCTCCCCAGTAGAACAACAGTCCCGTTCTTCCCGATTCCATAAAGGACAGGGTCCGAGATGTTGCTGTCCCTTAGGATCATCCAAAGGGGGCCCCCGATGTCTCTAGGGTAGAGGAGCTGGGACCGGAATGGAGGTGTGGGGGTCAGGGAGGAGGGCCGGCGGCGTCCCAAGTCAGAGCCTCCCCTGGCCCGCCCGCCTCCTGCCTCCAGGAGCCCCAGCACCTGATGTGCCCCCGATGTCCATGGCTTTGAGGTTCCGGGCTTTGATGATGTTCACGATGATGGAGTTGGCAGAGGGGTTGTAGCAGAGAGACAGGAGCAGCTCCCCTCGGCTGCCCTGGGAGGGACAGGTGAGGGATGAGGCTGGGCCACGGGGAGGGGCACGGGGCTCCCCTCCCCCGACCTCAGGGCCCCTCTGGCCTGACCTGGCAGCCACCCCTCTGTCTGCCATTGTTGTCACACTGTGTCCCCTCCTCTGGCAGGTCTCTACACGCCTGCCCCCAGACTCCCCACTTCCTGAACAGAGCCCCAGGTTCTTTCCCACAGCTCAGTGAGTCACCGAGGGCTGAGGGACAGTGCTCGGACCACTGATGGGACGGCACCTCCTTGGGGACTGCCCGCCTGCACCCCTCTCCAAGCCCGGCTGGCATTCCTACGGCTGAGGTGGACTAGGGTGGACCTGCCAGCCCTGACCAGGCAGCCCCCTCCAGCCAGAGGCCCACAGGGGAGGCCTTACACTCCCATCGCTGCATGGCTTCAGATCCTTCCAGAAGGTCTGCATCTGGGTCAGGTCCACCTTGTTGAGGGGGATGGACACCTCCCCGATGGGGTCATTACGGCTGAAACGGTCGTAGTCCAGGACTTGGAGGTAGAGGACCCTCTGTACCACCTTCTCGTAGGGAAAACCTGAGGGACAGACGTGAGGTGAAGGGGGGACAGCAGGCCACGCAGAGCCCAGGAAGGGAGGCAGGAGGGAAGAGTCCAGGAAGGGGAGACTTGTGTCCTCCTGCTGCCACGACCCCCAGGACAGCAGGCCACACCTGGGCGCAGACAGGGCTTTCCGAAGTGCTAGTAAGAACTGCCACCGGCCATGTGAACCCCTCGATGGTTCCCCTTTGTTGGAGTGTCTTGTCCATTTTACAGATGAGGAAACTGGGGCTCAGATGGCTTAAATTACCTGTCCAAAGTCCCGTGGCTTACAAACAGCAGAAGTGGGGCATCCATTCAGTTACCATGTGTCCATCCCAGTGATGGGCGTCTCTGAGCTGCCACTGCCAATCATCCTGAGGCAAGTCTGGGCAAGTGGCTCTGTCTGAGGCAGACCAGGCTGCCAGCAAGTCCCCTGGGGGACTGAGGTTGGGGGTGGAGAAGCAGGAATGGACTGGTGCCCTGGGACACTCCTTCCCCTTCCAAGGTGGCCTGTCCTTCCGTTCTTCCTGAGCAGATCCTGCAGCCCTCCCCTCCTCCGCGCCACCTCCCCTGCCCAGCCACCTCTTGCCTAGACAGCCGCAAGAGTCTCCAGATGGCTCCCCCCACGTCCACGCTTCCTCCGGGTCCATTCTCAACGCAGTGGCCGGAGTGATCTTTTAAAAATAGCAGCACATCACAGCACTCTCCTGCTCGGAGCCTTTCAATGGTTGCCGGTGCACTTAGAATAAAAGCTGGGCACCCTACCTTGGCTTCCAGTCCTGCCACAATTTGGCAGCTCCTGCTCGTCTCCTGACCACTCAACAATGACAGGCTGAAGCCTCCTTCCTGGTCCTCTTCCTGCCTGGCCCCCACGGCACCCGCTGGCTTACTCCCATCCTTCAGGCCTTAGCTCTGTCCTGACTTCGCAGCTGGGTGGGACGCCCCGGTACATGGGCGCTCTCCTTTTCGCCCGCTGTGAGAGGTTTAGTCGTCTGACTCGCTCGCTAGGCTGGGATTTCCAGAAAGGCATCCCTGTGATCGCCCACCAGACCCTGGCATCTAGCACCATTTCTGGCACATAGTAGGCACTTGTTAAGAGGATAAATAATTGAACAGATGAATAAGTGCCAGGGGAACAAATGGTCTGCCGGAGCAGCAGGAAGGTGCTGGGGTGCGCAGAGGAGCTGAGGTGCAGGAGGTGGGTGGGAGGGGAAGGGGAGAAGGAGCCACAGGAAGATGGGAGCCAGGAGTCAGTGTCCCCTGGGAGGCTCAGAGGTGGGGCTGGCCTTGGGGGTGGAAGGGCACAGGCCACCCTGGACGCCTGGGGGGCTGAGATCCTGAATGAGGGGTGAGCAGGAAGGAGAGGGCATCTAGTCCCCAGCCTGACTGGTGAAGAAGCTGCAGGGAAGAGCTCTGGAGGGTTCCAGCACCTTCACCCAGAAACAGAAGAGGCCCAAAGAGGCACTGGCAGGAGCAGGGACAGGAAATCCTCTGAAATCCTACAGGATCCCTGTCCTCCTGTTAAGGGGGACTGGGTCTTGCTCATCTTGCCCAGGTGACCCTCGGCATCTATTCAGGTGAATGCATGTGGACGAGTGTTCTGGGGTCGCTGGCAGCGCCCAGGTCTGCTCTCTTCAACACCAGAGGAGGCGGGCTCTTCTCCGGCACACTCCTGCTCATTCCCCAGGACCCACCTTGAATGGCTCCTCTTTGGGGAAATCGGCACCACCAAGGGAAGCCCAAGTTCCTGCAGCGGCTGACATGCTGGGTGTGGCCAAGTCTCAACCCCTCTGTGTCCCCCATTAGATCAGTAACGTCTCGAGGGCCACCTTTTCTGAACTCCCAGTTCCCAGTTCATAATTGACGCTGGGTACGTTTGCGGAAGGGATTGGGGGGCCGTGGCTCTGTCCATCATCCTCGCCCTTTCAGCCGGCCACATATCCCTCCAGATGGCCAAACCTCTGGCTAGTTGTACCATCTCAATTGGACCCCGTGCTGAACAGGGAGGAGGGGACCTGGAAACATCTGAGCCCACCCTCACTTACTTCGTGGGTGAACTGAGGGCCATCTTGCAGATCTGGAGGGGACCGAAAGACCTGGACACCAATTGGGAAAGAGTCCCTGCAGGTTCTGGAAATCAGGGGACCGGACAGTGGGAGCCATAGGGGTTTATTCTCACGGGTTGAACCAGGCTCCTGGGAGAGTTATGGCCTCTCTAAGCGGGGTGGGGCCTGGGGTAGAAACTGCTCCTGGGCACGCAGCCGGCCTGGTGGCATTGATGCCACCAGGTTTCGGGAGAGAGGAAGGACTTTTGCCTCAGTGGCCTCCTGGAGCCAGAGGACAAGGCTCAGAGTCTTTACTCTTGTCCCAGGTTGGGGAGGGGGAAGGAAGGGGTCAGAGACTAGCAACAGAATGTGTTTAACAAACAGCTATCAGCATTTTCTGAGTGGAGGGCCCAGTTTTGAGTGCTTTTCACACTTTAGTAATTTGTTTAATAATCGCCCTTATTATCTCTTTTACAAATGAGGAGACCAGGGTACAGAGATGTTTAGGAAATTACCCAGGGCACACAGCTAGTAAGTGGAAGAGCTGGGATCCAAACCCAGACAGTCCGGGCCAGGCCTGTGCTCTTAACTACTGCACTCTGGGTGCCCCGGGACACACCATCTCTGAATGCCGTGGGTGCCTCCTGCCTGTCCAGCCCTCCCCAGGACGAGGCCCTCCTTGGCCTCTGGGTGTGAAGCTGGCTCCTTCTGGCTCCCGGGACCTGACCCAGCTACACACAAAATGCATCAGGTTGACTGGGCCGAGACAGGTGCCTCTAGGGCGTGTGTGAGCACTTACATGCACACACGTATCTGTCCATGTGCACACACGTGTGCACACACGTATACCGGCTTGCCCGTGCTCGTGCACCTGTGTGCCCCCACGTGTGCGTAGGCGCCTGTGCCCGTGGCCACGTGGGCGGTGGGGTGGGGAGGAGGGGGCAGTAGGGAGGGGGCGCCGGTCTCACCTTCAAAGAGGAAGGTCTCGTTCCAGTGGGGGTTCAGGTTCTTCCGCTTCACCTTGGTCTCCAGCTTGTGCTTCTTGTCCGGCAGCAGGTAGATCTTGACGAAGGGGTCGCTGGTGCCGCTGAAGTCCTTGGCTGGCAGCTCCTGGGCCTTCATGATCTTCACGGTGAGCGTGGACTCCTGGAAGTTGTAGCCGACGCTGAACTGGATCCTGCCCAGGTTCTCTCGGCTGCAGCCCTCGTGGGCCTCGTCCTCCTCCGAGCCTGGGGACAGCTGGGGGCGGGCGAGAGGCGGCAGGTTGGGGAGGGCTCTGCCCCCCGGGGCCACCTGTAACCCAGCATGGCTGAGAAGCCTTTCTGCGCTGGAGGCGGGTCCCGCTGCCACAAGCTGCTCTCTGCTGCTGGCCACACGTGGGGCTGGCTGGAGGTGGTGGCCCAGCCCGCATTCATGGCCGGAGGAGGAGGTTCAGGCCAGCGAGCAAGTACCTTGACCAAGGTCTCTTAGGGAGAGAGGGAGGCGGATCCAGGAACGGCCCCCTCTTCCTGAGCCCCGGATCTGTGTGTAGAGACCCCCTCTCCCACCTCCTGTCACAGTCCTGGGTCAACCCCCTCCAAGTGCTGGCCACCACAGCTGCCCTCATCTCCCCAGGTCGGGATGCCTCTGCCTTGGGGCGTGCGGGTCCCTGGGTCCCCTCCACTCTCCCTCCTCCCCTAGCCCTGTGGGCCCTGGGGACATGCTGACCCCAGCCTGGGCTGCAAAACAGGTGGGAGGCTGCTCGCAGCTTCAAGAGTTTAGCACGGTGTTTCTGATGAAGGCGACTCTCTGGGGTGCAGGGGGTGATGCAATTTACTAAATGAGAAAGGCAAGCGTTCCGCGGGCGATGTCTATTTGTGTGAGGCAGCGTCACCAGGGAAATGAAGAATACAGATCTGCCCCTCCCTGTCCCCAGGGAGTCTGATTGGATCAGGCTGGGTGGGCCCTGTCTCCAAAGGGCCTCAGATGGCTGCACTGCGCGCCGGGCTCAGGACCACTGGAGGGGACTGCACCTGCCCCCGGTACCCACTCTCAGGGCGGGCGCTTGGCAGCCAGGGACTCAATAGGAAGTCCTGGGGAGGGTGATTCCCACCTGACGTGGGAAAGTAGGCAGCAGCTGGGGGGTCTCCCTGTCCAGGGTCTGAAGTGTGGCTACACAGAGGGGGCATCTGGGCAGGCTTGAAACCCTGCCACTTCCAGCTGCTGGGGTCTAGACCCATCAGGTCCACTGGCCCCCCTCCCTGCCTCTGCCGATTAGATGGGAGCCAGGAATTGGACCCGGGGTGCCACCGTTCAGACAAAGCTGCAGGTGGCTATCTATTCTCCCCCACGGAAACCTCCACATCCCCTCCTGCCTCCTAGAGTGGCGGCCACGGGCTCTGAAGTGCTCCATGATACAGGTAATAGTAATGCAGATAGGGTGCACCTACCATGGCAGACGACTCTTAGTCACCTTCTTACTGCCGGGCCAGGCAGTTGTCACCGCTCTCTAGCTGAGGAGACTGGCTCAGAGAGGTTAAGTCACATGTCCAAGATGGCACAGCAGTAGGAGCCCTCTCTGACTTGAAGGCCTGCTCCTTCCACCAGAGCAGGCCCACACCCCAGGGTGATAGGAGACTCCCCCCAGCCAGCAAAGCCTTCCCTGTGCCAGGTGAGAAGCTATGGATCAGCTGCCTGCCACCCCTGCCCTGTGCCAGGTGTCCCACCCTCAATCCTTACTCCCAACAAGGCAGGCACAACTGGTTTCCAATTTGGGTTTGGAGCACAGAGAGGTTGGGTAACTTGTCTCAAGTCACCTTGCCCGAATGGTGAAACGGAACCTGCACGCAGGTGGCGCCCAGGCATTCTGAGCACCCGGCACCTGGCTCTGGGTCCCACACCCAGACCTGGGGCTTTACCCCTGTGGGCAGGGGTGCCAAGCGGCCTTTGCTGGTCTTCCTCACAGTGGAAGCCTGGGCCCTTGGTTGACCAGATAGCCCTGGAGCTCCAGCCCAGGCCCTCTGAGGACATGGCCACCCGACCAGGGTCGGCTCATGGAGTCCCCTTCACCTTGAACCTCCGCTTCTGCATCTGCAGAATGGATGCCACGGGACATAGCTTGTGAGGTTCCTGGGAGGTCTAGATGGGTCCATGTTCCTTCCACAGTCCTCCTCTGTAGCCTGCCCCCCGGCCCAGGCAGCAAGAGCCTGGGACATCACATGGGTAGGCAGGGCCAGCAGGGCCACTCACCTTCCCCTTCCCTTCTAAAGTTGGGGTGCAGTCGTGGGTGACTAGAGCCCCAGCTGAGGTCCTTTGGTCACCTGGCTCTTTGCTCCCCAAGAGGGTGGTCTAGAGGAGTCCTAGGTGGCTTTCACTTCAGAAAGTGCCCACTCCCAGCTTCCTAAGCCACAGTCCTGAGCCCTAAAGAGCTATCTTCCTGGCACCCAGGCTGGCCACCCCATCCCAGCCCCTGGGAGGTGCTGCCTGAGCCTCTTCCCCAGTAGTTAACCCCCCAGGTCACCCAGCCAGGCCCTGTGCCAGGGCATGGGCACCTCAGATGTCAGGGTGGTCTTGACACCACCCCCCAGCGCCCCTCTGCTGGTCGGCTCTGGGTGCCTGACTCCTGTCTCCTGAGTGCAAGCCTCTGCAGGTTGAAGTCACAGGGACTAATTCTCCTGCTTATCTTTACAGTCACTGTTAATGCCGATGACCTGGCGCTGGCATACGACTGGGCAATTAGACTCTGCCCTCCCACCTCTGGGCATCTGCTGAGCACAAGAGGGAGATGGGCCTGCACTTCCTTCCGCTGCCACGCCTGTGGGCCCCTCCCTGAGGGCAGCAAAGGGCAGGCAAGCTGGCTGGGAAAGGGCTGTCCCTTCTGGGAACCTGGCTACTGGAAAATGTAACCAATTACCGGGCTGTGGTAGAGGCAGGTGGGCTGTGGCAAGGGGTGTCCAAAGCAGAGGATGACCAGGGCTGTCTGAACAGGTAGGGGAGACAGGAGGGAGACGGTGCAGGGCCAGGCCTGTGGGAGACTGTGGCTGGCGAGAGAGGGGGGTCCAGAAGCCACCGGATCTGGGATGGGAAAGTTCTGATGCCCTAGCCTGGGTCCAACAGAAACGTGGACCCTCCAGCCCTCTAGAGCCCACTGACTGGAAGTCGGCCTCTTACCAAGGTGGCTTGCGGTCTGTGTGCACATGGGAACTTGGGAAATGCCAGGCTAGCAAGGGGCAGCCGGGGTGGCTGGTTAGAGCTGGATGCAACCCTAAATGGCAGAAAGGGGGGGGGTGCCTGGAGGTTTTGTGGGGCTCAGGAAGGGTGGCAGGTGGGAGAACTCTGAATTGATGTCAGGACTGGGAAGGGCCAGAGGGTCCCCAAGCCCACTTCCCTGTCTCTATAGGTGGGAGGGTGACCAAGGCAAGGACTTGCCCCAGGTCGTGTCCAGTAGGAACAGATCCCACCCTTAGGCCCTTCTAGATCCTTCTTGGGACTTCTGAGCTGCCAGAGCTTTAATGGTGCTGCCTGGAAACCCCTCTGGCCTAGTTCAGGGACTCTGGAAGTACAGGAAGGACAAGTGGCCTCATTGCTGCCACCAGGGGGCGCCATATGAACCACACCCTTGGCCTTGGTGAAGCACTCTAGGGTCTGAATCCCGCAAGCTGTCCCCTCATAAGAGTCAGGACCTGTGGTTCTGCTCTCCTCTTCTCTGAGCCTCCCAGCAATGGGAAGTGGGGAGGGTGCTGGTGTGGGGGTGAGATGGCCTCAGCTGGGAGTTCCACCCCAGGGGTCCCGCCCCAAGTCATCCTACTGCCCCAAGTCTACTACCCGGCTTTTTATCTACCAGCCTTTCTCTCTCTCACGAGGTCCCTTCTCAATCTGGAAGGGGATCAAAGCAGGAGAGGCGTTCTTACTTTCACCCGACTGATGAGGAAACTGAGGCCCAGAGAGGTCATTTTGGTGAAAAGAGCTGAGAAGAGACCCCAGGCCTTGCTCCCTCAAGTCACACTGTCAGCACACTGTGCCTAGCTCTCCAGGCTACCGCTGGCTGGGTCCCCTGCCCAAGCAGGCCAGTCCCAGGCCGTCCAGTTTCCAATACACACACACACACACACACACACACGCGCGCGTGCGCACGCCTTGCCTCCCAGCCCAGCTCTCTGTGGGGCCCAGGCCCCCCGCCTTTCTCACCATGAGCATCTCGCTGGTGAGGGAGTTGACGAGGTCCGAGACGGAGGAGCGGGGCTCGGTCCGGCGGTCAGACTCATCGTGGGGCGTCTGGCCTGGCACTGGGGCTGTGTTCACCGCCTTACCTCCTGCGGGCAACCTGGGAGAGGGGGAGTCCCAGTGAGTCCAGACTGGAGCTGGGCTGGGCTGGGCGCCACAGGCCTGGAGTGGCAGCGGGACCTTCTCGGAGGACCTGAGCCCCTGCCACCTTCTGCAGGTGGGCAGAGGCAGAGCTCGTGTCTGTCAGGAGGCCTGTTTTTCCCCAAGGACTTGAGCTCAGGGCCCATCCCCCTTGCAGCCTCTGCCCCAGGTGCCTCTCGCTTAACTAACCCCATGGGGGGCTGTTTGGAGTGGGGTTCCCCCTCTTCGGGTTCCCCAGAAGCCTTCTAGCCCTCAAGCACTGGCTGGCATGGTTGGTCTGAGTCTGCACCCCTGGTTGAGTCTGCACCCCCCTGCTCCACCCTGCCCCCCAGCCTGGGAGGGGGAGGCTTACTGGGGAGGCTCTGGGTGGAGACCAGGTGCCTCTACACGTCATGACCCTCTGCAAACATGCCAGTGTCTGTTTCCAGGTGTCCCACCTATTTACTCAGGCTATGCAGAGCACAGGTGCTCTTCCACCCTCCGGACCAGGTGAGGTCAGGACCCCTGTCCACACAGCTCGCTCAGGCAGAATTTCTACCACAGCCCAAGTGTTCTCTGTCTGAATCCTCTGAAGCACTAGCCACTGGCCACATAGGTGAGCAGGCATTCGCAGTGCGGCCAGTGTGACTGAGAACTGAAGATTTTATTTAATTGAAGCTAATTTAGATTTAAAAGCACCTACTGGGTAGGGCAAGTTGTCACCCGTGTGCTCCCCAGTCCCCACCCTGCTCCTACTCGGAGGTGTGCACACTTGATGAGGCTCTCACCCAGGACCAAAGAAAGATGGGGGACCCACCGAGCAACCAGTCAGCACCCAGCTCCATGCCGTTCCCAGGAGGCTAGGAGCTCTGGCTCCGCGGCCGGGTGGGAAGCCCGGGCTATGGTCAGCTGGGAGTCAGGAAGGGGCTCCTGAAAGCCTGCCCAGGGACCAGGCTGGAACGTCCCATGAGAAGGAAGAGGTGGGGGCAGGCAGCGAGGAGGTGATGGGGACCGGCAGCTGGGGCCTGGGACGGGCTAAAATAGAACAGCCTCCAGAGCAGAGTCACAGACTGGGAGCCACACAGGCTGGACACAAGCCGCGGCCCTCTGCTACAGACTGGCCACCAGCACACAGGTGGCCACGACAGGCACATACAGACATGCACGGATATGCCAGGCCCTGGAGGGGAGGCCAGGACCCAAGAGCAGGGTGTGCACACAGACACGCACAGACACGCACACACCAACACACAAGGCAGGCAGACACCCGGGGCACAGGGAGAGAATAGCATGGGCATCAGGCAGGTCAACCAGAGCAGCCGTGAGGACACACACAGTGATGGGCACACTTAGGTCCCCAGAGGAAACCCACTCGGGGACACCCAGGCATACCAAGGTGCGCACGTGAACCGGGACAGACTGAAACAGAAAGGAGGAGGAGGGACAGACACCCCAATTATCAGGTGCCTGATACACCTGCTGTGAGAACCTGGCCACCCGCCCCGCCCTCAACAGGCTGGACACCCTTCCCAGAGGCACGGACACGGCAGCACACGTGCGGCCCCGCACACACGGGGACACACGCGCACACACACACACACACACACACACACACGTGGACACGTGCTCACGCAGACAGCGCGGGGAGGAAGAGGAGACTGAAATAGCTGGAGAGGTAAAGTCAGGTTAAAAATAGAGCAGGAGAGGAGGAGAGCGGAGATTGACTGCTGGAGGTATGAGAAGTCGAGTCATTTTGGCCACGCCACAGCTCGGCACAGCTGCAGAGCAGCCTGGGGAAGATGGTCAGCGCCACCAAAGCTGTCGGAGGTCACAGGACAGAGAGACGGAGAGACAAAGGCATGGGGAGAGGCAGAGGGAGAGGCCAAGGGGCCCGTCACCGGCCCAGGGACATCCCTGTGAGGAGCAGATGGGAGGAAGGAGGCAGAGAGAGAAAAAGAGGGAGAGAGAGAGAGAGAGAGAGAGAGAGAGAGAGAGAGAGAGAGGCCAAGAAAAGTTAGTCAGAGACATGTGAAGAAGGCTGCTGGGTGGACAGGGACAAGGAGGAGCGAGGCGGCCAACAGGAGAGGCAGAGAGGAGGCAGGGGACACACAGGGGCAGAGGAACATGGTGGCTTCGGAGGAGGCGAGCAATGGGGGTGGCCTGGCCCCGCCCTGCCCCCCACCGGGGTGGGGGTGGGGCCACGGTGGAAACCATTTGGATCCCAGGAGCGATGGAGAGAGGATGGCTGCGAGCATGAGGTGGGTGGGTGGGTGGGTGGGTGGTGCAGAATGAGTGAGGCAGTCGCCCTCCTGGGGCCAGCGGCCAGCTACCCCCCAGGTCCAAGAGCGCTCCGAGGTCCTACCTAGAGGCCCAGGGTTTGGAGGGTCCTGGAGTGGGGGCTTCGGGGCCTTCTGGGATTGAAGGGATGGTAGGGACTGCCCCTCCCGCCTTCCCGTGGTCCCTTGGCCACACTGCCATCTTGTCTGGGACCTGGAGTGGCTCTTCCTCCTCCGTTGGGCCCTGTCTACCACAAGCCTGTTGCTACGGGCCAAGGGAGGCATGTTCTCCCAAACAAGAGCCACAGGGTCCCTGGGCTGGGAGGGGTGGAACGGGGTGCAGAAGGGCAGACTCTGGGTCTGGAGGGGAAAGCTGAAGAGGGACAGGTGGTCCAGCCAGTACTGCAAGGTTGGAAGTTACCGGAGCCCAGAGGGTGGGGACCAAAGATGCCTGGGCCTAGCAAGGATGGCCACGCCAAGCTTTGGGGTGGGGAGGGCCTGCTAGGGGAATCACTTGACTCTGTAGCCCCCCTGGGGTGGCCCACCATTGGGGAAATGCTCCATGGGCCGTGAGGAATGAGTTCCCGGGTGGGTGGGCATGGCCAGGTGGGAATGGTAGGTGTCCACTGGGAAAGTCAGGTTGGGTGGGGCGAGAGCTGCCACCTCCACGCCCCTCCCCCTTTCCCAGGAAGGCAGAGGACAAGCTGATGTCATGATCAGAAGGGATGGGTGTGTTAAAATATGAAGTGAGACCTAAGTGGTGAGGAGGTAAAAATAGGCCGTGGGGACGATGAGCCGGCTGGTCAACACGGGTGGGGTGAAATCTCGTTTCCAGCCTGCGTCTGCTCCCTCACTCTCCACACCTCTCCCCAGCCAGAGGCTCAGGTTCTTAGCAGGCTTTCGGGGGGCTCTAGCACCCCTGCGTCCTCTTGTCCGTGACCCTGGCCCTCTCCCCATGGCCCTCTGGCCTGCCTGTGGCCCAGCATTGAGAAGGGCCCAGGTGGGTTGGGAGTGGCAGGTCCCGCCTCTCCCCATACCCCGGACACGGGCCCAGAGCCTGACACCATCTGTGCCGAGGAGTGAAAGGCCAGGGCCCCACTCTCCCCGCCCACTCTCCAGGGACTCGCGGCCCACCACAGACATGCAGCATGGACTCGGCGGGAAGGAGATGAGAAGGCCGGTCTCCAGAAGCCGCGGGAGGGACAGCCAGTCCTCGGGGTCTCAGGCTATCCACTCTTTCCTAACCCACAAGCCCCTGGCAGCAGCCCGGGCCAGTCCTTTCCTGCCCCTAAAGGGTCATCTGTCCAAACAGTCCCTGTCCAGCTCACAGGGTCTGACAAGTGCTCTAGCCCAAGGCCCATTTCTTCATTAGAAGCTTAGCATGTCTGAGCCGGAAGGGCTGCTCCTTAGAGGTCACCCTGCTGGTCCCTGACTCGACAGCTGCAGAAGCAGAGGCCTAGGCAGGGCCGTGACCTGCCAAGGCTGCAGAGTGAGGCGCTGGCCACACCAGCGGTATGGGCAGTGTCCTGGCTGCTGGGCCTCACGTCCCATTGACCTTGTGGGAAGCAGACCTAACACAGGTGACGAGCCCTCCTCCCATCTCTGGGACCACAGGTGTGTGATCATCCCAGCCTAAGGCCAGGTCGGGAGGAGGCTGGGTGAGGTGCAGGATGCCTCCTTCACTGAGGCCCCCCACCTTTCCCCTTCCCCTGAAGCAGTGCCCTCCTGGACTCTGGGGGCAGTGGGAGCTGCTTCCCTGAATTCCCAAAGGCCCGGGCTGTGGAGGTGTGAGTGCTCAGCCTCTGCTCGGCCCGTGCTCGGCCCGTGCTGCGGCCACATGGCTATTCCGGGTCTCTGCAGGGCCCCGAGGGTAGCAGCGACCCTGGGCGCTGACGGAACCAGGCCCCCCCTTGCGCCAGTAGCTGCCTCAGCTGCTCTTGGCCCTGGACCCCACTCCCTCCTCCTGAAACCTGGCCTTAAGGGCTGCCCTTCTGGTTCGTTCTGGTCACCAGGCCTCTCCCATGCCCCATCCCCTCCTCACCAGGGGCTCCCCTTCCATGGCTGAGCAGCCCAACAGGACCTCCAGGCAGCAGGGGGGTTGAGGGGGCGGGGATGAGGGGGTGAGGCTGGCGCCCTCCCCTGACATCCCCTCCACAGTCCACCAACCTCCAGGGAAACAGGGATTTCCGGGTCGGGGGTGGGGCAGAGATGAAAGATGGAGGGGGCAGCAGAGGTGGGCCAAGCAGGGAGATGGGGCCAAGAAGGCTGGGCTTGCTCCCGCTGCCCGCCCGGGCCAGCATGCTGGGGAGCAGGCTTGATCCAGAATGGTCCCTTCATAGCCCCAGGGGCACCACCAAGGTGGCTGTGAGGGGGCAACAGCTGGGGAGGGGGCTCGTCCTCCTGCTCCAGCGTCCGCTGAAGGCACCACCGCCTGGTCCAGCAGCCGGGCCGGTCAAGGCGGTCGGCCTCCCATGCCTCCGTCTCTGCGGCGCCGTGGGCCTCGCCCGTGCTCGTACCTCTTGTCCCCCTGAGCGTTCTGGTTCTGCTGGGTTCCTGGGTTTTGCAGGTCAGGGATATTGGCAAAGTCATCCTGTTCCGAAAGCCCTAAGACCAAGGATAGCACCACCATCCGGCCTTCCCTGCCCGGTGGGCAGCCCACCAGCCGGGGCGAGACCAGGAGGCCCCACAGGCAGGGGCAGGGTGGGGGAAGGAGAGACAGAGACAGAGACAAAGAGAGAGAAGAAAAAAGCGTAAGAAACTGGCCCTGCAGGAAAAGAAAAGCCAACTTCAGGACTGTCAACAGTGGTGGGACAGAGGAGGGAGGCGGGCAGGGCACAGAGGGGAGCTGTCCTCAGCCTGGGACCCCCTTGCCTTGGATCAAGAGCAGACTGTTGCGGGGGGGGTGACATGACACAGGGCTGAGATTGTCAGTGGTGGGTCAGTTCCAAGGGAACACATAGAGACAGCTGGGGGCGGTGGGGGCAGGAGTGGAGCTCAGGTCCTGGGACATGGCAGATTTTTAAAGGCTAATGAATCCCCAGCTGAAGTCGCTCGGGTCATCTTGGCCCCTGGGAGAAGGGGGCGGGGCTCTGTGACCATCTGGTTCTAGGATTGTGCACGCAGGTTCAGGTTCTCAGAGGGGAGCATCTTTGGGGTTTTTTGTTTGTTTTATGGTGCTGGGGATTGAACCCAGGGCCTTGTGCATGCAACTGAGCGATAGCCCCAGCCCTATCTTAGAAATTTGAAATCCAATGGGCACTGCACCCTGTGGTCATGGAAGCCCATCACAGACCTCTTTGGGTCATGGTCAACCAGATGTCCTTGAAGCCAGAAGGGGCCCAAGGATGTACAGCCCATCAGAGGAGAATGAAAGTCCCTTCTGGCATGTGGTGTACTGGGCACAGCAGACCCTCTCCTGTGTCCCCCTTTCTAGAGATCCAGGGAATGCCTGCCAAAGACTGAGGGTCCTGTTCAGGGGCCTCTCACTGGAGAAGCAGTCCAGAAGGCACGGAAACGTGAAGGCAGAGAGAGAGTGCAGGAACTTGGCAAGGTGTGGAGAAGCCTTGGCAGGACTGCAGGGAGCCTGCGCCTGCAGAGGGTGATGGTGCTCTGAGGGCAGCATGGCCAGGGCAGAATGGGTGGGCAGGCACGGAGAAGGCCAAGTGTCTTGGAGTGGACAGTAGTCTGGGGTCAGAGGTCATAGTGCCTTCTCTGAGAACCACTGGGCAATGCCAGGGATCTTTGCTGGGGTCACCTGCATTTTCCTGGGAAGAAAAGGAAGCGTGGGTGGCGGCTGCCTCTCGAAACCATCAGAGTCCGTGAGCATTTTCTGGTGGCTTTGTGGAGCTCGTCGGGTGTTATGTCTTTCATGAAAACAAGGAGGCATTCTCAGATGGGGCGGGCCTGAAAGCCAATCACAAGAAGGGCCAAGGGAAAGGTGACAAGATGGATGGAATGTTCTGGAAGGGAGAGGATCCTGGGTCAGGAATCTACCACTTCAACCACTGAAGGAAGGCAAGAGCTGGCTGTGATTATTCCCCAGAGAGATCATCAAAAAGGACCTCAAACAGGTGAGAAATGGCCTCTGAGATGAGGGCTGAGAGCACAGGGGTTCTGGAGAGAGGAAGATGCCCCTGGGGACTGAGCACCGGGAAGAAGCTGGGTAGCTGCAGGGTCCTGCTTTGTCTTTGTCTCTTGGTCCTGGGCACAGCCACTGCAGGCTGACACTTGTTCTTGCATATAACTTTTGGGGAGCAACGCTGCCGCTTCCCTCAGGATGAGTCCTTGTTCCCTTTGTTCCTGCCCACCGGTACTCTCTCAGAGTTGGTAAAATTCCATTTGGCTGCTCGGGAGCTGGTGGAGCTGGGGGAAGGCAAACCAAGGGAAAACAACATGTTTTTCCCTGGTTAATGCATTTTTCAGAGACTCCTTTTGCTCTTCTTAAAAACAGAGTGGCCTCTGCATAAACACCCAACTTGTCACTCTCTGCAGCTTTGCAGGCCGCAAGGGCAGGATAAGGGGCAGGAGCCAGAGAGTAGGGGAAGATGCTGGCCATGTTGGAGGGGATGCCCATTGACCAAAGGGTGGGTCTTGCAGGGCCTGGACGGCCTCCTCCCAACCTGACCCTCTGAAGGGGCCTTGGTATTGGGAGCAAGAGAAGAGTCTCCAAAACAGGTCACCTAAAACTGCATGGCATGGGTCAGCAAATGGTGGTCTGTGGCCTGTTTGTGCACAGTCCATAGGCTGAGAATGTTTTGTACATTTAATTAATTAATTTATTTTTTTGGTACTAGGGATTGAACCCAGGGGTGCTTAACTATGGAGCCACATCCCCAGCTCTTTTTTTATATTTTTATTTTGAGATAGGCTCTCATTGAATTGTTTAGGGCCACGCTAAATTGCTGAGGCTGGCTTTGAATTTGCAATCCTCCTGCCTCAGCCTCCCGAGCCACGGGGATCACGGCGTGTGCCACCGCACCCAGGTGGTTCATATAGTTTTAAAGGGCTAAGATTAAAAAAAGAAGAAAGGAAAAAGGAACATGTGATGGAGACGACGTGAGTCCTGTAAAGCCTAAAATATCATCAGGCCTTTACAGGCAGAATTTGCTGACCACTGCTGGGGGCAAGTAGAGGAGGTGGGGGCTGAGAGGCCGGTGACTTGGGGGCAGCAGCAGGTAGGGGGAGTGAGAGCTCCTGTGTGGGTAGAAGGGCAGGCACAGGATGCTGGCACATTGAGGGACACCCATCACAGGATGCTAGCATGTGAGTGGCACCCATCAGGTCCCGGTTGACTAGGAAGGTGGCGGGCACTTAGTACCCAGGGCTCCTCCTGCAGCTGGGGAGATCCTGGACACATTCCGATGCCATAAGGACAGGAAGTAAGGAGCAGAGAGGTGTGGGGTCCGGCTGGCCTGCCGTTCTCTCCAGGCCATGGTAGAACCAATTCCTTGACTCTTCTAGATCTACTCCAGGGCCACAGCGTCCATCCCAGACAGGGGGCTTTGCCGGGCATCTTGTGTGGTGCAGGGATCCCGTGGATCTGAAGGGTCAGTGGATAGGCTGCCCTGACTTGACAGACAGCCAGGCAGCACCCTGCTGGGCTGGGGCCACAGGTCTCTTGCATGGGCATGAAAAGCTGGTTCTTCTGTCGGAGGGCCTTTCCCGGGGGCACTGCCCCCAACTGCTCTGGAAGCTCAGGCTGGACTCTCAGCTGGATAGACAGACGCTCTGAGGAGCCTGCATGCCTTCCAATTCCCTGTATCTTGTCGTGAGCTGGGCCTCTGTCTTGGGCTTACCCTTCTTCCTCCCCTTCTCCTCTCCCAGGCTTACTCTGCTGGTCTCCAGCTCCTGAAAAGTGTTCCCAGGGAAGACCCGGGTGATGGGAATGGTCCCCAGAGCCTGGAAGGAAGCCCACGTTAGGCTGGAGGAGGGTGTGATGCTGGGAACTACAGCCCATACGGTCTTGGGCCGAGAGCAAGTATAGGTGCCCAGAAGGCTCTTGGGGAGGGGGCTTCTGGGCAGGGGCCTGTCCCTTAAGGCAGGCAGCAGGGGGCGCTAACAGCTGGGGGAAGTGACTAAGGTTGGATGCTGGCAGCGGGTTCCTCCTGGGCCTGTGCACTTGAGAGAAGGCTGTGGTTTACAAGTTCGGAAGCTTTGGGAGCATCTCAGGTTTGTCCTCAGGGGAAGGGGCATTATGGGGAGGAAGGAGCCCTGGGAAGCCATGGCAGGAGCTGGAGGACAGGTGGCTACAGAAGGTCAAAGAGACAGGGGACAGGCTGATGGCAGGGACAGGGGAAGTGAGAGGGAGGGAGGAAGTGTGGGGCAGGAGGCTGGCAGAGTCAGGTTACAGAGAGGAGGTCAATTGGAGTGGAGGAGGGCAGGACCCTGGAGGGGGAGTGGCAGAGAGGGTTAGGAGGGGAGTAGGGCAGAGGCGAGGCTGGCAGGGAGGCCCAGAGCAGCCTGGGCCTGTCCGGGAGGAGACGGACCTCAGGGACTTCTGTAGCACGGTCTAATGTCTCCATTTAACTTTGGAGGTGTGGGTCCTTTCTCTGAGCACCAAGAGGGTCCAGGGGTCCTCAGAGTAGAGGTAGCTCAGGTTACAGGGATGCTCGGGCACTAGCCACAGAGGCTGCCGAGGGGACCACTGAGATTGCTTGGCACACTGCCAAGGATATGGAGGACGCAGGATGACACGTGACCAGCTGCTCCCAAGGAGATTTGGGGGGAAGGAGGCTGGAAGGGGGAGGTGGGGGGCTGGCCCGCTCAAGGGGAGGACTTACAGGAAGGATTTCATGTCCAAGCCTCGGTTTCGAATCTGCCCCACCACGTGGTCCCAGCTGCCCGGGTTGGAGCGGCTGCGGCCCCCGGCCGCCCGGTACTTGGAGCCGGCCGAGGTGGCCTGCCGAGCCTGGCCCCGGCCATAGGCCCGGGGGTTGGAGCCCGGTGCCGAGGCCGCGTGGGCCTGCAGCTGGCCCAGGCTCTGGCTGGTGGTGGGCTGGCTGGGCTGCCGGGCCCGCTGGTGCTGGCTCAGGGGCTGCTGCAGGCTCTGCTGCCGCATCAGGGTGCGGGGTCGCTGGCATTTCGGCTCTCCCGTGGAGCTGGGGATAGACTCAAGGGTAGTGGCCGTGGACAGGGTGGAGTCCTCGAAACTTGGGGCGGGTGGAGGAGAGGAGAGAAAGGAGAAGCAGGTGAAGGGATCACAGTGGAGGAGAAAGGAGCCGAGGGCTAGGGCTCGAGGCCCCAGAGCAGGCTGCGCTCGCTCGGCTGGACCTCACCAAGCCGCCATCTGAGTCGTCCTGGCCGCCGTCGCCGCTACTGCCTCACCCATGAGGCTATAAAGCCCGTGTGCCCACCCGGAGGCCCCCAGGTCGGCCCCACCACCCTGCCCTCGGCCCCGCTAGGCTACAGCCCCGATGCCTCCTGTCTGGGCCGACCTCTCTGCCAAACTGAGGGCGGTGGCTGCGTGGTGAAGGCAGGTCCCTGGGCCCTGAGGCTGCTGTGGCGTGGCCGCCGCTCCCTCTGCTCTCTGGATGGGGGACACCAGGAAAGGCTGTCTCTGTGTTCTAAGTACTACTGTCCTTCGGAGACACGAGGAAATCCAGGCCAGCACCTGAGCTGGCCTAGAAATGCCTGGTGAGGGGGATCAGCCAGTGGTCCTTAGAATTTGTCCATGGAGGGGAGGGAGGAGGTGGTCTTGGGCCCGCAGACCACTGCTCTGAGGTCAAGGGATGTATCTTTGCCCTCCTCCCAGGACTCTCTGGTCATTTGACCCAGTGCTGACAGAGACTCGGGTGACTATCTTGTCTTATTCCTGAGAGTACCACCAGCTTCTCTGAAGAGCAGTGGGGAGCCGGACAGGTAAAGACAGGAAATAGGACCTGGCAGGTGAGAGGCCGTGTAGGGTCAGAGAGACCTGGGATCAAAGCATCTCTGCCACTTACTCACAAGAGATGCTGGGAAAGGTGTCTCCTCTCTGGGCCTCAGTTTCTTCATCCGTATGATGGGAGTTTGAAACAATGGTACAACCTGAGTCACCTCCATCACAGAGGTCAGGGGAAGCGCTGTATCTGTAAACACTCTCACGCCACTGTCTGACGTCAGGAGTCTGTGGTTCCCCTTGACATAACCTGCCTGCTTTGTGCCCTGGCCAGAGATTTCAGTATATCCCAGAGGCAGGGCCAGAGGCAGGATGTCACTAGAGCACCAGAGACTGGGGCCAGAGCTTGGGCTGAACAGCTCCAGGTCAGCTGCTTCTCCTCCCCGAACTTCAGAGTGCAAACCTCCTCTTCCACCTCCCTTCCCTCCCTCTTCCAATCCAACGACTAGGGCAGGGGTGGGTAACTGTGTAGCCTGTGGGCTGCATCCGGCTCAACACTGCTTTTGTAAATAAAGTTTTATTGGAACATAGCCACTGGCATGAGTTTACAGACTGTCTGTAACTGCCTTTCTGCTGCCATAGCAGGGCCAAGCAGTGTGAGAGACAGCTGGCCTGGCAGAGCCTCAGTATTTCCTAGTTGGCCCTTCACTGAGGAAGTTTGCAGGCCCTGGCCCAGGACCACGGGGAAGCTGAGCACCCTGGTCAAGTGCCCACGGGAGTACTTGAGAGGAGGTCCCAGGGCCTTTGGGAGCCACGTTCACCACTGCAGCCAGACCTCAGCCTTGCTTACCCCCTGAACCTACCCTGGGAACCAAAAGACAACAGTTAGGCTGCCCCTGTGGGCTGAGAGAAAGAGAGAGAGAGGAGAGAGAGAGAGAGAGAGAGAGAGAGAGAGAGAGAGAGAATAGTAAAGAGAGAATGAAAGAGAAAGAAGAAAGCAAACATGGTTTCAGCTGCAGTCTTGGAGGGGCAGCAACCTGCCTGCCTCAGGCCTGGAGTCAGGGCTATCACAGGGGCAGGCCCAGGCCTGGCTGGCCAGGTAGGCCCACAGCTCCCTGGGGGCCGGCGGAGGCAAAGGGAGGGCAGCACATTGGCGGCCTCCTCCCCCTCCTCCTTGCTGACCTCATTTTGGTTTCCTATCACATCCAAAATTAGTCCAATTTACAACCTCTCAGTCACAGGAAACTAAAATTGGTTCCTTCAGGCCTGGAGCCAGCAAATGGCATGGCGGCCTAGCCAGCCTGGAGACTGGCGGGGGCAGCTTGGGGAAGGCGGGCATGGGACCTGACTCTGGAGGGGTGTGGGGCTTCCTCTGGGACTTCCCTGAGGCTAGATATGAGGGGAGAAGTAGACATGGTTCCTTTAAGCCAGCAAGCAAGTGAGGTCTCAGCCTGGTGGCCCTCAGGGGTCCCATTGGTGGGACTTCTAAAGAGAACCAGGTGGGCCCTATATTGAGCAACAGGAAGGCCCACAGCTAAGAAGGGGTCAAGGCTGTTGGCATGCCAAGGGGGTGGCTGATCCACTAATGGGGAATGAGGCTGTTCCAGTAGCTGAAAGTGGAGCCACATCCCATGCATGAGAATGGCCACAGTTGAGGGTCCTAGGACAGGAAGGGCTCCACTGTGGGGAACTGGAAGTTTCTAAAAGCCAAGATGAGAAAATCCTGCCCCTCAGGGGGGTGCATATCATCTTTGGAAAACAGGGACCAACCCTATGTCCATCACCCAAGACTGGGACTGACTGACAACCTCAGCTATTAAAAAGGGACAGCTCTTCTGCCTGACATCCAGATGATCCTCTGGCATCTGGAGAGAAGCTAGCTGGGGCTCAACAACCCAACCTCCAAGAACACCCAATCCCAGCAGCTGACAGAGGGACAGCTCACTGACCAAGACTGGGACAGCCAGTGGGGATGGCTGAGATGAGATGAACCAATGGGGCGGCCTGGCGGCCACTCATGGATGAAATTCTGCAACAGATGGTGTCATGGTTGACAAGCAAGACTGGGGAAAGCTGATGGAGTCACCAGGTGGTCGAGGATGGGTGGCTCAATGTCGGGTCTAGAGCCATCTGCTGGCTGAAGGAGGAAATGCCCAGGGGCTGATGGGTGGCAGAGGCAGGCTAAGGTGGACTGGCTCCACAAGGATGGGATGATCCCTTGGGGACAACCACGGGCCTGCTGCCTGTGGAGGGTGACCTGACAGCTGAGATGAGGTGGCCGGCCAAAGAGGACGGGGTGGCCGGAGGACTGAAATGAAGCTGCTCTGCGGGGGAGAATGGAATGACTGGGTGCTGGCAAAGGGACAGACTGGCGGGTAGCCACCGGAGGCTGGAATGGGACGCTGCATGGCGGAGTTGGTCGTGCCCAATGGCAAGGACGATGGGAGAATCTTGTGAAGAAATGGAATGAGCCAGAGGCCGAGGACGGCACCTCTGGGGGCAGAAGCGGGCATGCCAGGGGTCCCGCTGTCCACCTGGCAGGGGCGGGCCTGCGCTCGCGGCTCCCGCGGCCTCGGGGCGCCATCACTCACTTGGACAAGTTGAGCTTCCCTGCGGCCAGGTGGCTCTGCACCGTCCGCCAGCGGCCTCTCCCCGCCTTGCCACCGCTGCCCGGCTCGCTGGGGGCAGCCCCGCCGCTTCTCAAGGCGTCCTCTCCGGGTGGTGGCACCGGCGCCGGCTTCTCCCCCAGCCGGCCTTCCCGCTCCACCGCCAGCCCCGCCACGGCGGCCACTTTGGCGCCCGACAGGAGGGTGCCACTGAGGCATGCACGAGGCAGCCCGGCCAGAGGGGCACCGGGGGTGGCGGTGGGGGAGAGAGGACAGGCCACACGTGGGGGTGGAGGGGTGGAAGAGGAGGAGAGACAACGACAGATAAAAGGAAGAAAGAGACAGCGAGAGAGAAGGAGAGAGACAGACGGACAAGAGACAGACAGAGAGAGAGAGAGAGACATCAGCACTGCAGATGGGTTAACAGTGGAGCCTGCAGAGGAGAAAGGGGCACCGGGTGGGCTGGGGTCGGAGAACAACGCACCACGACAATGGAGGGGGGCCCCTCCCCACCGCCTGGGGCAGGGGCGGCGGGGGTAGGGGAGGGCAGCCACCTCCAACTCTATCCCACAGGACAACGAAGGGTTAACGACGGAGGAAGAGCGGGCTGTCCAGGCCAGGAGGCCCCCAGGCAGGGAGAGAGAGAAAGCCATGTTAGTCAGAAGTCATCACCACCACCACCACCATCACCGCCACCACCACCACGGACCACCGACCACCGACCACCGACCACCAGCAGCCACGGCAGCAGCGCACAGCAGGGAGGAAAAAGCGAGCCACAACCAAGAGGGAGGGACCGAACGGGCAACCCCATCCTGACTGCACAGAGGGTGGGGCAGTGGGGCCAGGTGGCTGGAGGGGGCTCTCCTGCGTGGCTGGCCCTGGGGCAGGGGTGGGACGGGGGCAGGCAGGCGCGGGGCAGGAGGGGTTGCTCGTCTCCATGGCCAGCCTGCCCATGGGGCGGACGGGTGGGGAGGTGGGGCAAGGAGCAGGGGGGAAGTATGGGGGCCGGAGAGGGCAGGGGAGAGGAGGGCGTGCGCGGATACTTGTACATATGATCAAACCAGGTAAAGTCACTCACTTGAGGGACAGTCGTGGGTCGCCATAAGGGGCGTAGGGTGAAATGTTTAGAATAAACTCCTTGGGAGGGTAGGAGCTCCATTTCTGCTGCACTGTGCTTTCATTGTTATTCCAAAAGTCTCTGTCTAGATCGCTGGAGGGGCAGAGAGAGAGGGAAGAAAACAGGGAGATACAAGAAGAAACAAGAACTCCAAGTCCTGCGGGGGCAGAAGGGACGGGACCGGGGTGGGCACCCACAGGGCGGGGCTTCGAGGGTCTGCTCCTGCGGGAGGAAGAAAGGCAGGCGGGCGCCACAGCCTGAGCTGGCACCTGTTCACGCGCACACATGTGCAAGCCCACACACGCACACGCACACACACTGGAGGGCTGGCCAGGGGAGGCCACACAGAAAGGAGGCAAGCTGCGGATGGGCAGACGGGAGCCTGGCGCCTGGGAAGCTGGTGGGAGAGAGAGAGACGACGAGAGCAGGGCACAGAGGGGGAGGGGGAGGGGACAAGCCTGGGTGGGGTGGGTGCAGTGGGAGAAGGTGAGGCGATGGTTTCTGGCTAGAAGGAGCTGGAAAGTAGATCCGATCCTGCTGCCAATGACCTCTCCTGGCCTCAGGCCCCCTGCCTGTCAAAGGAGAAGGCTGGTGGCTCTCCTCTCCCCCTCATCTCCACTGAGCCACTCCTGCCCATCCTTCCCATCCTGCCACTGGTCTGAGGTGCCCCCTGGCCCCTGTGCCCTCTCTCCTCCTCTGGCAAGAACAGGATGCACTGTGTCCATGAGACGGGGGGCAGGGTCTCTGCAAGCTGGAGAGCACCTCCACTCAGGACAAATGTGGTGCCGGGGTTAGCCCCTGGGAAAGGAAGGCGTTGACCTTGTTGAGGACAGCACAGGGAGCCTGTTCTGGGGGATGATGTGGGGTCTCAGGCTCAGGCCCCTGGTGTGTACCTGGCTGGCCAGCTAGGGCAGCCCCTCTCTGTGCCCCTGTCCTTTACTAAGGTGAAGCTGCTGGGCTCCTAAGGGACTCTCACCTCAGGGTCCCCGACCTTCCTGCTCTGACTTGTCACGCTGGAGGAGCTAGTATGCTAGACACATCCAAAGTATGGGGACTTTCAAGAGGGCAGGTGGCCAAAGTCCGGGTGGCCTGAAGACCCTGGTAGCCAAGAACAAGAGTCTCCACCACTTTGTCAGACTCCTAGGGTTCCAAGGGACAGAGAAAGGAGAGGCAGCTCCCAGGCCAAAGGACCGTTCTGGAAGGAAGCCTCCTCTGGCCCCTAAGAATGCTGCAGGGGGGGGGGAGGCTCTGGAGGAGCTGGCAGGGTGCCTGCTGTGTGCGTGTGTGCGTGTGCGCGCGCGCGCAGGTCACTGAGCCTGAGACCCTGCAGGTCCTGTCAGGGGTGGTTGGGGGAAAGGCACTGTGGGGGCACACCCCCTGATGATGAGGCAAACGTTGGGGGGGAACCTGCTTCTTTCCCCACTGAGAGTTTGACCTTGGCCTTGGTTCTTCACCTCACACTCGGGAACAAAGGACCAAAAGGTGACAGAAGCTGAGATGCCACCATTAGGCTCAGAAGAGTTAGTGGGCTCAGAATGTCTGACTGTACGAAGTTCATCTTGGAAAAGTCTCATGATGGTGGTGGGGGCTGTGTGCACAATGTTCAAAGCCCCAGCCCCGAGCCAGTTCCAGGGACAAGGAGGCTGGGGTGGGGGTAGGAGAGGCAGGATGGGCGCCAGGGGAAGCCGCTCCCTTGACAAATGACCCCATCCCCATCAGAGCTGTCCTTGGGGCCCCTTGGCAACAGGGCATCACACGAAGGTGTGGATGGGGCCTCCCTACATCAGGTGTCACAGAGCGGGAGCAGGTGGATGGCCTCCCTCCCCCTTCTCCTTTCAGATCTCCCAAATTGAGAGCCTCCCAACACTAGGTCCTAGAGAGAAAGATCCACCCAGTGCCACTGCCAGGCTAGTTTCCTGCCCTGTGTCCCATGGAGTTCCAGGGTCCCTCAGGTTCTCACTGTGTCACTAGAAAAGAGGATCTTTAATTCAGGAAGTGTGTGTGTGTGTGTGTGTGTGTGCGCGCGCGCGCGCGTGTGGTTCCTTTACGCAGACAAGGCAGAGCCTTTAACCCGCCCATGACTATCAGTATCACCAAAAGGGAGACAGAGTACACACACAGTGTTCCCTAAACTTGATTGCAGGTGGAACCCCTGATTCATGGCAAACCATTAATCATTTATGGGGCACAAGTGCTCCAAGGAACACGGTGAAGGAAACGCTGATCAAGAACGAAGCTTCCCAGAATCCTTGACAAGACAATCCCTTAGGGAGGTCCTAAGTCCACCAGGAGTTGTGCAGTAAATAAGTGGCACAAGCCTGGGAATATGGGTCACACAGACATAGGCAGTGACTCCCTTCCCCTCGCCCAGCAGGGTGAGGGTGGTCTTAGGTTGTGTGGATGGTGGGCTCAGGGTAGAGTTGGGCTGGACGGTGCTGCTGCCTCACCTTGTCTTAGAGAACCCTCAGGGGCACTGGTCCCAGCCTGGCAGAGATGGCTGCTGGCCCTGCTGGCCCTGCTGGCCTGCCTTCCCTTGCTGGGAATCCTGTCTTCTCGGGTGGCCCTTTCCAGGATTCCTGGCCCGGCTACATGCACCCCTGTTTGATCACCTGGCACAGATAGTCCCTGCAGCCCCGGGGCCAGTGGCTGCAGACAGCCCAGCTTGGAGTGGCTCCCCCACACTGTCCCTCCCACCTTCCGAAAGCTGGGGGCCTGAGCTCTGCACCAGCCCCCGAGACCTGCCAGCTCTCGGCTTTGAAGACTGGAGAGCACACAACCAAACCCGGCTTCAAAGACTCCCCACAGCCTCCTCCTGAGGCTTCCACCCACCCCGGCCTCAGCTGGCCCACCCTTCCTGCAGCCCCACCCCAGACACACTCCCGCAGCTTCTGTAAAGGGGCCAACCAGGGTCAGAGAAGGAGATGAAAACAGGGGAGGGGCAGGGAGGGGCCCTCCAAGTGGGAAGGAGGGGGAGAGCGGGACAGGGGCGGGAAGAGAAGAGAAAGAAAAACAGGGAAAGGGCTGGTGGGGGGAGGGCAGCAGGCCTGGAGGGAAAGGAGGGGAGGGGCTGGGGGCTCGGCTTCCTGGCAGAGCCCCTCGGCCGGCAGGTTTGGTCTGAGGCTAAGAGAGGGTGACCATGCCCCCTGAGTTTCCAGGAAAGGCTTGGGTTCCACAGGAAGAAAGGGCCGGGATGGACCGGCTCCAGGGAAGCCTCCACTCCCAGAGGCCGGCCCACTCCCGCCAGGTGAGCAGGCTTCTCCCGGGATCTTCCAGGGACCTCGGTAATGGGATGGCCAAGGCGGTCTGCGGGGGAAGCCAGACCTGTCTGCCACACGGGTCTCAGAGCAGGTCAGAGGCAGCAGGACCTGAGGTGGGGACAGGGAAGGGAGGCGACTCTCCCCACGGTTCTGCTTCCAGAGAGGTCCAGCACTGGGACCAGCTGGGTCCCCAAGGTTTGCCCGCCCCACCTTCCAAGTTGCCCTCAGAACACGGGTAGAATCTGAGCAAAGAGCCTGAGCCCAACAGGAGGAGGCTCCCAGCCCAGGAGTAGGGCCCGGGGAGGAGCTTAGAGGTCCAGGGACCGGCCAGGGGTCAGGACATGAAGGTTGGATGGAGGGAGCAGCAACCAGGCTTGAGGCAGAGAGAGATGGTGCTGGGGTGGGGACAGCCAGAGAAAGGACCTGGGCTCTGACAGCTTGTGAGGGACCAGTGGGGGCACAGGTAGAGAAGGAGGGCCCTGAGGGCCCAGAGATGCTGGGAATATGCAGAGCAGATACTGAGCATGGCCTCAGGGGCAAGGGGACACTGTGGACTGTGTGTGTGGCCAGGCCTGAGGAGGAGGAAGGGGTTCCTCCCACCTGGGTCACCTATGTGCCCCCCAAGCTGGCAGCCTGGCACCTACTTTATGGCCTTCTTCTCACTGCGCCCACGCCCCGAGTCTGGCGTGCCCACCGTCTCCAGGGAGTTCTTGTAGCGTTTGCCCTGTGGAGACAGCACCAGGGTCACTCTTAGGGGTCGGGGCCGGACTCTCCCCACCTCCCCAGGACAGGAACCCCAAGGTTAAGGGAGGAGATCAGAGTCCAGCCTCGGCAGCAAGGTCCAGGGCCGTGTGTGGGGGTATCACCACTGGGGGGTGCCAGCCCCATCAGTACCTGCTCCCTGGTTGGTGGCTTCTGGGCCCCAGTGGGCTCTAGGATCTGCCTGCCACTCACCATATGCACCTCGGCCTGACCCCCAGGTACCAGGCTCCTCCTGTCTGCCCATCTCCTGGGCCTTGGCCTGGCTCCCAGAAACAGTTCCCTCTGCCACGGACAGACGGCTCTCAGGCGCCTGGCCACGTCACACTGGCCACGTCACCACCCCCAGATGGTGGGGGCGGCACCCTGTAGGGCAAGGTTGGCAGTGGCCAGTGACGTGAGCAGTGGGGGCGGGGAGAGGGCCACGTGCCAGTCCTGCCCATGGCTATGTTCCTCACTACCTGGGGGCTCCCTGGGGTCCTGGTGCCCTGGGGCTGTGAGGGCCATTTGAAGAAGGGAGCCTTGGGAAGAGAGGCTATAGGCTGGCATAGGTGTGGGGGGCAGCCTGCCCCTGGACATCCCCCAGAGTCCCTCATAGCAGCATGAGGAGGGGACAGGGGAGGGAAGGGGGTGGACACCCAGGCCCTCCAGCCAGAGGAAGGGCCACTCTGCAGTGGCGAGTGGGCCTGCTGGCCAGGAAGGTGAGTGCCAGTCACCTTCTCAGTTTGGGTTTCTAAATTTAGCTCATGCAGAGCCCGGCCCCATTAACATTCCTGGCTGCCACCAAGCGTCCTCACATGCACCCATGGGCCCCGGGCCTGGACCAGGCTCTGGGCTGATACAGGCAGTGGAGGGTGGAGGCTGCGTGGGGGCTGAAGTGGTCTCCCCCACCAGGTCCATTTACTCATTGGCACTGGCCTGCCCCTGCCTGGCTAGGTGGGGACAGTGGGGACAGACAGACACACATGCACCCCATGCTTCCTCGACATTCTGTCCTGTCACCAACACCACAGCCACAACAGTCAATTATTCCATTCTCCTGAAAGCAAAATGAGAGTCACCAGAGCGGATTTCCCTGAGCTCCTGCCAGTGGCAGCCCCTGCCCGGCCACGGGAGCCGCCTGTCCAGGGAGAGGCACGGAGCTCCCAGCCAGGGGCTGGGGAGAGCCCTCACTCTACCTCCAGCACCCCTCCAGCACCCCAGTGATGTCAAATGCTCCTTGTGCCACTCTGGCCAAGTCCTTCCCCTCTGGTCTCTTTCCTCTTGTCTGAAATGGTGTGATGTCACTAGATGCGCACCCCCCCCCCCCAGGATGATATGCCCTGTTCTAGACTCCACTGTTTCTCTGTTGGCTTACTTCAGCTCCTTCTCCCTGGAATGGAGCTGCACAAAGGCAGGGCTGTCCCTTCCCTGGTCCCTAGAGGGGGACCTGGTACTCACCAGTAGTGGAAGCATCTCTTCTATGGACCCACCCACAGTGGGGGCCTGGGCCCAGCTGGTGCCAGAGCCAGAACCTCAAGAGTTAAATCACAGAGCTGCTGGACCCTCTGGGTCTACAGAGTGTTCTCAGCTCCGTCTCCTGTCACTCTCCTCATTACCCGGAAGTTCAAATTTCAAACTACTCCAGTACTGACTGGGAACATCTAGGGGCCACGCTGTATTTAGCAGGACCCTTGGCAGGAGCCCAGTACCCACTGTTCTCTAGGTCTCCGGCAGGGTGGGCCCTCCTGCAGGCACCCCCAGTGCCTCACCCTCTCTCATATTTCTGGTCTTGACTGGAGAACTTGCCCTGGCCAGCACCCTCTCCTCAGGCTAGTTGGCTGCCCCTTCCCCAAGGCCAGGCAGGACTGGGCTGAGGTAGGTGATTCCGCTTCACCCAGGGCATTCTGGGGGCTTCTGTCGGCCCCTCTTCTTCCTACAGCTCAGAGAACCGTCCCTTCTGACTGCAGCTGTCCCTGGCAGCAGGAGGTACTGTGGAGAAGGACCAAGGCACGGCTTGGTTGAGAGGGGGCAGGGGACTTTAATAGGGCAACCCAAGTTAATAGGAAATCCAGGAAGGGTTAGGAGACATTAGGTGGCTCCAAAGGAGCCCATACCCCCAGCAGGCTTATCAGGAAGGGGGCTAGCCAGGCTGATCCGGAAAAAGCCAGCTGGAGATTAAGGAAGTTATTAATGTTTGGAAATGGGATCTGGGCTGTCAGGGCATCACGTCACTGCTGCTGAGGGGACAGGCAGGCAAGGAGAGCCCAGCAACTGTTCGTAGGGACAGCATTTTAAAGCTCCTTCCATGGAGCAAGGAAACAGCCCAGTCATAAAGCTCCCTGATGCCTGGAACCCATGGGGCCAGGGGCTGGGGGCGGTAGGTTGAAGGACTGAGAAAGTAATGTTCTATTGAGTCAAGAGGGACAGACTGTAGTTTGGAGCCCTGGGAGAGTTCCTGGCTGGTGGCTGGGGGCATGCTGGGACCAGGGAAGAGGCTGGCTCTGCATCTCCCCAGCGCTCCCTGGACTGCTGGCCCCCTCCTGCTTCCAAAGCTGTCATCTTTGAACTCTTGTCTGCAGGCTTTGTGCTGATTGGAGGTGAGTGGGGCTCAGAGTAACCTGGTCCTAGAAGGCACGTCTCAACACACATGCATGCACACATGGGCATACGCACAGAGTGGTGCACACACATTGTGGCACATGCAGGAGACGCTGGGATGGGGGCATACCTCAGTGCCAGTCACACAAAGATCTGATGATATAATCCACATCTCACTGCTCAGAATGGACACACACACACCCGTGCACATACATATACACACACATGCTGCACCAGTGCCCTGAAAGTCAACACACGCTGCACAAATCACACACACACACACCCCACCCCCATGCACACGCAAAGTCACCAGCAGTACCTGTTTGTACAACCTTTCCCCCTGCCTTCAAATACAGACCGAAACACAGTCTTGCAACACACAGGGCTGCAGTGTGAGCTGTTATTTCCATGGCCTCAGAGGACACTTGCACACACACCAAGGCACGTGGCCAATTCCCCTCTGACACCTCCCCTGAAATTATGAGACAGATGTAGACACAGGGGACCTGGGAACAATGCACAGCAGCCAACCAAGGACCACACACTTGCACACAGGGAGTAGGCCAGGTCATACATGCTTGCACACATGCACATATGGAGCTGCTGGCCTCCGTGGCTCTTTCCCAGGGGTCAAAGCTGCCTGGTGCTCAAAATCCCTGGGTGGATGGCAAGGTAGATCCCGGCTCCTGAGTTTGCCTTTCTTGAAGGAGATGCTAGGTTATGGGCTGCTTGGGTCCCATAGGCCCCCTACAAGACCCCACAACCCTTTCCCAAGGCTATCTGCTCCTCCTCTTCCTCCATAGGAGTGGGGCATGGAGCCCTATCCACCTTATGGCACCTCTGGGAGTGGGCAGGGGAAAACGGGGTTCCAGATGTGGCACCCTGCCCCCACTCACACCATTCTCGGCTCGGTTTGGAGGATGCCTGCAAAGCCCTGCACCTCACAGACACCTCTGGGCCCACCACGCTTCTGGGCAGGGCAGCGAAACACCAGATGAGTGGCAGGGAGTGAGGGCCTGCGGGAAGTGCCCCTTGCAGAGCTGCGGGCTGCAGGCTGCGGGTGGGTGAGTGGGTAAGGTGGCAGTAGCCCGCTTCCCCTCCCGGCGCCCTCGGGTGATGAATGTCCCTCTAGACGACCTCGTTACTTATTGATGGCCTAATCCTGCTCTTTAATTTCCCAGCCCTCGTTAAAAATGAAAAGAAGCCGTTTGTGCTTGTACAAACCCGGAGAATCAGGATGGATGTGCCATGGCTGGGGGTGGGGTGGGGCGGGGCGGGCGGTGCCTCCTCATTGGCCAGGAGACTGGGCTCTGCCACGCCCATCTAGCGGGACAGCGAAGGGAGGGGCGCGGCGCTGGCGCTTAAGGGGCCTCAATTCTCAGTCAGCGCGTGTGAGTCTGCGGTTCTTTATGCGGGAGGTGGGGCGCGTGCGCACGCGTGCACGCATGTGTGTAGTGCGGTGACTGAGACCGAGGTCTGTCCATGAATGTGTGTCCCAAGATGTGTGGCTCTGAGTGTAAAAAGAAGTATGGGATTAAGACCCGGACAAACTCAGGGGGTGTGTGTAGTGGGAATTTCCGTGAAGTGCATCTGTATGGGCAAGTGGTCCATCCGGGCGGGCGCACACTCGCGAGAATGCGCAGCCCGTTGCTGCAGAGTGAGGGGGTGCAGGGCCAGGCCCCGCCTACGCCCCAGGGGCCCTCAGGAGCCTCACCAGTTTGCGCTGACACCAGTGGCAGAGGCCGCAGAGGACGACAGTGACGCTAAGGCTGACGGTGATGATGGCAGAGACCAGCAGGACATCGCGGGTGGGCGCCCCTGGGGAGGACAGGCACATGTCAGACCCTCACTGGCCAGGGACAGCCACTCTCCTTCATCCCAGAGCACCCCGCCTTCCATCTTCTGGCCTCAATGCTGGGAGCTCTGAGCCCTGGTTCTACTCCCACTTCTGCTTTGCTGGGTAAACTCGGGAAATACTTCACCCCTCCGTGTCTCAGTTTCCTCATCTATAAATTGGGAGAATTGTGCCAGCTGGCATCTTTTTTTTTTTGATGTCTCCATACCATTCTCCAAACTTGACACCCTGAAAGGGAGAGGCCATATGTGCCCCTCAGCTCAGCCAGCCCTTAGTAGGTGCATCAATCCCTCTAAAGTAGGTGCCGTGTCCTCGTGGCTCTCTGCCCTTCCAGGTCCCCAGCCCCCCCACACACACACACTGAGTGACAACTACAGTGAAATGGACCTAAAGGACTAGTTCCTACAGTCCCTCTTAAGGGTTTGGCCAAGACTCAACAGCCACATGTGTAATGAGAGGGGAAATCCCTGGACCCCTCTGCTCACCTTAACTCTGTTTCCTTTGGGCTGGAAGCCCACCCACTGGCCTCTGCCCACCCCTGCCTTCTCCAGCTGTGCCTATGAGCTCACCTCTGCCCTCCCACCCACGGTTGCAACCCCATCTCATCGTTTACAAAGTCCCAAATGCTCAGGGTGGGGGCTACCCTGCGGCTTCCATTCTGTGAGCTCAGGGCCATTTGCTTCAGGGAGTCCCTCCTCTTCCTAGCTGGGTGGCTTTGCACTAAGCCACCTCCCCTGCCTTCTTCACAGGTGGTTGTAAACATCAGCCCAAACCAAGCATAAGGAAGGCGAACGCTTGACCAAAAATGATCCGTGTGGGGGAGTGAGTGGAGAGAAGGCAGAGCCCCACGTGCACAGTAAACCGGAGCGCCCTGCGAGGCGTTCTGAAGTCAAGGAGATGTGGTTTATTTACAGAGGCGCCTGCGTAGGCTCTTCAGTGCCAGTGGTTGTGGTAATTAAGAGTTGACAATATCTGTTTGGTCCTGGTTCCCGCGGTTTTAGCTTCCGCCTTCTCTTCCTCTCCTGGCGTCTCCTGCCATGAGGAAGGCCCGGCGGTCATGCCCAGTTCCGAGGGCTCCCGGGGCTCCCTCCCACCACTCCAGGACCCTGTAGCCCATTCACTACCTGTTCTCTCCAGAATGCCTCTTGCGCCCCATCTCTCCCTTCAGAGAAGGGTTCCCCGTGTCCACCCGCCGTGCCCACAGAGCTTGCTCCTGTACAAGTATGCAGCCTCACGCTGCAGGAAGTCCCTGTGCCCAGTTCACTGTCAACTCCAGGGCCACAGCAACCATGAGCTCTGACCTGGACAACCTGCAGCAACCAAGTCCTGCCCCAGGGGCAAGCCACTGACATCAGTGCTGCCATCTGTGGAAAAACTGACCCTTCCTTGCTCAGAGGATGAGCCCAGGAGTTCCAGGTGCTCCGCGTTGCAAAAGTAACTTAATCCTCACAGCAACAACTGAGGTAAACCTTGAGAGTTTCCTGGGGCAACTCAGTCACAGAGGGGTCAAATACCATGCTCAAGGTCATTTGGCTAGTGAGTGGGACAGCCAGGGTTTAAACCCTGGTGATCTGCTTCAGAGTTCATACTCTTTGCCTTGACATCCTATCATCCACTCCAGAGGTGGATGGTTAGTGGTTCTCAAAGTGTGCTCTTTGGAACCCCCAGGGTTCCCTGGAATCTCTCAGGGGCTGTGGTGGCGGAGGCTGAGCAGATACGGCTGTGGCCTCTCAAGCCCTGTCCAGTCAGAGCAGCGTCATTTCCCTCAGCTTCACATCTTGAGCTTTTGCAGGAAATTCCATTTGAAGAAGGGGATGTGTTACTAAGGGAAGTTGAAACCCCTCTGGAACGGTGACTCTAGGGTCCCCTGCAGCGTAAAGAACGCCATCATCTTTTAGGAAGCTGACTCTTCCCCTCCCCAAGATCCCCGACCCCCCTCAGCATCCCTTGGACAGTCCTTGAAGGCAGGGTGAGACAAACGCTTGCCACTGCAAATTGCCTTGATGTTGGGAGTAAAAGTGACAAGGCGTCCTTGGCCGGCGTGCCCTCAAGTGATGTTACCGTCAAGGGGTGCAAGCGAGTTCTCGCCTGCCAGTCAGAGCGAACCATTCCCAGAGCAGGGAGTCACGGTGTCTCTGGCTGGAAGGGACCTTGAAAGTCATGAGTCAGGCCCCACCGACGCACAGCCCCCTGGGCAGCCCGGGCACTGACAGGGAGCTGCCTCTGCAGGAGGCTGGCCCTCCCCGATGCACCGTGAGGTGAGGCCCGCTGTGCCTTGCACTGAGCCGACTCCCTCGAACCCTCCCCTGTGGTCCTGAGCCTGCCTCCGGAGCTGCGGGGAGCAAGCGGGCTGCTCGGCCGCATGACGGGCCTCCAAATCCTTGCCGACAGTTTTCATGTCCCCTTCAAGTCTTCTCCAGGCAAAGCCGCCCGGGCCCTTCCATCCCTTCCTCAGATGACATACATGGTTTCAAGTCCCCTTATTGTCAGCATATTAACATCTGGGGAAAGAAAATATTGCAGGTCTAGTCAGCCTTTGACAGGGCTGAATTCTGCAACCTATCCTTGGGCAGAGGAGACATCCCGGGTCCCTGAGGGTGAGATGCAGACAAGGGCAGACAGATGACATCGGGAGACCTGGGAGGTAGGGTGAGCCGGGAGCTGGGCAGAACCAAGCCTGCCAGACCAATCCCGGGGGTGTCTTGGGAGTGCTGCGTGGGCTCAGCCTGCTGCCGCCCCCCACCCCGGGTCTGTGGTGGGCATGCAGCTGATCAGAGCTCTGGGCGAATGCTCTGAATCCTGTGGGCAGAGCCGGTGCTCCTGGCTGAGCCGCTTCCCAAGCAGATCTCAGATCAAGCCTGTGAGCCACGGGAGGTAGTCCCACTCCGAGGGAGGACAACATGTCCATGCACAGTCCCCCTCTCCAGCAAGTCAGCTCCGTGAGGGTAGGGCTTGCTTTCTTGCTCACCACTATATTTATTCCCAGCACTGAGGACAAAGCCTGGCATATAGTAGGTGCTTGATAAAAGCTTGTTGTAAGAATGAATGTGGAAGAAAGCCAGCCCTCTTGGAATAAAGATAACAATGGAGGCTACCAGTTATTAAGCACCTATGGTATACTACACAGTGGGGCCTGTGAACATAGGAGCTATATCTGCTTTGCTTGCTGCAGTACCCTTTGTGAGAAGTATGGTATCTGACACACAGAGTTGCTTAGCAAATATTTGTTGAATGTTCAATGCTTGTCTGTGATCTCATTTGTCACCCAAACAAGATGGAAAGAAGAGATTGGGATAGCCATCAAGGACAGAGTTTCAGAGCCACTTCTATACAGACACACACACCCCAGGACCCTTCTGTTGTCCCCCCGTGTCCCACTTTGCCTGACACACTTCTGATTTTTCCTAGACCCAAATGAAAATCCCACCTCCATGAAGCCTTCCTTAATCTGCCCTGTGGGGATTAATTTCTCCTGCCTGAGTCCCCCCCTCACACTGTGCCTGCCTCCAACTTGGATAGCAGTGAAGCTGGGTGGCCAGGGCACACTCCTGTAATTCCAGATCTCAGGAGGCTGATGCAGGAGGACTGCAAGTTCAAGGCCAGCCTGGGCAAGTTAACAAGACCTTTAGCAACTTGGCGAGACCCAGTGTCAGAATAATAAATGAAAAGGTCTGGGGATGTAGCTCAGTGGTAGTGCACCCCTGAGTTCCACCCCTACTACCAAATGAAAGGGAAAAAAACCCCCACAAAAACGTGGAGTAGAGTGACAAGTGCCAGGGCTGGAGTCAGACTGCCCGGGCTCAATTTCTAGCTCAGATTCTTCCCAGCCATGTGACATTATCTTTGCATGCCTCGCTTTCCCCATCTGTAAATGGGGGCTAATGACAGTACAGTTCTCACAGGTCTGTTGGGAAGTTAACAGGAACGAGTACATATAAAGCACTTGGCACGGGGCCTGGCACGGAGTAGGTTGGCAATAAATGCTAGTTATTATCATGGCATTACCATGTCACGCCCTGTACTAGAGATATCTGGGACACGGAGCTCAGTGAGTGCTGAATGAAACGCCAAACTGGAAATACTCTAGCTTTCCCCACAGGGCAGCAGAGGTCAGGGGTCCCATGTTACTCAATCTGTGCACCCACTCCCTGGCCCAGGACTTGACCATCGCAAGGATCTGTGAACATGCATGACATGGAAGGGGGAGGGCGGAGGCATGGGGACAGGGGGTGGGGGCGGCAGCTGGAAGTCAGGCTGGGACTCAGGTGTGAACTGTAGACCCAACTTGGTCCCTTGCCAGGGCTCTGCCCCCACTCCCAACCCCTTCTCATCTCCTCAGCAAGTCATGATTTATGGATGAACAGAATCAAACGGCCCTGCTGGCTGCTGGGATGCCCCGGGGAGCTACTGGGGAGGGAAGGGACTTCTGAGAGCAAGCGCAGCAGCTGCCCGGGGGGGGGGGGCGTGGGAGGAGAGCCACAGACACCCAGGGCTCTCTCACACACACATGTCATGGAGACTCACCCTGGCACAGTACACGCGTGCACACTCACACATACAATGTACACACCCACGGGCACGGCCATGACCATGACCATGTCTGGTGCACGCTGCCATTCATGCATCTGGACACTCACACACTTCCTCTGGCCTGGAACTCTCTCCTCCAGGAATTTGCCATCCTGTGTCTGCTCACATTCTGCCTTTCCTCCTGAGGCCGAGCAGAACATGAGCCGTAGACATGGTGGCAGATGACCCAGGTACAAGCCCGGGCTCCGTCCCTGACCAGCTACATGACCCAAGGCGAGGCCCACAGTAGATCTCAGTGCTTACCTTCAAATGATGATAATAAGTCTGATAATAAGTCCTGACTTCCTCTGCTGGGGTGCTGCCGGGATCAAAGGAGCACCAACATTCATGGAGGACATGCAGTGTGACACATACTGTGTCAGGACGTTTCTATGCACCTCTGGCCATTCTTACCCCCATTTCACAGGGGAAGAGACAGAGGCAAGGAGAAATAAGGCACTTGAGCCGGTCCTCTCCTCCCATGCTATCATGGCCGCCCTCTAAGCAGAACCATGTGGCAACATCTGTACCGGCTCCATGGCACCATCCACCCATACCCGCCTCTCCTCCTTCCTGCAGCAGGCCTCTCCTCTGCACCTCGGGGTCTCGCGTGAGCTGTTCCCTCTGTCTGCGCGGCCTTTCCTTACATCCTCTGTCCTCAAGGCACCTAGCCAAAGATGGTCTTCATTCCCCCCCCCACAATTCTTTCTGCCTTCCCAGGAACTATATCGGGTTCATAATTGGCTCTTTCTATGTCCTTCCCACACTGGGGGCCCCTAGGGGACTGAGACCCCAGGCTCAGCCTTCATCCCTGCAGTCCAAGGTACATAGGAGAGGCTGGATGCATGACTGCTAAGCACATGCATGGGATTTTTCAAGACTCCAGGGAAGCCCACCTCCTCCAGGAAGCTCTCCTCCATGACAGACACAGCAGATGCTTCCTTCCCCAAATTTGAATGATCTGACCCTCTGATCGATCCCCTTTTCTTGAGGCTAGAACTGCACCCTGAATAGAGCCCATGGGGTGACACCTTGTCTTCCCATTTCTCAGAGTCTTCCTTGTCCTGCAGGCCAGACCACAGTGCAGAGAAGCCACAGGAGGACACAGTGAGAATCTGTACACATGTCTCTTCCCCAGAATTTACTTGCTCTTGCACTCCTAGATGGAGACATGCATACTCCCTATGCCCAGTCCTTCAGGGGCTCCCCAAACTGTCCTGATATAGACTGTCCCCTCTCTTGAAGGCTGGCACCCCCAGATCCCAAGTTCTTCCCATTTCACAGTGAAGGAAACTGAGGCTAGAAAAGGTTCAGTGCTTCCCAGGAGCTTACAGCAGAAGAAAGCAAAGCCAAGATTGGACCTGAGGAAGGTGGGACTTAAAGTCCGCAGCTGTCCCTCTTGTTCCACCCCAGGGGAGCTATGGCTTGAAACAATCACTTGGAAGACAGCGGCTAGAGGAGAGGAGAAGGAGAGTGAGCACTGAATAGAGAGCAGCCAGGGAGGGGCTCCCACTCGCCCAAGAAGTTTATCAAAGAGAGTCAGGGCTGAGTTTCCCCAGGCACTTCAGAGGCCCCTAGGTCACATGTGTTTCCTAGAACTGTCCCCCTCCACCAGCCCAGGCACTGGCCTTGGTAAAGCGCCCTCTGTAGATGGAGGCTCAGGCTGCCTAAGGGCCCCAGAACAAGCCAGGGAGTAGGTGCTGGAGCTGGGCAGGTTAGGAGTGAAGGCGGAGGGTGTTGCCGGAGGATGTGCCCAGGGCCCGTCTCTAGTACTGACTGGGGTCCAGCCACTATTCGGAGATGGAGCAGAGTGCCCTTGGGGTGGTCTGGGCTCATCTGCCAGCACCTTCCCAGCCTGAGCCCGCCTCCTCCCACTCTGCAGCTCCTTCCCCACCCCCCGGGATGACGTTCAAGGTGGAGAACAGTGAAAGCTGGAGTCACAGGTTCTC
Source organism: Marmota flaviventris (assembly GCF_047511675.1). Lineage (NCBI taxonomy): Eukaryota > Metazoa > Chordata > Mammalia > Rodentia > Sciuridae > Marmota > Marmota flaviventris. Next base: position 11,270,612 of record NC_092506.1, on the reverse strand, counting down.
AGGAAGCACCCTCCACACGCAGGCTGAGCAGATGGGAAAGGGGGAAGATGGGAGGGCACTGGAAGTGGGCAAAGCCCACGAGCCCCAGGGCAATGTGGGCATGGGAAGGGGGACATTTTTGTTGCCTATACTTCCTCCTTTCTGGCCCCCGACCCAACACACACACAAGAAAACCAGAAAGAGGCAGGAGTGGGGAGAGAAAAGAACGGAAACCAGGGAGCCAAACCCTGAAGCCCAGGCAGCCAGGCCGAGCTCTGCTTCTTGGCCACATGCAGAATTTGGTGTCCTCTCTCCACTCTGAAACTCCCCGCTCCAGGCCACCCACCCGGGAACAGGGCAGCTCTTTTTCTTGCAAGAGGAAAAAGACAATGAGATGGGCGGGGAGAAAGGAAGAGAGAAAAGGAAGGCGGGGAGAAGGCAGCACTCCCTCCCAAGAAAATGGGCCTTGATCCTCCCCCCACTGCCCGCAGGACTTTCTCTGTGAGTGTCCTTCAGAAAGCAGCAGAGATGCCCACAACCCCTCAGGCCTCACCTAGGGTGGGAGCAAGGCTGGCAGAAGAGGAACCCCAAGGGGAACTGTTTTGGAAAGTTACAAGTAGCTGAAAATAGGGGCTTAGCACGAGCAAGCTTCCTCAACCTTGACTGTAATAAAAACAGATAATGCGAGAGCGAGCCAGGGAGAGCCTGCTGGCAGGGGCCGCAGAGGCCGGCTGGGTGCAGACGGTTTAGAATTCAGACGAGATGCCAAGTGAGTAAACAGCGAATGAAGGATTATCTGGATGGGCCAGGAGTCTTTCCAGCAAGAAATTGGACGGGGACACGTCAGGATCCACAAGCATTCCGACTTCTCACCAGGGAGGCAGGCCTGGCCAACCACGAGGGCCTCGTCCACACCTTCCCTACCTCCACTCTCTCCTCCAACAGAGAGGATGGCCTTGGGAAGAACGTCTCCCATTTGCACGACGCTGAACGGTTTGCAAAGTGCCGCACACTATACACAGGGCTTCACATCCACTGTCACATTTAATGGAGGTGGTGGGGGCGGTATCCTCTGCCCGCCGCCCCCACCATCCACAATTCTTGGCTTAGGAAGGTCTGATGAATCCAGCTTGAGTTCAGCCTCCAAAGAAGGGGGAGGGATGGGGACAGGCCATCTGTAGACCCCAGAGAGAGCTGCTGAGCCAGGAAGTCACCAGGGTCAAAGCTATTCAGGATGGACATGGCCAGGTGTCAGCTCTGAGCAGGGAGCTCAGGCTGAAGGGAATGTAGCAAAGAGCTAGCCAGGAACGTGTCGCCCTCCCCACCCACCTTGATCCCAAAGCTGATGAGATGCCTGGGTAGCCATGAAAATGATCGTGTCTATCAGAGCAGCAGGAGCCCAAGAAAGGAGGAGCTCAGATGGAGGGCCTCTCCGCCAGGAGTGCGGAGCAGAGGCAGGACCGGGACGTGTGATGATTAAGTGCAGGCCTTGACCACTAGTTACTCCTATGAATAATGCATTGTTGTGCCTTGGCCTAAATCAGCATCTTATTGTTATTAATAATACACGGCTGCAAAGAAGCTGGGGTTGGAACAGTGTGCTTGCTGTATTTCCTTTGAGGATCTCAGAGCACTGGAGAGTTCCTCAGATGGATGACTCAACCCTATGTCCCCAGGCTTCCTTACAGGCCAGGGCACCTGCCCTTCCCTGACTCCCTCTCACTTGAGGCCTGGATCCATGAAAGGCCCCCGGAGCAAGGAATGGTTCACTCTGGGATTCAAATCCTCAGCCGGGGTTTTTGGTGGGGGAGGGGAGTGCTCTTAATCTTTGCCAGCTCAAGAGCTCTTAAGGATGCGACAGAACGTGAAGGAGCTCGCAGGGGTGTTTAAGAGAGAGAGAGAACTAAAGGGAATCCAGGTGTGGGAGAGACGGATGGAGAGAGACCAGTGTGGGATCTAAATCTAGTTATGCTACTCACTGGCTGTGTGACCTTGGTCTACTCACTTACCTTTCTGGTCCTTGACCTTCTCGCTAAAATTTAGGGTGTCAGGTTCCCTCTCGCGGGTGCTGTTTTAGTATATTCTGGGGTACTATCATTTACACCACAAATTATTAGGACGGAGCAGCGCAGCACGCCACCCTGAGAGCTGTCCGTGGTGCCGAAACCCAAGCCGGACGCCCCGTCCCTGTCCTTGGTGCTGAACAGACCTGGGTCCTGCTGCCGCCCGTCCTGCAGGCGGCCCTCTGCGCCGCTCCTGGAGAGCAGAAGCCGCGAGCCTGGGGTCCTCGCACCACGTAGCCTAGTGCTTCCGCTTCCCTCGGCCACACTCTCCCTTGTCGACCCCTCGCTGGAACCACAGCAGAGGCTACCCGACCTCGAGGGCTCCGAGTGAGATGTCCAACTCGGGGACCAAAAGAGCCTCCCCCAGCTAAGGTAAAGGCCACACCCTCTTCCCTCCCGGAGAGCCCGCCACACTGCCTCCTGGTGCCCGGCGCGGCACTGCACCCAGAGCAGGAGCACAGAAGGTCCCCAGCGGTGGCGCTGGGCGGGCAGGGAAGGAACAGCAGACGGCCCGGCCCCCGCCGCCCCCTCGCCGCTCCTGGGGCAATCTGGCACTCGGAGCTCGCGGCGTTGCCCAACACCCGCACGCTCCAACTTGTCCCACTGCGTTCTGGCCTCTTTGGGCGCCATGCTGCCCAGGTCACACAGCAGACTCCCTCCAGCTGGCCAGACCTGGGACAGGCAAAATCCCTGCTTCCTCCCCCAGGTGCGTGGGGTAGACTCGTGGAAACAAATACCAACATTTACTCCCTCTGCAGGGCCAGTCCTCCAAGATGAATGCAAAGGCCTCTAACTGTCTCTCCCCAGGGCAGAGGCCCCCAACTCCACAATCATCCACAGAGAACCTTGCCCACTGCCCCTCCCTAGGAAAAAGCGGGGGAGGGGAGGGGGTAGAAGACTACAACTGCAGGACACTCCTATTTCCCTGCCCTACAGGTGGGGGCTCTTTGAGAAGCAGTTATTCTTGGTATTTTTAGGCTTGAGATGAGCCTAACTGGTGTAGAAATTCTCCTCTTTCCAAAAACTCTCCTCATTCTAAATGAAATTTTTTTCCAGGCAATTAATAAAGCCACCTGAAGACAACACCCAAAATCATTGCTTCTCTGGATCCCAGGCAGAGAGTAAAGATAATAGCTTTTAATTATGGAAGATGTGTCTGGTATCCTTTATTGAGCACTTACTATGTGCCAAGCACTGTAGTTAGAGCTCTTACAAAATCCCCATGGGAGGCAGCATCATAAGATGAAGAAGGTGGGCTTCTGAGGGGTGAGGTGACACTCAGGCGGTGCAGCTGGTGAGTATTAAGATTGGCCTGGGGTGGGGGCTGGGGTTGTGGCTCAGCAGTATAGTGCTTGCCTTGCAGGTGTGGGGCCCTGGGTTTGATCCTCAGCACCACATATAAATTAATAAAATAAAGGTATTGTGTGCAACTACAATCTAAAAAAAATAAATATTAAAAAAAAGATTGGCCTGGGGAACTGCACCTGTCTGCCCTTAATCTTGCAACTCAGCTAGATCCACCTTACCATCTTTCCCGGCTCTGGAGCCTCACTACCTGTAGGCAGCTCCAGGACCATTTCACCTCCCCGCCATCCTCACCTCTCAGTCGAGAGCCACATGGAAGAAGACAATACACCTGACACTCTGCAGCACTTACAGCCCTCTCCGTGCTTGCAAATCCACCATCTGAATTGAACCTCAAGATATTGAGGGGCGAGGCAGGTAGGGATGGCCCTGCTCTGATTTTAGAGGAGAGAAAACTTAAGACTCCAAGGAATAAGTGGCTCTCCCAAGTCGCCATGAGCAATCAGCCAAACCTCAGCTGAAGATGGCAGGACTGCCAGCCCAGGGCTTGCTTCCCACTTGTCCAAGGCAGGGGTCCTAAGGGTATGCTGGGCAGGGAGTCCTAGAGACCTTCATCTCCTAAGGGGCTTCCTGAGGCCATGACCAGGGCTGCTTTGCCCTCCTGCTCCCCAGGGCCCATCAGCTGGCTCAGCTTTAACTTGGAGTCTTGGAGTCTCATTCTAAATGAAATTTTTTTCCAGGCAATTACTTCCTGCTAATTAGGAAGCAAGGCTGCCAGTCCCTGGGCCCCGAGTTGACCCCTTTCTCAACTCACAGGAGTGGGGGTTGTGGAGGTACTGGGTAACAGCACCAGCCACAGACACTGCCTGGGTCAAGGCCTGCCAGGGCAAGCAGGCAGTGAGGGGCTAAGGAGTTCCAAGGAGCTGGAAGAAGGGAGGTGGAGATCCTCGGGAAGGGGGGCTCTCAAGTGGAAGGGAGCAGGGGACCAGGAGCCAGAAGGAACTAGACATGCCCGTGCAGAGTGAGAGGGACCGAGGCTGTGGAGTAGCAGAGGTGCCAGGAAGAGCCAAGACGCTGGGATCCAAGGAAGAAGGCAAGCAGGCATCTCAGGAATCAGAGACAGAGCGGGGGCTGCCCCCCTGCAGAGGGAGAGGAAGGAAGAAGGGACCTGGAAGATGGTCAAGATACAGGCGAGGAAAAGTCAGAGAGGGAGCTACCAGGAGACTCCAGGAAAGGGAAGGAGAGAGGAAGGGCAGGAAGGAAGGAGGAACTGCGGAGGAAACCCCAGGGAGAAGGGGGAGGAGAACGGGGAGGACGGCTTGGAGTGGCAGCTCCCAGAGTCCCAAGAAGGGCTCTCTCTGTGTCATTGTCCTTGAGCCTCCCCCAATGTCAGTGCCCAGCCAGCCGGGCCTGCACACCCTCCTATGCAGCCACAGGTACAGGCAGGCACGATGGCAGGCCACCAGCCGGCTCAGGCCCCAGATGCTTCACATACTGGGGGCAGGCAGCTGACCTCCCTCCCTGCCAACCCAGTGGGCCAAGCCAGGGTCCCCCTGGGTCACACAGCACTGTGACCAGCTGCCCGTGTCCGTGTGGTCCAGCCTCTTTACATTTCAGAGGGAAGATCAAGGCCCAAAGAGAAATGGTGCTTGTCCAAGGTCATATAGCAAGTGGGCGATGAAGCCAGATGCAGAAGGCTCAAGGGCTGAGTCCCAGTGGTGGGTCCTGCTCTCTCCAGGGGACAGCAGGAGACAAGATGGATCTTGGTTGCTAGCAGCCAGTCCCTGATCAAAGCCCTGTGGCGTATGGGTGGCAAATGGAAGGAACAAGGATGGCCAGGGGCTGGAAGGGAAGCAAAGGAAGTCAGTCCTTATGGAGCCCTGAGGGAGGTTCTGCAGCTAACGTTAGGGAGCACTCACTAGGGACAGTGTGCCAGCTCCTTAAGACACGGCCTGCAGGATCCTATTGACCCCATGACAACCCTATAAAGTACACATCACTATTATCCCATTAAAGGAAAGAAAGCGAGACTCAGGAGGGTTGAGTGATGGCCAAGTCCACAGAGCCAGCCAGTGGCATGATTGTAACTCTGGTCACTAGCCACGTTGAGGCCGCTGCCCTGAGGACCCCTCTGACATGGCATTATCCGAAGATGCTGAGGTCCATGAGCTCCCAGGACCCAAACCCAGCTCTGGCAGGATCTAGGCCCCAGAATATAGGCAGCTTTGTATTGTGGGGAATTCTTGGGGCCCCCAGGAACAGAGGTGGTACCATGAGGTCCTAGACTTGAACAGCCCTATGTTAAGGCACTGTAGTCTGATACCCAGACTTGGCTCTGCCTCCAACTTACTGTGTGATTCTGAGTGCATTTGCCCTCTCTGGGCCCTGGTATTCTCACCTGTGCCATCAAACAGTGGGACCAGATAATAATGACAGCCCCTACCTGCGTGGTGCTGTGACAGACCCAGTCTCCCAACGGCCCCAAGATGGGGCAGTCACCTCCATTCAACAGATGGGAGATGGAGCTCTGCCAGGCTACGACGCCTGGTTTACAAAGCAACCAACACATGGCAGACCTGGGACCTGAACCCCATCACCTCTGGTCCGCAGTCCCTGCTCCAGCTCCCACTCCGCGTTATTCCCTTAAGGACCCTCTCAGTCCTGTGGGGTGCCTCAGAGATGTCTGTCCGTGGCCCTCTGCACCGGCACATGTGCCATCGTGTTTTCACATGGGAAACACATATTGTCACGTGCCCGCAGGAAGTGACGTGTCTGCTCGGGCTTCCACACCTGCTCCTGTTTCTACCTGGCACAGCCCTTCTGGGTCACACATGTCCACAAGCAGTCCCACATCGGGAGCAGGCCCACTGCAGCAGGTACACACACACACACACACACACACACACACACACACACACACACGTCCCCCTCTCTGGGTACTGTTTGATTGGTGGGGACCATGTTCCACGCTGCAGCACACAGCCACATGGCGGTGACGTGAGCCACCACACCCTTCTCCTCTGCTTCCCTCTAGTGCCTGGGTGGCTGACACGTCACATCACACACCTGCCGCACTCCCATCCCCGCTGCTTTCCTCACGCCTCTCTCCTCACAGAAGCGGGCACCTTCTCCAGGAAGGAAGCAGGCTCAAGCACAGCCCGGCTCCCACGGCCCGCAGATGCCAGCCAGCTCGGGGGTGGGGAGGGAGAGGCGGGCATCCACCGGAGGCTCTGAGGGGCCCGGGGTCCACAGTTCCCATCAGAGGAGAAGCCCTCTCTCGGTTCTGAGTGCCCAGATGAGCTCCTGAGATTCTAGGGACACTGGCCCTCCTCTGTCTTTACCAGATTCGGGGCCAGATGGGGGATCTGGGGACAGAGGGTCTGGGCAGGACTATGGTGCCACTAGGGCTCCTTCCCATTGCACCCCTCACCCCATCCCTGGTCCCTGCTCTCTCCTCCCCCTGCCCAAGCATCTCAGAGTCCTGGGTATTTTTAGGCCTCAGCTGACAGGCTGTGAAATCGCACCTCCCCAACCAGGCGGGGGCTGGAGAGGGAGGAATGAGGTTGGGGGGGGCACACAGACAATTCACCAGGCTCCTCCAGGGCTGGCAGGTGCCAAGCAGAGAGTAAAGGGCTCCTCCCTTCTCCCAGAGCCTCCCCTGGTGAGAGGATCCCTCCACCTTGCCTGGAGAAGTGAACGGAGACTGGGTGGGAAGGAGACTGTTCCACTCAGGGACCTGAGAACAAAGGCTTCGGGGGACAGCCCAAGCACTAAAAGAGGCGCTAGGGACACCCTCCGAGTCCAGCTCTGCAGCCAATACCAACTCCGAGTGTTCTCTTCTGAGAGACAGGCTGAGAGACAGGCTGGCTTGGATCCTAGTAGGATACAGGAGGCACCAGGCAGTGTAGCCCAGTGGTTAAGTCCCAGCCTTTCTAGCGCGGCTGACACAAATCCTTATTCCTGCTCTGCTGAATGGCTTGGCAAGACCCTCCAGCTCTCTGGGCCTCGGTTTCCCCGTATGTATAACAGCGATAATGATAGCTCCCTTGAGGACAGCTGCGAGGATGAAATGAAATAACGTATATAAGGAACAAGGCGGATGGGGGGATTCTCCCTGGCTGCTTCCCTGGCCTTTAATTCATCCCAACCATCCCTTCTCTCGGCTGGCTTTCTTTCTGTGATCCCTGAGGCAAAGGCTTATAACTATCATCAGGCTCTTTGGTGACTGTCTGGCCACCCACCCCATACCAACGGAATGAATCCTTGGCTGCAGAGTGTGAGCATCTTAGCCCACCTTCCTGCTTCCCTCTGCAGGGAACACACACATAATCAAGTGTGCACACGGACCCAAATGTCAACATGTGTGCACACTCCAGCACCTCAGCGTGGATGACCCCCGATGGGAGTGAGAAGATGTACCCAGGCCTTGCTGAGAATGGGCCCCTGTGCCAGGGGCCGTGGGCATGGAGAGGGAGGCAGCTGCCTAGTTGCCGTGGATACAGGTTGGTTCTGGTGGGGCTCTGGAGCTCAGGCCTGGTGGATGGAGTGTGAGCTGTGTGGCTCCCCCAGGCGTGGTGCTGGTGCCCATGGCTGGGTGGGGTGTGTGCAGAATTGATGCCTAGGAGCATTAACCGTGTCTCTGGGGCCCTGAATCTGCTCTCCTTGGCTCCTCATCTCTCCCAGAGAGGCCTCCTCTGATGCCTCAGGCACCAGGACAAGGCTCCTTGGGGTGTTCAGTGATGCCCATCTGCATCAGGCTATCCTGACCACCCATTACCTGCCACAAGCTTGACAAAGGCAGGGCCCCAGTCCAGCAGGGTGCTGCAGATCTCTAGGCATGAATGCCCTGGACTCAGCCAGGTGAGAGGCAGAGGAGGGGCTAAGCAGAGACAGGCACAGGTAGTTCACCACCGAGACTCCAGTGGCATCTACCTGCCTGCCTCCAGGCTCCCCTTCCCCCCACACTAGAATCTGCTCAAAAGCCTCCAGGCCCAACCTACCTTCTCAAACCTCATCTCCTACTACAGTCCCCAAGGTCACTCTTGCAATCACATTGAAGCACTCATTGCTGCCTCAAATGGCCAAGACCCTCAGCACTCTGGGCCACTGCCTGTGCTGTCCCCACCTTGCCAAATGCCTCACCTGTGTTGCTCACATTGCAAACTCTTATTCTTCCTTCAGGACTCAAGCCCTGCACCCGCAGCTCATGTTGTTAGGTAGTGGCATGGCTGGGATCCCAGACAACTCCTTTTTTCTTTTGTAGTATTGGAGATTGGGCCCAGAGGCATTCTACCACTGACCTACATCCCCAGCTCTTCTTGATTTCGAAACAGGGTCTTGCTAAGTTGCTGAGACTGGCCCTGAACTTGTGAGCCTCCCGCTTCAGCCTCCCGAGTCGCTGGGATCACAAACATGCACCAAAGGGCCAGGTTCCCAGACCAACTTCTACTTCCAAGTTCCTACCTCTCAGGGTATTCTGAGGACGGACCAGCTTCGAACAGCACATCTTCGCCACTCTGATGGTAACTTACTGGCATTGCCTTGGTGTAGCCCTCCCCAGCTTCTCCACCAAGGAAGTGGCAGGCATGTCCTCCTCAAAGCTTCCAGAAACCTCATCCCACACATCAATCCCTGATACCGGATAATGTTGATAACAGCTGCGGTTCGCTGAGTGTTTACTATGTGCTAGGCCCTCTGCGAAATACTTTTCCCGCCTTATCTCACCTCATCCTCAAGCCACCTAGGAGGAACCATCATCACGTGCATTTAAGAGAGGAGAAAAACTGAGGCCACGGAGGTGGAGTCACGTGCTGCAGGGACACACAGCTGGTTCTTCTGCCAAGGTTCACACAATGGCTGTTTGAGACCGGAGCCTGGTTTCAGTAAGCCATTCCTGGTAGCACACATATAAGGTGCTTAGCATGTACCAAGCACTCCACAATAAGAGCTTGCTGTTGGGGCACCATCGCTGTTATCAGGAGAGGGGGCAGGGTATGCTGGGTGACCTGAAAGGGGACTGCTTAAGCTTGAGGCCCACAAAGCATGAGTCAACCCCTCAAGAGAGAAATGGTTCTCAGGAGCCGTTGGGCTGTCAGGGATGGGGTCAGGGATGGCAAGAGGTAGACAGGTAGCCCCAATACCAAGACATGGTGGGCTTGGGGGAACCTGAGGGGTGCTGGAGCGAGCAGCGACGTGAGGGGCTGTGTGCGTCCGGGGTGGACAGAGCATGGGGAGGCCTACCATGTGCTGGCCATGCTGGCCATAGCTCTCTGGTCCCGCTGACACCACCCCGTGGTAATGAGACGGATCCAATTTGTACCCAGAGCCCCGCCGGGAGCAGCTGCCGCAGCAGGGTTTGAAGTAATTTAATTGGACACATTAGCCACACGGCTCTCTGCCTCTCTCCTTCACTCCCCTCACGCAGGGCCTCACGCGGGCACCCCTTCAAGCCACCAGACCCTGGCTGGGGGCAGGGTGCAGACACATACACCCCCCCCTCGGGGACTGGCCATCAGCATCCCTCCACTCTCTCCTGGAGCTCCTGGGGGCCCAAGGACCAGAGGGCTCTCCAGAGGTTCTCGCCTTTCTCTGGTGCAAGAGGAAACTATGGGATCCACTGAGCCTGGGATTCAGACCTCTCCCGCTGTCTCTTCTAGTGGACAAAATGGGGTCACCCCCTTTTTCCCCTTGGACAGCCCTAGAAGTCCCCAGCCTCCTGGTCTTCAGAAAGGACACTCAAGAAACAGGGCCATGGCACATGCCTGTTCTGACAGCATCTTTGGCTTTGTCGTTATTAGGGGCAGTCCCCTCTTAGGACTCTGGGGGAGGGGTTCATACACACATGCACAGGAGTGGCTACAGTCACACACAGAAGAGCCAGATGAGCTCAGCAGAACCCAGCCAGACACACACACACACACACACACACACACACAGCCACACAATGCTTGTGTCCGACATCGAAAGCTCCACGAACATCCACACCCACACCCAAGTGTGTTAACAGCCAGGTGAGGCCCTCTGTGCAGATGGAGGCCTTGAAGGTAGCCAAGCAGGCAGGTGGGAGGGTGTGTCTGGGGGCAGGCAGGGTCCCTGGAGGTCACTGGCTCTGCCTGACAGAGTACAGGGCAGGAGGGGGAGGAGCCCTCCCCAACGCCTTCCGCTGCAGCTCCCTGCGCACCTCCACACACCTCCCTACAAATACACTCATTAGCTGCTGTTTACAGCGGGCACAGCACTCGGATGAGCGCAGCTATTACGGCCGGCCAGCTGCCGCCCGCACACGCAAACGCACGTAGGTACATACAGACCCGGCAGCGCACGCCGCCCCGCCCTCTGCTGCCACCCGCGCTGGAGCCCCGAACGCACAGTCACAGGAATAGATCAATTCCCCAACGTCCCAGCTCACCACGCAAGTGGACTCCCAGCCCGGCCCCACAGGCCACACACCTGCAAGGGGCCCTTCCAGGTGGAGGCTGCTGAGCCCCCCAAAGCACGGCCAGTGACCGCCAGTCCACCTTCACACCAACTGGTCTGGAATTCCAGGCGCAGGCTCTGGGCGCCATCCAGCCCCTTCCACAGGTCCCACGCCGTCTGCCAACTCTGTTCCAACCCTGGGGGAATTCTGCTGGGTGAGACCAAAGCCCTGCCCTCCAGACACCCATTGGACAGGGCCCAGGAGGTCTGCCCCTGTTGCCTGGAAGGTCAGTGACTTTCATGTCCATGGAACTGGCACAATTCGCTTGGCACCACTGGCTGGGCTTCCCTGGCAAGGCAGGAGGGCACCCAGGATGGGGCTGGCACAGGCTGGCTCCGGCACCTGGCCAGACCCGTGACCTCTCTGGGAGAGAAAGCAGACCTCACTGGCTAAGAGTACCACCTGGCAGGCACTGCCCAGGGAGCAGGGCCCGCTCTGCCCACCTGAGATGCCTCAGTGCCGCTGAGACTCCTCCTCCAACGGAGAGTCCTCTGCTCAGTACTGGGTCCCCTCTCCCCCACGCGGCCCCCCTCACCAGCTCCTCCCTGCTGTTCTCAGACTCACTCCCTTGGGGGAAGCAGTTATTGAAAATGGTCCATCAGATTCAATAAGGAGTCAGTCCCTGAGAGGATGGGCTGGGACGTGGCTAAGTGTTAGCACTTGCCTAGTGTGTGAGAGGCCTGGGGTTCCATCCCCAGCATGGGAGGGAGGTGAGTCCTTGAGAGAACAGTGAGTGGACCAGAGTCAGGGAGGGGGAAGGGGGTAAGAAGGAGCGGGGGGAGAGAAGGGGACCATGTCCTTCTCTGCCCTTCCCACACAGCAGCACTGGGGGGGCTGAGAGGAGCAGCCCCCATTGGCATGCTATGTCACCTTCAGTGTCCCTGAGGCCCAAGCTTAGGGGGTCAGGACCCAGCTGGCCAAAGGCAGTCTTTGCTCAACTGATACCCACCTGTTCTTCTGGCTTCCAGCTGTCCCCTCACCTGCCACCAGCCAGCCTGTATGTTCTCATCCCAATTCAGCCTGCTCTAGTGGCTTCCCCCCAGCAAGGAGGGGCTTTGGAGCCATCTCTGTCCCCACCATCCTCCAGTCCTTGGGCACCTAGCCTGTTGGTGGAGCTGTCCCCACAAGGCCATAGAGCAGCATGAATCAAGGCCAAAGGAGGGGACTGTCTCCACAGCAACTCTACAGCTGGGAGGTGGGGACTCTGGCCCACACCCCTAGAGGGCATCCTCTCCCACCCTGGTGTTAGACCTGCTCAGCCCAAGATCCCTCTCCCTGCCATAACTTTTGGGATACCAGACTACAGGATGACCTGTGACTGGGTACATGGGGCAGCTTGGGAGGTCAGAAGGTTGTCAGTGAAACGATGGGACAGAGTCAGGCCTCCTCGGACCATCCCACACCATAGCCCCAGCCCCTAACCCTGGTGATCCTCATAGGGCACCTTAATCTGCCCTGTAGCCCGTGCCCCTAACTCCTGATTCATACACATAGCCTCATCAGCCTCGGTCCCTAACTTGTGCCCAGTGAGTGGAGGATTGCCGGGACCAACTCTGTGGATCCTTCTGCCTTAGAAAGGAGATCCACCATGCCAAGGGACCCTGCCCCAGGCAATATGAAAGAGCCTGGTACCCACACCCCCAAGAAATGGGCTGCCTGACAGAATGTCTGTAGGGGATAGATCCCACTAACAGGTGGGACAGACGCAGGTTTTGTGCACAGTTACCCTTGAGGGAACAAGCTCACAGAGGGCTGGGGACTGGGGAGGCAGCCCCCAGGACCTGACCTCTCTCCCAGCAGTTCGCTCTCTGGCCTTGCTCACTAGCTCACTGCAAGGTCACCTCTCCCTCCCTCCTCCTCCCTGCTGCCATCCTGCCTGCCCACTGCAACGCTGACCCCTGCAGGCCTGTTGAGGCCCTGCCCGGCTTGGGGACAGGCAATTGGAGAGACAGAGGGAAGCCCAGCCAGGCCAGTTTCGGGATGCAAAAAGATAGAGCCCGAGGGCAGAGGGGGGTTGCAGTTATGGCTGGAGAGACTGGGCAGAGTGTGGAGCAGGGGCCCATGGGTGTGCATGGGAGGGGACAGGTCTGCATTCTTGTTCTCCATCGGGATCTCATTTTTTCCCACAGTCTCTTTCTTCATAATGCATGGAAGAGAGTGTAGTGCCTGGGGGACAGGAGCCCAAGTGGGGGGGGGGGGAGGGAATAGCACCTGCCAGGTAAGGTCTTAACCCTATGCTGAGCCCTGTGGGGACCTGCAGAGTGAGTAGGGAGAGAGCACCACAGAGACCCTCTGGCTCCAGCCAGGGGCCTGGGGCAGCGGGAGAGAACAAGAAATGTTTTTAAAAGCAGGATTGGGCCGCAGGTGTTCCTGAGAAGGGGATAAGACCAGGATAGAAGAGGTTCTGGTTCCTGGGGGACCAGAGGGGAAGAGCAGGACTGGTCTGAGTCACACAGGAATCAATTTGCATTTCTCACTCCCACCTGGCAAGGCAAAGGGGGACTGAGGTGGGCAGCAATGAGGGACAGAGCTCTGACTGGAGGAACAGCATCTCAGGCGGCCTTGAGTGAGCTGAGAGAGGAAGTCTGACTTGGAGCTCTAGGGATTATAGGAGGTGGGCACAGATCCAGGGGGACACAGAGGCCAAATGGAAGTCTCTGACCCCTTGGAGATCTCTGGATGACTAGGATCCAAACTGTCCCTATCCTCTCCAGACTATTTCTGACCCCACCCATTGAGTGCTTCAGGTCAGCCCCCTTCCTACACAGAGTGCCCCTGCCAGGGGCCCTAGTGGGCCCTATAGCTGCAGGGAGACAGGACAGGTCCCAATCCCAGACAGGGAGATCCAACCAGGGAGGGGGAAGGAAAGGTCAAGGGGATGCCAGTGTTGGAGTCTAGGCCCTTTGCCCAGAAGATGCCAAGCCCATCAAAGTTGGCCTCCGTGGAGAGGGCAGAGGTGCTTGGAGAAATGGTGATGTCATAGTGCCCAGGCGTGGGAGTGCTGAGGAGTGGGGGAGAGGGATGAAGGCAGGGCCCCAGGCCAGTGGCCTAACTGAAAAGGAAGGGGGAGGCTGCCAGCCTGGCAGGGCAGGGGGAAGGGAGGCTCCTCACTGCACCCCCTTCCAGCCTACTACCCTGAACTGGTCTCTCAACAAAACTATTGCCTTCTGAGAAGGTGAGCCAAGCAAGAGATGCCCCTGCCCTCAGCCCTGGTGCTGGAAGCTGGCTCCTCTTGGCGGAAGATGCCAGGGTTGTGACCTGGGTCCAGACAGATGAAGGGAGGACTCTCCAAAGGCAATGCCCCTGTAGCCCTCACCTAGAGGACAATCATAGAAGGGCACGAGGTTCCAGAGGGAAGACTGAGTCTCTTTTCCCCTTATACCCAAGTGCTAAGTGAGCATGATACCAGGAGCCCAGTAGGTGGTCCCCAGTCCACCTGGGCTGAAATGAACTGACCAGGGTGACAGCTGGTTCTTCAGGAGGCAGGGATGGGTTGATTCTGTCCCTCCAGGAAAGAGCAAGTGCGGGCTGGGGCCAGAACAGGCAAAGCCAGTGCCCACCAGCCTGTCCTCCCATCAGCCTGCCCTGGAGAGTCTCAGGAGGAGCTTTCTGCAGAGGGTCTTAAGCCTTTCCTCCCTCCAGCACCTGCACCCCAGGTGCAGCAGACAGCCCACAGACTCTTCATCCGGGAGTAGGTCCTAGATCCGAGCGGTGCTTTCAGCATCGGACCGCAACCCAGAAAGAGACCCCGATGGCAGAATTGGTAGATGGGGGGGTGTCCTGAGTCAGGGGGAGCACCCCAGATAGCAGCTGGGACTGAGCCTGGGCAGAAGCTGCAGGGGACCTGCCTACAGGTGGGCACTGCGTGAGGAGGCGTCAGGAACCAAGGAGGAAATGGCAGAGCAATTTCCCGAGGAAGGAGAAGGGATTGCTGGCTTGGACTTGGAAGATGCTAAGCAGACAGTGGGCTCCCGGCCACTCCCTTTGAGGAGAAATGCAAAGGGGTGCCGCCCCTCCCCCTCCCTCCCCGACAACACTGGAGTGAGTTTGGGTTCTTTGCTTCCCCCTCCTCAAGCCTAGGAGAACATCCCCCCAGCACCCCCATTGTCATCGGCCACTGCGCTCTTTCCCCTCAGGTACCCCTACCTCCCCTCTCACGCTCCTGCGGTTCCCCACCCCCCAGAAGCCTCCCAGCCTTGCTGCTGCACCAGATTCCCACTTGCCCCCTGGCACCCTCTCAATTCACAGTTGGCACGGCCAATGCCACTCCGCTCCCCTGTGCCCACGATCTTGGCCCAAAGCGGCAGGATCCTCGCCCTGGGGTCCCTCCGCGCTAGCCTCCCTGGGCACTGGTGCTGGGGAGCGGGGGTACCTCTGAGGGCACTGCCCTGCTCCCGCGGGGGCAGTGGCTCCTCGCTCCGCCACACACGTTGTCCTTGGGCTGCTGGGGGGCGGGGGGAGGAGGTCCTTGTGGGGACACTGCGAAGCCGGCCCCAGGCATCAAGCCTGGCAGTGTCCAAGACTGCGGGTTCAGGGTCCGAGCCGCTGCCACTCGAACCCGAGCCCCCAGGGTTGGGATGACCCTGGGGGACAGGCGGCTTGGCTCCAGCCGACAGCAGCCCCAGGCTGAGGCTCCGAGACGGCGCCCGGCTCTGCCGCCGTCCTGCCCGCCGGTGCGGGGCGCCCCAGCCCGCGCGGGGCCGCGCTTACCTGGGCTGGCCGCCTCCGGGTCCCGGTACATGGTCCCCTCGTCGCCGGCTCCCTCCGGGCTCCTCAGAGCCGCCCGCGGCCGCGCGCTGCTCCGCCGCCGCTGCAGGGCATGGGGCCGGGCGACCCCCGGGGGCGGGTCCGAGGGCGGGGGCCGCGCGGGCTGCACAGAGCCGCGGAGCCGGGGAGCGGGGGCCGCCCGCCAGCCCTCCCGCCCGCCCGCGGAGCACGCTGCCGCCGCTGCCGAACCGCACCGAGCCTCCTCCCTCCGGGCTGCGCGCCGCGTGTGCGCGCCGGAGCGTATGTAAGTGTGTACGAGGCCGTGTGTATGTGTGTGTGTGTGTGTGTTAGCGCGTGTGTGAGCGCGCCCGGGGCACCGCCGGCGCCGCCCGCCTAACGCCGAGCGCCGCTACCACCGCCACCGCCTGTGCCCGCTGCCGCCCGCTGCCGGCCGCGCGCCGCACTGCAGCCCTCGCCCGCCGCCGCCCGGAGCCGCCCCGAGGGCACGGCCGCCGCCCCGCGCGCCCCGCCCGCCCGTGGCCCCCGCGGGGAGGGTTGCAGAGCCCCACGGCGGGACTCTTTGAGCATGTGGGTCCCTCCGCACTGCGCGACCAACTCCGTCCGTGCACCCCAGATGATCGCGCCTCGCACGGGGCAGGGCGGCGGAGCCGGCCACCTCCTCCGAGGTGCCCTTTGGCTCCGTCCCGAAAGGCGTGGAGCTCCACTCCGGGTTTTCCGCTGGGTGGCCGCTCGAGGGCGTCAGCTCCGGACTCGACACCGCAGCCGTACCGGGAAGACGAGATGGTGTGTGCAAAAACCAGGAATGGAGTTTTGCCAGCACAGGGCCTGCGCCCGCGCCCGCTCACTCTGATGGTTCCCAGAGCTTGCACGCAGCGGGAGCCCAAAGGGCTAGGATCTCTGCCCTCTATGGGGCACTGGGTCTACCGACCCAAACCCACATAAGAAGAAAGCGTATCTTTCAGCTTCTGCCCATCCTTCTCCTGGCTGTTCTTCCTCTGTCCCTTCCCTCTTTTCCTTGACCCAGCACCTCCTTGGTAGGAAAGAAACACCCCCTTTCACTGACAACACTCGGGCTCTCTTGATCCTCTCTGCCTCTGTGCCTTCTCAACACAGTCCAAGTTCGGGTAAACCCTATTTCTCTTACTTCTCCTTCCTCACAGAATGGGAATGATTTGATTTGGGGAGAGGGAAGAGAAACCCATCTCCCAAGAATTTTAAAGGCCTGTAACTGAACCACTGGTGGTAGCAGGTATGGACACCTCCTTGCACACACCTACAGAACTAATGGGCTGCTACACACAAGCACACAGACAGGCCTAGCACACAGAGACACAGACACTTCCATAGTACAGGTCTTGCCCCTA
Organism: Marmota flaviventris; assembly: GCF_047511675.1. NCBI lineage: Eukaryota > Metazoa > Chordata > Mammalia > Rodentia > Sciuridae > Marmota > Marmota flaviventris. Next base: position 11,253,696 of record NC_092506.1, on the reverse strand, counting down.
CCTTGCACTTAAGTGGGCAAAATCCCAGGTTTCTGGCAGAATCCTGCCTTCCCCTCTTCTGAGAATGCAGTTCACAGGTGAGCCAGGCTTTCCCAAGTTCAAGATTCCTATTTCCATCCCAGAAATCCACCTAACTGCCTTAATCCCAGGCAGCTCATGCCCAGCCGCACCCCACCTTCCCACAGCCAGTAGGTAGCTAGGACCCAAGGGACAAATCTCTGTCCCAAGTTTCCCTTAACACACACACACACACACACACACACACACACCATCCCCTAGAACTCACAGGGAACCTCACCCCCCCCCCCCACCAACACACACACATACATTCACCTCCACCCACAGCTTTTCCGGTTGAGAAACAGATAAGGAAATTCCCCCAGAAAACCTTCTCAAAGACTGTTCCGGTGAAGAACAGATTTCCTGGGATTGAATGTTCTAATTAAAAATGGAAGGAAAAAAAGGCATCAGTAGGTTAAGGCCTGCGATTCCCCAATAGCCAGAAATTTCAGCCCTTTCCTTCTGATCGAGTGTTATCTCCGTCCCTCCCTCTTTTCCATATACTCTGTAGCCGTCCTCATCCGCAGGCAGCCGAGAATCCAGGAGCTGTCCACAACTCTCTTTTGGGCCTAGAAAGCTCCAGAAAACCAAGCCACAGGCAGGGATTCCAAGGTCCCTTGCCTCAGCTTCCTGCTCCCACCCCCAACTGCGTCTCTCATCGCTCTTATTAAGAGCAATAATGCACCATGATACACACCCACTCTACCAGGCCATCACTGCACACACAGAGGTCCCCATTCAGGACTCTCCCCACCCCAGAGCCCTCCCTGTCACCAGCCTTCAAGCCTGGAGAGGGACAACAGAACCCCTCATCATTGCAATGCAACAGGTCTTTGCTGGACATCTGGAAACACCTGCTTTCTCAGAGTTAATGGAGAAGACATCTGAGAGATGATCCTGGCACTCCTCCTCAGGTGACAGAGGGTGAAGCCAAGGCCTTTAGAGGAGAAAGAACTGATTCAGAGAGCTAACAGCCCAGGGAGCTGGTGAGAGAACCTGGAGGAGGAACTCTTTACCAACCATTGTGGGATTGGCGAGAAGACCCAGTGCCTGCTCCTACCTCATAGCATTCAGCCTGTTCATTAACAAAATATAAAAAGGTCTCATTCACTCCCAGGAGGCATTAGACAACGATTGTTCCGGAATGTAGGAGCTGGGTAGTCCTCAAGCATACTAGATGAACCCTGTAAAATATTGTGCAAACTGAGCCTCCCAGGCATTCGGAATCTTGGCACTATTTTATTTCTTGCCTGCTTCATGAAAAACTTTGGACACACCCTTTTTCTGGGCCTTAGTCACTTTGTTAAGGGTACAGAGTTATCAGAAAGAGAAAAGAATACAGATTTCTGTGGCTTTGCCATTCATAGCTGTTTTTACCCTGGGCAGACATCTCTGAGCCTTAGTTTCCTCATTCCATATAATGGGAACAACAATACCTATTTCCTTTGACTTTTGTAAGATTAAATGTAATGATGTGATTAAAGCACTTAAAATAATGCTTAGCCCACATACTTTATTCTAGATAGATACCGAGCACCATTATTATTGTTATTTGTTTATCCTTAACAGAGATACCACATACTCCCCATTCCCATGTTTTTGCCTGTCAAGGAAGTCCTTTCAGATGTCTAACCTAGAATCATAGTAGCATATCAAGGCTACTCTCTGCTCCTGGAGTATCATGAGATCCAAGCCAATTGTGAGTTCCTGCCTTCTGAGCACTCACAGAAGACTGGAGAGAGGAGGAAATGGAGTCTGCCTAGGCGAGCAGGTCCTCAGAGAAAGGAGATGGGAGGCTGGGCATCACTCCTGCCTTGCCTTCAGGTCCTGCCTCTTGTCAGGGAGGCTGGGCCTCTGCTGTTCTGCTGTTTCTCTCTGGCCCCTTGGAGGAGGCCCAGAGAGCCCTTCTCACTCCCTGATGCTGCTGGCCCCTGTGTCCTGGGTTCCATGACGTGGCAGGAAATGCTGGCAGCACCTGGTTCCCCAGGGACTGGCTTGCTGCATGCAGTGGACCCCTCAGGCCTGTTTCCGATCTGGCTTCGTCATCAGGGCCAGGTGTCCTGGGTCGGCTTCAGGGAGTGACTGGAAGCAGGGAGGGACATTCTGTCCCTCCGGAGCAGATGCCAGGCCTCCACTTTCCCAAACAGGGCCCCTGAGGCCACCTGGCTGTGTTGCTAGGTCACGGCTGGGAGGCACGGCTCCTGGGTTCCCCTCTGGCCTCTACCTGGCATGGTCTCCGCTGCTGCTGTCTACCCACAGCTCCTGTCCCCTCACCCCCCACCCCCTGGCTACAGGATGAATTATTAATAAAAATGCTGAGGAAGCTGTTTGTGCAGCTCACGTGACAGAACAAACACACCTCTCTCCTTGCCACCATCCGTGTGGCGAGAGACTCAGGCCGAGCATTGGCCTGATCCAGGAAGGATGGCCTGAGACCAGCCAGAAAGGCAACCCGGGTGCCTGCCGATTGTGCCTGGCCAGGAGCAAACACTTGTTCTGCAACCCTGTCCCTGCAGCTAGCCCCCGGGCTCCCCCTTCCTCCTCTGCAGAGGCCAAGAGTCTGCAGAGGGCAAAAGCATAGATTTAACAGATGTCATCCTCCCAGCAAGGACATGATGGCAAACCCCTAGACGGCAGCTCCAGCCGTCCCCTTGCCCACCTCAGCATAATAGAGACTGGATCAATACTTGCTGATTAATTACCTCCTGTCTCCAGACCCAGTAACCACCAAATCTCGTGGCCTACCCAGGGCCCAGGCTTGTCATACTTCTGCCGGGCTTTGCTTTGGAGGTCTGGTCCTGAAGAGTCAGGGTCTGTCCCCACAGCATCAGAATAAGAACACGAAGCTAGGCACTGTGGCACATGCCTATAAGCCACTTGGGAGGCTGAGATAGGAGGATCTTTAATTTGAGGCCAGCCTGGGCAACTTAGTGAGACCCTGTCTCAAAATAAATTTTTAAAAAGGGTTGGGGATGTAGCTCAGTGCTTGCATAGTACGTGTGAAGTCCTGGGTTCAATCTCCACTACAGCAAAAAGAGGGAGACGGGGAAGAAGAGGAAGAGGAGGAGGAAGAAGAAGAATCCTAGACTTGAGCCCTGCTCCTGCCTCTGACTGTTCTTCTAGTTGTTTGGTTTTCATTGCTTACTTGACAACTAGGGGCCTCAGTATTCTCATCCATATAATAGAAATAATTGCCCTACAGAGAGATGTAAAATTATACTGAGGATATGGCAAGGACTGGGTGTCTGTCCTGGCATCCGGGGGTTAACTCCAGGCACCAAGGATCCTGACCCAGGCTGACCTTCTATAGTTACAGGCCCTCAAGGGTCTCTCAGGCCATGTTGCAGGGCCAGAAACAATCTTTTGCCAGAAACCCCACCCCCACCGTATAAGTCCTCCCTTTCATTTCTTCCTACAACCTCCTCCCCATCTAGATTCCTTCTCTGAGACTTTCTTTTCTCCATGACCACCTTGACACCCCTGGGCTGGGATCAGCCCCGTCACACCTCACCACTCCTGAAAGATGAAATCCAGCGTCCCTTCATCTAACCAACCCCTGCTAACGAGATTCTCTGCCAGAATGTTGTCCTTAGCCTCTGCTCTTGCTCAGGGGCACCTCTGGGACCCCTGAGACTAAAGATCCTGTGGGAGCACCTCTTCTTGCCCATTCCAAGCTAAGTGACCTGGGGTAAGTCACTCAATCCTTGTCAATGTACCTGTAGTGTGTACCATGAGGACATTGCTTTTGCATCTTGATTATGTCTCAGACTCCTTTCAGAATCTCATAAACCCAACAGATCTTTCCTCCCTGGAAAAATGCACGCACAAACACAGACACAACATTGTGCCTGTCCTTGGGTGTGTGTTTCTACAGGTTCCAGATAAAAATCCCTAACCCGGAGGCCTCAGGTGGCTTCTAGCGCTTGACAGTGGAAGCCCGGTTCCCTGCCCTCCCCAGCCTCCCCCACAGTGGCTCTGGGTTTAGGGGAGGTGGGCTGGTGGGCTGCCTCTCTCATTTCTCTCTCCCCCAGCACTTGCTGTGGCTGGAGCCAGCCTGTCTGCAGCTCAGACTGTTGTTTTAATCCCTCTCAGAACCCATTGAACCGGCTTCACCTGCCTTTCAAGGTATTTAAAGGTTCTTTGACCAAATGCTTTTTGATCTCCACTGATGGGAACCAAGCAGAGGCTCTTTCACCAACTGCTCCCCTTCCCCCCACATGATTAGTCTCTAAGAGCTCTTTTGATATTGCAGAAACCTTCTGTGGTTTGTTCAAAGCCCTATCCTTGCCACCCCCCACCCCAGGAGACCCAAGCCGGTCAGCTCCAGCCTCCAGGCCCATCCCCAGCTATGGCCTAGTTAATGGGGGCCTCCCAGTGCCTGTCCACTCCTCCTCAACTGGTTGGGACCTCAGACCCATTCTAGCTGGTAGAGAGGGTCAAGTGCTGCTCCTCCCAGGGAGCCCCAGCCAGGTCGGGGTAGTAGGATCGGGTAGAGTTCAGTGTCCGCAGACCTCAGGGGACTGGACTACGCCTCTGTTTCCCACCCACGAGAGGATGCATAGATGGGCAGGCGGGCCGCGGATCCCTTGACCTGTTTCCAGTAAATTAGATCTTAGCCTCGGGCTGGGATGGGGAAACTGAGGCTCTCAGAAGTCCCGGGTTCGGAGCTCGGTATGTGTGAGGGGACAGGAACCTGAACACACGGACCCAAGTCCTGGTGTGCTCCAGCAGCCTGGGCTTGGGATCTCTAGTGCCCGCGGAAGGCGCTCCTGGGGTGGGCTCCAGCTGCAGAATTGGGGGGGGGGGAGGCGCCTTGGTTTTTAATAGTGGAGTTGGCAACCGTTCCTGCCCGGGATGGCCACCTCCCGCGACGGGCGACCTCCGCACTGACGTCCTTCTACCCAACTTGGATCAACCCACCCTGCGACTCCGTACTGTCCCGGCCCAGGCGGGGGCCCGGGACAGGGATGCGCGTGCGCGGAGGGGGCGCCGCGGAGTCCGCGTGAGCAGGCAAATTCCCGCAGACCGGAGAGGACACGGTCGCGCGCAGGAAGAGGAGGGGGCCAGGACACAGAGTAGAGGGACGCGGCACCCCCGAAGGATCCCCGACCCCGGGAAGGAGGTCCAGCCTTCGCCCCTTCCCAGCTGGAGTTGAGGACCGCAGTGGGGGTGGGGTCCTAACCCTCCGCAGGTGGAAGCCCTAGGAGCACAGGGACAGCTACTACCACTGTCCCAGTTCTCTGATCCCCGATCCCTGCCTCTGGGCTCTTCGAGGGGGCCCCAGCACGCGGGGAAGTGTTCAGATCGCCAGGCCCCCTCCCTCACCGAGGCCTCTGGGGGCTCTGGGTTGCTTGGCCCTGCCAGACCCAGCGCCAGAATTCAATCCCCGCTCTGTAATGATCATAATAGCAGCAGCCACCATTTATTGAGCTCTGAGGGCTTGCCAGACCCGAGTGCCAAATGCATAACACGCATTATCCCACTTAATAGTCACAGCAACTCGATGAAGAAGTCCCGTTGTGATCCCCTTAGGAAGGCGACGAAGCGGAGGATCAGTGTCGATGTGGCCTGTCTGAAGTCACAGCCAGCAGGAGGGCGCGGGCATGGGTCAGCCAGGAACCACTCCTGGACCTGACCAAATGCACTTGGAAGGTTTGAGCAGGCAGCAGGGTCAGCTCCTCAGTGGGATGTGGCCCTGCTCATGGAAGTGAGGGGGAACAGAGGCCCGGGTAGCTTAGAAAGGATGGAACAGAAGAAGGATCACCCACCACCTCTGGGGGCCGCTCCATTCCTCCTGGGTCCTTCGGTTCCTGCTCCCACCCCTCCCCAAGGCTCTGTCCTATCTTTAGCTTCCTTCCCTCCCCACACTATTTGCAATTGCATCCCCTCAATCTCATCCACTCCCGCAGCCTAGGATTTTGCTTCAGCCCAACTCCCAGCCCTGCCTCTGGGGCCTGACCTCTCTCCCAGGCCCAGCATCTATGTCTTAATGAAGACATAGGTGTCACCCAAGTGGAGTGAACTCATTACCTTCCTAGGGAAACAGTGCCTCCCTGGATCACACCAGCCTCATTACTGTCCCCAGCCCCAGATCAGTTCCCCGTAGTCCTGATGCTCTTCCTCCAGCTCATCAGACCCTTTCCCCTGCAGAGCTTCTCATACCTTAGGTGTCCCTAAGGCACTTCCCTAAGACACATGCACATTCTCTGCCTCAGCAGTGGCTCCTGACCCGTTGTCTGCCTCCTTCAGTCCCTGAGACCCAGTGCCCTGTCCTCTTTGGTAGCCTCATCATGCTTCCTCAGCACTTTGGAATTGTCTAATGGTGTTTATGCTCCTCTCTAACCCTGCAATGGACTGGGAGCTCTTTAAAGGCAAGAGTCACTCAATTACTATCCATCCTCATCTTCCTTCCCCCACATTTTTATTGATCTGTTCAGCAAACATTGAGTAGTTACTATGTTCTGGGCACCAAATATACAGAATCCTACTGGGTACTGTGGGTTACTTCTGGGTGATAGACATGTGCCAGAAACAGAGCGCTAATGAGGGATGCTCGGGGTGCATTCAGGGGAAACGCTGCCCTGGGCAAGGATTTCCATTCCCCCAGGCCTCTGAATGCCAAGCCCGGGTCTGGGCAGAGGGGGGAATGCAAGCTAAAGTAAGACGGAGCCTTGCCCTCCAGGACCGAACAATGAGGGATGCACAAATCAGGTGTGAATCACATGCTCTGGGATCATAGAAGATGCAACAGTGGTCTTACCCCTGGGGAAATGCACAAGCCTTCCAAGTGCCCAGAGCTGTGCATCAAGCATGAGTCTCATAAATCTTTGCCGAATTAAATTGTTTGGAGGAAGAAAGGGGACATAATGGAGACTGGAGAGGGAAAAGAAGGTTATGAGGGGAGTAATTTTCACAACAGCTGCACAGAGTGGCCCTGTCACCTACCCCAGAGAGATGTCTTATGGACAAATGAGATCGTGGGTATGCAATGAACTCTTGGGGAGAAGGATAGTAAACACACACACACACACAAAGATGATATTATTCGTCTGTCCCCGGCAGACCAGGTCAGTCTTTACCCATGAAACCTTCATTTCTTCTCTGGAAAAACCAGGCCTCTTTGGGTCTTAGTTCCCATCCACAATGTGAAGATGTGGGAGGAGATGGTCCTGAGAATTTCTGGCTTCACCAGTGAGATGCCCCATGGGACAGCCATCTGTCCTCCTGCCACACCCTGGGCTGAGCTGGAGAGTCTTCATGGAGTCACAGAGGCCACTCACTGTCATGTTTGTCTTTCTGTTCAAACAAGGTCATGCAGAAAGGGAGGAAGTGTAGACTTTTCTGTTGGAAGTTCCCATATAAATCTCAGAACAGTGCGTCCAAAGCTGGGGACATGTCATGCATGGCACCTGTGGTGGGAAAAGTGGGACATCTGCTAGGGCAGGAGCTTGGGATGAGTGTCCCTACAGGCTTCAGGCTTGATTTTCTAAAATCACCCCTTGGGTGGGCCCCTTCCCTACCTCCCAGGCCCAAGATCTGGGTTCCCCTGAGCACCCAAATCTCCATAGGCCTTGTCCTTTATGGCCAGGGGTGTGGGGGCACTAGATGCTGTTGGTGAAAGTGGGTGGGGCGGCAGTCAGGGAGAAGCTTCCCCATAGGCCTTCCTTACCCTCTGTTGTGGGCCCCTGTTCCCTTCCCTTGGCTAATGTCACCATCTCCCACTTTTGTAATGCAGAGACCTCGGCCATGTCCCTGTCTCCCTCTTTTCCCTCCCCAGCACATTTAACTGGGGCAGGTCCTGGCCTTCCCGACTCCTGGCTGTCCTGCAGTTCTTCTCAGCCCCACCCTGCCCTAGCCCAGTCCTCCCGTCTCTCTTGGGCTTTCTCCCAGGCCCCCTTTCATCCTCCAGCCCGGCTTCCCTCTCACCCCCTCTCCTTACAGCACGAGGGTGACCACGCTGCCCCTCAGCGCCAAGCCCTTCCACGGATCTCCACTGCTCTTTGGGAAAATCCGGGACTCCCAGTCTGGCAGGAAGGTCCCTTCCTGACCTTCCAGAACAGTGAAATGATCTTTGAGAGGGTTGTGAAGGCAAGAGAGAGCTTGCCACAGGGTGGTTCTGGAGGGCACCTGTCCGACAGAGGGAACAGCAGGTCCAAAGCTGGGGAGATGTCATGGCACCCATGGTGGGAAAAGGGGGGACATCTGCTAGGGCAGGAGCTTGGGCTGAGTGTCCCTGTGGATCAGGCACACCTACTGTGTGTCAGATACTGTTCTCCTGCTGGGGATGCATCAGGGACTAAAACGAAGACCCCTGCCCTTGGAAGCCGGCGGCGTTCCAGCAGGGGAGACAGGCCATCAGCAGCACATGTATTGTATCTCAGATGCTGAGTTTGTGGAGTGAGAGGCGAGTGGGGAGGTGTGAGGGCTTCGTGGATGCTGAGGGTGGTTGGCAGCAGTGAGACGGGGTGGACAGGCAGGCTTCCTTGAGAAAGTGACATCTGAGCAAGGACTTGAGGGACGGGAGGGATTGGCCTGCAGACCTGTGGGTAGCATCGTGCCAGAGACGAGGAGCAGCCGTGGGAAGGCTCCGAGGTGAGGCTGTGCCTTGTGTGTTGGGGGCGTGTGGGGCTGGGGTGCCCTGATGGAGGAGGACAGGGATCAGGACAGGGAGCGGGAGGGCCAGCCAGTGTAAGGGCTTCAGGGGCTGGAAAGCTCCTGGCGTGGTTTTGAAGAGGGAGGAGGAGAGCTGACTTACTCTGCTGGGTGCTGGGTGCGGAGAGACCAAACGGAGGCTGTCTGTCGTAATAATCCAGGCGAGAAGCAACATGGTGGTCGGATGCCGTGGGGGTGGTGGGGAGGGACTGGATTCGGGATCTATTTTAAAGGCAGAACCGACAGGATTTCCTGATGGATTAGATGTGGGTTGTGACGAAAAAAGGAGGAGGTGACATCGCCGCCAAGGTTTTGGCCTGCGCAGTGGCCAGGTGGGCTTGCGATGGCTGCAGCGGGGAGTCTCTGTCAGCGCCACGCAGTTCCCCGATCACTTTACATTACCACCCACCCCAGGCGCCTTTTCAGACCTTTCCCTCCAGTCACCCCCTCCTCATGGAATTTTCATGCAGCAGTTTTCATGGGCACATGTTGATGCACTTGGGCTCTTTGGAGAGTCACAAACCACCGTAATATCTATGATGTTTTTTTGTCCCCCAAGATTCAATTTTTGCCTCTTTGGGGAGCTAGCATCCCGTGGAGTTGTGTGTGTTAGTGCAAGTTGTAAACGGAGAGCAGAGTCGGCTTTGCCAGAGTTGGAGCTGAGCCCTCCGATGCAGGAGGCAAGGTGTAGACAGGTGGGCCTTTGAGGTCCCCGCTGGAGGTGTGGATTCGGGAGTCGTCAGCAGGCACGCGGGTGCTGTTTAAAGACATGAGACTGGGTGAGCGTGCCAGGGGAGTGTGTAGAGAGGCACCAAGAGCAAAGACGGAGCTTGGGGTACTCCATGTTCTCAAGAGGTTTAGAAGAAGAGAAAAAGACCAGAAAATAAGCCAGAGGTGTCATAGAGGTAGGAAAAAAAAAAAAAAACCACCCTAAGCACTGCAAAGGACCTGAAAGCCCAGAGGGAACAATGTTTCAGGGAGAAGGAAGGCCACACTTGCTTCAGGGAGAGCAAGAACAGTGGGGCTTGGTTGCTCACACCTGTGATCCCAGGGGCTGGGGAGGTTGAGACAGGAAGATGGCGAGTTCAAAGCCAGCCTCAGAAAATGCGAGGTGCTAAGCCACTCAGGGAGACCCTGTCTCTCAATAAAATACAAAATAGGGCTGGGGATGGGGCCCAGTGGTTGAGTGCTCCTGAGTTCAATCCCCAGACCCAACCCTGCCCCCAAAAGAAGCAGCAAGTCTGGGAACTGACAGGAGAGGAATCAGCAGGAGGCCACTGGAAATTCTGGAAGGAACATCTTTTTATTTCTGGCATCGGGGATTGAACCCAGAGCTCATGCATGCTAGGCAAGTGCTCTACCACTCAATAAAACCCCCATCCCCCTTTTTTGATTGATTGATTGATGATTGATTTTTAAGATGGAGTCTTGCCCAGGCTGGCCTCAAACTTGTGATCCTCCTGCCTCAGCCTCCTGAATAGCTGGGGTTATAAGCATGCACCACTTTGCCTGGCTCCAGGAACATATTTGATGGAGTGGTGGGGACAGAAGGCAGATTGGAGTGGGTTTAAGAGCGAACAGGAGGAGAGGATCTGGGAAGAGTTTTGCTGCAGAGGGGGCCAAGGAAATGGGCAATAGCTGGCCTGGGACGAGCCAGGATCCAGAAGGATTTGCATGAGATGGGAGGAAACTCAGCCTGCCTGAGAGACCCAGTAGGAACTGATGACGCCAGAGAGGTGGGGGTGGGGTGAGAAGTTTCTGGAATGATGTCCTTGAGCAGATCAGAGGGCTGAGCTCCCGTGTGTGAATGGGGAGGAGCGTGGGTAGTCATCTCTCCCAGGGCTCGGGAGGCAGAGTGTGGGTACACAGGCTGCTGGGGGTGGATGTGCCCGTGTGCGTCTGGAAGTGCTTCTGAGAGAGGGATTGTCTTCGGGGAGTGGGAAAGAAGGTCAACAGCTGAGAGTGGGGAGGGGAGGAGGCTTCAGGGTGTGGGGTCGGGGACTGGGAGCAGGGATCTGCAGCCCAGAGCCTTCCTGCCCCCGCTCCCCCAGCACGAGTCAGCTGCTCACCTCTGTGCTCCTAGGACCCCCTGAATGCACTGAATTTTAAGGTTTGGCTCCTCCAGGACAGGGTCCTTTCTTTGGTTAGTATTCCAGTGACCGGCGAAGCCCGTGCAGCCAGGCAACCAGCCTCTGATTCTCCTGCACTATTTACTTGCTGTGTAATGTGGGACACGTTTTTCTGTTGTTTGTTTTCCAAGTGTCCCCGTGCCTGTGATCTCCTCTGTGAAACAGGAGCGAGGGCAGGGGTATGCCTGTGCCAGTTGCTGTTTTGTACTTGGCCAGGCTTCCAGAGGGGCTCAGTAAATGAAGGGGAAGGGTGAGGGAGAGGAGGGGACTTTGCTCTGGCCCCTGCCTACCAAAGAGCAGGGTGAAGAGGGCGATGTCACATCTCTGCCCTGACAGAGGGAGGCCCCCCATCCCCAGTGCTCACCTCCACTCTGTGAACTGAGTCCCACGTAAGGGCTCTCAGGTGGGCAGCGACCACCTGGGGACAGAGCGACCAGAGAGCCCAGGATAGTCCTTGGCACAGCCCAGGACTATGGCCACTCTCTTGGCTACACTGGTCACTCTCAGCAGCATACCCCGGACAGGGACAGGCCTCTCTCCCTGGGCCCACCCTCAGGACTTCCTCCCAGCCTGGCCCTTCCTGTTTTTCTTCCCTGGCCCATGGAAGCCACTTCCTCCCTGGGGTCATGGCAGGTATTGCTGTCTCTCTCCAGAGCCCAGAACTTTCTGGACTCATGAAGCTCTACAAGTGAGCTCTAGGGGCTGCGATGTGAGGGGGTGGACCTGCTGAGGGCGTGTCTGGTGTGTGTGTGTGTGTGTGTGTGAGAGAGAGAGAGAGAGAGAGAGAGAGAGAGAGAGAGAGAGGGAGGAGGGGCCTGGCTGGCAACAGACCATGGAGACCACAGGAGCAGAGCTAGCAGCCTGGGGGGGGCCGGCTCCTGGAACTTCAGTCTCTACCCCGAAAACTCCCTCACAGGGGACGGCCAGGAGCAAGGGCTAATGGGCCAGAATGGGCTCCACCGTCTATTATGAGAGCCACAGTGTTCCTGCCCATTCCCAAATGCCTGCGGGGCGGGCTGGGGAGGGAGCTGCTAAGTGCCAGGTGGTGCTGAGGCTGGGTGGAGGTGGGGGCCGGCAGAGTGCTCGGCAAAGGCTCAGCCCTGCTTCTCAGCCTCCTAAGGAAAAGCCAGCCTCCACCAGAAGCTTCCTCCCCAGGGCCTGGTGGAGGCTGGTGCCCCTCTCACCATGTCCTGCAAGCAGCCAGCCCGACAGAGTGCAGGCTCTGTCCTTTGTGTGTCCAGTCCTGTCCTCTGGCCCCTCAGAGGGGAAGGGTCAATGCCCTCTGGCAGGGCCATGGTACAGGGTCCAGGAGCAATACTCAAGCTGGGGGACTTCAGTCATGACTTAGCAGTGCTCTACCTGTCCCATGGGGAAACCAAACAGAAAGGGCAAGGGACTTCCTGGGAACGTGCGGCTCTTGTTTTTAGGCTAGGCTGCTGTCTCCCTCTGCAAGAGCAGCTCCCTCCTCTTGGGGAGCAACGGGGTAAAAGAAGTTACCTCTCTCTGCCCCCATTAGTGAGGTCAAGCCAGAAGTAGCAAAGGACCGAGTGATAATCCCTATTCCCTTTTCCTGAGGACCCACTATGTGTCAGGGGTATTCTAGGTACCAGGAGCACTGTGGCAGACAAAGTCTGCCCCATGGGGCTCACCTTGTTGAATTAAATTCCTGTAACACGCTGGTGTGGTGGTACACACCTGTAATCCTAGCCACTCGGGAGGCTGAAGCAGGAAGATCACAACTTCAAAACCAGCCACTGCAACTCAGTGAGGCCCTAAGCAACTTAGCGAGACCCTGTCTCAAAATAAAAATTCAAGCAATTTTTCAAAAGGAGGAGGGGGATGTAGCTCCGTAAAGCACCCTTGGGTTCTCCCCAGTAAAAAAAAAAATCTTACAACACCCCACATGGTTAACGCTGCTGTCCCCAGGTTACAGATGGGGAAACGGAAGTTCAGAGAATGTAAATGACTAGAGAACACAGTCAGGTCCCACAGCCAGTGAGTGGCAGAGCAGGGGTTCCTACCCAGCCGTGTCAGGCTTCATCCCAGCCTGGCCTTGAGCCACGGGGATGCAACAGGAATCAGAAAACATGCATTGGCCACTCACTGGGGGCTGGGGTTGGGGACAGCTTTCCTCCCTGTGGCCCTCAGCTGCCTCTTCATCCAGCAATTCTGGAAGGTCTACAGACCTGGAGGTCCGGCTTCCAGGAAGTTCCAGGCGAAAACCTCTCCTCTGCCTGTGGCTGCACCTAACTTGGTGGGACAGGAACCTGGCCTTGGCGGCGTAGCAGGGAACAGAGCTGTGGTCACGCTTGGGCTCCCGGAGCAGCCTGGCCTGGCCTGGCCTGGCCACTGTCCTCTAGGTGACTCTGCATTTCATTTTCACCACCGGTCCTGGCCCTGGGCTGGGCTCAGAGGCCCCGATTCTAGTGCGGACTCTGTCTCGGCTAACCTGCCATGCGACTGGGGAAGCCCTGGCCCCTCTCTGGGCCTCGGTTTTTGAATTTACACCATGAGATCATCCCCGAGGTCCCCTGGCTCTGCGCATCAGTTTGCAAAAGCACGGCGGCGAGCTCTTCGGGGAACTGAGTCAGGCTGGGCGTGTCTGCTGGCCCTGAGGCTCCTCCCCTGCCTTGATCTCCGCCCCCCTGCAGATCAGGGAGGGAACAAGGACCTGTCCCCCGGGGTCCTGGGGTTCCCCTCCCATCTGTCTTGTCCCCTGCCCTGTGCCTAGGCTCTGAGTCCTCAGCCCCATGGGAAGGGGTCAGGAGGAGCCGGGGGCATGGAGAGGACCGGGGGTGGGCAGCTGGAGCATCGGGGTCCGGAGGGCTGGTGGTGACGAGGCTCCGCGAGACCACGCTCCGCTGGAGAGGCCTTTCTCATCGTGGGCTCGCCTGCCAGGTGGTGGGAGGACCATTTCTTTCTTTTCTTTTTTTATCACTATCCAGCGTGGATGGGAGTGAGGGGGCCCGGGGAGAAGGACTCCGGAGAAGGGGATGAGCCAGGGATTCATGGCCTAGGCTCAGGTGGGTGGGCACAAGCATTCAGGGTCTTCCCCTGTCCCATCCCCTGGCAGACCCAGGCCCCACCAAGGTCACCCCCTCACTGGGTAGAGGACGGATGGGGCCTTCTCTGCTTCCTCCAGGTCTCTCCTCACCCTAACATGTGGGGGTGGGGGTGGGGGTGCCTCACCCCACTTCACAGATGAGGCAACTGAGGCTCAGGGCAGAGGAGTGACTGGCTGATTATGGAGCATGGGCCAAATAAGGAGCCTCCTGGGAGTTCTCTGGCCTCTTCAGCCAGAACTGCGGAGCCCAGCTTTTTTGTGTGTTCCTGCTGCCACCTGGTCTCCCCTCACCCCAGGATGGCCCAGCACGGAGCTGGGTACATAGTTTGCCCCAAGAGCTGTTCACTGAGCGGATGAATGATGGAACAGACATCTCTATAGCTCAATAACATACCAGGCCCAAGCAGGGGGGCCCAGTGACAAATGAGACCCGGCCCAGCCCCAGGGAACACCCACATGCCTGGTGGCCCAGGACAATAGCCAGGGTGAGCCGGGGGAAGGCAGGGCGGGAGCTCAGAGGAGGGAGGGATGGCATTGCCGTGGGGATGTTGGGAAGCTCTGGAGAGGTGCAGAGGCCTCGAATGACTGAGCCTTTGGAGCAGGAGCAGGGCTGGGCGTGGTGGGGCTACTGAGTGACCTAAGAATAGGCTTCTTTGTCCTGAGCACAGGACTGCGCCCAGGAGTGGACCAGTGGAGTGTGGTGACGGGTTCTGGAGAGGGACGCTGAGACACACATGGAGACCTTCTCCAGTGGGACCAGAGAGCCACGCCTCATGCTCAAGGTAGCACAGCTGGGCAGTTGCCCCAGACCTGCTCCTCCGCCCTGGCAGCCTCCTGCCACGGGCTCTGGGGATGCAGCATCAGGGGGAGGTGACGATAAAAGCCTATCAAATGGCATGTAGGAGGCAGCCGCAAATTTCAGCGGCCAAGTACTCTGTGTCTAAGTACCGTTCACTTAGCAGAGTGCGAGCTTCTGAAATGTCAGCGCCCGCGGCCGCGGAGCTGCGGAACCCAGGGAAACGGAGTCCCTCCGGTCGCCAGCCTGGAGCCCCGTGTGGGTGGGGGCGCTGCGCTGGAGGAAGCGGGAGCCTTCAGAGGCTGGACCACCCCCGGGGAGCAACCCTCATGTTCAGTCTTGGCAAGGTCATTGGGGAGCACAGTCACAGTGGCCCTTGCGCAGACAGGGACAGGGGCGGCTCAGCCGTGGGAACCCTCTGCTGCGTGGCTATAGAGCCTGGCTTTACCCATGAGCCTCTGCGGCTTTTTTGAGGGCCCTGAGAGTTGGCCCCTAAGAGGCACAGGGCGGATCCTGCCCTTGGCCTGTGCCTTCCCACCCAGGACCGTGGAATGAGCCCCTGCTAGGGCCGTGCTGAGGGAGGCCCCAGCTCAGGGCTTTCTGAATGTCAAAGCCCTACCTTTCTGAAAGCCAGAGGGGTCACCTGGCCCCATGCAGGGCTTTGGGACCCACCTCTGCCCTGTGTCCCCAGGTGACTTCAGGCAAACCCTTGGACTTCTCTGGGCCCCAATGTCCCCCACCTGTCAAGTGGCTGGATGTCCTGTCCTTGTAGAGTATCTTACACATGACCGATGAGGCCGTCACCCCACACCCTGTGACCTGGGAGTGCTTTTCTGTTCTCTGAGGCCCAGGGTCTTTGTTCTGCCACTTCAGTGCCCCAGACTTGAAGCAGTGCCTATTGCACAGTAGGTGTTCAGAAAATATCGGTGGTTGTGACACTTGCAGTGGCCGCCCCCTCTCTTCCCTGCAGGTCCCCTCCTCTTGGTCAACTTCCCAGTTCAGCCCCCTCCCACCCCCCAGGCTCGGCTGGGCCCCTCCGGGCTCGGCCGCACAGACTCCTGTGCACGTGCCGGTAGGCAATTCTAGAAGCCTCCCCCCTGTTTCTATTCCACCTTCTCCTTTCCATGGTGGGTGCGTGGGTGCCTGTCTTCTTTTAGATCCCCCCGGCACGGCTAGGACGGGTGCCAGGGCCCTGGTGGTACAGCCGGTGCTCCTGGGAGTGTTCACAGCCTGCCAGTGACTGACTCACCACCACAGCCCGGGGAGACTGCCCGGCCTGGGCCCCGACCCGGGAGAGCGAGGGGGTCGTCTTCAGAACCCACCGGGCTTCTGGAATGGAGGCCCCAGAGGCCGCCCAGCCTGGGCCTAGGGAGGCAGGATGGGGATTGGTGAGGCCAAAACAGGGGCAGGATGGACAGGCTCGGTGCTGTCTCGGGTCCACAGCTTCATTCACCCCCAGCCTCTTGGGCACCGTGACCTGGGAGCAGGGGACCCTGAGATGACTCAGCCCAGGTCTTGGCCTCTGGAGCTCTCGGGGAGATGGAGAAGGTAGTGGGTTAGGGGGTGAGGTGGGGGGACAGTCGAGGGGGCCATTCATTTGGTGGGCTCAGGTTCCACCAAGGAGGGGCTCTTCTGGACCATGCCAAGCTTCAGAGATCTGCGGCCAGCAAGTGACCGCCGCCGCCGGCCCTGTCCTCTGTTCCCTGTGGTCTTGCCCCCTCCCCCACCTGGGAACTGTTTCCCCCTCTGGTTTGACACAGCCGAGGTGGGTACTTGGCAGCGGGTAACAGGTTGTCCTCAAAGTTTTCGTGGTCTCCCCAGCTCTCACAGGGGGATTCTGGGGGAATGAGAAAGGGCCAGGTGCTGGCAGGCAGGGACCTGGGTGACGGTGAGGTGGCTCCTTGTGGCAGGGCAGGCAGGACAAACAGGGCTGTCTATTTAGGCAAGGAGGGAGCCAGGAGCAGGACACTGCCAGCCAATGAGGCTCTCTCTCCAGGCCCAGTGTTTGCTGATGGAATTAGGGAGTCGGGTGTGTCAACAGTGGGGAATGAGGTGGCCCGGCACTGCACACATGGCTGTCCCCGAGCAAGCCATGCAGGGCGCTGGCAGGCAGGACCCCTGGAGCCAATGCACCCATTAGGCTGTGTCCCCAGCCCTCATCCTTAGCCTCAGCTTGAAGAAGGGGACAGGGGTGTGGCTCCCGGGGTGGGGGGAGACAGCTCCAGGGGCCTCCTGCTTCACCCTCCTGCGGAAGCTCCACACAGGTTCTGTCTTGGCTCTGCCCCAACTTGACGGATGGCCCTGGACCCATCCCTTCCCTCTGTCCTCTTCAGTTTACTCTCTGAAACGAGAAGTCGGGAGGGACTACGTTAGCCATTTGCCAACGATGGGACCCCGTCTTTGCTTCCTCCGGGGCAGTTCCGCCTGCGCGGCCCGTCTGCTGCTCCTTCCCGCACTGAGCGATGGCTGCGTGCCTGCTGCGTGCCAGGTGGGGGTGACGCCAGGGAGCAGCCAGCTTCTCCAGTCTCAGTGAGCTTCTCCTTCTTGAGGGAAGCCATCACCAATCTGAGCTCAGGGCTTCCAAGGGGGCAAGATGGGTGCGTGATTAGCTTTACTTATTATCATTGCCAAGGAACCCCCCGCTAAGTTCCAGAAAGGGGTGACCATGGAGGAAAAAATCCCCTAGGAGAGAGAGAAAGGGGATCGAGGACTCCAAAATTTGTGGGCAGCCTGGGGCTGAGCAGAGCCCAAGGTGGTGGGAGGCAGTGCGTCTGCAAGTCCCCCTTTCCATCCCCCCACCCACGCCCACCAAACCAGCAGTGCAGTCGTCTGTTTTGTAAATTGGTGGCACTCAGCAAGCGCCGTGCCACGGAGCTACGTGCCCAGCCCCACAACTGTCCTTCGAGGACACCCTCTCACCTCAACCTGCGCACGCAGAAGCCCCAGGCCTTGTGCCGGCAAGTCTCCTTCCTGCACTGAGTCGGGTTGGCCAGAGAAGGAGGAAGGACAGTGGACAGTCCTCCCATCACAGATGGAGAAACCGGGGCCCGGGTGTCAAGGAAACCAGCCAAAAGAGAGACCCCAGACCTCCTGAGCCCTCAGCCTGGCCCCCTGCCCTATTTTTAGGGAACAGAATAAGGCTTAGTGCCCCAATCCAAGGTCAAGTGTACCCGAGCCCCACCGCTGTCCTTCCCGGGGGTCAGGCTGCCTGAGACACCCTCTGCAGAGCCCGACTCCCCCGGGGCAGGCAGATGGTGCCAGAGCCACCCAGGAACTGGCTACCCTGGAGTCCAGCTGTTGCACAGATGTGCAGGGGGAAGGGTGGACGGGGTGCTGGAGGCAGGGACCCTTGGCCACTCAGGCCTGAGTCACCGTCAGCTGCAGGAGTGGTAATGAGGGGATTAGGGCTGTGACTCTGATGACTGGGAGTGCACTCGCTCACCCGAGCAACCGCCGGCAGGGCTGATCTCACCAGGCCCGCGGGCCCTGCCTCCCCATTGACCGCCACACGCCTCATTAGAGCTGCCTGGGTGGCGGGGGAGGGGGGGGGCGCAGGCACACGGCCCAGGCCCCCTGCTCCCCTTCCAGGGCTTGGCGGGGGGGGGGGGGGGGACTCGGAGCCTGACTTGGGGCCTTGATAAGCAGGGTTAGTGATCTCTGGTCAGGGTGACAGGTGTAAAGTCCCTCTGCCCACCTGGAAGTGGGCCAAGGACAGGGCCACCAGACCAGGCTTTGTCTCTCTGGTCATCTCCCAGGGGAGTGAAAACAGGGTGGGGGGACATCTAGATCTGGGCTAGGGACACCTCCCTCCCCAGTGGCCAGCAGGCCTGCCTGTGTTCCCTCTCAGAGCAGGAACAGAACCATGTGTCCAAGTGGCCCCAGGGCGGGGACACGGGGCTGAGGACCAGGGCAGTGGGGACAATAACAAGTGACAAGCATCCAAGACTGGCTTAGTGCTGCTGCCTCCTAAGGCGCCGGCCTGAATGCTGGGCATGTTCCAACTCTTGTCTTCATAGCAGATCTATAGGTGGCTGCGATGTCATCATCCCCATTCTATAGACAACTTAGGCCCAGAGGGGTGAAGTAACTTGCTCCAGGCCACCCAGCAGGTAAGCAGCATGGCTGGGCTTCCAGCCAAGCATCCTTCCTCCCAGAAGCCTCTCTTTCGGCCACCACCAGGGTCTCTCTGCCTGAGTTGGTCCCCTGTGTTGTCCCCACCTTCCATCAAGTTCATTTCCAATGGGAAACCGCCCACGGTGCCCAGCGCTCCCTGAGAGGTTTCCTCCTGGCATTTGGTGCCATCCAGCCTGGCCACCCCCCAGGCCCCCTCCGCTGCCCCTTGCCTCAGTCCCCACGTTCTCGTCCCGCCTCATCGTGCCCTCTGCCTGAAGAGCTCTTCCCTTGTCCCTGCCTGTCCGCCTGAGCTGGCCCGGGAGGTGCGGGAACCCACGAGCCACAGTCAGAATCTGCAATGGGGACACTGGCCCCAGCCTCCGCTGGGGGTAACGAGGACGTGTCCTAAGGGCCGGCGCCCAGTGGCAGTGGACCTGTAACCGTCGGGGGCGAGCAGGAGACACACCTCCACTCAGGCCACCAAGTCATCGCCTCGGGTGCTGGCACTGCTGTCCCTACGGAGCCACCTACCCCCAGTGCCTCTGTGCTCTGGTGTGTCACCACTGACCGCAGGCTGAGAAAGGGTCTCTACACCAGGCGGCCCCTAGTGACCGGTCCAGGCGGACGGCCCTCACCCACCTCCAGGAGCGCGTCCCCACCCGTCCCCGGGCTGGGAGTGGGTGGCTGGCACCCGCCTCCTCCTTGTCGCTGCTGCCTCTGAGAGTCAGAATCCAGGGAGACCGTCTCCTGGCAGCCGAGCTCCGCCGCCCAGCGCGGGAGTCCGTGACGCTGCCGTGCCCACCCGGGGCCGCAGGCTGGCTGGCAGCAGGCCTGAGGAGACCCTGCAGTGGGAAGGGGGACCTGGCCTGCGAGGCTGCAGCGGAGGTGCCCACTCGCCAGGGGGCACTGCTGGTTTGGTGTCCCCGCCCCTGGACTGTGGGCAGGAGAGGGCAGTCCCGGCCGCCCCAAGCTCCTGTTCCACAGTGAGGGGGAAAGCACGGGGCACAGGGGAGTGGCATGTGTCGGTGATGGGGCAGGACGCTTCTGCCGTGGCCACTGGGAGGAGGGGGACGTTCAGCCCTTCTCCACAAGGGAGGCGCCGCTGACCTCAGCCCGGGACCTGGCTCCGTCAGCGAGCGCTCACCTGGTCCCCACTAAGTGGCTGAGGCTAGCCTCCAACTTGTGGTCCTCCTCTCTCAGCCTCCCAAGTTGCTGGGATTACAGGCGTGGGCCACCACACCCTGGTCATTTGTTCTTTATTTAAAGTGCGTGCACACCCTTCTGCCTACCTGGCTTCCCTCGCCTAAAGATTTGTCTTAGTTACTGTTCAATGTCATTTGAAAACAGCTTCCTCGTCTTGATTTTATGGCTGGACATTCCTTCCTTATATGGAGGGACCACACATTATTTGGCTGATCCCTTAGTGATGCCCATTCAGCTTGTGTCCAGTCTTGGGCAGCTACATTAAATGTTGTGATAAATGACCTTCGTGTGGGCCGGGGAACCTGGAGCTGGCACAGCGGCTAGGGGAGATGGGGCCACATCGGGAAGGGACCCCGAGGATGACTGCCCTCCCCAGACGTGGCCTCGGGCTCTGCTCCACCGGCCTCTTCCCCACGGCCTTGCCGACCAGTGTGTTCCAAACTGCACGAGCTTTGCCAATCTGATATTTCGACAATGGTGTGTCATGGTGTTTAGAAACTTTAGAAGGGCAATGGTGTTGGTGGCCATCTATTTAGCAGGAGGACACCAGGCCAGGCACATGCAACATGTGACACGATGCTCATTTCTCCCAAAGGACCGCTGAATGCAGATAAAAGTTGCTCCGTTTTCTCCAGAAGAAAACGGAGGCCCAGAGAGGTCAAGGCACCTTTGCTGAGGCCCCACAGCCTTGGTGAGCAGAGTGGGGATTTGAACCCAAACCATCTGACGCGAGCTCCTCTCTACTCCAGGCTCCCTCTCAGTGCCCCAGCCCTGAGGTGCACCTCCACCTGCCCTGCCCAGCCCCACCTGGGTTTGAGACAACCGGAGTATTGCTCCTGAGGCCCGGGGACGTGCCGGAGGCTGGGCCCCCCACAGACTTGCCTCAGCCAGAGCTCGGCTCCGTGGGAGGCAGGCAGGTTGGCACCCCCTGAAGGCAGAGCCCACGCCACCTCCCTCGGCACTCACGGCACTCACGGGTGCACTTCCCGGCAGCCGCTTCCACCATCTGCTCGCGGCCTCTCCCTTTCCGGAGCCTTCCTGCCCTCCCAGCACGGGTCCCTGGGCGCAGCCCCCTCCGCTCTCTGGCACAACCAGGAGCCACCTGGGGAGTGTTTGTGGCCTCCCTGGCTCCCCAGGGATAGAGGGAGGAGGGCAGGAGCCAGCCGTCCTCAGGCTCCTGGCCATGTGGCCCTGGGCAAGTCCCTTCCCTCCCTTGGCCCTCACTGTCCCCGTGGCCTCCTGCAGACTGAGGTGCTCCCAGACCTGCGGGCTCTTCTTCAGAGCCAGCCTCTGCCCCAAGGAAGGCCGAGAAGGCCGCAGCTGCCGGGAGGGGCTATCCCCACTCTCGCCCCCCAGGTGGCTCTGTGAGACTGCGAGACCTCACCTTGGTGGCTTTCCCCTGCTCCAAGTGGCCCAGCGACAACGCTGAACTCTGACCCTGGCCTGTCCAGTGGGTGCGGCAGGACAGCTGAAGGTCAACAGGATTAAAGGCTCTGAGGGTGCCAGAGGCAAGGGTGAGGTCACCTGCAACGGTGGACAGAGGCGAGGGACGAGGGACGGAGAGGACAGAGGAAGAGAGAAGCCGCAGACAGAAGGCAAGAGCCGAGAGAAAGGCACCAGGAGGAACCGGGGGGACAGCGAGGGACACGGCTGAGTGGGAGCAGCCATGACCCATGACTGACGGCCAGGGGGACAGGGGACAGCCGAGGGGGAGGGCCCCGAGCGAACCTGCAAAGGGGACAAGTGGAGCCTGGGCCTCAGCAGCTCTGCCCTGGAAGCCTCCAGGGACTTGTCACCCAGGCACGGCTAGACCTCTCAGGACGGCAGGTTGGTCACCAGGCGACGGGGACGGGGACGGATAAGCACCCACCAGGCATCAGGCTCGCAGCGGCTGCAGGGGCCGGCGGGGCAGAGGACGGTGGCCTCCCCCGGGGTCCAGCAGGCTGAGGCCCTCGGGGACCCGATGGCCACCGGGTTGAGAGGCCAGGCCAAGTGCCCAAGGTCACCCAGCCAGCCAGGCGCCCATGTGGCCCAGGGTCCAGCTCAGTCCACAGGACCACACACCACACAGCAGCAACACAATCACACTCCACACTCCACACACCACACACCACACCACACACCACACATCACACACCACACACCACACACCACACCACACCACACACCACACACCACACACCACACCACACACCACACACCACACACCACACATCACACATCACACATCACACATCACACACCACACAGCTGCAACACAATCACACTCCACACTCCACACACACCACACCACAACACACACCACACCACACACCACAACACACATCACACCACACACCACACAGCTGCAACACAATCACACTCCACACTCCACACACCACACACCACACACCACACCACACCACACACCACACACCACACCACACACCACACACTACACATCACACATCACACACCACACACCACACCACACACCACACACCACACACCACACAGCTGCAACACAATCACACTCCACACTCCACACATCACACCACACACCACACCACACACCACACACCACACACCACAACACACACCACACCACACACCACACACCACACCACACACCACACACCACACAGCTGCAACACAATCACACTCCACACTCCACACACCACACACCACACCACACCACACACCACACCACACACCAGACAGCTGCAACACAATCACACTCCACACTCCACACACCACACACCACACACCACACCACACCACACACCACACCACACACCACACCACACACCACACAGCTGCAACACAATCACACTCCACACTCCACACACCACACCACACACCACACACCACATCACACCACACACCACACCACACACCACACACCACACCACAACACACACCACACCACACACCACACACCACACACCACACCACACCACACACCGCACACCGCACCCCACACCCCACACACCACACCACACACCACACCACAACACACACCACACACCACACCACACACCACACACCACACAGCTGCAACACAATCACACTCCACACTCCACACACCACACCACACACCACACCACACACCACACACCACACACCACACACCAGCAACACAATCACACTCCACACTCCACACACCACACCACACACCACACACCACACACCACACACCACACACCACACTCCACACACCACACCACACC
The DNA here is from genome assembly GCF_047511675.1 of Marmota flaviventris. Taxonomy (NCBI): domain Eukaryota; kingdom Metazoa; phylum Chordata; class Mammalia; order Rodentia; family Sciuridae; genus Marmota; species Marmota flaviventris. The sequence continues at coordinate 11,230,470 of NC_092506.1, read as the reverse complement.
ACACTCCACACCACAACACACACCACACCACACACCACACAGCTGCAACACAATCACACTCCACACTCCACACACCACACACCACACACCACACACCACACCACACCACACACCACACCACACACCAGACAGCTGCAACACAATCACACTCCACACTCCACACACCACACACCACACACCACACACCACACCACACACCACACCACACACCACACACCACACCACATACCACACCACACCACACACCACACACCACACGACACCACACCACACACCACACACCACACACCACACCACACCACACACACCATACACCACACACCACACACCACACCACACCACACTCCACACACCACACACCACACACCACACACCACACCACACCACACCACACACCACACCACACACCACACACCACACCACACTCCACACACCACACCGCACCACACACCACACCGCACCACACACCACACACCACACCACACTCCACACACCACACACCACACCACACACCACACCACACCACACCACACACCACACAACACACAACACACAACACACACCACACCACACACCACACAACACACACCACACCACACAACACACACCACACCACACACCACACCACACCACACACCACACACCACACCACACCACACACCACACACCACACCACAAACCACACACCACAACACACATCACATACCACACACCACACACCACACCACACGCCACACACCAGACACCACACACCACACCACACCACACACCACACACCACACACCACACCACACACCACACCACACCACACACCACACACCACACCACACACCACACACCACAACACACATCACATACCACACACCACACACCACACCACACGCCACACACCAGACACCACACACCACACCACACGCAACACACCAGACACCACACACCACACCACACACCACATACCACAACACACACCACACCACACACCACACCACACACCACACCACACACCACACCACACCACACACCACACCACACCACACACCACACACCACACCACATACCACACCACACCACACACCAGACACCACACACCACACGACACCACACCACACACCACACACCACACCACACCACACACACCATACACCACACACCACACACCACACCACACCACACTCCACACACCACACACCACACACCACACACCACACCACACACCACACCACACGCCACACACCAGACACCACACACCACACCACACCACACACCACACACCACACACCACACCACACACCACACCACACCACACACCACACACCACACCACACACCACACACCACAACACACATCACATACCACACACCACACACCACACCACACGCCACACACCAGACACCACACACCACACCACACGCAACACACCAGACACCACACACCACACCACACACCACATACCACAACACACACCACACCACACACCACACCACACACCACACCACACACCACACCACACCACACACCACACCACACCACACACCACACACCACACCACATACCACACCACACCACACACCAGACACCACACACCACACGACACCACACCACACACCACACACCACACCACACCACACACACCATACACCACACACCACACACCACACCACACCACACTCCACACACCACACACCACACACCACACACCACACCACACACCACACCACACACCACACCACACCACACACCACATACCGCACCACACCACACACAACACAGAACACACCACACCACACACCACACACCACACCACACACCACACACCACACCACACTCCACACACCACACACCACACACCACACCACACACCACATACCACACACCACACCACACACCAGACACACCACACCATACCACACACCACACACCACACACCAGACACCACACCACAACACACAACACACACCAGACACCACACCATATACCACACACCACACAGCACACCACAACACACAACACACACCATACACCACACCACACACACCACACCACACCATACACACCACACAACACACAACACACACCACACACCACACACCACACCGCACACCATACACACCACACCATACCACACACCACACATGTATATGCCACACACACCACACATACATGGGCATGTGCATGCACACGTGCATACACTCACACACCACACACTCATGTGCACATACTCACACCACATGTACATGTTATGCACCAGACACACACACAAACCACACATGCATGTGTATGCACACAGCACACATACAACACATAGCATACTCACAATTGCCACACACACACCACATACCACACCCTACACACAACACATACCACACACCACACATATCACACACACCATGCACATACCACACCACACATACATACACACCACACACCACACACACATACCACACACAATACCACTCAAACACACACACACATGCACATGTGCACACACCACACACTTGTGTGTGTATACACACACAGCACATACACACGTTACACACCAGACACACACAAACCACACATGCACATACCACACACACCACACATACTCTGACACCACACATCACACACATACACACCCTCCATGCACTCGCCACACATGCATACCATACCACATGTACCACACACACACACACACCACACAAACACACACACATGCACTTGGCATACACACCACACACTCGTGTGCACATACACACTCACACATCACAATACATCACACTCCACATGCACACACTCCACATCACACACAAACCACACATGCACCCCCCCCACACACACACACACTGTGGCGCTCGGTGCCTGGTGAGGCCTGAGGACTGCTGTCCGGGCCTGCGTGGCTAAGCCAGGTGCAGGCAGGTGACCAGGGGTATGTCAGCCCTGCTCCCGGGTGACAGGGCGCCCCCCCCCTCTGCCTCCCCTGGTGTGATCCCTCGGGCACTTTCTCCTCCAGCTCTGGCCTCCTCTCCTGGGCCGAGGGTGACAATGGTGGGTTAAGAGAATCAGAGGACAGCCTCAGGCGCCTGGTGGCCCCGTGGCTGCCTTCCCCCCCAGGTCGTGGGGTCAGCAAGGTCTCACGGGAAGCCACTGGGCCTGAAAGACCGGGTGACGCAGGACGGGGGAGGAGGGTGAGTGGCCGGCTGGCCCCGCCGTGCTGGCCAGGGGGTCTCAACCACGGGGCAGGGAGCCCGGGTCCAGAGGACGAGGGACCTCCCCACGCACCCGGGGCCTCCTCCCAGAGAGTCTGGTGGGGACCCTGCGGCCTGCGCAGCCCTGGCCTCCCCGAGTGTAAATTCCACATTTGCATCGAGGCCTGCCAGGCCCCAGGGGCCGCTGACCTTTACAGCCACTGCTCCTCCGCCTTCTCCCCAGGCCTCGGCTCAGCGGGGCTGGCCACGCCTGCCAGCCTTGGAGGCGGGCAGCCAGGGCAGGGGCTGTTGGGCAGTCCCCAGATTGTCCTCTCCTCCCTCGGCTCACTGTCCCCTGGCTGTCCCCTGACTCAGAGTCAGCTGCCCACCTGCCGCAGGACTCCCTGTGCCCCCCACTGCGAGTCACTGCCTGATACACGACAGCTTGGGTCCCCAGATTAGCAGTGTCACCGAGACATCATCGCCCTTGGCTGCTGAGACGGCCCCCCAGGGACTCCCTGTCTGTGCTGAGTGGCAGCCGAGCTGAGCCCACGGAGCGTCTCTGGGCTCCCAGTGTGACAGGAGGAAACCCCTCCCCAGCCACCCAGGTCCCCAGAGGACTCTTGTCCCCAGCAGCTTGGTCAACCCACGGAGTGAGCAAATCCCCCCAAGATACATCTAAATGGAAATCCGTCTCCGGCCCCAGGGACATCAGGGTCTGTCTCTGGCCCCAGGAGCTGGGACACCTGCCCCGGGGTCAAAGGGCAAGGACCATATATTCATTTTTGCAGTCACCCCCACAGGTGTCCTCTGGCCACATGCTGGGGAGCTTTGGAACGCAGCATGGATTGAACCCCGTTCCCCGCAAAGGGTACGCGGAAGCCGGTGTCCCAGCACATCACGATGTGACCTTATTTGGAGATATGGCGTTGCAGATGTGACAGGTGAAGGTGCGGTCCTCCTGGGGTGGACTGGCCCTTCCTCTCTTAGGTCCGTGTCTTCAAGAAGAGGGAAGACGGCCAGCGGCAGGAGGGCCCTGACACAGGACACCAGGTGACAACAGGCACAGAGACTGGAGCCCTGGACCTACAGGCCAGGGCTCACCCGGGACGGGAAGGGAGGAGTCTCCTGCAGGTCTTGGTGGGAGGGTGGCCCTGCAGACCCTGGATGTCAGGCTTCTGGCCTCCGGAGCTGTGAGGCAGCTCCCGGTTGCAGGTTTAAGGTGTCCAGTTTGCGGTTGGTCATTTGTTAGGGCAGCCCGAGGACTCGAGCGCGGAGCGAGTTAGGGTCCTGGGGCTGCTGGAGCTGGCGAGGTCGCGCCGGATGGAAGGAGGAGCAGGCAGGTTAACAGGGGCGTGCACAGCGACGGACGTCGGGCCGCCGTAGCTGGCCCTTATCATTGGCCACTACCTGTCTGGCTCTGGTTTTTTCTGGTTTGTTTGTGGAGACAGGGTCTTGCTATGTTGTCCAGGCTGACCTTGAACTTCAGGGCTCGGCAGATCCTCCCACTTCAGTCGCCCCAGTCCCGGGGACTGCAGGCCCGCGCCACCCCGTCGGGCACCTCGCCTCGTGGGTCTTGCGACATCCCCCTGGGCTGCCCGCTCCGGAGCTACTGTGCCCACTTCCCAGACCAGAAAACGGGGGCAGAGGCTGGACACGCTGGTCGAAGGCGCGGAGGAGATCCAAACCCGGGCCACTGGACCAGGCGCCGCGCTCATAAGCGCTGCCCCAGGCAGAGGGCCAAGAGGGGAAGAGGATCTGGGGCCGGGACCCTTTAGAAGAAGAACCGGGTCCTTTCACACACACCAGGCCACAGCCGTCCTCCTGCTCAGACCCGCGGGGGCTCCCGGGTCTGGTGCGCAGGGCTCTTCCCGCCCCTCAGCCAGCGCCCAGCGCAGGTGAGCAGCCAAGCCAGCCCACGGGGAGGGGGGCGGGCAGGGATTTGAAGTGAGGTGACCCGAGATCGAGTCCTGGTTCCATGACCTGGGCAGGAGAAGGGGCCCCTAGTTGCGAGGGGCTCCCAGCAGGGCTGTAGAAGGGTCCCCACCTGGACCCCCTCTGCCCGCACGGGACCAGGCAGCGCGCGGGCCCTGACCTGCTGGGGACCCGCGGCCTGTGCTCAGGGGTCCCCCGGGGATGCCTTCCCTCCTTCCAGAGTCATGCAGAAGCACCCCCCTCTGACCTGCCGTGGTCACCTGGTGGGGTGTCCCCAGGGCCTCTCCCAGGGAGGCTGGAGACTGGCCAATAGGAGGAGCCTGCCCTGGGCTCACTCTCTCCCTGGGCGGTCGGGGTGGAGGTGGCCCCCCGGTGCCTGGCGCCCTGGCCCACCCCCACCCCGGGCCCTCCCTCACTGTCCCCACCGCAGTGGCTCCCCTCCCTGCCTCTCTCCCTGGCTGCCCCGTCGTCACCCTTCCCCCTACACAGTGCCAGCCTCCCAGGGGTGGAGGACAGGGCCGCCCCCCCAGCCCATGGGCGGATTCCATAGCTGTCTCCTGGAAGAGCGGGGGTGACAGGGTAATTAGCCGCCTGCCAGCTAGCCACCCCAGGAGCGGCTCTGCCCTGGAGGGTCGGTGACAACAGGAAGGCCGCTTTCACCCACTGTGGCCAATCTGCCTCCCTCAAGGGCTGCTGGGTGCAGGCAACTTGAGTGGACCCAACCTCCCAGTCCGTCCGGGGCCTGGTCAACCATGGAGCCGCACCACGTTGGGGGTGGTGGACGGAGTTGAGCCTGTGCCCTCAGAAGGCCTGGGTTCCAGTCCTGCCCTTGCTTTGCTGTGTGATCTTGGCAAGTCATTCACCCTCTCTGAATATCTATCTCCAGGATGGCGGATGAGGTACCTAGAGCCCCCTCCGCTGTGTGGCTCTGCAGACTCTTGATTGCCCACCTGATTACCATTCCCTCCCTCTCTACTTGCCAACCATACTCTAGTTTTGTTCCAAATTGCCATGGCTCCCATCCCTGTTGATGGATCAGCTTCTTCGCTTTCTGGCTGACCAGTGAAGCCTAAACAGAAGTTGTTGACCACTCAGGGTTCCAAGAGAGTCTTTGCTTTTTTAAATAAGGGGCTGACTGGGCTAGCAGATTCCTTTAGGTCTCAACCCCTCTTTATCTTGCAGGAATCTACATGTGATGCCTGGAGGTGCAGCAGCCATTACGGCACTACAAGATTGAAAGTCAACATCTAAAACGGGGGACACAGGAGGCTGGAAGACATCTGGACACCAGCGCTCCGGCCCTGGGACCCTCACCTCCAGATTCCTTGTTAGATGAGAAGACCTGAAGTGTTGAAGTCACAGTTTTCAGGTTTTCTTTGACAAATGCATTCCCCGTGACACCAATTGGAACCTGGTTGTGGATGTCCCCACTGCTCTAGGACACTTTAGGATGTTTGGAGCCTGTGACATGGTGACACTATTGAACACCTGTTGACTGACTAACCGGCTGGAGGATGAATGAATAATAAACATCAGGTTTCTACAAGCTCATGATGATGATCATCTTGTGTCCTTATTTCGATGACAGTGACCCTAGGTATCGGGGACGTGCCGTCCTCTCTGTCTGAAGCACTATCTCATTTAGTCCTCACGGCGACACTGAGGTAGAAACCCGACTGTGCCCACTGTGCAGCGGAGGAAAACCGCGTCTCACAATGGCTCCCGCAGCTCCTAGGAGGAGAGATGGGCGTTGGACCTGAGCGGGTGGCTCAGAGTCACCTTCCGACGCCCTCACCCACAGCTCCAGCTCCATGGTTTGGTGTTAGAGTCTGTAAACAAGTCAAAATAACACCTGGCATTTTGCCAGGGGAATGTTAAAGTTCGTAAACAAGTCTGGATGGTGCCAGGCAAAATGCCAGAGGGAGTGGTTTGAGAAGTAACAAAAGTGAGCCATTAAGTGTGGAGATTCCTTATTGGTTGACTGATGTATCTAGTTTATGCTAATTAGATAAGTTGTGTGGAATGTATAAATACTGCTCCTGTCCTGCAATAAACGGCTCCTACTCCTGCTGTATCAACGTACACAAGTTATTCGTCACCCCCCCGGTTATTTTGCTGCAGCCAGACTGCGGCAGTTTGGTGTCTTGGCCAAGGGCAGTGTGGGAGGGCAGGTGTCCACTGAGTCTCCTGGTCACCCTGCTGGGCTGGGCTGGAGGAGCTGAGAGCTGGGGTTGGTGGGGGAGCCGGGCTGGCAGAGGGGCCCAGCAGGGAGGGCGTCAGAGGGCTGTGGTCTGCCCAGCGACAAGGACTCCGTCTCCAGGGCCCCAGGCCTCGGCTCTCAGGTCTTAGGGGACCACAAGGCACCATCCACCTGAACCACTGCCCCTCGGAGTCCCCCGAGACACCTGCAGGGAGAAGGGAGCAAGTGGAGGAGGGGGTCAGCTGCTCCGAGCCCCCTCTGCGTGGCTCCCCCGGCTCAGCCAGCTTGGCCCGCGGCCCAGGGCCTCGTCTGGAGATGAAGAGGTGAGTGGGCAGCAGGCCCCTGCCCCTTCTGGCCTCTGCTCCAGGTGAGCCCCAAGAGGTGGGGGGCCCAGGGGCGGGCACCCCCCGACCCGACATGGAGGACGGGAGACTCAGACCAAAGGAAGAGAAGGAGATGCTGAGCAAGAAGCAGGGAGAGTGTTCCGGAGACAGAACTGGCACGTGCAAAGGCCCGGTGCAGCACGAGGCCAGAGAGGGGCCTCTCGGGCAGTGGGGCTGGGCCGAGGGCGGGAGGGACCCCAGGGATCGTTGCCCGAATGGAGGGTGCAGCAAGGGGGGCAGCGGCAGGGAGACTCAGGCTGTTCAAAGAAGGACCAGGCCCAGCTGGGCCTGGAGCCCGGTCCCTGAGGCTGGAGCTGGACGCAGAGCTCCTGAGGAGCACCCGCCAGGCGAGGACGAACCCGCTGGGCAGGGCCACGTGCACAGGGGAAGATGCACCAGGCCCCAAGCCCAGTGCTGGCCACCGTCACACCACCCCCAACCCCTGCTGGGTGAGGGGGGGGTGGCCCAGGGGACCACGGCGCCTCTTCTCTCTTGCTCCGTCCTGGATGCACAAGGCGATGTGGGTCAGATGCCGTGGGGGGATTGAGGGCTCGGCCGCTGCTTCCTGGGACGGGGAGTGGAAGTGCTTCACTGAGGGCTGAGCTTAGGACCTTAAATGTCCCCCAGGCCCAGGGGCTACAGGCTCAGCCCAGCGGGCACTCTTGGGAGCTGGTGGAAACTTAGAGTTGAGGCCCAGTGGGAGGCCTGAGGCCATGGGGGTGCCCTTGACAGGCACAGGGGGGCTACTCCTTATCTCTCTTGTCTCAGCCACCAAGAGATGAGCAGCTTGCCCCACTCAGTGCTCCAGCCGTGACATATGGCCACCCCTGGCCCAAAAGCAAGGGGGCCAACTAACCAGGGGAACCATGAAACCTCCAAAACTGTGACCAAAACACACCTTTTTCTCTTGTGAGTTAATGATCTCAGGTATTTTGTTACAGTAACACAAAGCTGACTAACACATTGAAAAGACAAATGAATTAACTTGTCAACTCCTCCCCTGGGAGAACAGAGATGCGATCGATTCTTGCAAACCAGTGACTTTTCTCAGCAGAGTCAAATGTCCATTTTCTTGCTTTTCTTCATGTACCAAGTCTTGGTTCCAGAGATTCTTGTGAATTAATGCAATATCTACAACGATGCCCACAGCGGCTGACGGACCTTTTGCAATGTTTAAACAGATCCTATTACTCTTATATTTGTATATATAAATTTAGATATAACATGCATAAAATGTGATGCTGATTCTTTATATCACCAACTACATGGGCACTGAACACTACAAATGCCGATAAGAATCTTGTCGAATAATTATAAGAATAGAATCTTGTTTCCCAAAATGGCAAACAAGATTCTATTACAATTTCAGAGAAAAATAAAAATTTGGATTTCATTTCAAGTGATGATTTCAGACTGTTGTATTTATTAGAAAAGTGATGATTTCAAATACAAATCATTGATTATAATTTGTTTTTTTTGCCTTCTCCTTTCAGCAAATGACTTTGAATGTTCTAGAAAGATCCCATTTTGGAAAAAAAAATGTTTGCAAGATTTTACATTTACTACGATGTATCTTTTTTTCATGAAAAACCGTATTTCATTTCTTTCGTCTTTTGGCTCATCCCGTCACTGGAACACAAATTAATAATTTTGGTGAAACGAAAGCATGAATATCTTTATGGACTAAGACAATAATAATCTATGAATTATGTATGTCTTTATTTCACCCCTTGTCTAAACCCAGCCGGTGCATCCACAGAATACCCAAATACGAAAGCGTTCCAGCATATAAAAAACAGAGCTTCAGACGCACTTCTTCATTTTGCCACTATAAAGGTATATTCTTCAAGGCAAGAGGAGAGGACGTACTTTATTTAACAGCTTGTTTGCTTGCTTTTTAAATATTTAAGTGCGTGGTATGTGGGTCTTCGCTTGTGCTTCTGTAGATCTCAGAGGTGACCTGGATTTAAAAAAAAAAAAAAAAAAAAGACAGTTTTACTGATACAGAAATTCACAAACCCTGAGCACTCTGCCCTGAGCCCCATCCACAGCACTTTTTATTTTATTTATTTATTTATTTATTTTTTGGTACAGGGGATTGAACCGAGGGGTGCATAACCATGAAGCCACATCCCCAGCTCTTTTATTTATTTACTTATTTTTTTTTTTTTATTTTGAGACAAGGTCTTAGAGAGTTGCTAAGGCTGGCCTTCAACTCGTGATCCTCCTGCCTCGGCCTCAGTCACTGGGGTTAGAGGTGGGTGCTGCCACTCCTGGCTTCAGTGATTTTTGGGGTTTTTTTTGGGGGGGTTGGGGGATTGAACCCAGGAGTGCTCAACCACTGAGCCACATCCCCAGCCCTTTTTGATATTTTATTTAGACACAGGGTCTCGCTAAGTTGCTGAGGCTGGCTTTGAACTCGCGATCCTCCTGCCTCCGCCTCCCAAACCGCTGGGGTTACAGGCGTGCGCCACCGCGCCCGGCTTTCAGTGGTTTTTAATGAATTCACAGAGTTTCCATCCTTCACCACTAATTCCCAAGCGGTTATATCACTTCTGAAAGAAACGGTCCCCATTGGCCGTCGGTCCCCCCTCCTGCCCACTGCAGTCCCTAGACACCACTAACCTTTCTATGAATTTGCCAGTTCTGGACATTCCATATAAACGGATTTATACAATAGGTGTCCTTTGTGTCCAGCTCTTTCACTTACCATGTTTCCAAGTTTCACCCACGTGGTAGCGTGAGTCAGTACTCATTCCTCTTATTGCCAAATAATATCCATCACAAATATTCCATTAGATGGCTAGGCCCGTCATTCTTGAGTTGATGGACATTTTCCTTCTTTCTTTTACTATTATGAGAAATGCTCCTACGACCATTCCTGCACAGTTTTTTTGTTTTTGTTTTTCTTGGCGGGGGGCAGGGGGGGGTGCATGCATTTTCAATTCCCGTGGACACGCACCTAGGAGCAGATTTGCTGGGCTGGGCTTTATTCTTGAGGATCTGCCAGATTGTTTTCCAAAGTCATGGGACCACGTTGCAGGCGCACCAGCCGTGCACACGGGTTCCGGTGTCTCTGTGTCCTCGCCAGCACTTGTTATTGTCTGTGTTTTTCTGACCGCCCTCCCGCTGGGTGCTGAGGTCTGGGTTCGCCTTTCCCTGGCGAAGGCCGAGATGAGGCTGAGAGCTTTCTTACAAGGACATTGGCCCTTTGTAAATCTTCTTCAGAGATGCCTGTTCAAGTCCTGGGTTCTTTTTCTAATTGAGTGACTCAGGTTGGGTTTAACACAGGGACAGGGCGGCAGCACAGAACTCGCGTGCTTGCTGTGACATTGGGGCCTGTGACATTGGGGCCTGTGACGTTGGGACAGACACACACTTCCTCTGAGGCTTCACGGAGGCAGTCGGGCTGCCCGGACTCCTTCTCCCCTCCGTTACTGCACAGCTCCCGGGTCTCTGATAACCCTTCTCTGACCGCAGAGTGATCCCTGGCCCCGGGACAGTGGGCTGGAGCCAGCTGGTGGCTGTGGTCGAGAACTCGGGCTTGGACCCGCCTGCCTGGACCCCGCTCGGCTGCCCCCCCGGCCTTGGCCGTGCACTCCTGGGCAGCCCACCTCCCAGCTCCCTGCTCTGTGTGAGGGAGTGACACCGTCCTTCCAGAGCCATCGGAGACCTGGCTGAGAAAGTACAGGTCTACTGCACCTGCGTGTGACCAGCACCCGGCACCTGGCCCCTGGGCACAGGACTCCCAGGGACAGACTCTCAACTCGCAGGACTTCCCGCGGATGGACGGTGCTGGTTGGAGGAAGCCCTTGGGGTGTCCGGCTGACACTTGTCCTCCTGGGATCGCTTCTGAGGCCCCCCATGGCACAGGGCAGAGTCCTGACCCAGACAACCCCTCCTGGGAGCCCTGTGGTCTGGGGCGGAGGCCTGGTTCCAACCTCCAGCCCCGATGGTCCACCCACGCCTTTCCTCCCTCCTCTGTGTCACCCGGGCCTCTGCCCTCCTTCCCAAGTGACATGTGACTCAGGGGATGTGAGAGGCAGCTGGAAAGTGACATAACACCCCTTAATTACCCCCCTGAACCCCAGCACTTAACATTAGCGGCAGAGGCTGGGCCCAGGGGCAGCCCTCCCTCCCCACCCGGAGCCGGGCTTCTCACCCTGCTGGGGCTGGGTCAGGTGGAGCCAGGGGCCCTGCCCCCAAGGGTGCAGCTGGCAGCTGGGGCTGTGAGTCATGGGGAGCAGAGTGGCACTTGCCCACCCCTGCCATGTTTTTTAATGTTGGGGAAGCCCGGGCGGGAGGGTTGGAGAAAGTGGTCAGAGTGTCAGGGGCACAGGCTCTGGAATGGGAGAGCTGCAAATGGTCAGCCTCCTGCTAACTGTGTGTCCTTAGGCAAGTGGCCAAACCTCTCTGGGCGTGTTTCCTCAGCTGAAAACACACACTTCCTAAGCACAGGGACCACGGGATTTAAATGAGATGGTCCAGGTAAAGCAGGTGACACCAAGCCAGATGGACAGACCTCGTCATTGTCGAAGTGCCACACTTCAGCGTGCAGTGGGACCAGGTCCCCAGACTCATCCCTCATTGCACCGAGTCCCACACCTGCTTAACCCCCCTGCTTCTGTCCCAGAGGGGGACACTGAGGCAGGGGGAGCCTAATGCCAGACCCCAGGTCACCCGGCTAGTCCACAGTAGGACTGGGACTGGAGCCCCACCTCGGGCACCCGAGCTCTCGGAGGCCATGTGCTTCCTTGTGTGGCCTCCGTTGAGGCCCCACTTCTGATCCCCTCCAAGAGGCCGCCCCCTCCAGGAAGCCTTCCTGGCCGCCTCTAGCAGGGTCCCCCATATCCCCAGGGGCAGCTCCAGGGCAGGGTCTTCTGTGAGTCTTCCGGGACAGAGCCCGTGGGGATCACAGGTCCCTGTTCCTTATGGTGAGTAGGAGAAGGGGGACCCAGCAGGTGTGGGCAGAAATGTAGGCTGGGGTGACCACTGGACCTGGAGGAGAGGGGTCAGGAGGGGAGGCGTGTCTGGCCAGCTCTGCACCCAGGTGGGTGACGGTGGCTTCATCCCCAGGGGTGGCCTGGTCAGGAATGGAGGGCTCCAGGTCTGTGGGATCCATGGCCCTAACTCTGGGTGCCTGCTCCTCAGCTGTCACCTGCAGACAGGGACAGAAACGGCCAGCCTCCTGCACAGAGGGAGGGCGGAGTGAGGAGCCCAGAGGACCGGTCCCTGCCTGTTCCCTCCTGGTCAGTGGTCTCTGGTTCCCACCCTGGGCCTCTCCTGCCACCTGGGCATCCACTCAGGTGTCCACCCCTTGGAGGACACTTCTAGAGGGACCCTGGAGGGAGCCAGGGGTGACTTAGCCACATGCACCCCCTTCCTGGTCATGCTGGAGCTCCCCCTCGGGGACCCACAGGGGGGACCTGGGACATCCCTGTCCTTCTACTACCCCCCCCAGGCCACCAACACAGACTGTCTTCTGGGTCCTCATGCACACACTATCTCATTTAACCCTTCAAGGTGTGAGTGGGGAAGCCAGGGCCAGGGGACCCTCCCAAGGACAGGGCCATCAGACCCAGTGTGTGATCAATGGAGGGCACCCCACCTGCCCCTCCCCAGCGGGCTTCACAGAGAGGGAGGCGGCCCTGGGGCGTGGGCTGAGGGCCAAGTCCTTCACTGGCCGGTCCCCACTGAGTGGCTCAGGGGCCCCAGCATCTCTCTTGAAACCCCTCCCTCGGGTGGGGAGGAGCCTTCCGGTGGGCGGGGCACCTGAGCTCCGATCCCCCCAGGGCTGCTGGTCAGCGGGCCACACCCTGGGCAGCTGCTCTAGGGTCACCCACGCCCTCCTCACCTCTCCTCCCCCCGGTGCCGGGGAGCATCCCACCCTCACCCACCAGCAGCCAGATCCCGAGGGATGGCCGGGCACACCAGCCCCAGCACGGCGGGGAGGGGCGGGCATGACCCCTCCTGGCCACCCCGGCTCTCCCTCCACAGGCCACGCGGTCCACATGCCCAGGGCAGCGCAGTTGCTCCTGAGCACACATCAGACTCACAGGCGGACCAGCCCGGGTCCCACGAGGAAGAGAAATGTGTCCCCGGCTCCTCGGATGCTCCCACCCGGGCCCCAGTGCGCGAGCCTTGAACAGATGCTCCCTCGTGACACAGGACACACGCAGAAGGTTGCTCCCGGAAAGGGCTCCAGGAAACCTCAGCCGAGGGCTGCCTCTCCGTTTCCACCCGAGCCAAGGGGAGGAGGGCCCTGGAGGTGCCCGGGGTCTCCCTGCAGTGGCACGTCCTCCTCCTCACTGTTATGGTGACGTCACAGCGGAGAGAAGACCACACAACCCTGGGCACTGGGAGAAGACAAAGGAGCCACCCAGGGATGTGGAAAGAGTTCGTTCCCCCCACCTGTGTCCCTCTATGCAGGGAGAGGCTCATGGCCCTGGGGACAGAGGAGTCACAGAGGACATGTCCCTGTGGCTGGGGGCCTGGCCCAGGGACCAAGCTCATCTGCACCAAAGATGGCACGTTTCCAAACATCCTACCAAACTGCCTTCCTGGGAAGGAAATGCTGAAGGGCCGGGGGCAGGTCCAGGGTAGAGCACCCGCCCAGCACGCTCGGGCCCTGGTCCCGCCCACAAACAAGAAAATAAAAGAAGGCTCTGGAAAGTTCCCTGAGTTTGGGTTGCTATTGGAATGAAATTGCATCTGCCTGTGGCTGCTTAGGGGATGTAAGTGCCCCCTGGAGTTTTTCTCTTTTTGCCTAATTCATGCATTTATTTCAAAGGCAGAACAAGTGTGCACAGAGGGCTCTTGAGAGATTCCTTCCCAACCTGCATGCAGACAGCAAAAAACAAAGAAACTGTGGCAAGCGCTGTGGAAGCTGAATCTTCCCCGAGGTAAACAACACTTGGAGGTATCCGGTCCGGGGTTGGTGTGGCAGCTCCACAAACAGGCATCCAGATTTCTGGTTGTTTGCTCATCCTTAACACGTGCCTTCTACCTTGGGATCCAATGGGGCTGCTCCAGCTCCGGCACTCACAGGTATATTCCAGCCAACAGAAAGGAAAAAGAGACAAAAAGAGTATAATTCCTTGCCTCTGAGAAAAAAAAAAAAAAAAACTTCTTGTACTCCACAGAAGAACTTACTCAGTCGACTATGCATGACTGTAGGGGATTCTGGGAGACGTAGTCTTCGTTTCAGGAAGTTTCGGGCCCAGCTAAAACCAGGGGTTCTATGGCCAAGAAGACAGAAGAACAGATGTTGGAGAACAGTTGGCACTCGCTGGCCTGTCATATCCTCAGCTCCCCTGGGGACGGTTGGCTGTGTCCTTTCTTGGCACCGGGCCCCCGCGGCTTTGGATTGCTTGTTCTTTGTTCTTCTGGGTTATTTGTTCTGTGTGTCACTCCTGATTCTCCAGCACAAAACCAGAGTTGCCTGAAAAGCAAGACTCGGGGCCCAGAACCGAGCCTTCACTTGGTCACTCAGAGCCCTTGGCCACGGGGTCTCCTCGCCTGCCGCAGCCCTGCAGCCTCTACCCGCCACTCGGGGTCGCCTGCCCAGTCCATCCCTCGCTCCCTCTGCCCCAATGCCCCTCCAGGGCTGCGCCGGGCTCGCCCTCTCTCCTGCCCTCCCTTGGGCTTCCAGAGCCTTCCGTCATCTCTATTTATAGTTCAAGTCAGGTGCCCCTGGACATGCAGCCGGCAGGGAAGGGCCTCGCCTGGGAGAGCAGGTTCTGCCACCTGCCTGGGGGAGGGCCAGGGTTTCCAGGGCGGCTCCTCTGGCCTCATGTCCCCCTCACTGTGTCCATCCACGGGGGAGCGGCCCCCAGGCCGGGGCAGCTGCATCCCATGCACCCAGTCTTGCTGTGTGCCCCGTGGCCAGGAGGTGCCCAGCTCTGGGCCTGACCCTGACCCTGGTCCTGCTCATGGGTGCGTGTTGGCCTGCGTACCGCGTCGGGTGGTGGAGAGGGGACTGAGCGGGGCTGGGGACGGAGGAAGGCCCCTGGTGGCAGGGCTGGGTGGCCACGTGGGAGCTGGCTGGGCGGCCAGGAGCCTGGGCCCTCGGCTTCCCTCTGCTTCCACCCAAGTGCAGACACGCGCCATGGGGGGGGGCAGCGGCCCCTCCAGGAAGCCCAGCGTGGGGAGCAGAAAGGCCATGTCCCCACGCTCAGAGTCCCCCTTCTCCCCTCACCCAACCAGCTCCTCCTGGTCGGCTCCACCCGGGATCAAATCAGAATACCCAGGGGTCCTCGGGCTGACCCCCGCCAGCGACTCCGATCCCAGAGGCCTCCGTCCACCAGGCTCCAGACGTCCCCAGCCCCACCCCTCCAACGGGCTGACAAATCTGGATTGGGGGCCAGGGGACCTGGGATCTTGAGTCAGACCCGAGCCCCGACCCACCCCCACTTACACACCCATTTTCAAAGGCACAGACGCGGATGCCAGGGACACGCGCCTGCTGTCTGCTGGGTGTTCCCCCGTCCCTTTTATAAGCCCCCACGCCCAGCCCTGACTACCTGGACCCAGCCCTTGACCCTTGAGCGACTGTAGGAACACCCTGTGCAAGGCTCAGCCCTATTGTCACAGCTGAGGTTGTAGGCCTAGTGACCAGACCTTTTTGTCTGGCAAGACGTGACAGCAGAGCTCCGTGCCTCTGCCCTCAGCCTTACCTGAACACTTCAGCTTTCAAAATCAGATGGACCTGGCTGTGTGACCTCAAGCAAGTTACTAGCCCTCTCTGAGCTTCAGTCTGACACATGGTGCTCCCAAGAGGCCTGAGAAAGGGACTTATTGTCCCCCATCTCTGTAGGTTTTAGATCCCACTCTCCCTCCCTCCCTCTTGGAAGGTAAGGGGGTAAGTACCTCTGTGGGGGTGAGGTGGGAGAGAAGAGGACCTCTGCATTCTGTACCTCACTTCAGCAGCTGTGGCCCCCAGGGCCACCCAGCTCAGAGACCCTCAAGACCCTCAAGGGTGCGGGTGTCATCCAGGAGACTCAGTCTGGGGCGCCTCCTAGTGGCCGCCAAGGGCACATCTAGTCCAGACTCTCACTGGTGGCTCTCAGCCTGAAGATGAGGTCCAGGACTGTCCCCATCACCACCAGGAGTGGCAGGCGTCATCTCCTTCAGTGAATCTCAGGTTCCTCATCTAGTAGAGGTCATGACAACCACAGTGACACTTCCACGCGGTGGCCCAGGAGGCCTGCCTTGCACACGGTGGTGCTTCCGAGTCCAGAGGGGCAGGGACTCCTCTGAGGGCCGCCCTGAGTGGTGAGCGATGGGGTGAAGAGCCAGGGGGTCGGGCCCTGCCCTGAGCTCTCTCCACAGTGGACGGTGACCTCAGCTCTCCAGGCCGCCTCATTCCTCCAGGGGGCTCTGGGCATCTGCAGATGTCCTAGCACCCAGGACCCTGCTGACCCGGGAGGAGGCTCATGACCACATCCAGTTAACCTCCGCCAACAGTCCTGGCTGTGACTGCCTTGCCAGCATTTTCAGGGATGTGTCTGTCCCCATCTTCCTGGAAGACACAGTCTTGCATGAGCCTCTTGGGTCTTGTGACCTGGGTCCGCAAGCCTGGGGACAGGGTCCTCGGCGGGAGCCACGGAGAAGTGCCACGGGGTGTGCAGGTGGGGGAGGGTCCTCCCTGGTGGGGGGCGGGGAGCAGCAGGACGGCCCTGGATTGATTTGCTCTCTGCTGGTGGTAAGGGGCCTCCTGACGTGCAGGCTGGGTGGGGCAGCTCCGGGTTGCTCCATGGCGGTGGGGGAGGTGCACCCCGGGGACGTCCACAACACAGTGGGTTGTGCGTGTTCATGGGGGGGCTGGGGGGGCTGGCGGAATGTGGGTCTGAGCTCTCCAGCTGCCTCTGCCTGGGTGCCTCTGGCTGAGGCCCTGGAACCTCCTCTCACATCCCAGGAAGGCCCTGGGCCTTGGTGGTCCAGCGGACACGCCTCCCACCTGCCCCTGCCCCTGCCCACCTGTTAAGGAGCACCTGTGGGCTGGGGGCGTGGCTTGGTGGGGGAGAGCCTGCAGAAGCCCACCCCAGACCCCAGAGGTGGGAGTGGCCCCTGAGGAACGAGCTGTCCTCCTCCTGTCACCTTCCCCAGGGCCCTCACCGAGGAGGCAGGTGAGGCAGCGAGGACGAGGGTCTGAAGCTGGTGACTGATGCCAGACCTGGGCAGGACTGGGGGCTTCCAGGAGCAGAAGGTGGAGCCCGCAGGCGGTCAGCCCCAGCCCCATCACCAGCCCCTGCCCCTGCCAAAGCCCCTGCCCAGCCCCATCACCAGCTCCTGCCCCATCCCCATCCCCTGCCCAGCCCCTGCCCAACCCCAGCCCCTGTCCCATCACCAGCCCCTGCCCCTGCCCTGCCACAGCCCCTGCCCAGCCCCTGCCCCTGCCCTGCCCCAGCCCTTGCCCTGGCAGAGCAGACCCGACCTTCGCCAGCTCCCCCACCCCCACCTTCCCACCCCCATCTTTGCTCTTCTCCCAACTCAGCCATCCCCTCCCTGATGGGGGGACCGACCCTTGGCTTTGTCCCCAGCCCCACCACCTCGGGCCTTCCCCCCACTCTCCCCACCCCCAGCCCCTCTTCCAAGGCCCCGCCCAACGGCTCTTTCTCTGAAAAGCTCCCCCACGTGCCCCACCCACGGGATCAAGCCGCGCTCCGAGCTCCCGGCCGGGCTGGACCTCTGCCACCAACCCCAGGGCTCGGGTTAATGCTCCGCGCACGACGCCAACCCTGACTCCACGCTGCTGAGAAGGTTGCACTTTTCTTCTATTTTGTATCAAGGGAACGGAGGGAGGCCGCCAACGGTCTTAATGGAGCTGTGCGATAGGATCGGATCTGAGCTTCACAATTCAGGGGCAGCCCTGTGCGGGGAGGCAGGGAGCCTCCAGAGATGGGAGAGATGCCTGGAGCGCGGCCTCCCCACAACGGTGGTCTCCGAGCTGGCCACGGAGCAGAATCCCTGAGGAGACGTAAAAATAGATTCCTCAGATGCACTTTAACAGGATCTCAGGGGTCAGGGGCAGACTTTAATGGGATGGAATCCAGGCCCTCGCATGGACTAGGCCAGCGCTCCACCACTGAGCTACATCCCCAGCCCTTTCTTAATTTATGTTTTGAGACAGGGCCTCACTAAATTGCCCAAGCTGGCCTCAAACTTGCCATCCTCCTGACTTAGCCTCCAAAGTAGCTAGGATTACAGGTGTGCACCACTACACCTGCAGAGCTGAAATTAAAAAAAAAAAAAAAAATACATAGCATAAAATTTATCATTTTAACCATTTGTAACCATACACATAGGATATTAAGTATATTCACATAGTATATTAAGTATATTCACATAGTTGTGAATCTCCAGAACTTGTTCATTTTTCATCTGGAACTTTCCACCTATTAAACAATAATTTTCTAGTCTTCCTCACCCCATCTCCAACATCCCCATCACACCTCTGTTTCTATTAATTTAATCTCTTTAGAGAGAATCCTGCAGTTTGTCATTTCATAACTCAGTGTGTGTGTGTGTGTGTGTGTGTGTGTGTGTAAATCCGCATGTGGCTCTGAGGCAGCTGGTTGTGGCCAGGAGTTTGGGAACCCCCGTCCAAGTCACTCAGGCCAGAGGTGCCCTCTCCATCTCTTTTCGCCCTTTGGAGCAAACTCAGAGCCCAG
Organism: Marmota flaviventris; assembly: GCF_047511675.1. Taxonomy (NCBI): domain Eukaryota; kingdom Metazoa; phylum Chordata; class Mammalia; order Rodentia; family Sciuridae; genus Marmota; species Marmota flaviventris. The sequence goes on along the minus strand of NC_092506.1, from coordinate 11,211,116 downwards.
TCCCCTGAACCTGGAGCGGGGACTCTCTTAGCCCTCTGGGGTGACTCTTCTCCCAGACGGGCCCAGCGCCTACTGAGTCAGACCAGGTTGGAACCCCACATCCCAAATCATGGTTAGTCTGATGACCTGCATTTGTAGAGTGTTTCAAGGCTGCCTACGGCGCGTGGGCCTGCATCCCCCAGAGCCGATTAGAGGAGCCCTCGGAGGTCCCAGCCCTCACTGTGGAACCACGATCAGCACGTAGCAATGCCTCCGGGACTGGCAGGTGGGCGTAGCGATGCTGGGAGCACAGCTTTAGGTTAACAGGGTGGGGCCCTGGGAGAGAGGAGGCCAGGCCTCTAGCAGGGATAGCTGAGAGGATGGGAGGTGGTGCGGGCGGAAGCGGCCTGCTTCTGTCTCTCTGGGCCCACTGCCTTTGAGTACAGCCGGTCCCACATCCCTGGACCTCCGTCACCTGCCTGTGGTTGGCCCTCCAGGCCTCAGGTACCAATCTCCAGGGTGGCCTTGCTGTGGGAACATGGCCCTGCCTTTGCCTGCTTGATCACAGACCCTCCAGCAGGGCACTGGGTCTCAGGAGGTGCCACCAACCCCATCTGGTTGTACTTGAGCACTTAGGAAGTGCCAGCCGGCTCCAGGTCACTCAGTCCTCACAGGAGGACCTCAGGAGGAGGCCACAGGGATCATCCCCATTTGATAGGGAGGACAAGGCCCAGAAAGGTAAGTACCTGGCCCAAGCTCCCTTCAGCAGGAAGCGCCAGGCTGGGCTTTGGATTCCAGGTGTCTCCTGGGTCTGAGTTCTTCACAGAGTGCCTCTGTCCTTGCTGATGGTCACAGAGGAGGACCCTGGAGCTCAGCTTCCTAACGAGCCCCCAGTCATGTGGCTGTCGGGTGCTAGACTCGGCTGTGAGCTCAGGACTGGCACCTCCACACTCCAAATCCTTAAGCTGCTCAGCCTGGGTGGTTTTTTTTAACCCATATGACAGATGTGGGTGCTGAGCAAGTCAGCCTGAGTCTGAGACCCTCCCAGGGCTGACCTGTCCACCTGTCCAGCCCTCTCCACTCGTCATCTCAGCTCCAGCCAGCGCTGATGAGCCAGGGTCCTGGGAGCCACAGCTGCAGCCCAGAATGCTCAGGGAGCTCAGCGCCGCGGGGAGAAATGGAATCTGGCATCTCCAGGTCCCGCGACTCTCGGAGCCCGTCGGGGTAGCAGATGGCACACCTGGGCATGGGAGGTGGCCAAGGGCAGCAGCTATTGGTGGATCAGGAGGTGGCGGGAATGGAAACTGATGGTGTGGATAAGCTGCTTACCCCCATCCCCAGGCACCACTGGGTGTCCATCACGCCTGGGAGGGAGGCTGGGCCAGGGCAGGGGAGCAGGCTACAGAGGATGGTCCTGGCCAGTGGCAAAAGGAGGGCAGCACCTTCCATCTGGCTCCCACACAGGCAGCTCCACCCTCTCCGGCTGGCTCTGCGACTGTGGGTGATCGCTTCACCCCGGGCTTCCTTCCGCTCCTCACCTTTCCCAGGGATGGTGATAGCACCTCTGGCAATCCCGAGAGCCGCAGGGCGTTAGCAGACCCGAGCTGCCCAGTGCCCAGCGGGCCTCACGGTGTGGGTTGCATGAGTCTAAGAGAGCAGTTTACGCATGGCTCCTGTGAGGCACAGGTGAATTACACACACACACACACACACACACACGTGGTGCTCAGTGTGCAGCAAGCTCACTGTCAGTAATAGGTATTATTATTAGGAACTGGGGCAGCTCTGGAGTATGCAGGGCACGTTGTTGGGCTGCACTTTGGACTCCCTGGACTCACCTGGTCTGGGTACATCCTGGGCCCTGGGATTTCTAAAGCCCATCTCGAAGAACTTCAAGATGGAGGAAGGAGAGCATTAAACCCAGAGTGGGGCCCTTCTGAGCAAGGGCGGCTGTGAGGCCGCTCAGGTTGCTGCCCATGAGGTTCCATTAGGAGATGGGACACCGAGGTCCAATAACGGGCTCAGCAGCCTGTCCTCGGGACCGACGCCTGTTCATCCAACACTGGCGCTGGGTGGAGGCTTCCCCATCCCCCCTCGTGTCCAGATCATTCCATCAGAAACCTTGTCTCCTAGGAGCTCCTGACAGCCGCTTCTCATTAGTACACTCATTTGTCCAGCACGAGAGAACAGATTCCCTGAGTGTTGGGGTGAATGGCTCTTTGAAATCACCCCATGTCCACCCCAAGAGAGCCAGGCGCTGGCCAAGGACACACAGGCCCCAGCAGGGGGGCAGGGTGAAGGTGCAGCCTCTGATGCCCAGAGCTCGGGGGCAGGAAGGTGTGCAGAGGGGAAGGTGTGGAAGGCGTGTGTTGGCCTGGGCTGTCCCTCTGGTGGGGACAGGGACGTTTCTGTTCTCTTGGCTTCTCTGGTGTTTTCTGCAGTGGCAGAAATTGCTTTTGTAATAGCAGAAGGAAAAAAACTATAAATGAGCCTCTATTTAAGAAAAAGCACAGCGTTCTCATAGGAACGAAGACAAGCCCCTGATGCAGAGTATATTCAAGGAAGAAAATAAAAAAACACAGAGATGGTGAGATTAGAGCAATTGATCTTGTACTTTCTCACCACTCCCCCCCTCCACGAGAGCTGGCTGGAGGGACTCAGAGGATCAAGTGCTGTCAGGGTCCAGGTGGGGATGCAGGGTGTGTGTGTGTGTGTGTGTGCGTGTGTGTGTGTGTGTGTGTGTGTGTATGTGTGAGTGACTGAGAATGTGAGGTGGGAAGACAACAGCTGGTCCCCCCAGAAGCTGGACCAAGACTCCCACAGGGATGCTCATGGCCGTGGAGTGGCCCAGAAAACACAAGGGCTTTGGAACCAGGCAGAACTGGGTTGGAGTTCCAGCCCCACCACACCCCTGTCACTTCATCTTCCCCAAGCAGTGGTTCCTCCATTTATAAAATGGAGAAAACGATGTCTGGTTCACAGGGTTGTAGCTGCAAGGATTCAAGGACAGGAGCTGGCAGGAAGCACCAGCAAGCACATAGTAGGTGCTCAGCCAGTGCAGAACGCTTCTCCCCCACATGCAGAATGGACTTGACGGCTCAGAGGTTGGGCCCGCTGTGATCTGTAACCTGACTCCAAGAGATGGCAGGGATGACCGACAGCATCCATGGAGGCCAGGGCCTTGCACCCCGAATCCACCAGTCACCTGCTGGCCCCGTGCTCAGGCTGCGGGTGAGCTGCTGCCCGCGGAGCCCTCGGTGGGGCCTTGGAGAAGCCATTCGGCGGAGCATGGAGACCCCTAGTGGCCATACTGGGGACTGCACCTTTTGTCCCAAACCTTCCAGAGACCCTTCCTTCCCAAGCTCTGCACACACTTCTTGAGAGTGCCTGGGCTTAGGCTTTGTCTTGTGAACATAGAGAGGAGGTGGTTTTCAGTCCCCAGAAGACCACCAGCAGGAAAGCTGCAGAGGCTGGACCACTCATTCCTTCTTCGCATTCCTACATGTATTCATATAGAAAAGAGTTCAAGGTTCAATCGGGGACATCCCGTGTCTCACTCTCCATGTAGGGCCTGTGAGAGTGAGACCCTGCAGTGTGCCTGCAATGAGCAAGAGTTCAGATATTCGTGTGATTATTAAAAGCATGACAGGGAGACAGATGGGCCGTAGATCTCATTCTCTAGCTCTTCTCTGAGCATGTGGGAAACGGCCAGATGCGTGCTTAATGTCGGTTCTCATGATGTGCAGGTACTGGGAGAAGCCCTTTGCAGAAAGCATCTCATCCAGTCCTTGAAGGACAGTGCTGTGAGCCTGGGTGAGGGCTGAAGCTCGGGAGGCTTGGGTAACATGGCCATAGCGGTCATCAGGATTTGAAACCAGGACCCTGGCTCACAACTCACCAAGCAACTTATCTCTCTGGGCCTCAGCGTCCTTCTTGGTCAAGCTAGATGTTTTGATTTGTTTGTTTGCTGTTGCTATTGAAGCCATGTGGGCATTGGGTCCCCGCCTCGGCTGTACTTTGGACTCCCTGGATTCACCTGGTCTTGGGTACATCCTGGCTCTGGGATTTCTAAAGCCTCCCAGGGGTTCTAATGAATAATGGGGTTGAGAAGGACCTTGCAGGCTACAGTCCAGGGATTCAACTTTATTCTGGGAGGTTCTAAACCTGCGGAGGCCCCCCTCTGCCGGGTCTTCTCAATTGCCTTTTATTATTTTTTGTTAGATGAAATCCACCTCTTTGAAGAATACAATTCATTGGAGCTTAGCACATTCGCAAGGCTGGACAATGATCATCATCAGATTGCAAAACCATTTCATCACCCCCAAAAGAAACCCTGTACCTATTAGTAGTCCCTCCCATCCCAGCTCCCTAATCTGCTTTGTGTGTTAGGGATTTGCCTGTTGCAGGCATTCATACGAACAGAATCATATGCTCTGTGGCCTTCTGGGTCTGCTTCTTTTATTTAGCACGTTTTCAAACTCCATCCACACTGTAGCATGTACAGTGAGTGCATCATTCCTATTTATGCAGAATAACCTTCCACTGTATGGCTACAGCGCATTTAAGCCCATGAGGGTTTTTGTTTGTTTGTTTTTGAGATAAGGTCTCATTATGTTGCTCAGGCTGGCTTTGAGCTTGTGATCCTCCTGCCTCAGCCTCCTGAGTGGCTGGGATTATGGTGTGCGCCACCACGCCCAGCAATGGCAGATGGTTTTAAGGCCCTGAGTCCCTGGGTCGGGAGAGGCGATTGGACTGACCTAAGAGGGGGACAGAGAGAGGCATCGGGAAGGAATCATCAGGAAGGTGATGCAGGAAGGAATCATCAAGGAACCGGTGTGAACATAGCTGTATGCACGGAGCTGAGTCACCATGGCCTGGCCCAAACAATGAACACCCAGAGATTACCTAAAGGTCCAACAGTGCGGACGTAATAACGTGCCGTGACGTAATGAACCACGGCGTGGCGCTCCAGAGGAGCCCGCGGAGTCACGAAGGGCCCACGGTGCTTCCTGGCCAAGCCCTGTTCGTGCATTTCCCAAGTGCTGACTCACCTTCCTGCACAACACCCTGCAGGAAGGTGCTTTTATGATTCCCTCTGTGCAACGTGGAGACAGAAGCAGCGAGCAGCTCAGGAACTGCCTCACATTTCCAAGGAAGAAAGCCTCAGAGCCGAGATGTACAGCGGGGTCCCTTGCTCAGTCTCTCTGCCATACCTCCTCTCCCGGGGTAGGAAAAAAATATTTACTGACATGAGAAATTGTTCACAAAATATTGGTTGAGTGAATAAATCAGGTTACGGAACAGTGTGCAGAGCATGAATCAAGTCTTGGAGGAAACACACCAGATTGCAAATGGAGGCGATCTCTGCACATTCGGATTATGAGTAATTTCTACTTTCTGCTTTGTGAATGTATTTTCCCAATATTCTATGAGGAATATGACTTGTTTTCATGGGGAAAAAAAGAAAAGCATTTCATTTGGCTTCCTTGAAAAAAAAAAAACAAACAAATTTCCTATGTGGCTGGGGGGAGGATTCAATGTGGAGAGCAATTTTGTTGTTATTTATCAACGTTGCAAATACATTTACCCTTTGACTCAGCAGTACTGAGTCCAGATTTTATTCCCACGGGTAGAGCTGTACATGGATGAGGTTACAAGATCAAAAGACTGGAAGCAACCTAAGCATGGAATTTACAGGGGTTGGATTAAATAAACTGAGGAGTACTACACAGTTGTAAAAAAGAACAAGGAAGCTTTCTGTACTGACAAAGAAAGAGCATTGGGGTTTCAATTTAAAAAAAAAAAGGAAAGATACAGAGCAGTGTGCTTATAATGTGTAGGAAAGATGGAGGTGTCTTAGTTCAAGATGCTGTAACAGAATACCGTCAATTGGGTGGCCTAGAAAGAACAGAAATTTATCTCTCACAGTTCTGGAAGTTGGAAGTCCTGGATCGGGTGCCAGCATGGTCAGGCTCTGGGGAGGGGGCTCTTCGGAGTCAAACTGCCAATCTCGCATTGTATGCTCGCTCACACAGGGCCAAGAAGGCTGGAGAGCTCTCCCCGGGTTCCTTTTACAAGGGCACTAATACCGTTTGTGAGGCTCCACCCTCCTGGCCTAATCACCTCCCCAGGCCCCGCCCCCTACTCACCTTTCGTTGGTGGAGACAATTTGACGTTTGCATTTGGGGAATGCAAACATCCAGCTCGGTGCGGGAGGGGGCAGACAGGTCCCGTGTATCTGCTCGTACTTTATCACAGGGGTGCGGGAAGGCAGGGTCCTTGTCAAAACACTTGAAGACCGCAGCTGGCGTGTGTGGGCACTAGGAAGGAATCTCCACTGACAAAGGAAGGGGTCACCCACAGAAATGGGAAACTGGGGCTTCTCAGCTCCAGCCTTTATAATGCTGTTTTGAAGTTTAGGTCAGGGGACAGTACCGTCTGTTTCCAAAATAATCAACATTTAAAAAAAAAAAAAAAAACACCGCATGCCCGGCCACTGTGGGGCATACCTATAATCCCAGCAGTTTAGGAGGCTGAGGCAGGAGGATCATGAGTTCAAAGCCAGCCCTCGCATCTTAGTGAGCCCTAAGCAACTTAGCAAAACCCTGTCTCAAAATAAAAAATAAAAAGGCCTGGGGATGTGGCTCAGTGATGAAGCACCTCCGGACTCAACCCCTAGCACCAATAATATAAAGGTAAAATAAAAAATAAAACCCCACCACTTCAACTCCCCCATCATGGAGGTGTGGGGAGGCTTGGAAGAGGAGAGGGCTTGGAGGACTAGGGTGAGCCCTGAGGATCCGACACCACTTTGGGGTGGCACCTGTCATTGCGTGTGTTTGCAGCTCCAGCTCAGGAGGGAAGCCCTGGAGCCCTTCCGGGGTCTTAACCCCCGTTACACTGGCTCAGGTATGCAGAGACCTAGGTGAGGGACCAGGTATGCAGAGACCTAGGTGAGGGACCAGGTATGCAGAGACCTAGGTGAGGGCTCAGGTATGCAGAGACCTAGGTGAGGGCTCAGGTATGCAGAGACCTAGGTGAGGGCTCAGGTATGCAGAGACCTAGGTGAGGGCTCAGGTATGCAGAGACCTAGGTGAGGGACCAGGCTGCTCCTCCCCTCTTCAGAGATTCCACAGGCTTTCCTTTGGGGGCAAAGATGCCAGGGTTTCCTCGACATCCTTGGCTCGGCCCAGGCATGGGCACATAGTAGGCCCTTAGCGTGCTTTTGTTTAACGGCTGCCCCACCTGCCCGGCCGCTTCACCCTTCGGGTGGTAAGCCTCTTACCCACACAAATCTGCCCTGGTGTTAAGCCGTGGAGTTGCTGGTACGAGGGCCATATTACTTTAATCAGATAATCAGATTACTCCCTCCCTTACATCTGGCAGGGATCAGTGCCTTCCGACAAGGGAAGTGAAGACCTAAGGCATCCAAGCCCTGGGGCGGATAACTGTCAGGTACCTGCTGTGAGCAGGCTGCAGGCCCATGCTCTGCCTAAAGCAGGTGCTGGGACTTCTGTCCACCCCCATCCCCCCATCCTGCAGGGGTGACTGGTCACAGCTAACCCATATGGCACATTGACATGGATACGGTGCTATGCTGAGTCCCTTCTGTGATCCCGTTCACTTGATCCTCATAGTCATCCAGGGCTACTGGGTGCAGGTGCAAGAAATGAGACTCACACTGACTTAAAGCAAGAAGAGATTTTCATTGGCTCACACGACAGGTTAGCAGACTTCAGGTATGGTGGGATCAAGGCTCCGGCTGCTTCTCTGTGCCCTTCTGGATTCCATTTGTGTCACACTAGCTTCCCTCGTGGCTTTGACAGAAATGCTTCGTCGTTGGTCCTGTCCAGCAAAAGAAAGACTCCGATTTCCAGGGTTTTCTTTCAACAATGAGGACGATTCTTTCCCAAAAGTCACAAATAAGTCTCATCTCACATCTCATTAACCCAAATTGGCTTAGAATTGCTCATCCCACAATCCAGTGGGTCTCAACTCTGATTGCACATCAGAATCGCCCTGGGGATTTTGGGAAAAAAAAATTGTGCTCAAGGACCACTCCAGTCTTATTAAACCAGAAACTTTGTGGGTGACACTCAGCCATTAGCATTTTCAGAAGCTCTCCGGGTACTTCTAAAACACAGCGGGTCTCAGGGTTAAACCCTGGGCATTATCTCCAAAGAAGTTTCTCTTCCCAGTGACCGGGAGCCTGGCCTGGCTACACAAAGACACGCGTCCAAAAACTGCACGCCCGTGGTCCGTTGATAGACCCCGTTGCCCTGGGTGTGCCGGCAATTAATAATTTTAATAAATCCTGTAATTTTCTTGTGAATAGCATAATTAGATTGCTTGGCAATTTGTGTGTGTGCTAAAAGCATTAATTTGTTAATGTAAACATCTGAAATATGCCGCAATTATTGTAAGCCCGTAAAGCATGTCTTGATTTCTTAATATCCTGGGAGCTTCCAGAATTGGAAGGGGCCCAGGCCTCTCTTGGATCCTGGAGATTCCAAACCTGATGTCCCGGCACAGGTTGAGCAGCCCTGGACCACAGCCCCAGCCCTGCCCTTCTGCAAAAGCTTGCAGCTTTCATCCCAATTGTCCTGGAGAGGTAATAGGTGATTGCCCCTTTACCAGGGCCTCGTGGGGAGACGTGTACCCTCTGCTCCTCGACTCAGAGCTTGAGCATTGATGTGCTTGCATCAACCGGTGGGACAAGCATGGACAGAGGTGTCCTTTCATGGATGGGCTGGTCCCTAGCACTTCTCTGTCCCGCTGGAAGAACACATCCAAGATGGCTGCTGCCCCATTAGCCCAAGCCTGGGGTGGCTAATTTTATGTGTCAGCTTGACTGGGTCTTCTTGGTGGTGTGTGTATGAGGATGGTTCTGGAAGAGCCTAGCATGTCGATCTCTTGGGGATCACCTTTACCAGTGGGGCTAGAGCGCAAACACCCCATGAAAGGCCTGGCCGGAAGGGAAAGGTGAAGGAAGGGAGGGATTCTCTTTCTCTTCTTGAGTGGACACATCCACCCCTGTCTCCCTGCCCTTGGACACTGGTGTCTCTAGTTCTTGTGTCTTTGAACTCAGATTAGCACACACCGCTAGCTCCCCAGGTTCCCCACCTTGGAGAGGGCAGATTCTGTGGGAATTCTTGGCGTCCGCCGTAACCACGTGAGCCAGTTTCCATAATGAATCTCACATATGTTTCTTTTTATTTATATTTTAGCAGTGCTGGGGATCAACCCCAGCGCCTCACACATGCCAGGCAAGTGCTCTACCTCTGAGCCCCGTTCCCAGCCCTTATTATGTGTGCTCTATTGATTCTGTTTTTCGAGGTGACCCTGACTGGTCTGCGACCTCTGGGTGACATAAGCAGCTGAACTGAGGGGGACCTGCTTCCTGGAGCAGAGCCACGTGGCCAAGTCCTACCAAGACACATTGCCGATGAGGGCGAGAATGCATGACTGTGCACGTCCGTAAGCCCAGCAACTCTGGGGGCCGAGGCAGGAGGATCTTAAGTTCAAGGCCAACATGGGCAATTTAGCAAGATAAGACCCCTGTCTCAAAATTTTAAAAATAAGTAAATAAAAAAAGAAGTGAAGATATAGCTCAGTGGAAGAGTGTCCCTGGGTTCAACCCCCAGTACCACCAAACCAAACCAAAACAAAACAAAAAAATATGATTGCTATTTGAAACCACTGAGTTTAGGGGTATTTGTTACACAGCATTAATGCAGCAGTAATTACCTGGCATAACTTCTTCAACTGTGCTGTGAACAGACAAACCGACCCTATTACTTTTTATCCCAGAGGACTTTAGGGGCCTAGCATAATAACAAAGAGTGCCTGAACAGCACTACATCCCTTTTGGGACCCAAATGGCAGCATCTCACATTTATGATGGTTATGACCAGGACTAAGTTTAAGCATAGTAATTGCAAGCATCAATTTTTTTTTTTTTTTTTTTTTTTTGCAATTAGCCTGATTCCATCTGGAACAGGAGGATGAAAGTAACTGTAACACCTTTTCTTGCAGATTACCTCTTCCTATAAAGCACGCAGCCCAGGGCCTGGCCCACAGGAAACATGTACAAGCAGGAGATCCCATATCTGCATTTCAATCACAGGACAAACTGATCAGAATCTTATCACTGTTCTTAGCTAACAGAACTGAGGTTAAGAGAGGTCAGATGACTTGTCTCAGGTCACACAACGCAGGAGTCACTGAACCAACGCCAACCACCTGATTCCAAAGCTTGTGTGTGCATGGGTGTGTGCGAGCGCGCGTGTGCGGTGTGGAGACTGAACACGGGGCCTCACACCCGCCAGGACAACACTGGACCCTGGAGGACCAGCTCCAGCCCCCAAACCATCTCTTCTCTCTGTGTCCTCTGCAGGGAAAGGTGAAGGAAGGGAGGGATTCTCTTTGTCTTCTTGGGTGGACACATCCACTCGGTGGGAGCTTGGCACACCCCGGGCGAGGAGGAATGTCACCGAGGAGGGACGGGAAGGCCCACTGGAGCCTGAGGAGCGCTCCTCACCCGTGTCCTCTCTAGTTCATCGGGCTCATAGCTGGGCTGGGGACGGGCCGGCCAAGAGGAGCTTCCCCCGGTTGGTTTGGGAGGATGGGGCACCCTGGGGCAGCTGCCTTGGGCTGGGAAGTAGGTCCAGCTCTGTCTAGGCCCAGTTGCTTTCCAGAATAAGATTCCGTTTACTCCCACGTCTAAGCAGGATCGCGCAGGAGGCAGGGCCAGGGTGAGGGCGGCCAAAGCCGGGGCCACCTTCAGAGCTCCCCGCCTGGGCCCTGCTGCCACGGATTGCCTCCTCCCTCTTTCCCAGAGGGAAACCTGAGCCCTGCTGAGCTGGCAGATTCTGGGGTCCAGACAGCTGTGTCCCCCACCCCCCTCCCAGAGCAAGGGCTTGTCCCTCCAGAGGGTAAGGACGGGTGCAGGGCTCCTCAGGGCAGCCGTGTGCCCGGGGCTTGCCCCACAGCCCGGGTCCAGGGGGCTCAGGGGGCAAATGCACTGAAGCCTCTGCTGGTGGGAAGGTGGGCAGCTCCTGCAGCCTGGCCCAGCAGGGAGAGAGAATGCCCAGCTGTGGCCCTGTGGCCCCTCAGACTCTGTTACCCTGAAGTGGGAACCGTAACTCGCGCATCTTGGGCCTGTGCAGATGCTCCAAAGAGGGTCCCTGGAGGATCGATCGAGAGGATCCTCTGTAGACCGCAGGGACCCGGGTCTAGGAGGCTGCTCTCGGCCTCAGTTTCTAGGTCTGCAAAACCGAGCAAGGACTCTAGGAGGACTTCCAGCCGGGACACCCCCCAACCCAGTCCTGTAAGAAGTTGTCCCTCTCACTCAGGCCCACTAGTGAGCATTAGGATGCTTCCGGTGTGACGCTGCGGGAGGTGCCAGCGTCCCCTGGGATGCCTACTGGCTTGAGTCCAGCAATTTCCAGTTGACCGAAAATATAGGACACAAAGGAACAAACATAATGAAACAAGAGGGACCCAGTAGAGGCAGATCAGCAAGGTTGGGTATTTTGCAAAACAACTGGTCCAGTCTTACCCAGTCCCCGTCATAAAACAAGGGACTCGCTGGCCTGAAAGAGGCTCAGGGCTCCCAGCCAGAGGCTTTGCAGTGTCCTCGACTGCACCAGGTTTGCAGGAATCAGCATAAAGGACATTTGAGGGGCACCCAGGGAACCTGAATACAGACTGTTCGTGAAATGAAGACGTATGGACTGGAAGAAGCTGTCGTTTTTAACTGAAGAGACAGTCAGATCTGCTCCAGTTAAACAAATTTATATGCACAAAGGGTAGACGATACCTTGTTTAGAGTGGCACTGCCCAGGTGGTGAGAGTCGAGCTGTTTTGACTCTTATATTTGCTCAGCTGTGTGTTCTTACAATGTTCACATACAACTTTGGTGATACTGAGAGGTTATTTCATTATTATGATGATGATTTTGAGATGTGGTCTCACTACATTGCCCCGTCTGGTATAGTACACCTTGGCTCAAGAGATTCTCCCGCCACGGCCTCCTGAATAGCTGGGACTACAGGCATGCACCACCCTAACCAGCCAGGAGTTTATTCTAATTACTTATTTATTTAGGGTGCTGGCGATTGAATCCGGGGCCTTGAACATGCTAGGCAAGTGCTGTACCCCTGAACTGTACCCCCGGCCCTTAAAAAGTTATTTTAGCTGGGCATGATGGCACACACCTATAATTACAGCTACTTGGGAGGCTGAGGCAGGAGGATCGCAGTTCAGGAGCAACTTAAGCAAGATCTTGTCTCAAAATAAAACGGGCTGGGGTGTGGCTCAGTGGTAGAGCACTTGCCTAGCATGTAGGAGGCCACAGGCTCAACCCCAGCGCCGCAAACAACCAAACCAAACAAAACGGTTATTTTAAATCAGGGAGGTTCTCTGCACAGTACTAACCCCGACAGTCTCCTTTGGCCTCAGCCTCTTCTCCCATCTGGAACCCACCATCAGTACTGGTATCTCAGGCCATAGCCTCCCTCGCCTCCAAAGACCACCCTTTCTCCCCTCCCTCCCGCTGATGGATGGAGGGATTTTGGGTACTTTTTTGGAGAGGAGCGTGCACTGGATATCAGTGATGTCAGCCTCACTGTCTGTGCTATTCCTTCCCTTTCCCCTCAGAGAAGAAATGACTGAGCTGAAGGCCAAGTCTGGGAAGAGCCCCGGGGCATTCCTGGCCCAGCCCATCTCTTTTGGAAGTCTTTGGTTTTTTTCCCAGCCGGGCGGTCAGCAGCCTCTGACATCCTCGATGGGCCAGGCACTGGGCAGTTTCACTGACGAATGTCAAGTTCAAGGGTGTTGATCGCAGGAAGCCCACTTGGCCATGCATCTGACATCACAGCTGTCAGGAAATACTCTGGGTCTCTGCTGGCCTTGTGCGTGTCTCTCAGTTGGCTCCAAACGTGGATGGGGAAGAGACATGCTCTTCCCTGGATCCCCTAAAGTCCACCACCTTGCCGCCCCTCCCCCAGGGGCCACTTTTCTGTATCCCACTCCAGGCCCAGGTGGAGGCCAGCTTTCTAGAGGCACCTAGACGTGAGAACTTTGGGACTGAGTTCCTGATAGAGACAGGAAGGAGAGTTTTACTGGATACAGCTGGAAGTGGGGGGGGGAGGTGGTAGGGGAGTGGGGCAGGGTGGAGACCTGGGGGGAGGGGCAAAGGCAAAGAGGTTGGGTGCAGCTTGGGAGAGAGGGCTGGGCAGAGTGAAGGCTGGGCCTCTTTTGCACCTGGCTTCAGGGACACCCACTGAAACCGTGGGGGATGTGGGGCCACACGGGGTTTTGAGGTGGGTAGTGTTTGCACGTTGGGCACGTTTTCTGGGGCCGCTCTGTGGAGGACGGATCAAGGGGAGCAAGGACACCATCCCAGAGTTGGTAACTCGGAACACTTATCGAGGGGGGAAAAAGGGGTTATTTAAAAGGATCAGCATCGGAGGCAGCTGCACATCCCCCAGGCGGGGGGCGGGGGGGGGGGCGCTTAGTGCTTCATTTCAGAAACAAATCACTCCCAGCTGACAAGAGCTCAGAAATGGGTTTCTTGAATTATGCAAAGGTGGGCCCTTGAGCAGGCCCAGCCCCCGCTCGGATGGCAAACGTCTTCCAATGCCCCCTTCACTGAGCTGAAATGAAATTCATGAATAATCGAATCTACCCTCACATGTGCTATTTAAAAAAAAAATCAATATAATATCCTAACTAAAATATGAAGCAGCAATAAAAGGAAAGTAATTTATAATAAAATAATACAAATTTCTGGAAGCAACAGCACAAGCCAAGGACAGGAGGGGACGGGATGACGTGGCCCCACATGCGCTCCATGTGGCCCCACTCACAGGGGCCGTGGCTGCCGCAGAGCAGCCGGACACAGGTGGCTCTGAGGGTGACTCAGACAAGCACCAGTGGCGCTGCGGTGGTGACATGAATTGGGCACCGAATCCTGGCAAAATGCCGAATATAACAAGGGACAATCTTCTCTCCGTGTACACAATAGTCTCATTCCCAGAAAATTCTGTGTATATTAGAAGCATGCAAAAATGACTTTGTGTTTATATATAAACAGATCACACACACACACACACACACACACACACTCCCACTGTGACAGTGAAAGATGCCCAGACTCCTCCGAGAGGAGGGGCAGTCTTGGCCTCATCGAGCGTCATTGTCTTCGAGCCACATCTGTAATGACAGCAGTTGAGACCAAAATGTAGGCATCTGCCAAGTCAATTTTGCACCTTTGTCCTGGTAGCCGAGAGTCGGGTAGGAGGAGGGTTGGAAGGAGGGTCCAGAGAGAGAGGGGCGGTGAGCAGGCCCCAAGAAACAGCATCCAACCAGGGCCCAGAAGAGACACCTGGCTGCTGAGACATTTCCTGTGATGGTTTGGACAAAAGATGCCCGAGAGGATCAAGTCCACAGGTCAGTTGTGATTGTCGCGATGCTGGGCTGTAATCCCTCTCCTCTGTTCCCAAACTGTCCAAAAAAGTCAGTGGTACACAGCAATGCTTGGTCGGGGATAAAGACCTCTTCACTGCCAGATGCTGGGCGTGTTTTACCCTCATTAAGTCCTAAGAGGCAGGAGGCTACGGGCTGACGTTTACAACGGGAAAACTAAAGCCCAGGAAGTCAGATTGCCTTGCCCAAGGTCAGCCAGCCGGTCCATGGGCAGCAGAGGGAGGCTTTGAGCCCTGGCCCCTGTGACCCACACTTGCTCATCCTGCCAGCAGGGGCCAGGCCTGTGTCTATATCTGGGCTTCAGAGGTCTCCGTCTGTAGATGACAGGCTCCATTGCTCTGGGCCCAAGGTAAGGCACAACATCATGGCGGAAGGGCATGGTGCAGACGAGCGGTTTAGGACAGGGCAACCAAGAAACAGAGAGAGCTCTGCTCACCAGGGTCGAAATCTAAACCAAAAAGCACATCCCCAGTGACCTATCTCCTCCAGCCACACTCCACCTGCCTGCGGTTACCACCCAGCTAATTCCCATCAGTGGATTAATTCACTAATTAGGTTACAACTCAGAATCGGATCATTTCACCTCTGAACGTTCTTGCATTATCTCACATGAGCTTTTGGGGGACACCTCATTTCTAAACCATAGCAAATAGATGGCAGAGGGTCAGAAGTGTGCATTGGAGAGTGTCAGAAATGCTGAGAAGGATGCTAGGTTTCCTGGGGACGTAGGACAAGGACCCTGCCATTTGAACTGGATCTGACGGGGAGAAGGACCCCAGGGAGGTGGAAGACTTGTGCTGTTCTGTCTTGCCGAGAACCCCCTCCCCCAAATGGCCACTTTGGCTTATCAACTCTTGTCTTCTGAACTCCAGATTTCCACAGCTCACCTGTTTCTCCTCCATTTGTTAATAGCTGCATTTTTAGGTATCTGTTGGCTGAGAAAAGACAGCATAAAAGACTGCTGCGAATTCAGCAATGCTTTCAGTGAATTTGAATGTCATTAATCACAATGGCACCCGCATACGTTTGGAAAAACATTGGATCCGTGGAAGCCAAATGCTTCCCAGCTCCGGCTTGGGGCACCTACAGACAATGCAGGGGAGGTCGCAGAGGTGGGACCAGGAAAAGGCACAGGAGGAGTAATTACTACACCAGCCCCACAGCCCCCAGGTCCCAGAGCTCCAGTGGAGGGGCTCAGGTCCCCACAGCCATCCTGGTCCACGTCACCTACACCCTGCAGGTATACAGGTCCTGAAGACAGGCTCTGATGGACAGAAGTATGATTTGGATATGGTTTGAATGTGTGCCCTAAGGTGTCACGTATTGAAATTTATTCCCAATTGTGAGGCATCAAGAGGGTGGAAATGTGATCTGATTATGGTGTCTAGAGGTAGAGCCTTTGGCAGGTGAGTAGGGGCCTTCACAATCAAATCCTGGTGGTTTTATAAGGAAAGGGAGAGAGATCAGAACACACACACACACACACACACACACACACTCATTCTCCCTCCCTCCCTGTCTCTTCCCGTGTGATGCCCTGGGCTGCCATGGAACTCTGCCACCAGATGAACTCCTTGACCTTGGATGACCATGAGCCAAAATAAACCTCCTTTCTTTAGAACTCCCCCAGTCTGCTCTGTTGTGTTAATAGCAACAGAAAACAGATAAGGACAGGCATTACTAGTGCCACGCATTGAAGAGAATCTAACTCCATGGGAGTTTAGTTACGTGACCTGTCCGGTGCCTAGGAGGTGCCTTCAGATCGGAGACCAGCCCGGCGTGATCCGCTGTGGCCGGGGGAGCCATTGCAATGAACGGAAAAGGAGCAGGTTGGGGCCACCTTCCTCAAAGTGACTGGAAAACTGGCTACAATTGAAAGGACTGTCATCAAGGATCTGACCAACTGAAACTGGCTACAAGGCTGGTGGGAAGAAATGGGAAAACCACTTTGGAAAACTGGAAAAACTGACCAAATCTAATCTACACACAGAATATCTATTCCTGGGAATACACTCAACATATACTCAACGGAAGTGAGAACATATTCTCAACAAGATTTTACACACACACACACATACACAACACACACACACTCATAGCACCAAGTATCCAGTGACTATAATTTGGAGATGTGTGAGGTGGAACCTTGTGAAATAGCCTTTCTTGTACATAAATTAGGTAAAAAATAGCGATTTCACAGGATTAACGCATAGTTTATTCATAAGATGAAATACTAGAAGCAACGAAAACGAATGAGCTCTTGCTGGATGCAGGGCTAAGGGTGAGTCTCGCTGCACGACACAGTGAAAGATCAACCACAGAAACAATTATTCTTTATTATTCCCCTGATGTGACGTTCTAGAGCAGGTTCCGTCACCCATGTGAGAGAGGTCGGAATGGCCATTGTCCTTGGGAAGTCCTGACAGGGAGGGGGCGTCCAGGGCCCTCCTGGGGAGCTGGGATGCTCTAAGTCTTGATCTGGGTGATGAGCACCCAGTCGCATGCATATGTAAAATAAAGTCGTCAGGCTGCACACTCATGATGAGTATGTAACGCTCACTTCAATTAAACAAACAAAAAAACCTCCTATTCCAAATGGCCCACAAGCAGGTGAAGAGACGCTCCACATCATTAATCATTAGAGAAATGCAAATCAAAACCACAACAATTACCACTCTATTCCTGTTAGAGTGGCTATTATAAAACAAAACAGAACCAAAAGTTAGAGAAAATAACCAGCATCGGTGAGGACGTGGACTCACCGTCCACCGAGGGTGTGCACAGAGAGACTGTGGAACACACTAGGGCGGACCCTCAAGTCATTAAAGATGGAATCACCATGACACCTGGCCACACCCCCCGCCAAGAACCACAGCAGGGATTGAACCCAGGGGCGCTTGACTCCTGAGCCACATCCCCAGCCCTTTTTTATAATTTTATTTTAGAGACAGGGTTTGGCTAAGTTGCCTCGGGCTGCCCTAAATTGCTAAGGCTGGCTTTGAACTCACCATCCTCCTGCCTCAGCCTCCCAAGCTGCTGGGACGATTGGCGTGTGCCACAGTGCCCGGCTTAAGGCAGGTATTTAAACAGATAGTTGCACACTCGTGTCCACTGCAGGCGTATTCAAAATAGCCAAAAGGTACAGACGACACACATGTCCATGGAAAAATGAAACGTGGTTTTTCAGCCATGGATTGAAAGATGGTGGGAACCACGCAGTCCTGACACACGCTACAACCCCGATGAACACTGAAGACCTTGTGCTAAATGAACCGGGCCAGACACGAAAGCTCCAGTACTGTAGGATTCTGCTGATAGGAATATGCAGAACCGTCAGATTCACAGATATGGAAAGGAAAAATTTTTAAAAACCACCAAAATTATCATTAGCCCCTGTATCCATGGGTTCACCATCCACAGAGTCAACCAATTGTGGATTAAAAACATTTAGAAAAAGCCGGGTGCGGTGGCGCACACCTGTAATCCCCAGCAGCTCAGGAGGCTGAGGCAGGAAGATCGCTAGTTCAAAGTCAGCCTCAGCAACTTAGCGGGACCTTGTTTCAAAATAATTTAAAAAGGGCTGGGGGGGGGGGTGTAGCTAAGTGGTTAAGAGCCCCCGGGATCAATCCCTGCTACTAAAAAAAAAAAATGTGTCTGTACAGAACATGTTGTCCTTCTCTGAACAACAGAAAATAACAAATATTTACAGAATTGACATTATATTAGGTACCGCAGGTCCCCTAGAGATGGTTTGAGGATGGGGGAGACACGTAGGGTACATGTAAATGTCATGCCATTGATGAGGCTTGAATGTTGGTGGATTCCCGGATCCTTGGGAGGTCCTGGAACTAATCCCTTACAGATATGGAGGAAAAGGTTCTCAGGGAAAGGATTCTGAGATCTGCCCTGAGGGTTCCCGGATTCACCCCACGCCCCTCAGCATGTGCTGTTCTGAGAGACCCCATTGTCACCTTGTCCCCAGAGCTCTGGGGTACCCCTCTTCATGCCAACTCAAAAGGAAGGGACATCTTCAAGAACTGCTTCAGCCACTGTGGGTCCCATTAAGAAGCCGTCGTGAATTTACCAAAAAGCCTGCCCTTCTGGCCCCTAGGAAGGGTCATCCTCAAGGGCTCAGTCCTGGGTTTCTGCTAACAACGCTCATGTTCTTAGAGGGTCCCCAAACCTGGGTCAAAGGGTCAGGGAAGCGCAGACTGTGCACCTGATTCCTTACCACCAGCCAACAAGGACGGCATCGGTCGACCCATTTACCTGATTAAGAAACTAAGCCTCAGGGAGGTTCCCACAACCAGAAAAGGGGGTTCAGGTTTTGGAGCTGGCTCCACGTGACTTCAGAGCCCAGTTGTGGAGCCCGCAGCCCCCGATTGGCCTGGGGAGGGGCAGGCTCTGTGAGCTGGGGGCTGCATGGCCCTTCCTCAGAGGAACGAGGAGGTGGGGAAGAGCAGACAGCCTCCCGCCTGCCAGAATAGGGTCTGGCCCCTGCACACCGGGACCCGGGGTCTTCACCCCATGTGCATTCGGTAGAGGAGGGTTCTAGCTGTAGGGGCTCCTGTGCTTCCCACAGGGTACCTCTCCTCCCCCTGGCCAGAGTCACCTTGAGGCATGTTTTGAAAAGAGACAGTGAGGGGTGGGTTGAGGAGCCTGTCAGGAGTGGAGGAGAGGCTCACAACAGGGCAGGGCACTCCTGGTAGTACTGAGTGGAAAATGCTTGAGTGGCAATCAGACTGGTGTGTCAGTCCCGACTTAGCCTCCACCATGCTCTGCAACCTGAGGCAAGTCCCTTACCCTCTCTGCGCTGTGTGTGTGTGTGTCTGTGTGTGTGTGTATTGAACTCAGGGTCTTGTGCATATGAGGTAAGCACTCTATTAACTGAGCTAGATCCCCAGCCCCGGTGCCTTTGTTTTCCTATCTATACAACACAGGGGTTGGAATGCTCGATTGCACAAGTATTGAGTCCTACTTCAGCTACCAGCTAAGTTCTGGGCTGGTGGGAAAGATGGATACTGAAATAATTACAAGGCACCATGCATTTTGGGGGAGAAGCCTACAGGGATGCAGGGACCCATGGCTAACAGATTCAGCCCAGATTTGGGGATTGGTTGTAAGAATGAATAGCAACCCTGGTCTCCCCTGGGCTCTAACCTGGAACCCTAAGTCACTCCTTGTCCTCCAAAAGCTCCAGATCTCCCAGTCCCTGCCTGGAGTTAGCACATCAGGGGCTTCAGATCCCAAATGAGGGACTCTCACCCTTGTCTTCCCGATGAGCCTGAAAATAGACCTCAACTGGCATTCTGGCCAGCCTGGTGGCACGTGCCTATAATTCCAGCAACTTGGGAGGACAAGGTAGGAGGATCATAGGCTGGAGGCCAGCCTCAGCAATTTAGTGAGGCCCTAAACAACTGAGGCCCTGTCACAAAAAGTAAACAGAGCTGGGGACATAGCTCAGTGGTATGGCACCCATTAGTTCAATCCCCAGTAACAAATGAACCACCACAAGAAAACCAAAAAACCCTGTCATTCTCAGAAATCAAAACTGCCCAGAATCAAGCAGAAGGGCTGAGAAGAGCCGAGGCAGAGGCCCTGTGCAGCAGGACTTGCAGGTGAGGGGCTGGGGCGAGGCCTGGAGGGCCCAGAGCTCTTCCAGCAGGGCAGGGGCAGCTCAGGCAGCAGGGACGCGGGTCCCTCTGGCCCAGGGGTCCTCCACCTCAGCCGGGAGCTGGGGTCACTTGCGGAGTTTTAAAAA
The DNA here is from genome assembly GCF_047511675.1 of Marmota flaviventris. Lineage (NCBI taxonomy): Eukaryota > Metazoa > Chordata > Mammalia > Rodentia > Sciuridae > Marmota > Marmota flaviventris. Next base: position 11,190,886 of record NC_092506.1, on the reverse strand, counting down.
CTCCAGATGCCCGAGTCTCAGCCCCAGAGAATGTGCCCTCATTGGCCTTGGGGTGCAGCCTGGGCAGGACAGGCCAATGGATTCAGTTGGGAATCCGTGACCCGGCAGAAGGCCAGACACTTCACAGAGGCCAAACCGGTCAGAGGGCAGCCAGCTCTGTCCAGGGAGCAAGCAGCTGGGCTCTGGGCAGTGTGAGGGGCGGGTCCCCAGAAGGGCAGCGAAGCCGGGAACAACCCACCCCACTCTAAAGCCCAAGCCCAGACAAATTACAGGAGACCCAGCTACACTGGGACTTCAGAAGGACAACAAATCGCGGTGTGAGTAAGGCCCACGCAGTCACTGGGTTGTATTTATATTTAAAAAATTGGCTATCATTCATCTGAAATTCAAATTTAATTGTGTGTCTTTTTTTTTTTTTATTTGTTCGATCTGGCAACGCATACCCCCTACCTGCCCCCCACCCCCAACACACACTGAGCCCAGAGACAAAGGTGTGGGATGTGGGTTCCAGCTAGATTCTTTTTTTTTTTTTTAAGAGAGAGAGAATTTTAATATTTATTTATTTGTTTGTTTTTTAGTTTTCAGCAGACACAACATTTTTGTTTGTATGTGGTGCTGAGGATCGAACCCCGGCTGCATGCATGCCAGGCGAGCGCGCTACCGCTTGAACCACATCCCCAGCCCTCCAGCTAGATGCTAACACGTTGGTGGCCTTGCCAAAGCACTGCCCTCTCTGAGCATGATTCATCTCACCTACTGCTAATATCCCTCCTGCCTCAGGGAGCAGGCCTGGAAAGACACTGAGCTTTCTATAAAGGCACAAGGATCTTCTCACTAAGAAATCAGCGGTTTGCAAAAGCCTTCTTGACCTGGGGCTGCTAAAATGAAATCAATCTCTCTCTCTCTCTCTTTCTCTCTCTCTCCTTCCTTCTTTCTCCCTCCTCCTCATCTCACTCTTGCTGACATCCTCAGGGCACCCAGACATGCCCCAGCCCTAACAAACAGAAAGAGTTCATTCCATGTCACTGATTAGTGGTTGTGGGCCTACTATGTGCCAGGTAAATAGCCTACTAAGTGCTGAAGATATGATGTCGACCAGTTCCTGCCCACAGAGAGCTTCTAGTCTGGGGGTGAGGCCTGAGCGGACAAAGTTGAATAACCACCAAGACGAGGTCGTGGAGGCCAACCTTGGTAAGTGCTCTGAAGGAAATGGATGGCGTGCTTACAGAGAGCCAGTCAGTGTGCCTGACCCTGCTTCCTCCAGGAAGTGTCCTTTGAACTGTTATCTAGAGGGCGGGGCAGAGGAGGGCTGTCCGCGGAAACCTGTTGGGCTGGGGCTGCCATGTGGAGGGAGGGCAGGCAGAGAGTGGCAGGAGAAGAGGGCGGACAGGGTGGCGGGGCCAGCCACGCTGGGTAGTGGAGTCTCTCCCTGGGTCTCTGACCCAGCAACTCCGGTAGTTTCCTGTTACTGCTGCAACAAATTGCCAAGACTTTGGTGACTTCAAACAAACCTATTATCTTACGGTCCTGAAGGTCAGAAGCCTGAAGCGGGTCTCTCTAGGCTAAAATCGGGGTGGCAGCTGTCTGTGCTCCTTCTGGAGCATAAAGGAGAAGCCCGGTCACCTTGCCTTTTCTAGCCCATGTTCCCTGGCTCCTTTCTGGAGCCATCCCTGACTGGTCAGGCCTCTCCCAAGCTGCTGTCTCTGGTTCTGTCCCTCTCCTGCCCCTCTTCCATTCATAAGGATTCTTGGGTTGACACTGGGCCTATCCAAGTAATCCAGGGTAATGTCGCCATCTCAAGGTCGGCTGATTTTCAACCTTAACTCCACCTGCAGCCTTGATTATCCTTTTCCATGTAACCGAATACATTCATGGGTTCTGGGGATTAAGGTGTGGACAAAGGACCATTATTCTATCCACCCTGCTATCAAAGGAAAATGAATGCAACGTCCACCGAAAGGCTTGTACAAGCGTGTCTCCAGCAGGCTCGGTTCCACTACTACAGCAAAATGTCTTAGACTGAGAAACTCATCAACAATGGAACTTTATTTCTCAAAATCCCAGTTGTCGGAAAGTCCAAGATCCAGGTGCAAGCAGATGCGTGTCTGGTGAAGTTCAGACTCTCTGTCTTTAAGATGGTGCCTGTCATGGTTTAAATCCAGAAGGTCCCTTCGAAGTTGATGTGTTGAAGACTTGGTCCCCAGTGCAGCCATATCCAGAGGTTGTGCTTAGGTGAAGTGATTGGATCATGAAGGCTCTGACCTCATCAGTGGACTGATCCATTTGATGGATTAACAATTCGAACTACTGGGAGGAGGTGGAAACTGTCGGCAGGTGGGGCATGGTTGGAGAAATCAGGTCCCTGGGAATGTGCCTTGGGGGAGTCTATCTTGTTCCTGGCCCCTTCTTCTCTCTCCTTCCTGGCTGCCAGGAGCTGAGCAGCTTCCCTCCCCCACACCCTTCCACCATGATGTTGTGCTTCACCTTCGGCCCAGAGCAATGCAGTTGGCCTACCATGAACTGAGACCTTTGGAACCATGAGCCAACGTAAACCTTTCCTTAAGTTGTCCTGTCAGGTATTTTGGTTATAGCAATGAAAAGCAAACAAACACAGTGCCTCTTGCTGTGTCCTTACGTGGCGGAAGGGACAAAGGGGGCTAGCTAGTTCCCTTGTACCCTTTTAGAAGGATGCTAATCCCACCCACGAAGGAAAAACCCTCATGGCATAACTACCTCCCAAGGGCTCTACCTCCAAGCGCCACCACCTTGGGGGTCAAGTTCCAAGAGATGAATTTTGAAAGGACACATACGTTCACACCATAGCACAGATTTACTGGAAAAAGACTTGATATCCATCAACAGCAGAATAGATTAGCAAATTAGGGTATCTTCACCTAATAAAATATTGCATTGCAATAAAAAGGAATGTTACCCACAATAACAAGGATGGATTTCACAGAGATAAAGTTGAGAGAGCGTGAGATACAAAGGATGCAGAGTACAGGATTTCATTTACAAGAGGTTCCGGAACAAATAAAACCAATCCATGGCTCAAAAGTTCAAACAGTGTCACTTCTGAAGGGTAGAAGGACATGCAGACCTGGAAATTGTTCTGAAACTTCATCTCAGTGTGGTTACATGTATGTACGTGTGTAGAAATTCACCGAGCTGCATGCCTTACCATGTATATGTTACACCTAAGAAAAATTGGAGTCTATCTTATGTGTGTCTGTGTGTGTTTCTGGGGCTGGGGTTCCAACCCAGGGCCTCCCATGGATGGGAAAATACTGCTGGGCTATATCCCCAGCTGAAGGAACTCACCTTACCAGCAAGGGGAAACGGCAACAAGCAATTGCGTGACATCATCTGATGTTCACTTATAAAAGCTTGATCTGTCTGCTGGGTGGAAAATAGAAGAAAAGAAAGAGCCACTGCAGTGTCCCTGAAGGCACCCTGGACTTGGAGAGCACTGGTGGGAATGGACAGCAGTGGGTGGCTCAAAGATGTGTGGGTGACAGATAGATGGACTGATGGATGGACAGATGATTCAGTGGATGGGTGAGTGGGTGGGTGAAGGGACAGATTAGGTGGGTGGGTGGGTGGGCAAGTGGGTAGAGGAGTAGGTGGGTGGCAGAATGAGTGGGTGGGTGGGTGACCTGGGGGATGGGTAGACTTCCTTCAGAGGACAGAGTCCACTCTGGTGGTTGGTGTCCAGATAGTACAGATGAATCACACTAGTCGGTAAGCACACACGCTTTCCCCTGAGACATCTGTGTTTACACTCTGGTAGCTCCCCAGTGCCCCGAGGAGAAAAACTAGTTACTACGATGCCCCCCGGGGAGCAGAACTTACAAATAGGCTGGTTTAATGAGATGCGAGGATCTCCCAACCCTCTGGGCATTGCAGGGAAAGTGCTGGAGATACCCACGTGATGGGGGACAGCGGGGTGGATGAGGCAGAAGTGGAAAAACCTCCCAGAAGGTCCCCTTGGAAGCATGGGTCCTCTTTCTCCTCTGTGTCATCACCATTGTCACCAAACCACCATCACTATCACCTTCTCCAGCGTGTCCCTCATCACCCTCCGCCCTGCTCCCAGGACGGCAAACTGTGATAACTCAGGTCAAAGATGCGGGCTTGCAGGCTCCCCTCCGGTGGAAGGGAACGAACGGCTTACCTCTTGGACAGGACCTTGGCATATGTCTGCAGTGGCTGACCTGCCAGTCCCTGGACTGCCAGCAAAGCCATGTGGTTCAGCCCCCACGTCCAACCTGTTTGCCCAGTAATCCAGTCCAGTCACTTCACAGCAGTGGGCAAGCCAAGAAAGTCAGGGGAGAGGCCTGGCAGCGGAGGGAGAGCAGCTGTTTGCAGAGGCAAGGGGGTCTGAAAATCTACCAGGGGTGCCCAGATGATGGCTCCAGGTGTCCCAGACCTGATTCCCACACATTTCCTAGACCTTGCAACCGGCTAGTTTCTCTCCCTGTGGGAGTCTGACAGCTCAGCCTCCAGAGCTTTCTGTCCCCTCCCCAGGCAGGCTGAGTCGGTGCTGGAGCTCTGTGGGTAAACAACACTCCCCTCTGTTGTCAGAGGAGACTTATTACCTGGTGGCAGCACTGAGCAATTCCTTCCACCCACCCCTAGCAGAGGCGCCAGGACTCAAGGTGGGAGCCAGCACCCTACAACACTCAGGGGTGAAAGACCCAGCCTCCGGGGGTGGGCAATGATCTCACACTAGCCACAGGGCTCGGCAGTCAGTGGCCCAAACCATCCCAGTCTGCAGCTGCTGGGAGCTGAGGGTCTGCAGCCGGGTACAGCTGTGCCAGCTGTCGGAGATGGATTATGTGATGAAGCTCCACCGTGACTCACATTCCAGCAGAGGGGAAAATGCGCAAAAGTTATATGTTGTCTTTGGGGTGCCCCAAATCCTCTTGGTTTTGTCTTGCAAGATGTTCGGCTTGCGGAGTGGAGCATGGTGGGGGGGGGGGGGCAGGCGAAGGAAGGGGGTGGGGGGAGGCAAGGGGAGCCTATCTGTCTCCCGTCTCCAGCCGACTCTGCCTGTCACACACCCTCCATCGCCTCTAATAACAACACTCAGCATTTAATCAGCCCCTTTGTGGAAGCAGGCGATGTCACACTCATTCATTAGTTAATCCACACAGTCCCCTGGGAGGAGGAGCCATGTTATTATCCCCACTGGGACCCACAGGGAAACTGAGGCCAGAGTGGGAATTTAGCACGGAGCAGAGGGAACGCAGCCCAGCAGCTGGACCAGGACCAGTCTATGGCTTGTCATTCTTTCCAGTGCCCACACTCTTGTCCTTCTCCCCAGCTCCAGTCTCCCCATGACCCTGGTGACTATCTCCAAAGGCCCCTGGCCCAACTTCGTCAGAACTGGGCTGAAAGTGACTCCAAGAGAAAACCACAGCGTCAGAGCTTCATAGCTGCAAAACCAGGCTGTTCTTCCAATGGGTCTCAGAACCAGGGGTGGAGGTGATGGTAGTGCCCCCCACCGTCATCAACAGGTTTGCTACCTGTGCTGGCAATTCTGGGATTTGACTGTAGTGGTTCCACTGAATTGGAGACCGGGACTAACACCTGACCACTTGAGGATCCCCGCCCCCAGTACTGGGGATAGAACCCAGGGAGCTCGACACCGAGCTACATCCCCAGCCCTATTTATTTTTCTTTACTTTAAGTCAAGGTCTCATTAAGTTGCCCAGGCTGGCCTTGAACTTGTGATCCTCCTGTCTCAGTATCCTGAGTAGTGAGTGCCAGTGTGCCCAGCTGTTTGGGGATCTTTATCACATATTTAAGGGTAAGTGTGGAACCTAGAACCCAAGGTCCTCATGGAGTACCTTCTACATCCTTGCAACTGGTGGTAAATGCAATGGAAGCCTGTCGAGACACTTTATAGCTGGAATCATCAAAGGCTCAGCCCTCAAGGACAAAGACTTAGGTCAGTCTACGGGGGGCAAAGAACCCTGATCAAATGAGATTCGGGCAGGAGGCAATCCGGAGGAATAAGGAATTAGAGGAAGGAAGTCATAAATACCTTCTAGAAGTTTGCCATCAGTTACGACAATAAAGCATGTGCCTTTACCTGGATGCCCTTGTTTGTCACTGGAGTCTAAATAATTAACCACTTCTTTTGTCTTTTCTTAGGGGACAGATGCTGGGGATGGAATCCAGGGCTTTGAGCTGGCTAAGCATGCATTGTACGGGTGAGCTACACTCCAGCCTCTGTCTTTTCAGAATTGGAATGACCACAGTTTAAAACTTTTTTACCTTTCCTGTTCCTTTTCTCCAGTATTCATAATAACTTTTTGTTTCCTCAAGCTCTAATGTGCACACAGATCACCCGGGGATCTGGTGAACAGGCTGAGATTCTTGGGCCTGAGATTCTGCATTTCTAACAACCTCCCCATTTGTGCCAATGACCATGTGGAGTTCCAAGAGTTCAAAGGATATGCTGGTGGTTGTTAAATGCACCTTTTAATCCAGTGGTTGAATGCCCAGATGAAATCACTTGAGCACCTGAGGAGGAATAGACATCACTGGGAGATCTTGATTAGTAGTAGTCTCATCATTCTGGAGGTGGCTGAGCATGGAGTATTAGAATTTGTTGGGTGAGGACAAGTCTGGATGAATGAGGAGTATTTATATGGGAGGGGGGACATGCTTGCACATGGTCTCCTAATAGGTGTCTGTGCATGGAGCAGCCAAGGGGTGGAATGAGACCATCTTTGGAGTGGTTACTGACGACTTCTTCTTTGGGGACTTTTGTCAATATGGAAGAATGTGCCAACAGGTCTGTATTACACGGCACTTTCTGCCCCAGCCATAGCTGATAGATTACAGTCCACATTGGACCAATAATTCTTTCTTCCTGAAATTTGGAACTTTGAATAAGGCGACATTAAGTCCTACTGTTTTGATTCTGATGAATTGCAATGATCTAGTAAAAAGGTCCCTGGACTGTGATTGCTACAGTCAGTCCCTAAAGCCCTGCTGATCTCTGTCCTTTCTGAACTGTGGTGGAGGATTGTACTGCTCCTTGAATTCCTTGAGGTGTCCCCACTCCCCATTTTCCTTTTCTACCTAAGCCACAGTTTGCCTTCAAAATAAATAAATAACACAAGACTCCTTCCAGGAGCGGCTGCATCTGCTTCAACAGCAGGAAACTGTCCTGGACTCACAGTTTCACTTTCAGCCAAGTGTCCAGGTAGTTTTCAGGCTGGACTCCACCTCCACACACCCCTTTATATCCAGCCTGTGGCTCCCACTCACACTGAACCGCAGCCAATCACCCTGATTTCTTGGGATGGCAATAGGGCTCAGGAAATGTGTTAGAGGCACTACCCCTGCCTGAAGCGCGCACTCCTCTTTCTGCTGCTTACGGATTTTCTGCTTGACCTTTGAGACCTGGTTGAATCATCATGACCTTCCAGACCCACCCCCAAGTCTCACTTCAGAGTCCTTTCTAAGGGGCTCTGTCGGCCCTCGGTGCGGAGCTCTGCTTAGTCCCCTCCGTCTGCCTCGCCCAGCAGACTGAGCTCCTTGAGGGCAGGGCCCCTGCTCTGCTTCTGTTTGTGCCCACCCACTCGCTCAGCTCTGCACTACGCATGGGCATTGCAGGGCCCCTGCTAAAGAGCAGCTTTCAGGAAGGCGTGTTAAGCGACTTACAGCCCAGAATGAATGGGCGTGTGTGAAGGAGAACAGGAGGGGCGATTTACTGCATTTACCAGAAATTCAGAATTGACCAAGGGCCTCTTTGGATGTCAGGCACGATGCTGGACATTGTGAGGGGTGGTGTGGGGGTGGAAGGGAGGACACGCGGTGATGTGCTCCGACTCCTAAAGGAGCTGCTCCGTCACCCCGAGGAGGTGGAGCCCATCTCTCTTTCCTCCCTCCCAATGAACCAGTTCTCCAGTGATCCTACTTGCTTTTTTTTTTCCCTCTCCCACGCTAAACCCGGTCACGCGGGGCCTGAAGGAGGGGGACCCAGGGAGCTCCCATCCCCACATGCAGTGCGGCCGGCCGGGTCCTCCCGGCTGCCCCCCGAGCCCCGGCGGAGACCAGAGCCCACAGCCCACCGCCCCCACACGCGGCCAGCGCCCGCCAAAGGCTCCGATCGCTCGGGCCTCGGCGTTGCTCCCCTCCCTGGCGCCAGGGGGCGCTGCCGCACCACGGCCGTCGCCATGGTCACCGCTGGCGGCGGAGTGGGGTTTACGTAAAGGACGCAGCGTCCCCCGGGGGGCGGAGGCGGCCTTCGCGCCGGCGCCGGCGCCCTGCGGAAGCGGCGTTAGTGAATCGGGGCCTTGGGGAGCCCAGGATGGAGGTGGCGGTCGCCGCGGCGGTGGCGGGCCGAGCCCTGCGGCGGGCGGGAGGTAAGAGGGGCCTGGGGCGCGGCGGGCTGGGCCCCGGGCGCGGGCGCGGTGCAAGCGGCGCGGCGGGCTGGGCAGTGTCCAGGGCGCGCGGTGGCCGGCCCGACGGGCGGCTGCCACGCGCGCCAGTGGCAGGTGTGAGGTCCGCGGAGCTCCTGGCACCGTGTGGGGATGGTGACACCCGTGGCGCGGGTGTGGGCAACGTGGGTCTGGCACAGGCAGTGTGGTTTTCCGGGCACGGGTGTCAGAAGACTCACCCCAGCCTTGGCGTGGTGGTAGCCGCCCAGGTGTGAGGCGGTTGCAGCTCTCTGGACAGGTAGGTGGTGCGCACAGCCCTCTTACGGTTCAGGGTGGGAGGACTGCTGGTGCTGGCATGGGCGTGAGGAAGTGCTGCCACAGCTTAGGTGCTGGGATGGTTCTGGCCTTGAACTTGATATGGTCTGGGATGATGGCACTGGAGGTTGAAGAATCGGTGTCTTCAGCATGGCAGGAGTCCCTGGCATGACTCCCTTCAAAAACTGGCCTTGGCTCAGTGCAATGTCAGAGGACTGTCTGGCACCATGAGGGGGAAATTGGTGGCCCTCAGACTCTGGGTGGATGGGAAGGTAAATGCCCACCCTTCCATTCTGGAGATAATGAGGGGGCATTGCTTCGGTCGAGAGGTTCCAGCTCTAATGCCTGCTGGGTACAGTGGACTGAGAGCTGGAGAAGCTTGGTGTCCTTTATAATGGACATGAAAGAGAGACACCAGGAGATGCTTCCACCACAAGGTTCCTGATGGTGACTCAGAGACTAACCTAGGTATAGTGTTGTCTGGGGGCATGTATTCATCCAGCTTCTGGAAGACAGGAGGGATGGATGGTTCTCAGTGGAGATCCCTGTCACTGAATGTGTCATGGGAATCATGAAAGTGCTGAGAGGTGTCGGTGGGTCAGGGGACTGTGTGGTGCACCATCTGTCTGTAGTACCTTGACTCTTCCTTCTCATGGGGTTGGTGGGTGCACTCTGGGAGTTTTTTCTCTTCTTTGATGCTTGGAAACCTTTGGGTCCAGAGGATCATTTGTGGGATGCTTGGGAGGTGCTTCTGCAGCTACTGGGAGTGTGCTAGGATTGCATCTCCCCTCACCAGTCTTTTTGGGAAGCTTTGGGTAAGGGTTGTGCTCAGTGTCACAGGGTGTCCTGCTTCACAGAGGGGCAGTTTCCAGACCCCTGGAGAAGTCTTAGGATGTGGGGGAAATCTTCCAGTCTTTGTGGATTTCTTAGGGGAAGTGGCATCTGGGGCAAGAGAATAAAAAGGGTGAGCTTGGAAGGGTCCAGGGAAAACATTTTAGGAGCCCAAAAAGATGAGGTTGAGGATATTGGAGACTAGGGTGGCAGGTGGTCACTGATATGCTAAGGAGGATGTTTGGAAATAGACTGTTGAGTTCCCTGAAGGTGAAGTATTGTCCAAGTGCATTTGGAGCCAGATAACTTGAATTCCAATCTTGGTTGTGTGACCTTGAGCAGGTGACTCTACCTCTCAGGGCCACTTTATGTGGTGGATGGTAATCATAGAGAATGAAAGGAGATGGTGCCCGTGGAAACCCTCTGTAAACAGTAGAAGGCTGTACAAAGGTCAGGGATTCTCTTCAGGTAAAGAGACCAGGGCAGGAGGCTCTAGGCCATAGGAAATGGGAGGCCTGGAATGTGATTTGGGAGGAAGGGAGCCGGAAGGTTGAAGCCTGTCATAGGGAATTAGAGGCCCTGAGAGTACATGCTGGTGGGGAAAGTGGGATCTGTTGACACTGTGAGTCAGCTACTGAGCTGAAACCAGGCCCCAGGTCTCCCGAGGACGGTTTTGAGCATGGCCGCAGCAACTATGGAATCCTGCAGGAGTGGCCCAAACAGGATGAAGCCCTTTGCTTGGGCTGCAGACACTTCTCGTCGTTTGGGTAGGTCTGGGAGGTGTCTGCGGCTGACAGATCTAGGGTACCTGTGTGGGAGGGAAAATTGGGAAGTGTGTTTTCTCTGGAGAATTCCCCTTGGCTCCAGGTTCTGAGGTTGGGGGTGGGGAGAAGTCACATCAGCATTTGGGGGGCTGTGGCCTGAAGAACGTAAAGTGGGTCAGGGCATCCAGAGTGGGACCAGGGCTGGGTGACCCTGTGAGGGAGGTTGAAGCCAAATGGCAGAGACTGGGGACAGTGGGTGATGCCCCAGACCCATGGGGGAAGGAAAAGGGACAATGAGCACCCTTAGAGGGTGCTCCACGGGTAGCACACAGGTGTGGTGTGAATTCTCCAAGGACAACTGTCCCGATGTGGTTCTGTTTCTGGCTCCAAGACCACCGCAGGTGGGGAGATGAGGCGGGCTGCAAATTGCTTAGCTTTCAGCCACCAGGAGCCTAGATCCTGACAAGGGGCTGCAGAACCTGAATTACAGACCTTCGGACTGGGAGGCCTGGCTCAGGGAAGCCTATTTCTGCTGAACCGAGGCTGGTTCTGGAGCATTCCCTGTGGATGTCTGCCATAGCCAGCAACCCATGTCCCGAGCTTGCTCCCCAAGGCAGAAGTTGTTGGTTTGTGACCAGGCTGCAGGGTTGAACCACTTGTGTGGGACATGGCCGGCCAGGCTGGGTGAGCTGACTTTTCCATGCCGTGAGACTCGCCCTGTCCCAGTGGCTACTGCTTGGACACTGGTCTGGCATTGCAAGGGCTTCCTGGGTCGTTCCCAGGTTGGCCTGAGGGTGCCGGAGGCCTCCCGCACACCCTGCAGTGCCTTTCTACCTCCCGAGGGAGTTAGTTGGCACTTCAGCTTCCGCCTGGAAAGCTCTCTTTAGTGCAGAGTCCGTGAAGGAGGACGCCTAGCCTCCCTGTTGTGAATACCCAGTGCTCGTGTCCCCTCAGCTCACCCTGCACACCTCCGCCTGTTTGTTCTGATGGGTGGCTCCGCCTTATGGTTTTGGGCTCCAGGAGCCCTTTTCAGCCACCCCTTGCCATCTGCTTGGGGTGCTGGGACTCTGCGCAGCCGAGCTGGGCTGCAGGCGGGGCGGATCAGAAGACGCTGAGAGGAGGGGTTGGCCTCTGTTCTCCAAAAGCAGAGTCCAGCTTTCTTCCCGAACTTTCTTCCCAGTGCTGGGGCTTGAGGCAGTGGGGAGCCCAGTCAGGTGACCGGCCCTTGTCATTGTGCACAGATGCTGATTTTGACAGACTCCAGCTGAGGCAGGGGTAGTAACGCAGGAGTGGACACGAGGGCAAGCTGCGTCAGGAGCTGAGGTTTCCAGCTCTCCTTCTGGCTCCCATTCCCAGTTTCTTTATCCGTGTGTCTCCAAAGTTGCTGTGCTCAGCTGCTGGCAACCTTTCCTCTCTCAGCTGCCCCATGAATCATGGTGCCCGGCTACTCTGCTCAAGGGGTGCCAGGGAATCAGGCATCTCTGGCCAGAGGATGCTGACCAGTGCTGGGAGCATGGGGTCAGAGGGCCACAACTGAAGGCACAGCCTGTCAGGGGAAGCCACTCCCTGCTCTGACCCTCTTCCCAGGCCAGAGGGGGACCTCAGCGTTTAATCACCTGTTGGCCCAACACTCTGTCTGAGTTCAATTTCTCACCAGAACAGCTCTACATTACACTCCAGTGGACTGGGCAAGTGGCGCTGGGGGAGATCTCAATGAGCGTGTGGTCAGAGGAAGATAGCTCTGATAGAACCGCGGAGCCCAGGACACTGGAGGATGTGGTTGCCTTCTCGCGGCAGCGCTGAAAACTGTTTATCTTGATTATTATTTTTTTTCCCTTTCGGATAAGGACTTGAGCTGGGCTTGGTCTTTCTGGGTTGGACAGGAAAGCATTCATGTGTGGGGCCTGGGAGACCCAGGAGGCTGCCTGTTGGTGGGGACTTCTTTGCTGTAAGGAGCACAGGGAGGTGACGTGGAGGGGATCAGCGTGGCCAAGGGGAAGGGTGTCGTTTTCGTGCGGTGTTTGGAGCAGCACCCAGGCCTCCAGCAGGTCGAGGTGGAGAGCGGGGACTGGGCGCACCCCTCCAGGCTGCCCAGGAAGTGCACGTGTGTGCAGCCGCGTGTGCCCGCGAGTGTGTCTGTGGGAAGTGAGGGCTGAGGGGGCGTGGAGCGGCTGGTGGCGTGGGAATTTGTGGGCTCTGGTGTCTGGCTGGCCTGGTGTCAGTGGGTGTGCGAAGCGGGGCGTTGCTGGGCTCTGGCGGCAGCAGGAGGGAACCGTGGAGGGAGCGGGAGGAGGCAGCCTGTGGCTGGGGGAGGCGGGAGGGTGGGTTTCGTCCCTCAGTGGTGGTCTCCCGAGCGGAGCCCTTCTGCTTTCTCAGGATTCCTTAGAAGGAAGCCCTGGCTGGGGGTGTGTGCACTACCTGGGGGCGTCCCATACGCCTGCCTGCCTCGGAGCCCCTCCTCCAGCCACCTGGAAGTCAGCTGGGGACAGTCCACGGATGACAGGGGACAGCCTTGTAGCTGTGGCTCCTGTGCCCGACCTCCGCACACCTCAGTTTCCTTATCTGTAAGATGGGGACAGTCAGCTTCCCACGCAGGAAAATCGTGAGAATTCCACCGTGGATTGCCTGGCGGCAGGGCCATCAGATGAAAGGAGCGCTCAGTAAATGTTTCTGCTCTTGCAGCCAGAATCTCTCGCAGCAAGTGGTTACATCATGATCTGCATAGATTAGCCCAGGAAGGTGTACTAGGCTCCAGGCTTGGTGAGGAGAATCGGCTCTATCCTGCCCCTGAGGCGCAGAAGTCTGCATATCTGTCAGCATATCTGTCTGCATGTCCGTCACACGTGTCACATGCAGGAATGTGTTAGCCTGGGAAGTGCAGTTATTTCTTGGGCCCCAGCTGTGGGTTGGGGTTGGAGAGGGCCATGTAGAGGAGCGGGATGTCCCAGAGCCTGGGTCTGCCCTCTGGGGCTGTCTTTAGGAGACACTGGAATTTCTAGAAGTGGGTGCTAATAGAGGTCAAAGGGGAGGAAGTGACTTGAACCCGGGCAGTCAGGGGCCCTCAGGAGCAGCAGGGCTGAACTACTGAAAGTAGCCCTCGCGAAGCGCAGCCACAGCGGGAAGAGGGGCCTTTGCAGTGGGTCTGGAGTTGAGGTGGGAGAGCAGCAGGGCACCGTGAGAGCCCAGAGCCGGGGCTGAGGGGAGCAGGAGCCGGAGTGGGTGCAGGGCAGGACTGCAGGACCAGAGAAAGCATGGCAGCCACCCAAGTGTCCTGAGCAAGTGCGTGGGCCTGGTGCTGCCCCCAGGAAGAGGTGTCTGGTGGCAGGTGCCGGGGCTGCTGAGGGACAGGTACCCGTGAGTGCCCAGGTGGAGAGTCCCTCCACCCTGGGGAGCAAAGGGAGAGACAAAGCCGGAGGGGTTACAGCCAGAGGCAGAAGCCGCCAGGTTGGTCAGCTCAGTTAGTGGGGGGTGGGCGTGGGGAAGGGACGCTGGAGCCAGCGCAGGGGCCTCAAGTGTCCCTGAGGCGTGTTTCCCACTTGACTCTCAGCTGGAGTCTCCTGGAGTGCGGGCTGGAGGGTGAGACGGAGGCCCCCCGGGTCCCTGGGTGGCTGTTTGTGCTGCCTGCAAAGCTGTTCTCTTCCCTGAGGACCACTGGGGGCTCCTGTGCTCCCAGCACTTGTTTCCAGGCGTTTGATCATTTTCTCACCAAATTACCCCTTGAAATTTCGCCTGCCTGAGTTCAGCCCAGGAGGTTGCTATTCTGGGAAGTTTCATCAAAACCCTTTCAGTGTTCGAGAGTTCTCTGAGCTGGGGGCCGGGTGGGAGGAGAGCGGGGCTTGTCTTTGCATGGTTTGGGGGCTGCTCCCGAGAGCCATTCCTGCACCTGGAGGCCTCCCGGGCAAGGTGTCTGCGGCCTTCCGCGGGGATGGGAGGTGGCCTCGGCCATGGGAGCTGACGCAGGCACTGTTCTAATTCATCCCCAGTAGGCCCCTGTCATTGTCTCTCCTGGAGCCATTTAATTAATTTATGATTGATGTTCCAAGACTTCCTTGAGGTTGATTTATTATTGATGTCCCTTCATCATGTACCATATACCCTTCACCTCCAGCACGTGCACCCTGATGGACAGGCATGCGTGTGTGGCAGGGGCTCTGGAACTGCACCTTGGTCCTCCTGAGGACAGGACCCTATGGTTGGCTTTTGTCAACCCTGACAGGTTTGGGGATAAGAGAGGGCACAAGGCTTGTCTGTAGGAGGTCACAGACTAGCAGTCGTGATAACAATGGTGCCCACCTGTGACTGCCAAGGGCCTGGACCCAACATGGAGAACAGAGGACCTCTCAAGTCCTCGCACCTGTCACTCCTCCCTCCCTCCCCCAACTTACAGGGGAGGCGGGAAAGGTTGAGTTACCTGCTCAAGGACATGCAGTGACCCATGCCCTCCTCTCCTCCAGGCCCCTCCGAAGCCCTCCTCCTCCGTGAAGCCTTTCTCCTGCTTCACTGACCCCAGGGCTGTCTACCTAAGGAGCGCCAGTGTTCCTAGTTCATACCTTGCTGCAGAGGTGGGATAGAGGCAGAGGGCGGTGGGCCGAAGACAGGGGCTGGCTCCACACTAGGCGCTTCTCACACCTCACCTCATTTCATCCCCCTCAGCACCCCAAGGGGTAGGTGCTGTGAACCCATTTTATAGATGAAGCTTAGAAACGTGCCCAGGGTCATTTGCCGGGAATTCTGTGGCTTGAAGCTGGTGGCCTGCATCCTCAGGGCGTTGTGTGATTTTTCCTTGGGATTCCCTTCTCTCTGCCTCCTTGGGCCTGTTTGTGTTTATCAGGAGCCGTGTCATCTCCCGCCTGCCTGTGCTGGGCTCCCTCCTGTGCTGTGGGGACAGGAGTGTCCCCTCCCACAGGGTGGGAGGCTTGAGAGAGACAATGTGGAATGTGGGGAATTCTGGGCCTGGATTCTGCTCCTGGCTCTGCTGGGCAACTTTAGATGAGTCACTGGTCCTTTCTGAGCCTCCATTGCCCCCTTCGTATGACAACAGTGACGGTATTTATCCTCTCTCCTTACTGGCTGGCAGGGACTCAGGGGAGACACTGTGTTAACTGAGGGTTCGGATTGAGTGTGCGTGAGGTTCAAGAGCCGGCATGTGGGCCAGGAATGCTTAAGGCTGGGTACATGCCGCGTCCGGCCAAGGGAGCCGAGTCTGGCGAGGGACGGCGAGGTTAAAAGACACACAGGACACCAAGGTTCTTCATCCAGGAGTCAATACCCTTTATTGCTAACACACTTTTTTTATACCCCAAGCAGCAGAAGTGGTAAACTACCCAAAAGCAGGAGGGAGGGGGGAGAAATTTAGTTTCAACATCTATTATTGTCAGGTACCGAAACCTCCCTTAACAAGAAGTCCATCAGACCGGAAAAGGTCAAGGCATTCCCGTGGAATACATATGTCTCAGACGGACAAGCAGGAACAGAAAAACCGCAAGTTCGCCATGGCCTTGTGAGCTGGCCACACTGGCATGCAGAACAAACTAGTGGAGGTTGGGCTCCAGGGGCCAGGGTGGACCTGCTGCCAACAAGTCCCCCTCTTTTGTTTTTTTGCATGCCAGTGGGAATCAAGTAGCCCCTGTCTTAGGTCGTTCACAGCCCTTGCGATGCTTACCCGTCTCTGGGAAGGCCCCAATTCCCTGGCTTAGGTCGCACAGCAAGCGTGAAAGTTGCCCGTCACTGGGTACTACAAGATCAGCTCAAGGTGTTATGACCCATCAAGACATTATTGCGGTGAACGCTTAACCGTCTCCACCTACGGAACCCACGACCGTCACCGCCGAATGGCAGATGTGATTGGACCGAGAGATTAGACAGCAAAGATCCTAGTGCAGGAAGGCAAGAGGGAGAGGTATGCATAGAGAAAAGATATGGCAGGAGTTCTTCTTTTAAGGAGGACACTCATCTTCGGATCAGTCTGAAGTATATCTCAGAGGGGCGATCATCCATCTTCAAGCGTTGATAGTGAACCTGTATCGGCTTAGAGGCTAAGATATTAATTTGATCCTTAATGAATTGTACTGTCTTATTTACAATGCAGGGTCCTACTGCCACTACTAGAAGGAGGCCTAACAATGGCCCCAATAAGGGAAGAAGATAAGGCAAAAATCCATTAAGTCCAGTCCAGAGAGGGTTCTCAAATAATTCCCTCCTCCTTTTTTCTAGGTCTTCTTGGAGTTGTTTAATTTTTGTGCGAACTATTCCAGATTTGTTAGCATAAAAACAGCACCTCTCCCCAAGGGCTAAACAAATTCCCCCTTGATTGGCAGTAAGCAAGTCTAAACCCCACCTGTTCTGAAGAACTACTTCTGCTAGAGAGTCTATCTGGTCTTGTAAGTCTTTAATGGTTCCCGACAGGGTTTGCACATCATCTATAAGCTGTTGAGATAGGCGGCGGTAAGAATGTATAGCCGTACCCAATCCCGCCGTGCCTGTGCCCACAGCAGCGGTTATTCCAAGGCCAACAAGGAGTGGTAAGGCCTGCACAGCTCTCTTGTGTCTTCTAACTAAGATGTCTAGGCTAGGAATAGGTAGGGGTTCATCTCCTGAGATAACCGTGATATCAGGAAGCAGTAATGCGAGAACGCAACCACCAGTCCAATTTGCTGGGAGCCTGGGAAAAGCTAAATTTCCACCACACATAAAGACTGTACCATTAGGGGGACAAATGGGCGGAGTAGGTGAGGAGTAATTCTTTACTAATGAGCAGTTTCCAAAAGAAGAGATTCCAACATCAACATCATAGGTATTATTTTGCATCATGCCCAGAAGGCATGACACAAAACCACCTAGAGGCTGCACCTTAAAGGGTAGCCCAGATTGACATGTGTTGTCATCATCAATGGTATAATTGATGGGAACCGCCAATGGCATGACTGCACCTGCCGTCATGCAGAGCCAGCAATCACCAGCAAGGGTAGGATTGGAACTGTTAAGTAAAGAAAAGGTAGTTTCTAGGATATCTAATGTATTGGCATCTAAATCAGGAAGCTGGGATTTGGGCAATATCAAGGGGTGGTATGTAGGCTTAGGGATCTCCGGCTTTAAAAGCTTAATCACCTGAAGGTGTTTGATAGCATCAGTGGGTCCCCCTCCATCAGAGACTCCGATGGGGGCCTGCATGGGCCAGCAGGAAGGTTTACCCACGACGCCCTCACATCCCGCCTCCGTTAACCGAGTCGTGATGCCTTCCCCTCCCCGGTCACCAAGAAAAGGAATATAATTATAAGTGGTCCCCCATTCTCCACGGGTGTTAGTTAGGATGGCCTCAAAATACTGTTTTCCTTGATTATTAACACAAATTGAGGCCGATGTATAACAGGAGATGTGCATTGCCGGGGTGTAATGACAAGTGGCGGGACAGCTTCCAAGAGTCTCGGTCGGATTAGGGACAACAAGTCCGGGCTTATTAACACATACCCATTTTGGTTGCTCAAATCCTCCGATGTTTTGATTGAGTTCAGCCGCCATGTAGGCTACTTTAGTCCCACAATCAATGCTCTGGATATAACCAGAGGGGGCCGAGTGCCGGGGCCCTCCCTTACACTCACAAGGGGCTCCAAAAAGATATTCATGAATATTCCCAGGTGGGGGGTCAAGCCCTCCTTCAGCCAACCTGTCCAGAAGGAATGCCACAAGTGGGGTCCAGCTCATGAGGTGTGTCTCGGCACTCACTTGAAGGGGTGAGAACAACAGCGGCAGGATCAGCCATCTTGGGAACTTCATTTTGTCTTGAATTTTCATTCACCGGTCTGGTGCAGCGCTCCGGGATCCAAATGGGCTTCTCAGTTCCTGGGGGAAAAACACATACAGCTCCCCTCACTCTAGCTAAGAGTGGAGCCGGGGGTTGCCACTTTCCAGTGGATAAATCTTTCCACCTTATTTGAGCATCTTGTACAGTGGGAGGGGAAAAGTGGCGTTGTGCAGCCGTGCGCCCTCCAGTGTCAGTGAGTAAAAAATTTAAAGTAAATAAGGTTATGCTTAGAAGTGCTTGTGGTCCCTGACAATTCCGGTATATCTCCCCCTCTTTTGTTTTTTGTAAATAAGTTTTTAAGTGTTGATGGGCTCGTTCCATGATAGCCTGTCCCTGTGGATTATAAGGGATTCCAGTCTTATGATTAATTTCCCATTGGGTGCAAAACCGTTGAACCGCCTGGCTTACATATGCGGGACCATTATCGGTTTTGAGGCATCGTGGGGTGCCCATGGAGGAAAAGGCTTTTAGAAGATGACTGATTACGTCCTTAGCCTTCTCTCCAGTATGTAAGGTGGCAAAAATGAAGCCAGAATATGTGTCAGTGGAAACATGTATAAAGGAGAGCTTACCAAAGCTAGGGAAGTGTGTAACATCAGTTTGCCAGACATCATTAGGTTGTAGTCCTCTTGGATTAACCTCAAGGGAAGGAGAATGAATAAATGGTGCACAGGTTGGACATAATGAGACAATTTGTAAAGCCTGGTCTCGTGAACATCCTGTGTGGAAGCGTAAAGACTGTGAATTTAAATGAAATTTGTTATGGAATTGTAAGGCCTTATCATATTCGGTCGTCACACAGGAAAGGCCGACAGCGTGAGTAGCAGCGTCTGCTTTTGCGTTGCCCTCTGACAAAGGTCCAGGGAGCCCTGAATGGCTTCGGATGTGGCCAATGTATAAAGGATCTCGTCTAGCCCAAATGAGAAGCTGAACTACCTGTAGTTGTTCTGTGATGGTGGATTGCTTTCCAATATATGATGCTGTTTCTATGACTAGAGCCAGATTGGCTACATACAGGCTGTCAGTATATACATTAAGAGGAATAGAACTATAGACTTTGAGAGCTATGATTAAAGCTTCAACTTCCGCCTTTTGGGCCGACTGACCTGACACAGGTTGTCGGAGAATTTGAGATCCATCAAAAACGACGGCAAATCCATTTTTGGCCCCATCTGTATATACAGTTTGGGCCTTTGGAATAGGTTCCCTTTTCATAATCTTCAGGAAGATAATGGGACACCTTTTAAAGCCCTCCAAAAGTCTATGTTTAGGGAAGTGATTATCAATCTGACCCTTGAAGCTGCACAGGAAAAGACACCAAAGGTCATGTTCTTGTTGTAACTTGTGTATCATATCTTGAGTGTAAGGTTGAATAAGTATGTCAAAGGTTTTTCCAAACAATGCATCACCCAAATATTTAGCCTTCCAAATTAAGTTAATAACTAGCTCATAAAAGGGAGTCAATACCCGGGGGTTAGAAGCCGGCAAGTGGACCCAATAAATGGGACCCGTTTGCCAGAACACTCCCGTGGGAGTAATTTTAGAAGGTAGAACTATAAATGACAAGGGCAGAGAATAATCTATCTGCGTAATCTGCATGTCCTGCAGAGCCTCTTCTATTAGCCTCAGTGCTCGTAAGGCTTCTGGTGTGGGTACTCTACACGACGTAGGAGAAGGATCTCCTCGCAAGAGGTCATACAGGGGTTTGAGCTCTCCAGTTGGAATATGAAAGGACGGGCGCAGCCACTGTATTTCTCCGAGGAATGTCTGCCACTGATGCAAAGTTTTGAGCTGATTTATCTGGAACTGGGGTCTCTGGGGAAAGATTCCTATGTTATTAATGATGTATCCCAAATAATTGTAAGGGTGTTGAAACTGCACCTTTTCAGGTGCTATGACCAGCCCTGCCCTTTTTAGAAGGGATTGGAGGACTTCATAAGATTGAAGAAGCCTTTCTTTCTTGGGCCCTGCCAGTAAGATGTCATCCATATAATGAATGAGGTAGAGCTGTGGGAACTGCTGTCGAAAGGGTCGCAAAACCTCAGCTACAAAATATTGGCACATTGTAGGACTATTAGTCATCCCTTGAGGTAGGACGGTCCATTCATACCGTTGGTAAGGTTCCCTAAAGTTTGTTGAAGGCAAGGAGAAAGCGAAACGCTTTCGGTCTCGTGGGTCTAAGGGGATAGAGAAGAAACAATCTTTTAAATCTATGACAATAAGATGCCAATCCTTTGGGATCGCAGTAGGAAAGGGTAGCCCTGGTTGTAAGGGTCCCATGGGTTGCATAGTTTTATTAATAGCCCGTAGGTCCTGAAGAAGTCTCCACTTCCCAGACCCCTTTTGTATAACAAAAATAGGGGTATTCCAAGGGGAGGTAGAGGGCACCACGTGTCCTAACTTAAGCTGGTCTTGAACTAATAGAGAAGCGGCCTGTAATTTGTCCTTAGTTAGGGACCACTGTTCTACCCACACAGGGTCCTCTGATAACCAAGTAATGGACAGTAGAGGCGGCCGCACTTCAGTGGCCCCTAGGATAAATTTCCCAGTCCTCTCTGGTCTCTTCCCCGCCGGGTAACCTGTTCCGCTGGATCCACAGGTGATATTCTGCCCTGATGTCTCTTTCCTAGTCCCCTTCCGGGGATCCATCCCATGTCTAGCATTGCATCATTAACAAAGTCATTATTTCCTTTCAAAGTCTGGGTAGTGAGAATAGCCCCCATTTGATGAAGCAAGTCCCTCCCCCAAAGGTTCGTGGGGAGTCCAGTCACTACATAGGGCTGGAAATGGCCACTATGTCCTTCGCCATCTCTCCATTTTAAAAAGGAAGCACTTCTTTTTGGTCGGGTCTGTCCTATCCCCTGTAATATGGCCGAGGGACTCTGGAGGGGCCAGGCAGGTGGCCATTGTTTTTCAGAAATGACAGAGACATCCGCCCCCGTATCTAGTATTCCCTTGAAAGCCTTGTCCTGTATCTCAATGGTCAGGTTGGGACGCGAATCCAAATGAGCTACCCAAAAGGCCTGGGGAGTTCCAGTGAAGCCAAAGCTGCCGTCGCCCCGGGACCCACGGAGGGTGTGCCCAGGAATGGAAGCTAAGGGTAGCAGCAGCAATTGAGCTATACGCTCCCCGGGGGGAAGAATAACAATTCCTTGGGTAGCTTCTACTACTATTTTTATCTCTCCCTGATAATCAGCATCAACAACCCCCGTAAGAATCTTTAAGCCCCACTGAGGTGCGCTACCTCGTCCCAACACTAGTCCCACCGTCCCCTCTGGCAGGGGTCCAAAAACCCCAGTAGGCAGCATCTGAGGTCCCATTTGGGGAGTTAATACCGCTCGGGAGGTGGAACTGAGGTCCAGCCCTGCGCTTCCTGGTGTTCCCCTGGGGAGTTCCCAGATAGAAAGGGGTTGGTCAGTGGGAGGCGGCGGAGACGCCCACTCCCTGGGGCACTGTTCTGTCCCTGCACTGCCCCGTACACTTTGGCTTCCGGGGCGGGCCCCTGTTCCCGTTTCCCGACGGTATTGGGTTACCCTGGATGTCAAATTTTGACCTGCACTCACTGCTCCAGTGATTTCCTTTATGACATCTAGGACAAATTCTAGGCATCACTCTGCCAGCACCCTCGCTCCTTTCCGGGCAGTTTCTCCTTATATGTCCCTCTTTCCCACACTTAAAACACCCCTTAGAGCGGGTTCCCCTGTTATCAGATTTTTGCATTCCAGTCTTAGAGCGGGTTCCCCTGTTATCAGATTTTTGCATTCCAGTCTTAAGGGCAGCAGCCAAAACCTGACCAGTAATATGAGGCCCATCTATATCTTTGCATGCTCGAATCATGTCATCTATACTTTTGGCCCGGGAGGACTTAATAGCATTTTGGCAGTAAGTGTTAGCGTTTTCATATGCCAGTTGTCTAATAAGTGGCATAGCCTGTTCCAGATTAGGGAATATTTTTCCAGCCGCCTGCATTAGGTGGGCTATAAAGTCCGAATAAGGTTCAGAGGGCCCTTGAGAGATCTTGGAAATTTTTGCTTCAGTCTTAGAAACGGGCAGGGCTTTCCAGGCATGGACCGCAGCTGAGGCTATTTGAGCATAAACCCCTGGGTCGTAACTAATTTGTTGGCCTATGGTGGCATACTGCCCAGTTCCTGTTAACATTTCGGCATTTCGCCGTTGATGGCCCGCATTCAGGTTAATCTGAGCCAGCTCGCGGCACCTTTCATGGTATTCACTTTTCCACAATAAGAAATCCCCTCCAGATAACACAGCCCTGCAAAGTTGCTGCCAATCATTGGGTATCAGTTGACTGGCTGAGAAGGACTCGAAGAGGGTCAATGTGAAAGGGGCATGAGGTCCATAATTAATGACCGCCTCCTTAAGCTGTTTTATGTCCTTGAAGGCTAGGGGGACATGGGCTCTGGCCGGCTGTCCATCAGCATCGGCGTTTTCAATCATTGGAAAAACCTGAGCCGCTCTAGAACCCCAGTGGACCCCCGCCCGTCTAGTAGGGGCGTCCTCATTCCAATCAGGATTATAGGGAGGAGGTGCGGCAACTGAGGGGGCCCTAGGCACCCTCACATTTGCCCTTTTAAGGCGATGTTCTAATTCCTCTATCTCCCTTTCTAATCCCTCCTCTTCCTCAGAGAGAGAACTGAGGTCCTCAGGATCCTTTTTGGGCTTAGAAATCTGGAGGCGTTTCCTACCCCCCGAGCCCGAGTCCTCAAGAGGACCCTCATCCTTTAAGGATTCTGCCATTTGCTCCTCCTGCACCTGATTAAGGGTCTGTTCACATTCAGCAAGCTGATCCTTGATCTTTACTTTATCTGTTAATAAAGCATCCTTTACCAACCTCCATAAGGAAAAGGTGGCAACTGGGACACTGTCTGAGCCCCGGTCCCTCAATAATTTCTGAAGGTCATGCCTCACCAGGTCCCAGTCACTATTAGTAAGAAATCCTCCTGTCAGAAACCAAGGACAAGCCTGGGCAATAATTTCAATGAATTCGGTTGCAGTCTTAGTTTTTATTCCTGTTCCTTGTGTATTTAACAGCTCTTTCAGTTCGTTGGCCAGACGAACCTTCGCTGTTGAGTTACCCATGGTACGTACCCTGTCTCTTTAAATTATCTTTAAACCAATCCTCCCCCTTCTTTCTTAGAAGGTGAGCCCCGTCCGCTTACCCCTGCTTTCCGGATCTCGGTGGGAACCTCCAATTGCCGCGTCCGGCCAAGGGAGCCGAGTCCGGCGAGGGACGGCGAGGTTAAAAGACACACAGGACACCAAGGTTCTTCATCCAGGAGTCAATACCCTTTATTGCTAACACACTTTTTTTATACCCCAAGCAGCAGAAGTGGAAAACTACCCAAAAGCAGGAGGGAGGGGGGAGAAATTTAGTTTCAACATCTATTATTGTCAGGTACCGAAACCTCCCTTAACAAGAAGTCCATCAGACCGGAAAAGGTCAAGGCATTCCCGTGGAATACATATGTCTCAGACGGACAAGCAGGAACAGAAAAACCGCAAGTTCGCCATGGCCTTGTGAGCTGGCCACACTGGCATGCAGAACAAACTAGTGGAGGTTGGGCTCCAGGGGCCAGGGTGGACCTGCTGCCAACAGGTACATAGCAGGCTGAGACATCTGTACCCACTCTCCAGGCCACCCCGGACAGGCTGTGAGAGAATTTTGTGGCTTGCCAGCTGCCAAGAACTTGCTGGAGGACCTTGTGGGGCCAGGAGAGAAGTGGGAGGTCCTGGCCTGGTATCCTGGTTGGCTGAAGAGTGCCCAGGTCCTTGAAGCAGGCCCTCCCACTCTGGATCCTGGTCATATGAAGTGCAGGGGTCCTCCTGGGTCTGGGCCCTCCCTCCCCTCGCCTCCCCCACGCTCAGCCTAACTAGGTCGACAGGCCATGAGGAAGGAGGATGGCCCGCCTGCTGGGCAGCCGCCTGACCTCCCCTACCCTCCAGGCACGTGGAAGCCTGGGGAAGAGGTGAGCCTTTTCCTGTAAGCACTAAGACCGCCATCCTGGTGGCAGGGTTCCCGGGGCCGTCAGAGTTCCCAGGGCGTCGGCTAGCGTCCTCTGCTTTCTCACCAGCCCCAGTCCCAGAGAGCAAGAGCAAGTTCAGAGCCTGGCTGGGGCTGGGGAAGGCAGCCCGTGTTGCCTGCTCCTCCTGGGCCCTGAAGAAGAGGGCAGAGCCCTGGGGCTCGTGGGTGGGGGCTCGGCAGGCCTGGCATGGCTCATTGGAAATCTGTGGCTGGGCTGCCGTTAGGTGACGTTTTGTTTCATTTCCCAAGTTTCCGCCTCTGCAGGCTGGGATTACATCAGGCTCCCCTGGCACGCCCTGCAGCAGCTCCCACTTCATCCGAGCTCCTCCGCTGTCCTGGGGTAGCTGGCTCGCTACAGTTTCTGGGCTGGCCCCGGAATCACCACAGGGCAGCCCTGGGCTCCACAGCTGAGCAAACTGTCCTGGCCCTTTCAGTCTCAGCTGCAGGGGCCCATAGCCCCCAATGCCCTGTCCCCTGGGGAGCACCTGCCACTTCACCCCCTCAAGACTGCCTGTGTCCAAGACGTGCAACCCCTCAGTGCCCTTGATTATCTGCTTCTGATTCACTGTCTCTGTCCTTAAGCTGAGCACAGCATAGGCCTTCAGACATGGGCGTAGCTGAGGACACAGCTGCTACTTTGACAGGACACTTGACCTCCCCAAACCTCATTTTCCTCATCTAAACAGGAGCTCAAACAGAACGTAGCACCCTGGCATCAAATGAGGCCACAGAGGAGGGTTGCCCAGGGCAGGAAGGGTGCACACTCAGTGCGAGTCAGATGCTGTCCGTGACTGTCCTGATCACTTCTTTCAGTTCTCTGTCAGTCCAGGCCAGTGCTCAGGCCTTTAGGACCCTTGCTTTCCTGCCACTGTCTCTTCTGCAGCTAGGTGACCCTCTGTTGCTACTGAGATGCAGGCCAGCTCCCTGGGCTTCCCCTCCAGCCTCTGGGCACCTTCTCAGAGCTGGCAGAGGCCAGCCGTCCCTTTGGCATCTTACCCTCGTGACACTCAGCCCTTTCTGAGGCTGGCTTCCCAGCCCCTGGCCCTTTTGGTTTCTCTCCTATTTGGTTTCCTTCCCTTTGGCTCCCCTTCCATCCGGCTCTTTTCTTTGTCTAACTTTTCCTCTCCTGAGGCCTTTGGGGGAAGCCAGTTTCTTCCCCAGAGCCCCTCTGCACCTCCCTGCGCAAAGCCCTGGGCCCCTTGAACTGTGGGATGATGGCCTGTCAGGCAGACTTTGCATGCAGAGAGTGGGTGTCACGACTTGGCCTCGTGGCCCAAACACAGTCAGCCTTGACAAACAAGAGCTCCGTGGCATCCGGGAGCCTTCCGTTTGGGCGGCCCCTCCAGTGGGGGGGGGGGAGGAGGCAGACCCAGCCTCAGGGGCCGCCACGCACCCACTGAGACTGGAGGTTCCAGGCCCCGCAGGTCTTCTCGCGTCATGGTCACTGGAGCGGGGGGGGGGGGGGGGGGGGGGAGGCGGTGGTGAAGACCAGGCCTTCTGAGCCCTGGACCAGTTGTGGGGATGCTTTCCTCTTGTAGAGTCAGGTCGTTCCAGTTCTATACCTTTGCAGAGAACTTGGTCTTCCTCCGACATCTTCTCTGGATGAGGCCAGATGGAGCAGAGATTAGTTCTGCCATTTGTGATCTCCCATCCACCCATTGGTTCCGGGGCATCTGTGAAGTGCCTACTGCATACTGAGCTTCATGCGTGGAGCTGGGAACAATAAGGGCAAAGTTATCAAGAGTCCTCTGGGAGTTCCCATTGGTGACTATAGTGACTGACACATAAACGACATTCCCGCTGTGACAGCAGCCACAAGAACACACACTTCCTGGGGCATTCTCCCTACCAGGCCCAGTTCTGGATGCTTTAACGCACATGTTTAATACAAAGAACCATGACAGTTTCTGTTCCGGGGACACTCAACCCAGGCCCTGTGCTCGAGACAGTCCCAGGGGACCCTAGGAGGGAGGCTCAGTTACTTCATAACTGAGGTGCAGGTGAGAACCAAGGTCTCAGCATCCTTGGAGAACTGAGGGAATCTTTTTATTTTATTTGTTTAAATTTTTTAGTTCTAAATGGATCTTTCATTTTATTTATTTATTTATTTATATGTAGTGCTGAGAATCGAGCCCAGGGCCTCACATGTGCCAGGCAAGTGCTCTGTCACTGAGCCCCAGCCCGAGAACTGAGAGAATCTTCTAGAGGCGTGTGTCTGCCTCTGATGTCTGTCTGGCCCCTGCTTTCAGGATCTTCCTGCTTGTTCTCCCTATCTTGCTGCATCAGGTCTGGGAACCCTGCAGGTCATGGGAAGAGCAGGTTCCGACAAAAGGTGGGCCCTTTGGCTGCCTTCTGGCTGAGGAGACCGGCCTCCTCCCTGCAGGCCAGGCTAGGGCTGGCAGCCGCCCGTTCCTCCCAGCCTGCCCCCCTCAGACCCACACCTCCCTGGCCTTGGCTGGTGGCTCTCAGGCTCTCACAGAGGCTTCCTCTCACCCCTCAGGCCCCCTGCCAGTGCTGCTGAGCTGTTCCAGATTGTTCGCCTAGCTGCCTGCCTGCTGTACTGCTCAGTTTAATAAACAGGCTAATGGAGGCCTGGGCACCTCAGGAGCTGCCTTCTCTGTTGCGGGGTCCCTTTAGAGAGCTGTGCCCTCCCTTCCCTAGGTGAACCCTATTCAGCAGGCTTCCGGCAGCGGTAACTAAGCCGGGCGCCCAGCCCACCACCTGCCCGGTACTTTATAAAAGTTTAACCTTAATGGTGTAATGAACTCCCCTCATAAAGCAGCTGGAGCAGTGCATCCTGGGATGTATAAATTATAGGAGTCCTCTGAAGTCGTAATTGGAAATGGCAGCAACTGGAATGTTGAAAGAGGCCGGCCTCTTTGGGCTGAGCACAGCTATTCTCTACTTCCTTTCAAAAGGCACACAGAACTGGGTCTGGCTGTGAAGAAAGAATGTCCCCAGACCAAACTGAGCTCCTGGTTCCTCCGCCCCAGATCCTGCTTCCTGCCTTCCTGCCCCTGACCTGTCTGCAGAGCCTGCAGGCTTTGGAGGGAGGACCCCCACTCTGGCCCTGTGCTCCAGCTCAGAGCTGCAGACAGAATGGGCTGTGAGGGAATGAACAGGGGCTCTGAGATGGCCAGTGGGGTCAAGTCCAGCTCCATTGTCCCCAGGGAGGGCTGCCTCACAGTTCCTTTAACTTCCCTGCATCTCTGCAGCTTGATCTGCGAACTGGAGAGTGAGCCCACCTCAAGAGTGGGTGTTGGGTGTTGAGCACTGTGGTACAGACTTGTAATCCCAGCCACTTGGGAGGCTGAGGCAGAAGGATTGAAAGTTTAGCCTCAGTAATTTAGTGAGGCCCTAAGCAGCTTAGCAAGACCCTGTCTCAAAATTAAAAAATAAAAAGGGCTGGGGATGTTGCTTAGTGGCTAAGTACCCCTGGGTTTAATCCCTGGTACAAAGAGAGAGAGAGAGAGAGAGAGAGAGAGAGAGAGAGAGAGAGAGAGAGGTTGGTTGGTTATTGGGATCTGAACAGGACACCTCAGGGGGTGCCTTGATTTTGGGTTAAAATGGTCTGGCTTCCTGTCCCAGCTCCTGCTGTTGGTACTTATGAATCCTCAACCAAGTAATTTAACCTCAGCTGTGCTTTCCACCTGTAGAATCAGGGGAATAATGAACTTCTCAGGAACATTAGGGGACACGGCATGGCCCATGTCACTCTTCCAGGACTCTATATAGCACTTCTTCAGTGGGCTCATAGATCCCCCGAGGAGCTTGGGGATGCAGATTCCAGCTCAGGCCAGGTGGGGCCCAGATCTGCATTTCTTAGAAGAAACTGGCTGCCACTGATCCATGGGCCACACCTTGAGTGGCGAGTGGTGAGGGCATAGAGTTGACCTTTAGTAAGTGCTCGCTGTGATTATTCTGCTAGGCAAACAGTGCCTGTCATCTGTGCGGACCAGTACCCACACAGGTGCACACGTGGGTGTCACACAATGGGCCAGAGTATGGCCCCTGAACCAGCCTGGGAGCAGGGAGAAACGAAGAACCTCAGCACCCCACTGCTCCCTCTCTGGGATGGAGCTCAGGAATCTGTGCATCCAGTGCCAGGCATTCAGCTTTTGCACACACATGTGGAAGCATGTGGGGCTCACCCTCCCGAGCAGGTTTTTTCCAAGTGCAGATTGGTTAGCTCCAGCACTGAAACTCTCCTGTGGTCAGCTGATCATGATGGGGCCTGCTGCACGCCCCCTGCTTGGAATCACTGATTCCGGATTACTGGGTGGGAGCATGGGACTCTGCATACCAATTGGTTCTGTTTAAATACTTAAGTTTGCACTGAGAGAATCTTCTAGAGGCCGTGTGTCTGCCTCTGATGTCTGTCTGGCCTCTCTGCCTGAGAGCTGCCGCGAGGGCAGAGCCAGTATTCCCGACCCTCCACCGTGTGCATGAAGCTTTGCCTCTGCCTGGGGAGAACCAGGGGCCATTCAGGCTCCACCAAAGCCTGGGCCCCAGAGCTGCTCTGCCTCGGATCCAGCTGTAGAGGGGTTTTGTCACAGCCAGAGCCTCGTGAACTCCGCGGGAGCTGGTCGAGAAGACTCATGCACATCAGTTACATGGATTGCTCTGTGCTCAGGAGGAAAGATGGTGGCCAAAAAGCATTTGATGAAGAGAAAAGTTTCTCTCTCTCTAATTCCTTGGAAAAAAGTGGTAGGTACCGAGTGGCCCCATATTCGGACCAGAGAAAAAGAGGATGTTAGTAGTTACGATTTTCTCAGATGGCTCTTGGGTGATCTTGGTGGGTTTCTGTTTTCTGTAGAGAACGTATCTGGTAAGGAGAAGAGGGTAGGTGCACACAGTCTGCCCAGGGTCCACCTGCCCTGCCTGATGCCAGAGGCCTGCCTGGCCAGTGGCAGCCCACATTCCCGGCACCCTGCTCCTCGGCCTGGAGGACCTTCGTGACTGTCCCCTCAACCCCAGGCTGTGCTCTTGCTCCCACCCTTCACTCTCTCACCTCCTCTCTGCTGGGCCGTCCCTGGTGATGGCAAGGGTACCACCTCTGATCGACAAAAGGAAAGGGTGGGGACAGAGAGCAGCAAGGCTCTGGGGCAGAGTTCAGCTTTCATCAGGTGTCACCCAGGCCCCCAGACCTGAATTCCAGAGGCTGGGCACATGGAATGTACTCGGGAAGTAATGGTGGGACGAACAAGGCTTGGAATGACACCAAGAACAGGGCAAAGACTCAAAGCTGTGTGACCTGGGCATGTCTGAGTATCTCTCTGGGTTTAGGGTCCTCACTATAAAATTCTGGTGATCAGAGCCTTGAACTCTGGTTTCCCAGAGCCCTTCTAACTCTTGTTGTTGTTGTCGGTGCTGGGGATTGAACCCAAAGCCTTGTGCATGTGAGGCAAGCACTCTGCCAACTGAGCTGTTTCCCCAGCCCGCACCATTCTAACTCTCATCTGGGAAGTTGCATGCCACTCTGTCTCCTACCCTATCTGATTTTTAAAAATTTTCTCTTATTTATTTTTTTGTACTAGGGACTGAATCCAGGGGTGCTCTACCATCAAGCTACATCCCCAGCCCTTTTTATTTTGAGACAGGGTCTCACAAAGTTGCTCAGACTGGCCTTCAACTTGTGATCCTCTTGCCATAGCCTCCTGAGTCACTGGGATTACAGGTATGCGTCGTCACAACTGGCCCCTGCCTGGTTTTCTAAGCAACTTGTGCTGCCCAAGGAGAGACCTCACTGTCCATCCCAACTGCCTAGTGAGAGCTTGCACCCAAGTGGCTGCTCAGGGCATGGTCTTCCAGGCAAGGGCCTGATCAGGGGCAGCGCTGTGTCCCTGACTCCTGGCAGCCAGACCTCTCTGTCTGTGGCAGGCGGAATGGAGACAGGTTCTGCTGGACTTGGGAGTTACCCTCTGACTGCAGGTCAAGGTGCCTGAGCCTTCCCCGACTGATGCTGACCTCCCTTAACCCTCTGCAGGCTCCTCTCAGGTGTCTGCCTTTCATTCTCTCCTAGCCAAAGCTGCCTTTATGATAAGTG
Source organism: Marmota flaviventris (assembly GCF_047511675.1). Taxonomy (NCBI): domain Eukaryota; kingdom Metazoa; phylum Chordata; class Mammalia; order Rodentia; family Sciuridae; genus Marmota; species Marmota flaviventris. Next base: position 11,160,690 of record NC_092506.1, on the reverse strand, counting down.
CCCCCCGCTGGGCTTTGTGTCTGAGACCCCATTTCCATCAGCCACCAGCAGCCCTGAGAATCTGGCCCTTTGAGCTGCTGTTTTCCATTGAGTGGCTCAGTGGGGAGGGAGGGTGGGAGAAACCCATTCAAACCATTTGTTTGAAAGACATTTAAGTAAACCCATGAGATTTGTGTGGTCACATGTTTTCAGTCTCTTTCAAAGTAGCGGATGGGTTTCTGGATCTCTCCCACACCCACTTCCCTGCCTGGGAAGTGCAAGAGGCCTGGGAGAGCCAGGGGAAGGGAAGCCTAGCCAGAGCTGAAGATCAAAGGGGTGGGGGGCTGGAGAGACCTGAACACAGCTTCCGTTCCCGCTGCTCCTCCTCCCTGCTGGCAGAGGGGCTCTGGATACCTGCCCAGGCAATACCCAGCATGTGTGTGCGCCTGATGCCAGGGAGGCACCCCACGGGCCCTGTCTGCCAGGGAACCTGCAGGAGCTACCTTTGCAAGCAGCCCAGGGGCAGAGATGGGGAACCAACTGGTGCTGAGCTCAGGCCTCAAGGACAGCAGTGGAGAGGGGGCCTCTGCTGGCTGGAGTCCTCTTGCACAGGGGTGCTGCTTCCTGGCCTGGGCAGCTATGTGCAGGGGCAGGGGCAGGGCGAGAGGAGAGTGAGCCAGTCCCACCTGAAGCCCAGCGCTCAGCCCTCTGGACGCCCTCTCTCCCGGGACTGAACAGTGGCAGCTCTCCTTGTTGCCTTGTCGTTGGGCCCTGTGAGCTCCGTGAGGTTGGCCTCCTTCTGAGGTCCCGTTGAGTGTAACCAGCACCTCCTGGTCTGAGAACTCCCAGGCCTGGGTCCGTACTCCTGACCCGGCCCTTGAGCCACACCAGGCTGTGGGCCGGGTGTGCTCAGAGTGTCACCCTTTACCTATGCAGTGGAAGGTAGCACGTGGCAGGCTGGAAGGGGGTGGAGCAATGAGGGAATGGCTGGAGAAGGCAAAATGTCCCCTGAGGCAGATCCAGCCCCAGCCGCAAAAGGCTGTGATCTCTCCTGCACCCTCAGGCAGCCACCAGGCAGGCACTGAGGTGGCCTCTAGCACCAACCGGTCTGTCAGGTTTGTGCATCTGGCCGTGTTTGTGTTTCTAGATGGCCAGGACATCCTGCTCTGAGGAAGTTTTGTGCCTGTCTCTCTGCTGGCCTTGCTGTCCTCTTGCCTCCCAGGCAGGGCATTGACCCCTGGCCAGGGCCTTGGGTCCTATCCCCATTCTGCCCTCCTTGGGGTCCAGGGCAGCATGTAGTAGGGGTGCTGGGCTCAGGCAGATGGGGGCCTGGGCCCATGCCTCAGGAAGAGGCTGGTGTTCATGCCTCCGTCCGCTGAGAGCCCGGGGTACTAAGACACTGGAAAGCAGGATATATCCAGGGGGCAGGGGGCCAGGTCCCAGGCAGGAGCTGCAGGGGCTCCTCCCCACTAGTGTGCTAGGGATGAGGGGCCAGAGGCCTGAGCAAGCAGCCACGTGCCCACAGCCTCACTTGTGAGGATCCTCTGCACTGTGACTCCCTGCCCCCGCCTGCCAGGCTGCGCTCAGGCAGGGACGGGGTGGGGGAGCCGGGTGTGCCTCTCGCCCTCTGCGGGAAGGGCTGGATGCCCCACTCGGAGGTGTCAGCAGCGGAACCATCCCCAGCGGTGGGCGCCGTGCTGGGATTTCCCTCGCTGACTCACCCTCGGCCTGGCTGTGCCTCAGCCAGGCAGGAGTTATTTGTGAAGGTGTCTGGGTGGTGACAGCGACTCACACGGAGTCCCAGAGCAGGATTAGTGGGAGTGGAGGGGCTGCTGCTGGCCCCCTATGGAGCTCTCAGCTTTCCCCCCACCTCCACCTGGGGCTGCCTCCCTCCACTTTCCACGGAGCACACCACCCCCACTTCTTAACAGAGGACCCCCACTTCTTAACAGAGGACCGGTGAGGCCTCAGGGTCCCCAGCATGCCAGCCAGCAGGGGCTGCTCCCAGAGAGAGTCCCTGGGTGAAGTGGCTTTCCTCCCCTGCCCCTGTCAAGGGGCCCCAGAATAGGGAAGCCATTGATTCCCTCCTAGGGGAAGGGCACTTGATGACAGGGTGACCAGGCGGGGAACTGTGAGAGGCAGGAAATGGGGTCAGCACAAGGGCCCCTGGGGGTGAGGGGGAAGCTGTGGGCTCTCTGCGCTGGAAAGATCCCCACAGGTCTCTGGACTTGGAGCACAGAAAGGCCCTGGGGCTCACTCTCAGCCCCCCTCCAGCAGGCAGAGGAGGGTGCGGTCAGTGGGACATCAGTGGGACCAGTTGTGGAAGTTGTCATTATTGCAGTCCTGGCGTGTGGGGGTGCGGGGACCAAGCAGACAGATCTGAGGGGTACACTGTGCGCAGCCGTGGGGGTGGTGGCAGCATGCTGCGTGGGGCAAGTGGGGGGTGGGGTGGGATGTGCAGTTCTGGGTGACTGGCCCCAGAGTCCCCGCCTTCCTGTTGCCCCCGCCTTCCTGTTGCCCCCGACTTCCTGGTGGAACAGCAGGGCAGGCAGCTTCTGGGGGCCAGGATGACATTTGGGACCCCGGCATGGTTTGATCTTGTCCGACCAACTTCTTAGCCCCTTACCCACCCTCTGGCCTGGTGAGAAAGTCAGTGGTTTCTTTGGCTGGGGAACAGGGGCAGTTCCAGTGTGGCTGACAAGTGGGGTGTCTAAATGCCTGCAAACATGTCCGGCTGTTGGTTTGCTAATTTCCTTTGGGCAGGGTTTGGTGGCCAGGGAAGGTATGTGGCTGATGGGCCAATCCCGTGTAGCCTTTCTTTTTTTTTTTAATATATTTAGTTGTCAACGAACCTTTATTTTATTTATTTATTTATATGGGATGCTGAGAATCGAGCCCAGCGCCTCACAGAGTCCAAGCAAGTGCCCCACCACTGAGCCACAGCCTCAGTCCCTGTGTAGCTTCTGAGCCCTGCTTGACTTCAGTTTGGTGCACCCCGGCAGCTGGACGCTGTGGCTGAGCGGTGACCTCCACAGGCAGCATGAGCAGGCGGTGGGGGCGGCGCCTGGCCCCAGCTGCCCTGGTCTCTCTGCACTGCCTCAGACCCCTGCCGTGGCTCTCTCCAAGGCAAATGTGTCAAGCTGCTTGGGGCAGCAGCACTGTGGATGGCCAGGTGGTGGTGAGGACAGAGGCCAGCCCTGCACAGAGTGAGCCACGGCCCCAGAAGCCTGGCTTGTGGGGCAGGATTCTGGGTTTTGCTCCCTGCCTGCTGTGGGACAGATCTCTGCATCCCTGGCCCTCACCTTCCTCCCTCGGTGATTGTGTTATTCTCCTTTAGAATGTGCTGAGCTCTAGAGAGCAGTGAAGGTCCCCGGACCTTCTTCTGATGGACCCTGGGCAGTCATAGGCCTCTGCAGTGAGGAGCAGGGCCTGGACCATTCTCGGATCCTGCATCCCCCCTCCCCTGGGACTGATAGGGTGGAAGTGAGCTAAAGTGAGCTAGAAGTTCCTAGGATGGGGTCTTCAGGCAGGTACTTGGGCACTCAGTAAATAATAGCGGGTATTATTATTGCCCTTAGTACCCAGTGTTTAAGCTGTCAGTGCCATCATCGTGGAGTTGGCTCCCCAGAGCCCGTGAGGCTCCCTGGAAGAGGCAGGGTACTATGTCCTGTCCCCCATCTGCCCAAGAATCAGAAGGTCAGGCAGGGGCAGCCACGGGTCTGGGTGGGCAGGAGGGGGCCTGGCACCCCTCGTGGCCTCTACAGGCTTGGCTGAGCTGCCGCTCCCATCTGTAGAAGGGCGGCCCCACCCTCCCTAGTTGGCTGGGAGGCCTCTGAGCGAGGAGCGGAGCGAGGAGCGCGTGTTCTCCAAACATCTTGCTCACAGCAGATGGCAGCCACAACTGCCTTTCTCCCTGCAGTTCCGGTGCACTTCCCTTCCCTTGCTCACCCCCTGTTAACTTTGGTTTCTGCTTTTGGAGATGGGAGGCTGCCTGCAAGCCCCAAAGCCTCCTGTGGTTGTGGGTGAAGCTTGGTGAGCCTGGTGGACAGTTTCCAAAGGAGCTTGTGCCCCCGCGCTTTGCTGGGATGCTCAGTCTTGCCCTGGTTCCTGCACATTTGCTGTCTCTGAATCTCTTTGGCCAAATGTGCTGGCAGCATGCTAAGAGGAGCAAGAGAGCTGGGCCGGGGGCCTTGTTCGACATTTCTTGAGCAGCTGCTAGGCACCAGGCACGGTGCTGGGAGCCAAGGACACAGAGATGCAGAGCGTGCAGCTCTGCCCTTCGGTAGCTCATAGCCTGTGGGGGAGCCTGGATGGAGGGGTACTGACTGGGTCTGCCCTTGTCGGGGTGGCAGGTCCTGGCCGCTTCACAGAGGAGATGGTATGCAGGCTAAGCCAGGGGACACTGGTGAGTTCTCGGGGGAAGCAAGATCTGGGCAGAGAATGGCCCGTGCAAAGGCACGGAGGCCAGAGGAGCGCTGCCTGCAGAACACGTAGCCGTGGCCTGTGGTGGGACATGTGGAAACGGGCCGCTCTTCACCCTCAGGGGATAACAGTGCCTCCTTTTGCTACTTCAGGGTCGGCGTCAGGCTGACGCTGAAGCCCCAGATGGCAGCCAGTAGCTTTCTTGGCAGGGGGATGCCTTCCTTCCTGCCTGTCCTGGGAAGGCCTTGTGCTCACTGGGCAAGTGCTTTACCATGGACCTACACCTAGCCCTCTGCAGGGGGTTTCTTCCCTGGGTTTGGGGGCAGCAGTAGCCCTGGCTTGTCCTGGCAGGTGCTGCAGCCACAGGTCAGCAGTGGGGCGTTGGCGCTGCTCCCCCTGGGGTTCAGAGAGCCGCCGGGTGGGCCTGCCCTTGGAGGGGTGTCTGGACTGCACAAGTCTGTAGGTGGCGAGGTACTGAGATGCTCTTCTGTGCCACCCCTATGCCTGGTGGTGTTCCCACAGGACCCAACTGTCACCAAGGCCATGGCACAGTGGCCGTCACTGGCCCCAAGGTGCTATGAGTTGGTCAAAACCTGCCAGCTAGGATGTGACCCAGTAGAGATGCCAAGCCCAAGCCAGCCTGACCCTCTTCAGCACGTCTCCTGCTGGGTGAGCTGGTGACGCGGACGGTGGGTGGCAGCCAGCTCTCAGGAGCCCAGCCCTGAGGATCATGTCCTGCCCCTTCCTCCGATCCCTGCTCCCGCCTCACAGTTAGGCCCCTGGGGGGCGGGGTGCAGTGCAGGGAAGTCAAGTCACTCGCTCTGTTGGGCCAAGTGCTGGGGGCACAGGCAGGGCCGCCGAGCACCCTCCTGTGGCCAGCCACCGTCAGCCTCCATGTTTGCTTTTCCCGGCTCTGCGTTTGCCTACCGCTCACACCTGTCGGATTGTTTGCCCAAGGATTTGCTCTCCTGGGAGATGGGTGGGGCTGGGAAAGGGTGGCAGCCAGTGGCCTGCTGCTGCTGGGAGCCCCGCTTCTGTGCAGCCCTGCGTTGCTCGTGAGCACGACTCCCCTTCAGTCTCCAGTACAGTCCCAGCAGTGCCTCGCCGCTCCTCGCCCACACAGAGCGTGTGACCTTGTGGTGCCCGGGCCTGGCGTGCTTGGCGTGCTTGGGCAGCAACAGCAGCAACAGCTGGACTGTCGGCTAGGAGCAGGAGAGGCCCCCAGAGTCCTGGGCTAGGGCAGTGGCCCCAGAGCGCGGGGGTGAGGGGCAGCATCAATGGGACTTTTGTGTGGCCAGGGCAGAGGAACACATGGCCTGAGCCAGGAGCCCCACAGCCGCATCCCCTTCCTTTCTTTCCCAGAGCAGCCTGTCTGCAGCCATCGCCCTTCCTCCAAGCAGGAGAGCTGCCTGATTCCACCCATCCCAACCCTGACCTTCCCTTCACCCGCTTGAAATGATTCACTCCAGGAACCTGAACTTGAGCTTCTGCAGTCACCGGGCCTACCCTCCTGAGGGCATGGCCTTCCAGCATTCTTTCCTTGGGCCGACTGAGTTCATCCCCAGGGGCTGCTTGAGACCCTTGTCCTGTTCCTCTGGGCTGAGCAGAACAGAGTATGTAGTCAGTGGCCAGGTGGATCTGGCATCCCAGGGAAGAGGGAGCCCTTTCTCTCCCATAACCAGGAGCCTGAGTAAGGACTTGCATTGACTAGGCAAGGGCCATCTGCTCCCCTCCCTGCAGTCCCGCCTGTGGCCAGCCTCCTGGAATGGCCTCAGTCCTGTTGGAGGGACGCCGAGCCCTACTTTGAGTTTCTACTCTGCTTTGTGTGGTGGCCTTCAGCAAACCTACTGCTGTGGCCTGTGGTCTCTTTGCCTCTCATTACCTGTCATACAAGCTGTAAGGGCAAGCAGGCTGTCACTAAGAGGCTGAGCAGCACCCTCTTGAACAAAGAGCCCTGTGAACCGAGGCAGCTAGGAGAGCCTCTTCTCTCAGCCTTGGTGACAAGGTGGGCACAGCTGTAGGAGGGGGCCAGGTCACTTCAGGGTGGCCTGTGGTGAGCCTGGCCATGCCTGGGGGCAGGGAGGCTGGTGAGGGTAGTCTCTGGCTCCTGGCCCTGGGGATCCCAGGTGCCTCCATGGTCCTCTCTTAGCTGGGGGATAGGACACACGTGGAAGAAGGGAATGCCCGTCTCCCTGTTTCAGGGAGGGGCGGGGAAAGCCTGGGGGCCTTCTTGGGGTTATTGCAAAGAGCCCCATCCTCAGGCCTCTCTTCCTTCCTACACCTTCTCCTCCAGCAGCAGGACAGATACCTACTGTGTACTGTTCATACCCCCCCTGTGTCTGGCACCTGCGCCGCTCTTCTTGGTGAGGCCGTGGGACTGGTGCCCCTGCAGTCCCCACTTGCAGGTAGAGGAAGGCGATTTATGCAGTACTTTACCAACATCGCTCATATTGCTTATCCTCCTTTTCCAAGAATTGGGGCTTAAAGAGGCTGCAACTTGCCTACACCTGTTAAGTGGCTGGGCTCCTTTATAGCCCGGATTTCCTGACACCAAATCCCACGAGTGTCCCATTCTGCCCTTGCAGTCGACAGAAGTGCTAATAAATAAGCGCGTTTATACATAATGGATCCCACCTCCATCCCTTTGGCTTTTTCTCTCCGAGGCACTCTGAACACTTCCCAGACGTGATCTCATGCATCTTGCTGAGGCCCCAGAGGAGCGGAGAGGAGTCCCTGTGCAGAGGATGGGGAAGGGCTGGCACCATAAGGGCCACAGGAACTTGAGACTGGCCTCCCCTGCTCCAGGTGCAGCCTGCCACCAGCCCGGCCCTCCCTAGGCCCTCTGACTTTGGGTCGTGGGGTGCAGGCACAGGCAGGCCTTCCTGTCTTCCTCCTTGGGTTTGCGCAGGGGAGAACCTGGGGTGGGCCCGTGGGCACCCAGCCTGTGGCTCTGCTAGACCAGGAGCGTGGCAGAGGCTCTTGCTGTGCTGAGAAAGGGCTGGGCATCAGGGAGGGAGGAGAATGAGGACCCAGAAGACAGGCCCGTTACCAGGGTCTCACTTGATCCCCAGTAGCCAGGGAGGCGGTGGCTGCTTCTGTCTCCATGGTGTGGAGAGGAACCCAAGGCTTCGAGACTCACCCAGGGTCACATGGGAGTCACCAACGGGTTAGGTTTGAATGGCTAGTTCTGATGGAGGTGGGGGCTGTCTGATCCCTGGGGCGGGGTCCAATGAGGAAGGCCATAGCACCCTCAGGCTCCGCCTCCTCCATGGGGTTCCATCCCTGAGCCTGAGGCTGGAGACCTCAGGAAACTGAATGTGCCAAGGGAGCCCAGAGGCCTCTGGCCAACCCCTTCACCTTCCGCACAAGGACCCCAAGTCTTCCCAGGTCCTCCCCCTTGCTTCCAGCCAGGCCATGGCATCCTGGCCGAGCCAACCCTTAGCCTACCTTGAGGCTTTGTCACTGGGAGGGGGCTCCTGTGCCCTGGCCGCCTCCCGAGAGCACAGCTCTCCTGCTCTTCCCTGGAGTGCGCCCTCGCTCTGCCCCCAGGTGTGCTTCCATACACGCTCTAATGCCCGTGCCCAGGAACGTGGAGCTGGGAGGGAGGGCAGCCAGGTTTGCCACTGCTGGGAAGCCCTCGGGCAGCAGGTCCTGCCCACAGTGCCACTGCAGACAGCTCGCCCAGCAGGCCCTTCCCACCACAGATGCCTCCCCAGTAAAATGAAAAGGCCCCACTTCTTTGCCTCATCGGCTGTGTTCAACTTGGGTGCCAGCATGGTCCCCTGGGTAGTTGTTGCTGCAGGGGCAGTTCAGGGCTGGGTGTTGGACCCCGGTCGGGAGAGGATGTGAGGAGAGCCCGGGGGATGGCCAGCAGGGGCCCGGGTTCTGGCTGAGCTCCGCACTAGCTCCCGCAGCCAGCCACTTCTGTCCTTTGGGGCCATGCTCAAAGATGGTTCTTCCTTGAGGCAGGAAGGATTTTTTGAGCTTCTTCCGTGTGCCAGGCCATTTGCTGGGTGCTGGGGACACAGTGAGAAGAAATTAGGCAAGGCCCTGCCCTGGGGAGCCACACCCTGCCAAACAGTAACCCCCAGCAAAGCATCTGATAGCAGAGTGCTGCAAGGAGGGGAGGACAGCCTGTGGAGGGAGGGACAGGAAGAGGGGGCAGTGGAGCAAGGAGCTAAATGACAGCAGGGAGCCAGCCAGGCAGAGATCTGGGCACGAGTCAGGAGGAAGAGTGAGGGCAAAGGCCTTGAGACGGGACATGCTCAGCTTGTTGGAGAGAGAGGCCAGCAAGCTGGGGAAGGAGATGAGGGCGGGCACAGCCCAGGTCCTGTGTGCACGCAGCCCAGCATGAGGGAGTGTGCCAGGTGTGAGGGGCACCGGGATGACTGCAAGTGGGGGGCGGAGCTGGGAGTGAAGGATGGGTGCGTGATTGGCTGGTTGCCTGGCCAACAGAGATGGCTGTTCATTCCCTGCCCACTGTGGGCTTTAACGGGCTCTGGGTCCCTTCCATCCAGTTAGGCCACCCTTGTGTGGTCGTATTCGTGGTCAGGCCAGGTGACAGGGAGAGTGAGGGCCTGGATGTTGGGGGGTTGCCTCAAACCCCAGGCATGTTGTTGGGAATCTTCACTTGTGGAAGCAGAGCCCGGGGGCCACCCCTGAATGGGTGCCTGGGCACAGCTCACCCAGGTTAGGACTTGGCTGCACTCACACTTTGGGGGGAATATCTTGCTTTGGGGAGCGGGACAGACATCCTCAGGCCAATGTCCTCACGGCGCTCCTCCACGTTCTGGTACTTCCTCTGCCTACACGTTGTGCAGGCCGGGAAGCTGGGGTCACCCTCGGCAGTGCCCTCCTCTTTGCTGCCATGCCCCCCGCCCGTCACCATTTCGTTTGCTGGCTCTCAGTCTGGGCCACGCACATCCCTCCCCAGCACAATACCTGGCCCACAGGTCACATCCAGGACCCCCTCAGCCTCCTCTGCTCCTTCTGGGGCAGTCTGCTCCTGGCTCCACCCCCTCCTCCTTATACCTGCTTTCTGTTGAGCACGGTCCTCCATGCTGTCCTCCATGCTGTCCCCTGCTGCCCTCCACGGCGGTCTCTGTCCTCTGTCTCAGCTCTGCTCCTGGTTCTCAAGCGCCCCCTCCTCCTTCCTCCTCCTACCTGTGAAGGTCACCTGAGCTGCAGGTTCCCTGGGCTGGCCCTCAGGGGTCTTCTTTGTTGCTGTTCTCCAAGCCCCAGGCCCACATAGGAGGCACTCTGATTGTTCCAAGTTTGAATTTAACTTTTGCCAGATAGCACCTGTGTTCACAGGGCTCAGCCACCCCTGGAGCCATTTCCCGCCTTTTCTCCTCTCAGAGCTTACGCCTCCCTGAGGCCAGAGCCTGGGATAGCGCCTCGCCCCTCCCTGAGTGCTGGTGTCCTCACATCTGCTAGGTCCAGGGACTACCTCCTGGCCAGTGCTCCAGCCAAACCAGGGGCTTGAGGCCTGGGCGTGTCTGAATCTTTCAAGAAGGAAGGGTGCACTCAGAGGCAGGCTGCCAAATAAAGAAAAGGACTTGTCTGAAACCATTCAACCTTCAACAGGGCCCCTGTGAAAGTAGAGTATGTCCCAGGGAGGCTCCTAGGGCGATGGCAAGTTTGGAAACCAGGTTGAGCCAAGAATCTTGGAGGAACTGCGGGATGATCAGAGAGGGAGGAGGGGCTCTGGATGCGTGGCTTTGGGCCTTTACCCAGGAGCCCGAGGCCTGAGGCTGCTGTGGGTGGTACAGATGGCAGTGGGGCCCAGGGGACCAGCAGCCTCAGGTACTGTGTCTCTTGGGCTGGCCAGGGCCTAGCATTCTTAGGCCCTTGCCCATGAACAGGATAGAAACGCTGGTCACAGGAAGGCTTGGAAGGCTTGGAAGCCAGGGCAGTGTCCCCGGGAGCCAGAGTGTCCTCACTCCTGGCCCAGGCTCCGCTCGGGGTTTGGGGCCAGCTCCCAGGCTGTATGGATGCTCGGGTCAGACAGGCACTGTCTAAAACAGGCAGGGAGGGGCCCCAGGAGGCCTCAGTGCCCACGATTCTAGGTCACCTCCTGCAACATCCAGAGACAGGAGTGGTATTTATAGCCGCCAGCGGCCACCGAGGGTGGAGGAGACAGCACGAGCCGTGACGCAGGCTGACCCCCCACCCCCTCCAGAGCCTTCCTGGGAAGCGAAGGGAAGGACGAGCCTGCTGGGAAGCAGCCTCAGCACACTGTCACCCTGAGCCCTGGAGGGGACGAGGTGCCACTTTTGGTCTGTCAGGAGCCTCCGCCTCCGCCAGTCTTGCTAGGACCTGGCTTGGCTTGCCAGCCCCAGGTGGGCATCCCATTAGCACTGGGCACCAGCCCTGCTGGGCTCTCCCCCTTGCTGCCAGCTCCTTCCTTGAAAGGCTTGTCCCCTGGAGTTTCTGCAGCTTCACTGACCTCTCTCAGGCTGGCAGGGTCAGCGAAGAGGCCTGCCTCTTCCCACTGTGAGAGTTAGGGGGCCAAGGGCACAAGCCCCAGGCGACAGGAGGAGGACTGCCAAGCTCCTGTTAGCTCCCTGCTGTGTCCTTGCTAAGTGGTAGCAGACTGCCACTCAGGCTGAGGGGCGGCCCCAGCTCTCCCTCCCATCACACCAAGGAACAGGCAGCGAAGTAGAGGCCATAGGATAGCAACGTGATAAGACGGAGGACCAGGTTCCCGAAGGCGAGTCCTCTGGGAAGCACCGTGATGCTGAGCTCTGGAGCTGGAGGTTGAGCAGACCTGGCCCCTGTTCTCCGTACCTGCCCAAGACAGTGGGCCGTGGGTCCTTCCCAGGTATGGACAGGCAGGAGGCTGATGCTTCCCAGGGGCCCCGTGTGGCTGTAACCCCCCAACTCCTCCTGGCCGTTTCCAGCCTTCTCATTGCTCAGAGCCCTGGGGCCCATCTCCCAGGCCAGGAGAGAAGCAGGGGTGGCCAAGGCCTCCTCGGGAGCCTGCCACGTCACAGAGAAGGCCGGCCAGGCACCAGAGACCTGCAGAAAGTGGGCCAGGGCCTGAACTGATCCGTCCCAAGCTGACCCACCAGGGCTGGGACTGGGAGCAACTGGGGACGAGTACCTGAGCAGGTCTCAGAGGCCTCATTAGGAAGAGCGCCTGATCCAGGGGGACCAGGAGAGGACCAGGTGTGCTCCGTGGGAACACGTGGGCAGGAGCAGGGGGCGTGCCCAGCTGGCAGGGAGAGTGGTACTTGGAGGGAGGTATGGGTGCTATGGTGGGGCCTGGCAAGCAGGGGCGGGGCTAATGGTCAGGGGTTTTAATTTTATTTAAAGGGCACTTAGGAACTGTGATCCACTTTCAGAAGAGAATTAAAACTGCGTGTCCCCGTCACTCGGGCTGCCAAGCACCTCCTCTGGGCAGAGCCTGCTCAACACTTTCCAGCTTTTAACTCACTTCATCCTCACAGAGGCCCCCAAGGGAGGTACTGTCATCGTCACTGTCAGACAGCAACAGTAGCTGATCTGTCCTGGGAGTGGCTAATTCCCACATCGCAATTTGAAGTTCTGGCCCAGTGGATAGGTGAGAGGCACCAGGGCCAGCACCAGTTCCCGCCAGCCTCCAGCCAGCAGTGGGGTCCCTCTGTGCCCCAGCCCTTCCTGGAGGCCCTACGGCTAATAGCTTTGTCCTGCTGAGATAGATGGTGGAGGGGACCACAAGGTCGGGACAGAGGGAGCCATGGCTTTAGGTCAGGGTCAGTTCCTGGGGCCCATTTTGCTCTTCTGGCTCAGGCAAGGCCAGGAGCCAGATGCGTGCTGGTCCCATGATCCCAGACACCTGTGTGGAGCCCCAAGGCTCTCTAAAAGTCACGGGCAGAAGGCACCTGAGAGCTCCCTGCCTGTGGCTTTCAGACATTTCGAAGCAGAGACTATTCATGGACAGTGACAAGGAACCATGACTTCGAGATAGCCGAACACTACTCTGAATGCCACGGCCTGCATGCCACTGTGACCACCCCCCATCTGTGTGCCAGGCTCTCCAAAAACCCACCTTGAAGAGCAGAGATGCCCTCGTTGGGTACAGAGGGAAGGAATGCCACAGAGGGGAGAGGACCAGGCCATGGCAGGAGACACCACCTCTGTCTCCAACTCCACGGTGGCAGGGGCTGCTGGCCCTTCCTGTCACACACCAGAGCGCTGCAGACCTCCTCCCCTGGGAAGGAGCTTGTGTTACCCAGTCACTTGATCCCTGCTTGCTCTGAGATGGCCAGGGAATGGTCGATGGGAAACCCAATAGCCTGAGTGGCTGGTCTGTGCCCTAGATGGCCGTGCCCTAGATGGTCCAGGGAGGTGGCCCCTTAGAGGTCTGGCCCACACAGTCTCTCAAGTCTGGAGGCTTCCTTGGCCTCTGAGCAACATGCACGCAAGCAGACCAGACCCCAAGGCCTTCAGCCTGAGGAGCTGCAGCAGCAGGCGGTGGCAGAGGGTATGCTGCTGGGGGGCTCCCCAGGGGAGGTGTCAGGCTAGGTGTGCCCACTTAGCAGCTCATTAACGGCCTCATTCGGGGCCCCTCATGAAGGTGCTAATTCCTCTGTGAGGTGACACCAGCACCTGGGGCTGGCAGCCTCCTTTGGAGGAAGCCCTGAGAAGTGGGAGCACTGGGGTGTGGCTGGAGCTGATGAGCTTCCTGGCAGGGGGCCATCTGGGAAGCTGCTCATGGCACAGGGGAGGCCTGAGGTGGGGTGCAGGTGGGATCTGGACTTGGGGGCTTGAGCAGCGGGCCTGGGCCTTAGGGCACCCTAAGTGTGAGCTGAGAGGAGGTCTACCGTGGAGATCCTGAAACTCAGCCACACAGAACAGTTTCTGAGATGGGTAGAGCCATGTGGCCTTAGGTTGGAGTTCTGTGGTCCCAACTGTCCTGTGAGGCAGTGACTCACTGGCTTGTTGTGGGTTCAAGAAGACAGTTCTAAGAAGCCTCTGTGTGGGCCAGTGGGGCTCCTGGGAGATGCTCCCCGCCCAGGAAGGGAAGTGAGGCAACGGTGAGGCTCGCTGTTGGGAGGTCAGAAGGGTGAGCCTTGCTCTAGGTCAGTCGCTTTTCCTGTGGCCCCTTTCGCCCATCTGGCTCAGGCATCGGGACGAGACGTGATGTCCCGTGAGGAGGAGGCCTGGATGGAGGAGAATTAGCAAGCCCCTGCCACGCTGCAAGGGGCACCAGCTCCACGTGTGAGCTGCGGTGAGCTAACGAATACACCAGAGTGGGAGTGGCCAGCGCTGGTGCAAGCAGAAGTTTCTCTGTGCATCTACGCCTTGGCACTCCTGTGAAACTGCACCTCATCACAGCATCTGCAGATGAAGAGACAGAGGCTCAGAGAAGCGATGGTCGCAGACAAATAGAAGTGACGGAACCAAGATTCCACCCTAGGGCTGCCCGACTCAGGTGGGCTGCTGCCTTCCCTCTGGCCTGCTCAGTGGGTGGCCGTGGCCCTCCAGGTCTATGCATTTGAGAGGGAGGGTCTGGGGGGATCTGAGAAGACTTGGGTGATCTAGAAAGGTTGCACCTGCTGTCTGCCTTCCCCAGTGGCACCTGCTAGGCGGAGTGCCAGCGGGAGGCTGCGGGCAGTGCCCATGCTAACTGGCTTGGCTGGCCTCTCTGGGCCGCTCCAGGCCATCTCTGCTCAGGGCACTGGAATAAGCACAGTACAAGGGCCTGTTTCAGGAAAACGAATGTTCTCCAAGGAAGGGCTCAGGAACGACCTGGCCTGGCCAGCGTCTGGGAGACCTTCTGCTACTGGAAGTCCTTTGGGCCTAGGGCTGAGAGAGCCTGGCTGTCCCCTTCCCCTGGGACCCCTAGAGGAGGGCAGGGCCAGGCCAGCAGTGGGAGGAGGCCCAGCCTGGGGGCCAGGGAAGGGCCCTCAGCAGCCGGCCGCCCTCCCAGAACAACCAGCAGAAACGAAAGGCCCCAGTTGATTCCCAGGGAGTTGGCTGGTGTCAGTGGCAGGGCGGGTGGCAGATGGCAGATTCTGCTCATTGTAAGGGAGTGGAAAATAATTAGCGTGAGAACGAGAAGCTGGAGCCTTGGTGATAAATGGAGCCTGGCAGGGCTCGTGGGGAGGGGCCGAGCACTGGCTCTGGAGCCTCCAGGCTGGCTCTGCCTGACCTTGGGCAGATTGGTTAACTTCCCAGGGCCTCGGTTTCCTCGTCCGGAAAATGGGGGTGAGATTGGTACTTCGCAGGGGCCCAAGAAGGATTAAAGGAGGAAATCTATGTGAACTGCTTGTTACAGTATTTAGCACAGCGTAAACGCTACATAGAGTTTTAAAACACAGACATGTAGTTGAACAATTGTTGGAACTATTTCTGTGTCCAGCCAGGTGGCCACAGGCATGGTCCCTCGTAGTTGGGGCTGTTCCTGTTCGTCTTCTTCCCTGCACAGTCCCTGGCTGCCAGGTTGCTCTTTTCTTGGGGGGTGGCGTGGGGGTTCCTCTGGCCAGCAGACATGTTGGTGCTGCAGAGGGCACAGCGGGTGGACCTGTTTCTCAGCCTGACGTGGTCCTTCCCTCCCTCAGCACCTCAGTTTCCCCATCTGTGACGTGGGCAGCCAGACCTGTCCATGGGGCACTGAGGACCCCTAAGTGGTGAATGGGGGTGCAGGAAGCGCCTCACCGGCCCTTCAGGGTCATCCCGGTGCGAGGATGGAGACCAGGCCTGTTAGAATGAGACCTGGGGTGGCCGGCAGGAGGGGACAGTGGCAGTGGCACCCCACCCTTGCCTGCAGTTTCACCAGGCACACTGTTCTGGCCCCGGGGCCTGGGCATGTGAGGACCCATCTCATGCTGAAATCCTGCCCCGGGCTGGGCAGGCTCCGCTCTGCCTTCTGCTCCGGCACAGCTGATGTGTGAAAAGCGACAGCTTTCAGGCCCCTAACTTGGGCTGCACACACCCGGGCACAGGCTGGTGGCGCACGCGGCCCCCGGCCTACGCCTGCTCTCTCTCCATTGCCTCCGTGCCGCCTTCTCCCTTCCTGTGCTTCTGGAGGCCAGCCCCTCGGCTGCCCTGCAGGCTGAGACCTGGAATGAGGCAGGGAGGCCGTGCAGCCCCGGGCCTCAGGAACGTGCGCCTCTGCGTCTGTGTGTTGGAATGAGGAGTTGAATGGCAGGCAGAGAGGTTTTTCTTTGAAGTCACTGATGGGTGCTCCTTGAACCCCAGCTCTGCCCCATCCTCACAGAGGGATCTCTGGGCAGATCGTTCCACTTCTCTGAGCCTTGGTTTCTTCATCTGCAAAGTTGGGGTGGTACCCCTACAGCCTGATGACTCTGGACGACCGTGGTACATACAGGTCCTGGTGCTACGCTTTCTCCTGGCTCCACCGCATTCTGTGCAGCTCCCTGGGCTCAGTGTTCGCCATCTGCAGGATGGGGCTGATGCTCTTTCATGCAGTGGTGTCATTGTGAATCTGGTGCCAGACAAATACCCAGATTGCTCTTTATGGTCCCTGAGGCCCTGCTGCCCACTCTGTAAGGCGAGGTCAGAAGCCAGCTCCTGCATTCGGATGCCGGCAGTTAGTGGAACACTGCCCCTCAGAAGCAAGGTGTAGGGCTGGGTGCAGTGGCACAGGCCTGTCATCTCAGGGACTCGAGAGGCTGAGGCATCTCTCTTCACGTAGAGATGAAGCTAGATGGCTGTGGAACTAGGGCGTGTGACCGTGAGCAAGTCACTTCACCTCACCTGGGAAACGTAGTGCCTGCCTCGTGGAGTTGTGAAGGGGGTTAGTGAGCCTGTGTCTGCCCTGGATTTAGGGGGCTAAGACATTGTGGGCAACTCATAAAGGTTAAAAGAGGTGAAACAGCCCTCCTGGCTCACTGAGATCGCCCCTCACCCGTCACCAGGACCCACCCTGCAGTTGACAAAGTGATTCCAGTTACTGGGGTTGAATCCCTCATTTAAGCCTCATGAACCAGCACGGAGAGGTTAACTAGGCACCGCCGCCACTGAGCAGGGGTTAACCAGGACCTTCCTGCAGGCCCAGTCAGTGAGAAGGTGGCCTGAGGGGGAGTCTGCCCCAGCAGGGAGGGAGCCTCTCCACGGCCTGCCCTGCACGCTGCCTGCAGCCTGGCCTCACTCTTGACATGCCCCGCCACGACTAGACATGCTCTAGCGTCAACACAGACACCCGGAGAACCAGATGGTGGGAGAGGGCAGAGCAGGGCAGTCACCCTGCCCTCTGGAGGGTCTGGGCACCTTCCATTTCAGAGCCCATTCTCATGGAATCCCATGTGAACAGTCCCCCCTTTTACTTTGGCCACCAGGAGATTTGGCATGTAATGGTGGCCTTCTCTATAGCAACGGGGAGGGCCTGGGTGTCTCTCCTGCCTATGCACCTGCTCCCTCTCTCGCCACCCAGGAGGCCCAAGACTCTCGGTCCAGGACTGGCAGTCCAGGCTGTGGCTACACTGGGCTCCATCACCAGCCTCAGCAGGCTGACACAGAAGCCCAGCGGATGGGCTTTGGGCCTGTGGGTCTCCTCTTTTGGCTGCAGAAGGACGGGAGGGGACTTTGCTGCTGATCCATGCCAGGTTGGCACCATCCTGCAGGTCTATCCTCAGTGAGAGCGCAGGTGGACTTTGGCAGCTTCCTAAGAGTTATGTCACCTTCAGGAACAGGAAGGATAGGGTCACGGCTTCAGCTCCCTAGACTATCACTCTGCTCATGGTTGGGTCACCCAGGAGTTTGAGCTGGGCGTGCTGTGAGGATGGAGAAGGGAGTGGGCTAGCTTGGGGACTCCGGGGCCATCTGTGCAGCACCCATGCAGGAAGCACAGGGGTTGTGTCCCTTCTGAACCTCAGTTTCCTCACCCCTGAAGGGCTTGGAGGGACTTTCTGAGCCCTTTCAACGCTGTCTTCCTGTATTGCTGTGCGCTCTGGGTGGAGACGGGAGTGATCTGTGCCCCCCGCTTCTTGGAAGGTGCCAGAGCACCGTCTGAGCCTCAGTCTCCATTCTCAAGTGGTAATGACAACGGAAGAGGTGGCATTTGCTGAAAACTTCCCAGGTGACAGGTGCTGTTTCACAGTGTGCCTCATTTAACTCACGATACTCTGAGATGGGTGTTCTTCTGATCCCAGTTTTAGAAGGGAGGGAAGGAGACACAGAGAGGTTAAGTAACTTGTCCAAGATTATATAGCCAGTAAGTGCCAAAGCCAGGACTCAGACAGCAGTCGGTTTTTAGCACCTCTATTCTTAATCACCCCTCACTCTCCCGTGACTTGAGAGTGGCATTGTCACCCTGCATCACTACTTCAGAGACCAAAGGCAGTGAGCCCAGGACTCAGAACACAGGCCGTGGGCGCTCACCTGGTATCAGGCACTCCCAGGGCCTTCTCCAGCCCCGAGCCCATGCCTGGATGTTCGTGGGCTGGATGGCACATCACCTATCCCCTGTGGCCACTTTGGTGCCATGACTTCACTTCAGGCACCAGTCCCAGCAGGAACTCTGCAGGGCCTTGAGAGAGCTGACCCTGCAGCGCCTCTGCCCCCTCGAGCGCTCCCCTGCTAGCCGGGGCCCGCTGTTCCCAGGGCCACGTGAGCCCACATGGGGCCTTAGGGTAAGGGGTGAGGCCCAGCCTGGGCCACTTGCAGCAGCAACCCTAGGCCGCAGCAGTGCAGGTACCCGGTCAGGTGTGTCTTATCATAGCACCAAAAGTGCCCACCCAGATCCCAGACCCCAGCACCCGGTCACAGATCACATTGCCAGAAGTCCCCAGGAGCTCCTAGGTGCTCTATTACAGAGCATCAGGAAAGGATCTGGAGTGTGCCAGACCCGTGCAGAGCTTGTGGGATGTCCCCGCCCACCATCGGTTCTCACACAGCCCGTGAGGGCTGTGCTGTCCCATTTTACAGATGAAGCAACCAAAGCCAAAGAACAGTTAAGATGGCCAGTGAGGGGGTGGGAGGCTCCTTGGAGCTGTCAGGGAGGGCACTGGCAGGCAGGAAGGGAGGGACGTTTCCCCAGAAGGGAAGGCTGTGAGCTAAGAGGGAGGAGATGCCGTCTTGGCTTTCATGACAGGGAGGGGGTTGCAGAGCAGGCCGGTGGCTGGAGAGATGGCTTGGGGTGAGGTGAGGGGTGGGAGGGAGCTGTCAAGGAGGGCCCCGAACAGGAGGTGATATTGGGCTGGCTCAGAAAGACGAACAGCCACTTGGAGGGAGGATTGGGGCAACCAAAGCAGGGACCCTTCCGCTGAGGTGTCTAGAGAGCAGCAGGCCTGCGGGAGCTGGAGCCGTGGGGGGGGAAGAGCCTTCTAGCCAGAAGGTTTCTGCCCCTGAAGGCAGGCTGTGTGCTGGAGCCTGCACCTGTGTCCCTGACAGCTGGGCAGTCTTCCTACTCTGGGGTACAGAAACCCTGGATTTAGAAAGGACGAGGCCTGTGCCCAAGGTTGCTTAGCCTGTCGGATACTGAGGTCCTTAGGCTCTCACCCAAGGGGCTTGGACTTTATCCTGCAGGCCATGGGGAGCCATAGAATGTTTTTAAAGTAGGGGACAGCATGCACTTTTTAAAAAGAATTTTGCATTTTTAGAAAGAGGAACTCCCAGAATGGTTAATACTTAACCCAGGGATCTGAATCATCTGCAGGGAAACTGGGCCACGTGGGTGGGGGAAGAAAGAGGCCCTTTAGAGCTGCTTAAGTCATTCCATCCTTGTGAGCTGGTGCCCCTGGCACCCCATTACCACCTGCCTGGGTTGGAGACCCAGCCTGCAGCATGGGGTGCCCCTTGCAGAGCTCCTGCTCCCCGCTGCTGGAGGGGTGCTGTGCCTGCCCTAGAAGCCCCAGAGTTAGGGGTAGGAAGGGGAGGCAGTGTCTCCTGTCCCCACACACTGGGGTTGTTGAGGGCACCAACTGTGCCCCAGGGAAGGAGAGCCAGAGGAGGTGCTTTGTGGTGGCCCCAGACCAGGAAGTAGCCTCTGCCCTCCCCCTCCTGAGACATTTCCTCCCGATGAAATCACATCCCAGCAGGGGAACAGGCCCCCATTGTGATGGGCTGGGGTCTCAAGAGAAAGGGTGCTTTTCAGGCCCTTAAAAATAGCAGTCCTGAGGTTTATGAATCTGCACAGAGAGTGCCCCGTGCAGCACAGCCCTGCTGCCCCCACCCCAGCCCATGACCTGCTGGTGACCAGCTGCAGAATCCAGTGGCCTTAGCTGAGGGGGGCAGCTGGTCCTCCAGGGAGTTCACACGCACCTCCCCCACCCAGCTGCAGCCCCCTCTGCTTCGGCCTTCTCCCAGCCCAGCCCCGCTCCCACACCTTCCCGCCCTCCATGCTGACCTTAGGAGGGAGGCATGATCAGCGTTTCACAGGTGAGGAAACAGGCGCCACTAGAAAGTCACCAGTTGGTGGGTATTATAGCTCATGACACCGCTCTGGGCTGGGCACCATGCCAGGTCCTGCAATAATGGGCTGTCCTGGGCGCTGGCTGGAGGGCAGGGGCAAGCTGGGTGGGTTTGTGCTGACCACAGCTGCTAGCCACAGGCTGATCACCCCCTGAGCAGGGATGGAGAGCCACTGTCCATATTACTGCCGTGTCTGGACAGTCCTGTGGCCACCTCTTCAGGGCCTGGCACCAAGCTCTTCCCACTTCCCTGCCTGAGGGATGGGAGGGTGTGGCAGGCAGAGCAGGGGCAGCTCAGTGGACTCCCCGGGTGATGGTGAAGGTAGTGTGAGCCCGAGGAGCGCTAGGCCTTCTAGGCTCTGCCAGGAAGGGGAGGTAAAGGGCGGGGTCAATGAGGGCCCCAGTGCGAGGAGAACACCATCCAGGGGTCCACTTGAGGGCCGGGTTGCTGGCAGGGACAGGACAGGTGACAGGCTGGGGTAGGCAGGACCCTCGTTTACCGGCCCCTCAGGGCTGTGGGACGAGGGGCCCTCTCCCTCCTTTTCCCTGCATGGCTGATGGGAGCTGGACGCGGAGCCTTGGCACCTGTTGGGGCCGCGCTGGTCCCACTTCTTGGGTGCTTCACGGCAGCCCCCAACCCTGACCCCAGCCCCAGCTTATCCTCCGTGAGCCAACTGCAGACGGGGGAGGGGTGGCATCACCAGCTGTCGACAGCTCTGTTCAGCCCCTGCCTGGCTGTCACCCGAGCTGCCCCGGCTCTGACCTGTCTCATCACTTCAAACCCAAAGCCAGGGCTATCAGCTGTCGTCACAGTTACCAAAGCCCTAACCTCCTGCAGACCATGGCCCCAGCCACCCCACTCCTGCAGGTCCCTGGCCTGCTCCAGCCTTCTCCCCGCTTCCCGAATCTGCGCTCCACTCCTCACTCCTCGACTCCTCCTCAGAGTGTGGGATGATGTCACTTCCTGAGGCGGGGAGGAGCAGGCACGACCCCGGCAAGCTAGCCCGCCAGTCACCAGCCCAGCTGCTGACTCGCTTGCCCGAGCAGCCTGGAGCTGCTGGGGAAGTGGCTGCCAGGGAGAGGAGGCAGCAGGCTGGACATGCTGGCCAGCTGCCCGGCCCCACGCCCCCTGGCCCACCCTGAGTGCTGTGCCCATTGGCTGGGGAGGACGTGTCCGCTTCCTTCCCAAATGATGCTGATCACCGATACACGCTTTCCCCAGAGCCGTCACCGGGGAAAGGAGGACCT
Organism: Marmota flaviventris; assembly: GCF_047511675.1. Lineage (NCBI taxonomy): Eukaryota > Metazoa > Chordata > Mammalia > Rodentia > Sciuridae > Marmota > Marmota flaviventris. The sequence continues at coordinate 11,139,682 of NC_092506.1, read as the reverse complement.
GCTGCCCACCCCGGACCAGGTGCCATGTAAGCCTCTGTGGGCCTGGGGGACAGCTGCCTGCGGCAGGGTGCTCAGCCCCCACAGGAGGCGCCCCTCTGCATAGTTCAGTGCAGAAGCTCTGGAGCTGCTCTTTGGCGTCCGCCTGGACCAGCCTCCTGCCCTTCACTGCCCTCTTTTCTGCACTCTAAAGAGGGGGCGGCCCAGGGTCCTGGGCACTCTGCTGAGCTTGCTCGTGACTTATGTGCATCCAGCTACTTTGTGGAGTTGAGCGCTGGGCGCTGGAGGCTGCGTGGCTCGGGGGAGCCCGGAGGTGCGGCTGCTCCTCCAGTGGTCGGGCGGAGGCTTCCTTGTCATACTCCTGACCCCAGGTTTCTGCTACATCCTTCCCCGCCTGCAGGCATGGCTGTGGCTGGGAGTGGTGTTTGATGGGTAGAAGTCAGGAGCACCCACGCTGGAGGGCTCCAGCAAAGCAAGGGGCCAGAGACCCCACTCGTCAAAGCCTCGGGAGCACCAGCTGTGTGCTGGGCGCCGCGCCCCTGTGTATCAGTCCCAGCTGCTGCTATTCACAAGCCCTAGCCCACAGTCCCCAAGGCCTTGAGCCTTCCCCTGCCCTGCTGGGCTTCATGCTAAGGGACAGCTTGTTCTTGGTGTCAGAAGCCACTACCTTGACCCCCTGCACACTGGGCCAGGTATCTTTGTGGAAAGGCAACCAGGAGTCTGGGGCCAAGGGTCCCATCGATCCCCAGGTCTTAATGGAGCAGAACAGAGGAATGTTGAGGCAAATCCAAGCAGTGCCATCTAGGGGGACAGGAGACCGTGGGTCAGGCTGCAGCCATCGTCCTACTGCCCAGGTCCTTTGTTGGCTCTGGAAGTTGATAGGGCAGGAGGCAGGTCCAGCCTAAGGCTGGGTCAGCATCTCCAGTGTCTGGGGATTGGTGCTTGCGGCCAGTGCCAAGATGCTTGTGCAGCGTTGGTGGTATAGTGGTGAGCATAGCTGCCTTCCAAGATGCTTGTGCTACTGGCCACACCTGGAACTGGCCCAGTAGCACAGGAATGGTGGCCCTGGGTGCTCCAGCCTGCCCACACAGCTTCAGGGTCCTCTGCTTTCTTTCAGGAGGTGAGTGCCAGGCCCGCTGAGCCTTCCAGAGCTGCCAGCCATGCCTGGGATCGTGGTGTTCCGACGGCGCTGGTCTGTGGGCAGCGATGACCTCGTCCTGCCAGCCATCTTCCTCTTCCTCCTGCACACCACCTGGTGAGCCCCGGGGGCTGGGGCTACAGGCCTGAGGCTGGGGGAAAGGCTTGGAAGGAAGCCTTTCAGTTCATGTTCCTCCCTGCCTGGGCACACTCCTGACCCTGTCCTGCTTCCAGCTCTCAGGAGGGGGTACCTGAAACGTGGAGCCCCTTATGGCTCCACCCACGTGGAGCCAGGACCCCTCCTGACCGCTGCTGTACCTAACCCCAGCATTGGGTGCCGTTGCCACTGCTGTCTCCCCACGCTGACAGTGGGACTCTCACTTTCCTGTCCCTTGGAGGCTCCCAGTGCCCAGTGGACAGTGGTCTTGTAGGGGAAGTGTGTGCTGCCCACCTCCTTCCACCGAGCCCAGGCTGGGTGGGGCTGCCTGCCCGGGACAGCTCAAACACAAGGGCCCCTGGCCTCACTGCTGGCTCACCTGCAGGTTTGTGATCCTGTCTGTGGTGCTCTTCGGCCTGGTGTACAACCCGCATGAGGCCTGCTCCCTGAACCTGGTGGACCACGGCCGCGGCTACCTGGGTATCCTGCTAAGCTGCATGATCGCCGAGATGGCCATCATCTGGCTGAGCATGCGTGGGGGCATCCTCTACACAGAGCCCCGCGACTCCATGCAGTACGTGCTCTACGTGCGCCTGGGTAAGGGCCGCCCACCTCGGGTTGGGGGCTGCCCCAGACCACCCTCCCAGCACCCTCCTGTGCTCATTCGTTCATTCAGCCAGTGTTTGTTGGGCACGTCTATGAGCCACACCGTGAACCAGCACCAAATACAGCTGTGAACCGAGACTTTCTGGGACTCCGTCTTAGGTGGGGGTGGACAGGCTGAGGCCTCAGAGCTGTCTTATAAATAAAGTTTTATTAGAACACACTCATTCTTTCATGATTGGTCTGCTTTGGCAGAGCTGAGGAGTGCCTCGGAGATTGTGGGAGCCTAAAGCCTAAATGTTTGCCCTCTGGCCCTTTACGGACAGATTTTGCTGACCCCTCTTTTACACCATGAGCATCTCTGCAAAGCACATCTGCCTCGTGATCCTTCTCAAACAGACGCAGCCCTCCCTCGAAAGCCCCCGGGGACCAGCCCGCGTCCTCTTCTGTGCCCAGGTTCCACCCCTTCTCCTGGGCCCTGGCGCTTCTCTCCTGCTGGCGTGTGCCCAGCCTTTTCCCCTGTTGGTGCCTGGAGAGGAGCTGTTATTTGTTATTGACCTTGTTTTATAGACAAGGAACTGGGACTCAGGAAAGTTATGAGCTTCCTCAAGGTCACACAACTAGTCCATAGAAGTGTCAGATTTGAATCCAGGCCCTCTGGCTCTGGGTTCTTAGTGGCCACACACTGCCCTCTGCAAGGCCCTCAGATCCCCTCCCCACCTCCTGCCCCATGAGGGCCCTGGCATCTGTGTGCCAACAGCTGAGCACAAGGGCCAGCTCGGGTGTGGGCTAGTGAAGCCTGATGCTGGGCTCCTTCCTCCTCCCCACTCAAGTCCCAGAGGCCTCTTGCTGGGAAATAGCAGTTTCCATGAAAAAGGAGCAGTCATCTAATCCTCACGTGGTTTTATGACATTGTCACTCCCATTTTACAAACAATGAAACGGAGGCTCAGAGAGATCAGGTAACTCACCTAAGATAGGTTCTGATTTCCGTAGCTCATGCATATCATTCTTTTTTTTTTTTTTTAATTTTTTATTGTTGGCTGTTCAAAACATTACATAGTTCTTGATATATCATATTTCACAATTTGATTCAAGTGGGTTATGAGCTCCCATTTTTACCCCATATACAGATTGCAGAATCACATCAGTTACACATCCATTGATTTACATATTGCCATACTAGTGTCTGTTGTATTCTGCTGCCTTTCCTATCCTCTACTATCACCCCTCCCCTCCCCTCCCCTCCCCTCCCCTCTTCTCTCTCTGCCCCCTCTACTGACATTCGTTTGTCCCCCTTGTATTATTTTTCCCCTTCCCCTCACTTCCTCTTGTATGTACTTTTGTATAACTCTGAGGGTCTCCTTCCGTTTCCATGCTTTTTCCCTTCTCTCTCCCTTTCCCTCCCACCTCTCATCCCTGTTTAATGTTAATCTTCTTCTCATGCTCTTCGACCCTACTCTGTTCTTAGTTACTGCTACATGCATATCATTCTGAAATCCTGAAAGAACAGGAAAGCGCCTCTTCATCACCCCCCTTTCCAGTCACCAGGGGCCTGAGGACAAATTACAGGGGACCAGACAGGGACCGGCTGGTGGTGGGACAGCCTCTGCTGGGAGTCTGATGCAGCTCCCCACCTACCAGTCCTGCTACTGAGCTGGCCAGAGGCTCCCCAACAGGAGGGGCTGGGCCAAGATTCCTGAGCCTTCCATGGAGGGCACGCGGGCCCTCTCTCAGCCAGGGCCTGCTCTCCTTGCAGCCATCCTGGTGATCGAGTTCATCTATGCCATCGTGGGCATCGTCTGGCTCACTCAGTACTACACCTCCTGCAATGACCTCACTGCCAAGAACGTCACTCTCGGTATGTCAGGCCTGGAATGGCCCACTGAAGCCTCAGCCAGCCCTGGGGGTGGAGGGGACAGCAGCGGCTTAGAGCGGAAGGAGATTGAGCACTAGCAGGTTGACCAGGGAGGTGGCTTCCTTCAGCCTGTGTTTGGTCACCCCCCAGAGGACCCGGTGGAAGTCGTCGAGGCTCCTCAGCACCTCCCTGGGAGCCCACAGCGCTGCCTGCTCTGCCAAGGCTGGGCCCAGGGCTGGGACTCGGGCAGGCTGGGAGTAGGGGCTTCTCAGTCCTGTCCTTGGGTCCTGGTAGCAGCTGGGAGTAGGAGGCTCTGGTGCCTCTCTCTTCAGAGCTGGTGATCTGGGGAGGTGTCCCCAGCAGGTCCACCTTTCTTCCCTCTGCTGCCCCCGCAGGGATGGTCGTCTGCAACTGGGTGGTCATCCTTAGCGTCTGTATCACCGTCCTCTGCGTCTTTGATCCCACGGGCCGCACTTTCGTCAAACTGAGAGCCACCAAGAGGAGGCAGCGCAACCTGCGGACCTACAACCTGCGGTCAGTTGGCCTGTGGGTGGGTAGTAGCCTAGAGGGCTTTACTGACCAGGGCAGAGGTGAGGTTTCTGTTCTCCAAGGGGCTACCACAGGCCTCCCAAACTGCATGACAGCCGTGTGTGAGCCAGGGGCATTAGGGAAGGACTTAGCTTCTCCCTGCCTGTCACCTTGTTCCCCTGGGAACAACAGGTTAGGTGCAGTGGTGCACACACGTAATCCCAGCAGCTCATGAAGCTGAGACAGGAGGATCACAAGTTCAAGGCTAGCCTCAGCAATTTGGAAAGGCCCTAAGCAACTTAGTGACATTGTGTCTCAAAATAAAAAATTAAAAGGGCTGGGGATGTGGCTCAGAGGTTTAGTGCCCCAAGGTCCGGTCCCCAGCACTGAAAAATAAATAAAGTGGGAACGACAGCTCCTGCCTTGTAGTGGATGTGTGCAAAGTGGTTAACTTGGTGCTCACACTGGTAAGTGGTCAGCAGATGGTAGCTGTTGCCGTCAGGGTCAGCAGCAGCACTGAGAACACTGGCAGGAACAGCAGGAGACTCATAAATCAAACCTAGCACTGCTTAGAGGAAGCGTCAGCTCCATGTGTAGCCATTAACATTGCCTCATTATAGGAGGGAGAAACTGAGGCAGAGAGCAGTTGTAAAGCTGAGGTTAGAAAGCTGGCAAGTGGTGAGGCCAGAGCCTAGCACAGCAGCTTGGCTTTAGAGCCCTCACTTAACCACCAGGCAAGCTGCCTCTGGGTCTTAGGGGTTGGAGGAAGTTAATCAAGGAAGGCTTCCTGGTGGGGGTGTTTAACATGCCTATTTAAAGAAAAGGGAAAGCTATAACCTGCCAGAGAAAAGGAGGGAGGGTACCCAGGCAGGATCATATGATTCCTGTTTATTGACAGAAAAATAGAGAGGGGGTTTCCATGGTGGGTCACAGTACCCCCCACAAATCAAGCTTCCACTCTAAGGCCCTGTGCTGACCTCTTTAAACAGTTGGTCCAGTTAATCCTTTGGCAACTCCAGTGAAGTTTTGAGACCCGTTCTACAGGTGAGGGCTCTAAGTTGCTTGTTCCAGGTCATGTTGGTAGGACATGGAAGCAGCCCTTCAGCCCAGAGCAGCTCAGGACCCTCATTGGCGGGGGGGGGGGGGGTGCTGACCAGGCTGCACGCCCAGCAGAACCCCTCTCCTAACCCTAACCCTAACCCTAACCCTAACCCTAACCCTAACCCCTAACCCCTAACCCCTAACCCTAACCCTAACCCTAACCCTAACCCCTAACCCCTAACCCTAACCCTAACCCTAACCCTAACCCTAACCCCTAACCCTAACCCTAACCCTAACCCTAACCCTAACCCTCTACAGCGAGTTCCCCTTCCACGTCAGTGCCTCAGCTCATCACCGCGGCCAGAGCCACACCCATGCCGGGTCTGGCCGCCACCCAGCCCAAAATGGCAGGCCTTGGAGCCAAGGCCCGAGAGTTCATTTTCCCCAGAGGGCAGCTAGCTACCACCACCCTCCCTCTTTGCTTGCTCAGAGCGGTGCCCCAACCTAACATGGTTTCTGGGCTCCTTGGGCCTAGTGGAGACTTCCCTTTCTGACTCTGGGTGATTGCCTTGGGGGCCCAGGGGAACGAGTGCCTTTGTAGTGAAGGTTGGTGGCTGCAGTCATTTTAATTAGAAAGCTTTCTGTGGTTTCTGGGCCTTGCGAAGGTGAATGAGGTGCCTCGGAGCTCACAGGGCCCTGGCCTCTGGCGGTTTCTCCATTGCTCCTGTGGGGCTCTGGGATAGCTGACTGGCCTCAGCTGGCCTGCCCCTGCTCTGAAACTCACAAACTGTTTTTCTAGCAAGGACATTTTCAAGCGAGCAACTCCCCAGTGTGGGGACCCACATACTCCTGATGCCCCACAGTGCTAGGTTATTTCAGTTTTTGGAATTTGGGAATATTTAAGTCCTTGGTCGTTTCTCTTTCCAGTGAAATCTGGTCAGGGTTGGGAGAGGGGGTTATTCCAAGGAGGCTTGACTTTGGATTTTTGCAGGACTGTCTGCCCCCTTTCACATTAATGAGCTGCAGGGCAGAGGCTGCTGGGGTCTATGAACTTTCTGTCCAGACTTGGTGTGTAAGTCCCTAGCTTGGTCTGTAGCCTTCCTGACACGCTGGACCCGATCTGTCACCGTCTCACACACATTCCTAAAGTGACCTGCCCCCTGGTGTTTATAAAGGGCATTGCAGCAAAGTGTTGAGGCTACTTCCATCTGGTGAGAGGCCCAGCAGGAAATTTTCTTTGAATTTTTGAAAAACCCCATTAGCTTAGAAACCATTAAAAATGTCATGTCTTCAAGCCCCTGGAGCGTGGGCATTGGTTCAGGATGCAAGGCTTCCCAGGTCCCAGAATGGCAGTTGGCTTGCACCCTTTCCTAACCTCCTGGAAGACCCTGTTCGCTCCTCCTTGTGCCTCGTGGCCTTGTGGAGCTGGGGTTGGGGTGTGGGGAGCAGACCTGGGCCTCAGAGAAGAGCAAGTTTCTGGAATCCTTTAACAGGAAAAGTAGGTCTCTTCCAGCCCCTGGAACAAGAGGGCAGAGGGGCGCAGCGTCTCCCTGGGCTCTTGCTTTGCCTTTGGACACCTTTGCTTCAGAGTAGCCCCTACTTTAGTTCCCAGCTCTGAGCTCCCAGGGCATGCCTGCAGGCCAGTCTTCCAAAAGCCTAGATGGCCCTGCTGACCAGCAGCTCACCATCTAGGCCAGTAGGAGTCCCCCAGGGAGTGCCCTGGCTGGCCAACAGCCAGGTCACTGGCCACCCAGCCTTGGCCAGGCCTGGGCCTGTTCTCCCCCCGGGACCTCCTTCTGGGGAGCCCTTTGGTGGGGCCCTGGGAACAGGCCATCCTGTTTCTGTAACGTCTGGCTCCCAGCTCTTCTGGCCCAGCTCTCTGACCTCACACATACCAACTCTTCCCTTCTGCAGGCACCGCTTGGAGGAAGGTCAGGCCACCAGCTGGTCACGTCGGCTCAAAGTGTTCCTCTGCTGCACTCGGACGAAGGACTCGCAGTCAGTAAGTATCGGGAGTCACTTCCCCCAGACTCACATCCTGTGATTCAGGCGCCTTTCTCTGCGTTGGCAAAGCCGAGTGGGCGGGGCTGGTTGGAGGCACTGGGTTTCCAGTGCAGGTGACAGCCTGCTTCTATGGCGATCCGGTATTCTTCACCCGCCAACTCCCCCCAGCCTGTAGAGCAGCCTTGGAACAGAGTTTAGTTTAAGAGATGAAATGCTCACAATTCAGACAACCTGAAGATGGAGGAAAGTAGCACATCCTCCACAGCATGGATTTGGAGGGCACAGCGATGCCATGTAACGCTTAGCATGGTGCTGGGTGGCGCACAGTCAGCCCTCACCGACCAGCGCTTTGAGGAGTGAGCAGAGGGGCCGGCCTCAGAGCGCCAAGCACTGCAGGACGAGGGCAGGCTCAGCTGTGGGCGGCCCTGGGGTGGGGCGGGAGGCAGAGCTCTGCAGCACCAGGAGGGACCTTAGAGGTCATCCAGCACCACCCCTCGTTTTGCAGATCAGACAGCTGAGGCCCAGAGAGGTGGAGTGACTTGCCCAGCATCCCACAGCTAGTTAGTAGCAGAGCCAGTGAGGTCAGGAGACCACTCCTCCCGAGGCAGACAGCAAAGTGCCCTCCTCGGAAGCCACCGGGAAGCCTCGCGTGGCTCGTCCTCACCAGCAGCACTGGTGACCCGTAGAGTGAGTAATCCAGTGAAGAAAGCCCCTGAGTTCCCGGGTGGGCGGGGAGCACCCTGTGGTCTCTCGGGGAGGTCCGAGGGGTCATGGTCAGGGTCTGGGCTGCAGGCAGGCCATGTGAAGGCAGGGAGCAGTCCCCTGGCAGGTAAAGGCTGGGCCTGCCACCATGTGGAGTGCCTGGCCCCCCTCTGTGGTCAGAGCCTGGTGGAAAGGCCACACCTCACCAGGAGTCCTGAGCATGGGCTCTGCCGGACACGGATGGCCCAGGCACTTCTTGATCAGCTTGTGTGGTGTCCCTTAAAAACTTGAATTGGACACCAGCATTTGAAAGTCAAGGCTGTTTATGTGAACTCCCGTACTCCCCGATCTGGCGACTAAGGCTCTCCTGGCTGGTCAGCGGGAGCTGAGCAGCAGCTGGTGCCGTTCGGCCCTTGGGGCGTTTCAGATGGCAGCGCTTGGCTTTTTCTTATGAATGCGAGACACTCCAGGGGGAGGCAGAACCTGTTGTCATGAGTGGGTTCCCACCTTGGCTTCTCCTGACAAGATAGGGAAGATGGGCCAGCTCCAGCGAAGCAAGGTGCAGGGGAGACCCAAGCCCACCAACCCACAGGACTCACCGCTCTCCCTGCTTCCTGCCCTGAGGCTCAGACACAGACTGTCCTTGGGCCAGGGGCATGGAGGAAGTCTGGGGGCACTGGCCCGTGATCGTACTCCTTCTTGGGCACATTGTGGGAAGCCACTGGGCCTGTGACCCCTGGGCAGCAGGTGAGGAGGCCCAAGGCTCCGAGGTTGACAGAATCCTTAGTCTTCCAGAGTCATGGCTAGTGGTCAGAAGCAGCCAGGAACTTCGTTTGGCTTTTCCGCTTGAGAGAAAGTCTAGAGAGAGAGAAGTCAGCACCGTCCAGGCTGTGGCTCCTAATGTCTAGGGAAAGAGAGGAGGAACTGGCTCAGGTGGCCCCGGTGTGTGGCAGGCGGTGCAAGCCTTGGGACCTCCCATGGGAGGAGAGGCCCAAGAGGTGCAGGAAGGGTCAGTGTGGTCCCAGATAGCTACTGCCAGTCCTGTCAGGGCCCTGAGGGTCCCAGCCGCACAGGGCCACCTGGGGCCAGGCTTGGCTGGTGCTGCAGAGGTGCAGGGGTAGAACTGCCCTGAACCTCACTCCTGGTCTCGTGTCCCCCCTGTCTCCCTGCCACTCCTCCTGCCTTCCCGGACCTCGTAGGATGCCTATTCAGAAATCGCCTACCTCTTTGCTGAGTTTTTCCGGGACCTCGACATCGTGCCATCCGACATCATCGCTGGCCTGGTGCTGCTCCGGCAGCGGCAAAGGGCCAAGCGCAACGCGGTGCTGGACGAGGTGAGCCCCTGGCAGCCAGCCCCTCTCCCTGCCCCTGCTCTGGCTGCGTGGCTTGCCCACCTCACAGGCCCTGGAGGTCACTGCCTCCCCGTCCCCAGCTCAGAACTTCAGCAGCCACCATACCGCTGCTGCTCGGTGCCCTCCATTTCTGGGCCATGTGCTTCTTCCAGATTTCCAATCCACGGCCCAGTTGTGACATCAGCTGGGGCTTCAGCCTCCTGCTTTATCCCCATGTCCCATTCCCGTGTCCCTGCCAGCATACAGTCAGGTCTCACATCTGTACAAAATCCTTCCCCCCGGGATGGGTCAGGAAGGTCCCCAGGGTCTGATACTTTGGGCAAAAAGGGAGCAACTAAAAATATGGGGACACTTCTGGTCTTGGAGCACTGGCTGGATCTCGGAAGAGCTGGAAGCCACCTGCTCCTTCGGGCCTCTCAGGCCTTTGGAACAGGCAGAGCCCTGGGGACTGAGCTTGGGGATGTGCCACTGCCCGTCTTCACATGCCTGTTTCACAGGCAAACAATGACATCTTGGCCTTCCTGTCTGGGATGCCAGTGACCAGAAACACCAAGTACCTCGACCTCAAGAACTCGGTGAGTCAGAAGTCACCCCCTGTACGTCTCACCTCCCCCACCAGTTCCTCCCTGTGCCGGAATCACCTGAGCAAACACCTCCCACCGCCCTCCTGCGTGGGCCACACTACTGCCCACCAGCTCCTGCTCAGCCCTCTAGGGAGCCTCCTCCCAGATCACCGCCCCACCCCACCAGCCCCATGTCATGCTGCTCTACAAGCAAAACCCCGAATCCCTTAGCCCGGCTCCAAGACGTTTGGCCCTGGCCTCTTGAGATGGCAAACCACCTCCCGAGGGTGAACTGGGATATCATTGCTGCCACTGCTGTCATAAAGGCACTGGGGCGTAGCACTGTGGTTTCCAAGCCTTTTAGTAACAGAGCCTTTTCTAAGTGCCTAAGTGGAAATCCAGCGTGTCACAGGAGAAGGTGGTGCCACCCTGTGGCAGCAGAGCCCTGACCCAGCTCACTGTGCAACCTCGGCTAACACCTAGCCACAGCCCTGCCGAGTTGGGCACACCTCTGCTCAACTGCTGGTCACTCTGACCTTGCGCAAGTCCCTCATCCCTCTGAGCCTGTCCCTGCAACTGTAAAATGGCCCTGGGCACACTTTCCTTCCCGAGCTACGGGAAGAGGAGCTGTCCTGAGTCTAGTCCCAGCACAATGCCATGGGTGACCAAGAGGCCTCAGCCCTTGGCTGTCTCATCATTTATGAGAGCCTCAGGTTGGGCCGGGGGTAGCTCTGTGGTAGTAGAGTGCTTGCCTAGCATTCACAAGGCACGGAGTTCAATCCCTGGTACTCCCCCCAAAAAGCCCAGGCCCCATCCCTTTCTGTCTCTGCTCCCCAAAGTAGCATTTGCATCCTCTTGAAACAGCCAGTAGTCAGCTGATTCTGCTTTCCAGGGAGACAGGCTTTCCAGCCCTGGGCAGAGGGGCAGGGCAGGCAGAGGGGCTGGGTCCCCACTGCCTGTGGCACAGGCTGGCAGCACCCCGCCCGCTGGCAGGGTGCTCTGGAGTTGAGTAACTGCCTCTCCAGCTCCCTGGCTCATTCCTGGAGAGCAGACAGAGGATGCGGACGCTTCCCCTCTGGGCCCTGATTAAGGCACTACCTGTTCCACTTCACAAGATGACTAATCACCCTCCTTACCTTTTACAAGAGGACTAATTCCTCTAAATGCCGCAGTCCTCCTGCTGGAGGCTTTGCTGGGACACCTTTTCCCCGCCTCCCTCTCTCCCGGTGCTGATAACAACCATGGCGTCCGCAGCAGCCAACAGGCCTGCGACCTATGGGGTTTTAAACTGACGCCTTTCTTTAGAGTGATCCCAATCTCCCCCAGACGGCCCTCCTCCAGCCCGAGCCTGGGACTCCATGAGTCAGTCATACCAGGTACCTGCGGGCCAGAGAGATGTGCTGACTTCTTGCCCAGTGTGGCCCACCCTGCTGCCCATAGCCAGACACTCTGGAGGGTATTGGAGATGCCAGGGCCTTTCAGGGTTAAATTCCCTAGCAACAAAGTCCCTTGGCAGGGCTTGACTGCTGAGGTGGGGATTGCCACACTGCCCCTGGCCCCTCACTCTCTTCCTTCTTGGGAAAACAAGCGAGGAAATCGATCCAGTGCTCTGAGTGATTTTCTGTCCCCAAATCGTTAATTCTGAGATTGGAGCGACAGGACAGGTCCCAAGAGATTCGTGTCCTGGTTACATGGAGATAATTAGGGAAATACAATTTTCATCTAGAGGCTTGGTCCCTCCTCCAAGGCCTGGGTCCCACACCGTCCCCGTCCGTGCACCCCTCCCTGTTGGGGAGCGATGGCCAGGCTCCCATCTCTGGGACTGTTGGACTGAGGCTGCAGAGCCCCCCCTGCACCCTGTCTTCCAGCACGAGATGCTGCGTTACAAAGAGGTCTGCTACTACATGCTCTTCGCCCTGGCTGCCTATGGCTGGCCCATGTACCTGATGCGAAAGCCCGCCTGTGGCCTCTGCCAGCTAGCGCGGTCCTGCTCGTGAGTATCCTGCCCTGTCCCCAGACACAATAGTGCCTTCCCTCCCCACCAGTGTGCAGGGCGGGGCTAAGAAGATGAACCAGTGCCTGTGGGCTCTCCCACTGAACTAACCGGGGGCAGCAGACCTTGCCCTGCCTCCACCTCCCCCCGGGCCCAGCGGATTATCTTCCTGGGCTTGGCCGGGCCTCAGCCTTCCCCTCTGTGTCGTCCCCAGCAGCAAAGCTGTGGGCTTGGGAATCACAGCTCTCGGCTGTCCAGACTGTCACTAGCAGCCTTGAGCAAATTGGTCTTCCTCTCTGGGCCAGTTTCTGCATCTGTAAAATGGGGATGTTGATCCATACGTCATGGAATTTTTTTAGAGGACTAAATGAGATTCCACACAGCGTCTACACTGCTGGATCCCTTCCCCTTCCAGCTCTTCTTCTGCCCCCTCAACCATTCCCTCCTGCCCACGTCTCCCCTGCTCTTGGCTTCCCTCCTGTGCTCTGCCTTTCCGGAAAGACTTTCTTGGGAGGGAGGCCCTGTCCACAGAGGTCTCTGGAACCCAGGAAGGCCCTTTAGTGACAGGCTCCAGCCCTCTTCCCAGGGAGCTGGGAGGGCCTCAGCTCCAGATCTAGCCTATGACTTGCCTCTACCCTTAACCCAGGCCTGGGGGTGTTCTGTGCCCTAAGTGGGCCAGAGAAGGGCTCCAGGAAGAAGCCGCCCGTCCTTGGTGGCTCTGCTGTCAGCCCATGCCAGGTAGAAGGAGGACAGCTCCCTGGGCTCCTGTTCCAGAAAGGCTGGCATGTGAGGCAGGAGCTTGTCCTCGACACCCCTGTCCTGGGGCCCTCCACAGCCACACCCACCCTGCAGTGCCCACTCTTTCTTCAGAAAGCTGGGTGGCTCTTGGGACTTGGTTCTCGGCAGGCCCCTGGCAGCTGATCAGAGGTAACCAGGGCACCACGTGCCTTTTCCCTCTTTGCCCGCTGCACATTTCTTCCCTCTGCCCTGTCCTCGTGGGAGTCCCAGCCAGGGCGGAGCACAGGGCCAGCAGACTAGAGGCCTGGGTTCTGGCGGGCCCTGCTTCGTCACTCGTGGCAGTGTGGGGACACCTCCTGGAGTCAGTTTTCTCATTTATAAACAGGCGGCGCCTGCCCGTAGGTTGCTGTGGAATCCAGGGTCCCTGGCAGGCAGGACCCTGGTGCTCTGCCTGCAGCAGGGTCGTGTGCATTTGCGTGTGCATTCTTTATGCCCCACGGAGAGCATGCAGAGTCCTCGGGCCCTGGGTGGGCCCAGTAAGGGCTGTGGGCTGAAGGCGAGGCAATGCCAGGCCCAGGTGTGCAGCCAAGGCCCTCGGACAGGCCAGGGGGCGGGGCGCTCTTCTCCGCCTCCCTGCCTGCCCGTCCCAGGCCTGGCTCCAGGTGGCTGGAGGAAGAGGGACTGCCCACCACCCTGGGGCCTGGGCCTCTCCCTTGGCGGCAGCTCCCCCCCAACAGGACAGGAGAGCCAGGCCTGCCCGTGCTCAGCCCCTCTGGCCAGCTGGGGCTCCAACCCTGCCCTGGATATGTGGCAGGTCTTTCTCCCACAGACACAGAGGCTGGTGCCCAGGCTTCAGAGACCCAAGGTGGCAGTGCTACCCTCAGAGACACTGCAGGGCTGCTCGCATCCAGCCTGCTGCCCCTGCCCCTTGGTCGCTTCCTCTGGCCCTCAGAGACCCTTGTTTAGAAGCAGCCCTCACTGGAGTGGGGGAGTCCACATGTACTAATGACCAGTGGTGTACCAGGCCCTTTCTGAGTCTTGGACCTCTGGCCTCACACCAGCCTGAGGACGCAGCCATGGGAGGAAACTGAGGCTCCTCCAGGCCCATGGAATCCAGAAGTGACACGAAGGATTCAGACCAGATCTCCAGGTCACACTGTTATAGCCTCATGCCCAGCCCAGGGGGAGAGGACAGCTGTCTGAGAGTAGGAGCTCGCGCCTGGCCTGGGGGTGGTGACCTGGTAGTGGGGGCTCCCTCCTGGCCAGTGACTGATGCAGTGTGTCTCAGAGTGGTGTCCACACCGACCCCGTAGCTCCCAGGTCTTGCCTCAACCCTGAGTTTCTCAGTGAGGCCTGTCCCCTTTGGGAAGTGGCAACCCTGCAGGTACGGCTTTGGGAGAAGACAAACCTCTCAGCATCAGGGACATCTCGGGTTCTTAATAAAATCTCAGCTGTCATCTCAAGATAGTTGGCAGCCCTTGTCATGTGCACCATGGGCTCCAGGCCAATCTGTTGGGTGCTGGCTCCCTCTGGTGGCCCAAGGAGCAGTGATCCCCAAATGGGTGCTCCATGCAGCACTCATTCACCCACTTCTGTGGGGAGCCCCGTCTGTGCCTGGCAGGTGTTGGTGTTGGGGACATGGCTGTGACCCCCACAGAGCAGACCCTGCCCTGTGGCACTCAGTGCTGAGATAGTACGCAGACAAGGAAATGTGGAGCGTGTGTGTGGAGGTGCTTTGGAGGAGCACAGCTGAGTGTCTCACTGGGATGTGAAACGCTGGGGTGGCCAGGGAAGACCTCCCTGAGGCAGAACGTTGAACAGGCCTGGGAGGAGGGCATGAGTGGGGAGAGGAGAGGGAGGCACAGCCAGAGACCCTGGCCAGCGGTCAGGAAGGCCCAGGTTCTCTGTAGGCAGGAGCGTGTTGCTACACGTGGGGTATAAGTGGAAAAGTCACAGGCTTGGCTTATCTTCAACAGGTCATTCTGCCACTGAGTGGAGAACATAAGAAAGTGTGGGAGAGGGGACCAGTCAGCAGGCCCCTGTGCTGTCCCCAGGCAGAGAGCCTGGGGAGGGAAGGAGGCAGGATCTGGTTTGGAGTCCGCAGGCAGAGCCAGACTTGCATGCTTGAGTGGAGTGCGTGGCGGAGTCCAGGGTGGCTGCCACGGGGTGCGGGCGGGCAGATGGGACTGGCCTCGTCAGGCCTCTGAGGGGAGATGCTGCACGGGTGGTTGGATGGGAGCACCTGGAGGCAGGAGTGGGTCTGGAGGTTCCTGGGCACTTCCTGACATGTACAGCTCTGGACTGGTGAGCACACAGAGCAGCCAGGGCAGCTGCAGGAAAGGGGCCTCGGTGCCAGAGGACAAGGGCCAGGAGCCCAGCCTACAGAACACTCCTGGGGCGGGGGGCCTCCAGCCAAGCTGGGAGGACCCACGGGGTCAGGTGCTGCCAAGAGAACAAGGAATGAGCACTGGGAACTGGCCAGTGGGCTTGGCAACGTGAGGTCACCAGGGTGCTGAAGGTGGATGGAGCGGGATGCCCGACTGGAGTAGGTTTGAGGGGCTGGAGGAGAAAGCGGCACCATCAGCGGTTCCCTGGCCCTGAACCGCCCGCCGCCTACCCCTGACCAGGTGTTGCCTGTGCCCTGCGCGGCCCCGGTTTGCCCCTGGAGTCACCATTGAGGAAGACAACTGCTGTGGCTGCAATGCCATCGCCATCCGGCGCCACTTCCTGGATGAGAACATGACTGCGGTGGACATCGTGTACACCTCCTGCCATGACGCGGTGAGGGGCTGGGCAGTGGACAGGCCAAGTTGGGGCCTGGGGTCGGGGCAGGCAGTTCAAGGACTGGGACACAGAAGCCACCCGTCCAGGTCAGTGGGAACCCTCGGCTTAGCCAGCACTGGCCACTGCAGCCTCCAGGCTATCCTGGGGGGCAGTGAGGAGGCAGCCCCCTCTTCCTCCAGACCCTGGGCCCACACCAGTTCTGGGGCTAGGAGAGTGGACACCCTCCCAACACCCAGTGCTGGCCCCACTGTAAGGGAAGGGGGGAGCAGAAGCACAGGGAGGGGCAGAGGTGGATCTGGGCTCAGCAGTGGGATGGACAGTCAGGACAGCACAAGTCAGAGAGGGGCCAGGAAGGCAGTGAGGCCCCTGTGCGTGGGACAGAGCACAGAGCCACTGCCAGGAGTCCTGGCCCTGGGAGGGATTAGGGCTCAGTGGCCAGCGGAGCCTGATTGGAGCCAGGAATATGGGTTTAGGTCCTTAGGTCCCTTTCCCAAATCTGATCCCATCCTGGGGCCCCTCAGTCTCACAAGCTGCTGCTTTCTAGGTCTATGAAACCCCCTTCTATGTGGCAGTGGACCACGACAAGAAGAAGGTTGTAATCAGTATCCGGGGAACCCTGTCCCCTAAGGTATGCCACCTGTGGCTCCCCCCACCCTGGGGTGCCTGCCTGTCTGCTCCTCGCCTCCTCAACCACCCCTCACCTGCTCCTCTCTCCCCTAGGACGCCCTGACTGACCTGACAGGCGATGCTGAGCGCCTCCCTGTGGAGGGCCACCGCGGCACCTGGCTGGGCCACAAGGTACTGGCCTCGAGTGTCCCCAAGGGCCCTCTCCTTCTCTACCCCCAGCCCATAGGCCTGCTGTTGGGGTCCTTCCTGCTCACTGGGCCATGGGAGAGAGTGCTCAGGGAGGCGGGATTAGTCTGGAAGGTCGTGGCCCCGCACGGGAAGCCCTGTCTGGCACCCAGCCTAGAGCCTGCCCCAGACACCCCTGCTCTGGGCCTCTGTTTCCTCATCCAGGTGTCCGCCAGGCCCCACAGTCTGGTTGACACTAGGACCTAAGTGGGAAATAGGCAGCACAGGGCAGTGTACTGTGGGTCGCTGCTTTTGCTGGTCCCTGGAGGCCTCCTCTCAGCATCCTGCTGTGTTCCTCTCGTCCAGGGCATGGTGCTGTCAGCTGAGTACATCAAGAAGAAGCTGGAACAGGAGATGGTCCTGTCCCAGGCCTTTGGGCGAGACCTGGTGAGTGGCTTTCCGTGCCCCCGGGCCCTGTGCCCGCCAGCTTGTCCTCCTCCAGGGCAGCAGAGCCAGGAGAGCGTGGGTGAACGATGGCCTTCCCCTCCTCCACTGCCTCCCAGCCCCTCCTGCGCAGCCCCTTGGGCCCCCTGTGGTACCAGCTCCCCCGAGGTGCCCTGCTTGTCCCTGTAGTCACTGAGTGCCTGCTCTGGGCCAACGCTGGGGCTCCTGCGCCTCGCAGCTGCACAGCCGTGTGTCCAAAGGACATTTTATGGAGAAGCTCAAAATAAAGAACAGAACAGCAAAGAAAATAACCACCGAGCAGGTGGAAGGTGCGCTGCTCTGCTCGACTGCGATTGGAGCCCAGCCCACCACCCTCCTGGCTGGGCCGGCCCCCGGTGCTGCCTGCTGCCCCTTCCCTGGCCGCAGAGACCCCAGGCTAGGCGTTGGGGCGGAGGAATGGAGACAGGTGCCCAAGTGGCTGTAATAGTGTTAAACCATCGTAGTGTTAAGGTCAGATCAGGGAGGGCTTCCCCACTGAGGTGCCCTGGTGAGGACAGACCCCCTAAGCAGTCACTCTGTGGGAACCTCACTTGGTTCCCCTCTGCCTCAGCGTCCACATGGCACAGATATGATTCCAGGCCTCTGGGAGGACCCCTCTGCCTCCTTGGTATTAGCCAGGTCAGTGAGCCGGCATGGGACAAGGCTCTCAAGCTTGTCTTGATCCCCAGGGCCGTGGAACCAAGCACTACGGCCTGATTGTGGTGGGCCACTCCCTGGGTGCAGGCACAGCGGCCATCCTCTCCTTCCTCCTGCGCCCACAGTACCCGACCCTCAAGTGCTTTGCCTACTCGCCCCCGGGGGGCCTGCTGAGGTGAGCTGCTGGGGTCTCAGAGTTGGCTGTGGCAGGCTGGGCTCTGGGGCTGAGGGCTGGGAGCTGGGGATTGGCCAGTAAGTGGAGAGTGTCGGTCGGGTGAGGGCTGTGTGAAAGGCCACGTGACCCCAGTCCTACCCTGGCAAAGCCTCGTAGGCAGGAAAGACAGGGATGGGAGGCCTGACCCAGCCTTGCAAGTTCCCTAGGAGCCCGGAGTGCGGGAGTGGGGGTGTGCTCCTGGCCGAGCGCCACCTCGGGGACACCACGTCCTCCCTGTGGCCCGAGCTCCTACCTGGGCTTCCCTTGCAGTGAGGATGCTATGGAGTACTCCAAGGAGTTTGTCACTGCTGTGGTTCTGGGCAAAGACCTCGTCCCCAGGCAAGTTCCTTTCCTTCCGCTGTGACCTTGTCACCTGGCCTCATCTCAGTCCCTAGACCCCAGGTCTCTCACTCAGCCTCCCAGCTCCCTAGGTATCCCGGTGCTCCCTCCTTGCCCTTTCTCGCCTGGTGGTGAGAAGACAAGGGACGGGTGCTAGCCCCACCCTGCATGGCCTCTCTCTGCTCTGCTCTGCTCTGCTCTGCTGAGCTGCAGACTCCCCGCCACCCCTGACCTTGGTAGACTGGTCTTGTTCCTGGAGACTAGGCATGGACTACTCCCCTGCCCCTCTCTAGCCCCTGACCAGGCCCGGCTGATGCCATTCTGCCTCCTCCCACAGGATTGGCCTCTCCCAGCTGGAAGGCTTCCGCAGACAGCTCCTGGATGTCCTGCAGCGTAGCACCAAGCCGAAGGTGAGCGCCCACCCGGCACCCTGGCCCTGGGCAGCCCTGTCCGTCCCTGCCCTTGTCCCCTGCTGGTCCCTTGGGACAAAGCACAAGACCCTCAGCATCTTGAGCTCAGCCCATCCGTGTCACCTAGATGGGAAAACAGACTCAGCCTGGGAGGGACCAGCCTTTGCTCACATAACCAGTGGTCACCATCTCAGAACTAGAAGCGAGGGCTGCCTGATCCCCGAGGCTCAGTGCTTTGAGCAGATTAAGGAAAGTTCTGCTCCAAAGCCCATGGAAGCTGGCCAGGCCCAAGGAAAGCTGGGAGTCCCCTGGGGAGGATCTGGGCTCAGCGTGTTCTGATCTTCTGCTGGGGCTAGAGGGCCAGCCCTTCTAATATGCCTCAGGTGTCAGAGGATGTTGGTGGGCTCTTCCTGTGCAAAGTGGCCTTCAATGCATCAGGAAGGTGGAGTGGGGTGTGGTCTGTGGCCAGGCACCCTGGGGCAGGCCCCCCACAGGTGGAGGCACACTTGGGCTCTTTGATCCTCTGTGAGGTCACCCTCCCTTAGTTCCCTGAGGTAGGCCCTTGCCCCATTTGCCATTTCAGCCCACCTGCCCAATTTCCAGGTTTGGTGCCTGTGACCAAGTGTACAGACCGGGCCATGGACCAGGTCCCATGGGCAGGGCAACAGAGCTTTATGGGCCTGTGTCTGCCTGGAGCACCTGGTTCTGGGGAGGAGGATCTGCTCCTACCAGACCCAGGCCTGGGCGTCATCAGGCCAGAGGCAGGTGGCTGGGACCTAACCCAGAGTTGGCCAGGCCTGGTGGGTACAGCTGGCCCGAGCTGAGGTCTGTTCTGCCTCTTGACTTGTGGAATGACCTAGAGCCATCCTTGCCCTCACTGGCCTGTCTCCCCATCCACTAGATGAGGGCTTGGCTGATCTTGCAGCCCCTTGCCAGCCCTGAAATTCAACAATTCCATGTCATCTGTCCTTGGCATCTTATTGGCCATCTGGCCACCGTACACCTCAGCCACTGCCTCTTCAGGTGGGCACCGACCTTTAA
This sequence comes from Marmota flaviventris, assembly GCF_047511675.1. Lineage (NCBI taxonomy): Eukaryota > Metazoa > Chordata > Mammalia > Rodentia > Sciuridae > Marmota > Marmota flaviventris. The sequence continues at coordinate 11,120,290 of NC_092506.1, read as the reverse complement.
TGCTCCGGCCACTGCCCTTCCCCTGCCCGTCACCGTCCCCTCCCTGCTCTCACCTGTTGAGCCCTCCTTCCGAGTGCCCTTGGCCCTGTCCACTCAACCAGCGCTACTCAGCTCTGTTCCTGTCTCCCCTGCCCCACCCAGTGGCGGATCATTGTGGGGGCCACCAAGTGCATCCCCAAGTCAGAGCTGCCCGAGGAGGTGGAGGTGACCACTCTGGCCAGCACACGGCTCTGGACCCACCCCAGTGACCTGACCATCGCCCTTTCGGCCAGCACCCCGCTGTACCCGCCTGGCCGCATCATCCATGTGGTGCACAACCACCCTGCAGAGCAGTGCTGGTAGGTGCCGCCGGGGTCTGGGTCTGGGTCTGGGTCTGGGTCTGGGTCTGCTGCTGCAGGGCCTCGCTGGCCTCTGCGTAGCTACTTCATGGGCAGGGGCAGAGACTAGAAGGTGATGGCCCTGGACCCCACGAGGCGGTTTCCCGGCTTCGAGCCCTGGAAATGGAACAAAAGGCCAGCCCAGGGCAGGACTCCAGGCTCCCTCTCTCAGTCCCGGCCTTTGTCCCCAGTGTCCACCCTGGCCAGCTTACAGCTCAGTGCTACCTGGCCTCACAAGGGATTAGTTAGCAGACAGTGTGGGCAAGTACGGCGGCAGGGCGAGAGCACAACACGAGTGGGCCAATAGACAGGCCTCACGCTGCTTCCCCCAGAGGCCTGGGCCCTGGGCTCTTGTACCCAAGTGAGCGGATGACCTGGCCCTGCCCAGGCTGGAGCAGGTGTGGCTCAGACCAAAAATGGGCAGGAGGCTATAGACATTGCAGCTGGGCCCTAGGTCAGCCTCTCCCAGGCTGAGGGTGAAACAGGAGCCAGGAGCCAGGTCTAGGGACAGTCCTGCTGACCAGCTGGGCAGGAGGGCCCCAAATCCATCCCAGCCTTGCCAAGCAGGGGCATAGCACAGAGCCTCCTCAACCCCTCACTGGTCCCATGTCCCTCTGTCCCCCTCAGCTGCTGTGAACAAGAAGAGCCCACATACTTCGCTATCTGGGGTGACAATAAGGCCTTCAACGAGGTGATCATCTCGCCGGCCATGCTGCATGAGCACCTGCCCTATGTGGTCATGGAGGGGCTCAACAAGGTGAGCTGTGGGCCCCACAGAGAGAGGATGCAGCCACCTCATCAGAGCACACAGGGGCCTTACAGGCAGGGTCACTGTACCCCTTCTACCAGCAAGGGGTAAGGGGGCTTAGAGAGGTCAGGCAGTGAGCCAGGGCCCCTAGGTGGCCCTAGGGGGACCAGAAAGGCCAGCTCACACCCTTGGCTCTTGCCAGTCCCACATCACCCCACAGTAGGACCTGTCCCTGAGCAGGCTGAGAGACCCTGAGGGCTGCCTGGCACTTCGCAGATGCACAGCCAAGCAGGGACAGCTTCAGCCACCACCAGCCACACCAGCCACTGAAGGGCTGAACACAGAGAAGAGGCTCTCCAACCTGTGGGTCTGTGGCGAGGTGTCACCCGTAGTGACACCTTCCTTGAGGAGCAGGGCCCTTGCAAGGAGGAGCATGGGCCCCCAGTGACCCAAGAGGCTTTTGTCTGAGAAGCAGGCTGGGCAGGCTGCCCCTCCACCGCCAGCCTCCCTGTGCTGTCCCCAGGTGCTGGAGAACTACAACAAGGGAAAGACAGCTCTGCTCTCTGCTGCTAAGGTCATGGTGAGCCCCACAGAGGTGGACCTGACTCCTGAGCTCATCTTCCAGCAGCAGCCGCTGCCCACGGGGCCACCCCTGCCTACCGGCCTGGCCCTGGAGCTGCCAGCTGCAGACCACCGCAATAGCAGCGTCAGGTGAGTCACGTACCCAGGGATGGGTGCAGGGACCGTGTGTGGTTTTGGAGTGCGAGTCCATGGTGTGTCCTAGACCAACGTACGTTCACAAAACTCTCACATGTGCACGGGAGGGTCAGACTAGCCTCGCTCCCGCTCTGCTCTGCCTGCCCCTCAGCCTGCCAGCACTGAGTTGTGTCTCAGAGATTCCTGTGTGGGACAGGGAGGGTCTCTGCACACAAGCCCACAGGTGCCGGGCCACACGTTCATTGACACCCAAGCAGCTAGACACGTACTTATCTGTACGTGCATAAGCCATGTTGCATTGAGCTTGTGCAGGCACGGTCATGTGTGTACAGTCATTAGTCACACGTACACATGTGCATGAACCCCATACAGACACGTGCTCATGTGTAGGACACACACAGACAGGCAGAGAATGTACATGGGGCCATACCTGGACAGGCAGACGGGTGTGAGTGCACACGTGTACCTAAGCCAGACACAGGCGCAAACGCAGAGACACAGTGTGCACACTTCCTAGGCAGTGATGCTTCCAAGGGGGAGTGGCCCTGCCTTTCTGGAACCCTGGCCCTATGCCTTTAGTCACAGATCTGGCCAGGAGTCTGCTGAGAAGGGTGGTCAGTGCCTTGTAGGAAGCCCTGGACACCTGTCCCAGCTTTTTATGCGTTTCCTACGGTAGCAGCATGACCAGAGGAGGGAGCCCGTGTCTGCTGTCAGCCGCGATGACGGCTCAGCCACCCACTCCTGCAGGCTCACGTGCAGAGCCTGGGGTGCCAGGGCTCCCTGTCCAGCAGAGGCCGGCACCCACCACAGTGTGAGGAGGAAGTGACGGCAGTCCTAGGAGTGGCAGTCCTAGGTGGGGGCAGGCCCTTTTCTCCGCTTCCTTCTCGCCCTGTCCCTCCCTGTATTCCCATTCCACTGTCACCTCATGAGTGACCTGGGGCAGTCAATCTCTCAAGGACTGTGTCTCCCATAAATATAGTGACTGGCATGGTGCAGGGTCCCCGGGCGGCACTGCGAGCTCTAGTGCTCCAGGCGGATTCTTCGTCCCCTGGGCCTGCTGGGTCCAAGCCCACGTCAGCCCTGTCTCCATCTTGGGTTCTTGCAAGTTCATTTTTAAAAAACAAGGCTTCCCTGCCCCCACCATTCAAGGCAGCTGAGTGAACTGCCCCCCGCTGCCAGCCGGGCTGTCTCCTCTCTCCCCTGAGCCCCCTCTCCCGGCCCTGCCTCCTCTGCAGGAGCAAGTCCCAGTCTGAGATGAGTCTGGAGGGCTTTTCCGAGGGGCGGCTGCTGTCCCCCGTGGCTGCCGCATCAGCGGCCCGCCAGGACCCCGTGGAGCTGCTGCTGCTGTCCACCCAGGAGCGACTGGCTGCGGAGCTGCAGGCCCGGCGGGCGCCACTGGCCACCATGGAGAGTCTCTCGGACACAGAATCCCTGTACAGCTTCGACTCGCGCCGCTCCTCGGGCTTCCGCAGCATCCGCGGCTCCCCCAGCCTCCACGCGGTGCTGGAGCGGGACGAGGGCCACCTCTTCTACATCGACCCGGCCATCCCCGAGGAGAACCCCTCCCTGAGCTCGCGCACAGAGCTGCTGGCAGCTGACAGCCTGTCCAAGCACTCACAGGACACACAGCCCCTGGAGGCAGCCCTGGGCAGTGGCGGGGTGACTCCTGAGCGGCCCCCCAGTGCGGCCAACGAGGAGGAGGAAGAGGCCGGAGGAGAGGGCGGTGGGGGGCCGCCCCGCGGGGAGCTGGCGCTGCACAACGGGCGCCTGGGGGACTCGCCCAGCCCCCAGGTGCTGGAGTTCGCGGAGTTCATCGACAGCCTCTTCAACCTGGACAGCAAGAGCAGCTCGTTCCAGGACCTCTACTGCATGGTGGTGCCCGAGAGCCCCACCAGCGACTATGCCGAGGGCCCCAAGTCCCCCAGCCAGCAAGAAATCCTGCTCCGCGCCCAGTTCGAGCCCAACCTGGTGCCCAAACCCCCACGGCTCTTTGCTGGTTCGGCCGACCCCTCCTCAGGCATCTCGCTCTCTCCCTCCTTCCCGCTCAGCTCCTCAGGGGAGCTCATGGACCTGACTCCCACAGGCCTCAGCAGCCAGGAGTGCCTGGCCGCGGACAAGATCCGGACTTCCACCCCCACTGGCTGCGGGGCTAGCCCTGCCAAGCAGGATGACCTGGTCATCTCAGCACGTTAGTGCCCCAGCAGCTGCTGCCAGGAGCAGGAGGCCCCGTGGGCACCTGGTGGCCGCCCCCAGGCCAGGTGGCTTTGAGGAGAGGCCCCCAGTGGTCAGTTAGCCTCAGGCATGGGCATTGCTGCTGAGCTGGGGGTCTGCATCCCTACCTCAGCTTAGGACTCCCTAGAGCCCAGGCGGCTGGGGTCTGGCCCTGCCATGGGGAACGATGGGGGAGGGCAGGGCACAGGGAGGAGGAGCCAGGCACAGGCTGCTGGGCGGGCAGGCCACACTCAGCCCTCACAGCTCGGCCCCCACAGGCATCCTGACACCCCCGGTTCCAGGGTTAGCCGTGGGTAAATGGGCTCTGGGGGTGGAGAGCAGCCCCTCAGCAGGTGTTCTCACCAGGCCAGCGTGTGCCCTGGCCACCCCCAGATCTGGTGCCTGCTGGCCAGTCCCCTGGGGTGACCTCCATCAGGTGGCCCGCAGTGTTGTAAATGTTTACAGAAGCTGCTGGGCTTGCAAGGCCCCATGCCCGGTAATGTGTCCAGTAGCCCCTCTAGAGGGCCCACGAGAGCGGAGGGCTCTGGAGGAGGGGGTTGGGACCTCCCTTTTTCTGCCCAGAACTCCTCCAGTTGGCCCCCTGCCCGAGGTTCCTGGGCGCCCCTGGCCTGCTCCACCTACCTGCTACTTCCTGGCTTCCACCTTCTACCCCCGGGACCCTGGCCACTCGAAGGGTGGTGGGTACTGCCGCGACCACCCCTGGCTGCAGAGTCAGTGTCCTGGGAGGAACGAAGGCAGCCGAAGTCCCTTCCTCTGAGGGTCCTACCTAACTCCTTTATGTGGACCCCACCATACCTAGGCCTCTGTGGGCCCTGGGATCTGAAACCAAACAAACCTCTGCCCCACTCACCCCGTCCTCGATGGCCTGGGCTCCTTCCTGGGAGCTGGCCTTTCTTCCCACCGCCCTCCACCCTCAGTGTCCTATTGGTGGGAAGTGGGGCCAAGAGTGGGGTATTGTGGGACCTAGCTGGAGACCCTCCACCCCCCACCCAGGGGAGGGACCAGGAGGGCCAGGGGCTCAAGGCTTTCCCAGTTTAGCCGAAGGCCCTCATTGGGGTTCCTTCCTATTGGGTTCGGGAAGCAGTGGGGAGGCAGAACCCAGCCTTCCCTGTGAAGCAGGTGTTGGGGAGATTGTGCATGCTAGTGTCAGACGAGTGTGTGCATGTGCATGAGTGTGCACCGTTCCTGAGGAAGGGCTCTGGAGGCTGCCCGCCCTGCCTGCCTGCTGCCTCTCCCACCCTGCCCAGGAAACAGCCAGTGTGAGGTGGCGCCACTGGACAAGCTCCCGGGCTGGCTGGGCAGGCGCACTGATGGCCCACTTGTGCCTTCGTCTCTCGGAGGCATGGTGCCCCCACCCTGGTCCCACCCCAGCCTCCTTGGGCCACCGGAGCTCCCATAAGTCCCCCGTCTCATGAGCACTGGTACCTGGTCCTGAACCTCAACACCCCCGAGCTGGGCTGGCCTGGATGGCTGCCCTAGGAGCCCTTGCCCACCCTGACAGATGGGGACAGAGACTGGGAGCTGGGCCTCCCCTCCTGCTCTGCAGCCCTGCCCTTACCAGATTCCAGGCACCTTGTCCCCACTGAGGCACGGCCTCAGCCCAGCACAGAAGCAAGACAGAATCTGACTCCGAGGGTTTAAAAAACTAGACAAATTCTTAAATTAGACAAAGGTTCCAACAAGAACCTGGGCCAGTAGCAGGGAGAGACTTGGGTCTGGCCTTTTTAATTCCTCCTCTTCTGGGTGGGTCTGGGGACCTCTAGGGTGGGTGTGTCCCCCCTGCCGCGCCCAGGACTGAGCCATCAGGGACAGACTCCCCCACCCCCAAGGTTGTAGCCACACCTGTACAGGCTTGGGGATGGGGCAGGCTTGGACTCAGCCCTGGACACCCAGGGTCAGCCCACCCCTCACCTGCTCCTTCCCTGCCTCGCCCCTGAAGGATGGGCCTGCTGCACGTCTCCCTCAACCCCACGTCACATCTGGGGGGTCTGAGCCACCCCCCTCAGCCCAGCTTGGCTCAGACTGACCCCACACCATCCCCCAGACCCACAGCACAAGCTCCCCCAGCCACCCGCTGGCCTGTCCTCCCAGGGGCCTGGGTGACCTCTGTATGCAATGGGCAGTGAGCCGCCGGGCCCCACACCCTCGCGCACTCTACGTGCCATTCTCCCCTGACCTTTTTTGTACTTAATGTATGAAAGATCCACACTAATATTGCTGTAAAAAGGAGAGACAAATTAATATAGCTTATTCTATAAATATATCTGTATATAAAGGTTTCTGTATATTGTATAGAGCTGTGTATAAACTGGATGTAGAAGCACACTGGGCGCCTGGCGTGATCTCTCTTGCCACTGGGTGGGGACTTGCTTCTCAGCGCGCAGTAGAGTTGGGGGACAAAGACCCCTGCACCTGTTCCCTTACAAACCCAAAGCCTAAGGGAGACAGTCAGGTTCCTGGGAACCTAACCTGTTCTGACCCCAAAGATAACTGGGAGTTTGGGTGGTTTAGGTGCAGCTCAGCCTGTGGCTGAGTGCTGGCCCAGAGCTGGCACAGTTCCCCTGGGTCTTATTAAAACACGGGTGCGGGTTTGGCAGGTCAGGGAGGGGCTGACAGCCTGCATTTCTCACGGGCCTCGAGATCCGCCAGTGCCAGGCCCCGGACCACACTGTGTTGCTGCAAGGGGGCAGAAGCCCCTCGAGCCCCGCTGCAGGAGGGAGCCTCTGGCTGCTGCCTGAGTGAGACGTACCAGGGGTTTGCGTCCATCACAGCATGGAGGTCTTACATACCTGGTCAGCCCTTTCTTCCTTACTGAAGGACCTGGGGCTCAGAGAAGATGAGCTGCCCAGGGCCGCAGAGCCAGCAATTGGGGTATGCCTGGTCTCATGGTGCCCACCCTCGTCCCTGAGTGCTGACAGCTGGAGCAGGAGTGGGAGATCCCCGCGGCACAGCACGAAGTGCAGGGGCCACTAGATTTTGCTGGGGGTTTCCCTAGTGACACCTGGCCAAGCCAGAGCACCCCAGGGGCCCTAACCCTGGCTGGCTCCAGGCAGTGAGACCTGGGAAGCGGCTGGAGAGCCCAGGGTGGACAGGCAGCTGGAATTCCTGCTAGCCCCAGGCCCAGGGCCTTCGTCTTCCACACGGCAGGGGGCGCTGTTCCTCCAACCAGTCCCACAGTGGCCCAAAGGAGTTTGAATCCCACTTTCTTCTTCCCCACTTATGTGCTTCCCGGAATCCAGAGTGACCCCACTTGGTGAGGGGCTGGAAAGGCTGCTAGGAGTGCTCTTGGCCTTGGAGCCTGTCCCCACAGTCTGCTCCAGGTCACACTGTAGGTTGGAACAAACCTGCGAGCAGAATCCAGTCCTCCCAGCCTGGGACTTTGGCCCCCGACACTCACCTAATGGTTTTCAGAGCTTCTCTCCTCTCTGTGGTCTCATTAGTCTGCAAATTATCCTGTCCCTCCTTGGGGCTCCTTCACTAGCCCCAGCCACCACCCTGCCCAGCCCCTGCCCCAGTTATGCTTGGACCCCAGCTTCACCATAGTGGCTGAGCCCTCCAGAGCCCTTCCCCTCTCCCCAGCCCAGACAGGAAGACCCATGGGGACGGTTGATCCTTTGCTCAGTGACCTAAGTGGAATCAAGGGAGATGACAGGGCCTGAGTCCCCCTAGCCAGGCCAGCTCCTGGGGGTTACAGGAGGCTTCCTTTCTACCGGGGCGACTTCAAGAATCTATCACCTTAATGATGAGGGGGTGTTAAAGACAAATATGTCTTTAACACCCCCTCATCATTAAGGTGATAGATGACCGGGACAAAGGCCGTGTTTAAGCCATTGACTGGCCCTCAATGGCGGGCATTTAGGCACACACGGGGTGTGAAGGAAAGACCCGTAGGTGGGTGGAGTCTCTAGGGAAGCTGGTTTTCTAGCTGACCCCAGGCAACTCAGAAGATAAATTCATTTTTAAAAGACGCGTGGTCTGGGCGGATGTCTACTCTGCCCACAGGCAGGCTGGGCCCTGGGTGGAGGAGGGGCCGGGGTGGAGAATAACAATTGTCTTGGGGAGTCTGCAGAGGGGACAAACCTCTGGGCGCATCAGCTGGAAAAGAATGGGTGGCTCAGTGCGGCCCCTCTCCCCCCTCAGTCCAGTCCCTGCAAGCGGAGGGGGAGTGTGGGTCAGCACACACAGCTGGGCCTCCGGCAAAATCCCATTCTATATACCTAAGAGCAACAGCTCTGGGAGCCGCCCCCGGAGAGACAAAACCTCATTGTGAGACACCCGCCAGCCTGGGCACCCCCTCCCCCAAGCCCAGAACTGTCGTGGCATTGACCCTCCTCGGTGGGGCCACTACGGGCCTGCTGACTGGGCCACATCTGGGGCTCAGGCATCGGCCACCCCTCCCCCATGGCTGGCCACCAGGGAGGAGGGAGGCAAGGAGGGGGTGGGAGCAACTCATGGGCATTTCACCCGGTCCCTATCACACAGCCTGGCTTGGGCCCCGCCCTCCTCTGGGAGCCTCTGCCGGGCAGGGTTGAGAGTTCCAGGCTGGCTAGGTGGTCATCTGGACCTAACACAAGTCCCCCCCCACCTCTGTTTTGTCCAGACCTCAGTTTTGTCAAACAGTGGTGGGGTGAGGTGGGTCTTTCCAGTTCCGACCTGCTGTACCTAAGGGTACTGAGTGGCTGTGAGTTGAGCCACTCTGTAGTGAGATGATCATTGGTCCTGGGATTCCAGAAGTCTCTGCTTCCAAGGTTTGAGATCTAGGAGTCTGTAGTTGGACGACATCATTGTCCATTCATTCACACTGACTTATTTTTTGCAGTCTGGGGATTGAACCCAGGGACACTTTACCATTGAGCTACATCCCCAGCCCCTTTTATTTTTTATTTTGAGACAAGGTCTCACTAAGTTGCGAGGCTGTCCTCAAACTTGCAATCCTCCTGCCTCAGCCTCCCTAGTTGCTAGAATTACAGGGATTACAGGCATGCACCACCGCAACCGGCATAAGAATTACTTATTAGACACCTATTTTGTGCCAGGTGTTGAGTTATAGCAGTGCCCGAGACAGAAAAATCTCTTGCCCTCATAGGCTTTCCATTCTAGAGTGAGGAGAAGCGGAATATCAGAATTCCAGGTGATGAGAAAGGCCTAGGTGAGAAGAAAGGCCTAGGCCTGGGAGATCTGATTTAGGTAGGATAGGGTGGTGACATGTAAGCTGAGACCTGATTGTTGAGAAAGAATGTAGGGACAAGCATTGTTGATGGATGCCAAGTCCCTGGGGCAGATGTGGGCCTGACGTGTTTGGGTAATAGGAAGGAGAGCTCAGTGGCAATGGTTTGGTGAGTGACAGAAAAGCGGGAGCTGAAGTCAGTGGTTCAGGTAGGGATGGAGCAGCCGCCAAGGCTGCAGAAGCCAGGGCATGAGGTTTAGATGTTCAAGTGCAAGAGGAAACTACTGGTCTTAGCAAAGGGATGAAAGGACCTGAATTGTGCTTTATGAAGACTGAAGAAGGGGATCTGTAGGAGAGAGGTTGTACAGTCAGGCAGGCTGGACAGAGAGCAGGAGGCACAGGTCAAAGGCAAGGGGGATGGCTCTATCCTGATACACCTGTAGACAAAGCCTTCAGGTACTGCCTGACCAGACAGGGAACCTGTGAATGAGAGTAGGGCTTCCTGCATCAGCCAGGATTTGGCTCTGAACCTATGGGGCTTGAAACTCTTAGACTTGCCTTGGCCAATACCTTTGCCACAGGTGACTGTTTTTAAGCCAAATAAAATCAAATAAAAGTGAAAGTCAGTTCTTCAGTTTCAATGACCAGTGTGTGACTACCATGTTGGACAGCACAGAGAACTTTCCACCAATCCAGAAAGTTCTGGAGGACAGTGCTCCTTCCGACAGAACTTCACCTCATTAAGCCTCAGTTTCCTTATCTGCAAACTGCAAGGAGTCATAGTACTTCCTTGGTAGGGTGCCTGCGAGGGCTGAGGTAGCACCTGTTGAGCGCTTAATGCAGAAGTGGCACAGAACAAATTTTCATTAAATGTTGGGAGATTTGGTTCTGAAAATCCCAGATGCTAAATTCTGAAACCTTTTCCTGACCAAAGAAAAGGTGAGATGTCACTGACCACTGCCACCCTGGCCAACCCGTACGCCTTTCACGTCCCGCATAGGGCCAGACCTCCCGAGCCCCAGACCTGGGGCAGGACCCCGCACCCAGCGCCGCCTGCAGGAGATGCCGCGTCCTGCGGCGCGGGCCAGACCCGGCCTGGCCGGCAGGGGGCGCTGTGCGCGGCGGGCGGGGCGCGGGGTGCAGGGGGCGGGCGGGCGGGGGCCGGGCCGGGGCCGCGCGGGGGGCGAGTGTGCGGCTGGCCGGGCGGGACCGCAGCCGGAGCCCAGCCGGGACTGTCGCGCGGGCCCCGCCGGCGATGCCGCGCCCCGGGGCCGGGCTGTAGCGGGGCCGCGGCCGGAGCGCGCGCCGGGCAGGCCGGACATGGAGGTGGTGGACGAGACCGAGGCGCTGCAGCGCTTCTTCGAAGGTGAGAGACCGCGGGCTTGTGGGGCGGCGACTCTCCTGCGCTGGGATCCCCCAGCCGCTCTCCCGGGGGACGGGGACCGCCCTAGGCTCCCGCCACGCCGGGACCCCCAGAACACCTCCTCAGTGCAGGGATCCTCCTCCTGGTTGGCACCAGCCTGCCGTGCGCGTGGCCCCAGGACTGAGTCTCCCGGAGGTTACTACCCACCTCCACTGGACTGGGCTCCCCTGCCAGCCCAGCAACAGGACAGAGCTGTGTCCTCTTTCAGACTCAGGACTTGCAGTTCCCCTAACTGGTGGCACTCCCTCCCCAGCACACTTCCCGAGTCCGGGGACCCTCTGCTGTGCTTCCTTGGAACCCCATCCAGACCAGACCCAGCACACTTTCTAGGACCTTCTGTACCTATTAAGGCTGGCAAGCTAGTGCCCAGCCTGTTGCCCAGAGACCAAGACCCCCTTGTGTGCCTTTCAGGTTGGCCCCTCCCCTCAGTCTGACTCGCAGGAGCTTGGACCTCCTGGCTGTGTTCCCCTGGGAATAGAACCCCCTCAGGGACTGACCTCCTTGGAGACTTGTCACCTGCCTTGGGTAGTGTTGCTTTCTCCTCCAAAGCTGAAATCACCTTTGAAGCAGCTGCCTTTCCACCACCTGGGGTTGGGACCCCACTCTAGCATGCTCTCCTAGGGCTGGAACCTTCTCGAAACTGGCATCCCTGCCACCAGCCATCTCCGCTCTGGGGGACCCTTCCAGTCCCACAGAGGGCATCTCACCAGCCCCATGAGCCTCCCTGGGACCGTACACCCATTCCTGTCCCTGGAGCTGTGCTTCCTCCTCCCACAGGAGTGAGCTCACCTCCTCACCTTGACCCTGAAAGTACCCTCCTCGGGGTGGGATCTGTATAGACCCCACCATATTTTCTTCCCCCCACCCCCACGTTGGTTTTAGAAGTCCGCCTCTATGTTTAACCTCCTCCCTGAACAACTCCTGCCCCTCCTCCAGGGCTGCCCCTCCTGGATGAGTTCAGGAGGGAAGGGCCGCGTGGGAGGGGGAGGGGAGGGGGAGGTGCGGGCTGACATCCCCCAGCCGATCCTGCCTCTCACACCCATCTTGGAACATGTAGCCAGATGGCCCCTTTTGTGTCCCTCTCAACCATCTTGGGGAGCCTACCTGCTCACCCGGAGCCCCCAAACCCACATCCTGCTCTTGAGTACATTCAGAACCTTCCGTTAAGCTGAGGCTGCCTCTGGCCATGCTGTGACGGGGACTGTGGGGCCACTGCATGGGAATCGAGGCCCAGGTTTCAAGGCCAGTTCCCAGTTCCCTTGGGAATCCCCTGGGCCGGGGAGGAAGGCCTTTTTTGCCTCAGTTTCTCTCTGTGTGACCTGGGGGTGGGGACTTTCTTCAACTCCTGCTAGCTGAGTAGCGCAGACAAGGGCATCCGCAGGCCTCTGGCTGCCCCACTCTAGGATGCCGGACACCCTGGCAGACCCAAGTCCCCAGTGGCCAGGCTTGACTAGGTTATGTGGTTGACCCGGTACCGCTGGGCCCTTTGAGGGTTCTAGGCAGCCCTCATCACCCCCAGGGCCTCCCCTTCTCCCAGGACACTGTTCCTCCTTCAGGAGCTCTCCAGAGGTCTCTCGGGACTTGAGGTTCCCAGGACAGAGGGAAGGAGACCCTGGTCTTTGCCTGGGGGTACTGCTCAGGTGGCCTTGTGCCTCCTAAGTACTCAGATGACCCACGAACCCTGCCCACTTCATTCCCAGAGAGAGCCCTGGGCCTCCTCCCCCAGGACCTGGGCCTGGCAGAGGGGTGGACCTGCTGGCATGGGCTCCCGGCTCCTTCGCCAAACCTTTTCTCCTGGCCACGGGTGGGGGCGGGGAGGGGGGGCTGACGCCACAGCTCAGCCATGCGGCTGCCTGGCAGGGAGGCCGAGCTGCTCCCTCCAGAGAGATAAGAGGAGACTCAAGAATGTCTGTGGGGAGCAGGGCGGGTGTGGGGCCGCCCTCCCAGGAGGGCTGGGCTGTGGAAGTCTCCAGAGCTGGGATGGGGCGGGGGTGGGCTGTGAGGGTCGGCCTCTGGGGCTACTTGGGAGGGGAAGGCCTGGGGAATGGGGGGAATGACAGGGGGATGCTGTGGGGGCTGAGGGAGCCTGGGAGCCCAGGGCCCCGTGTGCTCTCGGGTGTGTGAGTCAAGGTGATGGAGGGGGAAGAGTTGGTGCGTGTGGACGGGTCTCCCCTGAGCTCGTGGGAGTCATGTGTGCTCCCACCCTCAGGGGTGGCAGCGCCCCGGCCCCTGGTGCCTGGGACATGAGTGGGTCATGGCGCTCCCTTAGCACACAGGCGTGTGTCCCGGGTCCTGCCTGTGCGCGTGGTGGGGCTGGGGGCTAAGGCGCTTTGGGCCTCGGGTGGGAAGCCGGGACAGGGCGGCCCCCTCGAGGCTGGTACAGCCGGGCCCCCGTGTGACCGCCTGGCTAATCCCCTAGAGAGAGGTAACAGCAGCCCAGATCAGCGGGCACAGGGCCTGTAGAGAGGGGACCTGACGGGCAGGATGCACTGGCTCCCAGCAGGTAACTGGGTGGAGGTGGCGGGTGTGCTTCTCATCTCCGGCCGGTTGGGGCCTTAGGCTCCCAAAGCCAAGGCAGGGACAGGACAGGCAGCACTGCAGGATCTGGCCAGGACCTTAAGAGCTTCTGGTGCAGGTTGGGCCACTCAGAGCTGTCTGATCCTGTCAGGGGCCTTGCTCTTCCTGGGACCCTTTTTCTCACCTGCAAGACAGGGGCGGGTGGTGGAGAAGGTTTCCATGGTGCCTTCCGCTCTGAGGCCCTGAAGTCCTGGGAGGGAGGATGTTGTAGAGTATGAATGGCTGAGCGCAGAGCGGGTGGGTGCTGGCTTCCTATTCTAGGAGATATAAGGCTCCAGAGCAGCCAGGGCCCCCAAGAAAGCAGGTCGGTGTGGAGGATCCTGGAGATGAGGAACTGGGACCCGCAGGTGCAGGCAAGGCCCCCACCCAGCCTCCAGAGACCCACCGAGGCCGGCAGGGGACCTGGATCTCCCTTCTGAACCCGATGTAGCGTGGACAGGTTTACTTCTTCTCTGGCCCCATGTCCCTTGTGAGAGTAGGTAGGCCAGTGGGACCCGAGCAGGTTCTTCAAATGTGATCATTTTTAGCCATCAAAGACAAACTCATGGCCTCCAGATAGGACATGCAAAGTGGACCAAGGGGGACTGGGCTCTCCCAGGACTCTGGTTTGAGGGACACCCTTCCTATGGAGGGAAGGCAGAAGGGGATGGAATGGGCCCCCTTTCCCCGGGGCCAAGACTATGGCTCCAAGAGGAGGGAGGTAGCCAGAGTTAGCCAGGGCCGCCCCCAGTTCTCTCCTCCACCCCCAGGGCCTTGAGTGGTGGGCTACCTGTCAGGGAGAGGAGCTCTGCCTGCTCTCTAGAGAGTAGGAGCCTCTGGTGGAGATTTGGGGGAGAGGACCCGTATCTGCCTGGGATCTGGATTGAGCTGGGAAGTGTGACCGGTGGGCTGTCTGCCTGCAGAGCACCCAGGGACTAGTGGATGGGGGAGGCAGCCAAATGTCCTGACCCCTGACACCTGGGAAAGGAAATGAGGTGTCTCCTAGGCCCATCCCCCAGGACTCCTGTCCTCGCCCCAATCCACAAGTGGATTGCCAGACCCACCCCTCAGGTCCTGGGGCCAGGCAGAGGGGAAGTGATCCTGGGGGGGTCTGACTCATCCCCACGTCCCCACCTCCAGTACAGAGCCACATGGCAGAGCTGGTGACAGGGAGTGTTCCTGGTCAACGGAGGCTGCAACTGATAGGTGAACAGAAGCCTTGGGGGTGGGGTGGGGGTGCATCCTGGGCAGGACTCTGGGAGGGCTTGGGGTCAGCCCAGGGGTGAGGAGCAGGCCACAGCAATCCCTGCACTTGGGGTCTCTCCCAAATCTGGGGGACTAGACAGAGTGTTTCTTAGGGTCTTAGATGTTTGGGGACAGATAGGTCACTGGGCAGAATGGCCTCCTCCCTGGGAACCTGACCCCCTTCCCAACTGCCAAGAGGTCTCGGCACTGGGGGACCCTGGCAGCAGAGGCTGCTGGGTAACAGCCCAGTAGGGCTGCTGATTGGCTGCTGCCCATGGACTTTGCCCTCCCCGATAAGGACCAGAGCAGAAATCATTAACCGAATCATTAACTGGGGGTGGCCCCGCCCTGGGCAGGCAGCCTGCCCCCTGATTTCCACCTTTTTCCTTCTCTGGCCTCGGTTTCCCTCCGACCCGGGGAGCTGGGGAATGGTGGGCCTCCTCTGACATCGGGGCAGTGGCCCGTGGCTGGGGGCAGAGGAGGGATGATGTAACGGGCTGTGTGGGAGCTGGGTGGGCAGCTGCCTGCAGAGTCCCCCATGGGTGTGTCCCTGCCCCTCCTTGTTCTCACTTCTCATCTGTAAACGGGGAGTAGAGTTGTAGTGCGGGTTAGCACCTCCTCCCAGGGCCTCTGTGAGGACTGGTACGACAGCACCTGGGAAGGGCTGGGTTAGGGCCTGGCCTGGGTCCTGTGCCCTAAATGTCAGCCTCCGTCCACTGCGTGTCCCACAGGCTGGCACAGGCTCACCTGCAGGCCCCGGGCAGGTGTGACGGGCCCCACCTGGAGGATTACTGGCCCACAGGGTGGGTTGATGCTCCCAAGCTCAGGCAGGGGCCCTGCAGCTGATGCTGTATGCTTTGGGATAGCCTCTCACCCTCTTTGGGTCCTTATTTCAGGGGTGAGGGGAACTGTGAGCCCTTGAGTGTGGCTTGTGTGCAGGGGCCTCAGCACGACAGGTCTGGCCTGGCCTGGTCCTGGTGCTGGGTCCTGGTCCCCAGCAACATCGTTTCGGCCTGTTCCATCCTCCCCCTGGGAGATGCAAGACTTGTTCCCAGGGGACAGGGAGGGACCCAGTCTGGCGAAGGCCTGGAGCGCGCGGCCGGGTGCTCTGCACTGTGGTCTTCCTGGGGTCCTGCCTGGAAAGTAGCCGGGGGAGACGCCGGGGAGAGGACGGTGCTGTGTCGAGCTCCTCGGGGTGGCCACAGCAGAGGTGGGACGGGATCCTGGTCACAGCTGGGTGCTAGCCTGGGATGGACGGGAAAGGGCCTCCCCTCAGTGCACACTGGGGGTCCTGACCCACTGCTGAAGGCCGGGCTCCGTGATGTCCATCCAGCCCTTAGCCCCTCCCTCTTCTGGTCAAGGTTGTCCGTGTGAGCAGACCCCAAAAGTGCCCAGGCCTGGAGGGGGAGGGGGAGGAAGAGCAAAGAGCCCGAGGAGGGGACAGTTTGGTCCAGAGCCTTCTGCGGCCTCCATGATAGACATCCTGTCCTTGTCCTGGGCTGTTTGTCCTCCTCTGCCAGCAGCTTGGGTCTGTGGCTAGCTTTCCTGGTAGCTTGGAAGCGGGGGTGGGGGGTGCTGCCCTTCCTGGGCTGACTCAGTTGGGTCTGGCTCCGGTGGGGAGGGGGATTGAGGGAAGGAGAGGGCGGGGAAGGTGGGTTGGGACCCAAGTGTATGAAGCTGTGCCCTGAGAGGGGCGATGGCCTCGGCCTGCCTCGGTCCTGTGCCTGGGTCCTGGTGCACATGCCGTGAGTGTGCACAGGCATGCTCTGGCCTCAGGGCCTCTGTCCCCACGGCCTGGATTCTAAAATGCAGTGGATTTCACTGACCTACCTTGTCACCTGACTCTGTCCCTTGCAGTGTCAGCTCCTTGCAGGGGTCTTGCCTCTTGTTCGCCACTGTGTTCCCAGAGCCTAGCACTGTGCCTGACACGTGGTGAGCGCTTACCTGAATGAGCCAAGTGTGTGTCAGTGTGTGCTGGGCAGGGGCAGGGGCAGGCCGGGGAGGATCATGCACATCGGTGGACACCTGACCCTGGGGTGTGCCCATATGTACGTGTATGCATGTTGGAGTGTGCCGTATGTGGGGAACGCTGCTGTGTTCATACAGACGGGCGCGGGAACTCGGCTGCACGGTCGCTGCACAGCCTGTGTGGCCTGCCTGCCCTCGTTCCTGTAGGACAGGGTCAGAGGCACTGGGTGGAGACTAGCTTTTCCCTGTGGAGTGAAGTCTGCGGGCCCCAGAGAGAAACAGTGTCCCGGGACCCAGTGTGGGCTGGCCCAGGACTCTTGACCTGACTTGGGGGCATCTTAGGGCTGCGGCCAAGGCCAAGAGGCTGGACTGTGCCACCCACGTACAAGG
Organism: Marmota flaviventris; assembly: GCF_047511675.1. Taxonomy (NCBI): domain Eukaryota; kingdom Metazoa; phylum Chordata; class Mammalia; order Rodentia; family Sciuridae; genus Marmota; species Marmota flaviventris. Next base: position 11,103,467 of record NC_092506.1, on the reverse strand, counting down.
ATAGCAGCACCTTACTGTTCATGCCTCAGAGGACTTAGGATGAGGTGTGGGGCCCCCTGGAGTCTCTAGAGGTCCCTGGAGCAGATGGGTGGGAAGGTGGAGGGGAAGGGGTGGAGTGGAGAGGTGTGAGGGCGGGAAGGGGGGTGGGAGAGACAGAGATGGGAACAGATAGTGGAATGGCCTCCTGGGGCTCACCTGGCTTAAGGCTCCCACCACCCTGGGATGCAGGGGTTCATGCTCTCCTTGAGAGAGAAGCAAGCCAGGACTCAGAGAGGTCAGGGTACTTGCTGAGGGCCACACAGCAAGGAAGTGAGGGTTCACATTGGAAGCCAGGCCTCTTGGACCCACAGGCCCTCATGATGCCCTGAAGGTGCTCAGGTGGGTAGTTTCTCTATTTCCTAGAGGTAGGACACCCCTCAGATTCAGATGCCTGGGGTGGACACTCAGGGGACAGGCTTGGGTCCTGGTGCCTTGTCCACCCCAAGTTCAGAGCAACCAGGTCTGACCAGCATCCTCAGACCCTGGCCCACCCTGCCCACAGCCACGTGGCCGATGGGATTTCCGCCATGTTTGGGGCATGAATTGACAAGTGCCCCATTGACGGGCAAGGGAGGGGGTGGGCAGGGCACAAGCCTCCCACTGTGCCGGGTCCCCACCCTCCCCCGTCCCATGGGACAATGGCCCAGACTCAGCCAGCAGCCACAGCTGGTGGGGGGGGGGGGGCATGAGCACGAGGAGGGGTGTGAGGGAGGGGCCCAGGGTGGAGAGACCACCTGGGTCCCTGCCTGCTCCGTCCTGCACCTGGCTGGGTCCCCTCAGTTCCTCTCCTGCCCAGCTGGGTGGTCTTGAAGCGAGGTGGAGAGAGGAAGGGAGAGGGCCACTTTCCCACCGTCTGGCCCACCCAGGAAAGACCAGTGTCTGGCTCCTGTTCAAAGCAGGTAACGAAGGGCCTCAGGGAGGAGAAGCAGCTGGGCACTGGGCCCGCAGGACGGGGCAGCCCCCGGGGAGCCTGTGCTCTGGACCAGAAGCACAGGATGGCCTAGGTCCCCACGCCAGCAGGCCTGGTCCCAGACTCTGGCTCGCCACTCCACGATTCCTCCCTTGGACTTTTCCTGTGTGCCTACTGTGTGCTGGGATACTGGTATCCCAGAAGGGTATCCCTGGAAACCCCCAGCCTCAGTTTCCTCATCCGTAAACAGAGAGAAAGGAAAGCACCTGCCCTTGGCGGGTGTCAGAGAGCTGAGTGGGCGCCTAGTGAAGGGTGTGGTGCGGGGCTCCACCCCGGGGTCTGTGCTGATGGGACGGTCCAGTGGGCCGGGGGGACAGTCTTGGGATGATTTCAGCGGAAGCCTGAAGAGTGAAGAGGAGCCACTTTCTCTGGCCGGGGGAGCAGCTGTGCAGAGGGCCTGATGTGGGGGTGGGATGGGGGTGTGTCGGGATGGGAAGGAAGAGGGAATTACGGGGGGAGGGCGCTCTGGGGCAGGAGGAGGCTGGGGCGGGCAGGTGAGGGGCCAAAGTGCCCAGCCTTGGACACCTGGAGGGCCCGGGGCCTCCTTATCCAATATCCGAAGGGGAGCAGGACAGGGATGCGGTTTGTGACCTCATGGCGGCACTTTTCCGTTGTGGGGCCTTGTGCAGCCTCTGGCAGCTCCCGTCCAGGGAGCCTCCTTCCAGGGAGGCCTTGAGGACCAAGGTACCCATGTTGGGGTCCAGTGACGGTCTGGGGCTCTTTAGGCAGCAGTGGGGAGGGGCACCCTCTACCTGCGCCTGGGGTTCTGCTCCAGCCTCTGGGTTCCAGGGTCCAGCAAGTGCCCATGTTGGTACTGATCTCCAGTGTGGCTCATGGGACATGCTGGGGCCTCTGTCTGGTGGCTGGTCTCTTTGTCTGGACAGTGTGGGGAGAAGACCAGGCCGTCCTCAAGGGCCTCCAGGGAGAGGGCGGGGGTCGGCCTTCCTCGGGAGGCCCTCCAGCTCGCCAGCCGTCCAACTCCCCCCGCCCCGGGCCCACCCCCAACCTGCCCGTCGCTCCCTCCTCCCCCTCCGTCCGCCCGGCCCCTGGCACGGGAGGGTCCCTCCTCCCCCCAGCCACATCTGGTTCTTGTTAGGGTCTCCCAGGATGCCTCTGCCCGAGGCCCCCCACCCCACCCGGGGAGGTGGGCAGGAGGATTAGGGGCGATTAGGAGTGCTCCTGGCGGGAGGAGGCAGGAGGAGGGCTGGGCTTGTTATAAATAGCAGCACCATGACCACGGCAGCCCATCATTCCCGCGGATTCCAAGTTCAGCCTCCCAAACCTGCGCTTCAGCTGTCAGGACGGGGGCCACGCTCCAGAACCTTCCTTCTTCCCCATTCCCTGGGCTTGACCCGCCCTCCAGAACCTTCCAGCCCGTCCTGCAGTGACACCACCAAGATCCAGGGGTGACTGGGAGGGAAAATGCACGAAGCACTTAGAACTGTGCAGGGCTTCAGCCAGCCTGAGCGCTTTCCGCTACTGTCACCATCGTTGTCCTCGTCACAATCATGAATCCCAAAATAGTGGTAGGCACTCAGTAGGAGCTACCATCTTCATTGTCACCACTATGGTGGGATTGAGTGGCGCGGCACAGGCAGAACGCTTGCACATGATGAATTCCTATGCCTGGCACACAGTAGGTGCTTAAAATTGGCAAGTGTGGTTACCAGGGAAGGACGGGAGGGGCGGGAATGCAGCATGCAGATAGTCTTTCCTAGCTCAACAAGTTTCTCTGTGGTCAGCCATTGGCCGCGCGTGGTGGGTGTCTCCGTTGCCAGCTGGGTGAGCAGGGTGGGGGTCAGCAGGAGGGCCCTGGCCTGTGCAGGCAGCGCGTGACTCCTAGGAGGGCTTAGCTCATTAATCACCTAAGCGGGGCTCAGCATTCTTGAAATGCCGCTGGGGCCAGGGAGGGGCCTGGGCTGGGGGCTCAGGGACCCCAGGGATCGGATCGGGGCTGGGAAGGGAAGGGAAGGTGTTCGCTGAGCCCTCACCGAGTGCCGGGCACCTCGAAGACCTGTCTCCACAGACTCACAGCTACCCTAAGAAGCGTTCCCTATTCTTGTCCCATTTTACTAATGAGGAGACTGAGGCTCAGAGAAGGCCTGGCCTACCCAAGGTCACACAGCATGGAGTGGCTTAGCTGGGTTCTGTTCCTGTGCTGTCTGAGTTCTGTTCCCAGGGCTCATCAGAGAGGGGGGCCTGAAGTGCAGACCCCAGACTTGGGGCTCCGGGGGCCTGTGGAAGGAGCCTTCCTGCCTCAGTGGGACTGGCCAGCCCAGGTCAGCAGGGTGGGTGGAGCAGCCCTCCATTATCGGGGTTGACGCATCTCCTACGTCAGCCCCCTTATCACCCCGCCCTCTGGCTCCCCCCCCCGCAAGGTGACCCTGGGAGAGGAAAGGCCAGCGCCAACCCCCCTCCCCCCTCCGTCATGATGCCCAGGAGCCTGGACTGCCTTTTCTCTGAGTCCCTCCCCTTCATGGGGCCGGGGCCAGCAGGGAGGGCCCAGAAAGGGCCACAGTGGAGAGCAGAACCCTGAGCTCCGTGGAACCCCGCTGTGGGACAGGGCAAGCCCTCCTCCCTGTGGGCCTCTGCCTCTCAGACCAGGGGTCAGAGGAGCCCTGTGACCGCAGTGGAGCCAGCTGCAGGTGGCTCCCCACTCCCGGGCTCCCCAGGAGTGTGGTCCTGCTCACGTGCCCGCAGCTGGCTGTCTGGATCCTGGAGGACAGGGCAGGACAACCCGTGCTGCATCTGAGCCATGGAGGGTAGTGGGCCTCAGCTCCCCAAAGCACCTCGTTTGCTCTCACAGTCCCACAGACACGGGGACAGGCACCCCATGCTACAGAGGAGAGGGAAATTTGTGGCTCATGTCACCAATCCAGAAAGGAGCGCGGGGGTGCAAGGGTGGCCCCCTCGTCCCCAGATCTACACTCTGGGCCTCTCACCTCTCTGGAGGTTGGAGGTGGCCTTGTGGGCCGGGGTGGGGGGGATCATCAGTCCCTCCTGAAGGGTGTCAGGGTGGCCAGTGAAGGACCCCCGCCTGGACACACAGAGGGGAAGAGCTTGGGGCCTAGGTCTGCAAGGCTGGGCCTGGGGGAGGACGGAGCCCAGAGGCGTAGGGTCGCCAGGGCTGTGGCCCTCTAGCCCAGCTCCCCGCTCCCTGCAGGCCACGACATCAATGGCGCCCTGGAGCCCTCCAACATCGACACCAGCATCCTGGAGGAGTACATCGGCAAGGAGGACGCCTCGGACCTGTGAGTCCCCGGCCCCTTGGCCAGCCGCTGCTCACCCTCTGCGCAGACCCCGCAGTCCCACCTCGGAAAGCTGCTCCTCCCCCTCTCCCAACATGGCGCCCTCTGCCATCCGCACAGTTCCCTCGGGAGGGGCGGCCGCTTCCCAGGCCTGGCCCACGGCTGGGCTGACCTCGTCCCTTCTCCGCAGCTGCTTCCCCGACATCTCCGCTCCAGCCAGCGCCGCCTCCTTCCCCCACGGGCAGCCTGCAGCCCCTGGCTCCAGTGGGGTCCACCACCTGAGCTCCCCTGGGGGTGGACCCTCCCCGGTGCGCCACGGTCCCCTCCCGCCCCCGAGCTACAGTGCCCCACTCAACTGCAACAACAACAACGGCATGGGCGCCGCCCCGAAGCCCTTCCTGGGGGGCTCGGGGCCCCCCATCAAGGCAGAGCCCAAGGCTCCCTATGCCCCAGGGTGAGTGAGGGCGGGGAGCGGATGGAGTGGGAAACCTGCGCCTGGTGGCCTCAGGCCTGAAGGTGCTGGCAGCAGGCAGCAGGCAGGGCCCAGGCCACGGGTTGCCCCGCGGTGGACCAGTGGGCAGCCGGCGGGGTCTGAGCCAGGCTGTGAGGAGGGCTGATGAGGTGCACTGTGGACAGGAGCGGGCGGGGCTGGAGGCCTCCTCTGTTTCCATCCCTGGGAACCCCAGCACACACAGGCACAAACCCAGGTACCCAAACACCTCCACAGCCCCGTCCAGGCCCAGGTGCGTGCAGTTGACATTTTCTGTGGCCCTGGGAATTGCCTGGGGCTCATATGTGGTCCCCGGAGCCACATCGCATCCCAACACAGCCTCACTCTCCCGGGCCCAACCTGGCTCCCCGCATCACTCTGAGGAGTCCACACCAGTGGACTGACCCTGGCTGAGCCTTGGCCTGGCTTCAACCAAGGATCCAGGTGACCACCAGCCTAGCCAGACTCCAGGGCGACCCCTGACCCCACGGGCTCGTGGGGAGAGGCAGAGAACATGGGTGTGCCGTGCTCTGCAGACGAGCTGGGAGAAGTTCTGATTCCCCAGCCTGGGCATGGGCAGGGACCCTGTGTCTGGGTGGGAGAGGGTTGGAGTGCGGGGCAGGAACCACACTGTGCCCAGGTAGCCTGGCTGTGGCTCCTGTGCCGGCCTCCTGCCCTGGTGATCTACAGCCTCCTTCTCTGTTAAGGGAGCCCCAGAGGCTTCCTCCTGAGGGCCAGGTGGGAGTAAGCAGAGGGGTGTGCAGGGGGGATAGTAGCCCTGGGACGCTATTGGCAGGGTTTCCCAAGTCCCGGGCTGATAGTGGCCAGGCTGGGGTGCCAGGGCTGAACCTCTGCAGCAGATGGCAGGCTGACGGTTTGAGGCCATGCCACTGTTCCTGAGACACAGAGGCCTGAAGGCAGAGAGGAGAAAACCAAGATTCAGCTAGTGCCCGCTGACTGCCCCCCAGTGTCTGTGTGTGGGGACCCTGCTCTGGGGGGACCCTGATGCCGGCCTTAGGAGCTCCTCCTAGAGGATTCTGATGGCTCTGAAAGGGAAGAGGGCTTGTCCAGAGCCACACAGGGACCCAGGCCTAGGTGGGTTTGCTGCTGAGACGGGGAGAGGGGTATTAATACCTCACAGAGCTGAAGGTGTGGCTCAGTGGTAGGGCACTCTCCCTGCATGGGCAGGCTCTAGGTTCCGACACCAGTGACCAGTGCTGGGAAGAAATCAATCAACCAACCAATCAATCAATCACCAAATACAGGCATAAGGAGAAGCGAGATAAATTTAAGAAGAAAGAATGAAAAGTGCAGTGGACCCAGGACGTTTGGTGGCAGAGACTGGATGGTGGGAAAGACCCTAACTCAAGGCCCTTGTCAGGAAGTGCAGAGAGAGGTGGCAGGTGGACTTGGAGCTGGACAAACCAGGATCCGCCCACGGGCCCCGAGGCTGTGGGGAGAGTATGGTGCCAGTCCCCACCTGCTTTTTGGTGTCACCTCACACAGCCTTGTTTTAGGGTCTGCATTCTTGGGTTGTTTTCATAGATCTGTAAACAAGGACCAAAGGGACAGGTGGCTTGTCCAGGGATGCCCTGGGACTCCAGGGTGAGCGCAGGCTGTGTCCATGATGGCTCCGAGTCCCTTCTGGCAGTTCCCTGGGTACCATGGAGGGGAGTCTCTGGATAAGGGGACCAGGGATGGCCAAATAGCCTCCTTGCTCGTAGGCCACAGCCCCTCCTCTTGCTGGGCAAGCACAGGGCTCACACAGGACGTGTTGACCTCTGGGGCTTGAGTTTGTTCTTTTTGCTGAACCACTGATAAAATAAAACTTGCAAGGAAACAAAAAGCCAGGCCCAACAGAACTGGCTCCCTGCCCAGCCCACACCTGCCTGGCAGGGCAGCCCCCAGTGACCCGCTGAACTACTGAGGCCCGGCACCCAGGCCCAGTGCCTCTGGGAAGCTGAACGGCTCTGGTGGGTACAGGGAGAGGGGAGCAGGCCTAGGCCCCTAGGGAGGGGGTCCTTGAGTCCCTGTGTCATCATCAGGGACCTGGTTACCAGTCCACAGGGGCCATTAGGTCTGAGGGGATCCTAGATCCTAGGCAAGACCCCAAGGCCCCCACCCACAATTCATCACCTGACCCTGCCAGGCACACCAAGGTAGGTGGCACAGAGAAAGCGTAGGGTGACTCCAGCCTCTGGGGGGTGTCTGTGGACCCCAACTCACAGAGGGGCTGCCCGGCCTGAGGGCTGGGGACCCGGCCGCTGGCCCAACAGCCCCTCCTCCGGTCCTTGCAGCACCCTGCCGGACTCGCCCCCAGACTCGGGCTCCGAGGCCTACTCCCCGCAGCAGGTGAACGGTGAGTCGCGGGCACCGCCTCCCCGCTGGTGTGCACCAGTGGTTGGGGCTGGTTGGGGCAGCCTTATCGGGAGGAGAGGGAGGGGGCCAGCGGCTGCCCAACGGGCCAAGATTATCGCTGGTCAAATACTGCCCGGCGCTGGCTATTGTTCCCCATGGGCGGGTGGGGAGCCCGGCCCTGCCTCCGAGCAAGTGTCCCTGCCGGAGATGCCACCGCCTGGCCGCCTGCGCCATCATGGACGCGCCCTTCGGCGGTAAGTGGACGGCTGGGAAGGCCCAGGTGCAGTCTGAGCAGAGGCCTACCACCGCTGGGCCCACCTCCCCTTACGGGGGTGCTTAGGGGTGCAGTGGCCCCCAGGTGGTCAAGAACAGAATGACCACGGGCAGCTGGCTCCCCGCAGCCTGAAGAGGGGTCAAGAGTTCTGTTTATCTTACCCAAAACATCCCTGGAATGCCTCCTGGGGAACAATGGGAGCCGGCCTCCCCCTCCGGCCAGTGGGGGGCTGGCCCCTGGAGCCCAGGAGAGGGGCTGCTGCAGGGAGGAGGGCCCGCCTGCAGCCGAGAAGGGGCTGGGGGTCTCCAGACTCCCCTTCCTGAGGCCAAAGGAGGGTCAGGCCTGAGAGGAGCTGGGGGCCTGGAGGAACCTTGAGATGGGGATCTTCTTGGGGAGCTGGGCCTGCCTCATCTTAAAAGAACCGGCAAGGACAGGGCAAAGGCCACGGTCCTCCTGCACAGGGTCTTGCTTCCCTGCCCAGGCTCTAGTGACCAGCTGACTCCCCGGCCCCTGGGCTTGGGGACTTGGCTCAGGAGGGGGTGGAAGCTGGAGACCCTGCCTAGGGAGATCGGTGTCTGGAACCAGAGTGAGGGTGGTCTCTGATGCCCAACCCCCATCTCTCCCACAGACCCCCATCTCCTACGCACAATAACCCCTGAGACCCTGTGCCACGTGGGGGTGCCCTCCCGCCTGGAGCACCCGCCCCCACCTCCAGCCCACCTGCCAGGCCCCCCGCCGCCCCCGCCGCCCCCACCTCACTACCCTGTCCTGCAGCGGGACCTGTACATGAAGGCCGAGCCCCCAATCCCGCCGTATGCTGCCATGGGGCCGGGTCTGGTGCCTGCGGATCTCCACCACACCCAGCAGTCCCAGATGCTGCAGCACTTGCTGCAGCAGCACGGAGCTGAGTAAGGCTGGGAGCCCCCGCGGAGAGTGAGGGGCAGAGCAGGTGCAGGCCGCCAGAGGGGGAGGGGGTGGGGACACGCTGTAGGGGGCAGGGGCTCTGCAGGGAAGATGGGGGGGGCAACCTATTTATACCTAAGTGCCCAGTAATGCCCTGGGGGATTTACAGCGGCTACTTGCTCAGGACTGACATTTCCACTGAGATAAACTGAGGTTCTGAGGAGGGAAAGTGGCTCCTCCAGATCGTGCCTCCAGGAGAGGGCAGAGCCAGGAATTGAGCCTGTGGCGATACTCTTACCCAGGCACAGGTGGTTTCCAGCCGATCATGGAGTCCTCCCCAACCTAAGGAGGTTCCTGGCCTGGACCTAAGCACCCTGCTCTGACTCCAACCTGGGCACTCGTCATTTTTATCTGTTTTTATCTTCCATGACTTTATATCTGTGTTGCGCATTGAAATTTCATCAAAGATTTATAAAGTTCAAGGAAAGAGTCTTCTTCAAAACATTTTGTAGCTGGGCGTGGTGGCACCTGTAATCCCAGCGGCTTGGAAGGCTAAGGCAGGAGATTGCAAGTTCAAGGGCCAGCCTCAGCAATTTAGCAAGGCCCTAAGCACTTTAATGAGACCTTGTCTCCAAATTAAATAAAATAAGGGCTGGGGATGTGGCTCAGTGGTTAAACACCCCTGGGTTCAATTCCTACCAAGAAAAAAAAAAATTCTAACCAGATGGGGAAAGGAGTGCTGTGCAGGTCACCCAAACCTGCGCCTGTCCCCTGCCTCGGGAAACTCCCCACCTGGCCTTGTGGTCCAGGCCCTGTGTGGTCTGACTCTGGAGGCTGCTTGCAGAGCCCCCACTAGAAGGAGTGATGCTATAAGAAATCTGTCACCTGATGTGTGCCGGGCCTTTGCTGGGCCTGCTGGAGACACACAGACCAGTCAGGTGTGCCTCCTGTCCTCCTGGATGCCACAGTCTAGCCCGTGGGGAAGAGGGACAGAGAGAGAATGACAACGCTGACCAGTGGTGGGAGTGCTGAGGAGGCCACGTCCCAGGGCTTCCCAGAGGGAGTGTCCTCTGGGCTGTGCCCAGCCTGTTAAGACAGCAGGGAGAGGGGAGAGGAGTGGGCACTGCACAAAGGCAGGGGGCTCAGAGAGAGCCAGCCCCCACGGCGCACACCTCTGCCTCCCCAGGCTCCCCACACACCCCTCCAAGAAGAGGAAGCACTCAGATTCGCCCCCCAACACCCTCAATGCCCAGATGCTGAATGGGATGATCAAACAGGAGCCTGGGACCGTGACAGCGCTGCCCCCACACCCTGCGCGAGCCCCTTCCCCACCCTGGCCTCCCCAGGGCCCACTCTCACCGGGCCCCGGCTCCTTGCCGCTCAGCATTGCCCGGGTCCAGACACCGCCGTGGCACCCTCCAGGTGCACCCTCACCAGGTACGTGGCTGGCCCTCCCTTGGAGTTGGGAGTGGGGCCTGGAGACCAGGGCCCACGTGGGTGTCCCCTTCCTTCAGGTCTCCTGCAGGACAATGATAGTCTCAGTGGCTCCTACCTGGACCCCAACTACCAGTCCATCAAGTGGCAGCCCCATCAGCAGAACAAGTGGGCCACACTGTACGATGCCAACTACAAGGAGCTGTGAGTGATCAGTGTCGCCCGGCCACCCCATCTTAGGACAGCTCTGGATCTCACCGAGGTCCTAGATCAGGGCCTGGGAGCACCCAGGGTACAGGATGATCCCATTTTACAGAAGAGCAAACGGGCTCAAGAAAGAGCCAGGCCAGCCCCAGGCCTCCCCAGGAGGTGGTGTGTGCCAGGGCGGCCAGTCTGGAGGAAGTGGGCGGTGGGTGTTTCCAGACTCCGCCTCCCCCTCCACCTACTCCTCCTCCGCCTGCATTCCAGGAAGGTAGCCGGAAGCTGAGTGTAAGCAGGGCCCTTCCAGAGCCCCCTCCCTGTGGAGGGGGTTGGGCAGGACCGGGTCAGGGTCTGTCTGGTCATGTGGATTCAGCTTCCTGGGCTCTAGGCCAGGAGCCCTGTGGGGAGCACTCCCCTTGTCCCCCGCCAAGGCTGGTGTGTAGGTGAGAGGGCAACTCCCCTCAACCCACTTTGGACACTTCCAGGCCTGGCGGGGTGGCTGGGGCGCTGACCAGTCTCTTGGGGTTGGGCGCCCCAGGCTGTGTGGGATTCTTAGCCAGCAGACCCCAGGGCTAGGGAGTGGTCCAGCTGCTATGGCAGCTCAAGCTCCCATGAGGTCGGCTGGTGTGGGAGGGGGTGTCTATGGGAGCGCAGTCCGGCCTGGGGAGGAAGCCCTCTACTCTTACAAGGTGCACTTGATACACGTTGGGCCAACCTGTCATCCCAGGACCCTAGGTTAGGAAGCTGGCAGCAGAGGTGCCGTGTAGCCCAGGCACTATCTCCACACTTTGCTGGGTTGAGCAGGTGGGTGGAGCCCCAGGAGGAGAGGCCGGGAGCCCAGGCCTTCCTGTAGGCCTAGGCCAGGCCCAGAGGCCTCTTCCCATGAGTCTGGAAGCATTGTCCCCACCCACCTTCCTCCAGGCAGGCACCAGGCACTCCTGTGACCTGGGTGACGGTGGCAAAGCCATAGGATAACACTTGCCTTCTTTACTGCCACCTGGAGGTCCCCAAAGGGACCAGATTGCTACTATCTCCAGCAAAAGAAGGGCAAACTCCCGCTGAGTCTGAGGGGGCATCCAGAAGTGCCCCTCCCTGCTCTGGCAGACCCAGGAATCAGAACGAGGGTGTGTGGGGACTTGAACACGTGGGGGGGCAGGGGCTGGACCTGCCTGCAGCAGAGCTGGCGCCTGGTTCCACGGTTTCCATGGCAACCAGCTGTCACTTGCCTTGAGGCTCTGCAGATGCAGCCCCTCTCACCCCATTCCCATGAGGGAGGGGGCTTCGGCAGCCTTCTGGGAACCAGCCACATGTGGTGAGGGCCATCAAGCCCCCTCCTCAGGAGTTCCTTCCTGCTTGGTGGGCCTCAGGGACTTGCCCTGCACCCTCATCACCAGGCATGTCGAGGAAAGATCATCTGCCGAGGAGTTGACATCTGCACGTGAATCCTCCTGGGGACTCAGTTTTCTTTTCTGGGAAGTGGGGACAGCACCATTGGTGGTTTGAGGATCTTGAGGTAGAGAACAGGAAATTGCTTTGGAACAGGGTGTGTAGGGGAGGGAGTGACATTCCAGGCCTGGCTTTCACCTGTCCCCCAGGCCTATGCTCACCTACCGTGTGGACGCTGACAAGGGCTTCAACTTTTCGGTGGGGGACGACGCCTTCGTGTGCCAGAAGAAGAACCACTTCCAGGTGACGGTGTACATCGGCATGCTGGGGGAGCCCAAGTACGTCAAGACGCCCGAGGGCCTCAAGCCCCTTGACTGCTTCTACCTGAAGCTGCATGGAGTGAAGGCAGGTTTGGGGTTCAGCCAGGAGGGCGGGCAGGAGGGCCAGAGCGTTGTGGAGGAACTCCGTGACCAAGCCCACCCCGCAGCCGGGGCCTCCGCCTCTTCTCCCGGGGGCTGCCCGTGACCATCTCATGCTCTTTCATCCTTCTCCACTCCGTGACCTCAAGTCTGCATCCTCAACCAAGACCCACCTCCTGGCCCCTCTGTAGCCACCTCAGCTCTGCGTCCCTGCGACCTTGCTTCCACCCAGAGTTCCCCTTCAGGGAATGGAGTCCAGGGTCCTGGTCACCCAAGCCATAGACGTGGGGGCCCTGTCGCACTGACCTCATCTTGCACCTGGCCCTGCAGTTCTCCTGGAGCACCCTTTCGCCTAGGCCCCCTTCCTCCCCTCCTTCCGTTGGCCTCTTCCCTGTCCCCGTCATCCCTGCTCCTTGCCCGAGTGGCCCTGACTTGTGACACAGGTGGTAATGGCATGCCCCACTCTTCCAAAACCCCAGTGTTCTCCCAGCACAGCCACAGCTTCCCAGTGAGCCCACCAGCTCCTCGGAGCCAGCCCTTCCCTCTCTCCCTCCCTCCCAGCCCCTGCCTTCCCCTAGGCGGCTCCCAACCCATCCTCCTCCTCCTGGCAGACTCCACACTGGTTCATGCTCAGGAAGCCTGCCCTTAGGGGCCCTATGGGACAGCCATTCTGTGGTTGATCTGGAGCCAGAGAGGTCCCTGGGAGGTCCCCCAGCTCTGTCTGCCTCAGTGTCATGAGTGGCTCAGCCAGTGTTCATGGAGGGGTGGAGGTGGGGAGCATGTAGGTGTGGGTGTGTGGGACGGGCTGTGAGCGTAAGGGGAGGATGCACGGTGACCATGTGTGCTCCATCATGCAGCAGTGGGGCATGGTGGAGCATGGTGGCTACATGCGCACTTGCTGTGGGGTGGTGTGGTGTGTCAGGTGCTGCTGCATAGACGGCCCCTGAGTTTGTGGGGTAGGGAGGCTGAGGGTCGAGCTCTGCTCCGTTCCCTCACCCCCCCGGTTCTTGCTGGGCCAGGCCCAGGCTGAGAGGATGAAGGAGGGCAGGAGCAGGTGGGGAGACCCACTCTGAGCCTCTGCTGCTCTCTATCCTACCCAGTTGGAGGCCCTGAACCAGTCTATCAACATTGAACAGTCTCAGTCAGACCGAAGCAAGCGGCCCTTCAACCCTGTCACGTGAGTGTCTGGTAGGGGTGGCGGGTGCTGGAAGGGCCTCCCCTGGAGCTGGCTTGGGAACTGAGGGGGCCAGGTAGAGTGTCCACCTCCCGAATGCTCCTGGCCTGTGTATCCCTCTGTGGCCTGGTTCTTGACAGCCTCCCTCCCTCCCCCCTGAGCACCCTGCCCCTCTTCTGCAGGGTCAATCTGCCTCCTGAGCAGGTCACAAAGGTGACTGTGGGACGGCTGCACTTCAGTGAGACCACTGCCAACAACATGCGCAAGAAAGGCAAGCCCAACCCTGACCAGAGGTGAGCAGGTTGGGCCCCTGCCCCAGGAGCTGCTCTGCTCTGAGCAGCAGGGTCAGGAAGACACCACCCATGGGGCCTGCCAGTGGCCGAGGTCACAGACTGGCCATCTCATAGATTAGGGGCTTGAGGTTCAGAGCCCTTCACTGAGTTAAGATCATCAGAGGGGCAGAAGCCTCTGCTTCCCCACTGTGGGTCCTGGGGACTTCTGCCCCCTAGTGGAGGCTCAGGTTCCTTTGTAATGTACTGTTAATGCCACTTTTTGTTAATTTACTTTTTTAGTTGTAGTTGGATACAATATGTTTACTTTATTTATTTATATGTGGTGCTGAGGATTGAACCCAGGGCCTCACAGGTGCTAAGCGAGTGCTCTACCGCTGAGCCCCAGCCCCAGCCCCAGCCCCAGCCCCTTTAATGCCACTTTTTGAGGGTGGGTTGAGACCTGGGAGCTATGTACACTGCACACAAGGCCCAGAAGGGGTGGCCAGGGACAGATGGGCAGGAACCTAAGCACCTCTGAGCCTCCTGTGTGTCCCAGGTACTTCATGCTGGTGGTGGCCCTTCAGGCTCATGCACAGAACCAGAACTACACGCTGGCTGCCCAGATCTCAGAGCGCATCATCGTGAGGGTAAGGGCCACCTCCCTTCAGGGGTAAAGAGTCCTCCCCAGAGCTGGAAGAAAGGGCACCAGGAAGAGATGCCCGGTACTGAGGAGTTAGGAATGGTGTGTGGATTTTGCTGGGTATTGGCTGTGTTCCCCGGGCACAACGCTCACCCTTTCCCAGCAAGTTATTTCCTTCATAGTAAAGCATGGAGCCTGGTAACCTGGTAGCCTCTGGCATACCACATATGACTAAAAGTTGTCACACTGAGCAGGACAGTTGGGCATGGTGGGATGAGAGCCCTGGCTGGACTAGGAGAGGTTGCTGTGGTGTTTCCCCTTTCCCATGGTCAGGCAGGTCCCCCATCCTCCAGGACTGATTCAGCCCCAACTTGCCCTAGGCCTCCAACCCAGGTCAGTTTGAGAGCGACAGTGATGTGCTGTGGCAGCGGGCGCAGGTGCCCGATACTGTCTTCCACCATGGTCGTGTGGGCATCAACACCGACAGGCCTGACGAGGCTCTGGTTGTGCATGGCAACGTCAAGGTCATGGGCTCTCTCATGCACCCCTCGGACTTGCGGGCCAAGGAGCACGTGCAGGAGGTGGGGGCGGGGCCTTGGGGCGGGGCTTCCAGGGAGGAAGCTGGGCCAGGTGGAAGGGCGGGGCTGTCCCTGGGTCTCCATCTGTGAGCCGGGTAGCGGGGTCGCTTCTCCACACTGCATGCTCAGTCCTTCTTAGCTCCCGGGCCTGCTCTGGCCAGTCGCAGGGGCCGAGGGTTCAGTCTTAGCCCGGGGTCCCCTGGCAGGTGGACACCACCGAGCAGCTGAAGAGGATCTCGCGCATGCGGCTGGTGCACTACAGATACAAGCCCGAGTTCGCGGCCAGCGCGGGCATCGAGGCCACCACGCCAGAGACGGGTAGGGACCCCGCCCCCCCACACACAGACTGGGTTTTGGGATCACCCCTCAGCCTTCAGCAGCCCCGGCCCCTGCCTTCGGCTCCGACTCTCTGTCCCTCTTCCCTGGAAATTCTGCTTTCAGAAATCCTTCCTTGACCCCTGGAACTCCGCCCCAGGAAGCTTGTCCTTAGAAGCCCCTCCCCTTAATCCCTGGAAAATCGCGCCACCTGGCGTTCTGGAACTTCACCCCTTAACAAAGTCCGAAAATCTCGGCCCAGGCCCCCCCCCTCATAAATTCCTGCCTTCATCCTCTTGGAATCCTGCCCCTTCCCCTGAGGTCCTTACTTCCAGGAACCACCCCACCTCTGGAACGCCACGTCTTGAGCCCTGGAGCTGCGACCCTGTGAACCTTTGTAGGAGGCAGACACTGCCCAGGGCTCCTTGGAACCCAAATCTCTGGTCCCTCTTTCCAAAATCCACCTTTTGCCAGGCGTTGTGACCCATGCCTGTAATCCCTGCGGCTCAGGAGATGAGGCAGTAGGATTGCAAGTTCCAGGCCAACCTCATCAACTTAATTAGATCCCTGTCTCAAAAAATAAAAAGGACTGGGGGTGTAGCACTGTGGTAAAGCACCCCTGGTTCAATCCTCAGTATCCAAACAAAACCAAAATCACTCCCACCCCCCTCTAAGTTGAAGAGTTGCAGGCAGTCAGCCCATCCTCTTGGCTTGTCTCTCCCCAGGTGTCATCGCTCAGGAGGTGAAGGAGATCCTGCCCGAGGCTGTGAAGGACACGGGAGATGTGGTCTTTGCCAACGGGAAAACCATAGAGAACTTCCTGGTGGTGAACAAGGTCAGTAAGGTGGGACCTGAAGGGCTCTGGAGAGGGGCAGGCCAACTGGGGGCAGAGGGCAGACAGCCCAGTCTCATGCTGCCTCCAGAGCCCCATCCTACCTCACAGGGAAGGGTGCCAGCTCTCCAGGTGGACTTGGCTAGGAGAGGCCATGAGGTCTGGGACAGGAGAACCTTGCTGAGAGCCATCTCCTCCCTTGTTAAACATGGGTTGTGAGCCACTGTCACGGCTATCGAGGCCTGAATGTGTTCATTATTATGTGACATTTCTAACTTAACGTGACATGAGGCTGGGCACTGAGGAGGCTCATCTGAGTAGGAAAGTGCCCAAGTCTGAGATACCTGGTCATCAGGGGCAGACCCAAGCTGTGGGGTGCCTCTGAAGGCTAGAGCTCTGATTCCGACAGCAAGGAGGGCCGTTCAGGCAAGGTGCAGCAGGGATGCAGTGTGGAGCCAGCACAGGGGAAGGGAGGCCCACACCAGGTAGGAGGCTTCAGGGGCTTCCAGGTGGCAGTGCAGAGTGGGGCTCTGCTCTGCTCCTCAGTGGTCTGCAGCCTGGGCCCCGGGGCTGACTGTGCCCTCAAGGTTGGCCCTTGGCCCTGGCAGGAGCGCATCTTCATGGAGAACGTGGGGGCCGTGAAGGAGCTCTGCAAGCTGACGGACAACCTGGAGACGCGCATCGACGAGCTGGAGCGCTGGAGCCACAAGCTGGCCAAACTGCGGCGCCTCGACAGCCTCAAGTCCACTGGCAGCTCGGGGGCCTTCAGGTGGGGGCATGGCATGGGGCAGGGAGGGCAAGGCCCCCTTCCAAGAGGCACCTTTGACCGTGGCCCTCTTACTGCAGCCACACAGGGAGCCAGTTTAGCCGGGCAGGCAGCGTTCCTCACAAGAAGAGGCCCCCCAAGGTGGCCAGCAAGGTGAGGGTGGGTGCTGGGTGGCAGAGAGGTCGGGCGGGGACTTTTCCATCCCGTGGCCTCCCTTTCCGGCTTCCCCTCTGCAGCCTGACTCCTGGTTCTCCCCCGCCCCAATTCTTAGCCTCCCAATCCGTTTCTTCTTCTGCTCCCTCTGCCCCTGGGGGAAAGGGTGACCCCTGGATAGGGTAAGGCTGCAGGCTTCCTAAGTCTGCCCTCTTCTGCTGCTTCCCCTTTTCCTCCTGGTTCTCAGTCGTCATCAGTGGTGCCAGACCAGGCCTGCATCAGCCAGCGCTTCCTGCAGGGAACTATCATTGCCCTGGTGGTGGTCATGGCCTTCAGGTGACTTGTTGCCCAGGCTGTGGGGGTGGCTGACTGAGAGCTGCTCAGTGGGGTCAGCTGACCACTAGCCCAGGCCCAAGGAGAGGAGAGGGAGATGTGGCTTGGAAGATCTAGTGGCTGAGGCTTTGCGGGCAGGTGGGCTGCTTCCTCTGTCTCCTCTTTCCAGGGTTAGGGAGATCCATTTGGGCATCACTTGGGAGCCCGGTCCCTGGGGCCAAGAATCATAGGTAATACCATAAAGAGAGGGTGCTAATGTGCCTCCAGCTCTAACGGTGACCCTTTTCCGTGGCTCCCAGCGTGGTGTCCATGTCCACACTGTATGTGCTGAGCCTGCGCACCGAGGAAGACCTGGTGGATACTGATGGGTATGTCCCTGGAGGTCAGGCTGCTGTTAAGTCCCCATGCCAGGTGGGGCTTTGGCGGACAGCCCAGGGTCAGAGGATCCATGGAAGCTGTCTCTAAAGGGGTTCAATCTTAGGCTCTGAGCCTGCTAGGGGTAGCTGGGGCGGAAGGGAGGGTCTCCCTGGATGGTGGGCAACAGATCCCTGTCCCTGCTGACACCAAGGTTTCTCTCTGGCCAATTCAGTGCTCCCCCAGGTCGGCCAGCTGAGGGGCCCTGGTTGGAACAGGGGATGCAGGAGGGCCAGGGCAGGACATTGGACTCTGTCTGCCCTCTGTCACCCTCAGCCCCGGGTCTACCTCTGACTGTGTCTTTTCTTTCTCTCCTCCCCTGCACCTGTCTCCCTCTTGATCTCTGTGTTGCCCCCTAGCTCTTTTGCCGTGTCTACTTCCTGTCTCCTGGCCTTGCTCCGGCCCCAGCACCCTGGGGGGAGTGAGGCCATGTGCCCATGGTACGTGTCTGACCAAGTGCCCTCCCTCCTCTGGCTCCTGTTGCCCCTTTCCTGCCTCCTTTCCAACTTCCCTCTCCGCCTCCTCCCAGCCTTCCTGCTTCTCGGGGACTCCCAGTCTCCTCCAGCCGCTCTGAGCTCAGCCCACCCTTCCCCAGCAGGTCCAGCCAGAGTTTTGGAACCACTCAGCTCCGACAGTCCCCTGTGACCACTGGGTTGCCAGGCACACAGCCCTCTTTGCTGCTGGGTGCGTATCAGGCAGGTGGCTGTGTTCTGGGTGGGGCTCTGCTGCCCTCCTCCAGCTCACACCACCGCCGTCTTCCTCAGTTACGACCAGCCTGATCAGCTCGGCCCCAGATCCAGCTATCCGCACGTTGGACCTGTGCTCCAGCCACCCCTGCCCTGTCGTCTGCTGCTCTTCACCCGCCTCCAGCCCTGCCTCGGACCCTAGTCTTGACTCCAGTTTTAACCCTGGCCATAGTCCCACCCCCAGACCTAGCCCCAGTCCCAGCATTAACCACTCAGGTACAGCTAACCCAGGGGTGGTGGGGGGGTTGTGGGGGTGTCCAGCTTCCCTGAATCCAGAGAAAGGCCCCAAAGACTAATAGGTGGGAGGGTCTCAGGTCACCCAGAATGAGGGTTGAAGAAAAGACTGGGGAGTTCCCCTAAGGATACCAAGAGACACATGGGGTTCCCTCGAGGCCCTAGAGACAGCTGGACAGGAGATAGCCAGCTCCCCTCCTCTCAGCCTATCCTTGGTTCTATCCACAGACCCCAGCCAGATGGCCCAGCTGCCAGTCACCAACATCAGAGCCAAGTCTTGGAGTATTTCAGCCAATGGCATTGGCCACCCCAAACATTCCAAGGGCATGGAACCTGTGGCCAGCCCTGCAGTTCCCTTCCCTGGGGGGCAGAGTAAGGCCAAGAACAGCCCCAGTCTTGGACTCCATGGCCGGGCCCGCAGAGGAGCCCCCCAGACCAGCCTGGGCCCTGCTCAGCCCACTCACAGCCAGCCAGGTACTTGTCTCACCCCTGACACTTCCCAGCCCGGCCTGGCAAGGCTTACTGGCCAGGGCCCATTTCAGCCCTGTCACATGATGCACGGGTGCAGAATTATCATCAACAGCATTTTCTGAGCATGTGCTAAGTGTCAGGGATCAGGTCAGGAGCCTTAAGTACTCACAACACTCCTGCAAGAGAGAAACTGTCCCCACTGTCTAGGTGAGGAAATAGAGACTTAGGTAAAAGGACTTGCCCAGGGTCATACAGTGATCAGTGGCTCCACCTAGAATTCGCTTCCTGGTTGGCCAAACTTAAGTCTGGCTACTTTGTCACCATGCAAAGATGAGAAAGGTGCTGTGTGGAGTCTACCCAACTTTCCTCCAAACTCAAGCCTTAATTTTTAACAAAGCCAGAGAATTTTTTATTGCAGAGGTTTTCAAACAGTTTCTTTGGCTCCACACGGCATTCTGGGTCCTTGGGTTGTGCCTCAAAGAACTGAAAATGAACGGGGTCCAGCAAATGTCCAGAGGCCAGTGGCCCCATCTTCCCTCTTGTTGGGTGGAAGGGTCAGGCAGCAATGAGCCCAGGTGTGAACAAGATGAATAAGAGGGCCTTGGCTGCCCACCTTTCTGTCACACTTTAGTTCCAACCCTCTCATGGCTAGCCAGTCTGTGGGTTTGCTGTGGAGGGCCACAAGTGGTGGCATGTTGGTAGATTTCTCTGGGGCAGGGGACAGGGGCAGGAGTAGGGGAAGCCTGATTCGCCTGTAGTGCGCCCTCCGTGGTTGATGTCAGGCTCCCAGTGGACGCCACCGAACAGAGTGGGAAGCGATGTGTGAACAGGCTTCTGCACACAGCTGGCCAGGAACATGCCAGGAACAAGACCCATCCCTGATTCTGGGTGTTCTGGTTCTTTGGAGAAGGCAGATTTCAGAACTCTGGGAACTAACTGGTCCCAGGGCTGCTGGGAAAGAGGTGTGGTATAATCCTGGCCATTGTGGGGTCTGGAAAGGACTGAGGTGTGGTGACTGTTGGGGAAGGAAAGACCTGATTGCTTTGTATCCCGCCTCACCTTCCTCCCTGCCCCAGCAGCCCCTCTCCTTGCAGACCCAGTGCCCTCCCTGACCTCCATCCAGGTGCTGGAGAACTCGATGTCCATCACCTCCCAGTACTGCGCTCCACAGGGTGCCTGCAGGTGGGTGGTCTCCTCCCTTCACTCCAGGGGGCCCTTAGGTGACCCCAGGCAGTATAGATGCTCAGCTCTTGTGCCCTCAGGGAGGAACCTCCCTACAAGACAGGGAAGCCCCTTTCCAGGCTCTGAAGGGTTCTGGGGTAGTCTGGGGTTTGAGGGCAGAGGCTTTGGCAGGATGGTCATGGGCTGAGGTGCCATCTTTGCCCCTTCAGGCCTGGAAACTTCACCTACCACATTCCTGTCAGTAGCAGTACCCCACTCCACCTCAGCCTGACCCTGCAGATGAAGTGAGTACTGGAGAAGGGAGCAGAGGGATGGGAGGGGAGCCAGAGGAAACCAGTAGAACCTCAGAGTGGCCAAAGCCAAGGCCAGCTCCAGCATCCATAACATTTTCCAGGTGGTAGTCCTAGGAAACGTGGTGGAGGGAGGCTTTGTGGTTCAGCGGCTGGTGGGTGGGAAAGGTCTGTACCAGCACTAAGGCTGTGTGGTTTCCAGGCCACGAGGTTCAGTGCGTGTTCTGGGCTGGAGGGCTGATTGGCAGGGTGCTGGAGTTGGGGACTCAGGAACCCCATTCCCTGCTAACTGGGTCTTTCCCCAGCTCCTCTTCCCCTGTGTCGGTGGTGCTGTGCAGCCTGACGACAAAGGAAAAGCCGTGTGAGGAGGGGTCACTCCCGCAGATTCTCCCTACCCATCAGGACACCCAGGTAGGTGGCAGCTGGGAAGCTGTGGGCCAGCTGTACCCTGTTCTCTGGACAGTGGACCCCAAACACTTGAGGAGAAGAAGCTGGAGTCAAAGTGCAGGTGTCTACATAGGGACACCTCAGGGCCTGGGCCTCTGCCCCAGGAAGGGGGACATGCATGCAGGTCTTTGTTCAATCCACTCCCTGCTGAGCAGCTCCATTCCTGTGGTGGCAATAGTCCTGGGGACAAAAACAGTTCCACAAGGACTAACCTGGGATGAATGCAATGATGGAGACAGGAGCCATCACTAATGTCCCGGGAGCCCATGGCAGGGAGGGCTGAGGGTCTCTGGGGAGGCAGAGTAGAGCCTGCAGAGGCGGGAAGGAGCAGTGTGGGGCAGTGGCAGGCAGACCTGCAGTGTTAGAAGAGCCCACTGTTCCAGGTGCAGGGCTACTTCCTGGTCTGGGAACTGAATGGCTGGGCCCTGTCACCTTCCAGCTCTGAGGACTCCGGTACAACCTGCTCAGCTCTACATAACCTGTAGCTGGTGGAACTTTATCCTTGACCCAAGGCCATGGGAAGAGATTTAGGAGAGTTCTTGCCTACTCATGTGTTTACTCAGCAAATACTTGTTTGGGCCTCCTATGTCTCAGGCCCTGTGCCCCCAGCTGTGAGAGTGAGGGGAGGAGATGGGCTTCCACTTCCAAGAATGTAATCTAGTGAGAGAAAGGACATGCAGAAAGGACCCTGAGTAGAGGAAGGGGTGGATGAAGGCCCCAGAGAGGCAAGAACACCTCAAAGAGAACACCTAGGTAGACACTCTTTAGACATGGGCTTAGGTCCCAACCTACACCACAGAGACCAGGCCAAAGCCTCAGGTGGGAGATGGGCAAGCTGCGTGTGGCTGATCACATGCCACCTTAGGAGAGTCAGCCAGACAGACGTGGACTTGAACCCCAGCTCTGCAACACTGTGCCACTTGTAGGCAAGTGACCCAGTTTCCTCATCTGTGAGCTGAGATAGCAGCAGCCCTGCATGATGGCCAGGAGGACACAGTGAGCACAGTAGGGGAGCAGGGGTCAGGGAGACACCTGGCGCAGTCTGTGGAGGGTAGCAGCGACTGTTCCCCAAGGCAGGACTGTTCCCTCCCATACCTCTTTGAAGCTCTCCACTTTTCTCCTTCATAGAACTTGGCCCAGATCCTGGGGCTGCCATGGCTACAGTGCAGAGATGCCAGTTGGGATGGCATCCCCTGATCCCTCTCCTTTTTCTCCAGGGCACCTCTCACCAGTGGCCCATAACCATACTGTCCTTCCGTGAATTCACCTACCATTTCCGGGTGGCACTGCTGGTGAGCATGGGCACTCGCCTGCCCCTTGAGGTCCAGACACCTCTATGAAGCGTGGGGCTTAGGGAGTACGGGAGCTTTGCAGAGCATGTGGTAGGACTTGGGCACAGTGTCAAGCATGTTGGCAGGGAGAGTGCTGCCTGCCCTGCACCCCAAGGTCATCTCACCTATTCCCATTGCCTTTCTGCCCAGGGTCAGGCCAACTGCAGCTCGGAGGTCCTTATCCAGCCAGCCACAGACTACTACTTCCACTTCTACCGCCTGTGTGACTGAGCTGCCTCCTGGGGCAGTGCCACACCAGGGATTTGGGGTCCTTAGACCCCTTCCACACTGGGTGCAACGAATGGTGTTCCACCATTGGAGCCTGCTGCCTCCCAGCTCTCTGCCAATTCACTGGCCTCCCTGAGCCTGGGGAAACTGGAAGTCTTCGCACTGGATCTGCTGTTCCTACTGGTCACCCTCAGGTGGCATGGAGGGAGCCGGGGACAAGACTTCCTGGGCGTTCCTGCCTACCACCTCCTGGTGGCAGGATCCACATTTGTCCAGATGTGGTTCAGATATAGAGGCTGGCTTCAGGGGCCCTGCCTTGCCCAGAGCCCACTCTCCCCTGCCCCTCCCTTTTGAGACAGGGAGTTGCTGCTCTTGGAGACAGCTGCCAGGGGCTTGGATCCAGCCCTTCAAGATCTGACTGGACCCCAGGAGTCAATAGGACAGACGGATCTCCCCCTTGATGCTGCTCCCTGGGGGATGGCTTTGTAGTGGACTTTTTGGGGTATGACTGTTACACTGGACTTGGACTTCTAAGCTTTAAGTGTAGCCCAGGAGGTATTTCTTCCTGGGAGAGCTTGGCTCCCGAGAACTTCCCGGGCAGCTGAGGCCAGCCCTGGATGGGCTGGAGAGACTTGATTTTGTGCCTTAAATCTACTGAGTGCCTGAGGAAGTCACCCTCAGCCCTCCACAGTCTAAACCACTGGGGGCCAGCAGGCCAGATAAACCTGGAGTATCTGGAAGGGGAGGTTCCCTGTGAACCCCCACACCCTGTGATCCCGGGAACTTACACCGTGGTGTCAGCGACTCCATCCTTCCCCTCGCCCCCCACCCCCAGCAGAGGAGCAGGAATCCCTGCAAGCATTGGGCTGGTGGGCAGATGCAAATAACTTTGGCTGTTATTAATGAAATAATTACTAAATGCACTTAAGCCAGGCCAGGAAGGATTGGAAGGACGGAGCTAGAAAGTTCAGAGTGGGCCAGAGCCCTGGAGTGACACTTGCAAAGAAAGAAGGGTCCTGATTCTGATCCTTCCCAGGAGGCTCAGAGACACCCACCCCACTTCCAACCACCAAATTTTGGCTTCTCCCCAGTTTGTGGGTAGCTTTCTCTCCCCATATTAAAGGCGCCCTTGCTGTGCTTGGTCAAGATGGAGGTATCCATGCTCAGCAAACCCCATCTCTGGCTTCCTCTCCCAGGAGTGATACAGTGGGTTTGGGTTAAGGAAGATGTTAACTTCTCTTCATGGTGTCTGCAGCATTCTGGGGCCACATGCAGGCTCATGAAAGGAATGTGGCAGTCATTTGGCCATGTCTACCATTGTCCAGAAACAGGAAAGGGAACTGCCGTCCTTGCCCTGTGCAATCCCATCACTTCTTTGGAAACCAGGCCTTACCCCTATCCTACCTCTCAGCTCTGAACAGGAGGCTTTTCTGTTGGGGAACTGAGTTCTAGAAGCCAATTAACTGCAGACCCCCTTCCGCCATGGATCTAAAGCACTTATCCACGGGGTAGGGAAGCACTAGGGGACTCAGGGATTGCAGGACACCTTGCCTCCAACTCCCTCCCCAGTTTGGCTCTACTCCCTGATTCCAACATAGGAGCTATATGACTCCCCATGCCATGCCAGGGGTCAAGCCCTGCTTAGTTCTACTGGGTTCTTCTTCCCACAGGGGACACCTCCTTACAGTGCCTTAAAACTGCCAAGCCCACTCCTTGGTAATAGGATTCTGGGGCTTCTTGGGGTGGGGGGGATCGTTCTTGGACTGCAGCACCAGTCCTTAACTGGAAAGTGACCCTCCACTGCCCCCTGGAGTCTATATGGACATAGCATAGCCCCCAGTCCCACTGGCAGCTGGCCCTGTTTCCATGCCTGGAAGGAGTCCTCAGTGCCAGGGTGGGGGCTTGGGCTCCAAGCTGCTTGAGGGGGTCAACCTTGGACCAAAGCTACCTTAAGCCCAAGGTATAAAAGGGCTCCAAGGAAGGTGAGTGGGCCACCTGCCAGAGGCTGGCTGGCCCTCCCCAGGCTCCAGCAGGCCATCTCTCCCTTCCTCTCTCCTCTCTGGTATTTGTTCCTGTAGCCACTGGGCTAT
Organism: Marmota flaviventris; assembly: GCF_047511675.1. NCBI lineage: Eukaryota > Metazoa > Chordata > Mammalia > Rodentia > Sciuridae > Marmota > Marmota flaviventris. The sequence continues at coordinate 11,079,249 of NC_092506.1, read as the reverse complement.
TCCCCTCTAGCTTCAAGCTGTACATATGGCCTCCCAGTGCAGAACCCCTGCCCACACTATTGCCCCTTAGCAGTCTGCATGTGCATAGAGCGTCCCCTCCCCAGTTAACTCCGAGTCTTATCCCTGGGCTCTGACTTATATTTATCATATACCCACTGACTGAGGTAGGCAGAGGGAAGCCACCCTAGGCCTGCTTGCTTCTTGTCCTCCAAACTGTCCTTTCTTCCAAATATACATATATAAATAAATGTATAAATACTGCTTTGTATCTGAGCTTGCCTCCTGTCTCTTCTTGGGGTCGTTGTGGTAGGAAAGGTTTTCGTGGGGGTTTAAGACCAGTTGAACTCAAAGTTCTTCCTGAGAAGCCTGGAATCTTTGGGCCTCCACGCCTGATGGCCAGATGAATGTTTTGTACTCATCATTGGCTTTGCCCTAGGGCTGAGATATGACTCAGTGGCCTCTCCCCTGGCAGTATCTCCAGCTACTGTCTTTCTGGCCAGTTAGGGAAGTCTCCGGGAACAAGCAGAGCCTGGCAAAAGCATTCCAGCCCAGAGAAGGGGGGCTATGTTTAGAGGAAGGGATTGGCCTAGGGCAGAGGGCAGAATCAACTGGCTTGTATTAGAAATGACAGAAGAAGGTAGGCCTGGACCCTTCCTATCCACAAGTAAGCCTTAATTTCAATGACAATTCACCCCTGCCACACAGCCTTCACCCCCATGGGTAGAAAGCAGGTTCCCAACAGCAGGAACCATGTGAAAGGCAGATGAGAGCTGGGAAAGGGTAGGATTGGGGACATCATGCAGGCCCCAGCACCACCCCTACCGCTACAGAATGGGCACAAGACAGGACTGTCACACATCTGCCTTTATTTGAGCAGTAGGTGGGACACTTCTAGCAACAGTAAAAAAATTAATTTACAAAAGCAGGGATTTAGTGAAGCCACCTGGCGGGTACCTGAAAGAGGAAAGGGCAGTCAAAACCAGACAATGACACTTCTTCCCACCTCCTGTCCCTAAAATCCCATCATATGGCCCTAATCAAGATCTGATAAGCACTATACCTCTTGGAGGATGGGACACCAGAGCCAATTCTCAGCAACTTGTTTGGTGGGTTATCTGCAGAAGTTTTAAGTCTTAGATCCTCTCCAAGTCATTATAGTAATATAATAAAGTAATGCAAATGTAAAACCGTAGGAAGACTTTGCATGCCTCTATCTAATAAAACCCAAAGACAAATCAAGGCCTAGGGTATCGTGGAGAACTCAGATCAAAGTAGGTCACACTGGGCTCAAATTCCCATGAGTAGCAGAGAAAGAGGCATGTGTGCCCAGGTCCCTATCCATCCTAGCACATCTGTCTCCATGAACCACAGGGTCTTGCAGCAAGAGCCTGAGGACCCACTGATGTGGCTGTAGGAAGCTTTTCCAGGTTGTGCCTCAGAGACGTGAGTGTCCCACCTTGTCACAGCTCTTACCCTTGGGAGCTCACACGTAGATGCCGACCCAGAGAAGGAGGAAGAGGACTCCATAGCCCATAAAGAGTGAGGCCACCAAGGAGATGAGGAGCTCTTTGTAGATATCCCGAGTGTACTTGGTGGAGGTAACCTCGTAACTGGGCAGGGCTATTAAGGAGAAGCGGTGATGGGCTGTGGGGTGCAGCGAATTGCCTAGCATCACTCTGGGCAGAAAGGTATGGGCTAAGGGCTTTCTGGCGTGGTGCAGCTAGGAAAAGGAGCCCAAGAGATGACTTGGACTCTGTTACTCCATACCACCCTTCCATTACCCATGAGGAAATGATACCTACAGGGGTTAGGTTACGTGTCGCAGTCACACAGCTCCTGAGTTGTGGAGCTGTGGCTAACCCTCACCCCTACTGCCACCCGAGCACACCCCTCCTTACACTACTTTTCCAGCCTCAGCTCCCCTATCTCCAGCATCCACTCCAGCCAGATCCTCAGCTCACTGACCTAGAAATCTGAAGAACCCCAGCTCACCAGGATTTGGAATATAAGGCCACAATCTGCCCTTGGGCATCACGAACCTTTGTCCATTTCCAACCCCTATACACAAAACTAGCAGATACAGTTACCCAGGATGTTTTCTCCCTCAGTTTCTCACACCACCTATTCTGGCCCAATGGATGTTTGGTCAAAGGATACACGAAGAACCAGGCAGTGAAGAACATGCCAATAGCCAGAAGCACCACAGTCAGATGGGGGAAGACAGCTGGATTTACTGGGCTGGTGTATCTGCTCATGGCCTCGAGCTCCTAGGGTAGACATGAGATCAGAGTTATTAAAGAATCCCATAATTTCTCCCTGGGGAGATGATGAAACAGCCTTGTGCTGCTGTGACTCCTAGAGGCCCATTCCAACTTTGGAAATGTGGAAATCCTTCAGAGCCAGTATCAAGTGATTCGTTATGGGAAATACAATTATGACTACATCTTAAAACAGGTGGCATGTTCTCTTTTCAGTATGAGTCATGAAGAGCAGCTAGGAGTCAGAGGGCAAGAGGCAAAAGGAGATTAGGAACAGATCAACAGTCCTTACCCAATGACCACTATGAAAATGGAATGAGATGTATGTAGACTACCTGGGAAAAACCTGTCTACTGACTTCAAGCTACAGAGCCCCATGGTAAGTCAGGACTTAGACTTGGACCCAGATTTCAACTTCTAATTCAGCACTATTCTCACAACACTATCATGGAATCTCTGGACCTACCAGCACCTAAATAGTCTGAGTCTGCGTGGTTATAATAATTATTTCACATGTTGATGTATAATTTAAGATCTGAATGTTGAAGCATCCAGTTTAATGCCTGGCATAAGGGGTTGCTCAGTTCCTTCCAAAGGTTGCGGGGTCCATTATGAGATAATGCCTGTGAAAGAGGGCTGTAAAAGTACAAATGTTAACTTCCATTGTCCCCCACCAGCCAATGCTTCTAAAATCCAGAACACAACAACTCTAGAGAAGTAAAATGATCCCATTGTTCTAAGAGACACTGGAATTCAATTCAGTAAAACAATTATGTCCCCCTCTGCTATACCCCCCCCCCCAAAGTGAGAAAGACAATCGCTGCCATTTATTGAGCCTCCAATTGAAGGCCTTGTGTTTGGCACTAGGAATACAAAGATGAATAGACATCATCCCAGAGCTAGATGCACGTCAGATGGTGGTCACTAAGAGGCGTGGCAGATAACAAAGAGGTCCACGAAAAGTGGCAAGAGGTCTGTATATAGGCTGTGGGCGTTCCCAGGGGACAGAGGCCAAGAGCCCGAGAGAGTCCCAAGTGTTTCGCCAAGAAATTACGTTTGCTTAGGGTATTGTAGGATGAGTATGAGTTTGGCAGGCGGAAGAACTTTCCAGACAGAGATAACAGCCACAAGCTCCACGCTAGTCCAAATGCACTCCACGCCCCTCGCCCTTCCAAACAGCGAGGTCCAAAGCCCAGTGAGAGCTCCACCTCGCTAAGGAGTCCACGGCGAGGCTTCCTTTCCCCGCCCCAGCTCAGGCCAGGGGCTCCGGGACGTCCCACCCTCCGGGTCTCCGCGAGAGAACCGAGTGTGGTCGGGCGCCCAGCCGTCTCACAGCCCCGTAGGGAACTCCCCCCCGACCCTCTCACCATTTTGCCCGGCACACGGTAATCCGCCGCTCTGCCACCGGAAGAACACGTCGGCAGGCGCAGGCGCCCGGCTCGGCCGGAAGAGGCGGTGTCCCCGCGCACGTGGCATTGTGGGACTTGTAGTCCTGCGGGTTCGGGTGTTGGGTGAGCTGGGCCTGTGGGGGCCCCGAGTAGGTGGAGCGGGGACGGGTGGCAGAGAAGGGTAGGGCAGGATCTCTGACAGAGCCGGTTCTCCGCGACAGGACCGGGCGCTGTGGCAGCGGCGGCCTGAGGGGCGGGGCCTGCACGACGCTTCCCAGAAGGCTGTGCGCGCCGGGCAGGTCACGTGACGGGAGCGCGGGCTTTGGAAGGCGGCGGGAGACGACCTGCGGCCGAGCTGAACAGCACCGGAGTTTGGGGCTGTCCTGGGCAATACCGGACCCAGCGCTAGCCGCCGAGGCCTCTCGCCCCAAAGGCCAGGTGAGACTCCAGGGGAAGCACTTCCGAGGACAACGGGGTCCGCCAGGTGCGGCGGGGACCCGGGGCCTGGCGCGCGCGGGGTTAACAGTGCGGTCCCACCGCTTCCAGCTGCCAGGCTTGGGTGGTTCGCGTAAACACAGAGCCTCTCTTCTTCACTTGTAAGAGGAGGGTAATGACTTCCCCCCGATGGGGTCGCAGTCAATTTTTACTAAGATCGGATAATGGAAACATTTATGAGACGTCACCGGTCTAGGCCCCTTCCTGCCTCCGTCGTTCTCGTGCCGCGAGAGAATAAACGGCCAGCAGGGCATTGCCCTCTTCGCGCCTACTCTGTCAAAGCTGCGAGGCACCAACCAAAGGATCGGATGGGGAACATTGTGGGGGGAGTTTTTCTACATCTGTTGTCTCAGTTCGCCTTGGCAGGAATCCTGCAAGGCATTTTTACCATCCTTCTTCTACAGATGAGAAAATCAAATTTTTTATGACTTAGTGTTACTGAGATGGTAACTAGTGTCCCTAGAAAGGTCATCCTAACCTTCCCAGACTGTAAAGATAGGCTGGGAACCAGCATGTGAAGGATTCTGATGCCATGCTGAGGTGTTTGCAGTTAATTAGAGGGAAGAATGTAATGGAATCAGTTACACCTGGAAAAGAACCCTGGGAGGGAATGTGAGAACAATTGGAAGGTCTAGTAGACGATTTCTTAGAGTCAGGACACATGCCATCCTTGGGGTACAAGATGATTTATGTTGCACGTTAAAAAAAAAAATCGTTTTTGCTAGTTATGTTTAAGGGGCTGGGGATGTGGCTCAAGCCGTAGCCCGCTCGCCTGGCATGCCTGCGGCCGGGGTTCGATCCTCAGCACCACATACAAACAAAGATGTTGTGTCTGCCGATAACTAAAAAATAAATATTAAAAAAATTCTCTCTCTCTCTCTGTCTCTCTTTAAAAAAAAAAAGATGTTTAAAATATTAAAATGTAACTGATGTAATACAGATAATGTGCTTATGTGAGTTCTCTTTTTCAACTTATTTTAGTTTTTTAAACTATTCGAGACACTATTAAGTGAATACTTGGAAGTGTCAGAAATTGTGAGGATGTTTTGGGAAACATTGCCCTAGGAAATATTTTTTTTAATGTTAATTTTTTAGTTATAGATGGACACAATATCTTTATCTTATTTTATGTGATGCTGAGGATTGAACCCAGTGGCTCACACATGCTAGGTGAGTGCTCTACCTCTGAGCCACAACCCCAGCCCCCTAGGAAAGATTTGAACCACAGAAGTCCAGTACTGGGCCTATTAATTACAGCCTGCTAGCCTCTAACTTAGGCCCTGGGGTGGGTAAGAGCCACAGTGTTTACATTTTAGACTTAGTGGTAGAGCGAAAATACAAAGGGGAAGTCTTAAGCTCCCAGCAACATCCTGAAAAAAGTAGAAACTCTTGCTTTGCACAGTGGCACATGCCTGTAATGCAAGTGGCTCAGGAGGCTGGGACAGGAGGATTGTGGGTTCAAAGCCAATCTCAGCAATTTTAGCAAGGCCCTAAGCAACATAGACCCTGTCTCAAAATAGATATAAAAGGGGCTGGGGTGTGGCTCAGAGGTTAAGCATCCCTGGCTTCAGTTCCCAGTAGCAAAAACAAACAAAAAGGTTAGAAACTTACATACTAAAGGGGATGCAGAAGGAAAAATAAAGTAGCATGTTAGTTGTTCACCTTACCCCCATTCAGTTACGTTTTGTTTGCCAGTGTTTCAAGAGTGCTTTATCAGAATTCTCCAGAGAAACAACAATTCACTTATAAGATATATTTGCTTAGCAGATATTTGCCTGTTCTTTAGGGCTCAGGTCTGCCATTCTGGATTCCTCACGCTGAGCCAAGTGCTGTCCTCAGGCCTTCCATGGTCCTTGTTGAAACACATGTTTTGGTCTTTTTTTGGGGGGGTGATGAATTACCATTTCTTATCCACAAAACTTTTTAGTCCCTCAAGAACATCCACAGTATCTGAGTTCCTGTAAGTAAGACTTAGTATTAATTGAATGAACTGTAAATTGAATGAACTGCTAAACTGTACATTTTTTGAGAACGAAGGAATCATGTCTTACTCATTTCATCTTCTGTTGTGCTGACTTGGTTTCCGTACTTTGTGCTAAATTTGATTAGATATGATGTTGGTGAGATAGCACCAATGATAACCCTTTGCATCCTTAAGGTTTCTCTTTCTCTTAACTCTTTTTAGCCACCTCTCTTCCATATTGCCATGGGAATTCAAGGCCTGGCCAAACTAATTGCTGATGTGGCCCCCAGTGCCATCCGGGAGAATGACATCAAGAGCTACTTTGGCCGAAAGGTGGCCATTGATGCCTCCATGAGCATTTATCAGTTCCTGATTGCAGTTCGCCAGGGTGGGGATGTGCTACAGAATGAAGAAGGTGAGACCACCAGTCACCTGATGGGCATGTTCTACCGCACCATCCGCATGATGGAGAATGGCATCAAGCCTGTGTATGTCTTTGATGGGAAACCGCCACAGCTCAAGTCAGGTGAGCTGGCCAAACGCAGTGAGCGGCGTGCTGAGGCAGAGAAGCAGCTGCAGCAGGCTCAGGCTGCTGGGGTGGAGGAAGAGGTGGAAAAATTCACCAAGCGGCTAGTGAAGGTCACTAAGCAGCACAATGATGAGTGCAAACACCTGCTGAGCCTCATGGGCATCCCGTTCCTTGATGCACCCAGCGAGGCAGAGGCCAGCTGTGCTGCCCTGGTGAAAGCTGGCAAAGTCTATGCTGCAGCCACCGAGGACATGGACTGCCTTACCTTCGGCAGCCCTGTGCTGATGCGACATCTGACAGCCAGTGAGGCCAAGAAACTGCCCATCCAGGAGTTCCACCTGAGCCGGATTCTGCAGGAGCTAGGTCTGAACCAGGAGCAGTTTGTGGATCTTTGCATTCTCCTGGGTAGTGACTACTGTGAGAGTATCCGGGGCATTGGGCCCAAGCGAGCTGTGGACCTCATCCAGAAGCACAAGAGCATCGAGGAGATCGTGCGGCGACTTGACCCCAATAAGTACCCTGTGCCAGAAAATTGGCTCCACAAGGAGGCCCAGCAGCTCTTCCTGGAGCCGGAGGTGCTAGACCCAGAGTCTGTGGAGCTGAAGTGGAGTGAGCCAAATGAAGAGGAGCTCGTCAAGTTCATGTGTGGTGAAAAGCAGTTCTCTGAGGAGCGAATCCGCAGTGGCGTCAAGCGACTGAGTAAGAGCCGCCAAGGCAGCACGCAGGGCCGTCTGGATGATTTCTTTAAGGTGACTGGCTCTCTGTCCTCAGCCAAGCGCAAGGAGCCAGAACCCAAGGGATCCGCTAAGAAGAAGGCAAAGACTGGGGCAGCAGGGAAGTTCAAGAGGGGAAAATAAATGTGCTTCACTCCATTGTCCCTTCTTGATCCCGAATATTTGCCCTTACCCTCAAGCTAGAGCTAGAGAAACCTCCGCAGGGCTGGGAGGGATGCATTGTTATTCTAGTGCTACCTTTCTCTGTAGGCTTTTTCCCTTTTTTACTTGATCTTATGGCAGGTGGGCCACAGAAGTGCTTTGTTTTCTCTTTTTTAGCTCAGGAAAGTATCAGGCTCAAACCACTTCTCAGGCAGTTTACTGGACACTGGATCCATTGTTACATGAAAGTGATAGCAAAGAGTTTTGAAGAAGGAAGACAGAGATGAAAGTGGTGAACCGAACTGCATGGAAATGATTTCCTGGCTGGCCAACTGGGGCTTATGGGGCTGATCCAGACTGTACGTCCTGGTTCAGCCTTGACCCACCCTGAAGAAGAGCCATCAGGAAGATGCAAGTTCAGCAGATGGGAAGAGCTACTGAGAAAAAAGAATGAGAAGAAGCAGGAGTCCCTGCACTTTGGCAGGAAGGGTTGATTCCTGGCTGTGTCTTGTGGTGGGCAGAAACTTTAAATTGCAATGTATTACAGTGGTTTTTCAGAGGAATAAGATGATGATATTCTTTTGGCCTTTCTGGGGCAACAACAGAATTGAGATTTTTGGGATAAGTCACTGGTTTTCGTGTGCTGTTTTTATTTTTAAAATATGAAGAGAAAAAAGTCAATAAAATTGTGTAGGTATCCAGAATGTGATGTTCTTTGAGAACATTTGAAAATATCCAGCGCTCCATGCTCCAGGTAGACTATAATGTTCTTTGCACTCTAAGGTGTTTTGCAACTGGCCACAAGAGGGCACCATGCGCAGTATAATAGCCAGCAGCTCAGATGCCTAGCTTATTTTGCTGGGAAAGTTGTTTTAATAAATTGAATGAATTTCTGATGTTCCACCTAGTCTGTGAGATAAAGGAGCTCCTTTGAGAAAGGCTTGCAGTTTAGATCAACTACCTCATAACAACCAAGTATTTACTTTGCCAGATTGTAGATTATGAGGGCTGCCATTCAGAAACCACATTCTTCTTCCTTTATGACATCAAATTGAAGTTGCTCTTTTCTTATAGAGTTGAATGTTTGAAAGTTTTATAATCCTGGTAGTGCTTGGGGAGAGCTAGCCTGTTGAGCTTCTGATCTTTTTAGCATTCCTATCAAGGCCATTTGAAGTTAACAAGAACATATAAGTAACTGAAATTTAAATTGAAAATATTTGACAGGTTAGACAGGTAGAGACTAAATACTGTTGGTTTTCAAATTTCTAATGGAACAAGCTATATTACAAGCAAAATCTTAAGTGAAATCTCAGGATATAAGAGCTCTGATTGAAACAGGTAAGAGACAGTGTCCCCAGCAATGGCTCCATAACAAGGGAACTCTCTGAAAACCACTGATGTAGAAACTTGTGAGGACAGGGAACTTAGTTTTGTTCCCTGCTCTACTCCAGTATTTGATGAATGAAACTCATTTTCCCAGATTGAACCAAGCCATGACTTACTGGAGCTCCACTTTAAGTCAGGTAATTTGATTCAAAACTTGCAGTCACGCTGTTGGGGCCTAGAGGTGCTAAAGCTTCTTAGGACTGATCATCTCTGCAGCATTTCTACTATGGGCTATTTCCTGTGGAGGTCAAATACATGGTGGTAGGCTTTCCTTGTTTGATATTGGAGATGGAACCCAGGGGCACTTTACCACTGAACTATATCCTATCCTTTTTAAAATTTTTTGAGACAGGTCTTGCTAAATTGTTGAGCCTGACCTCAACTTTGGATCCTCCTTTCTAGCTATTTACCATGCCATGCACCACCACACCTGGCTTGTGCTTGTTTTTTTTTAATTTGTTGCTTGGTCTTTTCTAGAAGTTCATAAATCTAATTTTGCATGGGCACGCTACAGGGAAAAATCTTTCGTCTGCAGACGTTTTTGCTTAGAACTGTTTCAGTAGGATGAAGGGTGCAGATATTGCCCTGCTGTCTAGGTCTGAGGTATTGTGCTTGCAAAGATGTAGGCACTAAAACAAAGTGAAGGGTTAAATGACTCAAAATGGAAAACTAGAGGACAGTAGGGTGGAGACATTGTCTCATGAGGAGGAAGTGATGGTAGACAACCAGGCAGGGCCTCCGCATATGGGAAAGAATTGGCTTTGCTTTTCCTTGCCATGGACCACCCTGCCTGCTTATTACCTGGAGAGTCCTGATGCTCCTTCCTGTTCCCTAGAGGATTATACAGAGGGAGTCTGCAGTGACTCATGTTCCAAAAGTTAAGAGGACACAGGTGCACCGTCACCAGGGAATCCTGTGCACACACATAGACAAGTACTGTGGGTTATAATGAATAGCCTTCATTTGGTCAAAATCAACTTTATTTTTCAGTTTTACTTCATCAGCTACTGTGCTAACGTTGGTATACAAAAAGATACCGACACTGAGCCCAATTAAAGAAAATGCCTCCAGCCTGGTAGTAGAACGATAAAAATAACAAAAAGATAAACATAAGAGTTGGAGTTTGAAAAAGTGAGTTCACATATTCTGCCATGATCTGTGACCAGAGGCAACCTTTCCTCTGTAAGCCTGTTTTCTCGTCTGTCAGTGGGGTTTGAGGTCACTTGCTTTAATACTATAACATTGTATCTTTTATCACCCTGTGTCCCCGTGAGGCCACAATGGTATGGGCTGAGAGAAGGCCATGGTGGTACAGGTGCTTTGAGGACCTGGTCTTGGCATAATAAAGTTCACTGGTATTTGCTCAGACTGGGCCCAAAGCCAGTTGGCTAGATAGGCTGGTGATATCACACCCATACCTCAAGGGGGAGGGATCAGCACCTATTCTGGAGTGAGGGAGCCAGTGAAAGCCAACTCTTCCATTCTGCTTCTGATTTTCCTGCCCAGGATTTAAACCAGGCTCTCAGGGCCCAAAGGAAAAGGCCTGAACCCCTGTGACCCGCTGTCCCCAGCACCTGACAAACCTAAGTAGCCCTGCCAACCTCGCCACCCTCATCTCAGCTGCCTGCCACACTTCCCAAAACCAGATGTGGGCTCTGCTTTTGCCCTCAAGTTTGAGATTCTCTTCTCCCAGTGTCCAAATGGTCCATACACTTTAGGTAGATGCTGTTGAAGAGCTAAAGAAATTATGTCCTGGCTGGACTGTGGGATCTAGACCAAGCCTCAGCACTGAGGGGAACTTCAGAGAGAACGAGGGCCTGACTGGCCACAGGCTTGGGGAGGAAGAGGGTGTGAGTGCTGGCGACAGGCCTTCGGCAAGACTTCTTGAGCGTGTTCCTATGTTTGTTCTCTGGAAACATGAGTTAAACTGTCTCACAAACCAAAAGATCAAAAAATGGCATATCAGCGTTAGACTGATGGGCTTCCTAAGAGGTATTCCTCAATCCCTATCTGGTCTCCAGATGAATAAGGGCGGAGGAAGTGCCTAGCTACAGCAATGATGACCACAAAATTGTGTATTTCCAACTTTCCTATTTTGGATTTAGAACTGTGAAGTGATTAGTGTAATCCATTACTCCTGCTAGAAAATGCTGTTACATAATTTAGGGTATAGAAAATCTGTTTCTACTTAAAGCCCTTAGACTCTTCATGACTGAAACTTCATAATCACTTGGGCTCACCAATTGCTATTAAACTTGGAACTACAAGTAGTGAAACAAAGGGAAGCCGCTGGGAGCCCCATTTATTTCTAGGGAGAAGGAAGTCAGGCCTTTGCTTGCTGGCTGACAAGAAGCAAGCCCCTAGTCTTGGGAGTTCTGTTTTTTCCTTGGGGTGGGAGGGTTGGAAGTGAGTCAAAAAGAAGTGATTTTTGATGGCCAGCAACTCTACTTAATGTTCCCTCTGGACCTTGAATAGAACATGGGACCAAAACCAGTGGCCCCAAGATCCTTCAAGGCCAAATGTCACTAAAGCCACAATCTTGGCCTTGGCTGCTTTTGAAACTGGAAAACAGTCTCTCCCAACAGCAAGGGCAGATGTGGAAGCTGAACTCCACGGCAGGCAGTTTGTGCTAAGCCCCAGGATTCTGTGCATGAATGCTTCCCTTCTAGATCTTTCTCAAAGTGGTCAGCTGCTCCCTCCCAGAGGTTAGCAAGCGACATCACTGACAGGTGGACCAGGGAGTGTGCTGCTGCCTGATGTGGGCTCACCCAGTGTTCTCCAATGTTCATCTGCCAAAGTAGAAAAATGAAACAAGAACTGATTCACATTCTGGCTCCAACAGCTCCTCCCCTTCTGGGGACTTGCTTGTCCCCACACCCTTCTTAGGGGATTAGATGTGTATCTGGAAGGTAAAGGGGAAAGTTGGAGCCTGACTTTTATGTCCCCTAACCCTCCCCGCTCTGAACGTTGGAATGTAGTGGCATCGTCCCTTGAGCTCCCCTCTGCTTTGGCTCCAGAGTCACCCTCTCCTCTTGCAGATGGAGCAGGGGCGCTGTCCTTACTGGTGAAGGTAGGCATCCAGCCAGAGCTGCCCAGACTCCTTCAGTGAGCTGCAGGGTGACACAAGAGTGGACGGTGAGGGAGATGGGCCAGTGAGCCAAGCAGAGATGGAGGGGCAGGTCTTACAGACAGGTCTTTCCGCCCTTCTGCTTCTGAGGAAGCTGGCCTGGGCACAGCGCTGAGGGGGACTCCAGTGAGAATAAGGGCCTGACCTGGCCACACAGTGCCCTGCCTGTGCCGTGGTGACCTCCTCTATCCCAGGTGACAGGGAAATGTTCCCATTGCTCGCCACCCCACAGGGCACCACCATTCCCACTGCCCTGCCCTTCCCTCCCAACAGCCAACCCCCAGGGCTCAGATACTCACTAGACAATGTCGGCAAAGGCTGAGAGCAGGGGCTTGGACTGGTACTCTATACCGTGCTTGGCACACAGCGACTGCACCAGGGGTGCCACTTTGTGGTAGTTGTGCCGGGGCATCGTGGGGAAAAGGCTTCAGGGAGAGTGGGAAAGTCAGTGAAGTCAGTGGCTTCTGCCCTTCCTGTCGTCGTCGCCCCCCACCCCCACCCCAGGTCCTTCCCGCCCTGCTTCCTGGGGCTCCTGACTCACTGGTGCTCGATCTGGAAGTTGAGGTGCCCGCTGAACCAGTCGTTGAAGGCAGACTTGTGGACATTGCATGTTGCCTGGAGCTGGAGGAGGAGGTCGGGAGCATGTCTAGAGCCAAAAGGCCAGCCCACCCCGCCCCAGGTCAGGCTAGCTAAAGAGGGCAGGTTAGACTGTCCCTGGTCCCTCCCTTCACATTACGGCAGGAGAGAAGCCTCAAGCGAATGAGCGGGGGTACCTTGGGGGACTTATTTTTTGCTGTTACCATCTTCCCTCCACCCTTTTCATTAGTTGTGTTATGCCTGGGTCTTCCAGATGATGGTCCCTTACCTGGGTGGACACCCAGTCCATGTTCCGGTCGTGATCAATGTGCATGGGGATATGGTTCATCTGTGTGACCCACACAAACCAGTTGCTCTCCAGGAACCTGTTGGATGTGGCACACAGTCAGTCAGCAGAGCCCAGTCTTCCTCTTCCTCAGTCACAGTGCCAGCTTGTGCACTGTCCCGGGTCAACTCCTGAAAGAGCCACTGCTGCCCGAGACCCCCAGCGCGGTCCCCAGACCCAGCATTTGTGCTTCCCTGTGCCAGTCCCTACACCCCACCACACTACCTGACGATGAAGAAAAGGCCCAGGAAGCCTTTCAGCCCCAGCAGCGGCACGTACGAGAGGAAGATGCGGGTGTAGAAGGTGACCATCCAAGCCAGGTCCTGCAGTGTGAATGGCAGAGCAGCGCTGCCATGGCCGCTCTGGCCCCCTCCCCGCTCCCCTCCTCCGCCTGCTGCGGCCTCAGCCATCAGGGGAACCTGGCCGTCCTCAGCTTTTCCTCTCAGTGGCCCCACCCTACACAATTAGTACCAGTGCTGGTAGCACTCCCAGCCCTCCTAGCCTGTCCCTTCTCAGGGCCCCACGAGTCTCCCTGCCTCTAGCACCTCCCAACCTACCTAAATGCTGCCAAATGAATTTCCAGGACCAGGGTTCTGTGCACCCCAGTGCCCTGGTCAAAGCTCCTGCCCTTTTCTGCACAGTGAACCAAGCCCAGTACTCCTCCCTGGTGCCGGAGTCCTCCGCTACGCCTGGCCAAACTCACCCTTACCTCCCAGCTTCTGTGCTCTGCTCTTCATCCCCTGCCTCACCTCTGTCTGCCAACTCCACCCATCCGTGGAGGCCAGCTAGAAAGGTGACTTAACAAAGCAGACACAGGCAGGCCTTGTGGAGTGCCCAGAGCTGCTTCTGCCTGTACTTCTTTCCTGGTATCAATCATACCCTGCCTCACTGAAGGTTCCCTGAGAGGAAGGACTGTCTCCCATCGCCTCCCCCAGCACAGGGGACTGGGGGCACACTGGCTGCATGAAGCCAGGCCCAGGAGGCGGGGTCCTGCTGAGTGCGCCCAGATCCCTTCCTCTGTCTAGGGACAGGGAGCATCATACCTTGTCCTGTTATTTTGTTCTAAGTTGGGCCTGGAGTTTATTCCCCCTGGAGAACCCCTTTCCCCCACCAGGTGCTGGAGAACACAGGACATGGGACTCTTGGCCGTGGATACTTACCACCCACTTCTTCCGCTGGATAACAAAATAGAAAATGTACCACTGGAAGTAGAGTGGCAGCAAGGCTGGGGGCCCGACTGGGAGGAAAAAGACAGGAAGGAGGTGTGAGCCGTGGGACAGCCACAGAGGGTTTATTAAGAAATGGTCCCCAGCACGGGGCTGCCCCTGCCCGTCCCCTCAGGTTGCTCCTCCAGCTGCCTTAGCACTCCTCAGCTGGCCCCACACCAGCAGGCACTGAAGGAAGGTAGGCACGAATGCCCACCTGGAGAAAGCCACTCCCAAAAGGAGGCCAGGGAAGGGGAGGGGTAGGAGGGCCATCTTTTTCCAGGGTTAAAACTCAAAACCCAGGCCCAGAACATGCTGTGCTCCCACACCTTTTAAAGGGCACTGCTAACACCCCCAGTGCCCCTGTGCTGCTTGGCCAAGCCCTGCACCCATAGTCATCTGCCAAGTTCTTGGTTGCTCCACTGTGCACGTCAAGGGAAGGGGCAGGGACAGGAAAATGTGTATGTGTGCACACGCATGTGATCCTCTGACCCTTCATAGGCTGAGGTTCACTTCCTTGGACTAGCGACCTGGGTTGTGCTGCCCTGATCTGAAGCCCTGGAAGTCAACTACAGGCAGAGGCAAGGAGCTACTTTTGAAAGAAAACTGGCAGTTGCAGAAGTGGTTCCCATTCTACGCACTGCCCCATTCCCTTCCCGTGTCCCCTCCCTGCAGCATCTGATACTGCTCTAACCCATGCATCGCATGCCCATCCAGGACTCCTTGATGTGCCTTGGATTTTGAAATTCCTTCTCCCACAAGTCCGCTGCACCCTCCTTTCTCTGCTAGGGACAGTTGCTAACAGGCAATCAGGATAAATGCCTTCACACTGATCCCTGCCCTCCCTCCCTTTAAAATTCTGAAAATTCAAAGGAGTTTTAAGGCTCATTATTTGGGGCCATCTGGAACAGACTTCCAAACAAGATGGATGCAGCAGCTCTAGAGAGTATGCAGCCACAGCATCTTTGCTCAGCTCACAGTCCTCCTCGGGTCCCATCCTCCCACAACTATGTGGACATTTGGTCCCCTATGGGTCAGACAGGGCCCCATCAGATCATCTTGACCTGGGTCTCTGACAAGGGTTAGGGTAAGGTTTAAAGCTCATCCGGAGGGCTGAAACTAACCACTAGGTGTCCTCATGGAAAGAGCTAATTTGCCCCCAACACAAATGACCTCTAGTCAAATATTGTTAGCCTGCTGACTCTGCTCAGTGGAAGGGCAACAGTTCCAGGCAGGGAGTGACAGGGGCAGGGTGGGTACTTGCTCCAGCCCCTTTCCTGGATTGTATTCTTTTTTTTTTTTTTGGGTGGTGGTGCTGGGGATTAAACTTGGAGCCTTGTGCATGTAAGGCAAGCACTCTACCAGCGGAGCTGTATCCCCAGCCCCTTTCCTTAACTTTAATGCCATCATCGAGAGCTGTTTCCTCCTCACACCCCACAGCAGCCCCCCACCCAAGGCAGCTCCCCGTGGTGGGTGAAGACACTCACTCAGGAAGAAGTATTTGTGCTGGTGGTTGTATGGCATATACTTTTTCTTTTGTTTCCCAAGCTGTAATGAAAAGTGAACATAATTTAGCAGTAACCAGTTACAGACCAGCCACCCAGTCCCCTCCCTTCCCTGCTCAAAAGCTGAACCCACCGCATGGGTCATCAGCCTCTTGGTGCTACTGGAAGGCCCCAGGAGGCCCAGCTTTACCTCCAGCAGCTGGAGTGAGGCCTTGGCTGCAGCCTGCAGTGTGTGGTGACATGACCCACAGCTCAATGGCCTGTGCCCCATGAGGATGTGTGTAATGCAGGTTCTGTCAGACCTCAGGACTTCTAAGATTCATCCAAAGATGTCTTTGTCATGAATTTGTTCAGGCCCCATCATTGCCTTTCCTGTCTCCCACCTGGTACTCTTTGGACATCTGAGTCTCCATGGAAAACTCCTGTATAGGCAGCTACTCCCTCTATGTGCAGCCTCTAGTCCCCCATCAAAATATTTTGGTTGCTTGATTTCAACATGAACTTTATAAAATTACTTGAAAGTTTTTTGTTGTTATTGTTGGGTTTTTTTTTTGGTGCTAGAGATCTGAATCCAGGGCCTGTGCATGCAAGGCAAGCACTTTACCAACTGAGCTATATCCCATCCCCACCCCTTGAAAGTTAAACAAGGTTTGGCAAGTATGTGTGGAAAGGATACCAAGAACAACTCTGCAGTTTGAAGGTTCTGGCAAAGTTCTCCCTTGCGGGTGGTGGTTATTTAACAAGCCTAGCTGCTACAAAGACAGGCTGTGCTCCAGCTCAGTCAGGAAGCCCAGGGCTCCAGTGTCTGCTCTGCTGTCACTCCACAGCTCCTGCATTTCTTGCCCAATTAGTTCTGGTGACTAGACAACCCCAAGGGCACAGCAGAAGCAGAAGTCTGGCTCATCTTCTCATGCGTCCCCCCACTGCATCCTTAGGCTACTCACTGAGCTTACTCTGTGCAAGGCACTTCAGCTAGACGAAGCATTCTGTCTGCATTCACAGATTTTCTCAGTAAGTACTGGAGTACCTAGCTATGCCAGTCACTGTCAGGGAGCAGAGGCCACCAGTATGAAGTTCCTACCTGTATGGAGCTATAACCCGAGGAGAAGAAGCTGGTAAGATTGGTAAAAATCTCTAAAAAATTTACAGATTATAAACAGAAAAACAGGGACAATAGGCAGTGATCTGGCAAAGGTGGTCAAAAGGCTTTCTCAAGTCTTCCCTGAATGAGAAGGGCTAGCAATGCAAAGCTTCAGGGCAAGAACACTGAAAGAAGGGACAGCCGGCACAAAGGCTTGGGACGCTCAGGATCATGAAACTAGGGAGAGGTCAGCTCGTATGGGACCTCAGAAAGCTCTGGTAAGGTCAATATAGGTGCACAATCTGCTTTGTACTTTTAAAAGGCTTACTCTGTCCCAACACCACCAAAAAACTAAGGCTTACTCTGGCTAGAGTGAATTATAGGGCACAGTCACAAGTGAGGAGGCTGAAGCTAATCCAGACCAGAGATAGACCTGATGGGTATGTGGTCTGACATGGTTTGCTTTCTAAGGGTTCCTGTGTTGGAGGCTTGGTCCCCAATGTGGTGATGTTGGGAGGTAGTGGGGCCTTTAAGAGGTGCCTAATGGGATGTCACTACATAACTGGGGTTTCACCCTCAGAAGAGACTAATGTGATTCTTGTGAGACCCTATTTAGTTCCCCCTTGAGACTGGGTTGTTAAAAAAGAGCAAGATTGGCCTCTCCCTGGTCTTTGGCTTTTCTTACCATGTGATTACTCTCACAGGCCCTCCTGCCACCATGACAGTATCTGCCATGAGGCACTTACCAGAGGCCAAAATGATAAAGCAGCCCAATCTTAGACTTTCAGTATCTAAAATTGTAAAATAAATCTCTTTATTTATTTATAAAGTACCTAGCCTCAGGCATTTTGTTATAGCAATAGAAAATGAACTAATGAATGGCAGTGGATATAGAAAACTTGATGGAATTTGGATATATTTTGGAGGCAGTGTCAACAAGGTTTGCTGATAAATTAGATGTGGTGGTGAGGGACGTTCCCTCTCAAGCAACATTAACTGAAAAGGGAAACCTGGAAGAGTCACCTTTATTGGTTGGTGGGGTGGATGGGAAATGCAAAGGAGCCCCATCCATTGCTCTCTTTGGATGGGAATCAAATGCCATTATGGTCCCCAAAACTTTGTCCCACCATGTTAAGCCTCTCAGAGGTCAGAAGGGTTCTGTTAGGGGCAAAGTGTCCCTTCTTACTCTTTATCCTCCAGGAGAGTTGGGAGGCCTAGGGCAGATGTCACAGAATTAGCCAAGGCTTCACTGTTCAGTTAAGCCATCCCCAAAGGGACTGAACCGAGCCCCACGTGGCCCCAGCACAGGCATTCACTACAGGCGACCCATCCTCAGCCTCCTGGCTAGAAGGAAGGAAACAATGGAAGCTCATTTTGGTTCCCAAGTTATTCTCTGTTTTGGATGTCTGCAGATAAGCCCAGCGCTGTTCCTAAAACTCCACCACCACGTTAGCTTCCTGTCACTGTACCAAGATCCCAAGGTCAACGACTTAAAAGAGAGAGGATTTTTTTGGCTCATGGTTTCCGAAGTTTCAGTCTCTGGTGAGGCAGATCACGGAGGCAGGGTATGATACACCACCAACAACCAGGAAGCAGACAGGGGAAGGGGCTGGGGTCTTAATACACCCTTTAAGGGCAGGCCTCAATGACCTTTCTCCAACTAGGCCCCACTTCCTAGCGTCTCCATTAGTTCCCAGTACTGCCATGAGCTGGGTACCAAATCTTCAACAAGGGAGCCTTTGGGGACATTTAAGATCCAAACCCTAGCACCCACACTGCTCTCGAAGCAGCCACCAGAGCCAGGGCAAGCTCGTCACCCGCACAGTGCTGATCCTAACACAGTGCTGGAAGCCCAAGGAACCATGGACATGGAAAATAAGAACCTTAGGGACAGCAGGGACATGGGCCTCCAGTTAAGAGCGCCTCACAATAGGATGGCCAGTGCTGCCAAAGTCCTCCCAGAGTTCTTCTCACGACCAGAGGGGAAAGGAGAGCCAGCTACCTTGAACTCTTGCCTGGAACTGAAACACATTTAGTGACAGTTTAATCCCTGGCAAGCTGAAATGTCATTAAGTGGGTGAAGGGGACCTGGCAGAACTCTGACTGTAGCATGGAACCTGGGGACAAAGGATTTTAAATTAACTTTTCAAGAAATTCTGCTGGCCATTCAGAACCTTCTACTGCTTATGCTCACTGAGAGTTCACCAAAATTCCAGCCCCAGGCATTCTTCCTTCAACAGCTTGGGATTCTTGCTCCCACCTCAGATAACGACTCAGGCCCAGTGCTGCCCACCCTGGAAGTCAGGCTGGAACCAAGAAGGTGGCAATTAGTTGCCCCTTGGTTTCAACAGTGAATTGGCCCCAAGATCCCCCACAGATACCAAAATTTGCAGTTGCTCAAGTGCTTTATATAAAGTGGCATTTGCAAATAACTATAGTCCTGTGAGCCTGGCAAAATGGGCTTTGGTATTTATTTTTAACCCAGGGCTTTGTGCATGCTCTACCAGTGAGTTACACCCCCAGCCCCTTCTCAGTAAAAAATAAATAAATAAATAAATAACCCCCTACCCCAAGTACTGGGGATTGAACCCAGGGGCTTTTTACCATTGAACTACATCACCAGTCCTTTTTCTTTTGAGATGGGATCTTGCTAAATTGCCAAGGCTGGACACAAACTTTTGATCCTCCTGCCTCAGCTTCTGAGTTGCTGGGATTATAGGCATGCACCAACAAGTCTCTCATGGGAAACTAAATTCTCTAAATTACTTATAATACCTAATACTATGTAAATACTACAAAAACACCTGTTTTACTGTTCTGTTTAGGAAATGATTTTTTTAAAAAAGTGTACATGTTCAAGTCACGGACACCATTTTCTCTTTTCTGTTTCTTTTTTTCTTCTGTAGTGCTGGAGATGGAACCCAGGACCTTGTGCGTGCTAAGCAAGCACTCTACCTCCGAGCTACATTCCTAGCCATTCAATTTTCTTTTCTAAATATTTTTGATGTGTGGTTGCTTGCACCTTCAGATGCAGAGTTCAAGGATACTGGCAGCCAAATGTACTGAATGAATGGATGTTTCAGGTACTAGGCATTAAAGGAGTAGATAGTCCATCCCTGGACTGGGGAAAACTGGGACAGTGCAGGATATCCAGTGTAAGATAGACAATCAGTATGTGCAGGGTGATGACCCTGACTCTATGGCTGGGGTGTCACAAAATACCCCTAGGAGGTGCCATGTATCACCTTCAAGGATGAACAGAGGCTTGCAGTCATCTTCTGGTCATCCTCTGGATCTCTGAAGCTTGTGGTACTTTCACACAGTAACTCTTTGCTGACTGAACTCAGTAGGAGGAGTGGATGATTCTGTCCTGGGCAGCCCAGTCCTGGCTGACTACCTGCTGCTTCCCAGAAATTCTAAAATGCAAGGGCCCCAGCTAGCCCAGTCCCCAATGGATGTCTTGCCTACACCAACAACACTGTATTTCCCCCAAATCCCTCTGTACTGGCTGCTTTCCATTCCCCAAGACCATTCACTAAGACCTCTGCTCACCTCCACAGAAAGGACCTTCCCCAAGGCAAAGAAGAAGGGATGCATGCTGATGTCCGGGTCTTTGCGGAAGCAATTGGGCTTGGCATGGTGCTGGAAGTGCATGTGGTTCCACCAGCTGGCAGGGGCCCCCTACAGAGAATCGGGGATGTGAATATGAAAACCTAGTATCACCTCTCCCCCACTCAGACACCCCATTAGAGACTGGAGTCTCAGAGAGCCCCCTCTGTCCCACTGACCTTCAAGTGGCCAATCACAAAATGATGTAGCAGGTGATTCCATGTAGAGGTGCCAAAGACTGACAGATGACCAAAGTCATGCTGTAGCCAGCCAGCCTGAGCCTAGGAGAGAAGGTTAATGCCAAGAGCCGCCAGCCTGCCCAGCCTATCTCTCTTCCTTCACTCACCCAGGCCTGTGCTGGCCACAGTGCTCCCAACTGAGCACATCAAGAAAGAAGTTAGGAAACCTGGGTCTCACTTCTGGCTCTGCCACTGATTCACATGGGAGTTGATGCAGATCACAATGCCTTCTGTGCTCTTCAGTTTCCCCATCTCTGAAGTTCCATGACTTAGGATGGACTCAATCCAGGAAACAGAAAGGACTCAGAGATAAGCAGGCTTGCCACATGGGTGCTGACAGCCAACAACTGGGCACCCACCATTATTAGCATGTTGGGCTATGTTGGTTGAGGGGAGGGAGTCAAGCTTTGTTGAGAAACCAGGATCTTGGTTCCTGGCACACTGGGCTGTGATAGAACCTGAACCTGAAGTTTCAGAGAACAAATTCCATGGGAAGAAGGATTAGAGACATTAAGAGAAATGATAATGTGCATGTGGCCAATGAGCAGATAAAAGTCACAGAAAATGGAATGTTCTCTTTGTGCATCTACTCCCCTGGGTGTCTTCAGATCTGCAGGCAGGATTCTTGGTCTTCTGAAGTGTATAAAGAAAGCTTTCCCCAGGGAGGCCAAGAATGGCTGTGCACTCGACAAGTCAAAGGCTCTTACCTGAACTATACAGAGTAGCACTGCAGAGAGGAGGAAGGTCACAAAAGACGTCCCAAAGACCCAAAGGATGAGCCAGGCAGCAACATCCAGCAAGAGGATGTGCAGCAGGTATAGCAGGAAGAAAAGGTGGCTGGACTTCATGAGTCCCATCCGCTCCACGGTAGCCCGCAGCTCCCGGAACTCATTCGTCAACTCTTTCTGTGGAAGAGTGGGGCTGTTAATTCTTCCCAGCTGCAACCCACACTGCTGGAGACAAGGGCCCAAGGACCTCCCACTGAAGTAGCTGTGGGAAGTCCATAATCGTAGGCAGAGACACCACAATGATGGGGAATGGTGACAGGAGGACCTGCTAAGAATGGGACTATGCCTATAAGTTAAACAGGACTTGACGTAGGTCCCTGTTTGCCATTTACTGTGTGATCCTTGGTGCCAAATCTTTCTGAGCATCAGTTTTTTCACATGTAAATGTATGAGGATTTTATGGGTCTATGCTGGGCACAGAGTAAGTGTTCAAAATATAGGTCTCCTGGGCTGGGGTTGTGTGCCCGCCATGCACACGTGAGGCCCTGGGGTTCGATCCTCAGCACCACAAAAAAATAAATAAAGATATTGTATCCACACTAAAAATATATATATATTAAAAAAGAAAAGTTTTATATATATATCTCCTGCTGCTCACAAGGATGATGACTGCAGTATTGGTGGTGGCACCCTTGGGAGAATCACAGTTTCCAAAGTCCTGTTCCTTTGGGCCCATGACCCTGTGACTGTACAAGAGAGGCAGGAATCTCAAACCTCCTGAAAACTGGAAAACTGTCACCTATTATCTCTAGGTTTCCATTCCCTCCCCATCAACCAAATCTCCAAACAGCAAACGGGTCTCACATTCTTGGTGGGCTCAAAGCTGGGCTGCTCCGGAGCCAGTTCTCCAATCAGGAGAGAGTTCATATACTTGCTCACAAGGCCCTTGTTGATGTGGAATGCCACAAAGGGATCCTGCATGTGTGGGGAGAAGACAGCAAGGTGAGCAGTCAGCCCCAGTCCCTGAACAGCTCACACCAAAGCCAGCTTCTGCAGGCAGGAAGACTTACCCAAGTTGAAGCAGAGACCACCTCCCTCCAGCCTCTGCCCTGAGTGTGCTCAGGCCTTTCCAACTGCCCACAGCTCATCTTCAGCATGTGGGTTACCATGAGAAGAGCACCACACCAAGGAATGAGAAACACTGCTCAGGGGTCACCCAGAAAGACCTGGCTGGGCTGGCCCTGGTGCCTGGGAACAGCTTTTGCCCAGGAATTTAGACATAGGTGAGAAACAGGCAGAAGGGATGGGTGGGGCTGAGACTTCTCTTCCTTTGAAATTTGAACAAGGTCCCTCTTTCTGAGCCAGCTTCTTCGTGAAAAAAGTGCCCGAGTCCCCAGTGTGAACTGTGGAACTTGTCACATTTCTCCCCTTCTGTGCACCATGGTTAGGGGCAAGGTTCCCAACTTCCTTTAACTCTTACCAACCCCTCCCCAAGATGCCTAATTTAAGTGGAGTCCTCTAAGACAGGATTCACATTAGCAGATGGGGTGGGGGGTGGCCCTTTGCGGAGAAGGGGCTAGTGAGGCGGGGCGGAGCCAACAATCCGGTGGCACCACACATCCAGACCAATCACCAACCCAGCTGTGGTGTCCCAGGCCCCAAATCACACACAGCCTGTTGTCGGACTTGCTCCATCTCCATCTCCGCAAGCACGGCCTAGGCTCATGCTGTCCACAACCACCTAGGCTTGTGAGTGGTCGCTACAGGCAACGCAAACCGCACAGGCTCTAGCCTCACACCTAAGGCAGCTTGTCAGAGGGAGGGCAGGTCTTCACCCTGCAGCTCCAGGCGATTTAGCTGGAACTCTAGTGACCTGAGGCATGCTTTGGGACATCAGGGCAGAGATGGGAATGAAGATGGGTGATAGGTTTAGGGTGTCACACCACACTGTGTGGGATTAGAAACGGATCCAATGGGAAGGGAGGGGTTAACAATGATGAACCCATCACAAGCGGTGATCACTCCTCATCCCCTGCTCCAGCCCAGGGAGGCTATGAAAGGCTCTTTGTAATCCAGAAAGAGAATCAGTAGAGCTAGGCATGCATGATAGTGCACACCTGTCTCAAAGAGCTGGGGATGTTGCTCAAAGGTAAAGCACTTGCCTAGCGTACACGCAAGGCCCTGGGGGTTCAATCCTTAGGACCGCAAAAATACAAAAACCAAACCAATCAACCAATGGGATCTGGGTTTTGCAGAGCAAACCCACCCTGAAGCAAGGCAAGGGAGGACAGCAGTCGTATGTGCCAAATAGCTAGAGACCCCCTGATATTTGGCTAAGTGACCTCCCCGGCAGTATTCAAAGACAGTTCTGGAAATCTTCCATAGTGTATGCCCAAGCTGGCGCCCCCACCTCAGCACAACGCTCCCTTTCCTCCCCGCGCTTCTAGCCGGTGAGTCCCTTCCCCGCGTTTCCGCAAAGCGTAGGGGATCCCAAGGCAGCGGGCTTCGGGATTCAATCCTATCCTTTAGGGATTCCTCTCGTGCTTGGAAGTGCAGCCCAATACTTTCCGTCAGGCACTCTAAGTACGACGCGGCTGCGCCTCCAGCTCCTAGCTCTGGAGACAGGACGTGACTCCCTCCCTGCACTGACCCCTCCTCTCTGGGCCCTCGGCAGCACCGCTGTCCCCGGGCCTTGTATTCTCGCTGCCTCCTTCCTCCTATCCCGGCTCTGAGTACTGTCCACGCCTGGAGACCGCAGACGGGGGCTGCGGATGGAATACACGTGGGGAACAGCCAGCCCTTTGTTTGTGTGTGCACATTGCTGGCCTCCAGCCCCAACTCCCCAGACTCATTTTACGGCCCCTCTCCTACTCTTGCCCCCGTGTCCACAGGACACTCGATCATCCGGCGCCTCCTGGCTTTCCTCCCAATTAGTAGGTGGTCCACCAAGGCGCCAAACTTCCTGTCTCCCGCTCCTTCTACGTACGGCCCTGGCCCGCCCCCTCCCGTGCCCCTGCCTGGCGGCGCTCACCGTGGCATCCTGCCCAGCGTAGTGGCTAATGACCCGAGAGCCCCCCGGGTGCCGGCGGGTGAACTCGCTGATATTGTACACCTTCCGGTCGATCACCAGCCATCGCTCCTTCTCGCGCCCGGAGCGCTGCGCCACCTCCTCCCAGGTGAAGTAGCGCGGGATGGATCCCTGAGCTGAAGTCCCAGCGGCCACCGGGTCGGGGGCCATTGCTGGCCTGGCGATGCCGCGTGCCAGCTGGGCAGGGGCTGTCGGGCGCGCGCTCTGGGACTCTGAGCAGTGCACGCCGGCCTCGCGAGCTCGGGGAGCGGTCCGCTGGCGCGCGCCCAGGGCCCACAATCCGCGTGCTGGGTTTTCAGCACCCGCGGTGCGGACCACAGAGCCCGGCGGCGCGCGCTCCCATTGGCTGAGCCGCGTGGCGTGGGGCGCGAGCACCGCCCTCCCGCTGGCCCGCAGGGGCGGCGCCCCGGGAGGGACTTGTCTGCTCCCGGCGCTGCGAACACGCGCCCCCTCGCGGGTACCTTAAAGTGGTCGCGGCTAAATTCTGCTTCCTGAGTTTCTGGCGGGGAGTTGCAGGGATGGCTCTTAGGGAACACCGTGGACAGAATAACGGTTTCCGGGGAGTTGCAGGGATGGCTCTTAGGGAACACCGTGGACAGAATAACGGTTTCCGGGGAGTGCTTGGGTGGGTCCCAGCTCGCTGAGGCCGAAGCCCAAATGCAAATAGGATCGGGCCAGGCTTGGCCTGCAGAAGCTCCGGCTGAGTGTGATTGTGCAGAAGGAAAACAAGTTTAGACAAATTGAATTTGGCAGTTTATTTGGGCAAACAAACGATTACAGAGTTTCCAGTGAGGTGGGCAGGCAACGATTATAGACAGAAAAAGGAAGTGACATACATAAATGTTTTAAGTTGACAGATGAAATCGTGTGAATTGATAATGTACAGCATGATGTTTTAAGAAATATATATATATATATATATATATATATATATGGTGGGATGGTTGAATCTAGCTAATTAACTCTCTTGAGTGATCTATGTCATTAACAGACCGAACACATTTGTGTCTTTCCACAATGTCAAAATTTATTACATAACAATAAATTCACAGGCCACATCACTTTCAGTGGTGGCAGTTCACCAAATACTTGTGGGTTATCTGATAGACATAAGCTGGGCAAACACGAGTTCTTATATTTGTCTTAATTTCTAATATCTATAACCCTCAAGTCACATCACACTTCACACAATGATACATATGTATGTGTCAACATGTATGTCTCTCTCTCTCTCTCTCTCTCTCTCTCTCTCTCTATATATATATATATATATATATACCTATCTATCTATATCTCAATCACAGAAAGACTAAGAAAGAGTTAATACCACTGCAGGGTTTCAGGATGCTGTACCAAGAGCACAGAGAGAGTGTTCTTTAACCCTGAAGGCAGTTAAAGAATTACTGTAGGCAGTCAAGTAAGGATTTTAATGAACCCGTTCTGCAGAGTTGTCAAGGCAGAGGGTCTGGAGGGTTGTGATTTTAGTTTTAGAGTGTCAGCTTGGAAGGGCTCATAGGGAGTCAACACAGAAAGGGGAAACTGCATTCTGCTGAAGTCTGGTAGACCCGAAATCAGAGGTTTGTCTAAGTTGGCCCGTATGTTACTTATCAGTTTGTGCTTTATAGTTGTGCTGAGGACATGGTGGTTGTTTACTTTTTCAAACAAGGCATAGAGTCATTCTATCTTGGCACTTGTACTCAGACTGTAGTAAAAGTCAAGATGGAGTAACTTAGGTTACTGCTGTCCTATATACCATGGAGTAACTCTGAAAAGGGCACAGTCTGTACTCCACAATCTACCCCCTGAATCCGGAGGGCATGAACCTGAAATCTCTGGAATAAGAGGAATCAAATCGTTCTCAGAGACTGATGACACAGGTTTTGAGCAAGTAGAATCCAAATATTATTGCCAATAATAAGAACAATGTTTCTTTAGATGAGACCATATTATGCTGGTCAGGTTATACCAACCAGTCTTGATGCAGGTCAGAGGGTTCCAATTGGACCATGAACATGTACGTGGTATGTGGGCTTTGAAGGATTTGCTGATTATTTGGAAGAACATGCATTTGGTATGTATGTCTTCAATATCTTTTGAAGTGTGATTGAGTTAATATTTAGTACTGCAGCTACATTTTGTGTGTGTGTGTGTGTGTGTGTGTGAGTTCAGTTGAATTTTTTACATTGGCCAATTGTGGAAGGCATCAGATGCTTTTCTGAGTTCCTCCTGGTTTGTTTTGATGACATTGTCCATGTGTCATCATGGAATTTCTTGTATTCTACCATGCCATGATTCAGGAAAGTCTCCATATAACATTTATTGGGTATGGGAAACTAGGTAAGGTTTTGTATTCATTGTAACATTAGTTACAGTTGTCACCTTTATACATTCTGAGTTTATAACATGAGCATTTGATCCTGAGGTATGATTGTAATATAGTACTTTAATGTTTGATTTATGACATATTATCCACACAAAATTTCCTAATTTCTAACATATATAGGTACAGTTGCTATATTAATGGGGTAATAATCTATAGTAGGGGTAATCTACTCAAATATAATGAAACTCAGATGACCATTTTTGCACCATTCCCTGTTAATACACTATCCTGATATGTATAACAGGTCTCCTGTAGCGGAAATTTGATGTTTACAATCATGGAATGTCTGTGCATAAACTATCAATGAGGAGTTCCACCTGAAAGCTGAATTATGTCTAATGGGAAATCTCTGGATGTTTTAAATCATATTTGACAGGTCATGTATATAGTCCAGTAGATTTAAAGAAATTGTGTGCTTCATAATCTATTTGCCATAACCAATCCATCATCACCATGGATTAAAGTGTGGGGCATATAACTTTCCCCTGAGATAATCTTTGTTAGACTTGGGCAGTTGCTTGCTTGTTCAGCACTGGGTATCTATTAGTGTTTCTATTATGCAAACAGTCGCTTTAGTGAATTGCATCTGGTGAAGTGTATCAGTGCTGTACATGGGTGTGTATGTATCTGTGGAGTTAGAGCATAGGTGCTGGTGTGCTAACAGAATCTGGGCAATAACACTGTCTTTGTGGACAAAATAAGTAGTAGGATGTAGTAGTTACGGTGGCACAGATGATTAAAAGAGGAATAATAAGGGGCTGGGTTGTGGCACAGTGGTAGAGTGCTTGCCTAGCAAGTATGAGGCACTGGGTTTGATTCTCAGCACCACAGAAAAATAAATAAATAAAATAAAGATTTTTTAAAAAGATGAATAATAATAGTAATGAATAATAGCAATGAATGTGCATGAGAGGCGGCAGGGCGGACAGCTCAATTGCATGTTGTCTAAACTTGCCTGTTAGTGCCTGGACATGGGAAATGTCATGATCATACTCCACATTCCAGGTGTTTGTCCTTCTATTGGATTCAGTTTGGGTTTTGCCAGTGTGCTGCTGTTACTGCTGCGGTGGTCAAGACAATTGCATATGTCTGAATGGCCAGTCGGATTGGTTCATTCATATATCTAGTTATAGGGGCAGAGACTGTTGATTTTCTGTAGTGTAATGTCCCCTGTGTCCTGTTGTCCAATAGGTAGTCATGTCTCCCACTGCCACAATTTCCTGTGGGAAGATATTTCTGTCCTTGATTTCAATATGCACCCTAGAAGGTAGCACATTAGGTCTTTCTAATTCCCTTTTTTTTCCCCATATTTTCAATGGGTATATTTAAATAAGAATGTGGACTTCCCTTAACTCTGTGTTCTCTCTGATTTAGATTGAAACATGCTTGAAGCAATTTCAGTTGGAAAGCTGAGAATTCTGGAAATAATTGTTTTTTTCTTTTTAGTAGTACATTGTCTATCCATTCACTGCTTGGGCACCATACTGTCCTTGTTATGAAATGGGTTTCCTGATCACTATTCTCCTAGGGGGTCCCTAGGCTACATTCCATAGCATTAAACTCTGGTTATAAAAGCTGCTGATGGTTTTGCTGCTGCTAAAGCTAAACCTGATTCTGAATAAATGTCCACCCGTGTTTGTGGATACTGGTGTTGTATTTGCCCTGAAAATCTATTTGCTTAATCAAGTTAGATGGTTTACTTACATGTGTCTGTTAGGATTCTGAATTTAAATTTTGTCAGTGAGGGTTTTGCAATCTTCACATCCTTGTCTTGCCCTTTGTATCTCAGGCCAGGTCACTGTCTGGTTCCTGTCATCCATGTGTACAGTCCATGAGCACCCATATGTCCTTTCAATGCATGTGTAGTTAATATCTCTTGTGCAGTTTTTGCACATGGGTCCTTCTTAATTGTCCATCTTCCTCCTTTTTATTTTGATGCTTGGCACCTTGGGTATTTCCCATGGGTCATCATCTCCTTTTCAAAGTGTTAGAGGTGGAGTGTTTGTGTGTAGTTCTGTCTGCATCCTTAGTTAATTTTAAGTTGGGTGTTTTGTCCTCTGACTTTATGCTCTGCGTCAGTGCATCTGCTTGGTTGCTGTATTTAGTTGTGTCTGAATCATCCTTCTGATGTGCTGATACGTGCGCCACCCTAATGCTAAGTGTTTGTGAGGCTTTTTGTAATTCTTTCCAGACTACAGGTCTTTGCCATTTGTTTTATAACTGTTATGTGTCCATTTGTGTGACCACAGAGCTATGCCATTCATACGGATCCCCAGAGGTGAGCATTGTGTTAGGGTGTTTCCTTTTTACCCTGACCATAATTTTTTTGTTCAGTTAATGTTTTCTAGTTAATGTCTTGCCCATGCTAATGATTTCTTAACATATTACAACTATATAGTCCACATTACAGAGGAATCATTGTAGGCGTGGGACCTGAAGTTCACTTTCCTTCCTCCTGCTATTTTGTATATTTGTATATTTCTTTTGCCAACAAATTCCTCATTAGATGAGATCCTAGCATTTACCTTCCCAGTTCTCCAACCTTTGACCCTTGATCTGCATGGATCTGGGATGTGCCCTCCTTACAGTGCCCTAGTTGGGTTTTACCCCAAATGGTTGCACCGTGGCATAAGCCAGCCCACAGATTTGCAGAGTCAGCTTTG
Organism: Marmota flaviventris; assembly: GCF_047511675.1. Taxonomy (NCBI): domain Eukaryota; kingdom Metazoa; phylum Chordata; class Mammalia; order Rodentia; family Sciuridae; genus Marmota; species Marmota flaviventris. Next base: position 11,049,805 of record NC_092506.1, on the reverse strand, counting down.
TTCATAAGTCTTTGGTATGGGTGCCGAATATTATCTGTATTGCCAAATGGCTTGATTTGTTTGAAATTTTGTATATTTCCAATCATTTTGCCAATGATCTGTTTACTTATTGGATTCCTTCTTTAATAAATGGAATACTGCTACTACATCAATTGTTGTGAATGAGCTGAGCCATTAGCATAGACCAAATGTGTGTGTATTTCTACCACTTTCAGTGGTGGCCATTCATCGAATGCTTGTGGGTCACCCGATAGTCACAGCTGGGCAAACACAAGTTCTTTTATTCCAATCTTAATTTCTTTCTTTTTTTTTTTTTTTTTTAAAGCACAGTTTTTCATATCTCTGGTTGTACACAAATTAGAGTCACACCATTCATGTCTTTTTTTTTAATATATTTATTTTTTTAGTTCTCGGTGGACACAACATCTTTGTTGGTATGTGGTGCTGAGGATCGAACCCAGGCCGCACGCACACCAGGCGAGCTCGCTACTGCTTGAGCCACATCCCCAGCCCCCTTAATTTCTAATATCTGTAAAACTCAAGTTATACATCATACTTTACACATGATATATATATATATGTATATATATAAATATGTAAAACAGTGTATGCCATCTATATGGTTATATATATATTTATGTATATCTATATATCTCTTGTGAAATATATGGTTTTATTTATATATATATATATTTCTATTTTTAATGTTTTGAGGGACCTTCATACTATTTCCATAACTGCTGTACTAATTTACATTTCCATCTACAGTGGTGTGTGAGAGCTTCTTTTCTCTACTTCCTTGCCAGTACCTGTTATCGTTTATTTTTTTGATAATCACCATTTGAACTGCAGTGAGGTGATATCCCATTATGGTTTTGATTTGGATTTCCCCCACAATTAGTGGGGGAAAAATATACAAAATCCAAGATTCTTCTCCCCACTTTTATTGATTAGTTTTAAATTCTATATGACCAATGTCCCACCATCATCAAGAGCAATCCTTCTTGAGCCCCATTGGAAACTTTTTCTCAGTGGAAACTAACTTATCTTCATCTCTTTCAAGGATATTTTGGTAATTTTGTTTATTGACTGCTTTGGCCTCTGATTAGGAGGTATTATGTGGACTTACAGGGAGATAGCTCAAAAGCCAGGCTTGAACCTGTCTAAATAGCGAGATCAGAACCAATAAGGAGGCAGAACAGAGTTTTCCATGAACCTGGTGTAGGACATTGGGGGCTGAGAAGGAGAGCCATCAGATGGCATTTGAGCAGAGGTATTTAAATGTGTTCACCTGGAAGTCAGCATAGCTCCTGAACAAGGTCTAGTGGGAAATTTACTTTTTCATGATCCCTTTATGCTGTGCTGTAAGGTGCATCACCGCAGGGAGTGGAAAAGGCACTTACTGGATTTAATCTGGAGACACCATGCAAGCAATCACTCACACTCGCACAGGTCATTTCCCGGTCTTGAGTGCACAATGTCGGAAGCATAATATGCCTTTTGCAGATGTCACTGAAACAGGTTTTCTATATGTGGTAGTGGTTAGGTTATTGCTTGGAAAGATCAGGGTACTATTTCTATGAGTTAGGAAAGCAAGTAGCAACAAAATCTAGAACTAAAGGAGAGCTTTCCTCTTTTCCTTTGGGGTTTCAGGTCGACTCTGGGAACACATAAAGGCATGGGCATTAGTAGAACTGTTTCTTGATTTGGGGGCTTCAGCAGTTTTATGAGCTAGTCATTAGAGTTCTGGGAATTCTTACCCATCCAATGGTGTAATTGAATTTTTAAATTTTGAGACAGGGCTTCACTAAGTTCCTGAAAACTTGCCTCACTAAGCTGCTAGGTTGTCCTTGAACCTGCAATCCTCATGCCTCGGCCTCCCAAGTTGCTGGAATTACAGGCACGCAACACTGCACTGAGCTCAAACTAAATTTGATCTCAAGAAAAAGACTTAATTTAGCATTTGATTTTGGGAAGTTTTTCAAAAATAACAAAAGTTTAAAACATTTGATCAAGAAATGGTCATAGATCCTTATGAACAATAGTCATTTAACCAAAGTGATAATTAAAAGGCAAATAAATTCAGAAAGTTATAGATGTAGAAAAACCTTAACTTTTAAAAACTGGAGTCAGTTTTTTCTTTCTTTTTCTTTTTTTTTTTTTTTTTTTTGGTGATTCTGGACATTGAACCCAGGGCCTTATGCGTACTAGGCAAGCGTGCTACATCCCCAGGCCTTAATCTTCTTATGTGATCAAAAACTTAATAAAGACAACACTAAGTACAGAAAATTATCTTGGTAAAATATAGAATCTTCATTTCCTAGGCCAATTACTTGAAAGGTGAAGGGGAAAAAAAATCACAATTTCCTATGAAGTGCAAATTAATACTGTAAAACATCTTTGCTTTGACAGATAATCAGATTCTAGTTTTGTACTTTTGGTATTAATGCTCAATTTTTAGAAAATCTTAAAAATAATTCCCTTCTAATCTTAGCCAGCTTGAGCACACACACAAATTCCTTTCACAAGATTCATCTTTCATAGTGCAACATTCTCATGCATTCCTTTTGTGTTGTTTTGGTCCTATAATTTTCCTCTTCTTATTCTAATTAAGGAAAAAAAATGACTCTTTTTTCCCTTAGTAGAACAGAACTTTACCTTATAGCTTTTACTTACCAAATGTGCGACTTCCACCCTGAACATGCCTGCTCTTGGTGGCTAAGCATGGTTGGTCCTGGTGAATACTTGTTTGGATGGGAGGCTTCCTGGGAATACTGGGTGCTGTAGACTTTAAAAATATAAGAAGAGAAAAAGGCACATCTTGCCTTCCTCATAAACTTATGCATAGAGTTTTCTCCATTATTCCTTCTAGTGATCCTAAAAAAAATTTTATTTTTATTTATATATGACAATCCTAAAATTTTTAACCCTTTAGGGACCTTCATTTTCCAATGACCCCCAGGCAGCCAGTAATTGTGAACTATCACACCAGCAATCTGTAAATTGGCAACTCTATCAGTCAATTTCTAGAAGCTTATGCTTTGTCATAGTACAAAAATGTCACTGTGGCACAGAACATATTCACTAACAGTTCCAAATATCCTTAGTTTCTCTGTAGTAAAGAGGCAAAATTTATTTCTACTCTTTTTGGGTTTTTTGTTTTGTTTTTGCTTTAGCCAAGCCTGAGAATTAAATTGTTGTTTGTTTGTAGATTGTTGTAGATTCTCCTCAGCCATCCCTTTCCATTCTTGATCATAAATGTTAAAACCTCTTACTTGGGAATTTTATCTTATAACTATTTAACTTCTTTATTTTTAATATTTATGATTCAATTGCTTATGAAGACAAGACATTAAATAGCTAGCCATCAACTTACGTTACTTTTCTTATTGATACATTTTGTAACATAGAGATAACATGAGTTCATCTGGCCAGTAAACTTACATAAGAAAAGTTGTGCGTCTGTAACTCTGTAGAATGCTGACCCATAAAACCAACAGCTTTATCACTCACCAAGGATTACAGGCTCACTGGATCCAAATTGTTTTTTGAGCCAGTGAAACAAGATTTCCTGCCCAGAAGACTGAATCTCCTGACTCATATTTGTAAAAAAGACTTTTAAGATTACTTTATTTGCTTTCTGCAAAGAACCAAGATTAATCTTTTCTTTGCCTTTGAGTACCAATTAAAGAATGAGTTCCATTGCTTTTGTGGCTTTTGGTTCTTTTTTTCTAATGTATTCCACAAGTGAACAATTTTATCTAGGTTAAAACTTCCTCACTGTGGCCACTCTGATTCTAGGTTGTCCTTAGTAAGCCTAACCCATTTTTCTGAATACACACACACACACACACACACACACACACATTCTGGGCCCATAATTTTCTTACATAAAGTTGGCTGGTATCCTAGAAAGTGGAGACTCAGACTCCTAGAGTCCCAGACTTCTTAGATTTGGGGGAACCTATTTTCAAAAGGCAGTGATCTAGCTGGGTACAGAGGCACACACTAGGAATCCCAGAGACTCTCCTGAGGAAGGAGAATCACAAGTTTGAGACCAGTCTTGGTAACTTAGTGAGACCCTGCCTATAAACAAACAAATAAATAAGTAAATAAATAGACAGATCTGGGGGTGTAGCTTGGTGGTAGAGCAGCGCTGGGTTCAAATCCTTAGCAAAGCAAAACAAACAAACCCCAAACAAAACAAAGGCACTAATCTGAGACCTCTTACTGCATCCAATCTGATAATTATCAGATCCAAACTGATCTTGGACCCAGTCTAGTAAAAATTGCTCCAATAAAATCATAAGTTCAGGAGCTGGGATTGTGGCTCAGAGGTAGAGCGCTTACCTAGCATGCATGAGGCACTGGGTTTGATCCTCAGCACTACATAAAAATAAAGATATTGCATCTACCTATAACTATATATATATATATATATATATATATATATATATATATATATATATATATATTAAAAATCATAGAGTTTAAAACACAAATATGTGGAGCTTCAATACCTGACAGAACTCACTGGTGACTCCAGTTGCTTCAAAAGATCAATGGGCCTTGGTGGGACCCTTCACTCGGTCACTTGGTACTCTGGGAGTTCATTGAAGGTCTACTTTGGATTCCACTTATGATGCCAGTTTGTTAAAGCGAAGCAAAGCAAAACAAAAAACCCAAGAAACGATTCATGAATCAGACAGCACCCCAGAGCAGTAAGCTCAAGAGAGCTCCACCCAGAAAGGTAGGCAGGTGGTACTCATAGATAGAATAAGGAAGTGACGTACAGAAATAGCGTGATCAGCTACAGCCCAGCAGTTCCCTATCTGGACATGTCTGAGCAGTTTGAAGCCTGTGATGCCCAAAAGTTCAGCTGCTGTGATTAATCTAACTCGTTCCTTGTTACAAGAGTGTACTCTCAAACTAGGTTGCAGTTCGTTTACTTATTAAGTTTTATTACAATTTGCTATGTATGGAAGCAATTTAGGTCAAATTTAATTTAATAGGTAGCCTCTAGCCTGGAGGTGTCTGGGAACCCTAGGAGACTGTTAAGTAGACACTTGGGACTCAGATCTCCGGGTTTTAGGAAGAGGAGTGAGAAGACCCCCAAAGGTAGGGGTGCTGTTGAGAATGGGAATTGGGGAAGGCTGTCCCCTGTGGCTGAGGTCATACTGGGGCCATTTTGAGGCCCCAGTATGAGGACAGGGTTTCCGGTGAAAGGGGATGGTCACCTGCTTTAGGCTATGAACATTTTCTCCAGAGTCCCCAGAGCTGACCCTTGAACAATCAAAACTCCCCCAGCCTTGCCAGGGTGTTCCCCGTGTCGTGCGCCTGGAGTGATGGTCTGAGATGTTTGCAGTCTGGTGTTCTTGCCCAACGCTTGATCATGGTTTACTGGGCTTGGTGGTTGGGACGGTTGTGAATGCCCTGGTGGGGTCCATAGATCATTAAAAAGGCCTCACAATTTGTGGAACCCTATTTGCCTTTTTTGTTGGTCTTTATTTTTGTTTTGTTTCATTTCTTAAATAAATGTGGATCCTGAAATAATGACCCCAGCATCTCCTGACCTTTATATGGCCTATGTGAAAAGCCCGGGGCTTCAAAACTGAGGTCTTCCTCCTCTACCCTGGAGGTGCCTGGCAACCCTGGGAGACTTTTAAGCAGACACTTGGGACTCAGATCTCTGGGTTTTAGGAAGAGGAATAACACCTCCCAAAGGTGGGGGTGCTGTTGACAAACTGTTGCAATCCTGAAGAGACGGGAGCTTAGATGCTCATTTTTTTTTTTTCTTCAGTGCTGGGGATTGAACCCAGTGCCTTGCAAATGACAGGCAAGCACTCTACCACTGAGCTACACCCCAAGCCCCAATTTTACTTAATTTGTTCAACAAACACTTTATAAATCACTTATTATGTGCCAAGCCCTGTTCTTTCCGTTTCACAAACAATTAACTCTTTTAATTGTCCTAACAATGCAATGGGGCAGGAACTGTTTAGCAACAGTTTAGTAACCTCACTTGCAAGTGGAGAAAAGCCTGGGAGAGTTCAAGGGTTTTGTAATACACCTTGTTAATGACAGAGCCCAAATTTGAACCTGGTCTGGAGTCTGAAGCCTCAACTCTACTGTCTCTCCTGTTTCACTAGTTTGGGACACTTTAATGGGACCCTGCAACCCAGGGAAAGGAAGCCTGAGTCTCCCCAGCACGGAGCCAGAGCCTGAGCCCCTGGGAGTACCCAGGAGAGGGTGGTGCCAAACAACTGGGAGAAATCAGACTGGATTTCTAGTAGAGAAGTACCTTAATCAGTGAACCCAAGTCCCTCATTTTATAGATACGAAAACGAGGTTTCAGAATGAGGAGGGGACTCCCCAGGTTCCCATGGGGACCAGGTATCCCAGCTTCCAGTTTAGATGCCAGGCCACTACACCCGGCTCGGGAATGAGGTCTGCGAGGTTGCCCCTCGTCCAGCCAAGGTTCCTGTTTTAAAGACCTTGCCCAGCAACTTAGCAAAGCAGATGCTCCTCTGAAGGACAACCGAGTGATCTCACCCTTGGGAAGATGGGGCGGACAGACTGTGCAAAGATGCAAAAAGAACAAGTTTAATGGCAAAAATTAAAAACAAGTTCTGACCATAAGAAAATCCCAGGCTCACTGAAACGATGTCATCACAATCAGAATTGATGAATGAGTTAAGATGACGAGGATGTGAACTATATTGATGGGTAGAACATAATTCCCAGTGTAAAACGGAACCCAAAGGATTCACTGATGGCAACTATGTAATGAAGCCATGGGTGTTAAGAGAAGTCCTTGCTTAGGCCATTTCTCGTATTTAGAAAGTGCAATCAATAGACACTGGTGACTGACACTTTTTTTGTTAAAAATAATTTGGCAACTTTATTTAGAACCTTAAAAATATTCCCAGTGATTCCACATTTGGGGATATAGCTTATGGAGATTCTTTTCGGAAAGTGTTTATATACAAAATGTATTCCTGTAGTAGTATTTCTGTTAGAAAAAAACTGGAAATATCTTAAATGATCATCAATGGGGGATTAAACAGAAATTTGAAATAATGTCATGAGCTGGGCCTGGTGGCACATACCTATAATCTCAGCAACATGAGAGGCTGAGACAGGAGGATCACAGTTTGAGGGCAGCCTGGCAACTCAGTGAGACATTGTCTCAGTGTGAAACTTAAAAAGATAATAATAATAATGAAATAAAAATTAAAATGATATGATGAAATTTTGGCTTCAGAGATAACAACTCAATAGAAAAAACTAGAAGCAAATGATAATGGTGACTTTCTGGATGGGTGGAACAAGAGCATTTATATTTTCTTTAATATTTTCTGAAATTTTTATAGTGAGCATTGTATTATTTTTGTAGTGGGGGAGGATACTACTTGTGGAATGATTTCTTGATTAACCCCACCTACCCAGCCCCATTCACTAAGTGCTTTATTCAACATTAGTGGAAATGTTGTGACATGGCCTTGCCATGCCACTGGGGAAGACAGACAGGCAAGCCACTGAGAAATCAGTAGGACAGTTGCAAACAATTTCATCTTTCTGCCTTTCAGCATATAAGCAGTTTGTGTGCTGTGAATTTGCATTGTGTTTCTTTGCTTTTCCTGAGTTCCAGGTCAATGTCATGTATTTTGGTTGCCTCCCCAACAACTAGGTTGTCATCTTCCGGGGCAAGGACTGGATTGTGTTTAGCCCTACCAAATATACAGTCACGTGCTGCATAGCAATGTTTTGGTTGCTAACCGACCACAGTGGTCCCATAAGATTATATGACAGTGATGTCATCAGCTGAAAAATTCCTATCACCTGGCGAGGTTGTAACGTGGTAGTGCAACCATTACCGGTGCGTTTGTAGTGATGCTGGTGTACACAAACCTGTGCCTCCAGTCCTATAAAAATATACCACATACAGGCGTGTGCAGCACCTAATCACTGATGATGGTAATAAATGAGTTTGTTACTGGTATAATGTGTTTACTATGCTCTACCTTTTACCATTGTTTTAGAATATACTCCTACTTATAAAAAAAAAAAAACATTTCCTGTAAAGCAGCCACTGGGGTGTGTCAGCAGCAGTGTTTACCTGAGGGTCTTGATGATATCATTTACTCTCGTGCTTGGTTAAATTCCATGCCTGTCCATCATCCCTGGGAGCAGTAGGCCCTGCCATACATATATGCTATAGGCTAGGTGTCCAGTGGGCTGCATCCTCCAGGTTTGCGTAAGTACGCTCAAAAGGTATCCACACCACAGAACATTCCATGGAACTGCCTGATGACACATTTCTTGGAACCCATCCTTTCGCAAAGCAAAGCTGTAAAAGCAAAGTATCCTCGTCTGGAGTTCTGTGTGGAATCTCACATAAATTTGTTGACTGATGGTTTCAACCAGAAAAAAATACAGATCAGAAGGCACGCAGGCCCTTAGGTAAATGTCCCATTCCCTCTCATGTCCCTGCCCTCTTACATGGATGATCATTGCAAACTTAAAAAAAAAAACATTTCCAGGCCTGAGTGGGGGCCAATAGAAAAACCCTTTAAAACCTCCTGGGCTCTGCTGATCCTAAATTAACTAGCCTTATTCAGGGTCTGAATCATGTGCTTAATTCCAGGTTGGCTCTTGTGAATACTAATTGTTCTAGCTAAATTTGCTACCCAGTGAGCAGAGTAAGATGGGATTAAGACCCTAAGGTTGATTCTAATCAGGCCATATTTAAGTAGCATGGCTGCTAACGGCCATTGGGATCAGCTAATGCTATGGTTTGGATATGAGGTGTGTCCCCAAAACTGCTGTTGATGCGGGAATAGTCAGAGGTAATATGATTAGATTATGAGACCCGTAACCTAAGCAGTCCATCCTGGTCTGAATGACTGGGTGGTCACTGTAGGCGGTGGGGTGTGGCTGGAGGAGGTGGGTCTCTGGGGTATGCCCCAAGGGTTGATCTTCCTGCAGCCCCTCCCCCACCCTCCCTCTGCTTCCTTCCCCAGCCAGGAACTGGGCAGCCGTCCTCCCCTGGGCCTTTCCCTCGGGAAGCGCAGCCTCACCCCGGGCCAGAGCAGTGGAGTTGGCCATGAATGGACTGAGACCTCTGGAACCATGAGCCCCAAATAAGACTTTTCCTCTGCTAAGTTGTTCTTATCTGGTGTCTTGGTCATGGCGATTAAAATGCTAACTAAAACACGGGAGGAGATGGGTGTTCAGGTTTTGACAAAGAATCAACCACATAGTAGTTGTGCAGTGGACTGGGTCCCTTACAAAGTCAACAAGCATAAGAGGAAGGGTACTGGTTGGGTTCAGCCCTTCCTGCTCCTCTTCTCTGTGGTTCCTGTTTTAAAGGCCTTTAGAGACTACAGCCATTGCCACAGTGTCTGGGTTTCCATGAAATTAGGTGACTCATGGAGACCCATGCCCAGCACACAGTAGGCACTAGTAAAGTTAACTGAATTGGTCTTAATTTTTGTTGGGTTTTTTTTTCTTTTTTTTTTTTTTTTGTAGAGTTGGAGATGGAACTCAGCAACTCAGGAGGCTGAGGCAGGAGGATCACAAGTTCAAGGCCAGCCTCAGCAACTTAGCAAGACCCTATCTCAAAAACTATAAAGGACTGGGTAAGAGTAGCTCATTTGGACTAAACGGTCACTATGCGGCTTGTCTGTGATTGCTTTTTGACTTGGGACTTTCCACAAGAAAGAACAGACCCTGTTCTCCAAAGCCATGTCTAATGTTGGGTTTGTGACTTGGCCAAATAGAAAGCCACTAATCCCCCCAACAGTGGTTGGCCCAAGGGTCAGAAGTACAATCTGGAGCCCTGAGCTTGTCCTTGTTCCATGAAGCCAGGTTGAAGGAGCATCCTTCCTGCTAGAGGCACTTAGCAGGCACAGTCAGTCCTGTCTTCTGTCACATGAAGGAGGCGGCTCTGCATAAAAGAGAATTAGATCCCAGGGACAGAAGGGTAGAGTCAAGTAGGCAGTGCTGAGTTGTCACCTCCAGGCCTGCTCCGCTCCTGCAGTTCTTTACTTCTGACCTCCCTGGCTGCCTGAGCCAGTGCATTTCTTTCCCCCCCTTACACCAGTTAGGATTTCTTTTCTATTATTTGAAACCAAGCTGAGAGGCCAGGGTCCCTTCAGCTGACGTTGACAAGGGTACTGGTAGTGGAGTGCTCATCAGGAGCCAGTGTGAGACCTCCCACAGGAAGTGGAGTCCCTCAGCCGGCAGTGCCTAAGATGGAGTGGGGTGCCTTCTGGAAGGGGATTCCTGCACATTTCTACCCAGAAAGAAGAGTGGACTTTTGGACTTGGCTAAGTCTGCAAAAGCCATGATCATCCTGAAACAATAGCTGTGAAGACCACAAATGAACTTTTTACCTAGAGAGAGCCGTGGCAACCGGCACATAGGAGCCTCATGTTCAGAGAGCCTGTGTGTGCTTGTCACCTGCCTTGGCAGAGAACTTGTGCACACTGGCTGGAATTTTTCTTTTTTTCCCTTCACTTTCTCTTTAAAAACTGCACAATCTGAGCTTTGGAACATAGGCCGATTTTTCCAACTGAATTGCCATTCTTTTAAAACCCCCAATAAATGCCTTCTTTGCTACTACTCTCTGGGTGTTATTTCAGACTGGTTGACATTAAATGGTGTCAGAAGTGGGAAACAAAGTGACCCTCCATGGCTCTCTGGGGCCACCATGGACTTGAACACAGTACCTGCTAGGGCCTTTGTCTCACTTTCTCCCTGAGGACCCCAGATCTTGAATGAGTCCTCTGGTCCTCTGGACTCCTGAACCTCCCACCTTGGTTTGGGAGGCCTCCCCCCACTCTACCCCCATGCTGGATCTGTCCCAAATTATGTTTTTCCTTCTGTTCTGGTAAGTACTCACAGGTTCACAGAAGTCCTTCTGGTTACATATACTAAACTTTAAGTCCCTTGTCCTGTCAATTCCTTTTTTTTTTTTTTTTTTTTTTTTCAGTTCTAGATGGATACAATACCTTTATTTTATTTATATATTTTTAATGTAGTGCTGAGGGTTGAACCCAGGGCCTAACTCATGGTAGGCAAGCACTCCACTGCTGAGCCACAACCCCAGCCCTGTCCCATCAATTCTTGACTGAATGGACTGACTGTCCAAAGTAGCCTTGAATTGCAGTGGCCCCTCTGGAGTTGGTTTGACATCACCAAATTAGTTTTTCTCCACCAATGGAAGGACAAGGATCAAAAATCACACAGTACTCCTATTTCACTTGGTATTTGGAGGCATCTCTAAGAATCCAAAGTTGCTTTTCGAAAAGAAAATAATGCAAAGCTATCACAAAGACTGTCTAATCTAGAAAGTACATCTGAGGTCTCTGTAAAGGAAAATGCATCCATTTTGCAGGCTCCTTTAACCGTCCGCACTCCCTGTTCCACCATCTCACTAACCCACTGATCCCTCTACCTCTCCCCACCCTGTCCCCTACTTATTCAACCAGCCTTGTCTGAATTTCCCTTTTAAAGTTGATTCAAAGTACTCCCGTCATTCAAGCCCCTTTTCAAGTTAAGCCATTGAAGGAGGGCCTGAGATTCCCTGTCTATCCTCTTCTTCCTGGAGAAAAAACAGCTCAGAGCAGTGGCTAATGACTTCCCAGATCCCCCTGAGGATCCTGTTGCCAGTGCTAGGGAATTTACCTGAGTTACTAAAAACCTCTCCCGCCTGGATGTCCCATCCTGGATGCTCCAACCGTTGTGAGTTACTGCACGCGCTCGTTGGTGGGGGACGTGCCAAGACACGGGTGGGAAAGCCAACTGGCACACCTTATATGATTTTTCAAAGAGAAGGGCCACTACCTTGCCAGGAGCCACCAAGTTAATAAAAGGAGCTACATAAATAGATCCCTGAGGTCTTCCCCAAAGCTATTGACTGGGGCAAAAAAAAAAAGAAAGAAAGAAAGAAAGAAAATCTAGCAATGCACCGAGAAACCAGATGAACCAGTCTTCCAGGGCTGTGATAGACCCGAAGAGTCTGGAAACCATACTGTAGCCTGGAAAAGATAAACTCTGAGGCCTCCTGCTTTTTCAGTTCATCCTGTGCTCGGGGGCCAGAGTAAGACTTTGCACCTCAGTGAAGCCAAGTCAGCTTAACGGGGGGGCTGCCATGGATACTCCGGAGCAGGTCACCTGACTTGAACAACTCTGAAATGCTCATTGACACTGCTGAAAAGAAGGCCACACAAGTGCTGGACTTTCACTTCAGGCTGCTCAGGCTGTGAACGATCAGATGCAGCATCTGACAGACTCCAACTCAAGCTTCACCAAACTCAATCCCCCAGAGGAGCCTGCGACCACCACAAGAAAGCCAGTGGCTCGAGAGACGTAATGTAGCCTCCAAAAGCTGCGTCAACAGGACAAAGCACATTTTCCTGAAGGAAATTTCTTTCAGCTTAAACAAAAGAGGTGCTCCAAGGAGCCCAGGGAAACTTTTGTCTCTCTTCTTCCTAATACCCTGGGAGATGCCGAGATGTTTATTAAAAAGGAGATCACAAAGGTATTCATCAATACTGGTGCAACTCTAGCAGTTTTTAACCTGACCAATCTTATGGTTATTGTTCTTTGGAGTAATAATAAACCACAAATGGTTAGGATTTCAAATCAGCCAATGACCGTCAATAAGTCTCTCCCTGTTGCCTCCTAGCTAGGGTTCAATCAAGGCCCTCACCAGCTTCTTTTTTTCTTTTTGTTTTGCAAACTGGGGATTTTTATTTATTTATGCTAGATATGTGCCGTACCATCACCAGTTTCTTTTAGTGTATCTTCTACCCATTTACTAGGTTGAGATTTCCTGGAACCCCATAAGGCACGTAATCTCTTTCTTCCAAGATCCGGAAATACAGTTAACCCTAGATAATTCTAGACACTGTACCATTTGAAATTTCAATCCCCATATATTTTTTTTTATTACAACCGACCTCAAACACAGATGATGTCAACACAATCTTGGAATCCATTCTAGTCTGCTGATCAGAAAATTTCCATTAATATTGGAGACATTCATTCAACTCCCCCAACTAAAATATAGATACATAAAAACAAAAAGCTTTGACTCTGCTAGGGACTAAACCCACAACTGAAGATTATCTTAAGCGAGGACTGATCATCCTATGTTCCAGCCCAATAATATTCCTATCCCACCAGTGGGCAAACCCAATATTCAAGGGCAGCAATGTGTCAAGGATTTAAAGGGACTTAATAAAATTGTAATTTCTAGACATGTGGTCATGCCTGACACTCACACTTTAATATCTGTCATACCAACTGATGGTAAGATCTTGACAGCCTTTGACCTTTGTAGTGCTTTCTTAAAGTATGCTTGTCGATCCTGCCAACTAGGTGATACCCCTTCACTGGGGTAGAATAACTGTACACCTGCGCAATGATGCATTAGTGTAGACAGAGCCCTACTTATCTGTCTCAGAAGCTAAAGGCAGACTGGAGACGAGGACGTCCCCTACCACTCCACTTACACAATATGTTGATGGCCTCTGTGTTCTTTATCCTCACATGAGGTATTTACAACTGTCCAAGGTATCAGCTACTAAACCACGAGGTCTCTAGGGAGAAATTTCATTTCTCGCTTCCCTAAGTTAAATATTTAGACCATTGGATTTCAGAACATGGTCTCTCGCTTGATCTTCAGAGAATAAAAGGGATCCTTTCTTTCCTGGCATCAGCAAACAAAAGACAGTTTATGAGGATTTTTATGGTTGGCAGGATATTGCCAACAGTGGACTCCCAGTGTCACTGCCGTAGCACCAGCTCTGTGTGCATTCCTTCGGGGTGACTGACCTGACCCCTGACTATGTGCAGAGGGAATGGAAACTTCCTTTAAACAAATCAAGACCAGTTTCTGTGATCTTATCTTTAACTTCTTCTTTGTTTTTCCCATGAACAAGATGGAAATGCCCTCGGTGTACTAAGCGCAACCCATGGAGATTACCATAGACCTACTGGGTTTTGAGACAGATAGGGTTTTTAGAGCCCACAGTTAGGCCTGTAGCTAAAGGCTCACCTCCTGATGTAAGCGCAGTTGCAGCTGCTGCTAATCCACTACAAGCAGTCACAGAATTATAGGGTCCCCTGGAACCTGGACCTCTCCCCCTGAACCTCTTCTCAACTCCGGCCACACTCGGCATCTGTCCACAAATAAGACTCTTACTATCACCTTCTAATGTGACTGCTGCTTGTTGTAATTCTCCAACTCCTGCCACTCTGCTTCCTGTCCCTAGTGATCAAGTTCCCATGACTGTTTAACCTTGACTGACGGCAGACTCATGCCTTGAAAACGCAGAACCTGGGTTGGGGGCTGTAGCCTAGCGTGTGGGTTCGATCCTTAGCGCCACTAAATAAGTAAATAAAACTAACAAAATAGAGGCATGCTGTCTGTCTACAACTACAAAAAGAGTCTTTAAAAACATGCAGAAACTGTCAGGTTTACCAGTCTTGTTTTGTGGTACTGGAGATCAAACTGAAGGGCACTTTGTACTGAGGCATCTATGTCTGTCTGTCTGTCTATGTCTATCTATTTAATTTTAAATTTTGAGACGTGGTCCCATTAAGTTGCCCAGGCTGGACTTGAACTTGCAGTCCTCCTGCCTCAGCCTCCGAAGTAGCTGGGATTACAGGGATGCACCATGATGCCTGGCGACTGATAGGTCTTACTTAGTTGAAGGAGGACAGAAGAGACACATGGCGGATATGTCACCTTCTCATTGATAGAGGTCATGGAACATGGCCCTATACTTTTAGCCACATCTGCCCAGCTGGCGGAACCGTTTGCTCTAATAAGAGCTTGTGACATATCAAAGGGGGAAACAACTAACGTTTATACCCATAGCAGCTATGCTTTTGAAGAAGAACATTTTTTTTTTTTTAGCACATGATTCTTTTTTTTTTTTTTTTTTTTTTTTGCCATGCTCCGAAAACAGGATTTTTGGCTCCTTCAGGTGAGAAAACAAAAAAATAAATAAATATCACTTATGTCACAGAATTGTTAGATTCCATATGAAAACCTGAATCATTAGCCCTCATCCAAATTTTTGGATACTCAGTAGTGGTTACCAAAGAAAGGAAGGGCAAACGTCACACTGGTGCTGTGAGCTGAGTACAGCGGCGCACACCTGTGATCCCAGAACTTTGGGAGGCTGAGGCAGGAAGATGGCAAGTCTGAGGCCAGCCTCAGCAACCTGGCAAGACCCCATCACAAAATAAAAAGTAGAAAAGGGCTGGGGATGTAGTTCAGTGATAGAGCACCCAGGTTCAGTCCCCAGTGGCACCATATAAGGAAAAAAAAAAATAAAGGCTGATGCTGTGGCTAATATTTAATTATTAGCCACTCTTTTTTGATTCCTTATATCCCTTCCCTCTCAATATCATTTCCTTCTCTATAGTCTACACTAAAACTCTGAAAGATGAAATATCTGAAGCTGGGGCTCAGCGGTACAGCGCTCGCCTAACACGCGCGAGGCCCTGGGTTCAATCCTCAGCACCAAGTAAAAATAAAGAAATAAAATAAAGGTATTGTGTTCATCTACAACTAAAAAAAATTAAAAGATAAAGATATTGTATCCAACTACAACTAAAAAATAAATATTAAAAAAAAAAATCTGAAGCCAAACAGTTGGCTACTAAATAGGAGATGTCAAAATGGCAATCACAAGGATATTTCCTTGATCCTAAAACCAACTTGTGGACCAAATAAGATACCTTTTTCTGTTACTGTTACAAAACACCTGAGATAATCAACTTAAAAAGAGAAAAGGCTTATTTTGGAAATCATCCTTGTATTTTTTTTTTTAATATTTATTTTTTAGTTGTAGTTGGATGCCATACCTTTATTTATTTTTATGTGGTGCTGAGAATGGAACCCAGGGCCTCGCACATGCTAGGCGAATGCTCTACCGCTGAGCCACAGCCCCAGCCCCGAGAAAAGGCTTATTTGGGATCACAGTTGAGTCGATGGTTGGTTGGCCCCATGGCTTTTGAGCCTGTGTGAGGAGTGCTTGGTGGGGGAAGCCCGTTCACCTCCTGGCTGAGAAGAAGAGAGAGAAGAAGAGGTGGCTGAGGTCCCAATGTCCTGGCCAAGAACATGTCTCTAATGACCTGAAGACCTCCCACTAGGCCCCACCTCTTAAGTGTATTATTGGGATTGATTCGCAGATTTATCAGAGATGTCAGGTTTGCCTAAAACATGACCTAGAAAATCAATCAGTATCTCGCTGGGCCACGTTCCCGTGCCTTCTAGACATTTGGAGTTACAGCACTCGGATTTCAGCCAGTTACCGTCATCCCAAGGCTAAAGGTTTGGTAACTGTTTGCACATTTTCTCACTGGGTTGAAGTGTTTTCTTGCCACAGAGCCATTGCCTCAGTGCCAAGTAGGATATTGCTTTGTTTAAGTCAGTTTTTTGTCACTGTGACCAAAAAACCTGACAAGAAAAGTTTAAAGGAGGTAGGTGGCCGAGGCCGTGGCTCTGGGCTTGAGGTGAGGAGGAAGGCAGCTCAGCACAGGCAATCAGGGAGCAGAGAGAGCTCCAGTCACCGGTGACAAAAGCACAAGCCACAAAGGCACACTCCCAGTGATCCACCTCCTGCAGCTGCATCCTACCTGCCTGCAGTTACAACCCGGGTAATCCCGATCAGTAGATTAATCTCCTGATTAGGTCACAGCTCTCCTAACCTAATGACTTCACCTCTGAACTTTCTTGCACTTGTGAGCCTTTAGGGGACACCTCTTATCTAAATCATAACATTATTGCAATGAACCATCCCCAGCTGGAGAGTCAAATCCTCTGCACCACAGAGCAACCAAGGAACTCATTTCACAGAACAAATTATCCAATCCATATATAAAGTTTGGCCCTTTCTTCCCCATTTTAATGACACCTACCACACTCAGCCCTCTGTCCTGGTGGAATGAATCAATGGGATAATTAAGATACAGTTTGCAAAAATGGTGGAATCTTTCCAACGGCTTGACACATGGACCCGCCATTGTGGTGTTCAACGTTAGATTCCCCCTCCCCCCTTTAGAAAGTATAAACTGTCTCCCTGGGAAATGGTTAGTGGCTAGCCAGTGAGACTCAATTAAAGGTTTTATGAGCCAGCTTTAATTAAAGGTAACAGACTAACTTACCATAAGGAATGAGCTCAGGCTTAAAAAACACAGGCTTAGCAGGAAAATCTTTGCACAGCACATCCCTGGGAGATGAAGAGCCACCCGCAAGGGACTTACAATCTGGAGATTCTGCCTTTTAGAAAATACACCTTCGTTAAGGAGGCTTTGCAGTCAAGATAGGAAGGACCCTACCAGGTGTCACTAGTGTGCTGTGCCACACTGCACGGCATTGACTTGTGGATTCATGTTTATCGTTTTGAAAAGACCTTCATTCCTGAAAGCCTGTCAGAACCAAATCTAGAGACCTAAAGGTTAAGCTGACCAAGACAAATCAACTCCCAGAAAAAGAAACCAACTTGGGGTGCCCGGGTCAAAGCAGGTGACCGTTATGTGGCCAGTGTTTCCCAAGACACGGGACAGGGTGTGGGTACAATGAGAGATCTTGAAATCACTGTCATTCTTGCCTGAGCTGCAACCAATCCTCTTTCGGCTGTTTTCCCTCTGGTCTACGCCCCAGCGTTCCAGTCTGCTTCCCACAGGAGACCAGCAGACCCCTAAAACACCAGTCACTCTAAACATTTTCACGTGTTGTTTTACACTTATGCCACTACTTCATGCTTCTTGCCCTGTTAAAGTCTGTTCGAATGATTAACTGGTGTTTTGGTAATGCTGCAAGAGGTATTTCCTCTTACTAATTGTCTCTGCAATGTGGACGCTTCCTGGCATCAAAACACTTTGGTCTAAGTCTTTCAGTCCCTTGGCCAAAGTGGGGAACCGGTCTCATTGCTGGAAATGTTATGAACAACCTAAAAAAAAAGGATCTGGGTGATCATTAAGCCCAATTATTATCCCAGGCTATGATTTTTGCCAATATGAAAACTTTCATCACAAACCAGGCAGCCCCTACTTCTCTCACCTTTAGAGTAAAACATTTTTACATTTTTTTTCTTCTCAGTACTGTGGATTGAACCCGGGGCACTCTACCACTGAGCTGCATCCTCAGTCTTTTTTATTTTTTTTTTATTTTGAGACAGAGTCTCACTAAGTTGCTGAGGCTGGCCTCAAACTTGCAATCCACCTGCCTCAGCCTCCCTAGCTGTTGGGATTATAGGCATGCTCCACTGCACCTGGCTATAAAACCACTTTTTAAAGGTGGCTCCTCCCTTTTTTGGGTTCACCCCATACCAAACTTGATCCTGTTCCACAGGAAGTCCCTCTGCCTTGTGCTACTGGTCACCTCAAGCCTGCCACTCTGCTCCTGATTCAGTACTTACCTCCGCACACAGTCTGGATGCAAGACCACTGGGTTTTAATGAAACCCTCCACCCTACAGCCACTCCTTTGGGTGAATGCTGTCAAATTCTGAATCCTGGCTTGACTCTGTAGTCCCCTCTGTTCCCACCAGTGACTCCATAAGTAGTCACACCGGCAGAGATCCCTTGTGCTCCCCTGTTTGTGTTTTTATATGTTATCCGGAAGGGAAACCATGGGTATTCATTTGATGGTGTGGATGGTTGGAGACTTACTAGATGATGCTTCCTAGGGACCTATCTACCCCTTTTACAACCTTGTAAATGGTTACCAGCCCCAAACTAAATCACCTTCAAGGGCCCAAAATGTCCTTTACACCACAGAAAACCATTCTTGTGAAAATCCCTCTGACTATGGGGAGAGAGTGATGGGCACACTCAAGGATGTGAGTTACCCAGAGGGGTCAGCTGCAGCGGGTGGGCAAGGTTTGGCAGAATGTTAAGATCATGGCCAGGAACTGCCCCTGTTTGGAATGATGTATAATAATCTCTCTCCAGGTGTTAACAGAATTGCCTGATCTCCTGCCAGAGCCACTAGGGCCCACAAAGGTCTTTAGATTTCTATTCCCTGTGCTGTCCTCAGTAATTACTCAGAACTTGATTATTTGTTACCAGCCCAAGGAGGAGTATGTGTACTGCCAAGCCTCTTGTGTCTGTGTAAATACCCCTACTCAGGTAGAATCAGAGACTTCTAAAATATTGCCGTTAGCTAAATCTCTAAGAGGAATTCCTTCTACCAGTTTTCCTGGTTGGTTTGACTTTATGTTTTCTGATTTATTCAGCTAGCTTCCCTGAAAGTCTACCCAGGTCCGGATTTCAAATTATCCTAGTAATCAGAGTATCGATTGTTGCTTTATTTGTTCCACCCAGGTCCTTCTTGGTTTTTCCCGTGGCTGCAGAGCTACCGATCACACATTAATTATGGTGGCCTAGGGAACTACTCCGGTGGGCCCCTTCTGTGACACTTTACACCGCCACCTCTTATGACGTTTGACTAGACCAGACCGACTCCCTCTGTGGCTCAAATGGGCCCTTTAGCTCCTTTACTCCGGCTCTTGGTCATGGTTCCATTTGGGATATAACTTTCTACATGGGACACGACTCCTGAGATCCCCAAAACCTCAGCTCCCAGCGGTTTCAACCAAAGTGCTGATCCGTGATGCTCCCTAAGGTAAGATCTAAATCAAAAAGTGGGAAAGAGAAACATCATGAGGAAAATGGAGTCATACAGTCGGGGACGCCTGCCGTGCTGTCCGGAGTAATTCTTGGGAGGGCTTCGTGCACGTCTCTACCCAGAATGAAAAAGAGTGAACTTTTGAACGAGGCTAAGTCTCCAAAAGCCATAAACACCATGAACTTCTCACCTAAAGGTAGCCCCGGCCCCTGAACCTGTGTAACCGAGTGTTCTGATGGCCTCGGCACCAGCCACCTTCTTTGGCAAACAACAGGCGCTAACTGCTTGGAAATTCTTCTTTTTCACTTCCCCTTCCCTCTAAACACCCCGTACGGTCTTTGTGTTCTTGGGAACAGTCTGGTTTTTCTGACCAGGTTGGGTTCTCCGAATCGCAGTTCTTTTTAAACTCCAATTGACGTCTTTGCTCCAGGGCTCTCTTGGTTTTACTTCAGATCCGATGGCCCAGGCGATATGCTAAAGGCCTTATTTACTTATTATGAACTTATTTACTGCACGGAAACTATAGTCCCAATCCAGAAAGGCAAAATCTGGGACCCTGGAAAAGTGAAACCCTGTCTTTTCTGAGAACCAAAGAGATCAGAACTTTTATAAAAGGTCACCAACAGATTCTGCCCATTGGAGGGTATCTAAGTGGCCGAGGACCCCAGACTGCGGCCCTCCCCTATTCTACAGAGGAGGAGCTGCTCCCTCCTGGCCTCTTTCTTGCTGAATGAGTCCTCTTCCCATCAGTGAGTCCAATGACAGTGTGCATTGAGTTTTAAAAGAAAGACCCCCAAACAAGGGGGCCAGTATACATAAAAGGATGCTCAAACTCTGTCCCATAATTTTTTAAAATGTCACATTTCCACCTCTTGTGTCGGCAAAATTGGGGGTTTGCTATAGACATGGCAACATCTGGAAAAACAGATCATGGCAGGGCAGATTAGAGCATGCTTTTAGAGAGCACGTGGCCATCTATCCCCAGCTTAGGACACGTGTGTTCAAAGGTGTTGACCTAGTGCCGAGCACTCAGAGGAGCTCTAAGGTTCTTTCCAATTCTCTTAATCATAGATTCAAACGCCTCTGGCTAATTTGATCGTATCAATTGCCTTGGAAGTGCAAAAGTCACCTGGCTTCTGCCGAGCATGCTTACATGTGCCCACCACTGCCTCTCGTTGGGGATTAGCCACCCAGGCTGAGTCTTTCATACCTGTTAGGTAAATAAGGATAACCACATATTACTGTCAGGCCCCATTCATATCTCACTTCTCCAGCTGTTGCCTTGCCGCAGCCCGGCTGGCTGGGCAAAATAACCGGGGGGTGACGAACAACTTGTGTACGTTGATACAGCAGGAGTGGGAGCCGTTTATTGCAGGACAGGAGCAGTATTTATACATTCCACACAGCTTATCTAATTAGCATAAACTAGATACATCAGTCAACCAATAAGGAATCTCCACACTTAATGGCTCGCTTTTGTTACTTCTCAAACCACTCCCTCTGGCATTTTGCCAGGCACCATCCAGACTTGTTTACGAACTCTAACATTCCCCTGGCAAAATGCTAGGTGTTATTTTGACTTGTTTACAGACTCTAACATTGCCTTGCCAAGTCATTTACCCATTAGCTAAAGATAAGGTGCATGTTTAAATTTGATGAGTTTTAAAATACTTATTAGAGTCAAAAGACCAGAGACAAGTATTCTATAACTAAAATTTTTAAACAACCCAAAGCAGCGTGTTCTCTTTTCCCGTTTTCCCGATCTTATCCACACACTCTGAAGTCAGCTGTGGCTAGAAATACAAGTAAGCTGGGCTCCAGAGAGGACGGTGAAAGGGGAAATGGAAGTTTTTTTTTTTTGAAACAGGTTTATATTTATTAATATTGGAACCAAACTAGCATTTGTAGAAGAAAAATGATTGATGCATTAGCATCCATACAAGGTAGAGTTACAGGAAATAATTTTTCCCCAGATGATTTACAACTTTGTTATACAGAGACAGATGTTTTTGTAGTAAAAATATTTCATATCTGGAAATGAGTGTTACAAATGCTATTTTTTCCCTTCAACTGCTTCACAAGTTTCATGGTACAAATATGGTTGAATATTGTACTTGTCCAATTAATGGCATGAGTTCTATCTTTTTTTTTTTTTTTTTTTTTTTTACCAAGAAGTCTAATATCATCTGTTTGGGAAGGTTTTAAACTGTCTATCAGACTCCTACTTCCCCACTTCGTAAGGAAGCACATAGTCTTTTCTTCCTGGAATATACTGGAAAGATTCAGGATTGAAGATCCTGGGCAGAAGTCTACTGTTTGAAAATGTGTCTCTTGGTTATTTCTTTCTGCCAGTTTATCTGCCAAAGAAATTACTGGAAAATCCACTGTACACCGTTGAAGTGTAGTGTGTCGCCTCCCTCCCTCCTTCCCTCCTTCCTTCCTTCCCTTCCTCCCTCCCTGTACCTTTCTCTGTCCTTCCCTCCCTCTGTCCCTCCCTCTATCTCTCTGCTTCCTGGCTACCATGAGCTGAGCTCTCCTCTGCCACACCTTCTGCCATGATGTTCTGCCTCACCTCGAACCCAGAGCTACGGAGTCACCTCAGACCCTGACCACGGACTAAATCTCTGAAACCTGTTAGGAATTCCAACATTACTTTTTAGATTTTATAACAGAAGGATACTTACAAATACTGGACTCTAGGAACATGTTGTATAACATGGCTCCCAGACTCAAGAGCAAGATGCATTTCCGTGAGCTTTCAGAAGATGTTCTGGTTGTCCTGCCTACAGACGCCCTTCTCTCTGACTCATCTCTGCCGAACCTGTGAGAGGAACTCACCTGGGGCCAGCACCTTTAATCCACCCACAGCTTTTCTCTCAAACTGTGCTGACAAAAGAAACACTTCACATCCTTGTGCCAAACCTAGGGGTGGTAGAAGAGGCCACGGGTGACAGAGAACTAGTAGAAGTTACACACACACACACACACACACACACACACACGGACCCAGAACGCAAACAAAACTACTCTCCAAAGCACTTGGCTACCACCATTAATTTATGGAAGGCAGAAAAACATTTCTCCAGGGACTAAGTTAATGCGCTCTTGAAAAGTGGATAATAAGGAAGAAATAAATATTTATGGAGTGTCTGGGAGTGCCAGGGACTGCTGGAGCTCTCCCCTCTGTGAACGGAGAAGCAGGCAAGTTGACTGCGAGGCAGAGTAAGTGACAGAATCAGGCAGGTATGGCTTACTGGGCAAGGGGCCTGAGTGCCTCAGTGTTCTTTTCTGTAAGCAGGGATAACAGCAGTCTGTGTTGAAAGATCCTTGTAAGAATTAAGTAAGATGAGACATGCAGATGGCCTTGCTCCATACCTGGCTTACACTACACACTCAATACATGTCAGCTGTCATTTTTATGTTGTTTTACTTAGTCTTCACAAAATCCCTCTGAAATTTGGCAATATTAGCACTATTTTATAAGGAAATCGAAGTTACACACACACACACACACACACACACACACAGTGTAATGTGTCTATCTAGGAAAACCACTGAATAATTTACCTTGTCTGTGAACATAAAATAACTGTTTGAAAATTGCAATGAAGAATTAAAACCTTGAATTTTCAGTGAAATATGAATGCTAAAATCTATTGGGGCCAAAAAATAACATTTGGCAATAGCTATCAAATTATGAAAGGCATATATCTATTGATCCAGGAATTCCAGAGCTATTACTTATACAAAATGCAAATAAATGTTCCAGAATGCTCATTATTTTATTGTTTATGCTAATTAAGAATATTGAATAATAATAACTAACATTTTTTGAGTCCCAGGAACAGTTCTAAGCATTTTACATACAGTATCTCATGTACTTCATAGAGCAACTCTAGGATATGGTTGTTATTATATGCCCATCTGCAAGTGGAGAGAATAGCCAGTAACTTCCTCCAAAAACCACAGCCAATAAGTGGCAGAACTGGGAATACAAGCCAGAGCTGCACACAACCATTGTGCTATATCATCATTTAGAACAATCTAGATGTCCATCAAATTAGGAGACAAGTTATTACATAAACATGGTTTTTGAAATTCAACCATTTCTTGACACTCTCACCATAAACAATTACACACTGGACAAAATGTATGAAGCAACTGTTTTTGAACACTGTGTAATAGTCAGTGCAAGGTTGTGAACCCCAACAGAAAGGAAATATGCAAAGTGAACCCCGTTATCTCCCTGACTTTTTGCTTGAGTGTACTTTCTGATGGTTTAATGAGATGGAATCCTGGTACAGAATAGAGGACACAGAAACCAATCCACAAAACTACAACTATCTTATATTTGATAAAGGGGCTAAAAGCATGCAATGGAGGAAGGATAGCATCTTCAACAAATGGTGCTGGGAAAACTGGAAATCCCTATGCAACAAAATGAAACTGAATCTCTTTCTCTCGCCATGCACAAAAGTTAATTATTCAAAATGGATCAAGGAGCTTGATATCAAATCAGAGACACGCCGTCTGATAGAAGAAAAAGTTGGCTACGATCTACATACTGTGGGGTCGGGCTCCAAATTCCTCAATAGGACACCCATAGCACAAAAGTTAATAACTAGAATCAACAAATGGGACTTACTCAAACTAAAAAGTTTTTTCTCAGCAAAAGAAACAATAAGAGAGGTAAATAGAGAGCCTACATCCTGGGAACAAATCTTTACTCCTCACACTTCAGATAGAGCCCTAATATCCAGAGTATACAAAGAACTCAAAAAATTAGACAATAAGAGAACAAACAACCCAATCAACAAATGGGCCAAGGACCTGAACAGACACTTCTCAGAGGAGGACATACAATCAATCAACAAGTACATGAAAAAATGCTCACCATCTCTAGCAGTCAGAGAAATGCAAATCAAAACCACCCTAAGATACCATCTCACTCCAGTTAGATTAGCAGCCATTATGAAGTCAAACAACAACAAGTGCTGGCGAGGATGTGGGGAAAAGGGTACACTTGTACATTGCTGGTGGGACTGCAAATTGGTGCAGCCAATTTGGAAAGCAGTATGGAGATTTCTTGGAAAGCCGGGAATGGAGCCACCATTTGACCCAGCTATTCCCCTTCTCAGTCTATTCCCTAAAGACCTAAAAAGAGCATGCTACAGGGACACTGCTACATCGATGTTCATAGCAGCACAATTCACAATAGCAAGACTGTGGAACCAACCTAGATGCCCTTCAATAGATGAATGGATAAAAAAAATGTGGCATTTATACACAATGGAGTACTACTCTGCATTAAAAAAATGACAAAATCATAGAATTTACAGGGAAATGGATGGCATTAGAGCAGATTATGCTAAGTGAAACTAGCCAATCCCTAAAAAACAAATGCCAAATGTCTTCTTTGATATAAGAAGAGTAACTAAGAACAGAGTAGGGTCGAAGAGCATGAGAAGAAGATTAACATTAAACAGGGATGAGAGGTGGGAGGGAAAGGGAGAGAGAAGGGAAATTGCATGGAAATGGAAGGAGACCCTCAGAGTTATACAAAAGTACATACAAGAGGAAGTGAGGGGAAAGGGAAAAATAATACAAGGGGGACAAATGAATGTTAGTAGAGGGGGCAGAGAGAGAAGAGGGGAGGGGAGGGGAGGGGAGGGGGGATAGTAGAGGATAGGAAAGGCAGCAGAACACAACAGACACTAGTATGGCAATATGTAAATCAATGGATGTGTAACTGATGTGATTCTGCAATCTGTATATGGGGTAAAAATGGGAGCTCATAACCCACTTGAATCAAAGTGTGAAATATGATATATCAAGAACTATGTAATGTTTTTGAACAACCAACAATAAAAAATTAAAAAAAAAAATAAGATGGAATCCAAGCAGAACATAGCATAGATCAACATTTGCAGCTGCCAAGGCATCACGTGGGTCAGTGTCCTAGAAAGGAATGTGTGCAGAGACGGAGCTCCAGAAATCTGCACCGGGATCTCCTGGAGTCTTTAGCCAAATACTGAAGACTTAACCATGTGCAGGGCAAGACTCCACAAGCCTGGCAGATAATTGCCGCTGGGTCTGGTAGTGCTGGGAGATATAGGAGTTCCCATTAGTTAGAATCAAGGACCCCATTAACTACTCTGAACATTCAATTGAGACCCCAGAAAAACACTCCTAAGGAATGGGGCTACTATAGCCCTAAACTATGTGCCACTTTCCGATGAAGTTTAAAAATAAGGTTGCAAGAATCAAGCTTATCTAGCAAATTACTGTCTGTTTGAACAAAACACAACATTTTTTAAAGGAAGGCACGAAATCTTGACAATTAAAAAATTTAGCATTCACAATGCCCAGCATAAAATGTAAAATTGCTAGGCATGACCAAAATTAGAAAAATGTGACTCAAAACCAGGTTAAATACAAAACAACAGGAATTGACCCCTAGATAACAAAGATGTTAGTTAGAGCAGACAGGAACTTAACAACTATTATAAATATATGTAAGGATTTAAAGGAAACTATTAACAGTAGATGAAAAAAAATCCCTTTAGTGAGATATGAAAAAAAAAAAAATCACTCAAGAAAAAGAAACAATAAAAAGTAATTAAGTGGCTATTCTTCTTAGAACTGAAAAATATCACATTTGAAATAAAATTCAATTTTCATCCTGAGATCTAAAATCATAAATAAAATTCATGGGTAGGATTTCATCGTAGGTTGAAAACTACAGAAAGAGAGATCGATGAACTTGAAGAAAGGAACAGAAATTTCCCAGAGTGACATTCACGGAGAGGAAAAAAGCTAAAAACAAGAACAGTGACCACTGAACAGTATCAAGTATTTTAACACGTGTATAACGGCAATCTCAGAATGAGGGGAGAGAAAGGTTGGAGTAGAAAAAAGTTTACAGCAATAGTGGCCATTTTCCAAATGAGATGAAAAATATCAATTTACTCAGTGAACCCCCAAGCAGGAAAACAAAACAAAACACTTATAGAAGCATGATAGTCAAATTGCTGAACATAAAAAATAAAGAGAAAAATCTTAAAAAATGACTTCAGAAGAAAAGACCCAGGGAGAAGAATGACAGTAAGATTGATCACTTACCTAATCCTGTTAAGGTGGAGATTGCAATAAATCACCGAGTCGATCTTAAAGCAGGAGATGGAAACTGTTCACCAGTTGGCCGTCCGGATCCACCAGCTGGTGGGCCAAGGGGCAGGCTGCAAGTCCACACCCTTTGACCCCCTCCTGGGGGTTGAGTGCACCTTTTGTAGTCCAAAACCATATTAGTCATAAGTGGCTGCTGCTATGACTCAAAACCATTAAAAGAACATCCGGAGATCTAAAATCATAAGCAGAAAGGGAGTGGGTCAAAATGTCCCTAGTTGAGTACAAGTTAAAGAATGGTCACTAACATCTAGACAATCAATCTCTGACAGGATACATTGTCCAAGGAAAATGGGAACCAAAGAGAGAACAATTTTACATTGTAGAAGAGTTGTCATTTTGTGTTGCCAAACATGCTAAGCTAAGCAACTGTTGATGGGTACAGAGGCGGGGCTTTCCCATGGGAGAAGCATTTCTTATATGACATGGAGTCTCCGGCCAAAAATGGAGTCTGTTTGGTCATTGCCCAGATAGCCTGGCGCTAACAATCCCAGCAACTCAGGAGGCTGAGGCAGGAGGATTACAAAGTCAAGGCCAACCTTAGCAACTTATCAAGACCTTGTCCCAAAATAAAAAGGGCTGGGGATGTAGCTCAGTGGTTAAAACACCCTTGGGTACAATCTCTAGTCCTGGAAAAAAAAAAAAATTACCAAATTTTTCATCAAAAATAATGCTAGACAGAAGGCAATGAAAAATCTTTACAATGTTCAAATGGGGTGGGAATCCTGTCAACCTAGGAGTCTGTATTTAATGAAAACATTCTTAAAAAACAGAGGCCTCTGGAGGGCAGGGCAAGAAAACTCTCTTGTATTTTCCAATCAATACCGCTGTGATTCTAAGGCAGCTATTTAAAATTGAAGTCTAGCTTGGCATGGTGGCACAGGCCTGTAATCCCAGAGACTCTGGGGCTCAGGTAGGAGGATCACAAGTTCAAGGCCAGCCTCAGCAATTTAGCAAGGCCCTAAGCAGCTCAGTGAGACTCTGTCTCTAATAAAATACAAAATAGGGCTGGGGATGTGGTTCAGTGGTCGAGTGCCCCTGAGTTTCCCTGGTACCAAAAAAAAAAAAAAAGTCTATTTTAAAAGATGAAAGCAAATAGGGATGTTTTTGGACAAATTCAGAATTCATCACTGGGAGCATGTTAAAACATGTTTTTCAGGTCAGATGGAAACTAGGATTTGTATACAGGATGAAAAACACCAGAAATAGTACCTGTGCAAGTAAGTATCCTTTTTTTTTTTCTTATTTGTTAAATTCTAGAAGATAATTAACTGCTTAAAGAAGAAATAATAAGCATATATTGTGGGGTTTTCAATATATAATGTAAAGATTTTATATTATATGTGAAGTGGTATAATATTAACTCACTCTAGATGGTGATGAGTTATGGCTGCACATTGTATTCCCCAAAGTAACCCTTAAAAGGCTTAGCAAAAAATCTAAGGAGGAGATCAAATGAAAATTTTAAAAACTTCAACATTAAAAAAAAAAAATAGCAAGAAAGGAAGAAAAGGTACAAAAATGTGGCTAAGACAGAGAAAACAAATGGCAAAATTGTGGACTTAAATCACCATAACAATAATTACACTAAATGTAAACAGACCATATATTCCAAATTGTCTGATTAGTTAAAAGCCAAGATCCAATTATATGAAAAAAGAGTTGCCCTTTACGTATGCTAACACAGTAAGTCAAAGAAAAGGAAAAGATACACCAACAAAAATGTAGAAAGCTGGAGTAGCTGTATTAAAATCAGATAAAAGTATTACTGGAGGGATTTCATGAGAAAAATATTAATTCATAAAGACATAAAAACCCAAAGTTCAGAATGCATCTAATAATAGAGCTTGAAAATATCTGATGCAAACAATAGATAGAATTAAAGGGAGAGACAAATCCATAACCATAGTTTTTAAGCCCCCTTTAGTGATTTACAGAAGAGACAAAATTTCAGTATAAATATATAATTACTAAGCAATACCATCAACTGGCTTGACCTCATTGACATTAATCAAGCATCACATCCAACATCTACTGACTACATATTCTGTTGGAGAGTACATTCATCATTTATCAAGAAAGACTGTATGCTGGATTGTAAAAAAATATTTCAATAATCATCAACAGACTGACATTATAGAGTAGGTTCTCTGATCACAAAAGTGTTAAGTTAAAAAATACTTACAATAAAATGTTTAGGAAGTCCCCCAAATACTTTAAAATTAACATATTACCAGATAACCACGGGTTAAAGAATCAGAATGATTAGAAAATGTTTTAACTGAATGATGATGAAAACACAGTACTTCAAGATTTGCGGAATACAATTAATTCAGTGCTTAAAGGGCAACTTATGGCTTTGTTGATCTTAGAAAAGAAAGGTCTAAAATCAGTGAAATATTAAATACAATAAAAACAGTTATTTGAGAAAATGAAATAAATTTAATAAATAACTAGCAAGAATGATCAAGAAAAAAAGAAAGAAAACACAAATGACCATAATTAGAAATGAGAAAAGAAAACATCCCTACAGATCTTAAAGACTTAAAAGGATAATAAGGGAAGAATATGAGTAACTTTGTCAGAAAATTCAACAACTTAGATGAAATGGACAAATTTTTCAAAAATATAACTAGATAAAAGGGACTAAAATAAAATAAATGTCCCCATATCTATTAAAGAAATCACATTCATAATTTTAATTTTCCCATGAAGAAAACTTTAAGTCCAGATATCTTCATGGTCCCATTTAAGGAAGAAATCATAGCAATCCTATACAAACTCTCTCGGAAAATAGAGAAGGGAAAACTTTATAAATCATTTAACAATTTAGCAGAACCTGACTTGAACCTGACAAAAGCATTGCAAGAAAATGAAATTATGGGCCAATATTATTTATAAGCACAGGCAAAAAAGGATCCGATTAAAGTATTAGGAAGTCCACTCAGTAATATATAAAAACTGACATGAGCAAGTGCAGTTTATCTCAAGAATGTGAGGCTGGCTTAAAATCTGAAGATCAATCCATGGTTGTTCACCGCATCAGAAGAATAAAGGAGAAAAAAAAAATGCATGGACTTTTCACAATTGGTGCAGGAACAGCATTTGACAAGATCCAATTCACCTCATCAGGAAAACTCATAACAGTGCAGGGGTGGAAGAAAACTTCCCCGATCTGGTCAAGACAGGTATGAAATCATGACATACACACCGAATTCTTTCTCCCTAATGCAGAGAGGAAGGCAAGAATGACTGTTCTCCCTACTTTCATTCAACATTTTACTGGATGGTCTATCCAGTTCCATGAAGCGAGAAGAAAAAATAAAATACATACAGGCTGGAAAGGAGGAAGTGAAACTCGCCATTCACAGACCGAGGGGTGCGCATGTAGAAAACTCACAGAGTCTGCAAAACCTCACAACAGAAACTAGGACTGATGAGTGAATGTGTCAAGGTCACAGGATACAAGAGCGATACATAATGTTCTATGGTATTTCTTCATACTAGCAATGAGCAGATAGGGAAAGGAAGTTGAAAGCCATGTTTTATAGGAGCACCAAATATATGAGACATTTAAGGATCTATTTTAATGAAAGATGTTTTAAAACCTCTATACTGAAAATGACTCCACGCTGCCAACGTGAATGCCCAATAGTTTCAAACCTAACTTTACAAATGAGATTCGAGGGGCTGGAGCACCTGGCTCAGTTGTAGAACACTGAGTAGCATGCACAAGGTCCTGGGTTTGACACCCCCCCCCCCCCCCCGGCACCACAAAAGGGAAAAAAAAAAGGATTTTTAATTTTTTAACCGTATATCTAATCCACGTCCTTGTCTTGGTAATCTACACAGTTGTTAAAGCTGAATGTGAGACATCTTCCCTGATTCCTCTCATTCCTCTCATTCCTTCACCGCTACCACTACCTTGCCCCTGTGCATTCAATTCATAAGCAGGTCTTCTTGATTCTCCAAAATATACTCTGAACTTATCCCCATCTTTCCACCTCCATTAATTTTGCATGTTCATGAAGTGACTTCTGTCTTTTGATTGGATTACTACACAAGTCTCCTTAGCTGGCCTCCATGTACCCACTCTTGCCCCTTTAAGTCCATTCTTTACAAATAAACCAAAGTACTCTATTAAAAAAATGTCAGGGCCTGGTATGGTGGCACATGCCTGTCATCCCAGCGGCTCAGGAGGCTGAGGCAGGAGGATTGCAAATTCAAAGCCAGCCTTAGCAACAGTGAGGAGCTAAGCAACTCAGTGAGACCCTGTCTCTCAATAAAATACAAAACAGGGCTGGGGATGTGGCTCAGTGGTCAAGTGCCCCTGAGTGGGTAATTTTTATATATATATATATATATATATATATATATATATATATATATATATATATATATATTTTTTTTTTTTTTTTTTTTAAATTCATATATGTCAGATCACGTCTCTTCCTGCTTAAGCCCCTCCTGGGGTGTTTCAATATGCTTTAAAGTACCTGACCAAACCTTCACTACCTTGAGCCATCTGACCACTGTTTCCCTCCCAAGTCTTAGTTCTACTTGTCCCTCCCAGTCACTCCATGCCCCGTGCACACCGTCTCTCTGTGCTTTGTTCACCCCAAGTTCACCTCCCTCGGTATTTTGTTTTCTTGGGTTGCGATCCCTCCAGATCCTGGTTAGCCTGGCTCCTTTTTGCCATCTGGTTATTAGGTTAAATAAGTATCTCGGTCTCAGGGGACTTATTTCCTTCCTGCAGTTTGCAGATTGAATGCGAGATTGTGAGGCGAGAACACCACACAACCCGGGGCGGGCGCCCCTGCTGTGGGCTCCTAATCTGTCCTCCAGTGACACAGAACTTTCAGGAAGTACCTCGGGGTACCGAGCAAAGCCGAGCATCAGTCTCCACGTTGACCCTGCTCTCTGATCCCTTTGCCCAAGAAAGGCCCTGCCAGATTTGAGAAGGCAGCCAGGTCCTTGGCTCGTCACTGCTTTTTTAAACTCAGGCTTACGTCACCGAGCGGAAGGAGCGCATTAACCTTCTGTGTGTGCTTCCATTTAAGGGCAGCTTTGTACGTACTGAGTCTGCTGCTTCCCGGCCCCACTCTGCACTGGCAAAACTCCGTCTGTGTCTAGGGGAGAGCAACTGCATCCTGGCTCCCGCCTTCTCCTGTCCCCCATAACCTGCCTCTCCACAGCACCCCCATCTCCTCCTGCCCTCGGTTAGTTTCTGTTACCCTCATTTTCTTCCTTCTCAGCCCTTGGAGCTTTAGGAAGTGACTGGTTTATCTCCCACTGAAATATAAGCACGGGGCTGGGGGGATAGCAGTGGTTGAGCACCAGCCTAGCTGGTGTGAGGCCCTGGGTTCCATCCCTAGCACAGCAAAAAGAAAAAAAAGTTACAACATAAAATATTAGCACTAAGGAAACAAGAACTTTCTCTCTCTCTCTCATACACAGCTGTACTTGTAAGACTTAGAACAGTGCTTGGCATATAGCAGATCCTCAGCATGTGTTGAATGAATGAATGTCTTCCCCCCCCCCCGCCTTTAGTCTGCCCCCCTCGAATTCCCACTCCTCCTGTAGCCAATCTCCTGGCTTCTCACCAGCCCTGAGCTAACCTCTAACTCCTTAAAATAGCTTGCGAGGCTCTTGGTGCGCTGTGCTTGCTTGCCTTCCAGCACCAACACTCACTCTTCCTCCCTGGAACTCTCCCCCCCCCCTCCCCTTGGCTGATTTGGGTTCCAGATCTTCTGAACTTCTTTCAGATCCTCAGCGCTGCGGAGGTCTTTCTGATGCCTGTGCCTGCAATAGCCTGCTCTCATTCCAGAGAGAACATTTTACCACCCCCCTTCACCAGGTTCCATTCCATGCCATCTTCCTGCTTCTCCCATCAAACCACAACCTGTGCCTGTCCTGAGCACTCGGGCCTCCCTAGCACTTAACTCACCGTCTTCTGAGTGCATTTCCTCCCAAGCCAGAGCTCCCTTAGACCAGGGGCCAATCCCGTTAAATTTACATGTTTAACATCACACAGATCTTGAAAAACATGCACAGCAGTAGTAAAGGTGGTTGTTTCCCAGCGGGCATATCTCTTATGTTTTAGCTTATCTGTGTTTTCTGACTTTCTAAAGGAACATCTCTTGTTTTTTCTACTACTAAAAAGTAAGAGCAACCTGACTTCAAGATTTATTATGAAGTTATAGTAATCAGGACTGTGGTGAAAGAATAGACAGGTAGAATAGAATAGAAGACAGAGGCCAGAAACAGACCCACCCAAATACAGTCAGCTAATCTTTGACAGAGAAGCAAGTGCGTGGCACACGCCTATCATCCCAGCAGCTCAGGAGGCTGAGGCAGGAGGATCGCATATTCAAAGCCATCCTCAGGAACAGCAAGGCACTAAACAACTGAGTGAGACCCTGTCTCTAAATAAAGTACAGAATGGGACTGAAGATGTGGCTCAGTGGTCAAGTGCCCCTGAGCTCAATCCCCGTTACTCAAAGAAAAAAAAAAAAAAGGAGCAACTGCTATATCCACAGAGAAATATCAGTTTTTTCAACAAGTGGTGCTAGAACAAATGGACATCTACATGAAAAAATCAGACACAGGCCTTAAAACTCTTATAAAAATCAATTCAAGATAAATCACAAACATAAAACACAAAACTATGAAACTACAAAGCTAACAAAAGACAAAGAGTGACCTTGGGTTTGGCAATGACCTTTTAGGTCCAACACCAAACATGATCTATGAAAGAGTTGATAAGATTGACTTCATTAAAACTAAAAATTCCACTCCCAAAAGATACTGTCAAGAGGATAATCTGTAGCCTTGAGAAAGGTATTTGCAAAAGAGGCATTAGATAAAGGGTTTATCTAAAATATCCAGAGAACTCTTAAAACACAAGAAGACACTGAACAACCAAGTTGAAAACTGGACAGAAAAAAAAAAAATGTGCAGAAGACCTGAACAGACACCTCACCACAGAAGACAAACGGATAGCGAGTAAGTGGATGGAAAGGTGCTCAAAATCACACGCCATTAAAAAGCTGCAAATTATAACTAAGACACCACCACAATGCACCTGTTAGAAGGGCAAAAATCCCAAACGCCCACAAAATCAAATGGTGACGGGAATTCAGAGTGACGGGAGTTCTCACTCATTGGTGGTAAGAATGCAAACTAGCATAGCCACTTTGAAAGACAGGTAGTTTCTTATAAAGCTAAATAATTGTGCT
Organism: Marmota flaviventris; assembly: GCF_047511675.1. Lineage (NCBI taxonomy): Eukaryota > Metazoa > Chordata > Mammalia > Rodentia > Sciuridae > Marmota > Marmota flaviventris. The sequence continues at coordinate 11,015,726 of NC_092506.1, read as the reverse complement.
CCTGTTTTTAGTTGTAAATTTATGCCCATGCAAAAAACTGCAATGCATGTTTTCAGCAGGTTTATTCATAATCTCTAAGAACTGAACACCATTAAGATGTCTGTGAGCAGGTGTGTTGGGATGGACAAACTGTGGTGTATCTATGGGCTGTTATTCAGCACTGAAATGAAATGAGTTATCAAACCTCGAAAAAAGACACGGAGAAAATGCAAATCCATATTGTTAAGTGATAAAAGCCAGTATGATTCCAATTATATGACATTCTGGAAAAGGCAAAACTATGAAGATAGTAAAAAGATAGGTGATTTCGGGCACAGTGGTGCCTGCCTGTAAGTAATCCCAGTGGCTCTGGAGGCTGAGGCAGGAGGATTACAAGTTCAAGGCCAGCCTCAGCAACTTAGTGAGGCCCTTAAGCAATTTAACAAGACTCTGGCTCAAAATTAAAAAAAAGATAAAAAGGCTCAGTTGTTAAGCACCTGAGGCTCCATCCCGGTACCAAAAAGGGAAATAGTTACTAGGGGCTAGTAGGGAGGGACAGATCAATAGGTGAAGCACAGAGAATTTTTAGGGCAGTGAAACTCTTCTGTAGGATGGATACATGATTTGGTACATTTGTCAAAACCTCCAGAATGTGTGACATTAAGCAGGAACCCTAATAGAGGGAGGACTTCGGGTTATAGTGATGAGTCGTTGTAGGTTCATCATTTATTACACGCCCTATTTGGGGCCCGATGGTGATAGTCGGGGAGGCTGTGCAGGTCTGAGGCCTCCTACTAGGCTCACCTTCTAAAGCTCCTTCTCAAGTTGTCACTACCTCCTAATAGTGCCACAGACTGGGGACCAAGCCTTTAACATGAATGTAGGCCTTTGGGGGAGGAACCCTTGTCCACACCATTGAAGAAACTTTATGTCCGAGTTATTTTTGCTGATGTTTTTTTTGCAGCACTGGGAATCAGACCCAGGGCCTTGTCACTCTACCACCGAGTGACATCCCCAGCCCTACGTACAAGTAGTTTTTGTGCTGCAAAAAGTTCCTCAGGAGACCTCCTCGGTGCTGGACCTAAGCAAAACAGTGAAAATCCGTTGGTGCAGAAGCCCCTGCTGCAGGTGCTAGGAATATTATCAACACCTAAAGCCACCCTACGGCACGGGTATGACGGATGACCAAACAGAGGCTCGGCAAGATCACGGAACCTGCCCAAGGTCACGCAGCGCTGGCGACACCAGAACTCAGACCCAAGTGTGTCTCGACTGTAGGAAACCCCTATTTTTCTGCCCTCAGAGTCTGGTTTTCTCCCAGCCCCCTCTTTTCTTCCGGAAGGAGCACTGTCCCCCAGATGTCTCCTTCCCTGCTCATGTGTGGATTGTTCTCAGGTGAGGTCCATCTCCAGGCCGCAGTTGGTTCCATCCAGGCGGGGACCTGACCCAGGGAGCGGGTGCCAGTGTGTTCTTCCTCGGGAGTTTGACCCCGAGGTGGCATTGCACTCTGACACAGCCAGGCCGCGAACTCCAGGCCCTGCCATCTCGAGAAACTGGTCTTCGGGGAGAGAGAAGGAAGTGACCGCAAGAGAAACCGAGGAGACAGAAGCCTGGCAGCACTCACCGAGGCCCCTCCATCCCCACCTTCCCCGTGGCCAGATTGTCGTCCAACCTTTCCTGAACTGAGTGAGGGTAAGTGCCTCCTTTCTCCCCCGCCACTTCCAGATGAATCACCTGCAGCCACGGGGAGCTCAGCCCCCACTCTCTTCTTCCCATTCTTCTTGCAGCACATGCTCTGGCGGCAAGAAGTGGACTTCCAGTCAGGAAACTTGGTGAGATGTGAATGAGACACTGCTTTCTGGTGCTATCGATTTATTAACTGTTCCGAGCACTTAGGTCAAGCCTCTGCAGAGGGGACAAGAGACTGGACTGTTGTCTCAAACATCCCACAGTGCACTGAGGCTTTCATTGTGTTAGAGGACAAAGGTCCTAGGACCATCCAAGAAAGGAAACCAGAACAAAAAAGCCCTGTATGTTGATTTTGCAGTTCAGTTACATCTTGAAGTAATAACAAAAAGAATAATTGATGAAGTAAAACTACCTTCTCCACAAGTCATGCTTCAGAGCATCAACAGTTTGCAGTTGTGTTTATTTTTTAAAGCAGGTTCATTTGTGTGGTTCACAATTCAAAATGCACAAAAGGGAATACAGTGAAAATTCCCCTCCAATTCCTGCCTCTGATGCAGAAGGTCCTACCCCTTGGACAATACCAGTAGCCAGTCAAAAAGATCTTTCCAGAGATATTCTGTGTGTATATATATGTTGGCTTTTCTAAAACTTAATAACTCACGACAACAAGCGTATTTATTTGCTCAAGATTTGATGGGACAGCTAAGCAGTTCCAGTTCGGGCTTGCTTGGTTGGGGCTGGATGGTGTAGGATGGCCTGAGTCACATGTCTGTAGGCTGGTTGGACCAGGGGGTTCTCACCTGTCTGTAGGGCTGTGTTGATGTCAGCTGGGGTGACTGCCAGATGCCTCCTATCATCCAGTGGACAGCCCACTTTCACGTGATGACAGAAGAGCTCCCAGCAGTAAAAGGGGTTGCCCCCAAATGCACAGATGATTTCCAGCTCAGCTTCATCATGTTTGCTAATGAACCTTTGGCTGAAGCAGATCATATGGCCACGGCCAGGTTCAAGGGGTGGAGAAACAGACCCTATGGGAAGAGCCCTGGAGTCACATTGCAAGAGAAGAACACACACGCATATATATATATATATATATATATATATATATATATATATATATATACATACATACATATACACACATATATATATATATACATATATATATAATATATGTATAAAATCTTCTTTTATACATACATTTTATGTCTATGTATCTCTAGCTAAATAATGATGCTTTCCACACAAAAAGTTAAAATTGATCACAAAATTGTTTAATACATTTATAAATATATATATCAAAATGAAATGAAATGAAATGTAAGACATAGTAATATATCGTACTGGATATATTTAGTTCTTATCTGGCATCTTCCAGATATTTTGCTCTGTTCTAGAAAAGAGAGAGAGAAATAACAAGACATAATTGTATGGGTTGAGGCTGTGGCTCAGGGGTAGAGCACTTGCCTAGCATGTATGAGACACTGAGTTGGAGTCTCAGCACTTCCTGTAAATCTATAAAATTAAGGTCCATCGACAACTAGAAAAAAAATATTTAAAAAAGGACATAATTGTGTCTTAATATGACGAAAGGTAACAAAGTTTGTACCCTTTGAGGACATATCATGAATATATGAAGAGCAAACTGTGATTGCAGATAAAGGTGTGTCTAAATCTTTGTGGGAAAGTCAAGGAAGTTTTTCATAGATGGAGCACTTCACAGGGAGCACCCAGGTTAACAAAGCAGCTACAAATGTGTGGAGGAACGAAAGCAGTTCTGTAATGCTGACTTAAAATGTATATGCCTGTGTGTGATGCTTAAGCACACGTGTGGAATACAGGAAGAAAGAGAAAATCAAATCATATATATATGTATATACCTTTATTATTCCATGAACCAAAATCCATAAGCTGCCTCTTGACCTGTAGTCTTCCTCTCCCAAAGGAAGTAATCAGAGGAACTTCCTGGGGAGAACTTTGGCCAGTAGAGTGTGTTGGCATCCAGAGGAGAGCCTCTGCACTCTGCCATTTAAGGTTTCCCCACTCCCAAAGGCCAACTCCTTGTCCCTTCTCCTTAGGCAACAAGTGCCAGCCAACCAGCCCTCTTGGTGCACAGTGTTTTAAATAACCCTCATCTGAGGAGTCTCCCCCATGGCTGTGTTTGGTTCCATGAACCAAACCTCTTGACCTATAGTCTTTCTCTTCTGTAATAACAATGGAATCTGCTTTTCTGACTCGTTCTGAACAGAATCCATGGAATTCAGCCACACAAGCCTATGTGAATATCATACTTTGTAAAAAGTACTTTCAGAGGGGTCTTGTGGGTTTTCCCCCTCCTTTAAATTTCCTACAATAACGAAAAGATGGGTGATAAAAATTGGGTCCCACTGGATGCTACGGAGCCCCAACACTTTTCACTGACATGTTAGAAACTTCTAGATTACTGAGAAAAATCAGTAAAAAAAAAAAAAAGTTGTCTGTCCTAGAAAGCTAACTCCTGGCTGTTTTAGCAACAGCTTCAGTGACTTAGCAAAGAAGGGTGAGGAGGAGCCACAGTGCCCAGCCTGTTAAGGAAGAGATCCTTTTATTTTACTTCTTTAAATTGAGATAAAAAAAAAAATCATGCAACATAAAACTAAACATTTTAAATGGTTCCACTCATGGCATTCAGTACACGCAAAATGTGCTGCAGCCGTCACCTCTGTTGAGCTCTGAAACATTTTGTTCACCCCAAAGGGAAGCCCTGTACCCATTAAGCAGCTGTAACCGGTCCTCCCCAGCCCCTGGGAGAAACCCCTGTTTTTGTATGAGGCTTGTAAGTGCCAGGGTTGAACGTCTTTGCTCAAGGGCTTTGAGGCATGAGCGTGGCCAGAATCTAAAGCCAGCTTTATCACTCATCTGTGTGACCCTGGGCTGATTGTTTCATCTTCTTATTTCATGTTTAGTTTAAAAATTTCTGGAGGGGGTTTCTTGTTTAGGAATTGAAAGCCAGGTTCAGTGGCTCTGGTCCTTGGGTAGTCAAAAGTCAGCTCTCCATTCTTTAGGGCCTTATGGAAGATTCTGGGAAACTGAAAGTTGGCCCTGATGTCCTTCCATTAACTTTTATCAGCAGGGAAGCCTTGGGGACATATGTTTAAGCATATTTCAGGACATCAACCTCTACTTCCACTACCTAACACCATCCTTGGCTCATAAACACTCAAAAATGAAAACATGAAAGATGCAGTCATTACTTACTCAGGCAGTTCTGGTGAAGCTTGGGAATTGAGCTGGGTGTAACTCAGGGGTCATAATTGTCATTTCTTGGGTATCACTGTCCCCTAAAAAAGTAGTGGGAATTGCCTTTTAAGGTTAACAAGCAATGTTACCCTTTAGGAACATTGTTTGTGGGGCTATTATCTCTTGGATTCTTCCACTTAAGTCCCAAGGTGGCAGGTGAGAGTGAAAACCCTGGGTATGGGCCAAGTTGATCCCGTGGTGGTTATGGTTTAGATATGAGGTATTTCCCAAAAGCTCATGTGTGAGACAATGCAAGAATAATCAGGGATGAAATGATTAGATTATGAGTTTTGTAACCCAATCAGTGGATTAATCCACTAATGTGGATTCACTGGGTGGTAACTATAGCAGGTAGAGTTGGAGGAAGTAGGTCACTAGGGACATGAATTTGGTGTTTCTATTTCATCCCTGGTGAGCAGAACTCACTGCTTCCTGATTGTCCTGTCCTGAGCTGCTGTCCTCCTCCCTGCCCTCCCACCCTGCTGTTCCGCCTCACTGAGGGCCCAGACCTGTGGAGTCAGCTTTCTATGGACTGAGACCTCAGAGGTCACAGTGAAGATCAGGTGATTAAAACAGAAACTGGTGCCAAGAAGAGGGGTCATGGCACTTATTCATCACCACTAGTCCAGGAAGATTCCAAGCTTTACAGCAACCCTTGTGAGCTCCATAAGTGGATTCTGAAAGTCTAGGGCTGTCTGGTTCTGGGCTCCCTGAGCGGAGGAACAACTTGACAAGAGTGTTGGGTGTCCCTGGAAAGTGAGCAACTTCAAAAAAGACCTAGCAACTAAGTCCTAGCAAGCTCTGGAGTCTCTCAGGGTGACTGTCCCCACTGAGCCAAGGGCAGGGAGTCTGGGTCACTTGGGCTCCTGAAAGGTATCTGTATTCTTTCTTGTCCCACTAGTCAGTGAGACAGGACCTGACCTGCTTAAACAAGTCTTAGCAAGGGAGGGTTCCTGGGGTTGGGACAAGCTGCCGCCTATTTGTACAATTCTGGTAAAGTCTCAAGAATGTAGTTCTGAAGGCACAGCGCTCAGAAGAGCTATGACTTATTCAGATGACAGGCTTTGCTGGACTTCATGGGTTTAGAGAGGACAGGCATTGGTTTCGTAGGGGGTCGGGGGTCAGGTCTGCTGTGGCAGACCTGGGTCAGAGCATTTCCAGCATGAGTTTTGGAGTTCCACTAGGGTTCCCTGGACCCACCAATGGCTCTTTAGCCAGAGACTGATAAGATGCTGTCATTTCATTGGCTATGATTGCAAAATCAGTGGGTCTTTTATTTTTTAAAAGAGGTCTCACTGTGTTGCTCAGGCTAGCCTCAAACTTCTGGGCTCAAGCCACTCCCCTGCCCTCAGCCTCCCAACAACTTGGGACTACAGGCGTGAACCACAGCTTCCCGCAGGAAGTGGCTTTTGCATTACAGAGTGAACAGGGCTGGAGGGTGGGTTTCATGCGTTTCTCTGGAACCGCTTCCCAAAGCCCTGGGCCAGTCCTCAGAGATCACCTCCTGGAGGGAAAGAAGCCAGGAGTCCTGGTGGACAGCGGGCCTTAATTTTTCCACGCGTCTGGAAAAATGGCCTAGGCTTTCTGCCGCAGCAGATTCATTTCCTCTCTCTCTCCCCTCTGTCCTGTCAAGGGGCTTCTGGAGAAATGGGCTTTTCTGGGTCACCCAGACATGGGCTCTGGCACTGGGTTCCTGCAGGCGTGTGCATGAAGCCATCCTCAGGAGAGCAGGGAGGCGGCAAGGGGGGCACGTGGGACCATTCGGGTGGACAAAGGGAAAGAGGTCTTCAGGCTGCTGACTTGGGAACAGGACGCTCTGCAGGAAGATAAGGAGAGATAAGGAAGGGACTGGGCAGGGCCCCAATCACTTCAGCCCCGGACAGGGATTTGGACTTAATATTCCAAGGGAAGTGAGATATTCGGAACAGTTTTAGGTAGAAAGAGGCACGAGTGGACTTGTCACAAAGGATCCCTGGCCGCAGGGTGGTAGTGAGTGGGGTGAATCTAACACATGGGCAGATCTGACATGGACTGATCTGCAAGACGGACAAAGCAACAATGACTTGGTTGGGGGCAAGCTGGTGCTGCTGGCCGAGGAAGAGGAAGGTGGTGGAGGGGCAGGTGAAGGGCACGTGGCCGCTTGGGTTTGGGTATTCTGAATCTGAGAGCCAGGGCGGCACCGAGGCAGAGCTGTCCTGTCAGCAGCTGGAGAGACCTCGGGATAGAGACATAGGCATGGCAGGGAGCAGGGACCCTCATGGTGAGTGAAGCTGGTAAACCACCTCAGTGGAAATGGTGAGGGGAAATCCTGGACCAAGCCCCGAGGCACATCTGCAGTGAGGTGCTGAGCAGGGGAGGAGGAGCCAGCCAGGGAGCCTGAGAAAAGCATCCAGATGCAAGGAGAAACCCAGAGATGGTAAGGTCATGGCCATCAGGGCCAGAGAAGGAGAAAGTGGGCAAGTATCAAAGCTTCCAAGAAAGCTGGGCGAGGTGCCGCACAAATCCAGCTACTCAGAAGGCCGAGACAGGAGGCAGGAGGATAGAAAGTTCTGGGCCAGGGGCTGGGGTTGTGGCTCAGAGGTAGAGTGCTCACCTAGCATGCATGAGGCACTGGGTTCGATCCTCAGCACCACGTAAATGTAAAATAAAGATATTGTGTCCACCTATAACTAAAGAATAAATATTAGAAAAAAAAAAAGTTCTAACCCAGCCCAGGGAATTTCGGAAGACCCTGTCTCAAAACAAAGAGGGCTTAGCTTAGAGGTAGAGTGCTTGCCTAGCATGCACAGGGCCCTAGGTTTGATCCCCAGCAGGGCAAAATAAATAAACATTTAGGTATTTATTTTAGGTGTGAGGTGTTCCTCAAAAGCTCATGGGTGAGACATTGTGAGGACGTTTAGAGCTGAATGATCAGGTTATGAGAGGTGTGACCTAATCAGCATTAACCCTCTGATATGGATTACTGGGTGGTAACTGTGGGCAAGTAGTGTGTGTGTGGATGGAAAAAGCAGGTCGTGGGTGGGGGAAGCCCAGTTGTCCCTTGACCCTGTGTTCTACCCCCTCTGTGGCGTCTGCTTCCGCCATTTTGATTGCCTGAATCTCTGTATTTATGTTCTGTTACTATGACTAAATACATGAGGCAGAGTAACTTCATAAAGAAAAGATGTTTATTTAGTTGACAGTTCTGAATACTGAAAGTCCAAACAGCAATGCACAGACCCTTGCAGGGGCTTCCACTGGGCTGTGTCACCTCATGGAGGCTGCCAATGGTGGAAGCCCATTGTGGGACCCAGAGATCATGCGTCAGAACAGGAAGCCAGAGAGAGATTCAAGGGTCAGGCTCAGGCTTATAAAACAACTTGCTCCAGGAAACCAGAATTCCCTTCTGAGAGCAGTGCCCTAAAGACGCCCCTCCTCAGATCCCACCTTTTAAAGGGTCCTCACCGTTGCCCAATACCACCACCCCACATCCTAAGCTTCCAACACATGAAACCTTGGGGCACGAACCACCATCAAGTCATGGCAACCTCCTACGGGGCCTTAAGTACTGAATGTATAAAATACTTTTAATGCTGTGTTTTTATCCTCTGAGGAGTTATGAGCATCACCCGCCAGGTGCCCCTGTTGCTGCTGCCCAGTTCTTGGGCACTTCCCTCCCCCTTGTCCTTCTGTGACCCCAGTGATTGGATTACAGATGAGATTCGATATGGTCAGAAAATGTGATCCCTTTGTGGCAGGGGAAAGATGTAGGAGATTAGTGTGTGGTAGTGTTAGGGGCCAGGCTATATGGGAAATGACCAAACAGACTCCATTTACCCTGAGACTCCATATCATGTAAGAAATGCTTCTCCCATGGGAAAGCCCCATCTCTGTACCCCCTAATAATTACCTAGCGTAGCATACTTGGCAACACAAAATAGCAATTATTATACAGTGTAAAATTGTTCTCTTTGGCTTCCATTTTTCTTGGGCAACGTACCTTGTCAGAGATTGATTGTGTAGACGTTAGTAACCATTCTCTAACTTGTACTCAACTAGGGTCATTTTGACCCACTTCCTTTCTGCTGGCTGCTATGCCAACTTGGAAAGTCCCGTGGGAAACACCAGTGTGCCCACTGCATTGTCTTGCTAACTGCCCAGTCCAGTTTCTGTTCCTGTTTGCTTGCAGCTACATCAACCCGGATGTGGTTTTTGCCTTTAAATATCCTAAAATGCTCAGGCTGGGGGCTGTTCCTTGCAGAGACAGTTATGGGTCCTGTGAGGAGCAGTGGCTGGCTTGCGGGCTAAATAAAGAGTCTTCAATTTGGACAAAACTGGGACTCGGTGTGTTTTCTGAATGACCTGCCCCACAACAGTAGAAGGAGAGAATGGTTTTCTTTTTATGGTCTACTGTAAAAATTTCAAATGTAGACAAAAGTAGAGGAAACAGCCCCAAACCCTCGTGTGCCGTGATTGGGTTTCTGCAGCCTGTACCTCGGACCATTTGTTGCCGTCGATGTCCCACCCACGCCTCCACCGCCGTGTGTGGAAGCCCTTCCCAGACGTTGCAGCATTTCATCTGTAAACACAGCTTTATGTTTCTCCTAAAGATAAGGACTCTCAGAAAAAAGAAACCCCTAAAGACTAAAGACTCGAACCGAAGGAAAACGAAGAGAAGTTTCGTCTGTGGACTGAACGCAGGGCGGGGAGCAGGGAGATCTGTTTTTCATTGTGATCTGCTATGCAGAACCCTGCACAAGACAGTCGCCCTTCCCTGCTGGAGTGGGACTTACGTGTTGCCACGGTAGTGTTTGTCCTGTGGGTGGCTAGACGGGGGACCAGGAGCCAGGGGCCCACATGCTGGCCTTGACCCTCTACCCTGAGCATTCCTCAGATCCAGGGCCTTTGGAGAGACCTGCCAGGGTGTGTCCGTTTCCCTGCAGGGCTGGTGACCTTCAGCGGCCCACCAGGTTCAGCCTGTGCCCTGCTCTCCCTCCTGCTTCTGCTGCGGTGTACCTGCCCCCCCCCAGCCCCCCTTGAAGCAGATGTGTCCCTGGGAAGCTGAGCTCCACCATTGCAGTGCAGTGTCACCCTCCTCATGGCCCGAGAAGGCCCAGTGTGAGTCCGGAGGGATGCAGACAAGCTGATTATGCCGAGGAAGGGTGGTCCCAAAGGCAGCCTCCACAGAGAGCCTCTGTGGGGAGGAGATGTTTGTTTTGGTGCTGGGGATTGAACTCAGGGCTCCCTGCATGCTAAGCAATTGGTCTACCACTGAGCTACACCCCCATCCCCAATTCAGATTTTTTTTTATCAATCATATTTCTATATTGCAATTTTTATATCTCTTCTTAGGCGTTATTATGATCAGAAAGAAAAAAAAACAAAAATAGGATTATTTGCCTTCAATTAATGACAGTGGTCACATTCACAGAGAGGATTTATTTCCTAAAATTTAAAAAAAGCTTCATGCCATAAGCATGTGTTTTTATCTCTTTCTTGGTCTGTTTTGTGCTGCTTTAACAGAGCACCTGAGACTTGGTGGTTTAGAAAGAACAGAGATTTATTTCTTACAGTTCTGGAGGCTAGGAAGTCCAAGGTCAGGGGATGGTATGGAATGAGGGCTTTGTTGCTGCACCATGACAAGGCGGAGGGCATCTCAGGGTGAGCGAGCACCAGCAGAGACTGGAGAGAGAGCAAGAGGGTTGGGCTTGCTTTATACCAGATACTTCTGAGATAAGGACGTTAATCCACTTGGGAGGGCAGAGCCCCCATGACCCCTTAAAGGTCCTGCCTCTCAATGCTTTTGCTTTGGGTGTGGAGTCTCTTGCACATGACCGTGTTTAAGGTTGTAGAAGGGGTCTCCAAAGGGGAGAGTATGAAGAGGAGGGACTCCCAGTATTCACTCCATGAATGCATCCAAGGAGGGAGGGGAGCCCCCGGTCATGGCTCACAGTGCCCTGAGCTTACTCCCTGGGCTTAAGGTGTGGGCTGGCAGCGTCCCTCCAGCAGGAAGTTAGGCTTGGCGTCTCAGGTGCTGCCTCCCACACTTGGTAGATTTGGCACATGATCAGTAACACTGGTTGAATATATATATATTTTTTTAATAGAGGAGACATTTTAAAAAGCAGGAAGAACCTTCTTCTTTTAATGCAGAGGTGCAACTTGGAGATCAGCAAATCCAAATTCCCTTTTCAGTGAAGGGATCTGAGATCTGGAGAGCAAAAAACGACTCTGCCAAAGTTAGATAGTGAACGAGGGCCGATATGGGCCCTGCAGAGGGTCTCTCGGCTTCTTGATGTCAACTGGTCCTGTCTGGAGCCAGAGAAGTGGCTGTCTAAAGGGGATCCCTTCAGTGTCAACTTCCCCCAAAGTTGATAAGATGCCAGGCTGATCGTTTGTGCCGAGGGCCTGCCCAAGCCACTTTGGTGACCCAAGTCAGTTCCACCTTGAGCCTCTCTGGCAGGCTTCGCTAAGGCCATTTCCTCTCCAAAAGTTCTGGCCTCAGGGGGCTGGAGAGTTGTGTTTGAAGTCCTAAAGCACTTACAGAGGGTTTCCACTTGGTGTGAAATTAATTTTTGCCTCTTATTTTATATTCGAGTTTGCTGTTCCTTGAAATTTTAACCTCCTGGGGTTGTTCTGTTTGGGGGTGTGTCTTCTGTAGGTAACCTGTCATTTGGCTCCCATTGTTAACCTTAATCTAAGTCTTTGTTTCTGGGAGGAATTTAAACCACTAATAATTATTGTCATTCTGACCCGTAGGTCGTCTTCCTTCCCCAAACCCATAACCCCTGCCTAATCCGGAGAAAAACATCCATGGATCCCACTTGAGGGACATTGTGCAAAATACCTGCCAGTATCTCGCTAACGGTCACGGTCATCAACAAGATGGGAAGTTTGAGAGACTGTCATAGGCTAGAGACACCTAAGGAGACGTGGTGACTACATGTAAGATGGCATCCTGCATAAGACTCTGGGACAGAAAAAGGACACTAGGTTGAAGCTAAGGATCTGAATGAAGTGCATACTTTTTTTTTTTTTTTTTTTAATCCCACAAAGAAAACTCTAGAACCAAACAGCTTTGCTGGATAATTCTACTAAAAATTTAAGGAAAAAATAATGGCAGTTCTATTAAAAAAAAAATCTTGCAGAAAATAAATGAAGAAACACTTCCCATATTTAAAAATTCTTTTAACTCTAAAATAATCATGAACCTAAATGTAAGAAAACATAAGAGGTAAAACTATAAGAAGACAGAGGAGAAGAAAGGCTCTTTTTTTGAGCTGCGGTCTCCCCATGTACCCCAGGCTGGCCTTGAACTCCTGGGCTCAAGTGATCCTCTTGCCTCAGCCTCCTGAGTAGGAGTGTGGGTGGACCTCACCTGCCTGACAGAAAACATCTCAGTGAACTTGAGTGAGGAAGATATTTCTTGAAGATGAATATCATAAACACCAAACAAAAAATTTTATAAGCTGGATTTCCTTAAAATTACATATTTTTTTTCTCTTAATGCCATTATTAACAAAACAGGTCAAGCACAGACTGAGAGAAAATATTTGTAAAATATTAAAGAACTTGTACAAATAATATGTAAAGAACTCTTCCAATCCTCTTGTAGAATGACAAAACAAACCAAAAAAAAGTTGCTAAATATTTCCACAGACACTTCCCCGACATATGTGGGTATAAACAGGACTCTTCACCAAAGGCACGTGTACATAAAACTCAAAGTCATGAGTCATTAGGGAAATGACAATTAATACCACAGTGAGATGCTACCGTACTCACTGAATGGCTAAAAGTAAGAAGACTGAAAATACCAGGTATTAACAAAGATTGAGCAGTCGGGAACTCTAATGCACTGTTGGTGGAGTGCAAGATGGTCTGGCCACTTTGGAAAACTGGAATTTCTTATAAAGTTGAGCCTACTCTTATTATATGACCCCTCTACTCCTAGGGGCCTACCCAAGAGGAAAGAAAATATTTCTTCCTACATAGACCTGTACACAGTGTGCACAGCAGCTTTATGTATAACAGCTAAAAGCTGAAACAAATGCCCATCAACTGGTGCATGGATGTAAACACTCTGATATATCCCATAGTGGAATACTTACTACTCAACTGTAAAAAACGGAACCATCCACAGCGATATTCAGTCACACGAATGAATCTCAAAACACTAAGCTAAATGAAAGAAGTTAGACGCACACACACAAAAACCTATGTACTGTATGAATCTATTTATACGGCATTCTGGGAGAGGGTTAACCTTGAGGGTTAGTGTCCAGTCCAGCACTCGGCACTGGTCTCTGTTCAGTGAATGCTGGCCAATGCTTTACAACCTGCTTCCTGGAAGTAGGAAAGGACCCTGATGTGTAGCATTTGTTGATGTCTGTGGTGTAAAAGCTCCCAGGATGGCCAATTTCAAGTTACCAACATAACACTCCTAGCTCAGAGAGTTCCTGAAAATTTAGTAATTCACTTCCTCAAGCTGCTACAGGCTGACTCGGGCAGGTCTCTTCTGGCAGGTAAGGTGGTCAGTCATGGCAGTAGAGGGGAGAGGTAAGTCCATGCTATTGAACCCATATGCAGCCTCCATCTGGGACACTTTGGCTACTCTGTCCATGCATAGCCTGTGTCAGTACTGGTGTGACTGATGACGGAGACAAGCTGATAACAACAGGACACCTCAGACAAAGGACACACATTTATTTCTCACAGTTCTGGAAGCCCGGGAGTCCACCGTCAAGGTGGTCGCAGTTCTAGTCATCTGCTGAAGGCTGTCCTCTGGTTCCAAGATGGCGCCTTGCTTCCTCTTCACATGGTGGAAGGCGGAAAGGGCAACGAGTCCAAAGCTGTGTGAAGCCTCTTCAATCCCATTTGTGAGGGGGGAGCCCTCATGGCCATCAACAGCTCTTGAAGACCCTGCCTCTTAATACTACCATGCTGGCTACCAAGTTTCAACGCTGGAGTTTTGGAGGGGATACATTAAACCTTAACAGAAGGGTCTCTCTAGCACTGGACTGGAAATAGAAGGGTGAGGCTCTTATCGTAATGATGTTATCTAAAGCTGTGAGACTATGCAATCGCCCAGAGAGTAAAGGTAGATTAAATAAGAGAAAGAGATCCAAGGGCGGAGCCACAGGGCCTTCTACTTTAAAGGAAAGAACCTGCAAGGACAGGGATCTTTGTCCTTCACCGATATTTCCCAAAATCCTAGAGCACAATAAATATTTGCTGATTAAATAAGATAAAGTTCAGAAGTAAAAGTCCAAGATGAAAAAAGGAATTCAAAAATCATGTCACATACCCAGGAGGAAGTATGTGCTATAGATGGCACACATCCCCTGAAAATTTGTAGGTTGAAGCCCTTGAAGTATTTGGAAATAAGGCTTTGGGTGGCATTTAGGTCATGAAGGTGGGGCCCTGGTCTGATGACATTAGGACCCTCTTAGGAAAAGACACCAGAGAGCTTGGTCTCCATTCCCCTGTGTGCATGGAAAGGCCATTTGGGCACAGCGAGAAGGCGTCCCGTGTGCAAGTCAGGAAGAGAGTCCTCACCAGAACCTGACTATGTTGGCACCCTGACCCCAGATCCCCAGTCTCCAAAATTGAGAAAGCAAATATCTGTTCCTGAAGCCACCCAGTTGACGGTACTTGGGTGTGACAGCCTGAGTTGACCCTGTTTATCTATCCTGAAAAACACACTCCTCTTCCCGTAAAGAGGAAGAGAACATTATCAGTCACCAAGAGCATTCAACTGCAATTCCAGCCCGGGTCCTGCACAAAATCATACCCAAAGAGCAAGACCCGGGCAAACACAGGACCTGAGGACCAGCCTGGCCGGCCGTGGGAGGGGGGTCGTGTCATTTCAGTAGGGCACTCCTTCCATTTCTGCCCTCAACTTCACCACGGTCGATGGAGGTGGTGGGACTCTATGAATTTGTGAATAGGTGCTATGGGTTTTAAATGCAGAAGTAACTCACGAATTCTTGTTACTTTAAAAACTTCAACCATAGAAGAAATGACTGTAAAGTACAATGTGAACACCCCCCCTCGCCAATTTCTCCATGAAGTTAAACAGTGTCCTCCCAGACCTATTACTGTGGTGGTCCTGCTCCAGTGTTGACTCCTTCATGCAGATTTCTGCTGTGGTTTGGATATGGTTCAAGTGGGACCCACAGTTTCCTGTTCTGGAAACTCCGTGGCCATGTTGGGAGGTGGTGGAACCTTTAGAGGCGGGGCCTAGCGGAGGCAGTTAGTTCATTGGGGGTGCTGCCCTTGGAAGGGATGAGTGTGGTTCTCACAGGGCCTTGGTGAGTTCCCACAAGATTGTATCATAGAGCCACATGCCACTACAGCCTTGTTGGAAAGCAGTGTGGAGATTCCTCAAAAGACGAGGAATGGGACCACCATAGGACCCAGCTATCCCACTCCTTGGTATTTATCCCATAGAACTAAAATCAGCACCCTGCAGCGATCCATGCATTTCAACTTCTGTAGCTGAGTAATTCACAACAACCAACTTATGGAACCAGCCTAGGTGTCTGTTAACAAATGAATGAATTAAAGAAAATGTGAATATATACACAAGGACGTTTGGGGCCCTAAAGAAGAAGGAGTATATTCCATTTGCTGATAAATAGATAGAACTAGAGATCATGCTAAATGAAATAAGACAGATTCAGAAAGTCAAGGGTCAATGTCTTCTCTCATGTGTGGAAACTCCAAAGAGGGAGATAGGGAATAACAACAACAACAACAACAAAGGATATTATGAAATGGAAGGATATTTGAAATGGAAGGCCAATAGAGTAGAAGAAGGGGATGAGACAGAGGGAGGAGAGAAAGGCATGGGGCTACGCAGGTAACGATGTATCCAGAAGACCAGAGGCTGAAGCAAGGTGTTGCCTGACCTTGTATTTCAGTCTACAAAACTGTGAACTAAACAAACCTCTTTTCTTTATAAAATGCCTTGGCTCAGGTATTTGGTTATACCTTTGGAAAATGGGCTAATATGCTTTCCCACATGATGGATCCCTGCTCAGAATTCATCTTTCCCTCTGTTTTTGCACCTGGCACCTTTTACGGGATGATAAAAGCTAAGGAGACTAAAGGCAAAGAGAGACAGCTCCTTCTTGGGCAGGTCATGGAGGCAAGGGTTCAGGATATCACATACTCCAAAGTGGGAAACTTCTAAAGAGTTGTTGGTGGAACCGTCTTGTCCAGCATTCAGCTGACAAAGAGCAAGAGTCACTGGAATGCTCCAACTGGTTGGAAAAGAGTCAAAGTGTCTATCTCATAGGACAAATTTTAAATGTGTTTGGTCATTTTTTTTTTTTAAATCAGAGTGTGGCATGCATACAGTGAAGGGCCCATCTTACATGTAAGCCTTGATGAATTTTTATGCTCATGTGACATACGAACATACACACAGTCCCCTGTGCCACCATCACCTCAAAAAACAACATTTCAACGCCTTGGAGCTTTCCCGGGCCCCTTTCCAAGCAACACGCTCCACCCCACGGTAGCCGCCATTCTGACTTGTCTTGCTGTCTGTGCCCATTCTTGAACTTCAACTAAATGGATTCACAAAACAAGTTATGATTTTTTAATACCTTTATTTTATTTATTCGTTTTTAGGTGGTGCTGAGGGTCAAACCCAGTGCCTCACTTGTGCTGGGCAAGCGCTCCACCACTGAGCCACAACCCCAGCCCCCCCCCCCACGCGGTAGGTCGGCCCCCTTTGTCTCATCTTATGTCTGTGAGATTCCTTCAAGTTGCTGCATGTAGAAGTCGTTCGTTCTGTTTTATTGCTGAGTGTATCCCATCGTGTGACTAAATCCCGACTTAATCTTTTCTGCTGTGGATGGACCTCTGCTGTGCTTCCCTTTTGGGACCACTACGATAAAAGCCTGCTCTGATCATCCTCGCCCATGTTTTGGGGGTATGTGCACGTGATTCTCTTGCGGAATACCCAGCTAGGAGTGGAGTCGTTGGTTTATAATTTGTTTCTTAAGGAGACATTTGAAGGGATTTGCAGGCTTCTTGTTTTTTTTTTTTTTTTTTTTTTGGCCTGGCCATGAGGGTTGAGGCCACTGAAGGAGCAGCGGAATATTTGTAGAATGGTGAGAAGGACAAACAGTCCATCGGGCAGGAACACCCCTCCCTGGAGGATGACCTGAAGAGCCACAAAACTGTGGGAAGATGGTTCTGCCTAATCCCTGCTTCTGGACAGGGCATTTCAAGGTTGGTGTGTCAGTAACCTGTTGACCCGTGCCTTGTGACTTGGCCCCGCAGCCTGGTGAGTTGAGGGGAATATGTCACATCCCTGGAGCAGCGGATGGGCTCAGTCAGCTCGGGCCAGGGCCTACCTCGAGGACTTTGAGTTTGGGGGAATTAGCCCTGATCAGCAGGAATTCAGGAGCGAATCAACAACCCCCTGTCACAGCAGGACCAGCGTGTCTTCTGAGCTCAGCTTGTGGCACCACCAGGGCCAGCAAATCAGATTCCAAAGGCAGAGGGGACAGAAATCCCCAAGTGATCAGCTGGAGATGTCTCTCTCTCTCTCTCTCTCTCTCTCTCTCTCTCAGGTCCTGCCATGCTGGAGGCCACATGTGAGACCAGATGTCACCGGAGGCAGACTGCAGCTTAAGAGGCCATTGGGTTTACCCCATCGCTCTGGTGGCATCCATCACAGTCCCTTTTCCTCAGACAAGAGCAGCAGGAGAGGTGGAAAGCCCCTGTCACCACGACCCACACCAGCTGCGCAGATTCCCTCCCCCCCACCTTGTGCTCATTGATAGAACAGGGCCCAATGACCTGTGTTTATGTCCTGCACTTAAAAAATCACATAATAGCTCACTGGAGAGAGTAAATACACGAACTATGGCATTATGCCTAAGAGGTCACTTACGGTCACAATGAGGGAATGACCAATAAAGTGGCCTTGGACATGAGGGCTGCCAGTCAGGACATGTCCCTCCCTTGGGCCTCATTGCTGCCCCCTTCCCAGGCAGAGAACAGATGGCAGGGAGACAGGTGTGACCCCCCCGTGGTGGAGAATAAGCACAGAAACCTCGCCCGGTGCAGGGCACTGAGGCAGTGGGTGAGCCGTGCCCGACTGGGGAAGGAAGAGTTTCTTTGGGGGCTCAACAGTTGCAGAGGTCTCAGTCCACAGAAGGCCAGCGCCATTCCTTGGGGCTGAAGGTAAGGCAGAGCATCATGGTGGCAGGGTGTCGCGGAGGGAAGCGGCTCAAAACATGGCCACCAAGAAGCAGAGGCAAGCTCCCAGGGACCCGCGTCCTTCAGCCACACCCTCCCTGCCTGCGGACACCCCGAGTTAACCAGCACCGGGGGAGCATGCACCAGGTAGGTTAGGCCCCTTCTAACCCTGTCATTCCATCTCTAGACTCTTCTGCACTGTCTCACACGTGTGCTTTTGGGGAACACCTAATATCTAAACCATAACACTGTGTGCTGCCTTCCTGTTCCAACCCCAAACCCCCTCTCCAGCCAGCCCCTGACCTGCACCCCTCCTCTGTGCTGGCCCATCTTCTCCACCTTCCAGGCCCTTCTCAAATGCTGCCACCTCCGGGAAGCCTTTCCCGATTACCTCTCCCCTTGCTTTTTTTTTTTTTTTTTAATGTCTTAAAGTTTTCTTTTTTGTTTTTTAAAGAAAGAACATGTGTCAAAGTTTTATTTAACCCATGAATGGGGGATTCAACAGGATAATGAAGCTGGGAGACTTTCAGGAATACAATATGTAAAGAGATTTTTTTTAATAAATGTTAGAATCTAAGATTGATGGGTCAGATGCAAAACCGGTGCTGTCCTCCAGGTCAAAAATCCTTTGGGATTATCGTATCTCAATAGAAATAATTTGCACTCTGCCTGATAAAAAGTCTACACACTGGGCTGGGGATGTGGCTCAAGCGGTAGCGCGCTCGCCTGGTATGCGTGCAGCCCGGGTGTTCGATCCTCAGCACCACATACAAACAAAGATGTTGTGTCCGCTGATAACTAAAAAATAAATATTGAAACACTCTCTCTCTCTCTCTCTCTTTAAAAAAAAAAAAAAAGTCTATACACTGGCATGGAGCTTCACAGACCCGGGAACCTCCAGGAAGTAGTCACCAGAAGGTCCAGTACAGGAGCTCAGTCCTACACCTGGGGTCAACAAACTACCAGTCACCAGCTGAATCCATTCTCCGTTGGTTTCTGTTGATAAAGTTTTATTGGAACCAGCCATGCTTGAGTGTGTGTGTGTGTGTGTGTGTGTGTGTGTGTTGTAGCTACTTTCATGCCATGTTGGCAGAGCCGAGCCTTGTGGAACTGTGACAGCAGCGGCTGCATGACCATTACAGAAAAACTGCACACCCCGACCTTGTATAGGTGTGTGTGTGTGTGTGTGTGTGTGTGGTTTTTTTTTTTTTAATGTTTGATATTATGGTAAAATGCACACAATGTAAAATTTACCATCTTAACCATTTTTAAGTGTGTGGTTCAGCGCCATTAAGAACATTCAGATTGTTGTAAAACCAACACCACCGCCCATTTCCAGAACTATCTTTGTCTTGCAAAACTGAAACTCTGTATCCATTAGACACTCACTCCCCATTTCCCTCTCCCCAGCCCCTAGCAACCTCCGTTCTGTCTCCATGAATTTGACTAAATTTCACTTACTAAATGGAAGCATAGGGCATTTGTCTTTTTGTGACTGGCTTATTTTACTTAGCACGATGTCCTCAAGGCTCATCCATGTGGAGCACACGTCAGGGTTCCCTTTATTTTTAAAGTGGAGTAATAAGGCTTCCGCAGAACACGTGTACCCCGACTTACCGACCGGTTCATCCGTTGGTGGGTGCTTGGGTTGCTTCTGTGTTCTAGCTGTTGTGAGCAAGGCTGTTGTGAGCATAAGTGTACAAATATCTCTTCTAGATCCTGATTTCAATTCTTTTGGATAAACACCCAGAAGTAGAATTGCTGTATTATACAGTTATTTTATTTTTAAATTTTTTTAGGAACCTCCATATTGTTTCCCACAATAGTCACATCATTGTACATGCCTACCAACAGTGCACAGGGACCCCGATTTCTCCTCGTCTGTGCCAACACCTGTCATTTTCCGTTTTGTTTGGGTTTTTGATAGTGGCCACCTTAATCTCAGGGGTTTTTACCTGCCACCCCCCTCCAATTCCTCACCTTTCCTTTGACCTCTTGACCACAGTGGGCTCCCTCTCTCTGGACTCAGCTCTCTCTGTCACTGGGCCTCACAGCCACTTGTGTCCTCAGGTGGACGAGAAGGTCAGATCCTGCAGGCGTGGACAATCACCTCCGCATTTGCTGCAGTGACCAGCACATTTGACGCTGATCTCAGGAGCTTACACTGTACACATGCCCCCAAGCAGTGTGAACCTGGCCATGACTGGGAACACCCTGGGGGTGGCGGGACCACTTCCTGCCAGGGTATGGGGGCCCCCTCCCACTGGTAAGTGTGGGGCTGGATCTTGATGACAGGTGAGTACGTGAGAAGAGGACCTGAGTAGATGGTATCTATGGGCCGGGGTGACTTGGGCCAAGTAGGGAAGCATGAGGTGGCTCAAAGCCAGAGTCCTCCCGTCTTGGAGCAGCGTTTACAGGCAGGAGCATCGGAACAGAAGCCAAGCGAGGTGGCTGAAACCCAATGAGGTGGAGACTTGGAAGGACTAGTGACAGCGGACAGGTGGCAGTGGCAATCCTCTGTTGGATCTGTTTGTCTTTCCTGGACAATGATTAACTGGTCCCAGCTGTCCCTCTGCACTCCCCGGTCATGTCATTCAATTATTTCTACCACTTCAAAGCCACTAGCATCCTTGTGCTCCTCATCTCTGACCTGGACCTCACGGCCACCGTGGCCTCCCTCTCTCTGGTCTGTCCTCTCTCCCTCACTCTGTCCAGTGCCTGCCCCAGAGTTATCTGGAAGACACAGCTCTGATCCTACGATGCTGTTTAGTGACTCTTCATTTCCTCCTTACTCAAAAATAAAGAAGTGACTTCTTATGAGGTCAACAGGCCCACCCTCTCATCCCAGCCTTGGCTCTTGGTGGCCCCCTTCTGCCTCCTGTGTCTCATGGCTACTGGACACAGCCTTGTCCTAGGCATGCACATAGGTGCCCTTCCTGGCTTCCAAGGCCCAGCTCCTGGGCATATCATCCACAGGCTACCTAGTCTGCACTCTCCTCCCAGTTCCCAAGGCTGGCCAACAATTCCCGTTGTGGTGTCCACTACCCCGAGTAAGGGAAGGGGTCTGGGGAGCAGATCTGAAGAGCTGAGTCTGATCCAGGCTCTCCCAGAAGCTGGGTTTCTGTCTTGGGAAAGTTATTCACCTCTTGCAGGAAACTGCACCAGATCATCTGGAAGTTTCCGTCTATATAGAAAATCCCATAATCCTCAGCTACTTGCTTCCCCTTGGTTCCTCCTGACACACTGGGTGTCCTTGAGGGCAGAGACTAATTTATGCTTGGATTCTGGCCCCTGTGCTCCCTGTACAGAGCTTTCTATGTAGTGAGTGATCCTCCAAGCACGGGATTCATGGATGAGTAAAGTCTCAAACATTTTCCCTCCATCAGGACACTGTGTATGGGGAGTTTAGGGCTCCATGATGTTTTCTGTGCCTTGCTCTTGAAATGCCTCTGTCCAGAACATTCTTTCTTCCCTATTTCTTTAGCTGACAAACTGCCCCTCATCTTCACAGAGCCAGTGGAGCACCATCTTTGCAGGCTCCTCCTCCCACACCACAGCTCCTATCATGTACTGGGACTGACGATATTCCACCTTCTTCACTGGACTGGGAACTACTAAGGGGCACAATCATCTCTTTCCCCTTGTCACTGACATGTCAGTGACCAGGCCAGCTATTTGCAGACTGGAGGAGAAGAGAACTCTGTGGTACTGAGCCTAAGGGAGCGTCATGCCCAGGGGAAGTTCAGAACACATGGCCTCCACTCGGGATGCTCAGGGTCTCAGGATATGGCAGCACAGAATCCAGGCCGAGTGCCCTTAGCAGTGGGTGACATGGCCCCCTGCTTCCCTATGTCCTCTCTCCTGTCCTCCTAGCTGTAGCGGAAGGTGGTATCTTGTTCTTCTGAGCCAGGTGGTTGCCCTCCGTGAAGCTCTTCTCAGCCCTGGGGTTCCCGAGGAGTGTAGCCAATGCATTCAGTGGCTGTTGCTCTGGGCAGGGGCAGCTACAGGTCTAGGAGGTGACTCTTCCTCAGAAGAGTCTCAGACGTAGGAAAGAAGGAAGCAGAGAGACCAGGGCAGCCAGGCAGTTGGAAATCATGCTGAGAGAGGGAAGCTGGGGAAGTGTGGGGGCTAGCGGCAATTCCCAGACCCACCAGGGCCTTGGCCTCAGCTGGAGACCTTTGTTTGGTCTTGTTTTATGCAATTCATTCAAGTGGCCCTTTCTGCAGAACCATAAATCAAATAGAGATGGACCGTAACAGATTTTAAAATCTGATTGACAGAGAATGAGCAGATCTGTCCGTGCACCCGAGGTGCAGGTGAGTTCAGTGTGACATGCATATGGGTGAAGCCAGGAGGCCCAGAGACACTGAGAGGGACTGAGGAGTTTGTCTGGGAAGGACGACCCCAGCCTTGACGCTGGTGATTCCAGATGGTGCTCTCACGCAGAGACCCGAAGGTGTGCAGCTGGGGTCGGGGGATGGAAGACATAGGACTCCCATACGAGGCGGATCGTACTAGGAATGGAAGTCCCCACTGATGATGGCCAGAGGTGGAGGCTGAGGACAGGGTCTGAGGACAGGGTCAGGAGCCAGACCCCAAGTCCTTAAACAAGAGCAGTAGAAGATAGAAACCCTTTGGTTGTGCGTCCTGTGCTCTTGAATCAGCACTTTAGGAAACAACGTCCTTGATTCCCCTGATGGCAGCCCGGCACAAGTCCAAGGAGCTGACGCAGACCCAGGTCTACCCAGTCAGTATTCCACTGCTACTTCATCTGATCAAAGTAGAGATAAGACCTCCCAACTCACTTTGATGCAGAGGTAATGCAGGGAAGGTGCTTTGTAAATCAGTACCTGGCCTACTGCTTCTGGCCTGGGTCCAGGGGCTGTTGACCCTCCCTCCCCTGATGCTAATCATTAAACCTCAGGGGGAGATAGGTGTCTGTTTGTGATGGGGGCAGAATGGTGGCCCGAGGCTAAGCCTGGCTGCCCATGTGCTCTCAGATAATACCTACAAAGTCCACCTAAAATGGACCCCCCAGGCCTCTGGCTGCAGGATGGATTTCCTATCATGGTGGTCATACCCAGAAAGAAGGTGGGAGCATGAACGGCCAGGCAGGGGGCACCACATTCCTTGGGGCAGGAGATGGACACACTTCTCAGGCATCCCATGCCAACTGCTTTGGTGCTGGGCCAGAGAATTCCAGAAATAAAGACGCTCTCAGGAAGCTCATTGCTCTGATAAAGACATGGCGGTTCAGAGGGAAGTGCCTCTCTGCGGGTCATGACGAATTAGGGTGAGGAGCTGTGGTGGCCGGAAATCCCCCCTCACTGAACTGAAGTCTGGCTGTGGGGAGAACTCAAGTTAGGGCTGGGCAGAGGGCCATGGGCCCACAGCCATGAATGTGGGGAGTCTAGCTTCTCTCCAAAGCACCGTGGCCCCTCATCTCTGACCTCCTCAGTGAACTCAGGGAACATCCAGACAGAAAAACAGTGGGGGCGGGCAATCTCCTTCCAGGTTGGCACTTTCTGTGCCAGGTAGGACCAAAGGTAAAGGCCCAGCTGTGGGATCCACTCTGTGGGATTCACGGTAAGCCTGGCTAACTCAGGTGAAGGACAATGTCTGATTTACTGGTGTCATTTGGCTGCCTATTTCTTGTCCTCCTGAACCCCAGTGACCTTGGGAAAACGGAATCTATTAGCTTTCTCTATTTGCCACTTGGTAGTTGGAGCCACAGGACACAGTCCAGCTCTCTGCAGTTGCCCCGGGGCCTCTCTCCGGAATTCAGCACCACTGGCCTTGTCGAGACCCATGTCCACCCCTGGGCAGCAGGAGCAAGGCAGCTGGGGGCCAGCGGCAGGCTCGGCCAGCCCAGGAACCCTGCTGCTGGCTCAGAGAGCACGCTTCCGGAAGACCCAAGCCCAGGGGGCTTGGACATCTGTCTTTCCAGGGCCAAAGACAGCCTTATTCCTGTAGGAAGCACCCAGAATTGAGGCTAGTCTTTCCTCCAATCCCCCCACCAGCCTGAGGTCGTTGCTCTTTGGTGGTGATGGTGGGGTGGGGTGGGGTGCCTCAGGAGGCATCCGACTAGAGCAGGGGAAAGATGACCGAGTGGGAGTCCAGGGCCCGGGGTTCTAACTCCTGCAGGATGGCCTTGATACAAGTCGATCTCTGGGACTCATCTTGTAAAACGAGGAGGCCGCAGACTGGCCTCGCTGACCCAGAGCGGGTGTCAAAATCTAGTAAGAAGAAAAGCAGCACCCAAACCCTCACATGCCAACTGCTGCCGATCACACTCGACCACCGCTGCCCTGGTCCTTGGCTAGTCCTCCTGGGTCTTTCCTCACCTGCTGACCTCGCACCGGGCACAGCGGCAGTGCTCCATGGACGACGGCAGGCAGGACTTCAAAGCCCAGGGCAGATCTGAACCTGCCCTTTCCCTGACGTTGCTGCTTCTCCACCTTCCCCTTCTGAAAAGGGGCATCCTCCAAGCCCAGGGCTCCTCTCTGCTCTGCAGAGATGCAGGAAGTGACTGAGCAGGGAGTCACTGGCTTTTTAGAGGAGCCCCCCAGGCTGAAGAGTTGGCCGGGGACGGACCCCAGCAGCTGGGACTTCGTGGCTCAGGTGCTCTGAGGGAGGGGACAGTTAGTCATTGGGCCGGCTGTCAGGGGAGGACGACATTTGTTTGAGGGAGGAAGGAGACACACCCTGAGGTCCAGGCAGGAAGGGACAAAGGAGCCAGGAGAGCACCTGGCAGGTGTGGCCCCACCCCCACTCTGCTGAACCCTACAGCAGAGAATGTCTTCAGTCCTCAGGGGTTAAGCGAGCCCACATCCTGCAGGTAGAGGAGAACACGCCCTCCGAGTAAGATACTTCCTGAGGACACTGGGATTCCAACCAATGTCAGCCCAGCTGGAGGACAGCCTTATCAGTGATCCTGGGGGATGATCAGGGTGTGGGGCAATGGTGTGCCTTATGACTCCAGAGGCCTCCTCCCAACACCTGGAACTGCCCAGCTCTCTGGCCCTCCGGCCATAGCTCCTGCTATTTTCCCTCTCCATAGAGAACTCTGGTTCCCCACTGCTGCCACCACAAGGACCTCTCTCCCCGCCCACAGGTCTCACCCTGCACAGCCCTTCCTCATCTACCTGGGCACAAGGTCCCCTCCCGGCTCCCCATCACTCTCTACCAAAGCATCTTGATTTTTTCTTTACAGTAACAATCACGGTATGTGTCCATGTATGTATTTGGCTGGGGTGAAATTCACAAAACATGCAATTGACCATTTTGAAGGGTACAACGTGGTGACCTTGAGTACATTCACAGCGTTCTGCAACCATTACCTCATCTTAGTTCCAAAACACTTCCAACCATCCCGTAAGGAAACCCCATACCCATTAAGTAGTCACTTCGCATTGACCCTTTCCCCTCAGCCCCTGGAAAGTACCAGTCTGCTTTCTGTCTCTATAGGTATACCTTCCTGGTCATTTTATATACATATGGCCTGTGCATCTGGCCTCTCTCACTTAGCATAATGTTCAAGGGTCACCTATGGGATAGCATGAATCAGTGCCTCATTCCTTTTTATGGCTGACTAATATCCCCTGATATACGGTTGTGATATTAGGGCCTCTATATATTTTGGATCTTAATCCTGGTTGCTGGATCCTAACTCTCTCCTCGAGGGACCACAGAAACTAGAATTTCTCTTCCCTAAGGCAGGTCACAGAAACTCTGATCTTCCACCACCTTTCTGTCTTGGAGCTGGCCATAAAGAAATTCCTGGGGGGCTGGGGATGTGGCTCAAGCGGTAGCGCGCTCACCTGGCATGCGTGCGGCCCGGGTTCGATCCTCAGCACCACATACAAACAAAAGATGTTGTGTCCGCCGAAAACTAAAAAATAAATATCAAAAAACTCTCTCTCTCTCTCTCAAAATAAGAAAAAGAAATTCCTGGACCTACCCTGGTCCAATAGTCGTAGATCATAAAACCCTTCTCATTTTACACAGGGGCAGGGATCCTGTCCCCTACCCTGGAGGCAGGAATGCTCTACAGAGAGATCAAGAAGAATCTGAACGGACAAGCCTTGCTGAGAGTCATCAGTCAGCCTATGAGCAATTGTGCCTGAGCAATAAAGTCTCCATTAAAGTCCCAAAGAACAGGGTTCAGAGAGCTTCCAATGGCTGACCACGGAGAGGGCATGGAAGCTCTGTGCCCTCCCCAGGCCTTGCCTTCACATCCCTCCTTCTATGTGATTCCTAATATCCTTCAGAATAAACCGGTAAGTGGAAGTGTCACCCTGAGTTCTGGGCGTCACTCAAGCAAACTAATCAAAGCTAAGGACAGGGTCATGGGAGCCTTGGTGGATCGAAATCACAGGTGGCACACCCAGGTGTGTATGGTAGAGGGAGCAGTCTCAGAGACTGAGTCCTTGGTCTGACACCACCTTCAGGTAGAACTGAATTGAACTGGAGGAGACCCAGCTAGTGTCTGGTGCTGGAGAATTGCTTACTTGGCTGCGGAGGTGAAAGCCCCACGTGCCTGGGGTCAGAAGTCTTTTGTGTTGATCGCGGCCTGAATACAGAGGAGAAACAGGCGTTCTGTGTTCTTCCCAACACAATGGCTATACCACATGCTCCTACCAACTCACCGACATTTGGGTTGTTTCCATCTTTGGTCACTATGAACATCTGGGCCCAAGTATTTGAATCCTTGTTGGCAATTCTTTGGGGGGCGTATATGTAGGAGTGAATTGCTGAGTCATATGGTAGTCAAGTTTAACTTTTTGGAGAATCATTAATTAATATTAATGATTAATATTAATCATTAATATTTTTGGTACTGTGGCTTGAACCCAGGGTTACCTACTTGCTAGGTGAATGCTGTACCGCTGAGCTCCATCCTCAGCTCTGTGTATATTTTATTTTGAGGCAGGATCTCCCTGAGTTGCCCGGACTGGTCTTATTGTTAATGCTTCTGTTACCATCATACAGCTAGGTCTATGCCATACAATATAGAGGCCATCAGCCCTATGTGTTTATTTAAACTTAAATTTGTTAAAATTAAACAATAAAGATGCAGACTCTCAGTCCTACGTAGTAGCTATGTTTCAAGTACTCAGTGGCCACATCCAGTTAGTGGCTGCCATAGTTCATCTGATGTGCCTGGTATCATGATATACCCAATGTCTACCAAAGTGCCTGGTGCATAGGATGAGTATATTTGGAAGAAAGGAAGGAAGGAGGAGTGGAGGGAGGAAAGAAAAAGGGAAGGGGAAAGGGAGGGATAGAAGAAGGAGGGAGAAAGAACGGAAAGATCGTTTCTATGTAGTCACTCCTTCTCAACAAATCTCTAAGGGACCCAGAAAAAGGGTGAATTTTCCTTTTTGCAGGTGAAGAACAGGCCGAGGGAGTCAGACTCCGTCCCTGGCATCACAGTTAGCATGGACCGGACTCGACCCCTCCCCTGTCTCCACTCTCGGACCCTCAGTGGCTCCCAGGACGCTCTGGCAACGTGGCGAGGAGGCAGGCTGAGGTTGGTCCACACCAGGCTGCCGGCAACTCTGTGTGGCTCTGGGAGAGCTGGGGCATTTTTAGACTAAAGGAACTTTGAGCAGGACCTTGTCCACTCTCCATTTTTAATAGACCAAGGAACGAGGGCAAGGGATTAACTAATAGTCAGAGAGGTTGAGTCAGGACCAGAGCCAGGGGGGATTAGAAGAGCAGGGCCGTGGCTTCAGGAGGGAGGGAGGACAGCGAGAAGAGTGTCATGGTCTCATAATAGGATCAGTCTGGCAGCACCCACAGACTGTTCCGGAACCCAGGCTCAGAGGCAGAGACCAGTCGGAAAGCAACTGCAAACCTGGGCCAGGCAGGAGAGGACAGGACGGATGGGCAGAACCAGAGAAATCTGAACAACACACAGGAAAGAATACTGGGGTGAGGGTGATAGAGGGGGGAAATGGGACCTGGAGATTTTGTGGCTTGGAACCAGGACATGCGGTAATGCTGGTCAGGAAAGAATTCAAGAAAGGTGCTCGCGAGTCCAGGGTTGCTACAGTGAGCCTTGGACCTGACCAGTGATTCACGGATGGGACACCTGAGCTAGCAGGGACTTGATAAGTGACACAAATTGAGCATCCTTTTCCCACAATGCTTAAGACCAGAAGTGCTTCAGATTTGGGAACAGTTGAGCATCCCTAATCTGGGAATCTAAAGCTCAAAATGTCCAAAATCTGGAACTTTTTGAGGGTCTTGTTGGTGCCCTGTTGGGGAAACCGAGGCCTAGAGGGGACAGCTTAAAAGCCCAAAGGTGTGAAAAGTGAGGGTGGACCTAAACTCAGGCCTCCTGGTCCACTGAGCTTCCACTCCAGCCCCTGAATTCCTTTAATCTTCAACACACATCTGCTGGCCGATCAATAGATATTGTTTGGCTCTATTAGCACTGAATTCTCTCCCATGAGACCATTTCGATCATGAATTTTATAGTGGGGCATCCACATTCGATCCAACTACAAATGTTTTCTCTGATATCCTTCAGACTTCAAAACACAAGCTGTTCTGTCGAAGAACTCATGATAGGTTTTTTTTTTTAAGTTAATAAGTGTGGTTTGGGGTAAATTATTTTATTAATCTCAACTCTGTGTTTCCTCTTTTGTAAAACAGGAATAATAAAGCTTACTTCACAGGTAGTGACTCGTCGATGAGATTGTGTGTGTGTGCGTGCGTGTGTGTGTGTGTGTGTCCTGCACGGTTCCAGTATACACTAGATATTTGACACGTTTTTCTTTCTGTTTTCTTCCCCAGAGCATTGCACAGACAATTTGGTTGGCTGAATTAGGGAGATTGAAGCCATAAAAATTCCTTGAAAATCCAAACCCACCCGTGTTACTAAAAGCACAATGAACTAATGTGGCCAAGTTAAGTTGAGAGGATATGTTTCCGTGGAAATGTCAAGGAAGTCAAAACAGTGCCCTGAAAGTAAAAAGTCCCCCAGAAGCCCACCAGAGCTGTTTACATCACTGGACCAAGGAGTGTCGACCACACCTCCTCTTCCCTCCTTCCCAACCTTTGGGATGCACTCGTTAGAGCTGTCCGAGGAGGAACCACCTTTCCTACCAGTTCATTGAGTGGGTCTACTGGGTCGACTTATCCTTCTAGATCATTACCAATGCGGATTGGTAGATTATGAAGCCAGGGAATTCCCCCAGGCCCCTGGAGGGCTATACCCTGGAAAACATTGGGCAGTACCCTTTCTGTCCTCAGCCTCTTCTTGTTAGCTGACCATATGGATCCTCAAAGGCAGTGCTAGGGCAGGAGACCCCCTAGGAGGCAGCTTCCTGCCCCTTGACCCTGGCATTTCGGTTTGTCCCAGCCTGCCCCTTCTTGTTGGGCAGCATCTGCTCATGCATGCTCGACCCACTCAACAAATAATTACTGAATGCCTGGTATGTGCTGGGCATTCTCCTCGGGGTTGAATATATAGTAACGGGCAAGATGGACCTGGTCCCCACCCTCAGGAAATTAACAGTCTAGTGGGAAGAAAAACAATCATGAACCAGTAAACCGACCATTACAAAGCACGACAACTATGTGTTACGGAGGAAACAAACAGGGTGGCGGGAACAAGCAGAGGTGGTCGGGGGTGGCTAGCGAAAACTCTGGGAAACTTTTGAGCCAGACGTGGGCAGGGGACAAGGAGGAACATTTTAAGCAGAGGTCTGGACAAAGGCCATGAAACAGGAATAAACTTGACTTTCCAAAACCCACAAGTAGGCCTGACATGAAGATTTTGAACTTTCGAAAAAGAGAGAGGTTTTAAGCCTGAGAATGACAGGATCCAACCTGTATTTTAAGATCACTCAAGCTGAATGGAGCAGTGAGACTGTCGGGAGGCTCCCGGGGAGTGTGCTGGCCCAAACATGAGTCGGGAGGGAGGGCGATTTCCCCTGCCTTGCCATTACGGATCCACCAGAGTGTCTGCAGGGCTGAAGCCAGGGCGAGAAAGGAAGGCTTGAGGCGCCATTCTGGAAGCTGGCATAAGAGCAGAGACTTGCTCATTAAGGCTAACCACAGTTGGCACCAGTCCTCCCAGGTTCTCTCATGCAGCGCCTGGCGGGGAAATGCCAGCTTCTTAAAATAGTTCTGAGGTCACAATGAGCCAAGGGTGACTCGTGGATGCATCAGGGCTCCAGAAGAGACCTGCCTGGTACAGTAGAGTGGTGGGCGTGGGCAGGGCTGCAATGTCCCTGCCTTGCACAGGGAGCTCAGGAGTCTGGGGTTTGTTGTTACTAAAAATGCAATTCAGTTATCCCTGGGTCTCACCAGTCTGGGGGACGCCAGTGAGTTCACAGCACATGTAAAAAATGGCACTGGCTTCTCCCTACATAGTGCAGTTCTGCAGAGCCCTGGGTGGTGTGTTCTTCTTTTTCCTTATTGGACCCCCAAGGAGCCATTGAGATGTTTCTCTCCCTGATGGAACCCCCCCCTGGAAATGTTAACACCACAGATAAGCTGTTTACCATAGTCTCCCCTTAACGGCAGGAGTTATGATGCCAGCTGTTCTGCAGGTGCCTGAGTTCACAGATAGTGCTGAATAACACACACACACACACACACACCATGTTCACTCATGTGCGGACACGCTTATGGTAAAGTTTGACTTCCAAATTAGGCCACTAAGAGAGTAACAATAATGACTACTGAAGAATAAAACTATTATAACAATATACCAATAATATTTGAGGGATGTGGTTGACTGTGGGTAATTGAAACCTCAGAAAATTAAATGGTGGATAAATAATAACTACTGTATTGGTTTACACATCTGTGGGGTATTTTTTTTTCCTTTTCTTTCTTTCTTTCTTTTATTATCATTATTATTATTATTTTGGTACTTAACCACTCAGAGGTGCTTGCTTAACCACTGAGTCAAATCCCTAGCTCTTTTTATTTTTTATTTTGAGTCAGTGTCTCATTAAGTTGCTTAGCCTTGCTAAATTCCTGAGGTTAATCTTGAACTTAAGATTCTCCTGCCTCAGCTTCCATTGTCCCTGGGATTGCAGGTGTGAGCCAATATGCACACTGTACATCTATTTTATATGTAAAAAGAATACGATTTTTTTCTCCCCCGTTTAGGGGCACCATGGCCCCTTTGAGAATGCACACTGGAGATCAAGTTTCTGCCCAGTTATAACAGGGACCAGGGTGTCTCCTCTGTGCTCACAAACTTGTCCATTTTCGCTTCCTTGAAGAGCATGCTTCACTACTGCCCCTGTTAGCAGGCACTGCAGAGGACCCCATCCTTCTCAAAGGGACCTCTCCCCCACTCCCAAAGTCCCAGCGCCCTGTTGCCTGCAGACCTCAGCACCCCGAGCCTGCATGATGTCTCACGTCTTCCCCGTGCTCTTCCATGCCTGTGGGAGGCACAGGCCCTTCATACCCAGTAGACAGATGGATGCTGGACCCAGCAAGATGCCACCCATCTCTCCAGCTCTGCCTCTGCTCCTAGGACTCCCAGAATGTGCTCCTGGACGAGTCCTTTTACCAACTAGGAATCAGGAGCCACAGCCAACGCCCAGCCTAGGCCCTGCTGCTGTGCACCACGCAGTGGAAAGTGTTCACAAGGTGCCCTCACGTGTGTCACCTTATCCTTCTACCTGTGCTCCATTTTGCAGATGAGAAACCTGAGATCTGGAAGGGCCTGGTCACAGAGTGAGTGACTCCAAGACCTGTTTTCTTTGTTCAGCACCAGAAGAACAAGAAACCTCAGACGCTGGGCCTACGCAGCTGGGGTCTCTCCCCAGCCCACCGGGCAATAGGGAGCCTTACTCCAAAGTCAGTACCTGCCCACAAATTGCTGTCTGTCTCTGAGAAGTGAGAGAACTGAGAAGTAGACTGTTGGGGTTTAAGTGTGCAGAGTTTAGCTCCCTCAGGCCTGACTTTTTGCAAGAGCTGTGGCTGTGATTTACATCAGCTGAGGCAAACTTCAGCTAGGAGGAGGAAAAGTTCTCTTCCCTTTATTGCAAGTCACAAGTTCTGCATGGTTTGGCCAAGAGGAAGAAGCTTCCTGCATACTTATCCTGGGAACAGTACATTCTGAAGAAACAAATGCATCCTCAGAGGAGTAGATAATGTCTACAAAAAACTTTAGGAGGGTACTTATCAAACAAACAGGAACAATTTGAATCTAGCTCTGTGTATCCGCTGAGGCATGATATTTGGGCAATGTGGGTAAAGTGTTATTGAAGAATTGCTTGCTTTGTTAGAAGAAGTGTATAAAAGGAACTTACAAATAAACTTCAGCATGCAGTTGCGATTGCTGCCTTGGCTCTGCATCCCCTGTGTCCCGGTTATTTCGTGACCCTTACCCAGGGACCCGAACGCTCTAGACGTTCACAGTAGACCTTCAGAAATGTTTTAGCAACTTTTTTTTTTTTCAGAGTAGAAATTAGAAGTTTATTAAAGGACAGCAGAAAAGACTTCTCCAGGAGGAAGAAGGGGGACGCAAGAGGTGGAATCCGTGGAAGTGCGGTTGTCTCCCCTTTTTATAGTTTTGGTGATGGAATGTAGGTTGAAAGGCCCAAGGGGTGGGACACAAGTGGGCCAAACAAGTAATGGGGGCAGGAAGGACTTAATTATCACTTTTTGGGATGGGCTTATCACTTCTTTGGGATGGGCTATCTCCAAATCTGTTGGGGGCTGTTTCCTGGGCTCCATTAACATTTCTTTGGGGTGGACTTTGGCCTATGGCCTCTCTGGGACTTCATTAACATTCCATGAGTTGTCCTGTGTTTCCTGGAATCATTGTCATTTTAGATTTCACTTGATATTAGACCCGATTTACCTAACTACACTGACTACCTAATTTTAAATCTGGCTTCATTCTCCCCTCTAATTTGGGGAACTCCTTACTGCTGTAAGGAAAGGGGGCGAAGGTACTTCTGGCTTCTTCAGGCTGAAAGGGGACGATGTGGGGCAAGCAGTTTGGATTCCCCTTTAAAAATCAGGTCTATGGAGTGGTCCATGATAGAAGTTCGATTGAGAAGTAATAGACTGGAAGGCCATTTGAGTGATGGGTGGTCTCGGTGTAGAATCTCCGTCTGGGACCTCCAATATGTTACCGCTGTTGACCGGTGACGAGTCCTTGCTTCCCCAATGTTGAAGAATAACACCAGAAAAGCACGCCGAGGCAAGGTCAGAGTAGAAATTAGAAGTTTATTAAAGGACAGCAGAAAAGACTTCTCCCGGAGGAAGAAGGGGACCCAAGAGGTGGAATCCATGTTTTAGCAACTTGACGGAATAATTTTTTGCCTGTAAACATTAATTAAAAAAAAAAATCTGAGCTAAAATATTGGCATCTTTTTTGTATTTCATTTTTCTTTTAAAATTAAAAAAAAATGACACATAATATTTGTACCCCTTTAATGAGGAATAGTATGACAATTCCATACATATATATAATACATAATGATCAAATGAGAGCAGTGAGCAATTCCATCTCCTCAAACATTTCATTTCATTTCTTTGTGTTCATTTCATTTCATTTCTTTGTGTTGGAAACTTTTGAACTCTTCCAGTTATTTTGAAATAGAGTATCAATTGTAGATTATGGTTACCCTGCTGGGCTGTGGATCACCAGAACTGATTCCTCTAATTGTATTTTGATATCTGTTATCTCACTTCTTTCTGTTACTTTTCCCACCCCCCCCAATCCCTAGTCTAGTGACATTATTCTCTTTTTTTATGATTGAGTTTCATTTTTCCAATGATTCATTTTTATTCCTATTTTATGAAATATGAAAGTGTCAATCAAGTGACGAATTGGAAATTCTTTAAAAAAGGCTGTTCCTTCCCTGCTGACAAGCTTGAGAAGCACAGTACAGAGGAGGTTTTGCCCACCCGCTACTTTCTGCATGGAGCCCAGGAGCTCTCTGACCTCAAGATGAACAAAAACAACAAAATAGCATGTAGTTGGCTGAACTCACTGGTGGTCAGAATCCAAAGGTCTCTCTTTTATCCCTGGGCACACACAGCCCCAAAATCATCTGAGCGTGGTTTCTGGGTCACTATCTATCTGACTCACAGCACCATATTCTGGGAGGAATGAATGAGTTCCCTAAACCCATGCATGTGCAAAGAGCGGCTGCATGTGCTTTGGACGTGGGGGCTTGTCTAGTCATACAGTTGAAGAGCAGCTGAGAATCTTAACAATCATCTAATTGCTCCCCTGAGTTGTACAGTTGGGGACTCTGAGATCCCAGAGGGTGATGGCTTGTTTCTTTTCCCATCCTTAGTGTCTAGGAGGTATTTGTCATACAGTGTCTATTGGGGTCCCATCTGTGGGCTATGGAGAAAAAGGGCTTATCACAGAGATCAGAAGTGCAGTTCAGCTTAGCTAAACTGACACACCACAATGCCCCTAGCTGCTGAATAACTGAAGGAAGACAGCAAGGAAGGAGGCTGCAAGGCTGGAATGTGAATGGAGTCTCACAACCCAGGGGTGCGACTCTGCACCACACACACAGAGGGCCTGGAAGCTCAGCCCAGCCTCAGGGGCCACGAGGCAGGACACCCCCATGGCTCTGGTGAGTCCATCAGCCTTCTTTCCCCAGGGTAGATTTCCACAGATGGTTAACCAGAGTCCAGAATGTGACCCACACCAAGGAGTCAATGCTGAGTTAGGCTTAACCTCCTCCCAGAAGGAATTACAGGTTGGATGGTGGAGGAGATGTGGAAAATCATCCCGATGCAATAGACAGAAGTACTGTGGGACCTAGAGGAGGGAACTTCTGACTTTGCCACAGCCGAGGAAACTCTCCAGTGGGTCTTTAGGTTGAGTAGGAGTTGCAGGCAGGGAAGGTGGGGAGAGGCGCTCTGCTCAGGAGAGGAGATGGGTTGAAAGCCAGGAGGACTCAGAGGTCACAGCCATGCTTGAGAAACCGGCATTTCCACATGGTTGGACGGTAACGATCAGAGGAGAAAAAAGAGTTAGGTCTAAGTGAGGGCACCAGAGTGGTGGGCACAGAACTCTGGGAAAGAAGATGCAGGACAGCATCTTGGGCAGGGGGAGAGGACATCCACCCGGGAGACATTCAGAGGAGGACTTGACCTTGTTCACCTGTGGGGCATGAGAGGGTTCAGGTTTGACTGGGGGGCTTAGAGCAATGGCAAACAAAAGAGGAAGCCTCTCTTGTGCCCACATGCTGGGAGCCATTAGCCAAGTAGGTATGACAATTTCCTTGCCAGCGTACCCCATGTTGCAGTGACATTGAATGTAGGTGACCTTGCTCAAGGACCAAGGCGGATTAGGGCGTTCCGGGTTTAGGTTCCAGGTTTAAGGTTTAAGATTATTCCTGCTGGGAATAGGGCGTATCCTGCTGCCTGAGTTCCCCTTGAGTTCTCACGGGATTCAGACAGTATATTTTGGGAGACAGAAGCCCAGTGGAGGTGGATTTGGGCAGAGAACGTGGATTTCCCCAGAACGTGATTGTAGATGGCTGGTGTGAGTTCGGGAATAAAGAGTTGCTGTTTGAATCTACAAGCTGTGTGGTGGCTCGTGATTGTGTGCCCAGCCAGACTGTGGCATTTGTGCCCAGCCAGACTGCGGCACCCACACCCAGTGTCACAGCCCAGGGGCCCAGTGCTAAGGGATGCTGCTCAGGTGGGCCTGGGGACAGGTCACCTGAGGTCTGACAAGCTGGGTAGAAATTGATGACCGCTGCATTTGAGGGATCCCTTATATATTTTAGCCAGAACTTTTATGTATTTTCATGGAGAGGGTGGCTTCGGATGCCTAGGCCATACTGTTCTTGTGTTTTCATCAGCCTCTTAACTTCAGAACCCGCCAACCTATTCTTAGAAACAGAAAGCCTCTCAGATTTCCTAACCACTGTGTGACTTTGAACAAGGCCATCTCTGGGTCTTAGTTTCCCTGTCTTAAAAGTAAAGCCAGGTAATCGCCAGGCTGCCCTCCATGACCTGGGTGAATTCTGGCCTTGCCTTGGCTGTGTGCCCCGTGGGCTCCTGTGCCCATGTCCCCACACCAGTGGTCACAGTCTTTCTCCTCTGCTTCAGCTCTGGCCCTGGGCTTCCCTTTTCTTGGGGTGCTTCCTCTGCCCCTTATGAGGATGCCTGTCCCCCCTCACAGCAGGCTTGGAGGGGGAACCACAGAAACACAGCAGCCACTTTTCTATCCAGCTCTGCAAATTCCTTGAGGTCTCTTGGGGAAAGAGCCCTGGAATAGAAACTAAAATCTGTGAACTCTAATCCTGATTCTGCAACCACCCAGCTTCATGAGACTAGTTTCAAGTCTGGTCAAATCAGATGATTGGATTAGATACTAAATTGCCTCCAGATCCAGCATGTTAGCTCCATGTAAAGTTTATGTCCATATCTAGACGTATCCGTGTTATTTCATTTGCATCTATAACAATTTAAAAAGTGATTTTCTATCCATTACACCACGATTGTCACTACAGCCCTTGGAGGCAGGCAAAATGTGTGGATATCTCTTATTTATCTCTTTTTTTTTTTTTTTAATGAATTCAGATAGGTGTCTTTTTTTTTTTTTTTTTAAAGAGAGAGAGAATTTTAATATTTATTTTTTAGTTTTTCGGCGGACACAACATCTTTGTTTGTATGTGGTGCTGAGGATCGAACCCCGGCCGCACGCATGCCAGGCAAGTGCGCTACTGCTTGAGCCACATCCCCAGCCCACTTATTTATCTCTTGTGGGAAAACTGATCAACAAAAGGTCATAAGTTGCCTGAGGTAATGCTATTGGGAAAGAGATCCTATTGTAGAATTCGACCTGAATGTCAAATCCAAGTTTTACCAATTACTTGAGCATCAATTACTTTTCCCAACTGTAAAAATGAGGATGATAGTTTTTTTTTTTTTTTGGTGCTTTTCCTCCTTTAGCTGGGACAGGGCTTGGGCACCAGTGTTGACCCTGCTGCTTAGTCAACCAAAGACTGGACACGAGGCCTAGAGATTACTCGGCTAATGCCCAGTGAGTCCCTACTTCAATCTAACTTAAGCCTCCTAACCCTACATGTCTGAGAAGACATTCAAAGCTCCAGAAGCATCGTGCTCAAATGCATATGTACATTTTGTCATGTTTGGGCAGGTCTTGCCACCTGTATTTGGCTGCTGTCAGTAAGGCAGCCCTGACCTTTGAGTCAGAAAACGTTTGAGTTACAATTTCTGGTCCTTGTTCTACCGTTCATTTACAATGTTGGCCTTGGTCAAGTTCATCATCCTTGCTGGACCTTAGCCATCCTGTCGGTAAAACAAGGTATTTCCAGTTCTAAAAACTATGATATTATGAAATGTACAAATGCACTTGAACTTGGTTAACTTGAAAGCAGGATCTAAGGTCTCCAGTGCAGCTCTTCCTCCTGGCAGAGGGCCGCTTGATCCATTGACATTACCTCAGTTGTTTATGCTGTGTGACAGTAATAGGAACTCAAAAAATATCTATTGCATGAACGAATGGGTGAGATTAGGTTTAACCATCTACCTGCTGTCACCCAGCAATTTGCAATTTGATGGAAAGGATGTGGGCCATGGATCAGAAAAATCCCACCAATGCTTATAAACATGGGACCTCTTGCAACTGTATCATCTCCCTGAGCCCTCTTGTCATCATTGGCAAAATAAGGCTGAGATGAGGATTAAAATAGACAATGGGTTTAAAGCATGTAACACAGCAGTGCATGATCAATGCTCAAGAACTGTTAATTATCAGTACTGATAGCTGAAGAAACAAACATTGGTGGCAATACCAAAGACCTGCCATTACTGATATCATAGCAATGACAGCCGCAATAATAATAATAAGTCCCTTGAAGTGGGTAGGTGGATTAATTTGTAGACTACAAAGTGTTTTTAGTTTTCATTGTAATTGCCTGATTTTATCTGCAAAATTATTCGAGGTAGGTTTGCTCCCATTTTACAGATGAGGACCCTGAGGCTCAGAAAAACCTAAGGACCTGGTCAAGAAAGATCACAAGGCCAATAGGAGCCAGAGCTTGGATAATTTGGGCCTTCTAATAACAATGGCCTGTGGTCCAGTACCCTTCAAAGGGACCTAAAGGGACATACAAAGCACTCAACGACCTTGTCTGATGTGAGAATGGAAGACTGGACACAACCCACCCAGCCTGGGCTCTCTGAGAAGTGTAGTGTGATCATTCATTGCCCATTCTTACAGTTGTTTGTCCGCGAGATAAACTAAGCTTTTTAAGATATTACATATCGGTTCTGTTGGTTCTCCACTTCAGGGCCCAAGAACACTTCTCTAATTTTGGTTTCATGGTCTGAACTACGATGGGATATTCCTACCATGATTTTACATAAAAATAAGGTATTTCTCCCCACATGCCTTTTTTTTTTTGTGTGTGTGTGTGTGTGCCTTTTGCCTTTTGCATTAGAACTACAGGCAAGCCAATGTCTTCAGGGAAAACTCATTCCTTCCTTCCTTCCTTCTTTCCTTCCTTTCTTCCAGGGATGGAACCCAGGGCCGCTTGTGTGCTAGAAGCACTCTACCCATGAGTCACATGACCAGCCCCCAGGGAGCACTTCAGCCCTACTTAATTCACTAGGTAATGAGGGACGGAGAGAAGTTTGGAGTCAAGGAAAGTCACAGTGAGATCTGGGCTCAGTGCGGCAATGGCTGGTTGTTGAGAGGTCTTATCCAGGGCAGTAACAGAGACAAAGGAATAAGGGGGGCAGAATAAAACCCTCTGGAGGTAGAATCTGCTGAACACCATAACCTTTTTGTAAGAGTGGGATCCTGGAAAAGTAAAGATATTCTGGAATTCTGACACTGCATGGCTGGAGGGACAGTGGTGCTATTCATGGAGATGGAGAAGTTCAAAGGCAGGGTTGGATTTGGGAAGAAGACAAGTTTGATTTTGTACCTGAAATGGTGTGAGTTAGACCTGGATAGACCCCCAAAACACATGAGGCTGGGCTGCTCCCTTGCCTCTGGGTTTCAGTTGGGAGGGGGACCTCAGCTTTGCAGCCCAGGGAAGGAGTGGAAGTGTGGTCAGGCCCTGGGAAAGAGATGGCATTGCAAATGTAGATTTGGATGCAGACTGGTCCCTGAACAAGGAAATGGGAGAAACCAGGTCATGGGGAGGAAGGATGAGAACTTCTGTCTATTGAATGATCGCTCTGTACTGGACATTATGCAGTGGTTTTGTACATTATTTGAAAGATCTTTGTGCACTTAAATGGAGAAACCAATGGGAGGGATTGCTATTATTATGTTTTGCTATAGTTTGGATTGTAAGTGTACCCCAAATGTCCATGTGTCAAAGGCTTGGTCCCCTGCCGCAGTCTGGCTGGGCACAAAATCACGAGCCACTCAAGCAGGAACAAACTTTATTTCTGAAACTCCCGCCAATGCCACGCACTCTCCCGGGAAATATGCCGAACCACACACGCGGCGGTTCTCCTGGGCCACAGTACACCAACAGACAAATCCCTCCTCTGGCAATCCCTCCTCCCGCACTTCCCCAACCAATGGGAACTCTCCGGGAGTCCCGCTAGAGCTCCAAAGTAGCAGGTGGAGGCGGACAGCAGGGGTCTAATATCCATTTGAATGCAGATCTTAACATAATCATATCATCTCAATGGCTTTCAACCAAAAATGCCATGGCTCTCAGCATGTGCTTTTGAGAGGCAATGGAACCCTGAAGAGGTGGGACCTAGAAAGAGGTCCCTAGGGGCATGCCCTCAAGGGGGACAGCGAGACCCCAGCCCCTCTCCTTTCTTTCTTTCCATTCTAAGCCATGAGGTAGACGGTTTTGCCTGCCACACGTTTCCACATGATGTGCCATCACAGGCCCAGAGAGTTGAAGCCTCTGAAACGGTGAGCAAAAATAAACCTATTTAAAAAAATAAGTTGATCGTCTCAGGTGTTTGTTATCATAACAGAAAGCTGACTGACACACTAGGAGAACTGGAGTAGAGTGGGGCCGGGGTGTGGCTCAGTGGTAGAGGACTTGCCTAACACGTGCAAGGCCCTGGGATCCATCTCCAGCACTGGAAAAAAAAAAAAAAAATGGGAGAAATTGTAATGAACTGAGAAATGAATGGAAGACAGAAAGTAAACCCAGAGAGCACAGAGTCCGCATTCATGAAATGTGATAGTGGGTGGACCTTGAGGGCTTTGGAAAGATGCAACAGGAAGATATCTTAAAGGTTGGAAGCAATGTGGCCATATTTATCACCCAAAGAAAGGAAGAGACAGAAGAGGCCAGAATGAATGTTCTGCTGATGGTTTGCCTCCAAGGTGCCCTTTGTCTCCAGTGTTCCCTCTGGATGAGCCCCAGCTGCAAGATGGCTGGAGGGTCATTCATTTTCACTCTCTCTTTCATGACCCTAACAGGCTCCCATCAGTGCCTCCTTGTGAGGGCAATCCCCCCATTTAGCGGGGATTGTGGGTGTGGGCTCCATTCCTGGAGGCCCTCTCTCCCCTCGTATGCACTCTGCCTGATCTGTTCACCCTCTTGGCTGGCTGAGGGGACCTGGGCTCCATGCCTGCAAGCTGGTACCTTTTGTCACTGATAAAGATGAAAGATCATGATGAGATCCTGGCAGCACCCCTGGGAGGCTGCAGTCTTTGGTGCTCCTGGGGGAGCAGAGGGCCGATTCTGTGGGACAGGAGGAAGCCACAGGAATTCCTTCCTCTCTGAGATCACCCCTTTTCCTAAGTGACTCTGGGTGGGTTGGCTGAGCAAACACTCTCACCAGCTCATCCAAGCAGGCAGAATATTCAATAAGAGAGGAACAGGAAGAGGGCAGAGGGTGCCAGGTGCTTCTAGTGGGAGATTGGTCTCATGAAGTCCCCTTAGTCCAGGCCTCCCTTCCTCAATCCTAAGCTAAATTTGCTGCATCCCTGGCTTCTCCCCACTTCTCATCCCAGCCCCAACCTGCCTCAGAGGGTCTCTTTCCACATCACAGATCCGATCGGGGCACACTCGTGCTGGGTGAATTTTCAAAGCTCTGCACTGGCTCCACCACGAAGTCCTTCATCCTGTCCTTATGGAGGCCCAAGAGGCTCCCCGAACCTGAAACCTGCCGGGAGCTGGCCTTGCTGCAGCCGTCCTGTTCATTCATTCATCCCTGCCTTTTTCCCCCCCGCACTCTGGCTAGTGCCCAGCTGGCACCTGCTCCTAGGAACCCCAGCTTTCCCCAACTTTCCAAGGCTCACCTGGGAGACCTCCCCGGGTCTTCCTTTCAGATATCGCTCCCTCTCCTGAGCTCCACAGCCCTTTAAAACTTTTTCATTGAAGTGATCTCTGTATTGTGCTAATACTCTTTTGAAAAAATCCTCTTCTTGGTTCCATTTCAATAAAACTTTAACAGGCCTAAAAGTCACTGTACCCCCTGGATGACTTGCTTCATTCTCTCTTATCTTGTGGGGAAGCTCTAAGGCAGAGGTCTCGCCCTCTTCAGGTCTGGGGTTTGTGGAGTGAACGACAGGGCTCAGGACTGATACCAGTATGGAATGATGAGGCCATGGAGGTCCTATAGGTCTGGGACTATTGGAGTGACATGGAAGGGATCCTGCCTGGTCCCCCCTCCCCATGTCTGCCCAAGTCACCCCTGCATCAGGTTGGTTCCTTTCACTAAAGTCATTAGGAGCTAGGCAGTATGAACTCTCTGTGGTCTCCGGGAGTGACTGGGCCACTTGCTGATTCCCAAATCTTCTGCACCTCCCTCTGTTCATCCTTATTTTCTACTGGTTTCCTCATCCAGCCAGGCCCACTTCCCCAGGAATCTGGGCCAGCCCTGTTAGGGCACTGATGTTAAACAGCATCTGGGGACCTGCAGGACTGCAGGCTTAGACTTCCCCGAGTCTGAACACCACCACTTCACATCAATTATATATGGTCCTGTATTGTTTCCGTGTTTCCCAACAAGGCTGTGAGCTTGAATCCTGGGAAAGCGCTGCGACTTGGAATTTCACCTCCTTCCTGGCATTGGCTCCTAGCACAAGGAACAGAACAGAGATTCCCCAATTTCTCCTCCCAAGACTGTCTGATTAAAAGGTTCAAAGCCTGCAAACAGATCCAGACCGGCTCCTTTCCCCAGAGAGGCTGCCGGGGAGGTGCCACACAACGTGGATCGCTCAGACAATGTGAGATACCGGAGTCTCGATTCCAGCGGGCCAGGGAAGGGCGTTACCTAGCCAATCCAGTCCTGGAGTGGACCTCACCAACTCGGTGTCCTGGCCTGCTCGCCAGCTTAAGAGCCTGCTGGCGTGGGCGGCGGCTGAACCCTCTTTGTGCCGGCATCAGGTGCAAACCCCCGAAGCGCCTGGAGTGCGCGCACGCGCCCCTGAGCTCGGCCGAGCCCAGTCGCCGCCCCCGGTCTGCCCCTCTGGGATCTCCTCCGGGCCCTAGGGCTGCATCTGGGGGAGGGAGGAGGTCGGACACGTAGCGGGCCTCGCCGCAGGGCTGGACTCCACGCGGGCGGGCGGGGGAGCCGGGGACCCACCGCTCCAGCCCGCTGGCCTTCGAAAGATCCTCCTGGGCCAATGGCAGGCGGGGCGACGATCCCTGATTGGTGCAGGCGCTCTGCTGATCACTGTGGAAACCCGGGCGGCGGGGAACGCGGGAGGATGCGGAGCCCCGGTCGGGGGGGGGGGCTGGAGGGGCGGGAGGAGGAGGCGTCGAGGCCGTGAGCTACCCGGGAGTTTTTACTGGAGGCAAAAGTCGTAGCGGGCGGGCTGAGGGTGGGGCGAAGGAAGGGGACCACTTGGGGGCACCGGGAAACCGGGATACACCGGAGGAAGGCAGGGATACTTGCAAGGCGAGGAGGAGCGAAGGCGAGGGGAGGGGTCGCGGTGGGAGGAGGAGTAGGAGAAGACAAAAGCCGAAAGCGAGGAGGGTGCGGGCCAGGAGGGAAAGGTCCGTGCAGCCAGCCGCCGGCTCCCGGAAACCGCGGCGCACGAAGCATCCCGGTGGGCAGGCAGCATGGGGAAGGGGGGGAACCAGGGCGAGGGGGCCACCGAGCGCGAGGCGCCGATGCCCACCTTCAGCTGGGAGGAGATTCAGAAGCACAACCAGGGCACCGACAAGTGGCTCGTGGTCGACCGCAAGGTCTACAACGTCACCAAATGGTCCACGCGGCACCCGGGGGGCCACCGGGTCATCGCGCACTACGCGGGAGAAGATGCTACGGTAAGAGTCTGGGGGCTCCAGCTTCCCTTCTCTGCCACCGGCGGGATCGGGAGCCCGGGGTTACTGGGCGCCAAACAGACCTCAGGCTCTGAATCGAGCTCGGGACGTTCAGGAGGGAAGGAAAGTGAATCTCCTGCGCTCATCCCACGTCCAGAATCGTCCTCCTCTGGGCCTACTGGGCCGACTTGGGGTGGGGGTCGGATTTCGCACCCCGGGGGGTTGCGCGGCCGTGGAGGTCCCAGCGGTGGGTAACTGTGCACAGCTGCCGCGCGTGCTGCGACCCACGCGTCCACTCCTTCCGCGAGCTCAGCCTGAGACGGGCACTCTCCAAAGGGGGCGCTCCTCGGGGCTTTCGCGCTCCCAGCTCGGAAGATGGCCACCCTTGGACGCCGCGGAAAGGAGCGGGAGAGCGGGCAGCCCTGTGTGGGACTCGGCGCGCGTCCTGCACTCTCTAGCAAAACTAGGGGGCGGAGAAGGGAAGCTCATCCCTGGCGCGAGCTCGCTGCTGCTGGGATTCTGGTCTGAGAAGGTTCGCAATGGCTGCCCGGGAGAAGCAGCCTAGTAGCTCAGGTTCCCACGCTCCCAAGGATTATCTGGACCCACCTCAAAGGCCGGTCTTCTGGGACACCCGGATGGAGAACTGGTGGAAGGAGAACGGGCTGGAGTCTGCAAAGCCCAGGTAGAGAGGATGCCTGGAACCGGAATTTAGAAACAGTAGGCAGGCTTGGCAACAGGTCCATCTGCATCCGAGGTTACTCTCGGACGTTCAACTCAATGGCCCTCTGTTTGTAAATCCTACCGGGAACTCACTTCCCTCATCTTGCACTGTCAAAGATAATGGGCTCTGGGACCTCTCCAGAGCCAGGGCTGCCTCTCCTGCCCTCACCACGTGTGTGGCTCCGCAATTACGCAGCAGTCCCACTCCGGCAGCCCCCAGTCTGAAATCCTGGCATTAAAGTTCGACAGGAGCCCCAGAGACTCAGAGCGGGGAGAGGGAGACAAGGATTGGCTCACCCTTGGTGGTGGTGAGCCAGAGCAGAGAAAAAGGTGGACTGGGCTAAAGAAACTGGGGCAAGGTGAATAGGGGAGAGGCAGAAAGAAAGGAGGGATAACCTTGACCCCGCTCATTCCACCTGGAGGTCTAGGA
The DNA here is from genome assembly GCF_047511675.1 of Marmota flaviventris. Taxonomy (NCBI): domain Eukaryota; kingdom Metazoa; phylum Chordata; class Mammalia; order Rodentia; family Sciuridae; genus Marmota; species Marmota flaviventris. The sequence goes on along the minus strand of NC_092506.1, from coordinate 10,971,236 downwards.
TGCTGACCTGTTTGTGATCTTTTGCTGTTCAAGTGGGATACTCCTAATTCTTGACTCTCCCCACTTTCATATCGTGGAGACCAGATGGACTGGTGGCTTTGGTGAGCAGGGCTCAACTCTTTTCAAGATTGAGAAGAGGGCCACCATATCCATATAGCCTACAGTTTTCGTCCCCACCTTGTTTGACCTGCTCACTACAATGCTTAAGCCCAGGAGGGCTGATGATGCTAATCAGAATTCAGATGGGTATAAACTTTTCACAGACTTTCAGTACTAGTTCAATTGGACTTTTCTGCAATCTGGTGAGGAGCTTTGGTGAAGCAATTCCTAGGTAAAAGACCTCCTACCTCCTGGTTGGGGCCTTTCCACTATTCTCTGTTGCTGGACTTGTGCTAGCCTGTTCATGACTCCATAGGTAAGTTGTAGAAGGTCCCTGCTCTACCAGGCTCTCACCAAAGAGTTTCCTAGAAGGAAAAGTCAAACATGATATATTTGGTCTGATTATTCTGTTTTTGTCTAGTAATCATTTTCTTATGTGGAAGCTCAATCTGTCCATTGCCTTGAACTTCATAGTTTAAGCTGTCAGAGTTATTCCATCCTTATTCTGGATGTTATCAGTGTTTTCCTGACCTTTACAATGAGTTTCCTCCAAGAAACTGTGCTCACATCCATCCTGTTCAGTACTGGAATGCCTTACTCTTCTATGCCCCTTCACTATCTCACAAGTTGGAGGTAAAAATATAACACTTTCTTTATTTCTGATTTTTGCCCCAGAGCTTTCTGTATAAATTTCATTGATGGTAAATCTGGCAACACGGATGTGACTTGCCTGTTGTCAGAAAGCTAGGCCAGGAGTCAGATTAGGCTGCAGACAGTCTGAAATGGGAGAAAGAAGATGTGATTACTGGAGTGGTATCATGCTACTGAGCCCCCTGTCCTCATAGGTAAGATACACCTGTACCTACTCCAAAGAAATATTCGAGGCAAAGTAAGCCCTACACCACCCAACCACCCAACATGGTGTTATCAGACAAATGACAAAAAAAAAAAAAAAAAAAAAAAAGAGAGAGAGAGAGAATTAGGAAACCACTAGAATGTAAAGTATGCAAAGAGGAACTTGGAAGAAAGAAAATGTTAATTTATGCTAGCTATTTTGTTGTAGCAAAATATAAAGACAACCCCTGTCCATGAAGCTTACTGCCTTCCACATTGAGACTTCTCGGGCATGGACTTCCACTGAGGATGTAATTGAATAGTGATAGAGTGAACAACTGGATTCTTTTGGCAGTTTGAATTTTTTTTTTTTTTTTTAACTTTCTGAAAAAAGGCCCTGAGCATCAGGGGAATATGGGAAGGGAAAAAAGGTAGGAGCAGCCTGTGGGCCTCGAGAGCTTTGTCCAGCCTGTTAAGCAAGTGGCTTTGTCCCTTGGGGCACAGACTTCTTCCTGAGAACACAGGAAATGACAGAGTATTTGTGGATCTGGCAAAGTTTTGGGAGGAACGGATCAGCAGACAGATGGGTATCCCCTTAGTACGTAGCTCTGAGCCACCTACAGTCCAGTGACATCCTAACAAGGGGCTGGAAAGAGAAGCCATAAGTTAAAGAAGAAGCCATTTTGGGCACAATCCAGATGTCAGTAGGGGATTTTTCTGTTTCTACAGAAAAGAAGATGTAGAAGTTAGGGACCTACCTCTTCCCCCAAAGGAGGGAGCAATTGTCCTTAGGTTTTTCTGCAGAATTTAGACCTTGGCTGTGCTTATAATAAAAAGTCACTTAGCCAGGTACTGTGGTGCATACCCGTAGTCTCAGCTGCTGGGGAGGCTGAGGCAGGAAGATTGTTTGAGCCCAGGCGTTGGAGGCCAACCTGGTCAATATAGCAAGCTCCTATATCTTAAAAAAAAAAAAAAGACAAAGTCACCTAATTCTTGCAACTTCGTAAAGTGCATTCATATGTGTTATCTTATTTAATCCTTAGATCAGCCATGTAGATATTCTCATTATTAAGGTTCGGAAACCTTGTTCAAGCAGCAGTGCTTAAACCCGAAACTCAGGATCTTCTGGCAGTGAATCGTGTGGGCTCACTCCCCCTCTTCCTCTTTCATTTCCTATTTCTGCCTCTCCGATCTCTTCCCTCTGCTCCCTGGAGTTTCTCCTGTCTTTGCCAGGCTGTGGGCGCCAAGAACCCTCACCGTTGTGCCTCAAAAGTGTGTCTGCGCTTTTCCTTGCAGTCCCCATCCCCTACAGAACGTCCTCCACTTGGGATTCATCAAACATTCATTGAGAAGCTCCATGACTCTGAGCTGGGCCCTGGCAGGAAGATGAATAATTCACAGTGACCTGAATCTACTGGATTTGCTTCCCTCATCGCTCTCAAGCTTGCTTGACTCTGGACTGTCAGCCTCTAGGCACTAATCTTGTCCCTCCCCAGCTGGCCTTGTCCCTTTTCCTGCCTTATCTGCCTTGCTCAGCTCTAAAATCCAGGGAAGGCAAGAGGAGGCCAGAGGAACGCTCCAGCTTCCCGCTTGCTCCTGTGCTGTTCTTGGGAAAAGGCAGCAATTGAAGAGACTCAGTGAGGCCATGTGGTGGACAGGCAGGAGGGGCGTGGTATTCAGGGGAGAGAGCCTGGGTGTGAGTCCTGGCCTTCCGTGTTCCTAGCCTGGGGGCAGCTTTGTGTCCGAGATCTAGGGGGCATTGAATTGCCTGCTTCCTACTGGCTGCAGCTCAGTGGGAGGCCTCCTGCCCAGGCCCAGCATCCCTTCTGGAGTCCCGGGTTCTCTTGCTAGAAGGGCTTTGGCTTCTCTCCCTGTCAGAACAGGATAGAACCTGGTTCCAAAATCAACGTTTGGGTTGGCTCTGTCTTGCCGTGTACCGTGGCCTACCTTGCAATCAACAGACATCCCTGTCCCAAAGAGCTGTTGGGACACTTCTGGAAGTGTGTGAGGCACATTTATGGCAACTTAAATGGGGAGACAGAGAAAATGATTAACTCTCAGGGAGATGGAAACTTGCTTTGATTGAGGTCTTTGTATGAACAGAGGAAACATCTAGAGTAAACGCAGCTAGTTGGAGCTCTGACCAGCTAATCCCTGCAAAGTGACCATGGACAAGTGGCTTCACCAACCTGGGAGTCCTTTCTCATCTCTAATCGAGGACCTGCCTCCCAGAGTTAGGTAAAGAGTAGTGGCTTATGATGCAGGCCACTCGTGTGGCTCAGTGACGAGCCTCTGCCACCTCGGTACATGCAGCTAGACCAACCACCAAGGTGTGGGTGTAGGAGATGGAGGAGAACACTGGTATTCCAGAAGTATACGCAGGGCTGTGTAAAGCAGTAGATGAAGACACTCAGAACAGGTCTGCAGGGTGGAACCCCTTCAAGTCCTTGTGAGACCAGGTTCCCAGGTACAGCCAGCGAGGCCATGTCTGGCCCTTGGGAAAGGCTGCGGTGAACACACTTGCCAGGTATTGGACTTTACCTTTCCGTGATTAGCTGAGAGGCATCATTTAGTTCTCAGACACTGAAGTTGTTCCTGGGGCACTATACCGAGGACTTCCTGTTTGTTTCTCAAAGGCCGGGGTTTGATGTGAGAGGGACACATGAAGGGCCCCTGACTCTGGCGGCTCCAGCTGGGCCCTTCCCAGGGCCTTCCTCGCTTGGCAGAGACGTCTGAGTTCGGGGCAGGCAGAGCGGATCAGGGCTGGGTCCTGGGCCTCCTCACTTCCTCCCCTGCAGGCTCCTCTGTTGTCTCAGAAAAGTCACCTGTTCTGACCCTTGGATCTGACCCATACCTTTCCCTTCAGCAAGGGGGGGCTCAGAGATTTTTTTTCTTTTAAAGCCCCAGGCCCAGTTTTCCCCTGCATAAAGTGTTGCTCTGTATGTCTGCTCTAAACGAGGCAAGGACAGGATACAGGGGGCAGGCGCAGCGAGGAAGCCGGAGGGGACTGACAGTCGCTGTCAGGAGATACTTTGGTGTGGGGGTGAAGAGTTTTAGGAGTTGCCAGCATTTCCCACCTTCTCTCCCCCCACTTCTTTTTTAACTTGGAAATTCTCTGAACATACAGACATATTGAAAGAGCAGGTGAGCACCTTTTATCCTCTCGGCCCACAGCCGCTAGTTGTGACACCTGGCCACATCTGCTTTCTCCTTATACGCAGACCATTTTTCTTTTGAAAATAAGTCGCATCCCTGTGGTGTGTCTGCACCCCTAAATTCTTCAGCATCCTCTCCTGAGAGTGAGGAGATGCTTCATCATGATCGCACTCCCTGGGTCCCTTCCAAGCAAATGAATAGCCATTCCTGGATAGGATCAAATAGCCAATCCGTATGTCTAACCCTGAAGAGAGTCTTGTAAAACTTGTATTTTTCCTCCAAACAGGAGTCTTTCAAGCTAAGGCATTGCAGTTTGTATGTCTTTTTAGTTTCTTTTCATCTAGACCCTTCTCCCACAAACCCATGTTTCCACCCCACCTCCACCCGCCATATTGATTTTTCTCTTGGTTTCCCATGGTGCTGTTAGGCTTCTCCTTCAGTCCTGGTGACCTCTCCATTCTAGGGACTAGTTTGATGTGGGGTAAAGGTTGTGCCACTGGAACATCCTATTGTTCAGCCCTGGGGGCTCCTGGTGCCCGCTCATCTCTATTTTAATGAGATAATTTATTTAATATGTATAGAAAAAGTCGGAAGGAAAAAATGCTAAAATTATTAGCAATGATGGCCACTTTCTTGATGGTAATTATTTTTCTCTTTATTCTTCTGTACACTTTCTGACTTTCCCCAAACTAAGCATTTTTTACTTCATCCTTAGGAGAGATTAAAATGCATAACATGATAGTGGTGTTAGGGAAAATTTGGGAAGTAAGGAAAATAAACTGAGGCTCAACACCCCTCCCTTAACACATTGAATTTAGATCTCCCAAGACTCTTGACAGAAGTGTTTTTTCACAGTTCTGTCCTAAGCTTGTTTTCCGTGTTGTACTTGTCTTTGGTCTTGTTCTTTTCATTGATAATTGTGGGTGTGTGGGTGAGGAGCTCCCCAGGGTGGTGGGTATTGTGATTTGCACACTGTGTGAGGCACCCAGCTTAGGAGTAGGCCCAACCCCTGTGGGCGCACCTCCCAGGATGCGCACTCAAACCCTTGGCCAGCTCAGCAGGCCCCAGATGAACACAGCTCTAGGATTGCTCCTGGTTGAGGGATCTGTCTGGGGGATGAGACTGGAGAGAGCTCTTGAGGCCAGATGGTGGATGCCCTGCTTGGTGTGGATATGTACACTGGGCTGCTACTGGTGAGCACTATCTTCCCTGGGGCCAGAAAAGCAGGCCGAGGGCTGGGGCTCATTCTCGCCTTTATTCCTCTATTCTCCAGGATGCCTTCAATGCCTTCCACCCTGACCTTGACTTTGTCCGCAAGTTCCTGAAGCCCCTGCTGATTGGCGAGTTGGCCCCAGAGGAGCCCAGCCTGGATCGTGGCAAGAGCGTGAGTAGGACTTCAAACCTGAGCAGGGTTGGGGGTCCTGGGGAGGCTCCCTCACTCTAGGGCCACAATGTCAGGGCTGGGGGCAGCGGAGCCTTTGGGACAGTCCAGGAGGAGCTTCCATGGAGCACCCAGGGTCACAGTGGACCTCAGAGCTCCCACCGACAGCCAGGGACTGGCCATAGCTAGTGGCATCCCCCTCTCCCAGCTAACCTCATTTTCCTCCTCCTCCTTCCCTTCCTGGATTTGACAATCTAGGAATAAATGTATTCCTAGGTCACTTTGGGAGAGTGACCATCATTTGCTCATTCGTTATTCATCTTCTCTGGGTCAGATGCCCTGCTGGTTGCTGGGCTTCGGTGAGGGTGGTGTGTGAAGAAACACCTGGGCCTCGTGGGGCCGCCCTGCTCAACAGCGAAGGGGCCCGCGTGCCAGACCCTGCTTCTGTGCTTCTGAGTTCCTGCACAGTCGCCCTGGCCGGCCTCCCCGCTCCTCCCAGTCCTGGCCTTCTCCTGCGCAGCAAGCCCAGTTCTATCCTGGTCCTAAGCAGGGATGAGGCACCGAGTCCAGTCCCTTCCTCAAGCCTGTCTGGCCCAGCCTTGTCCCCGACAGTGTGTGTCCAGGGCCGCGTGGGGGTCTGCACAAGGCCTGCCTGTGACCCCAGGGCTGGGGTGGCCTCTGTGGAAATCCTGCTTCCTCTGAGGGCCTTGGAGGCTGTGGTCGGTTCATCCCCTCTGCTCTGGGGCCACCATGGCCCCTGCCAGCCCTAGGACATGGCTTCTGACTCCTGTCTAGGGTGAAGCCCTGGAGACGCCACATGCTTCCTCTTGATGGGCCCTCTGTCTCCTGCTCCCTGCCTGAGCTGGGCCCCACCCTGGAGTGGTTCATAGTTAGCCTCCATCTCAGTGGCCTCAGCCCAGCCAGGCTGGACACAGGCTTCTTAACCCAGGCTCTTGACTGGCCCCCTGCCATTGCGTCTGGCCCTCCCGAACAGATGCAGACCGTCCTGCGTGTCCTGCAGGGGCCAGGCCCTTTCCCAACCTGGGTCTCCCCCTCTCCTCTCGCCTTTGCCACCAGGGCACACAGGAGATCACCTGCACCCCTTGCCCTGGCTGACCTGGTCATCTCCTCTCCTCCACCTGGCCCTCCCCGGTTCCAGCCGTCCCCTCCGCTGCGTCCTAAGCTCCTTCCTTCCGGCCTGGCTTCTCCCGCTCCACCCGCCTCTCCCCTTTCTGCTCCTTAGCTTGGACAGCTGCTCTTCAGATTCTGCACCTGTCCCCCAGGTGTCACCCAGGTTCCTGCACAGTCCCCTCCCCCACACCCACCCAGCCATTCTTCCATGCTCCGCTCTCTGTCCCCTGCTGCTTCGCTCTGCCGTGACGCCCAGCATTGACCCAGGGCCATTCCGGACTCCGCCTCAACCCCTGGCTCCCTGTGCCCGGCGCTCACCTGTCCTCCCCTGTGCCCCAGGCCCTCTGTGGGCAGGGACCAGCCTGACTTGTTTGTGTCCCCCACTTCACTTCCTTCAGTTCTCCAGAGTGACGCAGAGTGGCGGGTGGTGAATACATACAAGCTTTCCTTTTTAAAGTGTTGCTTAATATGCTTAACATAGAACTTCACCGTACTTACGTGCCCAGTTCAGCGGCACTCAGTTTCTCTCACTGTTGCTCAGCCACCCCACCATCCAGCTCTGGAACTTGTTTATTGTTTCAAACTAAAATCCATGTTCATGAAACACCAGCTCCTCATTCCCCACGTCCTTCGGCCCCTGGAAGCCACCGTCAACAGTCTGCTCTAGGCATTTGACCACTCTACAGACCCCGCCTAAGAGGGATCTACAGTATCTGTCCTCCTGTGACAGGGACTGGCCTATTGCACTTAGCACAATGTCTTCAGGTTTCCTCCGTATTGTAGCATGTGTCGGAAATGTCCTTTTAAAGGCTGAATACTATTCCATTGTACGTATAGGCTGCATTTGGGTCAGCCCTTCGTCCATCTCTGGACATTTGGGTTGTTTCCACCTTCAACCATCCTGAAAAACCTGCTGAGAACATTGAGGTATGAGATGCCAGCTTTTGAGTCTAATTCTTTGTCACTTACTGCTGTGGCAGTACAGAGTCCCCAGGCCTGTGCCACACGCGCAGCAGGCATGTGGCAATGTCAGCTGTTGCAGTATGTGGTGGTCCAGCTCCTGCAGGATTTGGGATAGTGGATTGTCCCCTCTTGCCACAGCTTCTGAAGGGTGTCCTGGGTTCCAAACATCGGTCCTCTCGGATGGGCAGGCAGCCCCTTCCCTTCTCTGTGTTCTTGGTCATAGGCTCAGATCACCGAGGACTTCCGGAACCTGAGGAAGACTGCTGAGGACATGAATCTGTTCAAGACCAACCACCTGTTCTTCTTCCTGCTCCTGGCCCACATCATCGCCATGGAGAGCATCGCCTGGTTCACTGTCTTTTACTTCGGCAATGGCTGGATTTCTACCCTCGTCACAGCCTTTGTCCTTGCTACCTCTCAGGTGAGGCATGACACCCTCACCCGTCTCTGGAAGTCCTGCCCGCTCTACCCACTGGCTCCCCCACCTCGCTGATTCTGTGACGGCCTCTGTGGCCCTCTGTCCCCAGGCCCAAGCTGGATGGCTGCAACATGATTATGGCCACCTTTCTGTCTACAAGAAGTCCAAGTGGAACCACATCGTCCACAAGTTCGTCATCGGCCACTTAAAGGTAAACTATCAATCAGCAGTTGTCACCGCACATCTCACTTTGCTGACACCAGGACCTCCGGGGTCAGTGCTCCAGGACCGCTCAGGAACAAGGCAGGCCCTCCCAGTGTCTTCTGCTGGGATGGACCGTGTGGCCACACGCTGGTCCTTGTTCCCCCAGAGCATGACTTGGTACCAAGCCGTACCTGCAAAACCACGTTGTTTGTTTTTCTTTCTTCATTTTGAGACAGGGTATCACAAGTTGCCCAGGCTCAGTGACCTCCTGAGTCATTGGGATCATAGGCATGTGCCACCGCGCCTGGCACATGTTCTGATTATAAAAACAGACACCCCCCTTTCTTGTCTCCTGGCTCCGTTGGTCATATTGTTTGGCGCTTCTTAACTGTTAGTCTGGGGCCGGTGAAGAAGCCCTCTCCCCTGGTGACTTGCTGGGCTTCCTCTCACTGTGGAGGAGAGCCATTTCACATTGTGTCCCTATTTTTATCCTCTGGCTCCGGGAAGTGCGGAGCAACATCTGGAAGGGCCATCATCCTGACCCTCTGCCTTTGGTTGGTTCCGTCTGAACCACTTTGTCTATGTGAGTCCTTTCTCTTAAACCTCTCAAATGCTCTTTGGAAATATGTGGGGTACAAAAGGAAGACAGGCATGCCCCTTAACTTCTGACGGAGTTTGGAAGAACTCAACCCGTACGTTGAGAGTGTACGTAGCACCTGTAACTCACCTACCCACGGCTGAGCAACACGGTGCGCTGTCGGGTGCTGGCTGTTTATTCTTGTGATCGGTGGCTGGCTGCCACGCCCAGCCTCCAGAGAGTCCTGCAGTGCCTACACCAGCCTGGGAAAAGATGGAAAGTCAAAGGAGGGTTTCTACTGACGCCTTATTTAATGCCATTATAGAATCAAAGAATCATAAGTCAAGCCTTTGTAAGTTGGGGACCATCGATACTGTGGTCATGGATAAGTTGTTAGATAAGGGACGTCAAACTGTATGATGCCCAAATGAGCCAAAGATAAAAAAGTTGTTAAAAACCCAGGAAGTAAGGCACAGATGACCCTGCAAGATTTGCCCACTATAGCTGTGTGCCTGCCAAGGGCCAGAGCCCTCAGGCAAGCTGTGAGCCTCTTCGGTCTTGGGCACCCCTGGGTGAGGAGACAGACCCACAGAGAGAGGCATTACTGCTCAGCAAGTTTACTAAGATGAGCCACTTGCCAGTGACACCTTGTGCTGATCTGATAGGTGTTATCTCCCTGGTTTGGGAAAGGAGGCCTGATCATCCCCAACGCCAGCCCTCCCCTAACAGTATCTAGCTGGGTCCTGGAGACGCCATCCTGCCCATGCTGGAGAGGGGGACCTGTGTCTAGGTTAAGCTGCTGCTCACATCTCCTGGGCTCTGGGCTTGCCAGCTGTAGATCAGCCAGAGGGTGACAAGCCCCGAGCTGGCCACCCATTCCCCGGCCAGCATTTGCCGGGCTCTGAGCCTGAAAGGTCTGAGAACCTGGATGGCTTCCAGAACTTCAGGGGTGGAGGGAGCGGGTATGAATGCACAGCACTTTGTTTCCTCTTGTGCTGTGTTCTGTCGGATAAAACCCTTCTCAGGGTTGGAGAGTAACATTTCACTCCCGCCCCATGCGCTCCCCATGCTCGCCCCATGCCCTTGACAAAGATGGGCTGCGTGCTGTTTCTAGAATCTGGGCAGCAAAGGCCTTCCAGCCCCACGGCCTTGGTCCCTGAAGATTCCTGTAGCCCGGCTCGTTCATCAGACCGAAGGCCAGGGCAAGACCGAGCACTGGCCTCCATGTGGATCATTCACTAGGAAATCAGAATTCCGAGCTGACAGCATCAAGGTCCTTGGGCTCAGGGACTCGGACTGCAGTCGTGGCTCGCCAGCCTCTTCTGCCCGTGTCCGCGGTGCTGTGTGCAGAGCTGAGTCAGTGGTGTGGCCTACGGCTCACCCCGGGCCCCCCCAGACTCCGGAGGCTCACAGCTTGCTCTAAAATCTGGCGCGCCACTCCCTGGGGACGAGGGCTTTGTCTCTTGGTTCCCAGCTCTGTTCTCAGGGCCCAGCAGAGCAGCTGGCTCAGAGCAGGCAGCGTTTGCTCTGAATTCTGAGGACGCTGGCAGGCTCCACAGTGTCCCAGTGGAGGGGTTCCCGAAGGATGAGTAGGACTTTGCTTGGGGAAGAGTGGAAGAGAATCACCACCGAGGAACAGCAGGAACAAGTGTTTTCATCACGTCGGAGCCCAGTTAGCACCTGCGCCCAGTGAGGGGCTAGCCGTGGCTGTCTCACTTTTGTCCCTCTGATTATCCACTTAACAAACATCTCTAGGTGGGTGCGTTGGGTTTTTGCTTTGCTTTTGCAGCGTGGGAGGTAGAACCGAGGCCCTGAGGTGCTAGGCCAGCCAGTGCTCTGCCTAGCTGCACCCCAGGCCTGTGCTGGCATATTGTCCGCAGCTTGCTCTCTTGTCACGTGGCCTTGCTCCTCAATGTCCTCGTGCCAGGGACTTTTCCACTCGCTTCTTCCCAGGACGTTTGTTCCCCTGGCCTCAGATGTGAATGTGTCATCTGATTCCTCAAACCTCCGGGCTTTTCCTCTCTGACATTTTGGTTTTTGCTCGGATGGGTTTTGAGGCTCGCCTGTCCACAGGGGCCTGAGGTCACTGCAAAGGCCACAGCTGTTTGTAGCCGTCCCCACCCATGGCTATGAGTGTCCAGACGTTGCATTTGTGCCAAAAACACCTCCCAAGTAAACTGTTTGCTTTTAGCAAATAGGGCCACTTTGCGGATGGCCGGACCCTAGCCCTAGCATTGATCTGGCCGTCACCATGCCGTTCTGATGCTCAAGGGTCAGCAAAGACTGATTTCTTCCACGGAGCAATGAACTTTGTTGAGGGACACAATTCAGCAGAATGCTTCAAGAGGTTGAGCCGGTGACGTAACAGTCTGTGGCCTTGAAATAAACATCCTTGCTGTGTGAGCTCCTTGTCTCATGGAATCCTAGCTTCAGTGCCAGAATCAGGGTGGCCCTTCCCTGACCCTGTTAACAACTATTTGTCAGCCCCCCTAGAGCCTGCTGATAGGTCAGGGACCTCAGCATCGCTCCAGCCCAGTCCTGTGTCTGAGCCTCCAAACACAAAGAAAACGTGTTTAAAGATATTATGCCTTTGCCCATTTAAAGTGTACAAATCAAGCCAGGTGCAGTGGTGCACACCTGTAATCCCAGCTCCTCAGAAGGCTGAGGCAAGAGGATCACAGGTTCAAAGCTGGCCTCAGCCACTTGGTGAGATCTTGTCTTAAAATAAAAAAATAGAAAGGGTTGGAGATGTAGTTCAGTGGTAGAGCGCCCCTGGGTTCCATCCCCAGTACTGCAAAAATAAAGTGTCCAAAGCAGTGAATATGTGTGTAGTATATTCATAATTAATGGAACGATTATCACAGTCAATTTTAGAGCACCTCCTTTACCCCAAGAAGAAACCCTGCACCCCTTCACCATCACATCTCAATCTGCCGTCCCCTCCTCACCCCCCGCCCCAGGCCTGGGCAGATCTTTCTGTCTGTAGCTTTCATATCTGGAATGGGGGACTGAGGATCCTTTGCGACTAACTCCGTTCACTTTGCGTTTCCAGGTCCGTCCGTGTTGCGGCACGTGTCAGTGCTTCATTCTTTCTTAAGGTCTGGCCAAACGATTCCACTGTGTAGCCACACGACGTGTTGTCTCTCCATTCTCCTGCAGATGGGCATTTGAGTCGTTTCTACTTTCTGGTTGTTTTCAAGAATGCTGCTGTGAACATTCATGCGCAGGTTTTTCTGCGGATCCGTTTTCGTTTCTCTTAACTGCACATCCAGGAGAGAAACTGCCAGGTCCCTGGTGGGGAAGGGTTCTTACCGACCCGAGACCCTTCCCCCTTGTCAATGCTGGTGCCCAAGGCATGAGCCTGGGTGAGCGGGCGTGGGCAGAGGCAGAGACCACCCCGCCCCTCACCCTGCGACCCGACACCAGCACGTTCCACCCACAGCACCATCGTGTGAAGGGCGAAGCTGAGGCTGGAGAGAAGAGGGGACTTCCCTGCACTGGGGGCTCAGCCGTGACAGGGCCTCGTTCTCTCAGGGGCCCAAGGCACCACCTCAAGTGGGATATGGAGGTCGGCCTGTGTGTCGGGGGACCAGGAACTGTCCTGCAGAGCCTGTCGCAGGTGAGTTCTGCCTCTGGGCCGGATGGCTCACCCCAGCCCCTCTCTCCGCAGGGAGCCTCTGCCAAGTGGTGGAACCATCGCCACTTCCAGCACCACGCCAAGCCCAACATCTTCCACAAGGACCCAGACGTGAAGATGCTTCACGTGTTTGTCCTCGGCGAATGGCAGGCCCTTGAGGTATGTGACAGCATTGACATAAGAGGTGTCATAGAGGGGAGGGGAGGGATCCCGTAGGGTCAACATGCACCCAGGAAACTGGTCTCTGATGCACTCAGAACACTTTCCTAGGCTCCCAGATTATTCTACCTGGAGAGTAGGAGGAGGGGCCTCCATAGGAATACTCCTCCCTTCCTCCCATGGGGAATCTGTTTCAAGTTTAGCAGGAAGACAAGGTTCCAGGCTAAAGCTGGATCCCCCATGGGCCAGATCATGCTGAGAAAACTATTTGGTGACTCATAGCCCCCTGGGAGTCTCCCCTGTAGGAGGAACCTCAGCATGGCCTGGTCCGTGCTGTTTCACTCATAGATGAGAATCATCAAGGCCCAGTGAGATAACGGGGTGTCTTCCGAGTCGCAGGGCTTACAGTTCAGTCTAGAGAAGTCTTAGATCCTGGCCACTAGGCCGTTTCCTTCCATTCAACCACACCATCTCATATATAAATTTGTTCTCATTGGTTATACATGACAGTAGAATGCATTTTGACACATCATACATAATGGAGTGTATCTTCTCATTTGTCTGGTTGTACGAGATGTAGAGTTACACAGGTCATGTTATCATATATGCACGTCGGGTAATAATATCTGATTCATTCTCCTATCATTCCTAACCCCATACCCCCTCACCTCCCTTCAGTTCCCTCCATCTAGTCCACATTACCTCTATTCTCCTCCCCAATACCCTTATTGAGAATTAGCATCCAGATATCAGAGAAAGCATTTGGCCTTTGATTCATTGGGATTGGCTTATTTTGCTTATTGTAATATTCCACAGTTTAGCTATTGTGAATTGGGTTGCTGTAAACATTGATGTAGCTGTGTCACTGTAGTAAGCTGACTTTAAGTCCTTTGGGTATAAACCTAGGAGTGGGATGACTGGGTCAAATGGTGGCCCATTCCAAGTTTTCTTAGGAATCTCCATACTTTTTTCCATAGTGGATGCACAAATTTACAGTTCCACTAGCAATGTATGAGTGCACCTTTTCCCCCACATCCTTGCCAACATTTATTGTTGCTTGTATTCTTGATGATTTCCATTCTGACTGGAGTAAGATGGAATCTTGGTGTAGTTTTGCATCTCTCTAATTGCTAGAAATGCCGAGCATTTTTTCATGAATTTATTGATTGATTATATTTCTTATTCTGTGACATGTCTGTTCAGTTACTTTGCCTATGGATTGATTGGGTTATTTGTGGTTTTTTAGTGTTAAGTTTTTTGCGATCTTGATATATCTTGGAGAGTAGTGCTCTCCCGGATGTGTGTGTGGTAAGGATTTTCTCCCATTCTGAAGGCTCTCTCTTCCCATTATTGAATGTTTCCTTTGCTGTGAAGAAGCTTTTTAGTTTGATCCCATCCCATTTATTGATTTTTGATTTTACTTCATGCACTTTAAGAGTTTTGTTAAGAAAGTCAGTTCCTAAGCTGACATGGTGGAGATTTCAGCCTGCTTTTTCTTCTATTAGGTGCAGCGTCTCTGGTCTAATTCCTAGGTCCTTGATCCACTTTGAGTTAAGTTTTGTGCAGGGTGAGAGATATGGGTTTAATTTCATTTTGCTACATATGGATTTCCAGTTGTCCCAGTACCGTTTGTTGAGTAGGCTATCTTTTCTCCAATATGTTTTTGGTGCCTTTGTCTAGTGTGAGATAACTGTATTTATGTGGGTTTGTCTCTGTGTCTTCTGTATCATTGGTCTACGTGTCTGTTTTGGTGCCAACACCATGCCATTTATGTTACTATGGCTCTGTACACCATCTCATTTTTATATGAGTTCATGTTTATACATATTTGGTGTAAATATTGAAATAATATAAAAATATGTAACATTAAAAGGTGATTCTTCTAGTATCTCCACCACACTCTTTGCCCCAGGTCTTATGACCCTGGGGGTTACCCCTGTTGACAAGATGTCCTATGTCCTTCCCAACATTTTCTGTGTATATGAATATACATGTATCTGTTTCATTCACAACAAAATTCAAGCCAGGCATGGTGATGCATGCCTATAATCCCAGCAACTCCGGAGGCTGAGGCAGGAGGATTGCAAGTTCCAAGCCAGCCTTGGCAACTTAGCAAGAACCTGCCTCAAAAAACAAATAAATAAATAAAAAGGGCTGGGGATGTGACTCATTAGTAAAGTGCCCCTGGTTTCAAGTTCACATACCAAAATGAAAACAAAAATAAACCCAATATTTAAAATAAATTCTGCCCTACATTCTGTAGCTTGCAGCCTCTCCAAATGTGGACCCTGTTTCAGGAGTCCCAAAAAGATTTTTCTTATCCATTTTGAAGGTTGTACAGTATTCTGTTACATTTCTGTAGCATAGCACAGCTACTGCATTTCCTAAGACAGGAAAATGTGGTGTTACTAGTATTGACTATTACCTTCCTTTTTTTTTTGAGCTGGTAATTGAACCCAGAGCCTTGCACATGTTAAGTATGTGCTCTATTACCGAGCTCTACCCCTAGTTTCCTAATTTTCTTTAAATAAAAGTCCTCCCAAGTGCATTTAAAGAAGGTTCTCATTGAACACTTTTTGATACTGGGGATTGAACCCAAGGGCACTCTATCACTGAGCTACATCCACAACCTTTTTTATATTTTTATTTTAAGACAGTCTAATTTGCCCAGGCTGGCCGGGAACTTGACCTTCCAAATCTGGGATCACAGGTGCACCTCACCATGCCCAGCCACAATTTTTTTTTTTAAAGTAGAGCCTTTCATTTTTAACAATATTTACATGCCCTTTTCTCTTGGGGAACACACTGGTGATGGAAACCAAAGTCAGGGGGTCTTTGTTGTTTTTACGCAGGTCTTAAGAATCACAGTGCTCAGAGTGCCCAATAAGCATTGGCCAAGCGAGGCAAATTCACCCTTGGTAAACAGTGGCGTCATAAATGAGGTAGTATCCCAACAGTGTTGGTGTCTAAGGCTTGGAGCATGGGGAGGAGAGAGCCTGTTCCCCAGTTCTGGTTTGAACCCCTCTCTCTGGCAGACTTGGGTCTCTAGTGACAGCTCAATCACAGGAAGCGAGCCGTAGTTCGGTACCTTGGAAGCACTGAGCCTCTCTGGCTGGCCGGGCAGGGATTTTAAACACAAGCCTTTGTTTTTCTTTTAGGAAACAGCTTGCCAGCATTGATTAGGGGGTGTCTAGATAGAGAACAGATTAGCTAGAGGCTCTCTGATAGCACAGACAAAGGCCTCCTTTCTCATGGGGTAGAGCGATTGGCTGTTCTGATCATGTTCTCTGTGTCCCTAACAAGTAAAACCTAGTCTCACCCGTTCTGCTTCCAATTCTTCATCTGCGAGGTGGCCCGCGGAACCTCTTCTGACATCTCACTTCTCAAATGCTGGCCTTTGGGTGGGAGGTTGTGGAGGTCTGCCTTGTCCAGCTGCCAATCACGTTTGGAAGACTCAGGCCCCCACCAGTGTTTGTGGAACCCCCTTCTTACCTACTCACGAGCAGAAAGGGCCCACGTTTCCTGGGTTCCTGGTCAGGTCGTGCACTGTTACCCACAGGGAGCTCTGGTGTTTTGACAGAGGTGACATTGGTCTGATGGCTCTTGTCTCCCGTCAGCCTCACATGCCACAGCAGGGCCCCCCACCCTGCCCTGCATGGCCAGGCCTTGGGATCCTGACCACCACCCCAGCTTCCAGAGCAAGGGTGCCTTCCAGGGCTCTTACCCCTGGGCTCAGGTGACCAGAGCAGCCTGGCCAGGGGCCCTGAGGGCTGTCCAGCAAGAAGAGAGGTAGACAGCAAGGTCACCCCAGTGAAGCCCTTTTCCTAGGTAGATCCTTACCTCTGGGTCTTATTTATGACTTCCAGGAGGATTTTTGGTTGCTGTGTTTTATGTAGTAAAATATATTCACTTTCCTTCCCTATAGATTCTTTTCGTCACTTTTATGCTTAGGGAGTTCTTCATGATGTCGTTTTCACTTCTTTGTGGGTTTATGTCTGAATGCTTAGCTTCTGCCCAGGGGGTTGGGGGCTGATGATGTTCTACATTCACATTTCTCCAGGGTCAGCCGGGCTCCCCAGCACCCCTAAGGGATCACAGTGACCGCTCCCCCAAATGATGGCATGAGCCCTCCCACACCCAGCGTCTGGTCTGGACGGGTCATCTGGACCCGTGCTCATGAGAACTCTGCACTAATGGCTCTTCAGAAGCTAGTAATGGAGCACTTGTCTCTTCTGAAAACATGTGCAGCCGTACATTTCCGCTTCCCTCCCAGGAGTAGGGCCTCTCAGCCACTCAAGTGCCTTTCTGTCTCTCTGGACAAGGCTTTGTGCTCTTTGGTCTCTTGGGGACTTCTTTTTAAATTTTCACCCTTATGATCAAATTTTCTCTGGGGTTCAGGAATGTGGTCGATAACTGGCTAGTCATGTCCAGCTAGTGTCCACGGGTGTCTCTTCGTGATTCTAGTTTTTCAGTCGATTCTTTTGAGTTCCTGGATAGACAATCGTATCCTTGAAAATAAAGAAAATGTAGCTGGGTGCCGTGGCACGTGTCGGTAATCCCAGCGACTCAGGAGACTGAGGCAGGAGGATTGCAAGTGGAAGGCCAGCCTCAACAACTGAGTGAGACCATGCCTCAAAATAAAAAATAGAAAGGGCTGGTGATGTATTTCAATGGTAGAGTGCCCCTGGGTTTGATCCCCAGTACCAGAAAGAAGGGGGAGGGGAAGGAAAATGTATGCTCTTTCTAATGGCTCTATCCTGTGACCTCTGCTTAGGGTTTTAGTGCATTGACGGGAACTCTCATGGCTGCCTTAGATGCAGCAATCTTGTTTTGCTCCTTGTTTTCCCCATATCGTCGAGGGCAGCGCAAGGCCATATCCACACAGCACTGTTAATGGCTCCCAGAATATCCGCCTGGGAGCCTCTTGCTTCTCCCATCTGGGGAGGTCCCTGCCCTCTGCCCATTGGCAGCGGAAGCCCTAGGCTTCCTGCAGACCACGAACAGACCACAGTGGCCAGTCCCCTCCTGGAACAACTGTGGCTCTCCTCTCTGGCGCCTTGGGTAGGGACCCTGCCATTCTGCCCATTCCTGACATGGCCACGTGGCTCGTTTTCTCTGTGTGAGTTTGTGGGTTCCCAGAGGCAACCAGCCGGCTCTCAGCAGCTCCCCTTCCCCCAGCCCTAGACACACAAGGAAGGCTCTTGTCATTCCTCAGACATTTTTGTTTCAAACTTGAACAGTCCCCTCCTCGTGCCCCTGGCACCCGCTCTGGCCCTCACCCATGCTGGCCTTGTGGGCTTTGTAGAGACTGAGCGCAGAGGGCTCAGCCCAGCCACCGGGGCTGGCAGCTCTCGCCTCGCTCTGGCCTGGCCTGCGTCCCGAGCTGTCGGCCTTGGCTTGGGAACGCTCTGTCCCTGTTCAAGGCAAGTCCTGAGTGTACCATCATCTCCTCCTTGGGGTTCGGCCACAGCAAGCCACCCACATCCTTGCCTACAGCCCAGCTGGTGAAAGTGCCATCTGTCTGCTTTCTCTACCCCCTGCGGCTGCCTCCCCAGCCCTCTTCCATGTGTGACCTCCTGGTTAGGAGCGGAGGGAGGTGGGGGTCTCCCACTCCCTGCAGTCCCCAGCTGGGAGGAAAGCTGACTCTTTCCGACCGAGTCCGTGGGCCCAGCACCAGGCATGTGCACCGTCACTTAGTCCTCGCTGAGCCTGTGAGGCGGAGCTGTCACCAGCCCTCAGAGAGCAGCTGAGGCCTAGGGATGAAGCCACCAGCTCAAAGGTGCAGGTAGAGAAAGAAGTCAGGAGCTCATTTTCCTGGTTCTGCTTCCTAAAATACCTCTCTTCATCTCTTCCCCACTCCCAGACAAGGTGCTGACAAAGAAAAGCAGGCCCGAGAGTTAGTCACAGGGCAGGGCTTGATGTCATCAAAGCCATAGCGGCGCTTTCTGATTTTGGGGAAAGTGCTGCAGGTCTGCTGTATCCTGACAGACCGCCTCGCGGCTGCCTCATTGGAGGCCGTGGAGATGGGGGCTGATGGGCACCGAGTGTTGGTGTGTCACTTGCTGCACACACACGTGACCATGAGTAACATTCGTTTGCTGCCCCATAGTGCTTTGCTATCCATTCTTTCCGCTGGGCCCTCACAACCCTGTGGAGTGTGTACATCAAACCTCCACTTTGCAACAGGACCTCAGAGCTCAGGGGGTGATGCAATTTGTCTAGATAATGAATGGCTCCTAAATCCCGAGCCCCTGCTTCCTAAGGCTTCCCAGAAGCTGGTTCTGAGGGCTGCCACTGCCCAGGGGGACCAAGGTGCCTGGTCTCCCCTAGGTCAGTCTGGGGCATTGAAGAGCTATATGTGGGGCCCAGCAGAGTATACAAGTGGGACAGCCTTGTCATCCCCGCAAAGTCACCATAAACCCATGACAGCAGTGTGTTTGTCATACAGATGCAGCTTCAGGTACACTCCCTGGGTGCCCCCCACCTCGTGCCTCTCAGCAGTTCGAACAGCCTCAAGTCCCTCTAGGGGAACCCTCTGGCCTCTGCTGACCTGGAGGCTGCTCTTAGTGCTTAGTCCCCGAGAGGAAAGAGATGTCCGTGGAGTGAGACGTGGTGGGGAGCCTGTGTCTAGAGGCTGGGCCTGGGGCCTGGGTCCCCAGCTGCTGGCGGAGGTTAGCAAAGGGCCCAGGGCCTGTGTTGTGGGCCACAGCCTCCCAGGAACCCTGGGCCTCTGTGTTCCCCGCAGGTGACCACTTTGGGGGTTCGCCTTCCCAGGCTGGCCCTTCCCAACCCTCCCTTCACTGGGTCATCATCAAAGGCTCCTCTGAGGCCTCCCTGGCTTGATCCCTGCAAGACCAGCCTCAGCCCTGACCTTAATGACAGGCTGAGGGCACATGGGATGCTGTGGGAAGGAGTGAGCTCCTTGCCAGGGCACCGGAGCCACATGGAACAAAGGGACTGCGTCTGGCAGTGCTTTGGCCAGATGTGCTGTGACCACGGCCTCTGGCACCAAGATGGAAGTCCAAGGGTAGGCTGGACTTGGTCCTCCTCACACCTGCTCCCTCGCCAGAGCACATCGGCTCTCCTGTGATCTGATGAGCACTTTCCTCTGTGTTCTCACTGGAGAGCTGGCTCTGGCCGAGCTCTCTCCCAGCTGAAACTCACTTTGATCTTCAGACTCTAACAACAGGAATGGACACCGTCTGGAGGGTGTCCCTGGCCTTGGGATCTGGGATGAGGGCAGTGTCCTGGGGTCAGTACTTGGTTTTATGAAACTTTTCGGGTCTCAGCCCCCACAGAGCAAGGTAGGCTGGTTCCTAGGGGCTGGCCTGTGGGACTAAAGAGTCAGATCACCCGGGGACTCCTTGGTGCCTGTGCTACGTGTGGCCTTGTGTGGTCTGTTGGCATTCCCAGGTGTACTGGGAAGGAGTGATTAACTCTGAGACGTCTCGGGGCTGCGGAGTATGGTGGTACCTGTCTGTGATCCCAGCCACTCGAGAGGCAGAAGCAGGAAGATTGCAGGTTCAAGGCCAGCCTGGGCAACTTAGCAAGACCCTGTTTCAAAACAAAATAAAAAGAGCTGGGGATGTAGCTCGGTGGTTGGTAGAGTGTTCCTGCGTTCAATCCCCAGTACCAAAAATAAAAAGGAAAAAAAAGGAAGGAAGGAAGGAGAAAGAAATTAATCAGGGCAGCTCCAGGGAGTGGAGGCCCCCGGGCTGATGACCGCTAACAATTCCCAGCCCTTACTGGGTTCCCCCAGCCTCTGTGGGCTCCCGGGAGCTCCCCAGGGAGACTGAGGAACTTTTCCGACCACCAAAGGGGTAGAGAAGGCTGAGGAGCTCCCTCTGGGCCCCTGTACCCATGTGAGTTTTCCAGTCCCAGCCAGGCCTGGGCCTTGGGCCTTGGGCCTCTGAGCCTGAGCTCGGTCAGCACCGTCCCTTGGGCCTGCAGGGGATTCTGGCCAGTGGGGGCTGACACATGAGCCAGGGTGAGGAATGTTGGCCCCCGCTAGCTCTCGAAGGCTCAGGGTGCAGACTGACAAGGAGGGACGGTGGCTGCAGAGTGTGTGGGTCGGGGGCACTGGAGGCTGGCCCGGGTGGCCGGTGCTCACGCGCATCTCTCCTTTCTCCTCAGTACGGCAAGAAGAAGCTGAAGTACCTTCCCTACAACCACCAGCACCAGTACTTCTTCCTGAGTGAGTACTGGGGTGCCTGCCCCCCCGCCACCTCTCCCCACTGTGGGAGCTGTCCCTTCCAGGCCCAGGAAGGACACTAAATCTGTCGGAGCAGGGGTCACGGCAGCCTGCCGGAGCTGGCCCTACTCAGCCCACATCACAGATGTGATGTGGGGCTTCTGCGCCCCGTCCTCCCCTGCACTGCCGAGGTGGCCTCTGTCCAGTGTCCGCCTGGCTCCCTGACCTCCAGCCCAGCCGTGCTCAGCGGGTCGCCTCTAAGTGCCTCTACTCTCTCCCACAGTTGGGCCGCCGCTGCTCATCCCCCTGTATTTCCAGTATCAGATCATCATGACCATGATCGTTCACAAACACTGGGTGGTGAGTCCAGGGGGCTGGCTCGGGGGGCGGGTGAGTGGGGCACAGGCACCCACGGGTCCTGCCCTGTGCCCTCTGTGGCTCTCTGGGCCCGGGGCTGCCTGCTCACTCTTGGCAAGGGTCCTCCTCTGGGACCATCAGAGCCAGGAAGGCCACAGCATGCCGGTTCCAAGGACTCCTCCAGTGCGTACACGCAGGACAGCCACTGCTTTGCGGAGCTCCTTAGAAATTTCCTGGCGGCCTGGGATAGGCACACAGCCCAGCCAGCTGTGGCCCTGCCCGGCCCTGCCCTCTGCGTCCCCTGTGGGATTCCTGGACATTTTCATTCCACATTCTGGTTGAGAAATGGGAAGCAGCTGGGCATTGGCTAAGAAGACAGGTGTGTTCCTTTGCCAAGATTGTGTAACAGCACCCTGAACTGGGTGGCTTCAGCAAACCCAAATTTGCAGTCTGGAGGGACGTCAGCAGTCCCCTTCTGAGGGCTGCCAGGGAAAGGCCGGTTCCAAGACCCTCTCCTTGGCTAGTACATGCCGTCTTCTCTCTGCCTTTATATCTTCTTCCCTCTGTGTTTCCTTTATCTGTGTGCAGATGTCCCCCTTTTCTTATAAGGACACCAGTCCTATTGGATTAAGGCCCATCCTGATGACCTCCTTTTAACTAGGTACACCAGCAGTGACACTATTTCCAAATAAGGTCGCCTTCTGAAGCACTAGGGGTTAGAATTCAACATACAAATGTGGGGTTCACAATTCAACCTAAAATAACAGGCTTATGGGCGTCTCCCGATTCTGCTTCCAAAGAGAGAGCGAGAGTGGCCCTGACGGGGACTGAGCACCATGGTGCCCGAGGGAACCCTTGGATTTATGTACACGTGAGATCATGATTTTGATTTTGTGCAAGATGAGAACACCCCCTTGACAGAATAACCCATAGGCAGAGCAGGGTTTGCTGTCACAGGGACATGGTCCCCGCCCCCGGCAGAGAACAGACAAGTCCAGTCACTTAGTAGGTCTTGCTGGCCCTCCCTCCCTCCCTCCCTCCTTCCTTCCTTCCTTCCTTTCTCTTTCTTTTTTTGTGGTGCTGGGGATTGAACCAGGGCTTCGTGCCTGCTGGGCGAGCACCCTACCCCTGACCTTCATCCCCACCCCTTTTTAAAATGTTATTTTGACACAGGATTTTGCTAAGTTGCTCAGGCCGGCCTTGTCCTCACCAGCTTCCTGCCGGCTGATGTTAGAACCCACATCTCCTGCCCATGTGGGACTGCTGTTTCCCCTGGGGCTCGCCCGGGTCCCCAGGAGAAACTTGAGCCCCGCAGTCCTGGTCATTTAACTAGCGTTTGTATTTTATATCGGATGACTGGGTGTCAATGCCCACTTTTTTTTTTTTTTTACCTGCTTGCTCTGTAAGGAACAAAGCATTGACCAGGAAGAGCAGGAAAGGAGATCAGACCACGTTCCTAAAAGGCACCAGCTGGCAGAGCCGGGCATCTGTCAGTCCCAAGTGAGAGCTGCTCTGCTGAGCCATTTGGCAAGATCCAGAGACAGTTTTGATGTCACAGCTTGGAGATGGGAAGGCACTTCTGGCATCTAGCCAGGGAGCGTGCTAGACATCCACCTTGCATGTGACCCGTCAAGCAGAGACTCAGCCAGATGGCTGCAGTATGGAGCCCCAGGAAGCCCTGGCCTTGAGGAAAGAGAGGGACAAGCCCAAGAGCGTTTATGTTTGTTTTGGTACCAGGGATTGAATTCAGGGGCACTTGATCGCTGAGCCACATCCCCAGGCCTTTTTATTTTTTATTTTGAGACAGGGTCTTGCTAAGTTGCTTTATGGCCTCACTAACCTGCAGTTTGGTCTCCAACTTTCAATCCTCCTGCCTCAGCCTCCTGAGCTGCTGGGATTACAGGCAGGTGTCACCGTGCCCAGCTCCCCAAGAGCTGTGAGGAAGGCCTCACCACTCTGCCAAGGGATGTGTGCCCACCTTTATGACCGTCACTGACACCCTGACCACTTCTTCCTGAAGCTCTTCCTAACCCTTTCCCAGCCCCCTCCCCTCCCCTGCCCTGCCCTCCGCTCCCCTGCTCCCTCTGTTCCTGCTCCGTGGCTTCCCTGCATCTCCTCATCCCTGTCCTGGAGCCAGAGGTCCCCATAGCCATATGTCACTCAACGCAAAACTCAGCAAGCATCTCCCCCGTCCCCATTTTCTTCCATGTGTGTACCCACACCCACACTTCTGCCCTGCAGACACACCAGAAAAGGAGAATGAGGGAAAACTCCTGCCTCTCCTAAGCCGCCCTCTCCCGCTTTCTGCTCAGCCTAGGCCACCCCAGCCCTGACCACCTGGGCTGACGGCAGGGCCAGCCCAGGTTCCTCACAACCAAGCGGCTGCCGAATACGGCCTCTTCTGCCTCCTAAATAGGCTGGAATCTGTCACCTCTTCATCCACAGTGTGGGTCCCGATCTAGGACCCACCATTTCATGCAGGGGTTGCTGAAATAACCTCCGAATCTCCCAACTCCACTTGGTAGGATCTATTTTAAGACACCAGTGCGGTCCTCTTTGAAGGATTGTTTGAAGAACAATGGTTCTCCGTTGCCGAGAGAGGGGACAGTCCCCTGAGCCACACCTGAGCTGACTCTGGCCTACCTGGCCAGCCGTCTCACCCCTCACCTCACACATTGTCCTGTCCCATGCAGTCTACCGTCGGTACTTAAGGACCGCCTGGGTGTGCCTTCCTGACACCAGGAGCAATCCATGCAGAGGCCCTGAGGTGGGAATGAGCTGGCGCAGGGTGCTGAGGAGAGAGGGGCTCCCGATGCCGCAGAGCTCTGGGCCACTTGGTGGATGGGAGGGTGTCACAGGAGAGAGAGGGGATCTTCTTGGAGGCAAGGGTGCACAAGGACGAGCAGGACAGCTGTGGGCCAGCCAAGACACATGGGCTTGGGTAGCAGAGGAAGTGGAGAGAGGGCTGCTCTGCGCAGTGCTGCCTGTGGAGGGGCTGCTCAGAACCCTGCTGCCCACGTGGCCCCAGGAAGGGGGGGAGGGAGACTGGAGAGGGTGTGTGGCCTTTGCCCTCCCATGTTTTCATGCTGGAGCAACAGATGAGGAAGGAGGCCCAGGTGCTGGTGAGCTGAGGCAGGCCGAGGGCAGCTGGTCACCTGGCCACGCGTGGTGGGTGGGCAGCGCATACGCAGCCTGTAGAACCCCCTGGACCCACCCGAGCCTGCCTCCCCTGGCTGCTGCCCATGGCTGCCCCTCTGCCTTTGGATCCTCTACTGAAACACGCCCCCTTTCCTCGGGCATCAAGGCAGTTGGGAGACCTGAGCCAACAGGTGGTGTTCGGGGAGGTGCTGTATCCCCGTGGGCTGGTGTCCAGCCCGCAGAGGGCTGTCGGGGGTGATTCTTCACAGCTGTGCCTGGCAGTGCGAGGTGTGTGTGCACATCTGTGGTTGGGCGCGCTGTGCAAGGAGGGCAGGGGGGCAGGGCAGGCCTGCGTCTGATCTTGTTTCTTCCCGCAGGACTTGGCCTGGGCCATCAGCTACTATGCCCGCTTCTTCTGCACCTACATCCCCTTCTACGGCATCCTGGGGTCCCTCCTTTTCCTCAACTTCATCAGGTGCCTCACCTGGGCTGGTCACCTGGGCTGGTGGTCCCTGGGCCCTTTAGAGCACCAGCGTTGACGGGAGATGCCCAACATACCCCTGTGGTCCCGGGACCTCCCTCCTGACGGTGCAGCAGGGGCTGAGCGGGACCCAAGGAGGGACCCGGGGCTGCAGTGCTGACCAGGCTCCCTTCCAGGTTCCTGGAGAGCCACTGGTTTGTGTGGGTCACACAGATGAATCATATTGTCATGGAGATCAACCTGGACCACTACCGCGACTGGTTCAGCAGCCAGGTGAGGGAAGCCAGAGCTGGTCACCAGGCTCCCCGGGGACCCTGCACTCAGCCCTGATGTGGCTGCACCAGGGGACCCGCTCTTCTGGGTTTTACTGGGGCTGCCTGTGTCCTACTGGCAACCTTCGGGCTAAGCAAGAAAGGGTGACAAGATCCCCAAGAGGGACAGGTGGGGAATCTGGCTGGACCGCGGCCTCTAGGCGGCCCCCGCCACTCACACCCCCTCCCCTCTGCAGCTGGCAGCCACCTGCAACGTGGAGCAGTCCTTCTTCAATGACTGGTTCAGCGGGCACCTCAACTTCCAGATCGAGCACCAGTGAGTGAGGCCCGGAGAGACAGGCAGGGAGGGAAGTGGCCACCAGGCCCACAGGGCAGAGGGCGGCCTGTGGGGTTCTCTCCCCTCAGCAAGGTCACTTCCCCATCTTAGAGCGCGACTCCGCAGCCGCCCTCACTGAGGTCAGGAGAGGGGCTCCCTGGGCTTCTCCCCAAAGCATTGGTGCCCGGACCCCGTGCCACATGGCCATAGTAGTGAGCACGTTCCTTGACGTGTGGCTGGAGGGTTGTAGTTTCAGAGAGCTTGCCTGGGCATCTCGTATCCCTGCTAGCCGGGCAGGGATGGTTGATCCCATTTTATGGACTGAGAAACTGAGGCTCCACTACATGGCCTCCCTAGAATACAGGTGGCCGAGGGGCTGTCTCTGCTGCCCCTTGTCCCAGTCTCGCCTCTTGTCATCGTTCTTCTTCCCATCTCCCGTCTGTTTCTTTCATTTCCTTTTTTTTGGGGGGGGAGACGTGACACTTTTGTCTCTGGCCATCTAGAGCAGACACACCTGCTCACCAACAGCCCCCCTCCCACAACCCTAGCGGGCACTCGGGAGGAGCCTTGTCCTGCCTGCAAATGGGGCCTCCCTGGGCCGTGGGAGGGGCGGGCAGCAGCGGGGGTGGGGGGCGCCCTCACACTGCGCCGGGCTGTGCTCCCCCAGCCTCTTCCCCACCATGCCCCGGCACAACTTGCACAAGATCGCCCCGCTGGTGAAGTCTCTGTGCGCCAAGCACGGCATCGAGTACCAGGAGAAGCCTCTGCTGAGGGCCCTGATGGACATCATCAGGTAAGCGGCGGAGTCAACAGTGCTGGAGCGCCTGGGGGCCCTGGGGTGCAGGGAGGGCCCAGAGTCGGGGCTGAGGGGACCAGGACGTCCATAGCTGGGAGTACTCATGGTGGAGACCACAAGAGGACCTGGCCTTCCTGTCCCCTACCCTCAGGAATTTCCTGGCTTCCTGCTCTGGGCTGGGGAGGACTGACCCCTTGACCTTCTGCTGGACCTCCCTGGGGAGCTTTAGCCAGCAGCCCACAGCTCCCACTGATGGCTGAGCGCAGCACCCGCCCCGCCCCCCCAACACGGCCTCCCCCGCCTCTCCCCCTGCACTGGTGCGCCCCATTCCTGAGCCCTGGTCCCTCCCTCTCTCTTTGCAGTTCCCTGAAGAAGTCTGGGGAGCTGTGGCTGGACGCCTACCTCCACAAGTGAAGTGGCCGCCCTCAGCCCCGCGCCCACCTCTCTCAGATGTTGGTCCTAGTTGAGCGTCCCGAGATTCAGCGTCAGATTCTCCCCCCAGAGGGCCCCATGGGGAAGGGGCGCAGGTGGGGGTGATGGCCAAAGGGAGGGGCGGGCTTTTGTTCTGAGGGTTTTCCATGAGGCTGGGGTACACACTGGCTTATGGACCCCATGTTTGGTTTTCTTTCTCTTCTTTCCCTTCACCCCACCAACCCCTCTGGGGCCTGCCCTCTCCCAGCCCTAACCCTCACCCACCACCTCCTGGCTCCTCCCCAGGAGCAGAGAGAGAGGTGGCCATGGGAAGTGGCTCTGTCCCTGCCTCCAGCCTTTGCCCCAAAAGATCTGAGGAGACCAGAGGTCCATGGGGTCTGGCCTGGGACTCCTCCGCTTCTACCTGGCCACCAGGCTGACAAACCCTAGTCCCTCGGATACTCTTGGGGTCTGTGGGCAGGGTCCTGGCCTGGCTCTGCCCTCCTGTTTGGAGGGAGGTGTGCTTTGTGCTCTGGGTCTCCTTCCCACGGCTGGGGTCTGTACCTGGGGCCTCCCTCCAGCTGTCCAGGGCTCCAGGCCTGCAGCATGGCCAGCTCAGACCTCGAGGCCCAGGGGATGTCCACCGCCTACCACTGGAGCTCTGGGCCCCCAGGCTGGTGCAGCTTCTGTTCCTCCGTCTTCCTAACTCCAGAGCCCACGACCTTGGGAGCAGAGGGGCGTCCCTTGTGTGGGCTCGGCCAGGTTGTGGGAGGGGCTGGCCAGCCTGGAGGCTCAGCCCTGCGCCCACCTCTTTCAGATATTTGTCCTAGTTGAGTGTCCCGAGATTTAGCCGTCAGATTCTTCCCCCAAAGGCTCCGGTCAGTCCTTGGCTACTTGGCCCAAGGACTTGGGCCTTGCAGGAGGGCACTAGAGCTTGCCACAGGCCCTCCCCAGAATGGGTGTCAGGGGGACAGCACTGAGCCTCGCTCTCCTGTCTTACTGCTTTTAATCTTTGCCATTTTAACTTGTTCCACGGTATGCATTCTGGTGGAGGGCAATGGGCTGGGTCTTGGGACAATATGCCTTTTATGAGATGCCCCCATGGGCTCCCCCAGGCCCAGGGTGTGGAGACCACTACTGGCAGGAGGGCAGGGAAGCAAGGAGGGAGGGGAGTCTCAGGAGGCCACCCTGAGGCGCGAGGGGAGTGGGGGGCCCAGTGAGGGCCAAGTGGGTGTCAGGAAGAGGAGGAGGCCGGCCGGAGGCCAGGACATGTGAAGGCTTTGGGAGAGTGTGCGGGAGGGAGAAGACTGCGGCCCAGCGGCCTAGTTCTACTGTCTAATCCACTAACCAACATTTAGATAGACAGTTCAGTGGGGCTGAGACCCCAAGGTAACCGCGGCAGCATTGACCCCTCCCACCACCTAGCTCCTATGTGCTCCCTCCGGAGGCAGAATGAATCCTAGGGAACTGATCTTCATTTTTATCATGTTGCTTCCCCACCCCTACGTTTTTGGGAAATAAAAGCAGTAATTTTATTCTCACCTCCCTGTGCGCTGGTGCGCTGCCTGGCCTAACACACAGGGTGTGCTCTAGGGGCTTGGGGGGCAGGGGGAGGCCCTACAGCCCAGGGGAAGCCAAGATCATCCCAGCCCATGTCACAGGGGTCAGGTCCTGGGTCTATTTGACCCTGAGCCTGGGAAGTCAGAGGACTGTGGCAGGGGCCCTTGACAGTTGCCTCTCACTGACTCCGCGCTGCTGTCTGCTGGTTCAGGGGACAGCCAGGAGGCAGAGTGGCCTGAGGCTCCCCACACGGCCTCTCAACCTCTCAATTCTTCAGCGGGGCTGGGGAGGGCTCCAGCAGAGACCTTCACTCCCCCACACCCCTGTGGGGTGTGTGATTCCCCAGGGTCTGGGATGCTTTGAGTCACTGAGTAGCCCTGGGTGAGTCCTTTCTTCTTGCTGGCCCTCCGGGCCACAGTTTCTGCATTTGAGCAGAAAAGGCACGGGGGTAAAGGGACTCCAAGGACGCCAACATTTCAACACCTGTGAGCCTTCGTCCTCCTGGTAAGTCCCTTGGAGGCCGGAGACCTGGGAGAACCTGCCTCCTGTTCTTATGTATCTGTGAGTTCCACCTGCACCCCTGAGTCCCAGGGTGGTCCAGGGCAGCAGTAGCAACCAGCCCAGTCCCTGTCAACTGGAAATCCAGGGTTCGTCACTCAGGGACCTGAGGCCAGGGAGAGTGGTGGGGAACTAGGTGGACAGACACCACAGCTTAGGCACCAGGTAAATCTTGGTCCAGGTGCACAGGTACTTGGGTCTTCTCTGTGATGCCCCCAGCCCCTGCCTTGCCCTTAAGTACTATGGTCGGGTCCAGAAGCTGGGGATACCCACCAGTGCTTCATGCCTAACGGCTCCCCCCTGTCCCGTACTGAGCCATGGCTCTTGCACAACACCCGCCGAATTGTGGATTTCTGACCCTGCCCCCTGCCAAAGGTATGACACCCTCATATTTAAAACCCTGAGTGACCCAAACCCTGACACCTCCATTCATAGTCCAGGAAGCTGAGGACAGAGAGTGGAAACACTGGCCTGAGCCACACAGCAATGGCAGCTGAAACACAGAGGGCACATGGGAATCCTGCCCCCACCCCAGACCTCTCCCAGCTGCTCCCAGGAGGCTGGCTGAGTGGGTGGAGGTGGTGGAGGGCAGTTAGTCCAGGTGGAGGAGATAAGACCTCACCCCTTGTAGGGTGGCTGCTGAGATAACCATATCAGCTTTGTGGGGGGTGTGGGCACGTGCTGGGCACCAGGCCCAGAGAGAGGGCTGGCCAAACAGCCTGGGCTGTGTCTGAAGCTGGTGAGCGGGAGGCAGGCAGTCCTGCTGGACATTCAGGGGCCCTCTGGGCCCACTGGGAGGGGAGAGGAGCCTTTGGCAAGAGGCCAGGCAGAGGTGGCAGCCACCTGGGCTGGGCTGGGTTGCCATGTGCTTTGGGCGCATCAGGACACCGGCCCAGCTGCACCATCCCCAGAGAGAAGAACCTCTAGGGGTGGTCTGTTCTAATGACGGGGCTGGAAATGGTCAGCTGTGGAACCCAGCAGGGTGCCTGGTGATGACCTGTAAAGACACAGGCCAGAGGACAAGGCTCACTGCGGGCCCCAGATGTCAGTGCTGGTTGACCACCTGCTGTTTCCAGGCACACAGGAACACGCAGCCAGCCACCCAGCATGCTAAGGGGTCGTGTCCCTGCCCTCTGCCATTAGTGATGCCTTTCTCCAGATTTTGAAAGCAATTAGGTCTTTCTTCCAAATCATCTGGTCCGATAGCGATTATCTGAGAGAATTAGTGCCGGGAGGCAGGAGCTTGGGAGGGGCGGATATGGCAGTGGGGAGGTATCCCAGGAAGTGAGCATGGGAAAGATTCACGACCTGTCCTGGCACAAAGCATTTTCTCCGCCTCCCCATCACTGTCACTCCCACAGGACAAGGGCCAGGGCTGGTTCTGAATGGCCCTCAGGAGACTTAGATGTTGTTTGGTTGAAGGAACAGATAATAAAAATGGGGATGCGTCTCAGAGGCCCCACCAAGGTCTTTCCTGCCTTCCTTTTACAAACCCTGTGACTGAACAAGCGGAGTCCTATAGATAGGGAAGGGGGAGCTCTGCTGGAGTGGGGAGTGGCCTGTCCCCAGGGGCTCTAGCATGGGGAAGGAAGGGGACAAGGGCAAAGACGACCTGTCAGTGATGGATTTCAGGCAGTAGAGAGGGATCTGGGGGTAGTCACCACGGACAGAGGGTGTCCCCAAAGGTCCTTCAAGCACGTTACTGGCTGATTCCCGATTTACAGACAGGAATGCAAATCGTCCAAAGCAGCACCAGAGGCCACCGACCGCCAGAGGCAGCATGGAGCACAGCCCACCCCACAGTGGTGCAGGTGTTCCGGGGGCCCCTGGGTGGCGCTGCAGGCTCAGTGGTCCCTCAGGCAGGAGCATACTCTGTCCCATGTCCCCACCCCCCACCCAGGGTGTTAACTCTTTCGGGGGTACTGGGGACTTTACTGCTGAGCTACACCCCCAGTTTTATTTTATTTTTTGAGACAGGGTCTTGCTAAGTTGCTTAGGGCCTTGCTAAACTACTAAGTCTAGCTTTGAGTTGATGAATCTCCTGCCCCAGCCTCCCAAATCTTTGGGCTCACGGGCATGTGCCACCATGGAACTCTGCTGACCATCTGTGGACCAAACCCTGCGAGGTAGGGGGTGAAGGGAACACTGTCCAGAGCCCTCCCTGCTCACAGTGTCCACGTGACACCAGGAGTCAGCAGGTTGGGACAAGTGGACCACAGAGGAGACAGCCTGTGCAGAAACCCTGCAGGTGGGACAGATCTGGGCATAAGAGTTGGCACTTGAGGCAGCAAGTACCTTTCAAGGGGCATCCAGTCCTACCCACAGGAGGAAAATGAGGCTCAGATAAGGCCAAAGGCTTGTCTCAGGTCACAGAGCAAGTAGTGAGCTCCAGGGCCCGGGACTGCATAAAACTTCCAGGCCCTGTTGCTGGTCTCTTGACCAGGAGCCTTCCTGCCGCATCCCTTTCCTTTCCCATCACTTCCAAAGTGGGACGACGGCTGAGGCTGAATCACTTCCCAAGGTCACACTCCACCCACTCCCACCTCTCCCAGTGACCTCTGTTCCCACACTAGAATTGGCCCCCCACCCATTCCCACCCCAGGTAAGAGCAGGTGGAAGCCACATGGAGTGGACCAGGGTGGGCTGCGTGGCACTGGCTGCTCATGAGCATCGCCCTCTGCTTCTGCCGGGCCCTGCTCGGGGGCTCCCGCTGGCGCCACCTTGGGCAGGGAGGGCGTGGGCAACTCTGGGTTTCCTCCAGCTTTCGTGAGTTAAAGACTCAGTCGACGTTCTGAGGCGGCAGGGGGAGAGTCCTGGAGAACTTCCCAGAAGGCGAGACCCTGGGGAAGAGCCACAAGAACCCATGGAACCAGGCAGCACCTTCCCCACCCAGAGCAGGTGCCCAGGTGCCAGGGACTATCACAATCACCCGAACATTAGGGGCTTCAGGTCCTGGAATAGAAGTCCAGAATCTCCCTGGAATAGACACTCAGGGTTGCCTTCTGGAGGTGATAGGGAGGGCATGTCCCCAGCTCCGTGCCCACAGAGGACCCCCACTAAGGATATAACCAGAAGTGCAATACTTGTGTCCTTTCCATCTCCCAAAGGGGACCCCAGCACAAACTAATAGGCACCCTAATAAAGAGTGGAGGACATTCCCTGCAGCTGGTGGGGTGACCTCTGTTCCCACACTAGAAAGGCCCTCAGAGAAATCCTAGCACAGCATCTCAGATTTTCTGTTGTTATTTAAGGCTACCAGCACTTCTCCAAGCATCTCTAAGCTCAGCTCAGAGCCGAGGAGCGTGGCACTTCCCCTCTCCTTTCTTCTCACCTTCAGGATGCCCCAAGAGGAAACCCAAAGGTCTCCCCGGCTGGGGACGTAGCTAAGTGTGTGTGTGCTTAGCACACGCAAAGCCCTGGGTAAGCCCTCCCCAGAACTGTCCCAACCCAGGACGTCCAGCCCTACCCACTGTGCAGACGAGGAGGCGAGGGCCGGTGAAGGGCAGTGCCCTGCCCAAGGACAAGTTCCTGGACTCCTGGGGCTCAGGGGTGGGACTGCAGTGCCCTAAGGATCTGACTTGTTCACTGAAGCAACCACAGGCAAGCACCTGGCCCCAGGTGGCCACAGGCCACCCTGCCCCTACCCATGTGATGCCAGGTGTGGTCCTGAGTGGGGCAGGTGGCCCACTGCATGCAGCCCTCTGAGCCCCCATCTCCTAGAGGGCTGCAAAACAAGGCTGGTGCAGGTCCAGGGACACATGAGCTGCCCTTCCCATGCCCCGAAGGTGCCTGCAGACGTGGCCCTCAGCCCTGGGCCTTTGTCTGCTACACCAGCCCCGTCCTGTCCCACAGAGGAGTGAAATGAGCTGAAGTTCAGAAGGACTTGCCAGGTTGCTAGTGAGTGAAGTGGATCTGAGACCAGCTGTCACCACCCCCAACCCAGAGCACCCAGAGAGGGAGGGGAGCTCCTTAGCCACCAACCTCCCTGGATACCATGACACCTGGATACCCAGGGCCAGACACCGATGGGGAGTCCAGGGCAGATTCCAGCCCCCAAACTCATGCAAACTCCACACTCTGCTCCATAATATATCTGGGTTGGTTTTTATACAAAAATAACAGTTTCCCCCATTTCTTGCTTTAGGAAAACATGCTGTGCTCCGGTGTGGCTTTAGGTCCCTCCCTCGACTCCTGGTCCTGTTGGGCCCAGAGCCACGCTGCAGAGCAGCTGAACAGGCAGGCAAGAGGGTGGAGACAAAGACAGCAGGGCCTGCAGGACACACAGGGCATCTGGGCTGGGCACGGAGGGTGAGGCTGTCCATCGGCCGGTCTGGCGCGTGGCTGCTGAGGCCCTGGCCTTACCCCTTCTCTCCTCCGGGGGCTGCCTTCACTGGTGGAGGTAGGCATCCAGCCAGATGTCGCCAGACTTCTTCAGGGACCTGGGAGGTGTGGCGGGCATCAGAGACTCAATTACAGGACGCCAACACTCTCAGGCTCCCGTGGTGCGTCCCCAGTCCCCCGTGAGTCCCCTCCCCCTGAGGCAAGCAGGTGAACGGGGCCAGGGAGCATCCTGGGCACACATGAGCTGCATGGGATGCAGATGGGGGGTGTGGACAAAGCCAAGTCCGGGTAGGAGCCCAGGTGGGCCTGACCCTCCTTCTCATAGTTCCTGTTGCCCTCTCCTGCTGGACCTTGTGACCTCACACACCTAGGACATGGAACCTTCCCACCAGGCGCCTGAAGTCAGGCAGAAGAGTCAGACATATCAAAACTCGCTAGGAAACCCCGTGTCAGGGCTTACACGGTGCTCTGCTGAATGGCACGGACTCAGAGGACCAGGCTGGG
Organism: Marmota flaviventris; assembly: GCF_047511675.1. Classification (NCBI taxonomy): domain Eukaryota; kingdom Metazoa; phylum Chordata; class Mammalia; order Rodentia; family Sciuridae; genus Marmota; species Marmota flaviventris. The sequence goes on along the minus strand of NC_092506.1, from coordinate 10,937,752 downwards.
AGAACATGGGGAGACCTCAAGTCTGGACAGCAGCAGCCAAGCAAAGGGAACAGCGTGTGCCAGGGCCCAGAGGAGGAAGACCGGCGATCTGATCTGTGTTCCCACCTCCAGGCTGCCGGGGCTTCTGCTCTGCCTTTCTGCTTTGGCTCTGGCCCATAATGTGCTCCCAGCCACAGCCTCGTCCCAAGATGAGGCTCAGGTCCTACACAGCAGTATGCTCCTGCCTCAGGGCCTTTGCACGGTGGTGCTCTTTGCCTGGAATATTCTTCTGCCAGATGCCCCAGGGCCAGCCCTCTCAGCTTCTGTCTCTGCTCACATGCTGGCATCTTGACCCTGCCCATCTGCCATCCTGTAACTGCAACCCCTGCCTACTTTCTAATCTCACCTGCTCCTGGTTTGTTTGTTTGTTTTGTTTTTTGCCAGAACACGTTCACTTTTTCTGCAGTTGACTCATTTTTCTTTTAATTACTTGCTCTCTTGCTAGAATGTCAGCTCCAGGAGGGCAGGGACCGCCTGTCTGGCTCACTGATGTATTTATAGATGCTCCAAGAATTCTCACTGTGTGAGTCAATGCTGAGAAGGGAGGAGGCATGGCTGACCCAGAGAGGCCTCGTCGCCAGTTCTTAGGGGGCCCGTGTGGACGAGGGGCCAGGTGCTCAGCAGCTGAGCTGGGACGGGGATCAGTGTGCCCCCCCCCCCCCCCGGCACCTCCAGGAAGGAAGGGGCTGGGCAGAGCCTTACCCGACGATGTCCAGCAGGGCAGTGAGGAAGGGCTTCACCTCATAGTGCAGGCCGTGCTTGGCACACAGCGCCTTGACCAGAGGGGCCACCCTGCGGTAGTTGTGCCTTGGCATGGTGGGGAAGAGGCTGGGGGGGACATGGCCGGCGTTTGAGCAGGGCTGGCAGAGGAAGCCCCGCCACGCCTCACCTCCCCGGCCCCACACACCACCTCTCCCAGGGGCCCTGCAAGCCCAGGACTCTGGTCCCGGCCTCCCCATGAAAGGTAGGGAAGGGGCTCCTGGCTCCGCCCCGGGGCTCACCCACTACCTGTCAAGACCCGAGGTCACACTCACTGGTGCTCGATCTGGAAGTTGAGGTGCCCGCTGAACCAGTCGATGAAGAGCGAGGGCTCCACGTTGCAGGTGGCTGCCAGCTGCCAGGGGCAGAGGGCATAGGTAAGGGACGCTGGCTCAGGGTCCTGCCCCCCGGGCCTGCCTCCCATACCTGGCCAGCCCCATCCCTCCCTGCCCACTGGGACTCCCCCGCACTCCCAGGATGGACCCCGCCCAGCCCTCCCCACTGCCCACCTGAGAGCTGGCCCAGTCCCGATGCTTCTCGTGGCCGATCTCCTTGGGGATGTGGTTCATCTGCGTGATCCACACGAACCAGTGGCTCTCCAGGACCCTGTGGGAGTCCCGGGCATTGTCCCACGTCCAGCTCACCACTGAGGTACCAGGAGTGCAGGCTGCAGTGTGCCTGTCCCCAGGCCCGGGCCCCAGCTTCCCCTGGGCGCAGTGGGGTCGGGGAATCGCTCCCTCCCGGGGGTTTAAAGCAGCTGGATGGAGCAGTGACCACTGCAAGGCTGAGCGGAGACTCCGGGCTCGTGGGGGTGGACACTCAGGGGTCACCGGCGAGCCAGGCTGCTTCCCCCGACCTGCCCACCCCAGCGGCCTCCCCTCATGTTTATTTGATCCCGCCGACAGCCCAGGGCGGTGGCACTGCTGTGGGTTAGGGTGGGGGAGGGGTGGACGCCGCCCAGGAGGACTGTGGTCAGGGCCGCCTGCTGCTGGAGTGTGACCTCCCCACTCCCACCATCCGGGCCATACCTGACGGCAACAAAGAGAAGCAGGGCCCCAGGGACACCGTAGAAGGGGACGTAGGACAAGAAGAAGCGGGAGTAGAAGCTGGCAGCCCAGAGCAAGTCCTGCAGGGGGTGGAGGCAATGCTGAGAGGCCTCCGGGGCCGAGGTCTGGAGGCCGGCCAGCGGGAGGGGGTGAGGGAGGGGCCGGGGCCATCTGACCTTCGGCTTCATTTGCCTGGGAGCCCTGGATAGGCCACTGCCCCTCCCTGGGCCTCTACTTTCTCAGCTGGGTGAAAGGACAAGGTCCCTGTGCTGTCAGCTCACAGGGCTGACCACGGAGGGGAAGGCTATCTATCATGTGCCTGGCACCGCGGGCCCAGAGACCCCTGCGGACGCCCCTACAGAGACGCACTCGGTGCCTCTGTGGACGCTTGCTCTCCCTGCAGGCTACACAGTCAGGCAGACACTTGCTCCCCACCCCCGCGCACCCCCATGCATGGGCATCCCTCTGCACTGGGGCTGAAGCCCTGCCCCTGCTGTCCACGGGTCCTGAGCATCCCCCACTCACTGTCCACTGCAGGCACACCAGCATGTACGCCAGATTCTCCACTTCAAAGTTCACCAAGGTGAGCAGCGGCGGGCCAACTGCAAGAAGGGGCAGAGAGCAGGAGCAGGGCTGGGGTACGAGGAAGTGGGCAGAGGGGGCTGTACCTCCACACACACCCCTGGGATGCTGGCACTGGTCCCGTCCAGCTGGGACGACCCTGCGTCGTCACCCACAAGGCCTGGTCCACACTTGTTCCTTCGGCTCACCCCTGCCCTGCCGTTTCCCGACTCCCACGTCAGGGAACAGCCCCACACGTTCCTGCCCTTGAATCCTCACCCTGCCTGTTTGCCAAAACTGCCCAAATGCTCTAGGGCTCCAGACCACCCTCTGTGAGGGCAGAAGGGAATCCTGGCTGGGGCCTGGAAAGTTCCGTGCAGGGCTTGACTGCGGTGGGGGAGCAGCCAGGCAGAAGGCTTGGTGCTGGGAGAGGGAGCCCAGGCCGCGGGCCTGGAGCAGGCAGGGTGTGGGCACCTCGGGACAGTGGGGAGGACAGTGCAGACTCAGGCATGGCCCTGCCACGTCCCCACCCCCAGAAGGACTGATGCACACTCACTCAGGAAGAAGTACAGGTGCTGGTGGTTGTAAGGAAGGTATCTGCGTTTCTTCTTGCCGTACTGTGGAGACAGGCGGCGGCTGGGGAGAGCAGCTCTCCAGGCCAAGGTCAGGGGGCTGGCTGGGGCCAAGGTCAAAGGCAACTCTAGATTCTAGCAGCTGGGCTCCTGGTCCCAGCTGGGTAGGAGGTGGGGAGGAAGGGAAGCACCTGGGACAGGGGCTGGGACTGGAGCTCAGCAGGGATGAGGGCAGGGGCTGGACGGGGCCACCGTGGGTCGCTCAGTTGCTGCCAGGTCCCTTCAGCTGCAGGCCTGGCCTAAGGGTGTCCATGTCCCTCCCCACCCACCTCGACAGACGACTCCCCCAGGAGGAAGACAGGTGCCACGGTCACGTCTGGGTCCTTGTGGAAGATGTTGGGCTTGGCATGGTGCTGGAAGTGGCGGAAGTTCCACCAGTGGGCCGAGAAGCCCTAGGAGAGGAGGGGCTTCAGGGGCAGGGCCAGGCCACGCCCCCACTGCACCCACACAGCTGGGCAGGCCCGGTGCACTGCCCTCCTTGGGTACTGGCCACCATCCCACCAGGGCCCTCACCTTCAGCTGTCCCATCACAAACTGCTGGGCCACGTGGTTCCACCGGGACTTCCTGAAGATGGAGGCGTGGCCCAGGTCATGCTGTAGACACCAGCACTGGGCCTGGGGAGAGGGGCAGGGTTAGCGGAGAGCAGGAGGGCGGGACAGAAGAGGGCACCGGCTGCATGGGACCCCAGCCCTGAGCTGCAGGGCTCTTCTAGCTCCCAGGGCTATGCCCACTGCAGACGCTGCGTCACTTAGACGTCCCTGGGGGCCATTTCCTGTTTTTACCAACCAGGGTAACTGAGTGTTGGCAGCAGTGGAAGGGCCTTGCAAAGGTCAGAGCCCAGTGAAAGCCTCAAAAGCAAAGTTTCTCTTCAGCCCTCTCCTGCCTTCCTGTCCCCGGCTCCTTCTCCCCTAAGGCAAGCCATAGAAGCTGCCATGTCCCAGGGCAGGGCACAGAAAGCAGAGCTCCTCCCCCCTGAAGCCCAGCCTCGAGGCCTCACGATAGGACTCTCAATCTCCCTGACTTGGAGGCAGCCCCAAAGAACTGCTCTGACCGATCTTATCCAGCAGTGGATCCTAAGACCCCCATTTTCAGAAAGGGCCCTGTGTACACCTGGGAGGGAAGAATGCTGCTCAGAGAGGCCCTGGAGAACCTGGACAGGCCTGGCCGGGTCTCCCTACTCGCCCGTCTCCATTGGCTCTATTCTTCCTGTCCAGTTCTACACGGCTGCCCTGCTGCACGGACCCCAAGGGTACAAATGGAGAGTTTGCCCTGGTCGGTCTTTGGTTCTTCCCTCTGAAGACTCCCTTGTCCCATAAAATGATGAGCAAATAAATTTGCTTTTCTCTCGTTAACCTGTCTTGTATTACAGGGGCCATGACCTTTATGGTGGGCAGGAGGGATCGTCCTTTTCTTCCCCTACGCAAGTCTGTCCTGGGGTTGTGACCTTGGGCTCTCTGCCCTGTTCCTACACAGGATTTATTAAGCAAAGAACTTCCTTGGCTCATGGAGACCACGGCTTGACCGCAGGCAATCCCCACGGGCCGCGGGCAGCTCACTCTTGGGTGTATCCGTTCACACAGCACATACGTTCCTGCGCCCACATGTGCTGGGCCTCTCTGTTGGGTAACCCGGGGATCACCTGGGAGACGGCCAGGATGAGGGCAGCAAGGGTGCTGGGCACCCAGCCAGGGCCCAGGAGGTAGACGATGAGCCAAGCCAGCACCTCCATAGCCAGGATGTGGCCCAGCAGGAGGGCGAAGAAGGTGGGATCAGCTTCGAACAGCTTCATGTCCTCGGCCGCTTGGCGCAGGGCTCGGAAGTCCTCAATCAGCTGGACCTGCCATGGCAGAGTAGCCGCTGAGCTGAGGTGAGGCCTCCCCAGAGGCCTCCCACTGCTCCCAGGTCCCAGCCTCTCCTCCTAGAGCCTGGCCCAAGAGGTGAGGGCAGGGGGGAAGGATGGCGGCATGGGAGCACCCGGCCAGGGGGTGAGCTAGGGGCCTGACCGAGGGCCAAGTTTCCCCCTCCGCACAGAGTGTGGGGTGGTGAGAAGCAGAGAGCCAGAAACAGGAGAGAAAACCCTCAGAACTCAGCTCTCCCAATCCTGACTGTAGCAGGGGCTGCCAGGCCTGGGGCAGGGAAGGGCCTCCCCTGGGAACGCACAGCAGGCGCCTGGCCAAGTCTTATCTGGAGCCCCGACTTGTGCAGGACATTGCTACAACTGTGACTGTCTGCCCAGGTCCGGGTGGCAAGCCCAGCTCTGACCCTGCATCCCCCAGCATAATGTGGCAGTGTCCCCAAGCCCTCCAGCACCGTCCCCCTCACGTTCTGAGGTCCGTCCTGGCTGGGCTCTTCTGGGGCCAGCTGTCCGATCAGCAGGGGCTGCAGGAACTTGCGCACAAAGTTGAGATCCTGGTGGAAGGCACGGAAGGCGTCCTGAAGGAGAGCAGACAGTCAGGTGGACAGACAGACAGACAGCTGGAGTAGCACCCAGAAGCGGCTGGCAGAGACAGGGCGGAAGGGCTGTTGATGGATGGGCAGACAGACAGACACATGGAGAGAAAGTCAGCGGGCTCTTCAATAGCCAAGAGGACCAAGGGGACCAGGCGTGCCTGTGAGCCCTCCCTGGGGCTTCCCAGGCCCTGGGTACCCGCTCAAGACCCCTGGCCTGCTGTGCCCCATCTGCTCTGCCCGGCGCACAACATTCTCCAAACATGGCTGAAAGGACGAAAATCCGGTTTACAGAGAGACATCCCTGGAGGGCTGATTCCTTTCATGAAAGGGTTTGGCTCTTCCAAAAAGCTTTCTCTAAATTATACCCTTTTATTTTTTTCCCAGCCTGGGGATGGGACCCAAGGACATTCTACCACTGAGCTGCACTCCCAGTCCTAAGACAGCGCCTTGCTAAGTCGACCAGGCTGGCCTTGAACTTGTGATCCTCCTACCTCAGGCTCCTGAGCAGCTGGGATTATGGGTGTGGGGGTGGGGAGCCTTGTAATTAAGGACACCTGGGCTCCTGAGTGGAAACTCTCAGTGGCGGGACACAGAGTTCTTGGGGTGTACAAGGAAGGATACTTGACTGGGTAAACACATTTGGTTTAAAAGTAACAGAAAGTACACTTTTTTTTTTTTTAAGTTAAAAAAAAAAAAAAAAGAAGAATCTAACATTCCTGTGATTCTGTGTAGTAGCTGGAGTGGGGGTGGGTGCCATGCAGGAGAAGGAAACAAAGAAGAGAGGGGCTGAAGGACAAGAGAGAGGGGGACAAAGATAAGGAGCTGGGGAGAGAAGCCGTCAGGAAGCGGCAGCGCTGATGGGCGGGTAAACGTGAACTTCACACCGCGGCTGGCTCAGCCTTCCTGGTCGAGGTTGGTATTGCACTTGGCACAGACCCTGTTTGTCCGTGGTATTGTATTTGGCCCATTAATTGTTCACAGCTCTCCGATGAATTTTTATTTAGCTTTCAGAGCCTCCCTCTGATTGGGCGAGCCACAGCCAGACAGCAAGCAGGCTGGACTACACTGCCTGGGCAGAGTGTCCCCATGGGCCTGGGAGAGGTGACTGAAGGGGCCCCCAGACGCTGAAGGAAATAAGTACCTTTGAGGGAGGCAGGTGGAGAACAGGGGCCTCCTGCTGTCCTCTTGCTAACAAGCCTACCAACTTGTGCAGGTGAGAAGTGGTGTCTCTGGCCACCTCACTGGGGACAGTGTGACAGTGCTAATTACCCTTATCTGATCACTGTACATTATATAGATGTATTGAAATATCACACTGCACCCCTGAATATGTGCAATTATTAAGTGTCAATTAAAACAGACAATGAAACTGAAAGTGATAGGACATCACTGCCAGGCCAGCCCTGCACCGTCCAGGGGAAAGGAAGCACCCAGGCCCCTGCCAGCCGCCATTTAGAGGACATGCATGGTGGGTCCACCATCTCCTGCCCTCTGCTGCCTGGGCCCTAGCTCCCCGGGGATCTGGGGTTGGTGAGGGGAGGGGAGAAAGGAGGGAAGACTGTTCCTGGGGATTTGCTGCCCTGCCCCCAGTGTGACCTTGACCTAGTCCACTGACCTACTGGCCTTGATTTCCTGAGCGAATCAAAGTAGCCAGACTTCAGGGCCCTTCAGGTTCGGGCTGCTGAGCATGACATTTTTCGGTGTACTGCTCACTGGCATCAAGTAGGTTCACCTGTGCTGGGTAACGATCACCACCGTCCATTTCCGAACTTCATCTCTCCCAGCTGAAACACCAGACCCCACTCCCTCCTCCCCAGCCCCAGGATTTCCTCCCTCCCAGCCCTTCCCTCCCCCTCCCATCTGTTCTGTGGCCACCACCTTGAGCTAGAAGCTGAGTGCTGGGCACGCATCCACCTCCTTGGTCCTGTCTGACCCAGGCCTGCACAGGCACCGAGGGGGTGCACCAGTCCAGGCCTGTCCAAGGGTCTTCCAGTCAAGTCTATCCCTTAGAGGGGAAGTGTGAGCCCCCTCAGCGCAGGTCAGAAAATTCTAGGGCAATGTGGTCAGGGCTCTAGCAGGTCTTGGAGAGTAGCCTGGGCTACAGGGCTGGAGAGGCATCGTGGTGCCTGCACTTCTTGAGAACCAGCCAGGTAGGACCCTCAACCAGACCAAAGCCTGATAAACCAGCAAATAGCCTTTTCTAGGTCATGTGACCTACTAGTCCTCTCTGGGCCTCTGTTCAAGGACCCAGGGGCCATGCAGAAATGAAGACTCAGAGAGGTTCAGCCTCTTACTCAAGGTCACACAGCTCCATTTGACTGATACTAGATCAGAAACCAGGGCTGACTGTGAAGCTGTGCTTGTGGCCACTCAGCAGTCTCCATGGGGCAGCCATTCCTGGGCTAGAAGGGAGGCAGTGAGCCTCCTGGGTGGGGCGGGGTGAGGCCAGTCATTATCCCGAGTGGCCAAGGACACAGTTGCTGGAAGTTTGGGCTGTGGTGCATGGGAGAGCAGTTCTTGGGCCATGTCAATGGGTCTCAAGGAACTGCAGGAGCCCCCGACCCCGGCGGTGTACCCAGAAACATCCTTCTAGGAGGATGTATCCAAACCCTATGACCCCTACCTGGAGGTACCATTTAATTAGGGAGGAGAGTGGTAGGGATGCCTGTCCAGGTCACTTAGTAGTGGCAGAGCTGGGATTCAAATGAGAGTGTGACGCTCATGCTCCCTCAGCATACGGCTAAAACCCAGCCCTGCCGGCCCTGAAACCTCAGAGGGGCTTGGCTGACTCCCAGGGCCCGACTGCCCTTAGCAGGCCCATGCACTCCACGTAGCGGCTGGCGGGAGTGTTGAAGGGGACAGTCTGGAGCCAGCCTGCCCAGGATGGAGCCTGAGATACCACTTAGGAGCCAAGGAGCCCCAGAGAAGACTGCACCTCCTTCCCCGCATTTCTTCAGGAACCATTAAGGCCCATCTCACGGGCTGCTGGGAAGACAGAGTTGGCACAGGTAAAGCACTCAGAGGGACCTGGTGGCAGCGAGTGCTCCACAGCTGGGCTCTCATCTGAGCCCCTGGCCCTGATGACCTTTTCCTGAGTCCACTTAGAGTTCAGAGCCTGCTGACACGGGCCTGAGCATGGGCAGGAGCACTCCATCAAGTCCCAGCCACGCCTCCCGCCAAGGGAGAAGGGCAAGCAGCCTCCTTTCACCCAGAGATGGCAGGGGAGGGAGGGAGTTTTGGTCACTGGCCAAAGCACAGAGAACATTCCAGATCAGTCAGGAAGTTCAGCAGAGCAGGGAATGCACAGAGCTGCTGGGGTTTGGGTGGTCTGGACCTGCCTCCTTAGGCCTGTGCTGGAGATGGGGGTGGAGCTGGGGTCTCCAAGGACACCCCCCGGAAACTTCTGTCTCTCTGGCTCTGCTGGGTGGAGGACGGAGCAGGAACTCAGGTCACTGAAATGCCCTCCCCATCCTCCCTCCAGCGCCCCACTCCAGGAGGCCAGCGGGGAAGCCACCAGAACATCACTTTTACAGATGGGGAAACTGGGGCTCGCGAGGAGGAAACAAGGACCCTGCTCCTAACGTGGCACATCCAGTTCCAGTCTGTGCAGCAGCGCTCAGCTGAGGGCTGGTACCCCTGTCTCCCAGCATCCCTGGCGTCCCAGTGAAGGGTGGGCATGCACGATAGGTCCTCCTCCAGCCAGCACCCTTGATCCCACAGGTGCGGATCACAGTGCTGGCCCCAAAGCCATCAGGCCCTTGGGCACTTGGTATTCTCTCCACCAGTGAGTTGTGGCTCTAGCACTGGAGCTCAGCTGGGGCCCTAGGCACCCTTAGGAGGGAGCGGGAGGGCTGCCTGACACACTAGGTCACCAGCATTCCCACCTCTGCACTCTGCATTCCTGACAGCGTGGGAGAATCCTGACTCCTCCCCGAGCGGGGGGAGGGAGTACTGCATCCCCCAGGGAAGGAGGCTGGGTGGATGAGGGCATTGCCAAAAGTGCCCACCAGAGACCACAGCGGCCACACTTCACAGGGAGTGGCCCTTCAGCAGCAGAACTTTCAAAAAAGCCAGTATGGTGGGTGGGGCCAGAGAGTGGACACTGGGTCTCAGATGGCAGGAGCCACCTTGTTCTCACTTGGCCTCGGACCTGCCTAGTCCTGGCCCTCCCCCTCTACAGCTCCCACCCAGACACAACCCCACCTTCCAAGCCCAAGGAGGAAGGCCCTGGCCTTTCAGGGTCCCAAGAAGGTCCCATTACATTACTTATTTTTGGCCTCCATCCCCTCATCTGCAAAATAGGGGAACAAGAGGACCCATCTTATAAAATTGTTTAGAAAATTAAATTAGTTACCAAGCCCAAAACTCTCAGAACACTGCTTGTTCAGTAATTGTTGGCTGAAATTACTATGACACAGCCTCTGGTGGTAGCACTGGCCACCCCCACCTCCAGCTGAGTTCAGGCCCAGCAGGCTACTTAGAGGGAGGATCCCAGGCCAAGGGGCTCAGAAGGTCTATTCAATCTGCAGCAGTTAGTGCTTTAGCCCAAAGGGCACAATGGGGTGCTGGGAAACCCCTCATCTTTCCCACGGAGCTGTGGGCAGGGAATTCATCACATATATGTGTACAAGGCTTATTGGCCCATGGTGAAACATCACACAGCTGCCCCATACCATCCATCATCACACGGTGCCCAAGATGAAAGTATTCTTATCCCCATTACACTGATGGGACAATCAGGACCCAGAAGGGAAGAGTCATTGTGTGAGCCCAAGACAGCTCCCTGTTGAGAGACAACTCAGAGCTAACTCAAGGGGCGCCCACTAGTATCCCTGTGTCCACAGCATCTCTTAAACTCTTCTCTGGCCACACTGCACTTTGAGGTCCAGCTGAATGGTCACTTCTGAGTGGCCTCCCTACCATCCCTTCTCTCAGCCCCTAGCTCTTTCCCTAGAAGGTTCCGCCTTTCCCCTCTCCATTAGGAATCAGATTCCCATGGCTCCCCCTCCTAAAGAGAATAAAGCAAAGTCCATCCAAGGGCATGAAGGGTCAGGAGGAGCCCTGGTATCGCTGCCTCTTGCACTCCTACCCCCACCACGGCTATCTACTGCCACCATGGTGCATTCCTTAGATATAAGAAGTATGATCCCACCCCTGAGCCTTTTCTCTAGTTGATCCCTCTGCCAAGAAATCCTTCCCTGCAGATGTTTTGTTCATAGCTGCATCTTGAGGCTCATAAAAGCTCACTGATGGATATAAGGATCCAATCACTAAAGAATGAATGAATGATGGAAACAACATGCAGTCAGTATGTGGCGAAGAGCATGGCTGTGTGTTCAAATGCCAAACCTGCCACTTAATTTCACTTTGCCTCCCTGAGCCTTGATTTTCTAATCTGTAAGGTGGGAATAATAGTAACAGTGCCTGTCTCATGGGAGTATTTTAGGATTAAAAGAAAGTATTGGGGACTGGGGATATAGCTCAGTTGGAAAAGTGCTTGCCTCGCATGCACAAGGCCCTGGGTTCAATCCCCAGCACCACAAAAAAAAAAAAAAAAAAAAAAGAAAAAAGAAAAAAAAAGAAAGAACTATTATGGACAAGCATTGAATGTAGAATCTGGCATATAGAAGGTAGTAGGTACCTGGCTCTTATATACTCCTGACCAGAAGTGGCTGGGCCTCAGCCCCCTCTGGCTGGCTGTGCTAGTCCCAGGGTGCCTATGATAAACCTGGCCCTGGGCCCAGAGCTCTTTCCCCAGGGCACAAGGCTTTGTATCCCAGGATGGCCACAGGCTGACTTCATGGCACAGGAACTCTGGGAATTTCCTGGCAGGAAGGCTTCTGTTGCCTGGACATGAGAACAGCTGATGGGCTGGTGAGAGGTGACTGCCCCACCCCCATCATCTGAGCTCCAGGGTCGGGGATGGGGCCTCTGGGCTCCATTATACAGGGTCCAGGGCTGGTCCCGCCCCCAGTATGTCTTGTGGGCCCATCCTGGACAAAGACCGGGGTCCCCCGCACCCAGGCACTTCTCAACCCCTTTGGCCTGAGCAGACCAGGTATTTCCGGCAATTCCAACCAGTGTCTGGAGCCCTGAGGGAGCTGCATGATGGCCTCCAGCACCCCCTTTCTATTATAGACAGGGTTGGAACCAGACAAGGCCACCGAGAAAAGGCCCAGCTCTGTCACAGCCATCCTACTGCATTCTCCAGTGTGTGGGGCATGCTCACCCCGAGGAGCCTGCAACATGTACTGCACATAGAAACTCCGTCATGGAAGCCTTGGGGCCCCAGAGTTGAAGAAGCACAGTCCTACCCACCCCCCAGATGAAAAAACGGAGGCTCAGGAGTGGCATGCCTGGTTCAAGGCCATTCAGAGCCTCCAAAGGCCGACTCGGGCCCAGAGAGCCAAGAGATTTTTTTTTTTTTTTTTTAAACAGGACTTACTGGCTATCAATGACAAAACCATCAGATGGAGGCCTGGCACCAAGCGGAAAAAGTGATTAACAAGTGTTCTCTGTAGTCCTTCCCTCACCTGCCCCCACCCTGGCCTACAGGTTGAAAAGGCCAGAACAGGCATTCATAACAAGACCCTTGAAGGGTGGCCACAGCTCAGGCAGTGGGGTTGTGACACCTCATGCCTGCCATTCCCTGGCAGAATCACACATAAAACCACACTTACAACTGTGTGTGGGCGCACATAGAGGCCTGCACGTGCCCACACACTGACTGGCCCACAGGCTGTTTCAACCCATGACTATGCAGTCCCCCAAGAATTTCAGGAGACTTCTCACTCTAATCCCTCAGCTCCCTGGGTCAGGAGAGGGAAGACAGGAATGCTGACAGTCCTGGCCAAGGCTGAGTCTCCTCTGCCACCTAAAGTTCGGCCATTAGGGATTCATTCCCTCAGATCTCGAAGGGCTTCCTGATACCCAGTGTGCCTACCTAGAATTCTGGACTCTCAAGGACAGAGCACTGTGGCCTCAATCCCTATTGTCCAAGGTGGGGGATAGGGGAAAAGAGCTGGTAAGACCTTGGACAGGCTGCGCCACCGGTGGCTGCTCCAGCCGGCCAGCCCTGCGGGCAGGGCCACATCCCTCCTTGTCTAGACAGGGGCTGGGAATGGGAAGGCAGGGTCCCCAAGGGCCAGCCTATTCCTGGGGTGACTGTGCTTCCCAATGAGGCCCACCCTGCCTGGCTGGCAAAACCCTCCCACGTGCAGCTGCCAGCCCAGCAGAGGTGAGTCACTGGCCCTCCAAGGCTTACAGCAGCTCTGAGGAAAGCCACAGACCTCCAGGCCCTGCCCAAGCTTTGCTGCCCAGCCCCCAGCCTCTAATGGCACATCCCTGTCGGCCTCTAGGGACCCAGCCTTGCCCCTAGCAGCAGGCAAGCACCCAGCAAGCACCCAGCAAGGCTGCCCTGGCCTGGGAGACCCAAAACGGAGTCACTAATCTCAGTGCAACACGGAGGGTCCTCACCTAGGGCCGTCTCTGCCGCCATGGCACACCCACCTCTTAGGCCCCTTCCTCCCCCATGCAGACCTGCTCCACGGCCTGACAGGCGATTGAGTCCTCCAGGCAAGGAAGTGACCTCTACCCTACATCAGGCCCCGGGTTCCATCCCAATTCTGGATCCCGGGTGTGGAGGTCAGAGGTCAAAGAGGGGAGGAAGGATGCGAGGGCCGCGCAGACGGAACCCGGCACAGTGCCAGACCCAGGTCCCCGCGAGAGCCAGGCTCCACCCCGCCACGGTGGGCTTCCTTACCGTGGCGTCCTCCGCGCCGTGGTGGCCGATGAGGCGGCTGCCCCCTGGGTGCCGCTGTGCCCAGCGACTGATGTCGTAGACGCGGCGCTCGATGACCAGCCACTTGTCGCCCGGCAGGTCGTGCTTGCGGATCTGCTCCCAGCGGTAGACGGGCAGCGGCGCCCCCGGCTGAGCGGGCCCCTCCCGCGGCCCCGGCTCCCCGCCGGGCTCCCCGACGCCGCCCATGTCTGCGCGCAAAAGTCCTCGGGAAGCCGGGACGCGCCGAGGTCCGAGCGAGACGCCGAGGGAAGCGAGGTCGCGCTCCCGGGGGGCTTCCTCCGCCGCCGCCGCCGCCCCTGCCGGCCCCGCCCTGCCGCTGCGGCCGCCGTACGAGCGTGCGCCTGCCCGGCTCTCGGCGCAGGGAACTTTTCCCTCCCTTATAACCGCGCTGACAGCGCTCGCCTCGCCCGCCCCTCGCCCGCCCCTCGCCCCGGCCCCCGCGCCCGCTCCAATCCCGGCCCGGCGCCTCGGCCTCCATTGGCTGGCCGGGGAGGGCGGGGTCGCGGCGGGCTCCCCCACCCCGAGGGCCGCGGCCACCACGCCCGCTCTGCCCCCGGGGCACCGTCCCGCCCCCAGCTCCGGCGACTCGCCGCTCGGCCGGCCGAGGAGGGGGAGGGGGACTCCACAGTCGTCCGCGTCCTTGCGCAGAGCCCGGACGCGCCCTCGGGGCCGGAGAGGGAGCGCAGGTCTGTGCCTAGCTGGGCTGGGGATGGTGGCTCTCCGGGCTTCCAGCCGCGCGTCCCAGAACCTTAAATCCCGAATTCCCCGAGAGGGGGCCACTACCTCGGGGCGATAGTAAATAGCCTTCAAACAATGGGCCTCCAACGTCGCGCTACGAGACTGTTTCTGTGACCGGCTGCTGGACCCGGCGACCTCTCCTCCGGACTGCAGGGCTGGGAGTGCCCAGGAGTGGCCGCCAGGGTGGAAGAGGTTCGAACAGAGGGCACCCTGGAGTGCTGCCATTCAGGGGTTGAAAGAACATCCAGTGCTAGGCTGGATGGCTTGGATGTCACCACATCCCACTCTTGCCCCCACACTGTCCCATTATTTTACTTAAGCTGAAGTTCTTTTGAGAATGTAGGTAGATCCCCAAATTGCTCTGTTTCTTGGAGGTACATACTTGGTGCTAAAGGTTAAAGGTTCACACCAACATGAGAACTGATCCAGAACAATGGTTGTCAAACTTGAGTGCCCATCAGAACTAGCTGGAGGGCTGGTTAAAATACACACTGTGGAATCTGGCTTGGTGGCTCCTGCCTGTATTCCCAGTCACTTGGGAGGCTGAGGCAGGATGATCCCAAATTGGACGTCAGTCTGAGCAACTTATCAGACTCTGTCTCAAAAATAAATAAATAATAAATGTTAAAAGTCTGGGAATGTAGCTCAGTGGTAGAGCACCCTGGGTTCAATTCCCAGGACTGCAGTGGGTGGGTGTATACAGATTGTGGGGTCCTATCTGGAGTGTGATTCAGCAGGTCTGGTGGCAAAGCATAGAAGTGCATTTCTAACAAGATCCCAGGTGATGCTGCATGTTGGTTGGGGAGACATGTTTTGAGAACCCAGATGCATTTCTCTCATATGCTATTTCCTCTGGGTCTAACAACTTGTAGGAAATAAGTGTATCTAATTCAGTTATTCCACGGTATCTGTGGGGGACTGGCTCAAGGATCCCCATGGATCCCCAAATCAGCAGGTGTTCAAATCCCTCATATAAAATGGCATGGCGTCTGCATTGAAGCTTCACAGTCCTTCCGGATAGTTTAAATCACCTACGGATGACTTACAATACCAAATATGTCAATGCTCTGTAGATACTTATTGTACTGTATTGTTCAGGGAATAATGACAAGAAAAAAGGTCCGTGCGCGTGCAGTGCAGATGTAACCACCCCAGGCTCAACTTCATAATACATGAAGGAGACAGGAGAACATTCAGGTGAGCACTGCAGAGACAGGATCTGTGAACAGGCAGGAGGAAGGGGATGCCTACCCGTCACTTCGTTCACATGGATTCACTGTAGTATGAGGTGTGTGGCAAATTCAATTTTTGCTTTTTGGAATTTTCTGGAATCTGCCCCCACCCCCAGAATATTCCAGAAAAAGAACCCATGGATTTGGAAAACCGACTCTTCTTGTACAGGCAGACCAGGGCTTGAAGAAGGGGGGGTGGGTGGGGGGAGGGGTGACTCTGGGTTCTCACTGGTTCTAGGAGCTCCTGCGTCTGGTAGCCAGGAAAACCAGAGAGACCGTGACATTACCACAGACTGGGGCTGCCACTAAATCCTGGAACCCTGATCGTGTACACATGTGTGGGCATGGAGCAGGGTGGCAGCCCTGGCCAGCAGTACCTGAAGTCTCCACATGTTCCCACTGAGCACAGGGGTGAAAAGGCAGACTCTTAGAGGAAATGTACCTGCTGCACCTAAATCTGGTTGTCCACAAGGGTGTGGCCCTTGCCCCATCTTGAGTAACCCTCCGTGGTCAGATGTGGTCAACCCAGGGATTATCCAGGTGCTTCTACATTGGAGCTTTGGCCTGGTCTCAGCCCAGGGCTGTAGAAGGTGGTAGCAGGAGAGATGGGGAAGGCCTGCACAGGTTCTCCCCAAGGAGATAAACCAAGGACAGGGCTTGGGCCTTGCCACCCTTTCTGGCTTCTTGGATCCAGCACGGGGTGATAGGTGCTCTATGTCTCTGCTATCTGTAGTTGTGTGTTCCCATAAAGCCTGAACCGTGGATGTGTTCTTCTCACAGCCCAGACAGACAATTTTGCACACTACTTCTCTGCAGGTCTCAGGGCTTTCTATAGGTTGCTTCTGCATCTCTGACCTTCAACCTCTCTAACCAGCTTGACTGAATTTTCGGGAAGTCAAAGGGGCTGTGGGAACTTGGGACTCCATTGTCCCCAAATCCCCAAGTCAGGCCTCTCAGACCACTTGGAAAGGGAGAGGCATCACTTGACATTCCTGAGCTGCCACTGGGCCACTGCCAGGGTCTGTGGGGGCAGGGGGTGTGGGTTGACAGAACTGGCCAGCTGGAGCGACTTTTTGGAAGGGGGAGCTTTAGGTTTGAGGGGAGCCCCTCAAACCCCTGGAATGTAGCCCCCGTTCCTGCTGGACTCCCTCCCATTGCCAGCTGACACAGGCCTCTTATTGGACACAAGGAAATTGCTGCCCGCCAAGTGATACCAGCTGTTGTCCTAGAGCCAAGCGATGCATGCTAAGGGTCAGCAAGGCTGGGGCAAGCTTCCTAGGGAAGCATTAGCCTGGAGGGCAAGGTTAATGAAAGCTCTGGGCCCCCCAGGACAGCAGTCACAAAGCGCAGGCATTGATTCTGTAGCAGACACACAGAGTACTTGAGTCACCGTGTTCAGGTTTGCCTCTGAGTGAAAAGCTCATCATGTCATGAGCTGTTTGTTAGTCCTGGACACCGCTCCTCTGAGAAGGGAAGGGTTGGGGGGGGGGGGGCAAGGGCCACATCCTTGAAGGCATCACTCTGGTGGCAGGAGGTCTTGTAGTAAAAGGGGCTCCCCTCAAGTGGCCACCAAGGTGAAATGATGGTCAGTCATTAATCATTAGATGCAAATCAAAACCATCGTGAGATGTCACCTCATCCTTTACAATGGCTACTACCAAAAACCAAAGCATAAAATGACAAGTGTTGGCGAGGATGTGGAGAAACTGGCACCCCATGTACCACTGGTGGTAAAGTGAAATGGTACAGCCACTGGGGGACAGCGTGGGATGCTCCTCAGGACCCAGCAGTCCTGCTGCTTAACCCCAAAGTAGGGCCTCGAAGAGCTATTGGACCATTTATGGCTACCCACTCGGCTTTCTGCATCTTCTAAATTAGGGACGAACCTAAGGCACACTGCAGTGTTCAGTGAAAGGCATCTAGGGGGCTGGTTAATACTGTGGGCGCTGGAGCTGTGCTCCTCATCTGTGTCCTGGGGCTGCCGTGATCTCTGCACAGCCTCATGGTGCTGTGATCTATTTATCTGCAACGTGGGGAAAAGCATTATCCACTATAGCCAAGAGGTGGATGCAACCTCTGTCCGTCCACAGATGAAGAGATCAATAGAATGTGGCATTGCAATACAAGGGACTATTATTCAGCTTTAAAAAGGAAGGCCATTCTGTCACAGGCTGCAATATGGATGAACATTGAGGACACTGCTAAGTGAAGGGAGCCAGTCACAAAAAGACAACTGCTCGTACGGTTGCACTGATAGGTGACTCATAGAGGCTGGAGAGAAGTAGAATGGTGGTGGCCAGGGGCAGTGGGAGGGAGACAGGGAGTTTTTAATGGATACAGTGTTTCCATTTTGCAAGATGAAAACATTTTGTAGATCTGTTTCACAACAATGTGAACAACTTACCCAACGCTACTGGACTGTACTCTTAAAAATGGTTAAGATGGTAAATTTTGTTATGTCATTTTTTAAACCACATTTTTTAAAAATGGGAAAAAAGGAGGGGGCGGGAAGGCCATTTAACACATCTTCCACCTTAGAGATGAGAAAACTGCCGCCCAGAGAGCCGCGACTTCCCCGGGGAAGAGCCCCAGCAGGGCAGGCTTGGCAGACGGTGAAGTGTGTAGGCCAGGAGAACTGCTCGGGGCTGGTGGCCTCCAGCCCAGAGGCCAGCTGCAGGGCGAGATTTTTCTTTTAGGTGCTGGGAACCAAACCAAGCCCTAGTGTGTACCAGACAAGCATTCCACCCCTGAGCTACCCACTCAGCTTTCTGCATCTTCTAAATTAGGGACGAACCTAAGGCACGCTGCAGTGTTCAGTGAAAGGCATCTAGGGGGTTGGTTAATACCGTAGGCGCCGGAGTCTGCTCCTCATCTGTGTCCTGGGGCCGCCGTGATCTCTGCACAGCCTCATGGTGCTGTGATCTATTTATCTGTGGGGAACATAGTACTTCGTGATGCTGTGGGGTGGAAATGAGTTCACTTAAAGGGTTTAGAATCATGCTTAGCACCTGGTCAGCACTCAGATATCGGTTGTTCCTGGTAGATACTAAGGCCAGCCTGTGTTTGTCCCCTAGCCATCTCAGTTATCTGTTCACGGCAGCCCCACCGGGCGTCTCACAATAGCCAGTGGTACTACCTGGGCAGGCAGAGTGGCTCTGGGTTATAGGACCCCCTGCTGGGCCGCTGGGGGGTTCAGATGTCTCCTTGGTCCTAGGTCTGGCTGGGCCAGGAGTGAGCAGCTCCAGGCTCAGGCCTTCATCCTCCTTTGCCCTTGGATCCCTCAGGGCTGACAGAGAACAAGACAGAAAGAGGCCGATGTGTATAAGACACTGAGGTCACCCCACGTGACCCAGCAGCACGGGCCCTTCCCTGACGGCCACCCTTGCCCATGGATAAACTACGGGTGCTTTTTGTATTATTACAAGCATCCAGCACAGACAGAGGTGTCCCTGGTATTGATGGAGTGAGTGGATACTTGGGACAGGAGGACTGGCTGGTGACCACTACCAGGCCAGGGAGGCAGCAAAGGATTCATATCACAGTGGAGTGGGAAGGGGACAGGGGAGCAGTGGGGTGCTGAGGGGGGCAGGAGAATCCTGAGAAAAGGCTACTGGTCAGGGAGGGCAAGACAGAGCCCTGACCAGTCCACAGCAGAGCTGACCGACCAGCTGAGTTGGCCAAAAGCAAAGTCCCAAGGAGGCACCATCTGCCCCCATGGGCACTGACCCATCGCAGAAGCTGCTGTGCCCCCCTGCCAGGAAAGTGTGAATTCCTACAAAGGAGGCCAGGCACAAGCCACCTCCTCAGTCCCACCCTGGGTCCTCAGAGGCTCTGTTTACCCCCACCTTTTTCCACCTGCAACTGCTGCCCCGTGCCCAGAGTCCATCTCCGACCCAGACTGGGAAGTCCAGAGCTTCCCTAATCCCCACCTGTGCTGCGAGCAGACATGGCCAATCCATCATGCTAACCTCATGCCCAGCCCCAGCAGTCTCAACGCCTTTGGCTCTGTGCTCCCCACCTCTAGAAGACCGGAACGGGCTGTCTCTGAGGGCTAGGACAGCCAGACAGAACTGTCAAATTGCCACAAAGAGACAGCCCCAGCATGGTTCTCTCCAACAGCAGGCTGCTCCTCATGGAGAGAGGGACCCGAGAGCATCCCCAACACCCCATAACTCCATGGAACACAAAGGGAGGACTCAAATGGTCTTCCCTACAGCAAGGAAGTGGTGGTGGTGGTGGAGGGAGGTGGCTTCAGGATTTGGGTTTAATCCCAAGCACGAGGGCAGGCAAGGAAAGGATTTGGTTTCATTCCTTCAGATGCCCAAGCCTGGCCAGAGCCCCAGGGTGCAGCAGGGAAGGCAAGCAGCCGCCTGGCCCTACCAACAAAGCCCTCCTTTATTAAATAGAGATCGCGTTACATTCCATTCAAAGAAGGAAATCAGGGCGTGGTGAGGGACATGTCCAGGTTGGATCCCCTAACCTTGGTCTTGGTAGGCTGTGATGGGGGCCAGGGAGGGCCAGGTCCTGCCTGCCCCACTTGGCACCACATGCAGGGGTCCCCGTTGTATGAGGGGCTGGAAACAGGCGTGGGTTCCTGAGGCCCCCTCTGTGTCTCACTCTTGGAGAAAAGCGACCTAGACCTCCAGTAGTTTGGGGAGAAGGGCCTCCTGGAGCCCAAGTCGAGATGGGGGAGGAGGGGACAGGGAGGCCTTTATGAAGGGGGGAGGAGGGGCCCTGACTCATCTTAAGAACGGTTTCTGTTCTCAACGATATACAGGCTGGAGGGGAAGAGGCCCTGCCAGCCCCTGCCGCCAGAGGGCCCTTGAAATGGCCAGGGTCACTGGGGCAGTGTGCCGAGGGGCCACCTGGGAACTGGGTGAATGATGGCCACAAGAAGGTGCTGGTGGCCCAGGACCTGAGAACTGAGGTGGCGATAGCTGGGAGACCCAGCCACCCCAGGACAGTCCCTTTCTGAAGAGGTGGCAGCAACAAGGCACCTGCAGGCTGTAGCTCCAGGACCGGGGTGGGGTACAGACTTCCAGGGGTCCCTCCCAAGGGCTGAACCCCTGAATATGGCTCCTTGGTCTTCGGTGCTTCCTGAAATTCTCCTGATGGTTGCAGAATCCAGTGGGGGAGACAGAAGGGTCATTTCATGAAGTCCAAGTCTGTCTGTCCCTCTGTCTGTCCCAGGATGGGTGTTTGGTGCTGTCTCGGTGCTGCCCTATGGCCTGGCCGTCTGTCCATACTGTCAGTGTCTGCTCAGGGCTGGCTCCAGGACTGCACTTCTGGACTGTCTTGCGGCAGGCATGCTCCAGCTAAGAGCCCTCTTGAGCCGGCCGAGCCCTAGGCCTCCAGGGGGAAGAAGCCAAGCTTGGCCAGGGACATCTCCTTCCGCAGCCTCATGATCTCCCAGAACATGGGCTCTGCTGTAGGTAGACAGAGGGACAGCTCAGGGTCCCCTCAGCAGCTGGCTTGGCCCTCTCCACTGGCTGTGGGTGGCAGCAGATATGGCACCTCCCCGTCTGACCAGTCTATGCTTGCACACGGTGCCCCACTCAACAGTGATGACGGAGGCCCCAGGACTGCAGTTGACGGGTCACCAAATACTTTCCAGCCCCGACTCGGGGCTGGCGTGGGTCTGGGAGGCATCGGCCCCTCGGAGCAGGCAGAGCCTGGAGGCCAGTGAGCCCGCCTTCTGGCGCATCTCTGTGGAATTCTGAACCCAGGAGGATCCTAATCCGTTTAGACCCACATCTCCTCCTTTGATTGCTTCCTGGGAAATGAGCCCCAGCGTCCTCCCTCTGCCCTAGGGCAGGTGGACCCAAAAGGCACTAGACTAGCCTGTGCAGCACTGCCCTGCTCCACCCCTCCCTTGGGTGCCATCCCGACATTGGCCACCAGGGGGTGCTCACCATCCTGCCGCACCAGGCCTTGCTGGATGTAGCGTATGTAGGTGAAGAAGTTGCAAACGGCAGTGATCTGCAGGCAGAAGTAGGGAGAGTATGACCTGCCAAACTCCCACCCTCGGGTTCCCTAAAAGCCACGGGGACCTGAAACAGCAGTAGGTTCCAGGTCCCTGGCAGAGCTAGGTAGCACTCCTGGCCTGGAACAGGGCTGGGGCTTTGAAGTTTTAATAAACAACAACAAGATTACTTAGTACTGCTCTAATAACGGCCGGGCAGCCACAGCGCGCTGCCTGTCCACCAATCATGGGTCTCAAATGAGGCATGCTAATCATTCCCATCTAACGTGTGGAGAAATCAGAGTCCCCAAGAACAAAGCACTTGACAACACAGCAAGCCCTGGAGCTAATCAGCAGCTGAGTTGAGCAATGCAGCCAGGTAGCCTGCCCCAGAGTCTAAGCTCACCCGGGGAGCTGGGCCTGCTGAAGTGGAGGCCGGGCAGTGTTATTATACCAAGAAAGTCAAGGAATCAGTCCCTCACGGGGCCCTCCCAGCCCTGTGTTATGGTTCAGATATGAGGTGTCCCCCATAAGCTCATGTGTCAGCCAACGCAATAATGTTCAGTGGTGAAATGATTAGCTGCTGCCAGAAACAGAGGATTAATCCAATGATATGGATTAACTGGGTGGTAACTGTAGGCAGGTAGGGTGTAGGTCACGGGGCGGGGCGGGGGGGTGTGCTTTTGGGGTTGATATTTTGTCCCTGGTGAGCTGAGCTCTCTCTGCTCCCGGATTGCCGTGTCCTGAGCTGCTCTCCTCCACCTTGATGTCTTGCTTTGCCCCAGGCCCAGAGTTATGGAGTTGGCCATCTATGGACTCAGACCTCTGAAGATGTGACCCAAGTAAACTTTTTCTCTTCTAATTGTTCTTGTCAGATTTTTTTGGTCACAGTGAGGGAAAAGCTGACTGAACTATCCAGCCAGCGCCTGAGGGCCCAGTCGGTCCTGGGGCTGCTCCATGCCAAGCCCTGGCGACCCTCCTTTGGCTCAGGTACTGTCACAAGGCCTCTCTTACAGTGAAGAAAGAACTGTGGGTCCCCTTCCCAGGGGCTATCCCCAGGTTGGGGGGGTGTCCCTGTCCCAGCGGCTGAGAATATAGGCCACTTGTGGCTCACAGATGTCCCCTTCTGCATCCCATACCCCAGCAGAACTAATGACTGACTGGCATGGAGGCTATGTGAGGCCTGCCCCTTGACTAGGGTGGAACCAGCTCTGTGCTCTAGAGTCCCCGTGGGTCCAGCTGGACATGTGCCCCTGAGGCCCTGTCCTGGGGTGGCTTCTTTCCCTCCCCTATTCTGTGACCACCACTCTCCTAAGAGTTGCATCAACTCCCCATCTTGGCTCCAGGGAGCCCAGTGGGACAGCTTGGGAGGTGGCCTGGCAGCTGGGCCCACAGCAGCCCTTGTGGAACACAGGACACTGGGGGAGGGATGTCCCATGTGTGGGGGACCCCTTGGCTGGGGGTGGAGGAGGTTGCAGGAGGGGGCTGTTCACAGGAGCCTAGCGAAGGCAGGAGGTGCAGGACAGCATGAGGGCCGGCCGGGCGTGCTCGAGCTCGGCTCTGCATGGGGGTGAGACGAGAGCAGCCCAGGGTGGGTGTGCACCAGGCAGTGGCGCCCGCTACAAGCTCCTGAGCAGGAATGGTGGAGCCGTCCCCTGGGACTGTGCTCCTCCTTGTCAATCCCACAGGTCTGGATCTCTTGGGGTGGGGACCATATCCTAAAATGCCAGACCCTCCTCAGCTTACTTCCTATCCTCATTTTTGCCCAACACAGCTGGACACCTAGGCCAGGAAAAGAAACAGACTAGTAGATGTGATTTTTGCCGGGCACAGGAATGGCTGGCGTGGGCCCTCTGCTGAGCTCTGGTTGGGATTTGAAAGGAGCAAAGGGGACCTGTGGCCACAGAACAAGGCTCTGGGCACCAATCCATGGGGCAGCAACTACAGACACAATGCAAAGCTGGGAGGCCCCAGATCTAGGCCACGTGGCCCTGGGCACACCCCTTTCCTTTGCAAAGGGGCACACTCCTTTCCCGTAAACAGGTACTCACTCACCACCAGAAGAGTCCCTTTGAGTGTTCGACAACACGTGCAGGAACCAAGAGCAGACACGGTCCCTGTCCAGCTGTGGGGCCCCTCTGTCCACTCTGGTCCTGCCCTCCCAACAGGGGCCTCTGGCAGGTCAGAGGGGGAGGTGGTGCCTCACAGCCCATCAGCTTTGCACGTGGATCAAACATGTCCCCTTCCATCCCTCAATCCTCTTACCACTCAATGGTGGGGCAGAGGAAGGGGAATCCCCAGCCTCAACCCCCAGCTGGGTAAGGTCCCCTGACCCAACCTGGGGGACTGCGGGTGGCAGGTGGGATTTCTGGAGACCTGCAGCACCCGGGCCTGATCACAGCCTGTGTGCCAGACACACCCCTGAACTTCCTAGGGTGGGCCAGAGCCCTAGCCTGGGGGTCTGAGCCTGCAGCTTTAACCTGAAATCCAGCCACTCTCTTGATTAAGTCACTAATCAAAGGACCGAGGTATAGAGGCCACTCCCAGGAGGACATTTCTTATGTAAGACCAGGCCTGGAAGACTAGAGGTTCTCCTGGTGACTTTGAGAAGGCCGTGTGGCCGACTGTGGACAGCCTCTAGAGGCGACAGTGTCCCTGGCCAAGAGAACCTCAGTCCTGCAACAACGGAGAACTGAATTCTGCCAACAGCCACGTGAGCCTGGAAGAGAACCCCGAGCTCAGGAAAGAACACGTCGCAGCACATCCCTGCTGAGCTTCGCGCAGACTCCCGGCCCTGGACAACAGCCAGACGGGAGCGGTGCATCGCTTTAAGTCACTACGTTTACGGTCATTTGTCATGTGGGAAAAACAGATTAGCACACCTGGCCTGGCTGTGGCCCACGTCTCTGCACCTCTCTGAGCCTGCTCCCTGCTCTCTAGACTGAGGTACAGTCCAGTTGTGCTCCCAGCCCAAGGAACCGAGGGACACATAGCGAAGGATGACTCACCCTGGCCCGGGAGGATGGGGAGATGTAGTAGTGACTCTCGGAGTCCCCGAGCCGGATGCGGTGGCGGCAGATGCGGGCCAGCCCACTCAGGGCACACGTGCTGGGGGGACAGCAGAGGTGGCCGTGAGGCCTGAATGGACTTATGCAGAGAGGCAGGCCAGGGACGTGGGGTGGGCCTGGCCTCGCCTGCCCCGCCAGCCCCTCTGGGTTCTCCGCTGCCTGCCGACCAGCTCCCGCCCAGAGCCCCACCCTGCACCCCCCTCTGTCCTCAGCCAGGCCTGGGCGACCTCCTTCAGCACCTTCAGCCGCTCAGGTGCAGGTCAGCTGGGCTGGGCGGACAGCCCACCATCTGGCCTCCCCTCTCTGGCTCCTGTGGTGGTCCCAGCCTCCAGAGCTGACTCTGGGCATCGCCTAAGGGGGGTCTCTCCTCCCCTCCACCTGGTGAGCCACCATGTCCCCAGGTTAGGTCTGCCTTTTGTCCTGATTCCTCAGCTCCTCGCCTCACCTCCTCCTCTCTCCTCCACGAAACGGCCAGGCGCTCCTCCCAACACCCACATCTATCTATCGCCTTTCCCCGCGGCTTCCCTGTTGCCCAGGAAGTGGTTACGGAGGGTTCCGAGTCCAGGGAGGATGAAACACCACCCTGGCTTATCCCCCTGACCAGCTCCTGCTGCACATGGCCATAAATGAACCAGAGCACCCTCCTTCCAGCGTCCCTCCGCTACAACATACGAAAAGCCAGCCTCGGTGGCTGATGCCCAAACCTGCAGAGGCTCTGAACAGCCTGCACAGCCTCAGCCCCGGTGCCCTGTCACTCTGACCCGGCCCAAGGTGCTCCCGTCCATACGCAGCACCTCCTGCCCTCCTGCACTCTGTGCCCTCCACAGGAAGGGCTCCTCTCTCCCTGGCTAACTCCTCCTTCAAAACCTGCCTCAACTGTTCCCTCCTCCAGGATGAGGCTCCCATGGTGCCGCCCCTCCTGGGCCAGGTCTCCGCTGTCCAGGGGAATCCTCCCCACACTGTGCTCTGGTTCTGCCCTGGCCCTTGTGTGCTGCCACTGCCCCTGCTCAAGGCGGGGTGAACAGTGGGGAGGACAAGATGCCAGGGCCACCGAGTTACTGACTGGCAGGAGGCAGAGCCAGTCACTGACAATCACTTATGTGTTGACTGGGGTCCAAAACCCCCGCTGGGAGAGACAGGGAGGGGCAGGGCGCATGCAGCAGGTCAGCCAGGAAGGACCGGGGCCGGGGGCGGGGGGCGGGGGCTGGACCCTGACATTCTGTCTCACATGCCTCCTGGCCCTGCAAGGGGCCCTACACCAGGGCCGGGCAGCCTGAGCTCGGCCTTTCCCGACCACCCCCTCGGTGCGGCTCCAGGCCCCGCGGGGGCTTCCCCATGGTGCAGGGAAGGCTGAGGGTGCCCAACTTACTTGGCACTGCCACAGTCCACCTCAGCCGCCTTCCCTGTGGGCAGGGGCTGTGAGGCCACGGGCTCGATGGTGAGCGTGTTGTCCTCCACGGCGGCCCGGACCAGCGCCGAGAGCTGCAGCAGAGCAGGGCAGCAGGTGGAGCGGTGAGGGCTGGGCAAAGGCGGAGGGCAGCTGGGCCGGGCCTCCCAGACGGCCACCCTCCCCGCCTCACCTCCTGCATGGTGAAGTCCAGGCAGGGGCCCACGTCCTCGCGGTACACTCTTTCCAGGAAGGGGCAGGCCTTGTCCAGCGTGGGCGACGCCCTCCAGGCCTGGAACTCTGCAAACAGGGTTGTGTCCACCTAGCAGGGAGGGCATGCGGGGTGAGGGTGGTCAGGGCAGAGAGCGGGCATCGCAGGGGAGGCAGAGCTAAGGGAGAGGAGAGCCAGGGAGTTGTGGGGCAGGCTCAGCAGCCATCAGACTGTCCCCAGCAGCCGGGCAGGGGAGCCGTGTCCAAGGGAAGAAGTCTCTGCCCTTTGCACCCAACAACTTAGAATTCAAAGTTTTGTTCTAGAAGTGCTTTAAGTTTTCAGTGCTACAAGACTACAGATGTGGGTCCGGCCTCGTCCTGATGACCCTCACTGCCTCTTCAAGCAAACTGGTGGGAACCCACAGGTCCCTGAGGGCACGGGACACACTCAGGCACATACACACAGGCCTTCTGCTGCCCACTCAGAGGGGCAACTGTGGCCTGCCCTGGGCTGCATGCAGGTGTGGAGAGGTAGCGGGGCAGACGGAGCGGCCCTCCTCTGGAGCCATTACCTGCTGGGAAAAGGAGAGAGAGGTGGCAGAGGTGGGGGCTGCGGGCGGCTCCCCGGGCGGGAGCTGCCAGGCCGGCTCGTAGGTGAGGTGGATGGCCTTGCTGGGGATCACGCAGAGGAGCAGGGAGAGGAGAGGGGGAAGCCCAGGCTGGGCCATGGGGTAGACAGACAGACAGACAGACAGACAGGTGGACAGAGACAGGAGGAATGAGGAGATATCAGTGTCCGACTGGAAGCTCAGAGCTCAGAAGTGGGCCAAGAGGTCTATTTGCTCCTCCTCCCTGTAAGCTCTGGAGACAGACAGAGGACAGGACTGAGCCGGGTGGGCTGGACACGACACCCGGGAAGCTGAATCCCACTACACCTGTCTCGGTGTCCACTCGGTGCAGCCTGAGCTGGCTCTTGACATCAGTGTGTCATCAGTTTCTCCCGTGGTCCCAGGACACTCCATTGACCACATGAGGGAATGGGGGTGCTAACGGGTGGTTTTGTTTGCCTTGGGACCTGTAGCCATGAGTGCCCGCCCAGCCAGCTCAGGAGAGACACCTGTCCAAGGCCAGCTTGTACCAAGAGCTGCCGAGGACTCTGAGTACAAAGAGTGTCACAAGGTGGTCCTGGGCCTTAAGGCCAGAGAGCCCAAGCAGAGCCCCACCAAAGCCAGTCCAGGTGCAGAAACTACCACCTGCCGCTTGGAGCAGACAGTGGTGGTTATCAGGCCCCGAGCTGGACACTCTAGCGGCCAAAGGCTAGACACCTCAGCACAGAGAGGGGTGAGCCAGACTGCAGATCACACAGCAAGGGCGCAGGCTGTCCTCATCGGCCCCTTCTGTCAGTGGGCACCCCGTTCCCTCCCATGCTCACTGCCCACCTGCCTCCTTACCTCTTTGCCCTCCTTGTCTGGGGTGAGGGTGTGCCCTGCAGCGGGGCACATGACAGGGCAGAGGGTGCTACTGGTGCTCTTATGGCGCGAGTGACCCTTTCTGGGCCCAGCCTTGGTGGGGCTCAGCAGCTGCGGGTGGAGCTCTCGGTTGGGAGAGGCTGGTGTGGATGTGATGACCAATGTCTTCAAGGCCGTCACCTCTGCCTGCAGCATGTCGATCTGGCCCAGATGGATGGCTGTCAACCTAATCCAGTTATCACCCCCCTGGCTCCCACCATCCATCGGCCCAGCTCAGGACAGCCTGTGCCTAACAGCAACCAGCGCCTAACCCCGCCTGCCCCGGGGAAACTGAGGCTCAGAGAGGCAATGTGGCCAGCCAGAGGTCACACTGCAAACAAGACTTTGTGGGGAACAAGTGTCTGGGAGCTTCCCTGGTGACCCACTGAGTGTTCTGGGGTCCCTGGAAGGCAGGAGCAGCCCTGGTTCACATTTTCCTGATGATCCAAAAGGCTCCGAGAGGAAGCTACTTGCCCACTACACGGCCAGACCCAGGTTTCTGCTTTGCTAAGGAGGGTGGGAGGAGGGAGGAGGAGTTACAGCAACCACAGGGTCCTTCCAGTCCCCGGAAGGCTCCAGAAAAGTCTCAGTGGTTCAGAAGGAACACTAGGGGGGTCCAGGGCGCTGGGCTATGGGATCTCAGACACCCCCACCTCCCTGGGCTGGGGCTGGCCTGGAGGATCTGGTTGGAGAGCCCAGGCCAACGCTCGGGGTGGGGTGCGCCCTATGGCGGGCGCCCCAGGCTGGCCTGGGCAGAGGGCACGGACCTCACCTTGCCCCGGGCCTCCTTCAGCTGTTTTTCTGATGCTGCCTGCTTCATGTTGGCTTCCCGAACCATCTTGTGGGCTTCCTGGAAGAAGGCAGCCTCCGTGTGAGTGGCTGGGACCTGGACGCCCGGGCCATCCGCCCCGCAGGCTGCGCCCACCGGCCAGGCGTACCTCGAACAGGCTGGCCGTCAGCTCCTCCAGCTCCTGCTGCAGCTGGTCCCGCACCCGGCACAGCCGCTCACATTCCTCGTCCTTCAGCTTCAGCTCCTGGGACAGAGGGGACTGTCAGCCTCGTGGGAGGCCCCCGCCATCGTGAGTGGGGCTCTGGGCTGCCAGCCGACCTCCTCCGGTGCCCCCCCCCCGCTCTGTCATGCCTCTTCCCCCAGCCGGCAGCGTGAGACCGAAAGCCCACCCGACAGCCCCTCACATCTGGGAACAGGTTTTCAGACAAGTCAAGGTTGCTGGGAGCGTGGCCAGATGGCCAAGCCCTAGAGGGCCCGGGTTTGAGTCCCAGCACCTCAAAAAAAAAGAAAAAAAAGACACAAAAATGGGTTCCTCCTTTGCAGCTCTCAGGTGCCTGCACTGGCCTAGTTTGCAGCTGGCCGCGTCAGACACTGTGTCACCGTGTCTCTGGGCTTTCCCAGGCTGGCTCCTCCTCTCCGAGGTCCCTACCTTTTGGGCTTTGTGCAGCTCCTCCTTCAGGAACTCTGAGCCCTTTTCCCGGATCTCCATGGAGGAGCTGCGCAGGCGGGACACGTCCAGGGGGGCAGCCGCGGGCTCCTCCTGCCCTTGGGCCTCCTCCCCTGCAGAGGCCTCCACCAGGGATCCTGGGGACTCCCTGTGGCCTTTGCAGGAACCCACGTTCTTCCAGGGGACAGGGACAGACGCGAGGGGTGGAGGGGGGGCCTCGTCTGGCTGGGGTGGGCTGCAAGGCAAACAGAGGCATCAGTAGACACAGGGCAGGCTTCTGAGACCTGCCCGAGGGACAAGCCCCGGGCACCACACCTGTCACCTGGGCCTCGGCCTTTCCATCACAGGCCATAACCAGGCTGTCACGAAAGCATGTTGGTCAAGCACATATTTTCTTAGGGGCAAGGTCAGGGCTCTTGAACCTTTGTCAACCCCCAGCCTAGGGACTGGGCCGGCAGCAGATGCTTAGCACACAGCTATGCTCAGTTTGCGTCTGTCCAACAGATGACTGTACACGTGCGGATGCTGAGGATCAGTCTCCACCTTTACACAGCAGGGAGATCCAAGTGACTGTCAGCCCCAAGGACGGGGGGGGGGGGGGGGGGGGGGGGGGGGTGGGGGGGGGTGGGGGGGGGTGTGCGCGCGTAAAACCTCGTCACCCGGGAGGCACTTCAGTGAGAGCTACCTTCGTTGATAGTTAGTACAAATTCAGTGATGTAGTTTATATGAGAATTCATGCAAATGTTAATACGAAATAGTTATTGCAAATTCCACTCCTTTGGGTTGGGGGGAGTCAGAGAGGAAGCATGAGGCTAGGGTAAGCAGGAAGATTCTGCAAATAGCCCAGGCCACACAGACCCACTTCCTGTCCCCCTGGACTTTATGGGGGGCAGTTCCAACTCTCCCCTGGCCTACAGTGTCACCTCCGAAAAACACCCCCTTCTCTAGGCCTCGGGACCTCCCCTCCCTGAGGCTGAAGACGCTGGAGTGCTGGGGCCCCTGCCCTCCACCCGCCCCCCAGCCACACTCCCGCTCTGGAAGGGGATCCTGCCGAGGGAAGGGCGGGAGGGCTCGGCCAGCAGGGGTTTGTGCCAAGACAGCACCTCTGGATTTGCTCACTCAGCAAAAGCTGGGGGCTCCTGAGCCAGCAGCTTCTGAGCAGCAGCGGCTGGGCTGCTAGGGTGGGGGGCTGGGCTGCTAGGGTGGGGGGCTGGGCTGCTAGGGTGGGGGGCTGGGCCTCCGCTGATAACAGTGGGGAAGTGAGGGGGAGGGGCCCAGAGAGGCCCACTGGAGGAGAGGAAGGACAAGGCCAAGGAGACCGGGACTTGGGATAACTGAGGAGGAAGGGTGAGAGGCTGGTCTGGGGCCTGTCCCTCTTCCCTGTCCTCAGGTTCCCAATAAGGCCACCAAACAGCTTCTGAACCTTAGCGTTCCTCTTGGTAACACAGACACTGAGCACCCAGAGACCCCAGCCGCAAGACTGTTCCCAGTCTTCCACACGGCCCTGTCCTGCTGCCCACTGAGCCTGCCCTCTGCCTGGGAACTGGCCCAGCATGGGGCCTCGAGGTCCTGGGGCTGGACTTGGCCTGGCAGGGACTTGGCCTTGATGAATGAGGCCAGAAATCCACAGTCCATCAGCTGTGGTGGGTGGGGTGGGGGGGTCTTGTTGGCACAGGGTCTCTAAGGATGGAGGAGCTACGGCAGGTCCTTCAAGCCCCCTACAGTTATACTGTGGCCCCACGGGCTGGGGTCTGGGCCCAGGGGGTCACAGGGTGCTCTGCCCTCATTCAGGACTCTGCACAGCACTTACGATGGTTCCCATTCTACAGATGAGGGGAGGAAAGCTCAGAGAGGGAAGGGACTTGACTGGGGTCTCGCCGCTGGTCAGTGGCAGTGCCAAGACAGGCAGTCAGGTCTTCAGCCCAGGCCCAAAGCTTCCTGACCAGTGGCCCAGCAGGGGGGACGAGGAGCATGAGTGTTAGAATCCATGCCTGTCTCAGGATCAGGGACTGCTGCGCCCAGGGGGACTCAGGAGGCTCCTCCTTGGCTGCCACAGGGACCTCTGACCCAGTTCCCTCCCCAACTGCAGTCACCACCTTTCTAGGAGGGAGAGCCTGCGCCAGGAGAGCTGTGGCCAAGAGGACAGCCAGGCTGTGTCCTGGGGTACCCACATGTGAGCCCCTGGAAGTGTTCAGACATCCTCCTATCCAGCCACCCCGTGGGGTGGGCATTAAAACTCTGAAGGAGGCGCTGTAAGAACCCAATAAGAAGTCACTTGACATGGTACCAAGCGAACAGTGTTCAATCCACAGTCAATTTGGCAGAGACCATTGCCTACGGAGGCTCTGGGTCCCTCAGCCGAAACCCCAGGCCCAGAGAGAGGGGAATGTACTCCCGGAGGACTCTGCCACTCAGGTGGCAGAGGGGAGTCATAGTCATTAAGGCCACACCAGAAGCAGCAGATCCCATTAGGGTGGGGCTACCCACTCTGACAGAGTAAGGACTGCAGTCTAAGGGCCGGTGGTGACCCACAGGACAGCCTAGGACATGGGACAGGATCCCAGGTCTCAAACACCAAGAGCTGGTGCCTTTCCCCAGCCAAGGACCTCCCTGGATCCCCTACACCCCCACTAGAGGAACAAGACTGCCCGTCCTTCCCCACAGGGACCAGCTTCATCCACCAGCGTGGGCCTCTGGGTCGCAGGGAGAGCCTCCAAGGGCAGGGCTGGGGCTGGGGCCAGACGTTCCCCCCAGGCTCTCCTTCAGCTCCCTGTCAGGGGGATGGACCTACTTTGCAGCCAGAGGACACAGTGGCCCAGGAGGCCTGAGACAAGGTCTCTAGGACATCTTCTCTTCCCCCTGGTGGAAAAGCCCAGGCTCACATCCTAACGACAGGAAGTGTAGGGACAGCGGGGCCACCCCACAGACACCAGCTCCCCATTGCCTGGGCCACAGCAGCAGGAGTGAGAGAGGAAGAGGGCCCAGCCTGGGCTGGGAGGGAAGCTCCAATCTGCAGACCCCCCTCCCCTCCTACTTCCGGACTGCGAGGCCAGCTCCTGTGACTCAGAAAATTCAGAGGAAGGGATGATCCAGACCTCCAGGTCCAGCAGAGCCAGAATCCCCGATCCTCCTCACCCTGCAGCCTCCTGGAGCAGGGGCTCCCAAACCCGGGTGTGCCTCAGGCATCGGAAAGTGTGGCCACCAGGTATCCCTACCCCTCGTCAGGCCCATCCCTATAGGAACAGAGTCCTGCTTCCAGGAAGGGTCTGCCTAGGGGTGGGAGCTCCTCAGAGTCAAGGTCAGAGGTAGGCGGGGCGGCCGGCATCTCCCAAGCCTAGGGACCCTGCAGCTCATACAGGAAAGGCCACACAGGGTCACTTCCCCAGGAAGCACACAACCAGGGGGAAAAGCAGACTCTGAAGTCCTCAGCCCACCAGGCCTGCCCTGAGGGGCCCCGCTGGGTTTCTGTCCCCACTCACCAAACAGCAAAACAAGGACTCCAGGACTCTGTGGCCCCCAGTCACTCAGTCACCCTGACTGGGCCAGGAGAGCCTGGTCAGAGGCCAAACAGGACCCAGTGTGGCCCTCTGAGGGTTCCACCCTTCCCTGCCTGCCAGACCAGCCTGCCCCTTGATAAGTGCCCAGGATGTCCTCGCAGTCACCTTCTGCAGTAATGGGACAGCTCTGAAACTGGGAAAAGGACCGAGCAGGGAGGACACACTGGGAGCTTGACCCTCTGCCCAGGGGCACCAAGTCTGATCTCCAGGTAAGCTGCAGAAACCTGCCCAGGGCCAGCTGAGACGGACACTCAGGGTGACCGGGCAGACTGAGGCGACCGAGGCTGATAGCCACAATGTGAAGGGCTCCCAGGAAAGGTTCTGTGGCCAGCCTACAAGCCCAGCACAGGCCAGAGAGGGCCAAATCTTCAGAGCAAGACCCACAAGCACACAGGGTTCCCACGCTTTGGACCATGTTCATGGCAGCCCACTGCCTGAGCATCCACGAGTGCTACTGGTGGGGACTCAAGACGGCGCTGCAGAGGGTGCATTCCCCACCCTGGTTCGAACAACCAGGCACCTGAGGTTCAGAGAGGGTTGGTGACCTGGCTGGAACACACAGCAAAGCAGCAGCAGGATGGGGATGAATCTGGAGTGCAGGCACAGTGTCACGTGACCTGTCATCGGGAGGAGAGGGGATGAAGGATGGTTTCAGAGAAGTGAGGCAGGATGCGGATGGGGTTTGAGGAAGTTTGAGATCGGACTCAGTGGGGGTGGTGATGGTGGAGGGTGATGCCCAAGGAGGCTGTACCAGCCAGGCAGGCCCTGGCCTGGAGGGGACAGACAAAGACTCTGAGGGGGAACCATCGGAGGACAAGGGGGCCGCAGGAAAAAAACACGGTAGAGTAACTGATTAATTAAGTAATTAAACAACAAGGAAGAGGAGGATGAGGGAATCGGTGGTCCCCCTGATGGAAATGAGGAACTGGGACAGGGCTCTCGGGAAACGAGAGGGGTGACGAGGCATCTGGGAAGTGGCACCGGCTGCGGGCAGCTGAAGGGGAAAGGCAGGACAGAGGCAGCTGTTGGGAGGTCCTCCCACAGCTCTAGGCAGGGCCGGGGGAATACAGGAGAGACGAGCAGGACCTCAGGGTGGGAGAGGGCGGCTGTCCTCCTGGTAGAGCCCAAGCCGGGCCAGGATCCAATGAGCTCCAGGCTAGGAGGGGCAAACAGGTGGGGGGGGCCTGCCTGCAGCAGCAGGTCCTGGTCGGAAGAGGAGGAGGGGAGGGGGAGCAGGTCAGGACACGTGGAGCAGGTAGCCAGGCCAAAGCTCCCCTGCCACTCAGCCCTGACTCTCCACTGGGGACCAGTGCCAGGCCGGGGCAAATGGGGGTCTCCCTCTCTACTGTAGAAGGCAGGGCACCTAGCACATGCCTCATAATGCCTGAGGGGGATCCCCATGCATTCAGTCTAAGAACTGACACCCCAAGATTTCAGCCATCCAACATGGGCCTAGTGAGCACCTATCATGTGCCAGGAACCCCAGGGGCCCTGATCCTTCCAGTCTGTAGGACAAGACAGACTCCAGGGGAACATCACTAAGCCCCCTGCTCCCCACATTCTATTTCATTTTGTAGCTCCCCCCTCAACTTCACTTCCTTCCCAAAGCCCATCAAGCACGAATCTGGTGCAGACACTGGAGAGTCCAGGACAAGCAGGGCTCTAATGAGGGTCTGAGCCCTGTGCGCAAATGTGCTGACAAAGGATCAGCAGGAAGGATACCAACACCTGTTGGCAGGGAGGGCAGGCAGACCATGGAGGGCTTCTAGGAGGTGGCAACAGTGAGCACTCACTAGAGATAAGTATGCGTAGCCCCCAATCTGTCAAGTGGGAAAACTGAGACCAAGGGGCTGCACCAATGTCATGTGGCCACTTGATGGTAAAGAACCAACCCAGATTCTGGTCTCTGCAGATCGAGTCCCAAATGCCCAGCACTGCATTAGGTGTAGAAGTACCTTAGATGCCATCCCTACCCCATCATCCTGAAGCAGGTTTGGCACCCAAGACATCGGACATGTGAAACCATGGCAGATGGGAGAGAAGCAGCACCTTAAAGTTAGACTGGTGGGAGCTGCCTGCAGCAGCAGGTCCTGGGAGGAGGAGGAGGAGGGGACACGTGGAGCAGGTAGCCAGGCCAAGCCTCTCCAGCCACTGGGTTCAGAGTCCAAGGCCCTTGCTTGAGAGTCTCAAGGGAGCGGACACCCCCCTCCCCCAGCTCCTGCAGAGTCCAGCTACTGCTGCCCACCCCAGGAGAGCAGCCCTAAGTCTAGGGCCACAAAGGGACAGGGAATGGGACCTGTCCATGAACAGTCACCCAAGAGAGACCGCAGTTCTTGGACAGATGCGGAAGCTAAGCTCCAGAAACAGAGGGTTAGCCAGGTCTCCCAACTCCTCATCTAGGACCAACAGCCCCCAGGACACACGTCCCAGAACTGTCATGAGCTTCTGGGGTCACAAGCACAAGTCACTTAGTGCTTGTGCAAGTGTGACCCTGAGAAGAGTCCTCCTCTGTTGCTGGGATCTGGGTGAGCTCTTAGGACACCAGGCCCCAAGTGGGTGCTGGCACCTTGACCCCTGATCCCTAAATCTCTGCCTTCATATCCACATGAGGGATCCATAAAAATGCAGTGCTCAAGGTAACCCCCAAACTCTGCCTCTCTAGGGTGCCCAGCTCCTCATTCTGCCCATGCTTCCCTCTGCATTTATGAAGTCCCTACTGTGTGCTCTGTATCCAGCTAAGTCCCAGAGGACCCACAGGTCCACATGGGAAGTGTGCCGTATTGAAGACTGCATGTGGAGGGGTCAGTCTGGCAGCCTGGCTCATCTACGAGGGTCCTGGAATATGGCAGACAAGGCCTTCTCTAAGACCTTGAAACTCTTCCTCTATCCTTACAGAGAACATCCATTTACTGGGCCTTGTCTGACCCTAGCCTGGGTGCCTCCAAAAGAGGACATTCTTGAGGATGGAATCACGGCTACCCTACAACCTACTTATTTCACCTAGAGGCCCAGAGAAGGGAGCCCATACCCCTAGGGTCACACAGCAATTCAGTTTTGCCTCAGTCCACCCAACACAAAGGGTCACAAGATTCCTCCAGACAAGGCTGCTCCCCAGACACATTTATCCCTAGGGTAAAACCCATCTATCCCCAGGTAGGACTGTCCTAACCTCTCCAGGCACCACAAAGCCCCTTAGTCACTTTCTCCCTAAGCCCAGCCTCCTTCCCCCAGGGCATAATTCCAGCAAAGAGGCTCGCCTTCAACTCTCGGCCCCTCAGGAGGCTCAAGCCTCCCCACACCTCACTCCTACCAGGGACCCCTGTCTCGGAGCTCCTTGGGGATGAAACCCCATTACTCTCTGAGCACCTCAGCTCAGGTTCTGCGGGTGCCAGGGGGGAAAATGGATCCAGCTTGCCCATTTGAGGGGGTGGGGGGTGGATTGGGGGAGTGTTACCCACTGGCCTGGTGTGGCAGGGAGGGAGCTGGGTCCTGGGACAACTCATCTGGCCAAGTGCTTTACAAGAATACACCCCCGGGGACCTAAGTCTTTCCAGTCATGGGGGAGAGAAAGTGCTCCCCAACTCCATGAAAAAAAACCTCAACCTTTCTGCACCCCCAGAGCAGGGGTCCCTCCATCAGACCGGCCGGGAATAGGAACCACCTGAGAAACAATGGTCTGGACACAGAGGGGTCCTGGGGCCATTGACCCAGGACCCAGAGCCGATGCTGGCCCCTTTCGAGCTGCAGGGAGGTCCAGCCACTCTACAGAGTACCGGCAAGAGGTTTGGCCATCAACTTGCCTGCGACCTTGGAGAGACCCAGCTCCTCTCTCCCAACCCAACTGCTTTCCAAGAGCTCACCAGCGAATGGAGGGGTGTCCCTCCTTTAGGTGCGCGCCCCAGGGTTACTTTGGCAGGCACATATCGGCACCCCGTCCCCCCACCGCCACCGTCACTTGCCCTCCGGGTGAGCTAGGAGGGGCTGGCTCGGTCGCCCTCCACACTCCCCACCCCGAAACCCCCAAACGCTCCGAGGACTCTTCCATCTTCCCGGCTCCACGCCGGCTCGCCCGACCTCAGCCCCAGGCCGGGCTGGGGGCGCAGACCGTCCCGGGTGGGGCGCAGGCGGGACCCCCACTCTCCCGCCCCAGGAGGCAGCGGCGGCCGAGACCCGGCGCCGGCCCCCCGCGCGCGGACCCACCAGCTCCACATCCCGGTCCGAGGTGCCCGGCGTCGGCTCCCCGCGCCGCTCCGCGCTGCGTCCCCGCCCGCCGCCAACTCCGCCCCGGGCCGGCAGGGTGTCCCGCTGCCTGTCAGTCCCGCCCGCAGCCAGTCGGTCGCTCTGCGCCGCCTGGGACCGCGGCTCCGGCGCCCGCCGCGCCCCGCCCCTGCCCGAGGCGGGTCACGTGGCCGAGGGGCGGCCCCAGGACACGTGCCCGGCCACGCCCCTCCGCCCGCCGGACGCGCCGAGCTCGCCCTCGCTCCCGGGCCGCCCAGCCCTGGAGTCGGTGAAGAACGGCCCCTTGATCAGGCGCCCGGCCTCCGCCGCTGGTTCTCTCCGCAGCCCCCTCCGCCCGGCACCGCGCAGGAGCCTCACAAAGGCGGCGAGTCTCAGATGCTCCCGGGATTGTCACTCAGGCCCGCAGACACCCTCCTACCCCCTCCTCCGTCTTCCAACCACGTGCTTCTTCCCGGAGCTCCCGGCTCAGCACCTGCCCCGCAGTGACACTCTGCCTCAGCCCTACTTTGGGGATCCTTATCCCCAGGGGGTATCTGTCTTTGGCCCAAGCCCCCCACCCAGCCTCCCCAAACAGGGGCCTGCCATTCTCCAGCCACGGGACACCCTGCCCATCCCTGCCTCTGCCCCCTTTCCACCATCTACCCTCTGCAGAACAACATGGCCCACACGTGCCTGTGGAGTCCCGCAGCCTCTGAAAACCTTTCCCTGAGTCTCTGACCACTACTCTACCTGCCCGCCCCTCAGCCCCCCGCTCCCTGACCATTGGCCAGAACTTCAGTCTGGACCTGGAGCCAACGAGGCCAAGCTCCCTTCTCTCCTGCCGGTGACTGGGCTTCTACGGTCTGGCTCTGGAGAAGGACTGAGGGTTGGAGACAAGGACCTTCCCCTTCCAGACGCCACCAGAACTATCCGCGCTCCTCTTCCAGGCCACAGACCCTGGGGCCCAGGCTGAGTTCTTGACTGCTAAGCTACAGCCTAGCCCATGTCTGAGGGTGACAGGTCTTCATTTGGGGGACACATTTCATTCACTCATTCATTCAGCCACCCCTTCTGAGCACAATCTATGGGCCTTACAACCATGACAGGCGGACCTAGAAGGAAATTGTACAGATATATAGACCCTGCCTTCCTGGGACTCCAATATGGGATCCTCCCCCCTCAGCCTCCCCAGTGGCTGAGACAGGTGCATACCATTACGCCCAGATTGCCTACAGCATGACTTGCAAATGTGGTGTCTCTGGTCAAAAGAGAAAAGGGTGCTCCTTTCCCACCAAGGTACAGGACTTGTGAGTGGAGGCCAGGCTGGATTTCCTGCCTTGCCCACTCCCTTGGCCAACACCTTATCCAGTGAACAACCTGGGCAGCCCTCCATGGCATCCCTTCTAACTTTCCAGAACCATTCAGCCCAGGCTCCTACACAGGGTAATTGTTTGCAGGATTATGGCTTCCAGAGGACAGGGACCAGCTTGTTGGACCTGTGTTCCTCTACCCACCCGAGTCTAGCACAGATGTCAACATGTCTGTTGACTTGCTTCCTTCACCAGCTAAGCCTTGAGCAACTGCTGTCTTCCTGCTCCTATCTGTTCACCTTTTTCTTCCTTTTTTCTTCTTCTGTGCAGTCCCGGGGATGGAACTCAGACCTTGCAGATGCCGGCAAGTCGTCTGCCCCAGTGAGCTACATTTTCAGCCCTTTTTATTTTAAGACAGGGTCTCGCTAAGTAATTACCCAGGATGACCTTGAAATTTTGTTTTAGGGATAGAAGGAGGAGACACAGAAGGAGCCCAAAATAGAGCCTTGCCCTCTGAGTCCGCGAGCTGGGGCAGGAGATAACTCATGGTAGCCCTGACTAGGGGAATCTAAGGCGTAAAGAGGTTACAGCCCCAGAGAAGAGTCTGCAGCCTACGAGGGCTGCTTGACTAGGGAGGCCCTTGAGAGAGGCCTCAAAGGACAAGTGTGTGGTCACCATTCTGGGAACACTGACATCCAATTACTAACCAAAAATATCCTGTCCTCTGTGCATCCAGGTGACTGTGGATTCCCAGGCTTCACTGCCTCTTCCCAGAGCACAGTGAACCCTGTTCTTCCACTAAAAAGGGATGGGCTCAGAGAAGTTAAGGTACCTGTCTAATGTCACACAGCCAGGCGTGGTGAGGGCCAGTCTGCTTACACCAGTTTTCCAAAAAAATCAGCCCCCAAACCAGAGGGGTCACAGGACACTGCAGCTGCCAACAGTCAGAAGGGGGGCCCAGCAGGTAGAGAGGGAGAAATAAAGGTGTTTCCTCTGCCCACAAGCCACTGCCCTCTTCGACTTCCTTCCTGTATGGCCCCTGCCATTCCCATCCCAGGCTTGGTGGCCTTAACCACAGAGTCTTAGCTGAGGGCAGATGAGAAGCCTGGGTGACCCAGTCCCCGATTCTGGACTTAGGTGTGTCCTTGGCTCACTGTGTGGCCCAGAATGAGTGCCTTGCCCTCTCTGAGCTTCCATTTCCACTTCTGAACAACCGTCAAGTGGAACAAGGCAATCAGAGCTACCGGCTGGAGGTGACCTCGTAAGAGGCTCCTGAAACTTGCTCATAGGTCCATGCCAGCACCCTGTCGGGAGCCCAGCTTCCACCTGCCCCTGTGTTCACGCGGTGGCAGGACCCCGTCCCCCGTGTCCCAGGTCTGTAGCTCACCTGCCTGTGTCCCAAGGCTCCTCTCCCAAGCACGTCAAAAGGGCAGGACCCGGGCCTGATGGGGCGAAGCGTACAGTCCCCGAGCTCATGGCCAGGAACACTGGGCATGTCCCTCTGGCCGGGCACCCAGTGGGCTCCTTGGAGGCATCCATTCCGGAGGGGCCAGGTGGAGGGTCTCCGTGGATACCGCGGGAGGTCAGGTGGCTGGTGGCTGCTCCCCGCCCCAGGCGATCCCCACACTAACCTTTGCTATCTCTAGGAGCAGCAGCCCCAGAGGGCGTAGCCTCCCAGATGGGCCTCTATCTCCTCGACCCATAATTATTAACTCCCCGGCTCAGAGCAGCAGAAGAGCCAGGGGCCCTCCTTCCTGGGCTCTGGGCCAGGGGGGGTGGGAAGCTTCCCCTCGGAGCCTGAGGCCCTGGGCTTTCCCTAGGCACAAAGGGGGCTGCCGTCCCCTCACCCCTCTCCTCCCAGGTCGGCACAGTGGAGAGAGCCTGTCCGGCTGGTCCCGTGGACAGCTGGCTGTGTGGCCTTGGACAGGCCCTGGCCCACCAGCCCAGCCTCAGTAGCCCTTAACACTTTAGCCACCATGACCGCGGGACAGTTCTGTGAGCAGTTGGGAGCTCACCGCACTTCTAGCCCCTCTGTGCCTCAGTTTCCCCAGCCACACTGTCACCCTCTGAGGTGCACCAGGCCAGCAGCCGTGGCCCAGACCCTCTAAGCCTCCTGCCTCCCCCACACTCTCCCCTCTGTCTGCCATTTCCATCCCACCCTGTCTCTTTGCTCATCCCCCGTCCTCCAGGAAGCTGTCCCCTCTGCAGCTCAGCGCTGGGGCCCTCAGCTTTGCGTCATGAACGTCCTTGGGAACTCTCAGATCCTCTCGCAAGATCCTGACGGCCTTATGGCAGAGACCTGCCTGCTCTCCTCACAGTATCCTTCTCGGCACCCCTGGGCCTGGCGCCCGGTCAGCCTCGACCCCGGTGTGGAATGTCTGTAAATCTGTCTGAATTCTAATCCCCATTCTGCCCTTCTCTGGCTGGGTGACCTTGGGCAAGTCACTTAACCTCTCTGGGACTCAGTTCAACCATCATCTATAAAATGGGAAGGAGCACTTTCCCCCTGCGAACTTGTGAATCAAAGAAAGAAAGTAACCTTGGACAAGTGTCAGCCACGGCGATGAGTGGAAGCAGGGTTTCCTTTCCCCTTCTCCTTCCGGCTCCCTCCTCTCTCATGTGGGCCTCTGCGAGGAGCCAGTCCCCGGCTGCCCCACCCAGCGGATCACAATATCTCCCGGCTTTGGGCTTCCAGGCTCTCGGCCTAATGCAGACCAGATGCCGGCCTCCCTTTCCTGCGGTGAAGTTTCCATGGCCTGCTCCCACCCCCTTCCTGTTTTGGCTTCTGGCTCGTCCCCCCACTAAACCCTCTGGTGCCCCCACCTTCCTCTGCCCGGCAACCTTGGCCTCACCTGGAAACTATTAATGGGAAACAGGAAGTGGGAAAGGGGAGCATCTCCCATCACCCCGACAGGAGGAGGGGACGGGCTCAGCCCGCGGGGCAGGGGGAAGCTGCGGTGGGGACGGGGCGCGGGGCAGAGAGAGGCCTCTTTCTGGACCTGGAGACACAGCCAGCTTGCAAGACCTCACCCCCAGCTGCGACTTGGAAAAATCAGGACCAAAAAGACGCCGGCCCTGTCCTGCAAACCAGGAGACGGAGGCGCTGGGCCGGGCTGGACTTCCAGTAAAAGCCGTCGCCTCCAGGGGCTGCGTTCCCGCCTGGCCTCTCCTGCCAGGAGCCGGCCTGGCCACGAGGGGAGGCTCAGGAGGCTGCCCGGCCACCTCCAGGCTGGACGGCGGGAGCCAAGTGTGACACCTGGCTGGGCCCGGCACGTGGCAGGGCGGCCTTGGGCAGGCCCTAGGGACTGGGTGTTGGTGGCGATTGGGGAGGAGGGGGACTCCTCCTTTGTCCTCTCAGTCCTCTGACCCCTCAGGGCAGCCAGGGTGGCCCTCTGAGTGAGGACTGCCCGTTCCCATGGAAACAGCCGCTGAGGGCTGCCCCTGGCCACCCTCCCTGCTCCAGCTGTGGGGAGTGTTTGGACAACTGGGTGGAATGTTTTGTAGCCAGAATTCTCCCAGGATCCAGGCTCGGATTTCAAGAGGGAGGGAGGGAGGGAGGGAGGAGAAGATGCGGTGTGGAGGGAGGGGGTCAGAGGTGCCTGCGGAGGCCTCCAGGCCTGCCCGAGACCACTGCTACCCCCCTGGGCGGGGTGTGAGCTGGAGTCAGGCCCAGGCTCCTTGGGGAAGGGCAGGGCCCAGGGTGGAGGCTGCGATGGTGTCAGAGATTTGTCAGAGATTTCAGGCCCACGTGGTGAGGTCAGGCCCTGGGGACAGTCTGGGCTGAGCGAAGGGCTGGGCCCAGGAAAGCACTTTGAGAACACCAAGATCCTGGGACACAGACCCTTTCCCCATTTTGCAGATAGAACAGTTGGAGTCCTCGGGGCCAGGCACCTGTCCAGGAAGTCCCCACCTCACCCTCAGCTGCGGAGACCCACGCCACAGCAGGGAGTCCTTGTCCTTGCTCTTACACAGAGGTATCTGCAGCCTCGGGGAGCCTCGCATCCCCCTCCAGGGCAGAGCCCCTGAGAGTGGGATTCCTGTCCCATCTCCTAGAATAGGGCCAAGCCCCCCCAGTCCCCCAGCCCAGTGCCCAGGCCTCCCGGGCCCTCGAGTAAACCCTGACTGACAAGGTCACATGTTCTAGACCCAGCAACACACAAGCCAGCTTGAGCCTCGGTTTACCCAAGCTAAAATCGGGAGGATCCACTTAGTTTCACTGAACGCGCCATCATACTGTGGGGTGCTGGTGGGAAAGGGCAGGGGTGCTGGAGACCTCTTTAGAGACTTCATCTCTCAGTGAAGAAGCCACGGCAGCTAGAATGGAGAAAGGAAGGAGGGGGATGTTTCAGACCCAATAGTCCAGGAGTCCCATCAAGGCGCCTGGGGCCTGGTCTGGCTCCCCAGAGTGGAACCTGTTGGCTCACTCCGGCCTGGCCTGCGGGAGGATGCTCAGCCATCGGGTCGGATGGAATTCCAGGACCAAGCCTCGGGGGGAAAACAGGACTAGAACGTGGGGCGTGGCAGGGAGGGTCCTAGGACCTGTACTTAGGAGATCACACCCAGCTCACCCTGCAGTGGTCCTTTACTGCTTTTGGTGCCCCTTTTAAAGATTGGGGCCCGGGGAGGAGGAGGAGTGTGGAGGGAGAGAGAACTTGCATGAGGTTCCACACCCAGGGCTAAAAAATAAAAGGCGGGGGTGGTGAGGGGGGGGGACTTGAAAGAGGAAAGGATTTGGCCACTGGCTAACAAAATGAAGGATCTTAGATTTTAATCCAGGTTTGTCTGACTTGAAAGATTATCTTCTTATCCCTTCACCATTCACCCCCTCAGGAGGAATCATAAGGTGAGGCTTTTTAGAGAAAGTAGGGCTTAAAGAATAAACAAGATTTCATTATCCATTTAGAAATGGAGGGGTCCCCCGCTCAGTGGTGCACACCTCAGATCCCGGTAACTCAGGAGGCTGAGGCAGGAGGCCAGCCTCAGCAACTGAGAGAGACCCTGTGTCAACATAAAAAACAAAAAGGGCAGGGGATGTGGTTCAGTGGTAATAAGCCCTTGGGTTCAGGTTTGGGGCCTTGGAGACCAAGCTAAAGAATTTGGACTTTATTCTAAAAGCTCTAAGGAGACTGTTAAACATTTTTTAGCAGGAGAGAAAAATGATCCAAGCCCTTCTGTCAGTTTGTGCAAAGAAAAAAAAAAAAATAGCGAAGGACATTTGTTTGTCCCAAATCTGGGAAGGGACTTTCTTCAACTTGGAAGTGTTTAAAGAGATCTCAACAGAAAAGAACCCATAGGTCTGTTGACAGTGGAATGTAAAAGTTCTTCTTCCCGTGGAAAGCAAATAACCAAAATTAAAAGGCAAGTAACAAAGGGAAAATATTCTCAGCCAAAGGCCAGGTGTCAACATCTTTCACATAAGAGAACTGGCAAAAATCAGTAAGAAAAACACCGGAAGCCCAGAGACGTACCATTCATTCATTCCATCGATTGTTCCAAGGGCCCTAGCGCCAGGTGCTGATGCTAGGCGCTAGGTGAGTAAACAGACAGTTTCCGCATTTGTGAAATATGTGATCCGGGAGGGTGTCAGGTGTAGGGGGACATCTCATTATAGCTGTGTGTGATGGGTCAGGATGCGGGGAGAGCAGGGTGTTCTGGGAATATATTCAGGAACTCAACCTGGATGTGGGGCCTGGAAAAAATTCCCAAGGGGAAGGATTTGGGAGTGGGAAGATAAGAAGCTGCATGAGAATCAGGGACCAGATCATGTGGGGCTTTGAATACTGAGAGTTCAGATTTTATACTATGGACAAAGGGGAGTTATTGAAAGATTTAAACAGGAGTGTGATGTGATTAGATTTATATCTCCAAAAGATGGCTCTAATGGGGGTGTGTGGAATGGGCTAGAGAATCTCTACTCCTAGGATGTGGTGGACTTGGAGAAGCAGGGAATCTTTTTGCTACAGAAAAAGCATATCCTCAGCCAGACATGGTGGATCTGCTGGTAGCCCCAGCTACACAAGGGGCCAAGGCAGGAGGATCACGTGACCCTAGGAGTTAAGAGGCCAGCCTGAGCAACATGGTGAGTGAGCACACACACGCATGTACACACACACGCACGCACGTGCACACACACAATATCCTAGAGAAAGAGAGGCCATGATTCTTTGAGGCCTTGTTGTCCACCAAGATCTCCAAAAGCAGGCTGGGGTTGCAGCTAGTGATAGAGCACTTGCCAAATACATGTGAGGAGGCACTGGGTTTAATCCCAGCACCACCTAAAAAATAAGTTTTAAAAAAATATTGTTTCCACCTACCAACATCAACAACAACAAATCTCCAAAAGCTGCTTCCTCACTCCCAAACCTGGGAGCTTGGCCAAGAGGGAGATTAAGGGCTGAATCTCAGGCACCTCTATCAAATTAGGACCTTCAAGGAAAATTG
This sequence comes from Marmota flaviventris, assembly GCF_047511675.1. Lineage (NCBI taxonomy): Eukaryota > Metazoa > Chordata > Mammalia > Rodentia > Sciuridae > Marmota > Marmota flaviventris. The sequence goes on along the minus strand of NC_092506.1, from coordinate 10,893,374 downwards.
AAGAGTCCCATGTTGGTGGCATCCCCTGGCTCCTGACAGAAGCAGATGTAAATATTCTCTGGAACAAAGTGTCTGCATTATGTATGAGATTCCCATTGGTTAATATCGGGCGGTGAGCTCCCCGTCAGAGATCACTAGCACATAAACATGTGAGCCACGTGAATGAGAAGCAGAAACGACACACGTCAGATCTGGATGCTGTAGGACTCCAGATATTGCAGTCCTATATATAGCAAGGTCATGTATGAATTGAAGATGAAAAAGCAATAAGATTATCAAGGAGAACTGGATGATTGCCCAACAGTATGAATACACTTAATGCCACTAAGCTGTACATTTTAACATGATAAAGAAAAAAAAATATATATTTTTTGTAGTACCAGGCACTGAATCCAGGACCTTTCACACAGTCTAGGTGACTGCTCTGCCACGGAGCCACACCCCAGATCTTTTTAAATTTTTACTTTGAGGCAGGGTGTCACTAAGTTGACCAGGCTGGTCTGGAACTGGTGGTCCTCCTGCCTCAGTCTCCCTACTCACTGAGCTTACAAGCATGTACCACTGTGTCTAGGGGGGAAAAAAAGACATTTCTGACACACTTAAGCATAAGGTATTGTTGTAGTCTGGATGTGAGTTGTCCCCCAAAAGATCACGTGTGAGACAATACAGGAAGGTTCAGAGGAGAAATGATTGGGTCAGTATATATTTCATATCTGGTGAGTGGGACTTTCTCTGCTCTCTGAGTATCCTGTGAGCTGCTTCCCTCTACCACACACTTCTGCCATGATGTTAGCCTCACCTTGAGCTCTGAGGAATGGAGCCAGCTGCCTGTGGACTGAGACCTTTGAAATTGTGAGCCCCCAAATAAACTTTTCGTCCTCTACAGTTGTTCTGGTTGGGCCTTTTAGTCACAGCAGCGAACAAGCTGACAGTATAGACTGGAGATCGAAAAAAGTTACCAGAAAAAAAGAAAAGTGGCCAGATAATTAGTGGCCAGCAGGGGGGCAGAACTTTACCTCCCCTATATCAACAGCTGAGCTTTAAGACCAAAATATGTTATTTACTAACAATCTTTAAAAATAAAAGCTAAATTCACAAAAGATATGACAGTTCTAAACGGCCAGGTGTGGTGGTCCATGCCTGTAATGTCAGTGGCTCAGGAGGCTGAGACAGGAGAATATGGAGTTCAAAGCCAGTCTCAGCAACTCAGCGAGGCCTTTGGCAACTCAACTATCTCTAAACAAAATACAAAAAAAAAAAAAAAAAGGGCTGAGGATGTGGCTCAGTAGTTAAGGGCCCTTGGGTTCAATCCCCAGTACCAAAAAAAATAAATAAATAGATAAATTCATGGCCTAAAAATACGTAAAGCAAAAATCATTAGAGCTACAGGAAGAAATTAGGCAAATCTACCTTTAAATTATGAATACCAATGGAACTCTCTCGCTAACAGACCTAGGAAGCAAAATGTCAGAGGTGACAGCAACAGAAATCTCTGGCATTGGTAATAAAGGTTAAAGTATGAAGCAGGGGCTGGGGACATAGCTCGGTTGGTAGAGTGCTTGCCTCGCACGCACAAGGCCCTGGGTTCAATCCCCAGCACCCCCCCCCCCCCCACACACACACACAGGAGCATTAGTTCAAAGCTAATTGAGAATCCCATCCCTAGGTCCTCTCCCTACTTCATGCCACTGGGGACCTTCCCCTTCTGAGTTTAGCATAAGACTGGGAATTTTTCTCTGGAGATAGCAAAACAGAGTGTCCCTGGGCACCTCCAGAGATTAAGCGATGGAACACATGCTGAAAACAGACCCCCAAACCTCTTCTATTACTCAGTGGCCAGCAGGGTGGCAGAACTTTACCTTCCAGCTGTCCTTCTTGGGGCCTCTGGCCAGCCCAGGAAGGGAGCCCCTAAGGTCAGTATTCCCCAGCAGACATCCAGCCAAGGACGTCACATTGTGAAGGTCAAAGCCAACATGCGGAGCAGTGGCCCATCAGTCGTTGAATGTCCTCTCCCACCACCCACCTTTTTTTATTTTGAGATGGGGGTCTCACTGTTACCCAAGTTGACATTGAACTTGGGATCCTCCAAGCCTCAGCCTCCTTCTTAGCGGGGATCACAGGTATGCACCACCACACCCCGCTAAACTCCCCCCATTCTGAATAATGAGCAGGCGACAGAGGTTTATTAGCCAACCAAGGAGAACCTCTAACGTGAAAGGAACCAAACCCAGGAAGCATGAAAAAGCAACTTGCAGGAAACAGAGGCTCTGCAGGGGGAAGAAGGGGGTGGGGGAGGGGAGAAGGGAAGAGCCAGCTTTAGTATCCTCAGAGAGAGAGAGACTGACTCGTTGCATTCCTGAAATAAGAACTGATTCTATGAAAGTAAGCATTCGGAGAGCATGAAGAACTCTTGGAATCAACGTATATCTTTAAAAAGTAAGGCAGCTATGGAAACCCAAGAAGCAGCGTACAACATTGATGAAATATCCAAAAAACAAGCAAAAAGAAAGAAATAGAATATAGAGAAAGAGTAGACTACTAGAGGATAGATTTAGGAGGGTCGATACCTAATTTACAAGAGTGAACAGAAGTAAATGAAGGAACAGAGTATCCAACAATTCAAGATCATTTCCAAGAACTGACATATATCAGTTTTCAAACTCCTTGTGCCTCAGAGAGTCAATGTAGAATTTGAGAACACTGGGACAAAAAGAAGACGTGACAAGCCCCCATAAACACGGAAGGAGTCAAAACAAGGAGTCTGGAATCAGAATGGATTCGAACCTCACAACGACCCAAGAAGCAAGAAGACAGGAAAGAGTCCCTCAAAATTCTGAAGGAAAAGTGTCTCCAACCTGGAATTCCATGATGACCCAAGTATCATTCAAGTATGAGCAGAGAATAAAGGGACGTTTGGGTATCCAAGACCTCAGGAAAACTTCCACATGCTCATTTCTCAAAAAAAGCCCAAGGGTGATGCTGTGGTCTAAATGTGGCCCTCAGATTCCTCGTTGGAACTTAATTGCTAATGTGATAATATTAAGAGTGGGGAGCTTCAGAAGGTCCTTAAGTTATGAGGATGGAGTCCTCTTGAATGAGATCAGTGGCCTTATAAATAAAGTGAAGGGAGCAGCTAGCGCCTTTTGCCCTTCCGCCTGTGTCCCCTCCTCTACGTGAGGATGCGTCAAGAAGGTGCCATCTTGGAAGCCGGGGGGAAGCTCTTACTAGACCCTGAATCTGCTCGCACCTTGATCTTAGACTTCAATTAGCAAACGATTGAAAATCAGACAGTAAAAAGATATGAATAAAATAAGACACTCAAGTCCAAAAATCTTATCCAATTATAATTTTAAGCCCCAAATTTTGTCATCTAAATGAAGTATGGGTAAGAGACTGGTATAATACATTCTAGGGGGGTGAAAATCCCTTTTTATTTCTGGAATTGTGGAACTAGAAAAACAAGACATCCATTCCCCAAATGCAATGTTGGATTGGCACAGTATAACAGTTACAGATATCTCCACTCCCAAAGAGAAAATGGAAGAGAGAAAGGAGTCCTGGGTCCCAGGCAATTCCAAAATCCAACAGAGCAAATTCCATTAGGCTTGGAGGAGGGGAATCCTCTGTGACCCACAGTTTCAGCCTTTGCACCTGTGGCTTTGACCTCTGGGCCTGAAAGTCATCCCTTTGAGCAATTCTTCCTCTTTCTTTTCTTTCTTTTCCTTCCCCCACCACCCTTTGTTTGCAGTACTGGAAACTGAACCTAGTGGTGCTTTACCACTGAGCTACACTCCCAGCCCTTTTTATTTTTTATGTTGAGACAGGGTCTGGCTAAATTGCTGAGGCTGGCCTCGAACTTGCCATCCTTTTGCCTCAGCTTTCCGAGTAGCTGGGATTACAGGCGTGCACCACCACGCCCAGCTCATTCTTCCTTTCCTTTAAAGGGCAGCACTTGTTTGGAGCTGAGCAGTTTTATAAACCTGCTTCCCGTCTGTAGCACTCTTGGAGTCCATCAACCTTTCTTCCTTTTCATTTTGTCGGTTCCTCTCTCAGTCTAGACGGCAGCATTTCTACCATTCTTAAAAATCTTGTGGTTCTCCTGTGTATTGCCACAGGGATCTGCATCATTAAATAAAAGGGTCCTCCACGGATCCTTCCTGGGGAATCTGCTCTCCATTCTGACCGTGCTGACATGGTTGAGTGGATCTGTGACTCAGGTACCTGATACCCTCAGCAGTAGCAAAAGGGGCTTGAGCCTCACCAACAGCCTGCCCTTTAGCACACCCTTTCTTGACAGTGCACCGTCTCATTTTATCGTCTTTTGCAATCTGCATGGGATGAGAATATATCCTAAATCATCAAGTGCTGGTTCGTTTTTCGCTTAACGGTTCCTCTTGGAACTCTCTGTATCTTTTACCACACTCAACAAAAAGAAACCAGCCTGCACCTTCAACTTTTGCTTGCACGTCACCTCAGCTAAATATCCAAGCTCATCACTTGCGAGTTCTGCTTTCCATACAACTAAAGGGCACAGTACAATGAGACTTCCTGACACTACGTAACAGGCATCTCTTCTCCAGTTTCCAGTAACATTTTTTTTTTTCTTTTTGCTCAGTCGTCACGAGCAGCCTTAAACATTCATCGTTCTGATCAGTGGGTTTCTTCTGCCATGCTTCTCAGAATTCTTCCAGGCTTTCTGGGCGTGGTGGTGCACAACTGCAGTCCTAGCAACCCAGGAGGCTGAGGCAGGAGGATCGCAACAAGTTCATGGCCAGTCTCAGCGACTTAGCAAGGCCCGAAGCAACTTAGTGACCGTCTCAAAATAAAAAGGGCTGGGGATGTAGCTCAGGGGTTAAGTGTCCCTAGATTCAACCCCTGGCACCCCCCTCCCCACCAAAAAAATCTTCTAGCCTCTACACATTACCCAATTCCAAAGCTTACCTCTACACTTTTGGGTATTTGTTACAGCAGTACCCCACTCTGGGTTCCAAAATAAATCTGTATTAATTTTCTACAGTAACTGTAACAAATGACCACAAATTAGGTGGATTTAAGCAACGGAAATTTATTTTCTTGCACTCTTGAGGCAAAAGTCAAAAAATCAATAGTACTAGGCTGAAAGGAAGATGTTGGTAGCTCAGTGTTTGTTTCTTCAGAAGCTCTAGGGAATAATGTGCTCCTTGCATCTTCTGGCTTCCTGTGAGTGTCAGAGTTCCTGGTGATGGCGACATCCATCCTCTATGAACTCACATTCTTTGAATATGAATTCTTCCTTGCTCTGTGTCAGATCTCTTTGCTTTCTTCTTATAATGGGACATTCAGAGCCCACCCTAGAGATCAGGATAATCTCCCCACCTCAAGATTCGTAAACTTGATTACATCTGCATTAGATCCTGTTTAAGGGGACCATGACAGGTTTCAGAGACTGAGAACTGATATGTCTGGGGAGCATTTCCCCACTCCCCACAGTTATATTATATATAATATTCATGAGATGGAATATTATACAGTGGTAAAAATGAGTAAGCTGTGCCCACATAAAGTACAGGTGAGTCATAGGGACATAATTTTGAGTAAAAATGATGTTCTAGAAAACTGCATCACAATCATATACTCCTTTTTATATTTTTAGTTTCTTTTCCTTCTGGGATGTAAGCCTCATAAAATCAGAGCCTTGTTTTGCTCACTGCTGTATGTTCAGTGACTGGAAGGGTGACTATTAGGAAAAGATACCAAACAAATCATTGCTGAAAGGATGAATTTTAAAACATAATATTGCAATATAATATTGAATGAAAAAATATAATGCAGATTTTATATACGGAATCATTATTTTTATGTGAAAATTCTATGTTTAAAAATAAAGGACCAGGAGCCAGTTTGCGGTGGCAAATGCCTGTAATCCCAGCGGCTCTGGAGGCTGAGGCAGGAGGATTGCGAGTTCAAAGCCAGTCTCAGGAATGGCGAGGCACAAAGCAACTCATGAGACCTTGTCTTTAATAAAATACAAAATAGGGCTGGGGGTGTGGCTCAGTGGTCGGTCGAGTGCCCCTGAGTTCAATCCCCGGAACCTAAATAAAAAAGGACCAGGGCTGGGGACTTCGCTCAGTGGTAGAGCACTAGCCTCACATGGGCTCAATTCCCAGCAATGCAAAATAAATAAATAAATGGAAATAAAAACAAAGGACCAGATGTCAGTAGAGAAGGCAGAGCCGGGGGCTTCAGGAGTCCACAGGGCTGTGGAAAGCTCCCACGTGGTCCTGAGGATAGAAGTGACATCTCTGGGGCTGGTGTGTACAGAGGAGAACCGAGAAGGACCTGCACTCCCACCTCTAGCTGATCTTCAGGTGCCGCGCAGGGACAAAGTGAGAGCAAGACAAAGCTGTAGACGCCGGCTGAGTGTCTGAGGTGTGTTTCAGCACACATGCAGCCATCTGCAAGGACTGCTGTTCCATTAACTAAGAGAAGCTGCCAATTCACTGGGCTAACGGATCGTGGACGACTGGGGTCACACACAACAAAAGGACAGACTTTATAAAATGAATTCAGAAAAGTCACTAATGAAACGACTACCACAAACCCCAACAACAAGGCCTGGGGTGGTGGGGAATCTACTTTCCAGAGTGGCTACACTATAATATTCAAAATGTCCAGTTTAATGCTAGGCAAGGTGGTACACACCTGTAATCCCAGTTATTTGGGAGGCTACAGTGGGAGGATCACAAGTTCAAGGCCAAACTCAGCAACTCAGAGAGACCCTGTATCAAAGTAAGATAGAAAAGGGGCAGGGGATGTGGCTAAGTGGTAGAGCACCCCTGGGGTTCAATCCCTCATACGGTTAAAAACAACAACAACAAAAAGTCCAGTTCAGAACAACACTTATGAAGCATTCGAAGACACAATAAATCATGGTTTATACACTGGGGGAAAACAGAGAAATCCTTGAAGAAGCATAGAGATTGGATCTCATAGACAGAGATTTTAAATCAACTCTTTAAAATATATTCAAACACCTAAAGAAAACCACATGCAAATATTTAAAGGAAGCCATAGTAATGATATCTCACCAAATAGAGAATACCAATAAAGAGATAGAAATTATAAAAAGGAAACAATTAGAAATTCTGGAGTTGAAGAGTGTAATAGCTGAAGTGAAAAACCCACAGAGGAAGTTCAGCAATAGATTTGAGCTGGCAGGAGAAAGAATTAGCACACCACATGCCCCATGATAGAGCAATTGAGATCAACCACCTAAGGAAGCAGAAAGACAAAAAGAACAAAGAAAATGAACTGAGCTTAAGAGACCTGTGGAACGTGATTATGCATAACAACCCATGCATAGTGGAAGTCCCAAAAGGAGAAGAGGAATGAGAAGGTGTAGACGGAATATGTGAAGAAATAATGGCCCCATACTTCTACAGTTTGTTATAAGATATAGTCTGTGCATGAAAGAAGCCCAATGAACCCCAGATAGGATAAACTAAAAGATGAACACTAAGACCCACTATAAGCAAACTGTTAACAACTAAAGACAAAAAGAATCCTGAAAACAGTAAGAGAAAAGCAACTCATCACATATAAATTAACTTCAATAAGATTAATGATTGAGGGCTGGGGCTGTGGCTCAGTGGCAGAGCGCTTGCCTCACACATGTGAGGCACTCGGTTCGATTCTTGGCACCATATATAAATAAATGAATAAAATAAGATAAAGTCCATCAACAACTAAAAAACAAATTAATGATTGATTTATTACCAGAAATCATGGAGGCAGAAGGTGATAGGATGATATACTGGAAAATTGGGGGAATATGAAGATCAGATTCTAATTTCATACCCAGCAAAACTATCCTTCAGAGATAAAGAGCCATCTTTATCCTCAGGCTGATTTTAAAGGATATGAAAGTAAACCAAAATAACATGAAAAAATGAAGAACACCAACAAGTCAAGGTCACTATACAGGTAAATACACGTCATGCTGAAGTTTGGATCCTGAATGTCCTCCAAAGGCCCATGTGCTAAAGGCTTGGTCCCCAGCCTGGGGTACTATTGGTTAGTATTAGGTAGGTAAAAGTGGGGAAGATCCCAGAAAGAAGTGAGGTCACTGGGGTCATGTGTGCTCTTATAGGAAAGATTGGAAACCTGTGCATTCCTCCTTCTCTTTCTTTCACTTCTGAGATGCTATGATGTGAGAGGCTTCTTTGCACCACACACTTTGCACCATGATGTGCTGCCTCACCACAGGTCCAAACGCAATGAAGCCACCAACCATGGACTGAAACTTCTGAAACCAGGGGCCCAATTAAACTTTTTTTCTTCATAAGTGGTTTATCTCAGGTATTTTGTCACAGTGATGAAAAGCTAGTTAAGACAGATTAATATAGCAGTATGAATATATTTTTAATTTTTAACTCCTCTTTTTCCCCCCATATCATTTAAAAGGCAACTGCAATAACCATAAATCTACGTTGATGGACATATGACATATAAAGATGTACTTAGTGGGGATAAGAACATAAAGCACAGGGGATGAAGCTATAGGACTGCAAAGTTTTATGTACTATTGAAATTAAGTTGGTATTAATTAAAACTAGATTATTAAAAATTATGATGGTTTTCTGGGCATGGTGGCACTTTACTGTAATTATAGAAACTCAAGAGGCTGAGGCAGGAGGTTTGCAAGTTTGAGGCCACCCTCGGCAAGTTTGTGAGACCCTGTCTCAAAATAATAATTTTTTTAAAAAAGGGCTGGGGACATAGCTCGGTGGTGAAGCACCCCTGGTTTCAATCCCAGCACAAACACACACATACACATACACACACACACACACACAATGAGTGGATGTGGTGGCACACTTCAGTAACCAGTGACTCAGAAGGCAGAGTCAGAAGGGTCACAGGTTCAAGATCAAGTCTCTCAGGGAGACTCTTGTTTCAAAATAAAAAGTTCTGGGGATGTGGCTCAGTGGTAAAGTGCCCCTGGGTTTAATCCCTAGTACTGTAAGAAAAAAAAAAAAATTAATGGTAATCCCCAGGACAACTACCAAAGAAAAAACTAAAATAGTTTAGTAAAATAAATAAAAAAGAAACAAATAAATACATTTTTAAAAAAGGAGCCAGGTGTGGTGGGGCATTCCTGTAATCCAAGCAGCTTGGAAGGCTGAGGCAGGAGGATTGTGAGTTCAAAGCCAGCCTCAGCAATTTAGCGAGGCACTAAGCTACTCAGTGAGACCCTGTCTCTAAATAAAATACAAAATAGGGCTGGGGATGTGGCTCAGTGGTTGAGTGCCCCTGACCCTAGTACCAAAAAAAAAAAAAAAAAAAAATCAAGATTAGCAGAACTAATGTTTTGTTTATTCATTTTTGGTACCAGGGATTGATCCCAGGGGCAACACACTACATCCCTAGTCTTTTTTATATTTTATTCTGGGACAGGGTCTTGCCTAGTTGCTTGGGGGCCCCTCTATATTGCCGAGGCTGGCCTTGAACTTGTGATTTTCCTTTTTCAGCCTCCCAAAGTGCTGGGATAATAGGTGTTTGCACACCACACTCAGCCCAGAGCTGATTTTTTAAAAACATGATTCAACTCTGCTGTCTACAGGAGCTTCTCTTTAGATGGAATGACCCACGTAGGTTGAATGCAAAAGGATGGAGAAGCTTTTGCATCAAAACGAACCAAGAGACAGCTCAGATGGTCACACTGACATTAGAGAAAAGTAGACATTAAGGCAAGGGTCGTTACAAGGAACAAAGAGAGACATGACATGATGATAAATGACTCCGTCCATCAAGAACACACAAGGATCATGAACATATACACTCAGATAATAACGGAACTCCCAAAATATTTGAAGCAGAAATGGATAGAATCAGGGCTAGGAACGTAGCTCTGAAGTATAGCACTTCCCTACACACGCATGCTCTCCCTCACATTGCAACAGCAACAAAAGTGTAAGGAGTGTACAGAATCACAGGGAAAAACAGATAGACCAGCAAGAATCGCTGGAGACTTTCAACATCCCACTTCAATAAAGGGATAATACAACTAACAACTACACACAAAATAACAAAACAAAACTTGAACAAGAAAACATATTTATACCTAACTCTTCCCAACAACAGCAGAATAAACATTCTTCTTCTTTGTCTTTTTTTTTTTTTTTTTTTTTTTTTTGGTGGTGGTGGGGGGCGACCAGAGATTGAACTCAGGGCCACTCGACCACTGAGCCACATCCCCAGCCCTATTTTGTATTTTATTTAGAGACAGAGTCTCATAAAGTTGCACCTTGCTCAATTGCTGAGGCTGGCTTTGAACTCACAATTCTCCTGCCTCAGCCTCCTGAGCCACTGGGATTAGAGGTATACGCCACCCCAGGCTAAATATTCTTCTTAAGGGCACACAGAACATTCCCCAGGATAGGCCGTATGTCAGGCCATAAAACGAATTTCAATAAATTGAAAGACTTGAAGCCATATGAAGTATCTTCTTTAACAAAAAAAATAGAATAAAATTAGAAATTAATAACAGAAGAAACACTGAAAAAAATCACAGATGTGTCAAGATTAAATAACACATTCTTAAATACCCAATGGATTAAAGAAGAAATCACAAGGGAAATTCGATAAGATAAATGAAAGTGAAAACTTAGTGTATCAAAACTTATGAGACACAGCAAAGGCATTACTTAGAGGAAAAGTTAGAGATACAAACACCTGCATTAAAAAGAAGAAAAATCTCAAATGAATAAACTGAACTTCCAATATAAGGAAGTAGAAAAAAAATAGACCCAAATCAAACAGAATAAAGGGTATAATAAAGATTAGAGTGGATAAAGGATATATAGAGAGAAATAACAGAAATCTGGGCATGATGGTGCACACCTGAAATCCTAGAAATTCAAGAGGCTGAGGCTGGAGGATCACAAGTTTGAGGCCAACCTTAGCAATTTAGCAAGGCCCTAAGCAACTTAGGAAGAACCTGTGTCCAAAAAAAAAAAGAAAGAAAGAAAGAAAAGAAAAGGGCTGGGAAAGTGGTTAAGTGGTAAATCACCCCTAGGTTCAATTCCCAGTACCAGAGAGAGAGAGAGAGAGAGAGAGAGAGAGAGAGAGAGAGAGAGAATAACAGGAAGAATCAAAACAACAAAAGATGGTTCTTCAAAAACTCAACAAAATTGGACTTTTCACTCTTGAGATAGCCTGCATTCTCCCTTGAATGTATACCCCTTGCTTTCCTAAATAAATCCCTGTGTCTCAAAAACAAACAACAACAACAAAAATCTCCAAAATCAATTAACCTTTTGTTAGCTTGACCAAGAAAAAAGAGAGAAGACTCAAATTCAAATTTGGAATTAATTTGCTATAAATCTTACACATATAAAAAGAGTTATAAGAGTTCCATGAACAATTATATGGCACCAGTAGATAATCTAGATAGAACGGGCACACTCCTAACAACTCACAAACTACCAAAACTGACTCGAGAAGAAGTCGAATACCTGAATAGCCCCAAACATGAGAATGAATCAGTAATCAAAAATTTCCAATAAAGAAAAAAGATGAGGACCAGATTGTTTCACTGGTGAATTCTCTCAAACATTTTTTTTTTTTAAATAAACACCAATCTTTTTCAAACTCTTCCAAAAATTAAAGGAGAGTATACTGCATAACTCATTCTATGATGCCCGTATTACCCTGCAACAAAAGCCAGACAAAGACATCACAAGGAAAAAAAATCTACAGACTAACATCCCTTATGAATATGAGTACAAAATCCCCCATGATATACTAAAAAATTAAAGCCAGCAATTCAGTAAAAAGGATTTTACATCATGGGATTTATTCTGGTCACGCAAGCAAGGGAAGTTCCACAAATGAAACTCAATCAGTATAATATACTAACGTATTAAAATAATGAAAAATAGGCACACACTTTTCTCAATTGGTGCATAAAACTAATTTCACAAAGCCAACATGCTTTCATGACAAAAATACTCATGAGACTAGGAATAGAAGGAAACTTCCTCAACCGGATGAAGGCCGTCTGTGAACACCCATAGTTGATATCATGCTTAATGGTGAAAGACTGAACATTTTCCTCCTAAGACCAGGAACAAGATAAGGGTGGCTAGCCTTATTCCTTCTACTCAACATGTTACTGGGTGTTCTATCAAGGGCAGTCATAGAAGAAAAAGAAACAAAGGCACCACATTAGAAAGGAAGAAGTAAACAACATTATTCACAAATGGCCTTATCTTACATATAGTGAAAATCTGAAAGAATCCACACAGAAACCATTACAGTTAGTAAATGAATTCACCAAGTTGCAGAACACAAGACTAACATATAAAAATCAGTTATATTTCTATACATTAGCAATCAGAAATCTGAAAAAAAATTTAAAAAAATAATTCTTTTTATAATAGTATTTTTAAAACCCCACAAAATACTTAGGGATATTTTTAACCAAGGAAATGCAAAACTTATATACTAAAAACTATAAAAACATTATTGAGCAGGATGTGGTGGCACGTACCTGTAATCTGCTCCAGAGGCTGAGGTAGGAGGATTGCAAGTTCAAGCCAACCTCAGAGATTAGTGAGATCCACTTTAAATATATATATATATATATATATATATATATATATATATATATATATATATTTATTTTAGTTTTAGGTGGACACAATCTCTTTATTTTATTTTTATGTGGTGTTGAGGAGGGAACCTAGTGCCTCATGCATGCTAAGCCATCACTCTACCATTGAGCCATAATCCCAACCTGAGATCCACTCTTAAAATAAAAAATAAAAATATCTGGGGAATATAACTAAGTGGTAAAGTGACCCTAGGTTTCACACACACACACACACACACACACACACACACACACACACACACACAGAGAGAGAGAGAGAGAGAGAGAGAGAGAGAGAGAGAGAGAGGGAGAGAGGTGGGGGGATAGAAAGAGAGGGAGAAATTAAAAAAAAAAAAACTAAATAAGTGAATAGATATTCCATGTTCATATGTTCATAGATTGGAAGACTTGATGTTATAAAGATGGTGCATTAGTCAGCTTTATTTTGCTATGACAAAATATCTGAGATAAAGGAGGAAAGATTTATTTCATTCATGGTCAGTTTGTTCCATTTTTTTTCTGGGCCTGTGGTAAGGCAGAATATCATGACAGGGAACAAGTCGGGGGAGAGAGAGAAGGGCCAGGTCCTCATATGTCCTTCAAGGGCACACCTCAATGATCTATCTGCATCCTCCAACTAGACTCCACCCACTAAAGTTTCCACAACCTCCCAAGAGTGCCATCAGCTGGGCAGGGAGCCTTACACATGAACTTTCGGGAGGCAATTTAGATCAAAACCATAACAGATTATAAAGCAAACCACAGAGTCACTGTAAAATATTTGTATTTTGTCTTTTTTGATGCTATTGTAATTGTTGTTGTTTTGTTCCCCATTTCACCCCAGGGTCTCATACATGTCACATAGGTGCTACACAGCTAAGCCACATTCCCGGTCCCAATAGAATCGTTTTCTTAATTTCATTCTCAGATTGTTCATTGCTAGTGTATAGAAATATAACTGAGTTTTTTTTTGTTTGTTTGTTTTTTGCAATACTGGGGATTAAACCCAGAGGTGGTTTAACACTAATCTACATACCCTGCCCTTTTCATTTTGATATAGGTTCTTGCTAGATTGCAGAGGCTGGCTTCTATCTTGCAATGCTCCTGCCTCAGCCACCTGAGTTGCTGGGATTACAGGTGTGCACTACTGAGTCTGGCTCTGCAGTGTGTGTGTGTGTGTGTGTGTGTGTGTAGAATTGTGGATATAACACAGACTCACAAACATGCCAAGTAAGCTCTCTACCACTGAGCTACATGCCCAGTCCCTGATTTTTGTATTTTGTATGTGAAAGTTTTCCACTAAATTTATATAGATTTTTAAGGAAGCGTGAATAGCTAAAGCAATCTTTTTTTTTTTTTTTCCCTCCCAGTGCTAGGGATGGAACCTAGGGCCTTGCGCATGCTAGGTGAGTACTCTGCCACTGGGCTATACCCCAGGCTTTGAGAAAAAAAGAAACAAACAAATTTGGAGAATGCACACTTCTTGATTTCATGTTTTTTCCCTAGCTATGGGATCAAAATAGTGTACTGGCATAAGGACAGACATACAGATCAGTGTGATAGGATGACAGTCTGGAAGTAGAACCACACGTCTATTACCCCTTCATTTTCGACAACTGTGCTGAGACCATGCAGTGAGGAAAGAATATTGAACCAGCAGGTGCACGGATAACTAGACATCCACACACAGCAGACGGAAACTGGACCTTTACCTCACAGGATGCGCAGACATGAGCTCAAGATTGGTCAGATTTCTAAGTGCAAGACTTAAAGCTATAACATTCTTAGAGGAAAACACAGGGGTAATCCTTTGTGACCTTGGACTTGGCAAGGTCAAAAATGCATCAGAGAACTTCCTCAAAAGAGTAAATAGAACTTCCTCAAAAAAGTAAATAGAGCTGGCTAGAGGCAGGAGGATCGTCAGTTCCAGACGGCCTGGCATCTTGGTGAGAACCCATTTAAAAAAAAAAAAAAAAATGTAGTTTAGTGGTAGTTTATGCCTAGCATGTGCGAGGCCCTGGGTTCAATCCTCAGTACTGCAATAAATAAGTATGAATATAAATAAAAAGTGGAAATTTTGAAAGGAGCAAAAGTTTTAAATAGACATCTCTCCAGTGAAGGTATACAGTAAGTAAAGTAGTAAGTAAGTAAAGGAGAAGATACTCCCCATTATTTGTCATTTGGGAAATTCAACCCTAAACCACAGAGAAGCCACACATACTACTCCATGGGTTTAAGATAAGCAATAAACAAATGGAAAAGGTGAATTTTATAGAATAGAAATTTTACCTTGGTATTAAAAAAAAACAGAAGGAAATATATCAAAATAATTACCACTGGTGTATTTCTTTCTTTCACTCGTTTTTTTTTTTTTTTGTTGTTGTTGTTGTTTGTTTGTTTTACTGCTCTGTAGTTTCCTAATCATTTATATAATAGCATGTACTTTTGAAGTGGAAACAATAAATAATTTCAATCTCTCTTGTCATGGTCTGAAGCCATATCTGGGATGTGCACCTGTAATAATTATTAAAATGCAGGTTCTGATCGAGGAGAGCTCAGGTGGGGGCCCAAGATTCTGCATTTGTATTTTTTTGTTTTGTTTTGTTGTTTTTTTCTTTACCATTTAACTCCATCCACAGCCCTTTTTATTTTGAGACAGGGTCTTGCTAAATTGCCCAGGCTGGCTTCAAATTGGCAATCCTCCTGCCTCAATCTCCCTAGTGGCTGGGATTACAGGCATGGGACTCCACAACTGGCCATGACTTTGTATTTCTAACAAGTTTCCAAATAGTGTCGATGGTACTGGGCCCGAGACCTCAGTTTGAGAAGCCAGATTCTAGAAGATGGTAGCAGGAGGTCAGAGACTGATGAAGCAATTCACTGAAT
Source organism: Marmota flaviventris (assembly GCF_047511675.1). Classification (NCBI taxonomy): domain Eukaryota; kingdom Metazoa; phylum Chordata; class Mammalia; order Rodentia; family Sciuridae; genus Marmota; species Marmota flaviventris. Next base: position 10,877,854 of record NC_092506.1, on the reverse strand, counting down.
GGAGGGGCCAACAGAGAAGAGGCTGTTGCTTCTAGATCCCTCCCCCAGGAATTTATATCATGCAGGACATATTTACACTAAAGACTTTTTCATTGTAGAATGGAAAACACCCGAGGGGTGTAGCTCAGTGGTTGAGCACATGCGTAACATTTGTGAGGCCCTGGGTTAAAAAAATCGTTCCTTTTTTTTTAATGAGTAATTCATCTTTAACCGAATGTCCTGCATTTGCATCTGCTAAGCTGGATAGCTCTAGGCTGGGGTGGACAGAGCCCTCCCAGCCAGCCAACCTGCGTGGGAGGTAGGTAAAGACAATTTCTTTTTCTTTTTGGAATGCTGGGGAATCACACATGCTAAGCAAGTGCTGTACCATAGAGCTATATCCCCAGACCTTATTTTAATTTTAAATTAAAAACTTTTTTTTTTTTTTTTTTTTTGGTACTGGGGACGGAACCCAGGGTGCTTTATCACTGAGCTCCATCCCCAGCCCTTTTCTTCTTCATTTTGAGACAAGATCTCAGTAAGTTGCCCAGGTTGTCCTGGAACTTGCCCCAGCCTCCTAAGTCACTGGAATTACAGGAGGGTACCACTGTGCCTGGCTGGTAAAGGTGATTTTTTTTTTTTTAAGTTTTTGGTACCAGGGATTGAACCCAGGGGTGCTTAACCACTGATCCACATCCCCAGTCCTTTTTTTATATTTTATTTAGAGACAGGGTCTCACTGAGTTGCTTAGGGCCTCGCTGAATTTCTGAGGCTAGCTTTAAACTTGTCATCCTCCTGCCTCAGCCTCCCGAGCCACTGGGATTACAGGCGTGCACCTGTAAAGGCGATTTAAAGCCGCTGTCTTGGGGTCCTGTTGATGTGACATAGTGGCAGTGTGGCTCACTTTCTCTCTGACTTGCCCTTGTCCATCCTCCCCAAGTCTGTCCACACAGATGGACAGCCCTACCTATCCCCCAGGGCTATGCACCAACAATGAGATGACATCATTCCTAAAAGGCACTTTGTGGACTGCCTGTCCCCCAGTAAGTGCCCGGGAGGTGGACAGGCGATGGTTTCTTCTCTTCTTTCCCCTCCCACGATGCCCCGGCAGCGCTAAACCCAGTGGAGCAGCCAGTGACCTTCGACAGCCTTTCTCCACCTCTGACTCCTCGGGACCCCAGGCAACTCGTTCTCCCTCTCCTTCCTCCATTTCTTTGTCTGCAAGATGAGTAACTGGATGAGAAATCGCTGACATTTGCTCACAGCTGTCAAGCTCAGATGCCCATCTGAAATGAGGAACTGCGGCCACCGACCCGTGGTCGGTGTGTGACGGCAGCCAGGCTGTCCATGCCCCGGGCAGTTCCTCCTCCTCACCTGCCCATTAGCCCCAGTTCTAGTGGGTGGAATGGGGCAGGGTGGGTCTGTCCTCACCTGGCTGGCCTCACTCAGCAGGGCAGAGTCCATGGAGGTCTGGGCCACTTGGGGCCACTTGGGGCATTCTCCTCAAGGCTGAGGGTGACGGTGACGTCACGTCCCTCGCCTCTGCTTGAGCCGGCTCTGGCCTCTTCTGTGGTAATCCGCTGTCTCTGGCAGCCCGGGGCTTCCTGGAGCCAGAACCAGGTGAGTCCCATCCTTGCCCTGCGCCTCTGCTCCCGGGGGCTCTTGTGGAGTGGCCAGAGGTCACGTGTCCACCTGTTTGCATATCCATCTCTCCAGCCTTCGGGGATCAGGGCTGCCTGACTTCAGGGTACAGGTGCTTTTTGGCCTTCTGGGCCTTGGTTACTTCCGGGTGGGCAGTACCCCTTCCCTGTCCAGCTGTGCCAAGCCCCCTCCGTTTCTCTCTTGGCTTCTGCCCTGTTTGTTGATTGGCTCAAGAGAGGGGTGTGGGCAGAGGCTGGAGGCAGTGTCAGGCCTGGGTGGCCCACCCCAGAGCCCCTTGCCCATTGTCCCCGGCCAAGCCAGGTCTCTTTCTACCTGTCCAGCTGAGGCAGGTCCTCTGTGAGGCTCCTGTTGCCAGGTCCACCCTGGATGAGAAGGCTATGGCGTCCTGCATCTGGAGCACCATCTGCCCAGCTCTGCTCTGCCTGGCCCCAGACATGGCTCTCTGTGAGGGGGCTCATGAGCATGGGCTCTGCTTTAGTTGGTTTCCTGTGTGCACCCCCATTCCTCAGACCTCCTTTCAACCCTGACAGACCATTACCCTGGGCCTCCACTCTCACAAACTCACCTCCACTGCTGAGGTCCTCGTGGGGAGCAGAAGCACAGAATCCAAAGTCAGAAGTCAGACTTCAGTACCAAGCCATTCACAGCTGTGTGACCATGACCAAGGCATGCCTTGAGTTTCAATGCCCTCTGTAAAATGTGGCTAAGATTGTGATACCGAACTGTTCCTCAATAATGCCCCCATGCCCTTTCATATTTCTCCGCTTGGTGAACTCCTACACAAGCTTCAAGACCCAACACAAATGCTCCCTTCTCCGTGAAAGTTTCCCTAACCCCTGTGTACTGGGCACAGATCGTAGGCCTTGCAGTTCCATTCGAGCTCTTTAAGTGTTTTCCTGGTTTTCTTTTGACTATGAATTCTCAGAAACAGGAGACAGAATAGGCTCCATTTGGGCATCAGAGCTGCTGTGTTGAATGACTACCTTGTGGAATTCTTGCAGGGCTCAATCCTGGGGTCCTTCATCTAGGCTTGGCTTGGGTCACCTGGTGACTGTGGTGCCTTTAAGCTGTGCCCAGCTGTACCCATTTTCATGGCTGAGACCCAGTGGGAGAGACCATGACTTGTGAGTGTTTCTGCCGACATTCTGGGGCAGGGAAAATGAAGCAGCACAGTCAGGAGGTTCTGGGGTTCAAGGGAAAGAGAGGAAGGACTTCAGTGTCTCCCAGCTCCCTCTCAGGGTTCTAAGGCTGCTGGTCAGGGTCAGGGAGATGACAGTCTTGGGGCTGGTAGCTGATGGACCAGGCTTCCCAGACAAGAGCCAGCTAGTCAAGGGCGCCCTCTAGGGGCAACCACAAGGGAGGCAGGAACCTGTCCACAAAGGAGGATTCTTCAGAGTTTAAAGGTGCCAGGCATTGCGACTGACACGTGTTTGACTTTAAGAATATATGTATTAATCATCTGGTGGGTGGAAAGCTCTCTCTGGGGTGTTGGCATGCATCGGTGAAGAAGGAATACAAGGTAGAGAAAGAACCCCTTACAGCAGCGGTTCTCAGCCCAGATTGTGCATTAGAACCACCCGGAAAACTGCAAAAATACCACCCCTGAGCTGACAGAGTTTGCATCTGTAGGGTGGGGCACAGGTACTAGTGATTGTAACTGTTCCCCAGGAAATGCTAATGGGCACCAGGCAGGAGAACACTGGCTTGAAGTGTTCACTAAGGTTTGCCATTCATTATCCTCACCTGGTCACTGGGGCAGATGTTATTGTCCTATTTCGCAGAAGAGCAGACTGAGGCCCATGTCACCTCTCTGCCTTCCCTGTTTGGTCTTCCTTCCTTCCTTCTTTTCTTTCTTTCTCTCTTTCTCCCTTTCTCTCTCTCTCTCTCTCTCTTTCTTTCTACTGGGGCTTAAACCCAGGGATTCTTAACCACTGAGCTACATCCCTAGTCCTTACTTTTTATTTTGAGACAGGGGCTAAGTTGCTGAGGCTGGCTTTGAACTCACCATCCTCCTGCCTCAGCCTCCTGAGCTGCTGGGATTACAGGCGTGAGACACACGACAGCTCCCTTCCCTGTTTTAGTCAAGGACAGGCAGGGGAGGTAAGGAGGCAGCAAAGGACTCCTACAAGGCTGTCCCTGATCTCCTAGAGATGCTCTCATGACAACAATGTGGCTTTGTTTGCTGTGATTAGAAAAGTTGCCAAGGTCATGGCAAAGCAGGTTTTTATTGTCCTCTTTGTTGTCCTTCTACCTCTCCCCCCCCCCGCCCCCGCACCTCTGATCAGGGACAGAGAATTGTCAAGGCAAAAGCAGTGTGTACAAAAATCTCCTGCAGGCTCAGCGTAGTTACTGCTTAGGGAGTAAAGTCTGAGAGGTGGGGCAACAGGGCAGGGGGAGAGGAAGGGGAGGAAGGGAGAGTGGATTTATTTTAAGACTCAAGGTCATGTTGTAATCAGGGCTTCTGGAGGTGTGGTCCCGGGACCACTCACATCATGCTTCCCTCAGTACCTGAAAAAATGTAACATCCCAAGGGCACAGGGTTAGCCTCTGGAGAAAGATCCTGAGATTTGCATATTTACTGAACAGTGGGCAATTCTTGTCGCCACTGAAGATCAAGAGCCACTGCTGCTTGGAATTCTGCTCTTCTCCCTTAGTAATCTAATCTGAGTATGTTGGGTAGATACCCATCATGCCCAGAGGCTCAGAGGAGCCTCGGAATGGATTAATGTATTAAAATGTATCAGATCAGCTGCTGAGAGTCTAACCAGCTGCCCCTGGAGGTCTGAGCACTCGTTCCCACTTTGCACAGTCTGGCTAGAAGCCAGCCCCATAAACACCAGGATGGCTTTGTCATCTCCCGCCAGGCCTGGTCTCCACTCATGGGCTCCCAGCCCCCACCTCCTTCCCTAGCTGCAACGCACCTATTAACAGATCCTGCCAACCAATCACAGCCTGTGATGTCACCAGCAGCCAATCAGAACTCCTCACCAGTATAAGCAGAATCCTGTCCCTCTCACTGAGGTGATGAAATTCCAGCGCAACACCACCCTTTTCAGACAGGGACGCTGAGGCAAAAGAGGAGCAGAGACCTATCCAGGGTCACCACAAAGGTCACCGCAGAGCCAGGGCTAGAAGCCAGGACTTGTGACGGTAGCCCAGTGTTCTTTCCCCAGCCCTCAGGGTTGCCAAAGCTCCCCGGGTCCTGGATAGAGGGTCCCTCCCTGGGTAGAGCCTGGAAAAGGGAAGATGAAGCTCAGCACTGTCCCCATGGTCCCTGCAAGACCTCACGGGTCAGGCTGCAAGTGGAGCAGACCCCTCAACCTCTGGATTTTAGGGCCACGGTACAGGAACTGTTGCCCCAGATTCCGGCTCTTAGCTCGACCCCCGCAGGAAGGAATTAGAGGTACCTGGCCAGGCTGAGTGGGCTGCTGCTTCTGAGCAGATTACAAGGAGGAGCCGAGACAAGGACTCCTTTGTGGAGGCCATGGCTTAGGGAGTCAGGTGATCGCTCAGCACACATGTATGTGGGCAGTACCAGCCTCCCCGTGTGGGCAGGGGCACTGGCTATAGGGTCTCAGTCCCACCAGTCCAGTGGCCAGAGCTTTACAAGGGATCGTCTGACCAGACTGGAGCCCCACCTGTGAGTAGGGGGTGCCCCACGTGGACAGGGCTGGGGCTTTGAGGGAATACAGGGTGGATGATTGTACACAGGGGACAAGTGCAGGTGTGTGGGCTTCTGCAGGTCCTGAGGTGGGGAATGAGCTTGGTGTGCACCAGGCACAGAGACATGGTTTGTAGCTGCATCAGAACAAGTGGGGGAGGATGGAGATTCAATCACTGCTTCAAATAAAGTTTTATTGAGCACCTGCTATGAGAACAACACAGGAGCTTCCATTTGGAGGAAGAAAGAGGCAGCAAGCAGCAGGTATCTTGTATAATTTGTATTTGAGTGGGGATAGATACTAGGTGGAAAAATCAAACAAGCTGGGAGCACATTGCTGGTGGCAGTGAGGCACTATTTCTAGTAGGATAGCCGGGGACATCCTTGCTGAGATGTCATGAAGTGGGAATGAGTCAGGCAGTTCCCTCAGGAAGAGCATCCCCCAGGCAACTGGCTCAGCAGGTGGAAAGGCCCTGGGGCAACCATTCAGTAAATTGGAACAACCTTGCCAATCAGGCTCTGTTCTGGGAATAGGGTCACTGGCAGTGGACTGGGCTGCCTGGGTCCCTTGCTTATTTCTCATTCCAGGTAGTTGAGGGAGCATAGGGAACAAGATGAGCTCAGAACAATGCCCAGCTCAGTGTGTGGACATTGCTGTTGTTATTGTCACTGTGCAAAATTAAGGGCATATGCCCTTAATACACAGACCTGCCTGTTTTCTCTGCCAAGGTCAGGGGCAGCCTCTGGGCTCACTTTCTTGGGTTCCCACCTCCCAAAGGCAGTCAGAGCTGGAAGGCCCTTGAAAATGATCCCCTTCCCCTGCTCCCAGTGTCCAGGTGGGAGAGCTGAGGCCCCACGCAGGGAAGCATCCTGGCTAAGATCATGCATGAGTCCCAGACAGGAGCCAACTAAGGCCTCCCCACCCACCCCATCAGCACTCTCTCTGCCTGCCCACCAGGACCCACGCCCACCTGCTGCAGCCCAGTGCCTGGCCATGACCATCACCTACTCCAGCCAAGTGGCCAATGCCCGCCTGGGCTCCTTCTCCCGCCTCCTGCTGTGCTGGCGTGGCAGCATCTACAAGCTGCTCTACAGAGAGTTCTTCATCTTCCTGTTCTGCTACTACACCATCCGTTTCATTTACAGGTACAGGTGGCAGGGCTGGGGCCAGGGCCGGGCCAGGGCCTGGGAGGGTGGAGACAGGTTCGAAACTCTGCTGGGCCCTTCCAGTGTGCTAGGGAGCATACGTGCCAATCAACTATGGATCTGAACTGAGGTCCTGGCCAGTACCTGGGGGCTGGAGCTGGGGCCTGGGAAGAGAAAAGAAATCAGATGGAGGGAGAGGGGTGTGGCTCAGTAGAGTGCTCACCTAGCATAGTGATGCCCGGGGTTCAATTCCCAGTGCCACACATCTCTCTCTCTCTCTCTCTCACACACACACACACTTACACAGTTCATATATATACATATTTCAATAAAAAATGCTCATCTAAACAATAAAATGTAGGACAGATACATATGCAGAATATATGATAGCACTTTAGTTGAGAAAACTTTAATGATTACAATGGATTGAAAAATATCAAATACCTAAAAGTCCTTTATTTTTAATGGTACTAGAGATGGAACTCAGAGCCTTATATATAATAGGCCCCTAAATTTCTTAAGTTTATATTCATAACAAAGGTTGGTATTTATTTATTGGTACTAGGGATTGAATCAAGGGGCTTAACCACTGAGCTACATCCTCAGCCCTTTTTATTTTTTCATTTTATTTTTTTTTAAGAGAGAGAGAGAGATTTTTTTTAATATTTATGTTTTAGTTTTCAGCGGACACAACATGTTTATTTGTACGTGGTGCTGAGGATCGAACCCAGGCCGCACGCATGCCAGGCGAGCGCGCTACCGCTTGAGCCACATCCCCAGCCCCATTATTATTTTTTTTAATTTTTAGGTAGGGTCTAAGTTTCTTAGGGCCTCCCTAAGTTGTGAAGCTGACCTTGAACTTGAGATTCTCCTGCCTCAGCCCCCTGAGTCACTGAGATTGCAGACCTGCGCCACTACACCTGGCCCATCCTACTTTTAAAAAAGACCACTCAGTTTCAACTTGCTTTTAAACAACTGTCCCTGACAACTGGCCCTTTACAAGGGTCCCTGATGCCTAACACTGACCCTCTGCAAGCCCTTCCTTCCCTTCAGCCGGGGGTTGGTGTGAGGATTCTCACAGGAGACCATCCGAGCGGGCCTCCGGGGCCTGCGGGGTTTGTCCTGGCTCAGGCCGGAGGTGGGCCCTGGCCCGGGCTGGACCTGCGGCCATCTCAGCCACCTCCTCACGGCGCGCGCACACCCCCGTGTCGCCCTCAGGCTGGCCCTCTCGGAGGAACAGCAGCTGCTGTTCGAGAAGCTGGCTTTGTATTGCGACAGCTACATCCAGCTCATCCCCGTTTCCTTCGTGCTGGGTGAGCGCCCCCTTCCGGCCGAGCGGGGTCCGGGGCCGCCCCAGCTCGCGACAGACCCAGGGCGGACCCAGAGAAGCTGCGACTGAGAGAGGCAGGCCAGTGGCCGGGTGGCTCCGTGCAGGCCAGGGACACGTGCGAACTGCAACAGGGAGACTAAAGTCAGGCGGCGGGGAGGCCGTCCTGCCGCGGCACTGCAGGCGCGGTGCCGGGGACGCGCTGGGAGCCTTGCGCAGCGGGGAGGGAGGGCGCGGGTGGTGGCGGATGGCTGGGATCCCAGGGCCAGATGACCCGAGGGGCTCTCGCGCCTCCGTGCGAGGCTCTGACTGCCGTCCTGTCCCGAGAGCCTCCCACTAAGGTCGGGGCTGGGCCCGCTCGCATTAGAAAGATGGAGAAACCGAGGCATCACCGGGCGCTGGCCTCTGGCCACAGCCCAGCCGCTCGCCCCTCGCCCCTCGCCCCTCGTGCTCAGGTTTCTACGTGACGCTGGTCGTGACCCGCTGGTGGAACCAGTACGAGAACCTGCCGTGGCCCGACCGCATCATGAGCCAGGTGTCCGGCTTCGTCGAGGGCAAGGACGAGCAAGGCCGGCTGCTGAGGCGCACGCTCATCCGCTACGTCAACCTCGGCCACGTGCTCATGCTGCGCAGCATCAGCACCGCGGTTTACAAGCGCTTCCCCACTTTGCAACACTTAGTGCAGGCAGGTGGGCGGAGCCAGGAGTTCCAGGGCGGGGCGGGGCGGGGCCAGACCTGGAGTGGCAGGAGCTGAAGATGGGTGGAGCCAGAATTCCCTGAACTGGAGGATTGGGTCGGGGACCTGCGAGCAGAGCTAAACAGATCATATGCTTGAAAGTAGGGCGAGGCCAGAACATACCCTCGGATGACAGGGGTTTGAGGTAGGGTCACAGATCCTGAAAAAGCTAAGGGAAGGGCTGGGGACTTGGGGACTTGGGAACTCTGCCCTTCTGATCTGATCTCCAGTTTCCAGTCTGGAGGTCTGAACATCGTTCTCTGGCCTCCCCCTTGCCCTTGCCGGTACCTGACCTGTCTCTGGTGAATAACAGGCCTCTCTCCCATGCTTAGTCCATAATAGCACATTGCAGGCATCCAGTGATTTTTTTGTTCAAAGAAAGAGGATTCCAAAGGAACTCGGCCTAAGGGGTGAAGAAGGGCTGAGCAGGGCCTGGCTGGTGCTGGCCACCTCTTCTGCAGTTCTCCCACCTGCTGCCTTCTTCACTCTACTCTGCAGGCTTTATGACCCACGCGGAATACAAGCAGTTTGAAAAATTGAGCTTGCCACACAATATGTTCTGGGTGCCCTGGGTGTGGTTTGCCAACCTGTCCACAAAGGCCTGGGTTACAGGTCGAATCCGGGACCCTGTCCTGCTCCAGAGCCTGCTGAATGTGAGCCCACTACACAGATGGGGCGGGTGCACAGTGGGGAGGGTTGTGGCCTAGGTAGAACAAGGTTTCCTACAGAGGGAAAACCGGAACCCCTGAGTCTTCCCAGAGCCTGGGATGGGGGTGCAGGATCTTTTCCAACAGGTTTCTACAGCCCGAGGGAGCCCTTCTCCAAAGATCCTTTCAATCCCCTAAGTGAGCCTGTGAGGTCCTGGTTCCTTTTTGCTAGAAGAGGAGACTGAGCCCAGAGAGGTTTAGTGAGCTGTCCATAACCACACAGCCAGGACTGAACCAAGAAACCAGACGCTGGTATCTGGGGGAAAAGTGGAGATGAACCTGGGGGTGCAGGCTGTGGTCAGAACCCCATCCTTTCCTCTGTTCCTCAGGAGATGAGCACCTTGCGTACTCAGTGTGGACAGCTGTATGGCTATGACTGGATCAGTATCCCGCTGGTGTACACACAGGTGAGGACTGGACTGGTGAGGCTGCTCTCTGGGAAACGGAGGCTAGGAGGACCCAGGAAGCTGACTGACTCAGAGGCTGAGCGAAAGGCTGCACCTTGAAAGTTTTCTCTAGTGCCAAGCTCATGGCATCCAGGTTTTGCCTGGCCCAGCCGGGTAGAGGCGTGTGGTGACACCTGTTAAAGAGGAGAGAACAGACCCAGGCTCGCCAGTGTGATCCCGGGGGTCCCTCCTAGTCCTCTTGTGCCACCTCCTCCATTTTCTCCTCCCAGGTGGTGACCGTGGCAGTGTACAGCTTCTTCCTGGCTTGCCTGGTTGGCCGGCAGTTTCTGAACCCGGCCAAGGCCTACCCGGGCCACGAGATGGACCTTGTTGTGCCGGTCTTCACGTTCTTGCAGTTCTTCTTCTACATGGGTTGGCTGAAGGTGAGCCTCTGGGCTGGGGGTGTGGCCAGAGGGTCGTGGCCAGCAGCTACCTGGGATGAGGATGGAGAGCTGGGAGATGAGGGTTTCACAAGAGGAAGGTAGACTGCTGGGCTGGCCACCCCCTTGGGGCCACGCATTCCCCATGTGTGTTTACACAGGACAAAGCAGAGATCCAAATCGAGGTCTGACTGACCCCAGGGCTTCCCTGAAGCCAAGCGTTTAGCGGTCGTGGGAGACACAGGGAAAGTTCCATCAGTGTAACCATCTGGTGCCCCAGAGGGTGTTCTCCAGGGTTTGTCCAGAACAGGAGGATTCACGGGATAAGGCTGCAGTGGCAGGCCCTGCTGGAGAGGCTTCTCACTGTCCCCTCGGATTTGTCCCCCCTGCTTACAACAACAAAAGCGGTGAAGCTGACTACCCCAGTGCCCTCTAGAAGGCACATTCAGTCCCCTTTTCCTTACGCATCCCCACCCCAAGTCTCTTGTCCAGCTCCTTCTCCCCCAGAGCCAGGACCCCTAATGGGAGCTCAGAATGACTGATGTCTGTCTCTTGTCTTTCATTCTGTTTCCTACTCACTCTCTCTCCTCTCCTCTCTTCTTTTCTGTATTTGTTTTTTAGTAATGGTGGCAGGGATGTCCCTTTCTCCCCTTTTTATCCTTGTATCTCTCTCTCTCTCTCTCACAGACACACACACAGACACACACACACACACACACACACACACACACACACACACGCTCCTATTCCCCCTGCATCTTTTGGTTTCTAAAGATCCAACCAGATCACACCATTTCATGCTTGAAATTGTCCAGGGTGCCCCGGTGCCTTGCCAGGCGTCCCCTGGACCCTAAGGCTGCTCATCACCTCTTTGAGGAATTTGTCAGGGTATTTTAGAGATTAGTACCCAGGAAACTGGACACCTAGACTCCTCGCGAATTCAACATAGCCTCAGCATATATCTCAGTTCCGTTAGCAAACCATGAATAAATACGTGTTTGAAGGTATGATGAGTAAATGAATGAGTAAGTAAGATTATGAAACTCCAGGTGAGATATGTGAGATGAGACAGAGGTGGTGACTCAGTTGAGTGACACCGTTAGGGACAGATGAGGTATTCAGGGAGGAACTGGCTAAGGAGAATCAAAGAGGTTTAGGGTCTAGAGAGCAGGAGCCTACGTGTCGGTGGCCCCATGTTGGGGGCTATAGCCCTACGCTGTGGCAATTGGAAACAGTTGTCAGGCAGGAAAGGTGTCATGGGGTGTGGAAATGGTAGGATCCAAGGCTTGAGGGAGGGAAGCAAGAGCCTCAAGGATCTCTACCTGAAGGTCCCCAGAGTCTCACCCATCCCCAAGGTGGCAGAACAGCTCATCAACCCTTTTGGAGAGGATGATGATGATTTTGAGACCAACTGGATCATCGACAGGCACTTGCAGGTATGAAGGGAGCTCATATCATGGACCCAAGGAGGGGGACGCGGCAATTCTGCAGGGAGGCGTCACAGGGAATTATCCTCCCTTGCCACGCCCCACTTTGCGGCCAGCCATTCACTTACAAGAGTCTCACCTCAACTTTTGAGGTTTGCAGGGCATCAACCTCTCCATTCACAGGTTGGGAAACTGAGGTCCAGAGAGGGAAGGAACTTCCCCAAGTCATCAGGCAAGTTCATGGTCATGTCTGGCTGACCTTTCCATTGGACTTCCTCCTCTGTTCCTGGTGGCCAGGTGTCCCTGTTGTCTGTGGATGAGATGCACCAAGATCTGCCCCCGCTAGAGCGGGACATGTACTGGAATGAGATAGAACCCCACCCACCCTACACAGCTGCTGCTTCCCAGTTCCGCAGACCCTCCTTTTGGGGCTCCACATTCAACATCAGGTGGGCAGTGCCAGGGAACTGGGTGGGAAGCATCTCAAGTGCAAGGGCCTAAGAACTTAGAACAGCTCTTGTGAGTACCCATTGTGTGCCTAACAGGGCTAGGCGGGACACTGCATTCTGTAGAGATATTAACTATTTTTTTTCTTCCCAATAATCCTGCTTTGTTAGTTTTCAGATAATCAAGTACAAGTTCAGAGGGGTTAAGTAAGTTGCCCAGTCCACAGTCACATAACTAGCCAAGGGCACGTCTATGCCAGTTGTCAGGTTCCACTCTGCACTTCACTCTCAACTGAGCTATGAAAGGCTCTTTAGGCGAGAAGGGCTCTGGGGAACCTCTGGTCTCAGGTTCTCTCCTTCCTTGTCTGGGCTGGAAGCTGATAGGAAAGGGATTTATTCAGGAGCAGCCGGTGATCAGTGATGCAGTGGGGATGTTAGAACTTGCTTCCTTGCTCTAACCAGATCTGTTTTTGTTTTTTTTTTTTCAACAAATTAGGGTGTTTGGGTGGACAGTGGAGTGGGGTTCTCTGGGATAGGGGAGGGGCAGCAAGCATGTCCAGGCAGAAGGCAAGGCTATAACAGGTACTTCCTGAGTAGGTTCTCCTACAGAGTAAAATCCTCAGGCCGCCCACAGCAACCAAAGCTTCCCCTGTACAGTCTCATTTCCCCAATGGTCTGAATCTCTCCTGGCTGCTGTGGGCTGGAGGGCCATTTCAGAAAGTCCTCTGCCCCTGGGTGACAGAGACGGCTTTGGAGAGTATTTGGCTCATGTTGGGATCCACATTAAGGCCATTTTCCGCAGTATCCAGCACTGTTCTCCTTTTGTTCTTTTAAGAACTAAGTAGCCTATTAGGCTGTAGTTAGGGTGGAGTCCATAATTAGTGTGAAGAAGGGTGGAAAAGCTGGTGACTTGTCTTGCTCAGGAAGATTTCTGGAGGATGAACTTGAGCCCTACATTTTCTGCATCCCTGCATTTAAAGGCCAGGGTGGGGGAAGGTATAAACAGAAAAACAACAAGGAATACTCACTTAGCGAAGGGAGCTCAAACCCCAAACCAAAACTCTGGGTACCTGCCTGGGAAAACAGAGGTCACCTTTGACTGCCTGAAGCTAAGCCTTGGGGCATGGGAGAAGTTGGTGGCAGGAAAGGCCAGCCCCAGTCTGGCCTAGGTAAGCTCTCTGTTGCAAAGGAAAGGTCTTGGCCCCCCAAGAAGCTGCTGGAAACCAGACTTGTCTCTTGGTGGGTGACGTTCTGCAGTTGAGAACATCTCTCCCTGGCCTTGCCTGTAGTCCCTCCTAGGCCTCATCTGAAGCTCCCTACTGAGGACCAGTTGTCCTGATGGTGTAGAGGAAGAGGCTTTAATGGGAGGAGCCAGTGGTGAAGAGGAAGTCCCTAGATGCCAGGCTGGAGGAGGGGGCTGGATGGTAACAGTAGGCGAGAGGGAGCGGAAGAACTTCGAGGTGAGCGGGGCCTTGAGACTCACTGGGAGGTACAGGAGAGATTAGGACAGAGGCGAGGAAGGCTGGGACAGAGAGAGGGACAAAGGGGGGTGAAGGAAAGGTCAGGCCTGGGTCCTTTGACCCCCCTACTCAACCCTTAGTGTCTTTTTCCAGTCTGCAGAAAGAAGAGATGGAGTTTCAGCCAAATCAGGAGGACGAGGAGGACACTCACCATGGTATCCTTGGTCATGATCATCAAGGTGTCATTAGTCACCTCCTAGGGCTGCAATCCCATGACCACCACCCTCCCAGGACAAACTCCAAGACCAAACTACTATGGTCCAAGAGGAAGCCCTACCTCCACGAGAGTCAACCCAGTAAAGACAAACAGAACCCTGGGGACCAGGAAGACACCAAGGCCTGGAAGCTCAAGGTGGTAGATGTCTTCAGGGATGCTCCACTCTACGAGAGGCCAGGCTACCACAGTGCCCCACAGACGCCCCTCAGTCACACGCCCATGGTCTTTCCAGAACTGTCAGCACCCTCTGGGCTACATGGCATCACAGGCACTGATACAAATGATCAAAGCCCAAAGCCTGTGACTTCTGGGGCCAAGAACCATTTTGAATCGCTCCCAGATGATGGGGCCTTGAGGGAGCACCCAGAAGTACATCATGCAAGGAAGAAAACTGTTGAGTTTAACCTGAAGGACATACCAAAGATCCCTGAAGGTCATCTCAAAAGACATTCGCAACGCTTGACAAGCAATATACACACAATCCTCGAAGATCCTGTAGATCCCGCAGCTCCCCTTCACACCTTGGAAAACAGGTCTGTTCACCCAAACCAGGGTCATGGCATCCCTCTTCCCTACCCCAGCTTCCCTTGCTCTGAGCAGCTTCCCATGGTTTCATTACTGTCAGAATAGAAGTCCTGACTGGCTGGGAGTATGCACAGGAACCCCGAAGTGTTGTGGGCGGGTGCTTATACTCAGTTCATCCAGGAGCTTGACGTCACCAGAAGACTTCTTTGGGATTCACGGAAAGAATATGAAGTTACACTTACAAGGATGCTGGGGGGCGGGTTGGCAGATTAGGCCTAGATGGGCCAGGGGTGGCTGATAGAATACTGTGAGGCTGAACCTGGGCTCTCCACTATCACCAAGAACTTGACTTACTGCCCAGTTAGGAGGTGGCAAATGAGCACTTTCCCAGAGGCCTTCATGCTAGGACCCAATCACTGGAAGAAAGGGTGCTGCCTTATCCCAAGAACTGGCAGATGGTAGTTTATTGGGGGAATAGAGGAGACAGGATCCAAGGTCCATGAGTTGTATCTTCTTACTGCTTTGGGGACCTCACTGAACTATGTCCCAGTTTCATGCTTCCTTAAGCTTCAAGTTGTTACCAACCCACGATACTTCCCTTTACTCTAGATTTTAATATTTTTGCCCAATTAGAAACATCCTACTCCAGCCTCAATCACACGAAGAGGAAGTCTAGCTTCCCATTTCTATATTCTCAAGCAGTTTCTTTCATGGTTAGAACACCCAGCTTTATTGAAAACCCTCCAAAAGGGGGGGGGGGGATAGGGCAACAATTTTGGCCTTGCTTCTAGGGGTATATAGGGGATTTTTATAAATCATCTGTGGCTTAAAATTTAGTCTTACGTACCTTCCATACTCATCAACTTTCTCAATTTTTCAATAGGGATGAACTATATTCCTAGCTTATCTCCCAAGGGGGATGCCTCACAGCCTGGTCCTCACCTGCCTGTAATCAGCGGGACACTGATCCAGTCATGCCCACACAGTTGTCCACATTGGAGTATATTCCCATGACAGCCGGATTTAAATGGCTGGCTTAATGGACAAGTAACTAGTCCAGGACTACTACAGCCTTTAATACATTAAAAACTGTATAAACTAGGGGCTGGGGATGTGGCTCAAGTGGTAGCGTGCTTGCCTGGCATGCATGCAGCCGGGTTCGATCCTCAGCACAAAGATGTTGTGACTGCCGAAAACTAAGAAATAAATATTTAAAAATTCTCTTAAAAGACTGTATAAACTAGAATGAACCACTGGAAACATGTAATTCAAAACCATGAGTCCTCAGTCCTATTTGAATTCAACACACCCACACCTTGTTATCTTTCCTCAACTAAGGAGTCTAATAAATACAAGAATTCTTCTAAGTATTTGTTTAGTGTGATTGACACTTAGGGAATCTGAAAGATTGCCAAGACAGATTTTTGGCCCATCCCACAATTTCAAACACAAGAGCTGGGTACCAAATTTCTTTATTTGAAGGAATGGTACAAATTAAAGAACATAAGTGGATGTTTTGGTACAACTTATAGAAAAGGTAAAGGTAACCCCAATATGCATGCACTGCCTTGGTGACCAGGGAAGTCACTTGCACGGCTATGGGAAAGTCAGGCTGAGGTTTAGCTCTCGTTATCACTGTCTCCCAGGGTGTGCTTGTCAAAGAGATACTCTGCCATGCCCGATTCTGGGGCTCCCATCTTGCGCAAGTTGGTTACATGGTCACCCAATTCTTTGATGGATTTCACCTGCTCATTCAGGTAATGAGTCTCAATGAAGTCACACAACTAGAAAAAGAATCAGAAATTACTGGTTAGTTTTCCCAGCCAATGGTCAGTGATTTCTTCCACTTATCCCCTGGGTTTCCAATACTCACGTGGGGGTCATTTTTGTCAGTGGCCAGTTTGTGCAGTTCCAGAAGTGACTGGTTCACACTTTTCTCCAAGTGCAAAGCACATTCCATTGCATTGAGCCCACTCTCCCAGTCATCACGGTCTGGTTTCTGAATAAGAGGAGGTTAGGTCAATTCATCTGTAGTCTCTACCCATCAGCCCCCAAACCAGCATATTCCTAACACCTAACCATCCTGCTTGGGTGCCTTAACAACTTCTGCTTTAACAGCCTAACCCACTACTATTTTCCTACTTTAGTTGAAATGGCAGATCTAAAAAGGCACAAAAAAACCAAAGCCCATTATGTCATCATTTTGTAAGTGAAGGGCAACTGCTGTAGGTCACCCCTAAGACCTTTTGTTCACCTTGACATCCTGGAGGAAGATCCGGCCACCCCGTTGGTTCTGCAGCTTCATCAGTTTCTCAGCATGTTCCCTCTCCTCATGAGATTGGTGAAGAAAATATTTGGCAAAGTTCTTCAAAGCCACATCATCACGGTCAAAGTAGTAAGACTGAAAGTGGAATGTGAACCCATATGTTAAGGATTCCCACAGGAAAGAAGCTGTACCAGTAGGTAGAAAAGGTTGCTGCTACCAAAGCCTCTCTTTCTCAAAGCAAAGCAAGAAGAGGCCGGTGCCTTAGGAGACCAGGGGCAGAAGTGTTCCTGGGTTAACTCAACGGTAATTAATTTGTATTCTAAAACAGAAAATTGAAACTTGGTCCTTGAAAGTTTATCACTTCAAGGTTCCTTTAGAGTATCATAGGAACTGACTGCAGCAGCATGTCTTCAAGATCTGTATTAGTGTAGAGGAAATTTCTTAAGCCAGAGCCAAATATGATTAAAGTTAGAGTGCTGGAGTATTGACTCTGTACTTTCACAGCCCATTTTCCCGTTCCTTCCTGATTACATGTTAAAACAAGCTCCAGAGCTTGCCAGTTGTGCAGTACATTGCTGACTTATAAAATTAAAGCATTGTGCCACATGACAACTGAGGACAATATATACCTATAACTATTATTACCAGCAGAAATAAAAAATTTGATTTCCAGTCTTAAAACACTAACTCCTACCACTCAGCCTGAAGTAAGGTGCAAACCAATTCCACTGTGGGAACAACTCCCTTGCTCAGTAACTGTTGGTGGACTTTATCCAGGAACTACAGGTTCAATTAGTGGGCCACAACTCCACGACTCTCTGGCACAAGAAGGATAAAGAAGAAAGCACCCGGAGGCAAGTATTCCAAGGCTCAAGGTCGGGTGACACTTCCATGACTGCAGAAGGGGAGATTTTTAGCGATAATGCTTCAACACAAGTGGGTCTTCGAGATAAGTAGAACAGAGAGGTGGAGACCGCTGTTCAGAAAGGGGCCGGGGTAAACCCACAAGAGATAAGCAACTTTGTATCAACCCCAAGGCTGCTGCCATTCGACACCCTTACTCAGCAGGAGGCTGGGAGCTGGGCACTCCAGCAAACTGAGGGCCTACGAGTCACGTGATCGGCGGTGGAGGTCGAAAAAGGAATGCAAAAACCCAGTTTCCTAACCGCTGGGCCGATCGTACCGGCTGCCAGTCTCTAAGAGGGGATTGCAGAGGAGGGCCTCGTCGCGGAGGGAGCCCTCCCAGGGACTGCTGGAAAGGGCCAGACTTTCTGCGCCAGCCAAGTCCTGGGAGACCTCGCGCAGCCTCCATTTTCCAGAAGGGCGCACGGAGGCGGGGAAGCCTGCTGCTGGCCACACCCCCGCCCGCCGGCCCGCGCCCCGCCGCAGGCCCGCCCGCGCTCACCATGGACAGGTAGACATAGGAGGCGTAGAGCTCCAGGTTGATCTGGCGGTTGATGGCGGCCTCCGAGTCCTGGTGGTAGTTCTGGCGCACCTGCGAGGGGGACGTGGTAGCCATGGCGGGCGGCTGAGGAGAGGCGCGGCGCTGGAGCGGCGGCGGAGGCCTGGGGCGGTCCGAGGGCGCTGTGAAGAAGTGGCGAAGGGCTGCTGGCTCTGAGCGGCGGCCGGGGTGGGGGTCGAGCGCCGGGTTCCGTCCAAGCACTGTTGAAGCAGGAAACCGCGGCGACTCTCGGCGAAGAACGTCTGGCGCAGACTGCACCCGCCCGGCTCTTATAAGGGTCTCGGCGTCGGACGGCCCTGGCCAATCAGCGCAGCCCGCCTGCCGGCCCCGCCCCTTCCTGTGGGCGCGCGCCGCGGGCGGGGGCGGGGGTACTGGGGTGCGAGTCTGGGCCTCCGGGCCGTGGTGCGTTCTGGCTGAGCTTGCGGCGGGGCACTCTGGGCGCCCCAGTCAATGAGGGGAGGCGTCTTTGAGCTTTTAGGGTCCTCTTAGTGGGGTTACAAAGGAGACTGGAGGAGGGGCGGGAAGCCCATCCTGGGGCCCTGGCTCCCGTGGAGCCCTGGGTCTTGGAACCAAGGAGGCAGAAGGCGAGAGAATGGGTGCTTCCCAAGTCCTAAGCCAACACCCCTAGGCACTTGGCCAAGGGCATGGTGTTAAAAATCTTGGCCGTAGTGAAGCAGATTCCACACCCCGAGGTAATTACCTCGTAATGCAAGTGGAAAATGGGAGGTGGAAGTGTGGCCTGTGGGTGGTGGGTGAGTCAGGTATCGGGATGGGAAAGGGCACACTTTCTCTTCCTCCAACTCTAGGAAGGAGCACAATAGCAAAGTGGGGGCCCGCAGCCGCTCTCTCGGGCCTGACCCAGCCTTCTGATCCCAGCGACATGGCACCTTTTGCTGAAAGCAAATATGGCTCCGGGTGCAGTTTAAACAACAAAGGCTGGGCGGATCGTGTTTCCCGAGAGACCGCCTTCCTCTGGGAGTCCCCCTGAGTCTGGGGCTGAGCCACCTGGGTTTCTGAGAAAATCTCTGGTGACATTCAAAGCTCGAAGACGATGTCCGGGTTCTAAAGAAAGGAGAAGTGATTTGGATCTGGAAAAGGAGCTGATGCTCAGGCCATTTTGAAATGGCCTTTTATCTTCCCAGTCACCTTTCTAGTTGTCCTTGGAGAAAAGCTGATGGGGCTGACTGGCAGGTGACAGATCCAAGAAATTCTAGAGGGCAAAGCCACCGTGTGTGGCTTGCAGCTGTATCTCCAGCACAAAGTGGATGTACATTCGTGGGTAGCTGAACTGAGGGTTGACCACCTCTCCTAGATAAGTCCTGCATTCCACCATGTTTACTTGTCTCAAGTCAGGTGTTTTGATCCTAGTGGGAGGCCCATGAAGACCTTTTTCAGGATATTCACACATTTGCAACTGTAAGCTGGACTTCCAAACATTTCTTTCTTTCTTTCTAAGCAGCTCTACTAAAACATTAAAACAAGTTGCAGATAGAAATATGATGACTCTTTCTCAGATCTTTATCATATTCATCTTAAAGTATGTTGCTTTCAGAAAAAAAATAATTTACCAGCACGAGAGTTATAAAGGTAAGCAGGAGAAGGATGCTGGCCAAGAGGTGCCTTACTTCACCTGAGATAGGAGGTCAGGGAAGTCTTCCCTATGAATGATATTGAGCTTTGATAAATTTGAAGAAAAAGTTACTACTGGAAGGCCAAGGGGAAGAGAGAGATAGGAAAGAGAATTCCAAGCAGAGGGAACAGCCTTGCCAAGTTGTGAAGGTGTGGAAATGCATGACCTGTTCAAAGTAGCTAAAGTAAGTATGTTGGCCTGGAAAGTAGTGAGATGAAAAGCTTTCCTATATAACAAAAACCATCAGTGAGAGAAATGTAATGAAAGAGATGATGAATGAAAGAAAAAACCTTCAGATACATTAGCAACAGATGTTTGAAGTACCCAGGGATAAAATTCAGTATGATGAAAACTACGTATACTACTTACTCCTGGACTAGGAAAAACCAAAAACCAACTAGTGTAAGGGAAGAAGCACCATCTCCTTAATGGTCAGCCTCCATTTTGTAAAGATGTCACTTCTCCCAGAAAAAGCCCTATAAATTCAGTGCGGTTTCCATAAAATGCAGTATATTTTGTGGTAAAAAAATGATAAAATGATTCTAGGGCTAGGGATATAGCTCAGTTAGTAGAGTGCTTGCCTCACATGCATAAAGCCCTGGGTTCAATCCCCAGCCTCCCCCCCCCCCAAAAAAAAAAAAAGATTCTAAAGTTTATTTGGAGGAGTCAGTGTGTAGACTAGCTGAAAAACACTTGGTAAAAATAAGAGAGTATGAGGACTGATTTGTTTCCCTGATTTATTTATAAATTACAATATACATATATATCACAATGAGGTAAGCAATGTGGTTCTTGCACAGGAAATGACTAGATCAATGGAACAAAACAGTCCTACGCATTTATGTATGGGCACTTGGAGGGATTCAAAATTAGGGGAGAAAGAATGAGTTCAACAAATGATGTTGCAATAATTGATAATCATGTGAAAAAATGATTCAGTCTGTATTTAAAAATACATTCCAGATTAAAAGTCTAGTCCTTAGGAAAAAACATCCAAAGTTTGGAGAAGAATTTATAGAAGGTTATCTTTTACAGTTTCTGGTGCAGGGAATGTACCTCTGAAGCTGCCGGAAGCCGTGAAAGGACAGTTGGCAGATTTGAGTACTTAAAAAAAACCTTAAAACAAAAGACAGAAACAAAGTTAAAATAGAAGTGACAAATTGGGCTAATGTTATTTGTAAATTAAACAAGATCAAAAACCATAGTATATATTTGTAGGTACGATTCTGTGCCATATGCTTTTATTTTTCTTTTCATTGCTGGGGGTCACACTCAGGTTCTTGTGGATGCTGGGCAAGTGCTCCACCACTAAGCTACATCCCCAGCCCCATTGTTTTGTTTTTGAGACAGGGTCACAGTGTTGCCCAGGTTGATCTTGAATTCCTGGGCTTGAAAGATCCTCAGCCCCCTGATTGCTGGGAGTCCGGGCACTCGCCGGTGTACCCGGCTATATTATATACATATATTAATCACACCTTTCTGTAAGGGATGTTTGGAGGTTTTCCCTACCTCTACAGGTTGTGAGCTCCTGGAAGGCAGGTATTGCTTCTGCCTTTGTCCCTGTGTTTCCAGCATTCCCAGCATTTTGCAAGTTCTTGTTACTTGGTGCTCAGTATTTGTTGTGTGAACAGATGGATGTATGATTGAATATGGAGGATGAACTGCAGTCAGGGGAGAGGGCTAGGTATTAGTTGGGGGACAATGGCCCTACACCTCAAAAAGAAAGCAGATTTGAGAAAGATGGAGAAGACAGAACACACAGGGTGAGGTGGCTGATTGAATAACATGGTGCTTAGGAGGTGGGGAATGTGTAAGAAAGCCCCCTGGCATAGCTTTCTGGCCTGGGTAGCTGGATGGCTCGTGCCAATCACTGAGCCAGGGAGCACAGAGGAAATGCAGCTTTGGGGGAAGGCTGTTGGGAAGCTGGATGAGCTGAATTTCAGGACATCTAGGTGGATAGAGCCAGTATAAATTTGGACCCACTGGAAGGAAGTCAGTCTGCTGTAAAAAGTGAATTTCAGAAATCAGTTATGGCTCCATGCTTATTAAAACACACACGTGGCTGCAGTAAAGAGCATAGCAAAACCAGGGACAGCTTGTGCTGTGGAAGGTCACTGAGGTAGGCCAGCTGTGAAGGATGGAAGGGAAACTGTGCTCGGGTGTGCTTTAGCTTAGGTCTCCAGGTCACATTTGCAAACCCTGGGTGTCAGAACTACAAGCCATCTCCAATCCTCTAGATTCTTCCAAAGACGTGGCCTGGTCTTTGGACCTTTGTTGACCAGGCTTCTGACTCCCCACCCTCCTCCCACTGTGGCTCCTCGTGACTTCGAAGAGGCTGGGAGTTTGGCTGGCCTCCCAGGACAGCTGCCTCCCAGGGCCAGGAGCAGAGGGAGGGCCTGCAGGCCACATCAGAACCAGACTGGTTGTTTCTGGAGGATCCCAGCTCATTCCAGAGCAGAGAGGGGGCTGGTGGTGAGCAGGGCTGTGAAGAGGTGGTGGAGGTGGTGGTGGAAGGCTGCTGCCCCACCATGACTCAGCACTCTGCTGATCTGGGTGGGTTGGGCTTGGGCTCCAAAAGTGCTTAGTCACAGAGGAGCCAAGACAGAAGGCCTTCAGGGCTGTGTCTTCACTGTGAGGAGGAGGAGGGAAAAGCCTCCATTTCAGAATGGGACAGACCACGGAGGCTGGATCAGGAACAAAGGGGTCCTCTTGACAGGCTTCACCTGGTGTCTTTTGGCACAAAGGGAGTGTCACTTTTCCTACCTCAGTGCCTAACCTCAGCAGGTGCTGCGACTCTCTTTCCCTTCTAGGGGTTGGTCCTCTGCAGTTACAGTTGAGGACACAGTGGACGGGAAGAGTCTGCAGCGTTTCCATTTCCACTGTTTTTTTTGTTTTTGTTTTTGTTTTTTTTTTACAGATAAGGAGGTAAGGCTCAAAGAAGGCAAAGCTTGCTCAAGGCTGTAGAGTCAGTGGCTGGAACACAAGCTGAAAAATGTAGGACGGGGCCCGTGGAACACTGCGTGATCATTAGAAATGGCAAACGTGTCGCCGAGAGGTGTAGATGGAATAATGTTATGCGAAAACAGCACAGCCCAAAATAGTCCCCGCAAGCTGATAACAATGAGAGGGAAAAAAAATCACAAGGCTGGAAATATAGGTGAGGTTTGGAGGAGAATGGGTTGAGTGATATTTTAACTAAGGAGCTGATTTTGCAAAAGTCCGGGATTCCCCATGCAGTCAAGCATTGCAGGAAGTTAGAGTCTGGAAATTAAAAAAAACTGGAAAAAACACGGCTTAACCCGATTCCGGTACATTTCTGGATGATGTAACCACCTTATTCCGAGAGCTTGTCTTTAAATGATTTCTTGAGAGCCGATGAGGACACGTAGATGCTAAGTCTAGGTACTCAGAGTCCTCCTCTTCCAGAAGGTTAAGGGGCGGAATCCACAATCTGGAATATTACAGGACTACTGAATGAGACGTTCTTTTTTTCTCTTTTTAAAAAGGCGACTCGGGCCTTACAGCTTCAGGGAAGCCCTCTCAGATCCTGGGTGGGAGAGTCAGTTTTTGCCAGAGGCTGTATCACTTGGGCCTGGACTATTTGTTTGCTTCTCTGGACTTTGAGCTCTTTTTTACACTGTGACCCCAGCACAGGGGCCCTTCCAGTTCTGGCAGTTTTCAGCTCAGATAACTCTCCTCCAATCCTTTTGCCCAGTGGAACAGTGGGCTGTCCTTGTGGCCCACAGGCCCCTGGAGGTGGAGCCTGTGTAGCTCCCTGCTGGGTCCTCCTCAGTGACTCCTGGCACATCTGCCTGTATCCTAGAAGCTTCAAGGAAGCCACCTGGCCTCTCTGAGCTTTGATTTCTGTATTTATCTGGAGCCAGGCTTCCTCCAGCACCTCCCCTTGGGGTGCCCCCACCACCACATGCCATCTGCCTGTACCCAACCTCAGGGCATGCCCACATCACCCAGTCTGTGCCCTTTGGCCAGATTGGGATAAGTGGCAGGAGGGATGCCTTGGAGAGAGTGAAAAGAGAAACGTGATTTGCAAGCCTTGGCAGGGCGTCTACAGCCAGGGCCTGGGAGGGCCCTCTGTGGGAATGGGGACTCCAGCTGCCTTGGCCTTTCACCGTCCATCATATAGACACGCACTCACTTTGCCCACACCCCGGGGAGTCTGTGGAAGCCCAGTGCCTCTGAGCTGGTGAAGATTGAGAGGTTGAGGGGGAAGTCTTGAGTTAGAGGTCTCTGTGCAAGTCTGGGAGTGAGGAATCCCCGACTCCCCTGCAGCAGCCTGTAGGGAGCAGAGGGGAGGAGGAGACACAGAAGCTTGCTAGGAATCCAGAGTTGGCAGCCTGGGGCAGAGCGGGGTGGGAGCAAAGGGCAGCCTGGGGTGACCAAATGGCAAGTTAGCAGAGTGAGGCGGCCGGCGTGGGCAGCCAGGCAATTCCCTTCCCACCCATGAAGGTCTCTGGTGTAATTCTGGCAAACTAGCATGTTTGGCTGGGCCAGCAGATGGGACCTAATGGCCCACGGAGGGGAGTCTCAAGTGCCCTCCAAAAGAATAAGGACCCCAAAATCCTCATCATAAGCGTGGAAGAAGCCTCATTCAACTTGGGGCTGCTACCAGTGTCCCAGGCTACCTCCTGCCTGTTCTGCCTGTCGCAGCCTTACTCTCCATCACTTCTGCTTGTACCTTGTGAGACACAAAGGCAAGCATTTCAAAGCCTAGCAGGTGTGAGGCACTGGGTTCAATCCTCAGCTCCACATATAAATAAATAAAATAAAGGTCCATCAACAACTAAAAAAAAAAAAAAGTCCTGCAAGGGAGCCCCCTGACTCAGGGACACAATTGTGACTCTTCTGTGTCCCTTTACAGGCCATTCACCCCCTGGGCCTTCTCTCTTGCCTTAGGAGGATGTTGCCCTCACACCTCGGGGTGTAGGAAGGCTTGCTCGGCCCAGCCCACCTGCCCCAGTTTGTCTGAGCATCTGCCCAGCTCAGATAGCCTCTGGGAGGTTTCCCTGGCTCCCCAGAGTTGAGACTTTCTCTTGCTCGTGCCCTCCGGGTTCTGGACACATCTCCACTGCCCCATGGTACTGCAGTGACCTTTCACACCTGCCTCCTTGCTGCAAGGGCAG
The DNA here is from genome assembly GCF_047511675.1 of Marmota flaviventris. Taxonomy (NCBI): domain Eukaryota; kingdom Metazoa; phylum Chordata; class Mammalia; order Rodentia; family Sciuridae; genus Marmota; species Marmota flaviventris. The sequence continues at coordinate 10,853,176 of NC_092506.1, read as the reverse complement.
CTCCTGCCCTATTCATGTTGGCGGTGACCCAGCAAAGCGCCTGCCTCCCTAGGGCGAGGGCGTGGGCTAGGTTATCTTGGCTTTACCTCTAGTCCAGCACTCACTCCCCTTTCCCGTTCTTGAGGGGTAGGCAGCCCCCCTGTCTTCTAGGCTGGTTTTTCTGCTCTCCACGTGGAAGATGCAGAGAAGGAGCCAGTCATTCTGCGGTTTGAAGATTACACCATGCAGAGACTCAGGATGAGGCAAGCAGGGCTGGGACCAGCTGGGTCATGGGGTAGTGACACCGTGCTCACAGGCTTGACCATGCCAGTTCCCTTGGTGACCGCAGAGTGTTTCCTCAACTGGGACAATTTGTGGACTGTCCCAGGGGCCAGGGGAGGAAGTAAAGAAGGATGGACGTGGTCAGCTCACTACTAGAAAGAAACCCCAAGCGCTTCCTGGTAAGGGACTAGAGCATTCTTGGAGTCACTGTCATTCAGTAAGTATAATGTGCCGGCCCTGTGCCAGAGGTTTACACAAAGCACGGTGACACCTTTGTGGCTGAAACCAGCAACACCTCTGTGGAGTAGGTGGGGCAGGTCACCTGTGCTGTAAGCAGGTTCCTTTCCACAGGAGGAAGCTAGAGGTCACTGAGGTGGGGTGACGGCCTTGCCTACGGCTGCCTGTCACCTGGATTCTCACCCAGTGTCCTGATGTGGCCATGGTGGTGACATCCTGAAATTCATGACACTAGGCCAGAGGTGTGGAGGAAGAGACCATTGAGATTCCCGTCCCTGGGGGACTTATGAAATACAGGCCTCTCTTGACATCCAGGGAGGGGTTGAGTTCCAGCAAATACATTATAAGTGCTGTGTAATAGCTGTTATGCCATGTTGTTTATGGAACAGTGACGAGGGGAAAAGTCTGTGAATGTTCTGCACAGACACTTCTCTGTGTGTGTGTGTGTGTGTGTGTGTGTGTGTGTATGTATGTTTTCCGTCTCTGGTTGTCTGAATCTCCTGATGGGAACCTGCTGATCGGGAGGCTGACCACATGCACCTACGTGGGGAGCAGCTCCTGCAGCCCAGGGTCCCAGGCAGAGGTGAGCCAGCTCTCACCTTTGACCAACTTCAAGACGCCTGGGTCGGCAGTTGGCACTTTGAAAATATTCGTTGTGTAGCCAGTTGTGGTGGTGCCCGCCCGTAATCCCAGTGATTTGAGAGGCTGAAGGACCTCCAGCCTGGAAAACTTTGCAAGATCCTGTCTTAAAACAAGTAATAGAAAGGGATGCAGCTCAGTGGTGGGGCACTCGTGGGTTCAATCCCAGGTTTAAAAAATAAAAAGTACTCGCTATGATCTTGCTAACAGCAAAGCTTTAAAAATTGCAAAATTAACAGTCTGATTGGCTTGGTAACGGAGTCTGCTTGGTGCAGATCTTGTCATTCCTCGGAAGGCACCATGGGGAATGCCATGGCACGGCGCAGTCAGCAGACTTGGGTTTGGTCCATGGCTGACAGGCCTCCGCGGTAACTGGGCAGGCTGGGGACTTCTGGCTGTTCCGTGGCACCCCTGAGCAGGGCAGCTGGGTCTAGGCCCACTCTTGGTGGCGCTTTGGGGTGTGCTACTAAAAGGTAGCAAGAAAGGCTCCTCAGAACTCCCTGCTCCCCGAGGGCTAGGCTGTTCCCCAGGGCCTGGGCGGGGGCACATTTCTGGGAGCTTAAGCAATGCCTCCGGGAAGATCTCAAGGCCCCTCAGTCCTCCTGGGATCTGAGAACCCACTAACTTTCCCACAGAACCTCAGGCCACTTGGGGCTGGAGCTGATGACAGGTCGGGGAGTGTAGGGTCCTTCACCTCCAAATGGGGTGGTGCCCGCTCCTGGGTAGGGGCCTGAGCTCTCTCTGTGGAGGACTCACCGCCTTTTATGTGAACCTGTGGTCTCAGGCTTAGAACCCCGTTGGCCTGAATCTGGCCCGGCAGTCCTTCCCGAGGAAGGCTGCCGCAGACAGCTTTCATTCCCATTTCTGTTTCCGGCTGCCTGGGTGATATTCTAACCCCCTTCCAACATCCTGCCTTTTAAAATTAACTGGAATCATTGTGTCAAACTAAGCAGCTCTATTTTTTTTTTTTTTCTTTTTGCTCACCTATCCACCTCTTTTCAATATTGTGGGTGTATGTGCAGTGACAGGAATTCAAATCTCTCTCTCTCTCTCTCTCTCTCTCTCTCTCTCCCCTCCCTCCCTCTCTCTCGCGGTCTGGATTTAGTGATTTCTCCAGATTCATAATACCTACCCCCAATGCCCACCCTCCTTGTGGATACTGGATCTAGATTTTTCTCTGGAGAACTATTTCCTTCCTTCCACCCCTGCTATGGGCTAGAATTAGAACTGCCACCATCCCTGGACTCAGGGTAGACATGTTTTCTGTCACTTGCAACAAAATTTTCAATCAATTTATAATTGAAATAATCTAAATGGAAACTAATTTCTTCTTAGGTCACAGAGTTTTCAAACCAGAAATGAGCCTTTGAGACTATCTAATTAAATACTTTCATTCAGTAATTCAACTAACATTTTTTTATTTATTTTTTTTTTTTAAAAATATTTATTTATTTATTTTTCGGTGGACACAACATCTTTGTTTGTATGTGGTGCTGAGGATCGAACCCGGGCCGCACGCATGCCAGGCGAGCGCGCTACCACTTGAGCCACATCCCCAGCCCCCAACTAACATTTTTTTAAATGGTAGCTTTTTGTTTGGCCATAGGCTAAACTAAGAAACTGGGACCCACAGAGAAGAGGAGACCAGCCCAGGGCTGCACAGAAAGTTGGTGACTGAGTCAAGGACTAGAAACTTCTTTTGTGATGTGATGTTCCTTTGCTTCCTGGGTTTAACTTTCTCCACCCCCCCATTTCTTTCTTTCTTTCTTCTTTTCTCTCTCTTTCTTAGGATTGAACCCAGACAATCTCTGTCACTAAGCCACATCCACAGCCCTTTGTATTTTTTATTTTGAGACAGGGTCTTGCTAAGTTGCTGAGGGTCTCACTAAGTTGCTGAGGCTGGCCTTGAACTTGTAACCTTCCTGCCTTAGATTCTCAAGTGACTGGAATTACAGATTTGAGCCACCTTGCCCACCTTGGTATGAAATTTCTTTTTCTTTTCTTTCTTTCTTTCTTTTTTTTTTTTTTTGTACCAAGGATTGAACTTAGGGACACTCGTCCACTGAGCCACATCCCCGGCCCTATTTTGTATTTTATTTAGAGATAGGGTCTCCCTGAGTTGCTTAGTGCCTTGCCCACAGTTGCTGAAGCTGGTTTTGAACTCGCATCCTCCCGTCTCAGCCTCTGAAGCTGCTAGGATTACAGGAGTGCGCCATCACGCCTGGCTTGTGAAATTTCCATGGTGGCTGTGAACATGAGCAAGCAGGGAGTGTATACACCAAGCAGTTATCTTTGTTTTTTTCTGGGCAAAACAGAAGTGGTGTAAGCTGAGGAGGGAAGGAGAGAGGAGAAGAAGAAAGGGGAGTGGTTAAGAAAAAAATAACAAGGACAAAAACACCACGTTTGAAAAATGTGCCCCCCACAGTCATGTGCTACATAATGACACTTTGGTCAAGGAAGGACCGGGCGTATGACAGTGATACCATAAGATTAGAATGGAGACCTGCCGATTGCCTAGTGATGTCACAGTGTAAAGGCATTACCTGTGTGTTTGTGGTGAAGCTGATGTAAAATAAGCCAACCCCGCACGCTGACAGTTGTCTAAAATTATGCCCGTGACAATTACGCACAGCAGTAATTGGCTCGTGTATTTAACCCTAACCCTAACCCTAACCCTAACCCTAAACCCTAAACCCTAAACCCTAACCCTAACCCTAACCTGGTTCCTGGCTCGTGTATTTAACATGCGGTACTTTTCACCATTATTTTGGGGTATATGCCTTCTACTTAAAAAAAGTTAACTGTGAAGCCGATGCCATGTGATGCCTGCAGCAGCCTCACGCCACTCCTGTTTCCTGTCTTTCAACAGCATCAAGAAACCACATTGAGTGATGGCCCTAGACCATCTAGGTGTGCCAAGGACACTCTGTGTCACTTCCACAACCATGGAATTTGCTAACAACCTCACTCATCAGAACATGTATTTTTTATTTTGAGACAGGGTCTTGCGAAGTTGCTGCGCATGTCGGTATAGACCTGAAAATCACATCTCAGCCCCCCTTGTCCACGGAGAGGACTAGAAGAGAACAGTCTAACCGGCTCTGAGCCCAGGGTTAGGCCTTGGGGACACAAGGGTCAGGTCTTGGGGACACATGAATAAGGTTGCACTGCCCTGAGGAGCTCCCAGCTAGGCCTAAGGCACGTTCCTCCTAAATGTCTTCATAGTCATCTCTCCAGCCACACCTGCTTGCTGGTAGGGCTGCATCCCGCCTGGACTTCTGACTCCCCACTGGGACCTTAAGCAAGCAAGTTGCAATTGGAAACCCCAAGTGGAGCACTGTTCCTAACTGATCAGAACAGATTTCAAATGCTCGGTGTTTAGAACTAAGCCAGGCTGAGAGGGAGATGTCAGTCAGGCGACTCGCTGAGGGCCCCTTGGAAGTTCCTCACCCCTGACCTGGCCTACCCTTTTCTTTGGTGCTGCAAGCCCCATAGCTAAACTCTATTGTCTTTCAGGAAGTTGCTTCTCAGCAGCTGCCCCTGGGTGCCAGACACAGTTGCTGGTCAGGTGGCAGAGCGGGCTGGGCTGCGTGAGTTCTCGCTCCCTGGCATCCTGCCTTGGGCCCCCTTAGCACTCTGCTTCTTGCACACCAGTCCCTGGAGTGCCCCACGGGTTCTGTGTGGCCCCATTTCTGTCCCTCTCCTAAGTCTTTCCTCCTCAAAGCTGACCCCTATTATCTCTGAAAGACCAACCCTTTCTCCAAGCCCAGTCCAATCGTGCCTCTGCAGAGACTTCCAGATTCGGAGCTGATCTCTCTCTCTATGTTCTCCTGCCAGCAGTCATTCCTCCAGCCTTTGCTGAGTGACAGTAGACAATGGTGCCATTGCACAGCCATTCATTCCTTCAATGCACAGGGACACCGAGGACTCAGAGGACCCAGGAACCTCCTTATCTCAGCCCCAGTGCAGTGACTCCCTTCTTTCTTGGATTTGCCAATTACTCTCTCAGTGCATCCAGCCACCCAGGACCCCAGGCCTGGCACGGTCCTGGCTGCAGCCTGGGACAGTTCTTCCTATGAGCTCCATCAGCTTGGCCTCCTCTTCTTGGACTGGTTATCATGGGAAAGGCTGGGATAACCAGACAGAGGATAAGGACCAGCCTCTATAGCACAGAATCAATTAGAAAAACAAAACAAAACAAAAAAATCAGGCACAGTGGCCCATGCCTATAATCCCAGCAGCTCAGGAAGCTGAGGCAGGAGGATCAAACATTCAAAGTCAGTCTCAGCAACTTAACAAGGCCCTAAGCAACTTATCAAGATCCTGTCTCAAAAAATAAAAAGGGCAGGCTGGGGTTGTGACTCAGTGGTAGAGTGCTTGCCTTGCATGTGTGAGGAGGCACAGGGTTTGATTTCAGCACCACATAAAAATAAATAAATAAATAAAGGTATTGTGCCCATCTACAACTAAAAATATTTTTTAAAATAAAAAGGACTGGGGATGTGGCTCAGTGGTTAAGTGCCCCCGGGTTCAATCCCTGGTACCAAATCAAAATAATAGATAAACAACTGAGGTAAACAAGATGAAGTAACTTTCTCAACAGTTTTAATTGTAGAATTGTTAACCATATGCTCCGCAGAACTTTTTCATCTTGTTTCGTGTGAAACTCTGTACCCCTGAACAGTTGCTCCCCATTTCTCTTTTCCCCACCTCCTGATGACTATGGCATCTTACTTTCTGTCTCTATGAACTTGGTTACTTTAGATAATTCATGTAAGTACGTTTCGGCTGGCTTTTTTCTCTTAGCATAATGTCTTCAGAGTTTATCCATATCGTATCTTACATCAGGAGTTCCCTCTTTTTGAAGGCTGAATAATATTCCATTGTATATATATCACATTTTCTCCACCACCCCTCCCCCCATCTGCCAATAGACATTTAGGCTGCTTTCAAGACTTGGCTGCTGTGTAATGGTGCGATAGACACAGGAGTGCAGATGATCTCTTTGTGATTCTGATTTCATTTCTTTTGTACATAAACTCAAAAGTGAGATTGCTGGATCCTACAGTAGTTCTCTTTTCATTTTTTCAGGAAACCTCTGTTGTTTCTCATCGCAATGCACCATTGGACTGACCTACCAACAGTGGGCAAAAGTATAATTTCTCATTATTCTCAAACTTTTTTGTTAAATATGTTTTTTGGGGTGCTGGGGATTGAACTCAGGAGCATGCGACTACTGAGCCACATCCCCAGCCCTATTTTGTATTTTATTTAGAGACAGGGTCTTATTGAGTTGCTTAGCACCTCGCTGTTACTGAGGCTGGTTTTGAACTCACCATCCTCCTGCCCCACCCTCCCCGTCACAGGAATTATAGGTGTGGGCTCCTGCACCCAGCTCCTGAGGCCATTTTAAAATCTGGTTGTGGGAGTTTGCAGTAGGAATTCTTTATCAGTTCTTGACACCAACCTCTTCTCTGATACGCGGCTTTACAAATATTTCCTCCCAACCTTTTGGTTGCTTTCTCACTTTGAGGATTGTTTCTTTTGCTGTGCAGACATTTTAAAGTCTGATAGAGTCCTTTTGTCTATTTTTGTGGTCATTGTGACCTCTGCTTTTGGTAACAAATGAAATCCAAGAAATCACGGCCCCTTCCGGTGAAGCCCCCTACCTCCCGCCATTTTCTTGGAAGAGTATTATATAGTTTCCTCCCTCATGCTTAAGGTCTTCAGTCCATTTTGGGTTGATTTGTGTGTGTGTGTGGTATAAGAGTTCATCTCCTTTCTTTTGTGTGTAGATATACAGCTTTCCCAGTTCCATTTGTTGAAGAGACGGTCCTTGTCGTCCTTGTCCTTGGCTGATGCACAGTGGGGAAGCAGAGTTGGCCACAGATGAGAGAGATCATTTCTGGGCTCTCGGTTCTATTCCATTGGCCCATCTGTTTAAGGCAACACCACGCTGTTTTGATGACCAGAGCTTTGGAATCTGTTTTGAAATCAGAAAGGGTGAGGGCACCAGCTTGGTTCTTTCTCAAGATTGTTTTTGGCTATTCAAGGCCCTTTGAGAGTCCATGTGATTTTTTTTTTTTAACTGTAGATGGACACAATACCTTTATTTTATTTACCTGTGGGGCCGAGGATGGGACTCATGGCCTCTCACGGGCAAGGCAAGCGCTCTACCAGGGGGCCACAACCCTAGCCCTCTCCGTGTGAATTTTAGAATTTATATCCCTACCAAAAAAAAAAAAAAAAGCCATTGGGATTTCAGTAATTATTGCCTTGAATCCGTAGATACTTTGAGTAGTAAGGGCAGTTTAAGGATGTTAAGGTTCCAATCCGTGACCCCAGGGCGTCTTTTTATTTGTAGGTGTCTTCTGTGATTTACTTCAGCCATGTTTTGTAGTATGCAGTGAACACACCTTTTGCTTCTTTGGTTAAGGAATCACACAATTGTTAAAAGCCGTGTTACTATGGAGAATTCCTAAAACGTACCAGGAAGCATGACCCAGTGAGCTTCCACGTCTCCATGGGTACAGCTTCAAAGGCCATCAACCCCCACACCCTTCCCTTCTCTACCCACTTCCCACCTTCGGCCCTGGATTATTCTGAAGCAAATCTCAGACAATGTCATGCCATCTGTTAATGTGTCTCTAAAAAGGGAACTGCTCTGCTTTTGGAACCCAACCACAGGAAACACCCAGATGCCATTTAAAAAAAAAAAAAACTAAATGTTCGTTTGACTCGGTATCTAACTAAGATTTGTGATTGGCTCATATGCACTGCAAACTCTCTTCATAGATTTCCCCACATCTCCTCTTTACTCTGTCTTTTCTTTTCTTTCTTTGGTGATGGGAATGGAACTCTTTCAAATGCCAAGTGAACCCTCTATTGCTGTGCTACCCACCCAGCCCCCTGTGTTTCCTCTCTTGATCCTCAACCCCATCAGGATTATTATTATCATTGCACTGGGCACTCCATCCATCACTGAGCCACATCCCCAGTCCTTAAATTTTTTTTTTTTTTTTTTTTTTTTTTAATTTTGAGAAACTGTCTCTCTAAGTTGCCCAGGCTGGCCTAGAACTTGTGATCCTTCTGCTGGGATTACAGGAGTGGGACCCTGTGCCCAGTACCACTCAGGATCTTGCTGACTACATTTTCGTGGAATTATTCCAACATGCTCCTCTGCCTCCTGAATTTCATATAAACTGGAGACTTGATCAGATATATTGGACATAGTTTTTGGCAAAGTCAGGCTTCAGGTGTATTTTTGTTTTTCTATCAGGAGTTACACAATGTCTGTCTTTCTATTTGTTAGCAACTGTTGATCTATTAATTTATTAGCATGTCCAAATGAAATTCACATCATTCCTTCCTTTATTTATGAGGTGGGATATTTCTATGGAGAGGACTTCCCTTTGTGAGCTATTTGGTTCCCCTGAGGTATAGTTCTTAAGAAAAAAATTTTTGACTTTTTCCCTCTTTGTTTTCCAAATAGTAAGTTGGTTTTCTAGTATCCACTGTAGTAATCAGTTTCCCGTTATTATAATGGGATACCTGAGGCAATTGAATTATAAAGAGAAAAGGTTAATTTTGGCTCACAGGACTGAAGGTAACAATTCCAAGATCAAAAGGCCCTTTTGCTTTGGGTCTCTGGTGAGGGTGACACATCATGACAAGAGCATGTAGCAGAGCAAACCATCATCTCATGAGCTAGGAAGCAAGAGACAGGCAGGAAGAGAAAGAGGCTGGGGTTCCACAGTCTCCTTCCAGGGCCCACCCAGTGACCCACAGCCTTCCCACTGGGCCTTGCCTTCCAATATTACCACCCTGGGGACCAAGACTTTAAGGTACAGACCTTGAGGGATACTCATCCAAACCATAGCATCCCCCCAAATGATCAGCGAGTTTTTAAAAATCGTTATGAACTCACGTCTTTTTCCCGTGTTGACATTTGCCAGTTGACTGTGGTCATTGACTGCACTGAGTTTCAGATTGTCCCCATTTGAATCTAGTGGCAGCCTGTTTTCCCCTGACCCTTGAGTCCTTTTTGCCTTTTCAGAGGATGAAAATAGGATCTTTTTTTAAAAAAATACTATTTTAAGAAAAAATATGCATTTATACTGAGACTTTTAATTCAAATCCAGAATCCTGGAATTTTTGCTTCATCTCATAGCTTTTTACATCTGGATTGCTTCTTTCCTGTTCTGTTCCCCAAATCTCAGGGCTCAAGGATACCTGCCTGCAGGGTTCCTTATCCACCTGTCTCTCTACCTGGGCAGCAGACTTAGAGTAAGTTTTTATAATTGAAAGCAGCTTAATATTTTGTTTTTATGGTTTTTTTCCTAGTAGCAAGTCCCACTAGGGACACGTAGTCGAAGCCATCTAGAAGAGTCCTCTGTGTACCCAGCTGCCAGTCACTGCACAGCGAGGGGCTTTGGCTTTGGCTTTGTTTTTGCTTTCAGTTTTAAGAATTCTTGTTCATTTCTTTTCTTTTTTCCCCGTGGGGGTTGGTGCTGGGGATCAAACCCTGAACCTCATAGATGTGGAGCACACGTTCAGTTCAACCACCGAGCTACACCCCCACGCCTAGGAATTTCTTTTAACAATGTAATTGAGCTTTATGATCATATAAAATATGTACACGGTCAAAATCAAATAAAAAACATGATACGTTCAAAGGAATCTCGCGTCTCTTCTTTTCTCCCCACCCTGTCCTTTCTGCTTTTTTGTTGGAACCACCCATGTTTATTTTTTAGTTCTAAGACGTCATTTATTTGCATTTTAGAATTTGTATTTTTCTCTTCCCTTCTTAGATAGTCCATTGCTTTTGAGTACCCTATACATCCTTCCCTCCTCGTTGTCTTTTTCCTTTCCCAAAGGGTCCTGGGATCTCTTTGTGTTAGTCTGTGCAGCTCCTCCGTGTTCTCTTTTTGGCTGCAAAATACCCCATTGTGTAGATGGACTCTTGTTTATTTCTCCAGGCCCTTGTTGATGGACGTTTGGGTTCTTTCCAAGCTTCGGCTGTTACAAATAAGTAGCTGTGTGTGAGTCTTTCTGTCTTGTTTGCGATGCATCTTTAGGGTAGAGTCCTACAAGCAGGACGGGGAGACCAGCGGGGAAATGCACCTGCAGGTTTGCAGACCTTGCAAAGCTCAGGCATGGTGCAGGTTCACATCCCGCCCGCAGTGGGAGAGAATAAGGGGGGTTTTCTCATAGACAGGACAAGAGAGGATTTTGTTGGACTTTTTTGGATTTTGGCCAATCTGATCAGTGAGAAAGAGTTCTTTGGGGCAATTTGCATTTCTTTTACCATAAACAAGGTTGGGTGTCTTTTCAGACAGTTTTGAGGCATTTGCCTTTCTTTCTTTTTTTGTAAACTATTACTATTTTTAGTGCATTTTTCTATTGGGTTGTTGGTCTTTTGGTGTATATTAGAAGCTCATTATATACAAAGAATATTAGCATATTTTTATACTAAATATATAAATGGTATCTGTGATGTAGGTTGTAATTTTCTTTTGCCAGTCCCTTGCCATTTTATTTATTTAAATCTTATTTAATTAGTTGTTTTTCCCCTACAAAACTCAGTTCGTTAAAGCATTTTCCCCTTCTTGTTTCTGGATATCGAGTCAGAATTAGAAAAGTTTTCCCCACTCCCAAATTATAGAATTTAACCATGCTTTCTTTCTTTCAGTGCTTATACAAGTTTCATCTTATTTATTTTACTGGGAATTGGACTCTTAGCACGGAGTGTAGCTCTTCTACTGAGCCACATCCTCAGTTCTTTTTATTTTTTTATTTAGAAACAGGGTCTCCCTCGATTGCAGAGGCTGGCCTTAAAATTTCAATCCTCCTGCTTCAGCCTCCAGAATTGCTGGGATAACAGGTGTGTCTCACCACCCCCACCACATTTAAATCTCCAGTCCCTTTGGGAAGCATCCTGGTTCTCCATAAGCATAAGGGGCACCCCCCTTGTTTGAGTCCCTGCCCTAGCACCAGATCATCCATTCTTTCCCCCTGGCTTGTGGTCCTGCCTGGATCATGCACCTACTTCCCACAGGCCGTGGGGGCTCTTTCTGAATTCTATACTCTGGTCTCCAAAGGAATCATTGTTTCGCTAACCTCTGCTCAGGAACCTCCCTACAGAGGCACGACAGCCTCTCCAAGATAATATGGCCCAGAGGAAGACTTGCAGCTTGAGGTGCAGGGCTGGTTTTGGGGCTGACAACAAAGCCCTTTGTTTTTCTGGGTGCAGAGACCAAGCTTTGAAGCAAATGGCCTTGAGAAGGAGATGGGCAATATCCAAATCCAAGCTCAGTGGATGGGGCGCTTTTCTGGAGAATCCCTTTGAGCGGGATGAAGGAGACCCTTCTTCTGTCCCTGGGGAAGAGACCGGTGGAGCCAACATTCCAAGCTCACAACCTTCCGGGGCATGAGAATCAGTGGGGCGACCCTCTGCTCATAAATATAGACTTACTATTTAATTCACTGCATTGTGGGCCCAAAGCGTATGCACAGTGAAGAGAGTCAATGTGCTGTTCTTGCTCCTCTTTTGAGAAGGAGCTCTGTGGCTCTGAGAACTGAAGGCACCATCAAGAGAGGCAGGAGCCTTGTTTTTCAAGCAGTGGTCGTGGATCTGCATAAGTAAATGACCCCTCTGGTGCTCAGCGCTGCTGGCTAGGAATACAAATTTTGGGAGGAAGAGAGGACCATGGGAGTCCATCACCTGGGACTTTTTTTTTTTGATACTGGGGATTGAATCCAGGGTCACTTAACCACTGAGCTACAACCCCAGCCATTTTTTATTTTTATTTTATTTTTTGATAAATGCATTTCATTATTTATTTAGATGTTTAAGCTCTTGCACTAAGTTTTTACAAGCTGGTGAACACTGACAAATTATTTCTCCCGCAGAACTATAACCACACATTCCCAGACAGTATAAATATATGGTTGAACTAACATTAATACACATTACCATTTTATCAATTACATAATAAAACAAAATTATCAAGTATCCAAATATTAAGTTACACAGCTCAAAAGGCATATAAAATATTAGATGTCTGCTCAATTCATCAGCAGAAACCCACTTTTTTCTTTTTTTTTTTTTTTTTGCAAGAGGTTGGGAATAAAAGAAAAAAAATCACACTTGAAACAAAAAGTTGGTAAACAACTTCTGATAATTATGAAAAAAATTACAAGAATTTCAGGAACTTTATGATTAAGAATTGTTTTACCTACAATAACAGAGCATCTCTACCTTTTAAAAAAATATTTACTAAATTAAAGAGCATATATTCTACAGGTTCTGCACGAGACAAAGGCAACATTTTACTAAAAATATTTAATAGCCCCCTCCCATTCTTTTTTTCAGGCCCTCCCTGTTAAGTTGCACCTCAGAGTGCAAACATTAAATTAACCGTAAGGCTTTTTTTTTGTCTGGAGACTTAAAGACATGTGCTTCTGTAAAAACTTAGGTTTTCGAAATGGAGGTTTCCCATAACAGCAAAAAATAAGACTTATAGAAAGATATTAAATAAAAATAATTGCTGTAAGACTTGGTAAAAGGAAAAAAAAAAACCCAATAGGTAAAAGCAAACCTGATGTATACTGGTATGAATGTGGGAGATGTAAACATAAAAAGAGCAGGCAAATAATCATATAGGGCCTACAATGTTTGAAATGACTGAAGGAATAAGTCACATAAGGTCTAGAGTGTTCTTAGTTCCTGGAATTTTGGTTTTGTATGATACTAAAAATATACAAGTATTGTGCTGGGTATTTTGGCACCTAATCTTTCTAAGTTTCTTATGTAAGATTCTGGCATGGAAATAGATTTAAAGACATTAACTCAATACCGCATGATTTCAGGAAAGGTCAACTGGTACAAATGATAAGCACATTTTAAATTGTGAACAACAAGAATCTTTTGCTAAGTGTCCAAACAGGTTGATCATAACCCAAACATAGAGGCTGAAATTCTGTCAAGCTTGTGGCCTGGTAAAACAGCTTTCCAATACTCCTATGGAAGCTTCATCAGACTTATTCACCACGCCAACATGTTGGCTAATATGTACTACAAATTAGGTCCCGTCTTAAGTTCCACTTCCAAGGCAATAGCATCAGGCGCCCGAGTTTTATTGAATGCAACAGTCGTTTCTATGACCATTGGAGTCTATGAAGCGCAGCCGCATTTTAGGATGATACTTCTCCAAATACAAAAGTTGCTTGCTGTTAAAGGCTCCACACCGCTTTTGTCTTATGAATTGTACTGCATCTTCATATTTCGTTCCGCCTTCAATCAATGCCAGGGCAACAAGCACTGGAGCTCTCCCAAGGCCTGCAACACAATGAACAGCAATACAACAACCAGGTTCTTCAGGAAACTTAATTTTTACAAGACTTAACCAGTCATCGACAATTTGGTTGGACGGTGGTGCACCATCATCAAAAGGCCAATCAAGAACCTGGATGCCTTCTTTCTCCACAAGAGTAGTGTCATAGGTTGCTTCACATACTCTTACTATTGTGGTAACACCATACTTCTTAAGTTCCTCTATAAATTTGTTTAAGGTTGCATTGGTTGGATTGTGTGTATTAAGAAATCTCATGTTCTTGTATGTGACTTCCACAGGAGCAGGGCGGTTCATTCGAGCCATGTTAATTTAGTTAAAAAACACTCAATAGGGTTATGAAATAATTTAAAAAATTGAATACAGAAATGATGCAAAGTAACTGAAGTCTACTTCAATATACTCCACTTGATATTCTCAGTGCTTTGAGTATGAAGTTGGGAGTAATGGGAAATGAAATGAACCTCCTAACAAGAAGCAGCAATTCTTCAATCCAGTAGTACTGAGGCAATAGAAAGGAAGTGCACTGAGGTTTACCCCATCCAGGTCAGAACTCTTGTAAAATGCTCAGTGGATTTTTCAATTCAATACGTCTGTGTCCAGGTTAACCACTCTTATGGGGGCTTCTTGGTGGAGTAGTAATGAATTTCTACGGTTCACTTGTCTGCATAGAGGTCGTGCTGTGCCTGGCAGTGATCTCCACTGCCCTTCAGAAACTCCATAAATGTGTGACCAAGAACACAACAGAACTGAGGAATATGTTTACTCATTGAAGATTGTGGCCTAATCATACAGCCGGTCCCGAGGCGGCGGCCATACAAGCGGCATTGGTGGTGGCGGCTGCAGGGCAAGGGGTGGCGGTGGTCGTAGCATCTCAGGATGAGAACTGGAAAGGGAAGGGGAAGTGGGAAAGGGTAGGGACAGAGGCCCAGCCAAGCTGCTGTCAGCTGGAGGTCCACCTCAGTCTGATTCCATCTTGAGGCCAGGGGATGGGCCTTGGGGACCACATCTGTGCAGCCCTTGTCTGCAGCTGGTCCCCGCAGGGGTGGGGTGGGGGTGTGATAATAAGCAGCTGGCTCCTGTGAGTCAATGGCTATTCCATGAACACTGGGGCGTAGGCACACCAGCTAGTGACAGGGACTCCTAGAGTGTCCTGCAGCCTCCAACTTTGCCTCCTACTGCCCCAGAATGACCCCCCACACACTACACAGGTGCCTTTGCCTCTGTCACCCCTCCCCAGGGCCCCCTACCTTCTTCTCTGAAAGTCTCCCTGTTAACCCGTCCTGCCTTGGATGGCCACGGTGCTTACTGATCCCGGTTGTGTCCTCCTTATCCCCCTCCACCTGGTGGAGCATGCCTGGCCGCTGCGTGCCCTTGGAAGGCAAGGGCCACCCCTAGCTCTCCTTTTGGGTCTCTTAAGGTGGAACTGGACACCTATGAGGTGACTCAGAGTGGACACAACTGAACTCAGAGGACACTAAGCTTGGGAGGCTGCCACCCAGGCCTGCCTAAGGTCCTATGACACCCCTCGAATCCCTCCCTGTTGCCAACTCTGCGTTAGGTGCATATTCTCTAACTCTCTCATGGGTTCAACCTGTTTTGGGTTTCTGGGTGTGGGTCTTGCTGGGGTGGCAACCTTTGCCCTCCTGGGTCAGGAGCTCTAACTTTGTGTGTGCTCTCACTGAAGTAAGATCGTAGAAAACCGGTGATCTGAAACCCCCCAGGGAATGAGGACACGCGTTGCAGAAGCCTCAGAGGTCAAGTGCATGGGATTTCCAGAGGAAGTGAAAGCTAGACCTCAGCTCTGACGGGCACACCCAGACCCACTGGCCAGGCCCCACCGGGCAGCCAGTTTTGCCATGTGGCCCAGAACAAGCCCGACTTCCCTGAGCCAAAGCTCTCGAGTCCCTGGGCCAGTGGCAGAGTGGGCCACATGTCAGCACCACGGTGCGTTTCAGGAAGGTTCCGGAGGCCTGGGACTGAGGCTCCTCCCTCACTCTCAAATGAGCAGTTGCTTTAGCAGCCAGCCCTAAGGACACCCAGAAGGGACAGCAGGACAGACAACAGGCAGAAAGACCTTCCCAGGACAAGCCAGAGGCCCATGTCGCCACCCCGTTCTCTCTCTGCACTAAGACAGGACTGACCCACCAGCAATAATTTGGAGAACTGACGATGTGAAGGAAGAGAGGTCCCATTGTCTCTGTCCCTTTAAACACTGCCACCAACAAGGAAGGGACACGGTCTCTCCAAGCTGGGTCAGGTAGATGAACAGCCCCCAGCTATCACCAACGCAGTAGCTGGGCTGGGCCTTAAACCAATCTGGAGGAAAAACAAATAGTGAAAAGAAAGATGCTATTCAGGGCCACAGCCGCTTCCCCTCCCTCCCACTCCCCCTCCAACTCCCTGAAATTCTTCCCGCCCACAGCACGCGCTTTTTCTGTCCCATGACAGGGGTGTGGGGGTGGGGGATGGACGAACTGCTCCCAGCTGGCTGCAAACCGTGGTCATGGAGCAAGGGAGAGCCAGGCTCAGGGCAAGGACACCAGATGTCTCCTGGCAATCCTTGGTCACTGCCATTTGCTGCCACCCAGGGACCAAGGGTTTTTCTTTTGCCAGACCGTACAGTTGCCCTCAGTGTCTTTTCTTTCAGGAAGGATGAAGGGAGCTTGATGGGAAGGGCACTGACAAGACGTGGGGCTGCCGGCTTCTCAGGGAAAGGAGGCTCTGGGCCAGTTTGAGCTTCTGACTTGGGCAGTTCACTGAAAGAGGAAAAGCAGCTCTCAGCCTGTGGATGACCAGCCGTTCAGAAGACCTCTCCTCTGGCAATAAAGTAGAAGCTGCAGGCAAACCAGTGGCCAAAGTTCAGATAGGGTGTTTCTGACTCAAAAATCTATCACGAACCTGCAAAATTCTGCCTAAATCAATCTACTACAGTGAGGTGTATTTTTGTTTGTTTGTTTGTTTTTCTTTATTATGTTTGTTTCTCCAAGAAATTGGGTCATGTTCATTTGACTCTTTCTCCCATGCCTTAAAAATTGATGATATAAGCCGAGTGTGGTGGTGCACACCTGTAATCCCAGAAACTCAAGAGGCTGAGGCAAGAGGATTCAAGTTCGAGGCCAGTCTCAGCAATTTAGCCAGACCCTCAGCAACATAGTAAGAACTTGACCCAAAATAAAAGCTACAAGGGACTGGGGATGAAGCTCAGTGGTAAAGCATCCCTGGGTTTACGCCCCAGAAACAACAACAACAAGTTAGTTATATAGATCAATGAGATACAATTGAGAATCCAGAATTAAACTTGAATATGTTAAAATTGATTGATTTTTTTCAACAAAGGCCCCAAAACATTTAAGAAAGACTAAAGAGTCTCCCCAATTAATGGCCCTGGGACAACTGAACATTCAGGTACAAAAGAAAGAAGTTGGACTCAAATGGTTCCAAGACATCAATGTAAGAGCTAAAACTATTAAACTCTTAGAAAAAAAAAAAAAAAACAACAGTGTATGATTTTGAATTTGGCTATGGATTTTTACACATGACACCAAAAGCACAATCAACCAACTAAAGGAAAAGAAAAAACACTAAAATTTAAAACTTTTATGCATCAAAGACCACTACTGTCACAAATACACACACACACTGTGTCTCTGTGCCACCTTGGGACTGCTAGTAAGGAGGCCACCACAGCTGTGGTCCCCAGACCTTAGATGTCCAGAACCATGAGCCCAGGCAAATCTCTTTTCTTTATAAAGTTAAAAAAAAAAAAACAAAGGAGATCACTGTCAGGAAATTGAAGAGGCAATCCATAGAAGAGGAAAATATTCATATATCTGAAAAGGGTCTGAGATTCAGGATATATATTTAAAAACAACTTTTACAACTCAACAATAAAAAGAAATTCAATTAAAAAATTAGCAAAGGAATTGAATAGACAGTTACCCAAAGAAGATATACCAATGGCCAATAAGCACATGATGATCAAAATCAAAAGTATAAGGATACCATTTCCCACCCACTAGAAGTAAAAATACAGCTGGGTGCAGTGGTGCAAGTCTGTAAATCCCAGCGACTTGGGAGGCTGAGGCAGGAGACTTGCAAGTTTGAGGCCAGCCTCAGTAACTTAGCAAGATCCAAAGCAACTTAGTGAGACCCAGTCACAAAAAACACAAAGGATTGGAGATACAACTCAGTGGGAAAGTGCCCCTGGGTCTAATCCCCATTATCCAAAACAAGCAAACAAACAACAACAACAAGAAGAAAAAGACAATAAGTTTTGGTAAAGATGTGGGGAAATTAGAACCTTCATTTTTGGTTGGAATGTATTATGGCTCCGTCATTGTACAAAACTTTTCGGTAGTCCTCAAAATATTAACCGTAGAATTTCCATAAAACCCAGCAATTCTATTTCCAGTTTTATACCCAAGAGAATTTAAAACAATACTCAACACACTCTTGTATCCGAATGTTCCTAGCAGCATTATTGATAACCATAGCCAGAGTTGAAACAACCCAAATCTCCATTAACTGGTGAACGGAGAAACAGAAAGTGATACAAGTGACATGTCCATGTCACTTATGGTATTTTATTCACCCATAAAAACAGGGAAGTACCATCCACATGACTGGCCCTTCCCTGGTCTGTTTTAGGGTTTCCCAGGATGATGTCTTATCCCCCAGTGGATCCCATGGGAGATTTAGCCCCAACCTCCTTGATGATAACGTTACAAGATCAGAGACTTCCAACAGAACCGCTTGTTGGGGGACCTTCTTGGGCTAGTTTAGCATTTCAGTACTAACATCCCTCTCTCCCTCCTTCTTCTCCTTCTCCCCACTCCCATTTCTCTTCTCCTTCTCCTTCTTCTTCTTTTTTGGTGATACAGAGGATTGAACCTAGAGGGGATTTTCCACTGAGCGACATCCCCAATCCTTTTGATGTTTTATTTAGAGACAGGGTCTTGCTAAGTTGCTGAGTGTCTCGCTGAGTTGCTGAGGCTGGCCTCAAACTTGTGATCCTCTTGCCTCAGCCTCCTGAGTAGCTGGGATCAGAGGTGTGTGCCACCTGCCTGGTTTCCCTCTGGACTTTGAAAGTTCCCTTTCTCCTGCCGCTCCTAGCTCAGTTCCTTCCCTTCAGGGCTTCTCTGGGCCTCAGTGTAAGGCCTCACCCTCCTTCCTTCTCTCACTGCAGATTAGCCCAGACACGTCCACACTGAGATCATTTTATGGCCCCCAGATGACCAATGGTAGGTAGACTCCAGAGATGGCCACCACGAAGACCTTCCTTCCCTCATATCAAGTTCAGTGATTGCTCCCCACCTTGCACGGGAGTGAACTTTCCATCTGAGGTGGAAGTTATCCTAGGTCTTCCAGGTAGGTGAAGTGGGTCATGTTAAAAGAACCGTGACAGTTCACAGGCTGCCATGCCGTGTGGAATCCCAAGCTAGGTAAATGGTAACAACAGATAAAGAGAGATTCCTGTTCCAGCTGTTGGGGCCCAGAAGCCAGGCATTCCAGTAAAGGAGCCTTCAATGACAGCGACCCCAGGAGACTCCAAGTGGGAACTCTCCGGCTGAGCCCATCTGACTCCTAGATCCTGAGATCGGTGTTTTAAGCCTCTACATTTTGGAGTCTTTGTTAACAGTTGCCTGTGGGCCCCAGTTTCTTGATCAACTCCCTGAGGGCGACTGCTCCGAGATCTCATCTGTGAATAGGATGCTCTGTGTCCCCAGGGAACCTACTGTCCTGGGTCCTCTGGCTTCTGGGCCTAGTTCTGGAAAACATGAGCACTTCTGGCAGGTGAGGGACTCAGGACCAGCCACAAATGGCCTTGACCCACGTCCAGCAGTCTACAAGTGCCCGTTCTGTAGGCATCCAAATTAGCAGGAGAACCCTCAAGTGACTCAAAGTCATGGGGCTTCCTGAGGGTTAGGTCTAGTGGGTGGACATGGGGTGGGGGTGGAAGGCGAAGACTATGAGAGAAGATTCTGTCTTCAACAATGCCGAGTAAGGACAGGGTCCAAGTTCCTGCGACCAGGGATCTGCCGCCAGTCCCCCTTGACTTGCTGCTTCCTGAGGCAAAGGTGAAGGGCCCCCGGAGCTTCAGGGGAATCCCAGACGCGGGGAATCCTGGCTTTGGAAAGGCACGGGTCAAGTTTCTCTCTGGCTCCCTGGGAGGCCGAGTTGCTGGGAAATTCCCACCGTGTACGTGCCTGCCAGCTTTCCTGGAACCTTCCGTAGAGTGAGCCAGGAGAAGATGTGCCCTCAGGCTCTTGGGGCTACAAATCCCCTTTCTTCCCTGTACTCAGGATGGACCAGGGGAAAAGCTCCTTTAATACAATACTCACGAACAGGGGTAGGATCTTCATTAGTGGGTATTTTTAGTGTTCTGGGCAGTTTTCATATACATTAATCATTTAGTTCATTCAACAAGTAGAAGAAATATCATGCCTTTTTTTTTTTTTTTTAGATGGGGAGACAAAATCAGAGGCTGAATAACCTCCCGGGGGCCACATGAGCCAGGTAGTACCAGGGCCAGGATCCCTACCCAGGTTTCTCAACGGCATCCCCTACTGCAGACGGACTGACCTCAGCCCAGAGAGTGAAATCCAGACTCCACAGCACAGCACACAGGCCCCAAGGGTCGGCCCCCCAGTTCTCATCCAGGACTTTAGCCAGTCCACTTGCTCCTGACCACCCTTCCACGTACTGGTCCCTCTCCCAGGAAGTTCCGTCATTCCTCTTCTTTCCATTCTTCTTGGCTAAGTCCTGTCAGTGCCTTGAAGCTTTGTTCCTGCCCAGGGACCTAATTCTTAGGTAGGATTAAGTTCCAAAGTCAGGGTGTGAGGTCTCACAGGGGGGCCGCCATCTTGTTCTTCCATGGGACTGACTAAGCAGGGTTTCCTCCATCACTGTAGCCAGCTCTGTGGTTTCCTTGCATCTGGGGGCCATGTTATAGTAGAATCATCCCCAACGTATGCCAACCAATACAGCCTCCCTGAGAAAATGGCTGGTTCATGTCTCCTCTCTCTTTCCCCATTCTGGAACTGGTACTTTTTGAGTAGGGTGATGGCCAGGGTAGGAGGGGTGGCCAAGGAAGCTTCCTGAAGGCAACTTACTGTGAGGTTGCTTCATTGTACATTAGGCCTCCATGGCCTGTATTCAGCAAAAAAGATCTGAATATATAAAGCCATGCAGACAGATGGTAATGCTAAATTGAAGGAATGCTTGAGTTCTCCTGAAGAGAGGAAAGGGTTGGGGAGATCTGCACAGGGCTTTCAGCTGCATCCTTGATATTTTATTTTAATATTTAATGACTTGAAAAAAAGAAGCAAATAGGGTGCAGACTTGAGATTAAACTAAGGTGGGTGGTAAGGACACAGATTTCTTTTTTAATTTATATGCAGAGTTGAAGAATCGAATCCAGTGCCTCACACATGCTAGGCAAGAGCTTTACCACTGAGCTTCAACCCCAGCCCTCGGACACAGTCACTGTTTTCTGTACTTGAAAATATCTGAAATTTGAAATATCCCCAAAATAAAAGTAGATGATCCTGCATGTTCTCCCATATGGCACTGGGGTTGGTAGAATAATTGCTCCCCAGAAATGTTGCGGTCCTTATCCCGGAACCTGTGAATATGTTACCTTATGTGGCACGTGGGACCTTACAGATGTGGTTTCGGATTTCGAGATGGAGATATTATTCTGGGTTATCTGGGTCGATCCAATGTAATCAAAAAGGTCCTTTTGAGAAAGAGGCAGGAGGGTCAGAGTCAGGAGGAGACCTGGAGATAGAAGCAGACGTTGGAATGCGGTGGTCTCCAGCCCGTGGACATGGGTGGCCTCTCCAAGCTGGAAAAAAGCAAGCAATGGAGTCTCCCCAGAGCTTCCAGAAAGAACCCGGATGGCCCTGCCAGCGTCTCCCTGTGGTCCTCGAGAGATCCATTTCTGACTCCTGACCTCCGGAACGGACGTACAATAAATTGGTGCTCTTTTAAGCCACCATGCTTGTGGAAGTTTGTTATAGGAGCAAGAGGAAGTGAATGCAGGCATGGTCAGCAGCCATCCCAGTTGGTGGTGACCCTTCTTTTCTTTTCTTTTTTGTACAGGTATTTTTACATTTTTTTTCAATTTGTTCTAATTAGTTATACACAACTGTAGAATGCATTTACGCACTTTGATATACATAAATGGAGGGCGATTTATCATTTTTCTGATTGTACATGTTGTAGAATCACATAGGTCATCAGTCATATGTGTACATGAGATAATAATGTCTGTTTCATTCTCCCTCTTTCCTACCCCCATACCCCTCCCCTCCCTTTATTCCCTTTTACCTAATCCAATATAACTCTATTCTTCCCTAACGCTCCTCCCCTATTGTAAATTGGCATCACATATCAGAGAAAACATTTAGCCTTTGGTTTTTTTGGGACTGGCTTATTTTGCTTAGCATGATACTCTCCAAATTCATCCATTTACTGGCAAATGTCATAATTTCATTCTTCTTTAAGGCTTAGTAATATTCCATTTGTGTGTGTGTGTGTGTGTGTGTGTATCTCACATTTTCTTTATCCATTCATCTGTTGAAGGGCACCCAGGTTGGCTCCATAGTTTAGCTATTGTGAGTTGAGCTGCTATAAACATTGATGTGGCTGCATCACTATAATATGCTGATTTTACGTTCTTTGGGTATAAACCGAGGAGTGGGATAGCTGGGTCAAATGGTGCTTCCATTCCAAGTTTTCTGAGGAGTCTCCAAACAGCTTTCCATGGTGGTTGCACCAATTTGCAGCCCCCACCAGCAACGGATGAGTGAGTGGTGGTGACATATCTTTCTTTCTTTTTTTTTTTTGAGAGAGAGAGAGAGAGAGAATTTTTAATATTTATTTTTTAGTTTTCGGCAGACACAACATCTTTGTTTGTTTGTGGTGCTGAGGATCGAACCCCGGGCCGCACGCATGCCAGGCGAGCGCGCTACCGCTTGAGCCACATCCCCAGCCCGTGGTGACATTTCTTCATGGGGGAACAAGAAGCTCAGGGAGGACATCTCTCTGAACCAAGACGGCAGAGACGAGTTCCCTGAGTCCTCAGTCCCCATTCCTGTGCTTCCAGTTAGCTCTCACTCCAGGAGGAAACCAAAGATGCAAGACTACAATCCCCAACCTGCAAGGTCGCATCAGCTCAGTATGATGGCCTCAGATGCCTAATTCCTGCAGGATTCCTGGGGCCAAGACACTCCTGGCCTGGGGCTTAACTGCCTGGGCTGCTTCTGGGACTTGCAAATGAAAAGGCTGATCTTCCATCAATCGGACGCTTAAGGGCTTCTAATCCCTTCAAGTTTCCCCTTCTCTGCTGCCTAAGGGTAGAGGCCACTGTGGCTCCTGATTACTGTGCCCACTGAACTATTCTTTGCCAAGTACCCTCTGCAATGGCACCAGGTTCTGGGAAGGTGAGACATGACACTTACTTGGAGATGCCTCATGACCCCCACCTCAGGAGTTTGCAGCTGGCAGGTTTGGAGAGTGCCATGTGCCTGCAGAAGACCACAGAACCAGGCAGCACGTGACTGGCAGGAGGGAGGGACCAGAGAGGCCACGCTGCCTGGCCCATTTCCACAGGGCTCTACACTCCTTTCCCATCGACCACACGGAGTCTGAAGATGCAGATCCTTGTCTTGAAGTAGTAAAGAATCTTATTAAGAGAATAAAACACAAACCAGGCACGGGGGCGCACGCCTGTAATCCCAGCGGCTCCGGAGGCTGAGGCGGGAGGATCACGGGTTCAAAGCCAGCCTCAGCAAAAGCGAGGCACTGAGCAACTCAGTGAGGCCCTGTCTCTAAATAAAATACAAAATAGGGCTGGGGATGTGGCTCAGTGAGTGCCCTGAGTTCAATCCCCAGTACCCTCCTCCCCCCACTGCAGATAAATAAGAACTGTCCTTGCCAAGTCAGGTGGTGTCCCAAGGGCAATCGTGCCTGCCTGTGTGCTGCAGAGAGAGCTACAGGGAGTTGGAGGGGACTTCAGTGAGCGCTTTTCAGGGGAGGCCGGACACAAGGTCCAGTCCTCGGAAAGATCTGGTGGCATTCTCAGCCACGTGCACTTGTGTATGTGTGTGGGGGGGGGGGCGGGGTGTGTGCAGCTGGAGATTGGAAAGGAGAGGGGATAGGAAGAGCAAAGTGTGAAGCCCAAACTCTTGAGACTGGAAGACTTCCAAAGTAAAAGGGTTTATTGAGTAGTTACAGATTCTAGCCAGAAAAAGGATCCGGCTTTAGGACAAGTGCCCACGATTTCCAGCAGCAAGACTGGAGAGCCACAGGAAAAGAGTCCATCAGACTAGAGCTAAGAGTATTTTTATAGCAAAAGACTGGGGGAGGAAAGAGTGAGGTGTGTACGTTGGATGAGAAGAGTGGGATAACATGAGGAGGAAGGCCTGGGGGTAGGCATGGCTGCCCATCTGTAGCTTGCTGTTGCTTCTGGATTGGTTATTTACACTTAACCAGGTCACCGTGCCCTTGGTGGTCAGCTGTGACAAGGTTTCAGATACATGCAGGAACACGGAAGTCTTTTGTTAGTTCCTCCTGTAGCTGTTGAGAAACTGATGTGACTCCATTTTTGAGAACCAGCTTCTACCTCAAGGCCTGTCCAGAGGGAGGGGATGTGACCCTTGTCCTGGGAAAAACCTACAGAACACTCCTAGGCACATACCCACTCTGCTGAGTTAACAGTAGGGTTCTGCGGCGCCAGGTGTCCCTGACTCAGTTACACGAGGTGAGGACCCATAGCAACCCCCTAGCAACCACCAATCAGCATGAGACAGGGAAAATATCTGAAATGCCAGGTGGCCCTCCCAGTAGTTTCGGTGATTAATAACATGATTAGGCCACCCTGCAATTCAGCATAGGAAACACTCTTGCAACCCCCCGCGGCCTAAACCAATCAGTTCAAATGTATCCACCACTTGAACTCACCAATCACCCCTACCCAACTTGTTCCCGCCAGTGAATGTGCTAATCAATGTTAAGAGTTGTTGTTTGATTTTCCTGCGGTATGAAATGATTTGCTGTGTGATGTTGTGATGCATAGAGTATCCCCCCAAAACCTATAAAATCTCACTGAACTAAGGCCCGGGGCTCACTCCCTGGGACCTCTGCATCGGAAAGGGTTGTGAGTCCAGGCTCAAGCTTGCAATAAACACTCCTGTGTGATTGCATGGGATTCAGCTCCTGGAGGTCTATTGGGGTCCCATGAATCTGGCAAAACACTGTTAACTGATTAACTTCCCTCATGGCTTTCCTGCTCCATCTCTGGCCCTTAGAATTAAATTTTGGGTAGCTCAGAATTTGTCTTTTGTTAAAAGGTGAGAAGGTTTGGGGCAAGGTGCCTGCTTGCCTGTAATCCCAGTGACTCAGGAGGCTGAGGCAGGAGGGTCTCAAGTTCAAGGCCAGCCTCAGCAATTTACTGAAACCCTGTCTTGAAATAACAAGTTCAGTGGTAGAGCATCCCTGGGTTCAATTCCCAGGAAAAAGGAAAAAGAAAAAGTGTGGGGCTCTGAATGTAGAACAGTGCCCACTTTATGCTCTCAATACAGCCCTTGCTGCTCTGCCCCTGCAACTGATTTTTATAATGGACATTTTTCTTTCTCTTCCTCTCTCCCTGCTCCTCCCTAATCCCTCCCCCTCCCTAATCTCAGGGGACACAGGATTACCTTTCTTCCCCACTCAGGCAGAGTTATCTGTCCTTGAGCACCCATCCACCATTGGAACAAAGTAATCCAGACCTCAGGGATGGCACCAGAAGATCTCAGAAATGACTGCCTCCAAAGTGACACGTGAGGTACAACTCCCACAGAGAACAGTGGAATGTAGCCTTGGAGTCACCTCTTGAAAAGGTCCCTGTTCCTGTTGATGGGCAGGATCACAGCCTCTGGGACTAGAGTCCCCTGTGTGTCTCCTTTTTTTTTTTTTTTTGCAAAGCCATAAACCTTCTTTTTCCTTTTTCTCAAAACCATGTCCCTGTTATTGGATTGGAATCGGGGACAAGGAGTGAGCTTTTGGTAACAAATGTACCGAGAACCAAAGTATTCACAATTCGGAGGAGGTCAGGAGGAGTCAGCTGTTGAGGGAGGTCGGGTTGGTGCTGGGAAATGATGTGTGGTAGGTGCCCTAGACTGTAAAATAGGGTGACCTTATAGTCAACTCAAAGGCTTGATGGAGAGGGGGAGGGAAGACAGAGGTGAAACAGGATGTGTTGAAGTGATCAGGATTCACTGGAAGAGCTGAGTGAAGGAGATTATTCCCCCAAGAAATGAAAGCGATACCCACAGGATCCCTGCCGGTTGCTTTGCCTGGAGAAGAAGAATCGATCAAAACGTCAGCAAGCAGCCACCGAGAGCTATTTTGTCACTTTTATTGAAATCTCATCAAAGGACAAGTTAGAGCCACTGTCATACACCGGAGGAGGCCGTCCCCTCCGGTGGTCCTCTAGGAGGAAGAGAGCAGAGCAAGGGAGGGTCACTCTCAGAGCCGCTGAGCCTGCCCAGGAACATCGAGTGGGGGCCTCCTAGTGGGATGGGGCAGGAAGAAGTAAGATACTGGAAGCAGCTCCAGGACAGGTTTAGGACCAGAGGTTGGGGAAAAGAAAAGGCCGGCGGAGGGATGCTATTTAAGCCTAAGAAAGAAAAAGTTATCAGGGACTCTCAGAGAAAGCTGGAGATAGGAGAATGGGGAAGACATGGGACCATGAGCAGTAGTCAAGAGGGGACCAAAACAAGCAGACCAAGCAGCCAGAGAGGACGGAGAACAGAGGGACCTGGGAGAGCACACGGGGCTGCAGAGCCAGCGCAGGCTCTGGGGAAGCCGTCGTTGTGCAGTCCCCAGGACTTGGTGACACAGACGAGCATCTGCCAAACACAGTGACAGGGCCCTGCAGTCCACTGGGCAAGGAAGTGGGGCTCCCTGGGAAACCGAAGGCTCACTTAATCTCTAGTTCTGGCTTCTGGCTTGGGTGCGCTGTCTTCAAGGAGTGAGGGGTCCTGGGCTTTGTGCTCCTGTAGGGCATGATGTAACGTGGGACATGTTGCATCAGAAAAGAGAAAACTTGCTGGCTGCTACCCGCTTCCCAGTCCTGGGGCCACAGGTGGCTAAGATAGCGCCTGGTGATTAGCCAGAAGGCATTGCCGTGGGCTGAAGAATCGGACCACCTTTAGGATAGGCTCAGAACCCTTCCGCCCTCCCGGACAGCTCACGTCTCCCATTACTGCCTGTAGGGTGGGTGTACACGTGAACTCTCCCCACCCTGCTCACCTTTATCCTGATTGGCTCCTGTACATTATATTAGCTGTGTGTGTTTTCTCAATAAACGAGATCCTGCTTTGACTGGTCTCCCTGGCACATCCGATTGTCCTCCTGCAGGGGAGGGCTAGGTGTGGGCGGCCAATTGACCTTTCTCCGCCGTCCTAAAAACCCCCGACATGCTCCGTCCAGCAGGGATGCGAGGTAACCTGGCCATGGAGATGACTGTGTTCATCCAGGAGCTCCTGGACGCTGCAGTGTCAGATGGCAGGCTTCGCTCAAGAGGAAAGGGAGCCTAACGCAGTTGCTGTCATCTGATGTCCTCTGAAAGTGGTAGTTGGCCTGGGTTGAGGTGTAAGATGACTTCCAAGGACAAAGTGGTCTGTCTGGGTGGCCTGGCCTCATATCCCTGCTCTGTTACTTACTGATCTTGGAGATCATCTCAGTGGAGAGTGTCGCAATTGAACTGTCTGCAAGATGGGTCGCATGATAACCACCTCATGGGGTTGTGAATACCAGCCGAATGCCTAGAACAGTGCCTAACACATCGAAGGTGCCCACTGCAGGTCAGTACAGGTGATCACAAGTTCACAACCAAAAATATTAAGAGGGCAAGTAAAGGAGGCCTGAATTGATGTGGAGAAGATGCTTTTGAGTGGGCTTGAACTTTTGATCCTGGGTCCTCAGCCTCTGGAGTTGCTGGGATGACAGGAGTGCATGAAGTGACTCTTGGTGGGGGCTGGTCACCAGAAAGATCAAGCCAAGAAGAGAAGTTTGGATGTTTGGAGGGCACTGCGCCCTGTCACTCCAATCTCTGGGGAAGGGAGAGTGACTGAAAGTTGAGTGACCAATGGCCAGTGATTTAATGTGCGGAAACCGCCATAAAACCCCAGAGGTCAAAGTTGAGGGAGCTGGTTGCTCCGGGGTGCTGAACCCGCGAGGCGAGGTACTGGAGGGCCGTGTGCCTGGAGAGGACCTGGAGGTTCCCCACCCGTCCCCAGTACCTTGCCTGCGCCTCCTCATGGGCCTGTTCACCTGTCTCCTTTGCAACCTAAAGACACACAGGGAGCACATCAGGGCCGGAGTTCACAGGGGAGCAGCGGATGGTGTTGGGGTAAAGGGCAACAGCCATTTTTAAAAAGGAGTGTAGCCAGGCGTGGTGGTGCACGCCTGTGATCCCAGCAGCTTGGGAGGCCGAGGCAGGAGGATCATGAGTTCAAAACCAGTCTCAGCGAAGGCGAGGCTCTAAGCGACATAGTGAGACCCTGTCTTCAAATAAAATATAAAAATGGGCTGGGGATGTGGCTCAGCGGTTAAGTACCCCTGGCTTCAATCCCTGGTACCAAAACAAAACAAAACACCCAGAAAAGAAAAAAAAGAAAGAACATTAAAAGAGAGTGTAAACTGGGCACGGTGGCACACACCGGTAATCCCAGCAAATTGGGAAGCTGAGACAAGAGGATCGAAAGTTTTGAGGCCAACCTCAGCAATTTAGCAAGATCCTGCTTCAGAATAAAAAATAAAAAGGGCTGGGGATGTGGCTCAGTAGTAGAGTACCTAGTTCCATCCCCAGTACTGAAATAAATAAATAAATAAATAAATGTGTGCAAACCAAGAGTAGAATACAGAGGCTGGCATGCAGTAAGGACCCCCAACGGTTAACTATTAGTTATTAATTTAGAAAATAATAATCAGAACACAGTGAACGCTTCCCTTCTGGCATGCATTTCGGTGAGTCCCACGAAGAGGTTAACATGTTAGTAACAGAATCACTCTGTAAAATATCCAATTCCCCCCACTCTTCTACACAATTAGCAGAAACACTCAGTTTCTTAATTTCCTCCTTTTTAAAATTAACAGGTCCCTGTCCTCTTCTCCAAGGTCTGAATCAGTGTTAGAGTGGATCACGTCTCAGACCTTCTGTCCTACAAAGGCCGGAAATGTCACCTAGCTGTTGGTAGGACTGCCTGCCCTCCGACAGGGATGGAGTCAGAGTCGTTCTCCGGGTCAGGCGGGTCACACTGTCTGTGTGGTCATTTCCGCCTGCTCAGGGAGCTTGGGGGCGGTGCCCATGGGGTTTGTTGATCCAGGAGGGAGAGACCTCAGTAGGGGGCTAAGTTAGGAAGTGACTCAGCTTCTTGTGGCACAAGGATTTCAAAACAGAGGGACTGTAGTCTCCTGAAGAAACGCTGCTGAGGACGTCGTCGCAGTTACAGCAGGAAAGCTGAGGTCAGCAGTGCTCGCAGGCAGCTGCGGGGAGGACCGCACCCCTGCTGAGGGTTACAGGAAAGCCCAGACATCATGACTGGCAGAAAAGTGTTTGGGGCACTGTTTTACATAACGCAAGGCACATTTTCAGCCCCAGGCAGGGCCTTCACGTCAAGGCTTGTGCAAAGCCCGGTCAGCTTCTGGTCAGCGGCCACTGAGCGCAGGAATCAGTGGGCTTGTGCAGTGTTCACCTCTCCTTCCTTGCCCTCTCCTCTGCCGGCTCTGCCTGTCCGCCTACTCCTCCCGTCTGGGTTATCTTCCTGAACCAGATGATGTTCTGGCTTCATCCGGGGTACAGGGTCCCCAGACAACTTTTGTCTCTGGTGGGGCTTTGGTTGCTACCTCAATGCAGAAGAGCCACACCTTGGTCTGCATACGGGATCTTTCTGAGCTCCAGATTAGGATTTCTGACTGTCTAACTAGAAGCCCCAAACACCCTCAATCCCCTCCACCACCACTAATGTTTTCCTGGGGAGAAAGATAATGATGTTTGGCTCCAATTCTCCATCCCTTTTGCCTCACTGTAGGCAGAGCCCAGTCCCCAGCCCTTGACTTTGGCCTTAAGAAATGAGGGCAGAAGTCGGCTGCCTGCCTCCCAGACGGCCCTGAGCAGAGCTTCCCCTGGTAGCCGCTGCCTCCTGCACACAGGTCCGGGATGAACACACGTGAAGCAAAGCGGCCCTCACCTCCAAAGCAAGACACGGAGCAGCCCATTTCTGCAGACTGACCACAGAGTTAGTTACTGGCCCCGATGAGCCCATGTCACCCAGTGAGTTTGGTTTGTAGCATTCCCGTAGCAGTAGCTCACCCGTGTCCTCTCACAAGAGATAAACAGGTCGAGAGCAGATGCCGGGGCACAACCACCATCGAGGGCAGGAAATAAAACATTGCTCAACAGCCCAGAAAAATCTACGTGCCCTTCCTGATGACCCCCTCTACCTTCACCCCTAGAATCATCACACCACAGTTCCGACTTCTTTTTTGCTAATTGTTTCTTTTTCTTTATGACTAACCCTCATATAGAAACTAGACAGTTTCCTTTTCATCTTGAAATGAATGTAATCCTGCTGTTTGGGTTGTTTGGGGCTCAGTATTTTGTTTTGTTTGCTCAGCGTTGAGAAGCCTCCTAAGTGTTCATGTAGCTTTAGTTCATTTATTTCTACCACTGTGCGATATTCATTATATGAACATTGGCTTTTTTTTTTTGTACCTGAGATTGAACCCAGGTGCACTCCACCACTGAGTTACATCCCCAATCCTCTATTTTTTCTTTTGAGACTGGGCCTCATAAACTTGCTTAGGGCCTCTCTACACTGCTGAGGCTGGCCTCGAACTTGTGATCCTCCCATCTCATCCTCCCCAGCTGCTGGGATTACAGGTTTGTGCCACCATGCCCAGCTCACTATATGAACACTGTTCATTTATTTTTTATACTTATTTATTCTACTATTGACAAATATTTAAATCTTTCTGGTTTCTTGGTATTATAAAAATCCTGTGTGAGCATTCCTGTGTATCAGGATACACAAGCCTTTTCTCTAAAGGATCAGACAGTAAACGTTTTAGGCTTTGTGGCCACATCTGTTTTCTGTCTCGGGAGATTGACAGGGGTCTGGGCCAAGCTCCTTCACCAGCAGCAGCCTCTGCATCTTCCCCTGAGGCAGCCACAATCCCAACCACCTGGTTCCTGAGCAAGGACCTAGCTGACTCTGCTCTCACCACCTTGCACATCCTGTACGCCGAGTCTGCAGCGCCCCCCCCCCCCCCCCCCCCCCCCCCCCGTCACCCAGTGAACAGAGTGAAAACATCCTAGCAGGGTGCGGTGGTACACGCCTGTAATCCCAGCTACCCTGGAGGCTGAGCCAGGAGGATTGCAAGTTCGAGGCCAGCCTGGGCAACTTAGAAAGACCCTGTCTCAAAAATTAAAATTACAAAGGGCTAGGGATGTGGCTCAGTGGTTCAACACCCAGCACCATGAACACACACAAAGCTGCCGACACCCTGACCACTGTGTGTGGACCCCAGCTTCTACCCCCAAACGTTCCCAGTTTCCAACTAGGGGGCCTCACTTCTTATGACTTGATGGCTCAGTGTGACGCTTGGTCTGTTTCCTCGCTGAACTTCAGTCAGATCTTTGGTTTGTCTTTAGAGTTCCGCCCACCCCTAGTGAGTGGGCTTTGAAGGAAAGAAGTAGAATGAATCGACATCTGGCAACTATGGCAGAGATGGCAGGGCAGATGCCATCTTGATTATGGTTATCAGGAGACCAAAGGCCTCACAATGAGCCCACAGCCTGGGTCACTGGGAAAGGGACAGATTGGTGAAGTGGCCAAGCCAGCATTGGAATCCTCAGGGTGAGAAAGAGGGAAGGCAGGTGGGGGAGACAGAGTGGCCTCAGAAACAGCAGGTCCCTCAAAGCCACAGGGCTCAACTGGAGATGACGGGGCCATTCCCTGCAGTGGATGTTGGGAACAGGCCTTCCCAGGGCTTCACAAAGGCTGAGTGTCTTTGATCGCTCCTCCTGCAATGTTAACTATGCCAAGGTTGTTCCAACCCCCTCCACCCCCAGACAGCCTCCAGCCACAAGGCGCTGCTCAGTGTGATTTCCTGGCTCGGGTCCCACCTGTTCTCTGAAAAGCTGCCACACACCGGGTACGGTGGAGGGAAAGGATAAATACTGTTTTTGAAATTGTAAACAAAGTATTGTATTATTTATATTATAGAGAAATAAATTTTCTTAAAACACAAATCATTTCAGGTGGGTTAGATCAGTGCTACTCAGATTGTGCCCCTGAGACGGAAGATGATGTTTCCAGCCCCAGGAGAGGCAACTGAATCAGAGACTGAGAGCAATTCTTCAGACAGTTTCATAGCAAATTTGGGAGCGTAATTTTCTGTAGAATCTGAAAATAAACACAGGGATTGTATTTTGTAAGTCTTTATTTTTTCATCTTCCTAGTAATATAATATCTAATGGGTTCTGAGGAAGTGTCAATCTGCATATCACACCCTGGCTGTCAGGAAAGACAGCCTGGTCCTTCAGCCAGAGACTTTGAGAAATGCCAAGCCCAGTTGGGGAGATGTTGGGGGAAGAGACTGAAGAGCCAAGTTGGGCACAGTGGCGCACGCCTGTAATCCCAGTGGCTTGGGAGTCTGAGGCAGGAGGATCGTGGGCCCAAAGCCAGCCTCAGCAATGGTGAGGCATTAAGCAACTCAGTGAGACCCTGTCTCTAAATAAAATACAAAATAGGGCTGGGGGTGTGGCTCAGTGGTTCAGTGTCCCTGAGTTCAATCCCCAGTACCAATTCCCCCCACCAAAATAAATAAATAAATAAAAAGAACCATGTCCTCCAGGGAGGCAGCAACTGAATGTCCCCCTAGAAAGAGAAGAATAGCAATGTGGGACAGACAACACACACACACACACACAAACAGGAGCAAGAAGTGTAAGAAAGTACCTCACCCCTGCTCACCCTCACCCCGCAATCCAAGCCCTAGATCCCTGGGAGGTGTCAAGGGGAGGTTTTAACAAATGATATGGAAGCACTTAAATGCCCAAGGTCTTAAATACCACATAGTCTCACTTAAGTGTGGATCAAAAAGCTGTTCACAGAGAAGTAGAGGAGAGTAGCTGGCAGAGTCTGGGAAGGGTCGTGGTGGTGGGGGTACAGATGGCGGTTAACTGGGACAGGGTGCCTCGGACAGGAGGAATGACCGTAATGTTCCTAACACAAAGGAAAGATACTTGTCTGTGGCAACATTGCATACGTGTGCTGAAATGTCACATTGTGCCCCATAAAACTATATGTCAATTAAAATTTTAAAAAGATATATATGTATATATCATACAGTACTGCGTATTGAACTTTTACCACTGAACTATATCCCCAGTCCTTTATATTTATTGAGACAGGGCCTCCCTGAGCTGCGGAGGCTGGCCTCAACCTTGCTGTCCTTCTACCTCAGACTCTCTGGGATTACAGGCTTGTCTAGCACTAAAAGTTTTATTACCTAAAATGAGATTCTCAGCCTGGCTTCACCTTGGGGCTACATTTACTTAAGGATCTCTGTTAAAGTCCTTTCAAAATGTTCTGGATTGTTCTAGGGGAATTTTGCCACCTGAGGCTTCCTTCTCAATATTTTGGGCAGATGAACCAACTTTTGAAGCCGACTTGGTAAGAGCTGCTGGATGTGGCTCAGGGGTGGAGCGTGACCTCGGGCTCCATCCCCAGCACCTCAACAAAATAACAATAAAAAGAAGAAAACCTTGAGGGAGACTTGCCCTGCCTCTGTAGGGGAGGAGGCAGCGAGTCCTTGGGGAGCTTTGAACCCAGCTGGGAGACACCGGGTAAAGGTGTCAGATAATGTGACAAGATACAAACAAGTGCAACTCATACTTTGTATTCAAATTGACAAGCCGAGCAGGCTGTGCAAACACAGGCTTCTTTGAAGATAATCAGTGGGTCCAGGAGGCTGATAGAAGTTTAATAGGCTGGGAGTGGTTTGTTTGTTTTATTTTTTGGCCAGAAGGCCCAGGGAAGAGTGCAATAGCACATCCAGCCAGGATGCCAAAGGGCTGGTTGGATAATGACAGGACATTGAATGACTCAGGTCTATCTCTCTGAGTTATTTATGCCCCAAGGGGTTATAAAACCCGGACTCAAAGAACATGCACGGTGTTGCCCATTGTTGCCTGAGTTGCTTTGGAATTATTAAGGTCAGTCAACCGGGTGATAGCACTCCTGGTTACAATGGGGAAGTAACTCCTGGGGAAGCAGCACCTCCTCATAGCCACAGAGCAGAGTCACCACACCCAAGCAGCACAGGCAGCTCCCTGCCCAGAATGTGCGGAGACCAGGTCCCCATCCTGGGCCCTCCTTAGATCCATGTGGCCCGCCTCCAGAATCCTTGGCTTGCCCAGAGCCCTCTGGTCTCCCACACGGTGCACCCTGAATGTATTCTCAGTGAAGAGAGAATGTGGGTGACTGCAAGATCGCACTTTATTCTCGCACTTAGCAAAGAGGACCCTAGAGCAGGGCCAGGCAGCTGCTCTGCCAGGAAGCGGAACCATCTGCCTCAAGGGTTACATCTCCCAAACTTCTTTGCAGAACATTCTTATGTGACCTTCTGTTGCATATGCTAGAGCGCTCTCTCTCTCTCTCTCTCTCTCTCTCTCTCTCTCTCTTTTCTTTTTGTGGGATAAAAGGCTGGATGCTTACTTTTCATTTTCAGAGATCCTCCAGGGGCAAAGCCAACCAAAAGGACTGTGGAGGGGTCTCAAATGGGCTGTGCAGCCAGTCCCCTTGTCAAGTCCTTAGCAAGTCCTTGTTAAGCCCTGGGTACTGGGGGGCGGGGTACTCAGAGTCCTGGGTAGTCCCACTAGGCAGGGTCCTTTGCATATTCACTTGGTAAATATCAGCATACAGAATAGGGGGTGGAGGGTGCTGTCTCCTCCTCCAGACCCTCTGGGGTCTTCCCTTCCCTACCTGGTGCAGGCCAGAGACCTGGGCCATCCTCCATTGTGGGAAGCCATCCTGACACGTGACTGGGCGACTCCCGTTAAGGGTCTGAGGCTTCTGGCTGTGTCGGAATTTTCCCGGCCCTTTCCTGATGAGAGAACCCGTCCGTGTGGGGGTGTGACTGACCACTGACCCCGGGGGCCCAATCACTGACCCTGACCTTGGAGTGCAGTCCCCCCTCAACCTTCATTGGATGGAATTATCCCCTGAATTTCTTGTTCCCCAATAAAAGGCTACTCCCTGGCGTGTTCACTCTCTCTCTCTCCTGCTAGCCCTGAGTAATCCTTGCTGCCCTGCTGGGCGGTTAGAGGTCGGAGCCAGAGAGGGGAGCCGTCTCGGACCTGGCAATAGAAATAAGGTAACTGTGTCTGTGTGTTTTATTTCGATCTCTTCTAACTAACTTTATGCCTAGAACCTCATTAATGAAACCATTGCGCAGGCCGCGTGGTAGAATTGGCGCCCAACGTGGGGCATTCTAGATTAGTTAGATTGAGTGGGAGCGCGCTATAAAGATAAGGATAAAGATAAAGATAAAGGAAGAGGTGACAATTTGGGTCACAAAAGTACCTGGAGCTATTGAAGGAAAGAGACGTTAAATTAATTAAAATGGGAAATTCAACTTCTACTGATAAGGAAATGTATCTGAGTATTTTAGACAGTATAATTAATCAGAAAGGAAAACAGATAAAGAAAGCTCAGTTATTACAATTCCTAAAGATTGTAGGTGAATATTGTCCTTGGTTTTGTGAACAAGAGTCTCCAAATTTATCTACTTGGGAGAAATTAGGAAGAAAGTTACAAAAGGTTTATTTTTCTAATGAACTACCTGGAGGCATAGAAAGTATTCAGAAAACTTGGACAGCTCTAGAGATTTGTCTTTTTGAATATATGGGTCAAAGTTCGTGGCCCCCTGAAGACCTGTTAAAAGGCTTGCAAAGGGCTATTAAGTCTATTCAAATGGAAAATTCGCCTGAGGCTAAGTTAATTCCTTTTCCCTTAGGCCGTTTAAAAACAAAGACAACGCTAAAAGCCAAACCCAAGGTTAGGAATGTGACTTTAAACTCGCAGGACTATACTAGCCCGCAGGGAGATTCTAGGGACGAATATCATAGAGGACAAACCTCCGAGATCTTAGAAAGCCCTCCAGAAGAGGTAGAGGATCTTCCTACAGAGGAAAATCCGGAAGAGATTCCTAGAGGGGCTCAGAGTTCTTCTCCACCACGTGGTTTAGAAACCCAAATTCAAAATGACGATAGTACAGAGTCTGACCATGACTTGCAATCTGAGGGAGAAGAATCAGACATGGAAATTCAGGACTTACAGAGGAATCTTAACAGGCTGCGTTTAACACCGCCTGTCCAGGCTATTCGAATTCGGCCGGTACCTGCTAAAAGGACAAAATTTAACAGGTGCGCTGGGTTAACAATGACCTTTCTTACCCCGTTCCAGCGAGGTATTAAGAAAGCACAGGAAGATGGGGAGGATACTAGCGGTTTTCAACTTTTTCCAGTTTTTGAGCAAGTTAATGAACAAGATCAGAGAGTTAGAGTTCATGCTGTAATCCCATTTAAAACCATTAAGGAACTAAAAAGTGCATGTGAGACGTATGGTCCCAATTCGCCTTTTGTACAGAGCCTGATAGAAAATATTTGCTCACAACCCCTTCCTCCTAGCGATTGGATTTCTTTAGCCAGATCTTGTCTGAGCGGGGGAGATTTCTTACTTTGGAGGACTTACTGGACTGATTTCTGTACTGAACAGGCAGAAAAGAACAAAAGACAGGATATAGAAACGCCAGTAGAAATGTTTCTAGGGACAGGTGAATTTACTGACCTAGAAAGACAGTTAAATTATGATTTTGTAGTGTACAATCAAATAACTGATTGTGCCAAACGTGCCTGGAGGCAGATTGTCTCCAAGGACCAGTCCAATTTAGTTCTTACCAAAATCAGGCAAGGTGCGAGTGAACCTTACTCAGATTTCGTAGCCTGGTTGTACCAGGCTGCAAACAGGTCAATCGGGGACTCGGGAGCGAGTGAGTTCATTGTTAGGCAATTGGCATTCGAAAACGCAAATAAATACTGTCAGGATATTCTTAGACCGCACCGTAAAAAAGGGACAGTTTCTGAGTTTATTCGCTTATGTTCTGACATAGACTCTACTCATTTACAAACAGTGGCCCTAGCTGCAGCAATAAAAGAAACTTTGAAACCACAGGATTTAGTACGAAAACCCCGCGGAAAATGTTACATTTGCGGGAGAAATAATCATTTTGCGGGGGAGTGTCGCATGCGCAATTTTAAGTTCAGGGCTCCATCTACTGGCGATAATAGATATTGCAAGGCTCAGCCCCATGCGGCGGATCAAGATGGCGCGGATGAGCCCGCCTTCTTGTCATCATTTCCGCCTGGCCGGAACACAAACTTCCGGTCGGCCCGCCCCCGGGCCGAAAATGAGGAAGTAGGTGGTCGCGCAATGTGACGTCATCGCGCCGACCATGGGGGCCGCCATCTTTAATTTTACCGGAGCGAAACGAACAGTTTCCGTACAAACCCCTAATGATTTTCAAGGTTTTAAGAGATACTAATCGGCTGAAGCCATCTTTAAAACTAACTACTTCTAATTTAAGTCCCTTATTTCAGATATTACAAGGAAATCCCTCTCCAACCTCTCCACGTCAGCTAACCTTAGAGGCTAGAATGGCTTTAAGGAGAGTTGAACATGCAATTAAAAATGCACAGCTTACTAGAGTTGATCCTAAAGAAATAGTGTATTTATTAATATTTCCAACTGAACATACCCCAACAGGAGCCATATGGCAAAGATTAGGAGTTATTGAGTGGATTTATTTATCCCACTCTCCTCAAAAGACATTAATTCCTTTTCATGATTCTATAGCTCAATTAGTAATTAAAGGTAGAACTAGGATTTTACAATTAATTGGATCTGAGCCTGATATCATAATTATTCCATTTTCTATTCAACAGACTAATTGGCTTTTTCAAACTTCTAGCTCATGGCAGATAGCTTTTGCTGATTTTCCTGGCCAGATAGATAGCCATTATCCTCGTGATACGATTATACAATTTGCATCATTAACGTCACTTATTTTTCCAAAGATTGTACGTGCACATCCTATAGATGAAGCTTTATCAGTGTTCACGGATGGTTCTAACTCAGGTAAAGCAGGTTTTTATAGTCGTGTTCACACAGAGGTAATACAAACTTCTTATACTTCTGCCCAAAGAGCAGAGCTTCAAGCTCTGATTTGTGCCTTAAATTACTTTTCAAATGAGCCTATTAATATTTATTCTGACAGCTTATATGCAGTCGGAGTTACTAAAAATATTGAAACTTCAGTTATTGGGTATACTTCATCACAAGAGTTATTTGAGTTATTTCATAATTTACAAAAGACAGTGCTAATGCGGAAGTACCCATGTTTCATAGGGCACATACGGGCTCATACTAATCTTCCAGGACCCTTAGTTTCTGGTAATGACAAGATTGATAAATTAGTAGCTTTTTGTCAACAGATGTCTTCATATGACTGTGCACTAGCTTCCCATTCCTTACATCATCAAAATGCTTCTAGCTTACGTAAAAAATTTAATATTACTAGAGAACAAGCTCGTCAGATTGTAAGCCAATGCCCTAAGTGTGTTATTCACACTCCATCTCTGCCATCAGGGGTAAATCCCCGTGGATTAAAACCAAATCAAATATGGCAAATGGATGTAACTCATATTCCTCAATTTGGTAAGCAATGTTATGTACATGTCATAGTGGACACTTATTCTAGATTTATTTTTGCCACAGCACGTACTAAGGAAAATACTCAACATGTAATTTCTCATTGCCTAGCAGCTTTTTCTGTTTTAGGGTGCCCTATGCAGATTAAAACAGATAATGCTCCAGCTTATGTAAGCTCTTCTTTTCAACAATCTTGCCAAGAGTTTAAAATTAATCATAAAACAGGAATTCCTTATAACCCTCAAGGCCAAGCCATTGTGGAACGAGCTCATTTATCTATTAAGCTTCAATTACAAAAATTAAAGGGGGGGAATAGGTTTATGACTCCCCAAAATAGCCTTAATCATGCCTTGTTTGTTTTAAATTTTTTAAACTGTGACGCAGAAGGTCACACTGCTGCTGAGAGACAAATGTCTCCCTCAGTAACAGGCCCTTTAGGCAGAATTTTGTGGAAAGATTTACAGACTGGTCAGTGGAAGGGCCCAGACCCAGTGATAATGTGGGGTAGAGGTCATGCTTGTATTTTCCCAGAAGGTGCATTTCGTCCTATTTGGGTACCTGAACGTGCTATCAGACATGGAAGAGATAGAACCCAGATTCAAGCGACTGAGGATTGACCAGGAGGAGGCCCTATCCAGAAGGAGGAGATATCGGAAAAGGATGAAGAAAGACCAGATTGACCCAGCCGAAAAGCTGATTTCATGGGAAGACTTGAAGAAGCTAACAACCCAGGCTTCCCGAATACTTCGACACCTAGGAGAGAACAGGACCCCAGTGATGATGGTAGCAACAGTAATTGCCCTGTTGGGCTGTCAGGTAAAGGGGGATCAAGTAGACACTTACTGGACATATTTCCCAGATCCACCCCTGGTACACCCAGCTGTGTGGACTGGAGAATCTATTCCAGTATTTACTAATGACTCATTCATGATGGGAGGATTTACAGATACCCATATTACTCCCAATCATGTGACTAGATTTAATTATTCTGGCTACAGTGCCCAATTACCTTTGTGTTGGTCACATGATAAACATGCCGGCTGTCTAAAAGTATCATTCGAAGAAAAGACAGCGATTGGTAGACATAGACTGACAAATAATTCTATTTATGGAGACTTAAGACCTTATACTAGATCAGTAATTAAGATGGGACTTTCCCATAACAAGCCAGTCATTTCTGCAAAACCTCCACGGATACCCCACTGTCCAAATAGTTCTACAATTGAGATTGGCACCTTTCCTAGATGGATGGATTGTGTAAATACCTTTCCTGTACAACATAAGGTGTCTAAAGATAGTGGGTATATTTTAGACTGGTCTCCAAAAATTGATAAAAGACAATTACGAAGAAATTCTGCTATGACATCTGCAGGATTTGTTAGTAATATTTTGACTTACAGTAAAGGAGGTGTTCAGAAAGATGTTTGGCGTTTAATTGCTGCCTCAGAATTCTTACATTTTACAGACAAACCTTTACCAAAATTTGTTGGCAAGAACTGTAAAGAGGGATCTTGCTATGGCTTACGAGCCTGTGTCCAATCTCCTTATGTTTTAATTATTGGAAATGTAAAAGTTAAATGGATAGATGACAGATATATTGTTACTTGTAATAAATGCAACCTAACCAATTGTATTACTAGGTATAATGGAGGAAAAGGAGTGCTGATACTTCATCAGCCCTCTTTTGTTTTATTACCTGCTAATATTTCAGAGCCATGGTATGCTGATACTGGTTTACAAGTCTTGCAGCAAATTCATGCCCAGTTAACAAGACCAAAACGTGCTATTGGAGTTATAATTGTTGGTGTTTTGGCGCTAGTCTCCTTTATTGCCTCAACTGTCTCTGCGTCTCTGACATTGTCTCAAAATATTCAGCATGCCAAATTTCTTAATAATTTAGCTCAAAATACTTCCAAGGCTCTGCGTAATCGAGTAAATATTGATGAAAGGATTGAGACTAAATTAAACGCCTTAGAGGCGACTGTTATAGACATAGGTAATGAACTTTCAGCCTTAAAATTTAAGGAAAGGCTTAAATGCCATGCCAATTATAAGTATGTTTGTGTTACAGCTGCCAAGTACAATGCTTCTCTCTGGGATTGGGAGAAGGTTAAAAACCATTTATTAGGTATTTGGCAAAATAGTAATAATAGCTTGGATATTCTGGAACTTCATCACCATATCCAAGACATTCAAAATAATAGAGCTGATTTTTCAGATCCTTCTTCTCTGGCAAACCAAATATTGAAGGAGTTAAATGGATTCAACCCTGGAAATATTCTTAAACACTCGGCCTGGTACATTATTGGATTATTCTCTTTGCTGTTAATTCTCTTTTGTGTTATAATTATAGGATGGCGAGTCTTCGGAACAAGAATACAGAAACTCCAAAGAGTGAACTGCCGCCTCATTTTTAAGAATAGAAAGGGGGAATATGTGGGAAGCCATCCTGACACGTGACTGGGCGACTCCCGTTAAGGGTCTGAGGCTTCTGGCTGTGTCGGAATTTTCCCGGCCCTTTCCTGATGAGAGAACCCGTCCGTGTGGGGGTGTGACTGACCACTGACCCCGGGGGCCCAATCACTGACCCTGACCTTGGAGTGCAGTCCCCCCTCAACCTTCATTGGATGGAATTATCCCCTGAATTTCTTGTTCCCCAATAAAAGGCTACTCCCTGGCGTGTTCACTCTCTCTCTCTCCTGCTAGCCCTGAGTAATCCTTGCTGCCCTGCTGGGCGGTTAGAGGTCGGAGCCAGAGAGGGGAGCCGTCTCGGACCTGGCAATAGAAATAAGGTAACTGTGTCTGTGTGTTTTATTTCGATCTCTTCTAACTAACTTTATGCCTAGAACCTCATTAATGAAACCATTGCGCAGGCCGCGTGGTAGACTCCATCCTCCCTTCCTCCCACTATGTCCTGACCTGTCACCCAGCCTCCTCAATCTCACCTTCTACAACTCCTCACATGCAAAATATTGATAAGAGAAGAACGTGGGTGCAGGAACAGGGAGGTTCTGTGTGTGATTCCCTGTATTCGAAGGTGAGTCTATTTCCAGAACAGAAAGTTCCATCTAAAAAAAAAGATAAATGCATTCTCTCAAATTGGGCTCTCTGCTCCATCACTTGCAGAATCCAGCCTTTCCCCATCTCTCTGCCTCCCTCTCTTGCCCACCTCGGCCCGAGTCCTCTTTACCCCCTGGCAGCCACCCTTACATCAGCAGACCTGCCACCTCCAGGGGTGAGGCAGGTGGTGGCTGGATCCTCCTGCTAGACCGTAGTTTAAACTACTTTTAATTGAAGGGTGTCAGGACATGAGATATAGTTCAGTGCTCGGCCAGCTGTGCTTTCCCTGAGCAGGGGATCGGACTGGGTCCTAGTTGAGGTTAAAGTCCTCAAAAATGGGATTTGTGCCCTTTTTATATAAAATAGACCTGATGGTATTATCTGTGAACCAGGAAGTGGGCACTCACCAGACACTGGATCTACCAGCACCTTGATCTTGGGTTTCCCAGTCTCCAGAACCGTGAGAAATACACTCCTGTTATTTACAAGTCACCCAGTCTGTAGTATTTTGATAAAGCAACCTGGACAGACAGACGAGGGGAAAGGACCTTCACGTGGATACGACTTAGAGAGAAAGGTCTTGCCTTAGAACTTCATTTGATCCTTACAATAGCCCTGGGGTGGGGCTTGACATTTCTCACTCTAAAGATGAAGAAACTCAAGCCTTGGGAATTTGACGAGGTATTTTAGGTTATACAAGTAGTAAACCATGGGGTGCCCATTTGAACCCGTGAGTCCGATCATTTTACTGAAAGACCTTTCTTCTTTCTTAAGGAAACAAGTCCATGTAAATCCAGTGGTGGGGGAAAAAAAAAAAAACTTGGTGGCAGTGAGAGTCATTGAACCAGAGCCCAGAAGATGAGGATCTGAGACCCTGAGGGGCGTCCCTTGGTTGTAAGTTTCATGAGGGGGGGAATTGTATTGTCCCAAGTCCTCTGCTGGAAGGCACTTAGACCCCACACAGGAGCCTGGGTCTTCTGAATTGGTCCTTTTCAGACCATAGAGAAGGCTCCAGGGTGGGCCTCCAGCAGTGGCTGCTGGCTACCAGCCCTTGCTATGCCCCAGTTGGGGTGCTGAGTTAAGAGTGCTGCGTCTGGACTCAGTTGTGTGGTTTGAATTGGGTTCTATTCCTTACCTTCAGTGAATTCTGTGTCAAGTTGCTTTAAACTCCAGGTGCCTCAGTCTCTTTTCTCTAGATAAGGATTAAATGAGATGATGTATGGAAAGTGCTTGTCTTAGACCCAGAACCAGGAAGGACAGTGGCATTGTACCATCTGCACTGGGCCTGCTCCAATTTCTGAGGCCAAGTGGCCCAGCACAGAGATTGCTGCCTCGGGACGTGAACTCTTCAGGTAGCTGCTGAGGTCCCCGATCCAGCCTGCATGTCTGTCCCTCCAGAGCTGTGCCATCTTTCTCTCATCTCTCCAGCTGGGCTTGGTCCATTCAGTGTGGCCACCATGGGGTCCCCAGATGGACCTGGGTCTCTGTGAGGCTCTGATTCAGCTGTCAATTTGCAGATAATGAAGACAGAGGGACATGTTGGGCTGCACTGTTGTGGTGTGCCTAGCAAAATCCAGATTGTGGGAAGCTCTATGCATGTTTAGTACTTGGGTTTTATTTTAAAGTATAAATTTTATTTTGTGTGTGCAGTTGTATTATTGTTTTGGGTACCGGGGATTGAACTCAGGGGCACTCAACCACTGAGCCACATCCCCAGCCCTGTTTTGTATTTTATTGAGAGACAGGTCTCATTGAGATGCTTAGTGCCTCGCCACTGCAGAGACGGCTTTGAACTCGCTATCCTCTTCCTCAGCCTCCTGAGCCGCTGGGATTACAGGCCTGCGCTACCGCTCCCTTTTGTATTATTCGAGAATAAAATAATGGTTAAAAATTCACACTGGGGCTCATCCCAGCACTGCCGCACAAAGGCCAACCCTCCAGCTTCCTGCCTCCATCCTGCCTTGGCCATGACCAGGACCCATTCAGAACATTCTAACCCGAGCCAAAGCCCAGGCAGACTTGCTCTCAGTCAGTGTGTGCACACGGGTGGGGGGGGGGTGTGCGCGTGCCTGTGTGTCCCCATCATCTATGTCCCCGCCTCACTTCTCAGGTTGTACCTTCTGAGGCAGGTGGCAGCCTCTCCCCTGCCAAGTGCATTGTCTTCAGCGGCCACTTTTAATCGCTGTTGCCTGAAGTTTAGAATTTCTACACGTAGAGAAGGAATCCAGCCTGAACCCTAACTCTCTAGAAGGTATCGAGCCCCCTAATCTGCTTGCTGGCTGGACCTTCCTCAGGTGACCTGCAGAGAACCCCTTCCTAGGTGACGTGGGCAGTGCCCGAGTTTCACGGTCCTCGTTCTTATCGCCTTCCAACTCCCGTCGGCCCTTTTCTTTTCTTGCTTTACACTAATTTTTTTCCTCCTTTCTGCATTTGGAAATAAAAGGGGAAAAGCCATGAAACAGGACAAAAGAGAGAGAAGTGGAAAAGAGAGACGTCCCTCTCCTC
The DNA here is from genome assembly GCF_047511675.1 of Marmota flaviventris. Lineage (NCBI taxonomy): Eukaryota > Metazoa > Chordata > Mammalia > Rodentia > Sciuridae > Marmota > Marmota flaviventris. The sequence continues at coordinate 10,809,291 of NC_092506.1, read as the reverse complement.
TCTGTCCGGGATGTACCCCCATGTCCCCTGGCCACAGTCCATCCCTCCTACAAAGTGAGCAGTCAGTTCTGTTGTAGAGGAGCACAAGGACCCCCAGAGAGGCTGAGGAGGAACGGGAAATGGAAGAAGCCAGAGGCGGGGACTTAGGAGAAGGTCGTCCACTCTCCCCTAATGTGGCTGCGTCCTTAACTACACACCCAGGATCCTTCTTCATGCCCCGAGGCCAGGAGCCCCACATTGATAGTTCAGAACTTTCCACAGACCCACCAACTCTGAGGGTCTTGCTCTTCCCTGGGGCTTCCTTATAGACTTTTCTCCTCTTAATTTCTCTTCCACTGCCCCTTCCTCTTTTGCTTCGGAAGGTCCCAGTGAACCTTGCCAGACTTGGACGTGCCCAGACAGATGGCGCAAACAAAGAACCGAGAACCAAATGCGCTGACCTTTGGCCCTCTTGGTGGCCGGCAGGCGGTTATTCTGACAGTTCTACAGTACGAGCCAGAGAACAAGGATTACAAACCCTCCCCGCCGTGACAAGGCTCAGGGCCACTCAGGCAGCAGGATCTAAAGGCTGAGGTCGAAGGAACGGCAGACTAGGTGCAGAGAAGGCTGAAATTAAACCCACACCGTGTCAGCCCGGAGTTTTCCTGGCTGCCAAGTTCTCTGGATCTATCATTATGCCTGCGTCATCGTTTTCTAACCACCATCTGAGCCGCGGACGCGTTGATATTCCATACCCATCATTCAGTGGCTATTTACTGAGTCCGACTCGGACACCACCTAGCAAATTGCTGTGAAGTCAAGTGCTAACAGCCTCCCCTTAGCAATCTGGTGGTGGAACTCTGAAAACCATGGGGAAGATAATCACATACTGGCTGCGTAGTTGGTTAGCACCAAAGTGAACGCACCACTCAGGCAGAGGAGTTCAAAGCAAGGTGAATGGGGGAGTAATGAATGTCCTAAGGCTGCCCTAACAGGGAGCCCCCTCAAACCGGGGGCTTGGAACAACAGGAGTTTATTCTCTTACAGTTTTGGAGGCTAAATATCTGAAATCAAGGAAGGTTAGGCTATGCATCCTCTGAAGACTCTAGGGGAAAATCCTTCCTAAACTAGGGGTCTTCAGTTCTGGTGGTTGATAGCCTTAGTATATCATGGCGTCTTGCTGTGCCACTCTGGCTTCTGCCTCCATCTCTCCTGTGTTCCCTCTGTGTGTGTGTCTGTCTCTGTGTCGAAGTTTCCCTCCTTATGAAGACACCAGTCGTTGGGTTAATGCCCACCCCCATTGCAATATATCATGTTTTAACTTGATCCCATCTGTGAGCATCCTGTTTCTACCTAAGATCACATTCACAGGTACTGGGACTTCCACATGTCTTTTTGGGGAATATAATTCATCCTCCAACAGGGAGTTAAGAAAAAGGGTGGGAGGAAAAAGTGACATGTGTCCTTTAGCAGCGCAGTCATAGAACAGTACCCCGGAAGCGGGACTGGACAGTCATGAAGAATATAACAGAAGACCAAGGATCCTGAGGGCAGGCCCTTGAGAGACGGTAGTTTCCTAGGATTGCTGTAGCAAAGCACTACAAATACTGAGGTTTGTTGTTGAAACCAGGAATCAGAAATCAAGGTGTTGCAGGGTCTTGGGCTTCCAGAGCTCTAGGGGAGGACCCATCCTTGTGTCTTTGGATGCTGGAGGTTGCAGGGGGCAGCAGAGCTCCCAGCCCTCTCCTGTCCAGACCCGCCCCCTCTGTTTCCCTGAGCCTTCTCCCCGTCAGTGTTCCTAAGAACGCCTGTCATCAGATGTCAGGCCCATCAGGGTTATCCAGGATGATGTCATCCCAAGATCCTTCACTGTATCTGCAAAGACTGTTTTGTTTTTTTTTTTTTTTTCCTAATAAGGGTGTATTTGCAGGTTCTAGGGCAGGGATGTGTCTCGTTGGGGACACCACTTAACCCACTACAAGTGATATTCCCACTTTAATTCTTCACCCATTCGCTCATAAATCCTTGCTGAGCACTTTTGTCATGGGCTATTCTGGGAGCTGAGGACAGCAGTGCGGGCTCCTGTTCTTCGTAGCGTTTGTGTTCTCGGGGAGCAGATGGACCACATAGGGTTTTAAAAATAGACGAGAAAAAGACAAGGGCTATGAGGAAAATGCAAGGGGGACCTGGGACAGAGAGGTGACAGGCTGAGGGCTGAGTGCCAGGAAGAGTCGGCTATGCAGAGACCTGGGGATGAGCATTCCCAGGGGAGGAAACAGCAAGAGCAAAGGCCCTGGGGTGGGAGTGTGTGTGGCCTGCTAAAAGACCAGGAAGACAAACAGAGTGGCTGGGACATGAGGAGCAAGAAGTGGCAAGAGGTGGGCCTCTGGGACCTGGACACCTGGGAGGAAGCTTGGCATTCATCCCAAGGGCCGGGGAACCTATTGTTTCAGGCAGGGGACACTGTGATCTCAGCTAAGCATTCAAAAGCTGACTCTGGCTGCTGGGGAAGCGGGCTGTGGGTGAGTCAGGAGGGGAAGCGCAGCTGGGCTAGGTGGAGGGGAGATGGAGGGGACAGTTCAGATGTTTCCTGGAGGAACACGTGACCAGAGTCCCTAATGGGCTGGTCATGTAGGTGAATAAAGAAGAGAGTGGAGAGTGAATCCGAGGGTTTAGAAGTGAACAGAACATAAAACGAAATTTACCATCTTGATTTTTTTGTGTGTTTGTGAAACTGGGGATTCAGCCAGGGGGTATATCCCGTCCTTTTTATTTTTTATAATTTTGAGACAGGGTCTTGCTAAGTTGCCCCAGCTGACCTTGGGCTTGTGATCCTCTTGCCTCCGTCTCCCGAGTAGCTAGAGTAGCACCACTGGGCCCAGCGCCATTGTAACCTCTTTCAAGCGTACGATTTAGCGCATCCCCAATGTGCAACCGTCACCATGATCAGTTGCGGAGCTGTTGGGGGTCTGTGTCTTGTGCACTGGGCCACCGGCGCCCTCAGGAGATCTGGCTGAAGGCAGAGCAGGAAGTTTCTTGGAGCCCAGTTTAGAAACTGCAGGTAAAAGTCCAGCCTCCGACGGGACCCTTCTTTCCTCCAGTTGTTTATGGTGGGCTCCTGGGGACAGCGAGCATGGTATCATTCTTTAGTTTTCTTTTCCTTCTGCCTCAGCAGAGCCCAGGAAAAACCCTAGCACGGCAGTGCTTGGTAACTTCCTCTTGATCTTAGTTAGGACGGAGGCCTTGATCCTCTACCCTTCCTGCCTCCCCAGCGCACATGCACCGGAAGGGTTAAAATCCTTTCTACACTGACATGAAGTGTGGCTTCCCCAGGGCCACAGGGGTGCATCAATTATGGAGAGGTCACTGAAGGACAGAGGAGGAGCCTGCTGTCTCCAGCTGAAACCCTAGAGGAGCCAGGGGCGGGCGGGGGGGAGTGGACAGCCACAGCTTGCAGGAAGCCTGGCCTTTAGGGACTGGCTTGGGGACACCTCTGACGATTAGATGAATAAATCGAACTCAGGATGGAGACTGGGCTGTTTTCTGAACGGTTCCGTTTTGATAACCCTCTGATGTGACGCTGAGTGAGGTGTTCCATGGGTGAGAAAAGCAATCATGTAGGTAAGTGAGTGGAACATTCAGAGACCAGCCCAGGAGACAGCTGATCACGTCTACCATCTTACTGCACACGGAGAGCCACTGCTTTGGGAAGGTTATTCCCTCTGCTGTGGCCTGAGTATGGTGTCCCCCAAATTCCTATGGTGATACTGAACCCCTAATGTGGTAATATCATGAGGTGAGGATTTTTGAGAAATGACTAAGTCCTGAGGGTGGCACCCTCTGAATGGGATTGGTGACCTTATAAAAGAGGTTGAAGGCAGCACCCCAGCCTTCTTCCTCCATGTGAGGACCCAGAGGACCCCTCCGGGAAGCAGAGACTGGGCCCTCACCAGACACTGCCGTGGCCCCCTGATCCTAGACTTGCCAGCCTCCGGGACTGTGAGACATAAACTTCGATTCTTATAAATTATTCAGTCTAAAGTACTTTCTATGTCAGCCTGTTCAGGCTGCCCATCCCCAAGATTGGGCTCTATGAAGTTACATATGTGGGTTGGTCACAATTACTTCTATTGTTTAACTCAAAATTGAGACTAGGAAGATCTCTGTTTTCTGGGTGGTTCCGTTTTTATGATCTTCTGGGATGAAGCTGAATGGAGTATCTTGTATGTAAGTGTATTCGTCCATTTTCTGTAGCTATAACAAAATATCTCAGGCTGGGTACCTTATAAAGTAAAGTTGTTTATTTGACTCAGGGTTCTAGTGGCTAGAAAGTCCAAATGGCATGATGTCAGCAAGTCACAGGCTCCTGGCTGTGTCACAACATGATGGGAGAAACAACCTGCCCTTATGAGAACACACTCCACAAATCACCCCAATCCCTTCCAAGGGTGATGCCTCATGACCTATGGACCTTCCACCGGGCACATCTCTTAGAGGTTCCACCACTTCAACACTGCCACTCTGGGAACCAAGCTTGCAACACATTTGGGGGACACATTCAGGCCATATCTAAACCCTACCAATAAGTTAGCAAACTGGTAAAAGACTGACCCAAGAGTTGGTTAGTTACCTTTATCCTCTTATTGCTCTGTGGAGCTTTTGATTGGTTAAATTCCTGTATTAGTTTCTACTGATGCTGTAACAAATTACCACACACCTGGTGGCTTAGAAGAACATAAGGTTATTGTCTTACAGCTCTGCAGATGAGAAGTCTCATTGGGCTAACATCTGAGGGTCTGCCCGGCTGCAGTCCCTTCTGGAGGATGAAGGGGAGAATTTATTTCCTTGCTTCTCCCGGACTCTCAGGCCACCCACCTTCCCTGGTTTGTGGCTGCTCCTGCATCGTCAAGGCCAGCAATGGTGGGCTGAGTCTTATCATCTCTCTTGTCTGCTTCTTCCACAGTTAAGAGCCCTGTAATGACATGGGCTCACTGCACAAGCCAGACCAATTTCCTATGTTAAGCTCAGCTGATTAGCAACCTTAATTCTATGAGCTCCTTGAATTCCCATGTGCTATGTGACATAGTCACAGGTTCCAAGGATTAGAAGTGGGCTTTTTGTTTTCTTTTTTTTTTTAGCAGGACTGGGGATTGTCTAAGGCTTCACACTTGTTAGGCACGTGCTACACCACTGAGCTACATCCCCAGCTCTTTTTATTTTTATTTTGAGACAGGGTCTTGCTAAGTTGAGAAGGCTGGCCTGGAACTGGAGATCCTCCTGCCTCAGCCTCCTGAGTTGCTGGGATTACAATGTGCTCCACCACACCCAGTTAATAGTCATTTCTTTTTAAAAATAAAATCTAAACCAATTTTAAATATCATCCTGAAAGGATTAAGTATACAATCTTAAGTTTAGCATATAGGAAATGCTAGAGATACACAGGTTTTAGTATTTTGTCATCTTTTTCTTTTTTAAATATGTTTCAAGTCGAAAATACAGCTCCAAGTAGGTCAATATATATATGATGAGTAAGAGGGGAAAGAAGTTTAAAAATAGTAATTTATTGACTTACGGTATGGAGAAGATGAGGGTTAATTATAGAGGGGAAGTTTCTTCTTGGTGTGAGTTGTTTTCTATTTGGTGTAGTATGTCTTCTCTCACACGCTCTAACGTAATATAAATCCATTATGAACGTAACAAACATCACCACGAGTAAATGTCACAAGTCCTAGAATCAGTGATTAAAAAGTAAGGTGGACACTGGGTGAATGGCACATGCCTGTAATCCCAGCGGCTTGGGAGCCTGAGGCAGGAGGATGGCAAGTTCAAAGCCAGCCTCAGCAAAAGCCCGGCACTTAGCAACTCAATGAGACCCTGTCTCTAAATAAAATACAAAATTAGGGCTGGGGATGTGGCTCAGAGGACGAATGCTCCTGAGTTCAATCCCTGGTACCCCTCACCAAAAAAAAAAAAGTGAGGTGGAAGATTCTAGAGGTGAGGTCTCAGGTATGACAAAGTCTCCTTGCTTACCCTCCATATTTAAGAATACCCTAATTTTTGAGCAAACACATTTTTCAGCGGTACCACTGGTTTTTCCAGTAACGACCGGTCTGCATTGCTAGGTACCCTCTCGCTGATGCCAACACTGATGAAATAAGATGTCCATTTTTTAATGGATTTTAATTATTTGGTTTTTGGATGATACATTTTATTAAGTCCAATGTATTCAAAGAAGTAAGACCCTGTGTAACTGCTTTAGAAATTGATTGAATATTCTTTGAACATCTAAACCTAGGCAGACCCCTCCAGACAAAGCCCGATTTGTGAGACGGGGCCACGTTGGCAGGCACAGAGCTGCACACCTGTGATCCCAGCATTCCTGAGACTTTGGCCCAAGGATCGCTTGAGCCCTGGAGTTTGAGACCAGCCTCGGCAACAAAGCAAGACCCTGTCTCCAAACAAAACAAAAAGAGGCCATTTTAATGTTTTGTTTTGTTGTCATTTTTCTTTCCACAACTTAATAAATCATTCTCCTGGCGCTCGCGGGCTGTGTGGTTGAATCCAGCAGTGGTGTTTTCTGTCTGGTGTGCGGCCTCCTGTAATTAGGCGGAGTCACTTGGAGGAAGTCAAACCTGTGAGACAGCATTTCCCAGCCGTCATTTTTAGGATTTGGAGACCGGGCCATATTGCCCCCCAATAACACTGTGTGCTGTGTTTCCAGGCCCAAGTCCCTTTCTTTCCCCTCAGTGACAGTAGCTCTGTCATCAACACCCCAAATCATGCAGGAAGATGGGGGACTCTTTTTTACACCTGTGTCAGGAGGCAAAAGGTGGCTCTTAGTTCAGGATCTCTTACCGGGGCCTTCTGGAAGTGTGAGCCCTTTGGCTAATGAATTCTCCTATTTTAGGTGCTTTTCCTGTAAAGCCATTTCCAACAAAGTGGATTTGAGTAAACATCTTCTTCCACATCTCCTTTCTCTTTTCTGTTTGAGTAACTTTTAATAATTCTCTTTCTCCCTGGGCACAAACTTTGGGCAGAGGGACTTTCCACTTTCCCTCCTTCTCTTTTTGTTTGTATCTAATCACATTAGACAGCGCCTGTTAGCTCAGGACTGTCCCTCTCTGTCCTGCAGGACCGTTCCCGGTGGGTGGAGGGTTGCTCTTTTGTTGGGTCTTTCTCTTTTCACCCAATTTGATCCTCTATTTTGTTTGCATTAATCAGTATGGAGTTATCCACAGTTGACCTTAATCTTGAGGCCAATCATCTTTTCGGCCTTCTTTGGAGGCTCATAAACCTTTTGGATTTTCTCCTTTCTCTTTTTCTCATAGTAATCCAGACTATATCCACAGAGTTTAGTGTGTAACTCAATATACTTCTTTTGTGGTGATGACCTTAGAGCAACTGGGTGAAGTTCTTAATTTTCGGGTCCCAAGCAGCCTGCGGCAGGAGGGTCACCTGTCAAGGAGAGTGCTTCAAATTACACTGAGGTTGGAATGTCTGAGAGTTTTACCCCAAGTCCAGGCTTGAGCAACAGCGACTAAATTCCTCATTGTCACTTGAGTTTCATCTGTTGACTTGCTCATAGTCTTTAAGCAGAATTCAGTGCAGTAAAGTAAAAAAAACTCTAATCATATATTATTCTATGAAAATTGTTGGAAGAACCGCTTTAAACAAACATTTGGGGTTTCTCTCCCCTCCCCCCATTATTGCCTTTCTACCAACATGGAGCAGGTTTTATTATTTTCATTCTATAGTTGAGGAAGCTCATTCAGATGTTCAAGTAGAAGCAAGTTATACCATATTCATAATGGTCACTACTGTCCGGGCGCAGTGGTGCATGGTGTAATCCCAGTGACTCAGGAGGCTGAGGCAGGAGGATGGAGAGTTCAAAGCCAGCCTCAGCAACAGTGAGGCACTAAGCAACTCAGTGAGACCCTGTGTCTAAAATCCAAAATAGGGCTGGGTCTGTTGCTTAGTGTCAAGTGTTCCTGAGTTCAATGCTCAGTACAAACACACACACACACACACACACACAATGGTCGCTACTATAAAACTCAGATTTGATCTGTTTCAAATCCATTTTTTAATTTTAATTTTATTATTATTTTTAATTTTTTTTTGTGTGGGGGGGTACTGGGGGATTTGAGCTTCAGCCCCTGCCAAAAAAAAAAAAAAAAAAAAAAAACAGATGTCACTAGACTCTTCAGATCTCCTGCTTCTAAGCAGACGGGCAACTGGCCCTTTCTCCATCACAGCTGATGTCTGGGAATTCACTGTAAAAGCAGAGCTCAGCCACATCAGCAGCCACGGGGTGGGGAGAAGGTTCGAGAGTCTAAAGCAGGAGGGTAGGTAAGTGATTTAGACCTGGTTGTGGAGGCCCTCAGCCTGCTTCTCCTTCATCTGCCAGAGTGTTGGGCTGGAAGAGGCTCAGATCACCTTATTCCCAGTCCAGGAGAGAACAGCACCACCCATAAGCCCTCAGATTCTAGGCAGCACTTTGGTGTTTTACTCTTTTTTTGTGGGGAGGTGGGTACCAGGAATTGAATTCAGGGGCACTCGACCGCTGAGCCACCCCCAGCTCTATTTATATTTTATTTAGAGACAGGATCTCACTGAGTTGCTTAGCGCCTTGCTTTTGCTGAAGCTGGCTTTGAACTCGCAATCCTCCTGCCTCAGCCTCCCGAGCTGCCAGGATCACAGGCGTGGACCACGGCACCCGGCTGGTGTTTTACTCTTAGATGGTGCTAGCAGAATTCATTAGAAGTCCAATACCCTGAGGTGACTCTGGCACCCTGAGTTCCTATGAGAAACACCCTCATCTACCCCAACCCACATGGGCTTGGAGACACCAGATATAGAAAAAAAAAAAAAGAAGTGTGACTTTGCCAGGCCAGTTGGTGCACACCTCTAATCCCAGCACCACGGGAGGCTGAGACAGGAGAATCTCGAATTCAAAGCCAGCCTCTGCAATGGCGAGGCATTAAGCAACCCTGTCTCTAAATAAAATACAAAATAGGGCTGGGGATGTGGCTCAGTGGTTGAATGCCCCTGGGTTCACTCCCCAGTACTAAAAAAAAAGAGACTTTAATGATGATCTTGCAAGATCAGATGTCTGGTGGTCAGGGACACCCAGATTGGGTACAGTCAGCATTTTATCCCTGAAAGCACAAGGTGCCCGCTTTCTTATTGGCTGAGCACTCTGGGCTTTGCAGTCTTCCCCAACATCACCCAGGTTTTACTGTCTCCTTTGGTTATTTAAAGAAATGTGCCTTTAGTTGTTCCCACCTCCCTTTGTTTTCTTGTGGAGGGAAAGCCTTCTTGGGTGAGTGTGTTCTGACATGCAGTTCTGAATTCCTAGCTTTGTGTGTCTGTTGGTCAGGCTGACCCTGACCCCCCCTCCTCTTCGTCAAAGGTCTGTTCAGGTGCATGGACTTTGGATCTGCCACATCCATAGGCCGTGGCGCTATTATGTGAGTTAACTGCTCGTAACTTTCTGTCCTGTTCTCTTTTCCTCTGGCTGCCTTGCTTACATCCCAATTTTACGTTTAAGGCTAAATACCAGATTCTGAAAACGGACCACAGGCCTTTCTATTTCTCAGAGCTACTATGTAGGCAACCCCCAAACCCAGCTCCACACAAGTACTAAGTGAAATCTAACTTCACATGAATGGCCATAGCTTAGGACAATAAAGCTTAAGAAACTTAAATAGAAACTGCCAACTAACTCTAACTAGGCAACTTGGTTAGTGCAGTTTGTTTTTTGAGTGTTGAGGATTGAATCTAGGGCTCATGCGTGCTAGGCGAACGCTTTACAGTGAGCTACAGCCCCCGTCCCCTAACTAGGAAATGGCCCTTAGGTGGAGCCTTGAACCACTTGTGGTTTTGTGCTGCTAAATTCAGAACTGCTGACTGCTCAAAAAAGCCTTTAGCTGATCAAGATGGTGCAGCTTAGGAAGCTGAGGCAGGGAGGGGATCACAAGTTCAAGACCAGCTTTAGCAATTTAAAGAGACCCAAAGCAACTTAGTGAGAACCTGTCTCAAAAAAAAAAAAAAAAAAAAAGGGGGGGGGGGCGGGGATGTGGCTTCTAAAGGATTAATGGATAAGAAAGTTTCTCTCTAAGACTCCTTGCAAAAGGCAAACAAAAAGCTTAATAAATGGGCTGGGGATATGGCTCAGTTGGTAGAGTGCTTGCCTCACATGCACAAGGCCCTGAGTTCAATCCTCAGCATCACACACACACAAAAAGCACTTAATCAATGATTAATGAATAAATTGCAGTAATTGATTTATTTCCTACTGTACCTTCTACTTTTCTCTCTACCCTCCTCTGCCTAACTGCTCTGAAACTACTAGCCTTTTCTTTTTAGTTAAAGTGAGGCCCTCAGATCAACCAGTGAATAATGACAGGTTTCCTGTCTCAAGAAAAAAATCCCAGGCTGGGTGTGATGGCGCACGCCCACGATCCCTGTGACTGGGTAAGCCCAGCCACTTGGGAGGCTGAGGCAGGAGAATCTCCAAGTTTAAAGTCAGCCTCAGCAATTGAGAGAGAACCTTTCTCAAAACAGAATAAATAAATAAAAGGACTGAGAGTGTAGCTCAGTGGTCAGGTGCCTTAGGCTCAGTCTCCTGGACTCCTGGACGGAAAACCCAAAACAAAAAGACAACAGTAGCAGGAAGAACAGCACAGCTGGGTGCGGAGGTGCGTGCCTGTCACTGCAGCCAGGCTGGAGGCTGACGCTGGAGGATGGCAGGTTCAAGCCTGGGCAACTTAGCGTGGCCCTGAGCAATTTAGCAAGACCCTCAAAATAAAAAAATAAAAGGACTGGGGATGTGGCTCGTGGTTAAGTGCCCCTGGGATCAATCCCTGGTACAACAGTGACAACAACAAAAACCGAGCCTCAAACATAGATAAAACCCTAGAAATTTGCTGAGGACTTTGTTTATTTGCTGGGGATTGAAACCAGAGACACTTTACTACCAAGCTACATCCCCAGTCCCATTTTTCACATTTTTAAAAATTTGAGACAAGGTCTCACTAAGTTGCTTAGGGCCTCCTAAAGTTGCTGAGGCTGGCCTTGAACTTGTTGAACCTGTGATCCTCCTGCCTCAGCCTCTAAAGCCACTGAGATTATAGGCGCACACTACCGCACCCAGCTGCTAAGGATTTTAGAATTCTCATCTTAGACTGCTTGATATTTACCAGTTTATTCACATGGAACTAGTGAGATAGGAATTTATAGACACACGGAGAACGCTGAGTCTCAAAAGAAAAATGTCCATAAACCACTGAAACATGGAAAAAGCACCATGTGAACCATGTGTTATTGTTGGGGTGTTCAGTTGGACCCCAGGTCCTTGGTGTCCCAAACAAAGAATTGAGCGAGACACACGGAGGTAATAGGTAAAGTACAGATTAATTGAAAGTAAAGGTGAGAGTACTGCTTTGTAAGGCGGAGCCCAGTGGGCTGAGCCAGGAGAGGCTCAAGAAACCAGTGTCTCTTATGCTGAGCTGAACGGACCTGATTGAGGTCCTTGCCCCATCGGTGACTTTATGATACCTGATTACAATACTGTCCACTTTACCCCGTTGTTTATTTTAGGATGAATAAATGGGTGTTATTGAAACTGGAGTTTGAGGTGAGTCTGGGTTTGTGCTGGCTGCAGGCCTCTCTGGTTTCCTTCTGGGTTTTTGTCTTGCAAATTTGAAGAGTAAAATCCACAGTCCACGGTGGAAGGCCAGAGTAAGTGGAGTAGGATTCGTTTATGTGAGACGGATGGAACTCCAGGACGTGGGAGAGGACCTGACCGCGGGACCTTCTGACCTAGGCTCTCATGAAGTCTTTGGTATTGACCGAAATCGCTGTGGATCAGGCAACTGAAAAATCATAGAGGCTATTGGCTGTGTCCCTCAGACACTGAGTTTGAATCCCTGTGACTAACATCTGGGTTCGCCCCACCTTCCCCAGAGGAGTGGCTGGAAGTGGTCTTTATATTTGAATAAGACCTTGAATGGTTTCCCTGTAAGGAAAGAACCCAAGGAAGGAAAGAGAGGGCTCAGTGGTGAGTCTCCACAGTAACACAGGTTTATTGGGGACAAACCTGCTGGGGGACCCAGGGGAGACGGAGACCTGTCTGGGTAGTCAGGAAGTGGGGACTTTTTTTTGTGGTTGGGCATTGTTTTCTTGGAGGTGGGTTGAACCAGGTGCTTTTGGGATTCCAGTCCCGGATAACGCTTTCCTTTCTTTGTATGACCACAGGGTCTTTACCTGGGGTTTAGGTCAGGCTGAGTCAGAGTGACTGTGAGATGACTCTTGTTGTAAGAGGGAGGACATATGTTTCCAAATGGCATTACCTGGGTCAAGTTCTCCCTCACAGGCCCTTTGCCCTGACGGCCTGGCCATTTTACTATCTATTCTATCTTAGTCACCATCATGGGCCATAACTCCTTGGAGGGAGTTGTCATGGTAATGGGACTTGGTGACAGGGACATGCTGACTCATCTCCCAGTCTTCCTCCAGCAGCATTTTTCTTGTACCCTAACTCCACCCTCTTGCTGTCCCTGAACTCCTTCCTCACACACGCAGCCGAGTCCTTGTGCCCCGTCCTGGCCTGCAGCTTGCCAACTGGAGATGGGGATTTGGGAATAAAGGAAGAGATGCTGTCTCGCCAAGGAAGCACCCAGAACAGTGGCAACTCCTGAGCCACCCAGCCCTTGCCCTTGGCCTGCACCCGGGCCCAAAACTCTGCCAAAAAGTAACTTAAATCTTTCCTTTTTTTGTCTTGCTGGAGACTGAACCCAGGGCCTTGTGCATGTGAGGCAAGCACTCCACCAACTGAGCTATACCTCCAGCCCACAAAAGGTAACTGGAGGGCACTGCTCCTGAGCTGGGAAAACTGCCATGAATTGTGCAGCTCCGCCCTGGCTCCACCCCTAAACCAGCCCCTAGCAACCAGCCCTCTGTAAACATCAACACCCCAGCCTCCGGGTGCTGTCTCACCCTGACTGCTGATTCTCCTTGCTTACCCCCAAAGCTCTCTACCTCTAGATAGCTCACATTCTCCCTTGACTGTGCCTCTGCATTCTTAAATAAGTCTCTATTTATGTCTCTGACTGGTACGAGCTGAAATTCTTTTGTGTCACTTATGCCAAGAACCCTGCAGGTCTTGAGTGGAGGTCCCCTCTCTGAGAACTCCTTGGACCTCTGGTGAGAGAAGCCACCTGAGAAGAGTATCAGAGCCCCAGTCTTCCAGGGATAGACTACAAAAGGCTGGGAGAAGAGCAGATGATCTCCTAGAGTTCATTAACAAGAAAGAAAGAGCTGACTTTTTAAAAAATATATTCTTTTAATCTTAAATAAACAAAATAGAACAAAATGGAAATAATGAACCAGTTTCTGACTATAAGGCAAGATTGGAAGTAGTATTTCTGGATCCTTCTGGTCGATCCTGCTGAGACTAGACATAGAACACACTTGCCACATTGATCAAGAGGGTCTGCTTCAACATCAGTAATCTAGTTTAAAACACAAAACACAGCATTGGGAAGCCCCCATCTAGCTGAGTAAGTCCCCAAGTTATGGCTCCTGGAATAAAGATTATTTTGGCTAGGTTTTTTTTTTGGGGGGTGGGGTGGAGGGGTTACCAGGGATTGAACTCAGGGTCACTCGGCCACTGAGCCACACCCCCAGCCCTATTTTGTATTTTATTTAGAGACAGGGCCTCACTGAGTTGCTTCGAGCCTCACAGTTGCTGAGGCTGGCTTTGAACTCCCTCCTGCCTCAGCCTCCAGAGCTAATTGGATTACAGGCACCTGCCACCGCACCTGCCACCGTGCCCATTTGAGTCCCCTTGGTAAGAAATTTACATCTGTAAAGGAAATCTCCGCATATAAAGGCTTCTCTTCTTGCTCTCTGCACCAGGAGAGAAGAGTAATTAAATCTGAGGAAGACATCTGGAGTTTCAGAAGCCACATGGAAATTAGGCAAATGAAAAAAATCTTATATAAGGATTTCCCATGAGTATTAGAAAATGCTTTAGCCACCAGAGTTGCTTTTTTTTTTTCCCCCAGTGCTGGGGACTGAACCCAGGGGCACTCTCCATCTGATCTACATCCTCAGTCCTTGTTAATTTTTACTTTGGGGTATGGTCTTGCTGATCAACCTACACTGGCCTTGAAATTGCAATCCTCCTACTCATGCAAATCTTTGGGATTATAGGCATGTCACTCCCGTGTCAGAGTGAGTGATCTTAACTTGTTCCATCTGCCCAGATCACAGTTCAAATCAAGATGTTCTTTAACTAAATGGTGAGGTTTAGGGCTGGGCACGTAGTCCCAGGTACTTGGGAGGCAGAAATAGAAGGATCCTTTAGGGCCAAAATTTGAGGACACCTCCCTGGGCAACATAGTGGAAACACACACAAAACACACAAAAAACAAATGGAACAAAACCAAAACAAAGCACACAAAAAACAAATGGAACAAAACCAAAACAAAGCACACAAAAAACAAACACAGAACAAAAACTGAACAATCACATACAAATCAAACAGAAATCAAACAAAACAAAACAAACCACATTAACAAACACAAAACAAAACACTCAAAAAAACATACCAAAACAAACACAAATAAAAACAACAAAATAAAATACACATAAGACAAAAACAAAACACAAACAAAGCAATGAAACAGAAAAACTGTTTTGCATCCCTGTACCTAGTACACGGTTAAAGTTTTAGAATAAAATCTATTGAAATCTGTATGTTCATGTTATAAGGGGCGCTGACCCACTGAGCCCCCATCCCAGCACTTTTAATTTTTTATTTTGAGACAGGGTCTTGCTAGGTTGCCTACAGCCTGGCTAAGTTGCTAGAGCTGGTCTTGAACTTGTGATTCTCCTGCCTCATCCTCCCGAGTTAATGAAATTACAATAATTGTATGTTTGCCACCACATCTGGCTGTTTTCTTTTGTTTTAGATACAAAGAAACTTAACAAGGATCCATATGAAATTGCCAAGTCAGTCTGACTCATTCTTTTTAGGTGACATGGAATGAACTTTGCTCATTATAATACTAACTTCTCTACCCAGATCTATTGGTGTCCACCATCCCACCATCCCTACCCCCGCCCCCCACTCCCGCCACCTTTTTGTGGCACTGGGGATTGAACTCAGGATGCTTTACCACTGAGCTACATCCCCAATCTTTTTGTAAAAATTTGAGACATGATCTCACCAAGTTGCTGAGGGTCCCTCTAAATTGCCAAGGCTGTCCTCGAAATTGAGATCCTCCTACCTTAGCCTCCTGAATCGTGTGCAATTGTACCTGACTTATCTACCTTTTTTTTAAAAAAAGCATGTGTTATATGACCTAGAACTTTGCTTCTACGTGTAAGGATGTGTCTTTTTGATGTGAATATGTATATGTTTCCACAATAAAACAAAAACAAAAACCTTGCTTTCTTTGTTTAGAGAGGATACTGCTTTGAGAATTATCTGCTGTACTCTCCTTACTTGCTGTAAGTAAGAAATTGCTCTTTTACCTCTTGATTGTGCTTCTTGGCTTTGCACTCATGAAAGGTGAACCCATTATGTCTGGTTACACAACTTTTATTCTATCTGGATTAACTCATCAAATAAACTCATGTTATTCATGGTGGCCAGCCTTGTCTGGTATTATAACTTCTACTTAGCAGTCACCCAAACCTCTTTGGCAACTTGAATTCTTAGAGTCTTGCCAAGTTGAATGATGACTATTCACGGAATGTCTAGATCACGTCCAAACATGATAAAATACCAAAGCATCAATTGTTGAACATAGGGTTCTCTAATTTTGACTTCTCATTACGGAGAGACTAAAGACATTTTGGTCTGTTAGCAAACATAAAAACTGTACTATAAAGAAGCATATGCTTCCAGAAATTATGATGGGGTATATTCATAGATTTGACCATTTACAGAATGTTGGTGTTGATTCACAATTGTTTCCTTTCTAATTTTCACTGGAAATTAAGGGCACAAAGAGCTAAGAATTCTAATATATATAATTAAAACTATTAAATATAGAGAAACAACCGTGTATACAATGAAAGCAAGACATGTTTTTTTTTTTTTTTTTGTAGGGAAAGCATTAAGGTAGGCGAATATGGATTTTTTTGTTTTGTTAAGGGAAAAAGACAGTAATTTTTATCCTAAAGTAGAAAGACTGGGTGTTTCACACTAAGAGGCAAAGTCAAGGATAACAACTGAATGGGTATAAGAAAGGTGTAGAAGATTGGTGGAGGAATTTTGGTAAGGAATTTTATGTGTGGTTGTCTCAGTTTTCTGTTGCTATAGCTAATAACTGAGATAATCAGCCTATAAGTAGAATAGGTTTATTTTAGCGTGTGGATTTAGAGGCTCCATTGTGACTGATTGGCCCTGTTGCCTTGGGCCTATGGCAAGGCAGCACACCATAGCAGCATGTGAGAGCAAAACCACTTACCTTGTGGCCAGAAAGGAGAGAACAGGGCTGAGATCCCACCCCCGCGCCCCAGGCACGGCCCCAGTGACCTGGGCCCCACCTTTAGCATTCCAAGTAGCTAAAGGTTACACTACCTCCAGCAGTTCCACAGGATAAGGACAATGCCTCTAACACAAAGGGCCTCTGGGGACATAAAGGCCCATAGCAATGTTTAAGCTGGCTAAGACTTAAATGGAGTTACCTATAAGTTTAAAAAATTGAACATTAATTTCAAAAGCAAACTGATGCAAAACTAGAACTTTGTCTTCTCTGTGAAAATGTCAAAAGTTTTTTTTTTTTTTTCTGAGAAAACATGTCAGTCTGTTCTTAAGAAATTGCAAAATGTTTTTCTTTTTAAGTCAAGTCTGCCCAGAAAACAAAAACCTTGTGTTTTATCAAGAAAAATTACTTCCCACGCTTCATGTTGTTTTTTTTAGGTCTTTGATCAATTAAGAAAATAGTCTTCTCCATTAAAAGGGCTGAAGTTTGTTTTGCAATGATGTGACATTCTGTCCTTGCTTTGAAGTCTTTTAATTATCACTTTGGTTGTTTCACAGTGACCTGTGATCCTCTTTAATTCATTGTTTAAATCATTAAATTTTATTGAAAAACTTTTTTCGTGGTGCTGAGGGTTGAACCCAGGGCCTTATGCATGGGAGATAAACACTCTACCAACTGAGCTATATCCGCAGCAACTTATTGACAAACTTTCCAAAATCAACCTCTGAGTTTAGTCTTTTTTTGATCCTAAATTAACTTTGGGACTTTCCTGAGAGCTTCTGGAATACCTCGAAAGAATTTGTATTCTCTTTTTACAAAAAAAGAGAGATGTTAAATTAATTAGGTTTATTCCATTCAATTGTGTTAAGTAAAAGTGATGTTCAATATTCTTAGGTTATAAATGTATGGATTATTTTATGTTATTTTCTTGTGACTGGGTCTTGCTATGTTACCCAGTGTGGCCCTGGACTCCTGGGCTCAAGAAATACTTCTGTCTCAGCATTCTAAGTAGCTGGGACTCCGGGCGTGTGCTACTGTGCCCAGCTAGATCTATGTTATTAATATAAGTGTTACAAAACACTTTTTATTAATATCTTATTATTAATATGTGTTAAAAGAAATATTTTAAATTTCTTGAATTCTATATGTCTTGATGTAATGTTATCAGTCAAAATTCTATTGATTCTATTAAAATGCTGCATTTACAGAAATAATGAAATTTTCTTCTCAATTACATTATGATGAATTCTCCCTTCCCACCCCTTTGCTACAGGGGATTGAATCCAGTGCCAGCCCTCTTTATTTTTTTATTTTGAGATATGTCTTGTTAACTTGCTTACGGCCTTGCTTACTCGCTGAGGCTGGCTTTGAACTTGTAATCCCCCTGACTGGGACTCCTGAGCCACTGAGATGACAGGTGTGTGTCACCAAGCCCAGCTCATCAGATCTTTTAACCATGGTCCTTTTAAGTCTTTTGTTATCCCGACAGTCAATCATTTTAACTGATGCTTCCTTGAAAGCTTTTGCAAGAAACGATAATCCTAAAGTGCTGTGTCTTCGAGGAGGTTCACGGAAAGGACACTGACAAATAGAGATTCCTTTTTTTAAGTCTTTTTTAAACAAAATCTTTTTAGACATTGATAGACCTTTATTTTATTCATTTATTTGTATGCAGTGCTGAGAATCGAACACAGTGCCTCACACATGCTGGGCAAGTGCTCTACCACTGAGCCTCAACCCCAGCCCAAGTGTACATTTCTGAAAACCTTAAGATCAGACCATTGGGCTGTATGTTATAGTCAGCTTTACATCGCCGTGACGAAACACCTGATATAAACAACTTACAAAGAGGAGAGATTTATTTGGGGCCATAGTTTCAGAGGGTTTGGTCCATGGTCAGCTGGCTCCATTGCTTTGGGTCTGAAATGGCAGAACCTCGTGGAGAATATGGAGGAGGAAAGCCTCCATGCTCTATGGTGGCCAGGAAACAGGCAGGGAGAGATAAAGAAGAGTGGAAGGGTTGGGGGACAAGGTATCCCCTTCCAGGGCACACTAGTTGTGACCTATTCTTCCAACAAGCCCCCTCCCTTACATATCCACCACCTCCCAATAATGCCATCAAATTATTAATCCATTGTCAGGGGCTAGAAGGAAGTTCTCCTTCAAAGAATAGCCTGACATTTACAAGAAACATCCCCCTGGGAGACATCCTGCCTGGGAGACACCCTGCAGCCATCTATCTCCCTGAGACATCCTGCGGTCACCTATCTTCCTGAAATATCCAGCGGTTATCTCACCTTGTGCAGACATCCAGCAACTGCCGATAAGAGAGCTTCCCCATCCCCAGCATATAAATACCCCTGTGTGAACAATAAAAGTTTGCAGCTTGATCAGAATTCCTGTCTTGCTGTCATCCTTCGTGTCTCTTGTCCCTTCATTCCTCCCCATCTAGGTTCGCTGCCCTTGTTGATGTGTCCTGCTGGTCGGGACAATCCATCAATGGATTTACCAGTAATTAATTAATTTATCACCAATTAATCATCAATTCACTGATGATCTCAAAGTCCTTATGACCCAATCATTTCCCAGAAGTCCACCTCTGATCTTCCATACACTGGGGATCTTCAGCCCAGGAGCCTTTGGGGGACTTTCCCATAATGCACTAGATGTAAGGGAATTTGTTCTGCAGTTTGGTAAAGAACACTTTTTGTTAGTAGAATTGAAACATTGTCTCTTTTTCCCTACCCGATCCTTCCAGAATCCAAAGAATATTAGTGAGCATTTTTATTTTCATGAAAATACAGTTATTTGCCTAAATTGAATAAGTGTCTGCTGTCCTTATAATAGGACATAACTGGGAAACATTGACTGTGTTACCAGGGCTGGGGCAGGAGGGTCATAGTTGAGCATGGGCATAGAACCCGATAGGACCAGACAATTTTTAAGCAACCAAGATTGATTTTACGGAGCCAATTAAGTCCCTTGGAAAAACTGGTCTGTACCCAGTTTTAATAATTCCCTGGCCTTACAGATTCAAGAGAAGTGGCTCAGGAAACTTCAAAGTATTTGGGGGCAACTTGAGAAGAGAGGAAAAGAGGAATTCACCCAGATCTGCAGGTGTTATAGGCAAGGCCTAATGGCAAGTTGTTGGCATAGCTTCTTGGGCAGGAGAGACTTTTAAAAGGTTAATCTGAAAAAAAAAAAAAAAAAAAAACCATGGCATTTGCAGGTAAATGGATGGCATCGGAGAAGATAATGCTAAGTGAAGTTAGCCAATCCCCAAAAAAACAAATGCCGGATGTTTTCTCTGATATAAGGAGGTTGACTCATAGTGGGGTAGGGAGGGGGAGCATGGGAGGAATAGAGGAACTCTAGATAGAGCAGAGGGGTGGGAAGGAAAGGGAGGGGGCAGGGGATTAGCAAGGATGGTGGAATGTGACGGACATCATTATACAAAGTACATGTATGAAGACTTGAATTGGGTGTCAACATACTTTTTGTACAGAGATATGAAAAATTGTGGTATATATGTACATAAAGAATTTTTTTTAAAGAGAGAAGAGAGGGAGAGAGAAGAGAGAGAGAGAGAGAGAGAGAGAGAGAGAGAGAGAGAGAATTTATTTATTTATTTTTAGTTTTTTTTCGGCGGACACAACATCTTCGTTTGTACGTGGTGCTGAGGATCGAACCCGGGCCGCACGCATGCCAGACGAGTGCGCTACCGCTTGAGCCACATCCCCAGCCCCGTACATAAAGAATTATAATGCAAAAAAAGTACGTGTATAAAGGCATAAATCGGTGTGAACATACTTCATATACAGAGATATGAAAAATTGTGCTCTATATGTGTAATAAGAATTGTAATGCATTCCTCTGCTGTTGGGTATTTATAAAATATAAATAAATAAATAAATATATATATATATATATATATATATATATATATATATATATATATAAAAGCAATAAAAATTGTTAATCTGAAATTCCTTATTAAAAGTTCCAGCAAAGTAGACTTAAAAGAGATCATTATTAATTTGGGGGAGATATTACTGGGGATTGAACCCAGGGGTGCTTAACTGTTGAGCCACATCCCCAGCCCTTTTTTTATTTGGAGACAAGATCTTGCTGAATTGCTCAGGGACTCACTAATTTGTTGAGACTGGCTTTGAATTCATGATCCTCCCACCTCAGCCTCCTGAGCTGCTGGGATTATAGGCATGCACAACCACACCACGCCTGTTCATTGGATTTTTTTTTTTTTTTTTAGCTACATTCTAATACAATTTGTTAATTTGTTCTAATTAGTTATACCTGACAGTAGAATGCATTTTGACACATCCTACATCAGTGGAGTCTAACTTCTCATTCTTCTGGGTGTACGTGATATAGAATCACACTGGTCCTGTAATCATATTTTCGTGTTCATTGGATTTTAACATTTTGTTATCTCTCTAAAAACTTTCCTGTTCCTAATTTCCCACAAGATGGATCTGGACAACCTGGTATCAATGTCATTCTCCACCCTTCATGTCTGCTGCTGCTGCATGGGCCACTTGAAAAGTTTTACCAAAATGCCCAATGCCACGGTCAGAGACTTTCAGACTGCAAACCAGGAAAATTATCACATTGCAACTGCTGTCCTTATTCCACAATCTGAAGGTTCTGCAGGCTCAAATCTAGAAATCTCATCCAATGGCTCTCTGGACCCAGGGACTGAGTTTTTAGTTTTTCTAGGCCTTCATTTTTTATTTTTTTATTTAATTTAATTTAATTTTATTTTTAGCTTGGTTCATGAAGCCTTGGCTAAGGTGCATCTTCAATTTCCCAGTATTGTCCTCCTGGTAGTCATCAGTGTAATCTCCCTGGTGCCCTGCATCCTCTCAAGGGTCTTAAATGCAGCTGAAGTCATCAACAGTATGTCAGATGCTCTCATTGCATGTAGAATAACAAAAATGAGATCGACAGCCGAAGGAAATCTTCAACAGACTTGGATTCGTGACTTTTGAGTTTCTCATTGACCCAAAAAACAAACCAGCCATGCCGGTGATGTGAACTGGCACTCATCCCCAAGTTTTGGTCCATCTCTGATAAATAAGATGCTGACTGTACAGATTCAGCTTGACATGAGTGCAGCCATCTTGACTTGTAATTGACATGCTTATCCCAGAGTAACCTTAGTTCAGTTTTTCTGCCTAGTTTCCTAGCAAACTATAAATAGACGAAACTATTAGAGTGGTGTGAGGAGCTTCACAACCAGACCCTGGCTCCAGGAATGTGCTGACTTTGATATTAGCTTATATAATATAAACCTGGTGCATGCTGGCTTGGTGAAATCAGTTTTGTCCTAGCCCTCTTTCGGGCCCAAATTGCGGCGATCCAACTGACCTTGAAGCAACCCAGGACTACCAGTAAGTCACCAATAAATCACATTCTGTGAAACCCTAGGTCTATTTGCCTCTCTTCAGTCTCATGGTCAACCTCCTACTGTTCCCAACCAGTTCTCATATGCTAGGATGGGTTGTTCCAGAACACTAATCAAAAGGGGAGGCGTTGTTAAAATAATCAAGTGGGAAATCATTAGACCAGGTTGGCTTTAGTTCCCAAATTTCTATGTAAACAAAGCAAAACCCAATTCAGCGTGCAGCGTGGGCAGGGCAGTCATTTATCTTAGAAAAATTAAAGTTAAGCTTTACCAATCAAAAGCCACCAACCAACCTCTAAAATTAGGGGCTTCAAAGTATTGTTCCACTTTAACCAATCAAATAGTTTCTTTGCCTTGCTTCCAGGAACATTATCTAAAAATCTTACCCTGGTGACCTTGTGATAGAGCCCTGAATTGCTTATGACTTGGAGCTGTCTAATATATGAGTTGCAGTCCGCTCAAATAAACTCTTTCAAATTTTAACATGTTGAAGTTTATTTCTTAACAATAGGAACAAAGGACCTAGGGGATTTGAGGAAGGATGAAAATGAAAGACAGGTTCAAGGACAAATAAGGAACAGAAAAGAAGACAACTCGGAGGAAACAATTTCAAGACAAGAAAGAAAGAAGAGACAGGAGATGATGATCCATCCAAGGAATAAAAGGATGCTATAAAATAGGGACAGAGATCAAAACCAAGGTATCAAAATACATTATACTGCTGAGCACAGAGGTGCACGCTTGTAATCCCAGCGACTGGGGTGGGGGCCAGGGGGTAGGAGTGGGGGCTGAGGCGCGAGTATAGCAACTTCAAGGCCAGCCTCAGCAATGTAGGAGGTGCGGCTTAGTGGAAGATTACCAGGTCACTGAGGATGCGCCCTTGAAGGGGAATTGGACCCTGATCCATCTCTTTTCTCTCTGCTCCTTGGTTGCCAGGAAGTATGCAGCTTGGGTCCACTGTGTGCTTTCTGCAATGATATTCTGCCTTACCACAGGCGTGAAGCCATGGACCAGTGACCTTGGACAGAAACCTCTAAAATCAGGAGCTACAGAATTCCCTTGGGGACTGGAGATACAGCTTAGCTGGTAGAGTGCTTGCCTCCCATGCACAGACCCTGGGTTCAATCCCCAGCACCAAACAAACAAACAAATAAATAAGTAAAAATTCTCTTGGCTACTGTTAGCTGATTTATCACAGACATTTTTGTCACAGTGGTGGAAAAATGACTAACACAAATAGTAAAATTAGGAGTGCAAAAGAGAGATTGGAAGATAAATTTGAAGGAATCTCCCAAGTAGAGAAAAAGACAGAAAGCTAGAAAATTTGTCTGACATAAGACTCGGGCACAAGCCAGGAAGCCCAAACTCTGAGTAGAGAGAACCAAGAAAATGGAAGGTAGGAATTGCTAAGTGAATAATTAAAAAAAAAATTGCTAGGACATGAGTTGTTGTAATTAAAGGGGCATCAAATGTCAAGCTCAATGGATGACAGCAGACTCAGGCCCTAGGCATTGTTATGATATGTCAGAGGGCTAAGGACAAAGAAAGGACCCCTTCTAAATTGCTACTGAGAAAAAACACAGATTTCGTGCAAAGGATCAAAAATGAAACTGTAACACTTAGAGAAGTGCTTTTAAAAGATCTGTGGGAAAATGACTTCTGACCCCCCCCAGATTCACTTCCTCCCCAGAACATCAGTCAACCTTGAGAACTGAAAGAAAGGCACCAAGCGTCAAGTAGAGTTTTCAAAAATGGTTGGTACTTGGTACCCACCTCCAGAAGGACAAGGCCATGAGATCCGGAAGATCAAGGATCAACGAGAGAGCAAGAAGAAAGTTCTCAAGATGACAGCAACCTTTCCATTTGGGAACCAGTCCCAGGGTTCTGGGAAAACACCTCAAGAGGGAGGGGAACTGCAAAAAGGCCTAATGTCCTGCTGCGGCTTGGACCTGGTTTACGTGTGTCCTCTCTGAGTTCCTGCGTTTGAATTTAAACACTGTTGTATTGAGAGAGTGGCAACTTAATCCAGCTATGGTGTGCAGACGTGGAGCCTCTGGGGGGTGATTAGGATTAGCCAAATTCGTCTCGGTGGCGCCTCATGGTGGAATACAGGTGACTTTAGAAGAAGAGAAAGAAATCAGAGGACACACCAGTACTCCCTGCTCTTGCCATGGCCCTGCTCTGGGACTCTGCCAGCAAGGAGGCCATCACCAGGTAGAGGAGAGCACTTGAACCTCCAGAACTGAGCTAAATAAGCCTCATTTTGTTAAAACTTACCCAGTCTTGGCAACAGAAAAATAAATAACTAAAAATAACTTAATAACTAAAATACTCTTCTAGTAAATTTGTGAAGGTCCTGGAGATAGGTCCAGGGGAAACAAAGGAAACAAAGGGTAAGGACAAAATTAAATGCAGCAAAATAAAAAAGTGTAGGAATAAAAAGTATTCCCAATAACCAGGGAATACTAGGGACTGGATGGTGGGGACTGGGGAGAGGACTGAACCCCCATTTCTGAAGTTAGAAATCAGCAGGCACTATCTGATGGTCACATGCCAGGAAATGGCAATATGTAGGAACAGATGTTATTTTAGGATACAGAAGTAACAGTACATGAATGTGTAATATTTGTAAGTATGTTACACACATGTAAGTTTTTGATAAAAAAGAAAACCAAAACAGACAAAGTTATATGCCTTGACTTGAGAGAATAAGTACAATAGGATATAAAATGAAATAACAGCACATGAGATGTATTTTCAGAATAATCTTATTTTATATATTGAAGTGTGAAGGAAAAAAAAAAGTTTAGAAGGAGATAAAGAGTGCCAGGACTAGGTTTAGTTTAATTTTCTTCTTTATGTTTGCTTAGATTTTCCAATTTTTTTTTGAAAATTCACATTTATTAATATGCAATTAGAATAGGCTTATTTAAAAAAAAGTTCTGTGTTTGTGGGGGCCAGCTTTGCAGATCCCTCGATGAAATCAAATTCACCCACACAGGTGTTGTGAATCAAAAACCCCTTTGGGGGGCTGGGGTTGTGGCTCAGTGGTAGAGCGCTGGCCTAGCATGCATGAGGCACTGGGTTTGATCCTCAGCACCACATAAATGTAAAATAAAGATATTGTGTCCACCCAAAACCAAAAAATAAATATTAAAAAAAAATTTTTTTTTGTTTTTTTCTTTCTGTATTTCTGCATCTCCACTTAGGGGTTCTTCCATCTGAAAACTTAACCATTACAGAAAGGCCTCGGCTCTAGGTCAAAACAGCCCCTTGAAGGAGTTTCCCCTGGAAGCCAGGGCCTCCCTGTCTCTAAGCGACTGAACTGGGGTCTTTCCTGGGGTATTTACTGCTCCTCCCTAATCCCTCCCCCTCCTTAATCTCAGCTGCCAGCTGTGCTTCTGGGTTTAAACACTTTCAAGCCTGCACTCTGCTGTAGATCGGTGGGGAGACGGCTAGGACCACACTTGCTGAGTCTCCCTATCTGCTTATGTGGCACCCAGAGGCATGGCTCACCAAAGGCGCCTGCGCAAGTCACACAGCCACTTTCTGGGGTGGCGGGGAGGGCCTGCTACACATTACCAGCAAGTTAATTCACGATACATTTTGTTGTCTACTTTCAAGGGCTGCACCCTGAAGCGAAGCACGGAACTCCTTCCTAATTGTCGATGGGTTTTTGGAGTAGGTGGTTTGTGTTCAGTAGGAAGACAGACGTCTTCCTTTCCCAATTGTCATTTGATTATCAGCCAGTATGGAGAACTGAGGGTGGAGCTCATTCCAGAGTGCTTGTCTAGCATGCACGAAGCCCTGAATTCGGTCCCCAGCATCACAATAAACAAGCAAACAAACACACAAAAATGGAAATAAATAAATAAATAAAAAATCCAGGGTGTAGCAAGCGAATCAGCCCATTCCGTTTTGCAGGGCGAATTTGGGCTGTGGCCTGCGTTGTGCTCTAGCGCCCTCCCGCGGTACTTAGGGTTTGTCACACATGGGAAGTTCAAAGCACCGTCTCCTAAGGGCTTGCCTAGAACTTGGGAAGCTCTGGGTTTGATCCTCAGCACCACATTAATAAATAAAACAAAAACAAAAGCTCTTCCAGGGGTTTCTAACCCTGCAGCCAGAGTTGACCATCTCTGTTTTAAGGTCAGACCAAGAGGAGAATTATGTGTGGGTACACATTTTAAAAAATATTTTTAGTTGTAGATGGACAGGATACCTTTATTCTGTTTATTTATTCTATTTTTTTTATGTGGTGCTGGGGATAGGATCCAGGGCATCACACATGCTAGGCAAGTGCTGGCTCTACCACTTAGCTACAACCCCAGCCCACATTTTTTTAAATAAAGTTTTTTTTTGGCTCCTAGTTCTGGGGGCTGGGAAGTCTATGAGCACATTGTTGGCATCTGCTCAGCTGATGAGGGCCTTCTTGCTGCATCATAATGAGGTGTCTATTACGTGCACTGTCAGCTATACAGGCTGAAAGCTGACTGCTCTCTTCAAGGATCATAATTATTTATGATCCTCCTCAGTTAGTGAGAAGGGCTTTACTAAATTGTATAAAATTAAAGAAATAAGAAAGAGGCAGTGTTTTGTAAAGGAATTGATTATTGTCATGGTGAGGTATGCTGAGATTGTGTACCCTCTACTTTCTGAGTTAAAGTGTCTTTTTTAAAATAATGGTAACCCAAGGGCTGGGCACAGTGTGCATGCCTGTAATCCCAGCAGCTTGAGAGGCTGAGGCAGGAGGATTGAGAGTTCAAAGCCAGCCTCAGCAACAGCGAGGCTGTTGAACCACCACGGGGGTGGTGGAGCGGCAGAAATCACTGGTCCAATAATCAGAGACCAGGGACCAGACTCTAGGCCTGAAGGAATTTCAGAGGTCTCTCATTATACAGTTTAGAAAATTGACATTGATTTTTCCTGGCCCTGCCCTTAAAGTTTTTCCTGTGACCTTGAGCTAGCTCTTCCCCTCTCTGGACTGTTAGCTCAATTGCAAAGGGTCCCTTCCATATCTGAATTCTGTTATGAGCAAGTCAATGACTCCCACTTTAACATATGTGGGTAAAGAGGTGTTTCCTTGTGGTTTAAGGGTCAAGTCTAGGGAAGTTCAAGCTGACACAGACAACAACAAAATACTCATTTATTTTTCTCATTGTTCCAAATGGCCTTGACTTATAAAGCTTTCCCATAGAGTAGGCTAGTAATAAGGGGGAAGCTCAAAAGAGAGTCCTTGTCCTTCCCACCCACATAACTGTATCATTCTCCTTGAAAGACTGTGGATCCAAATGCAGTTTACTGCACCCGAGTGGACTCACAGCATAAGGCTCATCTGTAAATCCAGCAATTCAAAGTTGATTTCCCAGGTGCTGAAAGAATTTGTCTGAAGAGGTGCAGGGAACTTGGGAAGCCATCTGTCCCAACTCCTTCCTATTGAGTTGGGGACACTGGCTGCCTAAGCCACACAGCCATTGTTCAAAGCCATAGCCATTGCTGCACAGGCTCCAGCTAGTTCTGCAGACTCCCAAGTTACTGTCTTCCTGTAGCAGGATAAGGAAGTGCAGGGATTCTGGAAATATCACCCCCAAATATGCCACCTTTGCATGGTGATGACTATAAATTGAGGGCATTTGAGGAACAGCACCTGCAGGGAAGGATTTCCCCTGAAGTTCCCTTATCTGACTGAAAATGGATCCCCCACATAATCATAGGAGAGGATGTGGAGGACTGTCACCTATTCTCATGAGATGACTTTTCTTTCCTGAAAGACTTTTTGTGTGTGTGTATTGCCAGGGATTGAATCCAAGTGTTCTTAACCCCGGAGCCACATCCCCAATCCCCAGCCCTTTTTATTTTGAGACAGGTAATTGCTAAGTTGCTTAGGGCCTCACTAAATTGCTGAGGCTGGCTTTGAACTTGTGAGCCTCCTGCCTCAGCCTCCTGAGCCACTGGGATTAAAGGCTTGTCTGAAAGGCTCTCTATCTATGAAACCAGATAACCTTTATTCACCACATCCTCCTCTTCCACCCCCACATCCCAGAAGCCACAAGCCCTGCTGCCTTTCTGTAGCTCAGGATGCTATAAAAGCATCAATCATCTGCTGCTGCTTCCAGCCTCAGATTTTGTGGGACTCTCATATGTTGGTATGTAATTAAACTAGTTTTTCTCTGGTTAATCTGTCCACCATCAATTTATTTTGTAGAGTCAGTTGTCAAACCTTCAGAGGTAGTGTGCCTCCCACTAGAATTTTGGTGGCAGAGGAGTCCATGTACCCTAAGAAGGCCAACATAGAGGGAGAATGTCATAGGAACATGGAGACAGAAATTAAGGAAAGCCAAAATCTGCCAGCAAATCAGATGCTAGGAGAGCAGCCTGGATTGGATTCTCCCTCACAGCCTTCAGAAGGGACCAACCTTGCTAACATCTTGATCTTGGACTTCTGGGCTCCAGAATTGTAAGACAATTTAATCTGCCTAGTCTGGGGTACTTTGTTCTGGCAGTCCAAGCCAATAGGTACAGCTTTTTATAGAGCTTTCCCTGCTCAACACATTCCAGTTTGCCGTAGTCTGGCTGGGCACAAAACAACGGAGCCGCCTTGAGGCACTTGTAGGTTCAAACAGGAACTACTTTATTGCCAGAACCCCACCGGCACTCCACCGCACTCCCCGGGAACTCTCCCAGCTCTCCACGGGGCTCCCAGAGAACTCAACAGGAACTCCAGGAACTCCGGGAACTCCGTGAGAACTCAAAAGTAGCGGGCTCCGAGGCAGCAGAAGCCGCCCTATTGCCGGACAGCAGGGGTCTATATACAACTGAATACACAGCCTGCCCCAATCCAGCATCATCCAGTCACAGCAATTATACACAGCTTAACTTAATTATCATCATCTTAATGGCTCGCTTGTCTCACCTCTCAACCACTCCTTCTGGCAAAATGCCAGGCGCCTCCCCATTCCGATTCCGCTGTGGCTCTCAACACCACTTGTCCTGCATACTTCAACTTTGCAGAACGAAGTTGAGCTTGAAAAACCAGCCTCTACCTCAGAGCAAAGCCTGTCCAAGGAAGGGACATGGCCTTTGTCCTTGGAAAGACCCACAGAGCACTCCTAGGCACATTCCCACCCTGCTGAGTTGTTTATCTACAAATAACAGGAGAGATCTGCCACGCCAGGTGTCCCTGACTCAGTCAGGCTAGGTGAGGATCCATAGCAACCCCCTAGCAGCCACCAATCAGCATGAGACAGTGAAATACCTGGGATGCCAGATGACCCTCCCAGTAGTTTATGGTGGTTGATAACGTGTTGGGAAACCATGTAGTTCAGCACGTACACTCCTCATGGCTTAAACCAATCAATTCAAATGAATCCCCCTCTTGTAGTAACCAATCACCCCTACCCAACTTGTTCCCGCCAGTGAATGTGCTAATCATGTTTTAGAGTTGTTATTTGATTTTCCCGCGGTGTGTGATGAATTGCTAAGAGATGCTATGATGTGTGTGGGGGTCCCTGCCTTCTCCAAAGAATGTATAAAACTGCTGCAAACCCTGGGCTCGGGGCCTCTCAGCGTCACCAGTTGCTGTGTGTGCACGCGGAGGACTGAGCTAGTTCTCAATAAACACCTCTTTGCTGTTTACATCGATCTTGGTCTCTGGTGGTCTTTTGGGGGTCCCGAATTCGAGCATAACAAGCTGACTTTTCTCCATAGCAGCCCATGGCTGAGAAATTTCAAGTTGTGGGGATGCATGAATCAGAGTATCAGAATCACTAGATGGAAGGATCCCAGTCCAAGGAATTCCTTGTACAAGGTCTCCTTCCTGTCAAGGCAGAAAAGAGGGCTCTGCTTTGGCTTGATGACTGGGTAGTGAATACCTTAGTGAATCAACTGAAGAAGAGAACGTGTTTATCTTGGTTCAGTTTTAGAGGTTCCAGCCCATGAATGGTTAATGTGTTCACCTCCCTTCAATACTTGGTGCTACAGAGACCTGCTCCTTAGGAATCTGGAAATGGGGGAAATGGGATTGCTACCAGCTTACTGACAAGAGCAGAGCAATGCAAGGTCACCAGAGCAAAAGCAAAAGCAAAAGGCAAGTCAGAGAGGCAGATGCAGCATTTCCTGTCGAAAGGGTGTATGGGGGAGAGCGAGTGTTAGTCACCAAACTTAAAAGTGCTTCTTGTTCCAAGGGAAAGGTTCTCTCTTTAGGTAGAGATGGAGGGTGCAGAGAGGCACAGATTTCATATATATCTAATCCCTCTGGCAAGACTTATCCTGTTATAAATTGGATGCGTCAGGCTGTCATAGCTTGATGTCATCAACCATTCCTTTAACAGCCCACACTGATTCTGTGAGCACCGACAACCTTCAGATGAGGTGTGGCTTCCGTCTTGCCTTAGAGAAGGCACTGGATTACATCCAGGCTGACTCCAGCTACTCATGACAGGGACTCCTCACTATAAATCAAGAGCTGGATTATGATTTCACTTGTGTGCCCTGCTTAGGAAAGAGACAGCAAGGATAACACTCACACAGAGAATTTTGAGTCTGATTTTTATTCATCGCTGCAAGTTGATATACACACGCTCTTTGATTAACCTTGCTTCTGCACATTTTTCAGTTAGCCCAAGTGAGCCTCTCAGCCATCAATATCATATGTCAACAACAAACGACAGTGAGTCCTTGAGATTTCAACATATAATACAGCTTAGGGGACGTCTGCTGTCAGCTATGATGGAGTCACTGATACAGAATTAACACTTCCACCATAAAGAAAAATGGACAAAAAATTAGGATATTCATTTAAGGCTTTGGACCACAGGAAGAGAAACTATAACCTCTGAAAGAAAGGATCACTTTATTTTTCTGCCCCAAGGTGCGGTAAGCTAAAATCCACCTGAGTTAAGGAGGAAGATTATCAGCTGGGAGAGTTGGGGGCAGCTGAAGTGCCTGGAATCCTCGGGCATCTGTATTAGGGTCTCTTGTAAAGTAGGGAAGATGCGAAGCCAGTGGACTGCTCATGAACTGCTAGTGGGAGTGACATGCTACAGCTTGAAAACTGTCCCGCGGTACCTTATGAAGTTACATGTACGCTGGCCACGTGACCCTGCAAGCTGTGTCCCTCGTCTGTATAGTGGACATACATCTACAAAACCACTTGACTAAGGAAAGTTGTTCATCAACAACCAGGGTGGTGAATGGATTATCAAATGTGGATTATTTATACCACATAATACTGCTCAGCAATAAAAAAGGAACCAACTACTGATACCCACACATAGATGACTCTCCTAAACAATGTGAGCAAACAGTGTGAGACACAAAGCAGTGTATTCTACAGAATTCCATTTGTGTGTGTGTGTGGTGTGTGGTGTGTAGTCTGATTACAGAATTGCAGGAGGGAAATATCTGAGGTGATGGAGACATTTTGCATTTTGTTTGGGGTGCTGGTGGGCAAGGATGAATACATTTGCCAAAACTCACAGAGCTGTACATTTAAAATATAGTCATATATGTTTATATTACAAAAAGGTTGATCTAAACAACAACAAAAAGCAAAACAAAACAAAACAAAAAAAACCACAAAGGGCCAGTCCCTGGCATATGGTGGCTGATCAAAGGGGCTCCCTGGTGGCCTTGCTAATTCAGCACTCGGTTCTCGATTGTTTTCTATATGTTTAGGAAGGCATGCTTGCACGGCAACATGATGTAAGCAGTATATAATCGTCCTACAGTTTTTAAAAGGCACATCCACAAAACTACTTGTCTGAGAAGTGTTTTATATCTTGCATAAACATTTTTTTAAAATATGGAACGTTTCACAAATTTACATGTCATCCTCGTGCAGGGGCCATTTTAATTTTCTTGATCTCGTTCCAATGTTAGTATATGTGCCGCCAAACTGAGATCGATCGATCGATCTATCTATCTCTATCTATCTATCTATCTATCTATCTATATCTATATCTATATCTATCTATCTATATCTATCTATCTATCTATATCTATCTATATCTATCTATCTATCTATCTATATCTATCTATCTATCTATCTATATCTATATCTATATCTATCTATCTATCTATCTATATCTATATCTATATCTATCTATCTATCTATCTATATCTATATCTATATCTATATCTATCTATCTATCTATCTATATCTATATCTATATCTATCTATCTATCTATCTATATCTATCTATCTATCTATCTATATATTTTTTTAATCACATCATAACCCGCGGACCTGGGGCTGAACCTCCACCTCTGAGTCACTAGATTCCAAAAGGCGCTGACTTTAACCTTCAGGAAGGTGGGTACAAAGCCCTCTGGCAAAATTGCTCCGGTCGGCACAATCCTGCTCAGCTTTCTTTCTTTTCTCTTCCACCTAATGGCCTTGGAGCTTCTGCGTCTGCAAGCCTCAGGAGCCTTGACTGCGCATGCTCCTTCTTGCTTTGGGGGAGATGCCCGCTTCCCTTTGGGGGAGGGTCTTGGCTGTGGACCTGCAGTAGGGTATCCCTTGGATCTTTTTTTTTTTTTTTTTTTGCAGGTTCTTAAAGGGGCACTCATGTGCCTATCGCTGAGGTCAGCAGCCTTCTGTAAAGGGTTGGGCAGTTGATAATTTGGACTCTGTGCACCAAGAGGCAAACACCTAGAACATTAACTAGGAGCTTAACTAACAAGAGAGAAAACACAATTCCACAACGTTTAAATTGACAAAATGAAAAATATAACTACAGAATATATATATATATATATATATATATATATATATATATATATATATATATATATATATATTGCTCAGAGTTCATGTTTCCTTTCATTTTAGAATTGGTTAGGGCTGAGGGCTGAGTGTAGCACAGTGGTAGAGTGCTTGCCTAGCATACATGAGATCCTGGGCTCAATTCCCAGCACCCATTTTCCTGTGACTGAATGCAGTGCTCAGCTGTTAATGCAGATTTGCAACAATAACAAAATTATCTGCTTCATTTCTGAAATGTCTTTTTTTTTTTTTTTTTTTTTGTACCAGGGATGGAACTCTAGGGCACTCAACCACTGAGCCACATCCCCCCAGCCCTTTTTTGTACTTTATTTAGAGACAGGATCTTGCTAGTTATTTAGGGCCTCACTAAATTGCTGAGGCTGGCTTTGAACTCATGATCCTCCTGCCTCAGCCTCCAAAGCCACTGGGATTACAGGTGTGCGCTGAGGTCAGCAGCAGTTGAACCCAGGGCTTTGCTCATCCTAGGCAAGTGCCCTACCCCTGGGCTTCACTGCCAGCCCCACCCCCATTTATTTATTTATTTATTTATTTATTTATTTTGATGTGGGACTGGGGATCAAACCCAGGGCCCTGAGTATGCTAGGCCAGCGCTGTAACACGAAGCTATGCCCAAGTCCCCACCTTTTCTAATTTTAAAAAACACTTTTTTGGTTGTAGATGGACACAATATCTTTATTTTTACTCATTTACTTTTTTAATGTGGTGCAGGGGATTGAGCCCAGGGTCTTGCGTGTGAGGCAAGCGCTGTACCACGGGCTACAACCCCAGCCTTCTAATTTTTACTTTTGAGACAGGGTCTCAATAGGTTGCCCAGGCTGGCCTGAAATTTTCGATCCTCTTGCCTCAGCCTTCTGAGTTGCTGGGATTACTGGAATTTGCCATCCTGCATAGTATATGATTTTAACTGATCATTATATAATTATCATTATATAATCTATTAGATTCTTTTCCGGAAACTTGCCTTTCAGCGGGCAAGTTATTTACTTCCATTGAAGTGACTCCATTGCACAGTGAGATGGATTTTGTAATTTGGAAATTTTCTTTACACTTTTATGGAGGTGGAACTGTAGTTTGAGCTTGGAAAATATATCTGCTCAAATTTGTATGAACATGGAGAGCTCAATTCTTGTTTCAGCTTTTGACAACACAGAAAGCATATAATGCAGTTCGATGTCACTTGTCACTGACTCTGTTAGTTTGACTAGAATGCACCCATAGAAATATGGAGAAAAGACAATGTTAGTTGTCATCACAATGACCTTGCCGCTGTTGAAGTTTTGCATATCAGTGCTCTTAATATTAGGTTGAGTTCATTAAAGCATTATCAAGTATGTTGCAAAAGCTAAGTTCTAAAGCCACTCAGTGTTCTGTAACCAAAGTTGAGGGCAGTTCTCATTCAGAAAAATTTCAATTTTAGCCTGAGCTAAAAAAAAAAAAAAAAGAATCACAGTAATTCTTTACCACTGGTAACCACTGGTAATCCATTAAACTGCTGGTAATAGGCCAAGTCAAAACTCATGGAACTGAAGATGGGGAAGGAATGAGATTGAATCAAGTTTACTGTGACACTCCTGGTGTACACATGATTCAGTACTGCATGATAGATAGGTTCAGTAACACATGATAGAGATTCTAATATTTGGGGGCAAATATCTGCTGATAAGCTATGTAATGGCTGGGCTCAGTGACACATGCCTGTAATCCCAGAAGCTGAGGCAGGAGGATCACAAGTTCAAAGCCAGTCTCAGCAATTCAGTGAGTCTTAAGCAACTTAGTGAGACTTTGTCTCAAAATTAAAAACAAAAAACAGGCTGGAGATGTGGCTCAGCAGTTAAGTGCCCCTGGGTTAAATCCTTGGTACCAAAAGAAGAAGAAGAAGAAAAAAACCCCCCATACAACAGATAAAGAAACAAACAACAACAACAAATATATGTGTGTATATATATATATATATATATATATATATATATATATATATGACAACCACAGTTTTTTTGACTTTACATTTTCACAAGCTTTGTAAATTGGTCCAATTAATTTTTTTTCCTGCTCTATACTCTTTTTGCCACCATCAGTTGTAACACATTTTTACAGAGTTGTACTCATTCAATGTTTCCTCAATTTCTTCTGAAATATTCTCTGCTATGGTTGCTCCTGCAGTCTATTTATAGGGGCTAACTCTGCGGTGGACCTCAGCATGAACTCCTTCTGAGCAGCATCAGTAAGGGCTCTGAATAAATATCTGTTTTCCCCAGCAGTTATCAGAGACCCAGAGAGAAGAGCACAGCAGGGGCTCTGCTGTCTGGGGTTGACCACAGGCTCAGCTTCAAAGACAAAACCACAATGTGAGACTTCAAAAGAGTTTTTTTTTTTTAAATACTTACAAATCCTGGGGAGTGCACAGCCAGGGTGGAAGACAATACACTGAGGTCAGGCGGTGTAGGAAGATAGAAAGATGGAAATGGGGGCAGGGACTCATGGGAAAATGCCTTCATGGGGTCCTGGGTGTCATCCAAAGAGTTTTCAGTAGGAAGCTTTAATTGGTAAGCGCTCCTCCTTGGAGTTTACCATGGGATGGAGAGGCGGTCACTTTAAATTCATGGGAAAACCTCTGAAGGGTCCTTTTAAAGAGACCAGCAGGGAATGCTGGGAGCTCAGTCTGCTAGGCTAGAGGACGTCTCTAAGTTTTGCCTCTGGCCACGGGCCACAGCCCTTTGGGCAGGGTATAGTAATGGAAACTGTCCAGGGTGGCTGAAGACCTCTTCTGGTATGAGAAAGTTAAACATTTAAAAACAGATGCTGAGGCAACATCAAATTATAAACACTCACTACAGTATCATTCGCCATTTTATCAAGAGGCAATAAAAACCACTCAAAATCATCTGACTTCTTTTTCTTTTTTTTTAACTTATTCTGATTTGTTATACATAATGGCAGAATGCAATTCATGTTACACATATAGAACAAAATTTTTCAAGACACTGGTTGTAACAAAAGTCTTTTCACATCATTCGTGTCTTACACATGCACTTAGGGTAATGATGTCTAACTCAGTCCACCATCATTCCTACCCCCATGTCTCCTTCCTTCCCCTCCCTCCCTTTTGCCTTATCTAAAGTTCCTCCATTCCTCCCATGCTCCCCCCACAATCACCATTATGCTTCTGCATCCTTATATCAGAGAAAACATTCGGCCTTTGTTTTTTTGGGAATTGGCTTCACTTAGCATTATATTCTCCAACTCCATCCATTTGCCTGCAAATGCCGTGATTTTATTCTCTTTTATTGCTGATAATATTCCATTGTGTATATGCTGGGAGCCATTAGCCAAGTAGGTATGACAATTTCCTTGCCAGCGTACCCCATGTTGCTGACATGTTGCAGCGACATTGAATGTAGGTGACCTTGCTCAAGGACCAAGGCAGATTAGGGTGTTCCCGGTTTTAAGATAATCGTGTTTAGGGTGTTCCCAGTTTAGGTTCCAGGTTTAAGGTTTAAGATTATTCCTCCTGGGAATAGGGCGTATCCTGCTGCCTGAGTTCCCCTTGAGTTCTCACAGGATTCAGACAGTATATTTTGGGAGACAGAAGCCCAGTGGAGGTGAATTTGGGCAGAGAACGTGGATTTGGGCAGAGAACGTGGATTTCCCCAGAACGTGATTGTAGACGGCTGGTGTGAGTTCGGGAATAAAGAGTTGCTGTTTGAATCTACAAGCTGTGTGGTGGCTCGTGATTGTGTGCCCAGCCAGACTGCGGCATTTGTGCCCAGCCAGACTGTGGCATTTGGCGGCCCGTGCGGGGAACTTCTGAAGCTTAGAGGTAAGTGAAATTTCTCACCCTTGAGGAAGAGAGAAAGAATGGGTCACCAATTCAAAAAACAATGTGTTATTGTTTTGATTTATTTTGTTTTCATTTCAAGTTGCCTGTCCCTAGAAATTTCTCAGGCAAACTGGAAAAAATGGTTGACTAAAGGTTTGAAGTTTGTCGGCCCTGAGGAAGAGAAAATTGATACAATGATTTTTTATTCCGTTTTTGTTTCATTCAATTTCGGCTTTGTTTTGTGCTATCTTATTGGGTTGCGTTATCTTTATAGTAGATTAGAAATAAGTAAAAAACAAACTGAAAAGATGTTAAGTAAATTGTTAGAGGTTCAGACCATGGAGAAAGACATTTTAGATCAAACAAAAGAGAAGGTCTCTCGAGCTAGTCAGACAGAGGAAGAAAATTTAAAGGAAAAGGGGTTGTTAGGAAAAAGGCCACAACAGGAGGCTGTTACTAACTCCGTTTTATCACAAGAGGGCGTAATTCAACCAACAGCCCCACCGATGGAGACAGCTGAGTGGCCCTCAAACCCCGTAGTTGATAAATGGGATCCTGAGACAGGACCTCAAAGATTAGCATGCCCTGTACTTGAACAGGCAGGAGGGCAGCGAATTCACCGTGCATTAGATTTTAAAACAGTGAAGCAGTTAAAGGAGGCTGTAACAACCTATGGTCCCCAAGCTCCCTTCACGGTAAGCATGGTTGAGTCCATTACTAACTTGGACATGACGCCAGCAGATTGGGCTAGCATGTGTAAATCTGTACTAAATGGAGGACAATATTTGTTATGGAAGGTTGCCAATGAGGAATTTTGCACGGAGACAGCTAGGCGAAATGCAGCAGCCGGTTACCCTCAAAGAAATCTAGATATGTTGTTAGGAAAAGGACCTTATGAGGGTCAACGGCAACAAATTGAATATGATCCTGCTATATATGCACAAATTGCTGCAGACGCAGTTAGGGCATGGAAGACTTTACAAGGACATGGAGATTTACAAGGTCAGCTATCTAAGGTAATACAGAGAGCTAATGAACCTTACGCTGACTTTGTAGATAGGCTAATTCAAACGGCTGCCAAAATTTTTGGGGATACAGAACAAGCAATGCCATTAATAAAACAACTGGCTTATGACCAAGCAAATCGTTGCTGCAGAGAGGTTATTAGACCATGGAGACATGAAGATTTAAACACATATATTAAATTATGTAGAGATATTAATGAACAAGGGCAAGTCTTGGCAGCTGCAGTACAACAGGCTTTAGATGCCAGGCCAAAAACATGCTATGATTGTGAACAAACAGGACATTTTAAAAGGAATTGCCCCATAGGAGGAGGGTTTAACAAAAGTAGGTATCAAAGGAATAAAATACCGGGTATTTGCCCACGATGCCGTAGAGGGAGACATTGGGCTAATGAATGCCGTTCTCAAACCACCATAGAAGGTACTCCCTTATCAAAAAACGGACAAAGACCAGGTATTTATCCAAGATATCGTGGAGAAAGGCATCAGGCTCCATTGCCAAAAAACGGACAGGGGGGCCCAATGCTCCGGGGCCCACAACCACAAATATACGGGGCAGTGGAGGATCCCAGCAACACCATCAGGGTAGTGCCCAGGACACATTATCCATTAAATCCCTCATCAGACAAACCCGAGGGAGCACAGGGTTGGACATCTGCGCCTCTGCCAGAGCAGTATTAACTCCAGAGATGGGAGTTCAAATCATTCCCACAGGAGTAAAAGGACCTCTTCCCCAAGGAACAGTAGGCTTATTACTGGGACGTAGTTCATCTACATTAAAAGGACTTATGATAAGTCCTGGGGTAATTGATCCCGATTATGTAGGTGAAATAAAAATTATAGCTAGTTCTCCAAGAGGTATATCAGTAATTTCACCTGGAGATAGAATAGCACAGTTGTTAATAATACCCAGCCTACATAATAAATTTCCTAGTCATAGTGTAGAAAGAGGTTCCAGGGGATTAGGCTCCACAGGTGTAGATTGGGCTATGTTGTCTTTAAATTTAGATTCTCGCCCAATGCTAAAACTAAATATTCAAGGTCATGAGTTTAATGGGCTACTGGACACAGGAGCTGACCTTAGCATTATCTCTCGTCAAGAATGGCCAAAACATTGGCCATTACAACAAGCCACTCAAACGCTTCGAGGCCTAGGAGTGGCGACTAATCCCCATAGAAGTTCTATGATATTAGATTGGAAGGATCCTGAAGGATGTGAAGGAACTATACAGCCATATGTATTGGATCATCTTCCTATAAATTTATGGGGACGAGATGTCCTAGATCAATTAGGTTTGACGTTAACAAATAACATCAATCCTAATTCGCCCACTACTAGGGCTAGACAAGGCTTTAGGAAAGAAAAAAGATTAGGAAAACAAGGGCAAGGTATAGCAGCACCAGTACAAATAGATCAAGGAACAGACAGACATGGGTTGGATTTTCAGAAAGGGCCACTGAGACAATCAAAATTACTTGGAAATCAGAAAGACCAGTGTGGGTTCCTCAGTGGCCCCTGACTAAAGAAAAGACACAAGTAGCCCATGATCTGGTCAAACAACAATTAGCGGAAGGACATATACAACCTTCCATATCTCCCCATAATACTCCCATTTTTGTCATCAAAAAGAAGTCTGGTAAATGGAGATTATTGCAAGATTTAAGAGCCATTAATAATGAGATGGTTATTATGGGACCTGCTCAATCAGGGATTCCTCAATTGTCTGCTTTGCCAAAAACTTGGCATGTTTTAGCTATAGATATTAAAGATTGTTTTTTTTCAATTCCAATTCATCCCAAGGATAGTCCACGTTTTGCATTTACTATCCCTGCATTAAATCATGAAGGTCCTGATCAGAGATATGAATGGAAAGTACTCCCTCAAGGGATGGCTAACAGTCCAACTATGTGTCAAATATATGTTAACAAAGCAATCCAGCCACTTAGAAATCAAAATCCTGAACTACAAATATTTCACTATATGGATGATGTATTATTGGCACATAAAGATAAAAACATATTGCTGGAATGTTATGCCACACTTACAAACTTATTAAAAAATTATAATCTAGAGATAGCAATAGATAAAGTACAATTAAATTTTCCAATTAATTATTTAGGAGTTCTATTATCCTCAACCATGGTCCGTCCACCAAAAATTCAAATACGAGTAGATCAACTCAAATCACTTAACGACTTTCAAAAGTTATTGGGAGACATAAATTGGATAAGGCCTTATCTAGGTATACCAACAGGAGAGTTGGGACCTTTATTTGATATTCTAAAAGGTCCATCAGATCCAAATTCACCCCGCATGTTAACTCCTAAAGCAAGAAAGGCATTAAAAATTATTGAAACATATATGGAAAATATGCATTTGGATAGAATTGATATAAGTTTGCCTTTATTATTTATTGTACTACCAACAAAAAATATTCCTACAGGAGTATTTTGGCAAGAAGGTCCATTATTATGGATACATTTATCTTATTCTCCTAACACTATTCTTACTAGGTATCCTGAGGCTGTAGGACAATTAATACTCAAAGGAATAAAAGCAGCGAAGGGAGTGTTTGGAATTTCTCCCAATAAAATTATTACTCCATATACTATGGATCAAATTGATGAGTTAGCTAATGAGTTAAATACTTGGGCAATAATCATGTGTAAATCTAATGTTTCATTTGATAATCATTTACCATCTAATCCTTTGTTGTCTTTTTGGTCTAAGCATCCTGTAGTTTTTCCTAAAATGACAAGAAAAACACCTATCATGAATGCTCCAAATATATTCACTGATGGGTCTAATAATGGTACAGCAGCAGTAGTTACCCCAGATCGAACTTTTACATTTTTAGTACCGAAACAATCAGCTCAAAAGGTAGAGCTTAATGCAGTTTTACAAGCTTTTTTGATGTTTAAAGATTCTGTATTTAATTTATTTTCTGATAGTCAGTATGTAGTTAATGCTATAGTATCTCTTGAAGATGCTGGTAGGATTTCCCCTTCTTCTACTGTTTTCTCTTTGTTTTCCACTATACAAAGTCTAATCTGGGACAGAAAAGATCCATTCTTCATAGGACATATTAGGGCACATACAGGATTGCCTGGAGCCCTTAGTTTAGGCAATGATTTAGCAGATAAAACTACACATGACATACATATTTTCTCTACATTTGAAGAAGCTACAAATTTTCATAAAAGGTTTCATGTTAATGCTAATACTTTACAAAAGCGTTTTAAAATAACTAAGGAACAAGCCAGACATATAATAAAACAATGTCAAAATTGTGTGACATTTTTACCACAAGTTAATCTTGGAGTCAATCCTAGAGGACTGATACCTAACCATATTTGGCAGATGGATGTCACACACTTGCCAGAATTTGGAAAATTAAAATATTTACACGTTACAGTCGATACTTCTTCTGGATTTTTGATGGGCTCCCTTCATGCCGGAGAAAAAACTAAAGATGTTATAGCTCATTGCTTACAAAATTTTGCCACTGTGGGCGTTCCTAAACAGTTAAAAACCGATAATGGTCCTGGCTATACCTCTACCTCTTTTAAACAATTTTGCTCATCATTTGGTATTACTCATATAACAGGAATCCCATACAATCCACAGGGACAAGGCATAGTTGAAAGAGCTCATCAAACTATTAAAACATACTTATTAAAGCAAAAAGAGGGAATTGGAAAGGGGTATATATCCCCCAAAGATAAACTTAAAATAACGCTTTTTACTCTAAACTTTTTAAATTTGGATTCATCAGGACTTAGTGCTGCGGAAAGACATATGTATCCAAAAAATGTACATAAGCCTAAAGTACTTTCGAAAGATATTCTAACAGGACAATGGAAAGGTCCTGACCCAGTGATTGTCTGGAGTCGGGGGTCTGTTTGTGTTTTTCCACAGGGAGAACAGCAGCCCATTTGGATTCCAGAGAGATTAACTAAAACAGTCTCTACAGATCGAAAAGAAGATGATTTGACTCAAATCCATAACAGCT
Organism: Marmota flaviventris; assembly: GCF_047511675.1. NCBI lineage: Eukaryota > Metazoa > Chordata > Mammalia > Rodentia > Sciuridae > Marmota > Marmota flaviventris. Next base: position 10,767,747 of record NC_092506.1, on the reverse strand, counting down.
GATATCCAGAACTCCAGCTTGGCCATTCTTACATCTGCGACAGTGATTAACCAGGATGCTTTTTTCAATAGCTATTTTATTATTGCATTTTTCCACATCATAAGGTTCTATTTTTATTTTTTGAGCTCATACAAACCTAGGTTAATGTTTTTCTGATCAGTTTTATTTTTTGACTGTGGAGTTTTTAAACATTGCAATGGAGATTTCACCTAGGTAAAGCTACAAGGCCTTTACTATTTTCTTATGTGTTGTACGTTTGTGTACACTCTTGTGTTTTGTGTTGTATGTCTGTATGTGCGTATGTCCATATTTCTTATATGAGGAGCGCTCATGAAAAAATGGATCCGAATTATTATTATTTTTTTTTTATTCACATGATTTAAATGGTTTAATTTAAATTAGGTAAACAGCTGTTAAGGATTGTTTTTAAAGGTGGTTAACAGATCTGTTTGTTTACTAGTTTAAATTAGGTAAAAGGCTGTTAAGGATTGTTTTTAAAGTAGGTTAACAGATCTGTTTGTTTACTTTCACCTTTCCTTTTCATTATATTTAATAATTCTTTTCAGGATAATGTCTCTTTAGCATCATTGCCAGAATTCCTATCTCCATCCCAGTGCCGGTGAAGAACTCAACAAGTAATGCTCAATCAAAGAGTCAACTTACTTTGGGAGGAAACTTACTTTGGGAGGAAATGGACATATTGATAGATTCCTCCGCTTTGAACTGCTTGCAGAACTTGCCTGGACTATGTAACTATCGTTTGGTGCAGCGAATTGTGGTAATGCTGGCATATCTTTGCTGATGGTGTCACTAGTGATGCAATTTTTATTTCCTTGCCAGCGCACCCCATGTTAATTGTGGTAGTGCTGACATATCTTTGCTGATGGTGTCACCAGTGATGCAATTTTTTCCCAAGGAGCCGTCAATTGGCTTGGTGTCGTGGCATTTCTGTATCCTCCTCCCTTCTGCTAGTGATGGTCTAAAATTTGGGGGCCAATGGCTTATGCTGGACCGGTAGTCAGTGACGGGTATGATCCAATTGCAGTGGTATCAACCTAAGACAGGAGGCTGACGCCTAAAGGTCAGTTTTCCGATGACGGGTAAGAACCATATGTTGAATTGGACAACCTACCAGGCACGGTCCATAAGCCACATTAACCTCACTCCCCCACTGGCACCAAGGCCAAATTTGGGGGCCAACAGAGGTGAGGCAAAGAACCTCACCCCCCCACTGGTGCATAGACCTATCCACAAGTATGGCTGTATGCTGGACCGGTAGTCAGTGACGGGTATGATTCAATTGCAGTGGTATCAACCTAAGACAGGAGGCTGACGCCTAAAGGTCAGTTTTCCGATGACGGGTAAGAACCATATGTTGAATTGGACAACCTACCAGGCACGGTCCTTAAGCCACATTGCTTGTTGTTTAATTAATCAGAAGGGGGGAGATGCTGGGAGCCATTAGCCAAGTAGGTATGACAATTTCCTTGCCAGCGTACCCCATGTTGCTGACATGTTGCAGCGACATTGAATGTAGGTGACCTTGCTCAAGGACCAAGGCAGATTAGGGTGTTCCCGGTTTTATGATAATCGTGTTTAGGGCGTTCCCAGTTTAGGTTCCAGGTTTAAGGTTTAAGATTATTCCTCCTGGGAATAGGGCGTATCCTGCTGCCTGAGTTCCCCTTGAGTTCTCACAGGATTCAGACAGTATATTTTGGGAGACAGAAGCCCAGTGGAGGTGAATTTGGGCAGAGAACGTGGATTTGGGCAGAGAACGTGGATTTCCCCAGAACGTGATTGTAGACGGCTGGTGTGAGTTCGGGAATAAAGAGTTGCTGTTTGAATCTACAAGCTGTGTGGTGGCTCGTGATTGTGTGCCCAGCCAGACTGCGGCATTTGTGCCCAGCCAGACTGTGGCATGTATATATGCCACATTTTCTTTATCCATTCATCTACTGAAGGGCATCTAGTTTGGTTCCACGGTTTAGCTATTGTGAATTGTGCTGCTACAAACATTGATGTGGCTGAGTCCCTGTAGTACGCTGTTTTTAAGTCCTTTGGGTATAAACCTAGGAGAGGGATAGCTGGGTCAAATGGTGATTTTATTCCAAGATTTCCAAGGAATCTCCATACTGCTTTCCATATTGGTTGCACCAATTTGCAGTCCCACCAGCAATGTATGAGGATACCTTTCTCCCCACATCCTCGCCAACACTGTTGTTGTTTGTATTCTGACTGGAGAGAGATGAAATCTTGGAGTAGTTTTTCTAATTACTAGAGATGCATTTCTCTAATTACTAGAGATGTTGAACATTTTTTTTTCATGTTTATTGATTATCTGTATATCCTCTTCTGAGGAGTGTCTCTTTCAGGTCCTTGGCCCATTTATTGATTAGGTTATTTGTTTTTTTGGTGCTTAGCTTTTGGAGTTCTTTATATATCCTAGAGATTAGTGCTCTATCTGATGTGCTTGTATTATTTTTCAATTGACTAAGTTTCCTAGGACAGCTGAAACAAGTGACCATAAACTTGGTGGCTTGGAACAACATAAGTGTATTTTCTTTTTTCTGCTACTGGTGATTGAACCTGGGGGCTCCTTACCACTGAGCTATACCCCTAGTCCTTTTAATTTATTTTTTTTAAATCTTTTTAAAGAGACAGGCTGGCTTCGACTTGCAGGTCTCCTGTCTTAGCTTCCTGAGTCACTGGAATTCCAGGCTTGGGCCACTGCACTGGGCAACATAAATGTTTTCCTAAACAGTTCTGGAGGCCCGAAGCCTGAAATCAAGGTGTTGGCAAGCCACATACCCTCTCCCTCGGGAGGTTCTATGAGGGAATTTGTTCTTTGTCTTTTTCAACTTCTGGTAGTTCCTGATTTCCTTGGCTTGTGGCCACATCACTCCAATTTCAGTCTCCATTTCCACACCATCTCTTTTCCCGTGTGTCTCTTCTCTATCTCTTATAAGGACACTTGACATTGGATTTAGGGTCCACCTACATAATTCAGGATAATCTCATCTCAAGATCTTTAATTTAAATCCATCGGCAGAGACCTTTGTTTCCGGGGTCACATTCATAGATTCCTGGGGTTTGAACTGCATGAATTTGACATGGATATATCTTTTTTTAGGACTTCCCCCATCAACTACTGATACTGTTCCCAGTACTTACAACTCCTTAAGCAAATGTTCTCATCAAGGCTAACGGTTTTAAAGAAATTTATTTTCTCTGAACTTTATTTTTTCTTTCTTTTTGCTGCTGCAATTAAACACAGTTTAGTTAACTCACCAGGAATAAATGGTTTTCCTTGCCTGGTTAACAAACGAAGCACAGGAAACTCACTTTGGTTACAGCCAAGTTTTCATTTTTGTGAAGAAATTCTGCTATGATGAGATATAATGTTTTAAATTTTCTTATTTTTCTGATGGTTGCTTCCTGTAAGTTGGAAATATTATGATGAGTGCTCAGTTTGAAAAAAATTGATGTGTATTGTATTCTTTTAGCTCAGCTTCCTGCCATGGCTTAATAAACACAATGTTTTGCCACCTAAGAAGATAAATAATCTATGCTCCACTGTTCCCTAGAAGCACAGTATTCTAAATCCACTTTTCTTATTTTGGCATGATGGATAGGTAATTAGAAAAGTAAAATATTGTGGAATATAATGTGCATGGCACTTGAAATGCTGGTGAATTTTTACATCTTTGCCATTTTTACCACGCCAGACAGTGATGTAAAGAGATGAGCGTGGCAATCATTTGATTCCAGCTACTCCAAAGCAGCCACAGACAGTGTTGTTGGATAGTGGCTGGGCTCCAGTAAAACTTTATTTGGGGCTGATTAAATTAGAATTTTGTGTTGTTTTCATCATCACAAAATATTCTTCTTTTGATTTTTTTTTTTTAGCTTTTGAAAAATGTGAAAGCCATTCTCCGCTGATGGGCTATACAAAAACATGAGGTGGGCTGGGCGAGGTGGGACACATCTATAATCCTACTTATGTGGGAGGCTGAGGGAGGAGGATTGCAAGTTTGGGGCCAGCCTTAGCAACTTAACTAGACCTATCTCAAAATTTAAAAAATAATAATTTTTTAAAAAAAGAAGACTGGGGACATAGCTCAGAGGTAAAGCACCCCTGGGTTCAACCTTCAGTACCAAAACCAAAACCAAAACAAAACAAAACAAAACCCCCCAAATGTGGTTGTGCTAGATTTGGCTGGAGACCCGTGATTTATTGGTCCCAGGTCTAAATTTATACCAGGAAAAGAAACACTAAGGAATGTAGCTAGGCCCCAAAAGACTTACAGAAGGGAAGGATTCTGTTCTAGAAACATATTCATCTAGAAGGGCTGTCTTTGTTCCTTTCTGTGGTTAGGGTGAGAGGGTGAGAGATTTATAGAAAATGTTATGGCAATTATGCTCAGCAAGAGACCAAGCACCACTGGAAGGGTCGGAGAACTCAGGTTTATTTAGAAATGCCAGTGGACCCAGGTGAGCTAGTGCTCTGAAGTTCTGAGCCCCCCGAGTTGAGGTTACATGGGGCTTTTATATGAAATTTGATGTAATTTCTTTTTTTCAAATTTAAATATATATATATTTAAATTTAAATATAATATATATATTTAAATTTAATTATATATATAATATATATATAATATATATATTATATATATATTATATATATATATATATATATATATTATATATATATATATATTTAGTTGTAGTTGCACACAATATCTTTACTTATATGTGGTGCTGAGGATCGAACCCAGGGCCTCACATGTGCTAGGCAAGCGCTGTACCACTGAGCCACAACCCCAGCCCCAGACACCATTTCTTAACCATTATAACAGCAGTGGGTTTGATTTCTTTGCATAGGGATTTTGTTTGTTTGTTTGTTCTCTAATTCTATAGATACTATATGATGAAATGTGTTTTATTAGGGAAAAAGACAAAATAACAACAACACAATCTCAAAGCAGGCACCTGGGTTATACTTTAATTTATAAAAATTTAATGTGCCTGCAAATTTTTGTGCAAATGCATGTCATCTCTCACTAAAAATATGCAGAGAAAAAAATTTTCCTTACAAAAATATGTTTACATATATAAATATACAACATAACCCAATTCCTAAAGATTGCACCTTTGGTTTAACTCCTTCCAATCTCCAAGGAAATTTGAAAGACATGAAATTGATGTTTGTCTTTCTTGGCCACTATATTATCCAGAAAAAGTATTCTAAAAAGAATTTTTCTTGGTTCCAATTTACCCATATTTTCCTTCTTAAAGTAAATCCATTCAAATCCCTACCTGCTTTTTTTTGGATATTGTATAAAAATATAAATTGGAAAATGAGCTTTCAGTAGTCATTAATACAAAAGAATTTAGTTAGTGTTTGAGCCCACAGTGTCTCAAAGACCTGAAAACAGGAAAAAAGGAGTCTCAGCTTATGATCTAATGAAAAGCATAAAATTCCTTGTTTTACTAATACTATGAGCACACCATTAGAGAGATGCATAGTTTAACCAGACATTAGCACAGTAACATTTGAGCATCTCGCTACTGTCTGAGTAAGAGACGGAGGTCACTACCCCAACCCTTTAGAAGAACTTTCTCTGAGCAATCATCCTCTTCCCATCCTTCGAGGCAGGTTCTCCCTGCTTTTGTTCACCAGAAGTAAAGGTGTCAGCAAGTTCAGTTTTCTGATGTGTTTTAATATTACTGAATTTATTTCCTATTCACTTTTTTTGGAGGGGGGTATGTAATGGTCAATTTGAATCATCCACTTGATTGGATTAAGGGATGTCAATGATTAAGAGGCAGATGGGTGTGTCAATGAGGGTGTGTCTAGGAATGATTGGCATGTGGGATAGCCAACTGAAGTCAAGACCCTCCTTAAGCATGGGCAGCACAGTCCAATAGGATGATGGCTTGGATGGAATAAAAGTTGGAAGAGCAAGGGAACAGCAGCAGATGCAAGCTCCGTTCTTCTTGAATGGGTTGTTGATCGCTGCTGCCATCACCTGAGGACATCAGACTCTTTATTCTTCACTCTTCCAAAGCAGACGGTGCCAGTAATTGTCCAGAGAGTTTCCAGAAGCCTGCAGTCTCTGACTAGGGTAGCACCATTGATCCCTCTTGTACTGAGGCTTCAGCCTCTTGGACTGCACAGCTACTGGTTCTCCCAGCTCTCTAGTCTGCAGATGGCCATTGTGGACTATCCAGCTTCTGGTTGCATAAGCCATCTTAATAATTCCCATTTTTATAATTATGCTTCCTGTTGATTCTGTTCCTCTAGAGAACCCTGACTAATTTGGGGGGATACCAGGGATTGAATTCAGGGGCACTCAACCACTGTGCCATATCCCCAGTCCTATTTTGTACTTTATTTAAAGATAGGGTCTCACTGAGTTGCTTAGCACCTCACTATTGCTGAGGCTGGCTTTGAACTCTCAATCTTCCTGCCTCAGTCTTCCCAGCTGCTGGGATTATGGGCAGGTGCTACTGCACCTGGCTCTATTCACTTTTTATTTTCAAGACAAGAGAACTCAACTGAAGGAGTCTGTTAAACCTTTCTTCCTTTTCTGTGTCCAAACACTCATAGCTACTCATTTATACTTTCAATTTACTAGGCTTCTTCCACAAGGACCTCACCCCAGTCTGTTTCCATGCCTCCTCTGCCCTCTCATTCACAACCCTCTGCAACATTCCTTTTCTCTCAAGTCAGACCAGATTGCTCAGTCAGTGTGAATCTATCCTTCATGTGCTAATCTGTACAAGAGGTCAGTTAATGATGAGCTCCACTCCTCCTTCAGGATACTCATTTTGGGTGAGGATGGGCAAATAGGGGCACCAAAGCTTGCCCACCATGACTGGAAGACTGATCCATCCTCAGCCCAACCAATAAGCTGCTACCTGAATTGAAATAAACAGCAGAGTCTGATTTTTGAAGACCAATTTCTGCCTCTTGGCGTTTTCCATTCTCCTGGGTGTCGGGATCTTGAGCACTCTGGCTATGCCTGTTCATCTTCAACTGGCCCACGCCAGGAGGGTTTCAGGAGTTCTCAAGCCATACATCTCCTGGAGGATTGTTTCAGCTGGACAGGAGGCCAAAAATTTTTCAGAGATGTATTTGGGGCTCAAAGGGCAAGGGACAAGGGCATGATGAGTGAGATGGGGAATTTGGTATGGAAGGGAGAGTAGGGCTTTAGGAAAGGTTGGAGAAAGGGGTTTTCTGAAACGGGGCTGGGGTACACTTTAGCAGAGACGCCACGCTCCTGTAGAAGTTTGGCCAAGCTCACGGTGCTACTGAAGGTTGTAGTAGAATCTCGTCAGTTTGTGGGGATTCACCAATGCTGAGTCTATAGGACAGGGCAGAATTCATAGCTCCCACTACAGGGTAGTGAAGGGAACCAGAGCTGGGGTGACCGGAGTGATACCTGGGACGTAATAGCCTACAGGTGGTGAAGGTGAATGTCGCGTTCAGATGCACAGGGAATTTATGTTAAGTGTAGAACACCTTGTTATGCTCGGATTCGGGACCCCCTAAAGACCACCAGAGACCAAGATCGATGTAAGCAGCAAAGAGGTGTTTATTGCGAGCTAGCTCCGTCCTCCGCGCAAACACAGCAACAGGTGACGCTCAGAGGCCCTGAGCTCAGGGTTTGCAGCAGTTTTATACATTCTTTGGAGAAGGCAGGGACCCCCCACATACATCATAGCATCTCAGCAAATCATCACACACTGCGGGAAAATCAAATAACAACTCTAAAACATGACTAGTGTATCAAGTGGCGGGAAAGAATCTGGAAAGAATTATTGGTTAGTTCAAGGGGTTGATGCTCTTAAAATTGATTGGTTTAAATCGTGAGGATGTCGCAAGGGGGGTACGTGCCAAACTGCAGGGCTTCTAGTTTAGATACTGGTCACCACACCTAGGTGGGGGCCATCTGGAATTTCAGATATGTGGTTATCTTGGCCTATCTTAGGTGATCACCACCTGCGGCTTTTCCGAGAACTGTTTCCACGGAGCTTTTCTGTAGTATTTTCCTGACTTTAGGACTACAGTAGGTCAGAGGTTAAGTTTCAGAGCAAAATGAGGTCCCAAGCAGAATGAGATTGCTTAGGTCTTTCAACCTGTTTTGCAAAGTGGCCTGTTGAGAGCCACAGCAGAGTTGGGATGGCGCCTGGCATTGCCAGAGGAGTGGTTGAGGTGACACCAGCGAGCCATTAAGATGATGACAATTAAGTTAAGCTGTGTATAATTGCTGTGACTGGATGATGCTGGCTTGGGGCAGGCTGTGTATTCAGTTGTATATAGACCCCTGCTGTCCGGCAATAGGGCGCCCGCCCGCTACTTTGGAGTTACCGCTGAGTTCGCTTGGAGCCCGGTGGAGGGCGGAGAGAGTTCAGGCAATAAAGTAATTCCTGTTTGAACCTCATGGCTGCTCGGTTATTTTGTGCCCAGCCAGACTGCGGCAGTGGCCTTCATCACAGGCGGCAGTAACTCAAGATGATTTCATTTGTCTCCATAAGAGCTATATTTCTTTTTTTTCCACAGATAAAGAAATATAATTGATCCACAAATATATGAAAAAAATGTTCAACATCTCTAGGGATTAGAGTAATGCAAATAAAACTACACTGAGATTCCATCTCACGCCAGTCAGAATGGCAATTATCAAGAATACAAGCAACAATAAATGTTGGTGAGGATGTGGGGGAAAAGGTACCCTTATACATTGCTGGTGGGACTGCAAATTGGCACAACCACTATGGAAAGCAGTAGAGAGATTTAAGAGCTAAATTCCTAAGTACTAAGTCAATGAGGTCATAGTTTAAGGCAAGAGTTCATTGGCGTAGTAACCTACGACTTATACTGGCAAGTAAGTGATGTAGCTCCATTCCTACAGAGTTCAGAAAGCTACAAAGTCTAGGAAGATGAACCCTTCCCCCAGACTTTGGTTCTTCATCATAACAATTTCATTTTATAATCTTAGAATTTCATTTTATAATCAGGTCTGGTATCTCCGTCACAGTTAGGGTGAGAGGGTGAGAGATTTTATAAGCAAGGGCTGTCCCCTCAAGCCTCTGTGACCCAACTTCATTACTTTGCAAAAGGAACGCTTTCTTTTGGTTTGTGGTTTCAGAGGTTTTGGTCCATAGCTGCTTGGCCTTATCACTGTGGGCTGGTGGAGAGGCAGATAATCATGGCTGAGCAACACTGCTCTTCTCACAGCATCCAGGAAGGAGGGAGGGAGGGAGGGAGGGAGGGGGAGGAGGAGGGAGAAGAGAGAGGGAGGGAGGGAAGGAAGGGGAGGGAGAAAGAGAGAAAAAAGGGGGCGGGGACAATATATACCCTTGAGGCCATGCCCCCAGTGACCTACTTCCTTCAGTGAGTCCCTACCTCCCAATAACACCGCCAGCTGGGGACCAAGCCTTCAACACATAGCTCTGGGGGACATGGAAGGGCCAAACTGTAACAATGGGTATCAAATTGCTTATGGTATTTTGATTCTATGGGACATATTTATTATTTCTTTTGTTTAAAGTTTTTTTTCTGGGGATACATTCCACCTTTCATTTCCATTTGAAGTTTCATCTCCACATCACATATCCATACACCAATTTCCTTTTTTATTGACTTCCACTTAAGCTTAAAAGCATAATTTGTTAGATAAGAACTGTAAACAAATATGACACATAACACACAGGAAAAGCTTTTAAACAAATTTATTGCCCCCAATGTGTTTTTTTTTTAAATTATAAAAACAGGTATCAAAATAATCCTGCACATACCATTCTAGTAATTACACCCACACTACTTCAAAAATTACCACGATTTCTGACACCATTTCTTTTAGGGGCTACATTAGACAATTTCAACCATAGCTTTTACTAGGCAAGATGAGCAAAGCTGGTTTTCTGCTTTTCCTTCTTGAGATTTTTTTATTTTTATTTTTCAGAAAAACACATCTCCACTGCAGGCTTTCATCTTGTAAACTTGAACTCTATTTTAAGTCTGCCAGGTTCCTATTTTAATGACAGCGCCTTAATAAGAAAATAAAAAAATTGTGCTGTGTTCCCCTCAATTACCTGAAAACACAGTGACTGTACATATAATAAATAAATTTTTACAAATGTCCAGGTCATGTTTACCCATGGAATTCTTTTGCTTGGTGTGTAGGTATGCTGCATGGTGATATTTAGTTAAGACATTAGTATGAGTCAAAGGTTGTTGATTCAAGACAAGTTTTAGATTCACTAAAATTAAATATCGTATGTTTGTTCTTCTGGTGGCCTTGGAAGCTTCGTATTTTCTTTGGAACATCATTGGATATCTTAGCTTTTTTTTTTTTTTTTTTACTTTTTTATTTCGTTTTTGGTCCTGGGGCTGGAAGCCAGGCCCCTCATGCATGCTATTCATGCATTTGACCACGGAGCTACATCTGCAGCCCCACATCTTAGCTCTTGAAGCGAGACGTTTATGCTCTGTGATTTTTGCCATTTTGCTACTGCAGGTAAGCTCTGTATATCCACCATCCCTCTAGAATTATCCACCCCATTCATATTAATTTCTGCCACAAATCTAACTGATGGAGGAGTTTCTGGGTGGGTAGTTGTACCTTCTACTCTCACATCACACATGCCACTTTTATAATTCGTCTTCCTTTCCTTTCTATCTGGAATGTTCTTCGTCCCCATCATCACTTTGTGAAATCCTACTAGTTAGTCCCTTAAGGATCATTCCAAGGCAGCTTCCCCCACTGTTCAGCCCTCCTCAATTACTTCAGCTTTGATGGCCCCCAAATCAGACCTGTTCACCTTGCAAGCACCACATCTTCATTATCTTCTTGGAGGCCCCAGCTCATGGCACCATCACTTACACCTTATGTTCAATTTCTTCCCACAAGTGAGAATGACAAGGAACATAAACTCCCATAGGGACTGCTGTCTTCTCCTGTAGCCTGCCTCCTGTTTAAAAGAGCGTTGTGAGAGTCCCATTGTAGAGCGTCAAAATCTACAACACACTGAAAATCACATCCTTTGCAACCATTGAAACGATGAGAAGAATTTAGAGGTCAATTACAAATGTAGACCTGAGTTTTTAAAAGTTTCTTATTTGATGCAAGAACAAAAAATTTGATAACTACTATTGTCTCTCTCTGGATGTTCTCCCACTTTGTTTCACAGACTGGCAGCTGTCAATTTCTCCCTTGGCCAGACTGATGTAAAAAGGGTCCCTTAATCTCATAAGGAACCCACATTTCAGGTCCCACCATGGTCTCCAAAAGATCTAGCAGTAGAGGACCACAGTGCCCATCAGAGGGGCTTCCTCCTTGCTTTCAAGTCCACTATTCTATCACAGTCGTCTCCATGCTATCTCCACCTGTGACTCCTCTTAACTGCTGTCAGAAAGCCTTCTCTAGGGGTGAAGAGAGCTTCTGTAGGGGTGAAGAGAGCTTCCCCTCCCTGCCCTTTGCAGGTTTGATAATTTGGCCTCTGAACAACTGACAGATAATTAAGAGAAGACAATAACTTATTATTTATTACTGTACGTGGGGCATCACCCGAGGGAAAAGGGAACATCCCCAAACCTAATGTAACCTAAAGATTTATGTAACCTCTCTATAAGAGACAGGAGAGGAAGATGCAGGCAACGCAAGGAGAGGGAGTTATCATGAAAAGAGGAATGGGCTCTCAGGTGGAATGGGCTCTCGTGTCTGCATAGGATGAGAGATTTCTACTCTCTTCCACCTATGGTGTATTGCTCATCCCTGATGGGATAGATAAGAATTTTGGGGAGCATTTTTATAACACTTGGATTGTAGGTGGAGGATCTGCTTTTGATCAGGCAGAGGACATTCAGGAAGAGCCCCTCTTCTGCATCTGCAGTTCCCTTCAGCCTGAAGTAACCAGCATACCACTTTGCATATTTTGGGATTGTACTTCCTGAATTCCTTCAATCCCTTTCTTTTTTCTTTTTCTTTTTTTTGGTACTGGTGATTGAACTCAGGGGTACACATCCCCAGCACTATTTTGTATTTTATTTAGAGACAGGGTCTCACTGAGTTGCTTAGCACCTTGATTTTGCTGAGGCTGGCTTTGAACTTGTGATCCTCCTGCCTCAGCCTCCCAAGCCGCTGGGATTACAGGCGTGTGCCACCGCACCAGGCCAAATTTACTTTTTTCCCCTTCCTTCCTCCCTCCCTTCCTTCCTTCTTTCTTCAGTACTGGACATGAAACCCAGGCTGAGCTGATTTAGCTGGTTTCTTTTACAGACCATGGCAACCTCCCTCCACAACACATGTGCCTGAAGCAGTTTCTCAAACAGCAGAAACACTGATATATAGGGTCAGATAATTGTTTGCTGTGGGTGGGTGGCTGTGCTACCTCCCAGAACAAATGTGTTCATACAGTGCCAGATGTGTGTGCTGGGTGGGGGCAAAACCGCTTCCCGTTGACAACTACTAGAAACACTTGGACATGCAGATGTGACCCAGGTGACCGTCCCCAGAGATGACGGAAGACTCTGTATAAATAAACTCCGACGCGATTTACAAAGCGTTTTCTTTTTACTTCTCCAAAACGGTAAGCCGTCAATCCTTGTGAGGGAAAACGGTAGAGACAGAACAGGAGAATTCATAGGCTTGGGGAATACATCTGCGACAAGGCGGAACCCTTTCCCCGACCCTCCCGTGCCGCGCGACGCCTTCGCAGTGCACTCTGGGGCTTGTAGTTCCGGGAGGCGCGCGACGCCCGGACAGCGGGCGACTTAGTCTAGACGCTGTGCACCGCGGTTCCGGGAAGCTGAGGAGGGTTAAAGCGTCCTTTCCCCGCCTCTTAATCCTTCCGATTGACAATCAGGAAAGCCAATGAGTGACCTGTTTGATTCTTCCTATTATCTGATTGGCTTCGAGTTTTTCAACCGTCCGGAAAAACTCGCCGCGGATTGGCTGACGCTTCAGTTTTGAAAATCGTAGATTTCGCCCGCGCAGCGCCGCCCGGTTGCTCCTCCGGTGCTGAGAGCCTACGAGGCCGGGAGCCGGGAGGATCTGGGAGGCGGGGGCTTACTTAGGGAGACCGCGGACTTGAATCGGAGCAACTCTTTAGAGACAAGTGAGTGAGCGCGGGCAGCGGGCGGGGTTGCGGGGGGGGAGGTGAGCGACTTGTTCCCCCGCTTCGTGACCCCCTCACCCCTGCCCCTTGCAACGTAGAAACGTAGGGGTCCCTTCTTCTAAGTGGCGAGATCACACACACCCCCGCCCCCCTTAAACGCCTAGGGTCGGAGAGAATAACCCCGTCCCCTCCCCAACCGGGGGCCTAGCACCGCGCTTTGTGCCAAGGACTTGGCTTTTGATTGACTTGGGCCCCCAGGAAGCCCCAAACCGGCCGGGCCGTCTGGAGGGACGGTGCCAGCGGACGTTTCGGTTCTGTTAAATCCCTAGCTCGGCATGCTGCGCCCCAGCTGAGTAGCATTTTAAACTGGCCATTCGCACAGGCCAACGCTGCGGCTTATTTTGTCACCCCCCAAGCGCGTTCGCTGTCAAGCGCGGTTCCCTTCAGCTGCGGGCTGCTCGTGAGGGTGCCTGGAGCCGAGACTAGGCGCCCAGCTTTCCCAGGCCGCCGTCCCGGAGGCCTCCAGCGAGTGGTTAAGAGCACAATTTAAATCTAGGCCCCGCCCCTTACTGACTGGGCGACTTTGACTTCTTTTTCCTGTTTCCTTAGCTGCACATGGGTGTCCTGGAGATTGGGGCGAGAATCAAAAGTGATTCTGCCTGGCCCTGGCATGGAGTACGACTCCGTAATCGGGGCAGCCCTTGTAACACCTGCACGGAGGTGTGGTGGAGAGGTGTCCACCTCCCGTACTCCCCAAAGAGGAGGTGCCGAGGAGGGCCGTGGGGTGGGGGGCTCTCGTCTGGTGTACGGTGTGGAAAAAGTGTTTGTGGAGAGGAAGAACGTCTCCCTCCTCAATGGGCGCTCAGGGTCTGTTCATAGGTTCTTAACCTGAAGATGGGGGTTTTGCTGCTCTTCCAGGAGGCTGATGGCACTCCTTCCTTTTTTCTCAGGGTCCCCTCTGTTCTAACTTATGGTGATTTTTTTTTTTTTCTTTTTAATATTTACTTTTTAGTTTTTGGCGGACACAACATCTTTGTTTGTATGTGGTGCTGAGGATCGAACCCGGTCCGCTCGCATGCCAGGCAAGCGCGCTACCCCTAGAGCCACATCCCCAGCCCCAAATGGTGATGTTTTTTAAATAGTTAATTCAAAGTCTGCTAAAACCACATCTACCCTAAGAAGTTCAAATGGTATTTTGAACTTAGCAAAAGAATCACTCATCCACTTTGTCAGTTTAAACAAATACTTTAAAAAGTTGTCCAGTTGTTGCTCCCTTTAGTTCCTCTACAAACCACTTTGCTGGCCTTGGACCGGAGTCTGGGCTGTGCCCTGGGTGCAGAAGTGCTGGGGGCAGGAGAGGGTTGGCAGTGGAAAGGAGATGCCCAAGTCTAGCTGACTGCAGATGAGGGCTTTGCCCAGAACTTGTGTGTTTCTGCCTGTTTGGCCCTACCCAGTTAATGCTGCCCTTGGCATTTGGGAGCAGGAGCTTTGGATGTGTACTGGCTTGCCCTAACCTGTACCTTGAGTTGTTCAGTTAGTGTCACTGTTGTGATGGTGGAGAGGAGTTCCTATGAGATTGATGGATGGATGGATTAATTCATTCAACAAATGCCAGGTGCTGTGCAGGGCTCTGGGCTTTCAGTGATGAGTGAGACAGACAAGGGCCTGTCTTCTGGGAGCAGAGACAGGCAGTTAAACACACCCAGTGGTGTGCATGGGATTGAATCAATGGATGGGTTTGTGGCTGGGATTGTTTTAGATTGATGGTCAGATCCTCACTGAGGATCTGAGATCCAAGTGGTAGAAAATGGGTGAGAATGTTCCAGATGGAGGGCAGAGCTCCTTTGAAGAACAAAGGCTAGTGTGTGCTCCAAAATTAGACCTAAGAAAATCCTCTGAGGCTGTAACCTGACCTAGTGTTAAGCTCCAGAAGGATCAAGGGGTCAGCAATCTGGCCTTACTCCCAGACCTTCTATCCTAGGTGGTAGGTTGAGCTGTGCATGGCTCTTCTTGGTTTTGAAGGTATAAATCAGGGTGTCACTCATGACATGAGGTGTGCAGTCTGTTATTATGGCTTATGGCCATCACCCACACTTTTGTTCTTTCATTCACTTAACAGTTGGGGTATTTATTGAACCCCTCATTTGACTATAATAGAATACTTCATCTTAGCTTGGGACTTCTGTGATGATTATCTTACCAAGTTATAAGGAAGATATCTAAGCTTCTAGTTTTTTAAGAAAGTAAGGAAAAAAGCCCACCTCATTTGTGTTTTCTCTTTCCTAATATTTGGAGACAAGTTTTCTCAAAAGCAAGGGATTCCTTATCTTTTCCTCTCATGTTCCTTTATCCATTTATTGGGCATTTCAGCCCTAGGGAGAAGGTTGTGGGATCCTTTGGAGAACATACCCTACTTTCTTACCAACTTCTTAAAGAGGCAGTTGGATTTGATGTCTGGTGGGCTAGAGCCCGGGGTCAGCTCATGTGCAGCCCAGGGTGGCTGTGTCCTAAGCCCTTACATAACTCACCCACAAGTGCTAGGATGAAAGGTGGCAGGAGAGTAAGAGCAGGCCTGTGGTTAGGCAGGGAGAGGGGTGCTGGGGTGCCTGCTTTCTTCCTGATCCAAGAAGGCAGGTGGCAGTGCCTGTCATCTTAAGCCTGAAAAAGGTGATTTGTAACATTCGTAATAGAATTGGATGGGAAGTGTGGACTTACTGGGACAGCCTTTCCCTGAGAGTGTATATTTTAGGAGAGGGAGGTGCTTGGACTGCTTGAGGGTAAGGGTCCTTCTTTATGTACAAATGAAACCATTGGACTGGTGTTTGGAATTCTGCATCTGGAGAGGGGCCCTGCTTTGGGCACTGGGTGTCTTGTGGTGATTTAGGGGTGGGGTTTGTGGCCTGGCAACTCTTTTCTGCTGAACAAAGTACCGGTCTCTAACCCTGAACCTTTCTGTCTCTTGTCCGTGCCTTCACCAGAAAGAGCCACCATGGGGACCACTGCCCCAGGACCCATTCACCTGCTGGAGCTATGTGACCAGAAGCTCATGGATTTTGTCTGCAACATGGACAATAAGGACTTGGTGTGGCTCAAGGAAATCGAGGAGGAGGCGGAGCGCATGTTCATAAGGTGAAGGCAGGGGTGCTGTGCGGTGTGGGCACCAGGGGCTGCCTGGGATGCTCTGGCTTTGGACACATAGCAGGTTCATTTCCTACCTGACAGCTAAGCAGACAGCTCTTTCCCGAGGGCCCAGTGTGCTGGGGCCTGACCCAGTATAATGGGCAGGAGAGGGAGAGGTTGTCTTTGCCTGGCTCACTGTACTTGGTGGGGCCTCTCAAGGTGAGGGGCTGTGAGGACTCACCTGGGAACTTGCTTCCCTGTCATGTGTCCCGGAGGAAGCTCTGAGTGCCTGGCAGGTGATTCACACAGGGCCTTGGAGAGCTTTCTTGGTGCTGGTAACCCCAGCTTTACCTGTCACTGCTGGGAAATGGGAGGAGGGCAGATCAATGAAAGGAGGACCTGGCTTCTGCTAGGAAGTCTCAAGTGTCATTGTCCTTGTACCAAACAGAGAATTCAGCAAAGAGCCAGAGCTGATGCCCAAAACTCCTTCTCAGAAGAACCGACGGAAGAAGAGACAGGTTTCTTGTGTTCAGGATGAAAACAGAGACCCCATCAGGAAGAGGTAGGAGGGCCAGGGCCAAGTGTGCTGGGTAGGTGGTCTCTGCTGAGGCTTGGTGCCCTCTGGGAAGGTGTTGGAGGGGCAGCTACCTGCAGCTGTGCTGGTGGGTGAAGCATTAACCAAGCATTAACTAGGCAGTGAAGCAATAACCAAGACCATGAAATTCAGAGAGTGTGTGAGTGCAGATGCCTGTGTATATGTTAGGGGTGGGGGAGGGGAAGGATTCCTAGTTTGGGAGACAAGAGAGAACCAGTCTGTATTGGGTTAGAGTGACCAGAGGTATGGACCAGATGACTGGTCCAGCCCTCTTGTTGCTGGGCATGTTATAATTCCTCACAGAAATGGTGACTGCAAAGTATTGGAGTGAAGTCACTGGGTCTTAGAGTCAGGCAGTCTGGATGTAAACACTAGTTCTGTGCCTTATTAGCTGTACGTACGTCTCTGGGCTTCTCTGATCCTGTTTCCTCATCCCCCAAAGTGGGTATGATGGTGCTGCCATCCCCGGGGCCATCTTGCAGCTTGAGATCATGTGTGAAGTTCATAGCAGGGTGCTAGACAGTGTGACCTCAGTCAGAGGGAAGTTTATAGTAATTTATTCTTCCCAGCAGTTCTGTGAGGACTGGACATTGCATCCAGCTTATAGTTAGAGAGACTGAGCAGCCAGGGTCTCATGGCTAGAGGTGGCAGAGCATGCACTGGAACCCCGATCTTTTGCCTCCAATCCTCTGATTTGCACTCCAGCCGAGCTGGTGGCTTCTGGAGAGATTGGTCTGTTCTGGCTTGAGTTTTTTGAGGGGTGCCCATTGCCCTGTTGAGCTATCTCAGCCCCTGCTTTTCTGTCCCCAGCAGATTATCCCGCAGAAAGACTCGGAGCAGCCAGCTGAGTTCCCGGCACCTCTGTAGCAAGGACAAGGTGGAGAAGCTGGCCACAGTGATGGGGGAGAATGGCTCTCCTGTGCTGCAGCGGGTGACCCGAGCTGCAGCTGCCGCAGCTGCAGCCGCCGCAGCTGCAGCTGCCGCAGCTGCCGCTGCTGCTGCAGCCTCCTCCACAGCATCGGCTGAATCTTCACCTATCCCCGAGCTTCCCAGCATGCTGACCGAGAAGCCCATGGTGGTGATAGGCCTTACTGAGCGCCGGAGTGCTGAGCAGTGCCTCACTCAGAGCATGGCTGCCTCAGCTCTGTCACGGGTTCCATCCCCAGCTCCCACTCCAGCTGCACCTCCGGCTTCCCAGGGCATCCCGACATCGGATGTTGAATCAACACCTAAGAAGTCAGAGGCCGGAAGACTGGAGTCTGTCACAGTGAGCTCTTTGATGGCTACGCCCCAGGACACCAAGAGTCGAGGGGTTGGGACTGGACGGTCTGTGTCCAAGCTCAAGATTGCGCAGGCTTCCCCAGGTCTGTGGGACTCACACAACTCTCCAGACTCTCCATGGAAGGAGCGGGTGCTGGCCCCCATCCTGCCAGAGAACTTCTCCACCCCCACGGGCTCCCGTGCAGTCCCTCAGTCAGTGCGTCGCAGCCTGATTGCCCTGTCCTCCCCGGATGCCCAAGTCTTACTCACCCAAAAGTATTCCCTGGTGTCCAGACAGGAAGGCACCAGCCGCAGATCAAGCAAAAAGATCAAGAAGGCTGCCAAGGAGCCAGCTGCCTCTGCCCGCATCATCTGTGAGTGTGGGGGGTGGTGTGAACTGGTCCCTGGTCCCTGATTCAGCTGAGTGTTTCTGGGGGACCACCTAGCAGAGAACTTTCTGTGATGCTGTGACTGTTCTGTATCTGTGCTGTTCTGTATGGTAGCTGCCAGTTAGCCACATCTGGCTGTTGATCACTCAAAATATGGCTAGACTGATTGAGGAAGTCTAAATTTTATTACATTTTTATTTGATTTAGATTGAAATGGCTACACATAGCTAGTGGCTGCCATGTTGGATGATAAAGGTCTAATCCAACCATTATTTTATAGATGAGGAAACTGAAGCATAGAGAGGTTGGCCCCAGAGTCCCTGTGTTTCATGGCCACGTTGAAGTTGGAACCTTTGAGGAGGGTCTTCTCAGAGCCAGTGTGTTCCTCCCCTTCCCTGTCCTGCAGAGACTGACTTAGATGCAGCATGCTGGAATGCCACCTCCTATTGGTGAAATCGCGTTTAGTCTGGAATGTGGATTCTCACTGCCCCAGGCTCATTCTGGAGCAGATGACTAAGTATCTGGTGAGAGGAGTAGGAGGACCAAGTTGACTCTGGAGCTAGAGTTCTGGGTTTGGGTGACAGGTGGGCCATTTACCTACACTATAGCCTTGGGTAGGTATGTAAGTGTCTTCGGGGGCCTGGGTTCTTCATCTGTGACCTGGGATAATAGCATCACCTTACAGGGGCATCATGAGCTTTTCTTCATTATTGCACCTAGGGTGTTTAGAATCATGCCTGGCACAGGAAGGACTCCATGGCATTAGCTGCTTTTATTATCATCAGATCTCAGTGAAGGGGACCTGTGCCCTAAGTGTTATGAGCCACAGAAGGGAGGTAGGCATCTCTGTGAGTCAGGGCCGCATGATGGGGGCGGGTCTGAGTTGGGAGGGTTTTGAAGGATGGCTGGGCTTTGGCTAGATGGGAAAAATGTGGGGATAGGCATCCCTAATGGGAACAGCTTGAACAAAGACCTTGAGGGTCAGAGCAACAAGTGATAGGGTGTCTGGGCTCAAGTGCCATCTGAGGAGCTTGGGCATAACCCCACTGGAGCAGAGGAAGTAGCCCATGATAGTTAGAAGATTCCTAGCACCTTGTGAAAAATGGCCAAGAGGGCTGGCACAATGGCACATGCCTGAAATTGCAGATTCTTATGAGGCTGAGACAGAAGCCAGCCTGGGTAACTTACCAAGTCCTTTTTTCAAAATAAAAAATGAAAAGGACTGATGAGGTAGCTCACTGGTACAATGCTTAGGTAGCATGTGTGAGTCCCTGGGTTCAATCCCCAGCATTATGGGGAAAAAAAAGGCCAAGAGGAAGGAGGGAGGGAGTCAGGGAGCTGGAGGCTGCTGCAGGGCAGACTAGAGGTTGGTCTGGACAGTGAGGTTGATAGAGAGGATGGGCCACGTTTTATATTAGTGGGTGGTACAAAGTAACTGGCATCTGCCTGGAACTTATAAAATTTGCAAAAGAAAAGGTTATCTCCTTTGGTCTGTGAACAGCACTGTTTGCTTATTAGGATTTCCTTTCTTCAACAGAGGAGGAGACAGGCTTTGGAGGTCATGGTGTCTATTAATTGGAAAGCTGGGGCTTGAGCCCTACTAGTTTTATTCTGTCCAGGAAGGCAAGTGCTTGCTGAGGCCTGTTGAAAGCCCCAGGGCAGGGCCACTCAGGCAGGTGCAGATACCTCACCTTGGTAGGTTTCTCCTGGGCACTGCCCTTGGTCGTGTGGTGGTGTAATTTGGGTCTTGTGAAGCATGGCATGAGGCAGGAGTCTGGTACACTGTCCTTTTTAGATTCTTAGACGTACCTAGGTGGCTCATATCTGCCTTGGAGGTTTCCCCAGGCCCGAATCTGATCCTGAGAGAGAGGTCCAGCAGGGGCAGGTGAGGCAGGGGCTATAGGAAGAGAGAGGATCTCTGGAGCTCCTCTCATGCTTTGAGATCAGATCTGTAGTTCCAAGCCCTTCTGGTTGCTCTTCCTTCTCTGCCCCTTCTCTGCTCCCAGGTGGTCTTCTGAGTGGACTGGCATGTGACCAAGTCTGTCTGACTCCAAGCCTACTGCTCATATTCCTTCTTAAGATGGATGGAAGAGGGAGAGGAGGAGGTAGGGTCCAGGATCTGGAGTCATAGAGACTCTGGGTGACCTTGGGTATACCCCTTCTCTCAACCTCAGTTTCTGCATCTGTGAAACGGTGATAGTACCTGCCTCGAATGTGGGTGGAGAACCTGTCTAGTGCTTGGGTGTGGCACATGCTTAGTAGATCTCACTTAAACAAGCCAAACACAGCAAGGGCAGTGTCCCTGAAGCTCCGTGTAGGTGTGACCAGGGTACACAGCTATGGGGTGGTGAAGAGGGGATGTGGAGACTTTGTGGGTGTCTTTCTGACTCCAGACTTGGGTGTGGCTGGATGGGCAACTCAGGGTTGTCCCCTAAAGCAGCCTTTGCCGCAGGGATTTACATGCAACTCATTCTTTTTAGAAATGAGGGAAGTATCTGCAGCAGGAGAGTGGAGAGGAAATGAGACAGGAAAAGGTGACTGGCAGGAAAGGGTAGACACAGGGGACATCTGGAAGCCTGCGTGAAGCACTGGTGAGGAGCTGCTGACCAGGGACACAAAGCCCTGGCCCTCCTGGCCTGGTGCACAAATACTGAGGAGGAGCTGTCTAGCAGCAGTGGACAGGCAGGTTGGCTCTCAAGTGGATAGGCAAGGGTCAGGGGCTGCCACTGTAGGGTTTCTAGAAGGTTCTGCTATGTAGGTCAGATTCTGTTGTGGCTTCCTGGCCACTTCTGCACTGGGGAATAGTCCTTTAGTCCTTATGCCTGGCCTTAGGCCACCTCTCTGCCACCAGACCTGCTCTGACGCTGGAATGGAAGCTAGGAACAGAGCCCTGTCGTGTGAATAGTCATTCTGACTGCCATTCTGACTCTGAAGCTGCTCCTCCCACTGGCTACCAGACCCCAGAAAGAGAGGTCCCCCCTTCCTGCTTCTTGCTTCCTCCTTGGTGCCTTGCCACTCTGTTGTTCCATCCCCTTGCCTGTCTGCCCGTAGATCCTAGCTGCCTCTCCGCCTTAGCTCTGGTCACGCTCCCATGGCTCAGGATGAGCCAGCTGAGCAGGTCTGCCTTCCACACCCCCAGAAGGCTGTTCTGTCTCTGGCTCCGGGAGGTGCTTCTCCTTCTCCCTAGACTGGTGGCTCTCAAGGTTTGGTTTCAGCACCTGCTTCCAGTTTTAAAAATCAGTGAGGACTGCAAAAAGCTTTTGATTATAAGCTAGTTACTATATTAGAAATTAAAAGTAAGGAATTTAAAAGTATTTAAAATAGTTAATATTTTATAGAAAATAGAAATTACTTAATAGTTGTTATCTATTAATAATATTTTAATATTAAAGGATTTAAAATATTTAATATCTTAATATTAAAAAAACTAAAGTGTCAAGCCTTTTACCTTTTAACATAAGATTTTTGCTGAAACAACTTTTCCAAAACTGACTGACCTTATTCCACACTTCTCAGATCTCTTAAATGTGTGGCTTAGCTGAAGACAGCCAGATTCTGCATCTTATCTGCTGCATTTTGCTGTTTGGGTTGATGTATCTGAGAAATTTGGCCTTACACATGTGTAATCATGGGAAGAGGGAGGGCTTTTATCTGGCTTTTCTAGATAATTGTGCATGTCCTTTGTTATTATACCCAGTGTAATAAGTGACAGTTTCATGAAGGCTCCTTGTAATGAAATCATGTCTTTGATTCCTCATTGACCTGTCTTGCGCTTTGACTGAATCAAAGTGGTTTTATAACCTCATGCATTGGTCATTTGGAAGATGTGTTTCTTTGAATTATACATCTTCAAAAACATCCACAGACTTCTTTTTGTAATATCAAATAAGCATGTTTGTTTTCTGATCTCATCAGAAAAGTCTTTAGGTCTCGGGAAACTGCAGTGCTTCTGGTGGTGGACACATGTTTTTCAAAATTCTACTTCTTGGGGGGAGAGCTCTTTTTTTTTTTTATTGTCAACAAATGCATTAGTTGTTATATTTTAAGGGATGGATTCACTTCATTTATTTTTAGGATATTGTCCAGATATCCAACATTGGATAGCTGAAGATTGCTAATTATTCTTTCAACTAAAAGAGTTGAAGAAAAATTGCTAGTTCAGCTGCCAATTCAAACACAGGCACTTTTCATGGAGACCTGGGTTTGTAGTAGATGCACATTTTACATACTTAACCACTGTGTTGAGCACAATATTAAAAAGACAGGCACTTGAGTTTAGATTTACTAAAATTAGTGCTTCTTCACTGAGGACATTTAAAAAAATTTGCTCTTTTTAAATATACATAACAATAGAGTATATTTTGTCATACATATATGGGGTAACTATGCTAATTAGGATCCGAATCTTGTGGTTGGGCATGATGTGGAGTTACATTGGTCATGTATTCAGATATGAACATAGGAAAGTTATGCCCAATTTATTCTACTGTCTTTCCTATTCTCATCCTCCCTCCCTTCCCTTGTTCCCCTTTGTCTAATCCAATGAGCTTCTGTCTTCGCCCCCACCCCTTATTGTGTGTTAGCACCCACATAGCAGACAGGACAGTGTTAGACTGTTTATATGAGATAAGATGATGCTTTCTGCTGTGGTCTTGATTGGTGCTAAGCTTCTGTAGTCCCCTTCTCCCACCCCACCCCTTTTGTGTTTTCAGGGCAAATGTCAACCTAGTGAAAATGGAAAGTAATTATTTAATATTAGGGTGAAATGGTTACGACCTCGTGGAACTCCGGAAAAGGTCTGGGGATATTCAGGTTTTGGAGATTACTGTTTGAGAGCCACCGGCCTGGGCTTCCTTCTCCCTCCCATTTCTTCCCTTTCTTTGTTCTACACATTGAATCCTCCAGACCAGTTCAGATTCCCCTCTTTAGGCTTTTAAAAACCTTTGCTCTTTTTTGTCATTGCTCCATAATGTCCTTTATGGGATTATTTGTTGGTTGTGAAGACCAGACAGTGACTCTGTTGGTTTTGCTCACTGTTGGCTCCGTGGGCCTGACTCAGGGCCCAGTACATACCAGGCACTCGATGAATGTTTGTGAATGAATAAGCTCCTTGTGTAGCACCTGTGCTGGGAGTTGAGGACCCAGAGCTATGCCTAGTGAAGGAGCTGAGTTGTGGCCTCCGGTGGCCATGTTAGGCAGTAGCAGAAGGCATAAAGTCTGTAGGTCCACTGAGGAAGTCAGGCTAAGGGCCCAGGACATGGTGGGCCTGTGTCTCCTGAAGGGAGCGATGGCTAAGCCCTTGCTAGAGCTGATTCTGTGAGCCTCTTGGTGTGGTACATGGCCAGTTTCTGAAGACACCTTTTGATCCTTTGTTTTTCCATCAGGTCACAGTTACCTGGAGAGGCTCCTGAATGTTGAGGTGCCCCAAAAAGTCAGGTGAGTTCAGTTCCAGGGCTAAGGGACACTCCCAGGTGTGGGCAGGGCACTCTGGGGACCAGGGAGTTGAGGTGAGCACCAAGGATGGAAGCATTTCCTGCTGCTGCGCCCTCCCTCCCCGGGCTGGACCATCCATGGCATTGCTGGCAGCCCTGCCCTTCCCCCCAGCCCGTTTAACCAGCCAGTGAGCAGCAGGGTGCCGGTCTCTATGTAGTACTTGTCAGCTCTGCTTGGCCTGCCCTGGCGGGAGGGTGGGCTCCATAGGTTGTAGATGAGGTAGAGCAGCCACGAAGAACGCCTTCAGATTGGGGCAGGTGAGGTAGAATGGGGGTAGCCTGGAGGATTTGGAGTGCTCCCCATTCCAGGGTCACACTGCCTTGGGCCATGACACTGACTCCTCTTCCTGGAGGCCACGTTCTGCCATCACTAAAGCCAGCCCTCTCCTTTCTGGCTTTGGAGCAGAGGGCCACCGCTTGGGTTGGGCATACCTGCTGGCCTGACCAGCCCCTGGACCCAGAGACAGGGCTCATCTGGGTCCAGGAGATTGCAGTGAGTTGGGAGTGGGCTCTGTGTTAACTTTCCAATACAGACACCTGAGATAACCAACTAATAAGAGAAAAAGCTCCCAGTTTTAGTGGTCTCAGTCCATGATCAACTGACCTGTTGCTTTGGGCTTCTGGCAGCAGCATGCATCACAAAGGAGAGCCTAGGGGTGCAAAGCCATTTACCTCCGGGCCAGGAAGAGAAGGGAAGGAGCCGGTGGGGCCTCACTATCCCCATCCAGACCACATCCCATTGACCCTAAGACCTCCACTAGTCCCCACTTCTTAAAATGCCCATCACCTCCCAATAGCGTTACTCTGGGGACCAGCCCTTTAACGTAGGGACCTTTGGGGACCAGGCCTTTAAGAACCAAATGATAGGGCTGGGGCTGAGGCTGTGCTCAGGGGTGAGCGCTTGCCTAGCATGTGTGAGCACTGGGTTCGATTCTCAGCACCGCTTATCAATAAATAAAATAAAGGTCCATTGACAACTAAAAAAAAAAAAAGAACCAAAGGATAGCAAGCTGCCCTCCCAATCAAAGCCATGATGGGGGCGAGATGAAACCAGGTTCAAAGCTGACATCCTCTGCCCAGGAAGCTGCTGGTCATGGCTATCATCCTCCCATCATGCCTTGGGGCTGTTGGTGTGTGCCCAGGTCAGGTCCTCTGACACCGACTACCCCAGAGACGGGGGGAGGGCCTAGACTTGCCGGGGAGTCCCTGTAGTATCCCCTTCTGCTTTCAGCCCTGAGCACAAGGAGTCCAGTGACAAGGATGAGCCTGTGGAGGCAGACGAGCCAGAGGTGAGGCGGGCAGCCCGGGGGGGAGGGCCTGAGGGCCCCCGGGGCTCTGCTCCACATCACAGTCATCCCAGGCCTTCAGTTCCAGGCAGGGCCCCTTAAGCTTGCTTCTTCTCACAGGCCTCCAAGAATGATGGGAGTAACTCGAGGCTCCATGGTGCCACCAAGGTTGCCCCTAGTACGACCACGTTGAAGCCTGCAGCTGGTGACCAGGAAGCACCCTCTGAAGGGCAACAGGGTGAGTCTTCCTGACCTGCTGCATGCAGGTACCAGAGCCACAGGAGGCCGTGCTGGTCTCAGCCTGGCCTGTCTTGGGACAAGGAACCCCATTTTCTGGAGTAAATGAAACCTGAAGATAGCATAGATCTTCTGGCTGGCGCTGTTGCTGGGTGCTGCACGAGTGGCCTTGGCTGCAGGAAGCAGGGGGAAGGGCCTGAATCAGGGTATGAATGTGAGGTGCCTGGTTCAGGCTTTGAACTCTACTCCAAGGGAAAGAGGGGAGAGCCTGGCCGCCTGCTTTGTCTCTGTATCTGGCTCACTGTTGACCTTCGTAGGTCCTTCCCTGTGGACAGAGGGCTGGAGAACCATGGCTCTGGGAGCTGGCCTGCAGCCCTCCCTGGCTTTCTGGGCTCCTCGGGGGATCCTGGGGTTGGGGTTACATCTCCTGGGAAGAGTGCTTCTCCTCTGGTGGGGAGAATACTATAGCTGTAAGATTTTGTGGCTTCCTTCTCTTTATGGCAGGGTCTGTGACAATGGTTGTGCCAGCCCTACAGCCCCCAGGGTGGCTGCAAGTTCCCTTTGGAGTAAGGGGCACTTTCTCCTAATGTGAAGCAAATCCTGAGCCTGCATTTCACATGGTGACTCTGTACAGGAGCCTGTCCTTCTGCCATGGTGTCACCGGCTCAAGGCCCATTGACAGTTTAGCAACTGTGCATGGAGCTTCAGGGGTTGTTGCTCCAGTGGGACTGTCCTGCCATTCTTACCACAGATACCAGGCACTGGGGCTGAGGGTTCTGGCCTGGGGATAGTGTGTCAGGCTCTGGATGAACATAAATTCCTTAGAGCCAGTGACTACATTGCTAAGGCTTACACTTCTGTCACGGGCCACCCTGGGGGCTGCCAGGAAGAGCCTGCCCCTCCTATAGCTCCAGCTGGGAGCCACCTCTCCCAGTCCCTCCATGCCCAGCCCACCAACATTGTCCTGCAGCCCTGTTGAAATTGCTGTCTTCACAGAGGCCAAGACTGATGAAGCAGATAGACACAGAGAGCCACCCCGGAGTGTCAGGTTTGCACCTGGGAAGGGGCATGTGGGTGATTTTCTTTCAAGGGGTCCACAGGGGCATGAACTGGAAGGCTTTGCACAAGGAGGGGTCGTTGTTGAGGGGCTCCTTTCTTGTTGGGATTCATGGCCTGTGTTCTGACTTATTGAAGGAGGCTGTTCAATGCTATGGTGCCAGCACTGGCCTGGGAATGGGGTGATCTAGTCATAAACCCTGTCCCTCTGAGTATTTTTGGCTATGTGACCCTGGACTGGTCACCTTCCTTTCTCTGCATGAGCCAGAGAGCTGGCCTGGGAGACCCCAACACTATAGTCCCTTCCAGTCCAGAATCCTGACTTGTTTTTTTGGTACTAGGAATTGAACTCAGGGCACTTGACCACTGAGCCACATCCCCAGCCCTATTTTGTATTTTATTAAGAGACAGGGTCTCATTGAGTTGCTTAGCACCTCACCAGCCTTTGCTGAGGCTGGCTTTGAACTCATGATCCTCCTGTCTCAGCCTCCCAGCTGCTGGGATTATAGGAGTGAGCTACCGTGCCTGGCTAGGGCTGACTTTTTATGTTTTTTTATGGGGTGAGGCGGAGTGTGGGGAGGGTGCATGGGTCTGCCCTGTGACCGTTGCCAATGTGCCTGGGCAGGAGGAAACGCAGCTATAAGCAGGCGATGAGTGAACTGGACGAGCATCATCTGGGGGATGAGGAGCTGCAGCCCCCCAGGTGTAAGACTCCTTCCCCACCCTGCCCAGCCAGCAAGGTGAGTAGGCTCCCAACTCTGTGCTGTTCCCTGTCCTGTTTGCCCTGTCCTAATCTCTTTCCTCACTGGCAGGTGGTACGGCCCCTCCGGACCTTTCTGCACACAGTGCAGAGGAACCAGATGCTCATGACCCCAACCTCAGGGTCCCGCAGCAGTGTCATGAAGTCTTTCATCAAGCGCAATACTCCCCTGCGTGTGGACCCCAAGGTGAGGGAGCCCCGTTCTCTGGTCCGGCTTTGCTCAAGCTGGGGCTGCTGGGAGTAGTGTGGGTCCAGACAGAGACAGGGGCAGAGGCAGGTATGGCCTGGCTCTGATAAAGGGCCAGTTCAAGGCTCTGTGGCCATGAGCAGCTTGATACTGGGGTCACTGCCTTGACCTTCTAGTCCTCTGGACTGTGGCCCAGAGCCTTGGTGGCTCAGTGTGAACCCTGGGCTGGGAAGTGGCAGGATGGGCCTAGCAGACCTACAGTGCTCACTGTCCTCCCAAGTGTGAGGGCTCAGGTGAGGAGTGGCACAGACGCTTCAGGTGGGCATGGGGTGGTACTGCTAGTGAGGGTATAGGCTCTGAGCAGACGCCTGCTGTCACTGCCAGGTTTGGGGCCTGCCTTGTGGGTTGTGCCCAGCCTAGCAATAACTCTTGGCTTTTTCCTGTCTTCTTCACAGTACAGCTTTGTCGTAAGTAAAGCCTGTTCCTGTCCTGTAACAGCTCACCTAGCACTTCCCTGGGTAGCCCTGTCTGTGTAACTGACAGCTGTGGAAGCACTAACATTGCAAGGGGAGCATTAGGAAGAGACGGGGATGGCGGTGAGGGGCATTTGAGGCACCGGGTGGCTGGCTGGAGGCACTCAGAAGTTCTGGGGTCTGGTGTCCTCCCTCTGCCGAGTCTGCCCTCTGCTTGTGACCTTGCTCTGGCAAGGACATAAGCAGGGTGTGTCCTGTAGCTGTTCACTGGGACTACAGCTCCAGTTGTTTCCTACCACCCCCTCTCTTCCCTGTCCCCAGCACTGGGGGCCTGTGGGTCTGCTAAGAGAACAGACAGATTGTCTCTGGTCCCCAGAGCCATTGAGATTTATTGGGTCACAGATCTAAGCTGTAGCCTTGAGTTGGTGGAGCTACGGGGGAGGGAGGTCTGGCTTTGAACTGGGCTATTAATAGTGAATTGACTCTGGGTCTGTAGCTCTGTGGTAGAGCATTTGCCCAGCATGCACAAGGCCCTGGGTTCAATCCCCAGTATTGAAATGAAACAAAATACCAAACCTTACAGTAGAGTTGTTGCAGTGACATCTAGAAACAAGGCCACAGAAGCTGTTCTCTTCTCAGACACCTCAGCTGAGCTGAGCCAGGTTACTGACCTTGAGTAAGAACCTAGAGGAGCTCGCGCCTGCTTAGCCTTCAGGCTGGGCTCCTGTGCCAGTTGCCAAGGCTAACCTTTGTTCCTTTGTTTCCTGTGGGAGCCCTGGAGGGCTGCCCACTGGCTACCAGAAGGGCTTCTGCCTCCAGCTGATCACCTCTGCAGGTGGGAGGGGCTTCCCAGTACCTGGCCTGGTGGGCCTGGAGCCTGCCCTTCCTGCAGGGAGCCCCGTTCCCTGGTGGGGTGATAGTGTGCCTTCCAGTTGTCAGCCAGGAGGCCTTACACTCCTGTTACTGTGCTAGGCTCCCACTAGGCTCCTGGGCCCACAGTAAAGAAGAGGACTAGCTAGCCCTTGTGTGCCCCACACCCTGATTTATTAGAGATTTGCAGTTCTCATGGGTGTGACTGAGACATCTGGGACGTTGCCCTTTTCTGCTCTGGGGAGTCCAGGCCCCTGAACAGGGCATCTGGTGGGTATGGACAGTCCTTACCTGGAAAACTAGGGGCCACACTTTCTTTGGGCCTATGTTTCCTTGGTCACAAAATGAAGAGACTAGTAAGAACTTCAAAGAGATTTGATGGCCCAGAGAGTAATTGTGTCAGGTACCTACTGCAGGACTTGGTATAAAGCCAGCACTGGGTATAGGACAGACTGCCTAGGTGAGGTCTCTGGAGGCAGAAGGGGCTTCCCTGGCTCATGGTGTCCTCCCAGCCTCTGCTTGGGCCTCTGGGGAGCGGGAACAACCCAGCCTGTTTTTGAGAAGCAGGCAGAGAAGAAACAGATTCTGTGACACGAGCTACTCTGAAGCACCAAGTTTTCCTACTAAATTTGTAATGCAACAAGATGAAGGGCTCTGGTCTGTGCTGGGAAAGCTGTCACTTGAGCTTTGGGACACAATTCTGTTTCACTGAGCCTTGCTGAAAGTTGGAGTCTGCTCTGCTCTTGGAGCAGGAGGAGAGGGTGGCAGTCGGGTGCCACATGGCCTTTGCTTCTGAGGTGCTTTCCTGGAAGGAGAGCAGATGGCCGCAGCTGGGTGGAGAAGCCTGTGGGCCCCACCCTCCTCTTGTTCTCCCCAGGTCTGGGTAGTTGCAGAGCCAGGGTGTGCTGAAGGCCTGCCCTTCCTCCCTCCGCGTGGAGCCCCAGTGTCCTGCAGGCCTTTTCTGCACCCAGCTTGACTTTTGTGGCTCTTTGTGTCTCTCTTTCCTCCCATTTTTCTCTTCACTTTTTAAGAAATGTTTTGTTTGAAACAGTGATCTTACAGTAAAATGGACTTTTTTTTTTTTTTTTTGCGGGGGGTGGGGAGTATAGTTCAATGAATTTTAACATGATTTATGTAACCGCCATCACAGTTGGGATGCAGAACCTCTCCATCACCACAGAGCGCCAGTAGCAGCCCCTGTGTGGTCATACCATTCCTCTGCCTTGATCCTAGCAGCCATTGACCTGTTTGCCCTCAGCTCAGTGTGGTGGTGACTTTTGGAGAATGTCATGTTAATTGTTGAGTCATAGCTACCTTTGGAGATTAGCCTCCTGCTGTCTGCCCAAGGTCTTTGAACTCATCTGAACCATCATATTCAAAGCGAGTTTCTTACAGACAGCAGATAATTGGTTTTTAAAAAATAATTCTGACAATGCCTTAATTTGATGTATTTATATTTAATGATAGGTTGGAATTTAGGGCCACCATTACTTTATTATTATTATCATTTTTTTTTTGTTTGATCTTTCCCCTTTTCTTTTTTCAGAGGCTTACTAGAAAACTTTTGTGTGTTCCATTTTATCTGTTGTGATTTTGACTATCCTTCTGCAGCATTCTCTCCAGGTGTTTCCAGGCATTCCGTGCTCCACTTAGTCTGTTGAGCCACCATTTCCCCAGTGTGGGGATGTGCAAAAACCTCCCCCTGGGCCCCTTGGCCTCCCCCACTGTTGCTCTAGTTGTCTTGCAAATTACATCCTTTGGTTTTGACGACTCCATTAAGATACATTCTAATTTTGGCTTTCAACTGCTGAATATCTTGTTGAACTCAAGAGGAAAAGAATTTTCTCTTGACCTGGGTATCTGCCAATTCTGTTGCTCTTTCTTTGTTCTGGATATTTCATGTTTCTTTGTGGAGAGGAAAACTTCTTTTAATGGTTCTTTTAGAATAGGTGTGCTGGCAACTCATTCTCTAGTTTTCCTTCATCTGAGGAGCCTAGCTCTCTTCCTATTTCTGTAAGATGCTTACACTGGGTATAAATTTTTTTTTTTCTTAAAAACTTTAAAAATTTCCTTCTCATAAGAAATCTTTAGTCATTCCAAATATTGTTCCTCTGTAGGGAGTGTATTCTTTTATTTTGTCTGATTTTAATACTTTACTTTTGTTTCTAGTTTTTAGGTTTGTTTATGATGCATGTGTTCAAGGATTTCTTTATAGTGTTGGGTGCATCTCCTGTCAAGGTCATGTGGTTCACTGACCTTAAATCCCAAGATCATGTATTTCACTGGACTTGGCAGAATTATCAGTCATTGTTTTTTAAAATGTTCTTAAGCATCACCTTCCTCTCCTTGTGAGATTATAAGATACTAATGAATCACATGAAGACCTGTTTTGTTTTGTTTTTTTGATACCAGGGATAGAACCCAGGGGCACTTAACCACTGAGCCCCATCCCCTATTTATTTATTTAATTTTATTTTGAGATAGAGTCTTGCTAAGTTACTCAGGGCCTTACTAAGTTGCTGAGTCTGTCTTTGAACCTGCAGTCCTCCTGCCTCAGCCTCCTGAGCTGCTGGGATTACAGGCGTGTGCCACTGCGCCTGCAGGCCTTGTGATTTTGTCTTAAAACGTGAGTTTGGTTAATTTTTCTTCAATAACTTTTTCTGTTCAATTTGATTAATGTTTATTGATTTATGTTCAGTTTTGCTATATTTGTCCTGTCTTTTCTGCTGTTGAACTTATCCATTGAATTTTAAAGTTTCAGTTATTGCATTTTTAGTTCTAAAATTTCCATTTGTTTCTTTTATATCTCATGTTTCTTTGCTGGGATTTTTCTGTTTTTCTAGTTTTCGGGAAAATATTTGTGATGGCTTATCGGAGCATTTTTGAAATACCCATTCTAAAGTCTTTTTCAGATAAATTCCAACAACCATGCCACCTTGGAGTCTGTTAATTGTTTTTTCCCATGTCAGTTGAGATTTTCCTGTTTCTCTGCATGTTGAGTGATTTTTGGATTGTCTCTTCAATGTTCTTCTTATTAGGCTTGAGGCTCTGGGTCTTGTTTAAATCTTGTGGAGAGTGTTGATATTTTTACCAACTCTGCAATTTAGCAGCAAGCGACTTGATTCATTTTCAGGCTGCAGGTTCCCATCTGTCTTCTGTGGCATGTGCATCCAAAGTCGGTTCATGTTTTCAAGCCTTTGCTGTATGGGTCTAGCGGAGTGTGTGCCAGTCTGAAGGGGCTTGAAGGTGATCTGTTTTATCTTAGTTTTGGGTGTGATAATTAGAGTCAGATGCTTGCATCTGCAGCCTGGAACAGAGCCTAGGAACTCATAAATAATCCATGGAATCCCTTTCCTGATTCCTTCAGTACTTTCCAGTTCTCTGGAACTCTCCTTTTCCATCCAGGGAGCTAGGACTTTGGTTACCTGGCTCTACCTTGTGCTTCTATGACTGCACCCAGGGCCACCTGGCAGAAAGACCAAGAAGCAAAGAGTAATAAACAAGTTTGAGCCTAGACTTTCAGGAACATAGTTCCATAGTCTGGAGTCTGCAGCAACTGCTGCAGCCCCTGGTTACCATGACAGAAAGGATTTGTGTACTGTCTCAGACTTTCTCTTTCTGCTCCCTGAGTCAGATCTAGGGGGCTTTTCTTGGAGTTCTCCTTCTGCACCCAGCTGATCCTGACCCTTTGGGGTTTCAGGCTGCACTGAGTTCAGGCTGGGCTGGGCAGGAGAGGTAAAGGAGAACTTATTGCTGGTGCTTCAGAGTCTGGTCTTGTTTCCAGATCTGCCTGCTGCTTTATTCTTCACAGGCTTCAAGTAGCTGTTCTCTGCGTTCTGCCAGGTTTTGTGACCGTCATAGGTGGGAAGAATAGGTGGTGCGTGCCTACTCTGCTCTAGCCCTTAACCAGAGCTTCAGGAGGATCGTGCCACGTCCCTGCTAGGTTTCTTCTTGTCAGGGTCAGTTGGCCAGGAGCCAGGGAGAAACTGATAGTAACCAGTTGGAGGGGGAGCGGGGTGGCTGGCTATTGGAAGCTGAGTCCAAAGAGGGAGTGGAAGCCAGTTGAGGGTGGTGTGTGCAGGGCTATGGCCTTGGCTTCAGCCTCTATTTTCAGCCCCAGATCATTTAGGGGGAAAACAGCAGACTTGCCCTTGGCCAGGGAGGGCGTGGGGCTCCCGTTGACTGTCCACGCCCTAACCGTGCCCTACTGTGGCTTTTTGGGTCTGCCCAGATGGGGTGCTAGCATCGATCTGCTATACAACTACTACTACTTTTAAAAACTTGTTTTAAAAAATTCTATCATGGGAATTCAGAAAATTAAGAAATATCATATTTAATCTGTCTCACCATAGTAACCTTTGTTAGCACTTGACAATACTTTATTGTTTTCAATGCTTCTGAAATAGTTGATGTACACAAAAGAATAAAGTATTCACAAATAACGTACGTTATAAAGCATGATGGTGACAGTGCTTGTGTGTGTGCTGGCTCCTTATGCAAAACAGTAGCCAGAGCTGTCAAAGCTGTCTTCTTGTCCCTTCCCAATCCCAGCCTCCATTCTCTTTTTCAAATGCATTATTTATAGAATCAGCACACACATTTCAATTTTGAGCCTGATTTTTGTGCTGCCCATAACTTGGCAGGGCACAGCTGAGGGTGCTTTGTGACTCCGGCCCTTGGAGGCGTTTGGATCCTCCTGGGAGCAGAGACCGAAGCCCCTGCCCAGCCTGGGTGAGCATGGAGGGCATGCTAGGGGCACCTCTGCCTCTAAGGAACATTCTCTGCTGCTGTCCACCTGGCTGAGGCTGGGCAGCCTTTGGAGTGGGGTTTGTCCTTGCTCATGTCCCAGCCCCTCTCACCCCCAGGAGAAGGAGCGCCAACGCCTGGAGAATCTGCGGCGGAAGGAGGAAGCTGAGCAGCTGCGCAGGCAGAAGGTGGAGGAGGAAAAGCGGCGGCGGCTGGAGGAGGTGAAGCTGTAAGTGGCCTGGCCCCTGACCCTGCCCTTCCCAGCCCCAGCCCTCCCGGGTCTTGTAAGACTCTCTGTGCCCGTAGGAAGCGTGAGGAGCGCCTCCGCAAGGTGATGCAGGCCCGAGAACGCGTGGAGCAGATGAAGGAGGAGAAGAAGAAGCAGATAGAGCAGAAGTTTGCTCAGATCGATGAGAAGACCGAGAAGGTGAGAGCCTGGGC
Source organism: Marmota flaviventris (assembly GCF_047511675.1). Lineage (NCBI taxonomy): Eukaryota > Metazoa > Chordata > Mammalia > Rodentia > Sciuridae > Marmota > Marmota flaviventris. The sequence continues at coordinate 10,733,710 of NC_092506.1, read as the reverse complement.
TGGGGCTGCCATGCGGGGTGGGCTCGCCCTGGTGGGGCCTGAGCACTCAGACTTGGCAGGCTGAGGGTGGGGCTGGGCTCTTGGGAAGCTGTGGGTTTAACACGCTATCCTGTCTGTATCGTGGGCCCTGAAGGCCATTCTGAACCGACCAAGGGCTGAGATTCTGGGCTCTGGGTTTTCCCAGCAGCCTTTTGCGAGTGGGCAGAACTGACCCGCTGGATGGCGGCCGTTGCCCTTTCTCTGGGCTGTGGGGAGCAGTCACGGTTTTTAGTGGCACCGGTACCCATCACGCAGAGTTCTGGGCCCTACTCTGTGGAGCTGTGTGAGGGCCTCCACCAATGCGCACGTGCGGGTGGGCTCTGCAGGCCAAGGAGGAGCGGCTGGCAGAGGAGAAGGCCAAGAAAAAGGCGGCGGCCAAGAAGATGGAGGAAGTGGAGGCGCGTAGGAAGCAGGAGGAGGAGGCGCGCAGGCTCAAGTGGCTCCAGCAGGTGCGATGCAGGAGGGCTGCAGGGAAGGGGGCGGGCAGGAAGGTCACTGCCTTGGTGCCTGAGGACCTGCTGGGCACACCTTCTATTGGGGTTGATTCTGGTGGATCTTGTTGCTTTGAGCCCAGGAGGAGGAACAGAAAGTACCTCGGGGGTGGGGATGGTGACTGTAACCTGCCCCCTGTCTCTGAGGGAGAGGGCATTTTGAGGGTGAGGTGCATGCATTTGGAGTTAGACTTCTGACACAGCTCTGCCATTTGTTAGCTGTGTGACCTTGGGCAGGTTACCTGACCTCTCTGCTTCTGTTACTTGCAGTGGGAGCAGTATCTTCTGGATAGTGTTATTGTGAAGGTTAAAAGTGTCACCTGATGTGAGGTTGTCAGGCGGTATCTGGCATGTGCTAAAAGTCTTCCACATGATTGCCCTTAGAGCCACCCTTCCTCCGAGCAGGAGGGGCCTGCCTCTCCCTGGGAACTGTGTCTCACTCCTGTAGGGAGTGGACTCTGTCATTAGGGAGTTCTGTGCCAGGCACTGTCCTAAGTGTCATGTGGGTGAACTCACAACTCCCTGGGGCGTCAGGTACTATTCTTGTTCCCATTTTATGGATGAGGAAGCCATGGCCAGCGTTGTTAAGTGACTTACTGAGTGTTACACAGCTGGTGGGCCTAGCTGCAGCCTCTGCCCTTGCTTGTTGAATCTGCCTCTGTTGGTGTCACCAGATGCCTTTTCAGCCTGGCCATGGTGGCGCTCGCAGAGCTTCACCTGGCAGCCCACCTGGCGGCTTAGCCCCTGCCGTTGCCTGTGCCAGAGGACCCTGGGTTGGCACAGCCCCTCACCCCTTCGGCCAGCCTCTCCCTCCCTGGGAGCCCTGGCTGGCGAGAGTGCCCTTACCCGCCTCTGCACGGCTGTCTCAGGAAGAGGAGGAGCGGCGCCATCAAGAGCAGCTGCAGAGGAAGAAGGAGGAGGAGCAGGAGCGGTTGCGCAAGGCCGAGGCCCGGCGGCTGGCGGAGCAACGCGAGCAGGAGCGGCAGCTGGCAGAGGAGCGCAAGAGGGAGCAGGAGCGGCTCCAGGCCGAGAGGTGAGGCCCTGCTCACAGCCTGCCTTCCCTGCGTGGGGATGAGACGGCGCCTTGTCACCAGTGTGGCTCCCGGCTTCTCTTGGGTTGGCAGGCTCTTTCCTTACCTTCAGAGCCGGGTGCCCATGGCCGCTGGCCTCCGAGTAGGGTGCACTCTGCATACAGCAGACGCAGGAGCCATGGGAGGGGTGGCCTGGCTCCGGCTCTGTTCTGCCTGCAGGCAGTGGTGCTGCCTTTCTGGTGTCTTTTCCTCAGCCACAGGCAGGCTGGCACTTCCCAGCAGGGCTGCTGTGGGCTGGGACTACCGGAAGCCCACAGGTTTCTTTTTCCTGTTAACAAAACTGGCATCTTGGGCCAGAGGGATCTCTGTGATGCAGCATGGGGCCTTCAGCACTCTGGGCCCTGCCCCCACCAGATGTACACCCCCTGATGATGAGGATGACCCAGGGTGCCTCCCACCCCAGCTCCCCACCTTGGGGACTCTGGATTCCATGAACCCTGGGACCTGCTGGCTGTGCCGAGGAGTGGTCTCTGTGAGGCAGGATAGGATTCCGCAGTTAGTTTTCCAAGTAGTTACCTGAGGCCCACCTGTGCCTGGTCGCTGGGGTTCTGGGGATGTCAGGGACAAAAGCCACACTCACTGTTGGCCAGGAGATGTAAGAGGACTGTGCCCACGTGTGTGTGTAGCCCAGCAGCTGTCCTCTTTCCTGCCCCATCTCCTGGGAAACGCCATCTTTGTGGTGGATACAGGCTTAACGGAGAAGTGAGGAGTCACAGCCAAAGGGCTGTACTGTGATAGTGCTGTCTTCTGGTGCTTATTGATTGACATAAAGTCGTCCCTGGTCCTATGGACAGAGTTGGAGGTAGAAGTCCAAGACAGGAGAAAGGAGTGGCAGCTAATGTGGTTTTAGAATTGGATAGTGCAGGGTGGTATTGTCACCCTACGAGGGGTGACAGGATAATTATAATGGTAGCCGTGGTGGGTACCAAGCTGTGTTTTACCCACACTTCTTGCGTCCTCACTTGAAGCTCACTGTGGCTTAGGAACCATCAGCTCCACTTCACAGAGGAAGTAACTGGTTCAGAAAGGTTATGTGACTTGTTCAAGGTCATGAGCTAGTTTATTGTAGAGAGGATGCCAGACCCATCACAGCCCCTCCTCTGCTTCATGGGTTGAGCTGGTGTCTGCCCTGTGGGTTAGAATGATTGCAGGTAGCACAGCAGGTTTCATTTGACTCTGTGACAATGCTAGAAGAAAGGTGTTACAGTCCCATCGCATAAGAGAAGAGTGAGGCTGAGACCTGAGTTGTGTGGTGGAGTGGGAACTGCATGCTAGTGATCGCCAAGGCAGGGCCCTTCAGGGTGCAGACACCTTGCCTTTGGGGCAAAAGTGCAGCTGTGGCTCTGAGTTGGTATCCCATTTTGCCATCCCATCCTCTAAGGCATACCCACTGGCCTGGTTTCCCTAGCAGGGTGGGAACAGGGCCAGGGCTCTGCTTCCTGCCCTGACAGGCTCTTGCTTGGTACTCAGGGAGCTGCAGGAGAGGGAGAAGGCCCTGCGGCTACAGAAGGAGCGACTGCAGAGGGAACTGGAGGAGAAGAAGAAGGTAGGGGGAAGTCACGGGTGGGCTTCTCTGGGCCTGCTGGGCTGTGGCTGGGGAGATGGTAGCTTGATTTCAGTCTCTGGCGCAGAGCCTGCCTGGCCTGCTGTGCTGCCTGGGGTGGCAGTGGGGCACATACATAACACCCTATTGTTGGCTGGGTTGCAGGAGGAGGAGCAGCGCCTGGCTGAGCAGCAGCTGCAGGAGGAGCAGGCGCGCAAAGCCAAGAAGGCGACTGGAGCCAGCAAGGGCCTGAATGTGACCATAGATGTGCAGGTGAGGCCAGTGCCCAGGGTGGCCAGGGGCCCGCTCTTGTTCTCTGTCCAGACAGGGGCTTTATAAGTTAGGACCTTAAGGACGATGGTCCACCTCCTTGTTGTATCTACTGTTTTTGATAGGTATATTATTTTTATATTCTAAAAGTAGAATTTGTTACTAAAAAAAAGTTTTAATAAAAGTATAAAGTTTAAAAAAAGGACCCTTGGGAAACTACTAAACTCAATATATATCTTAGAGTTTTACATATGTAACCAGGTCATGCACACAACACATGGACGTACTTTTCCATACATATACACTTGTACATTTTTAAATGAGTATGACCATATACTATTTGGAAGTTTGATTTTTCTTTTTTCATTTAGTATATATTATAGACATTTCAACACGTGCATTTCTTTTTTTCCCCGTTTTTTAAACTGGTGCATTATAATTATACGAATAGTGGAATTCATTGTGATGTATTTGTACATGCACCCAGCATAATTTGATCAGTCTCATTCCCCATTACCTCCCCTTTCCCTCCCCTTCCTTCCTTCTCTGATACCCTTCCTCTGTTCTTCTGGTTTCCCTTCTATTTTTATGAGATCCTCCCCCTCCCACCACCCTTTTTTTCTTTTTTCCTTTCTAATTTCTGTACATGAGAGACAATCATATGTCCCTTGAGTTTCTGAATCTGGCTTATTTCATTTAACATCATCTCAAGTTCCATCCATTTTCCTGCAAATGACATAATTTTGTTCTTTACGGCTGAATAAAACTCCATTGTGTACATATACCTTTTTTCTATCGGTAAACATCAAGGCTGGTTCCAGGGGCTGGGGATGTGGCTCAAGCCGTAGCACGCTCGCCTGGCACTGGTTTCGATCCTCAGCATTACATAAAAATAAAATAAAGATATTGTGTCCACCAAAAATTAAAAAATAAATATTAAAAAAAAAATTCTCTTTCTCTCTTTAAAAAAAAAAAGGCTGGTTCCGTGATTTGGCTATTGTGAATTGTGCTGCTATGAATATGGGCGTGTCTGTGTTGCTATAGTGCGCTGGCTTGGTTCTTTTGGGTAGATACTGAGCAGTGGCATAGCTGGGTCATATGGTGGTTTCATTCCTGTCTTTTGAGGAACTGCCATACTGATTTCCGTAGTGGTTGTACTGATACATAATCCCATCAACAGTGTAAAAATGTTCGTTTTTCCTCACACCCTTTTGAACATTTATTTTTGTTTTATTCTTGATGTTTGCCCTTCTAACTGAAGTGAGATATCAACACATGTGCATTTCTTAATTTTTTTTCCACATTTTTTCCCCTTGGTATATTATTGTTGTGGGTGATGATGGGATTTGTTGTTACGTGTTGGTGCAGGCACACAATGTAACAATGTATTCTGGCCAATCTCTCTCCCCAGCTCTGCCCCCTGTGCATTTCTTATTTTTGAGGTCTGTGTCCCCATTCTTTATATTAGAATTTAGCCAGCTCCTGCTGAGCATTTCAGCTATTTTCAGTTCAGTGATGATACCAAACAAAACAGTGTGAAGGAAGGGTTTTCACTGCAGCAAAGTTAAGATGTTGAAAACTGGAAGTTGGGTCTGTCCATCTATGTCGGAGGGTTAAGGTGAAGATCATGGATCTGAGAGGTGAATCTGGACACACTCACCTGGAAAAATATTTGTGTGGAAAACGAATATGCAGAGTAGTATGTATTCTGTGACTTTTTAAGATTAAAATGTGACCCCAAACCTTTTGTTTTTGCCTGTGAGGTGAGGGAAGGTGGCTGGAGCCCAGCGTCCCCCAGTGGTGGGATGTAGGAAGGTAGGGGAAGGGAGGTGATGGCCATATTGATTTTTTTTTTTTTCCCCCCAGTCTCCAGTTTGTACCTCATATCAAATGACTCCACAAGGGCCCAGGACCTACCCCAAAATCATTACAGAGGATTATGGGATGGACCTGAATAGTGATGACTCTACTGATGACGAGGCCAACCCCCGGAAGCCTATTCCCCTCTGGGCCCAAGGTAAGCAGGGCCTAGAGTGCCCAGGAGACTCAGGCCTTTGCCTCTCCTCACTTTCTCAGGCCCTGGAAGTGGCAGGTAGACTGTTGCAGGTGGCCAGGCTATTGTGCTGGGGTTGGCAGCTTGAGAAACTGGCCTAAGAAGCCTGCATGGGGCCTGTGGGCTCATCTGAGGACCAGCCTAGGGTGGTGGGTGCCTGTTTTCTTAATGAGTACATTGTGGCCAGCCCAGGCAAGGCCTGCTACCAGGCGCTCTGATGGACTCAAGCTCCTCTCAGAGCCCCACTCAGGAGGGCCAATGAGGCTTAGACCCACGTAAGCAACCTGTCGGGCTGAGGATGGTAGTAGGGTTTAGGCAGAGTGCCAAGAGCTGGAGCCAGGGGCTTCAAGCCATTGGGAATGGCAGGAAAGACCTGGAGGAGGGCCACGGGACACTTGATCAGGATTTGACCTGGAATTTACAGGCCCCAGCATCTAAACAGCGTGCGGGTGAGTGAGACTGCTGCCCTGGGCTGGGTGCGAGGCCTGCCGGCGTGGAGCAGGGCCTGGTGCCATCAGTAGTGGTTTGCAGGGTGTGTGCTGGGGGTCGGGCAGGATGCAGACCTCCAGAGGGCCAGACTGGTCCCAGCCAGGAATCCCACAGGGGGTCAGCGCTCTACAGAAGGCAGCTTGCTTTTGTCAGTTTCACTTCCTTTGAACCCCACGATAGCTGGAATCTTGGTCGAACTAGAAGTGTCAAGTCACCCAAGAGGCTGCAGTGAGCAGGGGCGAGTGCCAGCAGAGAAGCCACCTAAGCTTAGTTGACCTTAGACAGTTTACTTATCTGTTAGCTGGGTTAACAGTAAAACCTGGCTGAGGAGATTTTTGGGGAATACAATGAGCGCGGAGTGGTGCCCGCTGCCCGGCAAGTGCTGGGTGCACGTTCCCACCTCTGATCCCTCAGGGTCTTCCTCAGCTTTGCTGGCAGGGCTGTGCCCTCTCACGGCCTCAGCTCTGTCCCCTGTCAGCCTGTGCTCTGAGGCGAGGAGGCTCGCTTGGTGCTTCAGCTCTGGGCGAGACCTGTCTTCACGCCCGGCTCCACTAGCCACGAGCTCTGTTCCCTGGGGCAAGTCTTCCATCTACACAACGGGGAAATAAAGCACCTGCTTCTGTCCGCTCTTGGGGAACTTTGGTTCAGCTGCCAGAGGACGGCAGACGAACAAGAGCTGGTGTGGGTGGCGGGTGAGCCTGAAGAAGGCTCTGCAAGAGGAGCAGGGGCAGGGCATGCTAGGGTGGCGAGAGTGGCAGGGCTGTGTGTAGGGCAAGGGACAGGGACCTCATGGAGCGCCTAAGACATTGACCAGGCCTCTGCATTCCACATAGGCGCCCAGCTCTCACAGACTTTCATCTCTCAATACTTTAACCCACCGGACACTAAGGAGCTTTTTGGACCCATTCTCCCGCTGGACTTGGAGGACATCTTCAAGAAGAGCAAGCCCCGCTACCACAAGCGCACCAGCTCGGCTGTCTGGAACTCGCCGCCCCTGCAGGGCACCAGGACCCCTGGCATCCTGGTCCACAATCTGAAGAAGTACTGAAGCAGGCCCATGGCCTCTCTGCTGTCTCTGCGCCCATCTGTCTGTCTGTCTCTGTGTTGGCTGACATCCTCCTGCTTGGTCTGTCAGTGCTGAGGGCTTGGTCAGGTGGCTGTGAGCCTCCTTGGTGTGCGGGTGTTTGTGCTGCAGATGGAAGGTGGCCCCAGGCCTGCAGGGGCCATGGGCTTAGTGGATGGCTGGGGAGGAAGCAGGCCCAGCCCCAACCAGCCTGCAGGCAGCACTGTGTAAATAGATTATTACAATTCAGCAGAATTTTAGTCTGTAGAGTTTTAGAGGTAGATTAATAAAGTGCATTCTTTCCAGCCTTCTGTGGATGTCGTGAAGACCAGGCTCTGCGGCATCATGCCCCAGATCCTGGTCCTGCAGGCATGTGTCTCTGGCCACCAGACAGTCTGGAGAAGCAAGGCACTGCTCCTTCACCTGGGTGTGCTCCGTGGTCACTGGTGGGGGGATCCCGCCCCAGAGGTACTGACTTGAGGGCTGAATCCGATACCCGGGGAGACACTTTAATGACTTCGTGATGGGGCAGTGAAGATGCTTGCTGTTAGTAAAGGAATTTCATTCTTTTGGAAAGACTTGGGCCTTGACACAGCCCTGCCACTTAGTCCCTCAGCCTAGCTACTCCTCAGGCTCCGCCCTTGCTGCATGGGTGGTGAAAGGACTTGAAAGAGTTCAAGTGCATGAGCTCTGATTAGAAAAAAAGGAGGTCCTTTGAGACCACCTTGGGACCAGGGCAGTGGGAGAGTGCCCCAACATTGAGACCAGACAGCTGCTAATTAAATGGTTGGTGCCAATCAAGAGTGGCCCTGGTCCTGGCTACTAGGTGTCCTGCTGCTCTAAGTCCCTAGAGTCGAGGTTGGTAAACTATGGACCATGGGCCAGATCAAGCCACAGTCAAGTTTTAGTTTTATTGGAACATGCAGATTGGAAATGCTGGTTGGTCTGTCCGTCCCCACCTGCTGTCACTTGAGGGTAGAATTACGTTTTGCAGCAGAAGCCTTGTGGCTTATAAAGCTGACAATTTTTGTTGTCTGAACCTGTACAGAAGAACTTCCTGACCCCTACTTTAGGACAAAATAAAGGCTAAATAGCAGAATGCTTTAAAAAGAAAAGAAATGGTGAACTCACATGATAAACCAAAGTTAGAAGATTCTGCCCATGCGAAGAAAAACATTTTACAGTTCATTCAAATATTGTGGACATGCAGATTTGTTCCATCTGTTCTCCTGACTGGAAACTTACGTTAAGTAAACTGGAGAGCATGTCTTTGTCTGAAATCATAACATCAAATTTTCACTGTGATAAGCATATTGATACAGCGTGTCCAAGAAGCACTTATTCAACAGAAAGGCAATTTCAGTTGTGTCTTGATCAGCATTTGATGTTGTCCGTATTTCTTTATCCACTGTAATAGGAGTGTAGTGGTGTCTCATGGTTTTAATATTTCCTCAAGGCTGAAAAGGGTGTATATTTTTTCAAGTGCCTATTTGCCTTCTGTATATCATTTTTGGTGAAGAATCTGTTCAAGTCTCACTCAGTCCTAAATTGTGTTGTTTAACCATTGAATTTAAGAATCCTTGCATGGTGTAAATACAAATCTGCTGCCAGATACGTGCTCTGTACTATTTTCTGCCGTTCTGCAGCTTGCCTTTTCATTTACTTCCAGTCACAGAGCAAACATTTTAAATTCAGCAAGTCTACTTATCATTTTATGGGTTATACTTTTTTGATGTCATGTCCAAAAGAAATCTTTGTTTAGCGTCAAGTCCCAAAGCTTTTGTATGTTTCCTTCTGAATGTTTTCTTATTCTAAATGTTATATTTAGACATGAGATAACTTTTAGTTTGAGATAACTTTAAAGTGTGAGGTTCATGCTTTTTGTTTTTATTTGGGGCACGTGGACGGATGTCTAGTTGTTTTAGCACCATTTGTTGAAAAGACTGCCCTTCCTCCACTGAATGTCCTTGGTATCTCTGTCAAGAATCAGTCAGCCACGTTCATTTGGGCCTATATAGGACTTTTTTTCTTCATTCATCTGTGTCTCTTCTTTTGCCAAAACCACATGGCCAAGATTGCCATACTTTGTAATAATCTCAAAATCTGATAATTTAAACCCTCCAGATTTCTTTTTCCTTTCCAATTTGTTTTTACTATTAATTTTACCTTTCTACATATATTTTAGAATTGGTCTATCTATACAAAAGTCCTGCTTGGGTTTCCATTGGAATTTCATTATAGATGAGTTTGGAGGTAAATTCACATACTTACAATAGTGAGTTTTGTGATTCGTGCATGTGATATGTCTCCATGTATTCACATTTTATAGTTTCTGTCATCAGCACATTGTAGTTTTGGCATACATTATCTTGTACATATTTTGTTAAATATTTATTTTCTGGCCATTATTGTAAATAGTTTTGTTTTTCTAATTTTTGAACTATGCTTGTTCATTGCTGATATATAGAAATACAAATGATTTTTGTGTGTTGGTCTTGTATCTTATGGTGCAACTAAAGTAATATTCAGATGAAAATTTATAGGACTAACTGCCTATGATAGGAGTAAAAAGGTCTCAGTAATAATTTCTATTTCCACTTCTCCAAAGTAGAAACACAGTATCAAATTGAAGTGTAAGAAGAAAAGTAGCAAAGTAGAGCAGAATTCAGTGACACTAGAGAGAGAAAACAGAAAAACAGCAGAAAATTAAAGCTGTTTCTTTGAGAAGCTTAAAAAATTCATAAACCTCTGTCTAGACTGGTTAGGAGAAAAAGATATAACAGATTACCCCTGTCAGGAGAGAGAGATCACACCATTACAGATCATACAGATGTTTATGATCATTAGAGACTATCTGAAACACTTAGGGCAGCACATTTGATGATTTAAATGAAATAAACACAAATTCCTTGGAAGGTAGAAATTATCTCAGTTTACTCAAGAAATAGTAGTCCTATTTTTTTTTTAAATTGGTTGTTCAAAACATTACAAAGCTCTTGACATATCATATTTCATACATTAGATTCAAGTGGGTTATGAACTCCCATTTTTACCCCAAATACAGATTGCAGAATCACATCGGTTACACATCCACATTTTTACATGATGCCATATTAGTGACTGTTGTATTCTGTTACCTTTCCTATCCTCTACTATCCCCCCTCCCCTCCCCTCCCCTCCCATCTTCTCTCTCTACCCCATCTACTGTAATTCATTTCTCTCCTTGTTTTTTTTTTCCATTCCCCTCACAACCTGGTATATGTAATTTTGTATAACAATGAGGGTCTCCTTCCATTTCCATGCAATTTCCCTTTTCTCTCCCTTTCCCTCCCACCTCATGTCTCTGTTTAATGTTAATCTTTTCCTCCTGCTCTTCCTCCCTGCTCTGTTCTTAGTTGCTCTCATTATATCAAAGAAGACATTTGGCATTTGTTTTTTAGGGATTGGCTAGCTTCACTTAGCATAATCTGCTCTAGTGCCATCCATTTCCCCGCAAATTCCATGATTTTGTCATTTTTTAGTGCTGCGTAATACTCCATTGTGTATAAATGCCACATTTTTTTTATCCATTCTTCTATTGAAGGGCATCTGGGTTGGTTCCACAGTCTAGCTATTGTGAGTTGTGTAAGTAGTCCTATTTGTAAGAGAATTTGATTTTTAGTTCCTCTCACAAAGAACACTCTAGGTATAGATGGTGTTAGTGGTACTTGTTACCACATTTTAAAAGAAGAAATAATACCAATTTTACACAACTTCTCTCTGAAAACTAAAGAGGAAGGAACACTTGTGAGTCTTCTGAGGCCAGTATTGCCCTGATCCCCAAACCACACACAGGTGTTTCAAGGAAATTGGATCATCATCCCTCATGAACATAAACACATTCTCAACAAAATTTTAGCAAATCAGATTCTACAAAATACCTTCATAAATACACTGGGTAACAGACTAAGTGAGATTTATTTCAGGAATGCAAGGTAGGGTTAACATTGGAAAGTTAATGAAATTTACCACATTAACAATGCTAAAGGAAAATCATGACTAAGTAGATGGACAAGTTCGACAATTCTATGCAAATAACTCATGATAAAGGCTCTAAGTACATTTAGGATTTAAAGAAAATTTCTTCACCTTGATAAAGCTTCTATTTAAAAAACCCACAAAACAAACCTAACATGCATACTAAATGGTGAATATCTGAATGCAGTCCTTATACTGAGCTCAATGCAAGGATGCTGACTCTACTTCTGAGCATTTCACTAGAGGTTGTAGAGTGCAGTAGAAAAAAAAAGTATTGGAAAGGATCTTCAGAGGCTGGGGGTGTAGCTCAGAGGCAGAGTGTGTGTTTGGCATGAGAGGCCCAGGGTTCAATTGCTAGCACAAAAACAAATGATGATAACCTCTAGAGAATCCAGTATTATTAACCAAAGGCTGGTAGGTAGTAAGTCAGTTTAGTATGGTTGCAGGATACAAGAATGATATGCAAAATTGTATTTCTGTGTATTGGCTATGTGCAATCAAATTCAAATAAAAATAGAAGTTTCAGTAATGTTAAATATCAAAATCTTAGGAATAAATTTGAGAAAAAAAAAAAAGATCTGAAGCCCTATGCAGTGAAAAATAACAAAACATTTCTTAGGGAAATGAATGAAGACATGGGGTATATACTGTGTTCGTGGGTCGGATCCTCCATATTTTTAAAATGTCAGTCTTCCCCAATGATGTTATTCAACCTTAACCAAGCCCAATATCCTCCTTTTTGGAGGATGGAAGGGTAAAAGTTTATTACAAATTAGTTTAAAAATTCATATTTAACTACAAAGAGTTTTTAATAACCCAAATGACAAAAAAAAAAAAAAAAACAAATTTGGAGAGGTCACACAACAGGACTTTTTAAGACAATACAAAGCTACAGAAATCAGGACAGTATGGTATTGGCATCATGGTAGATGGAGATCTGGAATTTTAAGAGTCTAGAAATAGTTCTATACCATATCTAATTGGTTTGTTTTCAGTAAAGGTAAAAAGGAAGTTTAGTGTGGGGGGCATACTTTTTCAACATCTTATCTGGTCCAGTTGGATATATTTGAAAAATCATTACATGTCCTTACATATATCAGAATTAATTTATGATGGATCATAGGCCTAAATGTAAAAGCTAAAAATGTTAAGGACTTCTAGAGGAAAACAGGAAACGGATCTTAAGTGTCTTTGTGTTTGACAGAGATTTCTTACATGACACAAAAAGTATAAAGTATAAAAAAGTAATAAATTATAGTTCATCAAAATTAAACCCCTTTGCTTTTTAAAAATTTGCTGGTTCTTTTTAGTTATACATGGATTCTACTGTCACGTATAATCCCTCTGCTTTTCAAAAGTCACTGTTAGCCACCAACTTGTTTTTGCCCCCTTGCTGGAGGGATGCTGTACACGACCTATCCTACTATAGGGACAGAGTGGGCCCCTCTTCACCACCTAGCCAGAGCGATGCGACACATGCTTACCCAGGCTCTCAGCAAGACCAGTCCCTGACTGCCAACCCCACCCCTCACTGTGGCCCGCCCCTTCCTTACCCGACACACATCCTTGTCAAACCCGAGTTACTTAGCTGCCCTGTAAGGCTCAGGTAGAGGTGGACAAACCTTTCTGACTCCATCTGCTTGTGATAGCCCAAGCCCAAGTCCACGTGCTGTCGTGGGGTTGGGGGCCATGAGCCGAGGTAGTCTGAATGCTGGGCGAGTTCTGCTTGGCCAGAGCCATCGTTATAGCCTTTGTTTGCTCCCTTTGGGCTTCTGTGATGCAGAGATTCCTAGAGAAGGTTTAGGAAAGAAGGCAGAGGAGGCTTAGAAGGGAAGCAGTCTTCTGTCAGCAGCTCGATGCTGTGACAAAATACCTGTGGGAAAAAACCTGGAGGAGGAAATTATTTTCTCTCATGGTTTCAGAGATTTCAGTTCCTGGTCATTTGGCTCCATTGCTTTGGGCCTGAGGCAAGGCAGAACATTTTGGCTGGGAACATGTGGTTGAGCAAGAGGCTCACTTCGTGATGGGGGATGGAAGGTGGGGGAGAGAGAGGGGAAGAACATTTTAGATATAAACCATATAAAGCCATCACCTGTATTCCAGGGGGTTACAGATGACCCGGAGCCCCAGCTGCAGTCATCATCTGAGTCTTTTGGAGCTCAACTGAGGCTCCTTTGGACATCTGTAGAAACCTGGATGGTAGCACATGAAACCAGAGTCTGAGCTACTGCAGCTCGGACTTGTATCCCTTACTGAGCTTGATCCCTTAATCAGCCAATAAAAAATAACTCCACCACACCCCACCGCTGTCTAATAAAGTTTGAAATTTTTCCACAAAAGCAGTTTACCTTGCATGCTGAGAAGGGAAGCACACTCATTGTCTTGCAGTGGTGAGCTAAGCTGCATTACACATAATCATACCTCGACAGACACTTGATTTTATTGCAACTTATTAAGTCTGAGTGTGGACATGAAGGCCAACACTGATTCAGGTTAGTTGACTAAATTCATAAAACTTATAATAATAATAATAACAACATTATCATTAATAATAGTATTATTAATAACATTATTGTTATTATTATGGTACTGGGGATTGAACCCAAAGGTGCCTTTACCTCTGACCCACATCCCTAGTACTTTTTATTTTTTATTTTGATACAGGGTCTTATTAAGTTGCTGATGTTGGCCTCAAACTAGTGATCCTCCTGCCTTAGTTACCTGAGTTGCTGGGATTACAGGTGTGGGCCACCACGTCAGGCTATGAAGCTTTAATCTTGGTAATAGAGGTTCATTTCAGCTTAATCTGGAGCTAAAAGAAGAGGAGGCCATAACTCATGCATGCTATGACATTTGTTTGGATCTCTATTTGCTCTGTCTGCTCTGCCTCTAGTCTGAAGGGGTCCGTAGCAGTGGAGAATTGGTTCCAGGGAAGCAGAGGAGGGGAACTTCAAGAGTGTATTTAGTGTCTCAATTGTGATTAGAGAATAGCCAAGAAAGGGGCCCACTGAATGTCCCCTGTGGTCCCTGTGCTGGGATTCTTTAACAAAATAACTATGGGGTTACCCCCAATGTGGGCTCCTAGAATGAATTGCTTGGCCTCAGAAACCTTGTAAAGGTGTTGGGGGGGGCAGCCACTGTGGGAGGCCATCCTCGCATGTGATTTGAGTTACTTCCCTGGCTGGGTGAGAGGCGCTTAGACACAGCTGTGTCAGAGCCTTCCTTTTCCAGGTCCGAGGGCTTGTCCCTGCAGAGGCATGCCTGGCTACTGCCCTGAAGACCCAATCATCACCCCTAACCTTGGGATGCTGCCCCCCCTTAACCTTCATTGGATGGGATTTTCCTTGGAATTTTTTGTTCTCCAATTAAAGCTCACTCCCTGAGCGCGCTCGCGCGCTCTCTCTCTCTCTCTCTCTCTCTCTCTCTCTCTCTCTCTCTCTTCTGCAAACCTTGCCACCGCATTAGGTGGCTGGAGGCGGGAGCTAGGAGAAGCCGTCTCGGAGCTGGTATTAAAGGTAATGAGAGTCTTGTCTCTTTAAAACTCCCTAGCAATTACTTATGAACCGAACCTTCTTTCATGAAGCTAGCGCTGGTCGCATGGCAGAAGCCACCACTGCAGGAGTGGCAGGGACACTGTGACATCTTAGTGGACTCCTGCTTCAGTTACTTAGGGTGTGTTGTCTGCATGTTTGTGACCACGTTACTCTAAACTGAGTGAGCAGTGCCTTTGAAAAGGAGAATGATTGGTTTGGAATGATGTGGGTAACCAAGAACCCAGGCATGGTGGTATCTTGACCTGGTCAGCAGACAACAATTTTGATAACTTTCTGCCACTGCATCGTAAATAGCCCTTCCCCTTTGCTCTCTGATAACACGTTCCTCTTTCCTGTGAGTGTTCAACAGGAGTGTCGTAAAAGTTCCAACTTCCTCTGAGTCTGTCCAGGGCAATTTGGACTCTAACATGAGCCTGTATTTCTTTTTTTTTTTTTTTCTTTTGGTACCAGGAATTGAACTCAGGGGCACTCAACCACTGAGCCACATGCCCAGCTCTATTTTGGATTTTATTTAGAGACAGAGTCTCACTAAGTTGCTTAGTGCCTCGCTGTTGCTGAGGCTGTCTTTGAACTTGTGATCCTCCTGCCTCAGCCTCCTGAGCCACTGGGATTACAGGCGTGTGCCACTGCACCTGGCATATATTTCTTCCCAGGATCCTCCCATTGCTGGTTCCAAACTCACTCCCACATTTAGACGTTTCTTACTGCAGCATCCCATGTCAAGGTAGCAAAAGGTGTTGAAACCCAACATTGTGTTCTTCATTGCAGATATATTTTCAATTTGATATTTTGATTTTTGTTATTTTCAGTTATCTTCCAGAATTCTGAATCTTGTCTTTTTTATTTCACCAAATATATTTATCATAATTATGTAAAAAAAAAAAAAAGAAAAAGAAAATTTCCCTCACCAGGCATGGTGGCACATGCCTGTAAAGAGGAAATGGGAGGCTGAGGCAGGGGGATGGCAAGTTGGGGACCAGTCAGCTTGGACAACTTAGTGAGACGCTGTTGAAATAACAAACAAACAAACAAAAAACCCCCAAACTCTCTGATTAAACAACCGTCTGGAACCCCTACAGATCTTTTTAAAACTTTTCTGTTATTTCTCATGAATACACAAAACACATGCACACACGCATACACATGCACACATGCACGCGCACACACATACTGCCTATAACCAATGCGGGCAGCTGAATTAAGGTTGCTCGTGTGAATTTGCAGGGACACAAAATAAAACACAGACACAATTTACCTTTACACAAGCTTCAGGATGGCTTCCCTGGCTCTTGACCTCAGGCTCCCCAAAGAGAGAGCAAGAGAAAGTCAGGAGAGGCTGATGTGTGTGTGTGTGTGTGTGTGTGTGCGCGCGCGTGCGCGCGAGTGAGAGAGAACATGTTTGGAAGTCACCTTTTATTGCGGGTCACTGTTCTTACAAAGTTCTATCCATAAAAGGGCAGAAGGGGCAGGACTACAAGGGAACAGGTGGGCGTAACTCAACCCTAAGATTACGCCCACAAAGAAGAGCTCCTTGCTATCTAGTGGGTCACTGCCCAAGCCACAATGAATGCAGTGGTTGGTCAGAGCCTGGTGCATCAGGACTGGAAGGCGTGGTCATTCAGTGTGGCTCTCCCTGCACCAGACACATAATTAATCTTGTATTTCCTTCTTTTCCTGCCTTTTTTTTTTTTTTTGTACTGGGAATTGAACTCATCTCCAGCCCTTTTTTATATTTTATTTAGAGACAGGGTCTCACTGAGTTGCTTAGGGCCTTGGTAAATTGCTGAGGCTGGCTTTGAATTTGTGATCCTCCTGTCAGTCTCAGCCTCGCTGGGATTACAGGCTTGCACCACCACGCCCGGCTCTTTTTCTGCTTTCTAAAATTGTGTTCTGCATAATGTTTTGGCAAAAACAATGTGAAAGTAATTTAAGACTTGGGATGGTGTCGTCTTCTGATTATATTATCTTCTTCCTGCCAGGACTTGACACATCAGAATACCTGGAGACACAGATTTCGGAATCAGCTTAATCCTGTTTTCATGGGCTGCTGTCCCTTCAAGGGCCTTTCTGCTTCTACTTAATTTTTATTCCTAGGTTTTTCTCTTGACTCAACCTGAGGGGAAAAGAAATGAGCAATCTCTTAGGTAGGTCTTGAACTCCACTATTAATTGACCTATCACGCCCTCTTGCAGAGCATCCAGTGCCTAGTGTGGGTCATTTTCCTGTGTCTGGGTCCTGCCTAGATCTAGCACTGGTATTTCCTCATGCTCTTGGTAGCGCCCTGTGTCCTGGACAGTGTTCCTGGTTGTTTCACCATTGTGTCTGTCTGCTTTATCTAGTTTCCTAATGAGGGGGACTCAGTGCATCTGTCATGCTATTTCTCCCTATTTGTCTTCCTTTAGAGCTGACTAGGATTTTATTTCGTCTATCGGTTCTCCCCTAGGCTAAATCTTACACTGTTCTTGATATATTCATGCATAGATATCATTGTTATTTTCCTTTTTCTTATAATTATTTTTTATCCTTTTTCAAGGGCGGGATTCCAGGGATTGAACTCAGGGGCACTCAACCACTGAGCCACATCCGCAGCCCAATTTTGTGTTTTATTTAGAGACAGGGTTTCACTGAGTTGCTTAGCTCCTCGCTGTTGCTGAGGCTGACTTTGAACTTGTGATCCTTCTGTCTCAGCCTCCTGAGCTGCTGGGATTACAGGCATACGCCACCGCCCCCGGCTTATTTTTTAATTCTTTGACTCTGAATTCCAGGGTTAATACCACCGCGTAGCATATGATCCACTGTCATTATTGCCTCCTCTAAGACTTTTTCCAATATTTTTATTTAAATGTTCTTTTATATTCCCATTTTTACTTCAATTTCAAATAAGGTTATAAAGGGATATTGACTCCAGAAGTGGTAAGGAACAAATGTGTCCATGAGCGTCCATTCATGCAACTAATAATTTCTGTTGTCATTTTAGTCCTTGGTCCAAAGAAGGTCTGTGGACCAGGCAGGTAAGATAGCTGTGCAGCCTGGGTGTCCATCTGCTATGGCATGTTCTGTGGCCTCTCAGGTGACATCCTGGAATCCGAGTTACTTTAGATGAACTCCTTCCTGACCCATGTGCATCCTGAACAGAAGGCACATTCTACCTTCCATTACATGGCTTTGTGTTAACTGATTTTGGAAGTTATATATTCCATGGTATTTTGCTGAGTTCGTGTACCTCTGACTCTTGACATGATCCTTACCTTACTCAGTACCTTGGTAGTGGTTACTGGGTTAGGTTGCATCACAATTCTAAGGCCCCAAAGAGAATGACATGTACCCAGCATTTTAACTAAATCATGTGAAAAGAAAAGAAGAGTCAAGAAGATTAGAACATTCATGTCCTTGAGACATTCATCTCTTTATGGAAACTAACTTAGAAGTCTCATTAAGCTCAGAACCTAATAGCTAGACTCCAGGCAAAGAGAAAGACGTGAACTTCAATGACGATCATTTGTTTAATAAATATATAATGAGCATCTGCCACAAACAAACGTTATATTGAATTTTTTGGTGACTGCAACATTGAGACACCGACAACGTCCTCTGAATGAGACGGTGGTTCAGAGGGAATGTGGACCTACCTCAAGTTGAAAGAGTCTGTTTTTAGATATTATTTGTTTAGGTATAGGACGTTCTTTTCATTTTTCAATTCCTGACATTGGTTAGGGCTCTCCTATTTCTCAGTAATTAGAAATGCCTTCTGGTGGGGTTTTGGATAACTTGAGTTACTTTTGCTATCTTTTTGTTTTAGTATAACGTTCCTCAAAAATTGATGACAAACATTGTCATATTCTCTTAATTTTTTTCTTCATATCTTTTGAAGACTTTTTTCCTCCCTCACCCTCTAATGCTGGGAGGAAAGTGAGTCTCATTCTCAGATGAGGATCTTCTTCTGTATCATTGGAGTCTTCAGGACTTAAACTTGAGGAAGTACTCTGGTCCTTAGGATGTTAAAAATGGTTCTGTTCTGTGCATTGTCCAAATGAGTGGGGTCTTTCAGGAGTGTTTGTCCGGGGCCTGGGGGCGTACTTCAGTGGTAGACACTTACCTAGCCTCCTCAAGACTCTCAGTTCAATCCCCAGCACTGCAAAAACAAAACAAAAACAAAAACCAAGAGTATATTTGTATGTGGAAAGATGGTGGCTATACCAAATATGGTTAAAAGAAACAGCAGTACTTCAAGAGAGTGCAAGGTTTACCTCCACCCTTGGAGGTGGGGAAGTAGATGTTTACTCCTCCCTGATAAATGTCTTACAGCTATGATGGTATTTATTAATCCCCAATCAACAGTACTCTTCTTTACAGGTGGTGAGCAAGCCAACGATTTGACTTCCGTGAATTTCTGATGACTTCCTTTTATCTCCTCTCTTTACATATTTTTTAAATTAGTTTTTTTTAGTTATAGATAACACAATACCTTTATTTTATTTATTTATTTTTAATGTGGTGCTGGGGACCGAACCCAGGGCCTCACATGTCCTAGACGAATGCTCTACCTCTGAGCCATAACCCCAGCCTTCTTTACACATTTTTTAATTGTGTATTTTAATTGTACATGATGTTGGAATTTGTTGTTAGATATTCATATATGCACATAATGTAACAATATAATTTGACCATTATCAACTCCTCAGCACTCTGATGACTTCTTAATGACCAAATGACAAACCACAGAGGATTTCATGTTTCCCCTAAGCCGTCTTCTTCCCTCAACTGCAGCTATATTGTCTTCATCCACAAGAATGGCTGTCTGGATATGTTTTCTGCCAGGATTATCATCCTTCCTGGCCCTCAATGTACATGGGTCACTTGGATTTTGCAGAGTTATTGTCACCCAACCTGCCATGAGGGTTGAATTGATCATCTGTGCCAACTTGGAGGTGATTTTCCAATTCTTGATTCGCTTCTTTGTAAACCCCATCTGCTGAGAGCCAATGCCGCAGTCTGGCTGGGCACAAAATAACCGAGCTGCCATGCACTCCACGCACACTTCCCGGGAACTGTCCCCGGGAACTCTCCCAGCTCTCCACTGGGCTCCTCTCTCTCTCTCTCTCTCTCTCTCTCTCTCTCTGAACCCCGAGAGAATTCCACAGGAACTCCAAAGTGGCGGGCACCCAAGGCAGCAGGAACCACCCTATTCCTGGAGTCGCCCTATTCCCAAGCCACCCTATTGCTGGACAACGGGGTCCATATACAACTCAATACACAGCCTGTCCCAATCCAGCATCATCCAGTCACAGCAATTATAACTTAATTATCATCATCTTATTGGCTTCCTGTCGTCACCTCTTAACCACTCCTTCTGGTGCCATCCCGACTCGGCTGTGGCTCTCAGCACCCATCCTCCTCCCAATCTAAGTCCCAGCATCCAGCTCGATCAGGTCTTCCTCTGCAGTGTCCCTGTGCATGTTAAGTGAATGTTGACTGATACTCCGGGTCAGACATTTATTTATTCCTCTCTCATTTTATTAGAGCATTATGACTATATATAATATTCAGGTTCATTTTGACAAAATAATTCTACTTCTCTCCTAATCTTGCCCCTCACAAAGCCTCCTTTGAATGCCTGGATTGGTTTACGTGGCCGTTTTCTATATTTCCACAATTTCCTAAGCACACGTCTCCCAAAGACCATGTTCCTTGTTTTGATGTGTCGTATTTATGTGTCTACTTCCTGCACAGGCTGGAACATCCTAGGGTCTCAAATGAGTTTGTTGTTCTAATCACCAAAGTCATGCTTAGGGACTGGCATGTAATAGGAAGTGTCTGTGGAGTATTTTTCTAAAGCTGAATGTAAGTGTACAGATTGAACCTCAAGGTGGCACCATTTCCTGTAGAATCTGGAACCTCATGGAACATTTACAATCTGCCAACAGTCCCTATGGGTGGGAGGTGATGAAGTTCACACTCAAAGTGAACCAAAGGAAATGAGTTTCATTTTATTTTTTTTTTACTTCAGTTCAAAACAGCTGACCAATTTTTCTTTTTTTGACCAAAGAGAGCTCTGCGTCCCCATGGCAGTTGCTTATTATGCCTGTCATTTCATATTTCATAGCTACAAAGAAGGGCATGAGGAATGGAGGGCAACAGGGCTGAAGAAACGGAGGTAAAGCCTGAGTAGAGACTGTACTGAGGGTCGACCTTAATAAAGGGGAATAAAGAGGAAAGACACTGCTGTGTTAGTGTCTTGGAAGGTAAAGGAAGTGAGAATGGAAGAACAGAGCTGCCTTATTCAGAGAGGATGAAAGTGTCCACCTGGCTCAGGTGGAAGGGCCGTCTGAGTACTACGCGGTACCGAGCGTTTAACACATGGTAATTATTTAATCTAGGACCTTCATGTAAAGAAGGTCTTGTCTCCATTTATTGGGACACAGAAAGAGTAATGGCTCTTTCAAACTCATGTGGTCCATATAATCCAGAGATGAAAAAATATACCCCCATCTCACATCTTTGGTTGTGCTAGTTGGCCTTGCCACCTCTTCCCTCTGTACCTGAAGGGCGTCAGGACCTCCAACTAGTGGTGTCCCACAGAGAGACAAATTCTAAACTGGCTCTGGGAAGTTAGGTTAATTTCCTCCTGTAAACGAGAAACTGGAGCATGGTTCCCTTGTGGCTAACTGTCTTGCTTGGGATTATCTTCTTTGTCTTTACCAGAAATCTAGGAAGATTAGGGATTCTATGTGCAGAGGGAGATGTCAAAGGGGGGCAAGAAGGAGTACATTTGCCTACAAAAATTTCCTTTTGCCAGCACAAACCAGTGCTGAGAGAAGAGCTGATGGGACCTGGACTGCATCACTGCAAGGAAGTTCTTGTAAATCCATTTAATTAGGCTTCACTCTCTTGGTAGAACCAAAGTATTGGAACTGAGCTTTACATTAGTCTAGCGGTCTCAACCCTGTGGAAAGGAACTTAGCCCTGAAGGAGAATCCTTCATATTCAAGTGACTGTTACATGCTGGAGGAAAACTGCTGGAACTCAACTGGATCTCTCAACAACCTGTGAAAAATTCACAGGAGCAGAGCCTACTGCTCCTTGGAACCCTGTCTGTGTGTCTGTCATTGACACTGGGAGGGCTTTCTCCACATAAAGCCTGTTCGGTGTCGGCCATGTGATTCTTGTTTCAACACTGGATTTATGTATGATATTGCCAGAACTCTAGGGCTGGGGTGGGGGAGTCTGGTTGTCATTTGATTTTCAAAGCTTGAATACCTGATGGAACCTCTGTCCCACAAATGGTGACCCTTACCCTGAATTCATGTTAAGCACAGTGGAATCAAGGAGATTGTATTATCAAAGCAAAAGAACTGTAATTGGACGGGCTTGTAGAGGTGATCTCTTATTCTACCTGTCATTGCAATGTTTCTGTGATTTGGAAGTGATTTTCAAAGAGGAAGTGAAAAATTCTATCACCGAGACAAAGCTTTCATGCTGAAAAGGCTTTGGTCTTACCTGGAGAGAAGGCCTCAGGCCAAGCAGGAGAGGGCACTGTAATAGCTGGACCATGGAGATGACGTGTGAAGTCAACATATAGGTGTTAAAGGGTCCCCAACTGTAGGCTGTGTCTCAGATGGTACTGGGACTGGTTTCTGTCATTAAAAACAGCCCAAGTAGGGCAGTTGTTTGATAATTCCATGGTAAGTCAAGCATTTAAGATTTTTCCTTTCTTCTTCCTGGGATATATCACAGAAAAGGGATTTAGACACCACAGGACCATCCATTTGGCATGATTTGGTGCGCAAATTGATGGTCACTGTCTTGGATGTCTAATGAATGACCTTTCCATTCAGTGAGCCTCACTGTGCAAATCAGAGGTGGCAGCAAAAAGTCTGCAGGTGCATTGGGTGCGCTACAGGTATGAGGTCTGAGGGCATGGGAGTGGTGGCTACAGCACTCATTCACTGTCATGAAGAGCTTGAGGCAAGAACCACACAGGCTCACCAGGAACAAGGAAATAATAAGAAAATGTCTCCATGGAATTTGTAGCATAAGGCACATTGATGATTTGGGTACTAGCAGAGATTCATTTTGACAGAGGACCTGCCATGTATTTCCAAACATTTTTTCTGGTTCTGCGTGTTAAATCCTGGGTTTTATATATGCCAGGCAAGCACTTTGTCACAGAGCTACACCCCCAGACCCATATCTTTCAATTTTGGAAAAGTATTAAGTACATGAAGCAAAATTTTAATACTTTTTTTTCATAAGTTGAATGCAGTTTTTTTGTGTTTATACGTCCATGCATCATAAAATATTATTATTGCTAAACAAGAGAATTTTTTTCATTTTCCATTTTTATTTATTGATGGTTCAAATCAGAGTGCTTGATTTGCTTATAAATCAAACCAGAGATTTAAAAAGTAAATTTACACCAGGCCTAAATGGAGTCAAGCCTAGGTGGGGAGACTACTGAAACAAAAAGAGAAATTCAGGATATTTTCTGAATCACACAGGAGTCTATTTGGTTAAAGTCTGAATGTCTACATTCAGTAGAGTAGACATTCATTTTCCACTGAGAGCATTCCAACCCTGCAGAACTGCCTCTGCCTGGTGAATAAGAGAGCCCCTCTCATTTTGCAGCTTGCCTCAAAACTTGCAGAGCTTTTCTTATCCATCCTGTGGTTAAGAGAGATTGGTGGGACGAAGCCTCACCCCTATTTCATGTGAGGCCCGAGGAGACTTAGTGGGTGCTGCAGTCATCAGAGGCAGAGACGACCGAGACCCAGAGTCCCAGGGCCTGGTTCAGAGTTGTACATTCTCATCCCTCCACAAGGGGTCCCTCCCTGGGCTTTTGAGCTGAGGTGGTGGAGTATTTGTAAAACATACCCATGCCCTTTACAGCTTGCATCCAGTAGGGAAAACAAACCCTATAAGTATAAAACAATGGGGAAAAAAGCCACTGATAAGCACAACTGATTTATAACTAATACGTTTCCTTCCGGCAGTGTGTTTTCTGGAGCATTCTAATCACAATTATTTTGCAACAAGGTCTTTATATTAATTATATCTAGGATTCCAGTCCAGAACTTTTCAGAGGATGCTGCAACTGTTTCTTTTAAATGACAACTCTCTTGTGTTTTTCTCATTCCCAGCCTTTAGATTCAGTGCCAATACTTATACACGGGTCAGCTGAAGGCTCTTGCACGTCACTTCTATTCCATATCTCTCTCCATGCTCTGTTCATTTATATGTGCATATTGAACACAATGACCGCAGGCATTCCCACACGCTTGACATTAATATGGGTTCTCTCCACTGTTCATATTTGATAAAAAGTTCAAGAAAGAAGTCCTACCACGTCTTTGGTCATGGTTAATTTCCCATATGAGTTCTCTCATCTATGAGAACATGGCTGGATTGGATGAAGGCTTTCCCACGTTGCTTATGCACATGAGGTTTCTGTCCAGTATGCCGTTTCTCATGTATTTAATACAGCTGGAAGAACTAAAGGCTTTTCCACATTGCTCACACACATGGGGTTTCTCTGCAGCGTGAGTTCTTTGATGTCTGAGAACCTGACTGAATCGACTGAATGCTTTTCCACACTCCTTGCATCTATAGGGCATTTTTCATTTTTCTAACTCTGAATTTTTTTAAAAAATTTTTATAACTCTGAAAATACTTTTCAGATGAATGGACGTGTGGGAACAATTAGTTTCGCGGGAGAAATGTCACTTGATTCTTTGAATTCCTGTGTGCTATGGGCTAAAAAGAATAGGGAGATCTATTACTCAAAATTCTTTTTAGTGATATAGTGCCCGTGACTGGATTGATTTTATTCAAAACAAGAAATCAGATACCATTTGATAGAGAAAAAAAAATTGTGTGTGACAAAATAATACTTCAAAATTTTTCTTTGAAGTCTAGAAATATCTACGTCCAGAATCAATGCCAAGTATTAACGTTCAGCGAAGACAGGCAGGTCTTTTGTCAAACAAACCGGAACTTGAGTGAATGGGGAAAGGGAGGCAGAGATGAGAACTGGTGTGAGCACTCGGTACCTACCTGCTAACGTCCATGAGGGTATTAGGGTCTCTTCTGACCCCTAGGTTTGTGCCCACCAGTTCAAACACCAACTCTCTAGAGAATTCCTGGATTTTTTTTTTATCCCTAGTCCAAAGGACAAATTTGACCTCATCTAGATGAGGATGTGAGTCCAGGGACTTTCCCTTCAGAAAGAATGCTAACTATTCCAACCAACCCCCCTCCTATAGCCTCTGCTCCAATTTCATTGTTAAGGATGTTAATATGAAAAAACAGTTGCTTCTTCCTGACCATAGGGAACACATGAACTTACTAACAGCAGAGTGTGAGGTGCCAGTGCAAACAGAGCCAGATCTGAAGGACATTTTTGTTAGTATTTAGCATTAACGTTTCTTGTTGACAGATTCAGTTAGATTGAGTTTGATATTTTACCTGGGGGTCAAGGTCATTTATTTTGTTTGACTATCTCCCTTTTCTAAATCAAATAATTGACATTTATAGACAGGCATTTTGCTGAGAATTTTTCCTTTATTAGTTCATTGACTCCTTACACAGATCCCACGCATAGGCCCTGTTATTGTCACCTTTGTTTTAGAGATCGGCAAAATGAGACTGTGAGATTCAGCCTGCTGGAGCCCCCACAAGCGGAACATTTGCCTGAATTGAACTTGACCCCAGGTTGTGCTGCCTGAGGTTGGGCTCCTCCCTGTTCCTCAATCTATGAATACAAGCTGATTTGGGGAGATCTAAACAGGAATTCAGAATTCAAACAAAGTACAGGACTACTCTGTTAGGATTATGGTGGGGCTGCTTGAATTGGTAGAATACTTTTGAGAATAGTTTCAATTTTCTAATATTTGCCTCAGAAGAAGGTGTATACTGCTTTATTTAGACCTCTGGAAGTTGAATAAATATTTGTAAATAGTGACTGATTCATTGATTTATTTTTTAAAAATAGGGATTTTTTTCACTTGAATAAAATAGTGTTAATATATTTCCCTCCATTTATGGAATATTTTTTCTATATATTTGTTGGCTGTTGTGTTTCTTCTTTTGAGAAGTGCTGTTTAGTGTTTTTGCCCACTTACTGATTAGGCTACTTGTGGTTTTTTTTTTTTTTTTAGTTTTTTTTTTTAGTTTTTTGTATATTCTGGATATTAATCCCCCTGTCAGGGGAGTGACTGGCAAAGATTTTCTCCCAATTTGTAGGCTCTCTCTTTTGCTCTTGTTTCCTTTGCTGTGCAAAAGTTTTTAAATTTAATGCTGTCCTACTTATTGATTCTTAGTTTTATTTCTTGAGCTTTCAAGGGTCTTCTTAAGGAAGTCAGGGCCTGCATCTATATGATGGAGTGTTGGCTCTATGTTTTATTCTAGAAGTTGAAAATTTTCCAATCTAATTCTAAGTTTTTGATCCACTTTGATTTAACTTCTGTGTAGGGTGAGAGATGAGGATCTAGTTTCATTCTGCTACATACAAATATGCCATTTTCCCAGCACCATTTTTTAGAGAGGCTATCTTTTCTCTAACGTATACTTTTAGCACCTTTGTTAAGTATCAGATGACTGAAAGTATATGGGTTTGCTGTGTGTCTTCTATTCTTTCATTGGTCTTTACGTCTCTTTTGATGCCAACACATGCTGTTTTTGTTACTGTGGCTCCGTGGTGTAGTTTGAAGTCAGGTACAGTGATATCTCCAGCCTCACTCTTCTTGCTCAGGATTGCTTTGGCTATTCTGGGTCTCTTTTTCTCCAAATGAATTTAAGGACTATTTTTTTTCCTAGCTCTATGAAGACTGCATTTGGTATTTTGATGGGAATTGAATTGAATCTGTATAGTGCTTTTGGTAGTAGGGCTATTTTGGCAATATTAATGCTGCCTATCCAAGAACATGGGAGGTCTTTCTTTTTTCTAAGGTCTTCAATTTTTTTTCTTCAGTGTTCTTTGATTTTTACCACAGAGATCTTCCATGCTTGGTTAGATTAATTCTCAAGGGTTTTTGTTTTTTTTCCCCTGAGGTTATTTTGAATGGGATAGTTCTCCGGATTCCATTCTCAGCAGAATCATTGTCAGAGTATAGGGAAGCTATTGATTCATGAATGTTGATCCTGGATCCTATTGCTTTTTGTAGTTCCTCTAGTGTTTTTAACATGAATGGATGATGGATTTTATTAAAGGCTTTTTCTGCATCTATTGAAATGATCTTGTGGTT
Organism: Marmota flaviventris; assembly: GCF_047511675.1. Taxonomy (NCBI): domain Eukaryota; kingdom Metazoa; phylum Chordata; class Mammalia; order Rodentia; family Sciuridae; genus Marmota; species Marmota flaviventris. The sequence goes on along the minus strand of NC_092506.1, from coordinate 10,706,861 downwards.
CTTGTGCTTAATTGTATTTATGTGGTGAATTGCATTATTGACTTGCATATATGTTGAACCAATTTTGTGCTCCTGGGATCGAACAGCTTGATCATTGTGTATTATCTTCTTGATGCGTTTTTGAATGTGGTTTGCTAATATTTTATTTCACATCCATGTTCATCAGGGATACTGTTGTATAGTTTTCTTTCCTTGACTTGTCTTCACAGAGACACCATTTGACCAATAACTCACATACCAAGCTACTTTTTAAAAAATTGGTTCTTAGTTATACATGACAGTAGAATCATTTTGACAAAATTATACAACGTGAAATATATCTTATTCTAATTAGGACTACTTTCACTGGAGGTAGGAAGTCCAGGTGAGAAACCACAGTACCCATTATTAGAGGAATATCAGGAAATTCACACTGAAGATGGCAGGAATAAAAGAGTTGCGTATATCATGCTCTCCTGAACTTGAAGTGCAGCGTGGAGAGATACACCCACCTTTTGCACCAGGGAAAGGGAATTAAGACCAGGCCTGAGACTTCAGAGCTAGTCCCAAGCCAGCCAAGATGAAGCCCAGCACCCGGAAGAGCCCCACAATTCTGCCCTTAGGCCAGGCCCCGAGGACTGAGAATCTAGCCCTATCTTAGCCAGGTGGCCAAGAAATTGCCTCCTCCATCCCTTCTCTAACCTCAGACAGCCCAGCAAGGTGAAAATTAAACTGCTGAGGGGAATGTAGGAAAGTGAGCACAGGGCTTTGTCTTGAAGGTCAGGGCTCAGCTCAACACTGCCAGATCTCCCACCAGGAAGAGCCCTAGGGCCCCTGTGCACAGGCAGTGCTTACAGACTGAGCCTCTAGATCTCAACTGGGCACCAAGGGGAGACCTGTGACCACCCCCTCCAGGGACATTCTTGTGTTTTGGCCCATATTACTGGCAGCCATGGGATAGGCCTCAGGTGCACCCTCAGATTCACATGAAACAGTTTATTGTCAGCCTTGGTGCCTCCAACACTCCTCCCCGAAACTTGATCGAGCACAAAAGAGCAAGTCTCCACCAGGTAGAGGGTAGGGGAGACAGTGAGCACAGAACATGGCTTTGGAAGTCAGTGCAGCTAATGAAACCAAACTGAGCTGATCTTAATTTTTTCAGGCTAGTGCCCACTAACAGAGCCTCAGGACTCAGACAAGGGCCAGGTCTAGATCTGCAGCAGCAGAGCCCCAGAACTGTATTCTAGCCAGGGTCACCTGTGGCCTGTTGTCATGGTGTTGGCCACGAGCCCGCCCCACAGCAGGCTGCCCATAGCAAATGACTGATGATTCTGCCCCTGTGTTGCTCTGGTCTCAGTGGGGTGTGGGCTCAGGTGTGACCCACATCACAGCATTAGAGTACAGCCACGTCCGTCGTGCCACAGTAGAGCTACGTGCAATCTTGCCCAAACCCAGGCAGCACATGCTCAAGAGATGGATTGTCCACTTGGGAGAACATAAGGGAAGTTGGACACAAGTCACTGACTGGTAGCCTGGCACCCATCCCTCTGTGATGAGGCTTATATCTGAGCAAAAATCTGCTTCACCTGACCACAGGCCAGTGGCTAATGTCTACAGGGGCAGGTGGAAGTGAGGAGTAAATCTGTTCCTGTTGGGAATCACTGTTCCACTGGTGGAAAAATTTGCTATCATGTGTTTATCCTAAATAAGTCTTCTTATGCCACTAGGGCAAGATGTCCACAGCTGTGGGATCACTAGAGGAAAAAGTGGGCTTTTGGAAGAATAAAAAAAATTACTCACTTAATGGAGAAGCTATTGGTGTAGATCTGATGGAACCATTCAATGTCACATGTGTAGAGAATTAAGGATTTAACCACATGTTGTAGGAAAATGTCAAGTTGAATAGAGTTTAGGCTTTTGGGGAAGTCGAGAGACATCAGTCAGGGAGTGAGGCTTAACTCTTGCTCTGCTTATAAACCTGATTCCCAGGCCTACTTCATTAGATGGATCGAGATTAGATCATATGTGAAACCATCATTTATGGAGAAAAGATCAGCCCTCTTGGCTAATCTCCAGCCACCTCTTCTCCTCTTCTCCCCAGCCCAAGTCCTCACTCAGGAAAGTGCAAAGTGGGGTTGGTGCCCAGGATGTCACACTGCTGTCCAGTTTGGGTGTTAGCTTTGGTCTCTGCCTTCACTGCAGTCTCAGATTAAATCAGCTTCTCTTTCCAAATGGAGCTAGTGGAAAACAAAAATATGCAGCGTGAACTCTTCATTGGCAGGTCACACCCATCTCAGGCTCCAGAGTGTAAAAGTGAAACTTCTTTCAAGAAGAGACCAGGGGGGCACCTACTGGCACAGGGGGTCCTAGGAAGTGGTGTCACCAGACTCATCCATTCAGCCACTCAGAGGCTGCTGCAGCCAGGGTCCCCGTGGGCTTGGCTGCTGCTTGAGAGGTGGCAGACGTTGGAGGCAGCACGTGGGGCTGGTTCTGCAGGAGAGCAGGTGGTGGAGTTAGGTGCTCATGGAGGCTTCCAGCAAGATTTCAAAGGGAGGCCTGGAGGCTGGGCAAAGCGCAGCAGGGTCAGAGTCCTCGTGGGGCTGCCCCATAGGGTGATGCCTGGAGGTGTGAGCAGGAAGCCAGAGCCACAGTGGAGACCCCAAGATGAAGAGCTGCCAGCGCCTCGGAGCCTAGCTGAGGAAAGCTGCGGGAACCGAGCGGGGACGAGCCGAGAGCTGGCCACGTGGGCTGCGAGCGGGAAAGTCAGGCTCAGAGCCACAGCAGCCCCTGGGAAGGAACAGCACTGAGGAATGGAGGTAGCTATGTGTGGACTGAGGCTTCTGAAACCGTGAGCCCCCGAATAAACTTTTCTTCCTGAAAATTGTTCTTGTCAGGTCTTTTTGTCACAGCAGCAAAAAAAGCTGGCTAAATCAGGGGGTGATTACAGACTTCCCTTCATCTGATCTCAAGTCTTATATCTTCACGCGCACTCTTGCAAAGAGGGGAGTTTCAGCCTTTCGCAGGATTCTCACAGGTCCCAGGCGCTGAGCAGGAATGCACTGGAGTCTTGGGATGTGGACTGAACACTCAGAAACACGGTCTTCAAATCCCAGGACCAGGTTAGATCCCAGGCAAGGGCAACCCCTGATTTAAGAAAGAACTCAGTGATTTGAATAATGATATCTCATGGTCAACCAAGATGTCTTCAATAGCAGGGGCTTCTCCCCAAATTTATGTCTGGGGTAGGCGTCTGTCTCCCAGCCCCACTTCTAGTCTTGTGATCTTGCTCAAGGAGACAAGAGTTTACCGATGGGAAGACACCCGAGTTTAAATTCCCCCCACAATGGAAAGAGACATCGTGAAAAAAGGAATGGGGGATATTTTCCCCCCAAGTAGTGTGGAACCGATGCATACCTGAAACACAGAATATAAAAATGAACTGGAGCATGCTACAGTGATGTATCCACATTAATGTTTACAGCAGCTCAGTTCACAGTAGCTAGACTATGGAACCAACCTATGTGCCCTTCAACACATGAATGGATAAAGAAAATGTGGTCTATATACACAGTGGAATATCACTCAGCCATAAAGAAAAATGAAATTATGGCATTTGCTGGTAAGTGGATGGAACTGGAGAATATCATGCTAAGAGAAATAAGCCAATCCCCCAAAACCAAAGGCCAAATATTTTCTCTGATATGTGGATGCTAATTCATAATAAGGGGTGAAGGATGAATAGACATACTTTGGACTAGACAGAAGGGAGTGAAGGGAGGGGAAGAGGAAGGGGGGTAAGATTGATAGTAGAATGAATCAGACATTATTACCCTATGTGCATATGTGATTTCAGGACCTGTGTAACTACATCATGTACAACCAGAAGAATCAGATGTTATACTCCATTTATGTATGAGTGACAAAATGCATTCTACTGTCATGCAGAGCTCATTAGAACAAATAAAAAAATTAAAAATGAACTTAATGTTCATATAATTTTCAAAAACCTTCTTTAACAGGATTTTGTGCAAGTTCATTAGTCACTGAAAAAGACGGCTCTCAAAGAAGCTACTTCCATCAGTGTGGCAAGAGCTTTCCAATGCCCCAAATTTGTCATGTCTGAGGTCTTCTAGAAACCTGAAATCAGGTCAAATACCACTCTTCATCACCACATTGTTTGTTTCTCAGCAAAGATACCGGATCACTGGATAGAATCTGTGAGTGATGTATGTCTGCAGATGATCACAGCAGGTCATCTATAAATACTTGTCACAAACGGGAGATTCTGAAGGATAGGAACATCTCCAGTTTCTGAACTTCTGAGCCTCAAAGTCCCTGTGGAGTGAGAAAATGCAAGGTATTCTGAACTTGTGGGTCTCCTTCTCTTCCCCATAAGCACTGGTTTTCCACTGATTCTTTTCTGGGCTAAGTTACTGCTATTTGATTCACTAGAATCATTTGATCACAAGGAGATGTCTAGGTAACCACTGAAGATAAATCAGTCTGTAGTGTGGGGCCCCACCTGATGTGGGGAATTTTTTTTTAGATGAATGAAACCTCTGAGGGCATCTCTGGCTCAGCAGGTGACAGGGAAGGTGCATAAAGACTGGGGAATCAGGAAGAGTCCCATGAAGTGCTGGGCAAGGAGACAATGTCCCATTTCTTGTCAATGTCTGTGGCTTGACTTTGTACTTAAGGACTTCAGAACTGGCAGCTGCTGAAGTTACAGAGAACACCTGCTTCCGCTTTCTGTCGTCTCCTAAGCCAGTTTTGTTCTTGGCATCTTATGCCTCAGTGGAATGATGAAAAACACAATGTCGCCCGTAATCCAGAGAGCAAATAAAGCATTCATGGGTCATTTGGCTCATCACTCTGGCACTTTCATTTATTTATTGATTTCTAGCACCTGAGTCAAGTTTGTTTTCCTTGTTCCTAATTGACCTTGGTTGGCCTTTCTATCACCTGATTCTGCCTTACCTTTCTCTTGGCCCCTAGTGGTCTCTTTCCTTGAGCTGGGCAATGACCCCCTGCCTTCAGGTCTCTGCACTTGCTCTTCCCTCTGTGTAGGTCACTCCCCCAATTCAGCCCTTGGATGTCGTGTCCACTCATCCAAGTCTCAGCTAAAGTGGCCTCTCCTCCCTCAAGCTGCCCTGAATGGCATATGAGACACTGCCCCCTGATCTGTCCATCTGTAGCCTCATTCTACTCTCTAGTGCCCTGTATTCTTTTCTCCAAGGACCACTTTTTCCATCCGTTCATTGTATTCCTCTGTAGCAAATCTCCTCAAAAGCAAGAACCTGGATTAACTTGTTCCTGCAACTGAATCTGCAGCACACAGCCCAGGGCCCGGGCACGGGGAAGGACACTCATGAAGCCTGCATTCAGTGCGGGAGCCAGGACTGGACGGACAGAAGGATGAAAACTCCAGCTGTCCATGATATTTACTCATGACTATCTTATTTCACAGCATGTGATAGAGGCTTTACCTAGAGTAGATGAGGATAGGAGATCACACCATTTTATAACTCGGAAAACATTTTGGATCTATTTTTCCTGAAAGCGTGTATCATTATTGCAGTAACGTATTTCTTAGATCGAATATCACTTTCTCCTTGAGCAGATGAGGAAATAAAATTACCCCTACCTTTGAATCCCTACGTTAGCAGAGGAAATATTTACAGAAACTTCACCTCTTCTGATGCATCAGCCGGCAACATCTAGCTGATTGGCTCCTCTGCGGTGATGCTCATTGGACTGTTTCCCTGCCCTTTCAGACCACGGAGCTGCTCATTGGGGGACTTTTTGGCTCTGCCCACGTGACCCAGCCAATCGGCCTCAAGAGCAGGAGGATTGTGGGAGGTGGAAAGAAGCTTGTGGTGGGGAGAGGGAGGCTTGTGGAAAGCCGATGGTGGCAGTTGGGTTCTGAGGGTTTTCCTGAAGAGCTGTGTGGTGCAGTGTGTGTGTGTTCTAAAAATAAAGTTAGTTTCTTTTGACAAGTGGCTTCTGATTGTGCCCAGCCAGACTGCGGGCACAATGATTTATAAATTTTCACGTGATTTATAAATTTTCCAGTCGTACTGTAGAAAGAGGTTCCAAGGGATTAGGTTCCACAGGTGTAGATTGGGCTATGCTTTCTTTAAATTTAGATTCTCGCCCCATGCTAAAACTAAATATTCAAGGACATGAATTTAATGGACTACTGGATACAGGTGCAGACCTTAGCATCATCTCTCGTCAAGAATGGCCAAAACATTGGCCATTACAACAAGCCACTCAAACGCTTCGAGGCCTAGGAGTGGCGACTAATCCCCATAGAAGTGCAATGGTATTAGATTGGAAGGATCCTGAAGGATGTGAAGGAACTATACAGCCATATGTATTGGATCATCTTCCCGTAAATTTATGGGGACGAGATGTCCTAGATCAATTAGGTTTGACATTAACAAATAACATCAACCAAAATGCACCCACTATTATGACTAGACAAGGTTTTAGGAAAGGAAAAAGATTAGAAAAACAAGAACAAGGTATAGCAGCACCAATACAAATAGATCAAGGAACAGACAGACATGGGTTGGATTTTCAGAAAGGGCCACTGAGACAATAAAAATTACTTGGAAATCAGAAAGACCAGTATGGGTTCCTCAGTGGCCCCTGACTAAAGAAAAGATACAAGCAGCCCATGACCTGGTCAAACAACAATTAGCAGAAGGACATATACAACCTTCTGTATCTCCCCATAATACTCCCATTTTTGTCATCAAAAAGAAATCTGGTAAATGGAGATTATTGCAAGATTTAAGAGCCATTAATAATGAGATGGTTATTATGGGACCTGCTCAATCAGGGATTCCTCAGTTGTCTGCTTTGCCAAAAACCTGGTATGTTTTAGTTATAGATATTAAAGATTGTTTTTTTTCAATTCCAATTCATCCTGAGGATAGTCCACGTTTTGCATTTACTATCCCTGCACTGAATCATGAAGGTCCTGATCAGAGATATGAATGGAAAGTACTCCCTCAAGGGATGGCTAACAGCCCAACTATGTGTCAAATTTATGTTAACAAAGCAATCCAGCCACTTAGAAATCAAAATCCTGAACTACAAATATTTCACTATATGGATGATGTATTATTAGCACACAAAGATAAAAACACATTGCTAGAATGTTATGCCACACTTACAAACTTATTAAAAAATTATAATCTAGAGATAGCAATAGATAAAGTACAATTAAATTTTCCAATTAATTATTTAGGAGTTCTATTATCCTCAACCATGGTCCGTCCACCAAAAATTCAAATACGAGTAGATCAACTCAAATCACTTAATGACTTTCAAAAGTTATTAGGAGACATAAATTGGATAAGGCCTTATTTAGGTATACCAACAGGAGAGTTGGGACCTTTATTTGATATCCTAAAAGGTCCATCAGATCCAAATTCACCCCGAATGTTAACGCCTGAAGCAAGAAAGGCATTAAAAATCATTGAAACATATATGGAAAATATGCATTTGGATAGAATTGATATAAGTTTGCCTTTATTATTTATTGTACTACCAACAAAAAATATTCCTACAGGAGTATTTTGGCAAGAAGGTCCATTATTATGGATACATTTATCTTATTCTCCTAACACTATTCTTACTAGGTATCCTGAGGCTGTAGGACAATTAATACTCAAAGGAATAAAAGCAGCAAAGGGAGTGTTTGGAATTTCTCCCAATAAAATTATTACTCCATATACTATGAATCAAATTGATGAGTTAGCTAATGAGTTAAATACTTGGGCAATAATCATGTGCAAATCTAATGTTTCATTTGATAACCACTTACCATCTAATCCTTTATTGTCTTTTTGGTCATTGCATCCTGTAATTTTTCCAAAAATGACAAGAAAAACACCTATCATGAATGCTCCAAATATATTCACTGATGGGTCAAATAATGGTACAGCAGCAGTAGTTACCCCTGATCAAACTTTTACATTTTTAGTACCCAAACAATCAGCTCAAAAGGTAGAGCTTAATGCAGTTTTACAAGCTTTTGTGATGTTTAAAGATTCTGTATTTAATTTATTTTCTGATAGTCAGTATGTAGTTAATGCTATAGTATCTCTTGAAGATGCTGGTAGGATTTCCCCTTCTTCTACTGTTTTCTCTTTGCTTTCCACTATACAAAGTCTAATCTGGGACAGAAAAGATCCATTCTTTATAGGACATATCAGGGCACATACAGGATTGCCTGGAGCCCTTAGTTTGGGCAATGATTTAGCAGATAAAACTACACATGACATACATATTTTCTCTACACTAGAAGAAGCTATAAATTTTCATAAAAAGTTCCATGTCAATGCTAATACTTTACAAAAGCATTTTAAAATAACTAAGGAACAAGCTAGACAAATAATAAAACAATGTCAAAATTGTGTGACCTTTTTACCACAAGTTAATCTTGGAGTCAATCCTAGAGGATTGATACCTAACCATATTTGGCAGATGGACGTCACACACTTGCCAGAATTTGGAAAATTAAAATATTTGCATGTTACAGTTGATACTTCTTCTGGATTTTTGATGGGCTCCCTTCATGCCGGAGAAAAAACTAAAGATGTTATAGCTCACTGCTTACAAAATTTTGCCACTGTGGGTGTTCCAAAACAGTTAAAAACAGATAATGCCCCTGGTTATACTTCTACCTCTTTTAAACAATTTTGCTCAACATTTGGCATTACTCATATAACAGGAATCCCATACAATCCACAGGGACAAGGCATAGTTGAAAGAGCTCATCAAACTATTAAAATGTACTTATTAAAGCAAAAAGAAGGAATTGGGAAGGGGTATATATTCCCCAAAGATAAACTTAAAATAACCCTTTTTACTCTAAACTTTTTAAATTTGGATTCATCAGGACTTAGTGCTGCGGAAAGGCATATGTGTCCAAAAAATGTACATAAGCCCAAGGTACTTTGGAAGGATATTCTAACAGGACAATGGAAAGGTCCTGACCCAGTAATTGTCTGGAGTCGGGGGTCTGTTTGTGTGTTTCCACAGGGAGAACAGCAGCCGATTTGGATTCCAGAGAGATTAACCAAGGTCCTGACCCAGTGATTGTCTGGAGTCGGGGGTCTGTTTATGTGTTTCCACAGGGAGAACAGCAGCCGATTTGGATTCCAGAAAGATTAACTAAAGCGATTTCTACAGACCAAAAAGAAGATGATTTGGCTCAAATCCATAACAACTGATATCCAAAACTCCAGTTTGGCTATTCTTACATCTGCAACAGAACCAGGATGCTTTTTTCAATATCTATTTTATTATTGCCCTTTGCCATATCATGAAGTTCTATTTTGTTTTTTGAGCTCATACAGACCTAGGTTAATGTTTTGCTGATCAGTTCTATTTTTTAACTATAGAGTTTTTAAACATTGCAATGGAGATTTCACCTGTAAAAAGTTATAAGGCCTTTACTATAATGTTATGTGTTGTATGTATTATGTTATGTGTGCACACTTGTGTTTTGTGTTATATGTTTGAATGTCCATATATCATATATGATGAGCGCTCATGATAAAATGGATCCAAATATTTTTTTTTCACGTGATTTATATGGTTTAATTTATATTGGGTAAACAACTGTTGAGGATTGTTTTAATATGTAAACAAAAAAGAAGGTTAACAGATCTGTTTGTTTACTTTCACCTTTCCTTTTCATTATATTTAATAATTCTCTTAAAGATAATGTAAATTGTTAAGAAAATTGTTTTCTTTTAGTGCCTTCTGTAATGTTACATAATTTTTTCTTTAGCCATTATTGCCAGAATTCCTATCTTCATCCCAGTGCCGGTGAAGACAATGTAAATTGTTAAGAAAATTGTTTTCTTTTAGTGCCTTCTGTAATGTTACATAATTTTTTCTTTAGCCATTATTGCCAGAATTCCTATCTTCATCCCAGTGCTGGTGAAGTCAAAGATAAAACCAATCTACACCTTCTACAATAGCCATCACTGAACTGCTTGCAGAACTTGCCTGGACACATTGTGAGCTCACCTGTATGCATTTTGAACTATCTGTTGGTGCAGCGACTTGTGGTAGTGTTGGGGTATTTTTGCTGATGATGTCACCGGTGGTACAATTTTTCAAAGGAGCCCTCAATTGGCTTAATGTCATGGCATTTTGCATCCTCCTCTACTAGTGATGGTCTAAAATTTGGGGGCCAACAGAGGTGAGGCAAAGAACCTCACCCCCCCACTGGTGCAAAGGCCTATCCACAAGTATAGCTGTATGCTGGACCGGTAGTCAGTGACGGGTATGATCCAATTGCAGTGGTACCAACCTAAGACAGGAGGCTGACGCCTAGAGGTCAGTTCATCCGATGACGGGTAAGGACCATATGTTGAATTGGACTGCCTAACAGGCACGGTCCCTAAGCCACATGCTTGTTGTTTAAACAGAGAGGGGGAGATGTTGAGAGCCACAGCCGAAGGGGCCCCAGCAAACTTCCAGCTGCCAGCAATCCAGCTGCCGGCTGATGATTGGCTCACAGCGGCCCCAGCAACATCTAGCTGATTGGCTCCTCTGCGGTGATGCTCATTGGACTGTTTCCCTGCCCTTTCAGACCACGGAGCTGCTCATTGGGGGACTTTTTGGCTCTGCCCACGTGACCCAGCCAATCGGCCTCAAGAGCAGGAGGATTGTGGGAGGTGGAAAGAAGCTTGTGGTGGGGAGAGGGAGGCTTGTGGAAAGCCGATGGTGGCAGTTGGGTTCTGAGGGTTTTCCTGAAGAGCTGTGTGGTGCAGTGTGTGTGTGTTCTAAAAATAAAGTTAGTTTCTTTTGACAAGTGGCTTCTGATTGTGCCCAGCCAGACTGCGGCACTGATGCCCATATGCAGAAGAGGCTCAGAAATGTGGAAGGTCACACGGTAGCAGGGAAATGCTGGCATTGCATTGGAAGCACAAACCACCAACCACTGCAGGAGATGTTGGTGGACAAAACTAACGAATCAAATAAACATCACATGGGTAAAGTGATTAAATATTTAGCCACATATATCAGCTAATATGAAATTGTGTTAAATCTAGGACTTGGGGGAAGAAGTACAGGAGAATTAGTCAGTGGCTGGCAACTCACTTTGGCTCCGCTTCCAAATGTAGCTCCCAGTCCCAAAGCACAAGATGGATTCAGGTTAGATCACATGGCAAGGGTACCTTCTGGGGGAAAAGGGACACTGAGGTGACATAGGATGATAGAGGTTCAGCCACGTGCTCCCCTTTCCTGCTTCTTCTCTTCTGACCCCAAAGTCTTCATTCATGAAATCAAAATGGTAGATTCAACTGACACCAGCAATTGACACCAATCTGTTATTTAGAATTGGAACTGGATGCCAGGCTTCAGTAAAAATATATTGGTAAGGAGCTCCTGTTTGTAAATAAACATAGTAATGAAGCATGTAAGGCAACCAGTGAAATGTTTGTTAAAATGATAAATTGTGTTTCAGCGATTGACCCCACCATAACTTCTTAAGGACATCATCTACGCCAGTCATCCAAAGAGACAAGGGCATGCAACATGTCCTCAAGGAGCAAGAGCAGGGAGCAAGTGGTCAGGATGAGGCTCTGCGAGTGTTGGAGGAGAGCTGCTCATGAACAGCCAGGGGTCCTGGGAACCAGGATGGCCCTAGAGATGCAGAGGCCAGGTAGGGCACAGACATGGGCTGTCCTCCCTGTGGCAGAGGCAGTGAATTAGGTGCTTCGACCCTGAGTGATTGAAGCAGCAGAGGGGAGCCCACAGGCAGCAGAGGGGAGCCCACAGGCAGCAGAGGGGAGCCCACAGGCAGCAGAGGCCTCAAGCAGGAAACTGTGGGCTTGCCCAGAAATCAACCCAGAGTTCACTGATGCAGCTGTGAAGTCAGGGCCTCGGGGGAACACCTGAGCCATGCTGGGATGTCCCTGAGGGTCCAGGGAAGAAGGACAATAGAACCAAGAGCCTTCTCTGAAGCTGAGAGTTCAGATTCACGTCCTGGTTGAGCTCATTACTAATTGAGCCCTGAGGAAGTCTTACCTATATCTTTGTGCATCATTCTCTGAGGCTGAGAGGCAATGACCGGCCCACTTCCTAAGGCAGGTGGGGACACTTCCAGATTGCCCAGGATGGTCCAGGCTCCTCTTCAGTCCTGGCATCCCATCCACTTTGTGCATCTGTTCACCATCTAAATTGCCTGGGGTGGGGAATAAGGTCCATGGCTCCCCCACAGGGGGTTGCCATGGTAATGGTTAAAGAGGCTTAGGAGAGGCCCTGCCATCCAGGAAGTGCTGGACAATTACTCACTGCCCATGTTATACCATTAAAGGTCAATCAGGACTGTCGCTGTCCTAGCAGGCTGATTAGAGCAGGGTCCGGCACACAGGTTGTTAAACTGATCTCGCCTTGAAGAAGAAGCACAAGGTGAAGCAGACACAGGTGACGGTGTGAAAAAAGAGGAGACCAAGCAGGAGGAAAAGTGATGGAGGAACCCAGTCCGACCCAGTAGTAGTAATAAGGGTGATGACGGCACAAACTCACAGGGGGATGTGCTTATCATTTAGAAAACACATCCTCCTCCCTCTTGCCTATGGCCACGTGTCGTCACTGCAGTCTCAAGATTGCCTTGGTTCCAAATTCACTGCCCGCTGGTTTGGGCATCGGAGCCTGGCTGCTTCCCCTTGGCACAGGCTGTGGTTCCCTGGTCCAATCCCCGGTGGATCCTGTCCCTCCCTCCCTCGTTCTTGGGAGGGACTAAGGCAGCTCCCTGGGGAATAAAGAGAGGAGCTGTGGCCACTCGGCCCACAGTGAACTCCTTGATCCTGCCCCCCCTCGGGAACAGCCACCAGGAGCCTCCTCGCCATGAAGCTGCTCGCAGTCCTCCTGCTGGCTGCCCTCCCCCTTTACTGCTCTGCAGGTGAGCTCTGTGCAGGGAGGGCCGCCTGTGGCCAGGGGGCAGCCAGGGCCCTGGGGAGGAGTCCCAGTTCCCAAGCCGCCGTATGGTTCAGTCCTATTTCCAAATTTCCAAGTAGGAAACCCCCACAGTCACCATTAATTACAAATAATCAAAGCAGCCGCTCCCTTGTGGCCTGGTCTCCTACTTTGGAACTGCATTGACTGTGTCATTGTCTTCAAGGTGACCCACCGTGGTCCCCTCTACCTTGAAGACAAGAGTGAGTCTCACGATGGAATACTGGAATGAGATGTTTCAGTGGGACGAGGGGATATGGCTTTGGGCCCCGATGTGTTTCCTAAAAGAAGCATCATGCATTTCCTTATATGTGGAGGAGATGGCAGCCCTGTGGAGGTGAAGGCCCGGGCTGCAGCCTGGGACTCGGCCACTCCACAGACATCTGCAGGGTTAATCTGAGCCCTTCCAGGCGGCCCTTGAGCTCCAGTGCCTCCATGTTCATGTTGCTGGAGGGGAGACCTCACCCTCTGTGGAGCCCACATTCAGCAGTGGAGGAGGAGGAGGCCCCGCCAGGATATGTGACATGTGTGACCTGACTCGTACACTTTACAAAGCTTTTTATAGGGCCTACCTCACTTGTTCCTAATGTAGGGAAAAAAGGTGATGTGCTCAAGAACTAGATAGAAAATTCCAGAAACAAGAGTTACATCAGCTCGTGTGAACTCAAGTCCTGAGCTTTCTCCTTGCAGGTTGGTTCAGGAGATCACTTCCTGTACCAGAACTTTTCTCTTTTTCTTTTTGGGTACCAAATATTGAATCCAGTGGTGCTTAACCATGGAATCACATCCCCAGCCGTGCTTTTTAAAATATTTTATTTTGAGACAGGGTCTCGCTCAGTTGCTCAGGGCCTTGTTAAATTGCTGAGGCTGACTTTGAACTTGCGATCCTCCTGCCTTGGCCTCCCAAACAGCTGGGATTAGAGACACGCATCACTGTTCCTCTTTATGCTGAATGTTGATGCTTAGTTTGAGTCAACAGAGCTGATTAACAGTATTTTGAATCCAGTAATTCTAGGGTACCTGAAAATCTTACCTGATGTTCTGAATGATGACAGAGTAGTGTGGCACGGCTTTGTACAAAGACAGAAGAACCACTGTTCAGTAAGTCCTATACATTGGACTACCTCATTTCTTATGTAATGGTAATCAAGATGGCACTGGGTTCAACTTCTCTGGGTTGCTGTGTTGGGTACAGCAAGTTCAGGGCTATAGGGAACCTCGGAGCCTGAACTTCCTCTTCTAGAATTGGGATCTCTAGCCATGCCCTCCTGAGATGTTCATGGATGAGTGACACCACAGGTGCTCCCCCTCATGGGTTCCCACCGCCAGTCGTGAGCCATATTCTGATGCTTGTTCCTAGGTTCTGGCTGCCAATTTCTCGAGGACGTTATCGCACAGGCAATTGATCCAGAAATATCCATAGAAGAGTTCCTAAGTTTCATTAAGGAGTTTGTGCGTAATGATTCCACTAAGACAGCCGTGGAGGAATTTAAACAATGTTTCCTGAACCAGTCCAACGAAACTCTGGCCAATGTTCAAGGGTTGATGGTAATTTGGGGTTCTTCTCGTGTAAGATCAGTGATTGGAAACAAGCAGGCTCTGAGATTTTTTAGTCCTAATGTCAAAGAAATTGGTGCACATGTTTTTTAAAAAATCATGTAATTTAGTGGAAGGGTGTTAATGACTTTTTCTTCAAGAAAGCCACCCAAGGCCCCAGGATTGGTTTTCTGTCTCACTGACACTCTTCAGGGAATGGCAGCCGAAGACAAAAGAAGGGAAAGCAGTCCCCGAGGTTGATCCCCACCTCCCAGCTCCTCAGAACATACACATGTGCACATACTCATCTCTCCATACACCCCTTGGAGAAGGCGGAGTTACACACACACACACACACACACACACATACACACACACACACACACTTTCTACAAAAAGAAAATCCTTGATTCTTAGGATGCCCTCACCTTTAATGACATTAAAGACAGGTCCCCTATTGCAAAACACCAAACATCAAGAGGCCATTTTGTAAACACTTTTGGAGGGGTCCCAAACGTACCATTGAGTCACATTCTTTGTTTCTGAATGAAAACATTTATGATGCACTTCTAATCAACCTACTTTGTCAGCATACATGTGTGGAAATTGTGGACCCTTTCACTTAGCAGCCATGAAAACCCAGGTAGAAGAGTTACACAATAGCATAGGTGATGGAGTATTTCAAATAAAACAATGAGAATTTCTTTCTAATGACAGATACTTGCTTATCTCTTTGGGAATATACTTAATATATCAATATTCTCTTTGAGACATAGAGTGCCTAAATTTCGGGTTAGACTCACCATTCACAGTGAGAAACTCCAGTATTGCATAGAACATGTGATAAGGGTGGAGGGTCTCAGGTTCTTTTCAGTAGGTTCTCACTTTTCAGGCCACAGAGGAATTCAGAAAGATCACATCCATTTACTTGAGCAGAGATTTTAACAATTCAGGGAGGAAGAGTGGTATCAAAACGGACCAAATTCTATCTTCAACACATACGACCTGTAGCACGTTTAATGAAAAGTTATTTTAAAGAACAGTAGTCAGGGGGTAGTCCTTGGAGAAATGATTCAGAAATATCAGCCATTCTTTGGAATTAATGAAAGTCTTCTAACAAAAGAACCCAGAAGTTGGTAACCGATCTTGCTTTCTGGATTCTGTGGGAGACTTGATGTTCACTAAAAAAAAAGAAGACAAGGAGCAGATATTTTTGGTTTTGAGTATTTGACATGGCAGGACAGAGTTGAAAATCTCAGTGACGTCCCTGCCTTTCTTTTCCAGAACATCATGTACAACAGCATTTACTGTGCACCTTTCTATGTTTCCACAAGAACTTGACTCAACTGCAAAACATGTTCAGAAACTGACTACGGATGCTGTCCTGCTCTTTCCCAATTTTGTTCTTCTACCTATAAATTGCAAGACAATTGTTGAAACCTCAAAAGCAATTTCAATAAATCACCTGCAATCACTAAAGCTCCTTTTCATTTTTCTGGGAAATTGGAGGTTTAGGAAGACTTCTGCACACACACCTGAGCTCGCTCTCTCTCGCTCTCTCTCTCTCTCTCTCTCTCTCTCTCTCACACACACACACACACACACACACACTGTTATTAAAGGTCTCCTGGCCATGGGATTGAGGCCTCTGAACAACACTTTTGTCCTCACTGCCTGCCCCCAAGCAGGGGTGCTCTCCTGGGAGATGGGAGACGGGTTCTCCCTGCCCTGTGTCCACCACCTCATCACACAACCTTCTGAGGCCTCAGACTGCTTGATTCTGAGCTCAGCTCCTGCTCAGACTCCGTGGAGAAGGTGCTCCTCCCTCCCACACAGAGCTCAGGAACAGCCACAGGAAGAGGAGGGGCCAGCTGGGGTGGAAGAGAGATGGTGACCCAAGTCTAGCCAGAAAGCATCGTTCTGCCTCCACTTTAACACACGTGCATGGATTTAGGCAAATTGTCCATCTGGTGGAGGTAGAAGTGACACCTGAATTCAGCCGCTTTTCCCAGAATAAGGGAATAGGCTGGCAATCGCCTGGGAAGGGTCATTGTCACCAAGGTGTTTTCAGCTTCCTGCTGAGGACATCCTGAGAAATGAAATGAAGTGTGAGCTCACGCAGGTCAGCTGTTTTAAACAGTGCGTGCTGTAGTCCCAATGATAATAAAAACAAAATCTAGAGAGCTATTTCCTTTTCCTCCTGGACACACGGGAGAGCCACAGTGTCCAGGGGTTGTGGCCATGTGGTTTGTGAGTTCTGGACAATGGAATGTGGAGGAGTGACAAACTTGTCCAGATATGGCCCAGAGAGCTACCTCCCCATTTGTCCCTTCTATCATCCACCACCACATGCAAGAGAGCCAGCAGAGATCTCAGGTCCTCGGACATCTGGAGCCACTTCATGCAAGATCCTGAGTCCCAGAATGACTGCATGGACCCAAGAGTGGACCCGGAGACCGGGCTGTGTGTGATCTGCTCCAGGTCACAATCATTGTAAACACTTATTTAAACTTAGACCAAAAAATTTTCAGAGAGGACTACGTTTCACCGGTGTTAGGACATTCATCCCCTGGTGTCAAGGAAAACTAGAGGGAATTTATTCCAATATGCTTTTATTTTACAATTCTCCACAGACGGTGCATCTTCTGCACTCTCTGCACCCTGGGGAACATACCGAGTCCCCCAGCCCCAGCATTCCTGTGTATATTGTGGGGTTCCCAGTGTCCCGGAAACCTATTGTATGGAGAAGTAACAATAATAAATCATCATTGTGGGATCCACTGAGGGAGCATGACAATAAGCACAAGGACCAACAGATGCGAGCTGTCAGGTCCACAGCCCACCTGTGCCCAGGCAGCCGGGTGAGCCACCGAAGGCCAAAGACAGTGGCTGGAGTCGATGTGTGAGGCACGTGACTTATTGGTGAAAGGTGACACCAGATGGGTGACGGTTCCCAGCAGTGCTCGGTGACAACAGACTGAACAGGTCCCCTCAGTCCCTCAGCAGGCCTCCGTAGGCAGTGCCTCCCCTCCCTGGTGGTGCGGATGCAGGGGTGGCCTGGAGGACGGGTGGCACAGGTGTGCCTACAGTGCCCCCAGTTCTGCAGCACCCTGCACGGCACATCGTGGGAGTTATCAGGGGGATAGACACATGGTTCTGTTTTCACGAGGGCCCCGTCACCTCCCTGCCCTGCGGTCAGCATGTCCAGCACCTTTCTACTCTCAAGTACCACCTTCCACCTTTGGAAGGTCTCTTGGTTAACCGAAGCCCTGGCCCTGTATTATTGAAGGCAGCGGGAGTTTCTTAGCTAAGGTCTTGACCTGGAGCTTGATACTTCCAGTTTGAAGAGAAAATAGAGCAATTGGGTAAAGTGCACAGGGAGTTTGAGTTACTCTGTCTCACGGGTCCCAGTTCCCGGTGAGCAGGGGTCATAAACAAGGGGGAACCTGCAGGCATGGGTACAAGCTCTCTCCTAATGACATTGGTCAATCCCGTCATGAGGCAGGTACGGCCATCAATAGGTGCTGCATGCCCACAACCACCCCCCAGGGGTGAGGCTGCTTCTGCATCTGATATTTGATTTTCCCAACCTGTGTGGTCCATGTTTTGGGGTGCAATGGTTATAGTATTGATTTACAGGGGTCTCACCCATATTTAAAGAGGGTGTTGAGGTATTACTCTTTGTTTCTTTCTACACAAGAGAAGAGCTCTCCCTTTCATTTACAGCTTTGCTGCCTGTAGCCACCCTGGGGCATCAAACACGGTGTACGTCACCAAGTGCTTACCCATGTCCTTTGTCCCTGCATGAAGTAGAAGACGTGTCTGGAGTCCTTTACAGTTTCATGTTAACATCTGTATGTCAGCAAATCTTGAATATTGTTCAATACTTTAAGCAACCTGATCACTCAGGATGAGAATACCGCAGGATTATGGTCAAACCCCATGTTTACAATGCCATATATTTTTGTTTTAGTGGTCTTTATGGTTTTGGTGGGGGAGTCCCTAATGAAATGGCATATTTTCCTCTAGGGGTTAATTTTTTTCTATTTCTTTGTCTTATAAAACTTTTGGCCCTGGACCTGGGATCCCCAACCACTGAGGCCTTATTTGCCATTCCCATGGCCAATAGAATACATGGATTCCCTGTGGCAGGTCATGTGACAGTGGCAATAGAAAGTCATCCTGTGTTTCCACTGGGGAGGATATATCTCCTTGATAAGCATCTTTTTGTGTGTGTTATTTTTTTTAAACAAAAAAATTTTAACAACTTTTCTTGGTAATCTTTCAATTCTCCATTTAATGGGAATTCTGATGTAAATATTAAAATGCTTATATTTTTAATATGGGTAGTAAGTATATAATGATAATAAATAACATACATACTGTTCATGGAGCCTTTTCTAGTGTGTAACACTATTCTAAGACATTGATTCTTTACCCCAAGAACCACCCATGCAGTGGTCATTGGGATCCACGTGGGGTCACCACGTTCTTGTGCTGACATCAGACAGGTGCTGGGGCACGTGCGGCTCTCATATATTTGGTGTCCTGATGGACAGTTATCATTGCTTGGGGGTGAATCGGAATCATATTTTGAGTTAGTTTCTGTTTAAGTGGGCCATTCATCCCGGCAGTCGACCCAGCTGCAGCTGGGCTATACGGTAAGTTGAAATGCCAGTGTGTGTCCAGAGCTCAGCCACTGTCACAGCATGTGGCTTGCTGGGTGTGCTTCCTTGTCATTGTTTATATCTGGAGGTGCCACGTATGGTGCCAAGCATTTGAGGTCTCGTATGGCTGTTGCCTTCTCTGAGGCCTTTCTGCAGGCCTATGCCTGTTGCGGTGCGTGTGGGTTTCTACTCATAGTAGGTCAAGGGCCCCCTGAAGCCCACCTGCCACTGTTGTGCAGGGCATGTCCCTTGAGCTACCTGCCCCACCCTATGAGGCACTGACTACTGTGTCATGGAACCGGCAGGGTAAGAGCCCCGGGCACAGAGAGCTTCCCTTCCCTTTCATTAGTGAAGCCGTCACATCTTAGTCTGTCACATCTCCAGTCCTCTACCCTTAGTTAGGTCATCTGCTTCTTGGTGACTTGCAGAGAAGTATGTCTGTGTGCTGTCACATGATGCACGGTCAGTTCCTAATGCCGCAGTTGTTTCCAAACGTATCTCTGTGTCTGCCCCCTACTCCCAGCTGTGACAAACGTCCTAAGTGAATTCAGTTTCAGCCCTGCTGAGCTACAGGAGCCACTTGAATCCATTAGGGCAGCTAAAAATATCAACTCTATAGGGTTGTTCTTGGACTAATGTGCTCAAGGAGTGTAATTACTCTACAACTATTTCTTTGTGGATTTTATCATGATGTGATGTTGAATTTTGTCAAAGGCTTTCTCTGTATCTATTGATATGTTCTTTTTGTTGTTGTTGTTTTAGTTGTAAAGCACTTATTTAACATTATAGCACATTGTGTCATTTGGTGTGCACTCACTGTTTTTTATTTATTATTTTCAGATCTACATGATAGTAGAGTGTATTTTGACATAATACATACAAAGAAAATACATTATTCTAATTAGAATTGCACTCTAGTGGTTGTGCATGATGTGGAAGTTTCACTGAACACAGGAAAGTTATGTCCAATTCATTCTACTGTTTTCCTAATCCCATCTCTCTCCCTTCCCTTCATTCCCCTTTGTCTAACCTGATGAACTTCTATCCTTCCCTCCCCACTGCCAATTGTGAGTCAACATCTACATATCAGATAGAACATTCAGACTATAGTTTTTTGGGGGGATTGGCTTATTTCACTTAGCATGATAGTTTCCAGTTCTATCCATTTGCCAGCAAATGCCATAATTTAATTCTTCTATATGGCTGAGTAATATTCCATTGGGTACACATATCACATTTTCTTTATCCGTTCATCTGTTGGAGAGCATAGGTTGGTTCCATAGCTAAGCAATTGTGAATTGAGCTGCTATAAATGGTGATGTGGCTATGTTGCTATAGTATGACGATTTTTTTAACCAATTATGACGTTTTATTGGCATATGACAATTTACAAGGGTTCCTGATCCATCATTATATATCACACTGAGCTGATTTTAAGACCTTTGAGTGTAGGAGTGGGATAACTGCGTCAAATGGTGGTTCCATTTCAAGTTTTCTGAGGACTTTCAGAGTGGTTGCAACAATTTGCATTCCCACAAGCAATGTTTGAGTACACATTTTTCCCCACATTCTCTCCAACATTTATTGTTACTTGTATTCCTGATAATTGCCAATCTGACTAGAGTGAGATGGAATCTCAGTGTAGTTTTAATCTGCATTTCTCTAATTGCTAGAGATGTTGAACATTTTTCATGTATTTGTGGATCAATTGTATATCTTCTTCTATGAAGTGCCCGTTCAATTCCTTTGCCCATTTATGGATTGGTTTGCTTGTGTGTGTGTGTGTGTTAATTTTTTTTGAGTTCTTTGGATATCCTGGAGATTAGTGCTCTATGCATATATGGAAAATATTTTCTCCCATTCTGTAGGCTCTCTCTTCACATTCTTGATTGTTTCATTTGCTGTGAAGAAGCAACTATCCATTGGTCATTCAATAGTGCATTATTTAGTCTCCAGGTTAGAGTAGCTTCTATTTTTTATTTTATCATTGATTTCTAATTTCATTCCATTATGATCCAATAGGATGCAAGACGTTATTTCTATTTTTGTATTTGCTTAGAGTTGGTTTATGGCCTAAGATAGGGCCTATTTTAGAGAAGGAGGCATGTGCTGTTGAGAAGAAAGTGTGTTCAGTCATTGATGAATGAAATACTCCATATATGCCTTTTAGGTCTGAATTATTAATTGATTCTTTTTTTAGTTCTATAGCTTCTTTATTCAGTTTTTGTTTGGAGGATCCATCCAGTGATGAGAGACATAATAAGTCTCCAGCACTATTGTGTTGTGGTATATTTGATTCTTGAAATTAAGAAGGTTTTTTTTATGTAGATGCTCCGTTGTTTGAGGCATAAATATTTACAATTGTTATGTTGATGTATAATTCCCTTAAGCAGTAAGAAATGTCCTTTTTATTCTTTCTGATTAACTTTGGCTTAAAGTCCACTTTATCTGATATGAGGATGGAAACCCCTGCTAGCAAAATTAAGCTTCAGAATAGACAATAAAATAAAAACCTTCCATGATAAATAAAAGTTAAAAGAATTCACAACAAGAAATCCAGCACTACCAAACAGACTCAATAAGGTACTTCATGAAGTCTGCTTGATACTTTCCAATGAATTTTTTACTTGGTTTATTGATTCCCTCATTTCGAGGGTTTCTGACTGCTTCTTCTTCAGGATCTCTGTTTATTGATGTGATCTATTTTCTCTCTGATTTTATATCTTATGTCATCTTTTACCTTGTAGATCAGTTTAACCATGAACTTTCTGAATTCCATCTCTGACATTTCTTCCACTGTGGTGTCAATGGAATTTATTTTTGAGGTACTCTGTGTTTGGGGGGATGGTTTGTTTCCTTGTTTGTTTTTTTTTCTTTTTCTCATATGTTTTGTGTGTCTGCCCACCTATCAGGATGGATCTGAAGTTGTAGAGTTTCTACCTTACAAGTTTATAGTGTCCCTCCATGTTACTAGTACCTCACAGATTGGAGTGGGGTGTCCAATGATAGCAACAATCTCTGCAAACAGTGTAGAGCAGTAGACTAGGTCCTTAGTTTCTATTTTGATATCTAGAGTGTTAATTGGTACAATATGCAGAAATAGTAGGATCATCAATTTCCATCAGTAAAAACAGTAAATAACCGTGAATTACGTCTGGCTTAAAAATCAAACAATAGGTGTGAAAAACCAGCCTCTACCTCAGAGCAAAGCCTGTCCAAGGAAGGGACATCACCTTTGTCCTTGGAAAGACCCACAGAGCACTCCTAGGCATATTCCCACCTTGCTAAGTTGTTTATCTACAAATAACAGGAGAGATCTGTTGCACCAGGTGTCCCTGACTCAGTCAGGCTAGGTGGGGACTCATAGCAACCCCCTAGCAGCCACCAATCAGCATGAGACAGGGAAATACCTGGGATGCCAGATGACCCTCCCAGTAGTTTATGGTGGTTGATAACATGTTGGGAAACCACGTAGTTCAGCACGAACACCCCTCATGGCTTAAACCAATCAGTTCAAATAAATCCCCCTCTGTAGTAACCAATTACCCCTACTCAACTTGTTCCCGCCAGTGAATGTGCTAATCATGTTTTAGAGTCGTTATTTGATTTTCCCTCGGTGTGTGATGATTTCCTAAGAAATGCTGATGTATGTGGGGGTCCCTGCCTTCTCCAAAGAATGTATAAAACTGCTGCAAACCCTGGGCTCCGGGCCTCTCAGCGTCACCAGTTGCTGTGTGTGCGCGCGTAGGACGGAGCTAGCTCGCAATAAACACCTCTTTGCTGTTTACATCAATCTTGGTCTCTGGTGGTCTTTTGGGGGTCCCGAATTTGAGCATAACAGGTGTTGTCTATGACATCTCCATATTAATTATTGCTGTGACATTGGTGGTAAGGACCAACATTATATACATCAACTAGTATTAAGAGGTGTTAAGGATAGAGTTGAGTACGAGGAAAGAATAAGAGATAGGAGGATAGAAAAGTGTTTGCAATTTTAGAGTGTGGATAGGGAAGATGCAGTTGTAACTTCGGATATGTTGTTAATGAGAAAGGGAAAGAAACATAGAAGAATATAAAGGAGGAGAAAGAGAATGGGATTTGGCTGTTGGCAATAAAAGAGAGAGAGAGAGAGAGAGACAGACAGACAGACAGACAGACAAGGGAGATAGAGTAGTGGCAAAGACTATACAAAACAAAATCAAAATATGCTACTCAAAAACCCTAACTCTGGGGCTGGGGCTGGAGCTCAGTGGTAGAGGGCTTGCTTCACACATGTGGGACACTGGGTTCGATACTCAGCACCACATAATAAGCAAAGATGTTGTGTTCGTTTACAACTAAAAACAAAACAAACAAACAAAAAACCCCCTAACCATCAAAACACAGAGCATGGGAAAATAACACCAAAAAAAAAAAAAATCTTGGTGAAGTGTTAAGAACTTAAGGCATCATTTCCACAATAGTGACGAAACAGTCAATGAGAGTACATATTCACTGTGCCCAGTTGATTTTCTTTTCATTTCTTCTTGAGGTATGAACCAAGCCTGGGAGTGTTGGCCATGAAGAGTCGAGTCCTTCCTTTTTATTGTGTTGCTTACGGAGTCAAAGGTTGGCGTTTAAGACTTCCCAATTTCCCTTCTTGGGAGATTAGTATGAGTGGACTGGGCTGAAGGACAGGGGACCAAGTCAATGTCTGGGGCAGATGGCCCTGGCAGGGAATGGTCCTGTCCAGTAAGCGGGGCTACAGCAGGTGACAAAGTGACAATATTCCTGCTGCCTGAGTTCTGGGTACTGAGCTAGGAGAAATGCTGCCTCTCTCTAATCTACCGTCTTGCCCCCCTCCTAGTGTGCATTCACCAGCATCTTCATGGGTTTTTGTGTGTGATCTTATCTTTGTGTGGCAAATTGCATTTATTGATTTGCATGTTGAACATCCTTGCATCCCTGAAATTTAGATCTTCCTAATATGTTTGTGGGTGTGTTTTAAGATTGTGGACTAAAACATCTTTTTTATTAGTGCATTAGAAATATACTTAATTGTCATGTTTATTGTGACATATTCTTGTATGCACGGAGGAATTTGTTCCATTTCATTTTCCAGTACTTTCCCAGGCAGCTCCAAGAGACCTGCAGGGAAGAATCAGTGATTGTGTGGGTGTGCCCCACCATCCCCATACCCCTGGGAATAACAGTAGTTACGCTGAACCCCATTATCCTGTGCAGCCAAAATACCACTGAAGCCCCATGTACTGATTCTCTGCAGCTGCAACAGTGTGTCCTGCACTTCTTTGAGGCATTCAGGATGGCTGTGGAAGTCTCCCTTGCTAAATCTCTGCTGCTCAGGTGGGTTTTCTGCCCTTACCTGGCTAAGGCAGTAGGTTATTCTGAAAGTCCTGTATTACAGAGTGCATCAAGTGTGATGGGTGTGCATGAGCCTCTGCCCTTGAATTGCTTGTAATTATGTCTCCTCACCTTCCTCCTGCACAGAGAGGGTGGTTCTGAAAGCCCCATGACAAACCCCAGGGCTTGAGATGTGGACAGTTTAAACTCTGCCAGACCATAGTTAGTAGGGCCCATGTAGCACTAAATCATCCATTTCAAGGTTCCTGTCATCAGCCTGCTGCAGTCTAGGGCTCATAGTGGGATCATCCACCAACTTATTCCTGATCCCAGAATGGAGAATAGATGCAGAAAAGGCCTTTGATAAAATACAGCAACCAGTATGCTAAAAACATTGGAGAAACTGGATAGAAAGAATTTAACTCAACATTTAAAGGCAACATGCAACAAACCCAAAGCCAGCATCTTTGGGTGAATGGATGAAACCAGAAAGTTTTTCATCTAAAATCAGGGGACCAGACAAGGATGTCACCAAACCAGTATGAAGCAAGAGAAGGAAATTAAAGGATACAAATAAAAAAAAAGAAAAAGACAAACTATCACTGTTTGCCGATGACATGATTCTATAGCTAGAAAACCCCCAAATTCTACCAGAAGACTTCTAAAGCTAATTAATGAATTCTGCAAAGTAGCAGTATACAAGATCAACATCATAAATCAATAGCTTTCCTACAGCTGCTGAGAAAGGAATCAGAAAACCATCCTTCTCACAATAACCTTAAAAATCAAATGTCTGGGAACTAATCTAACCAAGGAACTGAAAGAAGTCTACAGTGAAAATATAGAACACTGAAGAAAGAAATGGAAGAAGACCTCAGAATACGGAAAGACCCCCCATGTTCATAAAGCACAATTGAGTTTTCTTCAGCCATTAAGAAAAATGAAATGATGTCATTTGCAGGATGTGGGGGTGCACTCATGGATTTCAAATTAGTGTGACCACTATAGAAAGCAGTGTGGAGACTCCTCAAATAACTAATAATGAAACCAAAATATGACCCAGCTATCCCTCCTCAGTATCTGTTCAGAAGAATTAAAATCAGTACACTATCATGATACAGCCACTTTAATGTTTATAGCAGCACAATCCAAAATAGTCAAATTATGGAATCAACTCACATGCCCATCAACGGACGCATAGATCAAGAGAATGTGTACACACACACACACACACACACACACACACAATGGAGTTCTACTCACCCATAAAGAAGAATGAAATAATGGCATTTGCTGGTAAATGAATGGAAATGAAGAAAATCACACTAAATAAAATAAACCAGACTCATAAAATCAAAAGCCAAATGTTTTCTCTTATATGTGGAAAATAGAGCAAAATAAGACAAAAATTGGTAACAGGGGAGGGGATAATGATATAGGGTTGATCAGTTGATTAGAAGAAGGTGAATGAGAGGGAGGGAAGAAAAAGGAAAAGAGGTAGAAATATGAAATAAATTTAAAAATATGTAATATACATATATAAATGTATCAAAACTAATCTCACCTGCATGTGTATGTGGAAATACCAATAAAAATAAATAAATAAAAGAATGTAAGGAATAGAGGGAAGGAGAGAGAGTAAAGGGAGGGAGGAGGGAAGGAAAGAGGAGTAAAAGGGAATTGAAATGAAATTCCTTGCCTGTATTATTTTGTCAGAATGAACCCAAATCCTATGTATTCTTCAAATAAAATTTAAAAATAAATTATTCAATAACATCATTTCTATTAATTCTAAAAAATGAAATGGAGGACTTTGGGTTTTAGAGATGTTAAATATAGAATGTGAATTGTCATCCTGACTAGGGTGAGAGGAAACCTTAATGTAATTTTAGTTTGCATGTCCCTAATCAGTAGAGATAGTGAACATTTTTTCCTATATTTATTGGCAATGATGTGGGAAAAAGATACACTCCTAGATTGTTGATGGTACTTTAAATTAGTAACCACTTTGTAAAGCAGCATGGAGACACTTCAGAAAAGTAGGAATGGAGCCACCACATAACCCGGCTATTCCACTCCTTGTGGGGATATCCAAAAGACTTAAAATCACCATAGTGTAGGGGCATGGCCCCATCACTATTTACAGCAGCACAATTCACAAGAGCCAATCTATGGAATTAACCTAGGTGCCATTACACAGAAGAACGGTAAAGAAAATGTGCTATATATACACAAAAGATTATTACTCAGCCATAAATAAGAATTAAATGATGACGTTTGCTGGTAAATGGATGAAATTGGAGACAAACATGAAAAGTGAAATAAACCCCAAAGGTAAATGTTTTCTCTGATATGCAGAAACTAGGGAAAAAAAAAGATAAAAAGCCCAAGAAAAGAAAAGGGGGTGAGAACTTTCTTAAAATTGAGAAAGATCAGTGAAGTAGAGGTCACTTGTTGGACTGAGCGGGAGGAAGGATGCGATAAGGAGAGAGCAGTGGAATGAATCTGACCTCCCATTTGAGGGTTCATCCATGCACATAGCCCAGTGGGTCTCCCCATCATGGATATCCACAATGGCACTAATTAAGGAAAAAGTCTAGGTAAACAACAGAAAGATCGTAGAGTTGAGGAGTGGGATGGGGGAGGGAGGAAGGGAAGAACAGGGGAAGTACTGGGGATGTGATTAGAGCAAATCATGTTCCCTGCTTTTTTATAATTTTTTTCAAAATGAATCTTAATGTTATGTATAAATAAAAAGAGTCAAAAAAAAAAGAAAGAAAAAATGGAATTTTTAAAAAGGGAGATGATAGTACAGAGTGTGAAGACACCTGAGCCTCGCTGCAAAGAGCCCGGGGGATGGCATTTCTTAAGACCGTCCCCCTTCCCAGTTGTCACCAAACCAGTATGAAGCGCATGTCTGCCCTTGAGGGATGCAGGGGTTTTTTGTTTTGTTTTGTTTTGTTTCCTGAATTCAAATCTCCCTCCCACCTGCTCAAACTGCATAACTGATGGTGGAGTCTGTAATTCCTAAAACTTTTATGATTTTTTTTTCCAGACTCAACAATAGAGTTTGCCACCATCCCCAGATGGTCTTGCCACCTCTTCCTTATTGACTTGAGAGGGAGTCAGAAATCCAACTTGTGGTGTCCTCCATAGAGACAAATTCTAAACTGCATATACAAAGCTGGGCTAGTTCCCTCCTGTAAATAAAACAAAACCAAAACATCTTTCGTTTCTGTGAATACATCTGCCTTCCATCAAATTATCTTTCTGTCTTTACTAAACTTTAGGAAGATTGTGTTTCTGTGTGCACAAGTCAATGGCAAAAGGAGATTTAGAGTGAATGACATTTGGTTAAAAAGGAAAAAAAAAACTTCCGTTTGCCAACACAACTTATGATCATCATTGTTATCTGTCAATCAAACAGGCGACCACAATACACATCAAAATATTAAGTGCATGACTTGACATTGCATCAAGAACACTGTGGCATCAGGTTAATCTTTGTTCATCCCCTTCTGGAAACTCCAAAAAAATAACAAACATGAAACTTAAACAGCAAAAGCACAACACATTCAGCTGGGGTGGAAGAGAGATGGTGGGACATTTCCATTGTCCCCTTTAATGCAAGTGACCTGGAGGGATGAGAGTTCTTTTTTTTTTTTTTTCTGACCAGCTGCAGAAAAACTCGGAAGTTAAGCAAGGTGAATCGTATCGGGGAAGCCAGCCAGTCTCAGAACAGCACTCTCCTGGTCCATCTCATAAATCCTGATATCACTTGGCCTGCTATTCCATAGAGTGCCCACAGATTTTCTTTTTTTTTTGAAAGGCTTCAATCAACTTTTTGTGGTGGCCAAATGTAACTCTTGTCTCACTTGGGGCTAAACGTGGCATTACCATTTCCATCATCTTAAGTGGCTCCTGTTTTTGCAGGGAACCCAAGCTCTCCTGTCTTTTAAGTTCTCTTGTTGCTTGTGGCCGGCTGCCCACTAGTCTCTGGTTCGCAGCCTGGGACAGACTTTCACTTGGTGGCATGTTCCTCAAGCAAGGCCCAGCGATCTATTGGGAGTGGCGATGGTCAGCAGAGAGGGGGCCCCGGCTGCCACACTGCAAGGCTCTCCCCGCCCCCGTGAATCCCTTCAGTTCAGATCCTTCCTCTGGTCTTACAGATGCACTGGAGGAGAGCGTCATGTAAGTCCCACTGGCCCCTACTCCGCCGAGAAGGAAGTCAGCCTTGTACTAGAATCTCCATATCCAGGTGCACCTTAGGTCCTGGAGGGAAACTGCTGGACCCCTCTTGGAACTCTCATCAGCCTGGGATCCCGTGATGAACCCACAGGTACCTATTCCCGAAGGTTGTTGCATGTAGTGTTTTGTCAGATCACTGACCAGGAACAAGAAGGCTCTGAGCTTCTCACTAGTCGTGTCAAAGCAATCGGTGCACACGCTTGTAAAAAAATATCATGTGATTTCCTGTGTGGTGTTCATGACTTTTTCTTCAAGAAACCCACCAAGGTCCCAAGACTGTTTTACCACCTTACTTGGACCATCTCCAGTGAGTGATAAACTAACATGGCAAAAGAAGGAGAAACAATTCCAGAGACTGTGTACCCATTCACAC
Organism: Marmota flaviventris; assembly: GCF_047511675.1. NCBI lineage: Eukaryota > Metazoa > Chordata > Mammalia > Rodentia > Sciuridae > Marmota > Marmota flaviventris. Next base: position 10,677,725 of record NC_092506.1, on the reverse strand, counting down.
ACACACACACACACACACACACACACACACACACGTTCACTGGAGACCTCCTGGCTGTGGGATTGAGGCCTCTGAACAGCACTTGCCTCCTCACTGCCTGTCCCCAAGCAGGGGTGCTCTCCTGGGAGACAGGAGACGGGAGACGGGCCCTCCCTGCCCTGTGTCCACCACCTCAGCACACAACCTCTCTGAGGCCTCAGGCTGCTGGATTCCGAGCTCAGCTCCTGCTCAGACTCCTGCAGCCACCACTGTCCTCACGTCCACCTGGAGCCCTGCTTCTCGTGGCTTATGGTTCAGGAAAGAGGAGGACAGGAAAGACTCCGTGGTGAGGGTGCTCCTCCCTCCCACACAGAGCTCAGGAACAGCCACAGGAAGAAGAGGGGCCAGCTGGGGTGGAAGAGAGATGGTGACCCGGGTCAAGCCGGAAAGCATCGTTCTGCCTCCAGTTTAACACACGTGCATGGATTTAGGCAAATGCGGCATCTTTTTTTTTTTTTTAGTTAATTTTTTCGAATGCTGCATCTTGTGGACGTAGAAGTGACTCCTGAATTAAACAGCTTTTCCCAGAATAAAGGAAAAGGCTGGCAATCACCTGGGTAGGGTCATTGTAACAAAAGTTTTTCATGTTCCTGCTGAGGACATCATGAGGAATGAAATGCAGTGTGTTTTCACACAGGTCAACTGTTTTCAAAATAGTGTTTCCTCTAGACCCCTAATGTAACAGAAATAGGGACTAGAGAGCTACAATTCACAGTAGCTAAGCTATGGAACCAACCTAGGTGTTCTTCAACAGATGAATGGACAAAGAAAATGTGGTACATATACACAATGGAATATTACTCAGTCATAAAGAAGAATAAAGTTATGACATTTTCTGGTAAACGAATGGAACTGGAGACTATCATGCTAAGTGAAATAAGCCAATCCCAGAAAACCAAAGGCTGACTGTTCCCTCTGATCTGCAGATGCTGACACATACGAAGGTGGGCAGAGAATAGAAGTTCATTGGATTAGACAAAGGGGAATGAAAGGATGGGGATGGGAATAGAAAAGGCAGTAGAATGAAGTCAGACATAATTTTCCTATGTTCATATGTGAGTGCACAACCAGTGAAACTCCACATCAGGTCCAGCCACAAGAATGGGATCCTAATTAGATTAAGTTATACTCCATGTATTACAATATGTCAAAGATACTAGTGTCCGTTTATCTAAAAAGAACAACAGCAACAACAAGAAACTAGAGAGCTATTCACTGATGCATTTTCCTTTCCTCCAGGACGCACAAGGACATCATGGTCTCCAGGGGTGTGGTCATGTGCTGCATTCTGGCCAAAGAAATGTGGGGAGGTGACAACATCACGTCCAGATGTGGACCGTAGAGCAGCCTCACTATGGGCCCCTTCCCACATCTGGCACTGTCTGGGAGGACATCTGGTGCCACTTGTTGGAAGACCTGAGTCCCAGAATGACCACACGGCCCCAAGGGGATATCAGGACAGGGGCTAGGAGTGACCTGCTCCAGGTGATGATCCTTGTACCATCATTCAGAACTTAGCACTGGTGTTTTGTTTTGTTTAAATTTTAGTTTTTTAAGAAAAGCCGGTCCATTGTGACAAGGGGAAGCAGACCATGACTTAGTCTACTTTGTTTTTATTTAAAACCCCTCCACAGACGAGGCGTGCTTCCCATTCCCTCTCCCTGTGGAGACAGTGGAGGACCGAGGCAGCCCCCTGAACATCCCGCAGTCTGTTCTGTTCTGGTCCTCAGCAATGGCACTTGCTCGTTCTTCAAACAGAAAAGTTCAAAGAAGAAACCTAAGGTATTTTTAACAGGCGTTACTACAGGCAACTGTTGACTGTTGGACAGTCCTGAGCAACCTGGTCCCTGTGAGTGAGCATAGTGCTGGCATGTGGCCCATTCCCAGTAACAATGCCATATTTCTTGACCCAGTTGGTCCCTGTGGCTTTGGAGGGGAAGCCCGTAATGACCGGAGATTTTCTTTTTGTAGTGGCTAAAGATCTTTTTTTTTTTTTTCAGAGAGAGAGAATTTTTAATATTTATTTTTTAGGTGCTGAGGATCGAACCCGGGCCGCACGCATGCCAGGCGAGCGCGCTACCGCTTGAGCCACATCCCCAGCCCCGTGGCTAAAGATCTTTGGCTAGTAATCTTTTCTCAAACCACATCGTGTATCCCCCTCACTCACGGGCCTAGGAGTGTGCACCCCCGAGGGCTTATTCTTCATCCCATGTCCACTAGCCTTTATGGGTCCCCTCTGGCAGGTTACATGACAAAGGAACAGCAAGTCACCCTGTGTTCCCGCTTGTGGAGTACAGTTTGCTCTAATTTGGTCCCTGGTGCTTCCCATTAACTCCGTCTCCTGCCCCTATCCCTTTCCTCCACTCTATTGATCTTTCTGCTACTTATTTTTAGTTTTTTGTTTGTTTGTCTTTTGTTTTTTTTTCTTCTTTTCCTAGTTAGTGTTTTGCGGGTGTATATGATGGTGATATTCACTGCGGTATACTCATATACGTATGTAGGAAAGCCAGGTCAGATTCATTCCACAGGATTCTTGATTGACATCCTATAGGGGCCAGGACATGTGCTGCAGTCATGGTCATTAATTGTCCTGACGCTGCTCATAGTTGTTTGTCCACAGTGACAAGGTCTCCCACGTTTAGCTGCTGTTTTAGGGGGTCACTCATTCATGAGATTAATACTGCCGAAGGTGGGTTATAAGATCATGGAAATGCCAAGGTGTACTCAAATGCCAGCCCACGTCAGCTTACTACTGCGGGCAGTAGGATGCTTCCTTGTCACGGTCCATGTCTGTGGGGGTGGCATCAGGCATTTGAAAGCCATGGCTGGCTGCCTTCTGTGGGGCCCTAGTGCAAGCATATGCCTGTAATAGCCCCGTGCTTGAGCGTGCCTGTTCATGTTAGAGCCGCCTTGCAGTCTTCTGATGGAGCGAGGGTCCTGTGAGGTTCCCTGCCATCGCTGTGCAGGTAGCCTCCCCAGAGCTACCTGCTCCATCACCCGAGCCTCTGGCCTCTGCTGCTCTATGGGACAGACAGAGTAAGAGCCACCAAATGAGGTCTGATGACTTGGTGGGAGCTCCCGTAGTTTGCCGTTGGCCACAGAGATTTTCTCCCCTGTGACCTGCCTTCTGTGCAGTTGAGCCACGTGTTAGACATCTACCTTCACTTGGGTCACCTGCTTCCTGGCACCTGGCAGAAGAGCGAAGCTGCGTGCTGCCACATGATGCACAGTCACTTCCTAATGCGGCAGTTGTTTTCAGTGTCTTTCCATGTCCTTGTCCCCTTCCACAGCTGTGACAAGGATCCTAAAGGAACACACTTATTGCTCTGCTGTGGCCACAGGACCCCCTCAAACCCATCAGGGCAGACAGAAAGATTGAGCCCCTAGGGTTGTGCTTGGACTAATCTGCCCCAATCTTGCAATTGCTCTCCAAATATTTCTTTGTAGTTTTGTTTTTGGTACCAGGGATTGAACTCAGGGGCACTCGACCACTGAGCCACATCCCCAGCCTTATTTTATATTTTATTTAGAGACAGGGTCTCACTGAGCTGCTTAGTGCCTCGCCATTGCTGAGGCTGGTTTCCAATTCACAACCCTCCTGCCTCAACCTCCCGTGCCACTGGGATTACAGGTGTGCGCCACCACGCTCAGCTCTTTGTGTTTTTTATTTTTTTATTTTTAGTTGTACATGGGCACACTACCTGTATATATTTTTATGTGGTGCTGAGGTGAGGATCGAACCCAGTGCCTCATACATGCTAGGCAAGCTCTCTACCACTGAGCTACAGCCCCAGCCCCTCTTTGTAGTTTTTATCATGAGGTAGTGTTGAATTTTGTCAAATTCTGCCACCTATTGATGCGTTCATGTCATTGTACTTCATTGTATTCTTGTGGTCAATTACTCTATGGGTTTGTATATATTGAACCAATCCTGCGTTCCTGGAATTAAACAAACTTGGTCATGTTTTACAATCCTCTTAATGTTTTTTTTTAAATATTTTAAACTAAACTAAATGTGTCTTTTTTTCGTGAATCATACTTTTCTATTAAAGAGGGGTTCCACTGAGACATATTCATAAGTGCATATGACATAATTTGCTCCATTTGATTCCCTAGTCATTCCTCTTTCTCTCCTCTTTTCACTCCCTGGACCCCCATTTTCTATTCTACTGGTCTCCATTCTATTTTTGTGAGATACGACTTTTACGTTCCTTGTTCGATTCTTGCTCCTGCATGTTAGCAGAAACATTTGACCTGGGACTCTCTGAGTCTGTTTCGTATCTCTCAGCCTGATGTTCTCCAGTTCCATCCATTTACCAGAAAATGGTACCAGTTCATTCTTCTTATTTACTTCTTAACTTGAATGTAAGCGTAAGTCTTGAACTCATGGTAGTGCCATTTCATGTAGCATCCAGAGTCTTGATGGCCGTTGCCATAGAACTTCAGTCACTGTCGGAGTGAAGGGCTTTGGTTTCATTCCTGGATGACATACTCAAAGGGACCAAACTGTAACGAGTTTCTCTCATGTCCACGTTAGTTGAAAACAAGCAACGGGCCTTTCTTTTTTTGACAAAAGAGGGCTCTGCATCCTCATGGCCTGTAAACACAAAGGCTGTCTTTTCCAGTTTCATGTACATGAAGTAGGAGAGAAGAGACCGAGGGCCACAGAGCTGGTGAAACTGCGAGACAGAATCTGAGGAAACTACTTTAGGGTTGGCTATTGTGGGTGGGGGGCTGAAGGGGAAAGATGTGGTCGTATCCGTGTTTGGGAAGGTAAAGGAAGAAGGGAGGGTGGAATTGGAGAGGGGGCTGCCTTATTTGGAGAGGAACGAGGCTGCCTGAGTGGTCCATGTTGAAGGGACCATCTGAACCCTGCACAGGTCTGAGTGTACTGACATGAGTTATTCTGCGACCCCTGGGGCTTTCATATGAAGAAAGTGTTGTCTACATTTACTGAGCTGCAGATGTACTGATGGCTTTTCCAAGGGCATACAGTCCTCAGAGCCCAGAGAGGGAACATTATATTAAGACCTCAAATACTTAATTGTCCTGTTTGGCCTTTCTGCCTCTTCCCTATTGACCTGGGAGGACATTGGGACGTCCAACTAGCAGTGTCCTTCAGACAGATAAATTCTAAAATGGATTATGTAAACCTTAGCTAATTTTTTTTCTGTAAACACAGCTAAAACATCTTTCCTTGCTGTTGCAATAACTGCTTTGGATTTATGTTCCCTGTCTTCAGAAAAACCTAGGAAGATTAGCGTTTCTATCTACAGAAGGAAATGTCAAAAGGAGATTTAGAGAGAGTAATATTTGTTTTAAAAGGAAAAAAAAATCCTGCCCTTTACCACTACAGGACTATTCTCATCACATTTCTGTCTGTCAACACACCTGACCACAGTGACAATCAGCACATGGCACACATCACCCGAGATTGCATCAGGAGCACATATTGAGCCGAAGTTAATCTCTTTCCATCCTTCTTGTGACTACTCCAAAAATAACAAACATGAAATTTAACAACAACAACAACAAAAAAAAACCAAAGGAACAAAGTCGTCAACTGAACAGTGTGGTGGAAAAATAAATTGCCAACATTTGGTTACAAGTGTTGAGGGGGTCCTGACGGAGGGAGAGCAGAGAGAAGGAAATCCGTGGAGAATCAAGAGCAGAGGACAGGGTGATGGCATGTCCTGGAGAAAAGGTCAGAGCCAGGAGCCAGAGGGGAGAAGAAGACACGAGGTTTTGGGGAGCACCTGGATAATTTTGGGGATTGCAAACTGGGAAGGATGAGATAGAAACCCAACCAGACACCGGCAGCTTCCTGTCACCTCTGCCCTTCGTCCATAAGTGTTCTCTGCACACACTTTTACTGTCCTCCTCAGTGCAAGGGAGGGATGCTGGGGTGCAATGTCTCTCTGGTCAATGACAGAAAACTATGAAGCAAAGCAGAAAAAATGGCGTCAGTAACCCAAAGTGTCTCTGTTGATGGATTTCTTGCTCCATTTTATGAATCCTGAGATTATTTGGCCTACTTCTCCTGGAAGTCTTAACAACAACAACAACAAAAAAAAAATATTTAAAGCTTCATTCAACTCCTCATCGGAGCCACAGTGCCCCTCCTTTCACTTGCTGGACATAATTATTTATGTACGTTCCCCTTTCTAAGTGGCCCGTTTGGGCAGAGCGCTCTTGTTTCCCAGGATGTTTGTGGCTTCCTGTCCTCAATGCTCTCATTCCCAGCACGGGGCAGATTTAGAAACGGTGGCATGTTCCTCCAGCGAGGTCCAGCACCCTACTGAGTGGGCGGATGGTCAAGAAGACATGACAGGCCTGGGCCACCTCACTCGTGGCCATTCTCCTTGTGGGTTCCTTTATGTAGTATGGGTACCCTGGGTAGACCAGATGTATCAGAACAGAGCCTCACATGAGGCAGCAGTCCTGAGCCGAGGGAACGAGAACCCTTGATGTTCAGGGGTTTACCACAGGCTGGAGGAAAACTGCTGGGGAACAGTCTGGATCTCTCATTTCCCTGTGGAAGTGCATAGGAGCAGAGCCCCACAGCTCACTGGAACGTGGCCTGTGTGTGTGTGGTATGGGACCATGAGGGTTTCCAGCACTTAGAGCCTGCTGGTCCTTGGTGGGTCCATTCTTGCTTTGGCGCTGCATCTATGTATTGATCTTATCAATGCCTGGGTCTGGGGTGGAATATATGGATACAATTTGGTCGTCAAGTCATGCATACATGTTGAAATATCTGTCATTTTTTAGTAGAAGTGAACCACGGAGGTTCATGACTAAAGCCAGAGGACCGGAAGATCAACAGTGAGTAGAGCTGGGTAGGGTGTACAGGTGTCCCCCCACCCTACATGTCCTTGGTCTGTTTCTGTGATTTTGAAGTGAATTTCAAATAGAGCTAAGAATGTATCATATGAAGAAACGTCTGCCTTCCCTGGAAAGAAGTCCTTTGTCCACGCAGAGAGTGTGGATCGGGCGTGTAGTCAGTGGATCGTGTGATGAGCCCACTGGTGGGAGGTGATGTATGAGTCAACTTGCCGGTGGATGAAAGGTCTCCATGGTCAACTGTGTCCGGGATTATGTCCGAGCTCTCTGCACTCTTAGGAACAGCACAAATAGGGTAGGACACAACATGACAACGTGTTAGCTTTGGAAACTGTTGGTTAAGAAAGCCTTCCTGCTTTCCCCTTCCTTCTTGTTCCTGGGGTGTGAAAGAGAAGATGGATTTAGACAAAGAGGTCCATCTGGTTGCCATGATTAGGTGCATAAAGGGAAGGAAACAAGTTCAGATGTCCAGTGACCTGTACAGTGGGCCTCCCTGGGCACATGAGAGCTTGCAGCCAGAAGTCTGGGGGCTTTGGGTGTGCTAGGTCTATGGCAGGGGTCTGTGGCATGTGAGTGGTAGCTGCACCAGCTTGCTCACTACCCTGAAGACCTCTAGGGCAAGAATGGCACCAGATAAGCAGGATCAAGGGAAGAATAAGAGAGCGTCTCCATGGAGTCTCTAACCTGGGGTATGTTGGTGATTTGGGGACTAGCAGAAGTTCTTAGAGCTTTGACTGAAAAACCTGATATCATTGTGGGGTTTTTTTCTTTTTTCCTGCTTCTGGGAATTGGACCCCAGGACTTTGCTCATGCTAGGTCAACTATTTACCATGGATTTACACTACCCGATCTACATATTTAATATTCAAAAAATATTAAATGTGGGCTGAAGTTGTAGCTCAGGGGTAAAGCACTTGCCTTGCACGTGTGAGGCCCTGGGTTTTATCTTCAGCACCATATAACAATAAATAAATAAAATAAAGATATTGTGTCCATCTACAACTAAGAAATAAATACATTTTTAAAATTTATTTTAAAATATTTAATATATGCGACAAAAAGCTAATGCATGTTTTCAGGAACTTAGCCAAGTATTTTTATATCTATGAGTGGTGACATAATATCATTATTATCATTATTGCTAGAACAAGGGAATTTTATTCCCCTTTTATCTTTCTAGATTAAATCATGAGGGTTGGGGTTGTAGCTAAGTTGTAGAGCAGTTGCCTAGCATGCATGAGGCACTGGGTTTGATCTTCAGCACGCATAAAAATAAACAAATAAAATAAAAGCATTCTGTCCATCTACAACTACAAAAAATTTTTTTAAAAAATTTTTAAATTATGAAAATGTCATGTGAAGGGAAAGATAGTAAAGAATGACTCTTGAGGGAGCAATGTCTTTTTGTACTTTGAACTCCTCTGAGCTACAGGCCAATGATGACATCGTGATCTATGACTCAAAGTCCTTCTTAGCAATTTGTCACCCACTAAGAAGTTTATTTCCATATGGAGATCTTGTATTCAGCTAACCTGATGGACTTTTATCTGTCTTAATAATTTTCTCAATAAATTGTTACAGAATTCTCTGATAATTAAATAGTTATAAATAGTGACTGATTTGTTCATGTTATCATTTTTATTTGTTCTAATTAGTTTTACAAGACAGTAGAATGCATTTTGACACATCATACATCAATGGAGTATAACTTCTCATTCATCTGGTTGTACATGATGTAGAAGAATCACATTGGTCGTGTTGTCATATAGGTTCATAGGGTAATAATGTCTGCATCATTCTACTACCCTTCCTACCTCCATGCCCCTCTCCTCCCTTCACTTCCCACTACCTAATCCAAAGTACCTCTATTTTTCCCTAGCCCCCACCTTGTTGTGAATTAGCATCTGCATATCAGAGAAAACATTTGGTCTTTGGTTTTTTGGGGATTGGTTCCATAGTTTAGCTGCTATAAACATTGATGTGGCTGTGTCACTATAGTATGCTGATATGAAGTCCTTTGGGTATATACTGAGGAGTGGGATAGCTGGGTCAAATGGTAGTTCCATTCCAAGTTTTCTTAGAAATCTCCATACAGCTTTCCATAATGGTTGCCCCAATTCGCATTCCCACCAGTAATGGATGAGTGTGCCTTTCCTCCAAAATCCTTGCCAATATTTATTGTTGCTTGTATTCTTGATAATTGCCATTCTGACTGGAGTAAGATGAAATCTTAGAGTAGTTTTGACTGGCATTTCTCTAATTGCTAGGGATGTTGGACATTTTTTCACATATTTGTTGATGATTGTATTTCTTCTGTGAAGTGTCTGTTCGGTTCCTTGGCCCATCTATTGATTGGGTTGTTTGTTTTCTGGGGGGTTGAGTTTTTACTCTTTATGATGCCACTATCATTATTAGCTAAAAGAAAGTTTTGCATCCCACTGAAACTATATAAGGATGATAGCTGTGTGTTTCCAGATATAACCAGCTCACTCTCAGGTTTTTCAATGTCACCTGGGTTTACTTTCAAGAGTAAAAATTAGAACCAGGTCGTCTATTCTACTTTTAAGAATAAGACAGTATTCATAACAGAATGTTTCCTTCAGGTAGTGTACTTTTTGGGGCATTCCACACAGTGTTAGTTTCTGTTGGGAGTCACCCCGGCTCCAAAGACCAACTTCCCCATCCCCTGAGAAGAGCCGTCCAATGGTGAGCCCTGCTGACTCACATAATCCTTACCCACCAATCAGACTAGCCCTGCTGGCTCACATGATCCTTACCCACCAATCAGACTAGCCCTGCTGGCTCACATGATCCTTACCCACCAATCAGAAAGTGCCCAGTGCCAATTGTCAAACTGTTAAACCTTTAAACTGTCATAACTGTCAAACTGCCCCCGGCTCTATAAATATGCAGAGCTGTTCCTCAATAAATGGGCACTTCTCTGATGACAAGCTTTGTCCTGTCATTCTTTCAGTTTCCATGAAACTCCCCATATTGCTTACATTTGTAGAATTCCACCCCACGAGGCATTTTCACAGAACATTGCCACTATTTTTTTTACAGTAGACAGCTTCCCTGTGTTTTTTGCTTTCACAGGACTTTGATCCAGTGTGCTTTTTCACACACGGACTCAGCATAACCTGTTACCCACGGTTCTTCTACTGAAGTTTTCTTGCTGCCGTGTGTTCCTGTAAATCTGTGTTTTGAGGCGAGATGACTGGAGGTGTTCCCACACACTTGGTAGTAGAAGTTATCTCCACTGTGTCTTTCATGAGTGGTAGGAAGGTTGTTAGTTAGTGAAGACGTCCCTCATTCTACACTTAAAATATATATATATATATATATATATATATATATATATATAATATATATATATATATATATATATATATATATATATATATATATATAGTTGTAGTTGGACACAATGCCTTTATTTTATTTATTTATTTTTATGTGGTGCTGAGGATCGAACCCAGGGCCTCACACATGCTGGGTAAGCACTCCACCACTGAGCCACCACCCCAGCCCCCCTCATTCTACATTTGTGGTAAAATTCGTTCATGTTTGGGAAAAGACCTGAGATTATAGAAAGCTTTGCCACGTTGCTTATAAATATAGGGTGTCAGGTGTTAATTTTCTTTTTCTTTTTTTCCCTCAAGATTGTTTTTACGGGTGCCTTATTGAGTTGGAAGAAATGGTGAGGTTCAGAGTTTCATATTTGTACATTTGAGAATATAACAATATGATTTGGTCCATTTCATTCCCTTCGCCTCCCATTTTTCTCTTTTCCTTCCTTCCCTTGGTCCTCTTCCTTTACTTACAAGTCTCCCTTCCCTTCACATGAGATCCCACTGAAGCCAGAATTAGACAGGCAGGCAGTATAGATAGGTAAATCGAGTCAGGTCAGATCAAGGAGGCCAGTTTGAGTGAGTCTGGGCAGTTGGAGATGGTCCTCGGTCCTGGGGGGCGGGGTATTGAAATGCCTTCAGAGCCCTTCCTCCACCCTATCAAGAACCTGCCCCTGCTCCAACCTGCAGCTCAGGTAACTGTCCCAGGAATGGCCCCTCCCTACAGCGAGTTATGAAGTTGTTAATTAATGTGTCCTGGGCCTCCCCATCCTGCCCTTCCCCCTGCAGCCCACCTGATTCCCACCTTTGGCCATCAGATGGAGCATTTCCTGGGCCTAGTCATATGCAGGAACCAGAAAGATAAGGGGAAGAGGGCAGGAAAACAAAGGAAGTGTCGAACCTGCGATGTGACTCCAATTTTAAAACAAATTAAAGCAAGCTTATATTGTGTACACAAGAGAGCTGACCAGCGACTGCCTTACTGGGCCAGAGGACAGCACCTATGCTCTGGGAAGAAAGGTTTTTACAGCACAAAAAGTTACAAAGGGGGGTGTCTTGAGAACTCACAGCTAACAGGGTCCTGGCAAGTGTAATACAAGGGCAGATAGCAGGTTAATGATCTACATAGCTTAACATTTCAAGGTAGGGAGTAAATGGAGATTCCAACATCACAATTTATGAGGCACACCGCTGAGGTTTTAGTGAAGGAGAGCCAGGCATGGGTGAGTTCAGAGCATGGGCAGGAATCTCAAACAAGTTTCAGAGTTTGGTCAGGCCAGATAGAAATCTTAGTATTTTATAGTTAAACAGAAATGAACGTTTCATGATTTTGTGATGAGATGGCTCCCCATCTTAAGATGGAATTAGGCTGGGTTCATCAGAAGCCTAAGACGTATAAAAAGGCAGAACGCCTCACTTCTTGGGATACCAGGATACCAGCTATGGCCCCTTTCTCCCTCCCGGGAGAAGTCTGTTACCCCTTTTTAAATAAACCCTGCTTTATATGCTCGCCTTGGTGTGCTTCTCCAATGTTCAAACTTCAACATGTAGGGGAACAGAATTCATCACCAATAACTGGCGGTATCACTACCAATTTTTTTCCTTTTTTTTTCTTTTTTTAATTTCTGGTTTCCACATATGAGAGAAAAACAAATGACCCTTTACTTTCTGAGTTCGATTTTTTTCACTTAACATAATGTTCTCAAATTTCATCTTTTTTTCCTGCAAAATTAACACCTGACACCTTATATTTATAAGCAACGTGGCAAAGCTTTCTATAATCTCAGGTCTTTTCTATAATCTCAGGTTGTTTACGGATGAAGAAAACTCTATTGTGTATATACATCACATTTTCTTTATCCGTTCATCTGTTCATGGGTACCAAGGCTGGTTCCGTAACCTGGCTATTGTGAGTCATGCTGCCCTAAATACGATGTGTATGTATCAGTACAGTATGCTGACTTTATTTATTTAACACAAATACTGAAGAATGGCGTAAATGGTTTGAATTCTTTTATATATTTGCACGTAATGGGAAGGATTAAAAAATTTTCCCACATTGCCTACATACACAGGGTCATTTCCAATGTGTTTCTTTAATGTATTTCAAATGACTGGGACCACAGTAGGCTTCATAAAGTTGCTTATACATTGTTTCTCTGGGTGGTGAGATTGTTCATCTATTCAAAATTCACCAAAAACCTGAAACCATCCTCACACTGCTGACATCCAAAGTGAGGTTTTTTTTTCTTCACAGTTTTGAATGGAACTGGAGCAAGCAAAGTATTTCTCACATTTGTTACCATCAGAGGGCTTCTCTCCAGTGTGAGTTCTTTTTTTTCTTTTTCCTTCCAGGGGACTGAACCTAGGGGTGCTCTACCTCTGAGCTACACCCTTACCTGTTTCTATGTTGTATTTTGAGACATTTCTTTCCATGTCCTGGTTAGCCTCAAACATGCAATCCTCCAGCCTCAGCCACCTGAGTAGCGGGGATTGCAGGCATGTGTCACCACACCTGGCTTCAGTGTAATACCTTTTAAGTACTTGAAGGGAACTGGAACAGCCAGAGGTTTTTCCGTATTGATGACATTCGTGGTGTTTCTGACCAGTGCAATTTCTTTCATGTGCGAGAGAGGGGCTGGAACAGTCAAATCATCTGCCACATACTTTACACCTACCAGGCGTAGTTATAATGTGTGTTGTAATGCACGTACGATGCAAGATGAGTAACAAGCCTTTCCCACCTGTGTACCTACACAGAGGTTCTCTCCAGCATGGATTCTTGCAAGCATTTGAATTTAAGTGCATCTGCTGAAGGCTTCCCTTCTTTTGCTTACATTTGTGTGTTTCTCTCCAAGGTGAGCTATTTCACGATTGTGAAGAGAACTGAGGAGCCTCAGAACTAAAACTTATGACAGTGTTTACCTTCACATGATTTGGGGATCACTTCAAAGATTTGGGGATCACTGAAGCCTTCTCTGCCTTCCTCACCCCTGTGCAACTTCTGTTCATATTCCTGAGACTTGTGCTTTGTGTCTAGTGTGAGCTGAGCTGCCTACCTGGGGATGAACAACCACGAGCTCTTCTCCACATGCACAGCTTTCGCATTGTTTTCTCCAGGAGGAGATTTCGGTTTGTTTGTTTGTTTGTTTCCAGTTGGCCCTGGAGTCGGACTGGAGATCTCTTCACATGGGACTGCTGTACTTGAGATTTCTCCTCACATTTATTTGGCTCACCTTCAATGTTGTCTTCTTCTCATGATTTTCCTCTCAATAGCCAAGTTCCTGAAGTTTTCCCACGTAACACCCCCGTAGAACCTCTATGGGGAAGGATCTTGCAAACAACTACATCTGCCAAGGTCCACAATTCCACTTCTGGGTTCCAGTTCCCCAAGAGGTGTCCTCACCTGTCCCAAAGTCGGTGGGAGTCAGCCCATGTGGCCTCTCTCAGCAGCACACTCCGCTATTCGGAGGAATTTGATTTTTTTATTGTGTATCTCATGCTTTTCCTTCTTCCTGGAAATTGCTTTTCACTTTCTGTTCCTATCAATTTGACTGTTATAGATACATTTTCTCTGTGAAATCAAACTGTATTTTCCTCATTGTAACTAGCTGATTGCACTTTGAAAGATGTCCTCCAGATTCATCCACACTGTAGCCTTGGACAGGATTTCTTTGCTTCTAAGGCCCAATAATAATACATCATATGGACAGACCCCATTTTATTTTGTGATTCTCTGTTAGTGGACATTCAGGTGGTTTCTGCTTCCTGTCTATTGTGAATTGTTCCTCTATGCATGGGGCTTTTCAAGTATTTTATTCAATTCTTTGGGAAATATACCAGGAAATTGAACTGCTGGATTCATATTAAAATTCTATAATCAACTTTGGAGGAACTTCCACACTCTCTTCTTTAGCAACTACCACATTTTAAATTCACATCAACAATGCCCAGGTTTCCTCTTTCTCCATATTTTGTAGCCAAAATGTGTAATTCTGTTGTTTTGATAGTAGCCATGCTGATAAGTATGAAAGGCCTCTGTGAGTAGGTATATAAAATGCAGCAAGAAAACTCTGAGAGAAGTCTCTCAAAGCATCACCTCACCACCCATGCTAATATCATCACCCACAGAGCCAAATATCTTTCAAGGACTCCCAGGGGATTGGATTGTAGAACTAAGACAGAAAATTCCTCTACTCACGTGGAGCAGGGTGGACCAGTATTGCACAGCAGGTAAGGAGTGTGATCCTGTGGCTAGCAGTTGTCCTCACCTTCCATTGCGATCGGCCCAAGTGAGACAAGCTTGGGTGGAGGAGTGGGGATTGGCAAACCCAGGAGGCAGGCAGGCAGTGGGTGTCTTCTCTGTCCACCTGTCAGTTCACTCCCATTGTCTTCTCCAGGAGGGGCCATGAGCAGAACAGTCACAGGAGCTGTCAACATCTCTGACGCTCACTGCCTCCTGACTTCCAGGATCTAGCTGGGGTCCTTTCATCATCTTTTTGGCCTCATTGTGGTATAAAGCCCTCAGCTGAGACAGGGGGCTTCCACTTATTGCAAGAATGTTGAAAACTTTTCTCTGCTGTAAATTGCACCTCCAAAGAAAGACTATTCACAGTAAGACCAGCTAAAGAAGTGGTGGAGCTGTTGTTTTCCCCAAGAAAATTCTCCAGCGAGGGAGGTATTTATTAAACTATGTTTTAAGTTCTTTATGTGGTGAAGAAGGTGGGATAAAAGAGGCTGAGAGAGAGAGAGAGAGAGGAAATGTCTTGTTCAGAAGGAGCAATGGGAAGAGGTGGGTACACACATGCAGAGGGGATTGAAGAGGAGTCGTCTTGTGCACCTGCTCTCCCATGGTCAAAGCCAGATACTTTGCATCCCAGGTACCCTGGTCTCTCCTCCCAATGTCAGAACACCCTGGGCCTCTGAACCAAGACAAAGGACAAAGACATAAACATAAAAAAGCACAGAGCCAAACTGTGACTCATTTGCAGAGGCACCTTATTGTGCATATGGAAGGCAGGGCAGAGTTCCCAAGGGTTGTTGTCTTGGGCTCTATCCCAGTTGGAATGGAGGCAGGCGTTGGGATTGACACTGATGGATGGTATCAACCCTCAACAGGAAGGAGGGCTGCAAGCCAGGCTTTGTGACCTGCCACATGCTTCTGTGGGCAGGACCTGTGTGATTGACTAGGTATAAATAGCCCCGGACTCCACAGGCTGCACAGGCTCCTGGGGTGAATACAAATCTCTCATCCTTTGTTAAAGCTCAAAGCAAAGAAAGCACCATGAGACTGTCTGTGTGTGTCCTGCTGGTCACTCTGGCCCTTTGCTGCAAACAAGGTGAGTATCCATGGTGGTGAGGCTAGCACCAGCCCCTGGTGAGCACCTGTCTCTGAACACTAGATAAAGCTGTTGGAGTAGGTGGGGTAAGGAGGAGATCTGAACCACAGCCATGTGCAGAGTTCTTCTGTTTGTGAATCGACTGTTCAAAACTCAGGGCTCCTTTCATTAACTCCTCAACACCTAGAAACTTTTAGAGAAAGTCACTCCAGGCAAATGTTAGGAATTAGAGGCAGACACTCCCTCTTTCCCTGCGATCTGTACTCGGAACACTGCAGAATATCATGAGAGATCTGAGTGTGAATTTAGGCTCTGTCATTTACCAGCCTTCGACCCTGGGCCAGTGCCCCCCCTCTCCAAAATATAGGTGTGTTTATAGAAACCAACCTGAATAGCTATGAAGATGGGCTAAGATAATTCACGTCACGAGTGCCCCTATATAGCCAAGTCTGTAATCATTAGGTTTGCTCCTCAGAGGCTTTTAGGTGCCACTTGAGCCTACAGCTTAGCCCCTGAATGCAGATGCATGAAATGTCCCTGCTAGACAGATGTGTGGAGGAATCCCAGTCCAAGAAGAAAGAGCCACTGCTCTCTCAACCTCTGAATAATAAGCCTAAAAATGGGCTCTGAGATCAAACAGTGCTTAACGTGACCAGGAGCACCTCTAGCTTTCTCGGAGTCCATCCGCAGTGTGGCAGCACTGGAGCTGTGGCAGCACTCAGCTATGGTTCCTGGGATGCAGAGGTACCTGTAGCCATTCTGCCAATGGCACTTCCCATCGCCTCCTCCCCGGAGTGCTGAGGCAGGCTCTCTCCATCTTTCTCTTTTCTGTCACCTGCTGATCCTCCTCGTTTCTTTGCCTTGTCTCAGATCCCACCCTCGCCAAATTCTCCCCATGTTGTGCTGTCTGTTAGGGGGTCACAAGAAGCCTGGCAGAGCACCTCCTGAGTACAAGGTGGTTGCAAAAATCCTTGGGGGTATGTGGAACTCAGACCAGAAAAACAGGTTCCTGCAGACTTCCAAGAGTCCCCAGTGAGGTCAGGAAATGTCCCCGACACCCTCTGCATTACGGACATCACTGCAGAACTGGGGACAATCACAAGTTTTTTGCTTTTTAAGATCAAATGGATGATCTCTCTTATGATTTCAGCTTTTTAGCATTACTCGTGCCCAATAGCACAATTAAATTCATCCAACACAATCTCAAAATATCACCTTTCACATTTTAACAATTTTATTTATTTTATTTTTTAAAAATTTTTTAATATTTATTTTTTAGTTTTCGGCGGACACAACATCTTTGTGTGTATGTGGTGCTGAGGATCGAACCCGGGCCGCACGCATGCCAGGCGAGCGCGCTACCGCTTGAGCCACATCCCCAGCCCCACATTTTAACAATTTTAATTACTCTTCTCCAGTTTTCTGATCTTTGATAAGATTCTGACTTCCCCATGCACCTCAAATTGTATGATTCAAAAACTCCCCTTGTGCAATATCCAAGGGTCATAATGTGACACTTGACTGGTCAATGACATTTAATCATTTCATCCAGAAAGGGTATTTCAGCAAAGCAGAGACACTATGTTGACTGGGTATGCCTTAAGAAAAACCTATAAAATTGAGTGGACAGGCAGCTGGGTGTCTGGTCTTGGCCCTGCTATTGCTCTGTGATCTTGGGGAAATCATTTTGGAGGTCTAACACTGTCATCAACACATTTATGGGATGGAAACTCCAAACCCTAGGGATCATGTCTTGATGAACATCAGGGAGTCCTGGGAAAAGTCCTGATTGTGCTTTCATAAATTTTTTTTTTTCTTTTGTGCCCCAGCCAATGGTCTGGCATGTCCCATCGTTGTTACTGAAAGTTTAGAGTTCTTGGATATCCCACCAGCTTTGTACAAGCTCTCGCTCCAGAAGTTCAATCCACCTTCGGAAAATGTGGATGCAAAGTTGAAGGTGAAGGAATGCACCGATAAGATGTCCGCTTTGGACAGAAACCAAATTAAAATAGCACTGGTAATGTCATTCTTTTATGCCTAGAGGCTTTTAATCCTCATGCTACCAGGAATGATTCCCTCGGTGGAGGAAACACTGTAGTTGGGGGGTACACCCATCTTGCCGGATACCTGTCACAAAGGGTCACAAAGAATGACTCTCCTGTGACCACTGTGCTCAGTAGAGGCTCATGACTTTCACCTTGCACATGGTGTCCTGAGGAGAAAGACAATCTGGTTCCCAGGCAGGAAGTTTCAGGGTCAAGTCTCGGTGCCTGGGAACACTCTGAGGGAGAGTCCTAATCACCCCATGGGTCACAGTCACATGGACTGTCCTATGGAGAGTTTGGGTATATACAGGAGCGGGGGAGAAAGCTACAAGTGACCACTGTCAGAGCGCTGTGTAGGGAAGGTGGGTTTCTTTGTCCGCTTGGCCAGATCTCCTAGGGAGCCTCGGGTCACCTGACAGCAGTATGGGTCTGAGTGCCCACCCAGCCCTTTTCTGGGTCTCAGTTATGGGACCCAAGTTGGAGGGAAAGTCGAATCCCACCCTTCCCCTCCACCTTCCACAGAGACTTGAGCCACACTCTTGGGTCACCTCTGTGTATATTTGCCTGACTCTGAGAGGTTATCGACTATTGTGCACAGGTTGTTGAAAGTCCACCACAACTGCGGGCCTCGTTCTCCCAAACCCTCTCTCTCTAGTTGCCTTCTGCCCTTGAAAAGTGTTTTTGCTGGCAACCTCCATGTTCCCCTTGGTGTGTTGACATGTCACCTCAGGAGCAGTACAGACGATCTCACCTTTCCCTTTTCTCTCTTTTCTTCAATTGCAGAAAGAAATTCTCCTCAAGAAGTGTACTCCATGAAGCATAAAATATATTCCTGGTTCCACTGTCTTTCAAGGATACCCTGATCTTTGCTGTAAAATGTAGAGGTTTCAACGTCTTGCTTCAATAAATCACCAGCTCTGCACTTCTCTACTTGTCTTTTTGTTATCCTTCAACCTTGGGTCTTGTATGAGAGGGTCTTAATAAAGAACTTGTGTGTTACTTTTGGTAATAATCTGTTCACATGCAATCCCTGTGGCCAACGTCTGCCTGAGCATCAGGCATCACTAAAGAAGATGTTTGTTCTGGAAACATCCTGTATTACCGTGCACGTTTCCTATTCCTTTGGCCATGAGTTAAATGAAGGGTCACAAAGAATGACTCTCCTGTGGCCACTGTGCTCAGTAGAGGCTCATGACCTGTCACATGTCATCAACCTCTGAGGAGGCTCCTGTCCTCAAATACCACCATACCCAATCCATCATAAAACCTGTGATGAGGATGTAATGCCAGATTCGTGGGACCCCAATAGACCTCCAGGAGCCAAATCCGATGCAATCACACAAGAGTCTTTATTGCAAAGCTCAAGCCTGGACTCACAACCGTTCCCGACGCAGCAGTCCCAGGGAGTGAGTCCCGGTCCTTTGTTATAGGTTTTGGGGGGATATTCTATGCGTCACAACATCACACAGCAAATCATTCCATACCGCAGGAAAATCAAACAACAGCTCTTAACATTGATTAGCACATTCACTGGCGGGAACAAGTTGGGTAGGGGTGATTGGTTAGTACAAGAGGGGGATTCCTTTGAACTGATTGGTTTAAGCCACGAGGGGTGTACGTGCTGAACTACATGGTTTCCCAACACGTTATCAACCACCATAAACTACTGGGGGGTCATCTGGCATCCCAGGTATTTTCTCTGTCTCATGCTGATTGGTGGTTGCTAGGGGGGTTGCTATGGGTCCTCACCTAGCCTGACTGAGTCAGGGACACCTGGCGTGGCAGATCTCTCCTGTTATTTACAGACAAACAAATCAGCAGGGTGGGTTTGGGCTTAGGAGTGCTCTGTGGGTTTTTCCAAGGACACGGGTCACGCCCCCTTCCTTAGGACAAGCCTTAAGGTAGAAGCTGGTTTCTCAAAAATGGAGTCACATTAGTTTCTCAAGGACAACGTTTGGAAGCAAAGCTCCAGTGTTTCATGAGCTTCATAAAGGTAAACCCTCAATGGCTCCCCAGTTTTCAGGACATAGAGCTCAATTTTTAACATTCAGAAATCATATGATTTCTGGCTTTTCCCCCCTTTCTTTTATTTATTTATTTATTTAGTTAGTTAGTTAGTTAGTTAGTTAGGTGCAGATGGACACAACACAATGCCTTTATTTGTATGTGGTGCCGAGGATCGAACCGAACTGGGGTCCGCCCATGCTAGGCGAGGCTCTACCGCTGAGCCACAATCCCAGCCCCCCACCTTTCTTTCTCTCCATCTTTTCTAGCTAATCAACATGATGTCCTACTGAGTTAGGGACTAGGAAAAAAGAGGAAAGAGAAAGAAGACAATGAGAAAGGTCTTCAGTGACTCTTCCTGCTTTTCATTGACCCAGGTCTGTGGGTGCCTCAGCCTCGTGGGACCCTTTAGAGAATGCTTCAGAAAGCTCACCTGAGATGTTGAATTCTTTTTGTGGTTGCCATTAATCAAAGAAAAACAAAGAGCATTAGGGAAAGCAAAATTTGATAGCTGGCCGCAATATTAAAAGAGGTGGAAGAAAATTAAAATAGAGCAACTGATAAAGTTTATCTGCAGTGACAAACGGGAGGGAAAAAACACATAAGTGAACAGAAATATGAGAGAAGGTGAGCCCTTTATGTTGAGTGAATAGAATTGCAAATTGAGAAATGTTGTAAGTGGACCTAAATGGGAAACTCTGGAGGGAGCTCAGAAGACTAGAGTGCTGGGAAAAATAAAATAAAATAAAAGGCAGGCTCATGAGGTTTCAGAGGAGGAGAAGGACTCCATGGGAATCGGACTAGAAGCCATTCATGTTGTTCTAAGTGGCTTTCTGCATTTTGCCTGTGTCTTGAGACTTTCTGTGGGGGCTGAATTTAAGGGCGATGGACTTTTAATCTGGCAGAAAAAATTTCTAGGGAGCACATATGCAGGCAATGGCATGGGTACGTTTGCAGCCTTTAGTCAAGTTTATTGTGTGATCATCAAGAGAAGAAAGCAGAGCAGAAAGATAAAGAAAAAATCGGCAGTTGGCCAGAAAACTGTGAGTAAAACTGGATGTGAGAAATGTGTGGTTGTTGAAGACGTCTGACCACTAAAGAAATGCTAAAGACTTTACCCAGAGACAAACGGACAGATATTTCAAGGGCATCTCAGGAATTGGCAGGTCACACCCATCTCCGGCTCCAGGGTATAAAAGTGAAACTTCTTTCGAGAAGGGGCCAGGGGGGCACCTACTTGTGAAGCCAGATTTAAAATTAGGCAGTCAGTGTAGTTAGGTAAATCGGGTCTAATATCGAGTAAGATCCAAAATGGAGGCCATGTTGAGAATGAATTCCGGGAAAAGCTGAACAACTCTTGGAATGTTAATGAAGTCCGGGAAACGCAGGACAACTCATGGAATGTTAATGTCCCCAAGGCCCAGAGCCCATCCCAAAGAAGTGTTGATGAAACAGCTCCCAGCAAACTTGAAGATGCTGACTCAAAAGTCCTTCCTGCCCAGATTACTTCTTTGGCCCACCCGTGCCCCACCCTTCGGGCCTTCCCACCTACATCCCATCACTGAAAGAACTATAAAAAGGGGAACACATCCGCCCTTCAATGGATTCCACCTCTTGGGTCCCCTTCTTCCTCCGGGAGAAGTCTTTTCTGCTGTCCTTTAATAAACCTCTACTTTCCACTCTGACCTTGCCTCGGGGTGCTTCTCTGGTGTTATTCTTCAACCCTGGGGAAGCAAGGACTCTCCACCAGTCAACAGCGGTAACACTGGCACAGGGGGTCCTAGGAAGTGGCGTCACCAGGCTCATCCATTCAGCCACTCAGAGGCTGCTGCAGCCGGGGTCCCCGTCGGCTTGGCTGCTGCTTGAGAGGTGGCAGACGTTGGAGGCAGCACGTGGGGCTGGTTCTGCAGGAGAGCAGGTGGTGGAGTTAGGTGCTCATGGAGGCTTCCAGCAAGATTTCAAAGGGAGGCCTGGAGGCTGGGCAAAGCGCAGCAGGGTCAGAGTCCTCGTGGGGCTGCCCCATAGGGTGATGCCTGGAGGTGTGAGCAGGAAGCCAGAGCCGCAGTGGAGACCCCAAGATGAAGAGCTGCCAGCGCCTCGGAGCCTAGCTGAGGAAAGCTGCGGGAACCGAGCGGGGACGAGCCGCGAGCTGGCCACGTGGGCTGCGAGCGGGAAAGTCAGGCTCAGAGCCACAGCAGCCCCTGGGAAGGAACAGCCTGTGCCATGGGCCTGGGGCTCTGCATGGAGGGCAGGAGTTGTTGGTCTTGCTGGATTCCAGCCCTTCTTTGTAAGCCTGGTTTCTCCTTGTGGGATGGAGATGTTCACCACGTGCCTTTACATACTGGGCACATGTAACTGCTTTTGAGTTTTTACGGGAATCATGCTGAGTTTGTCTTGAGTCTCGGAGGAGACTTGGACTTGGACTTTTGGACATTGCTGGAAGGGTTAATACCGTGGGGACTCTTGGAAACAGACTGCATGTGTTTTTCATTATGGGATGGGCATGAGCTTTTGGGTCCAGGGGCAGAAGGCTAGTGTTTGGATTGAGGTGTCTCCTCAAAGCTCATGTGTGAGAAAATACAAGAGGATTTAGAGATGCAACGATGGGGTATGAGAACCTTCACCTAATCAGTGCATCAGTCCCCTGAGAGAGATTACCCGGGTGAAACTGTAGGCAGGCAGCATGTGGCTGAAGAAGCTGGATTTGGCGGGGGTGGGGGTGGGGGGTGGGGGGGTGTCATGCCTTTGAAGGGAAGACTGTAATCACCCCCTGAGGTAGTCAGATTTTTTTTTTATTTTTTATTTTTATTTTTTTTGCTGCTGTATAAAAAGACTTGACCAGAAAAATTTTAAGTAAGAAAAGTTTATTTGACGACTCACTGTGTCAGAGGTGTCCGTCCATGGGTGGTCGAACTCCTGGTGCCAGTTTCTGTTTTAGGCAGTGTTTACATTGCTGCATCCAGAAGAGCTGACAAGGAGAATCAGAGGAGGAAAAAAAAAAGCCAAATGTTCTCTCTGATATGTGGCTGCTGAGCCATGGGGGTTGGGGGGTGGAGAGAGGAACTTTGGATTGAATAGAGGGGAGGGAAGGGAAGGGAGGGGCATGGGGGTAGGAATGATAGTAGAATAAATCGGACATTAGTACCCTGTGCATATATGACTACATGACCCGTGTAACCCAATGTCATGTACAACCAGAAGTATGAGGAGTTGGACTTCATCGATGATGTGCCGAAAGGCATTCTACTGTCATGTATGGCTAATTAGAACACATAAAACATTTTAGAAAAACAAACTTAATGTTCATGTAATTAAAAAAAAAAACAAAACTTTTGTAACAGGATTTTGTGCAAGTTCACTAGTCACTGAGAAAGACGGCTCTCCAAAAAGCTACTTCCATTAGTGTGGCAAGAGCTTGCAAATATCAAGTCTTTTCATGGGTCCATATTTAGGTCTTCTAGAAGACTGAAAGCAGGTCAGAGCAGCACTCCCTTCCCCCATAGTTTATTTCTCTGTATGGACACCAGCTCACTCTGGAGAGAATCCGTGAGTGATTGACGGCAGCTTGCTTGTCACAACAGGTGACCTATAAATATTTGTCAATAAACGGGAGCCCCTGGAGGGTGGCAGATGTCTCTAGTTTCTGAACTTCATTTAAAAGCCCGAGCCAAAGTCCCTTTTGGAGTGAGGGAATGTTAGACCAGTCATACAGGTATCCTGAACTTGTGCGTCCCCTAATTTTCCCCATAAACACGGGTTTGCCACTGAGTCTTTTCTGGGCTTAGTTACTGCAGTTTGACTTGTTACACAGTGTTCACAATGCAATGTCCCAGTGAAGACGGAGTGATCACAAGCTTCTGAGTGTGGGGCCCCACCTGATGTGGGGTATTTTTTAGGTAAGGGCTAAGCCGGTGACAGGGAAGGTGTGTAAGGACTGGATACCAGGTGAAATTCCGTCAAGTCATGGGTCTGAATAGAGTGTCCCACTTCTTGTCCATGTCCTTGGCTTGACTTTGGGTAAAAGGACTCTGGCCTTGTGCAACCGGCTGAAAGTACACACAGGAGACCTCGGGTTTCTGCTCTCTGTCATTTCTTAATCCAGCGTTTCCCTTGGATCCTAAGCCTCAGCTGAAGGATAAACAGAGCAGGGCCGTAAGTAATCCGGAGAGCAAATAAAGCATTCATGGGCCATTTAGAACGGGATCATCTCTCTGGCACTTTGATTTATTTATTTATTTTAATTTTGTTCCCTTTGTTCCTGTCTTGCTTACCTTGTCCCTAATCAACCTTGGTTGGCCTTTCCATCGCATGACTCTACCTAACCTTTCTCTTGACCCCTAGTGCTCTCTCTCCTTGACCTGGCAACGACCCCCTGCCCTCAGGCCTCTGGGGTTGCTCTTCCCTCTGCCTAGGTCACTCCTCCAGGTCGGCCTTGGGACGTAGTGTCCACTCATCCAAGTCTCAGCTCAGTGGCCTCTCCTCCCTCCAGCTGCCCTGAATGGCATACGAGACGCCGCCCCTGGTCTATCCACCTGTAACTTCACTCTGCTGCTGTGTTTTCTTGTGTTCTTTGCAGCGATGATGACTTTTCCGATCTCCCAGTTATTGGAAGGGTCACTCAGTGTCCTCAGGAGGGGAGCTCCACAGAGGAAGGACCTGGGCTAACTTGTTCCTGCAACTGAATCTGCAGCGCACAGCCCAGGGCCCAGGCCCTGGGGAGGCTCATGAAGCCTGCGTTCAATGGGGGCCTGCAGGACTGTGTCACAGAGCTGGGGCCTTCTGAGCCCCTGAGGCAGTGTGAAGGGCACCCTTCAAACCCCAATTCTGTGATCAAGTCAGAAAGAGACCAACAAGTCACTCAGAGGAATAGGCAGAGCTTATTAAAGGGATAGGAAAAGGGAAATGGGACATTCTCAAGGGAGAAAGAGTGTCCTCTCAGAGAAGAGAGGGACGGTGCCCCTTTCCTTCACTCCAATTTTATTGGGAATCCCAGAGAAGTTTCCAGAGGTTCTTAGCCATGTCCACCTCTTGACTTTTGACTAACAGCAAGATGACATCAGACGTTCAAGTACCACTGCCACGGCAGCTCTAGGTCACCTTGGCCCATGCTGACCAGTTCTAACTGGAATCTTAACCATACATTCTTACAGATTTTTTGTTAGGAAGAATCATCCTTATCTCCCTGAGTTTCAGGATCTGGTCACCAAAGCCTCCTGAGTTCCTCCCATCAACATTTCTGCAGCAGATAGCAGGTAGCTTTCTGAGAAATGTCAACCCAGGCCAGCCAGGGCTGCAGGTTAATATCTTCTTGGAAAAGAAAGCATTGGGGGTCGGGGTGGGGGTCTGCCCAGTGGGCTTATTTTATAGACTTTTCCTCTTTTTGTTTGTTTTTATTATTTATTTATTTGCTTATTACTCTTGGAACTGGAGATGGAATCCAGGGACAATCTCCCACGGAACTACAGCCCCAGCCATTTTTTAATTGGTTGGTTTGTTTGTTTTATTTTGAGGCAGGGTCTCACTATTTTTCTTAGGGCTTCGTTAAATCACTGAGGTTGGCTTTGAACTTGAGATTCTTCTGTCTCAGCCTTCCAAGCCACTGGGATTAACAGTGTGGGCCACCTCACCCAGCTTGGTTTTTTTTTTTTTTTTTTAATTTCTTCATTTGTTCTTTTTAGATCTGCATGACAGTAGAGTATATTTGGGCATATTGTACACACATGGAGTATAACTTAATCTAATTAGGATCCCATTCTTGCAGTTGTACATGATGTGGAGATTCACTGGTCTGTATTCACATATAAACATATGAAATTTACATCTGATTCATTCCACTGTCTTTCCTATTACCATCCCCAGCCCTTCCCTTCATTCCCCTTTGTCTAACCCAATGAACTTTTGTTATTCCCTCCTCTCCCTTATTGTGGGTCAGCATCCACGTATCAGAGAGAACAATTTGGCCTTTGATTTTTTGGGATTACCTTATTTCACTTAGTGTGATAGTCTCCAGTCCCATTCATTTACTGGCAAATGCCATAATTCCATTCTTCTTTATGCCTAAGTAATATTCCACTGTGTATATAGACCACATTTTATTTATCCATTCATCTGTTAAAGGACACCTAGGTAGGTTCCATAGCTTCGCTATTTTGAATTGACTTGCATACACAGTGGTGTGGCTATGTCTCTATAGTATACTGATTTTAAGTCCTTTGGGTATATACCTAGGAGTGGAATAACTGGGTCAAATGGTGGTTCCATTCCAAGTTTTCAGAGGAATCTCCATACTGCTTTCCAGAGCAATTGCACCAATTTGCAGTCCCACCAGCAATATATGAGTGCACCTTTTCCTCCACATCCTCGCAGACACTTATTGTTACTTGTATTCTTGATAACTGCCATTCTGACTGGAGTGAGATGGAATCTCAGTGTAGTTTTAATTTGCACTTCTCTAATTGCTAGAGATGTTGAACATTCTTCGTATATTTGTTGACCTTCATATTTTCTCTTCTGTGAAGTGCCTGTTCAGTTCTGTAGCCCATTTATTAATTGGGTTATTTATTTTTTTGATGTTAAATTTTTTTGAGTTCTTTGTATATCCTGGTGCTCTATCTGAGGTAAAGATTTTCTCCAATTCTGCAGGCTCTTTTTTCACATTCTTCCTTGTTTCGTTTGCTGTGAAGAAGATTTTTAGTTTGATACCATTCAATTTATTGATTCTTGATTTTACTTCTTGTGCTTTATGAGTCTTTTTGAAGAAGACTGTTCCTAAGCTGACGTGATAGACACTTGGACCTACATTTTCTTCTATTAGGCACAGGGTCTCTGGTCTAATGCCTAAGTTCTTAATCCACGTTGAGTTTTGTGCAGGGGGAGAGATATGAGGTTCAGTTTCACTCTGCTGCATATGGATTTCCAGTTTTCCCAGCACCATGTCTTGAAGAGGCTATCCTTTCTCCCATGTATGTTTATGGTGCCTTTGTCTAGTATGAGATGACTGTATTTGTGGGGGTTGGTCTCTGTGTCCTCTATTCTGTTCCCTTGGTCTTTGTGCCTGTTTTGGTGCCAATACCATGCTGTTTCTGTTACTATAGCTCTGTAGTGTAAGCTGAGGATTGCTTTGGCTATTCTGGGCCTCCTACTTTTCCAAATGAAATCCATGACTGCTTTTTTTTTTTTTTCTATGAAGAAGGTCATTGGGGTTTTAATAGGAATTGCATTAAATCTGTATAGCACTTTGGTAGTATGGTCACTTCGATTATATTAATTCTGCCTCTCCAAGAACATGGGAGACCTTTCCACCTTCTAAAGTTTTCATTTTTTTTTTTCTTGAGTGTTCTGTGTTTTCACTGTAGACAAATGATATGGTCAGTTATTGCCCACAGGAAAAACAGTAAGGATTTACGATTTCAAGTGGTGAACAAGGAAAGAAAAGAAGCAATGTAGGAGGTGATGATTGTGATGGAAGGAGAGAAAATAGAAATAAAATATAAAGGAAGAGTGAAAGAGTTGATCACTAGAGATTGGCTGTTAGTTTAGGAAAAGAGAGAAAGAATCAAAGGAAACCTGTGAGAAAAAAATGTAAAAAAATAAAAAATTGAAGTAAAAGAATACAATAAGAAAACTGAAATATACTAATCAAATAGCTTAGTCCTCAAAATACTGGTCCATGAGAAACAACTGCCTTGAAAAAATGTTAGAAAAGAGAAACAAGTAAATATATATAAGTGTCCATTAACCATTTAGATCACAGTTGAACAGAGACAAGAAAAAAGAGGGATCTTGATGAAAATGTAAGGAACTATTTCTGTGGGAGTTCAAGAGATCTTCAGCTTCCCCTCTCAGCTGTGTCAGGTGGTTGCTGGAGGGTGAAGGGAGACCCCTGGAGGCAGGGCTCAGGCTTGGTTGCCAGGAATCAGTTCCCCCAGCTGCCAGCTACCAGGCCACAGCAAAAAAATGGGTCCTTCCTCTGTTCTCCCTGGCAGCCGGGAGAGACGCAGTTTCTTTCCAGCATAAGAACATTGTGCAGGACACCTTTCAGGTTAGTTGGGCAGTATCTTTGGTCTCTGATTTCTCCATACACAGATGCACCTCTGGCCTCCTAAAAATGTGGATTCCTTTGATTGACGTATCCCTTTCCTATGTTCACGCAGGAGGGATCGCAGCAGCAGGTGCCACCGCCAGCAGCAGTGGTGCTAGGGATCTCTTCTTGTATCCACCCTCCTGAGTCCTCTATCTGCTTTGAATGTCCAGAAATAATTCCCAGTAAAGTCCCCTCTTCTTAACTTGCTGAGAAGCTGCATGTTGATTTCTTGGTTTCAATCAGGAAAGCAACCTTCTCTAATCCACTGTTTTTTAAAAAATATTTTTTTAGTTGTTTGTGGACCTTTATTTTATAGACTTATTTATATGTGGTGCTGAGAATCAAACCCAGTGCCTTGCACATGCTAGACAAATGCTCTACCACTGAGCCATAACCCTAGCCCTCTAATCCACTATTTTGAATCCAATTTTTAATTACTCTCTTAACCTGTGTTCCCACCATCCTCATCTGTCAGTCCCCTAACAACTGGATGAATGGAAGGATGACAATTTCATCTATTAATGATCATTTATTCATGATTATCTTATTCTACAGCATATGATAGATACTTTACCTACAGTATCTATTATTCCTACAAACACTCAGCAATAAAGGTATTATTTACCCTGTTTAACCAAAAAGAGAAAAAGAAGCTCAGAGGGACCAGCAATGTAATTGAGAGAAGACACATCATGACTCCTGGTTGCCTCCAGGATCCAAATCCACATTTGCGTGAGATCAAATCCCATCACCATTTTCCATTCAGCACTTCCTGCCTGAGCAATCAGCAACAACTAATTCACAGTGTTCTGTGACTCAGTGGAAGGAAAATTCTAAAATACCAACAAAGAAATAAAAAACTCACATAAGAGATTTGTAAAAGAGTGAATTTGTGGAGTTGAATTAATGAGGGAATTCAAGTTTTAAAAAATCACCTTTCAATAAAACTATTTTTTTACACTTGATTTAAAAAAAAAAAAATCTCTTTAGTTATATACAACACCAAGATACACCCTGACATACCTGCAAAAACATGAGACGCAACCTGCTCCAATTCACCCCCACAATCCTCCTCCTCTCCACTGATCCCTCTTCAATACATTTATTAAAACTCACCTTATTATTAATAAGTTCACTCACAAACTTAAAACTCTTTGGACAAAAAGAGAAGTTAGTGTGTGAGGAATGTCTGCCTCCCAGAGGAAGATTGAGGTATTGCACTGAGCTCAGCTGTACATGCAGAGATGAAGCTGTTTGCACCTTGAAGAAGGAAGGAAAAGAAAAAGCAAAGGAGTAGCAGAAGGTGGAGAGGAAGAGGAGGATGAAAAAGTGAGAAGAAGAAATAAAAATAAAATCAAACTGACTACCAAATGATGACAGTAGAAGACCAGGCTGTTTTGTAACACAGAAGGCACTTTTAGACCTATTCTTCCTGAAGCCTGTGTCCCTATTGCAGTGACCACAGTTCTTGGACCTAACACCACTTCCTTTGTGGGTAGATGTGGGAAATGAAACTACCCCCAGCTGAGACTCCCCACTTAAGCAATGGGAATACAGAAATTTCACCTTAAACCTCTTCTAATGCCTTTAAGCAGAAGAGGCTCAGAAATATGGATGTCACCGTAGCAGGAAAATGTTGGCATTGCATTGGAAACACAAAATACAAACCACAGGAGAAGATGTTGGTGCAGAATACTAATGAATCGTGTAAAATGTCACATGGATACAAGGGTCAGATATTTAGCCACATATATCAGGTATGTGGCTAAATGTGAAAATGTGTGAAGTTTGGGATTTGGAGGAAGAAGCCCAGGAGAATTAGTCAGTAGTAGGCACCTTCTTGTTCTGCATCCGAATGTGGCTCCTAGTCCTCATACGGCCAGTTATTGGTGACAAGCTTTGCTCCCTCACATGTTCACAGTTGAAGTATAACATTAGAGAAGTACACTGCAGCAACCATATGAAGCAGGATTTATTTTAAAAGGAGTAATACGGACTTCTCCCGGGAGGAAGAAGGGGGCCGGAGCTGGTATTTGGGCATCCCAAGAAGTGAGAGCGTTCTGCCTCTTTTATACATCCTAGATTTTCTTTGTTCTCCTGTTCCCTTCCCCCTTATTTCTCTCCTTCCTGCATGTGTGATTAGGCCCAGGAGATGGCCCAGGTGGATGGCCAAAAGATGAGAAGCAGAGGGGCTGGAGGGGCCAAGGTGGAGTGATCCTGGCTGGAAGGGAGCCCTGGGTGCATTAGTCAGCAACTTTCAACTCCCTGTAGGGAGGGGCAATCCTGGGACAGGTTACCTTAGCAACAGGTTGGAGCAGGGTCAGATTATCTTGATAAGGATGGAGGAAGGGCTCTGAAGGCATTAACATTTCAATTCCTCAGGGGTGGTCTCCAACTTCCCGGACCCAAATTGGCCTCTGTTCTCTCCATCTGACCAATTACCTATCTGTACTGACTGCCGGACTCTAATTCTGGCTTCAGTCCAAAAGCATTCAATAGGTTCAGGTTAGATCTGACTCTTAGATGTGCTAAGAGTCATATCAGGGGAAAGTGGGCACGGAGATGACCTAGGACAGCAAGAATTCAACCCCTCCTTCTCCCATGGGCCTCCCGTATTCTGACCTCAAAGTCCTCATTCAAGAAATCAAAATGGTGGATTCATGACCCAGCAATTGGCACCAATCTGTTATTTAGAATTGGAACTGGATGCCAGGCTTCAGTAAAAATTTATTGGTAAGGAGCTCCTGTTTGTAAATAAACATAGCAATGAAGCATGTGATGCAACCAGTGAAATGTTTGTTAAAACAATAAATCGTGTTTCCACATTGACCCCACCATAACTTCTTAAAGACATCATCCACGCCAGTCAACCAAGGAGACAAGGGCATGGGCCATGTCCTCAAGGAGCAAGAGCAGGGAGGAAGTGGTCAGGACGACACTCTGGGGGTGTTGGAGGAGAGCTGCTCATGGAGAGCCAGGGGTCCTGGGAAGCAGGATTATAAAGCAGAAAGGGCTCGTGAGATCAGGAACCATGGAACAAGAATAAGGCACCCAAACAAGGTTTATTGGTGGGGGCGCTCCTGGGTGGAGTTCATGGGTCTGCGAAAGGGTAAGGGGCGGGGAAATCACAGGAAGTCACAGGCAAGGACAATGCTAATAGGTGAAAAACCAGCCTCTACCTCCAGAGCAAAGCCTGTCCAAGGAAGGGACATGACCTTTGTCCTTGGAAAGACCCACAGAGCACTCCTAGGCACATTCCCACCCTGCTAAGTTGTTTATCTACAAATAAGAGAGATCTGCTGCACCAGGTGTCCCTGACTCAGTCAGGCTAGGTGGAGACCCATAGCAACGCCCCTAGCAGCCACCAATCAGCATGAGACAGGGAAATACCTGGGATGCCAGATGACCCTCCCAGTAGTTTATGGTGTTGGGAAATCATGTAGTTCATCACGAACACCCCTCTTGACTTAAACCAATCAGTTCAAACGAATCCCCCTCTTGTACTAACCAATCACCCCTACCTAACTTGTTCCCGCCAGTGAATGTGCTAATCATGTTTTAGAGTTGTTATTTGATTTTCCCGCGGTGTGTGATGATTTGCCAAGAGATGCTATGATGTATGTGGGGGTCCCTGCCTTCTCCAAAGAATGTATAAAACTGCTGCAAACCCTGGGCTCGGGGCCTCTCAGCGTCACCAGTTGCTGTGTGTGCGCACCGAGGACCGAGCTAGTTCTCAATAAACACCTCTTTGCTGTTTACATTGATCTTGGTCTCTGGTGGTCTTTTGGCGTCCCGAATTCGAGCATAACATAGGGAAGCTGGAGGTAGGAGGGCTGAGGCCATCTAAATTGCAGCCACCCCAGTAGGTTGACCCAGCCGAGTTTAGGGGCATGGGGCGGGTAGGTCAGGGCTGATTGAGTTGACAGGGCGATTGCTTCAGTGGACTGGAACGTGGTGGGTGGGGTCTGATGTCATGTCAGCTTCTGATTGGCCATTTCAGGTCTCCTCAGCCAGGTGGAAAGTCCCCGGCCACAGCTGCCATGAAAGGGGAGGGGGAAGGGAAGGCTGCTGACCCAACAGGGATGGCCCTAGAGATGCAGAGGCAAGGTAGGGCCCAGACATGGGCTGTCCTCCCTATGGCCGAGGCAGTGAATGAGGTGCTCCAACCCAGAGGGACTGAGGCAGCAGAGGCCTCAAGCAGGGGCTGTCCCTAAGGACCAATAGAAGCAGGAAAATAGAATCAAGAGCCTTCTCTGTCCTGGGTGTGCTGATTACCAGCTGTGCCCTGGGGAAGTTTCACTAATGTCTGTGTGCACCGTTCCCTGTAGCCGGGGGAAATGACCTGCCCCCTCCTAGGGCGGGTGATGATAATACAGGTGTCGAGAATCCATGTCACCCGAGAAATGCCCAGGCGAGAGCACAAAGTTTCATTTAAAGAAGAGAGAGAGAGAGAGGAGAGACACTCCTCCACAGAGGCAGAAGAGGGGCTCCAAGTTGGAAGTTGGTACCCAAGGAAGTGGGGGTGTCCTGCCCCTTTTATAGATTTTAGATTTCCTTTGTTCTCTTGCCCCCTCTTCCCCTTATCTGGCCCAAAGCTGGAGTGACCAGAAGGTGAAGTGAGCCAGGGCTGGGGACAGCTCAGTTGGAAGAGTGCTTGCCTCACATGCACAAGGCCCTGGGTTTGATCCCCAGCTCTGAAGAAAAAAAAAAAAAAGTGGAGTGACCAATAGTGAAAACGGAACCATCCAAGGGTACAGGCAGGAAGGGAGAGGCCCAGGGGCATCCAGGTAACCTTGGCAACAGGTGAGGAGGAGGGGGAGGTTCCTGAGTATGCTGAGAGAACTCTTCACGTAACATCAAATTCTGCTTGATAACATGAGCATCAAATAATTTCTCAGGCACCTTGTCTATGGTGTTGACCCGTATAAAGAAGTTCCCAGGCCCCACCCTCAAGGAATGGAGAAAAGGAGGAAGGGGCCAGCAATGAGGGCTCTGGGATCATCAGGGCAGACCTGCGATGCGGGACGTGGCTGTCTTGGCCGTGGCTGAGGGAATGAGTAAGGGTGTAACCGAGTGACTGAGGCAGGAGGAGGGGCCTCCACCAGAAGTAAAGACCTGGAGCAGAAGACTGTGGGCCTGCACAGAGATCCACCAAGAAGGCACGCGGTGAGTCACAGCCCCAGGAGTCCGCCAGTCCTGCAAGAGACTTCCCTGAGGGTCAAGCTGAGGAGCTAATTGGGCTGGGGGCAGTCCCTGCAGCCTGAGCTGCTGGCTTCTTATCCTAGTCCTGCCAATGACCAGATGGGTGCCCTCGAGCAGGTTCCTGAGTCTCTTTCTTTTCCTGCAGTGAGGTGAAATGATTGGCCCATCTCCTAGCAGGTGACCACACATCAGAGTTTCCTTGTGATGGTCCTAGTTAATGTTGCCCTATGTGCCATCCATTTAATGTCCCCTTTCTTGCTCCAAAGGACTTCATTTTAAAAATAACACCTGTTATGGCTGCCCTACTCATCGGATCGTCGTGGTAGAGATGAAAGAGGTTTGGAGAACTGCCTTCCTTCTAGAAAATCATATATAAAATGTTTTATTGAACATTTCCATGAAAATTTATAAGGTCTTGAAACAAAGTTTTCACCACAAAACTTGGTATGTGTGATGCTGGCTATGTTAGTTAATCAATCGTTTCGGTGTAGATACACATACAATTTAGTGTGAATTATTCATTAACCATGCCAGGTAATAATTTTGAAAATTTCTTTCCAGCAAGTAAAAGAAACCATAGTTGGGCTGTGGGAAGAGTGCTATGGCCATATAGACTGATTATGTTTGGGAGAGAAACCATTTCTAAATCACATCAATAAAACTTTGTGAAAAAGAGGATTAAAACAAAACCAAGTAAACATGAATAAAAATCATGCTTTTCCAATGTAAAAGTTTTAAGTTGTGTTAAATATGGCTCAATTCTGGATTTACAGAATGTTAAGCAGAAGTAGAGTTTTCAGTGGTCTCTGATGATCCTAATGAAAGGTTAATAATCTTGAGAACTGTTTGCTAATCTTGTTCCCAGAATGTGCTGTCCCCTACTGCCAAACTGCAGAATGTATCCCCTCACCCAGTTGCAGGCAAACCACCCACTCGCCCTGACCCGTCAATGAACTTCCCTCCCTGCCCTCTCCAAGGAAAGTATATAAGCTCTGCTTAAGCCATTCTCAGGGCTCTTTGCTCTATTCAAGTGAGCTCTGAGCCCCAGCATGCTGGACCCCAATAAACCCTTTGCTGTTGCATGAGACAGTCTCTTGGTGGTCTCTTCCTCTGATGCTCGCCTGACCTTTACACTAGTACTCATTGGAGGTTTACCCCTAAATATTCGTACTTTCTTATTTTCCCGTCTCTTTTCCTTCTATCGCTCCCTCCCAACCTTCCTTCTTTATTTCTACACTAGAGTTTGACCCAGGGCCTCCATGTGCCTAGCACCTACTCTACCACTGACCTGAACAGCCAGCCCACATTTCCTAATTACATAAATAATGGCCATAGTGGTCTGTCTGGCCACTACCCTAAGACCCAATCGTTGCCCCTGACCTTGGGACGATGCCCCCCCTTAATCTACCTATTACCACGAGGGGTCCATCACTCTTGTGAAGCACTTCACCTGTTTCATCTTGCTTATGGTTCCCAAGACCTCTGGAGAAGACGAGAGTGTGTCCCTTAGGACTCTGACTGCTCCCATCTTAAAAGAGACACAGAGCATTAAGACTCCCATCCACAGTCAGCAAACAGCGTGGTCAGGAGGGGAGCACAGGCAGCCCGGCTCAGAGTCCTCTCAGGACCCAAAAGCCATCTGGCCTAGAAGGGAAGGGGCCGCACAACTGACCACAGGGACTCTGAGCAGAGGTGCAGCTCCCAGACCCCCCTTCCCAGGTCCTTGCATGTACCTGGGCATGTCCAGCTAGGGAGCA
This sequence comes from Marmota flaviventris, assembly GCF_047511675.1. Classification (NCBI taxonomy): domain Eukaryota; kingdom Metazoa; phylum Chordata; class Mammalia; order Rodentia; family Sciuridae; genus Marmota; species Marmota flaviventris. The sequence goes on along the minus strand of NC_092506.1, from coordinate 10,643,063 downwards.
GCCAGGCTCTGGAGCGAGGGTTTCTCCCTCTTGGTTCCTCTCTCCTGGCCTAGGCGAACACATCATCTGCCTCATCTTCAGAGTTCATCCGCTCCACCCACCTGCTCTCCACACACCCACCTCTGATCCTCAGAACCAGAAATCTCCCTATTTGCAGAAAGTTCTCTCTTCCCTCCTCTGACTACCAGAATCTCTCATCTAAGTCTCTCTGACCCTCGGCCACCCCATCTGGCCCTATAGTTTCTTTAAAGGGTGCGTCACCTCTGGTGTTCAGAGGTACACGGGGAGAGAGGTCCCTTCCTACCACTAAATAGCCTAAGAAAAGAAACAATGTATGCATCTCCTGTGTGTGTGTGTGTGTGTGTGTGTGTGTGTGTCTGAGGGAGACAGTAGCGGGGAGGGGGAGAGGGAGAGAGGAGGAGAGGAGTTCTTTCTTGGTTGCAGGAGACTAGCAGGAAGCTGCTCTTTCTGCTACTGAATGGAGAGGTCAGTGTTTCTCCACTTGCACAGGCTCATAGTCTCTTGAGGGGAAGGATTATAGTCTCCCCCCACCCAGGCCCGATCCCAACATCCTCATGCATGCTCACACACCCAGGAGGATTCATTCCTTCCCAGGCTTCTGACCTATCCAGGCCACTGAACAGGAACTCAGTGGGGTGGTGGGATGTGGACTGAATGCTCAGCAACAGAGTCTGAAACTCCCAGCAACAGGTTAGATCCAAGGCAAGGGAGGCCTGTGGTGTAGGAAAGGACTCAGCGACATCTCATGGTTAACCAGATGTCTGCATCACCAGGGGCCCCTCCCCAAACTTCTGTCTGGGGTAGGCAGCTCCCCACCCCACTCCTAGACTTATGTTATCTCAAAGACACAGGTGTTCACCTGCAAGAAAATGCCTTATAACAGTGAAAAGGGACAGGGAGGAGAAAAAAAAAGGAGTAGGGGATATTTTACCTATAAAATCTATGAAACAGATGCTTATCTGAAACATACAACTCAAAAACAACTGAATGTTCATCTAATCTTCAAAAAAACTTCAACAGGATTTTGTGAAAGTTCCCTAGTCACTGAGAAAGACGGCCCTTGTAGATGCCACTTCTATTATTATGGCAAGAGCTTTCAAGTGCCAAAAACTTCTCATGTGTCATCTGAGGTCTTCTACAAGCCCGAAAGCAGGTCAAATACCACTCTTCATCGTCACATAGTTTGTTTCTCTGCAAACACACCAGCTCACTCTGAATAGAATGTGTGAGTGATGTATCTCTGCAGGTTAGTTATCATAGCAAGTGATCTATAAATATTTGTCAGCAAACAGGAGATTCTGAAGCATAGTAGACATCTCCAGTTTCTGAACATCATTTGGACACTTGACACAAAGTCACTTTTGGAGTGAGTAAAGGTTAAACCAACCACACAAGTATTCTGAACTTGGGGATTCCCTTATTTCCCCCACAAACACAGATTTATCCCTGAGTCTTTTCTGGGCTAAGTTACTGTCATTTGATCTGCCTGACAACAAACACCGTGTGCTATCCAGATAGACCATTCAAAATGAAGAAATGACAGGGGCTGGGGCTGGGGCTCAGCGGTAGAGCGCTCGCCTTACAGTGTGGGGCCCTGGGTTCCTTCCTCAGCACCACATAAAAATAAATAAATGAAATAGAGGTAGTGTGTCCAACTACAACTGAAAAATAATAATAATAAATATTTTTAAAATGAAGAAATCACAATCGTTTTAGTATGGAAACTGCCCTACTATGGGGTATTTGTAGAGGGATGAGACCTCCGTCAAGTCCTGGCAAGGAAACAGTGTCCTGTTTCCTGTCAACATCCTTCACCTGAATTTGGATTGAAGGACTCCAGCCCCGAGCAACTGGTTGAACGTACACACAAAGAGCACGTTTCTGCTTCTGCGTCCCTGAAAGCAGTTTAGTTGGCTTCTTATGCTTGAGCTGAGTGGTGGAAAGAAAGATGTCACAAATGATCCCGACAGCAAATAAAGCATTCATGGGAGGTTAAGAATGGGTTCATCTCTCTGGCGCTTCCATCAACTAATTAATTAATGATTTTCTTCACCAGAGCCAGTTTGATTTTATTTTCCTTCTTAGACTTACTTACTTTGTCCTTCATTGACCTTGGCTAGGCTTTCTATCTCATGGCTCTCCCTTATCTTGCTCTTGACTCTAAGCATGCCCTTTCCTTGCCATCCCTGACCTGGCAACGACCCCCTGCCCTCAGGCCTCTGGAGTTGCTCTTCCCTCTGCCTAGGTCACTCCTCCAGATGGGCCTTGGGATGTCGTGTCCACTCATCCAAGTCTCAGCTACAGTGGCCTCTCCTCCCTCAAGCTGCCCTGAATGGCATACGAGACACTGCCCCTGATCTGTCCATCGATGACTTTATTCTGCTTTTGTGTTTTCTTGTGTTCTTTGCAGCAATGATGACTTTCCAGATCACCCAGTTATTGGTAGAGTTGTTCACTGTCCTCCTCAGGAGAAGAGGTCCACAGAGGAAGGACCTGGATTAACTTGTTCCTGCAACTAATCTGCAGCACACAGCCCAGGGCCCAGGCCTTGGGGAGGCTCATGAAGCCTGCGTTCAGCAACGGGGACATGTGTGGCTGGACGGATGGGAGGATGGAAACTCCAGCTGTAAATGTTCATTTCCTCACGATTATCTTTCTCTGCAGAATGTGATCAGTGCTTTACTTAGAGCATTTATCGTTTTTACAAAAATCCAGCATGGTATTATTTGTCCTATTTTATAAAGCAGAAAAAGCAAGCTCAGAGGGGACAGCACTGTAACTGAGAGAAGACATATCACGACTCCTGGTTGCCTCCAGATCCAAATCCTCTTTGCATGAGTCCAAATTCATGACCATCAGGGTATTTCCTGCCCTGGAAGGAAAATTCTAAAGTGCCAACAAATACATAAAAAATGAATCAGTAGGTTTGTAGTAGAGTGAATTTGTAGAGTTGAATTAATGGGTGCCGCAGTCCGGCTGCAGCAAAATAGCCGGGGGTTGACGAGCAACTTGTGTAGATTGATACAGCAGGAGTGGGAGCCGTTTATTGTAGGACAGGAGCTGTATTTATACATTCCACACAGCTTATCTTAATTAGCATAAACTAGATACATCAGTCAACCAATAAGGAATCTCCACACTTAATGGCTCGCTGGCGTTACTTCACAAACCACTCCCTCTGGCATTTTGCCAGGCGCCATCCAGACTTGTTTACAGACTCTAACAAATGGGGAAATTTTGAAAAGCAGCTTTCAATAAAATGTACCTATTAATAAGTGTAAAACCAGGAGAGGCGGGCAGCGACCAAAGGAGGCAGATTTTAAAAACCGCCGAAGGAGGCTTTATTGAGATATCACTCCCAGGCGATCAGACCCACAGAGTGGACAGGAGAAGGATCTGAGGAGAAACCAAGTGGGAGCTTGACCGGACTGGACTTTTATGGGGCTTACGGCAGGAAGGGAAGGGCTTGGGACAGGAAAGGGGATTTTTAGGGTCCCTTGTCATGCTGGAGTTGGTCAGGGGAGTTGGCTGAACTCCAAGATTGGCCAGGGGGTCCTGCTGATTGACAGGCATTAGTCAGGAGATCCTGCTGATTGACAGGCGTTTCCTGATTGATGTTCCTTTCCCACGCGGGCTGCTTTGTTCTAAGTCGCAGCCACCGACCTAACAATAAGTTCTCTCACAAACTTAAAGCTCTTTGGAAAATGGAGATGTCTGTGTGAGGGAAATCTGCCTCCAGGAGAGTGATTGTGCTGTTTCAGGGAGCCTAGCTGTAGGACTCAGGATTCCACTAGTACCTGCAGGGATGAAGCTGTCTGCACCTTGAAACAAAGGAGGAGAAACAGAGGAAGAAGCAGAGGAGGAGGAGGAGGAGGTGGAGCCCAAGAGCAGGAGGGGAACTGGGAGGAGGAATGCAAGAAAACCACACTAAGGAAGCCATGATGGTCCTGTGAGCTCCCACTGCTTGTTTTACAACTTGGAAAACACTTTCAGGTCCGTTTTACCTGAAGTTGTGCATCATTATTAAAGTCACGATATTCTTGGTCTAAAATCACTGCCTCTTGGGGGTCTATGGGGGAAACATACTACACCCAGCTTAGAATCCAGACTGTTGCAGAAGAAATACTAGTGGAAATGTCTCCATATACCTCTTCTAATGCCCTTAAGAAGAGGCTGAGAAATGGGGATGGTCACAGTAGCAGAAAAATGTTGGCATTGCACTGGAAACACAAACTATAAACACTGGAGAAGATGTGGTTACAGAAAACTAATAAGTCAAACGTCACATGGGTGCAGGGATTATGTATTTGGCCACACACATCAGGCAATGTGAAATTGGGTAAGGTTTAGGATTTGGGGGAAGAAGCCCAGGAGAATGAGCCAATAGCTGGAAACTCTGGCTCTCCTTCCAAATGTGGCTCCTGGTCTCCAAGCACTAGATGGATTCAGGTTAGAGCACATGGCAAGAGTAATTTCAGGGGGAAAATGGACACTGAATTGACCTAGGATGACAGGAGTTCAGCCACCTCCTCTTCTCACCAGCCTCTCTTGTCTTTTGACCCCAAAGTCCTCATTCAAGTAAGTATTTGAAATGGTGGCATGGAGACAGAAATTGTCACTGGTCGTCTATTTAGAATTACAACTGATGTTAGGCTTTACTAAATATCTATTGGTAAAGGAGCTCCTGTTTGTAAATACACAGTAAGGAAGCACATAATGTAACCAGGGAAATCACTACCTTCAAGGTGTCCCACCATGGTCACAGCCACCGTGAAGTCCAGGTGAGTCTCAGGATGAATAGGTCTTTCAGTGGGTTAAAGGGGAAGACATGACTTTGAACTCAAATGGTTTTTCTGAAAGGTGCATCATGTGTTTTCTTACATACGGGAGGAAATGTGAGACCTACGGTGGAGAAGACTCAGGCAGGTGACCCGGCGGCATCGTACAACTTGGGACCCCAGCAGACATTTGTAGGGCTGGCCTTAGCCTTCCCAGGAGGCCCTTCAGGTACCAGGGCCCTCGTGTTCATGATGTCAGGGAGGAGACCTTGGGCTCTGGAGCCCCCCTCCAGTGATGGAGGAGGGAGCCCTGCCAGTCAGAAGGGGGTCAGCCAGGATACATGACATGTGTAATGTGCCTTGTACAGTTGACAAAGCTTGTTTATGTGGCCTTCCTCATCTGTTCCTGAAGTTGGTGCTGACTGTAAAACAAGGTGATGTGCTCAACCAAGAAGACCCAAAATAGCAGAGACGAGTTTCAAATCAGCTGCTGTGAACCCCAGTCCTGAGCTCTTGCTCCTCACAGGTTGGTCACGTGTGATCACCTCACGAACAAGAAATTCTTTTTTATGTTGTGTGTTGATAAAGAGTAAAAGTAGAGCGAGCAAAGCTAACAGACAATACATTACACCCCGTAATTCTGGGATCCTTGAAGATCCTACATGATGTTCTGAAGGTTAACAGTGTAGGGTGGGATGACTTTGAACAAAGAGAGGCCAAACACTGTTCAAAATGTCCTGCATGTTGGAGTATCTCTCTTATTAAAAATTTTCTTAATTAATGTATTCATATACATAATAGCAGAGTTGATTTTGACGTTTTCATAAGTGCATTCCATATAATTTTGATCCATTTCAATCCCTAGTCCTTCCAATTTCCCTCTCCGTCTCCTCCTGCTCTCTGTTCCCCTTTCTCTCCTCATCTTTCTTTTATTTATTTACAAATTGGTGCCACACACACACACACACACACACACACAGGTGGAATTCAATGTGGTGTACTTCGACATATTCGTGGCATAGTAGTTTGGTCATCTCATCTGTAGTCCCTTCCTCTCTGCCCCTCTCCACCTGCTCCCATCTTCTTCCTGTACTCTACTGATCTCCCTTTTATTTTCATGAGGTTCCCCCTTTTTAGAAAAAACTAGTTATTCCTTTCCTTTCCACCTGTGTTGCACTTAGTGACCCCAAACCACCAAACAGTTTACCTCCGTGAGGGCTTGGCCCTGACCATTTGTTCCTCATAGAGGATTCCACAGAGAAAGTCTGAAAATTCAGGCAAAGTGTAGCAAAGTCAAAATCTCTACAGGCAGCTCCAGAGGGGGCAAGGCCGGAGCTGCAAAGACACCCCAGGAATTCACAGGTGACAGGAAGCGGACCATCTGCTGAGGAAGCAGGGACAGAGCCAGGCCTGGATTTCTCCTCAATCTTCTCCTGTTACCTGGTTCCAGAGTCATTCCCGCATTTAGACATTTCTTATAGCCGCATCCCAGTTGAGATAACAAAACTGTTAAAATGAAAGATTGTTAATAACTTAATATGCATTCTCTATTTGATAATTTTGATTTTTATTATGTCAGTTATTGGCCAGAATTTCAATCTCATCTTTTGTTTCTCTAAACATGTCCATCATAGTTGTTTATAAAAATCCTCTCTCCAATTAGACTAGGGTATAGAGTTTCTAAAGATTTTTTAAAATTTTCTGTTGCTTCTCATAAATATATTTAATCTTATCATATTTCCTTCTTTATCTTGTTTTTTATTGTGTTCTGCATGGTGTTTTGAAAAGTGCTATAGAAGTCATTTGAGAAGCCAGGAGGCTGAGGCAGGACAGTCACAAGTTCAAAGCCACCTTTAGCAAGGCCCTGAGCAACCTAGAAAGAGCTTGTCTCACAATAAAAAAAATAAAAAGGAATGGGGATATGTCTCAGTGGTTAAGCACCCCTGGGTTCAATCCCTGGAACAAAAAAAAAAAAAAGAAGAAGAAGAAGAAGAGGAAGGAGAAGGAGGAAGAGGAGGAGGAGTGGGAGGAATAAGAGAATTTGAGACTTGAGGCTTGACAGGGTGTGAACCATCACACCCAGCTGATTATCTTACAGACATTACATTATCTTACTCCAAAATTGGTCTTGTCATAATCTCTTAATTTTTATTCCTTTTTTTCTCCATGTGTTTGTGGCTTTCCTTCCTTACCCTCCAATGGAAGGAGGAAGGTGAATCCCAGTTATAGCTGAGGATATTCCCCTTCCTGGACCACCGGAGTCTTCAGAATGCTATTCCATTTTTAAACCCAGGAAAGCACTCTGATCTTTAGGATGCTAAAATGGCTCTGGCCTGTGCCTTGTACAAATGAGAAGGATCATCCTAGGTTATGTTTTTCCATGTGAAGGAAGATGCTGGATAAATCAACTATGGTTAAGAGGAGACAGCAGGACCGTTAGCAACACACTGCAAGTCACCCCACCCTTGGAGGTGAGGAAGCAGATATTTATTCCTCCCTGGCAGGCCTCTAACAGCTGATAGTTATTTGTCCCTAAGATACAAGTGTCTTCTTTTTAAACAGCTACTAATTCCAGACTTCATGAATTTCTCATGGCTTCTTAATGACCAAATGCAGAAACTCCCAGGATCGACATTGTACCATGTGCAATGCTTCCCCTGACTTCTCAACTGCAGCACTGTTATTTTCCTCCACAAGGATGACTCCGTATGGATATCTGAATAAATCATGGCTTTTCTACCAGGATTATCATCCTCCCTTGCACTCCGGCTACAGGGAGCACTTATGTCATGCAGAGTTCATGTCATCCATCCTCCCCATGCAGGGTGGATCTCACCACCTATGCAGAATTCAAGGCGATTTCCCACTCTTGATTCCCTTGGCTGGAGCCCCATGCCCTTCCCAGGGGTCCCTTCACTGGCTGACAGTTCCTCAAATGCAGGGCAGTCAGTTCTAGCTCTCATTCTCCTTGTGAAGATCTGAAAATTGACTGTTACTGCAACCCAGATACTTTCTTTCTGTCGTCATTATGCCGCCACAAATCCTCTCAATACCCAGATGGGTTCAGCGGGCCATTTGCCATAGAGATCTTTGCATCATTTTAGTAATTGAAGCCTTAAACAGGAATGGGATTATAAGAGGATGCATTTCTGAAACTGGATTTTGAACCTCAAGGTGGCACCTTTCATGTAGCACCTGGGATCTCTGATTACAACACATCACCACTCACTGTTGGAGCAGGGGACACAGGTTCCACTCCTGAATGCCTTGCACAAAGGGGAAAAAAGCAGAACGAGTTTCACTCCTTTTTTCTTTAGCCCAAAATGTTTGACCAGTGCTTCTTTATTTATTTTATTTACCTTTTTATTTTGAGAAAAGAGAGCTCTACACCATCATGGCGATGTTCTCTGAGCCTCTACTCTTCATATTTCAGACCCACAGAGCAGGAGAGACAGACCGAGGGCCACATAGCTGACGAAACCGAGAGACAGAAACTGAGCAGAGACTCGGGGTTGGCCTTTGTAGGCAGGGGAAGGAGGGCGGCTGCGAGCGGGTTGGGGTTCTTCAGAAGGTAAAGGAAGAGAGGACGGCAGGATGAAGCTGCCTCCCCAGGAGAGGAACGAGGCTGGGCGTGGCCCACGATCCAGGGACCACGGGAACAAAGCACAGCGCCGAGTGCTGTACACACGTGATTATTTAATCTCTGGGAATTCCATGGGAAGAATGTGTTGCCTAAATTCACTGAGACACAGAAAGACTAAGGGGTTCCTCCAAGATCATGAGGTCCATTTAACCCAGAGATGGAAAACTTCATCCAGATACCAAACCCTTAATGTGCAGATGGCTCTCCATCTCTTCCTTACTGACACTAGGGAAAAATTCTCAACTGGTTTAAGAGGGCTGGACTAGTTCCCTCCTGTAAACAGAATAAACCTAGACATCTTTCCCTTCTGTGCTATAACTGCCTTCCACGAAATTATGTTCCTCTGTCTTTACAAAAACTCTAAGAAGATCAGCGTTTCTGTGTACAGAAGTCAAGGGCAAAAAGAGGTTTAGAGAAAGTGACATTTGCTTAGAAAGCAAAAAAAAAACTGCCCTTTGCCACCACATGCTTATGAGCATCACAGTTTTCTGTCAATCAAAGCAAGTGAACACAATAACAATCCAGATATTAAGTGCATAACCCAAGGTGGCATTGAGAACAGGGTGGCATGAGGTTGATCTCTGTCCCTCCTCCTCTGAAAACTCCAAAAATAACAAAATTGAAATTTAAACAACAACAGCACCAAACACTCGACTTATATGTATTTTACAAAAATCAGGTGACATTAGATATTTCAACTACACCTTACAGGTATCTATGGCATCATAGAAACTAGGTGTTTGGTTTTCACCCCTGATAGCTGTGACAATGTAACTATTACCCTGAAAGATTTACATCCCCAAATGGAGGCCTTGTCCTCACCAGCCTCGTCATGGAAACAGCTTCTTAGCCTTACATCTCCTGGTGGGAAAATTGCCCATCTCTGTTGTCATGGTCACTGTCGTTGATTTTGTATGAATCTCATTTCAGTTCTCACATCTTCTTGTTTGTCTCATAGAAGCACCCACCTCCCAGATGACGTTACCACCTGTCCTTTCTACCAGACTTTGCCACACACCTCTCAATTGACCCAAAACAGTCAGAGTGGTCATTGCCCATTTCCCCTTACAGCAGTAGGGTTCCCTAAATTAGAAGGGGACATGAGACAGGGACAAAGGACAGGTAGCCACTTAACAAAAGGAAACGTGGAGAGAGCAGTCCCCATCACCAATGCTTTGGCACAAATACTTCAAGAGCCCTCCGAGGTCAGGAGGCTATTGATAATAAACTTGAAGCCTAAGTTGAATGCCTGAGAGGCTACTGTCGTGGGCTTGAGTGATCAGATATGGAGTCTTCATGTCAGACAACAATTACAATGCCATGTCCCTTGTCAGCTTATTTGTGTGACACTGTTTCACACTGTGAAGTACAAGAGTCGGGACAGCTGTCCCTGCTGGGATTTTTAGGAAGCAGGTTTATTGACTGCAGGGTTCAGAGAGGGTTATCGTCTCAACTTCTCTGAACAAAGATCTGGAAATTCTTCCAACCCACCCAGTTGACGTTGACAAGCGCTTTCTGTCCCATCCTCTAGGCCAGACACAGGTTCCACAAGTTTTTACCAAGAACACAGAGATGATATCTTCTTGTACAATAAGTTTGCGGACAACTCTATCACACCTTTTGTGTACAAACATGGCATTTACAAGAAAGAGGAAGCTTCGAATTTCACACAGGTGACGGAATTGGGGTCCCACTTTGTGGAGTGGGCTGGCTACGGAATAAAAGATAAGAAAGAGAAAAGGGCGAAAAAATCACTGTACACGGGAGGTAACTTTAGAGAGAGAAGGCAGGATGGTTCTCTGACCTTAGGGTCAGAAAGAGAGCATGGAGCCTGCACTTACTTTATTTATATAAGGGAACATCAAGGGTTTTCCATGGAATGTTCTTTGCCAAATAATGTAGGAAGTGGATAGTCCAGTTCCCAGTGGGTTATGCCCAACTCTGGAGCTAGAGAGCTGTCTCACTAGCAGAGCAAAAACAGAGATCTCATGCCTTGGGTGACTGATATCCACAGGAAAGCTGGGATAGTTCCCAAGAAAAAAAACCTAAGTCTCCATGGCTCTGTACCGAATAAAGTCCCCTCAAGAAGCTCATGGGTGACTCTCCACATCAAACCATAAGACATCCTGCTGATCTGACAAGAGGAGAAGTGTAATTATGGCAAGGGTCCTTTGAGTGGGGGTCTCTGGCCTGCTTTAATACAATAGCTCCCAATGGGATTGGGAAAAGATAAAGATGCATCTATTAGGAATCTGGAATTACAACAATGTTAGTTTAGATCTTTTGCAACTCCACCATTATATCCAAGTTATGCAGGAAAGCTGGATTCCCATGTTCTCTTGCCAGCTTTGCAGAAAAACTGTTAGATGATCTGAATGGTTTCAATCCTTGAAATATGCTAAAACATACACTGCATTGAGGCTCTAAGACTTATTTCCTTAGTCTTGATTGTGTGTTGTTTCCTCACAGTAAGCTGCAAGCTCATCTGATCCCAATTCAAGCACCTCAGAGGTGACATGCATCAATTGCATTTAAAAAATTAAAAAGGAGGAGATGTGGAGAGTGGTGCTTGGACCGTGGTCTTTGACTGCCTTGGGGCTGTGGCTGTGCTTTTCCCTGGGAACTTTCTGTGCAAAGGTTCAGGATAAGATTGCCCAGGAGCTATGGTGATGCCCTACCCGAGGAAGTTCTGTACAGAGACTAATTCAGCTTCCTTTGTATAGATACCAAGGAGTAGAATTACTGGGTCCAGTGGTGGTGCCATTCCTAGTCTTTTGAGCAATCTCCATACTGATTTCTACAGAACTTACACTAATTGGCAGTCCTACCAACAGAGTATAAGTGTTTCTTTCTACATTCTAACCCACTTTCATTATTATTTATATTCTTCATGATCATCACCTTAGCTGGGGTGAGATGTTGCATTTTGTGTCTCCTACATATTCCCTACATTAATCCTCCATCACAGTGTAACTGGCAAAGATTTCAGAGAGTCTTTTATTGTTTTAATCACCAATGCCAAGCATGGGGACTGGCATGAAATAAGAAGTATGTGACAAGTATTTCTTAAATTGCATATAGAGTTTAACCTCAGAGTGGCATGACCTGTGTGGAATCTGGAATTTCTGTTGAACATTCACCTCGTACCAGCAGACATTGTTGGGTGTGGGGCTCAAGTTCCGTTCCTGGAACACATGCTCAAAGTGACAGAACTGAAGTGAGCTTCACTCCCTTTCGCTTTAGTTAAAAAGAGGGCTCTGCCTCGCCATGGCCTGTGTCTATACAGGGAGTCTTTTCCAGTTACGAGCCCATGATGCGGGAGAGAAGAAATCAAGGTCAACAGAGCTGATGAGTCTAAGAGGCAGAACAGAGAGCACATTAAGGACTGGCCTTTGAGGTAGGGAATGATACTGTCCAATTGGTGTTTGGGGTTTCTGTTTCTGTTTTGTTTTGGAAGGTAAAGGAAGAATTGAAGGGTGAAGCTGGAAAGGAGGTGACAGTGACTCAAGGTTGCTTTAGCTGGAGAGGAACAAGACTCCCGAATGATTCATGTTGAAGGGACCATCTGAACACTGCACAGGGCTGAGTGTTTTGCACATGTTATTAGGTGATCCCTAGGACTGTTGTATAAAGAGCGTGTCGTCTACATTTACTGAGATGTCCATGGACTGGTGGTGCCTCCAAGGTACAGTCCATATAACCCAGACCTCAAAACATTCTGTAAAGGTCAGGCGAGCGTCGGAGGAAGAGACCACCAAGAGACTGTCTCATGCAACAGCAAAGGGTTTATTGGGGTCCAGCATGCTGGGGCTCAGAGCTCACTTGAATAGAGCAAAGAGCCCTGAGAACAGCTTAAGCAGAGCTTATATACTTTCCTTGGAGAGGGCAGGGAGGGAAGTTCATTGACGGGTCAGGGAGAGTGGGCGGTTTGCCTGCAACCGGGTGAGGGGATACATTCTGCAGTTTGGCAGTTGGGGACAGCACATTCTGGGAACAAGATTAGCAAACAGTTCTCAAGATTATTAACCTTTCAGTTCTATCCAGACCTCAAAACCCTGATTGTCCTGGATGGTCTTGCTGCTCTTCCCGTCTGACTTGGGAGGTCATCGGGGCATCCAGCCAGTGGTGACCTACAGGTAAACAAATTCTGCACTGGATTGTGTAGAAGTGGACTGATTTCCCCCTCTAAATAAAACTGGAACAGCTGTCCCTGCTGGGGCTACAACTTCATTCCTGGAATTACCTTCCTCTATCTCACCAAAAATCTAAGAAGATTTGTATCCTATGCACACAAGAAAATATCAAGGGGAGATTTAGAAGGAGCGACATTTTTTAAAAGGGGGATAAACTATCTTTTGCCACCATAAGCCAATCCAGCCTACCCTGATCACAGTTATCTGTCAGTCAATGCACCTGGCCCCAGGGAACGTCAACATAAGACATGTCATCTGAGATAGCATCAGTCACACAGAAGGAACATAAGGTTCATCTCTGTTGATGTTTCTTTTCTTTGATGACTCTAAAAATCACAAATTAAATCTAAAAAAAATCCACAGAGGGAAAAAGCAGTCAACTAGAGTGTGGTGGAAAAATCAACTACCAACATTTGATTATCAGTGTTGAAGTGTCCAGCCTGATGAGAGCAGGTAGAAGGAGATCCACAAAGAAGAAAGCGTTGAATGTAAAGTCCAGTCGTGTGCTGGAGGAAAATTTTGGTTATAGGCAGCAGTTGTTGCAGAAAGGAAGAAACAAGGATTAGCACAGGTTGGAGAATGATTGAAGCTGCAAACCAGAATAGGTGAGAATTGAAACACCAACCAGATGTGGACAGCGACCTCAATTCCCCTGTGCTTCCTCAATAGGTGGCTTTCCACATAGCACATTTATTGTCCCCTTCAGGGCAAAGGACTGTTAGGGGTGAAAGGTCTCTATAGTGAGTGAGTAAATGGTATTGAGGATCTCAAGTGACTCTTAGCCTATCAGTTTCCTGGACCATCTTATTGATTCTGAGGTTATTTGGCCTGTGTTTCTCAGCACTCTTTACAGAATTTTTTTAAAGTTTCATTCATCATCTTGTGGGCACCAAACTGTACCCCTTTTGTCTCTTGAATAAACATGAAATTATCTGTGGATTTATTATCCCAAGTGTCTCCTGTTTTTGCAGAAGACTCAACTCGCCCTCCCTGGGAGGGTCCCTTAACTTTTGTGGCTTGATGTTCTCAGGTCTCTGGTTCACAGCATGAGGTAGACTTATCATGAGCTGCATGTCCCCCAAGTGAGGCCCAGCAACTTGGGGGATGTGGGTGGGTCAAGAAGAGCTGATAGCACTGTGTGGCACTTCTCCTTGTCAATCCATTTAAGATCATTCCTCTGGAAAATGGTACACTCATACATTGATGGTGGGCTTGTACGTTCATACAACCACTCTGCAAAGCAGTATAGAGATTCCTTAGAAAACTTGGAACAGCAGCACCAATTTGACCCAGTTATCTCATGCCCTAGCATATACCCAAAGGACTTAAAATCAGCACACTACAGTGACACAGCCACATCAATGTTTATAGCAGCTCAATTCACAATAGCTAAACTATGGAACCAACCTATGTGTCCTTCAACAGATGAATGGATAAAGCAAATGTGGTATACATACACAAGGAAATATTACTCAACCATAGAAAAGAATGAAATTATGATATTTGCTGGTAAATGGATGGAACTGGAGACTATCATGCTATGTGAAATAAGCCATACCAAATAAACCAAAGGCTGAATGTTCTCTCTGATATGCAGATGCTGACACACAATCGGGGGTTGGGGAGGGAAGAATAGAAGTTCACTGGATTAGACAAAGGGGAATGAAGAGAAGGGGGGAATGGGAATAGGGAAGACAATAGAATTAATCAGACATAATTTTCCTATGTTCATATATGAATAACAACCATGAAACTCCACACCTTGTATAACCACAAGAATGAGATTTTAATTAGAATAAGGTCTACTCCATGTATGCATAATATGTCAAAAAAACACTCTACTGTTAGGTATAACTAAAAAGAACAAATATAAAAGTGAAAAGAGGAAATTCTTCCTAAGGTAGAACAGATGCAGTGGAAGAGTTATATTCATTTTTTTTTTTCATTTTTCTGCATTCAACTCTGAGAGTTCCTGCCATATGAATGGACAGGTGGGAAGAGAACTACCCTTGATGTCACAGTGCACTTGGTACTTTGAATTCCTCTGAGCTGTAGGCTAAAAATGACAGTTATCTTCAGCACGAAGTTGCTCAGTGATACATCACCTGCTGCCCGGTTGATTTCCATATGGCAATCTTGTATTTAGCTAGGCGGATGAACTCTTATCTGTCTTAATCATCTTCTAAATTGTCTTAAATTTCTCAGACAACTGAGTAACTATCTAGAAATTATAACCAGATCATTCATTTGTTATTTTTAATATGGATATTCCTCTCTGATGAGAATATTATGAATATTTCTCTTCACTGAAGAAATATTTATTTCAGTTGAAAAAGAATAATTATATATATATTTATGGTGTAGTAGGTAATGTCTTGATCTGTGTTTACACCATGGAATGATTGAATCAGGCTGATTAACAATTCCACTATCTTACATTTTGATGATCATTTTGCAGTGAGAATATTAAAAGTCACTCTTTTAGGCTTTTTAATATATACAATGTGTTATTATTCATTACAATCAGCACTGTGTGCCATGGATCACTCCCATTTAACAGAAAATTTATTTTCCTGTGCTTATTGATTTCCCGTCTATTTGTTCTTTAAGATAAACTTTTTTCTAAAATGCAGAATAATGTGAGACTTCTGGCAATTGACTGAATTCTGAATTGACTGCTGACTTTTTGGAGGGGAGGGTACTGGGGATTGAACCCTGGCCCTGGGGTGCTTCATCACTGAGACACAATGCTAGCACTTTTCAGTTCTTATTTTGAAATATTCAAATCACAGGGAAACAACTCATTAAGTTGCTGAGGCCTACCTGGAACTTGTGATCCTCCTGCCTCAGCCTCCCAATTTGTTGGGATTACAGGTATGCACCAGCATGCCCAGATAAAACAGGCTATTTTTAAAAGCAGTTGTAAATTCACAGAAAAAAATTAGCAGAAAATACAGTGTATCCTTATCAATCCTACTGCACATACCCAGAGCCTCCCCCGGTACCAACACCCCACATCAGAGGAGCACACTGATCACAAAGATGAGCCTGTGTTGAAACATCGCTATCACCATCGTCCATAGTGTCCATTAGGGCTCACGGGACACTGCACATTCTGTGGGTTTGGCCAATCTATGAGACACTTACCCACCTTGCTAGGATCCTACACAGAGGCCTCACTGTTCTAAATACCCTCCATGCGCTGCCCATTCATCTCTCCTTCCCAGGTAACCTGGCGAGCACTCATCTTTTACTGTCCCCATACTTCGGCTATCTCCAGGGTGGTACAGTGTTGAAGTTATTCAGTGTGTGGCCACTTGAGATTGATCTCTTTCCCTTAGTCATTGGCACTTATGTGTTCTCCATGTGTTTTCATAGCTCACTTACTTTTACCATTGAGTCCAATTTCATCACCTGATTGCACATTTTATCCATTCACCTAATGAGCACATCCCGGTTGCTTCCAAGTCTTGGCAGTTTCAACTAAAACTTCTGCAAACATCCTTGTGCAGGTTTTGAGTGGACATCCGCGCTGAAGTCATTTGTCAAATGCCAAGGAGTGTGCTTTCTGGATTGCATGGCAAAAAAAATGTGAACTTTTGCAAGGAACTGCCAAACTGCCTTCCACGGTGTCTGTGCCATTTTGATTTCCCAACTGCCTTAAATGAGTCTTTCTGTGGCCCTGAATCCTCTACACCATGTGGTGCAGTCAGTACTTGATCTATTTTAAAAAATAAAAAAACAAAAAGGAAAATGAGAGGGTCAATAAAGAACGAGGGTGGGCAGTCAGTGGCCAGAAGAGTTCATGCAGGACAGAACCTGAAACAGGACCAGCTCCACAGACCCCAGTGCCCCCAGCTCTGGGCCATCTCACAAGTCATCACTAGCAGAGGTTCTGACTGAGCACATGACATCAGAGCCTAAGCCAGACCTCTGGCTTCCACAGTGTGCAGTTTGAGGGATGTTATTACTGTCTGTAAGTCAGGTGCCTCCACTCTAAAATGGACAATGTAAGGCCGTATATATAGCTTACAATATCTGTACCAAGGGTCATTGATGAAAAAAAAAAAAAGTAACACAATGCCGGACACTCTACTAATAGGACCAATTGCAACCTTGTTTATTGACACAAAGTTTTACAATCCATAAACCTGTGCTAAAGAAGACAGCTGTTTGTTTCCAGATATAATCAGTTAAGTTTTATTTGTATTGATGTCATCTAAATGTTTCTTTTTAAGAGTACAAATTAGAAATAGTCTAGAGATATATTTTAATAAACCTCAGTGAATTTCACCTTCATGTGTACCTATAAAGTATCAACTTAAAAAAACTATAAGTTAAAAAAGAATACAAAGAATGAGATACTGATGAACAAATGTACTGATAACTGTGCCTCTCCTCAGGTAGAGTTTCTCAGCAACCTATACAGACGCTTTGCACAAAGCCCTCCATTTTACTTATATCTGTAGGATTCCATCTGTGAGGAATTTTCCAGAACCTTGAAGCTACTGTTTACAATTGACAATGTTCCTGTGTTTTTCCCTTTCACAGGGTTTTGATCCAGTGTGCCTTTTCACCTGTGGGTTAGGTGAAGTCACTTTCTATATTTCCAGTTGCCCTCCAATATGATTCTTTTGTGTTTGTGAAAGGACCTGAGAAGACTGAAGTTTTGTCACAATGCTTGTGCACCTGGGCTGGGCTTTAGGCGTGAATTATTATTTTTTCCTTTTTTTTTTTTTTTTTTTTTTTGTTGTTGTTCTCTGGATTTTTGGGATGCTTTACATTTATACAAAATAGTGGAATCATTGTTACATTCTCGTAGGTGCACTCCACACATCAGTACAATTTAGTGTCTCCTCCCCTCCTCCCTCCCTTCCCTTCCCTTCCACCCCTCCCTCCCTCTGGTATTCTTCATCTACAGGTCTCCCTTCTTTATTTCATGAGATTCCACCCACAGTTTTTTCTTTCTGGCTTCCACATGTGAGAGGAAACATATGACCCTTGAATGTCTTGGTTTGGATACTTCCCTTAACATAATGTCCTCAAGTTCTGTCCATTTTCCTGCGTATGCCAAACTACAGCCTTCAATATGCCTGGAAAAGCTCCATTGTGTGTGTGTGTGTGTGTGTGTGTGTGTGTGTGTGTGTGTGTATGCTGTAGTTTCTATATTTAATCATCTGTTGGTGGACACCTAGGTTGGTTCCATAATTGAGCCATTGTGAATCATGCTGATATGAACATGGCTATGCATATATCACGAGAGCATGCTGAGTTTAATTCTTTGGAGTAAATACCAAGAAGCGGTATCAATGTTATGAACTCTTGTAAGTATTTGAATGTATTGGAAAGAATTACATTGTTCCCCACGTTCCTTATATACCTAGTCACTTTCCAGAGTGGATTTTTTTCTTGTTTTAAGTCACTGGGACTGCAGCAGGGTCTCCCACATTGCTTACATATAGCATTTCTTTCCACCGTGAGTTCACTGATTTTTTTCCCAAAACCACCATATGAAAGTTCAGAATATCAGGGGCTGGGGTTGTGGTTGAGGCTGGGGTTGTGGCTCAGCGATAGAGCACTCGCCTAGCACATGCAGGGGACCTGGGTTCGATCCTCAGCACCACATAAAAATAAATAAAAGGACTGTGTCCAGCTACAACTAAAAAAATTTTTAAAAATTAAAAAAAAAAGAAAGTTCAGAATATCAACGTTTCTGACACAAAAGTCACTTCATTCTGCTTGAAAGCACTTGGTTCTGGACCCATGCACTGAAAACAGAAGGGAAAAATAAAGTTGGTCCCAAGAAAAGATTTCTCATACAAAAAAGAATTTGAGAAAAAGGGTGATTGGTTTCTGCATGAATTTGTTCCCAGTGGGTACAGGAATCTGACTGAAGGTTTCTCTGCGTCGACGACCATAGTTCTGTTCTCAGAGGCCCTCTACTACTTGCCTTCTTAGCTTTATCCTGGCATTTATTTTATTCATCTGGTTCTGGTCTTCCTGGTTTTGCCTTAGTGACCAGGTTCCTCTAGAACTTTCTTTTCACATTCCCCTCCTCCAGGCTGAGGTTTACAGCCACCTCTGTGAAGGCCTGGATTCCGTTTATACTCCCAGGTCCCCCAGTGTCCTGCCAGACTCCCCAAGTCAACGGAGTTCAGAGGACAGCAGAGCCTGGGCCAGATGAGGCTGCTCTCAGAGAGACGCTCGGGGTTATTGGACGACGTGATTTCATTGTGTATCCTGGGCTTCCCTGCCCCTCCCTGGACGTTACCCCTCGGCTTCCTGTTTCTACGTGTTGGAGCGCTACAGCTGCCTCTCCTATGTGCAATCAACCTGTGCTTTCCTCACTGTGACTGGCTTATTGCACTTTGCAAAATGTCCTCAGGACTCATTCCTATTGTGATATGTGACAGGAATATTCTCCTTCCTGAGGCCAAAGAATATTGCACACAGTGTGTTGCCCGTCATCTGTTAGTGGACACAGAGGTCGCTCTCCATCTTTCTCACTGTGAACTGTAGTTTTGTGAACATGAATCTGCATGTACTCTTTCAAGGTCTGTTTTTAATTCCTCGGGATGTATATCTAGAAGTGGACTTACCTGGCCACATGGTAATTCTGTTGTTCAACTTGAAGGGACTTCCACGCTCTATCTCCTAAGAGCTGCCGTAGTTCATGTTTGCACCAGCAGTGCACACGTTTTCTCTCTTCAAGTTCCCAATGTGGAATTCCATTTCTTGGATGGAAGCCATGTTCCTAGATGTGAATGGTTCCTGGATGTTAGGCCTAAAACCCAGTCAGAAAACACGGAAACAGGTCTCTAGAAGTGTCACCTCACCCATCCATGCTGCCATCGCTGCCTGCAGACCCAAATGGAGGCTGTCCTCCCCCCGACCCATCCAGTTCTCTGCACACAGAGCCTTCCCTATTTGTCCACTTACTGAGGACTTCCCAGTGTGCCTGGCCACCTGGTGTCCCTCAACAGCAGTGTGGCCGTGCAGTCGTGCCTGCCCTCACACCCTCCTTCCTCCCTCTCAGGCAGGTGTCCTGTATGTGGATGTTGTGTGGACGTTGGTGGCTCCCATGTGCTCTGCTGCACCTGGTGTCACTCCCAAAGCTGGGCTCAGCATCTCACTGCCTCCAGGTTGGGGCCCCTGTTCTCGCGGCCATGGCGTGGGAGGGTGAGCCCTTGGGAAGGCCCTACTGCTCGGACCTTGAGACAGGTGTGGTCCTTGCAGTGGGTGTGTCCAATTAAAAAGCAGCTTTGGACTCTCTTTATTTTTCAGAAGGCTTCGTGCACTAGGAACTTGGTGCTGCAATGGTAGAGGGAAGTCATCCTCTTCCCAACACGACAGGAACAGAAACGACCGTGCGCGCTTTCTCTGACAGCTGTCACCGCACTGCGTCCATCCCTCCTCAGGTGCACAAAGGGGAGCCTGGCCCAGGAAGCTCACAGCCTTCAACACTGACAATGAGCCCTCAGCAAGCCGAGCTGGGCTGAGCCAGGGAGCACTGGACTCTGCCCTTGGGGCTGTGCGTCCTGTGTCCAGAGGGAGCGCACCAGCTCACTGACGGTTCCTAGAAGAACCGCGACCTCTGCCACGGGTACAGAGCTGAGGTCTACATTGCCAGTAGAGCCGACAAAATGGCACAGTGACGGAGGGCTTGGAGTCACCCACCAACCTCTCACAGAAGAGGAGATTTTCTGTCAGCAAGGCACAACCCACAGCAGTGAAGAAATGTTCACAGCAGGGAAACTCCAAACCAAACCAGATGAGTCCCTGAGCAGTTTTAGGAACAAAAAACACATGCAAAGAATCTTCTCTGAGTGGTCGTTGTCCTCCCTCCTGGAATCCACTGCTGAGACCAGTCCTGGGCCTGGTGGACACTGGGGAGAGCTCCTCCCAGCTCAGCCACGGTAAGGCAGATGTGACCACCTAAACCCCCGACCATGCGACCACAGTCTCCGAACACCAAGAGGCTTTCCTCTCCCCTTGCAGCAGAGACGTGGGGTATACCCTGTTTCTTTTTACTTCTGGAAATCTGTGGGGTCTTGAGTTTTTCATCAATGTAAACTCGAAAATAGTGGCCACCTAAGACATGTTTGAGAAAGAGGATGAGAAAACCTTAGATATATTTATTGCATTGAACAGGTGTCACACCCACATAAATGTTTAACTCTCTCTCATACATACACAAGTATGCACATATGCTTAACCATCACGTCGACCCTATGATACAGGTATTATCATTATCTCAATTTTACAGCTATGAAAACTGTATTTACATAAAGAGAGTAATTTTTCTAAGACAAAATAAGCCATAGTCGTGGATCTTTTCCCAAAGAGCCTGGGCCTCCCCACGTTACAGCTCATCCCTTGGTGTCTGGGCAGCTGGGGTGCCAAAGTGCCCACATTATTTTTGTGCAGCATGTAAGTGGAACTTGAGAACATGTCACTGTGTCACCGATAACACAGCTCACACAATCTCCTTCACTACTAAAGGGCTTCTCGGTGGTTCTCAAATGAGCTCCCCAACAGAACCAAGAGGAATGTTTTAAATAATACAGTTGTTTAGGCTTCAGCCCAGAACCATTGAACAAAAATCTCCAGAGAGGGGACCCTGGGAAATCAATCACTTCAAAAACTCCCTGGGGATTTTATTGTACCTCTGAAACCAGAATCTTCCATCCTGTGCTGTGACTCCTCTATAATGTACCATCACACAAACAGCTCATTTCTAAATGAGAGAAAATACTTCTCACACACAGGGAGCAGGATGAAATACTCAAGTAGCAGGTGGGGACTGTGTGCTTGTGGCTGGGGCCTCCCTCACCTTCCACTGGAACTGAGATTGGCCCAGGCAGCGACACTCGGGTTGCAATGACCAGGAACCCTTGAGGTAGGCAGCAGTGGGCACCCTCTGGGTACATCTGTCTCTCCGTTGCCATCTTCCTCCCCAGGAGAAGCCATGAACAGAGGAGCTCCCCACACCCCACACATTCACCTAGCTCCCGACTCCCAGGAGCTTTGTGGGAGAAAACAGCTGGGGGTGTCATCTTCCTCTCGGCCCCACAGTGAAGTAAAGGTGCCTCACTGTCACAGGAGGGTTGCTGTTGAGCCGGGAACACTGGAGACCTGGCTCTGAGGGTAACTGAACCCCAAAGTAAATGTTGACCGCAGAGAGAGGCCCCCCTGGAGAACGGGTGGAGCAGATGTCTCCCTCAGGGAGATGCATGAAAGGAGGGATGTGCTCAGCCGTGTTTGGGGTGCCTAGATGGTAAAGAACATGGGGTGGCAGGGGCAGAGAGAGGAAAGGTCTTGTTCAGATGTGAACAGTGTGTGACTGAAACGAGTCTGTCCCCTTAGACACGGAGAGGACTTCCACACAAATTCTTCTTAGGCACCTGCTCTCCTCTGGCCAAAGCCCACACTCCCAGCTTCCCAGGTGCCTGTGACTGCCCTCCTGCCACAGCTCACCTGCTCTTCTGAAGCAAGACAGACCCACTTCAAAGGCTGAGAAGCAAATTGAAGTCCCAGGAGTCCTTGCTAGAGGAACCTTATTGCCCATATGGGGGCAGGGCAGATTCCCAAAGGGCCGCTGTCTCGGGCTCTTTCCCACTTGGAATGGGGAAGTGGGGGACTGACACTGAGGGAGGGTATCAGCTCTCACAGGAAACAGGGCTCTGAGCCAGGCCTTCGACCTGCCACCTACTCCTGTGGGCGGGACCAGGAGGCTGACTGTCCTAATAGCCTGGTCTCCAGGGCTCCTCCGCTCCACAGGCTCCAGGGTGAATGCAATCCCTCCTCCTTCCCTGAAGCTCATGGCTAAGAAAGCACCCTGAGGCTGTCTGTGTGCCTCCTGCTGGTCACTCTAGCCCTTGGCTGCCCTGAAGGTGAGTGTCCATTGTGATGAGACTCCACCAAGCCCTGGCAAGCATCCATCTCCGACACTAGGTAAAGCTGTTTGGGTAAAGCAGAGGGAGCGTCCATCAGGTCACCGATGGTTCCTTGTAGAACTGCGACAAGGGGCACAGTAGGAGCTGAAACAGACTAACGTCCAAACTTCTTCCTGTGTTTTCACATTAGACCTAAAATGTACAAGGTTCACTTTGTCAAATTTTCAACATCTATTGAAATGTGCTGTCTCACAGAGGGTCGCCCTGGAGCCTGGCAGGTGCCTCCTGAGCACAGGTGGTTTCAAAAGTCTTGGGGGTATGTGGAATCCAGGTCAGAAAAACTGGTTCCTTCAGTTCTTCCAACATTCCTGTAGGGTTGGAAAGAGCTCTACTCCCTCTAGTCATGCTCTCTAAGGATCCGGACATCCCTGCAGAACAAATGGTTAGTCGCAGGTTTGTGTACCAGCTTCTAATGTTAAAATGAATTTAGCACTCTTAATTTTAGCTTTCTAGAATTAGCTATGTCCAATAAGATGATCAAATTTCTTCAACTTAATCTCAAAATATCACCTCTCCACATATTAGCAAATTTACTTGCTCTTCTCCAAGTTCAGTCTCATTTCCTTCATCTCTTGTAAGAATCTGACTCTGCTCTTCACTTCAAAATGGATTATCCAGAAACTCTCCATCTGCAAATCCCAAGACTAATAAGTTTCCATGTGACTGTCTGACAAAAATTAGTTATCTCATATTTAGAATTTCATATAAGTTGAATTTCAGTGGTGCACGCCTGTAACTCAGCAGCTCAGGAGGCCGAGGGGGGAGGATCACATGTTCAAGGCCAGCCTCAGCAACCTAGCAAGGCCCTAAGCAAGTTAGTGAGACCCTGTCTCAAAATTGAAAAGAAAAAAAAGGGCTTTGAATGTTGCTCAATGATTAAGCACCTCTAAGCTCAATTCCTGGTGCCAAAAAAAGAAAGGAAAGAAGGAAGAAGGAAGGAAGGAGAAAGAAAGAAAACACGAAAAGGGAGTTTCAGAAAATTAGGACAACATTGGAGAGAAGTGGATGTGCCTTGAAAAAATAAACAACAACAACAAAAATACCTTATAAAACAGGATGATTTAACCAAGAAATTGGTGGGCCAGTCCCAGCGCTGCTCTTGCTGTGTGTGGTCTTAGGTCTTCCACCGTCATCAGCTCCTTTACCGGGATGGAAACATAAAGTCATGGGGATCCTCTGCAGCAAACCTCTGGGAGTCCTGAGACAACACCCATCTCCTTGTCTAAATTTTATTGTTTCTCTCTCATGCTTCAGCCCATGCAGTGCTGTGCCTAAGCCTTGTTGGTGAGATCAAAGCCTTCTTGTTTGGCCCTAAACGTTCATGCCAAGACTTCATTGCAAATTCAGTTCATCTCCAGAATTTGTGGCCCTTCCAGGTTAAAAGGGAAGGAATGTGTGCGGATCAGCTATCCTTGGAAATAAGGATCCGGACATCCTTGGAAATGGAGTGCTAATTGAGTCACCACTAGTAATGTCACTCTACTTTATTCATAGTGGCTTCTAATCCGCCACGCAGCCAGGAATGAGGTTGGGAGCCTGATTTGCAGGAGGCAGGTGTGGAGGGTGTGCATCTACCTTGCTGGTCTCCTCTTGATACAAGGACCTGGCCCACAGGGAGGAAGCTACCAGCACAACCAATGCACAAACTCAGCTGCACACAGTTCCCTGCTCTCAGGGCGCCTCCTTGTGATATCCTAAGAAGGAGGAACCAGGGCCCCACAGGGGAGTTTCCAAGTCACGCCTGCTGCCTCCTGCCTTAGCTCTCCTGAGGGTGAGCTCCACTCAGCCCATGGGTCGCAGTCACTGTGCAATGTCTTGTGGAGTTTTGGGGTGTTTAGAGCAGGCAGATGGGAGGAAGGGAGCCGGAGCTGGCCTCTGCTAGAACTCTGTTTCTGTGCTTGCTTTGCCAGATCAGCCACCTGGCAGGCTGGAGTCTCATGACAGTGGTGCTGCCCTGAGTCCCCACCCAGCCCCTTTCCTGGGTCTCAGCCATGGGCCCACATTGGACAGGAAAGTAGAGATCAAAGTCCTGAGACAGCAAAGAAAATAATCCTGGGTTGCTTTTCTCCAGTCTTCCCCATAACTCTTCCACCAAGTCCTGAGCCACATTCTCGGGTCGCTCAGAGTTTATTTGCTGACTGTGGAAAGGTCGATCCTCAATGTGCAGACGTTGCTGTGACTCCACTGGACTACACACCTAGTTTCCCAGACAATCTCTTCTTGTTGCCTCGGAGCTTCTGGGTGGTTTTGTTGATCACATGTCGTCTCCAGGAGTGGCACGGCTGACTTCACATCTCTTTTCCCCCTTCTTATTGTTCAATTTCAGGGAGGAATTATGGTGGAATATCTTCATGAGGATTACAATATATCTCTCCCTGGGTGCGCTGACTTTCAAGGATACTCCAATCTTCACTGCAAGATGAAAAGGTTTCGGCATCTTGCTTAAAGAAGTCACCTGCCCTGCACTTCTCTGCCACAGTGGGGGCTCTTGCATTGAGGGAGATGTTAATAAAGAATCTGTCTGTCAGTATCAGATTTCATCTCTGTGACCAATGGCTGCCTGAGCACCAGGTCACGTAAAAGAAGACATTTGGACAGGAATCATCCTGCATCACCTTGAAGAATTCCTAGTCCTGTGGTCACAAGTAAGAATGATGATTAAGGGTCATAAACAATGTACTCCTATCATCAATGTTCTCAGTAGATGATCTCAATTTTCTTGTGGACAAACCTTGTCAATGTCTGCATAGGTTCCTCTCAAAATATGTTTTCTCGTGCAATCCATCATAAAACCTAAGACAATGACAATCTTCTGAAACCAAAGCTCTTGTGTTTTCATGAGCTCCATCCATAAAAGTAGTCCATCGATGGTTCTTCAGTTTCAATACATAGTTCAATTCTTTAATTCAGAAATTAGCATATTCAAACTTTATCATAACCCAAAATATACATTGTTGCAAAATTAATGTTCATCTTTATTTCCATCCCTATACTTCCAGACTTATCCTCCCAGATAACCAACCATGTTTTCTTATAGAGTTTAGGCCTAGGAAAAGGGTAGAGAGGGGGAAAGAGGAGGCTCCTCATTGACTCCTACTATTAGTTTACAGATCCAGTTTCTCTGGGCCTGACAGATGATTGGTTTCCTGGGAAATTTTCTGAGTGTTTCCAAAAGCCCAAATTACTAAGATGCCACATCTTCACATGCATGACCAGTAATCAAAGTAAAAGAAGAGCCTTCAAGAAACAGATATGCCAACTAGAAACAACATGGAAAGAGTTCGAAGTAAAATTGAAACAGTGCCAAAGAAGTATGTCTGTATTAGAAAATATAAAGAAATAAAACCTATAAGTGAACAGAAGGAATGATAAATGGTGAGCCCATTATGTTCCATGAGTAATTTGCAAATTGAAGGAAACTGTGGAGGAAGAAAATCACCAAGAAAATAATACAAGAAAACTTTCCTGGTGCCAAAAAAAAAAGTTAAACCATATGAGATTGAAAATCCACAGAAGCCTCATTCTGCACACCTCGACTTGTTGGATGATTTTAGGTTTAAGGGATATAACTTCTCAGGCGAAATGAGATAGCCTAGTCTTGGGGGATGGGTGGTTGCAGACAAACCAGAAAATTAGGAGTCAAAAAATGAGCCAGTCTTCAAACTATGGAGGTAAAATAACAAACCAGCAGAAGTGAGGTACAGTCAACCTCCCAACCAAGACTACGCTCAGGAGAAAAGCCAAGGGGATGAAGCCAGACCAATGAGCAACTAAAATATCCCACTGAGACGAATCAAGAGTCTGTCCTAGTCTGCAAAATGTCAGAGACTTTCTTAGATGGCAAGGTGGCGAGGGGCTAAATCATTCACAGAACAATCACTGAATAACCCAGTGCCCAGGATGGTGCGCTCTACTTTGGTGTTGGATCTCTGCCTTCACTAAAGCTTCAAATTAAATCAGCTCCCCTTCTCAAAGAGTTAGTAAAGAAGCCAAAGTGAATGTGTCCCTAGTCCTTTCATGGTCGATGGCCACTGGGCTACCTTGTCGTAGGGGTGGGGGGTAGAGACGGCGGAATCAACACACAGATTCCAGGAGCTGGTGGGAGAACTGGCTGGAGACCCGCCTCAGGTCGTCGTCCAGTAGCTCAGTTTATTTTTGGAATGCACACAACTGTTACAGGGTTTGAGTGGGGCTTGCCTGTCAATCATACATAAGCAAGACAATATCCATAAGCCCACCATCTTCTGCCTAACATAACCGCACTGTGAGGAAAATCTAGATATTGCTGTCGTGGCAAAAAGTAATCTGGAAGGGTCTTTAGCCCTTACTGAGTCAGGGGTTTCATGCCCTGAAGCTCCTGACTCTCAGTTTCCTGGCCGGGCAGTTTGGCAATGCTAACCACAAGCGCTGAGGATGTGGTTTCACCCCATCCTGCAGGCGCTCCTGTCAGGCCCAAAGGAAGGTGGATATTTCAGGCACTTCCGTGCTGCTAGTAGCTGCTAGCTGAGACTGAAAGTTATTCCAACACCAAAGGTGTCATAAAATCAGTGAACTCTTCACAAAATGTCAAACTCTGCTCAAGGACATTAATTGTAAAACAATAAGCACCTACTATGTGATGTTGCCTAGGAAGGAAAGACCTGCACACATCATGCCCTCCAGAAGCAGGAACAACAGAGAGAGTGGTCAGTGACAAGGGTCCAAGAGATGTCAGGAGAGACATGGGCTGTGAGCAGGGAGAGTCCAGGAGATGCAGAGGCAAGACAGGGCCCAAGACTGGGGCTGTCCCATGTGGCTGAGGGAAGGGATAAGGTGCTTGACACAGAGGGACTCAGGCAGGAAGAGGGTCGTCCACAGGCAGCAAAGACCTGGAGCAGAAAACTGGGGCCTGCACAGAAGTCCACCTGGAAGGAACAGGCAAGGCCACAGGAGGCCACCAGTCCATGCAGGGCATGTCCCCAAGGGTCAAGCTGAGGAGTTGAGCCTGTCTCTGCATCCTGAGCTCCCGGCTTCTTACCTTGGTCCTGCCAATTACTAGCTGTGCCCCTTCAGGCAGGAGTCTTTATCTCTGTTTTCCTTTTCCTGTAGATGGGGTGAAAGGATCTGCCCACCTTCTAAGCAGGGGACCGACCACACATCCAATTGCTGAGGAAAGTCCTGGTTTATATTGTTGTCCCTGGTACTATCCATTTAATGCTTTTAACTTTCACCCTCAAAGGACTCCACATTTTACAATAAATATTAAGGCTGAACTACTGATAGGATAGTTGAGGTAAAGAATAAAGAGGTTTCCAACAGTGCCTGTCTAATAAATCACACAAAATTATTGGCCATTCATTATATCAGAATATAATGAGAATAATTATAATTCATGATAATAAATCACTTATGAGAAAAAGAGAATACATCTTGAAGGTTTTCATTGCAAAAATATGTGAGGTGATGAATAGGATAATTAGCTTGAATTAATCATCTTATCATTCACATACAAACACACTCAATTCTTTTGTCTATTATCCACTAATAAAACCAGGTGAACTGTTTTTTAAAACTATTTTTTTTTCCTGAAAATTAGAGCTAGTTTCCGGGAAGATTAACAAGGCAATAATATGTTAAATATGTTTGGAGGGAAATAGATTGTAAATCATATCAATAAAACTTGTGAAAAAAGAAAGATCAAATAATATCCAGTAAACGTGGACCAGTATTTTATTTTCCAATGTAAAAGTTTTAGCTTGTATCACAATATGGTTGTTCCATGCTGGCCGTTTGGTGGAATGTACAGCAGAAGCAGGGTGTGCAGTGGTCTCTAAGGTCCTGGTGGTCATTGGAAGTTGAGCATCAATACTTTTTTTTTTCTTTCTTTCTGTCTATGCTGGGGTTGGAACCCAGGATCTCCATATGAATGTCCTACAGCTGAGCTCCCCCAGCCACATTTCCTACTTAAGTAACAATGACTTAAGTAACAATGACTTAAGTAACTTAAGTAACAATGACTCACAGCTGACACTTACCTAGGGCCCACCCAGGCAGGACTGTTGAAGGAAAAAAAGAAACACTGTTGCAAAGCCACCTGGCCTCCAAGAGAAGGAAGGGGCTGCTCACCTGGGGGCAGGCTCCACACAGGGGCTCTGAGCAGAGGTGCAGCTCTCAGACCCCGCTCCCAGGTCCTTGCAGGTGCCTGGGAATGTCCAACTGGGGAGGTGGAAAGGCCCCAGGTGGAAAGGTCTCCCCCTCCCAGTCTCTCTTTCCTGCCCCTCTGAGCACACCCTCCTCAGCCTCACCTTCAGAGTTCCTCCAGTTCACCCACCTGTTCTCTGAAAAAAACGCTCCTCTGATCCTCTGAACAAGAAGTTTCCCCATTTAGAAGAAAGTTCTGTGTCCTCTGACCTGCAGCCTCTCTCTGTGGCTCTCTGCCCCTCCCCCTTCCCATCCAGGCCTCTAGTCTCTTTAAAGTGAGTCCCCTCTGGCCTCTCAGAGGCACAGAGGGACAGGGTTTTCCTGCCATTATTGAGGGAGCATTAGAAATAAACCACTAGGTGTGCAGGTACCTTCCTTCCTGTGTGTCTGTGTGAGTGTGGGATGGGGTTTTTTTCTTGATTCCTCGGGACTCCATGGGGAGGCTACACTTTCTCCTTTCTTGAACCCCATTCCAGAAAGGAGAAGTCAGGTTTCTGATCTTCCTGGGTTTAAGTCTCTCTGTGGGAATTTCACGCTTCCCTTCACCAGCCGCCTTCCTTATGTCCTCGCACACTCCCACACAGGGGAGCTGAGTCTTGCAGGCTTCTGGCACATTTGCGGCACTTGCTGCAACGTGGTGGGGCACTGGACGTGGGCTGGACACTGAGCAAAACAGCTGAAAATCCCAGTAGCAGGTTGGAGCCTATCAAGAGCGGCCTTTGGTTCAGGAAAGAACTCGCTGACTTCTCATGGTCAATCAAGATGTCTGCAAGACCAGGGCCTCTGCCGAAACTTCGAAGGCAGCTCCCCCCCCCCTTCTGGACTTAATGTCTTATCAAAGAGGAAGGAATTTACCTTCTGGAAATGCCCGAGGTTCATTTTCTTCCAACTCTGTTAATAACAGAAGAAAAAAAGAAAAAAAGGAATGGGCAATATTTTGTATCCAAATAGTATATAATCAGAAATAATCAATGCAAAGCAGAGGTCATAGCTCAGGGGTAGAGCACTTTCTTAGCACATGAGAAGCACTGGGTTCAGTTGTCAGCACCACATAAAAATAAATAAATAACAAAGTCATTGTATCCATCTACAATAAAAAAGAGAGAGAGAGAGAAAGAAAAAGAAAGAAAGGATGCCAAAAAAGCAATTCAATATACCCTTATTCTTCAAAAATCTTCTTTTACTGGCTTTTTATGCAACTGCACTAAGAAATATGGCTACCAAACAAAATTGTTACTTAGTAAAGTAATAAAAATCTTTCAAATGCCAGAAACCACTCATATGTCCATATCTGAGGTCTTCCAGAAGCCTGAGAGTAGTCAGATTTTACCCTTTCTCACTACATAGTTTGTGTCTCTGTAAGGATGCCAGTTCACCGGGGATAGAATCTGTGGGTGATTGATCTCTGCACCAGGCTCATCACAGCAAGGAATCAATATTGGTCAGACAAACATAGGACACAGAAGGATGGTGGACATCTCCAGTTCTGAACTTCATTTGGAGGCCTGAGGCAAAGTCATTTTTTTTTTATTGGTTGTTCAAAACATTACAAAACTCTTGACATATCATATTTCATACATTAGATTCAAGTGGGTTATGAACTCCCATTTTTACCCCAAAAGTCATTTTTTGAAAGAGAAGAAGTCAGACTAGCAGCACAAAGTGTTCTAAACTCATTTCCCCTGTAAACACTGTTAGGCCAATGATTCTTTTTGTGACTCCTTATGGGAGTATCAGGCCAGAAGCCTGACTCTGGAAATTCAGTAAATCAGATCTGGCCTCTTGCTTCAAAAGCGCATGGTGAAAAGTATGAACGCAGTTGGAACAGTTCAGCTATCTATGCTAGGACAACAAAGGGACCCATGCCCTTAACCAGTACTTCCAGGAAGTGACAGTGACCTTAAGGTTGTATAGTAAGGGAATGAGGGCAAGGTGCAGAGGGTTTGCCACCTGTGTGCTTTTCACAGCTGCCAAGCTCGTGTGCTGATCAGGTGTGGTCTGTCCCTCACAGTCTCAGGATTGGTCAGGTCAGGACTGTCATGTAAAAAAGTTCAAGGTGTTTGTCAGCATAGACCTTGTTCCTGAGGTCCAAGATAAAGATGGATGCAAAATGCCAAGTCTTTGCCCGCATTTAGCTACCCATTGAACGTTTGCAGGAAAAATGAAGACTCTCAGTTCTTGTTACAGGCTGAGTTTCTATTGATTGCTGAGAGAATGATCACCATCGGATGTCCAAATAAAGCCTGGGAGTGAAAGAATACACAATCGCTTGAGTGTGTGGGCCTGATGTGGGGTATTTTTAGGATGAATGAAATCTCTGATGGGACCTCTGGCTCAGCAGATAACAAGGCAGGTCCAGGACAAGTGGGGCGCCAGGAGGAGCCCCATCAAGCCCAAGGCAAGATAACAATGTCCCATTGCCTGTAAAAGTCTTTGGCTTGACTTTGGATTGAAGGACTCCAGCCTTGTGCAACTGGCCCAAAGTACATACAGAAAACACATGCTTCTGCTTTCTGCCACCGCCTAAGCCTGTTTTGCCCCTTGGCATAGTATGCCTCAGCTGAATGGTGAAAAGAGCAATGTCACAAGTAATCCACACCGCAAATAAAGCATTCATGGGTAATTAAAAATGGGCTCATCTTCAGGCATTTCCATTCATTTCTTCTACTTCTTTTTAAAAAATACAAGCCAGTTTCTATTTCCTTTGTTACAATCCTCTTCGCTTTGCCCTTAATTGAACTGGATTGGACTTTGAAGCATTAGAGTTTACCTTGTCTTTCTCTTGATTCCAAGACACCCGTCTCCTTGCCTTTTTCGACCTGGAAAAGTACCATGTTCCCTCAGGCCTCTGAAGTTGCTTTTCCCTCTGACTAGGTCAGTCCCCAAGGGCTGACTTCAGATGTTGTGTCCACTCATTCAAGTCTCACCTACAATGGCATCTCCTCCCTCACGCTGCCCTGAAATGCTTCAAGGACACTGACCCTCATCAGGCATCTGTAACCTCATTCTGATTTTCTGGTTATGTTTTAACCTTTGCAGCAATGACTACTTTCTCATATTGTTCATTTATTCTTAAGTATATTCATGGTCTTCCTCAGTAGAATCCAACTCCCAAGTGGAAAGGCCTGGACTAAGTTATTCCTACAAATGAATCTATAGCACATAGCTCAAGGTCATAGGGAGGCTCAAAGGAGCATGCACTACACGACGGATGGACATATGATGGGATGCATGGATGATCAGATGTAAAATCCACCTAGAGGGGAACCATTCAGTCATGAGTATCTTGTTCTAGCCCATGGGATGGATGCTTTACCTAGAGCATTCTTACAAAACCTCAGCACGGTATCATCTCTCCCATTTTACAAAAGAGAAAAAGGAAGCTCAGAGAGACCAGTGCTGTAACCAACAGAAGACACATCAGGGCGTGGATCCAAAAGCACAAATGCATGAGACCCAATTCCATCATCACCTGCCATCCAGCACTGTCTGCCTGACAATCTGTTGACTTGCAACACCTTTGACCCAATAGAAGAAAAATCCTAAATCTCCAAGAAGGAAAAATAAATTAATTCATAGATTTGTAATAGAGTAAATTTGTAGAGCTGAATTGGTGAGGTAATTCCTGTAATCAATTAAATGAAAACCTTGCACGAAGACTTCCCTAGTATGAGGTCCTCTCCTGGGCTGGGATTGTGGCTCAGTGGTAGAATGCTCGCCTAGCACATATGAGGCCCTGGGTTCGATCCTCAGCACCATATAAAAATAAATAAAGATATTGTGTCCAACTACAACTAAAAAATAAATATGAAAAAAAGAGTGTTTAAAAAAATGAGGTCCTCTCCCAACCTTAAAGCAGCTTTCAAAAAGAGATGTCTATGGGTAAGGAAGGCTGTCACCCAGAGGATGATTGCAGCATTGCACTGACCCTTGCACAAAGGGGATGAACCTCTTGCACCCTGGAGAAGACAGAAGAGAAAAAGTGGAAAAGCAGAGGTTAGGAAGAGGTAAAGAGGAGGACAAACGAGAACAGGAATAGAAGACACACTAGTCATCAGTTCAGAGATGACAGGAGCTCACACTGTTGGTTTTCTTCTTTGTAAAACACGATCAGAAACCTTTTACCTAAGGCCATGTGTCAATGCAGTCACAAAATTCTAGGTCTAAAACTCACTGGCTTCTTGGATAACAGGGAAATAAAACTACCCCCATCTGAGACTCTCTAATTAGCAGAGGAAAGACTTATGGAAATTTCACTATGTATCATTTCTAAAGCCCCCAAAGAGAAAAGGGTCACAAATGTGGACAAATTCAATAGCAGGACACTGTTGGCCTTGCCAAGGAAACAACACAGGAACCACTGGAGCAGGTGTTGGTGGAGGAGACCCACACCAAGTCAGAGGTCACCTGGGTGCAGGGATGAAACTTAAACCACCCTTACCCAGCCATGTGAAGGTGTGCCAAGTTTAGGATTTAGGAGGGACAGTCAAGGAGAGTTAGTCAGTGGCCGGCAACTCACTCTGGCTGTGCTTCCAAATCTGGGTCCTGGTCCCAGATGGATGCAGGTTAGATCACATTGTAAGGACCCTCTTGGGAGAACACTGAGGTGACCTAGAGTGGCAGGGACTTGATCACTGCCTGTGAAGAAGAAGATCACATGCTTCCTCCCTCCTGGATAAACGTTTTCATGTAGGACAGATACAGTGGTGAGCCAGGGCCCAGGAATCGGTCCTGATCTTTAAAGTCAGGCCTGATGCTGGCCTTAACTACCAACTTCTCTGCTCCCCTTTGTAAACACAGTGATGAAGCCTGTGATGTAATCAGTGAGATGTTTGCTTAAGGAGTTGAATTGTGTGCCCACAGTCAACCACTCAATTATGTGTAATTGTTTACTAAATAATTATTTAGAATTATTTATTCTCCATGTCAGTCCTTCAAGGAGAACAAGGGTCATGTCCTCAGGAGCAAGAAAAGGGACAATTGGTCAGTGATGAGAATTCTGTGTTGGAGGAGAGCTGCTCATGGAGAACCAGGGGTCCTGGGAACCAGGATGGCCCTAGAGATGCAGAGACAAGGTAGGGCACAGACATGGGCTGTCCTCCCTGTGGCTGTGGCAGTAAATGAGGTGCTTCAACCCTGAGTGACTGAGGCAGCAGAAGGGAGCCCACAGGGAGCAGAGGGGAGCCCACAGGCAGCAGAGAAGAGACCACAGGGAGCAGAGAAGAGACCACAGGGAGCAGAGGGGAGCCCACAGGCAGCAGAGGGGAGTCCACAGGCAGCAGAGAGGGGT
The DNA here is from genome assembly GCF_047511675.1 of Marmota flaviventris. Classification (NCBI taxonomy): domain Eukaryota; kingdom Metazoa; phylum Chordata; class Mammalia; order Rodentia; family Sciuridae; genus Marmota; species Marmota flaviventris. The sequence continues at coordinate 10,609,002 of NC_092506.1, read as the reverse complement.
CAACAGGCAGCAGAGGCCTCAAGCAGGAAACTGTGGGGCTTGCACGAAAATTGACCCAGAGTTCCTGGGATGCAGCTGTGGAGTCAGGGCCTCAGGGGAACATCTGAGCTGTGCTGGGATGTCCCTGGGGGCCAAGGGAAGCAGGAACCAAGAGCCTTCTCTGAAGCTCACAGTTCAGGATTCATGTCCTGGTTGTGCTCATTACTAATCGAGCCCTGAAATTTTACTAAATGTCCTTGTGCATCATTCTCTGAAGCTGAGAGAAAATGACCTTTAGGCAGGTGGGGACATCCAGATTGCTCAGGATGGTCCAGGCTCCTCTTCAGTCCTGGCATCCCATCCACTTAGTGCCTCTGTTCAACTCCTAAAATGCCCAGGTTGGGGAATAAGGTCCATGGCTCCCACACAGAGATTGCCATGGTAAAGATGAAGGAGACTTAGGAGAGGGCCTGCCATCCAGGAAGTGCTGTATGCCTGCGTACCATCCGCTACTCAACATCTTTGAACGTCGTCGTATAATTACACGTCACATTGGGGTTTTGAACATCTGCAGTACTGTAGCCACCCCAGCTGTGTGATACGAGCAGGACCACGCATACAAGTTATAAAGCTGTTCTCCCTTCGAAGAAAAAGATAAAGCAAACAAAGATCAGCATGTGAAAAGAGAGGAGATGAAGTGAAGGGGCACCCCCTTTCTCCCCAGAAAAGCCCTCTTCACCATGCCTGATTTTAGGACTGTCAGCAAGAGTCCAATGTAGATAAACTTCCTATTTTTGTGTCGCCCTGTTTACTTGGCCACTGGCCAGGAAGATACCAGCACTCCAGGTGCTGGACACCCCCTTACTAGTTTTCACAAATGTATCCAGTATAGTACTTTGAAGAAATGTGCAAACAAGGCCTCTGGCCTTGGGCTGGGCTTCACAGAGATGTCCACATTTTTAAGATAAGTTACAAATGGGCCCATGGTAACAGCTGGCAGGGGGAGGAAAGAAAGGGGAGAAGAAGCTCTCCCCTTCTCAGGTGTTGTCCTTGAAGGGTTGACTTGCCCAGAACACTGAAAGAAAAATCTGCTTTTATGTGAATTTCTGCAGACTGTGAACTTCTGAGCCCCTCCCCTTACACGCTGGGTATAAAATTCTGAAACTCCCTGAACTCGGGGTTCAAGGGATTAATTGAATACAGCAAAAGCTGTGCCCTCTGAACCTGGCTGCAGCCAAATAAAACTGTTTCCTGCTATCTTCTGTGCCTTGCCTCGTTTGTCCCTACAACAGAAGGAGTAGGAAAAGGGATGGAGAAATACAGGGTGAACAAATAAGGTTGACGATGTAAGACTGCTTGTTGTATTTTGCTTATCATTTAGAAAACACATCCTCCTCCCTCTTGCCTATGGCCACGTGTCATCACTGCAGTCTCAAGGTTGCCTTGGTTCCAAATTCACTGCCCGCTGGTTTGGGCAAAGCCATCAGAGCCTGGCTGCTTCCCCTTGGCACAGGCTGTGGTTCCCTGGTCCAATCCCCGGTGGATCCTGTCCCTCCCTCCCTCCCTCGTTCTTGGGAGGGACTAAGGCAGCTCCCTGGGGAATAAAGAGAGGAGCTGTGGCCACTCAGCCCACAGTGAACTCCTTGATCCTGCCCCCCCTCAGGAACAGCCACCAGGAGCCTCCTCGCCATGAAGCTGCTCGCAGTCCTCCTGCTGGCTGCCCTCCCCCTTTACTGCTCTGCAGGTGAGCTCTGTGCAGGGAGGGCCGCCTGTGGCCAGCGGGGAGCCAGGGCCCTGGGGAGGAGTCCTGGTCCCCAGGTCATCCCTGGTACAAAAGGTCTGGGTTTAATGGCCCTAAAATTCAACATTACTCCAGACAACCAAAGAGGCAGCTCTCTCGAGGCCTTTATCCCTGCTTTACGACCTCGTGTGTCAGAACCAATCCAGCTGTCCCACTTTGGTCCCAGCGACAGTGAAGACAAATGTAAGCCTCAGTGTTGAATATTCCAATTAGACATTTCAGAGGGACAAAGGGAAGATGATTCATGGCCCTATGGCATTAGACCCAGTGGGTTCCCGAAAGGAGGCATCATGTATCATCTTAAATATGGAAGGAAAAGGCAGCCCTGCGGGAGGGCAGGCTCAGGCTGCGGCACGGGACCCCGCACCAGGCAACCTGGAGCTACACTGCAGACCTGTGCAGGGCTAGCCTCGCCCTTCCAGGGGGCCCTGTAGCTCCCAGTTGCCCTCAGAATGGGGTGGGCACACATATGCGATGTGTGTGGTGTGTTTTTCCAGTTTCCAACCTTGTTGATGCGGTCTACCTTGTTCCCAAAGTGGGGGCATAATGGGGAAGAGGTGCTGTGCTAAAGAAACTAAAGAATTGCAGAGCCCAGGGCACGAGCAGCTCAGGTGGAGGCAAGTGCTAAGCTCCCCCCCCACACACAGGTTGGCCACGTGAGATCGCTTCATGTACAAGTTGTTTTTTATGTTGCTTATTGATGCAGAATAGAGATAGAGTGAACACGGTAATGGCAAGTATTTTAAACCCAACAATTCTAGGACTCTTGAAAAACCTATTAGTGTCCCGTGGCATGATGTTGAATTCAGAAAGAGCTCTCTGTGCAGTAAGTGCTACATACTGGACTTTCTCCCCTTTGAAGGACTGAGAACCATGTTGGCACAGGGTTTGCCTTCTCCAGGGTTCCTGAGGGGAGGGCCTGTAGGGAACCTCAGAGCCTGTAGGGAACTCCCTGTCCTAGAACTGGGAGCTCTCTGAGTCCACGTATCTCCTGGGATGTTCACAGGTGACGGACATCACAGGTACTCCCCCTCACGGGGTCACACCGCCAGTCGTGAGCCAAGTTCTGATGTTTTCTTCCCAGGCGCTGGCTGCCAACTTCTCGAGGACGTTATTTCAGAGGCCATTGATCCTAAAGTAACCCTAGAAGAATACAAGGCTGCCCTCCAGGAGTTTTTGCACAGTGATGCAGACAGAAAGGCCGTGGAGCAATTCAAACAATGTTTTCTCAACCAGTCTGATGAAACTCTGGCCAACGTTCAACTGATGATGGTAAGTTGGGGTTCTAGGTTTGTGAAACCACTGACTGGGAACAGCAGTCTCTGATCTTGTTATTTTAATAAAATCAAAGCTGTTGGCGCAGTGCTTTTTAAAAAAAATACTCTGTATTTAAGGGGTGTTAATGAATCTTTGACCTTCAAGAAAACCTTTCAAAATCTGAAAGATAATTTACCAACTTTCTTTGACAATCGTCAGGGACTGATAACTAGAAAATGCAAAAATAACCTCAGAGATTGCTTATGTACCTTTCAGTTACTCAAGACACACACACACACACACACACACACAGATATTTCTAAAAAAGAAAAAAATCTGGTTCTCAGAATGCCCTCACCTTTGTGAGTGATCTACAAATTCAGGTTCCCTCTTGCAAAACAGCAAACAGTGAAAAAACAATGAGTTCATAAGCATTGTTGGAGGATTCCAGAACATTTGAGTAATATTTTATGTTCCTACTCTTAATTACTTAAAATGCACTTCTACGCAACCACAATTTGTTAGCATCGGTGTGTGGAAATCTTGAAACTTTTTATTTAGCAGCTGAGAAAAACAAGTATAAATCCCAGGTACGAGACACCATGGGGGATGGATTGTTTAAAACAAGAATCAATGACATAAACAATGAGTGTTTCTTTCTAATGACAAACTCCTGATGCTTTTTAGCATTTATTTCATATATCAACATTCTCTTTGAAGCATTGCATGGTAGAGAACATAAGGAATATATCAAAAGACGGAGAGCAGGTTGAATACCAAGTGCATTTGAGGGTAGTGGGATTGCTTTTCATCTAAGCACTGTTAGGTGAATCATTCACACTCTGGCGCTCCAGCATTTCATGGAGCACCAAAGGAACAGTGGAGGTCCTCAGCTTCTTTTCAGTAGTTCTCACTTCTCAGACCACAGGGAAACTCAAAAAGTCACCCGAGTTACCTGAGCAGAGATTTTAACAGTTCAGTGTGGAAGAGTGGTGTGCGCACAGATCAAATTGTGTCTGCAATACATAATACCTGTGGCACATTAAGTGGAAAGTTGTTTCCAAGAACAACGTTCAATATGCCTCTTGGAGAAATGATTCAGAAATAGCTGCAGTTCTCTGGTATCAATCAGTGTCTCCTGAACAATAGAGCACACGAACAGGTACTCTCGTCTTGCTTCCTGGATTTTATGAAAGGCTTGATGGTTCTTGAAAAACTAAGGTAGATAACAAGTGGATGTTTCGGTTTTGCGTATTTGACTTTGCAGGACAGAGTTGAAAAGCTAATTGAAGTCCCTGCCTTTGTTTTCCAGGAATCAATATATGGCAGTAAATACTGCAGAGCTGTCTAAGTTTCCTCCAGTCCTTTGGCTCAGAGAACTACTGGAGACGCCGATGCTCTTCTGTTCTTTCCTATTTTCGTCCCTGTACCTGTGACGGCAAGACACTCATTGAAATCTTAAATGCAATTTCATTTCAATAAACTTTCCTGCAAATATAAAGCTTCTTTTTGTTCTCACTTAACATGGGAGGTTTTCTGGCTGGAGTGGAGCGGGGGGGCACACTAGGATGGAGACTGAATTGGAGTGGGTTGTGTTCCATGCTTTTGTGATTACGTCAGTGTGTATCGGGTGCTGTACATAACTAAATAGAATAAATTTTTAAAATATGAGGTTTTTCAAAGAAACACTCTGCACACATACACCTGAGCACTCTCAGGCACGCGCACACACACTCATACACAATTGATTCATACACGATTCATGAAGATCTCCTGTCTGTGGGTTGACGCTTCTGAAAAGTGCTTTGTTCCTTACTGTCTGCCCAAGTATGGGGGCTGTCCCTGGGGAAGGGCTTTTCCTGCCCTCTCACTGACAGAGGACAGGCAGATAGGAATGGTTAGGATACGAGATCAAGGGAATACGTCTATAAAATATGGGGGTGATAAAAAGAATGCACAAGACTCTTCTCTGCAAAAAAACCAAGAGAAAAAAGTGTAATTCCTAAACATTTTGTGACACGACCCAGAAAAATATTATCTGACCCTTTTCTATATACTTAAGGAATTTTAAATATACTTCTAAGGAACCAGGTTTGTTAGCACCATGTTAGGAAACCTTGGGCCTTTTCACTGAGTTCTCATTAAACAGGGTGGAGATCGCATGGACGATGGAGTGTTCAACACAAAAAACTCAAGGGTACGGCAATGACCATTTTATCTAATGACCAGTACAGACAGGCTGCTCGATTCCGAGCTCAGCTCCTGCTCAGACTCCCGCAGCCACCACTGTCCTCAAGTCCACCTGGAGCCCTGCTTCTCGTGGCTTATGGTTCAGGAAAGAGGAGGACAGGAAAGACTCCGTGGAGAGGGTGCTCCTCCCTCCCACACAGAGCTCAGGATCAGCCACAGAAAGAGGAGGGGCCAGCTGGGGTGGAAGAGATGGAGGCCTGTGTCCAGGCAGGAACACATCGTTCTGCCTCCACTTTAACACACGTGCATGGATTAGGCAGATGCTGCATCTGGTGGAGGTAGAAGTGGCACCTGAATTCAGCCGCTTTTCCCAGGATAAGGGAATAGGCTGCCAATCGCCTGGGAAGGGTCATTGTCACCAAGGTGTTTTCAGGTTCCTGCTGAGGACATCCTGAGAAATGAAATGAAGTGTGAGCTCACGCCGCAGGTCAGCAGTTTCCAATAATGTGTGCTCCAGACACCCAACACAATAAAAATAGAATCTAGAGGGCTCTTTACTTGTGCATCTATACCGGAGACCATAGTATCCAGGGGTTGTGGCCAGGTGGTGGGTGAGTTCTGGCTAATAGAAGTCAGGGAGGTGACAAACATCATGTCCAGATGTGGCCCATAGAACCTCCTTCCTCTCTGCCGCCTCTTTCTTTGGACATCTCATGCAGCGTTTCCCTGGTCCTCAGGCACTCAGTGTCAGGAGCCACTCATGACAGGATGCTGGGATCCTGAGTGGCTTTGTGGGCCAGGACCATAGCAGGACTGAGGGCCAGGAGGGGCCTGCTTCAGCTCAGGGTCATGGTCACAATTATACAGGACAGACCTGTATTTTCTCCAGGGGGGAGAAGATTATCACTGATGTTATTTAGAAAATCCAGCCCGTGGCTACAAGAGAAAGCAGATGTGTTTTATCAATATTTTGATTTACAGTCTCCCCAGGGCACGCCCCTGTTCCCTACACCCTGGGGAACCAATTCCCCTGGCCCCCTGGAAACTCTGGGGCGTCTTGTGTCCATCACCTCTGAGGGAAAAGCTATGTTGGACTGAGATGTAATACTAATGAATCACAAGCGTGGAAACCACTGAGATCATGTAAAAATAGGTAGAAAGAAGAAGACATTCATGTGTGCTGAGGACAAGAGCAGAGATTCAGAAAGGCCTCACGCAATTGACCCTGATTTCCTACTTTCCCTGTCTCTGAGCAGATTTACTGAAAAGCACACAATTCAACACCCCAAAGTGTGTTTAAAACAACGTTACCTGCATTTTAACACACGGAAATATGCAGTGCTCGGTAGGTTTTTGTGGGAGGCCATCCTCGCACGTGATTTGAGTTACCTCCCTGGCTGGGAGAGAGGCGCTCAGACGCAGCTGTGTCAGAGCCTTCCCCACCCTCTCCAGGTCCGAGGGCTTGTCCGTGCAGCCACTGTCCCGAAGACCCGATTGTCGCCCCTGACCTTGGGATGCTGCCCCCCCTTAATCTTCATTGGATGGATTTTCCCCAGAATTTTTTGTTCCCCAATAAAAGCCCACTCCCTGGCGTCTTCTCTCTCTCTCACTAGTCTCTTCTAGAAACCTTGCTACTGCATTAGGTGGCTGGAGGCTGGAGCTGGGAAGAGCCGTCCTGGAGCTAGTTTTAAAGGTAATTAGAATCTTGTCTCTTTAATTTAAAACTCCCTAGTGTTTTCTCATGAATCGAACCTTCTTTCATGAAGCCAGCGCGGGTGGCCGGCTAGAGGTTTTCTTAAACCCCTTTTTACTCTCCTTCAATATCGCTTCCTTCCTTGGTCTTTCCTCCAATGTCCCTTTGGAAAGGCTGTAGGTATTCTGACCTTGGAAATAGACAGGGAAGCGTTTCCCTGGTGAGCAAACTCCTGGAAGGTAACTGGCGCCCTGATTCCCATGAGTGGAAGGAGAGGCTATTAAGATAACTAGGTGGATGCACCACCTGGTTTACATAGTGACATCCTCTGAAGGAGAGAGGCTCTGTGTTTGCATTAACCTGGACCTTATCTCAGCCAGCACTTAGGGTGAAAGGAATACTGGTCAAAGTGTCGTCACTGGTGGTGGGTAATATATAAACTTTTGGGTTAATAAAGACGATGGCAGAGAGGGGTGAGCATTCTTTTGTCTGCCATCCTTCTGTCTGTCTGCACCTTCCCTGTGTGTCTGTGTCTGTCCTTTGTGCGCCTCCTCCACAAGTCTCCCTGCACAGGTGTTCCTTTACAAAAGGCCTTCTTGAGATACTCTCATATCAACTTTTACCTCCTTTCACCCCTTCTTGCTTCTTGTGAATACTGAACATTGAGTGTGAGAACTATGAAGAGGAAAGTTATTCGTGTTATCCAGACATATGCACTTACACAAATATGCATAATATGTCTCCATATACATTAAAAACTTTCATAATTCTTGGTCTTCAGAACCCCTGATGTTCTTAAAAGTCATCGAAGAATCAACCTGCTTTTGTTTATATCGGTTATGTCTATCAATATGTAGCGCATTCCAAATTAAAATGGAAAAATGAGTAAATATTCCTTTAAGCATAAGGATAATAAATTGATGCTTTGAATAAAATTGCATCTATTTGTAAAAATAGTTATATGGTCCCAAACAACAACACAACGTGTGTTAAGTGTACAATTGTTTAGATTTTTGCAGGCCTCATTTATATGAACCTCACTAGTACACAGTTAGATTCTCATATATGATTCTTGGTTGACATATTGACATCCTCTGGAAACTTTGCATAATACTTACATGACAATGAAAGGGACCTGGCAAAATAAAATGACTGTTTGGCTTTGTATTGATGTATAATAATTATGCAGAAAGGTGGGTTTGTGGTGACATATGCACACATGCACATAACATCCCTTCATCCACTTCTTTCCCCTGTACCTCCTCATTTGATTAAAAGAGTACTATCTCTGTAAAAGCATCTTGGGGACATCCAGCAGTCTCTGAACTCTGCGTTGAGAACCGCAGAATTACATAGATTTAAATGAATAAAGAATAAAATTTCTCCTCTGCAACCAAGTAACATCACACATTAACCATAAACATGGAATTTCAGGAGCAAGAGTTCATGTAATATCAAAAACTACCAATACCATCATCTTGGAAAATAGTTATTTATTCTGAACAGCACTCACCCCACCCCTCCACCACCAGCCCACAGAGCCAGCCCCCAGGCCTCCACCATCTGAGGAGCAGGCTCCCCCAGCTGGATTTCAGGTGGTTGAGCTTTCCCCTGCCTGTCAAGTTCACCTTGTGTGGCTCCCAGCATGCAGCCCAGTCAGGGGTAGGCTGCTTTGACCTTGCACAAAGTTGCTAAAGGCTGACTCTTCACTCCAGCCTGGATGCTTTCCTTATTTCTCTTCATGCCAAGCCCTGAATGCTCATGTGGTGGCATTTTCCATGCTCTACAATCTTTTAAGCAAAGTTCTACACAAGCCCTTGTGTACATCTAGATCCAAAGCATTGTTATTTACTTATATTCAATTCAATGGAGGTAAATCGATCTCTTTACGCATCTGCCTTCTCCACAAGATTGAAGACTGGTGGCTGCATGGATGGGCTTTTTTTTCATCTTTTCAAATTTACTCTGACCCAAAGGCCTCCAGAAAGAGTATTTCTGAAAAATAATGTAATTTTGCAACTAAACTAAATTTTGCAACTAAACTAATTTTGCAACAAAAATGTAGTCTCCATTCACTGAGCCCGACAATGTAGAACATGGAATCTCTCTGAATGTTTGCCATATGCTATAGGTCACTGGAGGAGCACTTACATGCCATCCCTAGGGGCACAGCCCCTATGGGTTTCCTGGAGTTCAACTGCCCAGTTCCTCTCTTCTTGATAAAAGAGGGCTCTGCATTATCCTGCCAGGTGCACATAACAGCTGTCTCTCTGTATTTCATTCTTGTGGAGCAAAATACAAAAACTTGAGAGGCCCACAGGATGGGAAAACAAACAAACATGAGACTGAATCTGAGCAGGGAATCCATAAGGGTTCATGGACCGAGGGCACAGGAGAGGGTATATGAGACGATGTTGTTGGTGTGAAAGAAAAAGAAGTAACTGTGAGATAAAAGTAGAGAGGGAGGGAAAAGGCACAAGCACACCCTAATTTGAAGAAATGAGAGGGCCTGGATTTGTGCATCATGATAAAGGGATCCCCTTATCTGAACAAGGCAGAGTGTCCACTGCTCTACACATTTGCCGTTGTGGAATCTCAAGGACATTCATATTGAGAAAAAGTAGTCTCCATTCACTGAGCCCGACATACACCCATTACGCTTCCACAGCTAACACAATTCATAGAACCTAGAAATGAACAATGGCAAGCAGATCCCAAATCCTTGACACTACTGACTGGCCTCTCTGCCTCTTTGCTGTGGTCAGGACATGTGACTAGCTATGTCGTCTGGACAAATTCTGACCTGGCTAGTGGGAGGTGGCTCTACTTTTCTTCCTTAAATGATGCTGCTCCTTCTTTTCCAGTTTATTTTCCAACAGTCTTCCTTGGTTATAATCCTGTTGTCACCATTTCCAAAACTTAGAAGATTCAAATTTATCAGTACAGTAGCCAATGTCAACAGGCTATCTTGAAATAATTTTTTTAAAAAAATAACTGTCTTAATACCACAAACCTGGGATCAGTGATCCATGCACATGGCTGCAATGAACATCTATCAAACTCGTTGCCTGAGATTATGTGAAGAACACAGAAGGAACATGAGGTTAATCTCTGTCCATCTAGTTCAGAAATCCCCTAAAATCAAATGAAAATGAAATCAAAATGGCAACCAAAGGATACAGAAATATACTCAACCAGGTCCTTTAAACCAGAAAGTAACAATTGGCTAGAAGTGTTCAGATCTTGGCAGATGCAGAATGAGTAGGATGAAATCTAAAAGAAATAAGAATGGAGAAAACTTGAGTCATGGAGAAAAAGAGATCCAGATGAGGACTTTTTTCTAGAAAAAGTGGAAATGCAATTTAGAGTGGGTCTCAGATAGGTATTGGAGGTGGAAACGGGACAAATGTGAGATTAAATACACAATCAGACATGCACAACCAACTTAGCCCAGATCTTCTGTCTTTGCCCCAAATGTGGCTTCTCCTTACCGTGGGCAGATGGGGAAAAATTGTTTAAACAACTGGTTATCTTTAGGTGCATTAAGTCATAAGGTCAGGCGACCAGGCTGACAGGGAAAACCCACTCTGGAAATAAGAACCTATGGGGTGAGAGGAAATCTCAGTGTAGTTTTCGTTGCATTTCCCTCATTGCTATTGAGATTTCATCTCACTCCAGTCAGATGGCGGTTATCAAGAAAACAAGTAATGACAAATGTCGGCAAGGACGTGGGGGGAAATGGTGCACTCCTACATTGTGCGAGTGAAAATTAGTACAGCCAATCTGGAAAGCAGTACGGAGAGTCTTCAAAAACCCGGAAACGATGAATAGGAAAGAACAAATCCCATCAGGAAGTACATCTATAGTGCATAATAAAAAAATGTGGAATAAAAAAAAAAACAAGGAATGGAACATGTGATCCAGCAATCCCACTCTCTGGCATGTATCCAACAGTACTAAAATCAGCAAACCATAGAGATACATCAGTGTTGACAGCAGCACAATTCGCCACAGCCAAGTTAGGGAACCAGCCTAGATGTCCATCAGAGACAAACGGATAGAGATCACGTGGTATATATATACACAACAGAGTTGTATTCAATCATAAAAAAGAATGAAACGATGTCACTTGGTGGTCAGCGGATGGAACTAGAGGACATCGTGCTAAATGAAATAAGTCAGACCCAGGAAGTCAGGGGACAAAGGTTCTCTTTTATATGCAGAAGCCAGAGCTAAATAGGAACAAAATGAGAAAAAGGAAGAGGTAGGGCATTGAGGGGAAGCAGAGAGTGGAGGGAAAGAGGAAGGACTGCGAATGAATTAGAGCAAATTATATTCTATGCTTATGTCATTACGTCAAAGTGAACCTAAATGTCGTGTACAACTATAATGAATTTTAAAATTTTTAAAACAAATTTAAAGCAGCTTTAAAAAAAAGCATTTTGTTAGTTGTAGGTGGACACAATGCCTTTATTATTATTTATTTCGTTTTTATGTGGTGCTGAGGATTGAACCCAGTGCCTCACCTGTGCTAGGTGAGCACTCTAACCCTGGACCACAACCCCAGCCCCTAAAGCAGCTTTTAAAAAGAACACATGGGCCCTATCTGGCACACAGTGGGTATAATCTAAACAGGTTTTTTTATTTTTATTTTTTAGCCAATCGGAAATTAATTTTCTGACCTACAGAGAGTCGATAGTTGTGTTCTTTGTTTCCCACAACATGATACCAAAACTACCTAACTATTTCTATAAATGAAGCAGCTATCCACACAGGATTGATAGGAAAATACCATGCACCAGTGAGGCTGCAATAAGAGACATTCCTTGAAGGAATGACCCTGGAACTCCAGGGCGTTCTGCAGGCCTGTGATCCCAGGGATTAGGGGAATGATGCGTATTAGATGGAATGAGATTAACAAAGGCAAAACTACAGTAACACAAATGGTTCCTATTGTCCTCATCACTGAAAGGACTATGGAGGAAGAGAGATCTCTTCTCTTGACAATTATATAATTAAGGAAGATCCTAAGTCTCACCTCAGGAGTTTTCTGGTCCATTTCAAAAGGCCTCGGGTTATTTGTTCTTCTCCTCCTTGTAGTTCTTTCAGATCTCAGGAGAATTAAGGTGCCCTTTGCTCCCTAGGATAACAGTGGAAGAATCTGCCTGTTTTCATCTGGCTAATCTGTGCCTGTATTTTGCAGAAGACTCAGCCTCCCCAGGTGGGAGCTGCCCTGATGTTTGGGGCTTGCTGTCTCCTGGTCTTTGGTTCACAGCATGGGGCAGATTGACAGCCAGCCGCTGCCTTCTTAAGCAAGGCACAGCCACCTCCTTCTGTGAGGTGGCCCAGACAGGTTGATTGGGCCTGCAAGGCAGTGCTGCCTGTGAGTCCCTAGGGGGGACAGGTGTCCTGACAGGAGCCTGCTGCTGCTCTGGAAGCCATGACTCCCGCTGATTAGCACTAAGGATGGAAGGAGAGTCCTTAGCCTCAAGGATTTTCTGCATGCTGCATAATAACTCAAAGCCGCTGGAACACTACCCGGATGTCTCATGAGTCAATGATGATTTCATTTCAGAATCCTGCACTGGTGTGAATACAGCCTGCACGTTGTCCTGATATTGGGGGGGCTTTGGGGCATTTCAGAAGTGTCCTTGTAATTTCTTCTTCCATTTCTTCACCAGCGTTAACACATTACACTCTGGGACTGGCATAGAATATATGGTTGGATTTCACTTTCAAAGCTGGGTACTGACTGGAAAATCGGTTTCATGAATTGAGATCTTCATCCTACTCTTTGATGAGAGGAACCGAACCAAGGAGTTTTTATTACTAAAGCAAGCGGTGTTCGATGTCAACAATAAGTATAACAGTGGACAGGTGGCTCTTCTACTCTGCAGATCATCACAATGTTCCTAAGAGTTCCAAATTATTTCCAAACCCAGAGACATGAAAATATGTGCTCAGTATGAATTAAATCGCATTCTGCTGTCATATATAACAAATTAGAATAAGTTTAAAAAAAAAAAGATTGAGTCTTACCAATAGAGGAGGAGCAGGCCCTCTGGAGAGTGTATGCATGTAATAGCTGGGACATGAGAGTGACAGCAGTTGTCATAGGACATTAATTAGCAGGTGGATGGGGGTCACCAAAACCTAGGTTTTCCCCACATTTTAGTGGGACTGGCATTAGGAACAGCACAAATAGGGCAGGGCACACAATAAGAAGCTGTTGTCTTGGATAATTCAAGAGCAAACCAAGCATTTCTGATATTTCATTCCTTCTTTTTCTTGGAGTATGACATACCAAAGGTATTGAAATACTACAGTATCATGCGTTCATGGTAAGATTTGGTGCGTGAGGTGAAGGAAACTCTCAGGTTTGCAAAGACCTTCCCATAGTAAGGACTCACTCTGCAAATCAGAGCTTCCAGCAAGAACTCTGAATGTGCATTCTGTCTGCTCGGGTGTGGCAGGTGGTCGTGTGGACGTGAGTGACCACATTGGCTCGTTTACTGCCTTGGAAAACTTGGCAAGATTCTCTCAGGTTCAGCAGAGAACATGAAAGAATCACTACAACATATCCTGAAGTTGGCAAGTTAAGATACTTGTTTGATGTGAGTAGCAGTGACGATGCGTACAGATTTCAATAGAGACCCAAACTATGGGATTCACATTTGGATCATGATGAATATATACACAAGGCAGTTACAAATGAATCCCTTCATGAGCCAAATGTGACCTTTTAAATTCTTATAGATCCATGGATTACATTGTTTATTGCTGAACTAATTTAATTTTTTTCATCATCTATTACCTTTAGAGAAAAGGGGGACAGTAAGACACCATGTACCTGAATTCCCTTTTCATATCCCAAACCCCAGCCAAGAATGAGAACAAGCCTGGGCCAGAATGTCAAGATCCACCTAGTCTGAAGGACACTGGCTTTCTCTTCTACACACTGGGGACAAGGGCAGAAAGATGTTCTCTTAGAAAGCCGCTTTTTGCATGTACAAGGGACAGTTGCTCTTTGAGATTCTGGTGATACAAGCAAACTAAGCAAGGTAAACTGATGCTACAGTGCTTGCAGCTTGATACATGAAACCCATATGTCAGGAGCGACTGTGCAGAGGACACCTGTCATTCGTCCTGCTAGGCAACACAGGAAAAAACACTGTGAGGAAGAGGAGTCACTCCTTGGCAAAGCACCTAGAGGGGTGGAGGGGCTATTTGTCCAGCAATGGCCCTTGGACTCTTCTTGGATTACCGCCATGATCTCCTGTGGACTTCCCAGTGTATCACAGGTTTCACTCTTCATCAAAGAGAGGCGCTCTCTTTGGCCTCTCAGAATCTACCCCACTGCCCTGCACAGCTGGGCTGCAGACATGACCCATCTTATGGATGTTAACTTTGAAAATACTTAACACATGAATGGACCCCACGAGGGGTTTTTTGTTTAATTTGAGGCAAAGTCTTGCTAAGTTGCCTCGGCTGGCCTCAAACTCCTTAACTCAAACAATCCCCCCCATCTGGGATTACAGGTGCATGCCACTGCTCCCACCTGGAGAGCATGGGTTTTGTTGTAGTGACGTCAATCACTTCTTTGAATTTCTCTCAGCTAAATACTACAAATGACATTGCTAGGGGCCACTGGAAAGTCTTCTCAATGATTTCTCGTTTGTTGCTCAATTATGTATTCCTTAGATTCTATGAAAAGCAGTGATGGAAAAAATAATTGTTGGAGAAAATTTTTGTGTACCACAAAATAATGCTTACATTGAAAGAAGTCTAGAGATTCGCATGTTCAAAGTCAATCTGCTGCGTTACCATGCACACTGAGCATGGGCATGCTTCTTGTCTTTGATCAACTAAAATAAAAATGATATGAAAGAAGAGGTAGATATGAAGATCAGGGCAACCCCAAGATATGTTTATGGTAAGAGTCTGTGTGGACATTCAGAAGTTGGATGGATCCTTCAAAGGTTCTCATCCAGAGGGACAAGGTTGCAGGTTGGAAGGCAATGCCACAGAGTCCTTGTTGTATTCTGTCAGAGTGACATGTGTGAGCCACACATCCTGCTAAGGACAGAAATGCAGAGACTCTGTGTGCCTCGGGGATCAACAATGCCTATGGAACCCACCACCCACTTGCTCCTAAGTTTCCATACCCATTATGAAAACCATACTAAAGGTCCCTTCTCTTTGACCATAAAATGATAAATCAAGGCATCGAAAAGAAATTATTTTATCTTATTGCCATTGGAACCACAGCCAAGTTCAGAAACCTGCTCTTTTAACCTTTAGGATTAACAAATATTCCTTGTTGACAAATGAGATTTAGTTGGAAATCTTTTATTTTGTTTGCCTTCTTTCTACTGCTTCCTTTGTTACCTAAGTGTAACTGACATTTTCTGCCAGACACTGGGCTCAGTGTTTTCCTCTATTAACTCATTATGACTTACACGGATCCTAGGAGGTGGGCGTTATTATCATCAGCCTTATTTCAAAGAAGAGAAAACTGAGCTTGTGAGGCTAAGTGACAAGCTGAAGACCCACCAGTAGAAAACGCCACTCACTGAGTTCTAACCCCCGTGGTCTGGCGGCAGAGCTGGGCACTTCTCCACTCATCCCACAGTGAATGTGTTCTCCCATGGGAAGACTCAAGGGCAAGTCAGAAGTCAAAGGGAAGCACACCCAGCCCTGCTAGAACTCCGACAGGACCTACGTTGAATGTGGTGAACACTTTGAAAAAATGGCCTTTTTCAAGAATGTCATATTAGAGATCAAGAGCCTCTTTCACTTGGTGTCTTTCAATTAGTAACATGCTTTTTAAGAGTGATCTGTACCTTTGAATAACTCACATCTTTTAGCACTGGATAAACTCACCTTGCCTACCTGTGCCACGGAGGATTGCTCCATTCACCGTGTACAAACGATGCTGGCTGCATTCACTTTGGGGCAATCAGGAATAAAGCAACTTGTAGACTGGTGTATTGTAATTATACAATTGGGTCCTCAAAAATCCACGCAGCCATCCTATGTCTTCAGATCTGCTTGTTTAATCCGCTTCAATATCATGCCCTTTTCCTAGGGAAGGATGACCCAGTGACACCATGTTTGCCGTTTTCTTAGTCTTGTAATTTTTCTCATCTTTTCTTTCCTCGCCTTTTTCCATGTGTTTTGATGACTTTCTGTATTGATATGCATTGATTCTGTTCTTTCTTTTGGGGAACACCCTTAGGGTTCTTGATGTGTTGGCAGTTACCATGGGGCTTGTGTAAAACGTAAAGTTCATTCTAAGACAATAAAAATAAGTGAGATTGCATGCAAACCCTCCACTTCCTGCTATCCTTGCCACCACTGAGGCTTATTCGTGTTGCCTTGTAGCATATACATAGTCAAATTCATTTTTAATTCTTTAACTTTTCCATAAGAAGGAAAAGAGATTTTCTAGCCCCTGTTCCAGGACTACTGTCTTCTGTATTTGCCTATGGACTCATCACGGCAAACTCTCTTCTTTCTCATCAATCACGTTACCCTTTGGTATCCGTTTGATTTATATGAACGCACTCCTTTAGCCCTTCTTGCAAGGCAGGCAGAGTGGTGTTCATGAGCGGATGGACGATCGCAGCTTCTCTTTCTCTGGGAATTGACCGACTCTCCTTTATGCCGGATCATCAGTTTTGCTACATGGACAATTCTTAGTGCCCAGTTTTCCTTGTTCTTTCAGCACGTGGAATATGACCTCCAACCCCTTCTGCCGACAAATCCACTCATTGTCTTATGGAGGTTCCCTTTTATATGACATTTTGTGCCTCTTTGAAAATTCTCTTCAGACACTTTAAGGCGTGTGTGTGTGTGTGTGTGTGTGTCTGAGTGTGTGTGTATGTGTGAAGGTGGTGAGAGAATGGGATCCAAGAAAGAGGATAGGTTTGTTTTTGTTGATCCAAGATGCAAATAAAACCCACCTGTGTGGGGGGGGGCGGGTTTGAAGCAGGTGGTTTTATCATCTGCTCTCCCATAGCCCCAGGGCAACCCTCACCTACGTGTGGCCTCCAGAATTGTTCTCCTTTTGTCAGAACCCACTGTGCCTGGAAATGAGACACCTCCATGAAAACCCAAAGCTCAGAAGTGAACTGAAACTGCAGGAATCATTTCTAGTGGAACTGGAAGGTCACCTGCAGGACAGGCAGAGCTGCCTCGGGGCTGTCCCCCTGGGACGGGCTCCACTCAGGATGCAGGGAGGAGGCTTGGGGATTGACACTGGGGGATGGGTTTCCACAGGAAGGAGGGCCACAAGCCAGACATCACGATCTGCCAAGGGCCTCCGTGGGCAGGGCCAGTTACGCTCACCAGGTACGAATAGCCCTGGGCTCACTGGCCCTCCAGCCTCCTGAGGTGGAATTCAGATCCCTCATCCTTGTTAAAGCTCAAAGCAAGTAAGGCACCATGAGGCTGTCTGTGTCCCTCCTGCTGGTCACTCTGACCCTTGGCTTCTTTGAGGGTGAGTATCACTTGTGATCAGCCTAGAACCAGCCTCTGGTAAGTTCCTTTCTCTGAACACTAATAAATACATTTGGGGTGAGTTTGTGTTAAGGAAGAGAGCAGAATTTGAAACCTCCTCGTGAGTCTTGAACTAGACCCCCAATTGTGAACTAACCCCTGAGATGGCAGCGCTACTTGGATCAATTTCCTAACACTTCAGTTGTTAACAAGGAAATCACTGAAGGCGGGTTTCAGGAATTGTGCTGCGTGTACTCTCACCGCTGGACTCAGGCGTGTGTTCCAGAAGCAACATGGTGTAATGGAATGTGGTCTCTGCCCCTGACCTTCAATCCTAGGCTAAGTGCTCAACCTCCCTGAGCTGCTTCTTATCGCTGGTGCTTCAAGTCACCAGTGAGGACCTTGAGAAGCCTGTTAGATTAAGCACATCGACAGCTGAGCTGCAGATACGCACCCAGCATCTGGGCTTAGCAGAGGCTCTCCTCCTGAGGTGTGCAGGTGCCAAGTGAACCCAAGACTTCCGGTCCCTTCGTTTAGACTATTCATAGAGTGTGACAGCTGGAGAGGTGATTGGCGGGCTCCCTGTCCAAGAAGAGCCACTGTTCTCTGAAACTGAAAAAGAAACCTTCAAATGGGCCCTGAGAATAAGCAGCCCTACATGGTCCCATCAACTAACTGGGAGTCCTACCCGCACTGGTAATAGAACCCGAAAAACCCTTCGCACTAAGATTTCTGTGTTTGCAGGGGTCATTCTAGCCATTCTGCCAACACTACTCTGATGTATGCCTTGCCCTCAAGAACAAACTCTATCTCGCTGATTTTCCCTTTCCCTTTCCAAACCTCTTCTGTTTCTCTGTGCTGCATCTGACCGAACCCTGCCCGAATTCTCCTCATAATGTGATGTCCTCCTATTGGGGTGAGATCAGAGCCTGATTGGGGACCTGTTTACAGTAGATGCCAAAATCTTGGGGGAGCAGAGCCTGGTGGCTGTGGCCTGGATCCCAGCTGCTCAGTCGCTGCAGCAGGAGGATTGTGAAAGTGAGGGAGGCCTGGGCCACACAGGGAGACCCCATCTGAAGGAAAAAGTGATCCAGAATGGAAACATGGCTCCTCCAGGTCTCCGTCCAGTTCCCAGTGACATCAGGTTTCCTTCTGTCACATCTCTAAGGATCTGGACACAGTGCAGGAAGGAGTCAGCCACCGTCTCCTCTGTAAGCTCCCATGTGTGTTAAAAGCACATCATCTAGTGTAACTTCAGGTTTGTAGCTGAAACTGCATGCAACGGAATAATCCGTGTCTTCCAACTTAATCTCAGACACAACCTCTCCCACATTTCCACAACCTGACTTGTTCTTTTCCAGATTTACTCTCACCTATCTGTTGCCTGCTAGGATTCTGATTCTAATTCTAATGTTCACTTCACGCTGGATACCCAAAGGCTCTCCTCTCCAATGTTCAAGACTAATGAGGTGCTAGTCACCTCCAGACAAAACGCACTTCCTTCTAATCTAGTGCGGGAATTTCAGTGAACCAGAGAAGTTTTAGAATGTAGTTGATGTGCTTTAAAAACAGACAGAAAAATGATCGGGAAATCTGGCTCTGTCCCTTGCTGAGTAATCTTGAGGAAGTCACCAGCTTGAGGGCCTGACCATGTCATTGGCACTCTCATGGGATGGGAACCTAAACCCTGCCATGCTGTCTAGTGTCAAGGGGGCCTCGGGCAAACACTCAACTCTCATCAATTTAATTCTATTTTTATTCTCTTGCTCCAGCAAATGCAGTGCCGTGTCCAGAACTTCTTAAAGAATGCACAGAATTTATAATTGCTCCTGAAGAATTGTACAAGGTAGAGCTTTCCAAATTCAATGCACCTCCGGAAGCTGTTGAGGCAAGACTGGAAGTGAAGGAATGCGTAGATAGGATATCCTGGATAACTAAAGCACAACTTATAAAAATCATGGTAATGTCTTCCTCTTTGATACACAGTGATTCTCATCAACCACACAGGCAGAAGAGAGGTTAGCCTGCTGCTCTATGGGAAATGCTGCAGGGGTCACCCAGCTAGCCTGTCACCTCTTAATGGGATAACCCAGAGCCACAGGGAAGACAGTAACAGCACAGCTGCTGCATGAAACTCAGCTGCACACAGCGGCCTGGGCAGTTCCCTCTGACTCTGAGCGCTCCCTGCATTTCACCATCCCTTGGTGTCCTAACAAGGAGGACATTTGGGCCCCAGGCAGGGAAGTTTCAAGGCCAAGCCCAGCAGCCTGTCTGCTGGAGCTCTCCCCAGGGTGAGTTCCACCCCCCCCAGGGTATCACAATCCCCATGGAATGCCCTTTGGTGTGTGGTTGGGGTGTGTACAGCAGGCAGGTGGGAAGGACTGGGAGCGAGGGCTGGTGTCTGCTGCGGAAGCCAAGAGGTGGAGGAGTGGATATCGTTGCCAGCTCTGCCAGCTCTGCCAGGGAGGCTGTTCTCCTGACAGCAGCCTGGCACCCCGTCCTTCCCGGGACCTGGGCGGCCCTGGGCCCACATCGGAGGGGAAAGCAGAGTCCACAGTCCTGAAGTAGCAGAGAAATAACTGCTTGGCTGGTCTTTCCCACACTTCCCTTCCGTCTGCCACGGAGCCACCCTCCTGGGTCCCCTCTAAGTGTCCGCCTGGCTTTGGAAAGGTCCCTCCCCGATGTGCCTAGTTTCCTGTGACTCCACAACCTGTGCCCAAGCACTCTCTCTTTTGCCTCTTGGTTTTGCCTCTTGGTTTTGCCTCTTGGTTTTGCCTCTTGCCTCTTGGTTTTGCCTCTTGGTTCGCCCCAGGGACTTCTCGGAATGTCCTCTCCGTGAGCAGCATGGTCGTGTTCATCTTTCCTCCTTCCTCCCTTTTGTTCTACTTCAGGGAGAAATCACCACGAAGTGTTTTTCTTGAGATGGGAGATGCATTTGTTCCCGGTTCCGCTGCTCTCCCAGGATACTCGCATCTCTGCTGCCACATGGAAAGGTTTCAACGTCTTGCCGTAATAAACTGCTTGCCCTGCACTTCTCTGCTTGTCTAGTTACTGCCCTGTGCTCCTGCGTCTTGCGTTGGGGGTGTTTTCTGAGGAACCTGCTTTTCTTTGTTGGGTAATAATCAACTGCAGACGCAATGACTGCTGAGTAGCTGGTGTCACAAAAGAAGGACATGTGGTCAGGAATCATTGTGCATCACCTTGAAGAATTCCTTCTCCTGTAGCCTTGAACGCAAGTGAAGATTGAGGGTCAGAGACAACGTATCCCTATCACCTTGTGCCCAGGAGATGAGAATAATCTTCTCCTGGCACAGGCTGTCAATCTCTGTGTAGTCCACTCCCCACCAATACCTGTCCCATTCTATCCATCATGAAACCCATGATGATCACGATCTTTCTTCTGTAACCAAAGCCCTGGGGTTGTCATGAGCTTGATAAACGTAGACCTTCAACGATGGCCTCCTCTTCATGAGGCCATGTGTTCATGAGTCAGAGGTCAACACCATGATTCAGCAACTAGGATATTCAAGCTCTAAACATCCCAATACGATTTCAAAATTAATGGTTTTACTTTCTCTCCACACATTCCACCCCTCATCTCCCAGCTAACCAGCCATAATAAGGTCTTGCTGAGTTAGGGCCTGGGAAACGCGGAGGCAGAAGGGGTACGGAAGCTCTTCATCCACTCCCTCAGATAAGCGACTGGGCCAGGTCCTCTGGGTCTGAAGGGTGCCTGGTCTCAATGGACTATTTACAGACTGGTTCAGAAAGCCCCCATTACTAAGATGTCACATTGTTTTTTTTTGTTGTTGTTGTTGTTTTTCCATTTTTACCCCGTATACAGATTGCAGAATCACATCGGTTACACATCCACTGTTTTACATATTGCCATACTAGTGTCTGTTGTATTCTGCTGCCTTTCCTATCCTCTACTATCCCCCCTCCCCTCCCCTCCCCTCCCATCTTCTCTCTCTACCCCATCTACTGTCATTCATTTCTCCCCCTTGTTTTTTTTCCCTTTCCCCTCACTTCCTCTTATATGTAATTTTGTATAACAATAAGGATCTCCTTCCACTTCCATGCAATTTCCCTTCTCTCTCCCTTTCCCTCCCACCTCTCGTCCCTATTTAATGTTAATCTTCTTCTCATGCTCTTCCTCCCTGCTCTGTTCTTAGTTGCTCTCCTTACATCAAAGAAGACATTTGGCATTTGTTTTTTAGGGATTGGCTAGCAAGATGTCATATCGTTTACTAGTGAAACTGCTCTAGAGAATCAAAATGTGATAACTGGAAACAATGTGAAAAGGGTTGGGAGGGAAATTGGAATAGTGCCGTGGAAGAAGGATCTGTGTGGTGGGAAAGGTGAGCCATGAAGCAAGAGAGTGAACAGAAGGAGTGGTGGGTGGTGAGCCCACTGTGTCCAATGAAGGGAATGGAAACTGAGGCGTACTGTGGAGGAAGAGAGTCACCCAAAAGTACTACAAAGAAGTTTCCCAGAGTTTAAGCATATGGGCTTGAGAAATCCACAGAAACCCCCTCCTTCTGCCCACCTATAACACTCAGATATTTGCAACATCAATGTATCGAAAAAGTCTTCCTGAAGGAATCGGAAGTCATGTGCAAGGTCCGCAGACCTGTAATCCCAGGAGCTCGGAGGCTGACGCAGGTGGATTGCAGCAACTTAGCGAGGCCCTACGCAACTCAATGACACCCTGTCTCTATACAAAATATGAAAAAGAGCTGTGGATGTGGCTCGGTGGTTAAGTGCCCCTGGGTTCAATCCCTGGTACCAAAAATTTAAAAATGAAATCACCCTGAGACAGTCAGGGAATCCTCAAAAAACAGGACCCCTTAGCAATCAGAGATAAACCTCTCAGGAAACAAGGGAGCCAAGCTAGCTCTGGTCTCACGAAAACCAGAAAATGAGGTGTTAAAAAGCGAACCAGTCTTCCAGGCTGTGGGAGTAAGGAACATGCCAGGAGCCTGGAGGCAGAGAGGTCGGCTCAGCCTTCGGAGGTCATGTGGTCAGCAGAAATGCTAAGAGGCTGGAGCCAGGAAAACAGTGCCCCGGAAACAGCCCCCTGTCTGTCCTACACTGGAAATGACAGGAGAGCCTCCCCAAGATGACGAGGGGCAAATCCCAGGCAGTGAGGGGCAACAGCAGGGACAGAAGAGTCACTGAAGCCAGCACTCTTACCTGCACCTGGTCAGCTCTGACACATCCCCACACTCACTGGGCTGATTATTGCATGGAACAGGCTGAAAGAACTAGAGGCAAGGCTTGATGCCCCTTTGGAGATGTTAACTGGAACTGGGGAATTTACGGACCTAGAGAGTCAATTGAATCATGATCTGGCCATATATGAACAGATCACTGCGTGTGCCAAAAGGGCATAGCAAGAAATACCTTCGGGGTCAATCGACTTTGGATTTTAGTCAAATTAAACAGGGATCAAAGGAGTCTGCTTGGGTTTCTGTTCTCGTGACTAAAAGGCTCAGGGGTCACTCCAGTTGAACTGGGCTAAATGGGCTGCGCAAATAACCACACAAGAGACACAAATACCTTTTTCTTTGGGGTCTCTGTGACAGCTCCTCGACCTTAAAGGTCCGCAGAAAGAGAGAGAGCCAGAGCACGCGCTGACCCATTTTATTGAGGAGAAGCTGTTCAAATGAGGCAAGGGGTCAGGTTTCAGGGGGCTGAGTCTAGCTTCATGATGTCCACTGTCAGCAGGTTGACTGACACCTGGGTAGGCCACACCCAAGGGCACAGTAAGAGGAGGGGACACACACACAAGGCACTTCCATGGAAGATTCTATCCTAAACAGGAACAGGTGAGCATAGCTTCACTCATGGGGCTGTAGCAAGACACACCCATGCATGAGACACCGACTCTAGCACCCAAGAAGGGTGGGGAAAGCTCTGCCATATTTCTGTGCCTGAGCGCCCCAGCACCCAGCCAGGGAGTGTGACCCCGTTGGCCTCCCACAGGGGTCATTTTCCAATTGCATGGAACATCTGTACCGGCAGCGAGTGAACAGATCAATTGGAGACTCAAATGCCTCAGAGTTCCTAGTCAAGCAGCTAGCATTGGAGAACACCGATAAAGTTTGTTGGAGATCCTTTGACCCCATTGGAAAAAGGGGACAGTTTCTGAGTTTATTGCCTTTGTGCGGATGTTGGTCCTACACAATTACAAGGTTTATACTCGCCGCTCTAAACAGGTACTCCAGCCTCGGTCTCAAAGACGCCATTCTCATGGGTGGTGTTTCAATTGTGATAGAACTGGGCATTTGGCCTGGGACTTCGGGCCTCAGTGCATTAGTACAGAGACCTCTCCCAGTTCACACAGACGGTGCTACCCGAGAGATGACCACATGGCGTGGTAAGACTGGAACAGATATGGCGGCAGGCCCCTATAGACAGATCTAGGCAGCCCTTATAGACAGACCTTCCATACTGGAACCAGCACCAAGTGGAGAACTGTGCCCCTGAGGGACCGACTTGTACTTTGACCTACAATACCACCCGCCATGTCCTAGGTCTGGGATGCACCCTAATTCACAGATCCCTCTGGCCATGAGACTCAGGTTTGGCCCAGCCTAGTGTCAGCCAGGGAGACCCAGGGAGTACTTCCACACTCCTTCCCCAATCTTGGGTGAGACACAGAAGCCAGACTCTGCAAGGTAGTAGGTAGGGTTGAAAGTGAACACAGGACATTACCTTGGAATTCACTGCTGGGCTGTTAAAACTACCACTGGAAAAATCCTAATAGCCACTGTCCCCAGGCCTATACCCATGGACAGAGCCTGAGGACCCACCCAGTGCCAGATGGAGACCCATAGCAGCAATTGAGCATAATCCTATTCCATCTAGCCTCACTCTGGCTTGTTGTGGTGGTCGTGGGCAACGAGGCCATACCACCTGTGTGGGTATTGCCCCCAGCCCTGTGCTGCACTGGTTATTGTCAGCCAAACCTTTCCCAGTCAGCAAACCAGGTGGAATGATTGTCCACGTGGGGGAAGAAAAGGGACTTGGTCCCCAATCATTGCATAGTGGCCTGGGGCTAGACCCTGCATGGTGAGACTCTGAGCAGGTCAAAATCCCACAGTACCTGACCACAGGCCAGAGACCCAGGGTTACATAGAAAGCATCTCCACACTAATGTCCGTCTGAGGAAGTGAAGTAGGGAGTAAAATCTCCCCAGTTGGGTGTTACTGCTTTAGCAGTGAAATGTCCTTTTTATTATGTTTTTATTAGTGCATTCTCATAGTGGGGTTTACCTTCCCATCCCGACCGCCTAGTCCCACGCTCACCTGCAACTGAACCATACAAAAAATTGTGACGTGTCGGTAATGCAGGCTTCCTGCAGCACTCTCTAAAGGGTGCATTGAGAGCAGCACCTGTAAGACCAGAGGACCTGGCCTCACCACCAACAGTATGAGTCAGTGAAGAGCTTCCCGTTCCCTTCTCCTCCTCTTTTTCTAGAACCAACTCAATAAGACCTAACGGTTGGTTAGATGGGAGATGAAAGGTGGAAGCATATGGATGGTAGAAAGTAAAACCATTAACTTTGAGACCTTAATTGGATTGACTGGAACTTGAACACTCTGATTTCTGAATTGAGAAGTTGAGCTTTTTTTTTTTCATGAAAACCGGAGAGACTTTGAAGGTCTTCTTTTGTCAAGCTCATGACAACACCAGGGCTTTGGTTGCAGAATAAAGATTGTTATCATCATAGGTTTTATGACGGATCGAATGGGTGAGGTATTTGTGGGGGAAAATACAAAATACTATAACAGTGGCTGGTAAAACTCTTTTAACTGTTATAGAAAATTTGGAGATTTAAAGTAAAGTTGATAACATATATGTTAAGAGAAAAACAGCATAATTAAGTGTAAACAGGGGCAAAAATATCAAAGAGTGGGTGCATGGAAATTGTAGAGTTTTGTATATAATTTAACTTATTATTAGCTTAAAAATGGTGTTATTTTTATGCAACATGTGCCATAATTTCATAATTTTATGCCATCATTTCATTCTTCTTTATAGCTGAGTAATACTCCATTATGTATACATACCACATTTTCTTTACCCATTCATCTGTTGAGGGGCATCAATGTTGGCTCCATAGCTCGGCTATTATGAATTGTGCTGCTAGAAACATTGATGTAGCTGTGTCACTGTAGTTTGCTGATTTTAAGTCCTTTGGATATATACTGAGGAGTGGGTTGTTCATATGGTGGTTCCATTCCTAGTTTTTTGAGGAATCTCCATACTGCTTTTCAGAGTGGTTATGCTAATTTGCAGGCCCACCAACAATGTATGAGTGTACCTTTTTTCTCACATCCTAGCCAACATTTATTGTTACTTGTATTCTTGATAATTGCCATTCTGACTGGAGTGAGTTGAAATCTCAGTGTAGTTTTAATTTGCATTTCTCTAAATTCTAGAGTGTTGAATCTTTTTTCATATATTTGTTGACAGATCATATTTCTACTTTTGAGAAGTGCCTACTTAGATCTTCTGCCCATTTGTTGATTGGGTTATTTTTTTTTTTGGGGGGGAGGGGTAAGTTTTTTGACCTCTTTGTATTTCCTGGATATTAGCCCTGTCTGAGAAGCCAGTGGCAAAGACTTTCTCCCATTCTAGAGATTCTCTCTTTATTCTCTTGTTTCATTTGCTATGAGGAAGATTTTTAATTTGATATCATACATTCATTGATTTTTATTTTATTTCTTGCACTTTAGGAGTTCTGTTAAGGAAGTCAGTTCCTGAGCCAACATGTTGGAATGTTGGGCCTACGTTTTCTTCTAGTAGGTTAAGATTTTCTGATCTAATTCCTAGGTCTTTGATCTACTTTGAGTTGAGTTTTGTGCAGGGTGAGAGATAGGGGTTAAATTTCATTCTATTACATATCGATTTCCAGTTTTCCCAGCACAATTTGTTAAAGAGGCTATCTTTTTATTTTTATTTATTTATTTTTTTGTACCAAGAATTGAGCTCAGGGGCATTCAATCCCTGAGCCACATCCCAGCCCTATTTTGTATTTATTTAGAGACAGGGTCTCACCCAGTTGCTTAGTGCCTCGCTGTTGCTGAGGCTGGCTTTGAACCTGCGATCCTCCTGTCTCAACCTCCCGAGCTACTGGGATTACAGGCATGCACCACCATGCCCAGAAAGAGACTATCTTTTTTGGGGTGAACTTTTTAAAAAGATCCAATTCTCTGCAGTCTAGAAGCAGGTTTATTCATAATTGCCAAAACCCAAAAGAAATTAACATATCTGAAGAGACTGTATTATTTCACCATACGACATTCTGCAAAAGGAAAATTGTGGGAAGCCACTCTGAATGACCCTCACCTTCCATCCTGAAGCGGAGAGGCTCTGACCAATTCCTACATTTCATAGTGACTTGGGCCTTGTCCCTGTTCAGGATGTTGAGGGCATGTCTTCAGAGGCAGCTGTGTCTTCAGGAGCTACGCTCACCTGTTCCTTTGTAATACTACCCCTTTGCCCTGTTTGGGATAGAATGTTCCATGGAAACGCCCTTTGTGTGTCCCCTTCTCTTGCAGTGCCTTTGGGTGTGGCCTCCCTAGATGTCAGTCAACCTGCTGACAGCAGACATCACGAAGCTAGACTCAGCCCCCTGAAACCTGACCCCTTGCCTCATTTGAATGGCTGCTCCTCAATAAAAGTGGTCAGCACATCTGCTCTCTCCCTTTCTGTGGACCCTTAAGATCAGAGGAGCTGTCCCAGTTCCCCAAAGAAAAAGGTGTCTCTTGTGTGATTATTTCGTGCAGCCCAGTTCACCTGGAGTGACCCTAAGCGTTTTAGTCATGAGGAACTCGACAGAAAATAATATATGTACATGTATGGATATATCACAGTGAATTTCACCTTCATATCTATTAAAGCATTTGTGTATGTGTACACACACACAGACACACACACACACACACACACACATACACACATATACACACATTATGATTATGTCAAAATAAACCCCAAGGGGCTGTGATAAACCCCAAGAGGCCAGTGATAGAGCACTTGCCTAGCACATGTGAGCTTCTGGGTTCGATCCTCAGTACCACATAAAAATAAATAA
Source organism: Marmota flaviventris (assembly GCF_047511675.1). Lineage (NCBI taxonomy): Eukaryota > Metazoa > Chordata > Mammalia > Rodentia > Sciuridae > Marmota > Marmota flaviventris. The sequence goes on along the minus strand of NC_092506.1, from coordinate 10,581,474 downwards.
ATAAAATAAAGGTACTGTGTCCATCTACAACTAAAAATGTTAACCTCAATATTATGTATACCTGTAATGAACTAATAAAAATAAATGTGTAATTTTTTTAAATTATCCCCAATATATGTATAACTATAACGCACTAATAAATGAGGAAAAAGATAGGGGGGTGCCAGAGTCCAGGGAGAGGGTAAGATGAACAAGCACAGAGGATTTCTACAGAAATGCAGTTATTCTATATAATAGTATAATGACAAATAAAATGTATTAAACATTTGTCCAAATCCTTGAAATGTACAAGATTGAATGAACTCTAATGATAAATCATGAGCTTCACGTGACATTAATATGTCACTACAGGTGCACATCTCCCTGGTGCAAGGTGTTAGACTAGAGAAGGTGCTGCACCTGTGCAGACGCAGATACAGGAAAATTCTCTGCATTTCTGTTCAAATTTGCTCTGAGAGTGAAGCCGCTATTTTTAAGTGACTATATTTTCAAAGTCCTGAATGTGATGTTAAAAATACTCTCCTCAAATGAAAGGAGAAATTCACATGAAAATATGAAGAAAAACTAAGTCACCATTTATACATGATCAACTATCAGTAAGTCTGGGATTATTGACTGAAAACCCTATTAAGATTGAAAAAGACATCATTGGGTTCATTGAAGATAAACTCAGTGTCTCAGAATTGACTGATTTCCTGTAAACCAACCATAACCACTATATAGCATGTTGAAAAAGGCGATACCATTGTCAACAGTAGCATTAGCAGCACCAAAAACTAAATTGAAGTATACCTAAGTATAAATATGCAATAGAAATGTGTTTAAGTTTCCTCTGGACATAAGAGGGAATCATGGGGCACATGCCATGTTCCTTAGGGACACATCAGAAAAATTTTAAAAGTCAAAATTTCTCAAAGTGCTCTCCACATTCAACGCAGCTCCCATCAGAATTCTAGCAGGGCTGGGTGTGCTTTGTTTGACTTCTGACTTGCCCCTGAGTCTTTCCATGGGAGAACACATTCACTGTGGGATGAGGGGAGAAGTGCCCAGCTCTGCTGCCAGACCACGGGGGTTAGAACTCAGTGGCATTTTCTACTGGTGGGTCTTCAGCTTGTCACTTAGCCTCACAAGCTCAGTTTTCTCTTCTTTAAAATAAGGCTGATGATAATAACGTCCACCTCCTAGGATCCATGTAAGTCATAATGAGTTAATAGAGGAAAAGCACTGAGCCCAGTTTCTGGCAGAAAATGTCAGCCGTTACACTTAGGTAACAAAGGAGGCAGTAGAGGGCTGGGGCTGTAGCTCAGTGGTAGAGCGCTTGCCTCACATGCATGAGGCCCTGAGTTCAATCCTTAGCATCACATAAAAATAAATAAATATAGTGTTAAAAAGTGCCTAGTAAACTCTGTCCTCAGGTAGTTGTGTGATTTTTTTAATATTTAAAGTCTTGGGCAAGGCTGTTTGACCAATCTGATTCATATGCTCATGTGTCTAAGCCGCATCACTGAAAAATTCCAGAAGAGTGACTCTAGAACTCCACTGACTGAGGTGCCCCCAAATGTGTGAGGGACCCAAGTGCACAGAAACCAAAAAGCACAAGCATCTACAACATCTGTTTAGCCCTACAGCCCCTTGAAAGCAGACAGGTGTCTAGACCACGAGTCCTGACTCACCTTCCTCCTGCCAGCTCCATGGCCACTCCATGCACCAACATGGTCCATGGGTGGGACCTGTTTGGATCACCAGAGATACTACACTTCTTCCTTTTTTCACAGAACAACAGCCTGATGACAAATTTTATTTGAGGCACTTGCGCTGATTTCACCGAATTCTTACAACCACTTTGAGAGGAACTATTAATCCTCCTTTCAAAGATGAAGGAGATTGTGAGAAATTTTGTGATCAACTATCTTCCACAGTGCAAGTCGACTTAACAGGAGAGATCAGCCTGGGGATCAGGGGAGAAAAGGAGATTTTAAAAAAAAACTTTTTAAAATATATTCTTATTTTTAATTGACACATAATAACTGTTTGTATTTACAGTGTGACGTTTCAGTACATGTATACAATGTGTAATGATATTTTTCTGTATCAATCATGTCAGACATGTTTCGTTTCTTTGCATTGGAAACATTCAAGATCATCTCTCTCAGCTATTTTGAAGTATTCAATGTACTGATGTCGACCATATTTACCGGGCAGTGCCATAGAAGAGTAGTGGTCATTTCTCCTATCTAACTCATGCCCGTGCCCATTAAGGAGATCATTCAGTGAATCTAAGAAACAAATGAACAGCAAAGCCCATGAGCGCCACCACCACGCGTGGCTGTGCGCCGATGCACGTGTGAACTTGTGTGCGGCTCAGAAGCCGGAGGTTCTTTCATGGTCCTTTCCACGGTTCCTTCAGTCCTCTAAAAAGATCTTGTAAAAGACGTAACCACCCAACCAGACGGAGACAAAACCTGCCGCAGGCAAGGTGAGAAATACAAGTGCTCTGAGGATCTAAAGGGAGAGGCTGCTTTTCCCTGGAGGCGAATTGGGGTTTGTATAGAGAGAAGGACTGTCCAGTTTGGAGCTTCAGAAAAGGACATTTCAGGGAGTTTGTGGGGAATTTGCCCACAAGTGAAAGAGCTCATCATGGAAGGTGGAACCATGCCCAAGGAGGTCCTGGGAAGGTGCTGTTTCTCTGGGCCTCTGTGGTCAATGGATTCCAGAGAGCCTGCATCAGCTGGGCATGGCTGCCTTCCTGAGCAAGATATTCTAGAAAGGCTGTAATAATTCACTGTCGTCTTTTTTTTTAAATTTTTTATTGTTGGTTGTTCAAAACATTACATAGTTCTTGATATATCATATTTCACACTTTGATTCAAGTGGGTTATGAACTCCCATTTTTACCCCGTATACAAATTGCAGAATCACATCAGTTACACATCCATTGATTTACATATTGCCATACTAGTGTCTGTTGTATTCTGCTGCCTTTCCTATCCTCTACTATCCCCCCTCCCCTCCCCTCCCCTCCCCTCTTCTCTCTCTGCCCCCTCTACTGACATTCATTTGTCCCCCTTGTATTATTTTTCCCTTTCCCCTCACTTCCTCTTGTATGAAATTTTGTATAACCCTGAGGGTCTCCTTCCATTTCCATGCAATTTCCCTTCTCTCTCCCTTTCCCTCCCACCTCTCATCCCAGTTTAATGTTAATCTTCTTCTCATGCTCTTCGTCCCTACTCTGTTCTTAGTTACTCTCCTTATATCAAAGAAGACATTTGGCATTTGTTTTTTAGGGATTGGCTAGCTTCACTTAGCATAATCTGCTCTAATGCCATCCATTTCCCTGCAAATTCTATGATTTTGTCATTTTTTAATGCAGAGTAATACTCCATTGTGTATAAATGCCACATTTTTTTTATCCATTCATCTATTGAAGGGCATCTAGGTTGGTTCCACAGTCTTGCTATTGTGAATTGTGCTGCTATGAACATCGATGTAGCAGTGTACCTGTAGCATGCTCTTTTTAGGTCTTTAGGGAATAGACCGAGAAGGGGAATAGCTGGGTCAAATGGTGGTTCCATTCCCAGCTTTCCAAGAAATCTCCATACTGCTTTCCAAATTGGCTGTACCAATTTGCAGTCCCACCAGCAATGTACAAGTGTACCCTTTTCCCCACATCCTCGCCAGCACTTGTTGTTGTTTGACTTCATAATGGCTGCCAATCTTACTGGAGTGAGATGGTATCTTAGGGTGGTTTTGATTTGCATTTCTCTGACTGCTAGAGATGGTGAGCATTTTTTCATGTACTTGTTGATTGATTGTATGTCCCCCTCTGAGAAGTGTCTGTTCAGGTCCTTGGCCCATTTGTTGATTGGGTTATTTGTTATCTTATTGTCTAATTTTTTGAGTTCTTTGTATACTCTAGATATTAGGGCTCTATCTGAAGTGTGAGGAGTAAAGATTTGTTCCCAGGATGTAGGCTCCCTATTTACCTCTCTTATTGTTTCTTTTGCTGAGAAAAAACTTTTTAGTTTGAGTAAGTCCCATTTGTTGATTCTAGTTATTAACTTTTGTGCTATGGGTGTCCTATTGAGGAATTTGGAGCCCGACCCCACAGTATGTAGATCGTAGCCAACTTTTTCTTCTATCAGATGCCGTGTCTCTGATTTGATATCAAGCTCCTTGATCCATTTTGAATTAACTTTTGTGCATGGCAAGAGAAAGGGATTCAGTTTCATTTTGTTGCATATGGATTTCCAGTTTTCCCAGCACCATTTGTTGAAGATGCTATCCTTCCTCCATTGCATGCTTTTAGCCCCTTTATCAAATATAAGATAGTTGTAGTTTTGTGGATTGGTTTCTGTGTCCTCTATTCTGTACCATTGGTCCACCCACCGGTTTTGGTACCAGTACCATGCTGTTTTTGTTACTATTGCTCTGTAGTATAGTTTGAAGTCTGGTATCGCTATACTGCCTGATTCACACTTCCTGCTTAGCATTGTTTTTGCTATTCTGGGTCTTTTATTTTTCCATATGAATTTCATGATTGCTTTCTCTATTTCTACAAGAAATGCCGTTGGGATTTTGATTGGGATTGCATTAAACCTATAGAGAACTTTTGGTAATACCGCCATTTTGATGATGTTAGTTCTGCCTATCCATGAACAGGGTATATTTTTCCATCTTCTAAGATCTTCTTCTATTTCTCTCTTTAGGGTTCTGTAGTTTTCATTGTATAAGTCTTTCACCTCTTTTGTTAGGTTGATTCCCAAGTATTTTATTTTTTTTGAGGATATTATGAATGGAGTGGTTGTCCTCATTTCCATTTCAGAGGATTTGTCGCTGATATACAGGAATGCCTTTGATTTATGTGTGTTGATTTTATAGCCTGCCACTTTGCTGAATTCATTTATTAGCTCTAATAGTTTCTTTGTAGACCCTTTTGGGTCTGCTAGGTATAGAATCATGTCATCTGCAAATAGTGATAATTTAAGTTTTTCTTTTCCTATTTTTGTGCCTTTAATTTCTTTCGTCTGTCTAATTGCTCTGGCCAGTGTTTCGAGAACTATGTTGAACAGAAGTGGAGAGAGAGGGCATCCCTGTCTTGTTCCAGATTTTAGAGGGAATGCCTTCAGTTTTTCTCCATTCAGAATGATGCTAGCCTGAGGCTTAGCATAGATTGCTTTTACAATATTGAGGTATGTTCCTGTTATCCCTAGTTTTTCTAGAGTTTTGAACATAAAGGGATGCTGTACTTTGTCGAATGCTTTTTCCGCATCTATCGAGATGATCATATTCACTGTAGTCTTATTTAGCTTTTCCTAGCATCTCTAAAGACTCTCAGCCTCTCGGCATGTCCTACTCCAGCTGACCATTTAGTAAAACATACCTCCTTTCTGATAAATTAGAACTCCTAACAGTCTTGGTTTTTGCTTCCTTGGTTCCCTAAGGCAGTTTGACTTTCCTGGCTCTGAAAAAGGGGTTCAAACTATCCAAAACAATGTTAAATTATTTCAGATGTGAAGGCAGAGTTGGCCCACAGTTTGCAACTCCTGGTCCAATTCACAAAAGGTAGACTCCCTAAATTTTCACAAACCTTCATTTCTCTGGCATTTTAACTGTTTCCGAGCGCAGGTCAAAACATTGGTTGAACATTTTCTGTGTTCCAGGCAATGTGTTAAGTTCGTTATGTGCAGTGTTTAAAAGGTCCAGGTTCAGATGTGTAAACTGAGGCACAGACAGGGCAATTTGGCAAACGTCACGAAGCTCGTTAAAGGAGTCAGGATTTAAACCTGTTTCTTCTGCTTCCAAAACCCACATTGCTGCTTGAGGATATGAAGTAATTCCTTCTCTTCTAAGCTCTGAATCAAGTGAAAAATACGTATGGGAGGAAACTCTGACCAAAGACAGGTGGATTCCAGACCGAAAGGAACTCTCCCTAGCACAGGCTCAAGGAGCTTTATAAGAACTGCACACCTTGTGCCCTGAAAGGGCAGCACCATAGGAAGCAACGAGGAGAAAAACAGCCCATCTGGCAGACCAGCCGACTTCACTGCCCACCGCCCACCGCCCCCTGGCGCAGCCAGGTGAGTCAGCCCTCCTTCCCACAGGTGAAGAGGGGCTCTAACAGCCCAGCTCCGAGCAGCACAGGCACCATCGTGAACGTGGCAAGTACGTTTACAACTGCCCAAAAGTAAAAACGACCTAAGTCTCCACCGATGGCTGCACGTGGGCGAACACAGATCGGTGCCCAAGATAGAGATTACCTAGCGAGGAGAGGAAGTCACCGGTGTCCTGGAAGTTACAGGAGTCCCATCAGTATCCAGCTGTGGCCACAGACAGAGAAGGCTCCCTCCAGTGGCCACTCGATCATCGCAAGTCCTCCTCCGGCCCGTGCTCTAGGGAACAGCGCCAGCTGGTGGTCAGACTTCTGTAACTGCATCCTGTACCTTTGAACTGCCCCTGGATGGCTGAAGACCATGCCGGAAGGCTGCTTCATTTCATCTGCCCCTGGTAAGGACAGTAGGAGATGATGATGTCCTGAAAGAGGCCTTTTCAGCCTGGTCTATGATTCCCAGCTGAAGTAAGGCTTTGTTTATCCCATCAGAAGCGAGCTGATCAATTCACAATAGCTAAGCTATGGAACCAACCTAGGTGTCCTTCAAAAGATGAATGAGTAAAGAAAATGTGGTACATATACACGGTGGAATATTACTCATCCACAAAGAAGAATGAAATTATGGCATTTGCCAGTAAATGGATGGAACTGGAGACTATCATGCTGAGGGAAATAAGCCAATCCCAGAAAACCAAAGGCTGAATGTTCCCTCTGATATGCAGATGCTAACACACAATAAGGGGTGGGGAGGGAAGAATACAAATTCATTGGATTAGACAAAGGGGAATGAGGGAAAAGGGTGAGAGGAATAGGAAAGACAGTAGAATGAATCAGACATAACTTTCCTGTCAGGAGTCGTCCGTGGGTTGCCTGTGGGTCACTGCACATGGAAGCCTTGTGGATAGAGATATCTGGTATCTGGAAATGACCAGTGGACACTTTCTCTGGTCAAGTGCCCAGGGAGAATGTGAATCTCTATCCCGCTCTGCCATGGCCCCCAGAGCACTTGAGATGGGTGTGACCTGCCAAGATGTCAACCAACCTGCCAACTGCAAGACATCAGAAGGCAAGACTCCACCCTTGAGACCTTATCCCTGCCTTTGATGTACCCCCTTAAATAAACCACCGGAGCCAATTTTTCTTTGTCTAGTTCCAGAACCCATGTGGACTAGATCTCTCAGGGGCTTCGTCTTTTGTAAATATATTTCTGAGTATTTGTGTTTTGTTATTCACTAGTTATTTGAGATTGGGTGGCTTACACCCTTCTGGGCAGGAAGAAGAACCCTCAATGGGACACTGGCCACCGACCCCCTATGTTTATTCCCTATGTTCATATATGAATACATGACCATGAAACTCCACATCATGTATAACCTCAAGTATGGGAAGTTATACTTCATGTATGTCTACATCAAAATACATTCTACTGTCATCTGTATCTAAAAAGAACAATAAAAACTTTTTGAAAAAGAAACAAGCTGAGAGTCCACTCCTACTGTCGCCATGTCACCCCCTCATCATTATTAGTCAGGGCACAAAAGTTACTGAGAAACTACTTGGGAAGAAAACTTGTGCCAAAGAGGCCAGATGAATTCCAGACACAACCTCTGCCCAGGGAGAACCAACAATCTAGAATGGAAAAACAAAGATTGAGAAGTTGATAGGTCAGAAGACATCAATATTTGCCAATTCAAAGCAGTTGGTAACAAAGTAATAGAGCACATGGAATGGATTTTATTTATTTCATCTTAGTTCATTCAGAAACTGCTAAAGTGAGTTAGGACATTAGAATTCAGGGAATGCTGAATGATTTAGGGACAGGAAGAGCACAGACTTGGAGCCAGAAGGACGGCATTCAAGCCCTAGCTTCACTCTCGTGTGACTCTTTACAACCTTCCTACCTGGAATTTGGGGCACCAGATTCTCTGTGAAAATCTTTCTACAGTCTCAAATCAAATCCTTTAGTATGATATTCAAAGCTGTTATGAAGGCTGACGTCAAACCATCCCCCAAGACTCACAAGTGGGTGGGGGAAATCAGGAAGTCGGACGTTTATGAAACTCTCTGAAACAGGAAATACTTGTAAATCCTATGGGGACACTTATTATGAACGTGATAAAGAAAGAGCTTCACTCAGTAGGATCTGGGTTGGGCATCTTGAAACCCAATGAAAATGGATGATGGTCTGGGAGAAAGGGTGTCGCGGCACAGGAAAGGCCTGGGGAGAAGCAATGACTGTCAAATCAGTGGGGCAAGAACATAAACTGCATCGAGAAAATGGTAGGTGAAAGGAAAGATGTGATTCAGACTAAACGTCAGAGGGTCTGTGCCGTCCTCCTTTTTCCTCTATATGACTTTATTCTATAGTCAGAAATCTCAGAAAGCTTTGCAACACACTTAGCAAGGCTCAGGCATGCTAGAACACAGAAATGATTCTCCTAGGGAGTCACCTGAAGACATGCTCTGACATAAGGAAGAAATAAATCAACAAAGTAGGAATGAGCCATGTATTAATCAGAGTTTTCCAGAGAAACAGAACCAATAGGATTCATATATAGGTATATGAGGTATTTATCATGGGAATCGATGGCATGACTATGGAGGCCAGGAAGTCCCATGATATGCTGTCCAAGCTGGATAACCAACCCAAAATGCCAGATCCAACCCTTAACAGTAATGGGAGGCTATCAGGAAAGAGTGAGTGACAGACAGAGGGAGCAACCAATGCAGATAAACACAAGGGGGAATGGGGAGGAATCCAGCAAAATGAGAGGCCTGCAGGATTTTATCCTGCACTTGGGAACTGCAGCAACTTACAGATCTGATAAGGCGGGTAATGAAAAAAAAAAGGGAACAGAAACTCTAGGAAAAACAAAGGGCAAACAAAACAAGAAATGTCATCACAAACCATGGTCTGGATCCATGATGAGCACACTTTACATCCTAACAACGAAACAAACACAAGTTGATCTCCAACTCTTAGAGTCAATCTCTAGTCAAAGTATTAAGACTTCTTTGTAGATCTGTATTAAAGTAGGGTAGAGAAAAATGGAAGGGAACGAAGGGGAGGATGATGTGGCACCTTTATAAAGATCAGGAAGGCAAGAAATGCTATTCCCAGTTGACATACTAGAAATTGAGAATAAGTATATTACTTAAATATAGAATGATACAACTCAAGAAGAATAAAGCAGAAAAGGCAAAGAAGCAGTAAATGAGTTAAATCGGCATGAGACTGAGCAAGACGACAAGAAGTAATGACATATACTGTTAAATCAGGAAGTTGCATACATTTACTAGTAAAGTATATAGAGAAAACACCAGGAAGATAAAGCTAACAAATTGTTTTTTGATTTGTTGTTGTTGTTGTTGTCGTCGTCTTGGTACTAGGGATACAATGTAGGAAAAGAAGAGGTCAGACTATCCTCATTTGCTGAAACAAAAATCTCCCCCAGGAAGTTTCTAGAACTCCTACACAAATTCAGAAAAAAATAGTAGGATTTAAAATAAACACCCACAAATCTGTTGTGTTCCTACCAATGACGTCTCAGCTGAAAGAGAAATCAGGAAAACTATCCCATTTGTGATAGCCTCAAAGAAAATCAAATATTTGGGAATCAATCGTACAAAAGAGGTGAAAGACCTTGACAATGAAAACTACAGAACACTAAAGAAATAAATTGAAGAAGACCTTGGAAGATAGAAAGATCTCCCATGTTCTTGGATAGGAAGAATTAATATTGTCTGTGGGGAGCCATTCTCACATGTGATTGGGCACCTCCCAGATTGGGTGTGAGGTGTTCTGGCTAAACTGTGTCGCAGCTTTCCCCACCCTCTCCAGGTGCGAGAGCCTGTCCGTGTGGGGGTGTGACTGACCATTGACCCTGAGACCAATCACTGACCCTGACCTTGGAATGCTGCCCCCCTCGAACTTCATTGGATGGAATTTTCCCCTGAGTTTCTTGTTCCCCAATAAAAGGCCACTCCCTGGCGTGCGCTCTCTCTCTCTCTCCTGTTAGTCCTGAGTAAGCCTTGCTGCCCTACCAGCTGGTTTGAGGTGTGAGCCAGAGAGGTGAGAGCCATCTCGGACCTGGTCATAGAAAAAGGTAATTGAGTCTGTGTGTTTATTTTGATCTCACCAGTTAACTTTTATGCCACGAACCTCTTTAATGAAACCAGTGCGCTGGTCGCCTGGTGGAAATTGTCAAAATGGACAGACTACCAAAAGTCCTATACAAATTTATTGCAATTCCTACTGAAACCTAATGATGTTCTTCATAGAAATAGAAAAGGCAGTTATGAAATTCATTTGGAAAAATATGAGGCCCAGAATAGCCAAAGTAATCCTTAGAGAGAAAAGTGAAGCAGGAGGCATCACAAAACCAGACCTTAAATTGCAGAGCCACAGTAACAAAAACAGCATGATTGACACAAAAACAGACATGAGGATCAATGGGACAGATCAGAAGACACAAAGTCAAACCCACATGAATACAGTTGTTTCATACTAGACCACGGTGCCATAAACATACACTGGAGAAAGGATAGCCTCTTCAACAAATGGTGCTGGGAAAACTGGAAATCCATACGTAGAAGATTGAAATCAAACCTCTGTCTCACCCTGCACAAGGACTTAGGCATTCGACCAGAGACTGTGTGCCTACTAGAAGAAGAAGTAGGTCTAACCTTCCACCATGTTGGCTTAGGAACTGACTTTATCAATAAGACTCCTAAAGCGCAAGGAATAAAATCAAGAATCAATAGATGGGATGGTATCAAACTAAAAAGCTTCTTCACAGCAAAGCAAACAATCAAGAACATGAACAGAGAGCCTTCAGAATGGGGGAAAATCTTTACCACCAGCACCTCAGACACAGCATTCATCTCCAGGATATAAAAAGAACTCAACAAACTTAACAGCAACAAAGTAATAACCCAATCAATAAATGAGCAAAGTAACTTAACAGGCACTTCACAGAAGAAGAAATATGAATGGTCAAAAAAATATATGAAAGAATGTTCAACATTTCTAGCAATTAGAAAAATTCAAATCAAAATTACACTGAGATTCCATCTCAGCTCAGTTAGAATGGCAATTATCCAGAATACGGCAACAAGGAGAGCGGGGTGTGGGGTAGGAAAGACGGTGGAAAGAGACTGTCATCATTAGCCTAGGTACATGTATGATTGCACGAATGGTGTGACCCTACTTTGGGTACAACCAGAGAAGTCAAAAATTGTGCTCTGGGCTGGGGCTGTAGCTCAGTGGTAGAGTGTTTGCCTAGCACAGGTGAGGCACTGGGTTCAATCTTCAGCACCACATAAAAAATAAATAAATAAAATAAAGTTTTATATATATATAAATTGTGCTCCATTTGTGTATAATGAATCGAAGAGCATTCTGCTGACATGTATAACTGATTAGAACAAATAAATAAATTAAAATTAAGAAAAGATTACAAGCAACAATAAATGTTGGTGAGGATGAGGGGAAAGAGGTTCACTTATACATTGCTGGTGGGACTGCAAATTGGTGCAAGAACTCTGCGGAGCAATATGGAGATTCCTTGTAAAACTGGGAATGGAACTACCATATTAGGGAGCTATCCCACTCCTTGATTTATATCCAAAGGACTTAGAATCAGCATACTACAATGACACAGCCACATCAATATTTATAGCAGCTCAATTCACAAAAGCCAACTTATGGAACCACCCTAGGTGCCCTTCAACAGATGAATGGATAAAGAAAATGTGGTACATATACACAATGGAATATTACTCAGCCATAAAGAATGAAATTAGATTGTTATGCTAAGTGAAACAAGCCAATCCCAAATAACCAAAGGCAGAATGTTCTCTCTGATATACAGATGCTAAACCACAACAAGGGAGGGGAAGATTAGAAGTTCATCAGTCTAGACAAAGGGGAATAGAGGGAAGGGAGGAGGGATAGCAATAGGAAACACAGTAGAATGAATTGGACATATCTTTCCTATCCTCATATATAAATACACGACCCAGGCAACTCCACATCATGTACAACCAGAATAATGGGATCCTAATTGAAACAAGTTATATTTATCCTATATATGTATAATATTTCAAAATATATCCTACTATCATGTAATAATAATAATAATGGTTTTTAAAAGTTGTGTTTTGTTGTTGTTTGTTTTTGTTTTGTTTTTCGTTTGGTTTGAGTTGGAGTTTTTTGGTGCCAGGGATTGAACCCAGAGGCACTTAACCACTGAGCCACATTCCCAGCCTTTTTATTTTTTATTTTGAGACAGGGTCTCACTAAGTTGCTTAGGGCCTTAGTTTCTGAGGCTGGCTTTGAACTTGCAATCCTCCTGCCTGAGCCTCCCAACCTGCAGGGATTACAGGTGTGCACCACCACACCTGACAAGCTAAAATTTTTTAAATGGTTGTATCCGATAGTGCCTGGATTTAGAGAGGCAGAAGTGCAGGGTACAGGGAGGACAGAAGATGGTTGCTATATTTTCACTTTAAATTCTTTTGTATCCTTGTTTTTTCCCACATTTTTATAGGTACATTGTAGTTGTGCTTGATGATGGGATTTGTTGTTACATATTCACACAAACACACAATATAACAATGGAATTTGGCCAATATCATTCCCCAGAACTCCCCCCTGACTTCTTCGTAACTCTATGCAATGGAATGAAGACATGTGCTTTTCTCCCCTCCTGTATCATGACTCCCCTTCCAAGGAGATTTCCAGAACTCAAAACCTCTTTCCCATGTGGCTGGGAGAGGTGGGCATAGGGAGTGGTCAGCTGCTGGGCCTGGGAGGCCTGAAGCCATGGGTAAGAGGACGAAGCGGATGCTCCCTGGCTGGTTGGACAGAGACCGGCCAGAACTCGGATGTTCGCAGGGCAGCTGAAGGTTTGAGGTGCAGGTTGCAGTGTGCAGGTGGCTCCTGATGGACCTTCTAGAACTGCTCAGGCTCCTTCTCTTCTTTCTCTTCCTCCCTTCCTCCCTCCCTCAACCCCCCTGCTCCCTCCATATCTCTTCAATACTTCTCCTTCATTCTGTCCCCAGACCCTGCCTGCCCAGTGCCCCCTCCTCTGGTCCCATCCCATCTCTCTGCTCTGGTCCCATCTGGCATCCCCCACGCCACCCCAGGTACCCCTCCTGGGACACTCAGAGACAAGGTGGTTGGAATCTCTACCTTGGGCTCTAGGCAACCTCTGATTTTCCCTTCCAAATCCTGCTAAAGTAATAGCAAATGATACTTAAGAGCATAGTGCCCACAATCACAAAGAGAGGGACAGAAGACATCGGAAGATAAGAGGTCACTGTTTAAGTCAGCTTTTTTGCTACTGTGACCAAAAGACCTGATAAGCACAAATAGAGGAGGAAAAGACTATTAGGGGGCTCACGGTTTCCGAGGTTTCAGTCCATAGAAAGCAGAGAGACTAAGCTCAGCACCAAATATGAACCCACCTCCTCCAGCCACACCTTCCCGTCAGTTGCCACCCAGTTAATCCCCGTCGGGAGATGAACTCACTGGGTTAAGGCTCTCACAAACCTACCATTTCACCTCTACATCTCGTGCATTGTGTCACACATGAGCTTTTGGAGGAAAGCTCACATCCAAACCACAACAGTCACTTTGGAGGATGAAAAGAGAACGACAGGTAGGAACAAGTGAGAATCTGCTTAGAGTGGCCCCACCTGTTCTGGAGGACTCCTGAGAAACCAGGGCTCAGAGGCCGGCTGCCCTTCCTTCTCCACAAGAGACCTCGATTTCATCCAGAGCCCTGCTGAAGTAGACTCCACCACACCCCAGACTCTAGGGACAGCTGGGTGACCCTGTTCTAGCCCATGAAGGTCCACTTGGCAGGACTTCCAGGGAAATAGAGAGCTTTCCTGAGATAAAGGGGGAAACCGAGCAGGCCTGAGTCTTTCTCCTTTTGCGGTTCCCCAGTCCTCCCAACCAAAGAGGGACCAAAGTACCTAGAGGGCGCCGTGACCACGAAAGCCACCTTTTGAGAGAAAGACGAGGAACTGGGGCATCTGTGTCAACCTGCAGCCACAGAACTAGGCTTGATGGCTCCCGCTAGATTTCTTGTTTTAAAAAAAAAATCAACAATTGTCCATTTAAATCACTGTGGTCAAGTTTTGTTGGAGAAAGTTGAACATAACCCTGACTGCTAGTCATTGATTCAATGCTAATATAATTCATATTTATACATGATTGACAGATGCCAGATAGATAGAGAGATAATAAGAAACAGAAACCAGTTGGATAGATGCATAATTATCTCCACCATGTTGGTCAAGCCAGCTTCTCCAGAGAACCACTTGATTGTACAAAGGTACAATCTCAAGTTTGGCTTATCCGGAAAAAAAAGCAGCAGATAATGCTGTCAGGCATGTGTATAAAAGAGGATTCTCATATACTGTTGGCAGAAATATAAATCAGTACGGTCATTATGGAGAACACTGTGGAGGTTCCTCAAAAAAACTAAAATTAGAACTACCATACCTCCCACTACTGGGTATTTATGGCCAAAGAAAATGAAATCAGCATTCCAAAGAGACATTTGCATGCCCATGTTTATGGAAATGCCGTTTTGGAGAAATCTGAGGTACTCAGTGCTGAGAAGCATGGCAATCACCAATAGATAAATAGATGAAGATGTGTTTTATACACAATGGAGTATTATTCATCCAAAAAGAAGAATGAAATTCTGTCACTGGCAACAAAATGGATGTTACGGGAGAGTGTCAGTTGAGTGAAATAAGACAGACACAGAAAGACAAATACCACATGTTCTCTCTCATTTGTGGAAACTAAAACAGTCAACCTGAATGTAGAATAGTGATCATCAGAGGTTGGGAAGAAGAGGTAGGGAGGGCAGATAGAGGGAGGTTGCAGTTGGTCAGTGCAGGCTGCAGGCAGGTGTTGAAATACCACACTGAACCCCATTAGTATGTAGGATGAGAACATGCTACACAAAATAAAATGAAGTATTTTTAAAATTAAGAAATTAAAACTTCACTTCGACTTTCCTTTCCCCAGAGGTCTGTCTCTTCCATCCTAACTGGGCAACTGGACTTTAATAATTCGGGAGCTTGCTCACTGTGTAGTTTGTTCCCATTATTCTCCCTCTTATTACCAGGTCTGACTCTGGGGGTCCTCACAAACCAGATACAGCCCCCTGCCCCAAAAGCATAATGATGAAAAGCAGGAAAGGGTGCTTTCATCAAATCTGGCCACATTGGGAAGGCAAAGTGAGACCCAGCATCTCAGCCCTATCTGTGAGTTGCTGTCAGGAGTTTTAGGCTTGAATAAAGGAAGAATTGGGGCAGGGTGAGAGGTCTGCGTAACTAAGCAGTCTCCGTCAAACTGTGGTCTGGTCAATCGTTATCTCAGTTCTGGTTCTGTGAGACAGCGCCCAAAAAGCCTTTATCACAGGAGAGGGCAATTTCTTTATCTGTCAGACCCATGATCCTGGAAGTAGGCAATTCCCATGAGATGATTCCTCCAATTTAGGGCCAGTCTTGTCTTGGGGTGATGTGGCTGCCCCCTGCTGTTCCTGGAAGGTATAGGACAATGACTGAAGAGGTCTAGACACCACTCCAAGGCCTGATCCAGTAAAAGCAGACTGTCAATATCCCTGCAAATCTTGTCCCTGTCTGGAAGGAGGATGAGCTAGGTTAGGTAAGTTTAGGGCTAGTAAACCTTGTATCATGTTGTGGTTTAGATACGAGGTGTCCCCCAAGAGCTCATGGGAGAGACAATGCAGGAATGTTCAGAGGTGAAGTGACTAGACTGAGAGCTGTAACCTCATGGGTGGATTAAACCACTCGATGGATTATTAATTTTAAAGGACTACTTCACTGGAGCTAACTGTGGGTGTGGCTGGAGGAAGCAGGTCATGGCAGCCTTTGAGTTTATATTTTGTCCCTGGCATATCTGTCCCCACACACATCCCTCTCTGGCTGCCATGAGCTGAACAGCTTTCCCCCACCACACCCTCTCCACCAGGATGTTCTGTCCACCTTGGGCCCAGAGCAATGGAGCCCGCTGACCATGGCACGAAACACTAAACCGTGTGTCAAAACCAACTTTTTCTCCTCTAAGCTGCTCTTGTCTGGTATTCTGGTCACAGTGCCGAACACATCACTGACTAACACATGTTAGTAGATTTTAGATGAACGCCCCTTAAGTGATTAACACGTCTATGTGCGGAGTTAAGTGGTCACAAAGTTTAAGGTAATAAAGGAGACAAATACATAGTAAAGACAGAAATGCCAAATTTTACCCTGCATTCAGTTACCCAAGGGACATCTGCAAACCTAAGAGACACTGCTCTAGCCGGGCACGGTGGTGCACACCTATAATCCCAGCAGCTCAGGAGGCTGAGGCAGGAGGATCGCAAGTTCAAAGCCAGCCTCCGCAAAATCGAGGTGCTTAGCAACTCAGTGAGACCCTGTCTCTAAATAAAATACAAAATAGGGCTGGGGATGTGGCTCAGTGGTTGAGTGCCCCTGAGTTTGATCCCCGATGCCAAAAAAAAAAAAAAAGACACTGCTGTTAGCAAAAGCAGCCTCTAAGTCCCTGTTACACCCTCTTTTGGCATCATGAACCTAGAAAAATTTTTCGTTGTATGGCAATAAACCATGCAATTCATGAAATCATACTTTTATCATCTTTTTATTTCCACCATATACATACAAATTATGCAAGTAAAATAAATACTTTTTCCTACTCAGATATAGAGATTTGAATCATAATTTTTTTATTCATTTATTGTTTTTAGGTATACATGACAGTAGAGTGGATTATAATTTTTAATGTACATTGAAATCTTTAGCAGCCCTAAGCCTCAGCCCAATGCCTGCTCAAAAGCTAAAGCATCACTGTCTGGACTTGGTGCATCATTTGTTCAATATCTTTCTGGGTGGTTAGGTCACCCCTTGAGTATGCTAGTATAGAGGTTTGTGTATCACTCGGGTCAAGGCTATTGGTCCAAATTTATGCAAATTGGGTTTGGGGAAAGTACCAATGCTATTGGTCAGCCCTGCACTCTCCATTTGGTTCTGACCCCACTCCCATTTTCTTGCCACTCATCGCTGGCTTGGCAGGCTCTTGGGCTCTAACCCACAGGGGCTACCATCCCTCGCTGCTTCTCCCAGGACCAGAGCTTGGATTCAGCAACACCTCACCTAACTGAACAGCTCACAAGCACCCAAATTACCGTAATTTCATTCCACCTAGAGGCTGTCACCCCAGTCTTCTGGGATTTACCTTTATAAGTTACTGAACTATTTGTTCTTTGTACAACAAACGTTCATGAAACCCTTCTAAGAGTTGGCACTGCACAAAGTCTTACCAAAAGAACCGCAGAGGCTGCTACCCATGATGCACATGGCTTGGCTTGGGAGATAGACAAGCCCCCAACAGCTGCAACCAGAGGGGGGATTTCCCTGGGAAACATGGAAGTGGTGCTGAGCTGGGAGCGAGCCTGGACAGACACAGAGGTAGGATAGAATGTGCCTCTTCCTTGAGAACTGCCGTTGGTGCTGCACAAGTACTTCTGGGGGCTAATTGTAATCATTCCTAGGCTACTTCGGTTCCCCCAGCCTACCCATGCAGATGGCCTGAATTAAGCCTTCTAACACTCAGCACTTAAGAAATAAAAGAAGCTCATTCATCATTCATTGGACACTTGAATGAAAAGAGGAAAAACTAAAAATGGCCAAATTTCCCAGCCTCCTATTTGTGAACTCTGAATCCCAGATAGAAGAAGACTGTTTTCAAACTCAGATTGAATATGTTTACAAAGACCTGCTGAATAAGAAATGCTGGGGGTGGAATCTAGCAATCTGTAGTTTGCTTTTTTTTTTTTTTTTTTTTTTTTTTTTTTTTTTTTTTAGTTGTAGATGAACACAATACCTTTATTTCTATGTGGTGCTGAGGAGCCAACCCAATGCCTCACGTGACCTAGGCAAGTGCTCTACCGCTGAGCCACAACCCCAGCCCCCAGTTTGCTTTTGATGTTAGCTGAATTCTGACACCTACCAGCTGGGACCACAGCTCCACTCTTCCTGTGAGGGGAGGGAGCAGAGTCAGGACTGGGAATTGCAGGCATCCTTCAGGATGTTGACTGCTGCTAAATCGAAGTTCTGAGTCCAAAAGATCTCTAAAATAAAAGTGTATATTTAGCTGTTAACAGATGCTGGCAAAAAAAAGTAAAATAAAATAGCATGGCCAGGAAACAGATGGGGAAATATCCATTAGATCTGAGGAAACAGGTTATTTTGGAATAAAAAATATGGGACGAAGAAGGCATAAATCTTTCAACAAAAATTCACTAGAAAAGAATTTAAGACCAAAGGGGAGGCATCATTTCAACAAGCGGTTTGCAAACACAGGAGATGCAGTTTCTTGGGTGAAAAGGGAAAGCGTGCTCAGAAGGAAGGAGAGAGGGGCTGGGCGTGTGCAGAGCCTCCCCACCGGGTTCCCACTGTGTACTATGTAAATGAGGGGGCAGATTTGACTGAAGGTCCCAGCTCGTTGGTCAGATCCAGGTGTCAAAACAGACCTTCCCAAAGGCTGTTTATCCTGGCAGTTCAATCAGGAATGTGCTTGGGCGAGGGCCGCCAAGTTCAGACTGTTCTTCCCAGGAGGAGTGCAGAGCACTGTGTGCCTCCTGATCAGCAAACCTGAATCACCAACCTGAATTCAGGCCTTCACTCCATACCCACAGGCATAGGCACAGAAACCCAGCCTGCCGAGGATGGTTCTGCATTTGTTTGGCAACAGGAAGTTGGTTCAAGAGATGGCTGTGTTCCAGGTCTTAGCTTGTTTCAATACCAAGGCTGAAAAATAGCTTTGGTGGCCAGAGACTGGTAATTGGAACAGCAATAAATTCTAGAATGACACTTTTCTTTCACCAGCTTCTACCTCTCTCCCCATTATCTCTTAGTAACATCCTAGAAATTTACTACTCCGGGACAGATATCCAGCTGTCCTGCCATTCCTTCTCAAACTTGTTGATCTTTGTCTAAAAGATATTAAATCAGTATGAAATATGATAATGTCAAGAGCTTTGTAATGTTTTGAACAACCAATAAAAAAATTTTTAAAAAACGATATTAAATCAGCATGCTTTGGTCTTTTTTTTTTTTTTTTTTTACTTCATTCTCTTGTGACGATCCAGGTGTACAGTGGCCCCCAGGTCCAGCCAAAGAACCCACATAAGAACCAAGGGAGGTAGAATACATATCTCTCTCTCCCTCCCTCCCTCCCTCCAATACTGTGTAGCTTAAATCAACGGAAACTTGTTCTCATAATTCCACAGGCAACTAGTTGAAATCAAGGTGTCCTGGGGCCAGTCTTTCTCTGAAGGCTCAGGGCAGGATCCCTGCCTCTCCCCGGCTCCGGGGGTTGCTGGCAATCCTTGGCTTCTCGGGTTGTAGATGCTGCACTCCAACCTTTGCCTACGTTGTCACATTCTATCCTACCTCTGTATCTGTCCAGATCTCTCTCTTTTTATGATGCTGTTGTTAGGCCATCTGGCATGGCCCAAGGCTGGAGGGAAACACTGACATTATGATCAAACAGGAGAGTTTAGAGATCAACTCCAAGAAGCCAAGGATAAAAGCCAGACCTTTCTTTGTGTAAAGTTAATTCCTTTTTTTTATTAATGCATATTATACAAGTTAGTGTGACTCAGTGTGATAGTTCCAAACAGGCATATGGGGTACAGTGACCACATCCGACCCTCTTTCTTCCACCCTCGCCCCCACTCCCCAACACTCTTCCCATCGCCTAGTAATCACTATTCTATACTCAAGTTAACTTTTTCTTTTTTTTGGGGGGGGGGGGGGGTGCGTATATGAGAGAGAACATATATTTGTCTTTCTGTGTCTGGTTTATTTCACTTGATGATGTCCTCCAGTTCCATCCACTTTGCTAAATGAAGATTTTCATTCTTCTTTGTGGTTGAATAATACTCCATTGTGTTTTGTTTTTTGTTTTTTAAAGAGAGAGAGAGAATTTTTTAATATTTATTTTTTAGTATTTATTTTTTAGTATTCGGCGGACACAACATCTTTATTTGTATGTGGTGCTGAGGATCGAACCCGGGCTGCACGCATGCCAGGCAAGCACGCTACCGCTTGAGCCACATCCCCAGCCCCTCCATTGTGTTTTGATACCATATTTTCTTTATCTGTTCATCTATTGATGATTCCATATCTTAGCTATTGTGAATAGTGTCACAGTAAAAAGGAGCATGGAGAGAGCCTACAGAATGGGAGAATATCTTTTCCAGCTACCCTTCCAACAGGGGATTAGTAATCAGACTACAAAAAAAAAAAAAAAAGAACTCAAAAAACTTAACACCAAAAAACTAATAAATCACTCAACAAATGGACAAATTGCCTAAATAAATGTTTCTCAGAAGAAGAATAGAAGCTGGGGTTGTGGCTCAGAGGTAGAGTGCTCACCTGCCATGTGTGAGGCACTGGGTTCAATCCTCAGCACCACATAAAAATGAAAAATAAAGATATTGTGTCCACCTATAAGTAAAAAATAATTTTTAAAAAAAAGAAGAAATAGAAATGAATAACAGATATGTGAAAAAATATTCAACCTCCCTAGCAGTCAAAGAGACACTAATCAAAACTGTACTGAGATCTCATCTCACCCCTGTTAGAATGGCAATCAGAAAGACATACTAAGAGAGACACAGGTTGCTCTGCCGCGCAGGAGCTGAAGATCCGAAACAGGCCCAGCTCCTGAGCACCAGGCAATGGCATTCAACCAAAGTGTCCTATTGCTGAACATATCCTCAGCTCTGTTTTAAATTTTATTTCCAGGTTAAGATGAATCCAATTTTTGCAGCCTTATGGAGGCCTAAGTGACACATAATTACCTATATGGAGATTATTCAAGGAATGGAACCACCACTTAATCCAGTTTTCTGACTTCACAGAATTCAGAAAGACAGAATTTCAAAAATAAAGGAATAGAAAAAATATTAGGGGAAAGACCAACAGAGTTAAACTCTACAGAGATGTCAAGTAAGGCCTAAAAAATCTCCTTATATTTGGTAATATGATAGACATTGGTGCCCTCAGCAAGAATAGCTTCAATAGAGAGTGAAAACAGAGAGACAAATGTCTGTAAGTTGAGGATAAAGACAGATCCCTCTTCCAAAAGTTGTCATGGGGATTCAAAGGGAAAATGTAGGCAAAGTCTTTAGCATTAACCTGTTATATACAGTAAGTGATTAATAAAAGTTGCTATTAAATGAAGACAAAATATATAATCTTGAAAATAGAGTTGACTACAAAGAGAAGATGTTAAGAAACCATGAACAGAACTTCCAAGAAATATGGGATAACATGAAAAGACCAAATTTAAGATTTTGGGGGGGTAGATGAAGGCACAAAGATATAAACCAAAGGAATGCACAATCTTCTCAATGAAACAATATCAGAAAATTTTCCAAACCTAAAGAATGAAATGGAAAGTCAAATACAAGAGGCCTATAGGATGCCAAATGTACAAAATTACAACAGACTCACATCAAGGCACATTATGATGAAAATGCCTAGCATACAGAAGAACAATAGAATTTCAAAGGCTGTGAGAGAACGGGAAAACCGATTTGGATCTCAGCTGATTTCTCAACCCAGACCCTCAAAGCTAGGAGGTCCTAGAATAACATATACCAAGCTCTGAAAGAAAATGGATACCAACCAAGAATCCTGAAAGAACGAACAAGGCTCGTTGTCGGAGAAAATGCCCGTTTATTGAGGAACAGCTCTGCATATTTATAGAGCCGGGGGTGGTTTGACAGTTATGAGAGTTTAATGGTTGAATGGTTTGACAGTTGGCATGGGGTGCTTTCTGATTGGTGGGTAAGGATCATGTGAGCCAGCAGGGCTATTCTGTGGTGGGTAAGGATCATGTGAGCCAACAGGGCTCACCATTGGATGGCTCTTCTCAGGGGATGGGGAAGTTAGTTTTTGGAGCTGGGGTGACTCCCAACATATCCTATATCCAGCAAAATGAAGCTTCATGTTTTTTTTTCAAAATTTATTTTTTATTTTTTAATTGCTTTTATTTTTTAAATACATAACAGAAGTATGCATCACTGTTCTTATTATATATATAGAACACAACTTTTCATATCTCTGTTTGTATATAAACTATGTTGACACCAATTCATGTCTTCATACATGTACTTTTGATAAGATGTCCATCCCATTCCACCATCATTTGAAACTTCATATTTGAAGATGAAATGAAAACCTTCCATGATAAACAAGAGCTAAAGGGATCTGCAACAGAAAGCCTGCACTACAGAAAGTTCTCAACAAAACATTCTATGAAAATGAAATGGAAAAAAAAAAAGTGAAAGCAAACAAAGGGAGGAATTACACTAAAGGAACAGTCCACCAAAGGAGAAACTAATTCAAATTAAAAACTAGAAACTCAAGTGACCTGGAATACAAACCATATCTCAATAAGAACTTTGAACATTAGTAACATAAACTCATCAATCAAAAGACACAGACTGGCAGATTGGATTAAAGAACAAGACCCAACAATATGCTGTCTCCAAGGGACTCACCCCATTGGCAAAGATATCCACAGACTGATGATGAAGGGATGGGGAAAATATATCACTCACATGGATCAAATAAACAAGCAGGGGTTTCTATCCTCCTATCAGATAAAGTGGACTTCAAGCCAAAGTTAATCAGAAGGAGCAAAGAAGGACATTTCATACTGTTTAAGGGAATTATGCATCAACAAAACATAACAATCATAAGTATTTATGCCCCAAACAATGGCGCATCTATGTACATCAAACAAACCCTTTTCAATTTCAAGAATCAAATAGACCACCGCACAATAATACTGGGTAACTTTAACATGTCTCTGTCACCTCTGGATAGATCCTCCAAACAAAAAGTAAATGAAGAAGCTATAGAAGTAAAAATATACAATAAATAATTTAGACTTAATTTAGACTTAAGAGACATATAGAGAATGTTTAATCCATCAATGACTGAATACACTTTCTTCTCAGCAGCACATGGATCCTTGTCTAATATAGACCATGTTATGTAAGCTATCACATATGTTGGCATACAATTGTAATATCACCTTAATATATTTGAAGCATCGTAGGGTTATTTTGATAGTTCCCTTTCCATTGATATTAATTTTTGTGTTCTTGCTTTTTTCTTGATTACACTTGTTTGATTTTTATCAAATCTTAGCTATACTATTTCTTCTCTATTTCATATATTTCTGCTCCTACTCTTATTGTTTTCTTCCTACTACATAATTCGAAAATAATCTGATTGTTATTCTAGCTTCTTTTTAATACAAGTACTTTAAGGAACAAATGTTCATCTGAGTACTGTTTCACCCCAGAGATCCTCATACTTTAAGCTTTTATTATCACCTAGTTCAAAGCACTTTTGATTTACCTTTCCTGTGCTTTCTTCCTTGGCTTATGAGATATTTATAAGTGCACATTTCATTTTGAAATAGTTTGTGTGGGGGTAGGGTTCTATATATTCTAAGGTGATTGATTTCTAATGTAATAGATTATGTAAAAACACAGTCTGCATGATTTCAAAGTTTTAAAAAAGTAATAGAAATTTTTTATATTGATTGTAGTGGTTGCATACATATCAAAACTGATCAAGTTGCATACTTCAAATATGTGCATTTCATTACACTTCAATTTACCTCGATAAAGCTATGAACAAAATAAATAAATTTTTCTCTTATAAACCAGGTGTGGTGGTGCACTCCTATAATCCCAGTGATTCAGGATCACAAGTTTGAGACCAGTCTCAGCAATTTAGCAAGGCCCTAAGCAATTTGGTGAGACCTGGTCTCAAAATTTAAAAAATTAAAAGGGCTGAGGATGTAGCTCAGTGGTAAAGTGCCCTGAGTTCAATCCCTGGTACCAAAATAAGAAAAGAAAAAAGCAAACATCAGTGGCTAGGAGTCTAACTCAATGGCAGAGCATTTGCCCAGCATACAAGATACTCTGGGTTCCATCCCCCGTATCAAAACAAACAAATCAGCTGTAAACATCAGCCCAAAAATTTAGGCTTTGTTTTATTGGGACAATGTTCGTGACTATTCATAATTTTTTTAATTTGATCTAAATTGTTAGTTTTTCTGAGGGTCAAATTAAAGTGTAATTTGAAGTTGTTACTGTTATGCCATTTTTATATTGATTATTCTCTCACCTCCGCTCCATCAGGGAAGAGGAGAAGGTTGGAGAAGGCTGAGAACCGCTAGAGAACAAAAGACATGCAGAAGGCAGCCCAGCACTCCTCAGCTGTGTCAAAATAATTTGCTATTGGCAAAGATTAAGAATAAAACCTTCCTTTCAAATTAGGTCAGTCAGTCATTCCAATAGCAAGGTCACTCTCAGACACTCACATGCTGATTTTGCAATTTGTCAAAAGGAAAAAAATGGGGTGGGGGGTGAGGTCTGTTACTAGCCAGAAATACTAATTCAGTGTCTTACTGGTGTCTTGCTGCACAGAAATGTAAATTCTCTCCGACCTCTTGACTACTGGAAGGACAAAAACCATCATCTACCTAGGTCTTGTCTCTGGAGGAGTCAAATCTTTAATGAATGCTCTGAAGCAAGAAGGAGGGGAAGTGTCGACAAAAAAAATAAAGGATGAAGAAATTTAGAGCTCGAGTCTAGAGGCCCCAAGTGTTACCAAACCCAGGTTTGAAGGCTCATTCCCCCCCCCCAAAAAAAAAAAAAAATCAGCATCCAAGTGAGGAGTGCTGGATTGGATAACACTTTGAGCTTTCATTCAGCGACCAAAGAAAAGAGGGAGCTTTGTTCACAAATCAGCATCTCTTCCCCGTGAGTTGAAGACTCAAACGTATAGGACAGGAATAATGAGAGAGAAGGAAAGGCTAATAAAGGGGTTCATAATTCTGTCTTTTCTGGGAATAGGTGGAGATCCTCCAGGACCTTTAGATATCCTTAGCCTTCCGCGGGGGCGGGGGAACTAGGCAAGTCTAGGTCAAATTAACCCTATACTGCAGTTCTGGACAAAACATTTCTGAAACCGCCAACAGGTCTATGAGCAGAGCTGAGTATAAACTAGTCCAAAAGTTAAGGCAACAAAGATGCAATATGAAACTACTCCTGGGCCATCTGGAGGTCCAGCTGCAGAGTCAAAGAGTTTTCAAGCAAAATCAACCTTCAGGTCCCATTACCTAGGCAGGTTATCGTTATAACCCTCAGAGGTGTTATCTACAGCAAAACTAGTAGGAAACTAACATTTTAGTTTCCTCTAAATCCATTAAGAGCGAGTGGAGGACCGCGCCCGGTGGTGAGCGCCTGTAATCCCAGCAGCTCGGGAGGCTGACACAGGAAGGTCGCGAGTTCAAAGCCAGCCTCAACAAAGGCAAGGCGCTTAGCAACTCAGTGAGGAGCTTAAGAATTCAGTGAGACCCTGTCTCTAAATAAAATAGAAAAAGGGCTATATGGCACTAAAAAAAAAAAAAAAAAAAAAAGAGCGAGTGAAGCTAGAGGCTTTACTTGGTAAGAAGTAAACTGGGGTTTCAAGACTCTCGGTGCCCGCCACCCACGGAACCTGACCAATCAAAGGGGTTTTTGCCGTTTATCTTTCTGTTCTTTGTAGTAGATTTAAAAAAGAGACAATGAAAGGGACGAGGATTTCATTGAAAACGATAATCCGCCAGCTTCGTACTCGGAGCGTCGCATTTAGATATGCAATTACAAAATCTGGGCCAGCAACCCGGCCACCCGCCCCAGCCTATCGGGAGGAGTGTGCCCGTTTGCAACTAGAGGGTGGAAGGCCAGAGACGCCGGGTTCCGAGAGGCGCCCAGCGCGGACACCGCGGGGAGCTGACCAGGGAAAGGTGCAGGACGCGGCGCCTCGGGCGGGGCGGGGCGGGTTACGGTAACCCCGCGGCGCCGGCCCCGCCCTCGTGCGCAGGCGCGGAACCGTTGCCCGCCGAGCGGTTGCGGGCCGAGCGGTTTGCAGAGCCGGCCTGGGAGGGCTGCGATCGGCTGCTCCACCTGCGTGACACCCCCGCGCCCGCCTCCCGCGGCGCCCTCGGTAAGTCAGTCAGCCGCCCTGCGGGAGCAGCAGCCCAAGGTGCAGGGCTGGGCGACGACGTGGACAGAAATGACCTTTCCTGAAGGTGGGAAGCTCTCTGCTTCGGTGCTGCGGGTCCGAGGCTTGGACGCCAAGGAGGTTCGGTGCTCGGACAGCCCCGACCCCTCGGTGGGAATAGGAAGGGGCCACACGCCCCCGGGGAAACCGAGGCCCGACGAGGGCACGCGAGCAGACCCCGAGCGCTCTTCCCGGCGGGCGACCAGACTTGAGACCGGGACTGGGGTTGTTCGGGGAAAATGAGGTCCACTGCAGCTGGTGTGGCTGGGGCGCAGGCTTGGGTCTCGAACCCCCGACATGGGGCCGTCAGGTACCCCAGGCCCGGGCCAGCGGGGGAGCGGGGAATTCTGAAGGTCAGGGGTCGCCTTGGGCTTTAGGTACAAAGGTCAGACCGAGTCCCCCCTCGGCGCCACCGTCTCAGGAGGTTGCCTCCCGAAGTGAAAACTTGGACTTGGCCTCTCCGCGGTCTCCAGCGGAGATCTTGCCCGTGCAGTTTTAGAACTTGGACCTGTCGGAATGACGCTTGCCTCTTCCTGACGCCTAGGCTCGGTCAAGATGAATCCCGTCGTCTTGGTCCACGGTGGCGGAGCCAGCAGCATCTCCCAGGACCGGAAAGAGCGAGTGCGCCAGGGCATCTCGAAAGCAGCGACTGGGGGCTACAACGTCCTCAAGGAGGGAGGGAGCGCAGTCGATGCTGTGGAAGAAGCAGTGACCATCCTGGAGAACGATCCCGAGTTCAACGCAGGTAAATTGCGCCTCAGCTAGTGCACAATACGCCAATCAGATCGAGCTCCTACCCCAAACATACTTGAAGAGTCTAAGGTTTTGTCTTTGGGGGTTTTGTTTGGTATGGCGGGTTGAACCCAGGGGCGCTTTACCACTGAGCTACATCCCCAGCCCCTTTTACTTTTTATTTTGAGACATGGTCTGACAAAGTTGCTGAGGCTGAGGCTGTCCTTGAACTTGGGCTTCCACCGCCTCAACCTCCCCATTCACAAGGATTACAGGCAGGGGCATCAGTGCCCAGTTCTAATTGGCTTCATAATGAAATAATATGGTAAGGGGAAAAGCAGTATTTTTCTTTTTACCTGTTGATCAACTTGTTTTGGGAGGGGTCGGAAATTTAAAATCCACTAATTCACCCTTTATTTAACCAGTTTCTGAGAATTCATATACCAAAAGGCCTTTTCTTACGTTGGAGGGGGGGGGGGCTTGAGGGAACAACTTTACATGTCATAAACTGTACCCTTTTCAAGTTTTGAAAAAAGGTATACACCTGTATGACCACTGCCACACCCAAGATTTAAAACATTTCTATCCCCGTCTGTGCTATTATAACAGAATAAGAAATGTGTATTTAGTCTCTCTCCACCCTTTCAGGAACACAGCACTTGAAACCCTTGTAATTCCATGAGAGTGCTGGGAGATTTGTACAGGGGAGTGAATCAGGGACACCCCACTGAGCCATATCCCCACCCCTATTTTGTATTTAAAGACAGGGTCTCCCTGAGTTGCTTAGTGCCTCACCCATTGCTGAGGCTGGCTTTGAACTCTCGATTTTCCTGCCTGAGCCTATCAAGCCACTGGGACTACAGGTGTGCGCCACCATGTACCAAAGATTGAACCCAGGGGCACTTAACCATTGAGCCACATCCCCAGCCCATTTATATATTTATTTATTTATTTTAGATAGGGCCTCACTAAGTTGTTTAGGGCCTCATT
The DNA here is from genome assembly GCF_047511675.1 of Marmota flaviventris. Taxonomy (NCBI): domain Eukaryota; kingdom Metazoa; phylum Chordata; class Mammalia; order Rodentia; family Sciuridae; genus Marmota; species Marmota flaviventris. Next base: position 10,553,450 of record NC_092506.1, on the reverse strand, counting down.
ATGTTGCTAATTGCTAAAGCTGGCTTTGAACTTGAAGTCCTCCTGCCTCAGCCTCCCAAGCCACTGAGATTACAGGCATGTGCCGCCATGCCCAGAGCTAGGAGAATCTTTTATTCTAATATTTGATCTTTGACCCCAACTATTAACACAAAGTACCCATCTTTTGTAATTTCCTGGGTGATAGGAACAGCTTTTGTCCTAATGAGGTGACTTTGGGGGGGTTCTGAATAGAGGCTGGTCAGTATACAAACCAAGCCATAATTAGGTTGAATTTTGCAGCCCTCCACCCCCATTCCCTTGGAAAGGAAGAGGAGCCAGAGACAGTTTATAATCCATCATGACTACATGATGAAGCCTTCCATAAAAATCCCAGAACTGCAGGTTTGGGGAAACTTTCTAGTTAGTGAACACACCCATGTACCAGGAGGGTAGTAAACACCAACTCCACAGGGTCAGAAGCCCCTGTGCCCAGGAGCCTTTCCAGACTTGACCCTGTGTATTTTTGTTACTGGGGTTTTAGGACAAAGGTCCTGCTCCAGGGGTCCCTGTAGGTTCTGTCACTCATCCCAAGATGCCACTATAAGAGATGGTCAGAGGCAAAGGAAGGAAAGAAATTTTATCAGTGTAGATATACTAGGAAGACAAGGGACTAAATAAGAAGAAAATGTCTTCAACCTGTTGGGGGGGTGCGGTGCTGAGATGAATTTAGGTTTAAATGGAGAAAGATGTGGAGGGGGCAAGAGGTGTGCATAATTAAGCATCTTGGTCAAACTGCTCTCTGGTTGATAGTTATCTCAGTTGTGGTTCTTCTGGGTGGCTCCATAGAAGTTATCCTATGAAGGGACAATCCCATTCCCACCATAGGGTAATATATCTGTGAGGCTCCCCTGATCCTGGAATCCAAGGTAACTGAAGATTTAGAGCAATGACTGGAGACTTCTAGGCACTGCTGCAACTGGTCTGGGATAGGATATTGTAAAAAGCTGTTATTTGAATCTTGAAAATATTTTAGTTACTCTCCTCTTGATGCCTCCTACTTGAAGGGGGATAAAGAGGCTAGGTAAATTCAAGGCTAATCAACTTTTTATTACCAGTTTTCAGACATATACTCCTTAAATGCCTATGTGCAGAGTTGAGCAGGAATTTTATACAAAGTTCAAGGTGATAAAGGAGACAGATACAGAATGAAGGAGAGATGCTAAGCTTTATTTGCTTTTAGTTATTCAGTGGGTATCTACAGGCTGAAGAGAAGAGACAGTGCTTTTAGCAAAAGTAACCACTAAATCCTTGTTACATTTTTCATCTGGCTGTTCATCTGTGTCCCTTATCCTATCCTTTACTCACATTCTAAACCAGTAAACATAAGTATTCCCCTGAGTCTAATGAGCTGTCCTAGGGAATTAATGAAACTGAAAAAGGAGGTTGCTGGGCTTGGTGGCATACGCCTGTAATCCCAGCAACTCAGGAAGCTGAGACAGGAGGATCACAAGTTCAAAGCCGCCTCAGCAAAAGCGAGGCCCTAAACAACTCGGTGAGACCTGTCCCTAAATAAAATACAAAATATCGCTAGGGATGTGGCTCAGTGGTGCCCCTGAGTTCAGTCCCCGGAACTCCCCCCAAAAAATGGAGGGAGTTGCAGAAACCCATCAAAACCTTCCATTTATAGCCAAGTGAGGCAGAAGTTTTGGGTAATCTACCTGTAATTGGCTTCTGAAGTAGGAGGCAGTATAACCTGTGGGATCTGATTCTAGCTCTGTGTAGATGGTGTCAGAAGTAAATTGAATTATAGGACATCAACTGCAGATGAATTGATGTGCCAGGGAAAGAAACCCACACATATGATGTCAGAAGTGAGGTATTGAGAGCTAAGGAACCCTAAAATTCCTTCACACCACTTTGCAGTTATTCCCTTCTTCATCCCTAGCAGCAGTCCAGATGCGCTTCTGTCACCATAGATTAGCTTGCATTTCCTAAAATTGCATATAAATGCAATCACACAGAGTATGATGCTTTTGTGTTTGGCTTCTTTGACTCAAATCTGTTCATTTTTTAGAATAATAATCATCATAGCTAATATATGATGTACTATATACCATAGTCTAAGAAATTTGCACAATTAGCTCATTAAATGTGGACTGTAGTCTGGTGAACAAGGTATAATTATTATGCCCATTTCTCAGTTGAGAACACTAAGGCACAAAAAAATTGACTAACTTGCTGCAAGACATTTGCTTCCTCTTTATTCTAAAAGAGAAACCTAAGATCTCATGATTAAAATACTTCTTGGAATTACACCACCCACCCAACATCGGTCATCAAATATTGACTGAGTATTTGTGCTATCTCCTTGACTCTGCTGATCACTCACCACCAACACTTAAAAACCTTTCGCAAGTCTGCCTGACCACAGAATGAGACGTGACAGTGCACTTTTATGGCTGTTTGTTGAACCAGAGTTTACCAGCTAGGGACCAAGTAGCCAGCATGGGAAGCAGACCTGTAAACCAAATGCCTCTCAGCAGTCAGGACCCGCTGGCTGACAAACCCCCACTTGTTTGCAGAGGACCTTGATTTGAAGCAGATTCTGGTCCCCACCGTCTATTAGCTAACAGGATCCCTCATCCTCATTCGTGGGGAAGTTCGGATTAGGAAACTGAACAGCCAGCTCTCCTTTCTTGGCTACCTTCTGGGTATCTTCCTCTAATGTCCAGATGTCTGCTGTTCAGCCCTTTGAGGGAGCTGAGTAGAGCTTTAAAAAAGGAAATGAAAGATTTGGGGGAATAGATGGGCTCTAACAGTATGCTGTCTATCTTGGCTGTTTTTCCATTTGCTTTTACAAACAGATTCAAGCAGCCTCTACCATCATCCCCTGGAATATCTATTTGGGAACTTCATACAAAAAGCTGACTCTCAGCAGTTATTGGGTTCTGTGATGATAACTAGCACTCACGACAACTTATCTGAGTGTCAGTGAAAATGCTGTGTTTCCATTCCTGTTTTAATATGGATTTTACTTTCTGTTTACTGCTTGTTCTAGTATTTGAAGTCGTTTATTTGATACTAATGGAATAAAAATTGAACTTTGAGATTTGACTGCCAGAATTTCTTTTTTTTTTCCATTTTCCTTTTTTTCAAGCTGGGGTATCACTATGTTGCCCAGATTGGCCTCAAAATCCTGAGCTCAAGTGATCTTCCCACCTCAGCCTCCTGAGTCACTGGGACTAAAGGCACCACCACACCCATCTTAGAAATATTGTTTAAAGTCTTACTTAGATTTTCAGCCTTTACATTTCCTGGAATAGAGCAACGTTCACACAGCACTTTAGATTGTTATTTATTCTCTCTATTATTAAGGTTTTTTAAATTTCCTTTAGTGGTAGATGGACACAATGACTTTATTTTTTTAAATATTTTTTTTTTTATTTTTTAGTGGTACATGGACACAATATCCTTATTTTATTTTTATGTGGTGCTGAGGATCGAATGCAGAGCCCTGCATGTGCTAGGCGAGGGCTCTACCGCTGAGCCACAACCCCAGCCCATGACTTTATTCTTATGTATTTATTTTTATGTGGTGCTGAGGAGCAAACCCAGTGCCTCATACCTGCTAGGCAAGTGCTTTACCACTGAGCTACAGTCCCAGCCCCTCTGTAAATTCAGTTTTACAAGTTGTCAAAGAGTCTTTGAGGTAACAGGATTGTTTTTATAATTATAAATTCCTCATAGCTGTCTATAATTCTTTATAGCATTTTTAACTCCTTTACATCTAAATGGCAAAAGTCTGTTGTGGGGTCTAGGAATTGTTTGTGGTTTGTTTGTTTCTTTGTTTTGAAGTCTCCCGTGTGGTTCTAACATGCAACCAGGTTTAGGATCCACTAGCCTAGTACTATACAATTTTAATGATTGGGTTTTTTTATATAATTTACATTACAATAAAATTCCCTTTTTAGCGTGTAGGTCGATGACTGTGATAAATACATATGGAGGTGTAGCCCCTGCTACAATTAAAAAATAAAATGGTTCTCTCCCTCTCCACATCCTTTGGGTCCACACCTCCATCCACTTCTGGCCCTTGGCAACAACTAATCTGTTTTCTATCCCTATAGTTTTGTCTTTTCCAGAATGTCATACATGGATTCATGCAGTCTGTAGCCTTTGGAGTCTGAATTGTCACCCAACAGTGCATGAGAATGTACACATAGATCTGGATATCCTCCCAAGTGTGTCCTTGGAGAAGCGTTCTGTTGTATAGGTATCCCACTCATTTAGCCGCTTACCAGCTGGGGGACTTGTTCCACTTGGGATCGTTATAAATAAAATCACCATGAACATTTGTACACAGGTTTTTGGGTAAACACAAAACCTAGGTATTTTGTGTGAATACCTAGGAGTGTATGGCAAGTATGTATTTAACTTTATTAGAAACTGCCAGACTTTTCCAATGAGACTGCCATTTTCCATTCCCACCAGCAATAGATGAAAGTTCCAGTTGCTCAGAATCTTCACCAGCTCTGGGTTTCAACGGTATTTTTTAAAGTTTAGCCATCTTTATAGGGGCATGGAGGAATCTCATTGTGGTGGTAATTAGCATTCCCCAAAATAGCAGATGATATTGAACATCTTTTCCTGTGTTTTTTTTTCCCCAACCACATTTCTTCTTTCATGAAGTCTCTATTCAAATCCTTTGTCAATTTTATTGTTTTTTTTTCCTTATTATTGAGTTAGTTTTAAATGTTCTTTATATAATTTGGTGTAAACCTTAGACATGTGATCTCTAGATATTTTCACCTAGTCTGTGGCTTATCATTTCTGTCTGTTAACAGTGTCTTTGAAAATGCAGAAGTTCTCAATTTCATAGAAGTCCAATTTATTCATTTTTATTGTTAATGGATCATGCTCTTCATGTCATAGCATAAATATTTACCTAACCCAGGGTTACAAACATTTTCTCTAATGTAGTCTTCTAGAAATTTTAAGTCTCAATCTGTTTGGGATACATTTTTGTTTATGGTACAAAGGTATATATCAATGTTCTTTTTTTGCATAATTATTCAAGCATCAATTGTTGAAAAGGCCTATAGGAAGAATAAATTGGTTTTCTTCTCTTCACTCACAAAATACTCCTGGTAGCCTGATAGATGGAAGGTTTTTTGTTTTTATTTTTTCATACCAACTAATTCTCTAATAATTCTCTGGACACCAACTGGGTGTCCTTCAGTTCAATTATGACTCTAAGTAGACCCCACAGATTAAGGACTCACTTTCACAAGACGTCCCTCTATTTCAGATGCCAGTCACAATTAGTGGGTCCCAGGTTGCTCACTTCTGTCTAACTTGGCTACATATCAGGGGCTCCCTGTTCCCCTCCTCAGGCTCCGTATATTTCTAGGAAGGCTTACAAAATCCAGGGAAACACTTGTACTTGCTTATTTATTATAAGGAAGATGATAAAGGATACAAATCATAAGCCAGATGACATGGCAATGACTAATCCTTTCTGACTTTATCTACCAGGAGTAGAGTCAGGTCACTCAGGTTAAGGGCTTAGTTCCACAAGCTGTCTCCCATTTACCTTCCAGGACAAGTCACAAAACTCACTCATTCACTGGCTTATTATATTAATATGATAAAGGATGCACCTGAAGAAATGTACGGGTCAAGGTTATAGGAAGGGTGCAGAGTTTCCATGCCCTCCTTAAGCTTGCTGTCCTCCTGGCACCTCCATGAGTTCAGCAACCCCAGACCTCTCCAAACCCATCCTTAGGAGTTTTTATGGAGGCTTCATTTTATAGGTGTGATTGATTGCTTAAACCACAGCCATTGGTTATGAACTCAACTTTTAGTCTGTCCCTCACCCCAGAGGTTAGGGCAGTAGTTGACCCTTTAACCACATGGTTGGTTCCTCTGGAAGCCAGCCCCCTATCCTAACACTATCTGGGAGCCCCTAGCCACCAGCCATCTCCTCAGCACACAAAAACACAATTACTGCTCTCTGCCTTCCAAGAATATTAGCATCTGTGTGCCAGGAAACTGGGATGGTTAACCAAATGCTTATCACTATCTCCATCCTCCCTAACCTCTGGAAGTCACTCATCTGTTTCCCGTCTTTATAATTTCATTACTTTCAGAATGCACAGTAAAGGGAATCATGTGACTTTTTGGAAATTTTCCCCCCACTCAACAAAATGCCCTGGATCCATCTAACATGTTACCCATGTCAAGTTTATTCCTTTATAGTGCTAAGTAGCATTGTCTGGTACAGATGTACTGCAGTTTATTTAAACATTCACCTGGTAAAGGATATTTTAGTTGTCTCCAGTTTGGGGGACTTTACTGGGCTATGCCAGTAAAGCTGCTGAGAAGGTATGTGAACAGATTTTAGTGTGAAAATGAGTTTCTGTACCTCCAGGATAAATGCCCAGGAATAGGGTTGCCAGGACATAGAGTTGGGTAAAGTTTTTATCCACTCTGCCTTCATCTGTCTTTTAATTAATCCATCTAGAATATTTGCATTTTATATAATTACTGATATGTGATGACTTAAATCTCCTATCACATTTTGGTGTTGTTTGCTCTGTTTTTTAGTTTTCTCTTCTGGCCTGCCTTTGAGTTACTTGAATGTTTTTTTAGAATCCCATTTTGTTTTACGTGTAGTGTTTTTGAGTGTCTCTCTTGGATTTCTTAGGTATTTGCTCTGGATATTTTTATATATACACCTGCCACAGTGCAGTGGCGGTGGCCTCCTTGACACAGGAAGGAGGGAGACTTCATTACTGCTGGGCTATGGTGGGAGGACAGGCTTCTCCCAAGACGGCTGCAACTCTGCCCTGCCTCAGAGAGTGAGAACTACGGATTTTTGTATATTGATTTTTTATTTAGTCCATTTGGGCTTCTATTACAAAATACCACAGAGTGGATGTCTTATGGAAAACAGAAATATCTTACAGTTTCTGGTAGCTGAGAAGTTCAAGAGCAAAATGCCAGCAGATGAGGTGTCTGGGGAGGGCCTGCCTCCTCATAGACAGGTGTCTTCTCATTCCAACCTCACATGTTGGAAGAGCCCCCTTTATAAGGGCACAGATTCCATTCATGAGGGCTTCACCCTCATGAAATAATTACCTTCCAAGGACTCACCTCCTAATACCATCACCTTAGGGGTAAAGGTTTCAACATTTGAGTATAGGGCCACATAAATGTTCAGATAATAGCAACTTTGAATTCTGTGACTTGGTAAATTTATTTACACTAGTAGCATTAGGAGATTCTGTGAATTGTTCACAGTTATGTCATCTACAGTTTTTGTGTCTTCCTTTCCAATCTTTATGCCTTTTATTTCTTTTTTTTTTTTTTTGAGGGGGGGGGTCTTATTCCATTAGTAAACCCATTCAGTATCATGTTCAATAGAGCTAATAAAGGCAGTGGGGGGGAAAGCACCCAGTCTCTGACCATTAAATGTGTGTAGTTACAGGATTTTATAGATATCCAAGTTGAAGCAGCTCCCTTACTAGTTTGCTAAGGTTTTTTTCATCATGTATGCATGTCACATCTTGTCATATGAGTTTTCTTTATCTATTGAGATATGTTTTTGCTTTTGTCTTATTTGGTGACTACGGATTGATTGATTTTTTTTAATGTTAAACCAGACTTGCATACACCTGAGATTAACACCACTTTGTCATGATGTAGAATCTTTTTCTTTATATTGCTACATTTGATTTTTAAAATATTTTTAGTCGTCAATGGGACTGCATTTTATTGATTGATATGTGGTGCTGAGAGTTGAACCCAGTGCCTCACACATGCTAGGTAAGCGCTCTACACTGACCACAACTCCAGCCCCACTGCATTTGATTTTTTAGCATTTTTCTTTTCTTTTTTTTAGCTTGTGTCTTATAATATTAGGTAAAATATTCTTCAGATTTCCATGCTTTTAACCTACTTGTGTCTTTATATTTAAAGTAGGTTTCTACAGAAAGCATATCTTTTTATACAATTTGATAATAGGCATATTATAAATAGCAGGGCATATCATTCTATGCCCAAAGGACAACTTGTGCTGCTTTGGTAATTACTATAACTAATTTTAAGAAATTAATCTTGCTTATATTATCAGTCTTGCAAAATTTTCTGACTGAGGGCTTAAGGTGCCTTTCTGCCTCACTGAAGCCTGCAAGGATGGCCCGGGTGTGTGTTCTTCCCTCATTTTACAAATGAGAAGATGGAGGAACAACAGGGTTAAGAGATTTTCGGGCACCCTGCAGGCAGCGGGAGTTGGAGAAAGGGAGATTGTGATGAGGGCTGAGGTGTGTGCATGGAAGCCCCGAACTTGAGTGAAGTGGATCCAGAGAGGAGCTGGAGTGGACCAGGAGGTCAGAGGCCAGATCGGGAATGGCTTCACACTCTATTTTTTAGGTTATAGGATGCTGCCCTAGTCCATTTCTTATGGCTATAACAAAAGATCTGAGGTAGAGCTGGGGGTGTAGCTTGGTGGACAGGGAGGGCACTGGCCTGGTGTGCACAGGGCTCTGGGTTTGAATCCAGACACCACAAAGGAAAGGGAGGGAGGAAGAGGAGGAAAAGTGGGGTAGTTAGCTCACAGTTCTGGGACTCAGGAGCTTGGTAACCACCATCTGCCCAGGGCTAGTGGGGGCCTCATGGCAGATGGCATCACATAGCTCTGGAGAGCAAGTAAGGAACCAGGGAGGGACAGGAATACTGGTTTATTAAAAAAAAAAAAAAAAAAATCAAAAAACACTGTGTCCTAGTGTGATGGCACACTCCAGTAATTCCAGTCACTCAGGGCCAGGAGGATTGCAAGTTCAATGCCAGACTGGATCACTTAGTGAGTTCCTATCTGAAAAATCAAATAAAAAGTAAAAAGGGCTCAGGACAGATTTCAGGGTTCAATCCCCAATACCAAAAAAAAAAAAAAGAAAATCCCCTTCCTCTGGCAGTGGAATAGAGATGGATTGAAGTGGATAAATTACAGGAAAACCTGGATTCTTCTCTAAATTCTTAATTTTTGCTTTTCAACTTGGTTGTAGGTTGTGGGTCTGTCTTGAACACAGAAGGTGACGTTGAAATGGATGCCAGTATCATGGACGGCAAAGACCTGTCCACAGGAGCAGTGTCTGCAGTGCGCAATATAGCAAATCCCGTCAAACTTGCGCGGCTTGTTATGGAAAAGGTACATGTGCTTGGAGCGCCGTGTTCCCGCGGAGTGTCTACCCCAGGGCCTCAGTGACAAACAGAGGCCTGACTGAGGGGAAGTACTTGAGATCACTGTTCTAAAAATATGTACAGAAACAGAAACAGCAGCATCTGAGCTCTCAAATCGGCCACAATTCCAACTTTTCTGGGTGAAGTCACCTGACTAGTAATCACTTGACCAGTGATGAATTTGTCATCTTTCTGTATCTTTTTTTTTTTTTCTTTTTCGTACCGAGGATTGAACCCAGGGGTGCTTACCCACCAAGCCACCATCTCCAGCCCTTTGGGGTTTTTACTTAGAGACAGGGTCTTGCTCTGTTGCCTAGGGCCTCACTAAGTTGCTGAGGCTGGCTTGAACTTGCGATCCTCCTGCCTCAGCCTCCAAGCCACTGAGATTACAGGTGTGCACCCCTGTGACTGGCTCTTCCTATATTTTCTTCAGGCCTCTTTCAACACCTATAACTCAGCACACACAAATTGAGAAGACCAGCTATTTAGGAGCATGTGTTAAATACAAATATGTTAAGTTTTCTAAATTTAAGATCATATGTAAGTATGATTTTCTGCATTCAGAAAAGCCAGTCAATGAAATTTGCATTTTGAGCCTTTGTACCCAAAGAGAAACAATTATTTCCACACATTTGGTACAGGTAAGAAGATTAGAGGGGCTGGGGATGTGGTTCAAGCGGTAGCGTGCTCGCCTGGCATGCATGCGGCCCGGGTTCGATCCTCAGCACCACACACAAAGATGTTGTGTCCGCCAATAACTAAAAAATAAATATTAAAAAATTCTCTCTCTCTCTCTCTCTCTCTCTCTTTAAAAAAAAAGAATATTAGAGATTTTCCAAAAATTAACCATTTTTTCCTTTTCTTGCTGGATCAGACACCTCATTGCTTTCTGACGGGTGAAGGTGCGGGCAAATTTGCAGCAGAGATGGGGATTCCAGAGGTTGCCATGGAAGAACTGATAACAGAGAGAAGCAAGAAGCAACTGGAAAAAGAGAAGCATGGGAACAGAGCCGAGAGATCAGACTATCCAAAGTAAGTCTCACCTGCCGCCCATCCTTCTGGGAGTTATTAAAGTATGAAGGTTTGGCCAACATACAACTATCTACATTTCTTAAATGACTCAAACCAAATACCGGAAAAGCTACTCTTGTTATTCTCAAATTTAACCTCGCTTATTACTCCTATGAGCCAGGCGAGCAGAGTTCCTTTCCTGGCATGATTTAGGAGAGAATGATTTGCATTAGGGTGTCATTTACCCAGATGCTTCTCCCTTCCCTGACTGGGTACCAGGGGTCGAACCTAGGAGTGCTTACTCTCTGAGCCACATCCCCAGCCCTATTTTGTATTTTATTTTGAGACAGGGTCTCACTGAGCTGCTTAGCTCCTCACCTTTGCTGAGGCTGGCTTTGAACTCGGGATCCTTCTCTCTCAGCCTCCTGAGCTGCTGAGATTACAGGCATGTGCCACCGTGTCCTGCAAAAATCCTCTTATTTAAAGCAGTTTTGAAAATAAAACGTGAAGATGGCATGGGAAGTCATAATGGAACTCACTTTAGTGACTCTGCCTAGTTCTTACTGGGGACCACCTAGGGAACTTTTTCAGAATATTCATGCTTAAGCCCCTCCCTAAAGAATCAGACTCACCAGATCTGCAGTGATGAGGCCAGGCAGGTGCCAGATGGAAAAGTGTCCCAGAGAATTCTGGTTAAGAATCCGATTTACCTGGGGGGGCTGGGGTTGTGGCTCAGCGGTAGGGCGCTCGCTTAGCATGCACAAGGCCCTGGGTTCAATCCTCAGCACCACGTAAAAATAAAAATAAACAAAATAAACGTTAAAAAAAAAAAAAAAAGAATCCGATTTACCAGGCTGGCCATGTGCTGGGAACTGGTGGCAACCTCAGTAGCATGCTAGTGTGTCAGTGGGCTAGTGGAGGAAGGGGGTCGCTTGATAAATGATTCATGTTTATGTCCAAAGATATTGCCACGTTGCATCCCAAGACTCTGGAACTCTGCATCTCCACCAGCCAGCGCTGCTCTTAGAGTAAGCAAGCAGGGCTCCTGCCTGGGGCCCAGCACTTTAGAAGGGTTTCACGCCATGAATACACCTTTGTCGCTCAGTATTGGCACCACACAACCCATAACCCTCCTCCTCCCTCCTCATCTGCTCCTGTGACTAACTCCATTCAGCTACCAGGGGAAGGCTGCGCCACCTCCCTTGCTCTGCGTCTCGGAAGCAGAGGCCGCCTGAGTCCAAATTTGTGGGTTGTGCCACTGCCAACATCAGAGATGGATACTGCTCTGGAATGTGGGAAGACTGGAACAGCAGGACTCGGGTAAGAGAAAAAGCAAATTAATGAAAAGTTAACTTGTCACAAAGTATTGATTCCCTCTAGTGCCAAGCATCCAGTATCTCAGCTCTGCTGTTTCAGCTTGAAGTTCTGAAGGTATTGAATTAGTAGCATGTGCACAGAGTTAAATTTGTGTGCATGTCTGACTAGAAGAGCAGTAGAAACATAATGAGAACCACTTACATCACTTTTAAAAATAAAGGGAAACAGGTGAAATTAATAATATATTTTATTTAACACGGTATATTATATTACCATCCAAAATATTTCCATTTCATCTGGTAATCACTATAAAAATTATGTATGAGCTATCTTACATTCTTTTTTCATACTAAATCTTTAAAATCTTACATGCGTTTTGTGCCTGTGGTGCACCTCAATGCAGCCTAGCTAGCTACATGTGGCTAGCAGTCACCAGCGGCCACCTGTAGCTGGCGGTGACCACAGTGAACAGCACAGCTCCAGAGTCAGCTGCCCAAGGGGCCAACTAAATGGACCTTGAATATAGAATATTGAGTGGTCTGTTTTATTTAATAAGAGATAATTAAAACATTTAGTTAATTTCAAAAATGTAACATTAAATTCTTAGCTCTTAAGTGATTTTGACGTAAGACATATTCATTATTTATAACCCACATTTTTATTGTAGTATTAATAGACAATTTTTTTATATTTTACAAAAAACTGACTTGAAAATTAAGTCTTTAAATTACTTTTTATATTTTTCAACTTCTTTAAATTACCGCTTCATTTTTTTATGAAAATATATTCTAATTTTTTGTATACTTTGGATATAACTTTATGTTACTTTTTAATCCCTAGATTATTGAAATTGAGTATAAGTCAAGATTTTGATAGAAAAAGAATGAATACTAAAATGGATCTCACAACAGGAAAAAAAGTGAAAGAAAAAAAAGAAGCAAAAAAATTCTTCAAAGAAGAGTCTGCTTCCACTTTAAAAACTGGAATCCATAAAGCAAGCAATCTCCTTCCAGGATGAGCCACGTCAAGTTCACAACAGGACATTACCAATTCTTTGTTAAATGAAGATTCCGTTTCTTATCCAAATAGTGGAAATCAGTAAGAAGTTTATTCTCGTGGAATCCACAACTTGAACAGATCAAGTGAAATCCCTGAAGCTTGATATTCTTCATTGAAGAATTGAATTTCTGGCCACAAAGAATCACACACAAAAAAAGCACAGGGATTGGGAGGAAGAGGCTGAACACACAGTGGACAGTTGGTGACACCAGGAAAATATAGCGCTGGAAACGTCACCTGCTGTCCTGGAGAGGACAACACGGGTGTCCAGGATTTAGTCAAGCCTCATGGTTCAAGACACCACCAGGGTTTACTGCCGCAGTCTGGCTGGGCACACAATCACGAGCCACCACACAGCTTGTAGATTCAAACAGCAACTCTTTATTCCCGAACTCACACCAGCCGTCTACAATCACGTTCTGGGGAAATCCACGTTCTCTGCCCAAATCCACCCCCACTGGGCTTCTGTCTCCCAAAAACTACTGTCTGAATCCCGTGAGAACTCAAGGGGAACTCAGGCAGCAGGATACGCCCTATTCCCAGCAGGAATAACCTTAAACCTGGACCGCCCTAAACCCGGATCGTCCTAAACCGGGAACACCCTAAACCCGGATCCGCCCTGGTCCTTGAGCAAGGTCACCTTAGATGCAATGTCACTGCAAAATGTCCTATTTCCACGAGTCCTTCCACTAAGCAACATGGGGTATGCTGGCAAGGAAATTGTCATACCTACTTGGCTAATGGCTCCCAGCAGTTTACAACACAACAGAAATGTTCTTGGTTTAGTAAAAATGATTTCAAAATTCGGCAAAATGCCAAACATGATTTGAAGACAGAAAATAGTGAAACACTGTGCTCAGTGTGTAGAATGGGGAATTCAAACACGTTAATTCAATGGGCAATAAAGACATTAAATCTTTTTTTTTTTTTTTTTTGAGACAGAGTTTCACTGTCCCAGGCTGGCCTCAAACTCCTTATCCTCCTGCCTCAGCCTCCCAAGTAGCTGGGATTACAGGCAGGCGAACTGGGGAGTGGTTTGTTGGTTGGCTGGTTTAGTGGTAGTTTTTTCGTTTTGTTTTTGGAGGTGTTTTGTTTTTGCAGTGCTAAGGTTGGAAACCCAGGACCTTACACATACTAGACAAACACTCTACCACTGAACCCAGCTAAAATGTGTTAATCTAGAACGTACCGTGGTCAGAAGACGTGCTGGACAACTGACATCTACCGGAGGCTCATCGCACTACTTGAAGAAGGGAAACAAGTCTAAAGCAATCTGTGTTTCACTGGCTTTACATCAGCTTCTTAAAATATGGTTTTAAATTAAATGAAGAAGTAGGTGGGGAAACTTTGCTGTAGGCGTTAAGTTGAAAGACTGTTGAAGGCGGCAAGCCTGTGGTAATGGTGATGACGGATGATCTGACCGGGTTGGTAATGGAAGCATACAAGCAGGAAGCTTGGCCGAGAGTCCACTAGGTTCTGTGTCTGTGTGCAGCTGTGTTGGATTTGTTTCAGGGATATATGACCTCAGCTGAGCCAATGGCAGGGTGCTGTGGAACACAGAGGGATCCTCTAGATATGCCCAAAGGGGGAGCATCTTGACTGAATTCATGTCTGACCCTATAACAAAGACGCGTGGTGGGGACACCTGCTGAATGCTGCTGACGTAACTCAACTGAATTTAGATGGGAAGAGCTAAGCAGAACCACAGAAGGTGTCCAAAGAGTAAGGCATGGGCCTCCGCAGAAGGTGAAGGTGATTTTTAATTTGTGCTATCTGTAAGTGCTTGAATACACTATGGGCTGTTTTTTTTTGTTGTTGTTTTAATTCATACTGGAGAGTGAACCCTCGGATGCTTTACCACTGAGTTACATCCTCGGCCCTTTTTCGTTTTTTATTTTGAGACGAGTCTCACTAAGTTGCTGAGGCTGGCTTTGAGCTTGTGATCCTCTTGCGTCAGCCTCCTGAGTCACTGGGATCACAGGCGTGTAACACCACACCGGGCTTACACTGTTGTCTTCTAATAATAAGCTTTAAAAAAAAAGAAGATCTGAGTTGGCCTATTTCTGCTTTTAAAGAATTACAGATATTCTTTGCTTAATTCAAGGAAGAACTTATGTACAAAAAGTCCCCCAACCAATTTCTGCAGACACTATTTTTAATCGGTATGGTCTCATTTGAAAAGAGAGATATGAAGAAAATGCTTCTATCTCTGATTTTCTTTATAATATACCAGCATTGAAATTTAAAAGAAGAATTTATTTGCATGAAAATAGATATCACTTAAGAGATGATGAAATGACAATAATAAATGGTTGTGATTTATACAACCAAATTAAAGTATGTAATATCTTCTGTGATAATAATTTATCATGTATAGATCCATGCGGTGTTTTTGCATGATGATGTAAAAATCAGGATTCATTTACAAATCTAAGTATGCTTTAAGAACTACATTGGGCAATTCCATATTTATCCGAAGTAAGGCATCTCCAGATTAAAATTGCTTTAAAATGTACTAAGAATATATCGACTCCAAAAAGGTTGTCCTATTTTTCATTTTTTGTCAATAGAATTCATGATGTGTGAAAATGTTGAGTGTGAGAACATGACAAGTGACCCCTGAAACAAAGACAAGAAAAATGGATTGTTTGGAGGAAGTGCATAACCATTGTGAATCCTGCTGCCATCCCCAGCTAATCCAATGGTGCAAGTGTGCACAATATTAATTATAATAATAATTAAATTACATCATCGTTAGTAGTATGTTAACTTTCAGTTAAATGAAAACGTAGCTTTGCAATACTTTTCAAGATCAGACAGCATGGAGATTCCTAAAGAAATCTAAAATAGAACTAGCATGTGACCCCACAGCCCGTCTGTGTCGTACACCCCAGGGAGATGAAATCAGCGCGTCCTAAGACTTCTGCACTCCCGCCTTCGTTGCAGCATCATTCTCAATAGCCAAGATATGGACGTGTCTGTAACGGATGAATGGATCAAGAAATTGTGGGGTGGGGGTGTGTGCGTAAGTAATGGAATATTAAAAAGAATTGGGCTGGGATGTAGCTCAGTGGCAAAGCATCTGCCTTGCATTTGCAAAGCCCTGGGTTTGACCCCCCCCCCCAGTTCCAAAAAAGACAAAAAAAAGAACCCCACCAACAAGGGGATCCTGCTGTTTGCAACCACATGGATGGACCTTGAGGATATCAGGCTAAATGAAATCAGACAAAGAAAAACACGGCATGATCTCAGCTGCGTGCAGCATCTAAAATATTTATAATAATAAAATACATAGGAAAGAATAATAATTCCTAGGGACTGGGAGAGGGTGGGATAAGGGAAGTGGGGAGAAGTGGGTCCAAGGGTACAAAGTTACAGTTACGTAGCATGGATAAGTCTAGACACACAACGTGCAGACGGTCATTAATGATATTATCTACTGGAAATTTGCCAAGAGTGGATCTTAGGTAACAAAAAAAGGTAACTCTGACATAATAGATAGTTATATAATTTTGATTGACTATAATAATAATTTCATTATATCAAAATGTACAGTATACCTTTATTTTATGCGTATATGTTATTTTCATATATGTATGTGTGTGTGTATATATGTGTGTGTGTGTGTGTGTGTATGAAAATATTTTCAAGACAGTTTACCATGGTAAGAAGGTAGAGAATACTCATAAATTCTGAGTACTGACCATATATGCTGTGTGGGCCTCTGACTCCATGTGTGCTCCTGCCCTGTCCCTTGCAAAGTTGGGAGCCAGCCCGCCACTGGCAATGCCTGAGAGCACCTCTTTACTTACCTACTTTTACTTTCTTTATGGCATTTTTTACCATATAAAAGATTTTTTTTTGTAATATGTCTACCTTTTTTTATAGTTAGCAAAACTAAAACTCAGAAAAGCATTTCCCACTTGAGACACACAGCCCCCTAGATTGAGTTCTTTGGCCATCCGCAAGTAGACTTTGAGGTGACGGAACCCGGGGCTCCTCCTGAGTAGATGCCCTGAAGGCAGGCAGTGTGGGTCCGAGCCTGGGTCCAAGATAGAGTTTTTATTTCTCAGCCCTACCACGCTCCTCCATACACACACCAACGGCAAAACAAAAAACCCTACTCCTAATGATCTCCTACACTGCAATACATGCCTTTTCACTTGCTGAGGCCAAATGCCTTCAGACTCTTTCAAGATTTCTCTTCCTCACATCCTGTCCACCTGCAAACTCAAGTCTGCCTTCAAAACGTCCAGCCTCTCATCACCCCTTCCACCAAAACTGCCCTAACAAACCAGCGCCTCCTCACACCTCCTCCCTGTCTGTTGCTAGTCTCAACTCTCAGTCAACTACACACCAGAGTGATTCTTTTAAGATAAACTTTGCAGAGGAGCACGTACACAAGCACACCAGTCTGCACCTTGATGGATTTTCATAGAATACACACACCCACATAATCAGCTGCCAGATCAGAAAACAGGATGTTGCCAGAAGCCCCACCTCCTGCCCCTTCCTGCCTTCCCCTCCCCCAGGTAGCGGCTGGCTGACTTCTAGCACAGTGGATGATGGTGTGTTGCCTGTGTTAGCTTGGATTGAGTGGAACCATACGGGGTCTGCCTTCCTCCCCATTGGGGTATGGTATTCCATGAGTATCCCACGGTTATCTACTCATCCTGGGGTGGGGAGGGGGATTTGTGTCTTCTGTTTGGGGTCATTACAAACAGCGATGCTTGGAACATCTGTGTGCTCTTTCTGGGTGATCATGTGTCCATGTTCTGATGGACAGATTGGCGGTGTGTAATTGCTGCGTCGTGGAGCGCCTTTATGTTCAGCCTTAGCAGATGTTGCAAAGTGAGATGTCAAAAGGGTCTGGCCAGTGTGCACCTGTGGCCTTACTGAATGAATGATGATTGGGGTTCCTGCACATTTTTTGTCAGAGCTTCATATCGTGCTTTTTAAATTTTAACGGTCCCCGTGGGTTGGTGCATTGATAAGAATGATTATTTTTAAAATTCAACTCAGATAACGACACTTCTTGGCTTAAACTCCCCTATCTCCTATCTCACACTTGCTGCTGTGACTCAGCGCCTCGGACTGACGGTATTCCAGGATGGTTTACTGTGGAATCTGGGTGGATGCACGGGTGTTAAAATACGTTTTCAACCATCTCATCAGAAAATTCATAATAGAATGTCAGGAGGGAAATCAACTTACTCGATCCTCACAACAACCCCATAAAATAGGTACCTGGCAGCTCCACCATACCTGGGAGGTGGCCACCCTGGAGCTACCAACTCGCGTCCTCCGTTTCTTTCCGTTCGTGGTGGCCGCTTCAGAATCTCTTGGGGGCAGGCAGGGATCCAAGGGAATCTCATGCACGCCCAAGTTTGAGATGCAGTCATATTTATAAATCTGTTATATTTATCCCCATTTCCTTCATGGAGACAGTGAGACACAGGGAATAAAACTTAAGCCACACAGCGAGATAATGGTAGTGCCGGACTGGATGTCCTCCTAGAGTACAGAGCTAGAGAACATCTGGAAGTCCGCCTGTGACTGACATGTGGGGTAAGAAGCAAAGGAGAGTGTTGGCATGGAAGGTGTCCCCACACTGTCAACATGTCATGTGGGAATTCAGTGGCTGTAAGCCACACTGGTGCTTGTGGGAGCGTTTCTCATCTTCAAACTGTCACTCTTTTTGTTTTTGGCAGAAACTCGGCGGGCACTGTGGGTGCCGTGGCCTTGGACTCCAAAGGAAACGTGGCTTATGCCACCTCGACAGGGGGTATCGTTAATAAGATGGTTGGCCGAGTTGGGGACTCACCATGTGTAGGTAGGTCTGAGGGACCGCTCCTGCCTCTGCCCCTTTCCCTCCCTGTCACCAGGTCCCCTTCGTTCTCTCTTCTCCGCTGTTCTCTCCTTTTCTTGTTTTATTTCCTCTTCTCAATGACAGCTTCAGAATTGGGGGCTGGAAGGGTTGTTTGGGGCACTGCTTTGAGAGGATGTTTTCATCCAGTGGGCATTCTGTTCCCTGGATTACATTTTTGGGATGCCTTGGGGAAGGAAACAGAGATGGGCAATGCATTAAATGCTTAAAATGCCCCGGGCTTTTAACCCTGTAGGCTACCTGTCTTCTCTTTAGCCCCGGTTCAGAATCTGCCGACTTGCCTGCAGAGGGTTAAGCACCCAAAACCTCTTCCCAGGCGTGGGCTCACATTAATGATATAAGAGAGCTGGGAACTTCAGTTTGCAGATATTAGAATTAAGTGGCACAAATTTGACACTTCTACAGAAATATTACAGATTGAAGTGTTCTTTACATTAACGCTAGCGCACGTCCTCTCTTTTCCAGGACGTGTGATTGGCAGGGTCGGGGGTTTGTATATGTTTCATCCTGTGCAGATTTTTAGAGTTTTCTTGTGAGAATTCTGATTGAAGTTTCAGGAACAGCTAAATTGTTTCAACAGCTTGTACTTTGGGTGGAAAACTAACCCTGCCCTCCCTTTTTTAATGTGTTGCTTTAGTCTTTGGTAGTAATCTGTACGCTTGACAACTCTTGACATCCTTTGTACTGTCATGAACTTGGAGGAGACCCTGGAAGCCTCTTTAAAGAGAAGATGTCTAATTACTTACCCCAGAGATATGAAATAATCTTTTCTCCTTAGCAAAAAAAAAAAAAAAAAATCCTCCCAAAATGTCTGGTTGGTTGTGCAGTTTGCCTGCAGCTGGGTTCAGCCCAGGCTCCAGAGGCACAGCAGATCAGGTCCCAGAAACCGAATTCAAATTTGTTAGGTTGCGATGGTGACGTCTTGAGAGAGAGAGAAGGTGTCACCCAAAGTCCTTGTCTTGGTTCTGACCCCCACGTGTGCTCGACCTGGACTTTCTGATGAGCATTCCCTTGGGACACCCCAGCCGGCCCCAGAGGACTCTGGGTGGACACTGGGCACACTGCAGAGTTCTCCCAGGTGTTGTCATCTTGAGAAGGGGAGGTGTCTTTGCAGTCCTGCTGCCCACGCCAGGACCACTCTTGGCACCACCCTGGTCTTTTGTGGTCTTAGAAGACGTGAAAGTAAAGACCTGGCTGTCTCAGCCATCTGGACACCATGGGGTCTGTCCAGTTCCTCCCACAGCAAAAGCTTATAAGAAAAGCCACCTCCCTTGGCTAGAGTTTACAGTCCCTACCCTGTTCCAGCTCCCTCCAGAACTAGGGGTTACCTGCCTCTGAAAACCCTGGGGACCCGTGACATTCCACACAATGTCTCCATTCCAGAGCCCTTTCCCCCCATGCCCCATCAATAGCAAAGGCGAAAATCAATATAATGCTTCTGATAGACCAGGGGAGAGTAAAGGCTAACTGTGCCAATACCGTGGGACTCTCAGGCCAGTGGCTGTGTGTGAACAGGTTCAGGAATGGAGAGGAGACCACAAAGTCACTTCCATGTGGGGTGTGGGAAGGAGACCGGGAGGGGCAGGATCACTGAGCAGGGGATGGATATGCTTTGAGGCAAAGGAGATGCTGGCCTGGTGTAGCTGCTCTGTGAGGTCACCCCTGCCTCCCTCCCCAGGGCTCCATCCTCCTGGATTCCAGTGCATCCTGGTCCATCATTGCTTCAGTGGCTCCTGGCCATGAACCTGGCCTTTGCCTACTCTTCAGCACTCTGAGGTTTAGCCTTACGCAGCACACGCCTAGGTGATGTGTATTTGTGCTTCCTGACCATTGCTGCTAAGTTAGAACCAATCACTTTTTTGAGCAGGATCTGGAGGTTACGCTGACAATAACATTGGAGCCATTTCCACGACGGGGCACGGGGAGAGCATCCTGAAGGTGAATCTAGCCAGGCTCACTCTCTTCCACATGGAACAAGGTATGTGGAACAAAGGACAAGTTCATAATTTGTGAAGACAAGTACAGGAGCTAGGTGATCAATAGATGGAGAAGTATGGGGAGCCCTCTCTTATTGGCTGCAGATGTTCTTTCAGAAAGAGTTTCCACTATTTGACTCCCCCCCACCTTCTAGTCAGATCTGGACTAGGAGAGCACTTAGAATACTCTTTTCTCTGCATCTCAGGAGATGGGGGCTGCAGAGGCATCCAGCCTGGGTGGGATAGGGAGGGCAGCTCTGCTTAGCTGATGCAGGAGCTCTGTCTCAGCAAGAAGGTGAGGATCCTCATTAGATGCAGATAGAAATCATTAACTCACTTTGGCTTCTCATACTGCAAAGGATGTCACCATCTGATTCCTTTCAGTAACCTGTGTTGTTTCTCAACTTTCCTTTGTTCACAGGAAAGACCGTGGAAGAGGCCGCGGACCTGTCGTTGGGTTATATGAAGTCAAAGATCAAAGGTTTGGGTGGCCTCATCTTGATCAGCAAAACAGGAGACTGGGTGGCAAAGTGGACCTCTACCTCCATGCCCTGGGCAGCCGCCAAGGACAACAAGCTGCACGTTGGCCTTGACCTTGGTGACACCACGATCACAGACCTGCCCTAAACCCCTGAAATTTGTATTCTAGGTGATAACTTGGAGGTAAAACTCATCTGCCTGCTGGGGAGATGCCACTTAATCAATTAGATTCAGAAATGGAAAAATTACGCAATCTGTCCCTCATTTTGTTGCCTTGATCAATAAGTATCTGAATGTTTGGTTGAGGGTGTGGTTCCAAAGCAATAAGAGAAATACCCATATTAATATCCAAATAAGGGGCCGGGGCTGTGGCTCAGTGGCAGAACACTTGCCTCGCACATGTGAGGCAGTGGGTTCGATTCCCAGGACCACCTAAAAAAATAAACAAAGATATTGTGTCCATCTACTAAAAAAATATGTCCAAATAAGACCAGTGAAGATGACAGTCTCTAGCCAGCAGTCTCCATTGTGTAAGGTTAAAAAGAAGGGAGGATACCTTGGCCCAGTGCAGGGAGCCTTTTGGGATTGGGAGACTCAAAGCTTGCAGGTGAAGGACCAGAAAGGGACCAGTTCCGCGAAGGTGCCTGAGTGAGGTGGGAGAAGCTGCAGGAATGTGACAAGGACCCTTGGCGGAAGAGTGAACATTCTCGAAGGGAGGTGTTCTTCATCTGAGAGAGGGAAAACAGGTTTTCCTAAGAAAGCTCAGTTCTGCAGCTGACCAACATGGACGTGTTTCCCGATGCTTGCAAAGGACCCTCTGATCACCCGTAGCTCCCCCAGCTGGAGACAAGGGACAATAATGGAAACTTGGGGTGGGGGGTGCTTTGAGTCTTAAGGGTTTTCTGGGTTCACCTAGCATTCTCCCACAAGCCAGCCCCTACCTGCCACAGACCCCCGTCCCCACCCAGGGAGTCACAGGGCTCCGCCTCTCCAACAGCGGGGAGTGGCCAATCAGTGGAGAAATGACACCGTAATTTACTGAGGACACAGACTCTCTAGAGCTTTGGGGCCCCCCTGAATGTACTGAGAGGGCATTGTTCAGTGTGTTCAGCATGATAAAGTCATTTCCTTGGTGAGGAATATCCCCGTCCATCTCACTGCACTGGAAATGGTCTTTCTCCTGTGACACATCTGCTCAGTTATTTAGTCTGCCAGGGCTTACCTTCTCTCTGGAAACTCGTTGCTTAACTCGAAATTCCATGTGCCACTAATAAAATGTGTTTTGAAAGAATAACAGTGTGGTTCGGAGTCACTGTGGACCAAGACCAGAAGCATGCAAGCTCTCCCCGGGTCTCAGTGCAGGCAGCTGACCAGACTTTTGAAGTGAGGATGGCTTGCGGGTGTGATGACACATCCTGTCTTCGCAGAGCGTAATCAGGAGTTTTTTGGAAGAGTCAAACTTTTTCTGAATGAATTAAAGAGAAGAAATAAAAACCACCATTTGCAAATAGCAACAGGCCATCTTCCTACAGTTTGGCAGTATTCATCCCAGAAAGACTCAGAGTTCTAGCTTCTGATCTAAGACCCTCCCTGGGCTCCCATCAGCTGCTCTGAACTAAAGACAAAGAGACCAACTGCATCTGGAGTCAGAAATGAGCTTGAAGTCTGTTTCCACCCACTACCTGGGTGATCCTGGGCACGTCAACTTCCAGGAATTTTTCACCTATAAAATGTTACCATGAAGATCAAATTAAAGAAAAACTACTTGGTATTCTATCTTAAGGATCCTATGGGCAAATATGTAGAAACTACACCCTGCCCAGGAAGAAGGTTGTATGTTCATAGACCTAAAAAACACCTTTAGAAGTATTGTGTTAGAAGGAGAATTCGTTTTCTAGGGCTGCCGCAAGAAATGTCCATCGACTGGCTTAACCAACAGGAAAGAATTTTCTCAGTTCTAGACGTTAGAAGTCCAAGATCAAGGTATCAGCAGATTTGGTTTCTCTCCTTGACTGGGAGATGCCTGTCTTCTCCCTGTGTCCTCACGTGGCCTTTTCTCTGGGCATGCACAGGCCTCTTCTTGCAAGGACACCAGTCAGATTAGGTACCATCCCATCAGTCTCATTGAAAGGCCCCATCTCCAAATACAGTCCTTTTCTGAGGTCATGGGGATTAGAGCTTCAACATGCGACTTGGGAAGATGACGGAATGCAGCCCGTGACAGCCCACAACGCAGGATCGTGTTCAGGATTAGAAAGGCAAGAGACCCTTTGGAGAAGAAAATAATCACTAAGTACCTAAGAAAAAGGGGGAGAGAGAGAGGAAGGCCACAGTGAAAGAGCTGTCAGAGCTTATCTGTCATTTCTCCCATTCACAAGGGAGGGGACCCTAGTTAAACACTGCCACGGGCTGGGCTTGTGGCCACTTGACCTCTTCAGGCAGTTGCCATACAGAATCATCCGCCCATTCTCAGCCACAGTGTATCTTTTTGCCCTCAGACCTTGGTTTGGCAAAAAAACACTAGCCTGGAAATTCTGTAAGGGGAGACCACAAATGGTTGTGACTTTTGCCCCACGCCACCAGTGGCCTGCTCCATAACTGTCAAGCAAACAAACGATCAAGAGAACAAACAACCCAATCAACAAATGGGCCAAGGACCTGAACAGACACTTCTCAGAGGAGGACATACAATCAATCAACAAGTACATGAAAAAATGCTCACCATCTCTAGCAGTCAGAGAAATGCAAATCAAAACCACCCTAAGATACCATCTCACTCCAGTTAGATTGGCAGCCATTATGAAGTCAAACAACAACAAGTGCTGGCGAGGATGTGGGGAAAAGGGTACACTTGTACATTGCTGGTGGGACTGCAAATTGGTGCAGCCAATTTGGAAAGCAGTATGGAGATTTCTTGGAAAGCTGGGAATGGAGCCACCATTTGACCCAGCTATTCCCCTTCTCGGTCTATTCCCTAAAGACCTAAAAAGAGCATGCTACAGGGACACTGCTACATCGATGTTCATAGCAGCACAATTCACAATAGCTAGATTGTGGAACCAACCTAGATGCCCTTCAATGGATGAATGGATAAAAAAAAATGTGGCATTTATACACAATGGAGTATTACTCTGCATTAAAAAATGACAAAATCATAGAATTTACAGGGAAATGGATGGCATTAGAGCAGATTATGCTAAGTGAAGCTAGCCAATCCCTAAAAAACAAATGCCAAATGTCTTCTTTGATATAAGGAGAGTAACTAAGAACAGAGTAGGGTCGAAGAGCATGAGAAGAAGATTAACATTAAACAGGGATGAGAGGTGGGAGGGAAAGGGAGAGAGAAGGGAAAAAGCATGGAAACGGAAGGAGACCCTCAGAGTTATACAAAAGTACATACAAGAGGAAGTGAGGGGAAGGGGAAAAATAATACAAGGGGGACAAACGAATGTCAGTAGAGGGGGCAGAGAGAGAAGAGGGGAGGGGAGGGGAGGGGAGGGGTGATAGTAGAGTATAGGAAAGGCAGCAGAATACAACAGACACTAGTATGGCAATATGTAAATCAATGGATGTGTAACTGATGTGATTCTGCAATCTGTATATGGGGTAAAAATGGGAGCTCATAACCCACTTGAATCAAATTGTGAAATATGATATATCAAGAACTATGTAATGTTTTGAACAGCCAACAATAAAAAATTTAAAAAAAAAAAAAAAAAAAGATATTATCTGCACCCGAATGACGGTCCCTTTAATCCCTCTGTGCCACAAGAGGGCAGCAAACTACAACATGTCCACAAGGGTCAGAGGCCCAAAGAGGAGGTAATTTATCTTATTCTGGAGCAGAACCGCCTCTGGGGAAAATGTGGAACCAACAGAGGGTCCATGTTCCCAGCCCTCCTTTTCATCCAAATACTTTATTTTTTAGAGCAGAACTATCAAAAAAACAAACGCAAATGCCCCAGGGAGCCATCCAGATCAACACTTAAACCTCCTCTGCTGGGGGTGGGGGCTGCGGCAGGATGCCCCAATTCACAGTGAGCAAAGTCGGGCTGCTCAACCCTGGCCTTGGTTACTCCTTCCAGCCAGGAGGACATAAATTGCCACTTGGCCTCTGCCCGCCAAGTGGTGAGACAATAGGAGCACAAGAGGGTCCCACAACCAAGGTCAAGTGACCACCCCAACAGGAGGTGCTGGGCCAGACACCTGCCGAGCTGCAGAGGAAAGTCCTGGGAGAGGAGGCGTTTCAGCCTTGTAGCTATTGCTCAATAAACGCTTTTTCTAAATGCATTCTTTCTTGACTTGTCCTTCTAGCATCGAGATATAAACTGAGGGCAAAGGAAGGTAGAGCAGGTGTACTTCATGTCCCTGTCATCAGAAATGGAGGGTGTGGGGAAGGAAGGCCAGGGTGCTCCTTCCCCCAGCCCCACACCGTCCCCACTGGAGGCCTCCCATCAGCCTTCACCTTGGCACAAAACCCCCACTGAATTTGGATTCTGCAGCTGTTTAGAGGAACAGGGAGTGTCCCCGAGAGGGTGTCCAGCTGCGAGAAGTAGGGGTGTCCTCTCTCCTCTCCAAAGAATTGGAGGCACAACCCAGAAAGGAATGAGCCAAACCGAAAGATACAGGCAATACCAGGTCAAGAATGGGGTTGGGAGGAAATCTGGGCCTGGAACGTGGGTGCGGTTGGGTGGGAGTGGGTGTGGTCTGGGTGCCATTAGTGGCTCCATCCAGAGCATAAATACCATTCCGTGGGAAAGCAGCCTCCTTACCTTACCCTGCCCCACACCAGACCCCAGAAGGAGCCGAGCCATAGTCGTAGATAGCACATCTTAGAAATGTGCAGTGGAGGCTCCGGAATTATCCTGCCCTTTAAAAGATAAGAAAATAAGGCCCCGAGAGACTGGATCCCCCACCCAGGGCACTCTTTCTACTCTTGTTAACCCAAGGTTATCGGCCACCCTAAATCCCGGGGCTCCTACCTACACGTGACCATCCTCATCACGCCAGCCATGACAGCCAGCATCCTCCTAGTTCTGGGGAAGCCCAAGAGTGCTCCAGCTGGGAAGCAGGGAAGAGCAGCACATCCTCAGCTTCCCCCAGGCCACCATTAAAATGAAGTTGGGTTTCAGTGCCATCAGCCAGACAGGAACTGGGTTGATGGAGGAAATCATTTCTGATTATGTCAGAGTTAACTATTTTTTGTTGTGCGTTTCTCCACTGCACAATCCATTTTCTGGATTCTGTGCCCAACTCCGATAGAGGGTTGGGTTCTGAGCTATGACTGGGAGCCAAGGAGAAAAGAGACTGGATCTTCCCGTCCTAGTGCTCACCACCTAATGCCTAGTGCAGGCAGCCCCAGGATTGTTATCTCAGGGTAGCAACTTTTTACTAAACCTTTTTAAGTTAAAAATAATCGTTGAGCCCGGCACAGTGGTGCATGCCTGTAATCCCAGCAACTCAGGAGGCTGAAGCAGGAGGATCCCAAGTTCAAGGCCAGACTCAGCAATTTAGCAAGGCCCTAAGCAACAAGTGACCCTCTCTCAAAATAAAAATGGCTGGAGATGTGGCTCAGTGGTAAAGCACCTCTGGGTTCAATCCCAGTGCAAAAAAAAAAAAAAAAAGTAACCTTGAATCTAGGCCCAGAAGCACAAACCTGTGGTCCCAGCTACTTGGGAGGCTGAAAGGCAAGAAGATTGCTTGAGTACAGGAATGCAGGGAGAGCCCGGGGAACATAACAAGACCCCATCTCAACAAATATTAATGCTAATAATAACCTCTACTGCAACAAAATCAGTATATGTGAATTGTAGAAGTTGGAAAAACATTTAAAATAACCGTAACAAAAATCTTAAAACACCTGTGAGAAAATAGATCCACCAAAAATAAAAAGGGGGGTGGGACATTTCCTATCACCTGGTGAATATCACTGTTAGTAAATGATCATGTATTTTTCCAGATCTTTTTGCATATATTTATATACATAATTGCTTTCTAGTATGAGACTATACCACACATACTATGGGGTAACTTTTATGCAATAAACATTCTTCACTTTTTCATGACAATAAAAAAATTGTCATGTCATCTTATGGAATATTCATTCACTATTCAAATTTCCCTAGTTTTCTCAAAAGTATTCTTTACAATACGTGTATCCAAATGTCTGGCTTTTTAAGTGGTACTGACAGGTAACTAGGCCCCTGCACTTCCGAGGGGGCACCTTCTGGGTTGGTCAGGTTGCCCCCCTGGTGGTTGAGGAGACAGTGGCCTGGACACAGCCCAGGGGGTCCTGAGTGCCAGGAAGACCATTTCCAGCACAAGTCCAGCAGTGCTAGGCTACCAGACAGGCCCAGGCAGAAGGCTTGGAGAGGGAAATGTGGGTCATGCCCAAAGCACAGGGCCCCACCCCGAAGTTTGGCAAAGGGTGAGCAGAAGTGAGAAGAGCAGGTGGGAGCGATTCCACTCCCTGCAGCCACCAGGAAAGACCTCCCCACCCTCTTCCTCCCCAGGTCACTTCCCCTCATACAGTGAGTCTGTTTGCTCTCCTTCCCAGCTCCCTTCACCTTCAACCTTTCCCAGGGCCTGTTCCCCCAACACAATAGCAAGGGCTACCCCAGTGCATCTTGGGCAAAGGACAGTTTGCAGAAGTGTT
Organism: Marmota flaviventris; assembly: GCF_047511675.1. Classification (NCBI taxonomy): domain Eukaryota; kingdom Metazoa; phylum Chordata; class Mammalia; order Rodentia; family Sciuridae; genus Marmota; species Marmota flaviventris. The sequence goes on along the minus strand of NC_092506.1, from coordinate 10,525,846 downwards.
CACAAATAAGTCCACGTGGACGCCACTCACCCCAAATCCAGGAATATTTGCCATTAGCTTGGGGAACAGCCTGACACTGTCTACCCTGTGCAGATCCCTGGGGACCTGAACTCCTGACCTCTCAACATTGTATTCAGACACCAAGTATTTAATCTTAAAAGTAAGAAAAATCAAGGCCGGTTTTTCCTTCCTTCATCCATCCCCGCCCCTCCCGGGGCTCACTGTGGGCCCCACATGCCTCCCCACTGACCTCACCCCTTCCAGCCCTTCTGTCCTGGGCTCCCCAGTCTTCCCAGCCATCTCTGTCTTATCTCTGGAATAGATCACGCAGTTATCACTCCCTGGAGGCCTCATGACTAAAACCTTTGCCACTTCCCCAAGCGCCTTCCCACCCTGTCCCTGTCTTAGTTGGAAATTCCAACACATTTGTGGACTACTCTCGAGCAGAAAGGGTCTGGACACAGGGTGGGGCGCCCACAAATAGGAGAAGTCTCCCTGCACACACTGTCTCAGCACTCCTGGCCCAAGTCTGGACTCGGGTGTGCTGCAGACAACAGGGGTAAATGTCTAACTTCTAAGTTATCTGGGTGCTGTCACCAAGATTGCAGAGTGGAAGGCCAATGTCCTGGCCAACTCTACGGTGGCTTCTCTGGCAAGGGAATCCATTGTATTTGGGAGGAAAGGTACCAACCCTGCTTCCTGTCTCTAACCCCCACAGCTATTGCTCTACCACCCCTCCCTGGCCCCAGCCAGTCCCTGACCAGGTCCTACAGGGAACTCAGACAAGAAGGCACTGTGTCAGGCCAGGGTGGATGGAATGCTCCAGGCTCCTCTAAAACCCAGCAGGCAGTTCCCAGGGCAGGGTGCAGACGGCCCCTGGAGGGCTGCGTGTGAGACTTGGCACATGCAGGACCAGACTCCAGGCCATTGGCTGCTACCCTGGCCTGGGGGCGGGGGTGGGGGGGCTCTGAGGCCATCTCAGCATCAAGGCTTCCCACGGGGCCACTTGGATGGCAGCTGGAACTATGCTCAAGCATGAAGACAGAATAATGAGGAAACCCCACCTCCCTCCTTGGACTCTGCACCCCACAGCCAGCCCATCACCACCCCTCCATCTGGCCCACCCTCAAGGATTAGATCACTCAAGAGCCTCCAGGGGTCCCTGCTGCTGACTGGATCAAATCTAACTGCAGCTGGGGGTCAAGGCCTCCCCCACCCTCCCCAGGCCTTTGTGCACCCAATTCCTGCTCCAAAAATCCCTTCCACCTCAAAGGTACTTAAAGGAGGAATGACAGTAATTCTCCCAGAAAGGTTATTGTGAAAATCAATTAACACATTGAAAATTCTTCAACATGTGCCTGGTGTAGTGCTACAGTGCTCAGTTAGTGTTTAGCTAGTATTCTGTTATTGTCTTCCCAAATCACACCAACCAGAGTGAGCCCCTCCTTTCCTGAGCCCCTGGGGCTCTTCAAGGTCACCAACCAGAAGCTTCTCTGGGCTGGGACCTTGGAGCTCAGTGGTAGAGCTCTTGCCCAGTGTGTGTGTGAGGCCCTGAATTCAATGCCCAGCAACACAATAAATAAATAAATAAATAGAAATAAAATAGGCCTCTGTCCCGTGGGACCCAAAAGTCACTTTGACCACTTTGGCAGGTGGCCAGTTGCTCAGCCAGAGGGGCCCCAGCATTCCCTTCACTATGCCCACACAGAGGAGAACCCCAGCTTCATATTTTATGGTTTATAAAACATTTCCCCATCAACTTCCATAGCGTGGATAGACAGGGTAGAAATCATTGCCCGTTTCCAGATGGGGTCCCCAATGCTCAGAGCCCTGGTGACACAACCAGGAAGTGGCTGAATTAGGCCCCAAAGCCAGCTCTGCTTGATCTCCAGCGCAGCGAGTTTTCCTCAGCACTGGGCTGGGTCACAACCAGTTAAGTGCATCTTTCTCCTTCTAAAAAGAAGCTCGGATGCCAAAGGAATTAGAGACAGCCTCACAATGAAAACCAGATGCCCTGCCCCTTGTCTCTGGACTGGCTCCCAGGAAAGGGAGGACAACTGGCTGATGTGTGGCCCCTGCAGCCGCCCTGCCCATGAGCTCAGCTCCTGGCAGAAAGAGCTCCTCTCTGAGGAAGGCCTGGTGGGCTCCCTGGGCCCAGGAGAGCCTGACAGCAGAGCTGGGGCCAGACCCCAGGGTTGGAACAAGGAGTGTCCAAGGCCAGCCATGTTGCCATTAACCTTAAACACCCTGCAAACTAGATGCTGCTCCTGGTTTTCAGATGAGAAAGCTGAGGCTGGGGACATGCGACTCTCTAAGCTAACACGAGGAATGCCAGAGGTGAGCCCCAGTCTGTGGGGCCCCACTTCAGGCCAACCTGCAGTTGTGAGCCCACCAGGAAGAGCTTGTCCTCTGGGGCTCGGATCAAATCAGGATGCTACTGCCCAAGGACAGGGACCACATTCAGCCTTGCCTACAGCCACTTCCCTGGGGCCTACAGCTGTGCACCCCCCACCATCCGGTTCACAAGGTCCTTACTCCCTCCTGGCCTTTAGGGAGAAATGCCAGTGCTAGTGGTTTAAGGTTCTTTTGGTATTCTCCAGCAGGTCAGGGCCTGGGGGAGGAAGAGAGGACAGGGCTCCAGGAGGGTCAGAGGCAGGACTGAGCAGGGGTGGGGGGTGAGGATCCGAGGACAGACCAGGAAAACAGGGGTACACAGTGAGGGGGACCCAGGTAACAACCCAGCTGCACATGGAGGCTCATTTCTCTAGCCCACGCTGCCTCCCATGTGATACAGAAGGCCTGCAGAGCTGAGGGAGGGCCAGGCGCAGGCCAAACCAGGGGGGGGCTGGGCCCAGGGCCGTGTGGGGTGTGCAGCACGGGATCCAAGTTCCTGAGCCCCCAGCAGAAAGGCTGTTCACATTCACTGAACAAACATAACAACAAGCCATGATCACAAAGCAGAAATAACAATGAAACTAAACTCCACCCCAATCCCAGCCAGCTCTCCAGCCGGTGCTGACCCAGGAGAGCACGGCGGAGCTTCTAAAAGACTCTGAGCTGAACTGTACTACTGGCCAGGCTTTGCCCACCTGCGCCCCACACAGACACTGTCCACCAATCACTGGCCGCATTCCTCCCTCGACAGACGCTGCCCTGGATCCCACTTTATCCCTTTTAAGGTCTCCCAAGACCTGCCAAGTTAAACCCAAACTCCCCCTTGGCACTTAGAGTCCTCTGTGGACTGACCCTGCCCGAGGACCTGAGCGATGGCACCTCTGCCCACTCAGCAACAGTCACTCCGGGGCCCTAGAAGCTCCTCTCTGCCCACAAAGCTGCCTCCTCCCATCTTCACCAGAGGGCACCTGCTGATCTCACGGAGCTCACTCAGGAACTCTTCCAACCCCTGAGTCTCTCCTTCATGGAAACTGTCACCTTTACAAATAGCATCTGTCTCCTGCAGTAGACCATGCTCCAGAGCTGCACCAGGCCTGGCACACAGCAGACCTATGCTGGAAAAAAACAACAATCAGCAGGGGCTTCTCCCAGCCCTGAGCTTGCTCCCCCCACAAGATCTGTCCCAGCCTCCGCTGGACACAGCTCAGAAACACCTCTTCCAGGAAGCCTCCTGAACCCACTCAGAAGTCATATTTCCCTCCTCTGAACAATCCTTAGGGAACTTCCCAAGAATTATGGTCCATATGTCCATCTGTCTCCCTGGACGATTGCAAGATCCTTGAAGCGACCCCAAGCCCCTGGGCCCAACCATCAAACTCCAGCCTAGGCCCTCTGGGAAGATGACTTCCTCCTGTCACTTGTTGACTCTGACAGCCCCTGATATAGAGAGCTGTTCCTGCAGCTTACCTCTGAGGCTAAGAGGAAAAAGTGCTCACGTTTCTCCTTATTCTGCTGCTGTCCCCTGGTATCCTTTGAGAATTAGTTCCAGGACTCCAGGCCCCATTCCAAAACCCACAGATGCTCAAGTCCCTTATATTATATGGCAGAGTGTTTGCATAGACCCTACTCACATCCTTCCCTATCCTTTGTCATTTCTAGATCACTTAGAGTACCTTATGCAATGAAGATGCTATGTCAATAGTGGTTACACTGAATCACGTACAGGGTAATGACGGGAGGGAAAGTCCACACATGTTCAGTACACATGCAATTTTTCTTTTTGAATATTTTCACTCCTCTGTTGGTTGACTCCACAGATGCAGAACCTGAAGATGTCAAGGGCTGACCACACTTGGCATTGTGTAGGGGACAGACTTCCAGAGGTACCCAGACCTAAGCCATAGTGCTTCCCACACAGAGGTCCAGCTCTACTGAGGAAAGAGAGAGAAGACCTAACTACCTCCACTGGGACTGTATTGTAAAGGTGCTGTTTGGCAGCTTGGACCACAGAGGAGGGTGATACACCAGGAGAACATTAAGGTGACATTTACAGCAATCACTTTTTATTTACCAAATGTCTACCAATCGCTTCCCAGTGCACGGTCTTCCTTTTCCTTCAAAATCCTCATATGCTAGGAGCACTCCTGTAATCCCAGCAGCTGGGGAGGCTGAGGCAGGAGAATTGCAAGCCCAAAGCCAGCCTCAGCAATGGCGAGGAGCTTAGCAACTCATGAGACCCTGTCTCTAAATAAAATACAAAATAGGGCTGGGATGTGGCTCAGTGGTTGAGCATCCCAGAGTTCAATCCCTGGTGACACCTTGTTTTTTGGAGCATATTTTTGTTGGCAAATAAGGATAAATGAAAAAAGGGCAGCTCCTTATCACCACTCCAGAAAGGGGACCAAAAAGGCTATGGCTTAGGTGGCAGGGGTGAGGAGAAGGACCAGAATTCAAGCCAGCTGCATCCAGCAATGGTGCTGAGGAAGAACACAGAGCCTCAGATGAGGAAGACTGCTGGGACCTCAGCTCCCTCCTCGCTGAGGTGGACATCCAGGACCAGGACAGCAGGAAGGGGCAAGGGCAGGACCACAGACTCAGCCAGAGTGTGTAGACCCTGGTTTGGGGTCACCCCCCAAGTTTAAATCCCATCTCCTCTACTCACTGACTACAAGGAAGGCCTTGGGCAACGTTCTGAGCAGTGGCTTCTCCATCTTTAAAACAGACGGGGAAGAGCACCTGCCTAAGAGGACTGCCGTGGAGGTTAACTGACCTCACATTTTCATAGGGCCCAGTTAGTATCCCTGTTAGTATCCTGTGGCTGGTGATATATTCTCCCTGGAGGGGTAAGAGGAGACGTCACAGAAGGCAGCCTTTGGTCTTGAAGGTAAAAAGGATTTCTGCAGATGGCAGAACAGGATGGAAGATAAGCAGAGGCAGGAACATGCCTGAGGCTGAGCGCAGTCATTGTTACAGCAAATACTGAGTGCTTCCTATGTACCAAGCACCCCTGAGTACTCTGCACATCCCCCGCCCCCACTAACTGACAGAACACCTGGAGATGAGGATGGAGAAAAAGGCCCAGAGCCCTGTTCATTCATGCAATAAATATTTAATGAGCACCTACTGTTCAGCTGGGCCCTGGAGCGTGGAAGGTGAGCCAAGGGGCTTCCATTCTAGAGCACCTCTAGACGGATGATGCATAAACAAGACCATTTCACACAGTGACAAAGGTGGTGAAGGAAAGAGCCAGAGGCTGAATGTTGGGGGTGCATGACCCACAGTGATGAGTCTACAGAAGGGACAAATGAGTTGGCATTGAGGATAAGAAGGTACAATCAGGAAATAATCGAGAGGAGAGTGTCCAGGCGGAGGGAAAGTGAGCATAAAGGCCAGGAGGTGGCAAATGCTCCCCGCACTGGCTGCAGGTTCTGGGGAGTGCGGGGACACAAGATGAGGCTGGAGACACAGATTGGGAGGGTCTTGAGTTTTATTCTAATGATCCTGAGAAACCAAGAAAGCTTTTCACAGGAAAGCCACATGGCCTGATACAGATTTTTTGAAGCTCATCTGGCTGCCCCGGGGAGAATAGACTTCAGGGCGACACTGACCTTGGACATGAACTCCATCCTGAGCCAGAGAGCCAAGGAGGCAGCCTCCACACTTCCTGTCCCCAGGGGGGCCAGGCCACAGATCTGGCCTTGGCGTCTCCAGAGTCACTGTGGCATGGGCTACTTAGAATTGTCCCTTGCCTGGCCAAGGCGTCTCGGTTTCCAGCCTCCGGGACTGAGGAATGCATGTTCTCTAGTTATCCCATTTCCTGGCATTCTGAATCCACCTGGGAAAGACCCACCAGTGACTTCAGAGGAAAATAAACTGCAGCAGCGCTGGTTGTTTTTCAGCATTTTTACAAGCCCCAGGGCTCCATTAAGTTCAGAGCATAAGTGCATTGAACAATGTTTGCTCATAGGACATTGGGTGCACTTGGATCTGAGCAATAAACAGGGACAGAGCTATGCTCTGAGGGTTAACCCAGCAGGACCCACATTCAGCTCCTGTCCCTGCCCCTAACCTCCGTGCAACCTTTGATACATCTCAAGTCCTCTCTAGGCCCCAAAGCTCTTCAGCACACACAGGGTGGAGCAGATATTCCCTACGCCCTTCCGGCTGTTCCAGATCAAAGACTCCAGTGGAGGGTTCCCGGGAGTTCAGATCTGGGGCAAGCCAAAGGCAGCTGCAGAGAACCGCCTGGGCCATCCTCTGGTGGTGGGAAACTTCTGAACATTAACCCATATTATTTTCCTTTCTTCTCTTAGCTCTTCCCCTGATTCAGGCAGCCAAGGGGGCCCCAGGGAAGGGCTATGATAGAGGAAGGCAAAGGAAGGAGAAGTCTCTTCCTGGCTTTTACAGTTCAAAAGCCCAGGCTCTGGGAGGAATGGAAAGACCTCCAGGCGCCGGTTGTAAGTAAGCGCCAGGCTTTCAAGGCACCCAGCTGTCCCCCCAGACAAGAAAAGGATCCCCAGGGTGGCAGGAAGTAGAAGCCCAAGTGCCACTGAGGGTTGGTGGTCCCTCCTGAGAGCAATGGCCTTCGGTCTCCTCCAGGTACAAGCAGTGAGAGGATCTAAAAGCAGTAAGGCCATTAAAAGATGGTCTGCTTTTTATTATCGCCAGGCTCCGGCCATTCTAAGCCAGTGACCAAATCTTCCCACCTGAAAATTTCTCCATCTCTTCAGTTCCCCTTGAGTGTTAATGGTATGATACAGATGCAAGCTCCAGATAAGTACAGGTTTATTTTTAGATAAATATTATCATTTTCATGAAAATTATTTCTAAGAATTCTCAGTGATACAGGTAGTCCCCAAAATGTTCATTTTTTTTATGCTCATTAGTGTTATATTTTTTTCCATATTTTTATTGATGCATTACAATTATATATGATAGTGGGACTCATTGTTACATATTCATACACACATACCATGTAACAATATAATTTTGTCAATATCATATATCACTTGCACATGCTAGGCGAGCACTTTATCACTGAGCCACAACCCCTGCCCTCTCTTTGATTTTAGTGAGATCCCTACACACACACTATTCTTTTCCTTTTTCCTTTCTAGCTTCCATATATGAGAGATAATGTATTCTTGACTTTCTGAGTCTGGCTTATTTTCATTAACATAATGCTCTCAAGTTCCATCCATTTTCCTGCAAATACATAATTTTATTCTTCTTTATGACTGAATAAAACCCAAGTGTGTGTATATGTGTGTGTGTGTGTGTGTGTGTGTGTGTGTGTATATATATATATATATATATTTTTTTTTTTAATCCATTCATCCACTGATAGACACCTAGACAGGTTCCATAATCCCACCATGGTGAATTGTGCTGCTATAAACATGGATATGCATATAGCACTGTAGCATAATGACTTTGATTCTTTAGAATAAATACAGAAGAGTGGTATAACTGGGTCATATGGTGGTTCCTTGCCTTTTGAAGAACTTCCACACTGATTTCCATAGTGGTTGTACTAATTTACAATCCTGCCAACTGTGTAAAAGTGTTCCTTTTCCCCACATCCTCTCCAAAGTTTATTACTGTTTATAGTCTTTTTTTTTTTTTTTTTCTGTTTATAGTCTTGACGGCTGCCAGTCTGACTGGTGTGAGATGACATCTCAGTGTACTTTTGATTTGTATTTCTCTAATTGCTCAAGATGTTAAACATCCCTTCATATACTTGTTGGCCTTTGTATTTCTTCTTTTGAAAAGAGTCTGTTTAGTTCATTTGCCCATTTATTAACTAGATTATTTTTAAACAGTCCTTTTATTATTCATTTATTTGACTGAAATTAATTGTATATATTTAAGGGGCTCAATTGATGTTGTGTGTACATGGGAGAAAGATTATAACATATTCATCATCTCTCACCTTTTTTTGCGGGAGGGTGGAGGAACATTTTGTTTTGGTATTTTTTTGCCCAACATGTTTATTTCATGAGGAGTTCATGGAGGCTTGGAATTCTTAGAGCTAGCTTCAGACTCGGTTCTTATGTCCAACTCTTATTAGGTGCTCCGTGTTCCTGCATTTAATCAGATTCAGAACAAATGACAAACGAATCATGACTGCAAAGATCGAGAAACAACTTAAAACGTCGCTTCATGGCTGGGGACATAGCTCAGTGGTGGAGCACTTGCCTAGAACATGCTAAGGCTCTGGGTTCAGTTCCCAGAACCATGAAGAAAACAAAAAAATTGCTTCAATCCTGTACGATGAGACCACTTGGAAATTTTATTTGGTAAATAATGAAAGAATGTAAGGTGTGATATTTTCATTTGGCAAACAAATATTGTAGTTCATACAGGAAATATCTTACTGAATTATAATATCCTCAGAGTTGAAATGTATTCTTTTTTCAACTGTTGCTTGTTTTATTTTCTTTCTTTTTCTTTTTTTAGTGATTTTTATTTATTTATTTATTTTGCATTACCTGTTGCTTGTTTTAGAACTAAGGAATTAATAAAAAAAAAACTGTACAATTTAATTTTGCCTTTTACATATATTTTGGCTTTGTGAGAATTTGTTTATTGATTACTAATTATTTATATGAAATGTAATAAATCAGACTGCAATCAAAAAATCAAAGTGCTATTAGGTAAATATACAGACTATTAAATAACAGTTGTGTTTTTCATGTATATTCGTGTGTGCTCTTATATTTATTTGTTTATGTTAATTGGCATGATTCTATACACACTTTCTCCCCAGAACCAAGAATGGCCTGGGAGAAGCCAGACTCCCTTGCACTCAGGAGTGAGCCGAGGGGCAGAGGATGCTAGTGAGTTAAAGCCTGAAAATGGTACCAATATACTCAGGAGTTGCCTGAGAAGCAGATGACCAATGACAAGGAACAGGTTGGTGATAAATTACATTAAGCACCAGATATCTTCACCAACACAGCTAGAAAGTCAGGTTCAGGCCCAGGGAGAGTGACCCCCAAAATGACCAAGATTAAGTTCCCAACTCCTTAACAGAACGCAGACTTGAGATTGAAATTACATTTTATTTTAGTTATATTTGTTATAAATATTTTATATCATGTATTGTATGTAATATGTATATATTATATATAAAATACATACATGCAAAAATAAAATATAATGACATTAGTTATAAAAATAAAAAAGATGACAGTTGATAGATAAATAAAGGATAGCTCTATTTCATTTTGTAAGCACCTGCATTTGAGAACCTTGAATCACTATATAAGCTAATCAACCAAAAGTAGCAAGGTGCTCAGATCAGACAGCATCAGGTTGTTGGCTGGGGAAGCGGGGTTAGGGGCTTACCAGGCTCCTCTGGTTGGAGGGTCTCAGACTATGACAGTCAGAAGGAGCCCAAGGTGGTCTTTTCTACCCTCCCCGTGCATGTAGGACAACTGGATCCCTGCAGAGCCACTCAGCCCCTCAGCATCTGAGCTGGGTCCTGACCCACTTCTGCAACCCTGAAGCTCATCTCCCCGAGGAGGGCAGAGAGCAGAGCTGTGCCACCCATCCTGTGGGTGCCATCCTCAATAGGAGCAGGGGGGCCTCCGCAGTAACTGGCCAAATCTATGAGTGGGAACAAGCTCAGGGCTGGGAAGGTGGAGAGGGCAGACAGGCAGGAGGGCAGGGCATGAATGACTCACCCCAGAACAAAGGACCTGCAGAAGTCAGCAATAAAATGAGAAGCATCCTGGAAAAGGTCAACAAGAGAATCGTGTCATTCTGCTGTCAACCCCCAAATCTGCTGTCCAAATCCCCAGAGTAAGCCTGTAAAACAGAGGGGAACCAGTTTCCTCCCTGCAGAACAAGGACTACCCTCAGCTTCATCATCCACGCCCCTCCAGTAGAGCTTATCCTGAAACAAAGAACCTGCCGGTTGGTTCTGTTCTGCTGGGCCACCCTGGTCTTGGGAAGGCACATCCCCCATCCCCACCCCCCCGCTCCACCCTCCCACCCCCCAACTTTCAGCTGAGTCCTGCCTACTGAAAACACAGTGCCTACCCGCCTGCCTGGGAGCAAGAAAGTACCCAAATCTGTAGCAAGTTGAAGCCTGCCCCTGCCCTCCCTGAAACCTTGGGGCCCCAGTCACAGCCAAAGCCAAGTGGCTTTGTATCTGGGTACATTTGGCAGCTGGAGGGTGGTGTGTGACCACAGTAAGCTGCTCTGAAGCCCGCAAGGACACACATGTGCTGGAGACATTAACATCTCTGCACACGTTCAATAGGCTACCACCACCCTAGTTTGTGGGCTGAGTGACAGACTCAGAAATTGACCAAGATCCTTGTGGAAGATTAAAACAGTTGACACTTGGTCCCTGGCATCCTTCCTTTCCTAGCCCTGACCATCACCACCAACACCCCTTCTGCCCTTGGAATGGAAGGGCTTGCAGGCTCAGGAGAGCCAACACCAGGGAAGGGTAGTAGCTTGCCTAAATCCAGGCATCTCCCGGATAGAAAGAATCCCCAGGGCAGCAGGAGGCCTATGCTGTGCAGTTTGTAATGGCAGAAAAACTAGAAATGATGCAAGTGTTCACCAACAAAGTATGAGTAAATTAAATTATATTACATCTATGCAAAGTGATATTCGGCATCATAAAAACAAAAATGCAATGTATTCATAAGTGCCAAGATTTCAAAAGCAATCCAAGACCTAATGAGTGGGGAAAGTGAGCTCTAAAGTCAGCCATGCGTGTAGCATGATTCCATTATTACTGTCATTCTATATTTGATGCCGTCTCACCCATCCTCTCTGCCTTCCCCTGTCCTGCTCTGGGCCCCAGGAAGCCAACCTCTAAGGACCACAAATCCCAGGTTCCCTTGCAGCTGAATGCCAATTGGATTGGGCCAATGGAAAAGCCTCTGGCCAGAGATCAGAGGATGGGACGCAGATCCCTCCCTGTCCTGGGGCTTTTGCTCTACTTTGGCTGCAGCTAAAGGCACTGGAAGAGCAGACTTGAGGCATCTGAGTTTTAATGTTCCCACCCTAGATCATATCAGATGCATTAAGATATGCACATTCCTCACAATAAGTACAGTGTTGACTATAAGCTTTTTGAAAGGGCTTGTATGAAGTTATTAATTTTGATACTAGCAAGAGATTATGCCTTTGGTTCATACAATTTAAACAGTATTGAGTTTACATACAATGGCACAAAAGTTAGCCTGAGTTGCAATTAACTAGTTGAAATAATGTTACTTTGATAAAGATTCATTAATTTTGAGACATTCTTTTTATATTTTGGAGCCAGGAGATACATGATAAATTTTTTTTTAAGGCCTTCTAAAAGCTCAAAAGCCCTCGGCAATGGAGCTGGTGGAAAAAATATCTGGAATGTTCAGAAGTTGCTGGGCCCCTCCTAGGAGGGCTGGTTCCAATGCAGGGGCAGTCCCAGGGGGTCACCAAGGTTGCAGAGAATGGACCAAACCCACACGGGAGAATTTTTCTCTGCTTAAGAGCTATTTCCTGAGCAACCAAGGAGCTAGCTGGCCAGGGAGAAGAAGGGAGACTAGCCTTCATAGCTCATTCTATGAGCTGACCCCATGAGCTGACCCAAGCCTAAGTCAGTAGTCTTACTAGTCCTCCTCCAGTGGCACAGCCAGATAGCATGGCCTGCCCAGGGCCTTCAACCTGTTTTCTGGGCCATGCTGAGACTTGCAGCAAGTCTGCTGCCAGCATGAGCTGCTACTCCAGTTTCCTACTCATTGGGATATGCCAAGCATCAAGCCCAGGGGTGAACACCTGGTCTCAGTCAACACCTTCGAGCAGTATGTGCTGGGGACGCTGCTGGCTCCTCCCCTCCCACCAGACCTCTAAGTAGGAACTGGGGGAAGTCTCACGGAGGATTATTGAATGTGCCTCAAAAACCTGGCACCCACATGTATTACCAACACATACCCCTTGTATGGGAAAGGGGCCGGGTCAGGCCTCCAGGTCCCTCAGCACCCTCTACCTTAGACTGTGGGTGAGGTTCTTTCCTAAAAGCCAGAACCAGGCCCAAGGTGCTTACACCATCTTAGCAGGCTCCCCAGAGGTCGACGGGCCCAGCCCTTGAAGCTCCAGCAATCCAGGGATCAGGGATCTCCCAAATCCAGGCACAGGCAACCTAGGGCTTGAGGGTGTGGAAAGATTGGCAGGAACTGTGCCAATTCATTGCTGTCCCCTTGGTGGTAATAACTGAGTGACTTGTCTTCCCCCAGAAGGCTATCTTTGCAAAGTGACCAGGTAATGGTCCATGAGCAGCCAGAAATGGGGGCTCCCGCCCCTTCCATGTGCCAGGTGGGCTTAGGGCTCTGGCCTGGGCCTCAGCACAGTGCAGGCTTTGAGGATGAGAGCTGATGTTTGAGTTTAAGAGGCTCAACACTCTGAGGCTCGAACTCTGACCCTTGATCAGCACTTTCTGCCTCACTGTCCCTCGTGGTGGGTCAGAGAAGCAGGAGCTTTGCAGGCTCCAGGGCAGGGGGCAGAAAGGCCCACCATGGCCAGGTAGGGCTCTCCCAAGGGCCGGGATGGAGAAGCCTGTCTAGGATACTTGGTGGTGGAGTCAAGGTCCCACCCAGACTCCCACCCCCACCAGCTGGGCCTGGGAAGCCATCAACAGAAGCCAGCTGTCCCTGTACTGAGCCAGGGCCTTGTTGGGAAGGGGAGGTAATATGGAGGAGGGAGGAAAAAGGGTTAAAGGATAAACACAGAGAAACAAGGAGTCAGAGTCAGAGAGGAGCAGAAATGTCAGAAACAAGCACAAGACAAGCTAATTCCTATCATATGACCGTGAAGAATTCCCTGGAAGAAGCAAACTAGAATCTTTGATGTTGGCATTTTTAAGGTTCCCGTCTCCATGACACTTATCAAGCCATTCTCTGCACAGCCAATGGTCATCCATGCATCCAGGAGGGCCTTGTGTTTAACTACTCCCCTGGGGGAGGATACGGGGAGATGTTCTCACTCTAGGACTCCAAGACAAGGATACAAAGTGTTCCTGGGCATTCTGAGCCTCTTTCCGAGGCTTTCCTACAGCGCAACCTTGGAAGTTCCCTTTCCTGCAGTAATCTCACTTGTTAACGCCTGTTTTGGGGTCAAGCCAGAGGCAAAGGAGTCAGCTAAGCCCAGAGGTATATCTGATGGACACAGCAGGGCAGTTCAGGAAACGCTCAACCTAATGGCCCAGGCCAAGGCTTACCCAAGATCCTCTGCTGCCCCGACTCACACATGTGTAGACTCGACCAAGGAATCTGGAAGACATTCCAGGTGCAGATGTGAAAATGTGGCACTTGCCCTCCTATACTGAGTAACTCTCTGTACTAGGACTCCATGATTCCTTGGTCAGAGCCAGAAGCAAAGATGATCTTATTATGCTCCTTATACAACAAGGAAATCGAGACAGAGAGAGGTGAAGTTCTTGGTTCAAGGCAATTCACTTCCAATTCGATGGGGCTGACACTCAATCCATTTAGTCTCATTCTTCAACCTGTTCTCTCTCTTTTTTTATATTATTGTTTTTAATTGTGGAAGGATTCACTTAATATGAATTTTACCATTTCAAACACATTCAAGTGCCTTGGCCTTCTTATAAAACCACCACCACCTGGAGATGTGCAAAACTCTTCTTCAGCAAGCAAACCCCGAAACTGCCCCACTTCACACTAACTCCCCATGGTCCTCTCCCGAGACCCTAATAGCCACCATTCTACTCTCTGTCTCTATAAATTCGACTTCCTGAGGTATCTCATATAAGTGGGAATCACATGTGCCTGTCTTTCTCTGAATGGCTTATTTCACAAAATATAATGTCCTCGAGGTGTGTCCAAGTAGTAGCAGGTGTTAGCCCTGTTCTCTCTTCTTAAAAAATTATTTTGGATTGATGATAAATTTATACCAAAAAAAAAGTTACCGAAGGAATCACAGTGAAAAGTCTCCTCTAGGCCCCTCCAAATGCTTCTCCTTTCTAGAAACAACCATTACCGTCCACTGAAGAGATATTTTGCAGGCATACAAGTAAGTACACTCATGGTGTCTTTTGACTCAGTTTTACCCTGTTCTGTGCTTTGGTTTGCAGTCTGTCTAGAAGATCATTTCCTGATCGTTCAGATCTTCCCTGACTCTTCAGCTACCTAGTGCCTTGCTGTAGGGCCACACGGTAATTTACTTGACAAGTCCTGGCTGTGGCTAGTTTGGAACCTGTGCTCTCAACCCTGTCGAGGTGCCTTGAAGTCAGACAGTGCAGGTCGCCACGGCCTCCAAATAAAACATAATGCAAAGGACTTATTCATTGATCCATGCCAGGGATTCCTATTCAGCCAGCAAAGGAGTCTTACACATAAAGAATCCCAAGGTTAAAATAACATACAGTGAGCACTGTAAACAGGGGTGTCGAAGACTCCATTGTTCCTGCTCCCAACCCTATTACTCCCAAGACTTCTGTTTCAGGAAACAGCACCCTTTGAATCCCAACGCCCAAGCCAGGGTCCATCTCAGCAGATGGGAAATCAGAGCATGTCACTCCTTGATAAAAATCTTCAAGAGCTCCCAGTACTCGGGGCCTAAAGCTCTTAGCTTGAGGCTTGTTATGTTCCAGCCACTGCCTCTCAGGCACACTGGACTCCTTCCTGTCCTAGGGCCCTGGTGCTGCTAGTCTCCTCTGCCTGGAACCCTCTATGGGCCTCAGCATGAAGCCACCTATCTAGAAAGTCCACCCTGAGTCCCCCATCTAAGTAGGTCTCAGCACCCTGCTTAGTTCTGCCCTAGCAAGTATCGCAACCTGTAATTATTTCATCTGTTTGATTGTTTACTAGTCTGTCGTCATCACTCAAGTGAAGCTTCACAGGGATTTGGGTCTGGTTCGTTGTCACTGTATCCCTGTCCTGGATAGTTACCATCAGGATAGCAGATGCTGAGATAGAGCTTGGGATGCAAGATTGTAACCAGGAAGCTGTCCCTGAGATGGAAGCAGGATCGGGCAGAGGGAAAAGCTGAACTGCCTCTCAGCCAACCAGGCAGAGGGCTCTGGAGATTTGCCCATCAGACGTGTTCACCTGGTGCAAAAATGCCCAGGCTTGCTGGGCACAGTGGCGCATACCTGTCCCAGCTACTCAGGAAGCTAAGGAGGGAGGTACGCTTGCACCCAGAAGCTCTACAGCAGCCTAGGCAACAAAAACTCCATCTCAGAAAAAGACAAGAAGGGAGGGAAGGAAAGGAAATGCCCAGGCTTTTAGAGCCCCTTCTTGTTCTGCCACCAAATGTGATCAGCCTCCAGGGACAGTGTAACCTTGAGAAAGTCAGTTCTCTGTTACTGGCAGCTGGAGTTTGTCTTCTGACCACACTCCTGGAGGCCAAGTGGCAGAGAGTTCATCTTGTAGGGGCTCCTACAGTGCCCCTCCGTGCAATTCCCAATTCCCAACTCCTAGCACAGTGCCTCGGGCATAGAAGATGCTTGGAATTTTTGAATAAATGAATGGGTGGATGTTTAATTGAGCCTTGAAATACAAATAGGATTTGGAGAAATGGACAAGGCAGGAAACTCATATTCCAGGCATGGGGCTTAGTTTGTGCAAAGGTGAAAAGGCAGGAAAAAACATGGAACATGCCCAAGTCCACAAATAGGAAGAGAGAGTTAAAGTGCCCTGCAGGGGAGTAGAGAAAGGAAGTTCAGATGGTTGGCAAAGGCTGGTGGACAAAGGCTGGTGGGCAAAGGCCTTGTAAATCGCACTTGAATTTTATCCTGCTGGCAAGAGGAAGCTTTGAAAGGGTTTCAAGAAGCAGAACGGCATGATCCGTGGGCTTTAGGAAGATCATCCCAATGGCCCTTCAGAGATGGTTGAGAGGCAGGGAGGCCGGGGAGGAGCGCATTCCGTCCAGGAGGCCTGTGGTCATAGAATATGGGCCCTGGAG
This sequence comes from Marmota flaviventris, assembly GCF_047511675.1. NCBI lineage: Eukaryota > Metazoa > Chordata > Mammalia > Rodentia > Sciuridae > Marmota > Marmota flaviventris. The sequence goes on along the minus strand of NC_092506.1, from coordinate 10,509,523 downwards.
AAGGAAGGGAACAAGCAGAGAAAGTGGCTGTGGGAGGCAAGAAAGAGGCTAAGGTCAAAGCCTGGGAACTCCCAACACTTAAGGCCAGTCAGCAAAGAGTAAACAGCTAAACAGAAGGAGAAGGAATGGCCAGGGAAGGAAAACAGGAAAGAACTTGCCGTGGGAGCGCAGGGGAGAGAATGGGTGGAGGAGGAGGAGGTCAGCAGGGTGAAGACCAGTAAGAGGTCAAGCGAGAGAAGACTGAAGGTGCCCCTGCATCTGGCCACCAGAAGGGCAGGTGGCCCTTCTGGGTGGGAACAGACCTAGCCTGATGCACAACATCATCCAGCTTAAAATCTGGGGTTCGATTTCTGATGCGTGCGCTGGAGAAGTCCATGTGCTTTGATCCAAGGTCTCCCCCAACCCTGACCACAGGGATGCTCCAAATCACAGGAACCTGTGGCTTGTGGTCCAGCCTCCTTCCTTGGAGGGGAGCAGTGGAAGAGCCAGTGGAGAATCAGGGTCCTCCGTCCAAGCCCTGTCCCTGCCACCTGTGAGGGTCCTTGGGCCTCTGTCTTTCCTGGGATGGTGCGTCCAGGTGGGCTCTACAATTGCTCCCATTGATCTGGACTGCCCCAGTGCTCCAGTTCAAAGAGAGAGCACAGGTGGCCAGGCTTCATGCCCTCTGACTCAGGTTCCCCTTGTTACCTCCACACAGTACTCTGGGCCTCCCCGCTCCAGGTGGCCCATTATGTGAGTTCAGTTTCAATGACAACAGAAACTGGTTGAGAAAAGAGAATGTTTACTTATTCCACAGAGCTGATGCACAAGTAAATAATGCAGTCTCTTAAGCGGAGCCTGCACCCTGACCTCCTCCCTCTGGGCACTGCCTGCAGCATATAAGAAGGCACCAATGCCTCCGAAGGCCACAAGACGACAGGATCCAGAGACAACCAGAATCACCAGGGCCTCCCACCATGAAGCTCATAGTCACCTTCACCCTGGTCCTACTGGCTCTCTGCTGCAGCTCTGGTGAGTATCCAAGGTCCCAGGAGTGGGCTCCCAAACTCTGCACCACCTCATTCTGCTCAAAAGAAGGGGTGATGAGCTGCCCGAATCCTCTCTCTAGTGCTGGGAGGGCTTGGGAATGCTGATTCTCAGAGCACCAAGCTGTAAGAAAACCTGCGAAGGACCCCATCTTCCATACCCATGACCTCAAAATTCCAGGGAATGGAAAAGCCTGAGGGGGAGGTATGAAGGAGATCCCATGCAGACGAGAGCATCCACCCAAGAACAAATGGGATAGGGACACTGAGCCCCTCAAGCCCCGCCTGGGACAGTCCCCAAGATGACAAAAGACCTTGGTACAACCTCCGCGTTTGGGGTCTTCACCCAAATCTGGCTGTTAGTCTGGAAAGCAAACTGCAGAGACTCATGTCTTCAAAAGAAACCTAACCCAAGGCGAAGTCCCTTATTCGGGGCAGAAAGGAAGATTCCAATAAGGGATCTTTCCTGGAAAACTGCTGACCAAGAGTGGAGTTTTCTAAACATTTTGTCCTCTGCAGAAAGGATTAGGCGGCTCTAAGTAGTCACTGCTGTAACTAAGAAGAAAGGAATGGAAAAGAGAGGGGGAAGGAGGGAAGCAGAGGGCGAGGGAGGGAGATCAGCACCCTGTCTTTGGGGAATAGGATTACCTAACTGTGTTTTTTTTTGCTCTCCATCAACTTCTTCCACTCCTATTTGAAAACGTTGTTATTTTTTTTAATAAACAAACTCCAATTAATTCAGTTGCAAAATTTCATAATACCCGTGGATATACGTTTTATGACTCTGGTGGCTTAGACAACCCAAACCAAGAGGCAGTGGGAACAGCTATCTTGCAGAGAGGTTTATTTGTTTTTCAGGGGAAATGACATCATTTTGGACTGAATGTTTATTAATTAGAAGATCTCATTACAGTACATAGAGGTGGGTGGCTCAGCAAGATACAACTGAAATATGTTAAGGGGTGAATTGGGAGTACATTTGTATATCCATATATGTGCATACAATAATAATAAAAATAATAACAATACTCAGCACTTATTTAGCACTTATAATGTATAATTCTGGTTTTAACCCTCTTACATACTATCTCTTTTCATTCACCCAACAACCCAAGGAAGCAAAGATATTGTCCCCATTTTACAGAGAAGAAAACTGAGCTACTGAAAGATAAAGTATGTCTCCTGATAACATTGTGAACTGAAAGGAGGGGACTTGAGTTCCTGGAGAGGGCTCCACTTGGAGTGGGGCTGAATTTGCACACAAGGCAGAGAATTCAAGGACAGGGATTTGAGGCTCAGTGGGAAGCTGGAAGCAAGCAGAAGGTAGGAAATGGTGATTGTCCCCCATGCTCCTGAAGGAAGGGACCTGAGAAGGCAGCACAATCTGGCAGCAGTCCAGCAGAAAGGAACACAGTGAGCTAAAAGAGCTGAGAGTGCCACAGGCCTAATACCACGTGTGCCTTTGTCTTCCCCACCAGGTTTGGGAACCCATGTTGGGCTAGTAAAGGGTTTTGCCACTTGCCCTCAGCGACACGTGGCTCAGACCATCATTAACCACAAGTGGGAGGCAAGTTACTGGTGGAAACCAAAGTTTTCAAATTTTTCTCCTCCCAGCCCAGACACTGCATTAAAAAAAAAAAAAAAAAATCAGACCATCAGCTTCTCCTATCCAGACTCTACCTAGAACTCCAGCAAGAAAAAATAAAAGGCCATCATCCCATCCCAGGAAGACTCAGGATGGCTTGAGCAAGCCATGAAAAGCTGGCCATGACCTAGAACGTATTCACACAGTGCCAAATCGTCAACTGGTTGGAGCATCACCAGATCCTACATTCTAGTGCATCAACAAAAGGCTGCTATCTCTTGCTGAGGGGCCTGGGTGTCTGCATCTGGGGCAGGCCCAGCAGAGGGCTGGCCAGCTTGGAAAAGGGCCTGCAACCATGTGCTTTCTCTTTCCTATATTCCAGCTTCTGCAGAGACCTGCCCTGAATTTTTTCATATCATGGAAACCCTCTTCATGGGCACACTCTCCAGTTACGAGAGTTCAGTGGAACCTTTCAACCCTGATCCGGACATGAAAGAGGCAGGAATCCAGATGAAGAAGCTGCTGGACACCCTCCCCGTGGGGATCAAAGTGAATGTCCTGAAGCTCTCAGTAAGTGGCATCCTTCACTCACAGCAGGTACAAGTGGCCTCCCCAAGCCCTTCAGCTACAGTGTCACCCCATTCTTCCGCCCCATTTCTCATGCAGTGGGGAGAACCACAGGACAATGGACAGCCCAGGCAAGCAGGCACGGGCATCTCTCTAGGCATTTCCCCTCTTTTTAAAGTTTATTTATTGGTTTGTTTATTTATTTATTTTGAGATGGGGTCTCACTCTGTTGCCTCAGTTGGCACTGTCTCAACTCCTGGGTCCTCACAAGGAACTAGGACCTCGGGCATGTGCCACCACACCCAGCTCCCCTTACTCCTCCTGGAGCTTTCTGAACCCTTAGTATATGTCAAAGTCTCTGTGGGCCATCATCCCCATTGAACTCTGAGGTTCACTCACTACTCTATTGGGATTTTGTTCCATTCTTTGTTTCAGGACAAAATATTAAAAAGTCCACGATGTGCTGGGGTTTAGAAATGCAAAGCCCACCATATTTGGAAACCAGAAACGTCCAACTACCAAAGCCCCTGTCCGGGCACCCTGCCTGGTCTTGCTCTCTACAATAAACTACAAGCATCTCACTAGCATGCCTCTGACCTTCTTTTTAGTTACCTGCTAGAGCTAGAAGGCTTGCCCCTGCTAGGTAAGGTCAGCCGGAGCAAAGAGAGGACAGCTGACTGAGCTTGGCTCTTGGACTCCAGGAGGAAACTCAGAAGTCCACCCTCCCAAGTTTCTTTCCCCTAGGCTTCTGTTATTTGTCACCAAAAGAACTCAAATGCCCTCCCACGAGATCTACCATCTACTCAAAATCTCGAAGTCCACTTGTCCAACAGACCTGGTGACCCTCCTCTCCAATTGGCTCCTAATCTCGCGGAGGCTGGACTGCTCCAACCAGGAGCCTGAGGGTCATCCCTTCACCCTTCCCTCTCCATCAACTAAGGCTGTCTCTGAAAGGCCTCTGGAATCCCCTGCCCCCTCCATGTCCACAAGCCACAACCTTTACCTGCCACAACTCCAGGGAACTCCCGACTCTACTTAGTGGACGCATTTTTCACACAGTGAGCCCCACGAGGCCTTTTCTCAAACGCAAACACTTTCCACTGCCCACCCGAACCCCATCCTTCAAAAGCCTCAAGCGCTCTCATCACACAATTCCATGCCCAGATAGAGGCCAGGTCTCCCACCCTCCTTTAAAGAGGCTCCCTCGCTCGCTCCTCTCACAATCCCCCACCTCCGTTGCCCTCGGTTTGTAAAGGCAACCAAGCGCCTTCCCATCTCAAGACATCGGTACAGGCCAGACAGCATGAACTACTCAAAAAAATATCATTGACTTTAAAAAAAAAAAAAATCTCTCTAGAGCAACAAGTGCAAAGGAACAGAACTCGCCCCCCAAAAGCATCCAATTTCAATCTGAAAATCCCCAAACACCCCTGCCCCGCGGCAGTCGGCCCCCAGCCGGGCCACCCTATCCGCAGTAGTTACTGGTAGAATAAAAGTGGGGGACGCGGAGGGGCGGCGGGAATGGAAAGGGCGTTGGCACAGAGCGCGGAAGGAAGGACGCAGCCGAGGAGCGAGCCAGCGCTTCAGTCCCGGCAGCTCCAAGAAGCCACGTGGTCGGGCGGGGGCCGCGCCTGCCCCGCGCGCGGCGGCCTCCAGGGGGCAGTGTCGGCCACGCCGGACGGGCTCCCGGGCTCTAAAACCCGCGGGCGGGCGGCGCGGCTCTCGCGGAGGTCAGATGATGAAACACTGCTTCCTCCTAAGGATCTTGGGTCATCTCTCTGAGTTTTTAAAATTGATTTTGAGGCTTTTTGAGATCGGAATTAGAGGAAAAGCAGGCATTCACACAAATGTCGTGGCCCGGTTGAACCCTGCCAGTGAGTGACGTGTCAGCTTTTCTGAAATAGCTCCGCTCCCAGACAGTTCCAGAGGCCAGTCTGCCAGAATCCAGCACCCGAGAGAGGGTCCCCAAGGCAGAGAGGACCACGGGGAGCTGGCGGGCTGACCTTCGACCTCCACCTGCCTGGATTTTAAAGTCCCAGGCGAGAAACCGCAGCCTAAGAACCTCCATCGATCTCTGAACCCCTGCTTTCACAAGGTCTGGGTCACGTCACTCAGATTCCAGAGTGCGGGCCCCAGCTCCTGCCCTACAGGTCGTGGAATCCCCAATTCCGGGATCTCCAGAGCCAAAAAAAAAAAAAAAAAAACCTGCTACTAATGAGAATACTCTGCCTACCCCCCAAAACACACAGTTGGGCACACAAACTGTAAAGACACCACACCTTCATTGTCTGCCACAAAGGAAGGGCCTCTGGTTGTAAAAATTCCAGGGCAGGTCAGGGGGACTGGCCATTCCAAAAGAGATTCTTTGACGTAGGTGGGGGCCTCCCCCACTCCCCTGGCTCCCAGGTCCTCAGATTCCTCTGCATCCAGATCATCAGGTCTACATACCTTTGCATCTCTGGACCATCCACCTAGGTGAGTATTTTTCAAATGGATAAGGATCCAGGGCCATAAAAGGTTCAGAATTTTAATTACCTGCTGACTGCTGGGAAAATATTTACCTTGGGCAAATACAATGCAGATAACTAAGGATAAAAGGAAGTACAATTATATTGCAATGGGTCTCTGCCCTAAGGGGCTGGAGGTGATTCACAAGAATGGAGGTGATTCACAAGAATGCCTTGACCCACAGAAATGTACCTTACTGCTTTTAAAGAGCAGAATGCAAAGATGAACTGATTGCAGCCCCAGAAAGAACACGTAGCTGTGTGGAACATGGTGACAGAGATAGGAAGGAAATTCAGAATGTTCGTTGGATTCTTTTTTTGTTTGCAAGTGCTTCCTCACAGTAATTAACCAAATATGACAGCACGGATCCATGAGCTAGGTTCAGGCCCTGGCCTTATTTATTTATTTATTTATTTATTTATTTATTTTAATGAACCTCAATGGGTTTTACATTTGAAGAATGAAGAAAAGAAAGAGGAGGAGGGAAAAAAGTCCAAGATTGTATTATGCAAATATACATTTATCAAATCAGTCATTTTTCACTATGAATATGCCAAATTCTAAAACACAGGAAAGCCAATGTATGAATATAAGCTTTCTGCATTTGGGATGTATTAAGTACAGTGTGAAGAAAAAACTTCAAATGTATATCAACAAAGGGGTCGGGGAGATCAAGAAATATATTTTTAGCACTCTACCAGTTTTAACATTCTTGCCTAGGAGGAGCTGAGAGAAGAGAAAGACCACATTTGTTGATGGGTTTCAAGAAAACTGTGTCTCTGGGTGAAATTATCTGTTTACTCCCATGACCTGCAACCGAAGGAATTTTACTCTTGAAGATAACTAAAGACAAATGGTAATTATCAAGCCTTGCTATCACGTTGCAAAACCCAAGGGCTAGTCCTTTTGCCTGTCAATTACAGCCTGGATTAATTGATTAGTAGGAAAGCTGCAGTTGTACACGTGAGACAATTGAGGTTAGCCTGGCAGAAAAATCTATAAGTGACTCACAAGACAGGAAGAGGAAGCAAAACCAACCTTCATCAACTTTATCAAGATGATGTGGATAAAATTATGTCCAGTTTGCAACTGATGCAAGACATGTTGTTTTCAAATAACAAGGGATTTGTGGATAGTAATTCCCCATGGGGTGATGGTCACTCCAAATAGCTTCAGATAGATGATAAAGGGAACCTTGATGGATGATGATAGAGCCACACAGGGCATTCGGAAACGTGTCATTAGGGATGTTCCTCCCAAGCCCTTGCAGAATATATCAACAGGCACACAGGGATAATGTGAGGATGAGTCACCAGTAGTTAGTCACCCTGCATGTTTCCATGAACGAACTAAAATTATAAAACTAGTACATGCAAAAAAAAAAAAAATCTGAAAATAGAGTCAGCTTAGCAAGCATGGTTGGCAGCTTCAGGACTGATAAACCAGGTTGGGAATTCAGATTTGTTCCCCCATCAAATGAATGGATTCCCAATGTACCACACAAATCTAGTTGATACATAAAATATCTGAAGGTTTGTACCCATGGCTCAGCACTGTTCTGTGCAACCACAACACACGCAACTCCCAAGCTTCTTCCTTTGGGATTCCCCCTTAGGCTTCTGTGGCAGAAGCAGGTTCCCTGTCAGCCCCAGGACAGTAGTGAGGGTTTTACTAAGTTGCTGAGGCTAGACTTGAACTTGCAATTCTCGTGCCTCAGTCTCCTGAGTTGCTTGGGATTAAGGCATGCACCACCACACCCAGCTTAATACAGCTTCTTCAAGTCTCTGATGCTGACTTCCTCTTCTGTCTGCTCTTCCACTTTCAAGGTCCCGGGGAATTACCCTGGGTCCACTCCAGCAAGCCCGAATGATCTCCCCATTTCTTTCTTTCTTTCTTTTTTTTTTTTTTTGTGTGTGTGGTGTTGAGGATTGAACCCAGGCCTTATGCATGTGAGGCAAGCACTCTACCAACTGAGCTATATCCCCAGCCCCTTGATTTTCCCATTTCAAGGTAGCTGATCAGCAACCTTAGTTCCATCAAGAGCCTTAATTTCTCTTTGCCATGTAACCTAACATAGTCACAGGTTCTGGGGATAAGGATGTGGACATCTTTGAGGGGCCACTAATCTGCCTTCTAAAGGGTCCTGAAGATTTTGGTCTTGCCCCTTTGCAGAATTCTCTTCCCACAATTGCCAAAAATCAAACAGTACTTTCACGCTGTTGTTTAAAATCCTTCCCTGCTACCAGTTTCTTGTGGAAGAAGTCCATACTCCTCACCCAGCTCATGGGGCTCCCAGGGACAGCCCTGCTTCCTGCTCCGCCTCAAATCCTGCCGCTCCTCCACCAGCCCGAGGGTTCAGGGATGCAGTGGTGGACAAGTTCAGAAATAAGGTTGCCCTCCAAGTCAGTCCACAGTGAAGCCCACACGTGAGCATTTGAAACAGACAACAAATCAACACTGTTCACACCTCCATGCCTTTGCACAAACAGCTCCTTTGATTGAAGTGCCTGCCCTTCCCAAAGTCCCCTGAAGAACCACATCCATCCTTCATGACCCAAGCTCTACGCAGGACATACCTCTACCAAAAAAAAAAAAAAAAAAAAAAATCCATTTAACAAGTCATCCTGCATTTTTAAAAAACCATTTGCTAAATCTGGACACCTAAAGATTCTCTCAAGATTCAGTGCTTGGGCTCCTCCTCACTTTCTACACTCCACTCCTCGTGCCCTGAGGATCTGGGGCTCCCTCTGCCTCTGGGCCCCCTGGCTCCTAGCCTGCACTCTGTCGTGCATTGATCTCACTGTGGCATATGTGCTTATATTTATTCCCCTCTCTAGAACATGAGCCCCAGGAAGTTATGAACCACATTTTTGTTACCTTGCCACTCATTGCAGAAAAATCAGAGACTCCAGGTAACAAACAAATAAATAAATAAATCACTTGGATGTGAATCTGCAGCACAGGGTCCTGCTTTTGAGCCTCTAGTGAGAATTTGAAACCAATGTAGAAAATAAGACTGTAAATTCAGTTACAAAACTCGAGACTCTTTTTTATTCCAAATTAACACTGTTCACACCTCCATGCCTTCTAGGCAAGTTCTCTCTGCTTCTAGGCAAGTTCACATCAATAACCAAGTAGTCCCAGAGAGAAAACCTTGGCCCCCAAAGAAGACCCCCCCACACACATCCACTATTCTCATCCGATTCATTTGAGGAATTCATGCATAACATGGGCAGGAAGTTGTAATAAAAAATTCCCAAAAGTTTGAAATCCATTGGTCCCTTCGTCACTATCTTTCTTGGTTGTGAATGATGATGGAATCAGCTTACAAAACCAGATTCTTCTTAAACCACAAATCCATCTGAAATGCATTCATTTCACGCTTCATCAGTTTCAAGGCCTGAATATTTTGCAATTATATCAGTGTTGATAAATGTTAAATATTAACCAGAGAACCCAAAAGTTATCGCTTAATGTCTACTGCCAAAGAACAAGAATTTCAGACCGTCCTCCCCGTGGGTGACAAGGCACATGGAAAAATCATGGGTCTGAAGAAATGCATTGATCCTCATGTTAAGAATTACATTTCTACTTTTTTAGACTAATCAAAGAGAAAGAGAGAGGGGTAAGGGGAAGAGAAAGAGGGAGAAAGAAAAGAAAGAGGGAATGTGCTGAGGTTCTCTCTGGCTCCTCAGAGTGAGAGGCAGAGGCAGTAATCATGCTCTGACTCTGAAAAACCAAATAGAATAAAGAAGTGACGGCAAAGCTGCCTGCCTGCATCCCCCCCCTCCCGGTGACTCAACCACCCAGGAAAGGAGCAGAGCAAAACCCACCAGGGATGACACAGAATCGATGCTTGATAAACGTTTATTGGGTGGATAAGTGGATAATCACCTGCACCCGCTAGCTGCCCAAGCCCACCCTAGTTGCAAACATAAGCCCACACCCACACCCTTGCAAGGGAAGCACCAATAACCAAGCACAGTGGCTCACGCCTGTGAGCCCAGCTACTTCTGAGGGAGGCTGAGGCAGGAGGATCACAAATTCAAAACCAACCTGGGCAAGTTGGTGAGACCCTGTCTCAAAATAAAAAACAAAAAGGGCTGGAGGTGTGGATCAGTGGTAAAGCACTCAGGGTTCAATCCCCGGTACTAAAAAGAAAGAAAGGGAGGGAGGGAGAAGAAAGAAGGGTGGAGAAAGGCAGGGGAGGGGGGGAGAGAGAGAGAAAAAAAAAGAAAAAGTGGAAGAAAGAAAGAGAGAGAGAAAGAAAGAAAGAGAGAAAGAAAAGAGAAAAGAAAAGAAAGATGGGCACCGATAGAGTCTCTGCTCAGCCTCCAACCGAGGAGGCTGGGGCTATAATCATGCGTGCTCTGAAAAGCCACCTCATGGAAGGTAGCCCTTTAGCTGCAGGTGTTTGTTTCCTCTGGCACCGCAATATGCAATTTCCCATTTTTAGAACAATGCTCCAAAGAACAGCCACAAAAACAACCTTCAGAGGGGGCGGTTTTCTTCCTGGCCATGGCTACAGCCCTGTAAAACAACAACAAAGAGATTTTTATTCAAAACATTATTTGCATGTCTCCGTACAACCAGGACGCTTTGCACAGGACCCTCGCCCTTTGGTAGAGCGTCGAAACAAACTCTTGCATTTGGAGAAGGATCTGGAAGCTCCTGCTCTTGGTTCTGTTGGGGTCTGCACGTGCCTCCCCCTGCCTGGTTTTCCCCGCAGCTGGCGAGGGCAGAAAGGAAGCTTTGTGGAAAGCCAGGGCCTGTCCTTTGGGTGCCCCTGTTCAAGTCCGAGGCCAGAAGAGGACAGTGTGTTCTCAAGAACATCCAAATAGAAAATGAAGGTGAGGAACCAGGAAGAGATCCACCCTCCTGAGCCTCAGCCATGAAGAAATCTTCTTTAGGAGCCGGAGATGTAGAGCAACTTACCTGGCACTTGCAAGGCCTGCGTTCCACCCCCAGCATCGCAGAAAAAAAAATTAAATAGATAAGGAACAAGTAATCCCTTCTGTTATCAACTCCAAACTGACTTTCTCTCTTCCCTTTCCTCTTTAGGCTTCCTAAACCCATACAAAACTTCAGGAGTCCCTCATCTCTCATCAATCACACCCTCCCCTTCCCCCTGAGCCTACCTGCTCCAGCCTGAGTCAGGCGCAGGTCACCACCCCTGGGACCCACACTGGCCGAGTCCCTCACCTCCCATGAGCACCTTAGGGGAGGCCTCATCTGGAGCCAGTCTTCCTTTCCAACTTTATCTTCCACTAATTCCTAATGCATCTTAGGCACCCATCAAAATAGCCTGCTAACTATTCCCAAGCTCCATCTCTGCTCTCTAGGATTCTCTCTCCTCGGGCCCTCCACTTGGAAGGACACTTCCGATTCTCTACCCATTTTGTGTGGCCATCTAATTCAAAATGACCCACCCAAACACTGAGATTCTGCCCCATTCTGTCAGCATATGCACCCTTTGTGGAGAAATTATTCACACAGTTTTTATTCCAATTAAATTTCAAATTAATTAATATAATAAAAAATGTGTGTTGATTGTCAAGAGGGTGCTGTGGTTTGGATGTGGTGAGTGGGATGCCAAGAGGTCTTCTCCAGAGCAGAGCTGCTGGTGCCATGTCCTTGAGCCTCCAGAGCTAACAGTGAGCTAATTAAGCCTCAAGCATTTTGTTATAGTAACTCAAACACACTAACACATAGAGGGGAGGTGTTAAGCCTCTGTAAGAGCCTTGGAAGGAGCGGGCCACCAATGAAGCAAAAACTGTGATATCTCTACCCTTCTCTCTACTGAGCACTTGCTATAAACCTGTTGCTGAACTGAGCACTTCCTAAGGGTGGCCTGTTTTAATCCCCACAATGAGACTGCAAGGTAAATGCCACTGTCTCCTTTATGCAGACCAGACACAAAGGCTTTGCGAAGTTAAATAACTGTTCAGGAGCCTCACAGTTTAAAAGGAGAACTGGAACTTAAACGTGGCTCACAATATTGATCGCTATAGCCCACCCCCTTTCTTTCTCAGAGAATTTTTAACAGAATGGTTGGGATGAACAGTGTGGGTAGGAAGCTGTGGATCTTTTTCCACTGGAACAAATTTATGGAAAGGGTGCATTAAGAGATTGGGTTCCCTAGTCCATTTTTTTTAAAGAATTAGGGGGATTTTAGGCTCCTGGAATACCAGGACCCGTGATGAAGTTCTCTTTAAAGAATGGACTCTCCAACACCTGATGTTTAAGGAAGTTGTCGGCAAAGCAGAAAACCAAGAATCACCCTCAAGTTCCCAAGCCAAGTGGCATCAGTGCAGAATGTGGCATTCGAGTCCTGGCTCCTATACTCACCAGCGATGAGATTCACATGAGTTATTTAACATAGCTAAGCCTCAGTTTCTTTATCTGTAAAATGAGAAAACATCTGTTTGACAGATGCTTTGTATGGGATTAAGGGAAATAAAGCAAGTTGATATCTATCGAGTGTTCAGTAAATAATTGTTGTTATTGCTTCCCTTGGACATAATCATCTGCATTTCTTTTCACTTTTTCTTAAATAGACGTATCATATACATTCAGTAAATCACATAAAGGGACCCATCTTTTTTTTTTTTTTAAAGAGAGAGAGAGAGAATTTTTTAATATTTATTTTTTAGTTTTCGGCACAACATCTTGTTTGTATGTGGTGTTGAGGATCGAACCTGGGCCACACGCATGCCAGGCGAGGGAGCTACCGCTTGAGCCACATCCCCGGCCCAAGGGACCCATCTTAATGGACAGCTTGACCATCATGTACATACATGCATTCATATAACCAACACCGGCTCTGTAAAAAGGGGACAGTGGAACTTACAGCACCCCAAAATGTTCCCTCATGCACCTGCCCAGTCCATATCCCAACCAGACATTACCAGGGTCTAACTCATCATAGGTTAGATTAGCCTCTTCTTGAACTTTGCATTTGTGGAATCAGAGAATGCATAATCTTTCCATCATTGTGAGTATTCTCATATAAGAACATGCCACCATTTTTTTTCTGGCCTTACATTGATGGGAATTTGAGGTGTTGCAAGTGTGTAGAAACACCTTGAATATTCTTATATTTATCTTTTGTGCACATTGCGGGCAAGTTCTGTGGATTAAACACAAGCGTCCCTACTATTGAGCTACACCCCCGGCCCTTTTTAATTTTTTTTTTTTTAATTTTGTTTTGAGACAGGGTCTCACTAATTCTACCAACGCTGGTCTCAAACTTCCATCCCTCCTACCTCAGCCTCCCAAGTAGCTAGTTGGATATATCTTTTGCTTGGCATGGGGAATATTTACCCGGGAGTAGAATTACTGGGTTGTAGAGTAGATTATCTGTAGCTTAAACAGAACCTGCCAAAGTGTTTTCCTAAATGATTGTACCACTTCCCTACACCCACAGTGAGACACGGCCGTTTCGAATGTTCCACAGCCTCAGCCACGTCTGGTCCTGCAGTCCTCTCACTTCAGCCTCTCTAGTAGGTGGGTAGTAGTGTCCCACTGTGGTCTTGATTGGCATTTTCCTGATGAGTGGTTGTGCTGAGCACCTTTGCATAGGTATTTGGCTACCTGCATATCCTCTTTAGTGAATGTCTTTTCAGGTCTTTTGCCCATTTTTAATCAGTTTTCTTTTTCTGATTGATTTGTAGTTCTTCATCTATTCTGGAAACAAATACTTTGGCAAATAAACACATTGCAGGTATATAGATCATCTCTGAGTTCGAGCTTGCCTTTTCATTTTTTATTAGTAGTAATAGTATTTTTAATAGCATTTTCTGGTGCTGGGGTTGAACCCAGAACCTCATGCATATGAGCTGTATCCTGTGTCCCCTTTTCATTTTTCAAATGGCTCCTTTTGATGGAGAGAGACTTTTAATTCTTTTTTAAAATATTTATTTTTTAGTTGTAGTTGGACACAATGCATTTATTTTTATGTGGTGCTGAGGGTCGAACCCAGGGACTCACACGTGCTAGGCAAGTGCTCTCCTGCTAAGTCACAACCCCAGCCCCAGACTTTCAATTTTGATAAAATCCAATTCATTGACTTTTTGTGTTCTGTTTTAGAAAATTTTTTTTTCCCATCCTTAAAGCTGTGAAGACATTCTCTCTCTGTTTCTATCTTTGAATCTTGCTTTACGTGACATCTTCCTCTAGAGCTGGACATAACGGGCTTGTTGTTATTGCATTAAGGAGCAAAGGTCTTGTAGGAAAACAAGTCATGACGGAGCTCCCATGTTAGAGCTCAGTTGGTGATGATCACCAGGGACTTTGGACATCCAGTGTTACCCTAAGGCAGTCATGTGACACCAACCTGCACCACTGCCGACCTGGCTGCATTGCTAAAATTCCATAAGTCCTGTTATGGTTTGGATCTGGAATCTGCCCCCAGAGCACCAGTGTTCAAAACTTGGCCCTCAATGCAGCGATGTTCGGAGGGGAGGCTTTGGGGAAGTGATTGGATGATGGGGACTGCAACCTCGTCAGTGGGTTAATCCATTCACAGATTGATAATTTGAATGGGCTACTGAGAGGAGGCAGGGCTTGGCTGGAGGCAGTAGCCCAGTAGAGGTGTATTCTTGGGGACTTTATCTGCCTCACTCCCTGTCTGCTTCCCAACGGCTCAAGGCTAAGCCCTTCCGCCGTGAGGTTTCTGTCTTGGAGCCAACCAACCATGGACAACCTCTGACACCAGGAGCCAAAATAATAAACCTTTCCTCCTCCAAGTTGTTTGTGACAGGTATTTTGGTCACAGGGGTAAAAAAGTTGACTAATACAGGTCCCTAACTGGGGGTGGCATCTTCCCAAGCAAACCATGAAGGACAAGGGAGAGTGGCATCAATTCCCCTGTGTTAGTCAGAGCTCTGATATTATAATGAAATAACCAAGACAGTTGACTCATGAAAAGAAGAAGGTTTCCTTTGGCCCATGGTTTCAGAGGTTCCTGTTCAAGATCCAGCAGAGCCTCTGCTTCGGGTTTCTGTTGGGGGTGCCAGATGCTGACGGCAGGGAGCGCCTGGTACAGCAAACCGCTCTCTTTAGAGCCAGAAAGTGAGAAAGAAGGAGGGGCCAGTGTCTTGTTTGAGGGCCTCGTGACTTTTCACAAGCTTCCACCACCTCCCTGAGGACCAAATCTTTAACCCATGAACCCTTTGGGGGGCGTTCAGCATCCAAGTACAGCACCCCTCAACCCTGGTTTGTACTGAGGCCAGCCCCTGAAACGCCACTCACCCAGCTCTAACCATTTGACCGCACATCCTCCCCACTTGGTGACTTCTCTGTTCTCTCCTACATAAAGCTTCTGCCATGCATTTTGGTTTCTCCCTAGATTTCTCCTTTTATTTATTCAACCATTTATTACTTGTAGGGCATTTATGCATTTGCTTTCTTCCTCTCCTCCCTTCAAACCATCTCAGTACTATTGACATTTTGGACTGGACCATTCTTTGCTGGGGGGCGGGGGGTTGTCCTGGGTGCTATAGGACACACATCTCTCCCTGCTTCTCTCTCCTGCTTTGTCCTCCTCTTCTCACCGTCAACCAAGAGGCCTGAAGGAAAAGTGAGGGGTGGCAGGGCTGGGAGGCAGAATCATTGCTTTCTCAAGCCTAACGTGTCCTTAGATATGATCGGACGCAACCCCCTCATTTTACACATGAGGGAGCGATCCAGAGAGGGGGAGGGAGAGGATGTGTCAGAGCCCAAAACGTGGGAGAACAAGTGCCAGGCCAAACAGGAAGTCGGCCTTCCAGGGCCTGCAGCACAATTTCCAGTCCCACCGGGAACCTGGGATTGCTTCCCACAGCTCCTTTCTCCCTCCAACTCTTTCTGCCCTTCCAGAAACAGCCCATGACTAGACGGATCCAACAAGCCCCCAGAACATGCCCACCAGTCTCCATCCCCGGGAGCCCGTTTCTGAGCCTCCTCTGGACAAAGATGACCACTGATTACATCATGGATATTTCATGGTGACTCGTGCCATCATCGTATCTTAGTGCAATCCTATGATCATGAGGGAAAGGATGGTCGTGCCACCTGGCTGCACCTGTCCCAGTGGAGACAGCAGAGATCCAGAGAGAGCAGGAGGGTAACTGGAGGCAGTGCCTGTCCTGGTCCTGTCTCCATGCAGGCAGACGATAAGCTCCCAGGGTGTGAGAGCCTCAACCAAAACCTCCTCCTACAGTCTGTACCCCAGAGATTCACGTGCTGGAAGCCTTGTCCCCAAGGTAATGGTATTGAGAAGTGGCGGGACCTTTAAAAGGCGGGGCCTGGGGGGAGATGATTAGGTCATGGGGGCACCACCCTTATGAGCAAATCTCTTGATCTCAGACTGGGTTAGGTCTCATGGGAGTAATTGAGGTCTAAAGGGACTGGATTATTTACCTTGAGGAGTGCTCTTACCAAGCAGGTCGGCCTCCCCTGTCCCTCCCTCCCTCCCTCGTGTACTCCCTCCCCACAAGTGCACTTCCCTTTTCTGCTTCCCCACCACTGTGCCACGGCATGAAGCCCTCATCAGAAGCCAAGCGGATGCTGACACCTTTCTAACCTCCAGAACCAGGAGCCAAAATACACCTTTAAAAAAAATAATAACTTACCCAGCCTCAGGTTATGTTATGATAGCAATGAAAACTGAACTAACACACCTCCCAAGTTACAGTGAGTTACGGTGATTGTCAACATTGGCGGAGCATTTACTATACACTAGGTGTTGTCCTAAACATAAGGACTCAGCTCCATGTCACCAAGGCCTCCAAAGCAGCCGCTGTCATTCTCCCATGTTAGAATGCTGATAGGAAGCCCAGGGAATGCCTGGCCAAGCAGCAGCGCTGTTAGCTCTGGAGCATCTTGAATGGGACACAAGTCACACACATCACCCTACTCCCCCCGCCAACATGGCCGTCAGACGCGCCTGGAGACCCTGCTGTGGACCTACACAGAGAACTCACACGATGCCCAGGCAGTTCAAGATGGCTCCAGTGGTACCTGTTGGGCTTCCCTCACAGCCATGAAAAAAGTTTCTTTGTAATCAAACTCAAGGCCTTAAAAACAGATCTGTGTGAAGACGAATTTTAAACAACAACAACAACAAATAAGAATGGCACCAGGACAGGGAGAGCGTGGAACATGGGTGATGTAAGCATGGGACCCCCTCCTCCTGTCACCCTCAGGATGGCTGCCCCCCATAGCCATCTCAGGGTGGCCTCGCCCCTCCCGCCTCATCTTCCACCTGCCACTTCCACCTCATCCTTCCCACGAGGCTCCACAGGCTGGGACCTCGGTCACCCTCCCCTGTAGCCTCTCTTCTCCTCTCCGCATGCGGGTCCCTCACTTCACAACTCTTTTTCTGATGATGAAGGGTCTAGAAGGGCTGGTCAATGTACTGGAATCTACAAAGAAAGGCCAAGTGTGAAGGCAGGGGCGGGAAGCCCCACCCCACTCCCTGGACACAGGCCTCCTGCCCCCCGCTGGCCTTACAAGCCTGGCTGTGGACATACCAGCTGCAGCGCAGGACCCTTCCACCAGGGAGAGGTTCTCAGGAGCCTCCTCTGTCCTCCTCGGCTGGGGGTGTGGCAGCAGCAGGCTCTTGGCTCCAGACCGAGGTCCTGAGGGAGCTGGCAGCTCCAGGCCCCTCCACCCAGCTGCCTGAGAACCTGGTAGCCCCTGGACTGTCCTTCCTTGGCCATCAGGGACAGTTCCACAAGAACTTGTATACATGAGACGGGGGTGAAGGGGACTTTTTCCAC
This sequence comes from Marmota flaviventris, assembly GCF_047511675.1. Lineage (NCBI taxonomy): Eukaryota > Metazoa > Chordata > Mammalia > Rodentia > Sciuridae > Marmota > Marmota flaviventris. The sequence continues at coordinate 10,492,076 of NC_092506.1, read as the reverse complement.
AAGCGGGGACCCAAACCAGCCCCAAACCCCACTGTCCCCAGAGATTCTCAGAGTCCAGAGTCAAACCCCATCTGCCCCAACGCCAGCGCTGGGCTATTGTACTCTGTGGAGCGCCAGCCTCCCCCACAGCTGGGCGGGTGCCCAGCCAAGGAAGCCTGGGCCTCGGTGTTCAGGGCATTGTTCTCCCTTAGAAGAGGATCTCGAAAGCAGAAGGAAATTAGAAACAACCGCACAATGAATCCCAGATTCTCTTTCTCTCTGCTCCGGCTGCCAGGACTAGGAGCAGGCCCCGCCCAGCACTTTTGGCCTTCCAGGATGTCCGTGCCACGGGGAAGGGCTGCTCCCAGAGGCCTCCCAGTTCTTGATTTCCATGGCACACCTTGTTTTTCTCCAGCTAGGTGCTGATTTCTTGAGGGCAAAGATGCACCTGAAGCTTCTTTTCCACCTGGCACAAGTTCCAGGTCCTCCCGTGTTTGTTGACTGACTGACTGATTCCATGGGGGGCGGATGTGACCATAGGAGAGCCAGACACTTTCCCAAGAACTTCCCAGGTACAGACTCAAGGAATCCCCATTTAGCTTTCTGTTTAGAGAAAGATGCAGGCACCAGACAGCCCAGGCAAGGAGCAGGAAGGATCTGATAGGAGCAACTTTGATGGGAACAGAGGGATCCTGCTCCTCACTGGTTCCCAACCTCCCCGACAACACCACAGACACACACAGAGCCCGGCTTAGCTCAAAGTCCTGCCCCACCTGCCAGAAGAAGGGGGTGGCTTCAGAGAGAACTTTTCCTTTCTGAACTCGTACCCATGAGACAGCCCGGATGTGAATGCCAGAAGAGGAGACCCACGGAGCAGGCATTAATCAGGCCAGCGTAGCATCTGAGCATTCCTACCAAGAACTTTGTCTTAAAAATGCACTTTCTTTTTCTGTTGGTGCCATTATTCATTTAAACATAATGTTATGTTTTATGCCTCCTACGTAAATAGACACCAGCCTCAAATGTTGTGGAATATTGAGCTCATATATCGAGTCAAACTTCTGTTTGCTTTTTGCTGCATCCATGGCTACCATCTGAATAAATAGAAGAGAAAGATTTGGCTGTCAGTCCTACTAGCTGGGCCCCATGCCATCATTCCCCAAAACAAAGGGGGAAAAGATGCCAGAAGTAAAGAACAGGGGGAATGGTGACGAAAAGCACCATCCTAGGCCGGGCTACTGGGCTCCTCCAGGGACGGGTGGTGGAAGGGCCGAGAAGGTGTTTGGTTAATCTCCATGAGGAGCCAGCACACTTTATAACAGTGGGCAGGGAGCCTGGCACGCTGGCACAGGCCCGTGATCCCAATAACGAGGGAGGCTGAGGCAGGAGGATCGCAAGTTAGAGACCATACACATCAACTTAGCGAGACCCTAATCTCAAAAAATAAAAAGTGCTAGGGATGTGGTTTGGTGGTAAAGTGCCCCTGGGTTCAATCTTCAGGAACTCCCCCCCAAAAAAGAAAAAAAAAAAGTGAGCAGAGGATGGAGGTGAGCTGCCACTTCCCAACCCTCTGCAGATGAAGGCACAGACTTAGAGGAGGCCAAAGAATCCCAACTTGTAAGTACTAATCCTGAGCCCCAAGCCCTGTTTGCCCAAGTCATGGTTCATTCTCTCCAGCCTGCAGCCTACCCAGCTCCCCAGGACCTGCTGGGGCCAGGCTGCTTAAGTGATCTACACCCTGAGATTGTGTCCATAAAAGCCCCACCCATGGCTGGGCACATGGCAGTTCCATCCATCTGGAAAGAAGACCCAAGCCCAGGGCTTTGTCTTTGGACTTCCTAGTGTAAAACTCTAAATGTGAGACCTCTTTGGGGGGTGGGTACTGGGGATTTAACCCAGGGGCATTTTACTACTGAGTCACATCCCCGGCCCTTTTTATTTTTATCTTTTAAATTTTGAGATAGGGTCTCACTAAATTGCTTAGGGCCTTACTAAGTTGCTGGGGCTGGCTTTGAACTTGCCATCCTCCCATCTCAGCTTCCTGAGTCACTGGAATCACAGGCCTGCACCACTTTGCGCAACCTAAATGTGGTTGATATCAGGATGTTACAAAGAGGAGGAGAAAGTCAAGATCATGGATTCAGTCTCCAAATGAGCCGACCCATTTCACAAGCTGAGAGCAATCTCCATCCTGGCTGGGCTCACCATCCTGCCCTCCTGCCCTCCTGTCTGAGAAGGCATCTGAATCTTCTCAGAAAAGTCTTCCCATTGGTCACAGTGTCAGCCATCACCTTGGCAATTTGATCTCTTTCAGGGGATGCAGGATCAACTAGCCTGTCTTGCTTCAAATCTTCACCCTCTCCCCTGCTGGCCCCTTTCTCAGCCTATACTCATCTTCAAGTCAGCCCCAAACTGAAAAGCTTTCCTGAGTCTACCTCCTGAGTCCAGTGACTGTCCCCACTCCATTCTCACCTTTAACAGCAAACAGTCTTCGCCTCCTGAATGGCTCCCCATGATTCTGAAGAGCCTGCAGTCTGCAGTGAAGGTCAGCAACCCCTGGGAACCACCCTCTCAAGAGCCTCAGGTGGAGTCCACTGAGCATCAAGTCCGGAGGCTCCTTCTCAGCATTCATCCCACCTGCCCCCCCACCCCGCATCAATTAACCCAGCAGAAAGTCTCTCCTTATGGGTGTGCCTACGGCCAACACTGCTTCTCCACACCATTCCCCTTCTTGGATGGCTAAATCTTTTTTTGTCGAGGAAAAAGGTTCTTTGATATCAGCAAGATGGGCACAGCCCCTGGTCCCAGAATTGTGGGATCTAGAGAAGATTAGCTGGGGTCTTCTACCGCCATCTGCGCCCACCAGTAAGAAGGACATGAGCAGATTGTGTGTTCTGTGCTGCTTGCTATTTGCTGCTGTGGACTCAGCCACAGGAGAACATAATGCCCAAAGCTGAGGGAAGGTGGAGGGGACCCCAGAGACATTGATCGACATGGACACTGCTGCTGGCATCCAAACTTCGAGAAAAAGAGTCCCTCTTATCTAAATCCCCACTGGACAGGTTTGCTGTTACTTGCAGCCAAAAGCACCCCCAGCTGTGTTAGCTTCTCATCACTGTGACCAAAATACCTGACAAGTACAACTTAGAGGAAGGAAAGCTTCCTTGGGGCTCACAGTTTCAGAGATTTAGTTTGTGGCTGGCCAATTCCAATTGCTCTGGGCCCAAGATGAGGCAGAACATCATGGAGGAAGGGCATGATGAAGAATGCTGCTCGGATCGTCCAGGAAGAAGGGAGAGAGTAATGAGCTAGAGACAAAATATAACCCCAAGGGTACACCCCCAGTGACCTACTTCCTCCAGCCACACCCTACCTGCTCACAGTCACCATCTAGTACAGTAGTCCTCTCAACTGTTAAGCCATCGAGTGGATTAAACCAGTGATTAGGTTACAGCTCTCATAGTCTGATCATTTCACCTCTGAACATTTCTGAATTAACGTGTGAGTTGACGCAAACAATAACACCAACCCACGTATCCCTCCTCCCTTGGTTAGTGGCATCCTCCTTCTGTCCCTTATTCTCAGGTCTCCTTCACATCCCCTCTGCTCACACCCCACCTTCCCTCCCCTGGAGACCTTCCATAGCCTCCTGGTCTCTGGTCCCTTCCATCGGTTCTCTCTTGTGTCCCCTGTGGGGTCTGTCCCCACTCAGCTGCAGCAAAACTGAAACCAGAGAGGGAGGCAGGAGGCGACCTCAGAGAAGCAGCTGTGGAACAAAGCCAGGTAGGAACAGGGTCACCCAGACACGAGCCGAAGAGGCACCAGTGACAGAGAATCAGGTGCTCAGGCTGGTAACCACAGCAACCAGGGAGGGCATGGGCAGATGGTGGAAACACACCCCCTTCTGCACCCTCCTCTGGTGAGAGCGGTTTTATGAGCTCAGTTTTCTGGTGCCAACCTATGCAGTTTCAAAGGTACCACCCAGCACCTGGCTTGCCAGGGGACACCCTAAAATAGATAACAGAAACACAAATAACAATGACTAACACTTACTGAGCTCTTATAATGTTCCAGGCACTGTGCCAAATTTTATATATGTTCCCCCAATAAAAGAACCATATGCAGTAAATATTGCAGATGAGGACACTGAGGATTAGGGGGACTAAGGAGCAGTTATCAGCAATGGCTCAGGGTTGGACAGCTGGCTTGACTCAGCCCTGCTGCTGTGTGAACAGGCTCTGTGAACTCTCCTAGCCTCCCCTGTAAGTGGAATTAAATGACTCACGTTAAAGCATTTAGCTAATGCCTAGCACAAAGAAAGTGCTCAATATTGGGCATTGCCATCGCTGCTATTATGATTACGATTAGAACAAAGAAGAGCTGTATAAAAAATCTCCAGTGGCTCCCTCCTCCCTGCACGCAGGCCTGGCCATCAATCTACCTAAGCAAGTTACCCCAGCCACACTGTGCTGCTCACCATCTCCTGATGGCCCAGGCCTGTGTGCACCTCCCATGCCTGGAACGCCCTCCTCTTGCTCCTCCACTGGGAAGGAGAGAGGAAGTCATCAGCAGAGAGGTTCAAGAGCCACCAGCCCTAGGCTTATTGGACTTACCTGCTGAGATATATTCATCGTCTTTACATTCTGGACACTTTAGCACAGCACCAGACACTCAGTAGATGCTGACTTTGCAGTCAAAGTCAAAAGCTCATTACCTTTTATCTGTTTATATGGGGACTCACTGTTACCCAAGCTAGTTGCAAACTTTTTGTTTTTAATATTTATTTTATTTTTTGGCAGTGCTGGGGATGGAACTCAGGGCCTTGCACGTGCTAGGTAATCACTCTACCACTGAGCTATATCCCAGCCGTAACATTACAGTTTTCAATTTATTGTTTATTAGTGCCTTTTGATTATACATACTAGCATGATTCATATGCCATTTTCATACATACACATAGTTTTTTGTGTGTGTGTGTGTGTGCCAGGAATTAAACTCAAGGGTGCTTAACCACTGAGCTATAACCCCAGCCCTTTTTATTTTTTATTTTGAGACAGGGTCTCACTAGATTGCTTATAGCCTTGCTAAGTTGCTGAGGCTGGCTTTGAACCTGTGATCCTCCAGCCTCAGCCTCTCAAGCTGCTGGGATAACAGGCATGCGCCATCACACCTGGCCACATAACATAATTTGATCAATAACCTTCTCCAATCCCTTCCCCTTCCCTCTCCTTCCTTCTCCTGATCTACTTACTCAACTGATCTATAATCCATCTTAATATGAGCTAGCTATATTTCCAATGCTCAGTAGCCACACGTAGCCAGTGGCTGCTGGCTATCACATTAGTTAGCATGGATCTTGATAAAGCCCTTTGCAGTAGTGATCCTTGTCTTTCATGCCATTCACAGAATAGCCCAATAAATGGTGCTACACCAAGAACTCTGTTCTTTTGTTGTTCTTCTTCTTAGTTATACATGACAGGAGAATCTATTTTGATATATTTATAGAAACATGGACTATATCTTATACATTTGTGATAAACACAATGGCAGCTGGGTACAATAGTGCAGGCCTGCAATCCCAGCAACTCAGGAGGATGAGGAAGGAGGATCGCAAGTTCCAGGCCAGCCTGGGCAACTTCATGAGACTGTCTCAAAATACAGAAATAAAAAAGGAAGGGTGTAGCTCAGTGGTAGAGCATCCTTGGTTCAGTCCCTACTATTTGGGGGTGGGGGAGAACCGTCATGGCAAAGGTTGGTAGAGACTCCAGGAAGAGCAAGCATCTTGGGCCTGCCCTTCCAGCAGGGGTTAGTGACTCCACCTCCACAGGCCAAGGACAGGCGTCAGTCTCATCTCTTCTCCACCAAAACTTCAGAATAATCCTTATGGCAAGACTTCAGTTTAAAGAAAACCAACAACATAAGGAACATAAGCCCAGGGGAAAATGTATGGTCAGAGCAAGGCTGCCCTCAGTCTGCTGCTCTTCCAGGGCCCTCCTCACCCCCGTCACTCACCCTGTGCCCATTCTGCCCTTCCCAGTCAACCACTGCAAAATTACTGCTAGTTAATTGCTTGGAATAGTAGATTATTAACAGGATTCTCTCAAAGACCAAAAGCCACACTAGGTGTGGTGGCACACCCCTGCAATCCCAGCAACTCAGGAGGCTGAGGCAGCCGCATCCCAAGTTCAAGGTCAGCCTCAGCAACTAAGCCAGACCCTCAGCAACTTAACAAGACCCTGTCTCAAAAAAAAAAAAGAAAGAAAGAAATTAAAAAGGACTGGGTTGTAGCACAGTGGTAGAGGCCATCTGGGTTCAATTCCTAGTACTTCTCCCCCTCCAAAAAAAACAAAAAGAACAAAAGTCTTTAGTTTAAGGAAATTAACCTCATGGGATAGATGTCACTTTGGGGACCTATGACAGAAAATTAGCAAAATATTCTCAAGAAGCCTGCCTGATAGATCATAAAGCCCACTCCAAAGAGAGTATCAATAATTACTGCAATTATTATATCATTATTATATAATAAAAGTATTTATCAAGTACTTCCTTCATGCCAAGTATTTCACCTTTGTGGTTTCATGTCACCCTCAGAATAATACTGTGTTATGCATGGCTTTATTATCCCCATTTCAGCAAGGGGCAGCCTGAGGCAAAGGCAGTACACCTAGCAAGTGGGTGAGCCAGAGCTGAATGCAGGCTGTCCCCATCTGGACTGAAGTCCTACCCACTGCATTGTCTGCTGTTATGATTCCATGTGTCAGGGGCTTGGGGAGATCTGTTCTATTCCTGTGGTTTCTTACTAGCAGCTGTTTGGGGGGGGAAAGGGTTAGTAGGAGCGGTCACCCAGTGATGGCCTCATTACAGCCTTCGCGGTCAATGCCATATTTTCATCTCAGCCTCTGTCAAAGACTTCTCCTGGGGATGGAGTGCAGCAAGTGCACTGTAGCACGGCCTTCCCATGTAGTGTCTGTGAGAACTGAGAGAGAGCTTTCAAGGGATTTCAGTTCACCCAAAAGAGTGGGTGCAAAGGGGACTCTGGAAACCAGATTTGGGGTTTGAATTCTAGGTCTGGATTTTGTGGACTGTGTGTCAAGGACACATCTCAATAGTGGGGCTGTGTCCTACACACACTCTGCCATGTACCAAGTCAGAAATTCTGAGTTCACCCTGAGGCTGCCCAGGAATTTGAAAAGAATTCCATCTTCAACCCCAGCACCCTCAGAATGACCATGAACAGAGAGATGACCAAAACCCAAACAATTTAAAGAACACCACAGAATGTGAAAGAGAAGCTGAAGATGAAGGAACGGGATTGTTTCATAATGAAAGTTGGAACTTCTGGTCCTCATTCCAGCAATATCCTCCCAGCACACACCCTTGGGACTCCTCCTTTAGCCAAAATTGAAGTGGGTTGGGCAGCGAGGAGATACCAGATGGGCAGTACCGGAACCCGCAGCCTTTCAGGGCTCACAGGGACGGACCTTCCAGGACAACAGGGAGAGCCACAGAGCAACTTCAGGAGGACACTTGGGGAGAAGAGAGTGGCAGGGAGGGGTGGAGAAGGAGCTGAGGGGGGCTTGGTACGTGACCTCCGCAAAGGTCACCATGGGACAGTGAACTAAAGTGCCGGTCCATGTTAGCTCTGGCGCTGTCCTTTAAAGTCTCCAGGAAGTGGAGGACCCACACCCTCCCGACCCAGATCTCTGCCAAAGGCTCGGATTTGTATTTCTTAAGAAAAAGGCATCAACCAGATCCAGTAGAAGGCCTTGGATGGCCTGAAACCTATGCCAGGCCCTTATCAAATTGGCCCCCGGAATACTAACGTCTCCTGATCCACTGAGGAAAACAACGGTTTCGTGAACCTGGAAGACTTGAGCCAGTTGGTTGGTCCAAATCCTGGCTCCCAGGCCTTGCCTTTCACTTTGGCCCCCAGCCCTGGGGGTGAGACTCCTGCTTCTTCTGGAGCCCCATCTGCTCTTCCGCTCTGGAATCTCCTGAGCTCGCTTCCCCATTCCTCCCCTGGAGTAGATCCCAACCGCAGCTGCCAGGCTCCAGCACACCCCACCATGTGACTTTAATCCCAAACACACTGCCCTTGGGGCCTGCCTGGGTCCCTGGGCTGCCGGGGCAACCACAGCATTGCCCACTCCTCCCCTGGACACGCTTGGGCCCCGCATTAGACTCTGGCCTCCCCAGGGAGGGCCTGTTAGGTCTGATCTCCAGAGATCCTGGCCCTGACTTTGGCCCTTGTCATGGGTTGGATTGTGTCCCTCAAATTCATATGTTGATGCCCTGAGGCCCGATCCCTCAGAAGGTAACTGCCTCGGGGGACAGGTCCCTTAAAGAGATGATTTAAGTTAAAATGAGGCGGTGGGAGGGGCCCCTAATCCAATCTGACAGGTTTCCCTTATGAGATGAGGACATTTGGACACACAAAGAGACACCAGAGTTGCAGAAGCGCAGAGCAAAGACACGGCAAGGACACAGCAAGAATGTGGTCACCTGCGAGTCCAGGAGAGGGGCCTGAGAAAAAACAGAGCTGCCGACACCTTGATCTTGAACTTGCAGCCTCCAGAACTGTGAGAAAATACATTTCGGTTGTTGAAGCCGCTCAGTCTGTGTTATTTTTGCTACGGCAGCCCTAGCAGACTGGTACATCACGGGCTTTGTCACTTTCTGTCACTAATAACAATGAAGACTACCTTTACTACAGGACAGGCACCGTACTGAGCTGATTGGGTGTTCATGTCATTCGATGCTCCCAACCACCTGGGGAACATTAATACCTCATTTTACATTTGGGAAAACTGAGGTTAAGAGAGGTTAACGACAAGCCTAAGGTCACTCAGTTGATAAATGACGGAGATGGGATTCCAAACCAGGTGAGCTGGCTCCAGAGCCCATGCTCCCGGCTACCAGAGACATTTGTGGCACCGTCCCTGCAAGGCCACACTCCCCCAGGCCCCCAGGCTGACCGGATGAGCTTGATGGATTCTCCCGGGCCAGTTGTGCAGCTCAGCCCCATCCTTCCAGGCTGCTCCTCCTGGCACCTCAGTGGTGGCATGTCACCCCAGGAGCCCGCTAACCTCATGTCCTGCAGCCAGACTGAGCTGCTGGTGGCACAGTCATCCAGTAGCTCGGGAGCAGGACAACAATTGCACTTCATAGCTTCCAGGTGAGTCTGGTGCAGGAGGTGTAGGTAGCCATCATTCCTTTGCTCTCCTCCTGAGGGACACCTCTGGTTCTCTGTCCTTTGTCAACAGGGACAAGCCCAGCAAGTAAGCCCTCTCGGGTTGACCACTTGACCTCCAGGAGCTCTTAGACCTATCCTTATAACCAAGTGCCCTGGAGGACTCGAGTTCATTCACGGATTCATTTTAGGAAAGGTTTCACTTAGAAGCAACAGAACCGACAACTGCCCACCTGGCCACTGCCTCGCCCCCTGACTGTCCTGCTGGACAGTCAGGGCTACAGTGGGCCTCCAAGATGGCTCTCTCTGTACAGTAGAAAGCAGGGTGGTTCTGAGACAGGAAGGCCTGGTGGAAGCTGGAGTGGACACTCACTTCTTGCAACTAACACACTCTCCTCGAGGCATCCTGCCAGAACATGCCAAGTCACCCCTTATAATGAACAAAGCCAAGCTTTGTACGCACTGAATGACTTTGGAGAGTGGGAGGAGGGGGAGAGGTTGGCTGGTGCTCGTGTTATAGCTCTCGTTTCATTCCACTGTGGGCTGGGGCCAGATGGTCCCCTCACTGCAGTACAAGCCCCCTGAGGCAGGTTCTGGTTCTGTTTCACCCACAGCCTCTCTCACAGGGTCTCTCGGGATGTAGTAAGTGAATCATCTGCACAAGACTCACCTGAGGGCTTCTTAAATGTCGACTTCTAGTCCTTACCAAATCTATCCACTGAAATCAGGCTCTCTAGGGTGCATTTATCCGGTACCCCAGCTGAATTTGAGGCCCTTTTCCTGCTGGTTCCCTTATTTACCTCTGGCCTGTCCCACTGAGGAAGCCAGCCATGCCCTGAAGCCACCACCTGTCCTGGCTTAGACTAAGGGGTTTCCTGGGACATGGGACTTTTGATGCTAAAACCAGAACAGTCCAGGGCAAACTGGGTTGGCTGGTCAACCCAGCGCATTTCAAAATCCTCAGCAAGGGCAAGGAGCAGGGGTTCCCAAGCTCCTAAGTAGGAATCATCTCCAAAGCTCTCATGGTTAGAATTGTAAGGCACAAGTGTTCTCAGAGGGCGTGGTTGATGATCTGGGATTTCACAACATTTCAAATGAAAAAATAAAATCAGACCACAGGAACTGACTCAGGGGCACTGAACACGGGTCCAGCTTCCCCCGCCTGTCCCCTGCCCCAAACCTATACTCACCACCCTACACAGAGAGCAGCAAACGCCTACCCTGAGCTGACTATTCCCTGAGGGAGGAAGGGAGGCCTTGAGAATCATGGGGTGTTGGAACCAGAAAGTCTCTTTGAGCTCTCACACAGTCCTGACCCCCGTCAGTGCTCTACCACTGAGCTACATGCCCAGCCCCGTCACTTTTCACTTAAATAGCTTTGAATTACACAAAATAATTAAGAATTTGTTATTTTTGTGATATCTTTTTTTTTTTTTTTTTTTGGACTGGGAATTAAACCCAGAGATGCTTGATCACTGATCTACATTCCCAGCCCTTTTAATTTTTTTTTTTTAATTTTGAGACAGGGCCTCCCTAAGTTGCTGAGGCTGGCCTCAAACTTGCCATCCTCATGCCTTGGCCTCCAGATTCTCTGGGATTACAGGTGTGCACCACATGCCCAGCCATATATATACACGCACACACACACACACACACATACACACAAACACACACACACACACACACATATCTTTATATCTTTAGTGGGTAGTGAGACAAGAGCAAAAAACCAGACCCTGAGCTTTGGAAAGCAGAGGTAAGCATGATAGAATTTTAATGGAGGGAGAGTCACCTGCTGAGATTAAGGAAATAAGAAAAGACCCTGGGGCATTGGAGATAGGGTGGTCTAGGGTGTCCTGGAGGGGAGCAGTCTGTAAGGTGGAAGAGTTGGACTCCAAACTGCCTTTTTAAGTAAATGAAGAGGAAATCTAAACTTCGTTTAATCCAGACATCGCCACTTTTCATACTGGATCCTAAGAGACGGGCAATGCCCAAGGATTTTAGAACTAATTCCTCAAAAGTATTTTGAGTCCTCCATAATTGAGAATTCAAAAATATTACCTCCAAGTTATAGTCCATGACAAAATGGGAACAATCTTCCAGGAATTGATGCCTCTGTGGTTGGCCCAGAAAAAGCCTGGCTATGCGGAAACCTCAGGAGAATGAATGAGTCACTTTATGGAGTAGAATTTCCTGAACAGCCAAAGGTGAAACTCTTGCACAAAGGACACTTAAACTTTTAAATAGAAGTCTTTCTAAAATGGCCTCTCGGGCCCTGCATTCTAAGAGCACCAGGACACCATTTCAGCAATCCCATGTAAAGGTGACACCTGTCAAGTCAGGATCTGACCCCGAGAACCGTCCCTCTGCCAGCCCACCTGTGTCTCCTTTCCAACCTCCCCACCCTCCGTCTCTGGTCTGCCACCTCAGCCCTCCTCATTAATGAAGTTATTCAAAGCTCAATGCCAGGCCCCAGGGACCAGCAGTTTCCTGTCCCCTTAAAGCCGTAGCACTGGAAATTACGGAGACAGTCCCAGACCCAGGCTGCAAATGATCACTTTTGAGGCAGGACACTTTCCTGTGTGTGTTTTATGAAGTCCTTCCACCTCTGCGGCAGCCCACACAGGTCATTGCAACCGTATTTTTATGCCAAAACTGTTTTTAACAGGTTGGATGAGCTTCATAAGAGTGTGACCGACAGATAGTCGGAGGCTGACTTGGACCAGCCGTTCTAACTCTGGACCCACATGCGTACTCTGCTACTTCTTGAATGGCCTACTCCAGTTTAAGTCGTATTGATCTGACATCCAGAAGGAGTAAAAGCGGGTGACCTGGTTACAAAGAGTTTGACAACAGGACTAGGCCTGTGCGATTGTTTTGTCGCAGTGCTGAGGATGGACCCCAGCCCTGTGATTGCCAACAGCGCCTGGTGGGAGAAGGCGAAGATAAGGATAAAGGCGTTGTTTATTTACTAGCAGGAGAGTTGGCTTCTGCTCTGTTTTCATCCTCAGGACTCCAGGAATGTGTTTCTAATAATGTATCCATTTTAACCATATTTCAGAACAACAAACAGAGCCTCTGTTCCAACCAGTTAATTATAACAGGATGTCAGCCGCTCAGCTCTGCAGAAAGCACACACCATCGGGCTGACTGCTATCGCTTGTCATCTAGACCACAGATCTCACGTAGCCACCCAGCACCCTCTGGGAAATGCTGCTGCCTCTTTGCCCCTCTCCAAGCGGACCACTCCATGCCTTCTCTGTGCTCCAGCCTCCCTCCTCCTCTTTACTTTCTATTTATAATCTCGCCCCTTGTGTCACCAAGAGAATAGAGACAAGATCTAGAGCTACCTCTCTTTCCTTCTAACAAAGCTTTCACCTCCCTGCACAACAGGGCTGGTGGGGACTAAAGGAGCGAACTCCCTGTCTTCACGTTGAACATTCAGTGCTAAACCTGGGCTCTGCCTGCTCCATCCCCAGCGAGGTGCACAGGATCTTCTCCCTTCTCCCCAGTTCCCAGGCTGCAGGTCCTGCACCTTCCTCTCTTCTGCATCCTCCCTCTCTCAACAAAATCAGCGCCCCCCAGGCAGGCAGATAAGACCTAACGTCCTCCATCTTGGAGAATAAAAAATATTCCCCTCACTCCCATCTTTCTCTTCTCTTCCCAACCCATTCCTCAGCTTTTCATGGCAAAGCTCTGTCTGTCCAGAATTCTCTTCTTGTCTGCGATTCTTAGTCAAATCTTCCACTCAAGCTTCCATCCCCTTCGAGCCAATAAAACATCTCATGTCAAGACCACCCACACTGCCAAATCCCAGAGGAATTTGGAGGACCCATCACATCCAATCTGTGGTGCGGGATCCAGACCCTTAAACTTTCACATCTCAATGGTTAAAGACCAATGAGAAAGAGGATAAAAATGAATGACTAGAAAAATAAGCAAGTGCAATTAGCTAGAAGAGTTCCCCACCCCCCCACCACCACCCCCGGGGTGCTTAACCACTGAGTCATAGCTCCAGACCTCTTGTGGGTTTTTTTTTTTTTTTCTTTTTTTTTTTTAGGTGTAGATGGACACCTGGTGCTGAGGATTGAACCTGGGTCCCGCCCGGGCTAGAGGAGCACACTACCGCTGAGCCACAATCCCAGCCCCCTCTTGTGGTTTTTATTTTGAGATAGGGTCTTGCTAAATTACTTAGGGCCTCTCTAAGTTGCTGAAGCTGGCTTCGAAATCATTCTCCTGCCTCAGCCTCCTGAGCCACTGGGATTACAGGCTTGTACCACCATGCCCGACTAAAAGAGAAGATTTTTTAACGTTCCCAGCACAAAGAAATGTAAATGTTTGAGCCAGTGAATATGCTAGTTACCCTTTTATCATTATACACTGTACACGTGTATCAAAATGTCACACTGTACCCTGTGAATAATTACTATGCACCAATAAAAATTTGTGTGTGGTACTGGGGATTGAACCCAGAAATGTTTTATCGTGGACTTGCATCTTCAGACCTTTTTATTTTTTGAGACAGGGTCTCACTAAGTTGCCCAGGGTGGACTTAAACTTGCAATCCTCCTTCCTCAGCCTCCCAAGTCACTGAGAGATTAGCGGCATATGCCATCATGCCCAGGAGGCTAAAAAAAAAATTAAATAATGGAAACTAAGTACCTGTTTGAATGATAGGACAATGTCAAATTGCTATAAAATTTGCAGAACACCTACTCTGTTTTAATGATGTATCCACTCATTGAAGTGGACAGACTCAATCCAGGACCCACTCTTTGAGGAATAGCCCTCTCAATTCCATGCTTTCCTGCATTTCCTTTTTACCACCTTTGCTGTTCCTTTTCTGTCCTCTCTGCCACATTCTTTTCCTTTTTCTGCCTCCAAACTGTCAGAGGGCCACATGGGCCAGTTCTTGGCTCTCAGCTCTTATGCTACTCCATGTCCCCCCGGGTTGATGCCAACCAGTCTCGTGACTGTAAAAACCACCTGCTAAGGACCCTTGCAGTAGATAAAATGGTGTCCCCCAAAGAGACACACTGAAGTGCTCATTCACCGTGCTCGTGCATGTGATCTCATTTGAAATAGGGTCTTTGCAGATGGGATTAAGATTAGGTCATATAGGATTAGAGTGGACCCTAATCCAATGACTTATCTTCAGAGAAGACAGACAAAGATAGTCATATGAAGACAAGGCAGAAATTGGAATCAATACAGCTATAAGCCAAGGAATGTCGGGGATTGCCAGCAACCATCAGAAGCTAGGAAGAGACAAGAAGAACTGATTCTTCCCAAGGCCCTACTAACATCTTGATTTTGGACTTATACCCTCCAGAGCTACCGGAAGAGTAAATTTCCTTTGTTTTAAGCCAGTCAGCCAGTGATGATCTGTTACAACAGTCCTAAGAAACTTATACAACCTCCAATTTCTATTTCTAGCCTCAGCTATTCCCCCGCACACCAGTTTGGACACATCTTGCTTTGTCCTGATGTCTCCGACAGCGGCCTGTTAAGGATCTCAAACTTAACATGTCCAAAATGAAATTTGATTTTTCTTACCAGAATCTCCTCTCCTCATTTCCCCCAACTCAGTAAATGGCAAGACCACTCAGCCAGATGTTCAGGCTATAAATTTGGAAATCATCTTTGATTTCTCTCTCACCCTGATCCCATATATCCACCCCATCAGCTCCTGGGTCACGATACTTCCTCCTCCTCTGCCAATGGTCCTCATGTTTCACCTCACTAGAATATTCCAGGAAGGAAAGAACTTGGTCTTGCTCATTGTCATCTGAAGGGTCTGGGACATGATGGGCGTTTCATAAACACTTGTTAGATGGCTGAAGCAAAACTTTACTGACTCAAGCCAAGCAGGTGGCACACACCTGCAATCCCAGCAACTCAAGAGGCTGAGGCAGGAGGATCCCAAGTTCAAGGCCCATCTCAGCAACTTACTGAGGCCTTATCTTTCAAAAAAATAAATAAATAAAGGTTAAGGGTGTAGCTCGGTGGTAAAGTGCCCTTGGGTTCAATTACCAGTACTGCAAAGAAGGAAAAAAAAAAAAAAAAAAAGAAGACACTTGATTCAAACACTCCCCTAATCAAGAATTTATGATCACTTAAACACAGGTTACCAAGCAAATTAACAGTATAAGATAAGGAAGCATATTAACTACGTAGGATAATAAGCTGCTAACAAACATGCCTGTTAATTATGAATCATTTATATGCTCATTTTGGTCCCCAAGTATTTTTTTTATAAAGACCTAGTCTAGGTGGGCATGGTGGCACACACCTGTAATCCAAGCAGCTTGAGAGGCTGAGGCAGGAGAATCGCAGGTTCAAAGCCAGTCTCAGCAACTTAGCAAGACCCTGTCTCAAAAATCTATATTTAAAAAAAGGGCTGGGGAGGTGGCTTAGTGGTTAAGTGCCCCTGAGTTCAATCCCTGGTACTAAATAAATAAATAACCTGGTCTACTTCAAGGTTGTGCAAAGCCTAGATCATCCCTTGCAGCCTACTCCACATTTAAAGCATGTCTGTGAAAGTAACATGGATATTCTAGAATTCAAACTCTTGCAGTGGTCTCATCATGTGTGAGACACTGGGTTCAATTCTCAACACTGCATATAAATAAATGAATTAAATAAATGTCCACCAACAAAAGAGTTGTTGTGATGATTATAACACATGTAAAGAATTTTTTTTTAAGTGTATCCTGTAAACATCTTAAATTCTTGGTTTTTCTGTTCTCCACCACAGATTTCCCCAAATGCATCTCAAAACAGCCAGGCCTTCTGCTCTCCCAGTCTTGTCCACTTCTTGTCCACTTCTCATGCGGAAGCCACAGTTCTCAGAGTCCTTTCTGACTTGCCAAAAAGGCTCAAGTGATGTGGGAGACCAACCTTACACGTGACTGGGTCACACTCCCTGGCTGGGTGCTGAGGCGCTCAGTCACAGAAATGGGTGTGTCTTGCTACAGCCCCATGGGTGAACCTATGCTCACGTGTTCCTTTGTAATATAACCCCTTGCCCTGTTTAGGATAGAATCTTCCTTGTGTGTGTCCCCTTCTCTTACTGTGCCCTTGGGTGTGGCCTACTCAGGTGTCAGTCAATCTGCTGACAGTGGACATCATGAAGATAGACTCAGCCCCCTGAAACCTGACCCCTTGCCTCATTTGAACAGCTTCTCCTCAATAAAAGGGGTCAGCATGTGCTCTCACTCTCTCTCTTTCTGCGGACCCTTAAGGTCAGAGGAGCCGTCACAGTGACCCCAAAGAAAAAGGTATTTGTGTCTCTTGTGTGGTTATTTCGTGCAGCCCAGTCAGCCCAGTTTATCTGGAGTGACCCCTGAGCTTTTTAGTCGCGAGAACAGAAACCCGGCAAAGTGACCCAAGGAAATCAGGTTAGAAGCTTGTGATTGGTTTGGAAAAGACAGATGGACACTCTCTCAGACAGTTGCCAACATCCCCTGCTTAAATTTGAAAGCAACACCTTTTCTCGCTATATATTCAGTGGCTCAAGTTTGCCATTTGCCCAGTTGAGTTGTCAGATATGGTTCACTTCTTTGAAGATTAGTCCAGCTCACAAAGCATTTCCTGCAGCCTTATCTCAGATCACACCACAGTGTTGGTGTCAAAGACTCCCAGTTGTACGGGGATTTTACACACCTGAGCACACCACAGCAAGAGCTGGAGTTAAGGGGTACAAAGGCAAATGTTTGTATGTGCATGCACGAGGGTAAAGGATAGGTAATTCCATGAAGGAGAGAGTTGTGAAGACAGAGAAGGTGACAACATTTGAATTCACAAAGTGGACAAGACTGGGAGAGCAGAAAGCGCAGTTCACCCCCGTCTGGGTACACCACTGTAATCCAAAGATAGCTTGGGAAAAAACCTCACAGGGTTGAAAGAATAACTCTCCCAACTAGAACTCTGGTTCCTAGCTACCAAAATCACAAAAGTTGAGAGTTTAACAACTCATTGTCAGGTGCGGTAGTGCACACCTGCAATCCCAGTGACTCTAGAGGCTGAGGCAGGAGGACCACAAGTTCAAAGCCAACCAGGTCAATTTTGGCCCTAAGCAACTTTAAACAAAATAAGAAATTAAAAGGGCTGGGTGTAGCTCGGTGGCAGAGCACCTTCTTTGTCTTGCAACCACAGAATGATGATGGTGTGCTGATTAAAGAACCTAAGGGGTGGACACCCAGAAAGGCAAGATTAATGAGTCTGTGAAGGACTGTTTGCCTCAGATCATTATCACCAGCCTTCATCTCTCACCCCCTTTCCCCCCCCAGGACTGAGGATGGAACCCAGGCCCTTGCACATGCAAGGCAAGCACTCTCCGGCTGAACCACATCCCTACCTCATTTTATTCTTTAATTTGAGACGGGATCTCGCTAGGTTGCCCAGTCTGCCCTTGAACTTGCTGGCCTCCTGCCTTAGCCTCCTGAGTTACCGGGTTTATAGATGTGTGCCACCACACCCAGCCCATCCTTTTTTTCCTGCAGAAAAGAAACAAAGCTTCTAAACAACCAAATTGTTCACAGTAACCCGGGCTTACCCAGCTGGTGAATTCCAACCATAAACAGATAATAGAGGATCCTGGGCCTGCTGCCATCCCTCCCGACCTGAGCCTCCCTCCCTGCTGGACAGACCGGTTGCCTCGTCCACCTGTGGTCAACCTCTGCAAACTGAAAGGACTTCAGGTTTTATTTACACCTATATCCAAAAGGATCCAAGGAAGGACTCTGGTCCAGCAAAAGCTTTGCCCTTCTGCAGCTGCAGAGATAAAGACAGAGACGCCGGCACCGGGGCCATGCGGAAGCCACAGTTCTCAGAATCCTCTCTGACTTGCCAAAAAGGCTCCAGCGACCCTAAAGCAGAGTTTCTCAGCAGGCCCATTTTTTATATTTAGGTCCAGATGATTTTTTTCCTGTGGGAAGCTGTTCTCACCATTATATGGTGACCATCGAAACTGTATTCAGGCATTACAGGGATATTGCCCTGGTTGGACAAAGAATAGAGAGAACCCCATTGTGAGCTGAATGTTGGGGGCGCACAAGGCGGGCACAGTGGGGTGCCCAAGGCACCAGGGAGGCTGGTGGTCTCATGGTTCGGGAGATGGAGAGTCCTGTGATGACCCAGCCTGGGGGCTTCTCCAGGCCTCTCCTTTGGGGAAGAGAAAACATTAGTAGCTCTAAACCAGGCGCGCGTCTGTAATCCCAGGGGCTCAGGAAGCTGAGGCAGGAGGATGGCAAGTTCACCACCAGCCTGGACAATTTAGCAAGACCCTGTCTCAAAATGAAAAATAAAATTAAAAGAGTTGGGGATGTGGCTCAGTGGTTAAGTGTTCTGCTCCTATTGTGGGAGAGTCTTGGAATCTGAAAATGTTTCCAAACTCTCAGAATCTTCCAGTTCAGTAGTTGGCTTTCAAACTTCCTGATGACATTAGCCATGCATCTTGGTTCAAATGTATATAGAAATACAACCCAAATATATATATAAAATCCCTGGTACAAAAACAAAAACATAAAAAAATCCAGGGCTCGGGTTGTGGCTCAGTGGAAGAGTGCTCGCCTAGCATGTGTGGGGCACTGGGTTCAATACTCAGCACCACATAGAAATAAATAAAGTGGAGTAATTGTGTCCATCTACAACTAAAGAAAAATATTTTTTAAAAAATCTGGGCTGGGGCTGGGGATGTGGCTCAAGCGGTAGCGCACTCGCCTGGCATGCGTGCGGCCCCGGGTTCGATCCTCAGCACCACATACAAACAAAGATGTTGTGTCTGCTGAAAACTAAAAAAAAAAAAAAAAAAAAAAATATATATATATATATATATATATATATATATATAAATTCTCTCTCTCTCTCTCTCTCTCAAAAAAAAAAAAAAAATCTGGGCTGGGGTTGTGGCTCAGAGGTAGAGCACTCACCTAGCATACGTGAGGCACTGGGTTCGATCCTCAGCACCACATAAAAATGAAGAAATAAACATATTGTGTCCACGTGTAACTAAAAAAAATAAATATTAAAAAAAAATCCAGGAGTGGGGAGCCCAAATGGATAAAAAGGTCTGGGGATGTAAGTGGCAAAGTGCTTACCTAGCCTACACAAGGCCCTGGGTTCAATTTCTAGTACTGAAACACAAAATTTAGCTCTATCTCTATACCCTCAGGAAAAATACCCTCAAGAAAAATATGAAGGACCTCATGAGGTTAAAAAGCATCTTACATTTAATGTTTGTTTATTTTTAGTTGTCAATGGGCCTTCATTTAGCTTATTTATATGTAGAGCTAAGAATCAAACCCAGTGCCTCATACATGCTAGGCAAGCGTCTTCCACTGAGCTACAACCCCAGCCCACATTTAAATTTTTAAGAAAGAGAGAAAACCTCTCATTTTCATTTCTTTTTTTTTTTTAAGGTGGGAGGAGTACTAGAGATTGAACTGTACTTAACCACTCAGCTTAACCACTGAGCCACATCCCCAGCCCTTTTGATTTGTTTTATTTTGAGACAGTGTCTCACTAGGCTGATGAGAGTCTTGCAAAATTGGCCAGGCTGTCCTTGAATTTGCAATCCTCCTGCATCAGCCTCCTGAGTCTCTGAAATTTCAGGAGAGTGCCACCACACCTGGCCAGTTGGGGCCATTTTGACAATAATAACATGGATGCCAATGGCTCTTTATCTGACAGCTTTGGTAGGGTCCCAGCCTCCTGCAAACCGCCTCCCCCAACGCCTCAAACACACACACGTACATATACATATACACACTTATATGCAATACACAAATACACATACATGCACGCATGTGCAAATATGCACACATTGATGCACACACACACACACATATACATAGATGAAGACATACACTACATAACACACTTAATCCTAGAAGTCTTAAACAGCTGTCCACGTCCTTCCAAGCAGAACCAGTCTGGTCCCATGAAGGATCTACTGTGGTTTTCTCCTCGGCATCCCCCACATCACCCGCAAGGGTCGCTGGCAACATCCCCACTGCTTGCTGAGCTTCTTGAAGACCCCACCTGCCTCCAGGAGCCCAGCCAGCCTAACCTTCAGTTGCTGGATTCCAGCCAGGTACGGCTGCACTGCCTGCAAGGTGCCGCTGCCCTGCTGGGCACTGCTGGGTGCCCCAGGCACTGTGTTACCATTCTTGTGTACGAGGGGCCAAAGCCACACCGTGTTCTCACATCCCCAGTGCGAAAAGGACATCCTGTCGTCTGTGCTCAGTAGGCAAGACACTGCTTTCTCGGTTCTGGCCAACAGGTACAGAAGCATCATTTCTTGACCATTCACCTCCTGCAACTTCAGTAAAAATCCCTTCCAGATTACAATGCACAGCCGCCTGTGTCCACAGGACTCGAGTGTGAAATCTCAGGGACATAACAGAGGGTCCTTCATCAGGCAGCACAAAGAACACACCAGAAACCCTTCCTCTTGCCCAAGCAACTTGACTTTCAGCCGCTGCTCCATTCCCTGCAAGACCCACCTGAACCCAACGGAGGCTGCGGCATGGACTCACGCTGGCCCAGTGACCACCCCCGTACCCGTGCCCACCCCCCACTCACACTCCAGAAGCTTGTGTGGGAGAGAGAGGCTTGTGGAAAGCCGGTGGTGGCAGTTGAGGCTCTGAGGGTTTTTCCTGAGAGGCTGTTTTGTTTGGTGTGTGTGGTTCTAAAAATAAAGTTAGTTTCTTTTGACAAGTGGCTCCTGATTGTGCCCAGCCAGACTGCGGCAGTCTGAGCTCAGGGGCTAGAGACCTGCGCCCTTTCCTCCTCTCCATTACAGTACCATGAAATAGAAGAAGCCAGGGTGGATCCACCGCCACCAGAACTTCTCTGAGTTATAATGAATAGCATTTACTGGAAACCTGGACTGGGCCGAGCCCTGTTATGCACACCCCAGCTCCCCGTTCAGTGGCAGGCAGGAGAAAGGGGCACCGAGAAGAAAAAAGGAGCTGAGGAAAAGAGAGCATGAATAAAGAGAGATGAGACAAGTAGGCGTGGTGGGGCACATCTGTAATCCCTACAGCTCAGGAGGCTGGGGCAAGAGGATCACAAGTTCGAGGCCAGCGTTAGCCACTTAGTCAGGACCCAAGCAACTTAGTGAGACCCTGTCTCAAAATAAAAAGTAGAAAGGGCTGGGCATTAGTTCAGTAGCAAAGCACCCCTGGGCTTAATCCCCAGTACCAAATAAAATAAATAAATAAAAGAGAGAGACGAGGGCCCTGGGTCAGGGGTTGGCTCCTCCTCACACTGGCCTGTGACCCACTACTCACAGTGTCCTTCCACCCTGAGCTCTCGGGCCTCAGCTGACACCCCACCACTAAGCAGTACCTGCAGAACCCAACCCCCCACCCAGGGTCCTCCGTCTCCAGTACCCTAACCTCCTTCCTGCCTCCAGCCCACACCCCACTCACCCCAGCCTCAGGGCCTGCGCCAGGACAGCATTTTCCTCATTCCCCTCCTAACCCCTACCATAATTTCTCAGAGAACGGTTCAGACCCAGCGTGAGGATGACCAGAAGCCCTTGTTTAAAATTCTATGACAGTGAAATAAGCCAGACACCAAACGAGCAAATGCCCCGTGATTTCACCTACTGAGGTTGCTAGAGGAGTCAAAAGCACAGACACAAAACGAAGAAGGGCCGTGCCAGGGCCGGGGAGGGGAAGGCAGGGTTTCAGCCAGGAATGATGAAAAAGTTCTGGGGACGGATGCAGTGAGCCACGCACGTGCAGAATGCCACGGAACTGCGTGCCGCCTGCACACCTCAAAAGGCTTAACATAGCTAATTCTGTTAGGCATGTTTTACCATACTTTTTTTTTTTTTTAACTATGACCAATTCTTGTGAACTATGACCAAATCAGAATCTTGGAGCTGGAATCCAGAAATACACTTTTTTTTTTTTCTTTGCAGTGCTGAGCATTAAATCCAGGCACGCTCTACTACCAAGCTACATTCCCAGCCCTTTCTTAAATTTATTTATTTATTTATTTATTTATTTATTTATTTATTTATTTATTTATTTATTTTAGCTTTTATTTTGAGACAGATTCTTTAAACTGCCCAGTCTGGCCTCCAAGTTGCGATCCTCCTGCCTCAGCCTCTTGAGTGGCTGGGGTTACAGGCGTGCGTCACTGTAGGCCAGAAACCTACATTTTTACCCAGCTCCCCAGTGGTTTTTATGCACCCTATTTATAAGAACTGAGATTTCCCCCCTCCCTTTTTTTTTTCCCCAGAGACACAGACAAAGGTTTGTTTAGGAGAACAGAGGCACCCTCTAGAGAGAATGTCAGCTATCTAGAGAGAGAGAGAAACTTGGACGTAGAGTAAGGAATACACACTCTCCTGAGGGAGAGGCAGCAACTTGTTGGTGTGGGGGTTCACATTTGCACAGGACAGTTGCTGGGGCTGGACTAGAGGTGGAGTCAGCGTGGAGCTGCACAATTCCACACCAGTTTTCCCTGCTGGTTCATTGCCTCCTGTCTTTTTTTTTTTTTTTTTTTTTTGCAGGTAAAGGCATGGTGAAGGGCACCAAGGTGCTAAGGGCTGAATAGCTCACAGAGGCTTGATTTGCATTTCAAAACTTCACGGGCATTTCCTGCAAAGAATTCAGACTTGCTACCACTTAATGGGTTTGCAACTTCAGCCAAGTTACAGAACCTATAGAGCCTTCTGGTGTTATCTTGATACCTTCCTCACATGGCTCCCGGGACAGTTAGGTGAGATATGGAACAGGAAGGGTCACGGCCACATGCAGAGGTACATGACTGGATCCCAGTGACTCGGGAGGCTGAGGCAGGAGGATTGCAAGTTTGGGGCCAGCCTCAGCAACCTAGCAAGGTCCTCAGTAACTCAGCAAGACTCCATCTCAAATAAAAAATAAAAAAGGACTGCGTATGCAGCTAGGTGGTAAGGCACCTCTGGGTTCAATCCCTGGGATCCAAAAAGTGCCAGGTGTGAGCAGCTGACGGGGCGAGTTCGACATTCAGTCAACCCTCAAGCGTCTACGCAGCACCCTGGGTACCAGGCCTGGGCTGAGTCCTGGGGATTCAGAGAGAGCTGCCGGACAGCATTCCAACATTCCAGGACTTGCCAACAATAGGGGTCTCCCTTCTGCCGCTCTTGGGCCTCTGTAAAGCTTCCTGCCAGAAGGAAACATCGGTCACAGGTAAGGAGTGGGCTGATCTGAGGGCCTAGAGTTACAACCTAGTGAAGGAGAGAGACCCCAGGGAGCAGAAGGGTCACAGAGGCCTGTGTCACCAAGCCCAGAGTCAAGGGCTTCCTGAGGAGAGGACAGCTGTGCTGAAACCTGGAGCATAGTTGGCTGAGAGGGTGGTGGGACATTCCTGGCCAAGGAATAGCCTGTGCAAAGGCCCAGAGGCCTCTGACACATTGAGGAAGAGAAAGAAGTGCAGGTGGTGAGGGCTGGGGGATGTGTACCAGGAAACCTTGCTAGTCATTTTCTACAGAGCTCTCTGAATCCCAGAGGCACTGAGATATCAGCAACTGGGCTGGGAACCAGCTTGGAATCTCTCAGTGGACTCTGCTCCTAGGAATTCCTGTCCAGAGATGGTGTTATCTTAAGAGCGAGCGCTGGGCCTCCTTATCTCCTCATTTTCTAATCTCTGCGGTTTTGGGGAGATGGTTTTCTACTACCACCCACAGCTTCATCCTGCCCAGCCTGGAAGCAGGGTGGGGCTTAACCCCTGAGGTATCTTTGCCCTAAGACTAGACCACCTTGTCCCTTAACCAGCCCTTACCCCGAGTTCTCCCCACAGGACACTTGGGATCAGCTCTCACTCACCCTCAGATCTCAGGGGAACATCATGGGAAAGGATTCTTTCTCTTTTACTTTTCCCAAATTGACCACTCCTCGCAATGCTTACAAGAGTGGACTCTGTGTGCCATTACAAAATCACATTAAAATAATCCCTCCTGGGCCTTTGGCCCACAAGCGACTCACTCTCATTGGCCCAGTTAGAATTATAAAGCTCGCCGACTTCAGCACTTACTGTAAGAAGATAGCTGGACACATTTTTAAGAGCTTTATTTTTTTTTTTTAAAGTGGTCCATTACTTGCATAACTTGGGGTCTGTAAAGCAGTAAACGGGCTAAGAAATCACCTAAATATTTTTGTCAGAACAACATTTTTTGTCTTGGGTACAAGGAGGGTTGGAAGGTTGCCAGGCTGCTCATGACCCTTTTATTAAGATGTTTCCCTAAGAGCCTGTCACCAAGCAAAGGGGAACCTCTTAGACAAGTACCAGGCCTCCGTCCCTCCCAACAATGCCTTCTTCTCCTCTCTTGCACTAATCTGTGAAATGGATGAGGCATGAAATCAAAATTCTTCTTCCAGAACCAGCTCTCCAAGTGGGTGATCCAGCCTTGTGTGTGTAATCTTGTCCTTTGGCCTATTTTGCTGTGAAATGGCTCTTGAAAAGTGTTCCAAAGTAGCTTTAGGGAATATTCATATCTTGACTGTTTTTCGCTTCAATGAAACGTTATGAGCCAGTCACAGGCCTGTAATCTCAGCAATTTGGGAGGCTGAGGTAGGAGGATCACAAATTGGAGGCCAGCCTAGGCAACTTATTGAGACCCTTTCTCAAAATAAAATATAAAAAGGGTTGGAGAGACAGCTTAGTTGTAGAGCGCCTCCAGGTTCAATCCCAGTTCAAGAAAAGAGAAAAGAAAAAAGTATGGCAAGCTTGGCTGGTTCCAGTAGGTGGAATCCAAGGGGAGAGGCAGTAAGATACCAGGTGCTCCTTCCGACTTGATTCTGCTGGGTCCCTCAACTTCCAGCAGACAGGGCTTTCAAAGCCCCACCCGCACCCTGCTTCCTGCCAAGCAGGTCAACCCTCTGAACCCTGCTGGTGCCTGCTGGACCAGTGACCGTCACAGTACCCTCTACTCCAATCTTTCCTCCAAACTCACTCAGCAGCTGATATTTTCAGGATGGGAGAAAATCAAGATCAAGGGTTAAATTACATCACTGACCCTGACCGAGCTCATTCCAGGTATATTAACTCGGAAACGAATCCAGCAAATTTGGTTTTAGCATCGAAGGGCCTGACCCTTTCTACGTGGGCCCTGAACTCTGAAGCTCTGACCTCTAGCCCCAAACAGGGCCTTCCTTCCTGAGCTTTCTGCTATGCAAGGAATTCAGCCTCAGTTTAAGAAGGAAGGAAAAAAAAAAAAAAAAAAAAAACCTCCCCACTGGATTTGCTGCTTTCTGATCTGACCAAGTCGGAATGCAATGCCGCCCCTGGCTGGGCGGGAAACAGCCTCCACGGGAAAACAGACTCCACTGAAGAAGGCCCAGTGCCTTCCCCCCAAAGCCCTCTGGCTCCTTCCATGCATTACTGTAAGAAAACCGAGCAGCTGCGCAGTTGCTGGGCTGATTCTCATCATGAGCTAACTTGCACGGGAAGGAGGGTGTCATGGGCTCCCTCTTCCTTCATCCCTGCACCCACCCATGCTAGACTCAGAGCCTCTTCCTGCCTCCACGCCTCCTCCCCCAGACCTAACACTGGCACCCAGAAACCTCCCCAGACCTCTCTCCTAGCAAGTCACCTTCAACACTTCAAAACCACTTCCAGATCCAGTCAATCCCTCCGCCTAGAGGCTAAGACTTTTTCTATTCTGTCCTCATCCTCCAGCCCCACCATCGTCCCCTGCTCCCAACACATGCCCTTTGCTGGCTGAGGTCACTTTCTTCTTCCCTGGGGAACTAACCGGCTCACCTGGGCCCTGTTCTTCCCTGGGCCACCACTCAGATTGTCTCTATGACGTGGGACCTGTCCTTCTCCAAAGCCTAGCTCAGGTCTTTCCTCCTTCATGAAGCCTTCATCAAGGCCACAGGACCCAGGAAGAGAAAGGACTGTGCCGCCAGCCAGTCTGGACTCAAATCCTGCCTCTGCCCAGCTCTCTGGGACTTTGGGTAAGTCACTTCATCCTTCTGTGACTCAGATTCTCCCACTGCAAGATGGGGATATAACTGCACCTACTCCACGGGGTTATGGTGAGGAAGAAATAAATCGAGTCACATAAAACATTGTGTCATGGCTGATACATACAAAGCCTTTGATAAGGGCTCTTATTCTAACCAGCTACGCTGTCCCTCCCCAACACTCTTTCCCCAGTTTTCTGAGTTTTGGTCTTCGTCGTTTCATTTGCTTTGTTTTATGGTACCGGGGATTGAACCCAGGGTGCTGTGCCAATGGGCTAGGTCCCCAGCCCTTTACCACTTTTTATTTGGGGGTTGGCCACTAAGTTGGCCAGGCTGGCCTTGAACTTGGAAGGCTCCTGCCTCGGCCTCCCGAGTAGCCGGGATTTCAGGAGTGTGCCACGGCATCTGGCTCCTTTCCCCAATTTTCTGCTCATAGTGTAACAGAGGCCACATCACAGGAGTATATCTGGAACCGTTCACTGCAGTGTCATATGTGACAAAGAGGAACCAGAAAATTTTATCT
The DNA here is from genome assembly GCF_047511675.1 of Marmota flaviventris. NCBI lineage: Eukaryota > Metazoa > Chordata > Mammalia > Rodentia > Sciuridae > Marmota > Marmota flaviventris. Next base: position 10,465,417 of record NC_092506.1, on the reverse strand, counting down.
GTAACTGACACATCAATATGCAATAGCTCATTCATGGACTTGAAATATTCCTCATTCCTGATGTGCAGGATAAGCAGGAAAACTCACCTTGTTTCTTCCTGATACCATTTAACCCTTAAGAGATCTAGGAGGGGGCTGAGGATGTGGCTCAAGTGGTATCGCGCTCGCCTGGCATGCATGCAGCCCGGGTTTGATCCTCAGCACCACATGCAAACAAAGATGTTGTATCCGCCGATAACTAAAAAATAAATATTAAAATTCTCTCTCTCTCTCTCTCTCTCTCTCTCTCTCTCTCTCTCTCTCTTTCTCTCTCTCTCTTTAAAAAAAAAAAAAGAGACCTAGGAGGGAAAAATGGGGACAAACTGTCAGGAACATGAAGACAAGACTCATCCTCCTGGTGCATTTGGGCACCAAAATGAAAGATGTGGCTTTCATACCAAGAAGCACTTCCCAAAGAGAGCCCCAATCAAAGGTGGAGACCTCAGCCAGCCTCTGCCTCTTCTGAAAGCAAATTGCACTTATGCCACAGGAGACCCCAAAAGCCCAGGGTCACAGGGCCATTATATGATCACTAGGGTGGGGTGGGCTTTGGGCCTTCTGGTTTACCCAAACGCTGCAGCCGACTTGTGAATCAATACACAGCTCAGAATGATACAGGAGTTAGGGGTCATCAACCTTTCAGGCTTGTTTCTTTGGCTTTAAACGGGAGGGGAGTGGTGGAACTGGAAGATCCTTTTTGAACCAGCCAATCTGAAATTTGCCCTGTGCCAAAATGATCTGCACAGGTGTGTTCTGCAGAGTCAGAGCCAGGAAAGGCATGCAGAGAGCAGGGTTGGGAAGAAGGGATTTAAAAATCAGAGCTGTGGGCTGGGGTGTGGCTCAGTTGGAGAGCACTTGCCTGGCACGCACAAGGCCCTGGGTTCCATCCCGAGAGCCACAAAAAAATCAGAGATATAATATAATCCATCTGTGCCCCGATGCATTTACTACTGTAGCCCACCTAAGAATGATTGGTGCCAAAGCTGAGCAGGTGTCTCACTCATCTGGTTCAGGTCCCGGCTCTGACATTTACACTCAATTTATCCAACTGTGTGAAGCCTCTGCTTGTTCAGCAATCGCATAAGGTTGATAATAATACTTGCTTCATGTACATATTGATTAAAGTATAAAGCACTTTCCACGGGACCTCAAGCAGAGGACATCATTACTCCATTCAGTAGACATTGATAGTTAATTCACTAAATGACAGATGCTGTTCAAAGGCCTGGGGGCACCGTCTTAAACAAGGAAGTCTTCTCCTTGTGGATTTCAAAGAGAGATAATAGCAAATTACCAAAATAAATGACGCGATGGTGCACGCCTATAATCCCAGCTACTTGGGAGGCTGAGGTAGGAGGATTGCAAGTTCAAGACCAGCCTGGGCAACTTCACAAGACCCTATCTCAAAATAAAATTTTTAAAAAGGACTGAAGATGTAGCTTAGTGGTAGAGTGCTTGCCTAGCACAGGTACTGGATTCAATAGCCAGTATGGCAAAAATGAAAAGAACCCAAAATAAAAAGTCATATTTCCTTAAACAAGAAGAAGAAAAGTCAGGCAGGGCAAATGGGATAAAGATGGGATGTGATTTTATGTAGACTCCTCAGGAAAGGCCAGCAGAGAAGGTGAACCTTGAACAGAGACCTTCGTCAATGCCGTTGCTATTAATATTCCTCATTGGCAGTGCGCTGAGTTTGGCACTAACAGAGTATTTTTTCCCAGTGTCCAAATGGACATGGCTGCCTGACTTATCTCACCAAGAGGAATGTCGGAGATAGAAGAGAACTTAGAGATTCTCTAGTCCATTTTATAGATGGAAAACTGAGACCCAGAAAGCGAAAACAGGATGCGAAGCAAAAGCCCTGACATCACGGGATTTGCATTCCAGCGAGGGAGAAGAAGGTGAACACGTTAGGGAACTGATATGTGCCAGAGAGCAATAAGTAGACGGAGAGAGTAAGAAAGCGGTAAGAAGCACAGTGGAGCCGGGTACGGTGGCACACACCTGTAATCCCAGCGGCGCAGGAGGCCGAGGCAGGAGGATCGTGAATTCGAGACCCTGTCTCAAAATAAAATAATTAAAAGGGCTGGGATGCAGCTCAATAGTAAATACCTCTGGGTTCAATCCCCAGTACCCTAAATAAATAAATAAAAGCATAGGTGGTACCTGGCATCAGGGGAGGGAGGGCTAGTTACTCCACATGAGGTGATGTTGTAGGTAAAGGGTTTGTCACAGGGAAGGACATTCCAGATATAGTTCATAGCACTCAAGAGCCCTGAGGTGGGAGCTTGCCGACTGGATCAAGGAACAGCAAGAAGGCCCCTGTGGACGAGCTCAATGAGGGCAGGAGAGATGGTGTGAGAAAAACAGGGAGAGCCAGGTCATTTGGGAGCCTTGGACCACAGCCAGCTCTTGAGCTGTGCGTCACAGTGAGATGGGCCCCATGGAAGGAGGTCAGGAGTGAGGAATGACATTATTTGACTGACGCCTTAAAAGGATCAACCTTGTTGCCCTGGTAAGAAGAGACCAGAGGGGTCCAAGATAGAAACAGGGACCAGCCGGGTGTGGTGGCACACGCCTGTCATCCCAGGACTCAGAAGGCTGAGGCAGGAGAATTACAAGTTCAAGGCCAGCCTCAGTGATTTTGGGAAGCCCTAAGCAACTCAGCAAGAATCAGTCTCAACAGCAAAAAGCAAAAAGGGCTGGAGATGTGGCTCAGTGGCTGAGCACCACTTGGTTCAATCTCCTGTACCAAAAAAATGAAAATGAAAATGAAAAGGACTGGGAATGGAGCTCCGTGGTAAAGCACCCCCGAGTTCAACCCCCAGGACCAAACGAAAAGGAGCAGGGAGACCAGTTAGGAAACTGTGACCATAATTCAAGTGAGAGTTGCAGTGACTCAGAGGGGGACAGCAGTGGTAGAGATGGGGAAGGGACCAGATTCTAGATACGGACGATAGAGCGGATGGAGTTGCTAATGGTGTATCTAGTGTAAAAGAATAAGAGGAGGCCAGAATGACATCACAACTTGCTCCTGAGCAACTTGACTTTTATTGAGATGATAAAAAGATAAAATAGCAGTACTATTCACAACAACCAAAAGGTAAAAACAACCTGGAAGCCCATCAACCAATGAATGGATGAACAGAATGTGGCAAACACATGCACCGAATAGTAACCTTAAAAAGAAATGAAATTCTGACACATGCTACACCATAGATGAACCTTGAAGATGTTATTCAAGTAAAGTGAGCCAGACACAAAAGGACCAATCTCATTTGATTCCACTTACATGAGATGACCTAAAGGAGTCGGATTCATAAAACCAGAAACTGGAAAGGTTGTAGCCAGGGGTTGGAGGAGAGGGAAGAGGGAGTCAGAGTTTCAATTTAGGAAGATGGAATACCTTCTGGAGCCAGGCATGGCGGTGCAAGCCTGTAACCCCAGTGACTCAGGAGGGTGAGGTAGGAGGAACACAAGTTCAAAGTCAGCCTCAGCAATTTAGCCAGACCTTGTTGACAGTCATACAACATTGTGAATGTACTTCATGAGCGATAAACCAAAAAGTCATTAAAATAACTTTGTTATTTCAGTTTGTTTGTTTGTTTTGGCTATTGGGGATTGAGCCCCAGGGGTTGCTGTACCACTGAGCTACACCCCCAGTCCCTTTTATTTCTGATTTTGAAACAGTGTCTCATTAAGTTGCTGAGACTGGCCTCGAACTTACCATCCTCCTGCCTCTGCCTCCCAAATCACTGAGGTTATAGGAATGCCCCACTACACCCAGCTATTTCAAAATTTTTACCAAGGTCATAATATGGATGTGGCAGAATGAATTTAAATATAAAATGTATGAACAAATGGCAAATTATATGTCATGCATGTTATTACCATTTTTTTAAGTAGAAATTTTAAATATTCGCTCACTGGCAAAGCCCTATAAGGATTCCGAGATTCATAAATACAAATACAAATGAGAAACTACGCTGGAGTTTTCCTGTGGTTAACAGCAGGTACGGGAATATCCCACCAACAGGGCTTTGGAATAGGGAGAAGCAGATCAGTGGGAGGGGAGGGCCACATTGAAAATAGAAGCTGTTTCAGAAAAAATAACAAGATGAAAGAGAATAGGACTAGAATAGAACGATCAGAGAAGCCAGAGGAGCAAGGGAGTCGAAACAGGATCGGGGCACTGGGGACCACAGATGGTGAGAGAAATCTGATGACATTCCAATGCAAAGCTGGTAAAAGGGTGTGATTGCAACAGCTAGCATTTATTAAGCACTTACTGTGTCAGGCACAGCCCTAAGCTGTGTACTGGCACCAATCCTCACAGCATCATATAAGGGAAGTGCTGTGGCCTCCCTGACCTCACAGACAGAGAAGCCAGAACCAGCCTGAGGGTAGAGTAGCAGAAACAAGACCCAAGCCCAGCAGTCGGTCCATCCCAGAGCCGGCTCCTCCCACCAGGCTCCATCCCCGGATGGGTTTGCAGCTTTAACTTTCGGACATCCCACACTTAAAACCTTCTAGAATGTTTAGGACACTGTGTCACCAGACAGAGCTCTGCTGGCCTGAGCTAAACAGCCTTATCTCCAAGTCTAGCAGTGACTCTGATTTTCTGCTTATTTACTGTGCTGATACCCCAAGAAAACCCACTCAGTCTCTCTTGCATATATATGAGTTTTTAGATGTTCAGGGAAATAGCAGAATCCCCTGGGGAAGGTGACTTCAAGAGAGCTGAAGGCTAATGGCAGGGTAGGAAAGGCTGGTGTCTGGCATTCCAACGGAGCCATGTTTACACAAAGCTCCAGCTTCAAAGTCCACCAAACTGAGGGACACGCAAGTTGGTTTCTAAGGAAATGTCCCTGATGAGGGAAAAGAGGCGTCCCTGGCAAGAGGAACTGTAATCTTCCTCCTTAGTTTCAGCCAAGGCTCGTGAGGACGAAAACACACACACGTTTCTCTAAGCTCCAGGACTTAATCAGAATCCCTCCTACTGGCTGCTTTAATTCTGGCTCTTGCAGCATCGGGCTCTTCATGGGTGCTTGATAAATGCACAAGAAATGGATAGCATCCAGTGCAAGTCCTTAGAGGAACAGGATCCCATCTAAGTCACCAACTTAATGTTGAAGTGAATCATAGAAGCAGCGAGTGCCGCACTGGGAAGGCCAACCCTGTGAGAAGCCAGAACCTGCTCCCAGAGGGCACGAGGCACTGACCAGCCACGTGACGCTGGGAAGCCAGCCAGTAGCTCTCACCATTATCTGCCTATTTTATTTGCCAGGCATCCTGTGCCGAGGACCCTCCCAGGCCCCCAATTGTCATGGAGGCTACTAGAAGCCTGGCACTCTGGGAGCTGAGACAGGGAGGCCCAGGCACTCAGGCAGACACAGAAGGGCATTGAGTCCAAACTGGGAGGCTCAGATGGGCCTGGGGTGATGATTCAAAGGACCAGTAAGAGAGGGGGCAGCAGGCTATGCAAGACAGAGAAGACGCGACCACGTGTCTTCATGAAGGCACCGAAGCATGGAACAGCATGGTTGATCTGGGGGACCTGCAAGCATTTTCGTATGGCTGGAATGAAGGGTGCCCTGTGGCAAGCAGTGGAAGGGGATCACAGTGGCCTTGTGTGCTAAGCTAAGGACATGAACTGTACCCTGCAAGCCATAGGGGGCTACTGAAGAATTTTAAGGTGGGGAATAACATGATCTGTTGTTATTATTATTATTATTATTTATAATTTTAGACTGACACTATTTAAGCTCAGCAGTGGAAGAAAAGATAGCAGAAAGAATAGGTGACCCTCTCTAGTAAGTGAGCCTTGTCTCTGGGTAGAGGAAATAATCAGAGCAAAACAGGGTGGGGCTTGAGGAGGGGAGACGGGTTACCGAATATTTGCTACAGAAACAGTCATCCAGGGCAGAGATGGGGTGCTGGGGAGAGAAGAGGTGAGGAAGGGAATGCACAGGCCCCTAGAGGTGTCAGCCCGGAGGCCAAGACACTACAGGGTGCTGGGATGGAGGAGGGAGAGGCCTCGGGGTGGATAGGGAGGAACCTGGACTCCATTTCCCCAGGGACAGTGCAGTCACTCTACTCCAGCTGACATTGCCATGTGGGATGCAGACTCAGAGAATATTACGAAATTTTAAGAAGTCATAAATTCCCATATTATCTGTGAAATCTCCTCATTCTTATATGTTTGCAATTTCAATATGTTTGCAAGTAACCTCCAAAAGAAATTTAATTTTTATTCAAGGCAAAAAATATATATATAACTATGGCCTCAACTGGGCAGGAGTCCTCCATCTAACTCCCTACAATACAGGATTTCAATGTCCCAGAGTCCCTTCTTCCCCTCAGGGACACTGTCCCTTCTGTCCCCTTACATGGGCGTCTCCCACTTGAGAAAGCATTTCCTTTATATGATCAGAAAGGCTTTGACTTCAACTCTGGTGGACTCTTCAGCTAGCAGTAGATTCCAACCCTCCAATTCTAAGCCTTTGGACTCGGCCGCACTATGGCCTTGAGTTTTACAGATAATGTCCTGAATGCATCTGGATGTTCCAGGGCAGCCCTACAAATCGAGAAACTCTGAGAGTCCTGGAGTAAGTGATTCTTGGGTAGAAAGTGCATTTCCTACAGGCTTTTCCAAAAGCTGGAAGGAGAGAAGAAGGTCTTGGATTTCTAGTGCCACAAGGTGCTGTCATCTGCAGGTGCTCTCCTGAGCCCTATTTCTGGGTATGGTTCTTGTAATTAAGGTTATCATTCTTTCAGTTCCCCCCCCCCCGCCCACTTCTCTCACCTGCATTTGAAACTGCCCCTGCTTGGCTGGTGGCTTCCTTGGATTTATTCTGGTCTTTGCATCCCGGGGTTGATGACTGTGGTGTGCTCTAACAATAAGGATAAAGATGATTACAGAGTCACTCGGGGAATCAGCCAACCGATTAACATGTCTCAGATGCCTACCGTGAGCATATAAAACACCAGACACCCCACCCCTCCAACGCCACCCCAACACGCCCCAGCCCAGCCTAAGTTCCTCCCTTGCCTGGAAGCTCTGGCTATAAAAGAGATAACAAAGGATGTTAAGAAGGGACCCGGCACAAGCTCAAAACATCCTTCTGTGAAAGTTCAGTGAATCTCACACAAAGGAGACAATGTTATCTGAGGTTCATGGGATTCAGAGGACCCAAAAGAGGACTTTGCAATGGTAGAAAGAGCAAGAGCGAGCAATTGAACACAGAAGAACAATGTGCTGTCAAATGAGTAATGTGTCAGGAAGCAGGATTGGGGGACTCATCGATTACTGTCCATTGAGTATCCATTCTCTGTCCAGAACCAAGCTGGATTCCACGGGACAGGGCAAACAACCAGTAAACTCCGCCAGAAGTTCCTAAAGCCTTATGTGGCACGGTTCCAATCCAAAGGTCGCCACCCTCTTGGAGGGACAAGTACCATCAGGAAGGAGAGACAACCCGGCCACAGGATTCCCTAGCCAATTGCATCTGGCAGCAACATGGAAACCTGGTTTTCATGGAGAACAGAGTTGCTGTCAATAGCTTTAATAGGTGGGGCTTTTCAGGTCTTTACTCAAGTTGGCTATCATTCCCAGAAATTCTCTTCCCCAGGAGGAAATAACTTGGAGGTTGATGAATAAGTCAGGATCTTCAACTTCAAATCGGTGAATTTTTGGACTCACACTTCCTTCCTACAGACACACTGTTCTCCCTATCTCCATATTTTTTGTGGAGCCAGGGAGAATGTTGAGGCCAGTTAAATTTTTTCTCCCCCGTAAATAATAAGTAAATTCCTCATTAGACTTTCCTAAGGGGCTGAAAAAAACAGATTTTTGTGTCCCAGAGCCTAGCAGAGTGTTCCCAGCATTCTGGAAACGTTTGTTACTTGGATAGATAAATGATGAATGAATAACAGATTGATAATTGCATCCCTTTAATAACAAATGGCATGAACACTTCCAAGGCTCTTGAAAACTGTCCATAAATTAATCCCATCCCACTGATTCTTTCTTGTCACAAATTTCCAAAAATTCTAAGAGATAAATCCAATATGAATTATTTTACAAAAACAATCTTGCCTTTTCCAGAAAGGCTTGGTTGAATAAGCATTTGAGGACTCTTCTTTTTTTATTTTTTTTAATTCATCCAGCTTTCAGTTATAAAAATGCATCTCAGAATAAGTCCAAAACCCACCACAGAAGAAAGGAATGTTTTTTTCCTTCAAAAACAATAATCAGATAATAATGACAAACACATCAGCCCTTACCACATGCCAAACAGAGCCAGTTATGACTTGTATGTTAAAGCCTTACAACAACCAGGAGATATGTGCTGTCAGAACCCCACCTGCCTTCATCTTACCCCAGTCTTTTTCAATTTTTATTTTGAGACAGGGTCTTACTAAGTTGCTTAGGTTCTGACTAAGTTGCTGAAGCTGGCCTCAAACTTTTGATCCTCCTGCCTCAGCCTCCGGAGTCTCTGGGATTACAGGAGTGTGCTTCTATGCCTGGCCACAGCTGCAGTTTGAACCCAGTCCAACTGGTCTCATGAATCCATACTATATACCATGCTATAAACCATCCATGTTTTGCTGCGTATGTTAGAAAAATCAAAAAATGGAGATGGGGAGGTGGGGAAGTCAAAGCCCAACCAAATTGTCAGCATATTCAAGATTCAATGTTATCTTGAAGAAGCGATGGTTCTTAGCTAAATATACAGACTGCTTCACAGTGTTCTGTCTGTGCAATGACCAAAAACAGACTATTTTAGAAATAACTGTAATATCATAAAAAGATTATATAATAGCTATACAAATAAAGAACAGAGAAACATTCAGTTTCCATTTACTTTAGAAAATAAAAATCAAATCATCAAGCAAATGGTTTTCTAATACAATGCAAATTTAATCTGGAGCCATCAAAATAAGTCACACTGCCTTAAAAAAGCCTAGCTTCCCTCTAAAGTACAGTGACAGCATTAAATACTGTCTTCCGTAATTGTTAGGAGGGAGCCACTACAAAGTCCAGCCATCCTGGGTGGAGATCTGATTCCATCCAACACAGATTGCTATTAAGGCACTCAATGATTCTAATTGATGTTGAGGCAGTCAAGCAGAAAGAGAGGAAATCTTATTCACAACCAAATACCATTCTTAGAGAAAATTTTCAAGGAGGAAAATCCTTTCACAGCCACCATTTTCATGTTATCTTGAATACAGAGCTTAAGAAAAATGAAAGAATAAATAAATGATTTTAAGATGGGAACGGGGGCTCTGGAGACATAGCTCAGTTGGTAGAGTGCTTGCCTTGCATGCACAAGGCCCTGTGCATGCAATCCCCAGCACCACCAAAGGAAAAAAAAAAAAAAAAAAAGATGGGGAAGGGGGCGGGAAATAGCCATGAAATTGAATGGTGTAGAACTTTAAATGTTCTTATGGATTTTCCTTTTAAAATGAACTTGTCTTTGGAGAACATTGAACTAGGTGATGTGTGAGCTTGGAAAAGATTAAAGCAGGATCCAGCCTGTGGTATTGTTTCTAGGTATCCAGAAAATGATTTAAAGATGGGTCTGTGGACAAAACCAACCACTACCACCGGGGTGTTCTGACCTGATCAACGGAGAAGCCCAGGGCTGATGTGCCACAGCCTCACTCTAGGATATGGTCACATTATGGAAAGAAAGGAGGACGCAGAAATGCAGGCCGTGAAGTGAGGAGGAGCAGGGGCAAGGGACATGGATCCCCTGCTCCTCATCAAGGCTGCTACACCTAAAGGTCGTGGTGAAATGTGTGGAGAAAACAGATACAACAACCATTCCTACCAGAAAGAGCAGAGACCTGATTAGTTTCACCGTGTAAAGTAGTTACGGAAGACAGCATTAAATACTACCATTACTACACCTGGGATTGTGGTACTAATGCAAATCACTCACAACTCCTCAGCCAAGACAATGTTTGTTCAAACACTGAGATCCTAGAGACTGGTAAAAAATAAATAAATAAATAAAAATAAAAGAGACCAGTGAACCAATACAGATATTAAAAAAAAAAAAAAAACAGGGACTTTCACATCCAGAAGTGCAATACAAAAACCTTTATAGAGGCCAATTTGGTAGTAGCTGTTAAAAGCCAGGCACTGTGGGGCTGGGGTTGTGGCTCAAAAGTAGAGTGCTCGTCTAACACATGCAGGGTGCTGGGTTCGATGCTCAGTACCACATAAAAATAAAATAAAAGTATTGTGGCCAACTACAACTAAATATATATATATATATATATATATATATATATTATTTTTTTTTTTTTTTTTTTTTAAGTCAGGCACTGTGGTGCACAGCTGTAATCCCAGCAACCAGGGAGGCTGAGACAGTAGGAGGCCAGCCTTCGCCTCTTAACTGGACTCTATCTCAAAATAAAAAGTAAAAAGGGCTGGGGATGTAGGTCAGTGGTGGAGCGCCCCTGGGTTCAATCCCTAGTACCAAAATAAAAAAGAAAGTAACTATGAAAATGTCAAGTACTTGGGCTCCTGTGTTCAATGCATTTCCATCTCTAGGTATCCAAGTAAAATATTTGCATATGGGCTGGGATGTAGCTCAGTGGCAAAGCATCTGCCTTGCATTCGCAAAGCCCTGGGTTCGACCCCCAGTTCCAAAAAAAAAAAAAAAAAGAACCCCACCAAAAAAAAATAAGATTAAAAAAAAAATCCTTTAAAAAAAATTTGCATACCCACTTGAATCAAATTGTGAAATATGATATATCAAGAACTATGTAATGTTTTGAACAGCCAACAATAAAAAATAAAAAATAAAAAAATTTGCATATATGTGTCTCAAAGGAGTGTGTGCAAGGATGTCTGTTGACACTGGAAATTACTGAAGGTCCATCATTAGAGAAATTGTCAAATAATACAATACTTCGTTCAGGCTGTGCAATATTTATAACAGTAAAAACAAAGTGGATCTGTATTTTTCTACCCAGAACATTTCCTAAACATATTGATAAGGGGGGAGGGAAAAATTGTTTTTTAAAAATTCAGTCTGATCTTAGTTGCTTCTTTTTTAGTTTATTTATTTATTTGTTTATTGATTGATTGATTGGTACTGAGGATTGAACCCAGGGGCACTCAACTACTGAGCCACATCCCCAGCTCTTTTTTATAATTTATTTAGAGACAGGGTATCACCAGGGTCTCACTGAGTTGCTTAAGAGCCTCACTAAGTAGCTGAGGCTGGCCTGAACTCCAAATCCTCCTGCCTCAGCCTCCCAACCTACTGGGATTACAGGTATGTGCCACCCTGCCCTGCCAGTTGTTTCTTTTTTTAAACCCACCAATCTATAGACCTCTGTTAACATAGAGATTTGTCCAAATCCATAGAATCAAGTCCGCAGAGCACATGCATAATTGATGCCACAGGTCATCACTAAAGAGGAACATGTTAATTAGATTTGGAACAAGGGGAACTTCCTTTGCATTGTTTGAATTTTTTTACAAAAAAAATAATTGCTCTGTGGTATAATTATAAAACAAATCTTTGGGAATGTTAGTTCTGAAACCGTCTACCTGCCCAACAGAGTGTTTATCAGGGGTGAAAGTATTTTATCAGCTTTGATTACTTCAACAGAGGTGGTGGTTCTTTCAAAAATATTCATCGAGCACCTACTATGGGCCAGGCACTGATCTAGACTCTGGGGGAGTAAAACTCCCTGCCTTCATAGAATTCCTATTTCAATGGAGTTGATGACATTATCCGCTCAGAGAAGGGGACAGGTATCTCTGGAAGAGAGGCATGGGGAGATTAAATATTTCCAAAGACAGGGGCTTGACATCAGGGGCTCTGGTCATATCTTCCAGGCCAAGAAAAGAAGACGAAATGGGAGAGGCTCAGACTTTAGTGAAGACCCATAGCATCTGGCCGCCCCTCACCACCAGTTTCCACCTCTGCTCCAACCAGCTGTGCAAGCTGAGGCCTCTGCTGCTGGGCCGCTCCTTTGCCACTTCCTGGCCTCTAGAGAGACTGAGAACCAGGCAGAGAAGGGGAAGGCGGTGTGATCAAGCTCTGGGCTCACGTAGGAGATCCAAATGGGAGTTCCCCGTTCTGCAGGGGACTCTCAGAATGTGATGGCCAAGAGTGAAGAGGTGAGAGGACAGAGAATACCCAGTGAGAGGAGAGTGAGTGAAGGAGGGCTAAGGAGGGATGGGCAGAGAGGATGGAGCCTGTTAGGAGCTAACTGTGCTCCACCCTGGTCCAAGGGGAGAGAACACCACCCACCGTGAGCCACCGGACCAAGGCCCAGCCAGCCCTTCAGTGCTGGGAAGCCATGTGGCAAAGCCTGCTGGTCCTTAGACCCTCACTCTCCCTAGGGAGTCCCCCCTCTAGGCCACCCAACTTCCTATCTAAACAGGACAGAATAGGGATTAGGGTCGGTAAAAGGATTCAAGAGGGGCCTAACATGAAAAAGTGGAACTGAGTTTGCGGCTTACCCAAAAGATCAAACACACTTTAACTGCATATGTAAGATTTAAGGTGAAAAGGCTAAGGGTATCCTGTATCCCAGACCAGCTTGCATTCACAGAAGAACGGCAAGGAGAGGGCCATTGTAAATGCAAAGGAAGGACCTACTGTTGGTAAAATTGCAGACATCCTTGACAAGCCAGCAGAGGGGATATTTCAGCCAGAGAGGCCTTTCCTAAGGCTTTGAAATCATATCTTACAGGTACCTGGTGCCCCACCTGAGCCCGGCCCAGCCAACTTCCCTGAGATACCAGTTCTCACGGGTGCTAGAAGTCTGGGGTAATCTGATTGGCCTAGAGATTCCTGTTTACTAGAGAACACGGGCATTGCTAAGGATCAGAGTCAGGTTTGAACCTGTTCCTCTCCTACCTACGTGCAGGCCCTCAGAGAGCCCCACGGTGAGACACACGGGGCGTGGTCAACAGCTCTGAATTGCTCCAGTGATTTGTAAAATCCAAGTAGGTTTCCAACACCCCCCCACCCCCCCACCCCCACCCCCGCGCCTGGGTAACCAGACTAAAAATCAAGCTAAGGAATCACCTCAACTTCATTTCTTTGAGATAAGAAAACCAACTGAGAGATTCCTGGCTTACCCCTCCACAGAGTAAATAATCCTTTTATCTTGCTTTTGGCTGGAAAGAGCTTGTTCTCTGTGGACAAGAAACCAGCAGAAGCCACCTACCTGTGTCTGCTTAGATTTGAACCCCTCAACTCTGAACTGGGGATGTTCACACAACTAAAGACAGGCCATCAAGTTAGCTCAGACATACCCTGACACGTTATTTCTACAACTCCTTCCACAGGAGATTTCTGATCTCAGTGACTTAAAATCTACTTTCTAGAAGGACTTTGCCCCAACCTGAGAAAGATAAACACACTGGCCAACCCCCAGCTTGAACATGAGCCCTGTGTGCCGAGGACATCACAAAGGCTCTCCTGCCCTCACATGCCAGTATACATCCTGACTAGGCTGTTCTGGGTCAAAAAAATTCACAAGGAAGGAAATGAAAAGGGATAGAGAACAAATGAAGCGAATTAATTTTCTGCCAGGTGCGGTGGTGCACACCTGCAATCCCAGTGGCTCGGGAGGCTGAGGCAGGAGGATCAGGAGTTCAAAGCCAGCCTCAGCAACAGCGAGGCATTAAGCAACTCAGCGAGACTCTGTTGCTAAATACAAAATAGGGCTGGGGGGCTGGTGTTGTGGCTCAGTGGTAGCACGCTCCCCTAGCAAGCACGAGGCCCTGGGTTCGATCCTCAGCACCACATAAAAACAAATAAAGGTATGTGTCCAACTACAACTAAAAAAAAAGAAAATTTTTTAATGCCTTGTGTAAATGATTTAGGTCTAGATTCCCAGTCTGAAGATCCTTAGGTAAGTGGCACGTTTATTAAAAAAAAAAAAAAAATAGGGCTGGGGATGTGGTTCGGTGGTCGAGTGCCCCTGAGTTCAATCCCCAGTATCAAAAAAAACAAAGAGAGAATTGATTTTCCTTTGTTAATAAAACAAAGCATGATGGGGACAAACAGAAAAATCTCAACAGAAAGATACATATTTATGTATTAATTTTTGTTTGTTTGGTTTTGGTTTTTTTGATTGTTTGTTTTTGCTTTTGTTTTGTTTTGTTTTGAAACAGAATCTTGCTGCATTGCCCAGGCTGGTCCCAAACTCCTGGGCTCCAAGAATGATCCTCCTGCCTCAGCCTCCTAAGTAACTGGGACTATGGGCACTTGCCACTAAGCGTGATTTATTCATTTTTAACTACTGAAAACAAAAATAATCCGTGGGGAACACAATGAGCAAGAGTCACATTTCCCAGACTTAAGCAAGATGCTGGCCTCTGGATTTGGACCAGATTTGGGAAGCTGGAATTATAGGCGTGTGCCACCATGAAATAAAAACTAAAGGCTGTTCAATGGAACAGTCCCCACTACAAAACAAACAAACAAACAAACAAAAAAAAAAAAAACACTTCTAGCAACAATTTATCAGAGAATCAGTTCTGAAGTTCAGTTTTTGTTTATTTTTTTTAGCTTTTGTGTATTTGTGTCTGTCTGGTTTTACCCCAAGTTTAGGCACATGCCTCAGAGTTCTAGAACTACGCGGAAAGGGATGGAAGGTAAACTGGTACGTGTGTTGCTGAGGGAAAGTGTATGGAAGTGAGAAGAGAGTGACTGGACGGCTTAGGGAGGTCTGTCATGTGCCCTGTGGTATGTGTCATGGGCCATGTGCCCCAGGCGCAATGGTAGACAGCAGACTGCACCCCTCCCTCACAGAGCTGATGATTTAATGTAAGTAATGATGAGAACAGGAAATGACAGAGCATCATAAGGGGATGAGCTAGCGGGGAAGGCAGGAGGTCCTAGGGAAGGCTTCCGCAGGAAAAAACCCTGAAGAAGAAACTCAGAAGATGAGGAGGAGACACCTGTTTGAAATCCAGGGGGCTGCAGAAAGCAGGCTCTTGTTCAAGTGCTGACACAGTAGCCGGGCGCAGAGGTACACGCCTGTAACCCAGAGCTGAGACAGGAGGATCACAAGTTCAAGGGCTGCCTGGGCAACTTAGTGGACACTGTCTCAAAATAAATAAAAGGACTGGGGATCAGTTCAGTGATAAAGCACTCTTGGGTTCAGTACCCAGTTTCCCCCCACAAATGTGTATATAGAGAGAGGGGGCAGGGGTCTGAAAAGAGCTGAGTGTACCTGGCCAGGCCAGCTAGAAGCTACAGAGGTCCGCAATGGCCAAAGTAAAATACAGGGGTGATCGTGGGGTCAAGGATTCTTTGGACCTTGACTGTGTATGAAAAGGCTGAGGCACACAGTACTCAGGACCAGTGGTCTCCACAGCATTTTCTTCCCTGTGTGAACCTATATGGGGCTCAGGCTGGTTTTGTTTGTCTGTTTGTTTTTGGTACTGCGGTTTGAACTCAGGGCCCCTCTACCACGGAGCCATGTTCCTCCCTCCAGCCTTCTTTTATTTTCCGAATCAGGGTCTTGTTTATTCCCAAGGGTCTCACTAAATTGCTAAAGCTGTCTTCCAACTTGGATTCCCCCTGCCTCCGTCTCCAGAGGCGGAGTGTGCACCGCCATCCCAGCTTCAGGCTGTCTTGACTGAACTCCCATCTGATTTTGAAGTCTCCTTATTTAGTGAGAGTCAAGCAAGAGCCCACAGATGCAAAACAACCCACAGGCCAGCCCATGTCAAGAGTTCAGGGGACACGCCCCAACTCTCGTGTTTTTTCCTGTACTCATTTCTGCCATCAGCAAAGTCTATCAAAAGTTCTCTGTGATTATGTAACAAGAACATGGCAAGCACACTTCAGCGACACAGGATCCGACCATTTCCCCTCTGGAAATTGTATAACAAGGAAAGTAAGAAAGTAAGTGAATATAGAAAATGCAATGCCAGCTCTGTACCTGGGTTGCTGCAAGATCTGGAATCACCATCCAGTGGCAAGAATCTGACTGATCAGGTATTTATTTTCTTTTGATAAATAATAATGTATAATCTACCATTTTTCGGGATATTAACTACTTCAAAGAGCAGTCACCAAAAACAGTATTTAGAGGGCATGGTTTTCCTCCATATGTGGCCTGCAGCTCAGTTAAAAAAAAAAAATTGGCTCAAAGCATTACTTTGTCTCTTTGATATGATTCGAGAGAGAGAGTAATTTGGGGGGAAACACGATGTTCAAGTAGAGAGAAAAGCAAAAATCCACCTGCTCCCTCCCAGGCCTCCCAGCAAATCTGCCTCAAACTTCAAGTACCTGGCGCTCCTCCCTCCCACAGCTAAATTCCTAGAATTTATTTTCTAGGAATTTAGACAATCCAAACTGGCTGCCTCTCCTCTCTCACCTGACCTGCCTATCTGCTTTAAGGGTCCACTTGAAACTCAAGTTGCTCGCCAAACTTGCAAACTTACAAATAGAAAATGCCCTGTCATTCGTGCCCCCCCCCTCTGACATTCCATCCCTCCCCACTGCCTGCCACTATGGACAGAAGACAGAGCCCTGGCTGCCTGGCAGCTATGTGCCCTTGAAGAGACCACACACCCAAGTAAAACACACAAGCCCAGGCCACATTGTGCTGCATTAAAAGGCCCAAGTTAGGGGGCTGGGGTTGTGGCTCAGCGGTAGAGCGCTCGCCTGGCATGTGTGAGGCCCTGGTCTCCATCCTCAGCACCACATAAAAACAAATAAAATGAAGGTATTGTGTCCAACTATAACTAAAAAATAAATATGAAAAATAAAAAGGGCCCAAGTAAGGGACTGGGGTTGTAGCTCAGGGATAGATCATTTGCCTTGCATGCGTGGAGCACTGGGTTTGAAACTCAGCACCACATGAAAATAAATAAATAAAGATATTGTGTCCATCTACAACTTAAAAAAAAAAAAAAGGCCCAAGCTGTCAAAAGCATTCCCTTCAGAGGAGGGGAGGGAAAGGGGAAAGGGGTGGTATGGTTTTGGCCAAGTTATATTGTTATATTGTGTGCATTTACGAATGGGTAACAACAAATCCCACCATCATGTATAATTATAATGCACCAATTAAAAAAAAAAAACTAAACTAAAATCTGGCAGGTTGGAGCAGGGTAGCTTTCCCTTCAGGGGGCAGGTAGGTGTAAGTAAGTAAAGTGCCCCCTATTGGGGGCCAAGTGCCCCTGCCACAGCCCAGTGTGTTTGCAGCTCAGCATCAGGAGCCATGTGAGACTCCAGGACAGGAAAGAAGGTGAAGGTGTACAGGGGCTGTTTGTGCAGCTTCTCCTGGTAATGAACCCAAAATAGCCACCAGGAGGGGTTCTTATTCCTCAGAAATCAAATTGTAAACATTCAAAAGTGTTACTATGTATCACATTGTCATATGCAAAGCTGTCCTTTGAGGGAAGTCTGGATAAAGGGAAAAACTGATCCATTTGGGGCTTGGGAAGGCACAGGGTAAAGGGTGAGCCCCTGCACCCATTCCTTGAGAAGTTAACACCTGGCCAGGAGGAGAGTCCAGAAGTCCCACAGAATCCCCCTTCTCGCCTCCCCAGTCCACTCTGGGCCAGGTACCTGCGCCCAGTCCTGCCCAGCTCACCGCCAGGCACAGGGCTCGCAGCCGCCCAGAGGTGGATAAAAATCTGCTCAGATACTGATGACGGAAGAGGATGAGCCCGGGGACTGGCAGACGGGTCCCTCAGGGGGCGGCGGCAGATGCGCCTGGGGACCCGCTCTCTTTCCCCTGGACCCCGACGGCCCGGTTGCAGGATGCGGGCGTGCGGGCTTCGGGGCGTCGTCTGTTTTCTAGCGGGGAACCTGCCTGGATGCCGCAAGCGCGCTGTTTTACTTAGATTGTTTATTTGGGGCTCACCCCTCGCTCGTTTCTGTCCGTTTGAGGTGGTGGGCACGGAACCGGGACCTCCCACAGGCTGGGCGAGCGCTCAGCCCGGGCCACCGCGCCCCGCCCGGCCCCTCTCTCTCTTCTCCTCCTTTTCCCCTTCCCTCTCCACGCCCTTTTACATTCACCCCAACTCCCCTCGACCTAGGGCTCTGCTCCCCCTCTCCCGACCCCGCCCCGCTCCTGGCCCTGGCCCCGCCCCCGCGCCCCTCCAGTCTCCGCGGTGAGGAGCAGGGGGTGGGAGCTCGCGGAGCCTGGGTTCTCCCCGGGGCTCGGCGCGGCGGCTGGAGCTGCTCTGTCCCACCCAGGAAGCGCGGCGGTCCTTTGGCTCACACCGCAGGTTGTGGGCAAGTTCTCAAAACGAGTTAAAATCGGCCTGTGCCCTGGTGCCAAACAGGGCCGGCAGGTGCAGAGATGCGAGGGGAAACTGTCACAAGTGGGTACAACTCTGTTCCGCCCAAAATTGCTCTCTGGAGCCCCCCCCCCCCCCATTTCCAGGTCCTCTCCCCGAGCACGGGCTGTCTCTTAAGGCTCCAGGTGGCCAGAAGGGTGCCCGCAGGTCAGGCTTGCGTGGTCACTCACTGGGGGTTCTGGGGCGCTGGGCGGAGCTATTACAATGCACAAACTTTGATTGCTGTTTCTTTCTCCTTTGCTTTATTATCATCATGAAAAAATGAAGAGGGAAAAGGACCCAGTGTGGCACTGGGCAGGAGGCTGAGACCTGGAGCCCACCATCCCCCCAAAGTGGGCACACGGGTGTTTGTACCCGCTGCCTTTCAAGGCTGGACCTGAAACCAGCCGCACAGCCAGTTCTCAAGTTTCTGTGCCCCTCCCCTTCCACCACCACCCTTCCTCTCCTGCTCCTCCAGCCCCACCCTGCTGAGCCTCACTTGCTGCTCCCAGAATGCCCGAATGCCCCTCTCCAGCTTCTCTCCAACCCTAAAGCAGTTACACGCTGTTACTAACCGTCTCCCTGATATTAGAGCCAGCAGAATGCTGTTAAGAGCACGAATTTGTTTCTCAGTCTCAGCAGACCCCAGTGTGAATCCTCTCTGTCATTTAGTAGCTGTGTGACCCCCATACACACTGCTTAACCTCTGTGAGCCTCAATTTCTATTAAAAGAGAAAAGTAATTATCATCTCATAGGGTTGTTGTGAAAATCAAAAGAGATAAGATGTGTAACATATACAATGCATAACACAAAGTTAGCATACACTGTATGGAATAGCTCACACAGTATTCACTATGTGCTGAGCACATGATATATGCTAATTTACCTCATCCTGACAATAATGCTGTGAGGTACCATAACATCCCTATTTTATAGATAAGGAAATGGAGGCATGGAGAAGTTTGATAACTTGCCCAAGATCACACAGCTAGGAAGCAACAGAACTGATAGCTATCATTATTCGCCTCCCTAGACTATAGGCTCATTGAAGAAAGGAACTTTGCACATAACAGTTGTCCATGACTGTTGAATAACTACTGTTGGGGGTGTTAAAAGGTCCCAAACTACAAATGTCAAGAGACATATCCCATTTTCTAAGTTCCCAACTTCCTTAGAGAAATCTCTTGGGGATGGAAAAAAAAAAATTTTTTTTCATCAGAAAACTTGGATTGACGTGAGTAGGGTGACTTCTCAGTTCTCTGAGTTGTGAGCCGTCAGTTCACCTCTGAGCCTCACCTTTCTGGTACCCAAAATGGACTCAACCGTGCAGCCCGCTTTCTGGGTGGGGCTGAGAACTCCGCGTGCCATCTCGGATATAAAGCCTTTTGTGAACTGGAACAACCTGTCTTTCCGAGGAGAAGTCCTTTTCATCTGTACCTCTTCCCCAACCTTGTCCACACTTCTGGGAAGTTTTTCCGTTAAGGCCAGGCCTCAAGCTTGTGGTGGAAAATAACAGGGGCATTTAAAGGGAAATGAAACCTCTCTCCTCAGCAGAACATTCCCCACACATTTGCTGTGGCCCAGGGCAGTGGATCTGCAGGGAGCCTTCAGCCTTAGGGAGCCCTTGAGGCTGCCTGACGCCACAGGGCAATTCAGAGGCTGGTAAACAACACATGGCATTCCCGAGCTTGGCAAACATTCATGCACGGAATTCTTTGTCCTCGTGAGGAAAGACAGAGAGCTGCTCTGTGCTAAAAAGCGCCAAGCCAGAACCCCATTTTCAAAATCCCCAACTGGAAAGCATGCCAAGGCTGAGCATGCCACCAACCCTTTAAAGCGTGCTTGCAAAATAAACTTGCCCAAACTTGGACTTCTAGCTTCAAAACCTTGAGTTTACTTATTAATTCCAACAGGAAAACATAGCAAGATTAAAATGAGGAAATTTGGCAACCTCCTACTTAATTGAAATCAGTAAACCCATCATGTGCCTTCTGAGGGGATGTGCCCAACCTCACTTCTGTGGTTTTCCTGCTTCAAGACACATAACTGAATCAAACCATCAACAGATGAACTCACACTGAGGGACGACTGGCCCTATGCTCTTCCAAGATATCAGTGTCCTGGAATGGCAACAAAAAGCTGAGAAACGATTCCAGATTGAAGAAATAGAGACCCGGAGGCTGAGGCAGAAGGATCAAAAACTGGAGGCCAGCCTCAGCAACTTAGTGAGACCCTGTCTCAAAATAAAAAATAAAAAGGGTTGGGGATGTAGCTCAGTGGTAGAGAACCCCCAGGGATTCCATCCCCAGTACCGGAGAGAGAGAGAGAGAGAGAGAGAGACTTCTGCTTAGTTGCCTCTCCCAGATTGTTTCCTAATGTCACAGCTAATATGCAATAGCAGAGAGCTCAGGTGGACCTCTCAATGTGTGCTGACACCATGCAAGTCGTGGTGTGTGCTGCCCTCCTTACTGTGGGAAGCTGGAGACAGCAGTATTTTGTCACTGCTGCCTGTGCTCAAAACACTGCTGACAATTTGCACACAGGTAAATTGGTTGCACTATATTATAGTCCCTCCTTGCTTTTGAGCCCAAACAGCCCATCCACCCAACTAGCAGGCCTTGCTTCTGAAGGTATCCTAGACTATTAGAACCAATAAAGACCTTGGAAAATGCTTCACCTGTGTTGAAAACAAGGAAACGGAGGCTCCTACATGGATCTTAGCGGGCCTAAATTCAGAGGTAATCTCAGGGACTCCCAGGCCAGTGCTCCTTACAGGTCCTGAACTAGGAACCCTGGGTTCTCTCCCAGGCCCTTTGCAAAAACAAGAGAGGAAAAATGTGCATTTGCCCAAGGAAAATTGTTTATAAGTGTACAAGTGACTCTGAGGACAATAGAAGTAAGTGTGGCACTCCCCAAGGTGACTACCGAGAAAAAAACAACCATAGAGATGGGTAAATGTGTTTTTTGTTTTGTTTGAAAATTGTTACACTGCTTTTGCGATCATACCTTAAATACATCCCATGTATTTAAGAAACCTCAATATTTTAAGAAACCTCAATATATAAAAATTCAAGCTTACCAAACAGAAAAATAAAAGGATTAGGATATTGTCCTGGCTGCTCTCTGCCCTGTGCCTTCAGGGCCCTTCTCCCTGCTTCTCTGCCCAGCTTGGAGCCCCAGGGGGCTGATCATCTGCAACATCTGGTTCCCTGACCCTCCAGTGGAGGCACCAGCAGGAGGAGGGTGGTCAGGGTATTTCTGCCTGCCTCACAGTCGGGCGGTGCTGGGCATGCTGTGGCTCTTGGCTACAGCCCAGAATGGCAGCACCTCCTCTATCTCCCACTCATGCTGAATGAACCTCAGGAGCTCCATCCCTTGCCCAGGCCCCTTCAGGTCCAGGATTAGTCCCGGTTTCCTACTGTCCCTAGGGGTCTCACCACCTCTTTTTGGCTCTTTTGCTCCCACAGTCCCCTTGCCAGCAGCTTGGGAGGCTGAGGCAGGAGGATCACGAGTTCAAAGCCAGCCTCAGCAACTTAGAAAGATCCTTTCTCTAAAATATTAAAAAAAGGACTAAGGATGTGGCTCAGTGGTTAAGCGTCCCTGGGTTCAATGCCCAGCACCAAAAAGTAAAAAAATAAACAGTCCCTGGATTGAATTTTCTTTGGTTGAACTATCTTCAAGTGGAACTGAGCTTGCCGAGGGAGCCTGACAGACATGGAAAGGATTTTGAGTTCATGAAAACTGTTCACTTCCGTGGGTAAGAACCCAGTGTATTTCAAAGTGATTCAGTTTTCTCACGGACCCACTAACCACACCACCGTCCACACACAGTCACGCTGCCTAAAGTCCTTGAGGCCACAGTCCTCGCTACTGCGGCTGCTGGAGCTCTGAGGGAGGACATGGAAGAGCCCAGTCCAGCCTGTCCCCACCTGCTGATGCTGCTCTCACCCTCAGATGCAGGAGCTGGGGTCTCGGGGCAGGAGATGGCAAGTGTAAGGCCCTGCCGGACTTTGAGAATCACTTAGACCTTTCCCACCAGGGGCTGGGGGAGGGCCGGGAAGACATTGATGAAGACACCGCGGGGACCAGGCGCACAGGGGTTAACGAGAGCAGGCAGGTGGGGCCCGGACAAAAGGACCCAGCTGGAATGTGCCCTCTGGTGCCACTCCCGCCCTGTGCCTTCTTCCACGCTGACCCTACTATGGCTATGATCCTGCCGGAGGGAGGCCCCCTCTGTGCTCACTGCCTCCCACCTGGGCCTGGTGTGAAAGAGGCTGCGAAGAGTCTTAAGCCTGGATGGCCTGTTGCTGCTTCTCCCTTATGCCATCCACCACCCCCGATGCCCCAGCCACTGGGATCTGCCTGGATAATGAAGGGACCTTTTCCACATCCATCACCTCATTTGGTCTCATCTAGTCACAAGGTACTCAAAACCCATTCTCTTTTAGCTCACGAGCAGAGCACCTGCCTAGGATGTGCAAGGCCTTGGGTTTGATTCCCAGCAACACACACACACACACACACACACACACACCACAAATTCATTAAATGGATGGACACTGGGGACCACCACTGACCTACACCATCCTTCCTCAAGCTAAAAAATAAAAATAAAAAATGATTCTATATTACTACAACCTGCGTAGTCAGGCCCAGGAGATCTCCAGCATCCTCGAGGGCACCTCTTCAGCTGTGTATACAAGTGCAGCTCCCTTTCACCTACTTGCCCCACCTCCTGACACAAGGGCCACACATCTCAGGTATCATGCACACTCTGTCCCCTTCTCCCCACACCCCCTGTCAGAGTTCAGGGAGGCAGGACTCAGGCTTCAAGTTGTGAATGAATGAAAGGGGCACCGTTGGAGGGTACTCAGACCCAATGAGGCCAGAAGACAGCATGTCCCTGGGGTTGCTGTAGAAGAGAGCTGTACCACGCTCTCCGTAAGTACACATATGGCCGTGACGTGAATGCTACACACTTCCACGTGGTGCCCTTCTTATGAAGCACTAAACACCCAGGATAAAGTTGAGTGTCCTAATCTGAAATGATCCAAAACCCACAACTGTTGAACCACTGACAGGATACCGCAAGAGAAATGTCCCACACCAGGATACTTCATTTCATGCACAAAATTATTTAAAATATTATATAAAATTATCTTCCGGCTACTTGCAGAAGGTGTACTTGAAACAAATGAAATCGGTGTTTAGAGTTGGGTCCTTACACCCCAACCCTCTAGCCTTTCTTGATTCCTCAGCAATGGTGCAGTCAGACTAATAATGAGAATCAAAAAGCTAAGAACGGGGCTGGGGCTGGGGCTCAGCCTTAGAGCACTCGCCTAGCACATGCGAGGCCCTGGGTTCTATCCTCAGCACCACATAGAAATAAATAAATAAAATTAAGGTATTGTGTCCATCTACAGCTAAAAAATACATTTAAAAAAAAAAAAAAAGCTAGGAACTCCTCCTGCAACCTATGGGGACGCCATACATTAAAGTCACTGATAAAACTCGCAGTGGGGCTGCGGTGTGGCTCAGCGGCAGAGCGCTAGCCTAGCACGTGCGAAGCCCTGAGTTCGATCCTCAGCACCACATAGAAATAAACAAATAAAGGTATGTGTCCAGTGACAACTAAAAAATAAATATTAAAAAAAAAAAATACTAGCAATGGCACGAGGTGAATCCAGTCTGCACAGTTGGGCTGGGTGTGCAGCCTCCCCCCAGCACAGAACGCAAAGGCACTAGACGTCAGGGTTAATAACAGCTTTATTTGCCTCATACAGCATCACTTTCTTACATTCTCAATTAATTTGCCATTAAAGTGCCAGAAATTTTCTGAATCATGAAAACATTTGTTAAAAAAAAAGAAATCAGAACTATTATCAGGAACATGGCAGTCATGAATAAAACATTTCTCTTACAAAACACAGAATAGAAGTCCCTCCTGTTGAGCCAGTGGGTTGGACAATTTGCAGTTTCTAATTCCCTCTCACCTCACCTTTGAGCACTGAACTGGCTGGGACCACCACCCCTGGGGGGAAAAGCTGTGCTAAAGACCCCCAAACCATGCCCAGACTCTGGCTGTCACCTCCTCTGGGCCATCACATCCAGATGCTCTGTTTGAATAGATCTGATCTTAGGATCAATGCTGATCTCCCCACCCCACCCCTGCTGCCTTTACCCCACCCTCCCCTACTAACAAAAGCCCAAAGTCATTACAATGAAAAAAAATGGGTTTCCATTACCCCCAACACTAACAATGTTCAGTAAAAACGAGGATAATAAACACAAAAGCTGGCTTTAGTAAACAGGAGCTCTCAGCGTTCAATGCAAAAAAAAAAAACAAAAAAAATGAACTCTTAAAGGCAAAATAACTGTTGACTTTGCACACGGCTGGATGAACTTGGAACTCTTCTTCTGTAGAGTTCCTGGAGCCTGTCGGTGGTTGGTTTTTCAGCACCTGCCACCACTGGGAGAGGCAAGATCTTTGCATTATTGCTGAGGCTGTTGGGGTGTTTCTCTTTGCAGTTTATAAACAAAGACACCCAAGGCGGATGTATTTATATAGATATGTACACACACACAGAGGCCCTCTACTCTTTCTTTGTGGAAACCGCCAGCTCAACCTCGGGAAGCTGGACGCCGACCTTAGTACCACTGTCGTTGCTAGAAGAAGAGGACAGTCGGGACTTCTTAGAGGCCAGGGACACTCCACTCCCCTGTAACTTGCCTGCCTCATCATCGCTCCCGGTCACCTCGTAATGACCTTTGCTCTTTGACCCTATTCCACCAAAGGTACCGAACTTCAGCTTCCCATGCTTCCCTTTAACTTTCCCACCTTCCAGGGACATTTCTCCACCTTCAAACTCCAAAGTCCCCGTGGGGGTGGAAGGGGCGGAGAACTCCCTTTCATCACTGAAAGAATTGGAGCGGTGCCGCGGCTTCTTACTTTTAAATAGGGAGAATTTGCCTTTGGGTGAAGATGCCTCGGCCTCTGCTTCTCCTTCCAGGGAGCCCAGGCTGGCCTTGGAACTTTTCAGGTCACCTTTGGACCCAGAGATGGATGCTTCTGGCGAACCCGTGACGCCACCTTTCCCTTTAGGTTTGGAAAAATTAAACTTGGGCATTTTGATTTTGGACTTTTTAAGTTTTACTTCGGATTCTTCCCACTCGCCTTCTCCAGCACAGGCCTGCACATTGCCCTCCACTTTCGGGAAGTTGATATCCACCCCCACTTCTCTGCCAACCAGCTCACGGCCAGAGAAGGTAAATTTGGGGATCTTCATCTTGGGGAATGTTACTTTTCCAGATCCACTTTCCAAGTGACCTTGAGGCCCAGACACACTCAGCCCAGGACCCTGGAGTCCAATCTGACCTCCTTTCACTCCTCCTTCTATCTTTGGTCCTGAGAAATGAAGGCCCCCAGCAAGTTTAGATGCATCCAGGTTGAGAGCAGAGGAGGCCTGGGGTCCCTTCCACTCCACCCCAGATCCTTTAACACTCATATGCCCTTCGCCCAGGCTGATATCTGGGGCACTGATACCACCTGAAACATCCACACCGCCTTTGATTTTTGGGCCCTTCAAGCTGACACCAAAATCTGACTCAGGAGATGCCACATTAAAGGAAGGCCCTTTTACATTGATGTCAGGAACAGCTCCATGGAAACCCATTCCCGAACCTTTCAGATCACCTTTGATTTCAGGACCCGAAATCTGCCCAGTTGGGAGTTTGACATTCACACCTGGCAGGTCCATAGCACATCCAGGGGACTTGATTCCAGGCATGTGGAGATTGCCGTCCAGGCCCTGAACACTGACACCCGGCAGACTTCCTGCGACTGTGGGGCCTTTCATCTCACCAATGCCCCCGAGGCTCCCTTTCACTTTTGGTCCTTCCAAGTTCAAGTCCACATCTGGTGCTGAGATCTGAGGCCCTTTCAGGTTCACATCCAGGCCTGGCCCCTTTAGCTCTCCACCAACTTGTGGCCCCTTGATGTTAATGTCCAAGTCAGACCCTGGAGTGGAGATGTCAAACTGGGGCAGCTTCATTTGGGGAAGTTTAATACCACCTTCGGGTGCCTCCAAGCTTAGATCAGGAGCACCTACGGATATTTTAGGGCCCTTGATGTCACCAGAGACAGCCAGATCTCCCTGGAGGCATGGTCCCTTCAGTGTCACGTCTGGTGCCCCGACATTAAGCGTTGTGGCGTTGATCCCCGGCACTTTCATACCATCTCCTCCCACCTGCACCTTTCCACCGACACCTCTGAGGTCGAGCCCTGGGGCCTGCACCTTTATGCTTGGAGCCGATGCATCCAGGTCTCCCTTCAAACTTGGTCCTTTCAAGTTCAGGCCAAGATCAGGCCCAGAGACTTTTGGCATAGAGAGGTTGACT
The DNA here is from genome assembly GCF_047511675.1 of Marmota flaviventris. Classification (NCBI taxonomy): domain Eukaryota; kingdom Metazoa; phylum Chordata; class Mammalia; order Rodentia; family Sciuridae; genus Marmota; species Marmota flaviventris. The sequence goes on along the minus strand of NC_092506.1, from coordinate 10,438,691 downwards.
GAAGGCAAGTCTATTCCTGGCCCCTTCAGAGAGACATCAGGCCCTTCAAGCTTAACATCTGGTGTGCTCAAGCCTCCTTCAAGAGAGGGCAGCTGGGCATTGAGCTCGGCTGCTCCACCCTCCATTTTCACACCAGGGACGCTGATCTTGGGCATCGAAAAGTGGGGGAACTTGATTTTTGCTTCCGGACCATGCAGATCTACATCTGGTCCTTCCAGTCCCACACTGGGGACATCACCCTTTATCTTTGGTCCTTTCAAGTTAACATTCACATCAGGCATGGAGACTTGAGGGGCAGAAATGCCAAAAGATGGTGCTTTGATTTTAGCATCTGGGCCTTCGATGTTGATATCAGGTGTGCCTAAGTTGGCCTGTACCCTGGGGCCTTTCAAGTCGCCCTCTATTTTTGGCCCTGACACATCCACACCTGGCATCTTGAACTTGGGACCTTCCACATTAATTCCTGGTGAAGAAATATTTAGATCAGGTGCCTGGATTTCACCCTCCAGCTTGGGGCTAGGGAGAGGGGCCTCAGTTTTAAATTTAGGTGATTTGATGTCAAACTCTACATCTGGGAAGTACATTTTTCCAAACATAGTCTTCTTGGTTTTGGGAGATTTTACATCGACTTTGAGTGCAGCATCTGGCCCCGTGACATTGACATCTACATCAGGAGCTTTGAGACTGGCATCGATCTCAGCCCCAGGAACATTCAAATCAAATCCCTGCTTTTTGGCCTTAACTTTAGGACCACTCATGTGAATTTTAGGCATTTTAAATTTACTTTTCTTGCCCTTGCCACCAACACTAATTTCAGGAGCTTCAACATTCAGTTCTGCCTCAGGAAGAGTCACATCGAGTGAAGGTGACTTGATGTCAGCTTTCGGACTTTTTGCCCCAAATCCAAACTTGGGTTTCTTAAACTTAGGAATCTTAACATCTGGCCCCTCAATGTTAATATCTGGGCTTTCCATGTGTACATCTAAGCTTGGAGCTTCCAAATCAACTTTGGGCCCCTTGAAGTCCATATCACCACCTTCTAGCTTGGGACCAGAAATTCCAATTTTTGGTGTCTTAAGATGCAAATCAACATCAGGAACAGTCACTTTAGGTGCAGATATATCCAGTGATGGCATCTTCAAATTAGGGCCACTGAGTTTGGCATCAGGGCCTCCAAAATCCAGACCTGGACCTTTCAGGTCTACTTCTGGGCCTTCAATCTTAGGGCCAGACACATCGAAATCTCCTTTTACTTTGGGTCCTTTCAAATCCAGGTCAACATCAGGCATGGAGATCTTAGGAGCCTTGATATTTATCTCAGGCATCTTGAACTTAGGACCTTTCAGCTTAGCATCTGGACCTTCAATATTTACATCCGGGACAGCAATGTCCACCTTGGGCCCTGAGACATCAATGTCAGCCTTGGGCAGGTTCACGTCCACTTCAGGACCCTCTCCTTTGAAGCCAGGCATGCTGAACTTGGGCATTTTCACCTTGGGCATCTTCAGGTGCCAGTCTGGGCCATGAGCATCCACATCTGGGGCATTGATGTCCACTTTGGGGCCTTTGATGTCAATTTCAGGACCCTTGAGGTCACCTTCTACTTTGGGCAGAGACACGTCCACATTGCCCTTCACTTTGGGGCCTTTCAGGTTAAGGTCAATGTCAGGCATGGAGATCTTGGGGGCCTTGATGTTCATCTCTGGCATCTTGAACTTGGGACCTTTCAGCTTTGCATCTGGACCTTCAATGTTCACATCTGGAACCTCGATGTCCACCTTGGGCCCTGAGACATCAATGTCAGCCTTGGGCAGGTTCACGTCCACTTCAGGACCCTCTCCTTTGAAGCCAGGCATGCTGAACTTGGGCATTTTCACCTTGGGCATCTTCAAGTGCCAGTCTGGGCCATGAACATCCACATCTGGGGCACTGATGTCTACCTTGGGGCCTTTGATGTCAACTTCAGGGCCTTTGAGGTCACCTTCCACTTTGGGCAGAGAAACATCCACATCACCTTTCACCTTTGGACCCTTCAGATTCAGGTCAACTTCAGGCATGGAGACCTTGGGTGCCTTGAGATGCAGGTCAGGCATTTTAAACTTTGGGCCCTTCAGTTTCCCTTCTGGACCATGAATGTCAATGTCAGGAGTATCTAAGTCCAGCTTAGGGCCTTTGATATCCACTTTTGGGCCCTTCAAATCTCCTTCAGGTGCAGGAATAGAAACATCCAAATCTCCTTTTATCTTAGGTCCTTTCAAGTTCAAATCAATGTCACTCATGGAGATTTGGGGAGTTTTGAAATGGACATCAGGCATCTTAAATTTAGGACCTTTGATTTTCCCTTCAGGGCCTTCAATATCCACCTCTGGCCCTTTCAGATCACCTTCCACCTTAGGTAGGGAAAGGTCCACATCTCCTTTTACCTTTGGCCCTTTGAGATTTAAGTCAAAGTCAGGCATGGAAATCTTGGGAGCTTTGATATTCATCTCTGGCATTTTAAATTTGGGCCCTTTTAATTTTCCTTCTGGACCTTCAATATTGACATCAGGAACATCAATGTCCACACTGGGGCCCTTGATATCAATTTCAGGGCCCTTGAGATCACCTTCTACTTTGGGTAGAGACACATCCACATCACCCTTCACTTTGGGACCCTTCAAGTTAAAGTCAATGTCAGGCATGGAGATCTTGGGGGCCTTGATGTTCATCTCAGGCATCTTGAACTTGGGACCTTTCAGCTTTGCATCTGGACCTTCAATGTTCACATCTGGAACCTCGATGTCCACCTTGGGCCCTGAGACATCAATGTCAGCCTTGGGCAGGTTCACGTCCACTTCAGGACCCTCTCCTTTGAAGCCAGGCATGCTGAACTTGGGCATTTTCACCTTGGGCATCTTCAAGTGCCAGTCTGGGCCATGAACATCCACATCTGGGGCACTGATGTCTACCTTGGGGCCTTTGATGTCAACTTCAGGGCCTTTGAGGTCACCTTCCACTTTGGGCAGAGAAACATCCACATCACCTTTCACCTTTGGACCCTTCAGATTCAGGTCAACTTCAGGCATGGAGACCTTGGGTGCCTTGAGATGCAGGTCAGGCATTTTAAACTTTGGACCCTTCAGTTTCCCTTCTGGACCATGAATGTCAATGTCCGGAGTGTCTAAGTCCACCTTGGGTCCTGAGACATCAATGTCAGCCTTGGGCAGGTTCACATCCACTTCAGGACCCTCTCCTTTGAAGCCAGGCATGCTGAACTTGGGCATTTTCACCTTGGGCATCTTCAAGTGCCAGTCTGGGCCATGAACATCCACATCTGGGGCACTGATGTCTACCTTGGGGCCTTTGATGTCAACTTCAGGGCCTTTGAGGTCACCTTCCACTTTGGGCAGAGAAACATCCACATCACCTTTCACCTTTGGACCCTTCAGATTCAGATCGACTTCAGGCATGGAGACCTTGGGTGCCTTGAGATGCAGGTCAGGCATTTTAAACTTTGGACCCTTCAGTTTCCCTTCTGGACCATGAATGTCAATGTCAGGAGTGTCTAAGTCCACCTTGGGTCCTGAGACATCAATGTCACCTTTGGGCAGGTTCACGTCCACTTCAGGGCCTTCTCCTTTGAAGCCAGGCATGCTGAACTTGGGCATTTTCACCTTGGGCATCTTCAGGTGCCAGTCTGGGCCCTGAACATCCACATCTGGAGCATCAATGTCCACTTTGGGGCCTTTGATGTCGATTTCAGGACCCTTGAGATCACCTTCTACTCTAGGCAGAGACACATCCACATCTCCTTTCACCTTAGGACCCTTCATGTGCAAATCAAAGTCAGGCATGGAGATCTTGGGAGCTTTGATGTTCATCTCAGGCATCTTGAACTTGGGACCTTTCAACTTTCCTTCAGGTCCTTCAATACTAACATCAGGACCTTCAATGTCCACCTTAGGCCCTGAGACATCAATGTCAGCTTTTGGCAAGTTCACATCAACCTCTGGTCCTTCTCCCTTGAAGCCTGGCATGCTGAACTTGGGCATTTTTATCTTGGGCATCTTCAAGTGCCAGTCTGGGCCATGAACATCCACATCTGGAACATCAACGTCCACTTTGGGGCCTTTAATGTCCACTTCAGGAACTTTAATCTCACCTTCCACTTTGGGCAGAGACACGTCCACATCGCCCTTCACTTTGGGGCCTTTCAGGTTAAGGTCAATGTCAGGCATGGAGATCTTGGGGGCCTTGATGTTCATCTCCGGCATCTTGAACTTGGGACCTTTCAGCTTTCCTTCTGGTCCTTCAATGTTCACATCAGGAACTTCAATGTCCACCTTGGGCCCTGAGACATCAATGTCAGCCTTGGGCAGGTTCACGTCCACTTCAGGACCCTCTCCTTTGAAGCCAGGCATGCTGAACTTGGGCATTTTCACCTTGGGCATCTTCAGGTGCCAGTCTGGGCCTTGCACATCCACATCAGGGGCACTGATGTCCATTTTTGGACCTTTGATATCAACTTCTGGGCCTTTTAGATCTCCTTCAATCTTGGGGAGAGAAGCATCCACATCACCCTTCATCTTGGGGCCCTTCATGTTCAAGTCAATGTCAGGCATAGATATTTTGGGAGCCTTTAAATGCATTTCTGGCATCTTAAATTTGGGTCCCTTCAATTTACCCTCTGGGCCTTCTATATTAATATCAGGAGTGTCAATGTCCACTTTGGGGCCCTTAATGTTCACCTCGGGACCCTTTACATCACCTTCCACTTTTGGCAGAGAAACATCCACATCACCCTTCATTTTGGGGCCCTTCAGGTTTAGATCAAAGTCAGGCATGGAGATCTTAGGGGCCTTGATGTTCATCTCAGGCATCTTGAATTTGGGACCCTTCAGTTTTGCATCTGGACCTTCAATGTTGACATCAGGGACATCAATGTCTACACTGGGGCCAGAAATGTCAATGTCAGCCTTAGGCAGGTTCACATCCACTTCAGGACCCTCTCCTTTGAAGCCGGGCATGCTAAACTTGGGCATTTTCATCTTGGGCATCTTCAGGTTCCAGTCTGGACCATGAACATCCACTTCTGGGGCACTGATGTCCACTTTAGGGCCTTTGATATCAACCTCTGGCCCTTTCAGATCCCCTTCAAGTTTGGGTGGAGAAATATCCATATCACCTTTCACCTTGGGACCCTTCAGATTTAAGTCAATGTCAGGCATGGAGATCTTAGGAGCTTTTATGTTCATGTCAGGCATCTTGAATTTGGGACCTTTTATGCTTCCTTCTGGACCTTCCACATTGAGTTCTGGGCCCTCAACATTCAGAGTGGGACCTTCTATGTTGATGTCTCCTTTTGGTAGATCCACAGCCATTTCTGGACCTTCTGCTTTTAAGCCAGGAACACCAAATTTGGGCATTTTCATCTTGGGCATTTTCACATTCAAATCTGGACCATGAACATCTACTTCAGGTGCATTAAGGTGGACATCTGGTGCCTGAATATCCACTTTGGGACCTTTAAATTCTCCTTCTAAAGTTGGACCTGCAACATCTAAATCTCCTTTGACTTTAGGACCTTTCAAATTTAACTCCACATCAGGCATAGACACTTTGGGAGATGAAATACTCAGGAAAGGCATTTTAAACTTAGATCCTTTCACTTTTCCTTGAACTTCAACTTCAGGAGCATTAAGATCAACTTTTGGGCCAGTTACATCAATATCTGGCTTTTTAGCTTTAATATCCACCTCAGGTGTCTGAACTTTGGAGCCCGAAAAATTAAATTTGGGAAGTTTAAAACGAGATTTCTTTGACTTGCCTTCAATATTGAGCTTCGGACCAGAAATGTCTACTTCTGGGCCTTTCACATCCAGTTTGGGAGCTTTAATGTCACCCTCCAGTTTTGGCCCAGAGATATCAACATCTCCCTTCAGCTTTGATCCCTTCAAATTCAAGTCAATTTCTGGCATGGAGATCTTGGGCATGTTTACATGCATTTCAGGCATCTTCAGTTTGGGACCTTTTAATTTGCCTTCTGGGCCATGAATGTCAATATCTGGAACATCTACGTCTAATTTCGGGCCTGTTATGTCAAGTGTAGGTCCTTTCAAATCACCTTCTACATTTGGAAGTGAAACATCCACCTCCCCTTTCACTTTAGGGCCTTTAAGATTAAGGTCCAAATCTGGCATTGAGATCTTGGGGGCCTTGATGTTCATCTCAGGCATCTTGAACTTGGGACCTTTCAACTTTCCTTCAGGTCCTTCAATACTAACATCAGGACCTTCAATGTCCACTTTAGGCCCTGAGACATCAATGTCAGCTTTCGGCAAGTTCACATCAACCTCTGGTCCTTCTCCCTTGAAGCCAGGCATGCTGAACTTGGGCATTTTTATTTTGGGCATCTTCAAGTGCCAATCTGGACCATGAACATCCACATCTGGAACATCAACGTCCACTTTGGGGCCTTTAATGTCCACTTCAGGAACTTTAATCTCACCTTCCACTTTGGGCAGAGACACGTCCACATCGCCCTTCACTTTGGGGCCTTTCAGGTTAAGGTCAATGTCAGGCATGGAGATCTTGGGGGCCTTGATGTTCATCTCTGGCATCTTGAACTTGGGACCTTTCAGCTTTCCTTCTGGTCCTTCAATGTTCACATCAGGAACTTCAATGTCCACCTTGGGCCCTGAGACATCAATGTCAGCCTTGGGCAGTTTCACGTCCACTTCAGGACCCTCTCCTTTGAAGCCAGGCATGCTGAACTTGGGCATTTTCACCTTGGGCATCTTCAGGTGCCAGTCTGGGCCTTGTACATCCACATCTGGGGCATCGATGTCCACTTTGGGGCCTTTGATGTCAACATCAGGACCCTTTAAGTCACCTTCCACTTTTGGCAGAGAAACGTCCACATCACCTTTTACCTTGGGACCCTTTAGATGCAAATCAAAGTCAGGCATGGAAATCTTGGGGGCTTTGATGTTCATCTCAGGCATCTTGAACTTGGGACCTTTCAACTTTCCTTCTGGTCCTTCAATGTTCACATCAGGACCTTCAATGTCCACCTTGGGTCCTGAGACATCAATGTCAGCTTTGGGCAGGTTCACGTCCACTTCAGGGCCTTCTCCTTTGAAGCCAGGCATGCTGAACTTGGGCATTTTCACCTTGGGCATCTTCAGGTGCCAGTCTGGGCCATGAACATCCACATCTGGAACATCAACGTCCACTTTGGGGCCTTTGATGTCCACTTCAGGAACTTTAATCTCACCTTCCACTTTTGGCAGAGACACGTCCACATCTCCTTTCACCTTAGGACCCTTCATGTGCAAATCAAAGTCAGGCATGGAGATCTTGGGAGCTTTGATGTTCATCTCAGGCATCTTGAACTTGGGACCTTTCAACTTTCCTTCAGGTCCTTCAATACTGACATCAGGACCTTCAATGTCCACCTTAGGCCCTGAGACATCAATGTCAGCTTTTGGCAAGTTCACATCAACCTCTGGTCCTTCTCCCTTGAAGCCTGGCATGCTGAACTTGGGCATTTTTATCTTGGGCATCTTCAAGTGCCAGTCTGGGCCATGAACATCCACATCTGGAACATCAACGTCCACTTTGGGGCCTTTAATGTCCACTTCAGGAACTTTAATCTCACCTTCCACTTTGGGCAGAGACACGTCCACATCGCCCTTCACTTTGGGGCCTTTCAGGTTAAGGTCAATGTCAGGCATGGAGATCTTGGGGGCCTTGATGTTCATCTCTGGCATCTTGAACTTGGGACCTTTCAGCTTTCCTTCTGGTCCTTCAATGTTCACATCAGGAACTTCAATGTCCACCTTGGGCCCTGAGACATCAATGTCAGCCTTGGGCAGGTTCACGTCCACTTCAGGACCCTCTCCTTTGAAGCCAGGCATGCTGAACTTGGGCATTTTCACCTTGGGCATCTTCAGGTGCCAGTCTGGGCCTTGCACATCCACATCAGGGGCACTGATGTCCATTTTTGGACCTTTGATATCAACTTCTGGGCCTTTTAGATCTCCTTCAATCTTGGGGAGAGAAGCATCCACATCACCCTTCATCTTGGGACCCTTCAGATGCAAATCAATGTCAGGCATGGAGATCTTGGGGGCCTTGATGTTCATCTCCGGCATCTTGAACTTAGGACCTTTCAACTTTCCTTCTGGTCCTTCAATGTTCACATCAGGGCCTTCAATGTCCACCTTAGGTCCTGAGACATCAATGTCAGCCTTGGGAAGGTTTACGTCCACTTCAGGACCCTCTCCCTTGAAGCCAGGCATGCTGAATTTGGGCATTTTCATCTTGGGCATCTTCAAATGCCAATCTGGGCCATGAACATCAGGAGCATTAACATCTATTTTGGGGCCCTTGATATTTACATCTGGTACTTTTATTTTACCTTCTACCTCAGGCACAGACACATCCACATCTCCCTTGATTTTGGGTCCTTTCAAATTTAGATCAACATCAGGCATAGAAATATTGGGGGCTTTGAAGTGCATATCAGGCATCTTGAACTTAGGGCCTTTCAATTTTCCCTCTGGTCCTTCAATATCAACTTCTGGCCCACTGATATCCATATGTGGCCCTTTGAGGTCTCCTTCCAATTTTGGAACATCCACATCCACCTCTCCCTTTACCTTGGGACTCTTTAAGTGTAGATCAATATCTGGCATGGAAATTTTAGGAGCTTTAAAGTGCATGTCTGGCATCTTAAATTTAGGACTTTTCCATTTACCATCTGGGCCTTCCACAGAGACTTCTGGGAGATCAGCATCTAATTTGGGGCCCTTGACATCCAGTTCAGGACCCTTTAACTCCCCTTCAAGCTTTGGAACAGAAACATCAATGTCTCCTTTGACTTTAGGTCCCTTTAAGTTAAAGTCCACATCAGGCATGGAGATCTTGGGGGCATGAAAGTGCATCTCAGGCATCTTAAACTTGGGACCCTTCAGCTTCCCTTCTGGACCCTCAAGGCTCACATCTGGAAGATCAATATCCACCTTGGGCCCTGACACATCAAGGTCAGCCTTAGGCAGGCTCACGTCCACTTCAGGACCCTCTGCTTTGAAGCCGGGCATGCTGAATTTGGGCATTTTCATCTTGGGCATCTTCAGGTGCCAGTCTGGGCCATGAACATCCACGTCTGGGGTGCTGATGTCAACTTTTGGCCCTTTAATGTCCACATCTGGCACTTTCATCTCACCTTCCATCTTGGGCACTGTCACATCCACATCTCCTTTGACTTTGGGGCCTTTCAAGTGTAAGTCCACATCAGGCATGGAGATCTTGGGGGCCTTGAAGTGCATGTCGGGCATCTTAAACTTGGGGCCTTTCAACTTTGCATCAGGACACTCCAAATCAACATCAGGCACTTCCACATCCACACTGGGACCTTTCAAATCTCCTTCCAATTTTGGCACAGACACATCCATATCACCCTTGACTTTGGGGCCTTTCAAGTGTAAGTCCACATCAGGCATGGAGATCTTGGGGGCCTTGAAGTGCATGTCAGGCATCTTAAACTTGGGACCCTTCAGCTTCCCTTCTGGACCCTCAATGTTCACATCTGGAACGTCAATGTCCACCTTGGGCCCTGACACATCAATGTCGGCCTTGGGCAGGTTCACGTCCACCTCTGGGCTCTCTGCTTTGAAGCCGGGCATGCTGAACTTGGGCATTTTCATTTTGGGCATCTTCAGGTGCCAGTCTGGGCCATGAACATCCACGTCTGGGGCATCAATGTCCACTTTGGGCCCTTTGATGTCCACATCTGGCACTTTCATCTCACCTTCTATCTTGGGTACTGTCACATCCACATCCCCTTTGACTTTGGGGCTTTTCAAGTGTAAGTCCACATCAGGCATGGAGATCTTGGGGGCCTTGAAGTGCATGTCGGGCATCTTAAACTTGGGGCCTTTCAACTTTGCATCAGGACACTCCAAATCAACATCAGGCACTTCCACATCCACACTGGGACCTTTCAAATCTCCTTCCAATTTTGGCACAGACACATCCATATCACCCTTGACTTTGGGGCCTTTCAAGTGTAAGTCCACATCAGGCATGGAGATCTTGGGGGCCTTGAAGTGCATGTCGGGCATCTTAAACTTGGGACCCTTCAGCTTCCCTTCTGGACCCTCAATGTTCACATCTGGAACATCAATGTCCACCTTGGGCCCTGACACATCAATGTCGGCCTTGGGCAGCTTCACATCCACCTCTGGGCTCTCTGCTTTAAAGCCGGGCATGCTGAACTTGGGCATTTTCATCTTGGGCATCTTCAGGTGCCAGTCTGGGCCATGAACATCCACGTCTGGGGCATCAATGTCCACTTTGGGCCCTTTGATATCCACATCTGGCACTTTCATCTCACCTTCTATCTTGGGTACTGTCACATCCACATCCCCTTTGACTTTGGGGCCTTTCAAGTGTAAGTCCACATCAGGCATGGAGATCTTGGGGGCCTTGAAGTGCATGTCGGGCATCTTAAACTTGGGGCCTTTCAACTTTGCATCAGGACACTCCAAATCAACATCAGGCACTTCCACATCCACACTGGGACCTTTCAAATCTCCTTCCAATTTTGGCACAGACACATCCATATCACCCTTGACTTTGGGGCCTTTCAAGTGTAAGTCCACATCAGGCATGGAGATCTTGGGGGCCTTGAAGTGCATGTCGGGCATCTTAAACTTGGGGCCTTTCAACTTTGCATCAGGACACTCCAAATCAACATCAGGTACCTCCACATCCACACTGGGACCCTTGATATCAACTTGCGGACCTCTGAGATCACCTTCCAGTTCTGGCATAGAAGCATCTATCTCACCTTTCAGTTTGGGTCCCTTCAAATTCAAGTCCACATCTGGCATAGATATCTTGGGAGCTTTGATATTCAACTTGGGCATCTTAAATTTGGAGCCTTTCAATTTTCCTTCTGGTCCTTCAATATCCAAATCAGGGGCATCAATATCCAAGCTGGGTCCAGACACATCAATGTCAGCCTTGGGCAGTTTCACATCCACCTCTGGGCTCTCTGCTTTGAAGCCGGGCATGCTGAACTTGGGCATTTTCATTTTGGGCATCTTCAGGTGCCAGTCTGGGCCATGAACATCCACGTCTGGGGCATCAATGTCCACTTTGGGCCCTTTGATGTCCACATCTGGCACTTTCATCTCACCTTCTATCTTGGGCACTGTCACATCCACATCCCCTTTGACTTTGGGGCCTTTCAAGTGTAAGTCCACATCAGGCATGGAGATCTTGGGGGCCTTGAAGTGCATGTCGGGCATCTTAAACTTGGGGCCTTTCAATTTTCCTTCTGGGCATTCAATATCAATATCACCAACATCCACATCCATCTTAGGGGCTTTCACGTCAACTTCTGGACCTTTCAGGTCTCCCTCCACTTTGGGAAGGGAAACATCCACATCAGTTTTCAGTTTAGGAGCTTTCAGATTAAGTCCAACATCTGGCATAGAAATTTTGTGTGTCTGTATATTCATACTTGGTATCTTGAACTTGGGGCCCTTTAGTTTCCCCTCTGGAGCTTCAATATTCACGTCTGGAGCCTCAATGTTCACTTGGGGTCCTGAAACATCAATGTTGGCCTTAGGAAGATTCACATCCACTTCAGGACCCTCTCCTTTGAAGCCAGGCATGCTGAACTTGGGCATTTTCACCTTGGGCATCTTCAGGTGCCAATCTGGTCCATGAACTTCCACATCTGGTGCATTGATGTCCACTTTGGGGCCTTTCACATCAACAGAAGGAGCTTTGATCTCGCCTTCTATTTTGGGGGCTGTAACATCATAATCTCCTTTTACCTTAGGACCTTTTAAATGCAAACCAACATCTGGCATGGATATCTTCTGAGGCTTTATGTTCATTTCTGGCAGCTTAAATTTGGGACCTTTGAGTTTTGCATCTGGACCTTCAATATTCACATCTGGAACTTCAACATCCACCTTGGGTCCTGAGACATCGATGTCGGCCTTAGGCAGATTCACATCTACATCTGGGCCCTCTGCTTTGAAGCTGGGCATGCTGAACTTGGGCATTTTCATTTTGGGCATCTTCAGGTGCCAGTCTGGGCCATGGACATCCACATCTGGAGCATCAATGCCAACTTTTGGCCCTTTAATGTCAACATCTGGCACTTTTATTTCACCTTCGACGTCAGGTAAAGACACATCCACATCTCCCTTTACTTTTGGCCCCTTAACATTCAAGTCCACATCAGGCATGGAGATCTTGGGGGCCTTGAAGTGCATCTCAGGCATCTTAAACTTGGGTCCCTTCAGTTTTCCTTCTGGACCTTCAAGGCTCACATCTGGGGTTTCAATATCAACTTTGGGTCCAGCAATGTCAATGTCGGCCTTGGGCAGTTTCACATCCACCTCTGGGCTCTCTGCTTTAAAGCCGGGCATGCTGAACTTGGGCATTTTCATCTTGGGCATCTTCAGGTGCCAGTCTGGGCCATGAACATCCACATCTGGGGCATCAATGTCCACTTTGGGGCCTTTGATGTCCACATCTGGCACTTTCATTTCACCTTCTATCTTGGGCACTGTCACATCCACATCCACATCCCCTTTGACTTTGGGGTCTTTCAAGTGTAAGTCCACATCAGGCATGGAGATCTTGGGGGCCTTGAAGTGCATGTCTGGCATCTTAAACTTGGGACCCTTTAGCTTCCCTTCCGGACCCTCAAGGCTCACATCTGGAGCTTCAATGCCCACTTTTGGTCCTGAAACATCAATGTCAGCCTTGGGCAGGTTCAAATCCACATCTGGACCCTCACCTTTGAGGCTGGGCATGGTGAACTTGGGCATTTTCATCTTGGGCATTTTCAGGCTCCAGTCTGCACCTTGAACTTCCACATCTGGTGCTTTGATGTCTACCGGGGGACCTTTGATGTCACCCTCTATTTTGGGGGCAGACAGATCTAGATTTCCTTTCATTTTTGGCCCTTTGAGATCCAGGTCAACATCTGGCAAAGACATCTTTGGAGCCTTGAAGTGCATCTCAGGCATCTTAAACTTTGGACCTTTCAACTTCCCTTCTGGTCCTTCAAGGCTCAGGTCTGGAGCACTAATATCTACCTTTGGTGCAGAAATGTCCACATCTGCCTTGGGAAGGTTCACATCCAATTCTGGGCCTTCTCCTTTGAGGCTGGGCATGCTAAATTTGGGCATTTTAATCTTTGGCATTTTCAGGTTCCAATCAGGACCGTGAACATCAACATCTGGGGCACTGACATCTACTTTTGGACCTTTCAGATCCCCTTCTATCTTTGGCACTGTAACATCGTATTCTCCCTTTACCTTGGGACCTCTCATATGCAAATCCACATCAGGCATGGAGATCTTTGGGGCCTTGACGTTCATCTCTGGCATCTTAATCTTGGGACCCTTCAGATTTCCTTCAGGTCCTTCAATATTCACATCTGGAACATCAACATCCACCTTGGGTCCCGAGACTTCAATGTTGGCCTTAGGGAGGTTCACATCCACATCCGGGCCCTCTGCTTTGAAGCCAGGCATGCTGAATTTGGGCATTTTCATTTTGGGCATCTTCAGGTGCCAGTCTGGGCCACGAGCTTCCACATCTGGGACATCAATGTCCACTTTGGCACTTTTGAGTTCAACGTCGGGAACTTTAATGTCACTTTCGACCTTTGGCACTGTGACATTATATTCTCCTTTCACACTAGGGCCTTTCAGTTCTAAGTCCACATCTGGCATGGAGATCTTGGGAGCTTTGATGTTCATTTCAGGCATTTTGAACTTAGGCCCTTTCAATTTGCCTTCTGGTCCCTCAATGCTCACGTCTGGAGCACTAATCTCTACCTTGGGCCCAGAAATGTCCACATCAGCCTTCGGCAAATTCACCTCCACTTCTGCACCCTCTGCTTTGAGCCCTGGCACACTAAATTTGGGCATTTTCATCTTGGGCATCTTCAGGTGCCAGTCTGGGCCATGAGCTTCTACATCTGGGACATCAATGTTCACTTTCGGGCCTTTCAGTTCTCCTTCCAGCTTTGGAACTGTGACATCATACTCTCCCTTCACCTTTGTACCTTTAACATGCAGATCTACATCAGGCATGGAGATCTTTGGTGTCTTGACACTCACTTCAGGCACCTTAATATCAGGGCCTTTAAGTTTGCCCCCCAGGCCCTCCATCTTGACATCTGGAGCTTCCACGTTGACCTCTGGCCCTGAAATACTGACATTTCCTTTGGGTAGAGTCATTTCTACATCTGGGCCTTCCCCTTTGACCCCTGGAGTGCCGAACTTGGGCATTTTCATCTTGGGCATTTTCAGGTTCCCGTGAACTTCCACATCTGGGGCACTGACGTCCACTTTGGGGCCTTTGACATCAATTTCAGGGACCCTGACTGTCCCTTCTACCTTTGGGAGTGTGACATCCACACCCCCTTTCCCTTTAGGTGCAGCCACGTTTAAGTCCACATCTGCCATAGAGATCCTACAGGTTCCTGTTTTCCCAGAAGGACTGCCCAGCTTGGGGCCTGTCAAGGTCCCCTCTAAGTCTGGTGTCTCTATGTCCACTTTGGAGCCTTTAACTGCCACTTGAGGGCCTTTAACATCACCTTTCACCTCAGGAGCAGAAACCTTAATATTTCCTTTTAGTTTAGGGGACCCAAGACTCAGATCCACATCCTGCATAGAGATTTTAGGTTTCTGAATAATCATTTCAGGAGTCTTGACTTTAGCACCCTTCATCTTCCCTTCCAGCCCACCAGTAGAGATCTCAGGTAAGCTCACATCCCCAGAGGCCCCAGGAAGAGTCACTTCACCTGTCGGCAGTGTCACATCAATGCCAGCTCCCTCTCCCTTTGAACCTGAGGCAGAGAATTTAGGGACTTTCATCTGGGGCACATTCAGTTTGCCCCCAGGCCCATGAATATCGACGTCAGGGGCTCGAATTTCCACACTGGGGCCTGTGATGCTGCCCTCAATTTTGGGAGCAGAGGCATCTATTCCTATGCTTCCCAGTGGCTTGGAACCTTTCAGGCCTAAGTCACCCTCAAGTGATGGCCCAGCAATCTGAGGGCCTTTCAGCTTCCCATCAAGCCCCGCAATATTGGCAGAGGGGGCACTGACTTCCAGGTGAGGGGCTTGGATATTCCCACCAATGGTCAAGCCGGGCTTGCCGCCCTTATGCCCTACAGAGAATTCAGGCGCAGAAACATTCAATCCTACCTCTGGTGCCTCGGGCCCGGCAGACACACCAAATTTTGGCATCTTCATGGTAGGAATCTTAATTTTGCCAGTATCGCAGCTCTGGGGGGATGGGCCCTGCACCTCTGCTACCCCACCCTCAAGAGCAGATGAAATATCCACTCCTGGAACTTGGATCCCTCCTTTGCCACCCAAGCCTGAGCCCTTTGCACTGACACTGACACCGGTGCTTCCCACCTTTATACCAGGCACAGTGACCTGGAGTTTCGAGTGGCCAGCACCCTGAAGCTCTGGTCCTGAGGCAGAAATGGCCCCTGCCTGGATGTCAACGGCGGCACCTGTGGTTGGAGAGACCCCCGAGCCTGAGGGCAATCGGATCACTGTCTTTCCAGGCTGGGTCTCCACATCCACATTGGAGATTTCAGTCACTTCATGCCTTGGAATCTTGATCATGAATTCAGGGCTGCTGATGTCGATGTCCTTGGATCCTTCCCGGCCGGTCACATCCACAGTGTAGGCTGTGACCCTTCTGGTCACTGTGATGGTGCGGCTCTGGGTCTCCCCAAGGTCCCCTTCCACGCCATCCTCCGACTTCAGCCGAGGCTTGATCTTTGTGGTGTAGATGCGCTGGTACTCCTCATCATCCCCGCTCTGCAGAAAGACACGCCCCGCAGAGGTTGCAGCAGAGCCTGCCTAAGTTGGCAGATACCCGCCGCAGCCTAGCTGACAACCTGGTTGCCGGTTTCCCAAAGGAGCTGGGACTATAACCAAGGTCCAGGGAGCCTCCTGGAACAGAGAACAAGGGACTGAAGAAGGGAGCTGACAGCCACGTTGCAGGAGGAACACAGAAATGATCTGGGTAAATTCTGGTATCAAAAACCATGGAGAGGCTGGGATAGACTCCTGGACCCGGCCGTCTTGGAGGAGGACCTATAATCCAGGAGAGCTTCAGCCTGGAATGTCCCAGGGACTGGATGGGGGACCATCAGCTCTCAACTCTCAACTCACTGGTTGTTTGTTTAATCAAAAAGAGGCTCCCAGGCCCTGCGTTGGAATGCGCTTGTTGAGCCCAAGAGCCTGGATGTGCTTTGGCTACCACTTTCACTTTGAGGAGCTGTCATTTGCTTAATAAACAAGCCCTCAGAAGAAGCAGAGAAGCATTCCTACAGGCACAGAGAAAAAGGATATCTGTGAAACAGAGGGGGAATTAATTCAAAGAGCTTGCAGAGTGGCCGACCTTCCTCCTGGTGTCTAGGCCCAGACCTCATGAGCTGGTTCCCATGCCATGGCACAGTGGGCACTCTCAAGAGACTGATGGAAGACTTACGGGCAGCATCAGCCACATGCCACACAGGAGTAGGAAGGAACAGGCTAACCAAGGGCCCAAGAGAGCCCAGAAAGGTGAAAAGAGGAGGAGTTAGAAGAAAGTCCAAGAAGCAGACAGAAGGTTCATAAAGTGGGGACAACAGGCCAGTGTGGTCTAGGGGAGCTCAGGGCACAAATGGGCCACATGGTACTCACCAGAACCACCTCTGAGCTGCGGGAGCTGAAGACTTCATGGGTCCAGGTCTGACCAGGCTCAGGGGAACGATCCCCCTTGCGGTGTAGCTTCAGGCCGACAGTGTGATGCCCCATGGTGTTCAGCAACTGGGTCACCTCGCCTGACTGCAGGTTGTCAAAATAGATGGTGGCACCCACAATCTGGTCCCCTGAGCAGGAAAGAGCAGCAAACAGGTAAGACCCAGGGTCTTAGGGAAACAGCCATGCACTGGGCATGTAAACTGAATTGCTTTAACCCTCATGAGCACCAGGAGGGTTTGGTAAGACTCAATGTACAGATGAGGAAACCGGGGCTCAGGCTATTGCTGGGTGCAGATGCACACACCTGTAATCCTAGCAACTTGGGAGGCTGAGGCAGGAGCATTGCAAGTTCAAGACCCCAGCAATTTAGCAAGACCTTGTCTCCAAATAAAATAAAAACAGTTAAGAATGTGGTTCAGTGATAGAGTGTCCTGTACCTCAAAAAAAAAAAAAAAAAAAAAAAAAAAGGAAAGGGAAAAGAAAGACTATTTCCAAAGCTGCGTCTCCATGACCCCCACAACAGCCTCCCAGGAGTCCACAGGCAAGAAAGGGCCAGACTCTGGTACCCACCATCCTGAGGTGCTGGGACTGGATCCTCTGTAGCCACTTGCCCATTTGTGCCTGCTCCCTGCCCTCTCTCCTGTCCTTCCACACCCTCACCCACCCCCAATTCCTGGCACCCAATGCACACTCACCCTCCTTGACCACCCCAGTGCGGGCCGCAGGGGAGTTCTGCATCACCTCCTGCACAAAGACACCGTCATCCCTCTGGGCAATCGTGAGCCCATGGGAGCCGCTGCCCTGCCAGTTGGGCAGCAGCAGCTCCCGGGTAGTCTCTTCCTCCTTCTCCATCTGGGAAGAGATGAGAAAATGGAGCTCAGGTCAGTGGGGACATGAGGACATGAGGGCATGAGAAAGCCATGGATTCGGGCTTCCAGGGAGTGAAAAGGAGGTGACCAGCCCCTTGTCCCTTCCACTCAGGGCCCAACCTCCCAATGCCACAAGAGGTTTCCAACATCCCCCATTCTGACACCTCCACCCACAAACCCTCACACTCTCCCTCCTACTGACCTTTGCAGGATTCAGTTCAGGAGCGAATGCCTTGCCAGGAGCCCGCCCCTCCTTCCTTTCTTCCCCTCAGTCTCTCTGTCGGGAATCTCGGTCACACAGCCTAGGGACAAATTCATAAAGATGCTCACACTCAGCTCACTTGAAACCCCTGACCAACGCTGTTCCCCAGGCCAAGCCCCCACTACAGTCAGCAGTTCCATGATTCTCAAGCCTGGTATCACGGAAAGTAGGCTGAGAGGAGGCCAGACCCAGTTTCAAACCCTGGCTCTGCCTCGTCCTAGCTGTGGGACCTTGGCCAAGGCACTTGACTTCTCTGAACCTCCCTTTCCTCATCTGCAAAAATGGAAATGAAAAAGGATTTCCGAGAGGTGTGAAGGAAAGAGAAGCAGCGAGCACTGGCAACACAGGTGTTCCACAACACCACATGCTCATCAGTCTCCACAGCAGCTTCCTGAGGGAGACATTACTGTCTCCACTTTACAGATGGAGACAGAAATTTAGAGAGACCAATTTATCCAGGCTTTACTCCAAGAGAACAATGATACCAGTCTACAACCTGCATCTGGAATGCTCCCCTAAACCACATCTTGTCTGATATGAGACTCCTCAGAAGGGGCCTCTAAGGTGGGGATGGCAATGCCCTCCCTCTCCCAGTGACAACATGCTAGTTTATCATCTCTAACCTGGTCCTCAGGACCAAGAGGAATCCTCGCCAGATGGGAACTCTAGGAGTCTTGCCGCTACCTGAACAAAAAGGAGCCCTAATCCCAGCAGGCAAGGGCCCAAACCAAGAGGCTGGGGTAGAGCCAAGCCTGCCTCAGACCCACGGTGAGTGGAGACCCATCTGGCTGCCCACACTGAACCATGAGGCAGGTCCTTAAGTAAAGTCACGCCACGCGACAGGATGAGCTGTCAGCTGCAGTGGCACCCTGATAAGACTTTAGGCAGAACCCTGGGTACAGCCAGGAACTACAGCCACCCTCACAAAATGGTGGCATCAGCCATCAAAAGCATACCCCTGAAATTGTGTAGGGGAGCCTCACCCAGAGCTCCACCCTGAAGCTGTTTGCATCAAGAATTAGTCTACCAATCAATAAATACATAACTACCAATCACCTCCTGAATGTCCACCATTGTACCAGAGGCTGCAAAAGACTCTAGTCAGGAACAAACACAGCCCAGCCCAGCACTTAATTGCACACTGCATGAGATTGTTACCTAACGCCACTCATGCATCCTCTAAACATTTATTGAATGCACTCCATGTGCCAGATATGGAAATTTAAAACACTTAGATCCTGTCCCAGATATAAATTATAACTGAGGTGCTCTGGGTGTAACCAATTTAGCTTCAGAATGTTCCAGAGGCTTGAGAACCTTCTCAGAAATGACTATAAATGGGTCTACAAGGTGCTACAGGACTGTGACTCTTGGAAATTCACAGGCACTCAGCAGTTCCAGTCTAGGTGGATCTCAACGTGGATGAAAAGGTAAACACAACCCCTCACCCCCTCCAGCCTAGGCCTCCACACCTGTTCTCCCAGTTGACAAACTCATAAATGCAGTGCTTGTCATGGACACAGGTGCTGAGGGCCTGCTGGCACAGGTGTGAGCTGGGAAAACAGCTCATCCCTTCCCAGCAGGCAGAGAGGCCACTGCAGGAAGTGGCCATGACCCTTTCCAATGTGAAACAGCAAAACTGGAACTTAAAGGGCACCTTCTGGGTTAAGTCCAGTGCTAAGAAGCCAGCCCTGCAGATAAAGAGGCAGGCAGAGGCAGCGATGGTGAAAGTTTCCAGCCCAGGCCTCTCTGTTCCGAAGCCCCCTCGGGTCTCCCCAGCACCCATCTTCCTCCTCGAGTGGGGCCCCTTTCTCAGCCCAGCGTCCTGGTGCTGAGCCAGCAGCAGGCGGGGAGAAAGCAGCCAGCTCACCCTCGCCCACATGTCAGCCCCACCCTCCCTCCTTCCCCAGTGAGTCACTGCGGCCGGCAGCAACAGCTCCAGACAGGCAAAGGGTCACGCCTAAAACCCGATCTGCACACGCCTCCTCCTCTAGACCCCCAGGTGCCACAGGGGCTGGGGCTCCTGTTAGCTCCTCAGGACGGGGACCCTAGACAGGAGTCCTGGAAGCACAAAGCTGGAGCCCAGGAGCTTCAACCAGGCTGCCTCCAGGAGAGGGAGAAGCCACTCTGAGAAAGGTTCGCAGCCTGGGAAGACTGAAGCTGTTGCACCTGAGGCTGCAG
This sequence comes from Marmota flaviventris, assembly GCF_047511675.1. Taxonomy (NCBI): domain Eukaryota; kingdom Metazoa; phylum Chordata; class Mammalia; order Rodentia; family Sciuridae; genus Marmota; species Marmota flaviventris. Next base: position 10,418,586 of record NC_092506.1, on the reverse strand, counting down.
GTGGGTCCTGGCCGGGCACTTGAGAGCTTCCTCGCCAGGTGAGGCTGCCCACCACCCCACTGCTGCGGCTCCAGTCATGCCCTCCTGACCCAGCCAGCAAGGACTCCCCTCTCAGCTGATCTGGGCCGTTCAGTCCTGAGGATCCGCATGGGATGCAAACAGAAGCTGTAAGCCATGATGGCAAGGACCTGCATGTGGGTCCCAGCCCTTGGTCTCTCCCCTGTCCCTGGAGCCTATATACCAGGCGCAGATGGTCCTTCCGTCTCCTCCTCCCACGCAATTGAGGTTTAGTCAGGCTTCCCGGGTGCAGAGGGCTCTGTCCTGCTTTCTCCCCGAGGCAGTTCTCTGGAGCTCTGGGGAATTCCATGTTCCTCCGTCAAGCATCACAAGCCTCTGGGCTATTAGAGACCTCAGAGTCAGGCTATCCAACATGGTGGCGTATCCACGCGTGACTATTTAAACTTAAATCAAGTTACATTAAAACTGTAGTTCATTCATGGCACTAGCCACATTTCAGGAGTTTCACTGACCACATTTCAGGCTACTGGCTCCCATCCTGGCATGGATCTAGATTTCCCCCACTGTGGGGTTCTATGGGACAGCACTGACAGCCACACCAGATGAGGGAACAAGGTCTAGAGAGGCGAGAATGGAGCAGTGCTGGGTCCTGGAACCCTGGCCTGCTAGCTCATAGCCCACCTGACCCTGGCTCACGGTGTTCTTTGTGATAGGAAGAGCAGGGCTGGAGTGAAAACCCCTTAGGTCAGAAAAGAACTAAGATCCTGAGGACGCTCTGACTGCAAAGCTGAGAAGACACATTCAAGACTACAGGGACGGAGCGTGTTTCAGGCCAGAAGCCCTGACGGAAGAACGGGCCATTCTATGATTCAAAACCTCAAAGAATATATACAGAGAAGCAGGGCTCTGCCGTGCCCACTACCATGGACTGGGGGGACACAGAGCCGACCCAGGAGATGCCCAGGAAGCCGAATCCTTGCCCAAAGCAGAGGGCCTCTGCTAGGGCTGGCTTCTGGAGGAGCATTGTTTCTCCAGTGCTCAGAGGAGTGGGGACCAGGCCTCTTCGCCGACAGAGATCACATGAAGCCAGCCAGGGAGGGGGCCTAGGCTAATTGCTGCAGCAGCTGAAGACAGCCTTGCATCAGCTTCTGCGTCAAAATGACAGGAACTGATACACTCCCCGAGAAGCCCATGGGCCTCAATGCCTGAATGCACCAACCTGAAGATGCACACCCGAGGGGCACATGACTCGCATCCACCTACACAGGCTGGACACAGAAGGCAACACTTCAAGGAAGAGAGAGGCACCCCCTCCCACATGGCAGGGAAGACACCAGCCGCAGCGAAACTTCCACCCAGCACAGCAGCTCCCACCGGTGCCAACCAACCCACCGTAGACACAGGGCCAGAGAGAAACAGTCCCTGTCCTGATCGTGCAATGACTCAAGCCCAGAATTAGAGACCTCCACCACCACAGGGAAAGCCCCAAACACTCATAACCAGGAGGTGGGGTGGATATTCAAAGAAGAGAGACACACCCAGGGCGGGGGGGGGGGGGGGGTGCCCTCATAAACACTCCCCAGAGCAAGGAGGAAGAGAAAGCTCCACATGGGAAGAACGAAAGAACCCTCCTAACCTCATCCCGACTGCCGCCACACATTGAGAGAGAATTCTGCAGAGAATTCTGCACTGTTGCCTGCAAGGTACTGTGCTGGCGACATCCCATGCCTGGGGTCTCAGTCTGTCCCCAAACAACCCTATGCAGTGAGAATTAAGATTCTTATTTTAGAGATGTGAAAACAGGCATCAGAGGTCAGATGACTGAGCTGCCCTGCAGGCCCAGGGTTCTCTGACTCCAACGCCAACAGTTTTCACTCAAGAAGAGATGAAGGCACAAGTAAATACACAGGATGAGACACCACAGAGAAAGATGCACGCGGGAGATATCAGAAGTGAGATCGGAGCTGGAGGGGTAAAGAATGAATGCTGGAGGGACAGACCCATAGGAAGACAGAGGAGCCTCCAGAGGCCCCTCCCCACACACCAGCCAAATGCTGGCCCTGCTGGGGTCCCAGCGCCTTGCATTCGAGGGGCCTTTGGATTCTGGGACTCACAGAAGTTGCGTCTCCAGGAGTCAGTAACCCTGAGCTTCCCAGAACCCAGCTCACCTCTAGGTTTATCCTGGGCCCCAACAGGTGGGGGAAAGAGAACCTTCTGGGGCTGAACCGGCACCAGGCTCACTCTAAAGGCAAGCACTCACAGGGTAATGCAAGCATTGCCACTCCCCGGGAGAAGGAAATGTCCCTGGCAGGCAGACCCTCATCCCAGAGGAGCAAGGAGAAATACAGGGGTGGCATCTCCCAGGACCTAAGCCTCAAAATGGACCCTCAAGGATGCAGCTGCCAGACTTCTATTTGGGGAGGAAAAAAAGCATACCCTTTTTCTACTTGAAGTAGAAGTGGGTAGTGATCTAAGTGGCACTGGGAACCTTCACAAATCTACCCAGCTGATTCTGGGCAGTATGCCCCAAGGGGGCACTTTCAATTTACGAGGGAGGGTGGAATTATCAGGGAGAATCAGACCCACATATTGCAAGATACAGGTGACATGGACCCTGGAAAGATATTCAGAGAAAGACATACAAGGACTCACACACACAGCAGGTACTCAAAGACCCTCATCAGCCCTGCTCCCCACCCTTCACTGTCCAGAGCAGGACCACAGGCCCAGCTCACAGCAGACACCTGTCATGAGACCCTTTACCTGCTCACCTGGTGCTGTGTCCCTGAGTCTGCACTTCCCTGTGTGCGCACCTGCCAATCTTGCCACCCTGCTACTTAACCTTGGGGGTGGGAGGCTGAGCTGGCCCAGCCCACAGCTCCTACCTGGAGAAAGTTTTCCAGTCTCATCGCTCTAGCCATCCCTCCCCACCCCCCCCTTCCCTGACCCTCACCAGTGTGGCTTTTCTGATTGTTGACAGCCAGGGCAGCTCTCTACCTGGAGTGCAGCCAACTGGCAGCTTTCTGAAATCTCTCTTTACCTCTCTCTACCCTGGCCACACACATCTGTCTCCCACGCCCCCAGCAAGCTCCAAGCTGTAAAGTCCAAGTTCCCACTTCCAGCAGAGAGGGAGATTCCCGCTTCCTCCCTTGGCCAAGAGGGACACCCCTACCCTCCTTGTGACAGAGACTTGGGGACAAGCATTATATTGTACAATGGGAACTCCCACACCTGACCACAGAGACATGGAAGAATGGCCCTTTATCCAGGACCACTGGGATTAGGACACCAACTGATGAGGTGTGGGGCCCTTCAGGGCAGGGAGAGGGAGTAAAGAAGAAAGCTCTTGCCTTGACCCTGAGGGGTCAGCACAGCTTGGAGGCTGCCCTCCATCCCCTCCTGGCCAGCTCTGGAGACAGTGCTCTGCGCTCGCCCCCCAGTGGTCAGACCACACTAGTGCAGGGGCGCAGGGCCGGGCAGGGCCCAAGAGCCGCCCCCCAGCCCAGTCAGGACACGGAGCTGTAGCCAGGATCTGCTCCAGGCACTTCCCCTTCCCCTAGAACCTCCGCTCAGGCCCCAGGGGACTTGGCAGGATGCCCCTCCCTGACAGGACGTGTGCAGTGCCTCGCTCAGCCTCGCTCAGCCTCGCTCTGTGGGGTTGCACTCCCAGGGCTTCCCTAGCCCTCTCTCTCCTAGATATCTGCACACAGACTCTAGGGCCTGGACCTCTGGGACAGGGAGGCTAACTCCAGTCTTTACCTACAGCCTCTGCAGCCAGCAGGAAACCTCCACCACCAGGGCAGACTGCCATGACCCAGGCCCTCCAAACCCCACTAGGCGAGCAGAGGCCCACCAGGCCCACCACAATGTGAGGATCCCTATGTACAACCAATGGGACACCCACTCACAGACAATGATGCAAACCTCACTCAAATTCAAAGGCTGCTGCTTGGCAGAGTGGCACATGCCTGTAATCCAGTAACTTCGGGGCTGAGGCAGGAGGATCGAAAGTTTAAGGTCAGCCTTGGCAATTTAGCCATATCCTGTCTCAAAATACATTAAAATGGCTTGGGGCTGTAGCTCAGCGACACCCTGGGTTCCATCCCCAGTATGAAAGCAAGGGAGAAAGAAAGAAAGAAATTCAGAGGTTGTGACACAGGTAGTCACAGGGACCCAAGGGCACAGTAGGGCTACAATCCCTGCACTGCTAAGAGTGGTAGACCCAAGACCACCAGCTACAACGGCCCAGCCCCAAACCTTGTTGGGTAGGAACTGAGGCTGAGTTCATCAAAATGTGCATACACAGGGGCTGGAGTTGTGGCTCAGCGGTACAGCGCTCGCCTAGCACATGCAAGGCCCTGAGTTCGATCCTCACACCACATAAAAATAAATAAATAAAATAAAGGTATTGTGTCCAACCACAATTAAAATATATATATTAGAGAGAGAATCTTTTTTTTTTTTTTTTTATAGATGGACACAACACAATGCCTTTATTTTTATGTGGTGCTGAGAATCGAACCGGGTCCCGCCTGTGCCAAGTGAGCGCTCTACCGCTGAGCCACAATCCCAGCCCAAAAAATATATTTTTAAATGCATATACAGGGCCTATAATCCCAGTGACTCAGGAGACTGAAGGAGGAAGAACAGAAATTTGAGGCTGGAATGGGCAATTTAGCAAGACCCTGACTCAAAACAAAAAATGGACTGGGGAAGTAGTTCAAAGGGTAAAGTGCCCTTGGGTTCAATTCAGTACTGCAAAAAAGAAAAAGAAAAAATGCATACACAAATTCCTGTGGTGCCTTGTGGCTCCACTATGTGCCCCCGGAACCCCTCAGACACATTCTGGCGTGAAGGAAATCTCTCTGCTTGAACTCAGAAAGGCTCAGGAGCCTGGCTAGACTGTCCACTGGTAGAGCCCAGTGAAATGTAAGTCCCTGGCAGCGTGGCTGAAGCCCTCAGCAGGCAGAGAGAGCAAAAGGCCCTAGACTCCCACTGCCACCACCCAAGCTAAAGGCACTCTTTCTCTTGCTTTTTCTTTTCTTTTCTTTTTTTCCCCCCTGTATTGAGGATTGAACCCAGGGGCACTCTAACACCAAGCTGCATTCCATCCCTTTTTATTGTTTATTTTAAGACAGGGTCTTGCAAAGTTTTCAAGGATGGCCTCAAACCTGCAATCTTCCTGCCTCAGCCTCTGGAGTAGCAAGGATTACAGACCTAATCGAACATTCTAAACCCTCTCCAGCGGCCACCTCCCTTTCTCAAACCTAAGTGTGCAACAGCACATGGTCAGCCCAACTCCAGGGAGAGAAACCTGGGGGCGTCCAGGCAAAGTTCCCATCAGGAGTCGAACTAGCTCTCCTGGTCTGCCTCTCTGTCCCCAGGCAGTTCTCAAGTTCTAAAGGAGGTGGTAGCCACACCCTAGTAGCCCACACCCCCCTCCACCCCCACAGCTTTGCCCCAACCCCTCAAACCAGCTCCTCAGGCTCAGGGTGGTGTGCTCTGCCAGGGTTCACCAACCAGTTCCACTTTGAGCAAAAGAATCCAGTGTGGTGGTGCCCAGGGGCCTCCCCGGGTCTTAGGTGACATGGGACCCCCAGCTCATTCCCTGCCCTTGACTGATGCTGGCTTTCCTCCTTCACCAGTCTCCTATGGCTTACTCTCTCTCATCCCCCACCCTGACCCTGGCCCTGGCCCTGTAGCCTCACCCTCTGGCTGGCAGCTCTGTGTCCCCAGCTCTGTGGGGTCATCTCTTCAAGGAGCTGCCCAGGCCAAGACCCCTGACTGCCATATCAGCATTACTAAACTCTGTATGTCTTGCATTGCCCCTGTGTCCTGTTCTCTCACACTGTCCCTGTGCATACTCTCTTAGGGACAAGGACTTTAGAGGACTCACATCCTCCAGCACTCATCTCCCATCCGCCCCACAGGGCCTGCAGGCTTTGCTAACTCAGCTTTGGTGGTCCCAGTTCCTTTCCCACCCTCTCTTACTGCCCAGCTCACAGCTCAGAACAAGGTGCTTCCTAAAGCTGGGGCTCCCTTGTACTCCCCAGTCTGCACACTCTGCCCACCAGGTGAGGCCCCAGTCTAAAGACCCTCCAGGCAGAGAAGGAAGCCTGGGAAAGAGAAGAGTGCCACACCCTGCTCAGGGACTTCTCTCCTGGGGCATGGACCAAAGAGAGATCTAGTCCCCTCAATTACACCCAGTACAGACATGGAAACCTTCAAATGCTTCCCAAATCAATCTCTCCCTTCTTCCCCATTCTCCCTCAAATTCACCTATCAGGACAGCACCCATTAGATCACTGGATCCCACAAAATCAACCAACACTTATCATGTGCTAGGTGCTGCTAGGAAGGAGAGAAGGTGAAGCTAGACCCTGCAGTGAGAGGTTAAATTCGAATGGGGAGAACTATTCCAAAACCATTTATTGGGAGCCCAGCGATATGCTGGGGACAGAGGTAGATATCTGGGCCCCTATTCCTGGGGAAATCCCATGTCATTCTTTAAGGACCTCAAAGCCACGAGAGGCTTCACACTGCCTTTCCCCAAATCCCTCCACAGAGCAGGGCATTCAGCAGCGAGTGCAAGCACCCCGGAGCACCTCGCCACTACTCTCACCTCCGCCCAGGGCCACACCCTAAGAAGCGCGCAATAGAACACACGAAACTCGCACAATCCCTCCGTGGTCACACAGTGCAGAAGTACCAGAGCCATCCCCACCTGGTTGTCGAGGCTCAGAACTGAGAGATCCCCCCAGGTCTTTCATCGGCCCCCTCAGCTCCCCTCCCACGCAAGGGGCACAACCTTCATTGCTCCCAACTCACAAGTCCCTCCCGGCCAGAGTCGCCAAGGATCTGTGCCCCCACACCCCAGACCTGGCACTGTAGGGGGCGCCCAGCCCTGCCAGGGGCGGGCCAGGCCCTCACACACTGCACACCCCCTCCCTGCATGGGAAAGCCTTACATAACACAGTTCTCTGCACACACCCTAAAGCACGCTGCCTTTCCAGCCCCACAGCAGGACCTCGCCCCCGGCCCTCTCTCCTGGCGCGCGCTGCCCGAGTGGAGGGGTCCAGCGAGGGCAGCTAAGTCCTCCTCCTACGCCAAGCCCTGCTCCTGCCCCCACCTCCCCCACACAGCCCCTTTCCCCCTCCCCTTTGCCCCTCACCACTCCTCCCCAAGTTCTGGTTTGAATTAGTCACCGGCTCCAACCACCACATTCCTCAGGCTGCTGGCGCGGAGCCAAGCGCTGGGGCGGGGGCCATCCCGCCCGGACGGGTTTGGGAGTTGGGTGGGGGAGAAAGCGCCGCCTCTGGAGGGGAAGGGGCGGTTCTGGAGGCTGTGTGGCTGCACGCCCCCCCTCCCGCCCACCCCAACGCAGGAATCTCCCTAATTATGCTCCCCAACCCCCACCCCCACTCCCACCCATCCCGTCGGGAGGAGCGCTGCAAACTTCCAGGCTCGGCGGCCCTGGAAGAAGAAGGGAGTTTTCTGGAGCGGGGAACACGGAGGGGCAAGAGCAGGGCGGGGCTGCTGGGGGTGGCGCGGAGGGCCGCCAGGAGCGAGAAAAGGAGAGGCTCGTGGTACAGAACAGGGTGGGGCCGGGAGGACTCGGGACGCAAGGCAGGGGCGGAGGTGCGGGCAGCAAGGAAGGACAGCGGAGGGGGCGCACCGAGCAGAGGCTCAGGGGCACCGGGAGGGGCCGGGGGACTGCCGCTGCGATCTCGGAAACTCCTGTAAACAGGGAATACAAACGGAGTGGCGCGCTGAGCCACCGCCCCAAGGAGAGGGGGTGGGATCAGGCCAGAAACGGGGCGCCCTGCCGTGCGGCAGGGACAACAATCCACCCCTGAGAGAAATAGGAGTGGAGCGAAGCACACTTCGGAGCGATTTTCCAACTTGGCCCAACTTGTGCCCCAAAAGAGCTCCGCTCCCGCAGCATGACGCGTCGCCCCCCACCCCGCCCCGCGGCTGCGGGAGGACAAGCTTGCTCCAAACTGTGAATTCTCACAGTGACACCACTCTCAATGCGCCTGGATGGAGCCCCGCAACCCGCCTCCCTCACAGGTTATGGGTGCAGTGGTCCCCGATCGCGCCACGGTGCGCCAAGCGCCCCTACCTGCGCGTTCAGCCCCGGGGCACAGCCATATCCAGCGCGGGACCCGAGGTCGCGGTGCTGTGGCTGCTGACTGCTGCGAGCCCCGGTCGGGGCGGGTCCGGCAGGGCGGGCGGTGCAGTCCCCGCGGCAGAGCTGCTCCGAGTGGCCGGGCCCCCGCGCGCGGAGGCGGCTCTTGTAACTCCGGCTCGGGCGGGCGGGTCGGCCAGAGCTGTGGGGAGAGGGCGGGGCCGGGCGGGGCCCGAACAGGGCTGAGACCAGCAAGCGGGGCGGACACTCGAGGGACCGGGAGTAGGTTGGTGTGGTGGAGGGGCACGGAGGGGACGCAGGAACAAGGAGGTGTCGCCTACTCCCCTCCCCCGTCTCTTGCGCCCTGCCCTGTAGCCAGGATCTACTCCCCTCCCCTAGTAAGTGGAGTGTGTGGCTTCATCGACCAAAACCTCCTTGAAGCACGCTGGGCTCATAGCTGGAATTGAGAGTCAACCCATTTTGCAGGAAGGGCCAAGGGACTGAGAGTTATTGAGGACTTGGATGATTCATTCGCGACCTCCAGCCTGAAACACGGACCTTTGAGTTTTATCTCAGATTAGGCAAGATTTCATCCCTCGTCCCAGACACTTCGCTTGGTTCCCAAACTCCTCTGTAGCCGCACCCATTAAGAAAATTCAGACTTTCATGATGCCCGCTCATCCTCTCCCCCTATGGAACCAACTTAGAGACGCTGGTCCCACCCTCCAAGAATCAGGGTCGCCGATGCCCCAGGCTCTACAGTGCTGCTTCAGCTGGGGCAGCAACACCCGGAGTCGGGCCTGCAGCCCTTAGAGAAGTGACGGGGCTTCCCACCTTCCTCTGCAAACTGTCCCCCCGCCCCACGAAGCTGAGGAGCCTGGGCTTCAGCTCTTCCTCCGCCTTCCCTGTCCTCCTGGATTTTCCCAACCCCTCCCTCATCTCTGCACTAGCAGGACGCGAGTATCCCAATTTACAGCTATTTCCCACAGCCACTTCTAACTACATGGAGATTTTTATTAAACGCTTAATGATGGGGTATAGGGGCCTCTGACTACACACCCCATCCTCCATATTCCCTTTCTCTTCTCCCTTATGAGTCCTCTTATCTTCCCCCAACCAAGTGGCCATTTACTGCCCACTCCAATTTCCCTTTCTTCCCAAATGCTGGGGAAAGGAGACGGAGACCTCAGGCTCGGAAACTGAGAATACCTGGCCAGGGCATGAGCACCCTACTGGCTGCAGGATCTTGAGTGGGCTGGGGCTGAGACCAGCCTGGCCCTGTCCTCTGAAATGGCAAACATGTTTACAGGCTAAAAATACCAGCAGCAAAGTCTGCTGCCAGCCCTGGGGGCTGTAGGCAGGTCCAGTTACCCTCACAGGGTAGCGGTGGGGGAGGGAAGAGACAGCAAAAGGAGCCACAGAAATGCAGACAAGCAAATAATGGACACACAGAGGTGGAAACACGTATGTAGACTTCAGACAGGTATAGACATGCAAAGATGCAGAGACTTGGGCACCAGCCCCCCCACTCACACACACACACATATACACACACATACACACCCACACACAAAGAGGTATTTACTTAATGACTCAACCTCACTATGCACATCACAAGCACACTGTCATAGACACAGACTTTCCTGAAAAATCACCTTCTCTCCCATTTTGTCCTGCACTCCTTTCCTAGCACTAATCTCACTTAAAGGAGGAAAAAAAAAAAGTCTCAACTTTTAAGCTTACAAACTTTTTTAAAAATAAAACAGCTGTTTGCTGACATCTTTTTGCATTTTATTTCATTGTATATAATATTTATTCAGTTTCATAAACATAAACCAAGAATGAGATAAAGTGGCCTGCCAGGAGCAGTGGCACACATCTGAAATCCCAGCAGTTTGGGAGACTGAGGAAGGAGGATCACGAGTTCAAGGCCAGCCTCAGCAACTTGGTGAGACCCTGTCTCAAAATCAAAAATAAAGAGTTGGGCTGAGGATGTAGCTTGGTGATAAAATGTCCCTGGGTTCAAATCCCAGTACTCCCCCAAAAGATAAACTGGCCTATAATCCTACAAATCAGTTAATCCTTGTTGACATTTTTATTTTATTTTATTTTTAGTTGTATATAGACACAATACTTTTATTTATTTATATGTGGTGCTGAGGATGGAACCCAGTGTCTCACATGTGCTAGGCAAGCGCTCTGCCAGTGAGCCATAACCCCAGCCCCTTGTTGACATTTTAAAAAATAAAATCAATACTTTCCTAATGGTGAAGTTTGCTTTGTTTTTTTTTTCGTTTTTTTGGGGGGGGTGTTTGCTTACTTATTTAATTTGGTGTTGGAAATGAACCCAGGGCCTTCCACATACTAAACACATACTCTATCCCTGCACTACACCCAGGCCCTAAAATTTAAATAATATAGAAATGTATAATAAAAAGTAAATGCCTTCCTTCCTTCTCTACAAAAGTCCCTCTCCCACAAAGTAAGCACTGTTAATAATTTACCAAAGGATTTTTAACTTTGAAATGAATCATCATTTGGTTCCTTGAAAGAGCAAGGTCTCCTAGTACATATTAAAATGGGAATTGATTTACACTCCAAGTTTTCAGAAAGATGGCTATGGTGTGACAAATGTCACAAAGAGGGCTATAGGGGTTTGGAGAAAGGAGGTTGGATAGGAAAGAAAGAACAGGACATGGGACATGGGAAGTGGGAGGGCCTGGAAGACGTCATTCACCTCAGTTCAGCTTCATCAGGCCCCCCAGGAACAAAAGAGCAGAGGCAAGCTTCCCGGGCTCAGAGCCAGCTTATCTGCTCCTTTGTTTGTTCTGGCCACCTTCTTGGTCAACAGGGAAGAAGGCAGGATGGTGAGGTGGGCTTTTGGAGCAGGCACAGAACAGGGGTGACTGGCCAGGTACTTCATTCAGGAATAAGGGTAACAAGATGACCTGGTGAGGGTGGTTCTAGGAACTGGCTCCTGCCCGTCCTAGGAAAGTAGAGAGTGGGTAACCTCCACACTGCCTCTAAAAACCATGATCTGGAACCAGAACTGGGATTTCCTACATCAGCCCACTCAGCCCAGGGGAGGGGAATGTTTTCAAACGATCTTGATAATGTAAGTGGAGACAAACTTTTACAAATTTCTGCCAAACCTTTTTCTTCTGCCTAATGCAGCACCCCTCCACTCCAAATCCCAAAAAGCTACTGTAATGGTGATTTTTTTTTCTTTCTGCATCATAGCATGTATTTTCATATATTAGCTCATTCAATCCTCACACACCCTGGGAAGGAAGCACCCAGTGAGGGAGGCAATGGTCTCAGAGAGGGTTAGTGATTTCTGTGAAGTCACACAACTGACTGAAGCAGGAGTCAAAGCTCCCACTAGCATTTAAGCTTCATAAGGAGAGAGGTTCCCCCCCGCCCCCGTGTATGCCCCATGCCTAGAGCAGTGGTGGGTACATAGCAATCACTCAGGAACAGGTTTTATTATTTATAAATAATAAATGGTGGCACACGCCTGTAATCCCAGCGGCTCAGGAGGTGGAGACAGGAGGATCACAAGTTCAAAACCAGCCTCAGCAATTTAGCAAAGCACTAAGAAACTCAGTGAGACCCTGTCTCTAAAAAAAAAAAAAATATATATATATATACACACACACACACACACACACACACACACACACACACACACACAAAATAGGGCTGGGGATGTGGCTTGGTGGTTGAGTGTCCTGAGTTCAATCCCTGGTACCTTCCAAAAAATATTATTATTTATTTATTTATTTATTTATTTATTTATTTATGTGGTGCTGAGGAGTGAACCCAGGACCTCATACATGCTGAGCTTGTGCTCTACCACTGAGCTACCCAGCCTTTGGCAACAGATGAATGAATGAACAAATAAATGAACTCCAGACATAACTGATCACAAAGCCCCTGCTCTTTCTCCCAGAGCAGCATCCTGCATCCCACACCATTAGTTTCCTGGGACTCTCAGTTCCCAGAAAGCAATTTTCTTATGTGTCGGTCTCTCCTGCAGCTGCACAAACATTATTGTATGTTCCATACGGGGTCAGGGACCTGTGGTGATGGCATAAGATGTAAAAGAGAATTTGGCAAGATGGAATCCCTGCCCTGGAGGCACTCAGTCCCCAAGGAAATGGCTCTGATCACTCTTACCTTGTCCTCTGAATTTCTTGCAGGACTTATACTTTGAGAAAACTGAAAACTCTTTTTTCTTTAAAACCAGGTCTTTTACACTGCTGCCTCCCCCCACACCACACACGTGTACATGTATGCACACTCACACACTTTGTTAAGAGTCCTCTTTGACCAACACTGGGAAAAAAAAAAAAAAGTCTTCTCCAAGGTTTCACACTCCTGTCAAATTAAAGGTTATATTCTTTTATACCCACCCAGATGGGGAGGTCAGCCCTGAGCCAGCACTCTCCACCAGCCATCAGAGGTGTCTAACACCCCTGTCGTCCATACTGACTTGCAAAACTAGGTGAGCTCTAGGACTCGTCATCACTGGGATAGCCCAGCTTCCCCAGAAGTGACGCTTCCTCCCTCCCTGGGGGTTCCCTGAAATATACGTGTTGTGAGTTTGTGTATGATGAACCTTGGGCTCCTCCGTTGCCAGGCAACGTGCCTCTGTTTTGTTCCTATTATGCCTGTTTCCATAGTAACCACAAAGGGGAGCTCTGTGGACCGGCCCCTTGCCAGGGGATTCCCCTTCCCCTCCCTTCTTGCCACAATCCCCTTTTCTGAAATCAGCAATTTACAGGGAAGAAAAAGGCTGACAGCTCAAAGGGTAATCTCGGCTTTTAAAAGTGTGATCCAGAAAGGAAGTGAAGTGTGCCGTCTGTTCTCAGTCTCTGTAAAACAGACTCCCCCCCCACCCCATGAAAGTTCCCTTGCACAGCGTCCTTAGCAGCAGAGAAATGACTATCAACCATTCTTAGGGCCATTGGGGATCTCCCAGACCCCAGCTCCACCCCACACCAACCCTGGTATTAGCTTCCCTGCCAAACAGGCCCTTTTCCCGTTCACTCCACACTTCCTAATCTGTCATGTTCCCCAGCCAAACAGCAACCTTATTGGATGACTCAAGAATTCAAACATTTCCTTAGCAGTTCTCAAATTCCGAACTCTTCACCCTAACCCTCAAATATGAAGCCAAATAAAATCATCCTTCCCAAACTCAATGCAAAGTCCAGCCTGAATTAAACCTCAAATTTCAAATAAGGAGTTCCTGAATTACTCGAATTGGACAGCCAACGCTTGAAACTCTTCTATGATACTCAGTGCTAATGAAATCTTCAGGTCCAAATAGACCCCAAATTAGAGCCAGTTAGAGAACAAGAGACACAGGGCTCTGTCTTCAGAGTACAAAGCCTGGGAGGAAGGGAAGCCAAGAAAGATTGTCCACGCAGAAGAAAGGAGAAAAACTGGGCAGAGACAGGAAGCCAGGTAGCCACAAGGGCCATGGAAAAAATAATAGACATGCCCTTAAGATGAGGGAATGCTGGGTGCCCTGGTGTAGGCTATAATCCCAGAGACGCAGGAGGCTGAGGCAGGAGGACTGAAAGTTCAAGGACAGCCTGGGCAATTTAGTGAGACCCTGTCTTGAAATTTAAAAAAATAAATAAAAGGGCTGGGGATGTAGCTCAGGGGTAGAGAGCCTCTGAGTTCGATTCCCAATACAAAAAAAAAAAAAAAAGAAGAAGAAGAAAGAAAAGAAAGATAGATTAGGGAAAGGAAGTGGCAAAATGATTGTATGAATCTCTGAAGGAGGGAGGGAGGCAGAGAAGACAGAAGAGCTCAGAATGAGCAGGGGACTGGGCGGGCAGAGTTGTAAACAGGAGCCGAGGGAGGGAGCAGGAATGAACAGAGCAGCCGCTTCAAGTGGGGGGAGGGCCAAGAGGGGAACACTAACCTCTGCACCCCTACCTAGGAATCTGCTTTCCTGCCATCCTTCCCAACTTCCTCTGCCTTTTCCCAAGTTTCCAGGGGAAAGGGATACCAGCCTGGACTTCCCTCCCTTCTCTACTCACATTTCCCCAAGTCCAGCTTAAGGAGATCACGCTGAGCAGGGAAGGAAGGGCCTAGGCTGCCCAGAACCTGAGTCACCACATAGTTGAGGTTCCTGTCACTCAAAGTCCCGCCTCTGCTACGCCCTGCCCTGTGCCCTCTGCCCACTCCAGGACTTGGATTGCCACAGCTCACCCTGCATGGGTACCTGCTCCATGTCTATGCTTCTTACCACGGATCTCTGGGCTCTCAGAAGCCTTTGACTGCTTGCTACTCTCCCTGATACTAGTGTGCTGAATCCACCATAGTTATTCCTCAGCTTTTGAGCAAAGCACCCTCCTCCTGGTCTTAGGAGCAAACCTGACTCAGTAAGGGCTGCAAGGACTGTGGGGAGACTTGGATGTGCCCCTTGATAAGTCACTTCCCTTTCCTGGACCCATTTATTCACAGGTAAAATAAAGGATTACTCAAGATTGTCTTTCTTTCTTGCAGTACTGGCATACGGTACATTCTGTAAGTCTGAGTCAAAGAAATGGATAGTTACTATTGCAGAGTGGGATAAAAGGGGTGTGTTCACTAACCCCTGTCCTAACAGTAGGAGTGAATGGGTGGGGTGGGGCAGGACAGGTCTGAGGCATTGCCACCACAGGGCAGCCAACACCCTAGGCAACTCGATGACTCAGGTCCCACATGGTAGAGAACTGGCCAGAAAGTGCCCCGTGGCTTCCCTGTGAGTCAAGGGAAATGCGGATCTCCCTGAAGAATGCCTGGCTAGGGTCCCGCTATAACCAACCCTCCTTTACACCTAGAAAGTTTCCAGCCCAAGTCCAGCCCCCACTTCCTGTGATGGAGCCCTAAGCTCATCTTTCTGCCACCCTGGCTTGCACAGTTGCTTCCACTCCTCCCACCTAGCCTCTGTCATCTCATCCCTCTTCCCCCAAGGCTACCACCCTCCTTACCCTCCAAACAGCTCCCCTGCCCTGTCATGTTCTCTGTCTCTGCCCATCCTCACTGTTCACCCCCATCCTGGCAGAGCCAGCCAGATTATTGCAAAAGGGCTGAGCCAGCGAGAGGCCTTCACATGACAGCTGCCTCTGCTGCTGCAGCGGAGGGGAGGGGGCAGCTGGAAGTAGAGGCACATTCCATGGGAGATACTATCAGAAATAGCCCCAAAGCCTAACTGACCATCCGGGCCCTGATCTGCACACTGCCAAAGACCATTGTGTAAAAAAGGTAGAGTTAACAGGCTCCACTTGGAATTCTGAGCAATCAGGAAAACAAAGGGAGTAGGAGGGCTGGGGATACAGCTCAGTTGCCTCACACGCACAAGTCCCTGGGTTCAATCCCCAGCACCACTGGCACACAAAAGGGAGTAGGACAGGGCAAGGGGCCCAGAATGTTCAAATATCTAATGTCATGAGGGATGTTGCCACTGAACCAGTAGTAGCACCTGTCCAAGATATTCTCCCTCTTAGTGAATAAAGCCCATTAGCCACCCCTGTCTCCCCTTCTTCACCCAACCCATGGGTGCTGAGGCACTGGGACATCCCAGTAATTCCTGTGGAGTAAAACCATGGCCTAATCTGGGAGCCATGCCAGCCCAATAGAGCAAACAGACAAGAGCAGGTGGCACAGTTTTTCTAACCTTTCAGGAGCGCCAATATTTTAGCTTTGCAGCATTAGGGGAAGAAGAGAACAGGGTGGGTACCCCAGAACTATATTCAAACATGCAGAGGGCCAGAACAAGTTGGGGAAGTCACAGAATGCTACTGGTACACCAGGGAGTGGGGGAGACCAGGAAGCTACAATCACCCAGAAAGACCAGCTGATGCGTGTGGAGGGAAAGTTCTGTGTTCTGAGGACAAAGTGGTAGTTGCCATGAAAATTGCAGTATTAATTTCAGAAATGACTGGGTGGAGTGCCCGAAGCACTTTATTCCTCTCCCTTCAAATTCTCGACCCTCCCCCCATCTTTCAAAAGAGGAAGTGGCACATTTGGGGCATGTGGGCAGCTGGTAGGATGGTCTGACCAAGGGAGAGTAGCAGCTGTCCAGCTCTGGCTCAAAGCAGGACATGGGAGGAAAAAAAAAAAAAAAGACAATCTAGGTCTTTCTTGGAAGAACTTTAAAGGTTTTAACTTTTTTAAAAAGTGACTAAAGCATAATTTCCAACAAAGCTTAACTAGCTGCTTATAACCAGTATCTACTAGTTTATCTAAATGAATCAAGTCTAAGCTTCCCATTCACACTTCAGTGTTTCCACCTGAGGCAACTGTAACCCTGAGCCCATGGGCCTTTTCCAGTTTCTTTCAACATTTTTTTTCAACCTGACATTTTGCCCAGTAAGTGGATGAAATGGCCTCCTTCTTCCCTCATTCTACTGGTATTCCAAGATCACACCCTGTTTTCAGCTCCTAACCCACTCCCAACACCTGCTTCCTTTCAGGTCCCCCAGCCTTTGCCAGTTTGCACACAGGCCTTCAGCTCTAGGTAATGAACCTCCCAGGTAAGCAAGAAAAAGTGCCTGGAAATGGTAACAGGCACAGGCTCTGATTGGCTGTCCCTGGCAGGGAAAGGCCAGGCTCCAGTGAAATGCTCTGGGACTAAGGAAGGCCAAATTGGCTGTGCTGTGACTCAGGCCTCCCTGGGGTAGGGTGGGGACAGAACCAACTCCAGATGTGCTTCTCCTTTCCTACCCCCACCCCATTCATCAAAACTCCTGATGCTAAACTCTTTCCTGAACGGTCCTGGCTCCTGCCTAAGCAATTGCCCACCAGGCATATAACTTCTTTTCCACAGCTGAGCCACCCTCCTAGGGTCTGGCTTGCCTCCTAAATCTAAATCTCCTCGCAAAACAGCCCTCCTGCCCAAATCTTCAGCTACTAGAAAGACTAAGGAGAGTGAAGATTGCACAAGCAAAGAAGGGGGTGTGATACGAAACAGAATTTAGGGAGTCTGACAGGTTTGGTGAGGTCCCAGCAATAAGCTAAGGGTACACCCCAAGCCAGCATTTAGCACTCAAATACTAGCTTTAAGACCAGAAAGCTCAGAATTAAGACAGGTATTGAAGTTTGGCTCCAATTCAAGATAAGCTGCCAAGTGGTTGAGGTTGTAGTTCAGTGGTAGATTCCTTGCCTAGGACGTGTGAGGTACTAGGTCCAATCCTCAGTACTACATAAAAATAAAGGTATTGCACCCATCTGCAACTTAAAAGCTGCTGGGGAACAACACCTGAGCAAAAACTAACTCATCCTCATCCGTGTGGATTCCAAAGCAGAGATCTCTGTTCACTGGTTCACAGAACCCCCCAAACTCCTGGTCAAGATCATAGCCCTAGGGGCTGGGGATATGGCTCAAGCGGTAGCGCGCTTGCCTGGCATGCATGTGGCCCGGGTTCGATCCTCAGCACCACGTACAAAGATGTTGTGTCCGTCGAAAAACCGAAAAATAAATATTGAAATTCTCTCTCCTCTCTCTCAAAAAAAAAAAAAAAAAATCATAGCCCTATCTCCTACCCAGCTCCTAGGCCTGGTCAGGTCACCTTCTTCCCATCCCAACCCAAGAGCCCGCTTCTGTACCTGGACTAAGGGCATGAGATCTGAAAAAATAAGTAAAACTGTAACCAAGAGATGGAAGGCAAGTCATGAATATTCTGCATGTACCTCAAATATGAATTAAAAAACTAGTTTCCAATTTTTAACTTAAATGGTTTACTGTCAGAGAGACAATCACTGCTTTTTGGAAAACAGTTAAGTAGGAGGGCAAGAATCCCTAAAAAGGATATAAAATAAGCTCAAAGGAAAAAGCAGTAACTATTGGTTGCCCCAGAATGTTAATGACAATTATGACCATTTGATATTCTAGGAAGCAGCAGGACACGTCCAGTACTCTTCAGAGTGACACACGCTAGGCTCATAGCCTGCCTTTGCCCACCTCAGATGGGTGTGATGACCACAGGCAAGTTACTGAAATCTTGAATCCCTACTTTTTTGTTAAATAGCAGACACACCACCAAAGCTCACCAGAAGCCAGGTAGGAGCCAACAGAAATGTTCCAAATAGCAGATGCCTGGTCTTCCTGCTGGATACTGCCACCTACCTACATCAAGCAGCTGTAGGAAATTGTTGGTCCTCTCAGGGGTTCTACAACACATATAACCAATTCAACACGAAAAAATATTCAGGGCTGGAGATGGTGGTGGAGCACATGTCCAGCATATGCCTAGCACACTTGTAGTCCAGGTTCCATCCAAGATCTGCCAAAAAAAAAGTTTAAAAATAGGGGGGAAAACTGCATCTGTACTAAGCCCAGACTTTTCCTCATCATTATTTCCCGAATATAGTATTACCATTTACATAATATTGGGTATTATAAATAATCTAGAGATGATTTAAAGTATATAGAGGTTGTACATAGATTATATGCAAATACTACACCATTTTATATAAGGGACAGGAGATTGTGAAGATTTTGTATCAGAGGGGGTTCCTAGAACCAATCCTCGCAGACAATGAGGACATCAATTGTAACGTACAGTTCTTCTGTACACTGTGAGCTACATGTTAGCTCTTCCCATCATTACCAAGTATTCTCTCCCTTTACTGAAGGTCTAGTTTATGGTTTCTAAGAATTAGGTAGCTATGGCCAGGCACAGTGGGTACACTTATAATCCCAGCAGCTCAGGAGGCTGATGCAGAAGAATTGCCAATTTTGAGGCCAGATTCAGCAATTCAGTGAGGCCCTAAACAACAGAGCAAGACCCTATCTCAAAAAACTTAAAGGGATGGAGATGTAGCTCAGTGGTAAAGCACCCCGGGAAGGCTGAACCCCCAATATCAAAAAATAAAATATATGGGCTGGGGTTGTAGCTCAGTGGCAGAGGGCTTGCCTTAGCGTGTGTGAAGCACTGGGTTCAATCCCTAGCATCATATAAAAAAATAATAATAAAAGCATATGTCCATCCCCAACTAACAAATAAGAAAATAAATAAATGGTACTGATAAAGCCCTTCATGAACACCTAACCTTAACTATTTCCCGTCGTTCCCAGATAGAAGAGTCACCATAGGAAACAGGGCAAAAATAAAAGCAAAACTGAGGCCAAGCCTCTATACTGCTCTTCAGAAGACTTTTCTCCTGCCAATGGAGATGCTGTAGACATAGGGAACAGCCTGCTTTGGCTTATCTAGTCCCCTTTGAAGGAGCCACCACTCACAAAGGAGGCACGACAGGACAGGATTCAATGTTCAGTTTCCTTTAATGACCCCCATCTCCCTGAAGGGCAGGTGCAGGCAGCTAGGTGATGGCAAGAGATGTTCACTTGAAGATCTTGCCCTGATTGAAGGCTTTGCCCACATGCTGGAAGGCCCCTTCCCAGGAAAAGTACTCTCGAACCAGGGTCTGGGTCTCCTCGCTGCCAGGATCTAGTTTCCGCCATGTGTATGACTCGTAGTCCACCTGCCAATCTGGACTCAGCTGAGGATAAAAACCCAGGAAAAAGTAATGTGGTTAGGTTACCAGACACTGTCCCACACCTATGCTACTTCCAGCTCAGAAGTATGGCATCAGATCCCATGAATCTTGTGAACATGAAAAGCTCTTCCCATGTACACTCCAGAATTCCTGAATGCCCAACAGCCCAGCCTAAATCACTGTGCTTCCTGTATCCTTATCCTGCCCTCAAGAGACTCCTCTCCTCCACCTTCCTCACCGGAAAGGCAAGCTCCTGGCCTCGGAAGACCCAGACTCCAGAAATGGAGCTGCTATTGTTGGTTCCAAAGAGGATGACACTGGCAAAGGCATTCTTCCTCAGCTTGTCCAATCGCTGAAACATTCCTGAAGGAGTGAGGGAGAACATTCAGCCTTTGAAATCAGCCCATCCACACTATTGGTCTTGTTCCTAGACCCCTTCCTAGCCCACTCTCTGCTCACCAGTGATGAGGTTGCAACTCATGAAGGTCTGGGTGAGCTCTTCAGGAAAGCGGTACTCAGCGTACCACAAGGACCAACCATCCTTATCAAAGTGCTCCCAAAAATATGGCAGGGCCACCGAGAGCGTGTCCTCATTGGAGTATTTGCGTTTAAATTCATCCAACACAAAGGTACTGAAAGGAGCAAGAAAACACAAAGTCAATGAGGAGAAAGTCCTACTGGACATAGCAAGGGGCTGCCAGACTAAGAGAAGCAAAAGGGTGCTTTCACTTAAAATTTGCTGGTTTAGGGGGACTGGGGATAGAGCTCAGTTGGTAGAGTGCTTGCCTTGCGTGCATACAAAAGGCCCTGGGCTCAACCCCACTCAGGGTTGAAAAAAAAAAATTTTTTTTTTTTTTAAATTGCTGGTTTAAAGGAGATGGTCATTGGACTTGTATGAGGGGAGAGACGAAGGGGTCTGAACAAGGGGCCTAGTGGGTCCTGCTCCACGAAGGCTACGGCTAACTGCTGCCCCCAGGTGGAGACTCACCATGAGGACTTTTTTCCTTCTGTCTAGCACCTCCAGGGCTGTTTTCTACCAGCCACATCAGTTACTACTGACTCACCAAAGTTTCCACAGGCCTCTTCATGTTACACAGTAACAGGAAGGCAAGCAAAGGACCTCCACCTCAATCTCACACTCACGTCCTTCTGTCCTTCCGTACCCAGGAACAAGTGTGGATATTGAAAAACCCATTGAAACAATCTGGCATATTAAGCCAAGAATATAAAAATCTAAATAGGAAGAAACACACCCCTTGGTTGAGGTTCTATCCTTTTTGTCAATTATAAACATACATATGGACTGAAGAAAATTACCTATAATGCCAGTAAACAGGATAAGTAATTGCTTACATTTCATTCTTAAAAAAATGCGGTTATGGGGCTGGGGATGTGGCTCAAGTGGTAGCGCGCTCGCCTGGCATGCGTGCGGCCCGGGTTCGATCCTCAGCACCACATACAAACAAAGATGTTGTGTCTGCCGAAAACTAAAAAATAAATATTAAAAAGTCTCTCTCTCTTAAAAAAAAAATGCAGTTATGATCTATGCAGTTTTTGCTTTACAACTTTTTAATATTGTGACATACTATCAAAAATTCTTTGTAGCCAGACTTGGTGACACACACCTATAAGCCCATCAATTTAGGAAGCTAAAACAGGCGGATCCCAAGTACAAGGCCAGCCTCAATAACTGCGAGACTCTCAGCAGAGCCTGTCTCAAAACATACAAAAAGGGTAGAGATGTAGCTCAATGGTAAAGCACCTCAGGGTCTAATCCCCACTGCCCCAAAAAGTCCTTGCAGATGGATACAGTGGACCCGCCTGCAATCCCAGCTACTTGGGAGGCTGAGGAAGGACAATCACAAATCCGAGGCCCGCTAAGGCTGGCCTCGAATTCTGAGACACTGTCTCACTGGTAGAATGTCCCTGGGGGTTCAAAACAAAGAACCCCACCTTTATAAACATTTTAGGGCTCAGTTGGTAGAGTGCTTGCCTTGCATGTACAAGGCACTGGGTTCTAGTCCCAGTACCACAAAAAAAAAAAAAAAATTTTAGTGGCTCAAAAATCTACTGCATACATGTGCCACAAAACCACTGTTTAGTTGATTCAGTTATTGGCACAAACATCCACTACAATAAGATCTCATTATTTCAATTCTTGTAACATGCCCGTGAGCTAAGACTGTTACCTTCACTTCCTCCCTTTACAGATGAAGTTAAGTGGTGTGATCTGTCTGAGGGTTTTGATAACAAAGCAAAGAATCTGCCCTTTAATCCCAGGTCCCAGACTCCTTTCTAAATACTAGAAATCTCATCTGAGAAACATTTTTTTAAAAGTTCAACAACCAAGTTGGGGATATAATTAAGCGATGGAGTATTTGTGTAGCGTGCACAAGGTTCTGGGTTCAACCCCCAGCACCACAAACAAAAACAAAAACCCAACACCTCAGCCATCCATCACTTAAAAAGGGACTGGAGATTTTTCCATACCCTCCTGAACTGCTCAAACTTTATTATTATTCATGACTATATATTGATGGTTGTTTGCCCTCTCCTCCCCCAACCACCTTTAATAACCACAGGCTAGGGAAACATGTCTAGCCAGGAGGCCTTAAAAGAGCTAGAAGCAATGAGGTACTCCTGTAATTCCAAGGAGACTGAGGCAGTAGGATCACAAGTTTGAGGACAGCATGGGTAACTTAGAGAGACCCTGTCTTGAAATAAAATAAAAGGGGTGAAGATGTAGCTCAGTGGTTGAGTGTGAGGACTTAGGTTCAATCCCCAGCATGGAGTGTGTGTTACAGAGAGGCTGCATCTGGAACTTTCTTGGTCTTGAACAAAGGACCTGGGAGGTAAGAAAGTGGGTGAGAAGAGTGGAGAGACAAAGCAGAGTGACCACAGAAAATGTATTTCTTTTTTTTTCTTTAGCTGTCGTTGCACACAACACCTTATTTCATTTGTTTATTTTTGTATGTGGTGCTCAGGATCGAGCGCTCTACCGCTGAGCCACAACCCCAGCCTGAAAATGTATTTCTCATATTGTTTTTCATTTTATTTTTGGTACCATGGATTGAACAGAGGGGAAATTACCCAATGAACACATCATCCCATCCCCTTTTTATATTTTATTAGAGACAGGGCCTCACTGAGTTGCTTAGTTAGGGCCTTGCTAAGTTGCTGAAGCTAGGTTTGAACTCGCAATCCTCCTGCCTCAGCCTTCCAAGTCACTGGGATTACTGGCATGCGGCACCACACTGGGCTTTTCATGTTGTTTTAACTCCCAATAAAATGACTTAGGGCACTGACTGAAGGCCAGATGATAGAGAACTGAAAAAACACTGGTGTACTATGTTTTTCACACCAAAAATTTCCCTTTTCTCCTCTATTCTTTAAGAACCTCTGCATTTATTGAAGAGAGGGCACAGGTAACCAGTCCCATCTATTTCCTTCTCCTCAGTGATTCATCGACCCAAGTTTGTTAACAATGCACTAAACAGACACTATGTAACCACAATCTTCATCCTTTCTCTTAAAGGGAGCAATTTTTGTGGTTTGATTCCTTACAATAACCAATAACCAAAGAATCCTGCTCTGTTGTTAACTGCCTCAGCAAAGCCAACCCTGGACAGCAGACCCAAGGTTCTCTCCATCTTTCACTTCTAAGAGATCTTGGAAACTCTTAATCAAATGAGCACACTCAAAACCAGTTACCGGGCTGGGGTTGTGGCTTAGCGGTAGAGCTAAGCAAGTGCAGGGAACTGGGTTCGATCCTCAAGCACCACATAAAAATAAATAAAATATAGGTATTGTGCTCAACTACACAAATTACCTCCATCCCAAAGTCTGTCCTGGCCTATTCATTTGTTAGAAAGTGAGTTCCAAAGGCTGATGTAGGTCAGTAGTAAAGTAGTAAAGTTCTTGCCTAGCATGTGAGTCCCTATTTGATCCCTAACACTACAGAGTAGATGGGGGGGAAAGGGGAGTTCCAATGTCCCCAAAACATTGGATGTATTTGGAACTGGCTTTCTACTTCCAAAATTTGCCCAACTCTTAGTAAGAGCTGAGAAAGTTGCTTTATTTTAAAATTAAGGACTGGGGATATAGCTCATTGGGATGTAGCATGCGTGAGGTCCTGGGTTCCATAACCAGCACCACAATGATAATAAATAAATACTCAATTAAATAAACCTCTCCATTTCCTACAGATAATCTAAAATTCTGGCCCTAGTTATATGAGGGAGACACACAGAATTGAGAACAACAAGCTCCATTAATCTTACCTCTTTGGCAGGTGAGCAAAGGGGTCCTTGGCCTTGGGCTCAGCAGCCAGTGCCTGCTCACATTCATCCATCTCCTCCTCTGGAGCTGAGGCAGCTGCCTTTTTTTCTTCTTTCCGCTCTGCCTGGGGCTTCTGCTTCTCTTCCCGCGAACCCTTTTCTTTCCGTGGGGTGTCCTTTTTAGGCTGGCTCTCTGCAAACTTCTTAGCTGGTGGAAAGGAAGGTAAGAAAATGAATATCCTGCCATGTTCTTCTAAAACGAGGCAGCAACAAGCAGGGAAATGAGGAAAATGGATGAGACAATTAAGCAATCCAGATACCACATTGCCCCGCCAACACATGTCCTTCACCAAGATCAGCATACAACCCTGGGCAACAAATACAGTATATACCACAATTCATACATTTTAATGCAAATGAGTACACATGTACAAAACACTTTATAAAATATGAATAACTTTGTGATATCCTACTATTTTGTGGATCCAAAGATTGGACAAGAAAACAAGGTATTAACAAGGAGTAAACCAGACTGTGACCATGACCACATGTTCCTCTATCCCCTTAGACTTACCATCAAACTGAGCCATCTTCTCACACAGTTTCACCTCACCCAAGATAGCCCGGAACTGGGGCTGGTTAATGCAGGTAAGGAACCAGCGATTGGTATTGGGAAAGGCCTGGCGAAAAGAAGGTTCCAAGACCTGCCAGGATATAAGGGTAGAAATGAAGTTAGCAGAAGGAAAGTTCCTGGGGCTGGGGATGTGGCTCAAGCGGTAGCGCGCTCGCCTGGCATGCGTGCGGCCCAGGTTCGATCCTCAGCACCAAAAATACAAATAAAGATGTTGTGTCCGCCGAAAACTAAAAAATAAATATTAAAATTCTCTCCCTCTCTCTTTAAAAAAAAAAAAAAAAAAAAGAAGTTCCTGAACAAAACTCAAAGCAGAGTCTAGGAAACACATCTTTCTCCACCAAAGCTCCAGTCCTTTCCTTCCTCCCAAAGGCCAAAAAATAGCATCTTATAGCATCATCTTTTCTTGAGAGACTACTATATCTTTCCCTTTCATTTTTTTTTTTTTTGGGGGGGGGGGCGGGCAGCACTGGGGATTGAACCCAGGGTCTCACACATGCTAGGTGAGTGCTCTACAACAAATTACATCACCAGGCCTTTCATTCTGAAATAAGTTGCCCAAGCTGGCCTCAAACTTGTAATTCTTCTGCCAAGTAGCTGGGATTGCAGGTGTGCACCACTAATCTATCTTTGCAATCCAGTTCAATTTAATGAATACCTGGTCCCATTATCCATTAACTATCAACTATGTGGTGAAAATATTTTTAGTGTCTTGCTCTTTTACAAAGCATTTCACATATATATTGTTCTCCATCTTTTAAACTTCACGTCAATAATTTTTTTTTTAACTTGAGACTAACAAAGGGCGACAACCAAGAGTTTTTAAGAGTATCCGCTGAGTCTAGTGGCACACACCTATAATACCAGCAGCTCAGGAGGCTAAGGCAGGAAGATCACAAGTTCAAAGCCAGCCTCATCAATTTGGCAAGGCCCTGAGCAACTTAGTGAGACCTGTCTAAATAAAATATAAAAGAGCTGGGGGGCTGTGGCTATAGCTCAGTGGCAGAGCAGTTGCCTAGCATGTATGAGGTACTGGGTTCAATCCTCAGCACCACATAAGAATTTAAAAATTAAAAAATAAAAATTTTTTAAAAAAGTTAGGGATGTGGCTCAGCGGTTAAGCACCCCTGGGTTCAATCCCCAGTTCCAAAACCACTACAGATACCACAGATACCAATTATCTACACTGACTATCTGTGTATGCATACTAACACGTGCGCATACACACACACGCGCGCGTGCGCGTGCACTATCATCAAATTTTACACGTTTAGGGGTATAGCTCCAGTGGTACATGCAGCACATATCTAGCATGTGCAAAGGCCTGGGTTCAAACCCTAGCACTGCAGGGTGGGTGGAAGAAACATTAAAATAATGAGCATTCAACAACAACAAAGTATGAGTGCCATGCACTATTGCATGCTCCTGTAATCCCATCGTCTTGGGAGGCCTAAAGCAGATCACAAGGTCAAGGTCAGTCTCAGCAACTTAGTGAGATCCTGTCTCAAAAATAAAAAGTGTTGGGGGTGTAGTGATAAAGCACCCCAGGAATCAATTCCCAGTACCAAAAAGTATAAATAATTTAGAACGGACAGTTCTTCAGAACACAGCAGTCGGTAGTGCTGGTTCTACAGTACTTAGGTTCAAACTCTATTCCAGTGCTTACTAGCTCCATGGTGGGGCAAGTTACATTCCTCCTCACATACACTCCTTGTGTCTAAGCATCTGTAGGATCCTTGTGAGGCTCCTGGAACAGGACCTGGCATGCAGTGGGTACTTTTATCTTTGCTATTATCACATTATTGTTCTGGTACTAAATGGATCCACAGCTGTTTTTTGAAAATCAGCAATGTCATTCTCTTTTGATCCAATAGCCTGGGCAGTAATTACAGACTTTATACCGAAGCCAATACAATTCAGATCTGCCTCCAAAACCACCCCCCAAAAAGGTCTTAAGGCGCTGGGCGCAGTGGCGCACACCTGTAATCCCAACAGCTCTGCAGACTGACAAGAGGATTGCAGGTTCAAAGCAAGCCTCAAAAACAGTGAGGTGGTAAGATGGGGATGTGACTCTGTGGTTGAGTATCCTAGAGTTCAAGCCCCAGTACCAAAAAGGTCTCAATGCTCTGTCACCACTCTATCCCGTCTTCATAACTAAGTTCAACCAGCCTTCCCTGTAAATAAGGGAACCAGTAATCATCTCATTCACCAAACAAACTAATAGCAACTCGATCCTGGGATTCCCACAGACTGAGCTGTTATCTCATCCCTTTCAATGAAGTCCTCAACAGAACACAGGATAACCTGGAAGTTTTGTCGTTTTGTTTCGAATACCCATCTACTCCCTGCTAAACAGGTTCTTTATAAACATCACCTGTTTATAGAGCCACAACAGGGTGCAGACAACTGTGATGTCAGCCAGTGTCACTCGTTCGCCCACAAGAAAAGTCCTCGTCTTCAAGTGAGCATCCAGCAGCCCCAGAATTCGCCTCACCTCCTCCTTTGCATTTTCAGTGGCCTATTGATTTAAACACTCAAATTTAATCAGCAGTTACCAATCCCTTTTCTTCACTCCCCTCACCAACAGAACTAAAGTAGGTACTCCACTGTATCCTGGCTCATCCCCACCCTTAGTCTAGGATCATTCTGAATGCATCATGAATGAAGCTCTTGATGTTAAACTTCTCCATGGTTTCTCTGGCTTCATTTCCCACTGTACTGATGGTAATCATTTATAGGAAGGAAACTTAAAGGTCATCTGGTCAAACTACTCCCCCTATCCCCCGAAAATCTGGCATAACCTCCCTATAGCAGAAATCCCACCTCTGATCACTTAAGAGTGGAACCACCTCCACTGGATCTGACAAGAACCCAGAAACCATCTATTGCTCACCGCTCCAAACTTAAAATTCAAAGGTTATGTTTTTGCATTCCCACATCTTTTTCTCATTTTGTTTTATTTCCTCCTCTCCAACATTCAGGAACAGTTACCACCTCTGCACTTGGCTTCTCCCCAAGTTCTAAAGCTCACCTGTTTGTTGTGGTGCATGATGCCCAAGGTAGGGAACACCCAGGTACTGGCTGGGGGCACTATGTCACTATCAGCAAAGCTCACCCACTGCACCACCTGGGCTGCTGCCTCTGGAGTACTTCCCCGCAGCTCCTCATTGCTCACTGCAGAGGTAGAACACAAAGGTCAAAACTTTGGGGTTATGCCAACACCAATCCAGGTCCCTGACAATTCCTCCTTGTCCACTGCAAGTTGCCCTCATTCTCTCCTATGTCCCCACCTTCAGACCCTCCCATTCCTGTAGAGCCTTGAAAATTACCATAGTAGGCGATGGCATTGCTCTCAAACACACAGAATCCATCATCACCCTCAAATGCTGGAACCTAAGGACAAAGTAATGAAAAGATAAATTACACCAGATTTCTCACTAACCAATTCCAAGAACCTAATTGTTTTGACAAAAATATTTATATAAGACTAATAACCCTTGCTTTCCAAATCATACCATCTGAAACTCAAGAACCAAAACTCATATCCCTTGCAATCTGAATTCACAATATTTGAACTAACAATTCAAACATTATGGATACTGGAATATCTGTATAAAAATCCCTCAATCAAATAATCAGAAGGCCAGAAATTAAGTCTTACATCTATGTCTAAATCTTTGAAAAGTTTTGGAGTGCAGTCCACATAGCACTTATCTCCTCTACTCTGAGTATGGTTATTACCTCTAGAAGCCTCTTGGATGGAGTAAGAATCCCACTTATAGTAAGTACTTGATATATTTGTACTGGTAACACTTGGTTAAAATACGTTCTTTCTCACAAAGACAAATAAACCCCTGAATTGCTTAAAATCACTGAGTATCTCCATTATTTTCTTTTTAAAAAGTATTTATTTATGTATTTTTTTAGTTTTAGGTGGACACATTATTTTGCCTTTATGTGGTGGATGATCGAACCCAGTGCCTCATGCATGCTAGGCAAGCATTCTACCACTAAGCCACAACCCCAGCCCTATTTTCTACAACTACACACGAATCTACAACTATTTCATGGTAAAATTTTTCTTAAATTACTGAAATGTGAAAGAAAACAACATGGGAAGTCCCCTTTTAAAGATGGATGTCATCTCCAAAGTGATGGAATCCCAGGGCTTCTTCAGTTCTCAGGCTCAGAAGCTCCTCTCCAGTCCCCTACTCACCTTGCCAGCAGGAAATTTGCGGAGAAATTCAGGGGTACGGTTGGTTTGGCCAAAATGGAAATGGGGTGGTGCGGAGAGCACGCGGACCTGAGCCCCACTGTACTGAGCAGCGATGAGGGCCTTGAAGGCCCTCCAGTTTTCAGGGTATGTGTACAGGGTCTATGTAAGAGAGAGGAGAATAAAAACATGAATAGAAGGGTCCCAGTCCTAAATGCCACCCCCTCCCCAGGACTTTCCTGAGTAATTCCAATCTGTTCAATTCACTTTAACTCCGACGGGAGAACCAAGTTCTTTGGTATTTGTCACACGTAATCAGAGTCCTCTGAAATACCAAGAACAGAACTACATACCAACTGCTAAATAAAGCTTGCTGACAGATCTGACCTTCCCTAAGGACATTCAGAAACATTCTCTTCCCCTCAAGTACACCTCCAAGAAATCCAGAAACTCAGGTTCCATCAGACTCCTCTGCCTACAAACACAGACCCCTCCCGTTCCTGAGTCCTTGTTTCATTCATTCTAGGTGAACTAAACGCCTGACTACTGCTGAGCTGCGCACTGCTTCAGAAGCATTGCCCTATCTCTAGGCACGCACACAGACTGGGAGATTTCCAAGTGCCCTTCGAAATAGCCACGTTAATATCGAATGGCATGCTCTCTCTTCCTTACTACTCTTACTAAAAAACCGTTCTTTCCTTGTCGCGCACATCATCCCTCCGGTCTTGTCCTGCAGCGAGTTCCCAAGTGTGTTCTCTATTAAACCGAACGGCGATGTCCAATTAGCCCGACTTCACTGTCCCGAGACTCTTCTCGCTCCCAAACCTCTCTGACATGAACCTTAGTACTGCCAGTCGTCCCTACCCACAAAGACCCTCCTCTCTTCACCCTGTCCCCGTTGCTGCCCTGCAAAACGATCACAAAAGTTCCATCAACCTGCTCAAATCACACTTCTCAAAGCCACAAAGAAGCCGATCCATCTTTTTCAGGCTTCAGAGCGCGCGAACCCAACATCTCTTTTCTCTTCCACCCCAGAACCTTCCACCTTTGGCTTTGGAGAGCCCCAGCCTCAGTTCCCCTCCAGGCCCTAGGAACCCTGTCTCCGACAGTATGGTCTGTAGACCCCGAATCAGCGATCCACTTGGCTCCAGAACTCCTCTGACCGCGACTGGACCCAGTCCGGCAGAGGATGGCGGCGGATAGGGTGAACCGGATCACCCGAGCCGGCAAACTTACCCCAGCCGCCATGGTGATTCCGCAGAGAAAGGGGGTGGGGCTCTCGATGCTGCCGCAAAGTAAGCCGCCAGGGAGAGAAGGGAGGGGGGAAGGGGAGAGCCGTGGAGAAATAACAGCCGGAAAGTGAGGACGACACAGAAGGCATACGCACGACAGTTCCGTATCCAGCAGCGCTGAATTGGAAAAAGAAAGGGGTGGGGCCTGCTGGCCTGCGCGGAAAAGGCTCGCGCCTGCGCAGTGGAGTTCTTAGCTGGCCCGCCCCGCAGGCGTAGCCGACCAATCGGAATCCGACAGGAGGTGCAAGGCACCGAGAGAACGGAAAGTGTGAGAACCAGCTGGAAAAGCTGCCCCTTCATAGCTACGTGGCGCGGCTGCAAGCCTCGCGCGGCGCAGGCTCCTGGCGTGGTGCCTGCGGTTTCTTTCGCCCGCCCACGACGGAAGATTCGCTGGTAGGTTCCGCTGAGCCCCTCACACCATGATTGTGTGAAACCCAGAAGAGTTAGAAACTGCTGCGGGGAGGTGGCAGTTTGAGAAATTCCTTTGTTTCGCTTGTTTTCTCTAGAAAGGGATGCATATCTAATTAGGGCCCAAGTCAGAAACCCCTGAAAGGTAGGTTTGCTCCCATTAAACCTCCTTGCAGCTCCGGGATGCCGTTAGGGCACCGGATCTCTGCCATGTCCCTTCCACATCCTTCAGGAGGCTGGCTTGGCCATTCAGAGCTGAGGATTGTCGAACTGCGACGTAAGGCAGTTCCGTTCTGTGTGTTTATGCGGGGGGTACTGGAGATGGAACCCAGGGACATTCTACCACTTAACTGCATCCTCAACTTGAGACAGGGTCTCACTAAATCAACCAGGCTGTCCTCAAACTTGCGATCCTCCAGTCTCAGCCTCTGGGGTAGCTAGGATTACAGGCATGCACCAACACTGAGGCTGACAGTTATGATGGGTTGCCTTTGGGGGGGCGGGTGTACTGGCGTCTAAGTCATTGTGCTACATTTCCCAGTCTTTTTGAGACAGGGTCTCACTAAATTGCAGAGGATGGCCCCAAACTTGTGATCCTCCTGTCCCAGCCCCCTGAGTCGCTGAGACTACAGGCATGTGCCAACCAGACAGGATTGATAGGGGTTTTTTGTACCCATATTCAGGTTTGACAAATCTTTTAGCCAGTTTAAGAGTAGGATGAACTTTCCTGTTAAAGGAGAGACCAGATGAACCCAAATTTCTAGCCATGTCACTTATTCATAAACGTGGGGTGGGGCAGCAGGGTAATTGTGGAGGCAAATTGGTTCTAGCAAGTAAGTACTGATCAACCCACCATAATATCATTCAGGAAATGGGGTGAGGGGGGACCCAGAACCACCATGCTTATTTTAGGGTAGTTGGATCAGACAGGTGGGAAGGCTGCATGAAGCCCTGGGAACAGGCAGGAAAAAAGGGTAGAAGGATTCATACCAGGTGAAAATTAGAGAAAACTAGAAAGTATCTGTATTAAACTAGCAGCTTTATTGCCCTTAGGGTCCATGTCCTCAGAGGAGTTTTCTAAGTGCTTGAGGGAGAAAAACCTGTAAGAAATGATGGAGATCAGGGAACAGGCCTTGGGAGTCCCGGAGTGGAGTCACGGTGAGAGTCCGGTCAGCCTCGGAGGCCGATGCCACAAAGGCCAGGAGGGGTTCAGTTTCTGGTCTCTGTTCACAACAGTTCAGCCCCCCCAGTTCTTGGGTCACCTGAGCCTCTACTGCCAGCCATTCTGCTCCCACGCCAGCATTGCCTCCATCTCCTTCCTTGGTTTGCTGCTGCAAGCGTCTCCGAGCACGCCGTCGCCCCTGCCATACTCGATGCCACAAGGCACAGCGCCAGCTCACTGAAGACAGGGAAGATGCCCCCTTCCCTGTCTCGCCCTTCATCTCTTCTTGGGCCACCTTAGGTCCCATGGGTCCCTGCTCAGCCAGCAGCACTACATGGCCTGGCTGTCCCTCTTCTCCAGTGGCTAGATACTTTCTGGTCATCAGGGGTGGTTCCCCTGATTGCCCAGGACTCTGCATGGCCCAGTCTTGTGGTGTCTCTCCAACCTCTATAACCATTTCTTCCACCCCATCTTCACTGTGGTCCCCTACACATCCCTGCTGCTCCTCTTTTCCCTCCTCACAGCTCTTTTTCTGTCCATCAAGTTTCAATCTTTTGTTCGTCCCTCCCTGGAGAGACTCTTCAATCCCACATCCTTCTGACCGTGGTCTCTTGGTTCCCTGTTCTATATGGCATCCCAAGGCTTCTCTTAACACCTGGACCACAGCAGCACTGAGCTGGGGAAAGGGAAAAGGGGGTAAGGGGATGGGCATGGCAGACAGCAAGGAGCTCGGAGAGCTGGGCTGCAGAAGGGGGAGCAGCCCCCAGTCCCGACCCCTAGAGGAACGGTGCTGGTACTGGAGGCTTCGGCAGTAATTAGCTGCTGCTCGGCAGCAATTCTGTAGTCGCCCAACCACCCGGCTGGTCACGTTGGCTGCAACATTGTGACTCAGGTCAAAGGGGTCCTGGAGATTCATGGGGCCAAGGCGCAGACCTTCCCAAAGATTAGAGGGCAGGCCCCCTGCCACTGGCAATGCCTGACCCTCCCTCAGGGATAGCAGTGAGCCAGCAAGATCCCAGCCAGAAACGCAGGAGAAGAACTGAGCCAGCAGGGAACCTGGAGGAGGAGGTGGATTAGGGAAAGGGGGTCAGTTGGAAGCTGGAACTGAGACTGAGACAGGTCCTGCACCATAGCTACTTCCTTAGCAGGACTTTCTTTTTCCCTCCCAAGGGGCTCAGAAGAGTCCTGGGAAACCAGGCTTCTCTGTTCTGATCCCTATAAACAAGAGGTCAAGCCTCCCTTCCTACACCCCAGCCATGTCCTTTCCCAGATGCTTCTCCCTGCCTTTACTAGCAGAGTAGCTTTAGGCAAGCCACTGAACTGCTCCAAGGCATGGACTATAGAGACTGAGATTATTAACAGTCCTCCCCAGACTCACTGAGGGGCTCCACATTGGTACTGGGCTCCAGTCTTGAGGCATCCCTGGGGAAACTACAGTCCCAGCCATCAACTTCCACTTGCTCTCCCTCACCTGTGAAAGCAAAAAAGGAGGGGGTCAGTTGGAAACAGGAAGATTAGAGGAATGAGGGGTTGTAATTGGGTTGACAGCAGAAATCTCATTCCATGGT
Source organism: Marmota flaviventris (assembly GCF_047511675.1). NCBI lineage: Eukaryota > Metazoa > Chordata > Mammalia > Rodentia > Sciuridae > Marmota > Marmota flaviventris. The sequence goes on along the minus strand of NC_092506.1, from coordinate 10,385,387 downwards.
GGCTTTATAAGGAAGCAGAGGCACAAAACTGATGAAGTAGAAGGTGGAGGCTGGGCTGAAATACCTGCTTTTTGGGTGAGTTGGGACACAGTGGGCAACACAGGAGGGTCCCTGGTCTGAAGGAAATAGATCACAAGCAAGGTCAAGGCGTAGTTATTCAGAAGCGGGCCACTCCCTGTATAAATAATCAATCATTCCAGTTAGGGAAGAGGTGTTTCCAAACCCCTCATTGGCAGTTTTTTCAACCCTGGTTCCTATGTGCACCCTTCTCTCCCTGAATCCTTCGTTCTGATATCCAACTCAGACCAAGTCTATTCTGATTCATCCTTACCTGACAGCCCTCGACCCTGAGCCCAGCAGCGGAGAGTATACACAAGGGGCCGGACTCGCCCATCCAGCTCAGAGCAGAGACTCAAGAAACGGGAATTATGTAGGGCTAGCCTGGAACAAAGGAGACAAGGGTGTTAGGGCTTGGGAACCTATCACCCTATTAGATCTCATTCCAGACTTAGGGCCAGCTGCAATAAAATAAAGAATGTTTCCCAAAGTGTTACCAAAATACTGGTCTTGCTCTGGGCAGAGTGGTGCACTCCTGTAATCCCAGTAACTTGGGAGGCTGAGGCAAGAAGATCACAAGTTCAAGGTAAGCCTCAGAAACTCAGCCAGACCAAAACAGAAGGATTGCAAGTTCAAAGCCAGCCTCAGCAAAAGCGAGGCTCTAAGCAACTCAGTGAAACCCTGTCTCTAAATAAAATACAAACTAGGGCTGGGGATGTGGCTCAGTGGTTGAGTGCCTCTGAGTTCAACCCCTGGTACCCCACCCACCCTCACCAAAAAAAAGTCAGGGCTGAAGATGTAGCGCAGTGTTTGAGGAAGCCCTGTATTCAATCCCTAGTACCACACACAAAAAAATTATGTCAAATGAACTTGGGTAGGGCTGGGGATTTAGCTCAGTTGTAGAGTGCTTGCCTCAAATGCACAAGGCTGTGGGTTCAATCCTCAGCACCATTTAAAAAAAAAAAGAATTTGGGTAGCACAATAGTCTATATGCTCATCTTCACCATTCACAGAGCTGCTATTTATTACAAGACCTCTCAGAGCCTTTAATAAACAAAGCTATACAGTAAGGAAAGAAGAAAGAAAGGGGAAGGGGAAGAAGGAAAGAGAGGGAGAATCCTGTCTGAATTTAACTTTACCTTTCCCAAATTCATGTAGTCACAGAACTCTCTTCTACTTCTTCTAAAAACAGTATTTCAAAGAACACACTTTACCAACATTGAAATGGAAACCAGATAAGAGAGGTAAATGGCAGAGATAGAACCAAACAAGGACCACTTGACTTAGCAGATACAGAAGATTCCCAAGTCAGGACTCCTCCCCAGCACCCCAGAACTCAGCTAGTCTTTCCCCACCACACACAAAGGTACCGGTTACTGAGGGAGACGTCACCATGAAGACCAGAAGGTCGATGGCAGAACTTGACAACAGGGCGCCGGGCAGAAGGCACAGTTTGGACTCGGTACACCCCAGGGACACAGCCCCGGAGAATGGATCCCACGAGCTCCAGCATTGCTGCTCCCTCTGGCTTCTCCCCCTTTGGGGCCTCTGCTAGTTCCAGGGCCTTTCCCAGGTCCTGCTCTCCCCTGTCTTCCTGCAGTGGTGAGGCTGGAGGCAGGGACTGGGGAGAGGCAACAGTCTCAGAGGCCAAAGCCGAGTCCGGAGTCTGGGGTGCCAGGGAGGAGGAAGGAGTTCCACAGTCCAGGGCTTCAGAATCTTGGGGAGAAGCTGGAGACTGTGAGCCTAGAGGGGAGGCTAGGGCACAGGCCAGGGCTTGAGGATCCAGTGGAGAAGCAAGGGCTGAGTCCAATGATGGAGACTCGGGAGCCTTTAAGACTGACTGTGGATAGAAATGAGCTGTGTGAATGCCTCTCCTACTATCCCCTAACCAGGGGACATCTCTGACCCCAAGACAGTATCTATACTTAATGGTTATTATATGCCAGTCTCTATTCTATGGGCTTTACATATATTAACTCATTTTCTCCTTCCTCCTAGCAATCCTTTCTTAAAATAAACTTTTAATCCTGTAAAATGGTCTATATTTTACAAAACTATCATTGTCATGAAAGACAAAGAAAGGCAGAGGAACTATTCCAAAATAAAGACTAAAAATACAACAGGACAATGTCAGGACAGCTGTACCAGTATAACATTTCCTGGACTTGATCACTGTACTGGGGTTACACACTAGAGTGCCTTTGTTCTTAAGTAATTCACATTAAAATATTAAGGGTAAAAGGACATGATGACTGCAACCTTCTCTTAAGTGATTCTGAAGATATAAATTGTGTGTATGTAAAGAAATAGAGATTGGCGTTTTTCAAGAAAACAACCAACCCCTAGCCAGGCTAGATGAGGCATGCCTGTAATGCCAGCCAACTCGAGAGGCTGAGGCAAGTTTGAGATCAGCCTCTGCAACTTAGCAAGACACTGTCTCAAAATAAAAATTTAAAAAAGGTCTGGCAATATAGCTCAGTAGTACATAATCCCTAGGAAAGAAAGAGAACACAACTCTTTTTGGGGTTGGGGATGTAGCTTAGTGGTATATCACTTAGTTAGCATCCCTGAAGCCCTGGGTTCCATCCCAGCACTGCAAAGAAAACAATGACACTTTTTGTGGGGGCAACAGGTATACAGGAACTCTACTTTCTGCTTCACTTTTCTAAGAACCTAAAACTGGCCTAAAAAAATAAAGTCAATTATTAAAAAATAACCATAGCCCTTTCCTATTCCAAAAATAAAATGTGTACATTAGATGTCAGAAAATATACATAAGCAAAAACATAATCCTAAAATTACTCTATAACCTTTTATCCATCCATATTCACATTTCTCCAATAACAATAACCCTTTCACATAGGTCCCATTATTCCCATCTTTATAAATGTAGAACTAAGGCAGAGAGGTTAAGAACTTGCCCACAGTCATATGACCATTCCCTGCCTGCCTCCCTGATCACTCACCTGGGGCTCTTCCAAGTCACCCAGATCCAAGAAGAGGTCAAGATCACAGCCATGGACATCAAAGCTGTTTATGGACGAGCCAAAAGGATGGACCACACAGCCTAAGTGCCAAGCAGAGAACAAAGGTTTGATTCTCAGCACCACATTAAAAAGTAAGTAAATAAATAAAGATATTGTGTGTCCACCTAAAACTAAAAAATACATATATTTTTAAAAAGGTGCAGAAACATTAGGGAAGAGCAGGAGACTTCAGAACACAGTGGAGTACAAAAATGAAAGACCAATCAAATAAACACCTCCAGGTGAGGAGACCTACGTATTCAGACACGGCAGAGCAAAGGACAGGAAGGGATCACATGTTGGGGAAGGGGACTTACCAGGGAAGAACTCTGTGAAGACCTCCTGCATCAGGGCCACCACAAGGCTCCGAAGCTGCTGCTCAGCCTCAGACAATTCCCTCAACTGGACAAGTTTTACCATCTGTGCTTCCACATCCGGAGCCTCAGCTAGTGCTTTCGCCAGCTGGTGACTATCAGGCGCTGCTCCTTTGGGGGATTTGGAGGCTGGACTCTGGAACTCCTTCTGCTCCCGTGGCCGGACCCGCAAGCGATGTCCTCCCAGGCTGTGTTGGGATTGTGATAAGACAGCCTCCCGAGCACCCATGTCTCCCATCTCCACAATGGCAAATACTCCCTGGCAAACCACAGGAATGATGGTTTTGCAACCAAGAATCTAAACACATGCTCCCACAAAGTATAAGATTCTTTGAAATGCAGATTAACCCATGCATTGGGAATATGTACTTGTTTTCATTAACAGGGAACCTATTTAGAAAAGCAATTGTCGGTGGGGCTGGGGATGTGGCTCAAGCGGTAGCGCGCTCGCCTGGCATGCGTGCGGCCCAGGTTCGATCCTCAGCACCACATACAAAGATGTTGTGCCCGCCGATAACTAAAAGAAAATAAATATTAAAAAAATTCTCTCTTTACTCTCTGTCTCTCACTCTCTCTTTAAAAAAAAAAAAAAAAAAAAGAAAAGCAATTGTCGGGCTGGGGTTGTGGCTCAGTGGTTAGAGCGCTCGCCTCATGTGTGCAAGGCCCTGGGTTTGATCCTCAGCACCCACATAAAAATAAATAAATAAATAAAGTTTAAAAAAGAAAGAAAAGCAATTGTCTCTCAGAATTCTCATACATCATATTCTCACCCCAGTATGCCTCTGGAAAAATCTCATTTATTGTTCCTTATTTTTCCCAATAATATGATTTCACAAGCTATAATATGATCCATTCCTTAACTCTTCCTGGTTTGACTTAACATTTATGAAAACTCCATATAGGCTGGGTGCAGTGGCATACCCCTAGAAACCCCAGCAACTTAGGAAACTGAAAGTTCGAAGCCATCCTCAGCAACTTGGCAAGACCCTGCCTCAAAATCAAACATAAGCTGGATGCAGTGGTGCCCACCTAAAATCCCAGTGGCTCAGGAGACTAAGGCAGGAGGATCACAAGTTCAAAGCCAGCGTCAGCTGGCTTAGTGAGGCCCTAAGCAACTGTGTGAGACCCTGTCTCAAAACATAAAAAGGGCTGTGGATGTGGCTCAGTGGTTAAGCACCTCTGGGTTCAATCCCTAGTACCCAAATAAATAAGACTGGGGATATAGCTTGGAGGAAGTGAACCCGGGTTCAATTCCAGTACAAAAAAAAAAGAACCACATGGCACTGGGGGTTAACTCAATGGTAGACCACTTGCCTCGAATGAGCAAGGCCGTGGATTCAATCCCCAAGACCACACACACACACACACACATAAAAAAAAAAAAAAAAAAAAAAATCTTTAAGAATCTGTGTGGGGCTGGGGATATAGCTCAGCATTCAGTAGTAGAGCACAGCATAACATTTGTAAGGCCCTAGGTTAATCCCTAGCACACACACAAAAAAAATCTATGTTACGCACACTTCCAGGCATGAATGTAAATACATAAATCTGATCTTCAAGGGATTTAGCATCTAGAAAAAACAGCAATATAATGGCCAGGCTTCTATGATTTGAGTGAATTCAATCATAATCATTGGACCATGTTTTTGTTTATTTAGTTGTCAGTGGACTTATTTTATTTATATGCGGTGCTAAGGATTTAACCTAGCCTCATAAATGCTAGGCAAGTGTTCTACCGCTAAGCCACAACCCTAGTCCTGGACCATATTTTTTAAAGGTAAAATGTTAGCAGAAGCAGTAAAAACATGAGTGTTTGGGGGCAAAATGCATTGTTCTTTTATGTCCTCTCCAGTAGTAAAGCTGGAGCCAATATCCTCATTATAAAAAAGGACCCTCAGTTGAGTGCAGTGGCACACACCTGTAATCCCAGGAACTTGGGAGGCTGAGGCTGGAAGACTGCAAGCTGAAGGCCAGCCTGGGCAACTTAATATGATCCTGTCTCAAAAAACATTTTTTAAAATTTTAAAAGCTGGGACTATAGCTCAGGGTTCAATCCAGAGTACAAAAAAAAAAAAAAAAGGCATCCTGTAACAAACACAATGTGATAGTGGCATAAAAGATGAAGGGAATGGAATTGAGTCACACAAATAAACATGCACATCTCCAGTCAATGGATTTTCAACAAAGGTGCCAAGACCCAGGAGGAAAAAAACAGTCTTATTGATAAATGGTGCTGGTCAAATGGATAGTCATATGCAAAAGAATGATGTTGGACCTTTACCTCATACCATATACAAAAAAATCAACTGGGGGGGCTGGGGTTGTGGCTCAGAGGTAGAGCACTTACCTAGCATGTGTGAGGCACTGGGTTTCTCAACATTGCAAATAAATAAATAAAATAAAGGACTACTGACACAACACCTTTATTTTATTTATTTTTATGTGGTGCTGAGGATCAAACCCAGGGCCTCGCATGTGCTAGGCAAGTGCTCTACTGCTGAATTGTAACCCCAGCCCTGACAATTAAAACATATTTAAAAAAAAAGAAAAATCAACTGGGGGAATGGCCTCACCAGCACATAGGCCTGAGTCACAGATGGGGAGTGACCAAAAAGGGTATGAGATTTTTTTTTTTTTTTTTTTGAGGTAGTAAAATCATCTTGGAATTAGATAATATTGATGATTGGAGAGTGTTAATAAATATAGTAACCACTGAATTATATACTTTTCTTTGTAGTATTGTATTGGTGATTGAACCCAGGCATGCTGTGCCACTGAACTATGTCCCCAACGCTTTTGTATTTGTCTTGAGACAGTCTTGCTAAATTGCTGAAGCTGACCTCAAACTTGTGGTTCCTGAGTCGCTGGGACTGAATTATATACTTTTAAAGGGTGACTTTTTATGCGATGTAAATCATATCTAAATTTAAAATCATATCTCAATTATCCTTTCCTCCCTCACTTCTACCTTTATGCCAAACAGAGTAAAGAAACTAAGTGAAGCCAAAGACAAAGGCAGCTACTTGAACATGCACAGGCTAGTCTCTCAGGAATCATAAAACACCAGACCATAGTTCAACATCAAGTTTGCAACCAAAGCCCCAACTAGAAATTAAGTTTCCCTTTGCCTGGCCTGGTCTTGATGCACACATTTCTTTCAAAAACTTCAGGGAGAGGAGAATTAGCAGATTTAGAAGGCTGTATGTGTCCTGGCCCTTTTTCCCTTCTCAGTGCCCCCATCCCTAATTAGAGCTAGCATTTGTTTAGAGCTTATTTTAAATCAAGCAGTTCACACACTCTACTTCTAAGGCTCATATGTATTATTTCCATAATATACACCTCTAAAATTTAGAGAGGGCAAAAACTTGTGGCTGCCTCCCAAGTATTTCTTAAACTCCAGAATTTCCAACTTAATTATTTATAATATATTGTTAATATATATTTAAATTAATATTATGTGTTATATATCTATATAATTCATATAACTATATTAGCTTCAACATATTGATTAAATAACTAATTAATGGGAAAGATCATTCTTTGCAGAAGAAATAATTATCAACAAAAATGGGGACACTGAGGTTTCTGAAGAAGTAACTTGGGGGGGCTGGGGATGTGGCTCAAGCGGTAGCGCGCCCCCCTGGCATGGGTGTGGCGCGGGTTCGATCCTCAGCACCACATACAAACAAAGATGTTGTGTCCGCGGAAAACTAAAATGTAAATAAAATATTTTTTAAAAAAAGTAACTTGGGGAAGACACTGACAACTGTCCACCCAATATGCATTTTCTTTCTTCTTTCTTCCTTATTAACAGAACCCTGACTTTGTTCAGAAACAAAGTGCCCATCTGAAAAAACTTAATTTCATAGGCTTCCCTACAGCTAGGGGTAACATGTGACAGAAGTCTGATTGAGGAAATATAAGAAGCCTAGCAAGAAAGTCTCAGAAGGAAGGGGAAAAGGGTGTCAGAATCAGCAGGCATTAGCCTTTTATACTCTGCCCTTCAACCTAGTGAGAGCCACATGACACGTCAATACTGACAGAGCAAGAAAACAATAAAACCATGGACTGCCCAGGCTAGACTTCTTGTTACTCAAGAAAAATGAAGCTTTTATCCAAGCCACTTGAAATTTGATTGCTCAATGGAAGCACTAATAAAATCTTCTAAAAGAAGACCTGGTCTGCTAAAGAAATATGGATAACTTTTTGTGTGTGTGGTACTGGGGATGGAACCCAGGGCCTCAGGCATGCTAGGCAAGCACTCTACTACTGAGCTATTCCCTCGGCCCCTAAGCCCCTAAGTGATCACCTAAGCCCCACCTATATAATCAGAATGCAGCTTCAGAACCACAATATTACCAAACAATACAGCATCACAATAGTGGATTTGTTTCAAGAGACTAAAGAAACAGTAACAAAAGGTTTGCATGGAAGCAAGGCAAAAAATACTACCACAAACAAGCTTGTTTGTCTAGCACTGTCCAGGTCAGGTTTTTCTGACCAAATCACCACAGATCTTAATGTAGTTATTGCCAATGGTATAGTAGTCTATAAGCACCAATTTTTCACTATAATTATTCATTACATTGTTTACTTTTTCCTCTAGATTATAAGCTCTGTACAAGCAGGAACCATATCTATCCCATTCACTACTCAGAATGCAGTCCTAAACACAGGAACATATAAAATACAGGGGATGGGAAAGGGGTGAGAATCTCACAAAGCTATCTGAAGTTATGTGGAATCCACGAAGGACAAGCCACATTAGGAACCAGCCAAAGCAAACTGCTAGTTTGTCTCTTTTGGTATATAGCACACCTGACTCACTCTACCCCCAAAGCTATTCACTTTACCTTGTCTTTGTCCATGACAACACTGGCCACAGGTCCAAATGCCTGGAAGTACTCAGAGAGCTGGGCAGAATTCACATCCCTGGGAAAGCCACTAACAAACACACTTCGAAGTCCCTGGGCCTTTCTGGCAGCTCGAAGTTCTACCAGATGCCGGTGCTTCCGGCCTCCCAAGTGGGCATCTAGGCTGGGTCCTGCAGAAACAAGTGTGAGACAAAAACATCCAAATTATTCTTCAGTGTATCTGTCTTCTGGCTCTGCTCTGTGCATACTTAAATCCTACTGATACTTTGAAGTCACAGAAAGTGTGACCTTTAAATAAACAGTGTGACCTTTAAATAAACAAAGTCCTGGCTCCCTTCATATTTGACATTCTTATCTATTTGTCTATATGGTACATTGTCTTAAGTGGTTTCCAGGAGAACTGCGACACTACAAGTAGTTCTTAACTAAATCCATTATGTACATCATCCTGTATTTCAGACACCTATAAAATCATTCAATTTAGGGGCTGGGGTTGTAGCTCAGAGGTAAAGTGCTTGCCTAGCACATGTGAACCCAGCACGTATGGTACTGGGTTCAATCCTCAGCACCACATAAAAATAAATAAATAAAATAAAGGTATTGTGCCCAACTACAACTAAAAAAACTAAATATTTTTTTAAAAAATTATTCAGGTTCAGGCTTTTTTTCATTTATGTTTTTTGGTGCTAAGGATTACACCCAGGGTGCTCTACCACTGAACTACATCACCAGGCTTTTTTAATTTTTTGTTTTGAGACAGGGTCTCACCAAGTTGCTGGCCTTGAATTTGCAATCATCCTGCCTCAGCCTCCCAAGTCGCTGGGATTACAGTTGTGTGCCACCACACTGATTCAATTTAAAATTTTATGGGTGTCCTATATATAGACTGATGGAACATAAAGGGTTAAACCATCAATAAATAAATTTCATGCGTATATATGTGTGTGTGTGTGTGTGTGTGTATATATATATATATATATATAATGCTAGGTAGAATAACACCTGAAAATTATAAAGAAATTTAACAGGCAACTTATCCAAGTCATATAGAGAAGAACTGAATAAATATAAGTTCCTGGATGATCGTCATGAATCAAATGTGGATATGTGAATAGTGACTACAAGTATAGAATATGAAACTGCACTGCCCAAGTTCAAATCCCAGCCCTGTGAAGCTGTGTGAGTCTTGGCCAAGTTGCTTAACCTCTTTGTGCATCAGTTTCCTCAGAATAAAATGAAGATTAAAAAAGTACCTACCACAAAGCTATTATTCATATATAGCACCTGGCAGAGAGTCTGATACATGGCCAAAAGTGGAAAAATTAGCTGCCAGTATTATTTTTATTACCAGTCAGCTGCTTGATGTCACCAAAGTATCTGTGGGGTCAAGAAAGACTCCTAGGGTAGAGGGGAGGATGGGGGTAAGAAAGATGGTGGAATGAGATGGTCATCATTACCCTAGGTACATGTATGATTGCAGGAATGGAGTGACCCGACTTTGGTTACAACCAGAGAAGTGAAAATTCTGCTTCATTTGTGTAGAATGAATCAAAAATCATTTTGCTGTCATGTATAACTGATTCAAATAAATAAATAAGAAAGAATGACTCCTGGGTTTCTGGTTTGTCCTACTAAAGACATATGGTGGAGTACCATTCGCAGAGAAAAAAAAAACAGAAGACTCTGTTCAGGAAGATCCCAATTCTAGATTTCATTGAGCCTTTTGCACTGTTGTACAAAGACCTCTGCCTTTTCCTCCTGATACCTTCTGCACCATTTATGCCATACAGTTTCACCTGTCCTCTGTAAGTATTCCCCAACTTGATTACTGCCTTCTCTGTAATGTCACAGCTCTCCAAACACATCCACAGAGCACTGAAATATCTCAATCTAGATGATGAGCTCCTGTATCTCTGAACGCCGCCCCCGCCCCCCGGGAAAAAAAAAAAAAAAGCCAGCAAAGGACCAGGCAAAGAGCAGATGTCTGGTAGATGATGGTTAAAGAGCAAATAATAAAACTTTCATCGTGGAGATTTCCTATATTGGAAAGGAAAGGCGTAAAGTGGTGGGACTTTTCCCACTCTCCAATCTTCTCGTTCGTATCTGAAAGAAGAGGTGAGTGACCCTACCAACCGACTTAACGGGAACTATGATCAATTACCCTAACTTTCGCTAGAACCCAAAGGTGAAACCCACAACCACCCCCTTACTAGCCACCGCTTACGGTTGGCTGTAGTAACGTGGCAGAGGCGGCAGCGGAAACCCCCACGCGACAGCGATTCGACATCCGAATCCACCGCCGCCATGACGACTCTCCCGTACGGACAAAATGCAACCACTTCTGCCACCGCCGGAATTCTTCCAAACCGCGTCGCACTCAGAAGCAACTTCCGCCAGTCTTACAGGAAGTGGCGTAAAGCTGCCATCCGCGCAAGCACACTCCTCCGGAAACCTATCACCTTCGATTCAGGGTTCCGTTTCTAGCCTGTTTTAGCGCCCATCTACGACGCCGATTGGGGTGCTCTGACCAGGTCCGGCGTTGATTGGCCCAAAGAATCGTGAATATTCATAAGGCATTCACAAAGACTGGCGTCGGGTTGGCGTCGCCGGGCCCGCTGTTTGACAGCTGGTCAGTTTTCTTGCCAAGTTGCGGTGCGCTCCTTCTCTTCTCCGGACTGTAGAGACCCTAGCGCGGCTGCACCCTTAACCCCAAATTTAGCCAGTAAGTGAAGACGGAAGATGGGCAGCTTTCAATCATTTATCCTACGGAGCCCAGGGAGTCCAGCATCCTCAGGGGCTGCTCCTCCCTCTATTGTCCGGTTCTGCCAAACAGTTGTTTAAGGCCCGCTTCGTAGCCCTCACTGGGGAGCTCTGCTCCCAGCCGGTACCTTTTGGATTTCATGAGGCCACAACCACATCATTACAATCCTGAGCCAGGCTCTTTATTTCCAAGGTAGCGGACTGCGTGGTGTACGAAATCTCCAGGGTCTCGGGCCCACTTCAGAGTAGTGCATCGGAAACGATTATGGTGGTAGATGAAATAACGATATTAGAGGGGCAAAGTGCTACTATGTCCAGACTGGTAATAGTGGTCACTTCCTCCAGATAACCACCCAGATGTAGGATAAAAGGCAAAGTAAGGGAGCTGGGAAGGCCCCTAGGGACAGGGACCCTAATAAGATGGAAGGATTATCAAGTAAGCTAAGCACCTCATGCTGTAGTTATCAGCTGATGGCTTTGAAATAGTGCAAAGAGCAGTGGACCTGAGACAGATAAACAAGGTCTGTAACTGAGCAAGTCACTTGGAGGGGGTGGGGAGCGGTGCCATAGACTGAACTCAGGGGCACTCAACCACTGAGCCACATGCCCATTCCTATTCTATTTTTTGCGGTGCTGGGGGTTGGAACCCAGGGCTTTGTGCATGCCAGGCAAGCACTCTACCAGCTGAGCTATATCCCCAGCTCCCTGGCAGCTCGCTTTTTGCTGAAGCTGGCTTTAAACTCCCAATCCTCCTGTCTCAGTCTTCCAAGCCACTGGGATTACAGGTGTGCACCCCCACACTCAGCCTGAGCAAATTGTCCCTAAAGATGTGCCTAAACAGGAGCTGGAGTTGTGGCTCAGCAGTAGAGAGCTGCCTTGCATGTGCAAGGCCCTGGGTTCGAGCCTTAGCACCACATAAAAATAAATAAAATAAAGGTATTGTGTCCACCTACAACTACAAAAAACAAATTTTAGGAAAAAAAAAAAAAAAGTGCCTAAACAGAGTAGATTGGACTCTTTTCCCCACTAAGGCATTCTTCCTATTGGGTTCCATTCAGTCAGTTTATCTCCCAGACCTAAAAAAGCAGGAAAAAGCACATGCCCCTCTCAAGGCAGGTGTTGAGGCTGGCCCTGAGGTCCTAAAGCAGCAATCTATACACATACTCCACAGAGCTGGGTGGTATGATTCTGCTCTACCCAACACAACATACCAAGGTGGGCTACAGCTTACCTTAGCTACTAGCAATATCCAGACCTCCCTAAGGCAGAGAGGCAGTAATAGCTGAAAAAGAGGAAGAAGCACCCTCACACCCCTTCCTATGGAGGCCTACAGCCATCAGGGAGCCAATTTATCTCATCTTTCTTAGATGAATCTTGGCCATGATTATGCTTGGGCTCCAGCACCACTGGGAGCTGGTGGGACAGTTTGGGTTCCCCAAGAAGGCCTGCTGAAGTAGGCAGTTCAGGCTGCATCTCATAAAGCTGTACCCAGGATAAGCACCATCTGTACCTTTTTTATTGTCCTTTGTCCCTTAAAAGACATCCCCCAATACACACATCCATGGGAGAGAACAGCTGAGCCAGGAGGAGCTGAAGAAAACAGCTTTTTATTTGTTACTATAAGAACCAATTACAGAATCCGAGGTTAAAAAAACGGACAAAAGATCTTTATTTCCAAGATTGGCGTACAAAAGGCGGACAGGGAGGGGGAAGGAAGAAAGAGCGAGCATGGACTAGGGTTGATGCCAGTTTAGGGGCCTCAGACTCCAATTAGGAAAGTCCGGACACCGGACAGGAAGAGAAGCCCCCATTAGGAAAAAAAAAAAAAAAAAAGACATGGCAGTGCACGCCCCCCTCCCCCAACCAGGTACCACTACCTGATATCTGTTACCTCTTCCCCTCCCCCATCCCCTTTCACAAAGGGAGGCAAAATTTTAAAAAAATTAAAAAACCCTCCCCCCAAGACAATAGTGGGTCCTACTCCCCAAATTAGGCTAGGTGCCCACATGGGACAAGTTCCTGCAGGTTGCCCTGCATCACAAGCATGGAGAAGCATGGGAAAAGGACAAGCCACAGGTGGCAGCACCAGAGGGCGCCCAACCCCTCCAGATACACACATGCACTTGCTCCCATACTCTCTCACTCCTCATTCCCTTTGATACTAAAGGGAAGGGAGGTTTGGGTGTCCTAGGCACCCACCCTCTATCTCAGCCCACCTCCCTTCCCCACAGATGCTCAATCCTCCAGGACAATGGGCTCATTGGTGCTGGCAGGATGTGTGGGTGCAGGCAGAGGGACTGGAGGCCTCACTGCAATCAGCGTCTGCTTCACCTTTAGAGGCAAGTTGGGCCTGCGGGCAGCTCTCCGCATTTCCAGGTGAGTTAGAGCCTTGCGCAGGGCCCTAGCGGGAAAGAGCAAGATAGGAACAGAAAAGACTTACAGAATGCTAACTAGACCCCCAAATGAAACCCCAGAGTTTCACTCTGTAATTCTGCCATCCAGCCCATTCTTTTCTGGCACCCCCCCACACTTTTTTTTTTGTCTTTTTCTCTTTTTTTCCATCTAGTCTTCCTGGAGCTAGTCTTGCTCAGAAACTCCTATTTCCCATACCCAACAAACTGGGTACTCAACCTCTCAGCCCCTCTCATTATGGAATCCCTACCTGGTATCTTTTGTGGCCACAAACACCACAGGATTGGGAGCATCAGCTGGGTTTAGTTTCTGACGTTTAGCTGCTGGCTGTGAGCTTGAACGAATCCCTGAGGCCAGAGGCCTTCCATTGGCAGAGAAGGGGACCCCTGCCCCTGCCATCTGGAAAAGGATGGAATAGAGCAATGAGGGAGGAATTCCCCTCCGATTCCTATCAGAAACAAAAGTCCACTCAATTCAGCTTGGCCTACGCCAGTCTTTCAACTCACAGTCTCATAGGCCCGTTTCACCATAATTCCTCCCAAGCCCCGGTTTTGGGTCAGCTGGTTTCTGTTGATTGGTGTCTTGGTGCCCCGAGGTGTTTTTGGTTTCAGAGGTGCCTGGGCCACTGTCAGGAAAAATAAATAAATAAAACAGAAATTTCATACCTTCTCCCTATGTAATTTCCCTTTCTCACCTCCATCTCTTTGGGCCAGCAGTTTGCCTAAGCATTCTCAAAAGTAATGTTGGGGGAATGCTCTGAGAAGCTATTTAACAATATTCCCCCCCCCCAATCATATGAATATGATATTATCAAATCAGGTTATAGATATGAAAAAGCATTATAGGGCTGAGGTTGTAGCTCAGTGGTGGAACACATACCTAACATGAATGCATGAGGCCCTGGGTTCCATCTCTAGCACCACAAAAATAAAGAAATAAAATACACACCCACAAAAGTATATAGTCGGTTAAGACTAAATCTCTTGGAATCAGTGGGAAAGAAAAATGTAGGAAGAAAGGTCACAGTAGGACTGGGAGCCTGACACCACTCTTAACTGTCCATATCCTCTACACACCCTGGATCCAGTCTGGTTCCCCATCCCATACCCAGATCTTTGACAATCGTTGCCAGGGGCAGCCGCACCAAAGGGTGAATTTTCAGTGGAGTCTTGGCAGCCTTAGGAAGTCGAATGGAGCCTAGACAAAAGAAGAAAAATTCTGAAGGGGTTTTGTTATTCAGACTTCTTCTGGGGCATGAACCAGGTCTAATCTCCTAAATAATAATAATAAAACTTCCGTGGCTTACTATCTCTACAGTCATTAAACTACCAGAGAAACACTGGTATCTAGCCAGAGCACCCCTGAACCCACCACTAGCCCGGCCACTCATGCCCTTACACTCTGCCTTGATGGCATTGGCATTGATAGGGGCATAGGGTCGTCGGGCAGCCCTCCTTGGCTGTAACAGGTCCCTGCACATTCGTCTGGCAAGACGGGTCAGCTTCGTGGTCTGGAGCAGGAAAGTCTGCCTGTTCTTGGCCAGCAGCTTGGCCCGGTTGGCGCTGGTAGTATAGGGGGAGAGACTTTGGGCTTCAGGTCTGGATAAATGTCCCCTCGAGTGTGGCTCCTGGAGGAAGGGCATAGGAAAAAGGGAGACTGTAGATTGGCACTAAGGCTCCCTTTTTTCTTCTAATACCTGCAGAGGGCAATTTATTTCTGCCTGATCTTTTTTGTTCGGTTGATTGGTTTTTGTATTTTTTTCCTTTGGAGTACTAATGATTGAATCCAGAGCCTCTCATGTGCTAGGCAAACTCTCTACTGCTGAGCTACATCCCCAACCCTTCTTATTTTGAGATAAGGACTTGCTAAATTGTCCAAGCTGGCCTCAAACTTGTGATCCTCCTGCCTCTGCCTCCTGAGTAGTTGGATTTATGGGCATGAGCCACACACAACCATCTGATCTCTTTACTGACACCCCAATATAATGGGCTGCCCAATACTATCAAGTATCCCTGCCCATCAAACCATCCCCATGGAAGCAGGTGGGTATTCTGGCCTTTGCCTCAAGCTTATATCACTTTGTTCACTGCTCTCTTCTGCCTGTCCCTCCCATTGATCCTTACTGTGGTGCCCCGAGCAGCTCCCTCAAGCTGGGTTGGGGTCTTCAGTCCCCCATATTTCTTCCAGTAGATCCAACAGGAAGCACAAAGGCGGCACTGCATGTTGGGTGGGCCCCAGGCATACCACTGGGCAGACTGTGTGGCTATAGGAGCATGGAGAGGAAAGGGGAAATTGCTGGTGGGAAACATGCTACCTGAGCCCCTTAGACTCTTGGGCTAGAGCAGGCCTCCCACCCACCCCTAGCATCCCTGTCCCTCCCTGAAACTCACTGTGGCAGCTCTCACAAGTCAGGCCCTTCTGGAATCCAGCCCCATTCAAACCAGGCTTTGAACCCACAGAAATGATCTGGTTAGGGTTTGGTTTAGTGCTAATGAAAAAAGTGGGAGAAATAGGGGAAAGAAGTCAAGGAAAAGAATTCATTCATTTCCACCCTGTCTCTCTCTCTCTCCTCTCTCTCTCTTTTTTGGTACTGCATATTAAATCCATGGGATCTTTACCACTAAGCTATAGTTTTTATGTTAAAAGAAGGTCTCGTTAAGTTGCTTAGGGGCTCACTAAGTTGCTGAGGTTGACCTCAGATTAGCAATCACCCTGCCTCACCCTCCCAAGTAGTTGGGATTGCTTTTAAAAAAAAAATTATTTATATATATATATATAAAATTTTTTAAAAAAATTTGGTCCTTGGGATCAAACCCAGGGCCTCATGCATGCTATGCACATGTTTATCACTGAGTATTCCCAGCCCCTATTTTTATAATTTGATTCTGCCTTCTGCTCACCCCCAACCACTGAGAAAGGCACAGGTTGGAGGAAGAGAAGGAAATCATGCCATCCTCCCCTACCCACCTTACTTACTAGGTAGGGATGTAGACCTGTTTCAGTTTGCTATCTGCTTCAGCAGCTTTCAATCTTTTCTGCAAGAAGGGAAAGAAGAGAAGATTCAGAGGCTCTCAGCAGGGAAGATGTCATCAACTTCAAAGGCAGAGGTGAGCAAAAAGCATGTGGTACAGCCTCCCCAGCCCAGACCATACCTGCTGAATATACCGGTCTGTGGTTTTCCACATGTAATAAAACTGAACTATGCTGGCAAGTGACTTCCAGGGTAACTAAGAAGGGCAGGGGGAGGAAACATGAGCTTGTATCTGGCCCCAGGTCTGGGTTCCCTGACCCACCACCTCTCCCACCTCTCCTTTTAGCCCCATCCACTTACAAAATCCTGGCGAATGTCATTGAAATCCTTCCCATACTTCTCTAGGGCCTCCTCAAAGAGCATAGCCTCAGAGGCAGACCATTCCTCCATCTCATCCCGACACAGCACTGGGCCCCCCTGGGGCACCAGGGTCGACATGGCTTTAGCTAAGTCATAGCCATTCCTTTGCAATGTGTCCATGGCATGAAACTACAGAGAAAGCAGAGACAAGGCTAAGAACTTAAGTCTCAGCACCACTAGCCTGTTGCTCTTTAAATATTCCTACTTCCTGAGACATCCTCCTCTCCTATTCCCAAGGTCTGCAGATCCCCACAAAGCCACGCCAGCCCAACTACCCACCAACTTCTGCTCACCAGAGTGATGTCTCGGGAAGCGGCAGCTGCACTCATGTGCAGGCTTGGCTGCCGAATGGAGCTGCTGCAATCTAGGGCTCTCGCAAAGGTCCCCACAGCTCTAAGAGAGATATTGAGAAGTCAAAGAGAAAAGAAGGTGCAAACAGACTGAGGAATTAAGCCATAGGAGAAAAAGAAAAATACCCATACCAAAAAACAAATAAAGCCCATCTCTAAGAATGGGTAGGACTCAGAACTATGGCCACACCTCCCCCAGCCCATCTTCCCCATCCACCCACCCCTCACCGGGCCACCACGAGAAATTGATCAATCTGCCGGTCTGTGAGAGGATTGTCTGGGTCCCAGACCTTCATCTCCATCTTCTGTTGGTTCCGATTATCCAATTCTCCTGGAGAGCAAACAATGGCATCATCAGGGAGAAGGAAGGAGAGTAACTGGTGTCTTGATTACTCACAATTTCACCTCCTTCCTCCTTTCCGCCTACTTGGAGTCTATCAACCACCTCAACTCTCAGAATTATCCCAGCTGAGCCCATCTGCCCCTTTCAGGTTTCTAAGGACCCATTCCATCAGAGTCACAGCACAGACTGTGCACTGCATACCCTAGGACATATCACTGTGACTGTGATGTTAGAGAGCCCATGGGAGTTAGATAACCCAGTAGTCATATAGTCTCCCCTGGTGCTTACCCTCTGCCAGACGATCTGGGATCTCAGCTTGGTATTTACAACCAACTCTGATCTCCCCTTGATCAGCTAGAAGTGTCTTCTGCACAGGGTCAAACACCAGTGAATAAAAAAAGCAGTCCTGGAGATGGGGAGAGAAAAGGTAAGCAAGGCAGTAGTCCAAGTAGGCAGGGGAGCAGTGGGGTTTACCCAGAGTTCCCAAGACAGGCAGTCTGTCAACCTTTACCTCTTCACTGTCCTACTTTTCTCCTATCTTTTAGGGGCAACACCCACTCCCCTCCCTCATCTTCTAATACCTCCTTCTCACCTCCTTTTCCAGGTACTGGCTCAAAATATCTGTCTCATTCAAGAGGGTCACACTGCATTTCCCCCTATAGAAAACAGGTTATAGAAAACCTTGAATCAGCCCTTCATTCCCTCTCCACAGCATATCCAATATACCACCCCCTCCACTGTATCTTCTAAATAAGTACATACAGGCCACATTGGTCCTGATCATCCTATACCTTATGTGGGTGGCTGGTAATGATTCAAATTGCCGAGAAAGAAAAAGTTCCCTGTGTTTCAACTGATGTCTCTGCTGCTCCGATACCCCTGGCTGTTTTGATTCCTCCTCAAACTCCCCTAGGACAATAAGGCAGAAAAAAGAAACTAAGTCAGAAAGAAGGCACCCTGGAAACTCTAATCCAGAGAAAACATTTCCTAGCTCAGTTGTTCTCACTCTTCCTGGATATCTTACCCTTACCTACCAGCTTTCTCTCTTAGCCTTATGCCTCATTATGAAAAACTGTGAGTCAAAGAATGCCATAAAAATGCATCCCATACCCAGCTACCAACATTTAGACACTGCTCAAAGCGCAAATACTGCTACACCAGGCCCAGCAAGAATATCACACTTGGCTCTTTCTTTCTAAACTAGCTTGAGGTCCAGGAACCCATTAAGATGAAAGAGTATCACACAAGGTTGTGTTTACTAGTTCCTCTTTTCAGATTTCAGGAGATTCTGCACTCTAAAACATCACATGCAACCCTAACTATCCCTCCCTTTCTAGTTGGCTAATAATAGTTTGTGGGGCTTTCAAGGACAGCACCTCTCAAGCCAGTGCCAACACTTCCTCCCCAAGGAGCTGCAGCTTGCCCTGTGAAACCTTGGTGGAAAGGGTTAACCTGGCTAAGAGCCAATCAAAGTGGGAGGGGGTAGAAGAGCCTCAGGCCCAGGCTCATTGGTGCATTGTTCCCAACCTCAGGGAGAAGGGGGGCGGGGTGCAGATGGCTCCGCCCCTAGCCCGTGTGCACCGGAAACCCTGTACTAAGGCAAGGGGGACCACACCCCCACACCCCTTCTGATTGGACAAGGCCAAGGTCAGCCCCTGCCAGATGGGGCTGGAAACCCCAAAGGGCCAGGGAACTTGGTAAGCCCAGCTCTCCATTAACCTCTTCACGACCAAAGCAGCATGGAAAAAGCAAAATAATTTAGGAAGAATAGGAACAAAAAGAAAGAAAACCAAAGCAGTAAAGGGAAAAGAAGCTAAGGAAAACTAAAAGAAAAACATTTTAAAAGAAGATGAGAATTTAAAGAGAAAAAGACAAGGCAAAAGGAAAAAAGAAGGATGTAAAATAAAGTGGAGGGGGAAAGGGAAGTGGTGAAAAAGAAGAAAAAGTGCAAGAAAACTTTCCAACCAGATGCCACCTTCTTATTTTCTCCCTTCAGTGTAGACTCATCACCTTGTGATTACAAAATAAGCCCGCTTCCCTGTTATGAAGGCTCCTCACAATCTCTTCCTCTTCAGCTTGACCTTCACACTCACTACCCACTGCCTTAACTGTATTAAAAACTGTCTTCTCTAAAGCTCTTCCTCCCCAATCTAAACATTTGTCCCCCCACCCTCTCTCTCTCACACACACAAACTATAGTCCGGCTTCTCTTATCATGGTCTCACCACCCTGCTTCCAACCCCAACGTGTAAAAACAGGCCTCCCTCCACCGACAGGGCATTTCCCAACCCCCAAACTCACACCCCTGCCTTGGGCACCCTACCAGGGGAAACACCTGCAGGGACATGCCCAGGCCTCAGATCAAGGGGAGGGGAGGGAAAGGGGAATGAAGGCACTCACTGGCATTACTATCAGCCAGGCTGTTGAGGCTACTAGAAATGTCCCTTCGCCGAAAAAGACAAACAACCTTTGCTTCCACATTTCCATTTGCAGTCTAAAGGAGGGGGAAAAATGTGGTAGTGAATATTGGTCATTTGAAAGTGGAAGACCTAAAGAAAAGACTAACAGCAGTCAATAAATTACTAAGGGACCTACTTCCAAATCCTTTTCCTTAGCCCCCAAGAGAGAACAGTAAAGTTCTCATTAAGTTCCCAATAGTCTTTCCTGATTATATCAAATGAATGAATGAATGAATGCATATGAATGGGTACTTAAGATAGGATCCTCTCTCACCTGAAGTTAGAGATCCCAGAAGAGACCACTTGGGGTGGGGGACTGGGTTCTGCTTGACTTACCTTGTTGAGCTCCTCAATCCGTCTAACCAGGTAAGGATTGCTGGAGGAGTTCTCAAAATAGACGTAATCTGTAGGAGGGGGTGGGGAAGAACCGGGAAGATCAGAAGAGGTAGGAGAGCCTGAGTACCTGGAGGAAAGTCAGCTTGAGTGGACCAAAAAGAGACAAGGGTCCAAGTAGAAGGGACGCTGAGATGTAGAAATGGACACTAAGAAAACAAGGATGCCCCCCACCCCTGCCGCACTTAATTCTAAAATCAGATCTTCACTCAGATGGAAGACTTAACAAAGTTATGAGAAGCAAGGGTTCCCCTGCAGTCCCCACAACTTAGTGATGGAGTTGCACCCACGTCGGCAAACCGAGCAACTGTTCACTCTAGCGCAGAGTCCCCCGCCCCCCACTCTGCTAACCGAGGCGCACAAAACACCAAGAGGAGCAAACCTCCAGGCAGCTCCCCCGCAGGTGGCCAAGCGGTCGCCCTGGCCCTCGCGTCCCGTTGCTGCACTGTCAGCCCCTTCAACAAGTTTCCCAAGCCCACTCCCTGCCCGGGGTTCCCGAAGCAGCCCTCAGAGTGCCGTCGAGGTTGCCCGCAGCTCTCCGGGAGTCCAGATGCCCGACCGCGTCGCCGTCGCGGTTCCGGTTCCGGTCAGTGCTCCAGACCATGCCGCCCCAGACGTGGCTTCTTGCGCCACCGGGTGCCGAGCCTCTCTGGTCCCGACCCACAACCTCTCCCACCCCGGGTCCCGCACCTCTGCGCCGGGTACTCACCCCCCACCCGGTACATGTTGGCCGCCATGGCCGTTCCCGCCGCCGCCTCCGGCCGCACAAAGGGGTCCGGGAGGCTCGCGGGGGCAGGGCTCGGATCGAGGCGAAGCCCGCAGCGCGGGGATGGCGCTTCGCGGGAATCTCGGTGGGGTCTGCGTAGCCAGCAGCTCCGCTGCCTCAGCCGTCGCGGTTCATTCTGGCCCGCGCTGTCGCTGCTGCTGCTATCGCCTCACGCCCGGGACGCCGAGGCCGGCGCCGGTCCTCTCGGCTTCTTCCGGAATGAGCTCGTTCCTGCCGGACCCGAGCCAGGCTCCGGTTTCCCCCGCCCTCGCCGAGTCCCACCAGACGTTGGGCTCTGCCGGCCGCGGGTAAGGTTTGCCCTGCCCGCCTCGCCTCCTTCCGGAACACCTTCGGCGGATCCGGAGAACAAGGCCCGGCGCTCGGCTCAGGTCGGAGAGCAGGACCCCACAGATCGGCCACTTCCGGAAATGGTTCGGCTCTTTTCGGCCAGCCTGGGCCCGGCGCTCGATTATTTCCGCTTCAGCTCGGCTCCTCCTCCGAGAGCGGGAGAGGAGCGGAGCTTAACTCTCTCCTCTCTGGAACCCTACAGCTTCGACTGCGGCCCCGAAACACGCGCGCCCTCGCACTTCGCGTGGTTATTTGCAAGCGGCTTTGCCTGCTATTTGCATGAATGGTCTGTTCTCCCTTACCCTTTCTGCACTCCTCTTTATTCCTTCATCCCCACCCCACAGGGTCCCGGAGGCGCCCAGCCGCGCCCCACGAAAGCACCGGGAAGCGACTTTGTTTTGTTTATTGCCCCTCAGCAGGCAGCGGGAGTCAGGGCCTAGGCTGGGGCTGCCCGGCTCAGCCAGCGGGTCTATACAGTGTGTGCAAGGGTGCCTTTTGCCCCCTCCAGGGAAATGCGCGATCGGGAATGTCTCGAAGTCGAGGAAAAGGTCGGCCCAGGAAAGGGTCGACCTGCGGTCCTGGGGGATTATTCCGGCAGGGCGGGGCCGTGCCGCAGGGCCAGTCGGTCCTGTAAGGCAACGAGTGATCAGACGTCGAGGGAGGAGGCGGGAGAGAGGGAGGGGGTTCGAGAGGGCGTGGCGGGCGGCTGCCCGGCACCCCCAGCGCCCAGCACTCTCCACTGGAAGATGCTGGCGTCCTTGCCGCCTAGCGAGACGAGGTACGAGTCGTCATGCGTGAACCGGACACTGGTCACGTGGCTCCCGTGGCCCCCATACATGCGGCTCGGCGCCTAGGCCAGAAGAAAGGTTGGGTTGCAGTGGTGGTGGAGCCCAGGGAGCCAGACCACCCGTCCTTGGCGGCCCCCAGCAGCCTCACCTTGGCGCGTGCACATGGGTACTGGAAGAGGTGCACTTTACAGAAGTCGTCGGCCACCGCCACCACGCGCTCGTTGTGGGAGCGGCACAGGGAGTTTATGTCTGTCCCATCAGAGCCGTCCGGCCACACGCCTAGCACAACGGCGGGCCTCAGCCTGGCATCTTCCCTACCACCACCCACGACTCCAAACTGCTCCATTTTCGGAGCTCAAGCTGCCACTGCCACCCACCGGCTGCGTTCCAGGCAATCCTTCCTGGTCCCCAGGGCTGGAGGGACCTCCCGGGTTGATCTGCGGGTTTCTTGCCACCCACCCAACACACACACCCAGCATTCTGAGCCTAGAGCCGGCTCCAGCTTGTCTGCCCACTGCTCCTGCAGGGTTCTGGGTCCCCGCGTCCCTGCTTACCATAGACATGAAAGCCCAGTACACAGGTGTAGGTAGCCCATTCCCGGTCTCGGCTCTCATAGCGATTCCTCAGCAGCTTACAGCCTCCAGCCACGTCCCCTGGGGAGAGGGGAAGAGGGAGTCAAACTAACTCAGTTCTCATCCTGCCCTCAGTCAGGAAGTGCCAGGAAAGGCCTGGCTAGAAAGACTGGCTTATGGCCAGGTGACATGTGAATTGGTCACAGCGTAGGTCCTCTTACCCCCACACCTGCAGAACCCAGGGTGAAACCCACCCTTGTGCTCCCTAAGTTCTTGCTGAAGTTCTAACAGCTTCTCATGAGTTCTCCCTAGATAAGTCAGCCCCTCCACACCTACCCTGAGAAACTTTTCCAAAACAATCTTTTCTTAGTGCATTTTTCAACTCCCTCAAGTCCTTGTGGGAAGAAGACACATGGTGTGAAACTGCATGTGGTTTTTTGTTTTTTTCAAATCACAGAATTCCTCCTTTGTGGGTAATTCCAACTCTACTTTAACCCCATCTCCACTTCTGCATATGACAGCCCCTCTGCTTGGAGTGCCCCAAGTATTTTCCTTCATCCCATCACAACCAGGAACCCCCCACACAAATAAAACCTACTCCGATTATCCTCTTCCTATGTCCTCCCCCACTGCCACTCACAGTAAAGAATTTCATAGTCCCCAGAATTGGACATGATGAAGTTCCCATCCTTGGACCAGTCCAGGTGAGTAATGAAGCTGGAGTGACCCTAAGAACAGGATCAAGTTTGGTTGGTTGGTTTTGTTTTTAATACTGGGGATTGAACCCAGGGGCACTCAACCACTGAGCCACATCCCCAGTCATTTTTATATATTCAAAGACAGGATCTCCCTAAGTTGCTTAGGGCCTTGCTCAGTTGCTGAGGCTAGCTTTGAACTTGCGATCCTCCTGCCTCAGCGTCCTGAGTAGCTAGGATTACAGGTGTGCACCATAGGTGGATCAGGAGTTTAAACAAAACAAATGTAACCATCATTTCCCATCCCCAGACACCCCTTTAATGTATCAGACCCCTGTGAGTATACCCATTGTTAGCATGCTCCAACCTTCACCCAGCTGCCTTACCACACAGCGGCCAAAGCGGCTGGACTTGGCACCATCACTGGAAACACTATAGATGTAGATCATGTTGTCATGGGAACCGATGGCTAGGTACAACCCATCTGCAAAGAGAGGCACTCAGAGAAAGAGAAGGGCCAGGGAAGGACCTGAGTCCAGGGTGGGGGTGTCTCCCACCTGGGCTGTACCGGACAACTGAGAGCTGTTCATTGCCATCAGTGACATCAGACACGATCTCTCTGGTCTCTGTGTCCAACACCAACCACCTGGAAGGAAGGGAGGGGGAGGAAGATAGGGAAGTGAAAAGGCAGGATGTGAGGATCCTCAGAGAGGCCCTGAGTAGGGTAGGGGGTGGCAAATCAACAACCTCAAAAAGGCTGTGATGTAGGAAAGAGGTCACCACTATAGTCTTAGGAAAAGGGAAGGGCCTACCACAAGGACTTTGTGGAATTGGTAAGCCTGTCACTTCCCTGTGTTTGTCTCCCCTGGGCCTCTCCTATTGCACTGCTTCTCCATCCTGGGCTGCCACTTCCTCCACTCCCTGGGCCTGGATGAGGGAGTGGCTGGGGAAAGGGTGAAGACAATTATCCCAGAACAGGGGAAGAGAAGCAGTTTTCGGGGAGAAGCACCAAGGAATGGAAAGGCACATTTGGGCTCCTGAGCTGCCTCAGCCACTCTTATCCCCTTTACCAGAAATCCTTCCCAAACCTCCCTGCTTTCCCTCCCAGGAGTCCTGGGCCCTCTCACCTCCCCGTGTTCAGTCCTACTGCCACGACTGCCCCACTCGGGTGGAAGTCAGCGCAGAGACCTGTCTCCTGGGAGGGGAGAAGGTGAATTCAAGGTGCCTTTCTAGTGAGGGAACTTTCTTGCCATCTTGGTAACTTCAAAACCTCCTTCTCCAAGGAGAAGATGGAGGAAGAGAGGGACAGAAGACCTATGATGGAGGCAAGGTCACTGGAGCCAAAAAAAGGGTGGTACTCAAAACCTCTAGCCACCAGAAGAAAGGCCGCCAGCTGTGCTGTAAATTGACCACACAGTTGCTGGATCAAGAAGAGGCCTGAGGGGGCAATGCTCAGGGGCACTAGGGGCATCAGCTTTTACCAGTCAGTACAGAATATCTGAGTAGCCATACCAGTACAAACTGGCTGCCTCTGGAGCACAGAAGGAGAAGCAATGTTGGGGAAGGAACGGCCACAGGAGTCATGGTGTGTGTGACACAGAGATCCGAGATATCTGGCTGTACCTTGAGGTCGATGCTCCAGGCAAGTGCATGGGCCTCCCCATCCCATAGGCAGAGCTGCCGGTCATGGCCGCAGGTGAGGAAGCGGTTCTGGGAAGGATGTGTACAGAGACCCCAGAGCTCATCTGTGTGGCCCTGCAACACATATGACCTATCACCACGGTCCCTCCCCCAATACCTCTTCCCTCCCTCCTCCTCCTGCTCTCAGCCCCCCAACCTGGATCACAGGGGAGAAACCCTGAGCCAGATCTCCCCTCAGCAATGCATTCTTCGTGGTTCCCACTAGCAGCTCAGAACCAAGCCCTTCAGCAATGGCCCGCACAGCCCCAAAGTGTTCTGGAATCTGCAGAGTGGTAACAGAATGTCAAAAGCCTACTAACCATTCCTCTTCCTCCTTCCACCCTTGATCCCAGTCCAAGCCTCACCTCAGCTTCCTGGAGGGCCACCAACCCAGGCCCCCACTGTACCAACCGTCGGTCCCGCCCACCACCACTCAATACTGTCCCATCCCGACGGAGACACAGGGCGAAGATGGAACCTTCGTGAGCATGGGCCTGGGCCACAATTCCGTAGGTCTCTGTTGGCAAAGCCCCAGAGGTCATGATCTTGGGGTACAGATGAGTAATAAAAAAGGGTAACCTAGGCTGTCACAATAGACTAAGACTCCCAGCTACCGAGTGTCTTCTGAATACTGTCTCTGATCCTCAGGACTGCCAATGTGCCTATTATTCTTCCCATTTTACAGACAGGACAACCAAACTTAGAGAAGTGAGGTGACTTTCTGAGGTCAGAAAACTAGTGGCCAAACTAAGATCCAGCAGACCCAAAGCCCCAGCCCTCTCTTCTTTGCCATGCTGGCCCCAGAGAACTTCCAGCTCTCAAGGTAAAAAGATGGGGAACCCTCTCCTCTGATCCTACAGACCCTCTGGGGTAAAAATGTTCCAGATGCCAGCCCCAATCACATACCTTTGGCCCCACCCCTGCCTGGGGTCCTGGCATCAGAGAGGCTCCGGCCCCAGGTGAGAATGTTCCCCTCTGAGTCCCCAGTGAGAATGTCTCCATCAGGAAGGAACACAAAGCAAGGGATAAACTTGGGTTTCTTGTATTTCTGGGGTAAGGACAGAGAGGAGGGGTCAAAGGGACGGGCAAAGACAAGAAGCCACAGGACAGTTGGGGGTTGGGGAGCCTTAAGGTCTACAATACCCAGACCAATCCTTCCAGCTCCACTCTTCCCCACCTTACCACCTCTCACTCATCCACATCTCACCCCAAAGACACCCTGTTTCCGGGCGAGGGTCCCATTCCCAGGAACCCCTGCTCCACCACTCCAGTTCCAGAAGTGGACATGAGATTTCCCACTGGTAACAATGCAGCTGCTGTCACGAGGGCTGAAGCCAACGGCCAGGACTGAGTCATTTGTACTCTGAAGGGAAGACACTAGATTCAGCCACCCCAACCCCGTGCACCTTCCATCTCCTTGAGTCTTCAATCTGCATCCTGACAGAGTACAACTGGCCTGCAGAAGCCCAGAAGCCTGAGCACAGCCCTTCCTTCATGACCTGGGCTGAGTATATAGCCCAGAACTACAGCACTTGCCTAGCATGCTAAAGGCCTCCCAAGAAGGCCATTCCCAGTGCCACAAAGGGAAAAAAAAAAAAAAGTCCCTGGTTCCTTAAGCGTTTGAATCCCTATGACTCCTGATTAATCACACTATGCCTCCTGAGGACAGAACTCCCATAGTCCCCATTTCACAGATGGACAAACCAAGGCTCAGAGAGGCTAGGAGGTTTGTCCCCAAGTGACCCAACAAGAAAGGAAGTAAATGCACAAATAAATCTGGAGCTCTCTGTACTCTACCAGTACCAACCTGCCCCACCCTCAACCTTGAGACCCTCGAGGCCACCTGGACTCCTCACCTTGATCTCAGCCAGCTTCATTCCCCGGCTACAGTCCCACACTGACAGCATGTGCTCATTGGAATCATCCACCACACAAAGAAAAGCACCCTGATCCTGAGGATGAGGGGACACATAAGAGGAACTATGAGAGCACTGGAGATCTGGGGGTTCATGGTCATTAGGCAGGGGGTGCTATTACAGATGAGGAGGACAGAAGTTGACATATGTTCCTTTCTCAGGAGAACTGGCTGAGCAAGGCTCAGGAAGACCAGAACTTCTGAGGGTTCCTGGTGAAGTAGAAGAGTGGAGTCCCTGGGCAAGAAATAGGGGTCTGGAGGCTTCTTTGGAGTCAGCTCACCGCTGCTGAAAAGGCCAGAGCCCCAACTCCACGCTCGAAGGCCCCCAGTCCAATCTCCTGCAGCTTCAGCAGGGTCTCTGAGTCCCAGATGTGAACCACAGGCTGCAGGGGCTAGTGGAGGGGAAGGAGTTAGGGCTGTGCAGAAAAACTGGGCTGGGATTTCATCCTGTCTGCACAGTGTTCCACTACTTACCTTCCCATCCTTGTCCACTCCAGCTGTCTGTCCCGAGGCTACACGAACACCATCAGGGTGAACAGCAAGGCTAAGTGGGAGAGGAAACACTCTAGGGAAGGGAGTCTCTCTCAAGAGCAATCAAGACAACTCCTTGCTTGCAACTGTCTCTCCTGCTCCTCCACACCCAGCCAGAGCCCTTTTCCTACCAAGCCCACCATCCCCACGCCTCAGGCCCCTCACCAGCGAACGCAGTCTGTGTGTCCCCGGTAATGTCTCTGGCCACCACCTCCAGGACCCCCTGGGCCTCCCCCAGGCCGATACAGCACCACCACACAGGCAATGAAGTAGACCACCTCCCCAGAGCGCAGCACAAACAGATTAGAGCGGGAGTCACGACCCCTGTACCCATAACTGGAGTGGGGACCAAGGTCAAGGAAAGGGTCGGATCAAGAGCAGGAGGAGAAAGAGGGAGGAAGCTAGAGCTTCTGGCTAGCAGCACAACAGGCAGAAGGCTGGCAGGGAAATTTCCAGGGAGCTCCCTGCCCCCCCACAGATCCAGGAAGAAACTGTAAGGAATGGCACAGGGTCCCAAGATGGGAAAGGGAGGTTCCCATGGGACTGGAGGGGATAGGATACACCCAGTCCAGGCTGAGGGTCTCCGGGGGTGGGCCACTGGGCAGCTCCTCAAGGCTGCGGATGCCAGACGGGATGTACATGGTAATGGGGCGACCACGAAGGAACATTTTCACTGAGATGCCTTCTATAGAGAAAAGGGGGATGTTAACCATCACTTTACAGCCCCCTCCCAGAAAGCCAGAGCAGAACTCCACCCACCACATCTCACAGATCCCCCCAAACAGCTCCTGGGGCTACAGCCCAAACCCTAACATGGTAACCTAACTTCTTCCCTCCATCCCTCTGTACATACCCAAATTGTAATTGCTCCTCCTTGATCCGGGACCTCCAGGGCTGGATAGAGGGTCTTTGCCCCCGCGGCTGTTTGGAAGAGTGAAAAAAATAGGGACTAGGGTCAGGACACAAGAAACCAGTTCCTCTAGAGATCAGTCACCCCTGTTTGGGATTTTCATGGTATCAGGCCTAGAGTAGATGGGGACTTTTTACTTCTTCCACATGAGATGAGAAGACAAGGCCACAAAGCTTGTAGGAGGATGTATGGGCCAGTGACCTTTCCTTCAGTCCTCCAAACCTCTGGCTATCAACATTTTTTTTTTTTTTTTTTGGCATTGTGGATTGAATCCAGGAGTGCATAACCACTGAACCACATCCCCAGCCCTTTTCATATTTTATTTTATTTTTTTTTAAAGAATTTTAATATTTATTTTTTAGTTATCGGCAGACACAACATCTTTGTATGTGGTGCTGAGGATCAAACCCGGGCCGCACGCATGCCAGGCGAGCGCGCTACCGCTTGAGCCACATCCCCAGCCCCTCATATTTTATTTTGAGACAGGGTTTTGCTAAGTTGCTTAGGGCCTCACTAAGTTGCTGAGACTAGCTTTGAACTCATGATCCTCCTGCCTCAGCCCCTGAGCCTCTGGGATTGCAGGTGTGTGCCATGGTGCCCAGCATTTTTTTTTTTTTTAATTTTATTTCATGTAGTGCTAGGGATGGAGCTTAGAGCCTCACCACATGTTAGGCAAGTGCTCTATCCCCAGACCATAATTATTGACCTTTTTATTTCCCCATCTGTAAACAGAGCTAAAGTGAATCCAGAATATATACCAGCCCTGCCTTTCAAGTATCTGGGAAATAAGGAAGAAAGTTCTTATCTTTGAAGAGAAAAGTGATGGGTGAATTCCAGAGATCCTGTATTTGGATGATATCTCTTCAGAGAATAAAGTGGAGACCAAGGAGAGACACGGCTAACACGAACATCCAGGTACACACTGAAATAGCTATGTGCAGTCACTAAGCTACCCCTTTTCTCTAGAAGAAAGTTGATCTGTACTTGATACATTCTGAGGAAAGGGCAAACCAAAGCTCTGAGGACAGTCATCCATGAAAATCATGACAGCTTTTAGAAAAAACTCCAGGAATCTTGGAAGGTATATTGTGATATGGTAAAATGGGAAGGGGAATGGAATCAAGAAGAGTTGGGTTCAAATCTGGACTCTAGCTATGTGATCTCAGGTAAATGACTTACCCTCTCTGAGCCTGCTCCCTCACCTGTGAAATGGATAGCATGAGACCACCTACCTCCCAATATATTGTAGGGACTGAATGAGATGGAGGGTTTAACACAGGACCTGATGATACACAGCAGGTGCCCACAGGAGTGCCTTTCTTCCTGTTGGGCAATGAGATCCCCAATCCCACATAGGGAAGTTAGGTGAGGGATGTGGAAATCAAGAAAGAACCAGAGCCTGGGGTGCGTGTGTTGACAGGGAGCCTTGCCCACCTCTCTGTGCTCCCTGACCGCAATAACAGGTTGGCGGAGGATGCTGCCTTCCTGGAGAGTTTCTGTCGGGGCCGCTCTGAGGGGGATGAAGAGGAGGAAGAATTTCTCCGTGGCCTGATGGGAGCAAAGTGAGCAGGTGAAGGTCATGACCTCCAGTCACGCCCCCAAATTCTCACACCCCTTCCCAACTTTTGCCACAAGACACCTACGTTTCAGCACGCTGTGGGGGCTGCACAGGCCTGAGAATCCCAGGGGGGCCAGGGGAGCCAGCCCCACTGCTGCTACTGCCGCCTCCTTCAGACTGGGTCCCACTAGGCTCCTCGCTGCCCCCCTGAGAGGCTGGGGGCCCATTGCTTAGACAAGGGGGCTCAGGGGATGGCTCCATCTCCACCTCTGTCTCCGTCTGGGTGCCTCGGCTCACCAAGGACAGGCTGCATGTGGGTGGTAGTCCTGGGGGCGCTGCAGGGCTGCTGGGAAGACAGCGAATCAACCTGACGCCCAGGAGGCCCAGGAAAGAGGAGGAAGAGAATGTGCCAACATGCATACCTGTCCCTCATAGGAGCTAGTGTGCCATAGCCCTGCAGAGAGGTGGGGGAGCCCTGCAGCCGCAGGAGGCGAAGGGCTTCTGCAAGTGCTGCCTTTACCAGCTCCATCTCCTCCTCCTGAACCCGAAGCCTCTGGTTCAGGGACTGCAAGGTGTCCTGAGCAGGGCCCTCACCTGGGAAAGGGGCAAGAAGCACTCAGAATGTGCTGCCACCTGGAGAAGAGGTTGAGGGGATTCTATCCCCCAACATCCTTACATTTGCCCAGTAGTACTGCCCCTTTCAAGCAGCCCCAGACTTGGAGGCTTGTCCAGAGACAAGGAGAAGGTCCAGAGGGGAGGAGAAGGCTGTAGAGGACCAAGGGCCTCCTTCTGGCAGGACAGGCAGGGAGTCTGGCAAAGCGCCCTTCCTGTTGCCTTCTCAGCCTCCGTAAAGAGGGAGTACCATGGAGTACCAGGGGTGAAATATGGAGTACTGCCGAAGACCGTGGGAACCACGGATCCGCGGTACCGACAGACCGCAGTCCTTGCACCCCCACAGAAAGCTCAGGTCTCCATTAAAAGCAATATCACCCGAGCTGGGAGCTGGAGACATCGGTAGAGAAGAGGGGGCAGGACAGTAGTCATACTTAGGACCCACAGTACAAGAAAAGAGATCGAGGGTGACGGGACAAGGGACTAGTGGTGACTATAGTCATAGTGAGCATCCCAGTGTAACAGTGGGGGTCCGAAATAAAAAGACCCGGAATACCATGGGAAGAGGCCCGGAGTAACAGGGAACAGCGAAACTTCGGGGACCCAGAGTAACATGGGAGGTAGAATGACGTTAGGGAAATCCAAAATGACAGCAGGAGAACCCAAGGAACTAGGTGGGCAACCTGGGGAACTGTGGAGGATGTTCAGAGCCCCTGAAGCGGAGGAGCACGCGGGCATGCCACCAGACAGCCGTCCTGCACTGGCAGCGCCCGACGGGCCGGCGCTCCGGGAAGGGGCACGCCGCCCGCCCCGCCCCGTACTCACCGGGCCCCGAGGCCCTGTCCATCCGGCCCCCGGTTTGCTGCGAGCGGCAGCGGCGGAGGCGTCTAAGCCGCGGGGGCCATGGCCGGGGAGAGGGGAAGGGGAAGCACCCCGGGGCGCGCGCGACGGCGTGCCGTGCCACCCCCCCGGGGGCGCTGTCGGGCGGAGGGAAAGGGCCTGGAGGGGGCGCTGTGGGGCCGGGGCCACAGTCGCTGGGGCCCGCCGGGGCCTCCGACTCTCCCGGGGCCGCTCTCGGCTCCCGGGGGTGGGGTGGCGGGGCCGTCCCGGGCCCCAGCTCCGCTGCACAAACAGGCGCCGGACGCGGAGCCGCCAGGAAGCGCGGGAGGGGGGGCGGGCCCGAGGGGGGGCCGGGCTGCCTGGTAACCCCTCCTTGTCCGGGCCTCGTCGCTCAGTACGGGGGCGGGGCCAGTCGGCTGACCCCTCACTCCCTGTCCATCTGCGGTCTCCAGGCCCTTCCGGGATCCCCGCCCCTGGGCTTTCAGGGATCCCGGAGGGAGCCGGCCTGAGCTCTCCGCCCCTAGCCCGTAACCCGGTTGGACCGAGCGGACCAAACCCCCCCATTTCCGTGAAGGGGCAGGGGCGGGGTCATGAAGTGGGCCCTTTGCCCGGGGGCGGAGCTTTTCCTGAGGGGGCAAGGCCGAGGCATCCCGAATTGGGGCTGGTGGAAGGTTATTAAAGCTGGGGTGGGAGGATGCGCAGGGTATTGGGGTCAGAGTGGCATTAGCCCAGCTCAAGCCGGGCTGAGCTGACTCAGCATTCCGTCCCCCGCCAACCCCATCTCCGACGGCTCTGTACTCCCTCCGGCAGCGATGGGAGATGGCGCCGGTGTTGCCCCTGGTGCTGCCCCTCCAGTCCCGCATCCGACTGGCTCAAGGGCTCTGGCTCCTCTCCTGGTTGTTGGCACTGGCCGGTGGCCTCACCCTCCTCTGTAGCAGCCACCTCCTTGTCCAGCTGCAGTACCTTGGAACCTTCCTGGCTCCCTCCTGCCCATTCTCTGCCTTGCCCCAGGTTGCCCTGGTAGCGGGTGCAGTGGCTCTGGGCACAGGACTGGGGGGTGCAGGAGCCAGCAGGGCAAGTCTGGATGCAGCTCGATACCCTCCCTGGCGAGGGGTCCTGGGCCCGTTGCTGGCGGCTGGCACTGTTGGAGGCGGGGGACTCCTGGTCTTTGCCCTGGGGCTAGCTCTGGGTTTGCCTATGAGTCTCGTTGAGGGGCTGGAGGAGGGTCTGGGGACTGCCTTGACTCGCTACAAGGACACAGAGGTACCTGGGCACTGTCATGCCAAACTGCTGATGGATGAACTGCAGCTGAGGCACCACTGCTGCGGGCGCCATGGCTACAAGGATTGGTTTGGAGTCCAGTGGGTTAGCAACCGTTACCTGGACCCCAGTGACCACGACGTGGTTGAGTGAGTGATATGCTTCTCTCTCTCTTTCTTCCTTCTCCTCCCTAGGTAGATACCCTCCTGCTACCTTGAAACCGCACCTCTCACTACCCAGGCACATAGTAGAGCACAGTGGTTGAGAGAAAGAATTATAGCTCTACCATTTATCAGTTGTGCACCCAGGGTATGTTGCCAAAGTACTCTGGACCCATTTACTCATCTGTAAAACTCATCTAACAGTACCCGTCTTATAGACAGGTACCTATCTTAGAGTTGTGGTGAAGATAAATGAATTATGCATGCCTGGCGCATAGTAAAGCAGATGGTAAATGTTTTACTATCTTTTTTCTCTTCTCAACCCCTGCGGCCCTCAGTTTTCCTACAGGCCTGTCTGTAGACATCCTAACACTCCTGCCCCCTCCTCTTGCAGCCGAATCCAGAGTAATGTGGAAGGCCTGTACCTGACAGATGGGGTTCCCTTTTCCTGCTGCAACCCCCACTCCCCCCGGCCTTGCCTGCAAAGCCAACTCTCAGACCCCTATGCCCACCCTCTCTTCGATCCCCAACAGCCCAACCTAAACCTCTGGGCCCAAGGGTGTCACCAGGTGTTGCTGGGCCACCTGCAGAGCTTGGCAAGCACACTGGGAAGCATGCTGGCTGTCACCTTCTTGCTGCAGGTGAGTTAGCACAGTGTCCAGGGCCTCCTTCCAGCTGGGACTCCACTGTGTCTCCAACTGTCCTAGGAAGCATTGGCCCACTCTTTTCCCTGGCTTTCCCACAGGCTCTGGTACTCCTTGGCCTGCGGTACCTGCAGACAGCGCTGGAGGGGCTTAGAGGGGTCATCGATGCAGAAGAAGAGACCCAGGGCTATCTGTTTCCTGGTGGGCTGAAAACAGCATGGCTACAGGGAGGGGTTGCCCACAGAGCAGCACCTGAGAAAACCCCACCAGAAGAGGCACCTCCCAAGGAGTTGGGATAGGGGTTGGGGAAGGGGAAGAGGGACAGATAGATGGACAAGTGTGGAAAATTCACAACTCCTTACCAGGGCTTCAGGTAGGGTCCTGGAATAAGAGGTGTTAAGTATAGTCAGCAAGCTAGAGTAGGGTGAGGGAGAAAACCAGGTGTCCTAGGGCCTAGCCATTGAAGCAAGAATCACCAGCCATCAGAAAAGAACAGGATGACAGGAAAGTGACACAGGAAGACTGGAGACTGCTTTGGATATATAGATTTAATAAAGCTTTTGGATGGAAGCTACTTATCTTTCTTATTAGGGGGCTAAGAGCCCTGAAAGAATTGATTTCTGTCTGAAGGAGAAGTCAGTACACCAAATTTCTGACCCTGACCATGGCTTGGCCTGTAGGAACAGGTACCCACTTCTCTAAGGATGAGAAAGAACAGGATGAGATGTGCCAAGTAAAGAAAAACAAGAGGCCCCACCAGGTTGAGATTCTTTATTCTGGAGGTAGGAGGGGGGTCCGCATGCTCAAGTGGGGAGGGTCCAGCCCAGCTCCTTCAGCCCCCGAGTGCATACCCAGCCCCAATAAGTTACCCAGTTCCTTAGCCACCCTCCCTCCCAAGTCCATCTGTCCTTTTGCTCCACCCCAGACAGGGCTGACCTGGCTCAACACAAGGGCCGCTTGTCCCCAGCCTTGTGGGCAGTGCCACATGGCAGGCTGAAGGAGGGGAGGAGCAGCTGGGCCATGCCCTAGGGCTGGAGGGGCTGCCTCTGGCTCTCAGGGGTCAGGATTTGGAAAACCACATCCTGGGCAGGCCATGTGCCCAGTCCCACAAGGTCTGTGCCTAAAATAGGTGGAAGTCAGGGTGGGGCTGCCATCACACCTCAATGGCAGGGTCTGAGCCCCGGCCCTGCCGCTGTAGCTGCTCCTCCTGCTTCATCTTGGGTTTCTCTGTCCGTGTATGCCACACCAGTACCTGTATGGGAGGGTTTCAGTTAGAGCTGGATCTAGCTGTGGCTTGGCCTCTGGGGCCATCCGGGTAGAATGGATTCTCTGACTCCTCTACCTTCACAGTGTTGTCTGCAAAATGTGAAGGGCTGGGAATGGGGCTGACTTTCATGCCTCTAAAATGGGGCTTTGTCCCTTAACCCTTTCTGTGCCACATAGGTTACCAGGATTGTGGGAGATGTATAGCAGAAGACCACTGTCCCTCCCTGGCTCCCAGCTGCCCCTTCATTAGAGTAAGCAAGGTCGATTAGAGAGCTGTTAAGTTCTCTCCTTGTTCAAACACCCATTCCCATGATTTCACCCCACTTTTCCCATCCTATCCATCCCACAGCCAAGTTTCTGTGCCTACCTCCACCCCCTTACCCGAGTGCAATTGGCAGCCCGTGGCTCTAAGTCCTTGGGATCCACTAGATGGCTCAGAAGACTGCTCTCCAGGTGTCCTCGGGGAGCAGTAGCATCAAACTGGGCACTAGGCTTAGCCAACAGCAAGGGCAGAGCAACAGCAAATCCCGCCATATCCACGGGGAAGGGCCTGTTGGGCTCCCATGCTGTGTGGAAGCCCACAACCCGGCCGTCCTGTACCCGAGGGCCCTCGAATCGCAGACCGCCCACCAGCCCCACGGGCCACACTGAGACACCACGAGTCCAGCGCATCTAACAGAGGTCAGGAGAGAAGAAACAGAGAACAGGTAGCCAAGGGGAAACAGAAAGAACCACTTGGCTCACTCCGCCCCACTGCTTCCTGCTCCTCACCCAGCAGCCTACAGCAACACTGGTAATCAAGGAAATCGATGAAGTTGGTGCCACCTGGTTGGTCTCCTTCCCCATCCCCATCCCAGTGCTCACCTCCTCAAAGAGCTCCCGGCTATAGGTGTTGTCATCATCAGCAAAGTACACGACTCCCTGGGTCCCTGGTGGCGGTGGGTCCTTCTCCCCCCCCACGGCGCCCCCTCTGCCCCGAAGCCACTCCAGGGCCTTGTTCCGCTGCTCTACACCACGGGGGCGAACCCAGCCTGGCTCGCCTTCCCGAAGCCGCTGGGCCTTGGGGGTAAGGACGGCCAGGTGTGTGAAGAGGAGGCCAGAGGCAGACAGCAGCCCCGAAACCAGCGGGGTAGGGCCATCGGAGTCCTCCACCAACAACCAGTGCAGCCGGGGAACCAGGCTCAGGGTCTGGGACAGCCTCACCAGTTCTGCCTTCTGCACCAGCCTGCAGGGGAAAAATGCAGGAAGGAAAGGGGCAGGTACTGTTGGCCCACTTCAGCCAGGACAGCAACAGATAAGCTTCTCTTGCTGGCCTCTCCCCTGGCTTTTCCCAACTCCCTCTTTCTTGACTGTCAGCTCCATGTGGACATTCACCTGCCCTGTCCTTCCAGTCCATATTGGTCACCCACTCACCTCCAGAACTCTAGCTGGGGGACTATAAAAATTAAGGGTATAGTCTTTGGCATCAGACTGGGTTGGAATATCAGCTTAGCAACTTAAGTGAGACACCACGGAAATTGCTCTATCTGAGCCTCAAATTTATTCAGTTGTAAAATGGGAATACTGTTGTTCTAAAATGTAAAGAAGATAATGACCTTTTTGGCTTTTGTTTTTTTGAGACAGGGTCTGACAGTTGATTAGGACCTCACTAAGTTGCTGAGGTTGGGCTTTAACTTGTGATCATCCTGCCTCAGCCTCTGGAGTTGCATGGCATTTTAAGCTTGTGCTACCATAACCAGCTAAGATCATGACATTTTTTTTCTTGTGGTGGTGTTGGGGATTGAACCCACCACCTTATGCATGCAAGGCAAACACTCTATCAGCTGAGCTCTTTTCCAGCCCAAGATAATGACTTTTTAAAACACCAGTAGACCAGGGTCTTTTCCTTCTGTGCTGGGTTTCCAGGGAGTGGAATTTTAGAGGAGCCCTTTGGCTCATTACTCTTCAGGGAAGGAAGAAAGATTGATTCGATTTTAGAGAAGGCATTGGGAATGTGAGGTTCAGCCTCTTCTGAGCTTCTATATCATTCAGATCTGTCTGCGTTTCCCAAGGTTGGTGGTGTGTGTGAAGATGGCCTCTAGAGCCACCTGTGCCTAGAGGGGTCAACCATTTGATTCCAGGGAGGCATGTTTAACAGGCCCTCTTGGCTACAGATACAAAACCACATTCCAAAATTGGTTTTATCAGTAGAAAAACTACATTTTTGATTTAAAACAAAGCAATGTAAAGCATTCAGCACAGTGCCTGGTAAAGAGCAACACACTGTAAACAACAGCTTGTGGAACCATCTCTAGACTAGTGTTACTGTTCAGCCTCTTCCTACATTTTTATGTGATGCAGAAAATCAAACCCACGGCCTTAGATCATACTAGCCAAGAGCTCTGTCACTGAGCTACATTCCCAGCACTCTTCTTTAGTTTAATCACTCTTCTTTAGTTTAGTCTCCACCATCGGATCACCAAGAAGAGTTAGTTCATTTGCAAGCTCAAAATTTATTTGAAACTTTGTATTTGTGTCTTATAAATTAGAAGGAATTTTATAATCTGTGTCCTAGTGTGTTCTTATCTATTTTAATAGAAAAACAACCATTTTCCCACAGATCTTTTGAGTAAAGATATGGTTCCTTTATCCACGCATTTGGCATGCTCTACTTTAAAGTAACATTCCTCTAGCCCAGTACCTCCCCAAATTCATCATCAACTCCAATTTCTTGGTTGAAGGAACCCTCTTGGGTAAACCAAAGCCCATACCTGGCGTAGGTGGGGGTAATGACATAGATAGTAGGCAGGGCCTCAGGTTCAGGGGGCTGGGCAGGGGCTGGGGGTGGGCGACGGAGATCAGCTTGCAGCTCGGAAATCCTCAGATCCTTCTGCCGAAGCTGCTCAGCTGCTGCCCGCAGGGGAGGGAGACAGTCACATGGCTGGCCTGGTCCCAGGAAGCACCAATAAGGAAAGGGAGTGGGGGGCAGAGAAACACAAGTTTGTTCAGCAACCCAAAGGGCCAAAAACCTTCCTCTTTAACCTCTAGCCAATGCAGGACCTCCCCTTACAACTTCTTTTTTGTTCCTTTGTGGTGCTAGGGGTCAAACCAAGCCTTAGCTCAAGTTAGGCAAGCATTCTACCAAGGAGCTACATCCCCAGTCTATGACTTTTAGCCTTATTCTATTCCTCTGGTGGTGGGGAACTCACTGCCTCAATTAGCAGCCTCTCTCCACCTTCTTCTTCTTCTTCTTCTTTTTTTTTTTTTTTGGTACCAGGGATTGAACCCAGGGTGCTTAATCACTGAGCCATATCCCTAGCCATTTTTATTTTTTTATTTTGAGACAGGGTTTGGTTAACTTGCTTAGGGTCTCACTAAGTTGCTGAGGCTGGCTTTGAACTTGGGATCCTCCTGCCTTAGTCTCCCCAGCCACTGGAATTACAGGTGTGTGCCAACAGGTCTGGTCCCTCCACATTTAAAAGTCCATCTGTTACATTTTTTTGTGTGTGGCACTGGTGAACCCAGGGCCTTGTACATTCTAGACAAGTGCTTTACCAGAGCTATTTCTCAGTCCTGTTACAATTTTTATTTTGATATTGAGTCGGTTATCTGTGCTATCCTTTCTATCTACTAACCCTAATTTTACTGTTCTTAATTTTTACCTTCTGGAATTATAAGAAACAGGTCGAGGTCCTTAACTAGGACAGTCTCTCTCTCTCCTTTTTTTTTCTTTTCTTCTCTTGGTGCAGGGGATTAATCCTTAGGTCTCAAGCATGGTAGGTAAGCACTCTACCACTGAGCTGCATCCCCAGCCTTTTATTTGCTGTATCCCCTTAGGTGCTGGGGAGACAGCAGGGAATAAAACTAAGTCGCTCAGGCAGGAACTTGTGATCCTCCTGCTTCAGCCTCCAGAGCAGCTAGAATGAGAGGCATGTCCCACTACTCCCAACCAGACTGTCTCAAATACCTGAGGATCACGAAGTGGCACTCTCCCTAAATCCCTGTATAAGAGGAAGGTTTCAATCTGCTCCCTTAATGACGACCAAAGACTTGTCATTAAATTCACTGATTCCATCATTGGATAAATATTTATTGAATAGTCCTCCTAGGAGGCACTGCCTTAGGTGCTGGGGAAACAGCAGGGAATAAAACAGACACAGTCCCTGCCCTCACGGAGCTTTCACTTTACTTGAGAAAGCAGACACTAAGCAAAGAAACAGATTAATAAATCACTACAGAATGTGATAAAGGCCATGGAGGAAATAGAGAATAGAAGGGAGTCAGCAGTAATAAAGGTGGTCAGGTAAGGCCTCTCCGACGAGGTGACATCCAAGCTAGAGAATGAGAAAGAAGCGGCCTAAGGGCAAGGAGAAAAGCGCCGCAGGGAGAGGGAGGAGGTTAAGAGCTTAAGAAAGCGCTGAGCACGAGGTTCTCAAGAAACTGACAGTGAGCCAGTCTAGCTGAAGCAGAGGGAAGCAGAGGGGAAATGGGGTTTGGCCGGAGGGTGGCCGCAGAATCATGCGGGGCCTTGCAGGCTCTGGGAAGGAGTCTGGATTTCATCCGAGGTGCGGCGGGAAGCCGCGGAGCGTTCTAGAGGGTAGTGCACCGCGGCCGCAGAGGGCTGTCCAGAGGGCCGAGTGGGATGAATGATGTCTGCGCGGGGTTCCTCCCCAGGGCGGGATGCGCGGCGGCCGGCGCCCTCGGGCCGGCCCGCCGCACCCCTGCCCCGCCCCGCTCACCGAGCTGCACCAGCGCGTAGAGGAGGCCGGCGATCGACACCAGGAAGTAGGCGAGAAACACGTTCTTCAGCTTCAGCTTCATGGCCGCGCCGCCGCGGGCGCCCGAGCTGGCGGGGTACGGCGGGAAGGAGGGGCCCTAGCCCCAGCCCGCCGGCCCGCAGGCCCCGCCCCCGAAGCGGCCCCGCCCTGCGTCCCACCCTCCTCGCGCTCCTAGACCAGCTCCCGGGAGCTGGGTCTGGCTGCGCCGCCCGGAGCCTACTTCCGGTCATCGGTGGCTCCTCGCCGACTTAATTTCCGGGCCCACAGGTAGGTTCCGGGAATCACGGGGCGGTGACGTCACATCCGCCATGTGGAACACGTGTGGCCGGCCGTCAGAAAGCCGGGTGGGAGCACGTGGGATCGACTTCCAGTCCCAGCACTTGAACATGGAATTGCATAAGGAATCCAGCCACTGCGCCCAGATTTTCTGTGCAGATTCATTCACGGCTCAGTGATAACATCCGTTAATAGTTACACAATACTTGTTATACCAATGAATGAAATCTAGGGCCTCCCCGGTTCCCTGGGTGTCTTATATAATCCTCACTGTAATCCTTAGATGGTATTGTCTCATTTTATAGATAAGAAACCAAAGTTGATAAAATTGGTGTTAATGCCATGGGGCAGTTTTCTTAAATACTCATCTCCAGAATATTGTTTCCTTTGACCCACTGGGTTTTGGGTTTTGTAATTTTTTTTTCCCCCAAACCTACTGTTTTTCAGCAGACTATTATGAGTCTCCATTTCAGGGAATTCAAGAATTGTTTCCTGAGCCAGGGAATTCCAGGAACACATCCTTTACCACCTCACAAGCATAAACCACCCTTAGCAGTCATTTTTCTTCAGAGACAAAGCAGGTTCTTGTGAAACAATCATGATCATAAGATGTGGTCAGTGTGGAAGATGCAGCCACCTGGGCGGCACAAGCCTGTAATCCCAACGGTTAGAGAGGCGGAGGCAGGAGGATTGCAAGATCAAAACCAGCCCCAGCAAAAAAGGAGGCAGTAAGCACCTCAGTGAGTCCCTGTCTCTAAATGAAATACAAAATAGAGATAGAGCTGGGGATGAAGCTCAGTGGTTGAGTGTCTCTGAGTTCAGTCCCACCCCTCCACCACCACCCCAAAAAAAGAAAGAAGCTATTCTTGTCACTAAAACAAAGGGAGACTTTAGTTTCTTAAGTGATACATAAAAATTGTATAAATGTAAGGGATACCTGATGTTTCAATACATGTATACATTGTGTAATGATTGAAATCAGGATAAGCCTTTCTTCTGTGATCATTTATTCTTGGTGAAAATACTCAAAAATATTTTGATTTCTTTTTCTTCTAAAAAAAATTTGTTCAGTACATTATCTGTAGTCACCCTACTATGAAATAAAATATCAGAACTTTTTCTGCTAACTACAATAGAGTTAAGGCAACTTCCCAGCTGGGTATGGTAGCAGCCCAGGTCTGTAATCCTAGCTCCTCAGGAGGCTGAAGCAGGATGGTGGCAAGTTGGTGGACAGCCTGGGGAATTTAGCAAAACCCTGTCTCAAAATAAAAATATGAGAAGAGCTTGGGATGTAGCTCAGTGGTAGAGCACCTCTGGGTTTAATCCCCAGTACAGCAAAAAATAACACATTTAAAAAAAAAAAAATCGAATTTCTCTCTCTCTCCCCCAAACCCCAATGTTATCTACCCCCATTTTAGGGCACATGGAAATTGAACCCAGAGCCTCAGACATACTAACAAAGTGTTTTAGTATTGAGCCAATCCCCAAGCCCTTGTCTTTGAAACAGGGTCTGGCTATGTTGCACAGGGTGAGTTCCTGGGCTCAAGCAAACCTACCACTTAAACCTCCATAGTAGTTGAGACTATGGGCTCTTGATCTTAACAATAGTCTGCTTTGCAGTGCTAGGGATTGAACTCACAGTTTTACACATGCTAGGCAGGTAAGTGCCATACACTGGGCTACGTGTCTACTGCCCCTCCAACAATGGGAGACTTAGTAGTACTGGGGATTGAACCCAGAGGTGCTCTACCACTAAGCTGCATCCCTAGCCCTTCACTTTTTTTTTTTTTTTTTTACACAAATGGAGCCCAACTTTTCACTTTTCTGGTTGTACATGATGTAGTCACACCATTCATGCAAGCATACCCAAAGAGTAATAATGTCCAACTCATTCCACCATCTCCCCCCACACCACCCCATCTACTCCCTCCCCTCTGTCCAATCCAAAGTTGCTCCATTCTTCCCTTGCCCTCCCCATTCCCTTACATTCCACTCCCCATTATGGATCAGCATCCACTTATCAAAGAAAACATTTGGCCTTTGATTTTGGGGGATTGGCTTACTTCACTTAGCATATTCTTCAACTCCATCCATTTACCTGAAAATGCCATAATTTCATTCTTCTTAAAGGCTAATATTCTATTGTGTATATATACATCACAGTTTCTTTATCCATTCATCTATTGAAGGGCATGTAGGTTGGTTCCACAGTTTAGCTATTATGAATGGAGCCGCCATAAACATTGAAATGGCTGTGCCACTGTAATATGCCGATTTTAAGTCCTTTGGGTATAGACAGGAGTGAGACAGCTGGGTCAATGGGTCAAATGATTCCAAAGTTTTCTAAGGAATCTCCATGTGTACCATTTTACAATCCCACCAGTGATGAATCAGTGTCTGTTTTCCCCCACATCATCACCAGCACTTATTGTTGCTTGAATCCTTGATGATTGCCATTCTGACTGGAGATGAAATCTGTCTTGATTTGCATTTCTCTTAATTGCTAGAGATGTTGAACATTTTTTTGTATATTTGTTGATTATATATCTTCTGTGAAGTTTCTGCTCATCTCCTTAGACCATTTATTGATTGAGTTATTAGTTCTTCTGATGTTAAGTTTTTGGAGTTCTTTATATACCCTGGAGATCAGTACTGCTGAGGGCCATTGCTAAGTAAGAATGATGCATGGCATGACCCAGGTCATTTGCAGTGTCATTGCATGTAAGGTGACCTTGCTCAAGGACCAGGGCGGATCCGGGTTTAGGGCGTTCCCGGTTTAGGACAATCCGGGTTTAGGGCGGTTCCAGGTTTAAGGTGTACCCTGCTGGGAACAGGGCATATCCTGCTGCCTCAGGCGCGCCTGCTCGTTGAGTCCCCGTTGAGTTCTGTTGGATTCAGAGTATTTGGGATTTTGCCCAGAACGTGATTTGGGCCCAGAACGTGGATTTCCCCAGAACGTGTTTGTAGAATGCTGGTGTGAGTTCGGGAATAAAGAATTGCTGTTTGAATCTACAAGG
Organism: Marmota flaviventris; assembly: GCF_047511675.1. NCBI lineage: Eukaryota > Metazoa > Chordata > Mammalia > Rodentia > Sciuridae > Marmota > Marmota flaviventris. The sequence continues at coordinate 10,342,352 of NC_092506.1, read as the reverse complement.
CTGTGAGTAGCTCATGATTTTGTGCCTAGCCAGACTGTGGCATTGTACTCTGATGTGCATGTAGTAAAAAGATTTTCTCCCATTCTGTTGGTTCTCTCTTCACATTGTTTCCTTTGCTGCAACACTTTTTAGCTGGAATCCATCCTATTTATTAATTCTTGATTTTATTTCTTGCACTTTAGGAGTCTTTTGTTAAGGAAGTCAGGTCCTAAGCTGATATGATGAAGACTTGGGCCTGCTTTTTCTTCTATTAAGTGCAATCTCTGGTCTAATCCCTAGGCCCTTGATCTACTTTGAGTTTTGTGCAGTAGCCCTTTACTTTTTTGAGGTAAGTTCTCCCTAAATTGCTTAGGCCTTAAATTTAAGACCCTCCTGCCTCAGCCTTCCAAGGAGCTGGGATTACAGATGTTGCCCACCACTCCAGGTTGGAAAATCATATGAAAGTGCTCTTAACTAAAGAGAAAGAGCCTCTGATGTGAGAACTTCTGACCTTATAGCTATTTCCATCCATGAGACATTAGCTCTGATCACAGCATTAACCAGGCCTACTAAAACCCAATGGCCTTGCTCAGCTTTGCTGTGAAAGTCATGCTATCTAGCAAGATGAAGGCAGCTCGTGCTTGCTCATTTTCCTGAAAACCAGGTGGCTTATGCTAAAATCAGACGAAAATGTCAGGCCCTTGGGCTCCTAGGGTATGTGCTCAGGCCACAACTAGAATTCAGACATCTAGAAGTTATTTATGGTTTATTTCTTTATTGTTTCTCCTTTTATCAAAACCTGTCACAGCTGGGGACCAAGTAAAAAAAAATTCCCACAAATATTTCCCCTGGTTCCCTGTTAGTTCTGCCCCAACCCCCCTACCCAGGGCCTCCGGCCAACCTTGGGCACACATGATCATCTCCCCCCACCCTCAGCCTTCTCCCAGCAATAAATATAGGTGACGTGATTCAATGAAATCACAACTGATTTCTCCATTTTGAATGCCCCAAAGGGACCAGAAGGGGGCAAAAGAAGTTTAATGCCCATCCTGTCTTAATTAAGGAGGCATGGAAACATTTTCCCCTCAAGGGACAGGGTAGGCTGAACTGCCCCTGCCAGAAATGCAGCAGCCCTAGAAGGAATTGGGGAGAGGAAAAGGTTGGGATGAAAGGGAAAAGGATGTTTTCCAGCAACTTCACTCCTTTGATCCATTCATTCATCCCTTATAGATAAGGGGTGGTCCCAGTGTAGAAGTGGGGCAGAGAAAGGGAAGAGCTGGCAGGGTAGAACCAGGAGGAAGAAATAAAAGGAGAGAGGGCATTTTGGTGGGGGAGAAAGGGAAGAAGAGGAGGAACCCTAAACCTAAAGTTCACTGTCCTCATCTTCTTCCAAGAAATGGCATTAACACACAAGAGGCATGAACGGAGAAGTCTGGGGGAAATTTAGGGCCCTTTAGGAAGGGAAAGGGAAAGGGAGGCAAGGACCCTGTGGTCCCAGGTCTTTGCAAGTGAGTGTGCTCCAGGAAGAGCCACAGGATGCTGGGGGGATGAAAGGAAAGACTTGGAATCAACAGAGCAGGAGAGGTGAGGAGGTCACAAGAGGAATTCAGAGCCCAAGCACAGTCCTCTCATCCTGTCCAGATGTTAGCAGAATCTGGGTCTTGGGATAAGAATTTTGAAGTCTGGGGAGGGTCAAACTCCAAGGCAGAAGAAAGGGCAGCTCTCACCACCACCACACCCTTCCCCCCTCAACCCAGAACACATCCCATTGGTTATCGCAGATGAATACTCCAGTCAGATGACACATTGACACCAGGCTTGCGCAGTATCAACACAGAGGTCTCAGGGTCATACTGGAAGGATAGATGGCTTTCAGGAGATCCTGGAGAAGGAAGAAGAAAAAGTTCCACGGTCAGCAGTGAGCTGCTTCCCTACAGACATACACCATCCCCAACCTCACCCATCTCGCCTCCACTTCCCCTCTCCCTAACTTGGGGCCAGGTCAGTCACTTACCTATTGTCTGAAGCACCACTGTTGCCGGCTTTCCAGCCCCCATTATCACCACCCGCTCAACCCAGACTGGTGTCTCAAAGTGGCTTTTGGGATCTGCTGAGCTGGAGGTGACAAAAACAAATGCCCACCAGGGGAAAAATGTCAGAGCAGAAAAAAGGAAACCCAACCAAAGTCAGGAGATGAGAAAAGAGCACAGTGAGCGATGGGCATCCCCAAGATCCTCCCCATAACCCTAAAAGGTACCCAGCTACCTGGAGACAAGTGTGTTGTCAGAGAACGAGAAATGACGCAGCAGGAACTCATGGCGATTCTGATAGTTAAATGTGTGCCCATCATCAAGAAAGAGCTGTCCTTGGGCCGTACCCTGAGCAGGAAGTAGGCAAGGTGAGTACCTGAGTTAAGAGGGAGCAAGGGAAACATCCCCAGGGGACTAGGAAGGCAAGCTGATGGTTGAGGTCACTCTTCGTGTGCGTACTCACCTGGAGGCTGAGTGCGACAAAGAGAGTGATGGGGTCATCTTTCATACAGTCTGAAGAACGCCGCACACGCATCCATCGAGGCACAATTGTCCCTCCACGTTGGAACACAGGGATCTAGGGCAAAAGCAGTGCTGGTCTTAACTCTCCCGCATAGACCCCACAGCATCTTTTACTCTTGTTCATCTGTGCTCACAAGTACTGAACCACAAAGCACATGTTGTCATCCCTTCTGGAAACTTATAAGCAGATAGAGCTAGCAACTAAGCCGGCATACTCACACTGCTTAGAGTTACAGGCAGGTAGAGAGTCTGGGGACCATGATGCTTCTGGTAGCTATGAGTGTCATACCACACCTGTGGGTAATAGAAGAGATAAGATATTGGGTCACACAATGCACAGGGACATCCACCCTGTTTGCTTTCTTTGGCCTTCAACATCTTTCCCCACCATGTACTTCCATAACTCACCTCCCCTTGGCCAGGTAGGTAGACCTGCACACCATGGGCCCCAGCATCTGACACGGGGTGAACCAGTAAGGCATCCCCTAAAACACACCAGAATCAACATGGCACTAAGGGGATCGGTTCCCAGGCCAGAGAACACCAAAGCACCACCCTGCTAATAATAGCCACACTCACTCCTCCCTCCCTGGGCCTCTGCAGACATAGGTCCACAAGTGCTTCTCAGCCACAGCCCAATCCAACACTCTTGTCTTCCCATTTCTCACCAAGCAGAAACTGATCATCTATGCTGAAGGTGGTCACATCTTGAGGATACTGCACCCACAGGGGCCTAGGAAGTAAGTTGAGAAAAGAAAGGAAGACACCTGCCATTAAACAGAAGTCAACAATGTTGCCCGAATAACTGGCAATGAGAATAGCACAGGGGTAAGATCCAAGAGCTTGCAGCCAGACAGTGCATTTGGGGTTCAGGTCTCGACTATGCAATCCCACCTTGTCTGTTCATTTCAATTCCTATCCCACCTTCCCGCCTCCACTCTTCTGCCAACCATTCTGCATAGCAATTTTCCAGAGGTCTCCTGGCACATCAATGGGTTCTTCAGAATCGGATCATATTTTCCTCTATAACCTCAACTCTTACCTCTCCCTCTGGTTCCCTACCCAAGCTCACTGGCTTTTTTTTATTCCTCAAACAAAACAAACTCATTTCCACTTAAGATATATATTTTTTAAAGGCTAATTTTTTTAAACTTAACTTTACTTATTTATTTTTTTATGCGGTGCTGAGGTCCAAACCCAGTGCCTCACACATGTGAGGCAAGTGCTTTACCACTGAGCCACAACCCCAGCCCTAGATTTTTTTTTTATACTGAGGATTAAATCCAGGAGTGCATTACCACTGAACCACATTTCCAGCCATTTTTTGAGACAGGTTGTCACTAAGCTGCTTAAAGCCTCACTAATTGCTGAGGTTGGCCTCGAACTTGCAATTCTCCTGCCTCATCTCTCAAGCCACTGGGATTACAGGCACAGGCCACCACACCACAAATGGCTATACTTTTTTTTTTTTTTTTTTAAACAAATGACTATACTTTAGAATTTTTTTATTTTGGTACCAGGGATCAAACTCAGGGGCACTCAACCACTTAGCCACATCCCCAGCCCTATTTTGCATTTTATTTAGAGACAAGGTCTCACTGAATTGCTTAGTGCCACGCTTTTGCTGAGGCTGGCTTTGAACTCGAGATCCTCCTGCCTCAGCCTCCTGAGCCAGTGGGATTACAGGCCTGTGCCACTGTGCCCAGCAAGACCTTGCCATTCTTGGGAATTTATTGATATTATTCATTCCCAATAATCTCCCCTTCACTCTTGATCTTGAATTTCCCACTCACTCTGGCTCCCCTCAAAGTGTACAGCTGGGAAGACACAGAAGAACCTTTACAAGGTTGTGCTGAGTGAAGAAAAAGGCCTCGAGATGCAGCCTGGACCCCTGTCTCCCACCCACCTCAGTCCACTCTACCCAACTGAGTGTCTCACCTCATGACAGGAAACCCTTCACGATGGGCCTGATAGAAGAGGGTGTACCAGAAGGGCAGCAAAGAATATCGCTGGCCTAAGGCATCTCGGATTATCTCTTGGTACTGAGATGGCAACAGCCATGGCTCTCGCCGCCCAGTGTCCAAGTGGGCATGAGCCCGGAAGAATGGCTGATAGGCACCCATCTGGTACCAGCGTACAAGCAGCTCTGGTTCTGGATTCTTGAAGAATCCCCCCACATCAGCTGAGAGAGGGGAGGGAAGGAGCAGAATAGAAAAAGAAGGTAAAAGAGAGAGATGTTGTCTGAGGAGCTTCCCAAACGTTCTCCACCCTCCAGACTCTTCAGCTCTCTGCTCATGCCTAGGTCTTGTGCCCTCTATTTTGCCCCTCTGCCACCAACCAAGGCCCCAAATTCCTCCCCCTCTTACCACCACAGAAGGAAAGTCCCACCAGCCCTAGGCTGAGACACATAGGGATAGTGATCTTCAAGTGACCCCACTCTGCAGTGTTGTCCCCTGTCCACACAGCTCCTGAGGAAGACAAGAGGGAAGGAGCTTGTAACATAGAGAAGGTGCTCAGTATTCTATACAGGTGACATCTCTGACCCGCCACATCTGCTCTGGGGCCCCAGGATCCTCTGAAGATGCAGAGTTCACAGGAATACTTAAACAGGGTGGGGCTGTATCTCAGTGGTAGAGCATTTGCCTAGTATGTGTGAGGCACTGGGTTGAATCCTCAGCACCATATAGAATGCCTGCCTCACATGCACAAGGCCCTGGGTTCAATCCCCAGAACCACCAAAATGAATAAATAAATAAATAAATAAAAATTCTAGTGCTCACTTTGGCAACACACATACTAAAAGTGGAACAATACAGAGATGATTAGCATGGCCCCTGCGCAAGGATGACACGCAAATTTGTGAAGCATTCCATATATTTTTTTAAATATTTATTTTTTAGCTGTAGTTGGACACAATATCTTTATTTTATTTATGTATTTTTATATGGTGCTGAGGATCTAACCCAGGGCCTCACACATGCTAGGCGAGTGCTCTACCGCTGAGCCACAATCCCAGCCCAAGCATTCCATATTTTTTATGACACTTAATAAACGTGTCTTTAAAAAATTTTTTTTTTTTTTAAATGAACACTTGAACAGGAACTGAATTTCCCACTTACTCTGGCTCCCCTCAAAGTGCACAGCTGGGAAGACACAGTGTGCAGCTCGCCAAGAACCAGGCCCAGGCCAGGGGTCCTTCACATCATTCTGCCACGGCTCTCTTCTCCAAGTTTGTTTGTTACATTATTCATTTATTTATTTGGTACCAAGGAGTGAACCCTGGGTACTTAACCCCTGAGCCACATCCCCAGCCCAGTTGCTTAGGGCCTAGCTAAGTTGCTAAGGCTGGCTCTGAACCTGTGATTCTCCTGCCTCAGATTCCTGAGCCACTGAGATTATTATAGGTATGTGCCACCACACCTGGGTCTTTCCTCCAAATCTTACCAAAGCGCTGGGAGCCAGCGAAGAAAGCCCTGCTCAGGACGAAGGGACGTTCTATGCCACCGGAGCGCTGTATTAACCCATCAGCAGTTGCCATGTGCTGGGTGGGGAGAATAGAGAAGAGGGGAAGCGAAAAGTAAAAGCTATCTCTCATCTGTTGGCAGCTGCCTGGTCCTCAGTCTCTGGGCCTTGTCTTCCCTCTTTCCGCCAACTCTCCTTTCCGCCCCTTACCACATAGAAGCCATAGATGTTATGGACGTCCCGGTGCTCCCAGCCCCCATAATGCTGGGCATCCTTGAGCATGGTAACCTCAGGACCATTGAACACAGATGGTTCATTCATGTCATTCCAGACATAGAGGTTGGGAGCTGAGCCCTGGGAATATAGGCAAAAAAGGGTGGACAAAGGAGAGAAAGAAGACAGAGTATCAGAGCAGAAAGCTCCTGGAATCTACAAAGATCTATTTTTTAGGGTTCTCCTGGGATCATCAAGGCCCCCCAATGCATTACAGGCAAGTAGCAAAAGCAGAATTGGCAAGCAGAAACACCTCAGGGAGATAGGGTGGGGAAAACAAATAAGAATTGTGGCCTTTCCTACCTCATAATTGTCAAAGCCAAACATGTTAGCCCACCAGGCTCTCATCACAGGATTAGTAAAGTCAGGGTAACCAGCTGAGCCTAGAAGGTAAAGGTGGCTCTCAATCCCTCAAGGGGCAAAAAGAGCCACCTTCCTATAACCCTGGCCTCCCAAATGCCTCTCCTTCAGCTCTTGGCCTGCCTACCTGGCCAGCACCAGCCCTCATAGTCAGAGCCATCCCGAGTTTTAACGTACAGCCCCTGGTTCCGCAGCTCTTCGTGAACTCGGTATCCAGAGTCTACCTTGATGTGGGGGTCCACAATGGCTACCAGCTGGGACAAGGAAGATGGTGGTCAGAGTTCTCCAGAACTAGCAAGTCTCGGCCTTACCCTGAGAAGACCAATCATGGCTGCAGTTCCCTTACCTTCCGCCTCTTGGAGGCCAAGTGCTCAAGCATGGTGAGGGGCTGAGGGAAGCGGCTGGGGTCCCAGGTGAAGTATCGCTTGCCATCAGCATGTTCAATATCCAGCCAGATGACATCACAGGGCAGGTTGTGATCATCAAAACCCTGATCCACTTCTAGCACATCAGCCTCATCCCGGTAGTTCCAGCGGCTCTGATGGTAGCCGAGGGAGAAGAGCGGGGGCAATGCCTGGGTTCCTGCGGATTCATTGAGGGGTGGGGGTCATAATGGGGATCAGGCCCCAACCTGGGGTTAAAGAGGACACTCAGAAATTGAGGAAGATATAAGCTTGTGGAAGGTTGTAGGGTGCAGGTTCAGAAATAGCCTGGGACTCAGGACTTTTGAAAAGTTACAGAATCAACCCTGTCAAGAAAACAAGGGCAGAAAAATGACAGTGGTAACATTACACACACCTGTGAGACTAGCATACTGCCGAAAAATGTCAAAGACCGAGGGTCCAAGTAGCAGGAAGACATCAATGATGCCACTCTCTGACATCCAGCGAACATCTGTCTGTGGGGTCTCCCCAGAGCCCTGCAGATAGTCTAGCATCTTCCCAAACAGGGTCTACAGCAACACCAGACAAAAGCAACAATTTTTCTCTGGAGTCATAGAGCTGGCCCCTAATATCTCACCTTGGTATGAGATTAAATGTCACTTCCTCAAGGAGGCTTTCCTGGCGCAGATATCTAAAGCAAGCCTGCCCCCGCCCCCCCACACACATTAAGTATTAGCACTTAACCACCCCTGAACTCATCTTGCCTTGTTAGTAGTTGAAATGTCTTTCTCCCTGAGAGTAAGGACATTTTTTTTTTTTAAGAGAGAGAGAGAGAGAGAATTTTTAATATTTATTATTTTTTTAATTTTCGGTGGACACAACATCTTTGTTTGTATGTGGTGTTGAGGATCGAACCCGGGCCACACGCATGCCAGGCAAGCGCGCTACCGCTTGAGCCACATCCCCAGCCTGAGTAAGGACATTTTCAAGCTTGGTAAGAACATGTCCCCCGCACCTAGAAGAGTGCCTAACACATAATGAACTAATAACAAGTGGAAACCCTTAGTCCAGAGACAGTCATGACTTTGCCATAAATGTGTCATCTGGAAATGACCAGGGAACTCAAGAAGCTTCCCAGAAGGCCCAGGCACCTTCTTTCAGCCAGTCCCCACCAGCCTCTCCATACTCATGCTCCCCAAATCCTGTTTTAAGGTTCATCAGACTCCCTCCCTCCTCCTCTCTTCCCTGCCTGCATTCTTACCTTCCCTGCAGTGTTAGAGGATATATCAACCCAGGTCTCAGCAGCATTTAGCCAGAAGATGCCCAAATCTCGATGAGGGTTGTGCGCAAGGAGCACAGGTACAGACCCATACAGGGCCATTGGGTTATCCAGTTCATACTGGAACACATCCAAGTTGTACAGGCGATACGGTTCCCCACCCCTGGTGGTAGACACACAGACCAGGCTAACAACTGGCTGCAGGCCACAGCACACACAACCCCCACCCCACAGACACAGGTGAGAGATGAAAACAGGCTCCTCTGGCCTTTCCCAAAAGAATAATTTTCTAAATATCAAAGGTGGCCCAGACACAGGATAAAATCCATGTTTGGAATATTCACCTGCATGCACATTTCCCAAAGCCCTGGCTTCCTTCCTTCTGCTCCTTCCTCCTCCCACATTTTTTTTTTTCTTTGCAGTACTGGGGATTGAACCCAAGGACACTTTATCCCTAGGCTACATCACTAGTCCCCACCCCCATTTTATTTTTTCATTTTTATTGGGGCAGGGTAACTGGGGATTTAACCCAGAAGCAATTTATAACTGAGCTACATCCCCCAGCCATTCCTTTATTTTTTATTTTGAGATTAGGTCTTAACCATATTGCTTACGGCTTCACTAAATTGCTGAGGCTGGCCTTGAACTTGCAATCCTCCTGCCTCAGACTCCTAAACTGCTAGAATTACAGGTATATACCACTGTTCCTAATATCCCAGTTTTTATTTTTTATTTTGAGACAGGGTCTCACTAAGTTGCCCAGGCTGGCCTCAAATTTGCCATCCTTCTGCCTAAGCCTCCGAACTAGCTGGGGTTACAGGTGTGCACCAACATGCCTGGCTCCTCCCACACGCAGACATCAGCATGGGACTCACTCAGTGACCTTCAGCCTCAAGTTGTCTGCATGCTCAGGGATTCCATACACATGCTCCATGCCTGGCAGAGAGAAGTCCAAGCCCACAGAAGTGGGGCCTGAAAGAAAAGAAAGGCTAAACTCTATAGCTTTTGCTTGGCAAGGACTCCCTGCACCCCTGCCCAGGTCTCTCCCAGCCCCTCACCATATGGCTTGCTGTCAGAATGAGTTTTGAATGTCTCCTCCCAGGCTCCTGGCTCATCTTTCTCTGCCTTCCCTTGAGTATCCTCTGGCTGTAAGAAGGAAAATGGACCACTACCCATTCATACACCGGCTCTTTCTTACCCAACTTGTTTTCTAGATCCCATCCATGATGGTGAGACTAAACTCAAGTTTCTTGTGGGCCTTCCCCCTCCAGCCTCCCAGCCAGCCCTATCATCCAACCACGCACCCACTCCGACTTGCCTCGTCACCATCCCCAGGCGTTTCCTTGGGCTGGGCCCCATCGCCCTCAGCGGGGTCTTTTGATCCTTGCCTGGAAGGTAGGAGAGCTGTCTGCTCCAATCCAGAGGGGGCAGGGACGAGGGGCTAGTGGAAGGAGGGGTAGGGGAATAGAGAGCCAAGGGTCCAAAGGAATGAATTGGAGGAAGGGACTGAATGTAAAGCTTGGAGAGGGACCCCAGTGAGCAAGTAAGTTTTCGAAGGATGGAGAAAGAACCAAGAAAGGGAAATGAATAAATGCTACCAAGAGGTGTCTTCCACACATGGGCCCAAATCACCAGCCTCTGCCAGCATCCCAGAAGAGACAGGCAGGGTGACTTAGGAGCCTGTATTCTGAATGTTAGTCCCAGCTCTGCTGCCTCTACAGATGCCCTCAATGCAGCTTAGGCTCCTGGCCTGACACAGGGTTTTGCAAAGAAAAGTGGGTCAGACCATAGCAAGCCTCTCCAAATACTTAGAGGGACTTCCAGAGGTTTTTACCAAACAATGTTCTCAAGGGCATCTAGAAAGCAGCTCTGCACAAAATCTCAGCTACATCTCAAATAAAAGTCAGGAATCCTAGGCAGCATCCCTCCACCCCTTGGCAAAGCAATAAGCTCCCTACATTCCTTAAGAACTTCCAGTACTTCTTTCTCCGGGGCGGGGGGTGGGGGGGCAGTCGGGGAATAGGGAACAGGGGCCCAAATACCACATCATGGGGAAATGGGGTTAGGTGAAGGGCAGGGCATGGAAAAGTTTGGGGGCATCTTCCCCAAAGGGTCAGAGTGAAGGGTGGGAAAGGGCAGAGGAACAGATACAGTACCAGTGGCCATGGATTTACCTAGAGAAAAGGTTCTTGATCTTATCCCATATGCTACCGAGCGTGAGACTAACTTTATCCGAGAAACTGGGGCAGGAGGAGATGAGTAGGGAAAGGGAAAAGGAGGCACAAAACCAACACAAAAACAGAAACATAAAAGTGAGTTTCAGTCGACAAACTTTCAGAGATGGGGGGAAAAAAGAAATCAAAATAAATAAATAAGTAAATAAAAAGGAAGAAAATAAACTTGGGAAATGTGATGATGTGAGAAGGGGAAGAGGGAGAGGCAGACCCAGGCAGGCCTCCCAGAGGAGGTGCCCAAGGTTCAGCTCAGGGACAAAAGTGACTGGCTCCTGGTCTATACAGGAAATGGAGAAAACTACAACCCAGGTCTGATTCCTACACTTCTTGATAAGTTCTCCCAGCCCCCAGCCCCTATCTGGCTATCCTGCCATCCAGTCTCCTCCCAGGAACCCAGTGCCAGATCCCACAAAAATCCCTAGGCTCTTTCACAGTAGGTGATTCCCTGCAGTCCCAACCCCTGCACTCACGGGACCCTGCGGGCCCTCTGGTGCTCAAACTCCATGAGTCCTCGGGCATTGACACTGAGCAGAAGGCTACGGTCCTCTAGCAGGTCAAGGCGGAACGGCCGTGCTGTTAAGATGATTTTGTAGGGTCCCTCAGCCACTGTCAGCTCCACACTATTGTCATCACGGCCAGATACAGAAAGCCTGGGAAAGAGATCAAAGGGGATATAAGCAAATACAAAGGGGCAAGAGAAGTCCTAACACTTCAAGAAAGGATCTGCTAAAAGCTATAGGCAGTGGGATAATAATGCCGGGACAGACAAACAGATTTAAAGAACCAAATAAAGAGCCAGGAAACAGACTCAACTATTCTTAAAACTCTGAAATGTAACAAGGAGGCAATGGCAGATCAGTAAGGAAAGGAGAAGAAAAAAATTAATTTTCCATATAGAAAAACAAAAACAAAAAAACACTTGTACCACTGTGCCCAGCTTAACACATTCTTACCTTGTTCCAGATACAAATATAAACTTCAGAAAGATTATGGATTGAAAACAAATTTTTTTTTTTTTTTGGTATTGGAGATTGAACCCAAGCCCTAGCATATGCTAGGCAAGGACTCTACCACTGAGTATCCTAAGTCCCATCACTTAAAATTTAATAAGCTTTAGAAAATATAAACAAAAATTTTTTTGACCTTGAGATAGACAGGAATTTCTTTTTCTTTCTTTCTTTCTTTTTTAAAGAGAGAGAGAGAGAGAAATTTTTTTTCAAATATTCATTTTTTAGTTTTTGGCGGACACAACATCTTTGTTTGTATGTGGTGCTGAGGATCGAACCCAGGCCGCACACATGCCAGGCGAGCGCGCCACCGCTTGAGCCACATCCCCAGCCCATCTTTCTTTTATTTATTTTTTTGAGACAGAGTCTTATTATGATGCCCAGGCTGACCTTGAACACCTGGGTTCAAGTAATCCTCCTGCCTCTGTCTGCTGAGTAGCTGGGATTACAGGTGCATAATCCCATGCCGGGTTGAGATATTAAAACACAAGGCATAATGTGCTAAGACCAGAAGGTAAAAAGACTGAAACATCTTAAGTAGAAATTCCTAATGTTAATGTTCTTATTAATCCACCTAAAGCCAGGTATGGTGGCACACACTTGTAATCCCAGTGGCTGAGGCAGGAGGATCTCAAAGTCAACACCAGCCTCAACAACTTAGTAAGGCCCTAAGTAACTAAGTGAGACCTGTCTCAAAATAAAAAAATAAAAAGGGCTGGATATGCAACTCAGTGGTTAAGTGCTCCTGGGTTCAATCCCTGTCAATAAATAAATAAATACATATGTATATAAATAGGGATGTGGCACAGTGGTTCAGAACCCCTGGGTTCAATCCCTGGAACCCTGATATCAAAGCAAACAAACAAACCAAAACAACCCACTTAAACAAGTGGAGTTGGTGGTACACACCTGTATTCCCAGCTCCCTGGGAGTCTGAGGCAAAAGGATCTCAAATTCAAGGCCAGATTGAATAACTTAGCAAGACCCTCAAAATAAAGCCAAAAAGGGATAGGCATGTAGCTCAGTGGCAAAACATTTGATCAGCAGGTTTAAGGTTCTGGACTCATTCCCCAGTACGGCAAACAAAACAAACAACACCTTTTAGAGTTATCAAGAACAAGGAAAGTTTGAGAAGTTATCTCAGTCCAGAGCAGCCTAAGGAGATATGACAACTAAATGTCACACAGAATCAATGGAAAAGGACACTAGGTAGAAACTAAGAAAATCTACATACAATATAGATTTTGTATATATTGTATATACAGGGACAGACCAATAATGCATCTTTGGGCTGGGGTTGTGGCTCAAAGGTAGAGCACTCGCCTACCATGTGTGAGGCACTGGGTTCCATCCTTAGCACCAAATAAAAATAAAATAAAGACATTGTGTTCATCTATAACTACAAAATAAATACTTAAAAAAATGCATCACTGGGCTGGGGATGTGGCTCAAGCAGTAGCGCGCTCGCCTGGCATGCATCCTCAGCACCACATACAAACAAAGATGTTGTGTCCGCCGATAACTAAAAAATAAATATTAAAATTCTCTCTCTCTCTCTCTTTAAGAAAAAAAAAAGCATCACTACCAATTCATTAGGTACGATAAATGAACCACGATAATATTAACAATTATTAGGGCAAATAATTGGACAAATATTATGAACAATATTAACAATAATTAATAATTAAGGTAAATTAAGTACAGGGAATATGGAAATACAATAGCCTGAAATTTGTGATCCTACTACCTTGGCCTCCTGAGTAGCTGTTATTACTGACATACACTATCATGCCCAGCTCAAGTTATTTTGTTTTGTTTTGTTTTTGTGGTTCTGGAGATTGAACTTAGGTCTTTGCACATGCCAGGCAATGCTCAAACATTGAGCTACATTTCCAACCTTCAAGTTTAATGAGCAAAAGTTGTAAACTATCACCTCACAGAACACTAAGCCAGAATGACAAATATATGAAGAGATACACGATTTCATTAATAAACTGGGAAAGACAACCAAGTCAAGCCCACTACATAATACAATTTTATACACCTATTTTACGGATGAAAATTAAGTCCATTCCTACCAAGTGTTGGAGAAGACATAGATTAGTGAGGCCACTTACAAATTGTTGGTGGAAATGTAAATTATTAAACAAACTGCTTTGGTTTTATCTTTGGAAGTTGATCATTTCCAAACTATACAATTCTGCAGTTCCTCTCCTGATCTATAAATCAAAGAGAAACTCCTGCCAGGGACAACAGGAGATATGTACAATAATGTTCACACCCACACTTTGGACAGTTAAACAATGGAAACAGCCCAAATACCTATCCACATAGAAATGAATAAATAAATCCAAATATATTCATACAACATAATACAGCAGTAAAAATGAACTAGACCTATATGCCACAAAATTAAAGTTATGTGAAAAAAGGGAATCTCAGAGAAGCATCATCACAAAACCTCTAAGATGTTTTTCTATAACACTCAAAATCACATAATTTACTGCTCAGGCATATGTATCTATGCATGTATTTATGTATACATGTAATATAAGAACAAAAACAAGGGAATAATAAACTTCAGAATAACCATCAACTTTCGGGAAGAGAGTTAACAGTATAGGATGGTTAAGAATCTGATTAGGTTGGGTGGAGAGTTTATACAGTTTACGAGGTGAAGAGTTTATTATAGTATTTTCTTTTACTTTTTAATTTTTTTGTAGTTATAGATGAACAGAATGTCTTTATTTCTTTAATGTGGTGCTAAGAATCAAGTGCCTCACACAAGCTAGGCAAGCGCTTTGCCACTGAGCTACAGCCCTAGCCCATATTACAGTATTTTCTAAATGAAGTACCCAAAAAAGTCATATATGGAACAATGATAACAGTGCATTTTGACTCAAGAAATTGAGTAATACTATTCTGAATAGCTGAGGAAAACAAGGAAAAGGAAGGAAGAAAGGGGGAGAAAATGGGGGAGGAAGGAGGGACAGACCAATGAACGAACCAGAGAAATAGCACATTACTAGAGTAAGGTCTGTGCTTTGTTTATTTCTTCTTGTGACACCACACCTAGCCCAGGCCAGCCACAGAAGAGGGAGCAATACCTTTTGCTGAATGAATGAAGACAAAGAATAAAAGAGGGGGCTGGGGATGTGGCTCAAGCGGTAGCGCGCTCGCCTGGCATGCGTGCAGCCCGGGTTCGATCCTCAGCACCATATACAAAGATGTTGTGTCCACCAAAAACTAAAAAATAAAATATTAAAAAATTCTCTCTTTAAAAAAAAAAAAAAAGAAAGAAAAAGAATAAAAGAGAGCAGGGGGAGGTGGCACATGCCTGTAATCCCAGCTACTCAGAAGGCTGAGCCAGAAGGACCACAAGTTTGAAGCCAGCCTCCAAAATAAGTGAGATCCTGTCTCAAAAAAATAAAATAATAAGGGTTGGGGTTGTAGCTCAGAGGTAGAGCCCTTGCCTAGCAAGTGCAAGGTCCTGGGTTCGATCCTCAACACCACATAAAAATGAATAAATAAAATAAAGGTATTGTGTCCAACTACAATTAAAAAATAAATATTTTTTAAAAGTAAAAAATAAAATTATATAAAATTGAATGGGCTAGGAATGTAGCTCAGTGGTAGAGTGCCCTGGGTTCAATTCCCAGTACTGAAAGACAAAAAAAAAAGAGTGGAAACAAATAAGTAAAACAAGGCATAAGAACAAATAGGTTAGGAATGTACTAAGTGATAGAGTACTTCCGTAGCATACACAAAGTTCTAGGTTTCATCCCCAGTACTACCAATAAACAACAAAAGAGGCTGATGTTTCTCAGGAAAAACTTACCGGGCCGTGGGAGGATCAGCCACCAAAACATCTGGAACACGGTAACGGAGCCGACGGGGCTCCAGCTCATCAATCCTGATCCGAGTCATGTTCTTTTGAAGCCCTTGGAGCTCCAGCACCAGCAATACCTAAGGGGAAAGAGGTTTGGATGTGGAGAAGGGGGAGGGGTTATATCATACAAAGTCCTGTAGACCCAGGCCCTCCTAGGAGCCCTTTGCCTGAGGGGCCTGAGATCAGATTTCTTTTTTTTCTTTTTTTTAATTTTTAATATTTATTTATTTATTTATTTTTTAGTTTTCGGCAGACACAACATCCTTGTTTGTATGTGGTGCTGAGGATCGAACCCGGAGCCGCACGCACGCCAGGCGAGCGCGCTACAGCTTGAGCCACATCCCCAGCCCGAGATCAGATTTCTTCACCAAGTAAAAGTCCCAAGATTTGGCCAACACAGGAAGTTGGCTCCAAGTTTCTCCCTTCCCAATTACCCCATAGCCATTTCCCCACAAATCTTCCTTGTGTTGCCTGACCTTAGTGACCTCGTGGATCAGATGGACTGTAAGGTCATCAGGACCAAGCTGCAGAGTTTCTAGCAAGGCACGGTAAGGAGAGAGGCCTGGCCGTATACTTCGTTGCCGCCTGCCAAATGCAATGGTTGAGAAGTAAGGTGGGAGGGCACCCCAATGTTCTAGGCACCTTTATCACCTACAGTGCCCTTAGGCTACCCATCTGCCATAGACACTTCTCACATCACACTACTTGCACAATCACACACTACTACTCAATCCACCCTCCCAGAAATGACATACTTGCAGAAGGAACTCTCTTCACAAGTCTTAAAGTTGCTTCTATCCACAGCAAAGGTAATCCCCAGGCAGACTCCTAAACATGCAAGTGCCAAACTTGCCCAAGACCTAGGGAGAAAAAGGATAAAGAGGGCACAATCAACCTGAGAGTCAGGAAAGGCCCCACCTTCCTGTCACAGCTTTAGAAAGACAGCTTTGGAAGTGGGAAGAAGGACAGAATCATATTAAATAGGAAAGAAGACAGAGTGAATACAGGGTAAAGGGTCAGGCCTGGGGAGATGACACACCAAAACCTTGTCTTCAAAAGCTAGAGGACGAGCTAAGGATGCAGTTCAGTGGTACAATGCTTCCCTACCATGCACAATCCCCTGTACCACAAATAAAATAAATAAAGGCAGAGAAAGTGAGCAGAGAGCATCTTTGGCCTTGAGAAGCCCTGTTATTGCCTCTGGTTACATCAGACTCTCCTGGAAAGAAACAGTAATAGCCAGTCCCAGAGGAAATAGTGGTAAGGAGTGTGAATTAGAGAAGCAAAGCAAGCTACACCTTTCTATTTTTTAGTACTGAGGACTGAATCCAGGGGTGCTCAACCTCTGAGCCACATCCCTGGCCCATTTATTTATTTATTTATTTTTAAATATTTTGTTTAGAGACAAGAGTCTCACTGAGTTGCTTAGTGTCTTACTAAATTGCTAAGGCTTGCTCTGAACTCGTGGTCCTCAGGCCTCAGCCTGGGATTATAGGTGTGCACCACCGTGCCTGGCCAAGCTATGCCTTTCATGAGGAAGGCATCAGGTGAACCTATAAAATAAAAAAATGAAAAATGAGGCCTATGGATGTGGCTCAGTGGTAACGCACTTGCCTAGCAAGTTCAATCCCTAGTGCCCCCCTTACACACACACACACACACACACACAAAGGGGGAAGATAAAGTAAAACAGTAAAAAAACAGAAGAAAAAAGGTTTAAAGGTATCTTCTTAGCTAGACTACTGGTCACAATTCCTAGGGTCCTAACTTCTCTAGCACCCTAGGCATCCTGTTCCTCTAATCTCTATTTTTGCATCTTTAAAATATGTAATCCAAGCCACTCAGGAGCCTAAGGCAGGAGGATTCCAAGTTCAAGACCACCCTCAGCAACTTAGGGAGGATCTTGGGGATTTAGTGAGACTCTGTCTCCAAATAAAAAATAAAAAGGTCTGTGGAAGTACCTCAGTGGTAAAGCATCTCTGGGTTCAATCCCCAGTACCCCAAAAAACAAGTCACCACTATCACTACCTAAGGCTTAAAAGAAGGTAAAACAGTATCAAGTCCTAATGTACTCTCCGGGACTAGTTACTTTGTATCCAAGCTTTCAATTGGCCTATAGTTTTTAAAGTATCAAAGTCCTGGACTCATCCTCAGAGATTATTATATATTTTGCTTGGAGTGGGGCCTGAGCCATCAATTTGTCTATTTTCCAAATTTCATACAGGACCTAAGTTTTATGACCCTTGCCTCCCTCTCCAACTTCATCTTTCTTTTCACTTTCCCCTTTTATCACTTTGCTCTGAGCTACACTAGAGTTCTGACAGTTCTGAGAACATAGCAAGCTCCTTTTCTGCACAAGGCACAGGGATTAGAAGAAAAATATAATGGGAAGGAAAAAATTATGAAGTATGGATGTACCCTCCTTTGCTCTCATCACTAAATCTGAATACAGTTCAATTTTTTTTCTTTTTTTCTTTTTTTTTTTTTTTTTTTTTTTTTTGTTACTGAGGATGAACCCAGGAATGCTCACTGAGCTACAACCTCAGCTCTTATTTAGACAGGGTCTCACTCAGTTGGTTAAGGCCTCACTAAGTCACTGAAGCTGGCCTCAAACTTGCAATCCTCCTACCTCAGCCTCCCCAGGGCACCAGCAGCACAAGCATAAGCTACTACATCTGGGCATCAGGTTTTGTTTTGTTTTGTTTTTGATACTGGGGATTCAACCCAGGGGCACTTGACCACTGAGCCACATCCCCAGCCCTATTTTGTATTTTATTTAGAGACAGGGTCTCACTGAGTTGATTAGCGGCTCGCTTTTGCTGAAGCTGGTTTTGAACTCACGATCTTCCTATCTCAGCCTCCCCAACCCCTAGGATTACTAGCCTGTGCCACCACGCCCAGCTGGGCATCAGTTTTTTAAAAGGTCCCTGACTGAAGTGATGGCATGCTCCTACAGTCCCCAGCTACTAGACTGAACCCAGTTCTGCCTGACTCTGGGGCCTATGTACTTCAACACAGTGCACACTACAACACATTAATCACAGGTAGGATGAATTGTCTCAAGGAAGGCCTGTCTCAATGAGGACTATCACCTCAAGGTTCTCAATATGCTTAAATGAAAGACACAGGACTAGCAGATTTGTTTAAATTATTTGAAGGATATATTCATCTATTCAGAGAAAACACTAAAATTTGAGAATTTCTCAAATTTTAGAATTAAGAAACATATGCAGTGCTTTTTTTTTTTTTTTTTAACTTTCTTTAGTTGTAGATGGACACAATGCCTTTATTTTATTTATTCTTATGTGGTGCTGAGGATTGAACCCAGTGCCTCACAATGTGCTAGGAAAGTGTTCTACCACTGAGCCACAACCCCAGCCCATACCTGCAGTGCTTACTAAATGAAGATTATCAATCTTTGGATTTGCTTTTTTATTTTTTGTGGTCCTGGGGATCAAACTCAAGGCTTTGTACATGCCAGGCAAGCACTCTAACACATCCCCAAACTTTAATATGTGTGTTTTAAACATGTTCTCCCCACCGCAGTACTGAGAATTGAACCCACTGAACTACCTACTCAGTCCTTTTTATTTTGAGACAGGGACTCACACTAAGTTGCCTAAGCTGGCCTCAAACTTGTGATCCTTCTGCCTCAGCCTCCTGAGTATTAAAGATGCTCTCCGGATGACTCTGATGTGAGCAGTCCAAAGCACACTCTCTGGGAAGTGTTCCAAAGAGGGCAGGGTGAGACAGAAGGACACAGGTTTCTTCTAAGCAATATAACTCTGCAATTTATAACAACATAACTAAAGGCAGGGCCTACTATACACATTGTGGGTAGCATTAATCTCAGTATCTGCTTGGAAGCTAAAGGCAAAGAAAATTACCAGAGGACTAGAGATGTAGATCAGTGATAGAGCACTTGCCGAGCATGTGAGAGGCCCTGAGTTCGGACCCCAGCACCACAAAGTTAAAAAAGAAGAAAATTACCAGAATGGAGACCACAGGACACAGTAAGCTCTCTAGTGTCAGAATTTGCAAGGCAAGCACTCTACACCAGGTCTGTCAAAAAACTGAGGAAAGTGCTAGGCACTGGGTGAATAGGCCAAGTAGAAATAATTACAAGTAAAACAAGCAGAAGAAATGTTACCAGAAAACTCAACAGCAAGACATGCAGCCCAAGTCCTAAGGGGTGACTACCTAAAGGCACATTAGTAGCCCAAAGCAGCAGTCATCAGTTCAGCGAATTACATACTCTGTTGGAGCCAAACTAGAGCCCTATTTCCAGTCTATATGATCGATTTGGAGAGATGCCACAGGGAGGTTTCTAAAGGACCTCTCAACTATGACCTGTTGAAAGGTCCTAAGGATTCAGGGATGCCTTGGACATCTCAAACAAGAGGTGTTCACAAGCCAAAGTTAAGAATGAGCTGCAGGGCAATTTACACCTGCTGTTTCAAATCACAGGCTTCTGAAGTTTATGATCCACCTTTTCTTCACTACTGCAGGCGGGCAGTACTATACAGCCTCTTCAACCTCACTACATCCTTTAGGTTCTGGTAAACACTTTGTGGAGCTGATGTGTTTAGAACTTTTTTTCTTCTTCTTCTTGATATTATAAACTCGAAAGAGCAGACCAAACTATTCGATTACATGTTGTGTTTGAGCAACATCGTCCAAACAGATTATGAACTTACTGGATCCTGCCCCAGCCATACCCAGCAATCGTGGGCAAGAATTAGCCAGGGCTGGTGCCCACGTGAAGACAGACAACGGCAGGGCTGGGAGTAGGAGGGACAAAAAGGATAATACAGGATGTACTACTGGCCACGGTGCTTCCTGCCCGGCCAAGAGGTAGGACAACAGGCTGCTTTCCCTGAAGCCCGACTGTGCCTCCTCCCCCCATTCTACCTCCCCCGACGGCCCTGCGCACTGCAGGAAAGAGGCAGCGGCGCTGACCGTGGCGAGCCACCAGGGCAGAACTTCGACTGCGAGCGGCCAAGGCCAAACAGAGCACATAGCTGCGACCTTTTTGAGCCGCCGGGCGAGAGCTGAGAGCCCCAAAAGCAAGGGCTGCCAACGACGCGAGGATCTACCGCGGAGAAGCAGAAGGAGCCTGAGGCCGCCTCCAGAAGGATAAAGGGCTGTCGCAAGGCCAGGAATGGCAGAGAGACAAACAGAAAAGAACAATAACGGGCTTGGGGTATCTAGGAGCGTCTGGACGTGCCCCCGGGTTCCCGGCTCCTCACCGCCTCCTACGCGCCGCCACTGCCGCTACCGCCGCCATCTTGTGCCGGGTTTGCTCTTTGACCCCGAATTTCCCCACCCCCTGCGCACGTTGAGACACGTATCATAGTACCCACCCCTTCCGGCTTTCTGATTGGCCCGGCAGGAACGTAGGCAACTCCTGTTTCATTGGCAGAGATACACGCTAAATGCCCTAGGGGGCGGGGCTAGAGGACAGGGACAGGGACACCCGTAGTTAGTTACAGTCCGACTTTGCCCGCTCTCATAATCAGACAGAAGCACCGGACTGTTTGTCTCAACTCTCCAAATTTTATTTAGAAAAAAATGATACGATAGGAAAAAAGTAACAGCGCTCATTAGGCTAAGGACTTAGAAACCTCCACCTTTCTGTAGCACCTTAGGCTTTTCTCCCATTGCTTAATTTCACGCGGCTTCTGATGCAGGAAAAGGGTTATGTCCCCTGCCGAAGTAAAGTAGATGGTGAAGGTGCCTGGAAACGGCCAGAGAAAAGGCCCAGGCGATCGATGTTGCGATGCAGGACACTGTGCAGCACAGACAGATGCGGTCCTCCTTCACCCCCACCCTCTCTGGAGAAGTCCCGGATGAAGCGGCCTCGCTCAGACTGGAAGATGAACTTCTGGGGCAAAGGCCCATGCTCCCGGAGAAAGCCCCAGACACTAAGCAGCAGCAAACGTACTTCAAAAGGTGCCAATTGTCTAAATACTTCGTGCATATTACCCAGGGCTGGTGGCAAAAGGCATCCTTCAGCCATGACAGCCACCAAGGTGCAGGATGCCTCCAGATGCCAGGGGGAGTGGGCTGTATCAGGGTGCCTAGAGGCTTCCCAGTGGCCCAAGAGGGCAGCCAGCAGTCCCCGTAGCAGCACGGAACAGTAGCACAGGGCTGGAGGTGCAGCTGCTACCAGCTTTAACAGCTCAAAGAGCAGGGGCTGTTCCCGAAAGCGCCGGCCAATGCGGAGATCCCGCTCCACAGTGGCCCGGGCATGATCCTCAGGAGGCCAGGCCAGCTCAGCACCAGCTGCATCAGGACAAACACTTTCCACCAAGGTCACTGCAACTGCTTTGGCTGCCTCTGGGCTCAGGGTGGGAGCCCCCCAACAACCCCCATATTCAGTGCCCCCAGGGGCACTGCAGCAGTGTACCAGGAGACTGAGGAGGCTCTGGGTGTTATAGATCACCTCCTGCTGGTTTCGCGATTGGACAAACTTGGGTGGCTTTAAGCCACGGCCAATGACTCCAGCATGGAAAACTGACCAGATCCCTCCAGGACCTGGCACAGCTGCAGTGTGCCGACGGTTAGTGTCCAACAAGGAGGCAGAAGCCAAAGGAGCTGATGTAACTGAGAGAGTCTCATTGTCTCCATCTATTTCTCCTCCAAACAGTTCTGTATTGCCCCGATGTAAGGCTCCCTCAACTAGCAGCTGCAAGACAGCCTTGAGTCCAGCTGGGGAGGTCTGAGACAGGCGGGTGAGAAGCTGAGAGGCTGATGCCACACCTGGAGGGCCATGCAGCCTCAAAGAGGCAAAGAAGCGGTGCACCCCAGCCCTCACCAGTCCTAGGAGTTGGGAGGGGGACAGGGCTTCCAGAGGAAAGGGACAAATAGCCAGAAGGGAGGCAGCAGCTTCAGCTACTTCCTCCTCAGGATGTAGCAGGAGAGGAGCCAGGTCAGACAGATGGGCTGAGGCAGACTCCCCAAACCGAGCCCCTAGGGCTGCAGGGCCCTCGCCACCCTGCTGTTCCCACCCCACTAGCAGTGCCAAGTTGCGCAGAAACCGGGCTGTGAAGGGAGGTTGTAAAATCCCTGCATGTACCCGAGCCAGGCAGCTTCGGAAAGCCAGGGGCAGAAGGCCAGAGAGACTGACCACCAGTCCTGCATATAACTGGGTGGCCAAACTCAACTCTTCAGGGCTTCGGGCTCGGCTCAGTAAATGACCCAAGGCTTCAGGTCCACAGCTAGGCCGGGTATAGACAGACAGCAGACCTAGGAGCTGGTGCTGCCAGAGGAAGCGCTTCCGTTCCAGACGTAATGTCTCTCCACACAGCTCTCCAACATGGTTTCTCAGAGCATCTAGAAAGGGCACTGGACGGGGGGGTGGGGGTGGGCCCAGCACCCCTTCCCCAGGAGACCCTCCTCGATGATGAACCAGTTTTTGTAGGTGCAGTAGCAGGAGTTGGATCAACCGGTCACAGGCCTCACGTACAGTGTCTGGCACAGCCAGGCCCTGGGTGGTAATGACTGAAGCAGGCATAGCTGTGTCTACCAGGAACTGCAGCAAACGGTAGGCACCTGCCCCAGAGGCCTGGCTCACCAGATGCACAGCCAGGTTCAGCATGTTGTCCAGCTCCTCTCGGGGGAACCCCTGCAGGTGTTGCTGCAGCTGGCTCAGCACAGTTGGGGGCTTGAGGCAATCCACGAGCTCTCCTGAGACTGTACCCAGCAAAGCTGGTGACATGACTGCCAGCTGCAGAAGGAAGGGAACTGTGGCCTGAAGAGAGGGGTCCCCACTCCGGCCCCCAGCACCCCCTGCCAGGCTATCATGAAACATTCGCAGAAGCTCCCGTCGGATGCTGTCTCCATGGCGGGAGGCCAGGTGCCCTAGTATGCCTACAACAGAGGCAATCTTGGGTACCCGTTTCTCCCCAGGAATGGCAGGAGATCCAGGGAAGGTGTCCGTAGAGGGGGTTTGAGAAGTGTTTCCACCACTACCACCAGTTCCACCTCCAGCCCCACCATGGACACAGAAGTCCTTAAGGCCACAGGAGAGGACTCGGGAGATGATGGTGCCAGGAAAAGAGGAGCCAATATGTGCTACAACCCAGTCAAAGTGTGGGGAATGCTGGACAGAAGTATCCAGCAAAGCATCCACGCATGCATCTGGGCAGCTACCAATGAGAGCAGAGAGGCACTGCACATAGATGTCCATTAATGTACGGGTGGCCCTACACCCCATCCACAGCTGCAGCAGTTCATTGAGAGAGCCAGTGGCATGGGGCACACGCTGATGTTGGCCTGAATATGTGCTGCTCAGTTGTCCCATGAGGTCAATGGACCATGCACTAATCACAGGTGCCCAGGCCTTTGGGTTGGCCCGAATAAACTCAGACAGCACCTGCTGTACTTCCTGCACCACATCCTCTAGACCAGGTCCCCCAGCAGGGACATGGGAGGATGAAGATGGACGAAGGTGAGATGGACCAGACACAGGGCTTTCATCTAGAGCAGCCAGATGGGCCCTGACACTCTCATCAAAAACACCTCTTAAGTGGTCAAGCACAGCAGCACGGGCAGGTGGCAAAGACCGGAGCAAGAGAAGACCACAGCGAGCATGTTCCCGGGCTGAGAGTTGGTGGCCCAGAATGGGATCTACGCCAGTCAGAAAAGCCTTGATTTCCTGGGACAGCTCCTGAGCACTATAAGGAAGCAAAAGGAATGTTGAGTTATGTTAGACAAGTTTTATTTCCACTGTGAACTTCAGTTTCTTTCTATATAAAATAAAGATAATAACTATACCTAAGTTTTTAGAATTTTTTTTGTCAATGAACCTTTATTTTATTTATTTATATGTGGTGCTAAGAATTGAACCCAGTGCCTCACAAATGCTAGGCAAGGGCTGGGGATGTGACTCAAGCGGTAGTGCGCTTGCCTGGCATGCGTGTGGCCCGGGTTCGATCCTCAGCACCACATACAAAGATGCTGTGTCCGCCAAAAACTAAAACATAAATACTAAAATTCTCTCTCTCTCTCTCTTTAAAAAACAAAACAAAAAAAAAACAAATGCTAGGCAAGCACTCTATAACCACTGAGTTACAACCGCACCCCACTAAGTTTCTAAAGCATTTATGTACCATACCTGGCTCATACTAATAACTCAATAAATGCTTTTTCCCTCATGACAATAATAACTCCCCGCCCCCCCCAAGTACTGGGGAATTAGCCCAGGGTTGCTCAACCACTGAGCTATACTCCTCAGCCCTTTTTATTTTGAGATAGGGTTTCAATAAGTTGCTGAGGCTGGCTGCTCCCAGCCTCAATAATTCTTAAAATGGCCATATGCTTTTTTTTTTTTTTTTCATGCGGGGAATGAACCCAGGGCCTTGCACATGCTAAGGCCACTGAACTACTTTATAGCCAGGTAAGGGGCTCTTTTAAGTACTTGGCATGTGTTATTTCAGTCCTGACAACAGTTCAATAAGGTAGGACTATTATGGTCTCATTTTGCAGGTAAGAAAATCAAGGTCAAGCAATCAGACTATGTTACAAAAGGACAGATACCATTTCTGTGCTCTTCAGCACTGAATCCCCTTCCATTAAGGTGCCTGATGTATAGGAAGTACTCAGTAAATATTTGTTGAATTAATTAAGCATATTTTGTGCTTCTATAATATCGGCTTTAAAAGTACCTTTCCAAGATAGGTGTGGTGGTGCAGACCGGTAAACAAAGCAACTTGCCAGGCTAAAGCAGGAGGATCGCCAGTTTAAGATCAGGCAGGAGGATCACCAGTTTAAGACCAGGCTCAACAACTTAGTGAGACCCTCAGGAATTTAGTGAGAACTTATCGCAAACAATTTTTTAAAAGCTGGGCATGGTGGCACACCCCTGTAATCCCACCAGCCAAAGAGGCTGAGGCAGGAGGATCCCAAGTTCAAAGGCAGCCTCAAAAACTTAAAAAGAGGTGCTAAGCAACGTGAAGAGGCCCTAATCAACTTAGTGAGACCCTGTCTCTAGGACTGGGAGTATAGCTCGGTGGTAGAGCACTCCTGTATTCAATCCCCATTAAAAAAAAAAAAAAAAAAAAATCTTCCTGACTTTAAAGCACCTCTCCCAACTCAAGCACTCTGATATTTGACTTTTAATGAAAAAAAAAAAAAAAAAAAATGTAAGCCCCTTATTAAGGGTTCACCCTCCCAAATACCTGTTTCTTCCCACATGCGCAAGATTCCTAACCAAATCAACCATCAAATCAACAATCACCAACTACCCAGCACCCTCAATGTGCCTGGGAATCAGGGTGGCCCAGAGCCCAGGGTAATGCCTTTCAAGCCTTCCCCTTCTGAAACATATGGGTTCCATCTTGGAAATTCTGAAGGCAGTGTTACGGAAGAAGGCAAAATCCCCTTCCTCTTATCGTTTTTTTCTGACAAAGGATTGGGGGCGGGGGAGCAGGGCTTGGGGGTGGGTATAGGCTCTCACTGGGCCATTCCTCTAGGTTCCAACAAAAACAAAAACCACCCAAGATGAAGGGAATGTGCAAGGGAACGGTTGGCGGAAGCATTCAGATGGTTTCTGGGCCTGGGTTCTCAGGGACTCTCCAGAAGTCAGAGCCCTGAGTCTCTACGGGTCTATAAGGGGAAGGGCGACTGGGTTCCCAAGAGTTCTAATATCCCCGACTCTTGAGAGAGCAAGGCCAGGGCCTGGGGTAGCTCGGTATAGGGGTCTAGGGAAAGGCAGGACCCAGGTCTTGGGAGGGCGGGCACTGGAGCCCACACTTTTGGTGACAAGGTCCCTGAGTTCTGGGAGGATGCGACCAGGAATCTCTGAGAACCCTGACGCGAGTTCTCGAGGTAGGATCCGGGTTTCTGCCGAGAACGCTAGGGATCCGCGCAGAACCGCGCGATGGGGGAAGATACCAAGGGCTCTGACTACCTGAGAGGCGCGGGACCGTGGGTGGCGGGGGCAGGCCCGGGAGGCCCTGGAGCCCCGGGAGGGTCGCACAACGCGGACATCCCGCAGCCCTACCCCAAGCCCGACGCGGGAGCGGCAGAGTAGGCGGCGCATGCGCGCTGACGGGAAACGCGAAAGAAACCCGCGACGAGGCTTCTCAGGAAAACTAATCCGGCTATGTCTGGGACCCTAGTACATTGGTTCCGCATCGCATCTTGATAGCGGGCAAACCATGTTTTTGCAAGGGCTATGGACACAATTAAGCTGGCCGTGGCCCTTCACGGTGGTATTTATTTTTCCTGAATCCGAAAATACAAATGTACAACTCGCGAGCTTTTAAAAAAATGAAGCACCAGGGATTGGGGTTGTGGGTCGGTGCTTGCCTGCCGTGTGTGAGGCCCTGGGTTCGAATGTCAGCATCGCAAACTAATAAATAAAAAATAAAGGTTCATCGATAACAACAACAACAAAAGAATAATAATAATAAGAAGAAGAAGCACCAGGCCTCGGGATGTAACTCAGCAATAGAGCGCTCATCTACCATGCACGAAGCCCTGGATCTCAGCACAAACAAAACAAAACTAAAAAGCAATTAGAGAAGGGGAAAGCGGAAAAGAGAAGGAAAGAAAGAAGAAAAAATTCATAAGAAAAACAGAGATACCAAAACAAACTGGGCTAAATTGAAGGGGTCCTTCCAGTCATAGACGAGAACAACCTTCTATCAGTCTTCCTTGCTTAAGCTTTCCTACCCGCCCCCCAATTTCACAACAACATGGGGACCTTCCCCACATCTGACAGAGACAGAACTTGTTAATTGTTATGTATTTATGCAGCCAGTACACTTCATCAAGAGTTCCCAATTCAGCTGGTCTACCTAGATCAATTTCCAACTATTCAACTCATTAGCTGTGTGTGTGTGGGGGGGGAGGTGCTGGGGATTGAAACCAGGGCCTTAGTGCAGGCAAGGCAAGCACTCTACCAACCAAGCTATATCCCCAGCCTGTTAGCTGTGTACTCTACATGACCTCTTCATGCCTGTTTTCCTCTTCTGGAAATGAAGAACCAATAATACAACTATCTCACAGAGTTGTTAGGAAACTTGAAATGAGGTAAAACATTCACTGTATAGCACTTTAATGCCTGCAATGGTAAACACTATAAAGTATTAGCTATTTTTACTGTATTTGTTGAGCAAACAAAAAAGCTCTTTGACAATAAAAACCTAAATTTTTTTCTCTTTTTCTTGGCCATGCTGGGGCTAAAACCAGGGCCTGGAGCATACAAGGTAAGTGCTCTATTATTGAAATGCATCCCCAGCTCCTGTTTTGTCAAAAGCAATACTCTTGGGGCTGGGAATATAGCTCAGTGATAGAACACTTGCCTATCATGCACCAGACCTTGGATTTAATTCCCAAACACTGCAAAAAAAAAAAAAAAAAAAATAGTGTCTCCCTGGAATTAGTATATTCTTAATACTGTGAAAGCTGGGTTAGATGACACATGCATGTAATTCCAACCATTCAAGAGGCTGAGGTTAAGAGGATCTATGTTTGAGACCAGCCTCTTGGACTTTAGGAGATCCTGTCCAAAAAAAAAAAAAAATCCTGCTGTGGTGGTGTATACATGTAATCCGAGGGACTGAGAAGATTTAGGCAGGAGTATCAGCAAAGGTTTTTGCTGTTGTTTTGGTTTTTATTTATTTTACAGTAGAATGCATTTTGGCATATGGTATACAAATGGAGCACAGCTTATTCCTCTGGCTGTACATGGTGCAGAGTCACTCCAGTAGTGTGATCATACATGTATATAGAGTAATGTCCTATTCTACCGTCCTTCCCATCCCCACAACTCCACCTCCTCTCACTCCCCTTTACACAAACCAAAATTCCTTTATTCTTCTCTACCCCCCACTATGGATCAGCATCTCTGATAGATTATCAGAGAGAATATTTGCGATTTGTTTTTTTGGGGATTGGCTTATTTCACTTAGCATGATATTCTCTAGTCCCATCCATTTACCTACAAATGCCATAATTTCATTCTTCTTTAAGGCTGAGTAATATTCCATTGTGTATATATACATTTTTTTTTAGGATCAGCAAGTTTGAAGCCATCTTCAGCAATTCAGAGAGGCCCTCAGTAAACTTAGTAAGACCCTGTCTCAAAAATATTTATTAAAAAAAAAAAAAAGGAGCCGGGAGCAGTGGTGCATGACTTTAATCTCAGTGGCTCAGGAGGCTGAAGCAGGAGATCAAGAGTTCAAAACCAGCTTTCTCAAAAGCGAGGCATTAACCAACTCAGTAAAACCCTGTCTCTAAATAAAATACAAAATAGGGCTGGCAATGTGGCTCAGTGGTTGAGTGACCCTAAATTCAATCCCCAGTACCAAAAAAAAAAAAAGGCGGAGGCCAGATGTGGTGGTACATGGCCTGTAATCCTAGTGATTTGGGAGGCTGAGGCAGGAGGTTCACAAATCACAAATTCAAGTCTAGCCTCAGCAAACTTGCAAGACTGTCTCAAAATAAAAATAATAATAATAATAAAAAGGACTGAGGATGTGGCTCAGTGGTAGAAGTTTCCAGAGTTCAATTTCTGTACTTGCAAGGGGTGGGGGTGAATGTTTGCAAAAGCATATGGATGAGGGGGCAGGTGTTGTGGGGGGCTCAGCAGTATAGTGCTCACCTAACATGTGCAAGGTCCTGAGTTTCATCCTCAGCACCAAATAAAAATAAATAAAATAAAGGTATTGTGTCCAACTACAACTGAAAAAAAAAAAAAAAAATATATATATATATATATATATATATATATATATATATATATATATATATAAAAAGAGGGTATGGATGAAGATTAGAGAGCTGGGAGATGAGTGATATTTTCTCTGGTTTTGTATGTTTGAAATTTTTATACTAAAAATACAAATTTAAAACAATTTTATGGCTGGGATTGTGGCTCAGCGGTTGAGCGCTCGCCTAGCGCATATGGGACCCAGGTTCGATTCTCAGCACCACATAAAAATTAAAAAAAAGGCATTGTGTTGTGTCCATCTACACCTAAATATATATATATATATATATATATATATATATATATATATTTTTTTTTTTTTTTTTTTTTTTTTTAAGGGACTGGAATGGTAGAATGCTTGCTTCACAAGTGTGAGACACTGGGTTTGATTTTCAGTACCACATATAAATAAATGAATAAGTCCATCAACAACTAAAACATTGTTTTTAAAAAATAACTTTAATACATTCCTTTTTATTTAGACTAAAATTAAAATTCCAGGTTGTCTACATTCTCCCTTGTGTATTTTTTAATATATTGAACCCAGATATGCTTTACCATTATGCTATAGCCTCAGCAGTTTTTATTTTGAGATTTTTTTTTTTTTTTTTTGAGATAAATTGCTTATGGTCTCAATAATGTTGCTGTAATTGGCCTATAAACTTTGTAACCTTCCTGCCTCAGCCTCCAGAGTAGCTGGAATTAAGGTACCAGGCAAGTGTATATTCTTGCTTTATCCCCAAAGGCCTCTTAAAAAAAAAAAAAAAAAAATTTGCCTCCAGTCTCCCTTGAATATGTATCTACTTTCCTACATAAACCTCTATAGATGCCTTTGAAAAAAAATTGAAATTCTGTAAAGGACTTAAGTTTTATGATCCTTGCCTCTCTCTACAACTTCATCTTTTTTCCATCTCCCCTTTTATCACTTCACTCTAATCTACACTAGAGTTGACAGTTCTAAGAACACAGCAAGCTACTTTTTGGCACTAAGCACAGGAGTTAGAAGAAGAAAATAAAGAGTGGGAGGGAAAAAACGTGTGAAGTATGGATGTACCCTTCATTTTCTTGTTACTACATCCGAATACAGTTCAGTTTTTTCTTAGGGGGCAGGTACTGGGGATTAAACCCAGAGGCACTTCACCACTAAACTATATCCCCAGCTACATCTTCAGTCTTTTTTTATTTGAGACAGAATCTTGCAAGTCATTAGGATCACAGACATGTGCCACCATGCCTGCCAGTGTTTCAAACAACTATTTTTCCTTTCTGTATTCAAAACTGAAGGGCAGAAGATGTAGCTCAGTGGTAGAGCACTTGCCTAGCATTTGTGAGGCCCTGAACATCATTCCCAGCACCACAAAACAAAACAAAAACAACTTGACAAAGGAAAATGCTAGGTGAGCCTGGCAACAGAAAGCAAGGAAGAGCTCAAATACAGTGATTGTGTAAAAGGTCACAGGGACCACATTGAACAAGCTAGTGCTGACTAATTTTGGCACAATGACCATGAAAAAAATGATAATTATCAATGTTAACACACTGAAAAAAATCCATAGTAATTCTAAAAAGCAAGGTTGGGGCTCTTCTCCGCTGACTGTCATAGGAATAATACGAATAAATGACAGAATTAGAAAATCACTATTCTGCAACACAGTAATAACTAATCCAGGTAATCACCATGAATATTAACAGCGCTGAGTGATGCCATTGGTAAATATTCATACTCATTAATTCCTATGGATTAATAAGTAATCCATACATTAATTACAAAGAGTATGTTTATTTTCCCTTGCCACTTAGAGTTACCATTAATGAAACAAACTAACATTATAACAGGGAAGTATATAAATCATTTATGTAATTTTTGTCTAAAATACTTATTTATCCTAAATTCAATGAAATATTCATAAAAACTCAGACAAAAACAGATTGTGGAATATTCTCAAATAAAATTAGGTTGTACCCTTCAAAATTATCATCTAAGACAAGCTAAGGGAGTACTTTTTCTGGATTAAAGTAAAGACATGACAAATGCACTATGTGATCCTTGATTGGCTCCTGGATTGTCGGGGGAGAAAAATGACTAAGAATGTTATTGAGAGAACAGGATATTTGAATATGAAAAACTAGCTATTTTTTTATTTGTAGTTGGACACAATACCTTTATTTTTCCATTTGCTGAGGATCAAACTAGGGCCTCATACGTACTAGGCGAGCATTCTACTGCTGAGTCACAACCACAGTCCCCAAACTAGCTATTTTATGAATATTAAAAATCATAGGATTGGGGCTGGGGATGTGGCTCAAGTGGTAGCGTGCTCGCCTGGCATGCGTGCAGCCCGGGTTCGATCCTCAGCACCACATACAAACAAAGATGTTGTGCCCGCCGAAAACTAAAAACTAAAAAATAAATATTAAAAATTAAAAAAAAAAATCATAGGAGCTAGGGTTTAGCTCAGCGGTAGAGTACTTGCTTCGCACATGTGAGGCACTGGGTTCAATCCTCCACATCATATAAAAATAGATATATATTTTTTTAAATCATAGGTGTGGTAATAGTATTTGGCTGTATAAAATAATGTTCTTAGGGATAAAATCTTTACTATATTTTCAAATGATTTTGATTTAGCTAGGACAACACACACATATATTTGCACAGAAAGAGATAAGTGTAGGAAAATGTTAACTAGTCAATCTAAGTAAAGGGTATACAAAGATTCATTATACTTCTGAACTTTACTATAAAGCTGAGGGAGGGGGACTGGGGCTGTAGCTTGATGGCAGAGTGCTTGCCTAACAGGTGTGAGGCAATGGGTTTATTTATTTTAGCACTGCATAAAATAGACATACTGTCCATCTACAACTACAAAAAAAAAAAAAAAGGCTGAGGAAAGGGTAACAATGGACTTAAACCCTCCCCATGAAGATTAAACAGGGAAGGGAAGAATCATGCCTTTCTTCAGTTGAATGCACTTCTGCACGGGCAGCTTTTCTCTTTAAATACCTCAACCACAGCTTCCCACAGTTTTAAAAGTTAATGCAGGCCTGTGATCCCAGCTACTCAGGGCTGGGAATGTAACTCAGTAGAGAGCACTTGCCTGGCATGTGAAGCTCTGGGTTTTTTCCTTAGCACTAGCTTAAGGAAATAAAGAAGGAGGGGGAAAAAAAAAAAAAAAAATATATATATATATATATATATATATATATATATATATATATATGTTTGGTATTTATTTTATTAAAAACATAATCTAGCAAAGGAAACAGTACAAACATGAAGTAAAGTGACTTGCCCATCCTGATCACACAGGCACCAAGGCAAGACTGGGATCAGGATCTTTAACCCCCTGTCATCCCTACAATATCTCTATTATTATCAGAAATGGAAAGTTAGAGACAGAAGAGACCAGGTCGCCAGAGACTACTTCTCATTATTTTTGCTCAAGTAAGCTCTGTGGGTTCTGTTTCTAGACTGCCTCCATCCATACCCACAGAACTCTTTTCATGACCCACCCTCCATCCTTAGACTTTATCACACGTCAGTCAAAGCTCTAGGGATTAATCATAAATGGGAGTTGGGCCCTCCTCGAATCTTTCTTTTATACCCTCTTCCCTCCCAACATATCCCTCCAGTAGAAGTCAGTAGCCATTATGTAAGAGGAACTGGGATGAGTGAAAGCAAGTAATGCTTTCGCCAAAAAACTCTGAACAACCACAAATCCTGTTGGCTCCAGTTGAAAATCTGGTGGAAGAGATAAGAACCTTAGCTCTCATCCTCAAGATTCTCCATGTCTATATCCTGGGGGGGGTTAATCTTCTTTTGTCGTTTGGGCTGTGGATCACTAGTCCTGGCTGGTTTTGAAGGGACTTCCACTGAGCAAAAGGAAAGAGAAAGAGTTAAGGAGCTAAATAAACCCATGTTCCCCCTCTCCCTCCTTTTGTGCCCTAGTGTCACCTTCCATTGCTGCCTTCTCTTTCTGGGCAAGCCGGATCTGCTGCAGGAGTTTTCTGCGTTTCTTCCCTGACAGAGTAATATTGGCACGTGCACTGGATCTGAAGGGTAGGTAGGAGCAAAGATACCCAGGTTATACTGAACAACCTAGGTCACAAAAGTATTTCTGGCTATGGAAAGTGTCTTTCTATTCAAATCACACAACTGTATAAGTCTAAGGTTGTAAGTCTTTCCACCTTTAGATTTTAACATACTTTATTTGATCTAAATCTCAACACATATCTCAGGACCAAATATTAAAGATAGTACTTAAACATTAAAGTTTAGTTTGTAGTCGTCGCGTTGCTTGCTCTTGACTAAAACACTCAGGGTTACTCCAGGGGAACTAGGCTGTGCAAAATAACCACACAAGAGACAGAAATACCTTTTTCTTTGGGGGTGCTGTGATAGCTCCTTTGACCTTAAGGGTCCGCAGAAAGAGAGAGAAAGCAGGTGAGCACAGGCTGACCCCTTTTATTGAGCAGAAGCCATTCAAATGAGGCAAGAGGTCAGGTTTCAAGGGACCCAGTCTAGCTTTATGATGTCTGCTGTCAGCAGGTTGACTGACATCTAGGAAGGCCACACCCAAGGGCAGAGTAAGAAAAGGGGACACACAAAGGGAGTCTCCCTGGAACATTCTATCCCAAATAGGGTAAGGGGTAAAATTCACAAAGGAACAGGTGAGCTTAGCTTGACTCATGGAGCTTGAGGAAGGCATGCCTACCCATGAAGACACATTTGGTTGCATTATTTCTACCCTCAAGATCGGGGTTACCATTTTCAGCAACTTAAAGAGTAGCCAGATCATGGGGGGGGGCGTGCAGATGACAGTGCCTTAACCAATCAGGAGGGGAAAATTGCTGGTTACATGACATGGCAGCCTCCCACATGTAGTAGGTACTCTTAAATATATTTTTAAAATATTTTTTTACTTGTAGATGGATACATAGTATCTTTATTTATTTTTATGTGGTGCTGAGAATTGAACCCATGCCTCACGTATGCAAGGCAACTGCTTTGCTACTGAGCTACAGCCCCAGCCCCAGTACTCTAAATATTTTTAAGAAGTCAATGAAAGGAGGTAGAAACTAATTAACAGGGCCAGGTGAGGGTGGTGGTCCACACCTGTAATCCCAGTAGCTCAGGAGGCTAAGGAAGGAGGATGGCAGGTCCAAGCCAGTCTCAGCAACTTAGAAAGGCTGTCTCAAAATTAAAAAATAAAAAAGGGCTGGGGATGTAGCTCAATGTTTGATTTTGCTCTGAGGCTCACTCCCAGGTAAGAAAAAAAAAAAAAGATAAATAAAGTAATTAGTGGGCTGGCCAAGATGGCACAGGCTTGTGATCCCATCTGGAAGCCAAAGCAGTAAGATTACAAGTTCGAAGCCATACTCTGCAACCTAACCAGACTCTTTCTCAAAACTAAATATTATAAAGGGGATGGGACATAGCTCAGAGGTCAAGCCCCCTGGGTTTAATCCCCAGTACTGAAAACAAACCAACAAAGTGATTAATGGAACAGGTAGTCTTTCCCAAGACTCAGCAGCGTTGAAACTGCTATGAAAAATCCTACGTGTATCTTTGGGAAAATTCAAGTTATGCACACTTATCTACACACTTTTGTTTTCTTTATGTAATATATGTATATATACATATACTTTTATTTTCCTTATGTAATATATATTTTTTATTTCTCTCTCTTTTTTTTTTTAGTAACCAGGGATTGAACCCAGGGGTGCTTAACCACTGAGTACATGCCAAGCCCCCCCACCTTTTTTTTTGTGGTGCTGGGGACTGAACTCAGGGCCTTATGCATGCAAGGCAACACTCTACCAACTGAGCTATATCTCCAGCCCCTCCGAGCCCTTTATATTTTTTATTTAAAGACAGGGTCTCGCTAAATTGCTGAGGCTGGCCTGGAACTTGGGATCCTCCTGCCTCAGCCTCCAGAGTCACTGGAATCAAGATGCGTGCGTGCCAGGCGTGGTGGTACACGCGGCTCTGGAGGCTGTGGAAGAAAGATCTCGAGTTCAAAACCAGCCTCGGCAATTTAGCGAGATCCTAAATAAAATACAAAATAGGGCTGGGGACGAGGCTCAGTGGTGGAGTGTTCCAGAGTTCCATCCCTGATACCCACCGCCTCTCAAAAAAAAAGGGGGGGGGGGGGCGTGCGCGCAGATTTACTACCAATACCTAAATTAATATAGATTGTTACTAGCGCTTGGGAGAATTAACAGCCTTCCTGAGATTCTCATTAGGGTCGAAGATCCAAAGAAAGGCAGAACAGCCGACAAACGTTCCCTACATAAAAGCGAAAGTACAAGGAAAGCTGAGTGATGGCGGCTCCGGAGCTACGGCCGGAGGTCTAGTACTCACGCCCGCTTCTTGAGGTGATGCCGTGTGATCAGCCCTTCGTCTATCACAGCCCCGACCACCTGATGCCTCAGTCGCTTCTCCCGGTTCAACACCCGCCGGCGTTTGAACAGCTTCTTCTTCAGCTCCTGCAAGGGATAAAGATGCGAATCAGGCTGAGGCCGCGCACGAACACAGATACCCAGAACCACCACCGCGGCGATCCCAGTCCCCCATCAATCCCATCTCGGGCGACAGAAGAGGGCTCCCGGAAGCTTGGAGAAACAAAGCAGCAATCCCACAAAAATCACCGTTCGAGGCCGGTTGATCTTCCCCCCTGGACCCCCCATGAGTGCGACCCCTCTCGCGTCCGGGGCACGCACTTCCGCTTCACGCCACTGCCCCAGGGCTCCACCCCCGCCCTCCGCGAGCCAATCGGAGCTCGGTGGCCGGTTCTGGGCGTACATAAGGGAGCTCGACAGGGTTTGCTTCCTTTCCGAGAGCAACTACCTAGTAAGTGTGGGCTGTTCGCTGGGAGCCGGAGGCTTAGCTGAGCTGGTTGTGGGTGGGCTTGCGGGCCTCCTTTTCTTGGCGGAAACCAGGCGTGCGGTCCTGCTTCCCGTTATGTACGGAGGTAGAAGGAAAGGGTTCTGTCCCCTCGGCGTCATGTCTTCGGTGCCGGCGGTTTCCTGTCTGCCGGTTCTATCCTCAAGCGCCGAGACAAGGTTCTCCTTGGAGCAGCACAGGACTGAGGTCCAGCGGTCTGACAGGGTGCTCACGCCATCTTCTTTGGTTTCAGATCTGCGAATACCACCGCAGGAGCGTGAGCTGTCGTCTACCCTCTCTTCCATTCACCATTGCAACCAATAAAAGCTGTTCTTACTGGTAAATCTGTGTGCGTTTTTTGTTGTTTTGGTTTTTGTTATTTTTTCCCTTCGAGGCTGCGGATTTTGGAAAGGCTGTACGCATTTTTCAGTGACACGGAATTTGCGGATCTTCCCTTGAGCTCAGGCCTTGTAGCAGTTCAGAGTGCACTTAAAGGCAAGGTTCTTAGGCTGACCTTGAGTTTGCC
This sequence comes from Marmota flaviventris, assembly GCF_047511675.1. NCBI lineage: Eukaryota > Metazoa > Chordata > Mammalia > Rodentia > Sciuridae > Marmota > Marmota flaviventris. The sequence continues at coordinate 10,305,802 of NC_092506.1, read as the reverse complement.
GGGAACTCCGGATGGCTGCGTTGCGCCGAAAACTCCTACTCTTGGGGCCCAGCCGCGCCTTGGCGGGTAAGAAAGATAAGTTCCTAGTGACCTGGGGGATCTAGTACCTGAAATTGTGGCTTTTAAAACCCCCGATAGCTCTACGCACTTGTACAAGTCCCTTCTCTCAAACATACATAGGCACTGTTTTTTGCAGCGGTGAGACAGAACTCCAGCACTGGTGACACATATCTTCCTCCACCCTTGTTCATAGGTTCCCTGGCCGGTAGTTGCCTGGCAGACCGCTGCCTCTGGGATCAACTCCATGCTCAGCCTCTGGGCAATGGCCGTACCTTTGACTGGTTCTTTGGATACGAGGAAGTTCAGGAACTCCTACTATCACTACTGCAAAAGGCACCAGCTGCCTCTCCACCGCGGGTGCTGGATGTGGGCTGTGGGACCTCAAGCCTATGCACAGACCTCTACACCCAGTCCCCATACCCTGTCAGTATTCTAGGGGTGGACTTCTCCCCTGTGGCTGTGGCCCATATGAACAACCTTCTGCAGGGTGGCCAAGGTCAAACACCCCTATGCCCTAGGCACCCTGACTCCTGCCTCCAATTTATGCAGGCTGATGCCCAGAATCTGGGGCCTGTGGCTGCCTCAGGCTCCTTCCAGCTATTGCTGGACAAGGGCACCTGGGATGCTGTTGCACGTGGTGGTCTGCCTGGAGCTCACCAGCTGCTATCAGAATGTTTGAGGGTCCTAAGCCCCAAAGGGACCCTAATTCAATTCTCAGATGAGGACCCTGATGTGCGACTGCCCTGCCTAGAGAAAAGATCTCATGGTAGGACTGTGACTGTGCAGGAGTTAGGCCCTTTCAGGGGCATTACCTACTTTGCTTACTTTGTTAAAGGCTCTCATTAAAGATTGTCTTACCCATAGTGTTTTCTGTTGGAAAGAGCTTCATCTTGGGAATATGCATGGCTGAGCTGGGCATGATGGCACATGCCTATAATCCCAGTGGTTTTAGAGGCTGAAGCAAGAGGATCTTGACTTCAAAGCCAGACTCATCAAAGGCAAGGCACTAAGCAATTCAATAGGACCCTTCCTCTAAATACAAACTAGGGCTGGGGATGTGGTGCCCATGAATTCAATCCCCAGTACTGCCCCCTTCCCCCCCCCCAAAAAAAAAAAAAAAAACTAGGTGAAAAGTTGAAGGGAAAGACAATGCTTACCCACAAAGCTCCTGAGAAGCAGGAGATGAGAATATTCTACAAAGCAGTTTCTAGAGACAGGAGACTATTATTGGGTCCCAAAAACAGGGAGTGGGGGCTTCCTGATATAACCTGTCCTCAGGAATACAGGGGCATCTTGCTCTTCCTGTTCCCAGCTGAGTCTAGGGATGTTCTAGGGGATATCTGAAGTCCTCTGGGTTCCAAACCCAATCTGAGGGAAGAGGGGAGTAAAGAGCCCATTAACAGTAAAAAACATTCCTGATATTTAAAAATCATAAAGCTGGGCATGATGGCTCATGCCTGTAATCCCAGTCAGGAGCTGAAGCAGGAGGGTTTTGAATTCAGAGCATCAGCAAAAAGCAAGGAACCAAGCAACTTCAGAGAGACCCTGTCTCTAAATAAAAGGCAAAATAGGCCTGGGGGTGTGGCTCAGTGATCAAGTGCCCTTGAATTCAATCCTCAGTAGTGGGGTGGGGGGGAGCCTAACTTCATAACTTTGATTTATAAAGAGAAAGTGTCTCATTGGATTATTCTGAAAATCATGAGGTAAAAGTGTATAGCACAGGCAGCCATGGCTTGTGCCTGTAGGATCAGAGTTCAAGGCCAACTTCCGCAATGAGACCCTGTCTAAATAAAAAATAAAAGGACTTGGGGATGTAGCTCAGTGGTAAAATGCCTCAGCTCAGTGTATCCAATACCCAGTAGCTCCTCTTCCCCAAAATTAAAATACAGATTAAAAAGTATCACCCATTCTGACATGAAACTGCCCTCTTATTGTTCATCAGTCTTGTCAACTGCCTAGACTTTTCTCCTATATTTTTCTCTTTTTTTTTTTTTTTTTAAAGAGTGAGAGAGAGAATTTTAATATTTATTTTTTAGTATTTGGCGGACACAACATCTTTGTTTGTATGTGGTGCTGAGGATCGAACCCAGGCCGCGCGCATGCCAGGCGAGCGCGCTACCACTTGAGCCACATCCCCAGCCCCTCCTATATTTTTCTCTACCACATTCATTTAATACCTTGTGAAGAAGGGGATGCTGAGGATCAAACATGCTAAGTAAGCATGCACTTTACCGCTGGCTACACCTGAAACCCTTTTCTGTGTTTATTGAGTACCAATATGTGCTTGGCCCTGCTATCTGCAGGAGACAGTGAATCCATTTTGGCCCACTCTAGAACATCCAGATCACAGTATCCCAATTGAAACAGTATCCCTTACCTGGTTCTACACTTGGTCCTGGAAGAAGGCCTCAGATTCTTCCTTGCCATCAGTGAGCAGCTGAAGTTCCTTTGACCATTGGAGACCACCACCATCTTCATTTGCCTCCGTGGCTTCCACCACAATACAGGACAGGTGGAACTTTCAAGAGACAATCTAAATAAAGACAATGGGAATGTTGTGCACAAGTTGATTATGAGCCAGCAAGCAGCAGGACACAAGTTGAGGACATACTAACCTGATCGGTTATCTTAAAACTGAGATTGTTACTATTAGGAGTCACATTTTCCAATGGAGAAACCTGGGGCAAGGAACTTAAATGATTTTCTTAGTAGATATCCAGTTCGGGTATTTTCATCTCCGAACTAGAATTTGGTATATTACACAAGTTCCACAGACTTCGTGGTTTAAAAGTAAACAAACGTCAACACCAAGTGTATGTATACCTTGAGGAAAAGTATTAACAACCTATTTGTAAGATAAACAAGAAATAGAAAATTATACCCATTCCCCACCTAGTACTGAGTTGTTTCAGAGTTAAAAGGATTGGGAGGGGCCAATTGATTGATGGGTGTAAATATCCGGAGGAATACTTTGTGCTATTTTGAAAACGGCACAATACTACAGGAAATGAAAGCAGTTCTATTTCTGATTGGAAGACTTCAGAGGACAGAAAATGGGAAACTGTAAAATCAACAATAACCATAAAGACATGCATTCTTGGGCTGGGGATGTGGCTCAAGTGGTAGCGTGCTCGCCTGGCATGCGTGCGGCCCGGTTCGATCCTCAGCACCACATACAAACAAAGATATTGTGTCCACCGAAAAATAAATAAATAAATTAAAAAAAAAAAAAAAAAGACATGCATTCTCCTCCTAGCTTCTAGGCATCCTACTCTGGACAATGGGCCCGGTGCTTAGTCCTTGGTGCCAACAATTTTTATTTTTATTTATTTGATACTGGGGATTGAACTAAGGAGCACTCGACTACTGAGCCACATCTCCAGCCCCATTTTGTATTTTATTTAGAGACAGGATCTCACTGAATTGCTTAGCACCTCGCTTTTGTTGAAGCTGGCTTCGAACTCATGATCTTCCTGTCCCAGCCTCCGGAGCCACTGGGATTACAGGCGTGTGCCACCGCACCATGCTTGTGCCAACAATTTTTATATTATTATCGAACCTAGATGCGCTTTACCACCAAGCCATATACCCAGGGTCTCTAAGTTGCTAAGGCTGGTTTCAAACTTGTGATCCTCCTGCTTCAGGCTCCTGAATCCATGGGATTACAGGGGCGCGCCACCGCTGGGCCGTTTACCAACACTTAGAAGATTTGCTCAACGTCCCCAGGTATTTAGACCCAAGCGCTCAGGATTCTAAATATTTCTAAGGCCAGGCTCTCTATACTCCGGCTGCTTCTCTATGGTTTCTACGGGTCGCTCTAGCCTGCGCAGGGGCCGGTGAGACGTCGTAGCTACCCTCTAGGCTGCCGTAGACTACGGAGGTTGTCTCGTTGGTTGCACTCAGCCATGCAGAGTGTGCAGAAAGTGCTGATGGTAGTAGCGGTGCTGGGCGCTGGGGCTGGCGTGGGGTCCGCGCTCTTTGCTCTGGTAACCCCAGGAGAGCTGCAGAAGCAGGAGATGCTGAAGGTAGGTACAACTGAGAATTCTGAGGAGGAGCGGGCGTACGGAGAACCCTGGACTGGTGTCCTGGTTTGTGAACTCCCTTCCTGTTCCCAGGAGATGCCCGAGCAGGACCCTCGACGCAGGGATGAAGGGAAGAGGAACCAGCAGCTAGTGATGGCCACGCTGCAGGAGGCCGCGGCCACGCAGGAGAATGTAGCGTGGAGGAAGAACTGGTTGGTTGGCGGCGGCGGCGGGAAATCAGCGTGATGCCAGACCTGTCCGAGTGGGTGCTACGACCTTGGTTTGAGCGCAGATCACAGGCAGCCTTTCAGCTCGGTGAAACCGGCGGGGAATATGGACCTCGGATGCCGCACTCCAGGTCCCGGAGAGCGGCCGCCGGGTGAGCATCGTACCCCCTTCAACTCTGCGCTGATTGTGTTAACATCCACATCATTCGCCAAAGTCGTGTCCGGGGTCGGTTATGGTGAACAGAGAGAACCAATAAATTCTGTGCCACCCAAGTGAGCCGTGCAGTCGCACGCCTACTGGTGCTGAGAGATGTGCGGGTCATCGCTCCAGCCGGCTTGGGGAGCTCTGCTGAGCAGGGCTCCGGCTGCCCCGCCCCATAGTCTGAAGTTCTATGGGCTTAGTAACCACATTTTCAAAACGGGTCTTGTTATGTAAGCGTTACTTCTGGGGAAAATCAAGCGACATTCCCGAAATCGAAACTATTCTGGAAAAGCTTGTTAGCAATGGATACTCATAGATGACATCTGTTCTTTGAGGGAGGTTGAAGAGGGGCATCTAGCACATATATGCCTTCTGTGGCCATTACTTAATATCTGGTTAAAGAGGTTTAGAGAGGCTGATTTACTAGGGGTGGTGAAAGAAGCATACTTTTAGTCAAGATCTCCCGAATGTTACAAAACCTGAGTCTGCTCTATTTTGTAAAAGGCCATAACTATCTCCAGGATTATCAATAGATTATCCCTAACTCTGTGGCTCATACCTGTAATCCAACAGACCTGGGAGGCTGAGGCAAGAAGATCACAAGTTCAAGGCCAGCCTCTGCAACTTAACGAAACCCTGGCTGAGAATATGGCTTAGTAACAAAGCACCTCTGGGTTCAATCCTCTGTACCAAACAATATAAATAAATAAAGGGGCTGGGAATGTTCCTTTATATTACTCCTAGGTTCAATTCTGGATACCTCAAATAAAAAAAGGCTAGCCTGCATGATGGTGCACATTTGTAATCCCATCGCCTGAGGAGGCTGAGGTAAGAGGATCTCAAGTTCCAGGCCAGCCTGGATAATTTAGTCAGAGACTCTGTCTCAAAATAAAAATGAAAAGGACTGAGATATTGCTTAGTGGTAGAGCATTTGCCTATCATGTGCAAGGCCCCAAGTTCAATCCCAATACTAGACGGGGTGTGGGGGAATAGGTTTAGAAATGTAAAGGGCCTGACATAGCAATGTAATGGGTCCTCTCCCCTCTAAAGGTTCACACTGTAGTTCTGAATCCAGTTATAGGACCTATTGGAAATGCCACTGAGAATGAGATAAATCACTGGGGTTGCAGCCCCATTGTAGTCAGGTCACTCCCCTATTCATTTTTGGTGCTGGAGATGTTTGAACCTAGGTCCTCAAGCATGCTAAGCACATGCTCTACTAACAAACTACACCCTCCAGCTTTTTTTTTTCTTTAGTTATCAATGGACTTTATTTATGTGGTGCTGAGGATTGAACCCAGTGCCTCATGCATGCTAGGCGAGCACTCTACCCCTGAGCCACAATGCCGGCCCTTCCTTTGTTTTATACCCTGTGATTCCCAAGCAAGATTGCAATTGACAAAAAAACACTGCTTTTATTGAATTGAGTCAAAACAATAAATAAAAGTTGTATAACACTGTGATGAACAGTTTATAATCAGAGATGAATGCTGGTGCTTTTTTCAGCTGCTGGATTGTAGAGTCATGTTCAATACATTTGTTGTAATCTTTATGGTGTAACTGGCCTCTTCCATATGCCCAGGAAGTGAGGAAAAAGTCATAGCTCTTTGACAGGAGACTAAACTGATGTAGCAGCAGTCAGAGAGACCATCATGACTTGGTGAGTCAGGACCTGAGCTCTATCTAGTCAGTCTTCCCGTGGGTATGCAGGTTCTAAGAAATTGCTACCAGTGTCACTTGGGAAAGCAAATTGTGCTTTGGTATCCTGGTCTCTAAGTGGGGACAATTATACCAACACCTAGATAACAAATATTATCTATAAAGCTTAAAACTATGTGTAATCCCAGATACTCAGGGAGCTGAGGCAGGATTGTGAGATCAAGGGCAGCCCAGGCAACCTAGATGCTGTCTGAAAATAAAATTTAAAAAGGGCTGGGTGTGGCTGGCACAGTAGCACATGCTTGCAATCCTAGCAACTCAGGAGGCTGAGGCAAGAGGATTTCAAGTTTGAGGTCAGTCTCAGCAACTGTCTCAAAAAGAGCTGGGATGTAGCTCAGTGATAAAGCATAGAGTTCAATACCCAGAACAAGGTAAAAAGAGAGCTGGGAGTATAGCTTGGTGTTACAGCACTCGCCTAGCATGTACAAGGCCTGGGTTCAATCCCTAGTACCAAAACAAAACTAATCTCCCCTTCAGAAAGTGTATTTGTGAAGTACATAATACCTTCGATTTTTGGTATTGAGGACTGAACCTAGGAGCACATTACCGCTGAGCTATGTCACCATTCTTTATTTTGACATAGGGCTTCACTAATTTCCTTAGGTCCTCCCTAAATTTCTGAGGCTAGCTTTGAACTCATGATACTCCTGCCTCAACCTCCTGACTCATCGGGATTACAGGCATGTGCCACCATCCCAGTTTAACACCTTTTAGTGTCTAGGAAAGCAGCAAAATGTGGCTGACATATTCCTTACAACAGATGCACTTGCAAAGGTCACTAACCTTCCTTTCGATGATTATGGATCACCACTTTAAAAAACTATAATTTTAGTTGCTAATATTTACTGAGCACTTACTAGGTGTGAGGCACTGTGCTCAAGCACATGTCAGTTATTGTGTAACCCTTAGGACAACCCCAAGGAATACTATTATTCCTATTATTATAGTATTATTATTCCTATTCTACTGAAGAAACTAGGTTTAAAGAAGTCAAGGCACACAACTAGTCAGGATTTAAAGTTTATGCACCACTTTACCTGTAGGAGCAAAAGTCGCTTTTGTGATGCATTCTCTCCTTCCCTGGCTCGGCACCTCTTCCCTCCACCTCTGAGGCAGCTAAGACCCAAAGATTTAGAAACAAGTCTCTGTTGGAGAGGAAAGGGATATTCTCCAAGTGCCTTCCCTTTAGCTTCTTTCTCTTCCTTGGTTTTGTCCCTCCCAGCCACTCAGGAAGGAGCCAGGCATATACAGAACTCAGGGTCTATTTATTTGGAAGGAGATGTCAGTGCTTTATCAAAGATGAAGAGGTCAGAGGATGATGATGAAATAAAGGCCCCTCAGCTGGGACATTTCTTGGCCACAATGAGGACAGCAGAAGGCACAAGTCCTAAAGATGGGGGGGGGGAAGGCTTGAGCCACAAGAATACTTGTTTTTTGCTCCCCAAACTCCTGGATTCATGCCATCCCCACAAATCCCTTCTTTTCCCTCCATTCCTCCAAATCCTGGCTTCTGGTCTCACATGCCATACCCAGCTCCTGCAGAGGCCGTTCCATGTCAGCTTCTGAGAAGGCCCGTCTGGGAAAGCCACTAAGCAACTGCACTGGGTCCTGGCCCCCTCCAGGTTCCTCCCCGCGGTGGAGCTCCACATAGAGCCTCACTGCTGCCAGCTGTTCCCGAGCCCGAAATGTTTGGGTCAGTGAAGTTCCATCTGGCAACCTGACCTAAGGGCAAGAGAGATTTCCAGTACTGTTAAGCACCAAAACCAATAAGGAAAAGAGTTAAAGTTGGCCCCTCCTTCTTCTTAGACTAAATCAGTATACCTACTATTTAAAGCACTTAATGAACAACCACTTATGCTCTGCCTTACTAAGTTTGAACAAGTGGCCCCAACTTCCTTGTAATTCAACACAGACAAGATTATAAAAAAAATTTCAGGATAAATTCCACATTGTGAAAGCAGCTATGTAATGAACCAAATGAAAACAATGTAAGTAAAAGGATAAATGCTGAGTAAGAGGGAGGTATGGATTTAAATATGACTGGAGCAGGTGAAATTTGATCTTTCCTAAGAGTGGAACAGGTAGGATTTCAAGTCATGTACAAAGAAGGAAGAGATTTGGCAAAGGGAATGTAACTGAAATAAGCTCTGAGCTGGGCTCCTTATAGGTCAACAAAGGGGTTACAGGAGCAAGACAGGAATCAGAATCAGTACCTGTATGCGACACTGGTCATATTCCCGCTTGGTAGGAGGTTCCTGGCTGGGAGAGGAGGGAACAGGACCTGGCTCTGTCACTGGTGGGGATGGCCGAGAACCCACACTACCACCATACTGGAGAACAAAGTAAAACAGGAGTCAGGCACTTACCCACCCTCCGGAAATGGGTGGTATGGATGGTATTTACTCATGTTTCCCCTTTGAAGCTGGAAAAGGGTTTTAGTATGCCTTTTGCATTATAATCACTGTCTTTTCAACACCCACCTTCTTGGCTCTCTCTGCTTTGTCCCTTTCGATCTTTTCTCGAACCCTCTGTCTGGAATGCAGACAGGAAGAAAATAGGTCAGACCTTAACAAACCAAATGTTGATTTTTTTTCTCCTGTAAACCAACATGCCCATCACCCAGACCTGGCTGCTAACTCTTCAGCCTTTTCCCTCCTCCGCTCCTCAGCAGCTCTGCGCATCTCATCTTCCTGTAGTCTCTGGCGTGCAGCTGAAAGCTCTTGACCTTGTCTCCTGCGCTGTTTTTCTCGCTCCAATGCTTCCCGCTCCTCCCTTTCTTCACGTTCCCGCTGCTTCTGGGCCACCAGCTCCAACATCCTATGTTGCAGAAAGGACACAGTTCAAGAGAAAGGGATACGCAATAGGAAGGGACAGAACAAAATTGGCTGATGTTTCCCAAAATAAATGAATGAAAGAACAGGGGTAGCAGTATAGCTCAGTAGAATAAACGCTTAGCATATTGAAGTTCTAGATTTAAAAAAAAAAACAGAGAATAGAAAAAAGTCAAGGTTCTTCAACCAGACTTGTGTATGTATTGGGGAAGGGTGGAAGATAACCCTCAAAAAAGTTACCTGGGGGCTGGGGATATAGCTCAGCTGGTAAAGCAATTGCTTAGCGTGCACAAGGCCCTGGGTTCCTTCCCCAGCACCATCAAGAAAAAAAAAGCTACTTTACCTCTTGGTCTGTTCTTGTCTTTCCTCTTCAGTCAAAACGGGTTTGCTTTCTCCGGCAGCCGTTCCAGGTCCTACAAACAACCAGTATTATTAACCCCCCCCCCCCCCCCGTCAGCTCCTCGTGTCGGGCCCGCCTGAATAATCACATCACGTCTCCCAGTGAGAACCTTCAGGGCCAACTTGTTCTGAGGGGGTGGATTCCCGTCCCAGGACATGTCCAAGAGGAGTCTCTAGAGGCTCATCCACGTCGGGGTCATCTTCGTGCTCCATCAGCCTGGCAGGGAAATCGGCAGTGAGGTCAGCATGAGACTGCTCCTCCCAGCAGCCCCCAATCCTCCGCCACCGAGTCTGAAGGCTCACCAGTCCATCGCAGCCTCGATGCCCTGGTTCCCTGTGAGGGCCAGAGCCTTCTCCCTGCGGGCAGAAACACCGTGAATAGCGCCTACGGACCATGGTGACCGTCAGGACGGGGCTAGGCTCGGGTAAAGGTCCAGACAGGTCCGCGGTCCCCAGCCTGGCGGGCCGGGGTTGGGTGCTCCCTTACGCGCGTCCCCTGGGGAAGCCCATCTCGATGAGACTCTCCAGAGCCGTCAGCTCCGCCATGGCGCCGCAGCCGCCGCCGCCGCTTCCGCGGGGACCTGATGTGGCAAGAAGGAGGGTGGGAGAGGTCAACGCAAGGGAACCCTGCGCCCGATACCACCGATCGGGCGCTAGATCACTCACCCGGCTCGGGACCCACCGGGGACACCGACAAGAAGAAAGGCGAAGGGAAGCGGAAGTGCCCGAATCTGTTTGGGTCACGTGGGACTGGCGTGGACGGATGCCGCCGAGTGCCAGAAAACTCTCTGGCCCGCCTCCAGAATTTTGCATGGGCGGAAGGAGACCTACCAAATCCCAGAGCTCCCCCACAGTGCGGAAGAAGCGCCCTGAGGCTTGGAAACCCAAGAGCAGAATGAGGCCAGTTCCCGGAGTTTCACACTGCTTCGCCTTCCTTAAATATTAAAATTGTGGCCCTTAGGTGCAATCGTTTGGAAAGTTGTTTGTCAGTATTTCTCAGGAGCCATGGAAATGGGCATGCTCTTTGATCCACTCATCTTCGAGGAATTGAGCCATCCTGTGCCCGATTGCCAAAAGGAATCTTTGCAATACACAGTACCTGAACCTGGATCATCACCTCCCTGCTTAAAGTTTTTCCATGTCACCCCCGTCATCTAGTACAAGCCCAAAGGCTGACTTTCTCTTGCCCCCATGTTTTAGTTTTAAGAGCCCCATCTATAAAATGGACATAATGATGACAGCTATGTAGGTGCCTCGCAAGACGGTATGGCATAAATTATGGTAGTTACTGCATAGTTTCATTTCCTTCAAATTGAGGATAATCTGTGCATGTTGTGAAACAGGCCCTACACCTCATTTTGGCCTTTGCACCTACCAGCTCCTCTGCCTGAGATGTTTGGCCTCTTCTCTCCACTTAGTTATCTTCTAGTTGTTTTTCAAGACTCCGGCCCGCAAGTTCAAGGCGAGCCTCAGCAATTTTGTGAGACACTCTCCCCACCCCCAAGAAACTGAGTGAGACCCTGTCTCAAAAAAAAAAAAAATTAAAAAGACTGGGGGATTGGGGCTGGGGATGTGGCTCAAGCGGTAGCGCGCTCTCCTGGCATGCGTGTGGCCAGGGTTGGATCCTCAGCACCACATACAAACAAAGATGTTGTGTCTGCCGGAAACTAAAAAATAAATATTAAAAAAAAAACTCTCTCTCTCTTAAAAAAAAAAAAAAAGACTGGGGGATTGAGCTCTGTGGTAAAGCTCCTCTGGACTAAATCTCTAGTACTCAAAAATAAAATTTACAAAATATGTTTATCTAGGAGGTAGAATAATAATAATAATTATAATAATAATAAGTTACTCATATTGACTGACAGGGTTGTAGCTCAGTGGTAGAGCACTTGCCTAGCGTGTGAGGCACTGGGTTCAGTTCTCAGAACCACATATAAATAAAAAATAAAGGTCCATCAAAAAAAAAAGTTACTCATATGGAAAATATATGTATGTAACAGGGTTCACTTGATACTTTGACTATCTCTTGTGGCTTTGAAACTTACATGTTTTTTTTTTCTTTTTCCCAATCTTCTTTTCCCTAACCTTCTCCTTCCTGACCGCCTCTCTGATCTTCTTTTCCCTGATCTTCCCTGATATTCTTTTCCTTAAACTTTTCCTCCCCAATCTTCTTGATCTTCTTTTCCCTAATCTTCCCCTTCCTGACCTCTTCCCTGATCTTCTTTTCCCTGATCTTCTCCTCCCTGTTCTCTCCTCCCTGATCTCATTTTCTCTGAATCACCTCTATAAAAGCCCCCTCTCAGGCTGGGGCTGGGGCTCAGCAGTAAAGCTCTCACCTAGTATATGCAAGGCCCTGGGTATTGTGTCCTACTACAACTAAAAAATAAATATTAAAAAAAGAAAAGAAAAGAAATAAAAGCCTCCTGTTCCTGCAAATGAGCAGAATCACAGCCTTTGGGACAGGAGTCCCCTGTGTTTCTCCTTTGCTAGCAAAGCAATAAAGCTTTTTCCTTTTTCTCAAGACCTTGTCTTCATTATTGTATTGGTTTCAAGGACAATGACCGAGCTTTCAGTTACATGTACTTGAGGCTTAGTTGATTAACTCATATTTAATCATCATAACAGTCCCTATTCTGTATTATTATTAGTCATAGGAAACAGGCACAGAAAGATGAGATAATTCATCTAAGATCATAAAGGCAGTAGAAAGTAGCAGAGCTAGAATTCTACCATGCATTGTGTTTCATTAAACCTGTATGCTTTGTTGCCCCTCTCTATGGTAAAATGAAGAGCTTTTGAGTTGGGCAATTTAAGCAGGAATCCTATCTGAACTCCTTAGTTGTAATTTCAAACCCTTTAGGACTTCAAATCTCTCATCTTTGAAAAGGTGATACTATCTCTTGGAATGTTCGTGGTAAGGATTAAGTGAGAGTGCATGAAAAGCATGTCTTTACTAATAATAGAGTGGGTGTCCTCATTCATAAGTGAATGATTGCTGAGGAAATAGTCATTAAATAAAAAGTCACAAGGTAATCACTACAATGTAATGCCACATGTGTTCTAGATAACAATCTAAATTTATTCTAATGGGGGCTGGGGATGTGGCTCAAGTGGTAGCACACTCCCCTGGCATGCATGCAGCCCAGGTTCGATCCTCAGCATCACATAGAAACAAAGCTGTTGTGTCCGCCGAAAACTAAAAATAAATATTAAAAAATTCTCTCTCTCTCAAAAAAAAATAAATTTATTCTAATGGTCTAATCATTTTAAAAATGATCAAATTTTAGAGTATTGCCTATTTCAATTACTTCCAGAGGTGAATGCCTTCTCCTGGGTACTTAAATAAACAGGTGAGGATACACAAACAAGGATGTCCTTAAAACCACACTGAAGAAAATTTAAATGTTCCAACAAAGAGTGATGACTAAAGTTCTTTAAAGTACATTCTTTTGTAGGAAATCATGAGGCCTTTAACATATAAGGAGGTTATGATTTGCCAATGTTCAGCATTGTCTATGACTGAATAATGAGTGAAAAACAAAATATTTGTACTTTGTAAAGAACTGCTCTGCTTCTGGGAGGGGTGGTACCTTCCTGTAATCCTATTAGCTCAGGAGGCTGAGGCAGGAGGATTGTTAGTTCAAAGCCAGTATCAACAACTTATCCAGGCCCTAAGCCACTCAGCAAGACCCTGTCTCTAAATAAAATATTTAAAAGGGCTGGGGATGTAGCTCAGTGTTTAAGTACCTTGGGTTCAATTCCCAGTACCCAAAACAAAACAAAACAAAAAAACTGCTCTACTAAGGGCAATTATGTCTTTTGATGCACATCAAACCAAAAGCCTTGTGCATGCTAGGCAAGCACTCTATGATTGAGCTATATTCCCAGCCTAATGGCTTTTTATGTATGTATTTTTTTTTTTACATGGGGATCTAACCCAGGGCCTCTTTCATACTAGGCAAGTGCTCTAGCACTGAAGTATACCCCCAGCAAGGGCAATTAAGGAAGAAGAGAAGTTTCACTTTGTATGTGTCAGTATTACTTGAAACTTGTATGTGTTTGTTTTACAATTAAATTTTTAAAAAGTTAGGGCCAGGGTATAACAGTGGTAGACTGCTTGCCTAGCATGCACAAGGCTCTGGGTTCCATCCCCAGCTCTTCCTGGGTTGAGGGGGAGGAGTTGTAAAACCAGTAAAGGTGAGGTTTATACTATGTAGCAACACAAAACAGGCTTTTCTATACCCAGCTTTCTTTTTTCTTTCTTTCCTTTCTTTCTTTCTTTCCAGTTCTGGGGATTAAACTCAAAGGTGCTCTTCAACTGACCTACATTCCCAACACTTTTTAATTTATTTCATTTCATTTATTTACTTATTTATTGTGGTGCTGGTGATTGAACCCAGGGCTTTGTACATGCAAGGCAAGCACTCTACCAACTGAGCTTTCCCCACCCTTTTTAAAATATTTTTTTAGTTGCAGATGGACATAGTACCTTTATTTTATTTATTTATGTGGTACTGAGACTTGAACCCAGTGCTACTCACATGCTAGGCAAGTGTTCTGCCACTGAGCTACTCAACCCTATCCCCCCGCCCCTCCTTTTTTGAGACAAGCCTTCCCTAAATTGCAGAGGCTGGCCTCAAACTTGTGATCTTTTCACCTCAGCTTATGGTAGCTGGAATTATAGGTGCTACATTCACTTAATTTAAAGATAAATTCAAGATGTGATTGCCTGAGGCATGCCTGTAATCCCAGTGGCTTGGGAGGCTGAGGCAAGAGGATCACAAGTTCAAGGCAGCCTCAGCAATTTAGTGAGACCCTAAGCAATTTAGCAGGCCCTGTCTCAAAATAAAAATTAAAAGGGCTGGGGATGCGGCTCAGTAGTTAAGTGCCCTGGATTCAACCCCCATTACCAATAAATAAATAAATAAATAAATAGAAAGTATGTATATGACTATGAAAAATAGATATCTACACAGAGAATTGAAGGGATCATGAAAAGTGACAATTTCTTTTAAATTTCCTTTAATGTTATCACAGTTGGTATACAATAAACACAAATGGGGGATTCCTTGATATTACTGTTGATTTGTCTTATTTTAATTAGCAAGAGCACTAATGAACTTGTGCCCAACAAAGGCTCGGGGCTTCCTTCTCTTCTGTTATCCCATCTCAGTCCTTAATCTCCACCCTCCTCAGAAACAGACTCTGATCCAGATATGCTCATCGGGTAACTTGAGGAAAGGTCAAAGAAGACTGTGGCTCCAATCAGAAAATCTTATCCTGCAGAAGCTTATTCTAGAATGCCACTTAGGCTATGCAAAGTGCCAAAGTGGCAGTGTCTTTTTGTCCCCCCCCCCCCCACCTTCTGAGGATTGAACCCAGGGGTATTCTACCACTGAGCTACTTCCCCAGTCCCTTTTTTTTATTTTTTAGTTTAAAACAGAGCCTTGTTAAATTGTCCAGGCCACCAAGCCCAAGAGCAGAACCCTTTGAGGGTGTATGACAGGGGCTGACTTACGGCAGCCAAAGGGCAAATCTGGCCTGCTCACTGACATATAAGACCCATAAGACCTATGAGCTAAGAATGGGTTTTACATTTTTTAATGGTTATATTTTAAATGACTAGATAAGTACCTACATAATATCCTCAATGTTATACTTTTTTTTTTTTTTTTTTTTTTTTTGGGGGGGGGGTGCTGGGGACTGAACCCAGGGCCTTGTGCATGTGAGACAAGCACTCTACCAACTGAGTTATGTCCCCAGTCCCCTCAATGTTATACTCTTAAACATACAAAACCTACTTAATAACTCTCTGACCCTCTCCACTTGTCTAGCTTTCAGGCAGGAACAAAGTGGCAAGCCCTGACCTAAATAAACTCTCAGTTCAGAGACCCCCAGCTGCGGCCCAGTTGTCTGGCGCCAGGCGGCAGCGGGCTGGCCCTTCTGGGAGCCAGCTGGTGCTCCATGTGGGGCTGGGCTGCGCGGGGAAGTCCCCCAGACCCTCATCAGAGCGCCCCTGCGGCTTGGGCGGTGGCTGCGCGGCGCGGGCAGCCCCAGCGCTCGCGGAGGCAGAAGTGCCAGATCAGGGCGACGCAGCTTAGCAGAGCCAGGGCTGTGCCCACCCCCACGGCCGCGTGGATTAGGGTGACCGGTCTGGGTGGCACGGTGAGCCGGCCGCAGGGCCCGAAGGCCGGGAAGGATACCTCCTCGAGGTCCTCCCCACCTGCCTGAGACACGCGGCTCTCCCCGGCCTCATTACCAGCCACCACGCAAACCACATAAGCGCCCCCAGGCTTAAGTCCCTTCAGTTCTGCTCTGCGGACCGTAGTGTTGAGTAGGGGGCCCTTCTGCGGAGCCCCGCTGCCTTCCCAAAGCAGCAGCCGGTAGTGGTGGACCGGGGAGGAGGGGGCACACCAGTGGACCTCGGCGCGGCCCTCTTCGGCCACAATGCGCACTTCTCCTAGGCGTGGCGGGTCCGGAGGCCGGGCAGGGCTGGACAGCCCCGGGCACAGGCAGGCCACCGGCCTGGCCTTCTGCAACTCATTGCAGGGCACCTGCAGGTGGCGGCAACGGTCGTAGTCACAGGGGACAGCCAGGAAAGGTGTGCTCACCGTCTCATCTTCCTCCTCTTCCTCGAAGTCTTGAGGAGTCAAGGGCTGAGCTTTGGGAACCGACAAGGTCAGGGCTAGGAGCCACAGAAGGCAGAGAGAGCCCAGCATGGAGTCTGGAAGGGAAAGGGTGAATAGGTAAAGGCTGTCATCCGTGCCTTAGGGCCCCTGCCTGGATAGAACCCAAACACAACAGGGAACCCAGATGATAAAATAGGTAAGAAGAAGACCAGCTTCTCTTGACAAATGTTCCAAGTTACATGTTTGATTTTGGACAAAATGAAGCTATGGTCTGATATATATCAGAGAAACACATGTGAGCAGCAACATTCGAAGTGCTAGAAAGTTAATGAATAAACAAAATGCTGGGAGGAGAAGGAGGGGAAAGGATTTACTCAGCCAAGAAAGGTGGTAGAATTCCCAGCTGCCACCCAGAGAAAAGATCTAAGTAAACCGAGGATCAGTCAGCAAGACATGCAAAAACCCAACAGGAAGACAAAGTGAGAAAAGACAAAACCGGAGGAGGAAACCAGGATCCTGGACTCTTCATTCCCCACCTGTTATCTGTGTGAATCCTGTCCAAGGAGTCCAGGACCCCACCTGATCGCTCTGGCCCACAGCAGCCCCTCACTAGCGGGGAGACCTTGAGGGAGTGGGAATCTGCAACCAGATGTCTGGGGCTATCAGGTTGAGGAGTCCTGAGGATAGTAGGCCGCGCTGCCTGCACTGTCAGGTTGTATCTTCAATTTTCTTTTGGCTGAAAGCTTTTGTACCCTTCAACTCTGATGTCACTACCTGGCCCCCTTCTCCACTCCCCTCCCCACTGAGTGCCAAGAAGAGGGCTGGTCCGCTCAGAGGGCCTGAGTCACGGGGCCAGGGTGGGGAAAGCCATGCACAGCAGTTTCAGCTGGAGCTCAGGATGCCTGGGTTCTGACAGAGGAGTGGAATGTGGAAAGTGGCCAGGAGCTGAGAATCCAAAGGCTGAAGTCATGTGAAGGGATGGGGAGGGAAATATTGGAGAGGGCCACCTGGCTGGTATAAGAGAGGAAAACAGCTGTGGACAGCATGGGGCCTGGGTTACAAAACGCTGTTTTGGTAAAAATCATACCACATGTATGGCAGTCATTTCCTGTCTTCTGTCTCCCAATGGACAGAGATGGGAGGGGTGTAGGAGCCAGAATGATGTATTCTAGCTCTTCAGACCCGCCCTAAATTATCCCCCTTCCATGAGACAAGTCACATGGATGAAGCGGGAAGCCTGCTAGTGGCCAGGATAAATTTTCTCCTTGTACTTCTTAGACTGTGGAAACAACTGCGCCTGAAACAGTCCAGGTCTGCAGGTCTTCCTGTGGGGCAGAGTTCCTTTAAGGGGCAGAGTTGAAGGTGCCTGGGGCACGCATGGCTGGCCTTCTTTCTTTGGGTAGGGGAGACTGAACTCAGGGATATAGCTCAGTGATAAAATGTCCTATCTTTTTTTAATTTTAATTTTTTGGTACTGGGGATTGAGCTCAGGGGCACTCAAACACTGAGCCACATCCTCAGCCCTATCTTGTATTTTATTTAGAGACAGGGTCTCACTGAGTTGCTTAATGCCTCACCATTGCTGAGACTGGCTTTGAACCATGATCCTCCTGTCTCAGCCTCCCAAGCCACTGGGATTACAGGTGTGCGCCACTGCGCCTGGCTTTATTTTTTGAACAGGGTCTCTGTAAGTTGCTGAGGCTGGCCTTGAACTTGTGATCCTTCTGCCTCAGAGTTAGAGTTGCTGATCTACAGGCTATGTCTCCATGCCTGGCTGGACACAGGGTTTCAAATGGGCCTAAATCTACTTCAAAGAGTCAGGAAGCAGCTGGCACAAAATAGTTTATTGAAGGGAACACAAGGGGAGATCCCAGGTGGGAAAGTGCTGGAATGTGAGGAATCTGTCCTCTTTAGGAGCTGGAGCAGGTGGGGCGCTGTCTCAGAGCACCCATAGAGGGCTCAGAGCTGCCCAGAGTCTCAGGGGCAGGGGCAGACGCAGGGGCAGGGGCAGAAGCAGAGGCAGAAGCAGGCAGGTTGGCGTCAGTCAGCAGAGCAGCATCTTCCCAGGAGCCTGAACCTGGGCCAGGAAAAACCAAAAAAGGAAAAACCAAAAAATCTCAAATGCGATATCAAATTAACCCAGGGTCCTACTCCATCCAGCCCATGCATTCCAGTGTTGGGGACCGCAAAACAAGTCAAGATGGCGCCTGGCAGTTTGCCAGGAGGAGTGGTTTGTGAAGCAAACCACTCCAATAAGGAATCCCCACCAAGCCATTAGGATGGTGGGGATTCCTTATTGGCTGACTGCTGTATCTAGATGATGCTAATTGAGTCAAGCTGTGTGTAATCAGTTAGGTATATATACCTCTGCTGTTCTGCAATAAAGCAGCTCCCGCTACCTTGGGTGCCCGCTACCTTGAGTTCCCGCTCAGTTCCCGCTGAGTTTCCCTACAATAAAGCAGTTCCCGCTTCAACCTTCAAGTTGCTTGTCACCTCCCGGTTATTTTGCCCAGCCGGACTGCGGCATTCCAGGGTGCCCCTCACCATCACTGGCCTCCCGCTCCAGCTCCTCCTCTCCACTCAGGGGCTGCTGGTCTGGTTTCTCCTCCTCAGACAGCTGACCCTCTGTGGCCAAGAGTAGGGCTGAGTCAGACCCAGATGCTGAAGGACAGGGCTGAGATGTCAGGAAGGAGGGATTACTGCTGCACCATACCTGTCCCTGAGGGATCTTCAGGGCTCTCACCATCTTCTGTCACATCTGACAGTTGAGTTGACTCCTCCTGTCCTTCAGGCCCTGCTCCTCCAAAATAAGTAGAGGACAGGATGGGTAGGGTGGCTGTGCCTAGGGGGCAGTGCCTACGTCACCTCCTTCAGCCTCCTCTTCCACCCTTAGCTCAGCATGTGAGTGCTTTTATGCCTCACACTGGAGGCAGGCAGCTCTGCTTGCCTAACCACCTCACCTCCCTAACAGCCCCTCAAACAACACCTTTACCAGGCTGATGAGTAGAGATCCTTCGTTGGCCTTCCTTCTGGGAAGTCTCTCTTTTTCGGATATTAACCTGTAGAAGAGAAAGGACTGAGCAGTGAGTACTGACTTTCCTCACCAGAGATGTCCCTGCCCACCCAAATAAACATCCTCAAAGGAAGAAAAAGGGGTCACTGCCCCTTGCAACCTGCAAAGAGAAGCGATGTCGGGGCCAGATGCCCCCCCACACCCACTGCATGTAGCTGAAGAGCACAATGACGCTGAGGAAGGTAAAGTTGCTGGCAACACCTATGAAGGCGCAGGTCATCGGGAAGTTGTATAGCAGGTACCTGAGGCAGGAAATAGCAACAGGAGTGGAGCAGCCATTACCAAACAGCACCAACTTTCTAATTTCCCAAGCAACTCAACTGAGTTTGGTTAGAGCTAGCCTCTGCCTCCATGTTCCCTGCCCACCCCCTCCCAATTATCAGACCTTGCTGCATCAAGCACTAATAAAGACTAAGGACTCTGGGTAGTCTCAGCATTGCAGGGCCACAGGCAATGGCCTTGATTTTGGCCAATTCTGCTAAGCAAATGAATCAAGACAGTAGCATGTATGTATAGTTTACCTTATTTTTGAAATGGGACTTTTACTATGTTGCTCAGGCTTACCTTTAACTTGTAATCTTCCTATCTCAGCCTCCCAAATAGCTGGGATTTAGGCATGAACCACAATGCCAGACTCATACAGGTATTTTTGACGTTTCCCTGGGAGCCAATATGCTAATGTGCAGCAAGGGCAAGAATCTCTGGCCTTTGAAAAACTCAAACCAATGCTGCTCTGTTAACCTATTACCTTTACTTGGGAAACTCTTCATTTAAGGACAGCATCCAGGAGAGCTGTCAAGGTCTATTTCAGTGGTTCCTCACCTGAGCCCAGTGAAATGGGCATGGATGCGAAGGTAGGCTCCATACATCTGGATACGCTTGCTGTGGATCTCAATAATTGCTCCAGTTGTTGGCACATACTAAGAGGGGTGGAGAGAGGGCAGCATCAAGCCAGGGTCTTGATACTGTCACTCTTGATCCTACCAGCCCCATCTGAAGCCTGCTCTGAAACCAGAGGCTCCTGGAATACAATTCTGGGCTGACAAGAGGGCGGTCTCCTGGTCAGCCTTCACCTCACTCACCGAGTTCTCTCTATAGTCCGCATAGAGTTCCACCTCCAGGAGCTGCTTCTGCTCAGCAAAGCCAAACAGAAGGAGGCTAGAGAAGACCAGCGTGTCAAGCATCTGGAGCAGGTCTGAGCGGTAATGCAGCATCACCTGCCAGGGCCAGGAGGCAGAAATTGGGGTCAGGTATCCAGGTTCCCACAGCTTTCCCCTATCCCTGAGCGGTCCATGCAGGCTGCTCCTCCCTCAGGCTCCCTGCTCCTCACCTCCACTTCCTATTCCCCTGTGTCCACTAAACCATTCCACCTACTCAACCTCTGCCCATGACTGACCACATTTCTCCATTCCAGTACAGCAAAGGCCCCTCCTCTAAGACACCTTTCCAGGTGAAGTGTAACATTGTCTCTGCCTTTCCCCAAAACAGTTCTGTCATCCAGGATGGGATCCAAACCCCAGCACATCATCTGCTTTCCCCCAAGACAGACATTCATGATGAGGTTCTACTGACAGTTCATGCAACAGTGAGATCCCAATGTTGATTAAACATCGAACTGCATTCACATTTCCTCCTACAGTCCTGATCGAGGCAGTTACTATGGTACCCATTTTATACTACTTTATGCCTCGTGAGTTGTCTGATGTTCCGTGGCTGGCATGTTTCTGGTGAGGATCTATCCGCATGGCTCTAGATCTGTTTTCTGAGAGCTGCTCTACTCTTCACGTCTACTCCAAAGCTGGATGTGCTCATGATGTGCTAGGGAGTTTGGAAAATGTTTGTCTTGGTAAGCAGATTTCTCCTCCCTTATCCTGACGTGTCCTCTGACCTCGTGCCAAGATTTTCTCCTGAAGCCCTACCCAGATATTCTGACTCTGCCATCATTCTTCACAACTTCCCAGACAGGCCATGAATACTTACCGAACGGGAAGAGGTGGAGATGATTCGGCCACCTCTGGTGTAGCATGAAACAGTGACCAAAAACATGCCCAAATCTTGATTCACAGGAGACTCTGGCAATTCAAGCTCTAAGGTGATGCGATATGGCTGTCCATACATCAGCACCTGCCCAAAGTAGCCCCCATTTCATTTCAAAAACTGTTTTTTTTTTTTAAATTATACTGTCCAAGTTCTATCTTCCAAATAGTCTGCCACCCCATTGGTTAGCCCAAAGGCCTTCCAATGGTTTGTCCAGATAAGGTGCTGCCCCCTTCTGGTGGCTGGGTACCTCCACTTCCATATCCTATTGGCTCTTCTGAATCAGTCCGAAAGGCTGTGTCATATTTCTTTCCCAAAAGTGAACGGTCATGTTGCCAACTGGGCCATCTGTGACTCAGGCCTGTGCACTGGTGAGGCTGTCCCTCTTGGGATCAGCTGCCCTCAATGTTATTAATTAACCAAGCACCAGAAGTGCTCAGCCTCCCTAGCCAGCTCTCTCACAATCATTGTTAGCAGCAGCATCTTGATGTCATTCTGGGTCCCTAATCTTTTTTTTTTTTTTTTAAATATACCTTTATTTATTTATTTAAAAGTATTTTTCTAGTTGTTGATAGACTTTTATTTTATTTTTGTGTGTGTGTGTGTGGTGCTGGGGATTGAACCCGGGGTCTTGTGCATGCTAGGCAAGCACTCTACCAACTGAGCTATATCCCCAGCCCTATTTTATTCTTTTATATGCGGTGCTGACAATCGAACCCAGTTCCTTATACATGCCAGGCAAGTGTGCTACCGCTGAGCCCCAGCCCCAGACCCTTATTTATTTATTTTTATGTGTACTGAGGATTGAACCCAGTGCCTCATCCATGCTAGGCAACAACTCTACCACTGAACAACACCTCCAGCCTCCCTTTATCTTTTTTTTTTTTTTTTAGATAAGGTCTAAAGTTGCCCAGGCTGGCTTTAAACTCCTAAGTCAGGTGATCTTCCTACCTCAGCCTTCTAAGGAGCCAGGATTATACACCTTAATCTGGGGTTTGAGTCCCTATCTTGGTCCTGCTGGTGGGTGCCTACCATCACCCCTCATACCTTCCACAATGGGAGTTTTTCACTGGTCTAAACCTCAAAATGTTAAGGTTTTCCTAACCATTCCTATATTCTTATAATTGAATCATGTATTTATTTTTTGGTGCTAGGGATTGAATCCAGGGCCTCATACATACTAAACACATGCTCTACGACTGAATTTCACCCCCAAGCTCCTCCAACCCCCTCTAATGATTTTTGTCTAGCAGATGACCCCTCAGAGTGGTATATGAGAAATCAGAGCTAGCCAGGCATAGTGGTGCACACGTGTAATTCCAGCAACTTAAGAAGCTGAAGCAGGAGGATCACAAGTTCAAGGCCAACCTCAGCAATTTAGTGAGGCCTTTAGGTAATTTAGTGAGACCTTGTCCAAAATAAAAAAAATAAAAATGGCTGGGGATGTTTCTTAGTGATTAAGTGCCCCTGGGTTCAATCCCCAGTACTAAAAAGGAGAAAGGGTCTAGGCTAAGTTGCTGAGGCTGGCCTTGAACTCATATCTTCCTGCCTCAGTCTGTGGAGTTGCTGAGATTATAGGCATGCACCACCATGTCCAGCCTTCAAGATCCTTTTTAAGTTCAGGGATTCTATCCTTTATTAGAACTTCCACCAGCTTGCTTAGTCTTTGTATGCATTTATCAGAATTCTCAGGTTTTATTTTATTTTTTTAGACATAGATGGACCTTTATTTCATTCATTTATTTGTATGCGGTGTTGAGAATCAAACCCAGTGCCCCACACATGCTAGGCAAGTGCTCTACCACTGAGCCACAATCCCAGCCCAGAATTCTCAGTTTGTTTAAATCACAATGGCATGTGGCCAGTCCTCTGGCACAATACCCTTTGAAATAACAGGTCACATACTTATCAACTATTTCATAATTTTATATACAAGCCTTTAAAACTCTGGGATGGATGCCATTCTATTCCAATGAAACAGTTGATTTATTCACCTAAATCCAAAACACACTACTGACATTATCTAACAGATATGACCTGTCCGAAACAAGTCATGTCTCACCTGTTGAGAATGAGAATATTCCTAATGTCTGCTGCAGAAAGATCAAAACACACTATTCATTTAGATTCTAATTTCTCTTCAACTTCTGTTTCCTTCCTTTTTTTATATGTATTATTTTAGTTGTAGTTGGACACAATACCTTTATTTTATTCATTTATTTTTATGTGGTGCTGAGGATTGAACCCAGGGTCTCGCACATGCGAGGCAAGTGCTCTACCGCTAGGCCACAACCCCAGCCCCGCTTTCCTTCCTCTTGTCTCGTACTCAATCCCTGTTCTCCCCATCTTAAGCCCTACTATCTCAAGTCATCAAAACTCTAATTAACTTCCCTGTATCTCCCATACTCACCCGATCACGTCCACTTTTAGCCAGCGAGACATTGGCAACAGGAAAGGAGCAGAGTGAGGTCGTGGAGGAATCACAATCGGTCCTAAATGAGAAGGGGGAATGATACTCTGCTAAGTTAGAGTCCACTTATATCTGCAATTCTTTTGGGTTCCTAGGGTTCCTTTCTCTCCCCAATCCTTTCTGATAGGTGAACAAATGTGACCAGTAGATTCAAGATACTAGAATGATTTTTTTTTCAGACTTCCCCCCAATTCTCTTCCTGCTACTTCAGTTTATTGCCTCTCATGGGAACCTACAGATATGGTGTTTCTAAAGACTCCTTTGAAGAACTTGATAAAATATAGATTCCAGGGTCCTAACCCAGAGATTCTGATTCAGTAGTTATAGTCTGGTCCCTATTTTGAGAAAACTCCCCAAAATGGTCTATAGATGACTTTTAAAGTCATTAAACTGATAAATTGTAGGGAAAACTCTATATAGTATGTAGGTATGCAACATATACCTGGGCATGTACATACACTATTATGGCAGGAAAGATCATAGGTTTCTTAGGATCTATGTCCCCTAAAAGTTTAAGATCTACCTTAGAAATTTCAGTGCATGACTAGGGATTCAGGACAGGGGAAAAAAAAAAAAAAGATTGGACCACTGATAATAATGTCCCCTTCAGCTGATTGGTCCTATACCCATTCTTAGGAATAAGAGAAAGAATCTGACAGTGAAGGAAATGGGAAAGAATAAGGGGCCAGGCAAGTAGTAGGACTCTGGGAGTCAAGTTTTTGTACCCAGTCACCTTGTATTTCCACAATCTATTGTGCAGCAGACTATTTGGGATAGGAGGCAGTAAAGTAAAAGGCAAAGGAGATATTTCCTAATACTTCTGCTGAAAGCCAAGTGAGTTTTGAGATGCCCAAGGGGTTGGATTGGTTCAAACTTCTACAGTGGCTCTGAGAGAGGTTTGATAGAACCTAAACAGAACTGACCCGTATTTTTTAACCAGAAATAAGCGACCACAGGTAGAACTAGCACCCTAAAATCCTACCATCCCAGACCTGATCCCGCCTTGGGTTGTGGTAGGTGAGAAGTTCTGTTAGCACAACAGGCTCAAGTTTCCTCTTCTGTAAATGAGGGGACTGAAATGAATAAGCTCCAAGGGTCCTTGCAGCAATTCTCACACAGGATTCCTCCATTCTGACAGAAGTCCCCTCTCACCTATAGTAGAAATGCACAGGGCTGAGGTGGCTGACTGTCGGCATGTAGGAATAGTAGAAGGAGCCATAGAGAAAGACAGACACCCAGAGCAGGAGGAGGATGGTGCAGAAGAGTACCCCAAACTGCAGCAGCAGCCTGCGGGCACGGCCTGCCAAGACATGGCCCACTTCCTGGGCCCACAATAAGGCAGGTACTGGTGGATCATTGACCATGGCAGGGAGAGCAGGGGGTCTAGCCCCAGATTCAGGTCTTGCGTTCTTAGCTGCTCTGCCACCTGGACGCCACCCCTGGCCATGGGATGAGGCAGCTGGCGGTTCCTGGAAAAAAGAAAAAAATGAAAAAAGAATGATTCCTTCCCTTAAGCAGGTGGGGACAAAAAAGACAAGTTAATTAGACTAGGGAAACCAGAGATAGCAGGGTAAAGCAAAGTCATTTTTTTCATATGGCCTTTCTCCAAGTGGTTGGGCTTCCTAGCCAATTATTCCTTCCTTTCCCTTTAATACCTTTGCCCCAGTGTCAGTGCTTCTCAGTTGAACTCTTTCCCCAGAAGCATCTGATTTTGATGCTTGATACTCATTCATAGCTAGCAATACATAAAACAGAGAATGAGCATCTTAACATTCTCTCAAAGCAATTTTATGCCAGGCCCACGGTGCCTGCCTATAATCCCATGCTGGAGGTTGAAGTCAGCAATTTACAGAGATCCTATCTCAAACAAACAAGGGCTGGGGTGTAGCTTAGTGGTAGAGTGACCCTGGGTTCAATCATCTCTTTAACCCACACGATGACACGAATCCACAGTGCCGGGTGGTTGCAAGGAGAGGATGCACGACTTGCCTACGGTCGCACAGCAGGACTCAAAGCCAGCAGCCTAAGAGCAGTCACAATTGCCTCCCGAGCTTCTCTCCACCTCCAGCTGCGCTAGCTTCGGGTAGGTGCTCCGCACGCCCGGCAGGGCGTCTTGCAGCCAACGGCTGCTCCCCGCCAGTCCCCTCGGGCCCGGTGGTGGGCGCGGCGCGGGAGCCCCCACCTAACTGCGCCACCATGGAAACCAGCCCGCCCGCCGCCACAGCACCGCAGACTCACCAGCCTCGCGCGCTGCCGAGGCAACGGCGAGAAGGAATTTCCGGCTGTCGGAGAAGTCCCGCCCCTTTCTGCCGTCAGCCATTGCAGTCTGGGGGCGGGGCCTCATCAGGGGCGTGACCTGACAAGGGGCGGGGGCCCTGTCTCTTCCGGCCCCCCCGTCTCTCTGCAGCCCTACACCCTGGACCATAGGGGCAAGACGCCTCCCTCCAGGCTCCGAGAGATATGCCCCAGGGCATGTTCTGACTCAGCAGAGTCCCCTCAGCCTTCTGCTGGGGCACGGCCCTTTGCCCATACCCTTCACCACCGGCCACTTAACTCCCGAAGCGGGGGGGAGGGGGGGGGACGCGGGCTACGATTTTTATCCCTCAAGGCTCTTAGAAACTGTACATGTCCAAGGCGGGGAGTATTCCTTCAGGGGATGTTGTATTCTGCGGGAACCAGTCCATCCCGGGTGTTGCGCAGGTGGCCGGCCTGCTGTCACTATTTACAAGCGTGTCAATATTGCAGTCTCGCCATTGGTCTCCAGCTCTTAGTGAGTGATCAACCTCCTCTGATCCTAAGTGGACACACTCTCCCTAAAACATTAGTTTAGGTCTTGGCAGATGGCGTCTTATATTTTGTATCTATCTTAAGTTCCTTCACTTTGCAAAATCAAATGTGCGTACATCTTTGCATAATGCTGCAGGCGTGGGAGTACCTATTCAAAATGTCTGAAAATTTTCCAAATCAATACACCTTCCCTCGCTATTTGCTACCCTCCACCCTCCCCCAAGCCCACCTATTTCCAAAATATTTCCACTGACTCCCAAACAAGGCCCCTTACCTCCTCTTTGTCCAATCCTTTGATCTGGTCTCCACACACCTCTTTGCCCCCAGCTTCTCCTTCTCTTTGATCTGCCATTTCTTTAGACATCTTCCTGTCCCTGGATCTCCGACTCAAAAGTCACTTGTGGCTAGACTGTAGTGATCTAGAAGCTGATCACCTGTAGCGCGTCACATTTTCCTGGGTATGGGGAATGGAGGATTCCTGGGAGAGAAACGAAGATTCAGGTGCTAAGTGCTGTGTCAGGGTAGAGAGGAAAGGAGGAGGGGGCCGACTGCCCAGCTGATGTCAGATTTTCAAATGAGCAGGGTCCCCCACAGCCAGTAAAGACTCCACTGCAGGGGCTGTCACAGGCCTAGACCACCCCATTTGAGGGGGGAGTCTGCTTTGGCCTCAGCTCCTTTGGAGAGGGCTTTAGTCCAGGCTTGGGATGCCTGCAGTGGGGGAGGGGCAGGTAGTGAGACAGTAATAGTGGGGGTGTGCTCAGGGGATGCAAGTGGCAGCCAGACTCCCCCACTGGCCAGGCAGTTGGTATGCTCCAGGATTTGAGCAGCTCCTTCTAGCATCCTTCATCCTTCAGGTATCAGGCATCTAGGCACTGCTTGAGCTGCAGAAATTGAGACCACCCCTTCACGGACCTCAGGCCTGACCCTTTCCCAGTAGCCTTTTTTGTATTATCTGCTTCTGCATCAGATATTTTCAGCTGCAACTCCCTGCAGGGTGGGGCACCCCCCCATCTGAGGCAGTTTTTGGTGCCCCCCCTCCCCCACTGACCTTACACTCCAGGGCTGAGGCTGCTGCTGCCGCCTGCCACTTCAGGTGAGTAGGGAGCAGCTTGTTTTTTATCCCATTGGGATTCAAGGAGGGTAGGTGGGGGTGATATGCCCTCCTCATCAGGGTGGGGCTCTTTTTGGGGTTGAGGCTTTTAGAACTGGGAACACACCTGGCTTGAAGGACTGAAAAAACCTTAGATCATTTGCATGTTTGATGACCTGGGGTCCAGGCCATGTGGCCCACCGTCTCCTATTTTTCCACTGAGGAAGACAGGGATGGGACAGGCAACCAGAGAGGGTTGGGATAAGAGGGAAACAAA
Organism: Marmota flaviventris; assembly: GCF_047511675.1. Classification (NCBI taxonomy): domain Eukaryota; kingdom Metazoa; phylum Chordata; class Mammalia; order Rodentia; family Sciuridae; genus Marmota; species Marmota flaviventris. Next base: position 10,277,979 of record NC_092506.1, on the reverse strand, counting down.
ATATTGGGGCATGACTCCACCCTTGTAAAGGTTGGTGAGGAGTAAGCACAGAGGGGGCCTTTTAGCTGAGACAGCTCTGAACTGTCACTCTCTTTTCTCCAGGATGAAAGGGGAGACTCCTGTGAACAGCACCATGAGTATTGGGCAAGCTCGCAAGATGGTGGAACAGCTAAAGATTGAGGCCAGCCTGTGCCGGATAAAGGTGGGTGGGACCCTGGCTTGATTAGTTGGCCAGGCCTTACTGTGTGGTAGGTTTCCAAACCTCCTGATAAGAGATGCTTCTTTCCTCGACTTCCTGAGGTTAGGGGAGGAGGCTGGGGCTCTGCTAGGAGAGCTAACCCCAGGTTTCTGTGGGGATGAGGGAGAAGACAGTCTCAAGGAGCCCTACCCATGGTAAAAGATACCCCCTTTGGAAAGAGGCTGTAGTCCCTTTCAAGGGTTCTGGCTAACTTCCCTTCTTATGGCTGTGTCCTAGGTGTCCAAGGCAGCAGCAGACCTGATGACTTACTGTGATGCCCACGCTTGTGAGGATCCCCTCATCACTCCTGTGCCCACTTCGGAGAACCCCTTCAGAGAAAAGAAGTTCTTCTGTGCCCTCCTCTGAGCTACTTAGTTCCTACTCTCCTCACCTTTCCCTCTCCGTCCTTCCTTAGGTCGGTAACTGTGGAGAGCTTCAGAGGCTCCCCGCAGCCCATTCCTACCCTTGCCCCGCCCTGTGAGGTTATCTGAAGCACAAGACCCTGCTCACCCACATCGACCCCTCTCCTCACCCTCTGCGGCCAACCCCAAGCAACCCGTGACTAGGGCACTCTTAGCTCTACGATCAGAGAGGTTTCTGCCAAACTGCCAGCGTCCTGTCCACGTCCCTCTGTGACCCGTTCAGACAATGGAGAGAGGGACGCGCCAGGTGCCTGCTCTCAGTCACACCGGGAGCTACTGGAAGGTTAAAGCCATTTAAAGAATAAATTCATCCAGAACCTCAGAGGGCAGCTCCTGTGTTAGCATTCTTGGGGTAGAGGATCCTAGACAACAGATTTGCCATACCCCGGAAACAGGGCCAAAGAAGGTTAGACGTTGTCAAGGATGGGAGCTCAGCGGGGCCGGGGTGGCGGCGCATCGCCACTGGGAGAGGTGTTCCAGCGGACACTCAGAAGCTGCGGGGATCGTACACACACCCACACGCGCGCGCACACAGAAGGCAAGTAAGCATGAAACAGACTGAACAGGGTAGGTTTAGGGGGCTGCGGGAAGGTAGTTGCTGGCCGACCCTCCCTTAGGAGCGGAGGGGCGGGGCGCGCGGGGCGGGGCGGACCGGGCACCGCACCGGGGCCGCTTTGTGCTAAGATGGCTGCGCCCGCTGTGTCGCCCAACATGGCTGCCGCCTGGCCGCGCCAACATGGCGGCCTCCACACCCGGCGGCCCGCCGTACGGGATGCTCTCAAAATGGCGGTGCCCGGAACATCGGGCGCTCCCAATATGGACCCTTCTGTGTTCGTCGATCTCAAAATGGCTGCTCCTACCCTTACGAATTCGGTGCCTGCACCCCGCAGTTTTGAACCCGACGACCGCCGCGTGGTGTCCAAGGCACACGGGCAGCCATAAGGATGGATCATGGGACAAAAGGGCTCCAGTTAGCAAGCGTGGCCAGCGCTGATCGCGTGGATTTTAGGGGAAAAATGAAGGTTTCTGTATCTCGCCAAGTAGACTCCCTTTGAGGCGGCAATGCAAAATAGGGGTCTCTTCCTGGCACCATCTTTTTGGCGCAGGCCTGTAATCCCCGCGAGTAAAGAAGCTGATGCAGGGGGATGGCAAGTTCAGGCCAGTCTCAGCAACTCAGCAAAGCCCTAAGTAATGTAATACGATGCTGACTCAAGATAAAAAATAAAAATGGTCAGGGATGTGGCTCAGCAGTTAAGTGCCCAGGGGTTCAATCTCTGATACCAAACAAGGCAAAACAAACAAACAAAAAACATCTGTAACTTTGTTTTTTTGTGGTGCTAGGGATCGAACCCAGGGCCTAGAGCATGCAAGGGAAGCACTCTACCAACTGAGCTATATCCCCAGCCCAGCATCCCAATATCTCATTAACTTAAGGGACCCATTCTTCCTGGGAAAAGCCTAGGCCAACTCTTGTTTTGTGCCTGGACATGCTTGGAGTATAGAGAGGCTGACCTGCTGTAGTAGTAAGGTGACCTGTATTCAGATATAACCTTTCACCCCAGCTTCCCCACCCCTTCTCACAGGAAATCAACAAGGGGAGAGGAAGAGAGGAAACCAAAGGAATAGAGAGTATTTTATCAGCAATTCCAAAAGATGACCTCATGAGCTCCAAGGGTACCCTTGAAACAGCAGCATTTCACTGTTGATGGAATTTCTGAGCCCTAACAGATTCTGGAGGCCATCTAATTAATTCCCTCCCCCTGTAGGCTAAGAAACAGAAAATAACCTGGTTGCACTCCAAACCCCATTTTGTTCAGAAAATCTGCTTAGTTCCTTCTGTTACTTGTGAAAACTACAGGAAGGCTCAGGTCTGTCATAATTCCTGCATGCTGACAATGCCTGGCACATAGCAGCCACTCAATGAATGGATTGTACTGTGAAGTGACAAGCAGAGCATAGAGAATAAGAACCCTTCCCTTTTCCTGCTGCATCACAGTGCTGGGCAAATTCCAGGAGAGTAACTGAAAATTTCCACACCAGCTCAGCCTTGGTAAAAAGCCAAATGTGCTCAATAAATGTAACCTTGGCATTAGGTTAAAAAAAAAAAATCACTCTGGTTGGGGGGAAAATAGCGCTAGGCAGTTACTATAGACAGGCACAAATTATAAATAACCATTAAAAACAACACATTAGGGCTAGGGGGATAGCTCAGTGGTATCACACTTACCTATCATTTATGAGACGGGTTCAAACCTTAGCACCTGGGTGGGGTGATAATTAATTTAGCTCTAACAATAAATGCCCAGTGAATAGGCAGTGATCAAAATCAAGAATGACATTTAAGGTACAGGTTTTTTTTTTTTAAGTTGTAAACAAACATACCTTTATTTATTTTTTTAATGTGGCACTGAGGATGGAACCCAGTGCCTCACACATGCAAAGCAAGCGCTCTACCACTGAGCTACAACCCTAGTCCCTAGGGTACAAAGTTTTAAGACCCTGAAATCTGAATGTGTCACCTACAGAAGCGGAGGTTTGTTAAAACAGTGTCTACATTAATACCACTCAGACATGGTATATACTAAGAGCCTATGATCTGTCAGCCTTAATGATGAACAACCCCACCATTAGAAATTGCAGTTACAGGGCTGGGAGTTTGGCTCAGTTGTAGAGTGCTGGCCTAGCTCTGGGTTCCATCCTCAGTACCGCCAAAAAAAAAAAAAAAAAAAAAAAAGCACCCCCAAATATCTGTTGAACGAGTAGGCTTTTCCTCCAAGGTAGTCATCACTCATAAATAAATAAACTTATTTCCTTTCATATATGGACCCTTACATTTAACCCCAAATATCCAATGATTTTATCACAGTCCAAGTATACAGAGGTGAAGTTAAAATTTATTTTCTTCTACTCTAATGGCTCAAGCTCTTAGCATAATCAAGAGCTAAGAACCCTGGCCCCCTCACCGCCAATGTACAGCTGGCTCCCATGTGAAGTATGGTAGAAAAGGAAGGCAACAGCAGCCATGCAAGGGAAAGCCATCCTTGGTTGGACCCAGTGCAACTTGAGAAATAAGCTTTAAAAAACATAAACGAGTAAACACAACCCAGTCAGTGCAGCCACAGGAGAAAGGGTGAATTCAATCCAAATGGTTATTTATTCTAAAACTGGAAGCTACTGTGCCTACATTTTTGCCAGAATGTTGTAATGAGAACAGGGGAGGAAAAAGTTACAGATGTAAACAATGACACAGTTACATTTTTTTTTTTTTTAAATGGTAAAACCCTTTTTTACTGGCCACTTCCAAGAATGCTTTACAGGTTGTGCAAAAACATTTACAGGCTCCATGTGGTGTTTTGTTTTTCTCACAAGTTTTTCCATCTACAACTACAACAAACATCTGATAAAACACTAAAAAGTCTTCTAAGGAAAACAAGGCTAGGGATCCCTCCTGTTACCATAATCCACATTTCCCCCCCTTTAACATTTGTTTTTTCATAATAGACAGACAGAAACAAAATCCAGACATCCACTGCTTGAGTGATCTCTTAGACTGATCCAACAAGGATGTGGCAGTTTCATTCTCTACCCACCTAGAAAAACAGCTTTTTTTAAAAAGATGACTTTCTAGTGTCAAAAATCAATGGCAAGTACTTCCCTTGTCACCACCCAGAACAAAACCCTCAGAATGGTTTAAGCTTTGTTCCCCTGTTCCTGAGGACCACCATCCATGTCACCAACTGTAAGAAAATACTATATGCTGGAGGACTGAGTACTTAAGGGGGTGAGGGGCAGCCTCTATCTCAGGAAATTCAGTTTTCTACTTTAACATAATCTTGCCCTAAGGGAATTTCTTTGGGCTCCAGTTTTTACCTCCTTGCCCGATACTATGAGCAAAGCTTTCTTAAAAGTCCTTAATAATAAAAAGTGGGTTATAGAAAAGTTCATGCAATCACTTCACCCACCGCCACATACAAATCCATTTGATGGCACCTCAAGGAAGCAGGTGCCAAGAGAAAAGACATCATTATGAGCAAGCAAACTTATTTCCTACCAGACCCCTGTTCCAGTCTCTGGTACAGAGGTGCTTAAGCAGAAGGATGTGTCGGGACAGACAGGGAGGATTAGAAGGCCAGAATGAGGGTCTGCACACCTAGAGAAGGGCTCTGCCTGGCAGGGACAGTGGGAGAAGAGAGATCAAATCTCAGCACAAAAGTTTAAACAAGAGAACTGCCAGGTAAGGAAATGGAAGTGAAGCATTTTCTAGTAGCACAACCCGGGGTTTTCTCACTAGGGAGTGCTGCAATACATGGTGTTTGCTGAGTAAGCTCTTGGCTGACACAATGCTGAGCAGGAAGATGAATTAAAACTGAAGCTGAATTGAAAGAGCATTTCCATATCCCACCCATATTCTTGAACCCAGCAACCTGCAGCTATTTTGTCAAGAAGTGGGAAGGTGTTGGTAAAGTTAAACTAAATGATCCCAACGGAAGTCTCCTGGCTAGAGGCCTGTCTGGGGACACACAGGGAAAGCTACCCCAGAAAGAATCCTGTTTCAGGAAGTTGAGTAGGGTGCTCCCTTTCACACACACATGTGCACACACATTCACACTCACTCTGCCCAAGTTTCAGCAGCCCCACTGAGCTGCCTCCCACCCCCCACCCCCCTTTTCTATTCATTCTCTACCTGTGTATCAAAAAGACCAGCAGGGCAGAGCCCCCCCCATACTGTATAAAATAGTTGCTATTCTCAGCACCTGGGCCTGGGAGCCCACACCACAGGATTCACCTATATACATATCCTGCTGCAGTGAACAGAATCCTCCTGCATTACTGTGAGCTGAAACCCTGAGAAACGTTCCTTCTCTCACACTATAAGAGGCAGACACTATAACAGATGATTTTAGAGACCTCCTACCTCTCTCAACCTCGGAAGACAGAGACTAGAGACTGGCAAATCACAATCTTCAGGCTGAGGGCTGTGACCCCACTCTCCCCAAAACTTTATGGGAATTCATTAATGGGTACATATAGGGAACAAGCTATTCTGCTCTGCAATCTAGAACAGATCCCGTGCCTCCTTGGCCTGGGAATCCTATATAATAGAACCACCCAACTAGAAGTCTCTGTGCCTTAGCCAAGCAGGACAAAGGCACAGCAAAGTGGACACTGGGATACTGTGGCCTCCCAGCCACCAGACCAGATATCCCAAGAGGGAAAGGTCGGTAAAGAAAATACAAACGGTTAGTTGGTGCAAGTGATTGATAAGAGCCAATCGTTTATTTTCACTGCCCCGGTCACAAGCGCTCCCTCTGGCCCACTCCTGCCTGCTCCTACCTGCTATGGAAGGTACTCTCACACTGTTCCCCTTCTCCCCACCACGACACCACTGTCCCTTTCTTGGCTGCCAGTCCAGCTGCCTTAGAATGTCAGAAGGGTGACATTTTTAGTTCTTTTCCTGTCCAACTGCAGGGTATAGAACAGGCAGCTCTAAGTGCTGCTTTCTGCGCAAATGTTTTTGATTACAAATATCTAACTAGGTTTGAAATGTTTTATAGAATAAGACAATATTCTTTTCAACAAACTTTAAAAAAAATGTACAGTTTTGTTGTTTGTTTCCACCTCCCACCCCCAACCCCTGCTTGCGCACCCCCCCCCACCCTCCCCGGCAGCTCAGCCCCACCCCGACAGCCCCTGTTTTCCTTGGTTGTGTTTTGGGGGGTGCCTGGCACCCCTAGAGATTCAGCTTCATGGCTGACAGGCGTCAACATCAGGGGCTTCACCGATACCCTTGGTAACCGTAGTAGTTCCTGTAGTATCGGTCTCTGTCCTGGGGGTGGTGGTAGTAGTAATTCTGCCACTAGAAGAGAGGTGAAACCCCATCACTTGGAGCCAGAGCTGGTTGAGGATGAGAAAGCACAAACTCATCCTTCTGGTCCTGCCCCCACCACCCTCTACCCCAGGAAGATACTCACATCCCGATTGTATTGTCTGTAATAGTCTCTGTATCTGTTGTACTCATAATCTCGCCCATAGAATCGATCATAGTCTCCCCTGTATCGATCATAGAAATTACGGTAACCCTGAGGAGAGAGGAGGAATAGATTTATGAGTTTTCAGCAGCAGCATGACCACCATTACCCCCTCTTAAACATCTCATGTCTTAGTTTGATATTATAAATACAACAAATACTTTTCCCAGGATAAATTCTTCCAGATGAATACATTAAAGGGCAAAACCCTAAGCCCTGAGAAAACAGCCCAAACCCCTCTGCTCCCCCAAGCCAATAGGAATGGCTATCACAGGCCAAAGGGAAGAGCAGAAGGAGAGCTGCACTCACCCCTCTGTTTCCAGACTGCCCCCAGTACTGCTGCCCGTAGGCCCGGTTGTCGTAGCCTCGGCGCTGCCCGCCCACTGGAAGAGAAATGGAGAGCGCGCTCAGACAGCTGGCGTGGGGTCCTGGCTCCACGTCTGAGTGGAAATCAAAAAAGTGGAGCCAAAGGCAATTCTGGGAGAATAGGAAGCCTGCTTGGGCCAGGCTCACACATGTTACTTAAAGCACCAGCCAGGATCTTTAAAAAAAAAGTCTGGGGGGAGGGCAGAGGAATCAGAGACATAAGAAAACCAAGCCACCTTGTTTTTGAAGCTCCCCAATTCCTGCAAAACATTTAAGATGGCAAAAGTATACATGGCAGAGTTAGAAACACAAGTAAAAACTGCCATTTTAAAGTCACAGATTCAGCCCTGGAAGCCCCAAGATATCATACAACTCATATCCATCATTTTATACAAAGGGAACAAAGTCTATTCAATATACTCCTTTTCTTGAGGGTGGGAATTATTCCTAGCGTCCAGCATGTAGCAGGAACTTAAAACTTCTGCTGACACACACACACACACACACACGCATGCACACACATTTTTAAAGAGTAATGAAGGTATACTGGAGGTTTAGATTTAAACTAGACATTCAGTGGGGAAGTTTCATTAACAGCCTAGTTTGCTTTGTAACCCCCCAAAATTACCAAATAATGCGTTTACTTTCTGATCTATACAGCTGGGTTAATCCAAAAGACAAAACAGCAAAAAAACTTGATAATCAAGATTTCACTGCACAAATCCTCCTCCTAACACACCAACACAGTGGAGAACCCACATTAATGTGAAAACTAGACAGACCAGAAGGCACCGCACTTTTCAAAGAAACATTTTTGTTGAAAAGTGAAGGACTATGGGAAAAGCAAAAGAAACAGCTGGGGGGTAAATGACATAGCAAGAAGTAAGCTCCATAAAGAAGGCACTTCCTTATTGTTAAGGACTTGTCTTGGTTTCCTGGCTTTTCACTGAGGGTCTTGCTGTACTCAGCACAAAGGACAGACTGAGGCTGGGGGCTGGCAGGTTCCAGGACTCACCATATCCTTGGCCTCGGCTTCGGTTCTGCCGGTTACGCTTGTTCCGGTTGTTTCGGCGGTTTGTTCGCTTCTCGGAGGGGGGCAGCAGCTTTCTTGCCTCTTCCTTGTATTTGGTGACAATGGGCTGAGCTTCCTCCTTCTCCAGCTCCCCATATGTCACCTCATCCATATAATCGCATTTTTCAGGCAGAGAGAAGTTGGCTATAAGAGTAAGAGAGAAGCTTGTGGGCCTGAAAAGTGCATAGATGGGTAAGAACTCATTATGAAAATTTTACTACAGGAAGCAAAAGACTTTCTAAACCTCATTTAGTAATGAACAAAAATATACTGGGATCATATGGACTCAATTTAAATAATCAAATTCACTTTCTCTTCCCTAAGTTTCCCTAAATTCTATCAGTCCCAGGCAAAGAGTTATCTGCTGACAGTATATTTACAAGTTCTCAAGTGATCCATAACAAGTCAGTAGTGAACTGATTACAGTTTCTTATCAGGATAGAAGTAACAGACGCTAAAAGTAACTGAGAAAGTTTTGGTGTTGAATAGATTTAATTTAAAAGAAATTCAAGCCCAGAAGAATCTCTTAATCTACAAGGACCACAGAAAACAAAGAATACAAAACCTCTCATTTACCACCTGTACAAGACTGGAGAACATATTTGCCAGTCTCTGGACATATTAAGTTCATAGGTTAAGTCTGAGGAGAATTCATTTCAACAGGAATCCCATGATTTTAAAGAAAACCCAGTTAGCCCTGTTTTATAAAACCAGAGAGATGAGTCTTTGAGAATGGCAGTTTTTTTGATTTGTTTTGCTTTTTAATTTGTAAGCTTAATCAGGTGGTGAGTCCAATTGCAGCTGCTATACCAGATGTGGTTTCTTTGCTTGAGCAGATTAATACATATCCTGGTACCTGATAGGTGGTTATAACTAAATTTATGAACTAAATTCCTGATTGCCTGACTATCAGTCATGCACTGGCATAATTCATTCTATATAAACTTGGAGAACCTGGCCCACAGATGTGTAAACCAGTCCCCATGGCTAGGGATTATCAGAATATAAAGGGCCAGCAGTTGACAGGGTAGGTGCGATGCCATCAAATAAGACAGGAAGGAGGGCTGGGGTTGTGGCTCAGAGGTACAGCGCTCGCCTAGCACATGCGATGCCCTGGGTCCAATCCTCAGCACCACATAATAAATAAATAAATAAAGGCATTGTGCCCAACTACATCTAAAACAAATATTTTTTTTTTTTTTTTTTAAAAAGGAAGGGAGGAATCACAATCCTAAGCAAACAGTAGGAAGAGGGGGTCATCAAAATAGCTAAGGCTACCTTGTGTGGACTTTGTTCTCAGGCATTGTAATGTATTAATGATTTCATTCAATGCCAAAAAAAACAGTTGAGTGCAGTGGCCTTCACCTGTAATTCCAACAACTCAGGAGGCTGAGGCAGGAGAATGTCATGTTTGAGGCCAACCTCTGCAATTTTGTGAGACACTGTCTCAAAATAAAAAGGGCTGGGATGTAGCGGAGTTCAATCCCCAGGATCACAAAGCAAAACAAAAAAACAAGCCCTGCCCATACGCCCACCCCTGCCAAAAAAGGGCAAAGAACAACAAAATGTAAGCCTATAGGTATCAGAAATCAAGATACTCCCATCACCACATTTTAATCTGAACTCTACTCCCTTTCCATGAAATACAAATCCCATGAAGGGAGAGTTTTTATGCTATTTCCTTATGTTTAGAACTGTGCTGAACAAAAAGGAGACATGCCATAAATATTTATTCCATTAGTAGCTATCTCAAGGAAGTGTTAATTTATTACTTTTTTTTTTTTTTTTTTTTTTTAAAGAGAGAGTGGGAGAGAGAGAGAGAGAGAGAGAGAGAGAGAATTTTTTAATTTTTATTTTTTAGTTCTCGGCGGACACAACATCTTTGTTTGTATGTGGTGCTGAGGATCGAACCCGGGCCGCAAGCACGCCAGGCGAGCACGCTACCGCTTGAGCCACATCCCCAGCCCCTTAATTTATTACTTTTATTTTTTGTAGTGCTGGGATGAAACCCAAGGCCTTACTAGGTGAGAATTCTACCACTCAACTACTATCCCCAGTCCTTATATGAGTTTTAATTATCCTGTTATCTATTATCATTTTCCCTATTTTGGGTCTTACACAGGATGAGTCAAGGGGTGACTGCTTCTCCATTTACTCTGCTCAATCATTTATTTCAAGTGCTTACATCTATTAAGTAGCACATTAGATTTATACTTCAGATGTGGAGAGTCACTCCTGGTACTAAAGGATCCCAATACAGTGTGCGCTGAACAGGGTCAGGATCCCTAACTTATAATTTTAGCCCACCTTTCATCTCTAGCATTATAGACTCAGGCACATCATCTCCCTCCACTTCCTTGCGCAATTCCAGCCTCTTCTTCCAATCTTCTTCATTAGGGACAACCACCACCACTTTCCGGGAGAAGGTCTTGAATAGCAATAGCTTCCGCCGCTGGCCAGAGTTGTATACATTACACTAGGATCAGGAGGAATAATAGATGTTTAGGGATTAAAGCCACCACTCAACTTCAACCATATAAGATTAGGTCTCAATCATGTAATACATGATCTCCTTTAATTTTTCAAACTCTGTGTGACTGTGTTTTGTACATCAGGAAAACTGAGGTTCAGGTAAGGTTGAGAGACTTGTCCAAGATCACAAATCTAATAAGTGATAAGAGTCATGACTCAAATGAGCTCTAATTCTCCTTCTATTGCCTCTATTATATGAGTCCACATAGTCTCAGACAAAAATACTAATTTGAGATACCTCTATAAAGTTCCATAAACATTAAAATCATAACTCACAACCAGTTGGTCATATTAGGTAACCTAATTTTGCCCCTTAATTCAGTCTATTTATGCACCCCACTTTGACTATAAACAGATTTATCAACTTAACTGGGTGCCAAATTTTCATCCTTGCATCTTCTATAAAAATCAGGTTTCTTCTGAATGTTTGAACAATACCTGATCAAGAATAAAGTTCCTTTTTGTCCGGGAAGCAATCTGGACCAGCTTACTAAGGCACTGGGAAGCTTGCTGAACTAAAAGGTCTCGGCTTTTAGGGTCCATCTCTGGCTCCTCAAGCCCCTTCATCTGGTAAACATAAGGGAAGGGAAAAGGAAAGCAAGGAGTTATGCAGTAAGTGAAAGCCCAAGAGCCACTGCCACTGCTTTGATTGATTCCTCTCTCAGTTATAAGAATGTTATCTATTTCCAGTCCACCTGGATGATATATTTAAGATTTTGTCTGTATTCAGAAATTAATACAGCACAGAAAAAAAAAAAATTTTTTTTAAATTTAAAACATATATAGCTGGGTGCAGTAGTGCATGTCTGTAATCCCAGCACCTCAGAAGGCAGAGGCAGTAGGATTAAAAGTTCAAGGCCAATCTCAGAAAGTAAGACTGCCTCAAAACATAAAAGTAAAAAAAAAAAAAAAAAAAAAGGTGGGGGGAAGGGGGGGAGTAGGGAGAAAGGATTTAGTTCAGTGGTAAACTACTCCTGGGTATAATCTTGAATACTAAAAACAAATGAACAAACAAATGAAAAAACCCACCACCCACCCATACACAGAAAAATTTATGACTGTTTGTTGGACCCTTGTTCTCAGACACTTCAAAGACCAACTTTTTCACTGACAACAGGTTATAGGAGTTTATTGGCACCCCCAAAGTGTATAGTATGTATCTGATTAATCCCCCAAAACTCACTCTCATTTGATTAAGCACAGTCTCAGCTCCCAGGACATTGTATCTTTTCTCAGGATTTTCTTTTGCGTATTTCAGTGCCCACTGGGTCTTTCCAGATCCAGGTAGTCCCACCATCAGAATCACCTGCAAGTAAAGAGAACCAGGAATGTATTGAAATGTAGGCCACTTTTATAAGATCCAATTTAAGAACATCTACCCCAAATCAGTTTGGTAATGCTTAGAGAAAAGATCTAGCATTACAGACCTAAAAGTTTGTGTATAGTGTTTGTCATACCTCACACTCTTCTATGGTCTTGGGAGGGACTGCAGTGCGAATGCGGTCCTCAACAGGCACAGCATGGATAAACACATAATCTTCCCGTGGTGGGAAGAAGGGCTCCTCCTTCTGACCGAAGTTTAATTCTACAACACAGTTTTTGCAGAGGACATGGGGTAGAAGGGCCCGGTCTGCCAGGGATTCCTTGTTGATCCGGAATGCCACACCTAGGTCTTCTCCATTCTTGGAGAAAGAAAGTTCTACTTCTTCAGTTTCAAAATTCTATAAGGTCAAAAGGCATGAGAACTTATGGGTAACGAGGTTTGAGGTAGATTAAATCTTATCCTTTAATCTTTTTTGACACTCAAACTGTTACATGCATCAAATACATAAAGGGTAACAGTTGATGGGAAGCACAGTTGAATTTCTAGGGCCCTTTATCTACTCCATGTTATCAATCTACAGCTTCAGGAATACTTACAGCAAAGCAGCCAATGACATCATTCTCCCCAAAAGTCTGGCCAAATTCCTCAAACTGCCCATTCTCTGCCTTGAGTCCCCGTCCATCAAAACCATAAGAGAATTCATCCTCACCTAGAACAGTCAACAAATCAGTCACCTATCCCCAAAGTTCCCATAGACTAAGCAATATGTTAGCAAACACAAGCAAAGAAGTTACAAAATAATGTTACCGAGTTGTGGACGGGAAAAATCAACAGACCACCCAACTCGAAGGAGAGAAACCTCTGTGCAGCCTTCTTTCATTGGGAGATTCTGGGTTACCTGGTTAAGTCAGAAAAGGAATTCTTACATACTCTAACTCAGGAGCAAAGTCTGAGTTAGAAATACACATCTCTTTTGGTGGTATTAGGAACTGAACACCCAGGGCACTCTACCATTGAGCCACATTCCCATTCCTTTTTGAGACAGGGTTCTCAATAAGTTGCTGAGGCTGATCTTGTGATCCTTCTGCCTCAGCCTCCCAAGTCACTGGGATTATAGATATGTGCCACCATGCCCACCTTAAAAGACAATTTTTATACAAACAAAAAATGACAACTATTAAAATTGAATATTGGAATAACTTTCACTGAACTTAAACCAAAACCATGGAGGACAACCTATTTGACACTAGACAGTTTAATAAATGAATGATCTTCATGAGCTAGTACCTTGGCTTCAAAGCAGACTTTTCCCTTTGTTACTCCATAAGTACTCCTTGCCCCAGACCAAAGGGTGGGGAACTTCTCTGAGAAGAGTGGCTGCCCTCCATAACGGTCTTTGCTTACTTGAAAATGGAGATCCGAGGTATCTATTAAGAAAGAAAGATGGAATTGGTTTACTATAATGGTTAACGTGAGATCCACCAAAAGTGTACAAATATGCCCAGTTGTTACAAATGGACACAAAGTCTCTTGGAATTTGTTAGCCATGAAATTTTAATACCCAGAATCATTTTTAGGAGGTAAATTAAAAACCCCAAATCTATCTGCCTTAGACATACATGTGTCCAGGTTCACAAGAGTTTGATCTTCTTCCTCATCTTTTGCCTCTTCTTCTGGAGGTGGTGGAGACTTTGAGCTATATACATGAGAGAAAAGCAAATACAATGTAACCAAAGTCCTGTTCTTTGAGGGGTGTCTGCAGGACATTATGTCCATTTTAAACTCTCAGTGAATATCAAATCCCAGCAGACAGCTTCTTTCAATAAATGAGAAAGGGCAATAGGAGCTTCTATGGTAGATTCAATCTAAAAACTTATGCCTACAAAAACCTATTCCATTTTTAATCCACCCCTCCTTCCAGACTCTCCAATCAACACCAGGTATACCAAAATTAGAGTAGACACTCCCTTCAAGGAAAGGGACTGTTTCCCTCACCGGCTGTGGTAAGCCTCCTCTCGGAATTCATAGTAAGCTCGGCCATGTTCATCCTTCTCATCCCGCTGTCTCTTTACCCCCCGCCGCTCACCATCTGAGCCTGCTGGTTTTGACTTTTCACTATCTTGATCATCTCCTACAAAAAGGAGGGAAAGAAAATCAGCAGTTTTCATACTGGAGTGTAGAATAAGCTCAGACCAATAGAAACTAAAGGGGATCTGAGGATCTGTCTAATCAAAATAGTCAGGTTATTCCCACTGCATCCATAGAACATTTTATTTCCAAACATTATCTTTCTGTCATTGGCTGGAATTTTATGGTGGGGGAGGGAGGACATTATGGACTAATTACAGTCAAGCAGTAGATAAAAATTGGACAATTTTTGCATTCTAAATTTATCTGCTTAAATCAGGTCAAACTTGCAGATTTCCCCGTTAATACCACACACACACACACACACACACACACACACACACACACAAAAATACTCCTAGATCTTTGACAAACCTTCAGGTTAATTTTATTTCAATTCTTACCAGATTTGAAGGTAGGAACCTAGTATTTTTAATATTTTCCCAGATTCATGATATAAATAGCTCAAATTTTAGAGTCTGCTTTTCCTGCATTAAAGTGCATAGCTGCTCATGGCTGGTTTATACAGCAAATAAACTCAAGTACATGATACATAACTATATTCTTAATCAGGGAATTTTTTTTTTAACTGAAAGTTGCAAGAGCAAACCATCAAGTCATAAGATACCCATAAATAATACTGCATCTTTACTGCAGGTAATTTGGGGCAGAAAGGTGTTGCCATATATTTAGCAACATTCTTTACAAAAGGGTGGGGGACAGTTTTTCCTTAGACTTTTATATTTTGCAACACTAAGAAGGTTTTTATTTATTTTGTGATGCTGGGGATCAAACCCAGAGCTTCCTCCATACCAGGCAAGCCCTTTACCACTGAGCTACATTTCTAACCTAAGAAAGCTTATAATTTTTTTTTTAAAGCAGTCTTTTATCCTTCAATGTTTTTTTATGTGCTATCTGAGTACACACAAGTCAAAGGTTACATAATATGATTTTTGTTCCAGGACATCAGACAAAATCTGCAAGGTGTGTGTGACTGTTGTAAAATAGGTTCCAATTAACTTGGTAGTAGTCTTAAAAAAACATTATAAAAAGAACTAAGGCAACCCAATTTACAGTAAGACAAGGAAGGAACTCTAGCTTCCCTCCCTGATAGATACTGTTATGGATCAACTATCCATCCAATCACTTCAAAAGGAGAAAGGTCACTAACTCTCTGTGGAGCCTCTACAAAGTGTCTTCCACCAGGTTACTCAAGGACCAACCAGAACCTCAATCATTTCAATCCAGGAAGTCAGGAACCTGAAATGTAAAAGTCTAATGCAACTGTACAGTAAATCTACAAATATGTCCATTCACTGACTCAGTAAGATGATTAAAATTTAGTCCCAAGAATACAGGCAAGATAAATGCCCTAGCCAAGTTACTTGTTCCAAATGCACCAGATTAAGACTCTCCACTAGTTAACTATTAAGCTCAACAAGCTCACACTAGAGGCTGTCCCCTACTGCTCAGGCAAGGAGCAAGGTTAAATTTCCAGATTCTCTGCGTGGCTCAATATCTATCAATGTTTTTTAAAAAATATTTTCTTAGTTGTCAATGGACTTTAATTATATGCAGCGATGACAACTGAACCCAGTACCTCACACATGCTAGGCAAGTGCTCTACCACTGAGCCACAACCTCAGCCCTCAATATGCTTTTGACAAGAGAACTTTGATAACTTAATTTATTGCTTAATATTTTTACAGTGAGAAAGTCAACAGTCAGCTCAAAGGCCTAAGCCTGCAACTGTCAGTCAATTAGTCCCCGTAATCACCAATTCCTTGGCTATGAAAAAGGTAAGGAACACTGAGAGAGACTGCTCCACAGGTAGCTCTCAAGCAGTTCTGAGGCAAAATAACTCTTTCATCCATTAGTACTAAGGAACCAAGTTAGGCTGGAACCTAACCTCCTGCAAACAGTGGAGCCACAGAAGTGGCCAAACCACTCAGAAACGTGGGCAGAGGATGAAGGCCACCATCCCATCGGGAATCGTGCACTTTCAGGTAAGTGGGAACAAGGGATCGAACCCGCGACGCGGGGCGAGGTGCTGGATAAGGGGTGCACCCAGCAGGTTGGAGTCGGGCACTGCTAGCTCCTCACCCTGTTCCTCTGCGGCTTTGTCACCCGGAGCCTCGGATCCTGGGGTCTCATCCCCGCTCCGCTCCTCGGGTTCGTCTTCCTCTCCTTTGCCGGTGCCCTGCTCTTCGCCACCATTTACGCCACCTGACCCGGCGGTGGCCTCTGCCTGCTTCTCGGAAGCATGGGGCTCGGCTGCGGCCTCCATGGCTGCCGCCTCCGGGGGCTCTGGCGGCGGCTGCGCGGCCTGGCCCGAGGCCTGAGCAGGGGGTGGTTCCTCGTCCTCGTCCTCAAGCAGCGCCTCCTCGTCCTCCTCCTCCTCTTCTTCGTCCTCTTCCTCGTCTCCGCCCGGGCCGCCGCCCGACGCGGCCACAGGCCGAGGCTCCGCCTTGCAGGCCCCGCCGGGCCCGGCGCCGCCACCGCCAGCCTCGTCCTCGAGCATCTCGGCGTCCAGCGCCTCCTGCAGCCGCTGCGCCAGATCCATCTTGAGGCCGCGCGAGTCCAGGCCCCGCCGCTGCAGCTCAGACCGCAGCTCGGTCACTTTCAGCCGCTTCACCTCCATCGCCGCCGCCGCCTCCTCCGCCTCCCGCCGCCTCCTCCCCTGCGAACCGTCGACCGAGCCCGACCGCGCAGGCGCCGCCGCCGCCCGCCTCCGCCTCACGCGCCAGCACTGGGCCCGCGCGAGCGAGCGCACGCACGCACGCAGTGGCGGAGGCCGCGCAGTCCCCACTGCGTAGTGTTTTTGTCGCCTTCTTCCTCCCCTCCCCCTTTTGCCTCAAGGAACCCAAAACAACGCTACAGGGAGCAGCTTCCCTTCCAGCCCTTCAGTTTCCCTACCGCGGGCGGGCGCGCGCCGAGGACGACGGAGTTCCCTTCCTCCTCCTCCTCCTCCTCCTCCCGCCCCTCTCGCTCCCCGGGCCAATCAGCGACAATGGTTTTACCGCGCAGCCGCAGCAGGGTCCGAGAAGGGCCAGGCTGGCTGCGGATCAAGTGCCTGGTAGGAAGGAAGAGTGTGCGCGCTCGTCTTTCCGTACTTCATCCAGGGGTTTGCGCAGCCGCCCGGAACTCCCCTATCATGCGCCCCTCCAACTCTCTCACCACTTGTACTCCGGGTTCACTTCCAGTCGCCACAGCGTCTTAGGACTGCTTGCTCGGCGGCTTGTCTTCCCTATTCTTGTGTATGTAACAGCGTCTTGAAAGTAACTAGAAGCTGTTGCAGCATGAAAGCAGTTGTTTTAGTGACTAGTAGGCAAAAGGCTCTCCAGAACCAGAGAATACACTGTTCCTTGGCCTTCCTTTTCTGTGAATGTCTCAACTTCTACCTAGCAACAGACTCCCTGATCCCGCCTTATGTCTCTCTCATTGGCCAGCTTGAATCGTCGTCTGCCGCTCTGATTGGTCATCCGTGATCGTTCGGATTTTTCCAATTGGCGAAGAGACCAGGGGGATCTTTTTTTTTTCGGGTTGGTCCGCTAAGGTAGGCGGGGTCGTTTCTGCGGGATTACTTTTCCGGAGCCGCTTCTGATTGGATGGTGTGGCGCAATGCGCGCGACCCTTTAGCTACCAAACTGTCAGGAAGGTAGACTCTTTCCTCTCCTTGCTCCCGCCCTTAAACTGAAACCCGGGAAGAGACTTCCGGGCTTGGCCTCCGCAGGGCGCCATAAACTGGCCGGGCGAATGGTGCCTTGCAGTTGGATCGCTTGTGAGGCCTCCTCAGCCTCGCCTGAGGGTAGGGAGCACGGATGTCATTCACCTCGGACCTTCAACTCACAGCACAGACATCGGCAAACGCCTGTTGAATAGGACAAATAAAGAGCCGGGATGGAGGGAAGCCCTCTTGTGTTTTAGCAACTGTCACCGCCTACTCCCTTCTTCTTCCAGGTCGGGGGGGAGGTGTGTCCACAAGAAAGGGGGAAGCGATTCTGCCGGCGTTCTCACGCCTGCCGCATTTCTCTAGCAAGGCCTTTAGTTTTTCTCGGAGTCTCTTTTCTCCAGGGTTGATTCGTTAGGAAATCAATCTTTGGCTTCATTATTCCCACATTCTTTTCCTAACTAATTTCCTGCACTTCCGGAGACTGAAAAAGACTGCAGAGAAGTGGTGTCGGGAGTGGCTAGAAACAAGCAAAGCTTCCCTCCCGGGGTCTCTCCTGGAGAAGAGTAATCAAGTCGACTACCAAAATCAATTAATTGTTTTGATCCCAAGCCCAGAGTTTCAGTGCTCTTTCACTTCCCAGTTCCACTAGAGCAGTGGGCGACCAAGAGTTATGGAGAAACGCCTGCAGGAGGCTCAGCTATACAAGGAGGAAGGGAACCAGCGCTATCGGGAAGGGAAGTACCGTGATGCAGTGAGTAGGTACCATCGAGCTCTGCTTCAGCTGCGGGGTCTGGATCCAAGTCTTCCCTCCCCGATACCTAATCTAGGACCTCAGGGCCCGGCTCTCACACCTGAACAAGAAAATATCCTGCACACGACCCAGACAGACTGCTACAACAATCTAGCTGGTAAGAACAAGGGTGAAGGGTGGATAGAGAACGTCAAGGCAGTAGCATAAAACTGAATCCTGGGGGCGGGGAATCCCTGAGCAATCTTTTCTACTGTCTTCCAGTTATTCGGACGCGAATTGAAATTTATTTCCGATCTATAGAGCACTCAGAGTTGCTATAGAGCAGGGCTTCTCAAACCTCACTTGGACTTTGTTAAAACACAATTTCCTGACCCCTGCCCTCAGAGATTCCTATGCAGTTGGCCTGGGGTGTGAGTCTTAGAGGCTCTTCAGTGATGCTGATAGTTTTAGAACATTTTACACAGTATAGATAAAAACTGGCATTGTTTCTTTAGATAACTAGTATCTTTAGTCTTGGATGGCCTTGAGTGAAGAGGTGAATGCCATAGTATGACTAGGATTAACTTACTAAGAGAAAGAAGACTTAAAGTTTGTTCTGTGACAAGCAAAATAATCATAGAACTAATTAACTTATTTTGCAATGTATTAAAAATGTTTTAACAATCCAAGTTCAGGCCACACGAATTATTAGGAGCAGTTTTTATGTTTCCTAATTGTTGTTTAAAGAGTGACCCTCCCCCGCTCCAGGTGCTGGAGATGGAACCCAGGGCACAGGCTGTATTACTTGGCCACACCTTTCCCCATAAAAAGGGATTTTTAAAAATCTAATTAACAATACTTATTAGCAATGGATTGTTGAAAACCTAATTCTTTTAATAAGTGTGTTTCAATGCTATTCTTAAACTCAAGTAACAATAATAGCAATTACTGTAGCTTGTTTTAATTAAGTCAACAATTATAAGGTGCTGAGGATTAGCAGTGTAATAAAACACATAAAGATCCCTGTACACAGGCTGGGAGTGTAGCTCAGTGATAGAGTACTTAAGTTTTTGGTTTTTTTGCGGGGGTGGGGTACCAGGGATTGAATTTAGGGGCACTCAACCACTGAGCCACATCCCCAGCCCAAGTTTTTTTAATTCTAATTTGTTATATATGACAGCAGAATGCATTATAATTCATATTATAAATATAGAGCACAATTTATCAAATCTCTGGTTATACACAAATTAGTCACACCATTCCTATCTTCATACATGTACTTAATGTCCATCTCATTACACCGTCTTTCCTACCCCCATGCTCCCTCCTTTCCCCTACCTTTCCTTTGCTCTATCTAGAGTTTGTCTAATCCTCCCATGCTCCCAGCCCAATTTTTGTATTTTATTAGAGACAGGGTCTCACTGTGTTACTTAGTGCCTCACCGTTGCTGAGGCTGGCTTTGAACTCTTGATCCTCCTGTCTCAGTTTCCTGAGCTGCTGGGATTACAGGTGCACGCCACTGCGCCCAGCCAAGTACGTAGGTTTGATACCCAGTACTGAAAAAAAAAGGGAGAGAGAGATATCCCTGTACTCATGCACAGGTATGGAGGTGTTCAATTTTATTTATTTTTATTTTTAATTTTTTTTTAAGAGAGAGAGAGAGAGAATTTTTAATATTTTTTAGTTTTTGGCCGACACAACATCTTTGTTTGCATGTGGTGCTGAGGATCGAACCCGGGCCGCATGCATGCCAGGTGAGCGGGCTACTGCTTGAGCCACATCCCCAGCCCAAGGTGTTCAATTTTAAAAAGATGGTTAGGGAGGGGCTGGGGTTGTGGCTCAGCAGTAGAGCGTTTGCCTAGCATGTGTGAGGCGCTGGGTTCGATCCTCAGCACCACATAAAAATAAAAAAATAAAGGTATTGTTTTCCAACTACAACTAAAAAAAAAAAATTAAAAAGGATGGTTAGGGAGGTCTCGTAAAGGTGAATTTATTAAATACATGGATAGATACTAATTAAGCCGTTTACATATACTAACTTATGTGTCACAACAATCCTTTGAGAAAGTTTAAGGAAACAGTGTGGTGGGGCTGAAATTCAACCCAAGCAGTCTTAATTTCAGAGCTTAAATTCTTTTTCTTTTTTGGTACATAGATTGAACCCAGGGGTGCTTTATTACTGAGCTACACCCCCAGTCCCTTTTATTTTTTTAGTTTGAGACAGGATCTCCCCAAGTTGCTTAGACTGGCCTGGAACTTGTGATCCTCCTGCCTCAGCCTGCCCAGTTGCTGGAATTACAGGTGCATGCTGCTGCACCTGGCCGGAACTTAAATTGTTATTACAGAATTCTGTACTTTTTTTTTTTTTTTTTTTTGGTGCTGGCATATGCTAGGCAGGTGCTTTACCTCTGAGATATACCTCTGGACCTAAATACTGTACGTATTAAAGAATAGAGTATATATTAGTGAATTGATCAAACAATAAAAACACAAGATATTTTAGATATGATACTTGTAAATACTCATCACCATTGAATATATCATATGTTACTCTGTTTATTTCCCATCTCTCTGATTAAATATATGTTGTCTTGCTTTTAGGTGGTTTTTTGGGACTGTGACTTAGGCATCTCTAAAGCCTCTGGGGATGCTTGGTAGATGTTCCATAAAGATGCATTGAATTGGCCTGGTTTGTCTTGAGAGGTTGAGGTAGGCTGGCAAGTTCAAAGCCATCTTTAGCAACTTGGTGACCTAAGCAACTTTGAGAGACCCTATTTCAAAAAATAAAAAAAGGGCCCAGGGTGTGGCTAGATGGTTAAACACTCCTGGATTCAATCCCTGGTACAAACAAAACAAAACAAAATTAACAATTTTCATTTATTGAGTTCCTATAACATTTTGAGCAGTTTATTTACAAAAATTCTCCAAAGTACTTAATACTTATCCTCATTTTACAGATAAGGCAATCAGATGATGTCACTAAAATCTCCACTGGCATCTCATCACATTTAGGAGAAAATCCATATTTTGACTCTTGCCCACAGCACTTAACACAACCTGACTTCTCCGTATACTGAAAGTTGAAAGCAAATTTCCCCTTTCAAACTTGTGGGCTCTCTCTACAGGACTAAAATACCCTGTCCTTTGAATGATTCCTGTCATTCAGATCTTGGCTCCAAAGTCACTTTCTTTTTTTCTTGCTGCACTGGGGATTGAAATCAGAACCTTGCTTTTGCTAGGCAAGTGCTCTACCACTGAGCTACATCCCCAGTCCTGGAATGTCATTTTCTTAGAGAAGCCTTTGGTAATTGAGCAGCACTCTAACTTCATTCACTGTCTATCCCAACAGTTTTATTTTCTTAAAATTTTAAAAGTGTTTTGTATTCCTCCCAATTTCAGACTAGGACACATAAGCCTTATTTAATCAACAAGATGTCTACTTTGTTCCTTTTATCTTTGCTCCTAGTTCAGTATCTAGTACATGGTCATGTTCAGTTGCTGTTGTCAAATGAATTAATGATGCTAGGGTAATGGATTAGTTGACTGCTGAGTGAATATGTACATATAAATCATACAACCACTTGGTGGAGATGTTGTAGAGGGATACATACATAAGCCTAGGCCCTTTAATGTCCTCCTCATCCTTGAATTTTGATCCATCTTTGCATCACAATTTAGTAATAGTGTACTTAATTCCCACAATTGTGAAATGGGGAATATATTTCCCTTCCCATTTTGGTAACAGGGATTGAATCCAGGAGGGCTTTTCCACTGAATCACATTCCCAACCCTTTTTATTCTTTGAGACAGGGTTTCGCTAAGTTGCTGAGCAGGCCTTGCTTAGTTGCTAAGGCTGGTCTTCAACTTGGCAATCAGCCTGCATCAGCCTCGGGGTTTCTGGGATTACAGACATGCGCCAGTGCACCCTTCCTTCTTTTCATTACAGAAAGGGGCTGGAACTGGGGGGCTAGGATATAGCTCAGTTGGTAGAGTGTTTGCCTCATGTGCATAAGGCTTCTGGGTTCAATCCCCACCTAGTAGGGATAGGGCGGCTAGGGATGTGGTTCAGTGGTAGAGTGCTTGCTTACCTAGCATGCATAAAACCCTGGGTTTGATCCCCAGTACAGTGGGGAAAAAATTAGAGAAAGACGAATATTGCCTCCTAAGCATTTTATATTTTGAAGTCCCATTAAATGGTCCAATACTGAAGGGATACATTGTCATTGAGAAGATGCTGATTTTGGAGTTAGAATTTGATTCAAATTTCATAATCATTCCACCTAGCAGCTGTGAGATCTTGGACTAGTTGCTTAAATTCTAAGAGCCTTGATTTATTTATCCATTAAGTAGTAATAGTGTGGATGAGATGATTAAAGAAGATAAGAGTAAACCAAACACAAAGAACAATGCTTGCTATTTCCTCACAATTAATAACAAACAGTGGTTTTGTTTTTTTGGTTTTTTGTTTTGTTTTGTTTTTTTAAGTTATTATTTGTTTGTGCTGGGAATTCAACCCAGGGTCTCATGCATGCTAGGCAAGAGTGCTATCACTCAGCCCCAGCCCACAATCACTGTTTTTAATGAAATGGAAGTACTAGAACTGTGGTGAAATACAGGATTCAGGACACAATCATAGGTAGAACAGATAAAATGAAGAAGTGTTTTAAATAAAATTGTAAAGAATATTCTTTCTGGTTTTATAACTGGGCCTAACCCAGTTCTAGCTATAAGAATGCAATTGGCAGATCTCAAAGATTGCAAGCATATAAACCTTTTATTCCCTGCTGTATCTACAGTGCCTGGAAGAGTTTGTGGCAAATGGGAGACATGCATATTTGTTGAATGAATGAACATTGAGATCATTTTTGTTGGATACTGCCTGGAGTTGGAGTGGAATCAGTATAATAAGGCTTTCTTCCTCCTTCTTTCCACGTTTTATTTGGCCCATTAGCCTGTCTCCTTCAGATGGAGCCTGTGAACTACGAGCGAGTGAGAGAATACAGTCAGAAAGTCCTGGAACGACAGCCTGATAATGCGAAGGCCTTGTATCGGGCCGGGGTAGCCTTCTTTCATCTGCAAGACTATGACCAGGCTCGGCACTACCTCCTGGCTGCTGTTAATAGGCAGCCTAAAGGTGAGTGAGAAAGGTGTTGAAGTGGTGAGGACAAATAAAATTGTCCACGGGCTGGGGATGTGGCTCAAGCGGTAACGCGCTCGCCTGGCATGCGTGCGGCCCGGGTTCGATCCTCAGCACCACATACAAACAAAGATGTTGTGTCTGCCGATAACTAAAAAAAAATAAAAATATTAAAAAAAAAAAAAAAAAATTGTCCTGCTAGCCTGGCACTGTGGCACAAGTGTATAATCCCAGCAACTCAGTAGCCAAAGCAGAAGAATCACAAGTTTGAGACCAGCCTTGGCAACTTAGTGAGACCCTGTATCCAAATAAAATACAATATAGCACTTGGGATGTGACTCAGTGATTGAGTGCCCTGAATTCAATCCCCAGTACACACACAAAGTATACAGTGAAAAGACTTCTTCCACACCTGTGTTCTTATTTCAAGAGAAAAGCAATATTTATTTATTTAGTCATTTATAATATCTTTCTTTATGTATTTGTTTTTATGTAGTGCTGAGGATTGAACCCAGTGTCTATACATGCAAAGCAAGCCCTGTACCACTGAGCTACAGCCTCAGCCCCTTTATTAATTTTGTATATATCCTTATGAAATATATGGATATTTTTATTTTTTATATGGTGCTGAGAATCAAATGAGTGCCTCACATGATAGGCAAGCCCTCTGCCACAGAGCTACGGTCCCAGCCCCCTAGCCCTTTTTTGCATTTTATTTAGAGACAGCATCTCACCTAGTTGCTTAGGGCCTCACTAAATTTTGGGGGCTGGTTTTGTACTCACGATCCTTCTGTCTCAGACTTCCAAGCTGCTGGGATTACAGGCGTGCAGCACTGTACCCAGCTTGCACTGAGATTTTAACCGAGAACTTTGCACATGTGAAGCATGTACTGTACCAATGAGCTACACCTCCAGCCTTATTTTTTATTTTATTTTTAAAAATTTGTTTTAGTTGTGGATGAACACTATATCTTTATTTTTATGTGGTACTGAGAATCAAACCCAGTGCCTCACACCTGCTAAGCGAGCGCTTATATGTAGAAATTAAATTTAAAAAAATTTTTTTTTTTTTTTTCTTTTTTGGTACTAGGGATTGAACCTAGGGGCACTTTACCACTGACCTGCATACCCGGTCAGTCCAATATCTCCAATCTTTTTATTCTTTTTCAATATTCAGGATTTAACTTCAGGGGTACTTTACCACAAAACTCTATTACCCCAGCCCTTTTTATTTTTTTTATTTTGAGACAAAACCTAAGTTCTGAGACTGGCCTTGAACTTGAGATCTTCCTTTTTCAGCATTCTAAGTCACTAGGCTTATAGGCATGAGCCAACATTCCAACTCCCAATCCTTTAAAAAATTTTTTTAAAATATTTTTTTAGTTGTAAATGGATGCAATATTTCTTTATGTATTTATTTTTTATGTGGTGCTGAGGATTGAACCCAGTGCCTCACAGGTGCGAGAGAAGCACTCTACTACTGAGCTGCAGCCCTAGCCCCCTTTTTAAATTTTGATACAAGATCTTATTAAGTTGCTCAGGGTCTTGCAGAATTGCCCAGGCTGGCCTCAAACTTGGAATCCTCCTGCCTTAGCCTTCCAAATCACTTGATTAAGGTGTGGACTACCTGGCAACATGAATGTTTTGATAAGTTATGTCGTGTTTAAATCAGGTTGAACAGCTCTCTTCCTTTTATTGTTTAATTTTCTTTTTTTAAAAATATTTTTAGTTGTAGTTGGACATGATGCCTTTATTTTATTTATTTTTATGTTGTGCTGGGGATCGAACCCAGTGCCTCACATGTGCTAGGCAAGCACTCTTTCACTGTATTATTTCTTTATAGTGAAAACTTCAGACCCTTCTTGCTTTTGAAATGTATATTTTCATTTTCTGTAGTCACCCTGCTGTGTGCAAGAGGGATTTGAGAAGCACTGTTCTTCAACATTCGTTCCATAGCCTTTTTGAGTGTTACTGTGGATCCCAGTGAATAACCTTAATAATCCTCATTCTGCCCCCTTTCCAGCTGGTTACACTGGCTTGTGCTTTAGCTATCATTCTGTCCCTTAGCTCAGCTAACTCCAAGCGTGACCTAGAAAAAGAGACAGCCTACTGAGAGAATTTGAGATTTAATACTTTGTTTTCAAGGCAAAAAGAACACTGAAGATCATGACATGCTCATTCCTGTGTTGGTTGGTTTACTACTGAAAGTTGTCTCCCTTTTGTGCATTCTGGAGTGAAGAGAGGGTCCCTAGACAAATCTCACTAATTTAAATTCATGCCAAACCCACTCTGAATTAATAAAGATATAAAATTTAAATAATCAGTTCATGTTTCTTAACTTTCAATTATATAGATTAGGTACCACCAATGCAAATAGTATCTTTAGAAGCTCTGCTATGATGGTAATAACTATTTCATCAAATTGTGAAATTATCAACCAAAATTATAAAATTATCAACCAATCCAGCCCTAGCAGATTACCTGTGGGGTTGGGTACTGGGGTTTGAACCCAGGGCTTCTTGCATCCTAGGGAAGTGCTCTACCATTGAGCTACTTTCCTAGCCCTTTTTATTTTATTTTGAGACAGGGTCTCCCTAAGTTGCCGAGTCTGGCCTGGAACTTGTAGTCCTCCTGCCTCAGCCTCCTGAGTTGTTGGGATTACAGGCATGTGCCAGAGTGCCCCATTAATTTTTGAAGAATTAATGTGGCATTAATCAATGAAATTTACTATTGAATAGAATAATTGTGATATATTCAGATTTTGGAGAGATAAAATGAACTAGAGTGTTTTAACAACCCTCACTAACCCTAGAGTGCAATTATGGTCTAACTCTTAACTGCCTTCTCAATCATCTCCCAAGATGCCAATGTCCGGAGGTACCTTCAGCTAACGCAGTCAGAACTCAGCAGCTACCATAGGAAAGAGAAGCAGCTGTACCTGGGCATGTTTGGTTAAAAAAGAAGAATGATGCTCTTCCACTTGAACTTAGGTGAACCATTAAAGACCCATCAAGGGGAAACCTGAGCCTGAGCAAGAGAAATTAACTGTATACAACTGTATACCTCAGGTGGATTTCTGTTTTGTTTACTATTCTGCACAAACTTTGTATTACTTAGACCATCTGTGTCTTTTTTTTTTTTTTCCCTATCCATCTGTTTATTTACATGACTTTCAATATATGTTATTGTTGGCAATGTTTGCCTTGAAAAATAACCAGAAGGGCTGGGGATGTGGCTCAAGTGGTAGCGCGCTCGCCTGTCATGCGTGCGGCCCGGGTTCGATCCTCAGCGCCACATACAAACAAAGATGTTGTGTCTGCCAATAACTAACTAAATAAATAAATATTTAAAAAAAAAAATAACCAGAAAACATTCATCAGCTACAGGTGGAATTAATCATATTTCTAGCGTAGATTTAATGATAGATGTTGCTAGGTATATTCATATTCAGAGGAGAATGCTAACAGAGGATGAAATGGTAAGGATAAGCAGAAAGCAGTTTCTTCCTTTGTTTTCTTAGATACCCAAAGCCAAACAGGAAAATATATTTTTTGTGGAACTAGACAATTATAAATTGGATCCAAATGTATTTAAACGAAAGATTTGAAATTAATCATTTTTATTTAAATTAATTCCTTTTTCTCTTCATATTTCACGAACATTCAGATTCTTTCCCCCCCACAAAAATATATCTAGTTTCTCTTTTTCCCCTGGTAATTCTAGTTCTTGCTTTTGCTTGTACTCTTAAAAGTTTTGGAGTCATATATTTAAGTATTTATTTAATAACTCTTCAGCCCTTGTATCTCTCATTAAAAAAAAAAATGCCTGAGTAAATGTTTTAGTTTTTAATAGGTGCACATCTATAGTATGCTTGTTTCTCTAAAAAAACTTAGGCTATATTACCAAGTCTTCTAGAAACAATACCATGTAGAGCAGGATAAAAACTTTAATATCCTCTTTACCTGTCCTTGTATTTTGTAAGAGCACAGGTCCTTGTGGAGGAGGGCAACAATAAGGAAGAGCTGTGATTGCTTTTTGTCTTGAAAGCACCTGATGGAACTCTCTGGAAGCTGTTAGGCAGTGGTGCAGGTTGCAGATCTATGCTATTCTGGCTCAGTAGAATGCTCCATCAAGTAGGAGCTCCTTTGTCATTCTATTTACTCATTGTGGATAATGTCTGCAATGATGTAGGTACTAAATAGTAGGTGAGATCATACATCACACACTCCACCTTTGTAAGGAGAAGTAATATGCATGTGTCATTATCCAGTATAGAACCATAAAACAAAACAGATTTCGGAAAAGAAAAAAACTAAACACCCTCGTCCCTTATCAACAACCCAGTGCATTAAACTCCTCTTTGTTCCTCTCTATACCTTTAAATAACTTGACCATCAGCTTACAGCAGAAGTTTTTCTACCAAATAATCATATGGAGTCCAAAGACAGAACTAAAAAATGTATAGGGTTACTGGTGAAATTTTGTCATGGTGAATCTTGTCAAGTCTGTTTAGCCAGGTTATCCTTGATGTTTCCTGTAGTAATTTTTCCACCCACTGATTCCTACCCTTTTCCTTGATTATAAATCCCTACTTGTTCTTGTTGGAGTTGAAATTAAGTCCAATCTCTTTCATCCCCCACTGGAAGACCTGGTTATAGTGGTTCCTATACCAATTGACATGACCCCATGAATACAGTATGCCTTACTATGCTTTGAATTTTTTTTTTTTTTTAATTTTATCATGGTTGCATGTTTTGTTTGTTTGAGGTTTTGCTTTATGATGTTCTGTGGTATTTTAAATTTTTTTCAAAAACAATGTTACAGTAAGCTGTTTTCTGTATCAATGAGGAAAAAATAAAACCGGTATTTAAAAATGCATTTTAGAAATTTATTTCATTAATTTTCTTCTTAGCGCTACTAAGAGAGAGCACAGCGCTTAGGTTACATTTCAGGTTTTATTTCAGAGGCTTGCTCTCAAAGAAGATGTTAATGAACAGAAAAGTGGACAAAGGAATGCAGTCTGATTCAGGTCTTGAGGGGTTCTGACAAGCCTGCATCCTGATGGAATTGGCCAGGGGTCCCTAAATCTCTGTATTCAAAAGTTTGTGGAGGGGGAGGCTACTCTTTTTACCAAACCTTAATTGTTTCCACAGGATTTAATGATTTCGAATGAGGACACAAAGCATTCATGGTGATATGAAGGGTCATACTTAGGCACATGTAAGACAAAAAGAAACTTTGTTTCCCAAATTCAGAACCACCACCTTCACAGTTTGCCTGAACCCTGTACTACCTGTACTAACATGTAGTCACTACTTTATTTACGGACTGGTGTAGCTCAGTGATAGAGTGCCTAGCACATTCTAGACCCTGGGTTTGATTCCTAATACTGCTAAAAAATTTTTTAATATGTATTTTTATTTAATTTTTATATTTTTAGAGACAGGATCTCATTATGTTACCCAGGCTGGCCTGAAACTCTTGACTGATCCTCCTGCTTCAGCTTCCTGTGTAGCTGGGACTAAAGATGTGTACCACCGTGTCTGGCTTTAGAATTCACTTAGCAATGAAAATGTTAAGCCTTATCAACTTTCACTTCCCATATTGTCCTAGTGAAGAAGTTTCATTTGTTTTTCTTCAGGACTGGGCAATAAACCCAGGGCTGTGCATAAGCTAGAAAAGTGCTCTACCAA
The DNA here is from genome assembly GCF_047511675.1 of Marmota flaviventris. Classification (NCBI taxonomy): domain Eukaryota; kingdom Metazoa; phylum Chordata; class Mammalia; order Rodentia; family Sciuridae; genus Marmota; species Marmota flaviventris. Next base: position 10,248,636 of record NC_092506.1, on the reverse strand, counting down.
TTGAGCTCCTTCCCCAACCCTTTTTATTTTATCTTGAGATGGGGTCTCTCTAAGTTACCCAGGCTGGCCTTGAACTTGGGATCCTCCTACTTCAGCCTGTGAGTACCTGAGAAGCAGTGAAGGGGCTTTCTATGGCCCAGTCTTTGCTTCTCAGCTCTCTTTACCATAATTCCAAAACAGTTTGCTAGGAAGAATTTATAATGCAGACTATGATATATGGACCCCAAAAGATAAAAGGGTTTTTTGTTATTGTTTTTTCACCTTTCCCTCCCATCCTGCTTTATTTGCACTCAGGTCCCTGAGGGAGACACCTAATCAGTTCTACTGATCAGTTTTTCCACCACCTGGCAGACCCTTTCTCCTACATTTCTAGAACTCTTTTTCCCCATCTGACATCAACACCCTAAATTCCCATTTCTTTGCTCCCTCCACTGACAATAGCAACCTATATGACTTTGGGTGACTATTAAAACCTCTCTAGGGTGCTGTTACCATGCTTTTGAAGTGAGGGAATGGGACCAGATCAACTGTAATATCCTCTCATGCAGAATGTCTTGCTTTAGCTATCCCAAGCAGCCACTATTTCTAACCTCAACAGGCCCTCAACCTCCCTCCACAATTCCACCATCATGAAACTTACTGTTTTCTGCCTTTCAATTTCTCATCTTTGGACACCTCGGTTCATATTTACAATATGTAGGCAGAATTTTCAAGTCTTTAACACAGTGTCTTTCATTGAAACAATCAACCAAAATTCTTTCTACACAGACAGCATAGGTGACAAGGGAACAAAACCAAACACTCAAAAGAACAAGAAAACAATTTCCAGTTCTTGGCTAACTATGTTCAACGATATTTTAGACCAGCATATCACGCATAGTGCCTGGAATCAAAAGCTGGTTCAAATCCTGATTTGTCCCTTAGCAATGTGACCTTGAACAAGTAAACTTGGGGCTTTTTGATTTTGGTACCTGGGATTGAATGCAGGGGTGCTTAACTACTGAGCCACATCTTCAGACCTTTTTTTATTTTATTTAGAGACAAGGTCTGAGTTGCTGAGGCTGGTCTCAACTTCCTGAGCCGTTGGGATTACTGGTGTGTGCCACCGCACCGGGCTAACTTGGGTTTTTTTGAGCCTCAAGTTTCCTCTGAAAAAAATAGGTGGCTAATACACCACAAAGTGAAGAAGTAAATGAGTTTTCTATTAAGTACCCAATACAGCCCAAAACACAAGAGCTCAACTACAATAATAAACCATAATTGTGTAAGATTCCCCAAGTTTACAATGCCCTCTGCTATCTCACTTTTTTCCTCATAAATGATCAGGCCCTCACTCCTTCCCCAAGTACAAATGTCAGCTAAAGACTGGACGAAAGGGGCTGGGTTGTGGCTCAGTGGTAGAGTACTCACTTAGCATGCATGAGGCACTGGGTTCGATCCTCTGCACCACATAAAAATAAAATAAAAAGGGGCTGGGGATATAGCTCACTTGGTATTGCTTGCCTAGCATGCACAGGGCCCTGGGTTCAATCCCTGGCTCCACAAATAAATAAATATGATAGATAAATAATAATAAAATAAAGTAAATGAAGAAGTGGATGAAAGACACAAAGCCATACAAGTTTGTGGAAGAAACAAGCCAACATCAATTCAAAGAGATAATTTCACTGCTAGTTTTATATTCCAGAATGTGGAATAAGAAGTGATTACACCTCAGGAAAATTCCCAGTGCCCTTGGGGAGAGCTGGCTGATCTGTTCTGGCCCATAAAGTCCTGCTTATCTGGCTGGATAAAGAAAATAGTAGGAACCTTCAGGCCAGGCAGAACCTTCATTTGTCACCCAGCAGGAGTGACAAGATGCTTCCAACCTCTGTGCTGCCATCTAACGATGTTAAGAGCAGGGCTAGCATCAGCTCATGCTCACCTAGATATTAGTTTTTGGAGCCAAGTACAAAATCTTTGGGTGGTCCACCACTGCTCTGTCTCTCTGCTGTTGGGGAACCAGGGAGGGGCTGCACCCCTAGAACAGAGCCAGCTTCTGGATCTGGTTTGCTACGTTTGGCCAGATCCTCATTGTGAGCCTTGCGGATGTGTCGGTAGAGGTCCCCTGACTGCGTGTAGCTGCGCAGACAGTAGCGGCACTCATAGGGTCGCTCACGTGTGTGCACGGTGGCATGTCGCCGCAGTGTATAAGAGCATGAGAAGGTCTTCCCACATGTCTTGCAAGTGGGAACATCCTCAGTAAAAACCCCAAAGTTTCCTGGGGCTGCTTCATACTCAGAAGGTGGGTAAAGTGGCTCATGTAGGGCTGGGGGTGCAGGCAGGGGTGAGGCCACCAGTCCTCGATGATATTGCCCTGGACCAGGCAGCAGATGGTAGGGTAGATGAGGGTCTGTAGGCAAGAAGTGGTCGCTTGGCCCATCCTCCAGTCCTGTTGCCCCTGGTTCCTCAAAAGCCTCTGGCTGGGAGGGCTGTCCTCCATACACTGGTCTTCCAGGTGGGAACAGTCCCTCAGGACCCTGAGTCTGTTCCTCTGCTACATCAGTCTCCTCATCAGAGATCACAATAGCTTCTACTTTCACCTGGACCAGCTCAGCTTCTGCTGGAGCTGGAGCCTGGGATGAAATTGGGGCTGAGACTGGGGCTGGAGCTGGAGCTGAAGCTGGAGGATAGAATCCTTGCAAAGGTCCTCCAGTATCCCTTGGTTCCACCACCCTCAGGCTCTCAGGACCCACATCAAGAGGAGTCAGGGGTTCCACTGAAACTGTTGGGAGGCCAGAAGAGAAGTAGTTTGCAGGAATGGTTTCTGTGGAGCTACTGGGACTGGCAAGAGAAACAGAGACATCAACTACTGGTGGTGGAGGTGCCCGCAGATGTGGTGAGTCAACCTCCATGCCAGGCTGTGTAGTGTCAGCCCCACCAGGCAATGGTGGTTCATCTGGAGGACGCACAGTAGGTAAAGGAGCAGTCAGGCTTTTCCATTCCTCTTTGCCCCAATGGCCTGATGTCTCAGGGGATGCCAACAAAGGCCGGGGGCCATGGGAAGTGCTGGACAAAAACTCCAAACTAGGGGGCTGTGAATTGGTTTCTTCCTCCTTCTTGGTACTGTCTGCCTCTGCCAGGGCCCGGGCTTGCAGCCTCTGCTTACACACTTTGACGATGTCATTCATATGCAAGTAGCTGGCAGCTGCCAACACATCCTCAAGAGGGGTATCTCCCCTCAGGGCCAGCTGGCCAGCATACATAAAGTCCAGAAGCAGCCCAAAAGCAGGGGCAGTGACAATCTCGTTGTGAATACACACCAGATCCCTCTTGTCCAATTCCCGCTCCTTGTAAAAAAGCTGAAAGAATGGGCTGCAGGAGGCCAGCACAGCCCGATGTGCCAAGAACTGGGTGCTACCCACCATCACGGTGCAGTCACAAAGGAAACCCTGGGACCGCTGCTCCCGGAGGCTCTGCAGCAGCTGTTGACTGTGTTCTGGGAACTCCATAGCACCCCACGAAAGGGAGGGCGCCCAAGTAAGGTCCCCACCAGTGGCTCCCTGGGAAGAGAGGACAGTGGGTTAGGGCAGGTAACTTCCCCAGCAGCCTTAAACGTCAGTCCTTAACTACCGCTCGCCACCCCAAGGCCTCTGGCAACACAGACCGCACCCCAAGACGCTCCCTTTAAGTTTCTACCCTTCTTTTTCCTACGTCACACCCAAAGATCTCCTACTAGCTCCGCCCCCTCAAACTAACCTTAGGATCAGGCCCCGCCTCCGGTCGAAAAAGGCCCTGCCCCCGGAAGTCCCGCCCCCTAGCCAGCCTTGGCTTCCTCGGTTCCCACCCGGTCGCTTCCAGCGGCTCCTCCAACTAGGAGTCTAGTTGCTCCCAGGCTTTCCCGAGCGATGCCTTTACGCTCCACTCCGAGAACTCCCTGAGCCTCTCCCTTTCGCTTTCCAGGTGCTAAGGACTCCTGGGGTGGGAACTAGCAGAGAAAGCTGATCCCTCACCACCAGCGAGCAGCCACCAGGCGAGCTCCGCCCCTTCCCACCTTCTCAGTGTTAATTGGTTCAAGCTCGCCTTCCCCCGTTGAGGATTGGCCAAATGTCCACTGTCCCACCCCTCTCCGGCCGGCGTGTCCAAGTGGGTGCTCGGATCCATCGCTCAGACAGATAGGAGCCCGATTGGTTATCACTCCTGTCTTGAGCTTTTCCTCTTCGTCCCGCCTTCTTTGCCTCAAAGCCGTCGGGATTGGCTGAGCTGCTCAGTCTACCGAGGCAGCGGGCGGGCTGGGACCCCTAAGGGCACTATATCAGCAACTACACCTTGTTGTGCGGGAGTGAACAGCACGTCACCTTACTATAGTGTGACCGGGAAAAGGAGGAATAAAAAACCAATGTGGTACTCTGGAGACCCGGGCCTTAGGCTTTGCAGAAACCATGGGCAAGAGTCACACACGCCTCTCTGACCGGCAGTTATCTCCTGAAGGTCCCTTGCTCAAATATTCCTTGATGTCCCCATCTGCTCCACTCCTCCAATCTAATGGTCTCAGGGCCTCTGGCTTAGTAATGGTGGTGTCAAGGATCTAGCAGCTGTCAGAATGTTGCGTCCTCAGCCTAGACTTTATGGGCAACTTCAAATGAAGAGGATAGACTGCCCTCTCTGTCCAGAGGTACTGGGCAGATGCTGATAGGAAAGCATTAGGGCTTTACAGTATCACCGTGTGCGTGGTGACACATGACTGTAATCCCAGCCACTCGAGGTTGAGGCTGGTGGGTCCCAAGTAGGAGACCAATCTGGGCAATTTAGCAAGACCCTGTCTCAAAAACAAACAAACAAAAAAACCGGCCTGGGTTGTAGCTCAGCGTTAGAGCGCCCCTGGTTTCAATCCCCACCAGCGAAATAAATAAATAAAACAAACATATAAATAATAAATATCCCAGGATAGGAGATTTTTTAAAGTGTGGCTACTTCTAGGGCTGGGATTGTGGCTCAGTGGTATATCACCCGCCTAGCGCATTCGAGGCCCTAGGTTCCTTCCTCAGCACCACATATAAATAAATAAATAAATAAATACAAAGGTATTGTGTACAACTAAAATAAATAAATATTTTTTTAAAAATGTGGCTACTTCTAGCAGGGCGCCCTGGTGCACGACTTTAATCCCAGTAAAGGATGGCAAATTCGAGGCCAGCCTGGGCAATTTAGCAAGATTCTGTCTCAAAATTAAAAAGGGCTGGGTACCAGGCACCATGGATACTACTGTAATCCCAGCGATTGAGGCTGAGGCAGCAGGATCTCAAGTTCCAAGGCCAGCCTTGACAATTAAGCAAGACCTTGTCTAAAATTTTAAAAAAGGGGTGGTGGTGTGGCTAGGGATGTAGCTCACCAGCTGAGTGTCCATGAGTTTAATCCCCAATGCCATGGAAAATAAATTAAATTAAAACATGGCTACTTCTGAAGAAATCTCAGAATATTTCAGTTTCCAGACATGCAGAGGAACGGGCTATAAACTGTGAGTTGGTGTTTTCCTGGCTCCAGTCTGACTCCAGCAGCAATGTGGTTGACAGCATTTTCAGAGAAGTATCTCAGTCCTCCCATCTCCTTCACCCACCACACCAAGCACTTCCATTTTGTTCTTGAATCAAACCTCCAAACAGACCCAACCAGAATTATAGAGAGTTTCTCTATCCAGCATTCTTGTGATAGATACAAGCATCTTAGCTTGAGATCACACCTCTACTCTACCCATTCTCACAAATCATATTTTAAAAAGTATTAATCCATTACAAAATGATGACAATAAGCCAATACTGGTGGGGTTTTTTTTTGGGGGGGAGGGTGCTAGGGATTTGACCCAGGGCTTTGCTCATGCTAAGCACATACTCTACTACTGAACTATAGGTGCCAAAGCCCTAATATTTTCATTTTTTGGTGAAAAATAACTTTATTTACCAAATAAAAAATCTGTAGTGAGAATAAGTGACATTGATTTGCATTTTTTCACATCTCTGTAATATCTAGGTTAATAGAAGAAAGCTAGATTTTCACATCTGTTTCTGCTTTCATCTATTATGATATATTGTTTGTTTTTGTTTTTGTTTGTTTTGGTACCAAGGATTCAACTCAGGGGCACTCAGCCACTGAGCCACATGCCCAGCTCTATTTTCTTTTATTTAGAGACTGAGTCTCATTGATTGGTTTACACCTCAATGAGAGGTGCTGAAGCTAGCTTTGAACTCCTGATCCTCCTGCCTCAGCCTCCCAAGCCTCTAGGATTATAGGTGGGTACCACCACACCCTGCTGATATATTGTTTTGATTTGAGTACATGAAGAAAATCTGATCTCACAGATATGTAACTGAAGAGGATCCCATCAATTTTTTGGAATTGTCTTTCAGGACTGACTCAGAAGTGGCACACCTATAATCTCAGTTAATTGGAAGGATGAGTCAGGAGGATCACAAATTGGAGGCAGACTGGGAAATTTAGCCAGACTGTCTCAAAATAAAAAAAGAAGTGGCTGGTTTTGTGGCTCAGTGGTAGAGTGATTGCCTAGCACATCTGATTTTCAGCAACACATAAAAATAAATAAATAAATAAAATAAAGATTGGGGGGAAAAGAATGGTTTGTTTGTTTATCTATCACCTATCTATCTACTTACTTATTTATTTATGTGGTGCTGGGGATTGAACCCAGGGCCTTGTGCATGTGAGGCAAACAAACTCTACCAACTGAACTATGTCCCCAGCCCACAAGAATGCTTTAAAAAATTGTTTTTTTTAAATAAAAAAAGGGCCAGGCACGATAGTACATGCCTGTAATCCCAGCGACTCAGGAGGCTGAAGCAGGTAGATATTGATTTCAAAGCCAGTCTCAGCAATGGCAAGGGGCTAAGCAACTCAGTGAGACCCTGGCTTAAATAAAATACAAATAGGGCTGGGGACGTGACTCAGTGATCAAGTGTCCCTGAGTTCAATCCCCAGTACCAAAAATAAAATTAAAAAATAATAGAAAAAGAGTTGAGGATGTAGCTCAGTAGTAAAGCACCCAGGGGCTCAATTCCCAGTACCCATCCACCCTCCCCAAAATAGAAAGTTTCTGTCCCAGACCACCCTTTGAAACCTGCTATCCTAAGTTCTCAGACACAGACTTTGAAGAGAAGGCCTTTTTGGGGGGGTAGGGGTGCAATACAAGGCATTGAACTCAGAGGCACTCAAACACATCCCCAGCCCTATTTTTTTAAAACATTTTTTCTCTTAGCTGTTCATAGATCTTTATTTTATTTAATTATAGGTGATGCTCAGAATCGAGCCCAATGCCTCACACATGGAAGCCAAGTGCACTACCACTGAGCCACAGTCCCAGCCCATCTCCAGCTCTATTTTATATTTTATTTAAAGACAGGGTCTCACTGAGTTTGTTTAGCGCCTTGCCATTGCTGAGGCTGGCTTTGAACTCATGATCCTCCTGCCTCAGCCTCCTGAGTGGATGGGATTACCTGGGATTACCGTCATGCGCTACTGCATCAGGCTTTTTTTTTTTTCTCTTACATACATGACAATAGTGGAATGCATTACAATCATAATTATGCATTCACAACACCATTTTTCATAACTTTTTTGTTTTTTAATATATATATTTAGTCGTCAATGGACATTAATTTTATTTATTTATTTATATGTGGTGTTGAGAATCAAACCCAGTACCCCACATATGCCAGGCAAGTGCTCTACCATTGAGCCACAACCTCATCCCTCCCCAGGTCTTTTTTTTTTTTTTAATTGTTTATTTTTTATTTTGAGACAAGTCCTCTTTAAATTGCTGAGGTTGGCCTTTAACTTGTGATCTACCTATCTCAGCCTCCCCAGTTGTTGTTATTACAGGCGTTTGCCACCACATCCAGCTACCAAGCTGCCTTGGTCTTTTTGGTGATCAGTCTCCACCCTGAAGCTACCCTAGGGGCCCCTAATCACCATTCATCTCATTAGCATATAAAAGGTCAATCTTTACTCCAAAGATTCAAAGCATCTTAGAAGTCCAAATAAACCAAACTAATAAAAATGCTGCAGATTAGTGCTGATGAAGAAGACATTAGAACAACCAGAACTCTGACACATAAATTATATAATATACCACACAGATACAATAAATACAAATACCTCAAGAACAGTGATAATTGAATAGGGCAGTGTCAGTAAGCCTATCATATCAGCAACTCAGGAGGTTGAGGTAGGAGGTTTGCAATTTTGACACTAGTTGAGGCATTTGAAGACACTGTCTCAAAATTAATTTCATGGGTTGGGGTTGTGGCTGAGCAGTAGAGCCTCATCTAGCATAAGTGAAGCCCTGGGTTTGATCCTCAGCACCATATAAAAATAAATAAATAAAATAAAGGTATTATGTACAACTACAACTAATTTTTTTTTTAATTTAAAAACAAAACTATCTGGAGATGTATCTTAAAAGTAAAACCCTACTGGGTTTGATTTCTAGCACTACAAACAAACAAACACCAAAAGAAAAAACCCACACTTACAATAGTAAATAGGTAAAGTAACTAGGAAGTGATCAGTTTTGAGTATATATTTCCTTTCTCCCTCCCCACCCCCTTCTCCCCCTACCCCCTCTCTCTTCTTGGGACTGGGGAATGAACTCAGGGTGCTTTACCACTGAGCTACATTTCCAATGCTTTTTATTTTTATTATTTTTGGAGGCGGGTACCAGGGATAGAACTCAGGGGCACTCGACCACTGAGCCACATCCCCTGCCCTATTTGTATTTTTATTATTTGTATTTTTCATTTTAAGATAGATTCTCCCTACCTTGCTGAGTTACTCGCTAAATTGTCTAGGCTGGCCAAGCACTTGCCATCCTCCTGCCTCAGTCTTCTGAGTTAAGATAAAAGGCGCGCACTACCATGCCGGGCAAATGATTTACTTTTGAATAATGGCTGTGTTTAAAGAACAGCTTGCTTAATTCCTGAAATTTTAGGGATTGGTTATTGCTACCCAGTACTAGCCAGCTCCAGCACATTGAACGTCAGCAGATTAGGTCCTTGCAGGGAGGCTGGCCTGGAAAGGGGGAGAGGTGGGAGAAAGCGCAGAGTTGAGAGGGTACAGATAAGGGATTCTCAGTTCTGTAGCATCCCCCCACAACCCAGCCCCACTCTGGTGCGTGCGCCCGCGCGCCCCAGGAGTACAATAATAAGGTTTCCTCTCCAGGGAGCAAGTCATGTAGTGAGTGCTCAGTAAATGTTTGTTGAAGGAATGATTGAATGCATAAATATTCGGAATGCCTGAATTTGCAAGCGCCTTGAATTTGAATTCCAGTCCTGAGTGACTACAACCCTTGGGTGCATTAAAGTCTTTAATTATGTTATTTTCACTAATAAAGCTTATTAAAAGTGTTTACTGAGCATTTACGCATATGTAACAACGAATCCCACCATTATAATGCACCAATAAAAATATGGGGGGAAAAGTATTTACTGAGCATCTACTACAGGCTACTTTACACGGATCTGAGTTTTGACAGCCCGCCGTGGGGCGGAGCTTCAGGGACAGAGCTTAACGAGTCCCCGCCCACTACAGCGAGGTCCAATCAGATCGGCGCAGGGACCCGGAAGCGAGGTTGTGGTTGTAGCGTGCGCTTCCGGAGGAGACAGATAAGTTGTTGTCCCAGGTGTGGACGCCTCAGTCCAACTTCCTCAGCAAAGATGTTCTACCACGTGAGTAGGCGCCGGGTGGCGACGAGGGTTGGGTCTCGAGGTGCAGCGAGGCTGGGCGCCTCTTCTCGCCTCTTGCCCTCGCTGCTCCTGGCCGGGTCTCCATTCTCCTTTCACTGCAGATCTCCCTGGAGCACGAGATCCTGCTGCACCCGCGCTACTTCGGCCCCAACTTGCTCAATACCGTGAAGCAGAAGCTTTTCACCGAGGTGGAGGGAACCTGCACCGGAAAGTAAGTTTGCTCCCATCGCGCTGTAAGGTCTTTGCGCACACAGTGCCCCAAGCCAACAACTCTCTACCTAATTCCTACTCATCTTGTAAGGCCGTGCAACCCACTCTGGGAAGCCCTCTCACCCTCCCAGGCCCCAGGCAGCCAGTTGCTTCCTTCCCAAGGCGTCCTCTGCAAAGTTGGATAATGAGACTTCTCTCAGTCGAGATTGGACTTTTCCTTTAGTCTGCAAACACTTTAAAAGCTCCTGTTGTGTGTCAGGGCGTATGTTGGATCCTGCAAACATGCAATGAAAACAGAATTAGGCTAGTCCTCGTAGAGCTCAGAGTTTAATCATTGTTCCTGTGTGTGCTCTTCTGTGATTCTGCTGGGTTTCTCTATACCCTGTGCCCAGGGAACCTGGCATGGCACATCATGGGACTCAGTGTTTCCTGAATGAATGATCTGAAAAAGCACAACGAGAGTTTATGAGAAGGAATAGGGTTGAGACTTCTTTGAGTTTTGCACAGAAGGGTCTCCCACAGACCCTTATGAGTGGGCTGGGATTCAGTCCAGGATAGTAGAGTCTGGGCTTCCAGCATCAGAATATCAGAATAACCTAGGGCTGTTCCTTTTATGTTTAGTTTTGGGGGCTTTTTGGTATGGGGATTGAACCGCGGGGTGCTTAATCACTGAGCCACATCATTGGATCTTGTTTGTTTTTTTTTTAATTTGGAGACAGGGTCTCACTATGTTGTGGGAACTGGCTTTGAACTTGCAATCCACCCCGAGGGCCTCTTTAATTTGATTAGACTGGCCATGAACTTGTGATCCTCCTGCCTCAGGCTTCTGTGTGTCTGGGATTTCCACCATGCCTGGCAGGCTGTTCTTTTTAAAATTTTTAAAGATTTATTTTCTTAACAAGTTTGTTTTTCTTTTCTTGCTTTCTTTTTGCCATACTGGGGATTGATTCCAGCGGTCTTTTATCACTGAGCAACATAGCTGGGCAGTTTGTTTGTTTGTTTAGTACTGGGGATTAACTTGGGTGCTTAACTACTGAGTCACACCTAGACCTCTTTAAATTTTATTATATTATTATTATTATTTTGGTACCAGGGATTGAAACCAGAGCTCGGCTCTTAACACTGAGCAACATCCCCAGCCCTTTTCTGTATTTTATTTAGAGACATGGTCTCACTGAGTTGCTGAGGCTGGCTTTGAACCCATGCCTCAGCCTTCCAAGCTGCTGGGGATTATAGGCATTCACCACTGCACCCAGTTTCTGGGGCAGTTCTTGATCATGCTGGTTCTTGAGCTGCTTTTTTCCCTATAGAATCAGGACTGCCTGAGAGCCTTCAGGAGAATCTTCTTCTTTTTTTTTTTTTAACTTCTCAGTAAAATGAAGGGTCAAAAAAAGACACAGAGCTGGGCATGGTGGCACATACCTATAATCCCAGCTACTCTGGAAGCTGAGACAGGAGTATCATAAGTTCAAGGCCAGCCTTAGCAACTTAGTGAGACTCTCAAAATAAAAACCAGTATACTTTATTTTCTGATGTTTTATTTTGCACACCAGATAAGGAAAATGATGACCTGAAATATGTCGAGGACAGTAATTAAGGACTCTACAAAAATTTCCCCAGTTGTACAAGTATAGATACCTTGATTTAGAGTATTTTTCATAATAATTCCCGAGAATCTTCATATAAAAAGTTCCTCCCAGGTGATTCTGAGGCATAACAAAGATTGAGGTCCATTAACTCAGTACGGCTTTCTTCTTGGACATTTGTTGTAAAATTTTGAAAGCAGCATTTGAGCTGACAAATATTTATCTGTATCCTTTCTCTTGGCCATTAAACTCTGAGGGTCAGAGGTGACAACTTTCCCCCTCCTCCCCTCAGGCTCAGTGACTGTTGCTGCAGATGGCTTTAGAGGCTCTTGTAATACAGTGCCTTTCTCTTTTTGTCTTCCTTGTAGGTATGGCTTTGTAATTGCTGTCACCACCATCGACAACATTGGTGCTGGTGTAATCCAGCCAGGCCGGGGCTTTGTTCTTTATCCAGTTAAGTACAAGGCCATCGTTTTCCGGCCTTTTAAAGGCGAGGTTGTGGATGCTGTGGTCACTCAGGTCAATAAGGTAAGAACACTCATAGGAGGCCATGGTGTGGGTCCTCAGGAATTCTAAGATGCGTCCTCATTCCACTTACTAACTCTATACCTTAGTCAAGTCACACTTCTTTGTACCTGTCAAAATACTCAAGGGCATGTGAGTCAATGTGAATAATTACAACAGGAGCCTACATTGACTGAGTAGTTACTGTGGACCAAGTATTGTTCAAAGCCCCACAGTGACTGTGTTTCTATCTCTGTTTACAGACACTGAAGCTTAGAGAAATGTACTGGCTAAGACTCTGTGGCCAACAAGGGTTTATATCTTGGGCTAATAAGTCCTAGGTTTAAATTCTTTACAATTACACTATATTTGCTTAATTTAAATGAAAGGTGGTTCTGGGCCTTTCATTTCATTACAGGCCTGTAATCTAGCAATTTAGGAGGTTCAGGTAGGAAGATAGCAAGTTTGAGGTCAACCTCAGCAACTTAGTGAGACAGGGTGGTATAGGGGATGTAGTTCACTGGTACAGTATTTGTCTAGCATACATGAGGCCCTGGGTTTAATCCCCCACATGGGAGGGGGGAAAAACAGTAAAATGAAGGGTCAAAAAAAGACACAGAGCTGGGCATGGTGGCACATACCTATAATCCCAGCTACTCTGGAAGCTGAGACAGGAGTATCATAAGTTCAAGGCCAGCCTTAGTAACTTAGTGAGATTCTCAAAACAAGGGGATATAGCTTCGTGGTAAAGTGCCTGTGGGTTCAATACCGGAATCAATTAAAAAAAAAAAAAAAAAGCAAGTGTTGCAGTTCAGACTGGATACAGATAAAAATGGTGGTCTTGTCAGAGCAATTTTAGAGGAGGAAAAGTTTATTTGGCCCTTGTGGTTTTAGAGGTCTCAGTCCACAGACAGCCACCTCTGTTGCTCTGGGCCCGGATAAAGCAGAACACAATGGCAGAAGGGAGTGGAGGAGGAAAGCAGTTCAGGAGAATGCAATCCGGAAGCTGAGTTCCACTCAACAGGGAAAATATAGAAGCCCCCAAAGCACATTCCCAGTAGCCTACCTCCTTCAGTCACATCCTATCTGCCTACAGTTACCACCCTGTTCGTCCATTCAAGTGGAATAACATACTGATTAGGTTAAAGCTTACAGCCCAATCATTGCACCTAATGATTGTCTAATGTGAGCTTTTGGGGACATCCTAAAACTTAAGGATTTGAGAGAAAAAAGGAAAGAATGATTATTCATTTTCCTCCTAGGTTGGACTCTTCACAGAAATTGGGCCCATGTCTTGCTTCATTTCTCGACATGTAAGTCCAGACACGTTGGGCGGGGCTAAGGAAGAGACACCCAATCATGACCATCTACTGAAACATTCAGTGCAGCTGGGTGTGGTGGCATGTGCCTGTAATCCCAGGGACTCAGGAGGCTGAGATAGGAGGATTGCAAATTTGAGGTCAGCCTCAGCAACTTAGTAAGAGCCTGTCTCAAAATAAAAAGGCCTTGGGAAGTAGCTCAGTGGTAAAGCTTCCCTGGGTTTAATCCCCAAGAGTTAAAAAAAAAAAAAATGCTGACCCGGCCTGGCTCTGTAGTATGCGTATGTAATCCCAGCTACTAGGGAGGCTGAGTCAGGATGGCAATTTGAAGCCAGCCTGGGCAATTTAGCAAGACCCTATGTCAAAAAGCAGTGGCTGAGGTGGGGGGAGGGGATATGATTGTCTATTCACAGGCTGGGGGTATAGCTTAGTGGTAGAGCACTTGTCTAGCATATGTGAGGCCTTGGATTTGATCCCCAGCACCATAAAAATAAATAAGCAAAGTGCTGACAAGTATCACTTTTCCTTTCAGTCCATCCCATCAGAGATGGAATTTGATCCTAATTCTAACCCACCATGTTACAAGACAATGGATGAGGTGAGTGGGTAGGAGGAAGGAAGACGGGGGGAATAGGCCAGGCTGAGGGAAGAGGATTGCCCTGGGAATGTCTGAGTACACTGTTGTCTCCTCTTCTTAGGACATTGTGATTCAGCAGGAGGATGACATCCGCTTGAAGATTGTGGGGACCCGCGTGGACAAGAATGACATTGTGAGTCTCTTGCCTACCATAGCCATACCAGGTAGAACTGAATGCTGTGGACTTCTTTACCACCCACAGTTCTGGGGGAGGGGATGGGGTTCTGTGGTGTTCTGGGTGGCAGAAGACCTGGGGCTTGTGGGGTAGAGGAGGTTCTGCTCTTGCCTTGTCCTGGTTTCATGTTTATTTTCTTTCCTACAGTTTGCCATTGGCTCCCTGATGGATGATTACTTGGGTGAGTGCCTGATTTGTGGTGACAGGGCTGTTTCCTGGAGATTGGGTGTGTAGGAGAGGGAAGTGGGTGTAGGATTTAATGCCTGGGACAGAGACATTAGAAATTTTTATTCTGTCTGCTTGGAAGATCTAGGACCTGTGCCCTTGGAATGGGAAGTAGGTGGTTGTGGCTGCCTCTGAGCTCTGGGTGTAACTGATGTACCTTTCCTGTTTTCACAGGGCTTGTGAGCTGAGCATGGGAGCCTCCTACCATGTGTGATCTTGATCTACAAAACGTTGCTTTAATAGTTGCCGAGTTGTCTAGAGACTCCCTCTGGCTATTGTTGGGGGAAGCAAGGAAGGTTCTTTGTCCCTGAAGACATCTGGTGCTTCTTCCAGTTTAGCTGTTGCTTGACTCTGTGTTCTAACTATAAAAGGTCATTGGTTCTCATGCAAGTGTCATGTTCTTTTTTTGGTTTTGTTTTATTTTATTTTTTGGTGCTGGGAATTGAACCCAGGGCCCTGTACATGCAAGGCAAACACTCTACCAATTGAGCTATATTCCCAGCTCTCATATTCTTTTTTGGCTAGGAGCAACACTCTTTAAAAAGGTCATTAGCCAGTTACTCACTAGACCTTTTCCTTGGCCTGATGTTGCAACTGTCCTTGGCCACACAGGGGATTTAACAAACCCTTTTGCTAAGGCCTGAAGTTAACCTCATTGTAGGCAAACTGATATTGGATCATTGACTTTCTGTAAATGAAAACCATCATCACAGCCATTCTGAGTCCTAATCTAGTATCAGAGTGTTTGCCTTTCCCATGACCTTAAACAGGTCCAAGAGTATAAGAGGGAATGGGGGGAAGAAACAACATATAAGGAGAAATGAATCAGAGAAGAGTAATAGCGCAGATTACAGAGTCCCAACACATCCCTTTTATTTTTTGTGGTACTGGGGAATTGTTTTTTTTTTTTTAAAGAGAGAGGGGGAGAGAGAGAATTTTTTTAGTATTTATTCTTTAGATTTCGGCGGACACAACATCTTTGTATGTGGTTCTGAGGATCGAACCTGGGCTGCACGCATGCCAGGCGAGTGTGCTACCGCTTGAGCCACATCCCCAGCCCGGTACTGGGGAATTGAAATGGGAACTGTACCACTGAGCTATATCACCAGCCCTTTTATTTATTTATTTTTATTAAATATTTTAGTTGTTGATGGAACTATTATTTATTTATATGCAATGCTGAGACTCGAACCCAGTGCTTCACACATGCTATGCAAAAGCGTTTATAATCAGGGTCACAAAAAATACATGAAATGCCTACAAGATTAAACAAACATGATGGGCTGTGGTTGTGGCTCAGTGGTAGAGCACTTGCCCAGCATATGTGAGGACTTGGGTTTGATCCTCAGCACCACATAAAAATTAATTAATTAATTAAAGGTATTGTGTCCATCTACAATTTAAAACAAACCACAAGATTATTTCTCCACGTTGAAGTGCCCTTTTCCAGCTTGCCTATTTGCTTCTGACTAATCTGTCAAATCTGGGTTCAGTTATGCCCCCGTTAAGTTTCATGCCTGAGTCAGACATGAGAAACTGTAATTCTGTCAGGAAGACATAGGCCATGTCCCTTTGAATGGGAAGTATATGGTTGTGGCTTCCCCCCATAATTTTATTGTATGGTTTATATAATGCACCTGAGCTGGTGGCTGCCACTGGCTGTCCAGACCAATAAACCTTAGGTGATCCACCAGCTGCCCAAATGAGGCTGAGCTGACAATGAAATTCAGACCTTCAGGAGGGAGGGCCTCCTTTCTCCTTCCTTTCACAGAGGAGGACAGACACTCAGCATTGAAGAAGGAAACCACTCCAATGTTACTTTGAATATAACTGGAAGAGACTAAGTGGAGTCCGTCTCCTCAGATGGGGTTGCTATAGCAACCCTAGTTACATCCATCAGGTTTTCACAGCACCAAGTCCCAGAGGATTTTCTTTTCTAGACGAGCATCTAGCCCTGAGAAAGAGGAAGGGTGAGGAGGCTATATACACACATATTCCCCTGCAGAAAGTGCCCTTCTAGAACTAAAATAATAAAAGAGCTGGAAGTGTAGCTCAGTGGTAGAATGCCCTGGGTTCAATCCTATACACTACAAATAATTTTTAAATAAATAATAAAGATGAAAAACGAATTAAGCCAGGTTTGGTGTTACAGTCTTTTAATCTAAGCGACTCCAGAGGCCAGCCTCAGTAATTTATCAAGACCCTGTCTCAAAAAAATAGGAAGGAATGTGGGTTAGCTCAGTGGTAGAGTGCCCCTGGTTCAAACTGCAGTGTGTGGAGGGGAGGGGTAGGGAGAAAAGCCCCCTGCAAACTACCCCATCTTGGGGGAACTTAGTAGAGCAATTCACTATCTCCCTTGTGATGTGTTAATGGCAGTTCAATCCCCCCTCTCGCCAGGTGCTTTCACAGACATTATTTAATCTACAACAAACTTATGAGGCGGGCGTTGCTACCTCAGTTTGTATATGCGGGAAAACATGGTTAGGTAATTTTCCCCAAGGCGTGTCAGAAATTGAAACTCAAGTCGGTGATCCCAAATACTGTCCTTTATTCAGTAAGCCCACTGTTTATCAGTTGAGAACTGAGTGGCTTTAGTCATAATGGGAGGTCAGAAAAGGGAGTTATAAGGGTTGTATGGTTCTGTAAATTGGTCAAGAAGTATGGAGGCAGGTGAGGACTTATATTTGGCTCACAGGACATAATTCAAAGCTTGCACCAGTGTTTGGCCCTGTCAAAAGTTTCTTGTGTCCGCAGGGAACAGCTGCCAGAAGCCCCACTTACCTTTCAGGAAGCGGAAGAGGCAGGTTAGGTGATGTTGGAGAGGGAGGTTGAGCAGGAAAATTAAGCCAGACACCAAAGTCTGAAGCTTTTTCCTATAGTCGCGAAATTGAAAGTGGTCGTAAACTGGGGAGCAGACAAAAATCAAGGGAATGGAAATGCTTTTCCACAAGAATATTTTTGTTTTTTGGTACTGGGGATTGGACCCAGTCCAATGTATTTCAGTCCTACCACTGAACTACATCCCTACACCTCTATTTTTTGTTTTGAGACAGGGGCTCACCAAGCTGCTGAGGTTCGCTTCAGTCTTGCACTTGCGATCTTCCTGCCTCAGCCTCCTGAGTAGCTGGGATTAGAGGACATGTTTATTCAATGCATGCCAAACCATACACACCTGCTTCGCAAACTAGCGAGAGCTGTTGCTTTAAGAAGCTGGAGCCTTCAGCATCACGTGATTTCCGGAGCCCAGCGTCCGCGCCTCGCTTCCTCACAGGCTAATCACGTGGCGGGAAGGCTCCCGGAGGGCGGGAACTTCTCCAGACGGCCGGCGATTGGCTGGGCTCGTGGAGGGTGGTGCCGGGGCGCGGAGAGAGGGAATTAGTGCGAGCGGGGTGAGTGGGAGCTGCCTCCACAGCCCACGCCTCGGTAGCTGCCCTCGCCACGCGAAGCCCTCAGGTGAGCTGGCCTGGCCGAGTCCAAGGGCTCCCCGTCGCTCCGCAGGCTGCTCCCTTCAGGTGCTGGGGCCCGCCCACTTCCCTGTACACGTGATCCAAGTTCGTGAACCTTGACCTCCTACCCCACCCCAAGCCCTCAGTGCCTGGGGTGAGCCGGACTGGGTGGGAGGACGGATATCGGCTGGAACGTGGAGGTCAGTGTCCCCGCCTCCTTCCAGAGTGGCTGGGGATGGGCAGGAGAGGAGGCTGAGGAGCGAAAGACCTTGGTCACAGGCCAGATCTTACGGGGTCCCAATAGGGACCTATAATAGGGAAACGCCGGCAAGGCAAGACTTAGTGCTCCCATTTTACAGATGTGGAAACTGATTGGAGGATCGAGGGTCGCCGAGTGGTGGGTCTCCAACACCAGTTTCTTTGGGTTGCGAATCTAGGTTTTCTTCCCCACACAAGCTGGCAGCACCTGAGTGCAGTGTTGTGGAATGATTAGGAAAAGGGGTGTGAATCCTTGCTACCTACTAGCTAGCGCTCACTGGATCATCTTGGGTAAGCCCTGTAACGTTAAGCTCTCTCAGGTTTGATCACCTTGGCTGTGAGATAACAACATATATAACATGTATATCATTGTCAAGAAGGATCCAATAAGGTAATCCGGACATAGTGTTTACTCAGTGCTTCAGGCAATTTATGTGCTTAGTAAAATAGCCATTCTTTCTTCCTTCTTTCAGCAAGTGTTTATTGAAGGCCTAGTATGTGGTGACATTGCTGGATACTTGGGATGCAAAGGTGAGCAAACAGACATGGTCCTGGCTGCCATGGAGCTTACATAGTTTAGTGGGTAGGTAGGTGTTAATTAAAAAGTCACACAAATGTCTACAAACTTTTTTTGGAAGGGGGGGTGCCTGGATTGAACTCAGGGTGCATAACCACTGAGCCATGTCCCCAGCCTTTTTTTTTTTTTTTTAATATCTTTATTTTGTTTATTTTTATGTAGTGCTAAGGATCGAACCTAGTGCCTCACTTGTGCCAGGCAAGTAAGTGCTCTGCCAATGAGATGAACCACAGCCCCAGCCCGGTCCCAAGCCCTTTTTATTTTTAAGTTAGAGACAGGGTTTGAGATTACAGGCATGAGCTACCATACCTGGCTTCTACAAACTTTTATAACTGTCTTGAAGACAGAGTACAGGAACATGTAGAGAATTTGGGAAAACTTCCTGGAGAAAGTAACATTTGAACTGAGATCTAAAGGAATGAGTAGGAGTTCACTAGACAAAGAGGTCAGGGTGGAAGACGAGGAGACTTCAAAGCAGAATAACATTCAAAGGTCCTGAAATAAAATGTTTTGAGGAAGTAAAAGGGGGACATGGGTGGGAATGAAGAATACAAAAGAGAAAACTTGAATAAGTGTAGGCAGGTAAATGCAGACTCTGGGGCATGGGCCAGATATTTTCTTTATTTCAAAAGCAATTGAGAGCCATCGAGAAGAGAGCTGTAGAAGCCAAGTAGGAAGCTCATTGCACTTAGGGATGAAGAACAAGAATCTTGGGGCTGGGGTTGTGGTTCAGTGGTAGAGCACTTGCCTAGTATGTGTGAGGCACTGGGTTCGATTCTCAGCACCACATATAAATAAATAAAGGTAAATCAACAACAACAAAAAAATAAAAATATAAAAAGAGAACCAGAGAGTAGTGGGAGCAGTGTCTGGGTGGGTCACCTTGGAACCAGGCTTTGCTGCCTGAGGTACTGTTGTCTCACTTTGAATTGTGTGTGCATCTACCTTCCAGCTGCAGTGTGCATTGTTGGAGTGAGCCGTCATGTCTGTTTTTGTTAGGTTCTTATTCTGCCATATCCTGTGAACACAACAGGTTCCTGCATCTAGGCCTTGCAGCCAAAATGGGGAAGACCAGACACATGGGCAAAAAGCCAAACTTCTAAAAGCCTGGCTGGCCCAGATGTCATATGGTACCGAAGATCCCAGAGACTGGGTTTGTCTTACCAAGAGGAGAGGGAGGGAAGTCAGTCTGAGCAAAAGCCTGGTAGAAGGGCCTGAGGCAAGGTGGGAAGACACTAGCCTGGTTTACTAGAGGAGGGATCAGTGTGAACAGATGTGGGGATTTGGGACCAAAAGTAATATGTCAAACCAGGAAGTTTGGTCTTTTTTCATAAGCAATGGAGGAACATTAGACATATATTTTAGCAATGCAGTGTGAGGATTAAAGTCTTTTCATAAAAATTTAGTTGATGGTGGGTGTAGTAAGAATGAAAAGAGGACATGAAATTTTTGTTTGTAGTTAATAATGATGACATTGTTCATTGGTGTAGTGTTCCCTTTGTGGTGGTGGTTCTTTTGTGTGTTTGTAGGGGTGTGTGTGTGTGTGTAGGGGTGTGTGTGTGTATGGGGTGTGTGTGTGTGTGTGTGTGTGTGTGTGTGTAGGGGTGGAAACCAGGGCCTTTTGCATGCTAAGCAGGCATTCTACCACTAAATTACACCTGCAGCCCTGGAGTTGTGTTCTAGTTCCTGATTTTCTCAGATATCATCTCATTTTATCTTTACAGTAAGTTAGGGCACAGTAAGTTAGGGCAGAGATTATTGCCCCTATTTGGAATACAGTGCTCGGACTGATGAAGATCCTAGCCAGGTTCACATAGTAAATGGCAGAGCACAATTCTGTGGACCCAAAGGGCAGGCATTTTCCCTAGCTTCCCTATTGTCTGCTCACTGACCTGCCTATTTTCTTCCCTAAAACTCATTTTCCTCATCTGGGTATTCTGAGCTCCCTCTTCAGGGATTGTGGTGCAAGAGCAGCAAGACTGGTTGAGAGGTCTTGACTTGTCCTCCTAGATTCTCAGGCATACTGGGGGCAGCGTTTAAAATCTTCCGACTTTACTCCCAGCTCCACTGGGGCCATGTCAGAGCGAGAAGAGCGGCGATTTGTGGAGATCCCTCGGGAGTCAGTCCGTCTCATGGCAGAGAGTACAGGACTGGAGTTGAGTGACGAAGTGGCAGCCCTTCTCGCTGAGGATGTGTGCTACCGTCTCAGAGAAGCCACACAGGTGCCTCCTTCAGTACCCAATCCCCTGCTGTCCTTGTTCCTTTCCTCACCTGTTCCTACTCTGATTTACTTAGCACGTGCTTGTTGGGCACCTCCCTGTGCTTTGAGGCTCTGAGATAGTCCTTGCCCTTGTCAGAGCTTGCATCTAGCCAGCCAGGCTGCCAGCATATGAAATGCTCATCAGGCATTTTCTAGTACTTCTCATAACAGCCCCACAGGCAGAGTGGCTATACTGTCATATTCTGCGTGTGAGATGTGACACCAGATGGATTGTTGTGTAGGAATTGGGCTGGAATGCAGACTCTGATCACTGGTGTGATGTCTCCTTTGCCTCTTCCCCAGTGTAGTCCATTTCGCTTGGGGGTTTCCACACCGGCTCCTCCCTGTCTCCTGACTCTGGCTTCTGTTTCTGCCCTCCCAGAACAGCTCTCAGTTCATGAAGCACACGAAACGGAGGAAGCTGACTGTTGAGGATTTCAACAGGGCCCTCAGGTGGAGCAGTGTGGAGGTGAGAGGGGTGCAGGCTACAGAGGGCTCATGTAGCATGAGCATGAACTCACCTCCGTGTTCAGCTCAGGGTTAATGATATGATGAGACATGAAGACCAAACACGGCCACAACAGGACAAATGCCAGGTGCTGGGTCCAGACCATAGTAGTATGAGTTCTGAACAGAGTAGAGAGGAGGTCACTGGGAACCTCGAGGGTAGGGAAGGCTTCTTGGAAGAGATGGGACATGAACTAAGCCTTATGGAGGGCAAAGAACTTGAACCTAGTTTAATGTAATCCTGAAGAAAAACAGGCATGCTGGGTAAAGGAGGAACTGAGCATTTGTGTGGTGTTAGCATGTTTTTGTATATTGTTCTGGGGCATGGTGTTGAGAGATTAGTGTGACTAGGAGAGAGTAGTGAGTGTTCAGAGTTGGGTAAGTGCAAATGAGAGGGCCAGGAGTTTAGGGGTGGGGCTCAAAACCTCTACCGTTCTGTGAGGAGGGGACTTATTTACCCCTTGACCCAGCAAGCCATGGATGCTCCAGCCAAATTCCTAGCAGTGGCTCTGAGCCCCAGATTTCCTCTGCTTCTCTTGGGAACCTCTAGACTTCTCTCAGACATAGGTTCCCTGTCTTTAGCTGTAGTGCCCCTTCATGGTACCTGTTTCCTCCCTAGATTCAGGCTGCTCTCTAATCCCCTTTCCTTAGGCTGTGTGTGGTTATGGGTCTCAGGAGGCACTGCCTCTGCGCCCTGCCAGGGAGGGTGAACTCTACTTTCCTGAGGACCGAGAGGTGAACCTGGTGGAGCTGGCCCTGGCTACCAACATCCCCAAAGGCTGTGCTGAGACAGCTGTCAGAGGTGGCTGCTGGGGTCCTGCATGGGGTGGGGACAGCAAGTGGGTGGTCAGCAGTGGTGTTGGACTGACTGGTGAATGGGGTAGAATTTGGAGATGTAGGTGTTGTGATGAGGGGGAAAATCCCAGCCTGACATCTCTCTCTGACCTGGTTCTAGTTCATGTTTCCTACCTGGACGGCAAAGGGAACCTAGCACCTCAAGGATCAGGTAAGGTATAAAAACTTTCTTCTCTTAGATGCTGAGGGTAGGGCCTCTGTGCCTCTGTCTGCGTCTGACAAGCATTTTGTGGTGCCTACCTTGCACTGTGTTCTGAGCAGGTACTGATCCCTGCTCGGAGGGCTGAGTTGGAGGTGGGATCTCAGACCCGTAACCAGTCATGATGCAGTATGTTGGAGGCCAGAACAGAAATCTAGGCAGCAAGCTGGGGGTCTCTGAGGTGAAGTGTCTCACTTCAGTGGATGCTGAACAGAGCTCCACAGAGCCTGAGACTCATCAGTATGGCGCTCGAGGACTGAGCAGGAATGCCTGGTAGAGAGCACTTAGGAGAGAGCGGACAGAACACTGAGGTGTGTGGTGCCTGCATGGCCAGGGTGGAGCAGGCTGCTGAGCACAGCTGAAGTCTCCGCACTGTGGCTCTTCTGTCTGAATGGGCTTCTTGGGGATGTGTCAGTGGTGGGTGTGGGGGAGCAGGCTGCAGGAGTAGGTTGGGCCAGCTCTCCATCCAACCACTTCCTGCCCACCCCCTTGTAGTGCCCAGTGCGGTATCTTCACTGACGGATGACCTGCTCAAGTACTATCAGCAAGTGACACGGGCTGTGCTAGGGGATGATCCACAGCTGATGAAGGTGAGTGTTTCCAAGTTGGAGCTCAAAGTCAGGCTTATTCATCCATCTATCTATCTATCTATATTTATTTTTTAGTTATTGATGGACACAATATTTTTATTTTACTTATTTTTATGTGGTGCTGAGGATCCAACCCAGTGCCTCACATGTGTGAAGCAAACACTCTGCCACTGAGCCACAACCCCAGCCCTCAAAGTCAGACTCTTAAATCTCATGAAATAATTTCAGTTGCGTATTTCCTGGCTTCTTGAGACCAACTGAGCAGTGTGGGTGGAAGTTGTCCTCAGGGTGGGTATAGTTCTCTGAGGCAGCCTTCCTGTCACTCCCAATCCCTTCATCCTTTAGCAGGTTCTGTTGTTCCCTGGGGAAGGATTAGCTAGATGGGGCCTGGAGAGACTCCCTGACATCTTCATTCTAGAGCCCATTATTTGTGGTGTCTGTTGATTTTGGGACAAATGAGGCATCCATATTGCAGCCTTTATTTGCCTGGACTTGGACAGGAAAGGAGAAGAGTAAATAGAAGAGGCCAGGATTGTGTGCCTGGCCAGACCTGCTTTGCAGCACTTAGTCCCTGGGCCTCATACCATCCCATGCCTCTGGGCTCCACAGGGCCTGCTGAACACCTGTCATCTGTCATCTTCTGTGCACAGTCAGGTGAGCCTGAGTTCTCATCTGACTGTGGATAGAAGGTGGTTTGCTCAGTTTTTTCCATACTGGCGGTTTAACCCAGGGCCTTGTGCATGTTAAGAAGTGTTCTACCACTGATCTGCATCCCTAGCCCATTTTTTAAATTAATTAATTAATTAATTTGGTACTAGGGATTGAACTCAGGGGCACTTAACCAGCCACATCCCCAGCTCTCTCTCTCTTTTTTTTTTTTTTAAGAGAGAGTGAGAGACAGAGAGTAAAGAGAATTTTTTAATATTTATTTTTTAGTTTTCGGCGGGTACAACATCTTTGTTGGTATGTGGTGCTAAGGATCGAACCCGGGCCGCACGCATGCCAGGCGAGCGCGCTACCGCTTGAGCCACATCCCCAGCCCCTCCAGCTCTCTTTAAATATTTAATTGAGAGACAGGGCCTCGCTGAGTTGCTGAGGCCTCAGCCTCCCGGACCACTGGGATTACAGGGATACCACTGCGTCCAGCCCTAGCCCATTTTATTTTGAGACAGAGTTTTACTAGATTATCACCATCTATCCTCGCTGGTGACCTATGCTGGGTTCACTAATCTGACTATTCCAATAATTTAAGAAAATGGCAAAGAAAGCACGCAAACAAACAGAGGTACCTTTTCAAAATCCAGGAGGGCTCTCCGACCTTAGGGGTCCATGGAAAGAGAGAGAGCCACTGGAATTCTTTATTTTTATATAGGGGACACACAAAGGGAGGTTCCATGGAACATTCTATCCCATAAAGAGCAAAGGGATAGGATTACAAAGGAACAGGTGAGTGTAACTCACCCCACTGGGTAATCCCTATTCCTAGAATGATGCCTCATTACCTGAGCAGCGGTAAAGCCCAAGTTATTGCAGGCCACAATAATTGTTCAGTATTTCTTGCTCAGAACTTAAGGGCATATGTCGCTTTCCTCACGACTGAAACACTCAGGGG
The DNA here is from genome assembly GCF_047511675.1 of Marmota flaviventris. NCBI lineage: Eukaryota > Metazoa > Chordata > Mammalia > Rodentia > Sciuridae > Marmota > Marmota flaviventris. Next base: position 10,223,945 of record NC_092506.1, on the reverse strand, counting down.
TACTCCAGGGGAACTGGGCTGCACAAAATAACCACACAAAAGACAGATACCTTTTTCTTTGTGGTCCTGGGACGGCTCCTCTAACCTTAAGGGTCCGCAGAAAGAGAGTGAGCACTTGCTGACCCCTTTTATTGAGGAGAAGCTATTCAAATGAGGCAAGGGTCAGGTTTCAGGGGTCTGAGTCTAGCTTTATGATGTCTGCTGTCAGCAGGTTGACTGACAACTAGGAAGGCCACACCCAAAGGCAGAGCAAAAGAAGAGGACACACAAAGGGCGTTTCCACTGGAACATTCTATCCCAAACAGGGCAAAGGGGTAATTTCACAAAGGAACAGGTGAGCGTAGCTCAACCCATGGGGCTGCAGGAAGGCACGCCTACGCATGAAGACACATTTGTTAACATTTTTACTACTCTCAAAAGATTGGGGCTACCGTCTACATCCACTTGAAAGTGGCCAGATTGGGCTGGGATTGTAGCTCAGTTGGTAGAGTGCTCGCCTAACATGTATGAGGCACTGGGTTCCATCCTCAGCACCACATAAATACAAATAAATAAAATAAAGGTATTAAAAAAAAAAAAAAAAAGAAAGAAAGTGGCCAGATCACTGGAAGTGACCAACAGTGCCTCAAACCAATCTGGAGAGGAAAATGCTGGTCACATGATGTGGCGGCCTCCCAGCAGGCATGTATTTCCAGAGTGCTCCTGACACTAAATTGCTGATGCTGGCCTGTGATCCTCTTGCCTCTGCCTCCTGAGTTGCTGGGATTATGGGTGTGGGCTGCCTCGTCAAGTTTATGTGAAGTGTTTTATATCCTTCATGTTTTCATGTGTCTGGCTACAGATATTTCCTTTGCTAAACTAAGAATAGTGCTATCATTCATTCTTGTCTTCAAAACTTGGCTCATAGCTGAAGGTGTAGCTCAGTTATAAAGTGCTTGCCTGGCATGTGTGAGGCCTTGGGTTTGATTCTAGCACTGCAAGGGAAAAAAAAAAAAAAACAAAAACTGCTTGGTTCCTCTTCCTTTCGTCTTTCAGTGTAGTTGGCTGGCTGTAGGGCTTGGGGATTGAGCTCCTTTCTCACTCCTCTGTTGTCTGTTTTCATGGCTATTAGATTTAAGTCCTTTCTCCAAAGGAGTTTGAAGGGTCCAGGTGGTAAAGGTTCAGGACTGAGACCTGCTTTTACTCACTCTAATAACAGTACATGTTTATTGTAGAAGTACATATAAAAACAGAGTGTTCTATTTCTCCACTCACATATTTCCCTGGTGTATAAAGTATGGTTACTCTAGTATATACCTAAGTGGCATTATATTATATCTGGTTTTACAACTTGTTTTTCTTAGTTAAAAAAGTTGGACATTTAGGTTTTATTCACTTTTTTATTATTACAGACAGTACTGTGTGTGGCTGCATGATAGTGTGTTTCTGTAGGTTAAATTGCCAGAATTCTTGGATCAAAGAGTCTGAATATTAACACAGCAATACATGAAGATGGTGCTTAACTATGCTCCAGGGCCATGGCAGTTTAATCTTGGGGTGGTGGTTCTAGTGCATCCTGGTCCCTTCCTTTCAGGTCGCTTTGCAGGACCTTCAGACAAACTCCAAAATTGCAGCACTCCTGCCTTACTTTGTTTATGTGGTCAGTGGGGTAAGTGACCAGTGTGGGCGGGGAGATGACCCAGCAGTGTGGAGGGCTCACTGAAGGTGCTGCCAGAAGGCTCCTGCCTGCTCCCTTGTGTCCCTCTCAGCCACCCTCTTCTATCAACAGGTAAAATCTGTAAGCCATGACCTGGAGCAGCTGCACCGGCTGCTGCAGGTAGCACGGAGCCTGGTTCGCAACCCACACCTCTGCCTGGGGCCCTATGTCCGCTCCCTGGTGGGCAGTGTCCTTTACTGTGTTTTGGAGCCACTGGCTGCCTCCATCAACCCCCTGAATGACCACTGGACTCTGCGGGATGGGGCTGCCCTCCTGCTCAGCCACATCTTCTGGTAGCCACTGGGCTTTAACAAAGGGTGGGATTGCTGTACTCAAGTGGGTTGGGGAAGGGAGGTGGGGTGAAGCCTCTGGCTTTGAGGCTCTTAGGGGATGGGAATGTCTTTCTTTAGTGCTCCTTTGCTGGTGTGCTGTGGCACACTGGGATTCTACAACTGGGTTACAAATATATGGAGGTATTGTTCCTTCAGCCCTTGGATCCTGAGCCAGTCACCACCCCCACCCCCCACCCTCGCAACCTTGTCCACTTACCCTAGATGCCCCCGGGTGCCACACTAGTCTCTTTGTGTGCCATATCTTGAGACAGTTGGACAGTGCTGCACTTCATTTCTTTCTGTGACTGAATGTTGTTCTCACAGGACTCATGGGGACCTTGTAAGTGGCCTCTACCAGCAGATCCTGCTTTCCCTGCAGAAGGTCCTAGCAGACCCTGTGCGGCCTCTCTGCTCTCACTATGGGGCTGTGGTGGGGCTGCATGCTCTTGGCTGGAAGGTGAGAACCCTGGCCTTTCTTATAGAACCATGAGAGTTCCCCTATGTGTTGAAAAAAAATAGTACTGGTGTGTGTCTTTTATCATGAAAATGATATGTGCTTGCTATTGCCATGTATTGAGTTCTTGCCTTAGGCCAGACTTAGTTTAACTTTATGTATATAAATATTGTATCCCTTCAAAAGTCCTCTGTGGCAGATGTTTATATAACCTCATTTTGTAAATTCCTCACATTTCTCTCTTGTATTATTTGAAACATGAATAGATATTGAATGTTGTCAAATCTTTATAGCATTTCTATAGATTACCAAATGATTATGTGTTTTAGTTCTGTTAATATTAGGTTAATATTTTGTTAATAATAGGTATATTAGTGGGGTTTTATGCTATGCCATTCTTACGTACCTGGAATAATTCTGTTTGCTGCTGTGGAGATTTTTATTGGAATCAAACAATCTATTAGTTTTAGAGAAAAGTGACATCGTTTTCTTGACCATGGAAATGTGTTTCCACTTTTTTAAGGTCTTGTCTTTAAGATGCTTTCATAATTTCTCAAAGGAGACTCATTCCCACACACATATATTTCTTTTCATGCTGGGATCAAGTAAGCTTGTTAGGCAACAAGTATTCCACCACTAAGCCATATTCCCAGTCCCTTTTACTACATTTCCTTTTTTTAAAAACATTATTTTTAGTTGTAGGTGGACCCAGTAACTATATCTTTTTATGTGGTGCTTAGGATTGAACCCAGTGCCTCACACGTGAGGTAAATGCTCTACCACTGAGCCACCACCCCAGCCTTATTACATTTATTCTTTTTTTTTTTAATATTTATTTTTTATTTCTCAGCGGACACAACATCTTTGTTTGTATGTGGTGCTGAGGATCGAACCCGGGCCGCACGCATGCCAGGCGAGCGCGCTACCGCTTGAGCCACATCCCCAGCCCTCTTTGGGGGTTTTAATGTAGAAAATGATGTGTGCAAGTAATGATATCTTTCTTTTCTAACTGTAGTATTTTTTAAATTTTATTGCAAGGATCACTAGTACTGCCTTATGAAAATAATTTTGTCATTTTCAATTTTCAAAGAAGTGTTAGGTTGTGTAACTGGATAGTAGTGAGCTTGCCTAGCATGTATAAAGCCTTGGATTCAATTCTCAGCACCAGGTTAAAAAAAAAGTGGTGGGTGCAGTGGCGCACACCTGTAATCCCAGTGACTCAGGAGGCTGAGACAGGAGGATCAGTTCTAAGCCAGCCTCAGCAAAAGTGAGGTGCTAAGCAACTCAGTGAGACCTTGTCTCTAAATCTACAACTTAAAAAAAAGTGCAAGCCAGGTGGAGTAGTGCACACCTATAATCCTAGTGGCTGGAGAGGCTGAGGCAGGAGGGTCATGAATTCAAAGCCAGCCTCAACAATTTATCTAGACCCTGTCTCCAAATAAAATACAAAAAAGCACCGCGGATGTGGTTAGTACTTAAGTACCCCTGGGTTGAATCCCCAGTATTAAAAAAAAAAAAAAAAATGCTTATAACCTTTCCCACTTAGGGTAATGTGTACTGTGTACATGTATTACATATTCTCAGGTTAGTAAAATTGTTATATGTTCTTATTTGTCTTATTATATTGATCTTTTATTGGATGCTTTTTCTGCATTTCTTTTTTCAGTTTAAAAATGTTAACTTTCTTGTCCATAATCCCAGTAACTCAGGAGGCTGAGGCAGGAGGATTCAGACTTTGAGAACAGGCTCAGCAATTCAGTAAGGCCCTAAGAAACCTAATGAGACCTTATGTCAAAATAAAAAGGGCTGGAGATATGGTTCAATGGTAAACCAGCTCTGGGTTCAATCCCCAATACCAAAATAAATAAACATATAAACATATAACAAAAAGGTTGAGGATATAGCTCAGTGGTGGAGGGCTCTTGGGATCAATCCCCAGTATCATCCCTCAAAGATGCAGATAGTTTTCTGATTTGACTATTTCTGTGAGAAAATGTCATTTTTTAAAAAAGTTTTTAAATGAGATAGGCTCTCACTAGTTGCTGAGGTTGGACTTGAACTTGCAATTCTCCTGCTTTAACTTCCCTAGTTAGATTACAAGTGTGCCACACTGTGCCCAGCTTTTTTATTTTTAAATACCTTTATTTATTTATTTTTATGTGGTGCTGAGGATTGAACCCATTGCCTCACATACAATTGGTAGACAATTTCTACCACTGAGCTACAACTCCAAACTTTTTAAATTTTTTAATATGTATTTTTAGTTGTTGATGGGCTTTATTTTATTCATTTATTTATATGCAGTGCTGAGAATAGAACCCAGTGTCTCTCACATGCTGGGCAAACGCTTTAACACTGAACCGCAACACCAGTCCCCCTCCTTTTTTTTAGTACCAGGGATTGAACTCGGGGGCACTTAACCACTGGGGCATATCCCCAGCCCTTTTTTGTATTTTATTTAGAGACAGGGTCTCACTGAGTTGCTTAAGGCCTTGATAAGTTGCTGAGGCTGACTTTGAACCTGTGATCCTCCTGCCTCAGCCCCTTGAGTAGCTGATTGTAGGATTCACTGCACCTGGCTCTATCTGCTTTTTTTCAAATGATCCTAAGGTTTTTCTGCTTTTATCTGCCAGTGTGATTAATGATTTTTTTCTCTTTTTTTCCCAGTGCTGGGGATGGAGCCCAGGGCATCAGGCATGTAAGGCGGGTGCTCCACCAATGAGCTAAACTCTAATTTTGTTGTTATTGTTGTTATATTTTTGAGATGGTGTCTCACCACGTTGCTCAGGTTGGCTGGCACTGAATTCCTGTGCTCAAGTGATCCTCACACTTCATCTTCCTAAGCAGCTGGGACTATAGTTTCACACCACCACACCAGGTGGATTTTCTGATAAATTTTATGGTTACATTTCTAGGATAAACTCCACTTGGTCATGGTATAGTCTTAAAGGAAACCCAAAGCTTTTAATGGAATCTGTTGCATTTTTTTAAAAATATATTTTTAGTTGTAGATGGACACATTATTTTTTTTTTTATTTTTATGTGGTGCTGAGGATTGAACCTAGGGTCTCGCATGTGCTAGGTGAGTGCTGTACTGCTGAGCCACAACCTCAGCCCATGCTGCATTTTTATACTGCGGGGATTGCTAAACTTATTTATTTATTTATTTATTTTTAAAGAGAGGAGAGAGAGAGAATTTTTTTAATATTTATTTCTTAGTTTTCGGCGGACATAACATCTTTCTTTGTATGTGGTGCTGAGGATCGAACCCGGGCTGCACGCATGCTAGGCGAGCGCGCTACTGCTTGAACCACATCCCTAGACCTAAACTTTAAAATTATCTATCTAGGATTGAAACACTGAGCCACATCTCCAGCTCTTTTTATATTTTGAGATAAGGTCTCACCCAGTTGCTTAGGGCCTCACTAAGTTGCTGGCTTTGAACTTGGTATCCTCCAGCCTCAGCCTTCTGAGTTGCTGGGATTACAGGTGTGTGCCACCATTCCTGGCAAAAGTATTTATATTGAGTTAAATCAATCATGTTTCTCTCATGTGCTGTCTAGGTTTAGTATAAGGATTGTATTGGCCTTTCAGAATGAAGGGAAATAACATTTTTTAAATATTTGTTTTATAAATTGAGATAATCCTTTTTACTTTGGTAGATCTTTGTAAATTTTGACATGGTTTTCTTTGTAACTTTTAACTATTATTTCAATGTATTTCAGTTATTTAAACTTTCATATTTCTTTGTGAGTCAGCTGTAAATTAATAGTTTTTCTAGGAATTTTTTTGTCAACATTTTCAAAAGTTTATCCTGTGAATGAGTGACGAAAATCTGCCTTATCTAACAAATGTTATCTCCAAGTCTTAGTTGCATTTCCCTCAAATTAATTACAAGATTTAAAATTGTATAATCAGAGTCTATTTCTCTGGTGCTTTTTGTGCAGATGGCCTGAACTGAGTTACACTTTACATCTAAATGAGAACTGTACTTGCCTGATGATTGTGTTCACTAGTCTGCAAACTGTTAATCTGTGTTGTTAGCAAGGATTTTTAACATATGCTCGCTTAGCCTCCAGCAAACATATAGCAGGATGGTGGGGTCACTTCATATTGTCTGACTTTGTACTCTGTCTTTATCACCAATGCTTAACAAAGCCTTGGGCATATACACGGGTTCCAAATAAACGTTGGCTGAATATCCCAATCAGAGTTTAGGAGGATTGAGCCCTGTATAGAATCAGATAAAATTAGGTCTTTCCCAGGAAAAGGGTACCTGAGAGGCAATAAACAACACAACAAAGAGACCTATTGCATTTCTTCTTTCCAGGCGGTAGAAAGAGTCCTGTACCCACACCTGTCTACTTACTGGACAAACCTGCAGGCTGTGCTGGATGATTATTCCGTATCTAATGCTCAGGTCAAAGCAGATGGACACAAAGTTTATGGAGCCATTCTGGTGAGTATCAACCCCTTGTAGCCTCCTTCCCCGGAATGAGCTCAGCACGCTTACTTTGTAGTACTTGATGGGCTTAGGCTCATACTTGTCCCTTCCTCTTACAGGTGGCTGTAGAGCGCCTGCTGAAGATGAAGGCTCAAGCCGCCGAGCCCAGCGCGGGTGGCCCAGGCGGCAGGGGGTTCCGGCGTTCGGAAGACCTGCCTTGGGACAGCCTTCTCCTTCAGGAGTCTCCTTCCGGGGGCGGTGCAGAGCCAAGCTTTGGGTCTGGTCTTCCCCTGCCACCAGGGGGAGCGGGGCCTGAGGACCCTTTTCCCTCAGTGACCCTGGCGGACATCTACCGTGAGCTCTACGCCTTCTTCGGTGACAGCTTGGCCATCCGCTTTGGCACGGGCCAGCCTGCGCCCACTGCCCCGAGGCCGCCCGGGGAGAAGAAAGAGCCGGCAGCCGCCCCGGACTCAGTGCGGAAAATGCCGCAGCTGACGGCCAGTGCCGTGGTCAGCCCGCAGGGTGACGAGAGCCCCCGGGGCGGCGGCGGTCCCCCGTCGGCCTCGGCGCCCGCGCCCTCTGAGGGCAGGCCGCTGCCGCGCGTGCACCGGGCTCGGGGAGCGCCCCGGCAGCAGGGCCCGGGCGCCGGCACGCGCGACGTCTTCCAGAAGAGCCGTTTTGCCCCGCGCGGCGCCCCCCACTTCCGTTTCATCATCGCCGGGCGGCAGGCCGGGCGGCGCTGCCGCGGGCGCCTCTTCCAGACTGCCTTCCCCGCGCCCTACGGGCCCAGCCCGGCCTCCCGCTATGTGCAGAAGCTGCCCATGATCGGCCGCACCGGCCGCCCGGCCCGCCGCTGGGCGCTGTCGGACTACTCGCTGTACCTGCCACTCTGAGGCTGCCCGTCCCCGCCTCCCAAATAAATGTCGCGCCCGGAAGTGATGGCTCCGCGTCCATGGGTCGCGCCGGATGAGGCGGGGCTGGGCGGCTGGCTCCGGGGCCTGGGCGCCATGGCGCTGCCCTGGCTGCAGCGCGTCGAGCTCGCGCTCTTCGCCGCCGCCTTCCTGTGCGGCGCCGTGGCGGCCGCGACGCTCACCCGGACCCAGGTGCGGCTGGGGGCGGGGCCGGGCGGGTGGCCACGCGGGCTGCGACTCTGGCCCGGCGACGGCTGGCCTGCGGATGAAATGCAGCGACGCTCGCCGTGTCCTGGCTTGGCCCAATCAGGTCCTACCGAAGCCGTTCCTTCGGCAAAGGGACCAGATACCAGGAGCGTCGTGCATCGCCAGATAGAGCCAGTGCTTCCCTCTGCGTAACCTCGCCCTGGTTCTGAAAGAGACGTCAGCCCCGGCCCTGCGTTCATCGGATGAATCAGGAGCCATTTGTGCTGAGCTATAAGAGAAATAAAGCATAGTGTAGTGAAGGTGATCAAGCAGCCACACTTGCAACTGTGTTAAGTGACAACAGCCCTGTAGAAAACTGAGTTGTTTACTACAGTCAGGCAATCTTGTTAAACATGGGACCATTAAGCCACTATAAAGTAGGCGCTAGTATATCTCTTACAGATTAGATAACACTGGAGATACTTTTTGAAGGTCACACAGGTCTCCTTTACTCTGGGATTTCTGCACAAAGGAAGACCAGAGTTTGTGAGACTTTTGAAGTTCTTTGTCTTCTATAACCACTGCCTACTTCCTGATCATTCTGGCCACTGAGGTTTACCCAAAAGGCCCTCTACACCAGTTTCTCATGTCAGAAACAGGAACTAACAATGCACACATAATTTCTAGAGTGGCCCTGGCCTATATTCTTAACACCTGCCAGAAAACTGCATCACGAGGCACTGACTGAAATCTGAGATTCAGCAGCTTCTCTCCACAGGGCTCCTTCAGGGGTAGCTGTCCGTTGTATGGTATGACCACCCGGAATGGCTCCTTCCTGGCCTTATCCCATTCCTCGGCCCCATCCCTGTGCTACTTTGTGGCAGGGGCCTCTGGCTTCCTGGCCCTCTACTGCCTCCTGCTTCTGCTCTTCTGGGTCTACAGCAGCTGCATCGAAGACTCAAAAAGGTGAATGTCCCACCCCAAGGACCAGGGGCTGAGGTGGGATGAAGCCATCAACCGCAAGGTTTGTTCTCTCCCCCCAGAGGTCTTATAGGGCTCCGCGTTGCACTGGCCATCTCAGCTATAGCCATCTTCCTGGTGTTAGTATCTGCCTGTATCCTTCGATTTGGCACCAGATCCTTCTGCAATTCCATCATCTCCCTGAACAGTACAATTAGGTAATGAGGAGGGAGGGAAGCCTGGATGGGGCTACCTTCCTTCTGCAGAGGGGGAGTCCTGTAACCTCCCATTTTCTGTCTGTTGCTCTCCACCTCAAAGGGTACCTGGGTACAGGTATGCTTAGGGTGTATCCCCACTTCTTTCTCAAAACTGTCTCTTTGACCTCACAGCTGCTCTGAAGCTCAGAAAATTCCATGGACACCCCCTGGAACAGCTCTGCAGTTTTACTCCAACCTACACAATGCTGAAGTGAGACCCAGAGACACACTGATTCATACAAGTATCTAGCTATAAGGATGCTCAACAATGAATATGAGCTTGGTCTACCACTGACAAGCTAAGAGGAGCTGAAGGGCGTATCAGCCTGACAGACTGGTGTGTGGGTGGAAGGACTGGATCTGTGATGGTCTGACTCCTCACATTCCTGTTCTGTCTCCACAGACCTCTTCATGGGTGAATCTGGTATTATGGTGTGTGGTCTTGGTGCTCCAGGTCATGCAGTGGAAGTCTGAAGCCACCCCATACCGACCTCTGGAGAGGGGAGACCCTGAGTGGAGCTCTGAGACAGATGTTCTTGTTGGGCCACGCCTGTCCCATTCCTGAAGAGTAACCAAATAGTGCATTCTGCAGCCAACGACTTTGTGCCCAAGTGCCTGTAATCCTCTTGTCCCCACACAGCCCTGTTAGTGCTGAAAGCCCCCATTTTCCCTCCAGGAGGGAAAAGTAACAGGCCCCTCTCCACCTCTCTTCCTATTGCTGTTTTTGTACCAAAATATTAGTATTACTTTCTTCATTTTGGTATTGTGTTCTTGATGTTAAAACAAGTAGGTGATGGGAAGGAGTGAAGGCGAAGCAGGCATGGATCAGGCAGCTTCCCTTTAAACAACTCCTCTTTTAATTGTTACTATTGAATCTTAGGTTCCCCCTTGGTGACCCTGGTTGTCACCCCATCCATAAGTTCAATTTTGTTTTGTTTTCCCTTTTTTTTTGTCTCCTTCTGAGAGGGAGTGAAAGACCCAAGGTGGTTTCTTACAAGCTCCGATAGGTACCCACAGTGTTGTCAAAGAGCTGAACGTTGGGGAAGTGTCCAGCTTTGTCCAAGAGGAAATAGAAGCGATGGCCTTTGATCTTCAGAGGCAGCATAGCAGGGACTTCTCCTCGGTGGGCCATGCAGGATACCTGGTTCAAGGGGACGGTGAAAGGGGCTCCCAAGCCAAAAGGGGCATGAGTGGTCAGGGTCACCTGCTGCCCTCCTGCTCGAAGCATCACTGAACGCACAGATCGTAGAGAGAAGAGAAGACCAGCACCCAGTACCAGGGTCCCTACAGAAGAGCACAGCAGTGGGGTGAGGTGTGTTCACTGAAAGGACACACACCAACCCTTTCCCTTTGAGTAAAAGATATGAGCGTGACTAACATTTTTGAGTGGGAACCTCTTATATCTAACAAACTTCCAGGCGATGTTTATCCCCATTTTAAAACTCAGGAAAAGGGCTTAAAACTTAAATTGCTCAAGGACAGAGCGCTGAGAGGATGTGGAGCCCAGGGACTGCAGCGCCCTCTTCTGCTCATCTCTCCTTGTCTGAGCCTAGAGCCCACTGCCCCGCCCCAGGTAGAGAAGCCGGCCCACGCCTTACCGATGGCACCGCAGCTGACCACCAGCCCGTAGCGCCAGAGCACAGCGCGCAGGTCCAAGCGGCCGCGGCCTGGGGCCTCTGCATCCAGGGGTCGCGCCTGGACCGGGGGTGCAGACCAAGCTGTCAAGGCCAGGGAGGCCCAGAAGATGCCCTGGCCGGCGCAGAAGAGTCCAAGGATAGTGAAGAACCGGCCCCGCTCATGCTCGAAAAGTAGCACATCCTGCGCCGGGGTCGCGTGGTGCAGGGCCTGGCGCGTGGGCAGGAGCCGCAGCGCCACAAACAGCCCATGAGAACACCTCCAAGCTGCCGCCATGGCGGGCAGGCCACTTCTGCTTCAGAGGCGGGACTTCCTGCCGAGGCCCCGCCCGCCACGAGAAGCAATCCAGAACGCAGAGGCAAAATACAATATCACTCTTTATCTTAAAAAGTAAGGGGAATCCTGGGGAATCCTGGGGCTAAGTACACAAAGCACCTAAGTCCTTCGGGTAGTTTAGTGTCAGTTCTACAAAGTGAGCTTTGGCTTCCTGGCACCAGTGAGGCTCAATCTTCTGGAAGTCTTCAGGAAGTCTTCCAGAAGGCAGGTGAGGAGCGGGATCCACAGACCTCCCTCCTCAGTCACAGTCACAGGGTGGCCTCCGGCCGGACAGAAGGCAAGGGATGACAACCATACAATAATATCCAAGGGCTATTTACACACGCACTTCTGGAGCACAACTATGGATCACTTCATGAATGCAACTTCTGGGATCTCACCCTTGGCCTGGAAAAAAATAAAAGGTCAGTACAGCCAGGTGTCCCTTTCCTGTCCCCAATGCCTTACTCATTTGACCCTCACTTAACCTTCTCCAAGGCTCAAAGAGCCCTGTCTTTTTGCCACAGTATTCCCAAATCCTACCTTGAGATGAGTGAAGGCTTGGGCAGATCTGGTATAGTCCCAGTTGTTGTCCTGAAGGCACCTGGCAGCGAAGAACAGGAAGTTCCATGAGAACCAAAATGTACTCACTCTGAACACTAAGGGCCATTTCAGAAGCCATCCTCCAGAGACACTCACCACTAATAATTATTTGCTGTACTTACACTTAAAAATGTGATTTTCAGCCCTTTTGGCCTTCAACTTGTGATCCCCCTGCCTCAAGTAGCTGTGATTATAAGCATGCACCACCCCACCTCACTTTATCCCCAGTATAGGGAATTAAACTTAGGGACTTTCTACCACTGAGCTGCATCCTAGTACTTTTTATCTTGACAAGTTGCCCAGTCTGGCCTCAAACTGGGGATCCTCCTGCTTTAGTCTCCCAAGTAGCTCGATTTCCATGTATGGACCACTGTGCCCAGTTTTTTGGCCCTAGGAATTGAACCCAGGGCACTTAAGTACTGAGCTACATCCCTAGTCCTTTTTATGTGTGTGTGTGGTGCTGGGGATTAAACCCAGGGCCTTGTGCATGCAAGGCAAGTACACTACCAACTGAGCTATATCCCCAGCCCATACTTTTTATTTTTGAGAGTGTCCCACTAAATTGCTGAGGTTAGCCTTGAACTTGCAATACTTCTGCCTCAGCCTCCCAAGCCACTGGGATTCCAGGCATGCACCACCTCACTTGGTTTGTATTTTAAGGAACTAAACGGTTTTGGCTTTTAAAATTTCAGGAGCACTCATCATTCTCTACCAGTCCCACCTCAGTTTACCCCTGTCCCTGTAGGTACAGCACTCACTTCTGGGACCACTCGAGGTTCATGCCAGACTGGGTAGAGAACGCCTGTAACATTTCCTGCTGCTCCGGGGAGAGGGTGGGCACAGGGCTGGAGGAAGGTGTGGGTGCAGGCATGGCGAAGGCTCTTTGGATCTCTTCAGGGCTGGCATTCCTCACAAATAGCTCATCATTAACGATACATAACCTTGGAGACAAAGAGCACCTTAAACAACTGGACAAATAACCTCACTGCTCCCCAACATCACTGCTATTCTCTGACATTTGACACTCAAATTATTTCAATACCTATATGGTCCCCTCCCAGTCTTAGCTGTTGCTTTTTACCATTTGTTCCTTCTTCTAATGGACTCCATGTTTAGGATTATCTCCCAAATACTAGAATTATACATTCTCCTCTAATCCATGGAGAGTTGTTACTCTTTTGTTTATTTTTATAACAAACTTAGGCAGTAAATATTGTTATAAAAATTTCCAGATGAGGAAAGTTGGCTGTAGCTAAACGTGATGGAGCCACTATGAAAACCCAGATGGTTGGGCTGGGGATGTGGCTCAAGCTGTAGCGTGCTTGCCTGGCATGCGTGCGGCCCAGGTTCGATCCTCAGCACCACATACAAACAAAGATGTTGTGTCTGCCAAATACTAAAAAATAAATATTTAAAAAAAAAAAAAAAAAAAAGAAAACCCAGATGGTCTAACGCTAGAGCCAAGTACTTAACCACTACAGCAGCCTCCTGATTCCTGCTGCCTTTGTGAAATTTTGAAGACACCCTGAGGACTGACTGGCTTCCAGTTTCCACACTGCTGACCAGGTAGTGGGTCTGGTACACCCAGTGTAGTAAGCAGAACACTTACCCTGAATTACTAGCAGGAACAGCGATGAATGTCCTCGTGAAGGCTCTCAAAGAATCTCGAGATTTTCCATCCACTACAGTGAGAACAGCAGCAATGACCACTTAGAATCATTTATGTTTTACACTTATAAACAGGTTCTCAAAATGTGGTCTTTGATACAGAAAACACTAAGTGGGCCAAATTGGGATGATTGTGTTTGGTCGGTGAGAGGTCAGAGAGGACAATAACAATTACTAACCCTCTCAGAGAGCACACATGCCAGGCCTTAGGTTAAGCACTTTCCAAGTAATTTCACACCCTATGAGTGGGTTATTATTAAACCCCATCTTACAAATTAAGCATTTGAAGCTCAGAGTTAATGCAGTTTTCCCACAGAACCATAGAACCAAGACTGGAAGGAAACTAAGACCTGCCTGACTTCACAGTCTGGATCTGCCTAATTCCTAGACTTTTCCCACATTGCAGATAGGACAGGTAAAGAAGGCAGGCTAAGCAAAAATGGCTTGAGCGGAATGGTGAAGAAGGCCAGGAAAGAAAAGAAGGTAGTTGGGAAGCTAAGAATACCAAGAAAGATTCTTGCTGGGGGAGGGACCCCACCACAAACTCAGAACTCAAAATATTCTCACCTTCCTTGAAGACTCCATTGACAGAAAAACACAGCAATGTACTCTGGAAGAGAAGATGTACCAGGTGTGATACAGATTTCTAGCCAGAGCTTGAGCACCCTACCCCACACTCTTGTAAATGCTGCCCCTGCTATGCCCTCCACCCAATGCTAGGCTTCTATAAGGGCAGAAATACATGCTTACTGTCTGGGCACTTATGTCTACCACAAAGGAATTGATGTCATGCTGAGTTTTGGGCAACTCATTGAGGAAGGCGACAACGTTGAGACGTGTGTGTTTCAGCAACCGGAACCGCGAGGCTATGGGCAGAAGGAGGAGAAAGCAAAGTTGGGACAGCCACGTACTCCTGAACTCTCAGATTCCTTCCCATTTTCTGCTCCCATCCTATCTTGCCCATATCGCACACTTACGTGGGTCTTTAAGCCTTTTCACATTTCTGCTGTCCTTGTAGTATTCAGCCAAGTTGCTTCTGTGGGAAAAGGAAGAAAAGGAGGTGGTGGTCAGAGCAGTGTGGTCTATGTATCTTCTGGGGAAATCCTATGGTCCTGGGCAGGTACTGGGATATGAGACTCACCGGGCAGGGTTATGGGGGATGAATGGAATGCTTAGTGAGCAGCAGGCCCCATCATGGTAGGCATCCAAAAGCCCCTGCCGGTCTCCAGAGTCATAAATTGCATAGTATCTATGAGGGGGAAAAAAAAAAAAAAAGGAAATGTCTGAACTCCTGTGGAAAGAAGACACAGTAGCTCCCAAAAGTGAGCTGTGCTTGGGCCTCCCACTTTCCCCAGCCTCAGGGGCCCTAGGATACTTACTGCTGCAGAAAGTGCAGAACCAGACTCTTTAGGTTCTCCGTCCCAAAATAGCTTCCCTGGAACGAAAAAGACATTAGGAACATGGAAGCAGTTCTCTCCCCACACATGTTCTAACTCCACCTCCACTCCTCACCTTGCAGGGTGGCAACATTGTGGGGGCTTCAACATCAAAGGCAATTGGTGGGGGCAACTCATGGCCATCCTGTGGAAAGAAATGAAAACTGAGTATAAACTAAAGAAAAATGGCTAGATGTGTAAGAAGATGGAAGGGCTAAGAGTGAAGGGTCAGCAGTCAAGTGTTAAAGAAGCATGAAAAGTATCCAGGAATCCTGAGTATGAAAATTCAGCCTACAGGCATTTCTCTGGGAAGGATTATCATCTTTATCAAATTCTCAAAGGGATCCATGCATGACTCCAGATTAATGGTCATGTAGGAACAATCTTAGGAGAAGAAGATGCCATGCTTATTAGAAGAGAATGAAAAGTTTAGACTTACCAGGCGTAGTAACTTGGGAAATCGTTCGCGAATGGCGCTGTCAAGAACGGGACAGAAGTGAGTGATGCTTCAGAGCCACCAATGCCTCCTGGGCTGCTCTAGGAGCAAACAACATCAACACCCAAGGGACAGCCCGTCCCATTGCTCATCGCCCGGCTCCTCCCCAGCCTGTACTTAGAGAAAAGTAGCCCCATTCCCCACCTCACCTGGGGCACCCAGACTGGACTACCTTGAAGGCTGTCTTTTTTCTCTCTGCCTGACCCTGAGTGCCACAGGAGCAGCACTCCCAGCCCAGGCTTTAAGCCCAGGACCTCCTTCCCCCTTCTTGCCCCCCTTACCTTCCACCTACTCACCTGTGCAGCCCCGGGAGGAGGGAATGGGGTGGGAGCCCATGGGCTCCGCTGCCTCACCAGGTATCCATCGGTTCTGCCAGGTCTGGCCTTGGCCAAGACCAGAACACACCACAGGGATGGCACAGGATGTTGGGGCAAGGAGATGAGCAAGGTGGGGCTCAGGAACAAAGGAGGCAAAGGAAGAGAGGAAAGAAGAAAGAAATAAAGGTAGGGTGGAGCAGGGACAGGGGAAAGATAGGAGAGAATAGAGAAGAAAAGGAAAGAGAAAGCAAAGAAAAAGGGAAAGAACCACAGGCAAAGAGGCATAAGGAAGAGAAGGGAGAAAACAAGAAAAACATCCTAACACAGCCCTTTCCTTCAGCTGCCCTTTCCCTGTGGTCCAAGGTAAAATCAGAAAGCAAATCCTGCTGTGGCGGGTGGGCAGCTGCTGTTGGCCAGGCCTCTGACTGCTACCTGGGTCCCAATCTGAGCTGGGCGTGGGAAGCAAAGCAGCCATGGGGGCAGGAGACCTCCCTCAGAAGGGGTGAAGGTTCAGACCCCTGCAAAGTTGGGGGGGTGAGGTTCTGTGCCCCACCTCTGTTGGCCCCCAAGTTCTTTCCTGATGGCCCCTCTGCGACTGTGCCTGTCTTAGGTTGTTCCTTCCCTGAGGAATCTTACCCGTCTCTGGCTAACCAGCCATCCTCCGGGGCCAAACAGGGTGATGTGAGGTGTGCGAGTGAGGGAGGGGCATTGCCCCCGAGAGTCAGTTCTCTGTCTCCTTGGTAGCCAGTGCCCCCGTGGCCTCCACGCCCAGCATCTGCCTTAGGATCCCCTCGCCTGCTGGCGGGGCCCCGGCTCTGGTCACAGGTTTTGGGAAACCCAGGTTTCTTCTCCAGGGAGGGCCCAGCTCACAGCACTAAGTGAGAGAGACATATGGCATGGTACCAGCCTCCTGGAGGCTTCAACCTTAGCATGGGCAGGAAAGTCCAGGCTACAGCCTTGGACAAGTAGCTTGTGAGAATAGTGTCCCTCTTGGTGCAATGCAAGAGGGGTCATCAAAGGACAAAGAGGAGAAAGGCCCATCTCAGTAGGAAATCCCAGTTAGGGAGGGCTTTCTCAGCCTAAGGATTCCAGGCTCTTAGCCCAAGGTAACCCCATGGATGGGGAATATACAAGACACCCCCCAGTCAAAGTAGAAATGAGGAGGTGTCCTTCCTGGAACAATAGGGTAGGGAGAGTCTAGAAAAGGCTGTGTTCAGGAAGGAAGGAGAAAGGCCATAGAACCAGCAAACAGTAATCAGGTGAGAAAAAAGAAGAGATTTTGGAACAAAGCTGAGAGACACAGACAGACGAAAAGGAGGAGCGTGTGGTCCTCCCAAAGGACAAGTGGTTCCAGCTCAGGGCTGCACATCTCCTGCAGACGGGCACTGATCAGGGTGCATTAACTCAGCCTCCCAGGGGTTGAAGGTCCCCAGGAGGGAAACAAAGGCTATGACTGACCTGATGTAGGTAGACTGGTCTTGGAAACTGTCACACAGGGGATTTCCATCAAGCCACAGCTCTTCCAGCTTCAGCCCTTTTATCTTATCCAACTCCCGCTCAGACTTCAACTGCAAAGGAGGAAGAAAACAAGGAGGAAATGGATGTGGTGAGGAAAACAGGTAGATCCTTAGACCTCTAATCCCTATCCTCCTAAGGTCTCCCTTTTACCTCCTGCCAGTCAAACATGCCCTCCCCATCCTCTGCTACCCCATCAAAACCACATCAAACCATCAGCCCTCACTTCATTTCCAGAGAGATTTAAGATCTTCAGGTTGGATGCCTTCTGCACAATGCTGGACATGACATCCAGCCTGTAAAGCCTGTTGTTGCTCAAGTTCAAAGATAAAAGCTGTTGAGTAGAAAAGAGTTTAGAAGAAAGGTAAGCAGTGAGTAGATCACCCTATCCCATCCTACCTCTCCCTCCCTGCTTCCTCATGTTTAATACTGGCCCCAAAGCCTCACCTCAGGGATGTTTTCTTCAATGATTCGTAGGGTAGCCGCCATACAGCTTCTACGATGCAGGACAACATCAATGTTCTGGGCCACCAAATCTTCAGAAAGCAGATAGAAAGGGAAGTCTGAGAGGACTTGTCACATCAGCATTAGCACTAAATCATCCTCAAACTTTCCCTGGGTGACAAATCCCATTCTGTCTCCATCTAGCTGAGAATCTATTGTCAGTCATACCTGGGTCTGAACGAAGGCCCTTGAGATCAAGTGCTTGTTGGGAACCATCATAACGTTTGCTCATAATAAGCTACACAGGAAGACAAAGGATTTAGTGGTCAATGGGGCTAAATGGGCATGTTGGGATGAGTGAGTGGGTAGGTGTGAGAAGTAAGACTTGGTTGAAACACATGTTACTTGAGCTGGCCTCACCTTTAGCTGCTCTACTTGTTCTGGCTTCAGTTCATTTTGTACAACATAGGGTGGAGAAGAGGGGTTGATGATGATAGGTATCTGGAGAGAAGACACAGAGAGTAAACTCCAGGGAAAGCCCCAGGACCAAGAATTGTCCCTGTCCTGTGTAGCAGTTCCCACCATCAGCCAAGCTAGGGCCTTTACACCTACCCTTCGGTTATCCTGACCCACAATCTTATAGTTGATAGCCTTTAATGCAGAGGCAGTGCTGGAATCCTCCACAAAAAACTGGGCCCGGGTGCTCTCATAATGAAACTTAAAAAGAGGAAACAAGAGCATTAGACTTGAATCAAGAGCACCTTACCCAGCTGGGCCCATACTGTCTCTGGTGCCCGGTCAGCCACTCAGTCCTTATCTTACCTCAATGGGGGTGAAAGGGACACTGCATTTGCTCTGAATCATGTTCAGAAGCCAAGCTTTGTCATACTTTTTGCCACAAGGAATCTAGAAGGGAGAGAAAGCAAACAGAAGAGAACACCATGTAACTAAGGTTGAACAGCTGTCTCAACCCAGCATTCCTTTTGTACCTTCTGCAGAGCTTTAAATTGTTTTCTAGGGCTGGGGGCATAGCTCAGTGGTAAAGCAGGTGCCTAAAAAGATCAAGGTCCCAAGCACATCCCCAGAACCACAAAAAGGAAAAAAGGCAGGGCATGGTCATGCATGCCTGTAACACCAGCAACTTGGGAAGCTGAGGGAGGGGGTTCTCAAGTTCCAGGCCAGCATGGGCAATTTAGTAAGACCTTGTCTTAAAATAAAAAATAAAAAAGGCTGGGGATGTAGCTCAGTGGTAGAACACCACTGGGTTCAATTCCCAGTATCATAAATGAATGAAAACAAAACACACCAAAAACCAAAAAGGTTTTATAAAGAAAAGACTAGTTGGTCAGGTGTGGTGGTGCATGTCTTCATGTCAAACTACTTGGGAGGCTGAGACAGGAGGATCACAAGTTTGTGGCCAGTCTAGGCAATTTAACAAGACCCTATCTCAAAAATAAAATAAGCCGGTGCAGTGGTGCACGCCTATAATTCCAGTTACTTGGGAGGCTGAGATGGGAGAATTGTGAGTTCAAAGCCAGCCTCAGCAACTGTGAGGTACTAAGCAACTCAGTGAGACCCTCTCTCTAAACAAAATACAAAATAGGTTTTGGGGGTGTGGTTCAATGGTCAAGTGCCCTTGAGTTCAATTCCTGGGACCAAAAATAAAATAAAATAAAATAGCTGTGGATGCAGTTCAGTAGTACAACACTTGCCTTGCATGCAGGAGGCCCTAGGTTCAATCCTCAGCAAAAGAAAAAAAAGAAAAAAAAAAAAAAAATCACAAGCTTTTTTTTTTTTTTTTAAGGTATAGATGGACACAACACAATGCCTTTATTTTTATATGATGCTGAGGATACAACCCATGCCTCGCCAGTGCTAGGCGAGCACCTTACCACTGAGCCACAATTTCAGCCCCATGTTTTTTTATTTTTTAAATATTTATTTTTTAGTTATAGGTGGACACAATATCTTTATTATATTTTTATGTGGTGCTGAGGATTGAACCCAGTGCCTCACGCATGGTAGGCAAGCACTCTACCTCTGAACCACAACCCCAGCCCAATCACAAGTTTTCCACCTAAAACACATGTGAATTTCTGTTCACTTACACTTATTATTCCTCAAAAGTATAATTTTTTAAATTCTAAAAGCTCCAAGGTTTAATTTATACCTTGCCTACACCTTAGAGAACTCCAAGCCCTACACTCAGCTTGAACCAAATGAGGCTATCCAGAGGAGTTATTCTACCTCCCAACCAGTTACATTTTTATTCTACCCTGTTGTCTATCCCCACTGAACTTTCCCTGAACCTGTCGCTTGGTGTTCTAACATAGTGATTCTAGCTGGGGATGTAGCTCAGTGTGGTACAGTACTTGCCTAGCATGTGCAATTCTCTGAATTCAATCCCCAGTACTAAAAAAAAAAGGGAAAAAAAATATTGGTTGGGGGTCAGTGTCTGGGGAATGATCTCAGGGGCATTTTATCACTGAGCTAATCTCCAGTCATTTTTATTTTGAGACAGGCTCTCACTAAGTTGCTCAGAGTCTTGTCAAACTACTGAGACCTTTCTTAAGCTTGCGATCCTCCCCCCTCTGGCAGGAGTTGCTGAGATTACAGGTGGCAGCACCATACCCAGCCAAAAAAAAAAAAAAAAAAAAAAACCTGTTTCTAAAGGAGAAAGAAAGGATACCTAATTGTGAAGTATGAAGTAAACAGCCAAAAAAAAAAAGGAATTTTTATGGGGAAAAAAAAGTAATAATTTTCATTCTGAGTCCAGCCTCCTACACTAAGGTACTCACTGTAATCTTGAACCAGTTCTTAGAGGACCCATCCTGGCTGGTGCCAGCCCCTCCTCTCTCTGGAGGAGCTCTGTCTCTCCGCACAGTAATGTGAATGCGACCTCCTCGATCATGCCAAGTATCACCCCGACGGTTAGTTCGGGTGGCATACGGGTTGCTGTGGGGAAATAGAGAATTAAAAGTTCATAACTATTAGAAAAAACCATCCTGCACTGTTAGCAGGACTATAATTAAGACTGTTCAACCATTAAGATGGTCTTGACATGTTTATCATTCTAGGTGGGAAAAGCAATGACAAGGACAATAATAAAGCTATATAATCTAATAGGTTATTAAATTCAAAGTAGACCAATTAGTCACTTACTATCGTACGCGGGGACCATCCTGAGCATCACTCATTGCCACATCTCCATCATCTTCCTCGAGCCGAGAAGACTGAACACCAGAACCACCTCGTCCTGACCGACGGTTCCCCTCACCATACTTCCACCGGAAAGGACCCCGGCCTTTCTTTCTTCTTTGAGGGAAACTAACACGGTCATCATGCTCTGGAAGTGAAATAGGTACACAAACTAGTAAATATATGGAGTGCGGAAGTATCTCAGTAGTAAAGTGCTTCCCTAGCATGTGTGAGGCCCTAGGTTCAACCCCTTGCACTGAAAAAAAATTCCTTAAAAATTTAGTAAATACATCACTGGAGTAGCAATTGCAGATTCTAGCACTCTGCACTACTGGGAAAGATACACATTAACTACAGAAGCCATTTCCACACAAGTGCCTCTGCCTGTCCAAAGGAAAGAATCCACTCTGGAATGGCAGTATCATATCAGGGAAACAGGATAGAGCTTTTGAAAAATGAAGCAAAAACCAGAACTATAAAAAGAGGCAGAATGTAGAAGTGTAAGCAGCCCAAACATGTAACTAGCCACAAATCAGACCCCTGAAAGCCACTTGGGACCTACCACTCAGTATTTCTCTTGCCTAAACAATACAAACAAATATCACCAATTTAAGGGCCTCCTAAAAAATCTTGTTCTCGGGGCTGGGGTTTTGGCTCAGCGGTAGAGTGCTCGCTTAGCAAGTGCGGGGCCCTGGGTTCGATTCTCAGCACCACATAAAAATAAATAAACAAAATAAAGGTGTTGTGTCCAACTACAACTAAAGAATAAATATTTTTTAAAAATCTTGTTCTCAAACGGCCACTGTGAAGTTTGTAAAATGATTGGCTTCTTTGACTAGGAATGCCCTTTAACTCAGGAGACAACTTTTTGGCTCAGGTCTGGTGGCAGCATCACTTTAGAGTGCTGAACCAAGGCTCCTGAAATGTATGGCCTGAGAGGGATGCAATAGTGCACTCCTGTCATCCCAGCGGCTTGAGAGGCTGAGGCAGGAGGATCACGAGTTCAAAGATCTCGAGACCTTATCTCTATTTTTTTTTTTAATATTTATTTTTTAGTTTTCGGCGGACACAACATCTTTGTATGTGGTGCCTAGGATCGAACCCGGGCCGCACGCATGCCAGGCGAGCGCGCTACCGCTTGAGCCACATCCCCAGCCCCTTGAGATCTTATCTCTAAATATTAAAAAAGGGCTGGGGATGTGGCTCAGTTGTTGAACACCCCTGGATTCAATCCTGGGTACCAAAATAATAATGATAATATTAATAATATAATAATAACAATAAAATAAAAAGAGCCAGGGATGCAATTCAGAGGTAAAGATTGGCTGGGTTCAATCCCCAGTAAAAACAAAAACAAACAAACAAAGAATATGGCCTGACTCCTAGAGCACTTCCCTAGCACTGGTGAGGCCCTAGGTTTGATCTCTAGCCACACACACACACACACACACACACACACACACACACGCAAACACACAGAAGGCAAAAAGAAAAAAAAAAAATCCAAGGAAGTCTACCTAATACCTAGAACTATGTAAACAATGAAATTCAACAAATAACCCTAGGAGAAGAGAAATGAATAAAAGCTGCAGCTGATTTTCATTAAGAACTTTCTCCAAGCCCTGGCATGGTGGCACTGCCTGTAAAATCCCAGCGGCTCAGGAGGCTGAGACAGGAGGATTTCTAGTTCAAAGCCAGCCTCAGCTACTTATCGAGGCCCTAAATAACTCAGTGAGACTCTGTCTCTACTTAAAATATAAAAAAAGGCGCTGGGGATGCGGCTAAGGGAAGTTCCCCTGGGTTCAATCCCCAGTACCAAAAAAAAAAAAAAAAAAAAATTTCTCCAGCCAGGTACCAATGACACACACACCTGTAATCCCAGCAACTTAGGAGGCTGACACAGAGGATTTCTAGTTCAAAGCCAGCCTCATTAATTTAGCAAGACCCTTAGCAGCTTATTGAGAACTTGTCTCAAAATAAAAAAATAAAAAGGGCTGGGGATGTCGCTCAGCCGTTAAGGGTTCAACAATACCCAGTACAAAAACAAAACAAAAAGTTTCTTCAGCCAGTCACAGTGGAACAGACCTGTAATCCCAGGGACCCGAAAGGCTGAGGCAGGAGGGTCACAAATTTAAGACCAGCCTCATTTTCTTAGCAAGGCCCTCAGCAACCTAGGGAGACCCTGACTCAAAATTAAAAATAAAAACAGCTGGGATGTAGCTCAGTGGTAGAGCACTCCTGGGCTAAATCCCTGAGTGCCAAAAACAAAATAAAACAAATTAAAACTTTCTCCAGTGCCAGCCACTAAGCTCCAGGCACTTGATAGCAATTGTCTTATTTAAATAAACACACAAAAACTTGGGAGATAGGTACTCTTTCTAGCCATATCAAGGGAGTGGAAAATAAGGTCTGAAAATTTAATTCGCTGAAACTTGGTGTACCCAACGCAGGATTCAAACCTGGGTTGTCATGCTCTCCTGATCACCACAATGGACTAACCACCAATAAAGTGTTCCGACTAGAACATCCAGTTGGTGGGCAGGTCTCAAAGGCTGAAGGCGGGGGCAAGACCACTGGACGCAGTCAAAAATAGGGCACCAGCACAGCCCACGAGCAGGGCAGACTCACATTAAAGTAAGAGTGAGGCCGCCCAACTGAACTGACAGGCATCAACCACCCTCCAAGTTCAAAGGAATCTTGTCACCCCACCCTGAGCCATCCGCTCCGAGCCACAGTCCTCCAACGCCAGGATTCCCGAGTCAACAACCAGGCGCCCACCTCGAGTCCTGTCGGTGCCCCTGGGCTGTCTCGCCCTCGTTTCGGCAGGGCCCGCGCCGCAGCCGCTGCCCGTGGACGCTGGGCCCCTCGCGGCCTCCCGACCCGGGGCTGCGGCCTAGGCCGGCGCCGCCCACCCAGATCCAGATCGCCCGCTCCGGGGCTGAGGGCCAGCACTTACCGTTGTACGACTTTCCCTCGTCCGCCATTGCACTGCGAAGAGCAGGGGGGGGGCGGTCTCAGGCTAGGGAGCCGACTGCCTCTAACGTCCGAACGCCCTGCCGCTCCGGACACTTTGCCTCTTCTACGCCGGGCGCCACCGCATTTATATAGCGAAGCACGTAGTGCGCCGCCCGACTTCCCCCGGCTGTGGGCGGGGCCACGCGGAGGAAGCGGACCATATGCGCGTGCGCAAACGCAGGGTCGTGAGGGGCGTGGCCTGTCATCCAAGCCCCGCCCAAATCCACTCTACTCCTATTCCTGCCATCCAAGCCCCGCCCAAATCCGCTCTACTCCTGCTATTCCTGCCATCCAAGCCCCGCCCAAATCCACTCTACTCCTGCAGATTCACTCCGCTCCTGGCTCCTCAGTCGAAGCTGCCCCGCAACCGGAGGCTTTGCTTTGGAACGGAACTGGCCGCTGCAGCCCGGAACTGAGAGGAACTGGGAAGGAGGCCGCACTGAGGGTTTCCGAGGAATGGAGACCGAGCTTCGGGGCGGGAGTGATGCCTACTGGGATTCAGTCTTGCCAGCTGTGGATGCAAGCCTCGCTTTCCTCGCCCACCAATTTTGGCGAGCTTTCGTCCTCACAAACCGCCCCACCCACCACTAGCATCCGGCTACACCCTCATCACGCGTCAACAGAGCAGACGGAAAGGTGGGCCACTTGCTGGAAAGAGAAATTTTAAATGCCAAGACAGATGGGCTCGACCCCCAAAAGCCCAGTACCTGCCCGAGTGTGGTGATTGTTCTCTATACCTTGAGCCTCCCTTGGAATGTGTGAAATGGGGCCCTTGGAGTGACCGGTGGTGGATTGTGGGTGAACAGGAAAGACAAAGCAGTGCTGTAACCTCCTCGGAAGGAGGATATTGCAGGCAGGTCTCTCCATTCTTCGTGACTGTCTTGGATTTGATGAGGAGGTTGGAGAGAACCTCAGCTGAAATTGAGGAGAAATTCTTCACTTCCCTTTTGCTTCTGGCAGTAGGCATAACTCCCTCTTATTCAGTTCAAGGAAGATTTGGGGGTCAACTGGTTGGAGGATGCAGATAAAACAGGTTCAAACAGTGCTTAAGTAGGCCACCAATCAGGGACCTACTATGAGATCCAGCTTTCCCTTTCAAAAGGAAGTTTCCATGCTAATGAGGTGTTGCTGTGCTTGGTTAGTCCCTGCCTGGAAACAGATGTGTGTACAAAGCCCCAAAGCTGCCCAGAGTTGGCGGTGGGGCCCCTTCAGAGCAAGCGCCCAAGCCCTTCAGGCTCACTCTACTTGCTGAAGCCCTTCGACGCTCCCACCCAGAAATGACAACAAGGCTAGTGAGGCTGACAGTCTTGCTGTAATTGAGAGGAAACGGGCTGTAGCGCATTTGGCAGATCGAGTCACCAGCAGCCAAAGTCAGGGGTTGTGCAGGCAGCTGAAGGGCTCAGGGCCCCTTGCCTCACATAATGAAGAGAGGAAGGAGGCCAAGTTCTAACCCAGATGGTAAGTTGGTCCCTGGGACAGTTTTGCTTCCTCTCCTCACTCTCAGGAAGGAAGGGAGGGGCATCATCTTCCCTTGCTGCCAATAGTTCCTTTCGGAGAGACTGGGGAGGGTTTATAAAAATCTCCTGGTGGAAAAAACCTCCTCCTTCACCAGCCCCCAGATGGTCTCTACTCCCTTCCAGCCACTTCACAGCAGAATCCAAATCCAGAACCACATGTGTTCCATGGGCCTGAGGGTAGTGAGGGGGAGTACGGGGTGGCCAGAGGCAAGGGGTGGGGGATCAGGGGCAGTGGCCATTCTTAGCAGTTCCAGGGAAACACAGGGCCTTTCTCCCAAGCACCCTGCATAGGCTCAGTGGCAGCACTGGCCACCTGCCCTTCTGGGAGGGTACCAAACCCCCATGGAGTGCCTCAGAGTGAAGAGGGTTCAGGCCAGGAAGACCACAAAGATGATGAAGAAGACAATGAGGATGAGGAAGATTTTGACCATAAGCCACCTGTTGGAGGTGACCGACTGGAAGTACTTGAGGATCTCTGAATGGGCAGCCTCAACATCCAGCTGGGCTCCTAGCACGTTCTCGTCGATCCTGGGAACAGGGCCGAGAGGGAAGGAAACAAAAGGACACCGGATTAAAGAGATGCTGTTGAAGTCTTATTTATTGACATGGAAAAGATGGTCACAATATGTAGAAATAAAAAATGTGTATGTTTGTTTATAGAAAAGGCTCTTGTGGGGCTGGGGCTGTGACTCAGTGGTAGAGTGTCTGCCTGGCATGCATAAAGCCCTGGGTTCTATCCCAAGCACCACAAATATATAAATAAAGATATACAACAGTGTCTCCTGCTTTGTGTAGGTACCTGTGAATAAATAAGCCAACAAAAATTTTAAAATAAAAAGTTGGTAAGGACTTTAACAAGTAGTAATATTAAAAAAAAAAAAAAAAGAAAAAGAGAAAAGGCTCTTGTAGGGCAGTATTTCTTGGTTCTAGTTTGAAGACCAGTTCTCCCACTTATTCTATCTCTAAATCATTTAACCTTATTTTTCCTTATTTGCAAAATGAGAAACACAAATCCTTTCGCTCCTTAGACTGTCTGCAATGAGTTGGTATGAAGTCCCCAACCCACATAAGCTCCCAAATTATTAGATAAAATTTTTGCTAAAATTTTGCTGTATTTATTCATTTTTAATCTAATAAACATGTATCTGGTTTTTTTTTTTTTTTATTTTCGTAGTATTGGATATTGAACCCAGGGGTGCTCTACCATTGAGCTACAACCCCAGCCCTTTTTATTTTGAGACAAGGTCTTGCTACGTTGCTCGGGCTAGCCTCAAACTTGTGATCCTCCTGCTTCAGCCTCTCAAGCTGATAGGATTATAGGCGCGCACCACGATCCCCAGGGCATGTACAGTATTTGCAATAAGGGGAAAAAGTTCACAGACCATTATACTCAGGACATCCTCATTCCGAGTCAGAGAGGAGGAAAAACTTAAATAGTATAGACAGGAAGTCAGAAGATAAGAAAAGCTGTAGACAGGGGAAATTCTCTCCCAAGAACAGAGAAGTCCTCAGAGGAACAATTTCTTGAGAAATTATTGAGCAAAGCAAAAACACTTGGCAGCCGACCTGCATATGCAACTCTAAAACCAAAATATAATTAGGTACCAAACAATAATGTTTCAATTTACAGTGGTAGTATTTATCATAGTGGTCCTATAAGATTATATTGTCTAGTGACACCATAGCTATTTGATTTTGCCTAAGGACAAATTTCAAATAAAATATCCCCTATCATTCAATGGTGCATGAAAGAAAAAAACTCTGGCCTTTGCAAAGGAAGTCCCTGGGAACAAAGATTTTTGTGAGCTGTAAGTATGGATTGGGTGGGGTCTGGCAATCCAGTTGGAAAGTAAGAGGAATAGATGGCCAATGGCTCCAAGTCCAAGGTTTTGGGAAGACAGTCGTAAAAACTGTGATTCCATTTTTTTATGTTGAAGAGGCTAACTAAGGTTTACTAGCTTCAGGACATAATTACATTTCTCAGTGTAGATATATTTGTTATACCAAATGAAGCTCTTCTTGGCAATTATGAATGGCTGTGCTTAACAAAAAAGGATAAACTTAATAAATGCAATCTGAGCTAGGTGTAGCGACACACATCTATAATCCCAGTGGCTTGGAAAGCTGAGACAGGACGATTGCAAATTCAAAGCCAGCTTCAGCAAAAAAGTGAGGTGTGTTAAGTGAGACCCTATCTCTAAATAAAATGCAAAGCCGGGCTGAGGATGTGGCTAAGTGGTCAAGTGCCCCTGAGTTCAATCTCTGGTACCCTGCTCCCCCTAAAAAAAGAATAAGGGAATCATGTTAAGAGGACACAGAAGCTGACCTGAAGTGGGGCTCCGTAGGGCCAGATTTAGGAAACTTGATCATCATAAAAAAATAATGCGAAACTAGGAGCAGTGGTACAGGATTGTAATCCCAGGTACTCGGGAGGCTGAAGCAGGACAATCACAAGTTTGAGGTCAGCCTCAGAAGCTTAGCAAGGACCCTTTCTCAAAAACAAAAAGCCGGGGATATAGCTAACTGGTAGAGTTCTTCTGAATTAAATTCCCAGTACCAGAAAGAAAAAAAAAATTATGCTAATGGATTATAATATATTGAATAAAAACAAAAACAAAAAACCCCTAACAATTCCATAGTGGTAACTTAAAATAAGAGAAAGCTCCTTTACAGAAGTCAAATAATAAGTATAGAAGAAATGATAGAAAATCACCATTTTACACAATCTAAAAAATGACAAGCAAGAATCACTGTGTGGTAGAAGCTAAACATTCACACCAATTCAAAGCATCACTCCACAGATACTTAAGTCTGATGGTCACCACTTTAAACATGTGACCAAACTGCATCACCAATAAAGGAATAACCCTCATCAAGTGAGTATCCACTAATGCAATCATCACATCAAAATTGGTCTTAATCTGATTATCTGGAAACACTGAACCAAAACCTTTTGTGTTGCCACAAAAAAAAAAAAATACATATTAAAAATACATATAAAAATGTATATGTATATGTACATATAAAAATACAAAATAGACATAAGAATCAAAAGCAGGTGTGAGTCTTGTCTGGGTTTTGATCTGAAGGAAAATAAACTAAAAACTTAAAAAAAAAAAAAAATCCAGTTGGGGAAATCCAAATATGGACCAGGTATGAAGTGTTGGGAAACTACTGTTACTTTTCTTTGTTATGTTAATGGCATTGTAACTGTTCAGAACATCTTTACCTTTAGCAAGGGGCATGTTGAAGAATCTGGGGATGAACTTTCATAATGTTTGCCCTACTCTCAAAGGATTCACTAGGGAGGGGAAGCAAATGAGAAAAAATTTTTACAACAACTGTACCTGAGGGAATAAAGGTCTTCATTAAACTATCCTCCCAACTTTTCTGTATTTGATATCTTTATTTACAAAAAATAAAATGATCCAGTAACATTAGATCAGGTAATTATGTTGAAAAAGCCACCTATTTTTTAGTTTCTCAAAAATTAAAAAATTCTCAGGTCTTACATACAGAGATTATAAATTGAGGCTTGGGAATCTACTCATTGAATTTCATATTAAATTAGTGATTTCTCAGGGGCTGGGGATATAGCTCAGTTGGCAAAGTGCTTGCCTCACATGCACAAGGCCCTGGGTTCAATCCCTAGCACTACCAAAAAAAAAAAAAAAAAACAAAAAACCCACAAACTAGTGGTTTCTAGTGGCTGGGGCTGTGGCTGTGGCTCAGAGGTAGCACACTTGCCTGGCATGTGTGAGGCACTGGGTTCGATTCTCAGCACCACATATTAATAAATAAGTAAAATAAAGATCTATCAACAATTTTTTAAAAATTAGGTTTCTCAAGAAAGTGCTTAAGCCCAACACAGTAGTGCCCGTCTGTAATTCCAGCTACTTCGGGAGGCTAAGGCAGGAGGATAAAAAGTTCAAGGTTAACCTAGGTAATGTAATGAGACCCTGTCTCAAAATAAAAAGTATAAAAGGTTTGGGGGGGGGGGCTGGAGATGTGGCTCAAGCGGTAGCGTGCTCGCCTGGCATGCGTGCGGGCCGGGTTCCATCCTCAGCACCACATACAAACAAAGATGTTGTGTCTGCCGAATACTAAAAAATAAATATTAAAAAAAATTCTCTCTCTCTCTCTCTTTAAAAAAAAAAAAAGATGAATATTAAAAAAAAAAAAGGTTTGGGGGTGTAGCTCAGTGGTAGAGCACCCCTGGATTCAATTTCCAGTACCTTAAACAAAACAAATGATGTCCTTGAGGAGATTAGAGGAAAAGGGATCCAGTTTATAAGTCTAGGATTTAGCTGTAAGAGGAGCTGGTAACAGATGAGAAGGCAGGGTACTGAGTGGGGTGGAAGTTTCCTTGAAACTAGTTTAGTCTTTCCTGGTCCCTTGGATTTTTTTGGAGTGGGGGGTGGGGGATGGGAGAGTGGGGCTGGTACCAGGGATTGAACCCAGGGGCACTTAAGCGCTGAGCCACATCCCCAGACCTTTTTTGAATTTTATTTAGAGAAATCTGTTGTGTGTGGGGGGGGGATATCTTTCTGAGTTGTTTAGAGCCTCTCTTAAGTTGCTGAGGCTGGCTTTGAACTGTCGCTCCTCCTGCCTCAGTCTCCCACATTGCTGGGATCACAGGCGTGTACTACCCATGCCCAGCTTGAATTTGATTTTTTAAAAGCTATTATAGGGCTGGGGTTGTGGCTCAGTGGTAGAGCACTCACGTAGCATGTGTGAGGTCCTGGGTTCGATTCCCAACACCACATTAAATAAATAAATAAATAAATAAGGGTGTTGTGTCCAACTACAACTAAAAAATATATCATTTTTTTAAGAGAGAAATTTTTAATATTTATTTTTCAGTTTTTGGTGGACACAACATCTTTATTTTTTTATGTGGTGCTGAGGATCCAACCCAGCGCCCCACGCATGCCAGGCGAGCACCTTACCGCTTGAGCCACATCCCCAGCCCTAAAAAATATATCTTAAAAAAAAAAAAAAAAAAAAAAAAAAGCTATTATAGCAGCGTTCACTAGTACACACCTGTAATACCAGGTACTTGGGAAGCTGAGATAGGAGGGTCACAAGTTCAAAGGCAGCCTGAGCAACTTAGTGAGATCCTGTCTCAAAATAAAAAGCAGCTAGGCAAGTGTCACATGTCTTCGGCTCAGGAAGCTGAGACAGGAAGATTGCAAGTTCAAAGTCAGCCTCAGCAACTCAGCAAAGTCAGGCACTAAGCAACTCAGAGAGACCCTGTGTCTAAATCAAATACAAAATAGGGCTGGGGATGTGGCTCAATGTCCCTGAGTTAAATTCCCTGTACCAAAAAATAAAAAAAAATTAAAATAAAAAGAAAAAAGGGCTGGACATGTAGTTCAGTGGTAGAGTTCTGCTGGGCTCAATCCCCAGTACGGCAAAAATTAATAAAAACCATTAAAAAAAAAAGTTTAGGCAGAGCATTAGAGAAAGAACATACAGATATTCTGCCCACAGAGACTGGATGGAGTCAGGATGCTCCATGACCTTCTGACCTGCTTATCTGAACTTGGGCAGGATATGTCCCAGAGTAGTCACCTGGCTTCCTGGCTTGCCCAAGACCCTGGGGCTGCCAGATAAGGCTTCTGCCAGTCTGTCATACTACATCAGAATGTTAGGAGCCCTCTGCCACCCATTCTGAATTTACTTAACCCCACTGGAGTTTGAGGTATGCTTTGTTTTGGCAATCAAGGCAGCAGAATACATAAACATGTAGGGCCTTGTCACTGTAGGATGATAGCCATAATTTTTCACCCAAACTGGGATGCTTTTGAAAATATAATTACTCAAAAAAAAAAAAAGATAATTACTCTAGGACAACATGTGTTAAATGCCCTGCACATAGGGAGATGTATATTCAGCTGCCAGTGGAGAGAAGGTTGAGATATCCTTGATGATGGCTGCTCCAAGCCTGGTACCAGGAGGCATTTTCCAAAAGAGCATCTCCTTCCCCCTTGAGTCAGCTTTGTGAGAAGCATCTGTTCCCAGGGGCCCATGAGGGGAAAACAGGACCCAGCTGCAGAGGCAAGGCCTTTGTTTTGCTAGCTTTCATGTCTGTCATGACCTCAGCAGCCCAAGCCCCGAGACAGCCAGAAAGTGTAGTCTATCCTGCAACAGACTCAGGGAGCCACCATGTTCCTGCAAACTGAGAGGCTCAGACACTAATCTCTCTCAGATCTCAGGATCTCTAAAAGCTCTTTAATATACCCACTTTAGAAGTAAGCATGGGGATTGCATCATCCCATGAGCATCTTGGTAGAGTCAGTAACAGAGCTGGGGAGCAAAAGCTTCCATAATTTTCCAGAACATTCTTCTGTAAAATTGTCTTGCTTCCCACCAATAATAAATATTTCTTTCAATGGTTTAAAAAAAAAAGGTAAAAACAAAAAACAGCTTGGGGACAAATGGAAAAATCTGAACACTGCCTGGATATTAAATAATATTAGGAAATTGTTAATTTTCATGGATGTGGTAACAGCCTATGGTTTTTGTCAAATTCATTCTCAGGAGAAGCTTGTTGAAGTATCTAGAGATAAAGTATCATGATATCTGCAGTCTCTCTGAAATGGTTCAGAAAAATAAAAGATAAGCAGCCAAATGTTAACAACTTTTGAATTTAGGTGCTAGATATATGTGTGTTTAATATGGTTATTTCAACTTTTTGGTGAATTTTAAATTTTTCATTAACAAAAAGCAACTAATTCCTTATTTTTATTTATTTATTTATTTTTTAAGAATTGCTAATGTCTTCATTAAAGAAACAATATGCCCACAGCTGGGGGTATAGCTCAGTTGGTAGAGGGCTTGCTATGCATGTATAAGGCCCTCAGTTCAATCCCCAGCACCACAAAAAAGAAAAAGGAAAAAAAAGAAACAATATGCCGAATGAAGGTGCTAAAAAATAAATTAGACCCAATGTGACACATTTCAATAGAGAACAATAAAATTAATTCAATGCTTGTCCCTTAGTATGCTACAGATTCTGTCAAACTGTGCTTTTGCTCTCTTTATAAATAAAACCTAAACTAACAATATGGAAGCATTTGAAACTTATTTATTTATTTATTTTTCAGTTTTCGGTGGACAGAACATCTTTATTTTGTGGGGAGCTGAGGATCGAACCCAGCGCCCCGCTCATGCCAGGGGAGCACATTACTGCTTGAGCCACATCCCCAGCCCAGAAGCATTTGAAATAAAAATATATATATATATATATATATATATATTAAAGCTCCCTTTCTCCCTACTTTCTTTCCACAAAAAGCAACTAATTCTTTTTCTTTTTTTTTTTTTTTTGTGATGCTGGGGATTGAACCCAGGGCCTTGTGCATGCGAAGCAAGCACTCTACCAACTGAGCTATGTGCCTAGCTCAAAAAGGACCTACTTCTGATTCATTTCTCCCACAGACATTTGCTCCATTACTTGCTAACTCTGAAGCAAAGCTCCTCGAAAGAATTGTCTGTTTTTTCTAATTACTCTTTTGCTCTGTTCTTACTTTTTTTCTGATTGTTTTACCCCTTTAACAATCTAATCTATTTTGCTGAACTGGGGTTTGAACCCAGGGGCTCTATGCCCCAAAGTTACATCCCCTGCCCTTTTTATTTGAGACAGGTTCTCCCTAAGTGTCTGAGGCTGGCCTTGAATTTGAGATTCTTCTGCCTCAGTATCCTGAGTGACCGGGATTATAGGATTACAGGTGTGTACCACCGCTTCTGGCCTCTTTCTCTTTTTTCCTTTTTCCTCAGGGTAGACCAAGGAGAGTTTTACCAGTGAGCTACACCTCTAGTCCTTTTTTTTTTTTTTTTTTTTTTTGGTACCAGGAATTGAACCCAGAGACACTTAACCACTGAGATACATCCCCAGCACTTTTTATTTTTTATTTTCAGACAGGGTCTCACTAAGTTGCTCAGGGCCTCATTAAATTGCTGAGGCTGACTTTGAATTTGTGATCACCCTGCCTCAGCCTCTTCTTCAGGTGTGTGCCCCCACACCCAGCTCATTCAGGTTTTTCTTCCCATTCCTCCACTGAACCTGAATCAAAGTCATGAACATCTATATAGCTGAATCCAATGCCCTCTTCTTACTCTTCAAGGTTCTGATTCCAGTAATGGCTAGGTAGGTCCTACTGGCCAACCCATTCCACAAATAACAACTAGAAATATTATACAAAATGTAAAAATCAGCTACCCTAGTTCAGCCAAGTTAATTGCTTGCAAAAACAAATGTCAACGTTCTTGGGAATCCGGATGTACCTCAGAGGTACAGCATTTACCTAACGTGTGAGACCCTGGATTCAATCCCCAGTACCACCAAGAAAAAAAAAAAAGTCAACATTCTCTAGGGAAACAGAAATTCTATAATGTATCAATCATGACGTACAAAAAATTGGTAAACATTCAGTGAAATAAGAAAGTGTGATCTGACCTATATTCAAAACAAGGCAAAGAGTATGACAAAACCTAGGATAACTCATATATTGGAAATTAGCAAACAAGGATCTTAAAGTGGTTATTGTAACCTAGAGAAAAATGCTCGTAATGACTGAAACGTAGTAAATTTCAGCATATAAACACAAGCTATAGATGGCTGGGGTTCCACCTCAGTGATAAAGTGCTTACCCAGCAAGAGGCCCTGGGTACAAACCCTAACACCACACACACACACACACACACACACACACACACAGAAAGGAAGAAAGAACCATATGGCAATTTAAAACTGAAAAATGGGCTGGGGACATAGCTCAGTTGGTACAGTGCTTGCCTCGCATGCACAAGGCCCTGGGTTTCATCCCCAGCACCACAAAAAAAAAAAAAAATAAATAAAAACAAAAATCAACAACCCTGAAAAATATGATAGATGAAGTTAAAAATTCACAAGATAGGCTTAACAGCAGACTGACGAGAACACTGGAAAGGAATAGACATATATATAATAGAATATGTAGGGCTGGGGATGTGGCTCAAGCGGTAGTGCGCTCGCCTGGCATGCGTGCGGCCTGGGTTCGATCCTCTGCACCACATACAAACAAAGATGTTGTGCCTGCCGAAAACTAATAAATAAATAAATATTAAAAAAAAAAAAATAGAATATGTATATACACATATGTATTCTCAGATAAAGATAATAGGAAGAGGTAGAAAAATGTAATGGCCAAATACTTCTACTAAAATTTGGTGAGAGACATAAATTCACAGATTTAAGAATCTCAGAGAACACTCCCCTCAAAAAAAAAAAAAAAAAAAAAAACAGAATAAATACAAAAAAAACCATGTCTACATATATCATAGTCAACTGCTAAAAACCAAAGATAAGAGAGTACCCCACAAGTCCTGGAATCAACCTCAGCACCATTTAAAAAAAAAAAAAGCAAGTAAATACATTTTCAGATAAAAACAAACTGAAAGAATCTGTCACCAGCAGATTGTACTGCTGCAAAAGTGCTATAAGGGAAGTGCTTCTTTCAAGTTAAAGGGAAGTCATGTCAAAGGTGACTTGGATATTTTTAGGAAAGAAGAAAGCACTGGAAACAGTAAAGAGAATAGCTTCCCCTCTTAGTTTCATTAAATACACTTACCTTTAAAACAAAAATTACAATAGTGTACTGTAAGATTTATATAAAATTATGTAGATGCAACAAATATGATAATACATAGCTTAAAGATTAGAGAAAAGATGGCAAAGTTCTTTCATTTTATACAAAGTAACTCTGAAAAGCTAATGATGCATACTACAATCTCTAAAGCAAGCATTTTAAAAAAATGTCAATAACAAATAGCTATAATACCAACAGATAAATTTAAATGGAGTTGAAAACGAATTTTAATCAGTTCCTGTCTGAGGCAGGAAGATCACAAGTTCAAGTTCAAGGCCAGCCTCAGCAACTTAGAGAGACCCAGTCTCAAAATAAAAAGTAAAAAAGGCTGGGGATGTGGCTCAGTGGTAAAGTGTCCCTGGGTTCAATCCCTAGTGCCAAAAAAAAAAAAAAAAAGAAAAGTTAATGAACTAAATAAAACACTGATTAAATTCTCAGCTTCCATCTTGCTGGCCTGTCAGCAACATTTATCCCAACTGACACTCTTTCCTTTACTCATTTTGTTGCCTCCTAGGACCATATTTATTTTTATTCTTCCTCCCCAGCTGGTCTCATTTTTAGTGTTCTCCCAGAATTAAGACTTGAATTAAAATATGGCCCAGGAACTCAGGGCTTCATTTTTCCTCTTTATTATGTACTCCCTATTCAGTTTCAAAGTCCAATTCTGTGATTAAAAACCTATAATTTCAACTACTTGGGAAGCTGAGGCAGAAGATTTGCAAGATCCAGGCCACTTAAGAAGACCTTGTCTCAAAATAAAAGTAACAAAGTACCCCTGGGTTCAATATCCTGTACTGAGGAGAAAAAAAAAAAAAAATCCAATTCTGCCCACATTTCTTTCCAGATCTCCATATAGCAATCAGTCTGTTAAATATCTCCACTTAAATGTCTAAAGTATTGTTGGAGGTGTTGAACTTAAGGAGCTTATTTTCTCCTTACACTTACTCCACCCAAGGTAGACAGCCCTATTTTAAGTGAAGGCACGAGGATCTTCTTGCTTGCTCAAGTCCAAAACCTGAATTATCATAAACTCCACCCTTCATTCTATTCTTTTCTTTCTTTTTAATTTAAACTAGAGAGTTAACCCAGAAGCACTCTACCACTAAGCTATTTCCTCAGTCCTTTGTTTTTTTTAATTTTTGAAACAGGGTTTCACTAAGTTGCCAAGAATGGCATCAAACTTGTGAGCCTTCTGCCTCAGCCTGCACAGCTACTGGGATTTATAGGTGTGGGCCACCATACCCAGTTCCACTTCTTTAATACTCTTTATTTAGCTCAGATAACCTTAAACTTTATACATAAATAACTGTGGAGAGCCATCCTCACGCGTGACTGGGTGACTCCCGGTTTGGGTCTGAGGCTTCTGGCTGTGTCAGAATTTTCCCGGCCCTCTCCTGATGAAAGAACCCGTTCGTGTGGGGGTGTGACTGACCACTGACCCCGGGGGGGCCCAATCATTGACCCTGTCCTTGGAGTGCCACCCCCCCTCAACCTTCATTGGATGGAATTATCCCCTGAATTTCTTGTTCCCCAATAAAAGGCTACTCCCTGGCGTGCTCGCTCTCTCTCTCTCTCTCCTGCTAGCCCTGAGTAATCCTTGCTCCTGGTTGGAGCCAGAGAGGGGAGCCGTCTCCGACCTGGTCATAGAAAAAGGTAACTGAGTCTGTGTGTTTATTTCGATCTCTGCTAGCTAACTTTTATGCCAAGAACCTCATTAATGAAACCAATGCGCAGGCCACATGGTGGAAATAACTATTCACCACCACCCCCACTGCTATCATGATCTCCTGCCTAAATTACTTAAAAGGCCTCTGCAATGATCTCCCTGCTTCTGTACTGTCCTAGAGACCTACAATGTTACCAAAAGATTCTTTTTTTTTTTTTTTTTTAAGTACTGGAGATTGAATCCAGGGGTGCTTAACCACTGAGCCACATCCCTAGCCCTTTTCGTTTTTTATCTGAGACAGGATCTCACCAAGTTGCTTAGGGCCTAGCTAAATTGCCTTCAAACTTGTAATCGTCCTGCCTCAGTCTCCCAAACTGCTGGGATTACAGGCACATATCACCATGCCCAGCTAATCCTCTTATGAGACTCAGCTAGGGGTGTAGCTCAGTGGTACAGTGTTTGCCTAGCCTGTGTAAGGACCTAAGTCTGATCCCTAGAACTGGGGATACAGATACACACACATACACACACACACACACACACACACACACAGTCAAATCTTGTAACCTTTTTTTGTATCAGGTGCTTAACCACTGAGCCATATCCTCAGCCCCTTTTATTTTTTATTTTGAGACAGAGTTTCACCAAGTTGCTTAGGGCCTCCCTAAATTGCTGAGCCTGGTCTTGAACTTGCAATCTTCCTGTTTTAGCCTCCTGATTTGCTGGTGTATGCCACCATACCTGGCAGTAATAATGTTATTGTTAGATTTTAGGCATTTCCCAAATGCTCATGTGTAAGGCAATGCAAGAAGGCTTACAGGTGAAATGATTAGGTGATGAGGGCCTTAACCTAATCAGTGCATCAATACACTGATAGGGATTAACTGTCTGGTAACTAGGGCAAGTAAAGGTGTAGCTAGAGCTGGGTCATTGGGGGCATGCCTTTGGTTTTGTACTTTATTTGTGGTGAGGGAATCTCTGTCTCTCTGCATCTCTCTTTGCTTCCTGGTGCCATATTCCCAACTGCTTTCCTCTATCACACACTTCTGCCATGATATTCTGCTTTACTTCAGGTCCTGAGGAACAGAGTAGGTCTATGGAATAAGACCTCTGAAACCATTAGACCCAAATAAACTTTTTCTCCTCTAAAATTGTTTGTGTCAGGTCTTTTGGTTGCAGCAATGAAAAATGTGACTAAAACAGAAATTTGCACCAGGAATGGGTTTGCTGCTGTAAGTACCCGAACCATGTGATTCAGAAGCTTTTTGGAATTTGTATGAGGAAAATTTGGAAAGTCTAGTGATGAAAAGCTTTAGAATGTTTTAAGTGGAATTACCCATTAAGGGAGCTCAGAAAACCAGAATGCCAATAGGATTGCAGACAGTTATGACTGGGCTCATGAGATCTGAGGAAAAGGAGAATTCTATTGGAAATTGACTAGAGGCCATTCATGTGCTGTTTACCTTTTGCCCATATCCTGAGACTTTCTGTGACACTGAATTTAATGGTGATGGACTAAATAATCTGACAGAAGGAATTTTTAGGCAGCACAGCATTCAGTTGGTGGTATGGGCATTGTTGGCAGCAGTTTATTGTGATAATTAGGAATAGAAAGCAAAAAAGAAAGACTGGATAAACTTGCAGTTTAGCCAGAAAAGTGAGAGTAAATCTGGGGCTAAGAAATGTGTGGGAATTTTTTGTTTGTTTGTTTGTTTTGATGCCAGGGATTGAACCTAGGATGCTTAACCACTGAGTCACATTCCCAGCCCTTTCTATTTTTCAATTTTGAGACAGAGTCTTGCTAAGTTACTTAGGGCCTTGCTAAATTTCTGAAGCTGGATTTGAATTTGTGATTCTCCTGCCTTAACCTCCTAAACTGCTGGGGTTATAGGCATGAGTCACTGTGCCTGGCTGGAATGTATGGTTTTTAACACCATTACAGCCACTAAAGAAACACCAAAGGCTCTGACCAGACAATAAGAAAGACGGCTTAAGGACATACCTCAGGAATTGGCAAAATAACACCTATCTCATACTCCAGGGAGTAAAAGTAAAATTTTCTTTGAAAAGAGACCACTTCCAGCATGGGGGTGAGGGCGGGGGTGTGCTAGGAAGTTGTTTCACCATCCTCAGCTGTCCATGCTGTAATTAGGCGGTTATGGAAGCTCTTCCACCAAAATTCCAAAGGCCTGGGAGGCCAGGCAGAGAGCTCCAGGGTCAGAGTCTGCAGGTAGCCCCTGAGAGGCTATGCATGGAGATGTGAGAAGGAAACCAAAGCTGCAGTGGAGACCCTTGAGATTAAGAAATGCCAGTACCATGGAATGTCTGCCTAAGAAAGCTAAGAGGCCACGTAAGCTGCCACCACCAAAGCCACAGGCACAGAGCTATACAAACCCTTTGCAGAGAATATCAAGATGCTATGTGCCCCAGAAACAGGACACAGAACTATAGGATTTATTTGCCCACCTGAATTTTGGTCTGCTTTGGCCCCATCCCTCCTTTGTATATCCCTATTTCTCCTTTTCTCCCTTTTGGAATGGAAATGTTTACTCTGTGCCTTCATATTGGATATACATAACTTACTTTTGATTTTTTGTTGTTGTTGTTCCTAGAATTGAACCTAGAGGTGCTTTACCATCGAGCCACATCCAAGCCCCCCCGCTGCCCTTTTTTTTTTTTTTTACTTTGAGACAGGGCCCTGCTAAGTTGCTGAGGCTGGTCTCAAACTTGTGATCTTCTTGCCAGAGCCTCTCTGGGATTATAGGCCTGTGCCACCACACCAAACTTGCTTTTGATTTTTATGGGGACTCACACTGAGAGTTTGCCTTGAGTCTCAGAGGAGACTTTGGACTTGTACTTTTAGGAAATCCTGGAACTTTTGAGACCATGGGGACTCTTGAAAATGGACTAAATGCATTTTGCATGTGAGGCAGGCATGAGCTTTTGGGAGCCAAGGGGAATGTTATGGTTAGATTTTTAGGTGTTCCTCAAAAGCTCATGTGTAAGAAAATGCAAAGTTTACAGGTGAAATGATTCAGTTATGAGAACATTAACTTAATCAGTGCATGAATCCACTGACAGGGATTAACTGGGTGGTAACTGTAGAGCAGGCAGGTATGACTGGAGGAGGTGAATCATTGCGGGCAGGGTGCCTTTGGGGTATATATTTTGTCTGTGGTGAGGGAATCTCTGTCACTCTATCTCTGGTTCCTGGTGCCATGTTCTCAGCTTCTTTCCTTCACCATACACTTCAGACCTGATATTCTCCTTCACCTCAAGCCCTGAGGAACAGAGTAGGTCTTTGGAATAAGACCTCTGAAACCATTAGACACAAATAAACTTTTCCTCCTCTAAAATTGTTTTAGTTAAAAAGTTAACTAAAACAGGGCTGGGGATGTGGCTCAAGCAGTAGCACACTCGCCTGGCATGCATGCAGCCCGGGTTTGATCCTCAGCACCATACAAACAAAGATGTTGTGTTTGCCGAAAACTAAAAAATAAGTATTAAAATTCTCTCATTCTCTCTCTCTCTCTCTCTTAAAAAAAAAAAAAAAAAAAGTTAACTAAAATAAATATCCTATCTTCTTCCGAGTGGCCTTCCCTGCCACTCAATCTGTGATGTACCCAGTCAGTGGCCTTCTTTTTTATTGTATTTTACTTATTTCTTTTTTGTGGTAGGGTCTCACTATGTTACCTAGCCTACTCTCAAACTCTCGGGCTCAAGGGATCTTCCTTTTGCCTCAATCTCCAGAGTAGCTGGGATTATCAGTGAGCACCACCACACCCAGCTCTCAATCACTTTTCTATATTTCTTTCTTTTTCTTTTTAATTTTGAGACACTAAGCTATTTAGGGCCATACCAGATTGCTGAGGCTGGATTTGAACTCAAGATCCTCCTGCTTGAGTTCAAATCCTCCTGCTTCGGCCTCCCAAGCCACTGAGATTACAGGCATGCAATGAGATTACAGCTCTCAAGTCACTTTTCTTAAGACATCATCCCACTTAAGTCTCTGTATAGCCCTTATTACTATAGTACCTGAAATTTGCTTGCTTTTAAGTTCTTTTTAGCAGCTGTCCATACCCACTCTATCAAATTCCATATAGACACTACAGAGAGAGCTTCATGCTATAGAGTCTTCACTATACAGGGATTCCTCACTGTAGGCCTAGCACCTAGACTAGTACCTGACATGGAACAGGTGCTCAACGAATACTTAATGAGTGAGCAGAAGCAGGTGACCTGGGCCTTATGTGCTGCCAGATTCCACTCTGCTCTTCCAAAGGACATCAAACTGGGTACTTCAAGATGCCAATCCACAGGAAAAAGAAGGCTCCTCTATGTGGGATAAGCCAGTGCCTCACCTCTGAATGGTTTCCTCCTGTTCCTTAACCATGTGTGCCAACTGCTGAAAGATGGAGCCCAGCTCAACAATTGTAGACTCTATGTTCTGCATGGTATCTGCCCGACTCTGGATATAGGAATCCTTTAGGGGAGGAAGAGAGCAAATTAGCAGTATGAGCTTCTTCAAGGGAAGAGTCTTTAGGACTTTCCCAGCTTGCCATTCCACCCATGGCACGCTCCACTGTCTTGGGACCCACAGAGAACAGAAGAGCTCATCCTCCTCAATTTAGAGCCTGAGTACCTGCTCATCAATGAGCTGCAGTTGCTGGCTGGTCCGGGAGTCCATCATGTCAATGGCTACATCCCTGGAGCCACGAGACTCTGCCCCCAAAACCACAGGACCTCCCCCTGCAGAAGAAAGAGGACATGGCACATCTTAATAGTTAAAGGCAGGTTCAAAGCCCACATGCTCTGGATTTGAATCCCAGCTCTGGCACTTACTAGCCTTGTGACCCTGGACAGATCATTTAACCTCTCTGAGCCTCAGTTTCCTCACCTGTAAGATGGGGATAATAATAGTTGCTTTTTCAAAGGGTGGTTGTGACAATTAAATGAGAGAATGTGAATAAGTGCACAAAACATTTAGATACTCTAATTCAATCTCAAAATGATTGAATTCACCCCCAACAGAGAGAATGTGGAAGACTAATTGTGGATAATGAATCCCCATAATCAAGTCTGACATCTGAGAAATGCCTACCAAATTCCTGGCCCCTCCATTCTCCTATCCAATACCTGTCTCTAGATGCCATCACAGCCACAGTAACCAAGAGTAGCCACCAGGGCTTCCCATATTGCCTGTGACTTACCCAGGTGGTTGGGGGCAAGGGGCAGGGCTGACACAGGCGCCCGGGAGAACTGTTCCCGCCGGCTCCTCTGCTGCTTCAGATTCTGGGGTTAGGGAAAAAATGCAAAGGTCCTGATGCCTCTGTAAGTGAGTATATTAAAGAGATCCCTCTTCTTAGCCCCATGACCCTGTGGAACTTGTCCCTTTTCCATTTTCTCTTGGGCCCTTACTCCCACATTTCTATCCC
Source organism: Marmota flaviventris (assembly GCF_047511675.1). Lineage (NCBI taxonomy): Eukaryota > Metazoa > Chordata > Mammalia > Rodentia > Sciuridae > Marmota > Marmota flaviventris. The sequence goes on along the minus strand of NC_092506.1, from coordinate 10,181,813 downwards.
TTTTTTCAGATTCCTCTCACCTCTGTCCTCACTTCTAAAACTGATTTGAAGTCATTGGACATGGAAGCCAGTTTTGACTAGAAGAAAAGGAGAAAGAATCAAGCAAAGAAAATCCAGTTTTCTCACTCCCTCCCTCCATCCCCAAGGTCCCACCTGCAAGGAGACCACAATGGTGTTGGAATGGGTCTGCAGGTGCCGGCCACTCTGGCTGCCCTTGGCCTTCACAAAATCCTGAAGCTGAGCGATTTGTTTGTTGAGGCTATTGATGTCCTGGTAAAAGAGCCCATAGAAAAACCGAGTATTAACCAAGGAGTCCTCAGCCAGCGTCTCTATCCATGGCCATCTCTAGCAGGGAAGGCAGGATGAAAGTTACTAGCAGGAGTGAGTGTCCCAGACAGTCAGATCAGAAGGGCTTGCTAGAATTTTCCAAGCTCTTGTGTTTGCTCTGTCTCAGTACCTGCAGAGAAGAGCCAGAAAAACGCAAAGTAGGGCCTCATCCATTTATGGGTGACTGATTCTCATTTACCCCTCTACTTATGTCCTGCTCCACCCTGTGAGGCTACAAAACCATTTCACAGGACAAGTCTTGGACCCAGAGCATGCTGTCCAACAAAGCACCTGTACAATACTCAGGAAAAGGGAGGACTTGAAGGCACCAAAGTTTTCCAGAGCAATCAACAAAATGATTTTTACACAAAGAATTTGTAATATTACAGCAAGAGTAAAACTGTGAATTGTCCAAGGTCACACACAGTGAGTTAGTAGCAGAGCCATGCTTTCTACACCAGTGTGTCAACTGCTCCCCAAACCAGCCTGCCAAGGGACAAGTGAGACAAAGAAAATGGAGGTGGCAGCCAGCAAGTGACCAAGAAAGCTTGTCCCAGGGTGAGAAAAGAAAAGAGGTGGCCTAGGGATGTAGTAGCTCAGTGGTAGAGTACTTCCTGAGCATGTGCTAGCATCTGGGTTCCATCCCCATAAGGAAATGGTGGGGAGAGGAGGTGGTCAAGAATAAATAATGAATATAAGAAATAGGCCAGAGTACCAGGCATGGTGGCACATGTTTGTGACCCTAGCAGCTTGGGAGGCTGAGGCAGAAGGATCGTGAATTCAAAGCCAGCCTCAACAACTGAGTGAGACCCTATCTCAAAAATTTTTTAAAAAATGGGGCTGGGGATGTGGCTCAAGCGGTAGCGTGCTCGCCTGGCAGGCATGCGGCCCGGGTTCGATCCTCAGCACCACATATAAACAAAGATGTTGTGTCCACCAAAAACTAAAAAAAATGAAAAAAAGAGTGAAGCATCCTTGGGTCCAATCTCTGGAACCAAAATAAATGAATCAATAAATAGGCTAGAGCTAGACACAGTGGCACAGGACTAGAAAGAAAAATTCTGAATTTTTCTCTTGGATATTGTAGAAGGTCTTAGATACAACACCAGAATCCATGTAACGAGTTTAGGTAAGAAAGAAAGAGGGCTGGGGATATAGCTCAGTGGCTCAATGTTTGCCTTAGGTTTGATGATACTCAGTCAGTACTGCCAAAAAAAAAAAAGAGAGAGCAAGAGAACAGAGTGCTGGGATGCACAGCTACTTAGGAAGCTGAGGCAGGAGGGTTGCAAATTTTCTCCCTGACAAAATCTCCCCTAGGGTTCTGGCTTTAAAAAGGCACCACTGCCCACAACGGCACCCAAGTGAGAAGCACCTAATCACATACTCACATCTCCTTAGCCCAGCTATTTGCTACTATACAAATGTAATCTACTGAGTGCTTACTGTGTACTTAGTACTCTATTAAACATTATGACTGAGCTGGAAATGTAGCTAGCTCAGTGAGAAAGTGCTTAGCCATGTGTGAGGCCCTGGGTTTGATGTCTAGTGCCAAAACGACACTGAAACACAAAACTCCATAATTGCTTTGTATTTGTTTACAGTGTGCCATGTAACATGCTGAGAGTGTTTCCATTTTATCTCTGTCCTTAAATTTAACAAAGAAAATTCTTTTACTTAACAGGTTTTAATTTACCCTCAAAAGCTATTCTTGGGGGAAAAAAAAGTTATTCTTGGGCTGGGATTGTGGCTCAGTGGTAGAGTGCTTGCCTAGCATGTGTGAGGCACTGGGTCTGATTCTCAGCACCACATATAAATAAATAAAAGTCCATCAACAACTAAAAAATATTTAAAAAAAAAAGTTATTCTTGGCAGGGCACGGGGGTGCATGACTATAATCCCAGCAGCTCGGGAGGCCAAGGCAGGGGAATCATGAGTTCAAAGCTAACCTCAGCAAAAACCCAGGCTCTCAGCATCTCAGCACTCAATGAAACACTGTCTCTAAATAAAGTACAAAATAGAGCTGGGAATATGGCTCTAGCGCCCCTGAGTTCAATCCCCAGTACCAAAAAAGAAAAAAAGAAAACAGCCATTTTTCTCCTTCTTTCTTTTTCATTTTTGGTAAATGGCACCACTATACACCAGATGCTCGGACCAAAAACCTAAAAGCTATTCTTTTTTTTTTTTTTTTTTAAAGAAAGAGAGAAAGAGAGAGAAGAGAAGAGAAGAGAGAAAGAATATCTTTTTTTTTATAGATGGACACAACACAATGCCTTAATTTTTATGGGGTACTGAGAATCGAACCTGGGTCCTACCAGTGCTAGGTTTAGATGAGTGTGCAAATGCCTTAGCACAGTGCTAAGGCATTTGTCTGCAATCCCTAGTACCAAAAAAACAAACAAAACCAAAAATACCAATCTCCCAGGAGCTTTTACCACTAAATTTAGAATACGACCCATCTCCTTAGTTGGCTTGTACAGGCTCTCTGGTCTAGCCCCTGCCACCATCTAGTCTCCTCACCTGCTGGGCTGTAGCCACACTCTGGACCTTTTCCCTTTGTGCCTCAAGGTTACCCACACTTTGGATCTTTTCCCTTTGCTGTTCCCACTTTACAAACTACATTCCCACTTTCTGGAATATGCTCCCACCAGATCTTTGGATGAACTTTCCTTCATATTTGGGTCTAAATGTCCCTTCTTCAGCCAGACTAGCCTGTAGGAATCCCCCTAGGTACAGTAGTCATAGCCCTGAAAGTCACTCAACTATGTTAGTAATTAAAGGAAACAAATGAACCTTAAAGAGGACTGTGAGGTAGGCATCATCATCATCTCCTCCTTACTGATAAGGGAACTAAAGCTCAGAGAAGTTAGGAGGTACCCAAGTCACAATCTAAACGGTAGACTTATTTGAATTCAAGCCCTTCTAAACCTAGTAGGCTGCTTCTTAAATGCATAAACAATAAAACCCCAATAGTTAGAGGAACTCTCTTTTTTCCACCAGCATGGAATAGGTCTGCCCTTTGGCCTCTGTCATCATCATCATCATCTTTATTCAGGACAATCAAAGCAGCCTCCTTCCTCATCTCTGCCCTGTCCATGTTCCAAGTCAGACTACACTTGTAGCCCACAGCATTCAAGATGATTCCACAGCCCTTAGCATAGCACACATTATTCTTCATAAGCAGTCACCAAACTATCTTTCCAGTCTCCTGCGAATCACTTATTCAATCAGTGCCTACTAGATGCTAGACACTTATAAGCCCTTGGGGTACATCTGTGAACAAGAAGAAAAAAAAAAAAAAAAACCTGGTATTGTGGTGTTCATGTATCTTTTCTTTCTTTTTATTGAGAGGTGGAATGTGGGAAATGAGGAGGGAGGAAGGAATAAACAATAAATAAAAATAAGCTAATTATAGAGAATGTTAGAAAGTTCAAATATTATGAAAAAAGAAATAGAGCAGAGTAAGGAGGATAGGAGTTTGGGCTGATGGAGCATTAAACACCACGATTGCCAAGTGTGGTAGCACATGCCTATAATCCCAGCAACTCAGGAGACTGAGGCAGGAGGATCAAAAGTTCAAAGCCAGTCTCAGCAACTTAGCATGGCCCTGTCTCAAAATTAAAAAAAAAAAAAAAAGGGAGATGGGGTGGGACGGGGATGTGGCTCAGTGGTTAAGCACCCCTGGGTTCAATTCCAAGAACCAAAGGGGGAGGGGGGACCCACACTATGATTGGGATAGGCCTCCCTGAGCAGGTGACATCTGAGACTTGTTTTTTTTTTTTCTTTTTACAGTATTGGGAATGGAACCCCAAGTCTCACACATGCCAGGCAAGCTCTCTACCTCTGAGCTATATCTCCAGCCCAGACTTTTCCTTTTATTATCCACACCTCTGCATAGCTTCATCTTCCTGGAATGTCCTCCTACTACCTTTACACCCAGCCTTGAATTCAGCTCAGATTTCACCCTCTAGTCTATCAATCTTTCCCAGTACCCCCTACTGTGTCAATCATCTTTTTGTAAGATCTTTTCTTTATCATTCATTCCTACTCACTGTAAGTATAGATCATGGAGCTGGATCACTCTTTTGCGTAGTAAGTCCTTGAAAGTAAGAACTTTGCCTCATGTTTGTGTCACCAGAGCCTAGTACAGTGCTTGGTAGATAATCAGTAAGCATCTACTGACTAAATGGGGGAACAGATGTTTAGGGCTGGCTCTAGAAACTTGCTCCGGGCCTCTATGTCAATGGAAAATGATGAAAGTGATCCAATTAGAATGCTGGCTCTCCTGATAACTAGCAGCTCACCTGTTTGATGATATATGTTAGCTCTTCAATTTCCACTGCTTTATCATCAAAAAGGGACTTGCGCTTTGCCACTGCAGAGACAACAGGAAATTACAACAGATGAGTTAAAAGGCTGGAGATTAGCTTATTGGCAGAGCACATGCAAGACACTGGGTTCAATCCCTAGCACCACAAAGCACACAAACACAGAAAAAGACAAAGCTCAGGGAGCACCCTCTCTGGTTCACTACCCCACCTCTGAAAGATCCCAAAACACTTACAGATTGTCAGCTTCTCCAGCTTGGAAAATGTGTTGCTGAGGTCTTTCCCAATGCGCCTGCAAACAATCACTAGTGAGAACACCGTGGAAAAGGCAGGAAATAGGCTATTTCCACATTAGTTCTAACAAAACCAATCCCAGCCCTCATGGCCAAGTCACCAGTCTGCATGCTTACTTCTTTCTTGGACATTATATCACCCCACCACAAATCTTATCTCAACTCACTTGGCCATGAGGGTAAATTCACTGCGCTGTCGGGCAGCACGCAGAGCCGGCTTATTTGTTTGGATTCCATTCTGAAAAGCAATGCCAAGAGGTGACAACTTAGCTCCCCACTACATATTTGCAGCTTTCACTGTTCACATGTCCAATAAACTCTTTCTAGTACTAGAGGTATCTACCATCAGATAATTCATATTTATCAGTGGTATTTTAGCCGAAAAGAAGACAAGTAGACCTGGGTTCAAATGCTGACTTCACCACTTAGGAACTGAAAGATTTATGGTAAGTTACTTATTTTGAATCTCTATTTCCTCTTCTACAAAATGAAGACAACCTAACTACTCTTATTACTATTAAGATTACTATTAACATAAGGGCCATAAAGTACTATAGCCAACTGTCTAATACATTGTAAACATTAAAAAAATTGGGGAGAGGGCTGGGGATGTGGCTCAAGTGGTAGCACGCTCGCCTGGCATGCGTGTGGCCCAGGTTCGATCCTCAGCACCACATACAAACAAAGATGTTGTGTCCACCGATAACTAGAAAAAAAAAATAAAAATATAAAAAAAAAAAATTGGGGAGAGAGTAAGAAAGCTAAAAGCTATGAATGAAAGTCAACATGAAACACTGTCAAAGACCCATACAGTTAATTGGGTCAGTAAATGGAAAGGGAACAGAAACTATTAGCAAAATAGTGACAGCAACATTTTATGAGTCACCAAGTGCTCATGCTGCACCTGATACTTCAGATATTAAAATCAGTTTGTTATTGGAAAAAAAAATTGGCTAGTACAGCCACTCTATCCTTGGAATCAGGGAATCAATGAGGAAACTAGAAAGTTCCTGGAGATCACAAAATTCTTGGAGAAAAATTGTTAACAAAAGCTGAAATTTAAAAGTATTTTAAAATACAGTTACTCAGGCTGGGCACAGTGGATTATGCCTGTAATCCCAGCAACTCAGGAAGCTGAGGCAAGAGGATCACAATTTCCAGACCAGCCTCAGAAACTTAGTGAGGTCGTAAGTAACTCAAAATAAAAAACAAAAAGGGCTGGGGATGTAGCTCATTGGTAAAGCACCTGTGGATTCAATCCCCAGTACCAAAAATTTTAACAAGTTACTCAGGACTCACCTGGATTCACAAAGTCTTTACTGAAACAAAACTCTAGCTGGACAAAGTAGCACATGCCTGTATTCCCAATTACTATAATCCTGGCTACTCCAGAAGCTGAGGCAGGAGGATCATGAGTTCAAGGGCAGCCCCAGAAACTTAAAGACCCTGTCTCAAAATAAAATTCAAAAAGGGAGAGGGATGTAACTGAATAGCAGAATGTGTTCCTGGCATGTACAAGGCCCTGGGTTCAATCGCCAGTAACACCAACAAAACAAAACAAAACCCTCCAAAGTGATTTTGGTAAAAATTACTGATCTAAAAGACTTATTTCCGAGCATGCTACAGGGACACTGCTACATCGATGTTCATAGCAGCACAATTCACAATAGCAAGACTGTGGAACCAACCTAGATGCCCTTCAATAGATGAATGGATAAAAAAAATGTGGCATTTATACACAATGGAGTATTACTCTGCATTAAAAAATGACAAAATCATAGAATTTACAGGGAAATGGATGGCATTAGAGCAGATTATGCTAAGTGAAGGTAGCCAATCCCTAAAATACAAATGCCAAATGTCTTCTTTGATATAAGGAGAATAACTAAGAACAGAGTAGGGTCGAAGAGCATGAGAAGAATTTTAATATTAAACAGGGATGAGAGGTGGGAGGGAAAGGGAGAGAGAAGGGAAACTGCATGGAAATGGAAGGAGACCCTCAGAGTTATACAAAAGTACATACAAGAGGAAGTGAGGGGAAAGGGAAAAATAATACAAGGGGGACAAATGAATGTCAGTAGAGGGGGCAGAGAGAGAAGAGGGGAGGGGAGGGGAGGGGGGGTAGTAGAGGATAGGAAAGGCAGCAGAACACAACAGACACTAGTATGGCAATATGTAAATCAATGGATGTGTAATTGATGTAATTCTGCAATCTGTATATGGGGTAAAAATGGGAGCTCATAACCCACTTGAATCAAAGTGTGAAATATGATATATCAAGAACTATGTAATGTTTTGAACAGCCAACAATAAAAAATTAAAAAAAAAAAAAAGACTTCTTTCCTTTCCCTGACCCTCTACTATACACATAGAAAAACTGAGGCCCAATTGAATTAACTAGGTTCCCCATGGTGGCAGAGCAAACTTGTGTAGTACACTAGAATTAGAATCCAAGGTGCATGTGTCTCAACTAAAAGCTCTTTCTAGAACTTGTTCATTATTCAAATACCTTAGTCACCTTTATCCGAGGTATTCCTTCTAGAATAACAATCCTACTACTCTCTAGGGAATTCCTTACCAATTTAAAAAAAAAAAAAAAAAAAAAAAGTCTGGGTCCTTGCCTTCCATTAACAAGTCCACTTTTTGTGGCTTAGTAGGTCCTATGGACCCTATCCAACCTGTCAGCATCAGGTTTCCCCAAAAATTATTTCACTTAAAAGTGCTGGAATATACCCCCAACCAGGTTTAGTAGGGCTCATTCTTGCCTTTCCCACTCCTTACCTGACGGCTCTGCAGCGACTTGCAGGCAGACAGGAACTCCTGTGTCCGATCCCGGCAGGACATGGTGTCAGGAAGGGGAGGGGCCAGGACCACTGGAGGGGGCAGAGGGGCGATGTCGCTGCTGCTACTGCCAGCAGTTGCAGGGGACAGGACCTGTGTCTTTGAGAGACCCAGGTAGACACCCTGATCCGTGTTCTTAGACCCGTAGCGTTTCCGCGGGATCATCGAGTCGCATAACCTCGGACTGTCATGAAGGGGAGAGTGTCATTCCCCAGGAAGCCTCCTTCTCCACAACTCCCCCCTCAACTAGCAAATCCTCTGGCCCTTCCTGCATTTGGCAGTCTTTCGCGCCCAAGGCCACCCGCGGATCCTGGGACCTGCCTGCTGTGGGAAAGGGCCTGTTTCCTCCTGGCCCAAGGCGAACCCTCTCAGACTCTTCTTCCAACTTGGCTCAGGCGGCCAGAGCGCGGGCCGGGGTCCTGAAGCCGAGGGAAAGCCAGAGCCCGGTCCCGTGGCACCAAGGCTCCAGCCTGGCCTGTGCAACTGTCCCGGGAGATAACGGGGCCCTCTCCTATCCGCGATTTCCTTCAACCCCTCAGTGGGAAACCGCGAAGGACCCCCGAGAGCGGACACACTTCGGTGGGCGGAGGGGGAAACCTCTAGGTGTTTATTTGAAACAGGAAGTCCCACCCCCTATAAAGTTCCGCCTTCTGGAAGACTGCAACCCCTGATTAGCTAATGCCGACGTCGTTCTCCACAGGGCTTTCCTGGTTGGACGGCGAGGTATTCGCTCACCAGGAGCCCGGCCGGCAGGACTTGCCCGCTCGCCCCCGGTTCCCTTCCCCCCCCGCTCGTCGCCGCCCCCGTGAAGCCACCGTCCCGGAGCTGACACGGCGGCCAAGCCCCTCTTAGAGCGGGTCCTACCTCCTTCCTACCGCCTGCCGCCGCCGTCGCCACTGCCACAACCTCTTCGGCCGTCACCGCCTCCTCCCGGGGCGCTGGAGCCGCCGAAACCCGACCAAAGACTAGGAGCCGCCACGTCACCTACACGTAACCCCACCCCCGTGACGAAGGGCTACGCCACGCCTTTCCCAGCCCGGCGAGCCGGGACACGCCCCCTGCCGACGCAAGCGCGACTCCACCCTCCCATTGGCTAGGCCGCCTCCGTGACCCCACCCCTGAGGAGTGAGAGCGGACCCCCGGGGGCGGGGGGGGAAATGAGCCAGCCTCAGGCGAGGAGCCTTAAAGAGCCCAAGGCCCGCGGAGCCGGTTGTAGAGGCACCAGTGCTTGGGCAGGCCCACATTAGAAATTTTATTCTCTGGAGGCTGGGGCGGACGGAGAGCAGGTTTGAGTTCACCCCTTCTCTGGCTCATCCTGGTCCTCCTCTATTGGATACCCCGGCCTTTGAATCTGGTCTGAATGCCTCTTGTTTGATGACCGCGAGGAACCACGACGACTGAACATAGATAGCCGCCTCCATAGCACGGTGATCAGAAGACTTTCATTAGACTTGGGATTCTGGCGGCCTGGGGAATCCAAATTGGCTTCTGACGCGCCTAAGGGGCTGAAGCTAAGCTTAGCCCCACCCTACCCGATCCAACCTCCTTAGTGGGCCCTAAGGGGCACCCCCAGCTCTAATCCCACCTTCCCCAACTTCATCCGACCCGCCATCCTTTCCCTGATCATCCGAGGTCTGAAAATCCTTGTCTTGGCAGCAGCCCATGGCCCCGCGCGGCAAGGTGCTACTCGCGCTACCCTCGCCAGCCTCCCTGGCTCCGGGGCCGCTTTTGTGACGTCAGATATCCCACTGCCTCAGCTCAGGAAGCCCCCACCCCAAGCCACCCCTCTAACTTCTCCTATCACAAAAGGTTCAGATCACAAAAGGTGGGAGTTGAGCTGTTTATTTACAAAATGGGCACGGGGTTTTCAGGGGCTAATGGACTTCTGCTTCTTTTTTCTCTGTTTGGTTTGGAGAGCTCCTTGGGTCTGGTTCTGATCAGGTAGTTTTCCTCTTAGCAGCTGCCTCCAAGGATGCCCAAAGTTCATCTGTCTCTGTGTCTTCTGAAGGTACCTTGTTGATCTCTTGAGGCTCTTGGGGCTCATCCTGGTGAGTCGAAAGAAAGCTCAGGGGTCAAAAAATAGGGAAGCTCCAGCTGGGAATCAATTCCTCTGGGCACCAACACCACCTATATCTCCCAGAAACCACTGTCACCATGCTCTGCAGTGTATCACCCTTTATGATAACCCTGTCAGAATTGTAACTGTTAACACCCCACAGAGAGAAATTGAGTGGCATAGCAGTCCTAGATCTGTGTTCCAGCTGCCTTCTTTTTCCTTTCCATAGGGAAATCCTCACATCCATGCCCTTAGCTCCTACTTTCCCAGACCGGACTGCTCACCTCCCAGGTATCCCTGCCAGACAAGAGGAGGCAATTCAGTCGAGACTTCAGATAAACCTGCAAAAAGAGGAGGGACCTTGTAGGGCCCGGGCAGGCTGAAATACATAGAAGCATCAAGGGGTGAGGGCCAGAAAGTTTGAGCTCCCACCTTATGCTCCAGGCCTCGTGGATTCCGGATCCTGTGTATCCTCAGGACTCTGTCTAAGCCACAAGAGGCTAGTAGGGGCTTTGAAGGGTGGCACTGCAACCCACGGACACTGCCTGCCAGTCCCTTCAGACAGCCCAGTAGGCGCCCTAAAGAAAGCAATGGCATTGGTGCTAGCTCGCCAGCTAACCACCGTTTATTCAGTGTTTACTGTTCAGACCACTTTCTATTTTAACGTTTAATCCTCAATATAACCAAGAGTTACCAATAATATTTCTATTTTACAGGTGAGGAAACTAGGGCACAGGAAGTTAAGTAATTAGTTCAAGGTCATACAGCTTTTGTTGAAACAGCATGTGAATCCAGGCAATCTGATGTCTCCATGAGGGTGCAATGAATCCCTATACTACCTGTTAGAGGGAACCCTGACTTTTTCCCTTCCCCCAAATCCCCTAGTCCACTCACCTTGTCGAAAGTCAATTTCTGCCAGTTGCCCATGAGTGTTCCCTACGATAACAGAGCTGAGAAGACCAGAGGCAAGGGGTCAATAGGAATCTCTTGAATCCTTCCCAAGCCCCACTCCAACCCCTCTAATCACTCACTTGTCCCCAGGAGTGAGAGTCATGGCTGTCAGTGGGTACTCGCCATACGTGGTCTCTAGAACTGGCCGGCGCTGCGGAGAGGCTGGATCATAGACTCGGACCTAGAGAGGAAAACTGAGGCATCACAAAAGCATCCTTGCCCTGCATACTGCCTCCTGGCATCTCTGTATGCTCATCCTTTCTTCTGAGCACTGCTTTCTTGTTCCTGACCCACCCTCAGAGAAATGTTCTCATTGGAAACACAAATCTGAGTGTTGCTGGGGTGAGCAGAGCTGCTCAGGAGCATGAATGGATAGGGATAATGGGGAGAGGTCCTCCACAACAGGGAATGTGAGCATTCTGTCCCTCCATTCTCCCATCTAGGAGTGGAGGAATGGAAAAGCAAGTTGGTCCAATAATCAGAGGGAGCTGAATTTCAAGCAGACATTTAGCATGAATGAGGGAGGAGCAAGGAAGTCCCCGTAAGTAGATTAAGCAGAAGTATGTCATCAAGATCATTCCTAAGTTTCAAATAGTGACCCAGTGCTCCCTGGGTTTCAGGGCTTCAAATGAGACAAGCCATAAAGATCCCTAATAGAGCCTTTCAAGCAAAGCTGAGGAGCTGAGGCAGGAGAGGGGAGGGCAGGCCTGTGTCCCAAAGCAAATCAGAGAAGCTTTGGGACCAGAATTATCTTTTTTGACACCCAGCCCAATGTCCATCCTTGACACTTGTGCCCTGTGGAACCCACTGTGAAGGGGACACTCCCTTCTCTTTCTCTTTCACATGGGAGAAATAGAGCTGTGGTTGAGCACATTCATCCTAGAATGCAGTAAAGGAAGGCCACAGGCTAGCACCAAGGCTCAGATGGATGGGGAGGTGTACACTCTCCTGAGAGCTCCGGAGGGAAGAAGGACTGAGAAGTGGCTGTGCCACACCACAGCAGCCCATTTTGCCCATAGTATCTGTTTTATTAAGAAGCTGCCTCAGCCCAGGTATGGGCAGGGATGAAATGGTGCCTCACCTGGTGGTACCCTGTGCATGTAATGAGCTTCTGTGATCCAGGGAGGAACTGTATATCCTGGTCCCAGATGGGAACCCGAAGGTCTAGCCAGTCATTCCGCACCTGGTGTTAAAGGTGAACAGGGGATAGGATGGAGGTAGGTTCGAAGTGCTACCAGTTTTAGCCCTCCTTTATCATCCCCTAAAGTCCATCTGGTCTCTGATCAGTAAGTGGCTTCAGATTCCCTATCCCATCACTCACATTCTTGGCCCTGAACACAGGCTCCTCAGATCCCTGCAGGTCCCACACCTTCAAAGCATTCTCCTTCCCACCTGTGGCAACTATATGGGGTCGTGCTGGGTCTTGGCGCATCCTACAAACCCCAGGACCAACCCTCAATTCCAGAAGCTGAAAAGAATGAGAGATGAGTCAGTTCCAGAGTTCTTAATCTTTCCTCCCCCAAATCCCTCATTAGGCTCCTAATGCTAACTTTCACCCTCCCCAACCATCAGAGTAGGGAACCTTACTGGGTCAGAGGATGCTTCCTTATCATTGTCACGCCAGACTCTAAGTATGCCAGAATCTACACACGTGATGAGGGTGCTGCAAACAGGGAAGATACAGTTGGGATTTAAAAAAAAAAAAATGTGTTCTCCAGGCCCCAGCTGACACACCTCTAAATTTCTGTTAACTAGACCCCATCCTAACAGCCCAGTTTATATGCTTCACATATGCCAGGCAAGCGCTCCACCACTGAGCTACAGCCCCAGCCCCCAACCTCAAGATACCTGGGGTCTATGCAGGACCTAACAGCATCCAGTTTACCTGTCAACTCAATTTAGTCAACAGGCAGGAGGTTACCAGTTTTATGAGGAAACTGGAGGCTCTGAGAACTTAAAACATTTGCCACTCAGCTAGGACTGAAAATCAGACCCAGACCTGGAAATCAAATTTGTGATACTTCAAAGCAGAGTTCTTTTCCTATTCCTCAGCTAAGTTGGGGTACCTGGCCTTTATGGTCTTCCTGATTCTTGAGTTGGTTCCTAATGGAGTTGGAGTGGGAGTGGGGTAGGTTCAGGATCATTATCTCAGAAAGGACTGAAACAAGACTCATCCAGTGGTCAACCATTGAGCTACCCCAGGTTCTATTCTTTGTGTGTGTGTGTGTGTGTGTGTGTGTAGTTGTAGATGGATAGCATGCCTTTATTCTATTTTTATGCAGTACTAAGGATTGAACCCAGTGCCTCACATATGCCAGGCAAGTGCTCCATCACTAAGCTACAGTCCCAGCCCCCAGGTTCTATTCTTGAGTTCCCTGTTTTTTGGGTTCTAATGTCAGCCTCTCCCTCAAAATATCTCTCCCAAGAAACCCAAGGTATTCTCTTCCCAGTATCCACACAGCCTCGGCCTACATTCATCTTCATATCTGCCCACCCTCTCTTCCTGGGTTCAGGCTCTGTATTATTTGCCTGAGCCCTGGCAAGAGTCTCCTAATTGCTTTCTCCAGTCCTCTACACTCCTACAGGCTCTTAGCTCCACAGCATTTCCCACTCAAAGCCCAATAATTCCCACCATCTACAAAATGAAACTGCAAATCTCTCAACCTAACACTTAATACATTTAAAATACATTTAAAGCCAGTCATGGTGGTACACGCCTGTAGTCCCAGCAGTTTAAGAGATTGAGGCAGGCGGATCACCAATTCAAAGCCAGCCTCAGCAAAAGCAAGATGCTCAGTGAGACCCTGTCTCTAAATAAAATACAAAATAGGGCTGGGGATGTGGCTCAGTGGTTGAGTGTCCTGGAGTTTGATCCCTGATACCGACCACCCCACCGCCCCACTCCCGCCCCTGCCCCCCCCCCCCAGAAAATTCTACCCATCTTTCAAGTTTCAGTTCAAAACCACCTTGCCCCACGGAACCTTTCCAGACCTCACTTGTCAGAATCAACACTACCACCAAACAAAAGCAGCCTGTCCACAGCCTTCTTTCTTCATCTTGGGAAAAGGCTTGGCCAATTACCTAAACATCAGACCTTCCTATCCTTTATTCTGGGAGCTTCATCACCTTGCTGGTGGTTCGCTCCCATTTAAACGCTTGCTCAAAACCATTAAATGACTTGCCCAGCATTTTGAGCAGAAAGTCACACTGGATCTCAGAGGGAAAACCCAAAGGATGCACACTTAAGGAAGGCAGAAACTTCACCCGCAGCCCTTGCTCTTTGAGTAAGGAACTCAGTAGATATTCAATAGACGTTATAAGAATGCACGAACTGAAGGCAGGAACCCAGGTCCCCGTCACCCAACTCAGGTCCTTGTCACCTAAGAGCGTAACGACATTATTCCGTCGTCCTAGGAGCCTCGACGCTCTCCCTGAGCCCTGAGCGTTCGGCGAGGGGACCTGACTTACCCGTCGGCTTGGGCGAGGCCTCGGAAGGAGCCCTCCCCTCCCGGACAGTGCCTCTGGCCCTGGAACGTGCCCTCCTCGGTGTTGAAGTGCCTCACCTTTCGGTCCGCGCAGCCCACCAGGATCTGCAGACAGAGGGGCGTGATGTCCAGGAGAGCGAGGCTGCCGCCTCGCGGCCCCCAACTCCGGCGCAGCGAGGGCCACTGACCTGGGTCTCGCCGCCCGCGCCCCAGCACAGGGCGCTCACCGCCTCCTCCCGCCGCGGCTGTCCCGCCGCCGTGAAGTTCGCCGCCTGTTTCCGCTGAAGGTTCACCCCTGCGGGACGAGGGTGTCAGTCGCGCAGCGGTGGCAAGCGAGCGACCCCTCTACTTCCCGATTTCCAGCACTGACACGTACCTTTCAGGATCCCAGTCTCAGTACCGACCCACACGTGGTTCCAGCGCGCTGCGGAGGGCGCCATGCCACAGCCCGTGGCCGACCGCTAGTACTTCCGGCGCACAGTGTGCGTCATCAGTCAGCGCAGGCGCCGAGACCCACTGGGTAGTTTCCGGAGAGGTGGAAAGCTGAAAAAGCCAAGGTTCCTGCCTGCGCACTGTGTTTTGTTTCATGAAAACGAAATCAGGCTCGGCTCGGGTGGCGCATGTCATCCAAGCGATTCAGGAGGCTAAATCAGGAGGATCTCAAGTTTGAGGCCAGCCTCGCAACTTAACAAGGCCCTCCCTGAAAAAGAAAGAAAAGGGCTGGGATGTAGCTCCGTGGGTAGAGAGCCCCTGGGTTCAGTTCCCAGTATCACACATAAAAACAAAACAACAAAAAACCGAAATCAGGATTCGGGAGATGCTGGTTTAAAGGGGTCTTTTTTATGCTTGGACTAAATGCATTCTGCTGTCACAGATACCTAATTAGAATGCATCCTTCCTGGACTCTGATGCTTGATAGAGCCAGCCCTAGTCCGTCTCCCTGCTTCGTCAGGAAGTCTGTTTGGAACAATTTATTGGAGAAGAAAACTTTAGAAACGACTCAAATCATTAGTGAGGTGCATGACCTCATTCTCAAGTGCAAAATACACCAACTAAATAAGGAAAAGTCTCTGATAAGTGGATGCTGATTCATAATGTGGGGGTGGGGCATGGGAAGAATGGAGAAACATTGGGCAAAGGGGAGGAAGGGTGGGAGGCAGGAAAGATGGTGGGATGAAACGGACATCATTACCTTAAATACATGAATGACTGCGCTTATGGCGGGATTCTACATCATATACAACCAGAGAAATGAAAAGCTGTGCTCCATTTGTGTACAATGAATCGAAATGCATTCTGCTGTCATAGATACCTAATTAGAACAAATAAACATCATTTTTTAAAAATAAGGAAAAGTGGGGATGCAATCGATGATCTTATAAATGCTTACTTTGAAAAAGAAAAAAAAGGGCTGGGGATGTGGCTCAAGCGGTAGTGCGCGCGCCTGGTGCCTGCGGCCCAGGTTCCATCCTCAGCACCACATACAAAGATGTTGTGTCCGCCAAAAACTAAATAAATATTAAAAAATAAAAAAAAGAAAAGTAAAGGTTCTGACTTACCTTATTTATTTATTTATAGCCGTTGGAATTACAGGCCTGTGCTGGGGCTTTGATTTTAATACCTCAAATTGAAGCTTCATGATGATAAAAATTGTTTCAAACTTGGTGCATGCCTATAATTGCAGCTATTTGGGACACTGAGGCAGGAGGATCACAAGTTTGAGGTCAAACTCAGCATTTAGTGAGGCCCTAAGCAACTTAATGAGACCATGCCTGAAAGTAAAAAATAAGAATGTGGCACAATCGTACAGTACCCCTGGGTTCGATTTCCAGGACCCCTACCTGTCAGAGACGAGCTCCAACAGGGGGTCTCAAGAGACAAACGGATGGTGAGGAGTTGTTGAAATGGGGGTGGAGAAACAACACAGACACCAAAGTGAAGGTGCTGAATCCCAATCTTTACTTGTGAAGTTAATCATATATACTTTTCATTTCAGCAGGCTCACAGTACTTTGTGGTTACAAAACAGGAATCATTATTCAAAGAAACAAAGTATTACAAGTATTACGTAGCTACAATTAGAATAGAAGAATGTATCTTGGCTTATGCATAAGCAAGCATTTTTCCTTTCAGTTTGCATTTTGCTTTGAGCTGTTTCTGCTTAGTTAGAAATGTCCCAGACTATTGGCCTATACCTTGACTATTCTTTCTTAACTTACTGACTGGAACCGGTGCCACAGTTATGGCAAGTGGTTAACTTGAAAAGAGAGGCTACTAATTTTAATCAAACAAGAGTAAGAGCACAGGGCTGGGGATGTGGCTCAAGTGGTAGCGCGTTCATCTGGCATGCGTGCGGCCCAGGTTCCATCCTCAGCACCACATACCAACAAAGATGTTGTGTCTGCCGATAACTAAAAAAAAAAAAAAAAAAAAGAGTGCACAGGAACAAGTTGCCCAGTACTAAGCACTAATCTATCTTCTTAACATTAATTATTCTTCTCTAGATTTTAATTTAATTTCTGACAAATTTCCCTGACAGGAATACAGGGAGTTTTTCATTAAACATTAACAATTTACGCTCCACAGCTGATTCATTGCATTTAGAGCAAACAGATCTATTCTTTAGAAGTAGTTGCATTAATTGGGAAAGTCATGTTTTTTCCTTCATACTTAATGGTCCTATGAGAAGTCACAACTATACTTATTAAAGGAATACAGAAACAAACCAGCCCATTCCCAGAAACACTGCGTTCCTCCAGAGGATGGACACCTTGAGTCATCCACCTCAGTAGGGCCTTGCCTTTGCCTGAGTCAGGGGAGGGGCGCAGCACCTACCACCACCAAAAAAAAATTGGTTCAAATTTAGCACAAATCTGCGAAATTAAAAAGGTTTTCCTCCCAAGCTGTAAAATGCCAATAATATCCCCCTATTGAGTGACCACTGCTCTCTTACTGAGAAACTTTGTTCTCTGAAATCAGACTGCTGCAAATGTTGCTGTTTGAAATTATATCAGGGACCTGTGTGGTGGCACACACCTGTAATCCCTGCTGCTGTAGAGGCTGAGGCAGAAAGATAGCAAGTTCAAAGCCAGCCTCAGCAACTTAGCTAGGCCCTGTCACGAAATAGAAATGACTGGGGATGTGGCCGCAGTGGTTAAATGCTCTTGGATTTAATCCCCATTACCAAAAAAAAAAAAATTAATGAAATTTTATCAGTAAGAAAAGCATCCCATTCTTGCCTGGTGGGTCTAAGTCTTTCACACACAGACACACAGAAAAGTCTTGATTTGTATTGTAGTTCAGATGCACAGCTTTAGGTAAGGTTTGTTTTGTTTTTTTTGTTTTTTGGTGGTGGTAGTTTTGTTTTTCTTAAAATTTGTTTTGCTTTTGGTACTGGGGATTGAATCCAGGGGCACTCTGCCACTGAGCTATATACATCCCCCAACACTTTTTATTTCTTATTTTTGAGACAGGGTCTCACTAAATTGTCTCAAACTTGCAATCCTCCTGCTTCGCCTCCAGATTACCTGGGATTACAAATGTGCACCAGGGTACTTGTTCAGATAACATGAGTTTCTGAGCACAGCATTCCATGTATCTTTGTGTGGGGGTTGCTGGGGATTGAATTTGTGCATGGGAGGCAAAGCACTCTACCAACTGAGCTATGTCCCCAGCTATATATATATATATATTTTTTTTTTTTTGGTAACTTCTTGCTGTTTAGCAGCTCCCTTCTCTCTAAGAAGGTAAACTCTTTAGAATCTTGTTTCGTTTTATGGCTCTATCTTCAGGCCTTAACACATATTTTCTGAATAGCACACTGCAGAGGCAGGGATAACGTTAGCCTGGGCTGAAACTTCCTAGGAGAAAGACCTTCAAGGATCATGTGGAGTGAGAGAAGCACTCAACATCCCCCAGTATCCATAAATGGTGAAGCTCCAAAACATAAAACTCAGATTTTTACACATGACCTAAGTGTAGTATGGCATCCATCCCTGTGGTCTCTGCTTCCCACACACACACACGCAAATCAATGAAGCTGTTGTCTCTCGTTGAGTTCATAATACTTGTCAAGTTCTTATTTTAAAACTAGTATAATTCCCCCGAAAGGGGGTGCACCGTTCCTGGAAGTACTGCAATACCAGGTCGATGCGTGGAGTGGACGGAGCAAGCTCCTATTCCATCTCCTGTTTCCAAAAATCCATTTAATATATTGTCCTCGGATAGAGGACGTATCAGATATTAAACTGATAAGAACAGATACTACACTTGATCTTAGCCAAAAGGCCGAGAAGCGATACCCAGTAGCTTGCTTCCCGGGAAGCTTGGGATGTGCAGTCCCTTTTTCAGGTATGGTGATTTTCCGAGTCGAAGACTAAATTGCCCTTGAATATGTAATATTCCTGATAATCAGTTTTTTCGCTATGATTATTTTATATAGGCACTACAAACCTTAAATTTGGTCCTTTAATGCTTTGCTCACTTGCTCCCTGAACGTTGTATTTTGCATAAACCCGCCCCCTCGCTTTTTTAACTTCCTGGGATTGGTCTACAAACGAGTCCGGTGTCAGTGCTCGGTGATCTTGTTCCGTGGGTTAGTCTCCTATACCGAAGATTTTGGGGGAGCTTCCTGGGGCGGGCAGCCGTCTCAGGCCTCTCTCATAGGGGCAGGTACTGGGGGAGTCCCCATGCAGTTTCAGAGATCGGGTTTTGGAGCCTTTGGAGCCCAGAAAACTGTGCTGTGATCCCTGCTCCCCAGTACCTCATACAGAGAGCTTAATGAATTCCATTGTAAGATTGGGAGCCATCTCATCACAAAGTCATGAAAAGTTCATTTCTGTTTTAGTATAAAATACTGAGATTTAGGGCTGGGATTGTGGCTTAGTGGTAGAGCGCTGGCTTAGCACACGTGAGGCCCTGGGTTCAATCCTCAGCACATAAAAAATAATATAAAGATGTTGTGTCCAACTACAACTAAAAAATAAATATTAAAAAAAAAATGCTAGGTCTGGGATTGTGGCACAGCGGTAGAGCGCTCCTCTAGCACGGGCGGGACACGGGTTCGATCCTCCGAACCACATAAAGATAAAGGCATTGTGTTGTGTCCATCTGCACCTAAATAAATAAATAAATAAATAAATAAAACTACCCTGTATTACGTTTGCCAGAACCCTGTTAGCTGTAAATTCCCAAGACACCTCCCTTTGTAACTTTTTGTGCTATATAAACATTTTCTTCCCTGAGATCTGGGCTGTTCTCCAACCCAGTTTTGAGTGAGACAGCTGCTGGCCAGCTACCTCTCTTGTGTATACAACATAAGCTTGCTTTAATTTGATTTAAATTTGGAGTCGGTGATCTTTTCTTTGCATTGTGGGTTCAACAAGCTGAGGACGGTCAAGGAGGTTGCTTTCCCGCCTTCACTTTCTCCCTTTATTTCGGTGCTGGGAATGGAATCCAGAGCCTACTCTGCTAGCTAAGAATAGCTAGGGAAGTGTTCTGCCATTGAGCTAGGATCCCAGCCTAAAAAATGGCCTTCTTTACCATTCCCCTTTGTATCCTGGGGATCCTGGCTTTTTTCTGCAACACCACCCCTACCCCACCCACATCTGCTGTTTGCATCATCTATCCAGCCTTCACGGAGAAGGAAAGCCCTGGGTAAGACATTTCATTGGTTTCTGATTCCTAAATCTTGGATCCAGCCTCCCAGAGGGAGAGATCTCTGGCCCCTGTGTCCTCCTGCCCATGCACTCTTTGAACAGTTTTTTTTTTTTTTTCAGGCAGACCAAAAACATAGGTAGGCCTGTATAGTGTGGTCATACACAGCCTGTAATCCCAGCTACTCAGGAGGCTAAAGCAGGAGAATCGTAAATTTCAGGCCAACCTCAGCAGTTTAGTGAGACCCTGGTCCGGTGGCGCAGTGCCTGTAATCCCAGAGGCTGGGGGAGCTGAGGCATGAGTGTTGTTAATTCAAAGCCAGCCTCAGCAATTTAGTGATGCCCTAAGCAACTCAGCCAGATCCTGTCTTTAAATAAAATATAAAAAAGGGATGGCGATATAGCTTAGGGGTTAAGTGCCCCCGGTTCAATCCCTGGTACTACTACTACTACTACTACTACTACTACTAATAATAATAATAATAATAATTAAAAGGAATGAGGCTCTAACTAGAATAAGATATATTCCATGCATGTATAATTTTATCAAAATGGACTATACAGCCATGTATAGCTAAAAAGAACTAATAAAAAAGACTGGGGATGTAGCTCAGTGGTAAAACACCCCTGGGTTATATCCGCAGTACTAAAAAGGAAAACATGGCTATGTATCCCCTCACCTAAAGTGTCACAGAGAGCTGGCCGCCTGTAATCCCAGCAGTTTGGGAGGTAGGCAGATTTGAGGCCAGCCTCAGCAATTTAGCAAGGCCCTAAGAAATTTAAGGAGACCCTATCTCAAAAGAAAAAAGTAAAAAAAGGGGCTGGGGTTGTGGCTCAGTGGTAGAGCACTTGCCTCACAGGTGTGGGGCACTGGGTTGGATCCTTAGCACCACATAAAAATAAATAAAATGAAGATATTGGATGTGGCTCAGTGGTAAAGTGCCCCTGGGCTCAATCCCGGTGCAGTTAAAAAAAAAAAAGGGGTCAACTAGAACCCAGGGGCAGAGACAGGGCTGTTATAGGATTAGGGGAAGGGAGGAGACTGTGGATAACTTCTAATGAAATGATTTTTTATTGCTCCAAGTGAAGTTTGGCTGTATGAAACAGATTAATATCAGCTCCTGCCATGTTCCCACCCCTCACAGCTCTCTTAGTGCATATCTCAGCAGCCAGCAGTAATTATTCTTCCTTGGAGCAAAGGGAAGTGATGAGTTATTCCTTCACTCCCATTCTACTGTGATGGAGAAACCAGACCTGATTATAAAATGAAATTATAAATTAACAATTTATAATTGGTGGAGCTTGGTGGAGCATAACTGTAATCTGCCTCAAGAAAGTCAAGGTGTTAAGCAACTCAGGGAGACTCTGTCTCTAAATAAAATTCAAAATAGGGTTGGGGAGGTGGCTCAGTGGTTGAATGTTCCTGAGTTCAATCCTCAATACCAAAAAAAAAAGGGAGACCAGTAGACTAGAAGAAGGGGAACAGGGGGAGGGACGGGAGGGAAATGGGAGGGATTGGGGGATGAAATTAATCAAATTATATTGTTTTATTGTGTGAATGTATGAATTTACTATAACAAATAAAAAAAGTCTTTGCCTACCAATAAAAATATTGAATATAAAAAGAAAACATTTTCAATTTCATGGTTTGTTTCTTTTGTTCCTTTGTTTCTTTTTTCAGGGCCAAGGACAGAAGTCAGGGCTTTGCTTGTGCTGCTGAGCTAATTCCCCAGCCCCTGTTTTTATTTATTTATTTTTGCCTTGAACTTTGCAATCCTCTTACCTCAGTCTCCCAAACTGCTGGTATTATAGGCGTGCACCACTTCACCCAGCTGTTTTTATTTTTGAGACAGGTGAAAGGAAAGTGACCATGACACTCGGAGCGACCAAGAGATCTTTATTGTGGCAGTGTCTGATTAACAGGGAAGGAAGAGAAAGAGAGAAAGAGAGCAGGGAAAGAGAGAGAGGGAAGGAGAGAGCAAAGCAAGAGAGAGAGGGCAGAGAAAGAGAGAAGAAAGGGGGGGCAAAGTGAGGGGGGGAGAGAGAGAGAGAGAGAGAGAGAGAGAGAGAGAGAGAGAATTTTAATATTTATTTTTTAGTTTTCGGCGGACACAACATCTTTGTTTGTATGTGGTGCTGAGGATCAAACCCGGGCCGCACCCACGCCAGGCAAGCACGCTATCGCTTGAGCCACATCCCCAGCCCAGAGAGAGTTTTTATAGCCAAAATTTAATGTGGTCTTTAGGTCTGCAAGCTGACTTGTTGGCCTACATTGATTGGATCATATAGTAGTTCCTAAGGGTGTCATCTTCTGCCCTCAGGGAGACCGGGCAGGGGCCAGATGTGGGTTTCCCATGGCACCAGAACGGTGGGGATTGAGTGTTAGACCTTGAGTGGGGTTGAGTGCTCATCCTTGAGGCAAATAAGCCATAAGGAACCAGACTGGTGAGGTGAGCCCACCCTGCAGCTAAACATTTGTTCAGCCTGCTTCACAACTAACAACAGGGACTCACTCTCTTGCCCAGGCTGGTATCAAATTCCTGGGCTCAAGAGATTCTCCTGCCTCAGCCTCTCGAGTAGCTGGGGCTACAGGCACAGGCCACTACACCCAACTTTTATTTATTTAGGTTACTGAGAATTGGACTCAAGGGCACTTGATCATTGAGCCACATCCCTATTTTGTATTTTATTTAGAGAGAGGGGCTCACTGAGGTCTCACTGAGTTGCTTAGTGCCTCGCTGTTATTGAGGCTGACTTTGAACTCATGATCCTCCTGTCTCAGCCTCTGAGGCGCTGGGATTACAGGTGTGAGCCTAGCTAATTTGGGCCTAATTTTTAATTCCTCACTTATCAAGTGGTTAAAAAATGTTTGCAGAAGGCTTCATTACCTACTGAACTGGTCACAAGGCCCCTGGGGGGCCCTGCACCAGTCTTCTGGCTTTGGTTCCCTCACTTCCTTGCTACACTTGCCAGGTTGGACCAACTCCTACAGCTAACACGCCTAGGCTTTGGCAACTCATGCCTTCCTCCCTTCCCTTTCTCACTGTGACAGCAGTCAAGTGCTTATCTTCCCTTTGTTGTTTCTTCCTTTATCCAAGGATGCTTCTGGAAGGTGTTTGCAGACTTTGGTGGGAGAGTGAGATGAAATAATGCAGACTGGCTGGTTTGAAGCAAAAGCTCCACACCTGTTTGCAAGTCATTTCAGCCTTGGTGCTGTTACAGAGCTGGAGCCTTCCAAGAAACTGAGACAGCGTGAAGACCTCCTTCAAACCCCAATTCTTGTGATCAGATCAGAAAGACTTCAGACATGTGGCTCAGAATAATATGAATGAATTTATTTAAGGGATAGGAAAAGGGAAAGAGGATCCTCTTAAGGGAGAATGGGTCCTCTCATAGAGTGACATCTTTCCTGTACTCGCTTTATTGGGGATCCCAGAGAAGTTTCCAAATCCTGCCCAGGTCCACCTCTTTGAGTTTTGACTGACAGTAGGATGGTATCAGACTTTCAATTCCCCACTGCCTTGATAACTGTAGGTCAACTTGGCCCATGCTGATAGGTTCTAATTTTTTTTTTTTTATACTGGTGATTGAACCCAAGGGCAATTTACCACCAAACCACATTCCCAGTCCTTTCTATTTTTAGACAGGGTTCTGTCTTGCTAAGTTGCTGAAGCTGGCTTTGAACTTGTGATCCTCCTGCCTCAACCTCCGGGTCACAAAAATCTCCCACTTCAGTGTAACTGGGTTCCTCTTCTCATTTTACCCCTGCAGATAACAGATAGTTTGTTGAAGAATATGACAGTCTGTTCACTTAAATTGGGAAGGGCTGGAAGTAAATCGCTTCTTGGAAAAGAAAGCATATAGGGGTCTGCATAATGGGCCCATTTTTAGAATTATTCTTTTTAACTCCCACCATTTGCACTGTCCACTAACGGTACCACCTAACCTCTTTGTAAATTGACCTGTGGATCCAGTCAACACTGAACATTTCCTTACTGTTTGAGACAGGATCTTGCTAAATTTGAGGCTGGCCTCAAATTTTTCCTCCTGGTTCCAGTCTGAGTCACTGGGATTACAGGTGCGCACCACTGAACTCTTTACTCAGCTGTAGTCCCACCTTTTTTAAATATTTTGCTCAGGCAGGCCTTGAGTTTGTGAATCTTCTCCTGATATTGGGATTATAGGAATGCCACCATTCCTGGAACGAAGTTGCCTTTAAAGTCATCCCAGAGATTCACGAAGGTGGCAAGTTCAAGGCCAGTCACAACAATTTAGTAAGGCCCTACCTAAAGCAACTGAATGGTAAACTGCCTTGAAATGGTTGGGGTTATAGCTCAGAGATAAAGTATCCTAGGTTCAATCCTATGCACCCTCAAACCCCACCAGTCCTGGGAACCAAATATCATCACTGCTGTAGCTCATCACCTCTTGGCACCCATGAGACACCCCTTCCTCTTAAATGTGTTGCATTGGTCCTGGAAAGGGGCGCTTTACCACTGAACCACATTGCCAGCCTTTGTTTTTGAGATGGGGCACGTTGGCAAGGCTAGCCTCAACCTTGCCATCCTGCAGCACTCTAATATTAAACCACTGGGATTATAGCCATGCACTACCACTCCTGGACACGTAAAAAAAATTTTTTTTATCAAGAGCATGTTGTGCACATTTATAGTCCCAGAATTTGAAAGGCTGGGCAGGACCACAACATTTAAAGCCAGCTCTGGAAACTTAGGGGGATCCCTTCTCAGAATGTATGGCCTGGGGCCAAAGCTGTTGGTAGACCATTTATGTAGCACAGAAGGCTCTCAGCTCAGTACCATGTAAAACAAATAATAAAGGCATTGTACCTGATTAAAAAACTGACTGCAGTTCAGTACTCAAATGTCTCAGGATTGAATCTTAGGGCCAATTAAAATTCAGAGATTGGAAAAGAGTGTAGTAGTTAAGAACAGAAATGAAGCTTCTCAAACACTTCACCAAGGCAGAAAATCCACATTACATGGGCCCATACTGCCAGTGAGACTCATCCAAACCAATGAATCACACAGATTAAGAAAAAGAGCTTTATTAGGAAGATCAAAATGATTGTGTGTTAACTTGAACAGCTAGGATGCACAAGGAAAGATCTGGAAATCTGATGTCCTCCAAGACTTGGATGGATGCCTGCTGAGGAAAGATGAATCTTTATTGGATGGGAAAACAAAAGTGTACATAATGCACACACCCTTTGAATTTACAAGGGGCAAGGTTTTAAACCAAACATTAAAGGGCTGATTCTAGGTACTCTGGATTTATTCTATTACAAACTAAATTGAAAATGAGCCTACCATTTATCTTCATCTTGTCTTTCCTCAGACTTGGGGGCTGGAAGAAAAAAAAAAAGACAACTTATTTCAAACTGATTCTTCTTCCATTTTCCATTTACAGAAATTCTGATCATCCCTCAGACAGTTCCTTCTGGAACAAGCTTTCCTCTTCTCCCCCAGCCAGCCCCAGTGGGTTCACCTTTACAGGCTCTGGGACTAGGACAGGAAGTAAGACGTGTGAAATGCTTCTTCATTGGGAAATTTTTAGCTTACTGTACTTTTACCTTCACCTTAGTCCACTCACCTTTAACTTCAGGTTGAAGTTAGGCAGATATGACTTGCTTTCTCTGTAATGGAAAGAGATTAGGAATTAAGTCATCTCTTTATTGCTTAAAGGAAAAGCACACTTCATAGAAACCTAGTCCTAGAAAGTTATTGGCTATAAAGCCTATCCATCTTCTTATTGCTATAGTTTATCACTGTTAAGATGAGCTCACAACTCAGAGTGTACCTTTCTGTCACAATGATCAGACTGGGGCGGTATTCAACTCATCACTGGTGAGCAGGAATTCACCACTGGTGATCCAAATATGGCTACTCAGACCAAAGTACCACCACACACCATAAAGTCGATGCTACATGATAGGCATAAATATTGCAAAGGTATGTACCTCAAATCATTCTTGGAATCCAGACAAGATGCTAGACCTGAAACAAACAAGATCAAATGAGTAATGCTTATGTCCTGCCTCAGTTATCCCCACCTATTATTTCTAGGAAATCAGATTTCCGAGTCTCAACAGCAAAACATCAGCCGAACGAGATTCCATAAGTCATCATGTATATTTGCCTAAAAGGCACTTTTTCCTACCCAATATGCTATATATACTTAACACATACTGAAATTACTCACCTTTGAACCAGTAAGTAGACATTGGTAACAGCACCTGAAAAATTTAAAAACAGGTAAAATACTATGTATATGTGGCATATCAGGATATTGCCCCATTCTATATCCTTCAGTTTCTCAGGTGTTCATATATTTTCATTGTCAATCATAGTGAGCTAGTTTGGGTCATCATAGAAACTTGATGGCATAAGCCATAAATTAGGAAAAAAAATCCTACTAACCTGCTAATGCTGGAGTATTTTCAGCAGTATATGGAAATGAGTTGCTTCTGAATGAATCAGAAAAAAACACTAAATTAGCAAAGTACTCAAAATATCCAGCTACTATTAATGACAAGCAAAGCAAAGCAAAGGCTATTTATTGCCATTTGCTGGACCTCATGTAGTTCCTCATGGAACCAAGTTTCCTTCCTCTCTCCCAGCTACACCAGTGGGTTCACCATTACTCGTTCTGGGGCTAGAGCAGGGAGTTAAGACAAGATGTTTGTTCTTACTGGCACTGTAGTCTTTAACCAATACCATGATGGTAAAGCCACCCTACAAATGATAATATGCTCTTTTTATCCCTCTCCCTCTCCTCCTCTTCCTCCCCCCATCCCCCCCCCAAGTTAATTTGTCAATGGATTCTTTTTAGCTATAAGTGAGGGTAGGATGACTCCACGAATATTCCTTATTTCAAGTGGGGACATTCTTTCCTAATCGGGAGTTCAGTTTTAATTGCATGCATCAAGTTTTTGGCAGACACAACATCTTTCTTTGTATGTGGTGCTGAGGATTGAACCGGGCCGCACGCATGCCAGGTGAGTGTGCTACCGCTTGAGCCACATCCCCAGCCCAATAATATGCTCTCTTATTTACATAATTTACAATAGCTATTAGAAGCAACTTACCATAAAATGGAAAAATTTGTCGTTATCAGGAAACCCTGGGAAAGAGGAACATGTGGTTATTTCAAAGTATTAGGATGGAACGACATTTTTCTTCATTATCAACAACTGCCATCAGAACTCTAACATGCTATTTACCATTGTACCTCACAGATCATCAGCATACTGATTCAAATCATCTGACAGTTGATATATGGATGAGAGAAGAACACATCATTACAAGAACCAATTGACTATTGGTTGCTGTCTTCCCTCCCCCAGAAAATTGCTCCAAGAGGAACAAGATGGATAAGGTGGATGGAGCAAAAAGGCAACACAACACAGCTCCATTGACCATCTGCCCTCCTTTTTGTGGAGAACAATTGCGATAAAATAATCAGAGATCCCATTTGAAGAATTACCTGCATTCACTCTTGGAGATAATCAAATTCCTCAGGATAGGTCACGAGATGTGGAGACAAAAATGGGACTGGTCAAGTGCCCCTGGGTTCGATCTCTGATTTAAAAAAAAAAATTTATTTGTACCTGTAAGAATTACCTTCAAAACTACTCTAAACCCCTGGCCCACTCCTCAGGATTAAGATGACATCACTTATAACTCAGTCATATGCTTGTCATTTTATGTTCATCATAGAGTGGTTATCCATAAACACTCCCTTTCCATAAGCCATATATACCTACATGGAGGATCGCTGTAATTGCAGGAATGATCTCCGTGCATTCTCCAAACACCACACATCTTTGAGCCGAAGCACATCTGAAAATAGAACACCCTTCACTAACACCTCAACTTAAAACCCAAGGAAAACAAAACAAACTCCTGGGTAGCGCTACTCAGAACTTTTACATTTTCTCCACTAAACCCATCAGAAAGAGAGAGTTCAAATCATAAATCATCCCTGTAGCACATCCAATAGTTCTTCCAGCCCAAAGAACAAGAACTAGATGGCCAAAACCACTTACTCCAACCAGAGGGCTGTCTTCGATTGTTGTGTGGCGAATGTGCGCCTTAACCCTGCAGACAAAACATTAGATTAGTATAGGATATTTTAAAAATGCTTTCTACCAAGCAACGGCCGCAGGGGACACAAGCTGTGCAGCGCCGGTCTCCTCAGAGTTACTTATCCTCACGGAATTCAGCACAGGTCTGTGAAAATGTCCTCATCACTGGGAGGGCGCCTGGCTCGGCCTGCTACCGCCATTTTGTCCTTCACAAAGCCCCAATAAAAGTAACTGAATAGGTCCGGGAGGAGATCTTTCCTCCCAGCCCGCCGATAGGTAAGACAACAGAGATCTGGAGCGCGCGACCTAACGGATATAATGGCAGCGACTCCGGAGGTAACGACAATAGGATCGATAGGTCGAGATCAGGTTAGGCAGCTTAACAAGACTCAAAAGTCAAAAAGAGTGGCTCAATTGGTAAAATACCGCTGAGCCCCATTTCCCGTGCCGCAAAATAATGTAAGACAGAACCCAGAAACCCACCAACCCAAGTACTCACCGGAGCGTGGAAGGAAAAATGAGACCGATTACAACAACGCGAGACGCTTAAATACTTTCACGCAAAGGCCCACGGGATTGGGGGCGGGCACAAAGCGAGCGCACGCGCATATGGGACGCCACCACAACCTTGAGGAATTGTGGGTTGAGAATTCTAGGGAAGGGCGGGTGTCGAACTCTCGGTCACAGAACTTGAGGCGCGAAAAAGAAGCGCATGCGCCCCATGGGAGTGCGCAGGCGCGCCGAGCGGTTTGCGGCTTGGCGGCTCTGGCTTTACTGCGGATGTGGCCGCAATTCTGAAGATCCCTGCTTGGGGCGGATCCTGGGCTAATTGTTCCGGTCACCGCTAGGCCTACCCCTGCACCCTGCCCTGATTTCCCTCTTAACATCCCCACACGTTACACCTGTGTGCAGACCCGCCTCCATGGATTCTGAACCTCATGAGCCCTCGACCGGCGACCTCTCCATTCCGCGCCAGCCTCCCAGCGCCCATTCAGGGGCTGATGTCCAGGGTTACAACGCGGGGGGCGACTCAGGTACTGGGCCCCGTGCTGACCTCTAGTGGAAGTCCCATATGGGGAAAGTAAGTCAGGGTGTAAGTACTCCACTTAATTCTGAAGACAGTGTCTGATTTGTCCTGACTGGCCATCCTTCTGTCTGATCCTATTTTGCTAGGAGCCTGGCCTGTAATAATAAGACTGACATCCGGGGTTCCTTTCTCATCGGTGCCCGGGATCGAACTCAGGGTATTATGCATGTTAGGCAAAGGGATCTACCATCGAGGTACACAACCTAGCCTGAAACACGATTCTTTTGAGGCACCGGGGATTGAATTCAGGGTCACTCAACCACTGAGTCACATCCCCAGCCCTGTTTTGTATTTTAGTTAGAGACAGGGTCTTGCGGAGTTGCTTAGGGCCTCACTAAATTGCTGGGGCTGGCTTCGAACTCTGGATCCCCCCGCCTCAGCGGGATCACAGGAGTGCGCCTTTGCACCCGACCCTGGAGCACGATTTTAAGCATGCAGTATGAGTTGATTAATTTAATCCTCTATAATTCCTGTTTTATAGATGAATGACCTTAGGTATAAAGGGCCCGAGGAACTGCTTACAATTTCCTCCTGATTTTCTGGGTTGCAATCAACTAAAGGGTATTGTTACTGAGATCAACCGGCATTCATAGACACCCATGTACGAGCGTGCGTTAAGCTTACTAGGTACTCTTCTGCATGACTTCACTTAATACTGCTACCTTGGGAGGAAGCTGTGAAGGTAATGTTATAGATGAGGAGCCTGAGGCCTAGAGAGGTTAAGTAACTCTAGTGTTACTTTGCTAAGTAATACCAAAACCATGTTAAAAATACAGTCAGTATGATTTCAGAGTCTGCTTCTGACATCTGAAGAAAGTTGGGGAGCAGGCAGTGACACAGGAAACAATGGAATAATCCTTGGGCGCTGTTTCTTAATCTTTTTTGTCACCCTGCCTAACCTAAAAAGCACTTTAAAAAAAAAAATTGTTTTTTAGGTGTAGATGGACACAACACAATGCCTTTATTTTTATGTGGTGCTGAGGATCGAACCCGGGTCCCGCCCATGCTAGGCGAGCGTTCTACTGCCGAGCCACAATCCCAGCCCCTGAAAGAATTCCAATTTGAGTTAAGTTATAGACTGGTGTGAATCAATTTATTCAATAACTAATAAGTTCTTATTTTGTGCATGATACAACATATGGGGGAAGAGAAAAAGACACTCTGCTTTAAGAGATTTTGGTCTGGTTGGGAGGGCTTTAAGATGTGCATATAAAGACCCTAAATTCACATTGAAAAGTTGTAACAAAATGTATAAAAAACAGAAAAGATAAGCTGAAAAATGAAGGTCCAGAGTAGGCAGATAGTACTGGGGAGGTTGAATGTAGGAATGAAAATTGGGGAAATGCTTTATAGAGTATTATCTATCCTTCTCTATCCTGGAAGGATAGATAAACAGACTGGAGGGAGGGAATTCCTAGTTAAAACAATTTGAGCACAGATTTGGTGCCAGCAAAGAAGTGTATCAATAAAATTCATGAAAGTTAGGTTAAAGGGGAATGATAGAATATAAAACTGGGAAAGATTTCCAAGGAAAGGCCGGCAGGGGAGCCAGGCATGATGGCTCATGCTTGTAATCCCAGCAACTGGAGACTGAGGAAGGAGGCCAGTTTGAGGTCAGCCTCAGCAATTTAGCGAGGCCCTAAGCAACTTACTTAGACCATGTTTCAGAATAAAAAATAAAAAGGGGGCTCATTGGTAGAGCACCCCTGGGTTTGAACCTCAGTACCAAAAAGAGAAAAAAAGAATATCTAAATCACTGGGATTGTAGGTAGTGAGAAAGAAGCTAGTAAAAGTTGAGCAGGGGTTGAGGAAAAATTAGGAAATAAGAGGGAGAGAAAGACATTAATTTGATTGTCACAGTAGTTTAAGCAAGAGGTAACTGGATTCTACACCAATAAGTGAATTGGCAGTGGAAATATAGGGTAGGGGATTTAAGTCAGGGGTCTCCAACTTGTGTACCTACAGAAATCAGGCAAGTTTTGCAAATAAGTGATAGAAACTGGGTAGCTTTGATTCAGCTCCAGCTGATTGTTGCCTTGTTGGAATATTTTTCCCGTGTGATTGTATGGTTAGAGTTTTCAAGAGAAGAGAATCCAGAGTTCTGTATTAATTTATTCATTTGAAAATGTTGACATCTTAAAAAAAGAAAAAAAAAAGTTGACATCTAAGTTGAAATCTGACTTGATTTTTTAATTTTTTATTTGTAGTTCTGGGGTTTAAACCCAGGGCCTTGCACATGCTAGTCAAGCACTCTACCAACTGAGCTATGGCCCCAACCCTAACTTTAAAATTTTAAGCACATCCTGTGAGCTAATGAAAATGTGCCTTTGGCTCACAGATGGCTCATCATTATGAGTGTGCACCCTCTGTATAAGACATGGAATCCATTGGAAAGGGGGCATTTCCAAAAAGTGGATGCTCTTTTGGAAGCTATAGAAGGATTGAAGGGGATAAGAACGAAAGAAACAGAGCCCCCCAAAACAATGTTCTTAGCACTTTGAGATCACAGGTGCCTTTCATTCAACCATTATTGTACCAATATTAATTTGTTGAACACTTACTAGGCATAGGAATACAGGGAACAAAGCAAACTGTCTTGTGCTCACTTGGAGCTTACAATGGATAAACAAAGAGAAATAAATAAAATGTCCAGGGGAAATCAGTGCAGTGGTACTAATCTGGTCCTGGCAGGGAAGATGAGAGGGAGCATTGAGGAATGGGCGGAATTATTTCACTCATGGTCTTTCTGGTGGGGTGACATTTGTGCAGAACTCTAAAGGAGATGGAGGAGAGAGCTGAATGGGTAAAGTGTTCCAGGCAGAGGGACCAGAGAACTGCTTATTGATTTGTAGGTGAAATTACTACTTGTGCTTAGGAATTTTTTGTTGTTATTGTTTTTCATGCTTAAAAGTTTTTAAATAAGATAGGAAATTTTACTTATATTTGTCAAGGAGACATTGAAGTTTGGTGGAAATAATGCAAGTTTCATTTTCCATGGGATAGTTGAATTTGAACTTTTTTTTCTTTAAATAAAGAGGATGTTGTATGAGCAGAATATAGAGGCCATGTGTATATATAAATGTACTTGTTTTTTCCTCATTTGAGAAATACTTATTCTATTTAGGATCCCATTCTTGTGTTTTTTCTCATTTGAAAAAAATAGTGAGGTAAAAAAATTGGAGAGTTTTAGTGAGTTTTTCTCCTCTTTGAGTAAAAGACTTGACAAGAACAACTTAAAAAGTGACAAAGTTTATTTTGGCTCAAGGTTTCAGGAGTTTGGCTGACTCCATAGCTCTGGGCTCAAGGTGAGGCAGATCATCACGTTGGAAGGGTGTGGTGAAGGAAAGCATTCAGGATGTGGTAACTAAGAAGCAGAGAGAAGGCTCTGCTTACCAAGGACAAAATATGAACCCTAAAGGCATGCCCCAGTGATTTTTCTCTTCCAGCCACATCCTGCCTGCCTACAGTTACCACCCAGTTTCTCCATAACAGTGGATTAATCCACTGATCAGGTTATAGCTCTCATAATCTAATCATTTCGTCTCTGAACATTTTGCATTGTCTCATACATGAGCTTTTTTAAAAATTGTAGATGGATACAATACCTTTATTTTGTTTATTGATTTTTTTATGTGGTGTTGAGGATTGAACTCAGTGCCTCACACCTGTTAGGCAAGCATTCTACCACTGAGCCACAACCCCAGCCCCCTCACACATGAGCTTTTAGGGGACATCTCATATCTAAGCCACAATGAGGAATTTGAATATTAAAACATTGATATTTATTAAGTGCTTTTTCATGATAGACCCTGCTGATATTATTATGCCCGTCCTCATTTTACAGTGAGAAAACTGTGTATTAATGAAGTGTCTTATTCAGGTTTATTTTATTTTAAATATTTATTTTTTAATTTTAGGTGGACACAATATCTTTATTTTATTTTTATGTGGTGTTGAGGATCTAACCCAGCGCCCCACGCATGCCAGGCGAGCGCGCTACTGCTTGAGCCACATCCCCAGCCCTCAGATTTATTTTATACAACTAGTATAGCAGTTTTTAATAAAATTTAGTCTCTACTTTTGACTTCTTTAAGAAAAATATCCTGGCTGGGTGTGGTGGCGCACACCTGTACTCATGGCAACTTGGGAGGCCAAGACAGGAGGATTGCAAGTTTGAGGCCAGCCTTAGCAACTTAGTGAGACCCATCTCAAAAAAATGGGGGGGGGGGGAACTGGGGATGTAGCTCATGGTAGAGCGTCCCTGGGTCCATCCTCAGTACCCCCAAAAAAAGTATCCTGGTGTTAAATAGCAGGTTTATCTTGCCTAGGGATTATCTAGTTTTCTATGTCTATACCTCTCTTTTACTTCCTAATTATTATTTCCTTTCTTCTCTCCTTTTTTTTTTTTTGGTATTGGGGATTGAACCAAGGGGCACTTTACCACTGAGCCACATCCCTAACCCTTTTTATTTTTATTTTGAGACACAATCTCACTAAGTTACCGAGGCTGGCCTCAAACTTACAATGCTCCTGCCTCAGCCTCCCAAGTCACTGGTATTACAGGTGTGCATCACCAACCCTGGCTTCTAGTCATTATTGATTCGGATATTTTGCTTTCTAATTATCTTGTAAATCTTTAGCAAGCAAGTTTTTATTTAATTTTTATTTTAAAAATTTTTCTTATTCTTTTTAGATATATATGATAGTAGAGCATATTTTGACATATTATATGTACATGGAATATAACTTATTCTAATTAGGATCCCATTCTCATGGTTGTACATGATGTGGCATTTCACTGGTGGTGTTATAGTGGGAAATGAGGATCAGGACACCTGAGATGTGGAACAACACTTTATTAGTAGTGCCAGGGCCCGAGGGATAATTTCCAAAGTCTGATCTCTGAGCATAGCAAGGATTTTACTTTTATACATAAGCAAGTTTTGGGTACATAAAGGCAAGGGAGTTGGTGCAATTCTATGGGAGGGGGCATTCTACATTTCTTATATGGGTACAAGCTTGTCAACAACCTAGGGACTCTTAGAGCATACAGCTTAGGGACTTACTGTGCTGAGCCTAAAGGGGGATTGTTCTGTCCCTGTTGCTTTGTTTCCTGCTTCTGCTACTGTGATTATCTTTTACAGGTACCTGTTAGCCACAGTAAGCCTCTATGGTTAAATGACAGTAAGCAGACACACAGTAGTGTGTCGCGTGCAAAGCCATAGCCTGCCAGCTCTTAAACTCTGAAGATTCCATTCTGTTCTATCACAGTTTTTACATGTATGAAATAGGAAAGTTCATTCTACTATCTTTCTTATTCCTATCCCACCTCCCTTCCCTTCATTCCCCTTTATCTGATCCCACCAAGCAAGTTTTATATCCTCCTATTAGTAAATTCATGTTAGTTCTTTTTTGGATGCAGCATCACTCTACCAATGAGATGTATCTCCAGCCCTTTTTATGTTTTATTTTGAGTCAGGGTCTTGCTAAATTGGGGAGGCTGGCCCTGAACTTGCCTCAGCTTCCAGTGTTGCTAGGATTATAGGCAGGTAAGCTGGTCCCTGGCTGGAAGGCTAAATTCTTATTGATAAATTATATATTTTGTAAATATTAAGTAAATATTAAGTTCTATTAATATTGTTGTTGTTGTTATCATTATTTGTGGTATTGGAATGGAACCCAGGGGTGTTTTCCATTGAGCTACATCCCTAGTCCTTTGTGTTTTTATTTTGAGCAGGGTTTTGCTCAGTTGCTGAGGCTGTCCTCAAACTCAAGACTCCAGAGTCACTGGAGGCATGTGCTACTGTGCTGGGCTTCGAACTCTTCCTCTTGTTTTTCTGACCTCCCTCTCCTGGTTTTATTTTGGTTGAACAGTTAACAAGTCTCATAACATAAACAAGTTTCATCTTAGAACAATACAGTGTTGTTTAAATTGCTTTTTATTTCTATCCTTTACCTTCACATGCTACTTTAGTTCAGTTGTTTAAGAAGGGAAATATGTGAGTTTAATTAATACAGTTCATCCACTCATTTACCAAACAATTAGGAAGAGTCTACTATATGCTATTTCTGAGCAGACTAGTTCTTTGACAAATACCACAAGGCCCTTGCCATTTGCCTTCCAGGGCAAACAGACATTCAGAAAGGAAATATAATAAACAAATGGGGCATGAAGTGTAGCAGAGGTAGATGCACCATGGTGGGAAAGGAATTTTGTCTGTAGAGTTGAGAAAAGCTGTCAGTTGAGCCAGGCCTTGAATATATAGGAGCTTTCGAGCTGCAGAACAGGAAGGACCAAACAGCAGAGAGATTGGCATGTACAAGATGCAGAGGCCTGAAAAAGTCTGGTGTGTTGCGAGACTGGCTGATGTGGCTGTGGGGGAGTGCCTGTGGAAGGTGTGGTGGGTGAGAAGACTGGGGTAAATTGTTGGCTTCTTTAAGGCATGGAGAAGGAATTGGCTTCAGCCATCTGGAGCCATTGGGGGCTGTAAGGTACTGTATCTAGGGGGTATTATGGTGAACCATCTCAACAAGAGCTTCTGACCTCACAGTCCTCTCAACCTTGAGCTTTCTTGCTTGGAACTATTGGATGGTACTTCTTATCTAGCATGCCCAGGGTACCTTGGGCCTTTTATCATCTTTGAGCACTGCTATGAATCCCAACTCTAACCCATTTGCCTGCCTTCCCCTAGTTGCTGATTTCAGCTTTTCTTGGTGGGGATAGGAAAATATCCTTTGGGATACAGAGGGGCAATGGCTAAGGACAAGCCTTTCCACACCTCTTTTTCTCTGCTCTACTTCAAATCTTGGCTTCTGCTTTATTTCAAATCCTGGCTTCCAGTCTAGGTGAGAAAGGAAGAAAGAACCTATTTGTTTCAGCTCTTCTCTCAAACTAACCCAGCTGGTTCAGGACAAGAACAAGTAGTTCCTGAGAGTGTTGGCACCTCCTGGTGTTGATGTGTAGTTGTCCCTGCTTTGAATCTT
Source organism: Marmota flaviventris (assembly GCF_047511675.1). Classification (NCBI taxonomy): domain Eukaryota; kingdom Metazoa; phylum Chordata; class Mammalia; order Rodentia; family Sciuridae; genus Marmota; species Marmota flaviventris. The sequence continues at coordinate 10,145,707 of NC_092506.1, read as the reverse complement.
GTCTCTGCCCCACTGAACCTTTCTCTATCCAAGGATCTCTGTGGAGGGAATTCAGGTCTTCAAAAGCTCCTGAAGAGCTGGGCCCAGTGGCGTATGCCTGAAATTCTAGTAACTCCACTCGACTTGGGAGGCTGAGGCAGGAGGGTTGTAAATTCAAGGCCAGCCTCAGCAATTTAGGAAGGCCCTAAGCAACTTAGTGAGACCTTGTCTCTAAAAAATAAAAAGGGATAGGGATGGCTCAGTGGCAAAGCACCCTGGGTTCAATCCCCACTACAAAAAAAAAAAAAAAAAAAGACCCTTGCAGAAACTGGGTGTGGTGGTGCAGGCCTGTAATCCCAGCTACAGGAAGATTGCAAGTTCAAGGCTAGCCTGGGGAATTTAGTGAGATCTTGTGTCAAAGTAAAATAAAATTTATTTATTTTTTGTTGTGTTTTTGTTTTGTATTAGAGATTGAAGTTAGGGGCACTTTACCACATTTTGAGACAGAGTCTCACCAAGTTGCTTAGGGCCTCACTGAATTGCTGAGGCTGGCCATGAATATGGTGTTCTCCTGTCTCAGCTTCCTGGATTGCTGGGATTACAGTTGTGTGCCAACATGCCCAGCTTTAAAATAAAAATTTAGACAAGGGCTGGGGATGTAGCTCAGTGGTAGAGCACTTGCCTAGTGTGTGTGCAAGGCCCTAGGTTCCATCCTGAAGAATCTGCTGCCTCTCAGGCCTAGGGTAGTGAAATGTTAGGGAACAGGGAAAACCAGACATACTGGGGGAGTCTGGGAGACCCTGCAAGGTGGAGAAGAGCCTGTTCTGGGAAAGGGGTGGATGCCTCAATGCCTGAGACCCAGCTCTGTAACATTTTGTATAGCTCATCGGTCTCTTCTGGATGTTTGGTTCCTGGCTGCCCAATAACTGGGGTGGGTTAGGGTAAGAAGAGGGCTGTTCATTTCAACTTTCTTTCTCAAATAGATTTTTACCCCCTTTGGTGCTGAGGATTGAACCCAGGGCCTTATGCATACTAGGCAAGCCTTCTATCACTGAGTTGCATCCCCAACTCAGATTCATCTCAAGTCATGGAGAAAAATGGGTTAGGTAAGTCAGTAAAGTTAATGAAGCAGAGGACTAGTAGGTGCTCAGTGAATAGTTGCTCTATGAAGAATTAATTGAAATAAAGTCAAGATGAGTCTTCAGGAGAATAAACCCTGACGGTCTAGAGCTAGGTCTGGAAGCTTGAGAGGAAAGGCTGGGTGGGACAAAAGCAGAAGTTGAGTCTGGCAGGCTCTGAGTGCAAGTGGACATGCAAAATTGGCCTGTAGGGGTAAACAGATGGTACCATCCAGGGAAACTACCAGCCCACCGGAGCAGGCAAATGGGGACCTCGGGCAGGCCATTCTCATAAAGGTGGATCCCTGTGGCTGGGGATGTGGCTCAAGCAGTAGCGCGCTTGCCTGGCGTGCGTGCGGCCCGGTTCGATCCTCAGCACCACATACAAACAAAGATGTTGTGTCCGCCGAAAACTAAAAAATAAATATTAAAAAAAAAAAAAGGTGGATCCCTGCCGTGTTTTCCGAGGGTCTGGTTTAAAGGAATTTTAGGGGTAGACAGGTTCAAGCTGCGGTACTGGACCTTGTAGCAGTCAGAGGCATGTTCTAGCAGGATTGCCTTGCACAGCTCACTCGGGACGTCCCAGAAAGAGCAGTCTCTGGGGTTGCACTTTAAGGGGCGGGCCGGGGCGGGGCTGCCATGCCACTTCCCAGACGCCGCGCCCTCAGCTTTCCAGAGGCCCGAGAGGAAGCTACGCTGAGCCACACAGGGCCCTGTCTGGGTGAACCTGACCGCAGGCTGCCTTGTGTCCCCGTTCCGCAGGCACCATGAGCCACGATACCGAGGTAGACTTGAAGGAGGTGGAGCTGAATGAGCTAGAACCCGAGAAGCAACCCATGAACGCGGCGTCGGGGGCAGCTGTGGCCGTGGCAGGCGGTGGGGAGAAGAATGGTCTGGTGAAGATCAAGGTGGCCGAAGACGACGCAGAGGCAGAGGCCGCAGCCAAGTTCACGGGCCTTTCCAAGGAGGAGCTGTTGAAAGTGGCGGGCAGCCCTGGCTGGGTTCGCACCCGCTGGGCGCTGCTACTGCTCTTCTGGCTCGGCTGGCTCGGCATGCTGGCGGGCGCCGTGATCATCATCGTGCAGGCGCCGCGCTGTCGTGAGCTGCCTGTCCAGAGATGGTGGCACAAAGGCGCTCTCTACCGCATCGGTGACCTTAAGGCCTTCCAGGGCAGCAACGCGGGCAACCTTACAGGTGAGTTCCGGTGCAAAACACCCTCCCAGTCCCCATCCGGTCGCACCTCTGGTTTCAAATGGTCCCCTGCATTGGACTCCCTTCCTCCTGTCCTTCCCTAGACGGACTCAAGACAGTTCTCCACCCCGTCCGCCCCTGGCACCCCCCCTCCCTGCCCCCCATCTAGGACTGCTCCCTCTTTTCTTTGAAGAAAACAACCCGCCTCTACTCGACTCAAGGGCGGCTGACTCAGCATTCCGCGCCCTTTCACACACCACGAGGTGGCTGAGCCAGTCGCAACCGGTTTCTGAAGCAATGTGCAAGGTTCCTTACGTCAGCTCCTCAGTGCCCCGTGATCTACTCCCTCCTACGCCCCAGCCCCATACAGCCTTAGGCCTGGGAGGAGAGAACCGGGAGGACAGGGGCTCACTCCTTAACCCAGCTTCCCTTCTCCCCACTCCCATTTCAGGTCTGAAGCAGCATCTTGATTACCTGAGCTCTCTGAAGGTAAAGGGCCTTGTGCTGGGCCCAATTCACAAGAATCAGGAGGATGATGTCGCTGGGACCGACTTGCAACAGATCGACCCCACACTCGGCTCCAAGGAAGATTTTGACAGTTTCCTTCAGTTGGCCAAGAAAAAGAGTGGGTGCCCTGGGTTTCCCAAGGGCTTACCTTCTGGACACAAGGAAAGCAGGATAGGGTTTTTGTTTGGCTCTCCTGAGTTTTTCTAGGCCAGGCACAGGGGAGGTCTATCAGTGTTCAGCCTAAAATGGATTTATCAAGTGGCCCAAGATCTTTCTACATGGCTGGGCAATCGTCAGCAGGTCATTTAACTTCTGGGCTTTAGTGCTCTTATTTGCAAAAGGCAAAATTTTACTAAATCAGAACCTCCATAACCTGCTCATCAGTAGTTTTTAAACTTATAAAACTGTGGATCCTTTTGGGGGGGTAGCAAATACTCTCTTAAAATTTATTATAGAAATATGTTTATGACTCAGGAGGATGAGACGAGGATTGCAAGGTTGAGGCCAGCCTTAACAACTTAGTGAGAGTCTGTCTCAAGATAAAAAAATAAAAAGGACTTGAGATGTAGTCCAGTGGTAAAGTGTCTCTGGGTGCAATGCCTACTATCAAAAAAAAAAAAAAATTCTCTTTTTGGGTGGAAAGTCTGGGGCTCCACAGATCAGTCTACTTTGCTAAGTACAAATTTGCTTTAGAGCATTGGCAGGGTTCAGATCCAACCTTTGTACCAAGTAATATATAGGAAACACTTCCTTGTGTCCCCTTACTCTAAAGACTTTATCATAGCTGTCTCTTTTTTCATTATTCCAGGCATTCGAGTCATTCTGGACCTAACTCCCAACTACCGGGGCCAGAACCCGTGGTTCCTCCCCACTGAGGTTGACATTGTAGCCACCAAGATGACAGTGAGTGTGTTGGAGCTATGGTTGGTGGGAGGCAGGGGCTGTGGCCGTGTTAGTCCTTTCACAGTAAGCCCTGTACATGTCTCCTTGTTCTGACCTGTAGGCAGAAGGTTAGGCCAATAGTACACCTGTTGGTTTTTTTTTTTTCCCCCTGTTTCTTTTCTGACCACTGATTTTTCTTGTTTCCTTGACTTTGGGGATGGGACAGTGCCAGGAAGGGAATTTCTCAGATGTCATTCTGGAAGTTTGATTTTTCATCCTTTTGGAATAGGAAGTCCTTTCTTTTCTCTGTGGGAATCCTGTCCTGACTGGTTTCCAGTTCTTGTTTGATGTGTTTGGAGTGGAGCCCAGTCTGAAATTGTAAGCATGGGGTCTTCCTAAGAGTCTGGGACTGTGCAAGTATTTTGTAGATGTTTTCTAATTCCCTGTATAACTATACAAAATACATATTCTCCCTAAGCTGTAAATGAGGAGGCTGAGGAGTAGAGGTGTCTAAGATTTGAAGTCCTGAGAAGTCTTCTAATTTATCTTTTCTCAAGGTAGTGAGTGGATCAAACTCAGTACCCAGCATGCTGGGTGTAGGGCTTTCAATATCACCTCAGCTCCTAATGCTTGGGTTCTGGGACACAGGCTCAGAATGGGCAGAATAAAAAAAAAAAAAAGTTACTGGTAATCGATTGTTTTCAGATGGTAGGGTACCAGGGGTAATATCAGATTAAAATGGAGACCAGAGTGGAGAGCACATTAAACAGAGAAAGGGAAGAAAAGAGGTGGGGGTGGAGTTCTACCCTGTGCCAGATGAATACCAGAGCTTCAGGCTGGGGCCTGTTCTGCAGAGCTGGCCTCTTTTCAAATAGTCTCAACTGCCCTGGGGCTGTGTTTTGAATTCTGATCTTTCATTCTTGGTCTTGCTCTGACCAGTTTTTGTACTCACACCCCTTCAGGCCCCAGGAACCTGGGAGAGGAGTAAGTATATTTGCCTTGGGGTCTTCACAGGCATTTTAGGTCCTGTCTCTGCTGCTTCCTGATTATGATCTTTGACATGTCTTCTTTCTCTTAGCCTGTTTCTTCATCCCCAAAATAGAGGATGCTAGTATTTCACATGTTAAATATTAAAAGGAGCTATGTTTATGGATAGATTTTCAGTCTTTTTCATAGCTATTAAAGGTAAAGCGGTGTATTTGCCAGAGGCAGGAATGGAGACATAAAATCCTAAAAAAGAAAAAAAAAAAGGCAAAATGCTGTAAAAGTAAGACAATCAATGGAATGTTAGAGATAGAAGGGACCTCTGGGCATGGTGTGGCGTGCCTATAATTCCAGTGACTCAGGAGGATTGCAGTTTTCAGGCCAGCGAAAGTTAGTGAAACCCTAAGCAACTTAGTAAGATCCTATCTCAGAAATAAAAGGGGCTGGGGATGTTGCTCAGCAGTAAAGCACCCTTGGGTTCAATCCCCAGTATGGGGTTGGGGAATGGGACATAAGAGAGAGAGGACCAAGAAAGACCCTTTGCAATAGAGTTGGGAGAGAGACCCAGGCAAGGCCAACTACTGCCTGAGGTATTATAGAGAAGTCCATTGTGGATGAGAGTTGGTGTGGGCTGGGATTTTCAGAGCTTTGCTGTATAATTTTTCCTATGTTCATTTGTCCCCTGTAGGCAGCTCTGAGGTTTTGGCTGGAGGCTGATGTGGATGGATTCCAAGTTCAGAATGTGGAAAATCTGACAGTGAGTGCACTTTCCATGTCAGGAGCAAAGCTGGGGTGAGAACAGAGGGTCCCAACCAGGGTCAGGTTATGTTCCTTTTTCGTTGATTCTGTGTTTTCTTTCTAGAATGTATCCTTATTGGCTGAGTGGCAAAACATCACCAAGAACTTCAGTGAAGATAGGTGGGTGCCAACCCCTTCCTGACTCAGTGGAGTATGAGGCCTCAAGAAGGGGGTTCCTAATTCAGAGAACTCTCTTTACTCCTCTGTTCTGTACCAACCTTGACCCCCCCCCCTCCCCCATCCCTTGCAGGCTCTTGATTGCAGGGACAGACTCTTCCAACCTGCAGCAGATCCTGAGCCTCCTTGAGAATGCTAAGGATCTGCTGTTAACCAACTCATACCTGTCAAGACCCAGTTCCAGTGGGGAGCATGTAAAATTCCTCATCACCCAATATTTGAATGCCACTGACAACCGCTGGTGTAGCTGGAGTGTGAGTACTATACTAGCGGGCATGACCTATACATAACAGGTCCTTTGGGAGGGAGGAAAGGTTGGTTGGGAGGTGGAGGTCGAAGCAGGCTCTGGGGCTCACTGGTGTACCTGTCCCTGCAGTTGTCTCAGGCAGGGCTTTTGACTTCCTTCGTGCCGACTCAGCTCCTCCGACTCTACCACCTGCTGCTCTTCACTCTGCCAGGGACTCCTGTTTTCAACTATGGGGATGAGATTGGCCTGCAGGCAGCGGCCCTTCCTGGACAGGTACCCCTTGCTCTCTGCCTGGCACAGTAGAAGAGGTCTTGTTCATTCATCATGTCATGTGGCTTTTGTGGATAGTGGCAGATACATACCATCCTTGGGTATTATTATTATTATTATTATTATTATTATTATTTTGGTGGTGCTGGGGATTGAACCCAGGGCCTTGTGTATTCAAGGCAAGCACTCTACTGACTGAGCTATATCCCCAGCCCCCATTGGGTATTATTTTACCCTTAGGGATGTTGGTTATCTTTTCTGTGATACTGCATTCCTTCTAGAGTGGCTGGAATTAAATGAGTTTTTTCTTTTCTTTAATGAGATGGGCTCTTGTTATGTTGCTCATAGGCTTAGTAGTCCTCCTGCCTCAGTTTCCTTAGTAGGGATTGGGAGTGTAGCTTAGTGGTAGAGCACTTGGCCAGCGTTCTCAAGGTCCTGGGTTTGATTGTCAGCACTGCAAAAACAAAACAAAAAACACCAAAAATGAACTTATTTAGTAGCTGGGACTATATCTGTGTACCACCTTGCTCCTCCAAGGGTCTATTAATGAGTGAATGGATGAATGGTTTTATTTTTAATTTTTGCTGGGGAGTTGAACCTGGGATCTTGTGCTTGCTAGGCAAGTGTTCTAAGCAATATCTCATCTCCCAAGGGCTTTTTTTCTTTGGTACTGGGGATTGAACCTGGGGAGTACTTTGCACTGAACTACATTCCAGACCTTTTCATTTTGAGAAGGTGTCTCACCAAGTTGCCTAGGGGCTTGCTAACTTTAACTTGTTGGGGCTGGCTTTAAACTCTTAGCCTCCCAAATTGCTGGGAGGTACCACTGTACCTGGCTCCAAGGGTACCTCACTGTTGCTGAGGCTGGCTTTGAACTCGCAATTCTCCTGCCTCAGCCTTCCAAGCCACTAGGATTACAGTCGTGTGCTACTGCACCAGGCTCCAAGGGCTCTTTTTTTTTTTTTTAATAATTTTCTAACTTGTAGGTGGACACAATACATTTATTTTTTATTTAATCTTATGTGGTGCTGGGTATTGAACCCAGTGGCTCCCATGTGCTAGGCAAGTACTCTACCACTGAGCCACAATCCCAGCCCTCCAAGGGCTCTTTTTAATGGCAGTGCCTGGTACTTGGTAGGTGTTCAATGTGTAGCCATCATTCATTCATTCATTGGATGGTGAGTTCTCAGACTAGGTTCTGAGTCCTCTAGCAGTCTACAGTTGAGTGAGGGAACCAGATCAGTAAGCAGAGGTATACATGGTGGTGAGTGTTGTGTTGGGATACTGCCATCAAGGCATTCACTAGTTTTAGCCATTCGTTAGAGTTGGTGCTGAACTGATATTTGTAGAACCGTCATTCACTTAATCCACAGATCTTACTGAATAATTCTTGCATGCTATACACTGGGGATAACAATAGCACATGGAAATACTGGAGGTGGTGAAATTGGGTAATAAGCAAATAAAATAAAGACACCAGCTGCTGATAAGTGCTGTGAAAAAGAGAGCAGGGTAATGGGCCTAGGGTGTAGGAATGAGGCATATTTTATATAAAGGGATCACAGAAAACCTGGTGAGATAATTGAGCAGACTTGAGGGAAGTGAGGGAGTTGGTCTGTGGCTGTCTGGAAGTCCATTAGGCTGAGGGGACAGTGTTTGTGTGAGGACCTTGAGGTCGGAGTTAGCCTCGTCTGTCCAGTAGAAGTTAACCACACCTTGGTGGGTAGGGCTGTGCATTGATGAGAGTGGGAAGGAGAGGAGTGAGAGGGGAGTTGGTCTTCTTACAGCCCTGTTCTCTTTGCTTTGTAGCCCGTGAAAGCCCCTGTCATGTTGTGGAATGAATCCAGCCTACCCCATTCAGGGTCTGTAAGCATCAACATGACAGTGAAGGTAAGAAGTTTTGATGGGTGGGGTCTGACCAGCAGAGGATGGGCAGGTAGCTTGTCGAAGTCTGCTCTTGGGAGACCCCTCATCCCCTCTTTCTGTGTTTTCATCATTCTCAGGGCCAGGATGACGACCCTGGCTCCCTCCTATCCCTGTTCCGGCGCCTGAGTGACCAGCGTGGTAAAGAGCGCTCCCTGCTGCATGGGGACTTCCATCCGCTCCCCTCCAGTTCTGGCCTCTTCTCCTACATCCGCCACTGGGACCAGAATGAGCGTTTCCTGGTGGTGCTCAACTTTGGAGACATGGGCCTGACAGCCAGGCTAGGGGCCTCCGACCTGCCTAGTATCCCCAGCCTGCCAGGCAAGGCTGATTTACTACTCAGTACTCAGTCAGGCCGTGAGGAAGGGGCCTCCCTGGAGCTGGAAAACCTGAACCTGGATCCTCATGAGGGGCTGCTGTTACGCTTCCCCTATGTGGCCTGACCCCACCTATCTAGGACCCAGTACCCTCCTTGTTCGCTCACCAGCCCCTTTGGGTTCTGTTTTTTCTTTTTCTTTTTTTTTTTTTTTTTTAACTTTTTTGCAGATTACAAATGAACTCTCAAGTAGAGTGTCTTCTGCCTTCAAATAAAAGTCATCCCTGCCTGGTGAGGTCCTGTCTTCCCTTTGTTCCTCTGTCACAGCAGAAATGTCTTTCCCTCTCGAGTCTGCCCCACAGTGATCTCAGCTAGAATTCCATGTGTCTGTCCCAGCTTTTATTATTTTATCTGGGTGCAGGGCCCAGAGATGGGGCTTTCCAAGGTCAACAGCACGGATGTGTCACTGCTGGGACTATATCCATGCCCCACTCAGTCTAGAGATCTTGGGTATTGCTGGTTCATATCTCCCTCAGCAAAAGTTTCCAGCTAAGTGTTCTCAGTTTTCCTGTTTTTGTAGACTTGGCCTTTCGGGGAGAAAGTGAGGGTGGGGACCACCTGGTTTCTTAAAGGTACTTTTAAAGGGTACCTGAGATGATTTATTTAACAAGAATATATTGAACATAGGACATGCCAGGAACTGTTAAAAGTTGTGGTTACAATGGGGAACAATGCACAAAAATCCCTAGTGTGCATGAGGCCCTGGGTTTGATCTCCAGCACTGTAAATCTCCAACTCTTCCTGCCCCTGGGGCCAACTCATGGGGAGATGGAGAAGAAATTAGAGGAATAAAATGTATAGTGGATATAGTCATGGTACAAGGAAGAAGAAGTAAAGTAGGAGAGATGTTTGTGAGAAGAGGGAGTTTGTGGAGGGGTCTAGAGGAGGCCTCACCAAAGAGGTGACCTTGGAGTAAAAGACTTGTAAGGAGGGGGTTAATCTGGCAGTATCTGGGGAAGGAGCTTTCTGGTGCCCTGGAGTAGGAACATAACTTACGCTTATGAGGCAGAAGGGTAAAAAACAAGGTCTGCAGTGCCTTGGGAGGCTGAGGCAGGAGTATCACAAGTTCAAGGCCTCAGCAACTTACTGAGACTGTCTCAAAAATTGCTTAGTGGGGGCTGGGGATGTGGCTCAAGCGGTAACACTCGCCTGGCATGCGCAGGGCGCTGGGTTCAATCCTCAGCACCACATAAAATAAAGATGTTGTGTCCACCAAAAACTAAAAAATAAATATTAAAATTCTTTCTCTTAAAAAAAAAAATTGCTAAGTGGGAAAGTGTCCCTGGGTTCAATCCCCAGTACCAAAAAAAGAAGTGGATAGATTGTGAAGGCATGGTATGGTGTGGTGGTCATAAAAGGTGCATTTTGGCAAACTGCACAGTTCCTATAAGACTGCCCTCACTTCAGACACCAGCTGCATGCTGGGGGGTCCCCATGATGACCTTCAGGTGTGTAACACATTAGAATGTCTCAGACTCAATTTTACAATAAAAGGATTCACATCCAGTCAGAGGCTGAGATGCGTGCAGCAGAATCTGGGAAGGGTCCAGATGTGAGATTTACCACAGTCCTCTGGAGTCCCAGAGACAAAACCTCCTGGCCATAATGTATAGTAAGGAAGCAGGAAGCCTTTGTCGGTATTTCCTTGGAGCTTAATCACATACTGCCTGCTGATCTGTAATCTCCAGCCCCTCCCAGGACTTTGGGCTAATACTTAGTCTTTGTTTCTTAAGGAGATTTGTGTGCTTTAAAGCTTTCACCACATTGCTAAAGTCCCCAGACAAACTCTTATCAGGACCTTCTAGGGACTTAGAGATTACCTCAGGGTAAGGACAAAGGCCATACTTCTGGGTATGAGCAGTTCTTCAGTGCACACAGCATCAGGGAAATGGGAGTGAAGGGTTTTGAGTAGAGCTATGTGGTCTGGCTGGTTTTCACAGGCCCATTGACTGACTATGGGATAGCAGGGAAGCCAGTGAGGCTAGTTTGCTACTGCAGTCTCAAATATTCACTCAGATGGTGAGCTGGGAGGTGGTAAAGAAGGGTGTATCCCGTACTTCCTTCATAAGTAAGCCCACATGATTGCTGTTGGATCCTTCTATAGTCAGTGACCCTTAGGCCTCACAGTCCTTGAGGTTAACTTGGCCCTCTGCCTTCTTATGGGAAAGAACATATCACTGACACTCGGCAGGGGCTTCCCTTCTGTGGACTGGGACGTGGGGTGGGTCTGGGCCTCTCGATATCCTGTTGTAGGGACAAGATCAAGAGACTAGAAAACCCAAATTAAGGCCCAGTCCTTGTTTGCTTACCTTTGTTTGCCTTGCCCTGCAAGAGGCCTGTGAGGAGGGCAGGAGAACATGCTGTCACCGAGGTGCTCTGGAGTGGGGTTCCTGAGTAGACCTAGCCTTACTGGTGTGTGGGGGAGGCACACAGGCAGCTCCCACAGGAAGAGAGGCACTTTGTTCCTCTGCCCGCCTGCCTGCCTGCCTGCCTGCCTTCCTTCCTTCCTTCCTTCCTCCCTCCCTCCCTCCCTCCCTCCCTCCCTTCAACAGTTTTGCAGGTACTGCTCTGTCCCCAGTACTCTTCTCAGCTTTCTGGGTACAGGGTGAACAAGACCTGTCTTGAGCGTGGGGTGTAACTTAGTGGCAGAGCACTTGGCTACCACATGTAAGGCCTGGGTTTGATCCCCAGCACTGAAAACCAACCAATCAGCCAAACAAACCAGCCTAACAAGTCAACATGATTTCTAGTCTCCCAACATGCTTGAAATTCAAAGCATTGAAGGCCTCCTTAATGGTTAAGGGCACTCCTATATGAAATCATTGGTTTCACAGGACTTGTGCTTTTCTTTGGTCATTGTGATACATTTTCAGATTTGGTGACAAGTATATCAGCTGTGGTTTCTGATGGTCTTCTCCAGAGCACACTTAGGGGCTAGTGGAGAAATGGATTTTTCTAATTTTAAGTGGGGGAAAGATTTATACATGGCTTCTAGATAGAATCAGTTGGACTATCTGATTTTCTTAAGCACTGAAAGAATTTATTCAAAGACCATCAGGATACATCTATATGGACTAAGAGAAACTTGTTTACAAAGGAGGCTAAGGGATCCAAGAGCACCTCCTGTACACAACACTGGAGCTGCCATTTGGAGGTAGGTTTTAGCCCCTTGGTCAAGCCCCAATTGCCTGTGGACTTGGTCCTCCCCCAGAGACCCTGGCCAAATTTTTGCCCTTGGGTTGGGGAGGTGCTAAGATCTCCATGAACAAGTTATTCCTCTAGTGCCAGTCAATGCATTGCACGTTGAGGACATAAAGGAGACTAAAATACCCCTGCACCGGGCTCCACTGGCTCAGGTTGCCAGCAGATGCATCCCTAATTACAGTAAAGTCTTTGGGACAGCAATGACTAGGTCTTGAGGAGGAGAGGAAATGTTTAACCCAGAGAGATCAGGGAAAACTTGGAGCTTCAACTGAGCTGTAGTTGAGGCACCAGTAGGCATTCATGTGACACGGGTACAGGAAAGGGCCACTTGGTGGAGGGAACATTATGTGCTGCTGCTCAGTTGAGATAGCAGGGAACATGAGGAGCCATACACAGGACATAGAGCTTGGTTTTGGACAGTTTGGTGGAATGGTGAGAGAAGCCAGAGGCTGAAGCACAAAGGGGTTTAATATCTATGTTCAAGTTGTCTCTAATTTACACTCACGCACACATGTAATATGCATATATATGTAAATATGTATATATGGCATCTTCTAGAAAAACTTCTTCCATCAAAGATGCACTAAATCAGAATAAGTGGAGTGAACCCTGGAGTCTGTTTGGAATCACCTTCCCGAATGAGTTTCAGAGCAGGTCCTCATTTTACAAACTTGCTTAGTTATGCCCAAGGGCAATGATTAGAAAGAAAAGTTCTGATATTTTTCTCCTGGATGTTGTAATTCAGAAGGTCTTGGATGGGCCACCAGAATGTATGTTACAAGTTCATATAATGAGAAAGAGGGGCTGGAGCTATAGCTCAGTGGTAAAGCCCTTGCCTAGCACATGTGAGGCACTGGATTTGATCCTTAGCACCACATAAAAATAAATAAATGAGAGGCTGGGGTTGTGGTTCAGTGGTGGAGCGCTTGCCTAGCATGTGTGAAGCACTGGGTTTGATCCTCAGCACCGCATATAAATAAATAAATGTTTAAAATAAAGGTATTGTGGGGGCTGGAGTTGTGGCTCAGTGGTAGAGTGCTTGCCTAGTATGTGTGAGGCCCTGGGTTCGATTCTCAGCACTGCATATAAATAAATAAAGGTCCATCAACAGTTAAAAGAAAAAAATAAAATAAAGGTATCGTGTCCATCTACAACTAAAAAATATTTTTAAAAAGAGGATGAGAGGGGCTGGGGATATAGCTCAATTGGTAGAGTGTTTGCCTCACATGCACAAGGCCCTCGGTTCAATCCCCAGCGCCCTCCCCCCCCAAAAAAAAAGAGGAGGGGTGGGGTGGGAAGAACTGGATGTGGTGGTGTACACCTGGAAGCTGAGGCAGGGGGATGGCAAGTTCAATGCCAGTCTAGCAACTTAGCAAGACCCTGTCTCAAAATAAAAAGGGCTGGGAATATGGCTCAGTGGTTAAGTGACCCCAGGTTCAATCCCTGATACCAAAAAAAAAAAAAAAAAAAAATCAGAAATTAGGGAGGCAGAAACTGTGGGGTTGGAGGAGTGGATGGCTTGGAGAAATGTTTCAAGAGAAGAAACTTGAAGATTTGTCTGCACAGGATGCAAGGGGAGCTGGGCAGTGCCTTGCTTAGGTAATTGGCACGCAGGTGGGGGCCAGAGAGCTGAATAGGGGAGGCAGGAAGGTGATCAGCTCCATGTGGGTGGAGTCAGGGCAGGTGCCCATGCATTTGCAGATGGAGGTTTCCAGCAGGGCAGAGCCTACAGGTCAGCAGAGCGCAAGCTCTAACCTTGGAGTAGAGGCAGGACATGCTGTGAGGATGAATGATGTCCTGGAGAGTGTGTGAGGTGAGCAAGGCAGAGGTGAGGCTGGAGCCCTGAAGTCTAGCAATATCTACAGGACAGAAAGTAGAAGGGAGCCCACAAAGTGAATAGAGCCCCCGGTGGGTGCAGAGAGGAGGGGAAGAAGAGGCTTTGTCAGCATCACAGCAGAACTGTCCCAGGTGACCTTCAGATTTGGTACAAGGGTGTCATTGGTGGGCTTTTTGTGGTTGTCTCCTGAGCACTCCTATGGGAGGGTGGAGAAGTGGATTTTTCTTTTTTGCTTTTTGGTAACGGGGCTTGAACCCCATTACCATTGAGCTCCATCCCCAGACTTTTTAATTGTTTATTTTGAGTTAGGGTCTTGCTAAGTGGCTTAGGGCCTTGCTGAGTTGGCGAGGCTGGCCTCTAACTTGCAATCCTCCTGCCGCAGGCTCTTGAGATACTGGGATTACAGATGTGTGCCACTGCGCCCAGTGAGAAATGGATTTTTCTAATTTGAAGTGTGACAAGGGATTTATATATGCTTCTAGAATAGTATCAGTTGGAATACCTGATTTTCTTAAGCACCAAAAGAATTTATTGGAAGGCCATCAGGAACTGCCAGGAGGAAGCAGAACCAGACTTGGAAAATGGATAGGAAGTGAGCGCCAAGAAGCAGGAAGTACAATTGTCTTTTAACTGGAATAGCCTGGGATGCTGCCACAGGGGACGTGCTGCCAAGATGTGTGTGGCTGGGCACAAAGGCATGCTGCACAAAGGCATTGGCAACCCTGGGTAGGGTGTGGGTGGTGCTGAAATTCAGAACATGTTCTTCTTGCAGTGTCCCAGGAGTGTCCCGAGTCCCAGGACTAACAGGGTTACCTTATTTTTTTTTTTTGATAAGTCCTGTTCTGATTCACATAGTGGCGTCCATGAAGCTGGAGTGCCCTAGAAATGGAAGACTCAAGGATGATTTTTTTTTTGGCTTGAGCACCTGGAATAGTGTATTTGCCATTTAATGAGATGGGAAGGACTGGCTTGAAAGGGGGAAATAAGCAGCTCAGTGTGGGCCATAATGGCTTTGAGATCTAAGGCATTTAAGTGGAATGTGAAGGGAATAAATAGTTGGACTTACCTATTGTGGTGTTCGTGGAGGGAAACTAGGAATTGAACTCAGGACCTCAAGCAGGCTAGGCAAGTGCTTTACTAGTGAGCTACTCCCCAGCCCCTGGAGGTGGGGAGCCAATTGGGAGTTGTGTGTACAGCTGGTATTTAAAGCCATGAGATAACAGGAGGGAAGAGAAGAGGACCAAGGGCCAAGTTCTGCATGGAGACTGAGGAGGGGAAGGAATGCATAGGAAGGAGTGTTCTGGATGCTGGTCAAGGGTCAAGTAAGAGGACAGAGAACTGGCTTTGGGGCTTTGTCGCATGGATATCTTTGGACCTCGACAGAGCAGTTTTGATCGGGGTAGGGGCAGATGTCCTTCTGGAGGTGATTTAGGAGAGGATCAAAGGAGAGTACTTGGAGTCACTGACTGCAGATGGATCACTGAGAAGGAAGGGAGAGAAAGGAGGCAGCGACTCGGAAGAAAAGGAACAACAAGTGCTTTTATTCTCGCCCTCACATTTTTTTTTTTTTAAATGGAAGCAATAGCAGCCTATTTATTTTAGAAGAGAGACTGACCTTGAGGATTCCAGAAAGGAGCACAGAAGCCTCTGAGTCGGGGTGGGGGAGGGGAGGAAGGGAGGGCTGACCTGGCTAGGAGCTTGGTCCTAGCAGAGCATAGAGCTGGCCGGAAGTTGAGGGGGAACTTTGTGGAGTTTCTCTCACAGACTGCTTTCTTCTCCTTCTCTCTCTCTTTTTTGGTACTGCGGATTGAACCCAGGGGTGCCTCACCACCAAGCTCCAAGTCCATCCTCAGCCCTTTTTTTTTTTGAGAGAGAATTTTTTAATATTTATTTTTTAGTTTTCGGCGGACACAACATCTTCATTTGTATGTGGTGCTGAGGATCGAACCCGGGCCGCACGCATGCCAGGCGAGCGCGCTACTGAAGCCAGATTTAAAGTTAGGTAGTCAGTGTAGTTAGGTAAATCGGGTCTAATATGGAGTGAAATCTAAAATGGAGGCCATGTTGAGAATGAATTTCCCGAAGAGTTGAGCAACTCTTGAAATGTTAATGAAGTCCCAAGAAAAGCCCTAGGCCCAAAGTCCATCCCAAAGAAACGTTAATGAACAGCCCCAGCAGATTTGAAGATAGCCCATCCCAAAGAAGTGTTAATGAAGTCCTTCCTGCCCAGATTACTTCTTTGGCCCAACTGTGTCCCACCCCTCGGGCCTTCCAACCTATGGTCCATCACTGAAAGAACTATAAAAAGGGGAAACAACCGCACTTCCACGTTTTCCACCTCTTGGGTCCCCTTCTTCCTCCGGGAGAAGTCTTTTCTGCTGTCCTTTAATAAACTTCTACTTTCCACTCTGACCTTGCCTCGGCGTGCTTCTCTGGTGCTATTCTTCAACACTGGGGAAGCAAGGACTCACTGGTCAACAGCGGTAACACTACCGCTTGAGCCACATCCCCAGCCCATCCCCAGCCCTTTTTATGTTTTATTTTGAGACAGGCTTTGATTAAGTTGCTTAGGCCTCTAAGTTGCTGAGGCTGGATTTCAACTCCTTGTCCTCCTGCCTCAACCTCCCGAGTTGCTGGGATCACAGCTCCTACTCCTTTTTCTTCTTTTTACAGAAAGAAGGGGCTGGGAGTCTAAGATCCAGATGCCAGCAGTTCCCCTGAGGTCTCTCTCTCTGGCCTGCAGATGGCCATCTTGCTGCTTCTTCACTTGGTCTTCCCTTTGTGCAGACATGCCCTGGTGTCTCTCCAGGTTGTTTTAAAACGATTGAATTAACTTTTAATTGTCAAGCAATAATCATATATGTTTAGGGGGCACAATGTGATATTCTGATATCTGTATCCCAGGTTGTTTTTATTTTCTCCATGGGAAAAAAAAAAGTTCTTAACTGAGACTGAGGATTGCTGTTTTCCAAGCACTGGATGTTTGAGGGGAAAGAAATAATGAATAAACCCAGCACTGTCCTATAGCATCTTACTTGTTAGAAATACAGAATCTCGGGGCTGGAGATGTGGCTCAAGCAGTAGCGCGGTCGCCTAGCATGCGTGTGGCCCGGGTTCGATCCTCAGCACCACATACAAACAAAGATGTTGTGTCTGCTGAAAACTAAAAATAAATAAATATTAAAAAAAAAAAAATACAGAATCTCAGGCCTGTCCCAGACCTACTGAATCAGAGTCTGCATTTTAAAGAGATCTCAGGATTCATTTGTGCACTCAAGTGTGATAAACCCTGATGTGGGAGAGCAGGGATTTACCAGTTTTTTTTTTTTTGGTACTGGGGATTGAACCCAGGGACACTTAATAACTAAGCCACATCCCCAGCCCTTTTTATTTTTTATTTTGAGACAGAGTCTGGCTAAGTTGCTGAGGGTCTTGCTAAATTGTTGAGGCTGGCCTCCAATTTTTGATCCTCCTTCTTCAGTCTCCAGAGTTAATGGGATTTTAGGCATGGTCCACCATGCTGGCTAGGAGCCACTATTGGAGAGAAGAAGTATAAATTGATTGCCAGGCAGCAGATGGTGAGACAACCAGCTAGATGTCAGATCTGCCTTTTTTTTTTTTTTTTTTTTTTTTGCAGTTTTGGGGATTGTACCTGGGGCCTCATGTGTGCTAGGCAAGAGCTCTCCTGTTGACCTACACTGCCAAGCCAGACCTGACTTTGTTTCTCTGGTGTTGCCTTGAACCACTAATGGTCCCCCTAACTGGTAGTGAAATAGGAGTCCACTTTATGCTCACTGGTGTCTTATATTTTATTAAAATTATTTTGTAGTTGTAGATGGACAGCATACCTTTATTTTATTTGTTTATTTTTATGTGGTGCTGAGGATGGAACCCAGTGTCTCATGTATGCAAGGCAAATGCTCTGCCACTGAGCTCCAGCCCCAGCCCTGGTGTCTTATATTTTAAACTGGTGTGTTTTTTCCCTTCTCCTTCTTCTTCTCTCACTCTCTAACCATGGCGGTGGTGGTGGGGGGGAGACAAAATCAACCTTCTTTCCCTCTGAGTTATCTGTTCTTTGGCTCACTGACCCCAGGAATGAAGAAGTCCAGACTTCTGGGCTAGCAACAGCCAGTCTGACAATGGCTGCCTCTCAAGGCAATGAATACATGATGACTCCTGGGCCCACCTGGAATTTAGCCTTTGTATCCCCTTTTAAAAGTCCACTGTTCAGTGTGGTGGTGCATCCCTGTAATCCTTGTGACTTGGGAGGCTGAGGCAGGAGGATCACGACTTCAAAGCCAGCCTCAGTGAAAGTGAGGCGCTAAGCAACGCAGTGAGACTCTGTCTCTAAATAAAATACAAAATAGGGCTGGGGATGTGACTCAGTGGTTGAGTGTCCCTGAGTTCAATACCCAGTTCAATACCCACTTGCCCCCCAAAAGTCCACTGTTCCCTGGTCATTTAGAATCCCAGCCTCTGGGACAAGAGTCCCCTGTGTATTCTCCTTTGGTAGTAAAACAATAAAACTTCTTTTTCCTTTTTCTCAAAACCTATCTCCTTCTTGTTGTTAGGGGGACAAGAACTGACCTTTCTTTTTGGTTATCAGTGGTGATAAAACAAAATCAACAAACAAAACCAACAAAACCCCCAGCCCCCCTGATATAAGAAGGGAAAAAAATATAGTTGCCATTCTTGCAAATGTTATTTCTAACAAGAGTCTTGTCAGACAATCAAATTTAAGAGGGTGTTGCTTTGTCCCATGAAAGGAACCTATAACTTAAAAAGCTTGTGATTCTGATTGCTTGTCTTTCTTAATAATGTGTTGCCCTGGCAATACTATTTAAATTCACATCTCTGTTTTCTCAAAGGTATAAATACCTGTGGATTTTCTTTGTTAAGTCAGAGAGGAAGCATTGACTCATCCCTCCTCTCCCACTCATGGGAAGTCAAATAAACCCAGAGGCTGCAACATTTTTCTTTTTTTGGCAGTGGGGGGTGGTGGTGGTGTAGTGGGGACTGAACTCAGGGGCACTGGACCACTGAGCCACATCACCAGCCCTATTTTGTATTTTATTAAGAGACAGGGTCTCATTGAGTTGCTTAGAGCCTCACTAAACTGTGGAGGCCAGCTTTGAACTCGCCTCCACTTCCCAAGCTGCTGGGATCACAGGCATGTGCCACCATGCCCAGCCTGCAAGATATCTTAATCAAAGAGTATGAGACTCTTGCCTTTCTTTCTTTCTTCCTTTTTTTTTTTGACGGGGGTGGGGGTGGGGGGTTTGCTGGGGATTGAACTCTGGTATTGCTCTACTGACGGGAGCCACATCATCGGTCCCTCTTTTTTTCTTTTGAGGGAGGGTCTTGCTATGTTGCCTAGACTGGCCGACAGCTCTGGGCTCAAGCCATTCTCCTGCCTCAACCTTCCCAGTAGCTGGGACCACAGGTGTCTACTGCCTTGGTAGCTAGACAGTCTTATCTTGGTAAATATTTATGTCCATAGGCAGCAGAGGTAGGGGCATGAGGAGCGTTCATCAGCCTTTCAGCACTGTGACAAAGGCCTGAGGAAATCAGCTCAGAGGAGGGATGATTTATTTGGCTCATGGTTTCAGAGTTTTCAGTCCGTGGTTGGCTGGTCCCATTGCTTGGAGGAGATCTGCCCAGCTGAGAGAGAGAGAGAGAGAAGCCTGACAAGGTGCAGCCCCCAAAGGCATGCCCTGAAGGACCCAATCTCTCCAACTAGGCCCTACCTCCTCCTACACTTTCCACCCCTCCCCAGAGTTCACTTCCTGGTCCCCAGGGGCCAGGGTCTGCAGTGTGCAGTGTGCACCCCCCTGGGCTTGGCTGGGCAGGGGGACAAAAGCATGAGAAAGGGAAAGTGGAGACTGTAGGGAGTGGGAAGGAACATCATGTTTTCTGAGTGACATACAAAAGACCCAGCATAACTGTTCCCCTTTTACAGATGAGGAAACTGAGGCTTGGCCTAAAGAAATAATTTGCATAAGTTCACAAACTCTGGCTCCCCAACTTTAACTGTATCCCATATCATCTCCAATGAGGGGCCTGGGAAACAAGGGAGGAAGGGATGGGAAGTTCATGGGAGGTTTGAATAAGGAAGCTCACCCTGCAGGAGAGGTCAAGATCCAGTGTGCACTTTTTTTTTTTTTTTTTTGCAGCGGGTGTGGGGGGGTACTAGGGATCTAACCCAGGGGAGCTCTACCATGAACTATATCCTCAGCCCTTTTTAGTTTTTGTTTTGTGTCAGGGCTGAATTGCGCAGGCTGGCCTCAAATTTGCAATCCTCCTGCCTTGGCCTCCTGAGTCTCTGGGATTACAGGTGTGCACCACTGTGAGGCCCTATTCTATTTACCTCTGCGCAAACTCACCCAGCTTGCTAGTAGAGTAGTCAGTGCTGAGAGAAAGCCTTTCTTTGGCTCTGCTTTCTAGCCTAGCCCTGCCATTCAGTCTGGTTCCAAGAAAGCACCCCCACCTCTGCTGTCCAAGGATGGATCCTTCTGGCCATTTCCTTAGCAGAGATCTCTCCCCAGTTAACCAGACAAGGCAGTGGCAGGGGGCACAGAATGACATTAGAGGGAAGACAAGGCCCATTCTCTCCAGGACGGAGGAGCTGGTCCAGCATACAAAATCCCTGCAGGATGGGTTCTTCGGGTGGACTGCTGAGGAGGAGTGGGTTGTGTGGGCCCTTCTCTCCCCTATCCATCCTCCTATAACCCCTCCCTCCACTGTCCCACCCTTCCTTTCAGACCTCTCCACTGCCCTCTCTTTGGGGGTCTTCCATCGCCCCTGTATCCCACCTTCCTCCCTTCTCCACCTCTGGACTTCAGCTAAAACCTGATATTCCCTGAGGTGCCTGCGGGCATGTGTGGGGTGGGGGAGTCAGAGGGTGGGGGAATTGGAGGGTGGGTGAGGGGGCTGTCTTTTCTCTCTGAACTTTGAATGGAGCATAGGAATTTTCCAGACGGCAGGCAAAAATATCCCCAGCAAAGGAACTAAAGGCATGAAAACATGAAGAAGTGAGCTTGCAATGTGTTAAGTGGGGGAAAGGTCACTGAAGAGGTTGAATGTGAAAACTTTTGAAGGCTAAGTAGCTTGTACTGTTTTTGTTTTGCAGTGCTGGGGATGGAACTCAGGACCTCATACGTGGAATTCAGGATCTCATGCATGCTAGGCAAACACTCTATTTGGAAGCTCTACCCAGCCCCAAGAAACTCTTTTTTTTTTTTTTTTTAGTTTCAGTGCTGGAGATTGAACCCAGGGCCTTGTGCATGAGAGGCAAGCACTCTACCAACCGAGCTACATCCCCAACCCACTCATTTTTTTTTTTTCATCCCAAGTTATTGGCTAGTTTAGGCAAGGAATTGAAAACATGAGACCTGTGTTTTGGCAAATCACTTTGGCTGAGTATGGAGAATGGCTGAGAGAGGTGCCAATTATGGCCAGTGGGTCTGTTTTGGTACTAACTGTGAGCTAAGAATGGGTTTCGTACTTTAAAAGCTGAAAAATAAATCAAAAGAATATTATTTTGTGGCACATGAAAATTATGTGAAATTCATTGGCATTTTATTGGAACCCAGCTTTCATAGAACTCATGCTGAACAGCTGGAAATTCAGAGAGGCACCTGCTCAACTTTAGAACAGAAACGTCTTGTTCCGGTGTTTGTTTTGTTTTGTGATACTGGTGATTTAACCCAGGGGTGCTCTACAACTGTGGCTATACCCCCAGCTCCATTGCTTCTGTATATTGTCGATAGCTGCTTTTGACTGGAATAGTATGAAGACTGCGTAAGTACTGACATAATAGCTTTGATTCTGTCTCTTGACTTGCAGAGTCTAAAATGTTTGCTCTCTGGGCCTTAACAGAAAAAAATTTGTAAACTCCACGTTAAAGGACTATTTAAGCGCCTCCAGCAAGAGGCCTGCATTGGGATAGTGACAGTGGGGACGGAGAACACTGAACTTGGGAACTGTTCAGGAGTAGTCTGGACCCAGGGAGTGAAAAAAAGGAGTCTAAACTGACTCCCAGATTTCTGGTTGGAGCAGCTGTGTGAATACTGTCGGTCAGGAATACCAAGAAGGAGATCAACAGGGGTGGGAGGAGGGTGGAGGAAAGATAGGGGCTGGGGGCTGGGGAGGGGAGTGTGAGAACCATATTCAGGCCTATTTTGTGAGATAGTCGGGTTCCTGGAATTCTGTCATTTGCCACCAAACATGCTAAAAACAAAGATGTCAAAAGCAATAACGTTGAGCCGTTGAGAGCCTGAGGCTGGCATGGGTGTTCAAAGGACATTTGGGGGCCTGACGTGGTGGTGTACACCTGTAATTGCAGTGTAGTGAGGGGGAAGGAAGAGAAGGGCTGGAGGAATAGCCACAGTTGTAGAGCACCCCTGGGTGAAATCACCAGTATCACAAAACAAAACAAACACAGGAACAAGACGTTCCTGCTCTAAAGTTGAGCAGGTGCCTCTCTGAATTTCCAGCTGTTCAGCATGAGTTCTGTGAAAGCTGGGCCAAATTCCTAAGAATGAAAGCACAGATTTCAAAGGCCCTGGGAGACTCTGGGAGAATGTGGAGCTGTGCAGATGATGCCAAGTATCCCCTCAGCCAGTGCCTACTTGCTGAGGTTGGCATACTGCTGAGAAGGAGGGCCTGTTTTTGCATATGTATAGTAGGAGCCCAGTGAGCCGATCCTTTTGGGGACTAGAGTTCCTGCCGAGGCAGGACACAGCCAAGACCACCAAGACCACCTACTCCATCATTTTCCTGTGCACTTATTGTTGGAACAGGCCCGCGCAGGTTCAAGGGCCAGGTTTCTTGGGAGGGCTATTTCCTTTATGACCAGCAGATGGCGCTAAAATGTTGCGGTGGAGTGGAGGTGGGGGCGGGGCGGGGCCTGCGGGAGAGGAGAGGCTCCTAAGGCTTTCCCCTTCTCCAGGCTTAGCACCAATATGGTGGCAGTGGCAGGAGAGGAGGTGGCCTGCACAAAGCCACTTCATTCTCTCTCTCCTTCTTGTTCAGGAACGAAAGGCCTTTGTTTCGGAGGCAAAGAAGGACTCCCTGAGGGTGGGAGCGGTTGCAGTTAGGGGTGAACTGATGCAGAACGGCCACCCTCTCCCTTCCAGTGCATGTCATTTTCTCCTTTTTTGGCCGCTGGGTTTTCAGGAATCTTGTTTTGGAGGCCTGCAGGGTGTTAGAGTCTGTAAACAAGTCAAAAATAACACCTGGCATTTTGCCAGGGGAATGTTAGAGTTCCTAAACAAATATGGATGGTGCCTGGCAAAATGCCAGAGGGAGTGGTTTGAAAAGTAACAAAAGAGAGCCATTAAGTGTAGAGATTCCTTATTGGTTGACTGATGTATCTAGTTTATGCTAATTAGATAAGCTGTGTGGAATGTATAAATACTGCTCATGTCCTGCAATAAATGGCTCCCACTCCTGCTGTATCAACGTACACAAGTTATTCGTCACCCTCCCTCCCTGATTATTCTGCTGCAGCTGGACTGCAGCAGATGGTGGCCCGTACCGGGAGCCCCGGGACACTTGGGGGTAAGTGATGAAAAAAAAGCTGCCCGTCCATAGATAGGACGGGAGGAAAAATGACCATTTCGAGAAAATGGAGAAGATTGATACAGTATGTTTGTGTCTTGTTTTGTCTTAAAATGTTGTATTGTCTTTGTGATGAAAATATGGAAGGGGTGTTAAGTAAATTACTAAGGGAAGAAGGCACCCGAGTGGAACCAAGAATAGTTAGGGCATGTGTTGATAAGAGCCCAGGAACTCTAGTCAGAAAGAAAAAGAAAGTTCAGAAGAAGAAGGATTATCAGGAAAAAAGTTGCAGCAAAAGGCTATTACTAAATACTTTTTGTTACCGGAGGGTGCGTGAAGCGGAGAGGCGGCTGCCGAGTGTGCAAGCCGGTCACAGCGCAGCAAGGATTTTCCAAAAGGCGGCGGCGACTGGCCCTTCCCCGCCTCCTGGCCCGGGAGCTGGCTCTTCCACTGCCGCGAGCCCAAATCTAGACCTGACCTGGAGGCACAGTCTCGCAGGCTCTTGCTCCCTGTGCCCAGTAGCAGTTTGAGTCCGGGACACTCCCCAGGGCCATCTGGGGCTGCCCAGGCGCTACAGCCAGCAGAAGACACTACTAGCGTCCCTGATGTTTGGTCATTTTCAATGCCAATAACTAAGCTACAATGGTTCTCCCACACCTGGAAGCTGATGAGTAATGAGCACTATTAATGCTTATTTCAAATGTAAAAAACCTTGAGATAATGTACTAAATTGTTCAGAAGGTTGCTTTCTTAGTAGAATGCTACAGGATTTTCTTTAGCCATCCGGAGTTCCTGCCTTCGTCCCAGTGCTGGTAAAGACCAAGGTGGAAGAATTTCCAGTGTTGCTGAAAACCGGACGAGACTTTGGCTGAGAAACAGACGAGACTTCGGATCAAGCTAGCTGCTTACCTGGACTGTGATTTAAGCTAGCTGCCTGCAGAACTTACCTGGACTGTGATTTACCTGAACTGTGAGTTAATCTATTGAGACGCTGCTTTACCTAGACTGAGACAACAAACTGTAATCTATAACAAATTGTAACTCAGTATCTTTGCTAACAGTGTCATTGCTGGTATAATTTTTCCAAGGGCTTCTTGCATGGAGCCATCAAGTGGCTTGGTATTGTGGCATTTTGTATCCTCCCTTTCTGTTTGTAGCAGGTTATTTATGGTGTTTCTGTAAAAACCACTGTGGTCGTTATTTAAATTAAACAAAAGGGGGAAATGTTAGAGTCTGTAAACAAGTCAAAAATAACACCTGGCATTTTGCCAGGGGAATGTTAGAGTTCCTAAACAAGTCTGGATGGTGCCTGGCAAAATGCCAGAGGGAGTGGTTTGAAAAGTAACAAAAGAGAGCCATTAAGTGTAGAGATTCCTTATTGGTTGACTGATGTATCTAGTTTATGCTAATTAGATAAGCTGTGTGGAATGTATAAATACTGCTCATGTCCTGCAATAAATGGCTCCCACTCCTGCTGTATCAATGTACACAAGTTGCTCATCACCCCCCACCCCCGGTTATTTTGCTGCAGCCGGACTGCGGCAGCAGGGCACAGACTCCATCTCCCGGAAGCCTTCCTGGACCACACTTCCTCTCCCACCCAGGGGTGTTCCCTGGTATACTCCGTTAACAAGCAACATCAGGGAGCAAGTTTTTTTCTCCTTGGGTTTGGGGGATGGAACTCTGGACTTTCCAAAGCCAGGCTGGAGGTGTAGGGAAAGTGCTCGGTCTGAAACTAGACTTATTTTTTGACTTATACTGGTGGCAGCCTTGCCCTGTGGGGCCGCTGAGTCCTTTCCTTACAGTCTGTCTCATCCTCCTCCCTCTTCTGTGAGGGGCTCCTTCCCCATTTGGACACAGAGTAGGAGACATGCCTAAGTTTGTTTGATGGGGGATCCCGATATCAGCTTTGAACCCCACTCCCAATCTTCGGAGAGGCCAAGTTGGCTGACTACAAAGCTTCCATTTTCCCAATGCTGCTCAGCTTCCTCAGTGTGTCCTTCTCCTGGGACCTCAGTTCTGATACTGTCAACACTGGGCAGGACATTTATCCCAAAGGGGGTTCAGGGTCATGTGGGAACAGTAGCAAGAGAGGGGGGTCCTCTCAGAGTCTTGAGCTGACAATCCAGGAAGCTGTGCTGGTGGGGTAGGGGATGGCATTTGTGTCTGAGAGTCATTCCCATGGGGCTATTACTTCCTGCTGGCTCTTGGCTAGCCTGTCTTGTCGACTTTTTCTTCACTAGACTGGCCTTGCCCACAGTGTTGGAAGATTCCTTTCCAAAGGTATCTGGGAGCCCTGGCAGCTGTGTGGGGCATATCCCCACTTTTCCCTCTTCAAGGATTCAGCCCCACCCAGGACCTCATCCCTCTAAGGACAGTGTTTCTCAACTTTAGCCTGCCTCAGGATCACCTGGAGGGCTTGTTAAAACAGATGGCTGGTTTCCATCCTCTGACTTTCCATTTTAATTTAGTGTGACTCCAAGAATCTACCTAACAAGTTCTCAGGTTGCACTGATGATGCTAGTGTTGTTCCAAACTCTGTGCATGTCACAGAAAGGTTTGGCTTTGTCTGGCTCCTTGGAATGTCAAGCCCTTGGAGCATCCTGCCCCGTAAGAGTGTTTTTGTTCACCTGTATGCCTTGGCTCATACCAGATGATCTATGATAAAAAATTTGATTTCTGGTGGAGGCCGTGGACCACACTATATCCATAGGTTAAACAACTCTGCAGAAGATGAAGACTGAATAACTAAAGTTAGCCATGCCTATATGAGCAACATGCAGTAAAAACACCAGCTGGGTATGGTGGCATTTACCTGCAATCCCAGCTACTCAGGAGGCTGAGGCAAGAAGATCTCAAGTTCAAGGCCAGCTTGGATAATTTAGTGAATCCCTATTTCAAAATAAAAAAAAAATAAATAAAAAACAAAAACAAAACAAAACATACAAACAAAAAAACCCAGTGAGATCCTGGGTTCATTCCTATACTGAAACCAAACAACAAAACCCCAAAATCCTAGGCACCAAGGCTCTGGTGAGCTTTTCTGGTTGACAGTATGTCCTCTATGTTGTCACACATTATACCTGGGAGAATTAACCTCCGTCAGCATGGCTTTATTAGAAGAGAGCAACTGGACGCTTGCACCTGGTGTCTCCTGGACACTGTACCCACTTCTGCTGCTAATTTTCTCTGTTCTTTTACTATAATAAACTATAACTGTGGCTCCAAAAAGAAGCTTTGCTGAATTCTGTGTGTTGTTCCTTCTAGCAAATTATTAAATCTGTGATCTTGAAGACCCCCTCCCATTACCACCACACTTTGAGAACTACTGCTCTGGTCTGTGGGAATAACCTCTATTGGGATTTGGAAGACTCCTCGCCAATGCAGTGCTTTATAATGTGGCCCTGCAGGTCATCTTGCTGGAGTGCTTTGGCTTAAGAGTACCCCAGGCTCCCATCTCCACAGTCTAGGGGTCAGGAGGCTGTGAATTGCCTGGAAGTTTGGGTGTTGCTTTGTGGGATAACCCTAGATAATCCTCCTGGGTCTCTGGGCCTTAGTCTCCCCATCTATACTTGAGGGTTTGAAGAAGTTCTGTTGTCCCTTGGTGTGATAAGACCCCAGAGTAGCCACATATGGCAGAGAACATGCAGGGATCTACACAGGGGGAGTTTATTTTACCCAGCTGTCCCACTTTCAGAGGCCAGGTCTGCCTGTTACAGCCCCACTCACCTGAGCCAGAGTCTCTGGGGTGCTGAGGCCCACAGGTTGCCCCTCCTGGAGCCACCTGCAGGGAAGTGACCCACATTCCACAGTATGTGGGCCCTCCCTGCCCCATTCTGTCCTGGCCTGAGACCAGGGTCTTGAGCCAACACAGGGAGGAAGACCCCTTAGTGCCCACTGGTTATGTGGCTTTATTCACAGACTCAGCACTTGCTGAGGATGGAAGGAAAGAACATTTGGAGGCAGGCTGAGCCTGGAGACAGGGGTGGCTAGGAGGCCATGCATGGATCAGTTTGGGGAGCTCACAGGAGAGAACCTGCTGGCTGGGCCAGGCCTGTGTGGGGCAGGGCTGGAGGCAGGCAGCATGCAGGAGGCCTGGCTAGATCTGAAGAGAGCAGATCCATCCAGGTGGTGGCTGTGAGCCAGGAGGGAGGGACTGGAGTTACTCTGGGGCAGGGGGAGGGAAGGATGGATAGAAGGCACCCCTGTCCCCACCCCCACCCCAGAAAAATGACACAGTGGGACACTTAGGACACCTGGTCCCTGGTCCTGCTGATGCCTTGGGACTTGATGGGTGATTAACCAAGTTGATCCCCTCTGGTGTCGTTGACTGGCTGATGCTTGGACATTTGCCTTGGAGGTGACCCACATAGGGATGCTCTGGGGATGTGTGTTGGGAGGCTGGACAATCCTGGAGAATGTGCCTAGGGCCCAACTTGGCGGGCCTTGTCTGGAGAGGGAGGAGATCTCCAGCCAGGAAGTCCCAGCTCCCTCTGAGCCCAGCTTTTCTCTCAGTGGTGGGTGTCAGTTCCCAGCTGTGGTCCCCAGGGGGAGCCATCTCTATTGGCCACAGCGGGGCCAAGGAAGACTGTGATGTTAAATTACAGGCTCGCCCTGCCGGCTCCTGACTTCCTGTCTTAATGCAAACAAGGAGTCCAAAGCCCGGATCCTCCTCCCAGGCCTTCTTCCTGGTGAAGAGACCATTCCCACCCAGCAGGGAACAGAAAAACCAGTTCCCCGGGTTTCACTCCCTGCTTGGGAACAGCCAAGCTTGGAAAGCTGGCAGGGTCCCTCTGGGCTGTCCAGGAGGGTGACCCAGGGGCCTGGGAAGCCCTTTGGGGCCTGAGCAGAGCCCTGGGGCTGAGGACACAGCCCTTGCCTGCTTTCCGCCGGCTTCTCCTTGGGACTGGGGTGGAAGGATGCAAGAGAGGGGGCTATCAGCACTGGCGGGAGGGGGTGCGGTGCACAGAGCCAGGGCGCTTGGGGATCTTGCGCCAGCGTCGCTTGTCCCAGCGGCAGAGCAGCAGCAGGCGGAAGGTGTCCCGGAAAGCTTTGTTGCAGAGTGCGTAGCACATGGGGTTGATGGTGCTGTTGACGTAGCACAGCCAGTAGCCCAGCTCCCACAGGGTCTCGGGAACACAGTCCTTGCAGAAGGTGGACACCAGCACCATGATGTTGTACGGTGTCCAGGTGAGGATGAAGGCCAGCAGGATGGCACTCAGGGTCCGAGCCGCCTTCTTCTCCTTGACCAGTGAGAAGGTCTTCCTCTTGGCCAGCTGCTCCTTCCCGCGGGGCTTCTGGCCCTTGCCAGCTCGATCTCGCCCTTTCCGGGTGGGCCTCTTGACCGTGTTCGGGGAGCTCTTTGGGGGCTGCTTGGTGGGGGCCTGAGCCTCAGGGTCCACCATGGGCATCTTGATCACCACTTCAGAGCCTGGTTCCTCACCCTCTGAAGATGTGAGGGACTCCATGGAGCCTTCGTCCTCTTCCTCTTCCTCCTTCCAGCTATAGGCCTGCAGCAGCCTGGGGGTCCGGCAACAGCGACAGCAGCGGCCCGGGGGAGTCTCTGGTGAGCCCTCAGCACCTGGCTGCGACCTCTCTGAGCTGCTGCTGCTGCCGCCTCCTTTGCCTGGTGTTTCAGAGCCCTGCAGGGCCGCCAGCTCCCGAGCCCGGTTCTCCGTCTCCCGGTAAATGCGCCAGTACAGGGTGCACATGACTGTGACCGGGAGGTAGAAGGCGGCCATGGCGGTGCCGAAGGTGATGATGGGTTGGGACAGGAACTGGATGTAACACTGGCCGGCCAGCACTGTCCGCTCCCCTACCAGGTACTGCCAGAAGAGGATGGCCGGGGCCCAGAGGACGAAGGAGACCAGCCAGGCCAGGCCGATCATCAGAGCTGCCCGGCGGGGCGTGCGCTTGGCGCGGTAGCTCAGGGGCCGGGTCACAGAGAAGTAGCGGTCAAAGCTGATGAGAAGCAGATTCATGACCGAGGCATTGCTGGCCACATAGTCCAGGGCTAGCCAGAGGTCACAGGCCAGCGTGCCCAGGGCCCAGTGGCCCATGAGCAGGTACGTGGTATAGAGGTTCATGGAGAAGGTGCCAATGATGAGGTCGGCACAGGCCAGGCTCAGCAGGAAGTAGTTATTGACTGTCTTGAGCTCCGTGTTGACCTTGAAGGAGATGAGTACCAGCAGGTTGCCTGTCACTGTGGCCAGTGACAGGAGGCCCGTGGTGATCCCGATGAAGGCCAGTTGCCAGGGACCCTTCCCCGGGGCCAGAACAGTGATGTTGGGGCTGACGGCGGGTGGGGCTGAGGTGTTCATGGTGGCCAGGTAGGACGAGGGGGACAGTCCCTTCCTCAGTCACACTAAGGGCTTCCTCAGAGGAGGATCATCACCTGAAAACAGAGGACATGAGCTTTGGTTGGGCCCCGGAACTTCTCTGGTACCCAGAACAGAAGGGTTAAAGGACACAGGTGATGCCCTGGCCAGAGAGCATCACCCACCCCGCTTAGTGGAACCCACAGTCGGTCATTTACAGTGCCTTCTCCCAGCCACAAAGAGATTTTCCAGCAGCATGAAGTGGCTTTGAAATCCAGAGAATTTGAGGCCTCACTCCAGCTACACCATTCAGACTCAGAGCTTCAATTTTCTCACTGGAAAATTGCTACTAATTCCTGTCTTGCTTAACTCATGTGGCAGGAGTTGGGAGACTCACTTTGTATTCAGTCGTGCCAAATTTTCAAAGTATTTCACTCAACCTTATTAAAGCCTTCATTTACTGAGTGGTTGCTACATGCCAGACACAGCGCTAAGCGCTTAATCGAATTATCTGATTTAGCCGCGTGCATCTCTAGGAGGAAGGTCCTCATTATCCCCATCTCCCGGCCAGCCAGTGTTGGCCCTGAGCAACTGCAAGTTTTCACCATGGTGACAAGATGGTGAGTAGGATTAGAACCCAGTTCTCACTCTCACTGAGTATGTGAAGTTCCAGTAGGAGAGATGGATAAGGAGAGATGGAAAGAAAGGGGACATGAGAAGAGGAAAGAACGTGTGTGTGTGTGTGTGTGTGTGTGTGTATGCGTGCCTTCATGTTTGCACATTTTTCTGTGTTGGTTGAAGAACAGGGAGTGTTGGGGGCTGGCTGGATGGGACCCTCTGTGAGCAGGGCGTGTTGTGCTGGGCCCTCTGCTCCGTGGTATGAGGTCTGAAGCAGCAACAGAGACAAGGGCCTCAGCTACCAGCTCAGCGGGGGTCTGGCCCCAGATGGGACGTGGGAGGCCCCCCCCCCCTGCTCCTAGCTCTGTTCCTGGGCCCCAGCTGAGTTGGGGGCAGCAAGGGGAATGGGAAGATCCCCCAAACTTTTCTGGGATCTGGAGTCTAGCCCAGGCACTAAGGCTGGGGAGTGAAGAAGGCTGGGATAGCAACCCCCTGAACAGGCAGGAGCCCCACAGTCAAGGCAAAGCCAGATTGAAGATGAGGGTCCAGCTCAGACATGGCCTTGCTGCTATGTGATTTGGTGGGTTCTTTCCTGTCCCGGGCCTCAGCACCCCTGCGTTCATTAAAGACATGGGGTCTCCTCAATCCATAGCTGTGGCCTTCAGGAGTTGTATTGCTGGGAAAATTCCAAGGGAGAGATGTTGGGCCAGGGTCCACCAAACCTTGGTATTCCTTGGTCACCTGGTATGTGACAGAGAGACTAATGTGTTGTGTCTGTGATATATGGCTTTGGTATAGTGTGCCTGATCCTGTGTGACCTGGACTGTGTGTGGTCATCTCTATGACTTGTGCTGATCTGTCAGCATGTGAGAGCACCTCGTAATGTGGGAAGAGACACTTGTGGCAGCATGGACAAGGACCATGACCATTGGCACACACTTGTGTGTATGGGATAGTTTGCATGTGAAGCATCACAGTAAAAGAACCTGGATTCTGGAGCCTGACTGTTTGGATTTGAATCTAGGCTCTGCCACTTACTGAGTATGTGATTATTGCTAGTGATGTACCTCCTAGATGCCTCAGTTTCCTCAAGTGAAACATGGGAATAATAGGTAATACCATTAGCTAACATCTCAAGGAATTGTTGGATTAATTGAGTCAGTAAATGTGAAGTGCTTAGAAGAGCCCCTGGCACACGGTAAGCGTTAGGTCCCCATTAGCTCTCTGAGGACCATTTCTGAAATTAAAAAATCTCGGATACTAGTCTGGATTAGTTGCACACCTCTGTAACTCCAGCTACTTGGGAGGCCGAGGCAGGAGGATCACAAGTTTGAGGGTAACCTAGGCAATTTAGAGTAGTGTTGTCTCAAAATAGAATAAAAATAAAAAGGCTGGGGATGTAACTTACTGGTGGAGCACTTGCCTAGCATGCCTGATTTGATTGCCAGCATCACAAAATAAACATGAAAACTCTGATACTATAGTAATAGCCAATAATAATAATAATAATAACAACAATAGCAATAAAATAATAATAATACTCATTGCTGTTGTGCAGTACTCCATGAGAGCCAGTCTCTTAGCTCTTATGTTATCTCATTTAATCTTGACAGAAATCTATGGCCTAGATATTGCTCTCATGTCCATTTTACAGATGAGCAAGTTGAGGCTGAGAAAAGTGAGAGAATTTTCAAACCATCACTCAAGTAAGGTAGGAACCAGGATTTGAACCCAAGCAATTCCAGTGAAACTTCATTTGACAAGAGAGGCTTGGAGGCTATACTTTGGCAATCTGAATTAAAAAAAAAAAAACCAAAAAACCACAACTCATTAAAATAGGATTTAGCTTGATTACTGAATTTTGTGGTACTCTTTTTTCAACTAATTCAGGCACTGGGCTAGAGGCTGGGATCAGGCTAGGGCTCTCCTGGTGGGGCTGCTGGTAGACACTACCCTTGAGAATTTGCCCTGCACAACTCTTGTCTGTTTGATTTTCTGAACTCAGGGCTATTTAGTGTCTGCAGCACAAAATGAGCAACTGATCAGGTCCTGGAGAAAGGGGGTAGAGGGCATCATCTAGCCCAAACCTTCCTGGCTTCTAAACTGGATGTGGACCCCAATGCCACATCTTCTAGGTGCCTTTGAGTAGCAACTTTGGGCCCAAAACAAAGACCTGCAAAGGCTGAGCCAGACCAGAGGAGCTCACTGTCCCGCGAGGTGGTGTGGCCCTGCCACAGGGTCCTCTGTCTGCCTGAGCATGGGGCAGCTTTGAAAGCTTGACTGCTGTTTTTCTTTTCTTTTTTAAAAAAGCTTGGTTTCTTACACAACCACATGTCTAGGCCTGGGGCAAGGTGAGTCAGGCACTCACTTCAGGTACAAAATTTAAGGGGTGTCCTGATCTCAATAATAAAGAAAGCAATATTGTAATGCAATATTAAAAAACAGAAAAGAAAAAGAAATCAGCTGGGTGTGGTGACACAGTTGCTGTAATCCCAGCAATTTGGGAGCTTAAGGCAGGAGGATCACAAATTCAAGGGCAGCCTCAGCATATTAGTGAGACCCTCAGCAATTTAGTGAGACTTTGTCTCAAAATAAAAATGAAGCCAGGCATGGTGGCACATGCCTGTAATCCCAGCAGTTTGGGAGGCTGAGGCAGGAGGATGGTGCGTTCAAAGCCAGCCTCAGCAAAAGCAAGGTGCTAAGCAACTCAGTGAGACCCTGTCTCTGAATAAAATACAAAATAGGGCTGGGATGTGGCTCAGTGGACCCCGAGTTCAATCCCTAGTACCAAAAAGAAAGAAAGAAAGAAAGGAATAGGTCAGTAGTAAAGTACCCCTCGGTTCAGCTCCCAGTTCTAAGAAAATTTAAAATAAAGAAAGAAATCAATGCAAGAATTCATGATGAACAAATTGTTGATGGTTGATCAAAAACAAGATCCAGCCCCACACTTGTGTATTCCTGTTTCACTCATCTCACCCTAGTCCTGGCCCTGTTTCTGGTGGAACTTTATTTTCCAAAACAGATGACTAGCCTGTGGGCTGTAGTTTGTCATTTGATTTTTATTTTTTGATACAAGGATTGAACTCATGGACACTTTATCATGGAGCTACATTCCCAGTCCTTTTTTAGTTTTTATTTTGGGATAGGGTCTCCCTAATTTTCTGAAGGTCTTACTAAATTGCTGAGGCTGGCCTCAAATTTGCAATCCTTCTCTCTCAGTCTGGGATTACAGGTGTGCGAAACTATGCCTGGCTTGTTATTTGTTTTTGTTTTTGGTTCCGGGGATTGAACCCAGGGGTGCTTAACCACTGAGCCAAATCCCAAGCCCTTTCTACTTTTTATTTGAGACAGAGTCTCATTAGTTGCTTAGGGCACTGCTAAATTTTTTTTGCTGGGGCTGTCAGCTTGTTATTTGATTAAAAAAAAAAGTTATATTACAATATTATTTCTCTGGGCTAGTGAGGTTTTTTTTTTTTTTTTTGCTGGCACCCTCTTTTTTAATTTTAATTTTTATTATTTTTGGTGGTGCTGGGGGTGGGAGCTCGGCCTCACTCATGCTAAGCATGTGTGTACTGAGCTGCACCCCAGACCCTGTGACCACCTCTTAAATTCTTCTCCTAGGTGAGTGCTACATGGCTCACTCTAGTTTTGGCACTGTGGCCAACAGCCCTGGGATTGAAGCTCAGTGTTGTCCCCTCCTAGCTATGACAATCAGCAATCACTTAACCTTTCATTCTCCTGATGCTCCCCCACCCCCACCCCCGCCCCCAGCTCAGGAGGCTGTGGTCCTGAGAAGACAATTCAAAGCCTTAGCCGTTCTCCTTGTCTGCCTCTCCCGATCTACTTCTCCTTGTGCTCCTTCCCTTCAGACCCCAGCCCCAGCCTCTCTCTGGTTCCTTGTTTGCTCATCGTTCATTGAAGGAGATGGATCAGCCTGGCTTCTGGAAGATTTTGTGGGGTGCTGAAACCAACATCTCTAGATGCTGCACAGAAAGGACCCACATCTCTGAGGTGAGGCTCAGGGCTCACTTAGGTTCCCTCCCCTGGGGCTGGAGTGACATCACCTTAGGGTGGGAACACAGTGACTTCTGCCATCACAAGCTCTTGTTGGAGGCTAGCTGTGACTATGATGAATTAAACAAATGCTTTCAGAACAGGGGCACCTGCGAGAAGTTAGCTGAGTGGTCCTTGGAGGTGAAGAGGCTGGCAGTCCTTCACCCTGATGGCTGGAAATGCCTTCCAACTCTCCCGTTTTAATGGTCATGTTGATAATCACATAACCAATACCTCCTGCATGCCAGTCATTCCACAGCATACCCTCAGGGACATCCCAACCACGGCTTCTTTTCTCTATAGTATAGAAGAGGACTAAGAGGTCTAAGTGGCTTTCTGATGGTCCCACAGGAAATGGTGCTGGTGGGATTTTGACCTTGACTTTGGCCTCCAAGGCCTGTGTTGTTTATAGTTGACCAACTACTATGAACTTGGTGGGAAACTGTAGCTGGATTCTTAAACCCTCTGGACCTTCCTCTGCAATGCAGCTCAAGAACAGACCATTAGTGACTCTGTCTCTCCTCCACAATCTGAGCAGGGGTCCTCACGCCCCACATCCTCTTTTGGATAATGAGGGTTCAAGAGAAGATTCTGGGGTGGGGGGTACTCTAGTTTCTCCTGTGTGACCTTGGGCAAGTCACCTTGATTCTTTTTTGTTTGCAGCACTGGGGATTGAACCCAGTGCCTTGCGCACGTTAGGCAAGCGCTCTGACATTGAACTACATCCCAAGCCTTTTGTTTTTATTTTGAGACAGGGTCCCACCAAGTTGCCCAGACTGGCCTCAAACTTTCAATCCTCTTGCCTTAACCTCCCAAGTAGCTGGGGGCTATAGGTGTGTACTGGTGTTCCTGGCTTTCCTTAATTCTATTATTTTTTTTTTTTGACCACTAAAAGAGGACTTTGTTTATTGTCACCTGAAATTTTCCATTTTTTTAAAATAGAAGTTTTATTGGTGCATAATAATTATACATAATAGTGGGATTTATTGTGACATATTTGTACAGACATATAACATATCCATTTCATTTTCCAGTGCCTCCCCTTGCCTTCCCCTTTGACCTCACCCCCTCTCTCTACCCTCCTGGTTTCCCTTCTCTATTCATGAAATCACTGTTTTTCTTTTCTTCTCTCTAGTTTCCATGTATGAGAGATTTCTGAGTCTGGAATATTTTTCCTAACCTGATGTTCCCCAGTTCCATCCACTTTCCTGCAAATGATATAATTTCAGTCTTCCTTATGGCTGAATAAAACTCTGTTGTGTATATATACCACGTTTTCTTTATCCATTCATCTACTGATGGACACCTAGGCTGGTTCCATAATTCGGCTCTCACAAGTTATGCTTCTATAGTGTGAGCATGCATGTATCTCTAAAGTAATTCTTTTGTATAATATGAAGAGTGGTATAGTTGGGTTATATGGTGGTTCCATTCCTACTCTTTTTATATCTTTTATTTTATTTTTTTTAAATATATTTTTTAGTTGTAGTTGGACACAATATCTTTATTTTGTTTTTATGTGGTGCTGAGGATTGAACCTAGGGCCTTGCACATGCTAGGCAAGCGTCTACCGCTGAGTCACATCCCCAGCCCCAATATCTTTTATTCTTTTTTTTTTTTTTTTTTTAATTTTTTATTGTTGGCTGTTCAAAACATTACATAGTTCTTGATATATCATATTTCACAATTTGATTCAAGTGGGTTATGAGCTTTGGGGATAATCTCCTACCTGTTTGAGGCTACTGGGGATCAGCATGATGGTGATTGTGACTGATTCTCCTGGAAAGATCAGCCCTGGGCTGACAGAGTGCTGGGGTTCTGCTGCCTCTAGAATTTCTACAGAGGAGGGGCTTAGGGTCAGCTATCTGATTGAAAGGGAAATGGCAGAGCATGATTTGTCTGTGGGGGGGGCTGGCCGACCAGGATTGCAGTAGGTGGGGGACACTTCCCAAGGCAGTCCCTGACACAGCCTCTGCCTGACCTTAAGCTTGGTCTTGCTGCATGACCTTGGGCAAGTCACTGTCCTGACCTGGGTGCCCTTCTGTGGGTTGGGTTAACCCCAGCATCAGTTGTGTGTGAGAGTGTGGGCATTGCTGAGTGAGACTAGGGGATGGGGGGGGGGGCGGTCCAGAGCTTTGTGAGGCTGGGCTGGGACTCATTCGTGGAGAGTGTCATGTTGGGGGTACGGGAAAGTGGTCAGGAAGCAGGGAGGTGATTTTCTTCCAGGACTGTGGCCTCCTGATGAAGGATGTTGGGAGCCTTTAATGAGATTACTAATATCATCGTAGCAACTCATATTTACTGACTGCTTGAATGTAGCAGACATGGCTCTATGCATTACATGCATGATTTAATTTACTTCTTACGACTCCTTGTGAAATAGGTTCTATTATCCCCATTTTGCAAAAAGAGCAACTGAGATTTTAAGACCTTACGGAGCTTACAGCTCATCAGCAATGCGACCAAGGTCTGGACCTAGGTAGTCTGTCTCTGCAACCAACCTCCTGGACCCCGGCTCGAAACTACTGTTGAGGGGATGGGGCTGTTTATCAGCCTCCTTGTGCATCTCAACTAGCTTGGCCAAACCCTAGCCAACAGTGAGAGATTGGTCCTCCCTTTAGAACATGACCTGTATGCAACAGTCTACTGTTTATCTGTGTGATGTTATGATGACAGCGCTCGGCAGAGGGGGAAGTCTAGTCAGAGCTCCCTCTCTGAGGGAGAGGCAAGATGGGGGCTCTATCTGCTTCATTCACTGTTTTATCTCAGGGCTTGGCACATAGTAGTTGCTCAATAAATATCTGTGGGATCAATATACAAATGTGTACACGTGGTCTTCCTCCTTATTGACATTAGGCCCTGGAGCATGAGAATGACCTGTGGGGGTCAAGACCAGCTCTGCTCCCATAACCCCTCATCTGGTAGTCCTCTTCTCCCTTGGGCAGGGCCCTTCCTGGCTTGAGAGCACAAAAGAAAAATAGCCAAGAGCATCCTCATCTGTAAAATGGACCAAGGAAACCCTCCTCACCTGGCTGAAGGGAAGCTAAGTGAGGTAACAGGACAGGTATGGATGTGGTCTGCCACCTGTCATTGTGTGTGTGTGTGTGTGTGTGTGTGTGTATGAATGTATGAGTCAGCCTGGTCTCAAACAGTTAAGGGATGAGGTCAGAGCCTCTAGCACAAGGCAGGCCAGACTGCTGACTGCCAGTGCCCTGGACCAATCCCCAGGGGCTGGGGATCTGGCTGGTGAGAGGAAGCAGGAGGGGAGAGTCACTGAGGGAGGCAGGAGAGAGAGCTGGGGAGAGAGATTCCTGCACACTAGGCTTTCCTAAGCCTCACCACTGGTCCAGAGTGTAGAGGGGAGACAGGATGAAGGCATGTGGGGAAGATTTAGGAAGGAGGAGTGGAGCCATTTTGTCATTCTGGGCCTGGAAGCCAGCAGAAGACCCTGGCTGGGGCAAAGGGACAATATTGAGAGGAGGTGTCTGTGGGGCCTGGGATCTGGGACCTCATGTATGCAGTGATGGAGATGCTTCTTTTGGTCAGATTCCCTGATGGGTCCCCTCTGCTGGCCTTAATGCAAAAGCCAGCCCCTTCCCAGGTGGCTCTCTCCCCCTGGGTTGACTTTTCTCTGAAGGTGGCTCTTGACCCATTAAAGAGGCACAAACCTTTCACCCCTGATACCTGGCCTTGGGAATGAGGGCGTGAACAAGAAGAATTAATTGTATTTTCAGGCTAAAGTCACCACTTAGAGTGACAGCTAGCCCCGGGGAGGGCGGAAGCCATGAGTTAAATGCTTCGTAAGTACACTACTGAGCTGGAAGAAGAGAGTCTAGAACCACTGCCAAATTTGCTCACCCATGATGGACCTTAACCAGTCTCCCCTCTTCAGCCAGACCGTGCCAGAGCCTGGCTGTTAGCAGACTGCAGAGGTGAAGCATCAGAGGTGCTGCCCTGCCCTCCTCCCCGCATGCCCCCAGCTCCTCGCTCCTTGTGCTCCCCTCCCTTTTTCCTTTCTTCTCTCTCCCTCCCTCCCCCATCCTTTGAGGCATCACCATGGCACCACAGCAGAGCAGAAACCCAGCAAGATTCACCCACCTCTCCCGCCTGCCTGCCTGGAGCCAAGCTCTTGCCTCACGAAGCTTGCTGCGCCCCCTGCTTCGCCATCCCAGCATCTCGCTCACAGAGGTGGCAGGGCAGTGTTGCGCTGAGGGTAAGGAGAACGGGGTTCTAAGTACAACTGCACCCATAAATCTCCCTTCTGCAGCCATGAACCTGTCCATTCCCCTCTCTCGGCCTCAGTCTCTCCATCAGTCCAATGGGAAGGTTCCTTTCTAGATCCAATGTGACTTCTACCCAGCCGCTTCTTGACAATTTGGATTCCCTTTGCACGTCAGGACCCAGTTCTCAAATCTCCAGCCACCAACCCAGTAGCCCATTGCTCCATCTCCTCCTCTTTCATATCTCAGCAGCAATCACCGATCACCACTAGCCTAGTGGCTGAGGTCAGAGGTCAGAGAACTCTCATCGGACAGCTCAGTGAGCAGCTGATTACCTAGGGACAGGACACTGTCAGGCTGCTGGAGACTGCCTGGCTCCTTCCGGGCAGTTGAGCAGGGGGCCCTGGGTCAGTCTGGGTGGAGCTGCAGGTGTGTTCTGTGGAGGTGAGGTGAACCCCTTGCCGTTGGCTTTGAAAACCCCTAAGCTGCACATGTTTGAATGACCTAGTGGGAACTGACCACCACCTCCCCAGCTGTCTGCCTAGGAACTAGCAACTCTGCAAGGATCAGAGCTCCTGGCCCTGGTTCCTCCCCACATTATGGAATCTGAGGCACCTGGCACAGGTGCCCATCCGTATCCATATATTGCCTGGACGTAGGGCTGAGCTCTCCTGCGTAGGAGCCCCAAATACTGAAAATATAGGGAGGGCCCTCTGGGCCCCTGCACCTGTCAGGGCCACATTCACTGACTGGAGTGGCTGTCCCTGTGCCCATTTGTCCCAGAACAGACCTGGGGCTCCCTGCCTGATCTCCTGCTTGGCTTCTGGCCCAACACCCACCTTAATATCCAGTTTGTCCATTTAGCCAGCAGCCTGGTTCAGTACATCCTGGGGGGGCTGAAGGTGGACAGGAGCGGTTGGATTCAGGGTGCCCTGAGGGAGGAGAGAAGGAGGTTCTGGGACTGGAGCCCCAATTAAGGGGTGGTAACCTTCCACAGGATACTGGTGACAGGGGCTGCCTCCCGGCCCCCTGCCCTTCCCACCCTAACCTTAGGGTGCTGGGGGGCTCTGCTTGTTACCTGGCAGCCTAATCCTTTCTGGGCTCCAGGTAGTTAGTTTCCCAAGGGGGTCTCCATCTCCTCTGCCGGTTGAAGCCCAGAAAAACATCAGGTGCATCCACTCAGAGCCAGGGGACAGGGTGTTTGGAGCAGCCAATGTCCAATGCTACAGTGCTCCCTTGGCCTCTAGACCCCTCCTTGAACACCTCCTCTCCAGGATCCACCCCCATTTCTGTCTCATCCTGGCCCCTGCCCTACCACCGAGGACGCTGCTTCTTCTGTCTCCACCTCAGCAGAGCCCCTCCCAAATGCACTCACCATGGGGTCGGAGAGGGGTCTGTAGGGTCCTCAGCCCCACTGCTTCTCCGGGGCCGGCAGCGTCTCCTGGGACCCAAACACCTGGCTCCCGGGGGGAGCTGCACCCTGTGCTGGCAGCGGGAGAGGCACAGCCAGTGATTGGCATGTCCCACCCCCTGGCACGCCAGCCTGGGGGGGGGGGAGGGAGGAAGGGAAAGAGAGGGAGGGAGGAAAGAGAGGAAAGGAAGGGAGGGGGAGCTGGAGGGAAGCCTCAGGCAGCATCTGGGGTTGGACTAGGTCCTGGAGCATTGCCCCCTCCTCCACCAGGGCACCCACTTTGGGCCCTGAGAGGGAGGAGGCAGGACATGAGGAAGGCAAGCCCAGCAAGGCTAAAAGTCCAGGACGGGAGAGAAGGCGGATACAGGGAGACAAACACCCACACCCACTGCACACAGACTCGGCGGCACACACACACCCTCACAAAGGCACACTCTGTTTCCCCAGGCTCCTTCCCCCACCCACCTTCGAGCCCCCAAACCGGTGCACCATGCCCCAACACACATGCCCTGGTATTCACATGCCTGCTTCCCTCGCACACATGCCCTCCCCCCTGCACATGCCCACGCGCCCACCCACCCACCCAGGCACACACCCTGCTCTTCCTCCCTGCTGCGAGGGAGCTAGATTCCTTCTGTTTGGAAATGACACATTGGGCCTCACGTGAGAGGCTCCAAGTTGGAACCAACCCAGAGGGCTGGCGCACCCGCCCCAGGGCTGAGCGGACGTGCCCGCGTGTGGGCTGGTGCTCTAGCGTCTGCCCATGCCAGCATAGTCCCCGTGTGAGGCTCTAGGGGTGTCTTTTCTGTGGGGATCAGTGGAGGCTGTGTGCTTGCCCCAGGTGCTGTGGAATGGCCGGCATGTGTGTGTCCCTACATACACATGTCACCATGCAGCCTGTGTAAATGCAGGTGTGACCCCGTTGATGTGGAGGAAGGGTGCATGTGCGTGTGTCTGTATCGGGAGTGTGTCTGAGTGTTGCCCAACTATGGAACTTGCTAATTCTGACAAGCAAGGCAGTTTCTACCCTCTTTTCCTGCTCCACCCCCAGCTTCCCCCTGGAAGACAGACAGACAGGCAGACAGACAGCTCTCCTCCCAGCTTGTCAAACTCAGTCTCCCCCGATTCCCACTCAGGGCTCACAGGTGTGTCCCTGGGAAGTGCAGAACTACTCCTTCCCACCTCCCTCAGCCCTGTTGCTTTGGCCAGCACCCCTCCCCCCAGGTCCGTTTGGATTTCTGTGTTGAGTTTCCTCAGAGATAGAACCCCTGGGGGGCCCTTTGCCATAGAGACCTGGGTCCTGCACCGCCCTGTCTGGCCCTAGAGACCTCCTGGGGAGCTGACCACAGGAGAGTTGGGGGAGGTGACAGGGACTGCCTGCTGGGGCTGCTGTGTTCCTTGCCCCATGGGCTGTGCCAAAGCCCTGGGGTGGGAGGTGGGAAGCACTGAAATTGTTATCCCCATTATGTAGGTGAGAAATGAGAAAGCTGAAGACGGGATTAATGCAGCGGGCACCTGTTAGGACTCACGTCCAGGAACTCTAAACCCTGGGCTCTGTAGCCTGGGACACCGGATTGGGCTGCGGCTTGCTCCACTCCTTTCTTTCCTCTACCCATTTTCCAAAAGAGCACCGCTTTCCAGTGATCAAGTCGGAGGGTAATTTGGGGCTTTCTCATTCAGGAGCCCAGTTGCCTAGGGAGCCAGGTAGAACAGAAACTGGAGTCCCTGGGGCTTGGCCAGCGGCCACTGGGTGCCCGTAATGGGTACACGTGGCAGGTACATGTGGGGACATCTATACTTTTGAGAAGCTGGGGCTCCAGTAAACACCCATATGCCTCGTTTCTTTTAAGCTGGGCATTGACTACAGCTCAGAGAGAAATTTGAGGAGCCCCCGCCCCCGACCCCAGGATCACAGTCGGTCCGTGTTGACTCATAACTCAGCCGGTCCCTGCCTGTGGGCTGCCCCCTGCTGGGCTGTCCTGGCTTTGCGGATGCGCCTTGGGCGCGCGGTGGGGCTGCGTGTACTTGTGCGCGTACACGTGGCTGAGTGTGGGGGTGTCAGGCCTCCACACTCAAAATCCATTTCCGAGTCTGAATCAGACGCTCCTTACCCCTCCCCCCCAATCTCCTTGGTCTCTCTTTTCTCTTCTCCCACCGCCTCTGCGCACGTCCCTTTAGAAATAAAAACACTTATTTGGTGGGCGGGAGGGGAGGGTGTCCAGCTTTCCCCTGCCTCCTCCTGAGTGCCCCGCTCTGTCCCACGAGGCTTCTTTTAAGTCTAAGCGGCCGCGGAGACTGGGGGATAGCGCCCCCCACCCAACCCCTGTTACTGTATAACTCTTGCATCCCGCCTAGACTTGGCTAGGTCCCCTTACTAGATGGGGAAACTGAGGCAGGAGGAGAGAGAGGAGGTAGGGCGGGGAGAAGCGCTCCCGCCCGGCTCGCTCACCACCCCCGCACCCGCGCCCGATTTAGCCGCAGGGAGGCTGGGAACATTGTCTTTATTTTAAGCCGCCGAGTGCGGCACGAACGCGGCTGCTCGCGACAAAGGGCTTCGCTAAGCGGCTGCAGACAGCGCACATGGGGGTCCAGACCCGCCCCCGCGTGACTCCCCAGCCGCCTTGACCCTCCCTCGTTTTCCTTTGTCCAGGTCGTGCAAGGCAGAGTTCTAGGTCTCAGCTCCTGCTAGTTAATATTTTTAGTACCCCGAGGAAGGATGCACTCCTCCAAACCACCAAGGGATCGCGGGGTCGCCCTTCGGGTGGCTGGACCCAATCTTAGTCCTCTCACGGTGGAGGAGGAACCTGCATGGGCAAGTTAGTGCTCCTCTCTAGGTCGTTGATGTGGGGTTGGGAGATAGAAATACCTTCCCTGATGGGGTTGTTTGACGACTGACTAGTTAGGCTTGTGAGGTTAAATGTGGCACGTGCCTCTGCTAAAAATGAAAGGCATTATTATTATTATCATTAATTTGTGGTGTTCGGATTAAACACAGGGCAGTCCGGGCATCCCAGGGAAGCATTCTACTGAGGCTACAAACCCAGCCCGTGAAAGCCATTAGTTATTTATATGTATTGAACACTTCCTACGAGCCAGCCCCTGGTAAGCGCTCCATATTCCTTAACCATTGGCTGCTCACAATTTTATGAGGGAGGCTTTATTATTGTTGCTGTGTTATGGATGAGTAGATTTACCAGCTGTGCATCCCAAAGAATTTCTTGGAGGGTACAGTCGGTGAAGTGGGATCATGCAGGCCTACAGTTACAGAGACCTGTGGAACCCACGTCACTGGCGGCGCTGGCCCACACCTGTAATCTCAGCG
The DNA here is from genome assembly GCF_047511675.1 of Marmota flaviventris. Taxonomy (NCBI): domain Eukaryota; kingdom Metazoa; phylum Chordata; class Mammalia; order Rodentia; family Sciuridae; genus Marmota; species Marmota flaviventris. Next base: position 10,102,712 of record NC_092506.1, on the reverse strand, counting down.
GCCCAGGAGGCTGAGTCAGGATGTTCTCCAAGTTCAAAAACAGTTTCAGCAACTTACTGAGACCAGTCTCAAAATTAAAAAAAAAAAAAAAAAAAAGGCTGGGGTTGTGGCTCTAGTGGTAGTGCACTGACCTAGCATGTGTGAGGCACTGAGTTCGATTCTCAGCACCTCATAAAAATAAAATAAAGATATTGCATCCACCTAAAACATATATATATATATATATATATATATATATATATATATATATAAAATTTATTTTTTTAAGAAGTTAGTCTAAGCTGAAGGCCTCCCTGAGTGGAGAGGAAGTAAGCCAGCTCAGGGCGCATACTCCCTGATGGGTAGCCCCTCTTAAGATTAAACCCTTACCCTGACCTGAATCCAGGCCAGAAACTCAAACCTAGCTAAACTGGTCACTTCACAGTACTGATTCTACTGTTCTAGGAGATGGAGGCAGGAATGGGAGATTCTGAATGTGAATGTGAAGCTCAGCTGGGGTCCCGGTATGTGGTCTCACCTGTTGCCTCCATTTGGAGACAAGGCACCTCTTTGTGTCCCCTCCATTGCTGTCCTCCCCACCTTCCCTAAGAGACTAATTCTTTATATATAGATGGACACAATACCTTTATTTGTTTATCTTTACATGGTGTTGAGGATCGAATCCAGGGCCTCACACGTGCTAGGCAAGTGCTGTACCACTGAGCCACAACCCCAGCCCCCCCCCAAAATAATTCTTAAAAGGAGAAACTAAAATCCAGGGTGGGGCTGCGGATACAGGTGACTCAGTGAGGGGGTCCAGAGCCCCGCTGCCCAGGCCAGACACAGCCACAACAAAGTCATCCTCTTGGGACAGGAAGCTGAGGTTTTCCGAGTCTGGCTCTGAAGTTGAGCCTGGGGAAGACAGAATTCCCCTCCATGCTGGAAGCTTCCTCTCCCCAGCCCAGCTCCGTGCAGGGCACCTCCGCACAGGGGATTGACCTGGAAGCAGCCCCGATCTCCACCTGGAAGCCTCGAGGTCAGCTTCTGAAAAAAGTTTGGGTTTGGGGCAGCCTGCTGTTTTCCAGAGTAGCCTGGGAATTGGGCAGAGCGCTCCCCGGTTTGCCTGGTCAGAACAGCTGGCGACACCGTTGAGTTGACGTCGCACGCAGGATCCAGCCGGGGTGGGAACTGAGATAATGTCAGACTGGGCCTTGGGGAAGAACAGCGTTCCCATGGGGGCATCCCTGAACGTCCTCAATCCCTGCTTATGAGGCAGGGTCTCCGAGTTCAGGTCACTTGCCCATACCTGAGAGTTGGAAACACTGTTGTGCAGCTCAGATTGAGGAAGAAGGCATTTTCCCCAACCACGAGGCCAGTGCCTCGGCTCTAATTTCTACCAAAGTAGCTCGAAAAATCAAGGAATGGCGTCGACTGTTTCGATTGGCCAATGATAGCTCCCTTGGCAACAACCCTAAGCTTTCGGCCACAGGGTAGTTGCATTCAGGCCCAGATCTAGGTCCCACGTCAAATTGGTGAAATTGCTGGGGAAAAGTCCTTCTGGGCTTCGAGTGGGAATTTCCATATCAGTCCGGACCTTAAAGTTTCTCCCTGTCTGCAGAGGAGTCCTGGGGTCCAGGGGCATGGTGCGGTGCGCCAGGGTTGATTTTCTGGTCCCCGCCCTTGGCCATGCCAAGTTTGCTTCCTTCTCTAGGACTCACTTCCCCAATCCTAGGGATGTCCTGGAGTCCCCATGGAAAGAAGTCCACATTAGTGAGGGATGGGAGGGAACCAGATGAGTGGCCCTCAGCCACCTTCTACTCATTTCTCCCAGAGACCCTAGCTCTGGCCCAGGTGCAGCAAGTACATCGGTGGGCAGGGGTTGCCCCTTACCTTCCCACCTAGGCGCTGTGAACCTAAGACCACAGGCTTCCAGTGATTTTTGGCTTCAGAGTCCACTGCTGGCAGTGGCCACTGTGGTGGCGCCCATGACCTTGCATGCTTCCCAGCGCTCAGCCTAATGACCAGCCTAGCTTCAGGCCCAGGAGGGGCTGGGTGAGAGGCAGGGGTGCCTGGGATCTGGGGGTGCCCAGTGTCGAACTGTGCATTTTCCTTGCAGGGGAGAAATAACATAGAGCTCCTTCATGTCCTTTCAGGTTAGTCCTCTCATTGGAGGAGGTGGGTAAGGGATGGTACAGAGTTAAAGATCAGAAGGTAATAGGAGCTGGCTGTCATTTACTGAGCCCTTATTACTGACCACCATATTCATAAGCTCTGAACCTGTGCATGTTGTCATTTAATCTCCACAACAGCCCATGATGTAGGAGCAATTATGGTCCCCATTTTACAGATAGAAAACTGAGGTCCAGAGAGGGTAGGTTAACTCATTGGGTCCTCTTGACTCCTCCAGTTTGTGGGTTTTGCTCCTAGCTTGGTACCTGACTTAGAACACTTCCATGTAGGAGGGAGGGTATACTGGGAAGTCACCAAGCCAGTTTCCCCATCTTTCATTCAGTCCCATTATTTAACAAACACTTGCAGAGCACTAGTTATCAGTGTTTTACATGTTTTAGCTCATTTATTTTTTGTAATAATCCAATGAAATAGGTAGAATTCTTATCCTTATTTTATAAATGAGATGTTCAGTAACCTAAGATCAGACAGGTAGTAGGTGTAGAGCTAGGTAGGTCCACTCCCAATGACTGCTTCTGCCTTGTCCTAAAGATCCCCCAGGGCTGGGGTTGTAGCTCAGTGGAAGTGCACATGCCTAGCATGTATGAGGCACTGGGTTCCATTCTCCGCACCACATACAAATAAATAAAATAAAGGTCCATCAACAACTAATATTAACAAAAGAAGATCCCCCAAATATCATTGTCCTTGTGTCCTCATCACTTGCCCCTCTCTTTTCCCTCTCTCCACTCTTGACTAGGGGGCAATCAGCCTTTTTGCTAAGGTCTAACCAGACCCTGGGGCTCTCCTTCCCAGCCCCCTTGGTGCCTTCTGTCCACCTCAGCACTGAGGGAGGCTTGACTAGGGCAGGGATTGATGAGGATGAGAGGACCTTGGAGGCTGGCTGCTTGCTTAGCCACCGGCTCACGCTGTGATTAACCAGGCACAATCAAGTTAGGGCTCCAGCTTCTGAGTTGTAGGGGGTGGGGGAGGGCCTGGTGGCTACAGCTACTGCTTCCTGGCGTTGAAGGGGTTTGCAAGAGGCTGAAACCCCCTGAGGAGACAGAGAAGGAGCTGTGCTTAGCCTGCAGGGACAGGGAGCCTGTGAACCTTGGGGGTGGGGGAACCAAACTTCCCTACCCTTCTTGTTCTCCGTCGTCCCCTTTCCACAGAGGTCAAAGGCTGGGCATGTGTCAGCCCTAGGCTTTGCCCAAGAAGGGAAGGAAGCCCCTCCCTGAGGGTTACCTCCCAACAGGAAAAGGCAGCCAGGCAGGGAGATAGGTAGGGACCCGGCTGTGTTTTGGATGGTGGAAGACAGCCCACGTGGGTCTCAAGTCTTCTCACTTCTGGGGTGAGTGTTTGTCTCTGTATTTCCCCACAGGTCTGTGAACAACATCTCTCTTTAGCACATTTCCGACCTGATCTAGCTTTTTTGCCTCAACAGCTAGTGTGGTGATTCTGCCAACCACTTGGATAAGAACCCAGCTGTAGCTCCAGCCCTCCTGGTGGGGACCATTTATTCCTTTGCCTTGCTTGCATTCAGGAGATGGGCCCCCAGAGTTTGACTAGTTTAAAAATCACACAGTGCAGCCCATACATGTCTTAATTCCTCCAGATTGGTAATGAAGCTTCATCCTAAGAGAACATTCTGGAGTCTATGTCCAGATCTGTGTTCAATACTGGGACAGGAACAGGATTTGAAACCGGGGGGACTTTTGCACTAGATGGGGAGAGGAGATGATCTTGGAAAAGGCATCAGGCAAATCAGAGCCCACAACATTTCCTGGGGGGGGGGTGGGGAGGTGAAGAAAGAAAGAGAGCTAGGTGGTCAGTAGAAGCTGGCCCCCGTGGGGAGGGGGGAGACCTGTGAGGAAGACAGTCTGATCCAGAGTTTGTGTAGCATGTCAGAAATCAGACTGAATCAAACTAGTCAAACCCTATCTAGAACTTTGGGGAAGAAAAGAAGTCCATACCTGTCTCCTACTTTCAGTCACCTATCTACAAATGGGGTGAGGCTAGGGTTAAGATGGACTCCAGGGTCTCAAGGCACTTTCCCAGCTCTGGTGTCCTTTTAAGATGGGACACTTGGGATTTCACTCAGTTCTGTCTTTCTCAGCAGATCCTTTCTTTTCTCCAAGTTTTGGTTTCCCCAGAAATAGAATGGGGAGTCAGGCTAACTCAGTGTTCCTCAAAGTCTGTTTCATGGAAGTTGATAGGTGTTGCTTACAGGAAGAAGAACTTCTGTGACAAAATGGGAAAGTAGTTAGGCTTTTCTTTACTGCAGGAACTGACCAGAGCCTTTCAATGGAGAATGTGCATCGAGAGTCCTGAAAGGCAGAGACACAACAGTGCTTCCCAAACTCATTTCGCCACAGAATTGTTTTCACCTGGAGCATCTCATGGGACTGGCAGCTGAGAGACATGCTTGGGTCACTCTGGACCAAGTTATTGAGAAATCTTCTAGCTCTGTCCTGTGATTGAGGCATCTCCTTCCACATGTCAGGTCTGAATTATTATAATTCACTGTGCCACGGAGCCACATCTAGCCCTGTTTTGTATTTTATTTAGAGACAGGGTCTCACTGAGTTGCTAAGCGCCTTGTTTTTGAACTTGCAATCCTCCTGCCTCAGCCTCCTGAGCCACGGGGATTATAGGCATGTGCCATGAGCCTGGCAAGATCTGAATTCTTGACCCCTTTAAGGGCTCCTTTCCCGGGCCCCAGCCTTTCCCACATACTGCCCACTCTGGGTCCCTCACTCTTCTCTCCTGAGAGTGCCCTTCCTGTGGCCTCCCTGGTCCAGCCTCCTAAAGGACTTAAACTTCAATCCAGCTGCGCCTTCCCTGATCCTTTCTGGTTCCCAGAGGACCTGAAGGATACTGTCTGGGTTCTCCTGGTAAGGGGTCAGCCCGGGCATGTGGTTTCCTGGTTCCCAGTCCCAGACCTAACCCTAACATTCCCATACTCAGTCTCAAGCTCCCAGCCCAGTCCTGTCAACAGGGCTCATTCCCCAGCCTCCTACATGAGAGTCTCCTGGTTCCCAGATCCAGATCCTATACCTTAATCTGTAGCCCCAAGCCCCCATCCAACTTCCCAACCATGGCTTCCAACCTCCCTCTCCAAAACAGTTTCTGGGATTCTGGGTTCTCGAGGGTTAATAGGCAGCCCCTTTCCTCTTCCTGGCTGCAGCTGTAACCTACTTGGTTTTTGGGCCTGAGCCAGGGGCCTGGGCCAGAGGAGAGCAATTGAGCATATTGGCAGGATGAAGGGTGAACCCCAGGAGATGAGGACAAGTATTTACAGTGAAACTGCCCCAATCCCCAGCCTGGTTCAAGGTGAGAGAACTCCTTGGAGGCAAAAATATAGATTATAAACAGGAACATTCTAGTGAGGTAAACGGTGGGAAGTGGGGGCTGGAGACATATTAGTCCACTTTTTTGTTGCTAATAACACAATACCATACAGTGGGTGAATGATAAAGTAAAGAAGTTTATTTTGGCTCAAAGTTCTGAAGTTCCAAGGTGGAGGGCCACATCTGGAGATGGGTTTCCTGCTGGCAGAATCCTGAGGCAGTGCAGGGCTTCACATGGCAAAAGACGGAGTCTGTGTGCACGTGTGAGTCTTTTGGTTTCCCTTTTTCTTTTTCATTTTTTTTTTTTAAACCAGAACAATTAATGTGTGTCTAACTATTGAAAATTTCAGGATAAACTGGGTACTGCTACAGCTGCCTTCTTAGGTTTGGGTCTTGTTCCTCACCCTGAATCTTCCATACACAATTTTTAGGTGACTCATTTGACCAATTCTGGTAGTCTTTTAGCCTTCGCACTGCAATTTTGCTTTCTCTTGGGCTTGGCAGGGTAGTCACAATTGCCACAGGTTAGTTCCGAAGGGGGAAGACCTCAGAGCCACAGCGGTGGCACCATGTATGTGTCTTGTTAGGACACTTTCCTAATGATGATGATACCCTTCACCATCTTACTTCACCCTGTGAATACCTCACAATGGGGATCAAACGTCAACCCGAGTTTTGGAGGGGACAAACCATGTTTAAACCCTAGCATTTTGCCCCTGGTCTCCCAAAACTCTTATTCTTTTCACATACAAATACAATCATTCCATCCAAATAGTCCCAGAGTCTTAACTTGTTCCAACAGTAATTCAAGAGTCCAAAGTTCAAGATCATATCTGAAACTCACAGCCTTCTAGCTGTGAGCCTATAAAATCAAAGCAAATTATGGACTTCTAATAGCCAATGGAAGGAAAGGCCCGAAGTGTACATTCCCATTTCAAAAGGGAGGAATAGGCAAATACAAAGGAGAACGCATCCTGAAGCAAGGTTGAAATCCAGCAGGGCAGACATTAAATTCTAAAGCTCTAGTCTGGCATCTTGTGCGCACTGGTGTAAGGGGACTCTTGGGGGCCTACCTCTCTGGCTTTCCTGGCTGTTGCCCAAATGGCTGCTATCTGGGACTGCGTGCTAATGCCTGCAGCTTTCCTAGGTGGGCGTGGCATGGTGTTGGAAGCTTTACCTTTCTGGGTGCCCACTGAGGCTGCATTCCAAAGCTCCACTAATCACGATGCCACTGGGCATTCTTTGCAGCGACTCTGTGGCAAACTTCTGCTTGGCCTCTTGGGTCTTTCTGTGAAGTCTTGATGGGAGCCACCATGACCCCATACCTCTTATTTTCTGTTGGTCTGCAAAATAGCTCCACGTGGATATCGGAGTCTGCTGCCTGAGCAAGCCCTACATGGATCGATTTGAATTATGGTGATGGTGCACTTTGCTGGAAAGCAGGAATCCCTAGGGAGCCCCGGACAGCAAGCCTGGGGTTCAGTCCTTAAAACAAAAGCGCACTTCTAGGCCTCTGAGCCTGTAAAAGGAGGAGCACCTGGGAAGATTTCTGGGGTGCCCTCAAGGCCTTTTCCCAATTAGCACAGACTCCCTTTTAACTGCGCTGCTCTGTATCCTGGCTGCATCTTTCCATCTTAAACAGCCTTTTGCTCTCTCCCTGGCTAACCTGTAAAGTTTCAAAATCATTTCACTCTGCTTTTCATCTCATTGTAAATCTAACTAAAGCAGCCAGTAATACCCCATGCACAGCCCGAATGCTTTGTTGTTTTGGAATTTCTGCTAAAATTAGAGTCAATCACTATTAATTTTAGCCTTCCATAAAGTCTTAGGGCATAGACGCATTGTATCCAAGTTCTTTGCCATGGTATAGCAGGATACCTTGATTCTAGTGGAATCCTCATTTACATCTGAGATTAGGTCCCTAGGCTTATCTTCGGAGCCTTCCCTAGTATTGCCCATAACGCTCCATTGAGAGCATTCTAGGCCTTTTCTAACCCTTCCCTCCAACCTTTCTCAATCCCTGCCTCTAACCCAGTTCCAAATATACTTTTATGCTTTTAGGTATTTGTTATTAGCACTGATCTCACTCCTGGTTCCCCCTTTTCTGTATTCGTCTGTTTTTTTCTTACTATAATGAAATAACTGAAGCAGGCTGAATTTATAAAGAAAAGAGATTTTTTTAAAACTAAAAATTTATGATACTGATAGTTTAAGCAGCAAGTGCAGGCTCTGGTGAGGGCCCCATTGAATCCATAGTGGGTGGCAGTGGCGGGAGTGTAGGTGGGAGGAGTAGATCACATGCCACACAGAAGCCAGAGAGAGACTGGGTGGAGCCAGGTGCAGGCTTGCATAACAACTGTCCTACCAGGGCCCCAGGAGAAAGGCCTTAATCCCTTCTAACCCCCAACCACCTAAGGACCCCCCACTAGGCCCCACCTCTCAAAGTTTCCACCACACTGGGGACCAAGCCACCAGTACATGAATCTTTGGAGGACAAACTACATCCAAACTAAGGAGAAGACAGAAGGGGCAGGTATAAAGGCCAGTCACAGAACATCACAAAATGGTCTGAGCTGGTCAATCTCTAAGGAACCATTTGCAGATGGGGAAATTGAGGCCCAAACCCAAATTGTCTCCTCACATTACAACCTCAGTTTGTAGTTTCCAAAGTGCTTTCTCTCCATCACTTCTTCCTTCTTGAAATACTTTTTGGGCTTAGCCTCTGGGGACACCCCTCTAGGGTGTTCCCTCCAAACTTTCTGACTATGGTTCCTTATTCCCCTTTGCTGATATTCCTCAGCTTTCCACTCTCTAAACTTTGGAGATCTGGTTCTCTCTTTGGACCTTTGCACCTGCTCCCCGGGTGAGCTCATGCCACCCACACACACCATTGATCCCAGCTCCGGCTCTTCTTTGAACACCAGGCATGTAGATTTCCTGATCTGTAAAATGGGATAATAGTAGCTCTATGTCATGGAATTGCTGTGAGGGTTAAATGAGTCCAGACATGTAAAGTGTTGGCTAAGTGAGCACTGTTTTTTTTTTTTTTTTTTTTTTTGGTGCCGCTGGGGATAAAACCCAGAGCTGCATGCATGCTAGGCAAGTGCTCTACCACCAGGGTACACCCCAGCCCAGAGGGAGCACTAGACTGCAGCTGTGATTACTGTTATCACTGTCATTATTGCTGCCTGCCAGCTCCATTTGGATGTCTAGAATCATCTCAGACATGACTCATCCCCATCCCCAAACTTGCTCTTGCTGCAGCCTTGTCCATCACAGTAGATGGCAACTCCGTCCTTCCAGTAGCTCAGGCCAAAAGACGTCGGAGTCATCCTTGACTCCGTTTTCTCTCTCACATCCCAAATCTAATTCACCGGAGTCCTGTGTCTCTTCCTTCAACATATCCAAGTGTGGCCACTGTGGCCCTTGCCAGTGTTTCTCTCGCTGGATTTCTGCCCCCACATTTGTCTGCTTCTGTCTTCAGTCTGTTCTCAACATAGCATCAGAAGGATCTTTTCTTTCTCAGAGTGAAGCCAGGGTCCTTTTAATGACCTGAGTGGCCTTGGAGCAGTCTTCGCTTTCTCCTTGACCTCCTTCTTGCCACTGCTGCTCACGGCTCTGCTCCAGCCACGATGGCCTTGCTGTTCCCAGGACACAACAACCACTTTCCTGCCTCAAGGACATTGTACAGCTGTTACCTCGCCCAGGTAATAGTAAACAGTCAGGTTTCTACAAATAAAGATTATGAGAGAGATTGTGCAAAGCAGGGGCTTGGGTCAGTGGGCCACATAGACAGGAGCCAGAGACCTTTGGCAGGGGCCAGATCATAAAAGTTCCTGAGGACTCATGCAATCAAGGAAGGTATACGTGTGCAGGGAATGGTGGAGACTAAGGTGAGATGAGGAGCAGAATTTAAGGGGGTGCCAAAGAACTCAGCAATCATGATAAATATTTTAACAAGTCAAAATTTATATAAAAATTTATGATAAATGAGATATCAAACATTAATTAAAGATAAGATCAGACAGGACTGGGATTAGGGTGAGGCAAGAGAGGTGAATCCAAGTGTAGTGTCTCACTCATTTCATGCTAGACCTGACCCTGTACTGTAGATCAGTGACTCAAGATTCTTCTGGAACCATGGGGGGATGGGCTGAACAGAGACATCATACAATGGTTCAGGGAGAAAATAAGATGCAGAGGCATGGCCCAGGGGAGTAACTGTGGGTGAGACAGGAGTCTCACTGGCCTGAAAAATGGACTCAAGACTCTCGCTTCAGAGCAATGAATGAGATAAAGGTCAGAAACACAGTGCTTAGTGATGGTGCAGGTTTGGTTGGGAAGCTGGTTGGGTAAAGATCAGGGAGGGTCAGCGCTGTGTAAGGTGATCACCTGTTTTGATGCAGTCTGTCCTGAATTTGTCATTCCTCCAGGAAAAGGAGGATGCAGCAGGTGGAGAAGTGAGGGAATGCATGGAAATCTTCTCATTCCCAGCTGAGGTGGGATCAGGAGAACAGAACCTTGAGGTGATCCTGATGACAGGGTCTCAGGGGTTGGAGGTGTGCTGGTGATCTGAAGACCGAGTTTATACAATCAGTGAAAATGGGCTTGGCCAAGGTTAACAGCTCTTCAGGGATCAGGGAATGGAAAAAAGATGGGTCTAGAAACTGGGATCTTGACCAAGTATCTGTTGTACCCCTATGTCCTGGGTCTTCAGAGGCACGTTTGCCCCCCTGCCCCTGCAGAGCCAGGTGCGGATCATACCAGTTCTCTTCTTCCCCTCCTTGAGGTGGGGACAATGTGTGCCTGACTCTGGATGTGGCAGAAGTCAGACTCCCTGGCCCAGGGTAGGGTCCCATTAGCTCAGGAAGGGACCAGATCAGGACTTGGGTGAGGATGGACCTGGATGAACTGCTAATTTCTGTCATTGAGCAGCTGTAGCTTGTGTCTAAGTCACTTCTGCCTCTCTTCAGTCACTGCCAGGACTCCTCATGACCTCCACCCTCAGGTTCTTCCCGAAGTGAGGACCAGAACTGATACTCGGACCAGAAACCCTGAGTTCTGTTCTCAATTGCAGATCATGGCCATCCTCCGTCCCTCCCTCTCACTCCATCTCTCCAGTGCCACCAGTACCAGTTCCTACCAGCCCAGGACGGGGCAGGGCCTGAGGGATGGAGGATGGAGAGGTCAGATCTCAGAGACTGTTTTCTGGAGCTTCACCACTGCCAGCCCAGAGGTACATTACTGGAGGCAGATTACAGAAGAACCCAGAAACGAAGCAGGAAGGCTTAGGTTATCTGGGGAGGTGGAACTTTCTGGACAATAGCCAAGATGTGAGGGGGCAAAGTGCTCTGGAGGGAGGGACTTCTGCCCTCTGCATTCTCTCCTTTCTTCTTTCTCCTCGTTTTCCAGATGTCTGCACCTGCCTCAGGGAGGGGGCAGAGGCTGAAAGCCTCCTGATAGCTGACTTCATCTTAATTCCTTTTCTGCTTCCAGGAAAGACTGAACAGGGGAGGGAGAGGAGGATGGTGCATAAAGTTTTTCAGTGTGTTTGAGAAAAGCCCTGAAGGAGAAGAGAAAATTGGTGAGGAAGGTGAGCATGAGCTCATGTGCATCCCTGAATCCTGTCAAGCCCACGACTGGGGTTCAAGTGTGACTCCACTGTTTCTTCTCTGTGTCTCTCATCTTTCTCACCTTGAGGATAATCCTAGTCCTTAACCTTACAGGGTATTGAGGGTATCAAATAATGACAGGCGTCTACCATAACAGTATCATGCAAAATAATTTCACTCTCCTGAAACCAATTTGTCTATCCATCTTCCTCCTCCAAACCCATGACAATCACTGATCTTTTTTTTTTTTTAAATCTTTATTTTACATTAATGTGGTGCTGAGGATGGAACCCAATGCCTCGTGCATGCTAGGCGAGCACTCTACCACTGAGCCACAACCCCAGCCCCAATCACTGATCTTTTTACTGTTTCCATATATTTTGTATTTTAGATGCTACTGTCATTGTCCTTTTAATTCCAATTTCTGGTTGCTTATTACTAGTATTTAGAGCTTCAGTTCTTTTTTTTTCCATTGATCTTATAACTGCAGCCTTGCTAAACTCATGTTTTAGTTGTAGTACCATTTTTTTTTTTTTTTTGGTTTTTGTTGATTCTATTGGATTTTCTCCCCTGACGATCACTGCATGACTTTTTGAACCAAGGGTTGATTAATGTGGTGTGATGGTGTGACTACTGTGCATGGCCAGAGAGAACAGTGGGAGAAGTTGTGCATAGCTGCTTTTAATGAAGTGGTCTTGGTGAGTCTGGCCAGGAGTGAGGGGCCAGGGGAAGTGCTGCTGTGAGACCATAGGCTCACAGTCTCTCTTGCCCTCCCCTGGCTGCCATTTCTCCATTCCTCCCTTGGTGTGGCTCTCTAGGAGATGCAGGGGATCCTTCCTTCCACCCTCTTCCCTTTCTGCATCCTCAAGACCTGGGCAGAACCATCTGCTGCTCCCACTGCTTCTGTTCCAGCTTCTCTTTTCACCTGTAGGAGAAGCAGGGTTTGGGAGTAGAGTTGGGGGATCCTTTTGAGGTGTCTGTGCTTAGTTTTCCTACTTTATATCCTAAATCACCCACTGTTTCCAAGGGCCGAGCATCCTAGGGAGGATTCCAGGAAACTCAGTCTATTTGTGAAACAGGACCCAGGAGACCCAGGAGGCGGGAAGCCTAGATGTTTGCCGTGATTCCACCAGGGCCCCATTAAATGACCCTGGGTAAGGCTTTGCTCTTCCCTGGGTCTGGCATTTTTTGACAAAAGGGTTTGTTTCAAGGAACTGAGACTCTTATGGCCCTGAAGATTGGGTGTAGGGGAGGTACAATCCACCTTTTCTCTGGGTCCTGCCCCGTGTTGGGCTGTGGATAGCCCAGGGTCTCTGGCAGGAAGACAGTGATGGGCTGTCAGCCACAGTGCTAGGGATCGAATCCAGAGCCTTGAAAATGCTAGGCCAGCACTCTACCACTGAGCCTCATCCCTAGCACAGGTTAGCCACCCTGCCCACCCCATTTTTCTTAAGTCTTAAGAAACCTTCAAACCAGGAATGGTAGAGTATATCTGTAGTCTCAGATCACTTGAGCCAAGGGGTTCCCAAGCCTATCACAAAAATAAATAAATAAATAAATAAATAAAATCTTCCCTCTTTGGCATGAATTTATTTATTTATTTTGGTTCCAGGTTGAAAGATGGCTTGCAGGCTGTTTACTTCCAATGTGGACGAGTAGATGTCCTGGTGAGTACTGAGTCGTCTTTGTGAGCTGCGGTGCTTCCTTTACTGTTTTCCAAGGTTTGTCCCTGTATAGGTCTGCTCTGGGCTTGGTATCCTTCTCCACTGGCCTGTTTTGTTTTTCCTGCCCCATTATCCGCTGCCTTAATTACTATAGTTTTATGATAAGAATTTGTTTACTGATTTACCGATTTATTTTTGTGGTATTAGGGATTAAACCCAGGACATTGGGTATGCTAGGCAGGCACTCTACCACTAAGCTACATCCCCAGTCTTATATCAAAAGTTTATAAAATGTATTGATTTTTAAAAATGTTTACTTTTTTAGTTGTAGTTGGACACAATACCTTTATTTATTTATTTTTACGTGGTGCTGAAGATCAAACCCAGTGCCTCGCACGTGCTAGGTGCGTGCTCTACTGCTGAGCCACAACCCCAACCCCACATATACTGATTTTTGATAGGGCAATCCTTTCACCTTGTTCTCTTCTTAATACTTTTTTTTTAAATAGAGAAGAGAGACAGAGAGAGAGAGAGAGAATTTTAATATTTATTTTTTAGTTTTCAGAGGACACAACGTCTTTGTTTGTATGTGGTGCTGAGACTCGAACCTGGGCTGCACGCATGCCAGGCGAGCACGCTACCACTTGAGCCACATCCCCAGCCCCTTGTTCTCTTCTTAAACAGTATCTTAGTTATACTTGGCCCTTAGCACTTTAATATAAGTTTTAGAATTTGCTTAGTCAGTTCTTAATAATATGTATTGGAATTTTTGTTCAGAATTGCATTGAATCTATAAGTCAGTATAGAATAATCAACATTTTAATATAATATTATGTCAATTATGAATTGGCATATATGAGATTTCCTATTCATGTATGTGGTATACTAAATATTTCCTGAATACCTTTCCATATACTTTTAAAATTTTCTTGATATAGAAATTTAAAAATTATACTTTTAAATTTTTAGTAAAGAGTATAATTAGGGGCTGGGGATGTGGCTCAAGCCGTAGCGTGCTCTCCTGGCATGCGCAGGGTGCTGGGTTTGATCCTCAGCACCACATAAAAATAAAAAAATAAAAGATGTTGTGTCCACCGAAAACTAAAAAATAAATATTAAAAAAGAGTATAATTAATATTGCATTTATTTATTTATTTATTTTTGGTCCTAGGGATTGAATCCAGAGGCACTTAAGCCTGAACTACATCCCTTTTTTATTTTATTTTTAAATTTTGAGACAGGGATTTGCTAAGTAAGTTGCTAAGGCTGGCTTTGAACTTGTTACTGGGACAAGTGGTGTGCACCACCACTACCATCCTGACTTTGTAGATGGACATAATACCTTTATTTGGTTAATTAATTTATTTTTATGTGGTGATTTAACCCAGTGCCACATACATGCCAGATGTGCGAGCTACCACTGAGCCACAACCCCAGCTCTGAGACCTGTTTTTGATAGGTGCATGCTGTTATTAACTGAATGCACGGGAAGGTAGTGTGTGGGCACACACATGTGTTTTCTCCCTAGGGTAAAAACTGATGAATGGTAAGAAGAAAACATTAAATTAGGGCAGGTGATGGGTACAGCACTTGCCTAGGAAGCAAGAGGCCCTGGGTTTAATCCCCAGTACCAAAAAAAAAAAAAATTAATTTATAGCAGGAGTTTTGTTTTTCTGAGTGATGTATGCAGTTTTTAGCTAGAGATGAATTCTTAGGACTTGGAAGAGGCTCGAGAGGTTATGTGAGGGAAGAGTCAGGAGACAGAGGGGAAGAATCAATGGCTGTTAGCCAAGGACAGATTTGAAGGAAACAGAAATGCCTGCTAAGCATTTTTTTGCTGTGCTATAAGCATCTCTTTTGTCTCCCCATGAAGTCTTGTAAAGTCAACAATGTTTGGTGACACGTGTGGGCAGTTTTGCACTTTTGCAATGTGATGAAGGGCTGTATCTTGCTTCAGAGTTTCGGCGGAGGGGGGCACAGTGAGAAGCTGTCTGCAAGTGGACAATCTTGAATGAGCTACACTACTCTCCAGGAAAATAAGATTAGACCAGAGTAAAAGACTAATCTTGTGTAAGAGACCCTGAACAACATTCAGTACTCTTGCCTATTTAAATGAATAATTAAACAGAATGCTATTGGCCCTGGAATAAGACAGAATAATTCACAGGACTGAATGTTTCAGAAACAATATGTAATAGGGTGGCATTTCATGCCAGCCCGGAAAGGTGGGCCTGTTCATTAAATAGGTTTGGGGCAATTAACTAATCTAGACCCTCAAAAAGAATCCTACTTCTTACCTTATGCTAAATTAAATTTCAGGCAGATTATGACAAAATATAAAAGGTCGAACAAGTATGAATGCATTTAAAAGAAGTCTAGGAGAATAATTTTATACTCAGAGGGAGGGGAAACCTTTCTAAATGTAACCTGAACATGGAAGCTGAATTTAAAAAAAATGCATATGGGCTATGGGAAGTAGCTCAATTGTAGAGCACTTGCCTAGCATTTGTGAGGCCCTGGTTCCAACACCAGCAATGCAAGAAAGAAAAAAGAAAGGAAGGAAGGAAGGAAGGAAGGAAGGAAGGAAGGAAGGAAGGAAGGAAGGAAGAAGCAAAGATAGGATTAGCATTATCTTCCTTCCCTTCCTTCCTTCCTTCCTTCCTTCCTTCCTTCCTTCCTTCCTTCCTTCCTTCCTTCCTTCCTTTTAGGTGGTGTCTGACTATGTTGTCCGGGCTGGTCTGGGACTCCTGGGCTCAACTGATCCTCCCACCTCAACCTCTTAAGTGCCACCACACATGGCTCCTAGGTGTGATTATATAAAGCAATAAAAGGTCTCTATTTAAAAAATATATATATTTAAAAGATGAGTTTTAAAATGCAGAAACCCTTGATTAAACAGGGTAATAGGTTAACGTCTTCAATGTAAAAGAGGATTCTTACATGTTAGTGCAAAAGAAAAGTGGGTAAAGAAATTTTCAAAGAAAATTTTTAAATATTTTTTTTTAGTTGTAGATTGACACAATACTCTTATTTGTTTATTTTTATGTGGTGCCAGGGATCAAACCCAGTGCCTCACACATGCTAGGCAAGCGCTCTACCACTGAGCCACAACCCCTGCCCCCCCCCCCCAATTTTTTTATCAAAATCATATGAAAATTGTTCAACTCTTTCTAGAATCATATAAATGTAAATCAGAACAACAAGATATTATTTTCTGCTTCTCCAAGGAAGAGTACTTAGTGCTGATGAATTTATCTTATACATTTTTATAAAAATTTTACATTTTTGGTGGTATCTGTGAAATACCTGCATTTTCTTCTTAACCCAGTATTCACACTTTTAAGGTTTATCCCAAGAGTATAATTGGACAGATGCATGTTTATAGATATTTATGACAGCTTTGCTTATGATTGGGAAGAGCTGGGACAAGCCTATGAGTCCACTACTTGTGTTGGTAAAATAAACTGTAAAATTACATAATACAGTGTAGTCTTTAAAGATGAGATTCTGATCAGAGGTAGGAGAAAATTTATTGTAATAACACAGGGATAAATTGTTAGAAAAAGTAATATGTATAGTAAATATTTGTAAGAGAATCTGTATGTGACCCTACACGTTTGGCAGTGTTTCACCTGTGGTGTGTCTTTGGTAGAAAGGGAATACCTTCAGTCAGTACTTGGGAATTTTTGTTAAATCTTGCTTTTCTGGAGACTAATTTGATTATATCTGGGAAAAGCTTCATCAACAATAGCTGTAAAAGTCTGGAGAACAAGGTGCTTGGAGATAAAGAAGAATACACAATGCATATGTGTGTGTGTGTGTGTGTGTGTGTGTGTGTGTCTTGAAGAGAAAGGGAGAGAAGGGAAAGAGGTGGAATTTGAGAGTAATACAATAATATGGAGGAAGGCTTATGTGGTGGGTCAAGGAATATGCTTAACCTGTGTGCCCCAGAACGTCTACCATCTGCTTGTTATTTCTGCTGCTGGCAATGGGGGCAACCAGCACAAATAAACCACATGTCTGTGCATCACTCCCTGCACCCCACCTCTTCTGTCTGTCAGGACCACTGCATGGAGATGACCTGGATTGGAAGTAGATGGAGCTCAATTTCCTGATGGTTGTCATGAGGTGCCCTTTCCCAGTAGGGCTGAGGGTCTCTTTCTCATCATCTACCTCTGGAGAGAATTAGTCATGTTATTTTAAAATTTATAAAAGATGCTTTTCATGGTGTCTGCTCAGCCTTTTCTGAGCAGTTACCCCTCATTCTCCTTAGGGCTGTTCTGCGTGTCCCTCCAGCCTATCCCTTCCCTAATCCTGACTCTCGGACTTACTCAGTGAATTAGGTCCTTTTTATTATGAATTTGTAAAGACATCTAAAGTTCAGGTGGGAGGGCCAAGTTTGGGCCAATGTAAAAGAAAAGTTGAGAAAACTTGAGGTGGGGGGAGGGGGGGAGAGAGAGAGAGAGAGATACACACACACAACCTGGCAGCAGCAGAGGAGGTAGAAGAGGAGGAGAGAGGAGGGAAGAATGAAGTACCTTGATCCAGCCAGAGAGAAGCCAGGAAAATAGCTTAGTCAGCACCATAGAAGTAGAGAAGAGTCCAGCTACCTGACCTGGGTCCCTCCCAGGGCTGGACTCAAGTTCCCAGCCTTGGGCTCTGTAGAATACTCTTGTGTCCTTCTATTAACTTTCCATTTTAGCATACCCAGTTTGTGGTCATTTGCAACCTTGAAGTAAACAGCAATTAGTGTACCACCACTGATAATTTAAATGGTGTTGTTCTTTTTTGTTTAAAAAAATATATTTTATTATTTAGAGCAGTTTCAGATTTCCAGAAAAATTGAGAAGAAGGTATAGAGGTTTCCCAAGTATCTCCTGCACCGAAATACACACAGCTTCTTCCACCAAAATTCCACGCTAGACCGGTCCAGTGGACCATTGGTTATAACTAATGAATCAGCACTAACACATCATTACCGCCCCAAGTCCATGATACCGCAAGTACACTAATTATCACCCCAAGTACATTAGTGCTCACTCCTGGTATTTTACATTCTGTAGGTTTTGACAAATGTATAATGACATGTTCCCACCATTGTAGTATCATAAAGAAGTTTCACTGCCTAAAAATCCTCTGTGCTCTGCCATTTGACCCTGCCTCCTCCCCAACCCCTGGTGACCTCTGGTACTTTTACTTCTGCATAGTTTGGCCTTATTCAGAATATCATAAAGCTGGAATGGCACAGCATATATCCTTTTTAGATTGGTTTCTGTCATTTGGTAATATGCATTTGAGTTTCCTTCATGTCTTTTCACAGCTTGATAGCTCATTCCTTTTCATCGCTGAATAATTTTGTTGTTTTTTAAAATTAAGATAAGAAAAGAATTCTCATTTTGAAAGTGCTTCCTGTCTAGGTGGAATAAAACAGCTTCACAGCCTACAGAAAATCATACTGTTGAAGGATGCACCATTAAAGTTCAGTTGAAATAATAAATTTCCTTTAAAATTAAGAAACTTTAAGAAACTTTTTTTTGTATATTTTTGAGTGGGTTGTAAATCTGTCATTTCTTTTATTATCAGAAAAAAAGGAAAAAGGGCTGGCATGACCAGAATGATTAGGGAATGCCCCTAAGATGTGTTAATACAGGTCCAAATGAGTTAGTCCTTCAAACATAGTTGCTTGATAATCTGGATTTGGTTGGAGGAACATCCTTCATTGTGAATTTTATTATTACTGTGGAATTTTTTTTTAGTAACTCGTGTATGCAAACACCATATGATGTAAAATTCAAGATATTGGCATTTGAACATTTTATTCCAAGAGCAATGGAATTTCTCTTTTATTCAAATATCTGCTATAATTCTACACATTGTCTGATATAGCTTCTATTTGAAATATATTGTGGGGCCATGCCAAAGAAGACTGGAAATTAATCTTAACAGCTCTTTAATGGAAATAAATGAATGAAATATGACTGTGGAGCTACACATGGGACACCTGTGGTAACTGGGTTAAAGATATTTTGGACAGAAACCAAAGAACAGAAGGACAGGAAGCAAGAGGATGTAGAACAGAGGCGATGAGTTGGAGAAATGAAAAGAACAAAATCTATATGTAGTCTAGCAATGAAATCCACATATAGCCTAGATTAGAAATTGCTCAATGCTTATGAAATACTCCGACTCTCTGGGGTTTTGGTCTGCTCTCAGGTACCTGTTATCTGCAAGAGCAACAGTTGCAGGGGCCACCTTAGGGTTATTCTTGGCTTTTACCATTTGTATTCTCTATGTGTGCACCTGAAGCTCCCAGGGATCAAAATATTTATGTGTGCCTCTGTGCCTTCAGTATGGAGAATTACTTTATCACTAACAGGAACCAACACTTAGGAATAGACAGTGGAAGATTTGAGAAAGACTTAGAGATATTACTGCCTAATTGAACCTTGAACTAGTAACTTGATAAAGGCTGTGATAAATGACAGATGTGAGACTGGCCTTAGGGTATAGAGGAGAAAATGAGAAAACAAATGGCACTTGCACCAGGAAATGGAGAGTGAGGCGGTGGCTGGTATTCATCTGCAGGTCAGGTGTAAGCAGTAGACTTGGTCCAGGTCATCTGTAATAACTCATTCCCCTGCCCTAAAGTCATTGGCTCTGCGGGTAGGGGTATGACTCAAGCCAGGAACTCAGTCCTTCATAAAAATTTTCAAAGCTGGAGCTTGGGGACAAAAATTCCTTTTCTTCCTGGTCATGGAATTAGTACGAAGGAGCCCAGAATGACAAGTGACCACCGTGCAAAGCATCATGTGCACAGTAGCCACATCCAGGGTGCAAGACAAGCAGAGATGAGAACCAGCAAACGTTCTGGTGACATCCATAGACCTGGTTTCCACCATCTCTAGAGTCAGGCCCACCACTGCCCATCTTTTGCTTTGACCTTTTATGGTCACATTAGCTAGAGCTGAATTATAGCCACTTGCAAAGAAGGGTCCCAACTAACATAGGTTCAGACAGAAGCTACTATTTGTTGCCCAGTATACATATATATATTTTTAATATTTTTTCAAGTTGTAGATGGATACAAAACCTTTCTTTCTGTCTTTTTATGTGGTGCTGAGGATCGAGCCCAGTGCCTCCCATGTGCTAGGTGAGTGCTCTACCACTGAGTCACAACCTCAGCCCTGCTGCCCAGAATATTTAATTCAGAAGAAAATAACAAGAGGAGTTGGGATAGGTTTTTGTCATAAATCATGATGGTCATTTTCTCTCGTGATGTTCATTATTTTTGCTTTGCATTCAAACTGGTGAAGTATCCCTTTGAGATATTGGGTCATTTGGGAGTTCTTCCCAATGGGCTAGCTTGAACTTGTCTTTCTCTGATGACCTACCTGTGTCGTTGTGCTTACTAGATGCAGCCATGTGGCTTGGGGTGGAGTGTCTTCATTATGATTAAACGTCTCTCTTAAGTAGTCCCTGTTGGCCTGTGAGCCATTTCATTTGCTTAATATCCCAGAAGGTCCAGCTTCACATTGGGTTATGCATGTAAGCTGCCTATTATCTTAATGAGATGTTCTCCTGAGGCAGCCACAGGATTTAACATTATTGGCCCAAGGAAGAAGTATCTTGGCTGTGCTTACAAAATAGGCCTTTTAGTGGCCTGTATCTATATATGGTGGTGGATGATAGTCCCATCTCCAGTGCCCATTGGAGATTATGTAATTTGTGGCATCTTCACACAGACATATTTGGAGTTGTCTCAGAGAATGGGGATAACTGTGTATATCTGACCTTGCCAGTCAGCGGGAAAAAAAAAAAAAAAAGGTTAGATTACTACTGAGTCTCCATTTAGAAGGAACTCCAAAGAAGCTCACCCTCATTCGGAGTCTTTGCTGTGGACAGCAATAAATGTGAGCTTTTGGATCAAACTGTCTGCTATTTTGAACAGAAGAGCAATAGGTAGGTTGATAGTTCCTTTGGACAGTGGAGAAGGGAAAGTGGGGAGTAGAATGGAAGGATTGATGACATAAAAGTTAAGGTGAGTGGACAAGGATTTCTCAGAACTTGGTTGAAGCTGGCATGTAATGAAGAGAGCTCCCTCAACCATGCAGGGAGAGGCTTGCATACACCGCCTGTGAGTATCAGAGGGAGGACTGGTTGTACTTAGTTACCATCTGCTTCTGGGTCTTGGTTCTTCCTGCTGGGGATATGGCTCACCTTTTTACCACTTTCAGAAGGATGCTGCATTAGGAAAGTTTGGGGGCTTTGCCTGACCACAACTCTTTCTCAGGGCATCTTCTCTTTGCACAGCCCTGATTAACTGGCAGCGGGCCTTATAATTCCACTACACTCACCTTGGTACATTTATTAGATGGATTGTGGACACCTGAGCCAAGTGGGGAGGAGACCTAGTAATGTGTTGCATGAAGCCAATCAGCCTTTTCTAAGAATTTGAATTATGTTCTAACTGGTGATGGGCCTTTGGTCTGAGAGGTGAGGAACCTGAGCTGGGACTGGTGGTCATCTTGCACAGATAAAATGGGTCGAGAAGGGACAATGGAGTAAGTATACAGAAATGCTTCTGGCGCTCCATTTCCTGGTTCCAGTTTCCATGAGGCCTGAATGTGCTGTTTCCGGCTCTGGATTCCCTGAAATCTTTGTGTCCTTGTAGTCATGTCCCCTTCCCCCAAAGACCATTGGTGAGAGCAGATGTTAAGAACATGATCAATGTGACAGCTACAAAGCACAGAATTCAGCCTGATAAACCACTCAGCAGGCCAGATTGACCACAGTTTGGTGTGTGTGTGTTTGGGGAGAGGGGTATTAATTTGCTAGAGATGAAAGGACCTTTCCCAACTCTGTTATCTCTCCCATTGTAGTTCATTGAGTGCTCTCTGTCTCCTAGCCCCAGCTACTGAGAGCTGTTTCCATCTCTGAGCCTAGAATGTTCTCAGGAATGTCCCTTTGTCCCCACCCCTTCTTTCTCCCTTCTCCTGTACCACCTATCCACCTTGTGGAGTTGTCTAGTTCCCCAGGTCCTTGACATTCTGAGAAACTGAAGTTGAACATGAAACTCCTGTGGCAGAGCCTCTCTGGTGGGGGCTGGGAGGGGGAGCGCTGCTTCCTGCAGGGTTTTGACGTCTCCTCCTCCATCAAACCCCCTAACTCTAACAATTCTCTTTCCTGCATTTTGGTCAAGCTCTTTGTAACTCCAGAGTCTTCTCACATTCAGAAAACTCAAGTCAGGGTCACACAGCGTGTGTCCGTGTGTGGTGGGACATGAGGTTAGAAGGCAGCTGAGGACTGGATTTCCTCACGTTGGCTAAAATCCAGGAAATGTCCACCGCAATCCACTTCATTAGCTAATTAAACATTCTCACAATACCTAACAAAAGCAAACTTTATTGGGGTTTACTATGTACAGTAAAATGCATCATTTTAGGGGGCACAATTTGACAAATTTTCGCAAATTTTTACACCTATCTAAGCACTGTGTAGAACATTTCCATCACCCCTCCCCCACAGATTCACAGTCAATCTTCATCATCTGCCCACAGTGATAGATTAGTCTTTTCTAGAGTTTCAGATGAACAATATCATACATTACATATCTTTTTGTGTCTGGCTTCTTTTGCTCAGCAAAAATGTTTTTGAGATTCATGGACATCAAGGTGTGTCAATAGTTCATTTTTATTACTGAGTAGCGTTCCATTGCATGTGTGACTGTGGTTGGTTTATTCATTCTCTCGTCAGTAAAAATGGGTGTTGTTTCTAGTATTTTTAAAAAATGCCTTTATTAGTGCATTCTGGTTACAATAATAGCTGGGTTCATTTTGACGTAATCCTACAAGCATGGATTTAATTTGCTCCATGTCAGTCCCCAGTCCCCGTCTTTCCCTCCTCTTTTCCTTTCTCCTAGCCCCCTTCCTCTATTCTGTTGGTGTTCCTAGTTTTTAACTATTATAATAAATCTTCCCTGAACATTTGTGGACAATGAGTGCACACAGTTTTACTTCTCTACAAGTGGAAATGTTGGGTCATATATGGTCCCTTGGTATCCATAGGGGATTGATACCAGGGTTCCCTTTAGACACCCAAATCTGTGGATACTCAAGTCCCTTATGTAAAATGGCACTGTATTTGCATATGACCTATGAACAGTCTCCCATATACTTTTTATTGAGAAATATGCTATTTATTATGTATTTGTTCATTTATTTTATTCCCTCACATACTTTTAAGTCATCTCTAGATGACTTATAATGCCCAATACAAAGTAAATGCTGTTTAAATAATTGTCATACCATATTATTTAGGGACTAATGGCACAGAAAAAAGTCTATACTTGTTCAGTGTAGACACAATTGTTTTTCACAATTTTATTTGAATACTTTTGATTTGTGGCCGGTTGAATCTATGTGGCAGAACCCATGGATACAGAGGGCAGACTGTATGTACTTAAGTTTATCAGAGACTGTCAAACTGCTTTCTAAAATGTTTCTAAATTTTACACTTCAATCAGCAAATATGAGGGTGCCCCTCACTCCACATTCTTGCCAATGCCTGTTCAGTCTTTTATTTTACTTTTTAGTTGGGGAATGAATTTATGACAGCCCATTGGGTAGTTGGGGGAATTATAGGGATGACTGGCAAACTTGGCTTTGAGTGGTGTGACCCACCAACTAGTCTGGTGAAGACCCTTGTCCACAGCTGGACTGTGGACCCACTGCCACGGGGATTCTCTGCTGTGCCTCATCTGTGAATCCCTGACTCCTGGGGGAAGTCCAGGATGGGTCTCTCTCACTGGCTGAGCCTTGGTCATGTGGCTTCATCTTGGTCACATGGAATTCTAGAGGCTGGAAGTCAAAAGTCAAGGGTTACATCTGGTGAGATGTCTTTTTGCTGTTGGGGACTCTGCAGAGTCCCAAGGTGGCCCAGGGCATCTCATTGTGAGACAGAACTTGGTTTTTAAATTTTAGCCATTTGCCATTTGCATGGATGCGAGGTGGTATTTCATTGTGGTTAATTTGCATTTTTCTGATGACTAATGACTGAACATCTTTTCATATGCTTATTGGCTATTCATGTATCTTCTGCAGTGAAGCATGTGTTCAAAATCTTTGCCTAGCTTTGAATTGGGGTGCTTGACTTCTTTTTTTTTTTTTTTTGGTGCTGGGGATTGAACCCAGGGCCTTGTGCATGTGAGGCAAGCATTCTACCAACTGAGCTACATCCCCAGCCCACAACTGACTTCTTTTTATTGAGCAATAGGGGTTCTTTTTACATTCTACAGACTCACTCGTGGACCCCTGTGCTTGCATTGATCTCTCCATTTTAGAAAATTTTCAGAGCTCTTTTTTGTTCTGTAAATTCTGTTTGCCTTTGCCACCACTTCTGTTTTGTTCTCCTCAACTCCCGCTTTTCCACTGTGGGTTCCAAACAGAGCCAAGCTGCTCTCAGGAAGAAAGTCTGTGCAGTGGTGGTTCACCTCATTTGTTTCTTTTTCCTCAGAAATTAGTCCTGTATTGTCAGTTGTCTGAAAGTTGTTTCCCACATTTCCTTCAGTTTTCTAGTTGTTTACGGGGGTGGGGTGGGGTGGGGTGGGGTGGGTGTTTTGGACCCTGTTATTCCCTGACTGGAACTTTTTCTTTTCCATTCTTAATGCCTTTAAACAACCCGGCTCCTTCTGTAATGGAAAGTAGACAAATTGAGTAGAAGGAGGTAGCTGTGAGATTGGTTAGATTAGTGGCCCAATGACCTCATCAAACCCAGGGGAAGCTCTCCATCTTTTCTTTTCTGTGTGTATTTGTAGCACTGGGGATTGAACCTAGGAGCATTCTACCGCTGAGCTACCTCCCAAGTCCTTTTAAATTAAAAAAAAAAATTGAAACATGACTACACTTAAACATGGTTTAAGTTGCCCAGACTGGCCTTGAATTTGTGATCCTCCTGCCTGAGGCTCTCGAGATGCGGGGATTACAGGTGTGCACTACCACGCCTAGCCACTCAGTCCACCCCACCTTTTTATTTAACAATATCAAATGTATTCATTTGGTTGCAAATGATCAGAAGTTATTTTAATTTGTGAACAATTAATTGAGGCTTTTGGTATCCATCCCGACTTGAACTTATTATTATTTTGATTCCTTATGGCATTTTCCAACCTCTTGCTTCTGTTGCCACATCTCCAACTGCCTACTCTGATCTGTCTCTTTCTTAAAAGTCCTTAGGGGGGCTGGGGTTGTGGCTCAGTGGCAGAGCGCTTGCCTCGCACATGTGAGGCACTGGGTTCGATCCTCAGCACCACATAAAAATGAATAAACGAAATAAAGATATTGCATCCATCTATAACTAAAAAATATTTTTTAAAAAAGTACTTAGGGGTCTGGGGCTGTGGCTCAGTGGTAGAGCACTTACTTGCCTGGCATGTGTGAGGCACTGGGTTCAATCCTAAACACCACATAAAATATAAATAAACAAAATCAAGTTGTTTTTTTTTTTTTAAAGTCCTTAGAATCATGATCACATTGGCCTAACCCAGATAATCCAGGATAGTTTCCTCATCTCAAATTCTTTAAATGTAATCATATTTGCAAAATCCCTTTTACCATGAAAGGTATCATATTCACAGGTTCCAGGGGTTAGGCTGTGGACATCTTGAAGGCTGTTGTTCAGTCTGCCACAGGATGTGGAAACCTACCTGGTGGGGCATCTGCTCTCTAAAGGGTCATGCCGATTCCTGAGAAGGGGGATAAAAGAACCCAAGGGTGGGCTTTGGAATGGACTGAAGCCTGGGTTGTAGAGGTGGGACCTTGGGTGACAGGGTGGATTCTGGTGAGCATTTTACCAGGGCCAGGCACTTGAGGGTCCTCTCAAGTGCTTCCTTCTCGTTAAGAAACTGAGAGTGGCCACAAAGTCCCTGCCACAGTGGCTGAGGGTAAGACCCCGTGGTCTAGATTTGGGGATAATATCTGAGGCCCTGGGGTGGGGCAGGACAATGTCAGAACTCAGGTTCAAGGCTGAGACTGGAGAACGGGATCTGAACCAGTATTTGGGGTGTGTGTGGGGGGACTTCTTGGGGAGGCAGGGTCAGAAGTCACTTCTTGGTAATCTAGAACTAGGAGGAAGATCAGGTCCTACTGTGCTTTGTACATAGCTTGAAGGTATTCCCCAGAAGTTCATAAGTTGAGATTTAATTCTCATTGTGCAGTAGTAGGAGGGTGGAAACTTAATTTGATGATAATGTTTAGAGGTGGAGCCTTGGGGAGGCAATTAGGACCAGGTAAGCTCATCAGGGTTATCAATCAGATGGTCATTATGATTGAATACTGTCAGCTTTATAGGAAGAGAGAGGCCAGAAGAGACATGTATGCTCCCTTCTCTTGCCATGTGATGCCCCATGTTGTCAGTAAGAGGACCATCACCAGATATGGACCTTCAACCTTGGAATGAACTGTGAGCCAAAATAAACTTCTTTTCTTTGTAAAGTTAGCCTGCCTCAAGTTTTGCATTACAGCAGTTAAAACCAGACTAATACAGGTTCTGTTTGCTCAGGGGCACAGGATGAGTGTAGGTCAGGGGCTAGGGGGGTATATCGTGTATAGATGGTCTGAACTATCTACGTCAGCATCCAGGACTTGTGCCAGTGGGGAAGCAGCTGGGCAGGCCAGGGGCTGGCTCTGGGCAGCCTCATTGAGGCCAACAAGTACCACCTGCAGTGCCAGGTGATCTGGGCACAGAGATGAGAGACTCATAGGAGGAATCAGAGCACGTCAGAGTTGTTGACAGGATTTTGAGAGGCAGGCAAAACGACTAGTCTGGAGAACCCCAGATCTGCAGAAGCGTGGCTAGATCCAGTGTCTGGCCAGGTGTCCACCTCCCAGTCTCAGTCCTGCCTCCCTGCTCCAAGCTGGTGAAGACTCCTGGTGCCCCATGGGGCTCAGTGCTGCCTGAGAAATGGCAGCCAGCATGGGGCCAATGATCCTCAGGCATACAGTAGGATCCCAGTGGCCAAGAACTCCTCGGGGAGCCTGGGAGTGTCAGCACCATGGACCACACCAGGTCTCCAGAGGTTCCAGGAGGAGGGACGGACGAGGAGGACTTCAGGTCTGCCGGATTTGTCTGGAGAGTCCTGCAGTCTGAGCTGCTGCGGGCTCTCCCAGGGCCTTGGGCTTTTCCAGGCTGTCTCCAGGCTCCCTGTCACCTCCAGATGGCCCTGAGTCCACCTGAGCCCTGGGGTCTCACCTGCAAAGCAGTGTGTACAGCCTGGCACATATAGACTTCCTGGGGGATGAGGGTCTGGGGGACTGGATTGGCTTCTGGGGAAGGTGTCGGAGGCAGTGTGCCACCAGAAAGGGTGGCTGGGACATTTATGGCAGAGTGCTATAGTGCCCTCACTCCTGCCACCAGTAGGTGCCAAAAGGGCTGCCTTTTCCCACGCCATCCCAGGCTTTCCTGAAGTGAGGTCCCTGGATGACACAGATGTGGCACATCCTGGTATTTTCCGGACTGTAAATTGCTGTCCATCGCTCCTTTCACGTGATTCCTTCCACAATCCCCTCCATTCTTCCCCCTTCCTTCTCTTTTTCTTTTCATCTCCCGGAGGAAGGAGGAGAAACTAGGCCTTGGGAATGGAGAAAGCTAAAGTCTCAGTGCCTCATGGCTCCAGGCTGTAGAGGGGTTAAGCAGACATATTCTGGTGCAATTGTCCGAATTCTAATCCTGATTCCATGATTAACTAGCTGTGGGAATTTAGCCAAGTTACTTGACCTCCCTGTGCCTTGATTTCCTTAGCTGTAAAGTGGGAATATAATAGTACCTACCTCCTGGGAGGAGAAAATGAGGTAACATGCGCAAAAAAATTTGATTAGGACAGTGCTTGGCACATAATTAACGATCAGTACTGGTTCTCCCTGCCCGAATTCTATACTCTTCCTCCCTCCTCTTTCCCATCCATTGGCCCTGGGCCCATAGGAAGCAGAGCAATAAAGAGAGACCAGCAAGTGCAGGGGGAAAATTTAGATTAGCTAGGAGGCTGAACTTCCAGCCACGGAGCTGGAAGAGGCTAACTGGTTTTGAGTCTGGATACTGCAGTAACCTAGAGAATTCCAGCATCCGACCACGCTGCTGGAAGGCCCAGCATCCAGACATCATCGAGGTGTCCTCTTTGCTCCTCCTTCGCAGCTAGAGGTTCCTACCTGAGTTCACAGAGGGGGGAGGAGCCTGAGACAAAGCCTCTGATTGGCTGCTTTCATGGCAGCCTGTGTCAACTTCCGGGAAGGGGTGGGGCAAAAGCTGTTTGGCTAAACCTCCCACAAATTCTTGCCTAGGTTAGAGGAGGAGGGAGGTAGGGTCTTTCCTAGTCGTCTGGGCTGGTTTGTGGAGTCCTAGGGGTGGAAGGTGATGGGCCGGAGGGCGCTGGGAGACCTCGGGGGCTGGAAGCTGACTCTTGTGGACTGGCGATTCCATTTAAGATGCTGCACACAGTCAGACCTTTTAATGATGGGGTCTTAGTGGGGTGTGCTCGGGGAGAGGGACCCGTGGGAAGCGCTTCCCTGAACCACAGCCCCCACACTTAGGCCGTCACCCTCTTCCCCTCCTTGTGTGGGGAGCTGGAGGGACCGTAGGACCCTCACTCCACTTCGGGCCGTGTGATGCCCTTTTGGTCCTCAGAGTCCGTTCTTCTGTGCTGAGGTCCGGAGTGGGACCATCTGCTTCTGCTGCTCTTGCTGCTGTTGCCTCCGTTTGCCTCTCCTCCTGGGGGCAGGAAGATGGATCTCTGTGTATTCAACCCCCAGGCCCGGACTGGTAGGTCAGAGGTGCCCTCCACTGGGTGTGCCCAGCCACCTTCTCTCCGCCCAGCATCTATTGCTCCTGGAGCTGGGAGCCCCAGGGATTCCAGGAGAATCTTAGCTGGTTGGAGACAAAGGGACAAAGAGCCCTATGCCACCCCTACCTGGGTGTGTGACCTGGGTAAGTTCCTGCTCCTCTGTGAGAGAGGACCCACCTGCCCTTCAGGTCCTGCACAGTATCCGGCAGTGGCTGGCCCAGGGTCTCTGGCAGGAGCGCAGTGGCAGCACTGGCAACCACGGGGACAGCGCCGTAGATGAAGAGAGGAATGGTGGGGTAGAGCTCCGCGGTCATGCTCACCAGGGGGCTCACGATGCTGCCCACTCGGGCCATCATGCTGCCCATTCCCAGGCCTGTCTGCCTGTGGGATCGGGGCGGGGCATTTGTTAGCATGATTGATGAAGTTCTGGCCACTCTGGAGTAGAGCAGCTCAGCCCCAGCCCAGGGCCTGTTCCCCAACTGATTTGAAGATGAATTTGACAGTTCTTTTTGGTGATTTTTTTTTTTTTTAAGGGAAGTTGGGAGGCCTCTGGCCAGAGAATCAGGACACTTGTGATCGAATATTATCTCTGCTTTTAAGTTTCTGTGTGACCTTGGGCAAGTCCTTGTTCCTCTCTGGGCTTCAGTTTCCTTATTTGTCAAATGAGATGGTTGCATTAGACCCAGGGTTCTCAGACTGCTTGAAGGATTTTCGAGTCACAGGTGCCTCAGCCCCTCCAGACCTATTGGATTTGGATCCCCAGGGAAGGGGCCTGGAATCTGCATGTTTGAGAATGTGCTAAGAAAATTCTCTATGAGAGAAGAGCTTAAAAACATTGATTCAGGGGGCTGGGGTTGTGGCTCATTGGGAGGGTGCTTGCCTAGCATGCATGAGGCACTGGGCTTGATCCTCAGAACCACATAAATGTAAAATAAAGATATTGTGTCCACCTAAAACTAAAAAATAAATATTAAAAGAACACATTTATTTAAAAGGCAGACTTCATAGGGCCTAAATTTAAATGAAAGCTTCATTTCTCATTAGCTGTGTAATCTTGGAGAAATAACTTCTCTGGGTCTCAGTTTTCACCTTTGTAAAATGGAAATAATGCTACTACCTGCCTCAGTGACTGGCTATGAGGATGAAGTGAGCTAATATTTGTAAATAGTTTAAGATGGTGCCTGGCAGGCACATAGGATAGCTTTGTACTGTTATTCTTTCCACTGAAGTCCCATAAGGGCATAGGAAGGTATCTGTGACCCCTCATCCCAAGGGGCCAGAGGAAGCCAGACACTTCTCTGACATCTCATGTGAATTTTGAATTCCCTTCTGAACATAGACAGACGTTTCTCATTCCTTGAGGAAACAATACCCTTCTTGCCCAATCTTGGCACTCAAAAAAAGCAGAGCTTGTATATGTGTACTGCTGGCATATCATCAGGTATGTCTACTGTGGTAGGAGATGACCTTCATGTTTGTGTCATTTTTGGTTTAAGGCTCCCTACCCTGCCCAACTCGGTGACTCTTTTGAGGTCTTCTGGGATCAGATCAGGGCTGGGCAGCCACATTTGTGTTAGTGAGACTGAGAAGGGTGTATTGAGTGACTATTATGTGCCTTCAACTGGTGAGTGTTGGGAGGGGGACTGGACTAGACTGTGCTCTGGGGTCCAACCTGTGTGCAGAGGAGTCTTTCCCCAAGCACAGGCTCACACTCACCGTATCACTGTGGGGTACAGCTCGCTAGTATACAGGAAGATGCAGTTGAAGGAAGCAGCCAGGCAGCCTTTCCCCAGCACAGCGAGGGAGGTACGGACAATTGTCTGGTCTGGAGAGAAAGGAGGGGGAACAGCGGGAGCTTGGAAGTGGGGGATTGGAGGCATTGGCCTCTCCGTCTTCTGAGAAGTTGAGTCATGGCTGGGGATGGGGCTGAAGAG
The DNA here is from genome assembly GCF_047511675.1 of Marmota flaviventris. Lineage (NCBI taxonomy): Eukaryota > Metazoa > Chordata > Mammalia > Rodentia > Sciuridae > Marmota > Marmota flaviventris. The sequence goes on along the minus strand of NC_092506.1, from coordinate 10,072,175 downwards.
GAAGGGCCAAGGTGCTTATGGGTGCTCACCCTGGGGTATCACCCCATTCACCAGGATGCAGATGCCTGCCAGCAGCAGTGAGGCCATCTGTGCAGGCCGGCGACCCAGAGAGTTGATGATAAGGAAGCAAACAAATTTAGCAGGCAGGTCCACCGCTCCAAAGATCACCTGGATTAGGTAGATGCTGACCCCAAAGTTCTGCAAGTCCATGACCAGCCCATAGTAGGCAAAGCTGGTGGCAAACCTAGGGGGAAGGGAGGAGGGGGAAGGAGTTCTTAGGGAAGCTTAAAGGAGGTGGCTCTTTTAAATAGTGGGGTGGGCTGCATTTGGTACCCTGCTTAAGGACCTGGAATTCCATCTTGGCATATTTAAACTGAAGTTTCAGTATGGGGGCAGTCCTCCAATACGCCACATTTTCCAATCTTGTGATAAAGAGGTTCTCCAGCGTGCTGGGGGAATTTTCATTTGTTGCTACGTAGGATTTATGTGGTTTTAGCCTTTATCTTGTCTAATGATGCTGGGCTGAGGGAGGGCAGGTGGTTATCCAAGCCACATCTTTAGGTCTGAGGTGTTGGGAGAAGCCAGGACAGCCTGGGACCTGTCCATGGTCCTGGGACAGATGTTGTGAGATGTTAGGAGCCTACAAAATGAGGCTCAGGTTTTTTTTTGGATAGAACCCACAACTGAGAGGAAATCCAAAATTGGAAGCCAATAATTCTTTGGCAGGATTGATCCTTCTGACCACAATCTTCTAACTGCTCTGGGATTGCCATGGTGTTGGGAAAGGGGGTAAGAAGAAGGAAAAGGGGGAATGTTGCAAAGGAAGATTTTTGGCTTATATCATCCATGACCCCAGTGTCCTTGTGGCGGTGGGTGTTAGCTCTCTTACTCTCTCACTGTCTCTCCCAGTGCCTGTGCTTTTGGAAGGCACTACCAGGCCAGTAAAGCCTCTGAGTGTTTTTGCAAACCACACTGGCCTCTGCCAGCATGATGTAATTCTTTTGACTCTGGAGGCCACTGGTCCTGGTGAGATGCTTTCGTCTTTGAACAGAGTTGGGGAAAGAAGAAGCTTGGGAGACTGAGATCCAGCTTGGGGACTAGGGCTCAGTTGAAGCTGGGGCCAGGTCCACTGACTTTCCCTCCCTCTTGTCTGTCTCTCTCATTCATAGCATCCACCCCCTCCCCAGCCTGCCTTTTGCTCTTGGTCAGTCTGTCTGACTGTCAATGTGTCCATCTGGGCCTACCACAACATGGAGAGGCAGAGGAAGAGGCGACGAAGGGTAGGGCAGCGCAGCAACTCCATGGCTGAAGCCTGGCTCTTGCCCATGGTCAGCTCTTTCTGCAGACTGGTCCGGAGCACCTGATAGGATGGGAAGGGCCCAGGGCCTGAGTTCCTCCCAGGGGATCCTCTCTCAGAGAATCCCTCTGGGTCCTGGGTCCTGAGTCTTGGGTTTGGGACTTGGGCTGGGTGCCCTGGTGGGGTGTTGTGGGAGGTCTCAGGGGCTCTCACCTCCATACTTAGCTTGGCCCCTTCTTCTTGCTTCCCATTGATCTGAGCCACTCTCTGCAGGGCCTTCAGGGTGAGGTCCAGTCTCCCAGAGGAGGAGTACCAGCGGGCAGACTCAATGAAGAACCTGGCAGTGGGGATGGGCTTGGGTGTTGGTGTGGCTTTGGTTGCAGTTAGCTGGGCTGGACTTTCTAAGGATTTCATTTAAGGTTGGGAGCCCAGGAGTCTTTCCAAATCCCTCTCTGTGATCATAAGGCAGTGCCCAGTTTTGCAATGATTCATCCCCAACCCTAAGTTCAGCTCTTGGGTGCTAGGTAATGGGTGCAGGGCAGGCAGTTGGAGGACTGGGGGAAGCCAGAGAACTAGATAACCCTGGGCAAAGCCTTCTCCCTACAGCCTTGGTTTTAGCATCTGCCACATGATGCCATGGATTGGGTTTGGCTTTCTGGCTTTGACCAACTCTGGGGTGGGGTGTGTGCCTAGCTCTGGGAGTGGTCCTGTCTCTTGGAACCCTCTGGGCTCTGTGGCGCGGCCTCCCACCCCAGGCTCCACGCACCAAGAGTAGATGAAGAAGGCAAAAAAAGGTGCAGAGACCAGCAGCTGCAGGTGGCGCCAGTGGGGCACAGCATAGGCCAGGCCGGCCAGGAGGAACTGGCCCAGGCTGTAGACATAGCCAATCAAGGTGCCCACGTAGGCGCGTGTGTGGATGGGCATCCACTCCACATCTGCAAAAGGGGTTGGAACAGGGAGGTGTGACTAACAGGGCTGCTAGGTGGGAAAAGACCCACTCCTCCTCCCAACCTCAGTCTTTCCCAAGGCTCCGTGGATGATGCATCAAATGAGCTTGGGTGCCAGGGTAAGGAAGTGGGGGACTTTGGGTAGAGGAAGGGATGGAGATGTGGGCTCAGAATCCCCAGGAACTGCCTCCCACTTTCCCCTCCCCCACCTATGATCCCAGAGCCCCCTTTCCCTTCAGAGCATCTCTGCCCACTCAGTCTATCCCCAGTAGCAACTCCTCTCCTTCTCCTCAGCCCTGGGCTGAGTTTCCCTTCAAGTGGCCAAAGAAGTGGGTTTTCTCCATCTTGGAGCATCAATTGAGATGGGAGTGGGATTCTCAAATGTCCTGTCCCAGTCCTAGCACAGTCTGCTAATTCTTTTAGTCCAGAGAATTCCACATCCTTGAATTTCTTTCTGGGCTTGAGGAATGACCGTGGATAAGTCCCTTCCCTTCTTCCCAGGCTTGGGTTCCTCACTGAAAAAGCAATGTGTCTGATCTATCAGAGGAAGCACATTGACGGCCCATGAATGATCATTCTTAGTGCCATATGTGTTTGGTCTGTATGTCGGCTTGTCTATGTTTAGAAATATTAGATCTAATGCAACATAAAAAATCTGGGATATTTTACATTAATCAAAAAGGAGGGGTAGGATCTGATGCCCCTAGGACCTCTTGGCTGGAGCAGTGTGTCTGTGGTGTCTCTGGATGGGATGTGCCTATTATTTGGATACAGTCTTCACCACTCCCTCATGCCTCCTGTACCTGGCCTGCCTCAGTCACTTACATGACCTGCTGGCTTTAACAGTGGAGTCCCCAGTCTCATTTCTAAATGAGGGGTGAGGACAGCCAAGCCTGAGAAGGAGGTTGTCATTACTGGCTGTTGGGGTAGACCCAAGAGAGAGGCTGGAGGGCAGGCAGGGCTCCGGAGGGAGGGGTGGGCTGAGAGATGAGGTGGAAGGGATCTGGACAGAGGGCAATGGGTGGGGGAGGATCCTCACTCAGTGTCATGCAGTTGAGGGAGATGCTAGCCAGAGACATGCCCGAGATGAGCCGGAAGGCACAGTAGACCGGGAAGTTGGGAGCATAGGCTGCACAGGTCCCCGACACGGCTGTTTGTAGGTAGTTCAAGATCAGCACCTTCCGCCTGCCCAGCCTGTCATGGGAGGGAAGACCTGTAGCAGAGGCCTGGAGAGGCATGTCTGCCCTGGGCTGAGGGCCTTTGAGGGCCTCCTGAAGTGTTGTGAGTCTACTGCTGCTGTAGGTCCTCAAACCAGCCCCAGTGGGAATGCAAGCCTCCCACCCAGGGACCTGAGTCCAGTCAAGGGGCTGTCAATTCCAGCCCAGCCCTTTGGCCTTACCCAGGACTGACCTGTCCGCCAGAGAGCCGAACACCATGGCTCCCAGCAGCACTCCCACCATGAACAAGGACTGGGCCAGCTGGCGTAAGGCCCTGTGAGAGCACACAAGGTTCCACTGCAGAGAGAGGGTGGCGAGAACAGGCAGAGATGAGCCCGGAGCCCTTACCCTCCTCTAGGTTGGTCCTCAGGGCCCACATCACCCTCCTCCCTGACAATTCCTTTTCTTCTTTGCCTTTCTGGTCCTGGGAGCTGAGAGCAATTTTTTTTTTGCCGGGGGTACTTACTGGGGATTAAACTCAGGGACACTTGAACACTGAGCCACACCCCCAGCCCTATTTTGTATTTCATTTAGAGACAGAGTCTCACTGAGTTACTTAGTGCCTCACTTTTGCTGAGGCTGGCTTTGAACTCGCGATCCTCCTGTTTCAGCCTCCTGAACTGCTGGGATTATAAGACGTGGGCCACTGTGCATGGCGAGAGCATTTTTTAAAACTCAGAAGTTCTCACATCTGTTTTTGGTTTTAATTTTACAAAGTCTCCAGTCTTGAATCCCTTTTTTGTCTTCTAATTTTGGCCCCTGGAGAAGTTGAGAGTCTGTGTGTGTGTGTGTGTGTGTGTGTGTGTGTGTCTGTCTGTCTGTCTGTCTCGGAGGGGAAGGCAGAGTCTGGATGGTGTGTGGGAGGGGGAGTCCAGGTACTCACCTCAGTTACGATGGTTGAAGGGAAGGTGCTGTTGTCATAGATCCAGCCATCAGTGCAGGGCTCTGTGTCCTCTGTGCTGTTGGCTTCTGTGCCACTGGCAAAGGGCAGTCCTCGCTGCGGGGAGGTGAAGCGGAGGCAGGACTCAGGCCGCCCCTGCCCGTCCCGGGGCAGCCAGGCCTCCAGCGCCCCGTCCTCACTGAGGTTGGCGTGGGCAGGTGGGCGGCAGTGGTGTGGGGGGATGGCGGCAGTGAAGTTCTGCAGGGTGTTGTGGGAGGCCATCAGGATCAGAGGGAGGACCACCAGGGTGACCTGGATCAGCTGGAAGCGGCCGACACCCCCCACCTGCTTCAGGAGGTCATTGAAGGCCATGAGGCCAGGCCAGGCCAAGTGGCTGGAGGCTGAGGACTTCCAGTACCAACACTCCGTCTGTCTGTCTGCCTGCCTGCCTGTGGTTCTCTGCCTGAGAAGCAGGGCTGCTACTGCTTCCACAGCTGAGTGGCTCCTGGAGCTGAAACTGAGCTGGCTCTGTGGGGGGACTGCGGCCTGGGGGCTGCCCCTCCTTCTCTTCCCTTCTCCTTATTCTGTCCCTCCCTTTCTCTGGCAGCTTTTTCTCACTTTTCGGGGTCCGGATGGCTCAGCTTTCAGGGTCTGCTGGAGCCCTCATCCTTACATCGGCAGGTTTTAATCCTTGGCCTGGGGAGAATGAGTTAAAGTGTGACTTGGTATCAGAAGGATTAACCCTCTGAGTATTCCCTGTGTCCGTGGAATTTCTCCAAGTGAGTATAAAGGGCAGGAGAGGGTGGATGGAAGTGGGAGTGGAAAGAGGAGATGGGAGGGTCCAGCTGGGCGTCTGAGAGCAAAAGGGGACAAAGTGGGACGCCGTTGCCTTATTTATAGTGGGCTCTGGGAAACACGGGGGTCTCTTGAAGGGTTTTTGTCTTTTTTTAGTGGACAGAGTCCAAACAGTCTGTCTCTGGGAAGGGTTGCCAGAAAACATCCAGGGGGCCCAGTTGTGTGAACTTCAGATCGATGAATAATTTTACAAAGTCTGAGTATATTCCTAATGTCGTGGGACATACTTATGCTAAATAATTATTCATTGATTTAAAACTCAAATTCAACTGGGCATCTTGTATTCTTATTTGGTTAATTGGGTTACTCCAATCTGCTCTTCTAGGGACAGCTTATCTCTATTCTTCTTCTTCTTCTTCTCTGGACAGCTCACATCTTATAGGACCACAGCTTTGTTCACTTGGAGGAAACAACAGATGTCAAAGGCTGCTCTTGAAGGAGTGGGACTAAGACCGACGTCACACATCACGTGGGTTTGTTTTTCTGGAGTCTCGGCTTTCACCTTCCTCGTTCACGTCTTTCCCTTTGTCAGGTCTCCTGTCTGTGGGATTTTCTTTTTTAAACAATGAACATGAATTTATTTTATTTTTAGCGACAATTCTAAGATATCGCTTGAATTCCGCCAACAGTTTTTGGCTCCCACGTCCTGGTCACTCATGATCAGGGCAGTGCTGCACTCTGATTGGTTGGGTTTCCACGGGCTCTGATTGGTTAGATCACGGATCAGGGATGCTGAGAGAGCAGGTTGCTGCGTTCTGTTTTTGATTTGCAGAGTGCATATTATGTAAAACATGGACTCTGGAATTAGTGGGCGTGGATCCAGGTCCTCACTTCACATTCACTGGCTGTGTTACAAGGTGCAAGTTGGTAAACTCCTCTGTACTTCATTGCCTCACTGAATTGTGTAGGGTTAAGTGAACTAATACAAGTAAAGAGCATTAAGAACTTCTAGCCAGGTGTGTGGTGGTGCACACCTGTGGCTCCAGCTGTTTGGGAGACTGAGGCAGGAGGATCAGTTGAGCCCAGGAGCTAGAGACTTGCTTAGGCAACATGGTGAGAACCCATCTCAAAAAACAAAGAAAAACCAAGTGCTGTGGTGCCTGTAATCCTGGTGGCTTGGGAGGCTGAGGCAGGAAGACCATGAGTTCAAAGCCAGCCTCAGCAAAAAGTAAGGCGCTAAGCAACTCAGTGAGACCCTGTCTCTAAATGAAATAGAAAAAAGGGCTGGGGATGTGGCTCAGTAGTCAAGTGCCCCTGGGTTCAATCCCCAGTACTGAAAAACAAAACAAAACAAACCAACCAAACAAAGAAAAACCAAACCCAAACAAATGAACAAAAAAAGAAGTTTCTGCCCCATAGCTTGGTGATTTTGAACCCTTTCTATTTGTTTCTGGTAGGAAGGTGAGATTATCATATGGATTTTAGAAAATAAAATAGGTTTAAGCATATCATTATAAACAGTAATTCTCCACTGGGGACCATTTTGCCTCCCTTCAAGGGACATTTGGTCATGTCTGGAGACATTTTTGGTTGCCATGCCTGGAAGTGGGTGCTATTGGCTTGTGGTGGGTAGAATCTGGTGGTGCTATGAGGCTTCCAACAATGCACAGGAGAGCCCCACAGCCAAGAATTATCCTGATCTAAAATGTCAATGGTGCTGGGGTTGAGAACCCCATCCTAAACAATGTTTCTGAACTTTTCTGTACAGTGATCAATCTCATACCTGTTTGGCCAAGAAAATTCCAGTCATACAAATAACTCCTAACAAAATATTCTTCAGAACGTCTACACTCTCTGAAGGAACTTTGGATTGGGCAAAGGGGAAGTAGGGGAGGGGAGGGGGTATGGGGGTAGGAAAGATGGTGGAAGGAGACAGACATCATTACCTTAGCTAGGTACATGTATGATTGCACAAATGGTGTGTCCCTACTTCGTGTACAACCAGAGAAGTGAAAAATTGTGCTTCATTTGTGCACAATGAGTTGAAGAACATTCTGATGTCATGTATAACTGATTAGAACAAATAAAAAAAGAATGTCTACACTCTCTTTTGAGTAGGGAAGATGTCTTACAAGGTGAGTAATAGAGACATAGAAATTCTCTTTCCTGCTCTGCTTAAGTAGAGCAGAGTAGCTTCCACAGTACTGCAGTTCTGTCCCCGCCCAGGTCTACTCAGCCATTTTCTCCACTGGGGTAGCCAAATCAAGACCCTGATCTCTCTGGGTCCAGTCTAGTAGTCTTCTCTGGTGTGTGTGTGTGTGTGTGTGTGTGTGTGTGTGTGTGTGTGTTTGTACTGGGAATTGAACTCAGGGGCACTCAACCACTGAGCCACATCCCCAGCCCTATTTTGTATTTTATGTAGAGACAGGGTCTCACTGAGTTGCTTAGGCTGAGGCTGGCCTTGAACTCGTAATCTTTCTGTCTCAGCCTCCTAAACTGCTGGGATTACAGGCATGTGCTACCACGCCCAATTTTGCTGTGTTTTAATTTGGTTGTTGGTCATGGCCTACCATTCTAGACCTTTCTTTGCCCTGTATGGTGTCTTTCTGTTTTGGGTCTCTGGCTTTTCCTCTCCTTCTGACTTTTGCTACACCATACTACATCAGCTATGTTGGCCTATGTCTAAATACAAGGGATTGATTAAGGTTCCATAGTTTAATAAGAGATAGCCCAGGCCCTATACAAATTAGCTGATGCAAAGGGTCATGGGGGGAGGGTCTTTCTCAATTCTTCTAGGCAGAAATCTCCAAGTCTCGCTGTTGATGGGAAGCAGTGTAAAATCAAGATGCTGTGTTTATGTAAATTGTACTTTTGTGTAGTTCCATTGTCCATTGAGACCATGGGATACACAATGCTCAGATTAGTTCAAAACTTTTCTAACTCCAAAGCTGGGTTCTAAACTGCTGCTCCAGAGGCGTAGACTGCTCCACAGAAAGGGTTTTGGATTATCTGTCCTTGCATGTACAGAAGAGAATAGGGGAGAACCAGAGGGGGACGTGATTCAGCTAGCCTCCCCCTCCCACCCACTGTTGGTTCTGGACTGGGTCCAATGGGTGTCCAGATGCCTGACAACATTCTCCAGGCCAAGGTATATAAGAGCTTGTGGCCTGGGGATGCGGGGACAGCTGGAAAAACAGCTTGGGGGCTGCAGGGCCAATCTCCTGCCAGGACTTGGTACCCCTGAGGGGGAGTAGGTGGAGTACTGGGAGCAGCAGGGGTGATGGGCCCTTGCAAGCACCCTCCTTCTACAAACCTGTGCCTAACCCTGCCTTGAAGAACTCCCTTCTCAGTCCCTGACCAGCTCCAAGCCTGGATGAGTCCAGAAAAGGTTCCACTGGAGGCTTCAGGGACTGAATTGTGGTTTGGATCATTGTGATCAGCTCCCAGGATCATTAGAGTAGCAGAGGGATTCCCCAGCAGCCTCCCAGTTCAAGGAGAGCTTCTGATGCAAACGCTCCCATGGCAAATGATTTATAGAGCTGGGAATTATCCCTTGGGGACCTTCTGGATCACTAAAAACTTAGAATTGGATTCCCCTGGGCTAACTGGCATGTGGACTTAGATTCTGGCTGTGTTCAGTCGGAAAGCATCAAACCTGGGAATTTCCTATTATTCCAGAGCCACAGAGTCACACACCATCAGAGCTGAAAGGTGTGATTCAGGTAAAAACAACTCACTGTGTGGATAAGGAGACCAGAACCCAGAACAGGCAAGAAGTTTGTCTGTATAGAACCCAGCTCGCTCAACTCTGCTGTTCTTCCCACCATGCTAGCCACCATCACTCTCTCTCATTTTCTGGGATAAGTATTGACTTTGTACAACTTTATTCTGTTTTGTGGATTTAAAGTATGAACTACATGTGATTTTGATTACTTTGTGAGACTTTTCAAATAAATAATTTGCAGATCAAATAAAGCACTCTTGCTCAAACCTGCCCAAGCACGAGTTTGAAATGACCCCAAGAGTTCAGCAGACTCCACGTGCTGCTGACCCCACAGCAACCTTCTGAGCAAGGAATTCTGACCAAACTGAGCTTTGCGCCTTGTGCCTAGGCTATCCTACTGGCAGACAGTGCAGGTATTATAAATCCATCTGAAGACTGCCACTTGAAGTCTAATATGAGGCCAGTGACCCATGAGGACTCTGCCTCATGGGATTCATTGAGCCAGTTGGAGTCCCCACTGTAGTACAGAGGAGGGAGAGGCAGCAGGAGGAGCTGAGGTTGGAGGGGAATCAGCACTGGTGGAGAAAAGGAGAAATGAAGATTTGGTGGGGTATTCTGACCAGCAAGCCAATTGATTCTAAGTCTTGATCATGTAACTAGGAAGTGTCCTCCTCTCCTTCACTAGGTGCAATAAGCATCGTGAAAAGCACCCTTTCCTGTGTGGCTGGGTGACAGGCTGGTCACCTGTCCCTTCCCTGACTTACTCCCCTACTTCCTGCTCCTTTGGATTGCCTGCCAAATAAGCAAATCACATTCAAATCCTTGTTGTGGGGGTCTGCTTCTGGTAAAACCCACACTAAGATACAATTACAATCACGATTCAGCGTGTGATAACCAGGGCACCTAACCCAGGCTCTGGGGAGCCACAGAAGGTTTTTTGGAACAAACAATACAAGCTGAGGCCTTAAGGATGACTTGGGGTTAACCCAGTATAGTGGAGGTTGGATGGGGAGAAGTCCACTGCTGGTGGACTCGGGAATTTTGTTACAGCAACAGAAAACAGACTAATAAACTCTATTTTTCAGACCCTAGACCAAAGAAATTGGATGAGATTGAGTTTTAGGGTGCAAGGTAGAGGGTGTTAAAAACTGAAGTTGTTGAGGAGGGTTGGGTCTGATCCTGATGAGCCTTGTAAGAGAGTTTAAACTTCATCCCAATGGGAAGTCACCAAAAGATTGAGGCAGGGATGCAATACAATCTTTCTTGCATTTATTAAGTGCTCTTTCAAATCTCTAAATACAGATTTGAGAGTAGTCATTAGCTCTGTGGTTGACAATCAATCTCTGGAGTATGTTGAAGTTGTCCATTATGGTAGCCAAGAGCCACTACTGAGTGCTTGAATTGGGCTGGTCCAAATCAAGCTATGCTGTTGGTGTAAAATACATACCAGATTTTGAAGGCTTAGTATGAACTTAAAACTACAAACTATTTCATTAATAACTTTTATATCGATTGATGTTGCGATGGTAATATTTAGGTGTGTTAGGCTGAGTAAAATGTATTTTTCATATTTAGTATATTATTAAAATGATTTTCATCTTTTTCTTTTCATTTTTAAAAAATGGCTGCTAGGAAATTTCAATGAAAATTTATACAGATGGCTCATATTATATTTCCATTGGAATGTGAGAGGCAGAAGTCCTGGGGAAAGATTTCTGAGAGATGTCAGTGCTTAAGAAATGATAGAGGAAGAATTGCTGCTTTTGGAATTGTTTAGTAATGAGGAACAAAACTCCCTCAGCTTAAACAAGAAGAGAAATTTATTTGGAGAATTCAGGGCTTCTTAACAGAACTCAGTGACAGATAGTGCATCCAGGGCTGATAAGGAACAGGGACTTGGAATTCAGTAAAAACCATTATAAATAGTCTTGTCATTTTTTTTTTTTTAATGTCTGGGTCCATGGAGCCTCTTTTTCTCTGTGCATCTCTGTTCTGCTCTTTTTGCTACTGTCTTTCTGTGCTCTGAGCCAGCCCAAATTCATGCTAACCTGCCTTCCCAAAGCAAGTACCAAGAGATGGATGGAACCCTCTGCTATGGTTTGGATGTGATTTCTCCCCCAAAGTTGCATGTGTTGGAAGACTGGTCCTTAGTGGTGTTTGGAGGTGATGAAACCTTTAAGAGACTGGTGGTCACTGGGGTGTTGCCTTTGGAAGGAATTAAAATAGTTCTTACAGGACCCCAGTTCCCACAGAAGCTGGTTTTTATAAAAACAACAATTCTGGCCCCCCGAATCTCTGGTTTCCTGTCTTATCAAGAGATCTCATCTACATGTGCTCCCACTATTGTGTTGTCATCTGCCTTGGGGTCCTTACTAGAGGCTAAATAGATTGGGCTACCTCATCTGAGACTTTCAGCTTTCAAAGCTGTGAGATAAATAGGGCTCTTTTCTTTATGAAGTATCCAGCCTTGGGAATTTTGTTACAGCAACAGGAAACAGACTAATACATTCTACCTCAGATCTCAGACCAAGAGGGAGCATGTGATCAATGAGATTTGGATCTAGAGTGCCTTCTGGTCTAGTTAGTCACAACAAGAAGTAGAAGGTCATGAAACTGTTTGACTAGCAGACCTTTGAAGAAGGAGTGGGGGCAGGACAGACAAAGTGACCAAGTGACTCTCATTTATCAGAACCTTTGAAGAGCATAAGAAGGAGCAGCCAGTTCATGGGAGGGAGCTGCGAACATGCAGTGAGGTGTGGATGCAGCACAGGGAGATGATGAGTGTCCCTAATGAAAGCAGTGTCAGAGAAGAAGGGGGCGGGAGCTGGAGTGTATGGGGAGGTGAATGTAGTTAGAAAGGAGATGTGGAGGAGGCAATATATAACTTATATTGTTATAAAGTACCCAGCCTCTCCCTTATGAGGTGTGGCTTTAGAGAGAAGAAAGAGACAGTGTAGCCCCTGGAAGGAGCTCTGGCTTCCAGGGAGGCTTTTGGATTTTGTTAAGATGGAAGAGGCCTGAGGCCTTTTGCTGTGACTAGAGAGAACCAGGGAACAGTGTGGCAGAAATAGACAATTCTGCCACGGCTATGGCGGTCTCAGTTAAGTAGGAGATAAAACTGACAGCACTGGGCCTGTGGTTGGGTCATGGATCAGATATTGGGACACACAGGGGAGGAGAGTCAAGACTGTAAGGGCCCCAGCTTCTGTTTGCAGCCACTCTGGGCTTGTTTGATCATCTGCTCCCACGCGTGCGAGGAACATGTAGAGACACACACTGTTTCCAAGCACAGGTCAGATGGGCACATACCTCAAAGCACTTGCACAATCATGCTGATACGGTCTGAATGTCCCCCAAACTCATGTTGAAACTTAATCCCTGTTGTGGTGGTATTAAGAGGTAGGACATTTTGGGAAGTGATGAAGTCATAGGGATCCTGTTATGGTTTAGATGGTAAATGTCCCTCAAGGACTCATGTGTTGAAGGCTTGGATGTAGCAGATGGCACTATTGGTAGGTGGTGGCACTTTTAGGAGGTGGAGCCTAGTAGAAAGAAGTTGGGTCGGGGGGGTGTGCCCCTGAGTCCCCTTCCTCTCTCTCTGCTTCCTGGTGTTCATCAGGTGAGCTGTGCTCCACCACGTGTTTCCAGCCGTGATGTTCTGCCTTGGCCCCAAAGCAAGGGGGCCAAGTGACTATGGACTGAAACCTCTGAACCATGAGCCAAAATAAATTTTTCTTGCTTTTAAGCTTTCATCTCAAGTATTTGCTCATAGTGACGCAAAGCTGACTGACATAGCTCTGTTTCCAGATTTAGATTTCTGCCCTTGCATTATTCTGACACATGGGGAAGAAGCAAGAAGGGCCTCACTAGACATTGAATATTGGTGCATTGACCTTGGATTTCCCAGCTTTCAGAACTGTAAACAATAAACTTATATTGTTATAAAGTACCCAGCCTCTGGCAGTCTGTCATAACAGCACAGACTAGGACATATGCACATGTTCACATCTACCCAACTTGCATATAACCAGGTGTCCATATCTGTATGTACATCCAGGCACAGATGGACAGATGTGTGTGCTCTCATATTCACATGGTACGGGTCTCCTTCCTTACCTCCATTTCTGAGTGGCATGGTTTAAATTCTTTACTGCTGTTTATTGAAATTTCCCATTGAAGAAAAGAATTGGGAACAAGAAGAAGAAACTATTAGGACTGATTCAGGGGATCTCAGGAGAACAAGGCTGGGACACCAGGGGAAGGCTGGGACACAGTGGAAAAAGGATAGACAGAAGAATGGCAGGGAGGATGAGTGCAGGGGTGTGGCTCGAACTTGGGACTGGCCAGGGATGGGATGGGGACTCTGTGAAGGAGGTGGTGGTGGAGATGCCTTCACTGGCTTCTCCAAAGGCTTTTTCCTGGGAGCATGGACCCATCCTGGCCCTCCCCCCAACCTCCAGGGTACCCACGGAGCCCAGAGACAGGCAGGATCTTGGCGGGGATCAGTCTCTGGAGGACTGGGAAAGGAGGGTCCCTTGTCCTCAGCTGGGGTCCCGGCCTGATTCACAAGGCTTCAGAGGGATCCTCTGGGATGCCTTTTCTGCTTCTGGCTCCTGCTTTCTCTTCTTTCCTTGATGGCGCCTAGAGACAGAAAGTTCAGGAAAACCTGAGCCCTGATCTGTTTTCCCCAGGCGGAGCCCTGGTGGGGGCCAGAGGCGGAGAACTCACCAGTTTTGCACATCTTCGATGGTCTCTGGCAGGGGCCGATTGAGAGTCTCAGGCAGGAAGAAGGCAGCACTGCCTCCCAGTAGGGCCATGGTCCCGTAGATGACATTGGGGATGAAGGGCTTCACCTCACCCGTGATTTTCACCAGTGGGGCTAGCATGCTTCCCACGCGGGCCCACAGGTTATTAATGCCCATACCTGTTTGCCTGGGGGGCGTTTAGAGAGGGTTGGCAGCCTGTGTGTGGGGTTCTTAAAGGATGGCCTTGGGACCCCTGGGTTGGGGGGTAGGAGGATGCCACACTCCCATCTGGCCCTGTATCCTTTGGCTGGGCCTTTCCCAAATCCAGCACCTACCGGACAACTGTGGGGTAGAGTTCACTCGTGTAGAGGAAGAGGCAGCTGAAGGAGCCAGACAGGCATCCCTTTCCAAACACAGCCAGCGCTGTCCTCAGGATCTGCATGTCTGCAGAGGGAAGAAAATGTGGAGGACCTTGGAGTTAAGGAGGACTCAAGTATTCTTATTCTTTAGCAGACTTTGCCTCCTCTTTTGCTTTGGCGGCCAGGAAGCTCATACCCCAACTTAAAGGTAGTAGCCCCTCTGTTATTCCTAATGCTTTGCATGCTTGACACATGTCCTGCTGTGTTTGTGTTTTCCCCTGGCCCCAATTCCTATTCCCACTTAAACTTGTTCTTGTTCTAAAATACCTCAAGTTCTTTTGGAAGGATGTACATGCATCAGTAAACATAAATACAATAAAAGTGGTTTTTCCAAGTTTATACTGGGGTGTTTTTCATGGATTGGACTCTGTTGTTTCCCCATTTCAGATCCTTCTCTGCAGTGATGAGCCCAGGACATGCTCAGTTCCTAAGCAATTCCTCACACTATTCAGACTCTACCATATTTTGCCCAGTCCGAGTGACATCTGGAAAAGAGATTTGATATCATTTAGCCCAACTGAATTATTTTCTAGAAGAGAGACCTGACCTCAGAGAGTGTAGGGACCAGTTCAAGGCAACATGGTGAATAAGAGGCAGAGCCAACAGAGTTGGAGTCTTGGTCACCCACTTTCTAGCCTGTGGCATCTGAGGGTTCTGGGGTAGCCCCAGCCTCTTACCTGAAGGCACAAAGATGAGAGCCAAGATGGCCCCTCCTGCCAGAAGCAGCACAATGGCCTGAGTGATGTGCCGGCCCAGATAACTTATGGAGAGGATGGTGATGAACTTGGCTGGGATGTCGACCCCGCCAAAGATGATCTGGAGGATGTAGAGATTGACACCAAATTCTTCCACCCCCATAGCCAAGCTGTAGTAGGCAAAACCAGTGGAAAACCTGAGGGACAGAGAGGGATTGGTTAACATCTGCAGCCAGGCTGAGGCCTCGTCCCATACTGGTCACTGGGTCACCAGAATGGTGAATAGTTTCATTTCTTGTACCATTTGCAACTGATTGGTGGGGAGTGCTTGAGGCAGTTTTGAGGTTTCTGAGATTGCGTCTACATTCTGTGCAAACGTGCTGGGATTGATTGAAATGTCTGACATGGGCATGGTTGAGGGTGTCATGGCACAGGTGCCCTTATTATTCTCTAGAGAATAATGGGACTGGAGGGACTCTCAGAGACCAAAAGAGGCAATAAATAATCTTTCTTGGTAGGAAGCAGTTGAACATCTGGATTGAGGAGGTAAAAGTCGAGCTGTGCACAGGGGTCAAGTGCTTCTCCTTCCCCTCTTGGAACTGTGGAATCCTTTCTGCAGGGTGCTGAAAAAGTTCATTACTATTCATATAGAGATGGTCAGGATGGAGAGCGGTCTCACAACCAGGTCACAGAAAGGGTTTTGAGGAAGTTGTAGAATGTCAGACAGAAGAGAAAACTTGGGAGACACATAATTTCTGTCTGCAAGTCTGAAGTCCAGAGGGTCAGCCTTGCTCTGTGGGGTTCCAGAGGGCAGAGCTGGGCCAGAGGGTGGCAATGCCCAGAGTCAGGCTTGGGGAAACAGCCATTGATGTGTTGTACTAGTGCATTTACCCTGGGGGTGGAGGCCGTTTGTGTGACCTTAGAGGGAAGCACACCCTGTTGGTTGAATGTGGCTGTGGGGCAGGGATGCAGCAGATATCTGGGACTGAGTCTGGACTGTGGTGCTCAGGGGAGGTAGCCCCTTGACCTCTTTTGCAGATGCCCTAGGTATCGCCCTTATGTGAGACTACTGGAGGCCTATTCATCACCCCTGCCTTGGCAAGTATGGGAGAGAGCGATGGTACGTTACCAGGCCAGGGAAAGACAGAGGGTCATATGGCGCAGGATGGGTATCCGAAATAGGTCAGTTGTGCCATACTTGATCTTGGCCAAGGAGATGTCCTTCTGCAGGTTAAACTTCAGCTCCTTCGGACAGAGGAGAGGCAGGGGTGCTATTAGTGGACTAGCTGGTGGGCAGAAGAAAGGAAGGGAGAGAGGCACAAACCGGTCCCACTAGAAGAATTAATTTGGGGGATAAGATGGGATGTGGGCTGTGACCGTAGGAAACAGAAGTGAGTGGAGGGCAGCCCTAGAGCAGAGCACAGGGTCCTGCCCCTGACTAAAATCTCTCTCTGCCCCTACCTCCAAGCTGAGCTTTTTCCCCTCCTCCTTCTTGCCATTGAAGGCAGCCACGTGTTGGAGTGTCTTCAGGGCCTTGGAGAACCTTCCATTTAGGACCATCCAGCGTATAGACTCTGGTATCCACCTGGGGGCCAGAGTCAAGTCACAGTTGCTCCTCCCACTCCAGAGTGAGAGGCTGGAAGAACATCAGCAGCCAGGGCCAAAGGGTAGGAAGTCTAGAAACCTGAGCTGCCTGATGGCAAATTCCGTGGAATTTAAACTTGGCCCAACTTTGCACCTGGGCTGCCTGTAGCCAGCACAAATTCCAGTATTCTCTTCTTTCCCTTCTGAAAGAGACTTTCCTCTGCCCCCCACCTGAGTGTCTTGTTGTTGTTGGGTGTCTTCCTTGGCTGAGAGCCCCAGGCCCTAGGCTAGGGCAGGTGGAGCCTGGGGAGGGGATGGCATGTTCAAGGCTGGACACATGGAGGGTCCTGCACGTGCACCTCTCCAGCTTTTCTTGGGCTGAATTTTCCATCTCTTTATTGAAGAAAGGTCAGGGTTGCAGTCTCGGGGAAGCTTGGGAAGGAAATTTTAGGCCAAGGTGAGGGCTGTGGCCTAGGGAATGGGCTGGAGGATTCTTTGTCTCTGCAAAGGACCAACAATATGTGTGTGTGTATGTGTATAGTGTGCAGTGTGTGTGTGTGCGCGCTACTCTGTCCCAGGCTAGGCTTTTGGGGTTGACTTATGCTGAGCAGTCACCTGAGGGACTAGGTGAAGAGGAACAGAGAAGGACAAGGTGAGGGGAGAAAGGAGTGGTGTTTGGAAAAGGCTGGTCCAAAGTACGGTGAGCTCCAGCTGTGACCTCCAAAGGTTCTCAGAGCCTAGCTCTGGTGAGGTCCTTGGAAATTGATATTGGTCTCCTGGTTTCAGCTGATGGTGATGGCTTCCTGGACCTATTGCTATCTACCTTCATGGTCTTGTGGTTTTGGTTTCTGCTCTGGCAATCTTCTGAGTCTGCTGTCCCCAAGGTTATCAAGAACCCACAGGCCATGGGCAGGACCTGAACTCTTTTTCTTTCCCTGAGAATAATGGTGGCAATGGCTTCCAATTAGTGAGTCTTCCTGTGGACCAGAATCACAAAACTCTGGCTAACAGTATTCCTATTTTATCTAAGAAATTTTGAGGTTCAGAGTAGGAAAACTTGCCCCAAGTCAACAGTGAAGTGGCTTGAGCCCTTGACTGTTCTCTGCTGACACCTGCTCCTATTTTCTCTCCCAACCTTGACTACTCCTACTCTGTTCCCATCTGAGGTTGTGGATGTGCCTCTGGGCTCCCCCCTGGGCCCTCTGACCATCTCTCTTGCTCTGTCATCCCCAGATCTCAACCCTCGAAGGGCTACATTTATTTCCAAGTAGAGATTCTATCTCAATTCTTCACCTTTCCAAGTAACCTTGGGAGATGCCATGAAAAACAGAGACAATGTAGGCTGATGTCTACATTGAATAGAGCCTTATACATGATAAATGTTCAATTAAAAAAAAACTGCTGCAAGATTTCATAACTTTTCCTGGGCTCATTTGTGATTTTCAGTATGTTGGCTTCAACAGTGAGCTATAGAGGCTCATTTCTTGTCTCTCAGTGCGGGCTTAGGTTCTATATGCTGATAATGAGCTCTCTGATCACTCTGTGTCTTGTACCCACACACTTCTGTCCCCAGGCCAGAGTTTCTCTTTGGACATTCCTACTCTTTGTACTTCAAATCCGGAACATCCCAAATCCTGCAGATTCTTCCTTCAAAGTGTTTCTCATATTTATTCCCCAGAATCCTCCTGCCTGCATAGTTCCTTCCTTTCTGTTGCTTGTCCCCACCCACGTGGGACCATTCTTTCACAAACAGAACATTGGCTAGGCTTGAAAGCCCCACAGAAATCTTTCTGTCTCCCTCCACATGAAGTTGAAGCCTCCTTGGACTTCTGTGCTCTTCAGAGCTTGGCTCCATCCCATCCATCTCAACTCACCCCCTTCTTCATCTGCAGGCAGCCCCAAGAGCCCTCCTGTGCTCCTTCCTGCAGCATGCCTTGCTTAGGAACTACCCCACCCTCGGTGCTCTTCCTTGCCTCTGGGACTGGGGTGCTGGGGATAGACAGAGTTGGTCAGCCAGGTTAGGCTGAGGAGGGAGGAGAAAAGGAGAGGCCCACATACCAGGACAACAGGGAGAAGATGAAGTAGGGAACAGACACTGTTAACTGTAGCCAGCGCCACTGGGGGATGGCATAGGCCAGGCCGGACAGAATGAACTGGCCAGTGGTGTAGCAGTACCCAAATGCTGTCGATGAGATGGCCCGCATCCAGGTGGGCACCCATTCCACATCTGTGGAAAGAGTCCAGGGATCAGATTAGCTCCTGTTAGGGCCCAGGCACCTCCCTGTGAAGGGGCACCGGCTCCTACTTTCAATAGCTATTTGACCTGCTCCTAATCCTAAGGATTCACCATCCCTACTTTGCAAATGCTGCACCTGAGGTCCAAGGAGGTCAGACTCAAACCATGGTCTGTCTACTCCCAGTTCGCACTCTTTTTTATTTTTATTTTTAAATTTTTTGCAGTGCTGGGAAGTGAATCCAGGGCCTTGGCTGAGGTAGGCAGGTGTTCAGTCACTGGGCTACATCTCCAGTCCCTCTGGGTCATACTCTTGACCACTGCCTTTCCAGGGACAGGTGGCTTCCCTTGTTTTGCCTCAGTTTCTTCATCTTTATAATATAAATAACCAGCATCACTCACTCCTGCCCATGGGCGAAATGTGACTGTACCTAGTGGAGTGCCAGGCTCAGGGTAAGTCCTCAGATGGATAGCTGCCATTATTATGCCTTAGGGCAGTTATGTTCAGAGCGGGCCTCTGCGGCCCTGAGAGGGGCAGCACCTTGACCAAGATCCCAGGGAGTCCTCTGGTTGAACCAGGCTCAGACCTGCTTTCTCAGCGTTTGGCTGGTGACCCCCACCCCCAAACCCAGTTCCTTGGCCCCCTGTGGCTCACTCAAGATGACCGTGCTCAGGACAATCCCTGAGATGCTGAAGCCCGTCAGGAAGCGGAAGACTATGTAGAAGGAGAGGGTGGGGCTGAAGGCTGTGCCTGAGCCGCTGGCTGCCAGCAGTAGGTAGCTGCACGTCAGGATGGGCTTCCGGCCAAACCTGCAGCTCAAAGGAGAGGAAGGGCCAGGTTAGGCACCGTGTGCCTGCCAAGATGAGTGACTCTGCAGGCTTTGGGGCAAAGGGCTGGACCCCTCCTTTGCCTCCCCACTGCGGCTCAAGGACCAGGTAGAACACATAACTCCTTCCCCAGAAAAATCCTTGCTGTAATTGCTGTTTTTCAACAAGTTTGTGGTTAAAGTGTTGAGTTAATGAGTTATCTCCTCCAACCCTAACTTAGCTGACTGAGCAGGGGTCAAAAGACCACTTATCTCTAAGCAGTCCATCTGTACTGCCTTTGTGCAATCATGATGCTGTGTCCAGAAACCTGGAAGCCTCTGGGTGTGGGGAGGCCCCAAGACTTAAGTTGTAAGGCTCTGGGGCAGACAGGAGGCTGTGGCCTAGAAAGGAATGGAACTTGCCCAAGGTCCCCCAGAGAGGCCCATCTCTCCTATCTCTCCCAGATCTTTTCCTCTTTGAGAGGGCATGGGCCGAACAGAGTGGGGAGAGGCTGCTCCCCCCACCCCACCGTGGGCTGTGCCCAGCTCTCACCTGTCAGACAGTTCTCCAAGCACGAGCCCTCCAATCAGGATGCCTGCCATGAAGATAGACTGGGCCATCTCCTTCAGTTTCCCGGAGCTGCATACCAGATTCCACTGCACGGGAACGAGGCAGGGCCAGGCCAGCTCAGCGCAGACCTGAATCTGACCCAGGCTCCCACTCCCACCATCGTGGCTTGGCTTCCCTGAACCTGGCTCCTACCTCCCAAGCACCAATTCCTCTTTCTACCTGGCCGGGCGGCTTATTGGGTCTGCCTGGGCCTGTGGGTCCCTGATCCACGATTGTGTCATGACAACATCTCTCAAGCATGTGTGGCGTGTCACATGGCTTAGAGTCTTCTCAGCTGCTCCATCCAGATCTGTCCCAGCCTCCTTCCTCCTTCCCTCCAAACTTGCCCATGTCCCTGTGACTATTTGCCTCTTTCCCTCCCCACTGACACCCAAGGCCAGTCCCACTGCCTGGACCCTTGGCCTCACCCTCTCTCCTCCATAGGTCGTGTGCCGTAGCCTCTCCACTTCCCTCCATCCCCCTTCCTCAGTCTCACTGTCTCCTGACTCCTCCCCAACATTCGTGTGTCTTCACATCTCTGCAACGTAAAGCCTCTTTCCTTTCCACATCCACTTTATTTCTCTTCTCCCTTGCATCTCCCTGTTCTTCTCTCTACTCGGTTCTCAATTCTGTCCCCACCAGCCCCTGAAGCTGCACTCCCCAAAGCCCCTGTGAGTCCCTTTTCACTAACAAAATGGGATCTTCTGTATCTTGAACTGGCTTGGCCTTCGGCACCATGGGCACTGCTGACCTCTCCCTCCGCCCCCCACCCCCCTGCTCATCACCAGTCCTCCTTTCCCTCCCCAGCACCTTTTTCTCCTCTCAGCCCTTACAGCCCTCCCAGGGCACCTCCTGGATCCTCTTCTCTGCGGCTTTCCCCACATATGCTCTCTGTTCCAATGGCTTCCATTTTTATTTACGCAGAAGATCCCAAATCCGTCTTTGCAGCCCAACCTCTCTTCCGGCCTCCAGACCAGGAGATTCTGCTGCCTACTTGAAAACACCCCAGGACGATGTCACACCCCCATCTCAGACTCGGGGGGACTTGTCACCTCACCCTTTGGGAGGTTCCAATCTCAGTGACTGGCAACTTTCCCTTTTTAAAATATTTATTTAAAAATTTATATTATTTTAAATCAATGAGTTATAATTGTATTACATTTATGGAGAACCATGTGATGTTTTGATATATGAGGAGAGATTAAATCAAGAAGAGGAACATACTATCACCTCACTTACTTGACATTGTTTTTTGGTGGAGGTGCTGAGGATTGAACCCAGGGACTTGTGCATGTGAGGCAAGAACTCTAACAACTGAGCTACATCCCCAGCCCAGTTGACTTTTTTTTGTGTGATGATATATATATGAAATTTCATCTTAGTTATTTTGAACTATACAGCGTGTTATTATTGGCTGTTGTCACCCTGCTGTGCAATAGATCTTAAAACCTACTCTCTGTCTAGCTGAAACTTGGTGCCGTCTGTATCTCTCGACCAATAACCCCACCTACTCACTCCCTCCACCTCCCCCAAGGCCTTTGACCACCGTCACTCTATTGTCACTTCTAGCAATTTAACTTTTTTTTTTTTTTTTTTTTTTAGACACTGGGATTGAAATACATCCCTAGCCCTTTTAATTTTTTTTTCTTTCTTTTTGAGACAGGGTCTTACTAATTTGCCTAGCTGGCCTCGAACTTGCTATCCTCCTGCTTCAGCCTCCCAAGTAGATGGAGTTATAAGAATGCACCACCAAATCTGGCTAGGAATTCAACTTTCTTTAGATTTCACATATAAGGGAGATGATGATGGTAACCCTCTCTCGACTCCACCTCCTCTCTCCCAACCCCACAATTGTCTGACTCTCAAGTTTCTTATTTTAAAAAAAAATATATTTCCTGAATCTGGATTCTTCTCTTTCTACTACAGCTGCCTTAGTATGGGGCTCACCTTCTTTCCTTGGATTAATAATGACAGCTGATGCTTACTGAGGGCTCACTAGGTACCTTATTATGTAGGAGCTAATATCATCCCTATTTTATAGACAAGAAGACTGAGGCCCAGAGAGAATTACTGTGACCACCTTCTGGCCTCTCCTTTATTCTCATCCCCACTTTTCCATTCCTTCTCTGAGAACCTGAGTGGCTTTCTACAACACCAGCTCCAACCAGGTTTCTGTCTTGCCAGAAGCACTCGCTGGCTTCCTCTTGCCCTTTGGGTAAAGCTCTATTGGCAGGTTTCTAAGCCCTAGCCTACCTGTCTGCTCTAATCTCCTGCTAATCCCCAACACACACCCTTTGCCCCAGCCATCCTGAATTATTTGTATAATGAAGTGGAGAATTTTATTCATTAGCAATGCCTCCCTAGAATGTTTTGGAAATAGAACAGTGTGGGGGAGAACCACATATCCCAGGGAACTCTTGTCTACTTTCCTCTGCTGGAAGTGAGGGAGGATGGGGCTGGATGAAGATTCCAGGTCTTTCAGCTGTCCCAGAGTGGCCCAGCATGGCCAGCAAGTCTGGTGGTCCCTTCTAACAGAGAAGGAGTCTGATGGTGTGTGTGTGTTGTGTGTGTGGGGGGAGGTAAACCAGGAAGTGAGGGTGCATGGGAAGGAGCAGGCCCGTGGATGTCTAGACAGACAGTAATTTGTGGCATGTGCTGTATAAAACCCTTTTAGGAAAATCTAGAGGAAAGGCTTACTATCCACATAAGTTCATCCATCCCTTCTTCCATAGTATATAGCACATTTCCCAGGTGACCCTGTAGCTGCATGTGGTCCTTGATAATGACATGTGAGTGGAAGGTACATGTTTCTTCTACCTCATTCACTTAACAGGAATCCCTGGCATGGACTTCTATGCTTTCTCTCCTTGACAATAACTGGAACAACTTTGGAAGTGTGGAGTTGAAAATGTCAGAACTGCTGTTAGTCCGGGTTCCTAAATGACCCTTCGGAGCATACCTACCATCATCAGCCTGAAATACAACACTTAACATGAGAAAGAGAAAAGTGCTTCTGTATTTTTTAAGCCATGAATTGTCGTTGACTCTTTTGTAATAGCAGCACAGCCTTTCCTCATATAGCCCACAAGAAGTTGCAAATGAAAATTAGATTTTTATCTAACCTCAACAGTATTTAGTGTCTTAAGAAATCGAGGGTCTGTTTGGATCATGAGAGGGTCAATGTCAGATCTGCTTGTGTTAGTTTGAGGTTGCCACCTGCTCCACTGTCTGAGACCATATCTGCTGGGTCTTGGCTTCTACTATGAGACTTGAGATCTTGTGGGCTTTAGAATAACTGTCATGAGCTAGTTTCTACCAGAACATTGAGAAATTCACAAGAAATATTATTCCAGAATGAACTCTGAGTCATGTTTAGAACGGGTTAGAAACCTGAATGCCCTACGAGGCCCTGTGAGGTCTGCTCCCACCGCAGCCCTGTTGTCTCTCTGCTCTCATCTCCTACTTCCTGCTCCCTTTCACACTCTGCTCTGGATGAATTGGTCACCTCGCTGTCCCATACACCTGTCAGCCATGCTCCTGCTTCTGAGACTTGGCATACATCTTTCTCTTTACCTGGAATGCTCTTTCCTTGGATCTTGGCTTCCTCCAACACCTCCTTCAGATCTTAGCTCAAATGTTATCTCCTCAATGAGACCTTCCTTTATCCTCCTATTTAAAATTATACCCCCTCTGAAAACTCCTTCTCTCTACCTTACTTCATTTTCTCTATGGTTTTGATACCATCAGGCATACTGCCTCTCTTTCTTTGTTTTAAAAATTTATTGTCTATTTCTTCCCCAAGAAGTCAGCTTGATGAGGGGAAGACTTTTAGTCTGTTTAGTTCACTACTGTACTTTAATTGCCTGGAACAGTGCCTGACACATAGTAGACACTCAATAAATACTTGTAGAATGGAACAAGTGAAAATTCCACAGAAAGAACAGAGGGATGATGAGAGGTTTTCTGAGATCTAAAGAAGAGGTCATATGGTCTGCACTCCACTTTCCACGAGAACTGACCAACATTGCCAGAATGAGTACATACCGGGATGGATTATATCTAGTACAAATTACACAGCCACATGTCAGTGAGGAGAGAAGGGTTCTTTCACAATCAAACTGGAAAAACTTGTATGGAAAATTGTGTACTGGAGGGTTATCACTCTTTGATGAAATCTTGAAGCTAAGGAGGAGGAGTGCTGCATAGTTAAAGATTAAAAAATCTGAACTTCAATGCACTCTAAATTGCTCCCAGAGATTTCCAGAGATTTCATGGTTAATGAAGCTCATCAGAACTGATAGAAAGAAAAATGTGGTTATGGCTTCCCTGTAGAGTTGCATAGACCCTGGGGCTCAGATCTGAGATGTGCAACTGTTGTGGGTTGAATCATGTCCCTCCAAAAGACACATTGAAGTTCTACCCTCTATTGCTTCAGAATAGGACCTCATCTGCAAAGAGGGTTGCAGAATATAATCAGCTGAGTTAAAGTGGGGTCATACTGGAGTAGGTTGTGCCCTTAGTCTGCCATGACTAGTGTCCTTTTAAGAGGAGAAGAGACACACAGGAGAATGTTAGGAGGGAGGCAGAGGTGGGCATGATGCATCTAGAAGGTGAGGAATGCCAAGGATCACCAGCAGCCACCTGAAGCCAGCAGAGGCAAGGAAGCAGTCTTCCTTTGAGTCTTTATAGAAAGCACAGCTGCACCTTGATTTGAACTTCTAGTCTCCAGATCTGTGAGACAATGTGATTTCTGTTGTTTTAAGCCCCCAATTGGTAGTACTTTGTCTGAGAGCCCGAGGAAATGAGTATGCTGCATGATTCCTGCATGTCTGAAGTATCTGCCAGCCTGATAGGCACTAATGGGGAAGGGGTTAGGAATAGAAGAGCATCGTAATGAGGGAACCAGATACAGAGCGAGTGGAAAAGGTTTTTAAAGACATCCTGGGATGTGGGGGAGAGGAAGATATTTAGAGAGACTTTTGGCATGCTTTCTGTGTAGTTAGCTGTGCAAAGCCCCTCAGAAGGCCCTGTTAAGAAAACCTGAGGCAGAAAATTCGATTAAAGAGAGTGATTTGTATTTCCTTTGACTGTGACTGCATGCATGGCTGGTGGAGTCCTTGGATTTAATCAGGTCACACTGTGATTCAACAAAAGCTCCATTGCCAATGGGTTCCTCTTTGCTTTTACACTTGCTACAATCCCCTTACTCTGGTCATGTTGCCAATCCTTTGAAATTCACGTCAAGATCATCCTTTCTGAGTGCCAGGAACTTCTTTTCTGGATGTCTGGCACAAGAAGGTGGCCAATAAATGTGTATGAAGTGAATAAATACCCGAGAAGCATGCCCAGACTCTGAGTGGAGGTGAGGTGGCCCTGGTCTCTCCTTAAGCTCCCTGCAGCCCCATTTTTACCTCCAGCAGGTGCATATCATGCAGCATTCTACACGCTTATTTACTTGTTTTCCTCTCCTGTAGTTCACAACCTCTTTGAGGACAGAGAACATCTCATTTGACTTTTTATCCCTGGCAGCTATCAGAGTAGTTAGTAATAGTAAATGTTAGTATTTGTTTAATGAATAATGATAACCCTGGGTTATCATGCATATTTTCTGATGAGGCCAGAGAGGGAGAGGTAACTTGCTGGTTGGAGGGATCTAGCTACTAGCTTCCTGGTGCTTCTAGCCAGTCCTCGGCATGGCCTTGGTTCATTCTTCTCATCAACTTTGGACAATTGTACATCACACCCTTGCTCTCAGCATCCTAGTCTAATGTTATTTATTTTTTCTTTTCTTGGAGTTTTATCTTAGCCCCAAGGGAATGGGCTTTTGGAAGCAATGGATAGGAAGCTCACTTCCCTGTCTTCCGGCATGGTCTGATGCACCAGGAAGGTGGTAGGGAAGAGAGATAAGGACTACTATGGCTCAGGAGAAAGCTTTGTGAGTAATGTCATAATAATGTTATGAAATAGGCACCATTATTGTCTCCATTTTTAGAAGAACCAGAGGCACAGAAGATAAATGATGTGTGCAAGCATTGCTTGGTTTATTTCAAGGCAGAGACTCAAACTCAGGTCTGATGAACCCCCAGCTGATGTCCTATTGCTACAGCTCCCCAGTGGCCCACTGTGTGCTGCGCCCTGAGACCGAACTGCCAGAAGAAAGGCTTAAGACGTGGCATCTGTTGTTTGGAGCCACCACAAGACAGCATGGCCCAGGATGGAATCATGGTTGGAGGAGGTGGTCAAGGTAGGAGCCGGTGATCTGGTCAAGGTCCAAAGTATGAGGTGAGGAGAGGTTTAGAAGCTGAAGCAGCAGCAAGAAGAGTGGCCAGGAGACCCCTTCTGAGGGTAAGGCAGAAGGTAGGCTACGAAGGTCAGGACAAGCCATTCGCCATGATCAGCAGGAGGAGTGGAAAACTGACTTCAAGGACCTCACACATCCTCTCTTCTTCCTAGAGCTAGGGCAAGGAAACAGCCTGTCTTAACATTGGGGCTTTTAGAACTAGGCCAGACCTTGGGGAGAATAGCTGCTTCCCCGTGCCTTATTAGATCCCAGATGAAACTGGGACTAGGGCAAAAGGGCCAAAGAGGATGAGCCAGGTTTTTTGTTTGTTTTGTTTTTTTGTACCAGGGATTGGACCCAGGAGCACTTAACCACTAAGCCACATCCCCAGCCCTTTTTTGTATTTTTGTTTAGAGATAGGATCTCACTGAGTTGCTTAGGGCCTTGCTAAGTTGCTGAGGCTGGTTTTGAACTCATGATCCTCCTGTCTCAGTCTCCTGATCCGCTGGAATTACAGGCATGTGCCACCACCTGGCTGAGCCAGGTCTTGGGGAGCATCAAAAGGACTTGAGCTCCATCTCTGCCACTTAAGAGCTATGTGTTCCTCAGACAGCTACTTCTCTGTGGTTCAGCATCCTCTTCTGTACCTGTAGGTACGTGGTACCTGCTTCTCAGGATTGTAAATGATGTACTCAGTGAAGAGCACTCAGCACTATACCTGGAAAACAGTGGACCTTCAATTCACAACCCTTTTTAAAAAATATGTATTTTTTTTAGTTGTAGGTGGACACAGTACCTTTATTTTATTTCTATGTGGTGCTGAGGATCGAACCCAGTGCCTCAGGTGTGTCAGGTGAGTTTTCTTTCTACCACTGAGCCCCAGCCCCAGCCTTTACAATATACTTTCTTATTATTATTGTCTCATGTCATTGTACACCTGTGATGCAGGAGGTAGGGTATGGATTCTGGGCCAGAACCATCATGTCTGAAAAGTCTCCCTTCTGGACCTAGCCCAGTGTGTTACTCTATAAAGTGGGGACAGTGGTGCCTGGTTTGCAGGGTCATGAGAGAAGGAATGCAAAGCTATAGCTCAGTAGCTTTGAGTGAGTTCTTGACCCTGGAGATCTGACTCCTGTGCATGGGATCAGGGACTTTCTAGATCAGGGATGTCACTGGGAGTCATGCTGCCAGGAAGGTGGTCAGGGTGAGGCTCCCGGGTCCCCACCCAGGATTCGGACGGGAGGTTAGGAAAGAGGTGAAAGGGAGTGGTACCTGGGGCGGGGCTGAGGGCCACCAGTAGGGACAGAAGCTGGAATGGGGCTGGAGACGAGATGGATCAGTGCCCTGGAGCTGGGCAGCCTGGGGATTTGGTGATGGGGATGGAGAGAAGTCAGAAGTGGCTGACTGGGGATTCCGCAGGGGAACCTCCAGGGTACAGACCTACTTCTAGGAGACCTCTTGAGCAGGCTCCTTCCTTCTCTAGCAGTGACCGGGCCTCCAGTGACTCACTGATATGCTGGGGATGGGCTTCTCGTGGCCCTGGAGGTAGGATAGGGAAACTCAAGGCCCAGAAAGGAATCTTGGGGGCTTTAAAGGACTGCATCTTACTCATGCAAATCCAGGCCCAGGCCCCAGGGTCACAGGGCTGAGGTTCCATGGGGTGGGGCTGTGGGCTACACTCTGCTCCAGGGAACCCAGGGCCCAGCATGTAGGCTTCCATGCTTTCCAGACATAATAGAAAGGGCTTTGTTTCCTCTTAATGTCCCAGTAAAGCTCCTTCTGAAAAATCCTGACCTCGTCTCTGGTCTCTGCAGCACCAAGAGAAAGGAATTCGTGGTTACCCCTGCCAGGAAAGCTTAGGGGATCAGAAGGGGGAGGGAGGCCACCTCCATTCCCCTGTCCAGACCCCATGCTGGGCCAGCCCTCTCCACCAGCTCAGTCCTCTCACCCCATTCTACAGATGAGGGGACTGAATGAGGGGAGGTGACCCACCAGGTCCACCTGAGGAGCTCTAGGGGGGTCATCAAGATTGGCCAAATCTGGGAACCTGGGTGAGCCACGAAGTGCTGAGACAGAAGACTCCCTTTTTACCGGAAGATCTCCCTACCATCTGTGGGGATGAATCCTCTTGTTTTCAGACATCTCCGCTATCAACATCCACAGAGCAGCAACAGCCGCTGACATTGATGGAATGTTTTGCAGGCACCAGGCCCTGTGCTGAGTGCTGTTCTTGGTTATTTCCTTTAATCTCCACACTTGCTTTCTTGTTCCTTTTCGTGGATGAGGAAACCAAGACTTTTTGGAATTGTGACATTCCTCATAGGCAGTAGAGTCAGGTGATTTCTGGTTGCCTGACTTTACTCGACAATCCCAAGCTCATCGGGTCACCTGAACCAAGCTCTCTCATTATCAAATAACTCTGCCTTCTTCATTACCCTCCGCATCCAGTCCCCTGCCTCCGAGCTAGGATCCATCTCTAGGTAAGATCCAGCTACTGCTCTACCTCTATCACATGGGGGCCAGAACTGCATTTTGCCCCACCCCAAGCAGATGGAGTCCCATTCATGTTTGTGGCTGAATGAACAGAAAAATTAGAGGGCTCTGGCGTTGCTGTGTAGATACCAGCAGCTGGCTGGGTCTGGACATTTGGACTTGTCCAGTGGGATCTCATAGAGAGTCCCTAGGGAGTTAGATTCTGATACAGAGCTAAATGAGATCTGAGCTGGAGAAAGATGCAGTACCCTGAGGACTGGGACCCCTGCACCTCTTTGGGATGTAGATCTACACTGGTCTAGTCACTGGAACAGTGACTGGGAACTTGGCTGGCACAGAATGAATTGATACTTGACTGAGTACAAGGTCTTCAACCTCTGTTCTTCATGAGGCTTCCCTGCCAAGGAACCTGCCAGGGGCATGACCTGGAAAGGAAGCCACTTCCCAACAGTGTCCGCATCCCGCTATGCGAGGGAGCAGGTCCTTCATTGAGCACTGACTGAGCACTATTTACACATCCAGAACTGCGATGACAGAGATAGGCGGCAAAGACTCCTTGACCTGGAGGAGCCGCTGCAAAGTGTGGTGGGGAGCTGATCTTTGGGTAGTCTGTTCACCCAGCACCCTCTTGGGGTTCAGTGAGTGTGGTTGATCTCACAGATTGTGGGCTGGGGACCATGCATCCTGTGTGGCACCGGGTGAGCATGCAGGAAATGTTAGTGATGGTGCTACTTAACTGTTCCCCGTAGGTTTTTTGTTTCTTTGCTAGGTCATGTTTTTTGAGGACAGGGATGATGACTACTCCTTCTCTTTGTCTTCCCAGATGCACAGCAAGTCATCCAGGGAAACTTACAGCAAGTCACATAGGAAACTTACAGGCATATCTTCAGCTCCTTCCTGCTCCTCACCCTCACATCCACTCAGTGATCAGGTCCCACTGATTCCAACTCCCAACCTCTCTCGCTTCAGTCTCAACCATTCCTTCTGTCACCTCTTTCCTGAATTCCTGTGCAACTTGCTAATGTGTCACCCTGCTGCTTGACTAAAATGGACTACAAATCACTCTCTGATGTGTAGTCAAAGTGACAATTCTTAGAAGAAGGTTTGGGCATGCCACTCTCCTACTTAGCAACACCACTCTCAGTGGCCCCCTATTGCCCTTGTTACATACAGAGGTCCTTTCTACAGCCCTTCCTGGTCCTATGTCCACGGGCCTCCCTATTCCCACCGCTTGCTCCCAGCACTTGCATTCCTGACTGTGTTGTATTCTCCATGCATCTGTGACTTTGCATATGACCCCCGACACTGTGCCTTGTGCCTAGCATGTACTTGCCCACTTCAGCCTGCCCCCTAACTCTGTCCTCTCCTCAGGGCAGGCACTGTTGACGCCAGCAAGCCCTCTGAAATCCCCCTTCTGGGCTGGATAGAAACCTCTCCTCTGGGCTCCCAGAGCCCTCTGAGTTTACAAAGCACGTATTCATTCATTCCACAAATATTTATTCCACAGAGCACCTCCTCTGTGCCAGGCATTATTCCAGGTGTTAGAGATACAGCGGTGAGCGAAGCTGCTGAAAGTCCCTGCCGCGGAAGCATGCATGTCCCACAAAACTACCCGTAAGGGGTGAGAACCTGTCCCCACTGGAGGTGGGCTCCTGGAGAGCCGGCGGGGCTGCCTCAGTATTCAGCACTAGGTGTTGTTCCTAAGTGTTTTTGGATATTTGGTGCATTTCAGGAGCTATGCTTGATGCTGGGGAGGAAAAGTGAACATAGCAGGAATAAATGTAATCTAGGGGCTCTGAGAGCAGCTAACGCAATGGTCAGAAGCACAGCTCTGGGCCTAGGTGCCCGAGTGCAGGACCTCAGTCTGCCACTTACTGGCGATGCAACCTTGAGCAAGCTACTTAACCTCCCCATGCCTCAGTTTCCCCATCTGAAAAATGGGTTAGAATACTAACTATCCTATAGTGTTGTCAAGAAGATTAAAAGTATTAATATTTGTAAAGTGCTTAGAATAGTGTCTGGCACACAGTAAGTACTTTATAAATAAATAAATATTTAGCTGGGCATGGTAGTGCATGCCTATAATCCCAGTGGCTCGGGAGGCTGAGGCAGGAGGATCTCAAGTTCAAAACCAGCCTCAGCAACTTAGCAAGGCCCTAAGCAACTTAGTCAGACCCTCTCTCAAAGTAAAAAGAGGTTTGAGGGTATGACTCAGTGTTTAAGCACCCCTGTGTTCAATACATGGTACCAAAAAATTTTTTATTAAGCAAAGGAATTATAATACAGAGACTCTGAATGTAAAGAGTATTGGATTCAAATCTAGTACTTCCCTCTGCCAGCAAAGGAAAGTCAGGGAGTCAGGCTGAACCTGTTTCCTCATCTGTGAACTGGAGATAATAATATTTTCCTTGAAGAGGCTACATCTCCTGGGATTCCAAGAGTCCACATCTGTAGGGTGGAACTAGGCTTTTGCAAGGTACTTCTACAGAGGCAAAAATCTGGATCCTGACTTTGAGGGACTTCTACTCAGATTCCCACCCCCTCCATGAAGCATCCCTTGAATCCTATGGTTTTGCCCTCACTGAACTCTCATAAACCCCTGGACCTCTTATGGGCTTTTGCTTTAAATTCCAGTTCTGAAACAAGCTGGTTGTGTGGCATTGAACAATCACTTTCCTTCTCTGAATCATGTGTGTGTGTGTGTGTGTGTGTGTGTGTGTGTGTGTGTGTGTGTTAAATCTGTTAAGGGAGATAGAAATCACCCTTAACAGAGGATCATTGCTAGAATCAAATGAGACAATGTCTGCAAAGCACCAAAATGCGCCTGGCAGTTAGTAAATGTTCAGTAAATGGCAACTCCCTTTTCCTCATCTTCATCTTATCACGGTCCCCTGACTGGCCTGTCAGTTCATTGAAGAGTCTGATTTAACTCTGTAGTTCCTGGACATGGCAGATGAGAAAGTCAGCAAAACCCATGGAGGAATGAGTGCCTGGAGGCAAACCCATGGGTGCCTGTGCGGGTGGATGGGATGTTTCTTGGGTCTGCTCAGGAGCATTCCAACCCTTTGCTCCGTGAGATCCTCTTCCACACCCCTCCCACCTTGGGACCTCTGCACAGATGGAATCTTCCTCCTTCCCTTCAGGGTCTGGTCAACCATTCCTGTCTCAGCTCCAGGATCACTTCCTCCAATGCCCATCCCCACCTGCCCCCACACACAGCCCAGAGCCAGGTCACCGTCTAAGGTCAGAGCCAAAGTACTTTGAAGAAGTACTAATTGTTTCTACCCCCACTGGGATATAGACCCCTCAGGAGCAGGGACAGTGCATTTATGTATCCCAAGAGCTCAGCACTGTGCTGTCCAAAGAATAGGCTCTCAACATCTGTTGAAGAAAAGTTGGCCTCTGAGTGAAGAAACCAGCCCTCTTGGTTGGCTGCATCTATACCAGCTCCTTGCTCTTTGCCAGCCCAGCATCCTGTCCTGGAACCCTAAGCAAACTAGGCCCCCAGCTTTCTCTCCTGTCCACGAGCGGTAAGGGTACATGGGGTCCCTGAGGTAAGTTGAGGGAGAGGGGGTGCCAGGCATACCTCTGTCACAATGGTGTCCCTGGTGGTGTTGTAGACCCAGCCGTCCAGGCACGGCTCGGTGGCCCCCTGGGTGTCATTGGGCAGGCTGGTGTTGGGCAGATGTACGAAACGGAGGCACTTCTCAGGCTCCCCATTCGGGCCCATGGGGAGCACCCAGGGCCCTGCAGAGGTGTTGGGAGGCGGGCGACAGTGGTGGGCAGGGGTGGTGGCTGTGAAGATCTGCAGCAGGTTGTGGTTGGCCATGCCGAGGATTGGGAGGGCGAGCAAGGTCACATGCAGGTATTGGAAGGGGCCCATGCTGCCCACTCGGTCCAGAATCTCGGGGAAGGTCATGGTTCCAGGCAAGACGAGCCAGAACTGTAGGCAAGGCAACAGGTGGGGGGGAAGTGTGTGTGGATGTGTGCACATGAGCCCGGGGAGGACTGCAGAAGCATGTGGATGAGGACGTGCCCAGATGTGTGTGTGAACACGAGTGTGTGGTGCTGTTTGTGTGTGTAAGATGTGGGGGCTCAGGTGTGTGCATAGATTCACGTATGGATGTACAAGGATGAGCCAGGTGCATGAAGAGACGGGGGATATCAGGTGTGGGCGTGTGCCCAGGTGTGTGGGCGTAGAGGTGTCTACAGGTACATGTACATTGAGGTTGGAGCATAAAAAGCTCACCTGGGTGACTCTGAGCGCGTGTGTTGTATGTGTGCACTTGTGGGTGAATGTGTGTGCTCAGCTAGACTGGTCACACAGGCTGCATGTATGGGACAGTGCAGGCCACACAGAAAGGACCAAGAGGACCAGCGCTGGATATTGGCTATGCAGGATGGATAGTGGGGTTGGGTGGGGACGTCCTGATTGCTTCAGGCAGACACACAAGGCTAGAGGACCCAGGCTGCCTGTTAAGAAGGGCCTCCCCAAGCCTAAGCTCTAAGCCTCCTGACTTTTGGTTGTTCCCTGGGGCTAGGACCCTCCATGCTGGAATATCAGAAAGAACCCAAGTAGGTCCCAGAGGGCACTAGAGACTCTACCAGAAATGGTGGAAAAGTAGGGTCTGGCCTTGCGGGGTAGGGAGGGGTCCTGGGTGTCGGGCTTGAGGGCCCTCTATCCCTTCTCACCTGGTGGCTGGGTCTGGCTTTGGAGGAGCTGGAGGTAGATGGAGACGAGGTCCCTGCTCTGTCCTAGGGTCCAGCAGCTGCTGAGGTTGGACAGCTCAGCTCTAACAAGTGGTGTTTGTGCCTCCCTCAGGGGGGCCTTATATAAGGCATAAGCTGCTTCCTGGGCTAATGTTTGACTTTCTTGGGAGGATTAACATCACTGGCAGGGAGAGTGCTGTGGACCCACCGAGCCCAGCTCTCCAGAAAGGGCTGCCTCAGCAAAGGCTGATGGGAGTGGGGGGTAGGGGTGGGGGAGGGGGACTGTGTGGCTGAGCGTAGCAGGGGTGCCGGCTGGAAGAGGGCTGGGCAACCCAGGCAGACTCACCTAATAGAGTGTCTGGGAAGGGGTCTGGCCTGAGCCCTGATAGTCCAGGGTCCAGGGTTCCTTGACTCTGATGTTCTGAGAACGACCAATGGGAGAGCAGCTATTGCCTGTGAGCAGACAGCATTCTCTACCAGATCACCTATTTCTGCCTCCCAGGTAGGTGCATGGGGGTTGCCTCCCAGGAAGTATCAGGACATATCCAGATAGAAAATGCCCCTGACATCTGTCCTTAGGCCCAGGGCTGCCGTACATTGGCCCCCTGGAACAACTAGGGTCTCCCCTGGCTGAGACTCTGCCACAGGCCACCCCTTGCATCCTACTCTCAATGGACACAAGTGGATGCTTCCTTCTGAGGATCAACTATAGTCTCTATACTTTTTGTTTCTCTGAATATAATTTTAATTATATAATAACATGTTTCTTGCACAAGAATGTAGGGTATACAGACAAGCCAAATCAAACCAAACTAAATATACACGGTTTACTGGAGAGTCAAACAGGAACAGGAAGAGTTTAGGTATGTTCTTCTAGCCCTTTCTTCTGCAGATATTTTCATTTAAGACAAGAAGCCAATTGTAGGGTCAATGAACCCTCACAATAGCCATGTTACTCTTTGGCATAATCAATTAGGAAACGGAGAGGTTAAGTAACTTGCCCAGGGTCCCCCAGTCAGGAAAAGTGGCCGGGCAGGGGCAGCATGGCTCTAAGCCCATTTCTGATCCTCAGGGCCAATGTTTTCTGTGTCTATGGGGCACTGTGCTATGTTGCTTCTCCCTTAGCAAAGTCACCTAGCCTGGTCTCCATCATCACCCCTGCCTGACTTGTCTTTTCCTATGTCCAGGGACCCCTGGGTGCTGCCCATCCTGCTGGCTCTGGGGCTAGGGAGGGGCCCACTTAGGGCTCACCTTCCTGGCTCTCCTTCTCCTCTTCCTGGCCCCCTTGTCCACCAAGGAGGCATCCGGCCCCAGCGCTCAGCCTGGGTTCCTCCTGCTGAAGTGCCCGCAGCTCTTGCCCCCTACTGCAGGGCAGGCTCAGCGGCTAAGCCGGTCCTGCCCCTCCTCTCCACTTACCACCTGGGCTCAGCGGTTATTGATGTTCTCCCAGTGGCCTGAGGCAGGGCAAGATCCGGAGTCATCAAAGGAAGATTAAATTATGCTCCAAGGCAGCCAAGGGGTTGTTTTAGGAAGGTTTTCGACTGTGAGGCTTGCAGGGAGTTGGGCTGCAGCTCCGAGCCCCCCCTGTTCTGGGTATTGGCCCTCTTAGAGATTTTCTGGTTCTTAATTGGCCTGGGTTATCCGTCTGTTCCTGACCTAGTGGAATGTTGTTTAAAGGCGCCTGGAGACTTCCCTGAGGCTGCTGGGGTTGAGCCAGAGTATACATATCCCAACTGCCCAGTCAGGGGTGGCCCCATCCGGGCAGCGCCCCCAGCCCCCAACGGATATGATTTGGTTCCTGATACCTGGATCAAGGCTACTGGGAATTGTGTGATGCACTTGTGTGACCTTGGGGAAAAAAATCACCTCTCCCTTGGCCTCTTGCTTCTCATCATTAGTTAAATGGCTTTTTCAAAAAAGCATCAGAAACCTTTTATTCAAACAATATATCGGGTTCATAAAATCAATATATAAAGCAGACAATAGAGGAGGTGCTCTGGATGAGGTCGGGGAGAAGGTGGCCAGAAGGGTACCCCCTTCATCACCTCACTCCCCCGCATACTCTTAAATCCTCTGCCCTAGGCTGCCCCTGCCAGATGCATCTCCACTATATTAGGGGACACATCACTTCTTCCATGCTGTGATCCTAAATTGAATATGTTCAAATTGACTTTTGTTTTAAAAATAATTTATGTACTTGGGAAATCTTACATGCTAAATACATTTTAATTTGAGATATAGAAATAGATTTTTTTTCTCTTTTTCTTTTCTCCCTCTCTCTCTTCCTCTACCTTTCTTTCTTTTTCTTTTCATCTTTGTCTAAACTCTTCCAGGATCTCCTTTAAGCTGAGCTAGGTCCAGGCAGTTTCCCCTGGTTTCTGCCAGATCCCAAGAGGGATGTGAGTTTTGAGCTGGAAGGGTCCAAGAAATCATCGAGGCCAATGTCCTCATCTTCCCCATGGGAGATTGAGGTCCATTGAGAATGGGCACAGGTCTGATTCCCAGTGGCCTTGGCACCTCCACAGTAGACAGCCTTTCTAAGTCTTAAAATCTTGGAGGCAGAGGAATCTTGTTCCCCAGGAGCAGTGGGGGAGCAGGAAGCCTCACTGAACTTTTGGTGGGCCATCTTCTCTCTCTCTTTTTTTAAAAAATATTTTTTTAGTTGTCGATGGGGACTTTACTTATTTATTTATATGTGGTGCTGAGAATTGAACTAGTGCCTCACATATGCGAGGCAATGCTCTACTGCTGAGCCCCAGCCCCAGCCTTGGCCATCTACTCTTCTACCACTTATTCTTCTATCCATCCATCTCTTCCTTTCCATCCAATGTAGATCATGAGGCTCTGTGCTGGCAGCTATGATGCCTGCCCTCCCTCCCTCTGGTCTGGTTGTTAGTGCTGAGAGCAACCCAGAAGCAAAGGAGCACGCAGAGACTGACTTCAACACCACAGGAATGCCCGGCTTTGAGAAACTGGATTGGAGTAGTCTGGAGAAAGTGTCTTTGACACCAGCCTTTGATGACAGTGGGTGGACTGGGGTCAACAGGTAGAATTGGAGAAGGATGTGAGTATAGGATGGGCTGGGGAAACGGGAGACAAGATGGATGAATTAGTTTGGGTAGAATCTCTCCTCTCTCCCAGCTTGGTGGCCTTGGTCTCAGGGGCTGGGCATCTCTGTGACAGCCTGAGGGGTCATGATTTACTGGACTTCTCTGTCCCCTGGGAATAGAAGAGGGAAAGCTCCTAAGGTGTGTGAGACAAATGAGGCACCAGGAATTGACTGGGTCACACTCAGTGGTGCCCAAGTTCACTGGGCAGAGACTGGGTCTCTCACTCCTTAGGAGGATTCCACCTGGCAGGTGGCCTGCTGCTGCCTGCCTGCTCTCCACTTCCTCAAGGGTTCAAGGCAGGCGCTGTATACCTGTGACGCCTGTCCTGCTGTTCAGAATGGCCCCAGGTGGGGATGGTGAAGCATTCAGTAAATTCCAAAGGGCCAGGAGCGATTCTTCCCTGGTAGCTGAGCGGGCGCCTCTCAGCTCTGGAATCAATCACGGCCTTATTAGAGACCACAGACTCAGCCCCAGTCCTTGGGCAGCTCCAACAGTATAGGTGGCCTGTGTGGGGAGGCTTCAGGCTGGATCCGGGTAAGAGGAGTCCTCTGCCCTCAGAGTCAAATCCCTCCCTCCTCTCCATGGGCTGATTCTAAAATTGCCTTCATAGGAACCAGGTCATTGAGGGAAGGGGATTCCACAGAGCTGGTGTGAACCTTGACTCCCCTTCCACGAGCTAGCCTTAGGCTGGTGATAACTTCCTTTTA
The DNA here is from genome assembly GCF_047511675.1 of Marmota flaviventris. Classification (NCBI taxonomy): domain Eukaryota; kingdom Metazoa; phylum Chordata; class Mammalia; order Rodentia; family Sciuridae; genus Marmota; species Marmota flaviventris. Next base: position 10,034,923 of record NC_092506.1, on the reverse strand, counting down.
AGTCTCAATTTTACCAGTAAAAATGGGCATATAGGATGGTGGAGATTTTATATATAAAGTACGTAAAGCCTGAGCAGAGAGCCAAGCACATAGTATTTAATCTGAGGGTCTGGTCCGAGGGAAGAGGCCTCAGAAAGGCTGAGCGCTCCTGGAAAAAGAGGAGGAAGAAAAGGCTGCTGGAAGAAGGCAGGAGGGTACCCTTTGGTCCCTAGGGTACTGGCTGGATGGACTTTGAGGAGGCTGGACCTCTTGGTACCTCTCTGGGCACCTGGAATATGCTGTGGTCCAGCCGAACCTGCAGGAGCCCATCACGTTACCAGGCAGGCTGTGCCTCAGCTGTCATGGCAAGTGGCAAAGGGCAGGGACACAGGACACTTCCTCGGCCCAGAAGGACAGAGGGGCTGTGGTCCTGCAACTGGGACCTTGCAGCTGAGCAAGGCTAGAAATGGCTCTCTGAAGGAATGGCAGGGAGAGTCGCCCCCTTCTGGTTTGTATCGCGAATTGCACGTCTTTCCTCAACATGGCGAGGCTGTTTTGGCCCCCTCACCACCCTCAGGAGCCCAGCACAGGGAACAGATTTATGTGGATCTGGAAGCCCCCGCACACTGGAAAACTGCCCTAAGAACTCGAAGTGGGGGGGAACCCGGGCTGCCGCTCCTTAGCTGCAGGCTGATGGGACAGATGCCACAGTCCCTCTGTCCTCAGCACGGTTTTCTGCTCATCAACTCTCTTAAGCCCAGGGGGTAGACCTCAAAGCCCAGGGAAGCAGGTGATGTGATGAGTAGGGTGGGCCAGATGTCGCAACAGCAGGTGGCGGGTCTGCAGAGAACCGCAGAGCACAGGTCCAGTCTGAAGGGGGCAGGGGCCTCTCAGCGCCAGCTGGTGTTGCCATGGGGATATGCAGGCTCCGGGTTGCCAGATCTTCAGATATTTTAAAAATAGCTTGAAATCTGGACTTTTGTGTGAAAATTTTCCAATTGTGTAGGCGACCCCTCCTCCCACCTTCTGGAATCCCTTTGTCTTCTCTGCTTCTTCCACCCACAGGGGACACAGGCTCCATCAAGTGGTTCCTTGTGGAGGAAGGTAGGATTGCCGTGGATTTCTCCTCACACCTCCTTCTCGCGGGCCTTCAGGAATTTATTGATTCTGCAGACATTTATCCCATACCTGCCCTGGGCTGGGCCTTGCGCAGAAACAGCCCAGGGAGCTGGTGAAGCCGGGAGGAAATGGAGAAGACAGCCTTGCTTTGGGGCTTCACAGACCCAGGGAGGGAGCACAGAGCAGATAGGAACCCAGGGAACCCATGCCAGGTGTCAGGCACCTGGGGACACCTTCCCACATACTTCTTTCCTCCCTCTATGAGGACACACTTTAGAGCTGTGTGGTTTCCTCCCTGTGATGCCACCCACAGTGGGGCTGAATGGATTAGTACCACCCTGTGCTTATTCCCCCTCAGCATCTCTATACTCGTCCCCTCGAATGTCCCCTCCTCAGAGAGGCCTTCCGAGACCCCATGAGCTCCAGCAGCACCCCAACTCCAGGGATGCTTTCTCTACCCGGCTTTCTCCTCTTCACAGCAGTTATCACTGCCTGAAGTTATGTGCCCTTTTATCACCTGTCCCCTTGCCGCTGACCGAGAGGTTGTGAAGGGAGAATGGTTCTCACATATTGACTGCTATTGGGGCTCATGTTCGGAGCTTGGTTTCACGTTTAGCAGATGCGGAGGTTTTCTTTTTTGTTTTTGGTATTAGAGATAGAACCCAGGGGTGCTTTACCACCGAGCTACACTCCCAGCCCTTTTTATTTTTTGAGACAGGGATTCACTAAGTTGCTTAGGGCCTCTGTAAATTGCTGAGGCTGACCTTGAACTTGTGATCCTCCTGTCTCAGCCTCCTGAGTCACTGGGATTACAGGTGATGCCACCATGCCTGGGTAAACTGGAGGTTTCAAACAATGTCCCGAGGTCTTAAGACTCTGGAATCATCTCCCTCAGGTATAATCCTTTTACCTCTGCTGGGTGTGTCTGTGGCAGGACCCTCCTTTCTGCCATCCTTCTGAGGCCCTGAACGCCCCGATCCAGTTTCAGGGCTCCTGCAGGTTCGGCTGGACCACAGCATATTCCAGGTGCCCAGAGAGGTACCAAGAGGTCCAGCCTCCTCAAAGTCCATCCAGCCAGTACCCTAGGGACTTAGCAGTGGTGGTGTTCAGCCCTTGACCCTACTTTCTGGAGCTTGGTGTTCTCAGTTACGAAATGGGAACAATGATAATAGTTCTAGTCTTATAAGGCTGTGGTGGGGGTGGGTGCATGTTGTGTTGGGAGGTGGTAAACTCAAAGCCTGTCATGGGACATGGCGTCCCTGTATCTCTGGCTCCTGGCTGGGAGCTCAGAGCCCATTTCATACTCTCTCCCCCCCCCCCCCCCCGCCCCAGACTGGTGCAGTTTTTTTCTGCCTTCTTTGTTTTCTGCCCAGGGCCATTGCACAAACCTGCTCTGTGGTTGGCGCCCTCAGCATATAAGAGCCGAGGGATGAAGATGGGCTGAGCTGCCAGCCATAGACAGTATGGAGGAGAAGAGGCCACAGGTGCAGGGGAAGATGCTCGGAGCCTGTGGGAGCCCAACTCAACTGCCCTGTCCTTGTCCTTGGGCTTTAGGTTTCCCTTCTGGAGAGCGGGACTGGCAGAAGCAGCTTTACCTTGGTGGTACAGGCACCGTGGGGCTCCTGCTGTGGAGGACTTGGCAGTGGGAACCAGTTTGATGCTAAAGATGCCAACAACTAGATAAATAGCTGCTCTAGTTGGGGGAGGAGCCTGTCTGGGGCTGATAGTGGGAGAAGAGTCAGTTGGTTTGTGTCCAGGTGCCTTCCAACTGACAGGACGCAGAATTATAGAGGAGGAGGGGGTGGACGCTGCCCACCTCAGGGTTCCGGCCTCATCTTAGTTTCATCATCTCTGTTGATGAAATTTAGAGAAGTAAAATTTATCAGGTTTGCAGAGAACCCAAAGCTGGGATAGAGGCATCTAAGCAGGAGGACAGAATCAGGATCCACAGCAGTTGGAGGTTTTCATGTTGAGCCTGCTACTTTGTAGCAATGCCACTTCCCTTAAGTCACATAAACTAGCCCCCCCACCCCCCACCACTTGGAGGGTTGTTGGGAATGGAACCCCAGCCTCAGTCATGCAAAGCCATTGTTCTGCCACTGAGCTGCACCCCAGTCTCAGTCACATCAACTTTTTGAATCTTAGTTTCCCCATCTGCAAAACTGTTGTGAGGGCCAATGATAAGACATATGGCCCAACACCCAGACGGCACCTGACACCTAGTCAGCCCTTACTAACTGGTGGCTACTGCTGTGATTAGTGCCCGTGTTCGCTTCTTAAGGACAGGGGACTTGTCTTTCATTTCGGTATCCCCAGTGCCTGGTACTGCGTGGGCACTGAACAAATGTTTGTCAGATGAATGAACAAGATGAATTTGACAGGGATAAATGTCAGTTCCTGGACGGGGATCCAAAGACCCAGCTGCACAAGGCTGCAGTGGGGGAGAGCTTGCTTAGCACCAGCTCATGTGAGAAAAGCTGAGGAACTTACACTGGTGGAAATTCTGGGCAACACGGGGTGGCTGCCAAAAGCAGCCAGGGCAAGCTTGGGTGGTATTCTTAGAGACCCTGTGCTCAGAAAGAGGGAGGCCTTCATGGTTAGATCAGCCTCAAAAACCACATTCCAATCTGTATTTCCCCTGTGGGGAGGCCAAACAAGACAAAGCTGCGGGGAGAGGACCGCATATCATGAGATGCGGTGGAAGAAATCAGGGGCTAGAGAAGAGGAATTCACAACAGCCGCCAGGTGACAAATCAGATTTTGCCCCTTCCACTTGGTCTGGAGAATCAATGAACAACTCCAAGCTTCGGTTTTCTCATCTGTAAAATGTGCAAGCCACCACTGGAGGTCACCCAGCTGCTGGACCCCGAGGCCGAGCCTCACTGGACTCAGTCCCTCACCCTTCTCACTGAGCTCCCCGTAGGCGAGCGGCTCGCGCTGGAGGACAGCTGGCAGGAAAGCTGGGGGTGGCCGCTGGCGTCTGTTTCATTTTCGGGGGTTGCACTGGGATTACAGGATGGCCTTCCCTCTCGCTGACCTCCCCGCTTTCCTCCACGTGCGACCGATCCTATAATCCAGAGCCTTTCCCTGGGTCAGCTTCGCTCTCATTTTCGCGTTTCTGCGTCGGATGAAGTGTGCAAATGGCTGGGCTCCGGGTAGCTCGTCCTCCCTCAAACCGCCCTGGCTTGCAGCGCGCCCCCTGGTGGTTCCTCTTCGCCCTCTGGTGGCCGCAGGAGGCACTGCGCTGGTTCAGTGGGCGGTCTTGGAGCAGCCCTAACCAGGGCAAGGTTAGAATCAGACTTTTTGGTAAAATCCTGGACCTCCATCAACAGATGCATGGAAACAGCAGTATGGTACATACATAGATGGAATGTTATTCAGCCTTGCTGACACAGGCTACTATACGGAGGAGCCTTGAAGACAAAGGCAAATGTTGTATAATTTTATTTAATGGAGGTACCTAGAAAAGGAAAATTCAAATACTCAGAAGTTAGAATGAAGGTTGTCACAGGCTTGGGTTGGAGCAGGGGAGAAGTTATTGACTAGTGGATATATAATTTGTTTGAGGTCATGAATGTTCAGGAAGTAGTGGTGATGGCTGTCCAGCACTGTGGTAACAACAGTACACATAAACATCATTAAAATGCTAAACTTTTATGTTGTGTGTATTTTATTACAGTGAAAAAGTACAAAAAAAATCCTGGGCCTGCCACTTAAAAGCTATATGACCTTGGTGGAAGTAACAACTTCTCTGAACCTCTGTTTCCTCATCTGTAAAATGAAGGGCAATAGTGCCTACCTCACCACCACCATCTAACACAAACCACCATTCTGTCTCCCCAGAGGATTGCAGACAACATCCTTGATGGTCTCCCTGCTTTACTTTGTCCTCCCCACGAAGATTTTTTCTTTAATTTTTAAATGAATTTACTTATTTATTGTAATTAGGCATATATGACAGCAGAATGCATTTTGATTAATTGTACATAGTTGCACCATGACTTTTCATTGCACTGATTCTACGAAGACTTTTTCAATTAAGCAGCCAGAGTATCTAAAAAGCTAAGTCAGATCAAATTATTCTCCTGCTTAAAATTCTCCCCAGACTCCTCCCCTTGGCTGTGAGATCTCCTCTCCCAGGGCTTTCTGCCATCCCTCGCCCATCAAGCTATTGCTCCATGCTCCTTTCTGCTTCCAAGTCTTTGGCCTTGACAGTTCCTCTTCCTTGAACACGGTTCTCTGGGTTCTCCTCATTTCTGAGCTCAAATGTCACCTCCTCTTGCAGGGGACAGCACTCCTTACCATCCACTCCAGTGTCGCCTCACCTCCTGGTCTCCTCACTTCTGCCCTTAAGTTTTAGTTTCTTCAGAGCACCTGGCCTTACCTGATATTATCTTCCTGAAACTGTTTCATTCAATTGGCTGGACTTTGTAGGACACAGAACAGGAAGTAGTTTTATTTTCTCCCACTTGTACTTGCTTTATCTGCTTCTCTTTTCCTTTTTCCTCAAAAATGTTTCAGATAGGGTAGCTTTACCCATTTCTTTCAGGTATTAGAACAATTTTGATTTCAGGCATTAAAAACCCTGATTTTTAAAAAGATGCACATCAAAGGATTTAGGAGTGATGTGTCATGATATCTTAAGCTTGTTTTCAAGTGTTTTAGCAAAACCTTCTATGTGCCTGGGTTCCACATCCTAGGATTCAACTAACCTCACACTGAAAACCTTAAAAAAGAATGCACCTACACTGCACATGGGCAGACTTTTTCCTCGTCACCCCTTCCTAAACAATACAGTATAGCAACTACCTGCATAGCATTTATATTAGATGAGATGACTTAAAGTATCTGAAAGGGTTGCACTGGTTACATATAGATACTATGCCATTTTACATAAAGGACCTGAAGATTTATGGATTTTAGTATGTGCAGGGGGTCATGAAGCCAATCCTTTATGGATACCAAGGGACAACTGTGTACATATATATACATACATGCCCAATACTGGTTGTTGATAATCTTTGACTCTAATCTTTATTGTACTATTCTTTTACATTTTCTGTCTGAAAATTCTTATAAGTTGTTGGGCAAAAAAGGAAACTTTTTGTTAAGTTAAAAAATATAACTAATTTCTATCTAAATAAAAATATCTGTCTCCCATCCAATATAAAGCTTCTAATTGGATGGGCTGGGGCCTGGCTTTCTGTGTGGTGGTGGGGCAGTGGGTGTGGGTCCTTACTGTCTTGGATTCACCTCTTCTTCCTCTTGCTGGTAGCTACTTCCAGCTCCTCAGGGTCTGGGAGGGGAGGAGAGGTGAAAGGAAAAGGGGAGGTCTCCTCAAGGAAATGTTGTTGTGGGTGTGTTAGGACGAATAGAAATTAAAGCTAAGGAGGAAAAGTGTTTAATTGGAGGCGATTTCCTTCACTCCCTTAGAGTATTAGCTTTAGAACCCTTGTAATTACAAGCTTTCGCTTGTGAAATGCACACCAGTCTTTTCAAAAGCTAAATAAGCCTCTCTCCAGCAGCTTCCCATTCCAAGAAGGTTTCCTGTAAGCCATCTCTTTGAAATGCAACCATCAAGGAAGTTCGTGCCCTATGGCCTAATTTCTCTGGGAGGTAGGAGTCTAACTTCAGCTAGTGCCTGGCCTCAAGTTGCAACCTATATCCTGTCATAAAGATAGGAGAAAGGCATTTTCCCTTTGCATGAAGGCAATTGGCAAACACAGGTGGCCGCTCTAATTACCAGTGCATTTTGGAAGAACCATGTGTGACCGTTGGTGCTGTCAAGTCCTCATCGTTATCTATTTGTTTTATAACGTGTATGCAGTAGGCAGTTTTCTACCTTGGCTGTATGGAAGGGTGAGAGTTCTTTCTGTGCTTGAGAGTTCTTTCTTAGGGGATTGTCTGCCATGCACATCACATTCTGGCTTAATGCTTATTTCCTAATAAAACGGCCATTTCTTTCACTTTTGCAGAGTTTTCAGGGTTGGCAGAAGACTTTGTCTAATTTATATTTCCCTGCCAGATGCCCTCCAGTGCGTCTCATCTTTTCTATGCAGAGAGAGGAGGCAGCGGGTCTCCTCCCTTCCGATCCGAGATGGTCGCGGGCCTCTCGGACCATGGAGTCCTCCTCGGGAAGGGCCAGCAGTTCTGAAGTTAGCGAGGCAGCCTCTCCGAGGATGAGGCGGGGGCAGGGAAAGGGGTGAGTGATTGGGGAGGGAAGGACAGTGATTAGGAACTTGGGAGCCGCGGAGCCTGGCGGGGCTGGGCCTCCCCAGTCAGGAGCCCTCTGTGAGTCCCAGCAGCATATTGGTGGGGTGCTGCAGCCCCGGGGCGACGCTGGCCCTGGGGTGGGCGAGGGCGCCGGCCTGGCTCGACAGCGACGTCGTGTGGCAGCGCGGGGCAGCAGCTGCGGGACTGTGGCTACTTTCTCTGCGCGAGCAAAGAAGCCAGACTGACTGCCGCCCTGGGCTCCTGATCGCAGCCGCCTCTGGGGGAAGAGGGATCGATGCGGCTTCTGGAGGCTGGATCGGCCGCCTGGGGAGGGGGAAGAAAAATAGGAGCTGTCACGTAGCATCTCCTGACCCCCAAGGGTGGTGCTACGGACATTCCTGAGCTCTGCTTCATCCTTGGAGTGTGAGGGTGAGGACTAGGACTAGGGGTCCACGGGGCTCACTCCTGGATATTGGAGGGGACAATCAGTTCTTTGCCTCTTCCAGCTTGGGGTGGCTCCTGGCGGTTCTTGACCTGTGGCCTGCCTCTGTGGTCACATGGGCTCTTCTCTGTCAATGCAATCACCCTCGTCTCACGTTTATTAAAGACACTTGCCATTGGATTTAGGGCCAACTCAGGTACCCAGGATAAGCTCCTCCTTTCAAATCCCTTAATCACATCTGTCACCACCCCTGGTAACGTTGGTGGGCATAGGAGAGGAGGATTTAGATTCAGGGACTTTCTTGAATGGAGCAAAGTACACAGACCTAAATGTGTGATTCATCCTTTTGTTCAAATTAGCCCTGAGCCTCCATCCATTCTCTGAATTTCCATATCATTCGAGGAAACTCCAGACTCTAGTCTCTGAAACACACATTCCAGATCCTTCCATAAACTCAGATTGCTCTGGAACATTTATTAGTTGATTATTACTGTGCAACACATATCCCTAAACGTAAGATACTTACAACACCCCACTTTTATTTGCTCAGTTTCCTTGGATCAGGAGTCCAGCCAGGCTTAGCTGAGTGCTTCTGGCTCCAGGTATCTCTCTTTTGAGGTTAAAGTCTGGCCAGTGGCTCTGACTGAGTCTTATTTGAAGGCTCTGTTGCAGGCAGCCAATTCCTTGTGGCTGTGGTCAGACTTCAGTCTCTCCCCACTGGGCCTCCTCCTGGCTCCTTCAAAGCCCGGATCCTCGGCCCATTTATTGATTGGGTTATTTGTTTTTTTGGTGTTAATATTTTTGATTTCTTTATATACACTAGATATTAGTACTCTATCTGATATGTGTGTGGTAATTTTTTTCTCCCATTCTGTAGGCTCTCTATTCACCTCTCTGTTTCTTTTGCTGAGAAGAAGCTTTTTATTTGGAATCCATCCTATTTATTGATTCTTGATTTTATTTCTTGTGCTATAGGAGTCTTTCTAAGGAAGTTGGGGCCTAATATGACATGATGAAGATTTGGGCCTACTTTTTCTTCTATTAGGCACAGGGTCTCTGGTTTAATTCCTAGGTCCTTGATCCACTTTGAGTTGAGTTTTGTGCATGGTGAGAGATAGGGGCTTAATTTCATTTTGTTGCATATGGATTTCCATTTTTCCCAGCACCATTTGTTGAAGAGGCTATATCCTCTCTACAATATATGTTTTTGGTGCCTTTGTCTCAGAAGATGATATACATTCAATCAACAAATCTATGAAAAAAAATGTTCAACATCTCTAGCAATTAGAGAAATACAAATCAAAACTACTCTAAGATTTCATCTCACTCCAGTCAGAATGGCAGCTATTAAGAATACAAACAACAATAAGTGTTCGTGAGGATGTGGGGAGAAAGGTACACTCATACACTGCTGGTGGGACTGCAAATTGGTATAACCAATATGGAAAGCAGCATGGAGATTCCTTGCAAAACTTGGAATTTGTCCCAGCTATTCATTTGACCAGCTATCCCACTCCTTGGTTTATACTTAAAGGACTTAAAAACAGCATACTATAGTGATGCAGCCACATCAATGTTTATAGCAGCACAATTCATAATAGCTAAATTGTGGAACCAACCTAGATGCCCTGCAGTAGATGAATGGATAAAGAAACTGTGATTACACACACACACACACACACACACAGACTCACACACACAATGGAATATTACTCAGCATTAAAAGAGAATAGAATCATGGCATTTTCAGATAAATGGATGGAGTAGGAGTTTATTATGCTAAGTGAAGTGAGCCAATCTCCCCAAACCAAATGCTGAATGTTTTCTCTGATATGTGGATGCTGATCCATAATGGGGCTGAGAGGGGAGCTTGAGAGGAATGGAGAAACTTTAGATAGGGCAAAGGGGAGGGAAGGGAAGAGAGGGGGCAGAGGATAGGAAAGATAGTGAAATGAGATGGACATCATTACCCAAGTACATTTATAAAGACACAAATGGTGTGACTCTACTTTGTGTACAACCAGAGACCTGAAAACTTGTGCTATATTGTGTAATATGAATTGCAATGCATCCTGTTGTCACATATAACAAATCAGAATAAATAGATAAATTTTTTAAAAAAAGCTCAGCAGCAGGCTTCCTCCAGAGTGAGTGATGGAGAGAACTGGGAGGCAAGAGAGACTCAAGATGGAAACCAAACTAATCTTGGAAGTGCCTGCTTAGCACTTTAAATGCTTTCATTCGTTGGACACACATCAATCAGTGCAGCCCACACTTCAGAGGAGAGATTACACGAGAGTTCCAATATCAGGAGGTGGGGATCATCGGAGGATCTTCAAGGCTGCCTACCACAGTTTCCAAAATCTAAAAGACATAAGACACAGGATGCATCAAATTAACTTTAAGGTTAATAGTGGATTTGTTTCCTAATTTATGATAATCAACCCAAATATCTTAAAACTAATGTTTGTGTTCCTGAATCATTAACTAAACCACCATCAAATGCCTCAGCAGGATTTTGAGTTGGATTGAAGTATCCCCTCCTCCCTTTGTTTTTCTAGAGGGCTTAGAGAAGGTAATAATGTTTCCGGGTAAATACAGCAGTAAGACAGCACTGAAACCCAGTTCCACATCTCAGAGGCGCCCTTTCTGTTGGCCACACTGATTTCTGAGGGCAGAGTCAATTTAATAGGGAATTCTTGCTATGGTTTGAATTTGTCTTCCAAGGGTTCATGTGTGGGAACTTGGTCCCCAGGGTGGTGATGTTGGGAGATGGCACCGGAACTTTAAGATTTGGGGCCTAGTGGAAGGTCTTTAGGTTAATTGGGGACATGACCTCAGAAGGGACTCTGGGACCCCAGTGGCACTCAGGCTTACTGTGTGGAGTTGTGATCTCTTTCTCCCACACACATGCCTGCTGTTGTGATGCCATCTGCCAAGAGGGTTGAATCAATGCCTGTGCCGGGCCCCCGAAATCTCTAGAACTGTGAGCTAAATAAACCTCTTTTTCTTATAAAGTCTTCCAGTCTCAGGTATTTCCTTATATTACTGCAAAATGGACGAATACAACCTTCAATTGATTGCTAGCTCTCAGCTTCTCCACTTAGTTGACTGTGTATTTGTTTCCTAGTCCTGTGGCAACCAAGTATCCCCAACCATGTGGCTTAAAGTATCAGAAAATTATTGTTTTATAGTTTGGGAGGTTAGAAATCCAAAATCATGTGGTCAGTAGGGTTGTTTCCTTCTGAGGGTTGTGAGGGAGAATCAGTTCCATGCCTCTCTCCCAGCTGCTAGGGCATTCTTTGGCTTGTCATTTATCACTTCAATTGTCCGTCTCTGTGACATTCCTCATGTGTGTCTGTGTCTCCTGGGAGGACACCAGTCATATTGGGCTAGGGGCCCACTATGTTCCAATATGACCTTATTTTAACTAATCACACCTGTAATACCCCTGTTTCTAAATATGTTCTCATCTGAGATAAGGTTAGGACTTCATTGTATCTTTTTTTTGGGGGGGGAGGGGGAATTCAACCCATATAAGAACCCCAATGAGCTCACAAGAGTAGGACTTAGAACATTACCTTTGAACTGAGGTTCAAAGAAAGTTAGAAAAAAAACACTCTTCTTTACCTAATAAAGAAGGCATTTGAAGTGATTCCTTCAGCTTGATGTTTAAAAAAATACTTTTGATGCTAAGGTTTCCTGGACAGGTTAAAGGATGCCCCAGTTTTAGCCACAGGAGGTATTTAACTGGGCTGCTACACGGGGCAAGCGTTTCATCTGCACCCTGGTGTGGACCAAAGACTTTGAGACTGCAGGGGTATTTCCTTTAATAAGTACATCTGTGACAGAATACCGAGCTGTTGACAGACTAGCAAAAGGGGATGTCCCTGGGACTCCAGGGGAGGGCTTTTCCAGATATCCTTTATAAATTTTAATGTTGAACCAGGTGCAGTGGTGCATGCCAGTAATCCCAGCAACTTTGGAGGCTGAGGCAGGAGGATCACAAGTTTGAGGCCACCCTCAGCAACTCAGAGAAACACTGCTTCAAAATAAAAAAATAAAAAGGACTGGGGATGTAACCCAGTGGTAAAGTGCCCCTGGGTTAAATAAACAAACAATATGTAAGTAAAAAATTTTAATGTTGATGCAGTGTTATATGGGAGAGGAAAACAAATACTATTATATGCTATTGGTACCTGATGCAGTTTTTTTTTCTTAAAAAGGAAATGTAGCCATATTTAAAACAAACATTTTCTTCATTGATGTATTACAATTATACATAATGGTGGGAATTACTAGTGTCATTCCCCAGGACCTTCCCTTCCTTCCCTTCTCCCGCCCCATTGCTCTGCTTGCTCTGCCGATCTCCCTTCTGTTATTATTACAAGTACTGCATTATAATTATATTTATGAGTGGGATTTCTTCTGGTATACTCATACTTGGACTTTCGAAAGCATCTTGAAGTTGTACTCAGGTTCTGGGGTTGGGGACGAAAGACTGCCAGCCCCACATGCTTGCAGGGTGCTGGACAACTGGCTCATCTTATTTTGTTCCAGGCCAGGAACCTACGAACTCCACGGGTGCTTGCAAAGTAACACCACTCCAGTGTTAGAAGAAGGCTTCTCACATGGTTTTGCCCATTCTTGAATCAAGAATCATCTTGGGCCAGATATGGTGGTGCCCGTCTTCAGTGACTCAGAAGATTGAGGCAGGAAGATTACAAATTCAAGACCAGCCTTAGCCACTTAGTGAGACTCTCAGCAACTTAGGGAGACCCTATTTCAAAATAAAAGAATAAAAACAACCGGGGATATAGTCAGTGGAAAAGCAACCCTGGCTTCAATCCTCAGTACAGCAAAAAAATCATCTGGGTGTTTGGTGGAATTCATCCAGACCAGTCACCTAGATGGTTCCTTACTTTGGGATTCTATTAAGGAAAAAAAGAGGACCCATCAGGAATGGCGAAATGTGTGGGAGGCCAAGCTTATGGGTGACTGAGTTACACTCCCCAGCTGGGTGCTGAGGTGCTCAGTCACAGAAATGGGTGTGTCTTGCTACAGTCCCATGGGTGAAGCTATGCTCACCTGTTCCTTTGTAATATAACCCCTTGCCCTGTTTAGGATAGAATCTTCCATGGAAGTGCCTTGAGTGTGTCCCCTCCTCTTACTGTGCCCTTGGGTGTGGCCTACCCAGGTGTCAGTCAACCTGCTGACAGTGGACATCATGAAGATAGACTCAGCCCCCTGAAACCTGACCCCTTGCCTCATTTGAATAGCTTCTCCTCAATAAAAGGGGTCAGCGCGTGCTCTCTCTCTCTCTTTCTGCGGACCCTTAAGGTCAGAGGAGCCGTCACAGCAACCCCAAAGAAAAAGGTATTTGTGTCTCTTGTGTGGTTGTTTCGTGCAGCCCAATTAGCCCAGTTTAACTAGAGTGACCCCTGAGCCTTTTAGTCGTGAGAACAGAAACCCGGCAGAAATGTCTGGTCTGAAATGAGAGGTATACATAAATTCTGAATTTTTCTTTTTCTTCAACTCCCCTACAATGAACTAGAGGCTTATGTGTCCTCCAAAATTCATATGTTGAAATCCCAACCCCCAGTGGAATGGCATTAGGAGGTGGGGGGCCTTTGCAAGGTGATTAAGTCAAGAGGGTGAAGGCCTCATGAGTGGAAACATTGTTCTTACAAAAGAAACCTGCAGAGAACTTTCTAGACCATTTCCTACCATATGAAAAATCTGCAATCTTCAACCCCACAAGAGAGTTTACCAGAGCCCAACCATGTGGCACCTGATCTTGGACGTCTAGGCTCCAGAATTATGAGAATAATCTTTTTTTTTTGTTTATAAGCCACCCAGTCTAGGCAATTTGTTACAGCAGCAGAAACGGACTGAAACATCCCTCTCCCTGGTCTAACCCATCAGCAAGTCCTGCTGGCTTTCCCTCTGCAATGGAGGCCAACTTTTTCATGTTCCTCATTCTACTGCTTCCTTTCTAATCCAAGTCACCCTTCCCCTCTCCACTGGACCTCTGCAGTCGTCTTCCAACTGTTCTTCTTCTATTCTTCTTCCCTACCATCCATTTTTCCACCAAGATGCCGAGTGGTGTTTTAGAAACCTTAATCCGAGCATATGATCCTGCTTCAAAACTCGCTGGTTGTTATTTCCCTGGGTTTTGTGCAGAATGGAGGCTGAGACGGCAGATGGAGAGACGGAGATTGGCATTGGCAGATCACCAGTGCTCAGGTGACTGGGCTTGGTAGTGACAGTCTTTGGGAAGATCCACCAGAGTCCCAGCCAAAATCGCTTGTGAGGATGGCCATTGTCTTGTTTTCTATGACATTTCCCCTCAAGTGCCACCACATTTTTTTTTTTTGCGATACCCAAGAAATATGTCCTGGATTTCTGCAGCAGCAGCAGGTGATGAAAGTCTTGTTGGACATTTAATGGTTGCTGGCAAAAAAATGAAGGAATGGTATCGAATGGTGGTGACTGGAGGTCCAGATGGGGGACAGACTGTCTATCATGTTCACCTCCTTGCTCTTGCAGGTCAGCCAATGATAATTGATCTCCCAGTTAAGCATGTTTAAGAGTTAAAATAATAAAAAACCCTGAATGAATGATTTTTAACAAATAGAAGATTATTATTTGGGGGGAGAGGATACTAGGAATTGAACCCAGAGCAACTCTACTTCTGAATTGCATCCCCAGCCTTTTTTTTTAAATATTTATTTTTTGGTGTAGATGGACACAACACAATGCATTTTATTTTCATGTGGTGCTGAGGATCGAACCTGGGTCCCGCCCATGCTGGGCGAGTGTTCTACCACTGAGCCCCAATCCCAGCCCCTCCCCAGCCCTTTTTATTTTTCATTTTGAGACCAGATCTCCCTAAGTTGCTAAGGCTGGCCTCAAACTTGTGATCCTGGGCAGTTATGGTCATCAAGTTTGCAAGTTTCCAACATATTAAACAGTGTACTATTTTTGCCTGTGTATGGAGAGATTGAGGAAATAATTTTTAAAAGCCTATACGTAATAAAAGTCATTGTTGCATGGATAAACAAACAAAACAAACCTTCCAATTGCTTCCCTTGACGTTCAAAGCTCTACACAATCTGTCCCCTGTTTAACAGTCAACCTTTATTGTGTTGCTTTAATTCTTATTATTGTCTTTTCCTTCCCCTGACTGGGCCCTTCCTTTTCTCATTAGAACAAGCATCTTTGAGAGCAAGGACCTTATTTTTCTTGATCCCTAGAGATAGAGCCCTGCCTGGTACCCTTGGGTGCTCAATCAATGTTTACAATGCAAACGACAGATGCAGATATTTAGACTAGGGACTGTGGCTATTCTTTGCTCAGTCCTGGTGGAGACTTTCAGTGTGTTTCACTAAACAAGGGGTGTAAGTCTTGGGCCAGGTGATGGAAGAATGAGCCAGGCTCCATGCATAGCCTGGTGTGTCTGGATATTGTTCTTGTCACACACTGACACCTGGTGGTCCTTTACACACACAGCTCTCAGCCTTTTGCAGTTCTCAATGACTAAAATTCTGGTTCATTCCACTACAGAGTAGTACAGCATTGTGATAAGAGTTTGGGATGGGAAGCCAGCTCTGGGGTGTGTGTCTCTCCCCTTCCAGGTGAGTGGCATGTGGCAGGAGAGTGAATCATTTTGGAACACGATAATGAAGGTGACATCCTAGGGACAGCAGAAGAGGAAGCTGGATCACATGACAAAACAGCACATGGGGCAGGACAGCTGAACACTCTTCCACCCACCCCCTTCCCCACTGGGGTTCAAGTTATACACATGACTTCACCCACACTCCATTCTCCAGCAAGTCCTGCGGCTGGGGAGTCACTGGGAAACTCTTTTCTGCAAGAAGGGCTATGAAATACAGCCTTTTTTTTTTTTTTTTTTTTTTCCTGGAGGCCAAAATTCTATTATGGAAGAATGGGAAAATGCATATTGGAAGTTAACTATCAGTTTCTGCCACAAATTCTTAAGCCAGCTGGGGCTAAATAATCTGAATTACAAATGGACTGATTTTTAATTAGGGCATTGAACAAGGTGATTCAGACCCAAACCCCTGGCCATTAGGCTTAACTTCCTTCTTTGTGCTTAAATGTAATTGATTACACCAAGTAGATTTTTGGATTTTGCAACTCAGAGCCTCTTCTGGTGACATTCTTTTAGAATCTTCTTTGGCTGGTGTCCTATCATTAAGATTTTGCTGAACTGGACTGTTAGCATTATTAGAAAATTTGCTTGTCTTATTAGCATCTTATTATATTTAGCAGGGCCATCTGGAAATTTCATTTGTCAGGAGACCAGTGGAGAAGTCTGGGTAGTCAGCTCTCTCTTTTTTACGTTTGACTGATTAATCATTTTGGAACACATTGTTGACTCCTACCCCTTCCATCGGGCCATTCTTTGTGATCATCAGGGCTGCTTCACTGTTGGAGTTCTGATCTGCCTGATTTATCATCGATGCTGACAAATCCTTCCTGTTCTTTATATGCTTCCTGCTCTTTCCAGGCTATTCTCTACAGTCACAAATAGAAATAAATGCATATTAATTACTTACAGACAGGCATCAACTTACCAGAAGAAACAAAAGCCTGAAATATATAAATATTCTTCAAATTAGGTTTGATGGCTCATGCCCGTAACCCCAGCAACACCAGAGGCTGAGCCAGGAGATCACAAGTTTGAGGCCAGCCTCAGCGACTTAGGGACATGTGGTCTCAAAATGAAAAATAAAAAGGGCTGGAGGTGCAATTCAGAGGTAGAGTGGCTCTGGCTTCAATTCCTAGTATCCTCTCCCCCCCACCAAATAATAATCTTCTATTTGTTAAAAATCAACAAAAATCATTCATTCAGTTTTTTTTGTATTTTAACTTTCTTTTTTGAATCCTTTGAATTAACTTTTCTCTTTTGAATTCTTGCACACTCAACTTTTTTCAATTAACCACCCTTCCCCTTTATTCTTTCCATTCTCCCTCTTCTTATGCTTCTTCTTGAAACTAAATTATTTCATCACTGTAAGAAGGGAGCCCCTATAAACTGGCTCCTTGGTTCTTGCTCTATTTTTTTAACAGCATCATGACTGTTGGGCAACAATAAGCTCATCATCGATCTTTCTTGCTTCCAACCTCAACACAAACTTCTTCCAATAAGTCCTGGTTCCTCCAATAAGCCCCTGTTCCTGAGAAGGTAGGTAACACAAATGCTTGTGGTGGGCACTCACTGTTTCAGAGGTCTCAGTCCATAGGCAGCTGGCTCCATTCTTCGGAGCTCAAGGTGAGTCAGAATGGCATGGCAGAAGGGCGAGATAGAGGAAAGAACCCCAGGACATCACACCAGGAAGCGGGGTTGGGGGAGAGCTACAGCTCCTTTCACCATGGACAAAATATAAATTCCAAAGCAGGCCTCCAATGACGCACTCCTCCTGTCATGCCCTACCTGCCTACAGTTACCACCCAGTTAATTCCTATCAGGGAATTAATACGCTGATTAGGTTAAGGCTCTCATAACCCAATCATCTCACCTTTAAACTTTCTTGCCTTGTCTCATATTTGAGCTTCTGGGGGAATACCTCATATCTAAACCATAACATTAAACCCCTGCCCCCCAAATCTCATGCCCATCTCACTTCCAAAAGTCTCCACAGTCTTCTCAGTTCCAGGATTGCCCAGAAGTACAAGTCCAAATCTCCTCTGAGACTCAAGGCAAATTCTCAGGGTGAGCTTCTGTAAAAATCAAAAGCATGTTACATATATCTAATATGTAAAGGTACAGAGTAAACCATTCTAAACCAGAAGGGAGAAATAGGGACACAGAAAAAGGGGATGGGCCCAAAGAAATCCAGCTGGGCATTCAAGTCCTATAGCTCCATGTCCAGCATCTGGGATATGTGGCATTGTGATGTTCTCTCCAAAGTTCTTGTGTAGCTTTGCCCCTATGGCTTTGCCAGTTGTAGCCCACAAGGCCTTTCTCTTGGGTTGTCTTTGCTCTATTCCTGCAGATTTCCTCAGCAGATGTTCCTTGGTACTGGCATCTCTTAATCTGGGGTCTCTCCTGCAGCTTTGGCTTCCTTCTGACATCTCCACACATC
This sequence comes from Marmota flaviventris, assembly GCF_047511675.1. Taxonomy (NCBI): domain Eukaryota; kingdom Metazoa; phylum Chordata; class Mammalia; order Rodentia; family Sciuridae; genus Marmota; species Marmota flaviventris. The sequence continues at coordinate 10,017,055 of NC_092506.1, read as the reverse complement.
ACCCTCTCAGGGGCTGCTCACAGGGACTCTAACTCTGCTGCACTTTTCCTGGCCTCCCTGGACTTCGTTTGCAATCTCAGTGGAAACCTCGATGATCCCCTAACTCCAGAATCCTGTATTCCTGCATAACTGATACCATGTACTTGCCACCCTCCAGGACCCTGGTTGCAGCAGCCTCTGAGTGCCCAGTGACTGAGCATGATGAAACAACTTCCTAGCCCCCACCCCTTTACAAGCAGAATGCTACCATGGTCTTTTCTCAAAGGAATTTTTGCTTTTATACATTTTTATTGAGCCTGAGACTGGTGTGCTCTTGCCAATTCCTGAGATACCCTCAGTCCATTTTTCCTATTGTTTCTAGGTCAAGTATTTAACCGTCTCTTTAGTGGCTATAATGCCTTCAACCAACTGCAACTTCCTTAGCCACAGTTTTACTCCCACTTTTCAAATATAAGTTTTTCAAATCTTTCTGCTCCTGATTATCACAATAAGCTTGGCTAAAAACTGCCAGCAACACCCCTGCCACCCACTGAAGGCTGTGCTGCTTTGAAAGTTCCTTCATCAGATTAGTTGGTCTGTCCCTTTTAAATTAAGCCTCACACAAAGTCTCAGGACAAGGGGAAAATATAGACAACTTCTTAGCCAGAACATAAAATGAGTTGCCTCTAGTCCAATTTCCAATAGAGCTCTCCTCCTCTGAAATCCTGTGAACCCAGTCTTTACTGTCTGCAGTCCTATTGGCATGCTGGTCTTCTGAGCTCCCATCAGAATTGCCCATTAAGCTCTGCTTACATCAATTTAAAGTTTTTCCAGATTAATTTCTGAACTTAAAAAAAAAAACCTCCAAAAGCTTCTGAACTACATGATCAGGTTAGTCACAGCAATGACCCCATTTTCTTTGCACCAATTTCTGTTTCAGTCAGCTTTTTTATTGCTGTGACCAAAAGACTTGTCAAGAACAATTTTAAAGGAGGAAAAGTTTCTTTGGCACTCATGATTTTAGGGGTCTCAGTTCATAGACAGCTGGCTCCATTCCTTGAGATGAATCAGAACATCGTGGTGGAAGGATGTGGCAGAGGAAAGTAGCTCAGGACATCACACCAGGAAGGAGTGGGGGCGGGGGAGGGAGAGAGATAGAATGCTCAAGATATTTATTTTTTAAGGTTAGGGACTTGCATAGTGTTTATCTTTTGAAATCTATCCATAAAGAAGGTAATTTTTCAAAATATTAGAGGGTTTCTTCAATTTCCCAAAGGGCTTCTCTTATTCTTTGCATTGAAAATATTATCTTTAAATACTGTTTTTCCTAAACTAGGCTAATGTAACATTAATTGTTAGATTCTCATTGGCTTTGCCATTGATTTGGTTAATTCTTCAACATAATTTGATTTACAAATTTGCAAGTGAGAAGTATAGTCTTGATAGGTATAATTAATTCAGGAAGAGATGATATGGATTTTATAGTGAACACCTGTAGAATGCATACATCCATTTAGACTTCTAGAACCTTTATCCCTTCCCTCTTTCCTTCTGAGAAGTCACTCTTGGTCCATGTGTTTCCTAAATTGTTAACTTCATGCCAGACGTCCAGGTTCAAGGCAGTTATGTTTATCTAGCTATAATGTTTTGTTCCTTGGTAGGCATTGGCTAAATCAGAACTAGTAAGATATAATGAAAATTGGGCTAGTGATTTGGGGTCAAAGACTGTCTTCACCTGAGTCTTCAGGGATTTCTAGAAGATGTTGGTAGATGGAGAAGATTATGTTAAGGATGGAGCCAATATCATGGAAACAAAGCCAATAATTGGAGAGAGAAACTGAAACTTATGTCACCAGGGTTCCCGAGCAGTCTTGCTGGAAGATCTGAAGTTTTATTTTTATGCCCTGTTTTGTGTAGTTTATTTTAGGGATTAAGGTAACCTCCCAAAGTCACTTAGGTGGTTTCTCAACATATTATCAGAAATTTGTTTGCATAATTACTATATTATTATAGTACACCTAGTGGTTATTTAGAGAAGTATAATTAAAAAATATATGTTGTTTAGAATTAATTACATTACTAGCTGAATGTGGTGGCGCATGCCTGAAATCCCAGTGGCTTAGGCGGCTGAGGCAGGAGGATCACAAGTTCAAAGCCAACCTAGCAACTTAGTGATCCCTAAGCAACTCAGGGAGATCCTGTTTTTAATAAAATATAAAAAAGGGCTGGGGATGTGGCTTGGTGGTTACTGGCTTCTGGGTTCAATCCCCAGTACAAAAACTAACAAAAAAAGGCATTAATTATATTACAGAAATAATTCTAACAAATGAAATTAAGTATGTTTAAGTATAGTCTTGTTTCTTGAGAGAAGTTTTTAATATTCAATTTTTTTATAGTTTTGATCTATTCAATTTTTCTCTCTTTGCTAATTTGGGTAATTCATATTTTTCTCAAAAGCTTCCCTCTTTAGTATAAGGTTAACATGCATAAGTTGCATACTGTATCCTTTTTAAATTAAAAAAAAATCTCCTTAGGGCTGGGGTTGTAGCTCAGTGGTGGAGCACTTGCCTCATATGTGTGAGGCACTGAGTTTGATTCTCAGCACCACATAAAAATAAACAAATAAAATAAAGGTATTGTGTCTATCTATAATGTAAAAAATATTTAAACAAATCTCCCTATCTACAATTGTACTTCCCTTTTTTATATTTATATTTTAGTTATAGATGGACACAATATCTTTATTTTATTTTTATGTGGTGCTGAGGATTGAACCCAGTGCCTCATGTATGCTAGGGAAGTGCTCTACCTCTGATCCACAACCACAGCTCCTTGTACTTCCCTTTTTGCTTAAAAGTTATAGCCCAGATTTTGATTCTGATTTTCATTTGGAACTCCCTAATTTATCTTAATCATACTTGGTAAAAGTTTATCTGTTTTGTTTATTTATTTAGAAACCATGCTTTTGATTACCTCTATTTTTGTTGCTTTTTAAAAATTAATGTTGACTTTTATTTCCTTTCTTGTCTGTGTATTTGAAGAAGCTGTGCATTCTCTGTTGGCATGCCTGTCAGGAATGCATATGGTGGTCCATAACTGAATCATACTTAGAGAAGAAGATGATGAGGATGACAATAAAATAATTACAATATTGGGTTTATTTTTATTTCTTGCATTGGAAATTTAACGTTATTTGTCCTTTTTTGTTTTCTAATAAATGCGTGAGCACTAGACATTTTCTTCTAAGCTTTGCCTCACCTGAATTCCATAACCATATTTATTGAGCACCTATTCTATGCCAGGCACAGTCCTAGGCTTTTAGGATACAGAAAAGAAAAAAAAAAAAAAAAAAAGAAAAAGAAAAAGAAAATCAGGCAAAAATTCCTGCCCTTGTGAAGTTTGCATCATCATCAGGTTTTTAAATTTTTTTTTAGTTGTAGATGGACACAATACCTTTTATTTATTTATGTATTTTTATGTGGCGCTGAGGATCAAATCCAATGCCTCACACATGCCAGGCAGGTGCTCTATTACTGAGCCCCAGCCCCAGCCCATCATCAGGTTTTTATATGCAACATTCTCATTGCTATCTGTTCCTGAATAGTTAGTAATTTTCATTGTCTTTAATAGCTACATAGGAGTGTTTCTTATATCCAGGTGTAGATTTTTCTCATTACTTATCCTAGTTGATTTCTAATTTTATTCCAGTATGCTTGATAAACATAAATAGAGGGATTTTTTTGCTGAGATTTCTTCTTTGTCTTTGGACTAAGTCATTTTTTTGTGAATGTTTGAAAAGATGTGCATTCTCTGATGACATGTTTGTTAGGAGTGCATTTGGTTAGTCATAACTGAGGAATAATAATAAATAAAGATGATAACATAAAGTAATTATAATAATGGTTGATACTCATACAACACTTAGGTATTTTTCCAATGGTGCCCTAAGCATGTTACCTTTACTTATTTCATCAAATCTAATACATCTTCAACTTTAAAAATGATCAAGTTTTTATTTATCACTAGTTTTACTGAAAAAATAGTCACATGGAATCTTAACTTTGAAAGTAATGGATTTCATCTTCCACCCAGTGTAGGATGCCTTTCTATTGCAACCCTGACAAATGACCTTGAGTTTCTGTTTAATATCTTTGATGAAGGGCCCCTCATTATTCTGGTTCGACAGGAGGAAGCTTACATGAATGGTCAGTATTCCCTTCCTCCCTCTTTCTCTTCCTTTCTTCCTTCCTTTTCACCACAATTACCTTTTGCAGTTTTTCTTGGCTCTTTTCTGTGAGTAAAGTGTGCTGATAAATATATAATATGTTCAGAGGCCAGTACTCTTAGAATGTCCCATAACAATTACAAAATAATGTATTGTGTTTATTTAACCATAAAGGGCATAAAATGGTTAAATAAACAGAGTAAGTACAAACAAGTTCTTTTTTGTTTTGTTCATTTGTTTATCCAGCTATTTCACCTTACTGAAAATATTTTCATTTCCTCATTGAGTTGTTCTGGGATCTTTGTTGAAGGTCAACCTTGTATGTATGGGATTATTTCTGGATTCCTTATTCCATTCTATTGAGCTATTTGTCTTTAAGGGAATACAATACTGTGTTTATTACTGTGGCTTTACAATAGGTCTTGCAACCAGGCAGTGTTAGACCTTTACCTTTGTTGTTCTGTTTAAATAGTGGTGGCTTTTATATCCCTTACATTTCCATACACATGTTAGAATCAATATGTCAATTTCTAGAAAATACCTATTAGAATTTTATTTGGGATTTCATTGAGTCAGAGAGTGGATACCTGATCAATTTTAGCTCTCAAAGCCATGGACATCTCTTGCTTATTTAAGTTTCAAATTCTCTCAGTAATGATTTTTTTTCCAGTGTAGCGATCTTCCATCTGTTTTGTAAAATTTAGTACTAAGTGTTGCTATTGAAGGAATTTAAAAATTCCATTTCTATTTGTTTGCTGTTGGTATACAGACATACAACAAACTTTGCATATTATTCTTGTACACTGTGACTTTGACAAATTTACCAATGATCGACTGACAGTTGTTTTGTAGATTTTCTAATACACTATCATGCTGGCTATGAATAAACTAGTTTTTCTTCTTTACTTCAAATCATTAGGTTTTTATATGTTTTCTTGCATTATTACACTGTTAAAAAAACTTGTACATGAATTTTCATAATGGTACTATTCACAATAGTTAAAAGGTACAAAAATCCCAGCAGTCCATTCCACCATGTGGCCAGCGCAATGGTTTCATTAATGAGGTTCTTGGCATAAAAGTTAGCTAGAAGAGATCGAAATAAAACACACAGACTCAGTTACCTTATTTCTATTGCCAGGTCCGAGATGGCTCCCCTCTCTGGTTCCCTCCTCTAACTGCCCAGCAGGGCAGCAAGGATTACTCAGGGCTAGCAGGAGAGAGAGAGAGAGTGAACACGCCAGGGAGTAGCCTTTTATTGGGGAACAAGAAATTCAGGGGATAATTCCATCCAATGAAGGTTGAGGGGGGGGCCGCACTCCAAGGTCAGGGTCAGTGATTGGGCCGCCGGGGTCAGTGGTCAGTCACACCCCCACATGGACGGGTCCTGTCATCAGGAAAGGGCCGGGAAAGTTCCGACACAGCCAGAACGCCTCAGACCCAAACCGGGAGTCACCCAGTCACGCGTGAGAATGACTCCCCACATATTCCCCCTTTCTATTCTTAAAAATGAGGCGGCGGTTCACTCTTTGGAGTTTCTGTATTCTTGTTCTGAAGACTCGCCATCCTATAATTACAACACAAAAGAGAATTAACAGCAAAGAGAATAATCCAATAATGTACCAGGCCGAGTGTTTAAGAATATTTCCAGGGTTGAATCCATTCAACTCCTTCAATATTTGGTTTGCCAAAGAAGAAGGATCTGAAAAATCAGCTCTATTATTTTGAATGTCTTGGATATGGTGATGAAGTTCCAGAATATCCAAGATATTATTACTATTTTGCCAAATACCTAACAAATGGTTTTTAACCTTCTCCCAATCCCAGAGAGAAGCATTGTACTTGGCAGCTGTAACACAAACATACTTATAATTAGCATGGCATTTAAGCCTTTCCTTAAATTTTAAGGCTGAAAGTTCATTACCTATGTCTATAACAGTCGCCTCTAAGGCGTTTAATTTAGTCTCAATCCTTTCATCAATATTTACTTGATTACGCAGAGCCTTGGAAGTATTTTGAGCTAAATTATTAAGAAATTTTGCATGTTGAATATTTTGAGACAATGTCAGAGATGCAGAGACAGTTGAGGCAATAAAGGAGACTAGCGCCAAAACACCAACAATTATAACTCCAATAGCACGTGTAGGTCTTGCTAACTGGGCATGAATTTGCTGCAAGACTTGTAAACCAGTATCAGCATACCATGGCTCTGAAATATTAGCAGGCAATAAAACGAAAGAGGGCTGATGTAGTATCAGCACTCCTTTTCCTCCATTATACCTAGTAATACAATTGGTTAGGTTACATTTATTACAAGTAACAATATATCTGTCATCTATCCATTTAACTTTTACATTTCCAATAATTAAAACATAAGGATATTGGACACAGGCTTGTAAGCCATAGCAAGATCCCTCTTTACAGTTCTTGCCAACAAATTTTGGTAAAGGTTTGTCTGTAAAATGTAAGAATTCTGAGGCAGCAACTAAACGCCAAACATCTTTTTGAACACCACCTTCACTATAAGTTAAAATATTACTAACAAATCCTGCAGGTGTCATAGCAGAATTTCTTCGTAATTGTCTCTTATCAATTTTTGGAGACCAGTCTAAAATATACCCACTATCTTTAGACACCTTATGTTGTACAGGAAAGGTATTTACACAATCCATCCATCTAGGAAAGGTGCCAATCTCAATTGTAGAACTATTTGGACAGTGGGGTATCCGTGGAGGTTTTGCAGAAATGATTGGCTTGTTATGGGAAAGTCCCATCTTAATTACTGATCTAGTATAAGGTCTTAAGTCCCCATAAATATAATTATTTGTCAGTCTAGGTCCACCAATCGCTGTCTTTTCTTCAAATGATACTTTCAGACAGCCAGCATGTTTATCGTGTGACCAACACAACGGTAATTGGGCACTGTAGCCAGAATAATTAAATCTAGTCACATGATTGGGAATAATATGAGTATCTGTAAATCCTCCCATCATGAATGAGTCATTAGTAAATACTGGAATAGATTCTCCAGTCCACACAGCTGGGTGTACCAGGGGTAGATCTGGGAAATATGTCCAGTAAGTGTCTACTTGATCCCCCTTTACCTGACAGCCCAACAGGGCAATTACTGTTGCTACCATCATCACTGGGGTCCTGTTCTCTCCTAGGTGTCGAAGTATTCAGGAAGCCTGGGTTGTTAGCTTCTTCACGTCTTCCCATGAAATCAGCTTTTCGACTGGGTCAATCTGGTCTTTCTTCATCCTTTTCCGATATCTCCTCCTTCTGGATAGGGGCTCATCTGGGTCGATCCTCAGTCGCTTGAATCTGGGTTCTATCTCTTCCATGTTTGATAGCACGTTCAGGTACCCAAATAGGACGGAATGCGCCTTCTGGGAAGATACAAGCATGACCTCTGCCCCACATCATCACCGGGTCCGGGCCTTTCCACTGACCAGTCTGTAAATCTTTCCACAAAACTCTGCCTAAAGGGCCTGTTACTGAGGGAGACATTTGTCTCTCAGCAGCAGTGTGACCTTCTGTGTCACAGTTTAAAAAATTTAAAACAAACAAGGCATGATTAAGGCTATTTTGGGGAGTCATAAACCTCTTCCCCCCCTTTAATTTTTGTAATTGAAGCTTAATAGATAAATGAGCTCGTTCCACAATGGCTTGGCCTTGAGGGTTATAAGGAATTCCTGTTTTATGATTATTATAAAATTGTTGAAAAGAAGAGCTTACATAAGCTGGAGCATTATCTGTTTTAATCTGTATAGGGCACCCTAGAACAGAAAAAGCTGCTAGGCAATGAGAAATTACATGTTGAGTATTTTCCTTAGTACATGCTGTGGCAAAAATAAATCTAGAATAAGTGTCCACTATGACATGCACATAACATTGTTTACCAAACTGAGGAATATGAGTTACATCCATTTGCCATATTTGATTTGGTTTTAATCCACGGGGATTTACCCCTGATGGCAGAGATGGAGTGTGAATAACACACTTAGGGCATTGGCTTACAATCTGACAAGCTTGTTCTCTAGTAATATTAAATTTTTTACGTAAGCTAGAAGCATTTTGATGATGCAAGGAATGGGAAGCTAGTGCACAGTCATATTAATACATCTGTTGACAAAAAGTTTTAATTTATCAATCTTGTCATTACCTGAAACTAAGGGTCCTGGAAGATTAGTATGAGCCCTTATGTGCCCTATGAAACATGGGTACTTTCGCATTAGCACTGTCTTTTGTAAATTATGAAATAATTCAAATAACTCCTGTGATGAAGTATACCCAATAACTGAAGTTTCAATATTTTTAGTAACTCCGACTGCATATAAGCTGTCAGAATAAATATTAATAGGCTCATTAAAATAGTAATTTAAGGCACAAATCAGAGCTTGAAGCTCTGCTCTTTGGGCATAAGTATAAGAAGTTTGTATTACCTCTGTGTGAACACGACTATAAAAACCTGCTTTACCTGAGTTAGAACCATCCGTGAACACTGATAAAGCTTCATCTATAGGATGTGCACGTACAATCTTTGGAAAAATAAGTGACGTTAATGATGCAAATTGTATAATCTTATCACGAGGATAATGGCTATCTATTTGGCCAGGAAAATCAGCGAAGGCTATCTGCCACGAGCTAGAAGTTTGAAAAAGCCAATTAGTCTGCGGAACGGAAAATGGAATAATTATGATATCAGGCTCAGATCCAATTAATTGTAAAATCCTAGTTCTGCCCTTAATTACTAATTGAGCTATAGAATCATGAAAAGGAATTAATGTTTTTTGAGGAGAGTGGGATAAATAAATCCACTCACTAACTCCTAATCTTTGCCATATGGCTCCTGTTGGGGTATGCTCAGTTGGAAATATTAACAAATACACTATTTCTTTAGGATCAACTCTAGTAAGGTGTGCATTTTTAATTGCATGTTCAACTCTCCTTAAAGCTATTCTAGCCTTTAAGGTTAGCTGATGTGGAGAGGTTGGAGAAGGATTTTCTTGTAATATCTGAAATAAAGGATTTAACTCAGAAGTAGTTAGTTTTAAGGATGGCTTCAGCCAATTAATATCTCTTAAAAGCCTTGAAAATCATTAGGGGTTTGTACGGAAACTGCTTGTTTCGCTCTGGTAAAATCAAAGATGGCGGCCCCCAAGGTCGGCGCGATGACGTCACATTGCGCGACCACCTACTTCCTCATTCTCGGCCCGGGGGCGGGCCGAAGGGAAGTTTGTGTTCCGGCCAGGTGGAAATGATGACAAGAAGGCGGGCTCATCTGCGTCATCTGGATCTACCGCATGGGGCTGAGCCCTGCAATATCTATTATCGCCAGTAGATGGAGCCCTGAACTTAAAATTGCGCATGCGACACTCCCGCGCAAAATGATTATTTTTCCCACAAACGTAACATCTCCCGCGGGACTTTTGTCTTAAATCCTGTGGACTCGAAGTTTCCTTTCGTGCCGCAGCTAGGGTTACTGTTTGTAAATGAGTAGAGTCTATGTCAGAACATAAGCGGATAAACTCAGAAACTGTCCCTTTTTTACGGTGCGGCCTGAGAATATCCTGACAGTATTTATTTGCATTTTCAAATGCCAATTGCCTAACAATGAATTCGCTCGCTCCCGAGTCCCCGATTGACCTGTTTGCAGCCTGATACAATCGGGCTACAAAATCTGAGTAAGGTTCACTCGCACCTTGCCTGATTTTGGTAAGAACTAAATTGGATTGGTCCTTGGAGACGATCTGTCTCTAAGCACGTTTTGCACAATCAGTTATTTGATTGTATACTACAAAATAATAATTTAACTGTCTTTCTAAATCAGCGAAATCACTGGTCCCTAGAAACATCTCTATTGGTGTTTCTATATCCTGTCTTTTGTTCTTTTCTGCCTGTTCAGTACAAAAATCAGTCCAATAAGTCCTCCAAAGTAAGAAATCTCCCCCACTCAGACAAGATCTGGCTAAAGAAATCCAATCACTAGGAGGAAGGGGTTGTGAGCAAATATTTTCTATCAGGCTCTGTACAAAAGGGGAATTTGGACCATACGTCTCACATGCACTTTTTAGTTCCTTAATGGTTTTAAATGGGATTACAGCATGAACTCTAACCCTCTGATCTTGCTCATTAACTTGCTCAAAAACTGGAAAAAGGTGAAAACCGCTAGTATCTTTCCCATCTTCCTGTGCTTTCTTAATACCTCGCTGGACTGGGGTAAGAAAAGTCATTGTTAATCCAGCGTACCTGTTAAATTTTGTCCTTTTAGCAGGCATTGGCCGAATTCGAATAGCCTGGGCAGGCGGTGTTAAATGCAGCCTGTTAAGATTTCTCTGTAAGTCCTGAATTTCAACATCTGATTCTTCTCCCTCAGACTGAGAGTCATGGTCAGACTCTGCACTATCGCCATTTTGAATTTGGGTTTCTAAGCCACGTGGCAGAGAAGAACTCTGAGCCCTTCTAGGAATCTCTTCCGGATTCTCCTCCCCAGGAAGATCCTCTACCTCTTCCGGAGGGCTTTCTAAGATTTCGGAGGTTTGTCCTCTATGATATTCGTCCCTAGAATCTCCTTGCGGGCTAGCCTGGTCTTGCAAGTTTAAAGTCACATTCCTAACCTTCGGTTTGGCCCCTAGTGTCTTTGTTTTTAAACGGCTTAAGGGAAAAGGAATTAACTTAGCCTCAGGCGGAATTTCCATTTGAATAGACTTAATAGCCCTCTGCAAGCCTTTTAACAGGTCTTCAGGGGGCCATGAACTTTGGCCCATATACTCAAAAAGACAAACTTCCAGAGCCGTCCAAGTTTTCTGAATACTTTCTATGCCTCAAGGTAGTTCATTAGAAAAATAAACCTTTTGTAACTTTCTTCCTAATTTCTCCCAAGTAGATAAATTTGGAGACTCTTGTTCACAAAACCAAGGACAATATTCACCTACAATCTTTAAGAATTGTAATAACTGAGCTTTCTTTATCTGTTTTCCTTTCTGATTAATTATACTGTCTAAAATAGTCAGATACATTTCCTTATCCATAGAAGTTGAATTTCCCATTTTAATTAATTTAACGTCTCTTTCCTTCAATATCTCCAGGTACTTTTGTGACTCTAAATTGTCACCACTTCCTTTATCTTAATTTTTATCCTTATCTTTATAGCGCGCTCCCACTCAATCTAACTAATCTAGAATACCCCCCTCGTGGGCGCCAATTCCACCATGTGGCCAGCGCAATGGTTTCATTAATGAGGTTCTTGGCATAAAAGTTAGCTAGAAGAGATCGAAATAAAACACACAGACTCAGTTACCTTTTTCTATTGCCAGGTCCGAGATGGCTCCCCTCTCTGGTTCCCTCCTCTAACCGCCCAGCAGGGCAGCAAGGATTACTCAGGGCTAGCAGGAGAGAGAGAGAGTGAACACGCCAGGGAGTAGCCTTTTATTGGGGAACAAGAAATTCAGGGGATAATTCCATCCAATGAAGGTTGAGGGGGGGCTGCACTCTAAGGTCAGGGTCAGTGATTGGGCCGCCGGGGTCAGTGGTCAGTGGTCAGTCACACCCCCACACGGACGGGTTCTCTCATCAGGAAAGGGCCGGGAAAGTTCCGACACAGCCAGAACGCCTCAGACCCAAACCGGGAGTCACCCAGTCACGCGTGAGAATGGCTCCCCACAGTCCATCAATAGATGAATGGGTAAAAAGATGCAGTATAGTGGAATATTATTCAACTAGTAAAACAGAACAAAACAAAGGACCAACCCATACTACAACATGGATAATCATTCGGAGACATTGTTCTAAGTGAAAGAAGCCAGACACAAGAGATCACATAGTGTATGACTCAAATTGTGTGGGTAGGTTAATTCATAGACACTGAAAACAGATTCATGGTTGACAGGATCTGGGGGGAAAGGGAAGCAGTAAGTGATTGCTGAATTGTCACAGGGTCTCTTTTGTGGGTGGGGAAATGTTTCAGAACTAGATAGAGGAAAGGGGTGTACAACAATGTGAATGTACTTAATGTCACTGAATTGTACACTTTTTAATGGTCAATTTTTTTGTTATGTGACTCTCACCTTATTAAAAAAAATAAACAACAATAACAATAACAAAGATGGGAAGAGAGAGGGTAATGATCTAACCCAAGTAAAAGGAGAAAGGATACCAACCCATCTGGAGCCTTCCCCTTGGAGGGAACCTGTCCCTGTGTGGCTGCTGCTCTGAGATCCCAACACCTCAGCCACCTCAGGGTTGTCTGTGGCTTTATTGGCGTTTATCTGCACCCATCCCTCTTACCCCTCTAGCATCTCTAGCTGGGCTCCAGCAGACGCCAATACCACATGCTCATTTCACATCTTGTCTAAAACTAGAAACCCGTTCTGATTTTCCTCTTTCTAAATTAATCAATTCATTTAAAAATATTTGTTCCCTTGAAATGGAACACGAAGAACCCTCTGCATGAGAAAGTCGAGCTGCTCGTGGAGATCCGAGGAGAGCTTGTGACCCAGTGGTTTCTCACTTGGCTCACGAGCCAGCACGATGAAGATGCTGCCTGGAATTTTAATTTGTTTACTCTTGATCATACATTGTTTAATTTATACGCACAATTGCCTGCTGGTCAAGTACAGAAAGCTTTGGAGAAATTGATGTTGAAATACATGTTAATAAGGAGCCTGATAATGATAATACTTTTGCAAGTTTATTTCAAGATGATTTAAACTAGATCTTTATTGAAATTATCTAAACAACATTCACACATAACACATATCCAGATGTCCCAAACAATTTGAAAACCAAGGCTAAGAGAGAAAAAATAGAAATGATTACATCCAATTTGCCTTTTCATTGGTTGGGAATTAATTCTATCCACACCTGCGATGGAGAGAAAACAGCATTTTAACACTGTCTTCATTCTTATACTTTAGGGACAAAAAGTTTGCACTATTAATATAAGTCTAGTGTTATATGTAGTGTTACCATGCAAAACATTTAGGCATATTTTTAAAAACACTAATTAGCTGAGTCCAGTGAAGGGCAGGTTCTGCCTAACCTTCTCCCATCCTGGAATGGGTGAGGAAGGGAAGGGGTGGAAACAGGAAGCCATCAGTGTTTCCTTCAAGGAGTAGAAAAAGGGAAGTCCCCTTCTCACTCTGAGAAAGAAAATTTCTCCTCATATTATCAATGTTTATAAATTTTCCTCCATTGGTAAAGAATGGAATTTTAAATTTGCATTTCTTTGATTAGTTTGAAGTTAAGCATCTGCTCATGCTCATTGGCATTTGCATTGTATTTTTCTACTCAGTCTTTAAGTCCATTCTCAATTTAAAAAATTGAGATATCTGTATTTTCTTGTTGATTTATAGATACTCTTTTGATGTTATGTATTACTTTTATTTATTGTAAGTGTCTTCTATTTCTCTGACTTTTAAATTTGATCATCATTTATTTATTTTTCATCTAAGATTTGCTACACATATACATACATTTTTATTCGTAGAGGAAATTATAACCAACAGAGGTTATTCTGAGGGAAAGGAATTAGGAGGGTAGGGTCAGGGGGAATTTCATCTTTTACTTTGTATCTTTCTGTACTGTTAATTTCTAAAATAGCAGATAATATTTTGCTTTGATTTTTTTTATGCCAGTGGGTGTTTATCAGTATTCAGCATATTGGGCCACATCCTCTTCTAAATACTTCTTTGTTCAAAAAAAAAAAAAAAAAAAAAGAATTTGAGGCCCAAAGGAAAGTGTCAGGAATAGGCCTCACTGCTCCTGCTCCATGAGCTCACTCAGTGCTCACTATTTTGATAAAAACAGGTGCTGTTTGTAGAGACTGTGACTGTTTTGGCTAATTTCCTCATTAAGGAAAAAAAAACTTAAATTAATGGAACGGACAAATGTCTGTGTAGAGTGCAAAGTGAAGGAAAGTATTCAGGGCTAATCCACAAGAAAGCCAGAAGTAAAGGTGAACTTATTTTTTTAATTCTCATATAATTATTCACAAAATAACATTTGCTGGTACATGGGTGGATCTGGAGACTATCATGCTAAGTGAAATAAACCAGTCCCCCCCCAAACCAAAGGTCAAATGTTTTTTTCTGATCTGTAGAAGCTAACCTACAATGAGGGTTGGGAAGAGGAAGAATAGAAATTCAGGGGATTAGACAAAGGGGAATGAAGAGAAGGGAGGGGGGGCTAGGAAATGGAAAGACAGTGGGATGAATCTGACCCAACTTTCCTGTGTACATATATGAGTCCACCACAGTGAATCTCACCATTGTGTATACCCACAAGATTGGGGTCCTAATTAGAATAAGATGTATTCCATACTTGTATAATTATATCAAAATGGATTCTACTGTCATGTATAACCAAAAAAAAAAAAAAAAAAAAAAACCAATAAAAAAGAACTTTACATATAACAAAAAAAGTACCAGAAATAATACAATGTTGATGGTGAATTAATCTGACATTTAAATATTAAATACTTAATGAAATTAAAATATTTTCATTAAGCAGGTTAGGTTCAAGCAAACGCCACCTGGAAAGCCAAGTCCAGACACTCATAGAGGAAATGATTTTCTGAACAACAGGGAAGACCAAGTGATCTTCCACTCCAGTTGCAGTATTGGTGGCCATAATGGTGGCAGTCAGCCAGTGTTATCCAGATTACTGAGTGTTGGCCACATTATCAATTTTCAGAGTTGCTGGGGTGGGAGCACTGACCGAAACCAACAGAAGCTGGACAACAATTTCCTCCAGAACGTTGGAAATATCACCCTTTCAGGCAATATTGCCTCTGCTTTTTTTCTCCTAGGGGATACTGGTCTTTTAGTTTTGTTACTGTAGAAATGGCATCGATGGGATGACCTCCACAGCATCTGCAAAAGTATGGTAGGACTCCATACCACTCAGTGGAAATCCACACCACCGGTGAAATTCCATACCAGTCAATTAATCACCAGGCCAATCTATTTGTGGAGAACCACCTCCTGCAATAAGAGCTCTCTTCTTCACTAAGGAAAGAGTAACACACAAACAGAGTGTGTGGTTTCTTTAATCTCCAGTTAGAACCACAAACAACTGTAACTGTTTTTCCAGGGCCTGGAAATATCCAGCCTATCATCTTGAGAAGTTTGCCAGAATCACTTAAATTGATCTCTTCAGCTAATTCAGCTGAACCCAGCATGGTAGCAGTGAATTGGTCAATATGAGCAACTAACTTGGTTCCAGTTATCTTACCAGTGAATTCAGTGTCTTCTCTTTCAATATCCTAATCACCACAATATTCATTTTGTTCAGAATATGGGTTGTAAGATCACTAAGAGCATGTCTTAGGATAGATTTCTGTGTGAGAAGGATATTATACCTTTTAAAAAAATTTGCTTCACTAAATTAAAAATACAGGCTGTCTCTTCTTGCAGCCCTTGGTTCAGGCACAGTACAAACTATTGTTTGATTATTCATGTCAGTTTTGGGAGCAGATAAGCAAAACTGAATAAACTTGATCTCAGCCTTTTCAGCTCTGGTTATGCCAGAATTTGTCACAGTTTGGATGATAACCAGTCCTTCTACCAACTCACACTTGTCAATTGTCCCAACTATTTCAGTATCTTTATGATCTGCACCAGTAGCAGTGGCTGGGTCAGTCACTTTTATCACCACAGTGCACTCACTGGGGAAAGTAGACTTCAATATTGAGAGGTAATCTTTCAGTTCAATGAAGTGGTTGCTCCATTTAACAGTATCTCTGTGTCCCCCCACCTCCCATTCTACAGAAAGAGACATGTCAGTCAAGATCTCCCTGCCCCATTTCAATACTCCTTTCCAAAGTCTTCTGGAATGACTTGGAAATGATGATTGGATGAACCTCTTTTTGAAGAATTTTGGCACAGGAGTCTAAGTGAGAGCCAGCGTGATGACCATGGATGTGGTAGCATCTCCTGCTTCTGCATCTTGAGCCTTAGATAACTCCACCAGCATTTTGGCTTCTGGATGTATTTGTATTTGTTTCAATATGGCAGCACCATCATTTGTAATGGCCACATCACTTTTCCATTTTGGATTGTTTTATTCATTCCTTTTGGTCTGAGGCTTGTTCGAGCAACATCAACAACCACTTTGGTGGTAGAAATGTTACTGGACTGGCTTATGTGGTTCTGAGAGGCATCTTTCCTGCAGTTGCCAGCAGACATAGAGAATGCCAAATTCTCTGGCATAGCAAACTTGGCTAAGTTATGTGGGAGGGATGGACGGACACAATTCCAGCTAGCCATGGAGTAAAATTATGCATTCACTTTGATTATTATTTCTTTCCAAAAATAGGCATTTAAAATTGTCAACAGTTTTAAAAACTGTTAGAATTATTTATTTTATTAAAAAATTTCCCTCAACTTTATTGAGGTATTATTGACATTTAAAAAATTGTATGTATTTGAGGTATACAACTTAGAGAATTGATACCTGTACAAATTGTGAAGTATTCACCACAGTTAAGCTAATTAATATATCCATCATCTCACATAATTATTGTGAGAATATTTACTATCTACCATCTTAGCAAGTTTCAAGTATACAATATAGTATTGTTAACTATAGTCACATTTTTATACCTTCTCAATAATTTGTTTATCTCACATAATTGAAACTTTGTACATCTTGACCAACATCTCCCCATATCCCCCTGCCCCAGGACCTGGTTACTACTATTCTAATCTGTTTTTAATGAATTTGACATTTTTAGGTTCCTTGAATAAGTGAAATCATGCAGTATTTTATTCCTTTATTTCACTTTATAATGTCAGACATCATTTTAAAAATCAGTTTGTCTGTTTTAGAACTCCTGAAGTCTACTAAACTAAATGTATGAAGTAATAATGATATTAATAATATATTTCACACCCAGACTATTTTTTACTTTATTTCTTGTAAAAAATGTGTTTCTTGAACAGTGTGTAAGCTGTAAAATGAAAATGTTTAAAAAATTGTGAGTACATAAAATGTGACATATATTCTGTTGAAGAATAAGGCAAGAATCTGTCTCAAGACCACTCGCTCACTATTCTCTCCAACAGAAACCCCTCCCTTTTCCTGGGAGGGAAATTCAAATTTTATTTATTTTATTTCATATATTTTAGGTGTACAAAATGACTTTTGATATACATATGCATAATAAAATGATTACTACCATCAAGCAAATTAAACGATCCATCATCTTTCTACTTATTATTATTATTATTTTTTGTAGTAAGAACACTTAAAATCTAATGTACTCTCCTAGCGAAGTTTCAGTATGTAAAACATTATTTAGCTATAGTTTTCAAGCTGTACTTTAGGTCTCTTTTGAGTTATTCATTCTACATAATTGCAATTTTGTACCCTTTGACATACTCCCTGTTTTCTCCTCCTCTTTGGTCCTGACTATCACTGTCCTACTTTCTATTTCTATGTTATTTTATACAATGTTTTTCTTTCTGTGTCTGACTTACTCCACTTAGCAAAATGGCATCTAGGTACATCCATGTTGTTACAAATGGCACTGTCTCTGTCTTTCCAAAGGACTAATTATATTTTACATATACACATAAGCATGTGCCGCGTCCGGCTAACGGAGCCGAGTCTGGCGAGGGACGTCGGGGTTAAAAATACACAGGACACCAAGGTTCTTCATCCAGGAGGGGGCATGTGCGCTCACACTTTATTGCCAGATTTGTTTCCCTTATATATCTTTTTAACAGCTGCGGGAAATTACTCAAAAGTGAGGAGGGGAGAGTAATAAATGCGTCCTTGGGTTACCGTCACGTCACCGTCCCCTATCAGGAGGCTCGAACAGGTCAAGATGTTCCCGAGACACATATGTGTGAGGCAGATAAACAGGGAACCGCAAGCCTGCGTCATGGCCTTGTGAGCTGGCCACATTGACATGCATAACAAAGAACTGGGGGTTGAGTCCCCAGGGGCCAGGGCGGGCCTACTATCAGCAAGCATGTATGTATATATATATCAATATTTCATTATTTTATATATATATATATATATATATATACATATATACATTAACATGTATGTCTCTATATATGTATCAGTATTTCATTATCCCATATCACTTCATCCCTTCCTCCATTCATTGTTGGACACTAAGTTTAGATATGTATCTTGGCTATTGGGAGTACTACTTCCATGAATGTGGGAGTGTAGATATCTCTACAAGCTGCGGATTTCATTTCCTTTATGTATGTACCCAGCAGAGGGATTCCTGAATCATATTGTGGTTCTACTTTTATATTGTTGAGGAACCTCAATACTCTTTTCCCTAATGGCTGTATGCTGGGAGCCATTAGCCAAGTAGGTATGACAATTTCCTTGCCAGCGTACCCCATGTTGCTGACATGTTGCAGCGACATTGAATGTAGGTGACCTTGCTCAAGGACCAAGGCAGATTAGGGTGTTCCCGGTTTTAAGATAAATCGTGTTTAGGGCGTTCCCAGTTTAGGTTCCAGGTTTAAGGTTTAAGATTATTCCTCCTGGGAATAGGGCGTATCCTGCTGCCTGAGTTCCCCTTGAGTTCTCACGTGATTCAGACAGTATATTTTGGAGATAGAAGCCCAGTGGAGGTGAATTTGGGCAGAGAACGTGGATTTGGGCAGAGAACGTGGATTTCCCCAGAACGTGTTTGTAGACGGCTGGTGTGAGTTCGGGAATAAAGAGTTGCTGTTTGAATCTACAAGCTGTGTGGTGGCTCGTGATTGTGTGCCCAGCCAGACTGCGGCATTTGTGCCCAGCCAGACTGCGGCAGCTGTATCAATTTATCTTCCCACTAACAGAGTCTAAGGGTTAGTTCCTTTTGTTCCACACTCTCACCAACACTTGCTATCACCTGTCTTTTCCCTAGTAGCCATCCTAACAGGTGTGAGGTGATATCTCAATGTGCTTTTGATTTGCATTTCCCTGAATATAAGTGATGTTGAGAATTTTTCATATACCAGTTGGCCATCTGTACATCTTCTTTGGAAAAATGTCTATTTAATTCCTTTGTTCATTTAAAAATGAAGTTATTTACTTATTTTTGCTATAGAGTTGTATGAGTTCTTTATATATTGGATATTAATCCCCTTTCAGATAGTTATATAATTACAAATATTTTCTGTGGACAGCTGCTCTGAATGATTCGTGTCTTCCGTCTTGGAGAGGAGAGGCTGGTAGTGACTTGGACATTGCCCCTTCTGGGAAGTTTGAGGAGCCGTCTTCAGACATAGGCGCTGCCCTACAGCCCTTGGTTGGAATTACACTCACAAGTCCCTTGTAACCCCGCCCCTTCTTACCTTTTTTTGGATGGAACTTTCAAAGAAGGTGGGTCCTCCCAATAAAAGTCCACTTACCAATATGCTCCTTGTATGTGTGTGCGTGCGCGCGCATGCGCTCTCCCGGCCCAGGCTCTCCTGACTATCCCTGGGTCTCCCATTTGGGGAGCTTGAGGCCGAGATAGGAGCGGCAGACCTGAAGCTTGTTTAAAGGTAAAGTATGTGTCTGTGTTTTATTTGGTGTCCCTGGAGATTCACAAGAGTGACCTTAAGTTCAGCTGCCCTCCTGGGCTGGGAGTGCCAATTTTCTTTTATTCTATAGGTTGCATTTCATTTTGTTGATTGTTTCCTTTGCTGTTTTTTAAAAAAAATTTTTTTAGATGTTGATGGACCTTTATTTTATTCATTCATTTATATGTGGTGCTGAGAATGGAACCCAGTGCCTCACACAGGCTAGGCCAGCCCCTCCTTTGCTGTGTTTTGTTTCCTTTTAGTTTGATGCAGTCCTACTAGTTTCACTTGTAGGTGCACTTGTAGAAAAAAATAGCCTATTATATATGCTTGGGTTTATTTCTGGGGTCTCTATTTTGTTTCACTGGTAAATATGACCCTCCCTCCCTCCCTCCCTCCCTTCCTTCCTTCCTTTTTTCTTTCTTACCAGGGATTGAACCCAGGGGTGCTAAATCACTAAGCCACATCCCCAGCCATTTTTTATGTTTTATTTAGATACAGGGTCTAGTTGAGTTGTTAAGGGCCTCACTCATCTGCTGAGGCTGGCTTTGAACTCACGATTCTTCTACCTCAGCTTCCTGAGTTGCTGCGAGTACAGGTGTGTGCCATCGTGCCTGGCATAAATCTGACTCTTTCTATGCCAGGGCCATCCTGTTTGAATGCCTATAGTTTTGTCATATAATTTGAAATAAGAAATATGACCATTATTTTTTCCTTGAGATGATTTTTGCTATTTAGGGATATTTTGTAGTTCAAGTTTTAGAGTTATTTTTTTACCTATTTCTGAGAAAAATGCCATTGAAATATCATTGAATCTTTTTTTTTGTTTGTTTTTTGGGTAGTATGGACATTTTAACTATTCTTTCAGTCTGTGATCATGGGATACCTTCCCATTTCTTTGTGTCTTTTTCATTTACTTTCATCAATGTTTTATAGCTTTCAAGGTACTGATTTTCACTTTCTTTTAGCTAGGGATTTTTATTTATTTATTTATTTATCTATTTATTTTTGGTGGTGCTGGGGATTAGAACTCAGGGCCTTGTGTATAGGAGGCAAGCACTCTACCAACTGAGCTATATCTCCTGCCCTAGCTAGAGATTTTAAACAGGTGGTGGTCTTTATTGTGTTGGGGAATTTTCTTCTGTACCTATGAAGAGTTATTTACATTTTATTAACACATATTATATGTGTATATTAATGAGATTCACTGTGATATTTCCTTATGTGTATACAGGGTGCATTGGAGTTTCTTTTTTTTTTTTTTTTTAACCATGAACAGATGTTTAATTTTATCAAATATTTTTTCTATATACTTTGAGAAGATCATGGAGTTTTTCTTTCATTCTGCAAATGTGATATATCACTTTTACTTATTTGTATATATTAAACCAAAATTGCATCCCAGGGATACATTCTCTTGGTCATGATGAGAATGTATAGTCTTTTTGATGTATCATTGAATTCACTTTGCTAATATTTTATTGAGATTTTTACATCTATGTTCATTAGTGATAGTAGTCTGTAATTTTCTTGTAGGGTCCTTATGTGGTTTTGCTATGAGGGTGATGCTAAAGTGTTTGGAAGTATTCTTCTACTTCTGTGTTTTGGATGAGTTTTAGAAGGATAGAAATTAGTTCTCCTTTGATGTTTGGTAGAATATACCAACAAAACTATCTGGTCTTGGGCTTTTCCTTTTTGGGAGATTTTTTATGACAACTTAAATATTCTTGTTAGTTGTTGGTATGTTTTGGCTATTTCTTCTTGATTTAGTCTTGGCAGGTTATGTGTTTCAAAGAAATTGTTAATTTCCTCAGCCTGACCAATTTGTTTGTATGTAAGTGTTCATAATAGTTCTTTAAGATATGTTTTATTTCTCTGGCATCCATTATTGTATCTCTCCTTTTACTTTTGATTTTTATTTATTTGAGTTTTGTCTTTTTTTTAATCTAGCTGAGGACTTGTCCATTTTTCTTATTTTTTTCCCCCAAAACTCAATTCTTTTTAAAATAGTTTTTGTACTCTCCACTTGATTTATTTCTGCTTTGATCTTTATTATTTCTTTTCTTTAGCTAACTTTTTGTTTACTTTGAATTTTCTTTCCTACTTTTTGTGGTATATAGTTGGGTTGTTTATTTGAGGTCTTTTTTCTCTGGCAGAGGTGTTCATCACCATCATCCCTTTTAGAATTGCTTTTACAGCACCTCATCAATTTTGGGAAGTTGTTTCATTTTCATTCATTTTCAGATTAAAAAAAATTCCTTTTGACTCTGTTGTTCAAGAGTTTAAATGCCTAGTCCCTCCCCCCAGAGCAGGGTGATTTAAGAGCCAAATCCATCAGGAGGTACTATAAAAGTTGGGGCAACATATGTGTGATATGCGTGGTCAAAACCCTTCACTCCTCAGGGAGAAATAGCTCTCTCTGTAGGCTCTACAGGATATTTGCTTCTTCCTGGCTTCGGCAGATTATGATACTTGGAATTTCTTGATTTTGTAGACTCACCTTTCCAATCTCTGCCTCCATAATCATGTGACATTCTCCTCATGTCTGTATCTAAATATGAGGTCTAGTGAAATGGGCACTTTGTTATGTAATCTTATATAAATTATTTCTTTCATGAATTGTGGCTCCTGTCTCTCTTTATAGACTCATGTCACTTGTCCTTGAGCAACCCCTACACTGAAAATACTGAACTTCTCTCAGTTCTTCACATGTATCTGGCTCACCCTCATCCCAGAACGTGCAACAGTCTGTTCTTCCCATATGAATTTCACTTGGGTTTCTCCTTATACCTCAAACTTCCTTGATTTCATTAAGTGGTACACATCTCCTTTAGATGAAAAATAACTTCATCTAGGAGAGATTTCCATGACCTGTGTGTTAGTTCACTTTTCAACTAACATGACATGTTAGTCAACTGTGACAAAATACCTGAGATAACTTAAAGGCTTATTTTGGCTCATGGTTTCAGAGGTTTCAGTCCAGGGTCATCTGGCTCTGTAGTTTCTGGGCCTGTGATGAGCCATGAACATCATGGCTGTACACTTCTGCCAACTGGGGAATTATTTTAGGATGTACATGTAAAATTTCAAGCCATCAGTAGAGAAATATTTAAAATCATGAGGATACCAGATTAAGAAAAAAGTTTGACCTCTAGTTGTTAAACATATTGTAGTTTCACAATTACTTTGTGTTCTTTTTCTATATACATCATTGTATACTTTTTAGTTTATCTAAAATAGTCTTTACTCACTGTTTCACCCAACTTTTCTTTTTTTTATGAAGTCACTTTCATCCTTCAATGCCTGACTCAAAGTTTACTTTTATAGTAGAGCCTTTTGTGAACTTTGTCATCTACACAGGCAACATTAAATTTTTTTTTCTAGTACCCATTGGATATGGTGATTTATCCATATATAATCCTCATGACTATTATTTATCTTTCAGTGGTTATAGCATTTGTAAGGACAATGAACTTGTTCTTCATGTTACTCTGTCTCTGAATAGTTCAGGATGTTCTTTGAATGAAAAACTGGGGAATGAAATTATCACATCACTTTAGTTATTCTCTTACCATGACCTTACTTGGCATGTCTCCTATTCTTGTTTTCTAATTTATTGGAACTCAAAATCACTGAGTTAGCAGTGGTTATATTGGCACTGAAGCAGAACCTCTGTTACTAATTGAGTCAGTTTTTTCATTACTGTCTCTGCTCCACATCCATCCATCAGTTTTGATTTGTGATTCTGGTGCTGGAAATAAGCAAAGAAAGTTTTTGTTTTGCTGGTTGGGTCCTGGTAGGCATCACCAGAAAGGAGCTCAGAGGGTTTCCTGACTGCTTTCTGTGGGGTTCCTTCCTGTCTGTTGCTCTTTGGTAACTGTTACCCTAGTGGGGCCTCTTCACACAGTGGATGTAGTTCTTCTAGCAGTAACCGACTCATGTTTGTATATTTTCCCAACATGTACAGAGTCAGCCTCATCACTCATTGTCCTCTCTTCTTCAGAGAAACTAGCATGAGGTGTTAGAAATGCTTCTCCTCAGAGATCAGGTCCATGGCGACGTTCTTCCATGCTCAGAAGAACCAGCACCATGTACAAGTGCCCAACTTCAGTAATCCCAGATATTTCTTTTAAATTCTCAGCCCTTGGGGTGGTGGAAACTTCTCTAAGTTGTTTTCTTTTTCTCTCCCTTTAACTTTCAGATTATTTATAACCTTTAATCTTAGAATTCTTCATGATTTTTCTCTGATTAACCAAGAGAAATAATTTGTCTGTCATAGGAAACTAATGAAAAAACCAGAGATTTACAGTGAACATTGTGCTTTGCTTTATTTTAACTCAATGGTTTCCATGAACTTTAGAAAACAGAATAAAGTGTAACCAAGCAACTGGTTTTGGCTTGTTATTCTCTCAAGCGGAAAATCCCATGTCTTCCACACTTGTATCTTTCTTTTTTCTTAAAATTTAGGTTTTATTTATTGTATATATTTAAGGTGTACTACACAATGTTTTGATGCACATAGTGAAATGATTGCTACAACCAAGCAAAGTAGCATATCCATTACCTTCCATGGCTACTTCTTTCTTTCTTTCCTGGGATAAATTCCACTGGCTCATGGTGAAGAACCCTGCAACATGCTATTGGATCCAGTTTGCCAGCATTTTGTTGAGAATTATTGCACTGATATTCATCAAGGATGTTGACCTGTAACCTTCTTTCTTCTTGTATTCTTGTCTGGCTTTGGTGTACGTAATGCTGACTTTGTAAAATGAGCTTAGGGCATTCTCTCTTCATAAGTTTTTGGAAAAGTTTGAGATGTTTTGGTATCAGTTCTTTAAATGTTTGTTGAATTTAACAGTAAAGGCTTAAGGTCCTGGACTTATTTTTGATGAGATATCTATAAATGTTTTCACTTCAATCTCCTTATTCATTATTGACCTATTCAGACCTCCCATTCTTTCATGATTCAGTCTTGGTAGGTTGTATGTGTCTAGGGATTTATTAATTTCTTTTAGGTTATTCAGTTGGTTGGCATACCATAATAGTCTCTTATGCTTCCTTTTGTTTCTCTATTATCAGTTGTAATGTCTCCTCCTTCATATCTGATTTTATTTGAATCTCCTCTCTTTTTATTTTTAGTCTAGGTAAGAGCTGTCAATTTTGTTTGTCTTTTCAAGAACCAATTCAAAATCATCAATCCTTTATATTGTTTTTCTAGTTTCTATTTTATTTATTTGTATTCTGAACTTGTTTATTACTCTTTTTATGAACTCTGCTTAGGTTATTCTCCATTTTTGAATCCTTTATGTAGAAAGCTAGGATGCTTGTGTGAGAAATTTTCTTTCTCTTCATTAGGCATTTATTGCTAAAAATTTCCCTTAAGAATATCTTTTTTTTTTCTCCATCCCATAAGTTTTGGTATTTTGTGTTTCCATTTTATTTCTCTTAAGATTTAAAAATGTTTCTGGTTTAATTCCTTCTTTGACCTGGTTCTTCAGGAGCAAGTTGATTAATTTTTCTTAGGGCCTGCCTCTGCCATCTTGATGTCACTGAACTCCTAACTCAGATATAAAATCAACATATAAAAATCAAGAGTTTTTCTCTACACCAACTAGAAATCCACTAAAGAATAAGGAAAGCAATATCATTTACAATCATCTCATAAAGAGTAAAAAATACAACAAAATGTAAAGTAAATTAAAATAAATCAAACCCTAGGAACAGCTCTAACCAAGGATATGAAAGACCTCTACAATGAGAATTATAGAATTGAGGAAAGAAATTGAAAAAGATACTAGAGTTGGAAACATCTCTCTCTCTCCTATTCTTGGACAGGCAGAATTGATATTGTTAAAATGGTCATATTACCAAAAGTAATCTACATATTCAATGTGATTCCCATCAAGATACCAATGACATTCTTCACAGAACTAGAAAAAACAGTTCTAAAGTTCTTATGGAAGAATAAAAGACCTAGAATATCCAATGTAATTCTAAGGGGTGGGGTGGGAGCAATGTTGGAGGTACCCCAATTCCTGACTCCCTATTATACTCTAGAGCTATAGTAAGAAAACCTGCATGGTATTAGCAAAAAAACAGACATGTAGAATGCAATAGACTAGATGACACAGAGACAAACCCACAATGATAGTTATTTGATCCTTGATAAAGGTGCCTACAGCATAGTTTGGAGAAAAGACAGCCTTTTAAACAGATGGGTCTGGAAAAACTGAATAGCCATATATAGAAGAATGAAACTTGATTTCCATTTCTCACTGTGCACAAAGGTCAACTTCAAGTGGACCAATGACTTTAGAATTAGACTAGAAACTCTGCAACTGATAAAAGAAAACAAAGGGTCAAAGGTCCAACATATAGGTATAGGCATCGACTTCCTCTAAGTACTCCTAAAGCTCAGGAAATAAACCTCAGAAGCAATAAATGGGACAGCATAAAATTTAAAAGCTTCTGCAGAACAAAGGAAACAAAAGTGTGAATGAAAGGTGGAAAAATCTTTTCCAGTCACTTTTTTGACAGAGGATTAATATCCAGAATATAAAAATAACTAAAAAAATGCTACCAGAAAACCATATAACACATCAATAAATGGGCAATCTAAACAGACATTTTGCAAAAGAAGAAATATAAATAAATGGTCAACAAATAAATGAAAAAATTGTCAACATCTTTAGCAATCAGAGAAACACAAATCAAAAGTACACTGAAATTTTATCTCACTCCAATTAGAATAGCAATCATTAAGATTAAAAGAAACAATACTGGTGAGGATGCAGAGAAAAAGAGAAAATTATGCATTGTTGATGGAATTTTAAATTAGTACATGCATTATGAAAGTCAATATGGAGTTTCCTCAAAAGATTAGAACTGGAACCACTGAATGCCCCAATTCTAGTCTAATTCTGAAGTCATATTTATCCAGAACTAAGGTTAGCATATTATAGTGATACTTGAATACTCATGTTTAGCAGCACAATTCACAGAAGCCAAGTATTGTAGCTTGGGATTGGGGCACAGTCCACTCCAACACTGAAACAATGCCTACCTATGATTATCATTTCAGACAAAGGTGGGCCTTTAAAATTAGTTTCAGTAGATGTCGACTTACTGAGCTAACTACTCTTGGACATGCTAGTCAAGGCCAAAAATTCTTTCAGGAAGCACAGAGAGCAGTAAATGTGAAATGTGGAAACAAAGGTCTCAGAGATGTCCAGCTGGAGAAAATACCACTTAAGCATCAACATCTGCCCATTGCTAAGAAACAAACAAACACAATTATTTCAGTAATAGTCTAGTTGTTCTTCCTGCTGCCTCTCTTGCTCTTTATTCTTCATAAAGCAGTCAGAGTAATGCTTAAAACATTAAATCGTAAACATTGCCACATAAATCTTTTGGCATTCCAGTCTGACCAGGCCTTCGTATTTGTGCATCTGGACTCTACATTCATTTGTCTCACCATCTCCTCTTCCCCACTCCTTTGTTCACACTTTCCTCCTCTGCCTGTGTCATGAAGCTGGTCCTTTCCTTGGAGAATGTCCATCTGCTGTTCCCTTTGCCCCTTGAACTCTTTATCATCTCCCATTCCACAACATCCTCACCATCATCTTTCATGTCTTGGTTCAAATGCCTCTTCTTCAGAAATTTCCCTGACCAATCTATCTAAAGCAGGTTCCCTCCCTGACCCAGGCCACTCTTAGTCTCCTTACCCCATGTGTTTCCTTTAGAAGTAGAGGATATGATAGTTATCACTATCAGACTTTTTAAAAATCTTTGTTTACCTACTCCTTGACTCACTTTCCAACTAAAATGTAAGCTACAGGAGAGCAGAAGGCCTGTCTTATTCCTCTATGAAATTATTGCCCTGAATTCCCAGGGCAGTAATTTCATGGAGGCTTTCCTCACATGTAGACACATCTATCAGATTATCCTTCATACTGCTCAGTAATCACTGGTCTTAACCATTTGTTTTTCCAGGCCATGTGCTCACTGAAAAAAGAATAATCTGATTATTCAAATTTGTAATCCAAACACAAGTTTGCCTTCATTAACATTTGTTATATGAATTAAGAAAGACACATAAGAAGAAAGAAGAGGGAGGGAGAGGAAGAGAGAGAGAGGGTGGGAGGAGGGAAAGAGAAAGAGAAAGAAACTAGGGCTCTCCTAATCTAGGCACATGGGACAAGAAACATAAAGTTTAGGAAGGAAAGGACGTGTTAGTTCTTTCATGGTTGAACAGACCCAATAGATGTTGACTATTGAAAGAGTGACCTGAGTATCTTGAAAATTCCTGACAGAATTCCTGTAACTCAGAATGAAAGCTAGGGTGTCATATATTCCAAGTACAGTGGCTTCCTATGCTGTGTATGAGGTTGACCTAGATGGTATATTTTGGACCTAAACTGTACACATACACACACCCACCCACCCAAACACCCCACACACAGACTTGGTTTTGAACCCAGAACCCAGGGGCACTCTACCACTGAGCTAAATCCCCCATTTTTTTAAAGACAGGGTCTCACTAAGTTGCTGAGGCTGGCTCAGTTTCTCAGGTCACTTGGATTACAGGTATGCACCCCACTGTGCTTGGTGCC
The DNA here is from genome assembly GCF_047511675.1 of Marmota flaviventris. Classification (NCBI taxonomy): domain Eukaryota; kingdom Metazoa; phylum Chordata; class Mammalia; order Rodentia; family Sciuridae; genus Marmota; species Marmota flaviventris. Next base: position 9,988,715 of record NC_092506.1, on the reverse strand, counting down.
TCTGTAAAATTTTTGTGAGAAAATCACAGATATAGTAAACTTTATGAAGCATAATGTATGTGAGGCAGGTGTTAGGAGATGAAAGTACAGGTGTCCTCCAAAAGCTCATGTGTGAGATAATGCAAGAGTGTTCTGAGGCAAAATGACTACACTATGAGAACTTTCACCTAATCAGTGGATTATAATCCACTGATATGGATTAACTGGGTGATCGCTGTAGGCAGGTAGGTTGTGGCTGGAGGAAGTAGATCACTGGGGGCATATCTTTGTGGTTTATATATTGTCCCTGGTAAGCAAAGATCTCTTGGTTTCCTGTTGCCATGTCCTGAGCTGCTTTCCTCTGCTATGCCCTTGTGCCATGAAGTTCTGCCTCACCTTGGGCCCAGATCTACAGAGAAGGCTATCCATGAACTGAGACCTCTGAAACTAAGCCAAAATAAACTTTGTTTTAAACTATGTTGTTCTTGTAAGGTCTTTTGGTCATAGATGAAAAATTTGACCCAAAAGAGTTTAAACACTTAAATATTAATTAACTCCAATGTCTCTAACACACCTTGTAAGATTCTTTGCAATGAGGCCCTATGAGTTGACTTTTCCTTCTCAGAGATATTTAGAAGTTCTAACCCTAGGTACCTGTGAATGAGGTCTTGTTTGGAAATGGGGTCTTTGAAGATGTAGTAAAGTTAAGATAAGCTCATGTTGAGTTAGAGTGTGCCCTAATTCTGTGATGGAGGCAAGAATTTGGGTAATTCATCTACAACTCAAGGAATCCAAGAATTGTTGGCAACCATTAAAAGCTAGAAATATGCCAGCAATAAAGCCTAGGGGCTTTATTGGAACATGGTCCTGCTGATGCCTTGATTTTGAATATCTAGTTCCAAGATATCTGAGAGAATCAGTTTATGTTGTTTTAAAGTATGAAGTTAGTGGTGCTTTTTATGTTAGCACTTAGGGTATTAATATAGAATTTAGGGGTGGGAATACTGTTATAACAAATACCAAAAAATGTGGAGGTGGAACTGGAATCCAGTAAGAAGTAGAGGATATGATGGTTTTGAGGAATATAGTAGAAAAAGTCTAGATTCCCTTGGAACAAAATACAGATGTTAAAGTTGGTTCTGATGAAGGCTTGGACAGATGTAAGGAGAACAGAAAAAGCTTCCATCATCATAAATGAAATGTTGGTATCTAGAAATATGAATAACAGAGGTATCTGTCCCTTCCAGTTCAGTAATGCAGTGTTCCTGCTGGTAAAATTATCAAAAACCTTGTTGATTCTCCATAGGTGTCAAGGATATCCACACCATTAGACATTATCCATGAATGCTGTTTGGATAATGCCATTTCTATTCCTGTCTTCTGCTAAATGGTTGGTTAATAGATCCATTAGTCACTCATTTATTCTGAACTATTACAAGGCAATACTTTTTATAAAGTGCACAGAAAACTTGGCCAAATTGAGTTCTGCTCTTGGGTCCAAAGTAGAATTTGTAAGTGATAGACTTGGATATTTATCAGAGAAAATTTCCAAGCAATGTGAAACTTGTTTTCTCTTTGCTATTTATGGCAAAATGTGAGAAGAAAGAGGTAAATCCAGGATTGAACAGTTAACCAAAAAGGAACCAGCACTTGATTAAAAAATTCTGAGCTTGTTCACATAGCATGTCTGGAAATAGAACCCAGGATATGGCTGAAAAACCATTTGATAAAGAGAATAAATATGTGACTTGTTGTTATAATCAACCATTCAGCATAAGCCAGGAATAGAGATGGGGTTATCTGGGTAGGATTTTTTGATAACCCTCTTGTCAAATGAAGTGAATCTCTCCTGACACTTGTGAAAAATCACAAGCCTGCCTTCTTTCCTTCCTTCCTTCCTTCCTTCCTTCCTTCCTTCCTTCCTTCCTTCCTTCCTTCCAGCAGGAACACTGTCAGATTAAAATGAAAGGAACAGGAGCAGAAAACAAAAGAGAAATGATTCCTAGTGCAGAGCCACTGATGTGGAAGCCAGGGGTTTGACTGTTATCATGGAGGGCTCAGAGGACAGAGGACTGAGCCCCAGAGAATTATTCTCAGGTCTTAAATCCTTGTGGAACTTACTCTGCTGTATCCCCAATATACTTTAGTAATCCCTTCATTCCTCTCACCTTTTCCTATGTTTAAAAAACATTTTAGTCATTGATGGACCTTTATTTTATTTATTTTTTATGCAGTGCCAAGGGTTGAATCCAGTGCCTCACAGATGCTAGGCAGGTGCTCTTCCACTGAGCTACACCCCCAGCCCCTCATTCTCTTCCTTTTGGAATGGGAATATCTACCCTGTGTCTGTTCCACCATTGTATTTTGGAAACAGGTAACTTTTCTCCTAGTTTTTCAGGTTTCTCACCCATTCCTAATTTATATGATTAAATGATAAGATTTGGGACTTTTGAGTTGATGTTTAGTTAAGATTTTGGACTCAGGGTTGATTCTGTAATGGGTTAAGACATTTGGGGATGTCAAGTGGGGTGAATGCACACAGGAAGAATATGAATTTTGGGGTGCCAGAGGGTAGGCTGTTGTGGATGAACTGTGCCATCTAAAGATATATGTTGAATCCTAAACCTTGGGACCTATGAGTGTGGACTTGTTTGGAAACAGGGTCTTTGCAGATGTAATAAAACTAAGAAGTTAATACTGATTAGAGTGTGCCCCTCTAATGACTGGAGTCCTTATTGGAAGAGAACTTTGGATATAGATATATAGTCAGAACATCATGAGATAATGTAGGTAGAAATTGCAGTGATGCATTTACTAGAAATCCAAGAAATCCAAGAATTTTTAGTGAGGAAGAGGAAATGAGTGATCTTCCCTTAGAGCTTTTAAAGGGAGCATGGCCCTGATGGCTCCTTGGTTTTGAACTTCCAGGCTCCAGAATTCTGAAAGAATAAATTTTACATTGTTTAAAGTCATTAAGCTTTAGTACTTTATGATAGCTGTAGGAAACTAATATGGCCTAATTTTCCCCTATCCTTATCTTTGGCTGCTTTCACTTGGAATACTACACTCAAAAATTACTCAGCTTCTACCAATTTTTGTACCACTCCAAATTCTCTCTCACCTATGAGCCTTTCAGCAGTATTATTATCTTATCTGAATAATATTTTTCATTTATTATTGCACAATCAACTCTCAGTACTTCAGTAATTGATAAACAAAATTTATGTGTCATATGAAATGTAACTTTCTCCCGGATGCTGTTTTGATCCCTATACATTATAGTAGGACTCCTGCTTCACCATCCTTTCACATTCTTTTTATCATGTAGCACAGTGCCTCTTAACTTTGGCATATGCCAATCACCCAAGTAAATTCACAAAGTCAAAACTCCTGGACCATACACAGACTTTCTTATTATAGCTGGCCTGTGTAAAAGATCTGGTTTCTTTTACTCTTTCATGTTTGTGAAAATCCCACTAAGATGAAGGAGCTGCTCCTGAGTGTGGAGGATATTGTAACACTCACATGGCTTCAGTTTTCTGTCCAGTGTGATACAAATTCACACGAGGATATTTGGGATCATGATCCCAGTGCCATTAGCGAAAAATGTCATATAGTTGAGGAGGTAAATCTGTCAGCAATGACCAGAGATGTTTTCAGTGAAGTTCTTCAACCCCATGTGAAGAGACATTACCATGGTAGAGGTAGGAGAAAGCCATCTGAAGGGTTTGGAATTTCCCTATGCTTCCAGCTTGATTTAGGGGCTCCTTAGAGAAGGTTAAACAGGTCATCGTTGGCAAAGAATGACTTTATGGAGATAGAACACAGTTCCCTAATACTAATTCACACACCCAGCGTTAATTCTAACATCTCTTATCTCTCAACAATCCCTTTCCTCAACACTTTAGGAAAGCAGTGTTAGTTCAAGCAAATTTTTCAATAGAGTTCCAGAGAATTATTTAAAATGTTTCTTCTAACAATTGACAAACATACTTATTAAACTCTTCTTCTGTGAATGTCCCTGATTTCAGTAGACAACTAGAAAACCAGAAGGGACTTGTAGTTTGATAAACTTGAAGCAAACAAAAGTATATCTGCTGAAGGGTGTACAGCCACTTCCCACTAAAATGGAAATTTTGATACAGGTTTGAACTGTTTTTCTTTCTTTTTTAGAAAGAACAAAGGGTAAGTCTTCAGTAACTGTTTCATTATGATTAAAACATTTAGTTAAAACAATCAATTGTGAGTTAAATTAAATCCAGATGGAATGTTCAATGTAAAATATTAATTTTATTAACTGGAGATTTACCTCAGTGGACATCTAACTAGGAGTTCAGAATGATTTTAAGTTTAGGAGTGGAGGCAGGGGAGAATTAGCAGTCCTTCTGATGAAGCAGTTTACATTCTGTCTTATTTTTCATTTATTTAACATACTTTTAGAACACCATCTGTGTGCTTGCTAGGAACACAGAGTTCACAGGACATGTTGAATGTTCATAATGGTCTCAGTTCTTTAAGAGAGGAAGAGTTCAGGTCGTGAGGGCAGGATGCACAACTTGCTGTGGAAGAATCAACAAGATGATGTTTGCGGTACTGAGTAAATGGCAAAGTTGGGAAGTCTCAGCTGTAGAGATGAGGTTTCAATCAGGTATCTAAGGGTGAGTGGACCCTCAAGAGTTAAAGAAGGGTAGATGAAATTAAACACTGGGAAAAGATAATTTCAGGTGGAATGATAATAAGCACACAACTATGAACAGAGGTGGAGAGGAATATGGGATCATTGTGCAATCACTGCTTTCTTAACATAGTCAGGTACTAAAGAGGGTGCATAACTGGAGAAGAGATTTTAAAGGAATGAACAAAAGAGTTGACTTTATCCTGCAGATCAGATGTTTTCAATCCTCAGTTGCTTAATAACTGTCCACTGAGGAAGTGAAAATGAGATTCTGTTCTGGAAATGATCATGAGACAGGAGGCTCAAAACTCAGACTTGAAGAATCTTGTATCGTGGATTGGCAGATATTTTCTGGGATGAATAAGAAATATACCTTTACATAATAAATAGTTTAAGTTTTGTAGCACAAGATGCAAAGTTGAAGCTATTATGTAGGTATTTATATAACAAAAGAAAAAGCAAATTTCCATATTTTTTTGTTCTTTTCCATAATTTATTTCTACAGTAAGTTTTTTTGACAAGATTAAAATATAACAACAATTGAGTATGAGTTTTTGTAATATAAGCCTGCCAATGAGAATGGAATTATTTTTCTTTTGAGACATTTCTTTTACTTGAGTTCAAAGTTAGCACTACCTCTCAAATTGCACATGTTCATTTTTGAATGGTGATCCATTATGAACTTGTACATATTTAGTCTTTGCAATTGTCTTTTCACACAGGTAGGTACTGCTAAATACTTATATTAATCCATGAGCATATACATTGCCTGAAAGTAAAGAATTCTATTAGACTGTTCTCTAGATATTAAGTTACACAGAAGCTCCTCAATTGCAAAACAGCATATTACTGGCACAAAAACAGACATATTGATCAATGGAACAGAATAAAGAGCTCAGAAATAAACCAATGCAGCAACAGTCAGCTGATCTTTGACAAATGTGCCAAGAACACACATTAGTAAAAATCATTTCTTTAATAAATAATGATATATAGTTCGTAACTTAGTGGTTCCCCCAAAGCTTGTGTGCTGAAGGCTGTGTTCTAGTAGATGGAGGTGTGGAGAGGTGGCTATTGGGATGTGGCTTTAGGAGGTGGGACCTAGCTGAAAGCTATTAGGTCATTGGCAGTGTGTTCCTAAAGGAGACATTGGGATCCCAACTCATTCCTATCACTTTCTGCTTCCTGACCACCAAGAGGTGAGTAGCTTTGTTTTATCATGCACTCTCTGCCATGGTGTATTGTCTTGCTGACACAGCAACAGGACCAAGCAACCATGGTAAAACTGTGAACCAAAATAGATACTTTTGCTAAGAGCCATAGCCAAGTAGTATTAATGCATGGCATTTTTGGTTGAAAGGTGACGCCAACAAGCCATTGAGATGATATGATTATGTTAAGATCTGCATTCAAATGGATATTAGACCCCTGCTGTCCACCTCGGCCTGCTATGGGACTCCTGGAGAGTTCCCATTGGTTGGGGAAGTGCGGTAGGAGGGAATTCTGGAGGAGGGATTTCCTGTTGGTGTGGGTCCGGGAGAACGCTGCGTGTGTGGGTCGGCAGATTTCCTGGGAGCATACAGGGCATTGGCGGGAGTTTAAAAAATAAAGTTTGTTCCTGTTTGAGTGGCTCGTGATTTTGTGCCCAGCCAGACTGCGGCATACTTTATCATTTTTTTTTGAGAGAGAGAGAGAGAGAGAGAGAGAGAGAGAGGGAGAGAATTTTTTAATATTTATTTTTAGTTTTCGGTGGACACAACATCTTTATTTTTATGTGGTGCTGAGGTTCGAACCCAGTACTCTGCGCCTGCCAGGCAAGTTTACCACTTGAGTCACATCCCCGGCCCATGTATTTTATCATTTGGAGTTTATTTTCTCAAGTATTTTGTCACAGTGACAGAAAGACGAACAACTCCCCTCAACCATGTTTTGGTACTCATTATCTACCTTCTCAGTATTCCTCTGCCACTCACCTTCCTAACATTTAGTGACTTTTATGCTCTCCACTTCCATGTGATCAACTATTTTTGGCTTCCATGAATGAGTGAAACCATGCACTAATTGTCTATTTATCATTCCACTAATTTTCTGACTTATTTCACACAACACCATTTTCTTGAGTTGCTGCAAATGACAGGAGTTCATCCTTATTATGGCTGAATAATATTCCAGACACTACTTATGTCTTTTTTCCTCAAGTTTTTCTTTCTCTTTCCTTCTTTTTTAAAAGAGTAACTAAGTGATTTTGGGTTCTGGTTGGTATAGCATAGAGACCCTGGGGAAAAGAACAAAATGGCATTAACACCAATGCTAGTACCTGTCTCTTTAGGGTTATAACTAAGTATGTTATTAATCTCTGTGTTATCAGCTTTTCTTTAGAACATAAATCAAAGCCATTAACTTGAATTTGAGGTATATACACAATACATACACAATAGTATGATAAATACTTTGTATAAGTAGTTATTATATTTTCAATTTTTGGAAAAAATATATGTGTTAAGTTTTATTTTGACTGAATGGAACAAGAAGGGATCGGCCTTCAACTACAGAGGGTTATACTCATAGTAAAGCTCTTAAAGTCAAAAGTACTTTCCTCTCCCTGCTTATTTACCACAGGCTACACAGTGTCCTGGGAAAAATGTCAATCAGAGCCTAAATATCTTGGAAGGAACTAATGAGAAAACAAATTGGAAGGTAAGACTTCATCTTTGTTTTAAAAATAAGTAATGTTGACTTTTCTTCTTATCAAAAATTTAGATCAGTTTATGATAAATATATCTAAACCATTAGATCAATATATCTAAAACATTCATCTCTATAGATTCACCAACTTCTAATAATAGTCTCCATTGATGAGATTCTTGAATGGATGAGATCACATCCAAAGATGAGAAGATCTTTACTGTCCTCTTCCCATAGACTCTTTTTTTAAAAAAATATATTTTTAGTTGTAGATGGATACAATTTTTATTTATTTATTTATTTTTATGTGGTGCTGAGGATCGAACCCAAGGCCTCACATGTGCAAGGCAAGTGCTCTACCACTGAGTTACAACCCCATCCCACCATAGACTCTTTTTAAAGGAGCTGATCTTTGACAAATGTGCCAAGAACACACATTAGGGCTGCAAAAGTTAATGATTTAGATATATTTATCATAATCTGTTCTTAACTTTTTTGATAAAAAGAAAAATAGACACTACTTATTTCAAAGAGTGGGAGATTTATGCTACATCCATGAATTCTTTAACATCTTGCTTATTAGGAAAAACTGACAACCCTAGTTTTTTTTTTAGGTTCTGATGCACTGAACATTTTAAGAGAGTTCTTCTCTAGTTATAGAAGCCCTCTTTATGTCCATTACAGCTAGTACAAACTCTGTGTTAGCAGAACAAGTGTTCCAGGGGGAATGGATGGATTCTTTGTCCATTAATACCCAACGTTGAGAATGTGTATTATTTATCACCCTCTCTTCTACATTTCCTTTTATTGTACAATCTACAACTTAATTCACAGAAAATTTGTAGAGAATGTTAGTTTTCCCTGTACTTTCCAACTAAACAATGATTAAACAATGATTAATCACTCCTGGTGATTAAAACGTCTTCATGTCCAAGTGAATACAACTCCCATTCTTGGGCAATGAACCTGCCTCCAGCTACCCAAGTTGCCATCTTCCTCTGGCCCAGGCTGAGGTTGGGGAGAGACACCTCTGGTTTTCTGCTTCAGTGCTGGGTGCCATCTGCTTCTAGGGAACTGGAGGGAGGCAAAAGCCTAGGCCACCTTGCTGCTGGCCAGGCCCCATCTGTGGCACTCACCTGCCTCAGGGACATCACTGCTACATTATTTGCAGTGAGCCTCATAGACTACCACATGCCCAGATCCTCTTTTTTATTGTTTTTTAAAAAAATTCCATTCAAATAATCATCTTTGACATCTTGTTAAATACATGGCTTGTGTATTGGGCTTAGTATTGCAGTAAACATGAGCATGCAGATATCTCATTGATAGAATGATTTCCTTTCCTTTGGATAAATATACCTAGTGGTGGGATTACTATATCATGGGATAATTCTGTTTTTTATTTTTTGAGGACTCAATATGCCATTTTCCACAATGGTTATACCAGTTAATATTTCCACCAACTGTGTATGAAATTTATCCCTTCTCTGCATCTTGGCTAGCATTTGTAATTTTTGTCTTTTTGATCATAGCAAATTTAACCAGGGTGAGAGATATCTCCTTGTAGTTTTGATTTGCATTTCCCTGATGACTAGTGAACATTGTTCAACTATGTTGAACATTTTTTTCATATACTTGTTGGCCATTTGTATGTCTTTTTTGAGAATCATCTATTTAGCTCATTTGCCTATTGTAAAATCAGTTTTTCTCTGTTATTGAGTGGCTGACATCCAATCATCTGGATATTAACCCCTTTTTCTGATGAATAGTTTATAAATATTTTCTCCCATTCCGTAGGTTGTCTTGACTGGTTCCTTTGCTGTGCGGAAACTTCTTGGTTTGATATTATCTTGTCTGGTTTTGCTTTCACTGTGCATTGGGGGGGTTCTATCCAAAAATTGTTTTTCCAATTTCAATGTCTTGAACTATTTTTCTTATGTTTTCTTTTAGTGGTTTCATAGTTTCAGCACTTACATTTAGGTTCTTGATCCACTTTGAGTTGATTTTTGTATATGGTGAGAAATAGGGGTATAGTTTAATTCTTCTATATGTGCATATTCAGTTTTCCCAGCATGATTTGTTGAAGCGATGGTCTTTTCTTCAAGGTATGTTCTTGGTGCATTTGTAAAAAAAAATCAAATGTCTATAAATATGAGAATTAATTTCTGGATTTTCTGTTCTGTTCCACTGCTGTGTGTGTGTTTTTATACAAGTACCATGCTGTTTTGATCACTATGGCTTTGCAATTTGTATCGAGGTCATGTGTTATATGAATTTCCATTTCACTGTACCTCACCTACCTGGATAATAAATAATAGTTTTTTAAAATATTTATTTTTTAGTTTTAGGTGGACATGATATCTATCTTTATTTTATTTTTATGTGGTGCTGAGGATCGAACCCAGTGCCTCACACATGCCAGGCGAGTGCGCTACCACTTGAGCCACATCCTCAGCCCCTAAATAATAGGTTTAATAATTTTTGTTGTTTTGGCAAATGAAAGTTGGTACTTCATTTTAGTGTGTATTTCTTTGATCACAAATTTGGACATCTTTTTTTATATTTATTTTTTTATGTGGCTTTTTTCCTCTGAAGATTATTTGCTCTTGTTTTTTGCCTGTCTTTGTATTGAAGTACAATTTTATTACTAATTATAAATTAAATACATATACACATGCATATGTTGAAGTCATCAATCATGTCAATAGTTCTTTAATATATGATAATATTTACAATATTTCAAGTGGTTTGTTTAAAATGTGAAGCCAGAAAGAATCCAGAGGAAAACAATAAAATATTACCACCAAAAGAGACATTGCAAAATTTTTTGTGAATTTATTTCCAGAGAGCTCATTAATATCATTTATTACATAATATTTCAATTGATAAGTGATTTTTGGCACCAAAAATTTCATATATTAAGTGTCTATTCATTCAAGAGTATATTTTTGGAATTATTATGATTTGTGGTGGCATATACTACTACTGTCTGGATCACTGTAATTTTTATAAAATGTAGCACATGTTTCATGATATATGAGCCAGCCCCTTTGTTACTACTTTTTCTTGTTTTCAAGTTTATTTATTTATAGTGACATATAAAATTATGTGTTCATTGTGTACAACATGATGTTTTGAAGTACATAGTCATTGTGTAGTGGTTAAATATAGCTAATTACCCCATGCATTACCTCATATGAAATGATGACTATCATTTCTTTATGGTGATAGCACTTAATGACTATCATTTCTTTATGGTGACTATCATTTCTTTATGGTGATAGCACTCTTATGGTGATAGCACTTAATGACTATCATTTCTTTATGGTGATAGCACTCTTAGCATTTTTCAAGAATACAGTATGCTGTCTTTAACTATATTCATTATATTGTACAACAGATCTCTGAATTTATTCCTCTTACTTAATTGTAATTTTGTATCCTTTGATCATCCTCCATCCACTCCCCCACTCAACTGCCCCAGGCTCTAGAGATCACCATCTATTCTATTTTGAGATCAACACTTTTTTAGATTTTACATATGAGTGAGTTACACCCTATTTGTCATTCTCTGTGTGTACTGTACTTAACATAAGATCCTCCAGGTCCATTTGTGTTATTGCAAACGGCAGAATTTTCTTCATTTATTTTATTTTATTTAAAAAAATATCTTAATTTTATTTATTTATTTTTATGTGGTGCTGAGAATTGAACCCAGTACTTCACATGTGCGAGGCAGGTGCTCTGCCACTGTGCCACAGTCCCACCCCCTCTTCATTTTTTAAAAAAAATATTTATTTTTAGTTTTAGGTGCACAATATCATTATTTTATTTTTATGTGGTGCTGAGGATTGAACCTAGTGCCTCATGCATGCTAGATGAGCACTTTACCACTGAGCCATAAACCCTAGCCCTTCTTCATTTTTATGATTGAGTAGTGTTCCATTTCATGTAATATAAATACACTTTCTTTATCCATTTATCTTTTGATGGACACTGAGGTGTGCTACAATAAGCATGGAAGTGCAGGTATCTTTTTAGCATACAAACTCTCTCTCTTTTGTATGTATACCAAGTAATGGGACTGCTGGATCGTGGAAACAAAACTTCTTTTTTCTATTATTAATTTCAAACTATTTTTGCAATGTCTTCCCCACAAACCAACAATTGTTTGGTGAAATTATATAAACTCATGAATACTTTGAGAAGATCTTGTATATTTAGTGATTGTAGGTGGCATTCATTTGTCCATTTTATTTTTGGCTAGTTTTGTCGGTATAATGAACAATCTAGACTTTCCCCCCCTCATTTTGCTCTTCTTTGGATTACTCTTGGGAACTCCTTAAAACTGTATTACTTTCATGGAAGTATCTTCCTGCTTTACTTTTCTTGAATATTTTGTGCTGGGAAAAAGAGATAATAAAACAAACAAAGATGTAGAATAAGTGCACATACCCTGCAAAGTGCACATACCCTACAAAGCTATATGACAAGTTTTGTAACAAGCTCTTCTTGATAGCTTTGTAATCCAATACTCCCTAGACACCATTGTGCCTGATATCTGGAAATGCCTGGGAAGACAGTGTTGAGTATTGCTACTCTTACCCTTGTCTCTTTAGACATTTGACCAATGACATCTTTGGAAAATTCAAAGGGAAAATGGAAATTTCTAAGGGCATTTTCTTATTTTTCCTCATTTCAAATTCTGTCATTCCATTTGCTCGGTTTCTCTCTCTTCAAAATTTCCATTACCTATGGCATTGAATTGGATTAAATCTTATAGGATCCACTTCCTTTAGATACATTGTCATTTTTTTAAGTAAGGTTGTTCTGTTTTAGTCTCACAATCCTTTCTGACTGAAGCAGTAATCAAGTTTGTGTCTTTGATGCAAGCTCATTTCCTCCCCATTACATATCCAACACTCATGCCTGATAATACCATTCCACCGCGCGACCAGCACGCTGGTTTCATACAAGAGGTTCGTAGCATAGAAGTTAACTAGTGAGATCAAAATAAACACACAAGACTCAATTACCTTTTTCTTTGACCAGGTCCGAGACGGCCCTCCCTCTAGCTCTCGCCTCGAACCACCTGGTGAGGCAGCAAGGCTTACTCAAAACTAGCAGGAGAAAGAGAGAGAGAGAGAGAGCACACCAGGGAGTGGCCTTTTATTGGGGAACAAGAAATTCAGGGGAAAATTCCATCCAATGAAGGTCGAGGGGGGCAGCATTCCAAGGTCAGGGTCAGTGATTGGTCTCAGGGTCAATGGTCAGTCACACCCCCACACGGACAGGCTCTTGCACCTGGAGAGGGTGTGGATAAGCTCCAACACAGTTTGGCCAGAACACCTCACACCCAATCAGGGAGGTGCCCAATCATGTGCAAGGATGGCTCCTCACATATTCCTCCTTTTTTCTCTTAAAAATCAGGTGGTGGTTCACTCTTTTTTGAGTTTCTGTATTCTTGTTCCGAAGACTCGCCATCCTATAATTACAGCAAAGAGAACAATCCAATAATGTATCAGGCTGAGTGTTTAAGAATATTTCCAGGGTTAAATCCATTTAACTCCTTCAATATTTGGTTAGCCAAAGAAGAAGGATTTGAATGTCTTGGATATGGTGATGAAGTTCCAAAAGATCCAAGCTATTATTATTATTTTGCCAAATACCTAACAAATGGTTTTTAACCTTCTCCCAATCCGAGAGAGAAGCATTGTACTTGGCAGCTGTAACACACACATATTTATAATTTGCGTGGCATTTAAGCCTTTCTTTAAATTTGAAAGCTGAAAGTTCATTACCTATGTCTCTAACAGTCGCCTCTAAGGCGTTTAATTTAGTCTCAATCCTTTCATCAATATTTACTTGATTACGCAGAGCCTTGGAAGTATTTTGAGCTAAATTATTAAGAAATTTTGCATGTTGAATATTTTGAGACAATGTCAGAGATGCAGAAACAGTGGAAGCAATGAAAGAAACTAACACCAAAACACCAACAATTATAATTCCAATAGCACGTTTAGGTCTTGCTAGCTGGGCATGAATTTGCTGCAAGACTTGTAAACTAGCATCAGCATACCATGGCTCTGAAATATTATCAGGTAATAAAACAAAAGAGGGCTGATGAAGTATCAGCACTCCTTTTCCTCCATTATACCTAGTAATACAATTGGTTAGGTTACATTTGTTACATGTAACAACATATCCGTCATCTATCCATTTAACTTTTACATTTCCAATAATTAAAACATAAGGAGATTGAACACAGGCTCATAAGCCAAGATCCCTCCTTACAGTTCTTGCCAACAAATTTTGGTAAAGGCTTGTCTGTAAAATGTAAGAATTCTGAGGCAGCAATTAAACACCAAACATCTTTTTGAATACCACCCTCACTGTAAGTCAAAATATTACTAACAAATCTTGCAGGTGTCTAGCAAAATTTTTTTGTAATTGTCTCTTATCAATTTTTGGAGACCAGTCTAAGATATACCCACTATCTTTAGACACCTTATGTTGTACAGGAAAAGTATTTACACAATCCATCCATCTAGGAAAGGTGCCAATCTCAATTGTAGAACTATTTGGACAGTGGGGTATCCGTGGAGGTTTTGCAGAAATGACTGGCTTATTATGGGAAAGTCCCATCTTAATTACTGATCTAGTATAAGGTTTTAAGTCTCCATAAATAGAATAATTAGTCAGTCTAGGTCTACCAATCGCTGTCTTTTCCTCAAATGATACTTTCAGACAGCCAGCGTGTTTATCTTGGGACCAACACAAAGGTAATTGGGCACTGTAGCCAGAATAATTAAATCTAGTCACATGATTGGGAGTAATATGTGTATCTGTAAATCCTCCCATCATGAATGAGTCATTAGTAAACACTGGAATAGATTCTCCAGTCCACACATCTGGGTGTACCAGGGGTGGATCTGGGAAATATGTCCAGTAAGTGTCTATCTGATTCCCCTTTACCTGACAGCCCAGCAGGGCAATTACTGTCACTACCATCAAGACTGGGGTCCTGTTCTTTCTTAGGAGTCGAATTATTCGGGAAGCCTGTGTTGTTAGCTTCTTCACGTCTTCCCATGAAATCAGCTTTTTGGCTGGGTCAATCTGGTTTCTCTTTGCCTTTTTCCGATATCTCTTCCTTTTGGATGGGGGCTTCTCCGGGTCAATCTTCAGTCGCTTGAATCTCGGTTCTATCTCTTCCATGTCTGATTGCGCATTCAGGAACCCAGATAGGACGAAAAGCATCTTCTGGAAAAATACAAGCATGACCTCTGCCCCACATAATCACTGGGTCTGGGCCTTTTCATTGACCAGTCTGTAAATCTTTCCACAAAACTCTGCCTAAAGGACCTGTTACTGAGGGAGATATTTGCCTCTCAGCCGCAGGGTGACCTTCTACGTCACAGTTTAAAAAATTTCAAATGAACAAGGTGTGATTGAGGCTATTTTGGGGATTCATAGACCTATTCCCCCCTTTTAATTTTTGTAATTGAAGCTTAATAGATAAATGAGCTCGTTCCACAATGGCTTGACCTTGGGGGTTATAAGGAATTCCTGTTTTGTGATTAATTTGAAATTCTTGGCAAAATTATTGAAAAGAAGAGCTTACATAAGCTGGGTGCATTATCTGTTTTAATCTGTATAGGGCACCCTAACACAGAAAAATCTGCTAGGCAATGAGAAATTACATGTTGAGTGTTTTCCTTAGTACGTGCTGTGGCAAAAATAAATCTGGAATATGTATCAACTATGACATGTACATAACATTGCTTACCAAATTGAGGAATGAGTTACATCCATTTGCCATATTTGATTTGGTTTTAATCCACGGGGATTTACCCCTGATGGTGGAGATAGAGTGTGAATAACACACTTAGGGCATTGGCTTACAATTTGACGGGCTTGTTCTCTGGTAATATTAAATATTTTACGTAAGCTAGAAGCATTTTGATGATGCGAGGAATGGGAAGCTTGTGCACAATCATATGAAGACATCTGTTGACAAAAAGCTACTTATTTATCAATTTTGTCATTACCTGAAACTAAAGATCCTGGAAGATTAGTGTGAGCCCGTATGTGTCCTATGAAACATGGGTATTTTCGCATTAGCACTGCCTTTTGTAAATTATGAAATAATTCAGATAACTCTTGTGATGAAATATACCCAATAACTGAAGTTTCAATATTTTTGGTAACTCCGACTGCATATAAGCTGTCAGAATAAATATTAATAGGCTCATTTGAAAAGTAATTTAAGGCACAAATAAGAGCTTGAAGCTCTGCTCTTTGGGCAGAAGTATATGAAGTTTGCATTACCTCTGTGTGAAGATGACTATAAAAACCTGCTTTACCTGAGTTAGAACCATCCGTGAACACTGATAAGGCCTCATCTATAGGACGTGCACACACAATCTTTGGAAAAATAAGTGATGTTAATGATGCAAATTGGATAATCTTATTATGAGGGTAATGGCTATCTATCTGACCAGGAAAATCAGCAAAAGCTATCTGCCATAAGCTAGAAGTTTGAAAAAGCCAATTAGTCTGTTCAACAGAAAATGGAATAATTATGATATCAGGCTCAGATCCAATTAATTGTAAAATCCTAGTTCTACCTTTAATTACTAATTGAGCAATAGAGTCATGAAAAGGAATCAATGTTTTTTGAGGGGAGTGGGCTAAAAAATCCACTCAATAACTCCTAATCTTTGCCATATGGCTCCTGTTGGGGTATTCTCAGTTGGAAATATTAATAAATACACTATTTCCTTAGGATCAACTCTAGTAAGTTGTGCATTTTTAATTGCATTTTCAACCCTTTTTAAGGCTGTTCTAGCCTCTAAGGTCAGCTGATGTGGAGAGGTTGGAGAAGGATTTCCTTGTAATATCTGAAATAAAGGACTTAATTCAGAAGTAGTTAGTTTTAAGAATGGCCTCAGCCAATTAATATCTCCTAATAGCTTTTGAAAATCATTAAGGGTATGTAACTCCTTAACTCTTATCTGAAGATTTTGAGGACGGATTGTACGTCCTTGAATTATCTGACCTAAATATTGAAAGGGAGGCATCTTTTGAATTTTTTGAGGAGCAATGCATAAACCCATTGCTGTAAGTGAAGCATCTAACTGAGTAAAAATTTCTGAAAGTACCTCTGGATTAGCATGAGCCAATAATACATCTTCTATAAAATGAATAATATACGCATCAGGAAAGCTATTTCTTATGGGAGCTATCACCTGATCTACATATTTTTGGCATAAGGTAGGACTATTACGCATTCCCTGGGGGAGTACTTTCCAGCAATATCTTTTAACAGGTTCCTTAAAATTAATTGCTGGGGGCTGGGGATGTGGCTCAAGCGGTAGTGCGCTTGCCTGGCATGCATGCGGCCCGGGTTCGATCCTCAGCACCACATACAAACAAAGATGTTGTGTCTGCCGAAAACTGAAAAATAAATATTGAAATTCTCTCTCTCTCTCTCTAAAAAAAAAAAATTAATTGCTGGGACAGTGAAGGCAAATTTTTCACAATCTCCAGGATGTAACCTTATAGAGAAAAAACAGTCTTTTAAATATATTACCATCAAGCTATAGTTTAAAGGGTTGGCTGTGGGGGAAGGAAGTCCTGGCTGTAATGATCCTATAGGCTGAATTGCATGATTTATTGCCCTTAAATCCTGTAGCAACCTCCAATTTCCTGACTTTTTCTTAATAACAAAAATAGGTGTGTTCCAAGGACTGAGTGTTCGTTCTATATGACCAGCCTGAAGTTGTTCCTCAACTAACCTATGAATTATTTTAAGTTTTTCCCCTGAGATGGGCCACTGAAAAATCCATATAGGTTCCTCTCTGAGCCAGGTAATTTTTTTCAGCTGTCTTAGGGATTGAGGAAATACTCAGGGTCGCTAGTAAAAATTTTGGCTTGGAGCATTTACTAATTTTTTGCTGTGGAGTCTGGTTTGTAAACAGATACTCTCCCTGAAAGGTCTCCTTATCATCTCCAGGAAAATACCTCTGATTAACTTCCTCAATTGTTCTTATAGAATTTGGAGTTACTAATAACAATCCCATTTTTGCTAAAATATCCCTTCCCCATAGGTTTGCTAGTAAAGACTCTAACACATAAGGCTTAAAAACTCCACTGTTCCCATCAGAATCTTCCCAACAGAGATAATTTGCACTTTGAGCAGGCTGTGAAATCTGTCCAATTCCCTCTAGGTTAGCTGGTGCTACATGTAAGGGCCAATTCCTAGGCCAGAATCTACTAGAAAAGACAGAAATATCTGCACCTGTGTCTAGAATACCCTTGAAATTTTTATGATTAATTTTATGTTTCAATAAAGGGCGCTCTTTTCGCACTAACTGAGACCAGTACACCCTGTCTGGTGGTTTAGAAACTGAGTTTACTTGTGGGTGTTTATCTGAATCACAGGGCAACAAAATCAATTGGGCAAATGCATCCTTTGGAGTAAGCCTTAGGGCATAATTGGACCTTACAGTAACATTTAATTGTCCTTTAAAACTTGAATCTATCACTCCAGGTATTACCTCAATGTCTCCTTTTAAATTATTACGCCCCAAAATTAAACCTATAGTATTATCAGGAAGCGGCCCGAAAATCCCAGTAGGGATTTGTTTTGGCCCTGATTCAGGATTCAATTCAATTGTCATTGAGGGTCGTAAGGAAACTGTCTGTGATTTATGTTCTGGTAAAAATGGCGGGCCGTCCTGGTTGGCACCAGTGATGTCACACTGTGCGACCAGTGATGTCACACTGTGCGACCCCTCCTCCAATTCCCCGTATTTTTGCTCGGCCCCGGGAGGGGCCGACCGGAAGTTTTTTGTTCTCCCACTAGGAGGAAATGATGATGAGAAGGTGGGCTGATCCATGCCATCTTGATCTGCCATGTGGGGTTGAGTCCTGCAATATCTATTATCAACAGTAGATGAAGCCCTGAACTTAAAATTACGAGTGCGGCATTCTCGCGCAAAATGATTATTTCTCCCACAGAGATAGCATCTTCCGCGTGGTTTTCATACTAATTCCTGCAGTTGTAGGGTTTCTTTCAAGGCCGCAGCTAATGTTACTGTCTGCAAATGGGTGGAATCAATCTCAGAACACAAGCTGATAAACTCAGAAACTGTTCCCTTTTTACGATGGGGTCTGAGAACATCCTGACAATATTTATTTGCATTTTCAACTGCCAATTGCTTAATGATAAACTCGCATGCTCCTGGGTCTCCTATAGACCTATTTGCTGTCTGATACAATCGGGCTACAAAATCCGAATACGGCTCACTGGCACCTTGTTTGACTCTGGTAAGAACTAAATTGGACTGGTCCTTGGAAACTATTTGTTTCCAGGCACGTTTAGCAAGTCAGTTATCTGATCATACACTGCAAATTCATAATTTAACTGTCTTTCCAAATCAGCAAATTCACCCGTTCCTAAAAACATTTCTACTGGGGTCTGTAAATTTTGTCTTCTATTTTTTTCTGCTTGTTCAGTACAAAAATCAGCCCAATAAGAATGCCAAAGTAAGAAATCTCCTCCACTCAAACAAGATCTGGCTAACGAAATCCAGTCACTCCATGGAAGTGGTTGTGAGGATATGGTATCAATCAAGTTTTGTACAAAAGGTGAATTTGGACCATATGTCTCACAAGTACTCTTCAACTCCTTAATAGTCTTAAATGGAATTACAGCATGAACTCAAACTCTTTGGTCTTGGTCATTAACCTGTTCAAAAACTGGGAAAAGTTGAAAACTGCTAATGTCTTCCCCCGCCTCCTGCGCCTTCTTAATATCTTGCTGGAACGGGGTAAGAAAAGTCATTGTTAATTCAGAGTACCTGTTAAATTTTGTCCTTTTAGCAGATAATGGCCGAATTCTAATAGCCTGGGCAGGCGATGTGAAACGCAGTCTGTTAAAATTTCTCTGTAAGTCCTGAATTTCAATGTCTGATTCCTCTCCCTCTGACTGCGACTCGTGGGAAGAATCTCTGCTGTTGCCATTTTGAAATTGGGCTTCTAAGCCACGTGGTGGAGAAGGGCTTTGTGCCTCTCTAAGAATTTCTTCCGGATTTTCCTCTCCGGGAGGATGGTCTATCTCTTCCGGAGGACTCTCTATGACTGCGGAGGTTTCCTCTCTATGACCCTGATCTCTATGACCTTCCTCTCTATCATCTTCCTGCAGGCTAATCTGATCTGCAAGTTCAAAGTCACATTCCTAACTTTTGGTTTAGCTCCAAGAGCTTTTGTTTTTAAATGGCTCAAGGGAAAAGAAATTAACTTAGCCTCAGGCGGATTTTCCATTTGAATAGACCTAATAGCTCTCTGAATGCCTTTCAATAGATCTTCAGGGGGCCTCGAACTCTGGCCCATGTATTCAAAAAGACAAATTTCCAAGGCCTTCCACGTTTTCTGAACATTTTTCTTCTATCAGACACAGAGTCTCTGATTTGATATCAAGCTCCTTGATCCATTTTGAGTTAACTTTTGTGCATGGTGAGAGAAAGGGATTCAGTTTCATTTTGTTGCATATGGATTTCCAGTTTTCCCAGCACCATTTGTTGAAGATGCTATCCTTCCTTCATTGCATGCTTTTAGCCCCTTTATCGAATATAAGATAGTTGTAATTTTGTGGATTGGTTTCTGTGTCCTCTATTCTTTACCATTGGTCCACCTGCCTGTTTTGGTACCAGTACCATGCTGTTTTTGTTACTATTGCTCTGTAGTACAGTTTGAAATCTGGTATCGCTATACCTCCTGATTCACACTTCCTGCTTAGAATTGCTTTTGCTATTCTGGGTCTTTTAATTTTGCATATGAATTTCATGATTGCTTTATCTATTTCTACAAGAAATGCTGTTGGGATTTTGATTGGCATTGCATTGAACCTATAGAGAACTTTTGGTAATATCTCCATTTTGATGATGTTAATTCTGGCTATCCATGAACAGGGTATATTTTTCCATCTTGTAAGATCTTCTTCTATTTCTCTCTTTAGGGTTCTGTAGTTTTCATTGTATAAATCTTTCACCTCTTTTGTTAGGTTGATTCCCAAGCATTTTATTTTTTTTGAGGATATTGTGAATGGGGTGGTTTTCCTCATTTCCATTTCAGAAGATTTGTCGCTGATATACAGGAATGCCTGTGATTTATGCTTGTTGATTTTATATCCTGCCACTTTGCTGAATTCATTTATTAGCTCTAGTAGTTTCTTTGTAGACCCTTTTGTGTCTTCTAATTATAGGATCATATCATCCGCAAATAGTGATAATTTAAGTTCTTCTTTTCCTATCTTAATGCCTTTAATTTCTTTTGTCTGTCTAATTGCTCTGGCCAGTATTTTGAGAACTGTATTGAATAGAAGTGGTAAGAGAGGGCATCCCTGTCTTGTTCCAGATTTTAGAGGGAATGCCTTCAGTTTTTCTCCATTTGGAATGATGCTAGCCTGAGGCTTAGCATATATAGCTTTCACAATGTTGAGGTAAGTTCCTGTTATCCCTAGTTTTTCTAGTGTTTTGAACATAAAGGGATGCTATACTTTGTCGAATGCATTTTCTGCGTCTATCGAGATGATCATATGGTTCTTATATTTAAGTCTATTGATGTGGTGAATAACATTTATTGATTTCCGTATATTGAACCAGCCTTGCATCCCAGGGATGAATCCTACTTGATCATGGTGCATGATCTTTTTGATATGTTTTTGTATCTGATATGCCAGAATTTTATTGAGGATTTTTGCATCTAAATTCATTAGGGATATTGGTCTGTAGTTTTCTTTCTTTGAGGTGTCTTTATCTGGTTTGGGAATCAGGGTGATATTGGCCTCGTAGAATGAATTTGAAAGTTCTCCCTCTTTTTCTATCTCCTGAAATAGTTTGTAGAGTATTGGTATTAGTTCTTCTTTAAATCTCTTGTAAAACTCTGCTGTATATCCATCCGGTCCTGGGCTTTTCTTGGTTGGTAGTCTTTTGATGGCTTCTTCTATTTCCTCACTTTATATTGGTCTCTTTAGGTTGTTTATATCATCCTGACTCAATCTGGGTAGTTCATATGTCTTAAGGAATTTATCGATGCCTTCACTATCTTCTATTTTATTAGAGTATAGGGTTTCAAAATAATTTCTAATTATCTTCTGTATTTCTGAGTTGTCTGTTGTGATGTTGCCTTTTTCATCCCATAAGCTAGTAATTTGGATTCTCTCTCTTCTTCTCTTTGTTAGCATGGCTAGTGGTCTATCAATCTTATTTATTTTTCAAAGAACCACCTTTTAGTTTTGTCAATTTTTTCGATTGTTTCTTTTGTTTTGATTTCATTGATTTCAGCTCTAATTTTAATTGTTTCTTGCCTTCTACTGTATTTGCTGCTGATTTGTTCTTCTTTTTCTAAGGCTTCGAGGTGTAGTGTGAGGTCATTTATTTGTTGGCTTTTCCTTCTTTTAAGGAATGAACTCCATGAAATGAATTTTCCTTTTAGTACTGCTTTCATAGTGTCCCAGAGATTTCGATATGTTGTGTCTGAGTTTTCATTTACCTCTAAGAATTTTTAAATTTCTTCTTTGGTGTCTTCTGTAACCCTTTGTTCATTCAGTAGCATATTGTTTAATCTCCATGTGACGTAGGATTTTTTCTTTCTAATTTTATTATTGATTTCCAATTTCATTCCATTATGATCAGATAAAATGCATGGTAGTATCTCTATTCCTTTGTAATTGCTAAGATTTGCCCTGTGACATAATATATGGTCTATTTTTGAGAAGGATCCATGTGCTGCTGAGAAGAAAGTGTATCCGCTTGATATTGGGTGGTATATTCTGTATATATCAATTAAGTCTACATTATTAATTGTATTATTGAGCTCTATGGTTTCTTTATTCAACTTTTGTTTGGAAGATCTGTCCAGTGGTGAGAGAGGTGTGTTAAAATCTCCCATAAATATTGTGTTGGGGTCTATTTGACTCTTGAACTTGAGAAGAGTTTGTTTGATGAATGTAGCTGCACCATTGTTTGGGGCAAATGTATTAATGATTGTCAAGTCTTGTTGGTGTATGGTTCCCTTGAGCAGTATGTAGTGTCCTTGTTTATCCCTTTTGATTAACTTTGGCTTGAAGTCTATTTTATTTGATACAAGTATGGACACCCCTGCTTGCTTCTGGGATCCATATGAGTGATATGATTTTTCCCAACCTTTCACCTTCAGTCTGTGTATGTCTTTTCCTATCAGATGAGTCTCTTGTAGGCAGCATATTGTTGGATCTTTTTTAAATCCAGTCTTCTAGCCTCTGTCTTTTGGTTGGTGCGTTTAAGCCATTAACATTTAGGGTTACTATTGAAATATGGTTTGTATTTCCAGCCATATTTGATTATGTATGTTACTTAACATGATTTGTTTTTCCTCTATAATTAGTTTTTCCTTTACCGTACTACCTCCCGCTGTTGGGTTTCATTGTTATTTTTCATTTCCTCTTCCTGTAATGTTTTGTCAAGTATGTTTTGAAGAGCTGGTTTTCTAGCTGCAAATTCTTTTAACTTTTGTTTATCGTGGAAGATTTTTATTTCATCTTCAATCCTGAAGCTTAATTTCACTGGATACATGATTCTTGGTTGGAACCCTTTTTATTTCAGCATTTGAAATATGTTGTTCCAGGATCTTCTAGCTTTCAGAGTCTGTGTTGAAAGATCAGCAGTTATCCTGATTGGTTTACCCCTAAATATAATCTGCTTCCTTTCTCTTGTGGCTTTTAAAATTCTCTCCTTATTCTGTATGTTGGGCATCTTCATTATTATGTATCTTGGTGTGGATCTCTTATGATTTTGTACATTCAGTGTCCTGTAAGCTTCTAGTATTTGGATTTCTTTTTCATTCTGTAAGTCTGAGAAGTTTTCTAGTATTATTTCATTAAATAGATTGTTCATTCCCTTGGTTTGGACCTCTATACCCTCTTGTATCCCAATAACTCTTAGGTTTGGTTTCTTTATGTTATTTCATAATTCTTGGATGATCTGCTCATGATTTCTTAACATTCTCGCTGAGCTATCTATGTTCTTTTCAAGTTGAAAAACTTTGTCTTCGTTGTCTGAAGTTCTATCTTCTAAGTGTTCTACTCTGCTGGTAATACTCTCATTTGAGTTTTTAATTTGGCTTATTGTTTCCTGCATTTCCAGGATTTCTGTTTGTTTGTTTTTTATATCCTCTATCTCCCTATAGAGTTGATCTTTTGCTTCCTGGATTTGTTTATGTAATTCATTGTCAAAGTGATCGTTCATTGTCTGAATTTGCTGTATAATGTCTTCCTTTAGACTCCAGATCATCTGAAGCATGTATATCCTGAACTCTTTGTCTGACATTCCATCAGCTGCAGATATTACCTCATCTAATGTTGAATTGACCTGTATTGTTTGTGGTCCTTTCTTTCCTTGTCTTTTCATACTGCTCATGATTCTTTCTAGCTTTGTGAAACTGTCATGTTAATGTTTTTCCCCTTATATATTTGTATTGTTCTTGTATAGCTCCAAAATCCCTCTTTTGCAGAGAAAGACAATGTTAACAGTTCCCAATATCAACAGTACATCATCTAAGCACAAGTTTTCATTATTAATATATTTTTAGTTAGATTCTAAGCCTATAGATATTGGTTTTAATTATTACTTAAGAATATAGTCATTAGTTTCATAAAAGGCATACCATATCTGGTGGCATATAGAAAACTTAATTTCAGACGAAGGATGTTATACTTAGAGGGAAAGGAATGAGGGTATGAGGTTAAACTAACTTAGCACCTTTGGAGAACTCTAACCAATAGACTGGTAATTTATGGAAGAATGTATAGACTCAACCTCCTATCTGTATTTAGATCGTTACCCTATGTATAGATAGCAAAAGTTAGGAGATTTAAAGTGGGATAGAGGGAATACAAATGAAAAAAAGAAAAAATAACAAGGAAGAAAAGAGAAATAAGAGAGAAGGAAAAGGAAAGTAAGATAGAAATAAAGAAAAAAATGGGGGAAGGTGGGGTATATGCAATTCCTCTATATTATATTACTTTGGTAATTCAGTTGTTCATGTACAGTTCTTGGTTTCACATATGTTGAAGTTGTGGAAGAGAGAGAAGAAAAGAGAGAAAGAAAGAGAAAAAAGAGTCTCTCAGAACACTGTTTTCCTTGCTTCCAGTAGGTGGTGTTGTCTATTCCTAGCTTGAGCCTCTGTATTCAGGGTGGTGGGTATAGCCAGTGTGAAAGGAAATGAGCTTCCACCTGTATCTTCCCTACTCTAGTCTCTGAGGTAGAAACCATGTGCCTGTACAGTTGTTGTTTTGTGTTGATAGCTACAACCCCCAAAAGCTTGTGGGAAATATTTTGAGTTATTGCAGTTAATGGTGGGGGAGTTGGAAACCGGGTACCTGGATCAGCTGCAGAACCGTGCTGGTAGCCACACCCGCTTTGATGGTTTTTAAGGGTTGATGGGCTTCCTCTGGACTAGCACGTGGGGTGGGGCCGGGCTTCCTCCTCTGGTCTGGCTTGGCGCTGGGCTTCCTCCTCCAGTCTGGCTTGGCTGGCACTGGGCTTCCTCCTCTGGTCTGGCTTGGCTGGCGCTGGGCTTCCTCCTCCGGTCTGGCTTAAAATTTTCTTTTCTTATATTCTTGTTTATTTCTCTATATAAACTTCAGAATCATTTTGTCTAATTTCCTAAAAACAATTGGTCGTGAAGTCCTCCTGCAGGACGTCCAGTAAGTTCCCACCGGTCAGGCAGGCTAGCATTGTTCCTGCCGGGGGCTCCCCAGGCGGGGTCTCCAGCCGGGCGGCTGTCGCCACCGCCTCCTCCCTCTGCACACAAAGGCTCTCAGCTCAGCTCATTGGGATCTCTCTGGAGTCCCGCATGCCACTTACTCTAGTTCCTCTTCTAAAGAAACTGTTCATAGCATTGGAACTGATGTTCAGATTCATCATGGATGTGGTCAGGACAGCTTTGTGTCTGAACCATTCCTTAAGGATATAGTCACAGTCAGAACCTAAGTCCTGCCAAGAGTTTGCCATTTCAAACCTTCATATTAACTGCAAAGAATCTTTGGCTTTTAATGATATTCTTATGGCATTAGGAAGGTAAGATGATGTAATTCCTAAGGAATGAGGGAAACACTTTCTTTCCCCAAACCTTGGTCTCTCTCACCTTGGGGCAAAAATGTGTTGACCAGAATGAAAACTCCTGCCAGGAAGGAGAACAGTGTCTGGTTTTTCCGACGACCCATGTAATTCAGAGTCCAAAGGGAAACAAATCTGGCTGTGCGCATGATGGCTCCAAAGAGAACTTGGAACAGGAAGATATTGTTCCCCAGGTCCTGCAGGTTGAGTACGAGGCCATAAAAGGATATAGCATTTGAAAATCTGAAGTGAAAGGAGAAGAGACATCTAATAACATTTAGAGCCTAAGGAACGTTCCCTAAGATTTTGAAGAGGACTCCTACAACTGATGATAATATTGGCCCAAGATGGCGTGTGGTCAATGATAATTATAGAATAAAATAATGGAACAATTGTTTTATAGGCAATGATCTTAAATTACTATAAATTATTTTGGAACATAATGTTCCACAGTAAGATTGTTTATTTTATATCTGCTTTTATTTTTTTTTTTATAAATGTAGACATCTACTTTTATAAAATTTCTTCTTAGCAATACCTCTGTACATGATCCAGAGATTTTTTTTTAAAAAAACTTATTTTTAGGTGTAGGTGGACACAACACAGTGCCTTTATTTTTTTATGTGGTGCTGAGGATCGAACCTATGTCCCGCCTGTGCTTGGCGAGTGCTCTACCACTGAGCCACCATCCCAGCCCCACCAGAGATTTTTTAATGTTGTATCACTATTCTTGTTTGGTTCTAGGAATTTTTAAAGTTTCTCCTCTCATTTTGTCTATGACCCATTCCTTTTCAAAGGAGAATTGTTTATTCCCCATGTGTTTATGTGATCTGTATATTTTTCTTGTTGTTTATTTCTAATTTAATTCCATTATGATCTGATAAGATGTAAGAAATATACTGATATTTGTGTTTGCCAAGACTTGCTTTATGACTAAAGTTTGGTTTATTTTGGAGAAGGTTCTGTGAATTATTGAGAAGAAAGTGAATTCAACTGTTATTGGATGAAATAGCCTATAACTGTCTGTTACATGCATTTTATTTATGGTATTATTTAGGTAGGAAGTGTTATTTTTTTTTTTCTGTGACCAAACACTTGATGATAACAATTTAGAGGAGAAAAAGTTTATTTAGCTTCATGATTTCAGAGGTTCAGTCCATGGTCAGATATCTCCATTGCTCTGGGCCCAAGTTAAGGCAGAAAGAACAGCATGGCAGTGGAATATTGCCTACCTCATTATAATCAGCACAGAGAAAGAAAGAGGGGCCATAGGGACAAAATATAATCTGCAAGGTCACACCCTTAGAGATCTACTTCCTCCAGTCATGCCCTATCTGCCTATAGTTACTACTCAGTTAGTCCATTCAAATTATTAATTATTAATTTAGCTGGGTGTGGTGACACATACCTGTAATCCTAGCAACTTGGGAGACTGAGGCAAGAGGATGGAGAGTTCAAAGCCAGCTTCAGCAAAAGAGAGGTGCTAAGCAACTCAGTGAGACCCTGTCT
This sequence comes from Marmota flaviventris, assembly GCF_047511675.1. Taxonomy (NCBI): domain Eukaryota; kingdom Metazoa; phylum Chordata; class Mammalia; order Rodentia; family Sciuridae; genus Marmota; species Marmota flaviventris. The sequence continues at coordinate 9,961,706 of NC_092506.1, read as the reverse complement.
CTAAATAAAATACAAAAAAGGCCTGGAATGTGACTCAGTGGTCGAGTGCCCCTGAATTCAATTCATCAAGTGAATTAATCCAATTATTGTGTTACAGCTCTCATAATTAAATCATTCTGCCTCTGAACATTAACACAGGAGGGTTTGGGGGACACCTCATCCTCAAGCCATAACATTTCTATTGATTTTATATCTGGATGACCTATCTTTTGGTAAGATGGATGTGTTGAAATCACCAGTATTATTGCAGTCAGGTCTTGCCCAGGGTCTCTGTGGAGCTGAGCTCTTCTAGACTTAATGTCAAGAACTGATGTTCAGAGTTTGTTTTATGTAATTAGGTGCATCAGCATTTATTTTGGGCATAAATATTGCTATTATTATATTTTTTCATTGGGTTGGTTTTTTTTACAAGTATGTAGAAATCTTCCTTGTCTCTTCTGATTAATTTTTGCATGAAATATCTTTGTAGTACATGAGCATAGTGATTACTATTTGTTTTTAGACTTTGATTGCATAGAATATCATTTTCCATCCTTCCACTATCAGCCCATGGCTATCTTTGTCTATAAGATGAATCTTGCAAACAGCATATAGCTGGGTCTTGTTTTTTAATACATTCTGTTAATCTACATCTTTTAATTAAAATGAGACCATTGTATTTAATATTTATGAAGAGGTGACTATTATTTTCTGCAATTTGATTTGTTTCACATATTTCACTCAGTCTCAAATTTCATTTACTTAATTTCTCCCCAGCGAGTGTGGGATCCATTCAGGAGCTTTGTAGTTTGTGTGTGAGTTCTCTTGTGTATAGTATTTCCTTAAGCAATTTCTGTAGTGCTGGCTTAGGGATCATGAATTCTTTTATTTTATACTTATCTTGGATTTTTTTTTCTTTTCCTTTCATTGTGAAAGAGTGTATATAGCAATCTTGACTGGAAATTATTTTATTTCAGAGTTTGGATTTTCTTTTCTTTTTTAATTTTTTTTTACTTATTCTTTTTTTTATTGTTAGTTGTTCAAAACATTACAAAGCTCTTGACATATCATATTTCATACATTTGATTCAAGCAGATTATGAACTCCCATTTTTACCCCGTATACATATTGCAGATTCACATTGGTTCCACATCCACTTTTAGAGTTTGGATTTTCTAATGCCAAGCCCTCCTGGATTTTAAAGTCTAAGCTGTCATAATTTATCCTTATTGGTTTACCTCTAAATGTGACTTGTCATTATTCTCTGGCAACTTTTAAAATTCTTTCTTTCATCTGTATTTTAAAAAATATTTTATTTATAATATGTCATGAAGAGATCTCTTCTGATCCCACCTATTTTGGGCTGTACATGCCTCCAATATCTGGATATTCATCTCATACCTAAAGTTTTAAAAAATTTTCTGTTATTATTTCACCAAAGGTTATCAATACTATTAGACTGAATGTATCCTCATTGAGTAACGGGCCTTAAATTTACTCTCATAATTATGTCCTAGAGTTCTTATATATTCTTATTGTCGTTTCATAGTTTTTTCTTAAGTACTGTCTGAATGATCACCTTATCTCTAAGAGTTGACATTATCCTTCTGCATGCTCTAACATAATAAAAAGGCTTTCATTTCAACTGAATTTTTTATTTGACTTATTATGTCTGTTATTTCCAAGATTTCTTCTTGTTTTTTCCCAATATCTATCTTTTTGTTGAATTTCTCATTCATATTCTGTAATGCCTTCCTTAGCTCATTCAGTTTTCCTGACTTTTCTTGGAATTCAATCTTCTTTTTAAAATAGTTATTCTTTGATTTATTTATCCAGAATTTCATATATTTCAATATCTTTGGAGTCACTCCTAGGGAGTTATAAACCTTTGGGGGTTTCATTTTACCATAATTTTTCTTATTTCCTATTTTGAGACTTGTGCATCTGTTGAGATGGATTTCTCTTCCACTTTTATGTGAGGACATTTTTAGGGTACAAACTTTTCTTGGTGTAGTGTTTTTGGATACCAGGTTGTTATAAATTGTTGAATACATTTCCAAGTGTGTTTCATAGTACAGTTTTCCTGCTAATTGTTTTGCAATGTATTTTATTGTACTTTGATAGCATATATTGTGTTGGAGCTTGAGAATTCCACTTTCTATGAGATCTCATAAGAGTGAGGTCCTTCTGGTAAGTCAGGAAATTGTGTTATATATATTAGTGCATAAGGAGTATATCTTCTGTGATTTTTTTTCTAGACTTGCTAATTCTGTGTATATTAAAAGGGTCTGGGATCAATCTCTGTTAAAGCCCTTCATAGATATGGTGTTCACAGTTTTTGTGTTATTTCTCTCTGCTGTTTCTATAAGTACAGATGTTCATGAGTGATACATGAACCCTCCTAGTCATTCCTACTTGTGACCTGGTTGTCAGTTTGGGGTTTTTGTCTCCTATTGTTTGTGATATAGTGTTGCTGAAGTTTGAGTGGATTAGGTTGTATATGGATCAAGGTGTGCTGTCTCCTAGATGGATTGGGGGTGTATCTCAGGAGCATAATATCTACCCCATGAAGTTGAAGAGTTATACCAGATTTCTAGCATCTCACAGGAAAAGAAAAATAACAGCAACAGCAGTAGCAAAAAATATAGAGCACTAAAATACCAGGTCCTAAATATAACATCTTCAATACTAATAGCCACAAAATCAGGAATGGTGGGGTCATAACTTAGCAACAGCAACAATGACAAACAGCCATGAACTAGGCATAGCACCAAAATTAAACACCAGGTGTCAACTATGACTTCCACAATAGTAATAACTGTGACCACATGAATGGTGTGGGCATAAATTATATAAAATAGTTTTAAATAATGGTAAAAATTCAATCCATTAAGAGAAAAAAGGGCAAAGAAAGACTAAAATATTATAAAAAAGAAAGAAAGCAGAAGAGAGGTATAAAGTGATGGTCATAAAGAAGGAGGAAAAAATTTAAAAAATTAAAATTAAGTTAAGAGAGAGAAAGAAGGAGAGGGAGAGAAAGAAAGAGTGGGAGAGGGGAGAACAAGAGAATTTTGAGTATTAGAGGGAGAATCTAAGAGGCAGAACAGCAATAGCAAAAACTCACTAACCCCCCCAAAACAAATTATAAAATAAAAATATGATAAAATATGAAAAATGTATATACATACACACATATATTCATACATACGTATGTATCCATATGAAGAACTCTGAAAATACAACTGGAAGAACAAAAAAATTCTTAACAAAAATAAAAGAATTGTCTTCATTGTGGTGGTTGAAACTGGACAAGGATGGATATTTACTACTTATGCCAGACTGCCCTTCCTTCCATTTCTTCCTGGGGTATGAACCTCTTATAGCAAAAGTTGGGGGACTATTAAACCTTTCCTTCTTTTGTATTGATTGCTACACCTAGAACCAAATATGGAGTGGCCTGACTCAAAGTTAGTTGAATGACTCTTTGTTTCTTGCTCATCAGTACAAGGTAGGTTGGAAAGAGAAATACCACATGACTAGGAGAGGGATGATGCAAATTTCTAAATGGAAAGTTTCCACAATTGGGATCTATCCATGATTGGAACTTTTTCATATTCTGGAGAGATAAGATCAACAAACCCATAGGGCCAGGCAGATGTCAATTTCTTCTGGTTGTCCCAATCCCAGACACTTCTTGACAATTTTACTCATAGGGTAACCAACTTCCCTCGGTGGAGGGGGCACAACAGGTCACAGCACACTCCACCACCTAGGACTATGGCCTTCCAAGACTCAATCCTTGAATATAATCATGCCTGCCTGTTTGGTTTCCTGAACCTCTTCAGCTGATTGAGTGAGCATCAGACTCCAAGGGAAAGTAAGTTGCCATCCCCGCTGTATCTTTGAGCTGATTCTCCTAGATAAAATCTTCTGTGTGCCTGTTTCAATGGCATGCGTTCTAGGTCATATGGTAGATGCCAGCCAGGATGCTGTGCCAATCTTTTCTATTGGTTCCTGAAGCAAAGGTGTTCCCCACGTCAAGTGTGACTTCATGAGTTGGCTTCCCACTTTGGCTCTCTCCTCCCAACTTGAGAAACATAGAGACAGAGCACTTTTTAATCATCAACTTCAAGTATAGATCCAGAGTAAGCTAAGTTCAGGCTCCCTTTCTATTCTATTGGTGTTTCCATGCCAATTTTTTCTACTGCTTCTTTCTTTATACCTCTCTCATCTTTGGTGACCCAGAGCTGTAGCCACTACTAGCTTGGCACTGATGTATACTTTCATATCCTACGTTTGAAACATCAGTATTTCTGGGCCTCTCTGAGTCTCTGACTGTTCAGTATTGAATTTTACTGAAATCCATTAAACATCTACCTCACTGAGAAGCAGTATTATTCAGTTTTTTTCAGCCATAAAGAAGAATGAAATTATGTTATTTGCAGGTAAATGGGTTGACCTGGACAGCATAATGCTAAGTGAAATAAGCCAGACTCAGAAAGTCAAAGACTGAATATTTTCTTTCATATGTGGAAGGTAGAGAGAAAAAAGGAATAAAATAGAAGGAGCTCATGAAAATAGAAGGGTGAAAAGTAAAGCAGAGGACAGTAGACAAGGGGGGGTGTGGGAGGAAAGGATGCCAAGGAGTTACTGGATATTGAAATTAACTGAATTGTGCTATGTGTATGTATGAACAAATCACAATGAATCCCACTTTTATATATAATCATAGTGCACCAATTAAGAAAGTAACATGTAGAAGAGAGACCAGAAGAGTAGAGGAAGACATTAGGAGGGAGGGAGGGGGAGGGCGGGGAAAGAGGAGGTACTGGGAAATGAAATTTCACAAATTATGTTATGTGCATTTTTGAGTATGTCACAATGATCCTCACTATTATATATTATTATTCTGCACTCATGAAAGTATGATAAAATTTTTGATTTTTTCTATTACAATTATTTCATGATAATTTTGTGCCTATTATGCAAAAATGGTGACTGCAAATTGCCAATCTCCATTCAAACTTCCTTTCTATTTCATCTCTTGCATCTTGAATGGCAAAATGGGTGTAAATGGGGTTAGGACCAGTATTGGGACCATATAGATACCCAGTGACATAGCTCTTCTATTATCACCTTGGCCTCCCTGGTAAAGAATGTGGAGACTGTTCATACCTGGAGGGCAAGAGGAGGACAAGCAAGGGTATAGACACAGCCAGGTGCAGTGTGTACCACTTTTGAATGGTAAAAGCCAGCCCTCCAAGGAACATCTGCCAAATATTGTAGGAGACATCATCAGGACTATTCTCACAGACTTCCTTTGGGACATTGTCCATTCTGACACTGGAAGAAAACATGTACATAATTGATATTTCAGGCAAAGGGTAATTTCACGGTCAATTCAGACATGGAGAAAAGAAAGTCTCAAATTATTGACTTACTGAGACAAAAAGAATTTATCATAATAGTCGTGACACTCAACCCAGCCCAGAAGCGTAATATGCAGTAAATGAGGAAGGTGGGGGCGAAGGCTGCCACGGTGTCAACGATGCCCAGCTGGAGTAAGCACCACAGGTAGACCACCTTCCGCCCAAACCTAAGAAAGATTGGAACAGGTAAGCTTATTTCAGAACAAAATAATATGTGGAAAACAAGAAAAGATAAAATAACTTGAGATTTAGGGTAAAATGTTTAACAAGTAGGACATTGTACTGTGGTCTAGCGGAATCATAATACTAGTCAACAATGAAAATCACAGATGTAAGCATCCCTGCTAATCTGAGAGTGATGCCAGAATGCACAGCAAAGCATATGGTATAAGAGGACTTTGATGCCATGTGGACATGATGAAACAAGAATTGGAAAAATGAGAAATGAAAATCCAATAAGTACAATAAATAAATTCCCAAAATAAATCAGGTAGAGTACAGGTCCTTTTTAGGGAGATACTCTCATGATGGCTACATGACTTTATACTCTTGCCCAAAGCCCATGTAACACAAAGATTGTGTCCTGTTGTAAACTATGGACTTTAGTCAATACCATATAAATATTGGTCTATCAGTTATGATGAACATACTACACTAATGTAAGATTTTAATATTATGTGAGGTTGTTTGTAGGAGGGTGTATTGGGGACTCTCTGTACTTTGGACTCAATATTTCTGTAAACTTAAAACTGACGTAAAAAATTAAAGCTTATTGGCAGGCATGGTGGTTCATATCTGTAATTACAATGACTCATGAAGCTGAGGTTCAAGATCAGCCTCAACTTAGCAAGATCCTGTCTCAAAACAACATTTTTTTAACAGGATGGAATTCTCAGTGGTGGACTGCCCATGAGTTCAATCCTTAACACCACAAAAATCTTCTACATCTAAAACATTCCCCAAATCCAACTACATCTTTCTGTCTCCATGGTCTCCCTTTAATTAGCACTCTTATCATCTTTCTTCTGGACTATTTCAATCGCCTTCCAGATGGTCCTTGTTACCACTCAGTGGAGAAATAGGCATTTAAAAGGCAAAGTTATAAAATTCCTCTTAAAATTAAAGGTTGGAAAATGCAACAAGAGTAACTTGAGGAGAGGGCCTGGGATTGTAGCTCAGTGGTAGAGTGCTTGCCTTGCATGTGTGAGGTCCTGGGTTCGATCCTCAGCACCATATAAATAAATAAATAAATAAATAAAAATAAAGATATTGTGTCCATCTGCAACTAAAAAAATAAAATAAAAAGAGTAACTTGGGTGGAGACATCACTAAATAGGGAGTCATGGAAGAGAGTTTTCAGGAAGTAACATTTGAATCTGAGTACCTAGAAGTTGGGCTGAACAGTGTACAGGAAAAGCATTCTAGGCAGAAAGAACAGCAAATATAAATGCCATGTGGCAGAATCCAGCTAGATGTTCTGAAGACTTGCAGAGAATGGAGAAGGGGGTAGGCAAGATGAGGAAGGGAGGCAGGGGCCAGATCTCAGACTGGCAAGACTTGAGAGGAAACTCAGGGTTTTATTCTATGTGTGATAGAATACCACTGGGTGTTACCTGGGGAAGAACAATTTTAAGCCTGAGAAGATACAGGTCAACATAGGGTATGGATGGAATGTGTTATCAACAACAGTCAAATGCTAGCAGCAAATGTGAGCTACAAATTCTCTAAAGTGTTCTAAGAAACTGGGTGGTTATTTGTCAGAAATGCAGAGGGCCCTTCATTTGATAGGGGGTTGAACTTCATAACATCTGACTACTAGAAGCAGGGGGGGAGGAGGTGAGGGGGAGTAGAAGGAAGTTGGATAATGGCACCAAAGCACAAGTGGATGGCAGTAATAAATTCTTAAGTTCTACAGCAAAGCAGGTGACTATAGTTCACAATAACCTATAGTATATTTTATGAATCACTAGAAGAGAGGAGCTTGAAAGCTGCAAACCAAAATAATCATAAGGAGATGGAAATGTTCATTACCCGGATTTTATCAGTATATATTATACGTATAATGAAATATCACACTGTACTTCATAGTATAATTACTGTGTGTTTATAAATTTTTAAAAAATGTTCAAGGAGATGGAAATGTTAACCACACTGTCTTGATCATTACACACTGTTTGTATGTATTCAATGTATGTAAATACATCAAATTTATGCACTCCAGACATTTGTCAACTAAAATAATTAATACCAACTATGTTTCTTTACTGTCTTCTATCATTTCCTACTTTAGATCTGATAGGGCTGTCTTACAAATCTCTATCATGAGCATTGAAGTCAATCCTCTTACAACTGGTCTCCTGGCTGCTACTATTGCCTTCTATCAAATTATACTCATAATCCAGTAGTCACATCCCCTCCATTGTTAAATATTTTATTAAGCATTTCTTTGAGCTTTACAGAATACACAAATATGCAGATCTCAAATGTTTACAAGTTTAATTATTTTCACAGAACCACTGTACCCATGTGACCAGTCTTCAATCAATATAACATCACTCTCATGAAGAAGCCCTTCTCAGACTCTCTCCTGGACACCATTCCAACCAAAAATATGTAATATCATAAAATTTAACACCATATATTAATATGTATGCTTTGATCTTTATAAAAATTGAAATCATGTATTATGTAGTTCTGTGTCATGTAATGTTTCCCCTGTTACTTTTTTAATATTTTGTTTCAGTTATAGTTGGACACAATACCATTATTTTATTTTTATGTGGTGCTGAGGATCAAACCCAGCACCCCACATGTGCTAGGCAAGCGCGCTACTGCGGAGCCACAACCCCAGCCCTCCCCTATGTTATTACATGTGGCAATAGTTTGTTCTTTCTCATGGCTCAATAGAAATTTATATGAATTTTATTCTACTGTTTATGGATATTAACCTGAATCTATGCTCAAAGAAAACTTAACTTATTCACGTTTCATTCAACTATTTTGTTAATTCATTCTGCAATACAAATTGGTAGCACAGAGGCCTAAAAAATGGGGGAAAATAAATTCTTTGACCCAGAAATCTATATAGGCAACAATTAACTATTGTATGCTCAAAGTTACAGTGTTAAACTAAGACTACTAGGTGGCTTTGAACATCTGCATTACCATCTGCGTTCTTGTGGGAGACATGCTTGTGTGAGAGCCATGGTTGATTGCCTTCTCTAGAATCTCTGCCAGGAAGCTAGAAGCCAATAACTTCTCATCTCCACTTTGCATCCTCCTAAGTTCTTAATAATTACCTTTTCTTGTTACAAACATTACCTATTAAAGTCATTTCACAAGGACCAGCATTCCGGTTAAAGTTCCAGTGATTTACCATCCCATCAGGCCCACGGTGCTACTCAACCCTCAGATTTTATAATAGTGATTACCCTCTGTATGTGTGCCTACAATGCATGTATGAAATGATGACCAGTATAAAAATATCTATTCTCATTTATCTTACAGGGTCTAGGTGGTTCAGAATATTGCCAAGAACAGGAACACACTTGTAAACATGCAAATGCCTTCTCCCTCAAGTCTCCTTTCTCTCCCTTTGTTGAACTAACTCTTACTCATACACTTCACATTGTGGATTTTCTCTGCAAATTGCTCCCTGAAACTGATATGATTGACATTGCCTTTCCTGTCTTTCTTAATGCGCACAATGAGTTTTTCACAACAAATTGTAGCATCTAATTTATGTACCAAGCACTAATATTTGATTGTAGTTTCCTGAAGTCAGAAAGTGAGGCCACTACATGGTTCAATGCAAACACACAGAGCTCAAGCAAGATTTCTTTTCTTTCTTTTATTTATTTTTTTAGTTGTAGATGGACATGATACCTTTATTTTATTTTTATGTGGTGCTGAGGATCGAACTCAGTGCCTCACACATGCAAGGAAGTGCTTTACCACTGAGCTACAACTCTAGCCCAAGATTTCTTAAATAAAGGAATAAATACTTACTGAAAACTTAATCTGACCAACAGTCCAAAATAAAGTGAGGTGACACTCACCTGTCTGAAAGAAGGCTATATATCAGACTTCCCAACAGTGACCCAGTCATAAACAGAGTTTGAACCATTGGTTTTAATGACTAGGACTCACAAACCAGGTCCCACTGGAAGAGAATCAAAAAAGCACAGTGGAGTTTGAGGTTTTAAGCCTTTAAAAATCTTTGCACTCAGTGGAAAAGGAGCACAAATTCCCAGATATGGTGTATGTGATCCTCTGCTTTGTGGATCCTGCCCGATCTCCAGCTTCACCTACAGTCACTCTCCCCTGGTCGCCCTTCCTCCACTTATTTCAGCCCTGTTCAAGTGCACTTGCCTCTCTCTTGCCTCATAACCATCCAATATTCTGCATATTTTTTTCTACAGGTCTTTATTCATTTTTACCTTCAGGCCACCAACTCTCTTTATTCCATTAACCTATACACATTCTTTGGCTACTACAATTTAAAACATATAAAAACACATTTTTAAGAAATTTCAGATACCAAAAATTTGAAAGCTTATTTTTTTTTCTCATCATGTAAGTGACTTAGGGTCCTGCCTTTGACTTTTCTTAGCAGTCCATACTTCAACTACTACAATCTCTCTCATCCTTGGCCACACATTGAATAACTTAAAGAACATCAAAAACACTAGTGTTTGGATCCAATGCCCAGAGATTCTGATTTATTTGCTCTCCGGGTCAGTTTTTCAGCACTGAGAACCACTGACTTAGTATAACATTTGATCACTTTTAAAATTATAGATCTTTCTCATTAGATTAAAGGATAATTATAGGTATATGTTTTGCTTGTTCAATTCATTAACTCCAATACTATATGTTCTCAACAGCATTGTAGTGTAGATAAGCAATTGCTACCTGCATAAGAAAGGAATAAAGTGTTGACTACAGCACACATCTGGGGACAAAATGTATAAAGCAAGTTCCTTCTTGCTATTAACACCAAATAAGCAGATGATTTAAATGAGGCTTCTTACCTCAGTTGTGATGGTGGAGGGGAAGTAGCTTCTGTCATACACCCAGCCATCGATACAGGGCTCTGTGTCTGGCTCAGCTGTGTTGGTGACAGTTTCATTGAGGTGAAGGAGCTGCCACTGGGGATGGATGAAGTGACGACACTTTTCTGGTTTTAGATTTGGATCTAGGGGAATGGAGATCCTCAGAAGGGCATCTTGGCTGAGGGTCCCAGTGTCATTACCAGAGACAGTGTCATTGTCAAGACTCTGGACCCAGTAGCGATGATCAGGAATTGCAGCAGTGAAGTTCTCCAGTATAAAATGAGGGTATGTTAGGAGGTTGGTGATACAAAAGAGAACTAGCTGAAAGATTTGGAATCTCCCCAGGCCTCCGGCTTGATCCAGGAGCCCATCAAAGGACATTGAGGCTGTACAGGGGATCACCTAAAGGAATCACTTTATGGAGGTAAATTCAGAAGGAGAAAATGCTTCCTTTCATCAAGACCTGTAATGTGTTGATCGTCATTCAACTTTCTCCTGATGGGCTGTGACTCACTGCTGCAGAATAATGGAAGGATTTCCTCAGAGTCTTCGGGTTTAGACTGACAGATAGTTTCAATAAAGTTACAGAAATATTTGGCATAGAGACTTCTACTTACTGACAACTGAGCCTGCTTAAAAGATACTCTTTGAATGATTCTGATCTTTGAGCTTTCTGAGAAGTCAACAGTGGACTTGTAGTGGGTGTAATCTCCCTATGACCCTAAATATAGCTTTCCATGATCTGTCCTTTTCATAAAAGGAATGTTGGAATCGCAAAAGTAAAAAGCTTTATGATATTACTGTGTAACGAACAGTTCATGGCTTTTTATTGGTTAGGACTGAATTTTCACTAAAAGTTACTAAAAAATATTCTTGGTTAAAATAAAGGAAAGTAGAATATTGAATATAAATGCTGACTGTTGGTATCTGAAATTTTGCTTAAATTTAAATAGTGACATGATTTTAAATTTTTTGAAATAGGATATTAAGAATAACGGGCAGGGAAGAAGGAAACAGTACTTTTATGCCATAGATTGTTTGATCAGATTTATTGATTCATTCAAATAGCATTTTGGATTAACTTTTATATCTATATATTTGTATGCTTACTTATAAATTTGCAAACAAAATATGAGTTTGCAGTTGCAAGGTCTTCTGTTCCAGTTAATTGAGAGATAAACACATACACAATCTCACAGAAAATACTCAATGATTCCTTGGTAGATATCATGAGGACAGGGGAGTCATCCCTCTAGAAATGAACTTTTGAACTTTTGAAGGAGGATTCCTGAGACAATGAATGATTAAAAGGACAGTTTCCAAACAAGACAACAAGTACATAATCACAGTAAAAAATTGTGACATAACTGTGTACCTGCAGGATATTCAAAAGATGAAGAACATGCAGGGCAATAATGGGAGGAGATGGACTGATTGAATAAAACCAAAACAAGGAACCAGACAAAGTATCTGGAATTAAATCTGCAGACTAGAGCTTTTGTTCTTGAACTTAAAATCCATTATATGTGAAACATCTTAAAATGCAGATTTCTGTCCAGGTTTCAGAGATTCTTTTAGGAAATGACTTTTTGAAAATTTAAATGAAATGTTATTTAAGCAATACATAAGAAACATTAAAAATGTACATAATTTGGGGTACTATGTGATGTTTTAATACATGTATGCATTGTGTAATATATTTATTTTTATTAGGTATTTGGGATTGAGTTTAGGGGCACTTGACAACTGAGCCACATCCCCAGGCTTATTTTTGTGTTTTATTTAGAGACAGGGTCTCACTGAGTTGCTTAGTGTCTTCCTGTTGCTGAGGCTGGCTTTGAACTTGTGATCCTCCTACCTCAGGCTCCAAGCCACTGGGATTACAAGCATGTGCCACCGGGCCTGGCTACATTGTGTAATATATATATTAGGTCAAACATCTGTTTCCTTAAGCTTTTATGATTTCTTTCATTGTAAATACTTTTAAAATTCTTTCTTCTTTTAAAAATATACAGTAGTATTGTGATGTAGAGTCTCCCTACTGTACAATGGCACACCAGAAATTCTTGCTTCTTTTTTTTTTATTAATTTTTAAAATTTGTTTTAATTATTTATACATGACAGTACAATGACTTTGATATATTATACATTTGAATCAGATGGGATATAATTTCTCATTTTTCTGAGTGTACAGGTTGCAGAATCATATTGGTTATGCAGTCACATATAAACACACAGTAATAATAATGTCTGTTTCATTCTACTATCTTTCCTATCCCCCCATCCCCTCCCCTCCCCTCCCATCATGCGGCTGTCTGGCTGGGCACAAATCAGGAGCCACTGAAGCAGGAACAAACTTTATTTTTGAACCGCAAGAAAAAAACCTCACACAGGCTCCTGGGGAATTCTCCCCAATGCTATGCGGCTGGTCCAGGAACCCCCAGCTGGAAAAATCTCTCCCGGAAATCCCTCCTCCTGCACTTCCCCAACCAATGGGAACTCTCGGGGAATCCCCGGAAATCCCCAGGAGAACTCCAAAATAGTGCCAGAACTCAAATGTAGCGGCAGAGGCGGATAGTAATGCCTCGCCTGTCAATCACTACTGTTGGCAAAATGCCAGGGGCCATACAGACTCGGCCATGGCTCTCAGCACCATCACTTCTCTCTACCTAATCTAAGGTAACACTATTCTTGTTTTTTCCTCACATCTTCATACATGTATTTTGCATAATGATGAGGATCTCCTTCCGTCATCCATGCAATTCCCCTTCTCCCTCCCTTTCCCTCCCACTTCTCTTCCCTATCTAGAGGTAATAGTCTTCCCATGCTCTTCCTCCCTACCCAATTTTGAGTCACCCCCCCTTATATCAGAGAAGACATTAGGCATTTGTTTTTTTGGGATTGGCTAACTTCACTTAGCATAATCTGCTCTAATGCCATTCATTTCCCTACAAATGCCATGATCTTATTATTTTTTAGTGATGAATAATATTCCATTGTGTATAAATGCCACATTTTTAAAATCCATTCATCCATTGAAGTGCATCTAGGTTGGCTTCACAGTCTAGCTATTGTGAATTGTGCTGCTATAAACATTGATGTGGCTTAGAAATTCTTGCTTCTATTCAACTCTTGTGTTGACCCATTGATCAGCCTTTGCCATCTGTCCTCTATATTCTCCTTATCTTTGGCAACAACTCTTATACTCTCAATTTTTAAGATTTTACATATGAATGATATGTAATACTCTTCCTTCTGTGCCTGGTTTATTTCACGTAACCTAATGACCTCTAGCTCTACTCATCTGTGTTGTTGCAAATAACAGTATTTCATTCTTTTTTTCATTCCACTAGCTTCTAGACATTGAAAAAACTTAAAATGTTTTTATTAGTGCATTATAGTTATATGTACCAGTGGAGTTCATTTTTACACATTTATACATGCATGAAATGTAATTTGCTCCATTTCAACCCCCAGTACTCCCACATTTCATCCTCCCCCCCACCTCCCACCCCTCCTCCTTCTCTTTCATATATATAATATATATATTCATATATATGTGATATATATATATTTATATATATCTCAATATCACATTTTCTTTATCCATTCATTCATCTATGAAGACTTAACTACTTCTTGGCTATTGTGAATATTGCTGCAATGAACATGAACATGCAGGTATCTTTTTGACATTGATTTCATGTTCTTTGGGCGTATTCCCAATAGTAGGATTGGAATGATATGGATCATATGGTTGCTCCTTTTAAAAAATGTTTTGTTAGTGAATTATAGTTACATATATTAGTGGAATTCATTTTGACATAACTATACATGCATGGAATATAATTTGCTACATTTCAGTCCTCAGTACCTCCACTCTCCTTCCTTTCCACCCTCCTCTTTTTCCTCGGCTCTGATCTACTAGTCTTCCTTCTATTTATTTTTTGTTTTTTCTTAATAGGTGTTTTATAGATATACATAAAGGTAAAATCCACTATGATTTATTAAAAAAGTGTCTTGATACAGGGGATTGAACCCAGGGGTGCTTAAGCACTGAACCATATCCCCAACCCCTTTTAAATATTTTATTTATATATTTTATATATTTATATATTTATTTATATAGGGTCTCACTGAGTAGCTTAGGGCTTGTTGGCTTTGAACTCACAATCTTCTTACTTTAGCCTCCTGACCTGTTGGGATTACAGGGGTACACCACCATGCTTGGCCCCTGTGTTGCATTCAAATAGGTACATAGAATAACTTGGCTACTTTCATTCCACAGTCTCTTAATTTTTCTGTCTCTTTTCCTTCCTCTTCTATCCCCTTCTATTACTCCACTGTCCTCTCTTCTATATTCATGGAACTTCCTCCTGCCTGTATTTCCTCCTTATTTGGCTGTAGCATATGAGAGAAAATACTCAACCCTTGACTTTAGGGGTCTGGCTTATTTCACTTACTGTGATGTTTTCCAGTTCCATCCCTCCTCCCCACCCCCAGCAAATGCCATAATCTCAGTCTTCTTTATGGTTGAGTAAAATTCCATTTTGTATGTATGCCGTATTTTCTTTTTCTATTCATTTATTGATGGGCACCTGGACTAATCCTATAACTTGGTTATTCATGAATGGCAGTGCTGTAAATATCGATGTGCATGTCCCAGTGTAATATGCTTATTTTAGTTTTTTTTGCATACCTACCAATGAATGGGATAGCTGGGTCATATGGTAGTTCCATTCCTGGTCTTTTGAAGAATCTACATACTGCTTTCCAAAGTGGTTGTACTAATTTTCAGTCCCACCAACAATGTTTGAGTGTGCCATTCTTGCTAGCATTTATTATTATTTTTGTTCTTGATGATTGCCATTCTAAGTTGAGTGAGATAAAAATATTAGTGTTGCTTAGATTTTCATTTTCCTGCATAAGCTTTTTAATTTGATGCCATGCTACTTATTGATGCTTGGAGTTTTTTTTTTTTTTGAGCTTTAGGAGTTTTGTTAGGTAAGTTGGTGCCTGCTCCAGTATATTGGAGTGTTGACTTTATGCTTGCCTCTAGCAGTTGCAGTGTCTGGTCTAATTCCTAGGCATCTGATCCATTTTGAGTTGACTTTTGTCAGGGTGAAAAGTAAGAATCTAGTTTCACTATTCTACATGTGGGTATCCAGTTTTCCCCAGCAGCTTTTGTTAAAAAGATCATCATTTTTCCTATGTTTTTAGCATCAGATGACTGTATATCTATGTGGGTTTGTCTTTATGTCTTCTATTCCGTTCCATTGGTGTTTTAGTTAGCCTTTTTGTTGCTGTGACTAAAAGGTCTGACATGATCAATTTTACAAAAGGAAAAATTGTTTTGGGCTCACAGTTTTAAAGGTATCAATCCATGGACAGCAAGATCTATTCCACAGGGCTCAGGGTGAGGCAGAACATCTTGGTAGAAGAGTGTGGTGGAGGGAAGCAGCTCACATGATAACCAGAAAGCAGAGAGAGACTCCACTTGCCAGATAGAAAATATATACCCCCATAGATGCCCCCAATAACCCACCTCCTCCAGCCACACCCTACCTGATTTCAGTTCCTACTCAGTTTATCCCATCACAGGATTAATCCACTGATTGTGTTAAGGCTCTCATAATTACTTATCTGATAAAGGTGCTTACATTTTCTCATACATAAGCTTTTGAGGGACACTAATATTTAAACCATAACATTCCTTCCATGCCCACCAAAAGTTAATGCTCATCTCAATATGCAAAATACATTTAGTCTATTTCAAAGAGTCCCCATTATTGCAACAGTTCAAGATTGCCCAAAAGTTAAAGTCCAAAATCTTTGTTGAGACTCAGGGCAAGCTTGCATCATAAGCTCCTGTAAAAGTCAAAAGCTATTTATAAATATCCAACATATAAAAATACAGAGAGTTCAGGAAGACTGAAATCTAGCTGGGTGAACAAGTATAGTTCCATGTCTGGCATCCAGGGAACATGGCATGATGTGTTATGCTGATACCAAGACCCTCAAATAACTCTCAGACCACACGTTGCCATTCCAATTAAGACTTTATTGCTGGCCAGTGGTGGACATTCTACTCTCTAAAAGCGAGATGGTTAGAGTGACCCACCACCTTCAGTTTGGCCTCATATTTAAGCCAAAAAACCACAAAATGGATGTTAGGGGGTTTAGCCAATGCAAGCAAGCCAAGTTACAGAAGCAGAAGATTGCAGTTAGGCAGCGGGAGGCTTAGCCAATCAGAATAAGCCCAGTTACCCCTAGTTACAGAAATAGGAGATTGTGGTTAGATAGTTCCGTGTTCTTGAGGGTTTCCACAGCAAAAGGAAAAACAACCTGCCCCAGCCATGACCTTTCTAGTTGGCATGGCTGTTTCACAAAATGTAATTACTAAACAAAATGGAGCCACTATAGTCAAGGCTTCTGTCTCATGACAGATGTTCTGTCCAAAGAACTTATTTACCTCTGCCCTTGTGGCCTTGTTGATTGTAGCCCATGTGGCCTTTCTGTTGGCTTGGCTCACCTTGATTGCCATAGCCTTTCTCAGTGGATGTTCCACAGTACTGGCATTTCTTATCCTTGAGGGTCTCCACTGCAGCTTTGGCTTCCTCCTTATATCTTCATGCATTTTTTTTTCTCAGAGGGGGGCTGCAGGGACTCTGACCCTGCTCCACATTTTTTGGCCTCCCAGGCCTTCCTTTGACATCGTAATGGAAGCCTTCATGATCCTCCAACTCCAGAATTTTTTTTCCAGCAGAAGCACATGGTTGACACCAAGATCTGCTGCCATTTTTAGCAGTAGCCAAGCCTCCAGGGACACTGGCTGTAGCAGCCTCTGAATGCCTGGGTAGCTGAGCACATTGAAAATACTTCCCAGGCCTCCTTCTTTAAGAAGAATACCCCACTGTCTCTTCTTAAGAGATTTATTACTTTCTTGAGTCTGAGATATATATGACCTGCCAATTCATGAGATGCCCTCAAGCCATCTTTCTTATTGTCTCTGGGGAAAGTCTAGCATTTCTTTAGTGAAGGTAATGAATTTAACAACTGCAACTTCCTTAACACCAGTTTTACTCCTGCCTTTCAAGTCCAAGTTTTCCAGATATTTTTGTTCTGCTTTCTGCTCCTGATTATCACAATAAATTTCTTTTTTATTAGTTGTTCAAAACATTACAAAGCTCTTGACATATCATATTTCATACATTTGATTCAAGTGGATTATGAACTCTCATTTTTACCCCATATACAGTTTGCAGAATCACTTCGGTTACACATCCACTTTTTTACATACTGCCATACTAGTGTATGTTGTATTCTGCTGCCTTTCCTATCCTCTACTATCCTCCCCTCCCATCTTCTCTCTCTACCCCATCTACTGTAATTCATTTCTCTCTCTCGTTTTTTTCCCTTTCCCCTCACTTCCTCTTATATGTAATTTTGTATAATAATGAGGGTCTCCTTCCATTTCCATGCAATTTCCCTTCTCTCTCCCTTTCCCTTCCACCTCTTGTCCCTGTTTAATGGTGATCCTCTTCTCATGCTCTTCCTCCCTGCTCTGTTCTTAGTTGCCATCCTTATATCAAAGAAGACATTTGGCATTTGTTTTTTAGGAATTGGCTGGCTTCACTTAGCATAATCTGCTCCAATGCCATCCATTTCCCTGCAAATGCCATGATTTTGTCATTTTTTAGTGCGGAGTAATACTCCATTGTGTATAAATGCCACATTTTTTTTATCCATTCATCTATTGAAGGGCATCTAGGTTGGTTCCATAGTCTAGCTATTGGGAATTGTGCTGCTATGAACATCGATGTAGCTGTATCCCTATAATACACTCTTTTAAGGTCTTTGGGGAATAGTCCAAGAAGGGGAATAGCTGGGTCAAATGGTGGTTCCATTCCCAGCTTTCTGAGGTATCTCCATACTGCTTTCCAAATTGGCCGTACCAATTTGCAGTCCCACCAGCAATGTACAAGTGTACCCTTTCCCCCACATTCTCGCTAGCACTTGTTATTGTTTGACTTCATAATGGCTGCCAATCTTACTGGAGTGAGATGGTATCTTAGGGTGGTTTTAATTTGCATTTCTCTGACTGCTAGAGATGGTGAGCATTTTTTCGTGTACTTGTTGATTGATTGTATGTCCTCTGAGAAGTGTCTGTTCAGGTCCTTGTCCCATTTGTTGATTGGGTTGTTTGTTTTCTTATTGTTTAATTTTTTGAGTTCTTTGTATACTCTGGATATTAGGGCTCTATCTGAAGTGTGAGGAGTAAAGATTTGTTCCCAGGATGTAGGCTCCGTATTTACCTCTCTTATTGTTTCTTTAGCTGAGAAAAAACTTTTTAGTTTGAGTAAGTCCCATTTGTTGATTCTAGTTATTAACTCTTGTGCTATGGGTGTCCTATTGAGGAATTTGGAGCCCGACCCCACAGTATGTAGATCGTAGCCAACTTTTTCTTGTATCAGACACCGTGTCTCTGATTTGATATCAAGCTCCTTGATCCATTTTGAGTTGGACTGCAAATTGGTGCAGCCAATTTGGAAAGCAGTATGGAGATTTCTTGGAAAGCTGGGAATGGAACCACCATTTGACCCAGCTATTCCCCTTCTCGGTCTATTCCTTAAAGACCTAAAAAGAGCATGCTACAGGGACACTGCTACATCGATGTTCATAGCAGCACAATTCACAATAGCAAGACTGTGGAACCAGTAGTTTTCATTGTATAAATCTTTCACCTCTTTTGTTAGGTTGATTCCCAAGTATTTTATTTTTTTGAGGATATTGTGAATGGGGTGGTTTTCCTCATTTCCATTTCAGAAGATTTGTTGCTGATATACAGGAATTCCTTTGATTTATGCGTGTTGATTTTATATCCTGTCACTTTGCTGAATTCATTTATTAGCTCTAGTAGTTTCTTTGTAGACATTTTGGGTCTTCTAGGTATAGGATCATGTCATCTGCAAATAGTGATAATTTAAATTCTTCTTTTCCTATCTTTATGCCTTTAATTTCTTTTGTCTGTCTAATAGCTCTGGCCAGTATTTTGAGAACTATATTGAATAGAAGTGGTGAGAGAGAGCACCCCTGTCTTTTTCCAGATTTTAGAGGGAATGCCTTCAATTTTTCTCCATTCAGAATGATGCTAGCCTGAGGCTTAGCATATATAGCTTTTACAATGTTGAGGTAAGTTCCTGTTATCCCTAGTTTTTCTAGTGTTTTGAACATAAAGGGATGCTGTACTTTGTCGAATGCTTTTTCTGTGTCTATCGAGATGATCATATGGTTCTTATATTTAAGTCTATTGATGTGGTGAATAACATTTATTGATTTCTGTATATTGAACCAGCCTTGCATCCCAGGGATGAATCCTACTTGATCATAGTGCACAATTTTTTTGATATGTTTTTGTATCCAATTGGCCAGAATTTTATTGAGGATTTTTGCATCTATGGTTCATTAGAGATATTGGTCTGTAGTTTTCTTTCTTTGAAGTGTCTTTTTCTGGTTTCGGGATCAGTATGATGTTGGCCTCATAGAATGAATTTGGAAGAGCTCCCTCTTATTCTATTTCCTGAAATAACTTGAAAAGTATTGGTATTAATCTTCTTTAAAGTTTTTTAAAAACTCTGCTGTATACCTATCCAGTCCTGGGCTTTTCTTGGTTGGTAGTCTTTTGATGGCTTCTTCTATTTCATCCATTGATATTGGTCTGTTTAAATTGTTTGTATCTTCCTGACTCAGTCTGGGCAAATCATAGGACTTAAGAAATTTATCGATGTCTTCCCTATCTTCTATTTTATTGGAATATAGGTTTTCAAAATAATTTCTAATTATCTTCTGTATTTCTGTAGCATCTGTTGTGATATTGCCTTTTTCATCCCATATGTTAGTAATTTGAGTTCTCTCTCTTCTTCTCCTCATTAGCATGGCTAAGGGTCTATCAATCTTATTTATTTTTTCGAAGAACCAACTTTTAGTTTTGTCAATTTTTTCAGTAGTTTCTTTTGTTTCAATTTCGTTGATTTCCACTCTGATTTTAATTATTTCTTGCCTTCTGCTACATTTGCTGTTGTTTTGCTCTTCCTTTTCTAGGGTTTTGAGATGAAGTGTGAGCGGATTTATTTGTTGTTTTTTTTCTGTTTTTGAGGAATGAACTCCAGGCAATGAATTTCCCTCTTAAAACTGTTTCATTGTGTCCCATAGATTCCAATATGTTGTGTCTGTATTTTCATTTATCTCTAAGAATTTTTTGATTTCCTCCTTTATGTCTTCTGTAACTCATTGATCATTCAGTAACATATTGTTCATTTTCCATGTGATGTAGGATTTTTCCTTCCTTCTTTTATCATTAATTTCCAGTTTCTTTCCATTATGATCAGATAAGATGCATGGTATTATCTCCACACCTTTATATTTACTAAGGGTTGCCCTATGGCATAATATATGGTATATTTTTGAGAAGGATCCATGTGCTGCTGAGAAAAAAGTATATCCACTTGATGATGGTTGATATATTCTATATATGTTGGTTAAGTCTAGGTTATTGATTTTGTTATTGAGTTCTATAGTTTCTTTATTCAACTTTTGTTTGGAGCATCTGTCCAATGGTAAGAGAGGTGTGTTGAAGTCACCCATAATTGTTGTGTTATGGTCTATTTGATTGTTGAACTTGAGGAGAGTTTGTTTTATGAACGTTGCAGCACCATTATTTGGTGCATAAATATTGATAATTGTTATGTCTTGTTGGTGAATGGTTCCTTTTAACAGTATATAATGTCCTTCCTTATCCCTTTTGATTAACTTAGTCTTGAAGTCGATTTTATTCGATATGAGGATGGCCATCCCTGCTTGCTTCCGAGGACCGTGTGCATAGTATGATTTTTCCCAACCTTTCACCTTCAGCCTGTGTATGTCTTTTCAATCAGATGTGTCTCCTGAAGGTAGCATATTGTTGGATTTGTTTTTTTAACCCAAGTTACCAGCCTATGTCGCTTTATTGGTGAGTTTAAGCCATTAACATTTAGGGTTACTATTGATATATGGTTTGTACTACCAGTCATGTTTGATTATTTATCTTTTTTTTAAAATTTGGTTTGTTTCTCCATGATTAGCTTTTTTTCCCCCCACTCTCACTTTACTGAGGTACTTCCCACTGTTGGTTTTGGTTGTTGTTTTCATTTCTTCCTCATGTCGTGTTTTGCTCAAGATGCTTTGCAATGCTGGTTTTCTGGCTGAGAATTCTTTTAACTTTTGTTTATCATGAAAGATTTTTATTTCATTGTCGTACCTGAAGCTTAATTTTGCTGGATACAAAATTCTTGGTTGGCATCCATTGTCTTTCAGTGTTTGAAATACATTGTTCCAGAATCTTCTCGCTTTCAGCATCTGTGATGAAAAATCAGCCGTTAACCTTATTGATTTATCCCTGAATGTAATCTGCCTCCTTTCTCTTGTAGCTTTTAATATTTTCTCTTTGTTCTATATATTGGATATCTTTATAACAATGTGTATTGGCGTTGGTCTACTGTGATTTTGTATGTTCAGTGTCCTGTATGCATCTAAAATTTGTACATCCGTTTCCCTTTTTTATATCCGGAAAGTTTTCTGAAATTATTTCATTTAACAGATTGCTCATTCCCTTGGTTTGGACCTCTATACGTTCCTTTCTCTGGATGACTCTGAAGTTTGTTTTTTTAAATGTTATCCCATATCTCTTGGATGTTTTTCTTGTGGTTTCTTACCAGCCTTTCTGAGTTGGCTAGACTCTTTTCAAGATGATATATTTTGTCTTCATTGTCTGACGTTCTGACTTCTACTTGCTCCAC
The DNA here is from genome assembly GCF_047511675.1 of Marmota flaviventris. NCBI lineage: Eukaryota > Metazoa > Chordata > Mammalia > Rodentia > Sciuridae > Marmota > Marmota flaviventris. The sequence goes on along the minus strand of NC_092506.1, from coordinate 9,939,410 downwards.
TCTGTTAGTGATACTCTCGTTTGAGTTTTTAATTTGGTTTATAGTTTCCTTCATTTCTAGGATTATTGTTTGATTTTTTTGATAATCTCTATCTCCTGGTAAAGTTGCTTATTTGCTTCTTTTATCTGTAATAAAATGTATGTAATTCATTTTCAATGTGTTCTTTTATTGTTTGAATTGGCTGTCTCATGTCCTCTTTAAGATTCCATTCCATCTGTATAAGGTATTCCTTGAGTTCTTTATTTGACCATTTTTCTGATGCCTCTAGGTTCTCCTGTAGATTTAGGCTGTCCTGCATTGTTTGCACTCCTTTTCTTCCTTGCTTTTTCATGCTGCTCATGTTACTTCCGGTTCTGTTTGACTGCTGAATTACTGTTTACTCCTATAAATTTATTTTGGTTTTGTGTATCTCCGGAGTCTCTCTTTTGTGATGGGAGACTATGACTAGAGATGATGAATTGTGTTGCACTTTAAAGCATATTCATTCGTTTCCTAAACTGTATGGATTCTGATGGCATATAGCAATCTGCGGTTTGGTCTTGGGACTTATGTTTAGGTCGAGTGATGTGATGGTATAGAGGTTGGTATATCTTGGCAACCTTGGAAGATTGCTCTACTGACGAAGGATATTAACAGGAGAATGGTCTGGAGTATTTGGGGGTAGCTAGGGAATTGGTAGCACTATATAATGCCTCGGAACATTTACCTATACACATTTAGTAAATTACACATAAACAGCGTCGTGATGCTTGGGAGGAAAGGTATTAGAAGGGGAGGGAAGAAGTCGCTAAAGAGAGTGAGAGTAATCAGGTAGAATTCAAGAAAAGGGGAATAAGGAAATTGAAAAGAAATGAAAAGACAAAAAAATAAAATTAAGAAAATAATAATAAAAAAATTAAAAAAGTAATAATAAAAAAAATTAAAATTGCAGTCTTAGAGTTTGATTAACTTCTCTTCCAGTAGGTGGAGCTGTGCCCACCGGGCCAAGCTTCTCCTCTCAATACGCAGGAATCAATCCCTGTGAGGTGGCTTCTCCTCCCCCACTGGGCGGGTCTCCAATCCTGAGTGCCTTGGGCCTTTTCTTTTGTCTAGTCACTTCCCCACTTTTGCTCCAGCCAGGCCCCCTCACCGGTGATGCTCACCACAATACTGGCTACACGCCAGGTCTGCTGCTCCTGGGAGCCCTATTTTCTTGAACGACTGGGCACACTCTCCCTGTTTGCGATTCCCCCAGACCCTAAGGTTGTGGAGCGTGGGGCTGGGAACCATCAGCATATTCTGCCTGCCCTCCGGTAACCACACCCCCGGGAGCTGGCGCAAGAGACCTCGGTTGTCAGCGCTGGCGGGAGCGGTAGCCAGGGGTCACGTGCCGCTCCTGACTCCCTCGATCTGACTATCGCACTCATGGGAGAGCTGGGGGGGGGGGGCTTTGAGATTTCCCCGCTGTGTAGAGAGGAAGGGCCTGGGGTCATACACCTGCAGATGTTGGTTTCAATGAAGGTATCCCCTCCACCGCATTCTGGTGATGTCAGTTCTCTGCCATGGTGGTGTCCCATGCGAAGGGCGACCGTTTGTTCCCTTTGCCGGGTGTCCAATGCGAAGGGTGGGTCTGGACCGGCTCTCCCAGGCCCCGACTCAATCCTGTGCCTGCTGCCTATGAAGGCTCGGTTGGTATTACCTCAAAAGGTTCACAGAGGAACCGAAGAGTTGTTTCTCTATTCAGCGGGAGTGTTTGTAGCGCTGAGTCATGGTGGTTTGGTTGCGAGACACAGTTGATCCACCAGAAACTGCCTACGGGAGCCTGAATTCACCCTCTCTGGGCTCAGTGTGGGCTCTGAGGGGCACAAACTGCTCGCCCCAGGTCCACATCAGCCCAGCATTGCCAAGTGATCCTGAACAAACAGCATTCAGTCAGTTTAAGACTCCCTTTGCCGGAACAGCTGAAGAGGTCAGAGAATTGATCTCTCAGTGCCCGCCGCCATGTTAGAGACCCTGTCTCAGGGTCCCCGAGTTGCTCCCTCTGGACGGTTGCAACTTAAGTAAACCTGCTGCCCGCGAATTCCTCAAGTGCCGCCCCCTCCGCCCTACATCAGAACCAGGGATGGAGCTCCTGGTAAAGCACCCATTTCCTGGCGCTCAGAAGCCAGGTGGCCACCAGGGATCTTCAGTACCTGCAGGGCAAAGCCAGTGGGACCCCAGGGCTGGCGACAAAAGCCAAGATCTATCACAATAAATTTCACTGAAATCTGCCAACAGCATCCATGCTGAATGCTATGCTGCTTAGATATTTCTTCTGCCAGTTTAAGAAGCCCATAAGTTTTAAAATCAGTCTCACAGAAAGTCTCAGGACATGGGCAAAATGCAGACAACTTCTCAGCCAGAACGTAACACAAATGGCCTCTACTTCAAATTCCAATAAAGTCCTCTTTCTCTGAACCTTCTTGAGCCCTGTCTTTACTATATTCCTACTGGCATTCTGGTGCTCTGAGTTCCCACCAGAATCAGCCATTAAGCTCTGCATACAATAATCTTAAACATTTCCAGCTTGCACTGTCAAACATCTCAAAATTCCTCCCCCCAATTTTAAAAAGCTCCCAAAGCTTCTGAAATACATGGTCACAGCAAAGACCCCATTCCTCAGTACCAATTTCTGTTTTAGTTGGCTTTTTTGCTGCTGTGACTAAAAGACCTGACAAGAACAATTTTAGCAGAGGAAAAGTTTGTTTGAGGCTCACAGTTTCAGAGGTCTCAATCCAAAGACAGCAGGCTCCATTCCTCAGGGCTTAAAGTCCAAAGAATATCATGGAGAAAGAGTGTGGTGAAGGGAAGCAGCTCACATGATAATCAGAAAGGAGAGACACTTCACTTCCAGATACAAAATATATACCCCAAAGGCATGCTCCCAATTACACACCTCCTCCAGCTACAACCCATCAAACTTCAGTTTCCACTCAGTTAATTCCATTAGGGGATTAATATACTGATTGTGTTAAGGCTCTCATAAATTAATCATTTCTCCTCTAAACATTTTTGCATTGTCTCACACATGAGCTTTTGGGGGACACCTAATATATAAACCATAATAATTGGTCTTCATGTCTGGTTTTTGACCCCAATGTCCCTTCATGATAAAAATTCTCAACAAAGTAGGTATGGATTGAACTTATCCAAACAAATTAGGTTCATATGTACAAGCCAACTACTCCGATCAGACTAAATCAGGAAAAGTTGAAAGCTTTTCATCTAAGCCATGGAAAAATAAAAGGATGTCCAATTACAAAACTTTTATTTAACATAAAATTCAAATTCATAGTCATAGAAATAAAGAGCATATAAGTTGGGAAGAAAAACTGAAAATGTGCCTTTTTGTGAGCACATAAACTAATATACAGCAAAACCAAAAATCTCCACCAAAACACTCTTAGAACTGATAAACCAATTCTGTTTTGTTTTGTACTGAGGATAGAACCCAGAGGCACTTAACCACTAAGCCATATACCCCTTCTGTTTTTAAAAAAAATTTATTTTGAAACAGGGTTTCAATAAGTTTATTAAGGCTTTGCTAACTTGCTAAGGCTGGCTTTGAACTTGTGATCCTCCTGACTCAATCTCCCAAGTTGCTGGTTGCATAGGCTCTTTTGTCCAGTGAGGAAGTCCACAAAAGAGGGTAGAGGAGAGTTTGGCTGTGAAGTTGTTAATCAAGACTCCAGAGACCAAGCAGGAAATAGGTCTGATTTTATTGTGCAGTTATTTTATATGTATGTGTGTGTGTGTGTGTGTGTGTGTGTGTATATATATATATATATATATATATATATATATATATATATATATATATATATTCAGACAGTAGCTAAGCAGATTATAGGCACCACCAATACAATTTCTTGCCAACTGTCCTTGCAGCGACCAATAGAGGAGTGGGCTGTGGAGCAAGCACAAGGACTGTAACATGTGGCCTCATGCCCAGGGCTGGGCCTACAGGGTAAGCAGTCTGCCACTCACATGCCTAGCATGAGTTTAATTATTGGAATTATGAGAGAAGAGCTTAGGTAAAGTTCCTTCCCAATTAGCAACATCTGAAAGTGTGGGGGGGTCTAGTGATCAAATCAAATTACCTGATGGGAGGCTTCACTGTTAGAACCATCATCTTATGCCCAGGGATGGGGTTGCCACCAGGCAAAGGAGCCAATCTGGTGGCTTGGTCAATAAGACCTTTAAGATAACCCCAGGTTACTTTACGTGAGGTCCGTTTGCATTGTTGAGTTCTTTACTTGTGAGGTTTCTTCTCCAGAGTTAGTTCTTTCATCTTCTTGGTTGGTGGTTTTGGGCATCTAGGGCTTTTATTGAGGAGAAGCCATTCAAATGAGGCAAGGGGTCAGGTTTCAAGGGGTTAGGTCTTGATGTCTTCGTGATGTCTGCTGTCAGCAGATTGACTGACATATAGGAAGGCCACATCCAAATGCAGAGCAAGAGAAGGGGACAGTTTCCATGGAACATTATATCCTAAACAGGGCAAGGGGGTAATAACACAGGTGAGCAGGAACAGGTGAGCATAGCTCGACCCATGGGACTGCCGGAAGGAATGCCTATTCATGAAGACACATTTTGTCACATTTTGCGACTTCCAAGATCGGGGCAGCCATCTAGGGCCACTTTGATGTGGCCAGATCATGGGAAGTAACCGACAGAGCCTCAACTGATTAGAGAAGGAAAATGCTGGTCACATAGCATGATGGCCTCCCACAGAGGGAACTTGGTATAGTTTCTTGCTCTGTTTTGTAGCATGGTCTTTAATTCCTTGTGTGTTCTTTCTGTGATACCTTGAATCTCAGAGTTATAGGGGATCCCAGTTAAGTGCTATATGCCAATTATTGCAAACTGCTTGAAATGTCTTGCTAGTATAGGCTGATCCATGGGAACACCCGTAATTCCAAACATTTAAGTAAATGGGAGATGACCTTTTCTTGTGGTTTCTCCTATGGAGGCTGTAGCCATTACACATCCTGAATAGATACCAATGACTACATGAGTATGTTTTAAATTTCCTAAAGGAGCATAATGAGTGACATCCATTTGCCATAAAGTATTAGATTTTAACTCTTGGGAATTCACTCTAGCAGGTTGTAAAGGGCCAATGGGGAGGAAAAAGTGCTCATTTTTTGGAGTCTCTGACTAGCTGTCTGCAAGCCTTCTTAGTCCTGCTTTTATGCAACTGCCATGGTTGAGGCCAACAGAGAGGCTTGAACTGCTTGTGTCCCTATATCCTGGGTGGCCAAAATTCAGTCATCCAGTTTGCTGCTTCATACTAATGCCACTGCTGCTCCTTGTTCCTTATTTAATCCATCCCAGATCAATTCCTTGGCTATGGCTGCCCTAGTTCATTCATGAGACACCTTCCCTTCTACCTCCTTGTTTACTCTGTCAATAAACTGTGGCACCTCCTCAGTGGCTTTCTACCTTAAGTCCTGTATATAAACTGTCCCTCCCCCAGCTGGTAGCTTCCTCCAGGCTCTTAGAGCACAGAGCTGCACCTGACTGAAATAATTTGGTGGGCCTGTAGCTTGTACTGCAGAGGAACTGTAGATTCCTGCTCCCTGCAAGCATTCAGCTGGGAGGTTAACATTCATGGTGTGGTTATGACCCCCCTGCTGTACACATTCATCATAGAAAAATGCCTTCCATTTAAAAAATGTTGTGGGCTCAAAAATGTCTCTAGCTAGGTCTTTCCAGTCTTGAGGGCAATTAAGTTCAAGACTAAGTGATTCAAGCATTTGTTAAGTAAATGGCCCCTGGAGTCCATCCTCTTTTACTACCTTCTTTAACTCCTTCAGGGTACCCAATGCATGTGGATACCAAGTGGCAGAGCACTGTGATGTTGGGGCTGTGTTGACTGGGAAGGCTTGTATTCCTTTACCCCACTTTTCCTTCCTTCCTTCCTTCCTTCCTTCCTTCCTTCCTTCCTTCCTTCCTTCCTTCCTTCCTTCCTTCCTTCCTTTCTCTCTCTCTCTCTCTCTCTCTCTCTCTCTCTCTCTCTCTCTCTCTCTGATTGAACTCAGGGCATTTCACATGAAGGAAAGCACTCTACCAACTGAGCTATATCTCCAGTTCTTATGCCACTTTTCATCTCTTACATAGATCCTCAAAATGATCTTTGGCCTCCTGGAATGGGTTTCTGGAAGATCTCAGCTTGGGCCTGTCCAGCAGCCTGATCATTTCTAACTGTCATAGCCCCTTGGTGGCTTTAGCATTGCCTCATAAAGAGGCAGTTGCCATTGACTCCTGGAAGGATATAATCTTTGCCTGTCAGTAGAAGGTGCACTTGCATCATTTGTAGTCACCTCCCCCTGCACTATGAAGGCTAGAGATACTGTTTCCTCTCTTCTTTCTGCTCCTGTTGTGGTTGCTTGCTTTGAAGTAGATTTTGCCCTTACTTTCCTGTGCCTGCCACAGTTGCTTGCTTTGAAGTAGATATTTGCCCCTGCTTTTTTCCCCTTGTCTTTCTCTCACAGCCTCATCTTTCCTCAGGGCCATCATTATATGGCAAGGGTCTATTGTAGGGCTCCCTAAACTGTGATGAAGGGCTCCCTAAACTGTGATGAAGGGCTGTCACAATAGGAAAAAATATAATGGTAAAGTATACCCCTGTGTCATTTCAGATTGCTGTGCATTTGCCATTATCTTGTCCCATATTGTAGGATCAAAAACATCAATAGCACTCATCTATGGGTTTGTGTTTATCATAACTTCTCAGAACTTCTGGGCTTCTCTCTTATTCAGGATTAAAACCCTAGTATCTAAGAGAGTGCACAGCACTTGCAGCTGTGAGTCTTTGGTGGAACTCCATAGGTTCCCCATTTCCCCTCCCTCACTGCTCTGTGAGGGGCCATACCCTTTTGTATAGGTTTATGTCAGGTCCCTGCTTGGGGCCAGCTGCATGGGCTCTCTCATCCAGTGAGGAGGTCCATGGAACAGGGTAGAGGAGAGTGTGGCTGCAAAATCACTAATCAAGACCTCCAGAGACCAAGCAGGAAGCAGGTCTGATTTTATTGCACAGTTATCATGTATACATACCCAGGCAGTAGCTAAGCAGATTACAGGCAGCCACCAATACAATTTCTTGCCAACTGTCCTTGCAGTGACCTAGTTGAGAAGTGGGCCGTGGAGCAAGCACAGGGACTACAACACGTGGCCTAATGCCCAGGACTGTGCTTATGGGGTAAGCAGTCTGCTGCTCACAGTGTAGCATGAAGGGAATGGTCTGTCACTCAGACACCCTTAATGTATGCCATGTATGTAGTACTCCATGCACTTGTCCCCAGAGCTGGTGATAAACTAATTCTGTAATGTGACATGACACATAATATATATTATATTATATATAATATGTCATGTTATATATATTATATAATAATATATTATTATATATTAACAGAAAATGGGAGAGCAGCGACTGAGATTGGGGTCTCTGATGGCCTATTGCTGTGGTATGCCTGGTGCTGGAAATGTTTCTGTGCCAGGGTATAGGATGTCCAGTTGCTATGGTAACATCCTGCCTAAGGAGGCTCTGTGCAAGTCTTATCACCTTCAACCATGACCTCAGGCACATAGCTCCCTGGGAATAGAGTAATTTTCATGCTATACAGGCACAATGTTTTATTACTTCTGAGCCTGCCCATTTAACAGTAACTTTAAACAATGGACCTTCTTCAGCACCACACAAAGCTCCTAATATTGTACATTGCAACTGTGGAAAAGCTCCATAGATGTTTCTAGTTCTGTAACTTTCCTGAATATAAAGACATATATAAATAATGATTGCTGGTATAAGTCTTGAGATCTGCTTCTCCATCAGAGAGCAATCTGCATATGCAGGTCTTTGTTTTTTAATCCCCTTTGCCCCTTGACAGAACTGTGAGTTTGGGTGAACTGGTCATGGCATATATAATCAGTGGCATTCCTATATGCTAATAGCAAACTCTCTGAAAAGGAAATTTAAAAATTAATCTCATTTATAATAGCTACAAAACACAACATACTTAGTGATAAATAAAACAAAAGATGTAAAAGTCTCTTCAGTGAAAAGTATTCAAAAACAAATAAATAAAATGAGCCAGATGTGGTGGTACACACCTAACAATCTCAGCTACTTAGAAGTTTGAGGCAGGAAGATTGCAAGTTCCAGGCTAGCTTTAGCACTTGAGCAAGATGCTGTTTCAAATATAAAAGGGTTGGGAATGTAGCTCATTTGTATGGCACTTGTCTAGCATGCACAATACATTCAATTCCCACTGCTGAAAAAAAGGAAAAAAAGAGATAGAGAGATAGAGGAGGTGGGGGAAAGAGAAAGACAGACAGACAGAGGGAGAGAGATATGAGAGAGAGAGAGAAAGAGAGAGAAAGAGAGAAAGAGAAAAGAAGAGGAGGAAGAGGAGGAGAAAGAGAAAGAAAGAGGGCATACACAAACACACAAATGAAAAAAATATTCTTTGTTTATGAATTGGAAGAATTGATATTGTTAAAATGTTCATATTATTCTAAAATACATTAATTACATCTCAGCAGGTTTTATAGTCTTACCTAGTTCTTCAAGCAACTCCCAAATCTAAAATTCAAAGTCCCCACTAAAAGTCAATTACATGAGATATGGGTAAGACACAAAACCTGAGGCCAGTAAGTCTTCAGTTATGAACTTGTATAACCAGACAAGTTATGTGCTTCCACAATACCAAAATGAGCCTGGCATAGGACACACATTTCTATTCCAAGAGAAGAAATTAGAAAAACAAAAAAGGTACATGTTTTCCTGTAGTCCAAAATGTAGTGAGTTCAGTCCACGAGATCTTATGTTTTGAGAACAATTCTTTTTGACTTGATGCTCTCTGTGTTCTAGGTTCATTGGAATGGCAATGTCACCCCAAACTAGCTCTGCAGGTTAGTTCAGGGGCTTTATGGAAAGTCTCCACCCCCAGACTTCTCTTGGTCTTGAATTATGTCTGTAGCTCCAGATGTTTTGTCCTTGGAAATGGATGGAGACATCTGTATCCCCATCCTATGTTCTCTTTGTAGTGGAGATAGTGTGATGTGGATACTGCCAATGTTTGCTACCTACACTCTTTAGAATGGTGACCACTATGACCTCAGCTGCACTGGGTTCACTTGAAGTGCATCCAGGGGACCCAAGAAGTATGATAACAAAGTGAAGGTAGTAAAGACGGTGATGTTTTGTGGTGCTACACAGGGTGCAGCAGTCACTTGTGGCTTCTCCATCAAAACCATTCTGCTCCATGAGGCCCTTGCACTCTGGGTCTATGATGAGAATGTCATAACTGATTTCTGAATTTCCTTTAGGAGTTATTCCATTGTCCTGAAGGATAGCACATGGGTTTATTGATATTGTTACCCAACCCTAATCTTATACTGCCTACAATACCCAGCTGAATTTCTATCTTCCCAAATGTATTTATCTTACATGCCTGGCTAATCTTATCAAATGGTTATTTGGCCACATCATTAGTATTCTCTCTTGGGTTGTCTGTCTCATTCTGGTTCTGTTTTACTTCAAAATTATGTCTTTACTCATTACTCTTTTCTTGAATTTTACTGTAAATAGTGAAGGGAAGCCAAGCCACTCCTTTGATTAGAGATTTACTTAAATCATATATTTAATTTCATCTCTTGTAAGTTCTAATTTACACAAAAAAGTAGAATACATAAACAGTTCATCTGAGTTGTCACTTTATAACAAAGATCATATTTTGTATAATACCAATATATTTTTGCTCATTTTCATCTGAGACCTGATTAGAATAGCCTTTACTGTCATATTACTGCCAACATTATGTTCAGATTTACAGTATTTCTTTACAACCCTCCTGTTTTGCTTTCTGGGATCTGGCCAGATATCCTTTGATAGTCCACTTAGAGCAATGTGTTTTTTTCCCTAACATACACCTCACATCTCTTCCAACTTCTCTCCATTAGTCATTTGCAAAGCCACATCCACAAATTTATGTAGTTATTATAACAACACCCTAGTTCTGGTATCAAAATCTTTATTGGGCAGAATTCTCCAGAAGAACAGAACTAACAGTGTTTCCCTGTCTTAATCTTGTACTGCCCACATGACCTAACTGAATTTCTCTACTTTACCTAAAGTTGCTTATCTTTTGGGGAAGGATGCCTGAAATCCAGACGTCCCTATTTAGGTAGAATAGCCAAAGATGTTTAGATCTAAGATGGCTTCCAGAGTGATGACCAAACAACTTATAATTTTATTATAATTCTGTCTGTTTATTATAATTCTCCAGTGCCACAACTATTGACAATTGGTATGATATACAGAACAAACAAACAAACAAAACCCCATGAAAGAAGAGAAAGAGGTGACCCCAAATTTCCAAGAATTTTCTATTCATTTCCAGGAAGGACATGAATATTCCTCCCCTCAATTAGTCTATCTTTCCTCCTTGTTTCATATATATATATATATATATATAAAATCTCATAGGTAAATATGATGTCTTTATTTTACTTTATGTGGTGCTGAGGATCGAACCCAGTGCCTCACTCATGCTAGGTGTGCTCTCTACCTCTTAGCAATGACCCCAGCCCCCTCCTTGTTTCTTTTATCTTCTTTCTATAATCTCTTGACTCCCAAGGGTTAAGTTTTCAGAAACTTATTTATCCCTTCTACTGTTTTGGCCAAGAACAAAAATCTCCTTTGCTGCCTAGTTGGCACTTAGTATTATTGGTCCCACAATTCCAAGAAGGAACAAGGATCCAGTTTGGGGTTATAATTTGGTAACAAATTTGGTGCCAAGATGATATGTCATTTGATCAGCCATGCTCCAAGTTGGAGAACCATTTTTTATAAATACACACCAAAAGTGAAGAAACAGGGGTTGATTTTTCTGGTTTCTGATATCCAGTGTAAGTATATTATAAGCTAGGCTGCATGGGCAATAACCAAACAGACTCCATTTTGCCCTGAGACTCCACATTATGTAAGAAATGCTTCTCCCATGGAAAGCCCCACCTCTGTACCCGTCAACATTTGCTTAGCATAGCATGTTTGGCAAAACAAAATGGAAATTCTTATACAATGTAAAACTGTTCTCTCTTTGGTCTTCATTTTTCTCGGATTATGTACCCTGTCAGAGGTACATAATGTCTGGACATTAGTAACCATTCTTTAACTTGTACACAACTAGGGATGTTTTGGCCCACTTCCTTTTCTGCTTATGATGTTAGATCTCATGATGTTTGTGTATGGTTTTGAATCATAGCAACAGCCACTTATGATTTGATATGGTTTTGGACTATAAAAGTTCTACTCAAACCCCAGGAGGGTGTTGAAGGGTGTAGACTTGCAGCCTATTACTTGGCCTGCCAGCTGGTGGATTCAGACTACCAGCTGGTGAATAAAGCTTTCTTTTCCTGCTTTAAGATTGACTCAGTGATTTATTGCAATCTTGCCTTAAGAAGAAGTAAGGCAAAGATGCTTGCCCCAGAAGACATAGATTGTCAGATGCCTGACCCTTGGGGTTGTGTACTTCTGGGAGGTTGAAAGATATGGCTGCTATGAGACCAGCTCCTCATTTCTCAAGGTGCCATCTGGGATATTAAAAGACATCACTGCAAACCCTAGGCACCTGGCAGTGATGTGGGAGCCAATGGCACTAGGAGAGCCTTCCTTCAACTTTTCTGACCTCAGGATCTGAGTTTGGTTTCATATATTTCTGGTTATCATGTTTTTTTTAAAAATCTATTCAGGAAACTTTCTTGTAATCTATCTGTGCTAGTTATCTTTTGTCACTGTGATCAAAATATCCAAAAAGAACAACTTAGAAGAGAAAAAGCTTATTTTGGCTCATGGTTTCAGAGGTCTCAGTTCACAATCAGCTGACTCAATTGCTCTGGGTCTGTGATGAAACAGAACATCATGGAGTAAGGTTATGGCAGTGGAAAGCTGCTCAGTTCATGGCAGCCAGGAAGGGAAGAGAGAGGGGGGAGGGGGAGAGGAGAGAGGGAGGGAGGGAGGGAGGGAGGGAGAGAGAGAGAGAGATTACAGCCAAGGACACAATGTCATTCCTGCCCCCCCAGACAGCTGCTTCCTCCAGCCATGCCCCACCTGCCTACAATTATCATCAACAATCTTTTTAAATTAACCCAACAAACAGATTAACCCACTGAATAGATTATAGCTCTCATAATCTAATAATTTCACCTGTGAACATGGTTACATTCTCCATGATATGAACTTACTGTGGGACACCCCATATCTAAATCATAACACTGTCTGATCCTCCAGATCAGCTTTTCCTTTTCACTGTATTCCACAACTGGTCCATATACTTCAATATCATTCCCCCCCCCCCCCTTTGCCCATTCTACTCTTTCTTGCTTCCCAGGCTCTATCTTTGTCCCTTTCATTAAGGATCTTAGTTCCCGAGGGGAACAATCTGGGAGACTATATTTGCCTGTGTGTGCTTGCTCTGACTGGAAAACAGTTCTCTGGTAAGGTTAATTTGTGCACACACCCATTGTGTTTACCCTCCTTGGGCATTCTTCTGGGTCAAATATTGGCTCATTCTCATCCTTGATAAAAGTTTGTGTAAGAACTTTCTTCCTATTGTTTCCTCCCTCTCACTCTGGGAAAAATTTCTTCAGTCATACTATCTAGTATGGAATTTTAGCTCACAGTTTCCAACTCAGAAATGCCCTTCTGCCTCCTTTCTTTTTATCATAAAGAGGTTAAGACAAAGATCCCTAGAATCTGAGAACTGCCTGCCCACATGTACAAGGTTTCATTCCAGGTGTTCAAGGCTAGCTCAACATAGATGAACCAATATGTTTTAGTCAGATTTTTCACTGCTGTGACTTAAAGACCCAAGAAGAACAATTTTAGGGGAGAAAGAGTTTAGTTTTGGGCTCACAATTTCATCCAAAAGTTTATTTAGGGTCTCAGTCTATAGACAGTAGGCTCCATTCCTCAGGGCTCAGGTGAGGCTGAACATCATGGTGGAAGAGTATGGTGGAGAGAAGCAGCTCACACAATGATCAGAAAGGTGAGAGAGGAAGGGAGGAAGGGAGAGAGAGAAACTCTACTTGCCAGATACCAAATGTATATACCTCAAAGACATGCCCCCTATGACCCACTTCCTTTGCATGCCCCCTATGACCCACTTCCTTCAACCACACCCTACCTGCCTTCAGTTTCCACTTAGTTAATCCCACCACATGATTGATTTACTGATAGTGTCAAGGCTTTTATAACCAGATCATTTCTTCTTTAAACCTTCCTGCATTGTGTCACTCATGAGTTTTGGGGGACACCTCACATTCAAACCATAACATTCACATAAATAGAATCAAGGATAACAATCATATGATTGGGCTGGGGTTGTGGCTCAGTGGTAGAGCACTTGCCTAGCATGTGTGAGGCACTGGGTTTGATTCTCAGCACCACATACAAATAAATAAAAATAAAGTCCATTGACAATTAAAAAATTAAAAAAATGAGATAAGAGTGTCTACTCTCACCACTCTTATTCATTGTAGTGAGAGAAAGAAATGAAAGGAATGCAAATAGAAAAGGAGGAAGTCAAGTTATTCCTTGTTGTAGATGATATAATTCCATGCCTAGACAACTCTAAAAAGTCTCTTAGAACTGATAAATAAATTTAGCAAAGTAGCAGGATACAAAATTCACATAAAAATCAGCAGTTTTCTAATATACTAATAATGACCTTGTTGGCATAACTAAAGCAATCTTCCTTTCCCCACCTCCACTTTATGAATACTGCTCTTATTCTCAAAGAGATAGAGACTTGCTGGTTTCTGTTCTGTCCTTGAGAGATGAAAAATTCTGTTCTCTGTTCTCAAGAAACAGTACCTTGCCTTCCACAAGATCAGGTGATGTTTGCTATGCCAATAGAAAGGGCTAAATTCACCCCTAATCAGCAGCCATGATTCTGGCCTATAAAAGGTGTGCTGTGTGATCAGTCCTGTGCCACTTTTCTTTCAGATCTTGCTGAGAAAGAAATCAGGAAAAGAGTCCCATTCACATATCCTCAAAAAATAAAAACAAAATACCTAGGAATAAAGATAACCAAGGAGGTTAAAGAACTCTATAAATATAACACTGAAGAATGAAATTGAAGGAGATGGAAAGACTTCTTATATTCATGGATCAGCAGAATTAATATTGTTTAAATGATCATACCACGTAAAGCTATCTACACATTCAATGCAATCCCCATCAAAATACCAATGACATTCCTCAAAGAATTAGAAAAACCTTAAAAGTCTTATGGAAGCACCAAAACAATTTGAATAGCTGAAGAAATCCTGAGAAAAAAGAATAATGTGGAAGGAATCACAATACCTAATTTCAAAATATACTATAAAGCCATTGTAATAAAACAGCATGGCACTGGCATAAAAATCAACACAGACCAGTGGAATAGTACAGACAACCCAGGAATAAACCCATTCATCTGTAGCCATTTATTTCTTGCCAAAGGTGTGAAAATCATATGTTGGTGAATATACAGCCTCTTTTTTGGTTCCAAGGACTGAACCCAGGGTTTCTTAACCATACAGCAACATCCCAGACCTTTTTAAAATTTTTTGTTTTTTTATTTTGAGACATGGTCTTGCTAAGTTACATGGGCCTCACTAAGTTGTTGAGGCTGCCCTCAGCTTGAGATCTTCCTGCCTTAGTCTCTCAAGCTGCTGGGATTACAGGCATGTGCCACCATGCCCAGCAAAGACAGCCTATCAAAGAAAACTGTGCTGGGATATCTGGACATCCAGTGGTAAAATATCGCAATTAGATCCCTATCTCTAATCCTCTATAAAAATCCACTCAAAATGAACAACCTTAATGCAAGACCTGAAAGTACATACCTACCAGAGGAAGGAAAGCATACAGAACACTTCAAGATATTAATATAGGCAATAATTATATTAATAGGATTCCAATTGATCAGGAATTAATGGCAAGAATTGACAATTAGGATTATATCAAATTAAACAGAAAATGCCCAACGAAGGCAACAACCAACAGAGTGAAGACACAGCTTATAAAATGGGAGAAAATCTTTGCCAGTTATTCATCTGAGAGAGTACTCACATCCAGAATACATAAAGAATTCAAAAATTTAACACCAAATGAACAACAATCCAATCAATACATGGGCATATGAGCTATCAGACACTGCTCAAAAGAAGAATTATAAATGGCCAATGAATATATGAATATACACAACATCATTAGCCATCAGGGAAACGCAAATTAAAACTACATTGAGATTTCATCTTACCCTTGTCAGAATGCTGGTGAGGATGTGGGGATAAAGGAATGCCTACACAGTGTTCACAAAGCTATAAATTAGTACAGTCATGGAAAAAGTATGGTGGTTCCTCAAAAAAGAAAAAAAAATAGAACATATGACCTAGGTATACCCCTTCTATATCAAGGATATTTCTTTGAAATACAAAAAGAATCAGGATAAAAAAGAGATGCCTGTATATTCTTTTTTTTGTGTGTGTGTGCTATTCACAAGAGGCAAGTTATAGAACCAACCTAGATATATACCCACCAATGAGTGGATAAATAATATGCAGTATAAATACAGAATGGAATATCACTCTCCCATGAAGAAGAAAATGCCATTTTCAGGAAAATGAATGGAACTGGAGATAATCATATTAAGAGAAATAAGCCAGACTCCCAAAGACAAGTATCGTGTGTTTTTTCTCATATGTGGAAACTAATAAAAAAGAAATGACCTGGAAGAAGAAGAGGAACTTTTATGGAAAAGGAAGGGGACAAAGGGGAGGCAGGCAGGAAGAGATTGTAGGGTGTGTGTGGCCGCTTCTGAGCTATAGAGCTTCTTCTCTCAGCCTCGAGCCAAGGAGGTTTTGGGCTGGTTGCACACTATTTGGTGGCTCCTCCCACTGATGGATTGCGTGATGCATATTGCCTCTACCTTCCCTGGGCCAAGACATGTGCTTTCTCATAGCCCTGGAACTGAGCGTTACCCATAGGGGCTTGGACAGCCCACACCCTGCATTATTTGGTGAAGAACATTCTATGGAATAAATAAATTCCCTATAAATAAAGGAAAGGCAGGTTCTCCCTCTCCCTCTCCCTCCCCCTCCTCCTCCCTCTCCCTCTCCCTCTCCCTCCAGTGTGGAAGCAGGATGCTTAAGTTCGCAGAGCCATCCTGCCCTCGATTTAAGAATTATTTCTGTGTTGTGTGATTTTTTGTCATATCTCTCAGCCAGCACATTTCATGGAGGGAAACCCAAAATTCATAGCTCTTGCGGATGTGGGTGAGTGGTATAAGAATTGGCAGTAGGGAGGGTGAATACAATAAGAACATGTTGTAAGCATGTATGAAAATGTCACAAACAAATCTGCCAATTTGTACAATTACTATATACTAATTTAATTAATGAATGAATTAACATCTCCAAGGTAAATTGTTCCAGAATTCCTAGGAATAATTTGACTGGAGTTCCTGTATCCACTTCATTTTTGGCAGGGATTTTTCTGTATCTTTCTCTCTGTCTCTCTCTCTCTCTCTTTTATTATAAAATTCAACACCATTTACACCGTAATTCACTTTTCTAAAAAACACAAACACAAGAAAAGAACAAATGCATCCAAGGCTCACCAGCCCTTGGAGGACAGAAGAAGCCCTGGACAGGGAACCTGCAAACATTTTTCCTTATGCCTGATGTCTCCGCGTCCTTGTTCACTCTAGGCTTCCACCTTCTGTCAACTCTGACAAGGGGAGGAAACCGACTAGAAGAGTCACGGACAAGAAGGTCACAACCAACTTTAAGGCTATCTGATGCTAAGACCTTTTATATTCTAGTCTGGAACTTTAAAGATATTGGATGAGCACTGTCAAATACCTACTCCCCACTGTTTTACTGTCCTTATTCTTTGAATTACCTTTGGGACTGGTTATGTTCTTTCATGGTAGTTTCTGTTTATCCCAGAGCGCAAACCCTAAAATCCATGTGCAGTCTCCATGCTCAAGTATAAAGTTGCTTGAGAACCACCCCGTAGCTGTAGTGTTCATACTCTGTAGTGCGTACTGGGTGTCACACCCTTGGACAAGTAGGTCCAGTGACAGCCCAACACAGGGGACACACACAGACAGTGTTCCCACTGCCAAACTTGTTCCTGTTCTGTCTGGACACTGCCCCACAGTTAAGGCAGAAATCTTGAGTTCAGTGCCCCCCACCCCCCAGCCGAATGAAGTCATGCTGTCTTGGATCAGGGATCCATTTCTTCACCATTAATTAAATGGAGTTTTCAAAAGGTGCCAGGAATATTCTTAGGAATATGTCCTGGGATGGGGCTGGCAGGTCCTGGCTCTCTGGCTCAGGACGGGGTGCTGGCACAGATTCTTTTTTCTGGGCAGCCAGGAATTCATGAATCGCTCCTTCAATCTGTGGCCTGAAGAGGTGGTTAGTTTTGGATCCACCACCTGAGCAATAATCCTGTCTACTGCTGCTTCCAGCCTCCCTTGACAGAACCAGGCTCTGCCTCAGCCAATTTTGGAACTGGTTCTTGTTCATTGCAGGATTCCATTCCTGCTTGTCCAGATGTGTCCACCCCAAATTATCCACTTTTGCCTCAGGTTTTGGGAAGGTGGTTTGGAGTTCACGTAGCCAGGCAGTCACTGCAGAAGCTGTAAATCAGGCCACGGCTCATGAGCGGCTCCATAATGAGCGCAATGAGCTGTGCCTTGCTGGGTGGCAGCGAGTGGGGGTTGCTAGGGCCGCCCCTGCTGACCTGTGCAACTCCTGCTCTGGGACTGGGGGTCTGCGTTGTGCGCATTGTGGGCGGGAGGCGGAGAGGCCCACGAAGGCGGCGGCGACAGCGATGTCACTGGAGATGGCAGCGATGGTAATTGAGCTCATTAACATGTTATGGTGTTTTGGGTGAATTTGCTTTGGGTTCCTCGTGCTTATTTGACTGGCATGCTTGAGCTAAAATATTTCTTGGGAGCTCCTTTAAAATAATTCTTCAACTGCAATTGCAAAATTAGCTTGTAAAAGATTTTAGCCCTTTACCTACCTATTTCTCTCTCTCCCTTCTGCTTTTTTTTTTCTATTCACTGAGGAAAATGGGTGGGGACATTGAATATTCCTAAATTGGTTTCTTACATGATAAACTAGAGGCCTTGAGTAACAACAACAATAAAATATGTATGAACTTCTGTCTGGATATATATAAATTTTGATGCAATGGGAAATATTTTGAAATTTAAAGGATGTTCTTTCTATAACCCCCAAACCTGTAACAAATCAAAACAGGAAAGAAAGCTCAAGAGAGGCATCCCAAGAATGGGTGGGTATAGGAAGTGTCATTTGCCTTATACATTGAAGGGCTATATTTGATTAGAAAGCATGTAAGATTAAAAAGATTTACCAACTCGGTAGTTGTCCAAAGTATGACCTTCTGACTCATCCATGACAGGCATGAAATTTTTCTTCTTCATAGGGGCCACCCCAAATAGGCCAGTTTCTCAGCTCCTTCACACCAGAAATTCCCAAGGGAGGTGTCACCTCTATCCAGCACAATTCAAAGCAATGATTCATTCATTCCCTGCTTTCCTCTCCTCCTTGGGTTAACTTTTAAAATAGAGAAAGGCATGATCTCAAGGTTGCCCAACAAGCCTCCCCTTTCAACCTAGTGGCTTTCACTGGGATTTTGCTCATGTAGCCCAATTAATGGTGCTTTCTGTTACATTCCACACCTTTGAAATGAGTCAGACCATTGCAAGTCTAAGCCACAAATATCCAAGTCACAGTGGGATCCCATCTAAGTGCTTCAGAGCAGCAATTGAAGTGATTGAGCAACACGATCTGTGCTGAGCCAGCCACGGGCACCAACTGATCCACCAGTTCAGGCCATGGGGATCATAGAGATCACAGACTAAACCCACCTTGGAATCCACACATACTGGTCTTGTTATACTGATACCAAGACCCTCAATAACTCTCAGACCACACATTGCCTTTCCAATTAAGCCTTTATTGCTGGCCAGTGGCAGATACTCTACTCTCTAAGAGTAACATAATCAGAGTGGTGCACCATCTTCAGTTTGGCCTCATATTTAAGCCAAAAAACCACAAAAGGGACATTAGGGGGTTTAGCCAATGCAAGCAAGCCAAGTTACAGAAGCGGGAGATTGCAGTCAGGCGGCAGGAGGCTTAGCCAATCAGAATAAGCCTAGTTACCCTAGTTACAGAATCAAGAGCCCAGTTACCCCTAGTAACCGAAACAGGATAGTATGCGTTTCCACAACAAAAGGAAAAACAACTTGCCCCAGTCATGATCTTTCTAGTTGGCATGGCTGTTTCACAAAATGGAGTTACTAAACAACATGGAGTCACTATAGTCCAGACTTCTGTCTCATCACAGTCCCAATCCCCATCAGAGAGGCAGAACTGCTCATTTTAAGCGGAGTGTCTTCAGCTTCCTTCCACATTGCACACTGGACTTCCCACTGCATAGAATTCTCAGCAGACTTGGGCCAAACTCACTTCATTTGGGGTGGGAGCCCATTGATCAGTGAAAAGAGGAGGCCATTCAATCTTGAGATACAAAATTTCAGGGGCATCTGATCTACCAAGAAGTAAGCTTAGATGATGGGACTCTATTTAAGAGGGCTTCCTTGTCAGGAGTAGTGAATGAATCATTGCTTTGAACTGCATGGAGAGTGGTGATACCTCCCTTGGGAATTTCTGGTGTGAAGATGCTGAGAAAATGGCCTATTCAGGGTGGCCCCTATGAAGAGAAAAAATTCCATGCCTGTCATGGAAGTTTTTAGTTCAATAGCCTGGAGTTCAAGCATCCAGGAGGTATGTGTGCAAGGTGATCAGCTTTACCTGGGCTGTTTCACTTGCAGTGGGTTAACTAACACAGGCCCGAATACAAAAATAAACTAAGGATACTCTGAAAATTAACACTGGGTAAAGGGAGAGTTCCCCTCTCCTTTCTCCACCAGCTTGTTTTCAAGGAACCTAATTGGCACCATTCACTCTCACCTTCTGGACTGTAAAGGACTTTCCCTGGGATCTAACTACTTTCCTTTGAAGTGAAATGCCCACCCCACCATGTCTCCCTCCCTGCCC
The DNA here is from genome assembly GCF_047511675.1 of Marmota flaviventris. Lineage (NCBI taxonomy): Eukaryota > Metazoa > Chordata > Mammalia > Rodentia > Sciuridae > Marmota > Marmota flaviventris. The sequence continues at coordinate 9,919,241 of NC_092506.1, read as the reverse complement.
AAGGCTGGAGGCCTTGAAGGAGGAGCCAGTTCCTTATGGCTCTCACTCAGCTTTTGTAAACACACTTCCTGCTTGAAAACTCTTACACACACTTGTATATCCTTTTTTAAAAACTTGTGCACTACCATATATCATTATTTTGACTAGAAAATTTATGACACTTTATAGCCTATAAATGTTGTGGAAAACTAGGAAGGGGTGCTCAGAATCTGGAGTGCTGATCTCTTCTGGGCCCCCTAGCATAAAATAAAGTTTGGTTTCTACCATTTTTGAGTTCCACTTGCTGCTTCTTGCCTGATTCCCACAACAGACTCATGAACATTGTTTTTGTTTATCTTGAAGAAGCTCTCTCACACTGAATCCTTTTGATGTTTAAACCTGTATAATAAACATGTGGAACTTGTGGCCTGTCTCCCACCAGGAGTTTGGTTCATCACCATGTTCTGCTTTCTCTATATTCTGTGTGTGTTTATCGTCTTTTTTCCTCAATCCTCTCACTGTGGCTGACTTTCTGGAAACTGAATAAATGCTGCACAGACTGCAGCCATTAGCTGCAGGCGCGGCTGCTTTTGTCTCTGCCATCTTGTGGTCAGGGTTTTCTGGGCGTCTGCGACAGTAATTGAAGTTGCGCAGTACCGACCTTGAGGTGGCTGCTGACCTTGGGTCTCATCTCCTTGACTTTCCTTAGCCTCTTCCTTGCCGTCCTCTCCAGGCTGTCTTGGAATCGTGGTCTATAACCCCATACATATACTGTCTCGGGGTCTGCCTTGTTCTCCTGCACCCTGGATGTCAGCACCCTCCATCACTTCTTCCTGCACGGCAGGGTTGGAGTACTGTGGTCGACGCCCCTGGGGTCTCCGCATGCAGTAAGGTGGGAACCTCCGCCACTTAGATTGAAAAATTTTACTGTTCCCAAAACCTTGGTTGCCATGACCTTATTGTCCCCGCCTGCAGGCATCCTGGGCCACCGTTCCCTGCGCGGCTGCCCCTGGTGCCAGGCTTGGTGTTGGCAGCGCTGAGGGCGGGGCGGCGGGCGGGCAGCTGCGGCTCCTCCCGGGTGGGATGGTGACCAGGCCCGCGGCAGCCGTGGGGCTGCTCAGGGCTCTCTGGGGTCCGCTCTCCGCTCCTGATCGAACTCTATTTTTATTTTATATGGGTTTCATTGTGACACTTTCAGACATGCTTACAACATACTTGATCAGATCCCTTTCTATTACCTTCCTTAATCTCTTCTCCCTGACTCCCTTCCCATTCCCTAGCAGTCCTTCTACTTTCATGTTATTTTTTTTCTTAATTCCACATGAGAGAAAACATGTGATGCCTGTCTGAGTCTCCCTTGTTTTGCTTAACATGATGGTTTTCAGTACCATCCATTTTCCTACAAATGACATGATTTTGTTCTTCCTTGTGAGTAATACTCCATTTTGTAACTATAATAACATTTTTTTTTATCTATTTATCTATTTTTTTTTCAAATAAAGGTCCCAACTCTCCTGTTGGTATACCTAGATAAGGCCTTATCCAATTTATGTCTCCCAATAACTTTTTTTTTATTGGTTGTTCAAAACATTATAAAGCTATTGACATATCATATTTCATACATTAGATTCAAGTTGGTTATGAACTCCCAATTTTACCCCAAATACAGATTGCAGAATCACATCGGTTACACATCCACATTTTTACATAATGCCCTATTAGTAACTGTTGTATTCTGCTACCTTTCCTATCCTCTACTATCCCCCTCCCTCCCCTCCCATCTTCTCTCTCTACCCCATCCACTGTAATTCATTTCTCTCCTTGTTTATTTTCCCATTCCCCTCACAACCTCTTATATGTAATTTTGTATAACAATGAGGGACTCCCTCCATTACCATGCAATTTCCCTTTTCTCTCCCTTTCCATCCCACCTCATGTATCTGTTTAATGTTAATCTTTTCTTCCTGCTTTTCCTCCCTGCTCTGTTCTTAGTTGCTCTCATTATATCAAAGAAGACATTTGGTATTTGTTTTTTAGGGATTGGCTAGCTTCACTAAGCATAATATGCTCTAGTGCCATCCATTTCCCTGCAAATTCTATGATTTTGTCATTTTTTAGTGCTGCGTAATACTCCATGGTGTATAAATGCCACATTTTTTTTTATCCATTCATCTATTGAAGGGCATCTGGGTTGGTTCCACAGTCTAGCAATTGTGAATTGTGCTGCTATGAACATCGATGTAGCAGTATCCCTGTAGTACGCTCTTTTAAGGTCTTCAGGGAATAGTCCAAGAAGGGCAATAGCTAGGTCAAATGGTGGTTCCATTCCCAGCTTTCCCAGGAATCTCCATACTGCTTTCCAGATTGGCCGCACCAGTTTGCAGTCCCACCAGCAATGTACAAGAGTACCCTTTTCCCCACATCCTCGCCAGCACTTGTTGTTTGACTTCATAATGGCTGCCAATCTTACTGGAGTGAGATGGTATCTTAGGGTGGTTTTGATTTGCATTTCTCTGACTGCTAGAGATGGTGAGCATTTTTTCATGTACTTGTTGATTGATTGTATGTCCTCCTCTGAGAAGTGTCTGTTCAGGTCCTTGGCCCATTTGTTGATTGGGTTATTTGTTTTCTTATTGTTTAATTTTTTGAGTTCTTTGTATACTCTGGATATTAGGGATCTATCTGAAGTGTGAGGAGTAAAAATTTGTTCCCATGATGTAGGCTCCCTACTTACCTCTTTTATTGTTTCTCTTGCTGAGAGAAAACTTTTCAGTTTAAGTAAGTCCCATTTGTTTATTCTTGTTATCAACTTTTGTGCTATGGGTGTCCTATTAAGGAATTTGGAGCCCGACCCTACAATATGTAGATCGGCACCAACTTTTTCTTCTATCAGACGCAGAGTCTCTGATTTGATATCTAGCTCCTTGATCCACTTTGAGTTAACTTTTGTGCATGGCGAGAGGAGGGGATTCAGTTTCATTTTGTTGCATATGGATTTCCAGTTTTCCCAGCACCATTTGTTGAAGATGCTATCCTTCCTCCATTGCATGCTTTTAGCTCCTTTATCAAATATAAGATAGTTGTAGCTTTGTGGATTAGTCTCTGTGTCCTCTATTCTGTACCATTGGTCCACCCTCCTGTTTTGGTACCAGTACCATGCTGTTTTTGTTACTATTGCTCTGTAATATAGTTTTAAGTCTGGTATCGCTATACCGCCTGATTCGCACTTCCTGCTTAGAATTGCTTTTGCTATTCTGGGTCTTTTATTTTTCCATATGAATTTCATGATTGCTTTATCCATTTCTACAAGAAATGCCATTGGGATTTTGATTGGCATTGCATTAAACCTATAGAGAACTTTTGGTAATATCGCCATTTTGATGATGTTAGTTCTGCCTATCCATGAACAGGGTATATTTTTCCATCTTCTAAGATCTTCTTCTACTTCTCTTTTTAGGGTTTTGTAGTTTTCATTGTATAAATCTTTCACCTCTTTTGTTAGGTTGATTCCCAATTATTTTATTTTTTTTGAGGATATTGCGAATGGAGTGTTTTTCCTCATTTCCGTTTCAGAAGTTTTGTCGCTGATATACAGAAATGCCTTTGATTTATGCGTGTTGATTTTATATCCTGCCACTTTGCTGAATTCATTTATTAGTTCTAGTAGTTTTTTTGTAGACCCTTTTGGGTCTTCTAGGTATAGAATCATGTCATCTGCAAATAGTGATAACTTAAGTTCTTCCTTTCCTATTTTTATGCCTTTAATTTCTTTCATCTGTCTAATTGCTCTTGCCAGTGTTTCGAGAACTATATTGAATAGAAGTGGTGATAGAGGGCATCCCTGTCTTGTTCCAGATTTTAGGGGGAATGCCTTCAATTTTTCTCCATTGAGAATGATGCTAGCCTGAGGCTTAGCATAGATAGCTTTTACAATGTCGAGGTAAGTTCCTGTTATCCCTAGTTTTTCTAATGTTTTGAACATAAAGGGATGCTGTACTTTGTCGAATGCTTTTTCTGCGTCTATTGAGATGATCATATGGTTCTTATTTTTAAGTCTATTGATGTGGTGAATAACATTTATTGATTTCCGTATATTGAACCATCCTTGCATCCCAGGGATGAATCCTACTTGATCATGGTGCACAATTTTTTTGATGTGCCTTTGTATCCAATTCGCCAGAATTTTATTGAGGATTTTTGCATCTAGGTTCATCAGAGATATTGGTCTGTAGTTTTCTTTCTTTGAGGTGTCTTTGTCTGGTTTCGGAATCAGGGTGATGTTGGCCTCATAGAATGAATTTGGCAGAGCTCCTTCTTTTTCTATTTCCTGAAATAACTTGAAAAGTATTGGTATTAATTCTTCCTTAAAGGTTTTGTAAAACTCCGCTGTATACCCATCCGGTCCTGGGCTTTTCTTGGTTGGAAGTCTTTTGATTGCTTCTTCTATTTCATCTATTGTTATTGGTCTGTTTAAGTTGTGAGTATCCTCCTGACTCAGTCTGGGCAAATCATATGACTTAAGGAATTTATCGATGTCTTCACTATCTTCTATTTTATTGGAATATAGGTTTTCAAAATAATTTCTAATTGTCTTCTGTATTTCTGTAGCGTCTGTTGTGATATTGCCTTTTTCATCCCGTATGTTAGTAATTTGAGTTCTCTCTCTTCTTCTCTTCGTTAGCATTCCTAAGGGTCTGTCGATCTTATTTATTTTTTCAAAGAACCAACTTTTAGTTTTGTTAATTTTTTCAATTGTTTCTTTTGTTTAAATTTCCTTGATTTCCGCTCTGATTTTAATTATTTCTTGCCTTCTGCTACATTTGCTGTTGTTTTTCTCTTCCTTTTATAGGGCTTTGAGATGAAGTGTGAGCTCATTTATTTGTTGGTTTTTCCTTTTTTTGAGGAATGACCTCCAAGCGATGAATTTCCCTCTTAAAACTTCTTTCATTGTGTCCCATAGATTCCGATATGTTGTGTCTGTATTTTCATTTATCTCTAAGAATTTTTTGATTTCCTCCTTTATGTCTTCTGTAACCCATTGATCATTCAGTAACATATTGTTCGTTTTCCATGTGATGTAGGATTTTTCCTTCCTTCTTTTATCATTGATTTCCAGTTTCATTCCATTATGATCAGATAAAATGCATGGTATTATCTCCACCCCTGTATATTTACTGAGGGTTGCCCTATGGCATAATATATGGTATATTTTTGAGAAGGATTCATGTGCTGCTGAGAAAAAAGTATATCCACTTGATGATGGTTGATATATTCTATATATGTCGGTTAAGTCTAGGTTGTTGATTGTGATATTGAGTTCTATAGTTTCTTTATTCAGCTTTTGTTTGGAGGATCTGTTCAATTGTGAGAGAGGTGTGTTGAAGTCACCCATAATTATTGTGTTGTGGTCTATTTGATTCTTGAACTTGAGGAGAATTTGTTTTATGAACGTCGCAGCACCATTATTTGGTGCATAAATATTGATAATTGTTATGTCTTGTTGGTGAATGATTCCTTTTAACAGTATATAATGTCCTTCCTTATCCCTTTTGATTAATTTAGTCTTGAAGTCAATTTTATTCGATATGAGGATGGCCACCCCTGCTTGCTTACGAGGACCGTGTGCGTGGTATATTTTTTCCCAACCTTTCACCTTCAGCCTGTGTATGTCTTTTCCAATCAGATGTGTCTCCTGGAGGCAGCATATTGTTGGATTTGTTTTTTTAATCCATGTTTCCAGCCTATGTCACTTTATTGGAGAGTTTAAGCCATTAACGTTTAGAGTTACTATTGTTATATGGTTTGTACTTCCAGCCATGTTTGATTATTTATCTTTTTTTTTTTTTTTAATTTAGTTTTTTTCTCCATGGTTAGCTTTCCCCCCGCCCTCTGTCTTTATAGAGGCACTTCCCACTGATGGTTTTGGTTATTGTTTTTCATTTCTTCCTCGTGTAGTGTTTTGCTCAAGATGCTTTGCAATGCTGGTTTTCTGGCTGCAAATTCTTTTAGCTTTTGTTTATCATGAAAGATTTTTATTTCATTGTCGTACCTGAAGCTTAGTTTTGCTGGATACAGAATTCTTGGTTGGCATCCATTGTCTTTCAGTGTTTGAAATACGTTGTTCCAGGATCTTCTCGCTTTCAGCGTCTGTGATGAAAAATCCGTTGTTAACCTTATTGGTTTACCCCTGAATGTAATCTGCCTCCTTTCTCTTGTAGCTTTTAATATTTTCTCTTTGTTCTGTATATTGGATATCTTCATAACAATGTGTCTTGGCGTTGGTCTACTGTGATTTTGTGTGCTCGGTGTCCTGTATGCATCTACAATTTGTATATCCATTTCCTTTTTTATTTCTGGAAAGTTTTCTGTAATTATTTCATTCAGCAGGCTACTCATTCCCTTGGTTTGAATCTCTGTACCTTCTTCTATCCCGATGACTCGTAGGTTTGGTTTTTTTATGTTATCCCATATCTCTTGGATGTTTTTCTCGTGGTTTTTAACCAGCCTTTCTGAGTTGGCTAGGCTCTTTTCAAGATGATATATTTTGTCTTCATTATCTGATGTTCTGGCTTCTACTTGCTCCACTCTGTTGGTGATACTCTCAATTGAGTTTTCAATTTGGTTTATCGTTTCTTTCATTTCTAGAATTATTGTTTGTTTTTTTTTATAATCTCTATCTCCTGATAAAGATGCTTAACTTCTTCTTTTATCTGTTTATGTAATTCATTTTCAAAGTGTTCTTTCACTGTTTGGATTTGCTGTCTCGTATCTTCTTTAAGGTTCCATTCCATTTGTCTAAGGTATTCCTTGAGTTCTTTATATGACCATTTTTCTGCTGACTCTAGGTCCTCCTGAATATTTAGGCTGTCCTTCATTGTTTGTACTCCTTTTCTTCCTTGCTTTTTTATGCTGCTCATGTTACTTCTTGTTCTGTTTGACTGCTGAGTTTCTGTTTACTCTTATAGATTTATTTGATGCTTGGGAGGAAAGATATTAGAAGGGAAGGGAAGAAGTCACTAAAGAGAATGAGAGTAGGCAGGTAGAATTCAAGGAAGGGGGAATAAGAAAATTGAAAATAAATGAAAAGACAAAAGAAACAAAAATAACAAAGATTAGATAATAACAAAAGAAAGAAAAGACGAGAAGAAAAAAAACTTTTAACAAAAATAATAATGATAATAAAAAAATGAAAATGAAAATTAAAAAAAATAATAATAAAATAAAAAAAATTAGAAACATTGAAAAAAAGTTAAAGAACAACAACAAATAAAAATTGAAAATGAAATAAAAAGAAAAAAAAAAGGAAAAGAAAAAAAAATGATAATAATAATAAATGCAGTCCTAGAGTTCTATTAACTTCTCTTCCAGTAGGTGGAGCTGTGCCCACTGGGCCAAGCTTCTCCTCTCAATAGGTGGGAACCATTCACTGTGCAGCAGCTCTTTCTCCTAGACTGGGCGGGTCTCCAATCCTGAGTGTCTAGGGCCTTGTCTTGTGTTTCCTCAAGCCAGGCCGTGCTCACCTGTGGCGCTCACCACAATACTGGCTACATGCCAGGTCTGCTGCTCCTGGGAGCCCTGTTTTCATGAACTCCTGGGCTCACTCTCCCTGTTTGCCTCCCTCAGACCCTAAGTTTGTAGAGCTTGGGGCTGAGATCCCCCAGCGAATTTGCTTGCCCTCCTGTAGCCACGCCCCCGGTAGCTGGTGCAAGAGACCTCAGTTGTCAGCACTGGTGGGAGCGGTAGCCGGGAGTTCCGCGCCGCGAGTCCCGTGCCACTCCTGATTCCCTCGGTCTGGTTATTGCGTTCACAGGAGAGCTGGGAGTGGCCCTTAAGGTTTCCCCGCTGTGTGGAGAGAGATGACTAGGGGATTACACACCTGTCACGCTGGTTTCAATGCAGTTATCTCCTCCGCCCGTGACGCCATTTCTCTGCCATGGTGGTTTCCCATGCAAATGGTGACCGTTCGTTCCCTTTGCCGGGTGACCAATGCAACAGGTGGGTCCTGACTGTCTCTCCCAATCCCCGTTTCAGTCCTGTGGCCACTGCCTATGAAGGCTCGGTTGGCTTTTACCTCTGTAAGTTCCTAAGGGCCGACCAATTATTTCAGTGGGATCGTTAGTGCTGAGTCACACGAAGCAGGTGAACCGAAGCTTAATTGCCTCTGATTTGGGCTCTGTGTGTGTGTTCTGAGGGGCCCAGCCTGTACACCCCAGATCCACGTCAGCTCAGCATTGCCTAGTGATCCTGAGCAAACAGCATTTAGACAATTTACGGCTCCCTATGCCCGCGCAGTTGAAGATGTCGGAGACTTGATCTCTCTGCGCCTGCCACCATGTTAGATCTCCTCAATGATATTCATGTTGCCCTTACAGCTTCCTGGCATAAGCAAGTTCTTGGGATTATACAAATTGCTGCTTCTGTTTCCAGTCCAGATTTCTAGAAATGAAACCCTGCCGCCGTCGCCTCCATCTCTGGGCCGCGCTGACGGGCGCTGCGCTCGTCTGCGACCGTAGCAGAGCCGCCCTGGCCTCCGCGCTCTTCAGCCCGGTGCCCGGCCCCTCTCTATTTATCTATTGATGGGCATCTAGGCTGATTTCATATCTTGGCTATTTTGAGTAGCGCTGCAATAACATGGGTATGCATGTGTCACTTTTGTATGTTGGCTTCATTTCCTTCAGATACACCCAGGAGTGGTATGGCTGGACATATGTTAGTTCTATTTAAAGTTTTTGGAGGAACCTCTGTAGTGGCTATACTGATTTAACACTCCTACCAACAGTGTTTAAGGGTTCCTTTTTGCAGCACCCTCACCAATAGTTGTTGTTTTCTATTTTCATTTGTTATTATTAGTTATACATGACAGTAGAATATTTTGATACATTTTACATATATAGAATATAACTTCTAATTCTTCTGGTTGTACATGCTGGAGAATTACATTGATCATGTAATCGTAATCCTATGTGTGTACAAGAAAGTATGTCCAATTTATTCTACTATTGTTCCTATTCCCATTTCCATTCATTGTCCTTTGTCTAATCCAAAGTACTTCTATTTTTCCCTACTCCCTCTCTTATTGTAGACTCATCCCTCCAATCTCTGCCTCTATAATCATATGATATTCTCCCCAGGTCTAAATCTAAATCTGAGGTCTAGTTAAATGGGCACTTTGATATGCAAGTTCATAAAAATTATGTGTTTCATGAACTTCCAGTTTCTCTCCTAGTTTTCCCCTGCCTCTCTTTATAGCCTAATGCCACTTGTCCTTGAGCAATCCACACATAGATAATACTGAACTTCTTTCAGTTCTTCACATGTACCTGGCTCACCCTCATCCTAAAATCTGCAAATTGTTTCTTTTTTCCATGTGAATTTCACTCATTTTTCTCCTTATACCTCAAAGTTCCTTGATTTCATTAGTTGGCACACGTTCCTTTGGTTTTAGTTTAAAAATAACTTTATCTAGGAGAGATTTCCATGACTTGATGTTGTAGTGGCACCCCCTCCTTCACAGAAAATCTCCAGAATTCTTCACCATAATTGATATTATGACTATCAGCAAAAGAATCTCTACAAAAGAGTTCAATATAGTTAAGTGTCCTATTTCCTGTTGCTCTACCTTACATTAAATAAATTTGACCACTGGCCTGAAAGAGATCTGCACTCAAGGTGCTGAACACCTCTTTTCTATTTTTCATAAACATTTAAGGACAATCTAGTATAATAACAATGTATATATAATAGATCTCAAGGGAAGTGTGTCTGCAAATGCAGAGTGTGATTAAAAAAAACACAACAGATTCTTTTAATGAGACCTCTGGTCTTGGGCTAGAGCTTCACGGAGATATTTATATTTCAAAGATAAAAGAAGAGGTTACTAATTGGGTTCCATGGTAACAGCTGGCAGAGGGGGCTGGGAAGAAAGGAGAGAAGAATCTCTCCCCTTCTCAGTGCTGTCCTTGAAGGGTTCACTTGCCCAGAAGAGTGAAAGAAAAAGCTGGTTTTGTGCGAACTTCCGCAGTTGTGAACTTCTGAATCCCTCCCCTTGCACACTGGGTACAAAGTTCTGAAACTGACTGAACTTGGGTTTCAGGGGGATTGATTAATTACAGCGAAGGCTTTGCCTTCTGAACCTGGATGCAGCCAAATAAATCTGCTTCCTGCTGTCTTTGGTGTCTTGCCTTGTCTATCCCCACAATAATATGTTAGTCAACTTTTCAACTAACCTGAGTGTTAGTCAACTGTGACAAAATACCTGAGATAAATTAAAAGAGAAAAAGCTTATTTTGGCTCATGATTTGAGACATTTCAGTCCAGGGTTACCGGCTTTGTTTTTTCTGGGCCTCTGATGAGCCATGAACATTATGGCTGTATACTTCTGCTGATAGGGAATTATTTCAGGATGTGCATGTAAAATTTCAAGCCATCAGTAGAGAAATATTTAAAATCATGAGAATAGCAGATTAAGAAAAAAGTTTGATCTCTAGTTGCTAAACATATTCTAGTTTCACAATTACTTTGTGTTCTTTTTCTATGCACATTTTTGTGTACTTTTTATTTTGTCTAAAATAGTATTTACTCACTGTTTCACCTTACTTTTCTTTGTTTCACAAAGTCACTTTCAACCTTTAATACCTGATTCAAAGGTCACTTTTATAGTAGAACCTAGAGTGACCTTTGTCATATACACAGGCAGAGAGGGCTGGGAAGAAAGGAGAGAAGAATCTCTCCCCTTCTCAGGTGCTGAGAAAATTAAATATTTTCTTTCCAATACCCATTGGACATGATGAGTTCTTTGTATATAACTCTCATGACTATTATTTATCTTTCAGTGGTTATAGCATTTGTAAGGACAATGAACTTGCTTTTCATGTTACTGTGTCTCTGAATATTTCAATATGTTCTTTGAATGAAAAACTGGGGAATGAAATTATCACATCAGTTTAGTTATTCTCTTACCATGACCTTGGCTGTCTCCTATTCTTGTTTTCTAATTTATTGGAACTCAAAATCATTGAGTTAGCAGTGGTTATATTGGCACTGAAGCAGAACCTCTGTTACTAATTGAGTCAGTTTTTTCATTACTGTCTCTGCTCCACATCCATCCATCAGTTTTGATTTGTGATCCTGGTGCTGGAAATAAGCAAAGCAAGTTTCTGTTTTGCTGGTTGGGTCCTGTTAGGCATCACCAGAAAGGAGCTCAGAGGGTTTCCTGATTGCTTTCTGTGGGGTTCCTCCCTGTCTGTTGCTCTTTGGTGACTGTTACACTAGTGGGGCCTCTTCACACAGTGGCTGTAGTTCTTCTAGCAGTAACCGACTCATGTTTGTATATTTTCCCAACATGTACAGAGTCAGCCTCATCACTCATTGTCCTGTCTTCTTCAGAGAAACTAGTATGAGGTGTTAGAAATGCTTCTCAGAGATCAGGTCCATGGCGACGTTCTTCCATGCTCAGAAGAACCAGCACATGTACAAGTGGCCCACCTTCAGTAATCCCAGATATTTCTTTTAAATTCTCAGCCCTTGGGGTGGTAGAAACTTCTCTAAATTGTTTTCTTTTTCTCTCTTTTTAACTTTCAGATTATTTATAATCTTTAACCTAAGAATTCTTCATGGCTTTTCTCTGGTTAACCAACAGGAATAATTTGTCTCCCTCACAGGAACCTAATGAAAAACCAGAGGTTTACAGTGAACATTGTGCTTTGCTTTATTTTGACTCAATGGTTTCCATGAACTTTAGAAAACAGAATAAAGTGCAACCAAATGATTGGTTTTGACTTGTTATTCCCTCAAGTGGAAAATCCCATGTCTTCCACACTTGTATCTTTCTTTTTTTCTTAAAATTTAGGTTTTATTTATTGTATATATTTAAGGTGTACTACACAATGTTTTGATGCACACAGTGAAATGATTGCTACAACCAAGCAAAATAACATATCCATTATCTTCCATGGTTACTCCTTTCTTTCCTGGGATAAATCCCACTGGATCATGGTGAATTTCCTGCAACATGCTATTAGATTCAGTTTGTTGAGGATTTCATAGTAATATTCATCAAGGACGTTGACCTGTAAACTTTTTTTTTGTATTCTTGTCTGGCTTAAGTGTAGGGTAATGCTGACCTTCTAAAATGAGTTTGGGGAAATTCTCTCTTCATCAGAAAAGTTTGAGAATTTTTTGTATTAGTTCTTTAAGTGTTTGTTGAATTTAGCAATGAGGCCTTCAGGTCCTGTATTTCTCTTTGATAAGATATCCAAAAATATTTTTCACTCCACTCTCCTTATTCATTACTGGCCTATTCAGACTTCCCATTCTTTTATGATTCAATATTGGTAGGTTATATGTGTGTAGAAATTAATTCATTTCTTATGCTTCTTTTTATTTCTATATTATCAGTTGTAATTTCTCCTTCTTCATATCTGATTTTATTTGAATCTTCTCTTTTTATTTGTCTTTGGTCTAGTTAAGAGTTGTTAATTTGTGTCTTTTCAAAAACCAACTCAATAGCATCAATCCTTTATATTGTTTCCTAGCTTCTATTTTATTTATTTGTATTCTGATCTTGGTTATTATCTTTAGCTTAGGTTATTCTCCTTTTTTAATCCCTTAGGTGGAAAGTTAGGATGCTTGTTTGAAAATTCCTTTTTCTTCATTAGGTATTTATTGCTAAAAACTTAAAAAGGTATTTTTTTTTGGGGGGGGCTGGAATTGTGGCTCAGCGGTAGAGCGCTCGCCTTGCATGGGCAGGACCCGGGTTTGATCTTCAGCACCACATAAAAATAAAAGCATTGTGTTAAAAAAATTAAGCTATAAAAAGGTATTTTTTTCCTGCATCCCATAAGTTTTGGGGTATTTTGTGTTTCCATTTTCATTTATCTCAAGATTAAAAAAAATCCTGGTTTAATTTTTTCTTTGACCCATTGGTTCTTCAGGAGCATTTTGATTATTATTTTTTTAATATCCTGCCTCTGCCATCTTGATGTCCCTAAACTCCTAGCTCAGATACAAAATCAACATATAAAAATCAAGTGTTTTTCTGTACACCAACTAGATATCCACTAAAGAAAAAATAAGGAAAGCAATATCACTCACAACAGCCTCATAAATAGTAATAAAATAAAATAAAATGTGAAGTAAAATAAAGTAAGTCAAATTCTCTGAACAACTAAGTGTTGGCAGCAGGTCCACCCTGGCCCCTGGAGCCCTACCTCCACTAGTTTGTTCTGCATGCCAGTGTGGCCAGCTCACAAGGCCATGGCGAACTTGCGGTTTTTCTGTTCCTGCTTATCCGTCTGAGACATATGTATCCCACGGGAATGCCTTGACCTTTTCTGGTCTGATGGACTTATTGTTAAGGGAGGTTTCGGTACCTGACAATAATAGATGTGGAAACTAAATTTCTCCCCCCTCCCTCCTGCTTTTGGGTAGTTTTCCACTTCTGCTGCTTGGGGTATAAAAAAAGGTGTGTTAGCAATAAAGATTATTATTGGCTCCTGGATGAAGAACCTTGGTGTCCTGTGTGTCTTTTAACCTCGCCGTCCCTCGCCGGACTCGGCTCCCTTGGCCGGACGCGGAAATTGGAGGTTCCCACCGAGATCCGGAAAGCAGGGGTAAGCGGACGGGGCTCACCTTCTAAGAAAGAAGGGGGAGGATTGGTTTAAAGATAATTTAAAGAGACAGGGTACGTACCATGGGTAACTCAACAGCGAAGGTTCGTCTGGCCAACGAACTAAAAGAGCTGTTAAATACACAAGGAACAGGAATAAAAACTAAGACTGCAACCGAATTCGTTGAAATTATTGCCCAGGCTTGTTCTTGGTTTCTGACAGGAGGATTTCTTAATAATAGTGACTGGGACCTGGTGAGGCATGACCTTCAGAAATTATTGAGGGACCGGGGCTCGGACAGTGTCCCAGTTGCCACCTTTTCCTTATGGAGGTTGGTAAAGGATGCTTTATTAACAGATAAAGTAAAGATCAAGGATCAGCTTGCTGAATGTGAACAGGCCCTTAATCAGGTACAGGAGGAGCAAATGGCAGAATCCTTAAAGGATGAGGGTCCTCTTGAGGACTCGGGCTCAGGGGGTAGGAGACGCCTCCAGATTTCTAAGCCCAAAAAGGATCCTGAGGACCTCAGTTCTCTCTCTGAGGAAGAGGAGGGATTAGAAAGGGAGATAGAGGAATTAGAACATCGCCTTAAAAGGGCAAATGTGAGGGTGCCTAGGGCCCCCTCAATTGCCGCACCTCCTCCCTATAATCCTGATTGGAATGAGGACGCCCCTACTAGATGGGCGGGGGTCCACTGGGGTTCTAGAGCGGCTCAGGTTTTTCCAATGATTGAAAACGCCGATGCTGATGGACAGCCGGCCAGAGCCCATGTCCCCCTAGCCTTCAAGGACATAAAACAGCTTAAGGAGGCGGTCATTAATTATGGACCTCATGCCCCTTTCACATTGACCCTCTTCGAGTCCTTCTCAGCCAGTCAACTGATACCCAATGATTGGCAGCAACTTTGCAGGGCTGTGTTATCTGGAGGGGATTTCTTATTGTGGAAAAGTGAATATCATGAAAGGTGCCGCGAGCTGGCTCAGATTAACCTGAATGCGGGCCATCAAAGGTGAAATGTCAAAATGTTAACAGGAACTGGGCAGTATGCCACCATAGGCCAACAAATTAGTTACGACCCAGGTGTTTATGCTCAAATAGCCTCAGCTGCAGTCCATGCCTGGAAAGCCCTGCCCATTTCTAAGACTGAAGCAAAAATTTCCAAGATCTCTCAAGGGCCCTCTGAACCTTATTCGGACTTTATAGCCCACCTAATGCAGGCTGCTGGAAAAATATTCCCTAATCTGGAACAGGCTATGCCACTTATTAGACAACTGGCATATAAAAACGCTAACACTTACTGCCAAAATGCTATTAAGTCCTCCCGGGCCAAAAGTATAGATGACATGATTTGAGCATGCAAAGATATAGATGGGCCTCATATTACTGGTCAGGTTTTGGCTGCTGCCCTTAAGACTGGAATGCAAAAATCTGATAACAGGGGAACCCGCTCTAAGGGGTGTTTTAAGTGTGGGAAAGAGGGACATATAAGGAGAAACTGCCCGGAAAGGAGTGAGGGTGCTGGCAGAGGGATGCCTGGAATTTGTCCTAGATGTCATAAAGGAAATCATTGGAGCAGTGAGTGCAGGTCAAAATTTGACATCCAGGGTAACCCAATACCGTCGGGAAACGGGAACAGGGGCCCGCCCCGGGCCCCAGAAGCCAAAGTGTATGGGGCAGTGCAGGAACGAAACAGTGCCTCGGGGAGTGGGCGTCTCCGCCGCCTCCCACTGACCAACCCCTTTCTATCTGGGAACTCCCCAGGGGAACACCAGGAAGCGCAGGGCTGGACCTCAGTTCCACCTCCTGAGCGGTATTAACTCCCCAAATGGGACCTCAGATGCTGCCTACTGGGGTTTTTGGGCCCCTGCCAGAGGGGACGGTGGGACTAGTGTTGGGACGAGGTAGCGCACCTCAGTGGGGCTTAAAGATTCTTATGGGGGTTGTTGATGCTGATTATCAGGGAGAGATAAAAATAGTAGTAGAAGCTACCCAAGGAATTGTTATTCTTCCCCCTGGGGAGCGTATAGCTCAATTGCTGCTGCTACCCTTAGCTTCCATTCCTGGGCACACCCTCCGTGGGTCCCGGGGCGATGGCAGCTTTGGCTCCACTGGAACTCCCCAGGCCTTTTGGGTAGCTCGTTTGGATTCACGTCCCAACCTGACTATTGAGATACAGGACAAGGCTTTCAAGGGAATACTAGATACGGGGGCGGATGTCTCTGTCATTTCTGAAAAACAATGGCCACCTGCCTGGCCCCTCCAGAGTCCCTCGGCCATATTACAGGGGATAGGACAGACCCGACCAAAAAGAAGTGCTTCCTTTTTAAAATGGAGAGATGGCGAAGGACATAGTGGCCATTTCCAGCCCTATGTAGTGACTGGACTCCCCACGAACATTTGGGGGAGGGACTTGCTTCATCAAATGGGGGCTATTCTCACTACCCAAACTTTAAAAGAAAATAATAACTTTGTTAATGATGCAATGCTAGACATGGGATGGATCCCTGGAAGGGGACTAGGAAAGAGACATGAGGGCAAAATATCACCTGTGGATCCAGCGGAACAGGTTACCCGGCGGGGAAGAGACCGGAGAGGACTGGGAAATGTATCCTAGGGGCCACTGAAGTGCGGCCGCCTCTACTGTCCATTACTTGGTTATCAGAGGACCCTGTGTGGGTAAAACAGTGGCCCCTAACTAAGGACAAATTACAGGCCGCTTCCCTATTAGTTCAAGACCAGCTTAAGTTAGGACACGTGGTGCCCTCTACCTCCCCTTGGAATACCCCTATTTTTGTTATACAAAAGGGGTCTGGGAAGTGGAGACTTCTTCAGGACCTACGGGCTATTAATAAAACTATGCAACCCATGGGACCCTTACAGCCTGGGCTACCCTTTCCTACTGCGATCCCAAAGGATTGGCATCTTATTGTCATAGATTTAAAAGATTGTTTCTTCTCTATCCCCTTAGACCCACGAGACCGAAAGCGTTTTGCTTTCTCCTTGCCTTCAACAAACTTTAGGGAACCTTACCAACGGTATGAATGGACCGTCCTACCTCAAGGGATGACTAATAGTCCTACAATGTGCCAATATTTTGTAGCTGAGGTTTTACGACCCTTTCGACAGCAGTTCCCACAGCTCTACCTCATTCATTATATGGATGACATCTTACTGGCAGGGCCCAAGAAAGAAAGGCTTCTTCAATCTTATGAAGTCCTCCAATCCCTTCTAAAAGGGGCAGGGCTGGTCATAGCACCTGAAAAGGTGCAATTTCAACACCCTTACAATTATTTGGGATACATCATTAATAACATAGGAATCTTTCCCCAGAGACCCCAGTTCCAGATAAATCAGCTCAAAACTTTACATCAGTGGCAGACATTCCTCGGAGAAATACAGTGGCTGCGCCTTTCCTTTCATATTCCAACTGGAGAGCTCAAACCCCTGTATGACCTCTTGCGAGGAGATCCTTCTCCTACGTCGTGTAGAGTACCTACACCAGAAGCCTTACGAGCACTGAGGCTAATAGAAGAGGCTCTGCAGGACATGCAGATTACGCAGATAGATTATTCTCTGCCCTTGTCATTTATAGTTCTACCTTCTAAAATTACTCCCACAGGAGTGTTCTGGCAAATGGGTCCCATTTATTGGGTCCACTTGCCGGCTTCTAACCCCCGGGTATTGACTCCCTTTTATGAGCTAGTTATTAACTTAATTTGGAAGGCTAAATATTTGGGTGATGCATTGTTTGGAAAAACCTTTGACATACTTATTCAACCTTACACTCAAGATATGATACACAAGTTACAACAAAAACATGACCTTTGGTGTCTTTCCTGTGCAGCTTTAAGGGTCAGATTGATAATCACTTCCCTAAACATAGACTTTTGGAGAGCTTTAAAAGGTGTCCCATTATCTTCCCAAAGATTATGAAAAGGGAACCTATTCCAAAGGCCCAAACTGTATATACAGATGGGGCCAAGAATGGATTTGCCGTCGTTTTTGATGGATCTCAAATTCTCCAACAACCTGTGTCAGGTCAGTCGGCCCAAAAGGCGGAAGTTGAAGCTTTAATCATAGCTCTCAAAGTCTATAGTTCTATTCCTCTTAATGTATATACTGACAGCCTGTATGTAGCCAATCTGGCTCTAGTCATAGAAACAGCATCATATATTGGAAAGCAATCCACCATCACAGAACAACTACAGGTAGTTCAGCTTCTCATTTGGGCTAGACGAGATCCTCTATACAATGGCCACATCCGAAGCCATTCAGGGCTCCCTGGACCTTTGTCAGAGGGCAATGCAAAAGCAGACGCTGCTACTCATGCTGTTGGCCTTTCCTGTGTGACGACCAAATATGATAAGGCCTTAGAATTCCATAACAAATTTCATTTAAATACACAGTCTTTACGCTTCCACACAGGATGTTCACGAGACCAGGCTTTACAAATTGTCTCATTATGTCCAACCTGTGCACCATTTATTCATTCTCCTTCCCTTGAGGTTAATCCAAGAGGACTACAACCTAATGATGTCTGGCAAACTGATGTTACACACTTCCCTAGCTTTGGTAAGCTCTCCTTTATACATGTTTCCACTGACACATATTCTGGCTTCATTTTTGCCACCTTACATACTGGAGAGAAGGCTAAGGACGTAATCAGTCATCTTCTAAAAGCCTTTTCCTCCATGGGCACCCCACGATGCCTCAAAACTGATAATGGTCCCGCATATGTAAGCCAGGCGGTTCAACGGTTTTGCACCCAGTGGGAAATTAATCATAAGACTGGAATCCCTTATAATCCACAGGGACAGGCTATCATGGAACGAGCCCATCAACACTTAAAAACTTATTTACAAAAAACAAAAGAGGGGGAGATATACCGGAATTGTCAGGGACCACAAGCACTTCTAAGCATAACCTTATTTACTTTAAATTTTTTACTCACTGACACTGGAGGGCCCACGGCTGCACAATGCCACTTTTCCCCTCCCACTGTACAAGATGCTCAAATAAGGTGGAAAGATTTATCCACTGGAAAGTGGCAACCCCCGGCTCCACTCTTAGCTAGAGTGAGGGGAGCTGTATGTGTTTTTCCCCCAGGAACTGAGAAGCCCATTTGGATCCCGGAGCGCTGCACCAAACCGGTGAATGAAAATTCAAGACAAAATGAAGTTCCCAAGATGGCTGATCCTGCAACTGTTGTTCTCACCCCTTCAAGTGAGTGCCAAGACACACCTCATGAGCTGGACCCCACTTGTGGCATTCCTTCTGGACAGGTTGGTTGAAGGAGGGCTTGACCCCCCAACTGGGAATATTCATGAATATCTTTTTGGAGCCCCTTGTGAGTGTAAGGGAGGGCCCCGGCACTCGGCCCCCTCTGGTTATACCCAGAGCATTGATTGTGGGACTAAAGTAGCCTATATGGCTGCTGAACTCAATGAAAACATCGGAGGATTTGAGCAACCAAAATGGGTACGGCTATACATTCTTACCGCCACCTATCTCAACAGCTTATAGATGATGTGCAAACCCTATCGGGAACCATTAAAAACTTACAAGACCAGATAGACTCTCTAGCAGAAGTAGTTCTTCAGAACAGGCGGGGTTTAGACTTGCTTACTGCCAATCAAGGGGGAATTTGTTTAGCCCTTGGGGAGAGGTGCTGTTTTTATGCTAACAAATCTGGAATAGTTCGCACAAAAATTAAACAACTCCAAGAAGACCTAGAAAAAAGGAGGAGGGAATTATTTGAGAACCCTCTCTGGACTGGACTTAATGGATTTTGCCTTATCTTCTTCCCTTATTGGGGCCATTGTTAGGCCTCCTTCTAGTAGTGGCAATAGGACCCTGCATTGTAAATAAGATAGTACAATTCATTAAGGATCAAATTAATATCTTAGCCTCTAAGCCGATACAGGTTCACTATCAACGCTTGAAGATGGATGATCGCCTCTCTGAGATATACTTCAGACCGATCCGAAGATGAGTGTCCTCCTTAAAAGAAGAACTCCTGCCATATCTTTTCTCTATGCATACCTCTCCCTCTTGCTTTCCTGTACTAGGATCTTTGCTGTCTAATCTCTCGGTCCAATCACATCTGCCATTCGGTTGTGATGGTCGTGGGTCCCGTAGGTGGAGACGGTTAAGCGTTCACCGCAATAATGTCTTGATAAGTCATAACACCTTGAGCTGATCTTGTAGTACCCAGTGACGGGCAACTTTCACGCTTGCTGTGCGACCTAAGCCAGGGAATCGGGGCCTTCCCAGAGACGGGTAAGCATCGCAAGGGCTGTGAACGACCTAAGACAGGGGCTACTTGATTCCCACTGGCATGCAAAAAACAAAAGAGGGGGACTTGTTGGCAGCAGGTCCACCCTGGCCCCTGGAGCCCTACCTCCACTAGTTTGTTCTGCATGCCAGTGTGGCCAGCTCACAAGGCCATGGCGAACTTGCGGTTTTTCTGTTCCTGCTTATCCGTCTGAGACATATGTATCCCACGGGAATGCCTTGACCTTTTCTGGTCTGTTGGACTTATTGTTAAGGGAGATTTCGGTACCTGACAATAATAGATGTTGAAACTAAATTTCTCCCCCCTCTCTCCTGCTTTTGGGTAGTTTTCCACTTCTGCTGCTTGGGGTATAAAAAAGGTGTGTTAGCAATAAAGATTATTATTGACTCCTGGATGAAGAACCTTGGTGTCCTGTGTGTCTTTTAACCTCGCCGTCCCTCACCGGACTCGGCTCCCTTGGCCGGACGCGACACTAAGGATATAAAATGTGTCTATAATGAGAATTATAGAACTGGGGAAAGAAATTAAAAAAGAAACTAGACTTAGAAACATCTCCCCTAATCTTGGACAGGCAGAATTAATATTGTTAAGATGGCCATATTACCAAAAGTGATCTACATATTCAGTGTGATTCCCATCAAGATACCAATAACATTCTTCACAGAACTAGAAAAAATTGTTCTAAAGTTCATACAGAAGAATAAAAGATCCAGGACAGCCAATTCTAAGCAGGGTGTGGGGGGTGGGGTGGGGGGGAGGTGTGGAGCAATGTTGGAGGAATCCCAATTCCTGACTTCCTATTATAGAATAGAGCTATAGTAACAAAACCTGCATGGTAACTAGCATAAAAACAGACATGTAGAATGGAATAGAGTAGATGACATGGAGACAAACATACATTAAGAATTATGTCATCCTTAATAAAGTTTCCCAAAGGATAGTTCGGAGAAAAAACAGCCTTTTAAACAAATGGTGCTGGAAATACTGGATAGCCATGTATAGAAGACTGAAACTTGATTCCTGTCTCTCAGTTTGCACTAAAGTCTATGCCAAGTGGATCAATGACTTAAGAATTAGACTAAAACTCTGCAACTGCATAACAAAGGGTCAAAGGTCTAACACATAACTGCAGGCACTGACTTCCTCTAAAGACTCCTAAAGCTTGGAAAATAAACACCAGGAGTAATAAATGGGACAGCATCAAATTTAAAAAGTTCTGCACAGCAAAAAACAAAAACAAAACAAAAAACCCAAACCAACCAAAAACAAACAAATAAACAAAACCCCCAAACCAATAACCAAACCAAACCAAAAACAACAACAACAACAACAACAACAAAACCAC
Organism: Marmota flaviventris; assembly: GCF_047511675.1. Classification (NCBI taxonomy): domain Eukaryota; kingdom Metazoa; phylum Chordata; class Mammalia; order Rodentia; family Sciuridae; genus Marmota; species Marmota flaviventris. The sequence goes on along the minus strand of NC_092506.1, from coordinate 9,898,015 downwards.
AAAAGTGTGAAGAGAGAACTCACAGAATGGTGGACAAGTCTTTTCCAGTCAGTCTTTTGACAGGAGACTAATATCTAGAATATAAAAAGACCTAAAAAAATGAAAACCATACAACCCATCAATAAATGGTTAAACTAGATAGACAATTTTCAATAGAAGAAATACAAATAAATGGTCAACAAATAAATGAAAAATTTTCAATACCTGTAGCAATTAGGGAAATGTATATCAAAAGTACACTGAAATTTCATCTTATTCCAGTTAGAATAGCAATCATTAAGATTACAAGAAATAATACTATTGAGGATGCATAGAAAAAGGAAAACTATGCACTCTTGATGGAACTTTAAATTAGTACAAGCATTGTGAATGTTCCTCAAAAGACTAGGAATGGAACCACCATAGGACCAGCTATACTACTTGATATTTATCCAGAAGAAGTAAAGTTAGCAGATTATAGTGATACTTGAATACTCATGTTTTAGCAGTATAACTCACAAAAGCTTGGGATTGAGGCACAGTCCTCTCCACCACAGAAAAGATACTCATATATGATTTTCATTTCAGACAAAGGTGGAATTTCAAAATTAATTTCAGTTGATGTCGACTTACTGAGCTAACTACTCTTGGACATGCTAGTCAAGGCCAAAAATTCTTTCAGGAAGCACAGAGAGAAGTAAATGTGAAATGTGGAAACAAAGGTCTCAGAGATGTCCAGCTGGAGAAAATACCACTTAAGCATCAACGTCTGCCCATTGCTAACAAACAAACAAACAAACACAATTATTTCAGTAATAGTCTAGTTGTTCTTCCTGCTGCCTCTCTTGCTCTTTATTCTTCATAAAGCAGTCAGAGTAATGCTTAAAACATTAAATCATAAACATTGCCGCAGAAATCTTTTGGCATTCCAGTCTGACCAGGCCTTCGTATTTGTGCATCTGGACTCTACATTCATTTGTCTCACCATCTCCTCTTCCCCGCTCCTTTGTTCACACTTTCCTCCTCTGCCTATGTCATGAAGCTGGTCCTTTCCTTGGAGAATGTCCATCTGCTGTTCCCTTTGCCCCTTGAACCCTTGATCATCTCCCATTCCACAACATCCTTACCATCATCTTTCATGTCTTGGTTCAAATGCCTCTTCTTCAGAAACTTCCCTGACCAATCTATCTGAAGAAGGCCCATGCCTGATTCAAGCCACTCTTAGTCTCAATATCCTATGTATTTTCTTTAGAGTATTTATCACTATCAGACTTTTTCTTTGATCTTTGTTTACCTGCTTCTTGACTGACTCTTCCAAATAAAATATAATCTACAGGAGAGCAGAAAACCCATATTATTCCTTTCTGAATTCCCAGGGCAATAATTTCAGGGAGTCTTTACTAACATGTACATATGTATATCCAATTATCTTTCATACTGCTCAGTGATAATTGACCTTAACTTCCGTAGTCTGGCTGGGCACAAATAACCTGGAGGTCACGAGCCACTTGTAGATTTAAGCAGGAATGAACTTTATTCCAGAACCCACGCGAACTCAATGGGAACTCCACAGGAACTCCGAGAGAACTCAATGGGAACTCAACGGGAACTCTGCGAGAACTCAAAAGTAGCGGGCACCCGAGGCAGCAGGAACTGCCCCATTGCTGGACAGCAGAGGTCTACGTACACAACTGAACACACAGCTTGTCCCAACCCAGCCTCATCCAGTTACAGTAATCAGTCATCATCCCAATAATGATACACAGCTTAACCCAATTATCACCATCCCAATGGCTTGCTGGCATTACCTCCCAACCACTCCTTCTGGCAAAATGCCAGGCACCATCCTGACTTGGTTGTGGCTCTCAACACTTAACCATTTGTTTTTCTGGGCCACAAGCTCACTGGAAGAAAAATGATTTGATTATTCAAATTTATAATCCAAGCACAAGTTTGTCTTCAATAACATTTGTTATAAGAGTTAAGAAAGGCATAAGGAAGAAAGAAGAGGGAGGGAGAGGGACAGAGAGAGACATTGAGGGAGGGAGGGAGGGAGAGAGAGAGAAGGAGAGAGAGAGAGAGAGAGAGAGAGAGAGAGAGAGAGAGAGAGAGAGAGAGAGAGAGCGCACTATGTCCCAAGCTGCTTTTTTCTGCAATGTCCTTCTTCCATGATGTTCTGTCTCACCCTGGGCACAAAGCTACAGAGTAGGATGTCCAAAAACCAAGACCTGTGAAACTGAGCCAAAATAAACCTTTCCTCCCCTACATTGTTCTGTAAGGTCTTTTGGTCATAGATAAAAAATATGACCCAAACAAGTTTAAGTACTTAAATATTAATTAACTACAATGTCCCTAACACACCTTTTAAGGTTCTTTGCAATGAGGTCCTGTGAGTTGACTTTTCCTTCTCAGAGATATGTAGAAGTTCTAACCCCAGGTACCTGTGAATGAGGCCTTGTTTGGAAATAGGGTATTTGAAGATGTAGTAAAGTTATAATGGGCTCATACTGGGTTGGTATAATAATGGAGGCAGGGGCTTGGGTAATGCATCTACAACCTAAGGAAGCCAAGAATTTTTGGCAACCATAAAATGTTAGGAATATGCCAGCAATGATCATTTCCTAGAGGATTTATTGGAACATGATGCAGAAGATGCCTTGATTTTTGGATATCTGGTTCCAAGATATCTGAGAGAAGCAGTTTATGTTGTTTTAAGCTATGAAGTTAGTGGTGCTCTTTATGTTAGCACTTAGGGAATTAATATTTAGTATTGAGAATGCTGTTATAAGAAATGTCTAAAAATGAGGAGGTGGAACTGGAATTCAAGGAGAAGTAGAGGATGTAAGAGTTTTGTGGTATATAGTAGAAAAAGTCTAAATTCCCTTGGAGAGAAAAACAGATATTAAAGCTTATTCCAATGAAGTCTCAGACAGACATAGGAAAACACGGAAAGCTTCCATCTCCATAACCAGAATGTTGGTATCTAGAATATAAATAGTAAAAGTGCTGATGATGAGGTATCTGTCCCTTAAAGTTCAGTCATGCAGTGTTCCTGCTGGTGAAATTATCAAAAACCGTGTTGCTGGGAGGATCACAAATTCAAAACCAGCCTCAGCAAATGCAAGGTGCTAAGCAGCTCAGTGAGACCCTGTATCTAAATAAAATACAAAATGGGCTGGAGATGTGATTCAGTGGTTTAGGTCCCCTGAGTTCAAACCCAAGTACTCCCCCTCAAAACAAGGAAAAAAAAAAGAAACTCACCCCACCTAGCCCAAACCTTGTTGGTTCTCCATAGGTATCAAGGAGATCCAAATCTTTAGACATTATCCACAAACTTTGTTTAGATAATGCCTTTTCTATTCCTGGCTTCTGCTGAATGGTTAATATATCCATTAGTCACAATTATTCTGAACTATTACAAGGCAATCCTTTTTATACAGTGGCAGAAAAACTTTTATCCAAAATGGAACCAACACTTGATATTTAGAAAAATTCTGAGCTTGTTCAGATGTTTAGATAGCATGTTCTGGAAAGAGAACCCAGGATGTGGCTGAACAGCCATTTGCTAAAGAGAATAAATATGTGACTTGTTGATATAATCAACCATTCAACATAAGCCAGGAATAGAGATGGGGTTATCTGGTAGGATTTGTGGATAACCCTCTTGTCTAATTGAGTAAATCTCCTTGACACCTGAGAAAAAACACAAGGTTTTTTGGGGAATTTTACCACAGGAATACTGTCAGGATGGAAAGGAACAGGAACAGAAAACAAAAGAGAAATGATCTTTGGCTGCTTTTCCTCAGAATACTAAACTTAAAAATTACTGAACTTCTATCAGTTTTTGAACTGCTCCAGCTTTTCTCTCAAATGCAGAGCCACTGATGTGGAAGCCAGGGGTTTGACTGTGATAATGGAGGGCTCAGAGGACAGAGGACTGAGTCCCAGAGCATTATTCTCAAGTCTTAAAATATAGTAGAATTTGTTCTGCTGTAGCCCCAATATACCTGATACTAGCAATCCCTTCATTTCTCTCATTCCCTTCCTTGGGTTTTTAAAAAATATTTTAGTTGTTGATGAACCTTTATTTAACTTACATATATGTGGTTATGAGAATTGAACCCCATGCCTCACACAGGCTAAGGAAATGCTGTACCACTGAGCTACAACCCCAGTCCCTCATTCTCTTCCTTTTGGAATGAGAATATCTACCCTGTATCTGTTCTGCCATTGTATTTAGAAAGCAGATAACTCTTTCCCTGGGTTTTCAGGTCTCTCACCCATTCCTAATATAGATGATTAAATGATAAGTTTTGCGACTTTTTGAGTTGATGATTAGTTAAAATTTTGGACTTAGAGTTGATTATGTAATGGGTTAAGATTTTGGGGGTGAATGAACATGGGAAGAGTGAGTTTTGGGATGCCAGAGGGTTGGCTCCTATGAGTTCCACTGCTGGGAGCCATTATCCAAGTAGGTATGTCAATTTCCTTGCCAGCATACCCCATGTTGCTTAGTGGAAGGACTCGTGGAAATAGGACATTTTGCAGTGACATTGCATGTAGGTGACCTTGCTCAAGGACCAGGGCGGATCCGGGTTTAGGGTGTTCCCGGTTTAGGATAATCGGGTTTAGGGCATTCCCGGTTTAGGGCGTTCCAGGTTTAAGGTTATTCCTGCTGGGAATAGGGCGTATCCTGCTGCCTGAGTTCCCCTTGAGTTCTCACGGGATTCAGACAGTATTTTTTGGGAGACAGAAGCCCAGTGGGGGTGGATTTGGGCAGAGAACGTGGATTTCCCCAGAATGTGATTGTAGACGGCTGGTGTGAGTTCGGGAATAAAGAGTTGCTGTTTGAATCTACAAGCTGTGTGGTGGCTCGTGATTGTGTGCCCAGCCAGACTGCGGCATTTGTGCCCAGCCAGACTGCGGCATTCCACCATATCACCTAAAGGTATATGATGAATCCTAACCTTGGGACCCATGAATGTGACCTTATTTGGAAATAGGGTCTTTGCAGATGTAATCAAGAAGTTAATACTGATCAGAGTGTGCCCCTCCAATGACTGGTGTCCTTATTGGAAGAGAGCTTTGGACACTGATATGATGGAGGTAGAGATTTGAGTTTTTTTTTTTTTTTTTAATTAGCCAAAGAAATCCAAGAATTTTCAGCTATGAAGAGGAAATGAGTGATCTTCCCTTAAGAGCTTTTAAAGGGAGCATAGCCATGATGAATCCCTGGCTTTGAACTTCTGGACTCCAAAATTCTGAAAGAATAAATATACATTGTTTAAATTCACTAAGCTTGTAGTACTTTATGACAGCCGTAGGAAATTAATATGGCACCATTTCTTTCTATCCTTATCTTTGGATGCTTTTCCTCAGAATACTAAACTTAAAAATTACTGAACTTCTATCAGTTTTTGAACTGCTCCAGCTTCTCTCTCACCTACTAGGTTTTAAGCAATCTTCTCATCTCATCTGAATAGTATTTTTTATTAATTATTACATAATGAACTCTCAGTACTTCAACAGTTGATAAAAAAATATTTAAGTGTCACTTGAAACAACTTTCTCCAGGATGCTGTCTTGATTCCTGTACATTATAGTAGGACTCCTGCTCCATCCTTTCACACTTTTTTTTATAATTTAGCACAGTGGCTCTTAATTTTAGCATATGTCAATCACCCAAGTAAATTCACAAAGTCTAAACTCCTGGCCCATGCATAGAATTTCTTATTTAGCTGATCTTTGTGGAATGTCTGGTTTCTTTTACTCATTCATGTGTGTGAAATTCCCATTAAGATGAAGGAGCTGCTCCTGGGTGGGGAGGATATTACTATACTCACATGACTTCAGTTTTGTGTCCAGTGTGATGCAAATTCCCATCAGGGCATTTGGGATCATGATCTCAGTGCCATTAGCAAGAAATGTCATGGTTGAGGTGAATCTGTCAACAATGACCAGGGAGGCTTTCAGTGCAGTTCTTCAACACAATGTGAGATGTATTATCTTCCAAACCACCTGAGTTGTTTGGAATTTCCCTAAGCTTCCAGCTTGATTCAGGGGCACATCAGAGACCATCAAAGTTGAAGAGGTGATGGCTGGTAAAGAATGAATTTATGGAGATTTAACACAACTTCCTGCCAGTAATTCACATACCTAGTATTAATCCTAATGTCACTTATACATCAACATTCCCTTCCCCAAATGCTTTAGGAAAGTAGTGTTAGCTACGTTTTTGTTAGTTCAGGCAGAGAAATTTTTTAATAAAGTAACAGAGGGAATTAATTAAAATGTTTCTTCTAAAAAATGACAAACACTTATTAAACTCCTTTTCTGACTTCAGTGGACAACTAGAAAACCAGAAGGGACTTGTAGTTTAATAAACTTGAAATAAACAAAAGTATACCTGCTGAAGGGTGTACACCCACTTCCCTCTAAAATGGAAATTTTGATACAGGTTTGAAGAGTTTTTTTTACTTCCTTTAAATTTTTTTTTTTGTAATTGGGTACAATACCTTTATTTATCTTTTGCTGGGAGCCATTAGCCAAGTAGGTATGACAATTTCCTTGCCAGCGTACCCCATGTTGCTTAGTGGAAGGACTCGTGGAAATAGGACATTTTGCAGTGACATTACTTGTCGGTGACCTTGCTCAAGGACCAGGGCGGTGTTCCCGGTTTAGGATAATTGGGTTTAGGGCGTTCCAGTTTAGGGCGTTCCAGGTTTAAGATTATTCCTGCTGGGAATAGGGCGTATCCTGCTGCCTGAGTTCCCCTTGAGTTCTCACGGGATTCAGACAGTATTTTTTTGGGAGATAGAAGCCCAGTGGAGGTGGATTTTGGGCAGAGAACGTGGATTTCCCCAGAACGTGATTGTAGACGGCTGGTGTGAGTTCGGGAATAAAGAGTTGCTGTTTGAATTTACAAGCTGTGTGGTGGCTCGTGATTGTGTGCCCAGCCAGACTGCGGCATTTGTGCCCAGCCAGACTGCGGCATTTGGCGGCTCGTACAGGGAACATCTGAAGCTTGGAGGTAAGTGAAATTGCTCGTCCCTGAGGAAGAGCAAAAGAATGGGTAACCATTTAAAAAAAAAAACAAAAAAAAACAGTGCATTCTTGTTTTGATTTATCTTGTTTTTGTTTCAAGCTGCCTATCCCTAGAAATTTCTCAGGCAAACTGGAAAAAATGGTTGACTAAAGGTTTGAAGTTTGTCGGCCCTGAGGAAGAGAAAATTGATACAACAATTTTTTATTCCGTTTTTGATTCATTCAGTTTCGGTTTTGTTTTGTGTTATCTTATTGGGTTGCGTTATCTTTATAGTAGATTAGAAATTAGTAAAAAACAAATTGAAAAGATGTTAAGTAAATTGTTAGAGGTTCAGACCATGGAGAAAGACATTTTAGATCAAGCAAAAGAGAAGGTCTCTCGAGCTAGTCAGACAGAGGAAGAAAATTTAAAGGAAAAGGGGTTGTTAGGAAAAAGGCCACAACAGGAGGCTGTTACTAACTCCGTTTTATCACAAGAGGGCATAATTCAACCAACAGCCCCACCGATGGAGACAGCTGAGTGGCCCTCAAACCCCGTAGTTGATAAATGGGATCCTGAGACAGGACCTCAAAGATTAGCATGCCCTGTACTTGAACAGGCAGGAGGGCAGTGAATTCACCGTGCTTTAGATTTTAAAACAGTGAAGCAGTTAAAGGAGGCTGTAACAACCTATGGTCCCCAAGCTCCCTTCACCGTAAGCATGGTTGAGTCCATTACTAACTTGGACATGATGCCAGCAGATTGGGCTAGCATGTGTAAATCTGTACTAAATGGAGGACAATATTTGTTATGGAAGGTTGCCAATGAGGAATTTTGCACGGAGACAGGCGAAATGCAGCAGCCGGTTACCCTCAAAGAAATCTAGATATGTTGTTAGGAAAAGGACCTTATGAGGGTCAACGGCAACAAATTGAATATGATCCTGCTATATATGCACAAATTGCTGCAGACGCAGTTAGGGCATGGAAGACTTTACAAGGACATGGAGATTTACAAGGTCAGCTATCTAAGGTAATACAGAGAGCTAATGAACCTTACGCTGACTTTGTAGATAGGCTAATTCAAACGGCTGCCAAAATTTTTGGGGATACAGAACAAGCAATGCCATTAATAAAACAACTGGCTTATGACCAAGCAAATCGTTGCTGCAGAGAGGTTATTAGACCATGGAGACATGAAGATTTAAACATATATATTAAATTATGTAGAGATATTAATGAACAAGGGCAAGTCTTGGCAGCTGCAGTACAACAGGCTTTAGATGCCAGGTCAAAAACATGCTATGATTGTGAACAAACAGGACATTTTAAAAGGAATTGCCCCATAGGAGGAGGGTTTAACAAAAGTAAGTATCAAAGGAATAGAATACCGGGTATTTGCCCACAATGCCGTAGAGGGAGACATTGGGCTAATGAATGCTGTTCTCAAACCACCATAGAGGGTGCTCCCTTATCAAAAAATGGACAAAGACCAGGTATTTATCCACGATATCGTGGAGAAAGGCATCAGGCTCCATTGCCAAAAAACGGACAGGGGGGCCCAATGCCCCGGGGCCCACAACCACAAATCTACGGGGCAGTGGAGGAACCCAGCAACACCATCAGGGTAGTGCCCAGGACACATTGTCCATTAAATCCCTCATCAGACAAACCTGAGGGAGCGCAGGGTTGGACATCTGCGCCTCTGCCAGAGCAGTATTAACTCCAGAGATGGGAGTTCAAATCATTCCCACAGGAGTAAAAGGACCTCTTCCCCAAGGAACAGTAGGCTTATTATTGGGACGTAGTTCATCTACATTAAAAGGACTTATGATAAGTCCTGGGGTAATTGATCCCGATTATGTAGGTGAAATAAAAATTATAGCTAGTTCTCCAAGAGGTATATCAGTAATTTCACCTGGAGATAGAATAGCACAGTTGTTAATAATACCCAGCCTACATAATAAATTTCCTAGTCATAGTGTAGAAAGAGGTTCCAGGGGATTAGGCTCCACAGGTGTAGATTGGGCTATGTTGTCTTTAAATTTAGATTCTCGCCCAATGCTAAAACTAAATATTCAAGGTCATGAGTTTAATGGGCTACTGGACACAGGAGCTGACCTTAGCATCATATCTCGTCAAGAATGGCCAGCCAAAACATTGGCCATTACAACAAGCCACTCAAACACTTCGAGGCCTAGGAGTGGCGACTAATCCCCATAGAAGTTCTATGATATTAGATTGGAAGGATCCTGAAGGATGTGAAGGAACTATACAGCCATATGTATTGGATCATCTTCCTATAAATTTATGGGGACGAGATGTCCTAGATCAATTAGGTTTGACGTTAACAAATAACATCAATCCTAATGCGCCCACTACTAGGGCTAGACAAGGCTTTAGGAAAGAAAAAAGATTAGGAAAACAAGGGCAAGGTATAGCAGCACCAATATAAATAGATCAAGGAACAGACAGACATGGGTTGGATTTTCAGAAAGGGCCACTGAGACAATCAAAATTACTTGGAAATCAGAAAGACCAGTGTGGGTTCCTCAGTGGCCCCTGACTAAAGAAAAGATACAAGTAGCCCATGATCTGGTCAAACAACAATTAGCGGAAGAACATATACAACCTTCCATATCTCCCCATAATACTCCCATTTTTGTCATCAAAAAGAAATCTGGTAAATGGAGATTATTGCAAGATTTAAGAGCCATTAATAATGAGATGGTTATTATGGGACCTGCTCAATCAGGGATTCCTCAATTGTGTGCTTTGCCAAAAACTTGGCATGTTTTAGCTATAGATATTAAAGATTGTTTTTTTTCAATTCCAATTCATCCCGAGGATAGTCCACGTTTTGCATTTACTATCCCTGCATTAAATCATGAAGGTCCTGATCAGAGATATGAATGGAAAGTACTCCCTCAAGGGATGGCTAACAGTCCAACTATGTGTCAAATATATGTTAACAAAGCAATCTAGCCACTTAGAAATCAAAATCCTGAACTACAAATATTTCACTATATGGATGATGTATTATTGGCACATAAAGATAAAAACATATTGCTGGAATGTTATGCCACACTTACAAACTTATTAAAAAATTATAATCTAGAGATAGCAATAGATAAAGTACAATTAAATTTTCCAATTAATTATTTAGGAGTTCTATTATCCTCAACCATGGTCCGTCCGCCAAAAATTCAAAAACGAGTAGATCAACTCAAATCACTTAACGACTTTCAAAAGTTATTGGGAGACATAAATTGGATAAGGCCTTATCTAGGTATACCAACAGGAGAGTTGGGACCTTTATTTGATATTCTAAAAGGTCCATCAGATCCAAATTCACCCCGCATGTTAACTCCTAAAGCAAGAAAGGCATTAAAAATTATTGAAACATATATGGAAAATATACATTTGGATAGAATTGATATAAGTTTGCCTTTATTATTTATTGTACTACCAACAAAAAATATTCCTACAGGAGTATTTTGGCAAGAAGGTCCATTATTGTGGATACATTTATCTTATTCTCCTAACACTATTCTTACTAGGTATCCTGAGGCTGTAGGACAATTAATACTCAAAGGAATAAAAGCAGCGAAGGGAGTGTTTAGAATTTCTCCCAATAAAATTATTACTCCATATACTATGGATCAAATTGATGAGTTAGCTAATGAGTTAAATACTTGGGCAATAATCATGTGTAAATCTAATGTTACATTTGATAATCATTTACCATCTAATCCTTTGTTGTCTTTTTGGTCTAAGCATCTTGTAGTTTTTCCTAAAACGACAAGAAAAACACCTATCATGAATGCTCCAAATATATTCACTGATGGGTCTAATAATGGTACAGCAGCAGTAGTTACCCCAGATCGAACTTTTACATTTTTAGTACCCAAACAATCAGCTCAAAAGGTAGAGCTTAATGCAGTTTTACAAGCTTTTTTGATGTTTAAAGATTCTGTATTTAATTTATTTTCTGATAGTCAGTATGTAGTTAATGCTATAGTATCTCTTGAAGATGCTGGTAGGATTTCCCCTTCTTCTACTGTTTTCTCTTTGTTTTCCACTATACAAAGTCTAATCTGGGACAGAAAAGATCCATTCTTTATAGGACATATTAGGGCACATACAGGATTGCCTGGAGCCCTTAGTTTAGGCAATGATTTAGCAGATAAAACTACACATGACATACATATTTTCTCTACATTTGAAGAAGCTACAAATTTTCATAAAATGTTTCATGTTAATGCTAATACTTTACAAAAGCGTTTTAAAATAACTAAGGAACAAGCCAGACATATAATAAAACAATGTCAAAATTGTGTGACATTTTTACCACAAGTTAATCTTGGGGTCAATCCTAGAGGACTGATACCTAACCATATTTGGCAGATGGACGTCACACACTTGCCAGAATTTGGAAAATTAAAATATTTACATGTTACAGTCGATACTTCTTCTGGATTTTTGATGGGCTCCCTTCATGCCGGAGAAAAAACTAAAGATGTTATAGCTCATTGCTTACAAAATTTTGCCACTGTGGGCGTTCCTAAACAGTTAAAAACGGATAATGGTCCTGGCTATACCTCTACCTCTTTTAAACAATTTTGCTCATCATTTGGTATTACTCATATAACAGGAATCCCATACAATCCACAGGGACAAGGCATAGTTGAAAGAGCTCATCAAACTATTAAAACATACTTATTAAAGCAAAAAGAGGGAATTGGAAGGGGGTATATATCCCCCAAAGATAAACTTAAAATAACACTTTTTACTCTAAACTTTTTAAATTTGGATTCATCAGGACTTAGTGCTGCGGAAAGACACATGTATCCAAAAAATGTACATAAGCCTAAGGTACTTTGGAAAGATATTCTAACAGGACAATGGAAAGGTCCTGACCCAGTGATTGTCTGGAGTCGGGGGTCTGTTTGTGTTTTCCACAGGGAGAACAGCAGCCAATTTGGATTCCAGAGAGATTAACTAAAACAATTTCTGCAGATTGAAAAGAAGATGATTTGACTCAAATCCATAACAGCTGATATCCAGAACTCCAGCTTGGCCATTCTTACATCTGCGACAGTGATTAACCAGGATGATTTTTTCAATATCTATTTTATTATTGCATTTTTCCACATCATAAGGTTCTATTTTTATTTTTTGAGCTCATACAAACCTAGGTTAATGTTTTTCTGATCAGTTTTATTTTTTGACTGTGGAGTTTTTAAACATTGCAATGGAGATTTCACCTAGGTAAAGCTACAAGGCCTTTACTATTTTCTTATGTGTTGTACGTTTGTGTGCACTCTTGTGTTTTGTGTTGTATGTCTGTATGTGCGTATGTCCATATGTCTTATATGAGGAGCGCTCATGAAAAAATGGATCCGAATTATTATTATTTTTTTATTCACGTGATTTAAATGGTTTAATTTAAATTAGGTAAACAGCTGTTAAGGATTGTTTTTAAAGGTGGTTAACAGATCTGTTTGTTTACTAATTTAAATTAGGTAAACAGCTGTTAAGCATTGTTTTTAAAGGAGGTTAACAGATCTGTTTGTTTACTTTCACCTTTCCTTTTCATTATGTTCAATAATTCTTTTCAGGATAATGTCTCTTTAGCATCATTGCCAGAATTCCTATCTTCATCCCAGTGCCGGTGAAGACAAAGATAAAACCAAACTACAGCTTCTATGATAGCTATCACAGTAAACTGTATAAACTGATGCATCAATGAATATAACTCAACAAGTAATGCTCAATCAAGGAGTCAACTTACTTTGGGAGGAAACGGATTTTGGGAGGAAATGGACATATTGATAGATTCCTCCTCTTTGAACTGCTTGCAGAACTTGCCTGGACTATGTAACTATCGTTTGGTGCAGCAAATTGTGGTAATGCTGGCATATCTTTTCTGATGGTGTCACCAGTGATGCAATTTTTATTTCCTTGGCAGCGCACCCCATGTTAATTATGGTAGTGCTGGCATATCTTTGCTGATGGTGTCACCAGTGATGCAATTTTTCCCAAGGAGCCGTCAATTGGCTTGGTGTCGTGGCATTTCTGTATCCTCCTCCCTTCTGCTAGTGATGGTTTAAAATTTGGGGGCCAATGGCTATATGCTGGACCGGTAGTCAGTGACGGGTATGATCCAATTGCAGTGGTATCAACCTAAGACAGGAGGCTGACGCCTAAAGGTCAGTTTTCCGATGACGGGTAAGAACCATATGTTGAATTGGACAACCTACCAGGCACGGTCCTTAAGCCACATTAACCTCACTCCCCCACTGGCACCAAGGCCAAATTTGGGGGCCAACAGAGGTGAGGCAAAGAACCTCACCCCCCCAGTGGTGCATAGACCTATCCACAAGTATGGCTGTATGCTGGACCGGTAGTCAGTGACGGGTATGATTCAATTGCAGTGGTATCAACCTAAGACAGGAGGCTGACGCCTAAAGGTCAGTTTTCAGATGACGGGTAAGAACCATATGTTGAATTGGACAACCTACCAGGCACGGTCCTTAAGCCACATTGCTTGTTGTTTAATTAATCAGAAGGGGGGAGATGCTGGGAGCCATTAGCCAAGTAGGTATGACAATTTCCTTGCCAGCGTACCCCATGTTGCTTAGTGGAAGGACTCATGGAAATAGGACATTTTGCAGTGACATTACTTGTAGGTGACCTTGCTCAAGGACCAGGGCGGTGTTCCTGGTTTAGGATAATTGGGTTTAGGGCGTTCCAGGTTTAAGATTATTCCTGCTGGGAATAGGGCGTATCCTGCTGCCTGAGTTCCCCTTGAGTTCTCACGGGATTCAGACAGTATTTTTTTGGGAGATAGAAGCCCAGTGGAGGTGGATTTTGGGCAGAGAACGTGGATTTCCCCAGAACGTGATTGTAGACGGCTGGTGTGAGTTCGGGAATAAAGAGTTGCTGTTTGAATTTACAAGCTGTGTGGTGGCTCGTGATTGTGTGCCCAGCCAGACTGCGGCAATCTTTATGTGGTGCTGAGGATGGCACCCAGGATCTCACACATGTGAGGCTACTGCTCTACCACTGAGCTACAATCCCCAACCCCTTTCTTCCTTTTTTTTAGAAAGAACCAAGGGCAAGTCTTTTGTGACTGTTACATTTTGGTTAAAAGTTTTAGTTAAAACAATTATAAGTTAAATTAAATCCAGATGGAATGTTCAATGTAAAATATTAATTTTGCTAACTGTAGATTTACCTCAATGGACATCTAACCAGAAGTTCAGGATTATTCTAGGTTTCTGGAAACTAGGAAATGGACTTGGGGCCAGGAGTGGAGGCAGGGGACAATTAGTAGTTTTTCTGATAAAGCAGTTTATATCCTGTATCTTACTTTTTATTTTTTCACATTTTTTTAGAACATCATCTGTGTGCCTGCTAGGAACATAGAGTTCACAGGACATGTTGACTGTTCATAATGGTCTCATAGTTCTTTAAAAGAGAAAGAGTTAAGGTTGTGAGGGCAGGATGCACACTTACTGTGGAAGAACCCCTGAGATGGCATTTGTGCTACTGAATAGATGGCAAAGTTTTAAAGTCTCAGTTTTGGAGATGAGGTTTCAACCAGGTATTGGAGTGTGAGTGGACCCTCAAGAGTTAAAGAAGGGGTAGGTGGAATTAAACACTGGGAAAAGATAATTTCAGGCAGGGTAACAATAAGCACACAACTATGAACAGAGGGGCAGAGGAATATGGGATCATTGTGCAATTGCTGCTTTCTTAACATAGTCAGTGAAGAGGGTGCATAACTGGAGAAGAGATTTCAAAAGAATGATCTTGCAGATCAGATGTTTTCATTACTCAGTTGCTTAATAACTGCACATTGAGGAAGTGAAAATGAGATTCTGTTCTGGAAGTGATCTTGAGACAGCAGCTCAAAACTGACTTGAAGAATCTTGTATAATGGATTGGCAAATGTTTCCTGTAAAGTATAAGAAATGTACGTTTAGATAATAAACAGTTTAAGATTTGTAGCCCAAGGTGCAAAGTTGAAGCTATTTTGTAAGTATTTACATAACAAAACAAAGGTTACAATGCCAGGTAAGGTAACTTGACTCCTGGGGCTGTAGAAAGGCAAGCCTATGCATGAAGACACATTTTGCAACATTTTAATGACTTCCAGGAACAGGGCCACTGTCTAGGGCCACTTTTTAAAAAAAGTTTTTTATAATTGTAGATGGACAGAATGCCTTTATTTTATTTGTTAATTTTTATGTGGTGCTGAGGATCAAACCCAGTGCCTCACACATGCTAGGCAAGCGGTTTGCCACTGAGCTACAGCCTCGGCCCTCTAGGGCCACTTTAATGTGGCCAGATCATGGGAAATGACTGACAGAGCCCCAACCAATCAGGAAGGAAAATGCTGGTCATATGGCATAGTGGCCTCTCACAGTGATCCATAATGAACTTGTACATATTTAATCTTTGCAATTGTCTTTTCACAAAGGCAGGTACTGATAAATACTGATATTAATCCATGACCATATACATTGCCTGGAAGTAATTTAAAGAAGTCTATTAGACTGTTCTTTAAATATCAAGTTACACAAGCTCCTCAATTGCAAAATAGCATATTACTGGCACAAAAACAGACACATTGATCAATGGAACAGAATAAAGAGTTAGAAATAAACCAATGCATCAACAATCAGCTGATCTTTGACAAATGTGCCAAGAACACACATTTGTAAAAATAATTTCTTCAATAAATGATAAGAAAATTAGATGTCTACATGTAGAAGAATGAAACCAGATCTCTATCTCCTATCACACACAAAAATCAACTCAAAATGAATCAAGAAATAAATGTAATACCGAAGACTAGAAAGTTTCTAGAGAAAAACATACATGAAATACTTAGATATGATGGATGGGGGAAGAAATTTTTGGATATGATCCCCAAAGCACAGGCAACAAAAGCAAAACTAGACAAATGGCATTGCATCAAACTATAAAGTTTCAGCACAGCAAATGGAACAATCTATCAACAGACTGAAGACAACTTACAGAATGAAAGAAAGACTTTTCAAGCTATACACTGGACAAGGGGCTGATATCTATACCACAGAAGGAACTCAAACAACTCAAGAGTAAAACAAACAAACAAACAAACAAACAAACAAGTGGCACAAAACTGATTGAAAACTGGCAACAGATTTTATTATGGTTTGGGTGTTGTCTGTCTCCCAGAGGTTCATGTGTTAGGAACTTGGCTGTAGTACTGGGAGGTGTTGGACCCTTTAAGGACTGAGTAGAAGGTCCTTAGCCCACTGGGGCCCTGTCTCTGGAAGTACTATGAAAAATTGTGCTCTATATGTGTAATAAGAATTGTAATAAGAATTGTAATATATGTAATAAGAATTGTACATCTCCAAGTTAACAATATTTATAATATTAATAATATTTCAAAATGATTCATATTAGTTGTTTAAAATGTGAATCCAGAAAGAATCCAGAGGAAAACAATAAAATATTACCACCAAAAGAGTCATTGCAACATTTTTTGTGAATTTATTTCCAGAAAGCTCATTAATATTATTTATTACATAATATTTCAATTGATAAGTGATTTTTGGTGCTCTAAATTTCATATATTAAGTGTATATTCATTCAGGAGTTTGTTTTTGGAATTACTATGATTTGTGGTGGCATATGCTGCTACTGTCTGGATCACTGTAATTTTATAAAATGTAGCACACATTTCATGATATATGAGCCAGCCCTTTTGTTACTCCTTTTTCTTTTCTTGTGTCCAAATTAATTTATTTACAGTGACATATAAAATTATATGTGTTTATTATGTACAACATGATGTTTTGAAGTACATAGTCATTGTGTAATAGTTAAATATAGCTAATTAATCTATGCATTACCTCACATGAAATGATAACTGTCATTTGTTTGTGGTGATAGCACTTAAACATCCTCTTAGCATTTTTCAAGAGTACAATATGCTGTCTTTAACTATAGTCACTATGTTGTACAACAGATCTCTTGAATTTAGTTTTCTTATCTAATTGTAATTTTGTGACCTTTGATCATCCTTCATTCACTACCATTACCCAATTGCCCCAGTCTCTAGAGATCACCATTCTGTTCTGAGATCAATATTTCCAGGTTTTACATATGAGTGAGTTACACAGTATTTGTTGTTCTCTGTGTGTACTTCACTTAACATAAGGTCCTTCAGGTCCATTTGTGTTATTGCAAATAGCAGAATTTTCTTCATTTTTATGATTGAGTAGTGTTTCATTTCATGTAATACAATACACTTTCTTTATCCATTCACCTTTTGATGGACACTGAGGAGTGCTACAGTTAACATGAAATTGCAGGTATCTCTTTGGCATACAAACTATCTCTTTTGGATGTATATTAAGTAATGGGATTGCTGGATTTCAGAAACAAAGCTCCTTTTTCTATTGCTCATTTCAAGAATAATTTGAAACTATTTTTACAATGTTTTACGACAAACCAATTGTTTGGTGAAATTACATGAACTCATGAATTATTTTGAAAAAATTTGTGTATTTAGTGATTGTAGTTGGCATCCATTTGTCCATTATATTTTTGTCTGGTTTTATAGGTGTAAGAAACAATCTTGACTTTTTCCCCCTTATTTTGCTCTTCTTTGGATCAACTCTTGGGGACTTCTTAAAACTGTGTTACTTTCGTGGAAGTATCTTCCTGCTTTACTTTTCTTGAATATTTTGCGCTGGGAAGAAGAAATAATAAAAGAAACAGAGATGTAGGATAAATGCACAGACCCTGCATGCTACATAACAAGCTTTGTAATAAGCTCTTCTTTTAAAATTTTTTTCTTTTCATGCTACATAACAAGCTTTTTAACAAGCTCTTCTTTTAAAATTTTTTCTTTTCTTTTTTTTAGTTTTGATGGACACAGTGCCTTTATTTTATTTATTTATTTTATGTGGTGCTGAGGATCGAACCCAGTGCCTCATACGTGTGAGGCAAGTGCTCTGCCACGGAGCCACAACTCCGACCACAAGCTCTTCTTGATAGCTTTGTATCCAAGACTCCCTAGACACCATTGTGCCTTGATACCTAAGAATACCTGAGAAGACAGTGTAGAGTATTGTTACTCTTACCCTTGTCTTTTTAGACATTTGACCAATGACATCTTTGGAAAATTCAAAGGGAAAATGGAAATTTCTAGGGGTATTTTTTATTTTTCCTCATTTCAAATTCTGTCATCCCATTTCCTCAGTTTCTCTCTCCCCAAAATTTCTACTACCCATGGCAGTTGGATCCACTTCATTTCGATACATTATCATTTTGTAAGTAAGGTTGTTCCATTTTAGTCTCACAATCCTTTCTGACTGAAGCAGTAATCAAGTTTATATCTTTGATGCCAACTCATTTCCTCCCCATTACATATCCAACACTGTATGGACTGATGCCTGGTAATACCATGGTATGAGAATTAAGTATATGAGCCTTCACATATTTATAGGAAAACATTAGCAGTGTGCTTCCCATAAGGGTAGAGAGTGTGTGCCATTCACAGTAGGACTAATTTTGACCTTTTCACTGCTAAAGGACTAGTGCAAGATGGT
The DNA here is from genome assembly GCF_047511675.1 of Marmota flaviventris. Classification (NCBI taxonomy): domain Eukaryota; kingdom Metazoa; phylum Chordata; class Mammalia; order Rodentia; family Sciuridae; genus Marmota; species Marmota flaviventris. Next base: position 9,879,395 of record NC_092506.1, on the reverse strand, counting down.
CTATGGGATCTAGTCTCAAGAGGAGTGATACAGCTTTGTGGGTAGAGGAGAGCTGCCACTCAATAAAAGACATGGGGTCAAGCAGAAATAGTTTAGATCTGGGCCTATGTGTAGGACAGATGGCTGCAAATGGTCATTTGTTTCCTCATCACAGAGCTATAGAACAAAGCCACTTCCTATTCAGATGATGACCAGGGCACCTGCTTACTTATTTTCCACATCCTGGAGGGTGTTAACAAGAGGCTGATTCCTGGTTTCTGGAAGGGGCAAGATAACAAGGCCAGCAAGGAGGGTGATGACTCCATAGATGATCCAGGGCAAACGGAGAGAATACCCCAGTAAGGTCATCAGGAGAGGAGCCAGCATTGCCCCTGTTCTCTGGAATACTGCAGTGATGCCTCCCAGTGTTTACCTTAGGATGAAAATAGCAATACAAAGAAAATCTTGTACAAATCTGTATATATATGTTCTCACTTGTCAACTCCATTTTATTTTGGGAGACAATACAGCAGAGTATAATGCTTTGGCAACCAGCTTTTAATTGTGACATTGACTTCTATTGATTCCTAATTAATCAGTTTCATTATTATTAAAATAAGAATATCCATAGCACCGATCCTGTAGAGTGGCTCTTAAGATTAAACAAAATGCTGCAGAAAAGGATGTGGTACATTGTGGGGCATAAAGTTTGTTTTAAATAATTGTGGGTTATTAGTTGCTTTTAAAGTTTACATTAAAATTCATGTCTTGGATACATAAATAGTCTCAGTTTTCTCCCTGCAGTAAGTGTCAATTAGTTCAGAAAATCCTGTTTGGAAAGCAGATAGAAGGTGGTTTAGCTCTTGTACCTGAATACAGTGGGGAGGAGCTCAATTTGGTGGAGAGCAGAACCAGTGCTGGCAGCAGAAACAGCTCCAATTCCCAAAGTTGCTAAAACCACACGCAGAGTCTGCATTTCTGGAGAGAAGAGACCAGGGAGAATAAAAAAATCTTGGTTGAAGAAATATGTCTTTCTCTAACTAATTGTGAGGTGATTCTGTTGTAGGGTTTGCAGGTGAGAAACAAATGACAGACAAAATGCAACCCCTCAGAGATGACGGAGTGGTTGATGAGCTGCTGAATGCTGGGCTGAAACACTGAACCAAAGGATCTAAATCTCTTGCTTCAATTTTCTCTGCACATTTGAGTATTGCTCATAATGGTGGGAATAGAGAAATCAGGAAATATTTGTTTTTATTTACTCTGTCAAATTTTTTTCAGGGCTTTTTCTGGAGGGCCTAGAACTATATGTGAACGAAAACTGAGGAGTTAATGACCCGTGTCTTGAACAGCTTAGAACTAAGAGTATGGGAACAATGTGTGATGTGGGGCAGGTCCTCCTCCACATAGTGACAAAGGGATTGGACAATGTGAAGAGAGGCAAGTTTTAGGAAACAATTCAGGATTTTAAAGCCTTACATTAGGAATCCTATTCAGAAATGAATAGTTTCATACTGGGAATTAATCACATACTTTTGAATAACTGAATTCATAAAGGTTAAATGGTTTATTTTTAATTCAGTAAAATATTCTAAATAGGACTTTAAAAAATAGAGATTGTTCTCCTGTTGGGGGTAAGAGTGAAGACTTCTAGTCTGAAATCCTACAAAATATGTTTCTGCTATGTGAATATGGTGGAGCATGGAGACCACGGAAAGTAAGTTGGTTAGCTTCTTAATTTGTTTCTAGTGTTTTTATTAGTGCATTATTACTGTACATAGTAGTGGGGTTCATTTTGATACATTCATAAGTGCATATGACATAACTTGCTCCATTTCAATCCCTAACCTTCACCTTTCACTCACCTTCTCCATCCCTCTGATCCCCTTTCTCTACTTTACTGGTCTTTTATTTATTTTTTGATTTTAATTGGTACATTTTAATTATACATAAAAGTGGAATTCATTATTTGTTTCTTGCCTAGGGACAAATTAAAAATCTATTAGAAGACATATTAAGATTATACTTTTGCCTTATTCCTCCTGTGCTCTTCCTTTCTTCCTGAAGACACAGGATTTTTATTTCATTGAATTCAAGAAGGCTTTCCTAAAAATATATTGAGTTTGGGAGGCTTTAAAAATCAGGAAGAGTCCCAGGGAGAGTATCACATGCCCACTTGGAGATGCAATTGCAAGGCCTACGCCCTCCATGATTGTTATGAAAAGTGTAATTGGGAGGGGCATGGGAGGATTAGATGAACTCTAGATAGGGCAAAGGGGTGGGAGGGGAAGGGAAAGGACATGAGGGTAGGAAAGTTGGTGGAATGAGATGGACATCATTTCCCTAAGTACATGTATGAAGACACAAATGGTGTGACTCCACTTTGTGTGCAACCAGGGATATGAAAAATTGTGCTCTATGTGTATAATATGAATTGTAATGCATTCTTCTTTCATATATAACAAATTTAAAAAAAGTGTAATTAGCCAGAGGCATGTCTAAAGAAACTGTTCATAGCATTGGAACTGATGTTCAGATTCATCATGGATGTGGTCAGGACAGCTTTGTGTCTGAACCATTCCTTAAGGATATAGTCACAGTCAGAACCTAAGTCCTGCCAAGAGTTTGCCATTTCAAACCTTCATATTAACTGCAAAGAATCTTTGGCTTTTAATGATATTCTTATGGCATCAGGAAGGTAAGATGATGTAATTCCTAAGGAAATTCCTAAAACCTTGTTCTCTCTCACCTTGGGGCATAAATGTGTTGACCAGAATGAAAACTCCTGCCAGGAAGGAGAACAGTGTCTGGTTTGTTCGACGACCCATGTAATTCAGAGTCCAAAGGGAAACAAATCTGGCTGTGAGCATGATGGCTCCAAAGAGAACCTGGAACAGGAAGATATTGCTCCCCAGGTGCTGCAGGTTGAGTACGAGGCCATAAAAGGATACAGCATTTGAAAATCTGAAGTGAAAGGAGAAGAGACATCTAATAACATTTAGAGCCTAAGGAACATTCCCTAAGATTTTGAAGAGGACCCCTACAACTGATGATAATATTGGCCCAAGATGGCGTGTGGTCAATGATAATTATAGAATAGAATAATGGAACAATTGTTTTTTAGGCAGTGATCTTAAATTACCATAAATTATTGTGGAACATTATGCTCCACAGTAAGATTGTTTATTTGGTATCTGTTTTTTTTCTTTTTGTAAATGTAGGCCTCTACTTCTGCAAAATCTCTTCTTATCAATACCTCTATACATGTCCCAGAGATTTTTTAATGTTGTATTACTATTCTTGTTTGATTAGGAATTTTTAGTTTCTCCTCTCATTTCATCTATGACCCATTCCTTTTCAAAAGATAATTGTTTATTCCCCATGTGTTTATGTGATTTGTATATTTTTCTTGTTGATTATTTTTAATTTAATTCCATTATGTCTGATAAGATGTAAGAAAATATACTGATTATTTGTGTTTGCAAAGACTTGCTTTATGACTTAAAGTTTGGTTTATTTTGGAGAAAGTTTGTGAGCTATTGAGAAGAGAGTGAACTGTTATTGGATGAAATAGCCTATAACTGTCTGTTAGATACATTTTATTTATGGTATTATTTAGATCATAAGTGTTATTTTCTTTTCTGTGACAAAAACCCTGACTAGGACTATTTAGAGGAGAAAAAGTTTACTTAGTCCCATGGTTTGAAAGGTTCATTCCATGGTCAGCTATCTCCATTGCTCTGGGCCCAAGAGCAGAAAGAACAGCATGGCAGTGGAATATTGGTTTCCTCATCATAGTCAGAAAACACAGAGAAAGAAAGAGGAGCCAGGGGGACAAGATATAATCTCCAAAGTCACACCCTCAGAAATCTACTTCCTCCAGCCATGGTCCATCTGCCTATAGTTACCCCAGTTAGTCCATTCAAATTGTTGATTAATTATTAATCCAGTTGGGTGTGGTGGCACATGCCTGTAATCTCAGCAGCTCTGGAGACTGAGGCAGGAGTATCACAACTTCAAAGCCAGACTCAGCAAAAGAGAAGCTATTGATTTTATATTTGGATTGCTTATCTATCAATGAGAGGATATGTTGAAATCACTAGTATTATTGCATTTAGGTTTTAGATGTACTGTCATGAAGAGTTTGTTTTATGTACTTAGGTACACCAATATGTATTTTTAAAATAAATATTGATATTATTATAATTCTTATTGGATTGTTCCCTTTATAAGTAGGTAATAGCCTTCTTTATCTTTTCTGATTGATTTTTGCTTAAAATCTCTTTGTTGCACATGAGTATTGTAGTTTGTGTAGGAGTTCTTTTGCGTGTAGTATTTATTTAACTATTTTCTGTAGTGTTGGCTTAGGGATCATGAATACTTTTATTTTATCCTTATCTTGGAAAGTTTTTACTTCTCCTTCCAATGTGAATGATTTCTTTGTTGCATATAGTAATCTTGATTGACAATTATTTTATTTCAGGGTTTGATTATCTAATGCCAAGCCCTCCTGGATTTCAGAGTCTGAGCTAAGTCATATATTATCCTTCCCGGTTTATCTCTATATGTGACTTGACATTATTCTCTGAAAACTATTAAAATTCTTTCTTTCATCTGTATTTTTGTTTTTTTGTATTTCACTTATAACATGTCTTGGAGAGATCTTTTCTGATCTTGCTGATTTGGTGCTGTACAAGCCTTCAGTATCTGGATATTCATCTCAAACCCAATGTTTCAAAAATTTTCTGTTATCATTTCACTAAATAGGTCATCAATGCTATTTGACTCTATCTCGCCTCCTTCCTCAATGCCTGTGAGCCTTAGTGATTGCTTTGTGATTGGTCTTCTAGACTTGATAATATTATCCTAGAGTTCTTATATAGTCTTATTGTAGTTTCATTTTTTTTTCTTAAATACTATCTGAATGATCACCTTATCTCTAAGGGTTGAGATTATGTCTCTGCATGCTCTAATATATTAAAGAGGCTGTCATTTCACCTGAATTTTTTATTTTACTTATTGTGCCTTTTATTTACAAGATTTCTTTTTGGTTCTTTTTCAATATCTCTATATTTTTTTGAATTTATCATTCATATTCTGTAATGCCTTTCTTAGTTCAATAATTTTCCTGACTTTTCTTGGAATTCAATCTTCTTTTTAAAATAGTTATTCTTTTGAATTATTTATCCAGCATTTTATATACTTCAATATCTTTGCTAGTCATTGCTAGTGAGTTATAAACTTTTGGAGGTTTTATTTTTTTATTTTTTGACCTTTAAATCTTTCTTTTTATTTTAAAAAAAGTCAGGTGTAAATATACATATAATTCAAAGCCAAGCACAAAGTTTAGCACAGCACTGGGTAAACATAAAATATATGTCACTATACACAACACAGACTCATTTTTATATACAGTCTTATTTCCGCACAAACAAGCTTGATATTCACTTTCATATATCAAAGTACAAATCTGAGTCAAAGCCTTGAAAAAGACATGATTCATCGACATTTTGCATTTAATTTTGCATTAGTACCCCAGAGAGAGAGAAAGGGAGTGGTGTGTGGGGGGGGCAGATCGCTCGCCCTGAACCTACGACCCTCATGTCAGCTGGCTGAGAGGGCAAGGACCCAGATCTGCCGCTACCTCTCACACCGCCATCCTGGCAGTCTCCCAGCACCTGTTTCTGTGTGAGATTAACAGGGATTCGGGATGAGATTCAGAGCGCTGAGGGTTTTCTCCAACCCACGTACAGAACTTCCACCAGGCTGCCACACTGTGACAATTTCATGGGAGAGCGACACCTTTTCCCCATTTCAAGTCTTTCTTGAGAAGAACGAACAAGTCCTCGGAGGCTGCTGGGGGCCTCGACCTGGGTGTCCTCTCCCTGGAGCCACAGATGAGCCCCCCACCCACAGTCAGGAAGGAGGGACAGGGAGCAGCAGGGACAGATGCCTCCACACCAGAGGGGCAGACGCCATGGAAACCCCATTCCTCTGCTAGACTGGCCCGTGGCCACCATACCATGGAACACAGCACAGCAGCAGACGTGAAGCTGCGCCAACCCCCAAGACAACCTGGCCATCGCCTCCTGATACTGCCTGTTGCTGGGCGGGTGGGCGCTGTGGGACAGCCCTCAAGCTCAGGATAACCCTTCTGGGGGCCAGGACAGGGCTCCAGTGCTTCCTATGGACGCAACGCTGCGTCCCTTTAAGGACAGTTCCACGTGCTCTGGATTCAGGCTGAGCAGCAGACACATCACCAGGCCCGCAGCAGAGGTCACTGCCAAGACTCTCTTAGCCTCCAGAAAGAGCAGCTCCGCGTCCAGGAGCTGTGAGAGCCCTGAGACTGCCTGAGCTCTGAGCGGCCACTGCTGCCTTCACTGAAGACCAGAGCCGTCTGCCTCAGCTGCACCCTTCAACCCGACAGCCAAGGGGGAAGGCCGGGCGAGGACGCGGTGGTCAGGAGCCACGGGAGTCCTGCAGGCTCAGAGAGCACAGGCCGCTGACGGCAGAGCTGCTGTCCACCTGGCTGGCTGCAGGGTGTGACTGGGCACGACCTGCTCGGTCAGCAGAGCCAGAATTTCTGCTGGGGAAGAAAAATATGGGCTGGGAGGCAGGGGAACGGGTGGTGGTAGAGGCCCGATCCTGCATCCCACAGCCCAGCCCAGCCTCTGGACTCTCTGACCAGGAAGTATACGTTGAGGAAAACCGGACACAACTCACCCTGTTGTTAACAACTAACACTGTCACCTTCAGAAAGCAGAATGACAGTTTCTTTCAGGAAGGGAGCCCCACCCCGTGGCTGAGCAGTTAGAAAACTTTTTCCCTCATCCATTCTTCTTTCAAAAAAGAAATTTTACCTCTGAACATATCCTACAGCTGAGGGAACTAAAGGAATGGAAAGCAAGAGAGGTCGGGGGCAGAGAGGGGGGACTGATCGATGACACTGACTCCTGTGTCTGCTCCAGGCCTTGTGGCCAACGCTAGCCTAACCAGGGCTGCCCTCCTGCCCTCCAGCACTTCTTTACCTGATGCCTCGTAATCAAAACCATGTTCCAATATTTAACTGTCAACCTCCAACATTCTTTCAACCTGATTAACCTCTTAAACGTGCTAATAAGTCCAAATGCATGCTTCAACATCAATATCCTCAAAACTTCCCGGAGGCCGAAGCAGAAGGTGACACTCAACCATGAGCTTGGCCAGGGTTCCAATAACTCCCGACACCGAGAAATAATTGGTAGTTTTGACAGATTTAACAGCAGTAGAAAAGCCTGAAGTCTGGGTATGGACACAAGAGGACTTCAGCATGAATTTCCAGCATAACAAGCTAAACATTTCTTATGTAGAGTAACAGGAACAAATTAACCCAGGCACAGGTGACACACACATGGAAGTCGGACTCCAGAAACGTGCTGTGGCTTCGAAGGTCTCACCACACAGCACCTGCCTCCTGCACTTCAACTGCAGGGCAGCTGGTCTCCCTCCCATTCCTGACACGGTTATTACAGGTACAGCAAAAACCAACTTGAAAGCCACCAGAACAGCCCCGGCAAATTTTAGGAAGATCCAAAGAGGGAGCTAAGTTTAAGTGGAAGGGGCCAGCAGCAGCCCCTTGCCACTCCCACTTTCCAAGGCTGCACAGATCACCACTCCAATGCTGAAACTCCAACTGTTTGTGAGGCTGCCATTAACCCCAAGTCTCTTGTCTGCTCAGCACTGGGGCTGGGGGAAAGGGTGGGAGAGGACCTTCCTACTGGGCATGTGATCACCAGGCAGAGCCTGGACCTGGGCTATGACCCTGCAGAGAGAACCACGTCTAGGAAATCAGTTGCCACATTTATTTTTACAGACACATACTAAATTCCAAGATCCTTTTTAGTTATCACAGTAGTTAAATTTTCTCAAAAATGCACAACTGCTTTAAATAAAAACTTAAAGTAAGTTTTTAGTGGCAGCAGCATAAAATTCCCCAATAAAGAACAAATTCCTAGAGTCGGGCACGGTGGCACACACATTATCCCTGCAGCTCAGGAGGCTAAGGCGGGAGGATTGTGAGTTCAAAGCCAGCTTTAGCAATTAGTGAGGCCCTGTCTCTAAAATATAAAAAAGGGCTGGGGATGTGGCTCAGTGGTTAAGTGCCCCTGGGTTCAATCCCCAGTACCAAGAAACAAAAACAAAAACAACACAAATTCCTATGACTCTAGTCTGGAGCAAAGAACCAGGTGAAACCTAGGATGCCTGATGACCATAGCTGCACTGTCCTCCCATGCTCACCATGCTCACGTCACATGCCCTGTGAAATGGACAGCTGCAGGCACCAGTGCTTCTCTACCACTCTGACCTGTGCCATGCATGTCCACCATGTTGCTGGGTTCCCCACCATGAACACCGATTTAACAAGCTGGTCCCTCAAGTCTGGACAAATATGATGCTTAAAATCACCACCAAAATGAAAAAAAAAAAAAAAAAAAAAAAAAAAGCAGAAGAGTCCAGCAAATAGGGGCTGGGGCTGGGGCTCAGTGGCAGAGCACTCGCCTAGCACATGTGAGGCCCTGGGTTCGATCCTCAGCACCACATAAAAATAAAATAAAGGAACTGTGTCCACCTAAAAAACATATTTAAAGAAAAAAAAAGAGTCCAGCAAATATATGATTAAGCCTAAGAGACAAAGCAAGCCCTTGAACAGAACAAGACACTCTGGGGCAGTGCTGGAGGGGCTGGCGGGAAGAGATCAGCACAGGTGTGGCTGTCTCGTCCACAGCAGCCAACGGCAGACACAATTTCTGGGTGAGGCAAAATGTCTTTCACTGAGGATACAAAATACAAGCAGGAGACCATGTCAAAATAAAGGCAAAAAACAACAACAACAACAACAACAACAACAACAACAAAAAACACAAATCAAAACAAAAAAATCTCACAAAATAAGAGTGAAGAGTTCGTATTTTGAGTTCCCATCCGACCTTCCAGAGCTATGCACCACTTCAAAGTGCAGTCCAGTTAATCTGCACCGATCCCTAGGGCCCTTACTCTAAAAACCCAGGAACACTGTGATTCCAGAATGCCTATTAAGCGCAATTAATAGAGATATGAAACGTGACATCTCTTCACAGTCTACAAATACCGATATTCCAAACTCCAAGGAGCTCTGCAGAGCAGGAATCCCAGGCTCTGCTCAACTCAGCAGCCCACATCTATGGCACTAGAGCTCTCACTGCTCTCTCTCCAGAACTCCCTGAACAGACTCCTCCACTGGATACTCAAGTCACCATCCAGCAATGTTGACATTAAAAATACTTAAATTCTAATTTTCCAAAGAAGAAAGCATTTTTCCTCTTTGCACAGCATCTCATCTGGGTTGCACAGATGGGTGAAGTGGGCACTGTCACCCCACATATGTTAAGGAGCAGGATCAGCAAATCTGATGATACGGAGACGATCAGAAACACATCACAACTGTTGGCTTCGAACAGTCACCTGATTGTGTGATACATTAAAACTGATTCAGTCTTGGCTTCAACTTCTTAAAAAATATAGAATTTTAAAGGAAAATGTTATCTATATGCATGAGAAACAAGAGTCAACTGGACACAGATCTGCAGCTATGCACTGGGAGCAAAACATCAGCCCACACATTGTTTTAATACTTTTAATATCTGTTGGTGCGTGGAATGCACGGACCAGGCTATTCAAGCCCTCTAGAGCCATGGGCTGCCTCAGACCAAAAAAGGATAAGACCTAACTCAGCCCAGAAGGCCCTCACACGATTCTGTACCAGAGACCACCAGGTTCCTAGATTCCATAGGACAATTTTTTGTTCAAACTGTTTTCATCAAGACACTTGAAAGTAAACGTTCCTCATTGGGTAAGGAGCTGGGGGACCACGTCCATCTCAAAATGACACCAAGCCTTCAATCACTTGAAAGATATCTTTTAGTCCTGGAGATGGTGTGCGCTGCCCTCCCAGAGAGGCCCTGGTGATGGTTAGGAAGAGCACCTCTCCACACAGTCGGCTTCCTCCAGCGCAGGGCTTCCCATGCTCTGGAATGCTCCACAGCTCACGCCCTTCTGCCCTCCACTACTGCATTCAGAAGACAGGAGAATCACAGAAAGGACAGGGGCTCTGCAGCAACCTCTTAATCCAGTCAGGTCTTCTGGGACTGGGTGCCGAGCGATGCTGTCATGGAGCAAACACCGTCTGTATATCAAGCTCTGGCAGGATTGGTAGGTTAAAAAGCACCAGAGCCAGATGTGCCCATTAGAGCAGACGGCCTGCTTGCGATCTGTGAACGGCAAGATCTCTTTACACAACCTGCAGTGTTCAGGGAAAGTCTGTTTGTTCATCTTCTTTGAGATGTGTCCGATCAGCACCCGAGCCGTTCTGTCCTTGTACTCTTCGTCAGACATTAGAAAGTTGCAGAGCCCTCTGGTGGGGATGCTGGTGTTCTCCGTGATCCAGGTGTGCAGGTACACTTCCCCCAGGACGCGCTTCATGTGCTCCCTGGTCAGGTGCATCTCCACAGCCTCGATCTTCCCTTGGATCTCAAGGAGCTTCTCCTCCACTGCCTCGTGGCCTCCACCGTCTCCCGATGGGGGCAGTGAGTCATCTGTGGGCTCCTCTGCTTCACCCTCTCTGCTCCTCTCCTGCAGGCCTGGCTTAGTCACCTGCTTGGAAGAGGTGCCCTCTTCTTGCTGCTCATCCTCTGCATTGCCCATCCCAGGAGAGTCAACGATCAAGATTTTTGAGTCTTCATGGGCAGGTTTCCATAAGGCTTCTGAAGGAGTTTTCTGCATTGACTGGTATAAAATCCTCAGGAGAAAAAGCTTAAAACGCCAAAAATAGGTGACTCCACTGCTTTCGATCTTTTTTTCCAAAGCTTCATGTAAAAACTGAGGGATATGTTTATCTTTTAAAATTTTCCAGCGTACTAGGTCTATTAAATCTACCTGCTTAAAGAGGTTCTGCACTGAAGACTCCAGGAGCTGAGCAGCTGCCTCCTCAAAGGTTTTGAGAGTAACGAACTGGACCTGATAAATTTTGTTGACAGGATGAAGGCCATTGACCATGCCCTCAGTTGTGATGATGGCCAGATACGCACCACACGGGCTCACTGCTATCCCATGAGTCCTCACTGAGCCAAACACATCTGAGAGTTTAATTAACTGGTGCTCGAACTTTAATGCGACATCTGTGAAGATGGGAATCAACTGCCTCACCTTCCCATCGCTGGAACAAGTGTACACGGTTCCGTTCTGTTTGTCTGCAGTCATGGAGACAATGGGCAGGGAGTGAAGGCCTGTGAGGTGGGAATTGTGAACATTCAGACCTGCCTTGGAGATCAAAAGAAGACACCAAAACACGTAGGACCCTCTTGCAGCCACCACCAGGCTGCAGCTGCACTTCTGATAGGGGTGATAAAGCGGCACGCACTTAATGCTGTGCACAGGCAACTGGTCCATTTCTTTCCACAAGACAACAGGCTGCCTCAAGGTGAAATAGCCCTTGACTGCTTTGAGATTGACAGGGAGAATTTTTACGGGTCCAAAAGCACTCCCCACAATAAGGCCACTCATTTTCCGATTATTGTGCTCATATTCCCACCAGAATAAAACACTAGGGGAGCTGATTCCAGACTCAATCGTGTTGCATGAGGAGATGGACTCCTTTCCTACAAAGGGCAGCTGAAATTGCCACACGGCAATGTTACCGTTCTCAAAGAGGACAGCCAGGAGCACGCTGCCCACGTCCTGGCACTCATTGTTGTGCTTGACCTGCTGAGTGGTGCAGATGCCCGACCACTCCATTCTGACTGGGGTCTGCATGCTGTGCCTCCTCTGAAATTCAGCAAAATCCCCGAGATTTCCCTCTGGAGCCTCATTTTTAGAGAGCCTGTAACTGGTCTCATAGAGACGCTCTCCTTAAATCTCAGTCAGATCAACCAGCTGGACCCACTGGAGTCTGTTGAGGTTCACCTGGACAGTCAGGCTGTCAAGAGGCACCTGCCATTTGCATCACAACCCATGGGAGACCAGCTGGTGTATTTGAACCCTCTCATTGGTGGCAAGGCCTTCCCCTCAGGGTTGAACACCCTATCCAACATGAAAGTCTGGCTGATGGTGGGGTCTTTAGAGCTGGCAAATTTCTCCTTGCACTCAGCAACTTCTGATTTTGAGCCAACTTTGAGCATGCAGCTGTTGAGAGGGGCGGGCACCGAGGTGCGGTGGATCACCAGGTCCTGGCCCGGGTTGTGCACGTCGCAGATGAGCTCCAGCACTGCGATGCTGCGGGCCGTGGACACCGACACGCGGTGGTCCTCCGACCAGGCCAGCGGCTCCAGGCCGCTCACCGCGTACTGCAGCTTCACGGCCGGTTCCCGCCGAGTCACCATGAGGCGCAACGAGGCGCTGGGCCCGGGGGGCCGCGTCCGCCGCCGGGTCCTTCCCGCCCCCCTCGCCCTCCTCGTCCTCAGGCGGCGCGGCCCCGTCGACCGTGGGCCCCAGCCGGGCCTTGTTGGCCGCGATCATGTCCTCTCCGCGCAGAGGTCGGCTCCGGGCGCGCGCAGCCCGCGTCGCCGCCCCGCGGCCGCCCCCGCAGCGCGGCCACCGCCCCCAGCGCCCTCCGCGGAGGCCTCCTCCGCTCAGGCCGCCTGGAGGTTTTATTTTACCATAATTTTTTCATATTTCCTATTTTGAGATTTTTGCATCTGTTGGGATGGATTTCTCTTCTACTTTTATGTGATGATGGCCTTTTTAGGGTGCAAACTTTTCTTGGTGAAGTGTTTTTGGATATCAGGTTGTTGTAAATTGTTGAATATATTTCCAAGTGTGTTTCACAGTATAACTTTCCTGATAATTGTTTTGTGATATATTTTAGTTTACTTTGGTAGCATATATTGTGTTGGAACTTGAGAATTCCACTTTCTATGAGAGTGAGTGCTTTTGGTAAGTCAGAAAATTGTGTGATACATAGAAGGGCATAAGGGTATACCCTTTGTGATTGCTCTGCTAGACTTGATAATTCTGCATATATTACAATGGTCTGGGAGCAATTTATTTTGAAACTCTTCATGAATGTGGTATTCACAGCCTTTATATTATTTCTCTCTGCTGTTTCTATAAGAACAGATGTTCATGAGTGAGCCCTGATTCCCCATGGTCATTCTTACTTGTGACCTGCTTGTCAGTTTGGGTTTTTTTCCCTTTGCCTTTGTGATATAGTGTTGCTGAAGTTTGAGTGGGTTAGGTTGTATATGGAGCAAGATGGACTGTCTCCTAGATTGGTTGGGGATGTAGCTCAGCAGCATAATATCTACCCCCATAAAGTTGAAGAGTTATACCAGATCTCTAAGATCTCACAGAAAAAGAAAAATAAATAACAGCAACAATAGTAGCAAACAATATACAGTACTAAAATAAATACTGGGTCCTAACTTTAGCATCTTCAATACTAATATCCACAAAAACAGGAATGGTGGGGTCAGAAATTAGGAACAGCGATAATGACAAGCAGCCATGAACTAGATATAGTACTAAAGTAAATACCAGGTGTCAACTATGATTCCACAATAGTAAAAATTCTAACAACATGAATGGTGAGGGCATAAATTACATAAAATAATTTTTAAAATGGTAAAAATTCAATTCATTAACAGAAAAAAATGGGCAAAGAAAGATTAGAATATTATAAAGAAGAAAAAGAAAGCAAAAGAGAGGTAGAAAGTGAATGCCATAAAAAAGGAGGAAAATTTTTAAATATTGGAGAGAGAGAGAGAGTTAGTTTTGAGTATGAGAGAGAGAAGACAGGAGGGAGAGTAGCAACAGCACAAAACTCTCTAACCATAAAAACAAATTATAAAATAAAAATATGATAAATCATGAAAAAGAAAACTGTATATATATATATATATATATATATATATATATATATATATATGTGTGTGTGTGTGTGTGTGTGTACACACACAAAGAAAACTGTAAATACAACTGGAAGAACAACAAAATCTAAAAGAACTGTCTTCATTGTGGTGGTTGAAACTGAACAAGGATGGTATTTACTACTTATGCCAGACAGTACTTCCTTCCAATTTTTTTTTCCTGGGGTAGAACATCTTTTAGCAAAGATTGGGGGGTTTATTAAACACTTCCTCCTTTTGTACTGATTGATAGATCTGGAACCAAATATGAAATGGCCTGACTAAAACTGGTTGAAATGACTTTTAGATTTCCTGCTCATCAGTACAAGATACAGTGGAAAGAGAAATGCCATCTGATCCAATTTTGTCTAGAAAGACTAGATAAATGCATGCTTAAGGCAGGTATGAATAAAGCTCTAAATGGAAAGTTCCCACAATTGAGATCTATCCATGATTGGAACTTTGTCATATTCTGAAGAGATCAGATCAATAAACCCATAGGCCCAGGAAGATGCCAATTTCTTCTGGTTTTCCCAATCTCAGACTCTTCTTGATAATTTTATGCATAGGATAACCAACTTCCCTGGGTGGAGGGGGCATAGCAGGTCACAGCACACTCAACCACCCAGGACTATGGCCTTTCAAGACTCAATCCTTCAATGTAATCATGCCTGCCTGTTTGGTTTCCTGAACCTCATCAGCTGATTGAGTGAGCCACAAGACTCTAAGGGAAAGTAAGTTACAGTCCCCTCTGTATCTCTGAACTGAATTGTCCTGGATGAAATCTTTTTTAAATTAATTTTTAAAGTATATGACAGCTGAATGCATTACAATTCATGTTACACAAATAGAGCACAATTTTTAATATCTGGATGAAATCTTCATTGTGCCTGTTTCAATGGCATGCATTCTAGGCCATGTATTAGATGCCAGCCATCTGTGGCAATCTTTTCTATGGACTCAGGTAGCAAAGGTTTTTCCCACATCTAGTGTGATTTTCATGAGTTGGCTTCTCACTTTGGCTCTCTCCTCCCAACTTGAGAAGCACAGAGCACTTTTCAATCACCAACTCCAAGTGTAGACTCAGAGTAAGGCAAGTCCAGGCTTCCTTTCTATTCTATTGGTGTATCCATGCCAAGTTTTTCTCTTGTTTCTTTTTGTGTCACACTTCCTATCTTTGATGACCCAAAGCTGTAGCCACCACTGTCTTGGCATTGATGTACTCTTTCATGTCCTCTGTTTGAAACATCAGTATATCTGGGCCTCTCTGAGTCTCTCACTGTCCAATACTGAATTTTAGTGAATTCCATTAAACATCTACCTCACTGAGAAGCAGTATTCCATTGCTTCAATTCTAAGCCAGAGAGAAATTGGAAAGTGCAGCCTTTTTCTGCTTTACCATATTTGTTCCTCATGGTTAATATTTTTGAGAGAAAAAATGTAGTTGCATATTCAATATTTTAGAGTTACTAAGCACCAAATGGAACTTACCTGAAAAAGCTAAAGCAGCAGGTTCTCATAATCACTTTGGGTGCATGGAACAATTGAAAAATTGATGGTTTGGTCTGGACTGCATCCAACTCCTTCTGTATGGTGGATTTCACATACTGAAACAACAAAAACAACAGGCACTTATAATATGTCAGTAATGGGCAGGTATAGTGGTAAGTACTAGAGGATGAGATAAGTATGTTCACCATCCTTGAAATCTCTGCCTCATGGGGAATGTGGATGTTAAGTGATCTGTCTCCTGTAGGGAGAGCTACAAAAATTGTGGGGAGAAATGGGAACTATATATGAATAAAGCCAGTTTAAATACTGAGCTTATGAGAGGGAAAAAGCATTGGCCAAAAGATTTGCACTGTAAATCAAAAACAATGAAAGGTACATGTTTAAGGGTTTAAAGTTTCTTTTCTGTTGACTGGAAATGAGACTTGTCCCTCCAGTGATAGAATTAGAGTTTATCTCTGAAAATCAATAGAATTTATGAAAGCTAGGTCCACTTTATGGTTTGGTGTTGAGTAAACATTTTCTAGGATTATAGGCATGCTGCCTTCACTCATGATTGGAGTTACAGAGTTAAAGGGAAGTAAAGAGCAGGGGATCTATTATGGAGTGTGATTTGTACCCAGGCCAGATGTTATAGCAGATGAAATTTGGTGAAATGACAGGTGAAATATAATAGTTGCAAAGACGTTTGGTTTTAGGGTTAGAACTTTTATCTCTGCCACTACTATGTTACTTAATATTTTTGGGAAAGTTGGTCAACAGGCACTTAGTTACAGTTAGATAGGAGAAATCAATTCTGGCATCTATTGTACAGTGGGGTGTCTATTGATAATATAACACATATGTATTTCAAGAAAAGCTAAAAATAAAGAATTTTGAATGTTCTTACTACAAGGAATAAATATGCTTACTCTGAGGTGAACATTACATAATGAATTTGTGCATAAGAATGCCACATAATATCCCCAAATATATAAATTTATTGGGCATCAGTTAAAAAGTGAAAGTAGCTGCTCTTTTTCTTACAGGGGTCATCTAAAGTTTACTCAATGTCATACATGTAAATATCAAATGTATTCAACACAAGAGAAGTCTCTTAATAATTTTCAAAATAATAATATTTTATTTCTGATAATAAAGCCATACTGAGTTGGGCACTGTGGAATGTGCCTATAATCCCAGCTGCTCAGGAGGCTGAGGCAGCAAGATCACAAGTTCAAAGCCAGCTTCAGCCACTTAGTGAGGCCCTAAGCTACTTAGCATGTTAAGTGCCCTGGGTTCAATCCCTAGTACTAAACAAACAACCCCTCCAAAAGCAAATAGAGGAATAGTTTTGAGCATTCAGGAAAACATGGCTGAAAATAAGGCCTAATTTAGAGATAAGGTCCAGCATATGAGAGAATAGTATTTTAATAATTAATTATAACTTTAATTGACATAATAATTTTACATATTTATGGACTACAATGTATGTTTTGTATACATGGAAAAATTCGATAATTAACATATACAGCATCTCAGGTGCAAAGTTTCTCAAGATCTCAGGAAGATCCGAACTCAGAGAACTGCCCCTGCCCACTATGCTTGTATCAATACCCTGACCCCCAGAACCTTAACACTTAAATGAGGCTCAAGTGTGGATGAGACTACTAATGTGTTGTTCTCTAATCCTAGAACCTGTATTTGTAAATCCATGAAACTAAAGAGACAACACTTGTCCCAAACTTATCCAACATATACCGATGATACAAGCATAGAATAACTACTGTAGGCATTCCTGTTCAAAAAGGAGATTTGAGACAAAAAATATTCCATAGCAATTATGAAATCAAGCTAGGCAAAGGTTAGAAATTGTGCAAGTAGGTCTCAAGGCTTGGAAAATTGAAACAATTTGGCTCTCACTCACAACCTCTTGCCTCTTGGCTCCAACTGAATTTTCTTTTCTTTCATGAAGGATACAAACATATTTGCCTCTAAAATGTGTTCCCAGCTAACTTCTCAGTGGTAGCATTTTTGGGAGCCTTTCTCATTTGATACTATTTCTGTTCCCTCCAGTCAAGTTGGCAATGTTTTTTCTGACAAATATTGCTAAAAAATATTGTGGACTTGCTATGAATTCACTGGGGTTTGCAAAAAAAATTGTAACACACCAAAAACATCTTTGACATAAGTTCTTCTCTACTTTGGATTCCTGAAATGGCTGAGAGAAAATACATCTAAGTATCCCAGAAGTCCTATTGTTTGATTGAGATTTGATCTTTCTTTTTTATGTTTTATTTGTTCTATTTAGTTATATTATAACTAATAATTAGTTATATTATCTCCTATCAAGTGTGAAACCCTTGGTTCAATTTCTAGCAGTAAAAAACAATTATAATGGACTTCAAGCACATGCTATAATAAAATAAGACTTTTGGGGACATTGAGCATGTGTCAATTTATTTAGTGGATCAGAAGGATGGAATAATGTTGTAGTCAGAGAAGCTATTCTTTGTGTTTTTCTTTATCAACATTTTATCCTATAGGGCATTTGCTTTCTTTCAGGGCTAATGTGCGAGAGTCTATCAGTTGTCCCTCTAACAAGCAGTTTGTATGATGCCTGAAATGTTTTTTAGCTTCCTTTTTATCAGTTAACCCCTAATACTTTTTGGCCCATTAAAGTTAATGTGATTACTTCCTCACTGTTCTCTCAAAAATTCTTTTGATGTGACTTGCCATAACACCCTTTTTGTAATTGTCTCTTAATTTTGGGGTCCTATATTAAGATGTAAGTCCTTAAAGGCAAAGATTCTGATTCATTTCCATTAATATATATTAACATGCGGGCACACAATAGATGCATAAGTTTTTTAAATGAGTTAATGAGAGTATTCTTGAATGAGCCACATGAGAATGTGGCTCCTAGTCATGAGGAAGGAAACTTCAGGGTGGAAGGGAGAGTTTTCACAGAGGTGCAATGTTAGTACTTTCTAATGAGAACAATATTTAATGTCAACAGAAGTGGGGGAGAACTTTTTTATATTTTACTGTCATGCATGTATTTTGTAGAAGAGCATATGAGTCATATTTGTTGCACACTAAATATTTATTGAGTTACTGAATAAATGGATGGAATTAAAGTAATAATTTTAATGCTATCTTTTGCATGTTCAATTACTCTATTATTGGCTTTCTGATTTCCCTTAAAATGGACCATGATTTATTTAAATAACGAGAAATGAATTAGTGTAGAATTAGTGTACTTCCATCAGCAAATTGCAACATCTATGTCCAAATACATGACAAAAGCAAAGATACATTTTTTTCAATGCTGCCTCTCTACAAGGATGAATCCATGGAGAACCAGGACAGGGATGTAAGATCTCACTCACAGAATTCCCATTTAGGGCCTGTAGTCACTCCAGGGACACAGAGATCCAGCCTAGTGTGATTATGAGGTCATGTCATTTCATCCCAGTCCCCCTTCCAGATCACCTCTATGGTCAGGGTCTCTTCAGCATTCTTTTTTCCATTTATGTGTGCAATTCTTCTAAATTCCTTTACACCCTTTTCTAGCTGATTTCTGACAATCAGCCACCGGAAGGACTCCACCAGCTTCCTGATTAAAGAAGACAAGGAAGGTACAGTAAATGCTCAACTACTTATTTTCTATACAACCTTTAATTTGAGATTTCTTTACCCTTTCATTTATACATACTTTCTTATTATGGCAGTGTAATTTCTAACCAAATTTTCCTCTTCAACTGGCCTGGGCTTTCACTAAGATAAGGGACATATCTGGCCATTAGTGTGTTAAAATAATTATAGAGATCAATAAACAAGAATCAAATGGCATAAATCATTCATTTGCATTTCAATTTTTATTTTGATATATAATTCAAATATCATAAATTAATGTTTTTATAGAGTCCTATGTAGTGAGCATCAGACCCAATGGTAAAAACTAAAAGCTTTTTCTCTCATCAGAAAAAAGGCAAGTGTGTTCACTTTCACCACTTATTATCAACATAGTACTGAAAGTTACAGACTGATTAATTAGGCACGGAAAAGAAATAAAAGGCATCTAAGTAAAAAAGGTAGAAGTATAATTATCTGTTTGCAGATTATATGGTCTTCCATGTGAAAAATCCTGAAGATTCCAGAAAAAAGCTATTTTAAATAGTGAATAGGAAATGCAGCAAAATAGCAGAATACAAAGTCAACATAGAATGTCAGTTGCATTTATATACAATAACAGTGAACAACCTGAAGAGAAAATTACAAACAATTCCATTTACAATATCAACAATCAGAATAAAATATTACAAGTTAACCAAGGACTTATAAAATAAAAACTGCAAAAAGTGGCTGAAAACAAGAAAGAAAAGATAAAACTAATGGCTATTCATCTCATGTTCATGGATTGTAAGTCAATATCATTATGATATCAATACTATAGAAAGTGATCTACAAATTTAATGCTCTTCCTTTCAGAACACTAATGATGATTTTTGTAGCAATAGAAAAACATATTCTAAAATTTGTATGAAATCTCAAAGGACTGTGAATGGCCAAAATATTCTTGAAAATGGATAGAGTTATAGGACTCACACTTTCTGATTTCAAAACGTACTATAAAGCATCAGTAATCAAAACAACATGGTACAGGCATACATAAAGACGTACTAGTAGGATAGGGTAGAGAACCTTGAAACAAATCTTCACATGTATGGCCAAATGATTTTTGACAAGAATGTAAAGACAGTTCAATGGGGGGTGGTCAGAAATGACAGTCTTTTTAACAATGAGGCTGGGAAAACTTGATATCTACATAAAGAAGAATGAAGATGGATTCTTGCCTAATGCCATATAGAAAAATTAACTCAAATTGAATGAAAGACCTAAATGTGAAACCCAATACTAAAACAAAATTAGAACAAAACAGGACAAATACTCATGGCATTGTCTTTGGGCATGATATCTTGGATAGGACATCAAAAGCACAGGATACACCACCAAAATGGGAGGCAAATTTGACCCATGAAAAAGTATTAAATTTTTGCACCAAAAGAAATTCTCATCAGATTTAAAAAGGTAATATAAAGGATGAGTAAGATACTTAGGGATTATATATTTGAAAGGGATTAAAATTCAGAATATATAGAGAACACCCAAAAGTCAGTAGCAACATCAAAAATCAAACAATTCAAAAAAGGGCCAAAATTGGAGTAGGCATTTATCCAAAGAATGTATACAAGTACTTGAAAAGATATTTATTTGTATACATTTTTTTCCAGATGTAGAATTCTTTGTCAAGAAATGAAGAAAGGGGCTGGGATTGTGGCTTAGCATTAGAGTGCTCGCCTACCATGGGCGAGACCCGGTTTGATTCTCATCACCACATAAAAATAAAGGCATTGTGTTGTGTCCATCTACAAAAAAGATTCTCTCTCTCTCTCTCTCTCTCTCTCTCTCTCTCTCTCTCTCCTTTAAAAAATAAATGAAGAAAGAGCCTACAGAATTGCCTCAGAAAGTCAAGGATTGAATGTTTTCTTTCATATGTGGAAACTATAGAAGAAAGAGGAATAAAATAATGAGCTCATGAAATAAAAGCATGAAGACAGATCCTAGAGATGGGAGAAAAATATTTGCCAGTTACTCTTTCAACATGGCATTAATATAAAAAAATATATAAAGAACTCAAAAAACTTAAAAAAACCTCAACAAATAGCCAAATCAAACTTTGGACAAAAGAACTAAATAGACATTTCTCAAAAGAAGAAATACAAACTGGCAATTAAATATGTGAAAAAAATGTTCAACATCCTTAACAACTATGGACTTGCAAATCAAAACTGTACTGAGATTTCATTTCACCCCAGTAAGATTGTCAAGCATCAGGAATATAATAATAAACACTTGCAATGTCATGGGGAGAAAGGAATACGTTTGTTATGCTTTAGAAAAAAGAATAGGAAAAAGTGTTGTGGGCTCATCATGGAGAGCTCTGGAGTAGTTTGAAACAAAAGACTAGATACATGGATATATAAGTAGTCCTAAAAGAACTTAGTGGTGAATGACAAAAAGTAAGAAAGAGATTGGTCAAAGAACATGGTGCATTTTATTTGTTATGCTTTAGATATGATGTCCCCCAAAAGCTCACATGTGAAACAATGCAAGAAGGTTTGGAGGAGAAATGATTGGGTTATAGCTTTAAACTAATCAATAAATTAATCCCTGATGGAATCAACTGAATGATAATTGGAGGCAAGTGGGTGTGGCTGGAGGAAGTGGTCCTTGGGGAGTGTGGCTATGGGGTACACATTTTTTATCTGGAGAGTGGAGTATCTCTGTGCTTTCTGATCATCATGTGAGCCACATGCCTCCATCACACTCTCCTTGCATGATGTTTTGCCTCACCTTGAACACTGAGGGATGAATCTAGCTTTCTATGGACTAAGAACTCTAAAACTGTAAGCACTCAAATAAACTTTCCCTCCTCTACAGTTTTTCTGGTGGGTCTTTTAGTCACAGTGAAAATGACTAAAAGTGAAATGCAGTGAAAAAGTTGACTAAAATAATGTTCATCATTGGTGGGACTGCAAATTGGTAAAATCACTTTGGAAAGCAGTACGGAGATTCCTCAACAGACTAGGGAATGGAACCGCCATATGATCAGCTGTTCCAGTCTTCACAAAATCATATACTATAATGATACACGCATTTCAATGTTTATACCAGGGCAATTCACAATAGCCAAGTTATGCAACCATTGTTGGTGTCCATCAACAGATGAACAGATGAAGAAAACATGGTACATATACACAAAGGAGTTTTATTTAGCCATAAAGAAGAATGAAATTATGTTATTTGCAGGTAAATGGACAGCATAATGCTAAGTGAAATAAGCCAGACTCAGAAAGTCAAAGACTGAATGTTTTCTCTCATATGTGGAAGGTAGACAGATAAAAGGAATAAAATGAAAGGAGCTCATGAGAATAGAAGGGTGAACAGTATAGTAAAGGACGAGTCTAGGGTGAGGGAGGAAGAGATGCCAAGGAGAAATACTGGGTATGGAAATTAACCAAATTGTCCTATGTGTATGTATGAACAAATCACAATGAATCCCACTTTTATATATAATCATAGTGCACCAATTAAGAAAGTAAACATGAAGAAGAGAGACCAGACGAGTAGAGGAAGACATTCAGAGGGAGGGAGGAGGGCAGGGGAAAGAGAGACACTGGGAAATGAATTTTATGTTATGTGCATTTTTCAGTATGTCACAATGATCCCCACTCTTATGTATTATTATTCTGCACTCATGAAAGTATAATAAAATTTTTGATTTTTTTCTATTGCAATTATTTCATGATAATTTTGTGCCTAGTATGCAAAAATGGTGACTGCAAATTGCCAATCTCCATTCAAACTTCCTTTCTATTTCATCTCTTCCATCTTGAATGGCAAAATGGGTGTTAATGGGGACATGGCTTAGGACCAGTATTGGGACCATATAAATACCCAGTGACACAACCCTTATGTTCTCATGTTGGCCTCCCTTGGAAAGAATGGGGAGACTGTTCATACCTGGAGGGCAAGAGGAGGACAAGCAAGGGTATAGACACAGCCAGGTGCAATGTGTACCACTTTCGAATGGCAAAAGCCAGTCCTCCAAGGAACATCTGCCTGATACTGTAGGAAGACATCATCAGGACTATTCCCACAGACTTCCTTTGGGATGTTGACCATTCTGACACTGGAAGAAAACATGTACATAATTGATTTAACAGTCAATTCAGGCATGGACAAAATTAAGGTCTCAAATTATTGACTTACTAAGAGAAAAAGCATTTGCCGTAATAGTCGTGACACACAACCCAGCCCAGAAGCGTAATATGCAGTAAATGAGGAAGGTGGGGGCGAAGGCTCCAGTGGTGTCAATGATGCCCAGCTGGAGTAAGCACCACTGGTAGATAGACCACCTTCCGCCCAAACCTAAGAAAGATTGGAAAACAGCTAAGCTTATTTTAGAACAAAAATAATATGGAGAAAACAACAAAAGAAAATAACTTGAGATTTAGTGTAAATGTTTAACAAGTAGGACATTGTACTTGAGGTCTGGTGGAATCACAATACTAGCCAACAACGAAAATCACAGATGTAAGCATCCCTGTCGGTTCATCTGCGAGTGATGCCAGAATGAGCATAAAAGCACATGGCATAAGAGGACCTTGATGCCATGTGGAGCCATATCAAGAAGAGAAAATATGGGAGGTGTCCAAAGGTCTTGGGAAATGTGTTTCAGAAGGCAACCTGGCAACCATTCCCTTTATTACAGGAAGTGATAAGAGGTCCACAGAGGAGAGAAAGAGGAGAGATAGAGAATAAGAAACAGAAGGGCAGATTACACAAAAATAATGAGAAATATTTGTGTCATGGAGCTGCAGGGAATGGGCTCATTCTGGAGTTAACTTGGACCAAGTTCCATGAGCTGATACTAAATTTTCAGCAATATTAATTGTTATGGTTTAGGTGTGGTGTCCCTCAAAAGTTCATCTGTGAGACAATGTAAGGAGGTTCAGAGGAGAAATGACCTAATTAAAATAATCACTGGTGGGATTTACTGGGTAATAACGGGAGGCAGGCAGAGTGTGGCTGAAGGAAGTGGTTCATTATGGGCATGGCTATGGAGTATATATATTTTTATCTGGTGAGTGGAGTCTCTCTCTGCTTTCTGATCACCATGTGAGCTGCTTCCCTCAGCCACACTCTTCGGCCATGATATTCTGCCTCATGTCAAGCCCTGAGGAATGGAGCCTGCTTTCTATGAAATAAGACCTCTGAAACCGTGAGCCTTCAAATATACTTTTACTTCCCTACAGTTGTTCTGGTTCAGCCCTTTAATCACAGCAGCAAAAAAGCTGACTAAAACATTAATATATGGACAAAAATTCAGCTGAAAATATTTGTGTATAATATTTGTTACTTTAGCAGTCTAAGTCATAAAAATCTTATGAAATATGTTACCTTCTGTAACAAATGTAGGTTCATGCAACATACATTGTTACTAAACTTGTATGATAGAATTCAGAATAGAACTGTCTTTTTACAAGTCATGATTGAGGACATGATGAAACAATCACTGGAAAACTGAGAAATGAAAACACAATAAGTAAAGTAAATAAATTCTCATGGTAATGGTTACTGGAGCGTCAGAAGGAGATATGAGCAGGTAGAGCACAGAGAATTTTTAGGGAGATACTTGGAGGGTGCCTACTTGATGTTATACTTTTGCCAAAACAACTAAAGCCATGTAACACAAAGGTTCTGTAACCGATGGTAACCTATGTACTTTTGTCAATACCATATAAATATTGGTCTATCAGTTATAATGAATATATTACACTAATGTAAGATGTTAATAATATGTGAGTTTGTTTGTGGGAGGGGTTATTGGGAACTCTCTGTACTTCAGACTCAATATTTCTTTATACCAAAAACTGATGTAAAAAATTAAAGCTTATTGCCAGGCATGGGGTGGTTCCTGGCTGTAATTCCAGTGACTCAGAAGGCTGAGGTTAAAGGTCAGCCTCAAGTTAGCAAGGCCCTGTCTCAAAAAAAAACATTTTTTTTTTTTTTAAAAAAAAGGCTGAGGGGAGGGGGGATGGTGGAGGATGGGAAAGGCAGCGGAGCACAACAGCCACTAGTATGGCAATATGTAAATCAATGGATGTGTAACTGATGTGATTTTGCAATCTGTGTATGGGGTGAATGTGGGAGTTCATAACCCACTTGAATCAAAGTGTGGAATATGATATGTCAAGAAATTTGTAATGTTTTGAACAACCAACAATAAAAAATTAAAAAAATAAAATAAAAAATAAAAAAAAGGCTGGAATCCTCAGTGGTGGAGTGCTCCTGGGTTCAATTCCAAGTACCACAAAATTAAAGCTTATTATTAAAAAAATTTTCAGAGTAAAGAGGACATACATTGCAATGTTAATATTAGAGTTAGGTGTGGTTTTAGGAATGATGTGGGAATCAAAATAACACTGGAAAAGAGAATAGGAAAAAGTGTTGTGGGCTCATCATGGAGAGCTCTGGAGTAGTTTGAAACAAAAGACTAGATACATGGAGATACAAATAGACCTAAAGGAACTTAGTGGTGAATGAATAGAAAGTAAGAAAGAGATTGGCCAAAGAACATGGTATATTTTATATAGATTTAAATACCAGCATACTCAAACATATTACATATTTTCTGGCATGTACAAATGTAAATAGTAAACACATGAAACATTTCTCTGTGGTGAAGGATGGGATTGAAGACTAATGGGAATTCATGAACATGAATGGGGATACACAGGGAAAAGAATTTTTGCCCAAGCCATTAAAGATATTGTAGATGGGTAGAAAGAAAAGACCTATCTTAGGGTAAAAGTAAATGCTATTGAAAAAGGAATAAAGGCATAGATGGATATTGCATTGAACATAATAAATAAATTTGGGTGTGTTTGAAATCTGAAAAAGAAAGACATCAAGACTGGAAAACTTGAGTGATCTTGTGAGAGAACAACACCTGTTCAGTTACAGTGATATAGAATGGCACACATGATGAGTTATTAAAATAGGCAGGTTTAAACTACTTGATATCACTGGGGTGTATTGATATTTCTTTACTGTCCTCTATCCTAAATTATTAATAATTACCTTTACTGGTTACAAAAATTACCTATTAAAGTCACTTCACAAGGACCATCATCCAGGTTAAAGGTCCAGTGATTTACCATCCCATCAGGCCCACGGTGCTACTCAACCCTCAGATTTTATAATGGTGATTATTCTCTGTATGTGTGCCTAGACTGCATGTGTGAAATGATGAACAGTATAAAAATATCTGTACTCATTTATAGGGTCTAGGTGGTTCAGAATATTGCCAAGGCCAGGAACATACTTTTAAACATGCAACTCTCCTTCCTCTCCCTTTGTTGAATTAACTCTTACTCATACACCTCACATTCTGCATTGGCTCTGCAGATTACTTCCTGAAACTGATATGATTTACATGACCTTTTCTATCCTCCTTAATGCAGCACAGTGAATTTTTCACAACAAATTGTAACTTCCAGTTTATGTATCAAGCACTAGTATTTGATTGTAGTTTCCTAGAGTCAGAAAGTGAGGCCAGTACACAGTTCAGAGCCTAGAGAGCTCAGCAAGATTTCTTAAATAAAGGAATGAATACTTACTGAAAACTTAATCTGACCAACAGTTCAAAAGAAAGTGGGGTGACACTCACCTGTCTGAAAGAAGGCTATATATCAGACTTCCCAACAGTGACCCAGTCATAAACAGAGTTTGAACCATTGGTTTTAATGACTGGGATTCACAAACCAGGTCCCACTGGAAGAGAATCAAAAAAGCACAATGGAGTTTTAGAAGATTTTAAGTCTTTAAAAATCTTTGCACTCCGTGGAAAAACTTCCACATATGATGTATGTGATCCTCTGCTTTGTGGATCCTGCCCGATCTCCAGCTTCACCTACAGTCACTCTCCCCTGGTCGCCCTTCCTCCACTTATTTCAGCCCTTCAAGTGCACTTGCCTTTCTCTTGCCTCATAACCTTCCAATATTCTGTACCTTTTTTCTACATGTCTTTATTCATTTTTACCTTCAGGACATCAACTCCCTTTATTCTATTAACTTATACAAATTCTTTGGCTACTACAATTTAAAACATATAAAAACACATTTTAAGAAATTTCAGATACCAAAAATTTGAAACTTTATTTTTTTCTCATCATCTAAGTGACTTAGGGTCCTGCCTTTGACTTTTCTTAGCAGTCCATACTTCAATTACTATAATATCTCTCATCCTTGGCCACACATTGAATCACTTAAAGAACATCAAAAACTCGAGGGCTTGCCTGTGCCCAGAGATTCTGATTTATTTGCTCAGTGTCAGTTTTTCAGCAAGTATTGAGAACCACTGACAGTAAAATATTCGATCACTTTTAAAATTATAGATATTCTTCACTAGATTAAATGATAATTATAGGTTAAATTCATTAACTCCCATACTATATATTCTCAACAGCATTGTAGTGTAGATAAGCAATTGCTACCTGCAGAAGGAAGGAAGAAAGTTTTAATTACAGTACACATCTGGGGACTAAATGTATAAAGCAAGCTTCTTCTTGGCATTACCTCCAAGCTCTTTGATCATACAAACAGTATATTTGGATGAGGCACCTTACCTCAGTTATGATGGTGGAGGGGAAGTAGCTTCTGTCATATACCCAGCCATCGACACAGGGCTCCGTGTCTGGCTCAGTTGTATTGGTGACAGTTTCATTGAGGTGAAGGAGCTGCCACTGGGGATGGATGAAGCGACGGCATTTCTCTGGTTTTAAGTTTGAGTCCAGTGGAATGGAAATCCTCAGGAGGGCATCTTGGCTGAGGGTCCCAGTGTCATTACCAGAGACAGTGTCATTGTCCAGAATCTGAACCCAGCAGCGATGATCAGGAATTGCTGCAGTGAAGTTCTCCAGTACAAAATGAGGGTATGTTAGGAGGTTGGTGATACAGAAGAAAACTAGCTGAAAGATTTGGAATCTCCCCAGGCCTCCAGCTTGATCCAAGAGCTCGTCAAAGGACATTGAGGCTGAACAGGGGATCACCTAAAGGAATAAATTTATGGAGGTAAATTCAGAAAGAGAAAATGCTTCCTCTCACCAAGACCTGTAATGTGGTGTTGATCCCCATTCAATTTTCTCCTTGAGGGGTTCTGTCTCACCGCTGCAAAATAATGGAAAGATCTCCTCAGAGCCTTTGGGTTTAGATAGGAAGACAAATTCAGTAAAGTTACAGAAATATTTGGCAAAGAGAATTCTACTTGCTGACAACTGAACCTGCTTGAAAGATTACTCTGTGAATGATTCTGATCTTTGAGCTTTCTGAGAAGTCAACAGTGGACTTTCAGTGGGTGTAATCTCCACATGACCCTAAATATAGCTTTCCATGATCTGTCCTTTTCAGAGAAGGAATATTGAAATCTCAAATGTAAACATGTTTATGATATTAATGTATAAACAGAGCATTGCTTTTTCTTGGTTAGAACTGAATTTTTGCTAAGTTACTGAAAAATATCTTTGGTTAAAATAAAGGAAAATGGAATATTGAATGTAAATGCTAACTGTTGGTATCTGAGATTCTGATTCAGTTTAAATAGTGACAGTGATTTTGAAGTTTTTGAAATAGGGAAATAAGAATAAGGTGCAGGGAGGAAAGAAACAGTACTTTTATGCCATAGTTTATTTAATCAGATTTATTGATTCATTCAAATAGCATTTTGGGCTAACTTTTAGACCTGGGCTCCCAGGTGGTGGTGGTGGTGTGGTGGACTCAAGTCTACTGGCTCCTATGAAGGTTGGCAAGGCTGATCTGGGCAAGGCCTGAGCTTTGGTGGGGGGTCTGCCAGTGGGTGGAGGTGGTCCTGGTTTAGGCATGTCAGGATGGACTCAGACCTACTCTGGGCCCTGGTTCCTGTGCAGGTTGGTGAGGCAGATCTGGCTTCAGTGTAACCATTCTTGCCAGCATTTATTATTATTTGCATTCTTGATGATTGCCATTATAAATTGAGTAAAATAAAATCTCAATGTTGCTTTGATATCCATTCTCCTTTTTGCAAGAGATGTTGAACATTTTTTTCATGTATTTGTTGGCCTTTTATATTTCTTCTTTTGAAAAATATGTGTTTAGTTCTTTTGTCCACTTATTGATTGGGATTTTTCCTTTGTGATAAGTTTTTTGTTCTTTATATATTTTGGACATTAATCCCCTGTCTGAGGAGTAGCTGGCAAACATTTTCTCCCATTCTGTAGGCTCTCTTTTAATGCTCTTAATTGTTCCTTTTTTGCATAAAGTTTTAATTTGATGCCATCCTACTTACTGATTCTTGGATTTATTTTTTGAGTCTTAGGGGTTTTGTCAAGGAAATTGGTGCCTGCTTCAGTATAGGAGTGTTGACTTTATGTTTTCCTCTAGCAGTTGCAGTGTCTGGTCTAATTCCTAGGCATCTGATACACTTTGAGTTGACTTTTGTCAGGGTGAAAAGTAGGAATCTAGTTTCACTATTCTACATATGGATATCCAGTTTCCCCCAGCAGTGTTTGTTGAAAAGATCATCATTTCTTTAACCTATCTTTTTTGCACCTTTTTGAGTATCAGATGACTGTATATCTTTGTGGTTTTGGTTTTATATCTTCTATTCTGTTCCATTGTTTTTTTTTTGTTAACTTTTTTTTGCTATTGTGACTAAAAGACCTGACAAGAACAATTTTATAAGAGGAAATTTTGTGTTTTGGGGCAGGGAGCTCAACATCATGGTGGAAGAGTGTGGTAGAGGGAAGCAGCTCATATGATAATCAGGAAGCAGAAGGAGACTCCACTTGCCAGATACAAAATATATACCCCAATGACACACCCCCAATGACCCACCTCCTGGAGCCACACCCTACCTGCTCCAGTTTGCTTTTATTGTTTCACATATGAGTTTTTGGGGGACACCTAATATCTAAATTATGCCATTCCATCCCTGGCCCTCAAAAGCTAATTCTTATCTCACAATGTAAAATACATATAGTCTATTTCTAAGAGTCTCCACGGTCACAAAAGTTGAAAAGTTCCCAAAAGTCCAAGTCCAAAATCTCTTGATATTCAGGACAAACTTGCATCATGAGCTCCTGTAAAAATCAAAAGTGATGTATAAGTATCCAATATATAAATGTACAGAGAGTTCAGCATGACTGAAATTTTGCTTAGCAAACAAGTTCTGTAGTTCCACACCTGGCATCTGGGGCATATGGCATGATGTTCTGTCCAAAGGGCTTGTTCAGTTCCGCTCTTGTGGCCTTGTTGGTTGCAGCCCAAGTGGCCTTTCTGTTGGTTTGACTCACCTTGATTGCTGCAGGCTTCCTCAGTGGATGTTTCATGGTATTGGCATTTCTTATACTTGAGGGTGTCCATTGCAGCTTTGGCTTCCTTTTTATATCTCCATGCATTGCATGCAGTGGGTGTCTGGAGGGACTCTGACCCTGCTCAAAATTTTCCTTCCACCCATACCTTTCTTTGAAATCTTGGTAGAAGCCTCCATGACTCCTGAACTCCAGTCTGTTGCATTTCTGCAGAACACGGTGATGGACACCAAGGTCTGCCACCATCTTGAGCAGTAGTCAAGCCTCCAGGGCTTGTTGAAAAAACTTCCTAGGCCTCCTTTTTCAAGAAAGGCACCCTACTGGTCTCTCCTCAAGATAATTTTTACTTTTACTTCCTTGAGTCTGAGATGGATATGACCTTGCCAGTTTCTGAGATGTCCTCAAGTCATCTTTCTTATTGTCTCTGGAAATAGTCTAGCATTTCTTTAGTGGATATAATGTCTTCAACAATGGCAACTTTCTTAGGCAACTTTACCCCTGCCTTTAAAGTTCAAGGTTTTCAAATCTTTCTGTTCTGCTTTCTGACCCTATCACAATAAATTCAGCTAAAAACTGCCAGTAACATCCATGCCATTTCCTGAATACTATGCTGCCTAGACATTTCTTCCACCAGCTAAAGGAATCCTCGCTTTTAAAATCAGCCTAATAGTCTCAGGACATGAGCAAAATGCAGACAACCTCTCAGCCAGAACATAACACAAATGGCCTCTATTCCAAACTCCCATAAAGTCTTCTTTTTCTGAACCCTCTTAAGCCCTGTCTTTACTGTCAATGTTCCTATTGACATTCTGGTCATCTGAACTCTCACTAGAATTAGCCATTAATCTTACAACATTAATTGCTTACAACAATCTAAAACATTCCTACTTGCAATGCTAAACATCTCAAAATTCTTCCCTTAAATTCCAAAAAGGTCCAAAAGCTTCTGAACCACGTGGTCACAGCAAAGACCCCACTTCTCAGTACCAAATTCTGTGTTAGTCAGCTAAAGACCTGACAAGAACAATTTTGAAAGAGAAAAAGTTTTTTGGGGGGCTTACAGTTTCAGAGGTCTCAATCCAAAGACAGCAGGCTCCATTCCTCAGGGCTCAAAGTCAGGGAGAATATCATGGTAAAAGAGTGTGGTGGAAGTAAATAGATCACATGATAATAAGAAAGCAGAGAGACTCCACTTGCCATATACACAATATATACCCCAAAAGCATGCCTCCCAATGACACACCTCCTCCAGCCACACTCCACCCACCTTCAATTTCCACTCAGTAATCCCATTAGGATATTAATTCACTGACTATGTAAAGGCTCTCAATATACAATCATTTTTCCTCTAAACATTGTTGCATTATCTCACAATGAGCTTTGGGGAGCCAATAATATCTAAACCATACCAATTGGTCTTCTTGCCTGTTTTTTGATGCCAATATTCCTTCATAATAAAAACTCTCAACAAAGTAGGTATGTCTTGAACTTACCCCAACACAATAAGGTCCATGTGTACAAACCAACTACTCAGATCAGACTGAATTAGAAAAAGTTGAAACTTTTTCTCTAAGACATGGAGAAATAAAAGGCTGTCCAATTCCAACAGTTTTATTTAACATAGTATTCAAATTCATAGTCATAAAATAAGGAGCATATAAATTGGAAAGAAAAATTCAAAATGTGCCTGTTTATAAGAACATAAACTAATATATAGCAAAACCTAAAGTCTCCACCAAAAGACTCTTAGAACTGATAACCCAATTTTGTGTTTTGTTTTGTTTTGGTACTGGGGATGGAACCCAGGGGCACTTAACCACTAAGCTGCAAACTCAGACTGTTTTTATTTAAAATTTTATTTTGAGACATGGTTTCACTAAGTTGATTAGGGCTTTGCTAAGTTGCTGAGACTGGCTTTGAACTTGTGATCCTACTGACTCAGCCTCCCAAGTTGCTTGTGATAAAGCAATTCTGTAAAGTGACATTATTTTACACACACACACACACACAGTGGTGACAGAGAATGGGAAAGCAGTGACTGAGATTGGGGATCTCTGATGACCTCATGGCTGAGGATTTGTGCAAGAGTCTTGTCAGCTTCAACCTTGATCTCAGGCACATATTTCCCTGGGAATAAATGAAATCTCATGCTATACAACCACAATGTTTCACTAACTCTGCTACTCCTGAGCCTGCCTGTTTAACAGTAACTGTAAACAATGGGCCTTCTTGAGTGCTACACAAATCTCCTAACATCGCACATTGCAACTGTGGATTACAATTATGGACAAGCTGTATAGATGTTTCTAGTTCTGTAACATTTCTGAATACAAAAAATAATGCTTGCATAGTCTTTAACCTGATAACGAGACATATATAAATAAAGATTGCTTGTGTAAGTCTTGAGATCTGCTTCTCCATCGGAGAGCAGCACTCCATCTGACCCCAGATTTATCTTCAGAATCTGCATCTTTATTTTTGTAATTGCTCTTTGCCCCTTGCCAGACCCATGAGTTTTAGTATACTGTGGCATATAAAACCAGTGACATTTCTATATGCCAATAGCAAACTCTCTGAAAAGGAAATTAAAAAATAATCTCTTATTATAATATTTTTTGTAGCTATTATAATAATTTTATAGCTATTATAATAGCTACAAAACACAAAACAGTTAGGAATAAATTCAACCAAAAATCTCTACATTGAAAACTATTCAAAAATGAATGAACCAGATGTGGTGGTACGCACCTGGCAATCTCAGCTACTCAGAAGTCTGAGGCAGGCTGATTGCAAACTCAAGGCCAGTCTCAGTACTTGAGCAAGACCCTGCTTCAAATACAAAAGATTTGGGAATGTAGCTCAGTTGTATGGTAACTGTCTAGCATGCACAATAAGTTGAATCCCCAGTGCTAGAAAAAAAAAAGAAAAAGATAAATGGGGGTGGGGGGGGGAGAGAGAGAGACAGAGAGAGAGAAAAGAAGAAGAAGAAGAAGAAGAAGAAGAAGAAGAAGAAGAAGAAGAAGAAGAAGAAGAAGAAGGAGAGGATGATGATGATGATGATGAGGAGGAGGAGGAGGAGGAAGAGGAGGAGGAAGAGGAAGAGAAAGAAATTAAAGAGGACACATACAAATACACAAATGAAAAACAAGTTCCTTGTTATGAATTAGAAGAATGATATTGTTAAAATGTTCATATTATTCTAAAATACATTAATTCCATCTCAACAGCTCCCACAGTCTTACCTAGTTCTGGAATCAACTCCTAAATCTGACATTCAAAGTCCCCACTAAAAATCAATTATATAAGATGTGGGTAAGATACAAATCCTGAGGCAAATAAGTCTTCAGTTGTGAACTTGTATAACCAAACAAGTTATGTGCTTCCAAAATACCACAATGGAACTGGCATAGGACACACATTTCCATTCCAAAGGGAAGAAATTGGAAAAACAAAAGGGCTACATGTTCCCCTGTAGTACAAAAAGCAGTGAGTTCAGTCCATGAGATCTGAAGTTTTGAGAACAATTCTCATTGACTTGATGTTTTCTGTCTTCTAGGTTCATTGGAATGGCAATGTCACCACAGGTTAGCTCTGCAGGTTGCCTCAGGCACTTTCTGGCAAGTCTCCACCCCCAAACTTCTCTTGGGCTTGGATTATGTCTTGGTAGCTCCAGACATATTTGTCCTTGGAATTGATGAGACATCCATATCCCCATTACAGGTACTCTTTGTATTAGAGATGGTGTGTCATGGATACTGTCAAAGTTTACTGCCTATGTCCTCTAGAATGATGACCACTGTAACTTCTGCTGCACTGGATCCATTTGAATTGCACATGGGACACCCAAGAAGCATGGTAACAGAATAAAGGAAGTGCAGGCTGTGATGTGTGGTGGTGCTACACAGAGTGCAGCAGTCACTTGTGGCTTCTCCATTTTGTTCCACGAGGCCCTTGCTCTCTGGGCCTATGATGAGAATGTCAGACCTGATTTCTGAATTTCCTCAGGAGTTATTCCATTGTTCTAAAGGATAGTACATGGGTTTATTGATAATGTTACCCCACCCAAATCTTATACTGCCTACAATACCCAGCTGAATTCCTACCTCCCCAAATTATTTACCTTACATGGCCTGTTAATCTTATTAAATATTTATTTATATTAATCTTATAAAAATATTTATTTTGCCACACCATTTGTATTCTCTCTTGAGTTGTCTATATCAGAAAGAAAAAAATAAAGGAACCACTAAAGAAGCATAAATAAGGGCTGGGGTTGTGGCTCAGTGGTAAATTTCTCACCTAGCACGTGTGAGGCCCTGGGTTCAATCCTTAGCACCACATAAAAATGATTTAAAAATAAGGGTTTTTTTTCCAAGTACAACTAAATAATAAATATTAAAAAAAGAAGCATAGGGCTGGGGATGTGGCTCAAGCGGTAACCCGCTCGCCTGGCATGCGCGGGGTGCTGGGTTCGATCCTCAGCACCACATAAAATAAAATAAAGATGTTGTGTCCACTGAAAACTGAAAAATAAATATTAAAAAATTCTCTCTCTCTCTTTTAAAAAAAGAAGCATAAATAGGTGACCCCAAATTTCTAGGAAATTTCTAGCCCTTTCCAGGAAGGACACAGATATTTCTCTTCTTTATTAGCCCATCCTTTCTCCTTGTTCTTTTACTTTGATGCTCAGGTGTTGAAAAGTTGATCCAGAAGCTTATTTCCCACTTCTCCTATTTTGACTAAGAACAAAAATCTCCTTTTCTGCTTAGTTGACACTTAGTATTATTTGTTCCATAATTCCAAGAAGGAAAAAGACCCAGTCTGGGGTTAAAATTTGGTAACAGATTTGGTTTCAAGATGATACATCATATGATCAACAAGATATTTCTGCTATGAGACCAACCCCCATTCCCCCAGGCCTCAGGGTGCCATCTGGAAAATTGAAAGACATCATAACAAACCCAGGGCACTTGATAGTGATTTGGAAGCCAGTGACACTAAGAGAGCCTTCTTTCAACTTTTCTGACCTCAGGATCTGAGCTTGGTTTCATATATTTCTGGTTATCATGTTTATCTACATAACCTGTTTTAAATGTGGTGTTTTCTTTTTGCTCTATTCAGGAAACTTGTTAATCTATATGTATTAGTCTTTTTTTTGGTCACTGTGACCAAAATATCCAACAAGAAAAACTTAGAGGTTAAGTTTATTTTGGCTCATGGTTTCAGAGGTCTCAGTTCACGGTCAGCTGACTCAGTTGCTCTGGGTCGTGATGAAGCAGAACATCATGGAGTAAGGGTATGGCAGAGTGAGCCAGGAAGGGAAGAGAGATGGAGATAGAGATAGATAGATAGATGATAGAGATGTTAGAGCCAAGGACACAATGTCATTCCCCACTTCCTTACTTCCTCCAGCCATGCCTCACCTGCCTACAATCAGCATCAACATCTGTTTTAATTTTTAATCCATCAAATGAATTAATCTACTGAGTAGGTTATACTCCCATAATCTAATCATTTCACCTCTGAGCCTGGCTACATTCTCCATCATATGAGCTCATTAGGGGACACCCAATATATAAGCCATAATACTATCTGATCCTCCAGATCAGCTTTCCTGTGCACTGTTTTCCACAACTTATATACTTCAAAATCATTTCTCCTCTTTTACTGATTCTACTCTCTCTTTTTGCCCAGGGTCTATCTTTGTCCCTTTCATGAAGGACCTTAGTTCCCTGAGGGGAAGAATCTGGGAGACTCTTTTTGCCTGTATCTGCTTGGCTCTGACCTTAATTGTAGTACTCTGGAAAAGAAGGGAAGGAGTGAGTTTTTACATAGTTTGGTGTAAAAAAAATGGGATATTCTAACCCAAAAGAAAGAAAACTTTATGTTACAATGCTTAAAATTATGCTAAAATTGTGGGGAAACTCCATAAAGAAGGTGCAGCTGGCACAGTTTTTAGAACTTGTTATTGAAATGGGAGGAAGGAAGCATGGGTTTAAAAATCTGGGAGAGACTTGGTAAAGAGGAGCTTATTAGGTATGTGGCCAAAGATTTAGACAAGATTTTTGTGGAAACTTTTCCTTTGTGGTCTTTAGTATGAGACTGTCTCAATCCATCTCAGGACAGCATAAATTGGTCAGCTTCTGATCTGATTTTTGCCTTTAAGAATACAGTTAATGGTTGCAAACACCTAACAAAAAAATCTTCAGCCAACTACACCTCTCCCTCCCTCATCAGATCTATCTCAATTTGTGAAGTTAGCACCACTTCAGCAGGTTAGCCCCACTTCAGATCACATGAGCCATTCCTTTTAAAACTCTTAAGGAGCTTAAATCTGCCTGCTCTATGTATGGGCAAGGCTCCCTTTGTTCAGTTTGTTAGAAACTTTTACTAATGAAGTCTTACAGTCTAATGATTGGATTTTGCTGGCTAAAGCAGTCTTTCAGGTGGTATTTAATGTGGAAATCTAATTGGATGGAGTTTAGTGTGGAACACATGAAAGAAATAGAGCCTCATGGGGCTTGATGTTACTCTGGAGATATTGACTGGAATTGGACAATTTTCTGATTTGTGGCATCAGTTAAATTTTGTTTACAAACCTGTTTACAAATAAGTATGTGTATGCTAAAAGGGCATGAAGAGAGTTACCTGCTAAGGGAGAGAAAACTGAACATTTCTCAGATCTGCAAAGAACCTGATGAGCTTTACACAGATTTTGTTTCTAGATTATACCAAGCTGTAAATCACTTAATAGAAGACCCTGATGCTGATGAATTATTAGTTAAATAGCTGGCTTTTGAAAATGCTAATAAGACCTGCCAAGGGGCAGTCTACCCTCATAGAAAGAAAGGGACAGTCTCATATTTTATCTACCTCTGTGCAGATATAAAGATTGCATATTCTCAAAGCATGGCAATAGCTGTAACACTGAAAGAAAATTTTCATTTTTTTTCACTGTTCAAGGTGTATTTGATATTTCAGTTGGTATGACACTTGGAAAGCTGGTTGCAATGTTCATTTGTAGATCTTTCTTTTACATTATATGGAAATGTACACTACAGATACATATAATACACAAAATAAAATCCTTTAGAACAGTTATATGTAAGACATGTGATATTGGATTTAACATTGGATCCCAGGATGTGACTGAATGAAAAAAAAAGTTGGACTAGGCATGTTTGATGAAGGAATATCACACAACATCCACAATGTTGTGCAACATTGGCAGTTGTATCTCAGAGATGATGGAACTATTTCACACTATTTTAGGACTACACAAGTTAAGTACTATCCAGCATCAGGATATTCATAGGATTGTACTGTCATGTGTAACTAATTAAAACAAATAAAAAAAAAAGAAAATTTTCAGTCTCCCTGGAAGACTAAAAATTCCAAAAGGGAGTGTTTTAACTGTGGCAAGCCTGGATAGGAGGCCAGAGATTGCTGGCAAAAGCCAGGACAAGAAATAAACCAGGGCTGAGTCTGCATTGTTGTGGTGGCAAGAATTGGGTCAATGAACGCAAATTGCAGTCAGATGTGAAAGGAGGATCTTTGATCCTTCAATCAGGAAATGGGAAAAGGGGCCTATCTAGGGCCCCTCAAACAGTGGGGTATCATTTCAGAGCTGCCGTACATTTCAGCACAGCCCCATGTCTCTCCATCTGAGACCTTTACAGGGCCATAAGTGGGAGAATGGCATTGGACCTCTGTTTCATCACCAAATATGTGTATTAACTTGGAGATGGGGCCTCAGGCCATTCCTATGGGAATTTATGGCCCTTTGCCCTCTGGCACAGTGGGACTTATATTAGGAAGAAGTAGTTTGACTATGAAAGGATTTCAAGTTGATCAATTCAGATTTTACCAGAGAGATAAAATTATAACTCAAATAGTTCCATTGTTCAAGTACATCCAGAGATTACCATAGCTCAAATTCTTCTTTTGCCTTATTATTCAAATTAATAGCTGGAACACTAATGTAAAGCACTTACAAACAGACGGGTGTAAAGGTAAAGAAAAAATTTTACCAGTTAAACCAAGAGATGATAAAGGTCTGGGTTGTCAGACAGGGCATACTGGACTCAATTAGTTAAGCAAGAGCAGTCCCATTTGGATCTTAAAATAAATTGAATGATAAATAAGGGTGTGATTGATACAGGATCAGATATGTCTGCTATTTTCACAAGGCCTTGACCTAAAAGATGGTCATTACACAGGGCCCCTGCTGACTTAGAAGGTAGGGTCATATTTCTAAACCTGCAGATAGTGCTCAGTATCTTTAATGGCAGGATGCTGAAGGTAACAAAGGCTCTTTCAAACATTATATCCTTGAGATATATCCTCCAGTAAATTTATGGAGCTGTGATGTAGTAAGCAGCATGAGAGTTTTACTGATGTGTCCTACCACAGTGGTTACTTCTCAAATGCTTAATCAAGGATTTAGGCCCACTAGGGGGTTGGGAAAAAAACCAACAAGGAAGTTATTTACCTGTGGCACAATCCTTTTGAAAAGGATGATATGGATTGGAGTATTTACCTAATCCATCTTTTTGGTAGGGGCATTGATTTTTTTTCTCTGTCCCAGAAAACAGCAGAAAAGATTAATTGGCTGTCAGATGATTGTGTCTGGGTTGATCAATGGCCCCTTATAAGGGTGAAACTTCAAGTGGTTCATATGCTAATGCAAGAATAGCTTCAAGTTGGTCATATTGAACCTACTTTTAGCCCATGAAATACTCATTTTTGTAATAAAGAAAAAATCTGCTAAATGAAGATTGTTACAAGATCTCAGAACAATTAATTGGACAATGGAGTTAATGGGTGCTTTGCAGCCTGGACTTTTCTCTCCTGCAATTATTTCTTTTAATTATCATTTAATAATTATAGACTTAAAAGGTTGTTTTTTCACCATACCTTTACACCCAGCCATTTGTAAGTGCTTTGCATTAGTGTTCCAGTTATTAATTTTAAGAGCCAGTTAAAAGATATTTTGGAAGGTTTTGCCACAAGGAATGGCCAATAGTCCTACTTTATGTCAGACTTCTGTAGCTCAAGACATTGCTCCAGTGAAAGAGTAATATCCTGATGCAAATATTATTAATATGAATGTCATACTTTTGGCACATCCTAATTCAGATATGCTTTTAAAAATGCTTGCTCACTTAGAAACCTCACTTACCACAGAGAGTTTATGCATAGCAACTGAAAAAGTACAAAAGGCTATACCCCTTTCCAGTATTTAGGCAGCTTAATTAAAGGATGCATGATTCATTCACAGAATTTACAAATCAGAACTGATGTTTTACCTACCTTTAATGATTTTCAAAAGTTGCTGGGGGACATCAATTGCCTGAGGGCCAGTCTAAAATTATCCATTGTAGCTTTATTACCTTTGTGGTACCATTTTCAGTGCAACAAAAAAATTGGCTTTTGCAATCTTCAAATTCTTGCAATTTTCAAAATTTGATAATTTTCCTGGCCAAGTAGAAAATCATTATCTTCATGATAAGATTACTTAATTGGCTACTTTAGCTTTATTTCTTTTCTAAAGATTTTATGTACTCAGCCAATAGCTGGGGCAGTCAGTGTTTACTTGCTGGTTCCAGCTTAGGGAAAGCTGGTTTCTATAGCCATGCTCATTCTGAAGTGGTGCAGACTCCCTGTATTTTTACACAGCAAGCAGAGATTCAAGCTCTTATTTGTGCCTTACTTCATTTTTATTTCTTTCTTTCTTTTTTAGAGAGAGAGAGAGAGAGAGAGAGAGAGAGAGAGAGAGAGAGAGAGAATTTTAATATTTATTATTTTTTAGTTTTCGGCGGACACAACATCTTTGTTTGTATGTGGTGCTGAGGATCGAACCTGGGCCGCACGCATGCCAGGCAAGCACGCTACCACTTGAGCCACATCCCCAGCCGCCTTACTTCATTTTTCTAATGAGCCAATTAATATCTACAGTGACAGTGCCCATACAGTAAGAGTTTCATTCTGATTTTATCATGGTGATGAAGATATATTTGGTAGACAGAATTAACTGATTTTGTTCAAGTAAATTTTTGAATGAATAAAAGAATGTTAAGGGCTTACCTCTAAGTATTTTATATGGGTGACTAGATAAATATGAGTTCAGTTAATAAAGACATCAAGAAAATGGAGCAATAATAAGGGCCAGGGCCTGAAAAGAAGATAAAATCATTGATTCTCTTAAAATGTTCTAGATATATATTTTTTATTAATTTAAAAATTTATTTTAATTAATTATACATGACAGTAGAATGAACTTTGATGTATCATATATAATGGGTTATAATTTCTCATTCTTCTGGATATATATCCCACCAGTCATACAGTTACATACGCACATAGGGTAATAATGTCTAATTCATTCTACTATCCTTCCTCCCCCCACACTCTCCCCTCCCTTCACTCCCTTCCATCCAATCTAAAGTAACTATTTTTTTCCTGGTGCCCTCTCTCCCACACCCCATTGTGAACTAGCATCCTCAAATCAGAGGAAACATTGGGCTTTTGGTTTTTTGGGATTGGCTTATTTCATTTAGCATGATATTCTTCAGCTCCATCCATTTACTGGCAAACACAATAATTTCATTCTTTTTAAAGGCTGAGAGTAATATTTCATTGTGTGTGTGTATGTGTGTGTGTGTGTGTGTGTGTGTGTGTGTGTATCACATTTGAAAAACTCATTCATCTGTTGAAAGGAACTTAGTTTGGTTCGGTAGTCTAGCTATTGTGAATTGAGGTGCTGTAAACATTGATGTGGTGGAATCATAGTAATATGATTTTAAGTCATTTGGGTATAAACTGAGAAGTGGGATAGATGGGTCAATTGGTGGTTCCATTTCAAGATTTTTGAGGAATCTCCATACCACTTTTCATAATGGTTTTATCAGTTTGCCTTTCCATCAGCAATGTATGAGTGTACCTTTTTCTCCATATCCTCACCAACACTTATTATTGCTTGTTTTCTTAAGATAATTGCCATTCTGACTGGAATGAGATGAAATTTGAGGGTAGTTTTTATTTGCATTTCTTTAATTGCTAAAGATGTTAAACATTTTTTCCATATATTTGTTGATTGATTGTATTTCTTCTATGAAGTGTCTGTTCAGTTTTTTAGCCCATTTATTGATTGGGTTTTTTTTTGGTGTTAAGGTTTTTGAGTTCTTTATATATCTTAGAGATTAATGATTTATCTGAGGTGCATGTGGTAAAGAATTTTTTACATTCTGTATGCTCTCTCATCCATTATTTTGTTTTCTTTGTTGAGAAGAAGCTTTTTAGTTTGAATCCATCCCATTTATTTATTCTTGATTTTACTTCTTGTGCTTTAGGAGTCTTGTTAAGGAAGTCAGATCCTAAGCTGACATGGCGAAGATTTGGGTCTATTTTTTCTTTTATTAGGCGCATTGTCTGTGTTCTAGTGCCTAAGTCTTTAATCCTCTTTGAGTTGAGTTTCATTCAGGGAGAGAGATAGGGGTTTAATTTTATTTTGTTACATGTGTGTGAACGTCTAGAGCGTTTGGGTCCCTGGGTAAGGGTCACGAAACAACCGGGACACAGG
Organism: Marmota flaviventris; assembly: GCF_047511675.1. Taxonomy (NCBI): domain Eukaryota; kingdom Metazoa; phylum Chordata; class Mammalia; order Rodentia; family Sciuridae; genus Marmota; species Marmota flaviventris. The sequence goes on along the minus strand of NC_092506.1, from coordinate 9,837,453 downwards.
GGATGCAGAGCCAAGGCAGCAATCGCAACTGCATGCTGAAGTTTATTTGCAAGTTCCTTTTATACACTTCTTTTAACAAAGCAAGCAATTCTTCAATAACACTTTACCCACATTGTCCAAATATCATGCCTCAGCGGATACATAGAGCTAGATTCAAATTGTTCCTGTTTGTTTGATAAGTACCCTCCTAAAGTTCTTTGTAGACATTATCTACTCCTCTGAGGATGCATTTGTTTCTTCAGAATGTACTGTTCCCAGGATAAGTATGCAGGAAGCTTCTTCCTCTTGGCCAAACCATGCAGAACTTGTGACTTGCGATAAGGGGCAGAGAACTTTTCCTCCTCCTAGCTGAGGTTTGCCTCAGCTGACCCAAATCACAGCCACAGCTCTTGCAAAAAGTCAGGCCTGAGGGAGCTAAACTCTGCACACTTAAACCCCAACAATTCCTTCTTTTTTCTTTTGCTTTTCTAAAACAGCTTTCCACAAAGTTAATATAGCGTTTTGAGATGGTCTTATGCACATGCAATATATAATTATAAACAGGATAATAACTAAGCATAACACTATTCCCACTCCTCCAGCCGTATGGGTAAGACTTTGAGCAATTCCTTTGGGATCTAATCCCTCTAACTGTTTTAAAAACAATTCAGCTATTTGTGCAGCATCATCATGTTGAAACCCTTTTCCAAAAATTTCAAATACATCCTTTTGTAAAGAATCAATCATTAATTGAGCTGTATCATTACCATCGAGATAATTTTGTATGATACTCCATTCGTGTAAGCTTTGATTATATTGTACATTAGTTATACAGAAAGAAGTTGAATTCCAGTCACATTTTAATCTAATTTCTTGTTCTAAAGTGAGTATCTTTTTTCCTAACCAATTAACTGTCTGTTTTAAAATATCTATTTGAGTTTGAAGTCTAGAATCAATTTGAGTCTGGGATAGCCATAACTCATGTGAATCTTTATGCCATTCCTCAACAAAATGTTTTGTTTGTAAAGAAGTATGTAAAGCTATCCCTGAAACTGTAGCAACTGTAGTCACTGCAATAAGACTTAGAATTACAGCAACAACAACTCCCACAAACCGTTTAGTACGTTTTAACAATTGTCTAAAAAATTCCAAAACCAAAGTATTTACAGGATCTTGGGACCATGGTCTTTGTAAGTTCACAGGAAGCCAAATGTGAGAGCGCTGTTGTAACAGCATAATGGAATAACCAGGAGGAATAGAAACAGATGTATTAATACAGGTATACAATTTACAATTAAAGCATAAAATTCCCTCATCAAAAGTAACATTTCCAATTAAGAACAGGTATGGCATGGGCACACATGTGGTTATACTATACTCTTTAAATACAGTAAAATTATAAGAAGCAGCAGATTGACTAGTCCCAGAAAAAGAGCCATTAGACAAAATTACAGGTTTAATTGCAGCAGCAATTTTCCATAAATGTGTTTGTAAATGATGAGGGTACTGCACTGAAGCCAAGCGTGGATCAGCAATTCCGCCATCACCCCAGGCCATCAATTTGTCGTTCCAAATGGTTTCATTCCATGTCTCTTTTGGCTGGATTCTGTATGTAGAAGATAAATCACAAGCAGTAATATTCCATTCTGAACAATTTTTTAAGAACATCCCGTAAGGACCCCACATGATAATATTCTGAAATATCTTCCCAAATTTGCCTAAACATTCCTGCCATATGAAAGGGGAGTATCTTAAGTCCTGATAAGTAAAATCGGGGCACTCAGGGAACATAGGATATTTTTGTTCAGTTATATTATCCCAGGTCATATTGACGGACCATGCAGATAACTGTTATAAACGTGTTCGAGAACTATTACTCCAATTTCCAACTAGTATCCAATGTTGCCAATCTAATTGCAAGCAAGGAGGAACGCCCAAGCATATAGGTTTACTGTTATTATTCTTATAAGTAAAATTAAATGGTGTTCCATCATTAATATTCATATATGTTAAATTGTTCCAAGGGGGAGATAAAAGAGCAGGAGAAGTATATAAGGTAATATCTATGTCTCCCCAAGTAACAGGTTCCAGCAAAGGTGGATTGGGAATATAGGCCCAATAGTGAGTATTATTATTTTGTACCTCAGAAGCGGAAGACACTGTCAATAATGCACACATAGCCAGAAATAAATTTTCTGGGGTGCAATTCTTCCCTGTTCGTTGAAGCACCTTCTGCCCTTCCCCACTCAGCTTTTTAATTTGACCCCACGTAGGTAAGGGAGAGAAATTAAGACGTCAACGATGTCGGGCCCCAAGATGAAGACGCGCCATTGCTGCCACCGGAACATCAAGCTCAGGATCTTGATTCCTCGGCTGGGGTAGTGGATAGGGTGCCCCCCTTGGTGCCGTTCTGATTGTGACGGGTCTGGATCCACCGCCCTGGGAGCCACTGCCGGTGTCCATTTTCTGTTGAAACATAAGCATAGCCCTTTCCTCTATAAAGTAAAATCCCTGGCTGCCATTCAGCATCTGCTGCAATTTTTATCCAAATTGGTTCATGAACTGTTTCTAAGGTTTTTTGCTCAAAATGTCGTTCTGCTTTTGTCAATATTTCTCCTTGTGGAAGATTAAGAAAATTTAAAATAAATAAGGCTTGATGTAACAATGCTTTAGGTTGATTTTGTAAATGTCTAAACAAGTGCATATTTAAATCTGTCATTTTCCTCCTTTTTAATTTGTGTTTTAAGCGTAGCATGTACACGTTCTACTAAAGCTTGTCGTTGTGGATTATATTCTATTCCAGTTAGATGAACAATATCATATAATTTGCAAAAATCTTTAAAATTTTTACTAGTATAAGCTGGACCATTATCAGTTTTAATCATAGCGGGAATTTCCATAATAGCAAATGTTTCCACTAAGTGTTGAATAACATGACGGGTGGTTTCTCCAATTTGAGCCGTAGCCCACAAAAATTTAGAGTATGTGTCAATAGTAACATGAACACAAGAATAACGTCCAAACAAGGGAACATGTGTAACATCCATTTGCCATAATTCATTAGGTTGAATCCCTCTAGGATTTACTCCAGAAGGTACAATCCTAAGATGTAAAGGTCGACAAACTGGGCAATTTTTAATAATTTGTTTTGCTTGTTTATATGGAATCTTATATTTAATGTGTAAATGTCCGGCATTAGAATGAAACAGATTATGTTCTTCTTGAGGAGTTTTGAACATCACTAATTTGTCTACCTGAGCATTACCATATGTCAAAAATCCTGGTAATTTAGAGTGTGATCTAATATGATCTATAAATATGCGAGCATTACGAGCTTGTAAAAGTTTTTGTAAAGTAAGAAAAAGATTTTGTAGAGTAGGTTTATTAGAATAAGCTACTGCAGTAAATATATTTTTAACTACTCCCATCGTGTATGCAGAGTCAGTAAGAATGTTAATGTCTTGATTATCAAAATCATTTAAAACTTGAATGTCTGCAAATAATTCATTTTGTTGAACAGATTGATAGTTTGTTATTTGAACCCAATATTGATTCTCTGTCCAATAAGCACTTTTAGTTTTTGATCCATCAGTAAACACAGTAACAACATTGTCTAAAGGATATTCACTAATAATATTATTGATTACAAATTGTTGACGTTTTAACATGTCCCATAATTTGCCCTTGGGGAAATGATAGGAAATACCTCCGGTATATTTAGCCAACGCTATTTGTAGTATTTCAGTCATTTGTACCAAGTAAGTCCATTGGTCTTTAGGTAATGGGGTAATTATGTGAGAAATGTCATTGCCCATCAAAGTTATACTTCTCTGTCTTCCTTGTTCAATTAATAATGCGATCTGGTTAGCATATGGCATAATATTTTTGGAGAATCTATGTTTTGTATAAAGAAAAGTGTTAGAGTCAAACATTTAACTCAACAAAAATAAGAAACATTTTTGATTTTTCTGTTAGATGTAGATTGTTTCTCCTTTTGCTAATGAATGTTTTTTAGCTGTAATATCCTTGAGCTGAACAAATAAATCACCTTGAGTACATAAGGAAAAATAAACATATGTTAAATGGATAAATTACATCTTTATTAGATTATTTTTACTTTTAATATTTCAGAAGCTTAGAGATTTAGAGTATTTTTACATTAACTGCAAGAAAAATTAAAGGAGAAGTTCCTTTTGCTATGGTTCAAGACAACAGGGAAGGAGAGATCACAAGAAAGAGAAATCAAAATTATTACAATTGAGAAATTATTTTTCATTAAGTTTTACCATGGTGCCACCTTCATTTTTACATAAGCATGGTGGCATAATTTAAGCTCAATAAATCGGAAATCTTAATATTTAAAATTTATTTTGACTTTCATTTATCACCATATTAACAACCAAAAGAATTAGATAAAACACATAGGAAAGGGTAATATTAAACCCACCATGTTGAGTTGATTTATTGACATATTAACTCATTTTTATATAGAAAAGGGATAGTGCATCTCAGTTTGCTTACAAGCTAGGAGATCACTTAAAATTTTGCATTTCCTAACTGCAAACAGAATATAGCACTTACAACAGGTTATAAATAAACTGGTTTTCAAGCATAGAGTTAGCCCCAACGATAATACACTATTTAAAAAGACCTAAGGCAATGAATTCCATTTCCAATGGAAAAAAAGAACTGTGCAAACAAGCTTAAAATTACTTTTTTTGTGCCAGTGTTATAAAATGTAGCTTTTAATAAAACCTTGACCCAAATGCCATTAACTTTAGAAAAAAATTTGGTGGAGAGAAGAATGTTATTTCATTTAGGAAAAATAACCATTATCTTTTTTCTTAATCTTTAACACACACAATTTAAATATATATAGTTGCTTTAACACTTTACATAATTCCTATGTACTGGAGCAATAATAAGGTCTAATTTTGTCCCAAGCTTCTAAAGTTATTTCCTTCAATTGCTCATGAATCTCAGGAGGAATATTAATTTGATGTTGAATGTCATCATACATACCAGTGCCAGATAACATAGGGTATCCTATGGCACGAATAACAGGGTTTTGACTGTTACCATTTTCTCTAGCCTTAGTGGCACATCCTTCTAAAAACCACATGTGCCATTGAAGATATTCAGGTTCCTGTAAAAGAGCACGGCTCACAATCTTCCAATCCTCAGGAGCAAAATTATTGTAATGCGTAGCAAAAGCATTAAGCAATGCTTTTACATAATGGGATTGAGGTCCGTACGTTGTCACTGCCTTTTTTAATCTGCTAATATGATCAATATCAATCCCCTCATACCAAGGTGGATGTGCCATTCCATTAACTGGATCAGGCCTGATTATAGGAAAAGCAAAGAAAGGAGTTTCGTCCTCATCGTCAGAAGGTTCTGAGTCCATTTCCTGGAGAGCCTTTAAAGAAGCTGCCAAAAAAGGATTGGTGGCCGGAGGGGCAGAGGGCCTGGTTCCCGATAAAGGCTTAGGGTCCATTTTAGCTTCTAATTTATTAAGACGTCCCAAAACCTCCTCCATAACAAGTTTGAATTGCTCCGAAACGGAGTGATCATCAATCATTGTTTTTACTTTCGTTTTCTTTTCCGTAGCAGTACCAATTAAATCAGCAGAATTTTGTGAAGAATTATGAGTCAATTGTTGCATATCTTTTACTACCTCTTCTTTTTCGCTAACATCCAGAGGGAGATCTAAAATAGAGGGAGCTAACTCCTTTTGTAAGTTGCCAATTAACTTTTCTTCCTCCATAGCTTTAAACATTGTATATAAAATAGACCAGATAGACCAAAACCGAATTGGAATTTTTTCACCTTGCCTCATGGCCTTTTCAACATTGTGACGGACCCGTTTCCAATTATCTACATCCATAGATCCTTCCTCCGGGAACCAGGGATTCCATTCCCTGACCACCTTAAGACACATCTCTATATCAGAATGGGAAATGTTAATACCATAGACAGCAAGTGAATGCCTAAGAATACGTAAAAAAGGAGAAGATGAAGATTGTCCCATCACCCTGTAATATAAAGAAAAATAACTTACCCTTCCTGACAATCCAACAGGGTCCCTGTTCGGGCGCCAATTGTGAACGTCTAGAGCGTTCGGGTCCCTGGGTAAGGGTCACGAAATAACTGGGACACAGGGGATGCAGAGCCAAGGCAGCAATCGCAACTGCATGCTGAAGTTTATTTGCAAGTTCCTTTTATACACTTCTTCTAACAAAGCAAGCAATTCTTCAATAACACTTTACCCACATTGTCCAAATATCATGCCTCAGCGGATACATAGAGCTAGATTCAAATTGTTCCTGTTTGTTTGATAAGTACCCTCCTAAAGTTCTTTGTAGACATTATCTACTCCTCTGAGGATGCATTTGTTTCTTCAGAATGTACTGTTCCCAGGATAAGTATGCAGGAAGCTTCTTCCTCTTGGCCAAACCATGCAGAACTTGTGACTTGCGATAAGGGGCAGAGAACTTTTCCTCCTCCTAGCTGAGGTTTGCCTCAGCTGACCTAAATCACAGCCACAGCTCTTGCAAAAAGTCAGGCCTGAGGGAGCTAAACTCTGCACACTTAAACCCCAACACATGTGGATATCCAATTTTCCCAGCATCACTTATTGAATAGGCTATCTTTTCTCCAGTGAATCTTTTTCATGCCTTTGTCTAATGTGAGATAACTATTTGTGTGGGTTTATCTCTGTGTCTTCTATTCTGTACTATTGGTCTATATATTTGTTTTGGTGCCAATACCACACTGTTTTTGTTACTATGGCTCTGTAGTATAGCTTAAGAACTGGTATTGTGATGCCTCCTGCTTTTCTCTTCTTGCTAAGAACTGCTTTTGCTATTCTGTTTTTTTTTAAAATTTTTCGAATATTTCATGATTTTTTTTTCTATTTCTATAAATAATGTAATTGGGATTTTATCTTGAATTGCATTAAATCTTGTTTAATACTTTTGGTAGTGTGGCCATTTTGACAATATTAATTCTACCTATCCAGAAGCATGGGAGGTATTTCCATCTTCTAAATTCTTCAATTTATTTCTTTAGTGTTCTATAATTTTCATTGTACAGGTCTTTTACCTATTTTGTTAGATTGATTTCCAATTATTTTATTTTAATTTTTGAAGCTATTGTGAATGGGGCAGTTTTCCTAATTTCTCTTTCAGTAGATTTTTCACTGATGTATAGGAATGCATTTAATTTATGGGTGTTGATTTTATAACCTACTACTTTGTTGAATTCATTTATGATTTTTAGAAGTTTTCTGGTGGGATTTTTTGCTCTTCTAAACATAGAATCATGTCATCAGCAAATAGTGTTATTTTGAGCTCTTCTATGCCTATTTATATCCCTTTAATTTCTTTCTTCTTTGTAATTGCTGTGACTAGAATTTCAAGGACAATATTAAATATAAGTGGTGAAAGAGGGCATCATTTTTGCGTTCCACTTTTTAGAAGGAATGCTTCCAATTTTTCTCCATTTAAAATTATGTTGACCTGTTTAGTATAGATAGATTTTATAATATTGAGTATGTTCCTATTATCTCTAGTTATTCTAGTGTTTTGAACATGAAGAAGTGCAGTATTCTGTCAAATACCTTTTGTGCATCAATTGAGGTGAACATATGATTCTTGTTTTTGAGTCTACTGATGTGATGAATTACATTTATTGATTTCCGTATGTTGAACCAACCTTGCATCCATGGGATAAACCCTACTTGATTATGGTGCAATGTCACATTCCCCATGACTAAAACACTCACAGTCACTCCAGGTGAACTGGGCTGCATGAAATAATCATATAAGAGACAGAGTTGCCTTTTACTTTGGGGTCCTGTGACAGCTCCTCTGACCTGAGGGTGTCACAGAAAGAGAGCGAGTGAGCATGTGCTAACCCCTTTTATTGAGGAGAAGCCATTCAAATGAGGCAAAGGGTCAGGTTTCAAGGGGTTGAGTCTAGCTTCATGGTGTCTGCTGTCAGTAGGTTGACTGAAATCTAGGAAGGCCACACCCAAAGGCAGAGTAAGAGGAGACACACAAAGGGCGTTTCTATGGAACATTCTATTCCAAACAGGGCAAAGGGGCTGGATTACAAAGGAATAGGTGAGTGTAGCTCAACCCCATGGTGACATGCCTACATATGAAGACATGCCCTCAACTTCCTCAACTGGGACATCGCCCAAGTCACTAGTAGTGATTGGTCAAAGCCTCTTGCTTCAGGATGGAAGGAGCGGGTCATTCAGAGTGGCTCCCCACAGTGCACTATCTTTTTAATATTTTGTTGTATGTGATTTGCCAGAATTTTATTGAGAATTTTTGTATCTATGTTCATCAGGTATATCGGTCTGAAGTTTTATTTCTTTGATGTGTCTTTGTCTGGTTTTAATATTAGGGTGATACTGGCCTCATATAATTGGTTTGGAAGGGTTACTTCCTCTTTTATTTCAAGGAATACTTTGAGGAATTTTGTTTTTAATTTTTCTTTGAAGGTCTGATAGGCCTCAGCTGAGAATCCATCTGGCCCTGGGCTTTTCTTGATTGGTAGGATTTTGATGACATTTTTCTATTTCATTACTTGTAATTGATCTGTTTAAATCATGTATGTCCTCCTGATTCAGTTTGGGTAAGTAATATGTCTCTAGAAATTTGTCAATGTCTTCAAGTTTTGCTATTTTACTGGAGTGTACATTTTTAAAATATTTTCGAATTATCTTCTGTATTTCAGGAGTGTCTGTCATGATATTTCCTTTTTCATCACATATTTTAGTAATTTGAGTTTTCTCTCTTTTTATTTTTATTGGCATGGCTAGAGTTTTATCAATTTTATTTATTGTTTCAAAGAACAAATTTTTTGTTGTATCATTTTTTTTCAATTGTTTCTTTTGTTTCAATTTCATTGATTTTTAGTTCTGATTTTTATTATTTCCCATCTTCTACTGGTTTTGGTGTTGGTTTGTTCTTCTTTTTCTAGGGCTTTGAGTTGTAATACTACGTCATTTGTTTGTTGACTTTTTCTTCTTTTAATAAATAAGCTCAATGAAATAAACTTTCCTCTTCGCACTGCCTTCATAGTGTCTCATTTTGATATGTTGTATTGGTATTCTCATTTATCTCTGTCGCGACCCCTTGCCCGCAAGGAAGACGCAACTCAGGAATCTTCTTTCAGCAGTTTATTCAGGTCCTTGATATTTCTTCTTCCTCTCTCTCGGATGCCCCTCCCAGCCTTAATAAAGCATCTCAAGCCCCAATGCAAAGCTGCCACGTGGAGCTTTCTCATAGGGTGATAAAGGATTACGTGCCAACTCTCCAAAAAAGGAGTTGTTTATCACAGGCCACAGTGGAAGCCGGCACCATCTTCTAATGGCAGCCACGATCTATAACAATGGCTTACCACATATCTCTATTTTTAAAAAAATTTCATCCATGATTTCTTCTGTTATCCATTCATAATTCAATAGTAGCATGTTATAGACACTCCAGGAGTTAGAGTAGCTTGTATTTTTATTCGATCATTGATTTTTAATTTTATTCCATAATGATCTGAGAGTATGCAGGGTGTTATCTTTATTTTTTTTTTAATTTGCTAAGAGTTGCTTTATGGCATAAAATGTGGTCTATTTTAGAGAAAGATCCATGTGCTTCTGAGAAGAAAGTATTTTCACTCACTAATGGATGAAATATTCTATGTATATCTGTTAAGTCTAAATTATTGATTGTATTATTTAGATCTAGAGTTTCTTTGTTTAGTTTTACTTGGAAGTCTATGCATTATTGAGAGAGGTATGTTAAAGTCACCCAGTATTATTGTTTTGTGGTTGAGTTGATTCTTGAAGTTGAGGAGTGTTGTTTCATCTACATAGATGCTCCATTGTTTGGGGTATAAATACTTATGATTGTTATGTATTATTGATGTATATAGTTCCCTTAAGGAATATGCAATGTCCTTTTTTGTCCCTTTTGATTAACTTTGGCTGAAAGTCCACTTTATCTGATATGAGTATAGAAACTCCTGATTGTTTTTGTGATCCGTGTGATTAATATGTTTTTCCCATCCTTTCACCTTCAGTCTGTGGATGTATTTGCCTATGAGGTGAGTCTTTTGGAGAGAGCATATTGTTGGGTCTTGTTTTTTAATCCAATCTGCCAGTCTATGTCTTTTGATTGATGAATTTAGGCCATTAACATTCAAGGTTATTATTGAGATATATTTTGTGTTCCTGGCTATTTTGGTTTATTTCTGGTTTTTAAAGTGGCTTAGTTTCTCCTTTGTTTGACCATTTTTTTAGTTTTGTTCCTCTATTTGCTGGTTATCACTTCATTCCCATTGAATATTTTGTGGAAAATATTCTGTAGTGTAGTGTTTCTAGTTGTGAATTCTTTTAACTTTTGTTTATCATGGAAGGTTTTTATTTCATCTTCAAATCTGAAACTTAATTTTGCTGGATATAAAATTCTTAATCGGCATCAATTCTTTCAGAGCTTGAAATACATTATTCTAAGACCTCCTAGCTTTGAGGTTCTGGACTGAGAAATTAGTTGAGATCTGAATTGGTTTTTCCCTATATGTAATTTAATTTTTTCCTCTCATGGCCATTAAGATTTATCTTTATTCTATGTGTTAGTTATTCTCACTTTAATGTGTCTTGGTGTGTATCTGCTGTAATTGTTTACATTTTGGGTTCTGTAAGCTTCTTGTATTTGAGTTTCCATTTTATTCTTTAGGTTTGGGAGATTTTCTGCTATTATATCATTGAAAAGATAGTGTATTCCTTTGGTTTGTGTCTCTGCTCCTTTACCTATCTCAATAACTCTTAAATTTGGTCTTTTCATGTTATCCCATACTTCTTGGATGTTCTGTTCATAGTTTTTTACTGTCTTCTCTGCATGGTCAACTCTGTTTTCAAGATTTTATATTTTGTCTTCATTGCCTGAGGTTCTGTCTTCCAAGTTGTCTAGTCTATTGGTGATGCTTTCTATTGAATTTATAATTTGGTTTATTGATTCTTCATTTTGAGGATTTCTGTTTATTTCCCCCACTATCTCTAACTCTTTATTGAAGTGATCTTTCATTTCCTGTGTTTTTTTCTTTGATTTCATTCCTTATGCTATTCTTTAATTCACAGATCAGTTTAACTATGTACATTCTAAACTACTTTTCTGACTTTTTTTTATTGTGTTGTCAGTGGATTCTGTCATTGTAGCATCTTGGTTTGTTTGCGGTACTTTATTCCCTTGTTTTTTCATGTTGTTTGTGTGTTTGTCCATCTAGCTAAATGGACCTAGGGCAGCACAAATTCTACCTCATAGACCTCTAGTGTCACTGAAGTTTCCAGCACCTTTCCTTTAAGGGGGGAGACCAACTCAACAGCACCCAATGCAAACAACACACAGCTCCAAACCCACTAGATTCTATCAAGAATTCCACAGTTCTCACAACAAACATAAATAACAAGTTTAATTACTGTCCACACTATACACAGCAAATTTGCCAAAATGTTCACAATCCCAAATGTTGAACAAAGAGAAAAGAAGTGGTACAGGACATGATGCTCATGAGGGAACAGAAGAAAAGCCAGAAGCAAAAATCTATAGTAAGAGCAGAAGAAGAATTGACAGAGACTGACCACAGATGGGAGAAAAGATAGAGAATCCAGGAAAACAGACAAGCAAGAGGAAAAATATATACAATAAAAATTAAAAATATAAGAATACACAACAAAACTGCAAAATACCATCCATACACCACAGTTCTCAACAAACTGATGCATGAAATATACCAGGTCCCCAAACCAGTAGAAATGCTAGAGAAGAGAAAAAAAATCAAATCAACACAAAACAACAACAAAAACAAAACTCAATGGAAAACTGAACAACTGTTTGCTTCAGAGTTAAAAATTTTCTCAGTCCTATCTCTGATTTATGGGATTGCCTGGCTCACACAGACCCAGTCACTATCCCAACAATCTGGGATCAGATACCCCAGGCTTGGCTAAGTTGCAGTCCTAAGATCTCAATGCTGTTCCAATTAGCAGAGAGATCCCCAGAGATGCACTCATATAGAGGAGAGACACTGAAAAGAAGGTGGAAGATGGGGTCATCAGCACTCCCAACAGAAGGACTTCAGGTGCAGCCAACCCTGCAGGCATTCCAACACTAGACCTCTAGGGCCTAGTTGATGTCCCCAAACAGAGGCAACTGGCCTTGAGATGACAGTGGTGGCAAACTGGCTGCACCCTGACCCCCTAGGCCTGGCTGGTATCCCAAGATGGAGGTGGCTACGTGTAACCAAACTTGCTGACACTCTGGCAGCAGACCTCTGGATGGTGGCAGCAGTGGGTCAGCAGCAGCAGTGGCACCCAGAGAACAAGTTGGTGGCAGCAGCACCTGTGATAGTGGCACCCAGGGAGAAGAGCTCCAGGTGACAATAGCAGCAGCTGTGAGGGACAGTGGCATAGGTGGTAGCTGGGTGGTAAAAAGACCTCCAGGCATCAGGCAGCTGCGTGAAGAAAAGACCAAGTGGGGGCAGTGTGATGAGATGGCAGTGGTATAGGTGGCAGCCTTAGATATTTATTTTTGTCACAAACATGCATTCACAGACAAGGATATGTGCCCACACGCTAATAATGTTGAAGTATAATTATTTATGTACCTCTCTCTTACCCACTGAATTATAAGTTCCTTGAAAATTGTCTTGTACTTACCACATTTCTGCTATTAGAACAGAAAAGAGGCTCATGAATACTATCTGAATAAATGAGCAAGCCAGTTAAAATGTGAGGATGCCACTGGATGTACCCTCTGTCCTCCGTCACCGTCACACTCCCACCACTCTAAGCAATTTGCTTTCAGTGGTAATTGGTGATATGATTTTAAAAGTCAGTTTATTTTCATCTTCTTATATTTATTAGTGTGTATTAACTATACAGAATAATGGGTTTTATTGTGACACTTTTACACATGCTTATAACACACTGATCTCCCGGACTCCCTTCCAACTCCCTAGCAGGCCTTCTACTTACATGTCATTTTTTTCTTTCTTGATTCCACATGAGAGAAACATGTGATGCTTGCCTTAGTCTGACTTATTTTGATTAACATAATGATTTTCAATACCATCAATTTTCCTACAGATGACATAATTTTGTTCTTCCTTATGGGTGAATAATACTCCATTTTATAGCTATAATGCATTTTTGATGCATTCATCTATTGATGGGCATCTAGGCTGATTCCATGCCTTGGCTATTTGGAGTAGTGTGGTAATAACACGGGTATGCATGTATCTCCTTTGTATGCTGGCTTTATTTCCTTCAGATATACCCAGGAGTGTTATGGCTGAATCTTACAGTAGTTCTGTTTTTAGTTTTTGAGGAACCTTCAGAGTGGCTATACATTTCCCCCAACAGTGTGTAAGGGTTCCTTTTAGCAGCACCCTTACCAACATGTTCTTTTCTTTTTTATTTGTTCTTATTAGTTGTACATGAAAGAAGAATATTTTGATATATTATACATATATGGAGTATAGCTTCTCATTCTTCTGGTTGGACATGATGTAGAATTACATTGGTCCTGTAATCATATGTGCACACAGGAAAGTAATGTCCAGTTCATTCTACTATCTTTCCTATTCCCATTCCTCCTCCCCTTCATTCATTGCCCTCTGTCCAATCCAAAATACTTCTATTCTTCCCTACTCCTTCCCTTATTGTGAGTTAGCATCTGCATATGTGAGAACATTTGACATTTGTTTTTTTTGGAACTGGCTTATTTCATTTAGCATGATAATCTCCAGCTTCATTCATTTACTAGCAAATGCCATGATTTCATTCTTCTTTATGGCTGGATAGTATTCCTTTGTGTATATGTAGCACATTTTTAAAATTAATTTATCTGTTGAATAATATTCATTATCTGTTTGGTTCTATAGTTATTGTGAGTTGTACTGTTAAAAACATTGATGTGGCTGCATCACTGTAGTTTTGATAATAGTCATTCTGATTGTGGTGAGATGCAATCTCACTGCAGTTTTGATGTGAATTTCTCTGATGCCTAAAGATACTGAGCATTTATTTACATTTTTATTGATCATTTGTAAATCTTCTTTTGAGAAGTGTCTGTTCAGCTCACTTACCCATGTATTGACTAGGTTGTTTGTTCTTTTGCTGTTATATTTTATTTTATTTTTATTAGATCTTTATGATTATACATAGTAGTTGAATGGTGTTGTCTTTTTTGAGCTTTTATATATTCTGAATATTAATCCTCTGTTAGATAATAGCTGGCAAAGATTTTCTCCCATCCTTTTGACTGTCTTCCCTAAGTTGATTCATTTCCTTTAATGTGCAGAAGGCTTTTAATTTGATGTAATCCCATTTGTCAATTCTTGCCATTATCTCCTGAGTTCTTTTCAGGAAATCACTGCTTATACCAATATATTGAAGCATTGACCATATATTTTTCTCTAATAATTTCAAAGTGTCAGGTCTTATTTTAAGACCTTTGATCCATTTTGCATTGATTTCTGTACTGGAAAAAAGACAGGAATCTAGTTTTAAAATTTACAGGAAGAATTCCAGTTTTCCCAGAACCATTTGTTGAAGAGGATTCTTTCTCCAGCATGTTTTCAGTAACGTTGATGTAAATTAGAAAATTGTAGATGCATGGGAGTATTTCTGGACCCTTGATTCTATTCTGTTGGTCTACATGACTATTCTTGTACCAATACCATGTTGTTTTTGTTTTAATAGTTTTATAATAAATTTTGTGATACTTCCATCATTATTCTTTATGCTCAGAATTGCTTTGGCAATTCAATCTTCCATATGGATGTTAGGATTGTGTTTTTAGTTCTATGGAGAATGTCACTGGTAATTTGAAGGGCCTTACATTGCCTCTGTTCATGGCTTTTGGCAGTATGAGCTCAAGCAGAAAGTCACCAAAATGTAGGACCATACTTCATGTGTTAGTCATCTTTTCATCACTTTGACCAAAATACCTGACAAGAACAGCATAGAGAGGAACAAAAACTTATTTGGGGCTCACCATTTCAGAGATATAGTACATGGTTGGCCAATTTGGTTGCTCTGTCCCTGATATGGGGTAGACAATTGTAGCAGAAAGACCAGGCAAAGAAAGATTCTTAGCTCCAGCAGCCAGGAAACAGAGAGAGGGAGAGAGGCAAAGGTTAGAGGGGTGTGCACTAGGAGCCAAGGAGAAGATGTGATCCCCAAGTGCAGTGATCTATGTGTTCCAGCCAAGGCCTATCTGCCTAAGTTACCTCCCAGTAGCCACTCATATTATAAAACCATCATATAAATTAACCCACTGATGAGGTTAGAGCACTCATAAAGTAATCATAGCAGCTCTGAATATTCCTGCATTGCATAACATATGAACTTTTGTGGGGTATCTTGCATCCAAAACGTAACACTTCACTGAATTAATTTTACTTGGAATGATTTTCATGACCTCTGTCAATCAAGATTTAGTACTAAACAAACCAAAAATTTCCTCTTACCATCTCTCCTAGAAAAATCAAACCCTTCAATCAGTACTCAAACTACCTATTCTGTAAAAAAAATCATAAAACATGTAACAGCATTATTCTGTCTTTTTTTTCCTCAGAGAATTTGGAGATCAATGTTCAAAGTTGACTGCAGTTTATTTTCCATGACAAGAATTTTCATAAAGTACATTAACAGATTTAATTGCAGAAAGCAGATCAATAAAAATATTTCTATCATTGATTTAAAGAAATCAGTCACCTAAATAACCTAATGACTAGGGGATATTAGTTCCATGGACTTGCCACAGAAGTGAAGAGGGGACCATTAAAGAGAAATTGAGGTCAGGATCAACACCCTTTTCTGTGTCATAGTGAAAGAGGATAGAACACTTTGTTCTTTGAACTTATCCAGATAACTTCACTTTGCCTTTAGTTGGGGAGAGTCATAGAGACACCATGGCCTTTCAGGATCTCCTGGATGAAGTTGGTGGTCTGGGAAGGTTCCAGATAATTCAGATGGCTTTTCTTCTTACCTACAATGCCATGGCACAGACTCATATTATATTGGAAAATTTCACTGCAGTCATCCTTGGTCATTGCTGCTGGGTCTACCTCCTTGACAATGATGCTGTCTCTAACAAGGACACTGGGACCCTCAGCCAAGAAGCCCTCCTGAGGATCTCCATCCCACTAGACTCAAACCTGAGGCCAGAGAAATGTCATCGCTTCATCCACCCACAATGGCAGCTCCTTAATATGAATGGAACCTTCTCAAACATGAGTGAAGTGACTGGGTATATGACCAGAGCTCGTTCCTCTCCACCACCGTGACTGAGGTAACAGGCTTAATTTTCCACTTGTGAGTGCTTGACATGTAGAAACAAAGAAAATAATGAACATGTTTTGAGATTTTAATTGCTGTGTGGATGCTGGTTCTTCTTTTTTTCCCCCCAGAAGCTATTGGTTCTTTATGCAATATGGGACACATACATAGTGTAATGATAAATAAAAAAATAGAAATCCAATATCATGGCACTTTTATTCTCGTGATGATTACAGTTTAAGCAAGTAAATCATGTGTCTTGTTAAAAATGTCGTGTTAGTCAGTAATTCCCTGCCATGATTGCCAATTAGAGGCATCTGGTAGGTTGATCAAAACCTACATACCAAGAATGAACTCCTAGAGTAATCATGTGGGAAGGTGTGCAGTGGTATTCAAGATTCAGTAAATTCTTCAAGGTCCTTGAATGATGGTGCCAAATTTGAGAACTTTTCAGCATGTGTGAAAAGTGATAATTAATGTAATCCACAGGTGTAAGGTAGTCTTCCTAGATAAACATTTGTTTAAACTGAGGATTGTATGGTAGAATTCAAATATTTTTGAAAAGAGAAGTTGTAGAAGAAGATAGGGGCCTATTATAATGAAAACTGCAGGTCTGTGAAGGTGTTTTGTTATGCTGGTTTCCTTGTCTTCCATTGGGACCTAGTATGTGAATCTCAGTCACTGAATTCAGTGTCTAAATTCTTCTTCATGGGTGGAATGTTAATTGGAAACATTGTATGTGGCTATTTGTCATACAAGTGAGTGTCTCTGGTTCACAGCTCTTTCCTCCCGGTGGGTACTCTTATTAGCTTATGAATTATTCATCCATTATAAAACACTTATTGCAAACTACACTGTCCTGGGAATACCTTTGTTCCTAGGGATCTACAAACACAAATGCAAAATTTAATTCAGTGTGGTGAGACCTAATTTTAAAAGTTTGAGTCTTGTGTGCAGGACATCACCATAAGATGTGGAAGTGTTTTGCCAAAGGGTATGGAAAGAAGATGCAACATCATGGGGTTTGAATGTCACAAAGAGTGACAAAGTGTTTCTCTGGGGACACAGATGAAGATGGGTCACCACATCAGGTCCAGCCTGCTAGAATATGCTGCTATGGAAAAGAACACTGTCAGTATTGCCCAAGGGCATTGTGCTCAGTCCCTCCTGGATACTGCACCAAATCCTTTTGGTGCCAAGAGAATGCTCATTGTGCTTGTGTGGACAATGCAGTATGGCTTGACTGTCCCATTCCTCCTGCAGAGTCTACAGCAACATGTCATTTGTGGTGTGTGGGAGGTCTTGCCTGTCACCTTCAATTTTGCTTTTGCCAGAACAACTTTTTAAGGATGACTTTCAACCATGTAGGGTAATTAATTTAATGACAATTAGTGTTGCAATTTGTGGTACAACAATTTTGATCCCGTGCCTTTACATGTGCTTTGAAATGATAGACAATGATTGCCCTCATACTTTACTGCCAATTAACTTAGTTTTTGAGGATATGAAGTAGTCTCTTTTAACTTTAATTGCCTTGTACTAATAACTAGTATGAAGAATTTCTTTTTTAAAGTAATTATAAATAGTTCTTAAATATGAAGACTATACTTGGCATTTCAGTAGTCCCTCTATCTTTATCATATCTATCATATCATATCATATCTATAACCATAGACATCTTTTATTTTTAATCCAATGAATAAAATTTGACTTAGGTCCATTTCTAAGTATGTACAATAAATAAGGTTGCAATATTCAAAATAAAATGTTTTCAACAGTGGCACCTTATTGAGTATAAGCAAGTACTTCTGTGACTAGATTCATTTCTTATGAACCTCAAGCATCCTTTGTCTATATTTTGCCTAATTTTTTTATTCCTTGCTTATGTTAATAAATCCTATTAAAATAGAACTTCAATTTATTTATGTACTGATTTTATGAACTGCTATGCTGATAAATTCATAAATGAAGAACAATTTTATAAATAAAGAACAAGTTCATGAATAAAGAATACTAGGGATTATCATTTGAGGAGCTAAAAAATAAAATAAATAATAGTAGATTGAAAACAATCATTTTGTGCAAAGAACTTTCAGAGTACCACACATTTTACCCACATATGCACTATGGGAGTATCAGAAGGAGAACAGAGAGATTAATAGGCTGAGAAATCATTTGAAAAAGTTTTGCAATATACAAATATTAGTAGTTCTAGAAGATTTGTTTTAGATACTTATTTTTTTTATTTCACAACCATATCATCTGCAAGTAAGGATAGTTTAACTTCTTGTTTTTGCTTCTTCTGCCTTTGGCTATGTTCTCCACAGTACTAGGATCTACCTTTCAATGATAAATGAAACATGTGAGAACTGACATCCTGATTTTCTTGATGATTTTCAGTGAATGTACTGTGCTTTTCAGTCCTGTGTATGCCATTAACTATATAGAGTTCTGATAGATTCCCTTAATAAGTTTCAGGAAGTTCCCTTTCATTTCTAGTTTTCTGAGTGCTTTGCTTATGAAAGATTTTGAATTTGATATCTGATCTCTGGAGAATAATGTGTCTTAATTGATTCTGAAGGTCTAGCAAAATACCTGATACTGGGTAATTTATAAATAGTAGAATTGTGTTTCTCACAGATCTGGAGACTGGAAAGTCCAAGGTCAGGGTATCAGCTTATTGGATAACTGGTAGTGTCTTGCTGTCTGCTGTCTTCACACAGCAGAGGAAGACTAAACTGTATTCTTATATTGTGGAAGGGTCAATATCTCATTCAAATGGAAAGAATATATAAGAATATTCTCTAAGGAAGCTGAGACATCAGAATTATTAGAAAATTAGTCACATAAATAAATAGTTTACATGTGCTCAAAAAATAGAAGAGATCATGAAAATAGAGATGAAGAAAATTAGTAAAAAATGTATGGTAAGTGAGACTATCAATAATAAGATAGGAATTGTAAAGCAGAAACCAAACAGAAATCTGCAAGAGAAAAGTATAATAGCTGAATAAAAATGAATCCATGAACTTAAATGAGAATCAGTAGGAATCATCAAGTCTGATGAGCCAAAAAATAAAATTAAAAAATAATTAAAAAAACTAGATTGAAGGAAGATGCTAGCATGCAAAGGATGTATGGAGCACCACGCAGTGCACCCACATATGCACTATGGGAGTCTCAGAAGGAGAAAAGAGAGAGTAGTGGGCTCAGACATTATTTGAAGAAATCTCACAATATACAAATCCAATTGTCCCAATAAAATCTAAGCAGGTAAACTCAAAGGCCATCACTATGATATATTACAATAAAAATGTTAAATTCAAAGAGTGAACTCGAATGAAGCAAGAAAGAAGAGCATTCTCACATACAATGGCTCCTCAATAGAATATTAGATGACTTTTTTTTCTTCAGAAAACATGGAAGCATCCTAGCCTCCTCTTCTCAATAAGAGTCATTCCACTGTGTTAGCTATGCATCTGTAAATTCATGTTTTACAAAATGAGACAGTTGGGTTTGTGTATCTAAATTTACATATAATTCAAATGTGCTGTCTCTTTCTCTCCTTTTGTGTACTTAGCATTATGTTTCTGAGATACACACACATTCCTATTAGTACTTTTAGTTCACATTTCTAATTGTCACATAATGCTCTACAATGGAGATCCATAATAGTGTTCCTGAGCTGCTTTTTGGTAATGGACAACCAGATTACCACCCAATGCTCGCTGTCCCAAAACTAAGGAAATGGTCAATTTTTATGTGTTTTTCCTGTGAGAAAGTACATGGTATATTTTTACATATCTGTTTTGTTGCCCAAGGCCCAAAATCCAAACTCAGCAGATAGAGACTCTTACCCCAACCCATCAACAACTTTGATGTACCACTTCACAGATGTTCCTATTATATCATGTTAACCATAATCTAGGCAGTTCTAGAATCCCAAGGGCTGATTTTAACACTTTATGCATGATATTGACTTTCCACTATGCTAGTGTATGGTACAGTGCAAGAGATCTTTATGTTTATTAATATTTCTAACACTGTAACACATCTTATATAGCTTGAATTGGTGCCAAACTACTGGTAAAAATTGAAGAAGTTTTGTTCATACAATATCTATTTACAAAGAAGGAGAGTTGATTTGAGGACATCAGCTGTTAGTTCTTTATGGATATTTCATAGGTGTGAAGTGTTTTCTTTGTGCTAATTTTTACCACAGTTGTTATTGTTCCCACAATCTCATCTTTCCCTTTTCCATAGGTTTGGGAGGAGGTTACTTCTCCAGCTGGCTGTCACTGACACCTGTGCTGGCTTTGCTCCCACTTTCCAGGTTTAGTGCTCACTTGGTCTCCTGGCTGGCATGTCCACCATGGCCATCCTGACAAATGCCATTCTTCTCAGTAAGTCAGCACTGACTCTTGGACATTTATTGAGCTTTGACTTTGACCTTGATATTCTACCTTTGCTTGAAGTAATTATTCAGTGATGTTTTCTCTCAGTTGCAGAATGGACAAGTCCCAAATATCAAACCATGAGAACAACAATGACAGTCTGTGCTGCTACTTTTGGAAACATTATGTTGGGAAGCCTGGCTTTTGCTATTCTCATACTCTCCAGCTGGTCATGTCTATATTGATGTTCTTCATATTTATTTCCTCAAGGTATGAGCTCCTTTTGCTCTTTCTCTTACTGGATTGTGGGATGGGATATGGCATCAGGACATAAAAAATTATTTTGTCTTGATTCTACACCTGAGGATATGCTCTCAGAACAGGTGTCCATGTGTGATTTGAGAAGCAGGGTAAGTAGGACTGTCAGATGAAATTGAGAACACTGAATAATCTTTCTTTTTTTAGCAGCTAGGAGAGTTAATTGGAGAAACATATGCTTAGAAGGTGCAGCGTGGACAGAACAAAAGCTTCAGCCCTGGTATCTGAGGGAGTCTTGGTTAATATGCTTTTCTAAGTTGTTTGTCTATGTGTAATTTGAACAGCAGGGAAAGTAGAACTGTCAGGTGAAATTTAGGACATTGAATAATCTTTCAATTTACAATAACTAATAAATATTTTTGGAAAATTATATCCCAAGTATTGCAAGAGATATATGAAAATTACTCACTGTTTATGTGAATTTCTCTTTAACTGTTTTATACTGTATTTACTAATTAGGTAAAATATAAAATATCCAATTATATTAATATCATAGATATACAACAATAATTTTTTAAAATTTTTTATTTGTTTTAATTAGTTATACATGAGAGTAGAATGCATTTATGCACTTTTGGTATATTATACATAGATAGGTTATAATTTATCATTTTTCTGATTGTACATATTGTATAATCACATTGGTCATGCAGTCATACATATATGTAAGTTAATAATGTATATTTTATTCTAGTATTCTTCCTATCTCTGTATCCCTTCCCCTTCCTTCACTCCCCTCTACCAAATTTAAGGTAACTTTATTCTTCTCTAATGTCTCCTACCTTATTGTTAATTAGCATCTGCATATCAGAGAAAACATTTGGCCTTTGGTTTTTGAGGATTGGCTTATTTTGCTTAGCATGATATTCTCCAATTCTATCCATTTACCAGAAAATGCCATAATTTATTCTTTATTATGCTGGGTAATATTCCATTGAATATATTTATACCACATTTTCAGGCTGGGGATATAGCTCAGTTGGAAGAGTGTTTGCCCTACATACATAATGCCCTGTGTTCAACCCCCAGCACCACAATATATGTGTGTATGTGTGTGTGTGTGTGTGTGTGTGTGTGTGTGTGTGTGTGTGAGAGAGAGAGAGAGAGAGAGAGAGAGAGAGAGAGAGAGAGAGATTTTCTAATGAAGGACACCAGGATTGGTTTCATAGTTTAGCTATTGTGAATTGAGCTTCTATAAACATTTGATGTGGCTGTATCACTGTAGTATGCTGATTTTCGGTCCTTCGATATAGACCTGGGTGTAGGATAGCTGAGTCAAATGGGGGTTCCATTTCAAGTTTTCTGAGGAATATAAATACTGCTTTCCTTAGTGGTTGTACGAATTTTCAGTCCCACCAGCAGTGTATGAGTATACTTTTCCTCCACATCCTCACCAACATATTATTGTATTCTTGATGATTGCCATTCTGACTGGAGTAGTTTTGGTTTGCATTCCTTTAATTGCTAGAGACGTTGAACATTTTTTCATATATTTGTTGATTGATTGTATTTTTTTAGTTTTATTGATTGCCGCAGTCTGGCTGGGCACAATCAGAAGCCACTTGTCAAAAGAAACTAACTTTATTTTTAGAACCAAACACGCCAAACAAAACAGCCTCTCAGGAAAAATCCTCAGAGCCTCAACTGCCACCACCGGCTTTCCACACGCCTGTCTCTCCCCCCACAAGCTTCTTTTCACCTCCCACAATCCTCCTGCTCTTGAGGCCGATTGGCTGGGTCACGTGGGCAGAGCCAAAAAGTCCCCCAATGAGCAGCTCCGTGGTCTGAAAGGGCAGGGAAACAGTCCAATGAGCATCACCGCAGAGGAGCCAATCAGCTAGATGTTGCTGGGGCCGAGGAGCCAATCAGCTAGATGTTGCTGGGGCCGCTGTGAGCCAATCATCAGCCGGCAGCTGGATTGCTGGCAGCTGGAAGTTTGCTGGGGCCCCTTCGGCTGTGGCTCTCAACATCTCCCCCTCTCTGTTTAAACAACAAGCATGTGGCTTAGGGACCGTGTCTGTTAGGCAGTCCAATTCAACATATGGTCCTTACCCGTCATCGGATGAACTGACCTCTAGGCGTCAGCCTCCTGTCTTAGGTTGGTACCACTGCAATTGGATCATACCCGTCACTGACTACTGGTCCACCATACAGCTATACTTGTGGATAGGCCTTTGCACCAGTGGGGGGGGGTGAGGTTCTTTGCCTCACCTCTGTTGGCCCCCAAATTTTAGACCATCACTAGTAGAGGAGGATGCAAAATGCCATGACATTAAGCCAATTGAGGGCTCCTTTGAAAAATTGTACCACCGGTGACATCATCAGCAAAAATACCCCAACACTACCACAAGTCGCTGCACCAACAGATAGTTCACAATGCATACAGGTGAGCTCACAATGTGTCCAGGCAAGTTCTCCAAGCAGTTCAGTGATGGCTATTGTAGAAGCTGTAGATTGGTTTTATCTTTGACTTCACCAGCACTGGGATGAAGATAGGAATGCAATGACCAAAAAGACAATAAAGGATTAGATGGTAAGTGGTTATCAAATGAAACATTAGATTTGCACATGATTATTGCCCAAGTATTTAACTCATTAGCTAACTCATCAATTTGATTCATAGTATATGGAGTAATAATTTTATTGGGAGAAATTCCAAACACTCCCTTTGCTGCTTTTATTCCTTTGAGTATTAATTGTCCTACAGCCTCAGGATACCTAGTAAGAATAGTGTTAGGAGAATAAGATAAATGTATCCATAATAATGGACCTTCTTGCCAAAATACTCCTGTAGGAATATTTTTTGTTGTTAGTACAATAAATAATAAAGGCAAACTTATATCAATTCTATCCAAATGCATATTTTCCATATATGTTTCAATGATTTTTAATGCCTTTCTTGCTTCAGGCGTTAACATTCGGGGTGAATTTGGATCTGATGGACATTTTAGGATATCAAATAAAGGTCCCAACTCTCCTGTTGGTATACCTAAATAAGGCCTTATCCAATTTATGTCTCCTAATAACTTTTGAAAGTCATTAAGTGATTTGAGTTGATCTACTCGTATTTGAATTTTTGGTGGATGGACCATTGTTGAGGATAATAGAACTCCTAAATAATTGATTGGAAAATTTAATTGTACTTTATCTATTGCTATCTCTAGATTATAATTTTTTAATAAGTTTGTAAGTGTGGCATAACATTCTAGCAATGTGTTTTTATCTTTGTGTGCTAATAATACATCATCCATATAGTGAAATATTTGTAGTTCAGGATTTTGATTTCTAAGTGGCTGGATTGCTTTGTTAACATAAATTTGACACATAGTTGGGCTGTTAGCCATCCCTTGAGGGAGTACTTTCCATTCATATCTCTGATCAGGACCTTCATGATTCAGTGCAGGGATAGTAAATGCAAAACGTGGACTATCCTCAGGATGAATTGGAATTGAAAAAAAACAATCTTTAATATCTATAACTAAAACATACCAGGTTTTTGGCAAAGCAGACAACTGAGGAATCCCTGATTGAGCAGGTCCCATAATAACCATCTCATTATTAATGGCTCTTAAATCTTGCAATAATCTCCATTTACCAGATTTCTTTTTGATGACAAAAATGGGAGTATTATGGGGAGATACAGAAGGTTGTATATGTCCTTCCGCTAATTGTTGTTTGACCAGGTCATGGGCTGCTTGTATCTTTTCTTTAGTCAGGGGCCACTGAGGAACCCATACTGGTCTTTCTGATTTCCAAGTAATTTTTATTGTCTCAGTGGCCCTTTCTGAAAATCCAACCCATGTCTTTCTGTTCCTTGATCTATTTGTATTGGTGCTGCTATACCTTGTTCTTGTTTTTCTAATCTTTTTCCTTCCCTAAAACCTTGTCTAGTCATAATAGTGGGTGCATTTTGGTTGATGTTATTTGTTAATGTCAAACCTAATTGATCTAGGACATCTCGTCCCCATAAATTTACGGGAAGATGATCCAATACATATGGCTGTATAGTTCCTTCACATCCTTCAGGATCCTTCCAATCTAATACCATTGCACTTCTATGGGGATTAGTCGCCACTCCTAGGCCTCGAAGCGTTTGAGTGGCTTGTTGTAATGGCCAATGTTTTGGCCATTCTTGACGAGAGATGATGCTAAGGTCTGCACCTGTATCCAGTAGTCCATTAAATTCATGTCCTTGAATATTTAGTTTTAGCATGGGGCGAGAATCTAAATTTAAA
Source organism: Marmota flaviventris (assembly GCF_047511675.1). Lineage (NCBI taxonomy): Eukaryota > Metazoa > Chordata > Mammalia > Rodentia > Sciuridae > Marmota > Marmota flaviventris. Next base: position 9,812,176 of record NC_092506.1, on the reverse strand, counting down.
GAAAGCATAGCCCAATCTACACCTGTGGAGCCTAATCCCTTGGAACCTCTTTCTACAGTACGACTGGAAAATTTATCATGTAGGCTGGGTATTATTAGTAACTGTGCTATTCTATCTCCTGGTGAAATTACTGATATACCCTTTGGAGAACTGGCTATAATTTTTATTTCACCTTCATAATCGGGATCAATTACCCCAGGACTTATCATAAGTCCTTTTAGAGTAGAAGAGCTGCGTCCCAATAATAAGCCTACTGTTCCTTTGGGAAGAGGTCCTTTCACCCCTGTGGGAATGATTTGAACTCCCATCTCTGGAGTTAGTACTGCTCTGGCGGAGGCGCAGATGTCCAACCCTGCGCTCCCTCTGGTTTGTCTGATGAGGGATCTGATGGACAATGTGTCCTGGGCACTACCCTGATGGGGTTGCTGGGTTCCTCCAGTGCTCCGTATATTTGTGGTTTTGGGCCCCGGAGCATTGGGCCCCCCTGTCCATTTTTTGGCAATGGAGCCCAATGCCTTTCTCCACGATATCGTGGATAAACACCTGGTCCTTGTTCGTTTTTTGATAATGGAATACCCTCTATGGTGGTTTGAGAACGGCATTCATTAGCCCAATGTCTCCCTCTACGGCATCGTGGGCAAATACCTGGTATTCTACTCCTTTGATACCTAGTTTTGTTAAACCCTCCTCCAATGGGGCAATTCCTTTTAAAATGTCCTGTTTGTTCACAATTGTAGCATGTTCTTGGCCTGGCATCTAAAGCCTGTTTTACTGCAGCTGCCACAATTTGCCCTTGTTCATTAATGTCTCTGGCATCTAAAGCCTGTTTTACTGCAGCTGCCACGACTTGCTCTTGTTCATTAATGTCTCTACATAATTTAATATATGTGTTTAAATCTTCATGTTTCCATGGTCTAATGATATCTCTGCACCAATGATTTGCTTGCTCATAAGCCAGGTGTTTTAGTAATGGCATTGCTTGTTCTGTATTCCCAAAAACTCTGGTAGCTGTTTGAATAAGCCTATCTACAAATTCAGCATAAGGTTCATTAGCTCCTTGTATTACCTTAGATAATTGACCTTGTAAACCTCCATGTCCTTGTAAAGTCTTCCATGCCTTAATTGCATCTGCAGCAATTTGTGCGTATACGCCAGGATCATATGCAATTTGTTGCTGCTGATCCTCATAAGGTCCCTTTCCTAACAACATATCTAGATTTCTCTGAGGATAACCAGCTGCTGCATTTCGCCTAGCCGTCTCCTTGCAAAATTCCTCATTGGCAACCTTCCATAACAGGTATTGTCCTCCATTTAGCACAGCTTTACACATATTAGCCCAATCTGCTGGCGTCATGTTCAAGTTTTTAATGGATTCGACCATGCTTACAGTGAAGGGTGCTTGAGGACCATAGGTTGTTACAGCCTCTTTTAGCTGCTTCACTGTTTTGAAATTTAAAACTTGGTAAAATCGCTGCCCTCCTGCCTCAAATACAGGGCATGTTAATATTTGAGATCTTGTCTCAGGATCCCAACTATCAACTTCAGGGGTTGGGGACCTCCCAGCATATGGAGGTGGCCTTGTTAGTTGGACACTTACGTCCTCTGGTGATAGAAAGGTGTTAGTAGCAGTCTCCTTTTGTAACTTTCCCCCTGATGGCTTTTTCTGTTTTACACTTTCTTTCTCTGTCTGACTAGCTTGAGAGGCCTTCTCTTTTACTTGAATCTTTTCCTCTGTCTGACTAACTTGAGAGACCTTCTCTTTTACTTGAATCAATATGTCTTCTCCTTCCTCTACCATTGTCTGAACTGAAGGCTTTGGACTAAGCAAACAAGATATGAACGTCCACAATGGCAATGTGCCAACTGGCAGAGTCCCTGGGCTTTTCTTTTCTATTCTTTTTAAATCTTCACCATGATGGTTCCATTGTGATATATTTAACAACTCCTCCTTAAAAAGCCATGGGCTACATTTTTGTATTGTATCAACGTATGCCCTGACTGCTATTGATTTTACTGGGATGCCTCCTTCCTCTAACAATTTACTTAACACTCTTTCAGTTTGTTTTTTACTAATTTCTGATCCCGTATTTCTACTATAATACAACCCAACAAGATGACGCCTAACAAAACTGAAACAGAGTGAAACAAAATTGAAACAACACAAAATCATTATAATAGCCTCCTGAAATGTCCATCCGTCCTTTCTCCCTATCTGTTCCTCAGATGTGAGCGGTTTTTCTTCCATCTTACACATCTCCAGGGACAGGCAACTTAAAACAAAAGTGAAACAAAATAACAAAAGAAGAATCTTAAAATGGCTACCCATCCTCTCGCCCTGCCCTCAGGGGCGAGCAGTTTCACTTACCCTCAGTCGCTCCCCGTACGGGCCACCAAATGCCGCAGTCTGGCTGGGCACAATCAGAAGCCACTTGTCAAAAGAAACTAACTTTATTTTTAGAACCAAACACGCCAAACAAAACAGCCTCTCAGGAAAAATCCTCAGAGCCTCAACTGCCACCACCGGCTTTCCACACGCCTGTCTCTCCCCCCACAAGCTTCTTTTCACCTCCCACAATCCTCCTGCTCTTGAGGCCGATTGGCTGGGTTACGTGGGCAGAGCCAAAAAGTCCCCCAATGAGCAGCTCCGTGGTCTGAAAGGGCAGGGAAACAGTCCAATGAGCATCACCGCAGAGGAGCCAATCAGCTAGATGTTGCTGGGGCTGAGGAGCCAATCAGCTAGATGTTGCTGGGGCCGCTGTGAGCCAATCATCAGCCGGCAGCTGGATTGCTGGCAGCTGGAAGTTTGCTGGGGCCCCTTCGGCTGTGGCTCTCAACAATTGATTTTATATTTTAAAAATACACAATAGCAGAATGCATTACAATTCTTATTATACATGTAGAGTACAATTTTTAATATTTTTGTATACAGAGTATGTTCACACTAATTTATGTCTCTATACATGTACTTCGTTTTCTTGCATTATAATTCTTATTACACTTATATACCACAATTTTTGATATCTCTGTTTATATAGAAAGTATGTTGATATCCAATTCGAGTTTTTTTAATTGATTTTTTAAAAATACATGACAGTTGAATGTATTACAATTCTTATTATACATATACAGCACAATTCTTCATCTTTGTATATATGTTTGCACCAATTCATGTCTTTATACATGTACTTGTTTTTTTGCAATTCAATTCTTATTACACATATATACACAATTACACAACTATATTACAAAATTTTTCATGTCTCTGTTTGTATATAAAGTAGGTTGACACCCAATTCATGTCTTCATACATGTACTTTGGATAATGATGTTCATCACATTTCACCATCTTTGCTAATCCCCTCCTCCTCCCTTTCCCTTCCTCCCCTCGTCCCTATCTAGAATTTATCTACTCATCCCATGTTCTCCCTCCCTACCCCATTATGAGTCAGTCTCTTTATATCAGAGAAAACATTTGGCATTTTTTTTTGGGATTGGGTAACTTCACTTAGTATTATTTTCTCCAACACCATCCATTTACCTGCAAATGCCATGATTTTATTCTCTTTTATTGCTGAGTAAAATTCCATTGTGAATATATGCCACATTTTTTTAATCCATTCATCCACTGAAGGGCATCTAGGTTGGCTCCACAGTTTAGCTATTGTGAATTGTGCTGCTATAAACATTGATGTGGCAATAGTATTCTGTTTTTAAGTCCTTTGGGTATAGTCCGAGGAGAGGGGCAGCGGGGTCAAATGGTGGTTCCATTCCCAGATTTCCAAGGAATCTCCATACTGCTTTCCATAATGGCTGCACCAATTTGCAGTCCCACCAGCAGTGTATGAGTGTACCTTTATTCCCACATCCTCACCAACACTTATTGTTGTTTGTCTTCAAAATAGCTGCCATTCTGACTGGAGTGAGATAATATCTTAGAGTAGTTTTGATTTGCATTTTTCTGATTGCTAGAGATGATGAGCATTTTTCCATATATTTGTTGATTGATTTTATATCCTCTCTGAGAAGTGTCTGTTCAGGTCTTTGGCCCATTTGTTGATTGGGTTATTTGTTTGTTTGTTTTTTTTTTTGGTGGGTGCTTAGCTTCTCGAGTTCTTTATATACCCTAGAGATTAGTCCTCTTTCTGATGTGTGAGAGGCAAAGATTTGCTCCCAGGATGTAGGTTCTCTGTTCACCTCACAGATTGTTTCTTTTGCTGAGAAGAAACATTTTAGTTTGATTCCATCCCATTTATTGATTCTTGGTTTTAATTCTTGCACCAAAGGAGCCTTTTTAAGGAAGTTGGGGCCTAATCCCACATGATGAAGATTATGGCCTACTTTTTCTTCTATTGGACGCAGAGTCTCTTGTTTAATTCCTGGGTCCTTGATCCATTTTGAGTTAAGTTTGTGCATGGTGAGAGATAGGGGTTTAATTTCATTTTGTTGCATATGTGTCGCGACCCCTCGCCAGCAAGGGAAAACACGACACAGGATTCTTCTTTCAGCAGTTTATTCAGGCCTTGATTCAAGTATCATCTTCTAGTGACCCCCCGCCGAGCGCCCAAGCACAGCCTAATAAAGCCTCCCGCATACCAATCCCAAGCTGCCACGTGGATCTTTCTCATAGGGTGGTAAGGGATTGCACGCCAATTCTCCATAAAAGGAGTTGTTTATCACAGGCCACAGTGGAAGCCGGCGCCATCTTCTAATGGCGGCCACGGTCTATAGGAACGGCTCACCACAGTTCCCCCTTCTGTTTTATAAAACAATGCAGGTGAAAGTAGAGGTCCTATCCCACTGTGCAGAAGTGGCTGCAATGTATGGTTCAGTCCTAAGGAGGGCCCTTCCCTAGACCTGGTCCCATATCAGCCAACGCCTTTTTTTGTAGGGCGGGGCGTGGACGTCAAACCCGCATGCAATAGGACATGCTTTCCTTGAGGTCCGTTGAGGGATCACTCAAGTGCAGTGCCTTGCCTCGCATCCTGCATCGTGACGACGGTGAGAAGTAAGATAATACAGGTAGCCTGGTAATAATGACAAAATTTAAGTTGGCAACACAATCCCTAGGCCCCAGAGGAAGGTAAAGAGTCTGTAGCCGAGAAGAAAGACCAGTCCTGAAACCCATCTGCGTGCAATGGTAACAAGACCTGCAGAGTGCAAGGGCTATTCAGCACTGAGAAAGCATAGGAAAGAGGGCACGCCAATCCCAGTGCAATGTGAAATTAACTTGGGGTGCAATGGCCATGCCCAGAAATCACTGTTTAAGATGTGCAAGCCAGATTTGTGGAGAAATGCCATTCTCTAAGGCCGCAAGAGCCTGTACAATTATAGCTTTCTCTTGCGCATGGCGAGTTTTAATGCGACAGAGAAGCCACAAACAAAGTACAACACCGAAGCAACACATAGCACCAAAAATGCCCACTCCCACCCATTCCTTAAAAAAGGAAAAAGCAGAGGATAGCCAACTGGTGAATTGACCCAAAGTCACTGGTTCGACACGGGTGCTATTCAAAACAGCAATCTGAGTTAGTTGAGACTGGATCAAGTTTTCTGCTTCCATGGACCAGGTTCCGGATAGATATTCCCCGATGATGCGAGAGGCATTTCTGGAATCATTAAATCTGACAGAGGTTATACATAAATGCGCACGTTGATCAACACAACCCAAATGTACTAGAACAGACAATTCCTCAACTTGAGCTTGAAGCAGATCTATCCTTTGATTAGCAGCCAAAATCCCAGATGAAATGTGTTGATTAATTTTACTTTGGGATTCAAGTACGGTGGATGTTTGTTGAATAACCTGATTAATAGTGGCAGCAGTTTGTACTTGGCTGGCCATGGCTACTCCAGCTGTAACTGCTGCAGCAGCAGATACCGCCACAGCTGTCACTATAGCTGCCGTAATTCCAAAATCTCTACGGGCTCTAATCAGTTCAACAATAGGAAAGGATTCTGGATCTGCAGTAACCGGGATCGGGACAAAGGTTGGAATTTTCATAACCATTGCCATAGTCCAGGAGCCACTCCAACACTCAGACAAGTAGCAAGTAACATTAGAACAATTAAGCATCCCCTGTGATGTATCATTAGCCAAAAGAAACAGAAACGGAGATTGGAGACAGACTGCTGCAGAGGGTAACATTGCATTAGATAATTGTGAATTATTTGCAAAAATTTTAAGCCTCCTACCTCGCTCCGAGTCTTAGGTACTACCAGAAACATTAAACAGCCAACTTTGGACTCCTCGTAATTGAGCCAAAGCGGAAATATCAGCTGTGGCCCCCTTTTCATTGGAAATCAACCACTGAAACCAAGACCAACCTGCTCCTATAGAGGAATTATCGTTGGAAGAATTATACAAGTATCTTTTAAGAGAGGGGGAAAGGGAGAAACCTTTAGCGACCTGATGTTTCTCCCAAGAATGATCTTGGCAAGGCGTGAATATTGGAGGGAAGCCATACTCAGGGGTGCAATAAGGAGAAGCCTTAAAATGAGTGGCATTAGAGGTCTGATTAGAAGGAGACAACGGAATTAACACCTGGGAAGTAATGGCCAGAGTGGTAATATTAAGCTCAGAAGTATTTGTCAAGTTTCCTGAGCCCTGGTTTTTCCCTGAGCTAATTTGTTGGAGCACTGCAACCAAAACTCCCTGCGAGATCCGACTGTACTGCAATGGGTCCTCCCAGTTAGTCAAGTTCATAAGTTTTAAGTGGATGCAATCACCTTTGGAATAACTGAAGCAAAAAACTCCTGTGAGATTGATGCAAGAGAGATTGAAGGACCGATCTTGGTCCCCTCTAGGGGAAGCACAAGGAGCAGACATCTCACATGAAGTAGAAAAAAGAGTGGGGAGAACACTAGAATTGCTATGAACCGGCATCAGCATTGGCCACGTTCGAGCTACCGCCCACCACTGCATTAATGTCCCCTGTACCATCGATATCAGCATTAGAACCAGGACACTCAGTAGAAGGATGGTCCTCATCATGAGATTGTTGTAGCACCTCCTGTTGTTGGTTGATTGATGTCGGGACTCTTCTTGTCAGGCGTTCTGGAACCCACACAGGCTCCATCCGGTCCTGTGGGAAAACACAGACAGAACCTCGTGCCCATGCCAGCACAGGATCAGGTCCATACCATTGTCCCGAAAGTACATCTTTCCACTTAACTTGCCCAAAATTCGGGGCCGAGGGCGAACAGTGCCTAGTTGCAGCAGAGCGCCCTTGGATGTCCAGATTCAAGAAATTAATAGTAAATAGAGCCAGGGAGAGGCGCTCTTTCGGGGTGTGGCCTAAGCCAATTCCCCCTTTTTGTTTTATTAACATCTCTTTTAGTGTCTTATGAGCACGCTCTACAATGCCCTGATCTTGGGGATTGTAAGGTAAACCATGGACAAGCTGGATACCCATCTGGCTGCAAAAGGCAGAAAATTGTCGTCCAGTATACGCTGGACCATTGTCCGTTTTAATGGTCTGTGGTAAGCCCCATGCTGCCCAGGCTTCCAAGCAATGCGTGATAACATTTCCAGCCTTTTCACCAGACAAAGCAGAAGCATGGATAATGCCAGAACAAGTATCCACAGACACATGGACATACTTAAGCTTGCCAAAGTCAGGGATATGAGTGACATCCATTTGCCATATTGTTAAAGCCCGCAAACCACGAGGATTTACGCCCACAGAAGGAGGATGATGCAAAATGACACAATTAGGGCAATCCAAGACAATCTGGCGAGCATCAGCACGGGAGATAGTAAAGCGCTTTTGGAGTGCTCGTGCATTAACATGAAATTTACTGTGAAAGTTTCTAGCTTGGTCTAAAGAAGAAACGAGGAACATCCAAGAAGGACGAGTAGCAAGGTCAGCTTTGGCATTACCAGTAGAAAGAGCACCCGGTAAACCTGTGTGGGCTCTAATATGCAAGGGGTAAAAATAGACGGAGCGATGCCAAATCAAAGTTTGAAGATGGAGAAAAAGGGAAGACATTACTCCTGATGTGTGTATGGGACCCACTGCTTCCAACACCTTTAAAGCTTGAACTACATAAACAGAATCTGAGATTAAATTAAAAGGAAACGGACATTGTTCAAACACCTTTATGACAATTTGTAATTCTACCCATTGTGGATTGCCAGGAGCAAACTGATGTTGGATAGGAGGTTGATCATTTACCACATAGGCTCCAATACCAGTTTTAGATCCATCTGTAAAGATATTTGCAGCTCCTGGGATAGGCGTAGAAGAAGTGATTTTAGGAAAAATAATAGGATGTTCTTTGACAAATGTAATAAGAGGATGTGAAGGATAGTGATTATCTATTTCTCCTGGAAAAGAACATCGTAATACAGCCCAATTATCCAGGTTAGCACACAAAACTTGAATTTGTTGACATGTATAAGGGACAATCACAGACGTTGGAGAAAAACCAAAAAATTGTATACTTTGTTGTATTCCTAACATAGCTAAAGAAGCAACTGCATCAGGATAATACTCAAGGGATTTTCCAGGGGATATACGTGGATGTATCCATAACAAAGGACCATCTTGCCACAACACTCCAGTAGGTTGCCGTACAGTGGCGAGCACACATAATTGAAAAGGCTTATCCTCCTGAAGCCTGCAAAGGCTAGCATGCTGTATAGCCCCCTCCACTTTCAGCAGCGCTGACCTTGCTTCCTCAGTAAGATGCCGAGGGGAAGAAAGGTCTGAATCACCTTTAAGAATTTCATACAAGGGTTTTAATTCAGCATTGGGAATATATAAATAACCTCTAATCCAATTTATGTCACCCAATAATTTTTGAAAATCATTTAACGTATGTAAATTATCAGTCCTAAGAGTTACCTTTTGGGGTGTAATAGTTTTACAACAGGTACTAGCACCAAGAAAATCAATAGAATCTCCTGTTTGTACTTTATCAGGTGAAATAAGCAAGCCCTTTGATTGCAATAAATGTACCAAATCAGTGTAAGCTGCTTCCAACATATATTTGGTTTTGGCTGTCAGCAATATATCATCCATATAATGTATACACTTTAACAATGGATACTTTTATCTGAGTGGAACAATGGCCGCTCCTACAAACATTTGACACATAGTAGGACTATTGGCCATGCCTTGAGGCAAAACCACCCATTCAAACCTTTGATCAGGTTCCTCATGATTACATGAAGGCAGAGTAAAAGCAAAACGTTCGGAGTCCTGAGGATGCAATGGAATGGAAAAGAAACAATCTTTAATATCTATACATATCACTGGCCAATTTTTTGGAATTGTTGAAAGCAAAGGCAAACCTCTCTGAATGGGTCCCATGAGCTGCATTTGAGCATTAATGGCCCATAGATCATGTAACAACCGCCATTTTCCAGGCTTCTTTTTAATAATAAATATGGGTGTATTCCATGGAGAAGTGGAGGGCTTTATATGTCCCAACTTTAATTGTTCTTGTACTAAGGCATAAGCCGCAGTCAATTTTTCAGAGGGGAGCGGCCACTGAGGAACCCATACCGGCTCCCCTGTTTTCCAGGTAATGGGCACCTGATCCTCAGCGGCCTCTAAGAAAAACCCAGCCCATGTCTATCAAGTTTTTGTTGAGGTTCCAAGGGATGTTTACGTCCCTGTAAATTTTTCCCTAATCCAAAACCTGGTCTATATCCCATGTCCTGCATTATCTTTTGGGCAACTGCGGAATAGTCATTACTAAGTTGAAACCCCATGTCCTTCATCAAATCACATCCCCATAGAGAGATTGGGAGATCGAGCACATATGGTTGAAAAGTGCCAGAATGCCCTTCAGAATCCTTCCATGATAAATGCCTACAGCTGACTTGTGGAGCTTGAGCGTATCCCAAACCTCTTAGTGATTGATCCGAGAGCTGCACCGGCCACCCCTTTGACCAGTCCTTTTGTGCAATTATACTACGATCTGCTCCAGTATCTAGTAATCCCAAAATTGATTTGCCTTCTATAGTTAAGTTTAAAGTAGGACGGTCATTCATATTCAAGGACAAATAAACAGAATTCCCTCCAGTGACTCCAATCTCATCACTTGTCCTTAAAAAGGAATCAGCAGGAAAGCGGGTATGCAAACTGGGTAGAATTAGCAATTGGGCAATCTGGTCTCCTGGGGAAATGGACACAATGCCTTTTGGGGCCTCCACCATAATCTTCACTGTTCCTACTGTGTCCGGATTAATAAGCCCAGGGAAAACATGAAGGCCTTGTAGGACGGAAGAAGCACGCCCAATTAACAGGCCCACAGTGCCAGGTGGTAAAGGTCCTTTAAATTCAGTCTCCACCAGTTGGACTCCCATTTTAGGTGTTAATACGAGTCTGGCGGCGGAGCAGAGGTCCAGTCCCGCGGCACCTGCAGTGGCTCTCCGCGATTCCTGGGATGGCGCAGGGACGGCCATGACTCGGTTTCCATTGTCCCATTTTCCATTGCCCCATATATTTGTGGGCCCTGGGGTCGGGGGCCCCCCCCGGCCGTTTTTTGGCATGTTTCTGTCTTTTAAAGGTTGACCATGTATGTCTCTAACTGATCTACACTCATTAGCCCAATGCTTTCCCCTTTTACATCTGGGGCATAAGCCTGGTTGACGGTTAACAGAAGTGTGCTCAATTCTGGATGTTCCCTTCTTGTTAGGACATTCTCGTTTAAAGTGTCCTCCTTGACCACACCCAAAACACTTTCCGGCAACTGGGCTGGATTTACGTGATAATTGAAGGACAGCAGCAGCAAGGCCTGCATTAGTTAATGGTCCACCTATTTCTCTACAGACTTTCATCCAGGCCTCTATGCCTCTATTTTTATAAGGAGTAATAGCTGCTTTACATTCTTTAGTACACTGTTCAAAAACAAGTTGTTTAATCAAGGGCATTGCTGTATCAGGGTCACCAAAGATTTTTCCTGTGGCGTCTACCATCCTGGCAACAAAGTCTGAGAAAGGTTCTGTGGGGCCTTGTATAATTTTTGTCAGATTGCCAGACACTTCTCCTCTATTTGGGAGTGATTTCCATGCACGGATACAAATGTTATTTATCTGTTCATATACTTCAGGGGGGTATCCTGTTTGTTGATTAGCAAACCTGCCTTGTCCCAAAAGCATATCCTTATCCCAGGCAGGGCGCCCCGCTGCGTGATTTTGGGCAGCTTGCTCTACTGCACCCTCTAGCACAAATGCTCTCCAATCCAAATATTTACCTGGGGAAACACAAGCGTGGACCAGACTAGCCCAATCTGAAGGAGTCATACAGAATCTAGTAAGTCCCTCCACCTGAGTGAGAGTGAAAGCGGCATCTATGCCATAAGTGCGGACAGATTCTGCCAAGATTTTAACTATCTTAAAGTCTAAAGGCTCATGATATCTTCCTCTGTTATTGTCCTGAAATACAGGGTATGCAAGTCCCATATCTGTATTAACTGTCCTCCAAACTTGCGCATGAAAAGATCTCCCGGAACCTTGGCTCCCCCCCCACATACGGGGGTGGGGCAACCGGCACCATATCTTCTTCTAGATATTCTACCTCCTCCTCCTCAGAGTTTTGTTGACCGATATTAGATCCCTTCCCCTTCTTACAGTAGGCCTGCGTGCCCTGTGTCTCCTTTTTCATTTTTATCTTACGTAGTTGTTGTAACAATATATCAAGGTCCTCAGAACTCTCTGAGTCACTTGCGTTCTCAGGCGTTTTTAATTCGGTCAAGTCTGGATAGAGTCTTCTCCTGTTTTTATTTTCAAGCTCTTTTGCCTTCTCACTACTCTTACTCTTAATACTCTCTGCCACTTCACTACATGATCCTTCAGATTTTTCCTCATGCAGTTGCTCAAGAATAGCTTGACCCTCACTCACAGCTTCCTGGCATTTACCATCTGTTATACATCATCTAACTAACTTCCAAAGTGGTATAACGCCACCCTCTAAGGTGCCTTGCTCACGAGCGAAATCTAGATCTTTCCCTAATTTGTCCCAGCTAGGAATCGTAAGACTTCCTGAAAAGGCAAACCAAGGAGCTGCTATGTCAACTTCTTTCAAAAACATCTGCAAAGTGCTCTGCTTTACCTTAAGTCCTTTTGAACGTAGCAACCCATCTAGGGCCAACAAAATTGGGCTTGAAGAAGTAGCGCCCATAATGTTTTTAGAGCTATAAAGAAAGTGAAAGTACAAAAATCCCCGCTCTCTTCCTTTTACAGGGGAGCGTCCCTTTCTATGAATTTCCCGCTCTCTTCCTTTTACAGGGGAGCGTCCCTTTTCCCGCTCTCTCTTTCTTTACCGAGGAGCATCCCGCTATTAGCTTGCGGATTCCCACTTTACCTGGGAACTTACCGGTGCACCACCCTGACTGCTGAAAGTTCTGGATCCTGGGTTCGAGGAATATAATTCCCGTCAGGGCCACCAATTGTCGCGACCCCTCGCCAGCAAGGGAAAACACGACACAGGATTCTTCTTTCAGCAGTTTATTCAGGCCTTGATCCAAGTATCATCTTCTAGCGACCCCCCGCCGAGCGCCCAAGCACAGCCTAATAAAGCATCCCGCATACCAATCCCAAGCTGCCACGTGGATCTTTCTCATAGGGTGGTAAGGGATTGCGCGCCAATTCTCCATAAAAGGAGTTGTTTATCACAGGCCACAGTGGAAGCCGGCGCCATCTTCTAATGGCGGCCACGGTCTATAGGAATGGCTCACCACACATATGGATTTTCAGTTTTCCCAGCACCATTTGTTGAAGAGGCTATCTTTTTTTCCAATGCATGTTTTTGGTACCTTTGTCTAATATAAGATAATTGTAATTTTGTGGGTTAGTCCCTGTGTCCTATATTCTGTACCATTGGTCTACCAGTCTGTTTTGGTGCCAATACCATGCTGTTATTGTTACTATTGCTCTATAGTATAGTTTAAGGTCTGATATAGTTATGCCACCTGTTTCACTCTTCCTGCTAAGTATTGCTTTAGCTCTTCTGGGTCTCGTAATTTTCCAGATGAATTTTATGATTGCTTTTTTTTATTTCTATGAGGAATGTCATTGGGATTTTGATCAGAATTGCATTAAATCTGTATAGTTCTTTTGGTAGTATGTTAATTTTGATATTATTAATTCCTCCTATCCAAGAGCAAGGTAGATCTTTCCATCTTCTAAGGTCTTCTTTGATTTCTTTTTTTAGGGTTCTGTATTTTTCATTGTATATATCTTTCACCTGTTTCATTAAATTGATTCCCAAGAATCTTATTTTTTTGAGGTTATTGTGAATATGGTCATTTTTCTAATTTCCTTCTCAGAGGCTTTGTCACTGATATACAGAAATACCTTTGATTTTTGGGTGTTGATTTTATATCCTGCTACTTTGCTGAATTAATTGTTCTAGAAGTTTTCTGGTGGAGTTTTTTTGGGTGTTCTAGGTATAGAATCATAGATTAATTGTTTTTCTTATTCTTTGAAGTGTCTGTTCAGTTCCTTACCCTATTTATTGATTGGGTTATTTGTTTTTTGTTTTGCTTTTAAGTTTTTTTGGTTCTTTATATATTCTGGAAATTAGTGCTCTATCTGATGTGTGTATAGTAAAATTTTTCTCCCACTCTGTGGTAGCTCTTTTATTGCTGAGAAGAAGCTTTTTTGTTTGAATCCATCCTATTTATTGATTCTTAACTTCTTATGCTTTAGGGACCTTGTTAAGGAAGTCAGATCCTAGGTCCATCATGGTAAAATTTGGGCCTACTTTTTCTTCTAGTAGGCACAGGATATTTGTTATTGTGTCTAAATCTTTGATCAACTTTGAATTAAGTTTTGTGCAGGGTGACAGATAGGGGTTTAATTTAATTGTGTTACATGTATTTTCCCTAGCACCATTTTCTCTAATGAATGTTTTTGGCATCTTTGTCAAATATGAGATAATTGTATTTGTATGGGCTCTGTGTCTTCTATTCTGTACCATTGTTCTATGTGTCTGTTTTGGTGCCAATACCATGTCTTTTTATTACTGTAGCTCTGTAGTATAGTTTATGGTTCTGGAACTAATAAATGAATTCAGAAAAGTAGCAGGATATAAAAATCAACACCCATCAATGAAATGTATTTTTGTACATCAGTGATGAAACCTCTGAAAAACAAACCTGAAAAAATACCCCATTCACAGTGTCCTCAAAAAAAAAAAAAAAAAACCAAACACAACAATAACAAACTTGGTAATCAATCTAACAAAGGAGGTGAAAGAGGTTTAGACTGAAAACTATAAAACACCAAGGAAAGAAACTGAAGAAGACCTTAGAAGATGGAAAGATCTACCATGCTCCAGGATAGATGGAATTAATATTGTCAAAATATTAATTTTGAGTCTTGTTTATATTTACACACATTAGCAAATGAAGAAGGCCATACTACCAAACGTGTTACACAGATTTAATGCAATTCCTATTAAAATCCTAATTACATTCTTCATAGAAGTAGAAAAAGCAATCATGAAATTCATTTGAAAAAAAAGAGACCCAGTATAGCCAAAACAAATAATTTTTAAGGCATAGGATATAGTTTTTAAAAAGCCATATAGTATTTGGATTCAAATCAACTATGTTCATTATATTTACTAAGACAAAACCCCTGAAAACAAGATAGCAATGAATCCTTACCTGAATATTCTGGGTCTTTCAGTTTGTCCTTGATGTAAGCCTTATATGGTAATGTGTAGAAAGAATTCCTGCAATGAGTTGACCAAAGCACAGACTTGTTGGCAGAACTAGGATAAAACATTTCCATTGAAAAAGGCACATGTCACTCAGAAACCAATGAACAAATAAAATCCAACGGTACAGTGTCAGATCACTGTTCCCTGTTTCCACAAGCCTGGAAGTTAGACATTTAAATGCACACAGTTGACACTACCTCTTCTTCAAACTCCAGTGGAGGGCTCTTTTGGTCCACGGGAAGCATGTTTGTATTCTTAACAGCTGCCATTTTGACTGGAATGTGATAAAATCTTAGAGTAGTTTTGATTTACATTTCTTGAATTGCTAGAGATGTTAAACATTTTTTTCATATATTTGTTGATTGATTGTATGACATCTTCTGAGAGAAGTATCTGTTTAGTTTCTTGGCCCATTTATTAATTGGGTTGTTTTTTTTGGTGTTAAGATTTTTGAGTTCTTTTTCTTTCTTTCTTTTTAATTGATTTTATTTTTTAAATACATGATGGTGGAATGCATTACAATTCTTATTACCCATATAGAGCACAATTTTTCATATCTCTGTATATAAAGTATGGTCACACCAATTCATGTCTTCATACATGTACTTTGAATAATGATGTTCATCACATTCCACCATCATTACTAACCCCCTACCCCGTCTCTTCCCCTCCTACCCATCTGCCCTATCTAGAGTTCCTCTGTTCTTCCCATGTTCCCCCTCCCTACCCCACTATGAGTCAGACTCCTTATATCAGAGAAAACATTCGGCATTTGTTTTTTAGGGATTGACTAAGTTGGAGTGGTGTTCTCCAAGTTCCCTCTTGTAACTTGAGTCTTGTTTATATTTACACATGTTAGAACATGAAGAGTTCAGTTTGGGATATCATTTACTGTGTTCACAAGGAAAAGTTTCTTCCATTATCCCTACTAATGGAAGAACTCATTATCCCCAGAAATTTGAAACCAGAAGTAAATTATTAAATTTATTTCCCTAAAATTATATGTATTCTGCTCAAATAAACAATGGCATAAACATAAAATTGTTTCAATATTTCAAAAAAAATGAATACAAACAAAAATATGTGTGGGCTAGGATGTGGGAGAAAAAGGTACACTCATACATTGCTGGTGGGATTGCAAATTGGTGCAGCCAATATGGAAAACAGTATGGAGATTCCTGGAACACTTGGAATGGAACCACCATTTGACCCAGCCATCTCACTCCTCAGTTTATACCCAAAGGACTTAAAAACAGCATACTACAGGGACACAGCCACAACAATGTTTATAGCAGCACAGTTCACAATAGCTAAACTGTGGGACCAACCTAGATGCCCTTTAGGAGATGAATGGGTAAAGAAAATGTGGTGTATATACACAATGGAATATTACTCAGCAATAACAGAGAATAAAATCATGGCATTTGCAGGTAAATGGATGGTGTTGGAGAAGATAATGCTAAGTGAAGTTAGCCACTCCCAAAAAACCAAATGCTGAATGTTTTCTCTGATATAAACAGGCTGATTTATATTGGGGATGGGGGGAGCATGGGAGGATTAGACAAACTCTAGATAGAGCAAAGAGGAGGGGAGGGGGCTTAAGGATAGGAAAGATGGTGGAATGAGATGGACATCATTACCCTAAGTACATGTATGAAGACAAATGGTGTGACTCTACTTTGTGTACAACCAGAGATATGAAAACTTGTGCTATATATGTGTAATATGAATTGAAATGTATTCTTCTGTCATACATAACAAATTAGAATAAAACATATAAATATTAGAATAAAACATAATAAAAAAGAAAAAATTCCTGCAAAAATATTTTCCTTTGGAGATTGGTGACTCAGAGGATCTAGAGAAAAAGTAACCAGGAACAGAATATACAATAGTGGGAGAACATATATGGGAATTTGAATGGGAGAAGTTTTTGAGATGCAGGCCAATAATGTGGAGAAACTCTTTGGGACACAATAACAGAAAAATTTCCTTGGAAATGAGTTGGACATTCAGATATAGGATGTATTCAGAATCCCAAATAGACAGGATTAGCAGAGAATCTCTTCACAACATATTATAATTAAAATACCTAAAATATAAAGCAAGAATAGAATTTTAAAATCCTCAAGAGAAAAACACCATGTCACTTTCAATTTCTTAGCACAAAAGCTAATATCCAGGATGGCTTGGAACAATGTTAAATAAAATAACTGTTAACCAAGATTGTTATATCCCAAGAAAAGCTACCATTCAGAATTTTTTAAAAAACAATTCAAGATAAGCGGAGAATAACTTATAACTACCAAGAGAAAACTACAAAAATACTTAAATACTGAACATAGAAGAAATCAGAAACAATATTCAGAACTCAAAAATGGACAAATCTCATTCAATAAACAGCTAAGAAAATGAGAAATAAGACCAAATTAAACATTAGAAAAAAGACAGAAGTTAATAAACATCTCTCGAAAATAACATTGAATTTAAGTAATCTCAACTCTCTAAGTAATAAAAGACATAGATTGGAAGAATGGATTACAAGACAAGAACCATTTATAATTGTTTGCAAGAGACTCATCTTACAGAAAAAACAGCAACATTCTTAAGGAGAAAGGATAAAAAATTATATTCCATTCATATTGAGCCTCCAAACAATTAAGAGTAGCAATGCTCATATCCAACAAATTAGACTTTAAGCAAAAATTATCAGAAGCAAAAGAAGGCCTCTTCATACAGGTAAAGTTAACAATCCAACAATAATATATTAAATATTAAATATTTGTGCCCCAGATTCCAGTGTACCTGAATATATAAAACAGGCACTACTAATCTAGAAGAATCAGATAGACTCCAATAAAAAATACTGTGTGGTTTCAAAACACCTCTCTCTCCAGTAGATAGGTGACCTGGACATCAACTCAGCAAAGCCTCTTTAAACCTAAAAAATATTGTAAGTCAAATGGCCCTAACAGACATCAATAGAATATGTCATCCATTGGTGTCTTCTCTCTTTCTTTTGGCCAAATTAATATTCTCCTCAAGTACTCTATGCACAATCTTTGAAATGGTTCATATTTTAGACCACAAAGCATCTCTTACAAAATACAAAAAAAATATAATCCCTTCATCTTAGTAGATCATAATGGAAAAAAATTAGAAATTAATACCAAGAAAAACTACAGAAACAAGTAGATATTGAGTATTACACTGCCAAATGATAAATGGGTAAAAGGAGAAATTCAGGGGAAAATGTAAATGATTCCTAGAATCAAATAAGAATAGTTATACAAAATATCAGCTCATCTGGGACACTATGAAGGCAGTTCTAGGAGTAAAGTTTATTGTATGTTCTACAAAGGAAAATCGGAAAGATTCGAAACAATCCAATGTTGCATCATAAGGCACTGGAAAAACAAGAACAAACAAATTCCAAAACCTATAGAGAAAGGAAATATTATCAGAGCCAATTCAATAAAAAAATAAAAAATATTGATGAAATGAAACGTTGATACTTAAAAAAATAAACAAAATGATAAATCCTTAGCCAAGGTAGCCAAAAGAAAGAGAGAAGACACTAAATTAATAAAATTAAAGGGAAAACAAAGATATTACCAAAAACATTACAGAAATCCAGTAGAGATCATTAGGTACAATTTTTAAAATTTATAGCCTAGGAAATTGAAATATCTAGAAGAAATGAATACATTTCTATTCACATATGACCAGTCAAAGTTTAACTGAGAAGATACATAAACCCAAACAAATCAACAACAGCTAAAGATATTGAGGTAATAGTAACAATATTTCCAGCAAAGAAAAATTCAGAACCAGATGGGTTTTTAAATGAATTCTACTAAACCTTTAAAAGAAATAATGCCAAGCTCCTCAAATTATTTCATCAAACAGAAAGGGGAGAAACAATACCATGTTTATTCTGTGAAGTATATATCACCATGATAAAAAAACCCACAGAACTCATCAAGGAATGAAAATTACAGGCCAATATCCCAGATAACCATAGAAGTAATAATCCTCAAAACATATTAGCAAATTGAATTTAACAACACATTCAGAAGATAGTTCTCATGAACAAGTTGACTTCATTCCCAGAATGAAAGGATAGTACATATATGCAAATCAATAAATGTAATCTACCACATAGAATTAAGTACAATCACCTCAGTAGATGCAGAGAAAGTCTTGCATCTATTCAAAACATTGAAGAGATTATTTTTTAACAGAAAACACATTATTTATTTATTAATTTATTTTTTCTTGACATATCATATTTCATACATTTGATTCAAGCAGACTATGAACTCCCATTTTTACCCCGTATACATATTGCAGAATCACATGGGTTACACATCCATGTTTTTACATATTGCTATACTAGTGTCTGTTGTATTCTGCTGCCCTTCCTATCCTCTACTATCCCCCTTCCCCTCTCCTCCTATCTTCTCTCTCTACCCCATTTACTGTAATTCATTTCTCTCTCTTGTTTTTTTACCCTTTCCCCTCACTTCCTCTTATATGTAATTTTGTATAACAATGAGGGTCTCCTTCCTTTTCCATGCAATTTCCCTTCTCTCTCTCTTTCCCTCCCCCCTCTCCACCCTGTTTAATGGTGATCTTCTTATGCTCTTCCTCTCTATTCTATTCTTAGTTGCTCTTCTTATATCAATGATGACATTTGGCATTTGTTTTTTAGGGATTGGCTAGCCTCACTTAGCATAATCTGCTCTAGTGCCATCCATTTCCCTGCAAATTCCATGATTTTGTCATTTTTTAGTGCAGAGTAATACTCCATTGTGTATAAATGCCACATTTTTTTAATCCATTCATCTGTTGAAGGGCATCTAGGTTGGTTCCACAGTCTAGCTATTGTGAATTGTGCTGCTATGAACATCGATGTAGCAGTATCCCTATAGTACGCTCTTTTAAGGTCTTCAGGGAATAGTCCGAGAATGGCAATAGCTGGCAAATATAAATGATGAGTCATTATTTCAAGTTCCCAGATTCTTGTTCTGAGGGTGTGACAACCTATTATCACAATACAAAAGAGAATTAGTAGTAAACATATCATTCCAATAATATACCATGCAGATTATTTCAGCATGTTTCCAGGATTAAAGCCTTTCAATTCTTGAAGTATTTGATCAGATAGAGAGGTAAAATCCATAATACTGATTTTGCTTTTTTGAGTATACCGGATGTGGCAATAACTCCATAAGATCCAGGATATTATTATAGCTATGCCAAATAATCATTAGGTGATTTTTAACCTTTTCCCAATCCCATTGGGAAGCATTATATTTGACTTCAGTAACACAGACATATTTATAGTCAGATGGCACTTAAGTCTTTCCTTAAACTTGAGAGTGGAAAGCTCATTATTAATGACAGTAGCTTCTAACACATTCAATTTAGTTTCAATCTTTTCATCAATATTTGTCTGATTATGGAAGGCTTTGGAATTATTTTGAGCCAAATTATTATTTTTTTAATTTTTTATTGTTGGTTGTTCAAAACATTACATAGTTCTTGATATATCATATTTCACACTTTGATTCAAGTGGGTTATGAGCTCCCATTTTTACCCCATATACAGATTGCAGAATCACATCAGTTACACATCCATTGATTTACATATTGCCATACTAGTGTCTGTTGTGTTCTGCTGCCTTTCCTATCCTCTACTATCCCCCTCCCCTCCCCTCCCCTCCCCTCTTCTCTCTCTGCCCCCTCTACTGTCATTCATTTGTCCCCTTGTATTATTTTTCCCTTTCCCCTCACTTCCTCTTGTATGTACTTTTGTATAACCCTGAGGGTCTCCTTCCATTTCCATGCAATTTCCCTTCTCTCTCCCTTTCCCTCCCACCTCTCATCCCTGTTTAATGTTAATCTTCTTCTCATGCTCTTCGACCCTACTCTGTTCTTAGTTACTCTCCTTATATCAAAGAACACATTTGGCATTTGTTTTTTAGGGATTGGCTAGCTTCACTTAGCATAATCTGCTCTAATGCCATCCATTTCCCTGCAAATTCTATGATTTTGTCATTTTTTAATGCAGAGTAATACTCCATTGTGTATAAATGCCACATTTTTTTTTTATCCATTCGTCTATTGAAGGGCATCTAGGTTGGTTCCACAGTCTTGCTATTGTGAATTGTGCTGCTATGAACATCGATGTAGCAGTGTCCCTGTAGCATGCTCTTTTTAGGTCTTTAGGGAATAGACCGAGAAGGGGAATAGCTGGGTCAAATGGTGTTGAGCCAAATTATTAAGAAAATTTGCATGTAGCCAATGAGGATGTAGCAGTAGAAGTGACGAATGAAATTAAAGCAGCCACTCTGAGAATTATGAGACCAAGAGCTCACTTGGGTTTGGTTAACTGAGAATGTATCTGTTTTAAAAGTTGAACACCAGCATCAGCATATCATGGTTCTGAAATGTTGGCTGGCAGTAAGACAAAGGAGGGTTGGTGAAGAATTGGTGTTTCTTTTCTTCTGTTAAATCTAGTGTTGCAATGAGTTAGATTGCATTTATTTTTAGTTTTATTGATTTTATTGTTTTAAGTACACGACAGTGGAATGCATTACAATTCTTATTACACATATAGAGCACATTTTTCATTTCTTCATATTCACACCAATTCATGCCTTTATACATGTACTTTGTTTTTTTGCATTACAATTCTTATAATACACATATACTATAATGTCTCATATCTCTGTTTGTATATAAAGCATACTGACACTCAATTCAAGTCTTTATACATGTACTTTGGATAATAATGTCCATCACATTCCAGTGTCCTTGCTAATCCCCTGCCCACTTCCTTTACCTCCTACTCCTCTTCCCTATCTAGAATTTATCTAATCCTCCCATGCTCCCCCTCCCTACCCACTATGAGTCAGCCTCCTTATATTAGAGAAAACATTTGGCATTTGTTTTTTTGGGATTGGCTAACTTCACTTAGCATTATCTTCATCAACACCATCCATTTACCTGCAAATGCCATGATTATATTTTCTTTTATTGCTGAGAAAAATTCCATTGTGTATATATGCCACATTTTTTTTATTCATTCATCAACTAAAGGGCATCTAGGTTAGCTCCACAGTTTAGCTATTGTGAATTGTGTTGCTATAAACATTGATGTGGCTGGGTTCCTGTAGTATGCTGTATTTAAGTCCTTTGGGTATAGTCTGAGGAGAAGGATAGCTGGGTCAAATGTTGGTTCCATTCCCAGAGTTCCAAGGAATATCCATATTGCTTTCTATATTGGCTGTACCAATTTACAGTCCCACCAGCAATGTATGAGTGTACCTTTATCCCCACATCATTGTCAATACTTATTGTTGTTTGTCTGCATAATAGCTGCCATTCTGATGGGAGTGAGATAATATCTTAGAGTAGTTTTGATTTGCATTTTTCTGATTGCTAGAGATGATTAGCATTTTTTCATATATTTGTTGATTGATTGTATATCCTCTTCTGAGAAATGTCTGTTCAGGTCCTTGGCCCATTGTTGATTGGGGTATTTGTTTTTTTCAGTGCTTAGCTTTTTGAGTTCTTTATATATCCTAGAGATTAGTGCTCTATCTGATGTGTGAGGGGTCAAGATTTGCTCCCAGGATGTAGGCTCTCTATTCACGTCACAGATTGTTTCTTTTGCTGAGAAGAAACTATTTAATTTGAGTCCATCTCATTTATTGATTCTTGGTTTTAATTCTTGCAACTATAGGAGTCTTATTAAGGAAGTTGGGATCTAATCCCATATGATGAAGATTATGGCCTACTTTTTCTTCTGTTAGATGCAGAGTCTCTGGTTTAATGTCTAGATCTTTGATTCATTTTGAGTTGAGTTTTGTGCATGGTGAGATACAGGGATTTAATTTCATTTTGTTGCATATAGATTTCCAGTTTTCCCAGCACCATTTGTTGAAGATTCTATCTTTTCTCCAGTGCAAGTTTTTGGCACCTCTGTCTAATATAATTGTAATTTTGTGGCTTATTCTCTGTGTCCTCTATTCTGTACCATTTGTCTACCAGTCTGTTTTGGTGCCAATACCATGCTGTTATTGTTACTATTGCTCTGTAGTATAGTTTAAGGTCTGGTATAGCAATGCAACCTGCTTCACTCTAACTGCTAAGGACTGCTTTATCTATTCTGGGTCTCTTATTTTTCCTGATTAATTTTATGATTGCTTTGTCTATTTCTATGAGAAATGCCATTGGGATTTTGATCGGAATTGCATTAAATCTGTATAGTGTTTTTGGTAGTATGTTCATTTTGATAATATTAATTCTGCCTATCCAAGAGCAAGGTAGATTTTTCCATCTTCTAAAGTCTTCTTTGATTTCTCTCTTTAGGGTTCTGTAGTTTTCATTGTATTGAATTTTCACCTCTTTTGTTAAGTTGATTCCCAAGTATCTTATTTTTTTGAGGTTATTGTGAATGGGGTAGTTTTCCTCATTTCCTTCTCAGAGGCTTTGTTACTGATATACAGAAATGCCTTTGATTTATGGGTGTTGATTTTATATCCTGCTATCCACCATGCAGCCAGTGCAATGGTTTCATTAATGAGGTTCTTGTCATAAAAGTTAGCTAGAAGAGATCGAAATAAAACACACAGACTCAGTTACCTTATTTCTATTGCCAGGTCCGAGATGGCTCCCCTCTCTGGTTCCCTCCTCTAACCGCCCAGCAGGGCAGCAAGGATTATTCAGGGCTAGCAGGAGAGAGAGAGAGTGAACACGCCTGGGAGTAGCTTTTTATTGGGGAACAAGAGATTCAGGGGAGAATTCCATCCAATGAAGGTTGAGGGGGGACTGCACTCCAAGGTCAGGGTCAGTGATTGGGCCCCCGGGGTCAGTGGTCAGTCACACCCCCACACGGACGGGTTCTCTCATCAGGAAAGGGCCGGGAAAGTTCCGACACAGCCAGAATGCCTCAGACCCTTAACAGGAGCCGCCCAGTCACGTGTCAAAATGGCTTCCCACACTGCTACTTTGCTGAATTTATTTACTAGTTCTAGAAGTTTTCTGGTGGAGTTTTTTGGGTCTTCTAGGTATAGAATCATATCATCAGCAAATAGTGCTAACTTAAGTTCTTCTTTTCCTATACATTTCCCTTTAATTTCTTTCATCTGTCTAATTACTCTGGCCAGTGTTTCAAGAACTATGTTGAATAGAATTAGTGAAAGAGGGCATCCCTTTTTCCAGCTTTTAGAGGGAATGCCTTCAGTTTTTCTCTGTTTGGGATGACTTGGCCTGAGGCTTAGCATAGATAGCCTTTATGATGTTGAGATATTTTCCTGTTATCCCTAGTTTTTCTAGTGTTTTGAAAATGAAGCGGTGCTGCATTTTGTCAAATGCTTTTTCTGTGTCTATTGAGATGATTATATGATTCTTATCTTTAAGTCTATTGATGTGATGAATTACATTTATTTATTTCTGTATGTTGAACCAACCTTGCATCCCTTGATGAATCCCACTTGATCATGGTACATGATCTTTTTGATATGTTTTTTCTTTTTATTTATTTATTTGTTCATTACAATTCTTAATACACCATTATATAATAATTTATCACATCTCTGATTATATATAAGGTATGTTGACACCAAATTCTCATCTTCATATATGTATTTTGTATAATGATGAGGATCTCCTTTCACCATCCATGCTATTCCCCTTCTCCCTCCCTTTCCCTCTCACCCCTATTCCCTATCTAGAGGTAATATTCCTCCTTTGCTCTCCCTACCAACCCCATTTTGAGTCACCCTCCCCTTATATCAGAGAAGACATTCAGCATTTGTATTTTTGGGATTGGCTAAATTCACTTGGCATTATCTTCTCCAATGCCATCCATTTACCTGCAAATGCCATGATTATATTTTCTTTTATTGCTGAGTAATATTCCATGGTGTATAAATACCACATTTTTTTATCCATGCATCCACGAAGGATATCTAGATTGGTTCCACAGTTTAGCTATTGTAAATTGTGCTGCTATAAGTATTGATGTGGCTGTGTCCCTGTAATATGCTGTTTTTAGGTCCTTTGGGTATAGTCCAAGAAGAGGAATAGCTGGGTCAAATGGTGGTTTCATTCCCAGTTTTCTGAGGAATCTCTATACTGCTTTCTAAATTGGCTGCACCAATTTGCCATCCCACCAGCAGTGTATGAGTGTACCTTTTTCACTGCATCCTTGCCAGCACTTGATATTGTTTGTCTTCATAATGGCTGCCACTCTTACTGGAGTGAGATGGCATCTTAGAGTAGTTTTAATTTGCATTTCTCTGATTTCTAGAGATGGTGAACATTTTTTCATATAATGTTGATTGATTGTATATCCTCTTCTGAGAAGTCTCTGTTCAGGTCCTTGGCCCATTTATTGATTGGGTTATTTGTTGTTTTTTGGTGTTTAGCTTTTTGAGTTTTTTGTATACCCTAGAGATTAGAGCTCTATCTGATGTGTGAGGGGTAAAATTTTTTTCCCAGGATGTAGACTCCCTATTTACCTCACTTATTATTTCTTTTGTGAGAAAAAACTTTTTAGTTTGAATCCATCCCATTTGTTGATTCTTGGTTTTAGTTATTGTGCTATAGGAGTCTTATTAAGGAAGTTGCGGCCTAGCCCCATGTGATGGAGATTAGGGCCTACTTTTTCTTCTATTAGATGCAGAGTCTCTGGTTTAATGCCTAGATCTTTTATCCATTTTGAGTTAAGTTTTGTGCATGGTGAGAGATAGGGTTCAATTTCATTTTGTTGTATATGGATTTTCATTTTTCCCAGCAGCATTTGTTGAAGATGCTATCCTTTCTCCAGTGCATGGTTTTGACACCTTTGTCTAATATAAGGTAGTTGTAATTTTGTGGGTTAGTCTCTGTGTCTTCTATTCTGTACCATTGGTCTACTAGCCTGTTTTGATGCCAGTACCATGCTGTTTTTGTTACTATTGTTCTATAGTATAGTTTAAGGTCTGGTATAGTGATACCATCTGTTTCACTCTTCCTGCTTAGAATTGCTTTAGCTATTCTGGGTCTCTTATTTTTGCAGATGAATTTCATGATTGCTTTTTAAAATTTCTATGAGGAATGTCATTGGGATTTTGATCGGAATTGCATTGAACCTGTATAGTGCTTTTGGTAGTATGGACATTTTAATAATATTAATTCTGCCTTTCCATGAGCAAGATAGATCTTTCCATCTTCTAAGGTCTTCTTCTATTTCTCTCTTTAGGGTTCTATAGTTTTTATGTAAAAATCTTTCACCTCTTTTGTTATGTTGATTCCTAGTATTTTTTTTTTTTGAGGATATTGTGAATGGGGTAGTTTTCCTCATTTCATTTTCAGAGGATTTGTTACTGATATACAGAATGCTTTTGATTTATGGGTGTTGATTTTATATCCTGCCACTTTGCTGAATTCATTTTATTATTTTGAGAAGTTTCTTGGTAGAGTTTTTTGGATCTTCTAGGTATAGAATCATATCATCAGGAAATAGTGCTAATTTAAGTTCTTCTTTTCCTATAGTTATTCCTTTAATTTCTTTCATTAGTCTAATTGCTCTGGACAGTGTTTCAAGAACTATGTTAAATAGAAGTGGTGAAAGAGGGCATCCCTGTATTGTTCCAGATTTTAGAGGGAATGCCTTCAGTTTTTCTCCATTTAGAATGATGCTGGCCTGAGGCTTAGTGTAGATAGCTTTTACAATGTTGAGGTAAGTTCCTGTTATCCCTAGTTTTTCTAGTGTTTTGAACATAAAGGGGTGCTGTATTTTGTCAAATGCTTTTTTTGTGTGTCTATCAAGATGATCATATGGTTCTTATCTTTAAGTCTATTGATGTGATGAACTACATTTATTGATTTCTGTATGTTGCATTCCAGGGATGAATCCCATTTGATCATGGTGCATGATCTTTTTGATGTTTCTTTTTTTTTTTAAATTTTTTATTGTGGGTTGTTCAAAACATTACAAATTTCTTGACATATCATATTCCACACTTTGATTCAAGTGGGTTATGAACTCCCACCTTCACCCCATACACAGATTGCAGAATCACATCAGTTACACATCCATTGATTTACAAATTGCCATACTAGTGTCTGTTGTGCTCCACTGCCTTTCCCATCCTCCACCCTCCCCCCTCCCCACCTCTCCCCTCCCCTCCCCTCCTCTCTCTCTACCTCCTCCACTGTATAACCCTGAGAGTCTCCTTCCATTACCATGCAATTTTCCTTCTCTCTCCCTTTCCCTCCCACCTCTCATCCCTGTTAAATGTTAATCTTCTTCTCCTGTTCTTCGTCCCTACACTGTTCTTAGTTACTCTCCTTATATCAAAGAAGACATTTGGCATTTGTTTTTTAGGGATTGGCTAGCTTCACTTAGAATAATCTGCTCTAATGCCATCCATTTCCCTGTAAATTCTATGATTTTGTCATTTTTTAATGCAGAGTAATACTCCATTGTGTATAAATGCCACATTTTTTTAATCCATTCGTCTATTGAAGGGCATCTGGGTTGGTTCCACAGTCTTGCAATTGTGAATTGAGCTGCTATGAACATCGATGTAGCAGTGTCCCTGTAGCATGCTCTTTTTAGATCTTTAGGGAATAGACCAAGAAGGGGAATAGCTGGGTCAAATGGTGGCTCCATTCCCATCTTTCCAAGAAATCTCCATACTGCTTTCCAGATTGGCTGCACCAATTTGCAGTCCCACCAGCAATGTACAAGTGTACCCTTTTCCCCACATCCTTGCCAGCACTTGTTGTTGTTTGACTTCCTAATGGCTGCCAATCTTACTGGAGTGAGATGCTATCTTAGGGTGGTTTTGATTTGCATTTCTCTGACTGCTAGAGATGGTGAGCATTTTTTCATGTACTTGTTGATTGATTGTATGTCCTCCTCTGAGAAGTGTCTGTTCAGGTCCTTGGCCCATTTGTTGATTGGGTTGTTTGTTCTCTTATTGTCTAATTTTTGGAGTTCTTTGTATACTCTGGATATTAGGGCTCTATCTGAAGTGTGAGGAGTAAAGATTTGTTCCCAGGATGTAGGCTCTCTATTTACCTCTCCTATTGTTTCTTTAGCTGAGAAAAAACTTTTTAGTTTGAGTAAGTCCAATTTGTTGATTCTAGTTATTAACTTTTGTGCTATGGGTGTCCTATTGAGGAATTTGGAGCCCGACCCCACAGTATGTAGATCATAGCCAACTTTTTCTTCTATCAGATGGCATGTCTCTGATTTGATATCAAGCTCCTTGATCCATTTTGAATTAACTTTTGTGCATGGCGAGAGAAAGGGATTCAGTTTCATTTTGTTGCATATGGATTTCCAGTTTTCCCAGCACCATTTGTTGAAGATGCTATCCTTCCTCCATTGCATGCTTTTAGCCCCTTTATCAAATATAAGAGAGTTGTAGTTTTGTGGATTGGTTTCTGTGTCCTCTATTCTGTACCATTGGTCCACCCTCCTGTTTTGGTACCAGTACCATGCTGTTTTTGTTACTATTGCTCTGTAGTATAGTTTGAAGTCTGGTATCGCTATGCCACCTGATTCACACTTCCTGCTTAGCATTGTTTTTGCTATTCTGGGTCTTTCATTTTTCCATATGAATTTCATGATTGCTTTCTCTATTTCTACAAGAAATGCCGTTGGGATTTTGATTGGCATTGCATTAAACCTATAGAGAACTTTTGGTAATATCGCCATTTTGATGATGTTAGTTCTGCCTATCCATGAACAGGGTATATTTTTCCATCTTCTAAGATCTTCTTCTATTTCTCTCTTTAGGGTTCTGTAGTTTTCATTATATAAGTCTTTCACCTCTTTTGTTAGGTTGATTCCCAAGTATTTTATTTTTTTTGAAGATATTGGGAATGGAGTGGTTGTCCTCATTTCCATTTCAGAGGATTTGTCGCTGATATACAGGAATGCCTTTGATTTATGCAGGTTGATTTTATATCCTGCCACTTTGCTGAATTCATTTATTAGCTCTAATAGTTTCTTTGTAGAGCCTTTTGGGTCTGCTAGGTATAGAATCATATCATCTGCAAATAGTGATAATTTAAGTTCTTCTTTTCCTATTTTTATGCCTTTAATTTCTTTCATCTGTCTAATTGCTCTGGCCAGCGTTTCGAGAACTATGTTGAACAGAAGTGGTGAGAGAGGGCATCCCTGTCTTGTTCCAGATTTTAGAGGGAATGCCTTCAATTTTTCTCCATTCAGAATGATGCTAGCCTGAGGCTTAGCATAGATTGCTTTTACAATATTGAGGTATGTTCCTGTTATCCCTAGTTTTTCTAGAGTTTTGAACATAAAGGGATGCTGTACTTTGTCGAATGCTTTTTCCGCATCTATCGAGATGATCATATGGTTCTTATTTTTAAGTCTATTGATGTGGTGAATAACATTTATTGATTTCCGTATATTGAACCAGCCTTGCATCCCAGGGATGAATCCTACTTGATCATGGTGCACAATTTTTTTGATATGTTTTTGTATCCGATTCGCCAGAATTTTATTGAGGATTTTTGCGTCTAGGTTCATTAGAGATATTGGTCTGAAGTTTTCTTTCTCTGAAGTGTCTTTATCTGGTTTAGGTATCAGGGTGATGTTGGCCTCGTAGCATGAATTTGGAAGTTCTCCCTCTTTTTCTATTTCCTGAAGTAGCTTGAAAAGTATTGGTATTAGTTCCTCTTTAAAGGTTTTGTAAAATTCTGCTGTATACCCATCTGGTCCTGGGCTTTTCTTAGTTGGTAGTCTTTTGATGGTTTCTTCTATTTCCTCGATTGATATTGGTCAGTTTAGGTTGTCTATATCCTCCTGACTCAATCTGGGCAGATCATATGACTTAAGAAATTTATCTATGCCTTCACTATCTTCTAATTTATTGGAGTATAAGGATTCAAAATAATTTTTGATAATCTTCTGTATTTCTGAAGTGTCTGTTGTGATATTGCCTTTTTCATCCCGTATGCTAGTAATTTGAGTTCTCTCTCTTCTTCTCTTCGCTAGCATGGCTAAGGGTCTGTCGATTTTGTTTATTTTTTCAAAGAACCAACTTTTAGTTTTGTCAATTTTTTCAATTGTTTCTTTTGTTTTGATTTCATTAATTTCAGCTCTGATTTTAATTATTTCTTGCCTTCTACTTCTTTTGCTGTTGTTTTGCTCTTCTTTTTCTAGGATTTTGAGATGAAGTATGAGATCATTTATTTGTTGTTTTTTTCTTTTTTTAAGGAATGAACTCCAAGCAATGAATTTTCCTCTTAGAACTGCTTTCAATGTGTCCCATAGATTCCGATATGTTGTGTCTGTGTTTTCATTGATCTCTAAGAATTTTTTAATTTCCTCCTTGATGTCTTCTATAACCCATTGATCATTCAGTAACCTATTGTTCATTCTCCAAGTGATGTATGCTTTTTACTTCCTTCTTTTATCGTTGATTTTCAGTTTCATTCCATTATGATCAGATAGGATGCATGGTATTATCTCTACTCCTTTATATTGTCTAAGAGTTGCCCTGTGACATAATATATGATCTATTTTTGAGAAGGATCCATGTGCTGCTGAGAAAAAAGTGTAACTGCTTGATGTTGGGTGCTATATTCTATATATGTCAATTAAGTCTAGGTTATTAATTGTGTTATTGAGTTCTATAGTTTCCTTATTCAACTTCTGTTTGGAAGATCTGTCCAGTGGCGAGAGAGGTGTGTTGAAGTATCCCATGATTATGGTATGGTGGTCTATTAGACTCTTGAACTTGAGAAGAGTTTGTTTGATGAACATAACTGCACCATTGTTTGGGGCATATATATTTATGATTGTTATGTCTTGTTGGTGTATGGTTCCTTTGAGCAGTATGTAGTGTCCCTCTTTATCCCTTTTGATTAACTTTGGCTTGAAATCTATTTTATTTGATATGAGTATGGACACTCTTGCTTGTTTCTGAAGTCCATATGAGTGATAGATTTTTCCCAACCTTTCACCTTCAGCCTATGAATGTCTTTTCCTATCAAATGCGTCTCCTGTAGGCAGCATATTGTTGGGTGTTGTTTTGTGATCCATTCTACTAGCCTGTGTCTCTTAATTGGTGAGTGTAAGCCATTAACATTTAGGGTTATTATTGAAATATGGGTTGTTCTTCCAGCCATATTTGTTTATTTCTGTTACTAAACATGGTTTGTTTTCCTCTTTGATTATTTTCGCCCCCTTTACTGTCCTACCTCCCACTGTTGGTTTTCATTGTTATTTTCCATTTCCTCTTCCTGTAATGTTTTGCCAAGGATGTTTTGAAGAGATGGTTTTCTAGCTGCAAATTCTTTTAACTTTTGTTTATCGTGGAAGGTTTTAATTTCATCTTCCATCCTGAAGCTCAATTTCGCTGGATACACAATTCTTGGTTGGAACCCATTTTCTTTCAGTGTTTGAAATATGTTATTCCAGGATCTTCTAGCTTTCAGAGTCTGTGTTGAAAGATCAGCTGTTATCCTGATTGGCTTACCCCTAAATGTAATCTGCTTCCTTTCTCTTGTAGCTTTTAAAATTCTCTCCTTATTCTGTATGTTGGGCATCTTCATTATAATGTGTCTAGGTGTGGATCTCTTATGATTTTGCACATTCGGCATCCTGTAGGCTTCTAGGATTTGGGATTCTGTCTCATTCTTCAAGTCTGGGAAGTTTTCTCGTATTATTTCATTGAATAGATTGCTCATTCCTTTGGTTTGGACCTCTATACCTTCCTGTATCCCAATGACTCTTAAGTTTGGTCTCTTAATGTTATCCCATATTTCTTGGATATTCTGCTCATGGTTTCTTAACAGTCTTCCTGAGCTGTCTATGTTCTTTTCAAGTTGAAATACTTTGTCTTCATTGTCTGATGTTCTATCTGCTAAGTGTTCTACTCTGCTGGTAGTATTCTCAATTGAGTTTTTAAGTTGGTGTATTGCTTCCTGCATTTCTAGGATTTCTGTTTGTTTGTTTTTTATAACCTCTATCTCCCTGTATAGTTGATCCTTTGCTTCCTGGATTTGTTTGTGTAATTCATTGTCGAAGTGATCTTTCATTGTCTGATTTTGCTGTCTAATGTCTTCCTTGATACTCCAGATCATCTGAAGCATATATATCCTGAATTCTTTATCTGACATTCCATCTGCTGCAGCTGTTACCTCTTCTAAAGTTGAGTTGACCTGCATTGCTTGTAGTCCTTTCTTTCCTTGTCTTTTCATACTGCTTGCGTTTCTTTCTTCTTGGTGAAACTGTTGTGTTTTTGAATTTTTTCCCCCCCTATATATTTATATTGCTCTTGTATAGTTGAAAAGTCTCCCTTGCAGGTGCGGGCGGGGGCTCTGCTCTGCCCCTCTTCCAATTGGTGTGAGGTGTCTACCACGCCCGCGGACCCCTGGGCCTGATCCGCCGTTCTGTTGCAGGTCTGCCTACCTTGCAGGTGGGGGCGAAGGCTCTGCCCTGCCCCTCCTACCACGCCCGGGGACCGCTTGGCCTGATCTGCAGGTTGGTCGCCAGTCTGCCCACCTTGCGGGCACGGGTGTCAGTTCCGCTCTGCCCCCACTCCAATTGGGGTCACTTGACCACCACACAGGCGGGCCGCTGGGCCTGATCTGGGCGCAGGCGAAGGCTCTGCTCTGCCCCTACTCCAGTTGGGGTGAAGTGTGTACCACGCTGGCAGGCCGCTGGGCCTGATCTGCAGGTTGGTCGCAGGTCTGCCTACCTTGCGGGCGCGGGCGGTGGCCCCGCTCCTCCCCTCTGGCTCCACGACAAAGCGAGAGAGACTCGGGTATCTGTGACTCACCCTCCCTACCAGGGGACCAACTGATTCTGTCGCCGCTGGCACCGATGAAGTTCTCTCCTCGGCCGCTCTCCGATGACATCAGATCTCTGCCATGCTGGCATCCCCTGTTCTATGGCTGAATCCCATTTTCTTCTTTTCCAATAGGCGGAGCTGTGCCCTGTGAGCCGAGCTTCTGCCCTCTATGTGCTGACAGAAATCCCTGTTCGGTGGCTCCTGGGAGTCTCTCAATCCTGTTAGTCCAGAGCCCTTTCACTTATCCGGCCCCTCCCCCTGTTCCTCCTCCCAGCCAGCCAGCCAGGTCCTGTTCACCAGAGGCAGTTCCCCAAGGATCTGATTACACTTGCAGCCCCACTGCGTGTCCTATATCCCGAATGATGAACACCCTCTCTGTCATTCATCTAAGCCCCAGTGCTGTGGTGGGGTGATCTGGGAACCAACAGTTTAATTTTTCCGGACCCCTTTGGTGGGCACGCCCCCAGAAACTGGCGGCTAAGATCTTGGGTGTCGCCGCTAGTGTTAAGGGGAGGTGGGGATCTGGAATCCCCTCTGCTTCCCTACAGACACGCCCCCGGAGAGATTCCTGAGGTTTCCTGGCTGCTTGTATCTGGAGGGGGTGGGAGTCACACACCTGCTAACGTGGATTCCGCTGGGAAGGAATTCTGTCGGCGGAACTTTGGTGATGTCACCTCTCTGCTATGGCGGCCTCCAGGCTCCTTGCCGGAGTGTCCGAAGGGAGGGGTTGGACTGGTCTGTCTCTGGTTGGTTTCAGCTCCCAGTTCGCTATTTCATGAAGGCTTGGCGAGAGACCTCTTCCTAGAGTCCCTGCACTGCTCCTGCTGCGCTGTGCCTCGGAGGTTATCCGCCCTGACTCGGGGGGCCGGTGCAGGCAGCCGACAGTCACCGAGTTGGCGCAGGCAGCGGCTGGCGGGTCTGGACCTCTGCACTGCGTGGCAGAGATTCACTCGTCTAGCGCAAACTGTCACCTCCAAAAATCCTACCGATTCCTGGCCGGTCTCTCTTTAGTGGAATTTTGCTAGGAGTTTCTCAGCAGGTCGAATCTAAGCGTATCCATGCGTCTCTCTGACCCCGTTGTTGAGGAGGTACTGAAAGCGCTGCCTCCCCTCTCGCCGCCATGTTGAATCCCCCCTTCTAGATTTAATAATGTTAGTTTTATATAATTGGGTGTTCTGTCATTCAATGCATATATATTTACAATTGTTATTTTTGCTTATGGAATTTACCACTGTACCATTATATAGCCACTTGTCCTTTGTCTCTTTTTACAATTTTTGACTTAAGGTCTACTTTATCTGATACATGTAAGCTCACTGTTGGTTTGTATTAGCCTCTATGTGTCTTTACCAGTGAGGTGAGTTAATTGTAGGTAGTGAATCATTAGGTCATGTTTTTATTAATTCACATTTAGTACAGCTAGTTTAAATATTTTGATTGGGGATATTAATCTATTTATTTTCAAGATTATTACTGACAGGAAAGGACTTTGTGATTTTGGTGATTTTTCTTTTCTGGTTGTTGTGGTGGTTGTTTTATTATTATTATTTTTAATTCTTTGTTCTGTCTTCCTCTCTTATTGTTCAATTTTGTGATTTGGTAGGTTTTTGTATTGATATTGCCTGATTTTTTCTGTTTCTCTTTTGAGTTTCTGTTTTTCTGAATTATACTTTTGCATGTTCATGATGATGGCTATTATCCTTTGTCTCTTGATGTTGGATTTTTTGAAGCATTTCTTCTAAGGCAGTCTGGTGCTGAGTCGATCCCTCAGCTTTTGCTTGTGCTGTAAAGTCCTTATATATCCTTCATTCTGGAAGTCAGCTTTGCTGTGTATAGTTTTCTGTTAAGAAGTGTTTTGTTTTTGAGGATTTTCAATATATCATGACATTCTTTTCTGATATGTAAGGTCTTTTCCAAGAAATGTGCTAGTCTAATGGGGATTCCCTTATGTGTGCTGTTTTCTCATTTGAGTTTTTAATTTGGTTTATTAAAAGGATACACATAGAAAAAGAAGAACTCAAATTGAGACTATATGCTGATGACATGATTCTATACCTAGAAGACCCTAAAAGTTTCACCAGAAAACTTCTAGAACTAGTAAATAAATTCAGCAAAGTAACAGGATATAAAATCAACAACATAAATCAAAGGCATTTTTGTATATTAGTGACAAATCTTCTGAAAGGGAAATGAGGAAAACTACCCTTTTTACAATAGCCTCAAAAAGAAATAAAATACTTGGAAATCAACTTAATAAAAGAGGTAAAAGATCTATATAATGAAAATTATAGAATCCTAAAGAAAGAAGTCAAAGAAGACCTTAGAAGATGGAAAGATGTACCTTGCTCTTGGATAGGCAGAATTAATATTAAAATGACCATACTAAAACAAGCACTACACAGATTTAATGCAAACTTATCAAAATCCCAAATGGCATACCTCATAGAAAGAGAAAAAGCTGTCATGAAGTTTATCTGGAAAAATAAGAGACCCAGAATAGTGAAAGCAATTCTTAGCAGGAAGAGTGAAACAGGTGGCATCACTATATCAGACCTTAAACTATACTACAGACAATATTAACATAAACAGCATGGTACTGGCACCAAAACGGACTGGTAGACCAATGGTAGAGAATAGAGGACACAGAGACTAACCCATAAAATTACAATTATCTTATATCAGACAAGGGCGCCAAAAACATGCATTGGAGAAAAAGACAGCCTCTTCAACAAATGGTGCTGGGAAAACTGGAGATCCATATGCAACAAAATGAAATTAAACCCCTATCTCTCAGCATACACAAAACTCAACTCAAAATGGATCAAGGACTTAGGAATAAAATCAGAGACCCTGCATCTAATAGAAGAAAAAGTAGGCCCTAAATTCAATGTAGGATTAGGCCCCAACTTCCTTAATAAGACTCCTCTAGTGCAAAAATTAAAACCAAGAATCAATAAATGGGATGGACTCAAACTAAAAAGTTTCTTCTCAGAAAAAGCAACAATCTGTGAGGTGAATAGAGAGCCTACATCTTGGGAGCAAATCTTTACTCCCCACACATCAGATAGAGCACTAATCTCTAGGTTATATAAATAACTCAAAAATCTGA
This sequence comes from Marmota flaviventris, assembly GCF_047511675.1. Lineage (NCBI taxonomy): Eukaryota > Metazoa > Chordata > Mammalia > Rodentia > Sciuridae > Marmota > Marmota flaviventris. Next base: position 9,776,555 of record NC_092506.1, on the reverse strand, counting down.
CCACCAAAAAGACAAATAACACAATCAATAAATGGGCCAAGGACCTGAAGAGACACTTCTCAGAAGATGAGGTACAATCAGTCAACAAACACATGAAAAAATGTTCATAATCACTTGCAATTAGAGAAATGCAAATCAAAACCACTCTAAGATTTCATCTCACTCCAGTCAGAATGGCAGCTATTATGAAGACAAATAACAATAAGTGTTGGTGAAGATGTGGGGAAAAAGGTACACTCATACATTGCTGGTGGGGCTGCAAATTGGTGCAGCCAATATGGAAAGCAGTATGGAGATTTCTTGGAAAATTGGATGGAACCACCATTTGACCCATCTATCCCTCTCCTTGGTCTATACCCAAAGGACCTAAAAACAGCATACTACAGGGATACAGCCACATCAATGTTTATAGCAGCACAATTCACAACAGCTAAGCTGTGGAACCAACCTAGATGCCCTTCCATAGATGAATGGATTAAAAAATGTTGCAAATATACATAATGAAATATTACTCAGCAATAAAAGAGAATAAAATCATGCCATATGCAGGTAAATGGATGGATTTAGAGAGGATAATTTTAAGTGAACTCAGAGAATCCCAAAATAACAAATGCCAAATGTTTTCTCTGATGCAAGGAGACTGATTCATAGAGGAGTAGGGAGGGGGAGCATGGGAGGAATAGATGAACTCTAGATAGGGAAGAGGGTGGGAAGCAAGGGAGGGGGCATAGGGAATATGATGGGCATTATTATCCAAAGTACATGTATAGAGACACAAATTGGTGTGAATATACTTTCTTATACAACCAGAGATATGAAAAATTGTGCTGTATATGTGTACTATGAATTGTAATGCATTCCACTGTCATATATAAGTAAAAAACAATTTAAAAATAAATAAAAATAAAAACAAATAAAATAAAGGTATTGTGTCCATCACAACTAAAAAAATTTAACAAACTCAGATATAATGGTTATGCAGTTTCCGGATATTTTATTTATCATATAAAAGCTTCAAAGAAATTAGTTAAAATGTGCTCAAATAACATGCTTAAGGAATAAAAGTAAGATAGTGACTTATGAAAATTCCTGTAAAGATGTAGGTATTCTAAAATATAGCCATATGAAAATTTGGGAGTTGAAATAGAAAATAACTGCTGCATAAATTGATTAAAGTTCACAGCAGCACATTTGATTTGGCTGAAAAAAGAATTGATGTATGTGAACATAGAATAATTCAGGTTATGAAACAGGAAGAATGGGAAAAAAGAATTAAATAAAAATGAATAGAGAGATAAAACAGACACAGGCATCATCGTGGAAGAGACTGACAGTTGAATGCTTTCCATAAAGTTCAGGGTACAGGAATGTCAACTCTCATAACTTCTGTTTGAAAATGAATGCCCCCAGTGATCTGCTTCTTCCAGCCAAACCCTATCTGCTTAAGTTACCACCCAGTAGCCACTATTAATCCATCAAATGATTTAACTCACTGATTAGTTTTGAGCACTCATAAGCTAATCATAACCCCTCTGAACACTCCTGCGTTACCTAACATATGAATTTATCTTGCACCCAAACCACATCACCTTACTGCATTATTTTACTTGGGATGCTTTTCATGATCTCTGTCAATCAAGACTTAGTACTAAACAAACCAAAAATTTCCTCTCACCATCTCTCCTAGAAAAATCAAACACTTCAATGAGTATTGCAAACTACATGTTCTCTAAAAAAAATCACAAAGCATGTAGCAGAGTTACTCTGGTTTGTTTTCAGAGTATTTGCAGATCAATGTCCAATATTAACTGCAGTTCATTGCCCACAACAAGAATTTTCACAAAGTATATCATTAACAGATTTAACTAGAAGGCACCTCAGCAAAATCTCTCTTTCAGTGATTCAAAGAAAACAGCCACCCAAATAACCTGAGGATGACTAGGGGATATTAGCTTTGTGGACTTGCCACAGAGGTGAAGAGGGGATGATGACACTGGTCAGGGTCAATACCCTTTGCTGTGTCACAGTGAGAGAGGATAGAACACATTGTTCTTTGAACTCATTTAGATACAACCACTTTGCCTTCAGTTGGTGAGGGTCATTCAGCCACCATGGCCTTTCAGGACCTCCTGGATCAAGTTGGTAGTCTGGGGAGGTTCCAGATAATTCAGATGGCTTTTCTTCTTATCTACAATGCCATGGCACAGACTCATACTTTATTGGAGAATTTCACTGCAGTCATCCTTGGTCATCGCTGCTGGGTCCATATACTCGATAATGCCACTGTCTCTGACAATGACATTGGGACCCTCAGCCAAGAAGCCCTCCTGAGGATCTCCATCCCACTAGACTCAAACCTGATACCAGACAAATGTCATCGCTTCATCCACCCACAATGGCAGCTCCTTCATATGAATGGAACCTTCTCAAACATGAGTGAGGTGGACACGGAGCCCTGCATGGATGGCTGGGTATATGACCGGAGCTCGTTCCTCTCCACCACCGTGACTGAGGTAAAAGGCTTAATTTTCCACTCATAAGTAATTGACCTGGGTGTGTGGAAACAATGAAAATAATGAACATGCTTTGAGCGTTTAATTGCTGTGTGGGTGTTGATTCTTCTTCTTTTTTTTTTTCAGAAACTACTGATTTTTTTTATGCAATTCAGGGCACATACTTAGTGTAATGATAAAAAACAAATAGGAGCCTACTGTCATGGCACTTTGATTAAAGCAAGTAAGTCATGTGTCTTGTTAAAATTGTGATATTTAGCCAGTAACACACTGTCTTGATTGTCAATTGGATATGGACGTGGGTTGATCAAAACCTGCATACCCAGACTGAACTCCTATCATATGAGAAGATTTGCAGTAAAAATTTCAGAGTCCTTGAATGATGGTGGACTGTGGCCAAATTAGAGGACTTCTTAGTTAAAAGTGATCATTAATGTAACCCACAGGTGTAAGATAGTCTTCCTAGATAAACATTTATTAAACTGAGGAATGGATGGTAGAATTCAAGTGTTTTTGAAAAGGGAAGCTGTTGAAGAAGAAAGGGACCTATTATTAAGAAAACTGCAGGTCTGTGAAGGTGTTTTTTTATGCTGGTTTCCTTGTCTTCCAGTGGGACCTGGTATGTGAATCGCAGTCACTGAATTCAGTGTCTAAGTTCTTCTTCATGGCTGGAATGTTGGTTGGAAACATTGTATATGGCACTTTGTCAGACAGGTGAGTGTCTCTGGTTCACAGATCTCTCTACCCCTGGGTACTATAATCAGCTTATGAATCATTTATGCATATGAAAAAATTATTACAAATTACACTGCCTGGGTGTACCTTTGTTCTCAGGGATCTACAAACACAAATGTAAAATGTTACTCAGTGCGGTAAGTGCTGTTTTAAACAGACTGAATCCTGTGTGTAGGAAATCAGTATAAGATTTGGAGGTGCTTTACCAGAGAATTTGGAGAGAACATGCCACAACATGGGGTTTGAAAGATCACAAACAGTTAACAATGGGGACACAGAGGTGGATATGTTACCACATTGGATCCAACCTGCTTGAATATGCAGGTAGGAAAAAGACATTGTCAGTGTCACTCAGGGGCATCATGAAAATAAAATCTCAGTAGGTAAACTCAAAGGACTTCACTATGCTACATTATCCTAAAAATGTTTAAAAGAGTGAAGTCCCAATGAAGCAAGAAAAAGTGCTTTTTCACATAAAATGGATCTTCAATGGAATATTGGGTGATTTTTCTTCAGAATACATGGAAGCATCCCAACCTTTGCTTCTCAATAAGGGTCATTATAGTATGTTGCCTATGCATCTATAAATTCATGTTTTACAAAATGAGACAGTTGGGTTTATGGATCTTAATTTTCATGTAACATAAATGTGTTGTTTCCTTTTCTTCTTTTGTGTACTTACCACTCGGTTTTGGGGATACATACACATTCCTAATTGTACTTTTAGTTCACATTTCTAATTGCTACATAGTGCTCCACAGTAGAAATCCATAACAGTGTTCCTGAGCCACCTTTGGGAAATGGGCAACCAGATTACCACCCAATGCTCACCCTCCCAAACCTAAGAAAAGGTCAACTTTATATTCTCTTTGGCTGTGATAAATACATGTTATATTTTTACAAAAATATTTTGTTTCCCAAGGTCAACAAATCCAAAATCAGCAGATTGGGACTCTTATCCAACCCATCAGCAACATTGATGTTCTGCTTCATAGCTGTTCCTATTACATCATGTTAGCCATAACCTGTGCAGTTCTAGAGTCTCAAGGGCTGACTTTAATATTTTATACACAACGTTGACTCTCCACTATGATAAGTGTATGGCTCAGTGCAAGAAATATTTATGAGGTATTAATATTTCTAACACTGCAGCATGTCTTGTATAGCTTGAATTGGTGTTGAACTACTGGTAACAATTCAAGAAGTAGTTGTGAGGTCAAGCTATCTATTTTAAAAGAAGGAGAGTTGATTTGAGAATATCAGCTGTTGGTCTTTTATGGATATTTCATAGGTGTGAAGTGCTTTCTTTGTGCTAATTTTTACCACAGTTGTTATTGTTCCCACAATCTCATCTTACCCTTTTCCATAGATTTGGGAGGAGGTTACTTCTGACATGGTGTCTTCTCCAGCTGGCCGTTGCTGACACCTGTGCTACCTTTGCTCCCACCTTCCTGGTGTACTGTTCACTACGCTTCCTGGCTGGCATGTCCATCATGACCATCCTGACAAATGCTATTCTTCTCAGTAAGTCAGCACTGACTCTTGGACATTTATTGACCTTTGACTTTGACCTTGATATTCTACCTTTGCTTGAAGTAATTATTCAGCGATGTTTTCTTTCAGTTGTAGAATGGACAAGTCCCAAATACCAAGCTATGGGAACAACAATGGCAGTGTGTGCTGCTAGTTTCGGGAATATCCTACCGGGAAGCCTGGCTTTTGCTATTTGAAACTGGCATACTCTTCAGCTGGTTCTGTCTATACCGATGTTCTTCTTTTTTATTTCCTCAAGGTATGAGCTCCCTTTTGTCTTTCCCTTCTAAAACCATGGTATGGTAATGTACATGGCATCAGGACATAAAAATTTATTTCTTCTTGGTTCTACATGAGGATGTGCTCTCAGAACAAGTGTCTTGGTACAATTTGAGAAGCAGGGCAAGTAGGATGGTCAGATGAAATTGAGGACATTGAAAATCTTTCAATTCATGATAACTAGTAAATATTTTTTGTGAAATATTATCCCAAGCTTTGCAAGTGATATACTGAAAATTATTTACTGTTTATGTGAATTTCTCTTTAACTGTTATATACTGTTTTTACTAATAGGTAAAATATAAGATATACTATTATATTTACATCATAGATAAGGAACAAATAATGTTTTAGGCATGGGATTCAGTTTTTAAAATATGATACACTATTTGGAATTTAAGTCAACTATGCTTACTCTAGTTATATTTACTAAAACAAGAACCACGAAAACAAAATAGCAATGAATCCTTACCTGAAGTTCTGAGTCTTTCAGCTTATCCTTGATGTAAGCCTCATTTTGTAATGTGTGGAAAGAATTATTGCAAACATTTTTCTTTGGACATTGGTAACTCAGAAGGATCCAGAATGTCAGAGTAGGTCCTCAAGAATTTGCAGTGACAAACTGAAGTAGGTGAAGGATGGGAAAGAGCAGGGAGCAACTTAGTGTACCAATAACCAGGAGAAAACAAAAATGAGTAGTTTTCAGGACAGAAAGAGAAATAATAAAGGCAGTGGAAGAGTCAGGAATGTAATCACTCAGTGGCAAGAAGGGAAGCATTTCTCAAGAAGCCAAAAGTCTTTCTACCACCTAGCTCAAGAAAAACAGACACTGACCAATATATCCACAATCAGAACAGATAATAAATTCAGGAAAGCTGAGCTGTGTTTACTCAGGAGAATGTTTTAGATGTGTCTGGCTGGAGAGTGAACCACCACTCCCCGAAAAGGTCTTGGAGCCTTCCAGCAGAGGTGTTTGGATCAGGGAAGCCCTGACAGCTTAAAGGAACTTGTTAATTATCCTTCCTGATTCCCCAATTGGGAGTTCCTGAATTTTATCCTTGTTTTTAAGATAGCATTTTCTGTTTTATTTGTCTTCTTTCTCCCTCTTTTTTCTTCATTTTTGTCTTTCACTTGGTACACATGCATTTTGAATATCTGTGAGTGTCCATACTGAGAGCTGATTTGGGCAACAAAGAGAGAATACTCTTTTATGAGAATACAGTGTGGGGTTAAACTCAGAGTGACTAGTCAATCAGTCTGCAGAGTGGAGAAGAACGAAGAGGACTTCCCTTTGAAATTGACAGTATAATCTCTGAATGAAAAGTGTGACTGATGGGAGGGACTGGAATAGATTAAGATGAGACATAAAGTCCCATAACTTCAAGCCTAGGAGAGGCTGGATGATAGAGTGATGTTTGTACACACCTTTTCCTAGCACATGTGCAGTAACTCTTGGAAAGAGGGATGTAATTTATTTCAGGTCAGTCTATAGACAAAGCAAGTGGAGGAGCTGGTCAGGAGACCTGGCAGACCTACATTCCCACCTGCAGACACAACAACAAAACCATTTGGAGAGTGAAAACACTCTAACCCCTCCACGACCCCTCAGCAAGGGGGCCAAGCAAGGAGCTAGCTGAATTCAGCATACAGACTAACCTAACAAGTTTGGCAGGTTAGCTCAGTCCTGAAAACTACAAAGGGTGTGAAGTCTGTATAATAGAGATTTTCTTTTTAAAAAATTTATTGGATTTTTAGTTATATATGACATTAAAATCCAGTTTGATGTAATTATGCTAGCATGGGATATATCTTATTCTATTTAGGATTCTATTCTAGTGTATGTACATGATGGTGGGATTCACTGTGATGTTTTCATATAGGTACAGGGAAAATTATGTCAGGTCTATCCAATGTCTTTCCTCTTTCTATCTGCCTTGCTTTCCCTCCAATCCCCATTGTGAAATCTACTGAACCTTTATTCTTTCCCCTTCCTGTTATTGTGGATTATCTTCCCCATATTAGAGAAAACATTTGACCTTTGGCTTTTGGGGATGGGCTTATTTCACTTACGATAGTCTCCAGATCCATCCATTTACTGGCAAATATCATAAAGTCATTTTTCTTTCTCACACTTGGCAGTTTCTAAAATTAAAACACTGAATACAAAATACTCATTTCAAAAACTTCAAAAGAAGCAATCCAAACACATTTATGAAAATTATTGCCTTACCTTATTGATACACAACATAATCTCTCATACACAGCTTTGTCCTCCTTGCCAATCTTCACTTGAGCCCCATCCTGCACTCATTGTACTCTCCCCATTTTAACTCTTGTCTTCTATCCCTTCCCATACTTTCTTTCTTTTTTCTTTTTCTTCTTTTTTGTTCCATCTTCAAATTCAATTTAGTCTACAGTTGTTAACATGTGATCTTTAGAGCTTGTTCTGTATTACTTGTTGCACACGTTCCTCCTGGGTTAATAGAGTTATAGAGGTCATTTTTAACTGCATATATAATGTGTGTTGTTATATGGGTGACCCTTACGCTACCACTGTTACTTCTGGCATCGTTCCTTTCAAAGAGGAATTGGAAGTTGAAATTAACATTTTGATTATGCTGATGTGATGTGTTGATGCTAGGCTATCCCCCCAGCACAGGGCTTATTATAAAGAGTTAACTACACTAAAGGACTCCTATTACCAGGGGAACAAATGTCAGGCTGGGGGACAAACCCAGGTTGCAACATGTCCTGACTCAGAAATATTCAGAGTCAAATTGGTAGGAAAACTGGTTTTATTCAAAGCCAGCTTTGAAGGAAGATAGAAGAAACTGACTGCTTCTTTGAACTCTTTAAAGGCCAGCAAAGATCTTAAAGGATGAGTTGAAATGGGTCAGGAGTCTGAACAGGGGGGTATGACTGAATGTAGGAAGGCCATATTCAAGATTGCAGAGTGGGGCTGGGTTGTGGCTCAGCGGTACAGTGCTTGCCTAGCACACAGGAGGCCCTGGGTTCGATCCTCAGCACCACATAAAAATACGTAAATAAAATGGAGGTATTGTGTCCAACTACAACTAAAAAAATAAATATTTTCTAAAAAAAGAGTGCAGAGTGTATAAGAATTGTAGAGAATGGGTTATCTAGCCCTATGTACAATTCTTGGAAATCCCCTGGGACTAAGACTCCCAGCAGAGATCAGCATTTATCTGGCCTTAGGTGTGTGTGATCTAATCTCTCCAAAGCAGTTACTATTATAGAGCTTGGGCCTTCCAAGGACTGCTGCAACATGAAGACCCCCCCTTCAAACCAAATTCTTGTGATCAAGTTAGTAAGATTTCAAATATGTAAGTCAGAGTAAGCGGAATGACATTATTGAAGGGATCGGAAAAGGGGACACTCTTAAGGTAGAGAGTTGGTCCTCTGACACAGGAAAGGGACAACATGACTGTTCTGAACTCCAGTTTTATTGGGTATCCCAGAGAAGTTTCTAGCAAATCCTATCCTGGTCCATCACTTGATGATTGATGGGCAGCACATGATATCAGACTTCGAAGTTCCCACTGCCATGACAATTCCAAGTCACCTTGGCCCATGCTGACCAGTTCTGATTGGATTCTTTTTTTTAAAAAAATATTTACTTGTTCTAATTTGTTATACATGACAGCAAAATGATTTTCAATTCATAGTACACATATGAAGCACAATTTTCATTTCTCTGGTTTTACACAAAATAGCCTCACATCATTCATGTTTTCATAAATGTACCTAAGGTAATGATGACCATCTCATTCCACAATCTTTCCTACCTCCATACCTCCCCCTTCCCCTTCTTCCCTTTGCCATATGCAAAGTTCCTCCATTTCTCCCATGCTCCCCCTGATCCTCATTATGGATCAGCATCCACTTATCAGAGAAAACATTTAACCTTTGGTTTTCTTGGATTGGCTAAATTCACTTAGTATGATATTCTCCAATTCCATCCATTAACCTGCAAATGCCATGATTTTATTCTCTTTTAATGCTGAGTAATATTCAATTATATATACACCAGTATCTTTATTCTTTCATCTATTGAAGGGCATCTAGGTTGACTCTACAATTTAGCTACTGTGAATTGTGCTACTATAAACATTGTTGTGGGTGTGTCACTGTAGTATGCTGTTTTTAAATTCTTTGAGTACATTCCAAGTTTTCTCAAAAATCTCCATACTGCTTTCCAGATTGGTTGCATCTGTTTGCAGTCCCATCAGCAATGTATGGATGTGTCTTTTTCCCCACATCCTCACCAACATTTATTGTTGCTTTTATTCTTAATAACTGTTATTATGACTGGAGTGAGATGAAATCTTAGAGTAGTTTTGATTTGCATTTCTGATTGCTAGAGGTGTTGAACATTTTTTCATATACTTTATAGATTGATTGTATATCATCTTCTGAGAAGTATCTGTTCAGTTCTAATTCTTTAGTCCATTTATTGATTGGGTTATTTGCTGCTTTGCTTTTTTTTGAGTTCTTTATATATTCTGGAGATTAGTGCTCTATCTGATGTCCATGTGGTAAAAATTTGATCCCATTCTGTAGGCTCTCTATTCACTTCACTGATTTTTTTTTGCTGAGAAGTAGCTTTTCAGTTTGAATCCATACCATTTACTGATTCTTGTTTTTATTTCTTGTGCTTTAGGAGTCTTGCTAGGGAAGTTAGAGCCTAATACAACATGATGAAGATTTGGGCCTATACTGGTATATACTCGATCAGGTCCAGGGTCTCTGGTCTATTTTCTAGGTCCTTGATCCACTTTGCGTTGAGTTTTGCACATGGTGGGTGATAGGGGCTTAATTTCATTTTGCTGCATATGGATTTCCAGTTTTCACAGCATAATTTGTTAAAGAGGCTATACTTTCTCCAATACATGTTTTTGGTGCCTTTCACTAATATGAGATATTGTATTTATGTGGGTTTGTCTTTGTGTCCACTATTCTGTAGCATTGGTCTACAAGTCTATTTTTATGTCAATACCATGTGTTTTTTTTTTTTTTTTTACTATTGTTCTGTAGTATACTTTAAGGTCTGATATTGTGATTCCACCTGTTTCACTCTTCTTGCTAAAGATTGTTTTATCTATTCTGGGTCTTTTATTTTTCCAGATGAATTTCATGATTTCCTTTTCTATTTCTATGAGGAATGCCATTGGGATTTTGATCAGAATTTGATTAAATCTATATAGTGTTTTGGTAGCATGGTCATTTTGACAATATTAATTCTGCCTATCCTAGAACAAGGCAGATCTTTCTCTTTTATAAGGTCTTCTTTAATATCTTTCTTTAGCATTTAGTAGTTTTCATTGTAGAGTTTTTTCTTCTTTTTCATTTATTTCCAAGTGTTTGAATTTTTTTCTGAGGCTATTGTAAATGGGATAGATTTCTAAGTTTCTCTTTCAGAGGTTTCATCTCTGATGTACAGAAATGGTTTTGATTTATGGGTATTGATTTTATATCTTGCTACTTTGATAAATTCATTTATTAGTTGTAGAAATTTTCTGTGGAATTTTTTGGATCCTCTATATATTCATGTCACCATAAATAGTGATTTTGAATTCTTCTTTTTACTATTTGTGTCCCTTTAATTTATCTTATCTGTACAATTTTTAAGTAGACTGGCAGACTGGATTTTCTATTTATTTATTTATTTATTTTTAATTTTTATTGTTGGTTGTTCAAAACATTACATAGTTCTTGACATATCATATTTCACACATTTGATTCAAGTGGGTTATGAACTCCCATTTTTACCCCGTATACAGATTGCAGAATCACATCGGTTACAATTCCACTGTTTTACATATTGCCATACTAGAGTCTATTGTATTCTGCTGCCTTTCCTATCCTCTACTATCCTCCCTCCCCTCCCCTCCCCTCACATCTTCTCTGTCTACCCCATCTACTGAAATTCATCCCCGCCCCTTGTTTTTCCCCTTTCCCCTCACTTCCTCTTGTATGTAATTTTGTATAACAATGAGGGTCTCCTACCATATCCATGCAATTTACCTTTTCTCTCTTTTCCCTCCCACCTTATGTCTCTGTTTAATGTTAATCTTTTCCTCTTGCTCTTCCTCCCTGCTCTGTTCTTAGTTGCTCTCATTATATCAAACAAGACATTTGGCATTTGTTTTTTAGGGATTGGCTAGCTTCACTTAGCATAATCTGCTCTAATGCCGTCCATTTCCCTGCAAATTCCATGACTTTGTCATTTTTTAATGCAGAGTAATACTTCATTGTGTATAAATGCCACATTTTTTATCCATTCATCTATTGAAGGGCATCTAGGTTGGTTCCACAGTCTAGCTATTGTGAATTGTGCTGCTATGAACATCGATGTAGCAGTGTCCCTGTGGTATGCTCTTTTTAGGTCTTTAGGGAATAGACCAAGAATGGGAATAGCTGGGTCAAATGGTGGTTCCATTCCCAGCTTTCCAAGAAATCTCCATACTGCTTTCCAAATTGGCCAAACCAATTTGCAGTCCCGACAGCAATGTACAAGTGTACCCTTTTCCCCACATCCTCACTAGCACTTGTTGTTGTTTGACTTCATAATGGCTGCCAATCTTACTGGAGTGAGATGGTATCTTAGGGTGGTTTTGATTTGCATTTCTCTGACTGCTAGAGATGGTGAGCATTTTTTCATGTACTTGTTGATTGATTGTATGTCCTCCTCTGAGAAGTGTCTGTTCAAGTCCTTGGCCCATTTGTTGATTGTGTTATTTGTTTTCTTATTGTTTAATTTTTGGAGTTCTTTGTATACTCTGGATATTAGGGCTCTATCTGAAGTGTGAGGAGTAAAGATTTGTTCCCAGGATGTAGGCTCCCTATTTACCTCTCTTATTGTTTCTCTTACTGAAAATAACCTTTTTAGTTTGAGTAAGTCCCATCTGTTGATTCTAGTTATTAACTCTTGTGCTATGGGTGTCCTATTGAGGAATTTGGAGCCCGACCCCACAATATGTAGATCGGAGCCAACTTTTTTTTCTATCAGATGCAGTGTCTCTGATTTGATATCAAGCTCCTTGATCCATTTTGAATTCACTTTTGTGCATGGTGAGAGAAAGTGATTCAGTTTCATTTTGTTGCATATGGATTTCCAGTTTTCCCAGCACCATTTGTTGAAGATGCTATCCTTCCTCCATTGCATGCTTTTAGCCCCTTTATCAAATATAAAATAGTTGTAATTTTGTGGATTGGTCTCTGTGTCCTCTATTCTGTACCATTGGTCCACCCACCAGTTTTGGTACCAGTACCATGCTGTTTTTCTTACTATTGCTCTGTAGTATAGTTTGAAGTCTGGTATCGCTATACCGCCTGATTCACACTTCCTGCTTAGCATTGTTTTTGCTATTCTGTGTCTTTTATTTTTTCATATGAATTTCATGATTGCTTTCTCTATTTCTACAAGAAATGCCGTTGGGATTTTGATTGGCATTGCATTAAACCTATAGAGAACTTTTGGTAATATTGCCATTTTGATGATGTTAGTTCTGCCTATCCATGAACAGGGTATATTTTTCCATCTTCTAAGATCTTCTTCTATTTCTCTCTTTAGGGTTCTGTAGTTTTCATTGTATAAGTCTTTCACCTCTTTTGTTATGTTGATTCCCAAGTATTTTATTTTTTTTGAGGATATTGTGAATGAAGTGGTTGTCCTCATTTCCATTTCAGAAGATTTGTAGCTGATATACATGAATCCCTTGATTTATGCGTGTTGATTTTATATCCTGCCACTTTGCTGAATTCATTTATTAGCTCTAGTAGTTTCTTTGTAGACCCTTTTGGGTCTGCTAGGTATAGAATCATGTCACCTTCACATAGTGATAATTTAAGTTCTTCTTTTCCTATTTTTATGCCTTTAATTTCTTTTGTCTGTCTAATTGCTCTGGCCAGTGTTTCGAGGACTATGTTGAACAGAAGTGGTGAGAGAGGGCATACCTGTCTTGTTCCAGATTTTATAGGGAATTCCTTCAATTTTTCTCCATTCAGAATGATGCTAGCCTGAGGCTTAGCATAGATAGCTTTTACAATATTGAGGTGTGTTCCTGTTATCCCTAGTTTTTCTAGAGTTTTGAACATAAAGGGATGCTGTACTTTGTCAAATGCTTTTTCTGCATCTATTGAGATGATCATATGGTTCTTATCTTTAAGTCTATTGATGTGGTGAATAACATTTATTGATTTCCGTGTATTGAACCATCCTTGCATCCCAGGGATGAATCCTACTTGATCATGGTGCACAGTTTTTTTTGATGTGTTTTTTGTATCCGATTCGCCAGAATTTTATTTAGGATTTTTGCATCTAGGTACATTAGAGATATTGGTCTGTAGTTTTCTTTCTTTGAAGTGTCTTTGTCTGGTTTAGGAATCAGGGTGATGTTGGCCTCGTAGAATGAATTTCGAAGTTCTCCCTCTTTTTCTATTTCCTGAAATAGCTTGAAAAGTATTGGTATTAGTTCTTCTTTAAAGGTTTTGTAAAACTCTGCTGTATACCCATCCGGTCCTGGGCTTTTCTTAATGGTAGTCTTTTGATGGCTTCTTCTGTTTCCTCAATTGATATTGGTCTGTTTAGGTTGTGTATATCCTCCTGACTCAATCTGTGCAGATCATATGACTTAAGAAATTTATCGATGCCTTCACTATCTTCTATTTTATTGGAGTATAAGGATTCAAAATAATTTCTAATTATCTTCTGTATTTCTGAAGTGTCTGTTGTGATATTGCCTTTTTCATCCCGTATGCTTGTAATTTGAGTTCTCTCTCTTCTTCTCTTCATTAGCATGGCTAAGGGTCTGTCGATCTTATTTATTTTTTCAAAGAACCAACTTTTAGTTTTGTCAATTTTTTCAATTGTTTCTTTTGTTTTGATTTCATTAATTTCAGCTCTGATTTTAATTATTTCTTTCCTTCTACTTCTTTTGCTGTTTTTTTGCTCTTCTTTTTCTAGGATTTTGAGATGAAGTGTGAGATCATTTATTTGTTGGTTTTTTCTTTTTTTAAGGAACGAACTCCAAGCAATGAATTTTCTTCTTAGAACTGCTTTCATTGTGTCCCATAGATTCCGAAATGTTGTGTCTGTGTTTTCATTTGTATCTAAGAATTTTTTAATTTCCTCCTTGATGTCTTCTATAACCTATTGATCATTCAGTAACCTATTGTTCATTCTCCAAGTGATGCATGATTTTTCCTTCCTTCTTTTATCGTTGATTTCCAGTTTCATTCTATTATGTTCAGATAGGATGCATGGTATTATCTCTACTCCTTTATAATTTCTAAGAGTTGCCCTGTGACATAATATATGATCTATTTTTGAGAAGGATCCATGTGCTGCTGAGAAAAAAGTGTAACTGCTTGATGTTGGGTGCTATATTCTATATATGTCAATTAAGTCTAGGTTATTAATTTTATTATTGAGTTCTATAGTTTCTTTATTCAACTTTTGTTTGGAAGATCTGTCCCGTGGTGAGAGAGGTGTGTTGAAGTATCCCATGATTATTGTATGGTGGTCTATTAGACTCTTGAACTTGAGAAGAGTTTGATGAACATAACTGCACCATTGTTTGGGGCATATATATTTATGATTGTTATGTCTTTTTGGTGTATGGTTCCTTTGAGCAGTATGTAGTGTCCCTCTTTATCCCTTTTGATTAACTTTGGCTTGAAATCTATTTTATTTGATATGAGTATGGACACACCTGCTTCTTTCTGAAGTCCATATGAGTGATATGATTTTTCCCAACCTTTCACCTTCAGTCTATGTATGTCTTTTCCTATCAAATGCGTCTCCTGTAGGCAGCATATTGTTGGTTCTTTTTTTTTTTGAGTCACTCTACTAGCCTGTGTTTCTTAATTGGTGAGTTTAAGCCATTAACATTTAGGGTTTTTATTGAGATATGCATTGTTCTTCCAGCCATATTTATTTATTTATGTTACTTAACATGGTTTGTTTTTTCTCTTTGATTATTTTTTCCCTTTACTGTCCTACCTCCCACTGTTGGTTTTCATTGTTATTTTCCATTTCCTCTTCCTGTAATGTTTTGCCGAGGATGTTTTGAAGAGATGGTTTTGTAGCTGCAAATTCTTTTAACTTTTGTTTATCGTGGACGGTTTTAATTTCATCTTCCATCCTGAAGCTTAGTTTCGCTGGATGCACAATTCTTGGTTGGAACCCATTTTCTTTCAGCGTTTGAAATATGTTGTTCCAGGATCTTCTAGCTTTCAGAGTCTGTGTTGAAAGATCAGCTGTTATCCTGATTGGCTTACCCCTAAATGTAATCTGCTTCCTTTCTCTTGTAGCTTTTAAAATTCTCTCCTTATTCTGTATGTTGGGCATCTTCGTTATAATGTGTCTAGGTGTGGATCTCTTATGATTTTGCACATTTGGCGTCCTGTAGGCTTCTAAGATTTGGGATTCTGTCTCATTCTTCAAGTCTGGGAAGTTTTCTCGTATTATTTTGTTGAACAGATTGCTCATTCCTTTGGTTTGGACCTCTATACCTTCCTGTATCCCAATGACTCTTAAGTTTGGTCTCTTTATTTTATCCCATATTTCTTGAATATTCTGCTCATGGTTTCTTAATATTCTCGCTGAGCTGTCTATGTTCTTTTCAAGTTGAAATACTTTGTCTTCCTTGTCTGATGTTCTATCTTCTAAGTGTTCTACTCTGCTGGTAGTACTCGCATTTGAGTTTTTAATTTGGTTTATTGCTTCCTGCATTTCTAGGATTTCTGTTTGTTTTTTATAACCTCTATCTCCCTGTATAGTTGATCTTTTGCTTCTTGGATTTGTTTATGTAGTTCATTGTCGAAGTGATCTTTCATTGTCTGATTTTGCTGTCTAATGTCTTCCTTGAGACTCCAGATCATCTGAAGCATGCATATCCTGAATTCTTTATCTGACATCCCATCTGCTGGAGATTTTACCTCTTCTAAAGTTGAGTTGACCTGCATTGCTTGTGGTCCTTTTTTTCCTTGTCTTTTCATACTGCTCGCGTTTCTTTCTGCTTGGTGAAACTCTTGAGTTATTGAATTTCCCCCCTATATATTTATATTGCTCTTGTATAGTTGCAAAATCTCCCTTTGTGGAGAAAGACAATGTTAACAGTTCTCAATAACAATAGTACATCATCTAAGCACATGTTTTCCTTATTACTACATTTATATCTAGACTATGTCTACAAATGTTGGTTTCGATTATCATTTACAAATATAGTCATTAGTTTCATGAAAGGCATACCATTTCTGGGAGCTTAAAGAAAACTGAATTTCAGGTGTAGGATGTTATGTTTATGGGGAAAGGAGTGAGGGTATGGGGTTAATCTAACTTAGTAACTTTGGAAACCTCTAACCAATAGATGGGTAATTTATGGAAGAATGTATAGATTCAAATTCTTATCTGTATTTATAAGATTACCCTACTTATGAATAGTAAAATTTAGGGGGTTGCAAGTGGGATAGAAGGAGTAAGAGGGAGGAAAACAAATAACAAGGAAAGGAAGAGAAAAAAGAGTGCGGGAAAAAGAAAATACGAGAAAAAAGAAAAGAAATATAAAGGGGGAAGGGAGGTGGGGCATATGCAATTCCTCTATAGTATATTATTCTGGTGATTCAGTTGTTAAAGACCTTTTTCGTGCACAATTTTTGGTTTCACATATGTTGAGGTTGCGAAGACCCGAGGGCGAAGGGAGAGGAGACTGTGTGAATGGTTGAAAAGAGAGAGAGAAGAGAGAAAAAGAAAGAAAAAAAGAAAAAAAAAATGTCTCTCAGAACTCTGTTTTCATTTCTTCCAGTTGGTGGCGTTATCTATTCCTAGCTTGAGTCTCTGGGTTCAGGATGGTGGTGGTAGTCAGTGTGAGAGGACTTGAGCTTCCACCTGTGGCCTCTCTACTCTTATTCTCTGAGATGTAAACCAGGTGCCTGATCAGCTGCCGAACTGCACTGGTAGCCATGCCAGCCAACCGGTTGGTGGGTTTTAAGGGTTGGTGGGATTTTCCAAGATGAGTTCCATCAGTTTTTCTCATAAGGTGTTTGATGAGGTGGGGGTGTCGGGGAAACCTTATGTTTGTCAAGAGCTCGGTCAGGTGGCTGCACGGGCGGGCGGCAGGGCCCCTCCTCCAGTTGGAGTGGTCTGTCTACCGCACCGGTGGGAGGCTGGGCTCCTGCAGGCGAGCCACTGGGCCTGTTCTCCAGGTCACAAGTCTGCCTACTGTGCAGGCGCGGGTGGTGGCTGGGCCCTTCCTCTAATTGGGGTGATCTGTCTACCACACCAGTGGGCTGCTGGGCCCCTTCTCTGGGACATGTGGACTGCCTACCTTGCAGGCGGCGGCTGGGCCCCACCTCCAATAGGGGTGATCAGTCTACTGCGCTGGCGGGCTGCTGGGCCTGTTCTCCAGGTCGCAGGTCTGCCTACTTTGCAGGTGTGGGCGGCAGCTGGGCCCCTTCTTCAATTGGGGTGATCTGTCTACCATGCCAGCGGGCTGCTGGGCCTGTTCTCCAGGTTGCAGGTCTGCCTACCTTGCACTCGCGGGTGGCGGCTGGGCCCCTCCTTCAATTGGGGAGATCTGTCTACCACACCGGTGGGCTGCTGGGCCCCTTCTCCGGGATGCGTGGTCTGCCTACCTTGTGGGCAGCGGCTGGGCCCCTCCTCCAATAGGGGTGATCAGTCTACCGCACCGGCAGGGCGCTGGGCCTGTTCAGACTGGATGTTTTAAAAGACTCAACAATATGCTACGTTCCAGGGACTCATAGCACAAGACATTCATGGACTGAAGGTGAAAGTTTGGGAAAAAACATAGCGTTCACATGGACTGTGTAAGCAAGCAGGCATTTCCACACTTATATCAAATAAAGTAGACTTCAAGCCAAAGCTAATCAAAAGGGATAAAGAAGCATATTTTGTACTGATTAATGAAACCATACACCAACAAGAGATAACAATTATAAATATATATGCCCCAAACAATGTAGTATCTACATTCATTAAATAATTTCAAGAGTCAAATAGACCACAACACAATACTACCCTGTATTCTCTAAGATCAAAGTGAAACATAATTAGAAATCAATTATAAAATAAAAAATAAAAGCTACTCAAACACCTGGAGACTAAATAATATGCTATTAAATGAACAATGGATTGCAGAAGACATCAGAGAGGAGATTCAAAAATTATTAGAGGTAAATGAGAATACTGGTACAATATATATACATCTCTGGGACACCATGAAGGTAGTACTGAGAGGAAAGTTGATTGCATGGAGTTTATTTCTTCAAAGAAGAAAAAGTCAACAAATGAATGACCTGATATTACATCTTAAAGCACTAGAAAATGAAGAACAAATCAACACTAGAAGTAATAGAAGACAGGAAATATTTAAAATTAGAGATGAAATCAATAAAATTAAAACCAAAGAAATAAAAAAAGTTTACAAAATAAGAAGTTGGTTCTTTAAAAAAATAAATCAAATTGATAAACACTTAGCCATGCTAATGAAGAGAAGGAAAGAGAAAACACAAATTACTAAAATGTGTGATGAAATAGGAAATATGATGAACACTACTGAAGTACAGAAGATAATTAGAAATTATTTTTGAAACTTTGTACTCCAATAAAATAGAAAATATAAGAGACATCAATAAATTTCTAGAGTCGTGTGATTGATCTAAACTGAATCAGGATGATGTATACAATTTAAACAGATTAATTTTGAGCAATGAAATAGAAGATGCCATCAAATGTCTACCAACCTAAAAAAGCCCAGGATCATATGGATTCACCACTGAGGTCTACAAGACCTTCAAAGAATAACTAATTTCAACACTCCTCAAGTTATTCCATGAAATAGAAAAAGAAGGAATACTTCCAAACTCATTCTATGAGGCCAATATTACTCTGATTCCAAAACTAGATCAAGACATCAAAGAAAGAAAACTTCAGACCAATATCTCTAATGAACATTGATGCAAAAATTCTCAATATAATTCTTGCAAATTGAATACAAAAACATTTTAATGATCAGGTAGGATTTATCCTAGGGATGCAAGTTTGGCTCAACATACGAAAATCGATAAATATAATTCATCACATTAATAAACTTAAAGATAAGAATCATGTGATCATCTTAATAGATGCAAAAAAATTGAGAAAATACAGCACCACTTCATGTACAAAACACTAGAAAAACTAGGGATAATAGGAATAGCTCAAAATTGTAAAAGCTATCTATACTAAGTCCAAGGGAAACAACATTCTGAATGGAGAAAAATTGAAAGCATTCCCTCTTAAAACTGGAACAAAATAGGGATGCCTTCTTTCTCCACTTCTATTTAACATAGTCCTTGAAACACTAATTGGATACTTAATGATACATTCTTACAGATTTTAGGGTAGAAGGAACTAATCTATCTCCAGGGCTTCAGGATCTGGTCAAAAAAGTCTCCCCCTTCAGGGTAAATTGGGTTCCTCTCATTGACATTATCTTGAGGCTGCATTTCTCCTGCAGTTAACATCTTGGAAATGAAAGGTAGTTAAAATCTTGGAAATGAAAGGTAGTTTGCTGAGGAATGTGACATATCCTGTTCACTTAGGCCAGATAGTGCTACAGGTAATTGCTTCTTGGAAAATAAAGCATGTCAGGGTGAGCACATTGGGCCTTTTTATTTTATAGAATATTCTGTTAACCTCAAGTTCCCACCATTTTCATTTGTCTATCTCCTGACAGTACTACCAGACAAAGCTCCAGAGTTTGGAGCAGAGATAAACTCCAACCACCAGGACTTCCCATTTTAAACTCTACGTCATCTCCACCTTGGTAAAGCATTGACCTAATCTATCCAGACAAAATGCCACTGACAGTACTCCATCCCAATTTGGTTCTACCTTATACTGGTGAGAAGAGAAGCTGAGAGCTACTTCAACCAGTTTTGGTTCCAGGACAATCTAGCTGGCAGCTTGGTGAGCAACACAAAAAGGAAGGGTTTATCTATTCCTTGCTCTAAGGGGGAGAGAGTCCAGAAAATAATGGAAAGAAGGTCAGTCTGTCATAGGCAGAGAACATCTATCCTTGTCAAATTTTGACCCTCTCCACAGAGAATATTCTTTCAAGTTTCATGAAAATGTTTCTGTGTGTCTGTGTTTATTTGCTGATAGGTTTATGAATATACACACATATATTTGCTTCTTTTTCCTTTTTCATGTTCATCATTTTAAAAAAATATCCATTTGTTATTTTCCTCTGTTTTATTTTTTGAGGATTAAGGTTTGTATTTGTTTTGTTCAGCCTTTCTTTTAATGTTTTTGTTTCATGGTTACTCTTTCCTTTCTTCTTCATCTAATAGCTAGATGCTCTTGCTCTATGTTATTTTTTGTTCTCTTTTCTGTTTTTCTTTTTCACTTTTTTTTACCCCTCGCATGCTATCTCATTTCCTTCTCTCTGCTTAATGTACTGATTATTCCAACTTTCTTCTTGTTCCATTTTATTTCCTTTTAATAAAATGTATTCTTATCACCATTTAGAACTATTTAGTTTAAATAATTTCCTGCTACTCGTACTGTTGTGTTTATTAGTAGGATGGATTTCACAGACAACACCTACTCTTTACTTTAACAGTACTTTAATACACAGAGTAAAGGAGATGAAACCCTCAATCTGATAATCAGGTCCAAAGTAGGAATGGCTGGGCACAGGGACTCAGGTGCCATTCCTTGTATTACTCCTCCTAAGAAAAAAATACAGAGAAATAACACAAAAACTGTGGACACCACACATAAAAGGGTCTCAATATAATTTTCCCATACTTTTAAAGAATACACAGAATTGTTAAATCTAGGAAAAAACTCATGGACGTGTAAACCATGAACCCTGCTGTATACAACACCATTGCCATCTATACAAGTATCTCACTCTCATGAGACCTATGGAAAAGTGTAATTCTGAAGCCATGACACAAGGCAGTCCACATGAAAGTATACAAATTACACCACTAAGAACTAGTAGGGATGCTCTACTACAAAACTCACCTGGAAGTACATGGAACAATTCACAACAACCTGATATTACAGAACCCTTTTTTTCAGGAAAATGATGTGCCCTAAAAAGGCAAATGCATAAGAGCAGAAGAGAAATCTATTCCAATAGATGCAAAAATCCAACACAGGAATACAAGAAATACCACAAAAATAGGATAGATAACAAGACACTCTTAAAGTTAGTAACTCACCAGCACATGATTCCAAAGATATTGAAGTGAACAAAAAACCATGTAAATAATTCAAAAGGATAATTATAAAAATGATCAAGGAATTGTGCAAGAACACAGAAAAATAACTGAATGAATGAAGTAAGGCAGTACAAGATATGAATGATAAATTTAGCAAAGAGATGGAAATATTTAGAAAGAACCAAACCAAAATCTTGGAAATGAAAGGCACCATAAATCATATAAAATATTCAGATTAAAGTCTCCCCAAAGGAGTTGACTATGCAGATGACAGAATCTCAGAGCTGGAAGAGAAACTGTGTGGCCTCAAACATTCAGATAGATTTAAGGAAAATAAAAAGGAACCATGAACAGAATATACAAGAATTCTGAGACATTTACAGAACAAATTTAAGACTTATTTGAATTGGGGAGTGTTTTGAGATGCAGGCTAATGACATGGAGAAACTCTTAAGGGAAACATTAACAGAAGAATTTCAAAATCTTGGAAATGAGTTGGACATTCAGATACAGGATGCATTCCGAACCCCAAATAGACAGGATCAAAATAGAATCTCTCCACAACATGTTATAATTAAAAGGCCTAAAATAAAAAGAAAGCATAGAATTTCCAAATCCTGAAGAGAAAAAAAAAACATCAGATCACTTCCAATTTCTTAGCATAAAAGCTAATATCTAGAATGACTTTGAACAATATTAACTAAAATACCGCTTCACCAAGACTGTGATATCTTAAGAAAGGTATTATTCAGAATTTTAAAAAATTAAAATCTTTCAAGATAAGCAGAAAATAATTCATAACTATCAAGAGTGAACTACAAAAATACTTAGAGCGGCCTGCCAGCGTGGTACACACATCACCCCAACTGGAGTAGGGGCAGAGCAGAGCCTTCGCCCACGCCCGGATCACGCCCTGCCGGTGTGGTGGTCACGTGACCCCAATTGGAGTGGGGGCGGAGCGGAACTACCACCCGTGCCCACAGGGTGAGCAGACCTGCGACCAACCTGCAGATCAGGCCCAGCGGTCCGCAGGCGTGGTAGGAGGGGCAGGGCAGAGCCGCCGCCCGTGCCTGCAAGGTAGGCAGACCTGCGACAGACCGGCAGATCAGGCCCAGGAGCCTGCCGGCGTGGTACACATGTCACCCCAATTGGAGTAGGGGCAGAGCAGAGTCGCCGCCCGTGCCAGGAACAGGCCCAGGGACCTGCCGGCGTGGTAGTCACGTCACCCCATTTGGAGTAGGGGCAGAGCAGAGCCGCTGCCTGTGCCCGCAAGGTAGGCAGACCTGCGACCGACCGGTGGAACAGACCCAGCGGCCGGCCGGGGTGGTAGGCACGTCACCCCAATTGGAGTAGGAACAGAACAGAGCCTTCGCCCGCGCCCGGAACAGGCCCAGCGGTCTGCGGGTATGGTAGACAAGTCACACCAATTGGAGGGGGGGCAGAGCAGAGCCGCTGCCCACGCCTGCAGGGTAGGCAGACCTGCAACCGACCGGCAGATCAGGCCCGGTGGCCTGCCGGCATGGTACACTCGTCACCCCAATTGGAGTAGGGGCAGAACAGAGCCGCTGCCCGCGCCTGGAACAGGCCCAGTGACCTGCCGGCGTGGTAGTCACAACACTCCAATTGGAGTAAGGAGAGAGCAGAGCCGCCGCCCTCACCTGCAAGGTAGGCAGACCGCCGCCCGACCCTGCAAGGGAGACTTTGCAACTATACAAGAGCAATATAAATATATAGGGGAAAAAAACATTTCAAAAACACAACAGTTTCACCAAGCAGAAAGAAACACAAGCAGTATGAAAAGACAAGGAAAGAAAGGACCACAAGCAATGCAGGTCAACTCAACTTTAGAAGAGGTAAAAGCTGCAGCAGATGGAATGTCAGATAAAGAATTCAGGATATACATGCTTCAGATGATCTGGAGTGTCAAGGAAGACATTAGACAGCAAAATCAGACAATGAAAGATCACTTCGACAATGAATTACACAAACAAATCCAGGAAGCAAAGGATCAACTATACAGGGAGATAGAGGTTATAAAAAACAAACAAACAGAAATCCTAGAAATGCAGGAAGCAATACACCAACTTAAAAACTCAATTGAGAATACTACCAGCAGAGTAGAACACTTAGAAGATAGAACATCAGACAATGAAGACAAAGTATTTCAACTTGAAAAGAACATAGACAGCTCAGGAAGACTGTTAAGAAACCATGAGCAGAACATCCAAGAAATATGGGATAACATTAAGAGACCAAACTTAAGAGTCATTGGGATACAGGAAGGTATAGAGGTCCAAACCAAAGGAATGAGCAATCTATTCAATGAAATAATACGAGAAAACTTCCCAGACTTGAAGAATGAGACAGAATCCCAAATCCTAGAAGCCTACAGGATGCCGAATGTGCAAAATCATAAGAGATCCACACCTAGACACATTATAATGAAGATGCCCAACATACAGAATAAGGAGAGAATTTTAAAAGCTACAAGAGAAAGGAAGCAGATTACATTTAGGGGTAAGCCAATCAGGATAACAGCTGATCTTTCAACACAAACTCTGAAAAGCTAGAAGATCCTGGAATAACATATTTCAAACACTGAAAGAAAATGGGTTCCAACCAAGAATTGTGTATCCAGCGAAATTGAGCTTCAGGATGGAAGATGAAATTAAAACCTTCCATGATAAACAAAAGTTAAAAGAATTTGCAGCTAGAAAACCATCTCTTCAAAACATCCTCGGCAAAACATTACAGGAAGAGGAAATGGAAAATAACAATGAAAACCAACAGTGGGAGGTAGGACAGTAAAGGGGGCGAAAATAATCAAAGAGGAAAACAAACCATGTTTAGTAACAGAAATAAACAAATATGGCTGGAAGAACAACCCATATCTCAATAATAACCCTAAATGTTAATGGCTTAAACTCACCAATTAAGAGACACAGGCTAGTAGAATGGATCACAAAACAAGACCCAACATTATGCTGCCTACAGGAGACGCATTTGATAGGAAAAGAAATTCATAGGCTGAAGGTGAAAGGTTGGGAAAAATCTATCACTCATATGGACTTCAGAAACAAGCAGGAGTGTCCATACTCATATCAAATAAAATAGATTTCAAGCCAAAGTTAATCAAAAGGGATAAAGAGGGACACTACATACTGCTCAAAGGAACCATACACCAACAAGACATAACAATCATAAATATATATGCCCCAAACAATGGTGCAGTTATGTTCATCAAACAAACTCTTCTCAAGTTCAAGAGTCTAATAGACCACCATACCATAATCATGGGATACTTCAACACACCTCTCTCGCCACTGGACAGATCTTTCAAACAGAAGTTGAATAAGGAAACTATAGAACTCAATAACACAATTAATAACCTAGACTTAATTGACATATATAGAATATAGCACCCAACATCAAGCAGTTACACTTTTTTCTCAGCAGCACATGGATCCTTCTCAAAAATAGATCATATATTATGTCACAGGGCAACTCTTAGACAATATAAAGGAGTAGAGATAATACCATGCATCCTATCTGATCATAATGGAATGAAACTGAAAATCAACGATAAAAGAAGGAAGTAAAAAGCATACATCACTTGGAGAATGAACAATAGGTTACTGAATGATCAATGGGTTATAGAAGACATCAAGGAGGAAATTAAAAAATTCTTAGAGATCAATGAAAACACAGACACAACATATCGGAATCTATGGGACACATTGAAAGCAGTTCTAAGAGGAAAATTCATTGCTTGGAGTTCATTCCTTAAAAAAAGAAAAAAACAACAAATAAATGATCTCATACTTCATCTCAAAATCCTAGAAAAAGAAGAGCAAAACAACAGCAAAAGAAGTAGAAGGCAAGAAATAATTAAAATCAGAGCTGAAATTAATGAAATCAAAACAAAAGAAACAATTGAAAAAATTGACAAAACTAAAAGTTGGTTCTTTGAAAAAATAAACAAAATCGACAGACCCTTAGCCATGCTAGCGAAGAGAAGAAGAGAGAGAACTCAAATTACTAGCATACGGGATGAAAAAGGCAATATCACAACAGACACTTCAGAAATACAGAAGATTATCAAAAATTATTTTGAATCCTTATACTCCAATAAATTAGAAGATAGTGAAGGCATAGATAAATTTCTTAAGTCATATGATCTGCCCAGATTGAGTCAGGAGGATATAGACAACCTAAACTGACCAATATCAATCGAGGAAATAGAAGAAACCATCAAAAGACTACCAACTAAGAAAAGCCCAGGACCAGATGGGTATACAGCAGAATTTTACAAAACCTTTAAAGAGGAACTAATACCAATACTTTTCAAGCTACTTCAGGAAATAGAAAAAGAGGGAGAACTTCCAAATTCATGCTACGAGGCCAACATCACCCTGATACCTAAACCAGATAAAGACACTTCAGAGAAAGAAAACTTCAGACCAATATCTCTAATGAACCTAGACGCAAAAATCCTCAATAAAATTCTGGCGAATCGGATACAAAAACATATCAAAAAAATTGTGCACCATGATCAAGTAGGATTCATCCCTGGGATGCAAGGCTGGTTCAATATACGGAAATCAATAAATGTTATTCACCACATCAATAGACTTAAAAATAAGAACCATATGATCATCTCGATAGATGCGGAAAAAGCATTCGACAAAGTACAGCATCCCTTTATGTTCAAAACTCTAGAAAAACTAGGGATAACAGGAACATACCTCAATATTGTAAAAGCAATCTATGCTAAGCCTCAGGCTAGCATCATTCTGAATGGAGAAAAATTGAAGGCATTCCCTCTAAAATCTGGAACAAGACAGGGATGCCCTCTCTCACCACTTCTGTTCAACATAGTTCTCGAAACGCTGGCCAGAGCAATTAGACAGATGAAAGAAATTAAAGGCATAAAAATAGGAAAAGAAGAACTTAAATTATCACTATTTGCAGATGATATGATTCTATACCTAGCAGACCCAAAAGGCTCTACAAAGAAACTATTAGAGCTAATAAATGAATTCAGCAAAGTGGCAGGATATAAAATCAACCTGCATAAATCAAAGGCATTCCTGTATATCAGCGACAAATCCTCTGAAATGGAAATGAGGACAACCACTCCATTCCCAATATCTTCAAAAAAAATAAAATACTTGGGAATCAACCTAACAAAAGAGGTGAAAGACTTATATAATGAAAACTACAGAACCCTAAAGAGAGAAATAGAAGAAGATCTTAGAAGATGGAAAAATATACCCTGTTCATGGATAGGCAGAACTAACATCATCAAAATGGCGATATTACCAAAAGTTCTCTATAGGTTTAATGCAATGCCAATCAAAATCCCAACGGCATTTCTTGTAGAAATAGAGAAAGCAATCATGAAATTCATATGGAAAAATGAAAGACCCAGAATAGCAAAAACAATGCTAAGCAGGAAGTGTGAATCAGGCGGTATAGCGATACCAGACTTCAAACTATACTACAGAGCAATAGTAACAAAAACAGCATGGTACTGGTACCAAAACAGGAGGGTGGACCAATGGTACAGAATAGAGGACATAGAAACCAATCCACAAAACTACAACTCTCTTATATTTGATAAAGGGGCTAAAAGCATGCAATGGAGGAAGGATAGCATCTTCAACAAATGGTGCTGGGAAAACTGGAAATCCATATGCAACAAAATGAAACTGAATCCCTTTCTCTCGCCATGCACAAAAGTGAATTCAAAATGGATCAAGGAGCTTGATATCAAATCAGAGACGCGCCGTCTGATAGAAGAAAAAGTTGGCTACAATCTACATACTGTGGGGTCGGGCTCCAAATTCCTCAATAGGACACCCATAGCACAAAAGTTAATAACTAGAATCAACAAATGGGACTTACTCAAACTAAAAAGTTTTTTCTCAGCTAAAGAAACAATAAGAGAGGTAAATAGAGAGCCTACATCCTGGGAACAAATCTTTACTCCTCACACTTCAGATAGAGCCCTAATATCCAGAGTATACAAAGAACTCCAAAAATTAGACAATAAGAGAACAAACAACCCAATCAACAAATGGGCGAAGGACCTGAACAGACACTTCTCAGAGGAGGACATACAATCAATCAACAAGTACATGAAAAAATGCTCACCATCTCTAGCAGTCAGAGAAATGCAAATCAAAACCACCCTAAGATACCATCTCACTCCAGTAAGACTGGCAGCCATTATGAAGTCAAACAACAACAAGTGCTGGCAAGGATGTGGGGAAAAGGGTACACTTGTACATTGCTGGTGGGACTGCAAATTGGTGCAGCCAATCTGGAAAGCAGTATGGAGATTTCTTGGAAAGCTGGGAATGGAGCCACCATTTGACCCAGCTATTCCCCTTCTTGGTCTATTCCCTAAAGACCTAAAAAGAGCATGCTACAGGGACACTGCTACATCGATGTTCATAGCAGCACAATTCACAATAGCAAGACTGTGGAACCAACCTAGATGCCCTTCAATAGATGAATGGATGAAAAAAATGTGGCATTTATACACAATGGAGTATTACTCTGCATTAAAAAATGACAAAATCATGGAATTTACAGGGAAATGGAAGGCATTAGAGCAGATTATGCTAAGTGAAGCTAGCCAATCCCTAAAAAACAAATGCCAAATGTCTTCTTTGATATAAGGAGAGTAACTAAGAACAGAGTAGGGTCGAAGAGCATGAGAAGAAGATTAACATTAAACAGGGATGAGAGGTGGGAGGGAAAGGGAGAGAGAAGGGAAATTGCATGGAAATATAAGGAGACCCTCAGAGTTATACAAAAGTACATACAATTGGAAGTGAGGGGAAAGGGAGAAATAATACAAGGGGGACAAATGAATGTCAGTAGAGGGGGCAGAGAGAGAAGAGGGGAGGGGAGGGGAGGGGAGGGGGGATAGTAGAGGATAGGAAAGGCAGCAGAACACAACAGACACTAGTATGGCAATATGTAAATCAATGGATGTGTAATTGATGTGATTCTGCAATCTGTATATGGGGTAAAAATTGGAGCTCATAACCCACTTGAATCAAAGTGTGAAATATGATATATCAAGAACTATGTAATGTTTTGAACAGCCAGCAATAAAAAATTAAAAAAAAATGTGATGATACATTGTAATCCAAAATAACCTCAACCACAGCTCAGCCTTTCAAATTATGGAGGCAAATACTGGAATGGAAAGGTATCCCAAATATAAAGCTTCATTTTTTAAAGCCCCTTAAAAAAATCACTGCTTTCAGGTTACTAACTTAACTAAAGCCCATAATTTTATAACTTTTTTTGCGGGGGCGAGGGGGAGGCCTTAGGTTTTAAGCTCTGGCTGTCAGAGCTGAAATACAGGAAACAGTCTTATTATCTCTTTAATTTTTATATAAGTCATATCAGATAAGTTATATGGAAAACACTGCCCCATATAATGTGATGCTAAGCACATATTTGTTAATTTTTAAAATTTATAGTAAGATGAAAAATGAATAAAAATAGCAACTTTGAAAAGCCAAAAAAAAAAAAAGAAAGAAATCATACTGATTTTTTCATGTTGACTTTGTATCACACAGATTACTGAATTTGGTTATGAGTTCTACTAGCTTTTTGATGGACTCATTAGCATTTTCTCTCTATAAGCTCATGTCATCTGCAAGCAGAGTAATTTAACTTCTTTTTCTCTATATTTGAATGCATTTTATTCCTTTCTCTGTTCTGATTACTTGAATATTTCCAATATTACATAGAAAAGAAGTGGTAGATTGTCATCTTTGCGTTGTTCTAGACATTAAAAAGAAAGCTTTAGGCTCCCCTGATGCCCATCAGTGTCATGTTAGCCATGGGATTTTCACAAATGGGCTTTACTGTGTTGAGATATGATCCTTGAATACCTAATTTGATGAGAGGTTTATGATGAGAGGATGCTGAATTTCATCTGATGCTTTTCCTGTACCTCCTTATTACTGATTTTACTGTGTTCTGTAAGTTGTTTTTTGTGTTTCTGTTTCTTTTGTCTTGAAATGTGGACATGTGTTAAGGAAGACACAATGACAAAATGGCATGTAAAAAAATGCTTAACATCACTAAGCATCAGGGAAGTAGAAATCAAAACCACATTGAGACATTACCTTATACTTGTTAGGAGAGCTATTATTAAGTCAAGGTTAGCTAATGATGAGAATGTGGAGGAAAAAAATCCCTTGTACACACTGATGATAATGATGTAAATTGATGCCACCATTGTGGATAACAATATGGAAATTCCTCAAAAATTTGCATAGAATTATTTGATCCAGCAGTCCCACAACTTGGTATATATCCAAAGGAATTCAAATTTGGATCTTGAGGAGATCTCTGCATTCTCATATTCATCGTGGAAATACATCAGACAAATAAGTCCTAGAAATCCACTGTATAGCATTCTGACAGTAATAAACAATACTATATTATGTACTTCAAAATGTACAAGAGGTCAGATCTTGTTCTAACTATTCTTATAAAAATAAAAAATAAAAATGAATACACAGGGGGAAAAGAAATTTTGAAGGGACTCAGTATATTGATGTATAGGTTTTGGTGACAATTTCACAGGTATGCAGTTACTTCCAAAATCATTAAGATGTATTGTTAAATATGGGAAGATTTTTCAATATTGATTATACACTAAAAAGTAATTTGAGAAGCAGAAAATAGTTATCACCATTGTCTATCAATGAACAAGTTCATAAACAATGTCCCAAAGCTAAATTTATTTGTTTTATTACTCAAGTGGCACTGGAATGTCAGTTCTTTCAGCTTCCATATGCATTCTGCCCTGGGTCTGTGTGTTTTGCCCTCTTTCCCCATAACTGTTTTTCCTTTTTTGCACTTACTTTCTGAGCATGTTCCATAACTCCCTGTGACAAATTCTTTGACAGATAGGGGACAGAAGCATTTCCAGCTCCTGTCTTCAGAAAGATCACCCATCCTCACCAGGTCAGTGGGCTTGATACAGCCTTTGAGCAGTCAAGTAATGTGGCAAAGTGAATCCCAAAGATGGAAACCTAACCTCAATGTAGAGATGGAGGCTTTGAATGCATCTTGAAAATTGTAGTGTCTGAAATGTGTCTTCGAGATTAGGGTAGAACCATCCAGGTTTCAACAGTCAGGGTATATGGTTATTTGCATTTGAGTAGAGTCCAAATGACTTCAGAAGGGCAAAGTGACTGGTGTCCTGGTAAATGTTTAACTCCAACATTCAAAGATTTGAAAAAAATCCTAGAGTCCAGAATTGTAGCAATTATTAATTTCTGTGGATTGCTAAATTCCACCAGAGTCAAATTCCAGCTAACCTTATGATGTCAACAGGCTCTTAATCATTAAAAATTTAACAAAGAGCTCTTATAAATCAGTATGAACTGACTTCAAGGCACCTATGTTGGCATACATGGAAAACTGAGACAATTTCAGGCTTTTCCCCAAATCATGGTGTGATGATGGGCATAGAAAGGAAGTCACAGAGAAAGATACATTCATAAAATGTGAAGAACCAGCATATCCCTATTTGAATAGGTGCTGCTTCTTCCCCAAATAAGGGTTACCAGGAAGGACAACTTGTAAAGGCCCTAATGTCAGCTAGCATTACCCACCTAAATATCTTTGGAAGCTCCACTCATTTCTGTAAGCTCATCAAAAATTTGTAACTGGTACCAAATTAAGCCAGTATGCCCTGATGTTTGACTTTGATAATGGAAGGGTTTGAAGACCACTCTCAGGCATTGCAGCCCTCATCTGAGACAGATTTAAGGTCTTCTTGCAGCCAATTCTTATTAATACCACAAGAACAATGGCCAGTGGTCATGGGTTTATGTGTTTGGTGCAGGGGGTATCACCACAGATGCCTCTCTAACACAAGCATAAATCCTGTTTCCACTACTGAAGCTAGGGCTGAAAGCTGTCGGGCCATTCCCAATGGTGTAGAATTCCCCAGTCATAGGAGTAGGTCAATTTTCTGAATTCCCTTCTTCACAAAATTTTTCTGAAGACGTTTATAGTATTATCATATTTGTAGAGGAGACATGGCAATGGAATTAATATCTCCAAATAACTAATAAATTAATAAGTACAAGAGTTCTGGTAGAAGTAGTTTGTTATGCACATTTATAAATTACTATTACTACTCAATAGCCTGGAAAATATTTGTGAGAAGGGCGTTTTCCCCCTACTTTTCCTGATCCTGACTCTTTTATTTCTTCCTTCAAAGTGTACAATATGTGGTGAGCACAGCTTTGGAGATAAAAGATGAGGAAGACATAAAGAGCACCAATATGGCTGTGGACAGTCAGAGGGTCATGTAAAGACTGACACAGAACCATTGCACAATGAGGAGTCCTGTTTATCATATCACACAGCTAGGCTCACACCAGAGACTGATGCTGCAAACTCCAACTATGAACAGATATTGTCTCTGATTTTCTTCATTGTTTGCTTTAATGGAGGTAAAATTTCAAAGAGTGAATTGCATAAATATATGTAACTCACTGCATATTTACATATGTAAAGATATTTCCAACACTCAGATCAAGAGCTGAAAAAAACTCTAAAATCCTAAAGACCCTTTAAGGATTGTATTATATTTCCACATTATTCCTCACATGCCCCCAAACTAAACATCCCTGATGGCCTCCAGCATCATACATTTGTTTTATTACAGCTAATAATTAAAAAATAATCACCCATAGGCACATATTCCAAAAAAGAGATATGCCTGTATGTTTTAACCCCAACAAATGACTGAGCCAGTATTACCATTATCTAAAGGATATAAGTGCTAACCCTTGTGGCATGTGTCTTTCCTGTGTGTTTGCTACAGATTTGCAATAGTGCTGCCTACTTTTGGCTTGAATCTCCACCTCCAGCACCTGGGGATCAATGTTTTCCTGGTCCAGGTTCTCCTTGGTGTAGTCAAACTCCCAGCCAATTATCTTTCACTTTGAGCGCTGAAACACAGGGGCCATCGTATAAGTATATTTTTTTTCATGTCCATGATGGGAATCACTTTGCTGGCCACCATATTTGTGCCTTCAGGTGAGGAAAGAGCACAGGGTGAAAAAGGAAATATGTTCCTCACTTCCCTCAGGATTTTTCAGGTTGCACCTATAGGAATCAGAAAAATTGGGTTCTAAGGTCTTCCTGACACAAGTTGGGCTTTTAGGACAGATTTTGCCATTAGTTTGCTAGGTAAACAGCCAAAAGTCAGTAAAGTTTGTTCAGATGCCTGTTTCTCTTCATTATGATCAATAAGTACCTGGAACATGGTGCCACTGAGTTCTGAGTTTCTCTAGGTCAGCAGTACAACATTTACCCATTGCAAAATAAAGGGTCTAGACTTACCATCATGAGCTATTATGACCACACTGTACTATCACTTCCTCTGCCTGGCTCTGTCTTATTACTTCACCTTCAGTGATAATTTATTCCTGAACTCTGTGTGTCTATACATTAGTCTCATGGTAGGTAACCAGAAATGCATCCCTGGATTGGAGAGTTGTTTTGACTTAAGGAAATAACACCCCTTGTGTTCAAGTGAGAAGAAGTGTATAGTAGCAACAACATATCCATCATCATGCTTTGCTGAACTCCTTTGTTGTAATGTGTTTTACAAAATCCCACATTGGTGAGTTCCACTCCTCAGTCTCTCTCACTCTCTTTTTTTAGTACCAGGAATGTACCACAGTGGCAGTTAACAACTGAGCCACATCTCTCGCCTGTATTATTTTTAGACAGGGTCTTACTACATTTCTTAGGGTCTTGCTACATTGGTTAAGCTGGCTTTGAACTCTCAATCCTCCTGTCTTAGCCTCCAGAAAAGATGAGATCATAGTTGTGTGCCATCACGCCCAACTATAGGCTCCATTTCTCTTGAATGTCAACAATAATGTCAGTTTGCTGCTCTGCAAGAAAGCCTACTCCGAGGTTTCAAGCTCTCATGAGATTTTCTTCTTAGAGAAGATAACTGACTATATGAAAGTTTCCTTCAGTCGTTTGCAAAGTGTGACATGTTTCCGTAAGAGAAGTCCTTATTCTTGAGTCTTCATGCATTTTACTAGATCTGGCTACTCTCCAGGCTGTCCATTAAAATAGTATTCTTGTTCTTTTATAACAGTCTTTTATAATCTTCACTCCATATTACTACTGGGCATGGATCATGGTTTTAAATTCCTTGAGTGCCTGGGTCTGACACTCCTCAGTAATTCCCACATCACAGTCCTATCTTCCTCATAAATGATACAAGAGACACTGGAAAGAAAAAGAACAAGTTCCTCCTGCATCCAGCATTCTCTCTCCTTCTTTGACAAATCTTGGAGAGGCAAGGAGAATTAATAAAATTATAAAAACATTTTATTCACCATAATTTAAAATATTCAGGTAATAACTTATTTTGGTCACAAATTTCACTCCTGTGCAGTTTATCCACAGTATATTTTACACTGTGAATATCTCCAATAAGGGTGTTTTCCACTTGGATTTGGGGGATACCAATACTTTCATCTAAGACCCTGACTCTCCTGGATCATCTTCTTTCCAGAAATGCCGACTGTGCGTATGATTCTGACAACTTTGGGAGGAGGAATTTGTTTTGCCTCTATTACCTGTTCTTTGACCCAGGCAAATGAACTGCTCCACACCGTCATCAGGTACAAAATCTCACAGGTCCTCTATCAGGGTAAAAAGGGCCTGTTTCCAAATCATTGACTTTTCAAGCAAAGAAAACACAAATAATCAGTGGTGATGATAACAATTACAGCCACAGTTTACTCAAAGTTAGCTTTTTGCTAGGTACTTTTAGGTGTGATAATATACCACTAATGTACATCTCATGTATTCTTTGGAGTCACCTAAATTTGAGAGGCTATTTTGCAACTGACAATATCCAAGTTATGGATCCAGCCCAGGTGTCCATCAACAGATGAGTGCATAAGGAGAATATGGTAAATATACACAATGGAGTTTTATGCAGGCATAAAGAGAAGAGAATTATGTAATTTGCAGGTAAATGGATGGAATTTGAGAAGACCATGCAGAGTAAAATAAGCCAGACTCAGGAACTCAAGGGTTGAATGTTTTCTCATATATGAAAGCTAGAAAGAAAAAAGTGGGGAACCATGAATTTTCAATATAATTGAAGGAAACTTCTAGAATAGGCGATTGGAGAGAGTCAGGAAAGAGGGGGAACTATAAAATGAACTTGACAAAATTATGTTCATATACAAATGTATGCAATAATTTGTATAATTGAAAAGTAGCAATAAAATAAAGTAAATGAATAAGAAAATAAAATAAATGAGCAATAAAGCAAAATTAAATAAAAGAACAATACATTTCTAAATGATAAAACATGTCTTAATAGACTGTGAACTTGAGAAAATTTGCTAGCAAACCAACAAAAATTTCAAAAGCAAGAGCACATCATCAAACTTCTCATGACAAAGCATACCCCTTTAGGTCTCCAATAATTAATGCATGAAGGTGACACAAACCCATGTGCATTCTCAACAGATTTATTATGCCTTGTTGTTTATGCTTCAAGGGCAACAGCTTTTGGAATCATTGGAGTTTGCGGTAGTTTGGGAGCAGCTGTGGCTCCCCTGTTGATGATCCTGGAGACATATGCTGAACCCTTGCCCTGGATCATCTATGCAGCCTCCTGCGTCTTTACTAGCCTTGTTGTCTTCCTCCTTCCAGAAACCAGGAATCATCAACTGCCTGACTCCCTCCAAAATATAGAAAATGGGTGAGTGAACCCTTTCATGGTTCCTTAGAGGAGTTATGTACCATAAATCTGAGATGAGAAGACAGATTCCACTGGGGCCCTATGTCTCTGGAAATTGTAGACTTACTCTCTTTCTATGTGGTCAGTACCATTGGTTTAGTAAAAGGAATATCCTTTAACCAGTGATCTCAGATATTCCCCTGAAGATTTCTAGATCATGCCATCGATTTCTTCCCAAACTTCCCCAGTAGGTTTAGTAGTAAATGCAACACAATTAGATCTACTCAGTCCTTGCTGCTACAGTGTAACTGAAGGTATTTCCCAAACATGCACATATACAAATGACAAATCTCACTCTCTATGTCCTACTATCCTGTAGCCCAATGACTGCTGGTAGCTGTCTGGCATTGTCATTTCTTATAGGCTTGAGCTCTTCCCTGGTCACTGAAGAACCCAGGGGTGATCATTACAAGACTAGGGTCCCTTCCATAGCTGTCAATACATTTTAGGGGAGGAGTCTTGTTGTGTTGCCTGTGAGATTCAGACTATCTTGTTTTCACTAGGAATGAAAGTATTCACAAAATAAAAGAATGTAAAGGTAAATAAAGGAATTTTAAAATGATAAATGATTGGGAAAGATTTTTTAAAATTTTGTGCTTCCCTGATTTTCCCAAAGACTCCTTTGGAGAATTACATGGTACCCAAGGATGACAGTAGAAACCATGAAAGCTGCCTTCCAAATACTAAAGGAATATTTGACTTTTAGTTCACAAGTTTTACTGAAATACATGGGCAGGTGTCTTTTTTTTAACCAAGGTTGGTGGGGAAAGGATCAGGTTGCTCTAAAGAATGCAGGAGATACCTGCTTTCTCCATGTCCTTTCTTGTTTGTATTTCTTTCATCATGTATTTTTTTCATATCTGTTCTAGTGGGAAAGGCTCAAGAAAAACAGAGCTGGAAGATCCCTCCATCAAAGTGACACACTTCTAAGGAATTTCATAAATTGGATACTAATCAAAAAGCAAGAAAAAGGAACAAATATAAAGATTACTCCAAGACACCATCAAAAATTAAAATAAATAGAAGCAAAAGAAATAACAATTCCCATTTATAATGATGAATCTAAATTATTGTAAACAAGATACTTTATGAACCATAAGAAGTTGAAAGAAACTGTAATTCTTTGAAACATGAGAGAATATTTGTATAGTGTAGACACCTAAAATGTTTCTGAATAGGGAGATGGAATTAGCTTTAAAACATTTTTCTTTCTGAATTTATAGAAAGAGTATTCTATGGAATAATTACAATGAAGAACCTGACACCCTTGAAAAAACTTGAAACTTAGTAGTTCCAAATACATATAAAAATTAATACCGGTATGTGAGTCAGCTTTCTGTCTCAGTAACAAAATACTTGAGTTAAATCAAGGGAATGACTTAAATCAAGGGAAAATTTATACTGGCAAATGGTTTCAGAAGTTTCTTTCCATGTTTGCTTTGCCCTGTTGCCTTGGGTCTATGGAAATGGAAAGTATATTGGGCAGTCCATGGTGGAACAACCTGCTCACCTCATTGAAGACAAGAAGAGAGAGGAAGTTATGAGGATCCCAATACTTCCTTCAAGGTCATGCTCCCACTGATTTAAATTCCTTCAACCAGGTACAAATTTCTGAAATATTTACCACCTTCCAATCATACCACCAGCTGGTGATAAAGCATTTCACAGATAACTTATTGGGGCACACTTCAGATCTAAACTTTAACATTCTGCCCCCATGCCAAAAATTTCATGTGTATCCCATAATGCAAAATGCACTGAGTTAATTTCCAAAGACTCCCTTCGTCTTAACAGTTCTAGCATCTCCAAGACCAAAGTCTCCCCTAAAAATCAGGGCACACTCTTAGCTGTGACTCCCTGTTTAAAAAGCTATATTCCAACAAATAACGTGGGACAGAGGCAGGAGACACATTCCCATTTCAAAGGGGGTAAATAGGTACATAGAAGGGACCAAAATTCATCAGGGTATAGATTAAATCCTGTAATTCCATGTATAGTATTTCAGACACAGGGTGTGATGTGAGATCAAAAGGACTGGAGCAGACCCACCCTGATGGACTGGATCAGGTCACGGATGGCACCTCCCATGGCAAGTGTTCTGTACTTCTGGACCCTCTAACTTCTCCACAGCAGCTTCACCTTCACTCTCAACAGTTTCACACATCACTATATCAAGGGATTTTTGCAGGGCTTCCAACCCCACCACACATCACCTGGCCTCCCAGACCTTCCTTTGAAATCTCAGTGGAAGCCTCTGTGACCCACAACTCTTCCCTTCTGCAAGCCTGTGAAACCAGCATCACCTAGTTGATGCCAAGTTTTGCTGCTAATGGGAGTTACACCTGAATGGACTTCAACCAAGCCTGCATATGCTTCTGAGTGCCTTCCCAGCTGATACCAGGAAACAAATCTCAGGACAGCAATTGTCTTGCTGGATGAGGGCACTTTGGGGCTTCCTTCTCAAAGCAGACTTTGAAACGAGTTTATATTTTTTATATCCTTGAGCCTGGAATTGATGGGGCCTTGCCAATTCCTGAGAAGTCCAAAGGCACCTTTCCTACTGTACTTGGTTTCTTTGGAATGTCTCTAATCTCTTGATCAACTTCTGTCTTCTTGGCCACTATTAATATGCTCCTTTGCTTGCCAAACTGTATGTTTTCATTTCTCTGCTGATTTAAACTTACTTCTTCTCACTGTAAACATGACTGAAGCAGCCAGTAATACCCATGAAAATGTTTGAAATTTGTGCTGCCTTGAAGTTTCCTCCATCATAGCAATTAGTCCATGATCTTTATTGAGCCTCTCAAACTTTCAGGGCATGGACAAAATGTAAATAATTTTTCTTTTTTTAGAACATAAGACGTATACCCCTTGACCAGTTTCCAAGACAGTTCTCATTTCTATCCAAAAACTCATCAGCATAGCCATTGCTGTCCACAGTTCTATCTGTATTCTGATCTTCTAAGCCCCATTGGAGTCACCTGTTAAGATTGTTTTTGAAAGTCTAGGGATTCTGTAACCCATTTCCCCAAAAATTTTCAAACTCTTTCCACAAACTTATTATAAAGGTTTCTGAACCATGTCACCTGGTATAGATACAACAACATGTACTCTTATTAGTACCAAATTCCTGTGATTGTCATCTTCAATAGTGAGATCAGTAGTTCCTAACACAAATTTCCTCTTGAAAATTTTCCCTGAAGGAGCTTTTCCTACTGAATAGAAACCAGATGGAGAGCAATTGAGCACCACCTTCCTGCTCCCAATTGCTAGGGAAGGACCTGCCCCTCCCTGCTTTCTGCCTTCTTGTTCTGCCATATGAACTCTTCTTCTGGCATGTGGTTTCACTCTGAAGCCATATGCATGAAGGGACACAAACTGAGGGACACTCACCAGAGTTGAAATTATTCAGTTGGAGTTCTCATTCTCCAAATCCATGAGATAAATAAAACTCTTTTCCTTATAAGTCATGCAGCCTCAGGCATTTGTGACATCAGTGGGAAAGAACCAATACATTTTCATGTCCCAAGGCCCAAATTATATACCATCACCCTTAACAGGTAATACATTCCAAAGGGTTTCATCTTCCACAAAGCAGTAACATGGCTTTCTTTTACTTGGACTGGGAAGTGTTTGAAAATCCCAAACCACTGAGTTAACACTTTACTACACAAAACTAGATCCTGAATATTGTTTTTCTATTTTGGGCTGAAACTACATAAGGTCAGAAAATGCTATAAGTTTCACTCTGATTTTATCATGGTGATGAAGATACATTTGGTAGACAGAATTAACTGATTTTGTCTGACTAGGGATTGTTTAATTTTTCAATGAATAAAAGAAAGAATTAAGGGCTCAACTCAAAGTATTTTATTAGGGTGACTACAAAGATTGGAGTTTAATTAACAAAGATATCAAGAAAATTCCCAAGAAAGGGAAGGTATATCAAATTCCTCAAGTAAGGGAAAGTGTATCAAAAGAAGATGAAATTATTGATTCCCTGAAAGTGTTCTAGATACTATTAACATCTATTTTTGTGCTCCCTTTCCTCCATACTTTTTGGTAAAGTCACGATTTCAAGAGGCCAATTGTAGTCTCTTTACTAAGCTTATAACAGAAGATCCCTTTATGACAGGTAGAGACAGTATAGATAATGAGCTAGGTTAGCTTATTTATGTGGTAAAATGAATAGTATCCGGTTGCCAGTTTTTTTTTTTTGTCCTCCAACAAACCACAAAGAATACTATCAAAGGGACAAAGTAAATATAAAATGAGATACCCCAAAGGTGAGCATAAAATTTTAGTCTGTAACTAAATGATTTTATATCATGAAGTTCTATTCTGAGGAAGTCAGGGCAGGAAGATTCATACTTCACTAGAACTCTAGAAGCAAAGATAAAAGGTCTCTGAACAGGCTTTAACAGTGTGACACTGCTTAATATATGCATTCATTATGCACAATGGACTCTATAATTTTATGATATTCATAACTGTGGTTATTAGTGAGATAGTGCTTAACTGTATTTCAGTATTTCAGAGTGGGGTGGCAGGCCTCATTAGATTATTTCATCAGCCACACAGATTTGCCTTATACCCAGAGCTTTAAATAATTCTGTGAACAGCAGGTAAACAATTTTAAGTTTTTAGTTAGCACCATCTTCAAAGATACTACCTGTTTACAAAGCCCTCTCACATTGGGTTTTTTATATGGCAACACCCAACTCTATTCTTAGAAGCCCCCAGTTTTCTAGTGAACAAAGGATGCCATTGGTGCCCCTTATCATTAGGCTCCTCTGCTGCCATTACTTTCATGACCACTATAGTGCCTCATTCCCCCATTGTGGCATCCTCAACCATTTTATAAAAACTACATGGCAATGTTGGGTAACACATGGTATCTGGTTGTGCATTCATCTCACTAATATGCTTAATTGTGATATTTTCACATCTGGATCATCCCTCACAATCACTAGAAGTAAATTCACATGCAGAAACATTTATTTTTATAATTCATTCAGCTGTATCAATCACCACCATTTTTATGTTTATTATTCCAAAAGGACCCATCCACAAAGTTATGTATCATCCCATTGTCCAATCTGAAAATTATTTCCAAATCCACTTAAAGTGAATTTCACCATCATGTGTATCCACAAGACACTAATCTTACAAAAAACAAACAAACAAAAAAACCTATAAGTAAATAGCAGAAAGATGAGTAGAATAGAGGGAAGGGAACAGGCAGAGGGAGGAGGGGAGGGAAAAGGGAAGTAGTGGGGACTGAATTAGAACAAATTATATTGCATACTGTTAAAATTATGTCAAAATAAATCCTAACTTTATATTTAATTTAAAAGAACCAATAAAAGGTGGGGTGTGTTGGTGCATGCCTGTAATCCCAGTATCTTGGGAGGCTGAGGCAGGAGGATCTCAAGTTGAAAGCCAGCCTCAGCAAAAGTGAGGCACTAAGCAACTCAGTAAGACTCTGTCTCTAGATAAATATGAATAATGGCTGGGGATGTGGCTCAGTGTTTAGTGCCCATGAATTCAATTCCTAGTACCCAAATGGAGAAAAATAAATAAATTAAAAAAAAATTTTCAGGCTGGGAATGTGGCTCAAGCGGTAGTGCGCTCACCTGGCATGTGTGCGGCCAGGGTTCGATCCTCAGCACCACATACAAACAAAGATGTTGTGTCCGCCAAAAAACTAAAAAATAAATATTGAAAAAAAATTTTTCTATTAAAACACTGATTCCTCCTAAAACTACAGTGAAATTGTGATGCCCTTGGGCACTGATCAATGATAGCCTTCTGTCTGGCACTATAATGCCAGGTCTCCCAGTAACTTGGGCATTACCCCAGCTCAGATAGCAAGGCATGGCTCCAGGTGTAGGGATCACTTGCGGGGGTTGAGCTATGCTCACCTATTCCTTTGTAATCCTACTCTCTTTGCCCTGTTTGGAAGAGAATGTTCCATGGAAACTCCCTTTGTGTGTTTCACCTTCTCTTGTTCTGCCTTTGGGCATGGCCTTCCTAGATGTCAGTCAACCTCCTGACAGCAGACATCATGAAGCTAGACTCAACCCCCTGAAACCTGACCCCTTGCCTCATTTGAGTGGCTTCTCCCCAATAAAATGGTTCAGCACATGCTCCTTTTTCCCTCTCTTTTCACAAACCCATAAAGTCAGAGGAGCCATCATAGGACCCAAAGAAAAAGATATTTCTCTGTCTCTGTGTGATTATTTTGTGCCAGCCCAGTTCATCTGCAGTGACCTTGAGTGTTTAGTCATGAGATGCAACATATAACAGCAGAATGCATTTAAATTCCTATTACAGATATACAGCAGAATTTTTCATATTTTTGATGGTATACAATGTAGAGTCACACCATCCATGTCTTCATACATGTACTTAGGGTAATGATTTCCATCTCATTCCACCATCTTTCTACTCCTATGACTCCTCACTTTCTTCCCTCCTCTTTGCCCTATCTAGAGTTCATCTAATTCTCCCATGATCCACCCAACCCCATTATAAATAAGCATCCTTAAATTTGAGAAAGCACTCTGCATTTGTTTTTTTGGGGATTGGCTAACTTCACTTAGCATTATATTCTCAACTCTATCCATTTACTTGAAAATTGCCACAATTGTAATCTCTTTTAATGCTGAATAATATTCCGTTGTGTATACATACCACATTTCTTTATCCATTCATCTACTGAAGGGCATCTAGGTTGGTTCCACAATTTAGCTATTGTGAATTGTGCTACTATAAACATTGATGTGGCTGTGTCCCTGCAGTATGCTGTTTGTAAATCCTTTGGGTATAGACTGAGGAGTGGGATAGCTGGGTCAAATGGTGGTTCCATTCCCGGTTTTCCAAGGAATCTCCATACTGCTTTCCATATTGGCTGCGCCAATTTTCAGTCCCATCAGCAATAT
This sequence comes from Marmota flaviventris, assembly GCF_047511675.1. Classification (NCBI taxonomy): domain Eukaryota; kingdom Metazoa; phylum Chordata; class Mammalia; order Rodentia; family Sciuridae; genus Marmota; species Marmota flaviventris. Next base: position 9,734,454 of record NC_092506.1, on the reverse strand, counting down.
ATGAGTGTGCCTTTCCCCTCACATCCTTGCCAGCACTTATTGTTGTTTGTATTCTTAATAGCTGCCATCTGACTGGAGCAAGATGAAATCTTAGTTTTGATTTGCATTTCTCTAATTGCTACAGATGTTGAACTTTTTTTTAGGTATTTGTTGATTAATTGTATATCATCTTCTGAGAAGTGTCTTAAGTATCTTGGCCCATTTATTGATTGGGTTATTTGTTTTTTTGGTGTTAAGGTTTTTGAGTTCTTTATATATCCTAGAGATTAGTGCTCTATCTGATGTGCTTGTGGTAAAAATTTCCTCCCATTCTCTAGGCTCTCTATTCACCTCACTGATTGTTTCTATTGCTGAGAAAAGCTTGTTAGTTTGAATTCTTCCCATTTATTGATTCTTCATTTTAATTCTTGCACTAAAGGAGTCTTATTAAGGAAGTCCATGCCTAAGCCAACATAATGTAGATTTAGGCCTAGTTTTTCTCTGGTTTAATTCTTAGGTCATTGATACACTTTGAGGTGAGTTTTATGCATGGTGAGTGATAGGGGTTCAATTTTATTTTGTTGCATAAGGATTTCCAATTTTCCCAGCATCATTTCTTGAAGAGGCTATCTTTACTCCAGTGCATGTTTTTGGAGCCTTTGTCTAATATAAGATAACTGTAGTTATGTGGGTTTGTCTCTGTGTCCTCTATTCTGTACCATTGGTCTACAAGTCTATTTTGGTTCCAATACTGTGCTATTTTTGTTACTATTGCTTTGTAGTATAGTTTAAGTTCTGGTATAATGATGCCACCTTCTTTACTCTTTTTGCTAAGGATTGCTTTAGCTTTTCTGGGTCTCTTATTTCTCCAGATGAATTTAATGATTAATTTTTCTATTTCTATGAGGATTATCATTGGGAATTTGATTGAAATTCCATCAAATCTCCATAGTGTTTTGGTAGTATGGTCATTTTTACAATATTAATTCTGCATATTTAAGAACAAGGTAGATCTCTTCATCTTCTAAGGACTTCTTTAATTTCTTTCTTTAGGATTCTGTAGTTTTCATTGTAGAGGTCTTTTACCTCTTTTGTTAAGTTGATTCCCAAGTATTTTATTTTATTGAGGCTATTGTAAATGGGGTAGTTTTCCTCATTTCTCTTTCAGAGGATTCATTTGATGTACAGAAATCCCCTTGATTTATGGGTGTTGATTTTTATCCTGGTATTTTGTGGAATTCATCTACTAGTTCTAGAAGTTTTCTGGTAGAATTTTTGGTTCTTCTAGGTTCAGAATCATATCATTTGCTAATAGAATTAATTTGACTTCTTCTTTTCCTAGCCATATCTCCTTAATTTCTTTCACCTTTCTAATTTCTCTAGCCAGTGTTTCAAGAATTACATTAGATAGAAGTGGTGAAAGTAGGCATCCCTGTCTTCTTCCAGTTTTTAGAGGGGATGCTTTCAATTTTTTTTTGATTTAGAATGATGTTGGCCTGGGGCTTAGCATAGATAGCTTTTATGATGTTGAGATATATTCCTGTTATCCCTAGTTTTTCTAGTGTTTATAATATGAAGGGATGCTGTATTTTGTCAAATGTTTTCTTCTATGTCTACTGAGATGATCATATGATTCTTATTTTTAATTCTATTCATGTGATGAATTACATTTATTGATTTCTGTATTTTGAACCAAGCTTGCATCCCTGGGATGAACTTCACTTGATAATGGTGCGCTATATTTTTGACATATTTTGTATTTGATGGGCTAGAATTTCTTTGTTTGTTTGTTTTTTTATTAGTTGTTCAAAACATTACAATGCTCTTGATATATCATATTTCATACATTTGATTCAAGTGGGTTATGAACTCCCATTTTTACACCATATACAGATTGCAGAATCACATGGGTTACACATCCACGTTTATACATCTGCCATACTAGTGTCTGATGTGTTCTGCTGCCTTTCCTATCCTCTACTATCCCCCTCCCCTCCCCTCCCCTCCCATCGTCTCTCCCTACCCCATCTACTGTAATTCATTTCTCTCCCTTGTTTTTTTCTAACCCCAGTCCCCCCTTTTCTTAGAGAGAGAGAGTGAGAGAGAGAGAGAGAAAATTTTTTAATATTTATTTTTTAGCTTTTGGTGGACACAATATCTTTCTTTGTATGTGGTGCTGAGGATTGAACCCTGGCTGCACACATGCCAGGTGAGTGCGCTACCACTTGAGCCACATCCCCAGCCCAAGTCTATGTCTTTTGATTGGTGAGTTTACGCCATTAACATTCAGGGTTATTTTTGAGACATGATTTATATTCCCAGCCATTTTTTGTTTTTTGGTATTTAACGTGACTTGTTTTCTCCTCTGATTAGATTTTCCTTTAGTGTAATTCCTTTCTCTGCTGATTTTCATCATTGTTTTTCATTTCCTCTTCTTTTTTTTTTTTTTTTTTTTTAATTTTTTATTGTGGGTTGTTCAAAACATTACAAATTTCTTGACATATCATATTCCACACTTTGATTCAAGTGGGTTCATTTCCTCTTCTTGAAATACTTTGTTGAGGATGTTCTGTAGTGCAGGCTTTCTAGTTGTAAATTCTTGTAACTTTTGTTTATGGTGGAAGGTTTTTATTTTCTCCTCAAATCTAAAGCTTAATTTTGCTGGATATAAGATTCTTGGTTAGTATCCATTTTCTTTCAGAGCTTGGTATATATTTTCCACAATCTCCTGGCTTTGAGGGTCTGGGTTGAAAAATCTGCTGAGATATGAATTGTTCTTTCCTGATATGTGATCTGATTTCTCTCTCTTACAGCTTTTAAGATTCTATTATTATTCTGTAGCTAAGCATTTTCATTATAATGTGCCTTGGTGTAGATCTGTTGTAATTATGTACATTTGGTTTTCTGTAAGCCTCTGTATTTGGTTTTCCAATTTGTTCTTCATGCTTGAGAAAATTTCTTATATTATCTCATTTAGAGATTGTGCATTCCTTTGGTTTGAAAATTTGTGCCTTCCCCTATCCCAATAACTCCTAGATTTGGTCTTTTGATGCTGTTCTTGGATGTAGTTCATGGTTATTAGCAATTTGAGTTTTCTCTCTCTTTCTATTTGTTAGATTGGCTAAGGTTTTATCAATTTAATTGACTTTTTTCAAAGAACAAAGTTTTTCTTTTATCAATTTTTTGGATATTTTTTGCTTTTGATTTCATTGATTTCAGCTCTGATTTTGATTATTTCTTGTCTTCTACTGCTTTTGATGTTGATTTATTATAGGGCTTTGAGATATAATGTTAGGTTATTTATTTGTTGACTTTCTATACTTTTAAGGAATGAAGACTATTAGGACTGCTTTCATAGTGTCCTGTAAATTTTGATATGTTGTATCACTATTCTAATTTACCTGTATTTTTAAATTTTATCCCTGATTTCTTCTGCTATCTGTTTGTCATTCTATAACATATTATCTTATTTCCATGTGTTAAGTAGCTTCTATTTTTTATTTTATCATTGATTTCTAACTTTATTTTATTATGATGGGAACATATGCAAAGAATTACCTTTATTTTTTATATTTGCTAAGAGTTGCTGTATGGCCTATAAAATGGTATATTTTAGAGAAGGATATGTGTTCTGCTGAGAAGAAATTGATTCAGCCTTTGATGGATGAAATATTTTATGTATGTTTGTTAAGTCTAAATTTTAGATTATATTTTGCCATTCTATAGATTTTTAATTTAGTTTTTGTTTTGATGATCTATCCAGTGGTGAGAGAGGTGTGTTAAAAGCCACCCAGTATTATTGTGTTTTAGTTTACTTGATTCTTAAAATTGAGAATTTTTTTTTTTGATGTACATTGATGCTCCATTATTTGGGGCATAAATATTTATTATTATATTTTGTTGATGTATAATTCCTTTAAGCTGTATGAAATGTTCTTCTTTGTCCCTTCTAGTTAAGTTTGGCAAAGTTCACTTTATCTCTTATGAGCATATAAATCCTTTCTTGTCATGAGATTCATGTGTATGATGTGTTTTTCCCCATGTTTTTATGTTCATTTCATGAGTATTGTGAAGACTGCACATTGTTGGGTCTTGTTTTTTAATACAATCTGCTAGTCTATGTCTTTTGATTGATGAGTTTATGCTATTAACATTCATTACTATTATTGAGGTGAATTTTACTATCTGTCATGTTGATTTATTTCTGCTTTTGACTTTGAATTAGTTTCTCCATTGATTCACTGTTCTTTTAGTGTACTTCCTCCATTTGCTGGTTTTCATTTTTATTTTTGATTTTTTCTTCATGACCTCTCTTATTTAGAATGTTTTGTAGTGCTCTGAGAGCCTGGAGGAAGTTACCAGCTGGGGGAAGGACAATTTCTATACAGGGCATAAGGCAGAAAGCCACTGAGGAGGTGCCACAGTTTATTAAAGAGTAAACAAGGTGGTAGAAGGGAAGGTGTCTCATGAAAGAGATAGGGCAACCCTAACCAAGGAAATGATCTGGGATGGACTAAATATGGAACATAGAGATGCAATGGTACCAGTACGAAATGCCACACTGGATGACTGGATTTTGGCCACGCAGGATACAGGGACACAAGCAGCTCAATCCTCTCTGCTGGCCTCAGCCATGGCAGTTGCATAAAAGCAGGACTAAGGAAGTTTGTAAACAACTACTCAGAGACTGCAAAAAAGTGCTCCCTTTTTCCCATTGTCCCTTTACAACCTGCTGGAGTGAACCCCCAAGAGTTAAAATCTAGTGCTTTATGGCAAATGGATGTCACTCATTATGCACCTTTTGAAAAAATATGTATATTAAAGTAATCATTAATACCTATTCAGGCTGTGTAATGGCCCCAGCCTCCACAAGAAAAACCACCAAAAAGATCATCTCCCATCTACTTAAATATTTTGGAACTGTGGATGTTCCCATGTCTATTAAATCTGACAATGGAGCAGCCTATACTAGTAAGACATTTCAAGCAGTTTGCAATGGTTGGCACATACAGCACTTAACTGGGATCCCCTACATCCTTTAGACTCAAGGCATCATAGAAAGAACACACAAGGAATTTAAAGACCATGCTGCAAAATAGAGAGGGGAAACTATACCAAGTCCCCTCATGATGCCTTGAACAAAACCTTATTTGCCTTAAATTTTCTTTCAATTTCAAAATTTTCTACAGAAATAGTAGCTCATAAGCATTGGGCCCCACTCATGGGACCCTCCCATCCACCAATGGTCTCATGAAAGGATCCCATAACAAATGCATGGGATGGTCCAGGGCCCTTCCTAACCATGGGTGGAGGATTTACATATGTTAACAGGAGCCTCACTCCATCTGGGTGCCTGCCAGGAAGTCAAGCCCTGGACACCCAGAACCACCAACCAAGATGAAGGAACTAACTCTGGAGGAGAAACTTCACAAGCAAAGAATTCAACAATGCAAATGGACTCACATAAAGTAACCTGGAGTAACCTTAAAGGTCTTGTTGACTAAGCCACCAGATTAGCCCCTTTGCCTGGTGGCAACCCCATCCTTGGGCCTATGATGATGGTCATAGTGTGTGCAATGCTCACTGCTAACATTGAAGCCTCCCATCAGTTAAATTGGGCTTTGGTCACTAAGCCACCATTTTTAGCAGTGGCCAATTGGGAAGGAGCACTACCCAAGCTCTTTTACAATAATTCCAACATTATTGATCCTGAGTTATTCATCCAGGGGGTAAATGTGCCCTGGAATCCCAGCATTTCCATACCTACTCTTCCCATTTGTTTCTCCATAGTTGATAATAAGACCTACCATCAGGACAGTCCTCTCGGTTTGCTCTTGCCCATGAAACTATTGTAGATAACTATAACACATCATATGTTGCCTCTCTCTCTCTGACTTTAGAGTTCTAGTTAATGCTACCTATAGCCATAGACTCCCGAATGGAAAATGCAAGAAACTCTTGCTGCCAACATGCCCAACAATGCCTCTTGGAAAGCCCCCCTCAGATAATGATAGCATCCCATGGAATCAATGTGTCACTGCCATGCCTTATCTCCTTGATAAGAGGAATTTTTCCAGGGAAGAACATCTATTGCGCCTGGGCAGGCGCAACTCCTGGGAATGTAACTTATGTGCCCCCCACCCCCATCATATGGCTACTACAGTATCTACTACATGGAACAAGCTTTCACTAACAGTTTTGAAGGAAATAAATATGGCATGATGGATATAATGCCAATATTGCTAGCTGCTAGACGCATCAAATGGGCAGCAGTTGGCTGGATGAATGAGGCTATATTGAATTCAGACCCTGACCATGGATTTGCCTTTATGCCAAGTTATACCATACCTACTATGCAAAAGCTTGTGTTATACCACCCTTTGCCATGCTAATAATCAATGATACTGATGACATAAATATCACTCATACAGAGATCCCTTGTGCAGTCAATATATCCTGCTGGCTCACAAATTGTCTAACCCCTGATATGAAAGCTAAACATATATTTATCCTCAGCATGCTGCCAGCCACATTTGGCTACAATGAATATGTCCAGAGAATGAAGGAGTCTATGGGACATGGAGATGAAAAATCTTCTGAATAAGACCCAACACTGGATAAGGTGTGCAATTAGCTTCGTCATCACTGAAATTATTGCCCTGGTAGCCGCCATCACCACCACAGCCACTGCTACTTATTTGATCACTCAGAGTATCCAGACTACTCAGACTGTAAACAATTTGTCTACTGCCATGGCATAAATCTTTACTGTTCAAAATGACTTAAATAAACTCTCCTGAGATACTATTTTAGACATTCAGCAAGAACTAGACTTCCACCAGAAAAACAAACAAACAAACAGATATTCTGTATATGTTGCAAAGGCTCACTTGTGACCCTGAATTCCATAGTATTTGTGTCACCCTGAATATGCTGTATCTGAAAATGTTACCTTACATTTCTCCAATTTTTCTCAGTATATTAAGGGCATATGGGATGCAAACTATGTTATGACTATGTATGAACTTAATAAGGCAATTGTCAAAATCAGTGAGACTAAGGTGTTTATCATCACAACCTCTTCCTTCTTCTAGGGATTGACTAAACATTGGAAAAACCTGATAGCCAAATTAACTAATCCTTATAATGCTATTACTGGCCCTACTCTTTATAATAGTGATTTCTTTTCTTGTGTTGTAGATGCTTACATAACCATGTAAAGGCCAGAGGGGGGAGATTTGGGAACAAGTCATAGAGTATTGCATATGTGGCATAAGTTAAGGGTGTGTGAGTGGTAGGCCACTCTCCTTGTGCTAGGCATGTGAGTGGCAGGCTGCTAACCCCATAGGCACAGCCCTGGGCATGAGGCCATCTGTTGCAGTCCTTGCATTTACTCCATGGCCCACTCCTTGATTGGTTGCTGCAAGGATGGTTAGTAGAAATTGCATTGGTCACTGCCTGCATTCTGCTTGGCTACTACCTGGGTGTATATACATAGCATTGTGCAATAAAAGCAGACCTGCTTCCTGCTTGGTCTCCAGAGGTCTTTGTTAGCAATTCTGCAGCCACACTCTTCTCTACCCTGTACTGTGGACCTCCTTGCTGGATGAGAGAGAGTCCATGCAACAGAGATCATCATGGAAGAGGCTGACAGTTGAATGCTTCCCATAAAATTCTACAGGAATGTCAGCTCTCAAAACTTCTGTTTAAAAATGAATGCCCCCAGTGATCCACTTCTTTCAGCCAAGCCCTATCTGCCTAAGTTACCACCCAGTAGCCACTCACTATTAATCCATCAAATGATTGAACCCAGTGGTGAGGTTAGGGCACTCATAAACTCATTACAGCCCCTCTGAATGTTCCTTCATTGCCTAACATATAAACTTTTCTGGGGTATCTTGCATCCAAACCATAACACTTCACTGCATTAATTTAATTTGGGTGATTTTTTTTTACAACCTCTGTCAATCAAGATTTAGTACTAATCAAACCAAAAATCTCTCTCCATCTCTCCTAGAAAAATCAAACACTTCAATGAGTATTGCAAACTACATGTTCTCTAAAAAAATCACAAAGCATGTAGCAGAGTTACTCTGGTTTGTTTTCAGAGTATTTGCAGATCAATGTCCAATATTAACTGCAGTTCATTGCCCACAACAAGAATTTTCACAAAGTAGATCATTAACATATTTAATTGTAGGAAGCACCTCAGCAAAATCTCTCACTCAGTGATTGAAAGAAAATAGCCACCAAGTAACCTGAGGATGACTAGGGGATATTAGCTTCGTGGAATTGCCATAGAGGTGAAGAGGGGGCCATTAAGAAGAAAGTGAGGTCAGGGTCAACAGCCTTTGCTGTGTCACAGTGAGAGAGGATAGAACACTTTGTTCTTTGAACTCATCTGGATACAACGATTTTGTCTTCAGTTGGTGAGGGTCATTCAACCACTATGGCCTTTCAGGACCTCCTGGATCAAGTTGGTGGTCTGGGAAGGTTCCAGATAATTCAGATGGCTTTTCTTTTTACCTACAATGCCATGGCACAGACTCATACTTTATTGGAGAATTTCACTGCAGTCATCCTTGGTCATCGCTGCTGGGTCCACATACTCGATAATGCCACTGTCTCTGACAATGACATTGGGACCCTCAGCCAAGAAGCCCTCCTGAGGATCTCCATCCCACTAGACTCAAGCCTGAGGCCAGACAAATGTCATCGCTTCATCCACCCACAATGGCAGCTCCTTCATATGAATGGAACCTTCTCAAACATGAGTGAGGTGGACACGGAGCCCTGCATGGATGGGTGGGTATATGACCGGAGCTTGTTCCTCTCCACCACCGTGACTGAGGTAAAAGGCTTAATTTTCCACTCATAAGTATTTGACTTGGATGTGTGGAAACAATGAAAATAATGAACATGCTTTGAGCCTTTAATTGCTGTGTGAGTGCTGGTTCTTCTTTTCTTTTTTTCAGAAACTACTGTTTTTTTTTTTTTAAAAAGCAATTCAGGGAACATACTTAATATAATGATAAAAAACAAATAGGAGCCTACTGTCATGGTACTTTGATTCTTGTGAATATCACAGTTTAAGTAAGTAAATATGTGTCTTGTTAAAAATGTGATGCTAAATCAGTAACACCCTGCCTTGATTGCCAATTAGATATGTATGGTTGGTTGATCAAAACCTGGGTACACAGAATGAATTTCTAGAGTAATCATGTGGGAAAGTGTGCAGTGGTATTCAAGATTCAGTAAATTCTTCAAGATCTTTGAATGATGGTGGTCTGTGGCCAGATTTGAGAACTTCTTGGTATGGGTTAAAGTGATCATTAATGGAACCCATAGGTATAAGGCAGTCTTCCTAGATAAAATTATTTTACACAGAGAACAGGATGATATAATTGCAGTGTTTTTGAAAACAGAAGCTACAAAAAGAACACAGGGGCCTGACATAAAGAAAACTATAGGTCATGTGAAGGTGTTTTGTTATGCTGGTTTCTTTGTCTTCCAGTGGGATCTGGTATGTGAATCTCAGTCACTGAATTCAGTATCTAAATTCTTCTTCATGGCTGGAATGTTGATTGGAAACATTGTATATGGCACTTTGTCAGACAGGTGAGTGTCTCTGGTTCACAGATCTCTCTACCCCTGGGTACTATCATCAGCTTATGAATCATTTATGCATATGAAAAAATTATTACAAATTACACTGTCCTGGTTGTACCTTTGTTCCCAGGGATCTACAAACACAAATGCAAAATGTCATTCAGTGTGATGAATGCTGTTTATAAAAGACTTGAGTCCTGTGTGTAGAAAATTAGCATGAGATTTGGAGGTGTTTTACCAGAGGCTTTGGAGAGAAGATACCACAATATGGAGTCTGAAAGATTGCAAACAGTTAACAATGGGGACACAGAGGTGGATATGTCACCATATCAGATTCACATCAGATTCAGCCTGCTTGAATATGTAGACAGGAAAAAGACATTGTCAGTGCCATGCCAGGGCATCATGAAAATAAAATCTCAGTAGGTAAACTCAAAGGACTTCACTATGCTACATTATCCTAAAAATGTTTAAGAGTAAAAAGAGTGAAGTCCCAATGAAGCAAGGAAAAGTGCTTTTTCACATACAATGAATCTTCAATGGAATATTGGGAGATTTTTCTTTAGAATACATGGAAGCATCCCAACCTTTTCTTCTCAATAAGGGACACTATAGTATGTTACTTATATATCTGTAAATTCATATTTTACAAAATGAGACAGTTGGGTTTATGCACTTAATTTACATGTAATTTAAATGTGTTGTGCCTTTCTCTCCATGGTGTACTTACCACTCTATTTTTGGGATACATACATATTACTATCTGTACTTTTAGTTCACATTTCTAATTGCTACATAGTGCTCCACAGTGGAGATCTATAACAGTGTTCCTGAGCCACCTTTGGGGAATGGGCAAGCAGATTACCACCCAATGCTTGCCTTCCCAAACCTAAGAAAAGGTCAACTTTATATTTTCTTTTGCTGTGATAAATACATGTTATATTTTTACAAATATGTTTTGTTTCCAAGGTCAACAAATCCACTGAGCAGATAGGGACTCTTACCCAACCCATCAGCAATGTTGATGTACTGCTTCATAGCTGTTCCTATTACATCATGTTAGCCATAACTTGTGCAGTTCTAGAGTCTCAAGGGCTGACTTTAATATTTTATACACAACGTTGACTCTCCACTATCATAAGTGTATGGCTCAGTGCAAGAAATATTTATGGGGTATTAATATTTCTAACACTGCAGCATGTCTTATATAGCTTGAATTGGTGTTGAACTACTGGTAACAATTCAAGAAGCAGTTGTGAGGTCAAGCTATCTATTTTAAAAGAAGGAGAGTTGATTTGAGAATATCAGCTGTTGGTCCTTTATGGATATTTCATAGGTGTGAAGTGCTTTCTTTGTGCTAATTTTTACCACAGTTGTTATTGTTCCCACAATCTCATCTTACCCTTTTCCATAGATTTGGGAGGAGGTTACTTCTGACATGGTGTCTTCTCCAGCTGGCCGTTGCTGACACCTGTGCTACCTTTGCTCCCACCTTCCTGGTGTACTGTTCACTACGCTTCCTGGCTGGCATGTCCACCACGACCATCCTGACAAATGCTATTCTTCTCAGTAAGTCAGCACTGACTCTTGGACATTTACTGAGATTTGACTTTGACCTTGATATTCTGGCTTTGCTTGAAGTAATTATTCAGTGATGTTTTCTTTCAGTTGTAGAATGGACAAGTCCCAAATACCAAGCTATGGGAACAACAATGGCAGTGTGTGCTACTAGTTTCGGGAATATCCTACTGGGAAGCCTGGCTTTTGCTATTCGAAACTGGCATACTCTCCAGCTGGTTGTGTCTATACCGATGTTCTTCTTTTTTATTTCCTCAAGGTATGAGCTCCCTTTTGTCTTTCCCTTCTAAAACCATGGTATGGTAATGTACATGGCATCAGGACATAAAAATTTATTTCTTCTTGGTTCTACATGAGGATGTGCTCTCAGAACAAGTGTCTTGGTACAATTTGAGAAGCAGAGCAAGTAGGATGATCAGATGAAATTGAGGACATTGAAAATCTTTCAATTCATGATAACTAGTAAATATTTTTTGTGAAATATTATCCCAAGCTTTGCAAGTGATATACTGAAAATTATTCACTGTTCATGTGAGTTTCTCTTTAACTGTTATATACTGTATTTACTAATAGGTAAAATACAAGATATCCTGTTATATTCATATCATAGATAAACAACAAATAATGTTTTAGGCATGGGATTCAGTTTTTAAAATATGATACACTATTTGGAATTCAAGTCAACTATGCTTACTCTAATTATATTTACTAAAAAAGAACCATGAAAACAAAATATCAATGAATCCTTACCTGAAGTTCTGGGACTGTCAGCTTATCCTTGATGTAAGCCTCATTTTGTAATGTGTAGAAAGAATTATTGCAAACATATTTTCCTTTGGAGATTGGTAACTCAGAAGGATCCAGAGTGTCAGAGTAGGTCCTCAAGAGTTTGCAGTGACAAACTGAAGTAGGTGAAGGATGGGAAAGAGCAGGGAGCAACTTAGTGTACCAATAACCAGGAGAAAACAAAAATGAGTAATTTTCAGGACAGAAAGAGAAATAATAAAGGCAGTGGAAGAGTCAGGAATGTAATCACTCAGTGGCAAGAAGGGAAGCATTTCTCAAGAAGCCAAAAGTCTTTCTACCACCTAGCTCAAGAAAAACAGACACTGACCAATATATCCACAATCAGAACAGATAATAAATTCAGGAAAGCTGAGCTGTGTTTACTCAGGAGAATGTTTTAGATGTGTCTGGCTGGAGAGTGAACCACCACTCCCCGAAAAGGTCTTGGAGCCTTCCAGCAGAGGTGTTTGGATCAGGGAAGCCCTGACAGCTTAAAGGAACTTGTTAATTATCCTTCCTGATTCCCCAATTGGGAGTTCCTGAATTTTATCCTTGTTTTTAAGATAGCATTTTCTGTTTTATTTGTCTTCTTTCTCCCTCTTTTTTCTTCATTTTTGTTTTTCACTTGGTCCACATGCATTTTGAATATCTGTGAGTGTCCATACTGAGAGCTGATTTGGGCAACAAAGAGAGAATACTCTTTTATGAGAATACAGTGTGGGGTTAAACTCAGAGTGACTAGTCAATCAGTCTGCAGAGTGGAGAAGAACAAAGAGGACTTCCCTTTGAAATTGACAGCATAATCTCTGAGTGAAATGTGTGAGTGATTGGAGGGGACTGGAATAGATTATGATGGGATAATAGGAACATAGCTCAATATTGTAAAAGGGAAACATCATTCTAAATGGAGAAAAATTGAAAAGCATTCCCTCTTTCACCACTTATATTTAACATAGTCCTTGAAACTGTAATTGGATACTTAATGATACATTTTTACAGATTTTAGGGTTAAAAGGAACTAATCTAATCTCCAGGGTTTCAGGATCTGGTAAAAAAAGTCTACCCTTCAGGGTAAATTTGGTTCCTCTCATTGATATTATCTTGGGCCTGCATTTCTCCTGCAGTTAACATCTTGGAAATGAAAGGTGGTTAAAATCTTGGAAATAAAAGATAGTTTGCTGAGGAATGTGACATATCCTGTCCACTTTGGCCAGATAGTGCTCCAGATAAATTGCTTCTTGTAAAAGAAAGTATGTCAAGTTCCCACCATTTTCATCAGTCTGTCCCCTAACAATACCACCATACAAAGCTCTAAAGTTTGGAGCAGAGATAAACTCCAATCACCAGAAATTTCCATTTTAAACTCTATAATCTCCACCCTGGGAACACCACTGACAGTTCTCCCTCTTTCACTGACAGTTCTACCTTAGACTGATGAGAAGAAAAGATGAGAGCTATTTCAACCAGTTTTGGTTCCAGGACAATCTAGCTGGAAGCCTTGTGAGCAACACAGAAAAGGAAGAGTTTATCTATTTCTTGCTCTATCTAGGGGGGAGAGAGTCCAGGAAGTAATGGAAAGAAGATCAGTCTGTCATAGGCAGAGAACACCTATCCTTGTCAAATTTTGACCCTCTCCACAGAGAATATTTTTTCAGGTTTCATGAAAATGTTTATGTGTGTGTGTGTTTGTGTGTTTATTTGCTGATAGTTTTATGAATATACACGCACATATATTTGCTTCTTTTTCCTTTTTTATGTTCATCATTTTAAAAAATGTCCATTTGTTATTTTCCTCTGTTTTATTTTTTGAGGATTAATATTTGTATTTGTTTTGTTCAGTCTTTCTTTTTATGTTTTTGTTTCATTGTTACTCTTTCCTTTTTTCTTCATCTAATATCCAGATGATCTTGCTCTATGTTATTTTTTGTTCTCTTTTCTATGTTTTTCTTTTACACCTACTTTAGCCCTCACATGCTATCTTGTTTCCTTCTCTCTGCTTAATGTACTGATTATTCCAAACTTTCTTCTTGTTCCATTTTATTTCCTTTAAATAAAATGTATTCTTATCACCATTTAGAACTATTTAGTTCACAAAATTTTCACCCCTGCTACTTTTACTGTTGTGTTTATTAGTAGTATGGATTTCACAGATAACACTTACTCTTTACTTTAATACAAAGAGTAAAGGAGATGAAATCCTCAATCTGATAATTAGGTCCTAAGTAGGAATGGCTGGAGGTAGGGACTCAGGTGCCACTCCTGAATTACTGCTCCCTAAGCACAAACACAGAAAATAACACAAAGACTGTGGACAAAGCATCTCAATATAATTTTCCTATACCCTTTTAGAATATACAAAGTTGTTAAATCCAGAAAAAAACTCATGGAGGTGTAAACCATGAACCCTGCTATATACAACCAATTTCCATCTATAGAAGGATGTGAGACCTACAGAAAAGTGTAATTCTGAAACCACTAATCAATGCACTTGATATAAAGTACACAAATTACACTACAATAGAACTGGTAGGGATACTCTACTGCAAATCTCTACTGGAAGTACATAGAATAGTTCACAACAAATGGATATTACAGAACCCCCTTTCAGGAGAATGCTGTGACTTAAAAAGGCAAATGCATAAGTGTAGAAGGAAAATCTACTTCAATAGATGAAAAAATCCAACATAGGAATATAAGAAATACCAAAAAACAGGATAACATGACACCCTTAAAGTTCGTAATTCACCAGCAAATTATCCCAATGATACTAAAGTGAACAAAATACCATATAAATAATTCAAAAGAATAATTATAAAAATGATCAATGAATTATGCAAGAACACAAAAAAATAACTGAATGAATTGAGGAAGGCAGTACAAGATATGAATGATAAATTTAGCAAAGAGATAGAGATATTTAGAAAGAACCAAACCAAAATCTTGGAAATGAAAGGCACCTTAAATCATATAAAACATTCATATGAAAGTTTCCCCAATGGAGTTGATTATGTAGATGACAGAATCTCAGAATTGGGAGAAAAAATGTCCCACCTCAAACACTCAGATAGTATTAAGGAAAATAAAAAGGAACCATGAACAGAATGTACAAGAATTCTGAGACATTATCAGAGCAAATTTAAGACTTATTTGAATTGGGGAGTGTTTTCAGATGCAGGTTAATGACATGGAGAAACTCTTAAGGGAAACATTAATAGAAGAATTTCCAAATCTTGGAAATGAGTTGGACATTCAGATACAGAATGCATTCAGAACCCCAAATAGACATGATCAAAATAGAATATCTCCACAACATGTTATAATTAAAAGGCCTAAAATATAAAGAAAGAATAAAATTTTCAAATCCTCAAGAAAAAATCATCAGGTCACTTCCAATTTCTTACCATAAAAGCTAATATCCAGAATGACTTTGAACTGAACAATGTTAAATAAAATACTTGTTCACCGAGATTGTGATATCTTAAGAAAGCTATTATTCAGAATTTTAAAAAATTAAAATCTTTCAAGATAAGCAAAAAATAATTCATAATTTCCAAGAGAGAACTACAAAAATACTTAAATGGTACATAAACAGAAGTCAGAAGCAAACTTAGGAGCTCAAAATGGACAAATCTCATTTAAAGAACAGCTAAGAAAATGAGAAATAAGATCAAATTACATATAGAAAAAAATTGCAGAAATTAATAAACACCTCTGTACAACACCATTGAATGTAAGAGGTCTCAACTTTCTAAGTAAAAGATAAATATTGTCAGAATGGTTAACAAGACAAGACCCATCTATATGTTGTTGGCAAGAGACTCACTTTATAGGAAAAGATAGCAATATGCTTAAAGAGAAAGGATGAAAAAGTATATTCTATTCAAATTGAGTCCCTAAACAAGTCAAAGTAGCAATGCTCATATCCAACAAATCAGACTTCAAACAAAAATTATCAGAAGAGAAAGGAGGTCATTTAAAACAGGTCAAATTATTTCAATAAAAGATATAATGATAATAAATATTTATGCCCCAAATACCAGTGTGCCTCACTGTAAAAAACAGACACTACTAGACTTTAAGAATCAGATAGACCCTAATATAAAAAAAATACTGGGTGATTTTAACACACCTCTCTTTCCAATTGATAAATCTCTGGAATCAACTCATCAAAGCCTCTTTAGACCTAAAAAATATTGTATAAGTAGAATGGACTTACCAGACATCAATAGAATATTTCATACAAAAACACACTTTAACTTTAACTTTCTCCTCAAGTACTCAATGTACTTTCTATAAAATATTCCATATTTTAGGCTACAGAGTCACTCTTAAAAATACAAAAATATCAATATAATTACTTCATCTTATTACATCATAGTGGAATAAAATTAGAAATAAACACCAAGAAAAACTACAGAAAATATGAAAACACACAGATAGTAAATACTACACTGTCAAATGATAAGTGGGTCATAGAAGAAAACAAGGGGGAAATTTAAAGATTCCTAGAATGAAATGAGAATAGATATAAAGAATATCAGATCATCTGGGACAATATGAAGGGAGTTATAAGACAAAGTTTATAGCTCTAATTGCCTCAAAACGAACATCTGAAAGATCCCAAACAATCCAATGATGCATCCCACAGTACTGGAAAAACAAGAACAAACCCATTGCAAAACCCATAGAAGAGAGGAAATACTATCAGAGCCAATCCAATAAAAAAGAAAATAAAAAGTATTGATGAGATTAATAATTGATTCTTTGAAAAGATAAACAAAATGATAAACCCTGAGCCAAGCTAGCCAAAATAAAGAAAATAGACACCAATTAATAAAATCAGACAGAAAAAGAAGATATTACCAAAGACATCACATAAATACAGAGGATCATTAGGTACAATTTTGAAAACTTACACTCCAAGTAATTGAAAAATCTATAAAAAAATGGATACATTTTTAGACACATATAGCCTGCCACAATTGAATCAAGAACATACAAAAAACCCAAACAGATCAATAACAACTAAAATATGAGACAGTAATAAAAATTTTTCCAACAAAGAAAAGTTTAGGACCACATGGGAATTCATATGAAATCTACTAGACTTTTTTTTTTAAAAATGCCAAGCTCCTCAAATTATTTCATAAAGTAGATATGGGTGAAACACTACCAAGTTTATTCTATGAAGTCAATGTCACCCTGATAACAAAACCAAAGAACAACGCATAAATGAATGAAAATTACAGACCAATATTCCAGATAAACATAGAGACAATAATCTTCAAAGCATATTAGCAAATTGAA
Source organism: Marmota flaviventris (assembly GCF_047511675.1). Lineage (NCBI taxonomy): Eukaryota > Metazoa > Chordata > Mammalia > Rodentia > Sciuridae > Marmota > Marmota flaviventris. Next base: position 9,717,195 of record NC_092506.1, on the reverse strand, counting down.
TTCAAGAACACATTCAGAAGATTGTACTCATGAACAAGTTGACTTAATTCCAGGAATGAAATGATGGTTCATATAGGCAAATCAATAAGTCTAATCTACCACAGAGAATTAAGGACAGTCATCTCAATAGATGCAGAGCAATCTTTGACAAAATTCAGCACCCATTCATGATAAAACACTAAAGTATTGACAGAAGAAATTTATCTCAACACCACAAAGCCTACATATAAATAATCCAAATGTAAAATCATACCTAGTGGAGAAAAATAGAAAGCATTTTCTCTAAAATAAAGAAGAAGGCAAGGATGGCCACTCCCATAACTCATATTTGGTATAGCTCTTGAAACTATTCAGGTCAGTTAGGAAAAAGGAGGAAATAATAGAAATGCAAACAGGAAAAGAAGTAGTTGAATTTTCATTGTCTGAAGATTAACATAATGCTGTATTTTGAAGATTGAAAAACTTCACTTGAAAACATCTAGATCTAATAAAAGAATTCAGCGAAGCTTCTGGAAAATAAATCAGTATTTAGAAAATCCTAAACACTAATAATGACTTTGTTAAAAGAGATCAGGAAAACAAATCCATTTTCTATAGGCTCAAAAACAAAGCAAAATGAAAAAATTCTTAGAATTAGGCTGGGTGCAGTAGTGCATGTTTATAATCTTAGTTGATTTGGGAGTCTGAAATAGAATAGTCAAAGGTTATAGGTCAGCCTAGGCAACTTAGTGAGACCCTGTCTCAAAAGAAAATAAAAAATGATAGGGATAATGTTCAGTGGTAGATCATGCCTAAGTAAAATCTCTATTATTCCCCCCACCAAAACAAACAACTAAACAACAACAACAAAACCCAACATCTGAATAATTAATAGAATTAGATTTCTATTCTTCACCCTGCACAAAATTCAACTCAAAATGGATCAAAGACCCTAGAATTAGAACAAAAATTGTGCAGATGACAGATGAAAACCTATGGTTAACCCTCAATCTATTGATATAGGCATAGATTTTCTTAATAAGATTCATGAAGCTCATCAAAGGAAACCAAAAAACAATAAGTGGGATGGCATCCAATTAAAAAGCACCTGAACAGCAAAATAAACAATTTAACATGAATAAAGAGTCCACAGAATGGGAGAAAATCTTTGCTGCATCTTCTAATAGGGGACAAATATCCACAATGTACAAAAAATCTAGAAAACAACAAAACAAACAAACAAACAAACAAACAAACAAAAAACAGTGACTAAATGAGTCAGTGATATAAGAAAATATTTCTCAAGATATAAATACAAATGGCCAACATATATGTTTAAATTTTTTGTACATCTTTAGACATCAGGGAAATGAACATCAAAAATACATAAGGATTTCATCTTAGTTCAATTCAAAATGCAAACATCAAGAATGAAAATAATGATAAGCACTGGAAATTATTTCTGTGAATGGGTGCATTTATACATTGTTGTTGGGTCTGCAAGGTCATAGAATGACTATGGAAATTAGTATGGAGATTCTTCAAAAACTAGAAATTAAACCACAATATGATTCAGCTCTCACAAGTCATTGGATTTACCCCAAATTACTAAAATCAGCATTCTACATGATACATGCATATCAATATTCATTGCCATGAAATTCACAATAGCCAAGTTATTAAACCAGTCAACTGATGAGTGTATAAAGAAAATGTGGTTTATATACACAATGAAGCTTCACTCAACTCATAAAGAGTAAAATTATGTCATTTTTTTGGTAAGTGGATGAAACTGGGAAACATCATGCTATGTTAAATATGCCAACCTCAGAAAGTCAAGTGTCATGTTTTCTCTTAGATGTGGAAGATAAAGACCATGAAAGGGAAAAAATGCTGGGGAAATATGAAAATAGAAGACAGACCAGTACATTAAAGAAAAGGGACCTATGGCTTAGAGGAAGGAAGGTATTAGCCAGTAAAATTGAATGAGAGTCATTTCAATTATACTGTTATGTTTTATGGATGTATGAGCATGTTTTTATTCTTTTTAGTTATATGTGACAGTAGAATGTATTTTGACATATCATTCATATATGGAGTACAACTATCATTTTTGTGGTTGTACATGATGTGGAGTTACAAATGTAGTGAATTCATATATGCACATATAAAAAGTATGTCTGATTCATTCTACTGTTTTCCCCATTCCCATCTATCCCCATTCCTCCCTCCCCACCACCAATTATGTGTCACCATTCACATACCAGACAGAACATTTGTCCTTTGGTTCTTTCAGAACTGACATATTTCATTAGCATCATTGTCCCCAGTTCCATCCATTTACCAGAAACTGCCATAATTTTATTCTTCTTTATGTAAGGGTAATATTCCATTTTGTATATGTACTACATTTTCTTTGTGCATTCATCTATTAAAGGGCATCCAGGGTGGTTCCATAGCTGAGCTATTGTGAATTCAGGTGCTTTGAAAATTGATGTGGCCATGTCTCTATAGGATGCTTATTTTTCCTTTGAGTATATTCCAAGGAGTGGGATAACTTGGTCAAATGGTGGCTCTATTCCAAGATTTTGGAGAAATTTTCTAGACTGCTGTGCAGAGTGGTGGCACCAATTTGCAGCCCTACCAGCAATGTAGGAGTGAACCTTTATTCTTACATCCTTGCCAATATTTATTGTCACTTGTATAAATGATAATTGTCATTCTGACTAGAGTAAGATAAAATCTCAGTGTAGTTTTGTTTTGCATCTTTTTAATTGCTAGAGATGTTGTGCACTTTTTAATATATTTTTGAGCATTCATATTTTTTCTTCTGTCAAGTGTTTATTCACTTCTGTAGCACATTTATTGATTGGGTTGTAACTTTATTTTTTCTCTGGTGTTAAGTTTTTGAGTTCTTTATATATCCTGGAGATTAATGCAATATCTGAGGTGCAGATATTCAAAGATTTTTCTCCCACTTTATAGTGTCTCCCTTCATGTTATTGATTGTTTCCTTTTCTGTGAAGAAATGTTTAGTTTGACAGAGAAAAATTGAAGGCATTCCCTCTAAAATCTGGAACAAGACAGGGACGCCCACTTTCACCACTTCTATTCAACATAGTTCTTGAAACACTGGTCAGAGCAATTAGACAGATGAAAGAAATTAAAGGAATAAGTGTATGAAAAGAAGAACTTAAACTAGCACTATTTGCTGATGATATGATTCTATATCTGGAAGACCCAAAACACTTCACCAGAAAACTGCTAGAACTAGTAAATGAATTCAGCAAAGTAGCAGGATATAAAATCAACACCCATAAATAAAAGGAATTTCTGTATATCAGTGACAAATCCTCTGAGAAGAAAATGAAGAAAACTACCCCATTTACAATATCCTCAAAAAGAAAGATACTTGGGAACCAACTTAACAAAATAGGTGAAGGATCTATACAATGAAAACTATAGAACCCTAAAGAGAGAAATCAAAGAAGACCTCAGAAGATGGAAAGATCTACCTTGCTCATGGATAGGTAGAATTAATATTATCAAATGACCATACTACCAAAAGCACTATACAGGTTTAATGCAATTCTGATTAAAATCCCAATGGCATTCCTCATAGAAATAAAAAAGGCAATCATGAAATTCATCTGGAAAAATAAGAGGCCCAGAATAGCTAAAGCAATTCTAAGCAGGAAGAGTGAAGCAGGTGGTATCGCTATACCTGACCTTAAACTATACTATACTATAGAGCAATAGTAACAAAAACAGCATGGTATTGGCACCAAAACAGGCTGGTAGACCAATGGTACAGAGGGCACAGAGAATAACACACAAAATCACAATTATCTTATATTAGACAAAAGCGCCAAAAACATGCACTGGGGAAAATATAGCACCTTCAACAAATGGTGCTGGGAAAACTGGAAATCCATATGCAACAAAATGAAATTGAACCCCTATCTCTCACTATGCACAAAACTTAACTCAAAATGGATCAAGGACCTAGGAATTAAACAAGAGACTCTGCATCTAATAGAAGAAAAATAGGCCCTAATCTTCATCATGTGGGATTAGGCCCCAACTTCCTTAATAAGACTCCTATAGCACAAGAATTAAAACCAAGAATCAACAGATAGGTTGTATTCATACTAAAAAGTTTTTTTCTCAGCAAAAGAAATAATCTGTGAGGTGAACAGAGAGCCTACAGCCTGGGAGCAAATTTTTATCCCTCACACATCAGATAGAGCACTAATCTCTAGGGTATATAAAGAACTCAATAAGCCAAGCACCAAAAAACAAACAAACAAACAAACAAAAAACAAATAACCCAATCAATAAATGGGCCAAGGACCTGAACAGACACTTCTCAGAAGAGGATATAAAATCAATCAACAAATATATGAAAAAATGCTCATAATCTCTAGCAATCAGAGAAACGCAAATCAAAACTCCTCTAAAATATTATCTCACTTCAGGCAGAATGGCAGCTATTATGAAGACAAATAATAATAAGTGTTGGCGAGGATGTGGGGAAAAATGTACACTCATACATTGCTGGTGGGAATGCAAATTGGTGCAGCCAATATGGAAAGCAGTATAGAAATTCCTTGGAAATCTGGGAATGGAACCACCATTTGACCCAGCTATTCGTCTCCTTGGACTCTCCCCAAAGGACTTAAAAACAGCATACTACAGGGTCACAGCCACATAAATGTTTATAGCAGCACAATTCACAATAGCTAAACTGTGGATACAATTTAGATGTCCTTCAGTGGATGAATGGATAAAAATTGGTATTTATACACAATGGAATATTAATCAGCATTAAAAAAAATAACAAAATCATGGCATTTGCAGATAAATGGATGATGTTGGAGAAGAAAATGCTAGGTGAAGTCAGCCAATTACCCCCCCCCCCCCCCAATGCCAAGTGTTTCTCTGATATAAGGGGTGGTGACTCATAGTGGGGTAGGGAGGGAGAGCATGGGAGGATTAGATTAATTCGAGATAGGGAAGAGAGGTGGGAGGGAAAGGGAGGGTGAAGGGGATTAGCAAGGATGGTGGAAGGTGATGGTCATCATTATACAAAGTACATGTATGTAGACTTAAATTGGGTGTCAACATACCTTATATACAAACAGAGGTATGAAAAATTGTGTTATATATGTGTATTAAGATTTGTAATGCAAAAAAGTGCATCTAATGGCATAAATTGATGTGAACATACTTTATATAGAGAGATACGTAAAATTGTGCTCTACATGTGTAATAAGAATTGTAATGCATTCCACTGTTGTTGTGTATTTAAAAAAATAATAAAATCAATAAAAATTGTTTAGTTTGATACAGTCCCATTTGTTGATTCTTGATTTTACTTCTTGTGCTTTAGTAGTCTAGTTGAGGGAATTGGTTTCTAAGCTGACATGATAAATACTGGGGCCCACATTTTTCTTGTAGAAGATGCAGGGGTATAATTTCATTTTATTACATATGGATATTCAGTTTTCCCAGCACCATTTATTGAAGAGACAATCTTTTTTCCAATGAATGTTTTTGGTGCCTTTGCATAATATGAGATAACTGTTTTTATATGTGCTTATTTCTGTATCTTCTATTTTGTACCACCGGTCTTCATGACTGTTTTGGTGTCAATACTATGCTTTAGCTCTGTAGTATAATTTAATGTCTGATATCCTGATGCTTCTTGCTTCACTTATCTTGCTAAGAATGGCTTTGGTATTCTAGGGCTCTAATTTTTTCAAGTTAATTTCATTACTGTTGTCTCTATTGTATAAAGAATGTCATTAGACCCTAATACAAATGGGATTAATTTGTATAGAACTTTTGTTAGTGTGACTTTTTTGACAGCATAAATCTTCTGAGTCAAGAATATGAAAGAATATTTTTTATCTTCTAATGCCTTCTTCAATTTCTTTCTTTAGTGTCCTATAGTTTTAATTTAAGAGGTCTTTTGGCTCTTTGTTCAATTGATTCCTAAATATTTTTTGAGGTTAATATGAATTGGATAGTTTTCTTTTTTTTTCAGTTGATTCATCATTGATGTATAGGAACACAACTGATCTTGCTACATTGCTGAATTCATTTGCTAGTTCTAGAAGTTTTCTGTTGGAGTGCTTTGGGTCTCCTAAATATAGAATAATGTCATCTCTACACAGTCATAATTTGGTTCTTCTTTTCCTATTTGTACCCGTTTAATGTATTTCTTCTGTTTTATTGCTCTGGCTAGAGCTTCCAGGATGATGTTGAATAATAGTGGTGAAGGAGGGCATCCTTGTCTTGTTCCAGTTTTTAGAGGGAATGCTTTCAATTTCTCTCCATTTAGAATGATGTTGGCCTTGGGTTTAACATAGATAAGTTTTACAATGTCAACGTAAAACTATCCCTAGTTTTTTTAGTGTTTTTTTTTTATTGGTTGATCAAAACATTACAAAGCTCTTGACATATCATATTTCATACATTTGATTCAAGGGGGTAATAAACTCCCATTTTTACCCCGTATAAAGATTGCAGTATCACATCGGTTACACATCCACGTTTTTACATATTGCCATACTAGTGCCTGTTGTATTCTGCTACCTTTCCTATCCTCTACTATCCCCCTTCCCCTCCCCTCTACCCCATCTACTGTAACTCATTTCTCTCCCTTGTTTTGTTTTGTTTTTCCTTTCCTCTCACATCCTCTTATATGTAATTTTGTATAACAATGAGGGTCTCCTTCCATTTCCATGCAATTTTCCTTCTCTCTCCCTTTCCCTCCCACCTCTCGTCCCTGTTTAATGTAAATCTTTTTCTCATGCTCTTCCTCTCTGCTCTGTTCTTAGTTGCTCTCCTTATATCAAAGAAGACATTTGGCATTTGTTATTTAGGGATTGGCTAGCTTCACTTAGCATAATCTGCTCTAATGCCATCCATTTCCCTGCAAATGCCATGATTTTGTCATTTTTTAGTGTTGAGTAATACTCCATTGTGTATAAATCCCACATTTTTAAAATCCATTCATCTATTGAAGGGCATCTAGGTTGGTTCCACAGTCTAGCTATTGGGAATTGTGCTGCTATGAACATCGATGTAGCAGTATCCCTATAGTACGCTCTTTTAAGTCTTCAGAGAATAGTCTGAGAAGGGCAATAGCTGGGTCAAATGGTGGTTCCATTCCCAGCTTTCCCAGGAATCTCCATACTGCTTTCCAAATTGGCCACACCAATTTGCAGTCCCACCAGCAATGTACAAGTGTACCCTTTTCCCCACATCCTCGCCAGCGCTTGTTGTTGTTTGACTTCATAATGGCTGCCAATCTTACTGGAGTGAAATGGTATCTTAGGGTGGTTTTGATTTGCATTTCTCTGACTGCTAGAGATGGTGAGCATTTTTTCATGTACTTGTTGATTGATTGTATGTCCTCCTCTGAGAAGTGTCTGTTCAGGTCCTTGTCCCATTTGTCGATTGGGTTATTTGTTTTCTTATTGTTTAATTTTTTGAGTTCTTTGTATACTCTGGATATTAGGGCTCTATCTGAAGTGTTTGGAGTAAAAATTTGTTCCCAGGATGTAGGCTCCCTATTTACCTCTCTTATTGTTTCTCTTGCTGAGAAAAAACTTTTTAGTTTGAGTAAGTCACATTTGTTGATTCTTGTTAACTCTTGTGCTATGGGTGTCCTATTAAGGAAGTTGGAGCCCAACTCCACAATATGTAGATCGGAGCCAACTTTTTCTTTGATCAGACGCAGTCTCTGATTTGATATCAAGCTCCTTGATCCATTTTGAATTGACTTTTGTGCATGGTGAGAGAAAGGGATTCAGTTTCATTTTGTTGCGTATGGATTTCCAGTTTTCCCAGCACCATTTGTTGAAGATGCTATCCTTCCTCCATTGCATGCTTTTAGCCCCTTTATCAAATATAAGAGAGTTGTAATTTTGTGAGTTGGTCTCTGTGTCCTCTATTCTGTACCATTGGTCAACCTGCCTGTTTTGGTACCAGTACCATGCTGTTTTTGTTACTTTTGCTCTGTAGTACAGTTTGAAATCTGGTATCGCTATACCTCCTGATTCAAACTTCCTGCTTAGAATTGCTTTTGCTATTCTGGGTCTTTTATTTTTACAATGTTGAGGTAAGTTCCTGTTATCCATAGTTTTTCTAGTGTTTTGAACATAAAGGGATGCTGTACTTTGTCAAATGCTTTTTCTGCATCTATCGAGATGATCATATGGTTCTTATCTTTAAGTCTATTGATGTGGTGAATAACGTTTATTGATTTCTGTTTATTGAACCAGCCTTGCATCCCAGGGATGAATCCTACTTGATCATGGTGTACAATTTTTTGGATATGCTTTTGTATCTGATTCGCCAGAATTTTATTGAGGATTTTTGCATCTAGGTTCATTAGAGACATTGGTCTGTAGTTTCCTTTCTTTGAAATGTCTTTGTCTGGTTTCAGGATCAGGGTGATATTTGCCTCATAGAATGAATTTGGAAGAGCTTCTTCTTTTTCTATTTCCTGAAATAACTTGAAAAGTATTGGTATTAACTCTACTTTAAAGGTTTTGTAAAACTCTGCTGTATACCCATCTGGTCCCGGGCTTTTCTTGGTTGGAAGTCTTTTGATGGCTTCTTCTATTTCCCCCTTTGTTATTGGTCTGTTTAAATTGTGTGTATCTTCCTGACTCAATCTGGGCAAATCATATGACTTAAGAAATTTATCGATATCTTCACTATCTTCTATTTTATTGGAATATAAGATTTCAAAATAATTTCTAATTATCTTCTGTATTTCTGAAGTGTCTGTTGTGATATTGCCTTTTTCATCCCATATGTTAGTAATTTGAGTTCTCTCTCTTCTTCTCTTAGTTAGCATGGCTAAGGGTCTGTTGATCTTATTTATTTTATCGAAGAACCAACTTTTAGTTTTGTCAATTTTTTCCATGCTTTCTTTTGTTTAAATTTCATTGATTTCTGCTCTAATTTTAGTTATTTCTTGCCTTCTGCTACCTTTGTTGTTGTTTTAGTCTTCCTTTTCTAGGGTTTTGAGATGAAGTGTGAGCTCATTTATTTGTTGGTTTTTTCTTTTTTTGAGGAATGAACTCCAGGCAATGAATTTCCCTCTTAAAACTGCTTTCATTGTGTCCCATAGATTCCGATATGTTGTGTCTGTATTTTCATTTATCTCTAAGAATTTTTTGATTTCCTCCTTTATGTCTTCTGTAACCCATTGATCATTCAGTAACATATTGTTCATTTTCCAGGTGATGCAGGATTTTTCCTTCCTTCTTTTGTCATTGATTTCCAGTTTCATTCCATTATGATCAGATAAGATGCATGGTATTATCTCCCCACCTTTATATTTACTAAGAGTTGCCCTATGGCATAATATATGATCTATCTTTGAGAAGGATCCATGTGCTGCTGAGAAGAATGTATACCCTCTTGATGATGGTTGATATATTCTATATATGTCAGTTACATCTAGGTTATTGATTGTATTATTGAGTTCAATAGTTTCTTTATTCAGCTTTTGTTTGGAGGATCTGTCCAATGGTGAGAGCGGTGTGTTGAAGTCACCTATAATTATTGTGTTGTGGTCTATTTGATTCTTGAACTTGAGGAGAGTTTGTTTTATGAACGTTGCAGCACCATTATTTGGTGCATACATATTGATAAGTGTTATGTCTTGTTGGTGAATGGTTCCTTTTAACAGTATATAGTGTCCTTCTTTATCCCTTTTGATTAACTTAGGTTTGAAGTTGATTTTATTCGATATGAGTATGGCCACTCCTGCTTGCTTCCGAGGACCATATGAATGGTATGATTTTTCCCAACCTTTCACCTTCAGCCTGTGTATGTCTTTTCCTGTCAGATGAGTCTCCTGAAGGCAGCATATTGTTGGATCTGTTTTTTTTTTTTAAATCCAAGTTACTAGCCTATGTCTCTTGATTGGTGAGCTTAAGCCATTAACGTTTAGGGTTACTATTGATATATGGTTTGTACTTCCAGTCATGTTTATTTATTTATTTATTTTATTTTTGCTTGTTTTTCCTCTTTGGTTATTTCCTCCCCCCTTTACTGAGATACCTCCCACTGTTAGTTTTGGGTGCTGTTTTTTGTTTCGTCTTCTTATAGTGTTTTGCTCAAAATGCTTTGCAGTGCTGGTTTTCTGGCTGTGAATTCTTTTAACTTTTGTTTATCGTGAAATATTTTAATTTCATTGTCAAACCTGAAGCTTAATTTTGCTGGATACAATATTCTTAGTTGGAATCCATTATTTTTCAGTGTTTGAAATACGTTGTTCCAGGATCTTCTCGCTTTCAACGTCTGTGATGAAAAATCAGCTGTCAACCTAATTGGTTTACCCCTGAATGTAATCTGCCTCCTTTCTCTTGTAGCTTTTAATATTCTCTCCTTGTTCTGTATGTTGGATATCTTCATAATAATGTGTCTTGGTGTTGGTCTATTACGGTTTTGTATGTTTGGGGTCCTGTAGGCTTCCAGAATTTGGCAGTCCATTCCATCTTTCATTTCTGGAAAGTGTTCTAAGATTATTTCATTCAATAGGTTGTTCCTTCCTTTGCCTTGGACCTCTATACCTTGTTCTATCCCAATGACTCTTAAGTGTGGTTTTTTTATGACATCTCATATCTCTTGATGTTTTGCTCATGGTTTCTTACCAGCCTTTCTGCATTTCTTTTCGAGTTGATAAATTTTGTCTTCATTATCTGATGTTCTGACTTCTATTTGATCTAGTCTATTTGTAATATTCTCATTTGAGTTTTTGATTTGGTTTATGGTTTCCTGCATTTCTAGGATTACTGTTTGATTTTTTTTTAAATCTCTTTCTCCTGGTAGTGTTCATTTTTTGCTATTTGAATCTGCTTATGTAATTCATTTTCAAAGTATTCTTTCATTGTTTGGACTTGCTGTCTCATGACTTCTTTAAGATTCCATTCCATCTGAGTCAGGTATGCCTTGAGTTCTTTCTCTGTCCATTTTTCTGATGCCTCTAGGTTCTCCTGTAAATTTAAGTTATCCTGCATTGTTTGTAATCCTTTTTTCCCTTGTTTTTTCATGGTGTTCACATTACTTTCCAACTCTGTTTGACTGCTCTGTTTCTGTTTTCTCCTATAAATTTGTTTTAGTTTTTATAGCTCCAAGATCTCTCCTTTGTGTTGGGAGACAATGTTTAAAGATGTTGGATTTAATTTTGATTTAAGGTAAATTCATTAGTTTCATTAAAGGCCTACAGATTTTGATGGCATATAGAGAATTGAGGTTTGAACTTAGGATTTTATGTTAAGGTCAGGCGATTTGATGGTATGGAGGGTAGTATATGTTAGCTTCTTTGGGGGGTTGCTCAAATGCAGGCGGATATTAACAAGCGAATAGCCAGGAGTACTTGGGGGTAGTTAAGGGCTTAGGTGGACAATAGACCGACTCGTAGTATTCATCTATTTGCATTTAGTAAATTACATGTAATCAGGGTGGTCATGCTTAAGAGAGAGGGCGAGAAGAAAGAAAGAGAAAAAAATAGAAAAGAAAAATAAATGTTAAAAAATAATAAAATACAGTAAAATAAAAATTACAATTTAAAAAAAAATTTTAAATAGGCACTGTTAGGATTCTATTTTCTTCGCTTCCAGTAGGTGGTGCTGTGCCTTCTGGACCAAGATTTTGCCCTCTGGCTATAGGAAACAATCTGTGTGAGGCTGCTCCCTCCTCCCCCACCTGGTGTCTCTCCAAGCCTGTTAATTTAGGTTTATTCCTGGTCTCTAGTCTCCTCGCTTCTCCTGCCAGACAGGCCTTCCCCAGTGTGATACCTTTCCGCAGTTCAAGCTACACTCTGGGCCTGCAGTTTCCTGGATGTGGAGCATGGCTATTGGGAACCGGCCCCCTATTGTTTTGATTCCCTCCGATAGCCACTCCTCTGAGAGCTGGCGAGACAGGTTTTATTTTCGCCACTGGTGGGAGCGGGGAGTTGGAGGTCGGGTGCCTTTACCTTTCCCCACGCCTCTATTCACGCTCACTCTGATAATCATGCCCCCGGAAAGCCAGGGAGAGATTTTATGTGATTTCCCCGCTGTATGGGAGAAGGGCTAAATGTCACACACCTGTTCTATAGCTGAACTTGCTGCGATCTGTCAGAAACTGGCGATGGTGATGTCAGCTCTCCAAGATGGTGGCCACTGGCTTCCTCGGTGGGTTGTCCGGTGTTGAGGGCAGATCTGGACTGTTTCTCCCCCCCCCCCCCCCCCGTCTCAAACCCAGAACTCAGCTGGAGCACAGTGAGGGCACAGTTGGCAGGACCTTACAGAATCTGCAGCACTGTTTCTTTGCATTGCTGGCACGCCATTTCTCGGCACGCAGTCTCTGACTGTGGGGCGGGCTGCCGATCAATCAGCCTGAATCTCCAGGCGCACGGTTCACTCATGATTGAGCCACAGTAATTGATCCTCAGGTGTTGGAAATCCTTCCTCTAGGTTTTGGTGCACCCCAATTTTGCTGGAAATTCCTAACAAGATAGCTTTTGACCGTTCTAACTCATTATTCACCTGTGCAGTGACGTGGTACACAGGGGTGATGCACTCTATTCACCGCCATCTTCTCTATGGTTCTTTTTTAGTGTTTTGAAAATGAATGGATGCAGCATTTTGTCAAATATTTTTTTCTGTATTCATTGAGATAATCATGTAATTCTTGTCTTTAAGTTTATTGATGTGATGAATTATGTTTATTGATTACCATGTATTGAACCAAATTTGCATCTCTGGGATAAACCCCACTTTATCATGTTACACTGTCTTTTTCAATTTTTTTATTTGTTTTAATTAGATAAGCACAAGAGAGAATGCATTTTGATACATCATACATAATGGAGTATAATTTCTTATTCTTCTTCTTGTACATAATGGGAAATCACACCAGTTGTATAGTTAGATATGTACATAGGGTAATAATATTTGATTCATTCAACTAATCTTTCTACCCCCATACCCCTCCCCTCCTTTAAATCCCCTCTATCTAAAATAACTTTATACTTCCCTAGTCCCCACCCCCATGGTAAATTTTTATTCACATATCCAAGAAAACTTTTAGTTTTTTTTTTTTTTGTGGGGGGAGGATTGGCTTATTTCACTTAGCATGATATTCTGCAGCTCTATCCATTTACTGGCAAATGACATAATTTCATTTTTCTTTAAGGCTGATTAATATTCCATTATATATGGAAAAAATATATATACATACATATACTGTTGTTTCTATGTTGAGCTTGTGAATGGAGCTGCTGTAAACATTGATGAAGCTGCATCATTCTAATATGCTGATTTTAAGTCCTTTGGATCTAAACTGAGAAGTGGCATAGTTGATTCAAGTTGTGGTTACATTCCAAGTTTTCTGAGAATCTCCATACTGCTTTCCAGAGTGGTTGCACTAATTTTCATTCCCAAAAGCAATGTTTGAGTGTATCTTTCCCCCCACATCCTTGCAAACATTTATTCTTGATTTTACCCTTCATAGTTGCCATTCTGTCTGGTGTGAGATGAAATTTTAGAGTAGTTCTGATTTGCATTTCTCTAATTGATAGTGATGGTGAACATTTTTACATACATTTGTTGGTTGACTGTATTTTGTCTTCTGTGAAGTGTCTGTTTAGTTCCTTAGCTCATTGATTGATTGGGTTATTTGTTTTTTTGATATTAAAATTTTTGGGTTCTCTATATATCTTACAGATTAATGCTCTATCTGAGGTGCTGGTGACACAGATTTCTCCCATTCTCTAGGCTCTCTCTTCACATAATTGAATGTTTTCATTGCTGATAAGAAGCTTTCTGGTTTGAATTCATCCCACTTATTGATTCTTGATTTTACTTCTTGTGTTTTAGGAGTCTTGTTAAGGAAGTCACATCTTAAGCTGACATGGTGAAGATTTGAGCCTACTTTTTCTTCTATTAGGCACAGACTCTCATTATTATGTTTTTTTTTTGTATGTGATTTGCCAGTATTTTCTTAAGAATTTTTTCATCTAAATTCAGTAGAGATAATGTTCTGATATTTTCTTTCCTTGATGGGTCTTTGTCTGGTTTTGGTATCAGGGTGTACTAGCTTCATAGAATGAGTGTGAAAGGTTTTCCTCCTTTTCTATTTTATGGCATAATTTGAGGAGAATAGGACCTTGAAGGTCTTATAGACCTTTCTTTAAAGGATTCTCATCTGAGAATCCATATGGTCTTGGGCTTTTCTTTCTTGGTAGGCTTTTCATGGCAAATTCAATTTTGTTATTTGAAATTGATCTGTTTAAATTTTCTATGTCCTCCTGATTTAGTTTCAGTAGGTCATATGTCTCTAGAAATTAGCAAGGATGGTGAAATGTGATAGACATCATTATCCAAAGTACATGTATGAAGATATGAATGGGTGTCAACATACTTTATATACAACCAGAGATATGAAAAATTGTGCTGTATAAATTTAATAAGAATTGTAATGCATTCCACTGTCATTTATTTAAAAAAATCAATAAAAAAGATTTGCTATTTTATTAGAGTTTAAATTTAGTAGTTTCTGATTATTATCTGTATTTCATTAGTGTCTGTTGTGATATTTCATTTTTCATCAAGTGTCCTGGAGATTTTGATATGTTGAATCACTATTCTCATTTACCTGTATTTTAAAATTTTATTCCTGATTTTTCTGCTATCTTTTTGTCATTTTGTAACATATTTTAGTCTTCATGTATTAAAGAAGCTTCTATTTTTTATTTTATCATTGATTTCTAATTTTATTCCATTATGATGGGATCATATGCAAAGTATTATCTTTATTTTTTTTGTATTTGCTAAGAGTTGCTTCATGGCTTAAAAAATGGTCTATTTTAGAGAAGGATCTGTGTTCTTTTGAGAAGAAAGTGATTCAGTCTTTGATGGATGAAATATTCTATATATGTCTGTTAGGTCTAAATTTTTAATTGTATTTTGTAGTTCTATACCTTTTTTATTTAGTTTTTGTTTCGATGATCTCTCCAGTGGTGAGAGAGGTGTGTTAAAAGCCACCCAGTATTATTGTTTTTTAATATATTTGATTCTTAAAATTGAGAAGGGTTTGTTTGATGTACATAAATGCTCCATTGTTTGGGGCATAAATATTTATTATTGTTATATTTTGTTGATGTATAATTCCTTTAAGCAGTATAAAATGTCCTTTTTTGTCCCTTCGAATTAACTTTGGCTTGAAGTCCACTTTATCCCATATAAGCATATAAACCCCTGCTTGTCATGAAATTCATGTCTATGATGTGTTTTTTTCCAAGTTTTTATGTTCAGTCTGTGGATGTATTTGCATATTACATGAGTATCTTGGAGACATTATGTTGTTGGGTCTTTTTTAAAATTCAATCTGCCAGTCTGTGTCTTTTAATTGATGAGTTTAGGCCATTAACATTCAATGTTATTATTGAGATTTGATTTTTACTGTCATTTTGATTTATTTCTCCCAAGATGTATGCTCTCTATTCACCTCAGAGATTGTTTCTTTTGCTGGGAAGAAACTTTTTAGTTTGAATCCATCCCATTTATTGATTCTTAATTTTAATTCTGTGTCAAAGGAGTCTTATTAAGGAAGTTGAGGCCTAATTCAACATGATGGAGATTAGGGCCTTCTTTTTCTTCTATAGATGCAGAGTCTCTGGTTTTATTCCTAGGTCTTTGATCCACTTTGAGTTGAGTTTTGTGCATGGTGAGATATAGGGGTTTAATTTCATTTTGTTGCATATAGAATGCCAGTTTTCCCAGCAACATTTGTTGAAGAGGTTATCTTTTCTCCAGTACATGTTTTTGGTACCTTTGTCTGATATAAGATAATTGTAATTTTTTGGGTTAGTCTCTGTGTCCTCTATTCTTTACCATTGGTCTACCAGTCTGTTTTGGTGCCAATACCATGCTGTTTTTGTTATTATTGCTCTGTACTTTTGTTATTATTGCTCTGTACCAGATCTAAGGTCTGGTATAGCAATGCCACCTGCTTCACTCTTCCTGCTAAGGACCGCTTTAGCTATTCTGGGTCTCTTATTTTTCCAGATGAATTTCATGATTGCCTTTTCTATTTCTATGAGGAATGCCATTGGGATTTTGATCAGAATAGCACTTTTACTTTGATTTGTTTTCTCAATTGATTCACTGTTCTTTTAGTGTAGTCCCCCCATTTGCTGTTTTTCACTTTTATTTTTTATTTCTTCTTCATGACCTATCTTATTGAGTATGTTTTGTAATGCAGGCTTTCTAGTTGTGAATTCTTTTAAGTTTTGTTTATCATGGAATGTTTTTATACCAAAATAAATACTGAAGCTTTATCACTCAATTGTTCTGGGCATAGTATTTTGGCTGGCATCCATTTTTTCCCCAGAGCTTGGTATATATTAATCCAGGACCTACTAGCTTTAAGAGTCTGGGTTGAGAGATCAGCTGAGATCTGGATTGGTTTTCTTCTAAATGTGATCAGTAATTTTTCTCTGGCAACTATAAAATTCTATTCTTATTCTGTAAGGTAGATATATTTATAATGACGTGACTTTGTGTGGGTCTGTTGTAATTCTGTATATTTGGGGTCCTGTAAACCTCCTGTATTTGATTTTACTTTTCATTCTTTAGGTTTTGGAAATTTTCTGATGTTATTTTATTGTGCATTCCTTTGGTTTTTATCTCCAAGCCTTCATTTACCCTGATAAATCTTAAATTTGATCTATTCAGATTATCCCATATTTCTTGGAAGTTCTGTTCATGGTCTCTTAACATATTTTCTTCATGATCAACTTTGTTTTCAATATTATGTTTGCCTTCATTGCCTGAAACTCCATCTTTCAAGTGATCTAGTCTGATTGTGATGTTTTCCAATGAATATTTAATTTGGTTTGTAAATTCCTTCATTTTACATATTTCTACATTTTATTTCAGAATCTCTATCTCCTTATTGAAGCAATCTTTCACTTTTTGCATTTTCTCTCTGATCTCTGTCGTTATATCATCCTTCACTTTGCAGATAAGTTTAACTATGTACATTCTAAAGTCCTTCTCTGGCATTTCTTCCACTGTGGTGTGGAATGGTTTCTGTTATTGGAGTATCTTGGTTTGTGTGGTGTGATTTGTTACTTTGCTTTTTCATTTTGTTTGTGCATCCACCCATCTAACAGTATGAATTTCAGGTAGTGGAGTTTCAACTCTGTGGACTTATGATGTCCCTGAAGATCTACAGTGCCACAGTCTGGCTGGTCACAAATGCCGCAGTCTGGCTGGGCACACAATCACGAGCCACCACACAGCTTGTAGATTCAAACAGCAACTCTTTATTCCCGAACTCACACCAGCCGTCTACAATCACGTTCTGGGGAAATCCACGTTCTCTGCCCAAATCCACGTTCTCTGCCCAAATCCACCTTCTCTGCCCAAATTCACCTCCACTGGGCTTCTATCTCCAAAATATACTGTCTGAATCCCGTGAGAACTCAAGGGGAACTCAGGCAGCAGGATACGCCCTATTCCCAGCAGGAATAATCTTAAACCTTAAACCTGGAACCTAAACTGGGAACGCCCTAAACAGGATTATCTTAAAACCGGGAACACCCTAATCTGCCTTGGTCCTTGAGCAAGGTCACCTACATTCAATGTCGCTGCAACATGTCAGCAACATGGGGTACGCTGGCAAGGAAATTGTCATACCTACTTGGCTAATGGCTCCCAGCACTACAGTATATCACTGCTTGGTGGGAGACAAATAATAACAATTACCAATGCAAACAATATAAAGTATTAAACTGAATAATTCCTATTATGACATCTACAATGTTATTTATCACAATAAACATAAATCATATGATCAGTGATTGTCTACAACAAAAACAGCAAGTTTGCAAAAGGGCTTACAATTTCAAATGGTAGACAGGGAAAGAAGAGAGTGATATAGGATGTTTTGATTATGAAGGGGGAGGAGAAATGATAGAAGTAAAAACTTAAAGGAAGTGTCAAAAAACAATATTGATTGGCTGTTAATGGAAGAAAATAGAGAAACAGAATCAAGGGATGTCCTTGGTAAGAGAAAAAATATATAGAAAGTAAAATTTTTAAAAATTACAAATAAAATGAAATAATAAAAAACAAAACTAAAACATATTAATCGAACATCCAAGTCCTCAACAAAGTGAGCCATCAAAAATAAGTGACTCCAAAAATGCTAGGAATAAGGAGGAAAATCAAATATGTATATATGTCCATGAACCATTAAGGTCACAATTAAACAGAGGAAAAAAATGAAAGAAAGTAAGAAACAAACAAACAAATACATAAATAAAGAAAGAAAAAAAGAAAGAAAAGAATAATGAAAAGTTTAAAAAAGTCAAAGAATCGAACTTCAAAATATTTTCAGGTTTTGTTCCCAGCAGTTTTGGGTGGTCATCTGGAGTGTTACAGTCCACCCTCTGAATTGCTGGAGTGAGAGAGGTAATCCCATAGGTGGAATGCCTGGAGAGAGGGTTTAAGCTTAGGTAGGCTTTGGGCTCTTCACTGAATGCCAATTGGTCCAGAGATTTAAACAGTACACCTCCAGTGTCCAGCAATGGCTGTTCTATGCTGGGAAACTGTAAACCAGGGAACTCCCCTGGGTTCCACTTGTGTGTTGCAGGGAGCAAATACAGTATGTCACCTTCAGACAACGCATTTTCTTGTCTTGGTCTCAGTTTCCAAATTCAATCACTCTTGCCATATCATATCCTGCCCTTCTGAGTTCCTAGACAGATAGGTTTCTCCCAGCCAGTACTGCAAGCAGCCAGTACTGCAAGCAGCCAGATCAGAAGGTGAGGGGTAGAGCCAGGTGGGTTTCCCCAACCAGTTGTCCTCTGTGTAAATCTCTCTCCATGTGTGATTATCTCCTGGACACTTAAGCACATTCTATGTTGTGTAGTATGTGTTTACTGGTCCAAACTCATGTTAGCCAAGAACCGAAACCTACTGGTCCAAACTCATGTTAGCCAAGAACCGAAACCTACAGCTTTATTAAGGAAGTCACTGCCTGCTCTTGAATGTTGCAATGTGAACCCTAATTTATTCTCTCAGTTGCAACATTGCTGTTCTAATTCCTAGGTCTTTGATCCATTTTGAGTTGCCTTTGTGCAGGGTGAGAGATAGAAATCTAATTTTATTCTTCTACATATGGATATATAATTTCCCCAGCAAAATGTGTTTAAAATGTTGTCTTTCCTCCAGTGTATGTTTTTGACAACTTTGGCAATAATCAGATGTATCTGCATGGGTTTATCTCTGTGTCTTCTATTTTTTTCCATTGGCCTTCATGTGTGATTTAACAAGTTTGGTTGGCTTGAGTTAGAGTGAAAATCAGTATAAAGCCTTAGATTTGCATTTGAATAATTTTCTCACAGTTTGTAGGTTCTAACATTTGAAACAGATACAAAAGTATGTTTCAATAATTTCTAATTTGTTATAACTTTTCTGTGTTCATATATGAATATACCACCAGTGAAACTCCCCATCATGTACAACTAGAAGAAATGGAACCTAAGTAGGATAAGTTACACTCTATGTATTTATAATGTCAAAATACACTCTTCTTTTATGTATATCTCAAAAGAACTAAGTTTTCAAAACTTCATCAATAAATAATCTTAACTTCTCTATGATAATTTATGTAATAACTGACTGATAATAATGAATACCTAATATCTCCACCATATAACTATTCCGCTGTAGTTTTCTTTTGTGATCTAACTTTACTGTAACCATTTGAACCTCTGTATTTTCTCCCTTACCCACCATCTTCCTTCATTGACTTCTCATTTTTTCTATTTTCTTTTTTTGTATCATATTTTAGATTCTAATGGAATATACAATTATGAATGTGTAGCCCTCTCATGCTCTTCTCTATTGCTATTCATAGACATTCTTCTGGAAGGAGCAGAGTCATAGAGATCATTAGAAATTACATTTGTAGTAGATGTGGATATATGGCTTACTTTAAAACTATCACTCTTATTTTCTACTTTCAAACTTGCATTACAAGTTAAAATTAACAATGGAATTTTTCTGAGCTTATATGCTAAAGCTAAGATATATCTTCAGATTAAGAGTTATTACAAAAAGATAACTACTCACCAAAATATCCTCCATATCAAAGAGGAAGAGGAGTTTATCTCAACAGATGCACAAGTCTAGGACTTCTGAACATGTGAGGAATAATGCCAGCAATTCTCCATCCAAATTTGCATTTCCCAAATAAAAAAACCCACACATATTTAAAAGGATGAACTTCCAGAAGGAGATAGTAAAATGATTATTAAAATGATTAATGAGTTAAACGAAGATCTAAGGAACAGAGTGAGAGAAAACTCAGGAGGTAAAAAACCATTTCAGTGGGAGATTGACTAAGAAAAACACCCAACCAGAACTCCTGGAAATTAAAAACACAATAAATAGAATAAAAATTAATTTAGAAGAATCAACAACAGATTAGATTTTGTATAAACAGAGCTTCAGGCCTTGAAGAGAGTTTATGTGAACTTGAATACTTATAGGCACTAAAATAGAAATAAAATCACTATCAGAATATACAAGAACTATGGGAAAGCATTAAGAGACCAAACTGACTTTGTAAATTTGATGATAAATAGATGGATCTGAGATTATCGTGCTAAGTGAAATAAGCCAATCCCCCAAACTGCAAAGTCAAATGTCTCTTTGATATGCAGATGGAAACATGCAACAAGGAAAGAAGAATAAAAGTTCAGTTAGACAAAGGGGAATAAAGGAAAGGGAGAGGAGATAGGAATCGGAAAGATAGTAGAATGAATTGGACATAATTTTCCCATGTTCATGTATGAATACATGACCAGTGAAACTCCACATCATGTACAACAAAAAGGATGAGTTCTTGATTAGAATAATTATATTATATGTATGTATAATATGTCAAAATATACTCTAATATCATGTATACATTAAAAGAACAAAGGAAAAGAACATCACTGGAATTGAAAAGGGCATGGTGATACAAGCTAATGGTACTAAGAACTTTTCAGTCGAATAATAGAAAAAAAATTTTTAAACTTCAAGTATTAGGTGAACATTTAGGAGTCATATAGAACTAAACATATAAAATAGCAAAAAAATCTCTCTGACACATCACAATCAAAATGCCTAACATAGTGAATGTTAGGAATGGAATTTTAAAACTGCAAGGAAAAATGTCAGAGCCAGGCACAGTGGTACACCTGTAATCCCAGGGGCTCAAGAGGCTGCTACTTCAAATCTAGCCTTAGCAACTTATCAAGGCACTAAGCAACTTAGAAAGACCCTGTCTCTAAATAAGTTACAAATAATGGCTGAGAATGTGGCTCAGTGGTTAAGTGCCTCTGAGTCCAATCCCCAGTAGAGAGAGAGAGAGAGAGAGAGAGAGAGAGAGAGAGAGAGAGAGAGAAACATGTCAGCACACATTAGAGGTAAACCAGTGCAGACAACTCCTCAGTTCTTCACACCATTTTAAATCCAGGAAGGCATAGAATGAGGTTATCTGATCTCTGAAAGAAAATTCCCAACCAAGATCACTATATACAGCAAAACCATCCTTTAGAATCAAATAAAAAATAAAAACTTCCAAAAATGAGAATATACTAAAAGAATTCATGACTACAAGGTAGCACTACATAAAATACTTAAAAAAATACTATCCATAGAAGAATTTAAAAATAATCTCAACTTGCCTCTAATGTGGGCTGCCATTTTTCTCTTTAAGCTTTTAAAATTCTATCTTTGTTCTGTGTAGTAGATGGTTAATTATGATGTGTCTTGGGAAGGATGTTTTTTCATCTTATCTATTTGGGGTTCTAAATTCCTCTTGTATTTGGATTTCCACTTCATTCCTACAGTTTGGAAAACTTTTTGATATAGTTTCACTGAAAATTTTATACATTTCTTTAGTTTGTGTCTTGGTGCCTTGTTCACAAAGAGTCTTAGAATTGAGCTCTTAATGCTATCTCTGATTTCTTGTATATTCTGGTCATGATTTGTTACCTTTCATTTATTGTTGACTTTGCTTTTAAAATTGTATACTTCATCTTTGATATTAGAAAATCTGCCTTGTGTGTGGTCTAATATATTGGTGATGCTTTCAGCTGAATTTTTTATTTGATTTATTATTTCTGTTCCAGAATTTGTTCTTTTCAAAAATTTCTGTTTATTTTAATATTATATCATTTCTGGTATATTATCTCTTAGTTCACTTCATAGCTATGCCTTTAGTACACTGAAAAATTTAATTAGCAGCTGTTTTAATCAGCTTATTTTGCTACTGTGAACTCAAGACCCATCAAGAAAAATATTAGAGGAAGAAAACTTGATTTGGGGGCCAACGGTTTCAGAGGTCTCAATCAATAGACAACAGGCTCCCATCCTCAGGGCTCAAGGTGAGACTACTCATCATTGCAAAGGTAAGCAGTTCACATGATGAACAAAAGGCAGAGAGAGCGGTCTCCACTTGCCAGATACAAATATATACCTCCAAACCATGTCCTCAATTCCCACCTCAGCCAGCTACAACCCACCACTGCTGTTACTACTCAGTCAATACCTATTAAGGGATTAATTCACTGGTTAGTTAAGACTCTCACAACTCTATTATTTCTCCTCAGAACCTTCTTGCATTTTCTCACACATAAGATTTTGGGGAACACTTCATATCCAAATCATACATAAATTTTCTAAATTCTTTTTCTGGCATTTCCTCCATTATGATATCAATGGGATTAGTTGTATTGTGGGGTATTTGGAATGACTTGATTCATTGCTTTCCATATTGTTAGTATTCCTTAAGGGATATTTCTCTCTTTTGCTTTTATATAAAGGACATTTTCTTGTTATGCTGTGAGTTGGGTGAATGCCTTGAGGTCCACATTTTCACTCAATTTAAATTTCCTATTATGTCTAGTCTCTAAGAGGACACTGAGAGGAGAGAGATTAATTTCAAGTAGTTACAACCACTTCAGAACAATTTCATACTCATAAATCTTTTAAAAACGTATTACAAATGTTCTCCAGAAATCCACTAGTCTGAGTGGTAAATGGGGGTGATTTTATTTAATTGGTTGATAAATTAGTTAATAAGAAAATAAAAATGTTTTGAAACTGTATTTGGCTTCGAACCTTTGTGTGTGGGGGGTCTTATCCTGCATGCTAAATTCTCATGCCCCTAGGATTTAGTAGATGAAGTTCTCAGGTAGGCATGTGGATTTCCAACATCACTGAAGAGTTCTACCCATAGGTCATGGTAGCAGACCACTACGTATAGACGGTGAATGGAAAGATTTCTGTAGCCCCCCTCCACTGATCACCAAATATGAACTTTAAATTCTCCATCCCTAAATGTATGCTGCCCACCTGTTTAATTTTCCTGTCCTTTTCAACTGATCATTCACACCACAGGGCCCAAAGGGAGAGTAGGTTATACTCTCCTCTGTTTCTGTCCTGAATTCCCTGGTTCTGCTATTCACTATGATCATGTTGGGATCCTGATTTTTCAGGTGAACTTGAGATAACACAGTAAGCACTGGCTGAGATAAAAGTGGAAGTTTTTGTAAAGAACTCTCAAGTTCCTACAGGAACAAGATTCAGCTTAAACTCCTCCAGTTAGATCTCCATTTCTGTTCTTCATTTACATGTTGAGAAACATGGAGCACATTTAAACACCAGTTCACTCAGGGGTGTTTGTGTCTGCCAAGTCTAGACTGCCTTTTAAAGGTTTTTATGTGTCCAATTGTTCACTGTGTTTAACTTTCCCTTTGTGTGGTCCCTCCCTTTGTGGTGGTGCAGGCTCTGGTATGTTTCCTTATATCCTTCGTTCACAACACCAGAATTTCTGGGCTTCTCTGAATCTCTGACAGACAAATACTGATTTTTAATGATTTCCTTCATACACCCATCTTGTAATTAAGAAGTATTACTGTTTCCTCAATTCCAAACATCAGAGCAAGTGGGAAGTGTCTCCTTCCTCTTCTCACCGTTTGGGAGCCTCTGAACAACACACTGTTGAACAAGGACTGGATATGAGAAAAAATCAAGAGAAATGTTAAAAATTCTTAGAAACAAATAAGAATAATGATACAACATATCCAGAAATCTGGGACCCTTAGAATGCAGATCTAAGAAAAAATATAATGTAGTAAGTGCCTACTTTTAAGATAGAAATATCCTAAATAAAAAATCTGATATTACATCTCAAGGCCACAGGCAATGAGGATCAAACTACTTCTATGTCCATTAGATGATAGTACATAATCAAAATACAAACCAATGAAATAAAAAAATAACCCCCCCCAAACTCACAGAATTAATATAACAAAGAGTTAATTCTTGGAAAAAATAAAGAGGACTGTTAAACACTTAGCCAAACTAATTATAAGAAAAAAAATAAGGAACCATCTAAAGAAAATTAGTGCTACATGGACAATATAGCCACAGACATTTCTGAAATACAAAGGACCATTAAGGACTATTAAAAACTTATTTTCCTATAAATTGGAAAATCCAGATGGTATTGAAAAATTTGTAAAAACATGTGACTTACCCAAAAGACAGCCAAAGTGTATAGAAAAGCTAAGTGGATAAAAAAGCAGTAATATTGAATTAACAATAAAGACCTTTGTGACAAAGAAAATTCTGGTACTAGTTGGATTTTTGGTTGCATTCTATAAGACCTTTAAAGAAGAAAACTTCTCAAGACTCTCTAACTTGTTTCATGAGATAAAAAGGGGATAATATTTATTACAAATTTATTCTATTAAAGCAGAAACACCCTGATACCCAAACCAGATAATGACAAATAAAGGAACAAAAACTGCAGGCCAACATCCTTGCTGTATCTCATGGCAGATACAAAAGGACTGAAAGGCAAAATTAATCAGAAGAGACAAAGAAGACTAGTTCATACTGCTTCAGGAATCTACAGATTCAATGCTATCCCCATCAAAATGCCAATGAAATTCTTCACAGAACTGGGAAAACAGTCCTAAAATTCATTTGGAAGAATAAAGATGTAGAATAGCCAAAAATCTTGAGCAGTAAGCACAATGCTGTAGGCATCAAAATGTCCTTCAAATTATATTACAGAGATATAGTAACAAGACCAGTATGGAACTAGCATATAAGTAGACATGAGGACCAATTAAGCAGAACAGAAGACACAGAGAAAAATCTGCAAAGATACACTCATGATCCTTGTCAATGGTGCTGAAAACATATAGTGGAGAAGATATTATTTTGAAGAAATGGTGCTGGGAAAGCTGAATATTCTTATGTAGAAGAATGAAATTATATCCGTACCTCTCATCTGACATAATAGTCAAGTCAAAGTGGCTCAAGGACATAGAATTTAGAACAGAAATTCAGAAACTGCTAGAAGAAAACATTAGTTCAACATTCCAACATATTAGTGCAGGTATTGATCCTACAGCATAAAAAATAAAACAAACAATCAATAAGTGGGATGGTATGAAATTTTAAAAACAAATTGCAGAGCACAGGAAACAAGAACATGAATAGAGATTCTGCTGAATAAGAGAAAATATTTGCCAACTGCTCTTCCTACAGGGAATTAATATTCATAATACATAAAGAACCCACAAAACCTTAAAATCAGAAAAACACACGATAAATAAATGAGCAAAACAAATAAGACCTATTTCTCAAAAGAAGAAATACAAATACATAAAAAAAGTTCAATATCCTTAGCAATCATGGAAATGCAAATCAATGCTACACTGGGATTTCATCTCACCCCAGTTAGAATGGCATTCATCAGTATACAAATAACAATAAATGATGATGAGAATGAGGGGGAGAGGTATACTTATACAATGTTGGTGTAACTGTAAATTCCTACAACCACTGTGGACATCAGTATGAATATCACTCAGAAGACTAGAAAAAGAATCACCATGTGACTCAGATATTCCACTCCTCTCTATCTATCCACAAGAACTAAAATCAGCATTCTATAGGGATACATGCGTACCCATCTTTATGGCAACACAATTCACAATACCCAAGTTATGGAACCATCCTTGATGTCCATCAACAGATAAGAGGATAAAGAAAATGTGATACATACACGAAATGGAGTTTTACTTGAACAACAACAACAAAAAATGAAATTATGTCATTTTCTGGGAAATGGATGGATCTGGAGCACATCAAGCTAAGTGAAATAAACCATTCTTAGATCAGTGGTCAAATGTTCTTTCTCATATGCAGAAATGGGAGAGAAAAAAGGAAATAAAAAAGGGATCTCACAAAAATTTAAACGAGACCCATAGAGTAGTGAAAGGAAATGTAAAAGTAAACAAGGAGACGTATGTAGTTGGAAATAAAATCAACCAAATTATGATATTGCCATGATAAAAGGTACCACAATGATTCCATTTTATATATAAAATTAAAATCACTAATTAAAATATAATAGAAGAGGGACCAGTGGAGGAGAGGAAGGGGATCATGGTGAGGGAGTAGAGAATAGAGTAGGGGAGATACTGGGGAATAAGGTAGATCAAATTATGCTGTGTGCATCTATGAATACCAGTATCATATATAGATATAATAGATTAATAAAAACTTTTAAAACTAAGTTTTGATTTGATTCTGTTATTTCTTATTTTAGGGACCTGATAAAATTAATATTATTTTTAGTACAATTTGTGGTAACAACCACTGTTATGCTCTCTCTCTCTGTACTTTTTAAAAAATTAAAATACATAGTGACTATGAAGATGCTTAATGAAAACTAAATGTATTTAATAAACATGAAATGACAAAACAATAAAACATTTTCCATCACATCAGGAAGCACTTGAAGATTAGATAGCCACAACTATGTCATGTATTTTTGTGTATAGCTTTCAAAGAAAAATGCCCAACAGAGAATATTTGGGGGGATTTGCAACTTTGGAGGTGATAAAGGATGAGAGAAAGAACATATTTCCATCTATAGCTATTTAATGAAGGAGCAGCACTGTTATCATGTTGAAAATGAAGGCAGCCTGGACTCCTTATAGCATTTTTTTTCCACAGATCATCTTCCTTTCCTTTCTTTAGAAAGCCTAAGACAGGCTTTTATGCTCCTCCTCCCAAGAGGCTGACTCAGTGGAAGAGGCCTATTTGGTGAGAAGTGATTCTAAGAGATGATTACAGATTAAGAGAATGAGATAAATTCAGATAGACAAGAGTGTACCCTGTGGTGCACTCATTCATGATGTCATTCATCCTCATAACAAATCTGAAAACTGGTGACGTTGCTGTTCCCATTACATAGATGAGAGTGTCCAGGCAGACTGAGCTGTTTGTGTATCAGATTCCACCACAGTGGTAGGAGCAGGAGTGCTTCCAGTCTGCATGGGACCTTCAGTAAGCAAAAATATTTTGGGGGTTCTTATTTTAGGAAAAGAACCCTTTATAAATCAGCATTTCTTTTGCCCTTACAAAGAACTTGAATAAGGTCTGAACAGCCAAGTGTCCCTCATGCTCCAGTGCTATGGATGCCATAGTCAAGGTGTGTCCAACCAAGAAGGCTGCTAATAGGAGGGACTCTGCCATCCCAGCTGTGCAGGTCTACTGCATGCAGGCATCATTTCCCATTTGCCCAGTTATGGTACCAGGCAACATGACAGTGTGTTTCTTGGCTTAATTGAGCCAGTAGTAGTATTAGATTGAAGGAGAATGAAGGTAATGTGGTAAATACCATGTGAGAGTTAACTACACTTCCATTGTCTTTGATCAGGTGGATATCCGAGTCAGCTCGGTGGCTGATTATCAACAACAAACCCGAGGAGGGCTTACAGGAACTTAAAAAAGCTGCACGGGTGAATGGAATGAAGACTTCTGCAGATGCCCTAACCATAGAGGTGAGCAGGATGGGAGGTGCTTATGTGACAGGGAAGACACACTATTAATAGGTGTCCAAAGATGCAATGTGGTGTAATTGAAAAGATTGGGCACAGAGATTTTATTCAGAGGAGGCAAAGAGTTCCAATTTTTTCTTCCTTTTGGTCCTCAAAATTAATTCACACATCTCCCTCCACAGGATTTTAATCTTTTTATTTGACTAGTTTTTAATTTGACAGATAACACTGTATGTTTTTATCTTCACAATGTGATGTTTTGAAGCCTACAGGGTGGAATGGTTAAGTCTAGCTAATTAACCCAATTAATTAAACTAATTAATAAAAGTCTCAATAAACCAACATGTTAGTTAGCTTTTGGTGTCAGTGACCAAGATACCTGAGAAGAATTATTTTGCCCAGGAAAATTTTACTTTGTGCTCACAGTTTCAGAGGTCCCAGTCCATCGTCAGTTGACTCTATAGATCTGGTCCAGAGGTGAGATGGAGCAATTTTTTGCAGAAGGCATTGCAGAGGAAGGCTGTGCACTTCATGGTAATCAGGAAACCAAAATAGAGGAGATGGAAATAGAAACAAACATATAATCCCCAAGGTATTTCCCTAGTGACCCACTTCTCCATCTACACCCCACCTGCCTATGGTAAACCACTTTGCAACCCATGCAAATTTTTGAATCCTTCAAAAGGATTAATTCACTGACTATGTATGATACTCATCATCTAATCATTTCACCTCCCCCAATAACAGTGGAACGTTGGGGGGGGGACCCCTCATATCCAAACCATAACAACCAATAATAAATTTAAATGTTACAAGTCAAAAGTGCATTTAATATATATAATCTACTGTATATATACACACACAGTACCTGGTGGAGTGTAGGTTGTTACCATAAAGGTTATGTTGATGAGAACTATGGCTCCCTGCAGCTGTCTAACATGTTAAAAGAATATCATGCAGTATCCCACAGGAAATGATCAAAATTCAAAGTGTATTTTTGTAGAAAGTATATTGTACTTTCACTCTGGTAAAGTTAAATAATCTTTAGTTGTGATATAATCAATTTTATTTACTCATCTTTATTTATAAATTAACTTTAATTTTGGGAATTGAACCTCGTGGTGTTTTTCCACTGAACTACATTTTCAGTCTTTTTATTTCAAGACAGGGTCCTACTAAGTTATTGAGGCTAGCCTTAAACTTGTGATGCTCCTGCCTCAGCCTCCTGATTTGCTGGGATTACACGTATGCACTATCAAGCCCAACCTATTCACTCATCTGTTGATGAACACTTGAGTTGGTTCCATATCTTGGCTCTTTTATATACACTGAATATAGCAATTCTATTTTTACTTATTGAAGAAACTTCACATTATTTCCCATGATTGTACTAATTTGAATTTCTATAAATAGTGTGCAAAGGTTCTCTGTTGTTCACATTCTCATTAACACTTGTAATTCTTTGTAGTTTTTTTTAATAATAGCCTTTCCAAGTGGGAAGAAGTAAATATATCATTGTAATATTTTTTTCTTTTGCTAGGGATTGATCCCAGGATTGCTCCATCACTGAGCTTCATCCCCCAGTATCTCCTCCACTTTCTTATTTTGGGAGAGGGGAATCACTCAATTGCCCAAGCTGGGCTCAAATTTATAATCTCCTACCTCAGTCTCCCAAGTAGCTGGGCTTACAAACACATGCCACCATGTTCAACTTCATTGTAGGACTGATGTGCATTTACTGTGTGCTTAGTGATACTGAGTATTTATTTTTTTACCTATTGCCCATTCACAGGTCTTCCTTTGAGAGGTGTCTGTTCAGATCTTTTGCCCATTTTTTTAAAAATCAATGGTTCCCACTACTGCTTATAAGGATCCCCGTGTGTGTTAGGGAGGTGGATGCTGCAGCCTAGGAATCTGTATTTTGAAGCGTTCCAGGTGATTCTGAAGATTGTCTTCCCATCTTAATTTCAGATTTTTTTTTGTATTTTAATTAATTTTTGGTTATTGAGTCATTTGAGTTTCTCATACATCTTGGAGAACAACGACTTATCAGAGCATAGTTGACAAATATCTTCCTCCCTGTGTATTTTGTTTCTTCCATATGTTCCTTGCTTCCTTTTTGTGCAGAATTTTTTTCTAATCCTACTTGTCAATTTTGACTTGTTTCTTTTTGTGGTCTCATCTAAAAATTCTTTCCCACACCACAGTCATGTAGTTTTATTCCAAGTTTTCTTCTGGTAGTGTAATGGCTTGGGGGACTTCCATTTAAGTCTGAAGTCTATTTTGGATCAATTTCCCTATGTAGTAAAGACATGGGTCTGACTTTTTTTTTCCAGCATATCAAATGGGCTTTATTGTTTTGAGATATGATCCTTGAATACCTAATTTGTTGAGAGGTTTTATGATGAAAGGATGCTGAATTTCATCTGATGCTTTTCCTGTACATCTTTAATACAGATTTTACTGTGATCTGTAAGTTGTTTTTTGTGTTTCTGTTTCTTTTGTCTTGAAATGTAGACATGTGTGAAGGAAGACACAATGACAAAATGGTATGTAAAAAATTCTTAGCATCACTAAGCATAAGGGAAGTAGAAATCAAAACCACATTGAGATATTACCTGTACCTGTTAGGAGAGCATTTATTAGATTAAGGACAAGTAATAATGAGAATGTGGATAAAAAAAGAACCCTTGTACACACTGCTGATAATAATGTAAATTGATGCCACCATTGTTGATAACAATATGGAAATTCCTCAAAAATTTGAATAGCATTATTTGATCCAGCAATCCCACAACTTGTTATATATCCAAAGGAATTCAAATTTGGATCTCGAGGAGATCTCTGAATTCCCATATTCATTGTGGAAATTCATCAGATAAGTAAGTTCTAGAAATCCACTGTATGGCATTCTGACAATAATAAAGAATACTATATTATGTACTTCAAAATATCCAAGAGGTCAGATCTTGTCCTAACTGTTCTTATCAAAATAAATAACAAAAATGAATACACAGGGGAGGAAGAAATTTTGAAGGGACTCAGTATATTGATAGGTTTTGGTGACAACTTCACAGGTATGCAGTTACTTCCAAAATCATTAAGATGCATTGTTAAATATGGGCAGATTTTTCAATATTGATTATATATTAAAAAGAAATTTGAGAAGCAGAAAATAGTTATCATCATCTTCTATCTATGAACAAGTTCACAAACATTGTCCCAAAGCTCAAATGATTTGTTTTATTACTCAACTGGCACTGGAATGTCAGTTCTTTCAGCTTCCAAATGCATCCTGCCTTGGGTCTGTGTTTTGCCCTCTTTCCCCATAGCATTTTTCCTTTCTCGCACTTCCTTTCTGAACATGTTCCATAACTCCCTGTGACAAATTCTTTGACAGATAGGGGACAGAAGCATTTCCAGCTCCTGTCTTCAGAAAGATCACCCATCCTCACCAGGTCAGTGGGCTTGATACAGCCTTTGAGCAGTCAAGTAATGTGGCAAAGTGAATCCCAAAGAGGGAAACCTAACCTCAATGTAGAGATGGAGGCTTTGAATGCATCTTGAAAATTGTAGTGTCTGAAATGTGTCTTCGAGATTAGGGTAGAACCATCCAGGTTTCAACAGTCAGGGTATATGGTTATTTGCATTTGAGTAGAGTCCAAATGACTTCAGAAGGGCAAAGTGACTGGTGTCCTGGTAAATGTTAACTCCAACATTCAAAGATTTGAAAAAATCCTAGAGTCCAGAATTGTAGCAATTATTAATTTCTGTGGATTGCTAAATTCCACCAGAGTCAAATTCCAGCTAACCTTATGATGTCAACAGGCTCTTAATCATTAAAAATTTAACAAAGAGCTCTTATAAATCAGTATGAACTGACTTCAAGGCACCTATGTTGGCACACATGGAAAACTGAGACAATTTCAGGCTTTTCCCCAAATCATGGTGTGATGATGGGCATAGAAAGGAAGTCACAGAGAAAGATACATTCATAAAATGTGAAGAACCAGCATAACCCCCATTTGAATAGGTGCTGCTTCTTCCCCAAATAAGGGTTACCAGGAAGGACAACTTGTAAAGGCCCCAATGTCAGCTAGCATTACCCACCTAAATATCTCTGGAAGCTCCACTCATTTCTGTAAGCTCATCAAAAATTTGTAACTGGTACCAAATTAAGCCAGTATGCCTTGATGTTTGACTTTGATAATGGAAGGGTTTGAAGACCACTCTCAGG
Organism: Marmota flaviventris; assembly: GCF_047511675.1. Classification (NCBI taxonomy): domain Eukaryota; kingdom Metazoa; phylum Chordata; class Mammalia; order Rodentia; family Sciuridae; genus Marmota; species Marmota flaviventris. The sequence goes on along the minus strand of NC_092506.1, from coordinate 9,685,033 downwards.
CATTGCAGCCCTCATCTGAGACAGATTTAAGTTCTTCTTGCAGCCAATTCTTATTAATACCACAAGAACAATGGCCAGTGGTCATGGGTTTATGTGTTTGGTGCAGAGGGTATCACCACAGATGCCTCTCTAACACAAGCATAAATCCTGTTTCCACTATTGAAGCTAGGGCTGAAAGCTGTCGGGCCATTCCCAAAGGTGTAGAATTCCCCAATCATGGGAGTAGGTCCAATTCTCTGAATTCTCTTCTTCACAAAAGTTTTCTGAAGACGTTTATAGTATTATCACATTTGTAGAGGAGACATGGCAATGGAATTAATATCTCCAAATAACTAATAAATTAATAATTACAAGAGTTCTGGTAGAAGTAGTTTGTTATGCACATTTATAAATAACTATTACTACTAAATAGCCTGGAAAATGTTTGTGAGAAGGGCGTTTTTCCCCTACTTTTCCTGATCCTGACTCTTTTATTTCTTCTTTTCAATGACAAAGAAATTGAGGTAAAGTGATATCAGTCACCTTGCCCAGGGTACACAACAAGCAATTGGCAAGTCCAATGTAGCACTTCAGTATAAAACTCAGCCTGAGCTTAAATTAATTTAAACCAGCATCATCCATGATTCCAACTCAAGTTTAATTCCAGGTCCCTCTTTCATGGGGACACACCATCCAAGTTATTTTATAAAATAGGATGACTAAAAAACTAAGAAATAAAAATAAAGAAATAAATTGCCAGGAAATAATTCATCTTCCTGAGACAGGAGAATTGTTTCCCCATCATTAGTAACTAATGGAGAAAAAAACTCTACTACCTACACTTCTATAGCCATCTAGTATGAATGGGGCTTTGGATTGTAGGATTGTAGTCTAACTCATCATGTGGTTTCCTTCCTCATATAAATCTCTAACATACACTCTCTTTTCAATGCTGTATAATCCTCTCCAGTTTCCTGCTAATGTGTCTTCATTGCACAAGTTCCCTGAGGTTCTGTGAACTACTGAGTTCGCCTAGCACACTGCTTTTATACCTTCTATTATTTCAATGTCTATATTTTCCACTAGATAATGAAATTATTGAACTTTCTCTCTGTGTTTGCTTGGTGCTTCCTCAATACCCATCATTTTCTGACAATGGAACAATTTGTTGTCTCTGTTATTAACTGAAGGCTGTGAGATCCACCATGAAGGAGGAGCTGAAGGCAACACAGACAAAACCTACTCTGTGCGACTTGTTCCACACACCCAACCTGTGTAAACGGATCTGTCTCCTGTCCTTGGTGAGGTAGGCTTAACACCATGCTAACAGAAAGAGTGGAGAAAGAATGTATTCCTTCTTTCAACTTGTACAATATGTGGTGAGCACAGCTTTGGAGATAAAAGATGAGGAAGACATAAAGAGCACCAATATGGCTGTGGACAGTCAGAGGGTCATGTAAAGACTGACACAGAACCATTGCACAGTGAGGAGTCCTGTTTATCATATCACACAGCTAGGCTCACACCAGAGACTGATGCTGCAAACTCCAGCTATGAACAGACATTGTCTTTGATTTTCTTCATTGCTTGCTTTCATTGTTTGCTTTAATGGAGGTAAAATTTCAAAGAGTGAATTGCGTAAATATATGTAATTCACTGTATATTTACATATGTAAATATATTTCCAACACTCAGATCAAGAGCTGAAAAAACTCTAAAATCCTAAAGACCCTTAAGGATTGTATTGTATTTCCACAATATCCCTCACATCTCCCTAAACTAAACATCCCTGATGGCCTCCAGCATCATACATTTGTTTTAGTACAGTTAATAATTAAAATAATCACTCATAGGCACATATTCCAAAGAAGAGATATGCCTGTATGTTTTAACACCAACAAATGACTGAGCCAGTATTACCATTATCTAAAGGATATAAGTGCTAACCCTTGTGGCATGTGTCTTTCCTGTGTGTTTGCTACAGATTTGCAACAATCCTGCCTACTTTTGGCTTGATTCTCCACCTCCAGCACCTAGGGGGCAATGTTTTCCTGGTCCAGGTTCTCCTTGGTGTAGTCAACCTCCCAGCCAATTGGGTTTCACTTTGGGCACTGAAACACAGGGGCCGTCGTATAAGCATATTTTTTTTCATGTCCATGATGGGAATCACTTTTCTGGCCATCACATTTGTGCCTTCAGGTGAGGAAAGAGCACAGGGTGGGGGGGAAAGGAAATATGTTCCTCACTTTCCTCAGGATTTTTCAGGTAGCATCTACAGGAATCAGAAAAACTGGGTTCTAAGGTCTCCCTCACACAAGTTGGGCATTTAGGACAGATTCTGCCATTAGGTTGCTAGGAAAACAGCCAAAGGTCAGTAAAGTTTGTTCAGATGCCTGCTTCTCTTCATTATTGTCAGCTAAGTACCTGGAACATGGTGCCACTGAGTTCTGAGTTTCTCTAGGTCAGCAATACAACATTTACCCATTGGCCAATCACATTTTCTTGCAAACATGAAGAGTCTAGACTTCCCATCATGAGCCGCACTGTACTATCACTTCCTCTGCCTGGCTCTGTCTTATTCTTCACCTTCAGTGACAATTTATTCCTGAACTCTGTGTGTCTACACATGAGTCTCATGGTAGGTCACCAGAATGCAACCTTGGATTGGAGAGTTGTCTTGACTTAAGGAAATACAACTCCTTGTGTTCAAGTAGAGAAGAGGTGTACAGCAGCAACAATATATCCATCATCATGCATTGCTGAACTCCTTGTGTTGTAATGTGTTTTACAAAAATCCCACAATTGTGGGCTCTCCTCCTCCTCCTCCTCCTTCTTTTCTCTCTCTCTCTCTCTGGTACATACCAGGAGACTGTATTGGCACTTAACAACCGAGCCACATCCCCAGCCTGTTTTTAGACAGGGTCTTGCTATATGGCTTAGGGTCTTGCTAAGTTGCTAAAGCTGGCTTTGAACTCTCAATCCTTCTGTCTTAGCCTCCAGAGAAAATGAGATCACAGGTGTGTGCCATCACACCCATGTATAGGCTCCACTTCTCTTGAATGTGAACAATGATGTCAGTTTGCTGCTCTGCAAGAAAACCTTCTCCAAGATTTCAAGCTCTCATGAGATTTTCTTCTTAGAGTAGGTAACTGAATCTATGAAAGTTTCCTTCAGTGGTATCCAAAGTGTGACATGTTTTCCATAAGAGAAGTCCTTTTTCTTGAGTCTTGATAAATTTTACTAGATCAGGCTATTCTCCAGGTTGTCCATTAATATAGTGTTCTTGTTCTTTTATAACTGTGTTTTATAAAAGAGCAAGACACCCTTCAGTAATCCTGACACCCTTCAGTAATTCCCATATGACTGTCCTATCTGCCACATAAATGGTACAAGAGACACTGGAAAGAAAAAGAATGTGAGTTCCTTCTGCATTCAGCATCCTCTCTCCTTATTTGACAAACTTGGGAAGGCAAGGAGAATAAATTAAATTATTGAAAACATTTTATTCACCATAATTTAAAATACTCAGGTAAGTCCCTTAGGTTTGTCACAAACTTCACCTCTGTACAGTTTATCTATAGTATATTTTACACTGTGAATATCTCCAATAAGGGTGTATTCCATTTGGATTTGGGGGATACCAATACCTTCGTCTAAGATCCTGACTCTCCTGGATCATCTTCTTTCCAGAAATGCCGACTGTGCGTATGATTCTGACAACTTTGGGAGGAGGAATTTGTTTTGCCTCTATTACCTGTTGTTTTACCCAGGCAAATGAACTGCTCCCCACCATCATCAGGTACAAAATCTCACAGGTTCTCTATCAGGGTAAAAAGGGCCTGTTTCCAAATCATTGACTTTTCAAGCAAAGAAAACACAAATAATCAATGGTGATGATAACAATTACAGCCACAGTTAGCTTTTTGCTAGGTACTTTTAGGTGTGATAATATACCACCAATGTACATCTCATGTATTCTCTGGATTCACCTAAATTTGAGATTCACCTATTTTGCAACTGACAATATCCAAGTTATGGATCCAGCCCAGGTGTCTATCAACAGATGAGTGCATAAGGAAAATATGGTAAATATACACAATGGAGTTTTATGCAGGCATAAAGAGAAGAGAATTATGTAATTTACAGGTAAATGGATGGAATTTGAGAAGACCATGCAGAGTAAAATAAGCCAGACTCAGGAACTCAAGGGTTGAAATGTTTTCTCATATGTGAAAGCTAGAAAGAAAAAGGGGGGAACCATGAATTTTCAATATAATTGAAGGAAACTTCTAGAATAGGGGATGGGAGAGAGGCAGGATAGAGGAGGAACTGTAAAATGAACTTGACAAAATTTTGTTCATATACAAATGTATCACAACAAATACTATAATTTGTATAATTGAAAAGTAGCAATAAAATAAAGTAAATGAATAATAAAATAAAATAAATGAGAAATAAAGCAAAATTAAATAAATGAACAATAGTATTTCTAAATGATAAAACATGTCTTAATACTCTGTAAACTTGAGAAAATTTGCTAGCAAACCAACAAAAATTTCAAAAGCAAGTGTTAGACCATGACACAAGAAAAGACCACTGACTCCAATTAAAATCAAATTAAAGCAAGCTTATTATTTTGACCGGCTGGGCTGCCTCTCCCACCCAAAACCGCGGGAACAAGACAGCAGCCACAGCTTTCCTGCAGCCCTTTATAGCCCTGAAAGTTACACAAAGGGGGGTTACAGATAACAAAACTCTAAGGAGCATAACACTAATCGTAGTTTACATTTTTGCTGGCCCCGACATCAGAATTTATGAAGATCATTAGAGTGTCAGAGAGGGTTTTTATCTAGCCAGGGAAGGCCAAGATTTGTGAGGCATCACTAAAGTTTTAGAGAGGGCTGCTATCTGGTCAGAGAGCCAGGCATGGGTGAGTTCAAGGCACAGGCAGGTATTCCAAGTAGGTTCAGAATTTGCAGTAATTTATAGTAAAGCTGAAATTATCTTTCCATGGCTTTGTGGCAAGATGGCTCCCAATTTTAAGAAAAGATCAGGTTGGGTATATCACAAGAGCATATCATCAATCTTCTCATGACAAAGCACATCCCTTATTATCTCCTATAATTAATGCATGAATGTGACACAAACCCATGTGCATTCTCAACAGATTTATTATGCCTTTTTGTTTGTGCTCCAAGGGCAACAGCTTTTGGAATCATTGGAGTTTGTGGTAGTTTGGGGGCAGCTGTGGCTCCCCTGTTGATGACCCTGGAAACATATGCTGAACCCTTGCCCTGGATCATCTATGGAGCCTCCTGCATCTTTGTTGGCCTTGTTGTCTTCCTCCTTCCAGAAACTAGGAATCATCAACTGCCTGACTCCCTCCAAGACATAGAAAATGGGTGAGTGAACCCTTTCATGGTCCCTTAGAAGAGTTATGTACCATAGATCTGAGATGAGAAGACAGATTCTACTGGGGCCATATGTCTCGGGAAATTGTAGACTTACTCTCTTTCCATGTGGTCAGTATCATTGGTTTAGTAAAAGCAATATCCTTTAACCAGTGATCTCAGATATTCCCCTGAAGATTTCTAGATCATGCCAGCCAGTTCTTCCCAAACTGCCCCAGTAGGTTTAGTAGTAAATACATCACAATTAGATCTACTCAGTCCTTGCTGCTACAGTGTAACTGAAGGTATTTCCCAAACATGCACATATACAAATGACAAATCTCACTCTATGTCCTACTATCCTGTAGCCCAATGACAGCTGGTAGCTGTCTGGCACTGTCATTTCTTATAGGCTTGAGCTCTCCCCTGGACACTGAAGAACCCAGGGGTGATCATTACAAGACTAGGGTCCCTTCCATAGCTGTCAATACATTTTAGGGGAGGAGTCTTGTTGTGTTGCCTGTGAGATTCAGACTATCTTGTTTTCACCAGGAATGAAAGTGTTCAGAAAAGAGAAAAATGCAATGGTAAATAAAGGAATTTTAAAATGACGAATGATTGGAAAGCTTTAAATTTTTTTGTACTTCCCTGGTTTTTCCAAAGACTTCTGTGGAGAATGACATGGTGCCCAAGGATGGAAGTAGAAACCATCAAACCTGCCTTCCAAATATTATAGGAATATTTGACTTTTACTTCACAATATTTACTGAAATCCATGGGCAGGTGTCATTTTTTTTTTTACCAAGGATGGTGGGGAAAATGATCAGCTTTCTGTAAAGAATGCAGGAGATACTGCTTTCTCCATGTCCTTTCTTGTTTGTATTTCTTTCATCATGTATTTTTTTCATATCTGTTCTAGTGGGAAAGGCTCAAGAAAAACAGAGCAGGAAGATACCTCCATCAAAGTGACACACTTCTAAGGAAATTCACAAATGGGATACTGATCAAGAGCAAGAAAAAGAAGAAATATAAAGAATACTCCAAGACATCAGCAAAAAATTAAAATAAATAGAAGCAACAGAAAATCCCCATTTATAATGGTGAATCTAAATTATTGTATAAAAGATACTTTATGAATCACAGAAGTTGAAAGAAACTACAGTACTTTGAAATACATGAGAGAATATTTATATAGTATAGATACCTAAAATGTTTCTGAATAGGGAGATGGAATTAGCTTTAAAACATTTTTCTTTCTGAATTTATAGGAAGAGTATTCTTACTTAAGAATATTCTTAAGAGTATAATTACAATGAAGAACCCAACACTCTTGAACAGACTTGAATCTTAGTAGTTCCAAATACATGTAAATACCAGTATGTGAGTCAGCTTTCTGTCACAGCAACAAAATAAATTGAGTTAAATGACTTAATTCAAGGAAAAATTTATATTGGTAATGGTTTCAGGAGTTTCTTTCCATGTTTGCTTTGCCCTGTTGCCTTGGGTCTATGGAAATGGAAAATATTATATTGGGGAGTCCCTGGTGGAACAAACCTGCTCATCTCATTGAAGACAAGAAGAGAAAGGAAGATATGAGGATCTCAATATCTGCTTCAAGGTCACACTCCCACTGATTTAAATCACTTCAACTACAATTTTTGAAATATTTACCACCTTCCAATCACACCACCAGCTGGTGGCCAAGCATATAACACATAATTATTTGGGGCACACTTCAGATCTAAGCTTTAACATTCTGCCCCCATGCCCAAAATTTCATGTCTATCCCATAATGCAAAATGCACTGAGATCAAAGATCCAAAGGCTCCCTTCGTCTTAACAGTTTTAGCATCTCCAGGATCAAAGTCTCTCCTAAAAATCAGGGCACATTCTTAGCTTTGAGTCCCTATTTAAAAAGTTATATACTTCCAACATACAATGTGGGACATAGTCAGGAGACACGTTCCTATTCCAAAGGGGGGAAATAGGTGCACAGAAGGGACCAAAATTCATCAGGGTATAGATTAAATCCTGTGATTCCATGTCCAGTATTTCAGACACAGGGTGTGATTTGAGCTCAAAAGAACTGGAGCAGACCCACCCTTGTGGACTGCTCATAAGGCGACTCTCTTGGGCTGGATCAGGTCACTGATGGCACCTTCCCTTATCAAGTGTTCTGTACTTCTGGACCCTCCAACTTCTTGGAGTCTCCACAGCAGCTTCACCTTCACTCTCACAGTTTGACACATCATTATATTAAGGGATGTTTACAGGGCTTCCAACCCCACCACAATCTATGTGTTTTTATTAGTGAGTTTATGCCATTAACATTTATTTATGCCATTAACATTCAGGGTTATTTTTGAGACATGATTTGTATTGCCAGGTATTTTTTGTTTATTTTTGGTATTTAACTTGACTTGGCTTCTCCCTTGATTCACTTTTTCTTTAGTGTAATACATCCCTTTGCTGATTTTCATTGTTGTTTTTCATTTTCTCTTCATAGAATATTTTGCTGGGGATGTTCTGTAGTGCAGGCTTTCTAGTTGTAAATTCTTTTAGCTTTTGTTTATCATGAAAAGTTTTTATTTCCTCCTCAAATCTAAAGCTAAATTTTGCTGGGTATAAGATTCTTGGTTAGCATGCATTTTCTCTCAGAGCTTGGAATATATTGTTCCATGATTTCCTGGATTTGAGAGTCTGCGTTGAAAAATCTGCTGAGATGTGAATTGGTCTCCCATATATATGATCTGATTCCTCTCTCTTTTGGCCTTCAAGATTCTATTTTTATTCTGTATGCTAGACATTTTTATTATAATGTGCGTTGGTATAGATCTATTATAATTTTGTCCATTTTATGTCACATAAGCCTCTATTTTTCCAATTCATTCTTTTTGTTGGAAAATTTTCTGATATTATCTCACTGAAGAGAATGTGCATTCCTTTGGTTTGAAACTCTGTGCCTTCCTCTATCCCAATAACTTTTAGATTTGGTCTTTTGATGCTATCCCATAATTCTTGGATGTTCTAATAAAAACTTCTTATCTTCACTGTGTGGTCAACTATTTTTTAGATTGTATGCTTTGTCTTCATTACCTGACATTCTGTCCTCCAAGTGATATAGTTGGTGAGGCATTCTATTGAGTTTTTAAATTTGGTTTATTGTTTCCTTCATTTCAAGGATTTTTTAAAATTTTTTTTTCAGAATCTCTATCTCTTTCTTGAAGTAGTTTTTGCTACCTATATTTGCTCCCTTATCTCTTTGTTGGTGTGATCAGTGGATATATGTATTTGGTCCCTTATCTGTTTATTGGTTTCATCAATGGTTACCTGTATTTGCTCTCTTATCTCATTGTTGGAGTGATCAATTTTTGCCTGTATTTGCTTACTTAGGTCATTCATTAATTCACAGATCATTTTAATTATGAACAGTCACCTTCTGTGACATTTCATCAACTGACAATGGGTCTGTTACTATAGTAAACTGCTTTGTTTGGGGCACTTTCCTCCCTAGTTTTTTCATGTTGTCTATGTGTCTTCCTTTTTTGCAATGTGGATCTGAGATAATATAATCTTGTAGTATTTGTGCAGATTATCTGTACCTCACCTTGGTGTTAGTCTTCCAGACCCTTCTGGTGTCCCAGGGTGTATGCTACTGTAACTAAAAGTGATGGCGGCAATAGCAGAGGTCACTTGAGATAGCAGTGGAAGTGCCCCAAGATGGATGCAATATCTTTCTGGATTGGGGCTTAATAGGTGGGCCTTACACTGGCTTTGGGATGCCTGCTTCAAGATAGAGCTGCTTCTAGGCTCTGTCTGTTGTCACACGGTAGAGGCTACTGTGTGGGGAAAGCTCTAGGGATGGCTGCAGTGACCTAAGATTGAAGTGGGTTAGGCCTGGGCTCCCAGGGGTCAGGGGGCATACCTGGGCCTACCCTGGGCCTGGGATCCCATAGGTCAGGAAGGGCAGTCCTGGACCAAGGCCTGAGATCTGGAGGGTGTCTCTGGTTGCTGTTTTTGTCAACTTTTTTTTCCACTGACAGGAACAACATTAGAGGAGAAAAAGGTTATTTGGGACTTAAGGTTTTGGATGTTGCAGTCTATAGATGGCCAACTTCTTAACTTTGAGCCTAGGCAGAACATTATGGTGGAAGGGCACAGCAGAGAAATAAAGCAGTTTAGAACATGGCACCAGGAAGCCAAAAGGAAAGAATAAGAAGGAGAGAGAGGAGCAGGAGGAGGAGGAGGAGGAGGAGGAGATGAAAAATAGTGAGGAGAGAGAGAGAGAGAGAGAGAGAGAGAGAGAGAGAGAGAGAGAGAGATCTGTTAAATAAGGACAAAATATAAGCCCCCAAAGCACAACTCTAATGACTCATCTCCTCCAGCCATAACCTACCTGCCTACAGTTACCATCCACTTCATTAAGTATGTTAATGCACAGATTAGGTTAAGGCTCTAATAACACTATAATTTCACCTCTGAACTCTCTTGCATTGTTTCACATATGAGCTTTTGGTGGACACTTAATTTCTAAATCACATTTGCCATCATGTTCCCTATACCTGTTGGTCAGTATATAATCTCTCAAACTCTGAATAGACCACTGGATTTTAGAATTCTCTAGTTGTAAATGACCTTTAATTGGTTAATTTCTGAACATAGACATCATGCTAAAGATTTTACTTAAGTGATATCAGCAAGAAGGTTGGGCAGAAGTGCCTGGCATACTTTTATCTTTGAAAAAGGAAGAAACAAGAAAACATAACTGGATTGTTTGAGGTATAGTACCATAACACAGTAGGATGTGACAGAGACACAGTGGATATTAGAGATCCAGCATGGTCTTATAAAGAAGGAAATAAAACACAGAATATATCTTTTCTGACTCCAAGAGTGAAGAAGCACAAGCAGAAATGGCAAGCAGGAGATCCCCTAACAGTCCCAACTAACACTCATGAAAACCTGAAGTATTTGCTTCTAGAGAGGGCTGCAGCCCTCATAGGACCTCAGTTTAGCTGTATTATTTCAGACAGCATTCTCTGCCAATGCTGTGCCCTTCTACAGCCAAGCTTCTGCTGCATAGTAACATCTCAAGACTCCACAAACCTGTGATCCCATAAATCAAGTACTTGCTTTTACTCACCCATCTTCAGCCTATGAAGTACCTAGGCAGCTGCACCCACCCTTCAGAGGACCCATGGAGCAGACAAGTGAATCAGCATACCCTCGTGTAATCTTGACCAACTTCTGTGGTATAGGAGAGTATGTGTGTTCTTATCTAACTATCCTCATTCAGGTAAACAGGCAGGTAACCCTAAACAGCTCATCCCACCAACATCCTGAGAGGCAGACAGGTAGACCTGCCCACCTGCCTTCAGCCATGGGAAGCACACATTACCTGCCCCAATCCACCAGAGCATCCCTGCATCCACACAACCTATGGAAATTGAGAGCTGCCTCACATCTGAAGCTGCATGAACCACACACACAGCCACTGACAAGTCTCAGCTACACCCCACTAAGAGAGATACATCCTACCTTATGAATAAGCCCCAAATTCTTGTATTCTGGGCCACTGAGACAATAACAGACCTCACAGACATGGATGGCTGGTGAAGAATGTACATGTAGACTCTACCACTGTGGCCACCTGGTATATCTAATGCAATCCAATGAAATCAACCCAACCAACACCATAAAATTATTGCCAAAATAAAAATTTTAATGCACTGTTGAGAGCCACAGCTGAAGGGGCCCCAGCAAACTTCCAGCTGATTGGCTCACAGAGGCCCCAGCAAACTTCCAGCTACCAGCTGATTGGCTTCTCTGTGGTGATGCTCATTGGGCTGTTTCCCCACCCTTTCAGACCACAGAGCTGCTCATTGGGGACTCTATTGGCTCTGCCCACGCAACTCAGCCAATCGGCCTCAAGAGCAGGAGGAGGGGGGGTTGAGAGGCTCACTGGAAGCCAGTGGTGGCAGTTGGGCTCTGAGGGAATTCCTGAAGAGCTTGTGTGGTGTGGCGTGTGTGTTCTAAAAATAAAGTTTGTTTCTGCTTGATAAGTGGCTCATGAATTGTGCACAGCCAGACTGTGGCATTTGGTGGCCCACACAGGGAACGACTGAGGGTAAGTGATAAGGTAAACTGTTCGCCCCTGAGGGCAGGGCGAGAGGATGGGTAGCCATTTTAAGATTCTTCTTTCATTTTGTTTCACTTTTGTTTTAAGTTGCCTGTCCCTGGAGATGGGTGAGATGGAAGAAAAACTGCTCACATCTGAGGAAAAACTATTTGCATCTGAGGAACAGATGGGGAGAAAGGATGGATGGACATTTCAGGAGGTAGAAAGGCTGATATAATGATTTTTTGTTCCATTTTTGTTTCATTCTGTTTCGGTTTTGTTTGGTGTTATCTTGTTGGGTTGTGTTATAGTTATAGTAGAAATATGGGATCAGAAATTAGTAAAAAACAAACCAAAAGAGTGTTAAGTAAATTGTTAGAGGAAGGAGGTATCCCAGTAAAATCAAGAGCAGTCAGGGCATACGTTGATACAATACAAAAATGTAGCCCATGGCTTTTTAAGGAGGAGTTGTTAAATATATCACAATGGAACCATCATGGTGAAGATTTTAAAAGAATAGAAAAGAAAAGCCCAGGAACTCTGCCAGTTGGCACATTGCCATTGTGTATGTTGGTATCTTGTTTGCTTAGTCCAAAACCTTCAGTTCAGACAATGGTAGAGGAAGGAGAAGACATATCAATTCAAGTAAAAGAGAAGGTCTCTAAAGTTAGTCAGACAGAGGAAAAGATTCAAGTAAAAGAGAAGGTCTCTTGAGCTAGTCAGAGGAAGAAAGTTTAGAGCAGAAAAAGCCATCAGGGGAAAAGTTACAACAGGAGACTGCTACTAACACCTTTCTATCACCAGAGGGTGTAAGTGTCCAACCAACAGTGCCAACTCCATATGCTGGGAGGCCCCCATCCCCCATAGTTGATAGATGGGATCCTGAGACAGGACCTCAAATATTAGCATGCTCTGTATTTGAGCAGGCAGGAGGGCAGAAAATTAACCATGCTTTAGATTTCAAAACAGTGAAGCAGCTAAAAGAGGCTGTAACAATCTATGGTCCTCAAGCAACCTTCACTGTAAGCATGGTTGAATCCATTACCAACTTGAACATGACGCCAGCATATTGGACTAGTATGTGTAAAGCTGTGCCAAATGGAGGACAATACCTGTTATGGAAGGTTGCCAATGAGGAATTTTGCAAGGAGACGGCTAGGTGAAATGCAGCAGCTGGTTATCCTCAAAGAAATCTAGATATGTTGTTAGGAAAGGGACCTTATGAGGGTCAGCAGCAACAAACTGCATATGATCCTGCCATATACTTACAAATTGCTCTAGATGCGGTTAGAGCATAGAAGACTTTACAAGGACATGGAGGTTTACAAGGTCAATTATCTAAGGTAATACTAGGAGCTAATGAATCTTACGCTAAATTTGTAGATAGGCTTATTCAAACAGGTACCAGAGTTTTTGGGAATACAGAACAAGAAATGCCATTAATAAAACAACTGGCTTATGAGCAAGCGAATAGTTGGTGCAGAGAAGTCATTAGACCATGGAAACATGAAGATTTAAATACATATATTAAATTATGTAGAGAAATTCATGAACAAGGGCAATTCTTGGCAGCTGCAGTACAACAGGCTTTAGATGCCAGGCCAAAAACATGCTACAATTGTGAACAAACAGGATATTTTAAAAAGAATTGCCCCATAGGAGGAGGGTTTAACAAAACTAGGTATCAAAGGAGTAGAATACCAGGTATTTGCCCATGATGCCATAGAGGGAGACATTGGGCTAATGAATGCCATTCTCAAACCACCATAGAGGGTACTCCATTATCAGAAAATGAACAAGGACCAGGTGTCTATCCATGATATCATGGAGAAAGGCATCAGGCTCCATTGCCAAAAAATGGACAAGGGGGCCCAATGCTCTGGGGCCCACGACCACAAATATACGGGGCACTGGAGGAACCCAGCAACACCCTCAGTGTAGTGCCCAGGACACATTATCCATTAGATCCCTCACTAGACAAACCAGAGGAAGCACAGGATTGGACATCTGCGCCTCCGCCAGAACAGAACTAACTCCAGAGATGGGAGTTCAAATCATTCCCACAGGGGTAAAAGGACCTCTTCCCAAAGGAACAGTAGGCTTATTATTGGGATGCAGTTCTTCTACTCTAAACGGACTTATGATAAGTCCTGGAGTAATTGATCCCGATTATGAAGGTGAAATAAAAATTATAGCCAGTTCTCCAAAGGGTATATCAGTAATTTCACCAGGAGATAGAATAGCACAGTTATTAATAATACCCAGCCTACATGATAAATTTTCCAGTCATACTGTAGAAAGAGGTTCCAGGTTATTAGGCTCCACAGGTGTAGATTGGGCTATGCTTTCTTTAAATTTAGATTCTCGCCCAATGCTAAAACTAAATATTCAATGACATGAATTTAATGGGCTACTGGATACAGGTGCAGACCTTAGCATCATCTCTCGTCAAGAATGGCCAAAACATTGGCCGTTACAACAAGCCACTCAAAAACTTCGAGGCCTAGGAGTGGCGACTAATCCACATAGAAGTGCAATGGTATTAGATTGGAAGGATCCTGAAGGATGTGAAGGAACTATACAGCCATATGTATTGGATCATCTTCCCATAAATTTATGGGAACAAGATGTCCTAGATCAATTAGGACTAACATTAACAAATAACATCAATTCAAATGTGTCCACTATTATGGCTAGACAAGGTTTTAGGAAAGGAAAAAGATTAGGAGAACAAGAACAAGGTATAGCAGCACCAATACAAATAGATCAAGGAACAGACAGACATGGATTGGATTTTCAGGAGGGGTCACTGAGACAATAAAAATTACTTGGAAATCAGAAAGACCAGTATGGTTTCCTCAGTGGCCCTTGACTAAAGAAAAGATACAAGCAACCCATGACCTGGTCAAACAACAATTAGCAGAGGGACATATACAACTTTCTGTATCTCCCCATAATACACCCATTTTTGTCATTAAAAAGAAATCTGGTAAATGGAGATTATTGCAAGATTTAAGAGCCATTAATAATGAGATGGTTATTATGGGACCTGCTCAATCGGGGATTCCCCAATTGTCTGCTTTGCCAAAAACCTGGTATGTTTTAGTTATAGATATTAAAGATTGTTTTTTTTTCAATTCCAATTCATCCTGAGGATAGTCCACGTTTTGCATTTACTATCCATGCACTGAATCATGAAGGTCCTGATCAGAGATATGAATGGAAAGTACTCCATCAAGGATGGCTAACAGCCCAACTATGTGTCAAATTTATGTTAACAAAGTAATCCAGCCACTTAGAAATCAAAATCCTGAACTACAAATATTTCACTATATGGATGATGTATTATTAGCACACAAAGATAAAGACACATTGCTAGAATGTTATGCCACACTTACAAACTTATTTAAAAATTATAATATAGAGATAGCAAATGATAAAGTACAATTAAATTTTCCAATTAATTATTTAGGAGTTCTATTATCCTCAATAATCGTCCATCCATCAAAAATTCAAATACAAGTAGATCAACTTAAATCACTTAATGACTTTCAAAAGTTATTAGGAGACATAAATTGGATAAGGCCTTATCTAGGTATACCAACATGAGAGTTGGGACCTTTATTTGATATCCTAAAAGGTCCATCAGTTCCAAATTCACCCCGAATGTTAACTCCTGAAGCAAGAAAGACATTAAAAATCATTGAAACATATATGGAAATATGCATTTGGATAGAATTGATATAAGTTTGCCTTTATTATTTATTGTACTACCAACAAAAAATATTCCTACAGGAGTATTTTGGCAAGAAGGTCCATTAGCATGGATACATTTATCTTATTCTCCTAACACTATTCTTACTAGGTATCCTGAGGCTGTAGGACAATTAATACTCAAAGGAATAAAAGCAGCAAAGGGAGTGTTTGGAATTTCTCCCAATAAAATTATTACTCCATATACTGTGGATCAATTTGATGAGTTAGCTAATGAGTTAAATACTTGGGAAATAATCATGTGCAAATCTAATGTTTCATTTGATAATCACTTACCATCTAATCCTTTATTGTCTTTTTGGTCATCGCATCCTGTAATTTTTCCAAAAATGACAAGAAAAACCCCTATCATGAATGCTCCAAATATATTCACTGATGGGTCAAATAATGGTACAGCAGCAGTAGTTACCCCCGATCAAACTTTTACATTTTTAGTACCCAAACAATCAGCTCAAAAGGTAGAGCTTAATGCTGTATTGCAAGCTTTTGTGATGTTTAAAGATTCTGTATTTAATTTATTTTCTGATAGTCAGTATATAGTTAATGCTATAGTATCCCTTGAAGATGCTGGTAGGATTTCCCCTTCCTCTACTGTTTTCTCTTTGCTTTCCACTATACAAAGTCTAATCTGGGACATAAAAAATCCATTCTTTATAGGACATATCAGGGCACATACAGGATTGCCTGGAGCCCTTAGTTTGGGCAATGATTTAGCAGATAATACTACACATGACATACATATTTTCTCTACACTAGAAGAAGCTACAAATTTTCATAAAAGTTCCATGTCAATGCTAATACTTTACAAAAGCATTTTAAAATAACTAAGGAACCAGCTAGACAAATAATAAAATAATGTCAGAATTGTGTGACCTTTTTACCACAAGTTAATCTTGGAGTCAATCCTAGAGGACTGATACCTAACCATATTTGGCAGATGGACGTCACACAATTGCCAGAATTTGGAAAATTAAAATATTTGCATGTTATAGTTGATACTTCTTCCAGATTTTTGATGGGCTCCCTTCATGCTGGAGAAAAAACTAAAGATGTTATAGCTCATTGCTTACAAAATTTTGCCACTATGGGCGTTCCAAAACAGTTAAAAACAGATAATGCCCCTGGTTATACTTCTACCTCTTTTAAACAATTTTGCTCATCATTTGGCATTACTCATATAACAGGAATCCCATACAATCCACAGGGACAAGGCATAGTCGAAAGAGCTCATCAAACTATTAAAATGTACTTATTAAAGCAAAAAGAGGGAATTGGGAAGGGGTATATATTCCCCAAAGATAAACTTAAAATAACCCTTTTTACTCTAAACTTTTAAAATTTGGATTCATCAGGGCTTAGTGCTGCGGAAAGGCATATGCGCCCAAAAAATGTACATAAGCCCAAGGTACTTTGGAAAGATATTCTAACAGGACAATTAACTAAAGCGATTTCTACAGACCAAAAAGAAGATGATTTGGCTCAAATCTGTAACAGCTGATATCCAGAACTCCAGTATGGCTATCCTTACATCTGCAACAGTGGTTCTCCCACACCTGGAGGCTAATGAAACTAAAATGCTTTTTTCAATATCTATTTTATTAAAGCCCTTTCCCACATCATGAAGTTCTATTTTGTTTTTTGAGCTCAAACAGACCTAGGTTAATGTTTTGCTGATCAGTTCTATTTTTTGATTATGGAGTTTTTAAACATTGCAATGGAGATTTCATCTGTAAAAAGTTAGAAGGCCTTTACTATTATGTTATGTGTTGTATGTATTATATTATGTGTGCACACTTGTGTTTTGTTTTGTATGTTTATATGTGCGTATGTCCATATATCATATACGAGCGCTCATGAAAAATGGATCCAAATATTTTTTTTTCTTATTCACGTGATTTAAATGGTTTAATTTAAATTGTGTAAACAGCTGTTGAGGATTGTTTTAATATGTGAACAAAAAAGGAAGTTAACAGATCTGTTTGTTTACTTTCACCTTTCCTTTTCATTATATTTAATAATTCTGTTCAGGATAATGTAAATTGTTCAGAAAATTGTTTTCTTTTAGTGACTGCTGGAATGTTACATAATTTTTTCTTTAGCCATTATTGCCAGAATTCCTATCTTCATCCCAGTGAAAGTGAAGACAATGGTAAAACCAAACTACAGCTTCTGCAATAGCTATCACTGAACTGCTTGCAGAACTTGCCTCAACTATGTATCACTTGTATGCATTGTGAACTATCTGTTGGTGCAGCGACTTGTGGTAGTGCCGGGGTATTTTTGCTGATGGTGTCATTGGTGGTACAATTTTTCCAAAAGGAGCCATCAATTGGCTTGGTGTATCCTCCTCCCTTCTGCTTGTGATGGTCGTTCAGCTAAAATTTGGGGGCCAACAGAGGTGAGGCCAAGAACCTCACCCCCCCACACTGGTACAAAGGCCTATCCACAGGTGTGGCTGTATGCTGGACTGGTAGTCAATAATGGGTAAGATCCAATTGCAATGGTACCAACCTAAGACAGGAGGCTGATGCCTTGAGGTCAGCTCATCCGATGACAGGGAAGGACCATATGTAGTTATGGACAACCGAAGACAGGCACGGTCCCTAAGCCACATTGCTTGTTGTTTAATTAAACAGAAGGGGGGAGATGCTAAGGGCCATAGCTGAGTTGGGATGACACATGGCATTTTTGCCAGAAGTAGTGGTTGAGAGGTGATGCCAGCGAGCCATTAAGATGATGACATTTGAGTTCTTGCGGAGTTCCCATTGAGTTCTGGTTGAGCTCTTGCGGGGATTCCTGAAGAGTTCACATTGTTTGGTGAAGTTCGGGTGGTGGGAGTTCTGGTTGGTGTATGGTGTGTTCCTGAAGGAGCGGCATGGGTGGCGTTCGGGAGAGTTCCCGGGGAGCATGTGTGGAGTGTGCTGGTGGAGTTCAGAAATAAAGTTTGTTCCTGCTTGAGTGGCTCATGATTTGTGCCCAGCCAGACTGCGGCAACACTTCTCAGTCCCTTTCCTTTCTCTCTACCCCTCCCCCAGGGTTAAAGGAACATCTAAATTTAGCAACTTTCCTTAGTCTATAAATGTATCTATCTGTCCCTCCTGAAGGTCTTCTGAGCTCCCACCAGACTCATTCTACCACACTCTGAAGCTTTTCCAGCCTGTATCTATAAACTATCCCAAACTCCTGTGAACCAGTTCTGAAGGCTTCTGACCACATGGTCATGCTGGTTACAGCGACAACCTCACTTCTTGGTAATAATTTCTGTCTTAGTCAGCGTTGTGTCACTGTGCTCAAAATACTTGGTAAGAACAACTCAGAGGAGGGAAAGTTTGCTGCGGCTCATGGTTCAGTGGTTTTGCCCGGGGTGGGCTGACTCCTCTGCTCTGGAAACATGAAGAGGAGAATGCTAAGGAAGAGGGCATGGGGAAGATCTTTGCTCCATTCATGGCAGCCAGGAGGCCTAGAGAGAGAGGAAGGATGGGCCACAGGGAAGAAGAACCCTTCCAGCACATGACTCCAGTGACCCACCCTCTCCAGCCTCAGCCCTCCTGCCTACGGCTACAATACATTCCATCCACTCATACTGGTATGGTGGGAAGAAGTGACAGCTTTCACAATCTAATCATTTTTCCTCCAAACTTCCCTGCATTGACACAGGAGCTTTGGGGTGGGAGCATTTCTTATCCAGACTATACCAACATCTGTTCACCATATGTTTTTCTAGTTAGTAAATTGAATGTTGGAGATGGACTTAGAAAAATTAAGGACTCAATACACAGCACAGTTGGAGGTTGGAAATCACCTCCCTCTCCCAGGTGAAATTACTTCTAGTTATAAGATGTGAATTGGCTAGAATATTGTAGAGACTCTACCCAGCTTTGAGGTGATGCAACATGAGGCAGGCCTTTGGAGCCTGTGCCTTTGGGACTGGCACGTGAATGCACTTGGTGTGGCCAGCCTCTGATTGGATTTCCAGTTGCTCAATGCTGATTTGGAAGACAGCATCTTGCAGTGAGTGAAGCTTTCATGTAAGGTATGGATACAGCACCCAGAAGAAGAGAGAATTGTGTCTTCATTCAACTTTCAGGACAGGATGCATGAGTGGCCCAGTGACTCCTTGGTGATCACCTGCTTAATAAATGTGTGATGTGTGTGTGTGTGTGTATGTGTGTGTGTGTGATGTAAATTGCTCTAAAAGATGGTTTTACTAATAACTCAGTAGCAGAGTGCTTGCTTAGCATGTGAAAGGCCCTGGATTCAACCCCCAGAACTGCAGAAAAAGAAGAAAAAAACAACAGAACTGGTTCTGCAAACACAGTAGTCACAGGAGCTGGTCTCATTTCCCCCACACCAGAGGCACAGACAGAGGAGTCTGTCCATGGGAGATGGGCTGGAAAGGACATAGCACTTTTGCTACTTGCTGCCCAATCCTGATACCTGTTAAGAAAATGGGCAATTTATCCATGAAAAAATTAGTAAAAGGTTTGATTTACACATTTTTAAATTTTACAAATAACAGTGTTATATTGGGGAATCAGATCTTATGAGTAATGTGAGCTCCAGTTGCTAATTCCAGACAATGGATCTCCTCTGGTGCAAGATCCAAGCTCTCTGCAGTTCTTGAAGGGCCAAAGTTGGAGCCAGGTTTGCCCCCACATATCAT
Organism: Marmota flaviventris; assembly: GCF_047511675.1. NCBI lineage: Eukaryota > Metazoa > Chordata > Mammalia > Rodentia > Sciuridae > Marmota > Marmota flaviventris. Next base: position 9,665,109 of record NC_092506.1, on the reverse strand, counting down.
TCTCCACTGCACCTGAACCAGAACCTTCATTCACTGACCTGGCCTGACCTGCAATCCTCTGCAAGTGAAACTGCTTCGTGGCCATGTGGGAATTATGTGATGGACCCCATTGGGCAGAGCCAATTGGCCCAGTGGGCCATGTGATGAAAGGGCAGCCAATGGGTAGGCCAAGCTGTGTGTTGCACTTAGCCAAACAGATACTCCCAGGAACTAGTGTGGGAGCAGGTAGCAGAGAACAGTGGTGTTGAACTGAGGGAGAAAGCAGAGCAGAGGGGAATATGGGATCAGAGACGAGAGGCAGTGCCAAGCAGATGTGGTGAGGAAGCTGGAACTCTGAGGAGGTGGAAGAGACAGGCAGAAATAAGACATGGATAGCAGAGGGAAGGAATGATTCAAATCACTGTTTGCATCAAGAGTGGCCAGAGGAAGGCAGGTGGGCACTAGTGACAGGGTCACACTCAAGGTCAAGACTCTTCCACACAACTCAAACCAATGAGATAACAGCCCTGGCTGACCCGGTGGTTTCCCTTCTTACCCGTCATTCAGGTCAGTCTCCTTGCTGTCCTGTGTGTGTCCTCACACCACTTAAATAAAAATAACCTTGAAGAGGAAGGAAGCAGAAAAGTTGAAGGGCCAGGAGCCTGTGTGTGCCAGCACAGGCTGTGACAGCAGGCTGTAGTTGGTGTGGCTTAAACCACAGACTTCTACTGTGCATAGTTTAGCTCTGGAGGCTGGTATCTTAGTCTGTTTTCTGTTGCTAAAAATGAAACACCACAGACTGGGTAAGTGATAAAGAAAAGAAGTTTTGGCTCATGGTGTGGTCCAAGGTCAACAGGCCAAACCTGGAGAGGGATTTCTTGCTGGCAGAGTCTTGAGGCATTGCAGGAATCACAGAAAGAAGGAACACCTAAGACATGGAGCCAAGGTGCTTTTTATAGGAAACCTATCCTGAGAGAACCCACTAGAACACCAACCCACTAATCTAGTAATTACCTAACCACATGAATGGATTAATCCTTGTCCTGCCTCTTAAAATTAACCCTGGTCCCACATCTTTAGGGGAATTGTGTTACAACATGGATTTCTAAGGGACAAATTAAATTGAAACCACAGCAGTTGGAATATCTGAGTTCCTGACATGGTGTAGAGAGGTTCTTCCTGGCATGCAGTGGGCCCTGTTCTCAGTAGGGCTGCACATGGCAGAGGGAGGGAAAGAGAGCTCTGCTCACTCTTCTTCTTCTTATAACCCCACATTAGGGGTCCTACCCTCCTTACCTCCTCTAAACCTAGTGACCGCCCTATGCCACCACCTCTGAACACCACACATTAATGGTTAGGGAATCAACATATGAATCTGGGGTGGGACGGGACACAAACATTGAGACATAACATTGTGCAACCAGGTCTTTAATACCATTTGTGCTGTGAAGTGTTTCCCTCAGATGAAGGCTTCCTGTGCTTTGATTCAGCTCCACTAACCCAAGTGCTCATGATTACAAAAGACAGTGAAATCTGTAAACCAGCTTGCTCAAATTCCCCGGTTAACTGGTGCTGCCAACATAAGGCCTTGGACTTATTGGTTGTTCTGTGGTGTTCTGGCCCACATCTCAGAGAAGAATTCTGTAATAGCAGATAAATCCTTAGTAATAATTGTGTTGATTCCATTAAGCACCTGTAACAGAAGAGAAGAGGGCGGGGTGTCACACTCGACCTCAGGAGTCTGAGCAGAGATACTGGTACAAGGAACCTGCAGCTCAGGAAAGACCCATGATCCCTGTCTTTGTCCTCTTCACCACATCCCAGAGGGAAACACTATGGGCAGGGAGGTGAGGGGTTTTTCAAAGGGAGATGGGGAGCTGGTGGGGGGAGGGGGGCAAGTGGGTGTCTCTAGAGTCAGGGAGGTAAAAAATGCTGAAGGGTGATCCAGTAAATGCAATGAGGCAGCTTAGTGTTCTCCCTGGCAACTATTGAAGTTCAGATCATACTATTCTGTGGAAATGGCAGGAGGCCCTGGTTTTCTGATGAGTACATTCCAAAGGCATCACTCTCAGACTTGGAGAAAGACCCTTCTGAGTTGTAAGGCCACTATCTGTGTCTGTGTGAGCTTCCTATCTTCCACTCCGTGTCTCATAGTCAGAGGAAGGATTCCTAGTTAAAGCTTGTTTCAACAAATGTACTAAGACAGGGAGGTCTTGCAACTATCATCTGCTTGGAAAATATAAACATGCCAGGCAATTCTTGACCTTAAGTGTGATCCTGTCACTAATTAATGCCCATCTGCTTGGAAAAAATAGAACTTTCCTAAACAGGGATTTGAAAGGGGATTGGGAACTTTTTCAGACAGAGCTTCATGTTCCAGGGGCCATGCTAGAGGTTAGTGGTCTATCAGAGCAAAGTGTGGGCAGAGTCACTAGGGGCCCAGAGTTCTGTAGTGCCCACAGCACACTGTGTACAGAGAGAGAAGGAGAAAGAGCTGGAGACAGGCAGAGGGGGAGCTTCCTATGGAGACAGGGCAGAAGACAAGGAAGGAGGGAGAGGGAGAGGAGGTGAGTCATTGAGATACCTACAGAAGAGGTTCCCAAAGGGGAACCCCAGGCCAGGGAGAAACTAAACAGCACAGCCATCACTGAGTGCCCCAGTCTTGCTTGAATGAACCCTTAGAAGCACAGCAGAGAGCCAACCACCCCTAAAACACCTGTGGGTGGGACGTGATCCTTGAGGCTTTTGTACAACCTTTAGGAATGGGTTTAGATGCACAATGAGGCAGTCCCACCCAACCCCCAGAACACCATCCCTGGGTCCAGACAAATGTTTACCCTCCCAGTTCATAGGATGGGGACTGACTCAGTCACAGCAAAAAGCAGGTCTCACTCACCCCAGTGCCCCATGCTGACTGGCAGTTCCCAGTTATCAGCCTGAGGCCCTCACATCCAGGAGGCATGGATTTTTCCTGCCCATCTTTCCCCTCTTCACCACAGCCCTTCTCCTACCTTACCAAAGAAGAGCCAGTGCCTCCCCTGTCCTGAACCTGTGGGGCACAGGCCAAGGTACAAACATCCCTGGACACCAAGGAGGGGGGATTCAAGAACACATACCCTCAACAGAGAGGGCTCAGTGGGGCATGGTGGCACCTGCCTGTACTCCCAGTGGCTATGGAGGTTTAAGTTCAGCCTCAGTAACTTAGTAAGGTCCTAGAGTAACTTAGAGAGACCTCATCTTTAAATTAAAAAAAAAAAGGCTGGGAATGTGGCTCAGTGTTTAAATACCCTTGGTCCAATCTCTGGTACCAAAAAAAAGAAACAACCCAAAGCCAAAACACAAAAAACAACCCAACCCAACAGAGAGGCCTCCTGAAACAATGTGAGGTGATGTTATGTTGATGGGCATTAACACCTTCAACGTGAACTGAAAAATTGTCAGTTTTTGACTAGAAAAATTTGTCTGATTTGATTGACAGTTTTAAAATAACACTGGGAAGATCCAACATGGAGGCGGGTGCGGAGAGATCAAGTCTCTGACCTCTTCAGCTGCGTGGGCATAGGGAGTCTTAAACCATCTAAATGCTGTTTGCTCAGGATTACTAGGCAATGCTGAGCTGACGTGGATCTGGGGCAAACAGTCTGCGCCTCTTAGAACTCACACCGAGCCCAGATAGGCTGAATTGAAGCTCCCGTTCACCTGCGTCTCGCAGACAAACTGCTGTGACAAAGCACTAAATGATCCTGCTGAAACAACTGGTCGGCCCTTCTGAACCTGCGGAGATTAATACCAACTGAGCCTTCATAGGCAGTGGCCACAGGATTGAGACGGGGCATGGGAGAGCCAGTCAGGACCCACCTGTTGCATTGTTCACCCAACAAAGGGAACGAACTGTCGCCATTTGCATTGGATACCACCATGGCAGAGAACTGACGTCACCAGAATGCAGCGGAGGAGATAACTTCATTGAAACCGGCGGCGACAGGTGTGTAACCCCCTACCCCTTCCTCTCCACACAGCGGGGAAAGCTTAAGGGCCCCCCCAGTTCTCCCGTAAGGGCCCCTCCCAGCTCTCCCATGAGCGTGATAGTCAGACCAAGGGAATCAGGAGTGGCGCGGGACCGCAGCGCGGAACCCTTGGATACCGCTCCCACCAGTGCTGACAACTGAGGTCTCTTGCACTAGCTACTGGGGGCGTGGCTACTGGAGGGCAAGCAAAATTCGCTGAGGGTTCTCAGCCCCAAGCTCCACAAACTTAGGGTCTGAGGGAATGGCAAACGGGGAGAGTGTGCCCAGTCATTCATGAAAATAGGGCTCCCGGGAGCAGCAGACCTGGCGTGTAGCCAGTATTGTGGTGAGCATCACCAATGAGTGGGGCCTGGCTTGAGGAAAAGTGGGGAAGTGACTAGACACAAGAGAAGGCCCTACGCACCCAGGATTGGAGACCTGCCCAGACTGGGAGGAGGAGCTGCTGCACAGTGATTGGTTCCTGCATATTGAGAGGAGAAGCATGGCCCGGTGGGCACAGCTCCACCTACTGAAAGAGAAGTTAATCAAACTCTAAGACTGCATTTATTAATTTTTTTTCTTTTAATTTGGTTTTTTTTCATTTTCATTTTTAAATATTTTAAAAATATTTTTTATAATTTTTATTTTTATTTTTTTGATTTTTTTAAAATTTTTTTTCTATTTTCTTTTCTATTTTTTTCCTTTGTCTTTTCAATTTCCTTATTCCCCCTTCCTTGAATTCTACCTGCTTACTTTCATTCTCTTTAGTGACTTCTTCCCTTCCCTTCTAATACCTTTCCTCCCAAGCATCAAATAAATTTATAGGAGTAAACAGTAACTCAGCAGTTAAACAGAACAAGAAGTAACATGAGAAGCATGAAAAAGCAAGGAAGAAAAGGAGTACAAACAATGCAGGACAGCCTAAATATTCAGGAGGACCTAGAGTCATCAGAAAAATGGCCAAATAAAGAACTCAAGGAATACCTTAGACAGATGGAATGGAATCTTAAAGAGGATATGAAACAGCAAATTCAAACAGTGAAAGAACTCATTGGAAATGAATTACATAAACAGATAAAAGAAGCAAATAAGCATCTTTATCAGGAGATAGAGATTATAAAAAAATCAAACAATAATTCTAGAAATGAAGGAAACTATAAACCAAATTAAAAACTCAAATGAGAGTATCACTAACAGAGTGGAGCAAATAGAAGCCAGAACGTCAGATAATGAAGACAAAATATATCATCTTGAAAAGAGTCTAGCCAACTCAGAAAGGCTGGTAAAAAATCACGAGAAAAACATCTAAGAGATATGGGATAACATAAAAAAACCAAACTTAAGAGTCATCAGGATAGAGGAAGGTATAGAGGTTCAAACCAAGGGAATGAGCAACCTACTGAATGACAACTGAGGTCTCTTGCACTAGCTACTGGGGGCGTTATATACTTATAGAAAACTTTCCAGAAATAAAAAAGGAAATGGATATACAAATTGTCAATGCATACAGGACACCGAGCATACAAAATCACAGTAGACCAACACCAAGACACATTGTTATGAAGATATCCAATATACAGAACAAAGAGAAAATATTAAAAGCTACAAGAGAAAGGAGGCAGATTACATTCAGGGGTAAACCAATAAGGTTAACAACGGATTTTTCATCACAGACGCTGAAAGCAAGAAGATCCTGGAACAACGTATTTCAAACACTGAAAGACAATGGATGCCAACCAAGAATTTTGTATCCAGCAAAATTAAGCTTCAGGTACGACAATGAAATAAAAATCTTTCATGATAAACAAAAGTTAAAAGAATTTGCAGCCAGAAAACCAGCACTGCAAAACATCTTGAGCAAAACACTACATGAGGAAGAAATGAAAAACAATAACCAAAACCAACAGTGGGAAGTACCTCAGTAAAGACAGAGGGAAGGGGGAAAGCTAATCATGGAGAAACAAACTAAATTAAAAAAAGATAAATAATCAAACATGGCTGGAAGTACAAACCATATATCAATAGTAACTCTAAATGTTAATGGCTTAAACTCTCCAATAAAGCGACATAGGCAGGTAACATGGATTAAAAAAACAAATCCAACAATAAGCTGCCCCAGGAGACACATCTGATTGGAAAAGACATACACAGGCTGAAGGTGAAAGGTTGGGAAAAAGTATACCATGCACACCGTCCTTGTAAGCAAGGAGGGGTGGCCATTCTCATATCGAATAAAATCGACTTCAAGACTAAGTTAATCAAAAGGGATAAGGAAGGACATTATATACTGTGAAAAGGAACCATTCACCAACAAGAAATAACAATTATCAATATTTATGCACCAAATACGGGTGCTGCAACGTTCATAAAACAAACTCTCCTCAAGTTCAAGAATCAAATAGAACACAACACAATAATTATGGGTGACTTCAACACACCACTCTCTCCATTGGACAGATCCTCCAGACAAAAGCTGAATAAAGAAACTATACAACTCAATATCACAATCAATAACCTAGACTTAACTGACATATATAGAATATATCAACCATCATCAAGTGGATATACTTTTTTCTCAGTAGCACATGGATCTTTCTCAAAAATAGTCCATATATTATGCCATAGGGCAACCTTCAGTAAATATAATGGGGTGGAGATAATACCATGCATTTTATCTGATCATAATGGAATGAAACTGGAAATCAATGATAAAAGAAGGAAGGAAGAATCCTACATCACATGGAAAATGAAAAATATGTTACTGAATGATCAATGGGTTACAGAAGACATAACGGAGGAAATCAAAAAATTCTTAGAGGTAAATGAAAATACAGACACAACATATCTGAATCTATGGGACACAATGAAAGCAGTTTTAAGAGGGAAATTCACCACCTGGAGGTCATTCCTCAAAAAAAGAAAAATCCAACAAATAAATGAGCTCACACTTCATCTCAAAGCCCTAGAAAAGGAAGAGAAAAACAACAGCAAATGTAGCAAAAGGCAAGAAATAATTAATATCAGAGCAGAAATCAACAAAATTGAACCAAAAGAAACTATTGAAAAAATTGACAAAACTAAAAGTTGGTTCTTCGAAAAAATAAATAAGATCGACAGACCCTTAGCCATGTTAACGAAGAGAAGAAGAGAGAGAACTCAAATTACTAACATACGGGATGAAAAAGGCAACATCACAACAGATACTACAGAAATACAAAAGATAATTAGAAATTATTTTGAAAACCTATATTCCAATAAAATAGAAGAGAGTGAAGACATCGATTAATTTCTTAAGTCATGATTTGCCCAGACTGAGTCAGGAGGATACACACAATTTGAACAGACTAATATCAATAGATGAAATATAAGAAACAATCAAAAGACTACCAAGCAAGAAAAGCCCAGGACCAGATGGGTATACAGCGGAGTTTTACAAAACCTTTAAAGAAGATTTAATACCAATACTTTTCAAGTTATTTCAGGAAATAGAAAAAGAGGGAGCTCTTCCAAATTCATTCTATGAGGCCAACATCACCCTGATTCCGAAACCAGACAAAGACACCTCAAAGAAAGAAAATTACAGACCAATATCTCTAATGCACCTAGATGCAAAAATCCTCAATAAAATTCTGGAGAATTGGATACAAAAACATATCAAAAAAATTGTGCACCATGATCAAGTAGGATTCATCCCTGGGATGCAAGGATGGTTCAATATATGGAAATCAATAAATGTTATTCACCACATCAATTGACTCAAAGATAAGAACCATATGATCATCCCGATAGATGCAGAAAAAGCATTCGCCAAAGTACAGCATTCCTTTATGTTCAAAACATTAGAAAAACTAGGGATAACAGGAACTTACCTCAACATTGTAAAAGCTATCTATGCTAAGCCTCAGGCCAGCATCATTCTGAATGGAGAAAAATTGAAGGCATTCCCTCTAAAATCTGGAACAAGACAGGGATGTCCTCTATCACCACTTCTATTCAATATAGTTCTCGAAACACTGGCCAGAGCAATCAGACAGACGAAAGAGATTAAAGGCATAAAAATAGAAAAGAAGAACTTAAATTATCACTATTTGCGGAAGACAAGATTCTATACCTAGAAGACCCAAAAGGGTCTACAAAGAAACTACTAGAACTAATAAATGAATTCAGCAAAGTGGTAGGATATAAAATCAACATGCATAAATCAAAGGCATTTCTGTATATCAGCGACAAATCTTCTGAAATGGAAATGAGGAAAAACACCCCATTCACAATATACTCAAAAAAAAATACTTGGGAATCAACCTAACAAAAAAGGTGAAAGATTTATACAATGAAAACTACAGAACCCTAAAGAGAGAAATAGAAGAAGATCTTAGAAGATGGAAATATATATCCTGTTCATGGACAGGCAGAACTAACATCATCAAAATGGCGATATTACCAAAAGTTCTCTATAGGTTTAATGCAATGCCAATCAAATTCCCAATGGCATTTGTTGTAGAAATAGATAAAGCAATTATGAAATTCATATGGAAAAATAAAAGACCCAGAATAGCAAAAGCAACTCTAAGCAGGAAGTGTGACTCAGGTGGCATAGCGATACCAGATTTCAAACTATACTACAGAGCAATAGTAACAAAAACAGCATGGTACTGGTACCAAAACAGGCGGGTGGACCAATGGTACAGAATAGAGGACACAGAGACTAATCCACAAAGTTACAACTATCTTATATTTGATTAAGGGGCTAAAAGCATGCAATGGAGAAAAGATAGCATCTTCAACAAATAGTGCTGGGAAAACTGGAAATCCATATGTAACAAAATGAAACTGAATCCCCTTCTCTCGCCACATACAAAAGTTAACTCAAAAATGGACCAAGGAGCTTGATATCAAATCAGAGACTCTGCATCTGATAGAAGAAAAAGTTGGCTCTGATCTACAGATTGTGGGGTCGGGCTCCAAATTCCTTAATAGGACACCCATAGCACAAGAGTTAATAACAAGAATCAACAAATGGGACTTACTTAAACTCAAAAGTTTTTTTCTCAGCAAGAGAAACAATAAGAGAGGTAAATAGGGAACCTACATCCTGGGAACAAATTTTTACTCCTCACACTTCAGATAGAGCCCTAATATCCAGAGTATACAAAGAACTCAAAAAATTAAACAATAAGAAAACAAATAACCCAATCGACAAATGGGACAAGGACCTGAACAGACACTTCTCAGAGGAGGACATACAATCAATCAACAAGTACATGAAAAAAATGCTCACCATCTCTAGCAGTCAGAGAAATGCAAATCAAAACCACCCTAAGATACCATCTCACTCCAGTAAGATTGGCAGCCATTATGAAGTCAAACAACAAGTGCTGGCGAGGATGTGGGAAAAGCGTACACTTGTACATTGCTGGTGGGACTGCAAATTGGTGCAGCCAATTTGGAAAGCAGTATGGAGATTCCTGGGAAAGCTGGGAATGGAACCACCATTTGACCCAGCTATTGCCCTTCTCGGACTATTCCCTGAAGAACTTAAAAGAGTGTACTACAGGGATACTGCCACATCGATGTTCATAGCAGCACAATTCACAATAGCTAGACTGTGGAACCAACCCAGATGCCCTTCAATAGATTAATGGATAAAAAATGTGGCATTTATACACAATGGAGTATTACTCTGCACTAAAAAATGACATAATCATTGCATTTGCAGGGAAATGGATGGCATTAGAGCAGATTATGCTAAGTGAAGCTAGCCAATCCCTAAAAAACAAATGCCAAATGTCTTCTTTGATATAATGAGAGAAACTAAGAACAGAGCAGGGAGGAAGAGCAGGAGGAAATGATTAACATTAAATAGATACATGAGGTGGGAGGGAAAGGGAGAGAAAAGGGAAATTTCATGGAAATGGAAAGAGACCCTCATTGTTATACAAAATTACATATAAGAGGTTGTGAGGGGAATGAGAAAAAAACAAGGAGAGACATGAATTACAGTAGATGGGGTAGAGAGAGAAGATGGGAAGGGAGGGGAGGGGGGATAGTAGAGGATAGGAAAGATTGCAGAATACAACAGTTACTAATATGGCATTATGTAAAAATGTGGATGTGTAACCGATGTGATTCTGCAATCTCTATTTGGGGTAAAAATGGGAGTTCATAACCCACTTGAATCTAATGTATGAAATATGATATGTCAAGAGCTTTGTAATGTTTTGAACAACCAATAAAAAAAATAAAAAAACCCTGAAAATCATAGATGACATGTATTCAGCTCCATGCACCCTGATAAAAATGTGTCAAACGTGAAAAAAAGATAGCACTGGACTTAGCTATTTGAATTATGTAGAAGACATTTTTTTCACACATTAAATAAGCTAGTTGTGTAACTCCAAGATTGTTAAGAAAATTTGGAATGAAATCATGGATGCAAATTCACAAAATTACATCATCTGTAAATATTTTACATTTATGATTTTTGAAATGTTTGTCACGTAAAAATGTATAATGTAATATTTCATAGTTTTTTTTTGTGTGTGTGGTGTTGGCAATAGAACTCTGAGTCTCATGCACGCCAGGCAAGTGCCCTGCCACTGAGCTACAGCCCCAGTACTTCAAGTTCATTAAACCAAGACTTGTTACCCAATGTCCCATTGGTCAAATCTTGCCTGTCACCTATTTCTACAAAAGTAAATAAATGTAAACAATCAAGCTCTATTGGAACACAGCCTTGCCTGTTGGTTTACAGAGTCTATGGCTGCTCTCAGGCTACAGAGTGACCCTGGCAGATTAAGGAGAGGGACGAGCTGGCCCACAAAAGCTGAATTGTTTCCTGTTAACCCTGTGCAGGAAAAATGGGTGCCACATGACCAGGGTCCCCTTCTCCTGGACCCTACTGATCTCTCTGCCAACTTCCCTGACCCCCGATCACAGGTAATGTCCATCTCAGATTGCACTGCCAGCCCTCAGCAGGTTCCCAGCCCCTATGAGCTGTGAGAAGGGGACACAGGCTGAGGGCACACCTGGTCACTGCGGAAACTCCATAGTGCAGCTTGTTCGCAAAGTGCTCACAGTTGTTGATGATCAATGAAAAGAGCACGTATTTCCCCACCATTTTCTCTGCCTGCTGGACAATTTCGTTGGGTGGCAGTGGCTCATACTTGTCATCATTCTTGTTATTGACCCAGTATGTGTCTACTCCTGCCACCACCTACAGCAGCTCCTTCTTCACTATGGCTCTGTTATCCAGGACGGAACTGAAGAAGCTCATGCTAGGTCCTGACACTTCACCTGTGTAAACAGTGGACCCAGGCCTGGGCAGGGCCATAGAGGCACAGAGTGTGCCTAATCAAGACAGCCTCACTGCAAATTGGGACAGAAGTGGTTTCCAGAAAGTTTTGTTCCCCTCCCCTGGACAGCGTCCTCCCCCAGCGCTCATTCCCAGCTGGAGCAGTGCTGTAAGCAGCCCTCCACCCAGGGGTGGCTCAGGGTGGCTGCAATGCTTTCACTGCCTCCCTCTACCTGGGAAATCTTAATGTCCTGGGGCCTGACTTGGGCATGGACATTTACTCTATTATTAATTCCTTTCATATGGGAGATTCTGGAGTCCAGTGTTGAAGGAATCAGAACTAAAATGAGAAAGTGAAAATGATACCTTCAAATATGCTCTTAAGAAACTCACTGGAACCATAGTTGAAATCAGTGGAAACTCTGTGAGTACATGGAGTGTTTGTGTAGTAGCAGACCAATACTCAGGGCATGTCTGGAGAAGGAATCAATCATATTTAATTGGGGGTATAACTTGTGGAAATTTCTATCAAATTGGTAAGAATGTGTTATACTTTTACCCTGGTTTAAAGCCCAGTCATTCAACCTAGCATCGTGCCAATGCCAAGGTGCCAAAAATAATCATTGTATTCATAAATACACTTGGTGGTGGGTAATGAGATCTACCTGCAAACACGCACACTTTCTCTCTGTCTCTTTCACATTGGATTATTCATTATTTGTAGTAAAAAGATATACAAAGATTTCCAATCTAAGGGAGCTGTATGCTGCAGCCTGGGATATCTCTCACCCCCAATAACCACATATGACTTTTGAAATGCCAATCAAATTCTCACCTTGAGATCATTATGCATAAAATATTCCTCCATAATTGAATTTTTCAAGAATTTCCAAAGCCGATCATGAAGAGAAACTGGGTATTATTTTTTTTAGCATGCTTCTTATTTAAGTGGAAATCTCTGAACTAGAAAACACCATGACCAATATTTCTACAAGGCCTGAAAAAGGTTCTAACAATACATTAAATTCTCTTTTGTATAAAAAAACTTTAATTTTAGTTTTAAGTGGATACAATATCTTTATTTTACATTTATGTGTTGCTGAGGATCGAACCCAGTGCCTCATGCATGGTAGGAGAGCACTCTACCACTGAGCACAACCCCAGCCCATCACTAAATTCTCTTTAGGCAGCCTGACATAGAAGTTTAGCTTCAAACCTCCACAGGAAAAAGGTTTTCAATAGCCTAACTGCTCCACAGAAGGAACTGAAGTTCTTACTGTGGAAAATGCTGCTTCTAAGACAATGAACTTGGGGCAGTAACCCAGGCTCTGAAAGATCTAAAGGATGGATCCAGGTACTTCATGGGACCAAGAAGACCTGATCAGGAGACATGCCTCCCAAATCAACTGATTAAGTCTGGGCTCCTGGAGACCTGGCTTTGGAAGGTTCCCAAGCACCTAGTATTCTTCTTCACCAGTTGCACTAACAACATTCTGTACATGTGGTGTACTCTCAAGGGAGGTGAAGTTTGTTAGAAGACACGCCCTTACAGATGACCTCTATGAGCACTAAGCCACCAAAACTTCATTCACATAACCCTGTGAAGGATCTGCTGAGTCCTCGTTTACCATCTACGAGGTCTCCTGAAGGACAAACATTTGGTGACCAAGAGTAATCTTGGGGATTTTTAAACAGATATGGAAATGAGGCCACAGACTGAATGTAGCCCCAAACCCCATAACTAGGCATGGTGTGGAGGCACCTTCCAGTATTCTCAGACACCCCGGAGACTGAGGCAGGAGGAGGCCATACTGTGGCCAGCTTAAGTAACTCAGTGAGAGTCTGACTCAAAATAAAATTTTAAAAGGGCTGGGGTATACTTCATGGTTAGAGCACCCTGGGTTCAATCCCCAGGGCTTCAAACAAACAAACAAACCAACAAGAACAAAGGGCCCACCACATGCAGCCCTAACTGGACACTGTCCTGATTTCCCCAGAGCCAGCTCTAACCCAGACAGACCTCCCTCTCCTGCTGTGAGCAGGACCTTGCTGCTGTCCCAGGGGTTGGACACCAACCAGGGAGCACCCGCAGCAGCACAGCCTAAGGAGGCCAGGTTCCTAGTGGCCAGGCTCAGGGACAAATGCACTCCCTCAATGACGCTTTAACAGCTGAGTGTGAGCACTGCTGTGAGCTGAGCTCTTTGTCATTTTCTGTTCAAAGTCTCTGAGTTTGTGAGCTGCCATAGGTGCCACAGAAGGTCTCAATGTCTCTCACTCGACTGACTTCCTTATGTGCACACAGGTGCATGTCCACACCAGCTCTACTAGTGACTTGAAGGACTGGACAGTGTTCCTCTGTGTGCAGGTGAGTGGAGTTTCCAGCATGTCAGCGTGTCCCTTAAAACCATGGTGCTGGGACAGAGAGGGAGGAGGCCCCACACCTGGCCAGGCCCTGCACAGGCTCTCCCTGCCCTCCTTCATTTCTCTCCCTCACGGCCTGGGAGACAGGAATCCCTATCCCTGCTCTTCTGAGGTAGAGCTCAACTGACTGAGGTGAAGCCACAAGCTCAGGTCACACAGTCAGGAGGCAGAGGAACAGGATTCCAGGCTGGTCCTGGGGAGGTTGGAGGCCCACACCTGTCCATTGCACTCTGCAGCCAGGTATAAACTCTTGGAAGGATCAACTCCTTCTACTGTTGTTTGACCTTGCAGAACTCCACAGACACAGGGTACTGGACCTTTGGAGGGATGCTCATCAACTACAGGGATCAACTGGGATTGAACCTGCTCTAAAATGGAAATAGGTCAACAATTTCTCCCTGAACTCACTGATAATGAGGACTAGCAGAGATACAGCCAGAGAAAAAGAGCATGATTCATTCAGTAAGTGCTGATTGAGAGACTGCTCTGCCAGGCATTGTGAGGACCAGCACATAATTGTGCCTGTGTTCTTACCCTTGATCTGAGCCCTTGTGTTTAATAGAGAAACCATGCTTACTTGGTGAGCTCAGATGCACCACATAGCCCTTTCCCACATAGACTGCCCAGTGCTGATAGCCGAAGCGAAAAATTTCAATAAGGTCTCCAGGTTTTGCTCTTGTTCTCTCCTGCAACAGAAAAATCAGACACAGATAAAGGGGGCCTTTGTATGGCATGTTTTAAAATCTGATCTGCAAGAAGTCACAACCCAGTCCTACAGAATCCCTGTGCTCATGACCTGAGGAATCAGAGAGGAGAGACTGCTCCATACACAGGTGGGAAGCCTCTCCCCTCCATTTACCATGTGCATGCTAGCCTGGAAAGGTCTCGGGACAAGGAGGAGATGGGAAGGGGTGTCTCTGAGGGACCATGGCAGTAGGTCTGCAGCATAGGTGTGTGGGGCAGTGATGTGAGCCAGCTGTAGAGAGCACATTTTTTTGCACAGAGAATGTTTGTATCAGCAAATTATGATATGATTCCCAAGAAGGTTCAAAATGTATCTTAAGGACCACCACCAGCCATGCTCCTGGGCTTCAGTGATACTTATGAGGTACAGAGTGCCCATGTTCAGAGCCCAATGTGCCAAACACTGCAGAACAGTTGACCTCACTCTCCATCATCCTAAGAAGTACCATCACCGTCTTCCACAGACGAGAAGACTGGGTCTTAGGATGTTTAGGTGACTTTCCTAGAGAGCAGAAGATCCAGAAGAAACTGAATCTCAGGGTTTCCAACATTTATGCCTGAACAATCCCAGATAGTCCCAGACAAACTGGGGCAGCTGGAGTCTGGGCTCCAGGCCAAAATCAAGAGAGAGAAAGATAGGATGTGTTTGGGAGTCAGAGGTGGAGGGGTTTTCTTTGGAGTTCACATGAATGAGTTGTACCTCTGGAGTACACTGAGGCAACCAGCTGCCCTCCCCCAACTCAGCTGAGCCCGGCATCTGGCTCAGTGCACCCTGCCAGGGAGCTGAGCTGCTGCACAGAGAAGTGAGGGTGCAGCTGCCTGGAGTTGGTGGGAGATCTCCTGGGAGTTCAAGTCCTTGGCAGCAAGGATCAGGAGTCAGCTTGACCCAAGGGGGGCTAATTTTAGCATCAGAAAGGTAATACCTGCTGGCAGTGGTCAGGCATGCCTGTAGTCCCAGTGACTTGGGAGCCTGTGGCAGGAAGATCACATGTTTGAAGCCAGCCTGGGCCACTAGGAGACCTGGCCTCATAATGAAGATTAAAAAGAGCTGCGAAGTAGCTCATTTATAGAGAGCACTTGCCTAGCTTGCACAAGGTCCTGGTTTCAATCCCTAGTACTGGAAAAAAAAATCAGCATACATGTTACTGAAATACAACAGATTGGTTCTAGGAAACACGTTTAAGTAATGAGAAAGATTCAAGTATATTTAGATGAACTGTACTCAGGGAACCCAGTTAAAAACCACCATAAAACATAAAGCCATGGGGCTGGGGATGTGGCTCAAGTGGTAGCTATGCTTGCCTGGCATGCGCAGGCCGCTGGGTTCGATCCTCAGCACCACATAAAAATAAAAAAATAAAAGATGTTGTGTCCACTGAAAACTAAAAAAAAATATTAAAAAAATTCTCTCTCTCTCTCTTTAAAAAAACAAAACAAAACATAAAGCTACAAGTCAGCACTTATAAGGTAGCTATATACGTGTAATTAGAACTATCTGGCAGAGTGAACCCCAAGTTGCTTCAGGGGGAAAAGAGAACACAGGGAGTCTGGGAGAAGGGCTGATTCTTCATATTCAGGGCTTTGACTTTGATTTTGGTTTCTTTCTTTTTAAAAATTCTCTTTCAACATCCTTTTATGAGTGCATTATATTTGTACATAATGATGAGTGTTCTGTTGTCTATACACACCTGCATCAATATAGCAATATAATTTGCAGTGTCACTCCCTAACACCTCCCCCTCACTTCCCTCTTTCCACCCCATCCCTTTCCTCTATCGATGTCCCTTGGACTTTCTGCTTTTTGTTTCTTAAACAAGGCAAATACATCCACATATTACTGTGAATAAATTAGAAAACATAATTAAATTAAAAAACAGAACTAAATGCTTTGGAATATAAATGCCCTTCTATCATTTGAGAATTCCTCTGATCTCAAGTAGAAGATCATTGCCCATTTTCTTCTACTTCTTTTTATTTTATTTTTAGTCAGAGATGGACACAATACCTTTATTTTATTAATTTATTTTTATGTGGTGCTGGGGATGGAACCCAGTGCCTCACGTGTGCTAGGCATGCTCTCTACCACTGAGTCACAACCCCGTCCCAATTAGGTGTTTCCTGAAACCTGGTTTGGGTAAAGTAAAGCCTTCAGCGAGGTGCCAGGAGGCAGCCAGCACTCAGGAGACCAAACCCTACACAGCAGCTGAGGCAGGGAAGCCTCTGGGCCCTTGGACCCAACCATGGTTCCTTTCCTGCTGTGTGAGAGCCCCAGACCTGCAGCCCACCTGCCCCTCCTCTCCCCTGTCCCCTCTACACCTGAGCTGGAGCCAACAAGGACAATACACATATTTCTGATAATAGACTGTCACTGTTGCTTTGAAAATCAAAGGTTCAAAACCCTTTCTGGGGACTCACCAAAGACATGCTTCTGTCCAGAAGTGCTGTGTGCTGCTGGCTGGATGTCCAGACTTCTTTTATTTAGCTTTTTGTCTTCCTGTAACTCCACCTACCCAAGCCTTCAGTTAGGTGAAAACAAAGGTCAAAGTTCACATTAAATTTTTATCTTCCAACCAGTGCAGGGCACACTTCCAGGAGATGATTAGACATGGAAATCAGTTGGAAGGGTGAGAGATTCAAGCCCAATGTGCATTCAGGAGGATTTGATGGCCCAGGGAACATTCCAATGTTCCCAAGTTTCAGAGAGAGAAGAGAGAAAGTGAAACAAGCAAATATGCTGATACTGGAAAAAATAATAACCACCCATGTCTTGGTGGGTGTGGGGAAGGCAGGAGGGAGGGGCATAGCCAGAGGGAAGAGTTTCAAGGAATGGGGCTCTGAGGACACAGACACACCCCCCAATGAGGAGCAAACATCTCCAGAACAGGCAAATATTTCCACCAACTTCCAAACAACCACACCACCTGGAACAGGCCACCAGAGGCATTTCCACACCCTGGGAACCCAGGGAGCCTGCGTGGCCAGAAGGATGGAAAGAAACCCCCCCCCTTCCTCTCACCCCCAGGTCCGAAGCGCATTCATTGTAGCCCAACAGGAAACCCAAACCCCTACTCCCTGGTGTGAAGAGCTGCTGCTTTAGACACCAGTGTGCTACCCCACCCAAGCC
The DNA here is from genome assembly GCF_047511675.1 of Marmota flaviventris. Lineage (NCBI taxonomy): Eukaryota > Metazoa > Chordata > Mammalia > Rodentia > Sciuridae > Marmota > Marmota flaviventris. The sequence goes on along the minus strand of NC_092506.1, from coordinate 9,647,543 downwards.
CCTAATTAGTCTCTCTTCTGACACCCACTTCTTAACAGCAAGGGGCAGGAGAGAGTGGGAGCAGCTCAGCACCCTCACTGTGGGGTTGTGGAGGAAGCAAGGACCAGCCGGATGCCCTCTTCAGGCTCTCAGGAAGACAGGGCCGTGGGGTGAGCACACAGGGGGACTGGAACCACAGCTAGCAGACTCCATCTTAAGGGTCCACAGCGTCACTGTAGATGTGCTATTCCACAGCCCATGCTGCTCCTGTGGACATGGGGCCTCTCTCAGCATCTCCATGCCAATGTCCTCGGGGATGTGTGGGACCCTCCTTACGGACTTTCCCAACCTCATTCTGGAGGGAGAGAGTGGGGGTAGGTTCAGCTGATTCCCTCAGGTCAGGGGAACATTCAAAAATCCCCAAGTATCAGGGGGAAAGGAGAGAAAGTGAAACAAGCAAGTGCTGATACCAATGTCCAGAGCCTCATGGGCAGTCCCCACATCTTTGGGTGGATGACAGTGAACCAAGGGGTCTCATTTTGCGGATGAGTGCCAGCCACTTTTAACAATATCACAGCCCCATGTCCTGAGAAGTAGGATGGGTGGGGGCACTGCTGGCTGAAGGGATGGCAGGTGAGGTGGGCACAGGGACAACTTGGGGTGTGCAGGGTGGTGGTGAATGCAAGTCCACAGTCCTTGTGCAGGACGGTTAGCTCTTCAGCTAATCCCATGTGATCAGTGCCAGAAACTCAGGCCCAGGAGCCACGTGAGAGGAGTCAGCAACCAAGGTGGGTCCAGCTGGAATGCTGCCTGTCCCCAGCTGGTGCTTACAGCAGCTGAGCTGGCCAGGGGGCCAGTGTGCTCCTCCTGGGCAGAGAATGGGGCAGAGTCAGAACCCAGGCCCAGCCTGCTGGGAACACTGGACACCGCATCAAGGAGCTGCAGACCCAGCACTTTGTAGTTTTCATTATTTTGAGATACGTTCCTGCTAAATTGCCAAGGCTGGCCTCAAACTTGAGATCCTCTTCCCTTAGCCTCCTGAGTTGCTGGAATGACTCCTGTATGCTACTGTGTGCAGCTGTGCTAGCCTGGACTAGGAAAGCCTCTACAAAACTTCTACTATTATATGAAAGAGATTTTCCATGGGAGACAATGGGTTATTTTCAAGGCACATCTATCTTTCTGTGTCCATGAGGCTTGAGTACGGGTCTTGGGCTGGGGAGGGGAGGCACTGAGAGTGGCCTGTGAAGGGAGACAGGTCCCTGCTGTAGAAGGCGTGTATCTGGGCCTTGGGGGCTGGGCTCACACTCCATCCACACTCAGCCTGCATTCTGGGCTTCTGGGTGTTGAGCTTCTTCCTTGCCTGCCTCTCTGTGAGGAGAGTTTGGGTCTCTCCAAGCCCCAGAGAACACCCCTGTCCCTCTTCTTCCTTCCATAGTCTTTTCCTCCTAGTTCAAGATGATTCTTGCCTCACCCTTTTGATCTACAAAGTGTTTAGTCTCAGAAACCATGACTTTCTGTTAGAGAAGTTCTAAGCAGGATTGAGTTCAGCCCTATCATGGGAATTAGAAAAGGAAGAAGTTCTTATAATTATAAGAAATGGAACAGTTCCTGGAGGGCATGTTTTATAATTTTGAAAAGGGAGGTTGTGGGGGTTGTGTTCCCCTGTCCCCAGAAAAATTCCCGGCCCTGTATCCTCATGGAGGCATAGGCTCAACCTCAGAGCTCAGCTCCTTTCTGTTCACAGTGCCCTGGCCATGACCTTGGGTGATGGAAGATGAAAGAGAAAATATCTCCTGCTGTCTCAGCCTTGCTGGGGCTTGATCGACAGGCTGACTCAGGCTGGGGGGTAGCAGGTGGTGGACAGGAGGCCTGGCTCTGCTCCAGTCCAAGTCAGGCCCTGAGATGGATCTTGGAGATGCAGGGAGGGAGGCCAAGCCCTCTGAATGTTTTCTCCTTGATGCTGGAAGAAGCTCATACAGGCACAGGGAATTGTGGCCCATCCTGTTCCTTGCACAATGGGTTCCAGGGTCTAGGTCCCAGAGAGGTGCAGTTGAGCTAGAAGGGCAGTGAGGGCAGCCTGGTGGTAAGGTGTGTGGATGGGAATGGGAAGAGGGGGAGTGGGCATGGGGAGGGGGTTGGGGAAGGGAGACCCAGGAGTGCAGAAGAGCAGAGGCCAGAGGGAGCACTAGGTGAGTGGAAGTCGAGGCCCTGGGTGGACCTGGGGGCATAGCTCAGGGAGGGGAGAGAGGGGAGTAAGTGTTGGTGAGGAAGGGCATGTGTGTCTCAGGGACTGGGTATGGGGCAGCAGGGACAGGAGGTGGGGAAGCAGGCAGGAGGCTATGGGGGTCGTGGAAGCAGGAAGGGAACTGCCCTGAATTAAGTTAGTAGACAGGAGATGGAGAAGGAAAGGAATTCCTATCTTCATTCCAGTGCCAGTGAAGACAAAGATAAAACCAATCTACAGCTTCTGCAATAGCCATCACTGAACTGCTTGCAGAACTTGCCTGGACTATGTATCACTTGTATGCATTGTGAACTCACGTGTATGCATTGTGAACTATCTGTTGGTGCAGCGACTTGTGGTAGTGTTGGGGTATTTTTGCTGATGGTGTCATCGGTGGTGCAATTTTTCCAAAAGGAGCCGAGAATTGGCTTGGTGTATCTTCCTCCCTTCTGCTTGTGATGGTCGTTCAGCTAAAATTTGGGGGCCAACAGAGGTGAGGCAAAGAACCTCACCCACCGCTGGTACAAAGTCCTATCCACAGGTGTAGCTGTATGCTGTACCGGTAGTCAATGATGGGTAAGATCCAATTGCAATGGTACCAACCTAAGACAGGAGGCTGTCTTAGTGGACCCAATAGTTTTAATGCACAGTGGAGCCAAACATGGGAGCAATGAACAGGTTAACAGCAGAATACCCACTACACCAGTTAAGCTTTTAAATCTACCAAGAATTGAAAACCATCTCCCAAAATCATGTTTGGGACCTAAACTTTAATGCCCTTCTAGGTATAAACTAGCACATGTGCTAATTCTCTTGTGTTGCTGGCTATATTCTTAACTGTTTGTCTATTGTTATCCATTTGGATGCAACAATCTGAGCTTTTGAACTCTCCACATATTTCTTTTTCCTCAGCCAGTAGGTTATCTAATGCCAAGCGGTTTTGATAATTAGCCACTCGCATCTGGTCTGTTGTGTGGCTAGGAGGTCAAAGGCTATGGCAGTCTGATTAACAATAATTTCTAGTACAGCTTGTAAGTGAATAATTCTATTTAACATGTAAATAGGAGATCTATAGCTCCAATTGTCATTTTGTGCCCACGTAGCTGGAGCATAAGTGGCAATAATCCTCTGGGGATGCCAGTTACCTTCACCCCAAGATTGGTGACCTCCTAAATCAAGTTTCTTTCCAATGGACCTCTTTTTCCTTTCCAAACAGCCATTCATCTATAGCATTCCTCTGGTGGGACAGGTCCTAAATATATGTTTTACCACCTCTTGGTTATAGTGGATTGTCTTGACACATGGTTCACATGATGTCCATGGTTGGAATAGGAGTAGGGCAGAATCCCTTAAGGTTATCAAAGGAAACCAAATTAAATAATAGACTAACATTTTGGTTAACATAGGTTAAACAGCATGAATTAACAAAGCCAAACTAATAACACCAAACAAATTCTAGAAAATTTATATAAGCAAGATAAAAAAGTATAAGTGAAATTTTGTTACCCAGAGTCCAGTGAGTAGATGTTACTGTTATAAAACCAGTAGCAAAAACCAAACAGAGAATTATGTATATATCTAGAAGCAAGGGGTGGCAATACATTATAGTATAAGAACTATCTTAGAAGTTAAAAGAGTTCATTAGGCCTGTGGGAAGTTTATCTTTCACTGTGCATTGATTGGCCAGCCAGTCCTTCCTGTATGGCTGAAACAGGGCTGTAGCCTCCTCAAGCTTTGGCCGTGCATAGACCAGTCAGCTTCTGCTGAGACCCATAGCCAAGTAGGAATGACGCATGGCAATTTCTTTGTCAGCCTACCCAATGTTGCTTAGAGGGAGGACTCTCCATTGTGGAAATGGGCTTGCCTTGGACCCAGGTCATTTGCAGTGACATTGCATGAATGTTTGAGAAAGGTGACCCTGCTCAAAGACCAGGGTGGATCCGGGTTTAGGGAGGATGCTGCTGGATTAGGGTGGGTCCAGGTTTAGGGTGTATCCTTCTGGGAATAGGGAGTATCCTGCTGCCTCAGGTGCCCGCCCGCTCCTTGAGTTCCCGTTGAGTTCTCACGGGATTCAGAGAGTATTTGGTATGCAGAGCCCGGTGGAGTGTGTGGATTTCCCCAGAACATGCGTGTAGAGCCTGTGAGAGTCGGGAATAAAGAGTTGCTGTTTGAATCTACAAGGCTGTGTGGTGGCTCGGTTATTTTGTGCCCAGCCAGACTGCAGCATTTGGTGGCCCATATGGGGAACGTTTAAAGCTTGGAGGTAAGTGAAATTGCTCACCCTTGAGGAAAAGAGAAAGAATGGGTGAGCATTTCAAAAAACAATGTGTTCTTGTTTTGATTTATTTTGTTTTTAGTCCAAGTTGCCTGTCCCTAGAATTTTCTCAGGCAAACTGGGGAAAATGGTTGACTCAAGGTTTGAAGTTGTTGGCCCCCGAGGAAGAGAAATTGTTAGAGGAAGGAGGCACCCCAGTAAGACCAAGAACTGTTAGGACATATGTTGATACAATACAAAAATGTAGCACATGGCTTTTTAAAGACGAGTTGTTAAGTATATCAATGGGACCATCATGGTATCCTGTAGAAGGATTTTTCTTCAACAAGATAGAGATGGCTAGTTCTGTTTAATCAAGTATTCTTTACTTATTAAGTTACATAAGGTAATATATTTAAACATTATGTGTGTTTTCATAAATTGGTAAATGGAAAAAAAATGTTTAATATTGCTTTGTGTCTGTGTCTTTGCTAAAACAAGGTTACTAAGAGTTAATATTCTATCATGTGTAATTTATATACAAAGAATATAAGAAGTTTTAGTTGGGTTTCAATTATAGTATTATAGTACCATAAAAAACATGAAAGTATTTCATCTTATTAAAGTGGAGTAATTTTGGTGGAGGATGGGAAAGGCAGCGGAGCACAACAGACACTAGTATGGCAATATGTAAATCAATGGATGTGTAACTGATGTGATTCTGCAATCTGTGTATGGGGTGAAGGTGGGAGTTCATAACCCACTTGAATCAAAGTGTGGAATATGATATGTCAAGAAATTTGTAATGTTTTGAACAATCAACAATAAAAAATTAAAAAAAAAACAAAATATGGAAGGTAAAACAACTTTCCTGCAAGCTAAAAAATAAAAAGCTTCCTATTTTTAAAATGAATAAACTAAGATGTGGAGAAGCAAAAATAAATAAATAAATAAATAAATAAATAAATAAAGTGGAGTAATTTGTCTAAATTCAAAAATTTTATGAGGGTTGTTTCACAATGTAAATTTTTAAAAAGGGTTAACAGCTAAAAAAGAGATATAAAAAGATTCAAGATGTGGAAATATGTTTTCATATGAAAGTTGAAGAAAAAGAAATGTTTCCAGATGAGATAATCCTGTGTGGTTAAGTGAAAAGTTGTAAAATGCCATTTAAAAAGATTTTGAGGAAACTAGACTTAGTTTAAAAGCTTGAGAAAGGAATAAAGAAGAAAAAGGTATATTTGTACATGGCAGATTGAGACAAAGCTTCTTAATGGAGAAAAAACAAAAAGCCTTTAGTTGAAGGGCAGCCATGTAAACTAACATTAAGCGATTTAAACAGAATCTAAGCCTCGTTTAAAAGAGTGAAGCTGTAGGTGGTGAAAAAGTACATTTAAAAGTACAGTATAGATGATAATTGGAAGGCTTTAAAAGGTTAAATTGAAGGTGGTTAAGATTCCTTCACGACGGAGGAAAGATTGTGTCATTCAAAGCCTAGTTAATCTTAAAAGCATTACTTAAAAAAACCCATAAAAATGGGAAGATAATAGGATAAAAGATATTTGGATAAAGAAGATTAAAATTTTGAAGTGGAAAACTTTAAAGACAGAAATACAGAAAGGTTAAAAAAAGATAGAGAAGATGTATGAAGATAGAAAAGATGTAGGAAGACAAGAATTTTAAACCCACAAAATAGGAAACAAAAGAAAACTAGGAGGAAAAAAAGCAACTAAGGGTGAATGTACAAACCTTAGTGGGGAAAAAACTAGAAGATAGAAATAAGATAGAAAATGGTTGAAAATGTCAAGTAAAGCTATTTCAGATAGAAAATGCAAAAAGCTAAGACAACTATTAGATACAGACATTCAAGATAGAAAAAGGTAGAAGAGAGAAGTTTAAAGTCAAATATTGGATAAAATAGAAGAACAAGGAGATTATTAGAATTTTTTTCAAAAAGCCCATCAACTTTAATTTCTGGTGGTACAGAAATTAGAAGTCTCAGATGAGGGTGTTAAAATTTATAGACAGGAGCCAATTTAGAAAAAGTTAAACTAAAAGAAAATTGGTTTAAAACCACATCAAAAAATTAAAAGGACTAAAGTAATTCTAAAAACTAAGGCAAATGCTTTTGGAAGACTTCAATTTAAAAGGATCTTTAAGTTTCCAAAGGATACATATAGGATATTTTGGAACATCATCCCTGAATAAAAATCAGTTAATGTTTTACTTAACAGGAATCCCATACAATTCACAGGGACAAAGCATAGTTGAAAGAGCTCATCAAACTATTAAAATGTACTTATTAAAGCAAAAAGAGGGAATTGGAAAGGGGTATACATCCTCCAAAGATAAACTTAAAATAACACTTTTTACTCTAAACTTTTTAAATTTGGATTCATCAGGGCTCAGTGCTGCAGAAAGGCATATGTGTCCAAAAAATGTACATAAGCCTAAGGTACTTTGGAAGGATATTCTAACAGGACAATGGAAAGGTCCTGACACAGTGATTGTCTGGAGTTGGGGTTCTGTTTGTGTGTTTCCACAGGGAGAACAGCAGCCAATTTGGATTCCAGAGAGACTAACCAAAGCAATTTCTACAGATCAAAAAGAAGATGATTTGACTCAAATCCATAACAGCTGATATCCAGAGCTCCAGCTTGGCTATTCTTACATCTGTGACAGTGATTAACCAGGATGCTTTTTTCAATATCTATTTTATTATTGCATTTTCCCACATCATAAAGTTCTATTTTATTTTTTGAGCTCATACAAACCTAGGTTAATGTTTTTCTGATCAGTTTTATTTTTTGACTGTGGAGTTTTTAAACATTGCAATGGAGATTTCACCTAGGTAAAGCTACAAGGCCTTTACTATTGTCTTATGTGTTGTACGTTTGTATGCACTCTTGTGTTTTGTGTTGTATGTCTGTATGTGCGTATGTCCATATTTCATACATGAGGAGCACTCATGAGAAAATGGATCCGAATTTTTTTTATTCACGTGATTTAAATGGTTTAATTTAAATTAGGTAAACAGCTATTAAGGATTGTTTTTAAAGGAGGTTAACAGATTTGTTTGTTTACTTTCACCTTTCCTTTTCATTATATTTAATAATTCTGTTCAGGATAATGTCTCCTTAGCATCATTGCCAGAATTCCTATCTTCATCCCAGTGCCGGTGAAGACAAAGATAAAACCAAACTATAGCTTCTATGATAGCTATCACAGTAAACTGTATAAACTGATGCATCAATGAATATAACTCAACAAGTAATGCTCAATCAAGGAGTCGATTTACTTTGGGAGGAAATGGACATATTGATAGACTCCTCCGCTTTGAACTGCTTGCAGAACTTGCCTGGACTATGTATCACTTGTATACGTTGTGAACTATCATTTGGTGCAGCGAATTGTGGTAGTGCTGGCATATCTTTGCTGATGGTGTCACCAGTGATGCAATTTTTCCAAAGGAGCCATCAATTGGCTTGGTGTCGTGGCATTTCTGTATCCTCCTCCCTTCTGCTAGTGATGGTCTAAAATTTGGGGGCCAACAGAGGTGAGGCAAAGAACCTCACACCCCCACTGGCACCAAGGCCAAATTTTGGGGCCAACAGAGGTGAGGCAAAGAACCTCACCCCCCCCCACTGGTGCATAGGCCTATCCACAAGTATGGCTATATGCTGGACCGGTAGTCAGTGACGGGTATGATCCAATTGCAGTGGTATCAACCTAAGTCAGGAGGCTGACGCCTAGAGGTCAGTTCATTCGATGACGGGTAAGAACCATATGTTGAATTGGACAACCTAACAGGCACAGTCCCTAAGCCTCATTGCTTGTTGTTTAATTAATCAGAAGGGGGGAGATGCTGAGAGCCATAGCCAAGTAGGAATGACGCATGGCAATTTCTTTGTCAGCCTACCCAATGTTGCTTAGAGGGAGGACTCTCCATTGTGAAAATGGCTTTGCCTTGGACCCAGGTCATTTGCAGTGACATTGCATGAATGTTTGAGAAAGGTGACCCTGCTCAAGGACCAGGGTGGATCAGGGTTTAGGGAGGATCCTGCTGGATTAGGGTGGGTCCAGGTTTAGGGTGTATCCTTCTGGGAATAGGGAGTATCCTGCTGCCTCAAGCACCTACTCCTTGGGTTTAGGGCAGTTCCAGGTTTAAGGTGGACCCTGCTGGGAATAGGGCGTATCCTGCTACCTCAGGATACCTAGTAAGAATAGTGTTAGGAGAATAAGATAAATGTATCCACAATAATGGACCTTCTTGCCAAAATACTCCTGTAGGAATATTTCTGCTGGGAATAGGGTGTATTTCTGCCTCAGGCGCCCGCCCGCTCCTTGAGTTCCAATTGAGTTCTCGCAGGATTCAGAGAGTATTTGGTATGCAGAGCCCGGTGGAGTGTGTGGATTTCCCCAGAACGTGCGTGTAGAGCCAGTGAGAGTCGGGAATAAAGAGTTGCTGTTTGAATCTACAAGGCTGTGTGGTGGCTCGGTTATTTTGTGCCCAGCCAGACTGCGGCAAGCTTCCAGAGTGACTGGAGCAGGGCTGTTGTCCTTCTGATCCTCAAGCTTCTCTGGTACTCCTTTTTCTTTGGAATGGTCAGCTTCAAGGGCATAGCAACATCTGGAGCGCATGCCATCCACAGCTGCAGGCATGAGTCTGGTGTAGTGAATCCAGGACCTATCTCTGCAAACTTTACTGCAGTTGGGGTGAATAAAACAACAGTGAAAGGGCCCTTCCAAAGAAGTTCAGGGGTTGAATATTTCATTCTTTGACCCAGACTCAATCTCCAGGCTTGAAGGAGTGTGCATCTGTGGTCAAATTTAGTGGCAATCTTTCCCTAACCCATTGGTTGTGAACCTGTAAAGTTTTCCCTAAGGCCTGAAGCTGTCATCTCAGGGTTAATTTTCCTACCTCTCTTAAGTCTCCCTGGAGTCCCCTAATAAGAGGGGGGGCTCCCATATATTATTTCAAAAGAAAAGAATCCAGTCCTCCTAGTGTATCTAATCCTCAGCAGTATAATAGGGAGAAGTTCATCACAATGTAACTGAGTCTCCTGACATAGCTTACCCAATTGAGCCTTAAAGTCCTGTTCATCCTTTTAACTTTACCAGAACTCTGCAGCCTATAAACAGTATGTAACTTCCATCTGATGTTTAAACTCTTGATCAGTAATCGTATCAATTCTGCCCAAAAGCTGGCTTGTTTTCTGAGCCAATAGTTATTGGGACACCAAATCTGGGAATAATTTCCCAGAGATGCATCCTAGTATCTCCCTAGCCTTTTCAGTGCAGGTGGGAAAGGCTTCCATCCATCAGAATATGAACACATAAAAACCAAAAGTTATTTATAGCCCCGTGAACATGGTAGTTCAGTGAAGTTTACTTCCAAGCCTTCAAAAGGTGCTCCTCCTATAGTTTGGATTCCTGGTGGGAGCTTTGGCCCCTGACAAGGATTGTTGTGAGCACAAACCTCACATTGTTTGCAGATCATCCAGGTGTTGCTTGTGAGCTGGGGGACATATAAATGTCAACTCAGAACTGTCTCAAGTGCTGTATGTCCAAATGTATTCCTGTGGAACTGTCTGATAAAAGCTGGGGCTAGAATCTCCAGAATGGCTATTCCGGCCATCAGAAAATCTCCACTCTCCACCTGGGAGAAAGTTTTCTTTTTCAGTCTTAAATCACTTACTTTAATGTTTGGAGTGTGTTGGCTCCCATTCTGTTAGCTAGTCAGCCAGGCAGAAGGGCAGCATTTAAACCTGGGACTGGATTTTCTTTCCGTTTCTTGCAGACAGCTAACCTGGCCTCTCTGTCAGCTCTCTAGTTGCCCTCAGAAACCATAGTGTTTCCCTTCTGATGACCTTGGCAACATATAATCACAGCCTTCTTGGGAGCCCACAGTGCATCCAAAAGTTTAAGAATTTCTTGCCCATGCATCATGTCCCTTTTCTTTTCTCTCCTGAGTTAATTAGCCTACATAAGGCCATATGAACAAGAAGGGTAGTGAACCCATATTTTGAGTCTATGTAAATATCCACACAGATTCCTGCTGTCAACTGAGGTGCTCGAGTCAAAGCAATAAGTTTTAGTTTTTGAGCTGAAGTTCCCTGAGGCAGAGGTTCTGCCTTGACAATGGAGTCCAGAGTGACCATTGCATATCCAGCAAAACATACCTCATCTTTTATAAAACTGCTTCCATCTGTGAAGCAGTTTGTATCAGTGTCCTTGAGAGGTCTGGTCTGCTGGAGAACACTTCACCCATGACCTCAACACATTTGTGATCAGGTTTTCCAGGTCCAAATGGGCAGCAAACTTGCTGAGTTTAGAGTTCTGATGACCTCAATGCAGATACATGGGTTTTCACATAACATGCCCTGATATTTGATCATTCTTTTATTAGTCAACCCATAGTGTCCTTTATATTTTAACAATGTCAAAATTGAATGAGTAACTCTGATAACCAATTCTTGTCCCATGGCCAGTTTATCATCTTCCAAGGCCAGAAGAGCTGTGGCTGCAAGGGCTCAAAAAAAAAAAAAAAAAAAAAAAAAAAGTGGCCAGCCCTGGGTTACAGAGTCCAGCTGTTTGGACAAATAGGCCACTGGATGGTGCCAAGTCCCCATCATCTGAGTCAAAACTCTCACAGCCACTCCAGACTGATCATGGACATACAGAAAGAAAGGCTTTGTGAGGTCAGGGAGCCCTAATCCAGGTGCACTGGTGAGTGCTTGTTGAATGTCCTCAAAGGCCTTTTGCTTAGTTGGCCCCCACATCAGAAGATCTCATTCTCCCCCCTTTGTGGCTTCTTAAAGGGGTTTTTCCATGACTGAAAAGTTAGGGATCCATATATGGCTGAACCCAGTAGCCCCAAGAATTCTCTAGTCTGATGGCAGGTTGAAGGGACTGGAATTGAGCAGATTTTGAGGCCCAGTTGTTGTTCTGTTCTGTTGTTAAGTAAGATGGTAACCAAGGTATTTGACGTTTTGTCTTGATAGATATAGGCTTTTAAGTCAGAGTCCAGTGCTGTCCCAAGGATGGTGTATTGAAGTCCCTGGGAGGAACTGTAATTTAGGGAAGGGAGGCATACATAGAGCCTCAGACGCTTTAAGATGCAGGATTTGTTTTTTGTTGTTGTTTTCTCCTAGTGAAGGATCTTGGCTGTTAGGATTCTTCAACTCTTAAATATAATGTAAATACTAGCAGAGACTGATGACCTGAGACATTATTTGTATAAAAGACACCTATGTAAATCTTACCATGGGTCATCTATCAAGGTTGGAGGGCAACGGTGTGGTCCCATGCAGGTCCCAGTGTGGCAGCCACATTGTTTGTGCCTACCTAGGTGTTTCTCTTTGTTTGCATGGCTTTATCCTCCTGCCAGGTGGGAGCCTGCTCTAATTGTATATAGTGACTGCCCCACTTGTGTTTTTGTTCAGTATGCCTGGGTGCATGGGGCTCTGTGGCCCTTCCTGTTGGTGGCTCACAGCGTGTGGCTTGGAGCCAGGGTGGCATGTCCTTTTGGAGTAAGCACCCTATGGCCCACTATTGGCTGTCAACATGAACATATTCCGGTTCATTTGAGGGCTTGCAGCAGCTGAGCCCTCTTGAGGCGCTTGGTCCCATGTAATCAGATGCAGATGTATGTGTCTATGGGACCCCTGCCATATTCGTCAATCATCAACTTCCCAGCAAGTGGGAAGAAACTGAAAGGAGGGGCTGGGGCCCAAACATTCATTCCTTCTCTGTTCGAGGCTTAGCATTTGAACATGGCAGTGGGTACTTGTCTGCTGGGGCCACTGGAGGCTTCCCCTTTTGTCTGGCCATGCTTTTTTTCCTTATAAACATTTGGACCATTGGCTTTGTTCTAGTAAGATGCCCCTTTGAGTGAACTCTGGGTTTGTGGTGAGGGTAGCTGTAAGGAGATCCATCCTCCTTTTTATCTTTCTGGTCTGCCTGTCTTTGAGTCTCTGGATCTTGATTGATGAAAACAGTGGTGGCCACCTTAATCAACTCAGGGTACACTTCTCAGTAAAGTCCTCTAGGATTGTAATTTTTGGCAAATGGTTCTCTGAGCCTGTCCCACAAAGGCTGCATTGATCACCTGTTGCTTGCGCCTGTTCATTTCTTCACTGACAAACTTGCACTGTGGCTGCAATGTTTGTATGGTGCCCCTCCTCTCCCGGGCACCTCTGGGCAGGGAGAGGGGCAGCAGTGGTGGTGGCCTGGCCATTTAGTTCTGAGTCAGTTGGGCACATCTCTTTTGATCATTGCTCCCAGTTTCATAGGGCAGAGGGGTCTTAGTTAGATGTGGGGCCGAGAGAAATGTTCAGAGCTATCGAGGGTGCGAGAGGGAGATGCTGGAGCATCAGGAGGCTTATCTCAGCTCTGTTTGTCTGAAGATGCGCTCGGCTTAGGCTAGGGCTCAGGGCTGGCTCTGATTCCTTCTAACTCTTGGGCACAGACAGTGTGTTTTGTTCTCTCTCTCTCTTTTTTCTATTCTTTTAGACTTTCTATGAGGGCTTCTTGACATCTCTTTATCTTTAGATCTTCTTCTTTGTTGGGGCCCATCCTAGGTCTGGATAATGGGCTGCATCAGATCAGTCATGGCCCAGGGTTTCTCCGTGTAGGAGGGAGTATGATTTTTCCAGCTTATGAGCACAATGGTGGTGAAAGGCTGGCACACAAAACTGCCTTTTCTCCCTCAGGTGTTTTCCTCTGGTTAATATGGGCAGGTCCTTTAGTCCCTTGCAGGGGCATCTGGAGAGTTCTCATCTGAGTTGTGGCTCTAGTCTTGGGACATGAAAGTGCTTTTGGCCTTAGGAAGCCTTTGGCTCTGAGGACATCACAGAGGAAGGAATAGCCAGTATTGGGGGGCCATCATTTGTTGCCTCTGAGGACAAGGGGGCTAGGGGACAGTTTGTTGTCCCTGTGGTCTTGGCAAAGTTGGGTAGAGTGGCACATAAGGTCCTGGGTCCTCTTCTGGCTCACGGGAAAACTGTTTCCTTTCCTGTCTTTCGTAGTCAGGTTTTCTGTTTAGCTGCTTTCCGCTGGGTCTTAGAGACCACTATGCACCTGGCTAACATCAGCTTGGACTGTCCATCTAGACAGGCTCTCAATCAAGGGGGCTGTTTCTGTACTATCTCTTGCCAGCAATCAATATAAGAGAATTGGTTCAGGGGTTCCAACAACAATCAAATGGACCTTGGCAATGACTCTCTCATCTAAAGGTCCTTCTGGTGGCCAGCCCACATCTTGGGTGAGCCACTGCAACATTTGTGGAGTGAGTCTCACCCCACAGTTACCAGGAAAACCTTCCTAAAGGTTTCTAACACACATTTCAGATGGCTCAGTTTCCTTAGTGTGCCTCCCATGTTCCACCCTGCATCAGTGTCACACAGTTAGAACAAAACACACTTAGGACAAGACTCGCTTTGTCCATCTCCGGCCGCTCCCCTCATGGGGACTTAGGGCCCTCTTAGCCTTGCAGGTCGGTATCAGCCCCGACCTGGAGCTTTCACCTAGACATTGGTTGGTGAAATTCCGCCATAGACTGTATGAGGTGCCACGGAACCGCAGATCAGGACTCTGCATTTGCTTCGGCCCTCGGGTTGGGTCACAACCCTTCCCTTTGTCCATCTCATTCACACACTTTCATACAGACATGGCCAGAACAAAATTTCTATACCGCCCCAATTCCAACAATTCCAAACCAAACTAAAAGGGCACCACTGTTTCCCCTCCTGCTCGCTGACCCCGATCAGGGGCTACTCAGGCGACTCCCTGTTTCAGCTCCAACCACTTTGGAGGGGTACTTGGGACCCAACGGAGGTTGATCAAGGCTCTCTTCCACCCACTTAGGCCTCAAAGGGGAAGTCAGGTGGGCTGCAAAACCAAATGGACCTGGGTCCTACCTGTTCAGCCGGGCGGTGCTCCAAAACCCTAATTCTGATTCCTGCTGCCTTTGGGTTCTGTTGTGCTCCGAGGTGGCAGCCCCAGGGCCCTGGGTGAGTTGATCATCCTTCAGGCCAAGAGTGGCCTGGGTGCACCAAGGGAACCGCTGTCCCCCCACCACCCCAGGGAAGCTGGTCTCCGGAGACAAGAGAGGCAGAATAGCCTTCCTTACCTCCTCTGTCCCATCTGAGTTGCTAAAAATGTTGTAGGGACAAATGAGGCAAGGCACAGAAGATAGCAGGAAACAGTTTTATTTGGCTGCAGCCAGGTTCAGAGGGCACAGCTTTTGCTGTAATCAATCAATCCCCTGAACCCCGAGTTCAGGGAGTTTCAGAGTTTTATACCCAGTGTGTAAAGGGAGGGGCTCAGAAGTTCACTGTCTGCAGAAATTCACATAAAAGCAGCTTTTTCTTTCACTGTTCTGGGCAAGTTAACACTTCAAGGACAACACCTGAGAAGGGGAGAGCTTCTTTTTCCCTTTCTTTCCTCCCCCTGCCAGCTGTTACCATGTAGCCCAATTGTAACTTATCTTAAAAACGTAGACATCTCTGTGAAGCCCCAGCTCAAGGCCAGAGGCCTTGTTTGCACATTTCTTCAAGGTACTATACTGGATATGTTTGTGAAAAACTATAAGGGGGTGTCCAGCACCTGGAGTGCTGGTATCTTCTCCACTAGTAGCCAAGTAAATAGGGTGACATGAAAATAGGAAGTTTATCTACAATGGACTCTTTTGCTGACAGTCTTAAAATCAGCCATGGTGAAGAGGGCCTTTTTTGTGGAGAAAGGGGGTGCCACTTCATGATGAGCTGGGCTGAGAGTCCTCTATAGAAGGTGAGGTAGCCTTCCTCCTGGAACACCAGGCAGCTGTCTGGAAGAAGGACTTGTACTTGGTTCCCTCCTCCTGGAGCCAAGTTCTAATGACCTCGTGTGGATAAGCAATGCAGGAGGCACATCCCTTAGAAAGAGCAGCAGCTGCCATGAGTCCAAAAAAAACTTGTGGAATGTTGGAGTCTGTAAACAAGTCAAAATAACACCTGGCATTTTGCCAGGGGAATGTTAGAGTTCGTAAACAAGTCTGGATGGTGCCTGGCAAAATGCCAGAGGGAGTGGTTTGAGAAGTAACAAAACCGAGCCATTAAGTGTAGAGATTCCTGATTGGTTGACTGATGTATCTAGTTTATGCTAATTAGATAAGCTGTGTGGAATGTATAAATACTGCTCCTGTCCTGCAATAAGCGGCTCCCACTCCTGCTGTATCAATGTACACAAGTTGTTCATCACCCCCCGGTTATTTTGCTGCAGCCGGACTGCGGCAGTGGAATTTTTCTCAGTTCCACTTGTGGAAGAGGCTAATGGATCTTCTTTCAGATACTTCTTTAAACTGTCATAAATAGCAAAACAGATGATAGTTTCTGAGATTCCGGCATATGAGGCAGTTAGTCCTCTATAGAAGCCACGGACGCCCTCTGTCTGGTAAACATATCCAGTGCACCGGAGTGTGTTCATCTGCTTGGAGCCCCTTATTTTTCCCTCTAGCTGCATCCGAGTTTTAGCCATCTATATAGGATTCATTAAGGAATTTGTGACAAAAGCTGCAGAACCAGCTGAGAAAATATGCACAATATTGCTATTAGGCACGAAAATGTCATTAAATTGCTCTTTGGAGTAACATGCAAAGTACACAGCCCTTGACGGTGCCACTCCAACCAAATTTGGACCCAATCCTCTAAAGAGTGACTTTGGTCCTTCCTTCTCCAAGATGGACTTCAGAACCTGTAGGAGTCCAGGTGTCACCAAGTCGGTCTCACCATTACAGCTCCATTAATGGTAGTAAAAGATACCATCACAGACATTTCTGAGGATCGTTAGGGATCATGGAATTATTTGCAAACTTTTGTTCCAATATGATGGCAAACCTAGAAGAAAAGGGAAGATTTACAGACACAGACAACCTACCAAATTTGAATGAAGAAGATAAAATAAACCTTAGCAGACCAATAACAAGCAACAAGACTGAGCAGTAATAAAAAGCTTTTCCCAAAAAGAAAAGTCCAGAAACCGATGAATTCCGAGCTGTGTTCAACCAGACCTTTTAGTTTTAATTGTATTGTTTTTTATTTGTTCTTTTTAGTCATACATAACAGTAGAATGCATTTTGACATATCATACATACATGGAGTACAACTTCCTATTTTTGTGGTTGTACATGATGTGGAGTTACACTAGTTGTGTATTCATATATGAACAAAAGAAAGTTATGTATGATTCATTCTATTCACTTTGCATTCTCATTCCTCCTCCATTGCTCCCACTCTCCCCTGTCCAATCTAGTAATTCTTAATTCCTCCTTTCTCCACCCAACCCCTTCCTATTGTGAGCCAGCATCCACATATTGGAGAGAATGTTCAGCCTTTGGATTTTGGGAATGGCTTGTTTCACTTAGCATGATAATCTCCAGTTCCATCCATTTCCAAGCAAATTCCATAATTTTATTCTTTTTTATGGAAGAGTAGTATTCCATTGTATATACACCACATTTTAAAATGTATTCATCTGTTAAAGGGAACCTAGGGTTGTTCTATAGCTGAGTTATTGTGAATTGAACTGTTATGAACATAGATATGGCATATTGCTATGGTATGCTGATTTTTTATATATGACAGTGAAATGCATTACAATTCTTATTACACATAGAGAGCACAATTTTTCATATCTCTGATTATATACAAAGTATATTCATGCCAATTTGTGTCTTCATACCTGTACTTTGGATAATAATGATCATCACATTTCACTATCATTAATAATCCCATGCCACTTCCCTTCCCCTCCAACTCCTCTGCCCTATTTAGAGTTTTCTCCCTCTTCCTATCCCACTATGAACCAGCCTCCTTATATCAAAGAAAATATTCAGCATTTGGTTTTTTGGGATTGGCTAACTTCACTTAGCATTATCTTCTCTAACTCCATCCATTTACTTGCAAATGCCATGATTTTATTCCCTTTTGTTGCTGAGTAATATTCCATTGTGTATATATGCTACATTTTTTTTCATTCATTCATCTAATTGAAGGGCATCTAGGTTGGCTCTACAGTTAGATATTGTGAATTGTGCTGCTATAAGCATTGATGTGGCTGTGTCCCTGTAGTATGCTGTTTTTAGGTCCTTTGGGTATAGACCGAGGAAAGGGTTAGCTGGGTCAAAAGGTGGTTCCATTCCCAATTTTCCAAGAAACCTCCATACTGTTTTTCTTATTGGCTGCCCCAATTTGCAGTCCCACCAACAGTGTATGAATGTGTACTTTTTCCCCACATCCTCACCAACACATACTGTTGTTTGTTTTCATAATAGCTGCCATTCTGACTGGAGTGAGATGAAATATTAGAGTGGTTTTGATTTGCATTTCTCTAATTGCTAGAGATGTTGAACATATTTTTCATATATTTGTTGATTGATTGTATGTCCTCTGCTGAGAAGTGTCTGTTCAGGCCCTTGGCTCATTGATTGATTGGGTATTTGTTTTTTTAGTGCTTAGCTCATTGAGTTATTTATATACCCTAGAAATTAGTGCTCTATCAGATGTGTGAAGGGTAAAGATTTGCTCCCAAGATGTAGGCTGTCTATTCACCTCACAGATTGTTTCTTTGCTGAGAAGAATTTTTTTAGTTTGATTCCATCCCATTTATTGATTCTTGATTTTCATTATTGCACTATAGGAGTTTTATTAAGGAAGTTGGGGCCTAATACCACATGATGGCGATTAGGGCGTACTTTTTCTTCTGTTAGCCACAGGGTCTTTGGTTCAATTCCTAGGTCCTTGATCACCTTTGAGTTGAGTTTTTTGCATGGTGAGAGATAGGGGTTTAATTTCATTTTGTTGCATATGGATTGCCAGTTTTCCTGGCACCATTTGTTGAAGAGGTTATCTTTTCTCCAATGCATGTTTTTGGCACCTTTGTCTAATATAAGGTGATTGTTATTTTGTGGGTTAGTCTCTGTGTCTTCTATTCTTTACCATTGGTCTACCAGTCTGTTTTGGTGCCAATACCATGCTGTTTTTGTTACTATTGCTCTGTAGTATAGTTTAAGGTCTGGTATAGTGATGCCACCTGCTTCATTCTTCCTGCTAAGGACTGCTTTAGCTATTCTGGGTCTCTTATTTTTCCAGATGAATGTCATGGTTGATTTTTCTATTTCTATGAGAAATGTCATTGTAATTTTGATTGGAATTTCATTAAATCTGTATAGTGCTTTTGGAAGTATGATCATTTTGATAATATTAATTCTGCCTATCCAAGATCAAGGTAGATCTTTCCATCTTCTAAGGTATTCTTTGACTTCTTTCTTTAGGGTTCTGTAATTTTCGTTATATAAATCTTTTACCTCTTTTGTTAAGTTGATTCCCAAGTATCTTATTTTTTTGAGGCTATTGTAAATGAGGTAGTTTTTCTAATTTATCTTTCTGAGGAATTGTCACTGATATAGAGAAATACTTTTGATTTATGAGTGTTGATTTTATATCCTGCCACTTTGCTGAATTTATTTACTAGTTCTAGATATTGAATCATATCATCAGCAAATAGTACCAATTTGAATTTTTTCCCCCATGTGTATCCCTTTAATTTCTTTCATCTGTCTGATTGCTCTCGCTAGTGTTTTAAGAACTATGTTAAATAGAAATGGTGAATGAGGGCATCCCTGTCTTGTTCCTGTTTTTGGAATTTCTTTTTTTTAATTTTTATTTTTTTTCTGTTTTTGGAATTTCAATTCAACTTCAATATTTCTCCATTTAGAATGATGTTGGCCTGGGGCTTAGCATAGATAGTCTTTATGATGTCGAGATATGTTCCTGTCATCCCTAGTTTTTCTAGTGTTTTGATCATGAAGGGATGCTGTATTTTGTCAAATGCTTTTTCTACATCTATTGAGATGATCATATGATTCATATCTTTAAGTCTATCTATGTGATGAACTACATTTATTGATTTCTGTATGTTGAACCAACCTTGCATCTGTGGGATGAATCCCACTTGATTGTGGTGTACGATCTTTTTGATGTTTTTGTATTCAATTTTCCAGAATTTTATTGAAAATTTTTGCATCTATGTTCACTAGAGATATTGGTCTAAAGTTTTCTTTTTTTGATGTGTCCGTCTGGTTTTGGAATCAGAGTGATATTGGCCTCATAGAATAAGTTGGAAGTGCTACCTCCTTTTCTATTTCCTGAAATAAATTGGAGAGTATTGGTACTAGTTCTTCTTTAAAGGTCTTGTGAAACTTGGCTATGTATCCATCCAGTCCTCAGCTTTTCTTAGTTGGTAGACTTTTGCTGAAGTCTTCTATTTTGTCATTTGAAATTGATCTGTTGAATTGTGTATATCATCCTGATTCAATTTAGGCAAATTATATGACTAGAAATTTGTCAATGCCTTTGATATTTTCTATTTTATTGGAGTGCAAGTTTTCAAAATAATTTCTAATTATGTTCTGTATTTCTGTACTGTCTGTTGTGATATTTCCTTTTTCATCACATATGTTAGTGATTTGAGTTTTCTTTCTCCATCTCTTCATTAGCTTTCTAAGGATCTATCAACTTTATTTATTTTTTCAAAGAACAAAACTTTTTGTTCTGTCTTTTTTGTTGTTTCTTTTGTTTCAATTTCATTGATTTCAGCTCTAAGTTTAATTATTTCCTGTCTTGTACTGCTTTTAGTGTTTATTTTTTCTTCTTTTTCTAGGGCTTTGAGATGTAATGTTAAGTCATTTATCTGTTGATTTTTTCTTTTTTTAAGGAATGAACTTTATGCAAGTAACTTTCCTCTTAGAGCTGCTTCCATAGTGTCCCACAGATTTTGATATGTTGTATCTGTGTTCTCATTCACTTCTAAAACTTTTAAAATCTTTTCCTTGATGTCTTTTTTAACCCATTGTTCAATCATTAACATATTATTTAGTCTGCAGGTGTTGGAGTGGATTTTATTTCTTATTTTATCATTGGTTTCTAATTTCATTTCATCTAATCTGATAGAATTCAGGGTAGTATCTCTACATTTTTATATTTTCCAAGAGTTGCTTTGTGGCATAATATATGGTCTATTTTAGTGAAGGATCCATGTGCTTCTGAGAAGAAAGTTTATTTTCTCCTTGAAGGATGAAATATTCTATATATGTCAGTTAAGTTTAAGTTATTGATTGTATTATTGAGTTCTATAGTTTATTTGTTCAGCTTTTGTTTGGAAAATCTATGTAGTGATGAAAGAGATGTGTTAAAGTCACACAATATTATTGTGTTGTGGTCTATTTGACTCTTGAAGTTTAGAAGAGTTTGTTTGATGAACATAGATGCTCCATTGTTTGGGTCATATATATTTATACTTATTAAGTCTTGTTTGTGTATGGTTCCCTTGAGCAGTATGTAGTGTCCTTCTTTATCCTTTTTAATTGACTTTAGTTTGAAGTCTGCTTTCTTTGATATGAGGCTGGAAACCCCTGCTTGCTTCCACAGTCCATGTGAGTGGTATAATTTCTCCCAACTCTTCACCTTCAGTCTGTGGATGTCTTTTTCTGAGATGAGTCTCTTGGAGGCATCATATTTTTGGATCTTTTTAATATCCAATCTGCTAGTCTATGTCTATTGATTTGTGAGTTTAGTGTATTAACATTTAGGGTTATTATTGAGACATGATTTGCATTCCCAGTCATTTTTATTTTTGGTATTTAACATAACTTGTTTTCTCCTCTGAGTAGATTTTCCTTTAATGTAATACCTCCTTCTGATGATTTTCATCATTGTTTTTATTTCCTCTTCTTGGAATATTTTGCTGAGGATGTTCTGTAGTGCAGGCTTTCTAATTGTAAATTATTTTAACTTTTGTTTATCATGGAAGGTTTCTATTTCATCATCAAATCTAAAACTTAGTTTTGCTGGATATAAGATTCTTGATTGGCATCCATTTTCTTTCAGAGCTTGGTATATGTTGTTTTACAATCTCCTGGTTTTGAGGGTCTGTGTTGAAAAATCTGCTGAGATACAAATTGGTCTTTCCTGATATGCGATCTGTTTTCTCTCTCTTGCAGCTTTTAAGATTCTATGATTATTCTGTATGCTAGGCATTTTCAGTATAATGTGCCTTGGTATAGATCTGTTTGTAATTTTGTACATTTGGTGTCCTGTAAGACTCTTGTATTTTATTTTTTCCAATTCATTCTTCATGCATGAGAAATTTTCTGATATTGTCTCATTGAAGAGGTTGTGAATTCCTTTGATTTGAAATTTTGTACTTTCCTCTATCCCAATAACTCTTATATTTGGTCTTTCAATGCTGTCCCATAATTCTTGGATGTTCTGTTCATGGTTTCTAACTGTCTTCACTGTGTGATCAACTGTATTTTCCAGGTTTTATACTTTATTTTCATCATCTGATGTTCTTTCTTCCAAGTGATCTAGTCTGTTGGTTATGCTTTCTATTGAGTTTTTTATTTGATTTACATATCCTTTATTTGAAGGATTTATGACTGTTTTTCTTTCAGAGTCTCTCTCTCTCTCTCTCTCTCTTTTGAAGTAATCTTTTGTTACCTGTGTTTTCTCTCTTATCTCATTGTTGGAGTGATCAATTTTTGCCTGTATTTGCTCATTTAGGTCATTCTTTAGTTCACAGATCATTTTAATTATGAACCTTCTGGATTCTTTCTATGACATTTCATCAACTTTGCTGTCTGTGGGTTCTGTTATTATAGTTTCCTGGTTTGTTTGGGGCACTTTCCTCCCTTGTCTTTTCATGTTGTCTATGTGTCTTCCTTTCTTGCAGTGTGGATCTGAGGTATTACAGTTTCTTCTCCATATTCATATAGTACTGTGCAGATTGTCTCTATCTCACTTTGATGTTGGTCTTCCAGACCCTGCTGGTTTCCCTCAATGAACACTACTGCATTCTGATTCTGGTTCCTGTGCAAGTTGGTGTGGGTGGTTCTGGGTCACTGGGTTTGACCTCCTTCAGTGGTCAGCCCATCGGAAGGGGCAGTCCTTCACCAGAGCCTAAACTCTGGTGGTGTCTGCCCTGCCAGGGGAGGGGTGAAGAGAGCCTGCTAAGCATCTGGGACCCACACACCTGGTGTTGGTTGATCTGGTCCACAGGACTTGATCTCCCTCAGTAGTCTCTGGTATGCTGATTTTTAAGTTCTTTGGGTATATGTCAAGAAGTGGGATAACTGGGTCAAATGGTGGTTCCATTCCAAGTTTTCTGAGGGATCTCCATACTGCTTTGCAGAGTGGTTGCACCAATTTGCAATGTATGAGTGTACATTTGTCCCCATATCTTCTCCAACATTTATTGTTAATTGTATTCTTGATAATTGCCATTCTAACTAGAGAAAGAAGAAATCTCAGTGTAGTTTTATTTTGCATTTTTCTAATTGCTAGAGACGTTGAACATTTTTTGACCACTCATATTTCTTCTTCTGTACAGTGTCTGTTCAATTTCTGTAGCACATTTATTGATTGGGTTATTTGGATTTTTGGTGTTAAGTTTTTTGAGTTCTCTATATATCTAGAAGATTAATGTTTTATCTGAGGTAAAGGTGACAAAGATTTTTTCCCATTCTGTATGCTCTCCCTTCATGTTATTGATTATTTGCTTTGCTGTAAAGAAATTTTTAGTTTGACACAATCCCATTGTTGATTCTTGATTTTAATTCTTATGCTTTATGAGTCTTTTCAAGGGATTTGGTTCCTAAGCCAACATGATTCAGATTTGGGCCTACTTTTTCTCTCATAGGAGCAAGATCTCTGGTCTAATGCATAGATCCTTGATCCACTTTGAGTTGAGTTTTGTGCTGGGTGAGAGGTAGGAGTTTATTTTCATTTTGCTACAATGATTTTCAGTTTTTTCAGCAACACTTTTTGAAGAGGCTATCTTTTCTTGAATGTATTTTTATGGTGCCTTTGTATAATATGAGATAACTGTATTTATATGGATTTGTCTCTGGTAAGCCAGACTTTTCAAGAAAGAAGTGGTGCCAATATCTCTTGAATAATTTTATAAAACCAAAAGGGGAACACTCCACAGTTTATTCCATAAAACCAATATCACCCTGATACCAAACCCAGGTAAATACACATCAAAGAAAGAAAATTTCAGACCAATATTCTTGATGAATAAGAATTCAAAAACCCTCATTGAAATATTAGTAATTATTCTTCAAAAACACAGTTAAGAAAATTGAACATAATGATTCTATGGATTTCATCTCAGAGATTTAAGAATCATTCAACAAATGCAAAACAATAAATGTAACTCAACACATGAGAAATAAGAACAAAAATCATATGATTATCAATTTAGATGCATAAAAAATATTTGAAAAAATAAAGCACCCATTCATTTTAAAAACAGTGAAGAAAATAAAGATAGAAGGAACTTACCTAAACATCATACATGTATACATAACAAATCAAAAACCAACATCATATGGAATGGGGAAAAATTAGAAGCATTTTTTTTCTAAAATCAGATCAAGACAAGGATGTCAAATCTCACCATTCCTGTTCAATAAAATACTTGAAATTTTAGCTGGAGCAATTAGCGAAGAAAAAAATTAAAAATTTCTTATTTTTTTCCTCAAAGGAAATCTAAACAAAAAGTGTAATACTGGTGAATCATAATACGAGATTTAAAATTATACTACAGAGGTATGGCAAGAAAACTAGCATGGTACTGCAATAAGAAATGGACAAATGGACCAATAGAATAAAATAAAAGACAGAGAAAAAAACCTACACAGATTATGATCATATGACCTTAATAAAGGTGCCAAAAACATACATTGGGAAAAAAAGAGAATTTAAAAAAAATGATGCTAGAAAAATTGGATATCCACATGTAGAAGACTAAAACTAGATCCTTATTTCTAGTCCTGTACTAAAGTCAACTCAAAGTGCATTAATGCTCTAGGATTTAGACCCCAAACTTTGAACTCCTAGGAGAAAACACAGAAGCATCACTCCAACATATAACCACAGGGGAAAATTTTCTTAATAAAGCCCCTAAATGTCAAGAAATAAAACAAAAAAATCAATAAATGGAATTGCATCAAACTAAAAAGCTTCTGCATAGAAAAGGAAACAACTAAGTGTATGAAGAGAGAGCCTACAATATGGGACAAAACTGTTGCCATTATTCTTCTGAATAATTAATATCCAGAATACACAAAGAACACACACAGGAAAACCAATTTAACACCAAAATAACAACAACTTATTAAAAATGGGAAAATAAACTGAATAGACATTTTTCAAAAGAAAAAATCAAATGGCCAGCAAGTATATGAAAAAGAGTTTGATATCTTTAGTTAACAGTGAAATTCATTAGGCTTTTATTTCACTTCAGGTACAATGGACTCATCAAGAATACAAGTAGAAAGTTAGGGAAGATGGCGGCGAGGGGAGTGCATTGCCCCCGTGTGCTGCTTCACTGTGTGGGAGTATGACAAGTCAGGACGGCTAAAGAATATCTTGTTAGGAATTTCCAGCAATAGTGGGGTGCTCCGGAACCTGGAGGAAGGATTTCCATCGCACGAGGATCAGCTACGGGGACTCAAACGCGAGAGGTTTGTCGCACGGAGGGTAACACTGCTTATTCAGCAAATCGCCCCGCGGCTAGAATCTGCAGCGTGCACTGGGATAGAGACGCAGGGTTACAGCGCTGCAGTTTCTGCCAGCCGCGCAAGCACCGTAGTCAGGGCTGAATTCTGGGTTCGAGACGGGGGAAGGAAGCGGTCCATCTCGGTTCTCCACACCGGTCAGACCACAGAGGAGGCCAGCAGCCACCATGTTGGTAAACTGACGTCACCACCCCTGTTTTCGACTGACCGCAGCTCATTCAGCCATAGAACAGATAATTTCAGGCTGCAATTCGCCTGCGGCTTGCAGACAGATTGCTAGGGCTCAGCGCCTGGGTGCTTCTTAGAACCTGATCTTATCAGAGTGAATACCGAGCGCTGGGCGGCCGAGTTCCGGCTCCCGGAACTGAGCCCGCAGGGACTGCTTCTTGGAGCTTACATTTATAGGAGCTTACACCGAGCACGGAGTGGCCGAGTTCCGGCTCCCGGAACTTCCCTGGCCCGGGGCTAGGAGCCCGCGGAAACTGCTTCTCGGTCCGGGTCCGGCTGAGGGCCGGTCAGGACTCACCCGGTGCTTTGGTTGCCCGGCAAGGGGAACGAAATGCTGCCATTCGCATAGGATACCAACATGGCAGAGATCTGACGTCTGCAGAAAGCGGCGGAGGAGGGAACTTCATCAATACCAGTGGTGACATAAGCAGTTGGTCTCCTGGTAGGGGGGGTGAGGCACAGTCACCCGAGTCTCCTCAATTTGTCGTCAAGCCAGAGGGAAGGAGCCGGGCCGCCGCCAGCGCCCGGAGCAGGCCCAGCGGCTCGCCAGCGTGGTGACCGCGTGACCCCAATTGGAGAGGGGACGGAGCGGAGCCGCCACCCGCAACCGCAAGGTGGGCAGACCCGCGACCCAGTGGTACATGGGCGTGGTAGGAGGGGCAGGGCAGAGTCGCGGTTTGCGCTTGCAAGGTAAACAGACCTGTGTCAGCCTGGCGGGTCAGGCCCAGTGGCCTGCCAGTGTGGTACACACGTCACCCCAACTGGAGTAGGGGCAGAGCAGATCCTCCTCCCACGCCCGGATCAGGCCCTGCCGGTGTGGTGGTCACGTGACCCCAATTGGAGTGGGGGCGGAGCGGAACCGCCACCCGTGCCCGCAGGGTGAGCAGACCAGTGATCAACCTGCAGATCAGGCCAAGGGGTCCGCAGGCGTGGTAGGAGGGGCAGGGCAGATCCGCCGCCCGCGCCTCCAAGGTAGGCAGACCTACAACATACCGGCGGATCAGGCCCAGGAGCCTGCCGGCGTGGTAGAAACACCACACTAATTGGAGTAGTGGCAGAGCAGAGTCGCCGCGCGTGCCAGGAACAGGCCCAGCATCCTGCAGGCGGGGTAGCCACGACACCCTAATTGGAGTAGGGGCAGAGCAGAGCCTCCACCCGTGCCCGAAAGGTGGGCAGATCTGCGACCGACCAGCGGGACAGGCCCAGTGTCCTGCCGGTACGACAGACACGTCACCCCATTTGGAGTAGGGGCAGAGTAGAGCCGCCGCCCGCGCCTGCAGGGTAGGCAAACCTGCAACCGACCAGCGGATCAGGCCCGGTGGCCTGCCGGCGTGGTACACTCGTCACCCCAATTGGAGTAGGGGCAGAACAGAGCCGCCGCCAGCTCCCAGAACAGGCCCAGTGACCTGCCGGCGTGGTAGCCACGACACCCCAATTGGAATAAGGAGAGAGCAGAGCCGCCGCCCGCACCTGCAGTAAAGATAAGCAAGCAGTATGAAAAGACAAGGAAAGAAAGGACCACAAGCAATGCAGGTCAACGCAACTTTAGAAGAGGTAACAGCTGCAGCAGATGGAATGTCAGATAAAGAATTCAGGATATACATGCTTCAGATGATATGGAGTATCAAGGAAGACATTAAACAGCAAAATCAGACAATGAAAGATCACTTCGACAACGAATTACGCAAACAAATCCAGGAAGCAAAGGATCAACTATACAGGGAGATAGAGGTTATAAAAAACAAACAAACAGAAATCCTAGAAATGCAAGAAGCAATAAACCAACTTAAAAACTCAATTGAGAATACTACCAGCAGAGTAGAACACTTAGAAGATAGAACATCAGACAATGAAGACAAAGTATTTCAACTGGAAAAGAACATAGACAGCTCAGCAAGACTGTTAAGAAACCATGAGCAGAACATCCAAGAAATATGGGATAACATTAAGAGACCAAACTTAAGAGTCATTGGGATACAGGAAGGTACAGAGCTCCAAACCAAAGGAATGAGAAGTCTATTCAATGAAATAATACAAGAAAAATTCCCAGACTTGAAGAATGAGACAGAACCCCAAATCCTAGAAGCCTACAGGACGCCGAATGTGCAAAATCATAAGAGATCCACACCTAGACACATTATAATGAAGATGCCCAACATACAGAATAAGGAGAGAATTTTAAAAGCTACAAGAGAAAGGAAGCAGATTACATTTAGGGGTAAGCCAATCAGGATAACAGCTGATCTTTCAACACAGACTCTGAAAGCTAGAAGATCCTGGAATAACATATTTCAAACACTGAAAGAAAATGGGTTCCAACCAAGAATTGTGTATCCAGCGAAAATAAGCTTCAGGATGGAGGATGAAATTAAAACCTTCCATGATAAACAAAAGTTTAAAGAATTCGCAGCTAGAAAACCATCTCTTCAAAACATCCTTGCGAAAGCATTACAGGAAGAGGAAATGGAAAATAACAATGAAAACCAACAGTGGGAGGTAGGACAGTAAAGGGGGGGTGAATAATCAAAGAGGAAAACAAACCATGTTTAGTAACAGAAATAAACAAATATGGCTGGAAGAACAACCCATATCTCAATAATAACCCTAAATGTTAATGGCTTAAACTCACCAATTAAGAGACACAGGCTAGTAGAATGGATCACAAAACAAGACCCAACAATATGCTGCCTACAGGAGACGCATTTGATAGGAAAAGACATACATAGGCTGAAGGTGAAAGGTTGGGAAAAATCATATCACTCATATGGACTTCGGAAACAAGCAGGAGTGTCCATACTCATATCAAATAAAATAGATTTCAAGCCAAAGTTAATCAAAAGAGATAAAGAGGGACACTACATACTGCTTAAGGGAACCA
Source organism: Marmota flaviventris (assembly GCF_047511675.1). Lineage (NCBI taxonomy): Eukaryota > Metazoa > Chordata > Mammalia > Rodentia > Sciuridae > Marmota > Marmota flaviventris. The sequence continues at coordinate 9,619,357 of NC_092506.1, read as the reverse complement.
TACACCAACAAGACATAACAATCATCAATATTTATGCCCCAAACAATGGTGCAGCTATGTTCATCAAACAAACTCTTCTCAAGTTCAAGAGTCTAATAGATCACCATACCATAATCATGGGAGACTTCAACACACCTCTCTCGCCACTGGACAGATCTTCCAAACAAAAGTTGAATAAGGAAACTATAGAACTCAATAACACTATTAATAACCTAGACCTAATTGACATATATAGAATATACCACCCAACATCAAGCAGTTACACTTTTTTCTCAGCAGCACATGGATCCTTCTCAAAAATAGATCATATATTATGTCACAGGGCAACTCTTAGACAATATAAAGGAGTAGAGATAATACCATGCATCTTATCTGATCATAATGGAATGAAACTGAAAATCAACGATAAAAGAAGGAAGGAAAAAGCATACATCACTTGGAGAATGAACAATAGGTTACTGAATGATCAATGGGTTATAGAAGACATCAAGAAGGAAATTAAAAAATTCTTAGAGATAAATGAAAACACAGACACAACATATCGGAATCTATGGGACACATTGAAAGCAGTTCTAAGAGGAAAATTCATTGCTTGGAGTTCATTCCTTAAAAAAAGAAAAAACCAACAAATAAATGATCTCATACTTCATCTCAAAATCCTTGAAAAAGAAGAGCAAAACAACAGTAAAAGAAGTAGAAGGCAAGAAATAATTAAAATCAGAGCTGAAATTAATGAAATCGAAACAAAAGAAACAATTGAAAAAATTGACAAAACTAAAAGTTGGTTCTTTGAAAAAATAAACAAAATCAACAGACCCTTAGCGATGCTAGCGAAGAGAAGAAGAGAGAGAACTCAAATTACTAGCATACGGGATGAAAAAGGCAATATCACAACAGACACATCAGAAATACAGAAGATAATCAAAAACTATTTTGAATCCTTATACTCCAATAAATTAGAAGATAGTGAAGGCATAGATAAATTTCTTAAGTCATATGATCTGCCCAGATTGAGTCAGGAGGATATAGAAAACCTAAACAGACCAATATCAATTGAGGAAATAGAAGAAACCATAAAAAGACTACCAACTAAGAAAAGCCCAGGTCCAGATGGGTATACAGCAGAATTTTACAAAACCTTTAAAGAAGAACTAATACCAATACTTTTCAAGCTACTTCAGGAAATAGAAAAGGAGGGAGAACTTCCAAATTCATTCTATGAGGCCAACATCACCCTGATACCTAAACCAGACAAAGACACTTCAAAGAAAGAAAACTACAGACCAATATCTCTAATGAACCTAGATGCAAAAATCCTCAATAAAATTCTGGCGAATCGGATACAAAAACATATCAAAAAAATTGTACACCATGATCAAGTAGGATTCATCCCTGGGATGCAAGGATGGTTCAATATATGGAAATCAATAAATGTTATTCACCACATCAATAGACTTAAAAATAAGAACCATATGCTCATCTCGATAGATGCGGAAAAAGCATTTGACAAAGTACAGCATCCCTTTATGTTCAAAACTCTAGAAAAACTAGGGATAACAGGAACATACCTCAACATTGTCAAAGCTATCTAAGCTAAGCCTCAGTTAAGCATCATTCTAAATGGAGAAAAACTGAAGGCATTCCCTCTAAAATCTGGAACAAGACAGGGATGCCCTCTCTCTTCACTTCTGTTCAACATAGTTCTCGAAACGCTGGCCAGAGCAATTAGACAGACGAAAGAAATTAAAGGCATAAAAATAGGAAAAGAAGAACTTAAATTATCACTATTTGCAGATGATATGATTCTATACCTAGCAGACCCAAAAGGCTCTACAAAGAAACTATTAGAGCTAATAAATGAATTCAGCAAAGTGGCAGGATATAAAATCAACACGCATAAATCAAAGGCATTCCTGTATATCAGCGACAAATCCTCTGAAATGGAAATGAGGACAACCACTCCATTCAAAATATCTTCAAAAAAAATAAAATACTTGGGAATCAACCTAACAAAAGAGGTGAAAGACTTGTACAATGAAAACTACAGAACCCTAAAGATAGAAATGGAAGAAGATCTTAGAAGATGGAAAAATATACCCTGTTCATGGATAGGCAGAACTAACATCATCAAAATGGCGATATTACCAAAAGTTCTCTATAGGTTTAATGCAATGCCAATCAAAATCCCAACGGCATTTCTTGTAGAAATAGAGAAAGCAATCATGAAATTCATATGGAAAAATAAAAGACCCAGAATAGCAAAAACAATGCTAAGCAGGAAGTGTGAATCAGGCGGTATAGCGATACCAGACTTCAAACTATACTACAGAGCAATAGTAACAAAAACAGCATGGTACTGGTACCAAAACAGGCGGGTGGACCAATGGTACAGAATAGAGGACACAGAAACCAATCCACAAAACTACAACTATCTTATATTTGATAAAGGGGCTAAAAGCATGCAATGGAGGAAGGATAGCATCTTCAACAAATGGTGCTGAGAAAACTGGAAATCCATATGCAACAAAATGAAACTGAATCCCTTTCTCTCGCCATGCACAAAAGTGAATTCAAAATGGATCAAGGAGCTTGATATCAAATCAGAGACTCGCCGTCTGATAGAAGAAAAATTTGGCTACGATCTACAGTCGGTGGGGTCGGGCTCCAAATTCCTCAATAGGACACCCATAGCACAAAAGTTAATAACCAGAATCAACAAATGGGACTTACTCAAACTAAAAAGCTTTTTCTCAACAAAAGAAACAATAAGAGAGGTAAATAGGGAGCCTACACCCTGGGAACAAATCTTTACTCCTCACACTTCAGATAGAGCCCTAATATCCAGAGTATACAAAGAACTCAAAAAATTAGACAATAAGAAAACAAACAACCCAATCAACAAATGGGCCAAGGACCTGAACAGACACTTCTCAGAGGAGGACATACAGTCAATCAACAAGTACATGAAAAAATGCTCACCATCTCTAGCTGTCAGAGAAATGCAAATCAAAACCACCCTAAGATACCATCTCACTCCAGTAAGATTGGCAGCCATTAGGAAGTCAAACAACAACAAGTGCTGGCGAGGATGTGGGGAAAAGGGTACACTTGTACATTGCTGGTGGGACTGCAGATTGGTGCAGCCAATTTGGAAAGCAGTATGGAGATTTCTTGGAAAGCTGGGAATGGAGCCACCATTTGACCCAGCTATTCCCCTTCTTGGTCTATTCCCTAAAGACCTAAAAAGAGCATGCTACAGGGACACTGCTACATCGATGTTCATAGCAGCACAGTTCACAATAGCAAGACTGTGGAACCAACCTAGATGCCCTTCAATAGACGAATGGATAAAAAAATGTGGCATTTATACACAATGGAGTATTACTCTGCATTAAAAAATGACAAAATCATAGAATTTACAGGGAAATGGATGGCATTAGAGCAGATTATGCTAAATGAAGCTAGCCAATCCCTAAAAAACAAATGCCAAATGTCTTCTTTGATATAAGGAGAGTAACTAAGAACAGTGTAGGGACGAAGAACAGGAGAAGAAGATCAACATTTAACAGGGATGAGAGGTGGGAGGGAAAGGGAGAGAGAAGGAAAATTGCATGGTAATGGAAGGAGACCCTCAGGGTTATACAGTGGAGGAGGTAGAGAGAGAGGAGGGGAGGGGAGGGGAGAGGTGGGGAGGGGGGAGGGTGGAGGATGGGAAAGGCAGTGGAGCACAACAGACACTAGTATGGCAATTTGTAAATCAATGGATGTGTAACTCATGTGATTCTGCAATCTGTGTATGGGGTGAAGGTGGGAGTTCATAATCCACTTGAATCAAAGTGTGGAATATGATATGTCAAGAAATTTGTAATGTTCTGAACAACCCACAATAAAAAATTAAAAAAAAAAAGAATACAAGTAATAGTAATGGCTTACCAGGACTTTGGGGAAAATGTACAGATATATATTGTTGGCAAGACTACAAATTAGTACATACACTGTGGAAATCTGTATGAAGTTTCCTCAAAAGACTAGGAATGAAACCACAATATGACCTAATTCTACTACTCCTCATAAAATTTCCAAAAGAAATAAAGTCAGAATTCTACAGCAATATGTGCATACCCATGTTCACAGTAGCACAAATTAAAAAAAGCCAAGTTATGGAACCAGTTTATGTGTCCATCAATTGATGGATGAATAAAAAAAGTGTGGGATATGTACACAATAGATTTTATTTTTGTTCTTTATAAAGAAGAACAAAATTATGTCATTTGCAGGGAAATGGATTGAACTGGAGAGCATTATGTTCAGCAAAATAAGTCAGATATAATGGATCATAAATTCTCTCTCATATGTGGAAACTAGACAGAAAAAAGTAGGAAAAAGGAACATCGTGAAAATAGAATGAAGAACCAATATCATGGAACATGGAGATCAAGGAAAAGGAGGAGGGGAGGGGAATGGGGAGTGGAGGATGTAATTGAACAAATTATATTATGTGCCTATATACATATGTCACAATAAACTACACTATTATTTGAAATTATAAAAGACTATATTACACTAATAAGTGAACAAATATTTGTTACAGAAAGATAAAAATGGCAAAATGCATAAAACCCATATGTAATGAAATGATAGTTGAAAACTTACCAAATCTTATGAGAGATATGGACATCCAGGTTCAGGAAGCTCAAAGAACTCCAATTAGATTCAGCAAAAAAAAGTATTCTCTAAGGCATATTATAATCAGGCTATCCAAAGTATAAGAGAAAAAAAGGAATTCAGAATACAGCATATATAAGGGAATCCCCATTAGACTAACAGCAGATTTCTCAGAAGAGACCTTACATAGCAGAAAATAATGACATGAATCATTGAAAATCCTCAAAGACAAAACATTACTTAACAAGAAAACTATACACAAAGCTGTTCTTCAGAAATGAAGGACAAATAAGGACTTTGCATCACAAGCAAAAGCTGAGAGATCTACTAACCACCACACTAGCCTTAGAAGAAATGCTTCAGAACAATCCAGCATCAAGAGACAAAGGATAATAACCATCATCATGAGCATGCAAAGGTGTAATTTAGAAGAGCAGAAACTCAAAAGAGAAACAGAAAAATCAGGCAATATCTATATAGAAAACTGTAAAATCACAAAATCAAACAATAAGAGAGGAAGAAAGAACACAGGATTAGAAAAAACACAACAACCAGAAAAAAGTGAACAAAATCACAACAGTTCTTACTTGTCAGTAACAATCTTGAAAATGAATGGATTAACATCTTCAATTAAAATATTTAAACTATCTGTATTAAATGTAAATTGATAAAAAATTACCTAATGATTCATTAGCTACAATTAAAACTCACCTCGATGATGAAGACATGCACAGACTGAAAGTGAAGTGACGAAAAATGATATTCTATGCTAATAGAAACCAAAAATGAGCTTACATGTATCAGATAAAGTGGTCAAAAATTGTAAAAAGAGACAAAGGACAAGTGGCTATATAGTGGTACAGTTGTCAATTCCATAATCAAAAATAACAATTGTAAATATATATGCATTGAATGACAGAGCACCCAATTATATAAAACTAACATTACTAAATCTAGAAGGAAGGGTAGACATCAATACAGAAGGATTTGGGGATTCCAGTACCCCAGATTCACCAATAGATCTTCCAGATGAAAATATCAATGTAGAGACTTAGGAATTATACTATACTAAAGGCCAAATGGACCTAACAGAATCTATAGAACATTTAATAAAAATGCAGAATATGTGTTCTTCTCATAAGTGCATGGAAAATTCTTCAGGATAGACTCTCTGTTAGGCCACAAAGAATATTTTAGCTGATTTTAAAAAAAATGTTATATCTTCTCTGACCCCAATAGAATAAAATTACAAATCAATAACAAACATGTATTGAAATACCACACTGTACCCCAAAAATATGTACAATCACAATGCAACATTTAAAATGTTTTTAAAAATTAAACAGAAAAAATTTAGAAATTGTACAAATACATGAAAATTAAACAACATACCTATGAATAACAAATGGATCAATAAAAGAATCAATATGGACCCTTAAAGAATCTACTTACTCCTACCCCAAAAAATAGATGATCTCTGATACCCGACCTGACAATGCAACTCGAGGAAGTGGAAAAGCAAGAGCTCATGTGAAAGTCACGGGTTCAGCACCAGCCCACACAGCATCACAGAATTTATGGAAGCAGCTTGGATTGTGCATTATAAATGCACAGGGTGCTTAAAAATTTCCCCTGTTAAATTTGTTTCTAAAAGTTTGTGCCCATTTCTTGTCCTTATATCAACACAGAATAAACCTCAGGAGAAAACAATCAATTGCTTCTTTAGGTATTTCCTGATATAATGGTCAGGTATGTGTGCTCCTATGGTATGGATACTCTTAATTTGTCTGTATAACTGCCCCACAGTCTAAAGGGCCTTGGCCTTAGCTCATATTCAGATGTGAATTTTTTTGATCTTATTGCCATGGCCTGGGCTATTTTCCAGAAATATAAGAGGATACAAAGTTATCTAGACTTCAGGAGAAGTTATAATGTCTGGTGGTCCCAGTTGAAAAAACTGATTCATCTAACCACAAGAGAATGGCTCACCATGGAATCTGTTTTTCTATTAGGAGGCTCATGACCAAGAACTTGCAATGTCCTGAAGGGAAGTCATAGCCTCCCATATTTCAACCCACAGGTATATATTGGAGGACGTAAACTCATCTCAGGCAGGACACTGGTTCATTACAAGTGTAAAGACACATTGAAGTAACACTTAATTTTCACATACAAGTTCTTTGCCTATGTCCATATTAAAAGCCAAATTCAACACACATACAAACAAATTCTAAAATACTGAAATAGTGTTTGTGGGGCTTTTTTGTTTGTTTGTTTGTTTTTGAGAACACACATTTAATCTCTTTGATGGTCTTTTGTGGCAATATGTTGATCAATATGAGATCTTCTCAAATAATTAACATACTCCAGATGATTGTGATATATATTCATGTATATATATGTATATATATATGCATGCATATATACCAATCATTTGGAGTAATTGGAGTGTGTTATTTATATTTATTTATATATAAATGTTATACTTGGTAATAGCCTCAGTTTGATCTGTCTTCAGAACCCAATATTGAGTTACATCTGTAAGCTGGAAGAATATGAAACCATGGGTTTCTTTCCCCCAACACACCAATTAAACAATAACTTATGGGAAAATTTCTTTTCTGAAAAATATAGAAACTAATTGATAAGGTTCTGCTCCTTAAGCAACTGTGAAACCAGACACATAAAAGTTAGGAGGTAAATTAGCAACACCCTCTCTCCAGTATCCCGACCTCTGGCACAGTACCATATGATTAAGAGGAAACTTTCTTGGTTTTAGATTTTCCAAGGACAGAAAAGTTGGGGCTTAGTGGTAGAGCACTTGCCTAGCATGGATGAGGCACTGAGTTCAATCCCTGGCACCACATAAAAATTAAAACAACTGACTCAACATGGCGGCGGGCAGGGAGGCAGCACTTTCAGTACCTCCTCAGCCACACCGACAGAGAGACACATCAGAATGTTTGGATTCTACCTGCTGAAAAACTCCCAGCAAAATTCTGCTGAAGTGAGACCTAGGTGGGGAATTTGGGATTATTGGAGGTGACAGCTTGCCCCAGATGGGTGAATCTCGGCCACCCTGTGTGGAGGTCCGGGCCGTCGCTACCTGGCGACCTGCGCAGAAGGAGGTGTTTCAGCACTGCCGGATACCATGTGTGGCATAGAGACCCTTTGAAGAGGTTGCTAACCAAGCCTTCATGAAACAGCGGACCAGAAGTGAAACTGAGTCTTGGACATACCAGAGACAGACCAGACCCACTCCTCTCATCAGACACTCTGGCAAGGAGTCTGGGGCCCACCATAGCAGAGAGCTCATGTCACCAGAGTTTGGCGGACGGGATCCCTTCCCAGCGAAATTGCTTCAACAGGTGTGTGACTCCCATCCCCACCAGATACATACAGATGGGAAACCTCAAAAATCTCACCCCAGAGCTCCGTGGGCATGACTGTAGGGGCCGAGGGAAGCAGAGGGGACTCCGGACCCCCAACTCCCCCTACCACCAGTGGCGACAAACAGTTCCTGGGGGCATGGCCACTGAAGGGGTCCAGACAAATTAAACTGATGGTTCCTAGATCACCCGCTCCACAACCTTGGGGTCTGGATGAATGACAAAAAGAGAGAGTGCTTAGTCGTTCGGGAAATAAGACCTAAGACCAAATAACAGATCACTCAGGGGGGGCTGCAAGTGTAACTAGATCTGTGGAGATCGCCTCCAGGGAGCGGGGCCTGGCTGGCTGGCAGGAGAAAGGGGGGAAGGGCCGGAGAAGAGAAACAGCTCTGGACTAACAGGATTGGAGAGATGCCCAGTAGGGGAAGAGGAGCTGCCTTACAGCTGCTGGCACATAGAGGGCAGAAGCTCAGCTCAGAGGGCACAGCTCCACCTACTGGAAGAGAAGAAAATAGAACTCTAAGACTTCATTTATCATTTTTTTCTCTTCTCTTTTCAATTTTTATTGTTCTTTCCATTCTCCTTTATTCTACCTATTTTTCTCTCCCTCTTTCTCTTTAAGGACTCATTCCTTCCCCTTCCCCCTAATTTTCATTCCAAGCATTATGACTTTCATTATGTGTAATTTTCTAAATGCAAATAGGTGAATGTTCCGAGGCTGTCTATAGGGCTCCTAAGTACCTAGGTATTACCAAATACCCTGATCCATTCACCTATTAATATCCCCCTTCAATAGAGCAATCTTCCAAAGCAGCCAAGACATACTAACCTTCATACCATCATAGCACCCAACCTAAACATAAAGTCCTAAGACCAAATAACAGATCACTATATGCCTACAGATTCTGTAAGCCTTTTATGAATCGAATGAAGCAGCTTTAAATTACAATAAAGCCCAACATCTCTAGACATAGTCTCCCACCACAAAGGAGAGACCACAGAGATATACAAAACCAAAACAAATTTATAGGAGAAAACAGAAACACAGCAGTTAAACAGAGTTGGAAAGTAACGTGAACACCATGAAAAAACAAGGGAAAAAAGGATTACAAACAATGCAGGACAACTTAAATTCACAGGAGAACCTAGAGGCATAAGAAAAATGGACAGAGAAAGAACTCAAGGCATATCTGACTCAGATGGAATAGAATCTTAAAGAAGTCATTAGACAGCAAGTCCAAACAATGAAATAATATTTTGAAAATGAATTACATAAACAGATTCACGAAGCAAAAAATGAACTCTACCAGGAGATAGAGATTAAAAAAAAATCAAACAGTAATCCTAGAAATGCAGGAAACCATAAACCAAATCAAAAACTCAAATAAGACTATTACAAATAGACTAGATCAAATAGAAGTCAGAACATTAGATAATGAAGGCAAAGTTTATCAACTCGAAAAGAGTATAGTCAATGCAGAAAGGCTGGTAAGAAACCATGAGCAAAACATCCAAGAGATATGAGATGTCATAAAAAAAACCCAAACTTAAGAGTCATTGGGATAGAGGAAAGTATAGAGGTCCAAACCAAAGGAATGAGCAATCTGTTGAATGAAATAATTTTAGAAAAGTTTCCAGACATGAAAGATGAAATGGATTGCCAAATCCTGGAAGCCTACAAGACCCCAAACATACAAAACCATAAGAGACCAACTCCAAGACACATTATTATGAAGATATCCAACATACAGAACAAGGAGAGAATATTAAAAGCTACAAGAGAAAGGAGGCAGATTAGATTTAGGGGTAAACCAATTAGGTTAATGGTTGATTTTTCATCACAGACGTTGAAAGCGAGAAGATCCTGGAACAACGTATTTCAAATGCTGAAAAATAATGGATTCCAACCAAGAATACTGTATACAGCAAAATTAAGCTTCAGGTATGACAATGAAATTAAAATATTTCATGATAAACAAAAGTTAAAAGAATTCGCAGCCAGAAAACCAGCACTGCAAAGCATTTTGAGCAAAACACTACAAGAAGAAGAAATGAAAAACAGAACCCAAAACCAACAGTGGGAAGTAACTCAGTGAAGGGGGGGATAACCAAAGAGGAAAAACAAGCCAAATTAAAATAAATAAATAAATAAACATGACTGGAAGTACAAACCATATGTCAATAGTAACCCTAAACGTTAATGGCTTAAACTCACCAATCAAGCAACACAGGCTAGTAACTTGGATTAAAAAAACAGATACAACAATATTCTGCCTTCAGGAGACTCATATGATAGGAAAAGACATACACAGGCTGAAGGTGAAAGGTTGGGAAAAATCATACCACTCACATGGTCCTCGGAAGCAAGTAGGAGTGGCCATACTCATATCGAATAAAATCAACTTCAAACCTAAGTTAATCAAAAGGGATAAAGAAGGACACTATATACTGTTAAAAGGAACCATTCACCAACAAGACATAACACTTATCAATATGTATGCACCAAACAATGGTGCTGCAACATTCATAAAACAAACTCTCCTCAAGTTCAAGAATCAAATAGACCACAAAACAATAATTATGGGTGACTTCAACACACCGCTCTCACCATTGGACAGATCTTCCAAACAAAAGTTGAATAAAGAAACTATAGAACTCAATAACACAATCAATAACCGAGATGTAACCGACATATATAGAATATATCAACCATCATCAAGAGGGTATACGTTCTTCTCAGCAGCGCATGGATCCTTCTCAAAGATAGACCATATATTATGCCATAGGGCAACCCTTAGTAAATATAAAGGTGTGGAGTGTGGGAAGCCATTCTCGCATGTGATTGGGCACCTCCCGGATTGGGTGTGAGGCATTCTGGCCAAACTGTGTTGGAGCTATCCCCATCCTCTCTAGGTGCGAGAGCCTGTCCATGTGGGGGTGTGACTGAACACTGACCCTGAGGCCAATCACTGACCCTGACCTTGGAATGCTGCCTGCCTCTACCTTCATTGGATGGAATTTTCCCCTGAATTTCTTGTTCCCCAATAAAAGGCCACTCCCTGGCGTACTCTCTCTCTCTCTCCTGCTAGCCCTGAATAAGCCTTGCTGCCCTACTGGGTGGTTTGAGGTGAGAGCCAGAGAGGTGAGAGTCATCTCGGACATGGTCATAGAAAAAGGTAATTGAGTCTGTGTGTTTTATTTTGATCTCACTAGTTAACTTCTATGCCACAAACCTCTTTAATGAAACCAGCGTGCTTGTTGCCTGGTGGAGTGGAGATAATACTATGCATCTTATCTGATCATAATGGAATGAAACTGGAAATCAATGATAAAAGAAGGAAGGAAAAATCCTGCATCACCTGGAAAATGAACAATATGTTACTGAATAATCAATGGGTTACAGAAGACATAAAAGAGGAAATAAAAAATTCTTAGAGATAAATGAAAATACAGACACAAGATATCGGAATCTATGGGACACAATGAAAGCAGTTTTAAGAGGGAAATTCATTGCCTGGAGTTCATTCCTCAAAAAAAGGAAAAAAAAAACAACAAATAAATGAGCTCACACTTCATCTCAAAACCCTAGAAAAGGAAGAGCAAAACAACAACAAATGTATCAGAAGGCAAGAAATAATTAAAATCAGAGCAGAAATCAATAAAATTGAAACAAAAGAAACCATTGAAAAAATTGACAAAACTAAAAGTTGGTTCTTCGAAAAAATAAATAAGATCAACAGTCCCTTAGCCATGCTAATGAAGAGAAGAAGAGAGAGAACTCAAATTACTAACATACGGGATGAAAAAGGCAATATCACAACAGACACTACAGAAAAACAGAAGATAATTAGAAATTATTTTGAAAACCTATTTTCCAATAAAATAGAAGATAGTGAAGTTATCGATAAATTTCTTAAGTCATATGATTTGCCCAGATTGAGGCAGGAAGAGATACACAATTTAAACAGACCAATAACAAAGGAGGAAATAGAACAAGCCATCAAAAGACTACCAACCAAGAAAAGCCCAGGACCGGATCGGTATACAGCGGAGTTTTACAAAACCTTTAAAGAAGATTTAATATCAATATTTTTCAAGTTATTTCAGGAAATAGAAAAAGAAGGAGCTCTTCCAAATTCATTCCATGAGGCCAACATCACCCTGATCCCAAAACCAGACAAAGACACTTCAAAGAAAGAAAACTGCAGACCAATATCTCTAATGAACCTAGATGCAAACATCCTCAATAAAATTCTGGCGAATCGAATACAAAAACATATCAAAAAAATTGTGCACCATGATCAAGTAGGATTCATTCCTGGGATGCAAGGTTGTTTCAATATACGGAAATCAATAAATGTTATTCACCACATCAGTAGACTTAAAGATAAGAACCATATGATCATCTCGATAGACGCAGAAAAAGCATTTGACAAAGTACAGCATCCCTTTATGTTCAAAACACTAGAAAAACTAGGGATAACAGGAACTTACCTCAACATTGTAAAAGCTATCTAAGCTAAGCCTCAGTTAAGCATCATTCTAAATGGAGAAAAACTGAAGGCATTACCTCTAAAATCTGGAACAAGACAGGGATGCCCTCTCTCACCACTTCTATTCAATATAGTTCTCGAAATACTGGCTAGAGCAATTAGACAGACAAAAGAAATTAAAGACATAAAAATAGGAAAAGAAGAATTTAAATTATCACTATTTGTGGATGACATGATTCTATATCTAGCAGACCCAAAAGGTTCTATAAAGAAACTACTAGAGCTAATAAACGAATTCAGCAAAGTGGCAGGATATAAAATCAACACGCATAAATCAAAGGCTTTCCTGTATATCAATGACAAATCTTCTGAGATGGAAATGAGGACAACCACCCCATTCACAATATCCTCAAAAAAATAAAATACTTGGGAATCAACCTAACAAAAGAGGTGAAAGATTTATACAATGAAAACTACAGAACCCTAAAGAGAGAAATAGAAGAAGATCTTAGAAGATGGAAAAATATACCCTGTTCATGGATAGGCAGAACTAACATCATCAAAATGGCGATATTACCAAAAGTTCTCTATAGGTTTAATGCAATGCCAATCAAAATCCCAACGGCATTTCTTGTAGAAATAGAGAAAGCAATCATGAAATTCATATGGAAAAATAAAAGACCCAGAATAGCAAAAACAATGCTAAGCAGGAAGTGTGAATCAGGTGGTATAGCGATACCAGACTTCAAACTATACTACAGAGCAATAGTAACAAAAACAGCATGGTACTGGTACCAAAACAGGCGGGTGGACCAATGGTACAGAATAGAGGACACAGAAACCAATCCACAAAACTACAACTATCTTATATTTGATAAAGGGGCTAAAAGCATGCAATGGAGGAAGGATAGCATCTTCAACAAATGGTGCTGAGAAAACTGGAAATCCATATGCAACAAAATGAAACTGAATCTCTTTCTCTTGCCATGCACAAAAGTTATCTCAAAATGGATCAAGGAGATTGATATCAAAACAGAGACTCTGCGTCTGATAGAAGAAAAAGTTGGCTCCGATCTACATACTGTGGGGTCGGGCTCCAAATTCCTTAATAGGACACCCATAGAACAAAGAGTTAAAAACAAGAATCAACAAATGGGACTTACTCAAACTAAAAAGGTTATTTTCAGTAAGAGAAACAATAAGAGAGGTAAATAGGGAGCCTACATCCTGGGAACAAATCTTTACTCCTCACACTTCAGATAGAGCCCTAATATCCAGAGTATACAAAGAACACAAAAAATTAAACAATAAGAAAACAAACAACCCAATCAATAAATGGGCCAAGGACCTGTTAGACACTTCTCAGAGGAGGTCATACAAATAATCAACAAGTACATGAAAAAATGCTCACCATCTCTAGCAGTCAGAGAAATGCAAATCAAAACCACCCTAAGATACCATCTCACTCCAGTAAGATTGGCAGCCATTATGAAGTCAAACAACAACAAGTGTTGGCGAGGATGTGGGGAAAAGGGTACAATTGTACATTGCTGGTGGGACTGCAAATTGGTGTGGCCAATTTGGAAAGCAGTATGGAGATTCCTTGGAAAGCTGGGAATGGAACCACCATTTGACCCAGCTATTCCCCTTCTCGGACTATTCCCTAAAGACCTTAAAAGAGCATATTATAGGGATACTGCTACAATGATGTTCATAGCAGCACAATTCATAATAGCTAGACTGTGGAACCAACCTAGATGCCCTTCGATAGATGAATGGATAAAAAAAATGTGGCATTTATACACAATGGAGTATTACTCAGCACTAAAAAATGACAAAATCATGGCATTTGCAGGGAAATGGATGGCATTAGAGCAGATTATGCTAAGTGAAGCTAGCCAATCCCTAAAAAATAAATGCCAAATGTCTTCTTTGATATAAGGAGAGCAACTAAGAACAGAGCAGGGAGAAAGAGCATGAGAAGAAGATTAACATTAAACAGGGATGAGAGGTGGGAGGGAAAGGGAGAGAGAAGGGAAATTGCATGGAAATGGAAGGAGACCCTCATCGTTAAACAAAATTACATATAAGATGATGTGAGGGGAAAGGGGAAAAAACAAGGGAGAGGAATGAATTACAATAGATGGGGTAGAGGGAGAAGATAGGAGGGGAGGGTAGGGTAGGTGGGATAGTAGAGGATAGGAAAGGCAGCAGAATACAACAGACACTAGTATAGCAGTATGTAAAAATGTGGATGTGTAACCGATGTGATTCTACAATCTGTATATGTGGAAAAAATGGGAGTCCATAACCCACTTGAATCAAATGTATGAAATAAAATATGTCAAGATCTATGTAGAGTTTTGAACAAGTAATAAAAAGGGAAAAATTGAAACAACTAAAATAAAGTCATTATGTCCATCTACAACTAAAAAAAATATTTAAAAACCCCAGATAATTTTCCAGATATTTTATTTATCAGATAAAAACTTCAAAGAAATGTGTTAAAATGTGCTCAAATAACATGCTTAAGAAATAAAAGTAAGATAATGACTCATGAAATTTCTTGTGAAGATGTAGGTATTCCAAAATATAGCCATATGGAATTTGGGAGTTGAAATGGAAAATAACTGTATAAATTGTATAAATTGATTAAGGTTCAGAGTAGTAGATTTGAATTGGCAGAAAAAACAGTTGATGTGTGTGAACATAGAACAATTCAGGTTATGAAACAGGAAGAATGGGAAAAAAGAATGAAAGAAGAATGAATAGAGCAGATAAAACAGATACAGGGTGTGGGGACAAGTGGGTGGAGTACTGCATACATGCCATACGTTAAGGGCATGTGAGTGGCAGGCCACTCCCCTTGTGCTAGGCATGTGAGTGGCAGGCTGCTTACCCCATAGGTACAGCCCTGGGCATGAGGCTATGAATTGCCTTCCTTGCATTTACTCCATGGCCCACTCCTTGATTAGTCGCTGCAAGGATGGTTAGCAGACATTATATTGGTTACTGCCTGTATTCTGTTTGGCTACTGCCTGAGTATATATACATGGCAACTGCGCAATAAAATCAGACCTGCTTCCTGCTTAGTCTCCAGAGATCTTGATTAGTGATTTTGCAGCCACACTCTCCTTACCCTGTTTTGTGGACCTCCTTGCTGGATGAGAGAGAGCTCATGCAACAGGGATTATCGTGGAAGAGGCTGACAGTTGAATGCTTCCCATAAAGTTCTACAGAAATGTCAGCTCTCAAAACTTCTGTTTGAAATGAATGCCCCCAGTGATCTGCTTCTTCCATCCACACCCTACATTACCACCCAATAGCCATTCATTATTAATCCATCAAATGATTGAACCCACTGGTGAGGTAAGAGCACTCATAAACTCATCACAGCCCCTCTGAACGTTCCTTCATTGCCTAACATATGAGCTTTTCTGGAATATCTTGCATCCAAACCATAACACCTCACTGCATTAATTTAACTTGGGATGATTTCTACAACCTCTGTCAATCAAGGGTTAGTACTAAACAAACCAAAATTTCCTCTTTCCATGTCTCCTAGAAAAATCAAACAGATAATGTGTAGGCAAACTACATGTTCTCTAAAAAAATCACAAAGCATGTAACAGAGTTACTCTGGTTTGTTTTCAGAGTATTTGCAGATCAATGTCCAATATTAACTACATTCATTGCCCTCAACAAGAATCTTCACAAAGTAGATCATTAACATATTTAATTGCAGAAGGCACCTCAGCAAAATCTTTTTCTCTCAGCGATTGAAAGAAAACAGCCACTCAAATAACCTGAGGATGACTCGGGGATATTAGCTTCATGGAATTGCCTCAGAGGTGAAGAGGGGGCCATTAAGAAGGAAGTGAGGTCAGGGTCAACAGCCTTTGCTGTGTCACAGTGAGAGAGGATAAAACACTTTGTTCTTTGAACTCATCTAGATACAACCACTTTGCCTTCAGTTGGTGAGGGTCATTCAGCCACCATGGCCTTTCAGGACCTCCTGGATCAAGTTGGTGGTCTGGGGAGGTTCCAGATAATTCAGATGGCTTTTCTTCTTATCTACAATGCCATGGCACAGACTCATACTTTATTGGAGAATTTCACTGCAGTCATCCTTGGTCATCGCTGCTGGGTCCACATACTCGATAATGCCACTGTCTCTGACAATGACACTGGGACCCTCAGCCAAGAAGCCCTCCTGAGGATCTCCATCCCACTAGACTCAAACCTGAGACCAGACAAATGTCATCGCTTCATCCACCCACAATGGCAACTCCTTCATATGAATGGAACCTTCTCAAACATGAGTGAGGTGGACACGGAGCCCTGCATGGATGGGTGGGTATATGACCGGAGCTCGTTCCTCTCTACCATTGTGACTGAGGTAAAAGGCTTAATTTTCCAAATATTTGACTTGGGTGTGTGGAAACAATGAAAATAATGAACATGCTTTGAGCCTTTAATTGCTGTGCGGGTGCTGGTTATTCTTTGCCTTTTTCAGAAACTACTGATATTTTTATGCAATTCAGGGCACATACTTAGTGTAATGATAAAAAACAAATAGGAACCTACTGTCATGGCACTTTGATTCTTGTGAATATCACAGTTTAAGCAAGTAAATCATGTGTCTTGTTAAAAATGTGATGCTAAGTCAGTAACACCCTGCCTTGATTGCCAATTAAATATGTATGGTCAGTTGATCAAAATCCACATACCCGACTGAAATCTTAGAGTAATCATGTGGGAAAGTGTGCAGTGATATTCAACATTAAGTAAATTCTTCAAGGTCCTTGAATGATGGTGGTCTGTGGCCAGATTTGAGAACTTCTCAGTATGGGTTAAAAGTAATCATTAATGTAACCCATAGGTATAAGTCAGTCTTCCTAGATAAAATTATTTTACACAGAGAACAGGATGATATAATTGAAATGTTTTTGAAAACAGAAGCCACAAAAAGAAGACAGGGGCTTGACATAAAGAAAAGTACACATCATGTGAAGGTGTTTTTCTTATGCTGGTTTCCTTGTCTTCCAGTGGGATCTGGTATGTGAAACTCAGTCATTGAATTCAGTATCTAAATTCTTCTTCATGGCTGGAATGTTGATTGGAAACATTGTATATGGCACTTTGTCAGACAGGTGAGTGTCTCTGGTTCACAGATCTCTCTACCCATGGGTACTATCATCAGCTTATGAATCATTTATGCATGTGAAAAAATTATTACAAATTACACTACCCTGGTTGTCCTTTGTTCCCAGGGATCTACAAACACAAATGCAAAATATCATTCAGTGTGGTGAGTGATGTTTTTAAAAGATTGAGTCCTCAGTGTAGGAAATCAGTATAAGATTTGGAGCTGTTTTACCAGAGGGTTTGGAGAGAAGATGCCACCACATGGGGTTTTGAAAGATCACAAACAGTTAACAATGGGGACACAGAGGTGGATATGTCACCACATTGGATCCAGCCTGCTTTAATATGCAGGTAGGAAAAAGACATTGTCAGTGTCACACAGGGGCATCATGAAAATAAAATCTCAGTAGGTAAACTCAAAGGACTTCACTATTCTACTTTATCCTTAAAATGTTGAAGAATAAAAGAGTGAAGTCCCAACGAAGCAATAAAAAGTGTTTTTTATATACAATGGATCTTCAATGGAATATTGGATGATTTTTCTTCAGAATACATGGAAGCATCCCAACCTTTTCTTCTAAGTAAGGGTCATTATAGTATGTTACTTATGCATCCATAAATTCATATTTTACAAAATGAGATAGTTGGGTTTATGCACTTAATTTACATGTAATTTAAATGTGTTGTGTCCTTCTCTCCATTTGTGTACTTACCACTCTATTTTGGGAATACATACACATTTCTATTTGTACTTTTAGTTCACATTTCTAATTGCTACATAATGCTCCCCAGTGGAGATCCATAACAGTGTTCCTGAGCCACCTTTGGGAATGGGAAACCAGATTACCACCCAATGCTCACCATCCCAAACCTAAGAAAAGGTCAACTTTATATGTTCTTTTGCTGTGAAAAATACATGTTATATTTTTACAAATATGTTTTGTTTCCCAAGGTCAACAAATCCAAACTCGGCAGATAGAGACTCTTACCCAACCCATTAGCAACATTGATGTTCTGCTTCATAGCTGTTCCTAGAGTCTCAAGGGCTGACTTTAATACTTTATATAAAACGTTCACTCTCCACTATCATAAGTGTATGGCTCAGTGAAAGAAATATTTATGAGGTATTAATATTCCTAACACTGAAGCATGTCTTGTATAGCTTGAATTGGTGTTGAAGAAGTAGTTTTGGGGACAAGGTATCTATTTTAAAAGAAGAGAGTTGATTTGAGAATATCAGCTGTTGGTCCTTTATAGATATTTTACAGGTGTGAATTGTTTTCTTTGTGCTAATTTTTACCGCAGTTGTTATTGTTCCCACAATCTCATCTTTCCCTTTTCCATAGGTTTGGGAGGAGGTTACTTCTGACATGGTGTCTTCTCCAGCTGGCCATTGCTGACACCTGTGCTGCCTTTGTTCCCACTTTCCTGGTTTACTGCTCACTACGTCTCCTGGCTGGCATGTCCACCACGACCATCCTGACAAATTCTATTCTTCTCAGTAAGTCAACACTGACTTTTGGACATTTACTGATATTTGACTTTGACCTTAATATTCTACCTTTGCTTGAAGTAATTATTCAGTGATGTTTTCTTTCAGTTGTAGAATGGACAAGTCCCAAATATCAAGCTATGGGAACAACAATGGCAGTCTGTTCTGCTAGTTTTGGGCAGATCATATTGGGAAGCCTGGCTTTTGCTTTTCGAAACTGGCATACTCTCCAGCTGGTTGTGTCTGTACCGATGTTCTTCTTATTTATTTCCTCAAGGTATGAGCTCCCTTTTGTCTTTCTCTTCTAAAACCATGGGATGGGAATGTACATGGCATCAGGACATAAAAATTTATTTCTTCTTGGTTCTACACATGAGGATGTGCTCTCAGAACAGGTATCTTTGTACAATTTGAGAAGCAGGGCAAGTAGGATGGTCAGATGAAATTGAGGACATGGAATAATCTTTCAATTTATGATAAATAGTAAATATTTATTTATTTTTTTTTAAAAAGAGAGAGAGAAATTTTTAATATTTATTTTTTATTTTTTGGCAGACACAACATCTTTGTTTGTATGTGGTGCTGTGGATCGAACCCAGGCCACACACATGCCAGGCAAGCGTGCTACCACTTGAGCCACATCCCCAGCCCCTTAGTAAACATTTTTGAAAAATTTTATCCCAAACTTTGCAAGTGATATACTGAAAGTTATTCATTGTTTATGTGAATTTCTCTTTAACTGTTATATACTGTATTTACTAAGGAGGAAAATACAAGATATCCCATTATATTCATATCATAGATAAACAACAAATAATGTTTTAGGCATGGGATTCACTTTTTAGAATATGATACACTATTTGGAATTCAAATGAACTATGCTTACTCTAGTTATATTTACTAAAACAAGAACCATGAAAACAAAATATCAATGAATCCTTACATGAAGTTCTGGGTCTTTTAGCTTACCCTTGATGTAAGCCTTATTTTGTAATGTGTAGAAAAAATTATTGCAAACATATTGGCCTTTAGATATTGGTAAATTAGTAGAATCCAGAGTGTCAGAGCAGGTCCTAAAGGGTTTGCAGTAGCAAACTGAGGTAGGTGAAGGAGGAGAAAGAGCAGGGAGGCAACTCAGTGACTAACAACCAGGAGTAAACAAAAATGATCAGTTTTCAGGACAGAAAGAGAATTAATAAAGGCAGTGGAAGAGTCAGGAATGCAATCCCTCAGTGGCAGAAGGAAAGCATTTCTCAAGAAGCCAAAAGTCTTTCTACCACCTAGCTCAAGAAAAACAGACACTGACCAATATATCCACAATCAGAACAGATAATAAATTCAGGAAAGCTGAACTGTGTTTACTCAGGAGAATATTCTAGATGTGTCTGCCTGGAGAGTAAACCACCACTCCTCAAAAAGGTCTTGGAGCCTTCCAGCAGAGGTGTTTGGATTAGGGAAGCCCTGACATATTACATCCATTTTGATGTAATTATGCTAGCATGGAATATATCTCATTCTATTTAGGATCCCATTCTAGTGTATATACATGATGGTGGGATTAATTGTGATGTTTTCATATATGTACATGAAGGAACTTGTTAATTATCCTTCCTGATTCCCCAACTGGGAATTCCTGAATTTTATCCTTGTTTTTAGATAGCATTTTCTGTTTTATTTGTTTTCTTTCTCCCTCTTTTTTCTTCCTTTTTTGTCCTTTACTTGGTACACATGTATTTTGAATATCTGTGAGTGTCCATACTGAGAGCTGATTTGAGCATAAAAGAGAGAATGAGATTCAATGCGGGGTTAAACTCAGAGTGAACAATCAGTCTGCAGAGTGGAGAAGAAAGAAGAGGACTTCCCTTTGAAATTGACAGTATAATCTCTGAATGAAAAGTGTGACTGATGGGAGGGGACTGGAATAGATTATGATGAAACATAAAGTCCCATATCTTCAAGCCTAGGAGAGGCTGGATAATAGTGTGATGTTTTTACACACCTTTTCCTAGTACCTGTGCAGTAACTCTTGGAAAGAGGGATGTAATTTAATTCAAGTCAGTCTATAGACAAAGCAAGTGGAGGAGCTGGTCAGGAGACCTGGCAGACCTACATTCCCACCTGCAGACACAACAAAACCATTTGGAGAGTGAAAACTCTCTCACCCCTCTGCAAGGGGGCCAAGCAAGAAGCTAGCTCAATTTAGCATACAGACTAACCTAACAAGTTTGGCAGGTTTGGCTTAGTCCTGAAAACTACAAAGGGTGTAAAATCCATATAATAGAGATTTTCTTTTTTAAAGCTTTATTGGCTCTTTTTAGTTATATATGACAGTAAAATCCATTTTTATGTAATTTTGCTAGCATGGAATATATCTCATTCTATTTAGGATCCCATTTTAGTGTATATACATGATGGTGGGATTCACTATGATGTTTTCATATATGTACATGGAAAATTATGTCAGGTCCGTCCAATGTCTTTCCTTTTCCCATCTGCCTTGCTTTCCCTCTAATCCCCATTGTGAAATCTACTGAACATCTAGTCTTCCCCTTGTTTTTATTTTGGATTGGCTTCCCCATATTAGAGAAAGCATTTGATCTTTGGCTTTTGGAAATTGGCTTATTTCACTTATGATTGTTTCCAGATTAATCCATTTACTGGCAAATAGCATAAAGTCATTCTTCTTCATTACATTTGGAAATTTCTAAAATTAAAACACTGAATACAAAATACTCATTTCAAAAACTTCAAAAGAAGAAATCCAAACACTTTTATGAAAATTAGTGCCTTACCTTTACACATATACCTATACACAACATAATCTCTCATACACAATTTTGTTCTTGCCAGTCTTTACTTGAGCCCCATCTTGCACCCATTATACTCTCCCCATTTTAACTCTTGTCTTCCATCCCTTCTCCATACTTTCTTTCTTCTTTTCTCTTTCTTCTTTCTTATCCCATCTTCAAATTCAATTGAGTCTATAATTGTTACCATGAATATTTAGAGTTTATTCTGTATTACTTGTTGCACACATTCCTCCTGGGTTAATAGAGTTATAGAGGTCATTTTTAACTCCATATATAATGTGTGTGTTGATATATGGGTAACCCTTATGCTACCACTGTTACTTCTGGCATCGTTCCTTTCAAAGAGGCATTGGAAGTTGAAATTAACATTTTGATTATGCTGACATGATGTGTTGAAGCTAGGCTATCCCCCAGCACAGGGCTTATTATAAAGAGGTAACCACACTAAAGGACTCCTATTACCAAGGGAACCAATGTCGGGCTGGGGGACAAACCCAGGTTGCAACATGTCCGGCATGCCCCAGAAATATTCAGAATCAAATTGGTAGGAAAGTTGGTTTTATTCAAAGCCAGCTTTGAAGGAAGATAGAAAAAACTGTTTCAAAAGTTCATCTTTGAACTCTCTAAAGGTCAGCAAAGATGTTAAAGGATGAGTTGAAAGGAGTCAGGAGTCTAAATAGGTGGGCATGACTACAATTGGGGACTGAATGTAGAAAGGCCATATTCAAGAGTGCGGAGTGTATAAGAATTGTAGATAATGGGTTACCCAGTCCTATGTACAATTCTTGGGAGTCCCCTGAGGCTAAAACTCCCAGCAGAAATCAGTATCTATCTGGCTTTAGGTGTGTGTGATCTAATATCTTCACAGCAAGTACTATTATAGAGCTTGGGCCTTCCAAGAAACTTGGGCAACATGAAGACCCCCCTTCAAACTGAATTCTTGTGATCAAGTCAGGAAGATTTAAGATATGTCACTCAGAGTAAGCAGAATGACATTATTGAAGGGATAGGAAAGGGGAAACTCTCAAGGGAGAGAGTAGGTCCTCTGACACAGGAGAGGGACAACATGCCTCTCTTGCACTCCAGTTTTATTGGATATCTCAGAGAAGTTTCCAACAAATCCCTGGTCCATCACTTGATGGTTTATGGACAGCATCTGATATCAGACTTGGAAGTTCATACTGATGTGACAATTCTAGGTTACCTTGTCCCATGCTGACCAGTTCTAAGTGGATTCTGTTGTTTTAAAAAATTATTATTTGTTCTAATTTGTAATACATGACTGCAGAATGCATTTCAACTTATAGTGCACATATGAAGTACAATTTTTCATTTCTCTGGTTGTACACAAAATAGCCTCACACCATTCATGTTTTCATAAATGTACCTAAGGTAATGATGCCCATCTCATTACACAATCTTTTCTACCTCCATGCATCATCACCCTGTCTCTTCTTCCCTTTGCCATATGCAAAGTTTCTCCATTTCTCCCATGCTCTCCCTGGCCCCCACTATGGATAAACATCCACTTATCAGAGAAAACATTCAGCCTTTGGTTTTCTGGAATTGGCTAAATTCACTTAGAATGATATTCTCCAATTCCATTTATTAACATGCAAATGCTATGATTTTATTCTCTTTTAATGTTGAGTAATATTCTATTGTGTATATATACCAGTATCTTTATCCTTTCATGTATTGAAGGGTATCTAGATTGGTTCCACAATTTAGCTACTGTGAATTGTGCTACTATAAACACAGTAGTATGCTGTTTTTAAGTCTTTTGAGTACAAAAGGAGTAGGATAGCTGGGTAAAATGGTGGTTTCATTCCAAGTTTTCCAAGAAATCTCTAAACTTCTTTCCAGATTGGTTGCACCAATTTTCAGTCTTATCAGAAATGTATAAGTGCACCTTTTCCCCCACATTCTCACCAACAATTATTGTTGCTTGTATTCTTAATAACTGTTATTCTGACTGAAGTGAGTTGAAATCTTAGAATACTTTTTATTTGCATTTCTCTAATTGCTATATGTGTTGAACATTTTCTTCATATATTTGTTGATTGATTGTATATTATCTCCTGTGAAGCATCTGTTAAGTTCCTTAACCCATTTATTGTTTGGATTATTTGCTTTTTTGAAGTTTTTTGAGTTCTTTATATATCCTGAAGATTAGTGCTCCATCTGATGTGTGGGTGGTAAAAATTTGCTCCCTTTCTGTAGGTGCTCTATTCACCTCATTGATATTTTTTTCTTTATGAGAAAATGCTTTTCAGTTTTAATTCATCCCATTTATTGATTCTTGATTTTACTTCTTGTGCTTTCGGAGTCTTGTTAAGTAAATGAGGGCCTAATCCAAGATGATGAAGATTTGAGCCTACTTTTTCTTTTATTAGGTAGTATCTCTGGTCTAATTCTTAGGTCCTTGATCCACTTTGAGATAAGTATTGTGCATGGTGAGTGATAGGGGCTCAATTTTATTTTACTTCATATGGATTTCCAGTTTTCCCAGCACCGTTTGTTAAAGAGGCAACCCTTTCTCCAAATCATGCCTTTGGTATGAGATAACTGTATTTACATGGGTTTGTCTCTTTGTCCTCTAGTCTGTATCATTTGTCTACAAGTATAGTTTACTGTCAATACCACTTTTTGCTACTATTGCTCTGTAGTATAGTTTAAGGTCTGGTATTGTGATGCCACCTGCTTCAGTCTTTCTGCTAAATATTGCTTTGGCTAATTGGGTCTCTTATTTTTACAGATGAATTTCATGATTGCCTTTTCTATTTCTATGAGGATGTCATTGGGATTTTGATTGGAATTGCATTAAATCTGTATAGTGCTTTTGGTGGTACAGTCATTTTGATAATATTAACTTTGATTATCCTAGAACAAGGGAGATCTTTCTATTTTCTAAGGTCTCCTTTAATTACTTTCTGTAGCATTCTGCAGTTTTTATTGTAGAGTTCATTCATCTCTTTCATTGATTCCCAAGTATTTTAACTTTTTTCCGTGGCTATGTAAATGTGACAGTTCTAAATTTCTCTTTCAGATGTTTCATCACTGATGTACAGAAATGCATTTGATTTATGTGTGTTTATTTTATTTCCTGCTACTTTTCTTAATTCATTTATTAGTTCTAAAAGTTTTCTGGTGGAAATTTTTGGATTCTAAGTATAGATTCATGTCACAGTGCTAATTTGAGTTATTCTTTTCCTATCCGTACCCCTTTAATTTTTTTCATCTGTCCAATTGTTAAGTAAATTTCCACATTGTACTTTTTAAAGATCCAACAATATTCTGCCTTCCAGAGATGCAACTCATAGCAAAAGACATCCATGGACTTAAGGTGAAAATTTGGGAAAAAATATAGCACTCACATGGACTGTGTAAGCTAGCAGGGGTTTTCACCCTCATATCCAATAAAGTAGACTTCAAGCCAAAGTTAATGAAAATGAATTAAAAAAGGATATTTCATATCCAATAAAGTAGACTTCAAGCTAAAGTTAATGAAAATGAATAAAAAAGGATATTTCATACTTCTTAATGAAATCATACATGAACAAGACCTAACAATTATAAATATATATTCCCCCCAAAATAGTACATCTACATTCATAAAACAACTTCAAGAGCCAAATAGACCACAGCACAATACTACCCTGCATTCTATCAGATTATAGTGGAATGAAATTAGAAATCAATGATAAAATTTAAAAAATGGATGCTACTCAAACACCTGGAGACTAAATAATATGCTATTGAATGAACAATGGATTGCAGAAGACATCAGAGAGGAAATTTAAAAATTCTTAGAGGTAAATGAGAACACTAGTACAACATATCTAAATCTCTGGTATACTATGAAGGCAGTACTGAGAGGAAAGTTGATTGCATGGAGTTCATTTCTTCAAAGAAGAAAAAGTTAACAAATGAATGAGCTGACACTGCATCTCAAAGCCCTAGAAAATGAAGAACAAATCAACACCAGAAGTAATAGAAAACAGGAAAATTTTAAAATCATAGCTGAAATCAATGAAATTGAAACAAATAAATAATTGAAAAAATTGACAAAATAAGTAGTTGGTTCTTTGAAAAAATAAATAAAATTGATAAAATCTTAGCCATGCTAATGAAGAGAAAGATAGAGAAAACTAAAATTACTAAAATCTTTGATGGAAAAGGAAATATCATGATGAGCACTACAGAAGTACAAAAGATAATTAGAAATTATTTTGAAAATTTGTAGTCCAATAAAACAGAAATTATCAAAGACGTTGACAAATTTCTAGTCATATGATTCACACAAACTGAATTAGGATGATGTACACAATTTAAATTAATCAATTTTGAGCAATGAAATAGAAGATGCCATCAAAAGTCTACTAACAAGAAAAGCCCAAGACCATTTGGATTCACAGCTGAGTTCTAAAAGACCTTCAAAGAAGAGCTAATACCAATACTCCTCAAAATATTCCATGAAATAGAAAAAGAAAAAAAAAACACTTCCAAACTCATTCTATGAGGCCAATATTACCCTGATTCCAAAATGAGATAGACATATCAAATAAAGAAAACTTCATACCAGTATCTCTAATAAACATAGATGCAAAAATTCTCATACAATTCTTGCAAATTTGAATACAAAAGCATAGTAAAAAGATAGTGCAGCACAATCAAGTGGGATTCATCCCAGGGATGCAAGGTTGGTCCAACATATGGAAATCAATAAAAGTAATTCATCACATCAATAAACTTAAAGATAAGAATTATATGATCATCTCAATAGATGCACAAAAAGCATTTGACAAAATACAGCACCACTTTATATTCAAAACACTGGAAAAACTAGGGATAATAGAAAGGTATCTCAACATTGTAAAAGCTATCTATGCTAAGCCCAAGGCAAACATCATCTAAATGGAGAAAAATTCAAAGCATTCACCCTGAAAACTGGAACAGGACAGGGATGTCTTATTTCATCACTTTTATTTAACATAGTCATTGAAACTCTAATTGGATACTTATAATACATTCTTACAGATTTTAGGGTTAGAAGAAAGTATCCTTATCTTTAGGGTTTCAGAATCTGGTCACAAAAGTCTCCCTCTTCAGGGTAACTTGGGTTCCTCACATTGACATCATCTTGGGACTGCATTTCTCCTGCAGTTAACAGGTAGTTTGCTGAGGAATGTGACATATCCTGTCCACTTAGGCCAGATAGTGCTACAGATAAATTGCCTTTTGGAAAAGAAAGCAAGTCAGGGTGAGCACAGTGGGCCTTTTTATAGAAATATTCTCTTAACCTCAAGTTCCCACCATTTTCATCTGTCTGTCCCCTAACAGTACTACCAGGCAAAGCTCAGAGTTTGGAGCAGAGATAAACTCCAATCACTTCCTATTTTAAATTCTATGTCATATCCACCCTGGGAAAGCATTGACCTAATCTATCCAGACAAAATGCCACTGACAGTATTCTCTCTCTCTCTCAATTTGGTTCTACCTTATACTGGTGAAAAGAGACGATTAGAGCTATTTCACCCAGATTTTGTTCCAAGACAATCTAGCTGGCAGCTTGGTGAGTAACACAAAAAGGAAGATTTTATGTATTCCTTGCTTTTTGTAAGGGGGATATAGTTCAGGAAGTAATGGAAAGAAGGTCAGTCTGTCATAGGCAGAGAACATCTATCCTTGTCAAATTTTGATCCTCTCCACAGAGAATATTTCTTCAAGTTTCATGAGGATGTGTGTGTGTGTGTGTGTGTGTGTGTGTGTGTGTGTGTGTTATTTCTGCATTGGCCAATAAGTTTGTGAACATACACAGATATGCATATTTGCTTCTTTTTCCTTTTTCATGTTTATCATTTTTTAAAAAATATCCATTTGTTATTTTGCTTTGTTTTATTTTTTTGAGGATTAAGGTGTTTACTTGTTTCATTTGGTCTTTTTTGTTTTTGTTTCATTGTTACTCTTTGCTTTCTTGTCCATCTAATATCCAAATGCTCTTGCTCTATAGTATATTATTTGTTTTGCTCTTTCTTTTCAGTTTTTCTTTTCCACCTTTTTAGTCCTCACATGCTATCTCTCTTTCTTTGCTCTGTTCATGTACTGATTATTCCCAGCTTTCTTCTTACTCAATTTTATTTCCTTTTAATAAAATGTATTATTATCACATTTTAGAATTACTTAGTTTACATAATTTCCAAGTCTGCTATGATTTCTGTTGTGGTTATTAGTAGGATGGATGGCACAGATAATACTGGCTCTTTACTTTAATAGTACTTTAATATAAAGAATAACAGAGTGAAACCCTTGATCTGATAATTAGGTCCTAAGTACAAATGGCTGGGGGACAGGGACCTAGGTCTCACTCTTAAATATCTGCAGAGAAATAAAAAAGACTGTGGATGCCACACCTCCAAAGGGCCTCCATATAATTTTCCCATACCTTTTTAGAATACACAGAGTTGTTAAATCTAGAAAAAAAAATCATGGAGGTGTAACCCATGTACCCTGCTGTATACAACACCATTGCCAACTATAGAAGAATCTTCCTCTTGTGAGGCCTATAGAAAAGTGCAATTCTCAAGCCATGACACAATGCACACCATATAAAAGTACACAAATTACACCACTATAGAACTAGTAGGGATATTCTACTACAAAACTCTGGAAGCACATGGAAAAATTCACAACAACCTGATATTACAGAACCCTTTTTCAGGAGAATGCTGTGCTTTAAAAAGGCAAACACATAAGAGCATAAGAGAAGTCTATTTTAATAGATGCAAAAATCCAACACAGGATTACAAGAAATATTTAAAAATACAGGATAACAAGACACTGTTAGCATTCATAATTCACCAGAAAATGATCCCAAAGACATTGAAGTGAACAAAATACCAGGCAAATAATTCAAAAGAATAATTATAAAAATGATCAATGAATTATGCAAGAACACAGAAAAATAACTGAATGAATTGAGGAAAGCAGTAGAAGACATGAATGATAAATTTGGCAAAGAGATAGAGATATTTAAAAAGAACCAAACTGAAATCTTAGAAATGAAAGGCACCATAAATCATATAAAACATTCAGATGAAAGTCTCCTCAATGGAGTTGACTCTGTAGATGGCAGAATCTCAGAGCTGGAAGAGAAAGTGTCTGGCCTCAAACATAGATTTAGGGAAAATAAAATGGAACCATGAATAGAATGTACAAGAATTCTGAGACATTAAGAGAACAAATTTAAGACTTATTTGAATTGGGGAGTGTTTTGAGATGAAAGTTAATGACATGGAGAAACTCTTAAGGAAAACATTGACAGAAAAATTTCTAAATTGTGGAAATGAGTTGGACATTTATAACCCCAAATAGACAGGATCAAAATAGAATCTCTCCACAACATGTTATAATTAAAAGGCCTAAAATATAAAGAAAGAGTAGAATTTTCAAATCCTCAAGAGAAAAACCTCAGGTCACTTTCAATTTCTTAGCATAAAAGCTAATATCTAGAATGACTTTGAAAATTTCAAATAAAATACCTGTTCACCAAGATTGTTATGTCCTAAGAAAGCTATTATTCAGAATTTTTTTAAAATTAAAATCTTTCAAGATAAGCAGAAAATAATTCATAACTACCTAGAGAGAACTGCAAAAATTCTTAAATAGTACACAAAGAAGAAATCAGAAACAAACTCAAGAGCTCACAAATGGACAAATCTCATTTAAAGAACAATTAAGAAAATGAGAAGTGAGATCAAATTGCACATTAGAAAGAATGGCAGAGGTTAACAAAAATCTCCGTATAATATCATTGAATGTAAGAGATCTCAACTTTCTAAGTAAAAGACATATATTGGCAGGATGGTTTACAAGACAAGACCCATCTATATGTTGTTGGCAAGAGACTCATTTTATAGGAAAAGACAGCAATATGCTTAAAGAGAAAGGATGAAAGAGTATATTCCATTCAAATTGAGCTCCCAAACAAGTTGAAGTAGTAATGCTTATATCCAACAAATCAGAATTCAAGCAAAAATTATAGAAGAGAAAGAAGGTTACTTCATAGCTCTTTTTTTTCTTATTTAATTTTTTATTGTGGGTTGTTCAAAACATTACAAATTTCTTGACATATCATATTCGACACTTTGATTCAAGTGGGTTATGCACTCCCACCTTCACCCCATACACAGATTGCAGAATCACATCAGTTACACATCCATTGATTTACAAATTGCCATACTAGTGTCTGTTGTGCTCCGCTGCCTTTCCCATCCTCCACCCTCCCCCCTCCCCACCTCTCCCCTCCCCTCCCCTCCTCTCTCTCTACCTCCTCCACTGTATAACCCTGAGGGTCTCCTTCCATTACCATGCAATTTTCCTTCTCTCTCCCTTTCCCTCCCACCTCTCATCCCTGTTAAATGTTGATCTTCTTCTCCTGCTCTTCGTCCCTACTCTGTTCTTAGTTACTCTCCTTATATCAAAGAAGACAATTGGCATTTGTTTTTTAGGGATTGGCTAGCTTCACTTAGCATAATCTGCTCTAATGCCATCCATTTCCCTGTAAATTCTATGATTTTGTCATTTTTTAGTGCAGAGTAATACTCCATTGTGTATAAATGCCACATTTTTTTTATCCATTCGTCTATTGAAGGGCATCTAGGTTGGTTCCACAGTCTTGCTATTGTGAACTGTGCTGCTATGAACATCGATGTAGCAGTGTCCCTGTAGCATGCTCTTTTTAGGTCTTTAGGGAATAGACCAAGAAGGGGAATAGCTGGGTCAAATGGTGGCTCCATTCCCAGCTTTCCAAAAAATCTCCATACTGCTTTCCAAATTGGCTGCACCAATCTGCAGTCCCACCAGCAATGTACAAGTGTACCCTTTTCCCCACATCCTCGCCAGCACTTGTTGTTGTTTGACTTCCTAATGGCTGCCAATCTTACTGGAGTGAGATGGTATCTTAGGGTGGTTTTGATTTGCATTTCTCTGACAGCTAGAGATGGTGAGCATTTTTTCATGTACTTGTTGATTGACTGTATGTCCTCCTCTGAGAAGTGTCTGTTCAGGTCCTTGGCCCATTTGTTGATTGGGTTGTTTGTTCTCTTATTGTCTAATTTTTTGAGTTCTTTGTATACTCTGGATATTAGGGCTCTATCTGAAGTGTGAGGAGTAAAGATTTGTTCCCAGGGTGTAGGCTCCCTATTTACCTCTCTTATTGTTTCTTTTGCTGAGAAAAAACTTTTTAGTTTGAGTAAGTCCCATTTGTTGATTCTAGTTATTAACTTTTGTGCTATGGGTGTCCTATTGAGGAATTTGGAGCCCGACCCCACCGACTGTAGATCATAGCCAACTTTTTCTTCTATCAGACGGCGCGTCTCTGATTTGATATCAAGCTCCTTGATCCATTTTGAATTCACTTTTGTGCATGGTGAGAGAAAGGGGTTCAGTTTCATTTTGTTGCATATGGATTTCCAGTTTTCCCAGCACCATTTGTTGAAGATGCTATCCTTCCTCCATTGCATGCTTTTAGCCCCTTAATCAAATATAAGATAGTTGTAGTTTTGTGGATTGGTTTCTGTGCCCTCTATTCTGTACCATTGGTCCACCCGCCTGTTTTGGTACCAGTACCATGCTGTTTTTGTTACTATTGCTCTGTAGTATAGTTTGAAGTCTGGTATCGCTATACCGCCTGATTCACACTTCCTGCTTAGCATTGTTTTTGCTATTCTGGGTCTTTTATTTTTCCATATGAATTTCATGATTGCTTTCTCTATTTCTACAAGAAATGCTGTTGGGATTTTGATTGGCATTGCATTAAACCTATAGAGAACTTTTGGTAATATCGCCATTTTGATGATGTTAGTTCTGCCTATCCATGAACAGGGTATATTTTTCCATCTTCTAAGATCTTCTTCTATTTCTCTCTTTAGGGTTCTGTAGTTTTCATTGTATAAGACTTTCACCTCTTTTGTTAGGTTGATTCCCAAGTATTTTATTTTTTTTGAAGATATTTTGAATGGAGTGGTTGTCCTCATTTCCATTTCAGAGGATTTGTCGCTGATATACAGGAATGCCTTTGATTTATGCGTGTTGATTTTATATCCTGCCACTTTGCTGAATTCATTTATTAGCTCTAATAGTTTCTTTGTAGAGCCTTTTGGGTCTGCTAGGTATAGAATCATATCATCTGCAAATAGTGATAATTTAAGTTCTTCTTTTCCTATTTTTATGCCTTTAATTTCTTTCGTCTGTCTAATTGCTCTGGCCAGCGTTTCGAGAACTATGTTGAACAGAAGTGGAGAGAGAGGGCATCCCTGTCTTGTTCCAGATTTTAGAGGGAATGCCTTCAGTTTTTCTCCATTCAGAATGATGCTAGCCTGAGGCTTAGCATAGATTGCTTTTACAATATTGAGGTATGTTCCTGTTATCCCTAGTTTTTCTAGAGTTTTGAACATAAAGGGATGCTGTACTTTGTCGAATGCTTTTTCCGCATCTATCGAGATGATCATATGGTTCTTATTTTTAAGTCTATTGATGTGGTGAATAACATTTATTGATTTCCGTATATTGAACCAGCCTTGCATCCCAGGGATGAATCCTACTTGATCATGGTGCACAATTTTTTTGATATGTTTTTGTATCCGATTCGCCAGAATTTTATTGAGGATTTTTGCGTCTAGGTTCATTAGAGATATTGGTCTGAAGTTTTCTTTCTTTGAAGTGTCTTTGTCTGGTTTAGGTATCAGGGTGATGTTGGCCTCGTAGAATGAATTTGGAAGTTCTCCCTCTTTTTCTATTTCCTGAAGTAGCTTGAAAAGTATTGGTATTAGTTCCTCTTTAAAGGTTTTGTAAAATTCTGCTGTATACCCATCTGGTCCTGGGCTTTTCTTAGTTGGTAGTCTTTTGATGGTTTCTTCTATTTCCTCGATTGATATTGGTCTGTTTAGGTTGTCTATATCCTCCTGACTCAATCTGGGCAGATCATATGACTTAAGAAATTTATCGATGCCTTCACTATCTTCTAATTTATTGGAGTATAAGGATTCAAAATAGTTTTTGATTATCTTCTCTATTTCTGAAGTGTCTGATGTGATATTGCCTTTTTCATCCCTTATGCTAGTAATTTGAGTTCTCTCTCTTCTTCTCTTCGCTAGCATCGCTAAGGGTCTTTCGATTTTGTTTATTTTTTCAAAGAACCAACTTTTAGTTTTGTCAATTTTTTCAATTGTTTCTTTTGTTTTGATTTCATTAATTTCAGCTCTGATTTTAATTATTACTTGCCTTCTACTTCTTTTGCTGTTGTTTTGCTCTTCTTTTTCAAGGATTTTGAGATGAAGTATGAGATCATTTATTTGTTGTTTTTTTCTTTTTTTAAGGAATGAACTCCAAGCAATGAATTTTCCTCTTAGAACTGCTTTCAGTGTGTCCCATAGATTCCGATATGTTGTGTCTGTGTTTTCATTGATCTCTAAGAATTTTTTAATTTCCTTCTTGATGTCTTCTATAACCCATTGATCATTCAGTAACCTATTGTTCATTCTCCAAGTGATGTATGCTTTTTCCTTCCTTCTTTTATCGTTGATTTTCAGTTTCATTCCATTATGATCAGATAAGATGCATGGTATTATCTCTACTCCTTTATATTGTCTAAGAGTTGCCCTGTGACATAATATATGATCTATTTTTGAGAAGGATCCATGTGCTGCTGAGAAAAAAGTGTAACTGCTTGATGTTGGGTGGTATACTCTATATATGTCAATTAGGTCTAGGTTATTAATAGTGTTATTGAGTTCTATAGTTTCTTTATTCAACTTTTGTTTGGAAGACCTGTCCAGTGGCGAGAGAGGTGTGTTGAAGTCTCCCATGATTATGGTATGGTGGTCTATTAGACTCTTGAACTTGAGAAGAGTTTGTTTGAGGAACATAGCTGCACCACTGTTTGGGGCATAAATATTTATGATTGTTATGTCTTGTTGGTGTATGGTTCCCTTAAGCAGTATGTAGTGTCCCTCTTTATCCCTTTTGATTAACTTTGGCTTGAAATCTATTTTATTTGATATGAGTATGGACACTCCTGCTTGTTTCCGAAGTCCATATGAGTGATATGATTTTTCCCAACCTTTCACCTTCAGCCTATGTATGTCTTTTCCTATCAAATGTGTCTCCTGTAGGCAGCATATTGTTGGGTCTTGTTTTGTGATCCATTCTACTAGCCTGTGTCTCTTAATTGGTGAGTTTAAGCCATTAACATTTAGGGTTATTATTGAGATATGGGTTGTTCTTCCAGCCATATTTGTTTATTTCTGTTACTAAACATGGTTTGTTTTCCTCTTTGATTATTCACCCCCCCTTTACTGTCCTACCTCCCACTGTTGGTTTTCATTGTTATTTTCCATTTCCTCTTCCTGTAATGCTTTGGCAAGGATGTTTTGAAGAGATGGTTTTCTAGCTGCGAATTCTTTAAACTTTTGTTTATCATGGAAGGTTTTAATTTCATCCTCCATCCTGAAGCTTAATTTCGCTGGATACACAATTCTTGGTTGGAACCCATTTTCTTTCAGTG
The DNA here is from genome assembly GCF_047511675.1 of Marmota flaviventris. NCBI lineage: Eukaryota > Metazoa > Chordata > Mammalia > Rodentia > Sciuridae > Marmota > Marmota flaviventris. Next base: position 9,584,795 of record NC_092506.1, on the reverse strand, counting down.
TTTGAAATATGTTATTCCAGGATCTTCTAGCTTTCAGAGTCTGTGTTGAAAGATCAGCTGTTATCCTGATTGGCTTACCCCTAAATGTAATCTGCTTCCTTTCTCTTGTAGCTTTTAAAATTCTCTCCTTATTCTGTATGTTGGGCATCTTCATTATAATGTGTCTAGGTGTGGATCTCTTATGATTTTGCACATTCGGCGTCCTGTAGGCTTCTAGGATTTGGGATTCTGTCTCATTCTTCAAGTCTGGGAAGTTTTCTTGTATTATTTCATTGAGTAGACTGCTCATTCCTTTGGTTTGGAGCTCTGTACCTTCCTGTATCCCAATGACTCTTAAGTTTGGTCTCTTAATGTTATCCCATATTTCTTGGATGTTCTGCTCATGGTTTCTTAACAGTCTTGCTGAGCTGTCTATGTTCTTTTCCAGTTGAAATACTTTGTCTTCATTGTCTGATGTTCTATCTTCTAAGTGTTCTACTCTGCTGGTAGTAGTCTCCATTGAGTTTTTAAGTTGGTTTATTGCTTCCTGCATTTCTAGGATTTCTGATTGTTTGTTTTTTTATAACCTCTATCTCCCTGTATAGTTGATCCTTTGCTTCCTGGATTTGTTTGCATAATTCATTGTCGAAGTGATCTTTCATTGTCTGATTTTGCTGTTTAATGTCTTCCTTGATACTCCAGATCATCTGAAGCATGTATATCCTGAATTCTTTATCTGACATTCCATCTGCTGCAGCTGTTACCTCTTCTAAAGTTGCGTTGACCTGCATTGCTTGTGGTCCTTTCTTTCCTTGTCTTTTCATACTGCTTGCGTATCTTTCCTGCAGGTGCGGGCGGCGGCTCTGCTCTCTCCTTATTCCAATTGGGGTGTTGTGGCTACCACGCCGGCAGGTCACTGGGCCTGTTCTGGGAGCTGGCGGCGGCTCTGTTCTGCCCCTACTCCAATTGGGGTAATGAGTGTACCACGCCGGCAGGCCACCGGGCCTGATCCGCCGGTCGGTTGCAGGTTTGCCTACCCTGCAGGCGCGGGTTGCGGCTCTACTCTGCCCCTACTCCAAATGGGGTGACGTGTCTGTCGTACTGGCAGGCCACTGGGCCTGTCCCGCTGGTCGGTCGCAGATCTGCCCACCTTTCGGGCACGGGTGGAGGCTCTGCTCTGCCCCTACTCCAATTTGGGTGTCGTGACTACCCCGCCTGCAGGACGCTGGGCCTGTTCCTGGCACGGGCGGCGACTCTGCTCTGCCACTACTCCAATTAGGGTGGTGTTTGTACCCCGCCCGCAGGCTCCTGGGCCTGATCCGCCGGTCTGTTGTAGGTCTGCCTACCTTGGAGGCGCAGGCGGCGGATCTGCCCTGCCCCTCCTACCACGCCTGTGGACCCCTGGGCCTGATCTGCAGGTTGATCACTGGTCTGCTCACCCTGCGGGCACGGGTGGCGGTTCCGCTCCGCCCCCACTCCAATTTAGGTCACGTGACCACCACACGGGCAGGGCCTGATCCGGGCGTGGGAGAAGGATCTGCTCTGCCCCTACTCCAGTTGGGATGACGTGTGTACCACACTGGCAGGCCACTGGGCCTGACCCGCCAGGCTGTCACAGGTCTGTTTACCTTGCAAGCGCGAATGGCGGCTCTGCCCTGCCCCTCCTACCATGCCCATGTACCACTGGGTCGCGGGTCTGCCCACCTTGCGGGTGCGGGTGGCGGCTCTGCTCCGCCCCCTCTCCAATTGGGGTCACGCGGTCACCACGCTGGCGAGCCGCTGGGCCTGCTCCGGGCGCTGGCGGTGGCCTGGCTCCTCCCCTCTGGCTCAACGACAAATTGAGGAGACTCGGGTGACTGTGCCTCACCCCCCCTACCAGGAGACCAACTGCTTATGTCACCACTGGTATTGATGAAGTTCTCTCCTCCGCCGCTTTCTGCTGACATCAGATCTCTGCCATGTTGGTATCCTATGCGAATGGCAGCTTTTCGTTCCCCTTGCCGGGCAACCAAAGCAATGGATGAGTCCTGACCGGCCCTCAGCAGGACCCGGACCGAGAAGCAGTTTCCGCGGGCTCCTAGCCCCGGTCCAGGGAAGTTCCGGGAGCCGGAACTCGGCCGCTCCGTGCTCGGTGTAAGCTCCTATAAGTGTAAGCTCCAAGAAGCAGTCCCCGCGGGCTCAGTTCTGGGAGCCGGAATTCGGCTGCTTAGTGCTTGGTGTATACTCTGATAGGAGCAGGGTCCAAGAAGCAGCCTCCGCAGGCTCCGCAGCCCTGGGCCAGGGAGGTTCCGGGACGGTTCCGGGAGCCGGAACTCGGCCGCCCCGCGCTCGGTGTTCGCTCCGATAAGGTCAGGTTCTAAGAAGCACCCAGGCGCTGAACCCTAGCAATCTGTCTGCAAGCCGCAGGCGAATTGCAGCCTGAAATTACCTGATCTATGGCTGAATGTTGATATAGCTCTTGAAACTATCCAGGTCAGTTAAGCAACAGTAGGAAATAAAAGGAATGCACACAGGAAAGGAAGTAGTCGAATTTTCACTGTATGAATATAATATAATACTCTAATTGGAAGATTCAAAAACTTCTATTAATAAAATAATTCAGTGAAGTTACTGGGAAATAAATCAGCATTTTAAAAATTAATAACTTTTCTAAACACTAATAATGACTTTGTTAAAAGTGATCAGGAAAACAAATCTATTTGCTATAGGCTCAAAAACAAAGCAAAATGAAAAAAAAAAACAATCCTTAGAAATAGGCTGGGTGCAGTAATGCATGTCTATAATCTCAGTGATTTATTAGTCTGAAATAGGATAGTCAAAAGTTATAGGTCAGCCTGGGCACCTTAGTGAGACCCTGTCTCAAAAGAAAATAGAAAATGATAGTATGTTCAGTGGTAGATCATGCCTAAGTAAAATCTCTATTATTCCCCATGACCAAAACAAACACTTAATCAACAACAAAACCCAACATTTGAAGAATGAATAAAACTAGATCTCTATTCTTTACCCTGCACAAAATTCAACTCAAAATGGATCAAAGACCCTAGAATTAGACCAAAAATTGTGCAGATGACAGATGGAAACCTATGATTAACATTCAATCTATTGATATTGGCAAAGATTTTCTTAATAAGATTCATGAAGCTCATTAAATAAAACCAAAAAACAATAAGTAGGATTATATCCAATTAAAAAGCATCTGAATAGCAAAATAAACAATTTAAGATGAATAAAGAGCCCACAGAATGGGAGAAAATCCTTGCTACATCTTCTAACAGGGGACAAAATCCAGAATGTATAAAAAGCTTAGAAAACAACAAAAACAACCAACAAAACAAAACAAAACAAAAAACAGTGACTAAATGGCCAGTGATAAAACAAATATTTCTCAAGATAAAAATACAAATGATAGTCAACAAATATTTTTAAATTTTTGTACATCTTTAGATATCAGGGAAATGAACATCAAAAAAAAAATCAAATAAATTTCATCTTAGTCCAATTCAAAATTCAAATATCAAGAATGAAAATAATGATAAGCATTGGAAATTATTTATTTGAATGGGTGCATTTATACATTGTTATTGGGTCTGCAAATTGGTACAATGACTATGGAAATTAGTATGGAGATTCTTCAAAAATTAGGAATGAAACCACCATATGATCCAGCTCTCACAAGTCATTGGATTTACCCAAAATTACTAAAACTAGTATTCTACATGACACATGCATACCAGTATTCATTGCCATGAAATTCACAATAGCCAAGTTATTAAACCAGTCTAGTATCCATCAACAGATGAGTGCATAAAGAAAATGTGATTTATATACACAATGGAGCTTCACTCAACTCATAAAGAATAAAATTATGTCATTTTTTGGTAAATGGATGCAACTGGGAAGCATCATGCTATGTTAAATATGCGACCTCAGAAAATCAAGTGTCATGTTTTCTCTCAGGTGTGGAGGATAAAGACAGAAAAAAGAAAAATGCAGGGGAAATATCAAAATAGAAGGCAGATAGTACAATAAAGGAAAGGGACCTATGGTAAAGAGGAAGGAAGGTATTAGCCAGTAAAATTGACCCAATTATACGTATGTTTTATGGATGCATGAGCATGTTTTTATTTGCTCTTTTTAGTTATATGTGACAGTAGAATGTATTTTGACATATCATACATACATGGAGTACAACTATCATTTTTTTGTGGTTGTACATGATGTGGAGTTACACATGTAGTGTATTCATATATGCACATAGAAAAAGTGTGTCTGGTTCATTCTACTGCCTTTCCCATTCCCATCTATCCCTGTTCCCTCCATTTATCCTTGTCTAATCCAGTGAACCTCCACTCCTCCCTCCCCACCACCAATGTATCACCATCCACATATCAGACAGAGAATTTGGCCTTTGGTTCTTTCAGAACTGTCATATTTCACTTAGCAAGGTGGTCCCCAGTTCCATCAATTTACCAGCAATTGCCATAATTTTATTCTTCTTTATGTAAGAGTAATATTTCATTTTTTATATGTACCACATTTTCTTTGTGCATTCATCTATTAAAGGGCACCCAGGGTGGTTCCATAGCTGAGCTATTGTAAATTGAGCTGCTTTGAAAATTGATGTGGCCATGTCTCCATAGCATGCTGATTTTAAGTCCTTTGAATATATGCCAAGGAGTGGGATAACTGAGTCAAATGGTGGTTCCATTCCAAGATTTTGGAGAAATTTTCTATACTGCTGTGCACAGTGGTGGCACCAATTTTCAGTCCTACCAGCAATGTATGAGTGTACCTTTATCCCCATATCCTTGCCAACATTTACTGTTACTTGTATTCTTGATAATTGCCAATGTGACTAGAGTAAGATAAAATCTCAGTGTAGTTTTGTTTTGCATCTTTTTAAAAAATATTTATCTTATAGTTTTAGGTGGACACATATCTTTATTTTTTTATTTTTATGTGGTGTTGAGGATCGAACCAGTGCCCTGCGCATGCCAGGCGAGCGTGCTAACACTTGAGCCACATTCCCAGCCCATTTTGCATCTTTTTAATTGCTAGAGATGTTGTACTCTTTTTCATATATTTTTTGAGCATTCATATTTCTTCTTCTGTCAAGTGTCTGTTCATTTCTGCAGCACATTTATTGACTGGGTTATTTATTTATTTTTTCTCTGGTGTTAAGTTTTTTGAGTTCTTTTATATATCCTGGAGATTAATGCTGTACCTGAGGTGCAGGTGACAAAGATTTTTCTCCCACTGTATAGAGTCTCCCTTCATGTTATTGATTGTTCCCTTTTCTGTGAAGAATTGTTTAGTTTGATACAATCCCATTTGCTGATTCTTGATTTTACTTCTTGTGCTTTAGTAGTCTAGTTGAGGGATTTGGTTCCTAAGCTGACATGATAAAGATTTGGACCTACATTTTCCTTCTAGAAGATGCAGGGGTATAATTTCATTTTATTACATATGGATTTTCAGTTTTCCCAGCACTGAGAGGCAAACTTTTTTCCAATGAATGTTTTTGGCACTTTTGTATAGTATGAGATAACTGTTTTTATGTGTGTTTGTCTCTGCATCTTCTATTTTGTACCACTGGTCTTCATGACTATCTTGGTGTCGATACTATGCTATAGCTCTGTAGTATAATTTAATGTCTGATAATATGATGCTTCTTGCTTCACTTATCTTGCTGAGAATGTCTTTGGTATTCTAGAGCTCTATTTTTTTTTCAAATTAATGTCATTACTGTTGTCTCTATTGCATGAAGAATGTCATTGGACCCTAATATAAGTGGGATTCAATTTATATTAATTTTATAGTTTTAGGTGGACACATATCTTTATTTTTTTTTTGTTAGTATGACCATTTTGACAGAATAATTCTATTCTATTAAGCCAAGAATACGAAAGTGTTTCCCATCTTCTAATGCCTTCTTCAACTTCTTTCTTTAGTGTCCTGTAGTTTCATTTAAGAAGTGTTTTGGCTCTTTGTTCGATTGATTCCTAAATTTTTAAAAATATTTTTATTTTTTAGTTGTAGTTGGACACAATACCTTTATTTCACTTATTTATTTTTATGTGCTGCTAAGGATTGAACCAAGGTTCTTATACGTGCAAGGTGAGCGCTCTACCACTGAGCCACAACCCCAGCCCCTCCTAAATATTTTTTTGAGGCTAATATGAATTGGATAATTTTATGTTTCAGTTGATTCATCATTGATGTATAGGAACCCACTTGACTTATGGGTGTTAATTTTATATCTTGCTACATTGCTGAATTCATTTACTAGCTCTAGAAGTTTTCTGGTGGAGTGTTTTGGGTCTCCTAAATCTGGAATTATGTCATCACTACACAGTCATAATTTGGTTCTTCTTTTTCTATTTGTACCCTTTTAATGTCTTTCTTGTGTCTAATTGCTCTGGATAGAGTTTCCAGGATGATGTTGGATAAAAGTGGTGAAAGGGGGCATCCCTGTCTTGTTCCAGTTCTTAGAGGAAATGCTTTCAATTTCTCTCCATTTAGAATGATGTTGGCCTTGGGTTTAGCATAGATTACTTTTACAATGTCAATGTATGTTCTTACTATCCCTAGTTCTTCTATTGTTTTGAAAATGAGTGGATGCTACATTTTGTCAAATGCTTTTTCTGTATCTATTGAGATAATCATGTGATTCTTGTCTCTAAGTTTATTGATGTGATTAATTATGTTTATTGATTTCCATGTATTCAAACAAATTTGAATTCCTGTGATAAACCTCACTTTATCATGGTGCTCTATCTTTTCAATTTTTTTATTTGTTTTAATTAGTTATATATGAGAGAGAATGCACTTTGATACATTGTATAAATTGGAGTATAATTTCTCATTCTTCTTGTACATAATGGGGAACCACACCAGTTGTATAGTTATATATGTACATAGGTTAATAATTTCTGATTCATTCTTCTAAACTTTTAACCCCCCATACCCCCCTCCTTCCTTCACTCCCCTCTATCTTAACTAAATCGATTCTTCCCTACCCACCACCTCTGTAGTGAATTCTCATCCACAAAGTAGAGCAAACCTCTAGCTTTTGGTTATTGGCTTATTTCACTTAGCATGATATTCTCCAGCTCCATCCACTCACTGGTAAATGACATAATTTCATTCATTCATTTATATATATATATATATATATATATATATATATATATATATATATATATATATATATATATATATATATATCTATCTTACATTTACATATTTTTATTCATTCATCTGTTGAAGGGGACCATTTGGTTCCAAATTGTGCTATTAGGCTGCTATAAAAGTTTGATGTAGCTGCATCACTGCAATACACTTGTTTTAAGTCCTTCGGGTATGAACTGAGAGGTGGGATAGATGGTTCAAATGGTGGTTCCCTTCCAAGTTTTCTGAGAATCTTCATGCTGCTTTCCAGAGTGGTTGCACTGATTTGCATTCCCATCAGCAATGTTCCCCCCCATATCCTTGCAAACTTCTATTCTTGTTTTTATTCTTCACAATTGCCATTCTGTCTGGTGTGAGATAAATCTTAAAGTAGTTTTGATTTGCATTTCTCTAATTGCTAGTGATGGTGAACGTTTTACATATATTTGATGATTGACTGTATTTTGACTTCTGTGAAGTGTATGTTTAGTTCCTTAGCTCATTTATTGATTGGGTTACTTTTTTTTTGGTGTTAAGTTTTTTGGGTTCTTATATATATCCCAGAGATTAATGCTCTCTCTGAGGTGCTGGTGACACAGATTTCAAAGATTTCTTCCATTCTCTAGGCTCTCTCTTCATGTAATTGAATGTTTCCATTCCTGAGAAGAAGCTTTTTGGTTTAAATTCACCCCACTTATGGTATTCTTGATTTTACTTCTTGTGCTTTAGGAATCTTGTTAAAGAAGTTAGATCCTAAGCTGATATGATGAAGATTTGAGCCTACTTTTTCTTCTATTAGGCACAGAGTCTCATTAATATTTTTTTTGTGATTTGCCAGTATTTTCTTAAGAATTTTTGCATCTAAATTCATTAGGGATAATGGTCTGATATTTTCTTTACTTGATGGGTCTTTGTCTGGTTTTGGTATCAGGATTATAGAATGAGTGTGGAAGATTTCCCTTCATTTCTATTTTGTGGCATAATTTGAAGAGAATAGGTGTAATTTCTTTGAAGGTCTGGTAGACTTCATCTGAGAAACCATATGGTCCTGAGCTTTTCTTTCTTGATAGTTTTTATGGCATCTTCAATTTCATTACTTGAAATTGATTCATTTAAATTTTGTATGTCCTCCTGATTCAGTTTTTGTAGGTTATATATCTCTAGAAAATTGTCAATGTCATTAAGATTTGCTATTTTATTAGAGTATAAATTTAATAGTTTCTGGTTATCATCTGTATTTCAGTAGTGTCTGTTGTGACATTTCCTTTTTCATTACGAATTTTAGTAATTTGAGTTTTCTCTCTCTTTCTATTTGTTAGCTTGGCTAAGGGTTCATCAATATAATCGATTTTTTTTCCCCAAAGGACAAAGTTTTCCCTTCTGTTGATTTTTTGGATTTTTTGTTTTGATTTCAGCTCTGATTTTAATTATTTCTTTTCTTCTAATGCTTTTAATGTTGATTTATTGTAGGGCTTTGAGATATAATGTTATGTTATTTATTTGTTGACTTTCTATTTTTAAGGAATGAGGATTATTAGGACTGTTTTCATAGTGTCCTGGAGATTTTGATAGGTTGTTTCACTATTCTCATTTACCTGTATTTTAAAATTTTATCCCTGATTTCTTCTGCTATCTGTTTGTCATTCAATAACATATTATCTTGTCTCCATGTGCTTCAGTAGCTTCTATTTTTAATTTATCATTAATTTATAATTTTATTTTATGCAAAGGATCATCTTTGTTTTTTGTATTTGCTAACAGTTTCTGTATGACCTATAAAATGGTCTATTTTAGAGAAGGATCTGTGTTCTGCTGAGGTAAAAAGTGATTCAGCCTTTGATGGATGAAATATTTTATATATGTCTGTTAAATCTAAATTTTAGATTGTATTTCTATAGCTTTTTTATTTAGTTTTTATTTTGATGATATCCAGTGGTGAGAGAGATGTGTTAAAGTCTCACAGTATTATTATGTTTTATTCTATTTCATTCTTAACATTGACAATGTTTTTTTCGATGTACATTGATGCTCCATTATTTGAAGCAAAAATATTTATTATTATTATATCTTGTTGATGTATAATTCCTTTAAGCTGTATGAAGTGTTCTTCTTTGTCCCTTCTAATTAAGTTAGGCAAAGTTCACTTTATCTCTTTTGAGCATCTAAACTCCTTCTTGTCATGAGATTTGTGTGTATGATGTGTTTTTTCCCATGTTTTTATATTCAGTTTGTGGACGTATTTCCATATTATATGAGTATTGTGGAGACAGCACATTGTTGGGTCTTGTTTTTTAATCCAATCTGCCAGTCTGTCTTTTGATTGATGAGTTTAGGCCATTAACATTCATTGCTATTATTGAGAAGTGATTTTTACTATCTGCGATGTTGATTTATTTCTGCTTTTGACTTTGAATTAGTTTCTCCATTGATTCACTGTTCTTTTAGTGTACTTCCTCTATTTGCTGGTTTTCATTTTTGATTTTTGATTTCTTCTTCATGACCTCTCTTATTTAGTATGTTTTGTAGTGCAGGCTTTCTAGTTGTGAATTCCTTTAACTTTTGTTTATAATGGAAGGTTTTTTAATTCCAAAATCAATTCTGAAGCTTAATTGCTTAGTGTTTTGGGGCATAGTATTCTTGGCTGGCATCCATTTTTATCAGAGCTTGTTATATATTAATCCAGGACCTACTAGCTTTAAGGGTCTGGGTTGAGAGATCAGCTGAGATCTGGATTGGTTTTCTTCTAAGTGTTACCTTTAATTTTTCTCTGACAGCCTTTAAAATTCGATCTTTATTTCATATGGTAGGTATCTTCATAATCATGTGTCTTTGTGTGGGGCTGTTTTAATTTTGTATATTGGGGTCCTGTAAGCCTCCTGTATTTGATTTTTCCTTTTAATTTTTTAGGTTTTGGAAAATTTCTGATGTTATTTCAGTGAAAAGTCTGTGCATTCCTTTGGTTTGTATCTCCAAGCCTTCATTTACCTTAATAGGTGTTAAATTTGGTCTATTCAGATTATCCCATATTTCTTGTAAGTTCTGTTTGTGGTCTTTTAACATCTTTTCTTCATGGTCAACTTTGTTTTCAATATTATGTGTTGCCTTTGTTGCCTGAAACTCCATCTTCCAAGTGATCTAGTCTGATTGTAATGTTTTCCAATGAATATTTAATTTGGTTTGTGGATTCCTTCATTTCACATGTTTCTACTTTTTATTTTAGAATTTCTATCTCCTTATTGAAGTGATATTTCACTTTTTTGCATTTTCTCTCTGATTTCTCTCCTTATATCATCCTTCACTTTGCAGATAAGTTTAGCTATGTACATTCTAAACTCCTTCTCTGGAATTTCTTTCACTGTGGTGTGGAATGGTTTCTGTTATTGGAGTATCTTGGTTTGTGTGGTGTAATTTGCTACCTTGTCTTTTCATTTTGTTTGTGCACCAACCCATCTAACAGTATGGATTTGAGGTAGTGGAGTTTCAACTCTGTGGACTTCTGGTGTCCCTGAACATTTACAGTATATCACTGCTTAGTGGGAAACAAATAATAACAATTACCAGTAGACAGAAATCATATGATCAGTTTTATCTACAATAAAAACAGCAAGCTTTCAAAAGGATTTACAATTTCAAATGGTGGACAGGGAGAGAACAGAGTGATATAGGATGTTTTGATTATGAAGGAGGAGGAGAAAAGATAGAAGTAAAAAAATAAAGAGTGAAAACAATGCTGATTGGCTGATAGTGGAAGAAAATAGAGAAAGAGAATCAAGGGGTTTCCTTCGTAAGAGAAAATATACATATAGAGTAAAAATTTAAAAAAATAACAAATGCAAATAAAAGAATACAAAGCAAAACTAAATATACCAATCAAGCATCCTAGTCCTCAAAAAACTGAACCATAAAATATAACTGGCTTCAAAATGCTAGAAAAGAGGGGGAAAAACAAATATGAGTATATATAAATATCTATGAATCACAATTAAACTGAAAAAAGAATTGAAGAAAACAAAAAGAAAAAAAAATTCAATGAAAAGTTAATGAATTCTTTACATTAAACTTCAAAATATTCTCAGTTTCTTTTCTCAGCAGTTTTAGGTGGTCATCTGGAGCATGATGGTCCACCTTTGGGATTGCTGGAGTGAGAAAGGTAATCCCATAGGTGGAATGACTGGAGGGAAGGTTTAAACTTAAGCAGACTCAAGGCTCTTCACTGAATGCCAATTGGTCTGGCTATTTAAAAACAGTACACCTCCAGGGCCCAGCCATTGCTGGTGTACACTGGAAGAATGTACTCTAGGGAACTCCCCTGGATTCCACTTCTGTGGAGGAGGAGCAAATTCTTAGTGCAGTATGTCACCTTCAGACAGCACATTTTCCTGTCTTGGGTTAAGTCTCCAAACTCAATCACTCTTTCCCCTGCCCTTCTGAATTTCTGGCCAGACATGTGTCTCTCAGCCAGTTCTGCAAGCAACCAGATTGCAGGGGGAGGGGTAGAACCAAGTTGGTTTCCACAACCAGTTGTCCTCTGTGTAAATCTCTCTCCATGTGTGATTTTCTCCCAGTCACTTAAGCACACTCTTTGTTGTGTAGTTTGTGTTTAATGGGCCTGTATTTCGGGCCAAACTCATGTTAGCTAAGAACTGGCTCCTGCAGCTGGCAGCTCCTGTACTGAGGCAGCAAATTGTTTCCTTCTTCTTTCCTCTACATGCTGCCAGGAAAGATGGGGGCTTCTTTCCTGCACAAGAATATTGTGTATCACACCTTTCAGTTTAGTGGGGCAATGTTCTTGATCTCTAAATGCTTCATACCCAGACATGCCTCACCCCTCTAAAATGTAGGCACTTTTTCCTTTCACTTTGCACATGGTGTGTCTGATCTGGCTGCTTCTTCTTGCCCAGCTATGGCAGTGGCTGGAATGCTGGGTATTTTTATTTTATTTTATTATAGCCAACCTCCTGGGTTCTTGATCTGCATTGAATGTCCAGATTTAAATTCCAGTCAATCCCCACTCCTCCCACCCTTTGTGCTGTTGTTGTTGTTGTCCTACCTTGCTGAGAAGCTTCTTGTCTGCTTTCCTGGTTTCATTTCTTGGAGCAGCCAGGAAATCAACCTCTTATATTCTGCCATTTGACAAAAACATGTATAAATATGTAAAAACAAATTCCACTGTGAAGTACAATGTAACAATAAAATGGAAACAGAAGCATAAGAAGCAAAGTTTTTTTTTTTTTTACATTATGTGAATTCAATCTTCACACTATTTTTTTCTTTTGCTGTGCAGAAGCTTTTTAATTTGACACCATCCAATTATGGTTTCTTGGTTTTATCTCTTGAGTTCTTGGAGTTTTATTAATGAAGTCACTGCCTCCTCCTGAATGTGGCAATGTAATCCTTGCATTTTATTCTCTCAGTTGCAACATGTCTGGTCTAATTCCTAGGTCTTTGATCCACTAACTCAAAATTTCTAAGTCTTTGATCCATTAACTCAAAATGGTAACTCAAGACTTTTGTGCAGGGTGAGAGATAAGAATCTAATTTTATTCTTCTACATATGGATATCTAATTTTCCTAGCAAAATGTGTTTAAAATGTTGTCTTTTCACCAATGTATGTTTTTTGACAACTTTGGCAAGAATCAGATGTATCTGCATGGATTTGTCTCTGTGTCTTCTATTCTTTTCCATTGGCCTTCATGTGTGATTTAACAAGTTTGGTTGCATTTGAATAATTCTCTCACAGTTTGTAGGTTCTAACATTTGAAACAGATACAAAAGTCTGTTTCAAAAATTTCTAATTTGATATAACTTTCCTATGTTCATATACGAATATACCACCAGTGAAACTCCCCGTCATGTACAACCAGAAGAATTGGGTCCTAAGTAGGATAAGTTACACTACATATATGTATAATATATCAAAATACATTCTATTTTCATGTATATATAAAATAACTATTTTTTAAAAACTTTATCAACAAATAATCTTAACTTCTCTATGATAATTTATTTAACAACTGACTGATAATAATTAATACCTACAATATCCCCTATATAACTATTTCACTGCAGTTTTCTTTTGTGCTCTAACTTTACTGTAACCATTTGAACCTCTGTATCTCCTCCCTTACCCACCACCTTCCTTGATTGACTTCCCATTTTTCTGTATTTTCTTTATTTTGTATAACATCTTAAATTTTAATGGAATATAAAATTATGAATGTGTAGCTGTTTCATTCTATTCTCTATTGCTGTTCATAGACATTCTTTTGGGAGGGATCAGAGTAATAGAGATCTTTAGAAATTACATTTGTAATATTTGTGAACATATGGCCTAATTTAAAACTATCACTCTTACTTTCTGCTTTCAAAGTGGCATTAAAGTTAAAATTAATAATGGAATTTTTCTGAGCTTATTTGCTAAAGCGAAGATATATCTTCAGATTAAGAGTTATTACAAAAAGATAACTACTCACCAAAATATCCTCCATATCAAAGAGGAAGAGGAGTTTATCTCAACAGATGCACAAGCCTAGGACTTCTCAACATGCGAGGAATGATGCCAGCAAGTCTCCATCCAAATTTACATTTCCTAAATAAAAAAAACCCACACATATTTAAAGGGATGAATTTCCAGAAGGAGACAATAAATGTTGATTATTAAAACAATTAATGAATTAAAAGAAGATATAAGGAAAAGATTGAGAGAAAATATATTAGGTGGAAAATCATTTCAATAAAAGATTGATTAAGAAAGAAACTCAACCAGAACTCCTGGAAATTAAAAACACAATAAATAGAATAAAAATTAATTTGGAAGAATCAACAAGAGATTAGATTTTGTAGAAAACAGAGCTTCAGACCTTGAAGACAGGTTATATAAACTTGAATTCTTACAAGCACAAAAATAGAAATAAAATCATTATCAGAATATACAAGAATTATGGGAAAATATTAAGAGGCCAAACTTGACTTTGTGAATTTGATGGTAAATGAATGGATCTGGAGATTATCATGCTAAGTAAAATAAGATAATTCCCCAAACAGCAAAGTCAAATGTTCTCTCTGATATGCAGATGGAAACACACAACAAAGGAAGAAGAGTAGAAGTTCAGTGGACTTGACAAAGGGAAATAAAGGGAAGGAGAGGAGATAGGAATAGGAAGGACAGTAGAATGAATTGGACATAATTTTCCCATGTTCATATATGAATATCTGATCAGTGAAACTCCATGTCATATAACACAAAAAGAATGGGTTCTTAATTAGAATAATTTATATTCCATGTACATATAATATGTCAAAATATACTCTAATGTCATGTATATCTTAAAAAAACAAAAGAGAAAAACATCATTGGAATTGAAAAGGGCATGGAGATACAAGCTAATGGTACTAAGAACTTTTCAGCTGAATAATAGAAAAAAATTCAAACCTTAGGTATTAGATGAACCTAGACATGTAGAAGTCATATAGAACCAAACATATACAATAACAAAACAAAAATTTCTCTAAGACACATCATAATCAAAATGCTTAATATAGAGAATAAGGATAGAACTTTCAAACTTCAAGGAAAAATGTCAGAGCCAGGCACTGTGGTACATGTATAATCCCAGTGGCTCAGGAGGCCCCTACTTCAAAGCCAGCCGTAGCAACTTATGGAGGCACTAAGCAACTCAGTGAGACCCTGTCTGTAAAAAAATACAAAAAAATGGATCACTGGTTAAGTGCCTCTGAGTTCAATCCCCAGGAGAGAGAGAGAGAGAGAGAGAGAGAGAGAGAGAGAGAGAGAGAGATTAGGACACATTAGAGCTAAACCAATACAGATAACCCCTTAGTTCTTCACACCATTTTAAATCCAGGAAGGCATATAATGAGGCAATCCAATCTCTGAAAGAAAATTTCCAACCAAGATCACTATATACAGCAACACTATCCTTTAGAATCAAATAAAAAATAAAAACTTCCAAACATGAGAATATATTAAAAAAATTCATGACTGCAAAGCAGCACTACAAAAAATACTTTAAAAATACTACCCATATAAGAATTTAAAAACAACCCCAACTTGCCTCTAAATGTGGGCTGCCATTTTTTCTCTTTCAGCTTTTAAAATTCGATTTTTATTCTGTGTAGTAGATGGTTAATTTTGATGTACTTTAGGAGGGATGTTTTTTCATCTTATCTATTTGGGGTTTGAAATGCCTCTTGTATTTGGATTTCCACCTCATTATTACAGTTTGGAAAACTTTTTTATATAGTTTCCTGGAAATTTTATACATTTCTTTAGTTTGTATTTTGTTGCCTTCTACACAAAGAGTCTTAGATTTGGGCTATTAATACTCTCTCTGATTTCTTGTATATTCTGGTCATGATTTGTTACCATTATTTTATTGTTATTTCATTTCTGGTATATTATCTCTTAGTTCATTTTATAGATATAATTTTAGTACACTGAACAGTTTAATTATCAACTGGTTTAGTCAGCTTTTTGCCACTGCAAACTAAAGACCCAACAAGAACAATATTAGAGGAGGAAAACTTGATTTGGGAGCTCACGGATTCAGAGGTCTCAATCATTAGATAGCAGGATCCCAACCTCAGGGCTCAAGGTGAGGCTACTCATCATTGCAGAGGTAAGCAGTTCACATGATGAGCAAAAGGGAGAGAGAGAGAGAGAGAGAGAGAGAGAGAGAGAGAGAGAGAGAGAGAGAGAGGGAGAGAGAGAGAGAGAGAGATCCACTTGCCAGATACAAATACATACCCCAAAACCATGTCCTCAAAACCCACCACTGCAGTTACCACTCAGTCAATGTCTATTAAGGGATTAATTCACTGACTGGGTTAAGACTCTCACAACTCTATCATTTCTCCTCAGAACCTTCTTGCATTTTCTCAAACATAAGATTTGGGGGAACACATCACATCCAAATCATACATAAACTTTCTAAATTCTTTTTCTGGCATTTCCTCCATTATGATATCAATGGGATTAGTTGCATTCTGAGGTATTTGGAGTGACTAGTTCCCTTGCTTTTTCATATTGTTAGAATTCCTTAAGGGGTATTTATCTCTTTTACTTTTATATAAAGAACAATTTCTTGTTATTCTGTGGATTGGGTGAATGTCTTGGTGTCCACATTTCACTCAAGTTAAACTTTCTATTATGTCCAGTATCTAACAGCACAATAAGAAGAGAGAGATTAATTTCAAGTAGTTACAACCAGTTCAGAACAATTTCAAACCAATAAATCTTTAAAAAATTTATTACAAATGTTCTTCAGAAATACACTAGTCTGAGTGGTAAATGGGGGTGATTTTATTTAATTGGTTGATAAATAAGTTAATAAGGAAGCCAAATTATTTTAAGACTATATTTGGCTTTGAACCTTTGTGTGGAGTCTTATCCTGCATGCTAAATTCTCATGCCCCTAGGATTGAATAGATGAAGTTCTCGGGTAGGCATGTGGATTTCCAATATCACTGAAGTGTTCTACCCATAGGTCATGGTAGCAGACCACTATGGGTAGATGGTGAATGGAAAGTTTTGTGTAGCCCCCCTACTGGCCACCAAATAATTGTCCATCCCTAAAAGAATTCTGCCCATCTGTTCAATTTTCCTGTCCTTTTCAACTGATCATTCACACCATAGAGTGCAAAGGGAGAGCAGGTTGTACTCTCCTCTGTTTCTGTCATGAATCCCCTGGATCTGCCATTCACTATGATTGTGTTGGGATCATGATTTTTCAGGTGAACTTGAGATAACATAGTAAGCACTGGCTGAGACAAAAAAAAGTGGAAGTTTTTGTAAAGAACTCTCAAGTTCCTACGGGAAAATGATTCAGCTTAAACTCCTAGAGTTAGATCTCTATTTCTTTATTTACATGAAGCATATTTTGAACACCAGTTCACCCCAGGGCATTTGTATCTGCCAAGTCTAGACTGCCTTTTAAAGGTGTTTATGTGTTGAATTTGTTCACTGTGTTTCTCTTTCCTTTTGTGGTGGTGCAGCATCTCTGCTGCTGCCAGGCTCTGGTGTGTTTTCTTATATCCTTTGTTCTCAACACCTGAATTTCTGGGCTTCTCTGACTCTCTGACAGACAAATATTGATTTATAATTGCCGCAGCCCGGCTGGCTGGGCAAAATAACCGGGGGGTGACGAACAACTTGTGTACGTTGATATAGCAGGAGTGGGAGCCGTTTATTGCAGGACAGGAGCAGTATTTATACATTCCACACAGCTTATCTAATTAACATAAACTAGATACATCAGTCAACCAATCAGGAATCTCTACACTTAATGGCTCGCTTTTGTTACTTCTCAAACCACTCCCTCTGGCATTTTGCCAGGCACCATCCAGACTTGTTTACGAACTCTAACATTCCCCTGGCTAAATGCCAGGTGTTATTATGACTTGTTTACAGACTCTAACATTTCCCCCTTTTGTTTAATTTAAATAACAACCATAGTGGTTTTTACACAAACACCATAAATAACCTGCTACAAACAGAAAGGGAGGATACAAAATGCCACAATACCAAGCCAATTGATGGCTCCATGCAAGAAGCCCTTGGAAAAATTATACCAGCAATGACACCGTTAGCAAAGATACCTAGTTACAATTTGTTATAGATTACAGTTTGTTGTCTCAGTCCAGATAAAGCAGTGTCTCAATAGATTAACTCACAGTCCAGGTAAATCACAGTCCGGTAGGTTCTGCAGGCAGCTAGCTTAAATCACAGTCCAGGTAAGTTCTTCAGGCAGCTAGCTTGATCCGAAGTCTCGTCCGGTTCTCAGCAACACTGGAAATTCTTCCACCTTCGTCTTCACTGGCACAAAGGCAGGAACTCCGGATGGCTAAAGAAAATCCTGTAGCATTCTACTAAGAAAACAACCTTCTGAACAATTTAGTACATTATCTCAAGGTTTTTTTTGCATTTGAAATAAGCATTAATAGTGCTCATTACTCATCAGCTTCCAGGTGTGGGAGAACCATTGTAGCTTAGTTATTGGCATTGAAAATGACCAAATATCAGGGACACCAGTAGCGTCTTCTGCTGGCTGTAGTGCCTGGGCAGCCCCAGATGGCCCTGGGGAGTGTCCCGGACTCAAACTGCTACTGGGCACAGGGAGCAAGAGCCTGCAAGACTGTGCCTCCAGGTCAGGTCTAGATTTGGGCTCGTGGCAGTGGAAGAGCTAGCTCCCTGGCCAGGAGGCGGGGAAGGGCCAGTCGCCGCCGCCTTTTGGAAAATCCTTGCTGTGCTGTGACCGGCTTGCACACTCGGCAGCTGCCTCTCCGCTTCACGCACCCTCCGGTAACGAAAAGTATTTAGTAATAGCCTTTTGCTGCAACTTTTTTCCTGATCATCCTTCTTCTTCTGAACTTTCTTTTTCTTTCTGACTAGAGTTCCTGGGCTCTTATCAACACATGCCCTAACTATTCTTGGTTCCACTGGGGTGCCTTCTTCCCTTAGTAATTTACTTCCCACCCCTTCCATATTTTCATCATAAAGACAATACAATACACTGAGACAAAACAAGACACAAACATACTGTATCAATCTTCTCCATTTTCTGGAAATGGTCATTTTTCCTCTCGTCCTATCTGTCTAGGGACGAGCAGATTTGCTCCCGTCCTATCTATGGACGGGCAGCTTTTTTCGTCACTTACCCCCGAGTGTCCCGGGGCTCCCCGTACGGGCAACCATCTGCCGCAGCCCGGCTGGCTGGGCAAAATAACCGGGGGGTGACGAACAACTTGTGTACGTTGATACAGCAGGAGTGGGAGCCGTTTATTGCAGGACAGGAGCAGTATTTATACATTCCACACAGCTTATCTAATTAACATAAACTAGATACATCAGTCAACCAATCAGGAATCTCTACACTTAATGGCTCGCTTTTGTTACTTCTCAAACCACTCCCTCTGGCATTTTGCCAGGCACCATCCAGACTTGTTTACGAACTCTAACATTCCCCTGGCTAAATGCCAGGTGTTATTTTGACTTGTTTACAGACTCTAACATATAATTACACCCACCTTGTAATTAAGACGTATTACTGTTTATTCAATTCCAAAAATCAGATAAGTGGGAAGTGCTTTCTTCCTCTACTCACCATTTGGGAGCCTCCAAACAACACACGGCTGAACAAGAACTGGATATGAGAAAAAGTCAGCAGAAATATTAAAAATTCTTAGAAAAAAACAAGAATAATTTTAGTCCACGGCCAGCGCAGATGGTGAGAACAGTTAGGTCACATGGGAAAATCCTCAGGGAGTTTAAATTAAAGACAGAGACACCATTTTGTGAGGTTTTACTGAAAAGGGGAGTGGGGGAGAAAAAATGCAAGAGAGTGAGCATGCTAGGGAGAGGGCTTTAATAACTGGGAAACAAAAAATGAAAGAATTCTGGGTGAAAATCCCATCCAATGAAGGTCAAGGGGAGCAGTGTTGCAAGGTCAGTTGCGATGATTGGATCTTTGGGGCAGTGGCGAGACACTCCTCCACACAGACAAACTCTGGAATCCAAGAAGGGTGGGGAAAGCTCTGCCACATTAAAAGTGACTGAGCGCTTCACACCCAGCTGGGGAGGAAACTCAGTCATGTGCAAAGATGGTCTCCCACAAATAATGATACAACATACCAAGAATCTGGGATTCTTAGAATACAGATCTTAAATATATATATATATATATATATATATATATATATATATATATATATATATATATATATATATAATGTATTAAATGCCTACATTTAAAATAGAAATATCCCCCCCAAAAATCTAATGCTACATCTCAAGGCCATAGGCAACCAGGATCAAACTAATTCTATGTCCATTAGATGATAGGAATTAATTAAAATATAAATAAATGAAATAGAAAATGAAAAAAACAAAACTCCCAAATTCACAGGATTAATGTAACAAATTGTTGATTATTGGAAAAAATAAAGAAGGCTGAAGGCTGATAAACCATTATCTAATTATAAGAAAAAGAGGAAAGAATCATATAAAGAAAATTATTGCTACATGGGGACATATAACCACAGACATTTTTGAAATACAGAGGACCATTAAGGACTATTTTAAAAACTTATTTTCATATACATTAGGAAATCTAGATGGTATTGACAAATTTGTAAAAATATGTGATTTACCTAAACTTGAGCCAAAGTGTATAGAAAAGCTAAGTGGATCAATAAAAAGCAATATGATTGAAGCAAAAATAAAGACCCTTGTGACAAAGAAAATTCTGGTGTTAGTTGGATTTTTGGCTGCATTCTATGAGATCTTTAAAGAAGAGACCTTCTCAAGACTCTCTAACTTGTTTCATGAGATAAAAAGGTGGATAATATTTACAGATTTATTCCATGAAGAGAATAAAACCCTGATATCAAAACCAGATACTGATAAATCAAGGAAGGAAAACTGCAGACCAACATCCTTGCTGTATCTCATATCAGATAAAGTGGACTGCAAGCCAAAATTGATCAGAAGAGACAAAGAAGACTATTTCATACTGCTTAATGGATTTACAGATTTAATGCCATCCCCATCAAAATGCTAATGAAATTCTTCACAGAACCGGGAAAACAGTCCTAAAATTCATTTGGAAGAATTAAAGATGTAGAATGTCCAAAACAATATGAGCAATAAACAAAATGCTGGAGGCATCACAATGTCCTTTAACTTATATTACAGAGCTATAGTAACAAGACCAGCATGGAACTGGCACAGAGGTAGACATGAGGACCAATTAAACAGAACAGAAGACAGAGAGAAAAATCCACATAAATACAGTCATGATCCTTGTCAAGGGGTGTTGAAAACATACAGTGGAGAAGATAGTCTTTTTAAGAAATGGTCCTGGGAAAGCTGGATATTCATATATAGAAGAATGGAATTATATCCCTACCTCTCATCCTATATAATAGTCAAGTCAAATTAGCTCAAGGACACAGAAGTTAGAACAGAAACTCAGCAACTGCTAGAAGAAAACATTAGTTCAACATTCCAACATATTGGTGAAGGTATGGATCCTACAGCATAAGAAATAAAACAAAGAACCAATAAGTGGGATGGTATGAAATTTTAAAAACAAATTGCAGAGCAAGAAAACAAGAACATGAAGAGAGATCCTACTGAATGGGAGAAAATATTTGCCAACTGCTCTTTCTGCAGGGAATTAACATTCATAATACATAAAGAACCCACAAAACCTTAAAATCAGAAAAATTCATGATCAATAAATGGGCAAAGCAAATGAGACATATTTCTCAAAAGAAGAAATACAAATACATAAAAAGTTTAATATCCTTAGCAATCATGGAAATGCAAATAAACACTACACTGGGATTTAATCTCACCCCATTGAGAATGGCATTCATCAGTATACAAATAGCAATAAATGCTGATGAGAATGAGGGGGAAAATACACTTATACAATGTTGGTGTAACTGTAAACTCCTACAACCACTGGGGGCAGCAGTATGGAGATCATTCAGAAGACTAGAAAAAGAATCACCACTCCTCTCTATCTATCCACAAAAACTAAAATCAGCATTCTATAGTGATACATGCATACCTATATTTATGGCAACACAATTCACAATACCCAAGTTATGGAACCATCCTTAATGTCCATCAACAGATAAGTGGATAAAGAAAATGTGATATATATATATATATATATATATATATATATATATATATATATATATATATATATATATATATATACACACACACACACACACACAAAGTGGAGTTTTACTTATCAAAAAATTAAATTAAGTCATTTTCTGGTAAATGGATGGATCTGAAGCACATCAACTAAGTGAAATACATCATACTTTAGAAGATCAATGGTCAAATGTTCTCTCTCATATGCAGAAATGAGAGAGAAAAAAGAAATAAAAAAGGGCTATCACAAAAATGTGAGACCCATAGAGTAGTGACAGGAAATGTAAATGTAATGAAAGGGGAGGTATGTAAAAAATAAATTCAACTAAATTATGGTATTGCCATGAAAAAAGGTACCACAATGAATCCATTTATATATATAATTAAAACCACTAATTAAAATATAATAGAAGAGAGACCAGTGGAGGAGAGGAAGGGGATCATGGTGAGGGAGTAGGGAATGGAGAAGGGCAGATACTGGGGAATAAGATAGATAAATTATGCTGTATGCATCTATGAATGTGGCACCATGAATCCCAGTATCATATATAGTTATAATAGATTAATAAAAATTAAGTTTTAGTTTGACTCTGCCACTTCCTATTTTAGGGACTTGATAAAATTTATATTATTTTAGTACAATTTTTGGTAATGACCACTATTATGCTCTATCTCTGTACTTTTTTTGAAAACTGAAATTATATAGTGACTATGAAGATGCTTGATGAAAACTAAATGTATTCCATAAACATAAAACAATGAAACAATAAAGACATTTCCATCACATCAGGAAGCACTTGAAGATTAGATAGCCACAACTATGCCATGTAGTTTTGTGTGTAGCTTTCAATGAAAAATGCCCAACAGAGAATATTTGGGTGAGTTATAACTTTGGAAGTGATAATGGATGAGAGAAAGAACATATTTCCATCTATAGCTATTTAATGAAGGAGGAGCACTGTTTCTCCAGTTGGAAAATATAGGATGCCTGGACATCTTACATAATTTTTTCCATAGATCTTCTTCCTTTCCTGTCTTTAGAAAGCCTTAAGACAGGCTTTGATGTTCTTCCTCCCAAGAGGCTGGCTCAGTGGAGGAGGCCCATTTGGTGAGGAATGACTCTCAGACAGATGATTACAGATTGAGAGAGTGAGATGATTTCTGGCAGACAAGAGGGTGTACCCTGTGGTGCACTCATCCATGATGTCATTCATCCTCATAACAAATCTGCAAACTGATGACGTTGCTGTCCCCATTACATAGATGAGAGTGTCCAGGCAGACTGAGCTGTTTGTGTATCAGATTCCATCAGAGTGGCAGGAGCAGGAGTGCTTCCAGTCTGCATGGGACCTTCAGTAAGCAAAAATATTTTAAGGTGCTTATTTTAGGAAAAGAACACTTTATAAATCAACGTTTCTTTTGCCCTTACAAGTAACTTGGAGAAGGTCTGAACAGCCAAGTGTCCCTCATGCTTCAGTGCTATGAGTGCCATAGTCAAGGTGTGTCCAACCAAGAAGGCTGCTAATAGGAAGGACTCCATGTCTGCCATCCCAGCTGTGCAGGTGTACTGCATGCAGGCATCATTTCCTGTTTGCCCAATTATGGTACCAGGCAACATGACAGTGTGTTTCTTGGCTTAATTGAGTAACTGGTAGGTATTAGATTGAAGGAGAATGAAGGTAATGTGGTAAATACCATGTTAGAGTTGACTACACTTCTATCATCTTTGATCAGGTGGATGTCAGAATCAGCTCGGTGGCTGATTACCAACAACAAACCCGAGGAGAGCTTACAGGAACTTAAAAAAGCTGCAAGGGTGAATGGAATGAAGACTTGTGCAGATGCCTTAACCATGGAGGTGAGCAGGATGGGAGGTGCTTTTGAGACAAGGAAGACATAGCCTGACGTATTATTAATAGGTGTCCAAAGATGCAATATGCAATCACTGAAAAGGTTGAACACAGATATTTTATTCAGAGGAGGCAAAGAGCCCATTTTTTCTTTCTTTTGCTCCTCATAATCAATTCACATATCTCCTTCCACAGGATTTTATTCTTTATATTTGATTACTTTTCATTCTGACAAGTAACCCTGTATGTTTTTATATTTACAGTGTGATGTTTTGAAGAATATATACAGGGTAGAATGGTTAAGTCTAGCTAATTAAACCAATTAATTAAACTAATTAATTAAAAGTCTTAATAAATCAACAGTATAGTCAGCTTTTAGTGGCAGTGACCAAAATACCTGACAAGAACAATTTTGCTCAGGAAAAGTTTATTTTAGGCTCACAGTTTCAGAGGATTCAGTCCATTGTCAGCTGACTCTATAGGTCTGGTCCAGTGGCAAGATGAAGCATTCTTTGCAGAGGGCTTTGCAGAGGAAGGCT
The DNA here is from genome assembly GCF_047511675.1 of Marmota flaviventris. Taxonomy (NCBI): domain Eukaryota; kingdom Metazoa; phylum Chordata; class Mammalia; order Rodentia; family Sciuridae; genus Marmota; species Marmota flaviventris. The sequence continues at coordinate 9,560,564 of NC_092506.1, read as the reverse complement.
GTGCACTTCATGCCTATCATGAAATTAATAGAGAGAAGAAGGAGTCTGAAACAAAGCATTATAATCCCTAGGGTATGTCCCGAGTGACCCACTTCCTCCAGCCAAACTGAACTTGCCTACAGTAACCATTGTAATAAATTCAAAATTTCTAATGCTTCAAAAGAATTAATCCACTCACTAGGTTATGCATCTCACCATCTAATTATTTCACCTCTCAATACCACAGGAAATTTGGGGGGACCCTTCATATCAAAAACTATAAAAACCAATAATTAGTTTAAATGTCACAAGTCAAAAATGCATTTAATACATGTCACCTACTGAATACTTTGGTATAAAAACACAGTACCTGGTAGAGTATTGGTTGTTACCCTAAAGATCATGTGGATGGTGGGAACTGTGGCTCACTGCAGGTGCCTAACATGTTGAAAGAATGTAATGGAGTACCCGGAAACAAAAGATCAAGGTTCAAAGTGTAGTTTCTATAAAATGTATATAACATTTGTACCTCGGCAAAGTTGAATAATTTTCAGTTGTGATATAATAAATTTTATTTTTTCAGTCATCTGTTAGCTCTCTATTTATTTATCTTAATTTTGGAAATTGAACCTATTGGTGCTTTACCACTGAACTACATCCCCAGTCCTTTTATTTTTTTGAGGCAGGCTTCTACTAAGTTGTTGAGGCTAGCCTTAAACTTGTGATGCTTCTGCCACAGCCTCATGATTTCCTGGGATTACAGACATGCACCATCATGCCCAACCTATTCATTCATCTGTTAATGAACACTTGAGTTGGTTCCATATCAGGGCTATTGTAAATGATGATATATAAACTTATGAATGCAGATGTCTCCTTGATATACTGATTTCATTTCCTTTGGACATATACCCTGAATATAGCAATCATATTTTTAATTTTTTGAAGAAACTCCATACTATTTCCCATAATGATTGTAATAATTTTCATTTCCATAAACAGTGTGCAAGTGTTCCCTGTTGTTTACATTCTCATCCACATTTGTAATCCTTTGGTTTTTTGATAATAGCCATTCTAAGTGGAAGGAGGTAAATATATCGTTGTAATTATTATTCTGATCACCACTTGAAATCCTTTTTTTTAATAATAGTTTTTCCAAGTGGGGAGAGGAAAATATATCATTATAATTATTCTTTTCTTTTACTAGGGATTGAACCAAGTGTTGCTCTGTCACTGAGATACATCTCCGATATCTCTTGCACTTTCGTATTTTGTGAGAAGGGCTCATTCAATTGCCCAAGCTGGGCTCAAATTTACAATTCTCCTCCCTCAGCCTCCCAAGTATCTGGGCTTACAAGCACATACTGCCATGCTCTGCTTGATTGTAGGATTGATGTGCATTTATGGCAATAATTAGTGATATCAAATATTTTTTGTACCTATTTCCCATTCACAGGTTTGGTTGAGATCTTTTGTCCATTTTTTTTTTAATTCAGTGGTTATACTCCTGACTGCTAATAAGAATCCTTGTTTGTGTTGGGGGATCAGATGCTGCAGCCTGTAGTTTGAAGTGTTCCAAGTGATTCTGAAGATTGTCTTCTCATTTTAATTTCAGATTCGTTTTATTACATTTTTGTATTTTCATTCATTTTTGGTTATTTAATCAATTGGATTTCTTGTACCTGTTGGGGATAAATGCCTTGTCAGAAGCATAGTTGACAAATAGCTTCCTCTCTCTGTATGTTGATTCTTCAGTATGTTCCTTGCTTCCTTTTCTGTGTAGAAGTTTTTTAGTTTGACCTAATCCCACTTGTCCATTTTGACTTTGGTTCCCTTTTGTGCTCTCATCTAAAAAATGTTTGTCCACACCAAAGTCATGGAGTTTTATTGCATGTTTTCTTCTGGTAGTGTAATGGTTTGGGGGCCTTCCATTTAAGTCTGCAATCTATTTTGGATCGATTTCCCTATGTGGTGAAGATGCAGGTCTGACATCTATCTTCAGCATGTGAGTATCTAGTCTCCCTAAGACCATTTTTGAAGAGAAATTTTCTTCTCCATTTTTTTATACTTAGCACTTTTTTTTTAAATCAGTTCAGTGGAAATATGTAGATTTATTTCTGGGCTCTCTGTTCTGCTTCACTGCTCTAAGTCTTATCTTGCCAGTACCATGCTGTTTTGATTACTATGCCTTGATAGTATATTTTGAAGCCAAGTGGTGTGATACTTCCATGTTTATTTCCATATTTTTGGTTTTATTTTTGTGCCTTTTTTTGCACAAGATAATTTGACTATTCAAGAGCTTTACTGATTTCAAACTATTTTGGAAATATATTTGGAAAAATATTTTTCTGTTTCTGTAAAAAAAATGTCATTGGTATTTTGATAGAGATTGCATTGAATCTGTGGCTACTTTTGAAGAACATGAACATTGTAACAATGTTAATGCTTTCAGTACATGAACAAAGACATTTGTCTATTTATTTGTGCCTTTTTCAATTTTTTTCACAAATATTTTAATTTTTGTGAAAAAATTATATTTTTATAATTTTATTATAATTTTTATAATACAGATTTTGCAACTTCATGGATAAATTTATTCCTAGTTACTTTTCTGTAGCTTCTGTAAATGCACTTACACTCTTGACTTCTTTTTTCACATTTCACAAATTGAGTTTTTCACAACAAATTGATGCCACCACTATAAATAACAATATGAAAATTCCTCAAAAATTTGAATAGAATTATTTGATCCACCTGTCCCACATCTTGGTATATGCCCATAAATGAATAAATAAATAAATAAATAAAAATTTGAATCTCAAGAAGATATCTGCATTCCCGTGTTCATTGTGGAAATACATGAGTAAGTTCTAGAAAGCTGCTGAATGGAATGATGACAATAATACTGTATTATGTACTTAAAAAATTTCTAAGAGGGTGGATTTGTGCTAACTGTTCTTATCAAAATAAATAGTAAAAATGAATATAGAGGACTGGGATTGTGGCTCAATGGTGGAGTGCTCACCTTGTACATGTGGGACCCTGGGTTTGATCCTCAGCACCATATTAAAAAACAAGTGAATGAATAAAATAAAGGTAGTATGTCCAACTACAACTGAAAAATAAATATTAAAAAATGAATACAGAGTGAAGGAAGAAATTTTTAAGTGATTATATATATGGATGGATATATTTTGGTGCCAACTTCACAGGTATGCAGTTATGTCCAAAATACTTAGATGCATTGTTAAATATGGGCAATTTTTAAATTATTAATTATATACTAATAAGGTAAGTTGAGAAGTCAAAAAATAGTTATCAACATCATCTGTCTATGATCACAGTCACAAACATCTACCCAAAGCTCATTTATTTTGTTTTATTTCTCTACTGGTTCTTTCATGTGCGCTTTCTTGGCTTCCAAATGCATTCCACCTTGTGTCTGTGCCTTTTGCTCTGCTTCCTCGTATCTTTTTTTCCTTCCTTGCACATCCTTTCTGAGTGTGTTCCATGATTCCCTGTGGCATGTCCTTTGACAGGGGACAAAAACATTTATAGCTTCCACCCTCACAAGGATCAGTGAGCTTGATAAAGCCCCTGAACGGTCAAGTAAGGGTGCAAAGTGAATCCCAAGGATGGAAACCTAACCTTGATGTAGGGATGGGAGCTGTGAATGCATCTTAAAAAATGCAGTGTCTGAAATGTGCCTTTAAAGTTTGGGTAGAACTAGTCAGGTTTAAACATTCAGGGATTTGGTTATTTGAAGTTGAGTGCAGCCCAAATGACTTCAGAAGGGCAAGGTCAGTGGTGTCCTGGTAAATGTTTAACTTCAACATTTAAAGATTTTTCTTTTTAAATCCTAGAGTCCAAGAATTGTGGCAATCATTAATTTTTGTAGTTTGCTTACTTTCCCCAGAGTCTATTTTAGCCTAAACACATGATGTCAACAGGTTCATAACCATTTAAATGTTTAATAAAGAGTTCTTGTAAATCCGTATGAACTGACCCTGATGCACCTTTGTGGGCAAGACTGCAGAGATGAGACTGTTTCAGGATTTTCTAATGATGCGATGATTAGCATAGAATGAAATTTATAGAGAAAGATGCATTTGTAAAATGTGAACAACCAGCAAACCCTTATTTGAATATGTGCTGCTTCCTCTCAATGTAAGGGTTACCGGGGAGAATACACTTGTAGAACTGCCTTGTCAGCTAGCGTTGCCCACCTAAATATCTCTGGATGCACCACTCATTTCTGTTAGCTCATCAAGAATGAGTACCTGGTAACAAATTAAGCCAGCATGCCCTGATATTTTACTCTGATATTGGACGGGGTTGAAGGCCAGTCTCAGGCACTGCAGCCCGCATCTAAGACAGATTTAAGGTCTTCTTGCAGCCAATTCTTATAATACCATAATAACAATGGCCAGTGGTCATGGGTTTATGTGTTGGATGCAGAAGGTATTACCACAAATGTCTCTCTAACAAGCATAAATCCTGTATTCCTCTGTTGAAGCTAGAGTTGGAAGCTCCAAGGCCATTTCTGATGGTGCAGGTTTCCTCAGTCATGGGAGTAGGTCCAATTCTCAGCATTCCCTTCAACATGAAAACTTTCTGATTACATTTGTAGTATTATTGCATTTGTAGAGGAGGCATGACAATGGACTTAATCTTTCTGAATAACTAATAAATTAATAAGTCTAAGAGTTCTGCTAGAAGTAGATTGATATGTATATTATAACCTACTAAATGACATAGAAAGTGTTTGTGGGGAAGGCATTATTATTTTGTTGGTTTTCTTACTTCTCCTGATCCTAATTCTTTTATTTCTTCTTCTTTTCAATGTCAAGGAAATTGAGGTATAGTGATAGCCATCACCTTGCCCAGGGTATACAACTAGCAAGTGGCAAGGCCAATAACACTTCAGTGTAAAAGCAAATCTGAGTTTAAATCAATTTAAACTAAAATCCCCTCTGATTCAAAACTCAAGTTTAATTCTAGGCTTCTCTTTCATGGAGAAACAACATGCAACATATTCTATAAAATAGGATGACTCAAAAACTAAAAACCAAAAAATGAAAAAATAAATTGCCAGGAAATAATTCTTCTTCCTGAGATATGAAATGTATTCTCCAACCATTAGTAATTAGTGGAGAACAAAACTCCATTTCCAACTCTTCTAGAGTCATCTGTTATAAAAGGGGCTTTGAATTGTAATCTCACTAACTCATCATTTGGTTTCCTTCCTCAGATAAATCTCTAACATAAATTCTCTTTTCAACGTTCTATACTCTTTTAGAGTTTACTTCTTAATATGTTCTCATTGTACAACTTCCCTGAGGTTCCTTGAACTCCTGAGTTCACCTATCACACCACTTTCATGCCTGCCATTGTTTTAATATTTATACTTTCCACTATTTAGGATGGTTATTGACCTTACCTTCTGTGGGTGGCCAATGCTTCCACACTACCCATTGTTTTCTGACAACTGAACAATTTTTTGTCTCTGTTATTATTGAAGGCTGTGAGATCCACCATAAAGGAGGAATTGAAGGCAGCACAGACAAAACCTTCTCTGTGCAACTTGTTCCACACACCCAACCTGTGTAAACGGATCTGTCTCCTGTCCTTGGTGAGGTAGGCTTCACATCATGCTTATAAAAAGAGTGGAGAATGAGTTTATTTCTTATTTCAATTGGGCAATATATGGTGAACACAGCTTTGGATATGAAAGATGAGAAGGATATAACGAGCATTGCTATGGCCAGGGCTATGGTCAGAGTTATGAAAAGCTTGACACAGAACCATTGTACAGTGAGTTCTATTTATCATATCACACTGCCAGACTCACACCAGAGACAGATGCTGCAAACTTCAATCATGTACAGACTTTGACTCGGATTTTCTTCATTGTTTGCTTTAATGGAGATAAAATTTGAAATAGTGAATTACAGACATATATGTAACCCAATGAGTAAATATTTACATATGTAAAGATATATCTATCACTCAGATCAAGAGCAGGAAAAACTCTAAAATCCTAAAGACCCATCTTATATTTACATTTCTGACATCTCTCCAAAATAAACATCTGATGGCCTCATCATATATTTGTTTTATTACAATTATAAAATAATCACTTGCATGCACATATTACAAGAAAAAGATAGTTTGCATTTTTAACACCAAAAAGTAACCGTTCTTATAATACCATCATTTAAAGTATATAAGTGTTAACTCTCAATGCATGTGTCTTTCCTGTGTGTTTGTTACAGATTTTTAGTATGGCTACCCACTTTTGGCTTGATTATGCACCTCCAGCACCTGGCAAGCAATGTTTTCCTGATCCAAATTCTCCTTGGTGTAGTCACACTCCCAGCCAATTATCTTTCACTTTGGGCCCTGAATCACAAGGGCCGTCGAATAAGCCTGTGTTTTTTCATGACCACGTTGGGAATCACCTTTCTGGTCAACACATTTGTGCCTGAAGGTAAGGAGAGAGGGTAAAAAAGGAAAGATCTTTCCCACTTTCCTGAGGATTTTTCAGCTTGCACCTATAGGAATCAGAAGAATTGGGTTCTAAGTGTTCACTGACACAAGTTGGGCATTTAGAACAGATTCTGCCATCCAGTACTTGGAAAACACCTAAAGGTCAGTAAAGTTTGTTTCAAATGCATGATTATCTTCATTATGGTCAAGAAGTACCTGTAAAATGGTGCCACCGTGTTCTGAGCTTCTCTAAGTTTCTCTGAGCTTCTTCTCTTGGCCAATCACACTTCATTGCAAACATGTAGGGTTTAGACTTATCATTATAAGCTAATGTGACCACACTGTATTGTTACTTTTTCTCGATGGCTCTGTCTTATTACTTCACCTTCAGTGACAATCTATACCTGAACTCTATGTGTCTACACATGTGCCTCATCTCAGGTCACCACAAATGCCATTCTGGTTTTCGGGAGTTATTTTGACTTAAGAAAATAAACCTTTGGGTTCCAGTAGAGAATATGTGACAGCAGTGACAGCATATCCATCACTGTGCTTTGCTGAACTCCTGTGTTGTAACTTATTTTACAAAATCCCACATTGGTGGGTTCCACTCCTCAGTCTCTCTCTTTGGTATCAGGGATTGAACCCAGTGGCATTGAACAATTGAGCCACATCCCCAGCCCGTTTTATTTTTAGCCACGGTCTTGATAAATTGCTTAGGCCCCTGATAAGTTGCTGAAGCTGGCTTTGAACTTTTGATCCTCCTTCCTTAGCCTCCTACAATGCTGTGGTTACAGGAGTGCACCATCACACCAGGCTACAGGCTTCACTCTTCTTGAGTTTGAACAATGATGTCATTTTCCTGGCTGTCACAAAGCCTCCTCCAAGGTTTAAAGCTCTCATGAGATTCTTTTTTTTTTAAAGAGAGAGAGAGAGAGAGGAGAGAGAGAGAGAGAGAAGAGAGAGAGAGGGGAGAGAGAGAGAGAGAGAGAGAGAGAGAGAGAGAGAGAGAGAGAGAGAGAGAGAATTTTTTAGTATTTATTTTTCAGTTTTCAGTGGACACAACATCTTTATTTTTATGTGGTGCTGAGGATCGAACCCAGCACCCCGCGCATGCCAGGCGAGCGCGTTATCACTTGAGCCACATTCCCAGCCCCAAGAGATTTTCTTTTAATTGAGTAGAAAACCAACTTTATGAAAAGTTTCCAAAGTCTGTCATGTTTTCTATAATAGAAGTTTTTATTCTTGAGTCTTCAAACATTGATCTAGATCTGGCTACTCTCCAGCTTGTCCATTAATATGGGATTCCTGTCCTTTCATGACTGTCTTTTACAGTCTTTACCCCATGTCAGTACTGTGCATGGACCGTGGTTTTCAACCCCATGAGTGCCTGAGTGAGTCTGACACCCCTCAGTAAATCACACACGACAATCCTACCTTCCATTCAAAGGATAGAGACATTGTACAGAAAAAGAAAGTGATTTCCTCCTAAATTCAGCATCCTCTCTTCTCCTTTGACAAATCTGGAGAGGCAAAGAGAATGAATACAATTATTCAGAACTTTTATTCATCATAAATTGAACTTTGCATATAAGTCACATCTCGTCCTCACAAACTTCCTCGGTGCAGTTTTTCCACAGTATATTTTACACTGTGAACGTCTCCAACAGAAGCATTTTTTGTTTGTAAATTGGAGAATGAAGATTCCTTCATCTCAGATTTCCTAACTTTCCTGGCTCTTCCTCTTTCCAGAAATGCAGACCGTGCATATGATTCTGACAACTTTGGGAGGAGGAATTTCTTTTGCCTCTGTTACCTGTTCTCTTACCCATACAAATGAACTGCTCCCCACCGTCATCAGGTACAAAATTTCATAGGTTCTTCGTGAAGGTTAAAACAGTTCTTTCTCAGCTCTATGACTCATCAAGGGAAGAAAACGAAAGTAATCAATGGTGATGATAACAATTATAGCCAAAGTTTACCCAAAGTTAGCTTTTTCTAGGTATTTCTAGGTGTGCTAATATACCACTAATGTACATCTCCTGTATTCTTTGGAGTCACCTAAATTGAAGATGCTATTGGGCAACTCACAATAGATAAATTATAGGAACAGCCCAGATGCCCATCAACAGATAAGTGAATAAATAAAACATGGTACATATACATAATGAAGTTTTATGCCGCCATAAAGAAGAATAAAATTGGGGCTGGGGTTGTGGCTTGGAGGTAGAGTGTTCGCCTAGCATGCATGAGGCACTGGGTTCAATCCTCAGCACCATGTAAAATAAAATATTGTGTCCACCTATAACTAAAAAATAAATATTAAGAAAATTATAAAAAAAGAAGAATAAAATTATGTCATTTGCACGTAAATGGATGGAATTGCAGAGGACCATGCTAAATGAAATAAGCCAGAATCAGAAACTCAAGGGTTTAATATTTTCTCATATATGGAAGCTAGAAAGAAAAACGTGAAGAACAAGAATTTTTATAAAAATAAAAGGGAGACCTCAAGAGCAGAGAATAGGCATTGGAGTGGAGGAACTGTACAATGAACTTGACCGGATTATGGGCCTATACAAATGTATCACAACAAATCCCATTATTTTGCATAACTGTAATGTACCAGTAAAGATAAAGTAAGTATGTAATAAAGTAAATGAGTAATAAAATAACATAACATAAATGATTAATGGAATTTTTAATAATAAAACATGTCTTTGTAGTCTGTGAACTTGATAAAGGTTGCTAGCAGATGAAACAAAATTTCAAAAGCAAGAGCAAGTCATCAATCTTCACATGCCCAAACACACTCCTTGTTGTCTCTCATAATTAATGAAAAAAGGTGACACAAATCCATCTGCATTCTTACCAGGTTAATTTTTTATTGTTGTTTGTGCTCCAAGGGCAACAGCTTTAGGAATCATTGGAGTTTGTGGTAGTTTGGGGTCAGCCCTGGCACCCCTGTTGATGATCCTGGAGACATATGCTGAACCCTTGCCCTGGATCATCTATGGAGCCTCCTGCATCTTTGCTGGCCTTGTTGTCTTCCTCCTTCCAGAAACCAGGAATCAGCCTCTGCCTGACTCCCTCCAAGATATAGAAAATGGGTGAGTGAGCCTCCTCATGGTCCCTTAGAGGAGTTATGTATCACAGGTCTGAGATGAGAAGACAAATTCCCCTGGGGCCATTATGGCTTGGCAATCTCAGACTTACTCTCTTTCCAAGTGGTCAGTGCCATTGGTTTAGTAAAAGCAACATCCTTTAACCAGTGATATCAGATGTCCCCCTGAAGATCTCTAGATCACACAAGCCAGTTCTTCCCAAACTGCCCCAGTAGGTTTAGTAGTAAATATGATACAATTAGGTCTGCTCAGTCCTCTCTGCTCCAATGTAGCACATACCACTGAACATATCTCACGAACATGCACAAATACAAATGCCAAGTCTCACCTGACAGGTCCTACTATTCTGCGACCCAATGAGTGCTGGTAAATTGTCTGGCATTGTCATTTTTTATAAGCTTGAGCTCTTCCCTGGTCACTGAAGAACCCAGGGGAGAACACATACAGAAATAGGGCCCCTTCCACAGGTGACAATATATCTAAGGGGAGGAGTCTTCATGTGTTGCCTGTGAGATTCAGACCATCTGGTTTTCACGAGGAATGAAAGTGTTCAAAAAAGAAAAGAATGCAATAGTAAATAAAGACCTTTTTTAAATGATGAAGGATTAGGGAAGATATTTAAACTTTTGTGTACTTCCCTTGATTTATCCAAAGACTCCTTTGGAGAATGACATGATAGCCAAGGATGACAGTAGAAATTATCAAAGCTTCCTTCCAAATACTGCCAGGAATATTTGTCTTGTATTTTACAAGATTTACTCAGGTCCTTAAACAGGTGTCATGGTTTGTTTGTTTGGTTGTTTGTTTTTCACCAAGGTTGGTGGGGAAAAGATCAGCTTGCTCTAAGGAATGCAGGAGATATATTCTTTCTCCATGTCACTTTGTGTTTGTGTTTCTTTCATTGTGGTTTTTACTGTATTTGTTCTAGGGGGAAAGACTCAAGAAAAACAGAGCAGGAAGATACCTCCATCAAAGTGACACACTTCTAAGGAATTCCAGGAATTGACAACTGATCAAAGAGCAAGATAAAAGAAGAAATATCAAGATCACTCCTAGATACTAGCAAAACATATTTAAATAAATAGATGCAATAGTAATAATGAATCCCATTTACAATTGTGATGCTAAATTTTGTATACAAGATGCTTTATGAATCACAAGAAGTTCAAAGCAACTACAATACTTTGAAATACATGAGAAACTATTTACATGGTTGCAGATACCTAAAAGGTTTTGGATAGGGAGATGGAATTAGCTTAAAAACATTTTTCCTTATGAATTTATAGGAAGAGTATTTTATTGGATAATTATAATGAAGAACTCCACTTTCTGGAAACAACTTGAAACAATAGTTACAAACATCTAAAAATTATTCCTAGTATGTGAGTCAGTTTTTTGTCTTTGCAACAAAATACTGGAGGTAAGTGACTTAAATGAAGGATAGATTTACATTGGCAAACAGTTTCAGGATTCTCTTTCCATGGTTGCTTGGCCCTGTTGCCTTGGGTCTATGGAAAGTGAAAGTATTATATTGAGGAGTCCATGGTGGAACAAACCTGCTTACCTTATTGAAGACAAGAAACAGAGGAAGTCACCAGGATCCGGAATATCTCTTTCAAGATCACACTCCCAGTGACATAAATCACTCCAACTAGGTACAACCTCCTGAAGTTTCTACCACCTGTCAATCATACCACCTGTGGGGAGTCATCCATGAACTGTGCTTGGTGAATTCAAATGACTTGAAAGCCATTAAGCAGAAAAGTCTGTTAGGAATTTGCAGCAGCAACCCTGCTGGTTTGAGAATGCCCAGTTCATGTGACTTTCTACCTAGCTCTGTCAGAGGCTCACCATAGCACTGGAGATGGGCATGACCCCTGAAGAACTGAACAGACTGCCTCCTCCCACACCTATCCATTGTTTTTTTTTTTTTTTTTTTTTTTTTGCAAAAAAAGCTCCTATTGATCCCTTTTGATCTGTATCACTATAAATAAAGCAAGTGGGGGTGGGGGAGAGTTGGGGGGTTCCTTTCTCTTGTTAGACGCTGTACCCTCTGGTCAGCTTAGCCCATCACTGCCCACTCTCTGAAAACTTATTTCTGATCTCTCATGTTTACTTCCTTGTACTATTTTCTTTGCTTTATTTCACACGAGTCCATCCCATTTCCTTCACCCACAAGGTATGTGAGCAAGAACTTGCCTAGAACAGGGACTGTTCACAAGGATTCCAAAATGAGAAAGAGTACAGGTGGGTGCTTAGTCCTCTCTCACAGGAAATTTTCATGATTAGCTTATTGAGAGAAAGAGGAGAGAGGATTTTTTTTTTTTTTATAGCGTGATGTTAAGCATGGTGAACTCACTCTCTACAGAGAGGGAGAGTTACTTAGCTATTCTTAAAGGTATCATGAAGCAAAAGGAGAAATCTGTGAAGTGAGCTCAACTTGCCCAGCTCCTACAGGTGATTAGGGAAGTTTGTCTGTGGTTTTCTGAGGAAAACTTCGTTTGATTTGCATACTTGGGAAAACTCTGCAGGGAGCGGCATGCTGGTTTTATTTCAGCTAATAGGCCTAGGAGCACAATCCAGAAAGTAGAAAGAATTTGGACTGTGATAGAGACTTGTTTATATTCAGACCAAGATATTGGGCTATTTAATCACTGCCTTTGAAATGTTGTTATAAGTCTTAGACCTACTGGACAAACCTGCCTACCTTCCAGGTCTTCTCTGATTGCAGAAAACATAACACTTGGTAGATGAAGAGAAGACCTAAGGATGGAGGTAAAACGTGCTCCATTTGTAGCTGGTAAAAAGCAGAGAGAGAACCTAAGGACAGAGTCAAAGCACCCTGCATTTGTAGTGAGATAAAGACAGGGAAACAGCCCAGAGGTAGAGCCAGATCATGCTTCATTAGACAAAGCCATACAGGAAGATGGGGGAGGGATCACTTTGCTGGACTGTGAGGAAGACTCTGTTCTGAGGAGGAGGATGAATTGACAGCAGACCTCCATAATTTGCATTTGAATTATCCTGCTCCAGAGATCCACCCTGTCCCTTGGGGAAGACTAAAAATCAGGGTCCCTAATATGGTGGCTACAAAAGTTACCCTGCTTCAGCAGAACTTTAGTGCCACCAGAGTGGCAGAAGACGATTTATCGGGATTTAAATTATATCCAATATTTGAGCAATTAGATCTGCAAAATCCAAATCAAAATATATGTATCCATGCAGCCATTCCTTTTAAAACTTTAAAAGAAATAAAATTCACTTGTTCCATGTATGGCCCCAATTCACCTTTTTTTCATAGCTTGATGAAATCATTGTGTAATGAAACCCTGCCCCCTAATGACTGGATTACCCCTGTGAAAGCTTGCCTTTTGGGAGATGAATATTTGCTGTGAAAATCTAGTTGGATGGATTTTGCTCTGAGCAGGCATGCATGGAGTACATATCACGTTGGAAATGTTGACTGGGACAGCACCATTTGCAACAATTAAATTATGATTTACAAATGTATACTTAGATAAGTGTGTGTTCAAGAAGACCATGTAGAAAAGTGCCTACTAAGAGAGAGAAAAACTTATATTTCAGCCAGATCTTACAGGGGCCCAAGGAGAATTTCTTAGCCTTTGTAGCACATTTATATCCAGCTGCAAGCTGTATGATTGGGGATCCAAATGCATCTGAGATCTTAGTTAAACAACTGGCTTTTGGAAATACTATAAAGTTTGTCAAGAGGTCTTCCAGCCCCACTGCCAAAAGGGAACTGTATCAGATTACATCCATCTCTGTACTGAAGTCAACCCAGTGTACTCCCAAAGCATAGCCAAGGTGGCCACCTTGAAACAAATTTTACAGCCTCCTTTAAAGAAGGCCAATTCTAAGAAGCAATGCTTTAACTTTGGCAAAACAGGGCATATGGCTAGAGACTGCAGACAGTCGCAAGAACAAAGAAATGTACGAGGTATTTGCCCACAGTGCCAAAAGGTCGGCATTGGGTGTGGGAATGCTATATCCAGAATGTTGTAAATGGACCACCTCTGCTTATACATCAGAAAGTGGAGGGGGACCAACCCTGACCTCACTAAATAATGAGGGTGTCACCTTTTGCTCTTGGCTCGGGATCAACAGTCACTCACTCTGGTCTAGCATCCTCATGCACAGGCCCAGTCTTGCTATACTCAGGAACAAGAATCCTGGGCCTCCACCCCACCTCAAGATTCGTACTGACTCCAGAGATGAATCCACAAATGATCCCTATGGGAATTTATGGACCTCTGCTGTCAGATACAATAGGTTTAATATTGGGTAGAATTATTTTAACTCAAAAAAGAATTCAGGTATTACTGGGTGTTCTTGATGTAAATTTTAATGGAGAAATTAAAGTTGTTGCTTAAACAAATTACATTATTCATCATTCTCCAGAAGATAGCATTGCTTTTTTTTTTTTTTGCTTTATTATTCCACAGGGAAACTTTATCCGATGAACCCCGCGAAGTTTAGACATCTGGATCCTTGGAAAGAGCATTCTTGGCTCCATTAGTTAAGCAAGAACGCCCCCTATTGGATCTTAAAATTAATTACAAAATTTTGAAGGGTGAGATAGGTACCAGAGCTGATGTTCCTGTAATTTCCAGTAAATTCTGATCCCAGGATTGGGCTTTACACACACCGTCTGCAGACTTAGAAGGCATTAAACAGATCTCTCAGCCTGCTCAAAGTGCTCAATACCTCCAGTGGGAAGACAAAAATGGCAATGTAGACTTTTTAAACCTTACATCCTCAATACTTTGCCAGTCAATTTATGAGGGTGAGATATTATGAGCAGCTTAGGAGTTTTGTCAATAACCCCTAATTTCATGATGACATCTACCATGCCTAATGAAGGATCTATCTCCACTAAAAGATTGAAAATGAATAAAAAGGAAAGGTATTCACCTATGCCTCAGTTTTCTCAGCAAAGACAATATGGATTACTTAATACATTTAATCAGCCTTTTTAATGGGGGCATTGATCTATGTCTTCTCCAGCCCAGAAAATGACAGGAAAAAATAATTGCTGTCTGATGATCCTTTCTGGGTTGATCAGTGGCCCCTTACAGGAGAAACACTTCAAGTAGCCCACAATTTAGTCCAGGAACAGCTTCGAGTTGGTCATATTGAGCCTACTCTTGGAGCACTTCAATCTTTGTGGTAAAGAAAAAAATCTAGCAAATGGAGATTGTTACATGATCTCAGAGCCATTTATTGAACCAATGGGGGCTTTACAGTATGAACTTCCTTCTCCTATGGAGATACTACTTGATTATGAATTAATACTAATAAAGATTGTTTTTTCACTATACCATTACATCCAGATGATTGTAAGAGATTTGCTTTTATCATTCCAGCTATAAATTTTAAAGAACCAGGTAAGAGATTTTGCTGGAAGTGTTGCCTCAAGGTATGGCCAATAGCTCCACATTATGTCAGCACAAGCTGTTGCTCCATTATGAGAAAAATTCCTTGATGCATCTATAATCTATTATATGGATGATATTCTTTTGACTCAGGCTACTTCAGTTATGCTTTTAAAAATTTTTGCTCAATTAGAAACTTTACTTACTGCAGTTAGTTTATGAATAGCAGCCAAGAAGGTACAAAGTCTTCTCCTTTTCAATATTTTGGCAATTTAATCAAAGGATGCATGATTCATCCACAAAATCTACAGAACAGAGTTTATGGTTTACAGACATTAAGGACTTTCAGAAATTACTGGGTGATATTAACTGGTTATGGCAACATTTAAAATTATCCACTGCAGATTTGAGCCTTTGTTTCAGATTTTACAGGGAGACCCTTCTCTAAGTTCTCACCAACTTACAGCACAGGCAAGGACTGCCTTAACAAAAGTTGCAACTGCCATTAAGACTGCACAGCTTACTAGAATTAATCTACAAGAACCTATATATTTATTAACATTTTCCACTATTCATATCCCTACAGGAGCAACATGACAGTCCTTGGGAGTTATTGAATGGCGTCACCTAGCTCACTATCCTCAAAAGTCTTTGACTTTATTTCATGATCTTATTGCTCAATTAGTTATTAAATGTAGAACATGAGTATTACAATTGGTTGGATCAATCATAATAGCCTTCTGTTATTGTAACCCCCTTTTCTATCCAACAGCATAGTTGGCTCTGGCAATCTTCCAATACTTGGCAAATAGCTTTTTTTTTTTTTAACCTGTCCAAGATTTTATTAGCAGGAGCATAGTGGCCAGTCAAAGAGAAGGGGGTGGAGAGAGAGTGAGAGAGAGAGAGAGAGAGAGAGAGAGAGAGAGAGAAGAGAAGAAGAGAGGAGGGGGGAGAGCGCAAACAGGGTGTTGATATTTATGGGCTCAATGCAGGATGAGGAGGAGTAGGGCAAGTGGGCTATTACTTCTTTATTGGCAGAGAGCTTGTGCCACTTCAGGGATTGGAGGTGCGCCATTCACAGGGATTGGAGGTGATGGTTCACATGCCATTCAGTGTGTCATGGACCTGAGCTCCTGGAAGAGAAGAGCTCTGGGCGCCATCTTTGCCAATATTCCTCCCTTTTTTGTTTTGGTTTGGGGGCACCGTTCTTGATCTGGCTACTTACTGCTGAGTAGGGGCATTGTTTAGAGGGAGGGAGGGAGGTCAGTTGGTTGGAGAAGGAGGGCCAGGAGGCCCCATATCCATGCGCTGAAGGCATGGATTTCCTCCAGGGAGAAGTCTATGAACAGGCCCTGCAGCTATGAAAAGAAACAACATTAATTTCTGGTATGTTGTCCAGTCTGTAGGGCTGGTAGAAAAGGCCTATATCCAGGAGAAGGCAGATTAGAACATATAAAGCTGAAAACCAAGGGCTTATTTCTTTGGAATGGTGGGGTAGAGATGGCCCTTCAGCGGAGTTGTCATTTGGTATCTTCATCTTTCAACACTTGGTGGAGGTTTCTTGGGATGAGTGGATGTGAGTGTCACCCGGCTTGTTGGCAAGTAGCTGGTAATCCCTGAGAAGGAACTGATTGAAAGTTTGGTTAGAGATTTTGTTAATTTGTCCTTGAAGGAACTTTAAAATGCAAGGAAGGAAGGCACAGAATGAAAAGACCCCAACTAGATGTCCCAGTATCGGTAGACTCCAGTGGATGATGGTGTTTGTGAAGAGGTCCCAGTAGGATTGTTGTGCCAATTGCAGCTTTCTTTTTTTCTAGTTGTTCCTGTAATTGTTTCTAAAACGGGTGTGGGTGTACTGTGTTGGTGTGGGTTCCTAGATTCTATCGGGAGGCCCATTCTTATGTGTGTTCCTCTCCTCTGGAATGCAAGGGAGGGTGGTGTGTGACTGTGAAAAATGGAGCTTAAGAGAATTATCTGGGGGCTGGGGATGTGGCTCAAGTGGTAGCGCACTCGCCTGGCATGTATGCGGCCTGGGTTCAATCCTCAGCACCACATACAAACAAAAGATGTTGTGTCCGCCGAAAACTAAAAAATAAATAAATAATATTAAAATTCTCTCTCTCTCTGTCTCTCTCTTTAAAAAAAAAGAGAATTATCTGGAGATATCTCACAAGTAAATCTGGGTGATTGTGGGGGTCTTGTAAGTTTGGGAGCTGTGGTGGGATTGTCCTATGGAGGGCGTGCCACTGGTTTTAACTTAGAAATATGAATCCAGGGGGTTAGTTTCTTTCCTTCCTGTTGGAGTTTTGCAGCATTGGGTGTACACAGGACTACTTGTAATGGCCCTTCCCATTTTGGGGTTAGAGGGGATTTTTCCCCTGGGGAAGAAAAGTAGACCCATTCTCCTGGTTTGAGGGGAAAAGAGGCAGCTGAGTTCTCTGGATCCGGAAGCAACAAATCTTGTTGCTTCCATAGCTCAGAGCATATAAGGAAGAGGAGGGGAAGAGCATATTGGTCAGGGAGGGGCCAAGGCATTGGTGAGATTCTGGGGGAAGAGGACGACCATACATTATCTCAAAGGGGGAGGTAAGGGATGGCTTTTTTGGTAAAGCCCTCTGGCGTAGTAGGGCAAGAGGGAGGAGTTTTATCCAATCCAAGTGAGTCTCTAAGACAGCTTAGTTATGATGTCTTTCAGTGTGGAGTTGGCTCACTCAACCTTACCTGAGGCTTGGGGGCGATAGGGACAATGAAAGTGCCATGGGATGGACAATGTCTTTGCCACATCCTGGGATACTTGAGAGACAATCTCAGGCCCATTGTCAGATTGGATTGAAGTGGGCATCCAAAATCGAGGGATTACTTCAGTTAGGAGGATGTTAGCCACCATGGTAGCCTGCTTATTTGAGGTGGGGAAGGCCTCTACCCAACCCAAGAATGTGTCTATTAAAACTAGTATGTATTTGAAGTTTTTTACTCTGGGCATGTTGGTAAAGTCGATTTGCCAATCTGCCCTGGGAGTATGGCCCCTAGCCTGATGAGAAGGGAAAGTTCTGGGTTTTAAAGATATATTGGGATTCACTCTTTTGCATATTTGGCATGGGGCTGTGATTTGCTGTATCACTTCTTTATCCTGGAGAGTCAGAGTAAAGAAAGAGTGGAGAAAGGCTTTGAGAGTCTGCGACTAGTGTGGAAAATGGAGTGGAGGTAAGTAAAGAGGTCATGTTTTGGTGGGTCTCCATTATTGGGTAATGTTGGAGAGTACGTGGCAATGAGAGATCCAGTGGGGTCTGAAAGGGCTGCTGACTTGGCTGCCTGATCTGCTTTTGAATTTCCCTGTGTGATGGGGGAGGAGTCATTTTGGTGTGATCTGCAATGGACAGCTCCAAGTTTTTTAGGAAGCTGGGAGGCTTGTAGTAGCTGGGTGATATATGTGGAGTTGTTATAGAGGTGCCCTTTGAGTTCAGGAGACCTCTCTGTGTCCAAATTGCTGCATGAGATAAGAGAATGTGGAACACATATTTGGAGTCAGTGTAAATGGTAAGATTTTTCCCTGATGCCAACTCGCAGGCTTGTGTTGTAGCTACCAGCTCAGCCTGTTGGTTGGTGGTATTTGCAGGCAGGGGATTGGCTTCTATTACTCGTGATAGGGACACTATGGCATATCCAGTTTTTCTGATCCCCTCATTTATAAAGGAGCTGCCATCAGTGAACCAGATGTAATCAGATTGGTCTAGAGGTCCCTCAGTGATATTAATTGGGCATGGGAGAAAGTTTTCTAGAATTTTCCTGCATTTATGTATTGGGGATTGTGTTTGACCTTGAGCCTGAGTGGGTAACAGAGTTGCTGGGTTGAGAAGGGGGAAGATTTGGAAGGATACAGAAGAGTTGTAGAGGAAAAAGACCAAGAGAGAGAGAATTCAACAGGGAGGGATGGTTTTCAGTCCTCTGTACGTTAGCAAGTCCTTGAGGTGATGAGGAGAGGTGACAGTGATTTGGGCTCCAAAGGTAAGCTTTTGTGATTCTTTTAATAAAACATAGGAGGCTGCTAGGGCACAGAGACAAGAAGCCCATCCCCGGACAGTTGGATCTAACTGTTTTGAAAGGTATGCCACCGGAGCAAAGGTGGGCTCATACATTTGTCCCAGCACCCCTAAGCCTTGCCATTTGTTTTCATGGACATAGAGAGTAAAAGACCTATTAACATCTGGCAGGTGTAGAGCTGGTGCTTGTAAGAGGGCCTTCTGGAGGGTTCTGAAATGTGGCGCAGCTGAAAGTAACAAGGGCTCATGCTTGTTCCCCTTTGCTAGATCATATAATGGTCTGGCAAGTAATGAGTAATTTGGTACCCATGCCCTAAAATAGCCTGCCAGACCCAGAAATGAGAGAATCTCCTCTTTAGTTTTTGGTACTGGAAGGCTTTCAATAAGGCCTTTTCTATTGGTTGTGATAGCTTTCTTCCCTTGGGAAATGTGGAACCCTAATTAAACAACCTCAGAGAGAAAGAGCTGCATGTTTTGCAGAGAAACCCTATATCTTCAGTGAGCAAGAATATTCAGAAGTGTGGCTGTGTCAGACTTTGAGGTTTCTAAAGAGGGACTACAGAGGAGGAGGTCATCAACATATTGTAGGAGGACTGAGTTGGGACATAGAGGGAAAAAATCCTCAAGATCTCCAGCGAGGACTTGTCCACAAATATGTGGGCTGACTCAAAACTCCTGGGGCAGGAAAGTCCAGGTTAGCTGTCAGGAATGTCTAGTCTCTGGATCAGTCCAGGTGAAGGCAAATATGTCTTGGGATGAGACAGATAGTGGAATCGAAAAGAAGGCATCTTTAAGATCAATAACTGAAAAACAGGGGGAGTTTGCAGGAATGGAGGAAAGGATAGTATAAGGGTTTGGAACTAGGGGATGTATGGGCCTGATTGAAGAATTTATTAACCTTAAGTCCTACACCAATTGGTATGTTCCGTTAGGCTTTTTTACTGCTAAAATTGGGGTATTGAATGGAGAGTGTGTGGGATGGAGGAACCCCTTTCTTAGTAAGCTCTGAATGATTGGCTTTAGGCCCTTAAGACTGGCCATTGGCAGTGGGTATTGGGCCTGGTTTGGGCAGTGGTTAGGATCTTTAAGATGCACTTCCACAGGAGAGCAATTTGCAGAGGACGGGGTTTCAATGTCCCATAAATTGGATCTACTATTTTACAGGGGAGGGGAAAATGTGTGTTCTGGTGGTTTTTGGGGTCTCCACACCAGACACAAAGAGATAAAGTCTCTTCTTCATTGGGGAGTAAAGCCATGATGAAGATATGAATAGGGGAGGACAATAAGGGTAAGGTTATGGAGGCCTTCAAGATGGATAATATATCTCTTCCCAGCAAGGGGACCAGACACTGAGGCATAAACAAAAATGGTGTGAAAAGAAGAACTCAGATAAGGAGCAAGTGAGGGGAGGAGTTCTGCGTGGGATGATTGTTTGATCTCCTACCCCAACAATAGGATATTCAGAGGGATAGGTAGTTCCCCAGAACTCTCTCAGAACTGAGAATGTGGCCCTGGTGTCTACCAAAAAGTTTATGGGATGCCCATCCACTCAGATAACCACCCTGGTTTCCTGCTTGGTGATTGAATAGGTCAGGACAGAAGACCCAGGGCCCCATCAATCCTCAGCTGCTAGGCCCAGCAAGTCTCTGGCAGGGTGACTGACCTCAGCTCCCCTCTGGGAATTGGGGCAGTTCAATCCCCAGTGGCCAGGACGTTGGCATCTGGGGCATGGTCTGGGTGGTGCCCTGGGGTTAGGGCAAGCCTTAGCCCAATGTCCTTCATTACCATACTTAAAGCAGGGCCCAGGGGGTCCTTGTTGTGGGAATTGTTGTCTCCCCCTTTCCATAGTTTGGAAGGAGCCCTGTAACACCTGAGACAACATCTGGCATTTTTAGCATTTTGCTCTTTCATCTCTGTTGTGATAGACGTTGAAGGCCGTGGCCAACACCTCCATCTGGGGAGTCAAGGGTCGCTTCTTTAATGTTTTTTAGCTTTGCCTGGATGTTGGGGTAGCTTTGTGAGAAAAAAATAGGTCATAAGAAGTTGCCTCCCATCTGGGGATTCAGGGTCCAAATTAGAGTACTGAAGGAGAGCCTTTGTTAGTCGGTCTAGGAAGGCTGAGGGGTTTTCATTCTTCTTCTGGATGACTTCCTGGAGTTTATCAAAGTTAATAGCCTTTTGTGCTGCCACCTTTCGGCCAGCTATCAGATAGGTAATAAGGTGGTCCCTGCGTCCCAGGTCTTGGGGGTCATTAAAATCCCAACAGGGGTCTTGGTCTGGAACCGCCGGGGCAGCTAGGGGATGGTAGGCATCAGTCTGATTAATCTGGTCTGTATAGGCCCTAGCCTGGTCCCAGACCCTTCTCCTTTCCTTATGGAGGAGAATATTGGACAGAATCATATAGATATCATGAAAGGTGAGGCTTTAGTTTTGAGTTAAGTAGTGAAACTCTTTAATATAAGAGACAGAGTTTGCAGTGTAGGATCCCAATATTTTTTTCTACTTGAGAAATGTCAAGCATAGAAAAAGGAAAATAAATCCTTAAAATCCCATCTGGCCTGGTGACCTCTCCAAGGGGGGGGCACAATATGTGAAGTTTGAGTCTGGTGATGAAATGTGGTGACTTGTGGGTTAGGTGCTGTATTAGCACGTGAATGGGTGGCTGATCAGGTGGCGGGTGGACTAAACTGAGGTGGAGGGCCTGGGGTTGAAGGAATGGAAGCAGGAGGAGATTGTGGGGAAATGTTGGGAGGAAGAGAAGGAGGAGTGTTCCCAGAAGATGCCACAGATGTAGAAGATGGGGAAATGGGAGGGGGTAAAAGTGGGGAAAGCGGGGCTGAGGGTGGGGGAGAGTGGTATGGACGTGGTTCATCAGCAGGGTGGAAAGTGGAGGCTGAGAGCAGAGAAGAGGAAGAAGGGGGAGAGGGTGTGGAGGCAGAGGGTGGAGAAGAAGAGGAGGAAGGAGGCTTGAGAGCAAGGAGTAGATGTTAAGGCTTGCACTGGGTGCAGAGATTTGGATGAGATTGAAGCAAGGAAAAAGCCTCCACATAGGAAATCATATTCCACTTCTTTGATTGCTCACAGTAATTAAAAATATCCTGGAGTAAATTGGGATCCAGAGACCCACACATGGGCCAAACCTTTTGGTTGTCCAAGAGGTATGTAGGCCAGACCTGGGTACAGAATTTTATGAGCCTTTTTGGTTTAATATCAGGGGCCAGGCTCAGGATTTTCAAATTATCTAAGAGGCACCACAAGGGAGAATAGGCCGGGAGGTATGAGGAATTTTCCATGCTGGAAGGGCAAGATGGGAGTCAGAGAAAGAGTAAGAGAGAGGGAGAGAGAAAACCTGGGCCAGAAAGAGCTTCCTGGAAGCTCCAGAGTGGACAGAGGGTCAAGTGGGTGTCCCAAAATGGCCAACCGCCATAGGGAAATAGAGGGAATTGCCAGGTCGTCACCAGGGTAGTGCAATCTGTGAGACCCAAATAGGGCTGGGGCCATGGGCAACCTGACATCAGGAGAGTTTTTCAAGTGGAACAAAAGAGTCAGAAGGAGACTGTTGGAACGGAGGCAGAACTCTGGTGAGACGGATTGCAGCAACTGCGCTAACCCATCCATGGGAGCCAAGAGTGAGGGGAGACAGAGAAGTTAGAAAGGGAGAATTGATCCTAAGTCCCAGGCAGTCAATTCCCAGGGGTAACCTAGCAGAGCACCCGGGATCCACCGCGACCCTGATGGGTCTGGGTGGGGTGCATTCCCCTGCTAAAACACCCAGAGGGATTGCTGGACACTCAACGGCCAATTCTCTCATTCTGGGGAGTTAGCATTCAGGCACTCATGGGATGGGGAACTCACCAATCTTCAAGGCCAGTGGTGGATGTCAGGTGGGCGATCAGAGGAGTGGACTATGACAGGAATGGTTGGGCTCAAAGTTTGGGAACGGGGTTCTGCCTTGAGCGATGGGGATCCCCATCCCAGGTTTAGGCACCAATGTAGGAATGGTAGAAAAAGCTCTGTAAACTTAACAAGCCAAAACAACTGTTTACCTGTCTGAGATTTTATTAGCAGAACTGTAGCAGCCAGTCACAGAAGAAAAGAGGGTGGAGAGAGAGAGAGAGAAGGGACAGAGGGAAGAGAGAGAGAGAGAGAGAGAGAGAGAGAGAGAGAGAGAGAGAGAGAAGAGGAGGGGAGGGGAGGGGAGGGGAGGGGAGGGGAGGGGAGAGGAGAGGAGAGGAGAGGAGAGGAGAGGAGAGGAGAGGAGAGGAGAGGAGAGGAGAGGAGAAGAGAAGAAGAAGAGAGGAGAGGGTGGAGGAGAGAGAGAACGGCAAATAGCTTTTGCTAATTTTCCTGGTCATCTAGAAAGTCATTATCCTTGTAATAAGGTTGTTCAATTTGCTCTTGTACTTCATTTATTTTTCCAAAAATTATGTGATCAACCAATAGTCATAGCAATGACGGTGTTTACTGATGGCTCAAGTTCAGGAAAAGCAGGTTTCTATAGCCATGCTCATACTGAAATAACACAGACTTCATATACTTCTGCAAAATGAGCAGAGCTTCAAGCTCTCATTTGTACTTTACTTCATCTTACTAATGAGCCAATTAATATTTATGGCAATAGTGCATATATGGTTGGATTCGCTAAACATATTGAAACAGCTACTGTTAGAAATAAACCATCAAAAGAACTATTCCATTTGTTCCATACTTTGCAAAAGACAATTCAAATGCATCAATATCCTAGTTTCATTAGTCATATCAAAGCACATTATAATATTTCAGGTTCTTTGGCATCAGAAAATGATAAGATTGATAAACTTGTTGCTGCCTGTCAACAAATGTCTTTATTTGATTGTGCACAAACCTGACATTCTTTACATCATCAGAATGTTTCTAGTGTACATAAAAAATTTTTATGTTATAAGGGAACAAGCTTATCAAGTTGTTTGCAAATGTCCACAATGTGTTATACATATTCCATCTTCACCAACTGAAGTTAATCCCCATGGTTTACCACCAAATCAGCTGTGGCAAATGGATGTAACTCACATCCATCAGTTTGCAAAAATTGTTATGTACATGTTATTGTTGATACTTATTCTAGATTTATCTTTGTGACTGCCCATGTAAAAGAGAATATTCAACATGTCATTTTTCATTGCATAGCTGATTTTGCTTTATAAGTCTGTCCTTTACAGATTAAAACTGATAATGCTCCAGTTTATACTAGTTCTTTTCAGCAGTTTTGCCACCATTTTCTATTGATCATTAAACAGGCATTCCTTATAATCCTCAAGGTCTAGCCATTGTAGAGCACACTAATTTATCTATTAATCTACAAGTACAAAACAAAAAGGGATAAATAAGACCCCACAAAATAACCTTAATCATGCCTTGTTTGTTTCTAAATTTTTAAAATTGTGATTCTGAAGGTTGCACTGCTGCTCAAACATGTCTTCCACTGTAACAGGTCCATTGGGCCTAGTTTGGTGGAAAGATTTACAAATAGGATAGTGGAAAGGACCAGACCCAGTGATAATGTTGGGTAGACATCATGCTTGTGTTTTCCCAGAAGGTGTATTTTGTTCTATTTGGGTACCTGAACATGCCATCAGACATGGAGGACCTGGAGCCAAAGTTCAAACAAATGAAAATCAATCCAGATGTTCCTCCAGCAGGAACAGGAAGCTATCATGGAGGAAAAGGATGAGGAAGGCCCCAAGGGACCAAACATCCAAACTGCCATCATGGAAACAACTGAAGAATCTGAGGCAACAGGCTGTGCAGTGCAACAGGTTGTACACATGGTTTGACAACAAAGAGATATTAAGTCTCCAACTACAATGTCTGTGGCCATGATAGCTCTGTTGAACTGTCAGGTGGGTGGGGTTCATGGAGAAACTTATTGGACCTATTTCCTGGATTCACCTGTAGTGGATCCAGTGATGTGGACTGGAGAATCCATCACAGTACTTACTAATGATTCTCATTACATAGAATACAGATACTCACATTACATCCATCCATGTGACTGATTTTAATTATACTGGCCACAGTGGGAAACTACCTATATGTTGGTCCCATGATAAACATGTTCGCTGTTTAAAGGTATCTGTTGAGGAAAATACAGTTTATGGGGAACCTAGGCTAGCCAATTATACTGGCCCATGGGACTTAATATTATATGTATGGACAGTTATTACAAGGGTTCATTCTCATAACAAGCCAGTCATTTCCACAGAATGTCCACAAACACCTTACTGCCTTCATCATTCTGCAATAGAATTTTGCACCTTTCCTAAATGGATGGAATGTGCAAATGTCTTGCCAGGACAACATAAAGTTTCTAGAAGTGGTGGATGTATTTTGGATTTGTCTCCAAGAGTAGATAAAAGACAACTATATAAAGATGCCATGACCTCTGGAGGTATTGTTGGTAATATTCTAACATTCATCAAAGGTGGTATCCAAAAAGATCTCTGGCCCTTAATTGCAGCCTCAACTTTTCTACATAATACAGATGGCCCTATCACTGAGTGTGTAGGCAGGAATTGCAAAGAGGGTTCCTGCTATGGCCTGAGAACCTATGTTCAATCTTTTTATGCCTTAACTGTTGGAAATGTAAGAGTTAAGAAAAAAGGTAGTAAATATCTTGTAGCCTTTAAAAGATGCAATCTAACTAATTGCATCACTAGATTTAACAGAGGGAGAGGAACATTATTCTTTCACCAACCATCCTTCGTCTTAACTGAAAATTCCACCATGCGGCCTGCGCAATGGTTTCATTAATGAGGTTCTTGGCATAAAGTTAGCTAGAAGAGATCGAAATAAAACACACAGACTCAGTTACCTTATTTCTATTGCCAGGTCCGAGATGGCTCCCCTCTCTGGCTCCAACCTCTAACCACCCAGCAGGGCAGCAAGGATTACTCAGGGCTAGCAGGAGAGAGAGAGAGAGAGAGAGAGAGAGAGAGAGAGAGAGAGAGAGAGAGAACACGCCAGGGAGTAGCCTTTTATTGGGGAACAAGAAATTCAGGGGATAATTCCATCCAATGAAGGTTGAGGGGGGACTGCACTCCAAGGTCAGGGTCGGTGATTGGGCCCCCGGGGTCAGTGGTCAGTCACACCCCCACACGGACGGGTTCTCTCATCAGGAGAGGGCCGGGAAAATTCTGACACAGCCAGAAGCCTCAGACCCAAACCGGGAGTCGCCCAGTCATGTGTCAGTATGGCTTCCCACAGAGAATCATTTTTAAAAAATATTTTTTAGTCGTTGGACCTTTATTTTATTTATTTATATGTGGTGCTGAGAATTGAACCAAGTGCCTCACCCATACAAGGCAAGGACTCTTCCACTGAGTCACAACTCCAGCCCCCTGAGAATCATTTTTAACACTCATTTCTGGCAACAATATTTTCAAGGCAGTTTAGGTGTTTAATAATCTGCACATCAAAAATCTTCCTGCCTGTACTCACTACATGATTCTATGGATGCATCCATATTTTAAGGAAACTTAATGCATCACCCCACTTTCCAGCACCAAAATCTGTACTTGAGCCTTGTACAGATAATAGCAGAAATTGAGCCTCTGCATGTGACCAACAGCATTAGCTCCCATTCTTCAAGTCAGAAACAGTGACTACCTGTGCTGAAAGTCAAGTTGCAAGCAACAGGAACCAATTCTGGGTCATCAATAGAACACTATTCCTTAGGAAGACTAGCCAGTACCTTGATGTCAAATTGGTCACATTAGAGCCTGGCATAGTTGTGCATACCTTTAATCCCAGTGACTCAGGAGACTGATGCAGGAGGATCACAAGTTCAAAGCCATCCTCAGCAATTTTGTGAGGCCCTGATAAATTAATGAGATCCTGTCTCAAAACAAAAACTAAAAAATGCTGGTATGTGGTTCAGTGTTTGAGAATCCCTGGGTTTAATCCTTGGAACCAGAAAAAAATCAGTTCCATTAGACAATTTTCTGCACGTGACAATAATTTTTTGTCAACTTTTTTGCTGATGTGACTAAAGAACTGACCAGAACAACTATAGAGGAGGAAAAGTTTATTTGAGAGATCACAGCTTAAGATTCTCAGTTCATAGATAGCCATCTCCTCTGCTTGTGACTTGAGGTGAAGCAGAACATTTTGGCAAAAGAGTGTGGCTAAGGGAAGAAGCTCACATGATTATTTTGAAAGAGCCAGAGATCTCCACTTGCCAAGTATAAGTATATATCCTAAAGTTGTGTCCCCAATGCCCACTTGATTTAGCCACATTTTGCCTGCCTTTAGTTACCACTCAGTTAATACCTATCAGGGTTTTAATTTACTGATTGGTTTAAGGTTCTCACAATCTAAACATTTCTCCTCTGAACCTTCTTGCCTTGTTTCACATGTGAGATTTTGGGGGACGCCTCATATCCAAATCATAACATTCTGTTCCTGGCTCCCCAAAAGCTCACAATCATCTCACAATTAAAAATACATTTTGTCTATTTCCAAGAGTCCCCATATGCTCAACAGATCCAAGTTTTCCCAAAAGTTCAAGTCCAAAATCTCCTCTGAGAATCAGGGCAAGCTTGCATTGTGAGCTCCTATTAAAAAAACAAAAGCTATTTATAAATATATAATATATAAAGGTACAGAATAAACATTTCTAGTCACAAAGTAGGGGCACAAAAAGAAGACACAGGACCAAAGTAAGACTGAAATCCAGCTGGGAAAACAAGTTGTAGCTCCACATCTTGCATTTAGGGTACATGTCATAGTGATAATCTGATCAAAGGGCTTGTGTAGCTCCACCCCTATGGTCTGGTTTATTGTAACCCAAATGACCTTTCTGTTCACATGTCTATGCTTAATTCCTTCTGCTTTCCTATGATGATGCCCCATATTACTAGTATGTCTTTTCTTTTTTTGCTGGGAATTTAACCCAGGGCTCTAAACCATTGAGCCATATATCCAGGCATTTTTAATATTCTATTTAGAGACAGGATCTCACCGAGTTCCTTACGTCCTCACTAAGTTGCTGAGGCTAACTTTGAACCCACAATCCTCCTGCTTCATCCTCCAGAGCTGCTGGTATTACAGGTGTGTAAGTTTCTCCACGGACCCCACCTACCCAGCATTATTGGCATTTCTTAATCTTGGGGAGGGGTCTCCATTACTGCTTTGGCTTCCTTCTCACATCTTCATGCATTGCCCTTTCAGAGAATACCTGTAGGAATCCAACCCTATTGCACTTTACCTGGCCTGAATTCTTATGGAAGCTTCTATGACGCCCTAACTCCAGCATCCTGCCTTCCTACAGAACCGCCACAACATGGTTGATGCCAAGGTCTGTTGCCATCTAAAGCAGTAGCCAAGACTCCAGGAATCTTTGGTGAAGCAGCTTCTGAATGCCTGTGTGGCTGAGCATGCTGAAATAAACCTTCTTAGACCAATTAACTTGGCAGCAACTAGGAAGGTAGGGTGTGATTGGAGGAGGTGGGTCCCTGAAGGCATACATTTGGGGTATATATTTTGTCCCTGAACAGTGAAGCATTCATATTCTCTCTCTCTCTCTCTCTCTCTCTCTTCTCTTCTCTTCTCTTCTCTTTTTTCTCTCTCATTCTTTAATTCTCTCTCTCTGGTGGCCATATCTTAAGCCATTTTTTCCCAACACACTCTTCTGCCATAATTTTCTGTTTCACCTTGGGCCCAGAGCAATGTAGTTAGCCATTTGTGGACCAAGACCTCTGAAACCATGATTCCCTAATAAACTTTTTCTGCTTTAAAATTATTCTTGTCATATATTTTGTTCACAGCAGCCAGGAAAGCTGGGAAAAATGAAAAATGGAGTGGAAACCTCCATTCTCTCAGAGAATAGGCCACTCCTCCTGGTATGCTCTTTTTCAGGTTTGTGTTAGCAGGGGTCCTGAGAATCTGAGAGGTTGTGTTTTGTTTCTAAATGCTTGTATTCTCTCAGGAGAAAATTTCAGGCAAAAAAATATAGTAAAAGTTTACAAAATTTATTAGGAAGAAAAGAAAAGATGTTGTTATGGGATTTGGTGGGTCGGCAGAAAGAAAAAGGGTGATGAAACCTCTTTTCCCTAGTTTTGTATTGGAATCTTGGGGAAGTTTCTAGAGAGTCTTGGTAGGTACTACTCTCAACTTTTGAGTGACAGGAGATTTGTCTTAGATTTTTAAGTCCCTACTGTGCAGATTTTTACCCAATTGTACCCAAGCAAAACCCATGGAGGTTAACTACTAGAATGAGATTAACATGACAAGCTAAATATTCAAAGACAACTCTCAGTAATATTCCTACCATGCACGTATATCTGATACCTATCAGTACCAATTGGACTTTCCTCTTTTCCTCTAAGAACTCATGTATTGAAGTCTTGGTACCCAGAGTTGCAATGTTCAGAGATGGTGCTTTAGGGAAATGATAAATCACAAGAATTTGGATATCTTCACTGATTGCTTAAAGGATTACTACCAAATGTTGGAACCTGTAGGCAGGTGGCATGGTCAGAGGAAACAAGTCATTGGGGGTGTACTCTTGGGGATTATTATGGTTTGGATCTGAAATGTATCCCTTAAAGCCTATGTGTCCAAAGTATGGTTCACAAAGTAGAAAGGATCAGAGGTGGGCTTTTTCAGAAATGTTTGGATCATAATGGCTATATTTCATCAAATAATTTGAATTGACTATTGATGGTAACTGCAGACATGTGAAACATTACTGGAGGAAGCAAATCACCAGGAGCATGCCTTTGGGGACTGTCTTGTCCCTGGCCTCTCCCCCACTTGGCTGCCATGTGCCAAGCATCTTTTCTCTGTCTTGCCCTTATTCCATGATGTTTCTGCCTTGGAACCAGCTGACCACAAAAAGAAATCTTGGACCAAAATAAGTTTTTCCTCCTCAAAGTTCTTTATGTCAGGTTGTATATCACAACAATGAAAAACTAACTAACATTGTCTGCTAGACTTGGATTATGAGTACATCAAACTGATTTTAGCAGAGAATGATGATGAGTAGCAATTACAGACTTGAGTTCACCTTTAGTAGTGAAATAAGTGGTTTATTACACAAACTCGTCTTGGAAGTTTTCCTTGAAGGTGCCATCCCCTACTGAATTGAACATTCTATACTAAGAAAATGTATGTGTGGAGCATAAGGGGTAAAACACATGAGGAATAATGAAGCACAACCTTCTTTCCCCTAACTGCTAGCCAAGGACTGGCCCCTCCCTGCTCTCTGCCTTCTTGTCTCACCATGTGACTTCTCTCTCTGGAATGTGATTTCAGTATGATGCCATCTGCATGAAAGGACACAACCTGAGGGATACTCACTAGAGCTGGAACCATTCAGTTAGGATTCTCATTCTCCAAATCCATGGACTGAATAAACCAATTTTCCTTATAAATGATACATCCTTGGGCATTTTTTATAGCAATGGGAAAAAAAAAAACTAATACACTTTAATGGCCCAAAGCCCAAATTATACACTATCGTGTTCCTTGGGACTAAAACACTCAGGGTCACTCCAGGGGAACTGGGCCATGCGAAATAACCACACAAGAGACAGAGATACCTTTTTTATGAGTGGGGGAGGGGTGTCCTGTGACAGTCCTCCAACCTTAAGGGTCCACAGAAAGAGAGAGGGAGAGCCAACACATGCTGACCCTTTTATTGAGAAGAAGCCATTCAAATGAGGTCAGGGGTCAGGTTTCAGGGGGCTGAATCTAGCTTCACGATGTCTTCTGTCAGCAGGTTGACTGACATCTAGGAAGGCCACATCCAAAGGCAGAGCAAGAGAAGGGGACACACAAAGGGTATTTCCATGGATCATTCTGTCCCAAACAGGGCAAAGGGTTAATATCACAAAGGAACAGGTAGGTGAGTGTAGCTTGACCCCTGGGGCTGCAGGAAGCCACACCTACACATGAAGACACATTTTGCTATATTTTTATGACTTTCAAGATTGGGGCCACCATCTACAGCCACTTGGATGTGGCCAGATCACTTGGAAGTGAGTGACAGAATCTCAACCAATCAGGAAAGGAAAATGCTGGTCACATGGCATGGCGGCCTCTCACAATACATCATCACTTTTAATAGGTAAGATACTCTGAAGAGTTATATCTCCCACAAAGCAGTAACAGGGCTCTCCTTTGCCAGGAATGGGAAGGGTTTGAGGATCCCAAACTACTGAATTAACACTTCACTGCACAAAATTAGAACCTGAATATTATTGCTTCATTTTGTGTTGAACCCATATCAGGTCAAAAAATGCTACAAATTTTATTCTGATTTTACCATGGTAGACAGAATTAACTGATTTTGCTGGAGTAAATTTTTGAGTGAATATAGAAAGTTAAGGGCTCAACTCTAAGTATATTTCTTGGGTGACTAGATAAACAGGAGTTCAATTAATAATGATATCAATAAAATTAAGCAATAATAAGGGACAGAGTATCAAAAGAGGTTAAAATCATTGATGATTCTCTTAAAGTCCTCTATATATCTATTTTTGTCACATATATATATGCATGCAAAACAAGAATATGGGTACACATGTTAATAATATCAAAGTATATTTATGTACCTTCATCTTACTGACCTATAAGTTCCTTGAAATTTCTCTTCTACTTACCATGTTTCTGCTATTAAAACAGAAATGAGGCTCATAAATACTATCTGACTGAATCAGCAAGGCAGTAAAACTGTGAGGTTACCACTGACTGACTCTTCTGTGAACCATCACCTTCTCCATTTCACAACTCTGAGAAATTTACTTTCAGTAGTAATTGGTAAAGTGATTTTAAAAGTCAATTTATTTTCATTTTATTGTAATTATTAGTGTGTATTAATTATACAAAATAATGGGTTTCATTGTGACACTTTCATATATGACTCTAACATACTTGATCATATCCATCCTCCCTATTACCTTTCCTTAATCCCCTCTCCCCAACTCCCTTCCTATTCCCTAGCAATCCTTCTACATTTTATTTATTCCACATAAGAGAAAACATGTGATGTTAGTCTGAGTCTGACTTATTTCACTTAACCTAATGATTTTCATCCATTTTCCTAAAAATGACATGATTTTGTTCTTCTTTATGGTTGAGTAATACTACATTTTGTAGCTTCAAAATAAAAACATATTTTTTACCCATTCATCTGGTGATGGACATCTAGGCTGGTTTCATAACTTGACTATTTTGAGTCGTGTTGCAATAAAATGGGTATGCATGTGTCTCTTTTGTATGCTGGGTTCATTTCCTTCAGATATACCCAGGAGTGGTAGGTCTGGATCCTATGATAGTTATATTTTAAGCTTTTGGAGGAACCACCATAGTGGCTACACTGGTTTACATTCCCACCAACAGTGTGTAAGTGATCCTTTTTGGAGCACCTTCACCAAATTTTGTTGTTTGGGGCTTTATTTTTTGTATTTGTTTTTATTAGTTATACATTACAGTAGAATATGTTGATATATATATATATATATATATATATATATATATATAGAGAGAGAGAGAGAGAGAGAGAGAGAGAGAGAGAGAGAGAGAGAGAGAGAGTATAACTTCTCATTATTTTGGTTGTAGATGATGTAGAATTACATTGGTTGTGTAATCATATGGGCACACAGGAAAGTAATGTCCAATTCATTCTATTATTTTTCTATTTCCATTCCTTCTCCCTTCCATGTATTCCCCTTTTTCTAATCCAAAGAAATTTCTATTTTTTTTTCCTACTTCCTTACTTATTGCAGACTCATTTCTCCAATCTCTGCCTCCACAATCATATGACATTCTCCCCAGGTCTGTATCTAAATCTGAGGTCTAGTGAAATGAGCACTTTGATATGCAACCTCATACAAATTATTCCTTTCCTGAATTGCTATTTCTCTTGCAGTTGGACCCTGCTTCTCTTTATAGCTTTATGCTACTTGTCTCTGAGCAACCCACACACTGGTAATACTTCTTTAAATTTTTCACATTTACTTGGCTCACCCTCATCCCAGAACCTGCATCCAGTCTCTTCTTCCCATGTGACTTTCACTTGTGTTTCTCATTATACCTCCAACTCCCTTGATTTCATTAATTGATACACATTCTTTTGGTTTTAGCATAAAAATAATTTCATCTAAGAGAGATTTTAATGAACTGATGTGTTAGTTAACTTTTCAACTAACCTATGTGTTAGTCATCTATGACAAAATACCTGACATAACTTAAAGGAGGAAAGGCTTATTTTGGCTCATGGTTTCAGAGGTTTCAGTTCATGGCCATCTGGCTCTGTTTTTTATGGGCATGTGATAATCCATGAATGTCATGGCTGCACACTTCTGATAACTAGGGAATTATTTCAGGATATACATCTAAAATTGCAAGCCCTCAGTAGAGAAATATTCAAAATCATGAAAATCGCAGATTAAGAAAACTGTTTGATCTCTAATTTTTAAACATATTAAGTTTCACAATTACTTTTATTCTTTTCTATTCACATCATTGTTTACTTTTTATTCTACCTAAAATAGTCTTGGGCCTGGGGATATAGCTCAGTTGGTAGAGTGCTCACCTCACGTGCACAACGCCCTGGGTTCAATCCTCAGCATCAAAAAAACAACAAAAAAGTTATTAAAATAGTCTTTCCTCACTCTTTCACCCAACTTTTGTTTCATGAAGTCACTTTCATCCTTCATGCCTGACTCAAAGTTCATTTTTATATTAGATTGTCTTGTATCCTTTGTCATTTACACAGGTTACATTAAATATTTTTTTCTAGTACCCTTTGGATATGGTGAATTCTCCATATATAACCCTCATGACTATTAGTTATCTTTCAATGGGTATGCATTTGTAAGGACAATGAACTTCTTCATGTTACTCTGTCTCTGAGTAGTTTAATATGTTCTTTGAATGAAAACCTGGAGAATTAAATTTTCATATCAGTTGAATTATTGTCTTACCATGACCTTACTTGGCATGACTCCTATTCTTGTTTTCCAATTTATTGGAACTCAAAATCACTGAGTTAGCAGTGGTTATATTGGCAATGAAGCAGAACCTCTGTTACTAATTGAGTCAGTTTTTTCATTTCTGTCTCTGCTCCACATTCACCCATTAGTTTTGATTTGTGATCTTGATGCTGGAAATAAGCAAAGCAAGTTTCTGTTTTGCTGGTTGGGTCCTGTTAGGCATTTCCAGAAAGGAACTCAGAGGGCTTCCTGACTTCTTTCTGTGGGGTTACTTCCTGTCTGTTGCCCTTTGGTGACTATTGCCCTAGTATGGCCCCTTCACACAGTGGCTATAGTTCTTCTAGAAGTAACCAACTCCTGTTTAGATATTTTCCCAACAAGTACAGAGTCAGCCTCATCACCCAGTGTCCTCTCTTCTTCAGAGAAACTAGCACCAGGTGTTATAAATGCTTCTCTTTATAGATCAGGTCTTGGTGAGTGTCCTCCATGCTAAGAGGAACAAGCACTATGTATAAGGGCCCACCTTAGTAAGTCCAGATCTTTCCATTTTAATTCTCAGCACTTGGGGTGGCAGCATCTTCTTTAAATTGTTCTTTTTTTCTCTTTTTAACTTTCTGATTATATATGACCTTTAACTTAAGAATTCTTCATGATAATTCTCTGGTAAACCAACAGGAATAATTTGTCTCCATTATTGGAACTTAATGAAAAACCAGAAATTTACAATGCTTTATTTTAACTCAATGGGTTTCATAAACTTTAAAAAAACAGAATAAAGTGTAACCAACAACTGATTTGGGTTTGTTATACTCTCAAGTGAAAATCCCATGTCTTTCACACTTGTATTTCTTTTTTTCCTTAAAATTTAGGTTTTATTTATTGCATATATTTAAGGTGTTCTGCACAATGTTTTTGATGCATATGATGAAATGATTGCAAAATAACATATCCATCACTTTCCAGGGTTACTCCTTTATTTCCTGGGATAAATCCCACTTGAGCAAGGTAAAAATCCCTGCACTGTGCTATTGGATTTAGTTTTCTATCATTTTGTTGAGGATTATTGCACTGATGTTCATCAAGGTTGTTGACCTTAACCTTCTTTCTTGTTGTATTCTTTTTTGTCTTTGGTGTAGAATAATGATGGCCTTGTAAATTGAGTTTTGGGGTATTATCTTTTCATCAGGTTTTGGAAAATTTTGAGAAGTTTTGGTGTTATTTCTTTAAATGTCTGTTGAATTTAACAATAAAGACTTCAGGTTCTGGACTTCATTTTGATGAGATGTTTAATTTTTTTTCATTTCAATCTCCATATTCATTATTGGCCTATTCAGACTTCCCATTCTTTCATAATTCAGTCTTGGTAGGTTGCACATGTCTAGGATTTAATTTCACTTCTTTTAGGTTATCCAAATAGTTGGCATAACTTAGTAGTTTCTTATGCTTCTTTTTATTTCTATATTATCAGTTTTAACATCTCCTTCTTTATATCTGATTTTATTTGAATCTTTTCTCTTTTTATTTGTTTTTTGTCTAGTTAAGAGTTGTCAATTTTGTTTGTCTTTTCAAAAACCAACTCAAACCCATCATTTTTTCTATTGTTTTTCTAAATTTTACTTTATGTATTTGTATTCAGAACTTAGTTATTACATCTTTCTATAATCCTTAGCTTAAATTATTTTCCTTTTGCTTGTTTGAAATATTTCCTTTCTCCTTATAAAGAATGTATTGCTAAAAACTTCCCTTTAAGCATGTCTTTTTCTGCATTCCATAAGTTTTGGTATTTTGTGTTTCCATTTTCATTTCTCTCAAGATTTAAAAAAAAATTCTGGTTTAATTACTTCTTTAACCCATTGGTTCTCCAAGAGCACATTGGTTAATTTTTCTTATGTCCTACCTCTTCATCTTGACGTCCCTAAACTCCTAACTCAGATACAAAATCAACATATAAGAATCAAGAGATTTCTGATTGCCAACTAGAAATCCACTAAACAAGAAGTAGCTAAAAACAGACATGTATAATTGGAATAAACTAGATGACACAGAGACACAAACTGATAGTTATTTGATCCTTGATAAAAGGGCCACAAGCACACTTTGGAGAAAAGACAGCCTTTTAAACAAATGGTGCTGGAAAACTGCATAGCTATATATAGAAGAATGAAACATGAATCCTGCCTCTTAGTTTGCACTAAAGTTAACATCAAGTGGATCAATGACTCAAGAATCAGACTAGAAACTGTGCAATTGATAAAAGAAAAAAAGGGTCAAAGGTCCAACATGTAGGTGCAGGCATCAACTTCCTTTAAAAACTCCTAAAGCTCAGGAAATAAACCCCAGGAGTAATAAATGGGATAGCATGAAATTCAGAACCTTGTTAACTGCAAAGGAAAAAAAAGAATGAAGAGAGAACCCACAGAATGGGAGAAAAATCTTTTCCAGTCAACTTTTGAAGGGGATTAATATCCAAAATATAAAAAGATCTAAAAAGAAAATGCCACCAGAAAACCATATAATCCATCAATATATGGACAAACTAAACAGACATTTTTCAAAAGAAGAAATAGAAATAAGTGATCAACAAATAAATGAAAGTATGTTCAATATCATTAACAATCAGGAAAATGCAAATCAAAAGTACACTGAAATTTCATCTCACTCTAGTTAGAATGGTAATCATTAAGATTACAAGAACCAATACTGATGAGGATACAGAGACAGAAAGGGGAACTTATTCAATATTGATGGAACTTTAAATTAATATAAGCATTATAAAAGTCAATATGGAAGTTCTTTGTAAGGAAAATAAAAGGAGACACAGAGACAAGATGCAGAGGCAGGAAAGGATAGTGGCAGAGTGGCAGAAGGGCCAAGCTGCCAAGTATTATTTATGTCAATCAGTTATTTTAGGTCATTGGCATAATTAGTACATATTGTTCATTGTATTATTAGGCAGCTTACAGACTTAGCAACATTATGCAGCTTATTGCTCAGTGACATACTAAGTTGTAATTTGCAATGTTAAGAGGTTTGTGTAGCTCTCAAGAAAGTCC
The DNA here is from genome assembly GCF_047511675.1 of Marmota flaviventris. Classification (NCBI taxonomy): domain Eukaryota; kingdom Metazoa; phylum Chordata; class Mammalia; order Rodentia; family Sciuridae; genus Marmota; species Marmota flaviventris. The sequence goes on along the minus strand of NC_092506.1, from coordinate 9,523,510 downwards.
ATTGTATAAAGTTCCTGTTATGTGGACAAATTTAAGTTCTTTGAAACATTGTGGTTTTCTAACAAGAGAGTTCCTATATTCCCAGGAGATATGTGCCTGAGATCAAAGTTGAGGCTGATAGGACTCTTACATGGAACTTCATCATGAAGGACATTGCTACAGCAGTCAGGCATCCTGTGTCTTTTCACAGAAGTTTTTCCAGCAGCCAGGCATTCTGTGTCTTGCACAGAAACTTCCCAGCAGCCAGGCATTCTGGATCTTTGCACAGAAACTTCCTAGCCACCAAGCATGCCACAGTCATGAAGCTATCAGAGACCTCAATTGTCAGAACCCGCTGACAATCTGTAATTCCTGGTACAGCAGAGATGCTTAAGAAAGACACACGCACACACACGCATTCAGTTGAAAATGAGCACCATCTTTACTTTTTTCTCTCCTTCTTTTATACAGCATTGTTAATTAAAACAAGGGGAAAGAAAAAACATCCTTTCGTCAGCTTAATCCTTACAAGCGTAGATAAACATTCTCAGGAAAACTTTGTTTATGGTCACAGTGCTACATATTTCTTATCAATTAACTTGTGGTTAGTTATTCTCAGGCAAACACACACACACACACACACACACACACACACACACACACATATATATATATATATATATATATATATATATATATATATATATATAAATTTTACACTTGGCAAAACATTCTTTTCTCCTATCTTCTTAAGACAGCAACAAGGACACAGTTCAAAGAGTTCATACTTTCTCACAGAACTCCTTGTTTTGCTAAGCACAGTAAAACTTGGCTGTTTGTGTGCGTGAGCTCACACTCAATCCCAAACACAGAACCCCCACACTTCCTCAAAAGATTAGAAATGAAACCACTGTGTAAGGCAGCTATACTACTTGATATTTATCCAGAAAAACTAAAGTTAGGATATTATAGTGATATTTGAATACTTTTGAATACTCATGTTTTAGCAGCACAATTCAAAAAGCCAAATACCATAGCTTGGGACTGAGGCACATCTACCCCAACACTGATACAATGCCCACATATGATTTTCATTTCAGACAAAGGTGGGCCTTTAAAATTAATTTCAGTAGATGTCCATTTACCGAGCAAACTACTAATGGATATGATAGTCAAGGCCAAAAATTCTGCCAGAAAGAAGAGACAGCAGTAAATGTGAAGTGTGGAAATAAAGGTCTCAGTGATGTCCAGATGGAGAAAACACCTTTTATACATCAATTTCTGTCCATTGCTCAGAAACAAGCAAACACAATAATTTCAGTAATATTCTACCTGTTCTTCCTTCTGTCTCTCTTATTCTTTATTCTCAATAAAGCAGCCAGAGTAATTCTTAAAACATTATATCATAAACTTTGCAGCAGAAATCTTTTGGTTTTCCAGTCTGCTTAGAATAAAACTTGGACTCCTTACCATGCCCTGCACTGCCTTAGTATTCATGCATTTGGCCTCCCCATTCATTTGTCTCATCATCTCCTCTTCCACCCTCCTCTGTTCACACTTTCCCTTTCTGCCTAGATCATGAAGCTGGTCCTTTCCTTGGAGAATGTCCATCTGCTGTTTCCTTTGCCCCTTGTTGTTTTAAGCTATAAAGTTAATAGTGTTTTGTATAGTAGCACTTAGGAAATCAATGTTGAACTTAGTGGTGGGAATGCTGTTATAAAAATACCTAAAAATGTGAAGGTGAAATTGGAATTAGTAAGAAGTAGAGGATATAAGAGTTTTGAGGAATATAGTAGGAAAAGTCTATATTCTCTGGGAGAAAAACACAGATATTAAATTTGGTCTTGATGAAAGCTAAGACAGATGTAAAAAGAACAGATAAAGCTTCCATCACCATAACCAGAATGTTGGTATCTAGAAATATGAATAGTAAAGCTTCTGCATGGTGAGGTGTCTTCTTTACCTGGTCAGTCATGTAATGTTTCAGCTGGTAAAATTATCAAAAACCTTCTTGGTTAGAGACTCTATAAGTGTCAAGGAGGGCCATATCATTAGACATTATCCATAGACACTGTTTAGATAATGCTATTTCTATTTATGTCTTCTGCTGAATGTCTAATGGATCCATTAATCACAATCAATGCTGAACTACTACAAGGCAATCCTTTTTTTTAAAAGAAAAATTGGCCAAGTTGAGTTCTGCTGTTGGGTCCAAAGTAGAATTTGTAAATGATGGACTTGGATATTTAGGAGAGGAAATTTCCATGCTATGAGAAGCTTGTTTTGTTTTTGCTACTTAAGGCAAAATGTGAGAAGAAAGAGTCAAATCAAGGATTGAACTGTTAACCAAAAAGGAACCAGCACTTGATAGTTAGAAAAATTCTGAGCTTGTTCAAATAGCATGTTCTGGAAATAGAACCCAGGATGTGGCTGAACAATCTTTGTTAAAGAGAATATGTATGTGACTTGTTGTTATAATCAGCCTTTCAGCAGAAGCCAGGAATAGAGATGTAGTTATCTGGGCAGGATTTGTGAATAAACCTTTTGTCTGCTGATGTGAATCTTCTTGAAACCTGTGAAAAACCACAAGGGTTTTTTTGGGGGTGGATGGGTGGAGGATTTGACCAGCAGGAAAACTGTCAGATTGGAGTCAAAGGAACAGGAGCAGGAAACAAAAGAGAAGTGAACAAAGGGAGAGCCACTAATGTGAAAGTTAAAGTTTGGACTGCTGCAATGAAGGGCTCAGAGGACAGAGGACGGAGCCACAGAGAATTATTCTCAGGCCTTAAATCCTAGGAGAAGTTGCTCTTCTGTATCCCAAATATACTTTAGAGTAGTTATACCTACATTCCTCTCATTCTCTACCTTTTAAAAATGTTTTAGTTGTAGAAGGACCTTTATTCTATTTATTTATATGTGTGCTGAGGTTTGAACCCAGTGCCACACAGATGCTAGGTAAGTGCTCTATCACTGAACTACAATCCCAGCCCCTCATTCTCTTCCTTTTGGAATGAGAATATCTACCATGTGTCTGGTTCATCATTGTATTTTGGAAGCAGATACCCCTAGTCTTTCAGGTCTCTCCCCCATGTCTAATTTAGATGATTAAATGATAAAGTTTGGAACTTTTTGAGTTGATGTTTAGTTAAAATTTTGGAATTACAGTTGATTCTGTAATGGGTTGTGGCATTTTGGGAATGCCAAAGTGGGGGATGAATGCACATGGAAAGAATATGAATTTGGTGATGTCAGAGGGTGGGTTGTTGTCAATTTAACTGTATAATCTAAAGATATATGTTGAATCCTAAACCTGGGGACCCATGAGTGTGGCCTTGTTTGGATATAGGTTTTCTGCAGATATATCAAGTTAAGAAGTCAATACTGATTAGATTGTAACCTTATAATTACTGGTGTCCTTATTGGAAGAGAACTTTGGACACTGATATATAGGTAGAACATCATGAGGTGATGGAGGTGGAGATTTGAGGTTTTTTATAAGCCAAAGAAATCCAAGAATTTTCAGCTAAGAAGAGGCAATGAGTGATTTAAAAGCCTCTAGAGCTTTTAAAGGGAGCATTGCCCTGATGACTCCTCAATTTTTAACTACTCAACTCCAAAATCGTGAAAAAAATAAATTTACATTGTTTAAAGTCACTAAACCTGTAGTACTTTATGACAGCCATAGGAAACTAATATGGCCCCATTTCTTCCCATCCTTTTCTTTGGTTTCTTTCTTGGGAATACCACACTCAAAAAATTACTGAAATTCTATCAGTTTTTAAACTGCTCCAGACTCTTTCTCACCTACTGTGTTTTAAGCAATCTTCCTATATCATCTGAATAGCATATTTTGTTAGTTATTACACAACCAACTCTCAGTAGTTCAACAATTGATAAACATCCATTAAGTGATACCTGAAACATAACTTTCTCCAGGATGCTCTTTTGATATCTGTACATTACAGTAGAACTCCTGCTTCACCATCCTTTTACTCTCCTTTCGTCATTTAGCACAGTGACTCTTAACTTTGGCATATGTCGATCACTCAAGTAAATTCCCAAAGTGCAAATTCCTGGGCCATGCACAGAATTACTTATTTAGCTGGTCTGTGTGGAATGATCTGGTTCCTTTTACTCACTTATACTGTGTGTGAAAAATCCCCAGCTGGGCTGCGTTGTGGCTCAGTACTAGAGCACTCGCCTGGCATGTGTAAGGCCCTGCTTTCAATCCTTAGCACCACATAAAAATAAATAAATAAAATAACGGTATTGTGCCTAACTACAACTAAAAAATAAAATATGAAAAAAAGATGTAGGAGCTGCTCCTGAGTGTGGAGGATATTATAACAGTCACATGACTCCAGTTTTGTATTGAGTGTGATGCAAATTCACTTGAGGGCATTTGGGATTATGATCCCTGGGACATTAGCAAAAAAACACCATGGTCCAGGAAGTGAATTCTGTCAGCAATAACTAGGAAAGTTTTTGGTGCAGTTCTTCTAAAAAATGTGAGGGCAGATTACCTTGATTGAGGTAAGAAGAAAGCCATTTGAAGGGTTTGGAATTTTCCTATGCTTCCAGCTTGATTTAAGGGCTCCTTAAAGAGGAGTTATTGCTGACAAAGAATGTCTTTATGGAGATAGAACATAACTCCTGCCATTAATTTACACACCCAGAATTAATCCTAACTTCACTATCCATCAACATTTCCTTCCCCAATGCTTTATAAAAGTAGTTTTAACAGTTTCTTAGGGTTTTGTTAGTTCAGGCAGAGACATTTTTCAATAGAGTCACAGGGGGAATTATTTAAAATATTTCTTCTAATAACTGATAAATGAACATATTAAATTCCTCTTCTGGAAATGTCCCTGACTTCAGGGACAACTAGAAAACCAGAAGGAACTTGTAGTTTAATAAAATAAGTACACAAAAGTATACCTGCTTAAGGGTCTATAGTGGAATAGAAATTTCTGTGCCAGGGCACCCCTGGTCCTAAGAGATTCTCCTCCTACCCTGTCTGCAATAAGTCTTATTTGGACTGGAAGTAGGCCTCCAGCTTTCATAGCAGCTTCATGGACTCCAAATTCCAAGATCATAGAGGAAAATAAAGCCTGTTTCTGGCTGCTCTGTGACATGAAACCAAGAAAGCAGACAGGCAGCTTCTCCACAAGGTTTTGCCTAGGTAGAATACAACATCTCAGAGAGTGTGAGAAGACCCCTATACAGTGGATTTGAGCAGAAATCACCAGTGCTGCAACCACCTGCACAGAAATCAGAGCCTCTGGGCTTAAGTAAGTCTCCAGACTCCAGACACAAAGCCTGCAGTTCTAGTTCACACAGCATCCCTATGCAGATTAGAAGAAACACCTATCAGCACCTCTGCAGAACTCCAGACTGTGCTCAGCTCCCATGCAGGTCACTCGGATGCTACCTATCCACAGTACAAGTCCATTGTCCAACTACTCCCACATCACCAGACACCCGGGTACATAAACAAATACAAGAAGGAAAAGATCACCTCAACAGGGAGATAGAGGTTCTTTAAAAACAAACAAACAGAAATCCTTGAAATGAAAGAACTAATAAACCAAATTAAAAACTCAAATGAAAGCATCACCGAAAGAGTAGACCACTTAGAAGATAGGACATCAGACAATAAAGATCAAATAGATCATCTTGAAAAGAACATAGACCACACAGCCAAAATGATAAGGATCTATAGCATTTTTCCTCTAAAATAAAAATGTTGATATAGGTTCAAACTTTTTGTTTGTTTGTTAGAAAGAATAAATGCTAGGTTATTTAGCATTACATTTTGGTTAAAAGAGTTAGTTAAAACAATCAATTATGCTAGTGTTGCATTTTGGTTAAAAGAGTTAGTTAAAACAATCAATTACGAGTTAAATCCAGATGGAATGTTCAATATAAAATATTATTTTTATTAACTAATGATTTACCTCAATGGACATCTAACCAGGAGTTAAGAATGATTTTAAATTTATAAAAATTGGGAAATGGATTTGGGGCTGAGTGGTGACATGGGAGAATTAGTATTCCTTCTGACAAAGCCGTTTACTTTCTTTATATTATTGTTCATTTATTTAACATATTTTCAGAACATCATCTGTGCTTGCTAGGAACACAGAGTTCAAAGAACATAATAAGGATTCCTAATGGTCTCATATTTCTTCAAAAAAGGAAGAGTTTAGTTTGTGAGGGCAGGATGTACAACGTGCTGTAGAAGAATCAATAAGATGGTGTTTGTAGTACTTAGTAAATGCAAAGTAAGGAAGTCTCAGCTGTAGGTATCAACTTTGTGCAGGTATCAACCAGGTATCCGAGGATGAGTGAACCCTCCAGAGTTAAAGAAGGGTAGGTGGAATTAAACACTGGGAAAATATCATTCCAGGCTGAGTAATAACAAGCACAACTATGAACAGAGGGGTAGTGGAACATGGGATCATTGTGCAATCAGTGCTTTCTTAACATAGTCAGATATTAAAGAGGGTACATAACTATAGAAGAGATTTTAAAGGAATAAACAAAAGAATCAACTTTATTCTGAAGATCAAATGTTGATTCCTCAGTTGCTTAATAACTGCCCTTGAGGAAATGATAATGAAACTCTGTTCTGGAAGTGATCATGAGGCTGGTGGCTCAAAACTCAGATGTGAAGAATCTGTGTCACGAATTGGCAGATGTTTTCTGTAAGGTCTAGGAAATGACCTTTAGATAATAAATAGTTTAAGATCTGTAGACCAAGATGCAAAGTTGAAGCTATTACATAGGTATTTATATAACAAAAGAAAAAGCAAATTTTTATATTTTTTTGTTATTTTCCATAATTCATTACCCTAATCAGTTTTAAAAATTTATTTATTTATTCTATTTTGTAACATATGACAGCAGAATGCATTTCAATTCATTGTACCCATATAGTGCACAATTTTTCGTGTCTCTGGTTGTACGCAAAGTAGAGTCACACAATTTGTGTCTTCATACATATACTTAGGGTCATGATGTCCTTCTCATTCCACCCTCTTTCCTACCCCTTTCCCCTACCTAAAGTTCCTCCATTTCTCCCAAGCTCCCCTCCCCTTCCCCATTATGAATTAGTATCCTCATATCAGAGAAAACATTCAGCATTTGTTTTTTGGGTGATTGGCTTACTTCACTTTGCATAATATTCTCCAACTCCATCCATTTACCTGAAAATACCATAATTTTATTTTCTTTTAATGCTGAGTAATAATCCATTGTGTATATACACAACATTTTCTTTATCCATTCATCTACTGAAGGACATCTAGGTTGGCTCCACAATTTAGCTATTGTGAATTGTGCTGCTATAAACATTGATATGGCTACATCATTATACTATGGTGTTTTTAAGTCTTTGGGGTATAAACCGAGGAGTGGGATAGCTGGGTCAAATGGGAGTTCCTTTCCAAGTTTTCCAAGGAATCTTCAAACTGATTTCCAGATTGGTGGTAACAATTTGCAGTCTGACAAGCAATGTATGAATGTGCCCTATTCCCCACATCCTCACCTACAATCATTGTTGCTTGTATTTTTAATAACTGCCATTCTGACTGGAGTGAGATGAAATCTTAATTTTCATTAGCATTTCTCAAATTGCTACAGATGTTGAACATTTTTTTCATATATTTGTTGATTGATTGTATATCATCTTCTAAGAAGTCGTTCTTCAATTTCTTAGCCCATTTATTGATTTGGTTATTTGCTTTTTGAGTGTTAAGATTTTGGGGTTCTTTATATATCCTAGAGATTAGTCCTTTGTCTGATGTGTATGTGGTAAAAATTTGCTCCCATTCTGTAGGCTTTCTATTTACCTCATTGATTGTTTCTTTTGCTGAGAAGAAGCTTTTTATTTTAAATCCATCCCATTTATTGATTAATGATTTTATTTCTTGCACTATTGGACTCTTATTAAGGAAGTCAGGGCCTAATTAGACATGATGAAGATTTGGCCCTACCTTTTTTCTTCTATTAGGCACAGGGTCGTGGTCCTTGAAACACATTGAGTTGAGTTTTGTGCATGGTGAGAGATAGGGGTTTCATTTCATTTTGTTGCATATGGATTTCCAGTTTTTCCAGCACTATTTGTTGAAGAGGCTGTCCTTTCTCCAATATATGTTTTTGGTCGCTTTGTCTAATATGAGATAACTGCATTTATGTGGGTTTGTCTCTGTGTCATCTATTCTGCATCATGGGTCTACAAACCTATTTTGGTGCCAATTCTGTGCCATTTTTGTTACTATTTCTCTGTAGTATAATTTAGGTCTGGAACAATGATGTCACCGGCTTCACTCTTCTTGCTATGAATTGCTTTAGCTATTCTGGGTCTCTTGTTTTTCCAGATGAATTTATGACCACTTTTTCTATTTCTATGAGGAATGTCTTTGGGATTTCAATTGGAAATTCATTAAATCTGTATAGTGGTCTTGGTAGTATGGTCACTTTGACAATAGTAATTCTGCCTTTCCAAGAATAAGGGAGATCTTTTCATCTTCTATGAACTTCTTTAATTTCTTTATTTACCATTCTGTAGTGTTCATTGTAGAGGTCTTTAACCTCTATCATTAAGTTGATTCCCAAGGTTTGTTTGTTTGTTGAGGCTATTGGAAATAGGGTGGTTTTTTTGAGTTCCTTTTTCAGAGGGTTTGTTATTGATGTACAGAAATGCCTTTGATTTATGGGTGTCGATATTATATCCTGCTACTTTTCTGCATTCTTTTAACAGTTCTAGAGGTTTTCTGGTGGAACATTTTGGATCTTCTAGGTATAGAAATATATCATTAGAAAATAGTGATAGTTTGAATTCTTCTTTTCTGATCTGTGTCCATTTAAGTTTTTTATTTTTTAATCTGTCTAATTGCTCTGGCTAGAGTCTCAGTGTCCTCATTTACATTTAGGAATTTTTAATCTCTTCTTTGATGTCTTTTGCAACACATTGTTCTATTTGTTTTGTTCCAGTTTTTAGAGGGAACACTTGCAATTTTTTTCCATTTAGAATGATGATGGCCTTGGCCTTATCATAGATAGCTTTTATAGCATTGAGATATATTCCTGTTATCTCTAGTTTTTCTAGTGTTTTGAACATGAAGGGGTGCTGTATTTTGTAAAATGTTTTTCTGCAACTATTGAGATGATCATACAGAAATGATCATATAGTAACTCTATTTTCTTGTATTTGCTAGGAGTAAATTTGTGGCATAAAATATGGTCTATTTTAGAGATGAATTCATGTGCTGCTGAGAAAAAAGAGTATTCATTTGTGGATGAATGAAATTTTCTATATATGTCTCTTAAGTCTAAATTATTGATTGTATTATTGATTTTTATCATTTGTTTAGCTTTTGTTTGAAAGATCAATCCAGTAGTGAAAGAGGTTGTTTAAATCACTCAGAATTATTGTGTTGTGGTGTAACTGACTCTTGGACTTGAGAAGAGTTTGTTTGATTAATATAGATGCTCCATTGTTTGGGGCATCTATATTTATAATTGTTATGTCTTGTTGATGAATGGTTCCCTTAAGCAGTGTGAATGTCCTTCTTTATCCCTTTTGATTAACTTTGGCTTGAAGTCTACTTTATTTAATATGAGGATGGAAAACCCTGCTTAATTTCCACAGTCTACATGAGTGGGATGTTTTTTGTTCCAATCTTTCACCTTCAGTTTGTGGAAGTTTTTTCCTATGAAATCAGTCTCTTGAAGGCAGCATATTATTGGGTCTTTTTAAAATCCAGCCTGCCAGTCTATGTCTTTTGATTATTGAATTTAGGCCATTAACATTCAGGGTTATTATTGAGACATGATTTGTATTTCTGGACATATTTGTTCATTGTGGGTATTTAAGTTGACTTAGTTTCTCCTTTGATTAGTATTTCCTTTGGTGTATATATACCTTTGCTGATTTTCATTTCCTCCTTATGGAATATTTTGTGAAGAATGTTCTGTGGTGTATGCTTTCTAGTTGTAAATTCTTTTAACTTTTGTTTATCATAAAAGGTTTTTATTTCATCATCAAATCTAAATCTTCATTTTGCTAAATAGAAGATTCTTAGTTGGCATTCATTTTCTTTCAGAGCTTGGTATGTGATGCTCCAGGATCTTCTAGGTTTCCACATCTGGATTGACAAATCTGCAGATATCCTAATTGGTTTTCCCCTCTATGTAATCTGATTCATTTTTCTTGTGCCTTTTAAAATTCTCTTCTTTTTCTGTATGCTACTCTTTTTCATTATAATGTGCCTTGGTGTGGATCTGTTGTGGTTTTGTACATTTGGTGTCCTGTAATCCTCTTGTATTTGATTTTCCAATTCATTCTCCAATTTTGGAAAATTTTCTGATATTATTTTATTGAACAGATTGTTGATTCCTTTGGTTTGGAAATCTATGCCTTCCCCTATCCCAATAATTCCTGAATTTGGTCTTTTTATGTCATCCCTTAATTCTTGAATATTCTGCTCATGGTGTCTTACTATTTTCACTGTGTGGTTGACATTCTTTTCAAGATTATATATTTTGTCTTTATTGTCTAAGATCCTGTCTTCCAAGTGATCTAATGTGTTGGTGGTGTTTTCTGTTGAGATTTTAATTTTGTTTATTGTTTCTTTTATTTCAAGAATTTCTGTTTGGTTTTATTTTCAGAACCTCTATCTCTTATTGAAGAAATCTTTTGCTTCCTGTCTTGGCTTATGTAGATGTTTATTGAAATAATCTTTTTTTCTGTATTTATTCTCTTACATCACATTTAATTCAGAGAACATTTTAATTATGTATATCCTGAACTCCTTCTCTGTCATTTTTTTTCTGTTGTGCTGCTCTTGGATTCTAATAATGTAATATCTTGGTTTGTTTATGTCACTATCTTCCCTTGTTTATTCATCATGTTATTGTGTCTTCCCTTGTGACACTATGGATCTGAAGAGTTAATAGGCTTATAGTGTCTCTTCAGGGGACACTATACTTTGATGAGGGAACAATGTAAACAGACCCCAATACAAACAATACACAGCCTTAAAGCAGATAGCTGCTATTAAGACATTTACAGTTTTGTCAAAATAAACAGAAATGATAAGTTCAATTATTATCTATAATAAAAACAGTAGGTTGGCAAAAGGACCTACAGATTCTGATGGTGGACAAAAAATCATGGTTGAGGTGTAGGATGAGATGTTGAGGAGGGAGGAGGTAAGGATATAGAATTATTAGATCTTAGAAAGCATGAAAGATTATATATTTTGTCTTCATTGTCTTAGGTCCTGCCTTCCAAATAATCTAATGTGTTGGCGATGCTTTCTGTTGAGCTTTTAATTTGGTTTATTGTTTTTTTTTATTTAAAGAATTTCTGTTTGATTTTATTTTCAGAACCTCTATCTCCTATTGAAGTACTCTTCTTCTCTGTCATTTCTTCTATTGTGGATTTCATTTCTTGGATTCTAATAATGTAATATCTTTGTTTTTAGGGAGCACTATCTTCCCTTTTTTTTTTTGTATGGTTCTTGTGTCTTCCTTTCTAGCACAAAAGATGTTGGTTAGTAGCAGGAGAAGATAGAAAAATTAATTTTGGGGAAACAGGTAAGTGGGAAGACAGTAGAGTACTAAAACTAAACAAACATATATATTAAGAAACATTTTAAAATGTAAACATAGGAGATAAAAGAATATACAACACCATTGCAATATACTATTTGGACATCCCAGTTCTCAGTAGCCTAATTCATGAAAAGTATTTGGTTTCAGAAATTTTGAGGATATGAGGGCAGGAGAAAAGAGAAACAAATCTCAAAAGAAGATACAAAGTTTGTTTCTGTTGAAGACCAGTATCTTTCCAGCTTCCCTTCTCATCCAATAGGTGGAGTTGTCTGTTGCTTGCTGGTTTCTCCACCCTCAGGATGATGAAGGTTATTAGGGTATGAAGATTGCTTTTGGGGACATGGTTCCTGGAGGTAGAATATAGCAATTGCTTATCCCCGATAGAAGACTGCACCCCAAGGATCTCCTTTAGGACCACTCTTGTGATGTAGGCATGTGGTCTTATCTCCTTATATTGCCTGTAGACTTCACAATTCCTGGTGTCTAATTATGTCTCTAAACTGTATCTCTCTCACCCTTGCCATTTCTACTTCCTAATCATGAACCTTTCTCTCCAGAGGTCTGTGTTCTGGGGGCTGCACACATGTTAAGGAGAGATGTTTTATACTGGGCATTTCAGGACCGAGTTTTGTGAGCTACAGATCAGCCTCATAGCTGCAAGCACTGTGCCAGATTAGCAGCTGCCAAGGAGAGGGGAGTTGGGGACTTTTGGTACCTTGATATTGCTTCTAAGCCTTAGCCAGTGTTCCAAGCTGGGAGTTTACCCAGGTAAATATGGTGATGAAGGTGTCCCAAGATGCAAGTGGCTGCTTTCAGCAATGGGTGTCAGGTCAGGTGGGGCTGGGCAGTGGCACTGAGCAGCATGTTCAGAGATGCAGCTCTGTGGCAGTATTCTGACTGGCAGCTGTCTCCAGACAACAACTCTGGTTGCAGTGTCCCAAGATGGAGGCAACTGGGGGATCCCAACATTAGTAGATGGGGGTCCACACAGGAGTGGTGGCCAGATTTCCAGCCCATGGGCTGTGGCCAGGTGTCCTGTGTGGGTGCTAATGCAGGTGGTCCTACTCAGTAACCCAGAGGTCCTCTGTAGACTAGTAGCCGGTAGTCCTGCACTGACACTGAGACCTAGAGACCTGAGCAACATGGCAGTTGTGATTCCTCCCTAATTAGTTTTTTGACAAGACTAAACAATAACAACCACTGAGTATGAATTTTTGTAATAAAAGCCTGCCAATGAGAATTAAATTATTTTTGAGACATTTTATTTATTTGAGTTCAAAGTTAGTGCTACCTCTCAAAGCCAATTGTACATATTCATGTTTTAATGATGATCCATGATGAACTTGTGCATGTTTAATCTTTTCAATTGTCTTATCACATCAGTAGGCACTACTAAAAACTGATATTAATTCATGAGCATATCTATTGCATGAAGTCACTTTAAGAATTCTAGTAGAGTGTTCTTTAGAAATTAGGTTACACAGAAGCTCCTTGATTGCAAAGCAGCATATTATTTGCATAAGAACAGACATTGATCAATGGAATAAAAAAGAGCTCAGAATCTCAATTGGAGGTGGGGCCCAGCCACTGCCTGCACCTGCACGGTAGGCAGACCAAGCGACCCGGAGAAGGGGCCCAGCGGCCCGCCGGTGGTAGTCAGACCACCCCAATTGGAGGAGGGGCCCAGCCACCGCCTGCACGGTGGGCAGACCACGCAACCCAGAGATGGGGCCCATTGGCCCACAGGCATGGTAGACAGACCACCCAAATTGGAGGAGGGGCCCAGCCGCCACCTGCCCCTGCACGGTAGGCAGACCCTGTGACACGGAGAAGGGGCTCAGCGGCCTGCCTGCGTGATAGACAGACCTCCCCACTTCGAGGAGCCCAGACTCCCACAGGTAAGATAGACAGACAACTCCATCTGTAGGAGGGGCCCTGCCGCCTGCCCATGCGGTCACCTGACCGAGCTCTTGACAAACATAAGGTTTCCCCAACACCTCCACCTCATCAAATACCTTATGAGAAAAAACTGATGGAACTCATCTTGGAAAATCCCACCAACCCTTAAAACCCACCAACCAGTTGGCAAGGCTACCAGTGCAGTTCTGTGGTGGATCAGGCACCTGGTTTACATCTCAGAGAATAAAAGTAGAGAGGCCACAGGCGGAAGCTCATGTCCTCTCACACTGACTACCACCACCATCCTGAACCCAGAGACTCAAGCTAGGAATAGACAACGCCACCAACTGGAAGAAATGAAAACAGAGTTCTGAGAGACATTTTTTTTCTTTCTTTTTCTCTCTCCTCTCTCTGTTTTCAGCCATTCACTCAGTCTCCTCTACCCTTCTCCCTCTGGTCCTCACAACCTCAACATATGTGAAACCAAAAATTGTGCACGAAAAAGGTCTTTAACAACTGAATCACCAGAATAATATACTATAGAGGAATTGCATATGCCCCACCTCCTTCCCCCTTTTTATTTCTTTTCTTTTTTCTCGTATTTTCTTTTTCCCACTCTCTTTTTTCTCTTCCTTTCCTTGTTATTTGTTTTCCTCCCTCTTACTCTCTCTATCCCACTTACAAACCCCTAAATTTTACTATTTATAAGTAGGGTAATCTTATAATTACAGATAGGAATTTGAATCTATACATTCTTCCATAAATTACCCATCTATTGGTTAGAGCTTTCCAAAGTTACTAAGTTAGATTAACACCATACTCGCACTCCTTTCCCCATAAATATAACATCCTACACCTGAAATTCAGTTTTCTTCAAGCTACCAGAAACGGTGTGACTTTCATGAAACTAATCACTATATTTGTAAATGATAATCGAAACCAACATTTGTAGACATAGAGTCTAGCTATAAATGTAGTAATAAGGAAAACGTGTGCTTATATGATGTACTATTGATATTGAAAACTGTTAACATTGTCTTTCTCCAAAAAAGGGAGACCTTGCAACTATACAAGAGCAATATAAATATATAGGGGGAAAATCAATCACACACCAGTTTCACAAAGCAGAAAGAAAAGTGAGCAGTATGAAAAGACAAGGAAAGAAAGGACCACAAGCAATGCAGGTCAACTCAACTTTAGAAGAGGTAATATCTGCAGCAGATGGAATGTCAGATAATGAATTCAGGATATACATGCTTCAGATGATCTGGAGTCTCAAGGAAGACATTAGACAGCAAAATCAGACAATAAAAATATCACATCGACAATGAATTACATAAACAAATCCAAGAAGTAAAAGATCAACTATACAGGGAGATAGAGGTTATAAAAAACAAACAGAAATCCTAGAAATGCAGGAAGCAATAAACTAAATTAAAAACTCAAATGAGAGTACTACCAGCAGAGTAGAACACTTAGAAGATAGAACATCAGACAATGAAGACAAAGTATTTCAACTTGAAAAGAACATAGACAGCTCAGCGAGACTGCTAAGAAATCATGAGCAGAACATCCAAGAAATATGGGATAACATAAAGAGACCAAACTTAAGAGTTATTGGGATACAGGAAGGTATAGAGGTCCAAACAAAAGGAATGAGCAATCTATTCAATGAAATAATACGAGAAAACTTCCTAGACTTGAAGAATGAAACAGAATCCCAAATCCTAGAAGCCTACAGGACGCTGAATGTGCAAAATCATTAGAGATCCACAACTAGACACATTATAATGAAGATGCCCAACATACAGAATAAGGAGAGAATTTTAAAACTAAAAGAGAAAGGAAGCAGATTACATTTAGGGGTAAACCAATCAGGATAACAGCTGTCTTTCAACAAAGACTCTGAAAGCTAGAAGATCTTGGAACAACATATTTCAAACGCTGAAAGAAAATGGGTTCCAACCAAGAATTGTGTATCCAGTGAAGTTAAGCTTCAGGATGAAAGATGAAATTAAAACCTTCCACAATAAACAAAAGTTAAAAGAATTTATAGCTAGAAAACCAACTCTTCAAAACATCCTTGGCAAAACATTACAGGAAGAAGAAATGGAAAATAACAATGAAAACTAACAGCAGGAGGTAGTACTGCAAAGGGAAAAAACAATCAAAGAGGAAAAACAAACCATGTTAAGTAACATAAATAAACAAATATGGCTGGAAGAACAATCCATATCTCAATAATAACCCTAAATGTTAATGGCTTAAACTCACCAATCAAGAGACACAGGCTAGTAGAATGGATAAAAAAAAAGATCCAACAATATGCTGCCTACAGGAGACCCATATGATAGGAAAAGACATACATAGACTGAAGGTGAAAGGTTGGGAAAAATCATATCACTCATATGGACTTCAGAAACAAGCAGGAGTGTCCATACTCATATCAAATAAAATAGATTTCAAGCCAAAGTTAATCAAAAGGGATAAAGAGGGACACTACATACTGCTCAAGGGAACCATACACCAACAAGATATAACAATCATAAATATATATGCCCCAAACAATGGTGCAGCTATGTTCATCAAACAAACTCTTCTCAAGTTCAAGAGTCTAATAGACCACCATACAATAATTATGGGAGACTTCAATACACCTCTCTCACCACTGGACATATCTTCCAAACAAAAGTTGAATAAAGAAACTATAGAACTCAATAATACAATTAATTACCTAGACTTAATTGACATATATAGAATATACCATCCAACCTCAAGCAGTTATACTTTTTTCTCAGTAACACATGGATCCTTCTCAAAAATAGATAATATATTATGTCACAGGGCAACACTTAGAAATTATAAAGGAGTAGAGATAATACCATGCATCCTATCTGATCATAATGGAATGAAACTGGAAACTAACGATAAAAGAAGGAAGGAAATATCATGCATCACTTGGAGAATGAACAATAGGTTACTGAATGATCAATGGGTTATAGAAGACATCAAGGAGGAAATTAAAAAATTCTTAGAGATAAATGAAAACACAGACACAACATATTGGAATCTATGGGACACAATGAAAGCAGTTCTAAGAGGAAAATTCATTGCTTGGAGTTCATTCCTTAAAAAAAGAAAAAAACCAACGAATAAATGATCTCACACTTCATCTCAAAACCCTAGAAAAAGAAGAGCAAAACAACAGCAAAAGTAGTAGAATGCAAGAAATAATTAAAATCAGAGCTGAAATCAATGAAATTGAAACAAAAGAAACAATTGAAAAAATTGACAAAACTAAAAGTTGGTTCTTCAAAAAATAAATAAGATCAACAGACCCTTAGCCATGCTAATGAAGAGAAGAAGAAAGAGAACTCAAATTACTAGCATACGGGATGCAAAAGGCAATATCACAACAGACACTTCAGAAATACAGAAGATAATTAGAAATTATTTTGAATCCTTATACTCCAATAAAATAGAAGATAGTGAAGGCATCAATAAATTTCTTAAGTCATATGATCTGCCCAGATTGAGTCAGGAGGATATAGATAACCTAAACAGACCAATATCAATTGAGGAAATAGAAGAAGCCATCAAAAGACTACCAACTAAGAAAAGCCCAGGACCGGATGGGTATACAGCAGAGTTTTACAAAACCTTTAAAGAAGAATTAATACCAATACTTTTCAAGCTATTTCAGGAAATAGAAAAAAGAGGGAGAACTTCCAAATTCATTCTACGAGGCCAACATCACCCTGATTCCTAAACCAGACAAAGACATTTCAAAGAAAGAAAACTACAGACCAATATCTCTAATGAATCTAGATGCAAAAAATCCTCAATAAAATTCTGGCAAATCGGATACAGAAACATATCAAAAAGATCGTGCATCATAATCAAATAGGATTCATCCCTGTGATGCAAGTCTGGTTCAATATACGGAAATCAATAAATGTTATTCACCACATCAATAGACTTAAAGATAAGAACCATATGATCGTCTTGATAGACGCAGAAAAAGCATTCGACAAAGTACAGCATACCTTTATGTTCAAAACTCTAGAAAAACTATGGATAACAGGAACATACCTCAATATTGTAAAAACTATCTATGCTAAGCCTCAGGCTAGCATCATAATGGAGAAAAATTGAAGGCATTCCCTCTAAAATCTGGAACAAGAAAGGGATGCCCTCTCACACCACTTCTGTTCAACATACTTCTCGAAACACTGGCCAGAGCAATTTGACAGATGAAAGAAATTAAAGGCATAAAAATAGGAAAAGAAGAACTTAAATTATCACTATTTGTGGGTGATGTGATCCTATACCTAGCAGACCCAACAGGGTCTACAAAGAAACTACTAGAGCTAATAAATGAATTCAGCAAAGTGGCAGGATATAAAATCAACAGGCATAAATAAAAGGCATTCCTGTATATCAGCCACAAATCTTCTGAAATGGAAATGAGGAAAACCACTCCATTCACAATATCCTCAAAAAAAAAAACGACAAAAAAACTTGGGAATCAACCTAACAAAAGAGGTGAAAGACTTATACAATGAAAACTACAGAACCCTAAAGAGAGAAATAGAAGAAGATCTTAGAAGATGGAAAAATATACCCTGTTCATGGATAGGCAGAACTAACATCATCAAAATGGCGATATTACCAAAAGTTCTCTATAGGTTTAATGCAATGCCAATCAAAATCCCAACGGCATTTCTTGTAGAAATAGAGAAAGCAATCATGAAATTCATATGGAAAAATAAAAGACCCAGAATAGCAAAAACAATTCTAAGCAGGAAGTCTAGCGATACCAGACTTCAAACTATACTACAGAGCAATAGTAACAAAAACAGCATGGTACTGGTACCAAAACAGGAGGGTGGACCAATGGTACAGTATAGAGGACACAGAGACCAATCCACAAAATTACAATTATCTTATATTTGATAAAGGGGCTAAAAGCTTGCAATGGAGGAAGGATAGCATCTTCAACAAATGGTGCTGGGAAAAGTGGAAATCCATATGCAACAAAATAAAACTGAATCTCTTTCTCTCGCCATGCACAAAAGTTAACTCAAAATGGATCAAAGAGCTTGATATCAAATCAGAGACTCTGTGTCTGATAGAAGAAAAAGTTGGCTCCGATCTACATATTGTGGGGTCGGGCTCCAAATTCCTTAATAGGACACCCATAGCACAAGAGTTAATAACTAGAATTAACAAATGGAACTTAATCAAACTAAAAAGTTTTTTCTCAGCAAGAGAAACAATAAGAGAGGTAAATAGGGAGCCTACATCCTGGGAACAAATTTTTACTCCTCACACTTCAGATAGAGCCCTAATATCCAGAGTATACAAAGAACTCAAAAAAATTAAACAATAAGAAAACAAATAACCCAATCAACAAATGGGCCTAGGACCTGAACAGACACTTCTCAGAGGAGGACATACAGTCAATCAACAAGTACATGAAAAAATGCTCACCATCTCTAGCAGTCAGAGAAATGCAAATCAAAACCACCCTAAGATACCATCTCACTCCAGTAAGATTGGCAGCCATTATGAAGTCAAACAACAACAAGTGCTGGCGAGGATGTGGGGATTAACATTTAGGGTTACTATTGATATATGGTTTGTACTTCCAGTCATTTTATTTATTTATTTATTTATTTTAATTTGGCTTGTTTTTCCTCTTTGGTTATTTTCCCCCCCTTTACTGAGTTACCTCCCACTGTTAGTTTTGGGTGCTGTTTTCATTTCCTCTTCTTGTAGTGTTTTGCTCAAAATGCTTTGCAGTGCTGGTTTTCTGGCTGCAAATTCTTTTAACTTTTGTTTATCATGAAATATTTTAATTTCATTGTCAATCCTGAAGCTTAATTTTTCTGGATACAATATTCTTGGTTGGAATGCATTATTTTTCAGCATTTGAAATACGTTGTTCCAGGATCTTTTCGCTTTCAACGTCTGTGATGAAAAATCAGCTGTTAACCTAATTGGTTTACTCCTGAATGTAATCTGCCTCCTTTCTCTTGTAGCTTTTAATATTCTCTCCTTGTTCTGTATGTTGGATATCTTCATAATACTGTGTCTTGGAGTTGGTCTATTATGGTTTTGTATGTTCGGGGTCCTATAGGCTTCCAGAATTTGGAAATCCATTCCACCTTTCATTTCTGGAAAGTTTTCTAAGATTATTTCATTCAACAGGTTGCACATTCCTTTAGTTTGGACCTCTATACCTTCTTCTATGCCAATGACTCTTAAGTTTGTTTTTTTTATGACATCCCATATCTCTTGGATGTTTTTCTCGTGGTTTCTTACCAGCCTTTCTGCATTGACTATATTCTTTTCCAGTTGGTAAACTTTGTCTTCATTATCTGATGTTCTAACTTCAATTTGATCTAGTCTATTTGTAATATTATCATTTGAGTTTTTGATTTGGTTTATGGTTTCCTGCATTTCTAGGATTACTATTTGATTTTTTTTTAAATTTCTCTATCTCCTGGTAGAGTTCATTTTTTGCTTCTTGAATCTGATTATGGAATTCATTTTCACAGTATTCTTTCATTGTTTGGACTTGCTGTCTAATGACTTCTTTAAGATTCCATTCCATCTGAGTCAGGTATGCGTTGAGTTCTTTCTCGGTCCATTTTTCTGATGCCTCTAGGTTCTCCTGTGAATTTAAGTTGTCCTGCATTGTTTGTAATCCTTTTTCCCTTGTTTTTTCATGGTGTTCACTTTACTTTCCAACTCTGTTTAACTGCTGTGTTTCTGTTTTTTCCTATAAATTTGTTTTGGTTTTGTATATCTCTGTGGTCTCTCCTTTGTGGTGGGAGACTATGTCTAGAGATGTTGGGCTTTATTGTAATTTAAAGCTGCTTCATTTGATTCATAAAAGGCTTACGGATTCTGTAGGCATATAGTGATCTGTTGTTTGGTCTTAGGACTTTATGTTTAGGTTGGGTGCTATGATGGTATGAAGGTTAGTATGTTTTGGCTGCTTTGGAAGATTGCTCTACTGAAGGGGGATATTAACAGGTGAATGAATCAGGGTATTTGGTAATAGCTAGGTACTTAGGAGCCCTATAGACAGCCTCAGAATATTCACCTATTTGCATTTAGAAAATTACACGTAATGAAAGTCATAATGCTTGGAATGAAAATTAGGGGGAAGGGGAAGGAACGAGTCCTTAAAGAGAAAGAGGGAGAGAAAAATAGGTAGAATAAAGGAGAATGGAAAGAAGAATAAAAATTGAAAAGGGAAGACAAAAAAAATGATAAATTAAGTCTTAGAGTTCTATTTTCTTCTCTTCCAGTAGGTGGAGCTGTGCCCTCTGAGCCGAGCTTCTGCCCTCGTTGTGCCAGCAGCAATCCCTGTAAGTCTGCTCCTCTTCCCCTATTGGGCGTCTCTCCAATCCTGTTAGTCCAGAGCCATTTCTCTTCTCTGGCTCCTCCCCCCTTCCTCCTGCCAGCCAGCCAGCCAGGCCCCCTCACACCATCAGTTTAATTTGTCTGGACCCCTTCAGTGGCCATGCCCCCGGGAACTGGCGGCTAAGGCCTTGGGTTTCGCCGCTGGTGGTAGGGGGAGTTGGGGTTCGGGGGTCCCCCCTGCTTCCCTCGGCCCCTACAATCACACCCACGGAGCTCTGGGGAGAGATTTTTGAGGTTTCCCAGCTGTATGTATCTGGTGGGGATGGGAGTCACACACCTGCTAAAGCCGATACAGCTGGGAAGGGTTCCCATCCGCCAACTCTGTTGACATCAGTTCTCTGCTATGGCAGGCCCCAGACTCCTTGCTGGAGTGTCCGATGGGAGGGGTGGGTCTTGCCTGTCTCTGGTCTGTCCCAGACTTGGTTTCAGTTCTGGTCTGCTGTTTCACGAAGGCTTGGTTAGCAACCTCTTCATAGAGTCTCTACACAGCACATGGTATCCCGCAGTGCTGAAACCTCTGTGCTGGTTGCCGCCAGTCGCTAGGCAGCTGCGGCTCGGACCTCCACGCAGGGTGGCCGAGATTCACCCATCTGGGGCAAGCTATCACCTCAAGTAATCCCAATTCCCCAGCTAGGTCTCACTTCAGCGGAATTTTGCTGGGAGTTTCTTAGCAGGTGAATCCAGACGTTCTGATGTGTCTTTCTGTCTGCGTGGCTGAGGAGGTACTGAAAGCGCTGCCTCCCCCGCCCACCGCCATGTTGAGTCCTCTTAAAATTCATAATGAAGACAAAAATCATGATGAAAAAAGTAGACAATATTAATAGCCTCATATATCTACTAAAAATGAAGTTTGTAGGTAAAACAATATTAATTCCACCTTAAAAAAAAAGACAAATGAAAATAAAATTAAAAAACTACAGTGGCAGAAATCTATCAAAAACAAAACAACAACAACAAAAACCCCAACATATCATGACCAAGTTTCTGTTATTGTAGAATTACAAGGGTGCTTTAACATTTGAAAAGTCATCAATGTACTTTTCTATACTTGGAGAGTAAAAGAAAGAAAACAGATTATCTCAATAGATCTGGCAAAGTATAGCATCTTTTTTAAAAAAATTAATTTATTTTTTTCTAATTGCCATGCATTTGTGCTCATTTATGGTATACAGCATTGTATGTGTGTGTGTATATATATATATATATATATATATATATATATATATATATATATATGTGTGTGTGTGTGTGTGTGTGTGTAGGTGTGTATGTGTGTGTGTGTGTGTGTGTATATATATATATATATATATATATATTTACCATATAACAAAAATCAGGCAGTTAGCATTTCTATCACTTTGAATATTGTCATATTTATGTGATGGTACCTCCAAATTCTTATCCTCTAGTTATATTGGAATGTATACTTAAGTGGAAAATAAATTGGAAGGTAAGACTTTATCTTTGTTTTCAAATAAGTGATGTTGATTTTTCTTCCTGTCAAAAAATTTAAATCAACTTAGAATAAATATATCTATCAAAAAAGTATATATAAAGTATATATAATACTTTATTATATATATATATGTGTGTGTGTATATATATATATATATATATATATATATAGAGAGAGAGAGAGAGAGAGAGAGAGAGAGAGACTGTATAACAATCAAATCAGGCAGTTAGCATTTCCATTGCTTTGAATATTGTCATATTTATGTATTGGGACATTCAAATTCTTGTTCTCTAGCTATATTGGAATATATACTTAATTGCCATAGACTGCATAGACTGTAGTTGTCCTATCACACTACAGGACATTAGAGTCACTCCCCCAGTATAGTTCATAACTTAGATGTTCCCCCACAGCTCACGTGTTGAAGGCTTGTGCTCTAGTAGATGGAGGTGTGGAGAGGTGGCTATCGGGATGGTGGCTTTAAGAGGTGGAACCCAGTTGAAAGCTATTAGGTCACTGGGACTGTGATCCTAAGGGAGATATTGGGATCCCAACTCATTTCTATCACTTTCTGCTCACAGTCACCAAGAGATGAGCAGCTTTGCTCTACCAAGCACTACCTGCCATGGTGAACTGCCTTGCTGACAAAGCAACAGGAACAAGCAACCATGGTAAAGTTGTGAGCCAAAATAGATATTTTACCCCCTTAAGTTGATTTTCTCAGATATATTTTCATAATGACAGAAAGCTGAACAACTTCCCCCTTCCTAACCTTTAGTGACTTCTATACTCTCTACTGCTATGTGATTAACTATTTTTGGCTTCCATAAATGAATGAAAACATTCACTAATTGTCTTTCTTATTCCAGTAATTGCCTTACTTATTTCATATAATATCATTTTCTCTAGTTGCTGCAAATGACAGGAGTTTATTCTTTTCATGGCTTAATTATATTCCATTGTGTGTATGTGCATCTTTTTCTCAAGTTTTTCTCTTTTTATTTCCTTCTATTTTAAGAGTCACTAAGTGATATTGGGTTTTGATTGGTATATTTTGGAAAGCCTGAGGAAAAGAACAAAATGGCACTTCCCACCAATGCCAGTACCTATCTTTTTAGGGTTATAACTAAGAAAGTTATTAATTTTTTGTTATCTACTTTTCTGTAGAACATAAAGCCATTAACTTGAATTTGAGGTGTATACACAATAATTACACATTAGTGTGTGAAATACTTTATATAAATAGTTATTACATTTCCAAGTACTGGAAACAATATCTGTGCTAAATTTATTTTGACTGAATGGAACAAAAAGGGTTCAACCTTCAACTACAGAGGGTTGTACTAATAGTAATCTCTTAAAGTCAAAAATATATTCCTCTACATTTTTATTTGCCACAGACTACACCATGTCCTGAGTAGATTCATTATGGGAAAAATGTCAATCACAGC
Organism: Marmota flaviventris; assembly: GCF_047511675.1. NCBI lineage: Eukaryota > Metazoa > Chordata > Mammalia > Rodentia > Sciuridae > Marmota > Marmota flaviventris. The sequence continues at coordinate 9,499,666 of NC_092506.1, read as the reverse complement.
TTTATTATCTTACTTTGGAAGGAAATAATGAGAAAACAACTTGGGAGGTAAGAATACATCTTTGATTTCAAATAAGTGATGTTGATTTTTCTTGCTATCAAAAAATATAAATCAACTTATAATAAGTATATGTATCAAAAAAGTTTAGGTCAGATTGTGATAAATATACCTAAACCATTAGATAAATATATTTAATTTTGTTGGTGGGGACTGAACCCAAAGCCTTGTGCATGGGGGGCAAGCACTCTACCAACTGAGCTATATCCCAAGCCCAGATAAATATATCTAAACTATTCATCTATATATATTCATCAAATTCTAATAAGAGTTCCCATTGACATGGTGATTCTTGAATGGATGATATCACATACAAAGATGAGAAGATCTCTACTGTCCTATATACAATGACCTTTTATTGTGGTGCTGGGGGTTGAACCCAGGGCTTGTGCATGCAAGGGAAGCACTCTACCAGCTAAGTTAGATACCCAGCCCTTTCCATATACTCTTTATCAATAAAAGCCTGGGCTTTACCAAAGGGCTGCAAAAGTTAATGGTTTAGATATATTTATCATAAACTGACCTAAACCTTTTCAAAAGGAAGAAAAGTTAACCTCACTTTTTTCAAAAAGTGAGAGATTTTTGCTACAGCCATGAATTCTTTAACATCTTGATTATTAACAAAATTAATAATCCTAGTTATTTTTAGGTTCTGATGCACTGAACATTTTTACAGAGTTTTTCTCTAGTTACAGAAGCCCTCTTTATGTCCACAACAGCTATTACAAACTCTATGTTAGCATAATAAGTGTTCCAGGGAAAACGAATTGACCTTCTGGCCATCAATATCCAACATTGGTAATGTGTATTTTTCACCATCCTCTCTTCTACATTACCTTTTATGGTAATATTTACAACTTAATTAACAGAAAATTTGTAAATAATGTTGGTTTTCTCTGCATTATCCAACTCAACAATGATAACTGTGCTCCTGGCAATTAAATCATCTCCATGTCTGAGTGAATAGAATTCTCATTCTTGGGCAGTGGACCCTCTCCAGCCACCCAAGTTGCCTGTCTTCCTCTGGCTCAGGCTGAGGTTCAGGAAGAGACACCTCTGGTTTTCTGCTTCAGTCTGCGTGCTTCTAGGGAACTGGAGGGCCACGTTGCTGCTGGCCAGGCCCCATCTGTGGCTTCATTTGACTCAGGGAGATTACTGCTACATTGTAAGCAGTGAGCCTCATAGACCACCACACTCCCCCAGATCCCCTCATTTAAAATTCCATTCAAATGATTATCTTTGACATCTTGCTAAGTCCATAACTTGTCTTTGTGAATAGTGTTGCAGTACACATAAGCATGCAGATATCTCATTGATAGAATGATATTCTTACTTTTGGATATATATATACCTATTGGTAAGATTACTGGATCATGGTGTAATTCTACTTTTAGTTTTTTGAGCACTCACCATGCCATTTTTCACAATAGCTATACCAGTTAATATTCCCATCAACAGTGTATGAAATTTAACCCTTCTCTGGATCTTGGCTAGCATTTGTAATTTTTGTCTTTTTGATAATATCCATTTTAACTGGGTGAAATGATATCTTATTGTAATTTTGATTTGCATTTCCTTAACGACTAGTGTTGACCATTTGAGAAATATCTATTCAGACCATTTTCCTATTTTAAAGTCAGTTTTTCTATGTTATTGAGTGGTTATCACCCAATCATCACTGTTGGGTGTGTGAGAGACTCCCCACTGAAGTTAAGTTTCAGTCTTGCATAATCCCTTACCCCTCCCCTCCTCTCTAAAGGGTGCAGAGCTGAAGAGCATCAAATTCAAATAATTTCTCATCCAATCCCCATGAGACACAGTGTCTGCTAGCAGTTCCTGAGTCACCTTGCCAATCAGCACCCACCATGTCACCTATGCAAGCCTTCTTAAGCCGAAGTTTGCAAGCTCACACTCTCTGCCCTCTTTCTCTTCTTTCTCTCTTCTCTTTCTCTTTCTCTCTCTCTGCTCTCTTCCTCTGCTCTCTGCTCTCTTCCTCTCTGACCTCCTCCTCTCCTCTCTCAGCTCTCTGACTCCCCTTTTCTTCCCCTTCGGACAGACCCCCAATAAATCTCTTGGTTGAATCTCCATCTCGGGTGAGTCACTCACCTTTCAATCACCACTTTTTTGATGAGTAGTTTATGAATATTTTCTCCCATTTTGTAGGTTGCCTTGACTCTGTTGACTGATTCCTTTGCTGCACAGAAACTTCTTGGTTTGATATTATCTTGTCTAGTTTTGCTTTCACTGTTGGTGCTTTGGGAGGATCTATCCATTTTTTTTTTCAATTTCAATGTCTTGAAGTGTTTTACAATCTTTTCTTCAAGGTATGTTCTTGGTGCCTTTGTAAAACATCAGATGTCTATAAATATGAGAATTAATTTCTGGATTTTCTGTTCTGTTCCACTGCTGTGTGTGTCTGTTTTTATACAAGTACCATATTCTTTTGATCACTATGGCTTTGCAATTTGTATTGAAATAATGTGTTGTATGAATTTTTATTTTACTATACCAAAACTACTAGCAGAATAAAGAATAGGTATAAGAATTTTTTGTTATTTTGGCAAGTAAAAGTTGGTATTTCATTTTAGTGTGTATTTATTTGATCACAAATTTAGAAATCTTTTCTTATACTTATTTTCAAGTGGCTTTTTCCCTCTGAGAATTATTTGCTCTTGTTTTGCCACTTTTGCATTGAAGTATAATATTATTCCTAATTATATATTAAATAAATATACATATGTATATGTTGAAGTCATCAATCATATCAATAGTTATTTAGTATCTGATAATAAGTATAATATTTTAAAGTGATTCATATTATTTGTTTAAAGTGTGAAGCCAGAAAGAATCCAGGGGAAAAACAATAAAATATAATCACAAATAGAATCATTACCAATATTTTTGTAAATTTATTCCAAGATAGCTAATTAATATTATTTACTACAGAATATTTCAATTGATAAGTGTTTTTTTGGTGCCAAAACTTTCATATATTAAGTGTTTATTTAATTGTTATTTAAGTGTTAATTTTTTGGAATTATTATGATTTGTGGTGGCATTTACTATGAATGTTTGGATTTCTGTAATTTGATAAAATGTAGCACATGTTTCATGATATATGAGCCAGCCTCTTTGTTACTCCTTTTCCTTTTCTTGCTTTCAAATTTTATCTATTAAAAGTGACATACAAAATTATATGTATTTATTTTTGCAACATGATGTTTTGCAGTACATGTGCATTTTGTAATGATGAAATGTAACTTATTAACCATGTATTACCTCATTTCTTTGTGGTGATAGCACTCCACCATCATTTCAGCTTTTTTCAAGAATACAATATGCTGTCATTAACTATAGTCAATATTTTGCCCAATAGATCTCATTTACTTAATTCTCCTACCTAATTGTAATTTTGTATCTTTTGAACACTCCCGCTACCCCAGTGCCCCTGTCTCTAGAAATCACCATCCTACTGTATTTTGAGATCATAATTTTCAGGTTTCACACATGAGTGAGTTATGTGGTATTTGTCATTCTCTGTTTGTACTTCCTACATCCCTTAACATAATCTCCTCCCTGTTCATTTGTGTTATTGCAAATGTCAGAATGTTCTTCATTTATGTGGTTGAGTAGTGTTCCATTTCATGTAATATAATACACTTTCTTAAACTATTCATCCTTTGAAGGACACCGAGGTGTGCTACAATTAACATGGAAGTGCAGGTATCTCTTTGGCATAGAAAATCTCTTTTGGATATATACCAAGTAATGGGATTGCTGGATCATGGAAAAAAGGCTTCTTTTTCTATTATTAATTTCAAGATGAACTTCAAACTATTTTTGCAATGTCTTGCTTCAAACCAACAATTGTTTGGTGAAATTACATAAACTCATAAATTATTTTGAGAAAATTTATATATTGAGTGATTTTAGGTAGCATCCATTGGTCCATTAAATTTTTGACTAGTTTTATTGGCCTAAAGAAGAATCTTGACTTTTTAATTCCTTATTTTTTTCTTCCCTGGATCAACTCTTGGAAAGTTGTTAAAACTGTGTTACTTTTGTGGAAGTATCTTCCTGCTTTACTTTTCTTGAATATTTTGTGCTGGGAAGAAGAAGAAAAAAAGAAGCAAAGATGTAGAATAAGTGCACATATCCTCCATGCTAGATGATGAGCTTTGTATCAAGTTCTACATGATATTGTTCTATCTCAAGACTCCCTAGACACCAATGTGCTGGGAAAGGCCTTGATATCTATGAATGCCTGGGAAGACAGAGTTGAGTATTGCTACTCTTACCCTTGTCAATTTAGACATTTGGTCAATGACATTTTGGGGGGAAAATATCAAAGGGAAAGTAAAAATTTCTAAGGGCACTTTTTCATTTTTCCTCATTTCAAATTCTGTCAGCCCATATCTTCAGTTTCTCTCTCTCCTTAAAATTTTCACTATATATGGCAATAAATTGAATTAAATCTTATAGAATCCACTTCCTTTAGATACAGTGTTATCTTTATAAGTAAGGTTGCTCTGTTTTAGTCCCACAATCCTTCCTGAATGATGCAGTAATCAGGTTTGTATCTTTGAGGCATGCTCATTTCCTCCCCATAATATATTGAGCACTCATTGGGCTGATGCCTGATAACACCACAAGTATGAGAATTAAGTATTTGAGTCTTCACATATTTACAAGAAAACAGCAGAAGTGGGCTTTCCTTAAGGGCAGAGAGTGTGTGCCCTTCACAGTAGGGCTAATTTTGACCTTTTCACTATTAAAGGACTGGTGCAAGATGGTCTGTGTTATCTAGTCTCAAGAGGAGTGATACAGTTTTGTGGGTATAGGAGAGCTACTACTGAATAAAAGATATGGGTCAAGCAGAAATAGCTCAGATCTGAGTCTATGTGAAGGACAGATGGCTGAAAATGGTCATTAGCTTCCTCATCACAGAGCTATAGAACATAGCCACTTCCTATTCAGGTGATGATCATGGCATCTGCTTACTTATTTTCCACATCCTGGAGGGTGTTAACAAGAGGCTGATTCCTGGTTTCTGGAAGGGGCAAGATAACAAGGACAGCAAGGAGGGTGATGACTCCATAAATGATCCAGGGCAGACGGAGAGAATACCCCAGTAAGGTCATCAGGAGAGGAGCCAGTATTGCCCCTGTTCTCTGGAATCCTGAAACGATGCCTCCAAGTGTGGACCTTAGGATGAAAATAAAAAAAAACAAAGAAAATCTTGTACAAATCTGTATATATGTTGTCACTTGTCAACTCCATTTCATTTTGGGAGACAATACAGCAGAGTTATTGAACGCATGGGCTTTGACAACCAGCTCTTAATTGTGACATTGAGCACTATTGATTTCTAATTAATCAGTTTCATCATAATTAAAATAAGAATATTCATAGCACCAATCCTGTAGAGTGGCTCTTCAGATTAAGTGAAAAACTGCAGTAAAAGACTTGGCACATTGCGAGGCATAAAGTCTGTTTTAAATAATTGTGGATTATTAGTTGCTTTTAAAATGTATATTACAATTCATGTCTTGGAAACATGAAAAACCTCCATTTTATCCCTGCAGTAACTGTTAATTAGTTCAGAAAGTCCTTTTTGGAAAGCAGACAGAAGGTCTTTGAGCTCTTGTACCTGAATACGGTGGGGAGGAGCTCAATTTGGTGGAGAGTAAAACCAGTGCCGGCAGCAGAAACAGATCCAACTCCCAAGGTTGCTAAAGACACACGCAGAGTCTGCATTTCTGGAGAGAAGAGACCAGGGAGAATAAAAAAATCTTGGCTGAAGAAATCGGTCTTTCACTAACTAATTGTGAGGTGATTCTGTTGTAGGGTTTGCAGGTGAGAAACAAATGACAGACAAAATGCAACCCCTCAGAGATGATGGAGAGGTTGAAGAGCTGCTGAATGCTGGGCTGAAACACTGAACAAAAGGATCTAAATCTCTTGCTTCAATTTTCTCTGCACATTTGAGTATTGCTCATAATGGTGGGAATAGAGAAATCAGGAAATATTTGTTTTATTAATTCTGTGAATTTTTTTCACGGCATTTTCTGAAGGGCCTAGAACTATATGTGAACAAAAACTGAGGATTTTATGACCCGTGTCTTGAACAGCTTTGTACTAATAGTATGGTAACAATGTGTGATGTGGGGAAAGTCCTCCTCCACATAGTGACAAAGGTATTGGACAATCTGAAGAGAGGCAAGTTCTAGGCAATAATTCAGGATTTTAAAAGCCTGACATTAGAAAGTCTATTCAGAAGTTAATAATGTCATACTGGGTATTAATCACATACTTTTGAATTACTGAATTTACAGAGGTTAAAAAGATTATTTTAAATTCACTAAAATAACCAAAATAGGACTGTAAAAGAATACAGACAGTTCTCCTGAAAGGCGGGAAACTTCTATTGGAGAGAAGAATGGAGACTTCCAGTCTGAAATCCTACAAAATATTTTCCTGCTCTGGGAACATGGTGGAGTATGGTGACCACTGAAATTCCCAAATCATTAATGAGATCATTTGGGTAAGTTAGTAAAATAGGTTGAGTTGTATTCTTAATCTGTTTCTAGTGTTTTTCCTAGTGCATTATTGCTATACATTATAGTGGGGTTCATTTTGGTACATTCCTAAGTGCATATGACATAATTTGTTCCATTTCAACCCCTAGTACTTCCCCTTTCACTCTCTTCCTCCATCTCTCTGATCCTCTATTCTACTGATCTTCCTTTCATTTATTTATTGTTTTTAATTGGTGCATTATAATTACACATAAAAGTAGAAGTCATTATTCATTTCTTCTCTAAGGCCAAGTCACAAAGCCAATTAGAAGACCTTAAGATTAAATTATTCTCTTACTCCTGCTGTGCTCTTGCTTTCTGTCTGAAGACTAGGGGCTTTTATTTCACTAAGTTCAAGAAGCCTTTCCTAAAAATGTATTGAGTTAGGGAGGCCTTAATAATCAGGAAGAGTCCCAGGGAAAGTATCACATTCCCATTTAGAGATGCAATTGCATGGCCTACCCCCTCCAGGATTGTTATGAAAAGTGTCATTAGCCAGAGGCATGTGGTTAGCTCCTCTTCTAAAGACACTGTTTGAACCATTGCAACTGCTATTCAGGTTCATCTTGGATGTGGTCAGGACAGCTTTGTTTCTGAACCATACTTTAAGGACATAGGCACAGTTGGAGCCTAAGTCCTGCCAAGTGCTTGCCATAATCTGTTTCAACACTTTATATTAACTGCAAAAATCCTTTAACTTTTAATGACATTTTTGTGGCATCAGGCAGGTAAGATGATGTAATTCCTAAGGAATGAGGGAAACACTTTCTTTCCCCAAACCTTGTTCTCTCTCACCTTGAGGCAAAAATGTGTTGACCAGAATGGAGACTCCGGCCAGGAATGAGAACAATATCTGGTTTGTCCGACGACCCATGTAATTCAGAGTCCAAAGGGAAACAAATCTGGCTGTGAGCGTGATGGCTCCAAAGAGAACCTGGAACAGGAAGATATTGCTCCCCAGGTGCTGCAGGTTGAGGATGAGGCCATAAAAGGATACAGCATTTGAAAATCTGAAGTGAAAGGAGAAGAGACATCTAATAACATTTAGAGCCTAAGGAACATTCCCTAAGATTTTGAAGGAGACTCCTACATGATGATTATATTGGCCCAAGATGGTAAGTGTTCAATGATAATTATAGAATGGAATAATAGAACAATTGTTTTTAAGGCAGTGATCTTAAATTACCATAAAATTACTATGAGCTCTTTATTGCTATAATTTTTACTGAGGCCACAAAAAATATATAGCATATATACACATATTCCAGTAAAAGTTAATTTTTAACTGCTTAATTCTATGCAAAAAAGGTAATTTGAAATCTGAGATTATGGTTCAATTTAAGGGGATAAAGGAATGAACATAGATAGGGTTAGATATTGGAAATTAGGTAAATTGTTTCTTTGCAACAGTGAGTCTCTTTTCTTTGATCCCTGGTGTGGAGTCCTTTTTCACCTTAATCCTAGTAAGTAAGGGTGCAGGGCACTAGGGAGAATTTTCCATGTGTTTCCTGGTTTTAAGAGTATAATCACCTAGTCAGGTGCAGTGGTGTCAACCTAGCAATCCCAGTGACTCAGGAGATGAAAACAGGAGCATTGTATGTTCAAGGCCACCTTGGGCAACTTAGTGAGAGAATTACATTTATTGATTTGTATGCTGAAACTAACTTGCATCCCTGGGATTAGTTCAACTTGATCACAGTGTATAATCCCTTAATGTGTTTTCAAATTCGTTTTCCTAATATTTTTAGTAAAGATTTTTGTGTTTATATTCATCAGAGATGTTGGTCCATATATTTTCCTCAGGATAATACTGATACTGGTTTCAAGGAATTAATTTGGAAGTGTTATCTCCCTTTCTATTTTATGATATAATTTGATGATGATTGACATTAGTTGTCTTTGTTGAAAGCTTCTTTTATGTCTTCAATCTCATTCCCTGATAATGTTCTGATCAGGTTTTCTATATTCTCTTTTCTCAGTATGGATAAGTCATAGATGTCTAGTAATTGTCATTATCTTCTAGATTTTCCAGTTTATTGGAATATAAATTTTTAAAGTAGTCCCTAATGATCCTCTTGATTTCAAAAATGTTTGTAGTGATATTGCCTTTCTCATCACTAGTTTTATTGATTTGGGTCTCTAAACTCTTTCTTTTGGCTAGTTTGGCTGAGGTTTATCAATCTTTGAACTTTTCAAGGAATGAACTATTTGTTACATTGATACTCCCCCCACCCTACCCCACACTATTTCATTTATTTTGGCTCTGAACTTCTTTTTCTCATTTTGGGGTTAGTTTGTTCATGCTTTTATGGCACATTGAGATATAACATTAGATTGTTTATTTAGGATTTGTTTCTCTTTTTTTAATATAATCATCTACTTCTATAAAATTCCTCTTAGCAATAACTCTGCATAATGACCCAGAACTTTTTAATGTTGTATCACATTTTTTGTTTGATTCTAGAAATTGTTTTTATTATTTGTTGTTCAAAACTTTACAAAGCTCTTGACATATCATATTTCATACATTTGATTCAAGTGGATTATGAACTCCCATTTTTACCCCGTATACAGATTGCAGAATCACATCGGTTACACACCCATGTTTTTACATACTGCAATACCAGTGTATGTTGTATTCTGCTGCCCTTCCTATCCTCTACTATCCCCCCTCCCCACCCCTCCCCTCTCATCTTCTCTCTCTACCCCATCTAGAAATTTTAAAACTTTCTCTTATCATTTCATCTAAGACCTATTTCTTTTCAAAAGATAATTTTTATTCCCCATGTGCTTATGTAATTTTGTGTTTATTTCTAATTTAATTCCATTATGATCTGATAAGGTAAAAGTAATTATATTGATCATTTTGTATTTTCAAACACTTGTTATGTGACTTAAAATATGATCTATTTTGGAGAATGTTCTATGAGCTATTGAGAAGAAAGTGAATTTGCTTGTTATTGGATGAAATAGCCTATAATTTTCTGTTGTGTGCATTTGATTTATGGTATTATTTAGATCAGAAGTGTTGTGTTTGTTGTTTTTGTTGGTGTAAGCAAAACACTTGACTAGAAAAATTTAGAGGAATAAAAGTTTACTTAGTCTCATAGTTTCAGAGGTTCAGTCCATGGTCAGCTATCTCCATTGCTCTGGGCCCACAATAAGGCAGAAAGAACATTATGAAAGAGGAATATTGTTCATATTGTGGTAGTTAGGAAACACAGAGAGACAAAGAGGGGCCAGGAAAGCCAGATATAGTTTCGAAGGTCACACCCTCAGAGACCTATTTTCACCAGCCATATCCCATCTGCCTGTAAGAACCACCTAGTTAGTCCATTCAAATTATTACCCAGATGGGGTGGTGGCACATGCCTATAATCACAGCTGCTTGGGAGGCTGAGGCAAGAGACAGTGTTTGGGTAGCTGTCAGGTATTCTGTGTGGGAGCTGCATCTGGGATTTCTGCTCAGGTGGGTGGATGAAATTTTATGTGGGTGCTGATGTCTATGGTCACTCTCAGACACCTGGTAGTCCTGCATGGGTGAGTATTTGGGAAACCTACTCTGATGTAGAGGCCTGAAGCCCTGCATGACACAGTACCATGATTCCTGTGCAAAAGCAGGAATGTTGCTCAAGAGAAGCAGTATTCTCATTTCTTGAATCACAGGTCATGGAGCAACACAGAATGCTTCCTCTGTCTGGCCTGCCATCTTGTATCCCTTCTGTAGTACTTCTTTAAGTATTTCCTGTAGTGCTGGGTTACAGATAATGAATTCTTTTATTTTATCATTATCTTGGGAAGTTTTTTACTTTTCCTTCCATTGTGACTGATTGCTTTGTTGGCTATAGCAATCTTGATTGGCAATATTTTATTTCAGAGTTTGTATTATTTAATGCCAAGCCCTCCTAGATTATAGGGTCTGAGCTAAATCATAATTATCCTTATTGGTTTACCTATAAATGTGACTCAACATTATTTTCTGGCAGCTTTTAAATTCTTTCTTTTGTCTCTATTTTTTAGTATTTAACTTATAATATGTCATAGAGAGATTCTTTTCTGGTCTTGTCTATTTTGGTCTCTACATGCCTCCAATATCTGGATATTCATCTCATACCCAAAGTTTCAAACATTTTCTTTTATTATGTCACTGAGTAGGTTATTAATGCTATTAGACTCTATCTTTTCTCATTACTCAATATCTATGGGCCTTCAATTCACTCTTATAATGTCATAGAGATATTGTATATTGTTATTGTAGTTTCATTTTTTTCTTAAATACTGTGTGAATGATGACATTACCTCTAAGGTTTGAGATTATATCTTCTACCTGCTCTAACATATTTAAAACACTTTAATTTCAGCTGTATTTTTTATTTGATTTACTTGCCTTTTATTTTCAAGATTTCTTCTCAGGTTTTTCAAGATCTCTATCTTTTTTTGGTTGAATTTCTCATTCATATTCTCTAATTCCTTCCTTAATTTATTCAGTTTTCCTGAATTTTCTTGGTATTCAATCCTATTTTTAAATAGTTATCTTTTTGAATTATTTATCCAGCATTTTATGTGATGCAATATCTTTGGAGTCATTGCTTGTGAGTTTTACCTTTGGAGATTTCACTTTACCACAATTTTTCATATTTTCAGTTTTGAGGTTAGTGCATCTGTTGAGATGGATTTATCTTCCAATTTTATGTGAAGAACTTTGAAGGGTACAATCTTTTCTTGGTGAAGTGTTTTTGGATATCAGGGTGTTGTAAATTGTTGAATATATTTCCAGGTGTGTTTAATAGTATAGGTTTCCTCGTACTTGTTTTGCAATGTATTTTAGTACTTACCCTCTTCCCCAGTGGAGGTAACCCAACACAGTAGCTGCCCAACACAGGTGTGCAGTGTGACCAGGGCCCACCTATGGGAGCTCTGGGGTGAGAGTTTCCTCAATTGTGAACTGGTAAGGGAGAGGGATATGGGGCTAAAGTTTGGAGCCTAACGGAGAGACCAGGAACTGGGAAATCTCCAGGCAAGATAGGAAGATAGGACTGGGCACTCAGGTCATACAAGGAGTCCCAAAAGGTGAGGTGAAGTCTCTCTGCAGGGACTGGTGGATGCTATTCCCCTCTCCAGGTGCCCTGCACCAGGACCAGTCTTCCCACCTAGGTTACCTCCACCATTCTGAGGGCAGAGACACCAGCTTACAACAGACAACCTCACCTATTGGATGAGAAGAGAAGCAGGAAAGATACAGATCTCTAAAGCTAGCAACAAACCTGGTTTTTCCTTCAAGTTTTTTTTCTTCTACCCCTCTATTCTCTGGCACTCACATCCCCAACATATGTGAAACCAAGAACTTTGCATGAAATAGGATTTGAGGACTGAGTCATCTGAATAATATAATATAGAGGTGTTGAATATGCTCCCTTTTTTCTTTTTCTTTTTCTTCTTTCACTTTTCTTTCCCCCTTCAAATTTTACTATTTTAACATCTGTATTTTTCTGAATACATATGTGTGATTTTATGTACTCCACTGTCTTCCCACGTATTTGTCTACCCTAAATTACTTCCTGTCTATTCCCTTGATACTAACCCTCTTCTTAGATTTCTCTTTTGCACTTCCTAAGATACTAGCTCTTTATCCTCACATCCTACCTCCTCAGCATATCGTCCTATGTTCCACCCCCAGTTCATTGTCCACCATAAGAAACTGGAAATCTTTTTACAAAATTACTGATTATATTTTAGATAATAATTGAATGCAACAATTCTGGACATTGAGACTAAACTTTAAATGTCTTAATAACAACAAATTGATCAAAAGTGTTATATAGTTGATATTGGGATCTGTTAACATTGTACTTTCCCACAAAGGAGAGGTCTTGGAACCCTGCAAGAGCAGTATAAACTTATAGGGTAAAAACAACAGCACATCAGACCCTCAGAGCTGGAAAGGAAGACACAAGAGCAACATGAAAAGACAAGGAAAGAAAGTGCCCCAAACAAATGAAGACATCACATCATTAGAATCATTGGCAGCCACAGCAAAAGAAATTACAGAGAAGGGAGTTTAGGATTGGCATGGTTAAAATGTTCTGTGAACTCAAGGAAGATATAAGAGAGCAAATACAGGCAATGAAAGATCACTTTGACAAATACAGGAAGCAAAAATTACCTCAATAGGTAACAGAGGTTCGAAAAAAAAAAAAAGAACAGAAATCCTTGAAATGAAAGAAACAATAAACCAAATTAAAAGCTCAAATGAGAGCATCACCAGCAGAGTAGACCACTTGGAAGATAGGACATTAGATAATGAGGATAAAATATATAAAGTTGAAAAGAACATAGACCACACAGTGATAATGGTAAGAAACCATGAACAGAAATTCAAGAAATATGGGATAGCATAAAAAGACCAAATTTAAGAGTTATTAGGATACAGGAAGGCATACAGGTACAAACCAAAGGAATGAACAATCTATTCAGTGAAATAATATTAGAAAACTTTCTAAACATGTAGAATGAATTGGAAGTCCAAATTCAAAAAGCCTACAGGATGCTGAATGTACAAAATCACAACAGATCCACAATAAGTCACATTAAAATAAAAAGGCCCAACATACAGAATAAGAAGAGAATTTTAAAAGTCACAAGAGGAAGGAATTAGATTACATATGGGGGAAACCAATTAGGATAATGGCAGATTTTTCAACACAGACCTTGAAAGCTAGAAGATTTTGGGAACAACATATATCAAGCTTAGTATACTCCAATAGTGTTTATTGCATTGGAGATGGAGAATTCCACTTTCTATGAGATCCCCAAAGAGGGAGGTCCTTCTGGTAAGTCAGGAAATTGTGTTATATACACAAGGGCATAAGGAGTATACCCTCTGTGATTGCTTTTCTGGACTTGATAATTCTGTATATATCAAAGGGGTATAGGAACAATCTATTTTGAAATGCTTCATAGATGTGGTATTCACAGTCTTTGTGTTATTTCTCTTTGCTTTTTCTATGAGAAAATATGTTTATGAGTGAGCACTGAGTCCCCGTAGTCTTTCCTGGTTGTCAGTTTGGGGGTTCTCTCCTACTCTTTGTGATATTGTGTTGCTGAAGTTTGAGTGAGTTAGGTAATATATGGAAGAAAATGTGCTGTCTTCTAAATGGGTAGAGTGTGTGGCTCAGAAGCATAATATCTACCCAATGAAGTTAAAGTGTTATACCAGATCTCTAGCATCTCACAGAAAAAGAAAAATAAATAACAGCAACAATAGTAGCAAACAATATATAGAATTAAAATGAATACCAGATGCCAACTATGACATTTTCAGCACTAATAGCCACAAAACAGGAATGGTGGGGTCAAAAGTTAGCAACAGCAAAAATTACAATCTAGCAACTAGATTTTTCACTAAAGGAAATACCAGGTTTCAACTATGACTTCCAAAATGATAATAACTGTAACAATATGAATGGTGTGGGCATAAATTACATAAAATAGTGTTAAAATATGGGAAAATTTTGGTTCATTAAGAGAAAATATGGGAAAAGTGAAAATAAAGATTGGAATATGATAAAGAACAGAAATAAAACAGAAGAGAGGCATAAAGCCCAAAAAGAAAGAGGAAATTTTTTTTTTAAATGAAATAAGGTGGAGAGAGAGAGAGGGATGGGGGTGGAGAGTGAGAGAGAGAGAGAGAGAGAGAGAGAGAGAACAGAAAAATTTTAGTATTTGAAGGAGAATATAGGACAGAGAGTCACAATAGCAAAAAAAAGAAGAAAAGAAAAGAAAAATAAGAAAAAAACCTCACTAACCCTAAAAAAATAATAAAATAAAAATCTGGTAAAATATGAAAAAGAAAATGTATATACATACATACATTCACACATATTTACATATACATATAAACCAAACTGCAAATACAACTGGAAGAACAAAAAATTTGTCAACAATGGATGAAAGAATTGTCTTCATTGTGGTTGTTGAAACTGACCAAGGATGCATATTTACTACAAATGCCAGACTGCTCTTCCTTCCATTTCTTCCTGGCGTATGTGCATTTTATAGCAAAGATTTGGGGATTATTAGCCCTTTTTCCTTTTTCTTAATTGATATACCTAGAACCAAATATGGAGTGGTTGGACTCAATGCTCATTGAAATGACTCTTAGATTTTAAGTTCATCAGTACAAGGTAGTATGTATGAGAAATACCATGTGTTGGAATATTGTCTAAAAAGACTAGGTCAAAGTGTGCTTAGGGCAGAGATGAGGCAAGGATCTAAATAGAAAGTTCCCACAGTTGGGATCTATCCATTATTTGTCATATTCTGGAGATATTAGTAAAAGAAACCAATAAGATCAGGTAGATGGCAATCTATTCTGGTTGTCCCAATCCCACACACTTCTTGATAAATTTCACTCAGAAGGTAACCAAGTTTCCTGGGTGGAGTGGGCACAGCAGGTCACACTTCACCACCCAGGACTATGACCTTCCAAGGTTTACAATCCTTGAATGTAATCAAGCCTGCCTGTTTGGCTTCCTAAATATCTTCAGCTGATTAAATGAGTCGCCAGACTCCATGGGAAAGTAAGTTGCACTCCTCTCTATATCCCTGCACTGAATTCTTCTATGTGCCTGTTTCAACAGCATGTATTCTAGACCTTATGGTAGATGCCATCCAATCTTTTCTTTTGGTTCCTGTAGCAAAGGTGTTCCCCACATCTAGTATGACTTCCATGAGTTGGCTTCCCACTTTGGCTCTCTCCTCCCAACTTGCAAAATACCGAGCAATTTTGAATCACCAACTCCAAGTGTAGACTCAGAGTAAGCTAATTTCAGGCTGTGTTTCTGTCCCCTGGGTATCTCCATGCCAATTTATTCTGCTTTTTAAAAATCTTTTTGTCACACCCCTCCCCTGTGTGGTGTAGCCACAATGTCTTGGCACTGATATACTCTTTCATGTCCTCCATTTGAAATATCAGTACTTCTCGGCCTCTCCAAATCTCTGACTGTCCATTACTGAATTTTAGTGAATTCCCTTAAACATCTACCTCACTGAGAAACAGTATTCCCATTGATTCAATTCAAAGCCATAGAGAAACTGGGAGGTGCAACCTTTCTCTACTCTACCATATTTGTCCCTCATGGCTAATATTTTTTGAAAGGAGGAATGTGGTTGCATCTTAAACATTTTGAAGTTACTAAACATCAGATGGAACTTACCTGAAAAGGCACAAGCAGCATGTTCTCATAATCACTTTGGGTGCATGGAACAATTGAAAAACAGACGGTTTGACCTGGACTGCATCCAACTCCTTCTGTATGGTGGATTTCACAAACTTAAACAACAAAACAACAGGTATTTATAGTATGTCAATAATGGACATGTATAGTGGTAAGTACTAGAGGATATACTCACTATCTTTGAAACCTCTGACTCGTTGGGAATATGGATGCTAAATGATCTACCTCATGTACAAAGGGATTGGGGAGAATGAAAACTATCTATGAATAAAGCCAGTACTTAGTTTATGAGAGGAAAAAAGGATTAACCAAAAGATTTGCACTGTAAATTGAAAACAATGAAAAGGTACTTGTTTAAGGATTTGAACTTTCTTTCCTATTCACTGGAAATGAGAATTTCCCCTCATTGTTAGAATTAGAGTTTATCTCTGTAAATCAATGGATTTTATAAAATCTAGGTCCACTTTATGATTTGGTTCCAAGTAGACCATTTCTGGGTATTGTAGGCATGCTGCCTCCACTCATGATTGGAGTGTACAGAGTTAAAGGAGTGTAAAAATTAGGGTATCTATTGTTTAGAGTATGATTTGCACTCAGGCCAGATGTTATAGCAGATGAAATTTGGTGAAATTCCAAGTGAAACAATAGTTGCAAAAACATTTGGTTTCAGGGTTAGAACTTGTAGGCCTGACACTACTGTTACTTTATATTTTGGAGAAGGTTGGTCAATAGGTACATAAGTGTTCTGTTCTGGTGTTCTATGGTACAACAGGGTGTATATTGATAATGATAACATATTCTGTATTTCCAGAAATGCTAGAATAAAGAATTTTGAATGTTCTCAGTACAAAGAATAAATATTTTAGATGATAGATATCCTTACTCCAAGTTGAACATTACACAATGTATCCATGCATCAGAATGTCACATAATATCACCAAGTATGTAAATTTATCATGCATCAGTTAAAAAGTGAAAGTAGCCCCTCACGTTCTTACTGGAGTTATTAAAGATAACTCTTTAAAGATACTCAGTATCATGATATAAATATCATATGTATTCAGCACAAGAGAAGGCACTTAATAATTTTCAAAATAGTAATAAGTTATTTCTGATAATAAAAATACAGTGAGCTGTGCATGGTGGCACATGCCTGTAATCCCAGCAGATTAAGAGGGTGTGGCAGGAGAATTGCAAGTTCAATGCCAGCCTCAGCAACTTAGTGAGACAATAAGCAACTTATCTAGATTCTCTCTCAAAATAAAATATATAAAGGGCCTGGAATGTGGCTCAGTGGTTAAGCACCCTGGCTTCAATTCCTGGTGCAGAACAAACAAATCAACTCTCCCAAAGCAGACCAAAACAAAACAAAAACAATCAAACAAACAAAACAAAACAAACAATCACCACCCCCCCCACACACACACAAAGAAAAAACCCTATAGTGACTTTGCACAGGACGCCACAGACAATTTTTTTTCCCCTGAGCTCCAGTAAACAAATATTTTAGGCCATACAGGCAATGATTTTTATTGCAACTGCTTAATTATGATGCTGTAGCACAAAACAGTCATTCATAATACAAAATCAACTGGGTTTGGCTATGTTTCAATAATATTTTATTTACAAAAACAGGTGTTGTTCTGGAAAGAGTTTTCTAATCTTTGGTTAGTGGATGCTGTTGTATCCTACTCACATGTTTTATTCACTTCTCCAGCTTCTGGGAGTGTTGACGGCTGGTTGTTGTGGCCCCCACTGGGTATTGCACTTAGATAAAGAAAATCTCCTCAACCAATGCCAGACCCTTGTCCTTATCCAATAACTGAAGAATACAAGCATATTAGAATCATGTTTCCTTGCTTCAAGGCAGAGGAATTCTCGTGGGCAATCCTAGTTCCAGTGTTTCTTGCAAGATCTCCTGGGTCCTCTGTTAGAACTGCATTATACTCTGACACTTATTTCTGCCTAATTCCATTTTTTTCCTCACAGATAATGTTTTGAAAGAACACCTCAATAAACCTTCTGCACACAAATCTCAGATTTTTCCAGTTTCTAGGAAAGCAGATCTATAATACTTGTAATTGTATAGTAGTAGTCAAATAAATTAATGCTATAATAATAATCGAGAACTAGATTATCCAATGGATATCCTGCCGCAGTCTGGCTGGGCACAAATCACGAGCCACTGAAGCAGGAACAAACTTTATTTTTAAACTGCAGGAAAACACTTCACACAGCTCCCGGGGAATCCTCCCGAACGCGCCACGAGGCTTGTCCAGGAACCCCCAGCCGGAACTATCTCTCCCGGAAATCCCTCCTCCTGCACTTCCCCAACCAATGGGAACTCTCGGGGAATCCCCGGAAATCCCCACAAGAACTCCAAAATAGTGCGAGAACTCAAAAGTTGCGGCAGAGGCGGACAGACAGAGGCGCCTGTCAATCAATACTGTTGGCAAAATGCCAGGGGCCATACAGACTCAGCCGTGGCTCTCAGCAATATCCCATAGTGGTGTTAGCTGGTGCATGCAGTTGTAATTCAGGTATTAAAATTTTCACTGGTGGTAAACTGGGATGGGTTGGTTATGATCCCAGAATTTCAAAAGTTTTAAAAAAGGAATAATTGTTGGGACTTTAGAATGTATCTCTAGAGTATGCTGATATTTAGAACTCTTGTAAAGTACTACGAATGCATTTAAAAAAGACAATGGAAAACTAGTAGTAATTGACTACCAATCTAAAGTGGAATGTGAAAATCAGAAGATGTATATAAAGATCAGAGTATAAGGATACCCTCATCTTCCACAGGTAGAGGGCAGAAAAATCTGAAGTCCAAGTCCCAGGACTCAATTTTAAAAATATTGTCAATAAAACTTGAAGATAGGAACCTTTTGTTGTTTCTTTGTGAAAGGACCTGGCCTTAATTGAGAAATAGGACTTATTTGGGGATGGTTATACCTGAGTTGAGGCATTTGATCCTTTTGAATCCTTACATTCCCTCCTACTACTTGGCATGAAAAAATATTGACCCCTCCTCCCTGCTAAAATCTAGTGCTACTGTCTGGTTTAAAGATAGTGCAGAGGTTTATGATTGCAAGAAAATGCATAATTTCCCTGTCATAGTTTATTACTATTTTCCTCCTACCAGACGTAGAAAAGAAAAATATACTCTGTTTGGGAGATGTGCCTGTATGCTCAAAGTGCTCCAGTAGTAAGCTAAAACCATCAGCTTGAGAGCACATATGGGGAATAATTTTTTGATTTCAAAATTTTATTGGTGCAAATATCAATTATACAAAATAGTGGGTTTCATTGTTGCTGATTCCTATATGCACATAACATAATTCGGTTAATTTCTTTTTCAAGTAACACCCCATTAAATTCTATTTTGTCCCCCTGATAATTTTCTTTACTCTGACAGTATTATTCAACTTTCATGAGATTCTCATTTTTTCCTTTTTTCTATCCAGCTTCCACATATGAGAGAAAACATATGACCTTGAATTTATGAGTCTGGATTATTTCACTTAACGTAATGATCTCACATTCCATCTATTTTTTGGCAAATGATAAAATTTCATTCTTCTTTATGGCTGAATACAACACTGTTGTTTATAAATATAGCACTGTATTTATCCCTTAATCTGTTGATGAACACCTGCTCCTTAAGTTGGCTCTTGTGATTTGTGCTGCCATAGACATTTGTGTGAATGGATCTCTAGAGTATGATGATATTAAGTCTTTTGGATAAATACTGAATTACTCACTTTTATACCTGTCATATGGTGGTTCTATTTCTAGTTTTAAGGAATCTCTATTCTGATTTCCATAGTGACTGTAGTAATTTACATTCTTACAGAGTTCAAATATCAGAGTTCCAATCCTCCAGCATCTTCACGAGCATTTATTGTAATTTTTCTTAATACAACTCTGTTGTATAATTCTAAATCAGATATTGTGATATATCCAGTGATATATTTTCTTTGTTAAAAATTGTTTTGGCTATTATGGGTCTTCTGTCTTTCCATTTGAATTCTAGGACTCCTTTTCTTTTCTTTTCTTTTTTTTTTTTTACATCTGTGAAGAGTGTCGTTGATATGTTGATGGGTATTGCATTGAATGTGTAGATCATGTTGGGTCATATGGTGACTTAATCAATATTAACTCTACCTATGAAAGAAAAGATTCTAAGATTAAGGTGGTCACCTAGATATTAGATAGAAACACTGCACCTGATAGAAAAAAAAATGTAGGCACAACACTCCATGTTGGCTTAGGAACAGACTTCTTTAACAAAATTCCTAAAGTACAAGAAGTAAAATAAAAAACCAACAGACTGGTTGGTATAAAACTAAAAAGCTTATTTCTAGAAGAGGAAACAATCAAGAGTATGAAGAAAGAGCTTTCAGAATGGGAGAAGATTTTTGCTACCCACACATCAGATAGGGGATTAATTTCCAAGATATAAAAAGAACTCAAAAAGCTTAACAACAATACCACCACCACCACCACTACAATAATCACCTTCACCCAAAACCAGTGAATAAATGGGACAAAAAACTAAAAAGACACATATCAAAAAAAGAAATAGGAATGGCCAACAAATATATGAAAAAAAGGTTCAATATCTGTAGAAATTAGAGAAATGCATGTTAAAACTACAATGGGATTTCATCTCATTTCAGTCTGAATAGCAATTATCAAGAATATAAGGAACAATAAGTGTTAATGAGGACGTAGGGAAAAGGAAACACTCATACATTGCTGGTGGGACTGCAAAATAGTGCAACCACTCTGGAAAGTGGTATGAAGATTCCTCAAAAATTGGAATGGAAACACCAGTTATTCCACTCCTCAGTTTATATCCAAAGGATTTAAAATCAGCATACTATAGTGATGCAGCCACATCAATGTTTACAACAGAACAATTCACAATAGCAGACTTATGGAACAAAACTAGATGCCTATCAAGAGATGAATGGATAAAGAAACTGTGGCATATATACTATACCCAATGGAATATAAATCAGCTATAAAACGAATGAATTTATGATATTTTCCAGAAAATGAATGGATATGGAGACTAACATGCTAAGGGAAATAAACCAATCCCAAAAGACGAAAGGTTAGATTTTTATCTGTTACATGAATGTTAACACAAAATAAGGTGGGAGGAGGAGAAGAATAGAAGTTCAGTGGATTAGACAAAGAGGAATGAAGGGGTGGGAAGGGGATAGAAATAGAAAAGACAGTGGAATGAATCTGGCATTATCTCATATGTTCACATATGTATAGAACACAGTGAAACTCACAATTGTGTACATCTGCAAGACTGAGATCCTAATTAGAAAGAGATAAAAACCATGCTTGTATAAATATACCAAAGTAAATTCTACTGTCTTGCATAATTAAAACAGAACCAATAAAAGAAAAAGAAAAATGATCAAGATGGTCAGAGTATAAACTTGAATAAAGGGAGAGTTTGTTTTTCATATGGAAATAATTGTTCACAGCTTTGAATGACAGCCTGAACAGAATAATAACTACCAATGAGATAGAAGAAGTAATGAAAAGTCTTCAAACAAAGAATAGCCCAGAGTCAGATGGATTCTTATCTGAATTCTACCAGAATTTCAAAGAAGAAATAATGCTAATGGTCCTCAAATTATTCCACAAAATAGAAAGGGATGGAACACTTCCAAATTTATTCTATAAAGCCACTATCATCCTCATACTACAACCAGATAAAGACACATCAAGGAAAGAAAACTACAGGCCAATTACCCTGATGAACTAAGATGAAAAAATTCTTAATAAAATATTAGCTAATCATATTCAATCATATATTGTGAAGATTTACACACCAATACCAAGTTGATTTTTATGCCAATCTTGCAAGGATGTCTTAACATTCACGAATCAATACGTAATTAGCATATACATCACCTCCTGTACAATGTTTCTCAAGACCTCAGGGGGATCAGATCTCAAACAAACAATAGAACTTCTGAGATAATTAGATGTGTTTTCTTTCAGCCATTTCAGGCACCCAAAGCCGAGAAGGGTTTATATCAAAGATATTTGTTAGAGCGTTAAAATTTTTTGTAAACTCCAAGAAATTTCATAGGGGCTCCACAATGTTTTTGAGAAATATTTGTCACAATAAACATTTCCAACTTGACTGAAGGGAACAGAAATAGTATCAAATGAGAAAGGCTCCCAAAAATGCTACACTGATAAGCTAACTTAAAACACCTTTTAGATGAAAATATGTTTATGCATTTTATGAGAGGGAAGAAATTTGGAAGTTGGAGCCAAGGGACAAGAGGTTGTGAGAGCCAAATTGCTTCAATTTTCCAAACCTTTAAACCTACTCCCAAAATTTCTAAACTTTGCCTTTCTTGATTTCATAATTGCTATATACTCTGTATCTCAAATCTCCTTTTTGAATAGGAATGTCTCCAGTATTTATTCTAAACTTATATCATCAGTATATGTTGGATATATTTCAGACATGTGTTTTGTCTCTTTAGTTTCGTGGATTTACAAATACAGGTTCTATGATTAGAGAACAACACATAAGTAGTCTGATCCACATTTGGATCTCATTGAAGTGTTTTGGTTCTGGGGGTCAGGGTGTAGCTCAGTGTTAGAGTGCTCTTCTATCAAGAGTGAAATCTTTAGTTCAAATGATGGCAATTAAAAAATATTCTGGACTTCAGGAACATGCTATAAAAATAAGACTTTGGGGGAAATTGAGAATGTGTCAATTTATTTAGTGAGTCAGAAGGACAGAATAATTTTGTAGCCATAGAATCTATCCTTTGTGTTTTCCTTTATTAACAATTTCTAGTCTAGGGCATTTGCTCTCTTTCAGGGTTAATGTGGGGAAGTCTATTAGTTGTCCCTCCACCAAGCAGTTTGTGTAATGCCTGAAGTGCTTTTTAGTTTCCTTTTTATCAGTTAACCCCCAATACTTTTTGGTCCATTAAAGCTGTGTTCTCTCAAAAATTCTTTTCACGTGACTTGTCATATCACTCTTTTTGTAATTGTCTCTTAATTTTTGTCCCAAATTAAAATGTAAGTTCCTTAAAGGCTGAGAATCTGATTTATTTGCTTATTAATATATATTAACCTGCTGGCACACAGTAGATGCATAAGTATTTTAAAATGTGTTAATGAGAGTAATTTTTGAATAAGCCACATCAGAATTTGGCTCCCATGAGGAGGGAACTTCAGGGAGAAAAAAAGAAAAAAAAGATTTGTCCAAAGATTTTTCACAGAGGTGCAATTTTATTACTCTCTAGTGAGAACAATGTTAAATGTCAAAAGAAGTAGGAAAGGACTTTTATATATTTTACTGTCATGTTTATATTGTGTAGAAGAGTATGTGATTCATTTGTTGCATAATAAATATTTGTTGAATTGATAAATAAATGGATAGAATTAAAAATAATTTTCATGCTATCTTTTTCATGGTCAATTACTCTTTGTCTTACTAGCTTTCTGATTTTCTTTAAAAGGGACCATGATTTATTTAAGTAGTGAGAAATGAATTAGGGTACAATTTGTGTACTTACATGAATGAATTGCAACATGTATGTCCAAATACCTGATACATTTGTTCAAGGTCCCCTCTCTACAATGAATCAATGAAGAACCAGGACGAGATGTAAGAGCTCATTCAGCATTCTCATTCAGACCCTTTAGTCACCCCCAGAGACCCAGGAACATAGCCTAGTGTGATTATGAGGTCATGTCATTTCATCCCAGGTCCCCCTTCCAGATCACCTCTATGGTCAGGGTCTCTTCAGCATTCTTTTTTCCATTTATGTGTGCAACTCTTCTAAGTTCTTTTACACCCTTTTCTAGCTGATTTCTGACAATCAGCCACCGGAAGGACTCCACCAGCTTCCTGATTAAAGAAGACAAGAAAGGTACAGTAAATACTCAACTATTTAATTTCCATACAACCTTGAGATTCATTTGCCTTTCCATTTATACATACTTTATTATTGTGGCAGTGTAATTTCTAACCAAATCTTCCTTTTCCACTGGACTTGTCTTCCACTAAGATGAGGGACATGTCTGTCCATTAATGTGTGAAAATAATTGTAGAGATCAGTAAACAAGGATCAAATGGTATAAATCATCCATTTGCATTCCAATTTTTTGATATATAATTTTTATCTATAATTCACATATCATAATGTTTTTGTAGGACCCATGTCAGTGAACATCATACTCAATGGTGAAAGACTAAAAGATTTTTCTCAGAGATCAGAAATAAGGCAAGCATGCCCACTTTCACCACTTATTTTCAACATAGAACTAAAAATTATAGATGGATTAATTAGGCAAGAAAAAGAAATAAAAGGCATCTATATGAAAAAGGAGAAAGTAAAATTATCTGTTTGCAGATGATATGGTCTTCAATGTAAAAAATCCTGAAGATTCCAGAAAAAAAGATATTTTAGCTAATGAATAGAAAATGCAGCCAAATAGCATAATACAAAGTCAACATAGAAGGTCAGTTGTATTCATATACACTAATAATGAACAATGTGAAAAGATAATTACAATTGTTGGTTGGTCTTTAAATCACAGTGGCAAAAAAAAATTGAATAAAATAACATTTATCATTGGTAGGACTGCAGATTGGTAAAATCACTTTAGAAAGCAGTTTGGAGATTTCTCAAAAGACTAGGAATGGGACCACCACATGACTCAGCTGTTCCAGACTTAGGAAATTTATGCCAAAACCCCCAAGTCAGTATACTCTAGTGATACATGAATTTCAATGTTTGTAGGAGTGCAATTCACAATAGCCAAGTTATAAAACCATTGTTAGTGTCCATCAACAGATGAACAGATAAAGAAAATATGGTATATACACACATAGAGTTTTATGCAGCCATAAAGAAGAATGAAATTATCTTATTTGCTGGTAAATAAATGGAACTGAAAAGCATAATGCTAAGTGAAATAAGCCAGACTCAGAAATCCAAAGATTGAATGTTTTCTTTCATAGGTGAAAGGTAAAGAGAAAAAAAGGGAAAAATAAAAGGAGCTCATGAGAATAGAAGGGAGAACAGTATAGCAGAGTAAGACAGGTAAGAATGAGAGATGCCAAGAAGAGATGCTGGGCATTGAAATCAACCAAAGTGTGCTATGTCCATGTATAAACAAATCACAATGAGCTCCATGTTTATATATGATCATACTGCACCAATTAAAAAAATAAACATGTAGAAGAGAAACCATAAGGAAGACAATCAGAGGGAGTGAGAGGGTAGGCAAAAGGGAGGTAAGGGAAAATAAGACATAGGAAATTATATTATGTGCATTTATGAGTATGTCACAATGAACTCCACTATTATGTATTATTATACTGCACTCATAAAAGTATAATAAAATGTTTTATTTTTTGTATTACAATTATTTCATGACAATTTTCTGCCTATTATACAAAAATGGTGATGCATAGTGCCAACCACCATTCAAATTGCCATCCTATTTCCTCTCTTGCACCTTGGATGGCACAAGGGGTGTTAATAGGGACCAATATTGGAACCAAAAACATACCCAGTGACATAGCTCTTCTGTTATCACCTTGGCCTCTCTTGTAAATAACATGGAGATTGTTCATACCTGGAAGGCAAGAGGAGGACAAGCAAGGGTACAGACATAGCCAGATGTAGTGTGTGCCAGCTTCTAATGGCAAAAGCCAGTCCTCCAAGGAACATCTGCCCAATACTGTAGGAAGACATCATCAGGACTATTCCTACAGACTTCCTTTTGGATGTTGTCCATTCTGACACTGGAATAAAATATGTACATAATTGTCATTCCAGGCAAAGGGTAATTTCACAGTCAATTCAGGCATGGAGAAAATGAAAGTCTTAAATTATTGACTTACTGAGACAAAAAGCATTTATCATAATAGTCATGACACTCAACCCAGCCCAGAAGCGTAATATGCAGTAAATGGGGAAGGTGGGGGCGAAGGCTGCCGCGGTGTCAACGATGCCCAGCTGGAGTAAGCACCACAGGTAGACCACCTTCCGCCCAAACCTAAGAAAGATCGGAACAGGTAAGCTTATTTCAGAACAAAAGTAATATGTGGAAAACAAGAAAAGATAAAATAACTTGAGATTTAGGGTAAAATGTTTAACAAGTAGGACATTGTACTTGTGGTCTAGCGGAATTATAATACTAGTCAACAATGAAAATCACAGATGTAAGCATCCCTGCTAATCTTAGAATGATGTCAGAATGCACAGAAAAGCACATGGCATAAGAGGATCTTGATGCCACGTGGAACCATATCAAGAGGAGGAAATAGGGGAGGTCATAAAAAATGTTTGTTTTAAAAACGTTAATTTAGGAAAGTGGATTTGTGTGTCATGTTCAGAGTGCTGAGGAGTGAAATCAAGAGATCCATAGTTGGATGTTTGCAATCTTTAGGTAAATGCTGAAGGATTTGAAAGGAAGTGTGGGAAGACAATACATCAAAGTTGCAGATAGATGACATAATCAATACTCTGGGCCATGTCAGTGTTCAAAGGCTTTGGGAAGTGTGTTTCAGAAGATGACCTGGCAACTGTTCCCTTTAGCACAGGAACTCATAGGAGGTCCACAGAGGAGAGACAGAGAATAAGAAGCAGAAGGACATATCACACAAAAAAGAACAGGGAAATATTTGTGTCATGGAGCTCCAGGGAAGAGTCTCATTCTGGAGTTAACTTGGACAAAGTTCCATGAGCTGATGCAAAGTTTTCAGAAATGTTAATTTTTATGGTTTAGATGTGGTGTCTTCCAAAATCTCACATGTGAGACAATGCAAGAAGGCTTGGAGAAGAAATGACTAATTAAACTAATCAGTGAGTTAATCCATGGTGGGATTAACTGAGTGCTAAATGGAGGCAGGTGGAGTGTAGCTGGAGGAAGTGGTTTATTGGAGTCACAGTTATGATGAATATATTTGCATCTGGTGACAGCAGTCTCTCTCTGCTTCCTGGTTGCCATGAGAGATGCTTCCCTCTGCCACACTCTCCCACCATCATATTCTGCCTTGCCTCCAGCTTCAAGGAATGGAGCTGTCTTTCCATGGTCTAAGGACCTCTAAAACGGTGAGCTCTCAAATAAACTTTTCTTCCTCTACAGTTGTTCTGATTGGGTCCTTTACTCCCAGCAGTGAAAAAGCTGACTAGGACATTACTATCTGGATAAAATTTTAGTTTTGAACATTTTCCCTGTAACTTTTGTTACTTTAGCAGACTAAGTCATTAAAAGTCTTATGAATTATGTTACCTTCTGTAACAAAATGTAGGTTCTTGCCACATACATTGTGTTACTAAACTTGAATGAGAGAATTTAAGATAGAACTGTCTTTTTATGAGCCATGGTTGAGGATGAAACAATCTCTGGAAAATTGAGAAATGAAAATAAAATCAGTACAACAAATAAATTCTTGTGATAATGGTTACAGAGCTTGAGTGGAAGGGATGGTCAGTTAGAGGACAGGATCTTTTAAAAGAGATACTCTGTTGGTGGCTACATGGCTTTATACTTTTGCCAAAACCCCTAAAACCATGTAACACCAAGATTGTGTCCTGTTGTAAACCATGGGCTTTAGTCAATACCATATAAATATTGGTCTATCACATATAATAAACTCATTACACTAATGTAGGTTGCTAAGAATATGTGAGGTTGTTTGTGGGAGGGGGTATTGGGAACTCTATGTACTTTGGACACAATATTTCTGTAAACCTAAAACTGATGCAAAATTTTAAAGCTCATTGCCAGGCATGGTGGTGAATCAGGAGGCTGAGGTAGAATCAGAAGTTAAAGGTCAGCCTCACCTGAGGAAAACCCTGTTTCAATAGATAGGTGTGGTTTTAGGGATGCCTTGGGAATCAAAGAAACAAACACTGGAAAATATAATAGGGAAAAGTGTTGGGAGCTTATCATGAGGAGCTCTGGGTTACTTTGAAACAAAAGACTACATACATGAAAATATAAGTAGACCTAAAAGAACTTAGCGTTGAATGATAAATGTAATAAAGAGATTAGAGAAAAAGATACATCTTATATAGATTTGAAAACTATCATACTCAAAAAACATCACATATTTCATAGCATGTAGAAAGAGAAATAGTAAGCATGTGAGACATTTCTCTGTTGTGATAGATGGGAATGGAGATTAATGGGAATACACAAGGAAAAGGATCTTTGCCGAAACCAATAAGAACATTGTAAATGAGAAGAATGACATTATCCTCGAGTAAAAGGAAGACAACAACACCTGTTCAGTTACAGTGAAGTAGAATGGTGCACATGGTGAGTTATTGCTTTAGGCCAGTTTAAACTATTTTGTATCACTGTGCTTACTGATTTTTTTTTCCTATCCTCACTCCTCTAACTATAAAAATATTTGTATGATAGCAAATTTCAAGATATTCACAGCCTTGAACTTTTCTATGGCCCAAATGTACGTGTACAACTAGATACCTGAATCTCCATATATATGTCCATTATGGTTTAGATGTGAACAGATGTGAGCTGTTCCTAAAAATTGATGTGTGTGAGACAACTCAAGAAAGTTCAGAGGCGAAGTGATTGGATTATGAGAATATTAACCAATTGGTGCATAAATCCAGTTGAATGGATTAACTGAGTGGTAACTATAGTTGAGTAGCATGTGGCTAGAAGAGGTAGGTCAC
The DNA here is from genome assembly GCF_047511675.1 of Marmota flaviventris. Taxonomy (NCBI): domain Eukaryota; kingdom Metazoa; phylum Chordata; class Mammalia; order Rodentia; family Sciuridae; genus Marmota; species Marmota flaviventris. The sequence goes on along the minus strand of NC_092506.1, from coordinate 9,471,070 downwards.
TGGTGGTATGCCTTTTTATAGTTTGTCTTGATAAGGAGAGTTTCTCTCTCTCTCTCTCTCTCTCTCTCTCTCTCTCTCTCTCTCTCTCTCTCTCTTTCTTTCTCTCTCCACCCCTTTTGTGCCATGTTCCTGGCTAATACTTTCCTCCACCATATTTTTTACCATGATACTTCAAGGAATAGAGTCAGGCACCTATGCACTGAGACTTCTGAAATTGTGAGCCCCAAGATAAACATTTATCCTCTAAATTTGATTTTGTTGGCTCTTTTAGTCACAGTACTAAAAAAGCGGACGGACACAATGCAAAATAGCTCCCACTCAGCAAGTCCAAAACAGATTTCTTGATTTTCTCCACCAACATTTCTCCACTTCTCTAATTCTCTTCCATCTTCTATAGTGGCATTAAGTCTAGAGTTTAGTCAATTTTTCAGGCCAGAAGCTTATATCCTCTTTGATACTTCCATTTCTCTTACTAACAGCTCTACAATAGTGGAAAATAATCTTAATCTCCAGAAGGTCTTGATGTCTCTACTTCTAAAACATTCCCCAAATCTAGCTCCATCTTTCCATCTCCATGATATCTACTTCTTTTAGACTCCTATCATCTTTACTCTGGGCTACTTCAATAGGCTGACAGATGGTCTTTGTTACCACTCAGTGCAGAAATAAGGCATTTAAAAGGCAAAGTTATAAAATTCCCATTTGTGGGGACAAGTGCATGGAGTACTGCATACATGGCATAAATTAAGGGCATCTGAGTAGCAGGCCACTCCCCTCGTGCTAGGCATGTGAGTGGTAGACTGTTACCCTGTAAGCACAGCTCTGGGTGTGAGGCCATGGGTGTGAGGCCTGTGCTTGCTCCACGGCCCACTCCTCAATTGGTTGCTGCAAGGACAGTTATCAGAATTTGCATTGGTATCTACCTGTAATCTGCTTAGCTATTGCCCTATTATAAATACGTGGTAACTGTGCAATAAAATCAGACCTGCTTCCTGCTTGGCCTCCGGAGAACTTGTTTAGGGACTCCACAGCCACACACTCCTCTACCCAGTTTTGTGGACCTCCTTGCTGGACAAGAGAGAGCCCACACACCCATTAAATTTAAAGGCTGGAAATTGCCACAAGAATAACTTGGATAGAGGTACCACTAAATAGGGAATCAGAGAAGAGACTTTTCAGAAGGTAAGAAGATTTGAATCTGAGAACCTAGAAGTTGGGCTGAACAGTGTACAGGGAAAAGCATTATAGGCAGAATAAATAGAAAATGCAAATGCCACGTGGTAGAATCCAGCTAGATGTTCTGAAGACTATCAGAGAATGGAGAAGTGGGTAGATAAGGTGAGGAAGGGAGGCTGGGGCCATATGACAGAATGGCAAGACTTGATAAGAAACTCAGAGTTTTATTCTATGTATGACAGAAAATCACTGGCTATTTCCTGGGTAAGAAAGGCAGAAAATTTTCAAGCTTGAGAAGACACTGGTCAACATAGTGTGTGGATGAAATATGGATTATTAATGCATGTCAAATGCTAGCTGCAAATGTGAGCTACACATACTCTAAAGTGTTCTAAGAGACTGGGTGGTTATTTGTCAGAAATGCAGAGGTCCTTTCATTTGATAGGGGGGTTGAACTCCATAATTTCTGGTACTAGAAGCAGGGAGAGGTGAGGGGGAGTAGAAGGAAGTTGAATAATTGGCACCAAAGCCCAAATGTATGGCAGTAATTAATTCTAAGTTCTACAGCAAAGCAGGCAACTATAGTTCACATAAACTATAGTATATTTTATGAATCACTAGAAGAGAGGAGCTTCAAAGCTGCAAACCAAAATAATCATAAAGAGACAGAAATGCTTATTACCCAGATTTTATTGGTATATAAGGTATACATAAAATGAAATATCACATAGTATTTCATAATACAATTATTATGTGTTTATAGACATTTTTAAATGTTTAAGGTGATGGAAATATTAACCACATTGTCGTGGTAATTACACACTGTTTGTATGTATTTAATGTATATAAATACACCAAATTAATGTACTCCATAAATTTGTGAAATAAAATAATTACTAAAGTAAGTTTCTATACTGCTTTCCATTATTTACTACTTTAGATCTGAAAGGGCCATCTTACAAATCTCTGTCATGAGTATTGAAGTTAATCTTTTTACGACTGATCTCCTAGCTGCTACTATTGCCTTCTATCAAATTATACTCCTAATTCAATAGTCACATCTCTACCATTGTTACATCCCTTATTAAGCATTTCATTTACAAGTTTAATTATTCTCACAAGACCACTCTATTTAACCAGTTCTAAATCAATAGAACATCAGTCTCATGAAGAAGTTGTTCTCAGACATTCTTCTGGACACCATTCTCAACAAAGATATCTAAGATCATGAATTTTAATACCATATATTAGCCTGTATGCTTTGATCTTCATGGAACTTGAAATCATGTATTATGCAGTCCTGGGTTATGTAATATTGCCCCTGTTATTGCATGTGGCAGTAGTTTGTTCTTTCTTGTGGCTCAATAGAAATTTATATGAATATAATACATTTTTATTCTGCTATTTATGGATAGTAACCTGAATCTATGCTCAAAGAAAACTTACTTATTCATATTTTTCATTTAACTCTTTTGATAATTCATTCTCCAGTACAAATTGGTAGTATAGAGACCTGAAAACTAGAGGGAAATGAATTCTCTGATCTAGAAATCCATACAGGCATCATTTATTTGTTGTATGCTCAAAGTCACAATTTTGAACTGAGAATACTAGATGGCTTTCAGAATCAGCACTCCCATCAGTGTTCTTGTAGGAGACATGCGTGGATGAGAGCCATGGTTGACTGCCTTCTGTAGCTCTGCCAGGGTGCTAGAAGCCACAAACTTCTCACCTCCAAGTTTCATCCTCCTAACTTCTTAATAATTAACTTTTCTGGTTACAAATGTTACCTATTAAAGTCATTTCACAAGGACCAGCATCCAGGTTACAGGTCCAGTGACTTACCATCCCATCAGGGACACAGTGCTACTCAATCCTCAGATTCAGATTTTATAATGTTGATTACCTCTGTATGTGTGCCTACACTGCATGTGTGAAATGATGACCAGTATAAAAGTATCTATGCTCATTTATCTTACAGGGTCTAGGTGGTTCAGAATATTGCCAAGACCAGGAACATACTTTTAAACATGCAAGTGCCTTCTCCCTGAAATCTCCTTTCCTTGCCTTTGTTGAACTAACTGTTACTCATACACCTCACATTCTGGATTTGCTCTGCAAATTGCTCCCTGAAACTAATATGATTGACATACCCTTTTCTGTCCTCCTTAATGCAGAACAATGAATTTTTCACAACAAGTTTTAACTTCCAGTGTATATGTATTAAGTGCTAATACTTAGTTTCCTGGAGTCAGAAAGTGAGTCCAGTACACAGTTCAGTGCAAAACACAGAGAACTCGTCAAGATTTCTTAAATAAAGAAATAAGTATGTACTGAATACTTAATTTTACCAACAGTCCAAAAGAAAATGAGGTGACACTCACCTGTCTGAAAGAAGGCTATATATCAGACTTCCCAACAGTGACCCAGTCATAAACAGAGTTTGAACCACTGATTTTAATGACTGGGATTCACAAACCAGGTCCCACTGGAGGGAAATAAAAAAGCACAGTGGAGTTTTAGAAGGTTTGGAGCCTTTGAAATCTTTTCAGTCAGTGAAACAGAGTGCAAACTCCCATATATGATCTCTGCTTTGTGGATCCTGCCCCGATCTCCAGCTTCACCTACAGTCACTCTCCCCTGGTCGCCCCTCCTCCACTTATTTTAGCCCTTCAAGTGCACTTGCCTCTCTCTTGCCTCATAACCTTCCAATATTCTGCACCTTTTTTCTGCATGACTTTATTCATTTTTACCTTCAGGTCACCAACTCTCTTTATTCCATTAACTTATACAGATTCTTTAGCTACTACAATTAAAACATATAAAAACACAGTTACCAAAAATTTTAAAACTATAACTTTTTTTCTCATCATGTAAGTGGTATAAGGACCCTGCCTTTGACTTTTCTTAGCAGTCCATACTTCAACTACGACAATATCTCTCATCCTTGGCCACATATTGAATCACTTAAAGGACATCAAAAACACTAGTGTTTGGATTCTATGCCCAGAGATTCTGATTTATTTGCTCTCAGGGTCAGTTTTTCAGCACTGAGAACCACTGACTTAGTATAACATTTGATCACTTTTAAAATTAAAGATCTTTCTCACTAGATTAAATGATAATTATAGGTATATGTTTTGTTTGTTCAGTTCATTAACTCCAATACTGTACATTCTCCACAGCATCAAAGAGTAAGTAGATAAGCAATTTCTACCTGCAGAAGGACTAAATGTATAAAGCAAGCTTCTTCTTGGTATTACCTCCAAACTCTTTGATCATACAAACAGTATATTTGGATGAGGCACCTTACCTCAGTTATGATGGTGGAGGGAAAGTAGCTTCTGTCATACACCCATCCATCCACACAGGGCTCTGTGTCTGGCTCAGTTTTGTTGGCGACAGTTTCATTCAGGTGAAGAAGATGCCACTGGGGATGGATGAAGCGATGACACTTCTCTGGTTTTAGGTTTGAGTCCAGGGGAATGGAGATCCTCAGGAGGGCATCTTGGCTGAGAGTTCTGGTGACATTACCAGAGACAGTGTCATTGTCCAGAATCTGGACCCAGCAGCGATGATCAGGAATTGCTGCAGTGAAGTTCTCCAGTACAATATGTGGGTATGTTAGGAGGTTGATGACACAAAAGAGAACTAGCTGAAAGATTTGGAATCTCCCCAGGCCTCCAGCTTGATCCAGGAGCTCATCAAAAGACATTTAGGCTGAACAGGGGATCACCTGAAGGAATCACTTTATGAAGGTAAATTCAGAAGGAGAAAATGCTTTCTTTTCCAAGACCTATAATGTGTTGATCCTCATTCAACTTTCCCCTTGTTGGGCTGTGACTCACTGCTGCAGAATAATGGGTTTAGACAGGCAGATAGTTTCAATAAAGTTACAGAAATATTTGACAAAGAGACTTCTACTTGCTGGCAACTGAACGCTGCTTAAAAGACTACTCTGTGAATGATTCTGATCTTTGAGCTTTCTGAGAAGTCAACAGTGGACTTTCAGCGGGTGTAATGTCCACATGACCCGAAATATACCTTTCAATGATCTGTCCTTTTTAGAAAAGGAATGTTGGAATCTCAAAAGTAAAAAGCTTTCTGATATTACTGTGTAAAGAATAGAGCATGGCTTTTCTTAGGACTGACTTTTCACTAGAAGTTACTGATAAATATTCTTGGTTAAAATAATGGAAAGAGGGATATTGAATGTAAATGCTGACTATTGGTAACTGAAATTATGTTTCAGTTTAAATAGTGACTGATTTTAAAGTTTTTGAAATATGGAAACAAATATAATGGACAGAGAGGAAGAAAACAGAACTTTTATGCCATAGTTTATTTTATCAGATTTATTAATTTATTCAAATAGCATTTTGGCCTTTTATATCAATATATTTGTGTACTTAATTACAAATTTGGAAATAGTATGAGTTTGCTGTTATAAGGTCTTATGTTCTGGTTAGTGAGAGATAGACACATAAACTATTTCACAGAAAATGTTTAATTATTCCTTGGTAGAACGGGACAGGAGAGTCATCCCTCTAGAAGTAGAACTTTGAACTTGTGAAGAAGAATTCCTGAGACAATAAATGATTAAAAGGACAGTTTCTGAACAAGAAAGTACATAATTATAAGTAACTAATTATATAAAAAGGTTTGACATAACTATATTTGCAGGATATTCCAAAGAACATGCAGGGTAATAATGAAAGAAGTTGGACTGGTTGAACAAAACCAAAACAAGCAACCAAACAGAATATCTGGAATTAATTATGCAAACTAGAGGGTTTTATTCTTTAACTTTAAATCCATCACCTGTGCAACATCTTAAAATGCAGATTTCTGTCCAGGATGCACAAATTTTTACAGGAAAAGACTTTTTGAGAATTTAAATGAAATGTTTTTAAGTCATACATAAAAGCATTAAAATGTGCATATTTTGGGTACCCTTTTATGTTTTGACACATTATACATTGTGTAGTATTTTAATATGGCCAAACATCTGTTTCCTTAAACATTTACCATTTATTTAATTTAAAATATTTTTAGGCCCAGCGGCCCTCCTGCGTGGTAGACAGACCACCCCAACTGGAGGAGGAGCCCAGCCTCCTGCCTGCAGGGTAGGCACACCAGATGACCTGGAGAAGGGGCCCAGCAGCCCTCCTGCGCAGTAGTCAGAACACCCCAACTGGAGGAGGGGCCTAGCTGCGGCCTGCGAGGTAGGCAGACCATGGGACCCGGAGAAGGGGCCCAGTGGCCCACCTGCATGGTAGTCAGACCACCCCAACTGGAGGAGGAGCCCAGCCTCCTGCCTGAAAGGTAGGCACACCAGACGACCTGAAGAAGGGGCCCAGTGGCCTGCCTGCACCATAGATAGACCGTTCCAACTGGAGGAGGATCCCAGCCGCCCGCCTGCATGGTAGGCAGAGCAAGCAGCCCGGAGAGGGGGCACAGCCACCTGCCTGCCTGGTAGACAGACCACCCCAACTGGAGGAGGGGCCCAGCAGCCCGCCTGTGCAGTAGACAGACCACCCCAACTGGAGGAGGGAAATGGATGGCATTAGAGCAGATTATGCTAAGTGAAGCTAGCCAATCCCTAAAAAACAAATGCCAAATTTCTTCTTTGATATAAGGAGAGCAACTAAGAACAGAGCAGGGAGGAAGAGCATGAGAAGAGGATTAACATTAAAGGAGAGATGGAAGAAGAGAGATGGAAGGGAAAGGGAGAGAGAAAGGAAATTGCATGGAAATGCAATTTGTTATACAAAATTTGTTATACAAAATTACATATAAGAGAAAGGGAGAGAAATGAATTACAGTAGATGGGGTAGAGAGAGAAGATGGGAGGGGAGGGGAGCGGGGGGGGATAATAGAGGATAGGAAAGGCAACAGAACACAACAGACACTAGTATGGCAGTATGTAAAAAAGTGGATGTGTAACCAATGTGATTTTGCAATCTGTATATGGGGTAAAAATGGGAGTTCATAACCCACTTGAATCAAATATATGAAATATGATATGTCAAGAGCTTTGTAATGTTTTTAACAACTAATAATAAAAATTTAAAAAATATATTTTTAGTTGTGATGGACACAATACTTTTTGTTTATGTAGGTTTTTTAAATGTGGTACTGGGCATCAACCCCAGTGCCTCACACTTGCTAGACATGTGCTCTACCACTAAGCCAGAGCTCCATCCCTTTAATTTCTTTCATGGTGAAAACTATCAAAATTATTATTATAACTTTTAAAAATGTACTGCACATTATTGTGAGCTATAGTCTCCCCACTGTAAAATAGCACACCAATATTTTATGCTCCCATCCAACTGTCATTTTGTACACATTGATCAAACTTTTGCCATCTGTCCACTATATTCTCCCAACCTTTTGGCAACATCATTATACTCTGAATTTCTAAGATTCTACATTTGTATGATATGCAATACTTGAGCCTGTTTTATTTCACTTGACATATAGACCTCCAAATCCATGCATGTTGTTGCAAATGACAGGATTTTGTTTCTGTTTTTCATTCCACTAGCTTCTAGGCTCTTTCATTTAAAAAATTCAAATTTTTAAGTGCCTTATACTTATACATTGTAGTGGAGTTTATTATGACATATTCATACTTGCATGAAATGTAATTTGCTCCATTTCAATCCCCATTACTCCACATTCCATTGCCTCCCCTCCTCCACCTTGCAACTCCTCCTCCTTCTCATTCTTCTTTATGAATATATATGTATACATATGAATAAATATTTTCTTTATATATTCATTCATCTATGAAGTCCTAGCTTGTTTCCACTTCTTAGCTATTGTGAATAGGGCTGCAATGAACATCAGCACACAGGTATCTTTTTCCACAATGACTTCATGTTCTTTGGGTATATTCTCAGTAGTAGAATTACTGGATCATATGGCTTCCCTTTTCAATTAAAAAAAATTGTTTTTATTAGTGCATTATACTTACATATAATAGTGGAATTCATTTTCACAGAACCATAGATGCATAGAAAATAATTTGCTCCTTTTCAGTCCCTACTACCACTTCTTTTCTTTTCTTCCACTGTCCCGTATTCCCCTTCCTTTGTTCTACTGGTCTTTCTTTGATTAATTTATTGTTTTTAATGGATGTTTTATAGGTATATATAAAAGAAAACTCTACTGTGTTGTATTAAATTTTTTTTTGCGGGGGGGTACTGAGGATTGGACCCAGAGGTATTTAAACACTGAGCCACATTTCCAGACCTTTTAAAAATATTTTATTTAGAGACAGAGTCTCACTGAGTTGGCTTTGGACACTCAATCCTTTTTCTTCAGCTTCCTGAGTTTCTGGGATTAAAGGGGTGTGCCACCATGCTCAGCCACTGTGATGTATTCAAATTTAGATACATAGAATAATGTGGTCCATTTTATTCCACAGTCTCTTACTTTTTCTCTCTTTTCCTTTCCCTTCTCTCCTTTTATACTACTCCACTCTCTTGCATTTTATTTTCAAGTAACTGCCCTCCACCTATCTTTTTCTCTTATTTTGCTTTAGCTTCTGCATGTGAAGGAAAATATTCAACCTTTGACATTATGAGTCTAACTTATTTCACTTAGTGTTATGTTCTCCAATTCAATTCATTTCCCAGCAAATGCCATTATCTCAGTCTTCTTCATGGTTGAGTAAAACTCCATTGTGTATATATGGCATATCCTATTTTTTCATTCATTTATTAATGAGTATCTGGGCTGGGCCCATAACTTGGTTATTAGTGAATGGCACTGCTATAAATATTGATGTGATGTTCTTGTTTCACTGTAATGGCCTTATTTATTTATTTATTTATTTTTCATGTCCAACAAGAAACAGGATAGCTGGGTCATAGGGTTGATCCATTCCTGGGCTTTGAAGAAATCTACAAACTGCATTCCAAAGTGGTTGTACTAGTTTTCAATGCCACCAAAATTTTTGAGTGTACCATTCTTGCCAGCATTTATTATTCTTTGCATTCTCCATGATTGACATTCTAAATTGAGTGAGATAAAGTCTCAGTATTACTTTGATGTCCATTTCCGTGATTGCTAGAGATATTGAGTATTTTTTTCATGTATTTGTTGATTTTTATATTTTTTCTTTTGAGAAATATCTGGTTAGTTCTTCTGCCCACTTGTTGACTGTGTTTTTTCCTTTTTGTTAAGTATTTTGAGTTTTTTATATATTCTGGACATTAATCCCTCTATGAGGAGTAGCTGGTAAAGATTTCTGTAGGCTTTCTTTTCATTCACTTAATTGTTCCCTTTATTGTGCATAAGATTTTTAATTTGATGCCATCCCACTTATTCATTCTTGGATTTTTTTGAGCTTTAGGGTTTTGCTAAGGAAGGTGGTGCCTGCTCCAATACATTGGAGTGGTGACTTTATGTTTTCCTCCAACAGTTGCATTTTCTAGTCTAATTCCTAGGTATCAGATCCACTTTGAGTTGACTTTTGTCAGGGTGAAAAACAAGCATCTACTTTCATTCTTGTACATATGAATATACAGTTTTCATTAGCAACATTTGTTCAAAAGATCATCATTTCTCCAACATAAGTTTTTAGCACCTTTTTGAGTATCAGATTGCTATATAGCTATGCGGTTTTGTCTTTATATCTTCTATTCTGTTCTATTGATGTTTTAGTTACTTTTTTTGCTGCTGTGAATAAAAGACTTGACAAGATCAATTGTAGAAGAGGAAAAGTTTATTTAGGACTCATAGTTTTAGAAGTCTCAATCCATAGATAGCAAGGTCTGGTTCTCAGGGCTCCATGTGAAGCAGAACATCATGGTGAAAGAGTGTTATGGAGGGAAGCAGTTCACATGATAATCAGTAAGCAGAGAGAGACTCCACTTGCCAGGCAAAATATATACCCCAAAGGCATACCCCCAATGACCCACCTACTCAAGCCACACCCTACCTGTTTCCATTTTCACTCAGGTAGTCACTTCAGGGGATTAACCCACTAACTGGGTTGAGGCTCTCATACCTTAGTCATTTTTCCTCTAAACATGCTTGCATTGTCTTACACACAAGCTTCTGGGGGACAACTAATATTTAAACAATAACATTTCACAAATGTCCCACAAAAGCTCATGTTCATCTCATTATGGAAAATACATTTAGTCCATTTCCAAGAGTTCCCATAGGCTGAACAGTTCAAGCTGCCCAAAAGTTTATATTAAAAAAATCTCCTCTGAGACTCAGGGTAAGCTCATATCATGAGCTCCTGTAAAAATTTAAAAGCAATGTACATGCATCCAAAATATAAATGTACAGGGAGTTCAGGAAGTCTAAATCCAGCTAGGAAAACAAGTCCTGTAGTTCCACATCTGGAATCTGGGGCACATAGCATGATGTTCTGTCCAAAGGGCTTGTTTAACTCCAATCTGTGGCCTTCTTGATTGTAGCCCACGTGGCCTTTCTGTTGATTTGACTCACCTTGGTTGCTGCAGTCTTTCTCAATGGATGTTCCATGGTACTGGAATTTCTTATTCTGGAGGGTTGCCACGGCAGCTTTTGTTTCTTCCTCACATATTTATGCATTGCCCTCCTTGCTTGCAGGAACTATGATGCTGCTGCACTTTTTCTGGACTCCCACACCTTAATTTGAAATCTCGATGAAGGCTTCCCTGACCTCCACACTCCACCATGTTACATTCCTGCAGAACTAGGTGGTTGACAGCAAGGTTTGCCACCAACTTGAACATTAGCTAAGCCTCCAAGGACCCTGGCTGTGGCAGCCTCTGAGTGTTTGGGTATATTACTCTGTTGAAAAAAACTCCTAGTTCCCTTTCTGCAAGAAGGGGTCCCCACTGGTCTCTTCTCAAGAGAATTTTTACTTTGACTTTCTTGAGTCTGAGATGGGTATGATCTTGCCATTTTCTGAGATGCTCTATAGCCATCTTTCTTATTGTCTCTGGGAAAAAGTTTTAGCATTTTAGTTAGGTAATGTGTTTCTCAACTGCAACTTCTATAGACTCAGTTTTACTCCCACCTTTCAAGTCAAAGTTTTTCAAATCTTTCTGCTCTGCTTTCTTCTCTTGATTATCACAATAAATGTGGTTAACAGCCACCAGCAACATGTATGCCACTGCTGAAATTCTATGCTTTCTAGATACTTCTTTCACCAGAACTTTTAAATCAGCCTCACAGACTTTGGGCAAAATACAGACAATTTCTCAGACAGAACATAACACAGATTGTCTCTACTACAAATTCCAATATGGTTCTCTTTCTCTGAACCTGTAAGGGTTCCGCGAAATGTCGGAGAAAGAGACCACCAAGTGACCACTCATGCAATTGGCAGAAGGGGATTTATTGAACCCGCATGCTGGGGCTCCGTGCCCACTCAAGAAGGGAAAGCAGCCCAGAGCCCCGAGCAGGGGCTGAGCACTGCTTAAGTACACTTTTTGGGGAGGGCGGAGGGCTTTGTATACATCAGAACAAATCATCATGAGGCACGGGAAAATAGAACAACAACTCCTAAACATGATTAGTTCATTCATTGGCAGGAACAGGTCAGGCTGGAGTGATAGGTCATTCCTAAGGAGGGGGTTACATTTAAACTGATTGGTCCAGGCCCTGCAATGCCTACGTGCGACCACACAGAGCCTTTATTAAACAACCAAATAGTCAGGGGAAATATTTACTGGGCAGTTCCAAGCATTGTCTTAACAGCTACAGAAATTTCAGGTTTTGCAGGTAGCATAGGAACCTAACAATACCTAATCCTTTACATTTTAACTCAGACCTTGCAGCTTAGAAACTTTACAACACCTGGTCTTTTACCCTTTAACTTTTACGCTTTAACTTCAATTTCTTTTACCCTTACATTCCCCACTCCTTTTTCTGACTACTTTTAATCTTAAAAGTAATGCATCACAATTATTGAAGGGTTTCACATTTCATGAGTTGTTTTGCGTTCCCTGGAATCATTTTCAGCATGGCCTCCATTTCAGATTCCACTCAATATTAGACCCCAATTTATCTAACTACACTGACTACCTAAATTAAAATCTGGCTTCATTTCCCCCTCTAATTTGGGAACTCCATACTGCTGTAAGGAAGGGGGGGGGCGAAGAGAATCTTTCTGGCTTCTTCAGGCTGAAAAGGGATGGTGTGGGGCAAGCAGTTTGGAGTCCCTCTTTAAAAATATCGGGTCTATCGTGTGGTCCATGATAAAAGTCCAATTGAGAAGTATTAGGCTGGAGGGCCATTCGAGTGATAGGTGGTCTATAAGAGAAACAAGAATTCATTAATTTACTGGAACCATATTGATGCAACAATAAATGTCACAGCACAGGAATATGCCAATGAGTATAATGGCCAAGACAGAGACTAACAATGTTTTCCACCAGGAAGTACCAAGAACCAGAAGCTAAGATATTGTTTCCACGACAAAGTTGCTGAGGACATGGCTTCTATCTAAGCATGTAAATCTTTAAGGATATTTGTCACCTTGCCAGAAATGTCAGGGATGTAAACACAACAACTAACATTTAGGTTTACAGATGTCCTTTTTACTAGTATGACCTATGTCTAATAGAGAAACCTTTAATTTTGCTACTTAGGGCTGGATAACCATACTAGCAAACACCAAGCCTACCTGTGTAGGTTAGGAATATCTGTGGGCCTTAAACTAAAAACTACTCTGGCAGTTCCTTTTAATAGTTATCAGGCATTCCTGTCTGAGAATCTCTTTTGTAGCCTCTAGTTTACTTATTTTTGGAAGTTACATTTAACTATTATTATCATTTAAAATGTCCAGGAACAGCTGTGCTTTGGCTTTAACTATCTTTGCTAAGTGTTTAAGATGAAGCAAGTCAAACTGACTTTTGTTCTTATCTATTGTCAACAGACAGCTGAGTTTCCCTGGGAGTCCTCGGGGAACTTCATAGCAGCTTCTCAGTTCTGCTAGTGCCATTTACCTTAGGATGGGTCCAGGCCTTGCTTGACCATGTGGCTTCCGTTGGAAGCATCAGGGATGTTTCCCCTTTTCTGATGACCCTTCTCTTCAAAGCAAATGCACCGATTGGCTTTCTGTCCTCCACTGGTCTCATTAATCTCCCTGCTCAGGAGGTTATGTGGCCTAGAGTTGCAGAGCCCTTTGGAGAAGTCCCCTATTCCCTGATTCAGACTGACTCAGAGGGCAAGAGACAAATTTTTAATTTTAAAACTTAATCTTAAACATCCAGCAAATAAGTTAACAGCCTTCTGTTAAGAGCACTGGGCTTTAATGTCTATCTCTCTATCCTGTAGGTGATAACTCCTTATCTTATGTTGACCCAGGTTGTGTTCTTAAAGCAATACCTCTTTAAAACATTAACAGGCAATCCTTAAACCATCTATAAGCAAACTACAAAACAAAACTAACTAGGGTAAAAACATATTTAGCTTACATAATGGCTACCTTGAATTCTGGCAGAGTTATACATCATAATTCCCTATTTGAGATCCTAGTAATCTTGGCAAAAACCTACTTTTGTACATAACTTTAACTGTACTGAAATCTGGCTTACTTCTTTCATAGCCACTTTCACATGTAGTGAGATGGGACAGAGCCTTATCTCAAGTAAGGCAGGGCTCTTTATAAATCTCAAGTACTATAGTTCTGAAGCTGATCATTTTACAAAGTTTACATAAATTGTTGTTCAAGTTTACATGAACATTAGCTAACACAACATAATATCACACCTAAAACATGAATTAAAGGCTGAAAGCTTTTAACATTTTGTAGAAAAGTAGCAAAGTACTTTGGTGTTTTACAATAAAACCTTTACACAGATTAGGCTCTCATTAACTTAAAAATACATTTAAATTGTATCTCAGTGTAAAAAGTAACATGGAACCATACATATCTTATTGATAACAAGTCCAATCGTAGAACACAAATGATATAAACAAATCTCCAACATGTTTTTTTCTTTTAAGCCTAAAATTACCATACAACTTTAGAACACCAGCTTCATACAATGTTCTTTTGAAGCTTCTACCTTACAGACTTGTATACCTGGAAGATATGAACACATTAATAGCACCATAATTATATTGATGTTTTTATATTAACCGAGGTTAGCTTTTAAAGTAACAACATTACAATATTGAAAAATAACAGCTGTTGTTTAACCATAGTTGTATAATCTTTAATTTCTTTAAGATTATTTGCTCAAAAACTTACACACATAACCAACTTACACAAACCTTTTTTATCACTTACTTAAACCTTCTTAATTACTTAATCACATAGACTCTCTTATCCAGAAACACATTTTCCCTCTATTAAATCCATACCTAAAACGTTCTAGTTTTTCTTTTCCATCTGTTAACCTCCTTCTGTTCACACTTTAAAACAATATCTGTAAATTTCTGAATTTAAGCAGATTATTTTATATACATCAACTGTTTACCCAATTTTATAGACATATCTGTTTACCCAATGTAAATTGAACCATTTGAACCACGTGAATCAAAGATATTTGGATCCATTTTTAAATTTTTTAATGAGCGCTCCTCATATGTCAATTGTCATATCACTGCAGGATATATGGACATACACACATCCAGACATACTGACATACAACACATAACACAAGTGTAACACCCTTGTAGCTTTTTCAGATGAAATCTCCATTGCGATGTTTAAAAACTCCACAGTTGATCAGAAATAGAACTGATCAGAAAACATTAACCTGTCTGTGGGATTAAAATCATGAGCTCCAAAAAAAATACAGAATCTAAGAAAAAGCAAGATTCCTAAAAAAAGATGACTGGCCAGTAATTAATAAATACCATATAATTTACTTTTTGGTTGGGGTCTAGTTTGAGTTCAGGT
Source organism: Marmota flaviventris (assembly GCF_047511675.1). Taxonomy (NCBI): domain Eukaryota; kingdom Metazoa; phylum Chordata; class Mammalia; order Rodentia; family Sciuridae; genus Marmota; species Marmota flaviventris. The sequence continues at coordinate 9,456,027 of NC_092506.1, read as the reverse complement.
AAAAAGACACTTTAACTCTTTTTTTCCTTGGGCCTGAAATCTGTCTCCTGCTGAGTGTTCCAGGCTTCTTCTATTTGCATATCAGCTTAAGTCCTGGCTGAGGTCTGGGAGGAACTGGGAAAACTGGAATTCTGAGCAGAAACCTCATGCCTAAGGCATTTTAGCTGTAAGTCATAATTTCCAGGTTTAAGATGCAATTCTCAAAATTTTATATCCTTATATCTCTTTACATTAGAAACACTTGCTCACACCAAACTGAAAATAGGATCTTTTTCTGATAATATAAAGGCCACCATCAGAGGAAATTCCCTCAGGATCATTAAGCTGCTTCCTTTGTTCTGAAGTTCCTAAAGTAGTATTAAGTTCTACCATGTATATCCAAAATCAAGCCTTAAAAATTCCCAAGACTGTTGCTAATTAATGTCATTTCAATAAGCCAGACCAAAGTTTTAATTTAGCACCCTTTTTTTCCCTGAATCTTACACACTGAGGGGAACAGATATCATATCATAATTTATTATCTTCACCCAAGTTAATGCACTGGAATACCTAGTGAAATTTTCTCAGGCTACCCAGTTCAAAATTGAAACTTTTTAATTTTTTTATCCTAAGTATTTAAGTTTTCTAGCATGAACTATCTGAAATCAAACTAAACAATTGCTTAAACCCAACTTTTAACTGCAAGATAGTGCAATGCTTTAGAAACCCATTCAGATACCAAATTGTTACAATAAAAAAAATTATCTTTTAGATACACATTTAGCCAAGATCATCCCCAAGAAACAATCTATAACATCAACACATTACTGTATTTATTGTTCCCTTAGTTAAGCAAACAGAGGTGGGGTAATCCCTAAAGTGCAGGTAAGGAAGGAGGAAATTCCCCAAAGCAAAATGGCTTTGGCAGCTGCTGGGAGCCCCTTAGTTCCACCTTTTACTTATAGGATTAGTTCCTCTGGCTTGGTTTGACCCCAGGCACTAGGCATTTCTCACATCTCCTAACTTTTCAGTAGTCAGCTTCCCAAAAAGCTCATCTTCTGCTTGCAGTTGTTTCGAGTTTGAGAAAAGTTTAAGCAAGATATCAAAGTTTTTAGACCCCAGGCATTTCCCTCTGCAGTGGGTGTGCTCAAGCCAACTACTGGAAGAAAAGAAAACACTGCTTCCCTAATCTCGCTTAACAAAGGGGGGTAAAGTTTATCAAAGTTCTTTAAAACATAGCTAAGAGAGGTGTAAAAGGTGAGAACAGAAAAGCTGGTGGTTCTATTGACTTTTGGTCCCTCACAGGAGAAGCATTAGGTTAAAATTTAGCTAAAGTTACTTCCACACATCTAAGGCCATTTGGAATTTGGGACTCTGCATCGGTCCAAAGTAAAACAATGCCATCACACTTAACAGAGACACAGACAAAAAGACACACAAAGATCATCATGCAGCTCCCGTTCGTTCACAACCCCAAGATCTACAATCTTGTGACTCAGGGAGAATGGAGGGGAAGAGGGGAGGAGCAGAAGGATTGAGTGATAGGATCTTGGGGGAAGGGGTCGGAGTGGAGGCAGGGACCAGGAAAGGCTTCAGGGACAGAGGCGTGGAATGGCTTTGTCCCATACTGGGAGTTACTCAGGCAGAGACAGGGACGATACAAACGTGACACAAACACGGACACACAGTAAACGTTTAACACAAGTTTAGAAGCAAAGATTAAAGACAGGCAGTGAATTCAACCTGAGAAAAGGAATTGCTGGCGAAACCAAATGGGTTGGCAGCAGAGTACAAACGAGGGCACTCTTGTCCCTCTACCAACTGGGGGCAGTTTTGCCCCCTCCCCCGAATCCTCCAAGGAGTCCCTTAAGAGGAGTGGCCTGTGGATTAGGACACGTCTGTCACCGCTGCCAGGGAGAATTTACACTCTCCACTGACGGCCACGCTGCCAACCCAACCAAACCAATCCAAGCCAAAAACCAAACCTGAACCAAAAAGCTCTGAGAATTTACGCTCTCCATTGAGCCAAAAACCAAAAAGCTCTAAGCGATTGCAAAGGAAAAACAAGAAGGAGAACAAGGAGGAGAAGAAAAGGAGGAAGAAGAAGAGGAAGAGGCACCTTACTTACCCCCTAAAGGAGTCTGTTGGAGGTCTCCTTGTCCGGCGATGCGCTTTTCCCGGCCAACGCACCAAATGTAAGGGTTCCGCGAAACGTCGGAGAAAGAGACCACCAAGTGACCACTCATGCAATTGGCAGAAGGGGATTTATTGAACCCGCATGCTGGGGCTCCGTGCCCACTCAAGAAGGGAAAGCAGCCCAGAGCCCCGAGCAGGGGCTGAGCACTGCTTAAGTACACTTTTTGGGGAGGGCGGAGGGCTTTGTATACATCAGAACAAATCATCATGAGGCACGGGAAAATTGAACAACAACTCCTAAACATGATTAGTTCATTCATTGGCAGGAACAGGTCAGGCTGGAGTGATAGGTCATTCCTAAGGAGGGGGTTACATTTAAACTGATTGGTCCAGGCCCTGCAATGCCTACATGCGACCACACAGAGCCTTTATTAAACAACCAAATAGTCAGGGGGAAATATTTACTGGGCAGTTCCAAGCATTGTCTTAACAGCTACAGAAATTTCAGGTTTTGCAGGTAGCATAGGAACCTAACAATACCTAATCCTTTACATTTTAACTCAGACCTTGCAGCTTAGAAACTTTACAACACCCGGTCTTTTACCCTTTAACTTATATGCTTTAACTTCAATTCTTTTACCCTTATAAACCGTCTTGAGCCCTGTCTTTACAATCCATGGTTCTATTGGCATTCTCATATTCTGAGCTCCCATCAGAATGAGTCATTAAGCTCTGTTTACAACAATCAAAAACATTTCCAGCCTGCACTACTAAACAGCTCAAATTCCTCCCCCAAATTCCAAAAATCCCCCAAAGTTTCCAAACAACATGGTCACAGCCAAGGCCCCACTTCTCAGTTAGCTTTTTTTTTACTGCTGTGACTAAAAGGTCTGATAGGAACAATTTTGGAAGAGGAAAAAGCTTGTCTGGGGCTCACAGTTTCAGAGGTTTCAATCCAAATACAGCAAGCTCTATTCCTTAGAGCTCAAGGTGAGGCACAAAATCATGGTGAAAGAGTGTAGTGGAGAGAAGCTCCACACATGATAATCAAGAAGCAGAGAGAGATTCCACTTGCCAGATACAAAATATATACCAAAAAGACGGGACCACAGTGTCCCACTTCCTAAAGCCACAACCCACCCACCTTCAGTTTCCATTTAGTTAATCCCATCAGGGGATTAATTCACTGTGGGAGGCCATCCTTGCACCCTGGCTGGGTGAGAGGTTCTTTGACACAGCTGTGTGAGAGCTTTCCCCACCCTTTTCCAGGTTGGAGGGCTTGTCTGTGCAGAGGCATGTCTGGCCACTGCCCTGAAGTCCCAGTCACTGCCCCTGACCTTGGGATGCTGCTCCCCTTAACCTTCATTGGGTAGGATTTTCCCTGGAATTTTTTGTAACCCAATAAAAGCCCACTCCCTCGCGTGTTCCCTCTCTCACACTAGCCTCTTCAGTAAACCTCGCTACCGCATGGTGGCTGTAGGCAGGAGCTAGGAGAAGCCATCCTGGAGTTGGTTTTAAAGATAATTAGAGTCTTGTCTCTTTAATTTAAAACTCCCTAGCATTTTATTCACGAATTGAACCATCTTTAATGAAGCCAGTGCTGGTCGCTTGGCAGAAGTGGCACCCTGAATTGAGGTTCATGCGTTAAATCGACTAGGTTGAGTTAGAAAGCACACTATAGAAATGCAGAATTTCTGACAATTTTTAGGGTCATGAAAGTACCAGTCACTTTTGGAGAAAACAGACGTTAAAAATCTTTAATGATGGGGAATTCAACTTCTACCAATAAAGACATGTATTTGACTATTTTAGAGACAATAATTACTCAGAAGTGAAAGTAGGTCAAAAGACCTAGTTGCTGCAATTCTTAAAGATTGTAGGTGAATTTTTCCCTTGATTTTGTGACTAAGATTCACCAAATTTACATACATTGGACAAATTAGGAAGGAAATTACATAAAATTTGCCTTTTTAATGAATTACCTGGAATTTTTGAGAATATTCAAAAGGTTTGAACTGCATCAGAGATCTGTCTTTTTGATTACATGGGCCATTGTCTGTGGCCCCCTGAAGATCTATTGAAAGGTATTCAGAGAGCCATTAAGTCTATTCAAATGGAAAAATTGCCTGAGGCTAAGGAAATCTCTTTTCCTCTAAGCTGCCTAAAAATAAAAACAAATTATATTCAAACAAAAAACCTTGGGGCAAGACTGAAAGTAAAAAAACTTAGCCTTGCCTGAATCAAACCAGAGTAGTCTGGAGGAAGACCATAGAGAGGAGAATCATAGAAGGAGCCCTCGGGGGGGATAGAAGGTCTTTCTCCCAGAGAGGAGAATCCAGAGGAGATTCATAGAGAGACAGAAAGTCCTTCTCCTCCACAAGACTTACAAGCTCAGATTCAACATGGTGACAGGGAAGAGTCCATGGAGGAATCACAGTCTGAGGGAGAGGAGTCAGACAATGAAGTCCAGGATTTGCCAGGGTTTTTAACAGATTGTGTTTAATGGCACCTGCCAGGGTCATTCGAATTTGGCCGCTCTCTGTTAGAAGGACAAATTTCAACAGATATTCTGAGCTGGCGATGACTTTCCTTACTCCATTCCAGCGGGGAATTAGAAAGGCCCAGGAAGCTGGGGAGGACACTAGCGACTTTCAACTCTTTCCGGTTTTTGAGCAGGTTAATGATCAGGACCATCTTGTTCGAGTCCATGCAGTAATTCCTTTTAAAACTATTAAAGAGTTAAAAAACACCTGCGGTCCAAATTCACTATTCATGCAAAGCTTGCTTGAGACTCTTTGCTCTCAGCCACTCCCACCTAGCGATTGGATTTCTATCACTAGAGCTTGCTTGAGTGGGGGGATTGTTTACCCTGGTGGTCATATTGGACAGACTTTTGTTCGGAGCAGGCAGAAATAATTGGACATGTTTTTAGGAATGGGTGAATTTATTGATTTGGAAAGGCAACTAAATTATGGTTTTGTAGTGTATCATAAGATTACAGCATGTGCTAAATGTGCCTGGAGACAAATTGCCTCCAGGGTCCAATCTAGCTTAGTTCTGACTAAAGTTAAGCAAGGTGCCAATGAACTTTATTCTGATTTCGTAGGTGGCTCTACCAGACCACAAACTGCTCCATTGGAGATCCAGGTGCTTGTGAGTTTACTGTTAAACAGTTGGCATTTGAAAATGCAAATAAATATTGTCAAGATGTTCTCAGACCCCACAGAAAGAAGGGTATGGTTTCAGAGTTTATTCATTTGTGTTCTGATATCAACCCACCCCATTTACAAACAATTACACTCGCAGTGGCATTAAAACAAACTCTCCAGCCCCGAGAATTAGTATGTAGACCCCACGGGAGGCGCTTTCATTGTGGGAGGAATGGCCATTATGTGCGAACTTGTAATGCCCACAAATTTAAGCCCAGGGTTCCCTCTGCTACTGGTAATAGATATTACAGAGTTGAAGACCACATGGTAGGCCAAGATGGCACTCATCAGCCTGCATTCTGGCCTTCACTTCCGCCTAGTAGGGAGTCAAAAAACTTCTGATTGGCCCATCCCTGGGCCAGAAAAACAGGGGAACAAGAAGAAAGGTCACACAATTTAACGTCATCAGAGCTGACCATGGGGAGCCACCATTTCTACCAGAGCCACCATTTCTACAAGACAGTTTCTTTACGACCCTCAATGATAATTAAATTAAATCCTGAATTTGGGCCACAACAAATCCCTACTGGGATTTTTGGGCCACTCCCAAGAGAGAGTATAGGGTTAATTTTGGGATGTAACAATTTAAGAGGCCATGGAGGTGATATCTGGAGTTGTAGATAACTGTTTTGAGGGAGAATTAAATGTTACTGTAAAGTCAAATTATCCCCTTCGGCTTACTCCAAAAAATACTATTTCTCAATTAATTTTATTACCCAGTAATTTGGATGGACACCCCAATGTAAATTCAGTTTCCAAACCACCAGACAGAGTGTACTGGTCTAATAAGTTCAGCAGGAGCGCCCCCTACTGGAACTTAAAATTAATCATAAAAAGTTCAAAGGCATAGTGGACACTGGAGCAGATAAATCAGTCCTGTCCAGTCACTTCTGGCCTAAAAATTGTCCCTTACATATAGCACCAGCTAACTTAGAGGGAATTGGACAAATCTCACAGCCTGCTCAAAGTGCTAATTATCTCCATTGGGAGGATCCTGATAGGAACAGTGGAGTTTTTAAACCTTATGTGTTAGAGTCCTTAACAGTAAACCTATGGGGAAGAGACATATTAAGCAAAATAGGATTATTATTAGTAACTCCAAATTCCATGAGATCATTTGAGGAAATTAATCAAGGGCTTCTTCCTGAAGATAATGAGGGAAATTATCAGGGAGAGTATCTGCTTATAAACCAGTCTCCTTGACAGAGATTAGTAAATACACCAAACCAAAATTTTTACTAGGGGCCCTGAGTGTCTTCCCGATCCAAAAAACAGCAGAAAAGATCACCTGGCTCACAGAAGAGCCTATATGGATTTCTCAGTGGCCCATCTCAGGGGAAATACTTAAGATAATTCACATGTTAAATGAGGAACAACTTTAGGCTGGTCATATAGAATCAATTATTGGAACATCCCCATTTTTGTTATTAAGAAAAAGTCAGGTAATTGGAGATTAATACAGGATTTAACGGCAATAAACCATGCAATTCAGCCTATGGGATCATTGCAGCCTGGACTTCCTTCCCCCAGAGCAATTCGTTTAAATTATAGGTTAATGGTAATAGATCTAAAAGATTATTTTTTTGCAATAAGGTTACATCATGAGGATTGTGAAAAATTTGCTTTCAGTGTCCCAGAAATTAATTTTAAAAACCTGTTAAAAGATATTGCTGGAAGGTTTTGCCTCAAGGGATGTGTAATAGTCCTACTTTATGTAAAAAAATTGTGGGTCAAGTGATAGCTCGTATAAGAAATAACTTTCCTGATGCATATATTATTCATTTTATGGATGATATATTATTGCCTCATGCTAGTCCAGAAGTACTTTCAGAAAATTTTACTCAGTTAGAGGCTTCACTTACAGCAATGGGTTTGTGCATTGCTCCTCAAAAGATACAAAAGATGCCTCCCTTTCAATAATCGGGTCAAATAATTCAAGGATGTACAATCTGTCCTCAAAATCTACAGATAAAAGTTAAGGAGTTATATACCCTTAATGATTTTCAAAAACTATTAGGAGATATCAATTGGCTGAGGCCATCTTTAAAACTAACTACTTCTGATTTAAGTCCTTTATTCCAGGTATTACAAGGAGATCCTTCTCCAACCTCTCCTCATCAGCTGACAATAGAGGCTAGAGCAGTTTTAAAAAAGGTTGAAAGCATAATTAAAAATGCACAGCTCTAAAAGAAACAATAAGAGAGGTAAATAGAGTGCATACATCCTGGGAACAAATTTTTACTCCTCACACTTCAGATGGAGCCCTAATATCCAGAGTATACAAAGAACTCAAAAAATTAGACAATAAGAGAACAAACAACCCAATCTACAAATGGGCCAAGGACCTGAACAGACACTTCTCAGAGGAGGACATACAATCAATCAACAAGTACATGAAAAAATGCTCACCATCTCTACCAGTCAGAGAAATGCAAATCAAAACCACCCTAAGATACCATCTCACTCCAGTTAGATTGGCAGCCATTATGAAGTCAAACAACAACAAGTGCTGGCGAGGATGTGAGGAAAAGGGTACACTTGTACATTGCTGGTGGGACTGCAAATTGGTGCAGCCAATTTGGAAAGCAGTATGGAGATTTCTTGGAAAGCTGGGAATGGAGCCACCATTTGACCCAGCTATTCCCCTTCTCGGTCTATTCCCTAAAGACCTAAAAAGAGCATGCTACAGGGACACTGCTACATCGATGTTCATAGCAGCACAATTCACAATAGCAAGACTGTGGAACCAACCTAGATGCCCTTCAATAGATGAATGGATAAAAAAAAAATGTGGCATTTATACACAATGGAGTATTACTCTGCATTAAAAAATGACAAAATCATAGAATTTACAGGGAAACGGATGGCATTAGAGCAGATTATGCTAAGTGAAGCTAGCCAATCCCTAAAAAACAAATGCCAAATGTCTTCTTTGATATAAGGAGAGTAACTAAGAACAGAGTAGGGTCGAAGAGCATGAGAAGAAGATTAACATTAAACAGGGATGAGAGGTGGGAGGGAAAGGGAGAGAGAAGGGAAATTGCATGGAAATGGAAGGAGACCCTCAGAGTTATACAAAAGTACATACAAGAGGAAGTGAGGGGAAAGGGAAAATAATACAAGGGGGACAAATGAATGTCAGTAGAGGGGGTAGAGAGAGAAGAGGGGAGGGGAGGGGAGGGGAGGGGGGATAGTAGAGGATAGGAAAGGCAGCAGAACACAACAGACACTAGTATGGCAATATGTAAATCAATGGATGTGTAACTGATGTGATTCTGCAATCTGTATATGGGGTAAAAATGGGAGCTCATAACCCACTTGAATCAAAGTGTGAAATATGATATATCAAGAACTATGTAATGTTTTGAACAGCCAACAATAAAAAATTTAAAAAAATGCACAGCTTACCAGTATTAATCCTCAAGAGCTGGTATATTTATTAATATTTCCAACTGCTCATGCCCCTACAGGAGCCATATTGAAAAGACTGGGAGTCATTGAGTGATTTCATTTAGCCCACTCTCCCCAAAAGATATTAATTCCTTTTCATGACTCTATAGCTCAATTAGTAATTAAAGGTAGAATGAGAGTTTTACAATTAATTGGATCTGAACCTGATATTATAATTATTCCATTTTTTATTCAACAAAATAATTGGCTTTTTCAAGCTTCTAGTTTATGGCAAATAGCCTTTGATGATTTTTCTGCTCAGATAAAAAGTCATTACCCTCATGATAAAATTGTTTAATTTGCATCAATAACACCACTTATTTTTCCAATGATTATACATGCCTAGCTCATAGATGGAGTCCTATCGGTGTTCACCGATGGTTCAAGTTCAGGTAAAGCAGGTTTTTATAGCCATGTTCACATAGAGGTTTCTCATTTGTGCCTTAAATTACTTTACAAATGAACCTATTAATATTTATTCTGACAGCTTATATACACTTGGAGTTACCAAAAATATCGAAACTTCAGTTATTGGATATACCTCACCACAAGAGCTATTTAAATTATTTCATAATCTACAAAAGGTGGTGCAAATGCGAAAATACCCATGTTTCATAGGACACATATGAGCTCACACTAATCTTTCAGGATCTTTAACTTCAGGTAATGTCACAATTTATAAATTGGTAGCTGTTTGTCAACAGATGTCTCCATATGATTGTGCGCAAGCTTCACATTCTATACATCATCAAAATGCTTCTAGTTTACGTAAAAAATTTAATATTACCAGAGAACAAGCTCATCAAATTGTAAGTCACTGCCCTAAGTGTGTTACTCACATTCCATCTCTTCCATCAGGAGTAAATTCCCTTGGATTAAAACCAAATCAAATATGGCAAATGGATGTAACTCATATTTCTCAATTTGGTAAGCAATGTTATGTACATGTAATAGTTGATACATATTCCAGATTTATTTTTGCCACAGCACATACAAAGGAAAATACTCAACATGTAATTTCTCATTGCCTAGAAGCCTTTGTTGTGTTAGGATGCCCTTTACAGATCAAAACAGAAAATGCAACCCCTTATGTAAGCTCTTCTTTTCAATAGTTTTGCCAAGAGTTTCAAATTGACCATAAAACAGGAATTCCTTATAACCCCCAAGGTCAAACCATTGTGGAATGAGCTCATTTATCTATTAAGCTGCAATTACAAGAATTAAAAGGGGGGAATAGGTTTATGACTCCCCAAAATAGCCTCAACAATGCCTTGTTTGTTTTAAATTTTTTAAATGGTGGCACAGAAGGTCACACTGCAGCTGAGAGACATATGTCTTCCACAACAACAGGCCCTTTAGGCAGACTGGACAATGGAAAGGCCCAGATACAGTGATTATGTGGGGCAGAGGTCATGCTTGTATTTTTCCAGAAGGTGCTTTCTGACCTATCTGGGTGCCTGAATGTGCAATCAGACATGGAAAAGATAGAGCCAAGATTCAAGTGACTGAAAATCCACCCAGAGAAGCCTCCACTCAAAAGGAAGAGATATTGAAGAAGAATGAAGAGAAACCAACATGACCTAGCTGTAAAGCTGATCTCATGGGAAGACGTGAAGAAGCTGACAACACATGCTTCACAAATAATTCAACTCCTAGGAAGGAATAAGACCCCATTGATGATGGTAGCTACAGTGATTACCCTGCTGGGCTGTCAGGTAAAAGGGAGTTGAGAAGTCACTTACTGGACATATTTCCAAGATCCACCCCTGGTACATCCAGCTGTGTGGACTGAGAATCTATTCCAGTGTTTACTAATGACTCATTCATGATAGGAGGATTTACAGATACTCATATTACTCCCAATCATGAGACTAGATTTAATTATTCTGGCTACAGTGCCCAATTACCTTTGTGTTGGTCCCATGATAAACATGCTGGCTGTCTGAGAGTATCATTTGAGGAAAAGACAGTGATTGGGAGACCTAGACTGATTAATCATACTATTTATGGAGACTTAAAACCTTATACTAGATCAGTGATCAAAATGGGACTTTCTCATATCAAACCAGTAATTTCTGCAAAACCTCCATGAATACCTCATTGTCCTAATAGTTTTACAATTGAGATTGGCACCTTTCCTAGATGGATAGATTGTGTAAATACTTTTCGAGTACAACATAAGGTGTCTAAAGATAGTGGGTATATTTTAGACTGGTCTCCAAAAATTGATAAAAGACAATTACAAAAAAGTTCTGCTATGACACCTGCAGGATTTGTTAGCAATATTTTGACTTACAGTGAGTGTGGCATTCAAAAAGATGTTTGGCACTTAATTGTTGCCTCAGAATTTTTACATTTTACAGACAAGCCTTTACCAAAATTTATTGGCAAGAGCTGTAAGGAAGGATCTTGCTATGGCTTATGAGCCTGTGTCCAATCTCCTTACATTTTAATCATTGGAAATATAAAAGTTAAGTGGATAGATGACAGATATGTTGTAACATGTAACAGATGTAACCTAACCAAATGTGTTACTAGATATAATAGAGGAAAAGGAGTGCTGGTACTTCATCAGCCCTCTTTTGTTTTATTGCCTGCTACTATTTCAAAGCCATGGTATGCTGATGCTTGTTTTCAAGTCTTACAGCAGATTCATACCCAGCTAGTGAGACCTAGACATGCAATTGGAATTATAATTGTGGGAGTTATGGCCTTGGTTTCTTTCATTGCATTCACAGTCACGGCTTTGATAACTTTATCTCAAAATATTCAACATGAAAAATTTCTTAATAATTTAGCCCAATTACTTCCAAGGCTCTGTGCAATCAAGTAAATATTGATGAAAGGATTGAGACTAAGTTAAACACCTTAGAGGTGACTGTTATAACTATAGGTAATGAACTTTCAGCTTTAAAGTTTAAAGAAAGGCTTAAATGCCACGCAAGTTATAAATATGTGTGTGTGTTACACCTGCCAAGTACAATGCATTTGCCTGGGATTGGGAGAAGGTTAAGAACCATTTGTTGGGTATTTGGCAAAATAATAATAATATCTTGGATTTTTTGGAACTCCATCATCATATACAACATATTCAAAATAATAGAGCTGTTTTTTTCAGATCCCTCTTCTTTAGCTAATCAAATATTGAAGGAATTAAATGGATTTAACCTGGAAATATTCTTAAACACTCATCCCAGTATATTATTGGATTGTTCTCTTTGCTGTTAATTCTTTTTTGTGTTGTAATTATAGGATGGTGAGTCTTCAGAGTGAGAGTGCAGAGACTCAAGAAAGTAAATCATCACCTGTTTTTAAAAGCAAAAAGGCTGAATATGAGGGAAGCCATCCTCACATGTGATTTGAGTTACCTCCCTGGCTGGGTGAGATGCACTTAGACACAGCTGTGTCAGAGTTTTCCCCACCCTTTTTCAGGTCAGAGGGCTTGTCCATGCAGAGGCGTGTCTGGCCACTGCCCCAAAGACCTAGTCACCACCCCTGACCTTGGGATGCTGCCCCCCTTAAACTTCATTGGATGGGATTTTTCCCGGAATTTTTTGTAACCCAATAAAAGCCCACTCCCTGGCATGTTCTCTCTCTCTTGCTAGCCTCTTCAGTAAACCTCGATACTGCATTAGGTGGCCAGAGCTGGGAGCTAGTAGAAGTCATCCTAGAGCTGGTTTCAAAGGTAATTAGAGTCCTGTCTCTTTAATTTAAAACTAGCAATTTACTCACGAATCAAACATTGTTTAATGAAGCCCCCGCTGGTTGCTTGGCAGAATTCATCTATTGGATTAAGACTCTCATAACACAATCATTCCTACTCAGAACATTCTTGCAGTCTGTCATAAATGAGCTTATGGGGGACACATAATATCTATATCATAAAAATTGGTCTTCATGTCTGGTATTTTTTATGGCAATATTCCTCCATGATTACAAACTCAGAGCAAATTAGGTATAGATTGAACTTACCCCAATACTATAAGGTCCAGGTGTAAAAGTCACCACTCAGATCACACTGAATCAGAATATGTTGAAAGCTTTTCCTCTAAGACCTGAAGTTAAAAAAAAGTTCCAATTCCCACACTTTTATTTAACTAGTATTCAAATTCATATTCATAGAAATTATGAGGATATGTTGGGAAGTAATACTCAAAATGTGCCTTTTTGTGAAGACATAAAACAAATATACAGCAAAACCAAGAGTCTACACCAAAAAAATTCTAAGAACTGAAAAACCAAACCTGTGTCTTATGTTTTTTGTTTGGTTGGTTGGTTGTTTGGTTTTTGGTACTGGTCATGGAACCCAGGAGCACTTAACCACTAAGTTACATACACAGCCTGGTGTTTAAATATTTTCATTATGAGACAGTGCTTCACTAAGTTGATTGGGGCATTTCTAAATTGCTAAGGCTGGCTTTGAACTTGTAATCCTCCTGACTCAACCTCTCAAGTTGCTGGAGATAAACCAGTTGAATAGTGAAAACTATTCAAAAAAGAATAAATGAAATGAGCCAAATGTGGTGGTACACACCTGGCTTTCTCAGCTATTCAGAAGTCTAAGGCAGGCAGGTTCAAGCTCAAGGCCAGTCTCAGCACTTGATCAAGACCCTGTTTCAAATATAAAAGGGTTGGGAATGTATCTCACTTATATGGTACTTATCTAGCATGCACAATAAATCAATCCCCTGTGCTAAGTGGGAAAAAAGTAAAGAGAGAGAGAGAGAAAGGAGGAGGAGGAGGAGGAGGAGGAGGAGGAGGAGGAGGAGGAGGAGGAGGAGGAGAAATAAAGAGGAAACACACAAACACAAATGAAAAGAATTTCTGTGTAGTATACTTTAAGGTCTGGTATTGTGACGCCTCCTTCTTCACTCCTTTTGCTAAGAATTGCTTTGGATATTGTGGGTCTCTTATTTTTCCAAATAAATTTCATATTTTTTTCTGTTTATATAAGAAATGACATTGGGATTTTAATTGGAACCACACTGATTCTTTTTAGTGCTTTGGATAATATGGCCATTTTGATAATATTAATTTTGGTGGGGATGTGGAGGGAAAGGCACACTCATACATTGCTGGTGGGACTGCAAATTGGTGCAGCCAATATGGAAATCAGTATGGAAATTCCTTGGAAAACTTGGAATGAAACCACCATTTGACCCAGATATAACTCTCTTGATCTATACCCAAAGGACTTAAAACAGCATACTTCAGGGACACAGTCACATGAATGTTTATAACAGCACAATTCACAATAGCTAAACTGTGGAACCAAACTAAATGCCCTTCAGTAGATAAATTGATAAAAAAAAAAAATGTAGCATACATACACAATGGAATATTGCTCAGCAATAAAAGAGAATAAAATCATGGCATTTTCAGGTAAATGGATGCAGTTGGAGAAGATAATACTAAGTGAATTTTGCCAATCCCAAAGAAAACAAATGGCAAATGTTTTCTCTGATATGAGGTGAATGACTCATAGTGGGGTAGGGAGAGGGAGCACGGGAGGAATAGATGATTTCTAAATAGGGCAGAGGAGTTGGAGGGAAGGAGGGGGCAGGGGGTTAGCAATGATGGTAGAATGTGATGGACATCATTATCCAAAGTACATGTATGAAGACATAAATTGGTGTGAACATACTTTATATACAAACAGCGATATGAAAACTTGTGTTCTATATGTGTTGTAAAAATAGTGATGCATTCTGTTCTCATGTATTTTAAAAATAAAAGCAATTAAAATAAATAAGTAAATAAAAAGTAAAAAAAAACTAATAAAATCAATCAGAAGAGACAAAGAAGGGAACAAGCCAGTATAAATATATATCAATAGTAAATATTTATGTTCCAGACATCAGTACATATAGGTAGACAAAACAAGATGCAGATGTCCCCTTGACACACTGATTTCATTTCCTTTGGACATATACCCTGAGTATAGCAATTCTATTTTTTTAAGAAACTCTATGCTATTTCCCATAATGATTTTACTAATTTCTTTTTCCACAACATGCAAGCCTTCCCTGTTGTTCACCTTCTCATCCACATTTGTAATCCTTTGTTTTTTTTCTTTTAATAATAGGCATTCTAAGTGGGGAGAGGTAAATATATCATTGCAATTATGTTTTTTCTTATGTCAGGGATTGAACCCAGGGTTGCTCTGTCACTAATCTACATCCCCAGTATCTCCTCAACTATATTATCACTCAATTGCTCAAGCTGAGCTCAAGTTTACAATTCTCCTGCCTCAGCCTCCCAAATAGCTGGCCTTACAAGCACATGCCACCATGCTGTGTTTAATTGTAGGACTGATGTACACTTACTGTGCTTTTAATAATATTGAGTATTTAATGGTTGTTTTTTTTTTTTTTTTTACCTATTGCATGTCCACAGATCTTTGAGTGCTGTCTGTTCAGATATTTTGCCTATTTTTCCCTTCCTTTGGTCACCTTTTCCTCCTATCTCTGACCACCATGTTTGGTTATTTATTGTTGTTGTTTGTTTTGGTATGAGGGTTTGAACTCAGTTGCACTTAACCTTTGAGTCAGATACTTAGCCACTTCTATTTTTTATTTTGAGACATTGTTCATATGTTACCTAGGGCCTCAGGTTGCTAAGTCTGTCTTTCAACTTGTGACCCTCCTGCCTCAGCCTCCTGAGCTTGGATTACATATGTGCACCACCATGCTCTACCACCCAGCTTCTGTATCCCATATGTATTTCTAAGCCTTTTCTTTGGCTGGATTTAAGAATTAGGTCCAGGGATCTCATACACCATGCTCCCTTGGAGAAATATTTCATGAGAATGAAGTGGAGAAAAAAATGAAACCAGCAAAGGGAGAAACTAGACTAGACTAAAGGTCAACCAAAGGAGAAACTAAGCCAATTTTAAAAAACAGAAACAAATCAAAATGATGGAATACAAATAATATCTCAATATTTGAATGTTTGCAGCCTACATTCATAAATCAAAAGACATAGACTAGTAGGTTGGATTAAAAAATGTCCCAACTCTATGTTTAATCTAAAAGACTCATTTAAAGGCAAAGACATCCACAAACTGAAGGTGAAAGAATGGGAAAAAACTCATATATCACTTATATGAATTCCATAAACAAGCAGGAGTTTTCATCCTCATTTCAGATAAAGTAGACTTCAAGCCAAATTTAATAAGAAGGGACAAAGAAGGACATTTCATACTACTTAAGGGAATTATATATCAGGAATACATAATAATTTTAAATAGTTATACTCCAAACAGTGGAGCATCTATGCATACCAAACAAAGACTTTTCAACTTCAAAAATGAAATAGACCCCAACACAATAATACTGGGTGATGTTAACACTCTTCTGTCACTACTGGTCAGATCTTCCAAACAAAAACTAAATAAAGAACCTGTATAAATAATACAATCAACAATTTAGATGTAAAAGACATATATAGAATATATCCTTGAACAAGTGAATATACTTTTTTCTCAGCAGCACACAACTTCATCTGTATAATAGATCATATCTTATGCCACAAATCAACTCTTAGTAAATTCAAAAAAGAGAGAGATAATATCCTGCATTCTAATCACATTACAATGGAATAAAATTGGAAATCAATGACAAAATAATAATAATAGAAGCCACTCTAACACATGGAGACTAAAAATACACTATTGAATGATGAATGGATAGTAGAAGAAACCAAGGATGAAATGAAAAAATACTTAGAGGTAAATGAGAACACCAATACAACATATCAAAATCTCTGATACGCTATAAAGGCAGTACTAAGAGGAAAGTTTATTGCATTGATCTCATTCATTAAAAGAATAAAAAGTCAACAAATAAATGAACTAACATTACATTTCAAAGTCCTACCAAACGAAGAACAAATCAACACCAAAAGCAGAAGGCAGGAAATAAAATCAGAGCTGAAATGAATAAAATTGAAACAAAATTTAAAAAATGACAAAACAAATTTGGTTCTTTGAAAAAATAAACAGATAAACCTCTAGCCATGCTAATAAATAGGAAAAAGAGACAAAATTCAAATTACTAAAATATGTGATGAAAAGAAAATATCACGAGAAATGTCTAAAATACAGAAGATAATTAGAAACTATCAAAGACACCAACAAATTTCTAGAGATATACGACCTATCCAAACTGAATGAGGAGGTCATACATGATTTAAACAGATCAATTGCAAGTAATGGAATAGAAAATGCTGCCAAAAGCCTACCAATCAAGAAAATGCTAGAACCAGATGGATTTGCAGCTGAGCTCTACAACACCTTCAAAGAATAATTGTTACAAAACTCCTCAAAGTACTCTGTGTAATAGAAAAGGAGGGAACCCTTCCAAACTCATTCTATGAGGCTAGTATCACCCTGATACCAAAACCAGATCAAGTAAAGAAAACTTAAGATCAATATCTATTTACTTGTGTTCTTCAATTTATTTCACAAATGTATTATTTTTCATTAAGCAAATTTTTCACCTTCACATTGAATTTATCCCTAGGTATTTTTTTCTGTAGCTTCTATAAATGCAATTACTTTCTTGACTTCTTTTTTTACATACTTTATTATTGTTTGTAGATATCATACTGATTTTTGTACATTGATTTTTATGTACATTTAATTAAGTGATTTAGGAGTTCTATCAGCTTTTTGATGGAATCATTATGATTTTCTCTCTATGAGCTCATATCATCTGCAAGCATGCAATTTAACTTTTTTTTCCCAATTTGTATGTCTTTAATTTTGTCTCTCTCCTATTGCTCTGAGTTCTTACAGTACTACATAGTACTACTGGCATTACTGTCTTGTTTAAGACATTACAACCAAAACTATCAGCTTCCCAACACTCATCAGTGTCCTGTGGATTTCTCACAAATGGCCTTAATAATGTTGAGGTATGATTCTTGCATGCCTAATTTTTTGAGAGTTTTTATGATAAGAGGATGCTGAATTTCATCTGATGCTTTTCCAGTACCCTCTTATTACTAATTTTACTGTATTCCCCAAGTTGTTTTTATCTTGTGTTTCTGTTTTCTTTTGCCTTGAAATACAGACATGTCTTAATGAAGACACAAATGACAAAACACTATGTGAAAAAAGTGCTTAGCATCACTAAATATCAGAGAACTAGAATTCAAAACCACATTGAGATATCACACTATAACTGTTAGGAGAGCTATTATTCAGTCAAAGACAACTAATGGTGAATATATGGAGAAAAAAAGAACTCTTGTGCACACTGTTGATGATAATATAATTTGATGCCACTACAATGGATAATAATATGGAAATTTTTCAAAAACTTGGATAGAATTAATTGATCTACCAGTTCCACATTTTGGTTTATATCCTAATGAATTCAAATTTGGATCTTCAGGAGACATTTGCCTTTCCATGTTTATTGTGGAAATACGTAAGTTGAGTAGGTCCTTGAAAGCTACTGTTTGGCATGGAGACAAAACGAAACAATAATGTATTATGTACTTAAAAGCTTTCTAAGAGGGAGAGTCTTGTGCTAACTGTTCTTCAAAATAATTAATAAAAGTGAATACAGAGAGCAGGAAAAAATGTTTAAGGGATTCAATATATTGATGGAGAGGTTTTGGTCACAACTACACAGGTATGCATGCAGTTACTTCCAAAATCATTAAGTAGTTGCCTGCTGTTAAATATGGGCAGCTTTTTAAATATAAATCTTACATTAAACAAGTAATTTGAAAAACAAAAATAGTTATCAGTGTGCTCAGTCTATGATCACATTCACATTTTCCCAAAGCTCAACTGATTTGTTTTATTCCAGTAATGGTTCTTGAATATCACCTTTCTCAGCTTCCAAACACATTCAACCTTGTGTCTGTGCCTTTTGCCTTCCTTCCCCACATCGTTTTTCCTTCCTTGCATTTCCTTTATCAGCATGTTCCATGACTCCCTGTGACAAATCCTTTGACAGAGAGGGGCCAGTAACGTGTACAACTTCTGTCTTCAGAAAGATCACCAACCATCACCACATCAGTAGATATGATAAAGCCACTGAGCAGTCAAGTAAGAACACAAAGTGAATTTTAAGAATGGAAAACTAACCTCAATATATGGATTGAGCCTCACAATGCCATCTAGAAAGTTGTACCATCTGAAAAGTGCATTTGGGTTAAGGGTAGAACTAGCCAGTTTAAACAGGCAGGGAGGAGTTGTTATTTGCAGTTGAGTGCGGTGCAGATTACATATTGTAATATTTTAAAATAACAGTTGTTGTTTAACCATAATTGTATAATCCTTAATTCCTTTAAGATTTCTTGCTCAAAAAACAAGACTTAATAAACACAATGTTATGGGTAAATCAATGTTTTATGAAATCCTCATTTTTAACATACAGATTAAACTTTGGCTTATATCAGTATATTAACATTTGACCTTAAGGAAAAACTTCAAATAGCCTTGACTAATTGTTTTACATATATAAAACCAACTCATATAGAACTTTTAATTTTTTATCTGTTATCCCCCTTTTGTTCACAATATGAAACAATCCTTGTAAATTTTTGAGTTTAGACAAATTATTTCATTTTAATAAAAAGAAATACTTTATGTTGTTTACATCACTCTTAATTGAAACAGTTAAAACTTTTGGGCCTTTGCACATTAAAATCTTTAATAAACCTTTGTATATAGAATTACATCTGTTTACCATTTTATGGAAACACAATGTTTAATTGTATAGAATTATGACCATTGGGACTTTAAATTTTTAGTAAAACCTTTTTAGTGCTGACAAATTAACTTTAAACCCTTTCTTTCATTTACCAATTTATAAAAACATCAATAATGTTACTCAATGGAATTGAATGAGTCAAGAGTACTTTATAGAATATTTAAAAGTTAGCATTTTAACCTTGTAAATTAATCAGATGTCTAAAAAACAAAATTACTAATAAACATGAGTAATCCCATGTCAAATTTATTTTACTTATTTTACCAAAATATCACAAAAATAAATTGAACAGTATTCACCATTTTCCTTGTTGAAAAAAATTTCTAGAACAAAGGAATATTAGACATGTTATAGACAATATTTTATTAATTAAATTTTTTCCTACCTAGAGAGATTTTTGAGTTAAGCTTAATTTTAAAGACATATTTATTTTCATCTGTTTATCCAATTTAAATTGAACCATTTTAAATCACATGAATTAAAGGTATTTGGATCCAAATTTTAATTTTATGAGTGCTTCTTATGTATCTGCCAATTTTCATATCATGAACATGATATATGGACATATGCACATATAGACATTCAACGTTTAACACAAATGTGCACACATAACATAATAGTAAAGGCCCCTTGTAGCTTTTCTCAGGTAAAATTTCCATTTCACTGTTTAAAAACTCCATAGTTGAATAAAAATGGGGCTGATTGGAAAAACATTAACCTAGGTCTGTAGGATCAAAATCATGAGCTCAAAAAATACAGACTCTAAGAAAAAGCAAGAGTCCTAAAAAATGACCAGCCAGTAATTAGTAAAGTATCCTACAATTTACTTTTTTGGTTTAGTCTAATATAAGTTCAGGTAAAGGGCACTTTTACTTTCCTTTTTTAAGGTTTTGAGACCAGTCTCCTACTGAGCTTTCATTTGCATTTCAATGTAAGTTCTAGCTTAGGTCAGAAAGGAGCTAGGGAAGACTGCTGTTCTGAGTGAAAACCTCATGCCTAAGGCATTTTAACCAATTTTTTTAAGTCAGTATTTGGACAGGTTTGGATGTCTAAAATTATGATACTTACTTTCTATTAACTTTGAGAACAAAGCTATGATGTTAAGTTCCTTAATAAGATAAGCCATTTGCTGTCATCCACTTCTTTGGGTGGCCATTCCTAGGTTTTGTCTTCTTCTTTCAGTGACAAACAGGATAAATGTTGCTCAAAAGCCTGCTCATAACTCAGGGGGAGTAAACATTTGGTAATAGGCTGTTTAGATATTTTGTATACAATAATTTAGTATAACAACAATAAATAGGATTCATTATTTCTATTGTGTTTATTTATTTATATATTATTTTTGGTAGCATCTAGAAGTGATATGGTATTTTTAATTTTTTCTTGCTCTTTGATCAATAATCAATTCCAGGAATTCCTTAGAAGTGTGCCACTTTGATGGAGGTATCTTCCTGCTTTTTTGTTTGTTTGTTTGTTTTTTTGAGCCTTTTCCCCTAGGACAGATATGGTAAAAACCACAATAAAAGAATCACAAACATGAAAGGACATGGAGAAAGAAGGTATCTTCTGCATTCTTTAGAGCAAGCTGATCTTCTTCCCATCAACCTTGGTAAAAAACCTGGCACCTGCCCAAGGGTTTGAGTAAATCTTTTTTTAGAACCTCTATCTCCCTGTTGAGGTGATCTTTTGCTTCTTGGATTTGTTTGTGTAGCTCATTGTTGAAGTAATCGTTCACTGCCTATATTTGTTCTCTTATGTCTTCTTTGAGGTCCCAAAACATTTTAACCATGTATATCCAGAAATCTTTCTCTGTCTTTTTTTCTGATGAAGCTGCCAATGCTTCTAATGACATGCTGTCTTGATTTGTTTGTGGTACATTCTTACCTTGTCTCTTCATGTTGCTCATGTGTCTTCCTTTCCAACTCTGTGAATCTGGTGTGTTATTGTTTCTACCCTATAGATTTGTAGTGCTCTTGTAGGGTTCCAAGATTTCTCCTTTGTGGGAAAGGACAATGTTAACAGATCCCAATTACAACAATACATCACCTATGAACAAATTGTTGTTATTAAGACAATAATATTTAAGACATAACTTTGTCCTGCTGCAGGCCTTCCATGGGATAAAAAGGAACTTCCATGAGATAAAAAGAAATGACCACTCAAAAAATGTGGAATGACAGGCAAGGGGGAATCCTAGAGAATCATCCATCATGAATAAATTAGCTTATCCTTTTTCTGCCTCCTAAATACATGTTTAATGATACATCAGGAGAACCAGGTGACAGCAGCTGTTGTACACCACAACAAGAGTTAATGGCAAGTCCATGAAATCTGTCATTCCATTGCAGAGAAAATATCACAGGTCATCATGGTCTTTCAAGTATATAGACAGAATGGTGTTTATATGACCCCTTTTGCCACCTTGCTGGAATTTTAGGTTTGTTGGGACTCAGAAGAAGAATTATGTAAAAGCTAGATATCTAGTACATGTGGGCCAGTCATAGAATTGATGTGTGTGTGTGTGTGTGTGTGTGTGTGTCTTTGTATGTCTATGACTATGTGTGTGTGTTATCCTGGTAAGAATTCATCATTCTCATTTTTGGAAAACTCAAGTAGTTTAGTTGAGCATTGTTCACCAGAGCCCATTTGCTCCAAAGTCCAAGAGCATTAGCTCATTCATTAATCACAAATGACAGGTGAAGAATATCATAGTCGTCATACAAAGTTATTGGTACAACATGTTTAACTGCAATAGGAAATTACTCTCATACAAGAATTTCTCAATTACAGGGCTACTTGTTGTTTATTTATTTGTACTTCTTATTGTTTTATAATTCTATTAAAAAGTTTTACATTGGAGATAAAGCATATGAATTTTGACTAAAAATAATGCATTGATTAGTTGGACTCAATTTACAGCACTAGCTGGAATTCCAAAGAGAAATTCTTTTGCAATACTGACTCTTGGAAAAACTAAATGGTGAATAAAACTGAAAATTGTGAGGTGAATATCTCACATTCCAATAATAAGTGGTGTTCATGTATCCCAAGCATGTTACTTCATTTAGACACCTGGGATTGATTCATAGGTGAGCAAGAGTATGCTGCACAATCTCAGATTTGAACGAATTCTGTGTTACTCTGAATTCTTAGACCATGCAAAACTCTCAAGGTCATGTGGGGATGAATACCTTATTACATGATTAAGGCTGTAGGATTTACTTTCAAGATGGAACATATATCAGTAGACAGCATGCAAAAGTTCCTAGCTGGGAATTTGAAAAGAGGCTCAATTTCTCACCACAGAGTAGCTGCTTCCCCAGCAGAGGGTGATCTGTGATGGACTATGGCATTGAGAGTGAATATCACTGCCTTGTTATGACCTTGTCTACAGAGAAGAGCATGTCCTCTCTGTTGCATTCCATTTATTAGTATTAAGCCATAATTGCAGCACACATTCATGCGAATGAAAATCGGACTCCACTTTCTGATAGGAGGAATAACAAACAACTGTTGGAGGTATGATTAAATCCCCCAGAGACTCCCTTCTGGACACCAACTATTTAGATTTCTTCTACATGCAAACTACACTCATCCTTCTCAAGGTCCCTGAATTCTTACTCTTATTATACATTGATTAAAGTATGTGATCTGGTCATAAGACTCATAGCCATGTGCAAGTAAGTCTGAGTACATAATTTCTCATGTAGCCCATGAAGCACAGTTTCTCATAATCTACCATTACATAACCAGGATCCTCTTTCATCTACTTTTCACTTCCATGTTAACTTCTCTTTATCTCCTTCATAGTTTACTGAAACGATAGAATATTTTTACAATTTCTTCAAAATCTTCAGATTTTCATTAAATGTTTCAAAAAAAAAAAAAAACCAAAAACAAATCAAGCTTTCTTCTACCCACTGTCTGGTTGAAAAACCCCAAACACATTCATGGTTATTAATTAGGACAACACCTCATTCCTGGCACTGGGATCTATATTAGTTAATTATTGGCACAAAAGAAACCAGCTTGATCTCCATAGGTCTTGATTCATGACTCTGTAGGTACAGTATCCTCTACCTGTTTTGTGGACATTATTCACTGGACAAGAGAGCCCATGCAGCTGGCATCCTAACATGGACTTGAAGTAAGCCTATAAAAGGGTGTGGCCCCTCACAGAGTAATGAGGAAAGGGAAATGGGGAACCTATCAAGTTCCATCAAAGACTCACAGCTGCAATTGCTGTTCACTCTCTTAGACACTAGAGGTTTAACCATGAATAAGAAAGAAGCCCAGAAGTTTGGGAATTTATTAATAGACCTTAGCCCCTGGATTGGTGTGGCTGATGTTTTGATCCTAAGATATGGGACAAGATGATGTCAAATGAGCAGCAAGCTAAAATGAGACAAGGATATACTCTCTCACTGCATTTTTTATTGTGACAGCCATTCACCAAAGATTAGAGGGCCCTACAACAGACCACTTTCATATAATGATAAACCTGAGGAAAGATGAGGCTATGAGAGATAGACAAGGGGAAAAAAGTGGGGGCAAAAATCTGTTTCAAAGCAATCAACCACAATATATGCAGGAGGGAGACAGGAAATGGTACCACTAGCCTTCATGGTGCAAGAGGAGGTAACCATAAATGGCACAAGTGCACCTTCTACTGACAGGCAAATATTATATCCTTCCGTGAGTCAATGGCAAGTGCCTCCTTATGAGGCAATGCAAAAGCCAGAAAGGGACTATGAAATAATCAGGCCACTAGACAAGCCTAAGCCATTGTATCCCAGAAATCCATTCCAAGATTCCAGAGATCCTTTTGAAGGTCTATGTAAGATAAGAGATGAAAAGTTGAGTAAGGGAATACAAGCGTTCCCAGTTGACTCATGCCCCAGCACCCTGCCACTTGGTATCCGCACACATTGGGGTATACTGAAAGAGTTGAAGAAGGCAGTAAAAGAGGATGGGCCCCATGGGCCATTTGCAGATCAAATGCTCAAATCACTCAGTCTTGAACTTAATTGCCCTCAAGATTGAAAAGACATAGCTAGAGTGGCTCTTGAGCCCACAACATTTTTTAAATTGAAGGCATTTTTCTGTGATGAATGTTAACAGCATTGGAATTGTAACAACACCACAAATGTTAATATCCTAGCTGAATTCTTGCAGGGAGCAGGAATCTACAGTTACCCTGTGATACAAGCCACAGATCCACGAAATTATTTTGATTGGGTGTGGCTCTGTGTTTTAAGAGCCTGAAGGAAATTACCAGCTGGGAGGTACATTTTCTAATCAAGGTTTAAGACAAAAAGCCACTGAAGTCCTACCACAGTTTATTGACAGGGCAAGCAAGGTGGTAGAAGGGAACATGTCTCATGAAAAAGCTAGGGAAGCCTTAGCCAAGGAATTGGCCTGGGATGGACTAAATAAGGAGCATACAGCAGAAGTTGTGCCAGTACAAAATGGCACACTGGATGACTAGATTTTGGCCACCCAGGATATAGGGATTTCAGCAGCTCAAGCCTCTCTCAGCCATGGCAGTTGCATAAAAGCAGGAATAAGGAGGCTTGCAAGCAGCTAGTCAGAAATTGCAAAAAGAAAATGTGCACATTTTCTTTCCATTGACCCTTTACAACCTGCTGGAGTGAATCCCTGAGAGTTAAAATCTAATGCTTTATAACAAATGGAAGTCCTTCATTATGCACCTTTGGAAATTTAAAATATATAGTCATTGATACCTATTGAGGCTGTATAATGGCCACAGCCTCCACAGGAGAAACTACAAAAAAGGCCATTTCCCATTTATCACAATGGTTTGGAATCATGGGTGTTCCCATGTCTATTAAAACTAACAATGGGCCAGCCTATGCTAGCAAGATATTTCAGGCAATTTGCAATGATTGGCATATACAGCCCTTAACTGAGATCCCCTATAACCCTCAGACTCAAAGCAACATAGAAAGAACAAACAAGGGATTAAAAACCATGCTACCAAACAGAGGGGGAAACTATATCAAGTCCCCTCACAATTCCTTGAACAAAACCTTATTTACTTTAAATTTTCTTTCAATTTCAAAATTTTCTACAGAAACAGAAGCCCATAAACAATGGGCCCTGTGAGGAGCCCCACTAAACAGTGATGCCTTCCAGTCCTGATGCCTCAGTTTCTGACCAACCACTGCATTTGTTGTGATGTAGGAGGAGACTCATTCAGATAGTAAGGAGGTCTTCTTTGTGGATGTGCCCCTAGAATTGAGTTACACTCACCTATTCCATTGTAGTCCTGCCCCTTCTGCCATTTTTATGGATAGAAATTTCTAAGAATAAAGTCACCCCAATAAAAGCTAGTTTCTGAACATGCTCCCGTTCTCTCATCAGCCCCTAGTGAGTTTGTCTTGCTCTCCCTTTTGGGGAACCTGAGTCTGAGAGCTGGGGAAGCCATCCTGAAGATTGTGTAAAGGTAAATTGTGTCTGTGTTTTATTTTTCATCCCTGCAAATTCACATTAGCGATCTTAATTCAGCTGCCCATTCTGGTAAAGGGCAGCAGGTGGCATCTGAACAGGGATCACTCAAGGTGAATTTCCAGGTAGACTCAGTGAAGCATGCTTTAGAAATTCAGCAAATTGTGTTTTGCGGTTGTAGAAGAAGCTGGCAGACTAAGAGCCAGGGACTTTAAAGAACTGTCATGGGCAATTCCATGTCTTCGGAAAAAGAGATTTATCTGATGATCCTGGAGATTTTAATTAACAGGGTAGGGAAACAGATCAAAAGAGCCCAGCTGGCTCAGTTCCTAAAAACAATGATGTTTGCCCATGGTTTTGTGAAGAAGATTCGCCAGATTTGCGTACTTGGGAGGGATTAAATAGAAAATTGTCTAAAAGTTGTCTCTCAGCTAAGCTATCTAGAAAATACTCAAAAAGTCTGGACTGCTCTAGAAATGTGTCTTTTTGAGGACTGAGATGAGGACCAATGGTCTTTGAAAGACTTGTTGAAAGGGCTCCAGAAGACAATTAGAAGTTTAGAGCAAAAATGTTGCCCGATGGAGCTCCTAGGCGGTTTTCTCTATCTGTAGCCAGACTAAGGGCACAGTCAATTCTCGCCCAGTCTGCAGCTTGAAATCCTCAGACAGATGACTTTGGGGCAAAACCTAAAAACCAAACATTCAGTCACAGCTAAAGGAAACAGAGCCAATGATTTACAAGTGCACCAAGGGGCATACCCTAGAGAGGAGCCAGCCCTGATCAGGTTTCTGTGAGTTAAAATCAAGATGAAGGGGAGGAAAATAGACAAAAAGATACTGACAAAACTGAGCCACCGTCTGAAGACTCCAGTCAGAGGGTGAAAATGAGTTATAGGAGGGCTTTAGTAGACTAATTCTGGCTGGCCCCACACCTGTCATTTGGACCCAGCCACTCTCCTCTGAGAGAACAAGGTTCAATAACTACTCTGAACTGGTGGTAACACACTTTTGCCACTCCAACATGGTCTTAAGACAGTTCTGGAAGTGAGGGAAGACATTACAGATTTTCAGCTTTTCCCATGTTTGAACATATTAACCAGCAAAACCAGCATGTTCAAGTGCAGACTGAGGTTCCTTTCAAGACTCTAAAGGAGCTCAAAAATGCTTGCAGTACTTAGGATCCCAATTCAGCCTTCGTTCAAAGTCTGCTTGAATCCTTATGTAATGAGCCCTTACCCCCACATGATTGTATTTCTCTGGCCAAGTCTTGTTTTTCAGGGGGTGACTATCTGCTTTGTTGATCCCACTGGACTGATAATTGCACTGAACAGGCTGGGAGAAACCAGAGGCAAGGCTTTGATGCCTTCTTAGACATGTTAAAAGGAATTGGAAATTTTCCAGATTTTGAAAGGCAGCTAAATTATGATCTGGCAATTTATGATCAAATTACTGCATGCACCAAAAAGGCATGGAGGGAACTACTTAATAGAGATGAATTAGCTTTGGCTTTTAATCAGATACACCAGGGATCAAAGGAGTGGTTCTCGGATTTCATGGCATATCTCTACCAGGCAACAAACAGAACAATAGGAGTCTTGAATGCCTCTGAGCTCCTGGTCAAGCAGTTAGCATTTGAAAATGCTAATAAAGTTTGTCAGGAGATACTCTGACCCCACGGAAAAAGGGGGACTGTTTTCAAATTTATTTGCCTTTGTGTGGATGTGTGTCTCATGCAGCTACAGTGTTTAACGCTTGCTGTGGCTCTGAAACAGGTACTATGACCTCAGTCTTCGGGATGCCATTCTCAAGGGTAGTGTTTCAACTGTGGTAGAACTGGGCATATGGCTTGGGATTACAGATCTCTGTGCAATAGGGCAGAGACCTCTCATGGTTTGTGTAGATGTTGCTACCAGAGAAATGATCACATGGCATGGGGGAACTCCAACAGATATGGAGGGGGCAGCTCGCCACCCTTTCTAACCTCAGTTCTGCCTTCGTTGCTGCCAGGAAACCAGGGTCAAGGCCTGCCCTGGCCCAGTAAAACAGTAGAGACATTACAGTATAAATCAGAAGAAAAGTCACAGACTCAGAAGTCATCAGGGCAGGCCATGCCAGCTCGTCATTATTACCAGCTGGCTCTGCAGAGACATTACAGTTACAGCTTGCCATGGGAATAACCGTAACCCCTGAAATGGGGCCACAACAAATTTCTACTGGGATTCATGGGCAACTAGCACCACATACTATAGTCCTGATTTGGAGGCAATACAATTTGCAAAAGAGAATCCAGGTTCTGCCAGGAGTGCTTGATCCAAACTTTGGAGGAGAAATCAAAATCATTGTACAGTTAAATTCCATTACTGAGCTCTCTTCAAGAGATATATATGAGTGCAGCTAATATTTTTGCCTCCCTGCTCCACAAATGGCCCAGATGAGAGCTCAACTTCCTGGTCCCCAAATGTATTGGGTTCAGTTAGTTCAGCAAGTGTGCTGAATATTAAAATAAATATCTGGTGGATATTAAAATAAATCATAAAATAATTCAGGGTTACCTTGGATACAGGGGCTGATAGATCTATTCTATCTAGCAGATTCTGGCCTAAGAGCTGACCTTTCCTTATTGGAGGGGATTAATCAGATATCTCAGCCTGCACAAAGTGCTTGGTATCTTTCATGGGAAGATAAAGATGGTAACTCTGGAATTTTTAAGCCTTATGTCTTAGACACCTTGCCAGCAAATTTGTGGGGTCAAGATATACTAAGCAGCCTAGGTTTGCTATTAATAACTCCAAATTCTATTATGCCATCTGAGGAACTTATTAAAAAAATTATTTCTAGAGAAATTGAGGGAAATTTACAAGAAGGGTATTTACCTATAACCGTCCTCCCAGCAAAGACTAATTAATTCACCCAAACAAAAATTTTTGGTAGGGGCCCTGACTTTATCCCTAACCCAGAGAACAGCAGAAAAAGTCAGTTGGCTCACAGAAGAGCCAATCTGGGTTAGTCAGTGGCCCTTAACAGCGAGAAATTAAAATAGCCCACATGCTAGTTCAGGAACAACTTCAGGCTGGCCATTTATCACCTATGCTGAGTCCTTGGAACACACTCATTCTTGTATTTAAGGAAAAAATCTGGCAACTGGAGGTTATTACAAGATCTCAGACAATTAATTATGTTACTGAGCCCATGGGAGCCTTACAGCAAGGGCTTTCTTCTCCTACAACTATTGCTTTGAATTATCATTTAATAGTAATAGATTTAAAGATTGCTTCTTTTCTATACTTTTGCATTCTGACAACTGTAAAAGGTTTGCCTTCAGTGTCCCAGCAATACATTTTAAAGAACCTGTTAAAAGATACTGCTGGAATGTGTTGCCTCAGGGAATGTGTAACAGCCCTACTCTATGTCAAGATTTTATGACACAGGCCATTATGTCTGTGAGGAAGAAATTCCCTGAGGCATATATTATTCGTTTTATGGATGATATACTTTTAGTTCATGCTAACCATATGTACTTTTAAAAGTCCTTTCCCAATTAGAAACTTCACGCACAGCAATGGGCTTGTGCATTGCACCTAAAAAGGTACAGAGGATATCTACTTTCCAATATCTATTTCCTCTAATTGAAGGACACATAATCTATCCTCAAAATTTACAAATAACAGTCAAGAAACTACATACTCTTAATGATTTTCAAAAAACTATTATTTGATATTAATTGGCTAAGACTATCTTTGAAACTAACTACTGCAGATTTAAGTCCTTTATTTCAAATATTACAGGGAGATCCTTCTCCAACTTCTTCTCATCAGGTCACAACAGAACTGAGAACAGCTTTGAGAATAGTTGAAATTGCTAGTAAAAAGGCTCAGCATACTAGAATTAACCTACAAGAGTCTATATATTTATTAATATTCCCAATTGATTATGCTCCTACAGGAGAGATATGGCAATCATTGGAAGTTATTTAATGGATTCATTTAGTCCACTCTCCTCAAAAGTCATTAACTCCTTTTCATGATTCTGTTTCTCCATTAGTTACTAGGGGAAGAATGTGAGTTTTACAGCTGGTTGGATCAGAACCTAGTATTATGATCATCCCATTTTCTGCTCAAAAAAAAAAGGATCGGCTTTTCCAAAAACTTCTTATACTTGGAAAGTAGCATTTGCTAATTTTCCTGGTAATATAGAAAGTCATTATCCTCATGATAAAATTATTCAATTTGCCTTGGTAGCTGCATTTATTTTTCCAAAGATTGTTCATGCACAACCAATAGGTGGAGCACTAACGGTATTCACTGATGGCTCAAGCTCAGGTGAAGCAGGTTTTTATAGTCACACTCATATATAATGCAGACCTCATATATTTCTGCCCAATGAGCAGAACTTCAAACTCTCATTTATTCTTTAAATCATTTTTCAAATGATCCAATTAATATTTGTTCTGACAACTTATATGCAGTTGGAGATACTAAGAATATCAAAACTTCAACTCTTTTGTATGCACCATCATAAGAGTTATTCAATTTATTTCATACCCTGAAAAAGATGGTACAAATAATATGATGACACCCATGTTTTATAGACCACAGATGGGCCCACACTAATCTTCCAGGGCATTTAACATCATGTAATGATAAGATTCATAAATTGGTTGCTGTTTTTCAGCAAATGTCTTTGTATGAATGGGCACAAGCTTCACATTCTTTGCATTATAAAAAACTTCTAGTTTGCATAAAAAATTTCATATTACTAGAAAACAAGTTCATCAAATTATACATCACTGCCCCCAATGTGTTATACACATTCCATCTTTACAATCTGAGGTAAATCCCCATGGACTTAAACCAAATTAATTATGGCAAATGGATATAACTCACATGCCTCAATTTGGTAAAAAATGTATGGACATGTAATTGTAGATACTAATTTTAGATTTATCCTTGCCACAGCGCATGCAAAAGAAAATATCCAACATGTTATTTCTCATTGCCTAGGGGCTCTTGAAGTATTAGCATGTCCTTTATAGATTAAAACTGACAAGGCACTGGCTTATGTTAATTGTTCTTTTTAAAAATTTTGCCAAGAGTTTCCTATTGACCATAAAAGAGGCATTCCTTTCAACCCTCAAGATCAAACTATTGCTGAATGAGCTCATTTATCTATTAAGCAAGAATTACAAAAATAGAAAGGGGGAGATAGAACTAAGACTCCCCAAAATAACCTCAATAATGCTCTGTTCATTTTAAATTTTTTATTGGTTGTTCAAAACATTACAAAGCTCTTGACATATCATATTTCATACATTAGATTCAAGTGGGTTATGAACTCCCATATTTACCCCAATTACAGATTGCAGAATCACATCGGTTACACATCCACATTTTTATATAATGCCATATTATTAACTGTTGTATTCTGCTACCTTTCTTATCCTCTACTATCCCCCCTCTCCTCCCCTCCCATCTTCTCTCTCTACCCCATCTGCTGTAATTTAATTCTCTCACTTATTTTGTTCCCTTTCCCCTCACAACCTCTTATATGTAATTTTGATTAACAATGAGGGTCTCCTTCCATTTCCATGCAATTTCCCTTCTCTCTCCCTTTCCCTCCCACCTCATGTCTCTGATTAATGGCATTTGTTTTTTAGGGCTTGGCTAGCTTCACTTAGCGTAATCTGCACTAATGCATTCCATTTCCCTGCAAATTCCATGATTTTGTCATTTTTAGTGCTGCATAATACTCCATTGTGTATAAATGCCACATTTTTTTATCCATTCATCTATTTAAGGGCATCTGGGTTGGTTCCACAGTCTAGCTATTGTGAATTGTGCTGCTATGAAAATCAATGTGGCAGTATCCCTGTACTACGCTCTTTTCAGGTCTTCAGGGAATACTCCAAGAAGGGCAATAGCTGGGTCAAATGGTGGTTCCATTCCCAGCTTTCCAAGGAATCTCCATACAGCTTTCCAAATTGGCTGCACCAATTTTCAGTCCCACCAGCAATGTACAAGTGTACCCTTTTCCCCACATCCTCGCCAGCACTTGTTGTTGTTTGACTTCATAATGGCTGCCAATCTTACTGGAGTGAGATGGTATCTTAGGGTGGTTTTGATTTGCATTTCTCTGACTGCTAGAGATGGTGAGCATTTTTTCATGTACTTGTTGATTGATTGTATGTCCTCCTCTGAGAAGTGTCTGTTCAGGTCTTTGGCCCATTTGTTGATTGGGTTATTTGTTATCTTATTGTTTAATTTTTTTTAGTTCTTTGTATACTCTGGATATTAGGGCTCTATCTGAAGTGTGAGGAGTAAAAATTTGTTCCCAGGATGTAGGCTCCCTATTTACCTCTATTATTGTTTCTCTTACTGAGAATAACCTTTTTAGTTTGAGTAAGTCGCATTTGTTGATTCTTGTTTTTAACTCTTGTGCTATGGGTGTCCTATTAAGGAATTTGGAGCCCGACCCCACAATATGTAGATTGGAGCCAACTTTTTCTTCTATCAGGCACAGAGTCTCTGATTTGGTATCAAGCTCCTTGATCCATTTTGAGTTAACTTTTGTGCATGGCGAGAGAAAGGGATTCAGATTCATTTTGTTGCATATGGATTTCCAGTTTTCCCAGCACCATTTGTTGAAGATGCTATCCTTCCTCCACTGCATGCTTTTAGCCTCTTTATCAAATATAAGAAAGTTGTAATTTTGTGGATTTCTCTGTGTCCTCTATTCTGTACCATTGGCCCACCCGCCTGTTTTGGTACCAGTACCATGCTGTTTTTGTTACTATTGCTCTATAGTATAGTTAAAAATCTGGTATCGCTATACCACTTGTTTCACTCTTCCTGCTTAGAATTGCTTTTGTTATTCTGGGTCTTTTATTTTTCCAGATGAATTTCATGATTGCTTTTTCTATTTCTGGAGAAATGCTGTTGGGATTTTGATTGGCTTTGCATTAAACCTATAGAGTACTTTTGGTAATATCGCCATTTTGATGATGTTAGTTCTGCCTATCCATGAACAAGGTATATCTTTCCATCTTCTAAGGTCTTCTTCTATTTCCCTCTATATATCTATTTTTGTCACATACATATGCATGCACACACAAGGATATGAAGTGAGTTAACACTTCAGTACACAAAATTAGAACCTGAATATTAGTTCTTCATTTTGTGTTGAAACCATATCAGGTCAAAAAAATGCTACAAATTTTATTCTGATTTTACCATGGTGATGAGGATATATTTGGTAGACAGAATTAACTGATTTTGCTGGGGTAAATTTTTGAGTGAATAAAAGAAAGTTAAGGGCTCAACTCTAAGTATATTTCTTGGGTGCCTAGATTAAGAGGAGTTCAAATTTTAATGATATTAATAAAATCCAGCAATATTAAGGGACAGAGTATCAAAAGAGATTAAAATCATTGGTGATTCTCTTAAAGAACTCTATATATCTATTTTTGTCACATACATATGCATGCATACACAAGGATATGTGTACACATGTTAATAGTATCAAAGTACATTTATGTACCTTCACCTTACTGACCTATAAATTCCTTGAAATTTCTCTTCTACTTACCATATTTCTGCTATTAGTACAGAAAAGAGGCTCATAAATACTATCTGATTGAATCAGCAAGGCAGCAAAACAGTGAGGTTACCACTGACTCCACTTTGCACCATCACGTTCTCCATTTCACCACTCTGAGAAATTTACTTTCAGTGGTAATTGGTAAAGTGATTTTAAAAAGTCAATTTATTTTCATTTTATTGTAATTATTAGTGTGTATTAATTATACAAATAATGGGTTTCATTGTGACACTTTCATACATGACTCTAACATACTTGATTATATCCATCCTCCCTATTACCTTTCCTTAATACCCTCTCCCTGACTCCCTTCCCATTCCCTAGCAATCCTTCTACTATTTATTTATTCCACATGATAGAAAACATGGGATGTTAGTCTGAGTCTGACTTACTTCACTTTACCTGATGATTTTCAGTACCGTTTATTGTCCTACAAATGGCATGGTTTTATTCTTCTTTATGGTTGAGTAATACTCCATTTTGTAGCTACAAAATAAAAACACATTTTTACCCATTCATCTGATGATGGACATCTAGGTTGGTTCCGTATATCTTGAATATTTTGAGTAGTGCTGCAATAACATGGGTATGCATGTGTCTCTTTTGCATGCTGGTTTCATTTCCTTCAGGTACACACAAGAGCGGTGTAGCTGGATCATATAGAATCAACATTCTATTTTAAGTTTTTGGAAGAACCACCATAGTGGTACACTGATTTACATTCCCACCAACAGTGTGTAAGTGTTCCTTTTTCAAGCACTCTCACCATATTTTGTTGTTTGGGGCTTTAATTTTTATTTATTCTTATTAGTTACACATTAGAGTAGAATATGTTGATATATTATACGTATATGGAGTATAATTCTCATTATTTTGGTTGTACATGATGAAGAATTACATTGGTCATGTAATCATATGGGCACACAGGAAAGTAATGACCAATTCATTCTAATATATTTCCTATTTCCATTCCTTCTCCCTTCCATGTACTCCCCTTTTTCTAATTCAAAGAAACTTCTATTTTTTCCTACCTCCTCCCTTATTGTAGACTCATTTCTCCAATCTCTGCCTCCATAATTATATGACATTCTCCCCAGGTCTGTATCTAAATCTGAGGTCTTAGTGAATTGAGCACTTTGATATGCAACATAATACAAATTATTCCTTTCCTGAATAGCTAGTTCCTCTGGTAGTTGGCCCCTGCCTCTCTTTATAGCCTCATGCCACTTGTCTCTCAGCAACCCACACACTGGTAATACTTCTTTAAGTTCTTCACATGCACTTGGCTCACCCTCATCCCAGAACCTTCATCAGTCTCTTCTTCCCATGCGACTTTCACTTGTGTTTTTCTTTATACCCACAACTCCCTTGATTTCATTAATTGATACACATTCTTTTGGTTTTAGCTTAAAAATAATTTCATCTAGGAGAGATTTTCATGAACTGATGTGTTAGTTAACTTTTCAACTAACCTGATGTGTTAGTCAAATGTGACAGAATACCTGAGATAACTTAAAGGAGGAAAGGCTTATTTCAGCTCATGGTTTCAGAGATTTCAGTCCAGAGTCACTGAGCTTTGTTGTTTCTGGGCCTCTGATGAGCCATGAATGTCATGGCTGTACACTTCTGCTGTTTAGGGAATTATTTAAGGATGTACATGTAAAATTTCAAGCCCTCAGTAGAGAAATATTCAAAATCATGAAGATAGCAGATTAAGAAAAATGTTTGATCTCTAGGTGTTAAACATATTAAGTTTCACAATTACTTTGTATTCTTTCTAAGCACATCATTATTTACTTTTTATTCTACCTAAAATAGTCTTTCCTCACTCTTTCACCCAATTTTTCTTTGTTGCAGGAAGTCACTTTCATCCTTCAATGCCTGACTCAAAGTTCACTTTTACAGTAGAATGTTTTGTATCCTTTGTCATCTACACAGGAAACATTAAATTTTTTTCTAGTACCCAGTGGATCTGGTGAATTCTCCATATAAACCCTCATTACTATTATTTTTCAATGGGTATAGCAATTGTAAGGACAATGAACTTCTTCTTCATGTTACTCTGTCTCTGAGTAGTTTAATATGTTCTTTGAATAATAACCTGGAGAATTAAATTTTCATACCAGTTGAGTTATTCTCTTACTATGACCTTCCTTGGCATGACTCTTCTTGTTTTCCAGTTTATTGGAACTCAAAATCACTGAGTTAGCAGTGGTTATATTGGCAATGAAGCAGAACCTCTGTTACTAGTTGAGTCAGTTTTTTCATTACTGTCTCTGCTCCACATCCATCCATCAGTTTTGATTTGTGATCCTGGTTCTGGAAATAAGCAAATCAACTTTCTGTTTTGCTGGTTGGGTCCTGTTAGGCATCATCAGAAAGGAGCTCAGAGGGTTTCCTGACTGCTTTCTGTGGGATTCCTTCCTGTCTGTTGCTCTTTGGTGACTCTTCACACAGTGGCTGTAGTTCTTTCTTCTAGAAGTAACCAACTCCTGTTTGGATATTTTCCCAACAAATACTGAATCAACCTCATCACCCATTATCCTCTCTTCTTCTAGTAGCAGGTGTTAGATATGCTTTTCCTCATAGATCAGATCATGGTGAGCTTCCTGCATGCTAAGAGGAACAAGCACTATGTACAAGGGCCCAACTTGGTAATTTCAGATCTTTCCATTTTAATTCTTAGCACGTCAGGTGGTGGCATCTTCTCTAAATTGTTCTTTTCTTCTTTCTTTTTAACTTTCTGATTATGTATGACCTTTAACCTAAGAATTCTTTATGATTCTTTTCTAGAAAACCAACAGGAATAATTTCTCTCCATCATTGGAACATAATGAAAAACCAAAAATTTACACTGAACATTGTACTTTACTTTATTTTAACTCAATGGTTTCTATAAACTTTAAAAAACAGAATAAAGTGTAACCAAAAGCAGAATAAAGTGTAACAAATAACTGGTTTGGCCTCGTTATTCTCTGAAGTGGAAAATCCCATGTCTTCCACACTTGTACTTCTCTTTTTCCTTAAATTTTAAGTTTTATTTATTGTTTGTGTTTAAGGTGTACTACACAATGTGTTTGATGCATATAGTGAAATGATTGCAAAATAACATATCCGTCACTTTCCATGGGTACTTTTTTCTTTCCTGGGATAAATCCCACTTGGTCATGGTAAAACTCCCTGCACTGTGCTATTGGATTTTAGTTTGCTACCATTTTGTTGAGGATTATTGCACTGATGTTCATCAAGGATGTTGACCTATTGCCGCAGTCTGGCTGGGCACAATCAGGAGCCACTTGTCAAAAGAAACTAACTTTATTTTTAGAACCACACACCAAACAAAACAGCTCCTCAGGAAAAATCCTCAGAGCCTCAACTGCCACCACCGGCTTTTTACAAGCCTCTCTCTCCCCCCACAAGCTTCTCTCCACCTCCCACAAACCTCCTGCTCTTGAGGCCGATTGGCTGGGTCACGTGGGCAGAGCCAAAAAGTCCCCCAATGAGCAGCTCCGTGGTCTGAAAGGGCAGGGAAACAGTCCAATGAGCATCACCGCAGAGGAGCCAATCAGCTAGATGTTGCTGGGGCCGAGGAGCCAATCAGCTAGATGTTGCTGGGGCCGCTGTGAGCCAATCATCAGCCGGCAGCTGGATTGCTGGCAGCTGGAAGTTTGCTGGGGCCCCTTTGGCTGTGGCTCTCAACATCTCCCCATCTCTGTTTAAACAACAAGCATGTGGCTTAGGGACCGTGTCTGTTAGGCAGTCCAATTCAACATATGGTCCTTACCCGTCATCGGATGAACTGACCTCTAGGCGTCAGCCTCCTGTCTTAGGTTGGTACCACTGCAATTGGATCATACCCGTCACTGACTACCGGTCCAGCATACAGCTATACTTGTGGATAGGCCTTTGCACCAGTGGGGGGGTGAAGTTCTTTGCCTCACCTCTGTTGGCCCCCAAATTTTAGACCATCACTAGTAGAGGAGGATGCAAAATGCCATGACATTAAGCCAATTGAGGGCTCCTTTGAAAAATTGTACCACCGGTGACATCATCAGCAAAAATACCCCAACACTACCACAAGTCGCTGCACCAACAGATAGTTC
This sequence comes from Marmota flaviventris, assembly GCF_047511675.1. Lineage (NCBI taxonomy): Eukaryota > Metazoa > Chordata > Mammalia > Rodentia > Sciuridae > Marmota > Marmota flaviventris. Next base: position 9,418,360 of record NC_092506.1, on the reverse strand, counting down.
ACAATGCATACAGGTGAGCTCACAATGTGTCCAGGCAAGTTCTGCAAGCAGTTCAGTGATGGCTATTGTAGAAGCTGTAGATTGGTTTTATCTTTGACTTCACCAGCACTGGGATGAAGATAGGAATTCTGGCAATAATGGCTAAAGAAAAAATTATGTAACATTACAGAAGGCACTAAAAGAAAACAATTTTCTTAACAATTTACATTGTCTTCACCGGCACTGGGATGAAGATAGGAATTCTGGCAATAATGGCTAAAGAAAAAATTATGTAACATTACAGAAGGCACTAAAAGAAAACAATTTTCTTAACAATTTACATTATCTTTAAGAGAATTATTAAATATAATGAAAAGGAAAGGTGAAAGTAAACAAACAGATCTGTTAACCTTCTTTTTTGTTTACATATTAAAACAATCCTCAACAGTTGTTTACCCAATATAAATTAAACCATATAAATCACGTGAAAAAAAATATTTGGATCCATTTTATCATGAGCGCTCATCATATATGATATATGGACATTCAAACATATAACACAAAACACAAGTGTGCACACATAACATAATACATACAACACATAACATTATAGTAAAGGCCTTATAACTTTTTACAGGTGAAATCTCCATTGCAATGTTTAAAAACTCTATAGTCAAAAAATAGAACTGATCAGCAAAACATTAACCTAGGTCTGTATGAGCTCAAAAAACAAAATAGAACTTCATGATATGGCAAAGGGCAATAATAAAATAGATATTGAAAAAAGCATCCTGCTGATGACCTATAACCTTCTTTCTTGGTTTTCTTTGGTGTAGAGTAATGTTGACATTGTAAAATGAGTTTGGGGTATTCTCTTTTCATTGGGTTTTTGAAAAGTTTGAGAAGTTTTGGTAGTAGTTCTTTAAATGTTTGTTGAATTTAACAATAAAGACTTCATTCAGGTCCTGGACTTCTCTTTGATGAGATGTCTAAAAACATTTTTTATTTCAATCTCCAAATTCATTATTGGCCTATTCAGACTTCCCATGCTTACATGATTCAGTCTTGGTAGGTTTCACGTGTCTAGGATTTTATTTCATTTATTTTAGGTTGTCCAACCCTTTTGTCTGATGATGTGAATCTTCTTGACACCTGTGCAAAACCACAAGGGGTTTTTTGGGGGGTGGTTGAGTGGGGATTTTACCAGCAGGAAAACTGTCAGATTAGATGGAAAGGAACAGGAGCAGGAAACAAAAGAGAAGTGAACAAAGGGAGAGCCACTCATGTGAAAGCTAGATTTTGGACTGCTGCAATGAAGGGATCAGAGGAAAGAGGACTGAGCCTCAGAGAATTATTCTCAGGCCTTAAAACCTAGTAGAACTTACTCTTCTCTATCCCAAATATATTTTAGATTAGTAATACCTTCATTCCTCTCATTCTCTGCCTTTAAAAAAATGTTTTAGTTGTAGAAGGACCTTTATTTTATTTATTTATATGTGGTGCTGAGATTTGAACCCAGTGCCACACAGATGCTAGGCAAGTGCTCTATCACTGAACTACAATCCCAGGGCCTCATTCTCTTCCTTTTGGAATGAGAATATCTACCCTGTGTCTTGTCCATCATTTTATTTTGGAAGCAGATAACGTTTCCCCTAGTCTTTCAGGTCTCTCCCCCATTTCTAAATTAGATGATAAAATGAAAAAGTTTGGGACACTTTGAGTTGATGTTTAGTTAAAATTTTGGAATTAGAGTTGATTCTGTAATGAGTTGTGACATTTGGGGAAGTCAATATGGGATGAATGCACATGGAATGTATATGAATTTGGGTATGTCAGAGGGTGGGTTATTGTGAATTTAACTGTATAATCTAAAGATATATGTTGAATCCTAAACCTGGGGACCCATGAGTGTGGCCTTGTTTGAATATAGGTTTTTTGCAGATATAATCAAGTTAAGAAGTCAATACTGATTAGATTGTACCCTTCTAATGACTGGTGTCCTTATTGGAAGGGAGCTTTGGACACTGATATATAGGTAGAACATCATGAGATGATGGAGGTGGTGATTTGAGGGTTTTTTTACAAGCCTAAAAAATCCAAGAATTTTCAGCTAAGAAGAGGCAATTAGTGATTTAAAAGCCTCTAGAGCTTTTAAAGGGAGCATTGCCCTGATGACTCCTCTATTTTTGACTACTCAACTCCAAAATCGTGAAAAAATAAATTTACATTGTTTAAAATCACAACACTTGTACTACTTTATGACAGCCATAAGAAACTAATGTGGCCCCACTTTTTCCCATTCTTTTCATTGGCTGCTTTCTTGAGAATGCCACACTCAAAAATTACTGAAATTCTATCAGTTTTTAAACTGCTCCAGACTCTTTCTCACCTACTGGGTTTTAAGCAATCTTCCTATCTCATCTGAATGCATATTTTGTTAGTTATTACACAACCAACTCTCAGTAGTTCAACAATTGATAAACATCCATTCAGTGTCACCTGAAACATAACTTTCTTCAGGATGCTCTCTTGATCCCTGTACATTATATTAGGACTCCTGCTTCACCATCCTTTTACTCTCCTTTCGTCATTTAGCACAGTGACTCTTAACTTTGGCATATGTCGATCACTCAAGTAAATTTCCAAAGTGCAAATTCCTGGGCCATGAACAGAATTACTTATTTAGCTGGTCTGTGTGGAATGATCTGGTTTCTTTTACTCATTCATGTGTGTGAAAAATCCTCAGCTGGGCTGGGGTTGTGGCTCAGTGGTAGAGCACTCGCATAGCATGTGTGAAGCCCTGGTTTCAATCCTTAGCACCACATAAAAATAAATAAATAAAATAAAGGTATTGTGTCTAACTACAACTAAAAAATAAAATATGAAAAAAATATGTAGGAGCTGCTTCGGAGTGTGGAGGATATTATAACAGTCATATGACTCCACTTTTGAATTTTTGATGCAAATTCACTTGAGGGCATTTGGGATTATGATCCCAGTGACATTAGCAAAAAAACATCATGGTCCAGGAAGTGAATTCTGTCAGCGATAACTAGGAAAATGTTGGTGCAGTTTTTCAAAAAAAAAGTGAGGGCACATTGTCTTGATAGAGGTAAGAAGAAAGCCATTTGAAGGGTTTGGAATTTTCCTATGCTTCCAGCTTGATTTAGGGGCTCCTTAAAGACTATCAGGGTTGAACAGGTTATTGTTGGCAAAGAATGTCTTTATGGAGATAGAGCATAGCTTCTGCCACTAATTCACACACCCAGCTTTAATCCTAACATCACTTATCCATCAACATTTCCTTCACCAATGCTTTAGAAAAGTAATATTAACAGTTTCTTGGGGTTTTTGTTAGTTCAGGCAGAGACATTTTTCATTAGAGTCAAAAGGGGAATTATTTAAAATGTTTTTTTCTAATAACTGATAAATGAACATATTAAATTCCCCTTCTGTAAATGTCCCTGACTTCAGGAACAACTATAAAACCAGAAGGAACTTGTAGTTTAATAAAATAAATAAACAAAAGTATACCTGCTAAAGGGCCTTGAGCAGTATCTATAGTTTTTGTGCCAGGCTCAGAACTCCAAGGTCAGCCCTGGTCCTAACAGATTCTCCTCCTTCCCTATCTGCAATAAGTCTTATTTGGGCTGGAAGTAGGCCTCCAGCTTTCACAGCAGGTTCTTGGACTCCTAATTCCAAGATCATAGAGGAAAATAAAGCCTGTTTCTGGCTGCTCTATGACATGAAACCAAGAAAGCAGACAGGCAGAGTTCCCCACAAGGTCTTGCCTAGGTAGAATACAACATCTCAGAGAGTGTGAGAAGACCCCTATACAGTGGATTTTAGCAGAAATCACCAGTGCTGCAACCACCTGCACAGAAATCAGAGCCTCTGGGCTCAAATAAGTCTCCAGACTCCAGACCCAAAGCCCGCAGTTCTAGCTCACACAGGACTCACAAGCAGATTAGCAGAAACACCTATCAGCACCTCTGCAGAACTCCAGACTGTGCTCAGCTCTCATGCAGGTCACGCGGATGCTACCTATCCATAGCACAAGTCCATCGCCCAACTCCCCACACATCACCAGACACCCCACCACATACACAAATCCAAGGAGCAAAAGATCACCTCAACAGGGATATAGAGGTTATTTAAAAAAACAAACAGAAATCCTTGAAATGAAAGTACTACTAAACCAAATTAAAAACTCAAATGAAAGCATCACCAAAAGAGTAGACCACTTAGAAGATAGGACATCAGACAATAAAGATCAAATAGACCATCTTGAAAAGTACATAGACTACATAGCCAAAATGATAAGGATTAATAGCAATTTTCCTCTAAAGTAAAAAGGTTGATACACGTTCAAACTTTTTTTTGTTTTTTAGAAAGAATAAATGCTAGGTTATTTAGCATTACATTTTGGTTAAAATAGTTAGTTAAAACTATCAATTATGAGTTAAATTAAATCCAGATGGAATGTTCAATATAAAATATTAATTTTATTAACTAATGATTTACCTCAATGGACATCTAACCAGGAGTTAAGAATGATTTTAAATTTATAAAAATTGGGAAATGGATTTGGGTCTGAGTGGTGACATGGGAGAATTAGTATTCCTTCTGACAAAGCAGTTTACTTTCTTTATATTATTGTTCATTTATTTAACATATTTTCAGAACATCATCTGTGCTTGCTAGGAACACAGAGTTCAAAGAACATAATAAGGATTTCTAATGGTCTCACATTTCTTCAAAAAAGGAAGAGTTCAGTTTGTGAGGGAAGGATGTACAACATGCTGTAGAAGAATCAATAAGATGGTGTTTGTAGTACTTAGTAAATGCAAAGTAAAGAAGTCTCAGCTGTAGAGATGAGGTTTCAACCAGGTATCGGAGGATGAGTGAACCCTCCAGAATTAAAGAAGGGTAGGTGGAATTAAACACTGGGAAAATATCATTCCAGGCTGAGTAATAACAATACAACTATGAATAGAGGGGCAGAGGAACATGGGATCATTATGTACTCTGTGCTTTCTTAACATAGTCAGATATTAAAGGGGGTACATAACTATAGAAGAGATTTTAAAGGAATAAACAAAAGAATCAATTTTATCCTGAAGATCAAATGTTGATTCCTCAGTTGCTTAATAACTGCCCTTGAGGAAATGATAATGAAACTCTGTTCTGGAAGTGATCATGAGGCAGGTGGCTCAAAACTCAGATGTGAAGAATCTTGTATCACGAATTGGCAGATGTTTTCTGTAAGGTCTAGGAAATGACCTTTAGATAATAAATAATTTAAGATCTGTAGACCAAGATGCAAATTCGAAGCTATTACATAGGTATTTATATAAAAAAGAAAAAAGCAAATTTCCACATTTTTTGTTATTTTCCATAATTCATTTCCCAAATTAGTTTAAAAAATTTATTTATTTACTCTGATTTGTAACATATGACAGCAGAATGTATTTCAATTTATTGTACATGTATAGAGCACAATATTTCATGTCTCTTGTTGTACACAAAGTAGAGTCACACAATTTGTGTCTTCATATATATACTTAGGGCCATGATGTCCTTCTCATTCCACCCTCTTTCCTACCCCTTTCCCCTACCTAAAGTTCCTCCATTCCTCCCAAGCTCCCCCTCCCCTTCCCCATTATGGATCAGCATCCTCATATCAGAAAACATTCAGCATTTATTTTTTTGTGATTGGCTTACTTCACTTTGCAAAATATTCTCCAACTCCATCCATTTACCTGAAAACACCATAATTTTATTTTCTTTTAATGCTGAGTAATATTCCATTATGTATATATACCACATTTTTTCATTCATTCATCTACTGAAGGACATCTAGGTTGGCTCCACAATTTAGCTATTGTGAATTATGCTGCTATAAACATTGATGTGGCTACATCATTATAGTATGGTGTTTTTAAGTCCTTTGGGTATAAACTGAGGAGTGGGATAGCTGGGTCAAATGGGTATTCCTTTCCAACTTTTCAAAGGAATCTTCAAACTGCTTTCCAGATTGGTGGTAACAATTTGCACTCTGACAAGCAATGTATACATGTGCCTTATTCCCCATATCCTCGCCAATTATCATTGTTACTTGTAATTTTAATAACTGCCATTCTAACTGGAGTGAGATGAAATCTTAATTTTCATTAGCATTTCTCAAATTGCTAGAGATATTGAACATGTTTTTCAAGAATTTGTTGATTGATTGTATATTGTCTTCTAAGAAGTCTTTCTTCAATTTCTTAGCCCACTTATTGATTTGCTTATTTGCTTTTTGAATGTTAAGATTTTGGGGTTCTTTATATATCCCAGAGATTAGTGCTTTGTCTAATGTGCATGTGGTAAAAATTTGCTCCCATTCTGTAGGCTTTCTATTTACCTCACTGATTGTTTCTTTTGCTGAGAAGAAGCTTTTTAGTTTAAATTCATCCCTTTTATTGATTCTTAATTTTATTTCTTGCTCTATTGGACTCTTATTAAGGAAGACAGGGCCTAATTAGACATGATGAAGATTTGGCCCTACTTTTTTTCTATTAGGCACAGGGTCTTGGACCTTGATACACATTGATTTAATTCTTGTGCATGGTGAGAGATAGGGGCTTAATTTCATTTTGTTGCATATGGATTTCCAGTTTTCCCAGCACTATTTGTTGAAGAGGCTGTCCATTCTCCAATATATGTTTTTGTTGGCTTTGTCTAATATGAGATAACAGCATTATGTGGGTTTGTCTCTGTGGAATCTATTCTGCACCATGGTCTACAAACCTATTTTGGTGACAATACCGTGCCATGTTTTTTTTTATTATTATTAGTTGTTCAAAACATTACAAAGCTCTTGAAATACCATATTTCATACATTTGATTCAAGTGGGTTATGAACTCCCAATTTTACCCCGTATACAAATTGCAGAATCACATCGGTTACACATCCACATTTTTACATACTGCCATACTAGTGTCTGTTGTATTCTGCTACCTTTTCTATCCTCTACTATCTCCCCTCCCCTCCCCTCCCATCTTCTCTCTCTACCCCATCTACTGTAATTCATTTCTCTCCCTTGTTTTTTTCCTTTCCCCTCACTTCCTCTTATATGTAATTTTGTATAACAATGAGGGTCTCCTTCCATTTCATGCAATTTCCCTTCTCTCTCCCTTTCGCTCCCACCTCTCATCCCTGTTTAATGTTAATCTTCTTCTCATGCTCTTCCTCCCTACTCTGTTCTTAGTTGTTCTCCTTATATCAAAGAAGACATTTGGCATTTGTTTTTTAGGGATTGGCTAGCTTTGCTTAGCATAATCTGCTCTAATGCCATCCATTTCCCTGCAAATGCCATGATTTTGTCATTTTTTAGTGCTGAGTAATACTCCACTGTGTATAAATGCCACATTTTTTTTTATCCATTCGTCTATTAAAGGGCATCTAGGTTGGTTCCACAGTCTAGCTATTGTGAATTGTGCTGCTATGAACATCGATGTTGCACTATCCCTATAGTACACTCTTTTAAGGTCTTTAGGGAATAGTCCAAGAAGGGGAATACCTGGGTCAAATGGCGGTTCCATTCCCAGCTTTCCAAGGAATCTCCATACTGTTTTCCAAATTGGCTGCACCAATTTTCAGTCCCACCAGCAATGTACAAGTGTACCCTTTTCCCCACATCCTCGCCAGCACTTGTTGTTGTTTGACTTCATAATGGCTGCCAATCTTACTGGAGTGAGATGGTATCTTAGAGTGGTTTTGATTTGCATTTCTCTGACTGGTAGAGATGGTGAGCATTTTTTCATGTACTTGTTGATTGACTGTATGTCCTCCTCTGAGAAGTGTCTGTTCAGGTCCTTGGCCCATTTTTGATTGGGTTATTTGCTTTCTTATTGTTTAATTTTTTGAGTACTTTGTATAATCCGGATATTAGGGCTCTATCTGAAGTGTGAGGAGTAAAAATTTGTTCCCAGAATGTAGGCTCCCTATTTACCTCTCTTATTGTTTCTCTTGCTGAGAAAAAACTTTTTAGTTTGAGTAAGTCCCATTTGTTGATTCTTGTTTTTAATTCTTGTGCTATGGGTGTCCTATTAAGGAATTTGGAGCCCGACCCCACAATATGTAGATTAGAGCCAACTTTTTCTTCTATCAGATGCAGAGTCTCTGTTTTGATATCAAGCTCCTTGATCCATTTTGAGTTAACTTTTGTGCATGGCGAGAGAAAGCGATTCAGATTCATTTTGTTGCATATGTATTTCCAATTTTCCCAGCACCATTTGTTGAAGATGCTATCCTTTCTCCATTGCATGCTTTTAGCCCCTTTGTCAAATATAAGATAGTTGTAATTTTGTGGATTGGTCTCTGTGTCCACTATTTTGTACCATTGGTCCACCCACCTGTTTTGGTACCAGTACCATGCTGTTTTTGTTACTATTGCTCTGTAGTATAGTTTGAAGTCTGGTATTGCTATACCACCTGTTTCACTCTTCCTGCTTAGAATTGCTTTTGGTATTCTGGGTCTTTTATTTTTCCAGATGAATTTCATGACTGCTTTATCTATTTCTACAAGAAATGCCATTGGGATTTTGATTGGCATTGCATTAAACCTATAGAGAACTTTTGGTAATATTGCCATTTTGATGATGTTATTTCTGCCTATCCATGAACAGGGTATATTTTTCCATCTTCTAAGATCTTCTTCTATTTCTCTCTTTAGGGTACTGTAGTTTCCATTGTATAAATCTTTCACCTCTTTTTTTAGGTTGATTCCCAAGTATTTTATTTCTTTTGAAGATATTGTCAATGGGGTGGTTGTCCTCATTTCCATTTCAGAAGATTTGTCGCTCATATACAGGAATGCCTTTGATTTATGCATGTTGATTTTTATATCCTGCCACTTTGCTGAATTCATTTATTAGTTCTAGTAGTTTCTTTGTAAAACATTTTGGGTCTGCTAGGTATGGAATCATGTCACCTGCAAATAGTGATAATTTAAGTTCTTCTTTTCCTATTTTTATGCCTTTAATTTCTTTCATCTGTCTAATTGCTCTGGCCAGTATTTTGAGAACTATATTGAACAGAAGTGGTGAGAGAGGGCTTCCCTGAATTGTTCCAGATTTTAGAGGGAATGCCCTCAATTTTTTTCCATTTAGAATGATGCTAGCCTAAGGCTTAGCATAAATAGTTTTTCATTGTTGAGGTAACTTCCTGTTATCCCTAGTTTTTCTAGTGTTTTGAACATAAAGCGATGCTGTCCTTTGTTGAATGATTTTTCTGCATCTATTGGATGATCATATGGTTCTTATCTTTAAGTCTATTGATGTAGTGAATAAAATTTATTGACTTCCATATATTGAACCAGCCTTGCATCCGAGGGATGAATCCTACTTCATCATGGTGCACAATTTTTTGATATGTTTTTGTATTCAATTCCCCAGAATTTTATTGGGGATTTTTGCATCTAGGTTCATTAGAGATATTATTCTGTAGTTTTCTTTCTTTTAAGTGTCTTTTTCTGGATTTGGAATCAGGGTGATGTTGGCCTCGTAGAATGAATTTGGAAGAGCTCCCTCTTTTTCTATTTCCTGAAATAACTTGAAAAGTATTGGTATTAATTCTTCTTTAAAGGTTTTGTAAAACTCCGCTGTATACTCATCTGGTCCTGGTCTTTTCTCTTTGGTAGTCTTTTGATGGCTTCATCAATTTCCTCCATTATTATTGTCTGTTTATATTGTGTGTATCCTCCTCACTCAATCTGGGCAAATCATATGACTTAAGAAATTTATTCATGTCTTCACTATCTTCTATTTTATTGGAATATAGGGTTTCAAATAAGTTCTAATTATCTTTTGTATTTCTGTAGTGTCTGTTGTGATATTGCCTTTTTCATCCCATATGTTAGTAATTTGAGTTCTCGCTCTTCTTCTCTACATTAACATGGCTAAGGGTCTGTCGATCTTATTTATTTTTTCGAAGAACCAACTTTTACTTTTGGCAATTTTTTCAATAGTTTCTTTTGTTTCAATTTTGTTGATTTCCACTCCGATTTTAATTATTTCTTGCCTTCTGCTACATTTGCTGTTGTTTTGCTCTTCCTTTTCTAAAGTTTTGAAGTGAAGTGTGAGCTCATTTATTTGTTGTTTTTTTCTTTTTTTTGAGGATTGAACTCCCGGCAATGAAGAGGCTGTTCTTTCTTGAATATATGTTTTTGGTGCCTTGTCTACTGTGAGATAACTGAATTTATGTGGTTTTGTCTCTGTGTCATCTATTCTGCACCATGAGTCTACAAACCTATTTTGGTGCCCATACTGTGCCTTTTTTGTTACTGTTTCTCTGTAGTATAATGTAGGTCTGGTACAATGATGTCACTGGCTTCACTCTTCTTGCTATGAATTGCTTTAGCTATTCTAGGTCTCTTATTTCTCCAGGTGAATTTCATGACCACTCTTTCTATTTTTATGAGAAATGTCTTTGGGATTTCAAGTGGAAATTCATTAAATGTGTATTGTGGTCTTGGTAGTATGGTCATTTTGACAATAGTAATTCTGCCTGTCTTTCATCTTTTATGAATTTCTTTATTTTCTTTAATTGCAATTCTGTAGTGCTCATTGTAGAGGTCTTTAACCTCTCTCATTAAGTTGTTTTCCAAGGCTTTTTGTTTATTTGTTTGTTGAGGCTACTGGAAATAGGGTTGTTTTTTGAGTTTCTTTTTTGGAGGGTTTTTTTTATTGATGTACAGAAATGCCTTAGATTATGGGTGTTGATTTTATTATTTTCTGCTACTTTGCTGCATTTATTTAACAGTTCTAGAGGTTTTCTGATGTAACTTCTTGGATCTTCTAGGTATAGAATTATATCATTAGAAAATAGTGATAATCTGGATTCTTTTCTGATCTGTGTCCATTTAAGTTTTTTGGTTTTTCATCTGTCTAATTGCTCTGGCTAGAGTATTACCTTTAGGAATTTTTAATCTCCTGTTTGATGTCTTTTGCAACACATTGTTCTATTTTAAATAGAAGTGGTAAAAGAGGGCATCCCTGTCTTGTTCCAGTTTTTAGAGGGAACACTTGCAATTTTTCTCCATCTAGAATGATGTTGGCCTTGGCCTTATCATAGGTAGCTTTTACAGCATTGAGATATGTTCCTGTTAGCTCTAGTTTTTCTAGTGTTTTGAACATGAAGGGGTGCTGTATTTTGTCAAATGCTTTTTCTGCAACTATTGAGATGATCATATAGAAATGATTGGATATTAATTCTATTTTCTTGTATTTGCTAAGAGTTAATTTGTGGCATAAAATGGGGTCTATTTTAGAGATGAATTCATGTGCTGCTGAGAAAAATGAGTACTCATTTGTGGATGAATGAAATTTTCTATATATGTCTCTTCAGTCTAAATTATTGATTGTATTATTGATTTTTATCATTTTTTTGTTGAGCTTTTGTTTGAAAGATCAATCCAGTAGTGAAAGATGTGTGTGAAAATCACCCAGAATTATTGTGTTGTGGTGTAACTGACTCTTGGACTTGAGAAGAGTTTGTTTGATTAATATAGATGCTCCATTGTTTGGGGCATATATATTTATAATTGTTATGTCTTGTTGATGAATGGTTCCCTTAAGCAGTGTGAATGTCCTTCTTTATCTCTTTTGATTAACTTTGGCTTGAAGTCTACTTTATTTAATATGAGGATGGAAAACCCTGCTTGTTTCTACAGTCTACATGAGTGGGATGTTTTTTTCCCAACCTTTCACCTTCAGTTTGTGGAAGCTTTTTCCTATGAAATCAGTCTCTTGAAGGCAGCATATTGTTGGGTCTTTTTTAAAATCCAGCCTGCCAGTCTATGTCTTTTGATTATTGAATTTAGGCCATTAACATTCAGGGTTATTATTGAGACATGATTTGTATTCCTGGACATATTTGTTTATTTTGGGTATTTAACTTGACTTAGTTTCTCCTTTGATTAGTATTTCCTTTGGTGTAATACATACCTTTGCTGATTTTCATTGTTGTTTTTCATTTCCTCCTTATGGAATATTTTGTGAAGAATGTTCTGTGGTGTATGCTTTCTAGTTGTAAATTCTTTTAACTTTTGTTTATCACAAAAGGTTTTTATCTCATCATCAAATCTAAATCTTCATTTTGCTAGATAGAAGATTCTTGGTTGGCATTCATTTTCTTTCAGAGCTTGGTATGTGTTGTTCCAGGATCTTCTAGCGTTTCACATCTGGATTGACAAATCTGTAGATATCCTAATTGGTTTTCTCCTCTATTTAATCTGATTCACTTTTCTTGTGCCTTTTAAAATTCTCTTCTTTTTCTGTATGCTACTCTTTTTCATTATAATGTGCCTTGGTGTGGATCTGTTGTGGTTTTGTACATTTGGTGTCCTGTAATCCTCTTGTATTTGATTTTACAATTCATTCTTCATTTTTGGAAAATTTTCTGATATTATTTTATTGAACAGATTGTTAATTCCTTTGTTTTGGAACTCTATGCCTTCCCATATCCCAATAAGTCCTTGAATTTGGTCTTTTTATATTATCCCATAATTTTTGAATATTCTGCTCATGGGTTCTTACTATTTTCACTGTGTGGTTGACATTCTTTTCAAGATTATATATTTTGTCTTTATTGTCTGAGATCCTGTCTTTCAAGTGATCTAATGTGTTGGTGATGCTTTCTGTTGAGCTTTTTATTTTGTTTATTGTTTTTTTTTTAATTTCAAGAATTTCTGTTTGGTTTTATTTTCAGAAGCTCCAACTCCTATTGAAGTAATCTTTTGCTTCCAGTCTTGACTTATGTAGATGTTTATTGAAATGATCTTTTGTTTCTGTATTTTTCTCTTACATCTTCGTTTAATTCAGAGAATATTTTAATTATGTACATCTTGAACTCATTCTCTGTCATTTTTTCTGTTGTGCTGGCCTTGAATTCTAATAATGTAATATCTTGGTTTTTTTAGGGCACTATCTCCCCTTGCTTTTTCATGATATTCTTGTGTCTTCCCTTGTGACACTGTGCATCTGAAATGTAATAGTGTCTGAAGGCTTATAGTGTCCCTTCAGGTTTCCAATACCTCTCCTTCATGGAGGGAACAATGTAAACAGACCCCAATACAAAGAATACACAGCCTTAAACCAGATAGCTGCTATCAAGACATTTACAGTTTTGTCACAATAAACAAAAATGGTAAGTTCAAATATTATCTATAATAAAAACAGTAGGTTTGCAAAAGGATCTACAGATTCTGATAGAGGACAAAGAACCATGGATGAGGTGTAGGTTGAGATGTTGAGGAGGAAGGAGGTAAGGATATAGAGTTATTAGATCTTAGAAAGCATGAAAGATTATATATTTTGTGTTCATTGTCTGAGGTACTGCCTTCCAAATAATCTAAAGTGTTGGTGATGTTTTCTATTGAGCTTTTAATTTGGTTTATTGTTTCTTTCATTTCACAGATTTCTGTTTGATTTTATTTTCAGAACTTCTATCTCATTATTGAAGTAATATTCTCTGTCATTTCTTCTATTGTGCTGGCCATGGATTCTAATTATGTAATATTTTGTTTGTAGGGAGCACTATCTTTCCTTTTTTTTGTTTTTTGATTGTTCTTGTGTCTTCCTTTCTAGCACAAAAGAAGTTAGTTAAAAGCAGAAGAAGATAGAAAAATAATTTGTGGGAAACAAGTAAGTGGGAAGACAGTAGAGTACTAAAAATAAATGAACATAAATATTTAAAAACATTAAAAAATATAAAAATAGGAGATAAAAGAATATAGAACATCATTGCAGTATACTATTTTGATATCCCAGTCCTCAGTAGCCTAATTCATGAAAAGTATTTGGTTTCAGAAATTTTGGGGATATGAGGGCAGGAGGAAAAAAAACTCAAAGGAAGATACAAAGATTGTTTTTGTTGGAGATCAGTATCTTTCCAGCTTCCCTTCTCATCCAATAGGTGGGGTTGTCTGTTCCTTGCTGGTTTCTCCACCCTCAGGATGGTGAAAGTTATTAGGGTGGGAGGATTGCTTTTGGGGGCATGGCTCCTGGAGGTAGGGTACAGCACTTGCCCATCCCTGATAGAAGAATGCACCCCAAGGATCTCCTTTAGGACCACTCTTGTGATGTGGGTGCCTGGTCTTATCTCCTTATATTGCCTGTAGACCTCATAATTCCTGGTCTCTAATTATGTCTCTAAACTGTATCTTTCTTACTCCCACCCTTTCTACTTCCCAATCATGAACTTTTCTCTCCAGAGGTCTTGTGGACTGTGTTCTGGGGGCTGCACAAATGTTAAGGAGAGATGTTTTATACTGGACAGTTCAGGTCCCAGTTTTGTGAGCTACAGATCAGCCTCATAGCTGCAAGCACTGTGACAGATTATCAGCTGCCAATCAGAGGGGAGTTGGGGATTTTGGTGCCTTTATATTGCTTCTAAGCCCTAGCCAGTGTTCCAAGCTGGGAGTTTATCCAGGTAAATATGGTGATGAAGGTGTCCCAGGATGCAGGTGGTTGCTTTCAGAAATGGGGTGTCAGGTCAGGTGGGGCTGGGCAGTCACATTGAGCAGCATGTTCAGAGATGCAGCTCTGTGGCAGTATTCTGACTGGCAGCTGTCTCCAGACAACAACTCCACTTGCAGTGTTCCAAGATGGAAGCAACCAGGGGATCCTGACATTAGTAGACAGGGGTCCACACAGGAGTGGTGGCCAGAGTTCCTGCCCATGGGCTGTGGCCAGGTGTTTTGCATGGGTGCTAATGCAGGTGGTCCTACTTGGTCACCCAGAGGTACTCTATAGACAAGTAGCTGGGAGTCCTGCACTGACACTGAGGCCTAGATGTGACACGTGGCAGATATGATTCCTCCCTAATTAGTTTTTTGACAAGACTAAACTATAACAACAATTGAGTAAAAATTTTTGCAATAAAAGCCTGCCAATCAGAATTACATTATTTTTCCTTTGAGACATTTTATTTATTTGAGTTCAAAGTTATTGCTACCTCTCAAAGCCAATTGTTCATATTCATGTTTTAATGATGATCCACAAAGAACTTGTGCATATTTAATCTTTGCAATTGTCTTTTCACACAGGTAGGTAATACTAAAAACTGATATTAATTCATGAGCATACAGCGCAGGGAGGAAGAGCATGAAAAGAAGATTAACATTAAACAGGGATGAGAGGTGGGAGGGAATGGGAGAGAGAGGGGAAATTGCATGGAAATGGAAGGAGACTCTCATCATTATACAAAATTACATATAAGAGGAGCTGAAGGGAAAGGGGGGGAAACAAGGGAGAGAAATGAAGTACAGTAGATGGGGTAGAGAGAGAAGATGGAAGGGGAGGGGAGGGGAGGGGGGATGTAGAGGATAGGAAAGACAGCAGACTACAACAGACACTAGTACGTAAAAACATGGATGTGTAACCAATGTGATTCTGCAATCTGTATACGGGGGAAAAATGGGAGTTCATAACCCACTTGAATCAAATGTATGAAATATGATATGTCAAGAGCTATGTAATGTTTTGAAGAACTAATAAAAAAGAATTCTATTAGAGTGTTCTCTAGATATTAGGTTACACAAAAGCTCCTGGATTGCAAAGCAGCATATTATTTGCATAAGAACAGACACATTGATCAATGGAACAAAAAAGAGCTCAGAAATAAATCAATGCATCAACAGTTAACTGATCATTTTCAAATGTGCCAAGAACACACATTAGTTAAAAAAAGGAAAAAAAAGAAAACAAATTATTCAATAAATGATGCTGAGAAAATTAGATGTTTACATGTAGAAGAATGAAACCAGATCTCTGACTCCTATCACACAAAAATATCAATTCAAAATGAATTACAGACATAAATGTAATACCTAAGACTAGGAAGTTTGTAGAGGAAAACATACATGAAATCCTTAAATATGGGGTTGGGGCTTTAGCACAGTGGTAGAGTGCTTGCTTAGCATGCATGAGGCACTGTGTTTGATCCTTAGCGCCACATAAAAATAAACAAATAAAATAAAGGCATTCTGTCCATCTACACTACAAAACAAATTTAAGAAAAAAGTATTTAAATATGATGGACAGGAAAAGAAGTTTTTTAGATATGATCCTCAAGCACAGGCAACAAAAGCAAAACTAGACAAACAGCATTGCATCAAACTGTAAAGTTTCAGCACAGCAAATGGAACAATCAACAGCCTAAAGACAACTTACAGAATGGGAGAAAGTCTTCTCAAGCTATTCACTGGACAAGGGGCTGATGTCTATACCACATTAGGAACTCCAACAACTCAAGAGCAAAGCAAACAAACAAATAACACAAACCTAAATAAAAACTGGCAATAGATTTTATTATGGTTTTGGTGTTGTCTGTCTCCCCATAGGTTCTTCCACTAGGAACTTGGCTGTAGTATTGGGAGGTGGTGGACCCTTTAAGTTGTGAGGTCTAGTAGGATGTCGTTAGCTCACTGTGGACCTGTCTCTGGAAGGGAATATTGGTCTCCTTGAGTGAATTCTCACAAGAGTCAAAATGCTTTTTGTTGAAAATTTGTGTGGTATTAAGGTTCTTCCCTTTTGCATGAACATTAGACAGTACAGGAATTATATAAAGCAGCTGACATCATTGTTATTCAAAAAACATTATTTGTGACTTTGGTGTATTATAAGGTTCATCCCTCAGTGATTTGACTTATAATTTTAGGCTGAACTCATAAAGAAACATTATAGAGTTAAAAGCACAATCTAATTTCCAAGCCATTCCGTGTATGATATTAGAGGATATTCTTTGCATTCAGAAAAACTTTAATCCTGCCTCTGATTTCAAAATAATTGTAATAAAATTTACCATGGTTTATATTTGCATTTTAAAATTCTTAATAAGACAAAAATCACTATAAAAGAATTAGACAATATTAATAGCCTCATATATCTACTAAAAATATAGTTTGTAGATAAAACAATACTAATTCTACATTTAAAAAAAACAGTGAAAATAAAATAAAAAACTACAGTGGCACATAGATTCATTGGTGAATTCTATAAGAAAAAAACCCCAAAACATCATGACCAAGTTTGTGTTATTGTAGAATTATAAGGGTGGTTCAACATTTAAAAAGTCATCACTGTACTTATCCATAGTTGGAGAGTAAAAAGAAAGAAAACAGATTATCTCAATAGATCTAGAAAATTATAGCATCTGTTTTTTAAATATTAATTTTATTTTTTCTAATTGGCATGTATTTGTATGTATTTGTGCTCATTTACAGAGTACAGCATTGTAACACTCTCTCTCTCTCTCTCTCTCTCTCTCTCTCTCTCTCTCTCTCTATATATATATATATATATATATATATATATATATATATATATATACCATATAACAATCAAATTAGGCAGTTAGCATTTTCATTGCTTTGAATTTTGTCATATTTATGTATTGGCAGCTACAAATTCTTGTTCTCTAGCTATATTGGAATATATACTTAATTGCCATAGACTGCATAGACTGTAATTGTCCTTTCACACTATAGGACATTAGAGCTACTCCCCCAGTATAGTTCATAACTTAGATGTTCCCCCACAGCTCATGTGTTGAAGGCTTGCACTCTAGTAGATGGAGGTGTGAAGAGGTGGCTATTGGGATGGTGGCTTTAGGAGGTGGAACCTAGTTGAAAGCTATTAGGTCACTCGGACTGTGCTCCTAAAGTAGATATTGGGAACCCAACTCATTTCTATCATTTTCTGCTTCCCAGTCACCAAGAGATGAGCAGCTTTGCTCTATGAAGCACTCCCTGCCATGGTGAACTGCCTTGCTGACAAAGCAACAGAAACAAGCAACCATGGTAAAATTGTCAGTCAAAATAGATATTTTACCCCTTAAATTGATTTTCTCAATATATTTTCACAATGACAGAAAGATGACCAAATATCCCCTTCCTAACCTTTAGTGACTTCTATACTCTCTAATGCTATATGATTAACTATTTTTGGTTTTTGGTTTCCACAAATGAATGAAAACATTCACAAGTTGTCTTTCTTATTCCAGTAATTTCCTGACTTATTTCACATAACATCATTTTCTCTACTTGCTGCAAATGACTAGAGTTCATTCTTTTTATGGCTGAATAATATTCCATTGTGTATATATGCATCTTTTTCTCAAGGTTTTTTTCTTTTTATTTCCTTCTTTTTAGAAAGTCACTAAGTGATTTTGGGTTTTGATTGGTATATTATGGAAAGCCTGAGGAAAAGAACAAAATGGAACTTCCCACCAATGCCAGTACCTATCTTTTTAGGGTTATAAATAAAGAAGTTATTAATTTTTTTGTTATCCACTTTTCTTTGTAACATAAATCAAAGCCATTAACTTGACTTTGAGGTGTATACACAATACATACACAATAGTGTGTGAAATACTTTATATAAATAATTACTACATTTTCAAGTACTAGAAACAATATCTGTGCTGATTTATTTGGACTGTATGGAAGAAGAAGGGATCAACATTCAACTACAGAGGGTTATACTGATAACAAAGCTCTTAATGTCAAAAATATATTCATTTCAATTTTTATTTGTTGCAGGCTACACCATGTCCTGAATAGATTCATTATGGGGAAACTATCAATCACAGCTTTACTATCTTACTTCTGAAGGAAATAAGAGAAAATAAATTGGAAGGTAAGACTTCATCTTTGTTTTCAAATAAGTGATGTTGATTTTTCTTCCTGTTAAAAAATTTAAATCAACTTATATTAAATATATCTACCAAAAATTTAGATCGGTTTATGATAAATATATCTAAACCATTAGATAAATATCTTTAATTTTGTTTGTTGGTGGTGATTGAACCCAAGGCCTTGTGCATGTGGGGCAAGCACTCTACCAACTGAGCTATATCCTCAGCCCAGATAAATACATCTAAACCATTCATCTCTATATATTTATCAATTTCTAATAAGAGTCCCCATTGACGTGGTGATTTTGAATGGATGATCTCACATACAAAGATGAGAAGATCTCTACTCTCCTATTTCCTAAGCCTTTTTTTGTGTGGTGCTGGGTATTGAACCCAGAACCTTGTGCATGCAAGGTAAGCACTCTACCAGCTAACTTATATACCCAGCCCTTTCCATAGACTCTTTATCAATAAAAGGCTGAGCTTTACCAAAGGGCTGCAAAAGTTAATAGTTTAGATGTATTTATTTAAATTGATCTAAACCTTTTCAAAAGGAAGAAGTTAACCTCACTTTTTTCAAAAAGTGAGAGATTTTTGCTACAGCCATGAATTCTTTAACATCTTGATTATTAACAAAAATTAATAATCCTAGTTTCTTTTTTAGGTTCTGATGCACTGAACATTTTTATGGAGTTCTTCTCTAGTTAAAGAAGTCCTCTTTATGTCCACAACAACTATTACAAACTCTATGTTAGCATAATAAGTGTCCCAGGGAAAATGAATTGATCATCTGGTCATCAATATCCAACATTGGTAATGTGTATTTTTCCCCATCCTCTCCTCTACATTACCTTTTATGGTATTATTTACAACTTAATTCACAGAATTTGTAAATAATGTTGGTTTTCCCTGCATTATCCAACTCAACAATGATAACTTTGTGCTCTTGGCAATTAAATCATCTCCATGTCTGAGTGAATAGAATTCCCATTCTTGGGCAGTGGACCCTCTCCAGCCACCCAAGTTGCCTGTCTTCCTCTGGCTCAGTCTGAGGTTCAGGAAGAGACACCTCTGGTTTTCTGCTTCAGTCTGCGTGCTTCTAGGGAACTGGAGGGAGGCAAAAGCCTAGGCCACCTTGCTGCTGGCCAGACCCCATCTGTGGCATTCACCTGACTCAGGGACATCCTGCCACATTGTTTGTATTGTGAGCCTCATAGACCACCACACCCCCCCAGTTCCCCTCATTTAAAATTCCATTCAAATGTTTATCTTTGAATCTTGCTAAGTCCATAACTTGTATTTGTGAAAAGTGTTGCAGCAAACATTCCGCATGCAGATATCTCATTGATAGAATGATATCCTTACCTTTGGATATATATACCTATTGGTGAGATTACTGGATCATGGTATAATTCTACTTTTAGTTTTATGAGCACTCACCATGCCATTTTTCAAAATGGCTATACTAGTTAATATTCCCATCAACAGTGTATGAAATTTAACCCTTCTCTGGATCTTGGCTAGCATTTTTAAATTTTGTCTTTTTTAAATATATCCATTTTAACTGGGGTGAGATGTTATCTTATTGTAATTTTGATTTGCATTTACTTAATGACTAGTGATGGCCACTTGAGAAACATCTATTCAGATCATTTGCCTATTTTAAAATCAGTTTTTCTTTGTTATTGAGTGGTTATCACCCAATCATCATTGTTGGGTGTGTGGGAGATTCCCTGCTGAAGTTAAGTTTCCCTCTTGAGTAATCCCTTACCCCTCTCTCTCCTCTCTGAAGGGTGAAGGGTGCCAAGCCAAAGAGCGCCAAATTCAAATGTTTTCTCATCCAATCCCCGTGGGTCACATTGTTAGCTAGCAGTTCCTGAGTCACCCTGCCAATCAGCACTGGCCATGTCTCCTACACAACCCTTCTTAAGAGGAAGCTTGCAAGGTCTTCTTTCTCTCCTCTCTCTACTCTCTTTCTCTTTCTCTCTGCTCCACTCCTCTGCTTTCTGCTCTCTTCCTCTCTGCCCTCCTCCCCTCCTCTCTCTGTTCTCTGCCTCTACTTTTCTTTCCCTTTGGGCAGACCCCCAATAAATCTCTGGGTTGAATCTCCCTCTGGGGTGGGTTACACACCTTTCAATCACCACTTTTCTGATGAATAGTTTATAAATATTTTCTCCCATTCTGTAGGTTGCCTTGACTCTGTTGACTGATTCCTTTGTTGTGCAGAAACTTCTTGGTTTGATATTATCCTGTCTAGTTTGCATTTACTGTCAGTGCATTGGGAGGTTCTACACAAAAATTGTTTGTTTTTTTTTTAATTTCAATATCTTGAAGTGTTTTCCTTAAGACTTCTTTTAGTAGTTTAGTTTCATCACTTACATTTAGACACTTGATCCACTTTTAGTTGATTTTTGTGTACAGTGAGTCGTAGAGGTGTAGTTTCATTCTTCTACATGTGTATATCCAGTTTCTCCAGCATGATTTGTTGAAGCAATGGTCTTTTTTTCGAGGTATGTTCTTGGTTCCTTTGTAAAACATCATATGTCTCTAAATATGAGAATTAATTTCTGGATTTTCTGTTCTGTTTCAGTGATGTGTGTTTCTGTTTTTATTCCAGTACCATGCTCTTTTGATCACTATGGCTTTGCAATTTGTATTGAGATAATGTGTTATATGAATTTTTATTTTACTGTATCAAAACTATCAGGAGAATAAAAATAAGAGGTTTAAGAATTTTTGTTATTTTGGCAAATAAACATTAGTATTTCATTTTAGTGTATATTTATTTGATCACAAATTTAGAAATATTTTCTTCTACATATTTTTATGTGGCTTTTTCTGTCTGAGAATTATTTGCTCTTGCTTTTGCCCATTTTTGTATGGAAGTATAATTTTATTCCTAATTATATATGAAATACATATAAAAATGTATATGTTGAAGTCATCAATCATATCAATAGTGATTTAGTATCTGATAATATTTATAATATTTTTAAGAGATTCATATTAGTTGTTTAAAGTGTGAAGTCAGAAAGAATCCAGGGGAAAAACAATAAAATATTATCATAAATAGAGTCATTTCAAATATTTTTGTAAATTTATTCCTGGATATCTAATTAATATTATTTATTATAGAATATTTCAATTAATAAGTGTTTTTTTGGTGCCAAAAAATTCATATATTAAGTGTTTATTCATACACAAGCATGTTTTTTGGAATTATTATGATTTGTGGTGGCATTTACTCTTTGGATCTCTGTAACTTGATAAAATGTAGCACATGATTCATGATACATGAGCCAACCTCTTTGTTACTCCAATTCCTTTTCTTGCTTTCAAATTTTACCTATTCAAAGTGACATACAAAATTATATGTATTTATTTTGTGCAACATGATGTTTTGCAGTACATGTGCATTGTGTAATGGTTAAATGTAGCTTATTAACCCATGAATTACCTCACACAGTGATCATTTCTTTGTGGTGATAGCACTCAGCCATCCTTTAAGCATTTTTCAATAATAAAATATAATGTCATTAACTATAGTCAATATGTTGCACAATAGATCTCTTTTACTTACTTCTATTACCTAATTGTAATTTTGAATCTTTTGATCATCTTCCATTCACTCCCCCATCCAAGTGCCCTAGTCTCTAGAGATCACCATCCTACTGTATTTTGAGATCAACATTTTCAGGTTTCACACATGAGTGAGTTATGTTGTATTTATCATTTTCTGTTTGTACTTCCTACATCCATTAAAATAAAGTCCTCCCTGTCCATTTTTGTTATTTCAAATGTCAGAATGTTATTCATTTATGTGGTTGAGTAGTGTTCCATTTCATGTAATATAATACACTCTCTTAAACCATTCATTCTTTGAAGGACACTGAGGTGTGCTACAATAAACATGGAAGTGCAAGTATCTCCTTGGCATACAAATAATCTCTTTTGGATATATACAAAGTAATGGGATTGCTGGATCATAGAAACAAGGCTTCATTTTCTATTATTAATTTCAAGATGAACTTCAAATTATTTTTGCAATTTTTTCCTTCAAACCAACAATTGTTTGGTGAGATTACATAAACTCATAAATTATTTGGAGAAAGTTTGTATATAAAGTGATTTTAGGTGGCATCCATTTGTCCATTATATTTATGACTAGTTTTATTGGCATAAAGAAGAATCTTGACTTTTTTCCCCTAATTTTGTTCTTCTTTGGATCAATTCTTGGGAAGTCATTAAAACTGTGTTACTTTTGTGGAAGTATCTTCCTGCTTTACTTTTCTTGAATATATTGTGCTGGGAAGAAGAAGAAAAAAACAAGCAAAGATGTAGAATAAGTGCACATATCATCCATGCTAGATGATGAACTTTGTAACAAGTTTTACTTGATATCATTCTAATCCAAGACTCCCTAGACACCATTGTTCTGGGAAAGGCCTTGATACCTGGGAATGATACACTGGGAAGACAGTGTTGAGTATTGCTACTCTTACACTTGTCAATTTACCAAATTGACATTTGACCAATGACATCTTTGGGGAAAAAACAAAGAGAAATTAAAAATTTCTGAGGGCATTTTTTCAGTTTTCCTCATTTCAAATTCTGTCATCCCACTTCTTCAATTTCTCTCTCCTTAAAATTTTCACTATATATGGCATTAAATTGGATTAAATCTTATAGGGTCCACTTCCTTTAGATATAATGTCATCTTTATAAGTAAGGTTGCTCTGTATTAATCTCACAATCCTTTCTGACTAGAAGCAGTAATCAATTTTGTATCTTTTACGGAAGCTAATTTCCTCCCCATAATATATTGAGCACTCATTGGACTGATGCCTGATAATACCACAAGTATGAGAATTAAGTATTTGAGGCTTCATATATTTACAAGAAAACACCAGCACTGTGCTTTCCATAGGGCAAAAAGTATGTGCCATTCACAATAGGACTAATTTTGACCTTTTCACTGCTAAAGACTGGTGCAAGATGGTCTGTGTGTCTAGAATCCCACGAGGAGAGATACAGCTTTGTGGGTAGAGGAGAGCTGCCGCTATACAAAAGACATGGGGTTAAACAGAAATAGCTCAGATCTGAGCCTATGTGTAGGACAGATGTCTGAAAATGGTCATTAGCTTCCTCATCAGAGATCTATAGAACATAGCCACTTCCTACTCAGGTGACAACCAGGGCATCTGCTTACTTATTTTCCACATCCTGGATGGTGTTAACAAGAGGCTGATTCGTGGTTTCTGGAAGGGGCAAGATAACAAGGCCAGCAAGGAGGGTGATGACTCCATAGATGATCCAGGGCAGATGGAGAGAATACCCCAGTAAGGTCATCAGGAGAGGAGCCAGTATTGCCCCTGTTCTGTGGAATACTGAAATGATGCCTCCAAGTGTGGACCTTAGGATGACAATAATAAAACAAAGAAAATCTTGTACAAATCTGTATATATGTTTTCACTTCTCAACCCTATTTCATTTTGGGAGACAATACAGGATAGTTATAGAATGCATGGGCTTTGACAATGCATTGTGACATTGACGACTATTGATTTCTAATTAATCAGTTTCATCATAATTAAAATAAGAATATTCATAGCATCAATTCTGTAGAGTGGCTCTTCAGATTAAGTGAAAAACTGCAGTAAAAGACTTGGCACATTGCAAGGCACAAAGTTTGTTTTAAATAATTGTGAATTATTTGTTGCTTTTAAAATTTGTATTACAATTCATGTCTTGGACACATAAGCATCCTCAAATTTATCCTTGCAGTAAGGGTTAATTAGTTCAGAAAGTCCTGTTTGGAAAGCAGTCAGAAAGTCGTTTAGCACTTGTACCTGAATACAGTGGGGAGGAGCTCAATTTGGTGGAGAGCAGAACCAGTATTGGCAGCAGAAACACATCCAATTCCCAAAGTTGCTAAAACCACACGCAGAATCTGCATTTCTGGATAGAAGAGACCAGGGAGAATAGAAAATCTTGGCTGAAGAAATCTGTCTATCTGTAACTAATTGTGAGGTGATTCTGTTGTAGGGTTTGCAGGTGATAAACAAATGAAAGACAAAATGCAACCCCTCAGAGATGACGGAGTGGTTGATGAGCTGCTGAATGCTGGGCTGAAACAATGAACAAAAGGATCTATATCTCTTGCTTCAATTTCTCTGCATATTTGAGTATTGCTCATAATGGTGGGAATAGAGAAATCAGGAAATATTTGTTTTATTAATTCCATCATTTTTTCAGGGCATTTTCTCAAGGGCCTAGAACTATATGTGAACAAAAAACTGAGGAGTTTATAACCCATGTCTTGAAAGACTTATAACTAAGAGTATGGGAACAATGTGTAATGTGGGGCAGGTCTTCCTCCACATAGTGACAAAGGGATTGGACAATGTGAATAGAGGCGAGTTCTAGGCAATAATTCATGATTTCAAAGGCCTGACATTAGAAATTTTATTCAGAAGTTTATAATGCCATCCTGGGTATTAATCACATACTTTTGAATTATTGAACTTACAGAGATTAAATAGATTATTTTTAATTCACTAAAATAATCAAAATAGGACTGTAAAAGAATACAGATTGTTCTACTGTAAGGCAGGAAACTTCTGTTGGGGAGAAGAATGGAGACTTCCAGTCTGAAATCCTACAAAATATGTTCCTTCTCTGGGAACATGATGGAGCATGGTGACCACTGAAATTCCCACAATCATTAATGAGATCATTTGGGTAAGTTAGTAAAATAGGTTGAGTTGTATTCTTAATCTGTTTCTAGTGTTTTTCCTAGTGCATTATTGCTATACATTATAGTGGGGTTCATTTTGATACATTCCTAAGTGCATATGACATAATTTGTTCCATTTCAACCCCTAGTACTTCCCCTTTCACTCTCTTCCTCCATCTCCCTGATCCTCTATTCTACTGATCTTCCTTTCATTTATTTATTGTTTTTAATTGGTGCATTATAATTACACATAAACGTAGAAGTCATTATTCTTTTCTTCTCTAAGGACAAATTACAAAACAGATTAGAAGACATATTAAGATTAAATGATTCCCTTACTCCTGCTGTGCTCTTGCTTTCTGTCTAAAGACAAGGGACTTTTATTTCATTGAATTCAAGAAGCCTTCCCTAAAAACGTATTGAGTTAGGGAGGCCTTAAAAATCAGGAAGAGTCCCAGGGAGACTATCACAAGCCCACTTGGAGATGCAATTGCAAGGCCTATCCCCTCCAGGATTGTTATGAAAAGTGTCATTAGCCAGAGGCATGTGGTTAGCTCCTCTTCTAAAGATAGTATTTGTACCATTGGCAGATATTCAGTTTCATCTTGGATGTGGTCAGGGCAGCTTTGTGTCTGAACCATACCTTAAGGACATAGGCACAGTTGGAGCCTAAGTCCTGCCAAGTGTTTGCCATAATCCATTTCAAATCTTCATATTAACTACAAAGAATCCTTGGCTTTTAATGATATTCTTGTGCATCAGGCAGGTAACATAATTTAATTCCTAAGGAATGAGGGAAACTCTTTCTTTCCCCAAACCTTTGTCTCTCTCACCTTGGGGCAAAAATGTGTTGACCAGAATGGAAATTCCTGCCAGGAATGAGAACAATATCTGGTTTGTCCGATGACCCATATAATTCAGAGTCCAAAGGGAAACAAATCTGGCTGTGAGCGTGATGGCTCCAAAGAGAACCTGGAACAGGAAAATATTGCTCCCCAGGTGCTGCAGGTTGAGTACGAGGCCATAAAAGGATACAGCATTTGAAAATCTAAAGTGAAAGGAGAAGAGACATCTAATAACATTTAGAGCCTAAGGAACATTCCCTAAGATTTTGATGGAGATTCTACATGATGATTATACTGTCCCAAGATGACAAGTGTTCAATGATAATTATAGAATGGAATAATAGAAAAAATGTTTTAAGGCAGTGATCTTAAATTACCATAAAATTACCATGGGATCTTTATTGCTATAATTTTTACTGAGGCCACAAAAGAATATATAGCAGATACACAAATATTCCAGTAAAAGTTTATTTTTGAACTGCTTAATTCTAGGCAGAAAATGGTAATTTGAAATCTGAGATTATTGTTCAATTTAAGGGGATAAAGGAATGAACATAGATAAGGTTAGACATTGGAAATTAGGGAAGTTGTTTCTTTGCAACAATGAGTCTCTCTTCTTTGATTCCTGGTTTGGAGTCCTTTTTTCACCTTAATCCTAGTAAGTAAGGGTGCAGGGCACTAGGAAGAAGAGTTTTCCATGTGTTTCCTGGTTTTTAAGAGTACAATGACCTAGTCAGGTGCAGTGGTGCCCACCTAGCAATCCCAGTGACTCAGGAGACCAAGGCAGGAGCACTGCAAGTTCAAGGCCACCTTGGGAAACTTAGTGAGAGAATTACATTTATTGATTTGTATATGCTGAAACTAACTTGCATTCCTGGGATTAATTCAACTTGATCACAGTGTACAATCCCCTTAGTGTGTTTTCAAATTCATTTTTCTAATATTTTTAGTAAGGATTTTTGTGTTTATATTCATCAGAGATGTTGTCTGTATTTTTTTCCACTTGGTATTGGCATCAGGATAATACTGATACTGGTTTCAAGGAATTAATTTGGAAGTGTTCCCTCACTTTCTATTTTATGATATAATTTGATGATGATTGATATTAGTTGTCTTTGTTGAAAGCTTCTTTTATGTCTTCAATCTCATTCCCTGATATTGTTCTGTTCAGGTTTTTTATATTCTCTTTTCTCAGTATGAGTAAGTCATAGATGTCTAGAAATTGTCATTATCTTCTAGATTTCCCAATTTATCAGAAAATAAATTTTTAAAGTAGTCTCTAATGATCCTCTTGATTTCAAAAATGTTTGTAGTGATATTGCCTTTCTCATCTATAGTTTTATTGATTTGGGACTCTGAACTCTTTCTTTTGGATAGATAGATTTATCAATCTTTGAACTTTTCAAGGAATGAACTATTTGTTACATTGATCCTCGCCCCACCCAACCCCACACTATTTCATTTGTTTTGGCTCTGAAGTTTCTTTTTCTCATTTTGGAGTTAGTTTGTTCCTGCTTTTATGGCACATTGAGATAAAACATTAGATAATTTATTTGGGACTTGTTTCTCTTTTTTTAATGTAGGCATCTACTTCTATAAAATTCCTCTTAGCAACAACTCTGCATAATGTCCCAGAACCTTTTAATGTTGTGTCACTATTCTTGTTTGATTCTAGAAATTTATAAATTTTCTCTTATTATTTCATCTAAGACCCATTTCTTTTCAAAAATGAATTATTTATTCCCCATGTGCTTATGTAATTTTGTGTTTATTTCTAATTTAATTCCATTATGATCTGATAAGATAAAAGGAATTATATTGATTATTTTGTATTTTCAAACACTTGTTTTGTGACTTAAAATATGGTCTATTTTGGAGAATATTCTGTGAGCTATAGAGAAGAAAGTGAATTTGCTTGTTATTGGATGAAATAGCCTATAATTTTCTGTTGTGTGCATTTGATTTATGGTATTATTTAGATCAGAAGTGTTGTGTTGTGTTGTTTTTGTTGCTGTAAGCAACCGGACTAGAAAAATTTAGAGGAATAAAAGTTTACTTAGTTTCATAGTTTCAGAGGTTCAGTCCATGGTCAGCTGTCTCCATTGCTCTGGGCCCACAATAAGGCAGAAAGAATATTATGAAAGAGGAATATTGTTCACATTGTGGTAGTCAGTAAACATAGAGAGACAAAGAGGGGCCAGGGAAATCAGATATAGTTTCCAAGGTCACACCCTCAGATATAGTTTCCAAGGTCACACCCTCAGAGACCCATCTGCCTATAAATACCACCCAGTTAGTCCATTCAAATTATTACCCAGATGGCAGTGGTGGCACATGCTTATAATCACAGCTGCATGGGAGGCTGAGGCAAGAGGATCATGATTTCAAAGCCTGCATCAGCAAAAGCAAGGTGCTAAACATCTCAGTGAGACACTGCTTCTAAATAAAATACAAAATAGGGCTGAGTATGTGGTTCAATGGTCAAGTGCTCCTGAGTTCAATCCCCAGTACCCCCAAAATAAAAAAAAAAATTATTAATCCATGAAATGGAAATATCTGATGATATAGTTACAGCTTTCATAATTAAATCATTCCACCTCAGAACATAAACACAAGAGTTTTGTCGGGACGCCTCATCCCCAAGCCATAACATTCTGTTGATTTTACATCTTATGAGCAGGATGTGTTGAAATCACCAGTATTTTCGTATTCAAGTCTATCTTAGTCTTAATGTCAAGAGGAATTTATTTTATGTAATTAGGTGCTGTTGGGAGTCACCCTGGCTCCAAAGACTAACTTCCCCATCCGCCGAGAAGAGCCGTTCAATGGTCAGCCCTGCTGGCTCACCTGATCCTTACCCACCAATCAGACTAGCTCTGCTGGCTCACATGATCCTTACCCACTAATCAGACTAGCCCTGCTGGCTCACATGATCCTTACTCACCAATCAGAAAGCACCCCATGCCAACTGTCAAACCGTTGAACCATTAAACTGTCATAACTGTCAAACCACCCCTGGCTCTATAAATATGCAGAGCCATTCCTCAATAAATGGGCATTTTCTCCAACAACAAGCCATGTTAGTTCTTTCATTGGTGCCAAAACCCAGGAAGGGGAATGCCTCGCTGCTCGAGGGCCCCCTCTCTCAAGGCTTGCCATCTTCGTCCACTCTTTCGAGCACTGCTCACAACACCAGCTCTTCAGTAGGTGAGTTCCCCTATTGGGTATCCAACTTCTGAGCGACTATATGCAGGGGCTTTGACCATGATTTTCTGGCAAACCTCTGACACCCAATCTGGAGGAGAGGATGCACCCCACCACGACCTTCATGGTCATGGTGGACTCTCTGGAGCCCAGTTCATGAGCGGGAGGTACTGAGGGGTGAAAGAACAGGCACTCCTCTCTCTCTCTCTCTTAACCACCCTTGTCCCTCTCCTGACCTATGGGGACCTCTTCTTCCCTCCCTACAGACTCCCCATTATTAAATTCTGCACACAAGATTGGCCTTACTATCAATTGGACAACCAAAGTCAATGGCCCCCGGGAGGATCCCTAGAACATGCAGTTCTCAAAGATCTGTTTAACTTCTGTGAGCACTCGAAAAAGTGGAAGGAGATCCCCTATGTTGAGGCTTTTTCTCTTCTTCGTTCTCACCCTGACTTATCCTGCAGATGAACCCCCTCTCTACCGACCTCCCCTGTCAGCTTCGTCCAGCCCCTCAGGTGCTCCCTCTGACTCGGCGGACACATTTAGTCCCCACCAAACTAGGTCCCGAGAGTTTTAATGTCCTCCAGGGTTATAGCTCCACTCACCATGATATATATATATATATATATATTATTGGCTAATACTCTCCTTCTTGAGGAACGTACCAGAGTCTGGGAACTTGCCAGAGCCCATGAGGATGAAACTCACTGTTAATCCCAATCACCCTCTGGGGCCACTTGCTGCCCCAGAAACTCCCGACTGGTTATTATACACAAGCTGGCATACAGAGTACGGACCGATTCTCCACATGTATTATTGCAGGGCTCAAAAAAGCAGCGCATAAGGCCGTCAATTTCCAAAAATGACACAAGAGACCCCATCGGAATTTCTGGATTGGCCTATGAAAGCCCTGCAGCAGTAACCTAGATCCCAAAACCCCAGAAGGCCATCATGTCCTTATGATATATTACCCTGACATGTGGGCCAAACTAAAAAAGCTCAAACAAGGTCCTGCCCCCCCCCCCCAGACTGAGATCTCAGTGGTAGTCTTTAAGGTTTTTGTGCTTACCCAGGCCCTGCAGGATGCTTCCTTCAGTCGCCGCCCATCACCGAAAACCCCCCTGGGCGCCTGCTTCAAGTGTGGCAAGAAGGGACACTGGGCCAGGGCATACCCCGCACCATGCACTCCATGTACCCCATGCCCTAAATGTCAACAACAAGGTCATTGGGGCTCTGACTTTCCTAGATCCCATAGGTGGCCTATTTCCAGGGAACCCTCCAACCTTCTGGGCATGGCAATATAAGATTGATGGAGCCTTGGGTCCTTGTCCCTGGCTGTAAAGATCCATAGACAGGAACCCAGGGTGTGGATTCAGGTGGATGGGTGCAAGGTTGATTTTCTCCTTGACACCAGGGATACCTTCTCAGTCCTGACAGAATTCTGGGGGCAAACAGTGACATTCACCTCTCCTATTGTTGGGGTAGGAGGAAACACCATTTATCCAAGAAAGACTCCCCTATTTCTCTGTTATATAGACAACTTCCCATTCTCTCTGATGGTCCTAGTTATGCCCCAATGTCCAGTTCCTTTGCTCAGTCGAGATATTCTCTCTAAATTCAATAACCTGGTAGACCCGATTGTATGGGATACCCACACCCCCTCCACCATTTCCTGCCCACCAGTTATCCTAGCACCTTCCCCAATCAGGCTCAATACCCCCTGTCCACAAAAGCTCTTAGCAAAGAGTACCTCCATTCTGCTCATTCCCCTTACTCCCATACTAGTGGTAGAAAAGCCCAATGGGTCCTATCACTTAGTTCAGGACCTACAACTCATCAACACCTCCATTAGGCCCATACATCCTTTGGTTCCCAACCCATACACCCTGCTGTCTCATATCCCCCACACTGCCACTCACTTCTCGGTCATAGATTTAAAGGATATATTTTTCCTTTAATCTGGACTGTCCTTTCTTAGGGATTTCGAAGTAGTCCACAACTCTTTGGACAAACCTTGGCCTCTAACCTCCAATCTTTCCACCCCCAGTGCCCCGAATCCACCCTCTTGCAATATGTTGATTATCGTTCGGCAAATCTCTTTGCCCACCTGTGGGGAGGAAAGCACCCCAACACAGCCTTTAAGGCTATGGTGGCCCTCAGGGACTCCTTCCTTGGGCAGATTCCTAAAGTCCTAGTCCTCTCACTTTTAAGACTTGGCCACTAAAGAGAGGCTTACCCTCCCCTTCCTCTCTCTTGCCCTTCCTCTCCCCTCTCTCTGGCCCTGAGAGTATCTGGCCTCTCCAGGAGGAGACCCTTAAAGACTTGGCCAAGGTCTCCCACGGCTCCAGCTCTGTTGAGGACGAGACCTTTGACTGTCAGGATTCGGTGACGACCAATCTCTGCAGCTCAAACCTGCCACTTAGGCACTCCTGATTTTTTGGCTGTAGTGGGGACACCCCTTTTGCCAATAAATCAGTTTCCTCCTTCTCTGCATCCTCTTCCCTCCTCCTTACATGGGTAATGTGTCCTCTCTGCTGGTCAACTCTCCCCTACAATGCCTCTTGGATCAAATATAGCACCCAGGCCTCGCCCACTTATCCCTTAGACAATCAAAGCAGATGGCCCCTTTTTGGGTCCCTGGATCCCTCCATTCTAAGGGATCTCTTCCAGACTTTCTTCTTGCTCCAATCCAATCCTGCTCTCTGAACCTCTTGCAAACCTCTACAAATTCTTCTAGCCCATCCAAAGGGGACTCAACAGATGACACAGTTCTACTTAATTTCTTGGCCTTAAAGGGATATCAGGCCTCTCCACAAAAGACCCAAATAGCATGTAAAGAGGTCACATATCTAGGGTTCTCTCTCTCTCAAGGGAAAAAGCCATTACAGTAGACAGAAAACAGCTTATCCTTCTTGGGTTTGGCTGGGTACTTCAGGGCCTGGAATTTCTCCCTCCTCGCCAGGCTGCTATATAATCTGACCAAGGGCCCCCAAGATGAACCCCTACCCTCAGCGGTAGGGAAGCCCTTTACAACCCTTAGAAAGGCAATCCTCCAGGCACCTGCCCTGCATCACCCCAACCTCTTCCAACCCTTCACCCTCTATGTAAAAACAGGGACAAAGTCTGGGTGTTCTGGGTCAGGATGGCCCCACATTTGCACCAGTGGCATACCTATCCAACCCCACCATCAGGGGCTGGCCCCATACCTCAGAGCCCTAGCAGCAGCCCATGACCTCCAGAAAGAAGTACACAAGCTTACCTTTGGCTCCCCACTAACCATCTCATCTCCTCACCATCTAAAGGATTTCCTCACTTACAAGGGGCTACAGTCACTTCCTCCTTCCAGGGTTCTATTGCTCCTTGTCTCTCCTTGAAAATCCCTCCATCTCTTTTCAACCCTGCTCTCCATTAAACCCGGCCTCCCTCCTCCCATCTTCTCCCTCACAAGATCCCATCCACAAATGCCTGGAGGTATTAGAGATGATTTTGCCCTGCCCTACCACCATTTCTGAGGGACCCCTGTCCTCTTATACAAGAAGGGTTTAAAGTGGTGGGGTATGCTGTTGTTTCCCTCTCAACCATCATAGAGGCAAAACCTCTCCCACCCAATACCACCAACCAACAAGCTGCACTCATAGCTGCTACAAGGGCATGCAAACTAGTGGAGGGAAAAACCCTCTCCCTATATAATGCATCTTCCATATCCTGATCTCCCACACAGCCATTTGGAAAGAAAGGGGGCTATTGACCATCAGAGGGATGGCAGTCAATAATTCCACACTTATTTCTGGCCTACTACAAGCCTCCAGGCTGCCTTCCCAACTGGGAATAATCCATTGCAAGGCCCACCAAACTGACTCCTCCCTTACTACTATGGGTATTTCAAAGGCCAATCAAGCGGCTCAATCAGCCACCCTACAGAGCTTTACCTCCTCTCTGCTACTCTTCTTTACCACTGGGAATCAGCCCAAAGATTCCCACAACTCTTTCAGTTTCTTCACTCTCTATTCCATTCTAGTCCACAGAATCTCACTACTTTCCTTCACTCTTTTTTCACCCTTTCCCCACAGGATAAGAAACTTAAAAACTTTCCCTTCTCATCAGGCCCGTGGTCATACCCTGGCTGCAGACTGGCAGATTGATTTCACCAACATGCCCCAGGTAAAAACCATAAAGTATTCTCTTGTATTGGTAGATACTTTTTCAGGATGGGTTGAAGCCTTTCCAACTTCTAACAAGCGGGCCTCTATGGTAGTTGATCTGTTGCTTACTCACATAATCCCCCCTTTCAGGATGCCCACTTCTATCCAATCAGACAATGGCCCAGAATTCACCTCGCAGATAACTCAGGGACTGGCTCATGCGCTATCACTCCCTTGGCATTGCCCTCACCACCCCCAGTCTTCCAGAAAGGTTGAAAGGACCAATCACTGGGTAAAGGTGCTCCCCTTGCTTTATTGTGCATTAGAGCCTTGCCAAAGAAGTCTTCTAATCTCTCACCTTATGAAGTCATGCATGGCCATCCCCTCGTTCCTCCCAAACTGCCTACAGAACCCTTACCCATCTCCGAAACCTATGCCCTGCCCCTCCTCTTCCATCTATGCTCTGAACTCTAGCGCTATCAAGACTGGCTCCTTCCTCACCGGTCTCTCTCAAAACCCTATCTCCTTAATACCTGGTGAACTTGTTTACTATTGCTCACCAGGGGAATAGCCCCATCTAAAACCAAAATGGGTGTGTCCTGCTCAGGTGATTATGTGCACTCCCTTGGCAGCCAAATTCAAGCTGTCTAATAACCAACTTACCCCATGGATTCACATTTCCAGGCTTAAGCCTGGTGCTCCTATACCTTCATCAGAAGAGCCAAGGATCATTACCTGTCATTAAGTACTCTTGTCAATGCTCCCTCTCATTTCTGGCCCCTCTTGGGTCCTCTCTTCATCCTATGTCTGGAGATTCAAGGCAAGTGACCCTAAGAGCCTCCTCCAGCCTGACCCCTCCCCTACTTGCTTGGATCTGGTTGGTAGTGGGACCATTGTGTGTTGTCCTTCTGACAAACCACTTAGGTGTCCAGAGCATGGTGACCCCTGAATAAGTGTGAACTACCTTTATCATAAGAGAGCACTTTACCAGTTGTCTTCTGGGCCTAAGGAGAAACATGTGTTTTGTTTGCCCTCCCAGTTTCATAAGAATTTCAAGTATCAGTATTTAAGGTTGAGGTGTTTCACATAAAACCTGGAGAGATCTGACTGCTCTTAAAGGGAAATCTGGTAAAAATGGGCCACTGTCCTCCCTTGGTCGCCTTCATTCAGCACGTGGGAGAAGCTGCCTTCTTTATTACAAAGCCCATGCTTTCTTGGTGTGACTAGGGAAAGCTGGGAACAGTGATAAGTGAGAGAAGCAAGCTGGTTTGGAAAGCTGGGATATTTTGAGAAAGGTAAAGAGAGAAGCAAGCTGGTTTCAGAGACACCCAGGTAGGAGAGAGTTTGAAGAGCAGCCTTAATAGAGAGGGAAGGGAGCTAGACTGGACTAGGAATGAAGAGTGGAATTGAGGGTGTTAGGTGCAGGACAGGATGGTCTGCAGGGCATGCCAAACAAAGTTAGCTGCAGGATGACCTGGCTTCTCAAACTCTCTGACTGGTTCTTTATCACCTCTTTGCTTCAAGCCCAAACACCCAAGCCCCCGCTCAAGGCTGAACACTTAATCCCCTTTGTGCCAACAAGGCAGCTTGCAGACCCAGAGACCTCATTAGATTTTGGTATAAAAACTCCCTGTGCCTGTTCCTTCCCTTTATCATAAAGTTCATTCAGACTCGAGTGGGTAAAAAATTTCTAATCAAGCTTTAACCAGCTTCTCCTCAGGAATTACCAACTCCTGGCTACTGATGATACCTCCAGTCAAGACCTATGCTGAATGGACTGAAATCATGATGGATCTGTGCTGGCAAGGAACCTTTGTTGATCTGGTTCCTGAAGTGATACCAGTCCTCTCTGCCCTCCTTGGGGGCTCCTTATTTTCCTCCTCTCCTTATCTTTAATTTCTTCTGCTATACTGGCCATGGATTCTAATAATGTG
Source organism: Marmota flaviventris (assembly GCF_047511675.1). Lineage (NCBI taxonomy): Eukaryota > Metazoa > Chordata > Mammalia > Rodentia > Sciuridae > Marmota > Marmota flaviventris. Next base: position 9,382,835 of record NC_092506.1, on the reverse strand, counting down.
GTATCTTAATTTGTTGAGACATTATCTTCCTTTGTCTTTTCATGTTGAGTGTGTGTCTTCCATTCTAGCACTGTGGTTCAAGGCATTACCATTTTACCCTATAATCTTATAGTGCCCCTGTAGGGTTTCAATACCCCTCTTTTGATGGGTAGTACAATGTTAACAGATACCAACATAAACAATATACCACATAAAAACAAATAGCTGATAATAGATGTTAACAGTTTGGTCATAATTTACAGAAATGGTGAATTCAATTATTATTTACAATATAATCATAGGTTTGTAAAAGGGTTTACAGATTCTGATGGTGGACAAAGAACTGGAAGTGAGGTGTAGGATGATATGCTGAGGAAGTAGAAAGTGAGGATACAGAATTATTATATCTTAAGAAGTGTGAAAGAGAAATCTAAGTAAGAAGTTAGTAGCAGGTGAGTAGAGAGGAAGTAATTTTTGGGAGACAAGTAAGTGGGAAGACAGTAGAGTACATGAAACAAACACACATATATATTAAAAAACATAAAAATATTAAAGTAGTAAAAATTGGAGAAAAAAGAAAAGGAAAAGAATATACAACATAACTGTAATATCCTACTATTCAGTCATCTCATTTTTAATATCCTAATTCATGCAAAGTACTTGGTTTCATATATGTTTGGGATATGAGAGCAGGAGAATAGAGAGAGAGAGAAGAAAGAAAAAAATATTGAAGGGAGGAATACAGATTGTTTTGGTTGGAGATCAGTAGCTTTCCTATTTCCCTTCTCGTTTAATAGGTGGGGTCTTCTGTTGTTAGCTGGTAACTCCACCTTTGGGATAGTGAAGGTAACCATGGGAGGTTGAGTTGTTCCTGGGTGGAGGACACCTGGAAGTTGGGTGTGACACGCACTAGTCCCCAAGGGGAGACTGCACCAGAAGGATCTCTTTTGAGGCCTACTACTGTGATGTGAGCACCTGGTCTTATTTTCTTATCTCACCTGAAGACCTCCCAGTTCCTAGTCTCTGTGTCTCTAAACTTATCACACTCACTCTCTCCATTACTGTTTCCTAATATAGGACATTTCTTTCTGGGGCTCTTGTGTGTGATGCTTTTGGCATGCTGTGCACCTGCCTGCTGAGAGCTATTTTGTGTTGGGCAGTCACTGTGCTGGGTAAGCAGCTGCTGGGGAGCAGGAGGAGTTAGAAACTGGGAACCTGGCTAGCTGGAGTTCCAAACTGGGAGTTTCCTCCACGAAAAATGCTCATGTAGGTGACCCAAGATGGAAGCATTTGCTTTTATCCATGGGGTGTCGGGTTTGCTGGGGGAAGGAGCCAGGTGATGGTGTTGGATGATGAGTTCAGAGACTGGATATGTGGCATGCAGTGTGTGGCTGTGGCTTTCTTCAGAGTCTATGTGAAGTTCTCTGGTGCAGGCAGGCTATGGTGCATAGGGGACTATCTCTGTTGCTGCAGAGTCCCAAGATGGAAGTGACTTGGGGGCCCACACAAGAGTGGTGGCTTCAGATCCAGTGTGTGGATAGTTGTCAGGTATCCTGTGTGGGAGCTGCATCTGGGATTTCTGCTCAGGTGGGTGGATGAAAGTTTTATGTGGGTGCTGATGCCTATGGTCCCTCTCGGGCACCAGGTAGTCCTGCATGGGTGAGTACTGAATGGCATAGTGCTGTGATTCCTGTGCAAAAGCAGGAATATTACTTGAGAGAAGAGGTATTCTCACTTCTTGAATCACAGGTCACAGAGCAACACAGAATTCTTCGTCTGTCTGGCCCACCATCTTGCATCCCTAGTGTAGTACGTCTTTAAGTATTTCCTGTAGTTCTGGGAAAATGAATTCTTTTATTTTATCATTATCTTGGGAAGTTTTAACTTTTCCTTCCATTGTGACTGATTGCTTTGTTGGCTATCAGCAATCTTGATTGGCAATATTTTATTTCAGAGTTTGTATTATTTAATGCCAAGCCCTCCTGGATTATAGGGTCAGAGCTAAATCATAATTATCTTTATTGGTTTACCTCTAAATGTGACTCAACATTATTCTCTGGAAACTTTTAAAATTCTTTCTTTTGTCTGTACTTTTTAGTATTTAACTTATAATATGTCATGGAGATTCTTTTCTGGTCTTGTCTATTTTGGTCTCTACATGCCTCCAATATCTGGATATTCATCTCATACCCAAAGTTTCAAATATTTTCTGTTATTATATCACTGAGTAGGTTATCAATGTTATTAGACTCTATCTTTTCTCATTACTCCATGTATATAGGCCTTAAATTTACTCTCATAATGTCGTAGAGATATTGTATATTGTTATTGTAGTTTCATTTTTTTTCTTAAATACTGTCTGAATGATGACATTATCTCTGAGGTTTGAGATTATATCTTCTACCTGCTCTAATACATTAAAAAGGCTTTAATTCAGCTGGATTTTTTATTTAACTTACTGTGCCTTTTATTTTCAAGATTTCTTCCAGTTTTTTCAATATCTCTATATCTTTTTGTTGAATTTCTCATTCTTTTTCTGTAATGCCTTCCTTAGTTTATTCAATTTTCCTGACTTTTCTTGGTATTCAATCCTCTTTTTAAATAGTTATTATTTTGAATTATTTATCCAGCATTTTATATACTGCAATATCTTTGGAGTCTTTGCTTGTGAGTTATTAACCTTTGGATATTTCATTTTACTACAATTTTTCATATTTCCATTTTTAAGGTTAGTGCTTCTGTTGGGAAGGATTTCTCTTCCAAATTTATGTCAAGAACTTTGTAGGGTACAATCTTTTCTTGGTGAAGTGTTTTTGGGTATCATGTTGCTGTAAATTGTTGAATATAATTCCAGGTGTGTTTAATAGTATATCTTTCCTGATACTTGTTTTGTAATGTATTTTATTACATCCCCTCCCCTCAGTGGAGGTAACCCAACACAGTAGCTGCCCAAAACAGGTGTGCAGTGTGACCAGGGCCCACCTATGGGAGCCCCGGGGTGAGAGTTTCCTCAATTGGAAACTGATAAGGGAGAGGGAGGTGGGGCTAAATTTGGAGCCTAACAGAGAGACAAGGAACTGGGAAATCTCCAGGCAAGATAGGGAGATAGGACCACGCGCTAAAGTCATATTAGCAGTCCCGAAAGGAGACCAGTGAGGTGAAGTCTCCAGGCAGGGACTGGTGGGTGCCACTCCCCTCTTCCAGGTGCCCTGCATCAGGACCAGTCTTCCCACCCAGGTTACCTCCACCATCCAAAGAGCAGAGACATCAGCTTACAACAGACAATGCCACCTATTGGATGAGAATAGAAGAAGGAAAGATACAGATCTCTAAAGCTAGCAACAACCCTGGTTTCTTCCTTTAAGTTGTTTTTTTTCTTCTGCCTTTCTATTCTCTAGCCCTCACACCCCAATATATATGAAACCAAGAACTTTGCATAAAATAGGATTTGAGGATTGAGTCATCTGAATAATATAATACAGAGGTGTTGTATATGCCCTTTTTTCTTCATTCATTTCCCCCCCCTTCAACTTTTACTATTTTAGCATCTGTATTTTTCTAAATACATATTTGTGTTTGTTTTATGTACTCCACTGTCTTCCCACGTATTTGTCTACCATAAATTACTTCCTGTCTATTCCCTGGATACTAACCCTCTTCATTAAATTTCTCTTTTGGACTTCCTAAGACATATTACTCTATATCCTCACATCCTACCTCCACAGCATATCATCCTACACCCCACCTTCAGTTCATTGTCCATTGTCACAAACTGGAAACCTTTTTACAAAACTCCTGATTATACTTTAGATAATAATTGAATCCAACAATTCTGGACATTGAGACTAAGCTGTAAGTGTCTTAATAAAAACAAATTGTTCATAAGTGGTATATTGTTGATATTAGGACCTGTTAACACTGTTCTTTCCCACAAATGAGAGGTCTTGGAACCCTACAAGAGCACTAAAAATCTATAGGGTAAAAACAATAACACTCCAGACCCACAAAGCTGGAAAGGAAGACACACAAGCAGCATGAAAAGACAAGGGAAGAAGTGCCCCAAACAAATTAACACACCACATCATTAGAATCATTGGAAGCCCAGCAGAAGAAATTACAGAGAAGGAGTTTATGATTCACATGGTTAAAATGTTCTGTGAACTCCAGGAAGACATAAGAGAGCAAATACAGGCAGTGAAAGATCAATTTGACAAATACAGGGAAAAAATTACCTCAACAGGGAGACAGAGGTTCAAAAAAAAAAAGGAACAGAAATCCTTGAAATGAAAGAAACAATAAACCAAATTAAAAGCTCAAATGAAAGCATCACCAGCAGAGTAGACCACTTGGAAGACAGGATATTAGATAATGAGGATACAATATATAAAGTTGAAAAGAACATAGACCACACAGTGATAATAGTAATAAAACATGAACAGAACATTCAACAAATATAGGATAGCATAAAAAGACCAAATTTAAGAGTTATTAGGATAGAGGAAGGCATAGAGGTACAAACCAAAGGAATGAACAATCTATTCAGTGAAATAATATTAGAAAACTTTCCAAACATGAAGAATGAATTTGAATTCCAAATTAAAAAGCCTACAGGATGCTGAATGTACAAAATCAAAACAGATCCACACCAAGTCACATTATAATAAAAATGCCCAACATACAGAATAAAAAGAGCATTTTAAAAGCCACAAGAGAAAGGAATCATATTGCCTACAGGGGAAAACCAATTAGGATAATGTCAGATTTTTCAACACAGACCTTGAAACCTAGAAGATCCTGAAGCAACATATATCAAGCTTAGTAAAATCTAATAGTGTGTATTGCATTGGAGCTTGAGAATTCCAATTTCTATGAGATTTCAAATGGGGGAGTCTTTCTGGTAGGTCAGGCAATTGTGTTATATATACAAGGGCATAAGGAATATACCCTCTGTGATTTCTTTTCTAGACTTGATAATTCTGTATATATTAAAAGGGTATGGGAGCAATCTATTTTGAAACCCTTCATAGATGTGGTATTCACAGTCTTAGTGTTATTATCTTTGCTGTTTCTATAAGGAAATATGTTCATGAGTGAGCACTGAGTCCCTCTAGCCATTCCTGGTTGTCAATTTTGGGGTTCTCTCCTACTCTTTGTGATATTGTGTTGCTGAAGTTTGAGTGAGTTAGGTAGTATATGGAGGAAAATGTACTGTCTCCTAAATGGGTAGAGTGTGTGGCTCAGAAGCATAATATCTACCAAATGAAGGTAAAGTGTTAAAACCAGATCTCCAGCATCTCCCAGAAAAAGAAAAATAAATAACAGTAACAATAGTAGTAAATTATATATAGCATTAAAATGAATACCAGAGATGAACTATGACATTTTCAGCACTAAAAGCCACAAAACAGAAATGGTGGGGTCAAAAATTAGCAACAGCAAAAATTACAATCAGCCATGAATATATCACTAAAGGAAATACCAGGTGTCAACTATGACTTCCAAAATAATAATAACTGTAAAAATATGAATGGTGTGGGCATAAATTACATAAAATAGTGTTAAAATATGGGAAAATTTTGGTTCATTAAGAGAAAAAAATGGGAAAAAGTGCAAAAGAAAGATTAGAATATTATAAAGGACAGAAATAAAGCAGAAAAGAGGCATAAAGTGAAGCCCCAAAACAAGAAGGAAAATTTTTAAAAAATGAAATAAAGTGGAGAGAGAGAGAGAGGGATGGGGTGGGGAGAGAGAGAGAGAGAGAGAGAGAGAGAGAGAGAGAGAGCAGGAAAATTTTAGTATTAGAAGAAGAATATGGGAGAGAGAGTCACAATAGAAAAAAAGATAAAATTTCACTAACCCTAAAAAACAAAATAATAAAATAAAAATCTTTTAAAATATGAAAAAGAAAATGTACATACATATATACATTCACACATACTTATGTATGCATACAAACCACACTGCAAATACAATTGGAAGAACAAAAAATTTGTTAACAATTAATGAAAGAATTGTCTTCATTGTGGTGGTTGAAACTGGCCAAGGATGCATATTTACTACAAATGCCAGACTGATCTTCCTTCCAATTCTTTCTGGGGGTATGTGCATCTTATAGCAAAGATTTGGGGATTATTAACCCTTTCTACTTTTTCTTAATTGATATACCTAGAACCAAATATGGAGTGGTCCGACTCAAAGCTCATTGAAATGACTCTTAGGTTTTCAGTTCATCAGTACAAGGTAGTATGTATGAGAATTACCATCTGTTGGAATGTTGTCTAGAAAGTCTAGGTTAATGTATGCTTAGGGAAGAGATGAGGCAAAGATCTAAATGGAAAGTTCCCACAGTTGAGATCTATCCATTATTTGTCATATTCTTTGTCATATTCTGGAGACATTAGTAAAAGAAACCAATAAGACCAGGTCGATGGCAATCTATTCTGGTTGTCCCAATCCCAGACACTTTTTAATAATTTTATTCATAAGGTAACCAAGTTCCCTGGGTGAGGGGGCACAGCACACTTCACTACCCAGGACTATGGCCTTCCAAGGCTCAATCCTTGAATGTAATCATGCCTGCCTGTTTGGCTTCCTAAATATCTTCAGCTGATTAAATGAGTCGCCAGACTCCATGGGAAAGTAAGGCACACTCCTCTCTGTATCCCTGAACTGAATTCTCCTGGATGAAATCTTCTGTGTGCCTGTTTGAACAGCATGTATTCTACTCCTTATGGTAGATGCCATCCAGGATTTTCTCCAAATCTTTGACTGTCCAGTATTGAATTTTAGTGAATTCCCTTAAACATCTACCTCACTGAGACACAGTATTCACTTGATTCAATTCAAAGCCATAGAGAAACTGAAAGGTGCAAACTTTCTCTACTCTACCATATTTGTCCCTCATGGCTAATAATTTTTGAAAGGAGGAATGTGGCTGCATCTTAAACATTTTGAAGTTACTAAACATCAGATGGTACTTACCTGGAAAAGCACATGCAGAAGGTTCTCATAATCACTTTGGGTGCATGGAGCAATTGAAAAATTGATGGTTTGGTCTGGACTGCATCCAACACCTTCTGTATGGTGGATTTCACATACTGAAACAACAAAAACAACAGGCACTTATAATATGTCAATAATGGGCAGGTATAGTAGTAAGTACTAGAGGATGAGATAAATATGCTCACTATGTTTGAAACATCTGACTCATTGGGAATATGGATGCTAAATGATCTACCTCATGTAGCGTGAGCTACAAAGTGATTGGGGAGAATGAAAACTACCTACAAATAAAGCCAGTTTAAACACTTATTTTATGATAGGTAAAAAGGATTAAACAAAAGATTTTCACTGTAAATCAAAAACAATGAAAAGTTACTTGTTTAAGGATTTGACCTTTCTTTCCTATTCACTGTAAATGAGACTTTTCCCTCATTGTTAGAATTAGAGTTTATCTCTGTACATCAATGGATTTTATAAAAGCTAGGTCCACTTTATGATTTGGTCCCAAGTGGACCTTTTCTAGGTATTGTAGTCATGCTACCTCCACTCATGATTGGAGTGTACAGAGTTACATGAGTGTAAAAAGTAGGTTATCTGTCAATGGAGTATGATTTGCACCCAGGCCAGATGTTATAGCAGATGAAATTTGGTGAAATTCCATGTGAAATATAATAGTTGCAAAAACATTTGGTTTCAAGGTTAGAATTTTTAGGCCTGACACTACTGTTACTTTTTATTTTGGGGAAGGTTGGTCATTAGGTACCTAAATGTTATATTCTGGTGTTTTATGGTACAGCAGGGTGTCTATTGATAATGATAACATATTCTGTATTTCCAGAAATGCTAGAATAAAGAATTTTGAATGTTCTCAGTACAAAGAATAACTGTTTGAGATGATAGATATCCTTACTCCAAGTTGAACATTACACAATGTATCCATGCATCAGAATGTCACATAATATCACCAAGTATGTAAATTTATTACGCATCAGTTAAAAAGTGAAAGTAGCCCCTCACGTTCTTACTGGAGTTATTAAAGATTGCTCAGTGTCACAAAATAATATCAAATGTATTCAACAAGAGAGAAGGCACTTAATAATTTTCAAAATAGTAATACTTTATTTCTGATAATAAAGATACAGTGAGCTGAGCATGGTGGCACATGCCTGTAATCCCAGCAGTTTAAGAGGCTGCGGCTGGTGAATTGCAATTTCAATGCCACCCTCAGCAACTTAGTGGGACACTAAGCAACTTACCTAGACCCTGTCTCAAAATAAAATATAAAAAGGGTCTGGGATATGGCTCAGTGGTTAAGTACCTTGGCTTCAATCCCTGATGCAGAACAAACAAATCAACTCCCCCAAAGTAGCCCAAAACAAAACAAAAATAATCAAATGAACAAAACAAAACAAAAAAACACCCTCCCCACAACAAAAACAACAACAAAAATTATACTGACTTAGCACAGGATACCACAAACAATTGTTTTCCCTGGAGCTCCAGTAAATAAATATTTTAGGCCATACAGGCAATGATTTTTATTGCAACTGCTTAATTATGATGCTGTAGCACAAAACAGTCATTCATAATACAAGATCAAATGGGTTTGACTATGTTCCATAATATTTCATTTAAAAAAAAACAGGTATTATTCTCAAAAGAGTTTGCTAATCTCTGTTTAGTGGATGCTATTGTATCCTATTCACATGTTTTATTCACTTCTCCAGCTTCTGGGAGTGTTGATGGCTGGTTGTTGTGGCCCCAACTGTGAATTGCCCTTAGATAAAGACAATCTCCTCACCCAATGCTATACCCTTGTCCTTATCCAATAACTGAAGAATTCAAGCATATTAGAACCATGCTTCCTTGCTTCAAGGCAGAGGAATTCTCATGGGAAATCCTAGTTCCAGTGTTTCTTGCAAGATCTCCTGGGTTCTCTATTACAACTGCATTATACTCTGACTTTTATTTCTGGCTATTTTCATTTTTGTTCTCCTCACAGATAATGTTTTGAAAGAAGACCTCAATAAACCTTCTGCACACAAATCTCAGATTTCCCAGTTTCTGGGAAAGCAGATCTATAATACTTGTAATTGTATGGTAGTAGTCAAATAAATTGATTGTATAATGAGAATCTAGAACTAGATCATCCAATGAATATCCCATAGTGGTGTTAGCTGGTGCATGCAGTTGTAATTCAGGTATTTAAATTTTCACTGGTGGTAAACTGGAATGGGTTGGTTGTGATCCCAGGATTTCAAATTTTTTTTAAAAAGGAATAATTGTGAGGATTTTAGACTTCAGTAGCTCTTGTAAAGTGCTATGAATGCATTTAAGAAAGACATTTACTAGTAGTGACTGACTACCAATCTAAAGTGGAATGTGAAAACCAGAAGATGTATATAAAGAGCAGTATATAAGGAGACCCTCATCTTCCACAGGTAGAGGGCAGAAAAATATGAAGAACAAGTCCCAGGACTAAGTTTTAAGAATAATGTCAGGTTTATATGACATTATATGGTGTGGGAAGCCATTCTCGCATGTGATAGGGCACCTCCCTGATTGGCTGTGAGGCGTTCTGGCTAAACTGTGTCAGAACTAATCCCCACCCTTTCTAGGTGCAAGAGCCCATCCGTGTGGGGGTGTGACTGACCATCGACCCTGAGACCAATCACTGACCCTGACCTTGGAATGCTGTCCCCCTCGACCTTCATTGGATGGAATTTTCCCCTGAATTTCTTGTTCCCTAATAAAAGGCCACTCCCTGGCGTGCTCTCTCTCTCTCTCCTGCTAGTTTGTGAAAACCTCGCTGCCCTATTGGGTGGCTCGAGGCAGGAGCCCGAGGGAGAGCCATCTCAGACCTGGTCAAAGAAAAAGCTAAATTGAGTTTTGTGTGTTTATTTTGATCTCACTAGTTAACTTCTATGCTTCAAACCTCTAGTATGAAGCCAGTGTGCTGGTCGTGCAGTGGAATATGGTTTCTTTTGTGAAAAGACCTGGCCTTAATTGAGAAATAGGACTTATTTGGGGATGGTTATAACTGAGTGGAGGCATTTGATCTTTTTGAATCCCTTCATTCCCTAGTAATACTTGGCATGAAAATATATTGACCCCCCACCCCCCCCACCCCCGCTAAAATCTAGTGCTACTGCCTGGTTTAAAGATAGTGCAGAGTTTATGCTTGCAAGAAAATACATAATTTCCCTGCCATGATTTATAACTATTTTCCTCCTACCAGATAACTAAAAGAAAAATATAATCTGTTTGGGAGATGTTTTGTCTACTGAGTAGGAAAAGTGCCTGTATGCTCAAAGTGCTCAAGTAGCAAGCAGAAACCATCAACTTGAGAGCATACATGAGGAATAATTTTTTAATTTCAAAATTTTATTGGTGCAAATAGCAATCATACAGAATAGTGGGTTTCATTGTGGTTTATTCCCACATGCACATAACATAATTTGGTTAATTTCATTTCCAACTAACACCCCATTGAACTCTATTTCCTCCCCCTGATAATTTTCTTTACTCTGACAATCTTATTCAATTTTCATGAGATTCTCCTTTTTTCCTTTTTTATATCCAACTTCCACATATGAGAGAAAACATATGACCTTGAATTTATGAGTCTGGATTATTTCACTTAACATAATGATCTCACATTCCATTTATTTTTTAGCAAATGACAAAATTTCATTCTTCTTTATGGCTGAGCACAACACTGTTGTGTATAAATATACCACTGTCTTTATCCCTTAATCTGTTGATGAATACCTGCTCCATTAGTTGGCTCTTGTGATTTGTGCTGCCATAGATATTTATGTAAATGGATCTCTAGAGTATGCTAATATTAAGTCTTTTGGATAAATACTGAATTATGCACTCTTATACCTGGTAATATGGTGGTTCTATTTCTAGTTTTAAGGAATCTCTATTCTGATTTCCATAGTGACTGTAGTAATTTACATTCTTACAGAGTTCAAATATCAGAGTTCCAATTCCCCAGCATCTTCCCAGCATTTATTGTAATTTTTCTTAATACAACTGTGTTGTATAATTTTAAATTAGATATTATGATATATCCAGTGATATATTTTCTTTGTTCAAAATTGTTTTGGCAATTATGGGTCTCCTGTCTTTCCATATGAATTCTAGGACTCATTTTTTTTTTCTTTTTTTAGATCTATGAAGAGTTTATATGTTGATGGGTATTGCATTGAATGTGTAGATCATGTTGGGTCATATGGTGATTTTATCAATATTAACTCTACCTATGAAAGAAAAGATTCTAAGATTAAGGTGGTCAGCTAGATATTAGACAGAAACACTGCACCTGATAGAAAACAATGTAGGCACAACACTACATGTTGGCTAGGAACAGACTTCCTTAACAAAATTCCTAAAGCACAAGAAGTAAAATAAAAAATCAACAGACTGGTTGGTATAAAACTGAAAAGCTTACTTACAGCAGAGGAAACAATCAAGAGTGTGAAGAGAGAGCTTACAGAACGGGAGAAAAATTTTGCCACCCACGCTTCAGATAGGGCATTAATTTCCAGGATATAAAAAGAACTTAAAAAGCTTAACACCACCACGACCACCATCACCACAACCATAATCACCTTCACCCAAAACCAGTCAATAAATGGGACAAGAAACTAAAAAGACACATATCAAAAAAGGAAATAGGAATGGTCAACAAATATATGAAAAAAAGGTTCAATATCTATAGAAATTAGAGAAATGCATATTAAAACTACAATGAGATTTTATGTCATTTCAGTCAGAATAGCAATTATCAAGAATACAAGGAACAATAAGTGTTATTGAGTATGTGGGGAAAAGGAAACACTCAGACATTGCTGGTGGGACTACAAAATAGTGCAACCATACTGGAAAGTGGTATGATGATTACTCAAAAAATGGAATGGAAACACCAGTTATTCCACTCTGCAGTATACATCCAAAGGATTTAAAATCAGCATACTATAGTGATGCAGCCACATCAATGTTTACAACAGAACAATTCACAATAGCAGGCCTATGGAGCCAAACTAGATGCCTATCAACAGATGAATGGATAAAGAAACTGTGGCATATATACTAAACCCAATGCAATATAAATCAGCCATAAAATGAATAACTTTATGATATTTGCCACAAAATGGATGGATATGGAGTCTATCATGCTAAGAGAGATAAGCCAATCCCAAAAGACCAAAGGTCAGATTTTTCTCTCTTACAAGAATGTTAACACAAAATAAGGTGGGAGGAGGGGAAGAATAGAAATTCAGTGGATTAGACAAAGTGGAAAGAAGGGATGGGGGGAGAGAGAAATAGAAAAGACAGTGGAATTAATCTGACATTATTTCATATGTACACATATGAATAGAACACAATGAACCTCACAATTGTGTACATCCACAAGACTGAGATCCTAAATAGAATAAGATAAAAACTATGCTTGTATAAATATACCAAAGTAAATTCTACTGTCTTGCATAACTAAAACAGAACCAATAAAAGAAAAAGAAAAACGATCAAGATGGTCAGAGTATAAACTTGAATAAAGGGGTAGTTTGTTTTTCATATGGAAATAATTGTTCACAGCTTTGAATGACGGCCTGAACACAATAATAACTACCAATGAGATAGAAGAAGTAATGAAAAGTCTTCAAACAAAGAATAGCCCAGAGTCAGATGGATTCTTATCTGAATTCTACCAGAATTTCAAAGAAGAAATAATGCTAATGGTCCTCAAATTATTCCATAAAATAGAAAGGGATGGAATACTTCCAAATTTATTCTATAAAGCCACTATCATCCTCATACTACAATCAGATAAAGACACATCCAGGAAAGAAAACTGCAGGCCTATTACCCTGATGAACTAAGATGAAAAATTTCTTAATAAAATATTAGCTAATCATATTCAATCATATATTTAGAAGATTACACACCAATACCAAGTTGATTTTTATGCCAATCTTGCAAGGATGTCTTAACATTCACAAATCAATACGTGTAATTTCCCACATAAATAAATTTAAGAACAAAAATCACATAGTCATGTCAATAGATGCAGAGAAATAATTTAGCAAAATTCAGTACCTATTCTTGACAAAAAAGGAAGGAAGGAAGGATAGATGGAACTACCTCAATATTGTAAATAGTATATGCCAAAAACTCAAAGCCAATATCAGAGTGAATGAGGGAAAATTGAAAGCATTTCCTTTAAATTCTGGAACAAGACAAGGATTTATATCCTCACAACTTCTATTCAATATATATTAGAAATTGTAATTAGAGCAATTAGATGAGAGAAGAAGATAAAAGGAATAAAAATAGGAAAAGTAGAAGTAAAATTATCACTATTTCCAGGTGATACAATCCTATATTTAGAAGATCTAAAACTTTGATCAGAAGACTGCTATATTTAATAAACAAATTCAGCACAGTAGCAGATTACAAAGTCAACATACATAATAAATAGCTTTGTTGTACACCAATAATAAATCTTCTGAGAATGAAATCAGGAAAATAATGCAATTCACAATAAACTCAAAACAAAAAAGCAAACAACAAACAAATAAACAAAAACACATAAAAGAAACCAAAATCAAAATAACACATTCCTAGGAATAAATCTAGCAAAAGATATGAAAGATCTGTACAATGAAAATTATACAAGATTGAAAAATGAAATTGAAAAAGACACAAGAAGATTGAAAGATTTCCATGTTTATGGGAAGGCACAATTAATATTCTTAAAATATATATACTACAAAAATCATTATATAAATTCAATGCAATCTTCATCAAAAAGCTAATGATACTCTTCACAGTCTTAAAATTCATTTGGAATAATAAAAGATCCAGAATAGCCAAAGTTATTCTAAGCCAAAAAAGCAATGCTGGGGGCATCACAAAGCCTGTCTTCAAATTATACTACAGAGCTATAGTAACAATAATTGTACTGGTGTAAAAACTGACACATAGACCAATGGTACAGAAAACACAGAGATGACCCAATACATCTACAATCATCTAATCCTTGATAAGATTACCAAAACATACATTGGAGAAAAGATACCCTTTTTAACCAATGGTGCTGGGAAAACTGGTTAACTAAGTGTAAAAGCATGAAACTAAACCCCTATCTCCTATCCTGCATAAAAGTCATCTAAAAATTGATCAAAAACTTTTGGAATTATACCAGAAATTATGCAACTTCTAGAATAAAACTGGGTCAACACTTCAACATTGTCACTGACCCTTCAAAAGGACACTCAAAAGTCAGGAAATCATGCCCAGAATTAATAAATGGAATGGCATAAAATTAAAAAGAATCAGTACAGCAAAGAAAACAACAATTAAAATGTGAAGTGAGTGGAAGAGAATCTTTGTCAGCTACTCTTCTGACACAGGATTAATTTCCAAAATGCATAAAGAACTAAACACACACACACACACACACACACACACACACACACACACACACCTAACCTAAATGGTAAATAGGCAAATAAATTGAAGAGACACTTCTCAAAATATTCACATGGACAACAAGTAAATAAAAAATAGTCAACATTTTTAAAAAATTAGGTAAATGCAAATGAAAGCTACACTGAGATGTCACCTCACTCTTGTTACAATGGCAGCCATCAAGAATACAAACAATAACATATGGTGGAGAGGGTGTGGAGATAAAGGAAACTGTTAGGCTGTTGGTGGAACTAAAAATTAGTACAACCATTATGGAAATCAGTATGGAGGTTCCTCAAAAGTCTAGGAAAAGAAGCATCACGTGCCCCAGATATACCATTCCTTGGTATTTATCCTAAAGACTTACTCATCATACTACAGTGGTACATGCATACACATATTTATGTCAGCACAACTCACAATAACAAAACAATGGGACCAGCCTAGGTGTCCATCAACAGATGAATGGTTAAAAAATATTGTCTATATGCACAAGGGAGTATTAATCTATCATTAATAATGAAATTATGTCATTTGCAAGAAAGTGGATGGAACTAGAGAAGACTATGTTAGGTGAAATAAGTCAAACTCAGAGGTTAGGGTTGTGTGTTTTCCCTCCTATGTAGAAACTAGAGAGGAAAAAGGAAAACAAAGGTGGAGGTGTACCTCCTAAAAATCAAAGAGAGATTAGTAGATTAGAAAGGAGGGAGTAGGAGGCTACGTAAACAGGAAATACTGGGGAATGATATTGACTAAATTATATTGTTATATTTTGTTCTCATATGAGCCTCACCATTATGTACAACTATAATGCACCAATAAAAACGTGGAAAAAAGAAAGGTAGCCCTCATTAATCCCCACCTCTTGATTTTCATAATTCTGTAATCCCCTCTTCTTGACTATGGATTGCAGATAGTGACTTGTTACCAGTAAACAGAATACACCAAAAGCAATGGATTACTACTTTCAAAGGTAGATAATGAAAAATTGTGACTTCTACCTTGCTAGATTCCCCTATCCAGCTCTACATTTAAATTAAATGCTATTATTTTGGTGAGACCAATATGACAGGGAATGAAGTCCTTATTCCAAGAGTCTGAGAGCAACTTAATCTTTCCCCAAATCATGTTACTGGTCTTGAAAGTGAAGCTTTCCTCCAGGGAGAGTTTAGGTGATATTACACCCCCAATAAATATCTTGACCACAAACTGTGAGAGACTGTTAACCACAGAACCCCGCTAATCACTGCCCATGTTGCTGTTTTAAGATACTATATTTTTAGGGACAATTTACTCCATAAAAACAGAACTCATTACATGTTGGTACTAGGAGCGAAATGCCACTGTAAAAAAATAGCTTAAATTTTTGGAATGGATGTAGAATTGGGCAGTGGGTTGAAATATTCCGATTTCTTGATAATGATAAAAGCAAGGAGAGCAAGGTAAATTGAAGTAAAACTCAATAAAAAGAACTAGGATTTTTCAGCCTTTCCATTTGGCAACTGAAACTACCATTGAGGAATAGCTTTGGAACATTTTCGGGAAAACATGGCTGGAAATAAGTCTTAATTTACAGATAAGGTCCAGCATGTGAAAGAACAATATTTCTTAGTACTTAATTATAACTTTAGTTGACATTTATAAAGCACAATGTATGTTTTGTATACATGAACAAATTGGGTAATTAGCATATACATCACCTCCTGTACAAAGTCTCTCAAGATCTCAGGGGGATCAGATCTCAAACAAACAATAGAACTTCTAAGATAATTAGATGTGTTTTCTTTCAGCCATTTCAGGCACCCAAAGCTGAGAAGGGTTTATATCAAAGATATTTGTTAGATTGTTACAATTTTTTGTAAACCCCAATGAAGTTCATACGAGCTCCACAATGTTTTTGAGAAATATTTGTCACAATAAACATTTCCAACTTGACTGAAGGGAACAGAAATAGTATCAAATGAGAAAGGCTCCCCAAAATGCTACACTGATAAGCTAACTTAAAACATCTTTTAGATGAAAATATGTTTATGCATTTTATGAGAGGGAAGAAATTCGGAAGTTGTAGCCAAGGGACAAGCAGTTGTGAGAGCCAAATTGCTTCAATTTTTCAAGCCTTTAAACCTACTCGCAGAATTTCTAAACTTTGCCTTTCTTGATTTCATAATTTCTATAGACTCTGTATCTCAAATCTCCTTTTTGAATGGGAATGTCTTCAGTAGTTATTCTAAACTTCTATCATCAGTATATGTTGGATATGTTTCAGACATGTGTTTTGTCTCTTGAGTTCCATGGATTTACAAATACAGGTTCTATGATTAGAGAACAACACATAAGTAGTCTTATCCACATTTGGACCTCATTGAAATGTTTTGGTTCTGGGGGTCAGGGTGTAGCTCAGTGTTAGAGTGCTCTTCTATCAAGAGTGAAGTCTTTAGTTCAAATGATGGCAATTAAAAAATATTCTGGACTTCAAGAACATGCTATAAAAATAAGACTTTTGGGGAAATTGAGAATGTGTCAATTTATTTAGTGAGTCAGAAGGATAGAATAATTTTGTAGCCATAGAATCTATCCTTTGTGTTTTCCTTTATTAACAATTTCTAGTCTAGGGAATTTGCTCTCTTTCAGGGTTAATGTGGGGAAGTCTATTAGTTGTCCCTCCACCAAGCAGTTTGTGTGATGCCTGAAGTGCTTTTTAGTTTCCTTTTTATCAGTTAACCCCCAATACCTTTTGGTCCATTAAAGCTGTGTTCTCTCAAAAATTCTTTTCACGTGACTTGTCATATCACTCTTTTTGTAACTGTCTCTTAATTTTTGTCCCAAATTAAAATGTAAGTTCCTTAAAGGCAGAGAATCTGGTTTATTTGCTTATTAATATATATTAACCTGCTGGCACACAGTAGATGCATAAGTATTTTTAAATGTGTTAATGAGAGTAATTTTTGAATAAGCCACATCAGAATCTGGCTCCCATGAGGAGGGAACTTCAGGGAGAAAAAAAGAAAAAAAAGATTTGTCCAAAGATTTTTCACAGAGGTGCAATTTTATTACTCTCTAGTGAGAACAATGTTAAATGTCAAAAGAAGTAGGAAAGGACTTATATATTTTACTGTCATGTTTATATTGTGTAGAAGAGTATGTGATTCATTTGTTGCACAATAAATATTTGTTGAATTGATAAATGAACAGTTAGAATTAAAAAATAATTTTCATGCTATCTTTTTCATGGTCAATTACTCTTTGTCTTACTAGCTTTCTGATTTTCTTTAAAAGGGACCATGATTTATTTAAGTAGTGAGAAATGAATTAGGGTACAATTTGTGTACTTCCATGAATGAATTGCAACATCTATGTCCAAATACATGATATGTTATTTCAAGATCCCCTCTCTACAATGAATCAATGAAGAACCAGGACGAGATGTAAGAGCTCACTCAGCATTCTCATTCAGACCCTTTAGTCACCCCCAGAGACCCAGGAACATAGCCTAGTGTGATTATGAGGTCATGTCATTTCATCCCAGGTCCCCCTTCCAGATCACCTCTATGGTCAGGGTCTCTTCAATATTCTTTTTTCCATTTATGTGTGCAACTCTTCTAAGTTCCTTTACACCCTTTTCTAGCTGATTTCTGACAATCAGCCACCGGAAGGACTCCACCAGCTTCCTGATTAAAGAAGACAAGAAAGATACAGTAAATATTCAACCATTTAATTTCCATAAACCTTGAGATTCATTTGCCTTTCCATTTATACATACTTTATTATTGTGGCAGTGTAATTTCTAACCAAATCTTCCTTTTCCACTGGACTTCTCTTTCACTAAGATGAGGGACACATCTGTCCATCAATGTGTGAAAATAATTATAGAGATCAGTAAACAAGGATCAAAAGGTATAAATCATCCATTTGCATTCCAATTTTTGATATATAATTTTGATATTTAATTCACATATCATAATGTTTTTGTAGGACCCAAGTCAGTGAACATCATACTCAATGGTGAAAGACTAAAAGATTTTTCTCAGAGATCAGAAATAAGGCAAGCATGCCCACTTTCACCACTTATTTTCAACATAGAACTAAAAATTATAGATGGATTAATTAGGCAAGAAAAAGAAATAAAAGGCATCTATATGAAAAAGGAGAAAGTAAAATTATCTGTTTGCAGATGATATGGTCTTCCATGTAAAAAATCCTGAAGATTCCAGAAAAAAAAGATATTTTAGCTAATGAATAGAAAATGCAGCCAAATAGCATAATACAAAGTCAACATAGAAGGTCAGTTGTATTCATATACACTATTAATGAACAATGTGAAAAGATAATTACAATTGTTGGTTGGTCTTTAAATCACAGTGGCAAAAAAACTGAATAAAATAACATTTATCATTGGTAGGACTGCAAATTGGTAAAATCACTTTGGAAAGCAGTTTGGAGATTTCTCAAAAGACTAGGAATGGGACTACCACATGACTCAGCTGTTCCAGACTTAGGAAATTTATGCCAAAACCCCCAAGTCAGTATACTCTAGTGATACATGAATTTCAATGTTTGTAGGAGTGCAATTCACAATAGCCAAGTTATAAAACCATTGTTAGTGTCCATCAACAGATGAACAGATAAAGAAAATATGGTATATACACACATAGAGTTTTATTCAGCCATAAAGAAGAATGAAATTATGTTATTTGCTGGTAAGTAAATGGAACTGAAAAGCATAATGCTAAGTGAAATAAGCCAGACTCAGAAATCCAAAGATTGAATGTTTTCTTTCATAGGTGAAAGGTAAAGAGGGGAAAAAGGGAAAAATAAAAGGAGCTCATGAGAATAGAAGGGAGAACAGTATAGCAGAGTAAGATACGCAAAGATGAGGGTTGCCAAGGAGAGATGCTGGGCATTGAAATCAACCAAAGTGTGCTATGTCCATGTATAAACAAATCACAATGAGCTCCATGTTTATATATGATCATAATGAACCAATTAAAAAAATAAACATGTAGAAGAGATACCATAAGGAAGACAATCAGAGGGAGTGAGAGGGTAGGCAAAAGGGAGGTAAGGGAAAATAAGACATAGGAAATTATATTATGTGCATTTATGAGTATGTCACAATGAACTCCACTATTATGTATTATTATACTGCACTCATAAAAGTATAATAAAATGTTTTATTTTTGTATTACAATTATTTCATGACAATTTTCTGCCTATTATACAAAAATGGTGATGCATAGTGCCAACCACCATTCAAATTGCCATACTATTTCCTCTCTTGCACCTTGGATGGCACAAGGGGTGTTAATAGGGACCAATATTGGAACCAAAAACATACCCAGTGACATAGCTCTTCTGTTATCACCTTGGCCTCTCTTGTAAATAACATGGAGATTGTTCATACCTGGAAGGCAAGAGGAGGACAAGCAAGGGTACAGACACAGCCAGATGTAGTGTGTGCCAGCTTCTAACAGCAAAAGCCAGTCCTCCAAGGAACATCTGCCCAATACTGTAGGAAGACATCATCAGGACTATTCCTACAGACTTCCTTTTGGATGTTGTCCATTCTGACACTGGAATAAAATATGTACATAATTGTCATTCCAGGCAAAGGGTAATTTCACAGTCAATTCAGGCATGGAGAAAATGAAAGTCTCAAATTATTGACTTACTGAGACAAAAAGCATTTATCATAATAGTCATGACACTCAACCCAGCCCAGAAGCGTAATATGCAGTAAATGAGGAAGGTGGGGGCGAAGGCTGCCACAGTGTCAACGATGCCCAGCTGGAGTAAGCACCACAGGTAGACCACCTTCCGCCCAAACCTAAGAAAGATCGGAACAGGTAAGCTTATTTCAGAACAAAAGTAATATGTGGAAAACAAGAAAAGATAAAATAACTTGAGAATTAGGGTAAAATGTTTAACAAGTAGGACATTGTATTGTGGTCTAGCGGAATCATAATACTACTCAACAACAAAATTCACAGATGTAAGCACCCCTGCTAATCTTAGAATGTTGCAAGAATGCACAGCAAAACACATGGTGGAGGACTTGGATGCCATGTGGAGCCATATCAAGAAGAGGAAATAGGGGAGGTCATAAAAAATGTTTGTTTTAAAAACGTTCATTTAGGAAAGTGGATTTGTGTGTCATTCTCAGAGTGTTGAGGAGTGAAATCAAGAGATCCATACTTGGATCTGTGTAATCATTAGGTAAATGCTGAAGGATTTGAAAGGAAGAGTGGGAAGACAATACATCAAAGTTGCAGATAGATGACGTAATCAATACTCTGGGCCATGTCAGTGTTCAAAGGCATCGGGAAGTGTGTTTCAGAAGATGACCTGGCAACTGTTCCCTTTAGCACAGGAACTCATAGGAGGTCCACAGAGGAGAGACAGAGAATAAGAATCAGAAGGACATCACACAAAAAGAACAGGGAGATATTTGTGTCATGGAGCTCCAGGGAAAGGTCTCATTCTGGAGTTAACGTGGACAAAGTTCCATGAGCTGATACAAAGTTTTCAGTAATGTTAATTTTTATGGTTTAGATGTGGCGTATTCCAAAATCTCACATGTGAGACAATGCAAGAAGGTTTGGAAAAGAAATGACCTAATTATTCTAATCAGTGAGTTAATCCATGGTGGGATTAACTGAGTGCTAAATGGAGGCAGGTGGGGTGTGGCTGGAGAAAGTGGTTTATTTGAGTCACAGTTATGATGAATATAATTGCATCTGGTGACAGCAGTCTCTCTCTGCTTCCTGGTTACCATGAGAGATGCTTCCCTCTGCCACACTCTCCCACCATCATATTCTGCCTTGCCTCCACCTTCAAGGAATGGAGCTGTCTTTCTATGGACTAAGGACCTCTGAAACAGTGAGCTCTCAAATAAACTTTTCTTCCTCTACAGTTGTTCTGATTGGATCCTTTACTCACAACAGTGAAAAAGCTGACTAGGACATTAATACCTGGACAAACTTTTACTTTTGAACATTTTCCCTATAACCTTTGTTACTTAGCAATCTAAGTCATTAAAAGTCTTATGAACTATGTTACCTTCTGTTACAAAATGTAGGTTCTTGCCACATACATTGTGTTACTAAACTTGAATAAGAGAATTCAAGATAGAACTGTCTTTTTTCAAGCCATGATTGAGGATGAAACAATCACTGGAAAATTGAGAAATGAAACATAATCAGTAAAAAATTAATAACAACTAAGTTCTTCTGGTAATGGTTACCAGAGCTTGAGTGGAAGGGATGAACAGCTAGAGGACAGGATATTTTAAAAGAGATACTCTGTTGGTGGCTACATGGCTTTATACTTTTGCCAAAACTCCTAAAACCATGTAACACCAAGATTGTGTCCTGTTGTAAACCATGGGCTTTAGTCAATACCATATAAATATTGGTCTATCACATATAATAAACTCATTACACTGATGTAAGATGTTAATAATATGTGAGGTTGTTTGTGGGAGGGGGTATTGGGAACTCTCTGTACTTTGGACACAATATTTCTGTAAACCTAAAACTGATGCAAAATTTTAAAGCTCATTGCCAGGCATGGTGGTGAATCAGGAGGCTGAGGCAGAATCAGAAGTTAAAGGTCACCCTCACCTGAGGAAAACCCTGTTTCAATAGATAGGTGTGGTTTTAGGGATGCTGTGGGAATCAAAGAAACCAACACTGGAAAATAGAATAGGTAAAAGTGTTGGGAGCTTATCATGGGGAGCTCTGGGTTATTTTGAAACAAAAGACTACATACATGAAAATATAAGTAGACCTAAAACAACTTAGTGGTGAATAATAAAAAGTAATAAAGAGATTAGACAAAAAGATACATCTTATATAGATTTGAAATCTATCATACTAAAAAACATCACATATTTCATAACATGTAGAAAGAGAAATAGTAAACACATGGGACATTTCTCTGCCATGACAGATGGGAATGGAGATTAATGGGAATTCATGGACATGAATGGGAATACACAAGGAAAAGAGTCTTTTCCCAAACCAATAAGAACATTGTAGATGAGAAGAATGACATTATCCTTGAGCACAAGGAAGAAGGGTATAGATGGATACTGAATTGTACATAATAAATAAATTTGTGTGCATTTGAAATCTGAAGAAGAAAGACGTCAGTACTGAAAAACTTGCCTGATCACGTGAGGCAACACACCTGTTCAGTTACAGTGATGTAGAATGGTGCACATGGTGAGTTATTGCTTTAGGTAGGTTTAAACTATTTTGCATCACTGTGCTTATTGGTATTTTTTCCTATCCTCACTCCTCTACCTATACAAATATTTGTATGATAGCAAATTTCAAGATATTCACAGCCTTGAACTTTTCTATGGACCAAATGTACGTGTACAACTAGATACCTGAATCTCCATATATATGTCCATTATGGTTTAGATGTGAACAGATGTGAGCTGTTCCCAAAAAAGTTGATGTGTGTGAGACAATCCAAGAAAGTTCCGAGGTGAAATGATTGGCATATGGGAGTATTAACCAATTGGTGCATAAATCCAGTTGAATGGACTAACTATGTGGTAACTATAGTTGAGTAGCATGTGGCTAGAAGAGGAAGGTCACTGGTGGTATGCCTTTGGAGTTTATATTTTGTCTTGGTAAGGAGAATTCTCTCTCTCTCTCTCTCTCTCTCTCTCTCTCCCACTCCCCTTTTGTGCCATGTTCCTGGCTAATACTTTCCTCCACTATATTCTTCAACCATGATACTTCAAGGAATGGAGTCAGCCACCTATGGAGTGAGACCTCTGAAACTGTGAGCCCCAAGATAAACATTTGTCCTCCAAATTTGCTTTTTTGGCTCTTTTAGTCACAGCACCAAAAAAAAAAGCTGAATGAAACAATGCCAAATAGCTCCCACTCAGCAAGTCCAACACAGATTTCTTGATTTTCCCCACCAACATTTCTCCACTTCTTCTCTAGTTCTCTTCCTTCTTCTATAGTGGCATTAATTCTAGTAACTAGTCATTTTTTAAGGCCAGAAGCTTATATCCTCTTTGATTCTTCCATTTCTCTCACTAGTAGTTCTATAATAGTGGAAAATAATCTTAATCTCCAGAAGGTCTTGATGCCTCTACATTCCCCAAATCCAACTTCTTCTTTCCATCTCCAAGATATCTACTTACTTCAGACTCCTATCATCTCTCCTCTGGGCTACTTCAATAGACAGTTGATCCTTGCTACCACTCAGTGGAGAAATAAGACATTTAAAAGGCAAAGTTATAAAATTCCCATTTGTGGGGATAAGTGCATGGAGTACTGCATACATGGCATACATTAAGGGCATCTGAGTGGCAGGCCACTCCCCTCATGCCAGGCATGTGAGTGGCAGACTGCTTACCCTGTAAGCACAGATCTGGGTGTGAGGCCATGGGTGTGAGGCCTGTGCTTGCGCCACGGCCCACTCCTCAATTGGTTGCTGCAAGGACAGTTATCAGAAATTGCATTGGTATCTACCTGTAATCTGCTTAGCTATTGCCCTAGTATAAATATGTGGTAACTGTGCAATAAAATCAGACCTGCTTCCTGCTTGGCCTCCGGAGAACTTGTTTAGGGACTCCACAGCCACACACTCCTCTACCCAGTTTTGTGGACCTCCTTGCTGGACAAGAGAGAGCCCATACACCCATTCAATAAAAGGCTGGGAATTGCAACAAGAATAACATGGGTAGAAGTACCACTAAATAGGGAATCAGGGAAGAGACGTTTCAGAAGGTAAGATTTGATTCTGAGTACCTAGAAGTTGGGCTGACAAGTGCACAGGGAAAAGCATTATAGGCAGAAGGAATAGAAAATGTAAATGCCATGTGGTAGAATCTAGATAGATGTTCTGAAGACTAGCAGAGAATGGAGAAGCGGGTAGACAAGATGAGGAAGGGAGGCTGGGGCCATATGATAGAATGGCAAGACTTGATAAGAAACTCAAAGTTTTATTCTATGTATGACAGAAAATCGCTGGCTATTTCCTGGGTAAGAAAGGCAGAAAATTTTCAAGCTTGAGAACACACAGGTCAACATAATGTGTGGATAAAATGTGTGTTATTAATGCAAGTCAAATGTTAGCTTCAAATGTGAGCTACACATACTCTAAAGTGTTCTAAGAAACTGGGTGGTTATTTGTCAGAAATGCAGAGGTCCCTTCATTTGATAGGGGGGTTGAACTCCATGACTTCTGGTACTAGAAGCAGGGGGAGGTGAGTGGGTGTAGAAGGAAGTCAAAAAATTGGCACCAAAGCACAAATGGATGGCAGTAATAAATTCTAATGTTCTAGAGCAAAAGTGGGCAACTATAATTCACAATAACCCATAGTATATTTTATGAGTCACTAGAAGAGAGGAGCTTGAAAGCTCCAAACCAAAATAATGATAAGGAGAAGGAAATTTTCATTATCTGGATTTTATTGTTATATAAGGTATACATAAAATGAAATATCACATAGTACTTCATAGTACAATTATTATGTGTTTATAAACATTTTTTTAAATGTTTAAGGTGATGGAAATATTAACCATATTGTTGTGATAATTACACACTGTTTGTATGTATTTAATGTATATAAATACACCAAATTAATGTACTCCATATATTTGTGAATTAAAATAATTAATAAAGTAAATTTATTTACTGCCTTCCATCATTTACTACTTTAGATTGGAAAGGGCCATCTTACAAATCTCTGTCATCAGTATTGAAGTTAATCCTTTTACAACTTTTCTCCTGGCTGCTACTATTGCCTTCTATCAAATTATACTTCTAATTCAATAGTCACATCCCTACCATTGTTACATCCCTTATTAAGCATTTCATTGAGGTTTACATTACACGTAAAAGTGTAGACATCAAATGTGTACAAGTTTAATTATTTTCACAAAACCATTCTATTTAACCAATCCTAAATCAATATAACATCAGTCTCATGAAGTTGTTCTTGGACATTCTCCTGGACACCATTCTCACCAAAGATATCTAAGATCATGAACTTTAACACCATATATTATTCTGTATGCTTTGGTCTTCATGGAACTTGAAATCATGTATTATATAGTCCTGGGTTATGTAATATTGCCCCTGTTATTACATGTGGCATTAGTTTCTTTTTTCTTGTGGCTCAATAGAAATTTATATAAATATAATACATTTTATTCTACTGTTTATGGTTAGTAACCTGAATCTATGCTCAAAGTTCCCACTGGAGGAAAATTAAAAAGCACAGTGGAGTTTAGAAGGTTTTGAGCCTTTACTTATTCATATATTTCTTTTAAATGTTTTGTTAATTCATTCTCCAATACAAATTGGTAGTACAGAGACCTGAAAACCAGGGGGAAATGAACTCTCTGATCTAGAAAGCCATAGAGGCACCAATTATCTGTTGTATGTTCACAATTTTGAACTGAGAATACTAGGTGGCTCTAAGAATCAGCACTACCATCAGTGTTCTTGTGGGAGACATGTGTGAATGACAGCCATGTTTGACTGCCTTCTGTAGCTCTGCCAGGGTGCTAGAAGCCACAAACTTCTCACCTCTTAAGTTTCATCCTCCTAACTTCTTAATAATTAACTTTT
This sequence comes from Marmota flaviventris, assembly GCF_047511675.1. Classification (NCBI taxonomy): domain Eukaryota; kingdom Metazoa; phylum Chordata; class Mammalia; order Rodentia; family Sciuridae; genus Marmota; species Marmota flaviventris. Next base: position 9,356,768 of record NC_092506.1, on the reverse strand, counting down.
ATGGCTACAAATGTTACCTATTAAAGTCATTTCACAAGGACCAGCATCCCGGTTACAGATCCAGTGACTTACCATTCCCATCAGGGCCACAGTGCTACTCAATCCTCAGATTTAGATTTTATAATGATGATTACCTCTGTATGTGTGCCTACACTGCATGTGTGAAATGATGACCAGTATTAAAGTATCTATGCTCATTTATCTTACAGGGTCTAGGTGGTTCAGAATATTGCCAAGACTAGGAACATACTTTTAAACATGCAAGTGCCTTCTCCCTGAACTCTGCTTTCTTTCCCTTTGTTGAACTGTTACTCATACACCTCACATTCTGGATTTACTCTGCAAATTGCTCCCTGAAACTAATATGATTAACATACCCTTTTCTGTCCTCCTTAATGCAGAAAAAAATTAATTTTTCACAACAAGTTTTAACTTCCAGTGTATGTATTAAGCGCTAATACTTAATTTGCTAGAGTCAGAAAGTGAGTCCAGTACACAGTTCAGTGCAAAGCACAGAGAGCTCATCAGATTTCTTAAATAAAGAAATAAGCATTTATTGAATACTTAATTTTACCAAGAGTCTAAAAGAAAGAGAAGTGTCACTCACCTGTCTGAAAGAAGGCTATATATCAGACTTCCCAACAGTGACCCAGTCATAAACAGAGTTTGAACCACTGATTTTAATGACAGGGATTCACAAACCAGGTCCCACTGGAGGAAAATAAAAAAGCACAGTGGAGTTTTAGAAGGTTTTGAGCCTTTAAAATCTTTGCAGTCAGTGAAAACAGAGTGCAAACTCCCGCATATGATCTCTGCTTTGTGGATCCTGCCCCGATCTCCAGCTTCACCTACAGTCACTCTCCCCTGGTCGCCCTTTCTCCACTTATTTTAGCCCTTCAAGTGCACTTGCCTCTCTCTTGCCTCATAACCATCCAATATTCTGCACCTTTTTTCTGCATGACTTTATTCATTTTTACCTTCAGGTCACCAAATCTCTTTATTCCATTAACTTATACACATTCTTTAGCTACTACAATTAAAATATATAAAAGCACAATTCCCCAAAATTTTTAAAACCCTAACATTTTTCCTCATCATGTAAGTGACTTAGAGTCCTGACTTTGACTTTTCTTAGCAGTCCATACTTCAAATATTACAATATCTCTCATCCTTGGCCACACATTGAATCACTAAAAGAACATCAAAAATGCTAGTTTTGGGATCCTATGCCCAGAGATTCTGATTTATTTGCTCTCAGGGTCAGTTTTTCAGCACTGAGAACAACTGACTTAGTATAACATTTGAATACTTTTAAAATTATAGATCTTTTTCACTAGATTAAATGATAATTATAGGTATATGTTTTGTTTGTTCAATTCATTCACTCCAATACTATACATTCTCCACAGCATCGAAGTGTAAGTAGATAAGCAATTGCTACCTGCAGAAGGACTAAATGTATAAAGCAAGCTTTTTCTTGGTATTACCTCCAAACTCTTTGATCATACAAACAGTATATTTAGATGAGGCACCTTACCTCAGTTATGATGGTGGAGGTGAAGTAGCTTCTGTCATACACCCAACCATCCACACAGGGTTCTATGTCTGGCTCAGTTGTGTTGACGACAGTTTCATTCAGGTGAAGAAGATGCCACTGGGGATGGATGAAGCGACGACACTTCATTGGTTTCAGGTTCGAGTCCAGGGGAATGGAGATCCTCAGGAGGGCATCTTGGCTGAGGATCCCGTTGTCATTACCAGAGACAGTGTCATTGTCCAGAATCTGGACCCAGCAGCGATGATCAGGAATTGCTGCAGTGAAGTTCTCCAGTACAATATGTGGGTATGTTAGGAGGTTGGTGATACAAAAGAGAACTAACTGAAAGATTTGGAATCTCCCCAGGCCTCCAGCTTGATCCAGGAGCTCATCAAAGGACATTGAGGCTGAACAGGGGATCACCTGAAGGAATCACTTTATGGAGGTAAATTCAGAAGGAGAAAATGCTTCCTTTCACCAAGACCTGTAATGTGTTGATCCTCATTCAACTTTCTCCTAGATGGGCTGTGACTCACTGCTGCAGAATAATGGGTTTAGGCAGGCAGATAGTTTCAATAAAGCTACAGAAATATTTGGCAAAGAGACTTCTACTTGCTGACAACTGAACGCGGCTTAAAAGATTACTCTGTGAATGATTCTGATCTTTGAGCTTTCTGAGAAGTCAACCGTGGACTTTCAGTGGGTATAATCTCCACATGACCCTAAATATACCTTTCAATGATCTGTCCTTTTTAGAAAAGGAATGTTGGAATCTCAAAAGTAAAAGGCTTTCTGATATTACTGTGTAAAGAACAGAGCATGGTTTTCTTAGTTAGGACTAAATTTTCACTAGAAGTTAGTGATAAATATTCTTGGTTAAAATAAAGGAAAGAGGGATATTGAATGCAAATGCTGACTGTTGGTAACTGAAATTCTGTTTCAGTTTAAATAGTGACAGTGATTTTAAAGTTTTTGAAATATGGAAACAAGTATAAGGGACAGGGAAGAAGGAAACAGAACTTTTATGCCACAGTTTATTTTATCAGATTTGTTAATTTATTCAAATAGCATTTTGGCCTTTTATATCAATATATTTGTGTACTTAATTACAAATTTGGAGATAGTATATGAGTTTGCTGTTATAAGGTCTTATGTTCCAGTTAGTGAGAGAGAGACACATAAACAATTTCACAGAAAATGTTTAATTATTCCTTGGTAGAACAGGACAGGAGAGTCATCTCTCTAGAAGTAAAACTTTGAACTTGTGAAGAAGAATTCCTGAGACAATAAATGATTAAAAGGACAGCTTATGAACAAGAAAGTACATAATTATAAGTACCTAATTATATAAAAAATGTTTGACATAACTGTACCTGCAGGATATTCCAAAGGTGAAGAACATGCAGGATAATAATGGAAGGAGTTGGACTGGTTGAACAAAACCAAAACAAGCAACCAAACAGAAAATCTGGAATTATTTATGCAAACTAGAGGGTTTTATTCTTTAACTTTAAATCCATCTCCTGTGCAACATCTTAAAATGCAGATTTCTGTCCAGTATGCACAAATTCTTTCAGGAAATGACTTTTTGATAATTTAAGTGAAATGTTTTTAGGTCATACATAAAAGCATTAAAAATGTACATATTTTGTGTACCCTTTTATGTTTTGACACATTATACATTGTATAGTATTGGAATATGGCCAAACATCTGTTTCCTTAAACATTTATCATTTATTTTATTTAAAATATTTTTAGTTGTGATGGACACAATACTTTTTGTTTATGTAGGTTTTTTTAATGTGGTACTGGGCATCAACTCCAGTGCCTCACACTTGCTAGGCATGTGTTCTACCACTAAGCCAGAGCTCCAGCCCTTATCATTTCTTTCATGGTGAAAATTATTATTATAACTTTTAAAAATGTACAGGTCATTATTGTGAGCTATAGTCTCCTCACTGTACAATAGCACACTGATATTTAATGCTCTCATCCAATTGTCATTTTGTACACATTGATCAAACTTTTGCCATCTGTCCACAATAGTCTCCCAAACCTTTGGCAATACCATTGTACTCTCAATTTTTAAGATTCTACACTTTTATGATATGCAATACTTGAGCCTGTTTTATTTCACTTAACATATAGACCTCCAGATCCATCCATGTTGTTGCAAATGACAGGATTTTGTTTCTGTTTTTTCATTCCACTAGCTTCTAGGCTCTTGCATTTAAAAAGTTCAAATATTTTTTATCAGTGCCTTATACTTATACATTGTAGTGGAGTTTATTGTGACATATTCATACATGCATGAAATGTAATTTGCTTCATTTCAATCCCCATTACTCCACATTCCATTGCCTCCCCTCCCCCCACCTTGCAATCCCTCCTCCTTCTCATTCTTCTTTATGAATATATACGTATATATATGAATATATATTTTATTTATTCATTCATTCATCTATGAAGACCTAGCTTGTTTCCACTTCTTAGCTATTGTGAATAGGGCTGCAATGAACATGGGCACGCAGGTATCTTTTTGCACACTGATTTCATGTTCTTTGGGTATATTCTCAGTAGTAGAATTGCTGGATCATATGGCTTCTCTTTTCAATTTAAAAAATGTTTTTATTAGTGCATTATGCTTACATATAATAGTGGAATTCATTTTCACATAAATACATGCATAGAAAATAATTTGCTCCTTTTCAGTCCCTACTACCTCCTCTTTTCTTTCTGTCCACTGTCCCGTATCCCCTTCTTTAGTTCTACTGGTCTTTCTTTGATTAATTTATTGTTTTTAATGGATATTTTATAGATATACAAAAAGGAAAACTCTACTGTGTTGTATTAAAAAAATTTTAGTGGGTGTACTGATGATTGAACCCAGAGGTGTTTAAACACTGAACCACATTTCCAGCCCTTTTTAAAATATTTTATTTAGAAACAGAGTCTCACTGAGTTGGCTTTGGACCATCAATTCTCTTTCTTCAGTTACCTGAGTTTCTGGGATTACAGGGGTGTGCCACCATGCTCAGCCACTGTGTTGTATTCAAATACATACATAGAATAATGTGGTTCATTTTATTCCACAGTCTCGTACTTTTTCTCTCTTTTCCTTCCCCTTCTATCCTTTTATACTACTCCACTATCTTGTGTTTTATTTTCAAGTAACTGCCCTCCACCTATCTTTTTCTCTTATTTTGCTCTAGCTTCTGTATGTGAAGGAAAATATTCAATCTTTGACTTTATAAGTCTAACTTATTTCACTTAGTGTTATGTTCTCCAGTTCAATTCATTTCCTAGCAAATGCCATAATCTTAGTCTTCTTCATGGTTGAGTAAAACTCCATTGTGTATATATGGCATATCCTATTTTTTCATTCATTTATTAATGGGTATCTGGGCTGGGCCCATAACTTGATTATTAGTGAATGGCACTGCTATAAATATTGATATTCTTGTTTCACTGTAATGGCTTTCTTTCTTTCTTTCTTTCTTTATTTATTTATTTATTTTTCATGTCTGACAAGGAACAGGATACCTGGGTCATAGGGTTGATCTTTCCTGGGCTTTGGAGAAATCTACAAACTACATTCCAAAGTGGTTGTACTAGATTTCAGTGCCACCAAAATATTTGAATGTATCATTCTTGCCAGCATTTATTATTCTTTGCATTCTCAATGATTGACATTCTAAATTGAGTGAGATAAAATCTCAGTATTTTTTCATGTCCATTTCCGTGATTGCTGGAGATATTGAGAATTTGCATGTATTTGTTGGCTTTTTATATTTCTTCTTTTGAGAAATATCTGTTTAGTTTTTCTTCCCACTTGTTGACTGGGTTTTTCCCTTTTTGTTAAGTATTTTGAGTTCTTTATATATTCTGGACATTAATCCCTCTAGGAGGAGTAGCTGGCAAAGATTTCTATAGGGTTTCTTTTCATTCACTTAATTGTTCCCTTTATTGTGCATAAGATTTTTAATTTGATGCCATCCTAATTATTGATTATAAATTTTCTTTTGAGCTTTAGGATTTTGCTAAGGACGTTGGTGCCTGCTCCAATATATTGGAGTGGTGACTTTATGTTTTCCTCCAACAGTTGCAGTTTCTGGTCTAATTCCTAGGCATCAGATCCACTTTGAGCTGACTTTTGTCAGGGTGAAAAGTAAGCATCTACTTTCATTCTTGTACATATGAATATACAGTTTTCATTAGCAACATTTGTTAAAAAGATCATCATTTTTCTAACCTTGTTTTTAGCACCTTTTGAGTATCAGACGGCTGTATATCTATGTGATTTTGTCTTTATATCTTCTATTCTGTTCTATTGATGTTTTAGTTAGTTTTTTGCTGCTATGAATAAAACACCTGAGAAGAACAATTGTAGAAGAGGAAAAGTTTATTTAGGACTCATAGTTTCAGAGGTCTCAATCCATAGACAGCAAGGTCCAGTTCTCAGGGCTCCATGTGAGGCAGAACATCATGGTGGAAGAGTGTGATGGAAGGAAGCAGTTCACATGATAATCAGTAAGCAGAGACTCCACTTGCCAGGCAAAATATATACACCAAAGGCATACCCCCAATGACCCACCTCCTCAAGCCACACCCTACCTGTTTCCATTTTCACTCAGATAGTCACTTCAGGGGATTAATCCACTAACTGGGTTGAGGCGCTCATACCTTAATAATTTCTCCTCAAAATATGCTTGCATTGTCTTACACATGAGCTTTTGGGGGGCAACTAATATATAAATAATAATATTCCACACCTGACCCACAAAAGCTCATGTTCATCTCATTATGAAAAATACACTTAGTCCATTTCCAAGAGTTCCCATAGGCTGAACAGTTCAAGCTGCCCAAAAGTTTATATTAAAAAATCTCCTCTGAGACTCAGGGTAGGCTCATATCATGAGCTCCTGTAAATAATCAAAAGCAATGTACATGCATCCAAAATATAAATGTACAGGGACTTCAGGAAGTCTGAAATCCAGCTGGGCAAACAAGTCCTGTAGTTCCACATCTGGCATCTGGGCACATGGCATTATGTACTGTCTAAAGGGCTTGTTTAACTCCAACCTGTGGCCTTGTTGATTGTAGCCCACGTGGCCTTTCTGTTGGTTTGACTCACCTCAGTTGCTGCAGTCTTTTTCAATGGATGTTCCATGGTACTAGAATTTCTTATTCTTGATGGTCTGGAGCTTTTGCTTCTTCCTCACATCTTTATGCATTGCCCTCCTTGCTTGCAGGAACTATGATGCTGCTGCACTTTTTCTGGACTCCCACACCTTCATTTGGAATCTCAATGAAGGCTTCCCTGACCTCCAGACTCCACCATGTTATATTCCTGCAGAACCAAGTGGTTGACAGCAAGGTCTGCCACCATCTTGAACACTAGCCAAGACTCCAGGGACCCTGGCTGTGGCAGCCTCTGAGTGTTTGGGTATTTTACTCTGTTGAAAAAACTCCTACGTTTCCTTCTTCAAGAAGGGGTCCCCACTGGTCTCTTCTCAAGAGAATTTTTACTTTGACTTTCTTGAGTCTGAGATGGATATGAACTTGCCATTTTCTGAGATGCTCTATAGCCATCTTTCTTATTGTTTCTGGGAAAAAGTTTTAGCATTTTAGTGTAGGTAATGTCTTTCACAAGTGCAACTACCCAGTTTTACTCCCACCTTTCAAGTTAAAGTTTTTCCAATCTTTCTGCTCTGCTTTTCTGCTCTTGATTATCACAATAAACGTGGTTAAAATCCACCAGCAACATGTATGCCACCACCCAAATTCTATGTTTTCTAGATACTTCTTTCACCAGATTAGAGAGTCCATGCCTTTTAAATCAGCCTCACAGACTTCTGCAAAATACAGACAATTTCTCACTCAGAACATAACACAAATGGTCTCTACTGCAAATTCCAATACAGTTGTCTTTCTAAACCCTCTTGAGCCCTGTCTACAATCCATGGTTCTATTGGCATTCTGGTATCCTGAGCTCCCACCAGAATCAGCCATTAAGCTCTGCTTACAACAGTCTACAACATTTCCAGCCTGCACTACTAAACATCTCAAATTCCTCCCCCAAATTCCAAAAATCTCCAAAAGCTTCCAAACAACATGGTCACAGCAAAGGCCCCACTTCTCAGTTCCAATTTCAGTTTTAGTTAGCTTTTTTGCTGCTGTGACTAAAAGGTCTGACAGGAACAATTTTGGAAGAGAAAAGGCTTGTCTTGGGCTCACAGCTTCAGAGGTTTCAATCCAAGGACAGCAGGCTCAATTCCTTAGAGCTCAAGGTGAGGCACAACATCATGGTGGAAGAGTGTAGTGGAGAGAAGCACCACATATGCTAATCAAGAACAGAGAGAGATTCCACTTGCCAGATACAAAATATATACCAAAAAGGCAGGACCCCAGTGTCCCACCTCCTCCAGCCACAACCCACCCACCTTCAGTTTCCATTTAGTTAATCCCACCAGGAGATTAAGTCACTTATTGGATAAAGACTCTCATAACTCAATCATTCCTCCTCTGAACATTCCTGCAGTGAGTCATACATGAGCTTATGGGGGACACATAATATCTAGACCATAAAAATTGGTCTTCATGTCTGGTATTTTTTATGGCAATATTCCTCCATGACTATAAACTCAGAACAAATTAGGTATAGATTGAACTTACCCCAATACTATAAGGTCCACGTGTAATAGTCACCACTCAGATCACACTGAATCAGAAAATGTTGAAAGCTTTTCCTCTGAGATCTGAAGTAAAAAAAGTTCCAATTCCCACACTTTTATTTAACTAGTATTCAAATTCATATTCATAGAAATTATGAGGATATAAGTTGGGAAGTAATACTCAAAATTTGCCTTTTTTGTGAAGACATAAAACAAATATACAGCAAAACCAAGAGTCTACTCCAAAAAAAATTCTTAGAACTGATAAACCAAACCTGTGTGTTATGTTTTTTGTTTGTTTGTTTGTGTGGTTGGTTGGTTTTTGGTATTGGTCATGGAACCCAGGGGCACTTAACCACTAAGTTACATACACAGCCTGGTGTTTTAAAGATTTTTATTTTGAGACAGTGCTTCACTAAGTTGATTAGGGCTTTTCTAAATTGCTAAGACTTGCTCTGAACTTGTAATCCTCCTGACTCAGCCTCTCAGGTTGCTGGTGATAAACCAGTTGAATAGTGAAAACTATTCAAAGAAGAATAAGTGAAATGAGTCATATGTGGTGGTACACACCTGGCTTTCTCAGCTACTCAGAAGTCAAAGGCAGGCAGATTGCAAGCTCAAGGCCAGTCTCAGCACTTTAGCAAGATGCTGTTTCAAATATAAAAGTGTTGGGAATATATCTAATTTATATGGTACTTATATAGCATGCACAATAAGTCAATCCCCTGTGCTAAGTGGGAAAAAAGTTAAAGAGAGAGAAAAAGGAGGAGGAGGACGAGGAGGAGGAGGAGGAGGAGGAGGAGGAGGAGGAGGAGAAATTAAAGAGAACACACACAAACTCACAAATGAAAAGAAGTTCTGTGTAGTATAGTTTAAGGTCTGGTATTGTGATGCCTCCTGCTTCACTCTTCTTGCTAAGAATTGCTTTGGCTATTCTGGGTTTCTTATTTTTCCAGATAAATTTCATACTTTTTTTCAAATTTCAAATGATATAGGATTTTAATTGGAATCACACTGACTCTGTTTAGTGCTTTGGATAATATGGCCATTTTGACAATATTAATTTTGATGGGGATGTGGAGGAAAAGGCACACTCATACATTGCTGGTGGGACTGCAAATTGGCACAGCCAATATGGAAAGCAGTATGGAAATTCCTTGGAAAACTTGGAATGAAACCACCATTTGACCTAGCTACACCTCTCCTTGGTGTATACCCAAAGGACTTAAAACAGCATACTACAGGGACACAGCCACATCAATGTTCATAGCAGCAGAATTCACAATAGCTAAACTGTGGAACCAACCTAAATGCCCTTCAGTAGATGAATGGTTAAAAAGATGTAGCATATATACACAATGGAATATTACTCAGCAATTAAAGAGAATAAAATCATGGATTTTCAGGTAAGTGGATGCAGTTGGAGAAGATAATACTAAGAGAACTTAGCCAATCCCAAAAAAACAAATGGCAAATGTTTTCTCTGATATGCGGTGACTGACTCATAGTGGGGTAGGGAGAGGGAGCATGGGAGGAATAGATGAACTCTAGATAGGGCAGAGGTGTGGGAGGGGAAGGAGGGGCAGGGTGTTAGCAATGATGGTGGAATATGATGGACATCATTATTCAAAGTACATGTATGAAGACATGAATTGGTGTGAACATACTTTATATACAAACAGCAATATGAAAAATTGTGTTCTATATGTGTTGTAAGAATAGTGATGCATTCTGCTGTCATGTATTTTAAATATAAAAGCAATTAATAATAAATAAATAAAAAGTAAAAATAAAACTAATAAAATCAATCAGAAGAGACAAATAAGGGAACAAGCCAGTATAAAGATATATCAATAGTAAATATTTATGTTCCAGACTTCAGTACATATAGGTAGACCAAACAAGATGCAGATGTCTCCTTGACACACTGATTTCATTTCCTGTGGACATATACCCTGAATATAGAAATTATATATTCTTAAGAAACTCTATGCTATTTCCCATAATGATTTTACTAATTTTTATTTCCACAGTATGCAAGGCTTCCCTGTTGTTCACCTTCTCATCCACACTTGTAATCCTTTGGGTTTTTTTTTTATAACAGCCATTCTAAGTGGGGAGAGGTAAATATATCATTGCAATTATGTTTTTTCTGATGTCAGGGGTTGAATCCAGGGTTGCTCTGTTGCTAATCTACATCCCCAGTATCTCCTCAACTATCTTATTTTGAGAAAAGGATTCACTCAATTGCTCAAGCTGAGCTTAATTTTACAATTCTCCTGCCTCAGTCTCCCAAATAGCTGGGCTTACAAGCACATGCCACCGTGCTGTGTTTAATTGTAGGACTGATGTACACTTACTGTGCTTTTAAAAATATTGAGTATTTTGTTGTTGTTGTTGTTTTACCTATTGCACTTCCACAGGTCTTTGTTTGAGAGCTATCTGTTCAGTTATTTTGCCTATTTTTTCCCTTCCTCTGGTCACCATTTCCTCATATCTCTGACCACCATGTTTGGTTTTTTATTGTTGTTGTTGTTTGTTTTGGTATGAGGGATTGAACTCAGTTGCACTGAACATTTGAGTCAGATACCTAGCTATTTTTATTGTTTATTTTGAGACATTGTCCACATATGTTACCTAAGGCTTCAGGTTGCTAAGGCTGTCTTTCAACTTGTGACCCTCCTGCCTCAGCATCCTGAGCTTGGATTATATATGTGCACCACCATGCTCTATCACCCAGCTTCTGCATCCCATAAATACCTCTAAGCCTTTTCTTTAGGAGACAGATTTGAGACTGAGGACCATGGATGTCATACACCATTCTCCCTTAGAGAAATATTTCATGAGAATGAAGTGGAGAAAAAAAATGTAACCAGCAAAGGGAAAAACTAGACTAAAGGTTAACCAAAGGAGAAACTAAGCCAATTTAAAAAAAAAAAAAACAGAAACAAATCAAAAAGATGGAATACAAATCATATCTTAATATTTGAATGTTCATAGCCTACATTCATCAATAAAAAGACATAGAGTAGTAGACTGGATTTAAAAAAGCCCCAACTATATGTTGAATCCAAAAGACTCATCTCAGAGGCAAATACATCTACAAACTGAAGGTGAAAGAATGGGAAAAAACATATCACTTATATGAATTGCATAAACAAGCAGGAGTTTTCATCCTCATTTCAGATAAAGTAGACTTCAAGCCAAATTTAATAAGAAACAAAGAATGACATTTCATATTACTTAAGGGAATTATATATCAGCAAGACATAACAATTTTAAATAGTTATACCCCAAACAGTGGAGCATCTATGCACATCAAACAAACACTTTTCAATTTCAAAAATCAAATAGACCCCAACACAATAATACTGGGTGATGTTAACACTCTTCTGTCACTACTGGTCAGATCTTCCAAACAAAAACTAAATAAAGAAACTGTAGAACTAAATAATACAACCAACAATTTAAACTTAACAGACATATATAGAATATTTCATCCTTTAACAAATGAATATATTTTCTTATCAGCAGCACACAGCTTCATCTGTACAATAGATCATATCTTATGCCACAAATCAATTATTAGTAAATTCAAAAAAGAGAGAGATAATATCCTGCATTCTAATCATATCACAATGGAATAAAATTAGAAATCAATTACAAAATAATGATAGAAGCTACTCTAACACATGGAGACTAAAAAATACACTATTGAATGATAAATGGATAGTAGAAGAAACTAAGGATGAAATGAAAAAATTCTTAGAGGTAAATGAGAACACCAATACAACATATCAAAATCATGGTACACTATAAAGGCAGTACTAAGAGGAAAGTTTATTGTATTGAGCTCATTCATTAAAAGAATAAAAAGTCAACAAATAAATGACCTAACATTACATATCAAAGTCCTACAAGAAGAAGAACAAATCAACACCAAAAGCAGAAGGCAGGAAATAATTAAAATCAGAGCTGAAATCAATGAAATAGAAACAAAATAAAACATTGACAAAAGAAGACTTGGTTCTTTGAAAAAATAAATAAAACAGATAAACCTCTAGCCATGCTAATGAAGAGGAAAAAGAGAGAAAACTCAAATTACTAAAATATGTGATGAAGAAGAAAATATCACAAAAGAAATGTCTAAAATACAGAAGATAATTATAAACTATTCTGAAAATTTATACTCCAATAAAATACAAAATATCAAAGACACCAACAAATTTCTCTCTAGAAATGGATGAGGAGGTCATACATGATTTAAACAGATCAATTGCAAGTAATGGAATAGAAAATGCTGCCAAAAGCCTACCAGTCAAGAAAAGGCCAGAACCAGATGGATTTGCAGCTGAGCTCTACAACACCTTCAAGAAATAACTGTTACAAAACTCCTCAAAGTATTCTGTGAAATAGAAAAGGAGGGAACCCTTCCAAACTCATTCTATGAGGCTAGTATCACCCTGATACCAAAACCAGATCAAGTAAAGAAAACTTGAGATCAATATGTATTTATTTGTGTCTTCTTCAATTTATTTTACAAATGTATTATAATTTTTATTATGCAAATTTTGCATATTTATAATTAAATTTATACCTAGATATTTTTTGTAGCTTCTATAAATGAAATTACTTTCTTGACTTCTTTTTTTACATACTTTATTATTATTTGTAGATATCATACTGATTTTTGTACATTGATTTTTATGCACATTTAATTAAGTGGTTTATGAGTTCTATCAGCTTTTTGATGGAATCATTATGATTTTCTCTCCATAATCTCATATCATCTGCAAGCATGCAATTTAATTTTTTCCAAATTTGGATGTTTTTAAGTTTTTTCTCTCTCTTATTACTCTGAGTTCTTACAGCACTACATAGAATAGAAGTGGTGGACTAGCATTACTCTCTTGTTTGAGACATTACAACCAAAACTATCAGCTCCCCAATACTCATCAGTGTCTTGATAGCTGTGGATTTCTCACAAATGGCCTTAATAATGTTGAGGTATGATTCTTGCATGCCTAATTTTTTGAGAGTTTTTATGATAAGAGGATGCTGAATTTCATCTGATGCTTTTCCAGTACCCTCTTATTACCCTTGTATTCCCCAAGTTGTTTTTATCTTGTGTTTCTATTTTCTTTTGCCTTGAAATATGGACATGTCTTAATGAAGACACAAATGACAAAACACTATGTGAAAAAATGCTTAGCATCACTAAACATCAGAGAGCTAGAAATCAAGACCACATCGAGATATCACACTACAATGGTTAGGAGAGCTATTATTCAATCAAAGATAACAAATGGTGAATATATGGAGAAAAAAGAACTCTTGTACACACAGTTAATAATAATGTAATTTGATGCCACGACAATGGATAATAATATGGAAATTTCTCAAAAACTTGGATAGAATTAATTGATCTACCAGTTCCACATCTTGGTGTATACACAAATGTATTCAAATTTGGATCTCCAGGAGACATTTGCCTTTCCATGTTTATTGTGGAAATATATAAGTTGAGTAACCAGTAGAAAGCTACTGTTTGGCATGGAGACCAAAAAGAAACAATAATATATTATGTACTTAAAATCTTTCTAAGAGGGAGTGTCTTGTGCTAACTGTTCTTATCAAAATAATTAATAAAAGTGAATACAGATAGCAGGAAAAAAATTTTAAGGGATTCAATATATTGATGTAGAGGCTTTGGTAACAACTACACAGGTATGCATGCAGTTACTTCCAAAATCATTAAGTAGTTGCATGCTGTTAAATATGGGCAGCTTTATAAATTTAAAAAGTAATTTGAAAAGCAAAAATAGTTATCTGTGTGCTCAGTCTATGATCACATTCACATTTTTCCAAAGCTCAGCTGATTTGTTTTATTCCAGTAATGGTTCTTGAATATCACCTTTCTCAGCTTCCAAACACATTCAACCTTGGATCTGTGCTTTTTGCCCTCCTTATTCACATCTTTTTTCCTTCCTTGCATTTCCTTTCTCAGCATGTTCCATGACTCCCTGTGACAAATCCTTTGACAGAGAAGGGCCAGAAACATGTACAGCTTCTGTCTTCAGAAAGATCACCAACCATCACCACATCTGTAAACATATAAAGCCACTGAGCAGTCAAGTAAGAACACAAAGTGAATTTCAAGAATGGAAAACTAACCTCAATATATGGATTGAGCCTCACAATGCCATCTAGAAAGTTGTACTGTCTGAAATGTGCATTTGAGTTAAGGGTAGAACTAGCCAGGTTTAAACAGTCAGGGATGTTGTTATTTGCAGTTGAGTGCAGTGCAAATTACATATTGTAATATTTTAAAATAACAGTTGTTGTTTAACCATAATTGTATAATCCTTAATTCCTTTAAGATTTCTTGCTCAAAAAACAAGACTTAATAAACACAATGTTATGGGTAAATCAATGTTTTATGAAATCCTCATTTTTAACATACAGATTAAACTTTGGTTTATATCAGTATATTAATATTTGACCTTAAGGAAAAACTTCAAATAGCCTTGACTAATCATTTTACATACATAAAACCAACTCATATAGAAATTTTAATTTTTTTATCTGTTATCCCCCTTTTGTTCACAATATGAAACAATCCTTGTAAATTTTTGAGTTTAGACAAATATTTTATTTTAATAAAAAGAAATACTTTATGTTGTTTACATCACTCTTAATTGAAACAGTTAAAACTTTGGGGCCTTTGCACATAAAAATCTTCAATAAACCTTTGTATATAGAATTACATCTGTTTACCATTTTATGGAAACACAATGTTTAATTATATAGAATTATGCCCATTGGGACTTTAAATTTTTAGTAAAACCTTTTTAGTGCTGACAAATTAACTTTAAACCCTTTCTTTCATTTACCAATTTATAAAAACATAAATAATGTTATCCAATGGAATTGAAGGAGTCAAGAGTACTTTATAGTATATTTAACAGTTAGCATTTTTTTTTTTTTTGGTTTGCTTTAGTTTATTGAACATCTTTCTAAAATAAACTAAGAGAAAGCCATTCTAATTCAATGGAAGAGATGCTGAAAGATTCAAGATTAACATCCATTATTGGCAATGTAAAACGGAGGGAAAGATCCGTGAATTGTGCCCCCATGGGAGACGGAAGGGTCAAGCCGAAAGCCATCAATGGGAAAGATGAAGAAAGGTGGGCTCTCAGGGCAGGGGTTTCTGGCTAGAATCTGTTTTTTGCTCACCATGTCAATTTTTTTTCTCCCAGCCCGCTCAGGCTGATTCTCTAGGCTAAGATGCTGGAGATGGTGTTTGCTGTAGTCGAGAGAGGAAGTGATGGGCTGAACCCAGGGATAGTGCTGAAAAGCTTCCCGAGTCACGCTTGGCTCAGGCTTCTCCAGGGAAGATGGACAGAGGGAAAGGAGGTGCTGGCACCAAGTGAAGACTTGGTGCACAGCTCTGGAAAGTTCAGAGGAGCTGGAGGTCCAGGTGGCAGGACATGCCTGGATAGCAAAGAGAGAGAGAGTCTGCAATGCTCATATAAGGGACAGCAGTCCAAACCCTATCTTGCATAAGCAGATGGAGTCTGACAAAGACTTGCCCTAACCTGTCTCCCATGTGGGACTGACCTAGTCCTATTAAGCCCTTGGTAGGCAGCCTGGGAGAGCAGGGGTCAGGGTAGCCCCATGTTGGGCATGACACCATGGGAGACAGACCCCTTGTGGTTTCTGGCTCATCTCCATCTCTCAAAGCTTTTGGACATGCACACAGCTGGAGGAGGTCTCCCTGGTGGAGAATTTTGTAAAGCTCCTTCTAGTGAGACTGGGCAGTGGTGGCGGGGGGTGGGTGGCAACTGCCTTGAGAAAGCAGCTGAGGAATGGAGGGATGGGGATTTTCCAGAGACTTCAGAGATGATGCCTGGTCTGATAGGAACCGTGAATCAATGCTCCAACTTGGGGCTAATTTGCTGAATGAGGTAGCTCTATCCTGACCTCTCTGGGCAGGGTTGGTCAGGGAAGACAGAAAACAAGCCTTCCCAAGACCCATGGGAATGAAAATGGCCAAGAAAAGCAGATTTGGGCTCCCAGAACACAATGAGAAAAATAGAGAGAGGGCAGTAAAGGATTCTAGGTGCAGGCTGAGCTGACGGCGCATTCTATCCATGATTCTGATCCTGACATTGGCTTGGAGGCAGAGACAGCCCTTCCCTGATCTTCCAAAGCCCCAGAGATAAAGAGACCAGGTGAAGGATGGGCTTTGGGGCATCCAAGGGCACAAGTATGTGATGGCCACCCCTATGGAACTCTGCGGGGACCACAAAGTTCCACCCTCTGTTTGTTCTCAGAGCAACAAGCACGGCACGGGGTTTGGGGGGGCTTCAGTCTTGGAGATAAGGGTGGGGTTGCAGGTCTGTCT
The DNA here is from genome assembly GCF_047511675.1 of Marmota flaviventris. Classification (NCBI taxonomy): domain Eukaryota; kingdom Metazoa; phylum Chordata; class Mammalia; order Rodentia; family Sciuridae; genus Marmota; species Marmota flaviventris. The sequence goes on along the minus strand of NC_092506.1, from coordinate 9,340,150 downwards.
TCTTGGCCTGGGAATATTTGGGATTCCCCAGCTGAGCCACCCAGATCACCCTTCTGGAATTGCCAGCTCTCTCCTCTCTCCTCAGTGGACAGGAGAGTGAGTGGGAGGGCAGCTTCACGAGCAGGAGCCACCACCCCCTCTCCACGGGACCCCCAGCCCCTCTCCTGGGCAGGACCCCCAGGGCCACACAGGCATGTCTAGATCTCCATGTCCACGGGGCAGATGTTGCCCGTTTTGTGCTCTCTGACCCACAGCTCTCTGTCTTTGGCCGGGTCCACTTTTCGAAGCAGTTGGTCCACAGGCTCAACTGTGCTTTGGTTTAACATGTCTGTCTCATGCCGCAGCTGTGTGTACTGACACAGATGTTGCCAGATCATCTCCACCCTCTCCACCTCCGGCTGCTCCAGCTACAAAGTGGTGGTCACCATGTCTTCAAACCACTTGGACTATGCCTGGTTGTAGAGGTCCACACAACGCATGAGGTCATCACCAGCCTGTGTAGACTTTCTCTGTGCCTTCTTGATGTCATCCTTTGACTTGTTGCTCAGCTTGATCTCCAGCTGCTGGTCTTCATCTCCAGGTCTCTCTACCGCTCTGTGAGGGCTTTCTAGGCCTTCTCCACCAACGCATAGTGGCTGGCGAGCTGCTTGCTGAGGTCAGAGATATGGTGGTCACACTTTTTCATGTCTTTCTTGAAGTTCTCATGAAAGTTCATTAGGGGCTTCTCAACCTCACTGTGAAGCTTGGCGGAGAACTTGAGGTGAACTTCTGCTTCATCTGCCAGACTCTTCTTCACCCGGGCCCAGGCTTCTCCCAAGGAGCCTTCCTCCTGTGCAGCCAAGGAGTTCTGAGAGAGCTTAGCCAAGTTCTTTGCATATTCTTCTTCAATCTTTATCCTCTCTCTGAATAATTCAGACATTTCTTTCTGCATTTGTTTGCCTTTCAGTTGCTTTTGGAGCAGCAGTTCTAACCCAGCCACCATGCCATTGCCTTGGGGATTCTTCTTATCAGCCCAGAAGTAGTCACAGTAGCTCCACTCGGTTGGCTTTAGCAGTTGCTGTTCAGGCATGGTGTCTGGGTGAGGGAATATCATGCAATTTATCATCTTCTCTGTGGGGTCAACTTTATTTTCAAGATTATATATTTTGTCTTCATTGCCTGAGGTTCTATCTTCCAAATGGTCTTGTCTGTTGGTGATACTTTCCATTGAACTTTTAAGTTGGTTTAGTGATTCCTTCACTTCAAGGATTTCTTCTTTATTTCTTTTTAGGACCTCTAATATATCTTTACAGAAGTGATCTTTCATCTCCTGAAGCGAATCTGTTATTTTACTGCAAAACTCCTGTGCCTGCTCTCTTATATAATTCTTTAAGTCATAGAACAGTTTTACTAAATACATCCTGAACTCCGTCTCTGACATTTCTTCAATGTATTCTCTTATGGGAGCAGCTTGGTTTGTTTGGAGCACTTTATTCCCTTGTTTTTTTCATTCTGTTTGTGCATCTTCCCATCTAGCCTTGTGGATCTGAGGCAGGATAGTTTCTACTCTGTAGATTTGAAGTGTCCCTGAAGGTTTCCAGAAACTCGCAGATCCAGGCTCCTGTTTCTGCAGGCTCTGATACACTGTAGGACCCAGAATGCTCACTGACCAAGGACAATGGATGAACTCAACGGTTAGCATTTTAACCTTGTAAATTAATCAGATGTCTATCAAACAAAATTACTGATAAACATGAGTAATCACATGTCAAATTTATTTTACTTACTTTACCAAAATATCAGACAAGTAAATGGTTAAGTATTCACCATTTTCCTTGTTGAAAAAAATTTGTAGAACCAAGGAATATTAGACATGTTGTAGACATTAATATTTTATTAATTAAGTTTTTTTTTTCCTACCTAGAGAGACTTTGAGTTAAGTTTAATTTTAAAGACATATTTATTTTAATCTGTTTACCCAATTTAAACTGAACCATTTTAAATCACAAGAATTAAAGGTATTTGGATCCAATTTTTAATTTTATGAGCACTTTTTATGTATCTGCCAATTTTTAAATCATGTACATGATATATGGACATATGCACATATAGACATACAACATATAACACAAATGTGCACACATAACATAATAGTAAAGGCCTTGTAGCTTTTCTCAGGTAAAATTTAGATTGCACTGTTTAAAAAGTCCATAGTTGAATAAAAATAGGGCTGATTGGAAAAACATTAACCTAGGTCTGTAGGATCAAAATCATGAGCTCAAAAAATACAGACTCTAAGAAAAAGCAAGAGTCCTAAAAATGACCAGCCAGTAATTAGTAAAGTATCCTACAATTTACTTTTTTGGTTTAGTCTAATATAAGTTCAGGTAAAGGGCACCTTTACTTTCCTTTTTTAAGGTTTTGAGACCAGTCTCCTACTGAGCTTTCATTTGCATTTCAATGTAAGTTCTGGCTTAGGTCAGAAAGGAGCTAGGGAAGACTGCTGTTCTGAGTGAAAACCTCATGCCTAAGGCATTTTAACCAATTTTTTTAAGTCAGTATTTGGACAGGTTTGGATGTCTAAAATTATGATACTTACTTTCTATTAACTTTGAGAACAAAGCTATGATGTTTAGTTCCTTAATAAGATAAGCCATTTGCTGTCGAGCAGGTCCACTTCTTTGGGTGGCCATTCCTAGGTTTTGTCTTCTTCTTTCAGTGACAAACAGGATAAATGTTGCTCAAAAGCCTGCTCATAACTCAGGGGGAGTAAACATTTGGTAATAGGCTGTTTGGATATTTTGTATACAATAATTTAGTACAACAACAATAAATAGGATTCATTATTTCTATTGTTTATTTATTTATATATTATTTTTTGGTAGTATCTAGAAGTGATATGGTATTTTTTATTTTTTCTTGCTCTTTGATCAGTAATCAATTCCTGGAATTCCTTAGAAGTGTGTCACTTTGATGGAGGTATCTTCCTGCTTTGTTTTTTTTTTTTTTTTTTTTTTTTTTTTTGAGTCTTTTCCCCTAGGATAGATATGGTAAAAAACACAAAAAAGAATCACAAGCTTGAAAGGACATGGAGAAAGCAGGTATCTTCTGCATTCTTTAGAGAAAGCTGGTCTTTTCCCCATCAACCTTGGTAGAAAACCTGGCACCTGCCCAAGGGTTTGAGTAAATCTTTTTTTAGAACCTCTATCTCCCTGTTAAGGTGATCATTTGCTTCTTGGATTTGTTTGTGTAGCTCATTGTTGAAGTAATCGTTCACTGCCTATATTTGTTCTCTGATGTCTTCTTTGAGGTCCCAAAACATTTTAACCATGTATATCCAGAAATATTTCTCTGTCTTTTTTTTTCTGCTGAAGTTGCCAATGCTTCTAATGATGTGTTATCTTGATTTGTTTGTGGTACTTTCTTCCCTTGTCTTTTCATGTTGCTCATGTGTCTTCCTTTCCAGCTCTGTGGATCTGGTGTGTTATTGTTTCTACCCTATAGATTTGTAGTGCTCTTTTAAGGTTCTAAGATCTCTCCTTTTGGGGAAGGACAATGTTAACAGATCCCAATTTCAACAATACATCACCTATGAACAAACTGCTGTTATTAAGACAATAATATTTAAGATGTAACTTTCTCCTGCTGCAGGCCTTCTATGGGATAAAAAGGCATGGAAATGACCACCCAAAAAATGTGGAATGAGAGACAAGGGGGAATACTAGAGAATCATCCATCATGAATAAGATTAGCTTATCCTTTTACTGCCTTCTAAATACATGTTAATGATCCATCAGGAGAAGAGCCAGGTGACATCAGCTGTTGTACACCACAACAAGAGTTAATGGCAAGTCCACGAAATCTGTCATTCCATAGTAGAGAAAATATCACAGGTCTTCATGGTCTTTCAAGGATATAGACAGAATGGTGTTTATGTGACCCCTTTTGAAACCTTGCTGAATTTCAGGTATTGTTGGGACTGAGAAGAAGAATTATGTAAAAACTAGACATCTAGTACATGTGGGCCAGTCATAGAATTGATGTGTGGTGTGTGTGTGGGGGGGGGTTGTGTCTGTGTTTGTCTATGACTATGTGTCTGTGTTATCCAGGTAAGAATTCATCATTCTCATTTTCAGAAAACTCAAGTAGTTTAGCTGAGCATTGTTCACCAGAGCCCATTTGCTCCAAAGTCCAAGAGCATTAGCTCTTTCATTAATCACAAATGACAGGTGAAGAATATCATATGCACAATACAAAGTTATTGGTATAACATGTTTAACTGCAATAGGAAATTACTCTCATACAAGAATTTCTAAGTTACAGGGCTACTTGTTGTTTACTTATTTGTACTTCTTGTTGTGTATTGCTTTATAATTCTATTAAAAAGTTTTACATGGAGATAAAGCATATCAATTTTGACTAAAAATAAGGCATTGCTTTTCATGGACTCAATTTACAGCACTAGCTGGAATTCCAAAGAGAATTTCTTTTGCAATACTGACTCTTGGAAAAACTAAATGGTGAATAAAACTGAAAATTGTGAGGGGAATATTTCACATTCCAATAATAGTACTTAGCCCATAAGTATTGTGCATGTACCCCAAATGTTTTATTTCATTTAGTCACATGGTATTGATTCATAGGTGATCAAGAGTATGCTACACAACCTCATCTTTGAATGAATTTTTAGACCATGCAAAACTCTCAAGGTCATGTGGGAATACCTCCTTACATGATCAAGACTGTAGGATTTACTTTCAAGATGGAACATATATCAGTAGGCAGCTGGAAAAAGTTCCTACCTGGGAATTTGAAAAAATGTTCAATTTCTCAACACATAGTAGCTGCTTCCCCAGCAGAGGGTGATCTGTGATGTACTGTGGCATTGAGAGTGAATATCACTGCCTTGTTATGACCTTGTATATAGAAAAGAGCTAGTTCTCTCTGTTGCATTCCATTTATTAGTATTAAGCCATAATTACAGCACACATTCATGGGAATGAAAATCGGACTCCACTTCCTGATAGGAGGAATAACAAACATCTGTTGGACATATGATTAAATCCCCCAGAGACTCCCTTCTGGACACCAACTATTTAGATGTCTTCTACATGCAAATTACACTCATCCTTCTCAAGATCCCTGAATTCTTATTATAAATTGATCATGTATGTGATCTTGTCATAAGACTCAGATCCATATGCAAGTAAGTCTGAGTACATAATTTCTTATGTAGCCCACAAAACACAGTTTCTCTTAATCTACCATTACAAAACCAGGATTCTCCTTCATCTACTTTTCACTTACATGTTAACTTCCTATTAGTTCCTTCATAGTTTACTAAAAGGATAGAATATTTTTACAATTTCTTCAAAATCTTCAGATTTTCATTAACAGTTTCAAAAAAAAGAAATCCAGCTTTCTTCTACCCATTGTCTGGTTGAAAAACCCCAAACACATTTATGGTTATTAATTAGGACAACACCTCATTCCTGGGACTGAGATCTATGTTAGAAAGTTATTGGCACAAAAGAAACCAGCTTGGTCTCCAGAGGTCTTGATTCATGACTCTGTAGCTACAGTCTCCTCTACCTGTTTTGCACTGGACAAGAGAGCCCATGCAGCTAGTGTCCTAAAAGGGACTTGAAGTAAGCCTATAAAAAGGGTGTGGCCCCTCACAGAGCAATGAGAAAAGGGAAATGGGGAACCTACAAATTTCCATCAAAGACTCACAGCTGCAATTGCTGTGCACTCTCTCAGACACTAGAGGTTTAACCATGAATAAGAAAGAAGCCCAGAAGTTTTGGGATTTAATAGTACACATTAGCCCCTGGATTGGTGCAGCTGATGTTTTGATCCTAAGATATGGAACAAGATAATGGCAAATGAGCAGCAAGATGAAATAAGACAAGGTTATACTCTCCCACTGCATTTTTTTTCCTATTGTGACAGCCACTCACCAAAGATTAGAGGGCCCTACAGCAGATCATTTTCAAATAATGATAGCCCCGAGGAAAGATGAGGCTATGAGAGACAGACAATGGGGGCGGGGAAGTGGGGGGAAAATCTATTTCAAAGCAATCAACCACAATATATGCAGGAGGGAGAGAGACAGGAAATGGTACCACTAGCCTTCATGGTGCAGGAGGAGGTAACCATAAGTGGTGCAAGTGCACCTTCTACTGACAGGCAAATGTTATATCCTTCCCTGAGTCAATGGCAACTGCCTCCTTATGAGGCAATGCAAAAGCCAGAAAGGGACTGTGAAATAATCAGGCCACCAGACAGGCCTAAGCCACGGTCTCCCAGAAATCCATTCCAAGATTCCAGAGATCCTTTTGAAGGTCTACATAAGATAAGAGATGAAAAGTGGAGTAAGGGAATAAAAGCCTTCCTAGTTGACACTGCCCTCATGCGCCAGCACCCTGCCATTTGGTATCCACACACATTGGGGTACACTGAAAGAGTTAAAGAAGGCAGTAAAAGAGGATGGGCTCCGTGGGCCATTTGCAGAGCAAATACTTGAATCACTCACTATTGAACTTAATTGCCCTCAGGACTGGAAAGACATAGCTAGAGTGGCTCTTGAGCCCACAACATTTTTTAAGTAGGAGGCATTTTTCTATGATGAATGTGAACAGTAGTGGAATTGTAACCACATCATAAATGTTAACCTCCCAGATGAATGCTTGCAGGGAGCAGGAATCTACAGTTCCCCTGTGTAAAAGCCACAGATGCACCAAATTATTTTGATAAGGTGTGGCTCTGTGCTTTAAGAGCCTGAGGAAATTACCAGCTGTCAGAGGTACATTTTCTAATCAGGGTTCAAGACAAAAAGCCACTGAAGTCTTACCACAGTTTATTGACAGAGTAAGCAAGGCAGAAGAAGGGAACATGTCTCATGAAAAAGCTAGGGCAGCCCTAGACAAGGAATTGATCTGAGATGGTCTAAATAAGGAGCATACAGCAGAAGTTGTTCCAGCACAAAATGGCACACTGGATGACTGGATTTTGGCCACCCAGGATATAGGGACACAAGCAGCTCACGCCTTCCTGCTGGAATCAGCCATGGCAGTTGCATAAAAGCAGGAATAAGGAGGCTTACAAACAGCTAGTAAAAAAATTGGGGAAAAAAGTGCACATTTTATTCCGATTGACACTTTACAACCTGCTGGAGGGAATCCCCATGACTTAAAATCTAATGCTTTATGACAAATAGATGTCCGTCATTGTGCACCTTTTGGAAATTTAAAATATGTAGTCATTGATACCTATAGAGGCTGTATAATGGCCACACCCTCCACAGGAGAAACCACAAAAAAGGCCATTCCCCATTTATCCAAATAGTTCTGGAAGTGAGGGAAGACATTACAGGTTTTCAGCTTTTCCCATGTTTGAACACATTAACAGAAAAACCAGCATGACTGTGTGCAGACTGCACTTCCTCTTAAGGAGCTAAAAAATGCTTGCTGTACTTACGGTCCCAATTCAGCCTTCATTCAAAGTCTGCTTGAATCCTTATGTAATGAGCCCTTACCCCTGCATGATTGGATCTCTCTGGCCAATTCTTGTTTATCAGGGGGTGACTATCTGCTTTGGTGATCTCACTGGACTGATAATTGCACTGAACAGGCTGGGAGAAACCAGAGGCAAGGCTTTGATGCCCCTTTAGACATGTTAACTGGAATTGGAAATTTTGCAGATTTGAAAAGGCAGCTAAATTATGATCTGGCAATTTATGATCAAATTGCTGCATGTACCAAAAAGGCATGGAGGGAACTACTTAATAGAGATGAATTAGCTTTGGCTTTTAATAAGATACACCAGGGATCAAAGGAGTGGTTCTCAGATTTCATGGCATAACTCTACCAGGCAACAAACAGAACAATAGGAGTCTTGAATGCCTCTGAGTTCCTGGTCAAGCAGTTAGCATTTGAAAATGCTAATAAAGTTTGTCAGGAGATACTCTGACCCCATGGAAAAAGGGGGACTGTTTCCAAATTAATTTGCCTTTGTGTGGATGTGTGTCCCATGCAGCTACAGGGTTTAACTCTTGCTGTGGCTCTGAAACAGGTACTATGACCTCAGTCTTCAAGATGCCATTCTCAGGGGCAGTTTTTCAACTGTGGTAGAACTGGGCATATCGCTTGGAACCACAGGTCTCTGTGCAATAGGGCAGGGACCTCTCCTGGTTTGTGTAGATATTGCTACCAGAGAGATAATCACATGGCATGGGGGAACTCCAAAAGATATGGAGGGGGCAGCTGGACACCATTTCTAACCTCACTTCTGCCTTCTTTGCTGCCAGTGAACTGGGAGCAAGGCCTTCCCTGGCCCAATAAAACAGTAGGGGCATTACAGTATGCATCGGAAGAAAAGTCAAAGACTCAGACGTCGTCAGGGCAGGCAATGTCAGCTCGTCATTATTACCAGCTGGCTCTGCAGAGACATTACAGTTACAGCCTGCCATGGGAATAACCCTAACCCCTGAATTGGGGCCACAACAAATTTCTACTGGGATTCATGGGCCACTAGCACCACATACCATAGGCCTGATTTGGGGGCAAAACAATTTACAAAGGGAATCTAGGTACTGCCAGAAGTGCTTGATCCAAACTTTGGAGGAAAAATAAAATCATTGTACAGTCAAATTTCACTACTGAGCTCTCTTCAAGAGATATATATGGGTGCACCTAATATTCTTTACTTACCACTCTATAAATGACCCAGGTAAGAGCTCAACTTCCCGGTCCCTGGACCAAATGTATTGGGATCAGTTAGTTCAGAAAGAGTGCTGAATATTAAAATAAATATCTGCTGGATATTAAAATAAATCATAAAATAATTCAGGGTATTGTGGATACTGGAACCTATAGGTCTATTCTATCTAGCAGATTCTGGCCTAAGAGCTGCCCTTTCCATATTGTAGGGGATTAATCAGATCTCTCAGCCTGCATAAAGTGCTCAGTATCTTTGATGGAAAAATAAAGATGGTAACTCTGGAATTTTTAAGCCTTATGTCTTAGAAACCTTTCCAGTAAATTTGTGGGGCCAAGATATTCTAAGCAGCCTAGGTTTGTTATTAATAACTCCAAATTCTATCATGCCATCTGAGGGACTTAATAAAAAAATTTATTTCTAGAGAAGTTGAGGGAAATTTACAAGAAGGGTATTTACCTATAACCCAGTCCTCCTAGCAAAGACTAATTCACCCAACTACAATTCTTTGGTAGGGGCCCTGACTTTATCCCTAACCCAGAGAACAGCTGAAAAAGTCAGTTGCCTCACAGAAGAGCCAATCTGGGTTAGTCAGTGGCCCTTAACAGGGGACAAGTTAAAATAGCCCACATGCTAGTTTAGGAACAACTTCAGGCTGGACATTTATCACCTATGCTCAGTCCTTGGAACACACACATCCTTGTAATTAAGAAAAAATCTGGCAACTGGAGGTTATTACAAGATCTCAGGCAATTAATTATGTTACTGAGCCCATGGGAGCCTTACAACAAGGGCTTTCTTCTCCTACAGCTATCCCTTTGAATTATCATTTAATAGTAATAGATTTAAAGATTGTTTCTTTTCTATACTTTTGCACTCAGACAACTGTAAAAGGTTTGCCTTCAGTGTCCTGGCAATAAATTTAAAAGGACCAGTTAAAAGATACTGATGGAAAGTGTTGCCACAGGGGATGTGTAACAGCCCTACTCTATGTCAAAATTTTATGACAAAGGCCATTATGCCTGTGAGGAAGAAAGTTCCTGATGCATATGTTATTCATTTTATGGATAATATACTTTTAGCTCATGCTAACCATATGTACTTTTAAAAGTCCTTTCCCAATTAGAAACTTCACTCACAGTAATGGGCTTGTGCATTGCACCTAAAAAGGTACAGAGGACATCTACTTTCCAATATCTAGGTCTTCTAATTGAAGGACACATAATCCATCCTCAAAATTTACAAATAAGAGTCAAGGAACTACACACTCTTAATGATTGTCAAAAATATTAGGTGATATGAGTTGGCTAAGACTATCTTGGAAGCTAACTACTGCAGATTTAAGTCCCTTATTTCAAATATTACAGGGAGATCCTTCTCCAACTTCTTCTCATCAGGTCACAACATAACTGAGAACAGCTTTGAGAAAAGTTGAAATTGCTACTAAAAAGACACAGCATAGTAGAATTAACCCACAAGAGTCTATATATTTATTAATATTCCCAACTGCTGATGCTTCTACAGGAGAGATATGGCAATCACTGGAAGTTATTTAATGGATTCGTTTAGTCCTCTCTCCTCAAAAGTCATGAACTCCTTTTCATGATTCTGTTTCTCCATTAGTTACTAGGGGAAGAATGTGATTTTACAGCTGGTTGGATCAGAACCCAATATTATAATCATTCAATTTTCTGCTCAACAAAATGATTGGCTTTTCCAAACTTCTAATACTTTGCAAGTAGCATTTGCTAATATTCCTGGTAATATATAAAGCCATTATCCTCATGATAAAATTATTCAATTTGCCTTGGTAGCTGCATTTGAAGATGGGAAGATTTACAGAAACCCATATTACTCCCATCCATGGGACTGTATTTAATTATTCTGGCTATAGGGCTCAACACATTACCTATGTGTTGTTTCTGTGATATATATGCTGGCTGTCAAAAGTATCCTTTGAGGAAAAGACAGTAGTTGGGGAACCTAGACCAGATAATTGTGCTATTCTGGGAGACTCAAAGTCTTAGATCAGATCAGTTATTAAAATGGGACTTCATCATAACAAGCAGTCATTTCAGCACAACTTCCACTAATACCTCAATGTACTAACCATTCTGTGATAGAAATTGGCACCTTTCCTAAGTGGATGGATTGTATAAATACTTTCCCAGTACAGCACAAGGTGTCTAGAAATAGTGGGTACTTTGTGGACTGGTCTCCTAGAATTGACAAAAAGTAAGTATGCAAAGGTGCTGCCATTACCCTTGGAGGATTTGTTAGTAACATGCTGACCTTCAGCAAAGGTGGCATTCAGAAAGATGTCTGGTGCTTAATTGCTGCCTCAGAATTCTTACATTTTACTGACAAGACTTTACCGGACTTTGTAGGCAAAAACTCTAAGGAGGGTTTCTATTATGGCCTACAGGCAAGTGTTCAGTCTCCTTATGTTTAAATTATTGGAAATGTGAAAGTTAAAATAAAACATGATAGATATCTTGTAGCATGTAATAAATGCAATTTAACTAATTGTATCACCAGATATAATAGAGGGGAACAAACACTAATACTTCATCAGCCCTCTTTTGTCTTATTGCCAGCTAATATTTCAGAGCTATGGTGCACTGATGCTGGTTTTAAAAAAATACATGCCCACCTAGTGAAATATAAACATGCTCTTGGACTCATATGTAGTATTGGGAGTAGTTGCCTTAGTTTCCTTTATTTCTTCAATGGTCACAGCTTCAGTGGCCATATCTCAAGATACTTAACATGCAGATTTTCTTAATAATTTGGCTAAGAAAAATTTCAAAGATCTTCATAATGCAATAAATATTGATGCAAGGATTGAGACTACACTAAATGTCTTAGAAGCTACTGTCACAAATATTTATAATGAACTTTCAGCTTTGAAATTCGAGAAAGACTTTAATGTCACACTGACTATAAGTATGCATGTGTTACTGCTGCCAAATACAATGCTTCCCAATTGGTTTGGGAGAAGGTTAAAAACCATTTTTTAGGTATTTAGCAGAATAATAATAAGAGCTTGGATCTTTTGGAGTTACATCATCATATTCAATATATACAAAAAAGGAAGATTGATTTTTCAGACTCTACTTCTTTAGCTGATAAAATACTTAGAGAGTTAAATGGCTTTAACCCTGGAAACATTCTTAAACACTCTACATGCTATATCCCTGAATTGTTCTCTTTGCTACTAATTCTGTCTTTTGTTGTAATTGTAGAATGTTGTGCCTTCAGAACAAGAATTCGGAGACTCAAGATTGTGACCCATCACTTGCTTTTTCAAAGAAAGAAAGGGGAATATGTGGGGAGCCACACTGAATGAACACCTCTTCCAGTCCTGATGCCTCAGGCTCTGACCAACCATTGTATTCACTGTGGCTTGGGCAGAGACCCTCTGGTTAGTAAGGAGGTCTTCTTTGTGGGTGTGCCCCTAGGGTTGATTTATATTCACCTGTTCCCTTATAGTCCTGAACCATCTGCCTTTTTATGGTTAGAACCTTCTAAGAACAGAGTCCCTCTAATAAAAGCTTCTTCCCAAAAGTGCTTCCTCTCAATATTACATCATTTCTTAAGAAGATCATCAACTACTTTAATGTCAAATTGATTATGTTAGAGCCTGGCATAGTGTTGTATGCCTATAATCCCAGTGGCTCAGGAGGCTGAGGCAAGAGGATCACATGTACAAAACCAGCCTCCTGGCTTGAGGTGAGGCAGAACATCATGGCTATTTATGGTGGATAGGGGATAGGAGCAAGATGTTTTTTAATTGGAACCTCTGAAACCATAAGATCTCAAATAAACTTTTCATCCTATACAATTTTTCTGGTGAGTTTTTTTAATCACATCAATGAAAATGCTGAATAAAACAATTACCTATTATGCAGAAACATGTCTAACTCAGGGGCTCTCAACCACTGAACCACATCTCCAGACATTTTTTTTACATTTTATTTAGAAACAGGGACTCATTGTTTTCCTTAGGCCACTCCTCCTGGTCTGCTCTTTTTCAGGGTTGTTTTAGCAGGGGTCCTCAGAATCTGAGTTGTTGTGTTTTGTTTCTAGATGATTGTATTCTCTCAGGAGAAAATTTCAGGCAAAACCAAAAATATAGTAAAAGTTTAAAAATTTATTAGAAAGGAAAGAAAAGATGTTGTTATGGGATTTGGTAGGTCAGCAGAAAGAAAAGGGTGATGAAACCTCTTTTCCCTAGTTTTGTATTGGAATCTTGGGGAAGTTTCTAGAGAGTCTTGGTAGGTGCTAACTCTCAACTTTTGACTGACAGGAGGTTTGCCTTAAATTTTTAAGTCCCTACTGTGCATATTTTTACCTAATATTACCCAAGCAAAACCCATGGAGTTTACCTATTATAATGAGAATAACGTGACAAAATAAATAACTAAAGACAACTCTCAGTAATATTCCTGTCATGCATGTCTATCTGGTACCTATCAGTTTGGATTGTAATTTTTCTCTAATAACTCATGTTCTTGGTACCCAGAGTTGCAATGTTCAGAAGTGGGGCTTTAGGGAAATGATAAATCACAAAAACTTGGATATCTTCACTGATTATTTAATGAATTGCTACCAAGTGTTGAAACCTGTAGGCAGGTGGCATGGTCAGAGGAAACAGGTCACTGGAGGTGTGTTGAGGGCAGCAAGAGCTGCCCTATTGCTGGACAGTAAAGGTCTGTATACAATTGAACTCACAGCTTAACATATCCATCATCATCTCAATGGCTCGCTGGCATCACCTCTCAACCACTCCCTTCTGGCAAAATGCCATGCATCATCCTGACTCGGCTGTGGCCCTCAACATCTCCCCCCTTCTGTTTAATTAATGTGGCCCTCAGCAGAGGTGTACTCTTGGGGATTATTATGGTTCAGATCTGAAATGTATCCCTTAAAGCCTATGTGTCCAAAATATGGTCCACAATGTAGAAATGATCAGAGGTGGGGCTTTTCAGAAATGTTTGGATCCTGATGGCTATATTTCACCAAATAATTTGAATGGACTATTGATGGTAACTGTAGACATGTGAAACATTACTGGAGGAAGCAGATCACTGGGAGCATGCCTTTTGGGGCTGTCTTGTTCCTGGCCTCTCCCCCACTTGGCTGCCATGTGCCAAGCATCTTTTCTCTGTCTTGCCTTTATTCCATGATGTTTCAGCTTGGAACCCGCTGACCACAAAAAGAAATCTTGGTCCAAAATAAATTTTTCCTCCTCAAAGTTCTTTTTTTTAATCACTGCAATGAAAAACTGACTAACAAAGTCTACTAGACCTGGATTATGAGTACATCAAACTGATTTTAGCAGAGAATGATGATGAGTAACAATTACAGACTTGATTTCACCTTTAGTAGTGAGTATAGAAGTTGATCAGTCAAACTTCTCTTGGAAGTTGTCCTTGAAGGAGCCATCCCCTACTGAATTGAACATTCTATTCTAAGAAAATGCATTCTTTCCCCTAACTGCTAGCCAAAGACTGGCCCCTCTCTGCTCTCTGCCTTCTTGTCTTACTATGTGACTTCTCCCACTGGCATGTGATTTTACTATGATGCCATCTGCATGAAAGGACACAACCTGAGGGATGATCACTAGAGCTGGAACCATTCAGTTAGGATTCTCATTCTCCAAATCTATCGAATGGATAATACATCCTTGGGCATTTTGTTATAATGATGGAAAAGAACTAATAAACTTACATGGCCCAAAGCCCAAACTATACACCATTACTTTTAATAGGTAAGATACTCTGAAGAGGTATATCTACCACAGAGCAGTAACAAGGCTCTCCTTTGCCTGGAATGGGCAGAGTTTGAGGATCCCAAATCACTGAGTTAACACTTCATTACACAAAATTAGAACCTGAATATTATTTCTTCATTTTGTTTTGAAACCATATCAGGTCAAAAATGCTACAAATTTTCTTCTGATTTTACCATGGTGATGAGGATATATTTGGTAGACAGAATTAGCTGAATTTTCTGGAGAAATTTTTGAGTGAATGAATAAAAGAAAGTTAAGGGCTCAACTCTAAGTATATTTCTTGGGTGACTAGATAAACAGGAGTTCAATTTATAATGATATCAATAAAATCAAGCAATAATAAGGGACAGAGTATCAAAAGAGGTTAAAATCATTGGTGATTCTCTTAAAGTATTCTATATATCTATTTTTGTCACATATATATGCATGCACACACAAGGATTTGTGTACACATGTTAATATTATCAAAGTACATTTATATACCTTCACCTTACTGACCTATAAGTTCCTTGAAATTTCTCTTCTACTTACCATATTTCTGCTATTAGAACAGAAAATAGACTCATGAATGCTATCTGACTGAATCATCAAGGCAGTAAAACTGTGAGGTTACCACTGACTGTCTCCTTTATGCACAATCACCTTCTCCATTTCACCACTCTGAGAAATTTACTTTCAGTGGTAATTGGTAAAGTGATTTAAAAGTCAATTTTTTTCATTTTATTGTAATTATTAGTGTGTATTAATTATACAAATAATGGGTTTAATTGTGACACTTTCATACATGACTCTAATATACTTGATCATATCCATCCTCACTATTATCTTTCCTTAATCCCCTCTCCCTGACTCCCTTCCCATTCTCTAGCAATCCTTCTACTCTTTATTTATTCCACATGAGAGAAAACATGGGATGTTAGTCTGAGTCTGACTTATTTCCTTTACCTGATGATTTTCAGTACCATTTATTTTCCTACAAATGGCATTATTTTGTTCTTCTTTATGGTTGAGTATTACTACATTTTGTGGCTACAAAATACAAACACATTTTTACCCGTTCATCTGATGATTGACATCTAGGCAGGTTCCGTATATCTTGAATATTGTGAGTAGTGCTGCAATAACATGGGTATGCATGTGTCTCTTTTGTATGCTGGTTTCATTTCCTTCAGGTACACACAGGACTGGTATGGCTGGATCATATGTTGGTTCTATTTTAAGTTCTCTGAGGAACCACCATAGTGGCTACACAGATTTCCATTCCCAACAACAGTGTGTAAGTGTTCCTTTTTCAAGAACTCTCAACAAATTTTGTGGTTTTGGGTTTTATTTTTTATTTGTTCTTACTAGTTACATATTACAGTAGAATATGTTGATATATTATACATATATGGAGTATAACTTCTCATTATTTTGGTTGTACATGATGTAGAATTACATTGATTGTATAATCATATGGGCACACAGGAAAGTAATGACTAATTCATTCTACTATCTTTCCTATTTCCATTCCTTCTCCCTTCCATGTGTTCCCCATTTTCTAATAAAAAAAACTTCTATTTTTCCTACTTCATCCCTTATTGTGGACTCATTATTCCAATCTCTGCCTCTATAAACATATGACATTCTCCCCAGGTCTGTATCTAAATCTGAGGTCTTAGTGAATTGGGCACTTTGATATGCAACATAATACAAATTATTCCTTTCCTGAATAGCTAGTTCCTCTGGTAGTTGGCCCCTGCCTCTCTTTATAGCCTCATGCCACTTGTCTCTCAGCAACCCACACACTGGTAATACTTCTTTAAGTTCTTCACATGCACTTGGCTCACCCTCATCCCAGAACCTTCATCAGTCTCTTCTTCCCATGCGACTTTCACTTGTGTTTTTCTTTATACCCACAACTCCCTTGATTTCATTAATTGATACACATTCTTTTGGTTTTAGCTTAAAAATAATTTCATCTAGGAGAGATTTTCATTAACTGATGTGTTAGTTAACTTTTCAACTAACCTGATGTGTTAGTCATCTATGACAAAATACCTGAGATAACTTAAAGGAGGAAAGGCTTCTTTTAGCTCATGGTTTCAGAGATTTCAGTTCAGAGTCACCAGGCTTTGTTGTTTCTGGGCCTATGATGAGCCATGAATATCATGGCTGTACACTTCTGATGATTAGGGAATTATTTCAGGATGTACATGTAAAATTTCAAGCCTTCAGTAGAGAAATATTCAAAATCATGAAAACAGCAGATTAAGAAAAAGTTTTGATCTCTAGGTGTTAAACATATTAAGTTTCACAATTACTTTGTATTCTTTCTATGCATATCATTGTTTACTTTTTATTCTACCTAAAATAGTCTTTCCTCACTCTTTCACCCAACTTTTCTTT
Source organism: Marmota flaviventris (assembly GCF_047511675.1). NCBI lineage: Eukaryota > Metazoa > Chordata > Mammalia > Rodentia > Sciuridae > Marmota > Marmota flaviventris. Next base: position 9,323,268 of record NC_092506.1, on the reverse strand, counting down.
GTTTCAGGAAGTCACTTTCGTCCTTCAATGCCTGACTCAGAGTTCACTTTTACAGTAGAATGTTTTGTGTCCTTTGTCATCTACACAGGAAACATTAAATAATTTTTCTAGTACTCAGTGGATATGGTGAATTCACCATATATAACCCTCATTACTATCATTTATCTTTTAATGGGTATAGCATTTGTAAGGACAATGAACTTCTTCTTCATGTTACTCTGTCTCTGAGTAGATTAATATGTTCTTTGAATAATAACCTGGAGAAATAAATTTTCATACCAGTTGAGTTATTCTTTTACCATGACCTTACTTGGCATGACTCTTCTTCTTGTTTTCCAATTTATTGGAACTCAAAATCACTGAGTTAGCAGTGGTTATATTGGCAATGAAGCAGAACCTCTGTTACTAATTGAGTCATTTTTTTCATTACTGTCTCTGCTCCACATCCATCCATCAGTTTTGATTTGTGATCCTGGTGCTGGAAATAAGCAAAGCAAGTTTCTGTTTTTCTGGTTGGGCCCTGTTAGGCATCATCAGAAAGGAGCTCAGAGGGTTTCCTGACTGCTTTCTGTGGGGTTTCTTCCTGTCTGTTGCTCTTTGATGACTCTTCTCACAGTGGCTGTAGTTCTTCCTTCTAGAAGTAACCAACTCCTGTTTGGATATTTTCCCAACAAATACAGAGTAAGCCTCATCATGCATTATCCTCTCTTCTTCAGAGAAATAAGTACCAGGTGTTAGAAATGCTCTTCCTCATAGATCAGGTCATGGTGAGCTTCCTGCATGCTAAGAGGAACAAGCACTATGTACAAGTGCCCAACCTGATAATTTCAGATCTTTCCATTTTAATTCTTATCATTTCAGGTGGTGGCTTCTTCTCTAAATTATAATTTTTTTCTCTCTTTTTATCTTTCTGATTATGTATGACCTTTAACCTAAGAATTCTTCATGATTCTTCTCTGGAAAACCAACAGGAATAATTTCTCTCCATCATTAGAACATAATGAAAAAACAAAAGCTTACACTGAACATTGTACTTTGCTTTATTTTAACTCAATGGTTTCTATAAACTTTAAAAAACAGAATAAAGTTTAACTAACAACTGGTTTGGGCTCGTTATTCTCTCAAGTGGAAAATCCCATGTCTTCCACACTTGTATTTCTCTTTTTCCTTGAATTTTTAGTTTTATTTTTTGCTTGTGTTTAAGGTGTACTACACAATATGTTTGATGCATATAGTGAAATGATTGCAAAATAACATATCCATCACTTTCCATGGGTACTTTTTTCTTTCCTGGGATAAATCCCACTTGATCATGGTCAAACTCCCTGCACTGTGCTATTGGATTTAGTTTGCTAGTATTTTGTTGAGGATTATTGCACTGATGTTCATCAAGGATGTTGACCTATAACCTCTTTCTTGGTTTTCTTTGGTGTAGAGTAATGTTGACATTGTAAAATGAGTTTGGGAGTATTCTCTTTGAATCAGGTTTTTGAAAAGTTTGAGAAGTTTTGGTATTAGTTCTTTAAATGTTTGTTGAATTTAACAATAAAGACTTCAGGTCCTGGACTTCTCTTTGATGAGATGTCTAAAAAACATTTTTATTTCAATCTCCAAATTCATTATTGGCCTATTTAGACTTCCCATTCTTATATGATTCAGTCTTGGTAGGTTGCACGTGTCTAGGATTTTATTTCATTTCTTTTAGGTTATCCAACTGGTTGGAATAATGTAGTAGTCTCTTATGCTTATTTTTTTCTGTATTATCAGTTGTAAAATCTCCTCCTTCATATCTGACTTTATTTGAATCTTTTCTCTTTTTATTTGTTTTTTGTCTAGTTAAGAGTTTTCAATTTTGTTTGTCTTTTCAAAAACCAACTCAAAGTCATCAATTCTTTCTATTGTATTTCTAGATTTAATTTTATGTATTTGTATTCTGAACTTGGTTATTATATGTTTTGATCACCATTAGCTTAAGCTATTCTCCTTTTTAATCCTTTAGATAGAAAGCTATGCTGTTTGTTCAAGAATTTTTTTTCTCTTTATTAGGAATTTATTGGTAAATCTTCCCTTTTAAAATGACTTTTTCTGGGCAGGGGCTGTGTCTCAGTGCACAGAGTTGTTGCCTAGTATATGCAAGGCACTGGGTTCAATCTTCAGCACCATATAAAAAATAAACATATAAAATAAAGGCATTCTGTCCATATACAACTACAAAAAATAAAAAAGAATGTCCTTTTCTGCATCCCACAAGTTTGGTATTTTGTGTATCAATTTCCATTTATCTCAATGTTTAAAAAATTTCTGGTTTAATTTCTTGTTTGACTCATTGGTTCTTCAGGAGCACATTGATTAATTTTTCTTATGTTCTACTTCTACCACCTTGACATCCCTGAACTCCTAACTCAGATACAAAATCAACATATTGAAAATCAAGAGATTTCTGTGTGACAACTAGAAATTAACTAAACAAGAAGTAAGGAAAGCAATTTCATTCACAACAGTCTCATGGAAAAACTAAAATAAAATATAAAGTAAAATAAAATAAATCAAATTCTAGGAACAATTCTAACTAAAGATATAAAAGGTATAAAAGACTGAGGGAAGAAATTGAGAAAGAAGTTAGAGTTAGAAAGATCTCCCTTATTTTTGGATAGTCAGAATTTATATTGTTAAAATGGGCGTATTACCAAAAGTGATCTACATATTGAATGTGATTCCCCTCAAGATGCCAATTACATTAGTCACATAACTAGAAAATAAAACAGTTTTCAATGTTCATATGAAAGAATAAAAGACTCAGAATAGACAATGCAATTCTAAGGAGGGCAGGAGCAATGCTAGATGTATCCTAATTTCCTACTTCATATTATACTATAGAACTACAGTAACAAAACTTGCATGGTGAGACTGGAGGAAGAAGCCCAGCCCCGGGCCCATGTGGCAGACCTGAGGAGGAAGCACGGCCCCCGGCCCTCGTGCACCAGACCAGAGGAGGAAGCACTTCCCGGCCACCATGCACCAGACCAGAGAAAGCCCATCAACCCTTAAAACCCATCAACTGAGGGCATGGCTACCAGCACCGTTCTGTGGCTGATTCAGAGATTTTGGAGGTATATAAGAGCCATATAAATATATAATGGGAAGATCATTAACACAACAGTTTCACAAAGCTAGAAAGAAACATGAGCAGTATGAAAAGACAAGGAAAGGAAAGACCACAAACAATGCAGGTCAATTCAACATTAGAAGAGGTAATATCTGCAGCAGATGGAATGTCAGATAAAGAGTTCAGGATATACATGCTTCAGATGATCTGGAGTCTCAAGGAAGACATTAGACAGCAAAATTGGACAATGAAAGATTGCTTTGACAATGAATTACATAAACAAAACCAAGAAGCAAAAGATCAACTCTACAGGAGATAGAGTTTATAAAAAACAAACAAACAGAAATCCTGGAAATGAAGGAAACAATAAACCAAATTAAAAACTCAAATGAGAGTATTACCAGCAAAGTAGAACACTTAGAAGATAGAACATCAGACAATGAAGACAAAGTATTTCAACTTGAAAATAACATAGACAGCTCAGTGATAATGTTAACAAACCATGAGCAGAACATCCAAGAAATATGGGATAACATAAAGAGACCAAATTTAAGAGTTATTGGGATACAGGAGGGTATAGAGTTCCAAACCAAAGGAATGAGCAATCTATTCAATGAAATAATACTAGAAAACTTCCCAGACTTGTAGAATGAAACAGAAATTCAAATCCTAGAAGCCTACAGGTCGCTGAATGTGCAAAATCATGAGATCCACACCAAGACATATTATAATGAAGATGGCCAACATACAGAATAAGGAGAGAATCTTAAAAGCCACAAGAGAAAGGAAGCAGATTACATTTAGGGGTAAACCAAACAGATTAATAGCTGATCTTTCAACACAGACTCTGAAAGCTAGAAGATCCTGGAACAACATATTTCAAATGCTGAAAGAAAATGGGTTCCAACCAAGAATCATGTATCCAGCCAAATTAAGCTTCAGGATTGAAGATGAAATAAAAATCTTCCATGATAAACAAAAGTTAAAAGAATTTGCAACTAGAAAACCAGCCTTTGAAAACATCCTTGTCCAAACATTACATGAAGAGGAAATGAAAAATAACAATGAAAACCAACAGCGGGAGGTAGTACAGTAAAGGAAAAACTAATCATGATAAATAACATAAATAAACAAATATGGCTGGAAGTACAAACCATATCTCAATAGGAACCCTAAATATTAATTGTGGGAAGCCATTCTCGCACATGATTGGGCACCTCCCTGACTGGGTGTGAGGCGTTCCAGCCAAGCTGTGTCAGAACTTATCCCCACCCTTTTCAGGTGGGAGAGCCTTTCCGTGTGGGGGTGTGACTGACCATTGACCCTGAGACCAATCACTGACCCTGACCTTGGAATGCTATCCCCCTCAACCTTCATTGGATGGAATTTTCCCCTGAATTTCTTGTTCCCCAATAAAATGCCACTCTCTGGCATGCCCCTTCCTCTGTCCTGCTAGTCTCTCATGTAAACCTCACTACCCCACCAGGTGGCTTGAGGCAGGATCCAAGGGGTCCATGTCTGACCTGGTCAAGAAAAAGGTAAATTGAGTTTATGTGTGTTTATTTTGAACTTACTAGTTAACTTCTATGCTTGGGACCTCTAGTATGAAGCTAGCGTGCTGGTCGTGTGGCAGAGTTAATGGCTTAAATGCACCAATACAAAAGACATAGACTAGAAGACTGGATTAAAAAAAAGATCCAACAATATGCTGCCTACAGGAGACTCATCTGATAGGAAAAGACATACACAGACTGAAGGTGAAAGGTTGGGAAAAATCATACCACTCACATGGACCTCAGAAACAAGCAGGGGTGTCCATACTCAAAACAAATAAAATAGTCTTCAAGCCAAAGTTAATCAAAATGGATAAAGAAGGACACTACATACTGCTCAAGGGAATGATACACCAACAAGACTTAATGGTCAGTAATATATGTGCCCCAAACAATGGTGCAGCTACGTTCATCAAACAAACTCTTCTCAAGTTCAAGAGTCAAATAGACCACAACACTATACTCATGGGAGATTTTAACACACCTCTCTCACCACTGGACAGATTTTCCAAACAAAAGTTGAATAAAGAAACTATAAGACCACAGAGGAAGCCAGCGGCCACCATCTTGGAGAGCTGACGTCACCATCCCTGTTTTCGACTGATCGCAGCTCATTCAGCTACAGAACAGGTCATTTCAGGCTGCTACTCACCTGCGTCTCGCAGACAAATTACTCAGGCTCAGTGCTAAAGAACCCATGGAAACTGCTTCTTGGAACCTGCTCCTATCAGAACATACACCAAGCCCGGAGCGGCCGAATTCTGGCTCCCGGAACTGCTCTGGCCCAGGGCTAAAGAACCCGCGGAAACTGCTTCTCGGTCTGGGTCCTGCTGAATACTGTGGAGGTAAATACCAACCGAGCCTTCATAGGCAGTGGCAACAGGATTGAGACGGGGCTTGTGAGGGCCGGTCAGGACCCACCCGTTACTTTGGTCACCCGGCAAAGGGAACGAAATGCTGCCATTCGCATGGGATACCAACATGGCAGAGATGTGATGTCATCAGAAAGCGGGGAGGAGATAACTTCATCGATACCAGAGGCGACAGAAACAGTTGGTCTCCTGGTAAAGAAAGTGAGTCACAAACACCCAAGTCTCTCTCACCTTGTCATCAAGCCAGAGGGGCAGAGCAGAGCCGCCGCCCGTGCCCGGAACAGGCCCAGTGACCCGCCGGCGTGGTAGTCATGTCACCCCAATTGGAGTAGGGGCAGAGCAGAGCCACCGCCTGCGCCCACAACATAGGCACACCTGCGACTGACCAGCGGAACAGGCCCAGTGGCCTGCCAGCGTGGTAGACACGTCACCCCAATTGCAGTAGGGGCAGAGCTGAGCCACCACCCGCGCCCGCAAGGTAGGCAGACCTGCAACCGACTGGCAGAACAGGCCCAGGGGTCCGCGGGCATGGTAGACACATCACACCAATTGGAGGAGGGGCAGATCAGAGCCTTCACCAGCGCCCGGAACAGGCCCAGTGGCCCGCCAGCGTGGTAGTCATGTCACCCCAATTGGAGTAGGGGCAGAGCAGACCCGCCGCCCGTGCCCGGAACAGGCCCAGCGACCTGCTGGTGTGGTTGTCACGACACCCCAATGGGAGTAGGGGCAGAGCAGAGCCGCCGCCCATGCCCGGAACAGGCCCAGTGACCCGCCTACATGGTAGACACGTCACCCCAATTGGAGTAGGGCAGAGCAGAGCTGCCGACTATGCCTGCAAGGTAGGCAGACCTGCGACCGACCAGCAGAACAGGCCCAGCGGCCCGTCAGCATGGTAGACAGATCACCCCAATTGGAGGAGGAGCACAGCCACCGCCCGACCCTGCAAGGGAGACTTTTCAACTATACAAGAGCAATATAAATATACAGGGGGAAAATTTCAATAACACAACAGTCTCACCAAGTGTCGCGACCCCTTGCCCGCAAGGAAGACGCAACACTCGGGAATCTTCTTTCAGCAGTTTATTCAGGTCCCTGATATTTCTTATTCTTTCTTCTTCTTCTCTTCTCCTCCTTCCCGGATGCCCTCCCAGCCTTAATAAAGCATCCCAAGCCCCAATGCAAAGCCGCCGCGTGGAGCTTTCTCACAGGGTGGTGAAAAATCATGTGCCAACTCTCTCAGATAAGGAGTTGTTTGTCACATACCACAGCAGAGCCAGCGCCATCTCGTAATGGCGACCATAGTCTGCAGAAACGGCAGAAGCGGCTCACCACAGTTCCCCCTTTCTGTTTTATTAAAACAATACAGGCGAGAGTAGAGGTCCTATCCCACTGTGCAGAAGTGGCTGCATAGTATGGCTCAGTCCTAAGGAGGGCCCTTCCCCAGATCTGAGGCCATATCAGCTGACGCCTTTTTTCGTGGGGCGGGGCGTGGACGCGTCTAACCCGCATGCAATAGGACATGCTCTCCTTGAGGTCCACGTCAAGGATCACTCAAGTGCAGTGCCTTGCCTCGCATCCTGTATCGTGACGATGGTGGACGAAGGGGGATAGCTGAGGCTGAACTGTGGCTGTTATTAATGACAAACAAGTTGACAGCACCCTGAAAGAAAGGCACGGACTGTAAAGTGATAAAAAAGCACTAGTGTGGAAACCCATCTGCGTGCAATGGCAGCAAGACCGGCAGAGTGCAAGGGCTTTCCAACACTAAGAGAATAACAAGGAAAGTCATGTCGATCCCAGTGCAATGTTATAATAACTTGGGGTGCAACGACCATGACAAAGGTTTACTGTTTAAGATGCGCAAGCCAGACTTGAGGTGAGTTGCCATTTTCTAAAGCTGCAAGAGCTTGTATGATCATAGCCTTTTCTTGTGCATGGCGAGTTTTAAGGCGACAGAGAAACCACAAACAAAGTATAACACTGAAGCAACACATTGCACCAAAAATGCCTACTCCCACCCACTCTTTGAAGAAGGAAAAAGCAGAAGATATCCAATCGGTGAATCGACCCAAAGTCACGGGATCGACACGGGTACTGTTCAAGACAGCTATCTGGGTTAGTTGAGACTGGATTATGTCTTCCGCTGCCATGGACCAATTTCCGGCCAAATATTCGCCAATGATGCGGGAGGCATTCCTGGAATCATTAAATCTGACAGAGATTATACATAAATGTGCACGTTGATCAACACAACCCAAAAGCACCAAGTCGGCCAATTCTTCTACCTGAGCTTGGAGTAAATCTATTCTTTGGTTGGCAGCTAAAATCCCTGACAAAATATGTTGATTAATTGAATTTGGGGATTCAAGTATAGTGGAAGTTTGTTGAACAACTTGATTAATGGTGGCAGCAGTTTGTACTTGACTGGCCATGGCTACTCCAGCTGTAACTGCTGCAGCAGCAGACACAGCCACAGCTGTCACTATAGCTGCCGTAATTCCAAAATCTCTGCGGACTCTAAGTAGCTCAACAATGGGGAATTTATCTGGGTCCGCAGTGACTGGGATTGGGACAAAGGTTGGAATTTTCATAACCACTGCTACAGTCCAAAAACCATTCCAACACTCAGATAAGAGACAGGTAACACTAGAACAATCCAGCATCCCCGACGAGGTGTTATTAGCCAAAAGGAGCAAGAACGGGGATTGGACGCAGACCATTGCAGGAGGCAATGTAGCATTATATAGCAAAGAGTTGAGCGAAACAGATGTGAGCCTATTACCTCGTTCACTTTTCCTAACAGTGCCAGAAACATTAGCCAGCCAGCTTTTGGCTCCCAGCAATTGAGCCAATGCAGAAATATCAGCTGAAGCCCCCTTCTCATTGGAAATCAGCCATTGAAACCAGGACCAACCTACTCCTGTAGAGGAGTTGGCACTATGGTTAAAATTATAAACATACCTCTTAAGAGAGGGGGAAAAGGAGAAACCCTTAGCAACTTGAAGTTTCTCCCAAGAATGATCCTGACAAGGCGTAAATGTTGGGGGGAAACCAAGATTAGGGGTACAGTAAGGAGAGGCCTTGAAATGAGTGGCATTGTAATTACTATTAGAAGAAGGAGGCACTGGGATTAGTACCTTGGAGATCATAGCCAAGGTAGTTATGTTTAAAGCAGAGCTATTTACAGGGGTCCCTGAACCTGATTGCTTCCCCGAAACTACTTGGCTCAGTACAGCATTAATAATACTCCCTGAGACCTGATTGGACCGCAATGGGTCCTCCCAGTTAGTCAAATTTTTGGTCTTAAGGCTAATGCAATTAGCGTTTCCAAGGCTGAAACAAAAAACTCCTGTGAGATTAACCTGAGATTGATTAAAAATGCTTTCCACGTCCCCTCTAGGAGAGGCACAGGGAGCAGACATCTCACATGAGGTAGAGAAAAGAGTGGGGAGGACACTAGAACTACCATGAACCGGCATCGGCATTGGCCAAGCCCGTGCCACTGCCCACCATTGCATTGGTGTCGTCTGTGCCATCGGCACCAGCACCAGAACCAGAGCACGTAGCAGAGTGAAGATCCTCATCACAGGGTTGCTGTGGTATCTCTTGTTGCTGGTCGGTTGATGTCAAGACTCTTCTTGTCAGGCGTTCAGGGACCCACAACGGCTCCGTGCGATCCTGGGGAAAAACACATACAGATCCTCGTGCCCATGTCAGCACGGGGTCGGGGCCGTTCCATTGGCCTGTAAGAACATCCTTCCACTTAACATAACCAATCACAGAGGGCTGAGGGGACACATGTCTATCAGCCACAGAGCGACCATGAATATCCAAATTTAAAAAATTAATGGTAAAGAGAGCTAAGGACAGGCGTTCTTTAGGAGTGTGTTCAGCTCCTATTCCCCCTTTTTGTTTTTGTAAAGTTTCCTTTAAGGTGCGATGAGCACACTCAACAATGCCTTGTCCTTGAGGATTGTAAGGCAGACCATGAGTAAGTTGCACTCCCATGGTAGAACAAAAGGATGTAAATTGTCTGCCAGCATAAGCAGGTCCATTATCAGTCTTAAGGGATGCAGGAGCACCCCATGCTGCCCATGCTTCTAGGCAATGAGTGATAACATTGCGTGCCTTCTCTCCCGACAAAGCAGAGGCATGAATAACTCCAGAACACGTATCAACAGAAACATGTACATACTTGAGGTTACCAAAGTCAGGTATATGCGTCACATCCATTTGCCAGACAACCAATGGTTTTAATCCCCGTGGGTTCACTCCATAAGTAGGGGGATGAAGAAATGTGACACAATGGGGACATTGTAATACTATCTGACGAGCATCCGCTCTTGAAATGGAAAAACGCCTGTGCAGCGTTAAAGCATTAACATGGAAATTTTGGTGAAATTATTTAGCCCCCTCTAAGGAGGAAGCCAAGCATATCAACTGGCCTCTAGTGGCTGAGTCCGCACAGGCATTACCCTGTGATAACGGACCAGGAAGAGAAGTGTGAGCCCGTATGTGCATTGGATAAAAAGGAGCAGTGCGGCTACAGATAAGTTGTTGAAGCTGATTAAAGTAAGCAGATACATTATGGGCATTACTAATAGCTCCCACGGCCTCCAGGACTTTGAGTGCTTGTACCACATAAATGGAGTCCGAGATAAGATTAAAAGGAAAAGAACACTGTTTAAAAACCTCAATAACAATTTGCAGTTCAACCCATTGTGGATTACCAGGAGCAAATTGATGCTGAACAGGGGGAGAATCATTAATTACATAAGCTCCCATTCCAGACTTGGAACCATCAGTGAAAATATTAACAGCCCCCGGAATTGGATTGGGTGAAGTTACCTTAGGGAAAATGATGGGATGTTCTTTAACAAAATGGAGTAATGGATGGGAAGGGTAATGATTATCAATATCCCCTTGAAACGAGCAACATAGAATAGCCCAGTTGTCTAGAGTAGCACACAAAATATTAAGTTGAGCCTTAGTATAGGGTATAATAAGAGAAGAAGGTGATTGTCCGAAAAATTGAATGCTTTGGTGAATCCCTTTAAGTGCTAACGCTGCAACAGCATCAGGATAGTATTCTAAAGATTTTCCTGGGGATATATGTGGGTGGATCCATAGTAAAGGCCCATCTTGCCACAGTACTCCAGTAGGCTGCCGCATAGTGGCAAGCACACATAACTGAAAAGATTTATCACTTTGGAGCCTGCATAGAGTAGCATGTTGTATATTTCTTATTCTCTCTTCTTCTTCTCTTCTCCTCCTTCCCGGATGCCCTCCCAGCCTTAATAAAGCATCCCAAGCCCCAATGCAAAGCCGCCGCGTGGAGCTTTCTCACAGGGTGGTGAAAAATCATGTGCCAACTCTCTCAGATAAGGAGTTGTTTGTCACATACCACAGCGGAGCCAGCGCCATCTCGTAATGGCGACCATAGACTGCAGAAACGGCAGAAGCGGCTCACCACAACCAAGCAGAAAGAAACGCGAGCAGTATGAAAAGACAAGGAAAGAAAGGACCACAAGCAATGCAGGTCAACTCAACGTTAGAAGAGGTAATAGCTGCAGCAGATGGAATGTCAGATAAAGAATTCAGGATATACATGCTTCAGATGATCTGGAGTATCAAGGAAGACATTAGACAGCAAAATCAGACAATGAAAGATCACTTCGACAATGAATTACATAAACAAATCCAAGAAGAAAAAGATCAACTATACAGGGAGATAGAGGTTATAAAAAACAAACAAACAGAAATCCTAGAAATGCAGGAAGCAATAAACCAACTTAAAAACTCAATGGAAAATACTACCAGCAGAGTAGAACACTTAGAAGATAGAACATCAGACAATGAAGACAAAGTATTTCAACTGGAAAAGAACATAGACAGCTCAGCAAGACTGTTAAGAAACCATGAGCAGAACATCCAAGAAATATGGGATAACATAAAGAGACCAAACTTAAGAGTCATTGGGATACAGGAAGGTATAGAGGTCCAAACCAAAGGAATGAGCAATCTATTCAATGAAATAATATGAGAAAACTTCCCAGACTTGAAGAATGAGACAGAATCCCAAATCCTAGAAGCCTACAGGACGCCGAATGTGCAAAATCATAAGAGATCCACACCTAGACACATTATAATGAAGATGCATAACATACAGAATAAGGAGAGAATTTTAAAAGCTACAAGAGAAAGGAAGCAGATTAAATTTAGGGGTAAACCAATCAGGATAACAGCTGATCTTTCAATACAAACTCTGAAAGCTAGAAGATCCTGGAATAACATATTTCAAACACTGAAAGAAAATGGGTTCCAACCAAGAATTGTGTATCCAGCGAAATTAAGCTTCAGGATGGAATATGAAATTAAAACCTTCCACAATAAACTAAAGTTAAAAGAATTTGCAGCTAGAAAACCATCTCTTCAAAACATCCTCGGCAAAACATTACAGGAAGAGGAAATGGAAAATAACAATGAAAACCAACAGTGGGAAGTAGGACAGTAAAGGGGGGAAAAATGATCAAAGAGGAAAACAAACCATGTTTATTAACATAAATAAACAAATATGGCTGAAAGAACAATCCATATCTCAGTAATAACCCTAAATGTTAATGGCTTAAACTCACCAATTAAGAGACACAGGCTAGTAGAATGGATCAGAAAACAAGACCCAACAATATGCTGCCTACAGGAGACGCATTTGATAGGAAAAGACATACATAGACTGAAGGTGAAAGGTTGGGAAAAATTATATCACTCATATGGACTTCAGAAACAAGCAGTAGTGTCTATACTCATATCAAATAAAATAGTTTTCAAGCCAAAGTTAATCAAAAGGGATAAAGAGGGACACTACATACTGCTCTAGGGAACCATACACCAACAAGACATAACAATCATAAATATATATGCCCCAAACAATGGTGCAGCGATGTTCATCAAACAAACTCTTCTCAAGTTCAAGAGTCTAATAGACCACCATACAATAATAATGGGAGACTTCAACACACCTATCTCACCACTGGACAGATCTTCCAAACAAAAGTTGAATAAGGAAACTATAGAACTCAATAACACAATTAATAACCTAGACTTAATTGACATATATAGAATATACCACCCAACATCAAGCAGTTACACTTTTTTCTCAGCAGCACATGGATCCTTCTCAAAAATAGATCATATATTATGTCACAGGGCAACTCTTAGACAATATAAAGGAGTAGAGATAATACCATGCATCTTATTTGATCATAATGGAATGAAACTGAAAATCAACAATAAAAAAAGGAAGGAAAAATCATGCATCACTTGGAGAATGAACAATAGGTTACTGAATGATCAATGAGTTATAGAAGACATCAAGGAGGAAATTAAAAAAATCTTAGAGATAAATGAAAACACAGACACAACATATCGGAATCTATGGGACACATTGAAAGCAGTTCTAAGAGGAAAATTCATTGTTGGAGTTCATTCCTTAAAAAAAGAAAAAACCAACAAATAAATGATCTCATACTTCACTTCAAAATCCTAGAAAAAGAAGAGCAAAACAACAGCAAAAGAAGTAGAAGGCAAGAAATAATTAAAATCAGAGCTGAAATTAATGAAATCGAAACAAAAGAAACAATTGAAAAAATTGACAAAACTAAAAGTTGGTTCTTTGAAAAAATAAGCAAAATCGACAGACCCTTAGCCATGCTAGCGAAGAGAAGAAGAGAGAGAACTCAAATTACTAGCATACGGGATGAAAAAGGCAATATCATAACAGACACTTCAGAGATACAGAAGATAATCAGAAATTATTTTGAATCCTTATACTCCAATAAAATAGAAGATAGTGAAGGCATCGATAAATTTCTTAAGTCATATGATCTGCCCAGATTGAGTCAGGAGGATATAGACAACCTAAACAGACCAATATCAATTGAGGAAATAGAAGAAACCATCAAAAGACTACCAACTAAGAAAAGCCCAGGACCGGATGGGTATACAGCAGAGTTTTACAAAACCTTTAAAGAGGGACTAATACCAATACTTTTCAAGCTATTTCAGGAAATAGAAAAAGAGGGAGAACTTCCAAATTCATTCTACGAGGCCAACATCACCCTGATTCCTAAACCAGACAAACACACTTCAAAGAAAGAAAACTACAGACCAATATCTCTAATGAACCTAGATGCAAAAATCCTCAATAAAATTCTGGCGAATCGGATACAAAAACATATCAAAAAAATTGTACACCATGATCAAGTAGGATTCATCCCTGGGATGCAAGGCTGGTTCAATATACGGAAATCAATAAATGTTATTCACCACATCAATAGACTTAAAAATAAGAACCATATGATCATCTCGATAGATGCAGAAAAAGCATTCGACAAAGTACAGCATCCCTTTATGTTCAAAACTCTAGAAAAACTAGGGATAACAGGAACATACCTCAATATTGTAAAAGCAATCTATGCTAAGCCTCAGGCTAGCATCATTCTAAATGGAGAAAAACTGAAGGCATTCCCTCTAAAATCTGGAACAAGACAGGGATGCCCTCTCTCTCCACTTCTGTTCAACATAGTTCTCGAAACACTGGCCAGAGCAATTAGACAGACGAAAGAAATTAAAGGCATAAACATAGGAAAAGAAGAAATTAAATTATCACTATTTGCAGATGATATGATTCTATACCTAGCAGACCCAAAAGGCTCTACAAAGAAACTATTAGAGCTAATAAATGAATTCAGCAAAGTGGCAGGATATAAAATCAACACGCATAAATCAAAGGCATTCGTGTATATCAGCGACAAATCCTCTGAAATGGAAATGAGGACAACCACTCCATTCAAAATATCTTCAAAAAAAAAAATACTTGGGAATCAACCTAACAAAAGAGGTGAAAGACTTATACAATGAAAACTACAGAACCCTAAAGAGAGAAATAGAAGAAGATCTTAGAAGATGGAAAAATATACCCTGTTCATGGATAGGCAGAACTAACATCATCAAAATGGCGATATTACCAAAATAGGTTTAATGCAATGCCAATCAAAATCCCAATGGCATTTCTTGTAGAAATAGAGAAAGCAATCATGAAATTCATATGGAAAAATAAAAGACCCAGAAGAGCAAAAACAATGCTAAGCAGGAAGTGTGAATCAGGCGGTATAGCGATACCAGACTTCAAACTATACTACAGAGCAATAGTAACAAAAACAGCATGGTACTGGTACCAAAACAGGTGGGTGGACCAATGGTACAGAATAGAGGACACAGAGACTAATCCACAAAGTTACAACTATCTTATATTTGATTAAGGGGCTAAAAGCATGCAATGGAGGAAGGATAGCATCTTCAACAAATGGTGCTGGGAAAACTGGAAATCCATATTCAACAAAACGAAACTGAATCCCTTTCTCTCGCCATGCACAAAAGTTAATTCAAAATGGATCAAGGAGCTTGATATTAAATCAGAGACACGCCGTCTGATAGAAGAAAAAGTTGGCTTCGATCTACATACTGTGGGGTCGGGCTCCAAATTCCTCAATAGGACACCCATAGCACAAAAGTTAATAACTAGAATCAACAAATGGGACTTACTCAAACTAAAAAGTTTTTTCTCAGCAAAAGAAACAATAAGAGAGGTAAATAGAGAGCCTACATCCTGGGAACAAATCTTTACTCCTCACACTTCAGATAGAGCCCTAATATCCAGAGTATACAAAGAACTCCAAAAATTAGACAATAAGAGAACAAACAACCCAATCAACAAATGAGCCAAGGACCTGAACAGACACTTCTCAGAGGAGGACATACAATCAATCAACAAGTACATGAAAAAATGCTCAACATCTCTAGCAGTCAGAGAAATGCAAATCAAAACCACCCTAAGATACCATCTCACTCCAGTAAGATTGGCAGCCATTATGAAGTCAAACAACAACAAGTGCTGGCGAGGATGTGGGGAAAAGGGTACACTTGTACATTGCTGGTGAGACTGCAAATTGGTGCAGCCAATTTGGAAAGCAGTATGGAGATTTCTTGGAAATCTGGGAATGGAACCACCATTTGACCCAGCTATTCCCCTTCTCGGTCTATTCCCTAAAGACCTAAAAAGAGCATGCTACAGGGACACTGCTACATCGATGTTCATAGCAGCACAGTTCACAATAGCAAGACTGTGGAACCAACCTAGATGCCCTTCAATAGACGAATGAATAAAAAAAAATGTGGCATTTATACACAATGGAGTATTTCTCTGCATTAAAAAATGACAAAATCATAGAATTTGCAGGGAAATGGAATGCATTAGAGCAGATTATGCTAAGTGAATCTAGCCAATCCCTAAAAAAAACAAATGCCAAATGTCTTCTTTGATATAAGGAGAGTGACTAAGAACAGAGTAGGGACAAAGAGCATGAGAAGAAGAAAAAAAAGAAAAAAAAAAACAAAAAAACCACTGAGCCACATTCCCAACTCTATTTGTTTCTTTTTTTATTCATTCACTTTTTTATTTGTTTTGAGACAGGATCTTGCTAAGTTGCTTAAGGGCTTGCTTATTTTCTGAGGCTGGCCTCAATCCTGCAATCCTCCTGGCCTACCTTTCCAAGCTGTAACACCCAACCTTTATGCCCTTTTGTACATACTCTCCTTCTATCACTCTCAGTCTCTGAATCCACTGATCCGATTCTTGTTCCTAGTTTAACATTTTCCTGAATGTCAACAGATCATGTTTGTGTGTCTGGTTTCTTTTTCTTTGCACGTGGTCTTGAATTTCACCCACACTGTTGCACATATTAGGAATTTTATTCCTTTAAATGCCTTCATAATATTAAATTGTATGGATGTAAAAAAAAAAGAAACTATAGTGCTCAATAATACAATTAATAGCTTAGACTTAATTGACATATATAGAATATACCACCCAACACCAAGTGGATACACTTTTTACTCAGTACCACATGGATCCTTCTCAAAAATAGACCATATATTATGTCACAGGGCAAATATTAGCAAATACAAAGGAGTAGGGATACTACCATGAATTTTTCTGATCATAATGGAATGAAATTGGAAATCAATGATAAAATAAGGAAGAAAAATTCCTACATCACATGGAGAATAAACAATATGCTACTGAATGAACAAAGGGTTACAGAAGACATCAAAAAGAAAATTTAAAAATTCTTAGAGGTAAATGAAAACTCAGACACAACATATTGAAATCTCTGGGGCACTAAGAATGCAGTACTCAGAGGAAAATTCATTTCATGGAATTCATTTCTTAAAAGAAGAAAAAGCCAACAAGTAAATGACCTCACACTACATCTTGAAGCCCTAGAAAAAGAAGAACAAATCAGCATCAAATAAAGTAGAAGGCAAGAAATAATTAAAATCAGAGCTGAAATCAATAAAATTGAAACAAAAGAAACAATCGAAAAAATTGACAAAACTAAAAGTTGGTACTTTGAAAAAATAAATAAGATTGATAGATCACTAATGATGCTAACAAAGAGAAGGAGAGAGAGAATCCAAAATACTAGTTTATGGGATGAAAAAGGCAACATTACAACAGACATTTCAGAAATACAGAAGGTAATTAGAAATTATTTTGAAACCCTATACTCTAATAAAATAGAGGATAGTGAAGGCATCGATAAATTCCTTAAGTCATATGATCTACCCAGATTGAGTCAGTTTGATATACACAACCTAAAAGATCAATATCAAGTAGGAAATAGAAGAAGCCATCAAAAGATTACCAACGAAGAAAAGCCAGATGTACAGCAGAGTTTTACAAGACCTTTAAAGAAGAACTAATACCAATACTCTTAAATCTATTTCAGGAAATAGAAAAAGAGGGAGTACTTCCAAATTCATTCTACAAGGCCAACATCACCCTGATTCCAAAACCAGATAAAGACACTTCAAAGAAAGAAAACTTCAGACCAATATCCCTAATGAATATATATGCAAAAATCCTCAATAAAATTCTGGCAAATTGGATACAAAAACATATCAAAAAGATCATTCACCATGACCAAGTAGGATTCATCCCTTGGCTGCAAGGCTGGTTCAATATATGGAAATCAATAAACATAATTCACCACATCAATAGACTTAAATATAAGAACCATATGATCATCTCAATAGATGCAGAAAAAGCATTTGACAAAATACAGCATCCCTTTATGTTCAAAACACTAGAAAAATTAGGGATAACAGGAAATTACCTCAATATGGTAAAAGATATATATATGCTAAGCTTCAGGCCAGCATCATTCTAAATGGAGAAAAATTGATGGCATTCCCTCTAAAATCTGGAACAAGAGAGGGATTCCCTCTCTCACCACTTCTATTCAACATAGTTCTTGAAACACTACCCAGAGCAATTAGACAGATGAAAGAAATTAAAGGAATAAATATAGGAAAAGAAGAACTTAAATTAGCACTATTTGCTGATGACATGACACTATACCTAGCAGACCCAAAAAGTTAAACCAAGAAACTTCTAAAACTAGTAAATGAATTCAGCAAGGTTGCAGGATATAAAATTAATACCCATAAATCAAAGGCATTCCTGTATATCAGTGACAAACCCTCTGAAATGGAAATAAGGACAACTACCCCATTCACAATATCCTCAAAAAAAATAAAATAAAATACCTGGGAATCAACCTAACAAAAGAAGTGAAAGATCTATACAATGAAAACTACAGAACCCTAAAGAAAGAAATAGAAGAAGACGTTCATGGATAGCAGAATTAATGTTATTAAAATAGCCATATTACCAAAAGCACTTTACAGATTCAATGCATCTCCCATCAAAATCCCAATGGCATTCCTTGCAGAAATACAAAAAGCAATCATGAAATTCATCTGGAAAAATAAGAGACCCAGAATAGCTAAAGTAATTCTAAGCAGGAAGAGTGAAGCTGGTGGTATCGCGATTCCAGATTTTAAACTATACTACAGAGCCTATTTTGGTACCAAAAGAGGCAGGTAGACCAATGGTACAGAATAGAGGACACAGAGACCAATCCACAAAATTACAACTACCTTATATTAGACAAAGGTGCTAAAAACATGCAATGGAGAAAGGATAGCATCGTCAACAAATGGTGCTGGGAGAACTGGAAATCCATATGCAACAAAATGAAATTGAATCCCTTTCTCTCACAAAAGTTAACTCAAATGGATCAAGGAGCTAGGAATCAAACCAGAGACTCTGTGTCTAATAGAAAATAAAGTTGGCCCTAATCTTCATCACGTGGGGGCAGGCCCCAAATTCCTTAATAAGACATCTATAGCACAAGAGTTAAAACCAAGAATCAACAAATTAGACGAATTCAAACTAAAAAGTTTTTTTTTTTTTTTTCGCAGCAAGAGAAATAATATGTGAGGTGAATAGGGAGCCTACATCCTCGGAGCAAATTTTTACCCCTCACACACATCAGATAGAGCTCTAATCTCTAGAGTATATAAAGAACTCAAAAAGTTAAACAAGAAAAAAACAAATAACCCAATCAACAAATGGGCCAAGGACCTGAACAGACACTTCTCAGAAAAGGATATACAATCAATCAACAAATACATGAAAAAATGCTCACCATCTCTAGCAATCAGAGAAATGCAAATTAAAACTACTCTAAGATACCATCTCAATCCAATAAGAATGGCAGCCATTATGAAGTCAAACAACAGTAAGTGCTGGCGAGGATGCAGGGAAAAAGGTACACTCGTACATTGCTGGTGGGACTGCAAATTGGTGCAGCCAATTTGGAAAGCAGTATGGAGATTCCTTGGAAAGCTGGGAATGGAACCATCATTTGACCCAGATATTCCCCTTCTTGGACTATACCCAAAAGACCTAAAAAGAGCATACTACAGGGACACAGCCACATCAATGTTTATAGCAGCACAATTCACAATAGCTAGACTATGGAACCAACCTAGATGTCCTTCAAGAGATGAATGGATTAAAAAATGTGGCATTTATACACAATGGAATATTACTCAGCACTAAAAAAATAACAAGATCATGGAATTTGCAGGGAAATGCATGGCATTAGAGCAGATTATGCTAAGTGAAGTTAGCCAATCCCTAAAAACAAATGCCAAATGTCTTCTCTAATATAAGGGGGGTGTCTCAAAATAGGATAGGGAGGAAGGGCATGAGAAGAAGATTACCACTAAATAGGGAAGAGAGGTGGGAGGGAAAAGGAGGGAGAATGGGAGTTGCATGGAAGATGGAAGGAGACCCTCATTGTTATACAGAATACATGTATGATGTTGTGAGGAGAAAAAGAAAAAAAAGTGTGTTACATTAGATTGGATAGAGAGAAGTGATGGGAGGGGAGGGGAGGGGAAGGGGGGATAGGAAAGGCAGCAGAATACAATAGACATTATGATTGCTGTATGTATATAAGTGACTGTATGACCAATGTGATTCTGCAATCTGTACAATCAGAAAAATGAGAAATTATACCCCAGTTGATTCAAATGTATGAATTGCCAAGATCATTGTAATGTCCATGTGTAGCTAATAAAAAAAGTACTGGCATTTGGAAGGAAGGTGAAAAAATACTTACTCTACAAGTAATAATATATGTTGGGAAGGATGTGGGGAGAAAAGAACACTCATACATTGCTGGGGAGACTGAAAATTGGTTCAACCACTCTGGAAAGCAATATGGAGATTCCTCAGAAAACTTTGAATGGAACCACCATTTGACTGAGTTATTCCACTTCTCAGCATATACCCAAAGGAATTAAAATCAGCATACCACAGTGACCTGGCCACATCAATGTTTATAGCAGCTCAATTCACAATACCAAAGATATGGAATAAACCTAGGTGCCCTTCAATGGGATGAAAGGATAAAGAAACTGTGGTATATATACACAATGGAATATTACTCAGCCTTAAAGAGCAATGAAAATGTGGCATTTGCCAGTAAATGGATGAAACTGGAGGCTATCATGCTAAGTGAAATAAGCCAAACCCAAAAACCAAAAGGCCAAAGGTTCTCTCTGATATGTGGCTAATACATAATAAGGGTCTGGGGGGTAGAAGTTCACTGGATTAGACAAAGGGGAATAAAGGGGAGGAGTATGGCAATAGGAAGACAGTATAATGAATTGGACATAATTTTCTTATATTCAGATATGAATACATGAGCAGTATACCAGCACATCATATACAACCACAATAATGGGAAGTTTTACTCCATGAATATATAATATGTCAAAATATACTCTACTGTGATGTATATCTAAAAAGAACAAATAAAAAAATACATTGTCATCAACAACAACAAAAAAGTGAGAGGGGCTGGGGTTGTGGCTCAACGGCAGAGTGCTTGCCTTGCAAATTTGAGACACTGAGTTCAATCCTCAGCACCACATAAAAATAAGTAAGCAAAATAAAAATATTGTGTCCATGTAAAAAAAAAAACTTGCATGGTACTAGCACAAAAAAGACATGTATGATGGAATAGACTATATGACACTGAGACATACACTGATAGTTATTTGATTCTTGATAAAAGGGCCACAAGAACAGTTTGGAGAAAAGACAGAATTTTAAACAAATCATGCTGGAAAACTGGATAGCTATATATAGAAGAATGAAACATGATTCCTGCCTCTTAGTCTGCACTAAAGTCAACACCAAGTGAATCAATGACTTAAAAATAAGACTAGAAACTCTGCAATTGATAAAAGAAAAAAAGTTTCAAAGGTCCAACATATAAGTGCAGGCATCAACTTCCTCTAAAGACTCCTAAAGCTCAAGAAATAAACACCAGGAGTAATAAATGGGATAGCATAGAATTTAAAAGTTTCTTCACAGAAAAGGGGGAAAAAGCATGAAGAGAGAATTCACACAATTGGGACAAAAATTTTTTCCAGTCAGATTTTTCACAAGGGATTAATATCCAAAATATAAAACGAACTAAAAAGAAAATGCCACCAGAAAACCATATAATCCATCAATATATGAACAAAATAAACAGACATTTTGCAAAAGAAGAAATACAAATAAGTGATCAAAAAATAAATGAAACTATGTTCAACATCATTAGCAATCAGGGAAATGCAAATCAAAAGTACACTGAAATTTCATCTCACTCTAGTTAGAATGGTAATCATTAAGATTACAAGAACTAATACTGATGAGGATACAGAGACAGAAAGGGGAACTTATTCAATGTTGATGGAACTTTAAATTAGTATAAGCATTATAAAATTCAATATGGAAGTTCTTTGTAAGGAAATTAAAAGGAGACAGAGAGGCAAGATGCAGAGGCAGGAAAGAAAGGTGGCAGAGTGGCAGAAGGGCCAAGCTGCCAAGTATTATTTATGTCAATTGGCTACTTTAGGTCATTGGCATCATTAGTACATATTGTTCATTGTATTAATAGGCAGCTTACAGACTTAGCAACATTATGCAGTTTATTGCTCATTTACATACTAAGTTGCAATTTGCAATGTTAAGAGGCTTGTGTATCTCTCAAGAAAGTCCATTGTATAAAGTTCTGGTTATGTGGACAAATTATGTTCTGTGAAACATTGTGGTTTTCTAACAAGAGAGACCCTATATCCCAGAAGATGTGTGCCTGAGATCAAAGTTCAGGCTGATAGGACTCTAACATGGAACTTCATCATGAAGGACATTGCTACAGTAGTCAGGTGTCCTGTGTCTTTGCACAGAAGTTTTTCCTGCAGCCAGGTATACTGTGTCTTGCACAGAAACTTCCTATCAGCCAGGTATTCTGGGTCTTTCCACATACACTTCCTAGCCACCAGGCATTCCACAGTCATGAAGCTATCAGAGACCTCAATCCCAAACACAGAACCCCTACACTTCCTCAAAAGATTAGGAATGAAACCACTGTGTAAGCCAGCTATACTACTTGATATTTATCCAGAAAAACTAAAGTTAGGATATTATAGTGATATTTGAATACTTATGTTTTAGCAACACAATTCAAAAAGCCAAATACCATAGCTTGAGAATGAGGCACAGTCCACCCCAACACTGATACAATGCCCACATATGATTTTCATTTCAGACAAAGGTGGGCCTTTAAAATTAATTTCAGTAGACGTCCACTTACCTAGCAAACTACTAATGGATATGATAGTCAAGGCCAAAAATTCTGCCAGAAAGAAGAGACAGCAGTAAATGTGAAGTGTGGAAATAAAGGTCTCAGTGATGTTCAGATGGAGAAAACACCTTTTAGACATCAATTTCTGCCCATTTCTAAGAAACAAGCAAACACAGTAATTTCAGTAATATTCTACCTTTTCTTCCTTCTGTCTCTCTAACTCTTTATTCTCAATAAAGCAGCCAGAGTAATGCTTAAAAATTATATCATAAACTTTGCAGCAGAAATCTTTTGGCTTTCCAGTCTGCTTAGAATACAACTTGGACTCCTTATGCCCTACAATATCTTAGTATTCATGCATCTGGCCTCTCCATTCGATTGTCTCATCATCTCCTCTTCCCCTCTCCTCTGATCACACTTTCTCTTTCTGCTTCCATCATGAAGCTGGTCCTTTCCTTGGAGAATGTCCATCTGCTGTTTCCTTTGCCCCGTGGAGAATGTCCATCTGCTGTTTCCTTTGCCCCTTGTTGTTTTAAGCTATCAAGTTAGTAGAACTTAGGAAATCAATGTTGAATTTAGTGGTGAGAATGCTGTTATAAAAAATTCCTAAAAATGTGAAGATGTAATTGGAATCCAGTAAGAAGTAGAGGATATAAGAGTTTTGAGGTTTATAGTAGAAAAATTCTAGATTCTCTGGGAGAAAAACAAAGATGTTAAATTTGGTCTTGATGAAGGCTAAGATAGATATAAAGAGAACAGAGAAAGCTTCCATCACCATAACCAGAATGTTGGTATCTAGAAATATGAATAGTAAAGCTTCTGCTTGGTGAGGTTTCTTCTTTACTTGGTCAGTCATGCAGTGATCCTACTGGTAAAATTATCAAAAACCTTCTTAGGTCTCTATAAGTGTCAAGGAGTGCCATATTATTAGACATTATCCATAAACACTGTTTGGGTAATGCCATTTCTATTTCTGTCTTCTGCTGAATGTCTAATGGATCCATTAATCACACATTAATGCTGAACTACTAGAAGGCAATCATTTTTATAAAGTGTCAGAAAATTTGGCCAAGTTGAGTTCTACTGTTGGGGTCAAAGTAGAATTTGTAAGGGATGGACTTGGATATTTAGCAGAAGAAATTTCCATGCTATGAGAAGCTTGTTTTGTTTTTGCTACTTAAGGCAAAATGTGAGAAGAAAGAGGCAAATTAAGGATTGACCTTTTAGATCCAACATGGCAGCGGGTGCTGAGAGATCAATTCTGTGACCTCTTCAACTGCACGGGCAAAGGGAGTCTTAAACTGACTGAATGCTGTTTGCTCAGAATCAGTTGGCAATGCTGGGCTGATGTGGACCTAAGGCGAGCAGTTTGCACCCCTCAGAGCCCACACCGAGCCTGGAGCAGTGAATTCAGGCTCCCCGTATGCAGTTTCTGGCTGATTGTCTGCGTCTAGCCGCCAAACCACCGTGACTCAGTGCTACAGATGCTCCCGTGGAATAGAGAAACAACTCTTTGGTTCCTCCGTGAACCTTTTGAGGTGATACCAACTGAACCTTCACAGGCAGCAGGCCCAGAATTAGGATGGGACCTGGGAGAGTCGGACCGGACCCACCCTTCACATTGAACACCCAGCAAAGAGAACAAATGGCCGCCCTTCACATTGGACACCATCATGGCAGAGAACTGACATCACCAGAATTCAGCGGAGGGGATAGCTTCATTAAAACTGGCGACTGCAGGTGTGTGACCCCCAGGCCCATCATCTCCACACAGCAGGGAAATCTCAAGGCCCGCCCCCCCAGCTATCCCATGAGCGCGATTGTCAGACCGAGGGAGTCTGGAGTGGCGCCCGACCCCCGGCTACTGCTCCCACCAGTGCTGACAACCGAGGTCTCTTGTGCCAGCTCCCCAGGGTGTGGCTACCTGAGGGCAGGCAGAATAAGCTGATGGTTCCCAGCCCTGTGCTACACAACCTTAGGGTCTGGGGGAATGGCAAACAGAGAGAGTGTGCCCATTCGTTCAAGAAAATAGGGCTCCCGGGTACAGCAGACCTGGCGTGTAGCCAGTTTTGTGGTGAACACCACTGGTGAGTGGGGCCTGGCTGGAGGAAAAGCGGGTAAGTGACTGAGACCAGGAAAGGCCCTGGGTGCTCAGGATTAGAGAGCCACCCAGTGGGGGAGGAGGAGCCGCCTCATAGGGATTGGTTCCTGCCTATGAAGGGGAGAAGCTTGGCCCGGTGGGCACAGCACCACCTACTGGAAGAGAAGTTAATCAAACTCTAAGACTGCATTTTTTAAATTTTTTAAAATTTATTTTTATTTTATTTTATTTTTTATATTTTTTATTTTTTATTTTTTGTCTTTTCATTTCTTTTCAATTTCCCTATTCCACTTTTCTTGAATTCTACCTATTTACTCTCATTCTCTTTAGTGACTTCTTCCCTCCCCTTCTAATAATTTTCCTCCCAAGCATTATGATGCTGTTTATGTGTAATTTACTAAATGTGCATAGGTAAGTGTTCCTAGGCATTATAGAGTGCTACCAATTCCCTAGCTATCCCCAAATACTCTGGACCATTCTCCTGTTAATATCCCTCTTCAGTAGAGCAATCTTCCAAGGTTGCCAAGATATATACTATCACATCACTTGACCTAAACATAAGTCCCAAGACCAAACTGCAGATTGCTATATGCCATCAGAATCCGTACGCATTTTGTGAAATTAATGAATCTGCTTTAAAGTGCAATAAAATTCATCATCTCTAGTCATAGTCTCCTGCTGGTAGCAGGCCTGCCCTGGCCCCTGGGGACTCAACCCCCAGTTCTTTGTTATGCATGTCAATGTGGCCAGCTCACAAGGCCGTGACGCGAGCTTGCGGTTCCCTGTTTATCTGCCTGGAGCATATGTGTCTCTTGGGAACATCTTGACCTGTTCAAGCCTCCTGATAGGGAACGGTGACGTGACGGTAACCCAAGGACGCAGTTATTACTCTTCCCTCCTCACTTTTGAGTAATTTCCCGCAGCTGTTAAAAAGATATATAAGGGGAACAAATTTGAAAATAAAGCGCACACACGCTCCCTCCTGGATGAAGAACCTTGGTGTCCTGTGTATTTTTAACCCCGCCGTCCCTCGCCGGACTCAGCTCCGTTAGCTGGACATGGCAGTCTCCCATCACAAAGGAGAGACCCTGGAGATACACAAAACCAAAATAAATTTATAGGAGTAAACAGTAACTAAGCAGTCAAACAGAACAAGAAGTAACATGAGCAGCATGAAAAAGCAAGGAAGAAAAGGAGTACAAACAATGCAGGACAGCCTAAATCTACAGGAAAACCTAGAGGCATCAGAAAAATGGTCAAATAAAGAACTCAAGGAATACCTTATACAGATGGAATAGAATCTTAAGAGGACATGAGACAGCAAATTCAAACAATGAAAGAACACATTGAAAATGAATTACATAAACAGATAAAAGAAGCAAATAAGCATCTTTATCAGGAGATAGAGATTATAAAAAAATCAAACAATAATCCTAGAAATGAAGGAAACTATAAACCAAATTAAAAACTCAAATGAGAGTATCACTAGCAGAGTGGAGCAAGTAGAAGTCAGAACATCAGACAATGAAGACAAAATATATCATCTTGAAAAGAATCTAGCCAACTCAGAAAGGCTGGTAAGAAACCACAAGAAAAACATCCAAGAGATATAGGATAACATAAAAAAAACCAAACTTAAGAGTCATTGGGATAGAGGAAGGTACAGAGGTCCAAACCAAGGGAATGAGGAATCTGTTGAATGAAATAATTTTAGAAAATTTTCCAGATATAATAAAGGAAACGGATGTACAAATTCTAGATGCATACAGGACACTGACCATACAAAATCACAGTAGACCAACGCCAAGACACATTGTTATGAAGATATCCAATACACAGAACACAAAGAAAATATTAAAAGCTACAGGAGAAAGGAGGCAGATTACATTCAGTGGTAAACCAATAAGGTTAATGGCTGATTTTTCATCACAGATGCTGTAAGCAAGAAGATCCTGGAACAACGTATTTCAAACACTGAAAGACAATGGATGCCAACCAAGAATTTTGTATCCAGCAAAAATAAGCTTCAGGTATGACAACAAAATAAAAATCTTTCATGATAAACAAAAGTTAAAAGAATTTGCAGCCAAAAAACCAGCATAGCAAAGCATCTTAAGCAAAACACTACACAAGGAAGAAATGAAAAACAACAACCAAAACCAACAGTGGGAAGTGCCTTAGTAAAGCGAGAGTGGAGGCAAAACAAAAGCTAATCTTGGAGAAACAAACCAAATTAAAAAAAAAAAAGATAAATAATCAAACATGGCTGGAAGTACAAACCATATATCAATAGTAACCCTAAACATTAATGGCTTAAACTCACCAATAAAGCAACATAGGATGGTAACCTGGATTAAAAAAACAGATCCAACAATATGCTGCCTTCAGGAGACACATCTGATTGGAAAGACATACACAGGCTAAAGGTGAAAGGTTGGGAAAAATCATTCCACGCACAAGGTCCTTGGAAGCAAGCAGGGGTGGCCATCCTCATATTGAATAAAATCAACTTAAAGACTAAGTTAATCAAAAGGGATAAGGAAGGACATTTTATACTGTTAAAAGGAATCATTCACCAACAAGACATAATAATTACCAATATTTATGCACCATATAATGGTGCTGTTATGTTCATAAAACAAACTCTCCTCAAGTTCAAGAATCAAATAGACCACAACACAATAATTATGGGTGACTTCAACACACCTCTCTCACCATTGGACAGATCCTACAAACAAAAGTTGAATAAAGAAACTATAGAACTCAATAACACAATCAATACCCTAGACTTAACAGACATATATAGAATATATCAACCATCATCAAATGGATATACTTTTTTCTCAGTAGCACATGGATCCTTCTCAAAAATAGACCATATATTATGCCATAGGGCAACCCTTAGTAAATATAAAGGTGTGGAGATAATACCATGCATCGTATCTGATCATAATGGAATGAAAGTGTAAATCAATGATAAAAGAAGGAAGGAAAAATTCTACATCACTTGGAAAACGAATAATATGTTACTGAATGATCACTGGGTTATAGAAGACATAAAGGAGGAAATCCAAAAATTCTTAGAGATAAATGAAAATATAGACACAACATATCGGAATCTATGCGACACAATGAAAGCAGTTTTAAATAAATGAGCTCACACTTCATCTCAAAACCCTAGAAAAGGAAGAGAAAAAGAACAGCAAATGTACCAGAAGGCAAGAAATAATTAAAATCAGAGCAGAAATCAACGAAATTGAAACAAACAAACAAAAAACTATTGAAAAATTTGACAAAATTAAAGTTGGTTCTTCAAAAAAATAAATAAGTCAACAGCCATACTAACGAAGAGAAGAAGAGAGAGAACTCAAATTACTAACAAACGGGATGAAAAAGGCAATATCAAAACAGACACTACAGAAATACAGAAGATAATTAGAAATTATTTTGAAACCCTATATTCCAATAAAATAGAAGATAGTGAAGACATTGATAAATTCCTTAAGTCATATGATTTGCCCAGATTGAGTCAAGAGGATACACACAATTTAAATAGACCAATATCAATGGAGGAAATAGAAGAAGCCATCAAAAGACTACCAAGCAAGAAAAGCCAAGGCTGGATGGGTATACAGCAAAGTTTTACAAAATCTTTAGAGAAGAATTAATACCAATACTTTTCAAGTTATTTCAGGAAATAGAAAAAGAGGGAGCTCCTCCAAATTCATTCTATGAGGCCAACATCATCCTGATTCTGAAACCAGTAAAAGACACTTCAAAGAAAGAAAACTACAGACCAATATCTCTAATGAAACTAGATACAAAAATCCTCAATAAAATGTTGGCAAATTGGATACAAAAACATATCAAAAAATTTGTGCACCATGATCAAGTAGGATTCATCCCTGGGATGCAAGGCTGGTTCAATATATGGAAATCAATAAATGTTATTCACCCCATCAATAGACTTAAAGATAAGAACCATATGATCATCTCGATAGACACAGAAAAAGCATTCAACAAAGTACAGCATCCCTTTATGTTCAAAACACTAGAAAAACTAGGGATAACATGAACTTACCTCAACATTGTAAAAGCTATCTATGCTAAGCCTCAGGCTAGCATCATTCTAAATGGAGAAAAACTGAAGGCATTCCCTCTAAAATCTGGAACAAGACAGGGATGCCCTCTCTCACCACTTCTATTCAATATAATTCTCGAAATACTGGCCAGAGCAATTAGACAGATGAAAGAAATTAAAGACATAAAGATAGGAAAAGAAGAACATAAATTATCACTATTTGCGGTGACATGACACTATACCTAGCAGACCCAAAAGGGTCTACAAAGAAACTACTAGAGCTAATAAATGAATTCAGCAAAGTGGCAGGATATAAAATCAACAGGCATAAATAAAAGGCATTCCTGTATATCAGCCACAAATCTTCTGAAATGGAAATGAGGACAACCACCCCATTCACGATATCCTAAAAAATAAAATAAACTACTTGGGAATCAACCTAACAAAAGAGGTGAAAGATTTATACAATGAAAACTACAGAACCCTAAAGAGAGAAATAGAAGATGATCTTAGAAGATGGAAAAATATACCCTGTTCATGGATAGACAGAACTAACATTATCAAAATGGCAATATTACCAAAAGTTTTCCATAGGTTTAATGCAATGCCAATCAAAATCGCAACAGCATTTCTTGTAGAAATAGAAAAAGCAATCATGAAATTCATATGGAAAAAAAAGACCCAGAATAGCAAAAGCAATTCTAAGAAGGAAGAGTGAAACAGGCGGTATAGCCATATCAGATTTCAAAGTATACTACAGAGCAATAGTAACAAAAACAGCACGGTACTGGTACCAAAACAGGCAGGTGGACCAATGGTACTGAATAGAGGACACAGAGACCAATCCACAAAATTACAACTATCTTATATTTGACAAAGCTAAAAGCATGCAATGGAGAAAGGATAGCATCTTCAACAAATGGTGCTGGGAAAACTGGAAATCCATATGCAACAAAATGAATCTGAATCCCTTTCTCTCGCCATGCACAAAAGTTAACTCAAAATGGATCAAGGAGCTTGATATCAAAACAGAGACTCAGTGTCTGATAGAAGAAAAATTTGGCTCTAATCTACATATTGTGGAGTCGTGCTCCAAATTCCTTAATAGGACACCCATAGCACAAGAGTTAAAACAAGAATCAACAAATGGGACTTACTCAAACTAAAAAGTTTTTTCTCAGCAAGAGAAACAAAAAGAGAGGTGAATAGGGAGCTCACATCCTGGGAACAAAATTTTACTCCACACACTTTAGATAGAGCCCTAATATCCAGAGTATACAAAGACCTCAAAAAATTAAACAATAAGAAAACAAATAACCCAATCAAAAAATGGGCCAAGGACCTGAACAGACACTTCTCAGAGGAGGACATACAATCAATCAACATGTACATGAAAAAATGCTCACCATCTCTAGCAGTCAGAGAAATGCAAATTAAAACCACCCTAAGATACCATCTCACTCCAGTAAGAATGGCAGCCATTATGAAGTCAAACATCAACAAGTGCTGGCGAGGATGTGGGGAAAAGGTTACACTTATACATTGCTGGTGGGACCGCAAATTGGTGCGGCCAATTTGGAAAGCAGTATGGAGCTTCCTGGGAAAGCTGGGAATGGAACCACCATTTGACCCAGCTCTTCCCCTTCTCGGACTATTCCCCCAAAGACCTTAAAAGAGCGTACTATAGGGATACAGCTACCTCGATGTTCATAGCAGCACAATTCACAATAGCTACACTGTGGAACCAACCTAGATGCCCTTCAATAGGTGAATGGATTTTTAAAAATGTGGCATTTATACACAATGGAGTGTTACTCAGCACTAAAAAATGACAAAATCATGGCATTTGCAGGGAAATGGATGGCATTAGAGCAGATTATGTAAATGAAGCTAGCCAATCCCTAAAAAACAAATGCCAAATGTCTTCTTTGATATAACGGGAGCAACTAAGAACAGAGCAGGGAGGAAGAGCATGAGAAGAAGATTACCATTAAACAGGGACGAGAGGTGGGAGGGAAATGGAGAGAGAAGGGATATTGCATGGAAATGGAAGGAGACCCTCATTGTTATACAAAATTACATATAAGAGGAACTGAAGGGAAAGGGAAAAAATAAGAGAGAGAAATTAATTACAGTAGATGTGGTAGAGAGAGAAGATGGGAGGGGAGGGGAGGTGAGGCGGGATAGTAGAGGATAGGAAAGGCAGCAGAATACAACAGACACTAGTATGGCAGTATGTAAAAACGTGGATGTGTAACCAATGTGATTCTGCAATCTGTATACAGGGTAAAAATGGGAGTTCATAACCCACTTGAATCAAATGTATGAAATATGTTATGTCAAGAGCTTTGTAATGTTCTGAACAACTAATAATAAAAAAGATGGACCTTTTAACCAAAAAAGGAATCAGCACTTGATAGATAAAAAAAAATCTGAGCTTGTTTACATAGCATGTTCTGGAAATAGAATCCTGGATGTGGCTGAACAATCTTTGTCAAAGAGAATATGCATGTGACTTGTTGATATAATCAGACTTTCAGCAGAAGCCAGGAAGAAAGCTGTGTTTATCTGGTAAGTATTTGTGAATAACACTTATGTCTGATGATGTGAAACTTCTTGACACCTGTGCAAAACCACAAGGGGTTTTTTGGGGGGTGGTTGGGTGGGGATTTGACCAGCAGGAAAACTGTCAGATTGGATGGAAAGGAACAGGATCAGGAAAAAAGGAGAAGTGAACAAAGGGAGAGCCACTAATGTGAAAGCTAGGGTTTGGAACTGCTGCAATGAAGGGATCAGAGGACAGAGGACTGAGCCCCCAGAGAATTATTCTCAGGCCTTAAAACCTAGTAGAATTTACTCTTCTGTATCCCAAATATATTTTAGATTAGTAATAGCTTCATTCCTCTCATTCTCTGCCTTTTAAAAAATGTTTCAGTTGTAGAAGGACCTTTATTTTATTTATTTATATGTGGTGCTGAGGTTTGAACCCAGTGCCACATAGATGCTAGGCAAGTGCTCTATCACAATCACAGCCCCTCATTCTGATCCTTTTGGAATGAGAATATCTACCCTGTGTCTGGTCCATCATTGTATTTTGGAAGCAGAAAACTTTTCCCCTAGTCTTTCAGGTCTCTCCCCCATTTCTAATTTAGATGATAAAATGATAAAGTTTGGGACTTTTTGAGTTGATGTTTAGTTAAAATTTTGGAAATAGAGTTGACTCTGTAATGGGTCATGACATTTGGGGATATCAAAATGGGATGAATACACATGGAAAGAATATGAATTCGGGGATGTCAGAGGGTGGGTTGTTGTGAATTCAACTGTACAATCTAAAGATATATGTTGAATCCTAAACTTGGGGACCCATGAGTGAGGCCTTGTTTGGATATAGGTTTTTTGCAGATAGAATCAAATTAAGAAGTCAATACTGATTATATTATACCCTTCCAATGACTGTTGTCCTTATTGGAAGAGAACTTTGGACACTGATATATAGGTAGAACATCATGAGATGATGGAGGTGGAAATTTGAGGTTTTTTTCAAGCCAAAGGAATCCGATAATTTTCAGTTAAGAAGAGGCAATGAGTGATCTTCCCATAGAGCTGTCAAAGGGAGCATCACCCTGATGACACCTTGATTTTTGACTACTCAACTCCAAAATCATGAAGGAATGAATTTACATTGTTTAAAGCCATTAAACTTGTAGTACTTTATGACAGCCATAGGAAACTAAGATGGCCCCATTTCTTCCCATCCTTTTCTTTGGGTGCTTTCTTGGGAATACCACACTCAAAAAATTACTGAAATTCTATCAGATTTTAAACTGCTTCAGATTCTTTCTCACCTACTGGGTTTTAAGCAATCTTCTTATCTCATCTGAATAGCATATTTTGTTAGTTATTACACAATTAACTCTCAGTAGTTCAACAATTGATAAACATCCATTAAGTGTCACCTGAAACATAACATTCTCCAGGATGCTCTCTTGACCCTGTACATTATAATAGGACTCCTGCTTCACCATTATTTTACTCTCCTTTCATCATTTAGTACAATGGCTCTTAACTTGGCACTCAAGTAAATTCCCAAAGTGCAAATTCCTGGGCCATGCACAGAATTACTTATTTAGCTGGTCTGTGTGGAATGATCTGGTTTCTTTTACTCATTCATGTGTGTGAAAAATCCCCAGCTGGGCTGGGGTTGTGGCTCAGTTGTAGAGCACTCGCGTAGCATGTGTGAAGCCCTGGTTTCAATCCTTAGCACCATATAAAAATAAATAAACAAAATAAAGGTATTGTGTCTAACTACAACTAAAAAATAAAATATGAAAAAAAGATGTGGGAGCTGCTTCTGAGTGTGGAGGATATTATAACAGTCACATGACTCCAGTTTTGTATTGAGTGTGATGCAAATTCACTTGAGGGCATTTGGGATTATGATCCCAGTGACATTAGCAAAAAAAAAAAAAATCATGGTCCAGGAAGTGAATTCTGTCAGCAATAACTAGGAAAGTTTTTGCTGCAGTTCTTCAAAAAAATGTGAGGGCACATTACCTTGATAGAGGTAAGAAGAAAGCCATTTGAAGGTTTGGAATTTTCCTATGCTTCCAGCTTGATTTAGGGGCTCCTTAAAGTCTATCAGGTTTGAACAGGTAAAGAATGTCTTTATGGAGATAGAACATATCTCCTGCCACTAATGCACACACCCAGCATGAATCCTAACATCACTTATCCATCAACATTTCCTTCCCCAATGCTTTAGAAAAGTAGTGTTAACAGTTTCTTGGGGTTTTTTTTAGTTCAGGCAGAGACATTTTTCAATAGAGTCACAGGGGGAATTATTTAAAATGTTTATTCTAATAACTGATAAATGCACATATTAAATTCCCCTTTTGGAAATGTCCCTGACTTCAGGGAACAATTAGAAAACCAGAAGGAACTTGTAGTTTAATAAAGTAAGTAAACAAAAGTATACCTTCTTAAGGGTCTATAGCGGTATACTATAGTTTTTGTGCCAAGCTCAGAACTCCCAGGTCAGCCCTGGACCTAACAGATTCTCCTCCTTCCCTATCTGCAATAAGTCTTATTTGGGCTGGAAGCAGGCCTCCAGCTTTCACAGCAGCTTCTTGGACTCCAAATTCCAAAATCATAGAGGAAAATAAAGCCTGTTTCTGGCTGCTCTATGACATGAAACCAAGAAAGCAGACAGGCAGAGTTCTCCACAAGGTTTTGCCTAGGTAGAATACAACATCTCAGAGAGTGTGAGAAGACCCCTATACAGTGAATTTTAGCAGAAATCACAAGTGCTGCAACCACCGGCACAGAAATCAGAGCCTCTGGGCTCAAATAAGTCTCCAGACTCCAGACCCAAAGCCTGCAGTTCTAGCTCACACAGGACTCACAAGCGGATTAGCAGAAACACTTACCAGCACCTCTGCAGAACTCCAGACTGTGCTCAGCTCCCACGCAAGTCACTCAGATGCTACATATCCACAGCACAAGGCCATTGCCCAGCTCCCCCCCCACATCAACAGACACCCCACTACATAAAAAAATCCAAGATGCAAAAGATCACCGCAACAGTGAGATAGAGGTTCTAAAAAAATGAAAGAACTAATAAACCAAATTAAAAACTCAAATGAAAGCATCCCCAACAGGGTAGACCACTTAGAAGATAGGACATCAGACAATAAATATCAAATAGATCATCTTGAAAAGAACATAGACCACACAGCCAAAATGATAAGGATCTATAGCAATTTTCCTCTAAAGTGAAAATGTTGATACAGGTTCAAGATTTTTTGTTTGTTTGTTAGAAAGAATAAAGGGTGAGTCTTTAGTTAGTGTTACATTTTGGTTAAAAGACTTAGTTAAAACAATTAATTAAATTAAATCCAGATGGAATGCTTAACATAAAATATAAATTTTATTAACTGAAGATTTACCTCAATGGACATCTAACCAGGAGCTCAGAATGACTTTAAATTTATGGAAATTGGGAAATGGATTTGGGGCTGAGAGTGGAGGCATGGGAGAATTAGTATTCCTTCTGATAAAGCAGTCTACTTTCTTAATCATATTTTCATTTATTTAACATATTTTTAAAACATCATCTGTGCTTGCTAGGAACACAGAGTTCAAAGAACATATTAAGGATTCATAATGGTCTCATATTTCTTCAAAAAAGGAAGAGTTCAGTTTGTGAGGGCAGGATGTACAACATGCTATAGAAGAATAAATAAGATGGTGTTTGTAGTACTTAGTAAATGCAAAGTAAGGAAGTCTCAGCTGTAGAGATGAGGATTCAACCAGGTATCCAAGGATGAGTGAGCCCTCCAGAGTAAAAGAATGGTGGGTGGAATTAAACACTGGGTAAATATCATTCCAGGCAGAGTAGGAACAAGCACAATTATGAACAGAGGGGCAGAGGAACATGGGATCATTGTGCAATTAGTGCTTTCTTAACATAGTCAGATATTCAAGAGGGTACATATCTGGAGAAGAGATTTTAAAGGAATAAACAAAAGAATCAACTTTATCCTGAAGATCACATGTTGATTCCTCAGTTTCTTAATAACTGCCCAAATTGAGGAAATGGTAATGAGCCTCTGTTCTGGAAGTGATTATGAGGCAGGGCTTAAAATTCAGATGTGAAGTATCTTGTATCATGGATTGGCAGATGTTTTCTGTAAGGTCTAGGAAATGACCTTTAGATAATAAATAGTTTAAGATCTGTAGGCCAAGATGCAAAGTTGAAGCTATTACATAGGTATTTATTTAACAAAATAAAAAGCAAATTTCCATATTTTTTGTTATTTTCCATAATTCATTTCCCTAATTAGTTTTAAAAATTTATTTATTTATTCTAATTTGCAATATATGACAGCAGAATGTATTTCAATTCATTGTACACATATAGAGCACAATTTTTCATGTCTCTGGTTGTATACAAAGTAGAGTCACACAATTTGTGTCTTCATACATGTACTTAGGGTCATGACATCCTTCTCATTTCACCCTCTTTCCCACCCCTTTCCCCTACCTAAAGTTCCTCCATTCCACCCAAACTCCCCCTCCCCTTCCCCATTATGGATCAGCATCCTCATATCAGAGAAAACATTCAGCATTGGGGGTTTTTTTTTGTGTGTGTGTGTGTTTGGCTCACTTCACTTTGCATAATATTCTCCAACTCCATCCATTTACCTGAAAACACCATAATTTTATTTTCTTTTAATGCTGAGTAATATTCCATTATGTATATATACCACATTTTTTCATCCATTCATCTACTGAAGGACATCTAGGTTGGCTCCACAATTTAGCTATTGTGAATTATGCTGCTATAAACATTGATGTGGCTACATCATTATAGTGTGGTGTTTTTAAGTCCTTTGGGTATAAACCGAGGAGTGGGATAGCTGGGTCAAATGGGGG
Organism: Marmota flaviventris; assembly: GCF_047511675.1. Lineage (NCBI taxonomy): Eukaryota > Metazoa > Chordata > Mammalia > Rodentia > Sciuridae > Marmota > Marmota flaviventris. Next base: position 9,287,004 of record NC_092506.1, on the reverse strand, counting down.
TTCCTTTCAAGTTTTCAAAGGAATCTTCAAACTGCTTTCCAGATTGGTGGTAACAATTTGCAGTCCCACAAGCAATATGTGAGTGTGCCTTGTTCCCCTCATCCTCACCAACAATCATTGTTGCTTGTATTTTTAATAACTGCCATTGTGACTGGAGTAAGATGAAATCTTAATTTTCATTAGCATTTCTCAAATTGCTAGAGATGTTGAACATGTTATTCAAAAATTTGTTGATTGATTGTATATCATCTTCTAAGAAATCTTTCTTCAATTTCTTAGCCCATTTATTGATTTGGTTATTTGCTTTTTCAGTGTTAAGATTTTGGGGTTCTTTATATATCCTAGAGATTAGTCCTTTGTCTGATGTGCATATGGTTAAAATTTGCTCCGATTTTTAGGCTTTCTATTTACCTCACTGATTGTTTCTTTTGCTGAGAAGAAACTTTTTAGTTTAAATCCATACCATTTATTGATTTTTTATTTTATTTCTTCCTCTATAGGACTCTTACTAAGGAAATCAGGGCCTAATTAGACATGATGAAAATTTGGCAGTACTTTTTTTTCTATTAGGCACAGGGTCTTGGTCCTTGATACACATTGAGTTGAGTTTTGTGCATGGTGATAGATAGGGGCTTAATTTCATTTTATTGCATATGGATTTCCAGTTTTCCCAGCACTATTTGTTGAAGAGGCTGCTCTTTCTCAAATATATGTTTTTGGTAGGCTTGTCTAATATGAGATAACTGCATTTATGTGGTTTTGTCTCTGTGTCATCTATTCTGCACCATGAGTCTACAAACCTATTTTGGTGCCCATACTGTGCCTTATTTGTTACTGTTTCTCTGTAGTATAATTTAGGTCTGATACAATGATGCCACTCACTTCACTCTTCTTGCTATGAATTGCTTTAGCTATTCTGGGCTCTTATTTTTCCAGGTGAATTTCATGACCACTTTTTCTGTTTCTATGAGGAATGTCTTTGGGATTTCAATTGGAAATGCATTAAATCTGTATAGTGGTCTTGGGAGTATGGTCATTTTTACAATAGTAATTCTGCCTGTCCAAGAACAAGGGAGATCTTTCATCTTCTATGAACTTCTTTAATTTCTTTATTTACCATTCTGTAGTGTTCATTGTAGAGGTCTTTAACCTCTCTCATTAAGTTGATTCCCAAGGTTTGTTTGTTTGTTTGTTTGTTTGTTGAGGCTATTGGAAATAGGGTGGTTTTTCGAGTTTCTTTTTCAGAAGTTTTGTTATTGATGTACAGAAATGCCTTTGATTTAGGAGAGTTGATTTTATATCCTGCTACTTTGATGCATTCATTTAACAGATCTAGAGGTTTTCTGGTGGAACTTTTTGGATCTTCCAAGAATAGAATTATATAATTAGAAAATAATGACAAATTGAATTCTTCTTTTTTGATCTATGTCCCTTTAAGTTTTTTGTTTTTTCAACTATCTAATTACTCTAGCTAGAGTATAAGTGTTCTCATTTACCTTTAGAAATTTTTAATCTACTCTTTGATGTCTTTTGCAACACATTGTTCTCTTTTAAATAGAAGTGATAAAAGGGGGCATCCCTGTCTTGTTCCAGGTTTCAAAAGGAACACTTTAAATTTTTCTCCATTTAGAATGATGTTGGCCTTGGGCTTATCATAGATAGATTTTACGGCACTGAGATATGTTCTTGTTATCCCTAGTTTTTCTAGTATTTTGAACATCAAGGGGTGCTGTATTTTGTCAAATGTTTTCTCTGCATCTACTTAGATGATCATATACAAATGATCATATGGTATCTCTATTTTCTTGTATTTGCTAGGAGTTAATTTGTGGCATAAAATATTGTCTGTTTTAGAGATGAATTCATGTGCTGCTGAGAAAAAAGTTTATTCATTTGTTGATGGATGAAATATTCTATATATGTCTCTTAAGTCTAAATTATTGATTGCATGATTGATTTTTATCAATTATTGGTTTAGATTTGTCTGAAAGATCAATCCAATAGTGAAAGAGGTATGTTAAAATCAGCCAGAATTATTGTGTTGTGATCTGACACTTGGACTTGAGAAGAGTTTGTTTGATTAATATAGATGCTCCATTGTTTGGGGGATATATATATATATATATATATAAAATTGTTATGTCTTGCTGATGAATGGTTCCCTTAAGCAGTGTGAATGTCCTTCTTTATCCTTTTTGATTAACTTTGGCTTGAAGTCCACATTATTTAATATGGGGATGGAAAACCCTGCTTGTTTCCACAGTCCACATGAGTGGGATTTTTTTTCCAACTTTTTACCTTCAGTTTGTGGATTTTTTTCCTATGAGATCAGTCTCTTGAAGGCAGCATATTGTGGGGTCTTTTTTAAAATCTAGATTGCCAGTCTATGTCTTTTGGTTATTGAATTTAGGCCGTTAAATTCAGGGTTTTTATTGAGACATGATTTATATTCCTGGTAATATTTGTTTATTTTGGGTATTTAACTTGACTTGGTTTTTCCTTTGATTAGTATTTTCTTTGGTGTAATACATACCTTTGCTGATTTTCATTGTTGTTTTTCATTTCCTCCTTATGGAATATTTTGTGATGAATGTTCTGTGATGTATGCTTTCTAGTTGTAAATTTTTTAATTTTTGTTTATCACAAAGGTTTTTATCTCATCATCAAATCTAAATTTTCATTTTGTTAGATATAAGATTCTTCTTTGGCATTCATTTTCTTTCAGAGCTTGATATGTGTTTTTCCAGGATCTTCTAGCTTTCAGCATCTGAATTGACAAATCTGCAGATATCCTAATTGGTTTCCCCCTCTATGTAGTCTGACTCATTTTTCTTGTGCCTTTTAAAATTCTCTTCTTTTTCTGTATGCTACTCATTTTCGTTATAATGTGCCTTTGTGTAGATCTGTTGTGGTTTTGTACATTTGGTGACCTGTAAGCCTCTTGTATTTGATTTTCCAATTCATTCTCCATTTTTGGAAATTTGTCTGATATTATTTTATTGAACAGATTGTTGATTCCTTTGGTTTGGAACTCTATGACTTCCCCTATCCCAGTAATTCCTAAATTTGGACTTTTTTGTCATCCCATAATTCTTGAATATTCTGCTTATGGTGTCTTACTATTTTCACTGTGTGGTTAACATTCTTTTCAAGATTATATATTTTGTCTTTATTGTCTGAGATCCTGTCTTCCAAGTGATCTAATGTGTTGGTGATGTTTTCTGTTGAGCTTTTAATTTTGTTTGTTGTTTGTTTCATTTCAAGAATTTCTGTTTGAGTTTATTTTCAGAACCTCCATCTCCTATTGAAGTAATCTTTTGCTTCCAGTCTTGGCTTATATTTATTTAAATGATCCTTTTTTCTGTATTTATTCTCTTACATCATCATTAATTCAGAGAACATTTTAATTATGTACATCCTGAACTCCTTCTCTGTCATTTTTATCTGTTGTTCTGGCCTTGGATTCTATTAATGTAATATCTTGGTTTGTTTAGGGTACTATCTTCCCTTGATTTTTCATGATATTCTTGTGTTTTCCCTTGTGACACTGTGGATCTGAAGTGTTATAGTGTCTGAAGGCTAATAGTGTCCCTTCAGGTTTCCAATACCTCTCCTTCAAGGAGGGAACAATAAAAACAGACCCCAATACAAAGAATACACAGCCTTAAACCACATAGCTGCTATTAAGACATTTACAGTTTTGTCACAATAAACAGAAATGGTAAGTTCAAATATTATCTATAATAAAAACAGTAGGTTTGCAAAAGGATCTACAGATTCTGATGGAGAACAAAGAACCATGGATGAGGTGTAGGTTGAGATGTTGAGGAGGAAGGAGGTAAGGATATAGAGTTATTAGATCTTAGAAAGCATGAAAGATTACATATTTTGCCTTCATTGTCTGAGGTCCTGCCTTCCAAGTAATTTAAAGTGTTGGTGATGCTTTCTGTTGAGCTTTTAATTTGGTTTATGGTTTCTTTCATTTCACGAATTTCTGTTTGAGTTTATTTTCAGAACCTCTATCTGCTAATTGAAGTAATATTCTCTGTCATTTCTTCTATGGCACTGGCCTTGGATTCTAATAATGTAATATCTGGTTTTTAGGGAGCACTATCTTCCCTTGTTTTTTTTTTTTTTTTTTGTATTGTTTTTGTGTCTTCCTTTCTAGCACAAAAGAAGTTATTAGTAGCAGGAGAAGATAGAAAAATTAATTTGGGGGAAACAAGTAAGTGGGAAGACAGTAGAATACTAAAAATAAACAAACAAATATTTAAAAACATTAAAAATGTAAAAATAGGAGATAAAGAATATACACACCATTGCAATATATTATTTTGACATCCCAGTCCTATAGAGCCTAATTCATGAAAACTATTTGGTTTCAGAAATTTAGGGGATATGAGATCAGGAGGAAAGAGAAAAATTCTCAAGGGAAGATACAAAGATTGTTTTTGTTGGAGATCAGTATCTTTCCAGCTTCCCTTCTCATCCAATAGGTGGGGTTGTCTGTTGCTTGCTGGTTTCTCCACCCTCAGGATGGTGAAGGTTATTAGGGTGAGAGGATTGCTTTTGGGGGCATGGCTTCTGGAGGTAGGGTTTAGCACTTGCCCATCCCCGATAGAAGACTGCACACCAAGGATCTTCTTTAGGACCACTCTTGTGATGTGGGCACTTGGTATTATCTCCTTATATTGTCTGTAGACCTCACAATTCCTGATCTCTAATTATGTCTCTAAACTGTATCTTTCTCTCCTCCACCCTTTCTATTTCCCAATCATGAACTCTTCTCTCCAGAGGTCTTGTGGGCTCTGTTCTAGGGGATGCAAACATGTTAAGAAGAGATGTTTTATACTGGACAGTTCAGGACCCAGTTTTGTGAGCTACAGATCAGCCTCATAGCTGAAAGCACTGTGCCAGATTAGCAGCTGCCAAGGAGAGGGGAATTGGCGAGTTTTGGCACCTTGAAATTGCTTCTAAGACCTAGCCAGTGTTACAAGCTGGGATTTCACCCAGGTAAATAAGATGATGAAGGTGTCCCAAGATGCAGGTGGCTGCTTTCAGCAATGGGGTGTCAGGTCAGGTGGGGCTAGGCAGTGGCATTGAGCAGCATGTTCAGAGATGCAGCTCTGTGGCAGTATTCTGACTGGCAGCTGTCTCCAGAAAACAACTCCGGTTGCAATGTACCAAGATGGAGGCAACTGGGGGATCCCGACATTACTAGACGGGGGTCCACACAGGAATGGTGGCCAGATTTCCAGCCCATGGGCTGTGGCCAGGTTTCTTGCATGGGTGCTAATGCTGGTGGTCCTACTCGGTTACCAAGAGGTCCTCTGTAGACAAGTAGCTGGGAGTCCGCACTGACACTGAGGCCTAGAGACATTGTTCAACATGGCAGGTATAATTCCTCTCTAATTAGTTTTTTGACAAGACTAAACTATAACAATAATTGAGTATGAATTTTTGTATTAAAAGCCTGCCAATGAGAATTAAATTATTTTTCTTTTGAGACATTTTATTTATTTGAATTCAAAGTTAGTGCTACTTGTGCATATTTAATCTTTGAAATTGTCTTTTCACATAAGTAGGTAATACTAAAAACTGATATTAATTCATGGGCATATCTATTGCATGAAGTCACTTAAAGAATTTTATTAGAGTTTTCTCTAGATATTAGGTTACACAGAAGCTCCTGGATTGCAAAGCAGCATATTATTTGCATAAGAAGAGACACATTGATCAATGGAACTAAAAGGAACTCAGAAATAAATCAATGCATTGACTGTCAACTGATCATTGTCAAATGTGCCAAGAGCACACATTAGTAAAAAATGAAAGGAAGGAAAGAAAGAAAGGAAGGAAGGAAGAAAGAAGAAAGAAAAGAAAAAGAAAAATGTCTTCAATAAATGCTGCTGAGAGAATTAGATGTCCACATGTAGAAGAACAAAACCAGATCTCTCTCTCCTATCACACAAAAATATCAACTCAAAATGAATTACAGACATAAATGTAATACCAAAGACTAGGTAGTTTCTAGAGAAAAACATACATGAAATACTTAAATATGGAGTTGGGGTTCTAGCTCAGTGGTAAAGTGTTTACCTAGCCTGTATGAGACTCTGGGTTCGATCCTTAGCACCACATAAAAATAAACAAATAAAATAAAGGCATTATGTCCATCTACAACTACGAAAAATTTAAGAAAGAAATATTTCAATATGGTGGACAGGACAAGAAGTTTTTTGGATACGATCCCCAAAGCACAGGCAACAAAAGCAAAACTAGACAAACAGCAAAAACATCAAAGTGTAAAGTTTCAGCACAGCAAATGGAACAATCAACATCCTGAAGACAACTTACAGCATGGGAGGAAGTCTTCTCAAGCTATTCACTGGACAAGGGGCTGATGTCTATACCACATTAGGAACTCCAACAACTCAAGAGCAAAGCAAACAAACAAATAACACAAACCTAAATAAAAACTGGCAATAGATTTTATTATGGATTTGGTGTTGTCTGTCTCCCCAGAGTTTCTCCTTTTAGGAACTTGGCTGTAGTATTGGGAGGTGGTGGACCCTTTAAGTTGTGAGGTCTAGTAGGATGTCGTTAGCTCACTGTGGACCTGTCCCTGGAAGGGAATATTGGTCTCCTTGAGTGAATTCTCACAAGAGTCAAAATGCTTTTTGTTGAAAATTTGTGTGGTATTAAGGTTCTTGCCTTTTGCATGAACATTAGACAGTACAGGAATTATATAAAGCAGCTGACATCGCTTTTTATTCAAAAAATATTATTTGTAATCTGAGTGACTTTGGTGTATTATAAGGTTCACCTCTCAGTGATATTTTGACTTATAATTTTAGGCTGAACTCATAAAGAAACATTATAGAGTTAAAAGCACAATCTACTTTCCAAGCCATTCTGTGTATGATAATAGAGGATGGTCTTTGCATTCAGAAAAACATTAATCCTGCCTCTGACTTCAAAATAATTGTAATAAAATTTACTATGGTTAATATTTGCATTTTAAAATTCTTAATGAAGACAAAAATCACTATGAAAGAAGTAGACAATATTAACAGTCTCATATATCTACTAAAAAATAAAGTTTGTAGATAAAACAATCTTAATTCCACCTTTAAAAAAAGACAAATGAAATAAAATTAAAAACTACAGTGGCAGATAGATTCACTGGTGAATTCTATGAAAAAGAAACCCAAACATCATGACCAAGTTTGTATTATTGTAGAATTACAAGGGTGCTTCAACATTTGAAAAGTCATCGCTGTACTTTTCCATACTTGGAAAGTAAAAAGAAAGAAAACATATCATCTCAATAGATCTGGCAAATTATAGCATCTGTTTTGTAAAAATTAATTTTATTTTTTATAATTGGCATGTATTTGTGCTCATTATGGTGTACAGTATTGTAACTCTCTCTCTCTCTCTCTCTCTCTCTATATATATATATATATATATATATATGTATATATATATATATATATATATATATATATACACACATACACACACTGTATGACAATCAAATCAGGTAGTTAGCATTTTCATGGCTTTGAATATTGTCATATTTATGTGTTGGAACCTTCAAATTCTTGTTCTCTAGCTATATTGGAATATGTACCTAATTGCCATAGACTGCATAAACTGTAGTTGTCCTATCACACTACATGATATTAGAGCTACTCCCCCAGTATAGTTTATAACTTAGGTGTTCCCCCACAGCTCATGTGTGAAGGCTTGCACTCTAGAAGATGGAGGGGGTGGAGAGGTGGCTATTTGGATGGTGGCTTTAGGAGGTAGAACCTAGTTGAAAGCAATTAGGTCACTGGGACTGTGCTCCTAAAGAAGATTGGGATCCCAACTAATTTCTATCACTTTCTGCTTCCCAGTCACCAAGAGATGAGCAGCTTTGCTCTACCAAGCACTCCCTGCCATGGTGAACTACCGTGCTGACAAAGCAACAGGAACAAGCAACCATGGAAAAATTGTGAGCCAAAATATATATTTCACCCGCTTAAGTTGATTTTCTCAGATATATTTTCACAGTGACAGAAAGGTGACCAAACTTCCCCTTCCTAACCTTTGGTGACTTCTATACTCTCTACTGCTATGGGATTAACTATTTTTGGTTTTTGGTTTCCACAAATGAATGAAAACATTCACAAGTTGTCTTTCTTATTCCAGTAATTGCCTGACATATTTCACATAACCTCATTTTCTCTAGTTGCTGGAAATTACCAGAGTTCATTCTTTTTATGGCTGAATAATATTCCATTGTGTATGTATGCATCTTTTTCTCAAGTTTTTTCCTTTTTATTTCCTTCTTTATTAAGAGTCACTAAGCGATTTTGGGTTTTGATTGGTATATTATAGAAAGTCTGAGGAAAAGAACAAAATGGAACTTCCCACCAATGACAGTACCTATCTTTTTAGGGTTATAACAAAGGAAATTATTAATTTTTTGTTATCTGCTTTTCTTTAGAACATAAATCAAAGCCACTAACTTGAATTTGAGGTGTATACATAATACATACACAATAATATGTGAAGTACTTTATATATAAATAGTTACAACATTTTCAAGTACTGGAAACAATATCTGTGCTAAGATTTATTTTGACTGAATGGAACAAGAAGGGATCAACCTTCAACTACATAGGGTTATACTGATAACAAATCTCTTAATGTAAAAAATATATTCCTTTCAATTTTTATTTGCTGCAGGCTACACCATGTCCTGAATAGATTCATTATGGGGAAACTGTCAAACACAGCTTTACTATCTTACTTTGAAAGGAAATAAGAGAAAATAAATTGGAAGGTAAGACTTCATCTTTGTTTTCATATAAGTAATGTTGATTTTTCTTCCTATCAAAAAATTTAAATCAACTTATAATAAATATATCCACCAAAAATTTAGATCAGTTTATGATAAATATATCTAAACCATTAGATAAATATATTTAATTTTGTTTGTTGGTGGGGATTGAACCCAAGGCCTTGTGCATGTGGGGAAAGAACTCTACCAACTGAGCTATATCCTCAGCCCAGATAAATATGTCTAAGCCATTCATCTATATATATGTATTTATCAACTTCTAATAAGAGTCCCCATTGACATGGTGATTCTTGAATGGATGATATCACATACAAAGATGAGAAGTTCTCTAGTGTCCTATTTCCAAAGACTTTTTTGTGTGGTGCTGGGTATTGAGTCCAGATCCTTGTGCATGCAAGGTAAGCACTCTACCAGCTAAGTTGTATACCCAGCCCTTTCCATAGACTCTTTATCCATAAAAGGCTGGGCTTTACCAAAGGGCTGCAAAAGTTAATGGTTTACGTATATTTATCATAAACTGTTCTAAACCTTTTCAAAAGGAAGAAAATTTAATCTCACTTATTTCAAAAAGTGAGAGATTTATGCTAAAGCCATGAATTCTTTAACATCTTGATTGTTAACAAAAATTAATAATCCTAGTTATTTTTAGGTTCTGATGCACTGAACATTTTTATGGAGTTCTTCTCTAGTTATAGAGGTCCTCTTTATGTCCACAACAGCTATTACAAACTCCATGTTAACATAATAAGTGTTCCAGGGAAAATGAATTGATCATCTGGTCATCAATATCCAACATTGGTAATGTGTATTTTTAACCATCCTCTCTTCTACATTACCTTTTATGGTACTATTTACAACTTAACTCACAGAAAATTTGTAAAGAATGTTGGTTTTCCCTGCACTAGCCAACTCAACAATGATAACAGTGCTCCTGGCAATTAAATTATCTCCATGTTTGAGTGAATAGAATTCCCATTCTTGAGCAGTGGACCCCTCTCCAGCCACCCGAGTTGCCTGTCTTCCTTTGGCCCAGGCTGAGGTTGGGGAGATACACCTCTGATTTTCTGCTTCAGTGCTGGGTGCCACCTGCTTCTAAGGAAGCAAAAGCCTAGGCCACCTTGCTTCTGGCCAGACCCCATCTGTAGCATCCATCTGACTCAGGGACATCACTGCTACATGGTTAGCAGTGAGCCTCATAGACCACCATACTTCCCCAGATCTCCTCATTTAAAATTCCATTCAAATGATTATCTTTGCTAAGTCCATAACTTGTCTATTGTGAATAGTGTTGTAGTAAACATAAGCATGCAGATATCTCATTGATAGAATGATATCCTTAGCTTTGGATATATATTCCTAGTGGTGAGATTACTGGATCATGGGATAATTCTACTTTTAGTTTTTGAGCACTCACCACGCCATTTTTCACAATGGCTATACCAGTTAATATTCCCATCAACAGTGTATGAAATTTAACCCTTCTCTGGATCTTGGCTAGCATTTGTAATTTTTGTCTTTTTGATAATATCCACTTTAACTGGGATGAGATGATATCTTATTGTAGTTTTGATTTGCAGTTCCTTAATGACTAGTGTTGGCCATTTGAAAAACATCTATTTAGACCATTTGCCTATTTTGAAATCAGTTTTTTGTTGTTATTTAGTGGTTATCACCCAATCATCACTGTTGGGTGTGTGGGAGACTCCCCACCGAAGTTAAATTTCAGTCTTGCGTAATCCCTTACCCCTCCCCTCCTCTCTGAAGGGTGCAAAGCCAAAGAGCAGTCAAATTTAAACATTTCCTCCACCAATCCCCATAAGACACAGTGTCTGCTAGCAGTTTCTGAGTCACCTTGCCAATCAGCACCCACCATGTCACCTATGCAACACTTCTTAAGCCGAGGCTTACAAGCTCACACTCCCTGGCCTCTTTCTCTTCTTTCTCTCCTCTCTTTACTCTCTTTCTCTGTCTCTGCTCTCTTCCTCTATGCCCTTCTCCCCTCCTTTCCCTGCTCTCTGCCTCTTCTTTTCTTCCCCTTCAGCAGACCCCAATAAATCTCTTGGTTGAATCTCCGTCTCAGATGAGTCACTCACCTTTCAATCATCACTTTTTTGATGAATAGTTTATAAATATTTTCTCCCATTCTGTAGGTTGCCTTGACTCTGTTGACTGATTCCTTTCCTGTGCAGAAACTTCTTGGTTTGATATTATCTTATCTAGTTTTGTTTTCACTGTTGGTGCATTGGGAGGATCTATCAAAAAATTGGGTTTTTTTTTTCAGTTTCAATGTTTTCAAGTGTTTTCCTTAAGACTTCTTTTAGTAGTTTCATAGTTTCAGCACTTACATTTAGATACTTGATCCACTTTGAGTTGATTTTTGTGTGTAATGAGAAGTAGGGTGTAGTTTCATTCTTCTATATGTGTATATCCAGTTTTTCCAGCATGATTTGTTAAAGTGATGATCTTTTCTTCAAGGTGTGTTCTTGGTGCCTTTGTAAAACATCAGATGTCTATAAATATGGGAATTAATTTCTGGATTTTCTGTTCTGTTTCAATGCTGTGTGCTTCTGTTTTTATACCAGTACCATATTCTTTTGATCACTATGGCTTCGCAATTTGTATTGAGATAATGTGTTGTATGAATTTTTATTTACTGTAGCAGAATAAATAATAGGATTAAGAATTTTTGTTATTTTGGCAAGTGAAAGTTGGTATTTCATTTTAGTGTATATTTATTTGATCACAAATTTAGAAATATTTTCTTATATTTATTTTTATGTGGCTTTTTCCCTCTGAGAATTATTTGCTCTTGTTTTTGCCCACTTTTGCATTGAAGTATAATTTTATTCCTAATTATATGTTAAACACATATATATATATATATATATGTATGTGTTGAATTCATCAATCATATAAATAGTGATTTAGTGTCTGATAATATTTATAATATTATAAAGTGATTCATATTAGTGGTTTAAAGTGTGAAGCCAGAAAGAATCCAGGGGAAAAACAATAAAATATTATCACAAATAGAGTCATTGCAAATATTTTTGTAAATTTATTCCCAGATAGCTAATCAATAATATTTATTACAGAATATTTCAATTGATAAGTGTTTTTTTGGTGCCAAAAATTTCATATATTAAGTGTTGATTTATACACAGTATGTTTTTTGGAATTATTATGATTTGTGGTGGCATTTACTATTACTCTTTGGATTCCTGTAATTTGATAAAATGTAGCACATGTTTCATGATATATGAGCCAGCCTCTTTGTTACTCCTTTTCCTTTTCTTGCTTTCAAATTTTATCTATTCAAAGTGACATACAAAATTATATGTATTTATTTTGTGCAACATGATGTTTTGCAGTACATGTGCATTGTGTAATGGTTAAATGTAGCTTATTAACCCATGCATTGCCTCATTTATTTGTGGCAATAGCACTCAGCCATCCTTTCAGCATTTTTCAAGAATACAATATGCTGTCATTAACTATAGTCAATATGTTGCACAACAGATCTTTTTTACTTACTTCTCCTACCTAATTGTAATTTTGCATCTTTTGAACATCTTACATTCACTCCCCCTACCCAAGTGCTCCAGTCTCTAGAAATCACCAACCTACGGTATTTTGAGATCAACATTTTCAGGGTTCATATATGAGTGAGTTATGTGGTATTTGTCATTCTCTGTTTGTACTTCCTACATCCCTTAACATAATCTCCTCCCTGTTCATTTGTGTTATTGCAAATGGCAGAATGTTTTTCATTTATATGGTTGAGTAGTGTTCCATTTCATGTAATATAAAACACTTTCTTAAAATATTCATCCTTTGAAGGACAATGAGGTGTGCTACAATTAACATGGAAGTGCAGGTATCTCTTTGGCATACAAACTCTATCTCTTTTGGATGTATACAAAGTAATGGGATTGCTGGATCATGGAAACAAGGCTTCTTTTTCTATTATTAATTTCAAGATGAACTTCAAACTATTTGCAATGTCTTCCTTCAAACCAACAATTGTTTGGTGAGATTACAAAAACTCATAAATTATTTTGAGAAAATTTGTATATTGAGAGATTTTAGGTGGCATCCATTTGTCCATTAAATTTTTGACTAGTTTTATTGGCATAAAGAAGAATCTTGACTTTTTACTTCTTATTTTATTCTTCTTTGGATCAACTCTTGGGAAGTTGTTAAAACTGTGTTACTTTTGTGGAAGTATCTTCCTGCTTTACATTTCTTGAATATTTTGTGCTGGGAAGAAGAATAAAAAAAAAGAAGCAAAGGTGTAGAATAAGTGCACATATCCTCCATGCTAGATGATGAGCTTTGTAACAAGTTCTACTTGATATTGTTCTATCTCAATACTTGCTAGACACCATTGTGCTGGGAAAGGCCTTGATATCTGGGAATGCCTGGGAAGACAGTGTTGAGTATTGATACTCTTACCTTGTCAATTTATACATTTGGTTAATGACATTTTGGGGGGGGAAAGTCAAAGTGAAATTAAGAATTTCTGAGGGCATTTTTTCATTTTTCCTCATTTCAAATTCTGTCATTCCACTTTTTCAATTTCTCCTTAAAATTTTCACTATACATGGCTTTAAATTGGATTAAATCTTATAGGATCTACTTCCTTTAGATATATTGTCATATTTATAAGTAAGGTTGTTCTGTTTTAGTCCTATAATCCTTTCTGACTTAAGCAGTAATCAAGTTTGTATCTTTGAGGCATGCCATTTCCTCCCCATAATATATTGAGCACTCATTGGACTGATGCCTGATAACACCACAAGTATGAGAATTAAGTATTTGAGTCTTCACATATTTACAAGAAAACACCAGAAGTGGGCTTTCCTTAAGGGCAGAGAGTGTGTGCCCTTCACAGTAGGACTAATTTTGACCTTTTCACTATTAAAGGACTGGTGCAAGATGGTCTGTGTGATCTAGTCTCAAAAGGAGTGATACAGTTTTGTGGGTAGAGGAGAGCTACTACTGAATTAAAGACATGGGTCAAGCAGAAATAGCTCAGATCTGAGTCTATGTGAAGGACAGATGGCTGAAAATGGTCATTTGCTTCTTCATCACAGAGCTATAGAACATAGTCACTTCCTACTCAGGTGATGACCAGGACATTTGCTTACTTATTTTCCACATCCTGGATGGTGTTAGCAAGAGGCTGATTCCTGGTTTCTGGAAGGGGCAAGATAACAAGGCCAGCAAGGAGGGTGATGACTCCATAGATGATCCAGGGCAGACGGAGAGAATACCCCAGTAAGGTCATCAGGAGAGGAGCCACTATTGCCCCTATTCTGTGGAATCCTGAAATGATGCCCATCAGTATTGACCTTAGGATGAAAATAACAAAACAAAGGAAATCTTTTACAAATCTGTATATATGTTGTCACTTGTCAACTCCATTTCATTTGGGAAGACAAAACGGCAGTGTTATTGAACATATGGGCTTTGACAACCAGGTCTTAATTGTGATATTGACCACTATTGATTTCTAATTAATCATTTTCATCATAATTAAAACAAGAATATTAATAGCATCCTGTAGAGTGGCTCTTCAGATTAAGTGAAAAACTGCAGTAAAAGACTTGGCACATTGTGAGGCATAAAGTCTGTTTTAAATAATTGTGGATTATTAGTTTCTTTTAAAATTTGTATTACAATTCATGTCTTGGACACATCAGCAGCCTCATTTTTATTCCTGCATTAAGTGTCAATTAGTTCAGAAAGTCCTGTTTGGAAAGCAGATAGAAGGTCTTTGAGCTCTTGTACCTGAATACAGTGGGGAGGAGCTCAATTTGGTGAAGAACATAACCAGTCATGGCAGCAGAAACAAATCCAATTCCCAAAGTTGCTAAAGATACACGCAGAGTCTGCATTTCTGGAGAGAAAGGACCAGGAAGAATAAAAAATCTTGGCTGAAGAAATATGCTATCTCTAACTAATTGTGAGGTGATTCTGTTGTAGTGTTTGCAGGTGAGAAACAAATGACAGACAAAATGCAACCCCTCAGAGATGATGGAGAGGTTGATGAGCATCTGAACACTGGGCTGAAACACTAAACAAAAGGATCTAAATCTCTTGCCTCAATTTTCTCTGCACATGTGTGTATTGCTCATAATGGTGGGAATAGAGAAATCAGGAAATATTTGTTTTATTAATTCTGTCAATGTTTTTCAGGGCATTTTCTGAAGGGCCTAGAACTATATGTGAACAAAAACTGAGGAGTTTATGACCCATGTCTTGAATAGCTTAGAACTAAGGTTATGAGAACAATGTGTGATGTGGGGCAGGTCCTCCTCCACATAGTGACAACGAGATTGGACAATCTGAAAAGAGGCAAGTTCTAGGCAATAATTCAGGATTTTAAAGGCCTGGTATTAGAAAGTCTGTTCAGAAGTGAATAATGTCATCCTGGGTATTAATCACATACTTTTGAATTACAGAATTAACAGAGGTTAAACAGATTATCTTTAATTCACTAAAATAATCAAAATAGGACTTTAAAAGAATACAGATTGTTCTCCTGTATGGCAGAAAACTTCTTTTGGGAGAAGAATGGAAACTTCCAGTCTGAAATCCTACAAAATATTTTCCTCCTCTGGGAACATGGTGGAGCATGGTGACCACAGAAATCCTACAATCATTAATGAGATCATTTGGGTAAATTAGTAAAATAGGTTGGGTTAGATTCTTAATCTGTTTCTAGTGTTTTTCCTAGTGCATTATTGCTATACATTATAGTGGGGTTAGTTGTGATACATTCATAAGTGCATATGACATAATTTGTTCCATTTCAACCCCTTTCACTCTCTTCCTCCATCTCCCTGATCCTCTATTCTACTGATCTTCCTTTCATTTATTTATTGTTTTTAATTGGTGCATTATAATTACATGTAAAAGTAGAAGTCATTATTCATTTCTTCTCTAAGGACAAATTACAAAACAGATTAGAAGACATATTAAGATTAAATGATTCCCTTACTCCTGCTGTGCTCTTGCTTTCTGTCTGAAGACAAAGGATTTTTATTTCACTGAATACAAGAAACCTTTCCTAATAATATTATGAGTTAGGGAGGCCTTAAAAATCAGGAAGAGTCTCAGGGAGAGTATCACATGCCCACTTGGAGATGCAGTTGCAAGGCCTACATCCTCCAGGATTATTATGAAAATTGTCATTAGCCAGAGGCATTAGCTCCTCTTCTAAAGACACTGTTTTGTACCATTGGAACTGCTGTTCAGGTTCATCTTGGATGTGGTCAGGACAGCTTTGTGTCTGAACCATACCTTAAGGACATAGGCACAGTTGGAGCCTAAGTCCTTCCAAGAGCTTGCCATAATCCATTTCAAATCTTCATATTAACTACAAAGAATCCTTGGCTTTTAATGATATTTTTGTGCATCAGGCAGGTAAGATAATTTAATTCCTAAGGAATGAGGGAAACACTTTCTTTCCCCAAACCTTGTTCTCTCTCACCTTGGGGCAAAAATGTGTTGACTAGAATGGAAACTCCAGCCAGGAATGAGAACAATATCTGGTTTGTCCGACGACCCATGTAATTCAGAGTCCAAAGGGAAAGAAAGCTGGCTGTGAGCATGATGGCTCCAAAGAGAACCTGGAACAGGAAGATATTGCTCCCCAGGTGCTGCAGGTTGAGTACGAGGCCATAAAAGGATACAGCATTTGAAAATCTGAAGTGAAAGGAGAAGAGACATCTAATAACATTTAGAGCCTAAGGAACATTCCCTAAGATTTTGAAGGAGACTCCTACATGATAATTATATTGGCTCAAGATGGTAAATATTCAATGATAATTGTAGAATGGAATAATAGAACAATTGTTTTTAAGGCAGTGATCTTAAATTACCATAAATTACCATGGGCTCTTTATTGTATAATTTTTACTGAGGCCACAAAAGAATATATAGCAGATACACACATATTCCAGTAAAAGTTAATTTTTGAACTGCTTAATTCTAGGCAGAAAAAGGTAATTTGAAATCTGAGCTAATCATTCAATTTAAGGGGATAAAGGAATGAACATAGATAGGGGTAGACATTCGAAATTAGGTAAATTGTTTCTTTGCAACAGTGAGTCTCTCTAGTTTGATCCCTGGTATGGAGTCCTTTTTCACCTTAATCCTAGTAAGTAAGGGTGCAGGGCACTAGGGAGAAGAGTTTTCCATGTGTTTCCTGGTTTTTAAGAGTATAATGACCTAGGCAGCTGCAGAGGTGTCCACCTAGCAATCCCAGTGACTCAGGAGACGAAGGAAGGAGCATTGCAAGTTCAAGGCCACTTTGGGCAACTTAGTGAGAGAATTACATTTATTGATTTGTATATGCTGAAACTAATTTGCATCCTGGGATTAATTCAACTTGATCACAGTGTACAATCCCCTTAGTGTGTTTTCAAATTCATTTTTCTAATATTTTTAGTAAGGATTTTTGTGTCTATATTCATCAGAGATGTTGGTCTGTATTTTTTCCCTCATGGTTTTGGCATCAGGATAATACTGATACTGGTTTCAAGGAATTAATTTGGAAGTATTCCCTCACTTTCTATTTTATGATATAATTTGATGATGATTGACATTAGTTGTCTGTTGAAAGCTTCCTTTATGTCTTCAATCTCATTCCCTGATATTGTTCTATTCATGTTTCCCATATTCTCTTTTCTCAGTATGAGTAAGTGATAGATGTCTAGAAATTGTCATTATCTTCTAGATTTAAAAATTTATTGGAATATAAATTTTTAAAGTAGTCCCTAATGATCCGCTTGATTTCAAAAATGTTTGTGGTGATATCGCCTTTCTCATCTCTAGTTTTATTAACTTGGTCTCTAAACTCTTTCTTTTGGCTAGTTTGCCTAAGGGTTTATCAATCTTTGAACTTTTTAAGGAATGAAGTATTTGTTATATTGATCCTCCACCGACTCAACCCCACACTATTTCATTTATTTGTCTCTAAACTTTTTTTCTCATTTTGGAGTTAGTTTTTTTCCTGATTTTATGGCACATTGAGATATAATATTGGATCATTTATTTGGGACTTGTTTCTCTTTTTTTAATGTAGGCATCTACTTCTATAAAATTCCTCTTAGCAACAACTCTGCATAATGTCCCAGAACTTTTTAATGTTGTATTACTATTCTTGTTTGATTCTAGAAATTTATAAACTTTCTCTTATCATTTAATCTAAGACCCTTTTCTTTTCAAAAGAGAATTATTTATTCCCCATGTGCTTATGTAATTTCATGTTTATTTCTAATTGATTTCCATTATGATCTGATCAAAGGGATTATATTGATTATTTTGTATTTTCAAACACCTGTAACTTAAAATATGGTCTATTTTGGAGAATGTTCAGTGAGCTATTGAGAGAAGGTGAATTTGCTTGTTATTGGATGAAATAGCCTATAATTTTCTGTTGGGTGCATTCAATTTATGGTATTATTTAGATCAGAAGGGTTGTGTTTGTTGTTTTTGTTGCTGTAAGCAAAATACCTGACTAGAAAAATTTAGAGGAATAAAAGCTTACTTAGTCTCATAGTTTCAGAGGTTCAGTCCATGGTCAGCTGTCTCCATTGCTCTGGGCCCAAGATAAGGCAGAAAGAACATTATGACAGAATATTGTTCACATTGTGGTAATCAGGAAACACAGAGAGACAAAGAGGGGCCAGGGAAACCAGATATAGTTTCCAAGGTCACACCCTCAGAGATCTACTTCCTCCAGCCACATCCCATCTACCTATTAGTAACACCCAGTTAGTCCATTCAAATTATTACCCAGATAGGGGGATGGCACATGCCTATAATCACAGCTGCATGGGAGGCTGAGGCAAGAGGATCATGATTTCAAAGCCTGCAAAAGCAAAAGCAATGTACTAAACAACTCAGTGAGACACTGCTTCTAAATAAAATACAAAATAGGGCTGAGGATATGGCTCAATGGTCAAGTGCTCCTGAGTTCAATCCCCAGTACCCCTAAAATAAAAAAATTATTAATCCATCAAATGAATGAATCCTATGATAAGGTTACAGCTCTCATAATTAAATCATTCCACCTCAGAACATTAACACAAGAGTTTTGGCGGGGCACCTCATCCCCAAGCCATAACATATCTGTTGATTTTATATCTTATGAGAGGGACATGTTGAAATCACCAGTATTATTCCATTCAGGTCTATCTTAGACTTAATGTCAAGAAGAATTTATTTCATGTAATTAGGTGCACTGATATTTACTTTAGCCATAAATATCGCTATGATTATCTCTTCTTATTGGATTGTTCCCTTTACAAGTGTGTACTAACCTTCTTTGTCTCATCTGATTAACTTTTGCTTTAAATCTCTTTGTTACACATGAGTATAGTGACAACTACTTTTTTAACTCCATTAGCATAGAATATAATTTTCTTTCTTCCTCTATCAGCTTATGGCTATCTTTGTTGATGAATTTTGCAAACAGCATATACCTGGGTCTTGTTTTTAAATACATTCTGTTTGTCTACAACTAGCAGAAGTTGAGCCCTTTTATTCAGAGTTCTTATGAAGAGATCATAATTATTTTCTGCCATTTTGATTTGTTTCTTGTATTTAAATTTAAAAATTAGTAACTGCTCCTCTAGTGAGTGTAATCAATTGCAGAGCTTTGTAGTTTGTTTGCAAGATCTTTTGTGTGTAGTATTTCTTTTTTAAAAAATTCTAAGTTGTTATATATGACAACAAAATGCATTACAATTCATATTCACATATAAAGCACAATTTTTTATATCTATGATTGTATACAAAATATATTTGCACCATTCCTGTCTTTATACACGTACTTAGGGTAATTATGTTCATCTCATTTCACCATCTTTTTATACTGCCGTATGCCTTCCCTTATATCCATTCCCCTTTTCCCTATCTGGAGTTTGTCTAATCCACCCATGTTTTCCCTCCCAACCCCACAATTAATCAGTCTCCTTATATCAGAGAAAACATTCAGCATTTTTTTGAGATTTGTTTACTTCATCTAGCATTATATTCTCCAACTCCATCCATTTTCCTGCAAATGCCATGATTTTATTCTCTTTTATTGTTGAGTAATATACCATTATCTATATATACCACATTTTCTTTATCCATTCATTTATTGAAGGGCATCTAGATTGGTTCCACAATTAGTTATTGTGAATTGTGCTGCTATGAACATTGATATGTCTATTTCCCTGTAGTATGTAGTTTTTAAGTCCTTTGGGTGTAGACCAAGGAGTGGGATAGCTGGATCAAATGGTGGTTCCATTCCCAATTTTCCAAGGAGTCTCCATACTGCTTTTCATATTGGTTGCACCAATTTGCAGTCCCACCAGCAATGTATGAGTGTGCCTTTCCCCCCACATCCTCACCAACACTTATTGTTGTTTGTCTTCTTAATAGCTGCTATTCTGACTGCAGTGAGATGAAATCTCATGTAGTTTTGATTTGCATTTCTCTAATTGCTTCAGATGTTGAACTTTCTTTGTATGTTTGTTGATTGATTGTATATCATCTTTTGAGAGGTGTCTGTTCAGTTCCTTGGCCCATTTATTCATTGGGCTATTTGTTTGTTGTTGTTGTTGTTGTTGTTGTTTTGTTTTTTTTGTTTTTTTTTGGTGTTTAGCTTTTTGAGTTCCTTATATACCCTAGAGATTAGCACTCTATCCATTGTAAGAGTGGTAAAAATTTGCTCCCAAGATGTTTCTTTTGCTCAGAAGAAGCTTTTGAATCCATCCTATTTATTAATTGTTAAATTTTAATTCTTGCATTATAGGAGTATTATTAAAGAAGTTGGGGCCTAATCTGACATGATAGAGATTTGGGCCTACTTTAACTTTTAATAGGCACAGTGTCTCTGATTTAATTCCTAGGTCCTTGATCCACTTTGAGTTGAGTTTTGTGAATGGTGAGAGATAGGGCTTTAATTTCATTTTGTTGCATATGGATTTCCAGTTTTCCTAGTACCATTTGTTGAAGACACTATCTTTTCTCCAATATGTTTTGGCAACTTTGTATAATATAACGGTAATTATGTGGGACAGTCTCTGTGCCCTCTATTCTGTACCACTGGTCTACCATTGTATTTTGGTGCCAATAGCATGCTGTTTTTGTTAGTATTGTTCTGTAGTATAGTTTAAGATCTTGTATATTGATACCATCTGCCTCACTCTTCCTGCTAAGGATTGCTTTAGTGATTCTGGGTCTCTTATTTTTTCCAGATGAATTTCATGACCACTTTTTCTATTTCTATGATAAATTTCATTGGGGTTTTGATTGGAATTCCATTAAATCTGTATAGTGCTTTTGGTAATATGGTCATTTTGATAATATTAATTTTGCCTATCCAAGAACAATGGAGATTTTTCCATCTTCTAAAGATTTCTTTAATTTCTTTCTTTAGCCTTCTATTGTTTTTGTTGTAGTGGTCTTTAACCTCTTTTGTTAGGTTAATTCCCAAGTATTTTATTTTGGGAGGAGGCTATCACAAATGGGGTAGTTTTCCTCATTTCCTTTTCAGAGTATTTGTCACTGATGTACAGAAATCCCTTTGATTTATGATTTTGTATCCTGCTACTTTGATGAACTCATTTACTAGTTCTAGAATTTTTCTGTTTAAATATTTGGTCTTCTATATATAGAGTCATATTATCAGCAATTAGTGCTAATTTGAGTTCTTATTTTTACTATCCATATTCTTTTAATTTCTTTCTTCTCTCTAATTGCTCTGGCCAGTTTTTCAAGAACTATGTTAAAAAGAAGTGGTGAAAGAGGGCATTGCTTTCTTGTTTCAGTTTTTAGATGGAGTGCTTTCAGTTTTTCTCCATTTAGAATGTTATTGGCCTAGGGTCTAGCATAGATAGCTTTTACAATGTTGAGATATGTTCCTTTTATCCCCAGTTTTTATAGTGCTTTGAATATGAATGGGTTCTGTATTTTGTCAAATGCTTTTTCTGCATCTATTGAGATGATCATATGATTCTTATCTTCAAGTTTATTAATGTGATGAATTACATTTATTGATTTCCATATGTTGAACCAACCTTGCATCCCTAGGATGAACCTCACTTGATAAAGGGGCACTATCATTTGGATATGTTTTTGTATTTGATTTGCCAGAATTTTATTGAGAATTTTTACATCTATGTTTATTAGAGATATTGGCCTGAAGTTTTCTTTCCTTGTTGTGTCTTTGTCTGGTTTTGGTATCCGGGTGATATTAGCCTCATATAATGAATTTGGAAATTCTCCCTCTTTTTATATTTCACAATATAATTTGAAGAGTATAGGTATTATTTCTTCTTTATAGGTCCTGTAGAATTCAGCTGTGTATCCATCTAGTCTGGGCTTTTCTTAATTGGTAGGATTCTGATGGTGTCTTCTATTTCACTGCTTAAAAATGATCTGTTTAAATTGTTTATATTATCCTGATTCAATTTGGGCAAATCATATGATTCTAGAAATTTGTCAATGCCTATAATATTCTCTATTTTATTGGAGCACAAGTTTTCAAAATAATTTCTAATCGTATAGTGTATTTCTGTGGTGTATGTTTTAATATTTCTTTTTCATGAGTATGTTAGTGATTTGAGTCTTCTGTCTCTTTCTCTTTGTTAGCATGGCTAAGGGGTTTTTTCAGTTTTTTCTTTTGTTTAAATTTTATTGATTTTAGCTCTGATTTTAATTACTTCTGTCTTCTACTGCTTTCAACGTTGATTTGTTCTTCTTTTTCTAGGGCTTTAAAATGCAATGTTAGGTCATTCATTTGTTGACTTTTTCTTCCTTTAAGGAATAAACTCCATGCAATGAAATTTCCTTTTAGTACTGCCTTCATAGTGTCCCAGAGATTTCAATATGTTGTATGAATGTTCTCATTTACTTCTAAGAATTTTTTAGTCTCCTCCTTGATGTCTTTTGCAACCCATTGTTCATTCAGTAGCATATTATTTAGTCTCCAAGTGTTGGGGCAGATTTTATTCTTAATTTTACCATTGATTTCTAATTTTATTCCAATGATGTGTGATAGAATGCAGGGTAGTGTCTACTTTTTGTATTTGTTAAGAGTTTCTTTGTGGCATAATATATGGTCTATTTTAGAGAAGG
Organism: Marmota flaviventris; assembly: GCF_047511675.1. Taxonomy (NCBI): domain Eukaryota; kingdom Metazoa; phylum Chordata; class Mammalia; order Rodentia; family Sciuridae; genus Marmota; species Marmota flaviventris. The sequence continues at coordinate 9,264,008 of NC_092506.1, read as the reverse complement.
ATCCATGTGCTGCTTAGAAGAAAGTGCATTCACTCAGTGAAGGATGAAATATTTTATATATATATATATATATATATATATATATATATATATATATATATATCAATTATGTCTATGTAATTCAATGTATTATTGAGTTCTATAGTTTCTTTGTTCACCTTTCTTGGAAGATCTATACAGTGTGAAAGAGGTATGTTAATGTCACACAGAATTATTGTATTGTGGTCAGCTTGACAATTGAGCTTGAGACGAGGTTGTTTGATGAACAATAATGGAGCATATATATTTATAATTGTTATGTCTTGTTTGTGTATGGTTCCCTTGAGCAGTATGAATTGTCCTTCTTATCCTTTTTGATTAAATTTAGTTTAAGTCTACTTTATTTGAAATGAGATTAGAAACCTCTGCTTGCTTCTGCAGTCCACATGTATGTTATGATTTTTCCCATCCTTTTACCTTCAGTCTGTGTATGTTTTTTCCTATGAGATGAGTCTCTTGGGGACAGGATATTGTTGGGTTCTTTTTTCTTTTTTTTCTTTTTGGATCCAATCAGCTAGTCTATGTCTTTTGATTGGTTAGTTTAGGCCACTAAAATTCAGCGTTATTTTTGAGACATGATTTGTAGTCCCAGCCATTTTTGTTTAAATTAGTTCTTTAATTTGACTTGGTTTCTCCTTTGATTAATTTTCCCTTTAGTGTAATACCTCCCTCTGTTTATTTTCATTGTTGTTTTTTTATTTCTTCTTCATAGAATATATTGCCAAGGTTGTTATATAGTACAGGTTTTCTATCTGTAAATTATTTTAACTTTTATCATGGAAGGTTTTTGTTTCATCATCAAATCTAAAGCTTAAATTTTCTGAATACAAGATTCTTGGTTCGCATACATTTTCTTTCAAGGCTTGCTATATATTGTTCCAGGATCTTCTAGCTTTCAGGGTCTGGGTTGAAAAATCTGCAGATATCCTAATTAGTTTTTCCAATATGTAATCTGATATCTTTCTCTCATGGTTTTTATTATTCTCTCCTTATGCTGTATGTTAGGCATTTTCACTATAATGTGCCTTGGTGTAGATCTATTATGATTTTGTACATTTGGCATTCTGTAAGCCACTTGATTTTGGTTTTTCACTTTGTTCTTCATGCTTGGAAAATTTTCTGCTATTATTTCATTGAGTAGATTGTCCATTCCTTTGGTTTAAAACTCTATGCCTCCCTCTTTATCAATAACTCTTACATTTGGTCTTTTTTGCTATCTCATGTTTCTTGAATGTTCTGCTCATGGTTTCTTACCATTTTCACTGTGTGGTCTACATCCTTTTCAAGATTACATATTTTTCTTCATTGTCTGAGATCCTGTCTTCCAAGTGGTCTAATCTGATGGTGATGCTTTCAATTGAACTTTTAATTTGGTTTATTATTTCTTTCATTTCAAGGATTTCTGTTTGGTTTTCATTTAGAACCTCTATCTCCCTATTGAAGTGATCTTTTTGCTTCCTGTATTTGCTTATGTAGTTCTTTGTCAAAATGATCTTTTGCTCGCTGTATTTGCTCTCTTATATCATCCTTTAATTCACAGAATATTATAATTATGTACATCCTCAACTCCTTATCTGTAATTTCTTCTGCTGTATTGGCCATGGATTCTAATAATGTGGTATCTTGGTTTGTTTGAGGCATTTTCTTCCTTTGTATTTTCATGCTGCTTGTGTGTCTTCGCTTCTAGCATTGTGGATCTAAGGCATTACCATTTTACCTTATAATCTTATAGTGCCCCTGTAGGATTTTAATACCTCTCCTTTTATGGGTAGTACAATGTTAACAGATACCAACATAAACAATATACCAAGCAAAAAAAAATAGCTGCAATAGATGTTTACAGTTTGGTCATAATTTACAGAAATGGTGAATTCAATTATTATTTATGATATAATCAGTAGATTTGTAAAAGGGTTTACAGATTCTGATGGTGGAAAAAGAACTGGAGGTGAGGCGTAAGATGATATGCTGAGGAAGTAGAAAGTGAGGATATAGAGTTATTATATCTTAGGAAGTGTGAAAGAGAAATCTAAGTAAGAAGTTAGTAGCAGGTGAGTAGAGGGAAAATAATTTTTGGTAGACAAGTAAATGGGAAGACAGTAGAGTACATGAAACAAACACACATAAATATTAAGAAATATAAAAAATGTTAAAATAGTAAAAACTGCAGAAAAAGAAAAAGAAAAGAATATACAACATAACTGTAATATCCTACTATTCAGTCATCTCATTTTTCATATCCTTTTTTTTTAATATTTATTTTTTAGTTTTCGGGGGACACAACATCTTTGTTGTATGTAATGCTGAGGATCGATCCCGGGCCGCACATATGCCAGGCGAGCACGCTACCACTTGAGCCACATCTCCAGCCCTTCATTTTTCATATCCTAATTCATGCAAAGAACTTGGTTTCACATATGTGGAAGATATGAGAGCAGGAGAAGAGAGAGAGAAGAATGAAAAAAAAATTGAAGGAAGGAATACAGATTGTGTTGGTTGGGGATCAGTATCTTTCCTGTTTCCCTTTTCATCCAATAGGTGGGTTTCTCTGTTGATAGCTGGTATCTCCACCTTCAGGATGGTGAAGGTAACCAGGGGAGGTTGAGTTGGTCCTGGGTGTAGGGCACCTGGAAGTGGGATGTGACACCCACTTGTCCCCAAGGGGAGACGGCACCAGAAGGATCTCTTGTGGGGCCTGCTCCTGTGATGTGAGGACCTGGTCTTATTTCCTTATCTCACCTGAAGGCCTCCCAGTTCCTAGTCTCTTTATCTCTAAACGTATCACACTCACCCTCTTCATTACTGCTTCCTAATACAGGACATTTCTTTCTGGGGCTTTGAGCATCCTGTGCACCTGCCCTGCTAAGAGCTGCTTTGTGTTGGGCAGTCACTATGCCAGGTAAGCATCTGCTGGGGAGCAGGAGGAGTTAGAAACTGAGAACCTGGCTAGCTGGAGTTGCCCCCACTAAAGATGCTCATGAAGGTGACCCAAAATTGAGGCATTTGCTTTTAGCCATGGGGTGTCGGGTTGGGTGGGGGGGGGAGAAAGGCAATGGTTTTGGACAATGAGTTTAGAGACTGGATATGTGGCATGCAGTGTGTGGCTGTGGCTTTCTTCAGAGCCTAGGTGACATTCCCTTGTGCAGGCAGGCTATGGTGCATAGGGGACTATCTCTGTTGCTGCAGAATCCCAAGATGGAAGTAACTTGGGGGTCCACACAGGAGTGGTGGCTTCAGATCCAGTGTTTGGGTAGCTGTCAGGTGTCCTGTGTGGGAGCTGCATCTGGGACTTCTGCTCAGGTGAGTGGATGAAAGTTTTATGTGGGTGCTGATGCCTATGGTCACTCTCAGGCACCTGGTAGTCCTACATTTTTTCTCATTACTCAATGTCTATGGGCCTTCAATTTCTCTCATAATGTCATAGAGATATTGTATTTTGTTATTGTAGTTTCATTTTTTTCTTAAATACTGTCTGAATGATGACATTATCTCTAAGGTTTGAGTATCTACTACCTGCTCTAATACATTAAAAGGATTTAATTTCAGCTGTATTTTTTATTTGACTCACTATACCTTTTGTTTCCAAGATTTCTTTTCAGTTTTTTTTAATATCTGTATCTTATTGTTGAATTTCTCATTCATATTCTGTAATGTCTTCCTTAGTTTACTCAGTTTTCCTGACTTTTCTTGGTATTCAATCCTCTTTTTTAAATAGTTATTATTTTGAATTATTTATCCAGCATTTTATATACTGCAATATCTTTTGCTTGTGAGTTATTAACCTTTGGAGATTTTATTGTACCACAATTTTTCATATTTCCAGTTTTGAGGTTAGTGCATCTGTTGGGGTGGATTTCTCTTCCAATTTTATGTCAAGAACTTTGTAGGGTACAATCTTTTCTTGTTGAAGTGTTTTTTGATATCAGGGTGTTGTAAATTGTTGAATATATTTCCAGGTGTGTTTAATAGTATAGCTTTCCTGATACTTGTTTTGCAATGTATTTTAGTATCTCCCCTCCTCCCCAGTGGAGGTAACCCAACACAGTAGCTGCCCAACACAGGTGTGCAGTGTGATCAGGGAGCCACCCATGGGAGCCCCAGGGTGAGCATTTCCTCAATTGGGAACAGATAAGGGAGAGGGAGATGGGGCTAAAGTTTGGAGCCTAACAGAGAGACCAGGAACTGGGAAATCTCCAGGAAAGATAGGGAGATAGGACCAAGCACTAAAGTCATATGAGCAGTCCCAAAAGGAGACCCATGAGTTGCAGTCTCCATGCAGGGACTGGTGGGTGCCACTCCCCACTTCCAGGGCCCTGAATCAGGACCTGGATTCCAACCCAGGTTACCTCTACCATCCCGAGAGCAGAGACACCAGCTTACAACAAACAACCCCACCTATTGGATGAGAAGAGAAGTGGAAAACTCTAAAGCTAGCAACAAACCTGGTTTCCTCCTTCAAGTTGTTGGTTTTTTTTGTTTTTTGTTTTTTTTTTTTTGTTGTTGTTGTTGTTGTTGTTTAGTTTCGTTTTGTTTTGTTTTACCCCTCTATCCTCTGGCACTCACATCTCCAACATAGGTGAAACCAAGAACTTTGCATGAAATAGAATTTGAGGATTGAGTCATCTGAATAATATAATATAGAGGTGTTGTATATTCCCTTTTTCTTTTCCTTTTTCTTCTTTCATTTTTCTTTTCTCCTGCAAATTTTACTATTTTAACATCTGTATTTTTCTAAATACATATGTGTGTTTATTTTATGTACTCCACTGTCTTCCCACGTACTTGTCTACCCTAAATTACTTCCTGTCTATTCTCTTGCTACTAACCCTTTTCATTAGATTTCTATTATGCACTTCCTAATATATATTAGCTCTATATCCTCACTATACTACTTCCTCAGCATATCGTCCTACACCCTACCCCCAGTTCATTCTCCACTGTCAGAAACTGGAAACCTTTTTATAAAACTACTGATTATATTTTAGATAATAATTGAATCCAACAATTCTGGACATTGAGATTAAATGGTAGAAATCTTAATAACAACAAATTGTTCATAAGTGGTATACTGTTGATATTGGGATCTGTTAACACTGCCCTTCCCCACAAAGGAGAGGTCTTGGAACCCTACAAGAGCACTCCAGACCCATAGAGATGGAAAGGAAGACACACGAGCAACATGAAAAGACAAGGGAAGAAAGTGCCCCAAACAAATGAAGACACCACATCATTACAATCATTGGAAGCCACAGAAGAAGAATTTACAGAGAAGGAGTTTAGGATATGCATGGTTAAAATGTTCTGTGAACTCAAGGAAGAGAGCAAATACAGGCAGTGAAAGATCACTTTGACAAATACAGGAAGCAACATGGAGATAGAGGTCCAAAAAAAAAAAAGAACAGAAATACTTGAAATGAAAGAAACAATAAACCAAATTAAAAGCTCAAATGAAAGCATCACCAGCAGAGTAGACCACTTGGAAGATAGGACATTAGACAACGAGAATAAAATATATAAAGTTGAAAAGAACATAGACCACACAGTGATAATGGTAAGAAACCATGAACAGAAAAGTCAAAGAAATATGGGATAGCATAAAAAGACCAAATTTAAGAGTTATTAGGATAGAGGAAGGCATAGAGGTACAAACCAAAGGAATGAATAATCTATTCAGTGAAATAATATTAGAAAACTTTCCAAACATGAAGAATGAATTGGAAGTCCAAATTCAAAAAGCCTACAGGATGCTGAATGTACAAAATCAAAACAGATCCACACCAAGTCACATTATAATGAAAATACCCAACATACAGAATTAGAAAAGAATTTTAAAAGCCACAAGAGAAAGGAATCAGATTACCTATGGGGGAAAACCAATTAGGATAATGGCAGATTTTTCAAACAGAGCTTGGAAGCTAGAAGATCCTGGGAACAATATATATCAAGCTTAGTATATTCTAATAGTGTGTATTGCATTGGAGCTCGAGAATTCCACTTTCTATGAGATCTCAAAAGAGGGAGGTCATTTTGGTAAGTCAGGAAATTGTGTTATATATGGAAGGGCATTAGTAGTATACCCTCTGTGATTGCTTTTCTAGACTTGATAATTCTGTGTATATTAAAGGGGTATGGGAGCAATCTATTTTGAAACACTTCATAGATGTGGTATTCACAGTCTTTGTGTTATTTCTCTTTGCTTTTTCTAGAAGAAAAGATATTAATGAGTGACCACTGAGTCCCTCTAGTCATTCCTGGTTGTCAATTTGTCCTATTCTTTGTGATGTTGTGTTGCTAAAGTTTGAGTGAGTTAGGTAATATATGGAGAAAAATGTGCTGTCTCCTAAATGGGTAGAGTGTGTGGTTCAGAAGCGTAATATCTACGCAATAAAGTTAAAGTGTTATACCAGATCTCTAGCATCTCACAGAAAAAGAAAAATAAATAACAGCAACAATAGTAGCAAACAATACATAGCATTAAAATGAATACCAGATGCCAACTGACATTTTCAGCACTAATAGCCACAAAACAGAAATAGTGGGGTCAAAAGTTAGCAACAGCAAAAATTACAATCAGCCTATATCACTAATGGAAATACCAGGTGTCAACTATGACTTCCAAAATAATAATAACTGTAACAATGTGAATGGTGTGAGAATAAATTACATAAAATAGTGTTAAAATATGGGAAAACTTTAGTTCATTAAGAGAAAAAATGGAAAAAAGTGAAAAGAAAGATTGGAATATTATAAAGGACAGAAATAAAGCAAAATAGAGGGATAAAGTGATGCCAAAAAAAGATGCAAATATGTAAAAAATGAAATAAAGTGGAGAGAAAGAGGGATGGGGGTACAGAGTGAGAGAAAAAGAGAGAGAGATAACAGAAAAATTTTAGTATTAGAAGGAGAGTATAGGAGAGAAAGTCACATAGAAAAAAAAGAAGAAAAGAAAAGAAAGAGAAAAAACCTCATTAACCCTAAAAAAACAAAATAATAAAAAAAGAATCTGATAAAATATGAAAAAGATAATGTATATACATACATACATTCACACATACTTATTTATACATACAAACCAAACTGCAAATACAACTGGAAGAACAAAAAATTTGTTAACAACGAATGAAAGAATTATCTTCATTGTGGTGGTTGAAACTGACCAAGGATACTTATTTACTACAAATGCCGGACTACTCTTCCTTCCATTTCTTCCTGGGGTATGTGCATCTTATAGCAAAGATTTGGGGATTATTTACCCTTTCTCCTTTTTTCTTAATTTAAATACCTGGAACCAAATATGGAGTGGTCTGACTCAAAGCTCATTGAAATGACTCTCAGGTTTTCAGTTCATCAGTACAAGGTAGTATGTATGAGAAATACCATCTGTTGGAAAATTGTCTAGAAAGTCTAGGTCAATGTACGCTTAGGGCAGAGATGAGGCAAAGATCTAAATGGAAAGTTCCCACAGTTGGGATCTATCCATTATTTGTCATATTCTTTGTCATATTCTGGAGATATTAGTAAAAGAAACCAATAAAACCAGGTAGATGGCAATCTATTCTGGTTGTCCCAATCCCGGACACTTTTTGATAATTTCACTCAGAGGGTAACCAAGTTCCCTGGGTGGAGGGGGCACAGCAGGTCACAGCACACTTCACCACCCTTGACTATGGCCTTCCAAGGCTCAATCCTTGAATGTAATCATGCCTGCCTATTTGGCTTCCTAAATATCTTCAGCTGATTAAATGAGTTGCCAGACTCCATGGGAAAGTAAGTCACACTCCTCTCTGTATCCCTGAACTGAATTCTCCTGGATGAAATCTTCTGTGTACCTGTTTCAACAGCATGTATTCTAGACCTTATGGTAGATACCATTCAGGATTCTGTGCCAATATTTTCTAATGGTTCCTGTAGCAAAGGTTTTCCCCACATCTAGTATGACTTCCATGAGTTGGCTTCCCACTTTTCCCAACTTGAGAAACACAGAGCACTTTTCAATCACCAACTCCAAGTGTAGACTCAGAGTAAGCTAATTTCAGGCTACCTTTCTATTCTATGGGTACCTCCATGACAATTTTTTCTGATTTTTTAAAATCTTTTTGTGACACCCCTCCCCTGTGTCGTGTAGACACCACTGTCATGGCACTGATGTACTCTTTCATATCCTCTATTTGAAATATCAGTACTTCTGGGCCTCTCCAAATCTCTGACTGTCCAGTATTGAATTTTAGTGAATTCCCTTAATATCTACCTCACTGAGACACAGTATTTCCGTTGATTCAATTCAAAGCCATAGAGAAACTGGAAGGTGCAACCTTTCTCTACTCTACCATATTTGTCCCTCATGGCTAATATTTTTTGAAAGGAGGAATGCAATTACATCTTAAACATTTTGAAGTTACTAAACACCAGATGGAATTTACCTGAAAAAGCACAAGCAGCAGGTTCTCATAATCACTTTGGGTGCATGGAACAATTGAAAAATTGATGGTTTGACCTGGACTGCATCCAACTCCTTCTGTATGGTAGATTTCACAAACTTAAACAACAAAAACAACAAGCATTTATAATATGTCAATAATGGTCTGATATAGTGGTAAAGTACTATAGGATGAGATAAACATGCTCATTATCGTTGAAACCTCTGACTCGTTGGGAACATGGATGCTAAATGATCTACCTCATGTAGGGAGAGCTACAATGGGATTGGGGAGAATGAAAACTATCTATGAATAAAGCCAGTTTAAAGACTTAGTTTATGAGAGGTAAAAAGGATTAACCAAAAGATTTGCACTGTAAATTGAAAACAATGAAAAGGTACTTGTTTAATGATTTGGACTTTCTTCACTATTCACTGGAAATGAGACTTTTCCCTCATTGTTAGAATTAAAGTTTATCTCTGTAAATCAATGAATTTTATAAAGCTAGGTCCACTTTATGATTTGGTTCCAAGTAGACATTTTCTAGGTATTGTAGGCATGCTGCCTCCACTCATGATTGGAATGTACAGAGTTACAAGAGTATAAAAAGTAGGGTATCTGTCAATGGAGTATGATTTACACCTAGGCCAGATGTTATAGCAGATTAAATTTGGTGAAATTCCAAGTGAAATATAATAGTTGCAAAAACATTTGGTTTCAGAGTTAGAACTTTTAGGCCTGACACTACTGTTACTTTATATTTTAGAGAAGTTTGGTCAATAGGTACCTAAATGTTCTATTCTTGTGTTCTATGGTACAGCAGGTATCTATTGAAAATGATAACATATTGTGTATTTCCAGAAATGCTAGAATAAAGAATTTTGAATGTTCTCAGTACAAAGAATAACTGTTTGAGATGATAGATATCCTTACTCCAAGTTGAACATTACACAATGTATCCTTGCATCAGAATGTCACATAATATCACCAAGTATGTAAATTTATTACACATCAGTTAAAAAGTGAATGTAGCCCATCACTTCTTACTGGAGTTATTAAAGATTACTCAATGTTACAATATAAATATCATCACAAGAGAAGGCACTTAATAATTTTTAAAATAGTAATACATTATTTCTGATAATAAAAATACAGTGATCTGTGCATGGTGGCACATGCCTGTAATCCCAGCAGCTCAAGAGGCCATGGTTGGAGAGTTGCAAGTTCAATGCCAGCCTCAGAAACTTGGTGAGACACTAAGCAACTTACCTAGACCCTGTTTCAAAATAAAATATAAAAAGGGCCTGGGATGTGGCTCAGTGGTTAAGTTCCCTGGCTTCAATCCCTGGTGCAGAACAAATCAACTCCCCCAAAGCAGACCAAAACAAAACAAAAACAATCAAATGAACAACAAAAAAAAGCACCCTCCCCACAACAACAACAAAAAAAACTATATTGACTTAGCACAGGATACCACAGATAATTTTTCCCCTGAGCTCCAGTAAATAAATATTTTAGGCCATACAGGCAATGATTTTTATTTCAACGCCTTAATTATGATGCTGTAGCACAAAAAAGTCATTCATTATACAAGATGAAGTGGGTTTGGCTATGTTCCAATAATATTTTATTTACAATAATCTCTGGTTAGTGGATGCTGTTATATCCTACTCACGTGTTTTATTCACTTCTCCAGTTTCTGGGAGTGTTGATGGCTGGTTCTTGTGGCCCCCACTGGGAATTTCCCTTAGATAAAGAAAACCTCCTCACCCAATGCCATACCATTGTCCTTATCCAATAACTGAAGGATTCAAGCATATTAGAATCATGCTTCCTTGCTTCAAGGCAGAGGAATTCTCATGGGCAATCCTAGTATTTCTTTCAAGATCTCCTGGGTTCTCTATTACAACTGCATTATACTCTGACTTTTATTTCTGCCTAATTCCACTTTTTCTCCTCACAGATAATGTCCTGAAAAAACACCTCAATAAACATTCTGCACACAAATCTCAGATTTCCCAGTTTTGGGGAAAGCATATCTATAATACTTGTAATTGTATGGTAGTAGTCAAATAAATTGATGCTATAATGAGAATCTAGAACTACATCATCCAATAAATATCCCATAGTGGTGGTAGCTGGTACATGCTGTTGTAATTCAGGTATTAAAATTTTCACTGGTGATCAACTGGGATGGGTTGTTTATGATCCCAGGATTTCAAAAGCTTTTATAAAAGGAATAATTTTTAGGACTTCAGAATTCAGTAGCTCTTGTAAAGTGCTATGAATGCATTTAAGAAAGACAATGGAAGACTAGTAGTGATTGACTACCAATCTAAAGTGGAATGTGAAAACCAGAAGATGTATATAAAGAGCAGTGTATAAGGAGACCCTCATCTTCCACAAGTAGAGGACAGAAAAATCTGAAGACCAAGACCCAGGACTAATGCTTAAAAATAATGTCAATAAAATCTGAAGATATGAACCTTGTATTGTTTCTGTGTGAAAGGACCTGGCCTTAATTGAGAAATAGAACTTATTTTGGGATGGTTATATCTGAGTTGAGGCATTTGATCCTTTTGAATCCCTTCATTCCTGAGTACTACTTGGCATGAAAAAATATTGACCCCTCCTCCCTGCTAAAATCTAGTACTACTGCCTGGTTTAAAGATAGTACAGAGGTTTATGCTTGCAAGAAAATACATAATTTCCCTGCCATGATTTATTACTATATTCCTCCTACCAGATGACTAAAAGAAAATATAATGTGTTTGGGAGGAGTTTTGTCTACTGAGAGGAAAAGTGCCTATATGCTCAAAGTGCTCAAGTAGCAAGCTAAAATCATCAGCTTGAGAGCACACATGGGGAATAACTTTTTAATTTCAAAATTTTATTGGTGCAAATAGAAATCATACAGAATAGTGGGTTTCATTGTGTCTTATTCCTACATGCACATAACATAATTTGGTTAATTTCATTTCCAAGTAACACCCCCATTACATTTCCTCCCACTTATAATTTTCTTTACTCTGACAGTCTTATTCAATTTTCATGAGATTCTCCTTTTTTCCTTTTTTCTATCCAGCTTCCACATATGAGAGAAAACATATGACCTTGAATTTATGAGTCTGGATTATTTCACTTAACATAATGATCTCACATTCTATCTATTTTTTGGCAAATGACAAAATTTTATTCTTCTTTATGGTGAATACAACTCTGTTGTGTATAAGTATAGCATTGTCTTTATCCCTTCATCTATTGATGAATACCTGCTCCATACATTGGCTCTTGTGATTTCTGCTGCCATAGACATTTCTGTGAATGTATCTTTAGTGTATGCTGAGAGCCATTGCCAAGTAGGTATGACGCATGGCATGACCCAGGTCATTTGCAGTGACATTGCATGTAAGGTGACCTTGCTCAAGGACCAGGGCGGATCCAGGTTTAGGGTGTATCCTGCTGGGATTAGGGAGTATCCCTCTCCTTGGGTTTAGGGCGGTTCCAGGTTTAAGGTGTACCCTGCTGGGAATAGGGCGTATCCTGCTGCCTCAGGCACACCTGCTCCTCGAGTTCCCATTGAGTTCTCACGGGATTCAGAGAGTATTTGGGATTCAGAGCCCGGTGGAGTGTGTGGATTTTGCGCAGAATGTGAATTTCCCCAGAACGTGTTTGTAGAGTGCCGGTATGAGTTGGGGAATAAAGAATTGCTGTTTGAATCTACAAGGCTGTGAGTGGCTCGTGATTTTGTGCCCAGACAGACTGCAGCATTTGGTGGCCTGTACATGGAACGTCTGAAACTTAGAGGTAAGTGAAATTGCTTGCCCCTGAGGGAAGGTGAGAGAATGGGTGACCATTTCAAAAAACAATGTGTTCTTATTTTGATTTATTTTGTTTTTGTTTCAAGCTGCCTATCCCTAGAAATTTCTCAGGCAACCTGGGAAAAATGGTTGGCTAAAGGTTTGAAGTTTGTCGGCCCTGAGGAAGAGAAAATTGATACAACAATTTTTTATTCCGTTTTTGTTTCATTCAGTTTCGGTTTTGTTTTGTGTTATCGTATTGGGTTGCATTATCTTTATAGTAGATTAGAAATTCATAAAAAACAAACCAAAAAGGTGTTAGGTAAATTGTTAGAGATTCAGACCATGGAGAAAGACATTTTAGAACAAGCAAAAGAGAAGGTCTCTCGAGCTAGTCAGACAGAGGAAGAAAATTTAAAGGAAAAGGGGTTATTAGGAAAAAGGCTACAACAGGAGGCTGTTACTAACTCCGTTTTATCACCAGAGGGTGTAATTCAACCAACAGCCCCACCTATGGAGACAGCTGAGTGGCCCTCAAACCCTGTAGATGATAAATGGGATCCTGAGACAGGACCTCAAAGATTAGCATGCCCTGTACTTGAACAGGTAGGAGGTCAGCGAATTCACCGTGCTTTAGATTTTAAAACAGTGAAGCAGTTAAAGGAGGCTGTAACAACCTATGGTCCCCAAGCACCCTTCACAATAAGCATGGTCGAGTCCATTACTAACTTGGACATGACGCCAGCAGATTGGGCTAGCATATGTAAATCTGTACTAAATGGAGGACAATATTTGTTATGGAAGGCTGCCAATGAGGAATTTTGCACGGAGACAGCTAGGCAAAATGGAGCAGCCGGTTACCCTCAAAGAAATCTAGATATGTTGTTAGGAAAAGGACCTTATGAGGGTCAACAGCAACAAATTGAATATGATCCTGCTATATATGCACAAATAGCTGCAGATGCAGTTAGGGCATGGAAGACTTTACAAGGACATGGAGATTTACAAGGTCAGCTATCTAAGGTAATACAGAGAACTAATAAACCTTATGCTGAATTTGTAGATAGGCTTATTCAAACAGCTTCCAGAATTTTGGGGGATACAGAACAGGCAATGCCATTAATAAAACAACTGGCTTATGATCAAGCAAATCGTTGCTGCAGAGAGGTCATTAGACCATGGAGACATGAAGATTTAAACACATATATTAAATTATGTAGACACATTAATGAACAAGGGCAAGTCTTGGCAGCTGCAGTACAACAGGCTTTAGATGTCAGGCCAAATACATGCTATAATTGTGAACAAACAGGACATTTTAAAAGGAGTTGCCCCATAGGAGGAGGGTTTAACAAAACTAGGTATCAAAGGAATAGAATACCGGGTATTTGCCCACGATGCCATAGAGGGAGACATTGGGCTAATGAATGCCGTTCTCAAATCACCATAGAGGGTACTCCCTTATCAAAAAACAGACAAGGACCAGGTATTTACCCACGATATCATGGAGAAAGGCATCAGGCTCCATTGCCAAAAAACAGACTGGGGGGCCCAATGCTCCGGGGCCCACAACCACAAATATACGGGGCAGTAGAGGAACCCAGCAACACCATCAGGGTAGTGCCCAGGACACATTGTCCATGAAATCCCTCATCAGACAAACCCAAGGGAGCGCAGGGTTGGACATCTGCGCCTCTGCCAGAGCAGTACTAACTCCAGTGATGGGAGTTCAAATCATTCCCACAGGAGTAAAAGGACCTCTTCTCCAAGGAACAGTAGGCTTATTATTGGGATGTAGTTCATCTACACTAAAAGGACTTATGATATATCCTGGGGTAATTGATCCTGATTATGTAGGTGAAATAAAAATTATAGCTAGTTCTCCAAGAGGTATATCAGTAATTTCACCTGGAGATAGAATAGCACAGTTGTTAATAATACCCAGCCTACATAATAAATTTCCTAGTCATAGTGTAGAAAGAGGTTCCAGGGGATTAGGCTCCACAGGTGTAGATTGGGCTATGTTGTCTTTAAATTTAGATTCTCGCCCAATGCTAAAACTAAATATTCAAGGTCATGAGTTTAATGGGCTACTGGACACAGCAGCTGACCTTAGCATCATATCTCGTCAAGAATGGCCAGCCAAAACATTGGCCATTACAACAAGCCACTCAAACACTTCGAGGCCTAGGAGTGGCGACTAATCCCCATAGAAGTTCTATGATATTAGATTGGAAGGATCCTGAAGGATGTGAAGGAAATATACAGCCATATGTATTGGATCATCTTCCTATAAATTTATGGGGACGAGATGTCCTAGATCAATTAGGTTTGACATTAACAAATAACATCAATCCTAATGTGCCCACTACTAGGGCTAGACAAGGTTTTAGGAAAGAAAAAAGATTAGGAGAACAAGAACAAGGTATAGCAGCACCAATACAAATAGATCAAGGAACAGAGAGACATGGGTTGGATTTTCAGAAAGTGCCACTGAGACAATCAAAATTACTTGGAAATCAGAAAGACCAGTGTGGGTTCCTCAGTGGCCCCTGACTAAAGAAGAGATACAAGTAGCCCATGATCTCGTCAAACAACAATTAGCGGAGGGACATATACAACCTTCCATATCTCCCCATAATACTCCCATTTTTGTCATCAAAAAGAAATCTGGTAAATGGAGATTATTGCAAGATTTAAGAGCCATTAATAATGAGATGGTTATTATGGGACCTGCTCAATCAGGGATTCCTCAATTGTCTGCTTTGCCAAAAACCTGGCATGTTTTAGCTATAGATATTAAAGATTGGGTTTTTTTTTTCAACCAATTCATCCTGAGGATAGTCCACGTTTTGCATTTACTATCCCTGCACTGAATCATGAAGGTCCTGATCAGAGATTTGAATGGAAAGTACTCCCTCAAGGGATGGCTAACAGTCCAACTATGTGTCAAATCTATGTTAACAAAGCAATCCAGCCACTTAGAAATCAAAATCCTGAACTACAAATATTTCACTATATGGATGATGTGTTATTAGCACATAAAGATAAAAACACATTGCTGGAATGTTATGCCACACTTACAAACTTATTAAAAAATTATAATCTAGAGATAGCAATAGATAAAGTACAATTAAATTTTCCAATTAATTATTTAGGAGTTCTATTATCCTCAACCATGGTCCGTCCACCAAAAATTCAAATACGAGTAGATCAACTCAAATCACTTAACAACTTTCAAAAGTTATTGGGAGACATAAATTGGATAAGGCCTTATCTAGGCATACCAACAGGAGAGTTTGGACCTTTATTTGATATTCTAAAAGGTCCATCAGATCCAAATTCACCCCACATGTTAACTCCTAAAGCAAGAAAGGCATTAAAAATTATTGAAACATATATGGAAAATATGCATTTGGATAGAATTGATATGTTTGCCTTTATTATTTATTGTACTACCAACAAAAAATATTCCTACAGGAGTATTTTGGCAAGAAGGTCCATTATTGTGGATACATTTATCTTATTCTCCTAACACTATTCTTACTAGGTATCCTGAGGCTGTAGGACAATTAATACTCAAAGGAATAAAAGCAGCAAAGGGAGTGTTTGGAATTTCTCCCAATAAAATTATTACTCCATATACTATGGATCAAATTGATGAGATAGCTAATGAGGTAAATACTTGGGCAATAATCATGTGTAAATCTAATGTTACATTTGAAAATCACTTACCATCTAATCCTTTATTGTCTTTTGGATCTAAGCATCCTGTAGTTTTTCCAAAAATGACAAGAAAAACACTTATCATGAATGCTCCAAATATATTCACTGATGGGTCAAATAATGGTGCAGCAGCAATAGTTACACCTGATCAAACTTTTACATTTTTAGTACCCAAACAATCAGCTCAAAAGGTAGAGCTTAATTCAGTATTACAAGCTTTTGTGATGTTTAAAGATTCTGTATTTAATTTATTTTCCGATAGTCAGCATATAGTTAATGCTATAGTATCCCTTGAAGATGCTGGTAGGATTTCCCCTTCCTCTACTGTTTTCTCTTTGTTTTCCACTATACAAAGTCTAATCTGGGACAGAAAAGATCCATTCTTTATAGGACATATCAGGGCACATACAGGATTGCCTGGAGCCCTTAGTTTGGGCAATGATTTAGCAGATAAAACTACACATGACATACATATTTTCTCTACACTAGAAGAAGCTACAAATTTTCATAAAAAGTTCCACATCAATGCTAATACTTTACAAAAGCATTTTAAAATAACTAAGGAACAAGCTAGAAAAATAATAAAACAATGTCAAAATTGTGTGACCTTTTTACCACAAGTTAATCTTGGAATCAATCCTAGAGGACTGATACCTAACCATATTTGGCAGATGGACGTCACACACTTGCCAGAATTTGGAAAATTAAAATATTGGAAGGTTACAGTTGATACTTCTTCTGGATTTTTGATGGGCTCCCTTCATGCTGGAGAAAAAACTAAAGATATTATAGTGTTAGAGTCTGTAAACAAGTCAAAATAACACCTGGCATTTTGCCAGGGGAATGTTAGAGTTCGTAAACAAGTCTGGATGGTGCCTGGCAAAATGCCAGAGGGAGTGGTTTGAGAAGTAACAAAAGCGAGCCATTAAGTGTGGAGATTTCTTATTGGTTGACTGATGTATCTAGTTTATGTTAATTAGATAAGCTGTGTGGAATGTATAAATACTGCTCCTGTCCTACAATAAACGGCTTCCACTCCTGCTGTATCAACGTACACAATTTAATCGTCACCCCCCGGTTATTTTGCTGCAGCCGGACTGCGGCATTATAGCTCATTGCTTACAAAATTTTGCCACTGTGGGCGTTCCAAAACAGTTAAAAACAGATAATGCCCCTGGTTATACTTCTACCTCTTTTAAACAATTTTGCTCATCATTTGGCCTTACTCATATAACAGGAATCCCATACAATCCACAGGGACAAGGCATAGTTGAAAGAGCTCATCAAACTATTAAAATGTACTTATTAAAGCAAAAAGAGGGAATTGGGAAGGGGTATATATTCCCCAAAGATAAACTTAAAATAACCCTTTTTACTCTAAACTTTTTAAATTTGGATTCATCAGGGCTTATTGCTGCGTAAAGGCATATGTGTCCAAAAAATGTACATAAGCCCAAGGTACTTTGGAAGGATATTCTAACAGGACAATGTAAAGGTCCTGACCCAGTAATTGTCTGGAGTTGGGGGTCTGTTTGTGTGTTTCCACAGGGAGATCAGCAGCCGATTTGGATTCCAGAGAGATTAACTAAAGCGATTTCTACAGACCAAAAAGAAGATGATTTGGCTCAAATCCATAACAGCTGATATCCATAACTCCAGTTTGGCTATCCTTACATCTGCGACAGAACCAGGATGCTTTTTTCAATATCTATTTTATTATTACCCTTTCCCACATCATGAAGTTCTATTTTGTTTTTTGAGCTCATACAGACCCAGGTTAATGTTTTGCTGATCAATTCTATTTTTTGACTATAGAGTTTTTAAACACTGCAATGGAGATTAAACCTGTAAAAAGTTATAAGGCCTTTACTATTATGTTATGTGTTGTATGTATTATATTATGTGTGCACACTTGTGTTTTATGTTGTATGTTTGTATGTATGTATGTCCATATATCATATATGATGAGAGCTCATGAAAAAATGGATCCAAATATTTTTTTATTCACATGATTTAAATGGTTTAATTTAAATTTGGTAAACAGCTGTTGAGGATTGTCTTAATATGTGAACAAAAAAGGAGGTTAACAGATCTGTTTGTTTACTTTCACCTTTCCTTTTCATTATATTTAATAATTCTGTTCAAGATAATGTAAATTGTTAAGAAAATTGTTTTCTTTTAGTGCCTTCTGGAATGTTACATAATTTTTTCTTTAGCCATTATTGTCAGAATTCCTATCTTCATCCCAGTGCCAGTGAAGACAAAGATAAAACCAATCTACAGCTTCTGCATCTGAACTATTTGCAAAACTTGCCTGGACTATGTATCACTTGTATGCATTGTGAACTCACTTGTATGCATTGTGAACTATCTGTTGGTGCAGCGACTTGTGGTAGTGTTGGGGTATTTTTGCTGATGGTGTCATCGGTGGTACAATTTTTCCAAAAGGAGCCGTCAATTGGCTTGGTGTATCTTCCTCCCTTCTGCTTGTCATGGTCGTTCAACTAAAATTTGGGGGCCAACAGAGGTGAGGCAAAGAACCTCACCCCCCCCACCCCCCGCTGGTACAAAGACCTATACAGTCACAGGTGTGACTGTATGCTGGACCGGTAGTCAATGACGGGTAAGATCCAATTGCAATGGTACCAACCTAAGACAGGAGGCTGACGCCTTGAGGTCAGCTCATCCTATGAATGGTAAGGACCATATGTACTATTGGACAACCTAAGGTAGGCACGGTCCCTAAGCTACACGCTTGTTGTTTAAACAGAGAGGGGGAGATGTTGAGAGCCACAGCCTAAGGGGCCCCAGAAAACTTCCAGCTGCCAGCAAACTTCCAGCTGCCAGCTGATAATTGGCTCACAGCTGCCCCAGCAAACTTCTTGCTGCCAACTAATTAGCTCCTTTGCAGTGATGCTCATTGGGCTGTTTCCCCGCCCTTTCAGACCATGGAGCTGATAATTGGGGGACTTTTTTTGGCTCCGCCCATGTGACCCAGCCAATCGGCCTCAAGAGCAGGAGGAGTGGGGGAGGTTGAGAGGCTTGTGGGAAGCCAGTGGTGGCAGTTGGGCTCTGAAGGTTTTCCTGAAGAGCTGTGTGGTTTGGGATGTGTGGTTCTAAAAATAAAGTTCGTTTCTTTTGACAAGTGGCTCCTGAATTGTGCCCAGCCAGACTGCGGCAAGGTTCAAATTACTCCATAACAACAGAGAACTCATTACATGTTGGTACTAGGAGTGAAATGCCAGTGTAAAAAAAAAGGTTAAATTTTTGAAATGGATGTAGAATTGGGCAGTGGGTAGAAATATTCTGATTTCTTGCTAATAATAAAAACAAGGAGAGCAAAGTACATTGAAGTAAAACTAAATAAAAGAAACTAGGATTTTTCAGCCTTTCCATTTGGCAATTGAGACTAACATTGAGGAATAGCTTTGGAACATTTTCAGGAAAACATGACTGGAAATAAATCCTAATTTACAGATAAAGTCCAGCAAGTGAAAGAACAATATTTCTTAGTAATTAATTATAACTTTAGTTGACATTTATAAAGTACAATGTATGTTTTGTATACATGGACAAATTAGGTAATTAGCATATACATCACCTCCTGTGCAATGTTTCTAAAGATCTTAGAGGGAACAGATCTCAAACAAACAATAGAACTTCTGAGATACTTTAGTGTATTTTCTCTCAGCCATTTCAGGCACACAAAGCAGAGAAGGGCTTATGTCAAAGATATTTGTTGAAGTGTTACAATTTTTTGTAAACCCTAATGAAGTCCATAGGAGCTCCACAATGTTTTTGAGAAATATTTGTCACAAAAAACATTTCAAACTTGACTGAAGGGAACAAAAATAGTATCAAGTGAGAAAGGCTCCCAAAAATGCTACCACTGATAAGCTGCTTAAAACACCTTTTAAATGAAAATATATTTATACATTTTATGAGAGGAAAGAAATTCAGAAGTTGTAGCCAAGGGACAAGCAGTTGTGAGAGCCAGATTGCTTCAATTTTCCAAGCCTTGAAACCTACTCACAGCATTTCTAAACTTTGCCTTTCTTCATTTCATAATTGCTATAGACTCTGTGTCTCAATCTCCTTTTTGAATAGGAATGTGTACAGTAGTTATTCTACACTTGTATCATCTGTATATGTTGGATATGTCTCAGACATGTGCTTTGTCCCTTTAGTTTCATGGATTTACAAATACAGGTTCTATGATTAGAGAACAAGACAAAAGTAGTCACATAAGTAGTCTCATCCACACTTGGACCTCATTTAAGTGTTTAGATTCTGGGGGTCAGGGTGTAGCTCAGTGTTAGAGTGCACTCCTATCAAGTGTGAAGTCTTTAGTTCAAATGATGGCAATTAAAAATATTCTGGACTTCAAGAATATGCTATAAAAATAAGACTTTTGGGGAAATTGAGAATGTATCAATTTATTTAGTGGGTCAGAAAGATAGAATAATTTTGTAGCCAGAGAATCTATCCCTTTTTATCTGTTTTCCTTTATTAACAATTTCTTCACTAGGGCATTTACTCTCTTTCAGAGTTAATGTGGGAAAGTCTATCATTTGTCCTTCCACCAAGCAGTTTGTGTGATGCCTGAAATGCTTTTTAGCTTTCTTTTTATCAATCATCCCCGAATACTTTTTGGTGATTAAAGCTAAGATTCTCTGTGTTATCTCAAAAATTCTTTTCATATGACTTGTCATAACACTCTTTTTGTAATTGTCTCTTAATTTTTGTCCCAAATTAAAATGTATGTTCCTTAAAGGCAGAGATTCTGATTTATTTGCTCATTAATATATATTAAAATGCTGGCACACAGTAGATGCATAAGTATTTTTAAATGGGTTAATGAGAGTATTTTTGAATAAGCCACATCAGAATCTGGCTCCTATGAGGAGGGAACTTCAGAGAGAAAAAAAAGTAAACAAGATTTGTCCAAAGATTTTTCACAGAGGTAAAATTTTATTACTCTCTAGTGAGAATAATGTTAATGTCAAAAGAAGTAGGAGAGGACTTTTATATATTGTAGGAGGCCATCCTTGCATGTGATTTGAGGTACCTCCATGGCTGGGTGAGAGGCGCTTAGACACAGGTGTGTCAGAGCTTTCCCCACCCTTCTCCAGGTCCAAGGGCTTGTCAGTGCAGAGGCTTGTCTGGCCACTGCCCCGAAAACCCAATCATCGCCCGTGACCTTGGGATGCTGCCCCCCTTAACCTTCATTGGATGGGATTTTCCCTGGAATTTTTCATTCCCCAATGAAAGCCCACTCTCTAGTATGCACTCTCTCTCTCTCTCTCTTGCTAGCCTCTTCAGTAAACCTCACTACTGCATTAGGTGGCTGGAGGCTGGAGCTAGGAAGAGCCATCCTGGAGCTGGTTTTAAAGGTAATTAGAGTCTTGTCTCTTTAATTAAAAACTCCCTAGCATTTTCTCATGAATAGAACCTTCTTTAATGAAGCCAGCACTGGACACTTGGCAAAGTGGCACCCAACATGAGGCATGAGTTAAATTGACTAGGTTGAGTTAGAAAGCGTGCTATAGAAATGCAGAATTTGTGACAATTTTTAGGGTCACGAAACTACCAGGCAGTTTTTGGAGCAAAGAGACATTAAAAAAAAAAAAAAACTTTAATGATGGGAAATTTAACTTCTACCAATAAAGACATGTATTTGACTATTTTAGAGACAATAATTAATCAGAAGGGAAAGCAGGTCAAAAAGACCCAGTTGCTACAATTCTTAAAGATTGTAGGTGAATTTTGCCCTTGGTTTTGTGACCAAGATTCACCAAATTTACATACATGGGAAAAAATTAGGAAGGAAATTACATAAAATTTGCCTTTCTAATGAATTACCTGGAAACATTGACAATATTCAAAAGGTTTGGACTGCATTAGAGATCTGTCTTTTTGATTACATGGGCCATAGTCTGTGGCCCCCTGAAGATCTATTGAAAGGTATTCAGAGAGCCATTAAGTCTATTCAATTGGAAAAATTGCCTGAGGCTTAGGAAACCTCTTTTCCTCTAAGTTGGTTAAAAACTAAAACAAATTATATTCAAACAAAAAAACCTCAGAACAAGACCAAAAGTAAAATCTTTGCCTTGCCTGAGCCAAACCGGAGTAATCTGGAGGAAGACCACAGAGAGGAGTGTCATAGAGAGGAGGCCTCCAGGGGGATAGAAGGGCCTTCTCCTGGAGAGGAGGATCCAGAGGAGATTCACAGGGAGACAGGGAGTTCTCCTCCATGAGACTTACAATCTCAGAGTCAACATGGCAACAGGGAAGGGTCCACGGAGGAATCGCAGTCTGAGGGAGAGGAGTCAGACAATGAAGTCCAAGATTTTCCAGGGAATTTCAACAGAATTTGCTTAACGGCACTTGCCCTAGCCATTCAAATTCAGCTGCTCTCTGTTAAAAGGATGAATTTTAATAGGTATTCTGAACTGGTGATGACTTTCCTTACTCCATTCCAGAGGGAAATTAGAAAGGCACAGGAAGCTGGGGAAGACACTAGTGACTTCCAACTCTTCCCGGTTTTTGAACAGGTTAATAACCAAGACCAGTGTGTTTGCATCCATGCAGTAATTCTATTTAAAACTATTAAGAAATTAAAGAATTCTTATGATGTTTACGGTCCTAATCTGCCACTTGTACAGAGCTTGCTTAAGACAATTCGCAGCCAGCCACTCCCTTCCAGTGACTGGGGTGCCAATAAACTCTATTTTAATTTTATCTGGTGGATCTATCAGACTGCAAACCGATCTATTAAAGACCACGTGGTAGGCCAAGATTGCACTGATCAGCCTACATTCTGGCCTTTACTTCCACCTAGTAGGGAGTCAAAAACTTCCAATCTGCCCATTCCCGGGCTGGAAAAACAGGGGAACCAAAAGAAAGGTTGCGCAATTTAACATCATCACAGCCAACCATGGGGAGCCGACATTTCTACCAGAGCAGATCTCAAAGACAGTTTATTTACAACCATCAATGATAATTGAATTAAATCCTGAATTAGGGCCACAACCAATCCCTACTGGTATTTTTGGGCCATTTCCTAGAGAAAGTATGGGGTTAATTTTGGGACCTAATAATTTAAAAGAGGCCATCGAGGTGATACCTGGAGTGGTAGATTCTTGTTTTGAGGGAGAATTAAATGTTACTATAAGGCAAATTGTGCCCTTTGGCTTACTCCCAAAAAATACTATTGCTTAATTAATTTTATAACCCTGTAATTCGGATGAACACCCACAAGTAAATTCAGTTTCCAAACCACCAGACAGAGTGTACTGGTCTCAACTAGTGAGGCAGGAGTGCCACCTACTGGAACTTAAAATTAATCATAAAAGGTTCATAGGTGTAGTGGACACAGAATCAGATATATCAGTCTTGTCCAGTCACTTCTGGCCTAAGAATTGGCCCTTACATATAGCACCAGCTAACTTAGAAGGAATTGGACAAATCTCACAGCCTGCTTAAAGTGCTAATTATCTCCATTGGGAGGATCCTGATAGGAACAGTGGAGTTTTTAAACCTTATGTGTTAGAGTCCTTAACAATAAACCTATGGGGAAGAGACATATTAAGCAAAATAGGATTATTATTAGTAACTCCAAATTCTATGAGATCATTTGAGGAAATTAATCAAGGGCTTCTTCCTGAAGATAATGAGGGAAATTATCAGGGAGAGTATCTGCTTATAAACCAGTCTCCTTGACAGAGATTAGTAAATACACCAAACCAAAATTTTTACTAGGGGCCCTGAGTGTCTCCCTGATCCAAAAAACAGCAGAAAAGATCACCTGGCTCACAGAAGAGCCTATATGGATTTTTCAGTGGCCCATCTCAGGGGAAAAACTTAAGATAATTCACATGTTAAATGAGGAACAACTTTAGGCTGGTCATATAGAATCAATTATTGGAACATCCCCATTTTTGTTAATGCAATTCAGCCTATGGGATCATTGCAGCCTGGACTTCCTTCCCCCAGAGCAATTCGTTTAAATTATAGGTTAATGGTAATAGATCTAAAAGATTATTTTTTCGCAATAAGGTTACATCATGAGGATAGTGAAAAATTTGCTTTCAGTGTCCCAGAAATTAATTTTAAAAACCTGTTAAAAGATATTGCTGGAAGGTTTTGCCTCAAGGGATGTGTAATAGTCCTACTTTATGTAAAAAAATTGTGGGTCAAGTGATAGCTCCTATAAGAAATAACTTTCCTGATGCATATATTATTCATTTTATGGATGATATATTATTGGCTCATGCTAATCCAGAAGTACTTTCAGAAAATTTTACTCAGTTAGAGGCTTCACTTACAGCAATGGGTTTTTGTATTGCTCCTCAAAAGATACAAAAGATGCCTCCCTTTCAATATTTGGGTCAAATAATTCAAGGATATACAATATGTCCACAAAATCTACACATAAAAGTTAAGAAGTTACATACCCTTAATGATTTTCAAAAACTATTAGGAGATATCAATTGGCTGAGGCCATCCTTAAAACTAACTACTTCTGATTTAAATCCTTTATTCCAGATATTACAAAGAGATCCTTCTCCAACCTCTCCTCATCAGCTGACAATAGAGGCTAGAGCAGCTTTAAAAAAGGTTGAAAGTGTAATTAAAAATGCACAGCTTACCAGAATTAATCCTCAAGAGCTAGTATATTTATTAATATTTCCAACTGCTCATGCCCCTACAGGAGCCATATGGCAAAGATTGGAAGTCATTGAGTGGATTCATTTAGCCCACTCTCCCCAAAAGACATTAATTCCTTTTTATGACTCTATTGCTCAATTAGTAATTAAAGGTAGAACAAGAGTTTTACAATTAATTGGATCTGAACCTGATACTATAATTATTCCATTTTCTATTCAACAAAATAATTGGCTTTTTCAAGCTTCAAGTTTATGGCAAATAGCTTTTGCTGATTTTCCTGGTCAGATAGAAAGTCTTTACACTCATGATAAAATTATTCAATTTGCATTAATAACACTGCTTATTTTTCCAAAAATTGTACATGCCCAGCCCATAGATGGGGTCCTAACGGTGTTCACTGATGGCTCAAGTTCAGGTAAAGCAGGTTTTTATAGCCATGTTCACACAGAGGTGATACAAACCTCATATAGTTCTGCCCAAAGAGCAGAGTTACAAGCTCTCATTTGTGCCTTAAATTACTTTACAAATGAGCCTATTAATATTTATTCTGATAGCTTATATGCAGTCAGAGTTTCCAAAAATATTGAAACTTCAGTTATTGGATATACCTCATCACAAGAGCTATTTAAATTATTTCATTATCTACAAAAGATGGTGCAAATGTGAAAACACCCATGTTTCGTAGAACACATACGGGCTCACACTAATCTTCCAGGACCTTTAACTTCAGGTAATGACAAAATTGATAAATTGGTAGCCATTTGTCAACAGATGTCTCCATATGATTGTGCACAAGCTTCAGATTCTTTACATAATCAAAATGCTTCTAGCTTATGTAAAAAAATTAATATTACCAGAGAACAAGCTCATCAAATTGTAAGTCACTGCCCTAAGTGTGTTGTTAACACTCCATCTCAGCCATCAGGGGTAAATCCCCATGGATTAAAACCAAATCAAATATGGCAAATGGATGTAACTCATATTCCTCAATTTGGAAACAATATTATGTACATGTAATAGTTGATACATATTCCAGATTTATTTTTGCCATAGCACATACAAAGGAAAATACTCAACATGTAATTTCTCACTGTCTAGCAGCCTTTGCTGTGTTAGGTTGCCCTTTACAGATTAAAACAGATAATGCACCAGCTTATGTGAGCTCTTCTTTTCAACAATTTTACCAAGAGTTTCAAATTGACCACAAAACAGGAATTCCTTATAACCTCCAAGGTCAAGCCATTGTGGAACGAGAGCTGCAATTACAAAAATTAAAAGGGGGGAATAGGTTTATGACTCCCCAAAATAGCCTCAACCATGCCTTGTTTTTTTAAAATTGTTTAAATTGTGACACAGAATGTCACACTGCAGCTGAGAGACATATGTCTTCTGCCACAACTGGCCCTTTAGGCAGAGTTTTGTGGAAAGACTTATAGACTGATCAATGGAAAGGCCCAGATCCAGTGATTATGTGGGGCAGAGGTCATGCTTGTATTTTTCCAGAAGGTACTTTCCATCCTATCTGGGTGCCTGAATGCGCAATCAGACATGGAAGAGATAGAGCCGGGATTCAAGTGACTGAAAATCGACCTGGAGAAGCCTCCACTCAAAAGGAAGAGACATTGAAGAAGAATAA
The DNA here is from genome assembly GCF_047511675.1 of Marmota flaviventris. Taxonomy (NCBI): domain Eukaryota; kingdom Metazoa; phylum Chordata; class Mammalia; order Rodentia; family Sciuridae; genus Marmota; species Marmota flaviventris. Next base: position 9,237,720 of record NC_092506.1, on the reverse strand, counting down.
AGAGGAACCAACATGACCCAGCTGAAAAGCTGATCTCATGGGAAAATGTGAAGGAGCTGACAACACACACTTCGTGAATAATTTGACTCTAGAAGAAATAAGACCCCATTGATGATGGTAGCTACAGTGATTGCCCTGCTGGGCTATCAGGTAAAAGGGAGTTGAGCAGACACTTACTGGACATATTTGCCAGATCCACTCCTGGTACATCCAGCTGTGTGGACTGGAGAATCTATTCCAGTGATTACTAATGGCTCATTCATGATGGGAGGAATTACAGATACTCATACTACTCCCAATCATGTGACTAGATTTAATTATTCTGGCTACAGTGCCCAATTGCCTTTGTGTTGGTCCTCTGATAAACATGCTGGCTATCTGAGAGTATCATTTGAGGAAAAGACAGCACTTGGGAAACCTAGACTGATTAATCATACCATTTATGGAGACTTAAAACATTATACTAGATCAGTGATCAAAATGGGACTTTCCTATAACAAACCAGTCATTTCTGCAAAATCTCCATGAATACCTCATTGTCCTAATAGTTCTACAATTGAGATTGGCACCTTTCCTAGATGGATAGATTGTGTAAATACTTTTCAAGTATCCACATCTTCCCATAAGATCAGTTTTCCAGTACAACCTAAGGTGTCTAAAGATAGTGGTTATATTTTAGACTGGTCTCCAAAAATTGATAAAAGACAATTATAGAAAAGTTCTGCTATGACATCTGCAGGATTTGTTAGCAATATTTTGACTTACAGTGAGGGTGGTATTCAAAAAGATGTTTGGCCCTTAATTGTTGCCTCGAAATTCTTATATTTTACAGACAAGCCTTTACCAAAATTTGTTGGCAAGAGCTGTAAGGAAGGATCTTGCTATGGCTTATGAGCTTGTGTCCAATGTCTTTACATTTTAATAATTGGAAATGTAAAAGTTAAATGGATAGATGACAGATATGTTGTAACATGTAACAAATGTAACCTAACAAATTGTATTACTGGATATAATAGAAGAAAAGGAGTGCTGGTACTTCATCAGCCCTCTTTTGTTTTATTTCCTGCTAATATTTCAGAGCCATGGTATGTTGATGCTGGTTTTCAAGTCTTACAGTAAATTCATACCCAGCTAGTAATACCTAGACATGCCATTGTAATTATAATTGTGGGAGTTATGGCCTTGGTTTCTTTCATTGCATCCACCATCACAGCTTTGATAACTTTATCTCAAAATATTCAACATGAAAAATCTCTTAATAATTTATCCCAAAATACTTCCAAGGCTCTGTGCAATCAAGTAAATATTGATGAAAGGATTGAGACTAAGTTAAACACCTTAGAGGTGACTGTTATAACTATAGGTAATGAACTTTCAGCTTTAAAGTTTAAAGAAGGCTTAAATGCCATGCAAGTTATGTGTGTGTTACAACTGCCAAGTACAATGCTTCTCTCTGGGATTGGGAGAAGGTTAAGAACCATTTGTTGGGTATTTGGCAAAATAATAATAATATCTTGGATCTTTTGGAACTCCATCATCATATCCAAGATATTCAAAATAATAGAGCTGATTTTTCGGATCCTTCGTCTTTAGCTAATTAAATATTAAAGGAATTAAATGGATTTAACCCTGGAAATATTCTTAAACACTCAGCCTGGTACATTATTAGATTGTTCTCTTTGCTGTTAATTCTTTTTTGTGTTGTAATTATAGGATGGCGAGTCTTCAGAGCAAGAGTGCAGAGACTCGAGAGAGTAAATCATCGCTTGCTTTTTAAAAGAAAAAAGGGGAAATATGGGGGAGGCCATCCTCACATGTGATTTGAGTTACCTCCCTGGCTGGGTGAAAGGTGCTTAGACACAGGTGTGTCAGAGCTTTCCCCACCCTTCTCCAGGTCCAAGGGCTTGTCCGTGCAGAGGCGTCTCTGGCCACTGCCCCGAAAACCCAATCATCGTCCCTGACTTTGGGATGCTGACCCCCTTAACCTTTATTGGATGGAATTTCCCCTGGAATTTTTGTTCCCCAATAAAAGTCCACTCCCTGGCATGTTCTTTCTCTCTTGCTAGCCTCTTCAGTAAACCTTGCTACCACATTAGGTGGTTGGAGGCTGGAGCTAGGAAGAGCCATCCTGGAGCTGGTTTTAAAGGTAATTAGAGTCTTGTCTCTTTAATTTAAAACTCCCTAGCATTTTCTCATGAATTGAACCTTATTTAATGAAGCCAGCACTTGACACTTGGCAGAATATATTTTACTGTCATGTTTATATTGTGTAGAAGAGTATATGACTCATTTGTTGCACAATAAATATTTGTTGAATTGCTAAGTAAATGGATGGAATTAAAATAATAATTTTAATGCTATCTTTTGCATGCTCAATTACTCTTTGTCTTACTGGCTTTATGATTTTGCTTAAAATGGATCATGATTTACTTAAATAGTGAGCAATGAAGTAGTATACAATTAGTGTATTTCCATCAATGAATTGCAATATCTATGTCCAAATACTTGATATATTTTTTCATTGTCTTCTTTCTACAGTGAATCCATGGAGAACCAGGACAGAGATGTAAGAGCTCATTCAGCATTCTCATTCAGACCCTTTAGTCACCCCAGAGGCCCAGGAACATAGCCTAACATGATTATGAGGTCATTTCATTTCATCCCAGGTCCCCCTTCCAGATCACCTCTATGGTCAGGGTCTCTTCAGTATTCTTTTTTCCATTTATGTGTGCAACTCTTCTAAGTTCCTTTACACCCTTTTCTAGCTGATTTCTGACAATCAGCCACCGGAAGGACTCCACCAGCTTCCTGATTAAAGAAGATAAGGAAGGTACAGTAAATATTCAACTACTTAATTTTCACACAACCTTGAGATTCATTTGCCTTTCCATTTATTATTACTTTATTATTGTAGCAGTGTAATTTCTAACCAAATCTTCCTTTTCCACTGGACTTGTCTTTCACTAAGATGAGGGACATATCTGGCCACTAATGTGTGAAAATAATTATAGAGATCAGTAAACAAGGATCAAAAGGTATAAATCATCCATTTCCATTTCAATTTTTTATATATAATTCACACATTATAATGTTTTTGTAGGACCCAAGTCAGTGACCATCATACTTAATGGTGAAAGACTAAAAGATATTTCTCAGAGATCAGAAACAAGGCAAGCATGCCCACTTTCACGACTTATTTTCAACATAGTACTGAGAGTTATAGGTGGATTAATTAGGCAAGAAAAAGAAATAAAAGACATCTATATTAAAAAAAGGAGAAAGTAAAACTATCTGTTTGCAGATGGTATGGTCTTCCATGTAAAAAATCCTGAAGATTCCAGAAAAAAAAAAAGATATGTTAGCTAATGAATAGAAAATGCAGCCAAATAGCACAATACAAACTCAACATAGAAGGTTAGTGGTGTTTATATACACTAATAATGAAGAACATGAAGAGATAATTATAAAATAATTCCATTTATAATGTCAACAATCAGAATAAATGGTTAAAAATTAACCAAGGACTTATAAAATAAAAACTGCAAAAAAATTGCTGAAGGAAAAAAGAGAACGAAAATTTAAAATCAATAGATACACATCTCATGTTCAAACCATGAGCTGTGAGGCTGGCCTTCTATGGAATAAGGCCTATGAAACCAAGCACTCAAATAAACTTTTCCTCCTCTACAATTGTTCTGGTTGGTCTTTAAATAACAGTGGGGAAAAAACTGAATAAAATAACATTCATCATTGGTAGGACTGCAAATTGGTAAAAATCACTTTGGAAAGCAGTATGGAGATTTCTCGAAAAACTAGAAATGGAACCACCACATGACTCAGCAGTTCCAGACTTAGGAAATTTATGCCAAAACCCCCAAATCTGTATACTCTAGTGATACACGAATTTCAATGTTTGTAAGTGTGCAATTCACAATAGCCAAGTTATAAAACCATTGTTAGTGTCAATCAACAGATGAACAGATAAAGAAAATATGGTATATACACACATAGACTTTTATTCAGCCATAAAGAAGAATGAAATTATGTTATTTGCTGGTAAATGAATGGAACTGGAAAGCATAATGCTAAGTGAAATAAGCCAGACTCAGAAAGTCAAAGATTGAATATTTTCTTTCATATGTGGAATGTAGAGAAGAACAAATGGATAAAATAAAAGGAGCTCATGAGACTAGAAGGGAGAACAGTATAGCAGAGAAAGGCAGAAAAGGATGAGGGAGGAAAGGATGCCAAGGAGAGGTGCTGGCATTGAAATTAACCAAACTGTGCTATGTGCATGTATAAACAAATCACAATGAACTCCATGTTTATATATGATCATTGTGCACCAATTAAGAAAATAAATATATAGAAGAGAGACCATAAGGAAGACAATCAGAGGAAGTGAGAGGGCAGGCAAAAGGGAGGTAAGGGAAAATGAGATATAGGAAATTATAGTATATGCATTTATGAGTATGTCACAATGATCCTCACTATTATGCATTATTATACTGCCCTCATAAAAGTATAATAAATGTTTGATTTTTTAAATATTTAGTTTTTAGTTTTAGGTGGACACAATATCTTTATTTTATTTTTATGTGGTGTTGAGAATTGAACCCAGTGCCTCACACATGCTAGGCGAGCATGCTACCACTTGAGCCACATCCCCAGCTGTGACTTTTTTCTATTACAATTATTTCATGACAATTTTCTGCCTATTATACAAAAATGGTGACATATAGTGCCAACCTCCACTTAAATTGCCATCCTATTTCCTCACCTTGGATGGCACAAAGGGTGTTAATGGGGACCAGTATTGGGACCAAAAACATACCCAGTGACATAGCTCTTCTGTTATCACCTTGGCCTCTCTTGTAAATAATTTGGAGATTGTTCATACCTGGAGGGATAGAGGAGGACAAGCAAGGGTATAGACACAGCCAGGTGCAGTGTGTACCAGCTTCCAATGGCAAAAGCCAGTCCTCCGAGGAACATTTGCCCAATATTGTAGGAAGACATCATCAGGACTATTCCCACAGACTTCCTTTGGGATATTGTCCATTCCGACACTGGAAGAAAATATGTACATAATTGTCATTCCAGGCAAAGGGTAATTTCACAGTCAATTCAGGCATGGAGAAAATGAAAGTTTCAAATTATTGACTTACTAAGACAAAAAGAATTTATCATAATAGTCGCGACACTCAACCCAGCCCAGAAGCGTAATATGCAGTAAATGAGGAAGGTGGGGGCAAAGGCTGCAGCGGTGTCAACGATGCCCAGCTGGAGTAAGCACCACAGGTACACCACCTTCCGCCCAAACCTAAGGAAGATCAGAACAGGTAAGCTTATTTCAGAACAAAAACAATATGTGGAAAACAAGAAAAGATAAAATAACTTGAGATTTAGGGTAAAATGTTTAACAAGTAGGACATTGTACTGTGATCTAGCAGAATCACAATACTAGTCAACAACAAAAATCACAGATGTAAGCATCCCTGCTAATCTGAGAGTGATGCCAGAATGTGCAGCAAAGCACATGGTAGAGGACTTTGATGCCATGTGGAACCATATCAAGAAAAGTAATAAAGAGATTAGACAAAAAAGATACATCTTATATAGACTTGAAAACTATCATACTCAAAACATTACATATTTCATATCATGTAGAAAGAGAAATAGTAAACACATGAGATATTTCTCTGTCATGATGGATGGGAATGGAGATTAATGGGAATTCATGAATATGAATGGGAATACACAAGGAAAAGGGTCTTTGCCCAAACCAATAAAGACATTGTAGATGAGAAGAATGACAAGACAGTATCCTCGAGTAAAATGAAGAAAAGTATAGATGGATACTGAACTGTACATAATAAATAAATTTGTATGTATTTGAAATCTGAAGAAGAAACATGTCAGGACTGGAAAACTTGCCTGATCACCTGAGACCTGTTCAGTTACAGTGATGTAAAATGGTGCACATGGTGTGTTATTGCTTTAGGCAGGTTTAAACTACTTTGTATCACTGTGCTGTATTGATTTTTTTCCTATCCTCACTCCTCTAACTAAATAAATATTTGTGTGATAGAAAATTTCAAGATATTCATAGCCTGGAACTCTTCTATGACCCAAATGTACGTGTACAACTAGATACCTGAATCTACATGTATATGTCCATTATGGTTTAGATGTGAACAAATGTGAGCTGTTCCCAAAAAGATTTTTTTTTTGATGGATACAATACCTTTATTTTATTTATTTATGTGGTGCTGTCTTAGTTTTTTAAAATTATAATTATTAACATATTTATCATTAAAGCTATTGAGATGTACTATGATATTTCCATACAGATATATATTGTGTATTAATCATGTCCATCCATTTCTTTAATTCCCTCCCTTTCCTGTTTCTGCTCCCCTGGCCCACTTCCTAGTCTATAATAGTTCATCTTCTGCTTTCAGATCATCTTTTTTCTTTTTAGTTTCCACATCAATGATACATAGGAATGACTTCTTTTTTCTCACATTTTTAATTGGTGCATTATATTTGTATATACTGATGGAATTTGTTGTTAATATTCGTACATGCACACAATATAACGATATAATTTGGCCAATAGCACTCCCCAGTGCTTTACTCCTCCAAACCGTTGGTCCCTTTCCTCTATTGATCTCTCTATAATTTCCATGAGATCCACCCCATTTTTTTCTTTTTTCCTTTATAGCTTCTGCATATAAGAGAAGATGTACAACCTTCAACCTTCTGAATTTGACTTATTTTGCTTAATGTAGTGGTCTCTAGTTCCATCCATTTTCTGGTGGTTGACTCAATTTCATTTTTTTTATGGTTGAATAAAGCTCCATTGTGTATGTGTATGTATATATATATATATATATATATATATATATATATATATATATATATATATATATATATATCACATTTTCTTTATCCATTCATCCATTAATGGACACCTAGGCTGGTTTCATAGTTTGGCTATTGTGTTGCTGTAAACCTGGGTATACATATGTCTCTGTAGGAAGATGGCTAATTCTTCCTGCAGGATAAATACTGAGGAGTGGTATAGTTGGATCATATAGTGATTCCATTCTTACTCTTTGAGGAGCCTCCATACTGATTTCCATAGCAATTATACTAATTTATGGTCCCACAAACAGTGTAAAAGTGTTCCTTTTTCTCCATGTTCTCTCCAACTTTTATCATTATTTGTATTCTCAATGACTGCCATTCTGACTGATGTGAAATGAAATCTCAGTGTAGCTTTGATTTGCAGTTTCTAATTGCTAATGATGTTGAACTTTTTTTTCATTTATTTGTTGGCCATTTGTATTTATTTTGAGAATTGTCTGCTTACTTCATTTTCTCATTTACTAGTTGGGTTATTTGATTTTTTTGGTGTAAAGTTTTCTGAGTCCTTTATATATTCTAAATATGAATCCTCTGTCAAAAAAGTAGCTAGTAAAGATTTTCTTCTATTCTGTAGGGTTTTGCTTCACATTTCTAATTCTTTCCTTTTATGTACAGAATTTTTAAATTTGATGCCATCCAATTTTTAACTCTTGGCATTATTACATGAGCTTTAAGGATTCTACTGAGAAAGTTCTTGCCTTTGTCTATGTATTAGATTGTTGACCTTATGTTTTCTTCCAGGAGTTGCATAGTTTCTGATATAATTCTTAGATCTTTGATCCATTTTGAGTTGATTTTTTTGTGCAGGGTGAAAGTTAAGGGTCTAGTTTCATTCTTCTACATATGGATAACCAGTTGTCTCAGCACCATTTGTTAAAAAGTCTGTCTTTTCGCCAATGTTTGATTTTGGCACTTTTTTTTATTAGTTGTTCAAAACATTACAAAGCTCTTGACATATCATATTTCATACATTTGATTCAAGCAGATTATGAACTCCCATTTTTACTCAGTATACATATTGCAGATTCACATCGGTTACACATTCACTTTTTTACATACTGCCATACTAGTGTCTGTTGTATTCTGCTGCCCTTCTTATCCTCTACTAACCCCCCTCCCCTCCCCTCCCCTTCCTCCCCTCCCATCTTCTCTCTCTACCACATCTACTGTAATTCATTTCTCTCTCTTGTTTTTTTCCCCTTTCCCCTCAATTCCTCTTATATATAATTTTGTATAACAATGAGAGTCTCCTTCCTTTACCATGCAATTTTGCTTCTCTCTCTCTTTCCCTCCCCCCTCTCATCCCTGTTTAATGGCGATCTTCTTCTCATGTTCTTCCTCCCTATTCTATTCTTAGTTGATCTCCTTATATCAAAGATGACATTTGGCATTTGTTTTTTAGAGACTGGCTAGCTTCACTTAGCATAATCTGCTTTAGTGCCATCCATTTCCCTGCAAATTCCATGATTTTGTCATTTTTTTAGTGCAGAGTAATACTCCATTTTGTATAAATGCCACATTTTTTATCCATTCATCTATTGAAGGGCATCTAGGTTGGTTCCACAGTCTTGCTATTGTGAATTGTGCTGCTATGAACATCGTTGTAGCAGTATCCCTATAGTACACTCTTTTAAGGTCTTTAGGGAATAGTCCAAGAAGGGGAATAGCTGAGTCAAATGGTGGTTCCATTCCCAGCTTTCCAAGGAATCTCCATACTGCTTTCCAAATTGGCCACACCAATTTGCAGCCCCACCAGCAATGTACAAGTGTACCCTTTTCCCCACATCCTCGCCAGCACTTGTTGTTGTTTGACTTCATAATGGCTGCCAATCTTTCTGGAGTGAGATGGTATCTTAGGGTGGTTTTGATTTGCATTTCTCTGACTGCTAGAAATGGTGAGCATTTTTTCATGTACTTGTTGATTGATTGTATGTCCTCCTCTGAGAAGTGTCTGTTCAGGCCCTTGGCCCATTTGTTGATTGGGTTATTTATTTTCTTATTGTTTAATTTTTTGAGTTCTTTATATACTCCTGATATTAGGGCTCTATCTGAAGTGTGAGAAGTAAAAATTTGTTCCCAGGATGTAGGCTCCCTGTTTACCTCTCTTATTGTTTCTCTTGCTGGGAAAAAAACTTTTTAGTTTAAGTAAGTCCCATTTGTTGATTCTTGTTATTAACTCTTGTGCTATGGGTGTCCTATTAAGGAATTTGGAGCCCAACCCCACAATCTGTAGATCAGAGCCAACTTTTTCTTCTATCAGATGCAGATCTCTGATTTGATATCAAGCTCCTTGGTCCATTTTTGAGTTAACTTTTGTATGTGGTGAGAGAAGGGGATTCAGTTTCATTTTGTTGCATATGGATTTCCAGTTTTCCCAGCACCATTTGTTGAAGATGCTATCCTTCCTCCATTGCATGCTTTTATCCCCTTTATCAAATATAAGATAGTTGTAACTTTGTGGATTAGTCTCTGTGTCCTCTATTCTGTACCATTGGTCCACCCACCTGTTTTGGTCCCAGTACCATGCTGTTTTTGTTACTATTGCTCTGTAGTATAGTTTGAAATCTGGTATCGCTATGCCGCCTGATTCACACTTCCTGCTTAGAGTTACTTTTGCTATTCTGGGTCTTTTATTTTTCCATATGAATTTCATGATTGCTTTATCTATTTCTACAAGAAATGCCATTGGGATTTTGATTGGCATTGCATTATACCTATAGAGAACTTTTGGTAATATCGCCATTTTGATGATGTTAGTTCTACCTATCCATGAACAGGGTATATTTTTCCATCTTCTAAGATCTTATTCTATTTCTCTCTTTAGGGCTCTGTAGTTTTCATTGTATAAATCTTTCACCTCTTTTGTTAGGTTGATTCCCAAGTATTTTGTGTTTTTTTTTTTGAGGATATTGTGAATGGGGTGTTTTTCCTCATTTCTATTTCAGAAGTTTTGTCACTGATATACAGAAATACCTTTGATTTATGCATGTTGATTTTATATCCTGACACTTCGCTGAATTCATTTATTTTTTCTAGTAGTTTCTTTGTAGACCCTTTTGGGTCTGCTAGGTATAGAATCATGTCACCGCAAATAGTGATAATTTAAGTTCTTCTTTTCCTATTTTTATGCCTTTAATTTCTTTTGTCTGTCTAATTGCTCTGGCTAGTGTTTCGGGAACTATATTGAATAGAAGTGGTGATAGAGGGCATCCCTGTCTTGTTCCAGATTTTAGAGGGAATGCCTTCAATTTTTCTCCATTCAGAATGATGCTAGCCTGAGGATTAGCATAGATAGCTTTTACAATGTTGAGGTAAGTTCCTGTTATCCCTAGTTTTTCTAATGTTTTGAACATAAAGGAATGCTGTACTTTGTCTAATGCTTTTTCTGCATCTATTGAGATGATCATATTGTTCTTATCTTTAAGTCTATTGATGGGGTGAATAACATTTATTGATTTCTGTATATTGAACCATCCTTGCATCCCAGGAATGAATCCTACTTGATCATGGTGCACAATTTTTTTGATGTGTTTTTATATCCAATTCGCCAGAATTATATTGAGGATTTTTGCATCTAGGTTCCTCAGAGATATTGGTCTGTAGTTTTCTTTCTTTGAGGTGTCTTTGTCTGGTTTTGGAATCAGGGTGATGTTGGCCTCATTGAATGAATTTGGAAGAGCTCACTCTTTTTCTATTTCCTGAAATAACTTGAAAAGTATTTGTATTAATTCTTCTTTAAAGGTTGTGTAAAACTCCACTGTGTACCCATCCGGTACTGGGCTTTTCTTGGTTGGTAGTCTTTTGATGGCTTCTTCTATTTCATCCATTGATATTAGTCTGTTCAAATTGTGTGTATCCTCCTGACTGAGTCTTGGCAAATCATGTGACTTAAGGAATTTATTGATGTCTTCACTATCTTCTATTTTATTCAATATAGGGTTTCAAAATAATTTCTAATTATCTTCTGTATTTCTGTAGCATCTGTTGTGATATTGCCTTTTTCATCCCATATGTTAGTAATTTGAGTTCTCTCTATTCTTCTCTTCGTTATCATGGCTAAGGGTCTGTCAATCTTATTTATTTTTTCGAAGAACCAACTTTTAGTTTTGTCAATTTTTAAAATAGTTTCTTTTGTTTCAATTTCATTGATTTCCACTCTGATTTTAATTATTTCTTGTCTTCTGCTACATTTGCTGTTGTTTTGCTCTTCCTTTTCTAGGGCTTTGAGATGAAGTGTGAGCTCACTTATTTGTTGGTTTTTTCTTTTTTTGAGGAATGACCTCCAGGCGATGAATTTCCCTCTTAAAACTGCTTTCATTGTGTCGCATAGATTCCGATATGTTGTGTCTGTATTTTCATTTATCTCTAAGAATTTTTTGATTTCCTCCTTTATGTCTTCTGTAAACCATTGATCATTCAGTAACATATTGTTCATTTTCCATGTGATGTAGGATTTTTCCTTCCTTCTTTTATCATTGATTTCCAGTTTCATTCCATTATGATCAGATAAGATGCATGGTATTATCTCCACCCCTTTATATTTACTGAGGGTTGCCCTATGGCATAATATATGGTCTATTTTTGAGAAGGATCCATGTGCTACAGAGAAAAAAGTATATCCACTAGATGATGGTTGATATATTCTATATATGTCAGTTAAGTCTAGGTATTGATTGTGATATTGAGTTCTATAGTTTCTTTATTCAACTTTTGTTTGTAGGATCTGTCCAATGGTGAGAGAGGTGTGTTGAAGTCACCCATAATTATTGTGTTGTGGTCTATTTGATTCTTGAACTTGAGGAGAGTTTGTTGTATGAACGTCGCAGCACACTTATTTGGTGCATAAATATTGATAATTGTTATGACTTGTTGGTGAATGGTTCCTTTTAACAGTATATAATGTCCTTCCTTATCCCTTTGATTAACTTAGTCTTGAAGTCAATTTTATTCAATATGAGGATGGCCACCCCTTCTTGCTTACGAGGACCGTGTGTATGGTATGTTTTTTCCCAACCTTTCACCTTCAGCCTGTGTACGTCTTTTCCAAACAGATGTGTCTCCTGGAGGCAGCATATTGTTGGATTTGTTTTTTTAATTCATGTTACCAGCCTATGTCGCTTTATTGGTGAGTTTAAGCCATTAACGTTTAGAGTTACTATTTACATATGGTTTGTACTTCCAGCCATGTTTGATTATTTATCTTTTTTTTTAATTTGGTTTGTTTCTCCATGATTAGGTTTCCCCCTGCCCTCTGGCTTTACTGAGGTACTTCCCACTATTGGTTTTGGTTATTGTTTTTCATTTCTTCCTCGTGTAGTGTTTTGCTCAAGATGCTTCGCAGTGCTGGTTTTCTGGCTGCAAATTCTTTTAACTTTTGTTTATCTTGAAAGATTTGTATTTCGTTGTCATACCTGAAGCTTAATTTTGCTGGATACAAAATTCTTGGTTGGCATCCATTGTCTTTCAGTGTTTGAAATACGTTCTTCCAGGATCTTCTCGCTCTCAGCGTCTGTGATGAAAAATCCATTCTTAACCTTATTGGTTTACCCCTGAGTGTAATCTGCCTCCTTTCTCTTGTAGCTTTTAATATTTTCTCTTTGTTCTGTATATTGAATATCTTCATAACAATGTGTCTTGGCATTGGTCTACTGTGATTTTATATCTCGGTGTCCTATATGCCTCTACAATTTGTACATCCGTTTCCTTTTTTATTTCTGGAAAGTTTTCTATAATTATTTCATTCAGCAGGTTGTTCATTCCCTTGGTTTGAACCTCTATACCTTCCTCTATCCCAATGACTCTTAAGTTTGGTTTTTTTATGTTATCCCATATATCTTGGATGTTTTTCTCATGATTTTTTACCAGCCTTTCTGAGTTGGCTAGACTGTTTTCAAGATGATATATTTTGTCTTCATTATCTGACATTCTGGCTTCTACTTGCTGCACTCTGTTAGTGATACTCTCATTTGAGTTTATAATTTGGTTTATAGTTTCCTTCATTTCTAGAATTATTGTTTGATTTTTTTATAATCTCTATCTCCTGATAAAGATGCTTATTTGCTTCTTTTATCTGTTTATGTAATTCATTTTCAATGTGTTCTTTCATTGTTTGAATTTGCTGTCTCATATCCTCTTTAAGATTCCATTCCATCTGTCTAAGGTTTTTCTTGAGTTCTTTATTTGACCATTTTTCTAATGCCTCTAGGTCCTCCTGAATATTTAGGCTGCACTGCATTGTTTGTACTCCTTTTCCTCCTTGCTTTTTCATGCTGCTCATGTTACTTCTTGTTCTGTTTGACTGCTGAGTTACTGTTTACTCCTATAAATTTATTTGGTTTTGTGTGTCTCTGGCTTCTCTCTTTTGTGATGGGAGACTATGACTAGAGACGATGAGTTTTGTTGCACTTTAATGCAGATTCATTCAATTCCTAAACTGTGTACGGATTCTGATGGCATATAGCGGTCTACAGTTTGGTCTTGGGACTTTTATTTAGGTCAAATGATGTGATGGTATTGAGGGTGGTATCTCTTGGCAACCTTGGAGGGTTGCTCTACTGACAACGGATATTAACAGGAGAATGGTCTGGAGTATTTGGGGGTAGCTAGGGACTTGGTAGCACTATATAACACCTCAGAACTTTGACCTATACATATTTAGTAAATTACACGTAAACAGCATCGTGATGCTTGGGAGGAAAGGTATTAGAAGGGAAGGGAAGAAGTCACTAAAGAGAATGAGAGTAAACAGGTAGAATTCAAGAAGGGGAAATAAGGAAATTGAAAAGAAATGAAAAGACAAAAGAAAAAAGTAGAAAAGAAAAAAATTTAAAAAAAATAATCAAAAAAAATAAAAATAAAAAATAAAAAATAATTTTTTTAAATTAAAAAAATGCAGTCTTAGAGTTTGATTAACTTCTCTCCAAATAGGTGGAGCTGTGCCCACTGGGCCAAGCTTCTCCTCTCAATACACAGGAACCAATCACTGTGCAGCAGCTCCTCCTCCCCGACTGGGCGGGTCTCCAATACTGAGTGCCTAGGGCCTTTTCTTGTGTCTAGTCACTTCCCCACTTTTCCTCCAGCCAGGCCCCACTCACCGGTGATGCTCACCACAATACTGGCTACATGCCAGGTCTGCTGCTCCCTGGAGCCCTATTTTCTTGAATGATTGGGCACAATCTCCCTATTTGCCATTCCCTCAGACCCTAAGTTTGTGGAGCTTGGGGCTGAGAACCCTCAGCGTATTTTGCTTGCCTTCCGGTAGCCATGCGCCCAGTAGCTGGTGCAAGAGACCTCAGTTGTCAGCACTGGTGGGAGCGGTAGCCTGGGGTCCCCCGCCGCGGGTCCCGCGCCACTCCTGATTCCCTCGGTCTGACCTTCGCGCTCACGGGAGAGCTGGGAGGGGCCCTTGAGGTTTCCCCGCTGTGTGGAGAGGGAAGGCTAGGGGGTTACACACCTGCCGCCGCGGGTTTCAATGAGGTTATCTCCTCCGCCACATTCTTGTGACATCAGTTTTCTGCCATGGTGGTATCCCATGCAAATGGTGACAGTTCGTTCCCTTTGCTGGGTGACCGATGCAACGGGTGGGTCCTGACTGGCTCTCCCAAGCCCTGTCTCAATCCTGTGGCCACTGCCTATGAAGGCTCGGTTGGTATTTACCTCCGCAGGTTCAGAAGGGCCGACCAGTTGTTTCAGCAGGATCGTTTAGCGCTGAGTCACAGTGGTTTGTCTTCGAGATGCAGGCAAACGGGAGCTTGAATTCAGCCGATCTGGGCTCCGTGTGTGTTCTGAGAGGTGCAAACTGTTCGCCCCAGATCCACATCAGCTCAGCATTGCCTAGTAATCCTGAGCAAACAGCATTTAGATGGTTTAAGACTCCCTATGCCCGCACAGCTGAAGAGGTCAGAGACTTGATCTCTCCGTGCCCACCGCCATGTATTGTTCCCAAAAAGTTGATGTGCGTGAGACAATCCAAGAAATTTCAGAGGTGAAATGATTGGGTTATGAGAATATTAACTAATTGGTGCATAAATCCAGTTGAATGGATTAACTGGGTGGTAACTATAGTTGAGTAGCATGTGGTTAGAAGAGATAGGTCACTGGTGGTATGCCTTTGGAGATTATATTTTGTCTTGGTGAGGAGAGTGTTTTCTATGTCTCTCTCTCTCTCTCTCTCTCTCTCTCTCTCTCTCTCTCTCTCTCTCTCTCTCCCTCTCTCCCTCTCTCTCTCCCCCTCCCTCTTTTGTGCCATGTTCCTGGCTCATACTTTCCTCCACCATATTCTTCCACCATGATACTTCAAGGAATGGAGTCAGCCACCTATGGACTGAGAACTCTGAAACTGTGAGCCCTAAGAGCCTCTAAATTTGTTTTTGTTGGGTATTTTAGTCACAGCACCAAAAAAGCTGACTGAAACAATGCCAAATAGCCTCCACTCAGCAAGTCAAAAACAGACTTCTTGATTTTCTCCACCACATTTCTCCACTTCTTCTCTAATTGTCTTCCATCTTCTATAGTGGCATTAAGTCTGGAGTCTAGTCATATTTTGGGGTTAGAAGCTTATATCCTCTTTGATTCTTCCATTTCTCTCACTAGCAGCTCTATAATAATGGAAAATAATCTTTTTTTTTTTTTGATTTACTAACTTTTAATTATTTTTTTTTAATTTTTTATTGTTGGCTGTTCAAAACATTACATAGTACTTGATATATCATATTTCACAATTTGATTCAAGTGGGTTATGAGTTCCCATTTTTACCCCATATACAGATTGCAGAATCACATCAGTTACACATCCATTGATTTACATATTGCCATACTAGTGTCTGTTGTATTCTGCTGCCTTTCCTATCCTCTACTATCCCCCCTCCCCTCCCCTCCCCTCCCCTCTTCTCTCTCTGCCCCCTCTACTGACATTCGTTTGTCCCCCTTGTATTATTTTTCCCCTTCCCCTCACTTCCTCTTGTATGTACTTTTGTATAACTCTGAGGGTCTCCTTCCATTTCCATGCATTTTCCCTTCTCTCTCCCTTTCCCTCCCACCTCTCATCCCTGTTTAATGTTAATCTTCTTCTCATGCTCTTCGACCCTACTCTGTTCTTAGTTACTCTCCTATATCAAAGAAGACATTTGGCATTTGTTTTTTAGGGATTGGCTAGCTTCACTTAGCATAATCTGCTCTAATGCCATCCATTTCCCTGTAAATTCTATGATTTTGTCATTTTTTAATGCAGAGTAATACTCCATTGTGTATAAATGCCACATTTTTTTTATCCATTCATCCATTGAAGGGCATCTAGGTTGGTTCCACAGTCTAGCTATTGTGAATTGTGCTGCTATGAACATCGATGTAGCAGTGTCCCTGTAGCAGGCTCTTTTTAGGTCTTTAGGGAATAGACCGAGAAGGGGAATAGCTGAGTCAAATGGTGGCTCCATTCCCAGCTTTCCAAGAAATCTCCATACTGCTTTCCAAATTGGCTGCACCAATTTGCAGTCCCACCAGCAATGTACAAGTGTACCCTTTTCCCCACATCCTCACCAGCACTTGTTGTTGTTTGACTTCATAATGGCTGCCAATCTAACTGGAGTGAGATGGTATCTTAGGGTGGTTTTGATTTGCATTTCTCTGACTGCTAGAGATGGTGAGCATTTTTTCATGTACTTGTTGATTGATTGTATGTCCTCCTCTGAGAAGTGTCTGTTCAGGCCCTTGGCCCATTTGTTGATTGGGTTGTTTGTTCTCTTATTGTCTAATTTTTTGAGTTCTTTGTATACTCTGGATATTAGGGCTCTATCTGAAGTGTGAGGAGTAAAGATTTGTTCCCAGGATGTAGGCTCTCTATTTACCTCTCTTATTGTATCTTTTGCTGAGAAAAAACTTTTTAGTTTGAGTAAGTCCCATTTGTTGATTCTAGTTATTAACTTTTGTGCTATGGGTGTCCTATTGAGGAATTTGGAGCCCGACCCCACAGTATGTAGATCGTAGCCAACTTTTTCTTCTATCAGACGGCGTGTCTCTGATTTGATATCAAGCTCTTGATCCATTTTGAATTAACTTTTGTGCATGGCGAGAGAAAGGGATTCAGTTTCATTTTGTTGCATATGGATTTCCAGTTTTCCCAGCACCATTTTTTGAAGATGCTATCCTTCCTCCATTGCATGCTTTTAGCCCTTTTATCAAATATAAGATAGTTGTAGTTTTGTGGATTGGTTTCTGTGTCCTCTATTCTGTACCATTGGTCCACCCGCCTGTTTTGGTACCAGTACCATGCTGTTTTTGTTACTATTGCTCTGTAATATAGTTTGAAGTCTGGTATCGCTATACCGCCTGATTCACACTTCCTGCTTAGCATTGTTTTTGCTATTCTGGGTCTTTTATTTTTCCATATGAATTTCATGATTGCTTTCTCTATTTCTACAAGAAATGCCGTTGAGATTTTGATTGGCATTGCATTAAACCTATAGAGAACTTTTGGTAATATCGCCATTTTGATGATGTTAGTTCTGCCTATCCATGAACAGGGTATATTTTTCCATCTTCTAAGATCTTCTTCTATTTCTCTCTTTAGGGTTCTGTAGTTTTCATTGTATAAGTCTTTCACCTCTTTTGTTAGGTTGATTCCCAAGTATTTTATTTTTTTTTTGAAGATATTGTGAATGGAGTGGTTGTCCTCATTTCCATTTCAGAGGATTTGTCGCTTATATACAGGAATGCCTTTGATTTATGTGTGTTGATTTTATATCCTGCCACTTTGCTGAATTCATTTATTAGCTCTAATAGTTTCTTTGTAGACCCTTTTGGGTCTGCTAGGTATAGAATCATGTCATCTGCAAATAGTGATAATTTAAGTTCTTCTTTTCCTATTTTGATGCCTTTAATTTCTTTCGTCTGTCTAATTGCTCTGGCCAGTGTTTCGAGAACTATGTTGAACAGAAGTGGTGAGAGAGGGCATCCCTGTCTTGTTCCAGATTTTAGAGGGAATGCCTTCAATTTTTCTCCATTCAGAATGATGCTAGCCTGAGGCTTAGCATAGATTGCTTTTACAATATTGAGGTATGTTCCTGTTATCCCTAGTTTTTCTAGAGTTTTGAACATAAAGGGATGCTGTACTTTGTCGAATGCTTTTTCCGCATCTATCGAGATGATCATATGGTTCTTATTTTTAAGTCAATTGATGTGGTGAATAACATTTATTGATTTCTGTATATTGAACCAGCCTTGCATCCCAGGGATGAATCCTACTTGATCATGGTGCACAATTTTTTTGATATGTTTTTGTATCCGAGTGGCCAGAATTTTATTGAGGATTTTTGCATCTAGGTTCATTAGAGATATTGGTCTGTAGTTTTCTTTCTTTGAAGTGTCTTTGTCTGGTTTAGGTATCGGGGTGATGTTGGCCTCGTAGAATGAATTTGGAAGTTCTCCCTCTTTTTCTATTTCCCGAAGTAGCTTGAAAAGTATTGGTATTAGTTCCTCTTTAAAGGTTTTGTAAAACTCTGCTGTATACCCATCCGGTCCTGGGCTTTTCTTAGTTGGTAGTCTTTTGATGGTTTCTTCTATTTCCTCAATTGATATTGGTCTGTTTAGGTTGTCTATATCCTCCTGACTCAATCTGGGCAGATCATATGACTTAAGAAATTTATCTATGCCTTCACTATCTTCTAATTTATTGGAGTATAAGGATTCAAAATAATTTTTGATTATCTTCTGTATTTCTGAAGTGTCTGTTGTGATATTGCCTCTTTCATCCCGTATGTTAGTGATTTGAGTTCTCTCTCTTCTTCTCTTCGCTAGCATGGCTAAGGGTCTGTCGATTTTGTTTATTTTTTCAAAGAACCAACTTTTAGTTTTGTCAATTTTTTCAATTGTTTCTTTTGTTTCGATTTCATTGATTTCAGCTCTGATTTTAATTATTTCTTGCCTTCTACTTCTTTTGCTGTTGTTTTGCTCTTCTTTTTCTAGGATTTTGAGATGAAGTATGAGATCATTTATTTGTTGGTTTTTTCTTTTTTTAAGGAATGAACTCCAAGCAATGAATTTTCTTCTTAGAACTGCTTTCAATGTGTCCCATAGATTCCGATATGTTGTGTCTGTGTTTTCATTAATCTCTAAGAATTTTTTAATTTCCTCCTTGATGTCTTCTATAACCCATTGATCATTCAGTAACCTATTGTTCATTCTCCAAGTGATGTATTCTTTTTCCTTCCTTCTTTTATCATTGATTTTCAGTTCCATTCCATTATGATCAGATAGGATGCATGGTATTATCTCTACTCCTTTGTATTGTCTAAGAGTTTCCCTGTGACATAATATATGATCTATTTTTGAGAAGGATCCATGTGCTGCTGAGAAAAAAGTGTAACTGCTTGATGTTGGGTGCTATATTCTATATATGTCAATTAAGTCTAGGTTATTAATTGTGTTATTGAGTTCTATAGTTTCCTTATTCAACTTTTGTTTGGAAGATCTGTCCAGTGGTGATAGAGGTGTGTTGAAGTCTCCCATGATTATTGTATGGTGGTCTATTAGACTCTTGAACTTGAGAAGAGTTTGTTTGATGAACATAGCTGCACCATTATTTGGGGCATATATATTTATGATTGTTATGTCTTGTTGGTGTATGGTTCCCTTGAGCAGTATGTAGTGTCCCTCTTTATCCCTTTTGATTAACTTTGGCTTAAAATCTATTTTATTTGATATGAGTATGGATACTCCTGCTTGTTTCCGCAGTCCATATGAGTGATATGATTTTTCCCAACCTTTTACCTTCAGCCTATGTATGTCTTTTCCTATCAAATGCGTCTCCTCTGGGCAGCATATTGTTGGGTCTTGTTTTGTGATCCATTCTACTAGCCTGTGTCTCTTGATTGGTGAGTTTAAGCCATTAACATTTAGGGTTATTATTGAGAAATGGGTTGTTCTTCCAGCCATATTTGTTTATTTCTGTTACTAAACATGGTTTGTTTTCCACTTTGAGTATTTTCCCCCCTTTAGTGTCCTACCTCCCACTGTTGGTTTTCATTGTTATTTTCCATTTCCTCTTCCTGTAATGTTTTGCCAAGGATGTTTTGAAGAGATGGTTTTCTAGCTGCAAATTCTTTTAACTTTTGTTTATCGTGGAAGGTTTTAATTTCATCTTCCATCCTGAAGCTTAATTTCGCTGGAAACAATTCTTGGTTGGAACCCATTTTCTTTCAGTGTTTGAAATATGTTATTCCAGGATCTTCTAGCTTTCAGAGTCTGTGTTGAAAGATCAGCTGTTATCCTGATTGGCTTACCCCTAAATGTGATCTGCTTCCTTTCTCTTGTAGCTTTTAAAATTCTCTCCTTATTCTGTATGTTGGGCATCTTCATTATAATGTGTCTAGGTGTGGATCTCTTATGATTTTGCACATTCGGCGTCCTGTAGGCTTCTAGGATTTGGGGTTCTGTCTCATTCTTCAAGTCTGGGAAGTTTTCTCGTATTATTTCATTGAATAGATTGCTCATTCCTTTGGTTTGAAACTCTGTTCCTTCCTGTATCCCAATGACTCTTAAATTTGGTCTCTTGATGTTATCCCATATTTCTTGGATGTTCTGCTCATGGTTTCTTAACAGTCTTCCTGAGCTGTCTATGTTCTTTTCAAGTTGAAATACTTTATCTTCATTGTCTGATGTTCTGTCTTCTAAGTGTTCTACTCTGCTGGTAGTATTCTCAATTGAGTTTTTAAGTTGGCTTATTGCTTCCTGCATTTCTAGGATTTCTGTTTATTTGTTTTTTATAACCTCTATTTCCCTGTATAGTTGATCTTTTGCTTCTTGGATTTGTTTATGTAATTCATTGTTGAAGTGATCTTTCATTGTCTGATTTTGCTGTCTGATGTCTTCCTTGAGACTCCAGATCATCTGAAGCATGTATATCCTGAATTCTTTATCTGACATTCCATCAGCTGCAGCTATTACCTCTTCTAACGTTGAGTTGACCTGCAATGCTTGTGGTCCTTTCTTTCCTTGTCTCTTCATACTGTTCGCGTTCCTTTCTACTTGGTGAAACTGTTGTGCTATTGAATTTTTCCCCTATATATTTATATTGGTCTTGTATAGTTGCAAAGCCTCCCTTGCAGGCGCGGGCGGCGGCTCTGCCCCTCCTCCAATTGGGGCAATGTGCCTACCACGCCGGCAGGCCGCTGGGCCTGCTCTGCCAGTCGGTAGCAGGTCCGCCGACCTTGCAGGCGTGGGCGGCGGCTCTGTCCCTCTGCGGGCCGCTAGGCTTGTTCTGTCGGTGGTCGCAGTTCTGCCTACTTTGCAGGCGCAGGCAGCGACACTGCCCCTCTGCAGGCCTCTTGGGCTGTACTGCCAGTGGGTCGCAGGTCTGCCTACTTTGCAGGCGTTGGGGGGGGGGGCGGCTCTACCCTTCCTCAGGCCACTGGGCCTGTTCTGTCTCTCGGTTGCAGGTCTGACCTGTTCTGATAGTGGTCACAGTTCCGAATACCTTGCAGGCGCGGGGGTGAGGGGGCGGCTCTGCCTCTCAGCAGGCCGCTGCTCCTCTTCTGCCGGTGGGTCACAGGCCCGCCTACCTTGCAGGAGTGATTGGAAGCTCTGTCCCGCCGCGGGCCACTGGGCCTTTTCTGTTGGTGGTCACAGTTCCCCTACCTGGCAGGCGCGGGGGGTGGGGGGCGGCTCTGCCCCTCAGCCAGCCGCTGGGCCTGCTCTGTGTTTGGTCACAGTTCCCTCTACTATGCCGGCGCAGGGGGAGGGGGCGGCTCAGCCTCTCAGCAGGTGGCTGCTCCTCTTCTGCCAGTGGGTCGCAGGCCCGCCTACCTTGCAGGAGTGATTGGAAGCTCTGTCCTGCCGCGGGCCACTGGGCCTTTTCTGTCGGTGGTCCCCCTTCCCCTACCTGGCAGGCGAGGGGTGTGGGGGGCGGCTCTGCCCCTCAGCCGGCCGCTGGGCTTGCTCTGTGTTTGGTCACAGTTCCCTCTACTATGCCGGCGCAGGGGGAGGGGGCAGCTCAGCCTCTCAGCAGGCGGCTGCTCCTCTTCTGCAGGTGGGTCGCAGGCCCGCCTACCTTGCAGGAGTGATTGGAAGCTCTGTCCCGCCGCGGGCCACTGGGCCTTTTCTGTCGTTGGTCCCCCTTCCCCTACCTGGCAGGCGAGGGGCGTGGGGGGCGGCTCTGCCCCTCAGCAGGCCGCTGGGCCTGCTCTGTGTTTGGTCACAGTTCCCTCTACTATGCCAGCGCAGGGGGAGGGGGCGGCTCAGCCTCTCAGCAGGCGGCTGCTCCTCTTCTGCCGGTGGGTCGCAGGCCCGCCTACCTTGCAGGAGTGATTGGAAGCTCTGTCCCGCCGCGGGCCACTGGGCCTTTTCTGTCGGTGGTCACCCTTCCCCTACCTGGCAGGCGAGGGGTGTGGGGGGCGGCTCTGCCCCTCAGCCGACCGCTGGGCCTGCTCTGTGTTTGGTCACAGTTCCCTCTACTATGCCGGCGCAGGGGGAGGGGGCGGCTCAGCCTCTCAGCAGGCGGCTGCTCCTCTTCTGCCGGAGGGTCGCAGGCCTGCCTACCTTGCAGGAGTGATTGGAAGCTCTGTCCCGCCGCGGGCCACTGGGCCTTTTCTGTCGGTGGTCACCCTTCCCCTACCTGGCAGGCGAGGCGGGTGGGGGGCGGCTCTGCCCCTCAGCCGGCCGCTGGGCCTGCTCTGTTGGAAAATAATCTTAATCTCCAGAAGTTCTTGATTCCTCTACTTTTAAAACGTTCCCCAAATCCATCTCCATCATTCCATCTCCATGATATTTACTTACTTTATACTCCTATCATTTTCTTCTGGGATACTTCAATAGGCTGAAAATGGTCCTTGTTACCACTCAGTGGAGAAATAAGACATTTAAAAGGCAAAGTAATAAAATTCCCATTTGTGGGGATAAATGCATGGAGTACTGCATACATCACATACATTAAGGGCATTTGAGTGGCAGGCCACTTCCCTCATGCTAGGCATGTGAGTGGAAAACTGTTTACCCTGTAGGCACAGATCTGAGTTTGAGGACTTAGGTGTGAGGCCTGTGCTTGCTCCATGGCCCACTCCTCAATTGGTTGCTGCAAGGACAGTTATCAGAAATTGCATTGGTGGCTACCTGTAATCTACTTAGCTATTGCCCGAGTATAAATACATGGTAACTGTGCAATAAAATCAGACCTGCTTCCTGCTTGGTCTCCGGAGATCTTGTTTAGTGACTCCACAGCCACACAGTCCTCTACCCTGTTTTATGGACCTCCTTGCTGGACAAGAGAGAGCCCACACACCCATTAAATTTAAAGGCTGGGAATTGCAACAAGAGTAACTTGGGTAGAGGTACCATTAAATAGGGAGTCAGGGAAGAGATGTTTCAGAAGGTAAGATTTGAATCTGAGTACCTAGAAGTGGGGCTGAACAGTGTACAGGGAAAAGAAATAGGCAGAAGGAAGAGAAAACGTAAATGCCATGTGGTAGAATCCAGCTAGATGTTCTGAAGACTAGCAGAGAATGGAGAAGTAGGTAGACAAGGTGATGAAGGGAGGCAGGAACCATATCGCAGAATGGCAAGACTTGAAAAACACTCAGGGTTTTATTCCATGTATGACAGAAAATCACTGGATATTACCTGGGTAAGAAAAGCAGAAAATTTTCAAGGTTGAGAAGACACAGGTCAACATAATGTGTGGATGAAATGTGTGTTATTAACGCATGTCAAATGCTAGCTGTAAATGTGAGCTGCACATTCTCTAAAGTTTTCTAAGAGAATCTGGGTGGTTATTTGTCAGGAATGCAGAGGTCCCTTCATTTGATAGGGGTGTTGAACTCCATAACTTCTGGTACTAGAAGCAGAGAGAGGTGGGGGGGGGTAGAAGGTAGTTGAATAATTGACACCAAAGAACAAATGGATGGCAGTAATAAATTCTAATGTTCTACAGCAAAGCTGGGTGACTATACTTCACAATAACCTATAGTATATTTTATGAATCACTAGAATAGAGGAGCTTGAAAGCTGTATACCAAAATATTGATAAGGAGATGGAAATAAACGTTCATTACCTGGATTTTGTCAGTATATATGGTATACTCATAATGAAATATCACATAGTACTTCATACTACAATTATTATGTGTTTATATATATTTTTTAAATGTTTAATGTGATGGAAATATTAACCATATTGTTGTGATAATTACACACTGTTTGTATGTATTTAATGTATATAAACACACCAAATTAATGTACTCCCTAAATTTGTGAAGTAAAATAATTAATAAAGTAAGTTTCTTTACTGCCTTCCATCATTTACTACTTTAGATCTGAAAGGGCCATCTTACAAATTTCTGTCATCAGTACTAAAGTTAATACTTTTACAACTGATTTCCTAGCTGCTACTATTGCCTTCTATCAAATTATACTCCTAATCCAATAGTCACATCCCTACCATTGTTACATCCCTTATTAAGCATTTCACTGAAATTTACATTAAACATAAAAGTGTAGATAACAAATGTTTACAAGTTTAATTATTTTCACAAAACCACTCTATCTATTTAACCAGTCCTAAACCAATAGAACATCAGTCTCATGAAGTAGTTGTTGTTCTCAAACATTCTCCTGGACACCATTCTCACCAAAGATATCTAATATCATGAACTTTAATGCCATATATTATTCTGTATGCTTTGATCTTCATGGAACTTGAAATCATGTGTTATGTAGTCCTGGGTTATGTAATGTTGCTCCAGTTATTGCATGTGGCAGTAGTTTGTTCTTTCTTGTGGCTCAATAGAAATTTATATGAATATAGTATATTTTTATTCTACTGTTTATGGATAGTAACCTGAATCTATGCTCAAAGAAAACTTACTTATTCGTATTTTTCACTTAATGGTATTGTTTATTCATTCTCCAGTATAAATTGGTAGTACAGAGACTTGAAAACCAGGGGAAAATGAACTCTCTGATCTAGAAAGCCATACAGGCACCCAATTATCTGTTGTATGCTCAAAGTCACAATTTTGAACTGAGAATACTAGGTGGCTTTCAGAATCAGCACCCCCATCAGTGTTCCTGTGGGAGACATGCATGGATGAGAGCCATGGTTGACTGCCTTCTGTAGCTCTGCCAGGGAGCTAGAAGCCACAAACTTCTCACCTCCAAGTTTCATCCTCCTAACTTCTTAATAATTAACTTTTCTGGTTACAAATGTTACCTATTAAAGTCATTTCACAAGGACCAGCATCCAGGTTACAGGTCCAGTGACTTACCATCCCATCAGGGCCACAGTGCTACTCAATCCTCAGATTCAGATTTTATAATGATGATTACCTCTGTATGTGTGCCTACACTGCATGTGTGAAATGATGGCCAGTATAAAAGTATTTATGCTCATTTATTTTACAGGATCTAGATGGTTCAGAATATTGCCAAGACCAGGAACATACTTTTAATCATGGAAGTGCCTTCTCCCTGACTCTCCTTTCTTTCCCTTTGTTGAACTAACTGTTAATCATACACCTCACATTCTGGATTTGCTCTGAAAATTGCTCCCTGAAACTAGTATGATAGACATACCCTTTTCTGTCCTCCTTAATGCAGAACAATTAATTTTTCACAACAAATTTTTACTTCCAGTGTATGTATTAAGCGCTAATACTTAGTTTCCTGGAGTCAGAAAGTGAGTCCAGTACACAGTTCAGTGTAAAGCACAGAGACCTCGTCAAGATTTCATGAATAAAGAAATAAGTATGTACTGAATACTTAATTTTACCAACAGTCCAAAAGAAAGTGAGGTGACACTCACCTGTCTGAAAGAAGGCTATATATCAGACTTCCCAACAGTGACCCAGTCATAAACAGAGTTTGAACCACTGATTTTAATGACTGGAATTCACAAACCAGGTCCCACTGGAGGAAAATAAAAAAGCACAGTGGAGTTTTAGAAGGTTTTGAGCCTTTAAAATCTTTGCAGTCAGTGAAAACAGAGTGCAAACTCCCACATATGATCTCTGCTTTGTGGATCCTGCCCAATCTCCAGCTTCACCTACAGTCACTCTCCCCTGGTCACCCTTCCTCCACTTATTTTAGCCCTTCAAGTGCACTTGCCTCTCTCTTGCCTAATAACCTTCCAATATTCTGCACCTTTTTTCTTCATGTCTTTATTCATATTTAGCTTCAGGCCGCCAACTCTCTTTATTCCATTACACACATTCTTCAGCTACTATAATTAAAACATATAAAAATACAGTTACCAAAAATGTTTAAAACCCTATCTTTTTTTCTCATCATGTAAGTGACTTAGGGTCTTGCCATTGACTTTTCTTAGCAGTCCATACTTCAACTACTACAATATCTCTCATCCTCAGCCACACATTGAATCACTTATAGAACATCAAAAAATTAGTGTTTGGATCCTATGCCCAGATTTGCTCTCAGGGTCAGTTTTTCAGCAAGTGTTGAGAACCACTGACAGTGTAACATTTGAATACTTTTAAAATTACAGATCTTTCTCACTAGATTAAATGATAATTATAGGTATATGTTTTGTTTGTTCAGTTCATTAACTCCAATACTGTACATTCTCCACAGCATCGAAGAGTAAGTAGATAAGCAATTGCTACCTGCAGAAGGACTAAATGTATAAAGAAAGCTTTTTCTTGGTATTACCTCCAAACTCTTTGATCATACAAACAGTATATTTGGATGAGGCACCTTACCTCAGTTATGATGGTGGAGGGGAAGTAGCTTCTGTCATACACCCAGCCATCCACACAGGGCTCTGTGTCTGCCTCAGCTGTGTTGGTGACAGTTTCATTCATATGGAGGAGCTGCCACTGGGGATGGATGAATCGACGGCATTTCTCTGGTTTCAGGTTTGAGTCCAGTGGAATGGAGATCCTCAGGAGGGCATCTTGGCTGAGATTTCTGGTTTCATTACCAGAGATAGTGTCATTGTCCAGAATCTGGACCCAGCAGCGATGATCAGGAATTGCTGCAGTGAAATTCTCCAGTACAATATGTGGGTATGTTAGGAGGTTGGTGATACAAAAGAGAACTAGCTGAAAGATTTGGAATCTCCCCAGGCCTCCAGCTTGATCCAGGAGCTCTTCAAAGGACATTTAGGCTGAACAGGGGATCACCTTAAGGAACCACTTTATGAAGGCAAATTCGGAAAGAGAAAATGCTTCCTTTTCCAAGACCTATAATGTGTTGATCCTCATTCAACTTTCTCCTTGATGGGCTGTGACTCACTGCTGCAGAATAATGGGTTTAGGCAGGCAGATAGTTTCAATAAAGCTACAGAAATATTTGGCAAAGAGACTTCTACTTGCTGACAACTAAACTTGCTTAAAAGATTACTCTGTGAATGATTCTGATCTTTGAGCTTTCTGAGAAGTCAACCGTGGACTTTCAGTGGGTGTAATCTCCACATGACCCTAAATATACCTTTCAATGATCTGTCCTTTTTAGAAAAGGAATGTTGGAACCTCAAAAGTAAAAAGCTTTCTGATATTACTGTGTAAAGAATAGAGCATGGCTTTTCTTAGTTAGGACTGAATTTTCACTAGAAGTTACTGATAAATATTCTTGGTTAAAATAAAGGAAAATGAGATATTGAATGTAAATGCTGACTGTTGGTAACTGAAATTCTGTTTCAGTTTAAATAGTGACAGTGATTTTAAAGTTTTCAAAATATGGAAACAAGTATAAGGGACAGGGAGGAAGGAAACAGTACTTTTATGCCATAGTTTATTTTGTCAGATTTATTAATTTATTCAAATAGCATTTTTGGCCTTTTATATCAGTATATTTATGTGCTTAATTACAAATTTGGAACCAGTATATGAGTTTCCTGTTAGAAGGTCTTATGTTCCAGTTAGTGAGAGATAGATACATAAACAATTTCACTGAAAATGTTTAATGATTCCTTGGTAGAATGGGACAGGAGAGTCATCCCTCTAGAAGTAAAACTTTGAACTTGTGAAGGAGAATTCCTGAGACAATGAATGATTAAAAGGACAGTTTCTGAACAAGAAAGTACATAATTATAAGTACCTAATTATTCTAAAAAGGTTTGACATAACTGTACCTGCAGGATATTCCAAAGGGGAAGAACATGCAGGGTAATAATAGGAGGAGTTGGACTGGTTGAACAAAACCAAAACAAGCAACCAAACAGAATATCTGGAATTAATTATGCAAACTAGAGGTTTTTATTCTTTAACTTTAAATCCATCACCTGTGCAACATCTTAAAATGCAGATTTCTGTCCAGAATGCACAAATTCTTTCAGGAAATGACTTTTTGAGAATTTAAATGAAATGTTTTAAGTCGTATATAAAAGCATTAATAATGTACCTATTTTGTGTACCCTTTTGTGTTTTGACACATGTATACATTGCATGGTATTTAAATCAGGCCAAACATCTGTTTCCTTAAACATTTACCATTTCTTTTATTAAAAATATTTTTAGTTGTGATGGACACAATACTTTTTGTTTATGTAGGTTTTTTTAATGTGGTGCTGGGGATCAGCCCCAGTGCCTCACACATGCCAGGCATGTGCTCTACCACTAAGCCAGAGCTCCAGTCCTTATCATTTCTTTCATGGTGAAAACTATTAAAATTATTATTATTATAACTTTTAAAATGTACAGCACATTATTGTGTGCTATAGTCTTCCCACTGTACAATAGCACACCAAAATTTTATACTCCCATCAAACTGTCATTTTGTACACATTGATCAGACTTTTGCCATCTCTCCACTACATTCTCCCTACCTTTTGGAAACATCATTGTACTCTCAATTTTTAAGATTCTCTATATGTATGATATGCAATACTTGTCTTTCTGGGCCTGTTTTATTTAACTTGACATATAGACCTCCAGATCCATCCATGTTTTTGCAAATGTCAGGATTTCATTTCTGTTTTTTCATTTCACTAATTTCTAGGCTCTTGCATTTAAAAAAATTCAAATATTTTTTATCAGTGCCTTATACATTGTAGTGGAGTTTATTGTGACATATTCATACATGCATGAAATGTAATTTGCTCCATTTCAATCCCCATTACTCCACATTCCATTGCCTCCCCTTCCCCCACCTTGCAATCCTCCTCCTTCACATTTTCTTAATGAATACATATGTATATATATGAATATATATTATATTTATACATTCATTCATCTATGAAGACCTAGCTTGTTTCCACTTCTTAGCTATTATGAATATGGCTGCAATGAACATGAGCACGCAGGTATCTTTTTCCACACTGATTTCATGCGCTTTGGGTATATTCTCAGTAGTAGAATTGCTGGATCATATGGCTTCTCTTTTCAATTTTTTAAAAATGTTTTTATTAGTGCATTATACTTACATATAATAGTGGAATTCATTTTCACACAACCATAGATGCATAGAAAATAATTTGCTCCTCTTCAGTCCCTACTACCTCCTCTTTGCTTTCCTTCCACTGTCCCATATTCCCCTTCCTTTGTTCTCCTGGTCTTTCTTTGATTAATTTATTGTTTTTAATGGATGTTTTATAGATATACATAAAGGAAAACTCTACAGTGTTGTATTTAAATTTTTTTTTTTGGTTTACTGAGGATTGAACCCAGAAGTGTTTAAACACTGAGCCACATTTCCAGCCCTTTTTAAAATATTTTATTAAGAGACAGAGTCTCACTGAATTGGCTTTGGACCCTCAATCCTCTTTCTTCAGCTTCCCGAGTTTCTGGGATTACAGGGGAGTGCCACCATGCTCAGCCACTGTCTTGTATTCAAATACATACATAGAATAATGTCGTCCATTTTATTCCACATTCTCTTACTTTTTCTCTCTTTTCCTTCCCCTTCTATTCTTTTATACTACTCCACTCTCTTGCCTTTTATTTTCAAGTAACTGCCCTCCACCTATTTTTTTCTCTTATTTTGCTCTAGCTTCTGTATGTGAAGGAAAATATTCAATCTTTGACTTTATGAGTCTAACTTATTTTACTTAGTGTTATGTTCTCCAGTTCAATTCATTTCCTAGCAAATGCCATAATCTCATTCTTCTTCATGGTTGAGTAAAACCCATTGTGTATGTATGCCATATCCTATTTATTTATTTATTAATGTTTATCTGTTCTGGGCCCATAACTTGTTATTATTCATGAGTGGCACTGCTATAAATATTGATGTTCTTGTATCACTACAGTGATACAAGATACAATGGCCTAATTTTATTTATTTATTTATTTGTTTATTTATTCATTTATTTATTTTTCATGTCTGACAAGGAACAGGATAGCTGGGTCATAGGGTTGATCCATTCCTGGACTTTAGAGAAATCTATAAACTACATTCCAAAGTGGTTGTACTAGTCTTCGGTATCACCAAAAATGTTTGAGTGTACCATTCTTGCCAGCATTTTTTATTCTTTGCATTCTCAATGATTTACATTCTAAATTGAGTGAGATAAAATCTCAGTATTGCTTTGAGGTCCATTTCCGTGATTTCTGGAAATATTGAGTATTTTTTCATTTATTTGTTGGCTTTTTATATTTCTTCTTTTGAGAAATATCTATTTAGTTATTCTTCCCACTTGTTGACTGGGGTTTTTCCTTTTTGTTAAGTATTTTGAGTTCTTTACATATTCTGGGCATTAATACCTCTATGAGGAGTAGCTGGCAAAGATTTCTCTCCCATTCTGTAGGCTTTCTTTTCATACACTTAATTATTCCCTTTATTGTGCATAAGATTTCTAATTTGATGCCATCCCATTTATTGATCTTGGATTTGTTTTTTGAGCTTTAGGGGTTTTGCTAAGGAAGTTGCTGCCTGCTCCAATATATTGGAGTGGTGACTTTATGTTTTCCTCCAACAGTTGAAGTTTCTGGTCTAATTCCTAGGCATCAGATCCACTTTGAGTTGACTTTTGTCAGTGTGAAAAGTAAGCATCTACTTTCATTCTTGTACATATGAATATCCAGTTTTCATAAGCACCATTTGTTAAAAAGATCATCATTTCTCCAACCTATGTTTTTAGCACCTTTTTGAGTATCAAATGACTATACATCTGCGGTTTTGTATTTATATCTTCTATTCTGTTCTATTCATGTTTTAGTTAGTTTTTTTGCTACCGTGACTAAAAGACCTGAAAAGAACAATTGTAGAAGAGAGAAAGTTTGTTTAGGGCTCATAGTTTCAGAGGTCTCAATCCCTAGACAGCAAAGTCCAGTCCTCAGGGCTCCATGTGAGGCAGAATATCATGGTGGAAGAGTATGATGGAGGAAAGCATATCACATGATAATCAGTAAGCAGAGAAAGACTCCACTTGCCAGGCAAAATATATACCCCAAAGGCATACCCCCA
The DNA here is from genome assembly GCF_047511675.1 of Marmota flaviventris. Taxonomy (NCBI): domain Eukaryota; kingdom Metazoa; phylum Chordata; class Mammalia; order Rodentia; family Sciuridae; genus Marmota; species Marmota flaviventris. The sequence continues at coordinate 9,206,445 of NC_092506.1, read as the reverse complement.
ATGACTCACCTCCTCAAGCCACATTCTACCGGTTTCAGTTTTCATTCATTTAGTCCCATCAGGGGATTTATCCACTAATTGAGATAGGGCTCTCATAACTTAATCATTTCTCCTCTAAACATGCTTACATTGTCTTACACATGAGCTTTTGGATGACAACTAATATTTAAACCATAACATTCCACACCTGACCCCCAAAAGCTCATATTCATCTCATTATGGAAAATACATTTAGTCCATTTCCAAGAGTTCCCATAGGCTGAACAATTCAAGCTGCCCAAAAGTTTATATATTAAAAAAATCTCCTCTGAGACTCAGGGTTAAGCTCATATCATGAGCTCCTGTAAAAAAATCAAAAGCAATGTACATGCATCCAAAATATAAATGTACAGGGAGTTCAGCAAGTCTGAAATCCAGCTGGGCAAACAAGTCATGTAGTTCCACATCTGGCATCTGGGGCACATAGCATGATGTTCTGTCCAAAGGGCTTGTTTAACTCCAATCTGTGGCCTTGTTGATTGTAGCCCATGTGGCCTATCTGTTGGTTTGACTCACCTCGGTTGCTGCAGCCTTTCTCAATGGATATTCCATGGTACTGGAATTTCTTATTCTTGATGGTCTCCACTGCAGCTTTTGCTTCTTCCTCACATTCTGTATGCATTGCCCTCCTTGCTTGCAGGAACTATGATGCTGGTGCACTTTTTCTGGACTCCCACACCTTCATTTGAAATCTCGATGAAGCCTTCCCTGACCTCCAGACTCCACCATGTAACATTCCTGCAGAACTAAGTGGTTGACAGCAAGGTCTGCCACCATGTTGAACATTAGCCAAGCCTCCAGGGACCCTGGTTGCGGCAGCCTCTGAGTGCCTGGGTATATTACTCTGTTAAAAAAAACTCCTAGGTCCCCTTCTGCAAGAAGGGGTCCCCACTGGTCTCTTCTCAAGAGAAGTTTTACTTTGACTTTCTTGAGTCTGAGATGGATATGATCTTGCCATTTTCTGTGATGCTCTGTAGCCATCTTTCTTATTGTCTCTAGGAAAACGTTTTAGCATTTTAGTTAGGTAATGTTTTTCACAACAGCAACTTCCATAGACCCAGTTTTACTTCCACCTTCCAAGTCAAAATTTTTCAAATATTTCTGCTCTGCTTTCTTCTCTTGATTATCACAATAAATGTGGTTAAAAGCCACCAGCAACATGTATACCACCATCCAAATTCTATGCTGCTTAGATACTTCTTTCACCATATTAGAGAGTACAATCCTTTTAAATCAGCCTCATAGATATGGGCAAAATGCAGACAACTTCTCAGACAGAACATAACACAAATGGTCTGTACTGCAAATTCCAATACAGTTCTCTTTCTCTGAACCCTCTTGAGCCCTGTCTTTACAATCCATGGTTCTATTGGCATTCTGGTATCCTGAGCTCCCACCAGAATCAGCCATTAAGCTCTGCTTACAACAATCTAAAACATTTCCAGCCTGCACTACTAAACAGCTTAAATTCCTCCCCCAGATTCCAAAAATCCCCCCAAAGCTTCCAAACAACATGGTGACAGCAAAGGCCCCACTTCTCAGTACCAATTTCTGTTTTAGATAGCTTTTTGCTCCTGTGACTAAAAGGTCTGACAAGAACAATTCTAGAAGAGAAAAAGCTTGTCTGGGGCTCACAGTTTCAGATGTTTCATTCCAAACACAGCAGGCTCAATTCCTTAGAGCTCAAGGTGAGGCATGACATCATGGTGGAAGAGTGTAGTGGAGAGAAGCTCCACACATGATAATCAAGAAGCAGAGAGAGATTCCATTTGCCAGATACAAAATATATACCAAAAAGGCAGTACCACAGTGTCCCACTTCCTCTAGCCACAACCCACCCACCTTCAGTTTCCATTTAGTTAATCCCACCAGGGCATTAAGTCATCTATTGGATTAAGACTCTCATAACTTAATCATTCCTCCTCTGAACATTCTTGCAGTGAGTCATATATGAGTTTATGGGGGACACATTATATCTAGACCATAAAAGTAGGTCTTCATGTCTGGTATTTTTTATGGAAATATTCCTTCATGATTGAAAACTCAGAGCAAATTAGGTATAGATTGAACTTACCCCAATACCTTAAGGTCCAGGTATACAAGTCAACCACTCATATCAGACTGAATCAGAAAACATTGAAAGCTTTTCCTCTAAGACTTGAAGTAAAAAAAAAAGTTCCAATTCCCACACTTTTACTTAACTAGTATTCAAATTTATATTCATAGAAATTATGAGGATATAATTTGGGAAGTAATACTCAAAATGTGCCTTTTTTGAGGACATAAACAAATATATAGCAAAACCAAGATACTACACTAAAAAAAATTCTTAGAACTGATAAACCAAATCTGTGTGTTATATTTTTTGTTTATTTGGTGGTTGTTTGGTTTTTGGTACTGGTCATGGAATCCAGGGGCACTTAACCACTAAGCTACATACACAGCCTCGTGTTTTAAAGATTTTTATTTTGAGACAGTGTTTCACTAAGTTGATTAGGGGTTTTCTAAGTTGCTAAGGCTGGCTTTGAACTTATAATCCTCCTGACTCAGCCTCTCAAGTTGCTGGTGATAAACCAGTTCTGTATAGTTACAGGATAGATGAGGAGATATATATATATTTGGAGAGCTGTGACAGAATAGAGAACAGTGACTGAGATTGGGGGTCTCTGATGACCTCATGACTGGTGCCTGAAAATGTTTCTGTGCATTATGTGTAAGAGTATAGGTTTCCCAGTTCCTTTGGTAACACCCTGCCTAAGGAGGCTCTGTGAAAGAGTCTTATCAGCTTTGACCTTGATCTCAGGCACATAGCTCCCTGGGAATAGAGGAATACTTAGGAACAAATTTGACAAAAGATTTGGAAAATCTCTGCAGTGAAAACTATTCAAAAATGAATAAATGAAATGAGCCAAATGTGGTGGTACATACCTGGCTTTCTCAGCTACTCATAAGTCTGAAGCAGGCAGATTGCAAGATCAAGGCCAGTCTTAGTACTTGAGCAAGACCTTGTTTCAAATATAAAAGGGTTGGGAATGTATCTCACTTAAATGGTACTTATACTTATCTAGCATGCACAATAAATCAATCCCCTGTGCTAGGTTAAAAATAAAAGGAAAGAGAGAGAAAACGGAGGAGAGGGGGAGGAGGAGAAGGAGAAATTAAAGAGGACACATACAAACACACAAATAAAAAGAAGTTCTGTGTAGTATAGTTTAAGTTCTGGTATTGTGATGCCTCCTGCTTCACTCTTCTTGCTAAGAATTGCTTTGGCTATTCTGGGTTTCTTATTTTTCCAAATAAATTTCATATTTTTTTCTGTTTCTATAAGAAATGACACTGGGATTTTAATTGGAATCACACTGACTCTGTGTAGTGCTTTGGATAATATGGCCATTTTGACAATATTAATTTTGGTGAGGATGTGGGGAAAAAGGCACACTCATACTTTGCTGGTGGGACTGCAAATTGGTGCAGCCAAGATGGAAAGCAGTATGGAAATTCCTTAGAAAACTTGGAATGAAACCACCATTTGACCCAGCAATACCTCTCCTCGGTCTATACCCAAAGGACTTAAAACAGCATACTACAAGGATATAGCCACATCAATGTTTATAGCAGCACAATTCACAATAGCTAAACTGTGGAAACAACCTAAATGCCCTTCAGTAGATGAATGGATTAAAAAATGTAGCATACATACACAATGGAATATTACTCAGCAATAAAAGATAATAAAATCAAGGCATTTTCAGGTAAATGGATGCAGTTGGAGAAGATAATACTAAGTGAAGTTAGCCAATCCCCCCCCCAAAAAAAAAAAAAAAAACAAATGGTGAATGTTTTCTCTGATATAAGGTGACTGACTCATAGTGGGGTAGGGAGAGGGAGCATGGGAGGAATAGATGAACTCTAGATAGGGCAGAGGGGTGGGAGGGGAAGGAGGGGGCAGGGGGTTAGCAATGATGGTGGAATGTGATGGACATCATTATCCAAAGTATATGTATGAAGACATGAATTGGTGTGAACATACTTTATATACAAACAGAGATGGATTTGAGACTTAGGTCCAGGGATCTCATATACCATGCTCCCTTGGAGAAATATTTTATGAGAATGAAGTGGAGAAAAAAATGAAAACAGCATAGGGAGAAACTAGACTAAAAGTCAACCAAAGGAGAAAACAAGTCAATTTAAAAAACAGAAATAAAAATTGTGTTCTATATGTGTTGTAAGAATAGTGATGCATTCTGTTGTCATGTAGTTAAAAAATAAAAGAAATTAAAAATAAATAAATAAAAAGTAAAAAAAGAACTAATAAAATCAATCAGAAGAGGCAAAGAAGGGACCAAGCCAGTATAAAGATATATCAATAATAAATATTTATATCCCAGACATCAGTACATATAGGTAGACGAAACAAGATGCAGATGTCTCCTTGACACACTGATTTTATTTCCTTTGGACATATACCCTGATTATAGCAATTCTATTTTTTAAGAAACTCTATGCTATTTCCCATAATGATTTTACTGATTTTTATTTCCACAGTGTGCAAGGCTTCCTGCTGTTCACCTTCTCATCCACACTTGTAATCCTTTGATTTTTTAAAAACATCCATTCTAAGTGGGGACAGGTAAATATATCATTGCAATTATGTTTTCTCTGATGCCAGGGATTGAACATAGGGTTGCTCTGTCACTAATCTACATCCCCAGTATCTCCTCAACTATATTATTTTGAAATAAGGATTCACTCAATTGCTCAAGCTGGGCTCAGGTTCATAATTCTCCTGTCTCAGCCTCCCAAATAGCTGGACTTACAAGCACATGCCACCATGCTGTGCTTAATTGTTGGACTGATGTACATTTACTGTGTTTTAATAATATTGAATATTTTGTTGTTGTTGTTTTTCCTATTGTACGTCCACAGGTCTTTGTTTGAGAGCTATCTGTTCAGATATTTTGCTATTTTTTCCCTTCTTTTGGTCACCTTTTCCACATATCTCTGACCATCATGTTTTGGTTGTTTATTGTTGTTGTTGTTGTTGTTGTTTGTTTTGGTACGAGGGATTGAACTCAGTTGCACTTAACCATTGAGTCACATACCTAGCTATTTTTATTTTTTATTTTGAGACATTGTCTACATATGTTACCTAAGGATTCAGGTTGCTAAGGCTGTCTTTCAACTTGTGACCCTCCTGCCTCAGCCTCCTGAGTTTGGATTACATATGTGCACCGCCATGCTCTACCACCCAGCTTCTATATCCCATAAATATCCCTAAGCCTTTTCTTTGGGGAGATGGATTTGAGACTTAGGTCCAGGGATCTCATACACCATGATCCCTTGGAGAAATATTTCATGAGAATGAAGTGGAGGAAAAAAATGAAACCAGCATAGGGAGAAACTAGACTAAAGGTCAACCAAAGGAGAAACTGAGTCAATTTAAAAAACAGAAATAAATCAAAATTATGGAATACAAATCGTATCTTGATATTAACTTTGAATGTTCACAGCCTACATTCATCAATCAAAAGACATAGACTAGTAGATTGGATTAAAAAAAAAAGTCCCAACTATATGTTGAATCCAAAAGACTCATCTCATAGGCAAAGACATCCACAAACTGAAGGTGAAAGAATGGGGGAAAAAAACATATAACTTATATGAATTGTATAAACAAGCAGGGGTTTTCATCCTCATTTCAGATAAAGTAGACTTCAAGCCAAATTTAATAAGAAGGGACAAAGAAGGACATCTCATAGTATTTAAGGGAATTATATATCAGCAAGACATAACAATTTTAAACATTTATACCCCAAACAGTGGAGCATCTATGCACGTCAAACAAACCCTTTTCAATTTCAAAAATAAAATAGACCCCAACACAATAATACTGGGTGATGCTAACACACCTCTCTCATGACTGGTCAGATCTTCCAAACAAAACCTAAATAAAGAAACTGTAGAACTAAATAATACTATCAACAATTTAGACTTAACAGACATATATAGAATATTTTATCCTTTAACAAGTGAATATACTTTCACCCAGCAGTACACAACTCCATCTGTAAAATAGATCATATCTTATGCCACAAAGCAACACTTAGTAATGCAAAAAAAGAGAGAGAGAAATAATATCCTGAATTCTAATCAGATCACAATGGAATAAAATTAGAAATCAATGACAAAATAAAAATAGAAGCTACTCTAACCATGAAGTTCCTAGCTGGGAATTTGAAAAGAGGCTCAATTTCTCACCACATAGTAGCTGCTTCCCCAGCAGAGGGTGATCTGTGATGTACTGTGGCATTGAGAGTGAATATCACTGCCTTGTTATGACCTTGTCTACAGAGAAGAGCATGTCCTCTCTGTTGCATTCCATTTATTAGTATTAAGCCATAATTGCAGCACACATTCATGGGAATGAAAATCAGACTCCACTTCCTGATAGGAAGAATAACAAACAACTGTTGGACGTATGATTAAATCCCCCAGAGACTCCCTTCTGGACACCAACTATTTAGATGTCTTCTACATGCAAACTACACTCATCCTTCTCAAGGTCCCTTAATTCTTACTCTTATTATACATTGATCAAAGTCTCTGATCTGGTCATAAGACTCAGATCCATGTGCAAGTAAGTCTGAGTACATAATTTCTTATGTAGCCCATGAAGCACAGTTTCTCATAATCTACCATTATATAACCAGGATCCTCCTTCATCTACTTTTCACTTACATGTTAACTTCCCTTTAGCTCCTTCATAGTTTACTGAAAGGATAGAATATTTTTACAATTTCTTCAAAATCTTCAGATTTTCATTAACAGTTTCCAAAAAAAATAAAGCTTTCATCTACCCACTGTCTGGTTGAAAAACCCCAAACACATTCATGGCTATTAATCAGGACAACACCTCATTCCTCTAGAACTGAGAGCTATATTTGTTAGTTATTGGCACAAAAGAAACCAGCTTGGTCTCCAGAGGTCTTGATTCATGACTCTGTAGCTACAGTCTCCTCTACCTGTTTTGTGGACATTATTCACTGGACAAAAGAGACCATGCAGCTGGCATCCTTACAGGGACTTGAAGTAAGCCTATAAAAATGGTGTGGCCCCTCACAGAGCAATGAGGAAAGGGAAATGGGGAACCTACCAAGTTCCATTAAAGACTCACAGCTGCAATTGCTGAGCACTCTCTTAGACACTAGAGGTTTAACCATGAATAAGAAAGAAGCCCAGAAGTTTGGGGATTTCATAATAGACATTAGCCCCTGGATTGGTGCGGCTGATGTTTTGATCCTAAGATATGGGACAAGATAATGGCAAATGAGCAGAAAGCTGAAGTGAGACAAGGATATACTCTCCCAATGCATTTTTTCCTATTGTGACAGCCACTTACCAACGATTAGAGGACCCTACAACAGACCGATTTCATTTAATGATGGCCCTGAGGAAAGACAAGGCTATGAGAGACAGACAAGGGGGAAAAAAAGTGGGGGCAAAAATCTATTTCAAAGCAAGCAACCACAATATATGCAGGAGGGAGAGAGACAGGAAATGGTACCACTAGCCTTCATGGTGCAGGAGGAGGTAACCACAAGTGGTGCAAGTGCACCTTCTACTGACAGGCAAATGTTATATCCTTCCCTGAGTCAATGGCAAGTGCCTCCTTATGAGGCAATGCAAAAGCCAGAAAGGGACTGTGAAATAATCAGGCCACCAGACAGGCCTCAGCCATGGATCCCAGAAATTCATTCCAAGATTCCAGAGATCCTTTTAAAGGTCTACATAAGATAAGAGATGAAAAGTGGATTAAGGGAATAAAAGCCTTCCCAGTCGACACTGCCCTCATGCCCCAGCACCCTGCCACTTGGTATCTGCACACATTGGGGTACACTGAAAGAGTTGAAGAAGGCAGTAAAAGAGGATGGGCCCCATGGGCCATTTGCAGAGCAAATGCTCAAATCACTCAGTCTTGAACTTAATTGCCCTCAAGACTGCAAAGACATAGCTAGAGTGGCTCTTGAGCCCCCAACATTTTTGAAATGGAAGGCATTTTTCTACGATGAATGTGAACAGCAGGGGAATTGTAACCACATCACAAATGTTAACATCCCAGCTGAATGCTTGCAGGGAGCAGGAATCTACAGTTCCCCTGTGGTAAAAACCACAGATCCACCAAATTATTTTTATAGGGTGTGGCTCTGTGCTTTAAGAGCCTGAAGGAAGTTACCAGCTGGAAGAGGTACATTTTCTATACAAGGTCTAAGGCAAAAAGCCACTGAAGTCTTACCACAGTTTATTGACAGAGTAAGCAAGGTGGTAGAAGGAAACATGTCTCATGAAAAAGCTAGGGCAGCCCTAGCCAAGGAGTTGATCTGGGATGGACTAAATAAGGAGCATACAGCAGAAGTTGCACCAGTACAAAATGGCACACTGGTTGACTGGATTTTGGCCACCCAGAATAGAGGGACAAAAGAAGCTCAAGCCTCTCTGCTGACCTCAACCATGATAGTTGCATAAAATCTGGAATAAGGAGGCATGCAAACAGCTAGTCAGAAATTGCAAAAAAAAAAAAAATGTGCACATTTCCTTCCCAATGGCCCTTTACAACCTGCTGGAGTGAATCCCTGACAGTTAAAATCTAATGCTTTATGACAAATAGATGTCCTTCATAATGCACCTTTTGGAAATTTAAAATATGTAGTCATTGATACCTATTGAGACTGTATAATGGCCACAGCCTCCACAGGAGAAACCACAAAAAAGGCCATTTCCCATTTATCACAATGGTTTGGAATCATGGGTGTTCCCATGTCTATTAAAACTGACAATGGGCCAGCCTATACTAGCAAGACATTTCAGGCAGTTTGCAATGATTGGCATATACAGCCTTTAACTGTGATCCCCTATAATCCTCAGACTCAAGGCATCATAGAAAGAACATACAAGGGATTAAAAACCATGCTACCAAACAGAGGGGGTAACTATATCAAGTACCTCACAATTCCTTGAACAAAACCTTATTTACTTTAAATTTTCTTTCAATTTCAAATTTTTCTACAGAAACATCAGACCATAAACATTGGGCCCTGTGGGGAGCCCCACTAAATGCCTTCCAGCTGATGCCTCAGGTTCTGACCAACCACTGCATTCATTGTGGCGTGGCAGAGACCCACTCAGATAGTAAGGAGGTCTTCTTTGTGAGTGTGCCCCTAGAACTGAGTTACACTCACCTGTTCCCTTGTAGTCCTGCCCCTTCTGCCCTTTTTATGGATAGAACTTTCTAAGAATAAAGTCTCCCCAATAAAATCTTGTTTCTGAACATGCTCCCGTTCTCTCATCAGCCCTAGTGACTTTGTCTTGCTCCCCCTTTGGGGGAGCCTGAGTCTGAGAGCTGGGGAAGCCATCCTGAAGATTGTGTAAAGGTAAATTGTGTCTGTGTTTTATTTTGCATCCCTGCAAATTCACATTAGCAATCTTAATTCAGCTGCCCATTCTGGTAAAGGGCAACAGGTGGCTTCTGAACAGCAATCGCTCGGGGTGAATTTCCATGTACACTCAAGTGGAGCATGCTTTAGAAATTCAGCGAATTGTGTTTTGCGGTTGTAGAAGAAGCAGGCAGACTAAGAGCCAGGGTCTTTAAAGAACTATCATGGGCAATTCCATGTCTTCAGAAAAACATATTTATCTGATTATCCTGGAGAGTTTAATTAACAGGGTAGGGAAACAGGTCAAAAGAGCCCCACTGGCTCAATTCCTGAAAACAGTGATGTTTGCCCATGGTTTTGTGAAGAAGATTCACCAGATTTGCATACTTGGGAGGGATTCAATAGAAAATTGTCTAAAGGTTGCCTCTCTGCCAAGCTGTCTCAAAGTATAATAGAAAATATTCAAAAAGTCTGAACTGCTCTAGAAATGTGTCTTTTTGAGGACTGAGACAAGGACCAATGATCTTTGAAAGACTTGTTGAAAGGGCTCCAGAAGACAATTAGAAGTTTAGAGCAAAAATGTTGCCCAATGGAGCTCCTAGGCGGTTTCTCTATCTGTAGCCAGACTGAGGGCACAGTCAATTCTCCCTCAGTCTGCAGCTTGAAAAACTCAGACGGTGACTTTGGGGCTGAACCTAAAACCAAACTTTCAGTCACAGCTGAACAAGACAGAACCAGTGATTTGCAAGTGCACCAAGGAGCATATCCTAGAGAGGATCCAGCCCTGATCAGGTTTCTGTGGGTCAAAATGAAGATGAAGGAAAGGAAAATGGACAGGATGATACTGACAAAGCTGAGCCACAGTCTGAAGACTCCAGTCAGAGGGTGAAAATGAGTTACAGGAGGGCTTTAGTAGGTTAAGTCTGGCTGGCCCCACACCTGCCATTTGGACCCAGCCACTCTCCTGTGAGAAAACAAGGTTCAATAACTACTCTGAACTGGTGGTAACCACACTTTTGCCACTCCAATGTGGTCTTAAGGCAGTTCTGGAAGAGAGGGAAGATACTACAGGTTTTCAGCTTTTCCATGTTTGAACAGGTTAACCAGAAAAAACAGCATGTCCCTGTGCAGACTGCAGTTCCTTTTAAGACTCTAAAGGAGCTCAAAATTGCTCGCTGTACTTATGGTCCCAATTCAGCCTTCATTCAGTGTCTGCTTGAATCCTTATGTAATGAGCCCTTACCTCCACATGATTGCATTTCTCTGGCCAAGTCTTGTTTATCAGGGGCTGACTATTAGCTTTGGTGATTCCACTGGACTGATAATTGCACTGAACAGGCTGAGAGAAACCAGAGGCAAGGCTTTGATGCCCCTTTAGACTTGTTAACTGGAATTGGAAATTTTGCAGATTTGGAAAGGCAGCTAAATTATGATCTGGCAATTTATGATCAAATTGCTGCATGTACCAAAAAGGCATGGAGGGAACTACTTAATAGAGATGAATTAGCTTTGGCTTTTAATAAGTTACACCAGGGATCAAAGGAGTGGTTCTCAGATTTCATGGCATAACTCTACCAGGCAACAAACAGAACAATAGGAGTCTTTAATGCCTCTGAGTTCCTGGTCAAGCAGTTAGCATTTGAAAATGCTAATAAAGTTTGTCAGGAGATACTCTGACCCCATGGAAAAAGGGGGACTGTTTCCAGATTTATTTGCCTTTGTGTGGATGAGTGTCCCATGCAGCTACAGGGTTTAACTCTTGCTGTGGCTCTGAAACAGGTACTATGACCTCAGTCTTCGAGATGCCATTCTCAAGGGCAGTGTTTCAACTGTGGTGGAACTGGGCATATGGCTTGGGACTACAGGTCTCTGCGCAATAGGGCAGAGACCTCTCCTGGTTTGTGTAGATGTTGCTACCAGAGAGATGATCACATGGCATGGGGGAACTCCAACAGATATGGAGGGGGCAGCTCACCACCATTTCTAACCTCACTTCTGCCTTCTTCGCTACCAGGAAACCGGGGGCAAGGCCTGTCCTGGCCCAATAAAACAGTAGGGGCATTACAGTATGCATCGGAAGAAAAGTCACAGACTCAGACATCATCAGGGCAGGCCATGTCCTCTTGTCATTATTACCAGCTGGCTCCTCAGAGACATTACAGCTACAGCCAGCCATGGGAATAACCCTAATCCCTGAAATGGGGCAACAACGAATTTCTACTGGGATTCATGGGCCACTACCACCACATACCATAGGCCTGATGGGGGCAAAACAATTTACAAAAGAGAATCCAGGTGCTGCCAGGAGTGCTTGATCCAAACTTTGGAGGAGAAATCAAAATCATTGTACAGTCAAATTCCACTACTGAGCTCTCTTCAAGATATATATATATATATGGGTGCAGCTAATATTTTTGCGTTCCCACTCCACAAATGGCCCAGATGAGAGCTCAACTTCCTGGTCCCTGACCAGATGTATTGGGTTCAGCTAGTTCAGCAAGAGCGCCCTCTGCTGGATATTAAAATAAATCATAAAATAATTCAGGGTACTGTGGATACTGGAGCTGAAAGATCTATTCTATCTAGCAGATTCTGGCCTAAGAGCTGCCCTTTCCATATTGGAGGGGATTAATCAGATCTCTCAGCCTGCACAAAATGCTCAGTATCTTTGATGGAAAGATAAAAATGGTAACTCTGGGATTTTTAAGCCTTATGTCTTAGACACCTTTCCAGTAAATTTGTGGGGCCAAGATATTCTAAGCAACCTAGATTTGCTATTAATAACTCCAAATTCTATCATGCCATCTGAGGGAATTAATCAAAAATTTATTTCTAGGGAAATTTACAAGAAGGGTATTTACCTATAACCGTCCTCCCAGCAAAGACTAATTAATTCACCCAACCAAAATTTTTTGGTAGGGGCCCTGACTTTATCCCTAACCCAGAGAACAGCCGAAAAGGTCAGTTGCTCACAGAAGAGCCAATCTGGGTTAGTCAGTGGCCCTTAACAGAGGAAAAATTAAAATAGCCCACATGCTAGTTCAGGAACAACTTCAGGCTGGCCATTTATCACCTATGCTCAGTCCTTGGAATACACTCATCCTTGTAATTAATAAAAAAAAAATCTGGCAACTGGAGGTTATTACAAGATCTCAGGCAATTAATTATGTTACTGAGCCCATGGAAGCCTTACAACAAGGGCTTTGAATTATCATTTAATAGTAATAGATTTAAATAGATTTCTATACTTTTGCATTCAGACAACTGTAAAAGATTTGCCTTCAGTGTCCTGGCAATAAATTTTAAAAAACCAGTTAAAAGATACTGATGGAAAGTGTTGCCTCAGGGGATGTGTAACAGCCCTACTCTATGTCAAAATTTTATGACACAGGCCATTATGCCTGTGAGGAAGAAATTCCCTGATGCATATATTATTCATTTTATGGATGATATACTTTTAGCTCATGCTAACCATATGTACTTTTAAAAGTCTTGCCCAATTAGAAACTTCACTCACAGCAATGGACTTGTGAATTGCACCTAAAAAGGTACAGAGGACATCTACTTTCCAATATCTAGGTCCTCTAATTGAAGGACACATAATCCATCCTCAAAATTTACAAATAAGGGTCAAGGAACTGCACACTCTTAATGATTTTCAAAAAACTATTATTTGATATTAATTGGCTAAGACTACCTTTGAAACTAACTACTGCAGATTTAAGTCCCTTATTTCAAATATTACAGGGAGATCCTTCTCCAACTTCTTCTCATCCGGTCACAACAGAAGTGAGAACAGCTTTGACAAAAGTTGAAATTGATATTTAAAATGCTCAGCATACTAGAAATAATCCACAAGAGTCTATATATTTATTAATATTCCCAATTGCTCATGCTCCTACAGGAGAGATATGGCAATCATTGGAAGTTATATAATGGATTCATTTAGTCCACTCTCCTCAAAGGTCATTAACTCCTTTCAATGATTCTATTTCTCAATTAGTTATTAGGGGAAGAATGAGAGTTTTACACCTGGTTGGATCAGAACCTAATATTATAATCATCCCATTTTCTGCTCAATAAAATGATTGGTTTTTCCAAACTTCTAATACTTGGCAAGTAGCATTTGCTAATTTTCCTGGCAATATAGAAAGTCATTATCCTCATGATAAAATTATTCAATTTGCCTTGGTAGCTGCATTTATTTTTCCAAAGATTGTTCATGCACAACCAATAGGTAGAGCACTAACGGTATTCACTGATGGCTCAAGCTCAGGTAAAGCAGGTTTTTATAGTCACACTCAAAGTGACATAATGGAAACCTCATATATTTCTGCCCATTGAGCAGAACTTCAAGCTCTCACTTATGCTTTAAATCATTTTGCAAATTATTCCATTAATATTTATTCTGACAGCTTATATGCAGTTGGAGTTACTAAGAATATCGAAACTTCAACTAATTGGTATGCACCATCATAAGAGTTATTCAATTTATTTAATACCTTGCAAAGGATAGTACAAAAAATATGACAACACCCATGTTTTATAGACCTCAGATGGGCCCACACTAATCTTCCAGGGCCTTAACATCATGTAATGATAAGATGGATAAATTGGTTGCTGTTTGTCAGCAAATGTCTTTGTATGACGATGCACAAGCTTCACATTCTTTGCATCATCAAAAAGCTTCTAGCTTGCATAAAAAAATTCATATTACTAGAAAACAAGTTTATCAAATTGTACATCACTGCCCCCAATGTGTTATACACATTCCATATTTACAATCTGAGGTAAATCCCCATGGACTAAAACCAAATCAATTATGGCAAATGGATGTAACTCACATTCCTCAATTTGGTAAACAATGTATGGACATGTAATTGTAGATACTTATTCTAGATTTATCTTTGCCATAGCCCATGCAAAATAAAATACCCAACATGTTATTTCTCATTGCCTAGGGGCTCTTGCAGTATTAGGATGTCCTTTATAGATTAAAACTGATAATGCACTGGCTTATATTAACTCTTCTTTTTAAAAATTTTGCCAAGAGTTTCATATTGACCATAAAAGAGGTATTCCTTACAACCCTCAAGATCAAGCTGTTGCTGAATGAGCTCATTTATCTATTAAGCAACAATTACAAAAACAGAAAGGGGGACATAGAACTAGGACCCCCCTAAAATAACCTTGATCATGCTCTGTTCACTTTAAATTTTTTAAACTGTGACTCAGAAGGTTGCACTGCCTCTGAGTGACACATGTCTTCCACAGCAACAGGCCCTTCAGGCTGTGTTTGGTGGAAGGATTTGCAGACTGGCCAATGGAGAGAACCAGATCCAGCGATTATATGGGGTACAGACCATGCTTATATTTTCACAGAAGGTGCTTGGGTATCTGAATGTACCATCAGACATGGAGAACCTAGAACCAAGATTCAAACAACTGAGGATCAATCCAGAGATGCCAGACCTGACTCTTACTGTCAAGAAGAATTATCAAAGGAAAATGGGAAAAAATATGGCCCAGAGAGACCCAAAGGTGAAGCTACCCTCGTGAAATGAGCTGAGGAATCTGACACTAGAGGCTGAATAAATGATTCAACAGCAAGGAAAAGCTAAATCTCCAATGATGATGTTTGTGGCAGTACAAGCTCTATTGAGCTGTAAGGTAAAGGGAAATCAGGGAGAAACCTACTGGACATATTTTCCAGATCCCACATTTAGTACACTCAGGGTGTGGACTGGAAAATTCATCCTAGTATTTAATAATGACTCATACATGATGGGAGGATTTACAGACTCCCATATGACTGTATTTAATTATTCTGGCTATAGGGCTCAACACATTACCTATGTGTTGTTACTGCGATATACATGCTGGCGGTCTAAAAGTGTCCTTTGAGGAAAAGACAGCAGTTGGGGAACCTAGACCAGCTAATTGTGCTATTCCTGGAGACTCAAAGCCTATATCAGATCAGTTAGTAAAATGGGACTTCATCATAACAAGCAGTCATTTCAGCAGAACGTCCACTAATACCTCATTGTCCTAACCATTCTGTGATAGAAATTGGCACCTTTCCTAAGTGGATGGATTGTATAAATACTTTCCCAGTACAGCACAAGGTGTCTAGAAATAGTGGGTACTTTGTGGACTGGTCTCCTAGAATTGACAAAAAGTAAGTATGCAAAGGTGCTGCCATTACCCTTGGAGGATTTGTTAGTAACATGCTGACCTTCAGCAAAGGTGGCATTCAGAAAGATGTCTGGTGCTTAATTGCTGCCTCAGAATTCTTACATTTTACTGACAAGACTTTACCGGACTTTGTAGGCAAAAACTCTAAGGAGGGTGTTTATTATGGCCTACAGGCCAGTGTTCAGTCTCCTTATGTTTAAATTATTGGAAATGTGAAAGTTAAAAGAAAATATGATAGATATCTTGTAGCATGTAATAAATGCAATTTAACTAATTGTATCACCAGATATAATAGAGGGGAACAAACACTAATACTTCATGATCCCTCTTTTGTCTTATTGCCAGCTAATATTTCAGAGCTATGGTGCACTGATGCTGGTTTTCAAAAAATACATGCCCACCTAGTGAAATACAAATGTGCTCTTGGATTCATACGTAGTATTGGGAGTAGTTGCCTTAGTTTCCTTTATTGCTTCAATTGTCACAGCTTCAGTGGCCATATCTCAAAATATTTAACATGCAGATTTTCTTAACAATTTGGCTAAGAAAATTTCAAAGATCTTAATAATCCAATAAATATTGATGAAAGGATTGAGACTACACTAAATGTCTTAGAAGCTACTGTCATAAATATTTGTAATGAACTTTCAGCTTTGAAATTCAAGAAAGACTTTAATGTCACACTGACTACAAGTACGCATGTGTTACTGCTGCCAGATACAATGCTTACCAATTGGTTTGGGAGAAGGTTAAAAACCATTTTTTAGGTATTTAGCAGAATAATAATAAGAGCTTGGATCTTTTGGAGTTACATCATCATATTCAATATATACAAAAAAAGGAAGATTGATTTTTCAGATCCTACTTCTTTAGCTGATAAAATACTTAGAGAGTTAAATGACTTTAACCCTGGAAACATTCTTAAACACTCTACATGGTATATCTTTGAATTTTTCTCTTTGCTACTAATTCTCTCTTGTGTTGTAATTGTAGAATGTTGTACCTTCAGAATAAGAATTCAGAGACTCAAGATTGTGACTCATCACCTGCTTTTTCAAAGAAAGAAAGAGAAATATGTGGGGATCCACACTGAATGAACACCTCTTCCAGTCCTGATGCCTCAGGCTCTGACCAACCATTTTATTCACTGTGGCTTGGGCAGAGACCCTCTGGTTAGTAAGGAGGTCTTCTTTGTGGGTGTGCCCCTAGGGTTGAGTTATACTCACCTGTTCCCTTGTAGTCATGACCCATCTGCCTTTTATGGTTAGAACCTTCTAAGAACAGAGTCCCTCTAATAAAAGCTTGTTTCCAAAAGTGCTTCCTCTCAATATAACATCATTCCTTAAGAAGACCACCAAGTACTTTAATGTCAAATTGGTTATGTTAGAGTCTGGCATGGTGTTGTATGCCTGTAATCCCAGTGGCTCAGGAAGCTGAGGCTGTAGGATCACATGTACAAAGCCAGCCTCCTGGCTTGAGGTGAGGAAAAACATCATGGCTATTTATGGTGGATAGGGAATAGGAGCCAGATATTTTTTAACTGGCACCTCTGAAACCATAAGATCTCAAATAAACTTTTCATCCTATACAATTTTTCTGGTCAGATCTTTAGTCACATCAATGAAAATGCTGACTAAAACAATTACCTATTATGCAGAAAAATGTCTAACTTAGGGGCTCTCAACCACTGAACCACATCTCCAGACATGTTTTTTTTACATTTTATTTAGAAACAGGGACTCACTGTGTTCCTTAGGCCACTCCTCCTGGTCTGCTCTTTTTCAGGGTTGTGTTAGCAGGCGTCCTGAGAATCTGAGTTGTTGTGTTTTGTTTCTAGATGTTTGTATTCTCTCAGGAGAAAATTTCAGGCAAAACCAAAAATATAGTAAAAGTTTAAAAATTTATGAGAAAGGAAAGAAAAGATGTTGTTATGGGATTTGGTGGGTCGTAGAAAGAAAGGGGTGATGAAACCTCTTTTCCCTAGTTTTATATTGGAATCTTGGGGAAGTTTCTAGAGAGTCTTGGTAGGTGCTAACTCTCAACTTTTGATGGACAGGAGGTTTGCCTTAGATTTTTAAGTCCCTACTGTGCACAGTTTTACCCAATTGTACCCAAGCAAAACCCATGAAGGTTAACTATTATAATGAAATTAACATGACAAAATAACTAACTAAAGACATAAATATCTAAAGAGTTGCAATGATCACAAATGGAGCTTTGGGAAAATGATAAATCACAAAAACTTGGATATCTTCACAGATTGCTTAATGAATTGCTACCAAGTGCTACCTGTAGGCTGGTGGCATGGTCAGAGGAAACAGGTCACTGGAGGGTACTCTTGGGGATTATTATGGTTCAGATCTGAAATATATCCCTTAAAGCCTATGTGTCCAAAGTATGATCCACAATGTAGAAATGATCAGAGGTGGGGCTTTTCAGAAATGTGTGGATCATGATGGCTATATTTCATCAAATAATTTGAATGGACTATTGATCGTAACTGTAGACATGTGGAACATGAATGGAGGAAGCAGATCACTGGGAGCATGCCTTTGGGGACTGTCTTGTCCCTGGCCTCTCCCCCACTTGGCTGCCATGTGTCATGCATCTTTTCTCTGTCTTGCCCTTATCCCATGATGTTTCTGCCTTGGAACCAGCTGACAACAAAAAGAAATCTTGGTCCAAAATAAAGTTTTCCTCCTCAAAGTTCTTTATATCAGGTTTTATTCAAGGAGCCATCCCCTACTGAATTGAACATTCTATACTAAGGAAATGCATGTGTGGAGCACAAAGGGGTAAAACATAAGGAACAATGAAGCATGACCTTCTTTCCCCTAACTGCTAGCCAAGGACTGGCCCCTCTCTGCTCTCTGCCTTCTTGTCTCACCATGTGACTTCTCTCTCTGGATAGTGATTTTATTATGATGCCATCTGCATGAAAGGACACAACCTGAGGGATACTCATCAGAGATGGAACCATTCAGTTAGGATTATCATTCTCCAAATCCATGGAATGGATCATACATCCTTGGGCATTTTGTTATAATGATGGAAAAGAACTAATAAACTTTCATGGCCCAAAGCCCAAATTATACACCATCACTTTTAATAGGTAAGATACTCTGAAGAGGTATATCTCCCACAAAGCAGTAACAGGGCTCTCCTTTGCCTGGAATGGGGAGGGTTTAAGGATCCCAAACCACTGAGTTAACACTTTATTACACAAAATTAGAACCTGAATATTATTTCTTCACTTTGTGTTGAAACTATATCAGGTCAAAAAATGCTACAAATTTTATTCTGATTTTACCATGGTGATGAGGATAAAATTGGTAGACAGAATTAACTGATTTTGCTGGCGTAAATTTTTGAGTGAATAAAAGAAAGTTAAGAACTCAACTCTAAGTATATTTCTTGGGTGCCTAGATTAACAGGAGTCCAATTTATAATGATATCAATAAAATCAAGCAATAATAAGGGTCAGAGTATCAAAAGAGGTTAAAATAATTGATGATTCTCTTAAAGTCCTCTATATATCTATTTTTGTCACATATATATGCATGCAAAACAAGAATATGGGTACACAATAATATCAAAGTATATTTATGTACCTTCATCTTACTGACCTATAAGTTCCTTGAAATTTTCTTCTACTTACCATATTTCTGCTATTAGAACCGAAAAGAGGCTCATGAATACTATCTGACTGAATCATCAAGGCAGTAAAACAGTGAGGTTACCACTGACTGACTCCTCTGTGCACCATCACCTTCTCCATTTCACCACTCTGAGAAATTCACTTTCAGTGGTAATTGGTGAAGGGAATTTAAAAGTCAATTTATTTTCATTTTATTATAATTATTAGTGTGTATTAATTATATAAAATAATGGGTTTCATTGTGACACTTTCATACATGTCTCTAATATACTTGATCATATCCATCCTCCCTATTACCTTTCCTTAATCCCCTCTCCCTGACTCCCTTCCCATTCCCTAGCAATCCTTCTACTCTTTATTTATTCCACATGAGAGAAAACATGGGATGTTAGTCTGAGTCTGACTTATTTCACTTAACCTGAAGATTTTTGGTACCATTCATTTTCCTACAAATGGCATGATCTTGTTCTTCTTTATGGTTGAGTAATATTCCATTTTGTAGCTACAAAATATTTTTTACATTTTACATTTTTAACCATTCATCTGATGATGGACAACTAGGCTGGTTTCATATCTTGAATATTTTGAGTAATGCTGCAATAATATGGCTATGCACATGTCTCTTTTGTATGCTGGCTTCATTTCCTTCAGGTACACACATGAGTGGTATGGCTGGATCATATGTTTGTTTTATTTTAAGTTTTTGGAGGAACCACCATAGTGGCTACTCTGATTTATATTCCCACCAACAGCGTGTAAATGTTCCTTTTTCAAGCACTCTCACCATATTTTGTTGTTTGGGGCTTTATTTTTTTTATTTATTCTTATTAGTTACACATTAGAGTAGAATATGTTGATATATTATACATATATGGAGTATAATTCTCATTATTTTGGTTGTACATGATGAAGAATTACATTGGTCATGTAATCATATGGGCACACAGGAAAGTAATGACCAATTCATTCTAATATCTTTCCTATTTCCATTCCTTCTCCCTTCCGTGTACTCCCCTTTTTCTAATCCAAAGAAACGTCTATTTTTTCCTACCTCCTCCCTTATTGTAGACTCATTTCTCCAATCTCTGCCTCCATAATCATATGACATTCTCCCCAGGTCTGTATCTAAATCTGAGGTCTTAGTGAATTGGGCACTTTGATATGCAACATAATACAAATTATTCCTTTCCTGAATAGCTAGTTCCTCTGGTAGTTGGCCCCTGCCTCTCTTTATAGCCTCATGCCACTTGTCTCTCAGCAACCCACACACTGGTAATACTTCTTTAAGTTCTTCACATGCACTTGGCTCACCCTCATCCCAGAACCTTCATCAGTCTCTTCTTCCCATGCGACTTTCACTTGTGTTTTTCTTTATACCCACAACTCCCTTGATTTCATTAATTGATACACATTCTTTTGGTTTTAGCTTAAAAATAATTTCATCTAGGAGAGATTTTCATGAACTGATGTGTTAGTTAACTTTTCAACTAACCTGATGTGTTAGTCATCTATGACAAAATACCTGAGATAACTTAAAGGAGGAAAGGCTTATTTTAGCTCATGGTTTCAGAGATTTCAGTCCAGAGTCACCAGGCTTTGTTGTTTCTGGGCCTATGATGAGCCATGAATATCATGGCTGTACACTTCTGATGATTAGGGAATTATTTCAGGATGTACATGTAAAATTTCAAGCCTTCAGTAGAGAAATATTCAAAATCATGAAAACAGCAGATTAAGAAAAATTTTTGATCTCTAGGTGTTAAACATATTAAGTTTCACAATTACTTTGTATTCTTTCTAAGCATATCATTGTTTACTTTTTATTCTACCTAAAATAGTCTTTCCTCACTCTTTCACCCAACTTTTCTTTGTTTCAGGAAGTCACTTTCGTCCTTCAATGCCTGACTCAGAGTTCACTTTTACAGTAGAATGTTTTGTGTCCTTTGTCATCTACACAGGAAACATTAAATAATTTTTCTAGTACTCAGTGGATATGGTGAATTCACCATATATAACCCTCATTACTATCATTTATCTTTTAATGGGTATAGCATTTGTAAGGACAATGAACTTCTTATTCATGTTACTCTGTCTCTGAGTAGATTAATATGTTCTTTGAATAATAACCTGGAGAATTAAATTTTCATACCAGTTGAGTTATTCTTTTACCATGACCTTACTTGGCATGACTCCTATTCTTGTTTTCCAATTTATTGGAACTCAAAATCACTGAGTTAGCAGTGGTTGTATTGGCAATGAAGCAGAAACTCTGTTACTAATTAAGTCAGTTTTTTCATTACTGTCTCTACTCCACATCCATCCATCAGTTTTGATTTGTGATCCTGGTGCTGGAAATAAGCAAAGCAAGTTTCTGTTTTTCTGGTTGGGCCCTGTTAGGCATCATCAGAAAGGAGCTCAGAGGGTTTCCTGACTTCTTTCTGTGGGGTTTCTTTCTGTCTGTTGCTCTTTGATGACTCTTCTCACAGTGGCTGTAGTTCTTCCTTCTAGAAGTAACCAACTCCTGTTTGGATATTTTCCCAACAAATACAGAGTAAGCATCATAACTCATTATCCTCTCTTCTTCAGAGAAATAAGTACCAGGTGTTAGAAATGTTTTTCCTCATAGATCAGGTCATGGTGAGCTTCCTGCATGCTAAGAGGAACAAGCACTATGTACAAGTGCCCAACCTGATAATTTCAGATCTTTCCATTTTAATTCTTATCATTTCAGGTGGTGGCTTCTTCTCTAAATTGTAATTTTTTTCTCTCTCTTTTTATCTTTCTGATTATGTATGACCTTTAACCTAAGAATTCTTCATGATCCTTCTCTGGAAAACCAACAGGAATAATTTCTCTCCATCATTGGAACATAATGAAAAACCAAAAGCTTATACTGAACATTGTACTTTGCTTTATTTTAACTCAATGTTTTCTATAAACTTTAAAAAACAGAATAAAGTTTAACTAACAACTGGTTTGGGCTCGTTATTCTCTCAAGTGGAAAATCCCATGTCTTCCACACTTGTATTTCTCTTTTTCTTTGAATTTTTAGTTTTATTTTTTGCTTGTGTTTAAGGTGTACTACACAATGTGTTTGATGCATATAGTGAAATGCTTGCAAAATAACATATCCATCACTTTCCATGGGTACTTTTTTCTTTCCTGGGATAAATCCCACTTGATCATGGTCAAACTCCATGCACTGTGCTATTGGATTTAGTTTGCTAGTATTTTGTTGAGGATTATTGCACTGATGTTCATCAAGGATGTTGACCTATAACCTTCTTTCTTGGTTTTCTTTGGTGTAGAGTAATGTTGACATTGTAAAATGAGTTTGGGAGTATTCTCTTTGAATCAGGTTTTTGAAAAGTTTGAGAAGTTTTGGTATTAGTTCTTTAAATTTTTGTTGAATTTAACAATAAAGACTTCAGGTCCTGGACTTCTCTTTGATGAGATGTCTAAAAACATTTTTATTTCAATCTCCAAATTCATTATTGGCCTATTCAGACTTCCCATTCTTACATGATTCAGTCTTGGTAGGTTGCATGTGTCTAGGATTTTATTTCATTTCTTTTAGGTTATCCAAATGGTTGGAATAATGTAGTAGTCTCTTATACTTCTTTTTATTTCTGTATTATCAGTTGTAAAATCTCCTCATTCATATCTGATTTTATTTGAATCTTTTCTCTTTTTATTTGTTTTTGTCTAGTAAGAGTTGTCAATTTTGTTTGTCTTTTCAAAAGCCAACTCAAAGTCATCAATCCTTTCTATTGTATTTCTAGATTTAATTTTATGTATTTGTATTCTGAACTTGATTATTACATATTTCCATCACCATTAGCTTAAGCTATTCTACTTTTTGAATCCTTTAGATAGAAAGCTATGCTGCTTGTTCAAAAATTTTTCTTTCTCTTTATTAGGAACTTATTGCTAAATCTTCCCTTTAAAATGTCTTTTTCTGGGCTGGGGGTGTATCTCAGTGTGTAGAGTGCTTGCCTAGCATGTTCAAGGCACTGGGTTCAATCCTCAGCACCACATAAAAAATAAACACATAAAATAAAGTCCTTCTGTCCATCTACAACTACAAATTTTTTTAAAAAAAAGAATGTCTTTTTCTGCATCCCATAAGTTTGGTATTTTGTGTATCAATTTCCATTTATCTCAATATTTTAAAAAATTTCTGGTTTAATTTCTTCTTTGACTCATTGGTTCTTCAGGAGCATGTTGATTAATTTTTCTTACATCCTACCTCTGCCACCTTGACATCCCTAAACTCCTAACTCAGATACAAAATCAACATATAAAAAATCAAGAGATTTCTGCATGCCAACTAGAAATTCACTAAACACGAAGGAAGGAAAACATTCACAACAGCCTAATGAAAAAACTAAAATAAAATATAAAGTAAAATAAAATAAATCAAATTCTAGGAACAATTCTAACTAAAGATGTAAAAGACCTCTACAATGAGAATTGTAGAACTGAGGGAAGAAATTAGAGTTAGAAAGACCTCCCTTATTTTTGGATACTCCGAATTTATATTGTTAAAATGGGCATATTACCAAAAGTGATCTACATATTCAATGTGATTCCCATCAAGATGCCAATGACATTTTTCACTGAACTAGAAAATAAAACAGTTTTAATGTTCATATGAAAGAATAAAAGACTAAGAATAGCTAATGCGATTCTAAGGTGAGCAGGAGCAATGCTAGATGTATCCTAACTTCCTACTTCATATTATACTATAGAACTACAGTAACAAAACTTGCATGGTACTAGCACAAAAACAGACATGCATAATGGAATAGACTAGATGACACAGATACATACACTGATAGTTATTGATTCTTGATAAAAGGGCCACAAGAACAGTTTGGAGAAAAGACAGCATTTTAAACAAATCATGCTGGAAAAACTGGATAGCTATATATAGAAGAATGAAACACAATTCCTGCCTCTTAGTCTGCACTAAAGTCAACACCAAGTGAATCAATGACTTAAGAATCAGACTAGAAACTCTGCAACTGATAAAAGAAAAAAAAGTTTCAAAGGTCCAACATATAGGTGCAGGCATCAACTTCCTCTAACGGCTCTTAAAGCTCAGGAAATAAACACCAGGAGTAATAAATGGAATAGCATGAAATTTAAAAGCTTCTTCACAGAAAAGGGAAAAAAAAGAATGAAGAGAGAACCCACACAATGGGAGAAAAATATTTTCCAGTCAAACTTTTCACAAGAAATTAATGTCCAAAATATAAAAAGAACTAAAAAGAAAATGCCACCAGAAAACCATATAATCCATCAATATATGGACAAACTAAAAAGACATTTTGCAAAAGAAGAAATACAAATAAGGGGTCAACAAATAAATGAAACTATATTCAATATCATTAGCAATCAGGGAAATGCAAATCAAAAGTACACTGAAATTTCATCTCACTCCACTTAGAATGGTAACCATTAAGTTACAAGAACTAATACTGATGAGGACACAGAGACAGAAAGGAAGACTTATTCAATGTTGATGGACCTTTAAATTAATATAAGCATTATAAATGTCAATATGTAGACATGTATAATTGAATAGAATAGATGACACAGAGACGCATATGATAGTTATTTTATTTTCCTTGTCAGGAAAATAAAAGGAGACACAGAGGCAAGATGCAGAGGCAGGAAAGAAAGGTGGCAGAGTGGCAGAAGGGCCAAGCTGCCAAGCATTATTTATGTCAATAAGTTACTTTAGGTCATTAGTACATATTGTTTATTGTATTACTAGGCAGCTTACAGACTTAGCAACATTATGCAGCTTATTGCTCAGTGACACACTAAGTTGCAATTTGCAATGTTAAGAGGTTTGTGTATCTCTCAAGAAAGTCCATTGTATAAAGTTACTGTTATGTGGACAGATTTAAGTTCTGTGAAACATTGTGCTTTTCTAAAAATAGAGTCCCTATATTCCCAGAAGCTGTGTGCCTGAGGTCAAAGTTGAGGCTAAGGTCAAAGTTGAGTTCTAGCATGGAACCTCATCATGAAAGACATTGCTACAGCAGTCAAGTGTCCTGTGTCTTTGCACAGAAGTTTTCCCAGCAGCCAGGTATTCTGTGTCTTGCACAGAAACTTCCTAGCCACCAGGCATGCCACAGTCATGAAGCTATCAGAGACCTCAATCCCAAACACAGAACCCTGACACTTCCTCAAAAGATTAGGAATAAAACCACCATATGAGCCAGCTATACTACTTGATATTTATCCAGAAAAACTAAAGTTAGAATATTATAGTGATATTTGAATACTCATGTTTTAGCAGCACAATTCACAAAAACTAAATACCCATAGTTTGGGATTGAGGCACAGTCCACCCTAACACTGATACAATGTCCACATATGCTTTTCATTTCAGACAAAGGTGGACTTTGAAAATTAATTTTGGTAGATGTCAACTTACTGAGCAAACTACTTTGAACATGATATCAAGGCCAAAAAATTCTGCCAGAAAGAATAGAGAGCAGTAAAGGTGAATTGTTGAAATAAAGGTCTCAGTGATGTCCAGCTGGAGAAAGCACCATTTAGGCATCAATTTCTGCCCATTGCTAAGAAACAAGCAAACACAATAATTTCAGTAATATTCTACCTGTTCTTCCTTCTGTCTCTCTTACTCTTTATTCTCAATAAAACAGCCAAAGTAATGTTTAAAACACTATATCATAAACTTTGCAGCAGAAATCTTATTGGCTTTCCAGTCTGCTTAGAATACAACTTGGACTCCTTACCATGCCCTGCACTGCCTTAGTATTCATGCATTTGGCCTCTCTGTTCATTTGCCTCATCATCTCCTCTTCCCCTCTCCTCTGTTCACACTTTCACTTTCTGCCTCCATCATGAAGCTGGTCCTTTCCTTGGAGAATGTCCATCTGCTGTGCCCTTTGCCCCTTGAACTCTTTATCATCTCCCATTCCACAACATCCTCACCATCATCTTTCATGTCTTGGTTCAAATGCCTCTTCTTCAGAAATTTCCCTGACCAATCTATCTAAAGCAGGTTCCCTCCCTGACCCAGGCCACTCTTTGTCCCCTTACCCCATGTGTTTCCTTTAGAACATTTATCACTATCAGACCTTTTTTTTTACTTTGTTTACCGGCTCCTTGACTCACTCTTCCAACTAAAATGTAAGCTACAGGAGAGCAGAAGGCCTGTCTTATTCTTCTATGAATTCCCAGTGCAATAATTTCAGGAAGGCTTTCCTCACATGTAGACACATCTATCAGATTATCCTTCATACTGCTCAGTAATCACTGGCCTTTACCAGTTGTTTTTCTAGGTCATGTGCTCACTGAAAAAAAAGAAGAATTTTATTATTCAAATTTGTAATCCAAGCAGTAGTTTGCCTTCATTAACATTTGTTATATGAATTAAGAAAGAAAAGGGAGATGGAGAGAAAGAGAGAGTGAGAGAGAAATAAACTGGGGCTCTTTTAATCTAGGCACATGGAACAAGAAACATAAAATTCAGAAAGGAAAGGACATGTTCATTCTTTTATGGTTAAACAGACCCAATAAATGTTGACAATTAAAAGAGTCACCTGAGTATTCAGAAAATTCCTTACGGAATTCTCGGAACTCAGAGTAAAAGATAGGGTATCATTTATCCAAAGTACAGTGGTTTCCAATGATGTTGGGGTTGACCTAGATGGTATATTTTGGATCTAAGCTATACACACACACACACACACACACACGGAGAGAGAGAGAGAAACTGGGTTTTGAACCTAGAACCCAGGGGTACTCGATCACTGAACCACATTACCTGTTCTTTTTTTTTTAAGTCAGATTCTTACTAAGTTGCTGAGTCTGACTCATCTTCTCAGGTCAATGGGATTACAGATGTGCACCACACTGTGCCTGGTGTCTCTAAAATTTTTGTGAGAAAATCACAGATATGGTAGACTTTATGAAGCATAATGTATGTGAGGCATTTGTTAGGAGATGAAAGTAGAGGTGTCCTCCAAAAGCTCATGTGTGTGACAATGCAAGATTGTTTAGAGGCAAAATGACTACATCATGAAATTTTCCACCTGGTCAATGGATTACAATCCACTGTAGGCAGGTAGGGTGTGGCTGAAGGAAGTAGGTCACTGAGGGCATGTCTTTGTGGTTTATATATTGTACCTGACAATAAAAGATCTCTTGGGCTCTTGTTCCATGTCCTGAGCTGCTTTCCCCTGCTATGCCCTTGTGCCATGATGCTCTGCCTCACCTTGAGCCCAGAGCTACAGAGTGTGCTGTCTATGAACTGAGACCTCTGAAACTCTGAGGCAAAATAAATTTTTCCTCCCCTACATTGTTTTTATAAAGACCTTTGGACACAGATTAAAAAAAATCTGACCCAAGCAAGTATAAACAATTAAATATTAATTAATTCCAATGTTGTTAACACACTTTATAAGATTCTTTGCCATGAGGCCCTATGGGTTGACTTTCCTTCTCAGAGATATATAGAAGTCCTAAATCCAGGTACCTGGGAATGAGGCCTCATTTGGAAATAGTGTCTTTGAAGATGTAGTAAAGTTAAGATGAGGTCATATTGGGTTAGAGTGTGCCCTAGTCCTTGTAATAATGGAGGCAGGGGTTGGGTAATGCATATACAACTCAGGGAATCAACCACTAAAAGCTAGGAATATGCCAGCAATGATCCTTTCTTGGAGGCTTTATTAGAACATGATCCTGATGATGCTATGATATTGGATATCTAGTTTCAAACTGAGAGAATCGGTTTATGTTGTTTTAAGCTATGAAGTTAGTGGTGCTTTGTATGGTAGAACTTAGGAAATTAATATAGAATTTAGTGATGGGAATGCTGTTATAACAAATACCTAAAAACCTGGAGATGGAATTGGAATCCAGTAAGAAGTAGAGGATATAAGAGTTTTGAGGTATATAATAGAAAAAGTATAGATTCTCTGGGAGAAAAACAGATATTAAATTTGGTTAAGACGAAGGCTAATACAGATGTAAAGAGAACAGAATATTGGTATCTAGAAATATGATTAGCAAAGGTTCCGCTGGTGAGGTATCTGTCCTTACCTGGCCAGTCATGCAGTGTTCCTGCTGGTAAAACTATCAAAAACCTTCGTGGGTCTCTTAAGTGTCAAGGAGTGCCCTATCATTAGACATTATCCATAGACACTGTTTGGATAATGCCATTTCTTATTTCTGTCCTCTGCTGAATGTCTAATGGATCCATTAATCACACATTAATGCTGAACTTTTACAAGGCAATCCTCTTTATAAAGTGTCAGAAATTTTGGCCAAGTTGAATTCTGCTGCCGGGTCCAAAATAGAATTTGTAAGCAATGGACTTGGATATTTAGCAGAGGAAATTCCCATGCTATGAGAAGCTTGTTTTGACTTTGCTTCTTAAGGCAAAGTGTGAGAAGAAAGAAGCAACTCGAGTATTGAACTGTTAACCAAAAAGGAACCAGCACTTGATAGTTAGAAAACTTTTGAGCTTGTTCACAGATAGTATTTTCTGGAAATAGAATCCAGGATGTGGATGAACAACCTTTTGCTAAAGAGAATAAATATGTGACTTGTTGACATAATCAGCCTTTCAGCAGAAGCCAGGAATAGAGATGTGGTTATCTGGGCAGGATTTGTGGATAACCCTCTTGTTTGATGATGTGAATCTCCTTAACACAGGTGAAAAACCACAAAGGTTTTGTGTTTTGGGGTGGGGGTGGGGATTTGCCCAGCATGAAACTGTCAGATTGTACTGAAAGGAACAGGAGCAGGAAACAAAAGAGAA
Organism: Marmota flaviventris; assembly: GCF_047511675.1. Classification (NCBI taxonomy): domain Eukaryota; kingdom Metazoa; phylum Chordata; class Mammalia; order Rodentia; family Sciuridae; genus Marmota; species Marmota flaviventris. The sequence continues at coordinate 9,177,311 of NC_092506.1, read as the reverse complement.
ATGACTCAAAGGGAGATGATGTGGAAGCCAGGAGTTGGACTGCTGCAATGAAGGGCTCAGAGGACGGAGGACTGAGGTCTCAAAACCTAATTGAACTTGCTATACTATATCCCAAATATAATCTATATTAGTAATCCCCTCATTTCTCTCATTCTATTCCTTTTGTTTTCTTAAAAACTGGTTTAGCTGTTGATGGACCTTTATTTTATTTATTTATATGTGGTGCTGAGATTTGAAACCAGTGCCACACAGATGCTAGGAAAGTGCTCTATCACTGAACTACAATCCCAGGCCCTCATACTCTTTCCTTTGATATGGGAATATCTACCCTGTGTCTATTACACCATTGTATTTTGGAAGCAGATAACTTTTCCCCTAGTTCTTCAGGTCTCTCATCCATTCCTAATTTAGATGATTAAATAAGGTTTGGGACTTTTTGAGTTGATGTTTAGTTAAAATTTTAGAATTAGAGTTGATTCTGTAATGGGTTAAGACTTTGGGGGATGTCAAAATGGGATGAATGCACATGGAAAGAATATGAATTTGAGGTTCCAGAGGGTGGGCTGTTGTGGATTGAACTGCACAATCTAAAAGATATATGTTGAATCCTAAACCTGGGGACCCATGAGTGTGGCCTTGCTTGGATACAGGGTCTTTGCGGATGTAATCAAGTTAAGAAGTTAATACTGATTAGAGTGTGCCCTTCCAATGACTGATGTCCTTATTGGAAGAGAATTTTGAACACTGATTTATAGGCAGAATATCATGAGATGATGGAGGTGGATATTTGAGTTTTTTAACAAGCCAAAGAAATCCAAGAATTTTCATCTAGGAAGAGGCAGTGAGTGATCTTCCCACAGAGTTTTTAAAGGGAGCATGGCTCTGATGACTCCTTGGTTTTGGACAACTGGACTCAAACATTGTGAAAGAATAAATTTACATTGTTTAAAGTAACTAAGTCTGTAGTACTCTATGACAGCCACAGGAAACTAATATGGCCCCATTTCCTCCCATCCTTATATTTGGCTACTTTTCCTGGGAATACCACACTCAAAAATTACTTCTATCAGTTTTTAAACTAATTAAGACTCTCACCTACTAGGCTTCAAGCAATATTCCTATCTCATCTGAATAGCATTTTTTGCTAATTATTACACAATCAACTCTCAGTAGTTCAACAATTGATAAACATTCAGTAAGTGTCAGCTGAAACATAACTTTCTCCAGGATGCTCTCTTGATCCCTGTACATTATAGTAGGACTCCTTCTTCACCATCCTTTCACACTCTTTTCATCATTTAGCACAGTGGCTTTTAACTTTGGCATATGTCAATCACTCAAATAAATACACCAAGTTTAAACTTCTGAGCCATGCACAGAATTACTTATTTAGCTGGTCTTTGTGGAATGATCTGGTTTCTTTTACACATTCATGTATGTGAAAAATCCCATCAAGATGTAGGAGCTGTTCCTGAGTGTGAAGGATATTATAACAGTCACATGGCTTCAGTTTTGTATAGAGTGTGATGCAAACTCACTTGAGGGAATTTGAGATTATAATCTCGGTGCCATTAGAAAAAGACATCATGGTCAAGGAAGTAAATTCTGTCAGCACTGACTAGGGAAGTTTTTGGTGCAGTTCTTTAACACAATGTGAGGACACCTTTCCTTGACAGAGGTAAGAAGAAAGCCATCTGAAGGGTTCGGAATTTCCCTATGCTTTCCAGCTTGATTTAGGGGCTCCTCAAATATCATCAAGGATGAACAGGTGATTGCTGACAAAGAATGACTTTATATAGAGAGAACATAGCTCTTGCCACTAATTCACACACCCAGCATTAATCCTAACATTACTTATCCATCAACATTCCCTTCCCCAATGCTTTAGGAAAATAATGTTAGCAGTTTCTCAAGGCTTTTTGTTAGTTCAGGCAGAGAAATTCTTCAGTAGAGTCACAGAGGAAATTATTTAAATATTTCTTCTAACAACTGATAAACAATTCCTCTTCTGGGAATATCCCTAACTTCAGTGGACAACTAGAAAACCAGAAATGATTTGTAGTTTAATAAAATAAGTAAACAAAAGTGTACCTGCTTGAGGGTCTATAGCAATTTTCCTCTAACGTGGAAATGTTGATACAGGTTCAAACTTTTTTTCATTGTTAGAATAAAGGGTGAATCTTTAGTTAGTGTTACATTTCAGCTAAAAAATGAGTTAAAACACTCAATTATGAGTTAAATTAAATCCAGATGGAATGTTAAATGTAAAATATTAATTTTATTAACTGGAGATTTACCTCAATGGACATCTAACCAGGAGTTCAGAATGATTTTAAATTCATAGAAATTGGGAAATGGATTGGGACCTAGAGTGGAGGCAGGGGAGAATTAGCAGTCCCTCTGATGAAGCAGTTTATATTCTGCACCTTTTCATTTATTTCACATACTTTTAGAACATCATCTGTGCTTGCTAGGAACTCAAGAGTTCACAGGACATGTTGAGTGTTCATAGTGGTCTCATAGTTCTTCAAAAAATGAAGAGTTCAGTTTGTGAGGGCAGGATGTTCAACGTGCTGTAGAAGAACCAAAGAGACTGTGTTTGTAGTACTGAGTAAATGCAAAGTAAGGAAGGCTCAGCTGTAGAGATGAAGTTCCAACCTGGTATCCGAGGATGAGTGAGCCCTCAAGCATTAAAGAAGGGGTTGGTGGAATTAAACACTGGGAAAAGATCATTCCAGGCAGAGTGATAATAAGCACCCAACTATGAACAGAGGGGCAGAGGAACCTGGTATCATTGTTCAGTCATTGCTTTCTTAACATAGTCAGGTAGTAAAGAGGGTACATAACTGGAGAAGAGATTTTAAAGAAATGAACAAAAGAATCATCTTTATCCTGCAGATCAAATGTTCTCATTCTTCTGTTGCTTAATAACTGCCCATCAAGGAAGTGAAAATGAGACTCTGTTCTGGAAGTGATCATGAGGCAGGAGGCTCAAAACTCAGACATGAAGAATCTTGTATCATGGATTGGCAGATGTTTTCTGTAAGGTGTAAGAAATGTACCTGTAGATAATAAATGGTTTAAGATCTGTAGGCCAAGATGCAAAGTTGAAGCTATTACATATGTATTTATATAACAAAATAAAAAGCAAATTTCCATATTTTTGTTATTTTCCATAATTCATTTCCATGTTTAGTTTTTCAAACTTATTTGTTTATTCTACTTTGTTACATGTGTTGTTATATATGACATACAATGCATTTCAATTCATAGTACACATATAGAGCACAATTTTTCATGTCTCTGGTTGTACACAAAGTAGAGTCACACAATTTGTGTCTCCATACATGTACTTAGGGTCATTATGTCCATCTCATTCCATTATCTTTTCTACCCTCATGTACCTTCCACTTCCCTCCCTTCCCTTTGCCCTATCTAAAATTCCTCTATTTCTTCTAAGTTCCCCCTCCCCCTCCCCATTATGGATCAGCATCCTCATTTCAGACAAAAAATTCAGCATTTGTTTTTTGGGGATTGTATTACTTCACTTAGCATAATATTCTCCAACTCCATCCATTTACCTGCAAATGCCAAGATTTTATTCTCTTTTAATGCTGAGTAATATTCCATTGTGTATATATGTACCACATTTTCTTTATCCCTTCATCCACTGAAGGGCATCTAGGTTAGTTCCACAATTTAGCTATTGTGAATTGTGCAGCTATAAACATTGATATGACTTAGTCACTATAGTACACTCTGTTTAAGTTCTTTGGGTATAAGCAGAGGAGTGGGATGGGGGTTCCGTTCCAAATTTTTCAAGGAATCTCCATACTGCTTTACAGATTGGTTGCACCAATTTGCAGTCCCACCAGCAATGTATAAGTGTGCTTTTTCCCCATATTCTCACCAACAATCATTGTTGCTTGTATTCTTAATAACTGCCATTCTGAATGGAGTGAGATGAAATCTTAGAGTACTATTGATTTGCATTTCTTTAATTGCTAGAGACGTTGAACATTTTTTCATATATTTGTTGATTGATTATATATCATCTTCTGAGAAATGTCTCTTCAGTTTCATGGGCTATTTATTGACTTGGTTATTTGGTTTTGGGGTGTTAAGATTTTGGGGTTCTTTATATATCCTATAGATTATCTGTCTGATGTGCAAGTGATCAAAATTTGCTCTAATTCTCTAAGCTCTCTATTAATCTCACTGATTGGTTCTTTTGCTGAGAAGAAGTTTTTTAGTTTAAATTCATTCCATTTGTTTATTCTTGATTTTATTTCTTGCACTATAGGAGTCTTATTAAGGAATTTGGGGGCTAATTAGACATGATGAAGATATAGGCCTACTTTTTTTCTATTAGGCACAGGGTCTTGGTTCTTGATATACTTTGAGTTGAGTTTTGTGCATGGTGAGAGATGGGGCTTAATTTCATTTTGTTGCGTATGGATTTCCAGTTTTTCCAGCATTATTTGTTGAAGAGGCTATCTTTTCTCTGATATATGTTTTTGGTGACTTTGTCTAATATGAGATAACTGCATTTATGTGGGTTTTTCTCTGTGTCCTCTATTTTTGTGTCAATATCATGCTAATTTTGTTACTATTTCTCGAAGTATAATTTTGGTCTGGTATAGTGATGATACCACCTGCTTCACTCTTCTTGCTGAGGATTGCTTTAGATATTCTGGGTCTCTTAATTTTCCAGATGAATTTCATAACAACTTTTTCTATTTCTATGAAGAATGTCATTGGGATTTTAATTGGAATTGCATCAAATCTGTATAGTGCTTTTGGTAGTATGGTCATTTTGACAATATTAATTCTCCCTATCCAAGAACAAGGGAGATCTTTCCATCTTCTCAGGACTTCTTTAATTTCTTTCTTTAGCATTCTGCAATGTTCATTTGAGAGGTCTTTCACCTCTTTCCTTAAATTGATTCCCAAGGGACTTTTTTTTCTATGTAAATGGGGTAGTTTTTCTAGTTTCTCTTTCAGAGTGTTTGTCACTGATGTACAGAAATGCCTTTGATTTATGGGTGTTGATTTTATATACTGCTACTTTGATGAATTTATTTATTAGTTCTAGAAGTTTTCTTATGGAACTTTTTGGATCTTCTAGGTGTAAACTCATATTGTCAGCAAATACTGATAATTTTATTTCCACCTTTCCTTTTTGTGTGCCTTTAGTTTCTTTCTTCTGTCTAATTGCTCTGGCTAGAGTATCCGTGTCCTCATTTACCTCTAGGAATTTTTAATCTCCTCTTTGATATCTTTTGCAAAACATTGGTCTGTTTTAAGAAATGGTGAAAGAGAGCATCCCTGTCTTGTTCCAGTTTTCAGAGGGAATGCTTTCAATTTTTCTCCATTTAAAATGATGTTAGCCTTGGGCTTGTAAAATAGATTTTACAATGTTGAAATATGTTCCTGTTATCCCTAGTTTTTCTAGTGTTTTGAACATGAAGATGTGCTGTATTTTGTTAAATGCTTTTTCTGTGTCTATTGTAATGATCACATGGTTCTTATCTTCAAGTCTATTGATGTGATGAACTACATTTATTGATTTCTGTATGTTGAACTAACCTTATATCCATGAGATGAACCCACTTGATTGTCATGCACTATCTTTTTGATATGTTTTTGTATTCAATTTGCCAGTATTTTATTGAGAATTTTTTGCATTGGTTTTGGAATCAATATGATATTGGCCTCATATGAGTTTGAAAATGTTCCCTCTTTTTCTATTTTATGAAACAATTTGAGAATTATTGGTATTAGTTCTTCTTTGAAGGTCTTGTAGAACTCAGCTGTGTATCCTTCTAGTCCTGGGCTTTTCTTGGTTGGTAGGCTTCTGATGCATCTTCTATTTCATTGCTTGAAATTGATCTGTTTAACTTGCTTATATCATCCTGATTCAGTTTGGCCAAATCATATGACTCTAGAAATTTGCCAATGCCTTCAATATTTTCTATTTTATAGGAGTACAAATTTTCAAAATAGTTTCTAATTATCTTCTGCATTTCTGTAGTGTCTGTTGTGATATTTCCTTTTTCATCCTGGATGTTAGTAATTTCAGTTTTCTCTCTCCTTCTGTTTCTTAGCATGGCTAAAGATTTGTCAATTTTATTTATTTTTTCAAGGAACCAACTTTTGTATTGTTGATTTTCCATAGTTTCTTTTTTTTTTCAATTTCATTGACTGCTGGGAGCCATTAGCCAAGTAGGTATGACAATTTCCTTGCCAGCGTACCCCACGTTGCTTAGTGGAAGGACTCGTGGAAATAGGACATTTTGCAGTGACATTGCATGTAGGTGACCTTGCTCAAGGACCAGGGCGGATCCGGGTTTAGGGTGTTCCTGGTTTAGGATAATCGGGTTTAGGGCGTTCCCAGTTTAGGGCGTTCCAGGTTTAAGGTTATTCCTGCTGGGAATAGGGCGTATCCTGCTGCCTGAGTTCCCCTTGAGTTCTCAGGGATTCAGACAGTATTTTTTGGGAGACAGAAGCCCAGTGGGGGTGGATTTGGGCAGAGAACGTGGATTTCCCCAGAACGTGATTGTAGACGGCTGGTGTGAGTTCGGGAATAAAGAGTTGCTGTTTGAATCTACAAGCTGTGTGGTGGCTCGTGATTGTGTGCCCAGCCAGACTGTGGCAATTGACTTCAGTTCTGATTTTAATTATTTCCTGTCTTCTACTGCTTTTGGAGTTGACTTGTTCTTTTTTCTAGGGCCTTGAGATGCAAAGTTAAGTCATTTGTTTGTTGACTTTTTCTTCTTTCAAGAAATGAACTCCATACAATGAAATTTCTTCTTAGTATTGCCCTCATAGCATCCCAGAGATTTTGATATGTTTTATCAGTTTTCTCATTTACCTACAGGAATTTGTTAATCTCCTCTTTGATGTCTTTTGCAACTCATTGTTCATTCAGTAGCATATTATTTAGTCTCCAGGTATTGTAGTAGCTTCTGCTTTTTATTTTATCATTGATTTCTAATTTAATTCCATTATGATCTGATAATATTAAGGGTAGTATCTCTGTTTTTTTGTATTTGCTAAGAGTTGCTTTGTGGCATAATATCTGATCTATTTAAAGAAGAATCCATGAGCTGCTGAGAAAAAAGTGTATTCACTTGTTAATGAATGAAATATTCTATATATGTTTGTTAGGTCTAAATCATTGATTGTATTATTGAGTTCTATAGTTTCTTTGTTTAGCTTTTGTTTTAAGGATCTATCCAGCAGTAAAAGAGGTGTGTTAAAGTCACCAAAAATTATTGTAGTGTATTTTTAAAATAAATATATAGTCACCAAAAATTATTGTGTTGTGGTCTATTTGACTCTTGATCTTGAGAAGAGTTTCTTTGATGAATGTAGATGCTCCATTGTTTGGGGCATATATATTTATAATTATTATGTTTTTTTGATGTATGATTCCCTTAAGCAGTATGAAATGCCCTTCTTTATCCCTTTTGATTAACTTTGGCTTGAAGTCTACTTTATTTGATAGAAGGATGGAAACACCTGCTTGTTTTCACAGTCCATGTGAGAGATATATTTTTTCCAAACTTTCCACCTTCAGTTTGTGGATGTATTTTCCTATGAGATGAGTCTCTTGAAGGCAGTATATTGTTGGGTCTTTTTTTTAAATCCAGCCAGTCTATGTTTTTGATTGTTGAATTTAAGCCATTAACATTCAGCGTTATTATTGAGACAGGATTTGTATTCCTGGCCATATTTATTTTTGGTACTTACCATGACTTTGTTTCTCTTTTAATTAGTATTTCCTTTAGTGTAATACAACTTTTTGCTGGTTTTCATTGTTGTTTTTTATTTCCTTATCATGGAATATTTTGCTGAGGATGAACTATAGTGCATGCTTTCCAGTTGTAGATTTTTTTAACTTTTATTTATCATGAAAGGTTTTTAATTGCATCATCAAATATAAATCTTCATTTTTCTGGATATGAGATTATTGGTTCACATCTATTTTCTTTCAGAGTTTGGTATGGGTTGTTCTTCTGGCTTTTGGGGTCTGGGTTGAAGAATCTGCTGATATCCTAATTGGTTTCCCCCTATATGTAATCTGATTCCTTATTCTTGTGGCTTTTAAAATTCTCTCCTTAAACTATATGCTAGGCATTTTCATTATAATATGACTTGGTGTGAATCTGTTGTGATTTTGTATATTTGGTGTCCTGTATGCCACTTCTATTTGATTTTTCAATTTATTCTCCATGTTTGGAAAAGTTTCTGGTATTATTTCATTGGATAGATTGTTCCTTGCTTGTGATTGGGACTCTATGCCTTCCTCTAGCCCAATGAATTTTAAATTTGGTCTTTTTATGTTATCCCATAATTCTTAAATGTTCTGCTCATGGTTTTTTACCATCTTCACTGTGTAGTCAACATTCATTTCAAGATTACATATTTTGTCTTCATTTTCTGAGGTTCTGTCTTCCAAGTGGTCTAATCTGTTATTGATGCTTCCTATTGAACTTTTAATTTGGCTTATTTTTTTTCTTTCATTTCAAGAATTTCTGTTTGGCTTTTTTTTCAGAGCCTCTATCTGCTTATTGAAGTAATCTTGTGCTTCCTGTTATTTGCTTATGTAGCTCTTTATTAAAATAATCTTTTGCTACCTGTATTTTCTCTCTTATATCACCCTTAAATTCACAGAACATTTTAATTATGTACTCCTGAACTCCTTCTCTGTAATTTCTTCTATTGTGCTGGCCATGGATTCTAATGATGTAATATCTTGGCTTGTTGGTGACATCTTCTTCCCTTATTTTTTTTATATTGTTCTTGTGTTTTCCCTTCTAGCACTGTGGATCCAAGGTGTTGCAGTTTTTACCCTATAGGCTTATAGTGTCCCTACAGGTTTCCAAAACCTCTCCTTCAAGTAGGAGAACAATGTGAACAGATCCAAATACAAACAATCTACAACCTTAAACCAAATAGCTGGTATTAAGACATATATGGTTTTGTCACAATAAACAGAAATGGTAAGTAAAATTATTATCTGCAATGTAAACAGTAGGTTTGCAAATGGGCCTACAGATTCTGGTGGTGAACAAAGAATCATGGGTGAGGTGTAGGATGAGATGTTGAGGGGGTAGGAGGTGAGGATATAGAGTTATTAGGTCTTAGAAAACATGAAAGAGAAATCTAAAGAAGTCACTTAGTAGGAGGACAAGATAGATAAAATGATTTGGGGGAGACAAGTAAGTGGGAAAACAGTACAAAAAAGAAACAAACATAAATATTAAGAAAATTTAAAAATGTAAAAACAGGAGATAAAAGAATATACAACACCATTGTAATGTACTATTCTGACATCCCAGTCCTCAGCAGACTAATTCATGAAAAGTACTTGGTTTAAAATATGTTGGGGATGTGAGAACAGGAGAAGAGAGAGGGGAAAAAATCATGAAGGAAGATACAAGGATTGTTTCTCTTGGAGATTAGTATCTTTCCAGCTTCCCTTGTCACCCAATAGGTGAGGTTGTCTGTTGTTTGCAGGTTTCTCCACCCTCAGGATGATGAAGTTTATTAGGGTAGGAGGATTGTTCTTTGGGGTGTGGCTCCTGGAGGTGGGGAATAGCACTTGCCCATCCCCGATGGGACTGCACCCCAAGGATCTCCCTTGGGGCCTGCTCTTGTGATGTGGGCACCTGGACTTATCTCCTTATATGACCTGTGGACCTCACAATTCCTGGTCTTTAATTTTATCTCTAAACTGTATCTCACTCACCCCCTACTTTTCTACTTCCTAATCAGGCACCTTTCTCTCCAGAGGTCTATTGGGCTTCATTCTGGGGGTTACACACATATCAAGGAGCGCTGTTTTATACCAGGAAATTCAGGACCCAGTTTTATGAGCTACAGATCAGCCTCATAGCTGCAAGCCCTGTGCCAGATTAGCAGCTGCCAAGGAGAGGGGAGTTGGGAACTTTTGGTACCTTGATATTGCTTCTAAGCCCTGACTAGTGTTCCAAACTGGGAATTGCCCCAACTAAAGATTGTGACAAGGCGTCCCAAGATGGAGGCGGCTGCTTTCAGCGATGGAGTGTCAGGTCAGGTGAGGCTGGCCCATAGCACTGATCAGTGTGTTCAGAGATGCAGCTCTGTGGTATACAGTATTGTGGCTCACAGCTGTCTCTAAACAACAACTATGGTTGCAGTGTTCCTAGATGGAGGCAACTGGAGGAACCTCACATTGGTAGATGGAGGTCAACACTGAAGTGGTGGCCAGAGTTCATCCCTGTGTGCTGTGGTCAGGTGTTCTGCATGGGTGCTAATGCAGGTGGTCCTACTTGGGCACCCAGAGGTCCTATGTAGACAAGTGGCCGGGAGTCCTACATTGACACGGAGGCCTGGAGACCTAAGCAGCAAGGCAACAGTGATTTCTTCCAAATTAGATTTTTGACAAGACTGACATATAAAAACAATTGAGTATGAGTTCTTGTAATACAAACCTGCCTGTGAGAATTAAATTATTTTTCTTTTGAGACATTTTATTTATTTGAGTACAAAGTTAATGCTACTTCTCAAAGCCAATTGTATATATTCATGTGTTAATGATGATCCATAATGAACTTCTGCATATTTAATCTTTGCAATTGTCTTTTCACACATGTAGGCACTACTAAAAACTGATATTAATCCATGAGCATATCTATTGCATGGAAGTCACTTAAAGAATTCTATTAGACTGTTCTCTAGATGTTAGGTTACACAGAAGCTCCTCAATTGCAAAGCAGCCTATTACTGGCATAAGAACAGACACATTGATCAATGGAACAAAAAGAGAGCTCAGAAATAAACCAATGCATCAACAGTCAACTGATCTTTGACAAATGTGCCAAGAACACACATTAGGAAGAAGAAGAAGGAGGAGGAGGAGGAGGAGGAGGAGGAGGAGGAGGAGGAGGAGGAGGAGGGAAAAAAGAAAGAGAAAAGAAAAGAAAAAATTTCTTCAATAAATGATGCTGAGAAAATTAGATATTCACATGCAGAAGAATGAAACCAGATCTGTATCTCCTGTCACACACACAAATAATCAACTTAAAATAAATTAAAGAAATAAATGTAATATCTAAGACTAGGAGGTTTCTAGAGAAAAACATACATGAAATACTTAAATATATTGGACTGGGCAAGAGGATTTGTTGTTGTTGTTGTTGTTGTTGTTGTTGTTGTTGTTTTGATGTGATCCCCAAAGCACAGGCAACAAAAGCAAAACTAGACAAATGGCATTGAATCAAACTATAAAGTTTCAGCACAGAAAATGGAACAATCAACAGCCTGAAGACAACTTACAGAATGGAAGAAAGTCTTTTCCAGGTATACATTGGACAAGGGGCTGATATCCATACCACATTAGGAGCTCAAACAACTCAAGAACAAAACAAACAAACAAATAGCAGAAACTTAATTAAAAACTGGCAATAGATTTTATTATGGTTTGGGTGTTGTCTGTCTCCCCAGAGGTTCAGCTGTTAGGAAATTTGATGAAGTACTGGGAGGTGCTGGACCCTTTAAGGTGTGAGGCCTAGTGGGAGGTCCTTAGCCCACTGGGGCCCTACCCCTGGAAGGGAATGTTGGTCTCCTTGAGTGAATTCTCACAAGAGTAAAAAATGCAATTCGTTGAAATTTTGTGTGGCAATATAGTTCTTGCCTTTTGTATAAACATTGGACAGCACAGAAATTATATAAAGCAGCTGACATCACTTGTGATTCAACATTCTTTGTCATCTGAGGGACTTTTGTGTATTATAAATTCACACTTCAGTGATGCCTTAACTTATAATTTTAGGTTGAATTCATAAAGAAATATTTTTAAGTTAAAAGCACAATCTAATTGCCAAGCCATTCTGTGTATGATAACAGAGGATGGTTCTTTGCATTCAGAAAAACTTTAATCCTGTCTCTGACTTCAAAATAATTCCAGTAATAATTTACCATGGTTAATATTTGCATTTTTTAAATTCTTAGTGCAGACAAAAAAACACTATGAAAGAAGTAGACAATCTGAATAGCCTGACATATCTACTAAAGAAATGAAGTTTGTAGGTAAAACACTCCTAATTCCACCTTAAAAAAAAAAAAGACTAATGAAAATAAAATAAAATAAAACTACAGTGGCAGATAGGTTCACTGGTGAATTCTACCAAAATAAAAAACCAAAAACATTAAGACCAAGTTTGTGTTATTGTAGAATTACAAGGGTTCTTTAACATTTGAAAAGTCATCACCGAACTTTTCCATACTTGGAGAGTAAAAAGAAAGAAAACAGATCATTTCAATAGATCTGGAAAATTATAGCATCTGTTTTTTAAAAATTAATTTTATTTTTTCTAATTAGTATATATTTGTGAACATTTTTGGGGTACAGTGCTGTAACTCCATACATATAGTCAACATGTAACAATCAAATCATGGCAGTTAGCATTTTCATCCCTTTGAATATTGTCAGATTTATGTGTTGGGACATTCAAATCCTTGTCCTCTAGTTATATTGGAAGATATACTTAATTGCCATAGACTGCAGAGATTGTAATTGTCCTTTCACACTATAGGACAATAGAGCCACTCCCCCAGTATAGTTCATAACTTAGATGTTCCCCCACAGCTCATGTGTTGAAGGCTTGTGCTCTAGTAGATGCAGGTGTGGAGAGGTGACTATTGGGACGGTGACTTTAGGAGGTGGAACCTAGTTGAAAGCTATTAGGTCACTGGGACTGTGCTCCTAAGGGAGACATTGGGATCCCAACTCATAGTTCTATCACTTTCTGCTTCCCAGACACCAAGAGATGAGCAGCTTTGTTCTACCAAGCACTCCCTGCCATGGTGAACTGCCTTGCTGACAAAGCAACAGGAACAAGCAAATATTTTCTTAGATATTTTTTCACAGTGACAGAAAGATGACCAACTTCCCCCTTCTTAACTTTTAGTGACTTCTATATTCTCTACTGCTATGTGATTAACTATCTTTGGCTTCCACAAATGAGTGAAAACATTCATTAATAGTCTTTCTTATTCCAGTAATCGCCTGACTTATTTCACATAACATCATTTTCTCTAGTTGCTGCAAATGACCAGAGTTCATCCATTTTATGGCTGAATAGTATTCCATTGTATATATGTGCATCTTTTTCTCAAGTTTTTCCTTTTTATTTCCTTCTTTTTTAAGAGTCACTAAGTGATTTTGGGTTTGATTGGTATACTATGGAAAGCCTGAGTAAAAGAACAAAATGGCACTTCACACCAATGCCAGTACCTATCTTTTTAGGGTTATAACTAAGAAAGTTATTAATTTTTTTGTTATCTGCTTTTCTTTAGAACATAAATAAAAGCCATTAACTTGAATTTGAGGTGTATACACAATAGTGTGTGAAATACTTTATATAATAAATAGTTATTACATTTCCAAGTACTGGAAACAATATCTGTGCTAAGATTTATTTTAACTGAATGGAACAAGGAATCAACCTTCAACTACAGAGGGTTGTACTAATAGTAAATCTCTTAAAGTCAAAAATATATTCCTCTCCATTTTTATTTGCCACAGACTACACCATGTCCTGAGTAGATTCATTATGGGAAAAATGTCAATCACAGCTTTATTATCTTACTTTGGAAGGAAATAATGAGAAAACAACATGGAAGGTAAGAATACATCTTTGTTTTCAAATAAATGATGTTGATTTTTCTTCCTATCAAAAAATTAGGTCTATTTATAATATATATATATATATATATATATATCAAAAACGTTTAGATCAGACTTTTTTTCTTTTCTTTTCTTTTTTTTGTGTGTGTGTGGTGCTGGGGATTGAACACAGGGCTTGTGCACGCAAGGCAAGCACTCTACCAGCTAAGTTATATACCCAGCCCTTTCCATAAGCTCTTTATCAATGAAAGGCTGGGCTTTACCAAAGGGCTGCAAAAGTTAATGGTTTAGATATATTTATCATAAACTGATCTAAACCTTTTCAATAGGAAGAAAAGTTAACACCACTTATTTCAAAAAGTGAGAGATTTCTGCTACAGCCATGGATTCTTTAAAATCTTGAATATTAACAAAAATTAATAATCCTCATTATTTTTAGGTTCTGATGCACTGAACATTTTTTTTGAGAGAGAGAGAATTTTAATATTTTTTTTTGTTTTCAGCAGACACAACATCTTTGTTTGTATGTGGTGCTGAGGATCAAACCCGGGCCGGACGCATGCCAGGCAAGTGCGCTACCACTTGAGCCACATCCCCAGCCCAAACACTGAACATTTTTATGGAGTTCTTCTCTAGTTATAGAAGCCCTCTTTATGTCCACAACAGCTATTACAAACTCTATGTTAGCATAATAAGTGTTCCATGGAAAATGAATTGATCATCTGGCCATCAATATCCAACATTGGTAATGTGTATTACCATCCTCTCTTCTACGTTACCTTTTATGGTACTATTTACAACCTAATTCTCAAAAAATTTGTAAAGGATGTTAGTTTTCCCTGCACTAGCCAACTCAACAATGATAACTGTGCTCTTGGCAATTAAATTATCTCCATGTCTGAGTGAATAGAATTCCTATTCTTGGGCACTGGACCCCCCTCCAGCCACCCAAGTTGCCCGTCTTCCTCTGGCTCAGGCTGAGGTTCAGGAAGAGACACCTCTGGTTTTCTGCTTCAGTGCTGGGTGCCTCCCGCTTCTAGGGAACTGCAGAGAGGCAAAAGCCTAGGCCACCTTGCTGATGGCCAGGCCCCATCTGTGGCACTCACCTGCCTCAGGGACATCACTGCTACATTGTTTGCAGTGAGCTTCATAGACCACCACACTCCCCCAGATCCCGCCTTTTAAAATTCCATTCAAATGATCCCCCTTTGACATCTTGTCAAGTCCATAGCTTGTCTCTTGTGAATAGTGTTGCAGTAAACATGAGCATGCAGATATCGCATTGATAGAATGATTTCATTTCCTTTTAATATATATGCCTAGTGGTGGGATTACTGGGTCATGGGATAATTCTATTTTTAGTTTTCTGAGGACTCACCATGCCATTTTCCACAATGGCTATACCAGTTAATATTCGTACCAACAGTGTATGAAACTTAATCTTTCTATGCATCTTGGCTAGCATTTGTAATTTTTGTCTTTTTTATAATATCCATTTTAACTGGCATGGAATAATATCTCATTGTAGTTTTGATTTGCATTTTCTTGATGACTAGTAATGTTGAATTTTTTTCATCTATTTGTTGGCCATTTGAGAAACATCTATTCAGATCATTTGCCTATTAAAAATCAGTTTTTCTTTGTTATTGAGTGGTTATCACCAAATCATCACCCCTTTTCTGATGAGTAGTTTATAAATATCTTCTCCCATTCTGTAGGTTGTCTTGACTTTTTTATTGATTCCTTTGCTGTGCAGAAACTTCTTGGTTTGATATTATTTTGTCTAGTTTTTGCTTTCACTGTCTATGCATCAGGGTTCTATCCCCCCCAAAAAAATGCTTTTCCAATTTCAATGTCTTGAAGTGTTTTCCTTATGACTTTTTTAGTGGTTTCATAGTTTCAGCACTTACATTTAGGTCCTTGATCCACTTTGAATTGGTTTTTGTGTACAGTGAGTGGTAGAGGTGTAGTTTCATTCTTCTATATGTGTATATCCAGTTTCTCCAGCATGATTTGTTGAAGCAATGGTCTTTTCTTCAAGGTATGTTCTTGGTTCCTTTGTAAAACATCAGATGTCTCTAAATATGAGAATAAATTTCTGGATTTTTCTGTTCTGTTTCAATGCTGTGTGTTTCTGTTTTTATTCCAGTACCATGCTGATTTGATCACTGTGGCTTTGCAATTTGTATTGAGGTCATGTGTTGTATGCATTTCCATTTTACTGTACCACAACTACATGGAGAATAAATAATAGGTTTAAAAATTTTTGATACTTTTGCAAATGAATGTTAATATTTCATTTTAGTACATATTTATTTGATCACAAATTTAGACATCTTTTCTTATTTTTATGTTGCTTTTTCCTTCTGAGAATTATTTACTCTTGCTTTTTTCCCATCTATGTATTGAAGTATAATTTTATTCCTAATTATATATTAAATACATATATACATGTATATGTTGAAGTTATCAATCATGTCAATTGTTATTTAATACATGATAATATTTATAATATTTTAAAGTGACTCATATTAGTTGTTTAAAGTGTGAAACCAGAAAGAGTCCAGAGGAAACACAATAAAATATTACCACAAATGAAGTCAGTGAAAATATTTTTGTGAATTTATTCCCAGATAGCTAATTAATATTAATTATTACAGAATATTTAAATTGATAAGTGATTTTGGTGCCAAAAATTTCATATATTAAGTGTCTATTCATACAAGAGTATGTTTTTTGGAATGATTATGATTTGTGGTGGCATATACTACTACTGTCTGGATCCCTGTAATTTTATAAAATGTAGCACATGTTTCATGATATATGAGCCAGCCCCTTTGTTACTCCTTTTCCTTTTCTTGCTTTCAAATTTTATCTATTCAAAGTGACATACAAAATTATATGTATTTATTTTGTACAATGTTCATGTATATTGTGTAATGGTTAAATGTAGCTTATTAACCCATGCATTATACCTCACACAGTTATCATTTCTTTGTGGTGATAGCACTCAACCATTCTTTCAGCATTTTTCAAGAATACAATATGTTGTCATTAACTATAGTCACTATGTTGCTTAATAGATCTCTTTTACTTACTTATCTTACCTAATTGTAACTTTGTATCCTTTGATTATCCTCCATTCACTTCCCCTACCCTAGTGCCCTAGTCTTTAGAGATCACCATCCTACTGTATTTTGAGATCAACATTTTCAGGTTTCACATATGAGTGACTTATATATTATTTATCATTCTATGTGTGTACTTCCCTTAATATAATGTCCTTCCCATCCATTTTGTTATTGCAAATGTCAGAATGTTCTTCATTTATGTGGTTGAGTAGTGTTCCATTTCATGTAATATAATACACTTTCTTTAATTATTCGTCCTTTGAAGGACTCTGAGGTGTGCTACAATAAACATGGAGTGCAGGTATATCTTTGGCATAAAAACTCTATCTCTTTTGGATATATATCAAGTAATGGGATTGCTGGGTCATAGAAACAAGGCTTCTTTTTCTATTATTAATTTCAAGATAAACTCCAAACTTGTTTTGCAATGTCTTCCTTCAAACCAACAATTGTTTGGTGAAATTACATAAACTCATTATTAATTTTGAAAAATTATTGTATATTTAGTGATTTTATGTGGAATCCATTTGTCCACTATATTTATGACTAGTTTTATAGGCATATGGAACAATCTTGACTTTTTCTCCCTTATTTTGTTCTTCTTTGGATCAACTCTTGGGAAGTCGTTAAAACTGTGTTACTTTTGTGGAAGTATCTTCCTGCTTTACTTTTCTTGAATATTTTGTGCTGGGAAGAAGAAATTAAAAAAATAAGCAAAGATGTAGAATAAGTGCACATACTCTGCATGCTAGATGATAAACATTGTAACAAGTTCTACTTGATATCATTCTAATCCAACACTCCCTAGACACCATTGTGCTGGGAAAGGTCTTGATATCTGAGAATGCCTGGGAAGACAGTGTTGAGTATTGCTATTCTTACCCTTGTTGCATTAGACATTTGGTCAATGACATTTTCGGGGGAAAAAAATCAAATGAAAATTAAAAAATTCTAAGGGCATTTTCTCATTTTTCTTCATTTCAAATTCTATCATCCCATTTCTTAAATTTCTCTCTCTCAAAATTTCCACTATACATGGCATTAAATTGGATTAAATCTTATAGGATCCACTTCCTTTAGATATATAGTAAGTAAGATTTTTCTGTTTTAGTCCCACAATACTTCCTGACTGAATCAGTAATCAAGATTGTATCTTTTTTTATTGGTTGTTCAAAACATTACAAAACTCTTGACATATCATATTTCATACATTAGATTCAAGTGGGTTATGAAGTTTGTATCTTTGATGCAAGTTTATTTCCTCCCAATAATATAACAAGCACTCATGGGACTGATGCCTGATAATACCACAAGTATAAGAATTAAGTATTTGAGTGTTAATATATTTATGAGAAAAAGCCGGGAGTATGCTTCCCATAAGAGTGGAGAGTGTGTGCCCTTCACAGTAGGACTAATTTGACCTTTTTTGCCTAAAGGACTGGTGCAAGATGGTCTGTGTGATCTAGCCTCAAGAGGAGTGATACAGCTTTGTGGGTAGAGGAGAGCTGCTCCTGAATAAAAGATATGGGTCAAACAGAAGTAGTTAAGATCTGAGCCTATGTGAAGGACAGATGGCTGCAAATGGTCATTAGCTTCCTCATCACAGAGCTATAGAACATAGCCACTTCCTACTCAGGTGACTGCCACAGTCTGGCTGGGCACAAATGCCGCAGTCTGGCTGGGCACACAATCACGAGCCACCACACAGCTTATAGATTCAAACAGCAACTCTTTATTCCCGAACTCACACCAGCCGTCTACAAACACGTTCTGGGGAAATCCACGTTTTCTGCCCAAATCCACATTCTCTCCCAAATCCCCCTCCACTGGGCTTCTATCTCCAAAATATACTGTCTGAATCCCGTGAGAACTCAAGGGGAACTCAGGCAGCAGGATACGCCCTATTCCCGGGAGGAATAATCTTAAACCTTAAGCCTGGAACCTAAACTGGGAATGCCCTAAACACGATTATCTTAAAACCGGGAACACCCTAATCTGCCTTGGTCCTTGAGCAAGGTCACCTACATTCAATGTCGCTGCAACATGTCAGCAACATGGGGTACGCTGGCAAGGAAATTGTCATACCTACTTGGCTAATGGCTCCCAGCATCTCCCCCCTTCTGATTAATTAAACAACAAGCAATGTGGCTTAAGGACCGTGCCTGGTAGGTTGTCCAATTCAACATATGGTTCTTACCCGTCATCGGAAAACTGACCTTTAGGCGTCAGCCTCCTGTCTTAGGTTGATACCACTGCAATTGAATCATACCCGTCACTGACTACCGGTCCAGCATACAGCCATACTTGTGGATAGGTCTATGCACCAGTTGGGGGGTGAGGTTTTTTGCCTCACCTCTGTTGGCCCCCAAATTTGGCCTTGGTGCCAGTGGGGGAGTGAGGTTAATGTGGCTTATGGACCGTGCCTGGTAGGTTGTCCAATTCAACATATGGTTCTTACCCGTCATCGGAAAACTGACCTTTAGGCGTCAGCCTCCTGTCTTAGGTTGATACCACTGCAATTGGATCATACCCGTCACTGACTACAGGTCCAGCATAAGCCATTGGCCCCCAAATTTTAGACCATCACTAGCAGAAGGGAGGAGGATACAGAAATGCCATGACACCAAGCCAATTGATGGCTCCTTGGGAAAAAATTGCATCACTGGTGACACCATCAGCAAAGATATGTCAGCACTACCACAATTAACATGGGGTGCGCTGGCAAGGAAATAAAAATTGCATCACTAGTGACACCATCAGCAAAGATATGCCAGCATTACCACAATTCGCTGTACCAAACGATAGTTACATAGTCCAGGCAAGTTCTGCAAGCAGTTCAAAGCAGAGGAATCTATCAATATGTCCATTTCCTCCCAAAATCCGTTTCCTCCCAAAGTAAGTTGACTCTTTGATTGAGCATTACTTGTTGAGTTCTTCACCGGCACTGGGATGGAAATAGGAATTCTGGCAATGATGCTAAAAAGACATTATCCTGAAAAGAATTATTAAATATAATGAAAAGGAAAGGTGAAAGTAAACAAACAGATCTGTTAACCTACTTTAAAAACAATCCTTAACAGCCTTTTACCTAATTTAAACTAGTAAACAAACAGATCTGTTAACCACCTTTAAAAACAATCCTTAACAGCTGTTTACCTAATTTAAATTAAACCATTTAAATCACGTGAATAAAAATAATAATAATTCGGATCCATTTTTTCATGAGCGCTCCTCATATAAGAAATATGGACATACGCACATACAGACATACAACACAAAACACAAGAGTGTACACAAACGTACAACACATAAGAAAATAGTAAAGGCCTTGTAGCTTTACCTAGGTGAAATCTCCATTGCAATGTTTAAAAACTCCACAGTCAAAAAATAAAACTGATCAGAAAAACATTAACCTAGGTTAGTATGAGCTCAAAAAATAAAAATAGAACCTTATGATGTGGAAAAATGCAATAATAAAATAGCTATTGAAAAAAGCATCCTGGTTAATCACTGTCGCAGATGTAAGAATGGCCAAGCTGGAGTTCTGGATATCAGCTGTTATGGATTTGAGTCAAATCATCTTCTTTTCAATCTGTAGAGACTGTTTTAGTTAATCTTTCTGGAATCCAAATGGGCTGCTGTTCTCCCTGTGGAAAAACACAAACAGACCCCCGACTCCAGACAATCACTGGGTCAGGACCTTTCCATTGTCCTGTTAGAATATCTTTCCAAAGTACTTTAGGCTTATGTACATTTTTTGGATACATATGCCTTTCCGCAGCACTAAGTCCTGATGAATCCAAATTTAAAAAGTTTAGAGTAAAAAGGGTTATTTTAAGTTTATCTTTGGGGGATATATACCCCTTTCCAATTCCCTCTTTTTGCTTTAATAAGTATGTTTTAATAGTTTGATGAGCTCTTTCAACTATGCCTTGTCCCTGTGGATTGTATGGGATTCCTGTTATATGAGTAATACCAAATGATGAGCAAAATTGTTTAAAAGAGGTAGAGGTATAGCCAGGACCATTATCGGTTTTTAACTGTTTAGGAACGCCCACAGTGGCAAAATTTTGTAAGCAATGAGCTATAACATCTTTAGTTTTTTCTCCGGCATGAAGGGAGCCCATCAAAAATCCGGAAGAAGTATCAACTGTAACATGTAAATATTTTAATTTTCCAAATTCTGGCAAGTGTGTGACGTCCATCTGCCAAATATGGTTAGGTATCAGTCCTCTAGGATTGACTCCAAGATTAACTTGTGGTAAAAATGTCACACAATTTTGACATTGTTTTATTATATGTCTGGCTTGTTCCTTAGTTATTTTAAAACGCTTTTGTAAAGTATTACCATTAACATGAAACCTTTTATGAAAATTTGTAGCTTCTTCAAATGTAGAGAAAATATGTATGTCATGTGTAGTTTTATCTGCTAAATCATTGCCTAAACTAAGGGCTCCAGGCAATCCTGTATGTGCCCTAATATGTCCTATGAAGAATGGATCTTTTCTGTCCCAGATTAGACTTTGTATAGTGGAAAACAAAGAGAAAACAGTAGAAGAAGGGGAAATCCTACCAGCATCTTCAAGAGATACTATAGCATTAACTACATACTGACTATCAGAAAATAAATTAAATACAGAATCTTTAAACATCAAAAAAGCTTGTAAAACTGCATTAAGCTCTACCTTTTGAGCTGATTGTTTGGGTACTAAAAATGTAAAAGATTGATCAGGGGTAACTACTGCTGCTGTACCATTATTTGACCCATCAGTAAAAATATTTGGAGCATTCATGATAGGTGTTTTTCTTGTCATTTTAGGAAAAACTACAGGATGTTTAGACCAAAAAGACAACAAAGGATTAGATGGTAAATGATTATCAAATGTAACATTAGATTTACACATGATTATTGCCCAAGTATTTAACTCATTAGCTAACTCATCAATTTGATCCATAGTATATGGAGTAATAATTTTATTGGGAGAAATTCCAAACACTCCCTTCGCTGCTTTTATTCCTTTGAGTATTAATTGTCCTACAGCCTCAGGATACCTAGTAAGAATAGTGTTAGGAGAATAAGATAAATGTATCCATAATAATGGACCTTCTTGCCAAAATACTCCTGTAGGAATATTTTTTGTTGGTAGTACAATAAATAATAAAGGCAAACTTATATCAATTCTATCCAAATGCATATTTTCCATATATGTTTCAATAATTTTTAATGCCTTTCTTGCTTTAGGAGTTAACATGCGGGGTGAATTTGGATCTGATGGACCTTTTAGAATATCAAATAAAGGTCCCAACTCTCCTGTTGGTATACCTAGATAAGGCCTTATCCAATTTATGTCTCCCAATAACTTTTGAAAGTCGTTAAGTGATTTGAGTTGATCTACTCGTATTTGAATTTTTGGTGGACGGACCATGGTTGAGGATAATAGAACTCCTAAATAATTAATTGGAAAATTTAATTGTACTTTATCTATTGCTATCTCTAGATTATAATTTTTTAATAAGTTTGTAAGTGTGGCATAACATTCCAGCAATATGTTTTTATCTTTATGTGCCAATAATACATCATCCATATAGTGAAATATTTGTAGTTCAGGATTTTGATTTCTAAGTGGCTGGATTGCTTTGTTAACATACATTTGACACATAGTTGGACTGTTAGCCATCCCTTGAGGGAGTACTTTCCATTCATATCTCTGATCAGGACCTTCATGATTTAATGCAGGGATAGTAAATGCAAAACGTGGACTATCCTCGGGATGAATTGGAATTGAAAAAAAACAATCTTTAATATCTATAGCTAAAACATGCCAGGTTTTTGGCAAAGCAGACAATTGAGGAATCCCTGATTGAGCAGGTCCCATAATAACCATCTCATTATTAATGGCTCTTAAATCTTGCAATAATCTCCATTTACCAGATTTCTTTTTGATGACAAAAATGGGAGTATTATGGGGAGATATGGAAGGTTGTATATGTCCTTCCGCTAATTGTTGTTTGACCAGATCATGGGCTACTTGTGTCTTTTCTTTAGTCAGGGGCCACTGAGGAACCCACACTGGTCTTTCTGATTTCCAAGTAATTTTGATTGTCTCAGTGGCCCTTTCTGAAAATCCAACCCATGTCTGTCTGTTCCTTGATCTATTTGTACTGGTGCTGCTATACCTTGCCCTTGTTTTCCTAATCTTTTTTCTTTCCTAAAGCCTTGTCTAGCCCTAGTAGTGGGCGCATTAGGATTGATGTTATTTGTTAACGTCAAACCTAATTGATCTAGGACATCTCGTCCCCATAAATTTATAGGAAGATGATCCAATACATAGGGCTGTATAGTTCCTTCACATCCTTCAGGATCCTTCCAATCTAATATCATAGAACTTCTATGGGGATTAGTCGCCACTCCTAGGCCTCGAAGCGTTTGAGTGGCTTGTTGTAATAGCCAATGTTTTGGCCATTCTTGACGACATATGATGCTAAGGTCAGCTCCTGTGTCCAGTAGCCCATTAAACTCATGACCTTGAATATTTAGTTTTAGCATTGGGCGAGAATCTAAATTTAAAGACAACATAGCCCAATCTACACCTGTGGAGCCTAATCCCCTGGAACCTCTTTCTACACTATGACTAGGAAATTTATTATGTAGGCTGGGTATTATTAACAACTGTGCTATTATATCTCCAGGTGAAATTACTGATATACCTCTTGGAGAACTAGCTATAATTTTTATTTCACCTACATAATTGGGATCAATTACCCCAGGACTTATCATAAGTCCTTTTAATGTAGATGAACTACGTCCCAATAATAAGCCTACTGTTCCTTGGGGAAGAGGTCCTTTTACTCCTGTGGGAATGATTTGAACTCCCATCTCTGGAGTTAATACTGCTCTGGCAGAGGCGCAGATGTCCAACCCTGCGCTCCCTCGGGTTTGTCTGATGAGGGATTTAATGGACAATGTGTCCTGGGCACTAGACTAATGGTGTTGCTGGGTTCCTCCACTGCCCCGTATATTTGTGGTTGTGGGCCCCGGAGCATTGGGCCCCCCTGTCCGTTTTTTGGCAATGAAGCCTGATGCCTTTCTCCACGATATCTTGGATAAATACCTGGTCTTTGTCCGTTTTTTGATAAGGGAGTACCTTCTATGGTGGTTTGAGAACGGCATTCATTAGCCTAATGTCTCCCTCTATGGCATCGTGGGCAAATACCCGGTATTCTATTCCTTTGATACCTACTTTTGTTAAACCCTCCTCCTATGGGGCAATTCCTTTTAAAATGTCCTGTTTGTTCACAATCATAGCATGTTTTTGGCCTGGCATCTAAAGCCTGTTGTACTGCAGCTGCCAAGACTTGCCCTTGTTCATTAATATCTCTACATAATTTAATATATGTGTTTAAATATTCATGTCTCCATGGTCTAATAACCTCTCTGCAGCAACGATTTGCTTGGTCATAAGCCAGTTGTTTTATTAATGGCATTGCTTGTTCTGTATCCCCAAAAATTTTGGCAGCAGTTAGAATTAGCCTATCTACAAAGTCAGCGTAAGGTTCATTAGCTCTCTGTATTACCTTAGATAGCTGACCTTGTAAATCTCCATGTCCTTGTAAAGTCTTCCATGCCCTAACTGCATCTGCAGCAATTTGTGCATATATAGCAGGATCATATTCAATTTGTTGCTGTTGACCCTCATAAGGTCCTTTTCCTAACAACATATCTAGATTTCTTTGAGGGTAACCGGCTGCTGCATTTCGCCTAGCTGTCTCCGTGCAAAATTCCTCATTGGCAACCTTCCATAACAAATATTGTCCTCCATTTAGTACAGATTTACACATGCTAGCCCAATCTGCTGGCGTCATGTCCAAGTTAGTAATGGACTCAACCATGCTTACCGTGAAGGGAGCTTGGGGACCATAGGTTGTTACAGCCTCCTTTAACTGCTTCACTGTTTTAAAATCTAATGCACAGTGAATTCGCTGCCCTCCTGCCTGTTCAAGTACAGGGCATGCTAATCTTTGAGGTCCTGTCTCAGGATCCCATTTATCAACTACGGGGTTTGAGGGCCACTTAGCTGTCTCCATCGGTGGGGCTGTTGGTTGAATTAAGCCCTCTTGTGATAAAACGGAGTTACTAACAGCCTCCTGTTGTGGCCTTTTTCCTAACAACCCCTTTTCCTTTAAATTTTCTTCCTCTGTCTGACTAGCTCGAGAGACCTTCTCTTTTGCTTGATCTAAAATGTCTTTCTCCATGGTCTGAACCTCTAACAATTTACTTGACATCTTTTCGGTTTGTTTTTTACTTATTTCTAATCTACTATAAAGATAACGCAACCCAATAAGATAGCACAAAACAAAGCCGAAACTGAATGAAACAAAAACGGAATAAAAAATCATTGTATCAATTTTCTCTTCCTCAGGGCCGACAAACTTCAAACCTTTAGTCAACCATTTTTTCCAGTTTGCCTGAGAAATTTCTAGGGATAGGCAGCTTGAAACAAAAACAAGATAAATCAAAACAATAACACATTGTTTTTTGAATTGGTCACCCATTCTTTCGCTCTTCCTCAGGGGCGAGCAATTTCACTTACCTCCAAGCTTCAGAAGTTCCCCGTACGAGCCACCAAATGCCACAGTCTGGCTGGGCACAAATGCCGCAGTCTGGCTGGGCACACAATCACGAGCCACCACACAGCTTGTAGATTCAAACAGCAACTCTTTATTCCCGAACTCACACCAGCCGTCTACAAACACGTTCTGGGGAAATCCACGTTTTCTGCCCAAATCCACGTTCTCTCCCAAATCCCCCTCCACTGGGCTTCTATCTCCAAAATATACTGTCTGAATCCCGTGAGAACTCAAGGGGAACTCAGGCAGCAGGATACGCCCTATTCCCAGGAGGAATAATCTTAAACCTTAAACCTGGAACCTAAACTGGGAACGCCCTAAACACGATTATCTTAAAACCGGGAACACCCTAATCTGCCTTGGTCCTTGAGCAAGGTCACCTACATTCAATGTCGCTGCAACATGTCAGCAACATGGGGTACGCTGGCAAGGAAATTGTCATACCTACTTGGCTAATGGCTCCCAGCAGGTGACGACCAGGGCAGCTGCTTACTTATTTTCCACATCCTGGAGGGTGTTAACAAGAGGCTGATTCCTGGTTTCTGGAAGGGGCAAGATAACAAGGCCAGCAAGGAGGGTGATGACTCCATAGATGATCCAGGGCAGACGGAGAGAATACCCCAGTAAGGTCATCAGGAGAGGAGCCAGCATTGCCCCTATTCTGTGGAATACTGTAGTGATGCCTCCCAGTGTTGACCTTAGGATGAAAATAACAACACAAAGAAAATCTGGTACAAATCTGTATATATTTATATTTGTCAACTCCATTTCATTTTGGGAGACAATACAGCAGAGTTATTTAACACATGGGCTTTGAATCAGCTTTTAATTGTGACATTGGCCTCTACTGATTTCTAATTAATCATTTTCATCATTATTAAAATTAGAATATCCAAAGCACCAATTCTGTAGTGCGGCTCTTAAGATTAAGTGAAAATCTGCAGTAAAGGACTTGGCACATTGCCAGGCATAAAGTCTGTTTTAAATAATTGTGGATTATTAGTTTGCTTTTAAAATTTGTTTTACAAGTTGGAGGGCATAAAGGAATGAACACCTAAACAGTCTCAGTTTTCTCCCTACAGTAAGTGTCAATCAGTTCAGAAAGTCCTGTTTGGAAAGCAGACAGAAGGTCGTTTAGCTCTTGTACCTGAATACAGTGTGGAGGAGCTCAATTTGGTGGAGAGCAGAACCAGTGCTGGCAGCAGAAACAGCTCCAATTCCCAAAGTTGCTAAAACCACACGCAGAGTCTGCATTTCTGGAGAGAAGAGATCAGGGAGAATAAAAAAATCTTGGCTGAAGAAATCTGTCTATCCCTAACTAATTGTGGGGTGATTCTGTTGTAGGGTTTGCAGGTGAGAAACAAATGACAGACAAAATTCAACCCCTCAGAGATGATGGAGAGGTTGATGAGCTGCTGAATGCCAGGCTGAAACACTGAACCAAAGGATCTAAATCTCTTGCTTCAATTTTCTCTGCACATTTGAGTATTGCTCATAATGATGGGAATAGAGAAATCAGGAAATATTAGTTTATTAACTCTATCAATTTTTTCATGGCATTTTCTGGAGGGCCTAGAACTATATCTGAACAAAAAAAATGAGGATTTTATGACCCATGTCTTGAACGGCTTAGAACTAAGAATATGGGAACAATGTGTGATGTGGGACAGGTCCTCCTCCACATAGTGACAAAGGGATTGGACAATGTGTAGAGAGGCAAGTTGTAGATAATAATTCAGAATTTAAAGCCTAGCATTAGGAATCCTATTCAGACATGAATAATGTCATACTGGGAATTAATCACATATTTTGAATTACTGAATTCAGAAAGGTTAAACAGATTATTTTAAATTCATAATCAAAATAGGACTTTAAAAGAATATAGATTGTTCTCCTTTAAGTCAGGAAACTTCTGTTGGGGAGAAGAATGGAGACTTCCAGTCTGAAATCCTACAAAATATGTTCCTGCTCTGGGAACATGGTGGAGCATGGTGAGCACTGAAATTCCCACAATCATTAATGAGATCATTTGGGTAATTTAGTAAAATAGGTTGGGTTAAATTCTTAATCTATTTCTAGTGTTTTTCCTAGTGCACTATTGCTATACATAATAGTGGGGTTCATTTTGATACATTCATAAGTGCATATGACATAATTTGTTCCATTTCAACCCCTAGTACTTCCCCTTTCACTCTCCTCCTCCATCTCCCTGATCCCCTTCCTCTATTCTACTGGTCTTCCTTTTATTTGTATATTGTTTTTAGTTGGTACATTATAATACATTATAATCATTCGTAAAAGTAGAAATTATCATTCATTTCTTCTCTAAGTACAAATTATGAAACAGATTAGAAGACATATTAAGATTAAATTATCCCCTTACTCCGGCTGTGCTCTTGCTTTCTGCCTGAAGACAAGGTATTTTTATGTCACTGAATTCAAGAAGCCTTCCCTTAAAATGTATTGAGTTAGGGAGGCCTTAAAAATCAGGAAGAGTCCCAGGGATAGTATCACATGCCCACTTGGAGATGCAATTACAAGGCCAGAGGCACATGATTAGCTCCTCTTCTAAAGACCCTGTTTGTACCACTGAAACTGCTGTTCAGGTTCATCTTGGATGTGGTCAGGGCAGCTTTATGTCTGAACCATACCTTAAGGACATAGGCACAGTTGGAGCCTAAGTCCTGCCAAGAGCTTGCCATAATCCATTTCAAATCTTCATATTAACTGCGAAGAATCCTTGGCTTTTAATGACATTCTTGTGCATCAGGCAGGTAAGATAATTTAATTCCTAAGGAATGAGGAAAACAACTTTCTTTCCCCAAACCTTGGTCTCTCTCACCTTGGGGCAAAAATGTGTTGACTAGAATGGAAACTCCAGCCAGGAATGAGAAAAATATCTGGTTTGTCCGACGACCCATGTAATTCAGAGTCCAAAGGGAAAGAAAGCTGGCTGTGAGCGTGATGGCTCCAAAGAGAACCTGGAACAGGAAGATATTGCTTCCCAGGTGCTGCAGGTTGAGTACGAGGCCATAAAAGGATACAGCACTTGGAAATCTGAAGTGAAAGGAGAAGAGACATCTAATAACATTTAGAGCCTAAGGAACATTCCCTAAGATTTTGAAGGAGACTCCTACATGATGATTATATTGGCCCAAGATGGCATGTGGTCAATGATAATTATGGAATGGAATAATATAAAAAATGTTTTAAGGCAGTGATCTTAAATTACCATAAAATTACCATGGGCTCTTTATTGCTATAATTTTTACTGAGCCACTAAAGAATATATAGCAGATACATACATTTTCCAGTAAAATTTAAAGTTTTAACTGCATAACCCTATGCATAAGAAGGTAATTTGAAATCTGAGCACATTGTTCAATTGGAAGGCATAAAGGAATGAACACAAATAGAGTTAGACACTGGAAATTAGGGAAGTTTATTCTTTGCAACAGTGAGTCTCTCTTCTTTGATCCTTGGTGTGGAGTTCTTTTTCATCTTAATACTGGTAAGTAAGGGTGCAGAGAACTAGGGAGAAGAGTTTGATATGTGTTTCCTGGTTTTAAGAGTGTAATGACCTAGTCAGATGAAGTTGTGCCATAACATATCTATTCATTTTTATATCTGATAAGATAAGCACTAAAGTAAGAAATAGGTGTCAACTATGATTTCCACAATACTAATAACTGTAACAATATGAATGGTTGGGGGCATAAATTATATAAGATAGTTTTAAAAGATTAGGAAAAAATCAGTCCATTAAGAGAAAAAAAATGGGAAAAAAGGAAAAGAAAGATTAAAATATTTTAAAGGAGAGAAATAAAGCATAAGAAATGTATAAATTGAATCCCAAAAAGAAGGAGAAAATTTTTTTAAATAAAATAAAGTGGAAAGAGTTAGGGACAGAGAGGAAGACACAGCACAGGGGATGGAGAGCACAGAAGAATTTTAGTATTAGAGGGAGAATATAAGAGAGAGAGTAGCAATAGCAAAAAATAACTCACTAACCCTAAAAAACAAAATCATAAAATAAAAATCTGATAAAATATGAAAAAAGTAAGATTTATATACATACATCCATTCATACACACATATGCATACATATAAACAAAACTGCAAATACAATTGGAAGAACAAAAAAAAATAAAGAGTTGCTGTTTGAATCTACAAGCTGTGTGGTGGCTCGTGATTGTGTGCCCAGCCAGACTGCGGCATTTGTGCCCAGCCAGACTGCGGCATTTGGCGTCCCGTGCGGGGAACTTCTGAAGCTTAGAGGTAAGTGAAATTGCTTGCCCCTGAGGGAAGGCGAGAGTATGGGTGATCAATTCAAAAAACAATGTGTTCCTGTTTTGATTTATTTTGTTTTTATTTCAAGATGCCTGTTCCTAGAACTTTCTCAG
Source organism: Marmota flaviventris (assembly GCF_047511675.1). Taxonomy (NCBI): domain Eukaryota; kingdom Metazoa; phylum Chordata; class Mammalia; order Rodentia; family Sciuridae; genus Marmota; species Marmota flaviventris. Next base: position 9,147,471 of record NC_092506.1, on the reverse strand, counting down.
GCAAACTGGGGAAAATGGTTGACTCAAGGTTTGAAGTTGTTCGCCTCCGAGCAAGAGAAATTGTTAGAGGAAGGAGGCACCCCAGTAAGACCAAGAACAATTTGGGCATATGTTGATACAATACAAAAATGTAGCCCATGGCTTTTTAAAGATGAGTTATTAAGAATATCAATGGGACCATCATGGTATCCTGTAGAAGGATTTTTCTTCAACAAGAAAAAGATGGCTAGTTCTGTTTACTACATTTGTCTAAGATCTTGGTTTTTACAGACATCTGATTAATTTACAAAGCTACAGTGTTAAAATATCAACCACTAAATATAAGATCAAGTACTCTTTACTTATTAAGTTCCATAAGGTAATATATTTAAACATTATGTGTGTTTTCATAAATTGGTAAATGGAAAAAGGTTTAATATTGCTTTGGTCTGTGTCTTTGCTGAAACAAGGTTACTAAGAGTTCAGATTCTATCGTGTAATTTATATACAAAGAGTAGAAAAATTTTCAGTTGGGTTTCAATTATAGTATTATAGTATCATAAAAAACATGAAAGTCTTTCATCTTATTAAAGTGGAGTAATTTGTCTAAATCAGAAATTTTATAAGAGTTGTTTCAAAATGTGAATTTATAAAAAGGGTTAACGGTTAAAAAAGAGATAGAAAAAGATTCAAGATGTGGAAATATATTTTAATATAAAAGGTTAAAGGAAAAAGAAATGTTTCTAGATGAGATAATCTCTGTGTGGTAAAGTAAAAAGTTGTAAATGCCATTTAAAAAGATTTTGAGGAAACTAGACTTACTTTAAAAGCTTGAGAAAGAAAGAAAGAAGAAAAAGGTATTTGTACATGGCAGATTGAGACAAAGCTTCTCAATGGAGTTTAAAAAAAAAAAGCCTTTGGTTGAAGGGCAGCCATGTAAACTAACATTGAAGCGATTTAAACAAAATCTAAGCCTCGTTTAAAAGAGTGAAGTTGTAGGTGGTGAAAAAGTACATTTAAAAGTACAGTATAGATGATAATTAAAAGGTTAAATTGAAGGTGGTCGAGATACCTTCATGGCGGAAAAAAGATTGCTTTATTGCATCATTCGAAGCCTAGTTAATCTTAAAGGCATTACTTAAAAAATGGGAAGATAATAGGATAAAAGATATTTAGATAAAGAAGATTAAAAATTTAAAGTGAAAAACTTTAAAGACAGAAGTATAGAAAGTTAAAAAGAAAAAAGATAAAGAAGATGTAGAAAGATAGAAAAGATGTAGGAAGACAAGAATTTTAAACCCACAAAATAGGAAGAAAAAAAACTAGGAGGAAAAAAAGCAACTAAGGGTGAATGTACTAACCTTAAAGGAAAACTAGAAGATGATCTTTAAGGGGTATATATGCCCCAAAGATAAACTTAAAATAACCCTTTTTACACTAAACTTTTTAAATTTGGATTCATAAGGACTTAGTGCTGCGGAAAGACATATGTATCCAAAAAATGTACATAAGCCTAAGGTACTTTGGAAAGATATTCTAACAGGACAATGGAAAGGTCCTGACCCAGTGATTGTCTGGAGTCGGGGTTTTGTTTGTGTGTTTCCACAGGGAGAACAGCAGATTTGGATTCCAGAGAGATTAACTAAAACAATTTCTACAGATGGAAAAGAAGATGATTTGACTCAAATCCATAACAGCTGATATCCAGAACTCCAGCTTGGCCATTCTTACATCTGCGACAGTGTCACTAGTGATGCAATTTTTATTTCCTTGCCAGCGCACCCCATGTTAATTGTGGTAGTGCTGACATATCTTTGCTGATGGTGTCACCAGTGATGCAATTTTTCCCAAGGAGCCATCAATTGGCTTGGTGTCGTGGCATTTCTGTATCCTCCTCCCTTCTGCTAGTGATGGTCTAAAATTTGGGGGCCAATGGCTTATGCTGGACCGGTAGTCAGTGACGGGTATGATCCAATTACAGTGGTATCAACCTAAGACAGGAGGCTGACGCCTAAAGGTCAGTTTTCCGATGACGGGTAAGAACCATATGTTGAATTGGACAACCTACCAGGCACGGTCCTTAAGCCACATTGCTTGTTGTTTAATTAATCAGAAGGGGGGAGATGCTGGGAGCCATTAGCCAAGTAGGTATGACAATTTCCTTGCCAGCGTACCCCATGTTGCTGACATGTTGCAGCGACATTGAATGTAGGTGACCTTGCTCAAGGACCAAGGCAGATTAGGGTGTTCCCGGTTTTAAGATAATCGTGTTTAGGGCGTTCCCAGTTTAGGTTCCAGGTTTAAGGTTTAAGATTATTCCTGCTGGGAATAGGGCGTATCCTGCTGCCTGAGTTCCCCTTGAGTTCTCACGGGATTCAGACAGTATATTTTGGAGATAGAAGCCCAGCGGAGGTGGATTTGGGCAGAGAACGTGGATTTGGGCAGAGAACGTGGATTTCCCCAGAACGTGATTGTAGACGGCTGGTGTGAGTAGACGGGAATAAAAAGTTGCTGTTTGAATCTACAAGCTGTGTGGTGGCTCGTGATTGTGTGCCCAGCCAGACTGCGGCATTTGTGCCCAGCCAGACTGCGGCAATTAAGTCTTCCTCCTTTTGTCTCAATTGCTAGACCTAGAACCAAATATGGAGTAGCCTGAATCAAAGCTTATTGAAATGACTTAGGTTTTCTGTTCATTAGTACAAGGTAATATGGAAAGAGAAATACCATCTGTTGGAATATTGTCTAGAAAGACTAGGTCAATGTACGCTTAGGGCAGGGATGATTCAAAGATCTAAATGGAAAGTTCCCACAGTTGGGATCTATCCGTAATTGGAACTTTGTCATATTCTGGAGATATTACTAAAAGAAACCCATAGGGTTAGGTAGATGGTAATCTATTCTGGTTGTTCCAATCCCAGACACTTCTTGATAATTTCACTCATAGGGTAACCAAGTTCCCTGAGTGGAAGTGGCACAGCAGGTCGCAGAACACTCCACCACCCAGGACTATGGCCTTCCAAGACTCAATCCTTGAATGTAATCATGCCTGCCTGTTTGGCTTCCTAAATATCTTTTGCTGATTAAATGAGTCACCAGACTCTATGGGAAAGTAACTTGCACTCCCCTCTTTATCTGAACTGAATTCTCCTGGTTGAAATCTTCTGTATGCCTGTTTCAATGGTATGCATCCTAGCCATATGGTAGATGCCAGCCAGGATGCTGTGCCAATCTTTTCTATTGGTTCCTGTAGCAAAGTGGTTCCCCACATCTAGTGTGACTTCCACGAGTTGGCATCCCACTTTGGCTCTCTTCTCCCAACTTGAGAAACATGGAGCACTTTCAATAACCAACTCCAACTGTAGATCCAGAGTAAACTAAGTTCAGGCTTCCTTTCTATTCTATTGGAGTCTCCATGCCACTTTTTTTCTGCTTTTTCTTTCTTTATCCCCCCTCTGTGGTGATCCAGAGCAGTAGCCACCACTGGCTTGGCACTGAAGTACACTTTCATGTCCTTCATTTGAAATATCAGTATTTCTGGGCCTCTCTGAGTCTCTGACTGTCCAGTATTGAATTTTAGTGAGTTCCCTTAAACATCTACCTCACTGAGACACAGTATTCACTTGATTCAATTCAAAGCCACAGAGAAACTAGAAAGTGAAACCTTTCTCTACTCTACCATATTTGTTCCTCATGGCTAATAATTTTTGAAAGGAGGAATGTGGTTGCATCTTAAACATTTTGAAGTTACTAAACACCAGATGGTACTTACCTGGAAAAGCTCAAGCAGCAGATTCTCATAATCACTTTGGGTGCATGGAACAAGTGAAAAATTGATGGTTTGGTCTGGACTGCATCCAACTCCTTCTGTATGGTGGATTTCACATACTGAAATAACAAAAACAACAGGCACTTATAATATGTCAGTAATGGGCAGGTATAGTGGTAAGTACTAGAGGATGAGATAAGTATGTTTACTATCTTTGAAACCTCTGCCTCATGGGGAATATGGATGTTAAGTGATCTCTCTTGTAGGGAGAGTTACAAAAAATGTGGGGAGAAATGAAAACTATCTAGGAATAAAGCCAGTTTAAAAACTGAGCTTATGAGAGGTAAAAAGCATTAACAAAAACATTTGCACTGTACATCAAAAACAATGAAAAGGTACTTGTGTAAGGGTTTGAAATTTCTTTCCTGTCCACTGGAAATGAGATTTGTTAGAGTTTACCTCTGTAAATCGATGAATTTTATAAAAGCTAGGTCCACTTTATGATTTGGTTCCAAGTAAACTTTTTCTAAATATTATAGTCATGCTGACTCCACTCATGATTGGAGTGTACAGAGTTACAAGAGTGTAAAAAGTAGGGAATCTGTCGATGGAGTATGGTTTGCACCCAGGCCAGATGTTATAGCAGATGAAATTTGGTGAAATTCCAAGTGAAATATAATAGTTGCAAAAACATTTGGTGTCAGGGTTAGAACTTTTAGGCTTGACACTTCTATGTTACTTAATATTTTGGGGAAGTTTGGTCAACAGGTATCTAGGTACAGTTACATAGGAGAAATAACTTCTGGTCTTCTGTTGTACAGCAGAGTGTCTATTGATAATGATAACATATTCTGTATTTCAATAAAAGCTAGAATAAAGAATTTCAAATGTTCTCACTACAAACAATAAATGTTTGAGATGATAGATATGCTTACTCCAAGGTGAACATTACATAATATATCCATGAATCAGAATATCACAAAATATCCCCAAATGTGTAGATTTATTATGCATCAGTTAAAGGTGATAGTAGCCTCTTGTTCTCTTACAGGGGTTATCTAAACATCACTAAATGTCACACATGTAAATATCAAATGTATTCAGCACAAGAGAAGGCACTTAATAATTTTCAAATAGTAATACTTTATTTCTGATAATAAAACTACAGTGAGCTGTGCACAGTGGCACATGCCTGTAATCCCAGCAGCTCAAGAGGCTAAGGCAAGAGAATCGCAAGTTCAATGCCAGCCTGAGCAACTTAGTGAGGCCCTAGTAACTTAGCTAGACCCTGTCTTAAAATAAAATATAAAAAGGGCCTGGGTTGTGGCTCAGTTGTTAAGTGCCCTAAATTTGATCCGTAGGACCAAACAAATCAACTCCCCCAAATGCCCCAAAGCAAACAAACAAACAAAAAAACAAGCAAACAAACAAAAACCAACCCCACACAATCACAACAACAACAAAAAAAAACTATAGTGACTTAGCACAGGATACCACAGACAATTTTTACCCCTGAGCTCTAGGCCATATAAGCACTGGTTCTTATTGCAACTGCTTAATTATGATGCTGTAGCAAAAAACAGTCATTAATAATACACGATCAAGTGGGTTTGGCTACATTCCAATACTATTTCATTTACAAAAACAGGTGTTAGTCTGGACATATTTTGCTAATCTCTGGTTAGTGGATGCTGTTGTATCTTTTTTACTCACATTTCTCATTCACTTCTCCAGCTTCTGGGAGTGTTGATGCTGGTTGTTGTGGCCCCCACTGAGAATTGCCCTTGGATAAACAAAACCTCCTCACCCAATGCCATATCTTTGTCCTTATCCAATAACTGAAAAAATTCAAGCATATCAAAATTATGCTCCTTGCTTCAAGGCAGAGAAGTTTTCGTGGGCAATCCTAGTTCCAGTGTTTATTACAAGATCTCCTGGGTCCTCTATTACAACTGCATTATACTCTGACTTTTATTTCTGCCTAATTCCATTTCTTCTCCTCACAGAAAATGTCCTGAAAGAACACCTCAATAAACTCCTGCACACAAATCTCAGATTTCCCAGTTCCTAGGAAACCAGATTTACAATACTTGTAATTGTCTGGTAGTAGTCAAATAAATTTATGCTATAGTGAGAATCTAGAGCTAGATCATGCAATAAATACAACATAATGGTGTTAGCTGGTTCATACAGTTGTAATTTAGGTATTAAAATTTTCAGTGGTGGTAAACTGGGATGGTTGGTGGTATAACAGAGTGCACCAGTATGCATATGATCCCAAGATTTCAAAAGTTTCAAGAAAAGGAATAATTGTTCACACTTGAGAATTCAATAGCTCTTGTAAAGTGCTATGAATGCATTTAAGAAAGACAATGGAATACTGGTGGTGATTGACTACCAATATAAAGTGGAATGTGAAAACCAGAAGATGTATATAAAGAGCAGTATATAAGGAGACCCTCATCTTCCACAGGTAGAGGGCAGAAAAATATGAAGACCAAGTCCCAGGACTGTTTTAAGAATAATGTCAGGTTTGTATGACATTATATGGTTTCTTTTATGAAAAGACCTGGCCTTAATTGAAAAGCAGTACTCCTGTTGGGATAGTTATACCTGAGCTGAGGCATTTGGTCCTTTTGAATCCCTACATCCCCTAGTACTACTTGGCATGAAAAAAAAAAAACTGACCCTTCTTCCCTGATAAAATCTAGTGTTACTGCCTGGTTTAAAGATAGTGCAGAGGTTTATGTTTGAAAGAAAATGTATAATTTCTCTGCCATGATTTATTACTATTTTCCTCCTACCAGATGACTAAAAGAAAAATATAATCTGTCTGGGAGATGTTTTGTCTACTGAGGAGGAAAAGTGTCTTTATTTTCAAAGTGCTCAAGTAGCAAGCTAAAACCATCAGCTTGAGAGCACACATGGGGAATAATTTTTTAATTTAAAATTTTTTTGGTGCAAATAGCAATCATACAGAATAGTAGGTTTCACTGTGGCATATTCCTACATGCATATAACTTTATAGTTTAATTACTTTTATTTCCAAGTCACACCTTTTTTTCCTCCCTGTGATCCTCTTCTTTACTCTAACAGTCTCCATTCAATTTTCATGAGATTCTCCTTTTTCCCCTTTTTCTCTCCAGCTGCCTCATATGAGAGAAGACATATGACCTTGAATTTATGAGTCTGAATTATTTTACTTAACAAAATGATCTCACATTCCAACTATTTTTTGACAAATGACAAAATTTCATTCTTATTTATGGCTGAATACAACCTTGTTGTGTATAAATATAACAGTGTCTTTAACCATTTATCTGTTGATGAATACATGCTCCATAACTTGGCTCATGACTTGTGTTTCCATAGACATTTGTGTGAATGTATCACTAGAGAATGCTTATATTATTTATTTTGGATAAATACTGAGCTACTCACTCTTATAGCTGGTCATATGATGGTTCTATTTCTAGTTTTGATGAATTTCTATTCTGATTTCCATAGTTGCTGTGCTAATTTACATTCCTACAGTGTATCAGAGTTCCAATGCCCCAGCATCCGCACCAGAATTTATTGTGATTTGTATTCTTAATGACTGCTGTTCTAACTAGAGAGAGATAAAATCTCAATATAGTCTCAATATGCATTTTCTTAGTGGCTAAAGATATTGAACATTTTTTCATGTTTGTTGACCATTTGTACTTTTTCTAAGAAATGCCTTTAATTTATTTGCCCATTTATTGATAGGCAATTTGCTTTTTGGTGTTGAGTTCTTGATATTAATTATCTATCAGAAGAGTAGCTGAGAAAGATTTTCTCACATTCCATAGGCTCTCTTTTCACACTATCATTTCTTTGCTGTGCAGGAACTTTTTAATTTGATGCTATTCCATTCAATGATTTCTGATATTATTTTCTGAGCTATAGAAGTCTTATTAATGAAGTCATTGGCTGCACCCTATATTTTGGAGTGTTGCCTCTATATTTTCTTCTAGCAGTTTGCAAATTTTTTACCTTATTCTTAGGTCTTTTATCCATTTTTGAATTGATTTTTGTGAAGGATGAGATATATCTAGTTTCAGTCTTTTACATATGAACATCCAGTTTTCCCAACACCACTTACTAAAGAAGCTGTCTTTTCTCCAACATGTTTTGGTGTCTTTGTCAAGGATAAAATGAATTAATGGATGGGTTTCTTGCTGGGTCTTCTGTACTATTCCATTGTTATATATATATCTGTTTTTTTCCAGTACGATGCCATTTTTCTTACTACAACTCTGTAGTATAAATCAGATATTGTGATACCTCTGGTGCTATTTTCTTTGTTCAAAATTGTTTTAGCTATTATGGGTCTTCTGTCTTTCCATATGAATTCTAGGACTCCTTATTCTTTTCTAGATCTGTAAAGAGTGTCATTGATATGTTGATGGGTATCTCATTGAATGTGTAGATCATGTTGGGTCATAGGGTGATTTTTATCAATATTAACTCTGCCTATGGGAAAAAAAAAGATTCTAAGATCAAGGGTGGTCAGCTAGGTTTCAGACCAGAAACACTGCACCTGACCCCCCCAAAAAATGTAAGCACAACACTCCGTGTTGGCTTAGGAACAGACTTCCTTATCAAAATTCCTAAAGCACAAGAAGTAAAATTTAAAAATCAACAAATGGGTTGGTACCAAACTAAAAAGCTTATTTATACCAAAGGAAACAATCAAGCGTGTGAAGAGAGAACCTCGAGAATGGGAGAAAATTTTTGCCACCCATGCTTCAGATAGGGCATTAATTTCCAGGTTATAAAATGAACCCAAATGGTCAACAAATTTATTTTTTAAAAATATTCAAAATCCCTAGCAATCAAATAAATGCACATTAAAGCTACACTGGGATTTTATCTCATTTCATTCAGAATGGCAATTATCAAGAATACAAGTAAGAATAAATGTTAGTGAGGATGGGGGGAAAGGGAAACATTCATACATTGCTGGTGGGACTGCAAATTTGTACAACCACTCTGGAAAGCATTATGGAGACTCCTCAAAAAAATTGGAATGGAAACACCAGTTATTCCACTCCTCAGTATATATCCAACGGATTTAAAATCAGCATACTATAGTGATGCAGCCACATCAATGTTTATAGCAGCACAATTTACAATAGCAGAACTATGGAATGAAACTAGATGCCTATCAACAGATGAATGGATAAAGAAATTGTGGCATATATGCTATACCCAGTGGAATATAAATCTGCCATAAAAAGAATGACTTTATGATATTGCCAGAAAATGAATGGATATGGAGATTATCATGTTAAGTAAAATAAGCCAGTCCCAAAAAAACAAAAGGTCATATATTTTCTCTGTTACACGGATGTTAACACAAAATAAAATAGGAAGAGGGGAAGAATAGAAGTTCAGTGGATTAGACAAAGGGGAATGAAGGGATGGGAGGGGAATAGGAATAGGAAAGACAGTGGAATAAATCTGACATTACTTTTCTATGTACATATATGAATACAACACAGTGAATCTCACAATTGTGTACATCCACAAGACTGAGATCCTAATTAGAATAAGATATAAACCATGCTTGTATAAATATACCAAAGTAAATTCTCCTGTCATGCATAACTAAAACAGAACCAATAAAAGAAAAAGAAAAAAGATCAAGATGGTCAGAGTATAAACTTGAATAAAGGGGAAGTTTGTTTTTCATAGGTAAATAATTGTTCACAGCTTTGAACAAGAGCCTAAACAGAATGATAACTACCAATGAAACAGAATCAGTAATAAAAAGTTTTCAAGCAAAGAAAAACCCAGGATCAGATGGACTGTCATCTGAATTCTACCAGAATTTTAAAGAATAACTAATGTTAAGCTCCTCAAATTGTTCCATGAAATAGAAAGGGATGGAACACTTCCAAATTTATCCTATAAAGCCACTATCATTCTCATACTACAACCAGATAAGGACACATCAAGGAAAGAAAACTACAGACCAACTCCCCTGATGAACTAAGATGCAAAATTCTTAATAAAATATTAGCAAATCATATTCAATGATATATTAAGAAGATTGTACATCATGACCAAGTTGATTTTTATGCCAATCTTGCAAGGATACCTTAACATATACAAATCAACACATGTAATTTCCCACATAAATAAAATTAAGGACAAAAATCACATAGTCATCTCAATAGATGCAGAGAAATAATTCAGCAAAATTCAGCATCTATTGTTGACAAAAAAGGAAGAAAATAAGGATAGATGGAACTTACCTCAGTATTGTAAATACTATACATCACAAACCCTATGCCATATCATGAAGAATGAGGAAAAATTGAAAGCTTTTCTTTAAAATCTGAAACAAGACAAGGATTTATACTCCCACAACTTCTATGCAATATATATTAGAAATTCTATTCAGAGAAATTACATGAGAGAAAAAAATAAAAATAAGAAAAAGAAGTAAAATTATCACTGTTTGGAGGTGATACAATCCTAAATTTAGAAGAGCCAAAACTTTCATCAGAAGACTTTAATAACTAATAAACAAATTCAGCACAGTAGCAGGTTATGAAGTCAACATACAAAACAAATAGCTTTACACCAATAACAAACCTGCTGAGAACAAAATGAGGAAAACAATTCAATTCACCATAGCTTCAAAAAGCAAACAACAAACAAACAAACCCCACATACATAAAACGAAATCAAAACCAAAATAAATCCAACCTAGGAATAAATCTCACCAAAGATATGAAAGATCTTTACAATGAAAACTATAGGATATTGAAGAATGAAATTTAAAAAGACACAAGAAAATGGAGACTTCCATGTTCATGGATAGGCAGAATTAATATTCTTGAAATACCCATACTAAAAATAGCACTATATAAATTCAATGAAATCTTTATCAAAATGCCAATGACGCTCTTCACAGAACTGGAAAGAAACAGTCCCTAAATTCATTTGGAATAACAAAAGATCCAGAATAGCCAAAGTAATTCTAAGCCAAAAAAAGGCAATGCTGGGGCATCACAAAGCCTGTCTTCAAATTATACTACAGAGCTATGGTAACAATAGTTGTACTGGCATAAAAACAGACACATGAACCAATGGTACAGAATAGAAGACACAAAGATAAATCAAAACATTTACAGTCATCTAATCCTTTACAAAAGTACCAAAAACATACATTGGAGAAAAGATACCCTTTTTAACCAATGGTGCTGGGAAAACTGGTTATCCAAGTGTAGAAGCATGAAACTAAACCCTTATCTCTCATCCTGCATAAAAGTCAACTAAAAATTGATCAAAAACCTTTGGAATTATACCATAAATTATGCAACTCCTAGAAGAAAACAGGGTCAACACTTCAACATTGTCACTGACTCTCAATAGGACACCCAAAGGTCAGGAGATAATGCCCAGAATTAATAAATGGGATGGCCAAAATTTAAAACACTTCTGCACAGCAAAGAAAATAATAATTAAAATGTGAAATGAATGGGAGAGAATCTTTGTCAGCTACTCTTCTGACACAGAGTTAATTCCCAAAATACATAAATAACTATACACATAATAATAATAATAATAATAATAATAATAATAATAATAACCTAGTTGATAAATAGGCAAATGAACTGAAGAGAGATACTTCTCAAAATATTCAAATGAACAAGTAATTGAAAAATAGTCAACATTTTTTAAAAATTAGGGAAATGCAAATGAAAGGTACACTGAGACGTCATCTCACCCTTGTTACAATGGCAGCCATCAAAAATACAAACAATAACATATGGTGGAGAGGGTGTGGTTGGTGGAACTAAAAATTAGTATAACCATTATGGAAATCAGTATGGAGGTTCATCAAAAGACTAGGAATGGAATCATCACATGCCCCAGCTATACCATTCCTTAGAATTTATCCTGAAGAATTAGTCATCATACTATAGTGATACATGCTTAGCCATATTTATGCCAGCACAATTCACAATAACCAAACAATAGGACCAGACCAACCTAGGTGTCCATCAACAGATGAATGGATAAAGAAAATATGGTCTATATGCACAATGGAGTATCATTTCATCATAAATAAGAATGAAATTGTGTAATTTGTAGGAAAATGGATGAAACTAGAGACAATTATGTAAGATAAAATAAGTCAAACTCAGAGGTTAAGGGTTGTATGTTTTCCCTTATATGTGGAAGCTAAAGAGAAAGAAGGAAAACAAAGGTGGGGGCATACCTCCTAAAAATCAAAGGGAGATCAGTAGATTAGAAGGGAGGGAGTAGGAGGCTAGGAAAAGAGGAAATACTGGGGAATGATATTGACTAAATTACATTGTTATATTTTGTGCCCATATGAGCCTCGCCATTATGTACAACTATAATGCACCAATAAAAATATGGAAAAAAGAAAGGTAGCCCTCATTGATCCCCACCTCTTGGTTTTCATGGTTCTGTCATCCCCTTTTCTTGACTGTGGGTTGCAGATAGTGACTTGTTACCAGTAAACAGAATACACCAAAAGTAATGGATTACTACTTCCAAGGGTAGATAATGAAAAATTGTGACTTCTACCTTGCTAGATCCCCTATCCAGCTCTACATTTAAATTAAATGCTATTATTTCAGTGAGACCAATATGACAGGGAATGAAGTCCTTATTCCAAGAGTCTGAGAGCAACTTAATCCTTCCCCAAATCATGTTACTGGTCTTGAAAGTGAAATTTTCCTCCAGGGAGACTTTAGGTGATATTATACTCCCAATAAATGTCCTGATCACAATCTGTGAGAGACTGTTAACCAAAAGACCTAGGTAATCACTGCCCAGGTTGCTGTTAAGACACTATATTTTTATGGATAATTTACTCCATAACAACAGAGAACTCATTTCATGTTGGTACTAGGATTGAAATGCCACTGTAAAAAAATAGTTTAAATTTTTGGAATGGATATAGAGGTTGGGCAGTGTGTAGAAATTTTCTGATTTCTTGCTAATAATAAAAGCAAGAAGAGCAAGGTAAGTTGAAGTAAAACTAAATAAAAGGTACTAGGATTTTCCAGCCTTCCCATTTGGCAAATGAGACTACCATTTGGAACATTGTCAGGAAAACATGGCTAGAAATAAGTAAGTCCTATTTACAGATAAGGTCCAGCATGTGAAAGAACAATATTTCTTAATAATTTTTCTTAATAACTTTAATTGGCATAATAATGGTACATATTTGTGGAGTACAATGTATGTTTTGTATACATGGACAAATTGGGTAATTAGCATATACATCACCTCCTGTACAATGTTTCTCAAGATCTCAGGAGGATCAGATCTCAAACAAACAATAGAACTTCTGAGATACTTAGATGTATTTTCTCTCAGCCATTTCAGGAACCCAAAGCAGAGAAAGACTTATGTCAAAGATGTTTGTTGAAGTGTTACAATTTTTTTTGTAAACCCCAATGAAATTTATAGGAGATTCACAATGATTTTGTGAAATATTTGTCAGAAAAAAACATTGACAACTTGACTGATAGAACAGAAATCGTATCAAATTAGAAAGGCTCCCAAAAATGCTATCACTGATAAGCTAGCTTGCAACACCCTTTAAATGAAAATATAAGAGGAAAGAAATTCAGAGGTTGGAGCCAAGGGACAAAAGGTTGTGAGATCCATGTTTCTTCAATTTTCCAAGCCTTGAGATGTACTTTCAGAATTTCTAAACTTTGCCTACCTTGATTTCATAATTGCTATAAACTCTGTTGTGTCTCAAATCCCCTTTTTGAACAGGAATGTCTACAGAAGTTACTCTATGCTTTTATCATCAGTACACATTGGAAAAGTTTGGGACAGCATTTGGTCTCTTGAGTTTCATAGATTTACAAGTTCTATGATTAGAACATAATAGGTAAGTAGTCTCAACCACACGTGGACCTCATTTAAGTGTTCAGGTTCTGGGGGCCAGGGTGGAGCTCAGTGGTAGAGTGCTCTCCTATCAAGTGTGAAGTCCTTGATTCAATTGCCAGCCATTAAAAAATATATTCTGGACTTCAAGCACATGCTATAATGAAATAAGACTTTGGGGGAAATTGAGCATGTGTCAATTTATTTAGTGGGTCAGAAGGATGGAATAATTTTGTAGCCAGAGAATCTATCTTTTGTTTTTCTTTATAAAAATTTTCTTCTGCTGGGCATTTGCTCTGTTTCAGATTTAATGTAGGGGAGCCTATTAGTTTTCCCTCCACCAAGCAGTTTATGTGATGCTTGAAATGCATTTTAGCTTCCTTTTTATCAGTTAACCCCGAATACTTTTTGGCCCATTTAAGCTAAGGTGAACACTTCCTCTGTGTTCTCTCAAAAATTATTTTCATGTGACTTTGTTTATTACTATATATTAACATGCTAGCACACAGTAGATGCATAAGTATTTTTAAAATGTGTTAATGAGAGTATTCTTGAAAGCCACATCAGGATCTGACTCCCATCAGGAGGAAAACTTCAGGGGGAAAAAAAGATTTTTTCCAAAAATTTTTCACAGAGGTGCAACCTTAGTACTCTTTAATGAGAACAATATTAAATGTCAAAAGAATTTTACTGTCATGTCTATATTGTGTAGAAGAGTATATGACATTTGTTGCACAATAATTATTTGTTGAATTGTTAAATAAATGGATGGAATTAGAATAATAATTTTAGTGCTCTCTTTTGCATGCTCAATTACTCTTTGTCTTATTGGCTTTCTGATTTTCCTTAAAAGGAACTGTGATTTATTTAAATAGTGATAAATGAATTACTATACAATTAGTGTACTTCCATCAGTAAATTGCAACATCTATGTCCAAATATTTGATAAAAACAAAGATACATTTTTTCAGTGCCTCCTCTCTACAATGAATCCATGGAGAAAAAGGACAGAGATGTAAGAGCTCACACACAGAATTCCCATTCCGGCCCATTAGTCACCCCAGATGCGGGGACAAGTTCATGGAATACTGCATACATGGCATACATTAAGGGCATCTGAGTGGCAGGCCACTCCCCACGTGCTAAGAGTGAACAGCAACCCGTTTACCCCGTGGCACAGCCCTGAGCTTGAGGCCATGTGTTGCAGTCCCTGTGCTTGCTCCATGGCCCACTCCTCAATTGGTCGCTGCAAGTACAGTTAGCAGACATTGCATTGGTGGCTGCCTGTAATCTGCTTAGCTACTGCCTGAGTATATATACATGGTAACTACACACTAAAATCAGACCTGCTTCCTGCTTGGTTTCCAGAGGTCTTGATTAGCAACTCCACAGCCACACTCTCCTCTACCCTGTTCCGTGGACCTCCTCACTGGGCGAGAGAGAGCCCTCCCACCCAGGGACAGAGGGACACAGCCTAGCGTGATTATGAGGCCACGTCATTTCATCCCAGCAACCAGTTTCCCCTTCCAGATCACCTCTATGGTCAGGGTCTCTTCAATATTCTTTTTTCCATTTATGTGTG
Organism: Marmota flaviventris; assembly: GCF_047511675.1. Taxonomy (NCBI): domain Eukaryota; kingdom Metazoa; phylum Chordata; class Mammalia; order Rodentia; family Sciuridae; genus Marmota; species Marmota flaviventris. Next base: position 9,132,229 of record NC_092506.1, on the reverse strand, counting down.
CAACTCTTCTAAGTTCCTTTACACCCTTTTCTAGCTGATTTGTGACAATCAGCCACCAGAAGGACTCCACCAGCTTCCTGATTAAAGAAGATAAGAAAGGTACAGTAAATATTCAACTACTTAATTTCCACACAACCTTTGAGATTCCTTTACCTTTCCATTTATACATACTTTCTCATTATGGAAGTGTAATTTATAACCAAATCTTCTTCTTCCACTGGACTGATCTTTCACTAAGATGAGGGACATATCTGGCCATTAATGTGTGAAAATAATTATAGGCATCAGTAAACAAGGATCAAATGGCATAAATCATCCATTTGCCTTCCAATTTTTTGTTTTGATATATAATTTACATATCATAATATTTTCATAGGGTACAATTCAATGAACACAATACTCAATGGTGAAAGACTAAAAACTTTTTCTCTGAGATGATAAATAAGGCAAGCATGCCCACTTTCACCACTTATTTTCAACATAGTACTGAAAGTTATAGACAGATTAATTAGGCAAAGAAAATAAATAAAAGGTATCTATAAAAAAAGAAGGAAGTAAAATTATCTGTTTGCAGATGATATGGTTTTCTATATGAAAATACTGAAGATTCCAGGGGAAAAAAAAGATGTTTTAGCTAATGTATAGGAAATGCAGCAAAATAGCACAATACAAAATCAACATAGAAGGTCAATTATATTTATATGCAATAATAATGAACAACTTGAAGAGAAAATTACAAAATTATTCCATTTACATTATCAACAATCAGAATGAATTCTTAAAAGTTAACCAAGGACTTATAAAATAAAAACTGCAAAAAAAAATGGCTGAAAGAAAAAAAAAATTTAAAACCAATGGATATACATCCCATGTTCATGGATTGAAATCAATGATAGCAATACTACTAAAAGTTATCTACAGATTCAATGAAATCCCTATCATAACTCCAATGAAGATTTTCATAGCAATAGAAAATACACTCTAAAATTTATATAAAATCTCAAAGGACTCTGAATAGACAAAATATTCTTGAAACAGAACAGCATTGGAGAATGCCCACTTTCTGATTTCAAAACGTACTACAAAACAAACGTATTTGTTACTACAAAGCAACAATAATTACAATAAGCTGGATGTGGTGCTGCACACCTGTAATCCCAGTCGCTCAGAAGGCTAAGGCAAGAGGATCATGAATTTAAATCCAGCCTCAGCAAGGGCAAGGCACTAAGCAACTCAGTGAGACCCTGTATCAAAATAAATAGGGCTGGGAATGTGGATCAGTGGTCAAGTGCCCCTGAGTTTAATCCCTGGTACCAAAACAAAAAAATAAAACAATATGGTGCAGGCATATATACATACAGGATAGAATAGGGTAGAGATCCTCAAAATAAATCTTCACGTGTATGGTCAAATGATTTTTTACAAGAATGCAAAGACAATTCCATGGGGGGAGAGGAAATGACAGTTTTTTTAACAAATGAGGCTAGGAAAACTTGATATCCACATGAAGAAAAATGAAGATGGATTCTTGCCTAATGCCATATACAAAAATTAACTCAATATAAACGGAAGACCTAAATGTCCCAACACAACAATTCCGGTCTTCAGAATTTATCAAAAAAAAATCAGCATACTATACTGATGCATTAATATCAATGTTTATAAGTGTGAAATTCACAATAGCCAAGTTATAAAACCAGGTGTCAATCAATAGATGAACACATAAAGAAAATATGGTATATACACACATAAAGTTTTATTCAGCCATAAAGAAGAATAAAATTATGTTATTTGCTGGAAAATGGATGGAACTGAAAAGCATAATGCTAAGTGAAATAAGCCAGACTCAGAAAGTCAAAGATTAAATGTTTTATTTCATATTTGGAAGGTAGAGATAAAAAAAAAGAATAAAATAAAAGGAGCTCATGAAAATAGAAGGGAGAACAATATAGCAAAGGAAGGCAGGCAAGAATGAAGGAGGAAAGGATGCAAAAGAAAGGTGCTGGGCATTGAAATTAACCAAACTGTGCTACGTGCATGTATAAACAAATCACAATGAACTCCACACTTATATATGATCATAGTGCACCAATTAAGAAAATAAACATGTAGAAGAGAAACCATAAGAGTAGAGGAAGACATTCAGAGGGAGTGAGAGGGCAGGGAAAAGGGAGGTAAGGGAAAATGAGATATAGGAAATTATATTATGTGCATTTATGAGTATGTCACAATGAACTCCACTATTATGTATTATTATACCGCCCTCATAAAAGTATAATAAAATTTTTTATTTTTTTATCTTCCAATGATTTCATGACAATTTTCTGCCTATTATACAAAAATGATGACTGCATAGTGCCAACCTCCACTCAAATTCCCATTCTATTTCCTCTCTTGCACCTTGGATGGCACAAAGGATGTTAATGGGGACATGAGTTAGGACCAGTATTGGGACCATACAGATACCCAGTGACATAGCTCTTCTGTTATCACCTTGGCCTCTCTTGTAAAGAATGTGGAGATTGTTCATACCTGGAGGGGAAGAGGAGGACAAGCAAGGGTACAGACACAGCCAGTTGCAGTGTGTACCACTTTCGAATGGCAAAAGCCAGTCCTCCAAGGAACATCTGCCCAATACTGTAGGAAGACAATATCAGGACTATTCCCACAGACTTCCTTTGGGACATTGTCCATTCTGACACTGGAAGAAAATATGTACATAATTGTCATTCCAGGCAAAGGGTAATTTCACAGTCAATTAAGGCATGAGAAAATGAAAGTCTCAAATTTTTTACTTCCTGAGACAAGAAGAATTTATCATAATAGTCATGACACTCAACCCAGCACAGAAGCGTAATATGCAGTAAATGAGGAAGGTGGGGGCGAAGGCTGCCGCAGTGTCAACATTGCCCAGCTGGAGTAAGCACCACAGGTAGACCATCTTCCGCCCAAACCTAAGAAAGATCTGAACAGGTAAGCTTATTTCAGAGCAAAAATAATATGTGGAAAACAAGAGAAGATAAAATAACTTGAGATTTAGGGTAAAATGTTTAACAAGTAGGACATTGTACTTGTGGTCTAGCGGAATCATAATACTAGTCAATAATGAAAATCACAGATGTAAGCATCCCTGCTAATCTGAGAGTGATGCCAGAATGCACAGAAAAGCACATGACATAAGAGGACCTTGATGCCATGTGGAGCCATATCAAGAAGAGGAAATAGGGGAGGTCATAACAAATGTTTGTTTTAAAACATTCATTTAGGAAAAGTGGATTTGTGTGTCATGTTCAGAGTGCTGAGGAGTGAAATCAAGAGATCCATACTTGGATCTGTGTGATCTTTAGGTAAATGCTGAAGGATTTGAAAGGAAGAGTGGGAAGACAATACATCAAAGTTGCAGATAGATGACATAATCAATACTCTGGGCCATGTCAGTGTTCAAAGGCCTCAGGAAATGTGTTTCAGAAGATGACCTGGCAACTGTTCCCTTTAGCACAGGAACCAATAGGAGGTCCACAGAGGAGAGACAGAGAATAAGAAACAGAAGGGCATATCACACAAAAAGAACAGGGAAATATTTGTGTCATGGAGCTCCAGGGAAGGGTCTCATTCTGGAGTTAACTTGGACAAAGTTCTATGAGCTAATACAAAGTTTTCAGAAATGTTAATTTTTATGGTTTAGATGTGGTATCTTCCAAAAGCTCACATGGGAGACAATGCAAGAAGGTCTGGAGGAGAAATGACCTAATTAAACTAATCAGTGAGTTAATCCATGGTGTGTGGGGAGCCACTCTGAAGGACTCACGCCTTCCAGTCCTGAAGCAGGAGGCTCTGACTGATCACTACATTTCGTTGTGACTTGGGCATTGTCCCAGCTCAGGAAGTTGAAGGCTTGTCTTCAGATGTAGGTGTCACCCCTGGGGTTGAATTACACTCACCTGTCCCTTGTAACCCTGCTCCTTCTGGCCTTTTTTGGATAGAACTTTCTAAGAACAAGGGTCCCCCCCCCCAATAAAAGCCCACTTCCGAACGTGCTCGCTCCCTCTCTCCAGCCTCTTGTGACTTTCTCTTGCTCTCCCATTTGGGGAGCTTGAAGCGAGAACAGAGAAGCTGTCCTAAAGATTGTTTAAAGGTAAAGTGTGTGTGTGTGTGTGTGTGTGTGTGTGTGTGTGTGTGTGTGTGTTTTATTTGTTGTCCCTGGAAATTCACACAAATGACCATAAGTTCAGCTACCCACACAGGTCGGGGGCAGCAAGTGGCGCCCAATGTGGGGCCACTCAGGGTGAATTTCCAGGTTGACAGAGAGAGCAAGCACGTTTGGAAGAGGGCTTTTATTGAGGGGACACTTAGAAAGTTCTTAGAAAGTTCTATCCAAAAAGGGCCAGAAGGAGCAGTGTTACAAGGGACAGGTGAGTGTAATTCAACCCCAGGGGTGACACCTACATCTGGAGACATGCCTTTAACTTCCTGAGCTGGGACAACACCCAAGTTACCACGAAATGTAGTGATCAGTCAGAGCCTCTTGCTTGAGGACTGGAAGGCATGGGTCATTTAGAGTGGCTCCCCACAGTGGTGGGATTAACTGAGTGGTAAATGGAGGCAGGTGGGGTGTGGCTGAAGGAAGTGGTTCATTGGGGATGCAGTAATGATGTATATATTTGCATCTGGTGACAGCAGTCTCTCTCTGCTTCCAGATCACCATGTGAGCTGCTTCCCTCTGCCACACCCTTCCTCCATACTGTCCCCTTAACTTACACCCCTATCATCTTTCCTCTGGGCTACTTCAATAGACTGACAGATGGTCCTTGTTACCACTCAGTGGAGAAATAAGGCTTTTAAAAGGCAAAGTTATAAAATTCCCATTAAATTCAAAGGCTGGGAAGTGCAATGAGAGTAACTTGGGTGGAGGCATCACTAAATAGGGAGTCAGTAAAATGAGTTTTCAGGAAGTAACATTTGAATCTGAGTACCCAGAAGTTGGGCTGAACAGTGTACAGGAAAAGCATTCTAGGCACAAAGAACAGCAAATATAAATGCCATGTGGCAGAATCCAGCTAGATGTTCTGAAGACTAGCAGAGAATGGATAAGGGGGTAGGCAAGATGAGGAAGGGAGGCAGGGGCCAGATCTCAGACTGGCAAGACTTGAGAGGAAACTCAGAGTTTTATTCTATGTGTGATAGAATACCACTGGGTGTTACCTGGGGAAGAACAATTTTAAGCTTGAGAAGACACAGGTCAACATAGGGTATGGATGGAATGTGTTATCAACAACAGTCAAATGCTAGCTGCAACTGTGAGCTACAAGGGTTCTAAGAAACTGGGTGGCAGAGGGCCCTTCATTTGATAGGGGGGTTGAACTTCATAACATCTGACTACGAGAAGCAGGGGAGGTGAGGGCAAGTAGAAGGAAGTTGGATAATGGCACCAAAGCACAAGTGGATGGCAGTAATAAATTCTAATCTTCTACATCAAAGCAGGTGACTATACTCCACAATAACCTATAGTATATTTTATGAATCACTAGAAGAGAGGAGCTTGAACACTGCAAACCAAAATAATCATAAGGAGATGGAAATGTTCATTACCTGGATTTTATCAGGATATATAAGGTATACATAAAATGAAATATCACACAGTACTTCATAGTACAATTATGATGTGTTTATAACATTTTTAAAATGTTTAAGGTTTGTAAATGTATCTTGAATACTTACGCTATATGTATTCAATATATACAAATATGCTGAGAGCCATTGCCAAGTAGGAATGATGCATCGCAATTTCTTTGTCAGCCTACTCCATGTTGCTTAGAGGAAGGACTCTCCATGGTGGACCCAGGTTTTGCAGTGACTTTGCATGAAAGTTGACCTTGCTCAAGGACCAGGGCGGATCCGGGTTTAGGGTAGATCAGGGTTTATGGCGGTTCCAGGTTTAAGGTGTACCCTGCTGGGAATAGGGCGTTGTGGAGAGCCATCCTCACGCATGACTGGGCGACTCCCGGTTTGGGTCTGAGGCTTCTGGCTGTGTCGGAACTTTCCCGGCCCTCTCCTGATGAGAGAACCCGTCCGTGTGGGGGTGTGACTGACCACTGACCCCGGGGGCCCAATCACTGACCCTGACCTTGGAGTGTGGCCCCCCCTCAACCTTCATTGGATTGAATTCTCCCCTGAATTTCTTGTTTCCCAATAAAAGGATACTCCCTGGCGTGCTAGCTCTCTCTCTCTCCTGCTAGCCCTGAGTAATCCTTGCTGCCCTATGGGTGGTTCGAGGTTGGAGCCAGAGAGGGGAGCCATCTCGGACCTGGTCATAGAAAAAGGTAACTGAGTCTGTGTGTTTTATTTTGATCTCTGCTAGCTAACTTTTATGCCAAGAATCTCATTAATGAAACCAATGCGCAGGCAGCATGGTGGAATTGGCGCCCACGAGGGGGGCATTCTAGATTAGCTAGATTGAGTGGGAGAGCGCTATAAAGATAAAGATAAAGGAAGTGGTGACAATTTAGAGTCACAAAAGTACTTGGAGATATTGAAGGAAAGAGACGTTAAATTAATTAAAATGGGAAATTCAACTTCTACGGATAAGGAAATGTATCTGATTATTTTAGACAGTATAATTAATCAGAAAGGAAAACAGATAAAGAAAGCTCAATTATTACAATTCTTAAAGATTGTAGGTGAATATTGTCCTTGGTTTTGTGAACAAGAGTCTCCAAATTTATCTACTTGGGAGAAATTAGGAAGAAAGTTACAAAAGGTTTATCTTTCTAATGAACTATCTGGAGGCATAGAAAGTATTCAGAAAACTTGGACGGCTCTGGAAGTTTGTCTTTTTGAGTATATGTGCCAAAGTTCGTGGCCCCCTGAAGACCTGTTAAAAGGCATACAGAGGGCTATTAAGTCTATTCAAATGGAAAATCTGCCTAAGGCTAAGTTAATTCCCTTTCCCTTAAGCCTTTTAAAAACAAAGACACTAGGAGCCAAACCAAAAGTTAGGAATGTGACCTTAAACTTGCAAGACCAGGCTAGCCCGCAGGGAGATTATAGGGATGAATATCATAGAGAAGAAACCTCCGAAATCCTAGAAAGCCCTCCGGAAGAGGTAGAGGATCTTCCTGGAGAGGAAAATCCGGAAGAGATTCCTAGAGGGGCTCAGAGTTCTTCTCAGCCACGTGGCTTAGAAGCCCAATTTCAAAATGGTGACAGTGCAGAGTCTGACCATGACTCGCAGTCTGAGGGAGAAGAATCAGACATTGAAATTCAGGACTTACAGAGAAATTTTAACAGGCTGCGTTTAACACTGCCTGGCCAGAACACAAACTTACGGTCGGACCGCCCCCGGGCCAAGAATGAGGAAGTAGGTGGTCGCGCAATGTGACGTCATCGCGCCAACAATGGGGGCCGCCATCTTTAATTTTACCGGAGCGAAACAAACAGTTTCCGTACAAACCCCTAATGATTTTCAAAAGCTATTAGGAGATATTAATTGGCTGAGGCCATCCCTAAAACTAACTACTTCTGAGTTAAGTCCCTTATTTCAGATATTACAAGGAAATCCCTCTCCAACCTCTCCACATCAGCTGACCTTAGAGGCTAGAACGGCTTTAAGGAGAGTTGAACATGCAATTAAAAATGCACAGCTTACTAGAGTTGATCCTAAAGAAATAGTGTATTTGTTAATATTTCCAACTGAGCATACCCCAACAGGAGCCATATGGCAAAGATTAGGAGTTATTGAGTGGATGTATTTATCCCACTCCCCTCAAAAAACATTATTTCCTTTTCATGATTCTATAGCTCAATTAGTAATTAAGGGCAGAACTAGGATTTTACAATTAATTGGATCTGAGCCTGATATCATAATCATTCCATTTTCTGTTCAGCAGACTAATTGGCTTTTTCAAACTTCTAGCTTATGGCAGATAGTCTTTGCTGATTTTCCTGGCCAGATAGATAGCCATTATCCTCATGATAAGATTATACAATTTGCATCATTAACGTCACTTATTTTTCCAAAGATTGTACGTGCACATCCTATAGATGAAGCTTTATTGGTGTTCACGGATGGTTCTAACTCAGGTAAAGCAGGTTTTTATAGTCGTGTTCACACAGAGGTAATACAAACTTCTTATACTTCTGCCCAAAGAGCAGAGCTTCAAGCTCTGAATTGTGCCTTGAATTACTTTTCTAATGAGCCTATTAATATTTATTCTGACAGCTTATATGCAGTCAAAGTTACTAACAATATTGAAACTTCAGTTATTGGGTATACTTCATCACAGGAGTTATTTAAATTATTTCATAATTTACAAAAGGCAGTGCTAATACAAAAGTACCCATGTTTCATAGCACACATACGAGCTCATACTAATCTTCCAAGACCTTTAGTTTCAGGTAATGACAAAATTGATAAATTAGTAACTTTTTGTCAACAGATGTCTTCATATGACTGTGCACTAGCTTCCCATTCCTTACATCATCAAAATGCTTCTAGTTTACGTAAAAAATTTAATATTAGAGAACAAGCTCGTCAGATTGTAAGCCAATGCCCTAAGTGTGTTATTCACACTCCATCTCTGCCATCAGGGGTAAATCCCCGTGGATTAAAACCAAATCAAATATGGCAAATGGATGTAACTCATATTCCTCAATTTGGTAAGCAGTGTAATGTGCATGTCATAGTGGACACTTATTCTAGATTTATTTTTGCCACAACACGTACTAAGGAAAATACTCAACATGTAATTTCTCATTGCCTAGCAGCTTTTTCTGTTTTAGGGTGCCCTATGCAGATTAAAACAGATAATGCTCCAGCTTATGTAAGCTCTTCTTTTCAACAATTTTGCCAAGAGTTTCAAATTAATCATAAAACAGGAATTCCTTATAACCCCGAAGGCCAAGCCATTGTGGAACAAGCTCATTTATCTATTAAGCTTCAATTACAAAAATTAAAGGGGGGAATAGGGTTGTGACTCCCCAAAATAGCCTTAATCATGCTTTGTTTTTTTAAAATTTTTTAAACTGTGATGCAGAAAGTCACACTGCTGCTGAGAGGCAAATGTCTCCCTCAGTAACAGGCCCTTTAGGCAGAGTTTTGTGGAAAGATTTGCAGACTGGTCAGTGGAAAGGCCCAGATCTGGTGCTTATGTGGGGCAGAGGTCATGCTTGTATTTTCCCAGAAAGTTCTTTTCATCCTATTTGGATACCTGAACGTGCAATCAAACATGGAAGAGATAGAACCCAGATTCAAGCGTCTGAGGATCAACCCGGAGGAGCCCCTATCCAAAAGGAGGAGATATCGGAAAAGGATGAAGAAAGACCAGATTGACCCAGCCGAAAAGCTGATTTCATGGGAAGACGTGAAGAAGCTAACAACCCAGGCTTCCCGAATACTTCGACACCTAGGAAAGAACAGGACCCCAGTGATGATGGTAGCAACAGTAATTGCCCTGCTGGGCTGTCAGGTAAAGGGGGATCAAGTAGACACTTACTGGACATATTTCCCAGATCCACCCCTGGTACACCCAGCTGTGTGGACTGGAGAATCCATTCCAGTATTTACTAATGACTCATTCATGATGGGAAGATTTACAGATACTCATATTACTCCCAATCATGTGACTAGATTTAATTATTCTGGCTACAGTGCCCAATTACCTTTGTGTTGGTCACACAATAAACATGCTGGCTGTCTGAAAGTATCATTCGAAGAAAAGACAGTGATTGGTAGACCTAGACTGACAAATAATTCTATTTATGGGGACTTAAGACCTTATACTAGATCAGTAATTAAGATGGGACTTTCCCATAACAAGACAGTCATTTCTGCAAAACCTCCATAGATACACCACTGTCCCAATAGTTCTACAATTGAGATTGGCACCTTTCCTAGATGGATGGATTGTGTAAATACCTTTCCTGTACAACATAAGGTGTCTAAAGATAGTGGGCATATTTTATACTGGTCTCCAAAAATTGATAAGAGACAATTATGAAGAAATTCTGCTATGACACCTGCAGGATTTGTTAGTAATATTTTAACTTATAGTGAAGGTGGTGTTCAAAAGGATGTTTGGCGATTAATTGCTGCCTCAGAATTCTTACATTTTACAGACAAACCTTTACCAAAATTTGTTGGCAAGAACTGTAAAGAGGGATCTTGCTATGGCTTATGAGCCTGTGTCCAATCTCCTTATGTTTTAATTATTGGAAATGTAAAGGTTAAATGGATAAATGACAGATATATTGTTACTTGTAATAAATTTAACCTAACCAATCGTATTACTAGGTATAATGGAGGAAAAGGAGTGCTGATACTACATCAGCCCTCTTTCGTTTTATTGCCTGCTAATATTTCAGAGCCATGGTATGCTGATACTGGTTTACAAGTCTTGCAGCAAATTCATGCCCAGTTAGCAAGACCTAAACGTGCTATTGGAGTTATAATTGTTGGTGTTTTGGCGCTAGTCTCCTTTATTGCCTCAACTGTCTGCGTCTCTGTCATTGTCTCAAAATATTCAGCATGCAAAATTTCTTAATAATTTAGCTCAAAATACTTCCAAGGCTCTGCGTAATCAAGTAAATATTGATGAAAGGATTGAGACTAAATTAAACGCCTTAGAGGTGACTGTTATAGACATAGGTAATGAACTTTCAGCCTTAAAATTTAAGGAAAGGCTTAAATGCCATGCTAATTATAAGTATGTTTGTGTTACAGCTGCCAAGTACAATGCTTCTCTCTGGGATTGGGAGAAGGTTAAAAACCATTTGTTAGGTATTTGGCAAAATAGTAATAATAGCTTGGATACTCTGGAACTTCATCACCATATCCAAGACATTCAAAATTATAGAGCTGATTTTTCATATCCTTCTTCTTTGGCAAACCAAATATTGAAGGAGTTGAATGGATTCAACCCTGGAAATATTCTTAAACACTCGGCCTGGTACATTATTGGATTATTCTCCTTGCTGTTAATTCTCTTTTGTGTTATAATTATAGGATGGCGAGTCTTCGGAACAAGAATACAGAAACTCCAAAGAGTGAACCGCTGCCTCATTTTTAAGAATAGAAAGGGGGAATATGTGGAGAGCCATCCTCTTGTGTGACTGGGCGACTCCCGGTTTGGGTCTGAGGCTTTTGGCTGTGTCGGAACTTTCCCGGCCCTCTCCTGATGAGAGAACCCGTCCGTGTGGGGGTGTGACTGACCACTGACCCCAGGAGCCCAATCACTGACCCTGACCTTGGAGTGTGGCCCCCCTCAACCTTCATTGGATGGAATTCTCCCCTGAATTTCTTGTTCCCCAATAAAAGGCTACTCCCTGGTGTGCTCGCTCTCTCTCTCCTGGTAGCCCTGAGTAATCCTTGCTGCCCTATGGGTGGTTCGAGGTTGGAGCCAGAGAGGGGAGCCATCTCGGACCTGGTCATAGAAAAAGGTAACTGAGTCTGTGTGTTTTATTTCGATCTCTGCTAGCTAACTTTTATGCCAAGAACCTCATTAATGAAACCAATGCGCAGGCCGCATGGTGGAGGGTGTATCCTGCTGCCTCAGTATCCTGCTGCCTCAGGCATGCCCGCTCCTTGAGTTCCCGTTGAGTTCTCACAGGATTCAGAGAGTATTTGGGATTCAGAGCCCGGTGGAAGCGTGGATTTTCCTAGAACGTGGATTTTGCCCAGAACGTGTATGTAGAGTGCCAGTGTGAGTTCGGGAATAAAGAGTTGCTGTTTGAATCTACTAGGCTGTGAGTGGCTCGTGATTTTGTATAGTTATATATTCCGGACATTAATCCCTCTAGGAGGAGTAGCTGGCAAAGATTCTCTCCCTTTCTGTAGGCTCTCTTTTCATGCTTTTAATTGTTCCTTTTTGTGAATAACCTTTTTAATTTGATTCCATTCCACTTATTGATTGTTGGATTTGTTTTTTGAGATTTAGGGTTTTGCTAAGGAAGTTGCTGCCTGCTCCAATATATTGGAGTGGTGACTTTATGTATTCCTCCAACAGTTGCAGTTTCTGGTCTAATTCCTAGGCATCAGATCCACTTTGAGTTGACATTTGTCAGGGTGAAAAGTAAGCATGAATATGAATATCCAGTTTTCATCAGCAGCATTTGTTTAAAAGATCATCATTTCTTCAACCTATGTTTTTAGCACTTTTTGAGTATCAGATGACTATACGTCTGTGTGGTTTTGTCTTTATATCTTCTATTCTGTTCCATTGGTGTCTTAGTTAGCTTTTTTTACTACTGTGACTAAAGACCTGACCAGAACAATTGTAGAAGAGGGAAAATTTGTTTAGGGTTCATAGTTTCAGAGGTCTCTGGCTGGACCTTATACAGCAAGGTCCAGTCCTCAGGGCTCCATAAGAGGCAGAACATCATGGTGGAAGAGTGTGATGGAGGGAAGCAGTTCACATGATAATCAGTAAGCAGAGAAAGACTGCACTTGCCAGATACAAAATATATACCCCAAAGACATGGTGTCCCCAATGACCCTCCTCCTCAAGCCACACCCTACCTGTTTCCATTTTCACTCAGATAGTCCCATCAGAGGATTAATCCACTAACTGGATTGAGGCTCTCATACCTTAATAATTTCTCCTCTAAACATGCTTGCATTGTCTTACACATGAGCTTTTGGGGGACAACTAATTTCTAAACCATAACATTCCACACCTGACCCCCAAAAGCTCATGTTCATCTCATCATGAAAAATACATTTAGTCCATTTCCAAGAGTTCCCATAGTCTGAAAAATTCAAGCTGCCCAAAATTGCAAGTCAAAAATCTCCTCTGATACTCAGGGTAAGCTCATATCATGAGCTCCGATAAAAAATTAAAAGCAATGAACAAGTATCCAAAATATAAATGTACAGGGAGTTCAGGAAGTCTGGAATCCAGTTGGGCAAACAAGTCCTGTAGTTCCACATCTGGCATCTGGGGCACATGGCATGGTGTTCTGTCCAAAGGGCTTGTTTAACTCCAATATGTGGCCTTGTTGATTGTAGCCCACGTGGCCTTTCTGGTTGGTTTGACTCACCTCGATTGCTGCAGCCTTTCTCAGTGGATATTCCATAGTGCTGGAATTTCTTATTCTTGATGGTCTCCACTACAGCTTTTGCCTCTTCCTCACATCTTTATGCATTGCTCTCTCAAGGGGTCCTGCAGAGACTGTGACCCTGCTGCACTGTGTCTGGACTCCCAGGCCTTCATTTGAAATCTTTTTTTTTCTTGGAACAGCATATTTATTCTTCTACTTCTTAGTGAAAATATTGCATTGCCCATTATTAGACAGCTTAGCCTTCTTATTAATAAAATATAGAGAACATTTAGAATGAGCTATAATTTTGAAACATAAAATATCAAGACTCTAACAAAAAAGAAATGATGATTCTGAAAACATATAGTTATGTCCAGATTATCATCACAATATAAATAATACTATAAGCCATAAAATTCAGAGGGCAAAAGATATCCAGGCACAAGTGCCCCAAAAACCCTAGGAAAATCTCATTTCCATCAATAAATCTAGTGTGTATTGGGGTCTTTTTATTTTTTTTATTGGTTGTTCAAAACATTACAAAGCTCATGACATATCATCTTTCATACATTTGATTCAAGTGGGTTATGAACTCCCATTTTTACCCCAAATACACATTTGAAATCTTGATGGAGGCTTTCATGACCTTCAGCATGTTACATTCCTGCAGACCCAGGTGGTTGACACCAAGGTCTTCCACCATCTTGAGCAGTAGCCAAGCCTCCAGGGATGCTGGCTGCAGCAGCCTCTGAGTGCCTGGATAGATTAGTCTGTTGAAAAAACTAAGGGAACCCCACTGGTCTCTTCTCAAGAGAATTTTGAGACTTTCTTGAGTCTGAGATGGATATGACCTTGCCAATACCTGAAATTCCCTGAAGCCATATTTCTTATTGTCTCTGGGAAAAGGTTTTAGCATTTCTTTAGTGGAGGTAATATCTTTCACAGCTGTAACTTGTATAGACCCAGTTTTTCCCACCTTTCAAGACAAAAGTTTTTCAAATCTTTCTGCTCTGCTTTATGCTCCTTATTATCACAATAAATTTGTTTAAAAGCCAGCAACATGAATGCCACCACCCAAACTCTATGCTGCCTGGATATTTCTATCACCATATTAGGAAGTCCATTCCTTTTAAATCAGCCTCATAGACATGGGCAAAATGCAGACAACTTCTCGGACAGAACATAACACAAATGGCCTCTACTGCAAATTCCAATACAGCTCTCTTTCTCTGAACCCTCTTGAGCCCTCTCTTTACAATCCATGGTCATATTGGCATTCTGGTGTTCTGAGCTCCCATCAGAATTAGCCATTAAGCTTTGCTTACAACAATCTAAAACATTTCCAGCTTGCACTGTTAAACATCTCAAATTCCTACTCAATAATTTTCTGAAATTTCATAATTTTCAGAAAGTCCCAAAAACTTCCAAATCACATGGTCACAGAAACCGCCCCCCTTCTCAGTACCAATTTTTGTTTTAGCCAACTTTTTTTCTACTGTGACTGAAAGACCTGACAAGAACAAATTTAGAAGAGAAAAAGATTTTCTGGGTCTCACAGTTTCAGAGGTCTCTATCCAAAGATAGCAAGCTCCATTCATCAGGGCTCAAGGTGGGCACAATATCATGGCAGAAGAATATTGTGGAAATAATCAGCACAGATGATAATCAAGAAGCAGAGAGAGACTCCACTTGCCATATACAAAATATATACCCCAAAGGCAGGACCCCAATGTTCCACCTCCTCCAGCGACAAAATACTCACCTTCAGTTTACATTTAGTTAATCCCATCAGGGGATTAATTCACCTATTGGGTTAAGACTCTCATAAATCTTAACTCTATCATTTCTCCTCTAAACGTTCTTACAGTGGGTCACACATGTGCTCTGGGGGGACACATAATATCTAGACCATAATAATTGGTCATCATGTCTGGTTTTTGATGGCAATATTCCTTCATGATAAAAACTCAGAGCAAAGTAGGTATAGATTGAACTTACCCCAATACCATAAGGTCCAGGTGTACAAGCCAACTACTCAGATAAGACTGAATCAGGAAATGTTGAAATCTTTTCCTGTAAGACCTGAAGTAAAAAAAATGTTCAATGTCCAATCCCCACACTTTTATTTAACTAGTGTTCAAATTCAGAATCATAGAAATTATGAGGATATAAGTTGGGAAGTAATACTCAAAATGTGCCTATGTCCTCATAAACAAATATACAGCAAAACCAAGAGTCTACACCAAAAAAAGGTCTTAGAACTGATAAACCAATGCTGTGTATTATGTTTTTTGTTTGTTTGTTTGTTTGGTTATCTTCTGGTACTGAGGATGGAACCCAGGTGCACTTAACCACTAAGTCACATACCCAGCCTGGTTTTTTTAAAGCTTTTTATTTTGAGACAGGATTTCACTAAGCTGATTAGGGCTTTGCTAAGTTGCTGAGGCTGGCTTTGAACTTGTGACGCTCCTGACTCAGCCTCTCAAGTTGCTGGTAATAAACCAGTTTTGTGAATGACAGGAGACACATGATACACACACACACACACACACACACACACACACATATAATGATCGAGATTGGGGGTCTTTGATGACCTCATGGCTGTGACATGCCTGGTACCTGAAAATGTTTCTGTGCATTCTGTGCAAGGGCACAGGGCACAGTTGCTATGGTAACACCCTGCCTAATGAGGCTCTGTGCAAGAGTCTTATCAGCTTTGACCTTGATTTCAGGCACATAGCTCCCTAGGAATAGAGGAATTCCCATGCTAGACAATCACAATGTTTCACCAACTTTGCTACTCCTGAGCTTGCCTGTTTAACAGTAAATTTGAAAAATGGATTTCTTGAGCACTACACAAAGCTTTTAACATTATGCATTGTGGAAAAACTGTATAGGTGTTTCTATTTCTGTAACTTTCCTGAATACAAAGAATAATGCTTGCATAATCTTTAACCTGATAATGAGTTACACATGAATAAAGATTGCTGGTATAATTCTTGAGATCTGCTTCTCCATCAGAGAGCAGCACTCCACCTGACCCCAGCTTTATTTTCAAAATTTTCATGTGTTAGTCTTCATTTTACTAATCCCCCTTTGACCTTCACTAGAACTACAAGTTTATTGTTGCCTATATTCTTGATGATTGCCATTCTGACAGGAGTGAGATAATATCTTAGAGTAGTATTGGTTTGCATTTCTCTAATTGCTAGAGATGTTGAACATCCTTTCATATATTTGTTGACAAATTGTATTTTTCCTTCTGTGAAGTGTCTGTTCAGTTCCTTAGCCCATTTATTGATTGGGTTATTTGTTTTTGTTTTTGGTTGTTTTTGGTTTGTTGTTGTTGTTTGTTTGTTTGTTTGTTTTGTTTTTTGGTGTTAAGTTTTTTGAGTTCTTTATATATCATAGAGATTAATGCTTTATTGGAGGTGCGTGTGGTAAAGATTTTCTCCCAATCTGTAGGCGCTCTCACTATTGATTGTTTCCTTTTTGGAGAAGAAGCTTTTTAATTTTAATTCATCCCACTTATTGATTCTTCATTTTACTTCTTGTGCTTTAGGAGTCTTGTTAAGGAAGTCAGATTGGAGGCCTACATGGTGAAGGTTTGGGCCTATTTTTCCTTCTATTAGGTGCAGGGACTCTGTTCTAGTGCTTAAGTCTTTGATCCACTTTGAGTTCACTTCTGTGCAGGATTACGGTTAGAGGTTTAATTTCATTTTGCTAAGTATGGATTTCCAGTTTTCCCAGCACCATTTGTTGAATAGGCTCTCTTTTCTCCAGTAAATGGTTTTGTCACCTTTGTCTAGTATGACATAACCATATTTATGTGGGTTTGTCTCTGTGTTCTCTATTCTGTACCATTGGCCTACAACTCTATTTTGGTGCCAATACCATGCCATTTTTGTTACTGTAGCTCTGTAGTATAGTTTAAGTTCTGGTATTGTGATGTCTCCTGCCTCACTTTTCTTGCTCAGGATTGCTTTACTCTTCTGGGTCTCTTATTTTTCTAAATGAATTTCATGATTGATTTTTCTATTTCTACGAGGAATGACACTGGGATTTTAATAGGAATTGCATTGAGTCTGTTTAACACTTTTGGTAGTATGGCCATTTTGGCAATATTAATTTTGTCTATCCAGGAGTATGGGAGATCTTTCCATCTCCTGAAGTTTTCTTCAATTCTTTTCTTTAATGTTCTGTAGTTTTCATTGGAGAGGTCTTTCACCTCTTTTGTTAGATTGATTCCCAGGTTTTGTTTGTTTGTTTTAGGCTATTGTGAATGGAGCAGTTTTCCTAATTTTTTTCCAGTGGATTCATTGTCCTCCTATTCTCTATCACTGCTCCACACCCCCCACACACACACACACACAATACATATATATGTATGTATTCTGTGTGTGTCTCCTGTCATTTACAAAACTGGTTTATTACCAGCAACTTGAGAGGATGAGTCAGGAGGGTCACAAGTTCAAAGCCAGCCTCAGCAAATTAGCAAAGCCTTAATCAGCTGTTGTATATAAATGTGTTTGATTTATGGGTATTGATTTTATATACTGCTACTTTGTTGAATTTATGTATTAGTTTTAGAAGTTTTCTGGTAGAAATTTTTAGATTTTCTATATATAGAATCATGTCATCAGCAAATGGTGATTGTTTGGGTTCTTCTTTATCTATTTGTATTCCTTTAATTTCTTTCTTCTGTCTAATTGATCTGGCTAGATTTTCAAGGATGATATTGAAGAGAAGTGGTGAAAGAGGACATCCTGTTACAGTTTGAGACTACACTTTTGAACAAGAAATAGAAATTAGAAAAAATGAGAGGAAATATTAAAAACTCCTAGAACCAAACAAGAATAATGATACAACATATCAACTATCTGGGACAATTAGAATGCAGTTCTACAAATATATATGTATATGTATTAAGTGCCTACATTTAAAATACAGAAATATCCCAATAAGAAAAATCTAATGTTATATCTGAAGGCCATAGACAATGAGGATTAAACCAATTCTATATCCACTAGATGATAGGAAATAATTAAAATATAAATCAATGAAGTAGAAAAATGGGGAAAAAAAGTAATTCAATAGATCAATGTAACATAGAGTTGGTTCTTTGAAAAAATAAACAAGACTGATAAAATCTTAGCCAATTTAAGTATAAGAAAAAAAGAAAAGAGCCATATCAACAAAACTAGAGCAGAATGCAGAGATGTAAATACAGACATTTCTGAAATACAGAGGACTATTAGGGACTATTTTGAAAACATATTTTTCTATTCAGAAATCTAAAAGGTTTTGACCAATTTCTAGAAATATGTGACTTACCCAAATCAAGCCAAGACTGCATAGAAAAGCTAATTTAAAAAAACAAGGAGATTGAAGCAACAAGAAAAACCTTTGTGACAAAATTTTTAGACCATTTGGACTTGGGGCTGAAATCTATGAGATCTTTAAAGAAGAAATATTCTCAATTCTCTCCAAATTGTTTCATGAAGTAGAAAAGTGGGTAACATTTACAAATTTATTCCATGAATCCAGTATCACCCTAATACCAAAATCAGATAAGAATAAATCAAAGAACAAAAACTGTAGACCTACATCCTTGATGTATCTCATAGCAGATAAGATGAACTTCAAGCCAAAATTAACCAGAAGAGACAGAGAATTTTATTTCATACTCCTTAAGGGATGTACAGATTCAATGCAATCTCAATCAAAACGCCAATGACATTCTTCACAGAACTAGAGAAAACAGTCCTAAAATTCATATGGAAATAAAAGACCAAGAATGGCCAAAGCAATTTTGAACAATAAGAGCAATGCTGGAAGCATCACAATGCCCTTCAAATTATATTACAAAGGTATAGTAACAATACCAGCATGGAACTGGCAAAGAAATAGACATGAAAACAAATTAGACAAAATAGAAGACACAGTGACAAATCCACATATAGTCATGATCCTTGTTCAAAAATGCTGAACACATACAGTGGAGAAAAGATAGCCTTTTGAATAAGTGGTGCTGGGAAACGTGGATGTTCATATGTAGAAGAATGAAATTAGATTGCTACTTCTCATTCATAATAGTCAACTCAAAGTGACTCAAGGATACCGAAATTAGACCAGAAACTCAGTAACTGCTTGAAGAAAACATGAGGTCAACATGCCAATATATTGACTCCTACAGCATAAGGGGAAAAAAAGAATCAATAAAAGGGTTGGTATGAAATTTAAAAAGTTTTGCAGAGCCACATGAAACAATAATATGAATAGAGAGATTTTAAAATGGGAGAAAGTATTTGCCAGATACTCTTGTGACAGGGAATTAATATTCATAATACATAAAGTTTCAAGGATGATATTGAAGAAAAGTGGTGAAAAAGAACAAAAAAACTTAACATCAGAAAAATGTATAATCAATAAATGAGCAAAAAACCTCAACAGACATTTCTCAAAAGAAGAAATACAAATACATAAAAAAATCAATATCCTTAGCAATTATGGCAATGCAAATCAATACTACACTGGGATTTCATCTCATTCCACTTAGAATGGAAATCATCAGTATACAAATAATAATGAATGTTGATGATGATATGGGGGAAATGTACACTTATACAATGTAGGTATAACTGCAAATTCATACAATCACTATGGACAGCAGTGTGGAAATTCCTCAAAAGACTTGAAATGGAATCACCAGGTGACTCAGATATTCCACTCTTTGGTATGTACCCACAAGAACTAAAGTCAGCATACTATAGTAATACATGCATACCCATATTTATGGCAACACAATTCATAAAATTCATAATATCCAAGTTATGGAACCATCCTAGGTGTCATCAACAGATAAATAGATAATGAAAATATGGTATGTATGTGTATATATATATATATATATATATATATATATATATATATATATATATATAGAGAGAGAGAGAGAGAGAGAGAGAGAGAGAGAGAGAGAGAGAGCAATCACTATGCCATATATTTGTATGTATAGATTCTCAAAGAAATGCCCAAAAGAAAAGATTTGGGTGATTTTCAACTTTGGAGATGATATTGGATGAGACAAAAGAAATTTCCTCCACAGCTATTTAGTGAAGGAGGAGTACTAATTATCATGTTGAAATGACTCTCAGGCTGAAATGTAGGCAACCTGGACACCTTACAGCATTTGTTCCATGGCTCTTCTCCCGTTCTTCTCTTTAGAAAACCTTAACACACACACACACACACACACACACACACACACACACACTATATATATATATATATATATATATATATATATATATATATATATATATATATTTTTTTTTTTTTTTTTTTTACTTAGACAAAATAAGTGAATTATGTTCTTTGCTGATAAATGAATGGAACTGAAGAGCATCAAGCTAGTGAAATAAACCAGACTTAGATGACCAGGGGTCAAATGTTTTCTGTCAAATACAGAAATGGGAGAGGAAAAAAAAGGAATAGAAAGGGGATCTCACATAAATATAAACAATCCCAATAGAGCAGTGGAAGGAAATCTAAAAGTAAAGCAAGGGGAGGTGGGTACTAGGAAATGAAATCAACCAAATTATGGTATTGCCATGATAAAGGCACCACAATTAATCCATTTTATATATATAATTATAATCATTGATTAAAATACAATTAAAGAAAGCTGGGGCTGTAGCTTAGGGGCAGAATGCTTGAATGGCATGTGTGGGGCACTGGGTTCGACCCTGAGCACTGCATAAGAAATAAATAAAGGCATGTTGTCCATCTACAACTATAAAATAATTTTTTTAAAAAAATACAATTGAAGAGAGATCAGTAGAGAAGAGAAAGGGGAACAGGGTGATGGAATAGGGAATGGAGAGGAGGAGAAACTGGGAAAAAATACTGATCAAATTATGCTCTGTGCATGTATGTGTATGTCACAATGAATCCCAGTATTGTATATAATTATAATTAATTTTAAAAAAATTAAAATTGTACATTTTAGTTTGACCCTGCCAGTTTCTATTTTAGGGACCTGAGAAATTAATATTATTTTTAGTACAATTTATGGTAACCACCCACTGTTATCTCTATGCCTGTACTTTTTTGAAGATTGAAATTACATAGTGACTATGAAGTTGCTTAGTGAAAATTGAAAGTATTGAATAAATATAAAACAATGAAACAATAAAAACACTTTCCATCACACAGGAAAGAATTTGAAGTTTAGATAGCAATAACTATGCCATGTACTTGTGTGTATAACTTTGCAAAGAAATGCTCAAAGATAATATTTGGGTGATTTTCAAATTTGGAGGTGATATTCGATGGGACAAAGAAAAATTTCCATCCATAGCTATTTAATGAAGGAGCATCACTGTTCATCATGTTAAAAATGAAGGCAGCCTGGACACCTTACACCATTTGTTCCATGAATCTTCTTCCTTTCCTCTCTTTAGAAAGCCTTAAAACAGGCTTTGATATTCCTCCTCCCAAAAGGCTGGCTCAGTGGAGGAGACCTATTTAGTGAGGAATGTCTCTCAGAGAGATGATTACAGAGAGTGAGATGAGTTCAGGCCGACAAGAGGGTGTACCCTGTGGTGCACTCATACATAATGTCATTCATCCTCATAACAAATTTGCAAACTGGTGATGTTACTGTACCCATTACATAGATGAGAGTGTCCAGGCAGACTGAGCTGCTTGTGTATCCAGATTCCATCACAATGACAGGAGCAGGAGTGCTTCCAGTCTGCATGGATCCTTCAGTAAGCAAAACTATTTTGGGGATGCTTAAGTTAGGAAAATAACACTTTATGAACAAGCATTTCTTATGCCTCACAAGGAACTTGGAAAGTTTTGAAAAGCCAAGTTTTCCTCCTGCTCCAGTGCTGAGTGTCATAGTCAATGTGTATCCAACCAAGAGGGGAGTTAATAGGACTCCATGTCTGTCACCCCAGCTGTACAGTGGTACTGCATGAAAGTATCATTTCCCATTTGCCCAGGTATCATACTAGGCAACGTGACAGTAGGTTTCTTGCCTTAATTGAGCAAGTGGTAGGTATCAGATTGAAGGACAATGAAGGTGATGTGGAAAATACCATGTGAGAATTGACTACATTTCCATCATCTTTGATCAGGTGGGTGTCAGAGTCAGCTCAGTGGCTCATTACCAACAACAAAGCTGAGAAGGGCTTACAGGAATTTTAAAAGGTTGCACAGAAATGGAATGAAGACTTCTGCAGATGCCCTAACCATGGAGGTGAGCAGGATGGAAGGTGCTTATGAGACAGGGAAGACATAGCTGGACATACTATTAATTTGTATCTAAAGAAGCAATGTGCTGTTGCTGAAAAGACTGGACATGATTTTATTCAGAGGCAAAGGGCCCCAATTTTTTCTTCCTTGCTCCTCAAATCTGTATTTGAAAGTGTTCCAGGTGATTTTGAAGATTGTCTTCCCATTTTAAAATCAAATTGGTTTTATTATTTTTTGTTGTTGTTGTTTTTCCATTCATTGTTGGTTATTGAATCATTTGAGTGATCATACATGTTGGAGAATTGCTGCCACGGACCAGCATGGGCAGCTGAACTTAAGGTCACTCATGTGAATTTCCAGGGACACCAAATAAAACATAGACACATACTTTACCTTTAAACAAGCTTCAGGACAACTTCTTCACTCTCAGCCTCAGGCCCCCCAAATGGGAGAGCAAGAGAAAGTCATGAGAGGCTGGCAAGGGAGAGCGAGCATGTTCAGCAGTGGGCTTTTATTGGGGGGACCCTTGTTCTTAGAAAGTTCCACCCAAAAAAAGGCCAGAAGGGGCAAGGTTACAAGGGACAGGTGAGTGTAATTCAACCCAAGGGGCATCACCTACATCTGAAGACACACCCTCAACTTCCTGAACCAGAACAATGCCCAGATCTCTACAAAAGGTAGTGATAGTCAAAGCCTCTCCCTTCAGGATGGAAGGCACATGTCATTTAGAATGGCTCCCCACATTCCCCTTTTCTTTGAAAAAGCAGGAGATGGGTCACTCAAGTCCCCAAATCCTTGTTTTGAAGGCTTTTGATTACAACATAAGAGAGAATTAGTAGCAAAAAGGACAATACAAGGATCTAACATGCAGAATGCTTAAGCATGTTTCCAGGATTAAAGCTATTCAATTCTTTAAGTATTAGATCAGCTAAAGAAGTAGGATCTGAAAAATCAATCTTACTTTTTTGTATATCTTGAATATGATGATGGAGCTCCAAAAGATCCAAGCTGTTATTATTATTTTGCCAAATGCCCAACAAATGGTTTTTAACCTTCTACCAATTCCATTGGGAAGCATGGTATTTGGCAGCAGTAACACACACATACTTATAGCTAGCGTGACTTAAGCCTCTCCTTGAACTTCAAACCTGAAAGTTCATTACCAATATTTATGACAGTTGCCTCTAAGGCATTTAGCTTAGTCTCAATCCTTTCAATATTTATTTGATTATGAAGAGCCCTGGAAGTATTCTGAGCCAAATTATTAAGAAAATTTGCGTGCTGAATATTTTGAGATATGGCCACTGATGCTGTGACCATTGAAGCAATAAAGGAAACTGAGGCAACAACTCCCACTATTACAAGTCCAAGAGCACACTTAAGTCTCACTAGCTGGGCGTGTATTTGCTGTAAGACTTGAAAACTGGCATCAGCATACCATGGCTCTGAAATATTAGCTGGCAATAAGGCAAAAGAGTGCTGATGAAGTATCAGCATTCCTTTCCCTCTATTATATCTGGTGATACAGTAAGTTAATTTACATTTATTACACGTTACAAGATACCTATCATCTTTCCTTTTAACTTTTACATTTCCAGTAATTAAAACATAAGGAGATTGAACACAGGCCTGTAAGCCATAACAAGAATGTTTCTTACAGTTTTTGCCTACAAAGTCTGGTAAAGGTTTGTCAGTAAAATGTAGAATTCTAAGGCAGCAATTAAGCACCAGACATGTTTCTGAATGCCACGTTTGCTGAAGGTCAACATGTTACTAACAAATCCTCCAGAGGTCATGGCAACACCTTTGCATAATTGCTTTTTGTCAATTCTAGGAGATCAGTCCAAAAAGTACCCACCATTTCTAGACACCTTATGCTGTACTGGGAAAGTATTTATACAATACATCCACTTAGGAAAGGTGCCAATTTCTATTGCAGAATGATTAGGACAATAAGGTATTAGTGGACATTCTGCTGAAAGGACTGGCTTGTTATGATACAGTCCCATTTTAATAACTGATCTGATGTAAGGCTTTGAGTTCCCAGCAACAGTAAAATTTGCTGATCTAGGTCCCCCAATTGCTGTCTTTTCCTTAAAGGACACTTTTAGACAGCCAGAATGTTTATCTTTAGACCAACACAAAGGTAATTGAATAATTATAGCCAGAATAATTAAATGCAGTCACATGGATGGGAGTAATATGGGTGTGTGTAAATCTTCCCACATATATAAGTCATTAATAAATACTGAGATGAATTCTCTAGTCCACACTGCTGAGTGTACTAAAGGTGTATCTGGAAAATATGTCCAAAAGTTTCTCCCTGATTCCATTTACCTGACAGCTCAATAGAGCTAATACTGCAGCAAGTATCATTGTTGGAGTAACAACATTTGTGCAGCCTGCAGCATAAATCTCCTCAGGTCCTTCCATGTTGGTTGCTTCCTCATTTGGCCTCTCTGGGCCATCTTTCTTCTTCTCTTCCTTCAAGAGTTCTTTTTGAGGGAAGTCAGGTCTGGCATCTCTGGGTCGATCTTCAGTCATTTGAATCTTGGTTCTATTTCCTCCATGCCTGATGAAGCATTCAGGTACCCAAATGGGATGAAAAGCACCTTCTGGCAAAATACAAGCATGACCTCTACCCCACATAATCACTGGATCTGGTCTTTTCCATTGACCAGATCTGCACAGTCATACAAAGACATTTGTTGACAAACAGCAACCAATTTATCAATCTTATCATTGCCTGATGTTAGAGGCCCTGGAAGATTAGTGTGGACCCATATGTGGCCTATAAAACATTGGTGCTTTCACATTTGCACCATGCTTTGTAGGGTATGAAACAAATTGAATAACTTTTGTGGTGCTGTATACCCAATAATTGAAGTTTCAATATATTTTGTAATTCCAATTTCATATAAGCTGTCAGAATAAATATTGATGGGTTGATTTGTAAAATGACTTAAAGCATAAATTAGAGCTTGTAGTTCTGCTCACTGGGTAGAAGCATATGAGGTTTATATTACCTCTGTATGAGCATGACTATAAAACATGTTTTACCTGAGCTTAGATCAGTGAATTCTGTTAGTGCACTATCTATTGATTGTGCATGTACAATCCTTGGAAATATAAATGAGTTACCAATGCAAATTGAATAATTTCATCATGAGGATAATGATTCTCTGACTAGGAAAATTAGCAAATTTGCCAAAAATTAGAAGTTTGAAAAATCCAATCATTCTGTTGAACAGAAAATTGAATGATTATAATATTAGGTTCTGCTCCAACTAGCTGTAAAACTCTTGTTCTGCCCTTTATCACTAATTGAGAAACAAAATCATAAAAATGAGTTGATGACTTTTGAGGAGAGTGGGCTAAATGAATCCACTCAATAACTCCCAATGTTTGCCATATCTCCCCTGTAGGAGCATAAACAGTTGGAAATATTAATAAATATATCAGCTCGTGTGAATTAATTCTAGTAATTTGAGCATTCTTATTGCAATTTTAACTTTCCTTAAAGCCATTCTCACTTCTTCTGTGAGCTAACAAGAAGTTGGAAAAGGATCTCCCTGTAATGTCTGGAATAAAGGACTTAAATCTGAAGAAGTTAGCTAAAGATGGCCTCAGCCAATCAATATCTCCTAATAATTTTTTTAAATCCTTAAAGGTGTGTAGCTCCTTGACTCTCATTTGTAAGTTTTGAGGACGGATGGTATGTCCTTCAATCACATGACCTAGATATTGAAAAGGAAATGTCTTTTGCAACTTCTGATATGCAATGCACAAACCCATTGCTGTGAATGAAGTCTCTAATTGGGCAGAAATTTTTAAGAGTACATTTGAATTAGCATCAGCTAAAAGTATGTCATCCATAAAATGAATAATATATGCATCAGGGAATTTTTTTATCACAGGCATAATACCCTGTGCCACAAAATTTTGACATAGGGCAGTACTATTATACATTCCCTGAGGCAACAATTTCCAGCAATGTCTTTTAACTGGTTCTTTAAAATTAATTGCTGGGACACTAAACGCAAACTCTTTACACCCATCTGGGTGCAAAGGAAAAAACAATCTTGTAAATCTACTACTGTCAAATAATAATCTAAAGGAATAGCTGCAGGAGAAGGCAGCCCAGATTTAAGGCTCCCATGGGCTTTATAACAAGATTAATAGCTCTAAGGTCTTATAATAATCTCCAATTACCAGATTGTTTTCTTAATTACAAAGATGGACGTGTTTCAAGGGCTGAGTGTAGGCTCTAAATGACCAGCCTGAAGTTGTTCCTCAACTAACATGTGAGCTATTTAAGTTTTTACTCTGTTAGGGGACACTGACTCATACAGATTGGCTCTTCTGTGAGCCAGTTAATTTTTTCTGTTGTTGTTTAGGACAGGGAAAATATCAGGGGCCCTACCAAAAATTTTGGCTGGGGGCATTAATTAATCTCTGTTGGGGAGATTTATTTATAGGTAGGTACACTATCTGTTAATTTCCTCACTTCCCTAGGAATAAAACTTTGATTAAGACCCTCAAATGACATGATAGAATTTGGAGTTACTGATAATAATATAACCCCCCTCTTTGTCATTAAAGAGAGTGGGTGTCGACTCATTCTGGCTGCTTCCTGCTGAGATGGGGCAGTATGGGAGAAAGAGAGGAGGGAAGTAAAGAGCCCCCACAGGAGGTCAGAGAAGACCAATATCAATGAAGGTTCCTAGCCACCACAGATCCATGATATTGTCAGTCCATTTGGCATAGGTCTCAACTGGAGGTATCATCAGTAGCCAGGAGTTGGTAATTTCTGAGAAGAAGCTGGTTAAAAGCTTGACTTGAAATTTTACCCACCTGAATCTGAATGAACTTTATGATAGGGGGAAGGAACAGGCACAGGGAGTTTTTGTTCTTATAGCCCAAATCCAATGGGGTCTCTGGGTCTGCAAGCTGCCTTGTTGGCCCAAGGGGGGTTAAGTGTTCAAGCCTGAGTGGGGTGTACAGTGTTCAGCCTTGAGCAGGGGCTTGGGCATTTGGGCTTGAAGCAAACAGGTGATATAGAACCAGACAGAGGGTTTGAGAAGCCAGGTCATTCTGCAGCTAACTTTGTTTGGCATGACCTGCAGACCAGCCTGTCCTGCACCTAACACCCTCAATTCAACTCTTCATTACTAGTCCAATCTAGCTCCCTCCCCTCTCTATTAAGGCTGCTCTTCAAACTTTTTCCTGAGTGTACCAACTTGCTTCTCTCTTTGCTTTTCTGGAAGGCAGCCAAGGGAGGACAGTGGTCCATTGTTACCATATTTCCCTTTGAGAGCAGTCAGATCTCTCCAGGTTTTATGTGAAACACCTCAACTTTAAATACTGATACTTGAAATTCTTACAAAACTGGGAGGGTAAACAAAACACCCATGTTCCTCCTTAGGCCCAAAAGGCAACTGGTAAAGTGCTCTCTTATGATCACACTTATTCAGGGGTCACCATGCTCTGGACACCTAAGTGGTTTGTCAGAAGGACAACACACAATGGTCCCACTACTGGCCAGACAAGCAAGTAGGGGGTCTGTAAGGAGGAGAAGGGGGTCTGGCTGGAGGGGGCCCTTAGGGTCACTTGCCTTGAATCTTCAGACACAGGGCAAAGAGAGGACCCAAGAGGGGCCAGAAATGAGGGGGAGCATTTACAAGAGTACTTGATGACAGGTGATGATCGTTGGCTCTTCTGATGAAGGTGTAGGAGTGCCAGGCTTAAGCCTGGAAATGTGAATCCATGGGGTAAGTTGGTTATTAGATAGCTTGAGTTTGGCTGCCAAGGGAGTGCACATCACCTGAGCAGGACACTCACATTTTGGTTTTAGAGGGGGGCTTTTCCCCCGGTGGGCAATAGTAAACAAGTTGACCAGGTGTTAAGGAGGTAGAGTTTTGAAAGAGACTGGGATCAGGAAGGAACCAGTCTTGATAGCACCAGAGTTCAGAGCGAAGATGGAAGAGGAGGGGCAGGGCATAGGCTTTGGAGATGGGTAGGCGTTCTGTAGACAGTTCGGGAGGAACGAGGGGATGGCCATACATGACTTCGTAAGATGAGAGATTAGAAGGCTTCTTTGGCAAGGATCTAATGCTCAATAAAGCAAGGGGAGAGCAAGGGGAGCATCTTTACCCAGTGAACTTGGTGAGCTTGGTGAGGGTCTCTTTAAGGGACTGATTGGTCCTTTCAACTTTTCCAGAAGCCTGGGGGTGGTAAGGGCAATGGAAATGCCAAGGGAGTGATAGCGTGTGAGCCAGTCCCTGAGTTACCTGCGAGGTGAATTCTGGGCCATTGTCTGATTGGATAGAAGTGGGCATCCCTAAACGGGGGATTATGTGAGTTAACTGCCATGGAGGCCTGCTTGTTAGAAGTGGGAAAGGCTTGTTTTTTACTCAGGGAATGTTGGTGAAATCAATCTGCCAGTCTGCAGCTGGGGTATGACCGCGGCCTGATGAGAAGGGAAAGGTTTAGGTTTTAATGGAGTATTGGTATTGGTTCTCTGGCAGTCTGACAAGCGGAAGTGATCTGTTGTAGGAGGGTCTTATCGCATGGGGAAAGGGTGAAAAAGGAGGCAAGGAAAGTTAGTGAGACTCTGTGGACTAGAATGGAATAGAGAGTGAAGAAACTGGAAGAGTTGTTGGGGATCTTTGAGCCAATCCCCAGTGGTAATGAAGAGTAGCGGAGAGGAGGTAAAGCTCTGTAGGGCGGCTGATTGAGCCGCTTGATTTGCCTTGGAATTCCCCATAGTAGTAAGGGAGGAGTCAGTTTGATGGGCCTTGCAATGGATTATTCCCAGTTGAGAAGGCAGCCTGGAGACTCGTAGTAGGCCAGAAATAAGTGTGGAATTAATGACTGCCATCCCTCTGGTGGTCAATAGCCCTCTTTCTTCCAAATGGCTGCATGGGAGATCTGTATATAGGGAGAGGGTTTTTCCCTCTGCTAGCTCGCATGCTCTTGTGGCAGCTATGAGTTCAGCTTGTTGGTTGGTGGTATTGGGTGGGAGAGGTTTTGCCTCTATGACGGATGAGAGGAAAACGACAGCATACCCCACCACTTTAACCCCTTCGTGTATAATGGAGCTACCATCTGAGAACCAGACGATGCCCAAAGAGGGTAAGGGTCCCGCAGAAATGGTGGTAGGGCAGGGTAAAATTGTCTCTGATACCTCCAGGCATTTGTGGATGGGATCTTGTGAGGGAGAAGATGGGAGGAGGGATGCAGGGTTTAATGGAGAGCAGGGCTGAAAAGATATGGAGGGATTTTCAAGGAGAGAAAAGGAGGGATAGAACCCTGGAAGGGGGAAGTGACTGTAGCCCCTTGTAAATTAGAAAATCCTTTAGATGGTGAGGAGATTAGATGGTTATCAGGGAGCCAAAGGTAAGCTTGTGAGCTTCTTTCTGGAGGTCATGGGCCGCTGCTAGGGCTCTGAGGCATGGGGGCCAGCCCCTGTTGGTGGGGTCAAACTGTTTGGATAGGTAGGCCACTAGTGCAAATGTGGGGCCATATTCCTGACCCAGAATGCCCAGACTTTGTCCCTGTTTTTACATAGAGGTGAAGGGTTGGGAGAGGTCGGAGAGATGCAGGGTGGGTGCCCAGAGGAGAGCCTTTTTAAAGGGCTTCCCTACTGCTGAGAGTAGGGGTTCATCTTGGGGGCCCTTGGCCAGATTATATAGAAATCCAGGCCCTGAAGTACCCAGCCAAACCCAAGAAGGAGAGTCATCTTTAGTCTTTGGTGTAGGTATAGACACAATAAGCTGTTTTCTGCCTACTGTAATGGCCTTTTTCCCTTGAGAGATAGAGAACCCTAGATACATGCTATTTGGGCCTTTTGTGAAGAGGCCCGATATCCCTTTAAGGCCAAGAAATTAAGTAGGAGAACTGTGTCATCTGTTGAGCGCCCTTTGTCAGGCTAGAAGAATTTGTAGAGGTTTGCAAGAAGTGCAGAGAGCAGGATTGGATTGGAGCAAGAAGAAAGCCTAGAAGAGATCCCTTAGAATGGAGGGATCCAGGGACCCAAAAAAGGGCCATCTGCTTTGGTTGTCTAAGGTATAAGTGGGCCAGGCCGGGGTGCTATATTTGATCCAAGAGGCATTGTAGGGGAGAGTCAACCAGCAGAAAGGACACATTATCCTTGTAAGGAGGAGGGAAGAGGACACAGAGAAGGAGGAAACTGATTTATTGGCAAAGAGGTGTCCCCGCTAGAGCCAAAAAATCAGGAGTGCCTAAGTGGCAGGTTCGCGCTACAGAGATTGGTCGTCACCGAATCCTGACAGTCGAAGCTCTCATCCTGGACAGAGCCGGAGCTGTGGGAGACCTTAGCCAAGGCTTTTCGGGACCCCTCCTGGAGAGGCAGGATACTCCCAGGGCTGGAAAGAGGGGAGAGGAAGGGATGGGTAAGTGTCTCTCTAGCTGCCGAGTTTTAAAGGTGAGAGGACTAGGACTTTCAATCTGCCCAAGGAAGGAGTCCCTGAGGACCACCATAGCCTTAAAGGCTATGGTGGGGTGCTTTCCTCCCTGCAGGTGGGCAAAGAGATTTGCTGGATGATAAAGGCTGTGGTGGGGTGCTTTTCTCTCTGCAGGTGGGCAAAGATATTTGCTGCATGATAATCAACATATTGCAAGAGGGTGGATTCAGAGCACTGGGGGTGAAAAGATTGGAGGTCGGAGGCCAAGGTTTGTCCAAAGAGGTGTGGACTATCTCAAAATCCCTGAGAAAGGACAGTCCAGGTTAAAGGCAAAAAGATATCCTTTAAATCTATGACCGAGAAGTGGGTGGCAGTGTGGGGGATCTGAGCAGCAGGGGTATGGTTTGGGAACCAAAGGATGTATGGGCCTAATGGAGGTGTTGATGCGTAGTAGATAGGATCCATTGGGCTTTTCTACTGCTAGTATGGGAGTAAGGGGAATGAGCAGCATGGAGGTACCCCTTGCTAAGAAGGTCCTGAATAATAGGTTGTAGGCTCAGAAGAGCTTTTGTGGACAGGGCGTATTGAGCCTGATTGGGAAATGTGTTAGGATCTTTGAGATGAATGTTAACTGGTGGGCAGGAAATGGTGGAGGGGGTGTGGGTATCCCATACAATCTGGTCAACCAGGTTAGTATGGTATTTCATGTCAGCCTCACAAGTGGAGCAGAATGGCCAGTCTTCTGCCAAAAGGGCCAGAAAAGATAAACAGGCTGATTCTGGGGCCTGAATGATGCCAGGAGCCTGGATGTTGATTGTTGTATTGAATTTAGAGAGAATATCTCGTCCGAGCAAAGGAACTGGACATTGGGGCATAACTAGGAACGTCTGACAGAATGGGAAGTTGTCTATGGAACAGAGTAATAGGGGAGTCTTTCTTGGATATATGGTCTTTCCTCCTACCCCGACAATAGGAGTGGTGGACGGCACTGTTTGCTCCCAGAATTCTGTCAGGACTGAGAAGGTAGCCCGGGTGTCAAGGAGAAAGTCAACCTTGTGTCCATCCACCTGAATTCGCACCCTGGGTTTCTGTCTATTGACCATTTATGGCTGGCGACAAGGACCCAAGGCTCCATCAATTGATTGCCATGCCCAGAAGGTCGGAGGGTTCCCTGGCCATAGGCCTCCTATGGGATCTAGGACAGTCAGAGCCCCAATGACTTGTTGTTGACATTTAGGGCATGGAGTACGTGGAGTGCATGGTGCAGGGCATGCCCTGGCCCAATGTCCCTCCTTGCCACACTTGAAGCAGGCACCCACGGGAGTTTTCAGTGATGGGCGGTGACCCAAGGAAGCACCCTGAAGGACCTGGGCGAGCATAAAAACCTTAAAGGCTACCGCCGAGATCTCAGTCTGGGGGGCATGGGGGTGGCAGGGCCTTGTTTGAGCTTTTTTAGTTTGGCCCAGATGTCAGGGTGGCTCTGCAAGACAAAATATGTCATAAGGACATGATGGCCATCTGGGGCTTTGGGAGTTTGATCTGGGGCAGCAAGTGGCCCCAGAGGGTGATTGAGATTAACTTGGTGAGTTTCATCCACATGGGCTCTGGCAAGTTCCCAGACTCTGGTATGTTCCTCAAGAAGGAGAGTATTAGCCAATAACATATAAGTGAGGCTATAAGCCTGGAGGACCCACTGAAACTCTCTTATGTAAGTGGTGGGATTTGTGGTGAATGAGCCCAACATTCGCTTGAGTTGCATGGGGTCATTCATAGAGAATGGGACATGTACCAGGATAATGCCCTCAGGTACAGCAACCTCTCTTAAAAGGGCCATGGTTTGTGGGACTAGGGGCGGGACCTAGTTTGGGGGGAGATAAAGGTGTTGGCCGAGTCAGGGGGGGCACCTGAGGGGCTGGATGGAGCTGACAAGGGAGGTCTGAAGGGAGGGGGTTCATCTGCCTAATAGGTAGGGGTGAGAATGAAGAAGAGAAAAAGCCTCAACATCTCCTTCCACTTTTTTGAGCACTCACAGAAGGTAAACAGATCTCTGAGAATTGTTGGATCTAGGGATCCTCCTGGGGGCCATTGACTTTGATTGTCTAATTGATAGTAAGGCCAATCTTGTGTGCAGAATTTAATAAGGGGGAGTCTGCAGGGAGGGAAGAAGAGGCCCCCATAGGTCAGGAGAGGGACAAGCGTGGTTGAGAGAGAGAGAGAGAGAGGAGAGTGCTTGTTCTTCCACCCCTCAGGACCCCTCACTCATGAACCGGGTTCCAGAGAGTCCACTGTGACCATGAAGGTCATGGTGAGGTGCATTCTCTCCTCCAGATTGGGCGTCAAAAGTTTGCCAGACAATCACGGTCAAAGCCACTGCGTAGCCCACCTGAAGTTGGATACACCCAGTTAGGAGAAAGTTTGAAGAGCAGCCTTAATAGAGAGGGGAGGGAGCTAGATTGGACTAGTAATGAAGAGTGGAATTGAGGGTGTTAGGTGCAGGACAGGCTGGTCTGCAGGTCATGCCAAACAAAGTTAGCTGCAGAATGACCTGGCTTCTCAAACCCTCTGTCTGGTTCTATATCACCTGTTTGCTTCAAGCCCAAATGCCCAAGCCCCTGCTCAAGGCTGAACACTGTACCCCCCGCTCAGGGTTGAACACTTAACCCCCTTGGGCCAACAAGGCAGCTTGCAGACCCAGAGACCCCATTGGATTTGGGCTATAAAAACAAAAACTCCCTGTGCCTGTTCCTTCCCCCGATCATAAAGTTCATTCAGATTCAGGTGGGTAAAATTTCAAATCAAGCTTTTAACCAGCTTCTCCTCAGAAATTACCAACTCCTGGCTACTGATGATACCTCCAGTTGAGACCTATGCCAAATGGACTGACAATATCATGGATCTGTGGTGGCTAGGAACCTTCATTGATATTGGTCTTCTCTGCCCTCCTGTGGGGGCTCCTTACTTCCCTCCTCTCTTTCTCCCATACTGCCCCATCTCAGCAGGAAGCAGCCAGAATGAGTCGACACCCACTCTCATTTAATAACAAAGAGGGGGGAATGTTGGGAGTCGCCCCTGCTCCAAAGACTATCTTTCCCATCCCCCAAGAAGAGCCATCCAATGGTGAGCCCTGCTGGCTCACATGATCCTGCTGTCCAATGGTGAGCCCTGCTGGCTCACATGATCCTGCTGTCCAATGGTGAGCCCTGCTGGATCACATGATCCTGCCATCCAATTGTGAGCCCTGCTGGCTCAACATGATCCTTACCCACCAATCAGACTAGCCCTGCTGGCTCACCTGATCCTTACCCACCAATCAAAAAGCACCCCATGCCAACTGTCAAACCACCCCTGGCTCTATAAATATGCAGAGCTGTTCCTCAATAAACGGGCATTTTCTCCGACAATGAGCCTTGTTCGTTCTTTCAGCAGGTGCAATATATAAAGGCCAGCTTTGGGGCCAAAATATACAAGAAAAAACAGATTTATCTGCCCCAGTATCTACAATACCTCAAAATTTTTTATAATTGATTTTAAGTTCTAGTAAGGGGTGCTCCTGCTGGATTAACTGAGTCTAGTACACTTGGTCTGGGGACTGGGAAGTTAAGGTCTAAGCAGGCTGTCTGCAGAATGGCAAGGCAAATGTACTAACTGTGCCAGTACGTCTTTTGCAGAGAGCCAAATGGCATTTTCTGATTGCACAGTGATTTTTAATCTCATCTCTAAAATCTGAATCAATAGCCTCTGGCATTACCTGGATTCCATCTTTTAAATTATTTTTGTCCCAAAATTACCTGGGGGTAATGGTCCATGGACTCAAGTAGGAACTCCCTGTGGTCCCATTTCAGGTGTTAAATTTACCACCATGGCTGGTCATAAAAGTACCATCTGGAGGAAGCTGGTTGGTAATAGTGAATATCCGCCATGACCCCTCTTCCTGTGCATACTCCAGAGCCCCCATTGTTTGTTGGGCCGGGGGTAGCCCCTGCCCCACCCCATTTTTTGGCCCTGAAGGACTCAGGCTGCTGCCATATCTGTTCCCATCCCCCCTCACCATGCAGCTTTCTGTCTGGGAGCACCACCAGCGCAAACTGGGAGAGGTCTTTGCCCTACTGTGCCAAATGCCCAGTCCTGCCACAATTGAAACACTGCCCTCAAGAACAGGGTCTCTGGGATTGGGGCTGGAGTAACTGTTTTAAAGCCGCAGCGAGCATAAAACCTTGTAATTGTGTGGGACCAACATCTGCACAAAGGCGAATGAACTCAAAAACTGTCCCTTTCTTCTGATGGGGTTGGAGGATGTCCTGACAAACTTTATTGACATCTTCAAATGCTAGCTATTTGTCTGTGAACTCACAGGTGTCTGAGTCTCCAATGGATTTGTTTGCTGCCCAGTACAGGCGTGCTATGAAATCAGAGAATTGTTGTTCTGATCCCTGTTTAATCTGACTAAAATCCAATTTAGACTGATCCCAGGAAGATATTTGGTGCCACGCCCTTTTGGCACATGCAGTGATCTGATCAAAAATGGCTAGATGATAATTCAATCATATTTTTAGGTCTGTAAATTGCCCAGTTACCATTAACATCTCTAAAGGGGCATCAAAAGCCTTGCCTCCTATTCCTCTCAGCCTGTTTGGTGCAATCATCAGTTCAGTGAGATCACCAAAGGAGATAATCACTCCCGGAAAGGCAAGCTTTTGCCATACAAAACCAGTCATTTTGGGGTAAAGGCTCGTGGAATAATGAATCAAGCAGACTTGCTCCTGCCATAGGTGTTGAACAAGCATGATTACAGAAGAAGAATCCAGCAGGTTGCAGCTATTAACAGAGATAAAAAGAAACATCTTAGGAAGGAGTTGCTGCTCCACAGCCACTGTGGAAATCACCATGGAAATTACTCAAAAGACTAGTGATGGAACCATCACCACAGATTCAGCTACCACTCCTCGGTATTTATCCTGAAGAATTAAAGTCATCATGCTACAGTGAGACTTGCATACCTATGTTTATAGCAGCACAATTCACAATAACCAAACAACGGGACCAGCCTAGGTGTCCATCAAGAGATGAATGAATAATGAAAATATGGTAGGGAGAGAGAGAAAGAGAGAGGGAGGGAGGGAGGAGTAAAGAAGAGTAGAGGTTTATTCAGCCATAAAGAAAAATGAAATTATGTTATTTTCAGGAAAATGAATGGAACTTAAAGACACCATTGTGTCAGAAGGTCAAGGGTCCTATGTTTTCTGTCATATAAGGAAGATAGAGAGGAAAAAGGAAAAGAAAGTTGTAAGGGAAGGATGGGGGTACCATGAAAACTGAACAGAGATCAGTAGAATAGAGGAAAGGGGCCAGGGGAGTGAGGAAAAGAGAGAAAGGGGAAACACTGGGAAATTATATTGGCCAAATTATATTGTTATATCGTGTGCATGTATGAATATGCAAAAAAAAACCATCGTTATGTGCAACTATAATTCACCAATAAAAATATGGAAAAAATAAATTAAAAAAATAAAGTGTCATGTCAATGGTATAGTTTAGTAGCTATCTAAACATAACTTTTGTTCATGTTTCTTTTTCTTTAATTTACTCACTAAACAATTAGTCACATAAAATATTATTATGTTAGGCTGTAACCAAAGGATCAAAGTTCAAACTGTAAAGTAGAATAAAAACTGTTGATTAAATAGCTGCACTTTGTAAAATATTTGTTTTATTTTTTACTGGCAATATGTCTACAAAATTAATTTAAAAGACTTTTCTTCACTGTCTACTGATTTTATTATTATTATTTATTTCACCTCATGATGAGTACTGGAAATAATTTTGTCACATAGAGGATTAAAATATGAAGTACTTCAGGAGGCAGATGCACTAGCTGCCCCTGTAAAATTGATTAATTAATAACAGAAGGGACCTGAGCATGATTCCCGGCAGCACTCTGGCTTAAACATTTCCCTGCACAAAGGTTAGGGAGCAGCAGAGTACAGCCAGCCAGCCCTGTACTGGAGAGAGCGTGACAACAAACCCAAACCACCAAGGCATCCAGTAAGTCAAGAGAACTTTTGAAGAAGTGAGGACTGAGAGTTTCTGAATCTTGAGGCCCCCTAGTGGAACACTGTAGGAACTACACCCTTGGCAGTTCAGCCAGATGACGGGTGGACCAACGGAGACCAGACAGAGTGAGTTATACTGAGGCAGGGGGCTAGTGAGGACAGACTCTGCCTTCTTCCTGTGTCCATTAGATACCACCCTCAGGGAAAATAAAGAGAAGGAAATATTCTGGAACGCCTAAATTTAAACTTGAAATAGCTGAGGGTACCAAAACTTGTGTGATGCAGGACTGGGGCTCTAATGAAGGTGAAGCTATATTTTTTCTAAGTTACATGTTTTGTACAGTCTAGTTACTCGTCTTTAAAGAAAATTCCTTCTGCTACTCATAGGCTGTTGAGTAAAATCCAAACACCTCCCAAAATGGAAACTGTCTTCATATGTGCTTCCAGAATCTCATAATAATGTAAATAATGTAGTACTGTCAGTGAAGGACAGGCAACACCATGGTTTTCCCTCATGTGGAAAAGGAGTCTTTTTCATCAGTGAATCCCCAGAAGCTAACAAAGTGCCCAGGGAGTAGTAGGTGTGGACACTGTGGTGTGCTGTGCACATTTGTGGTGAGCTGCCTGCTCCCCACTGCCTTCAGGACTGAAGGAGACTAAGAGGATTAGTAGCTCAGTCCTCTCTGAGAGGGCTGCCCCCCCCCATTCTTTCACTTCCTGCATCAATAGAATAATAAATGGAGGGCTGTCGAGATCTGGGCCTCCTGTCTCCATTCAGGCAACACCACGGAGCCTTCACGATGCTGAGCTCCCGTAGGTTGGCTTAGGCCTTTCTCTGTGCCTGCCTCACAGTTCAGCTTCTCCCTCTACCCAGTCCTGCCATTTTCTCCAGTAAACTTCCTGCTCACAAAACTTAGGATCCAAGTCTGCTTCCCAGGGAGCCTGATCTGAAATAACAAGTTATCTATAATGCTGAATTGAACTGAAATGGCAAAAAAAAACATGAACCTCAAAAAGTGTATTTCCTATAAAATAACCTAAGTGGGAAAAATCTGTTAATAAGTGATACCTACTTGTCTCATTACTATGAAGCTTCTCTAAGGAATCCCAGCCATGAGTCTGAACAGAACGAAAAGGACTAGTTTTCATGAGTCACAGCATATGGCAGGTCCTGCTGGAAGCCAAAGTGAGAGGCCCAAAATCATGAGGTATACTGTGGTCTTGTGCTGGCTCCATCCGCCACCTCCACCAGCTTCTCCTCAACCATCACATGGTTCCAGAGGCCTGACCCACCATGTGATTTTAAAGCCAGTACCATGAAGCCCTAAATCCAATTGCACTGTCTTCTACTCCAGGATTTGACAGTCACTTAAACCAGTAAATTCCTCACTTTGCTTAAGCTATTTTGTTGAGTTTTCTGTCCTTTGCAACCAAGACAATCTTAACTCAGTTCTACTTGAGCTTCAGGAATGCCCAGAGAGACAAGACCAGCTGAAGGCTTTTTTCCCATATTTAGGGATTGGCAGATCAATGCTGCCATATGCTCCTTTTCTTTCCACCACTTTTCTTTAATATCATGTCTGCCAGGATCCTCATGTGTGAAGTATGGGTTCTTGATAGACAAGATGAACCTCCCCAGCCATCCCACCCTTCCTGAGCCCATCCTTGCAGTGGAATAGCCTTGAATGTGTGTCCCCAGAAGGCTACTTCATCAATGACTTATAAACAGCTACTACAGTACTATTTTTCCATTGCCCTGTGACATTCCAGGGCTCTGGGGGAGGTGCCTTCCTGCTTCCTTGGACATTCACCAATGGGGTATAGAGGTATGGGAGCACAGAGCCCTCGGCATCTGCTTTTGAATGAGTCCCAAAGAAACGTCTTACTATAACCCCTTGAGCTGAGGGGTGGTGGAGACTGATCCTACTATAGTTGGTCCAGAGTGGGCTCCATCAGGCTCCAAAGCTGCCCTCCTGATAGGTGTCACTGTCCTGGTGAGCTCTGCCATAGTCACAAGGTTGGTGGTCTCTGTGTGGCATCAAGCTACTAAAGAGGTTTAGATGTTCCGTGGCCCCCTGGTTACTCCAGACTAAAATGTCTTGTTATTTCCACTCTCATGAGCAGACACTGAATGTGGATAATCCTAACTCAGCATCTGTGTGAGTTTTCTGGCACCATGACACAACACTTGAGGTAATTAACTTATAAGGAGGAAAGGTTTATTTTGGCTCATAATTTCAGAGGTTTAAAGTCCATGGTCAGTTGGCTCCCCTGCTTTTGGGTCTGTGGCAAGGCAAAAGAGCATCATGGTGGGAGCACTGCTTACTTTATGGCAGCCAAGAGGCAAAGAAAGAGACAGAAAGGGGCCAGGATCACATTAGCACTTTAAGACCATGCCCCCCCCCCATGACCTAACATCCTTCCGTGAGGTCCCACCATATAAAGATGACACCACCTCCCAGTAGCACCAGAAACTTGGCAACCAAGCCTTTTAAGACATTTATCCAAAACAGAGCAGTATCTGCACCCTGCAGAGACCCCCCCCCATCCCAAAGGTGCCATAAATCAGTTTTCAAAATGTATCCTACTCACTAATATCCACTACTACTCACCAAATAGCCAAGACCTGATTTAGGATTATCTGAACTTGACTCTGTCCTGCTACTGAGATGCATGGATAGCACAGCCCTTTGCCCCTGGCCAAATTGTCCCTATAGTGATACATCTCTGGCCCCTACCTACCTTCTTCTCTGCGTTTGTTATAAATAGGCTCTTTGTTTCAATTTATTTATTTCACCAAGGGGACATGACCACTCTAAATGTTTACCTGGGTAAGTCACAGATCAAGTTGGTTCAGTGGGGTAGCATGTTTGGGGGAGGGGGGGCACCAAGTCTATAAGGAAATAATGAAAAAAGTCCACAGAGCCATGGAGTGAGTGAAGGGACTCGTAGGGATGTTTCTAAAACATGTAAGACAGCACCTGGAACAGCATGAACACTCAGATGCCATTGTTAGTCATCATCTGAGAGCAGAAACTGTCAATAAGAGCCTCCAGTGTAGCCCAGCGCACTGGTGAACACCTGTAATCCCAGCAGCTCCAGAAGCTGAGGCAGGAGGATTGCGGGTCCAAAACCAGCCTCAGCAACAGCGAGGCACTAAGCAACTCAGTGAGACCCTGTCTCTAAATAAAATACAAAATAGGGCTGGGGATGTGGCTCAGTGGTCGAGTGCCCCTGAGTTCAATACCCAGTGCCAAAAAAAAAAAAAATCTTCCAGTCTAGCAGAGGCCCCTCTAGCTGCCTACTCAAAGTGACAGGCCCTGTTTTAATCCCTCCTTTACACTGGGCAGAAATGTTATGCCTGAAGAGAAGATCCTGCTGCTAAAGAAAAGTGTGAATTACTGCTCTGGGAAAAACAGTCAAGGCCACATTGTTCTTCTCTTTCTGACTCAGGATCCACCTGACCACCGCTCATGGGTTCAGCAAAAGACAGGGAATACACTGTTCATCAAGACCAAAAGACTAGAAACCTGTGGTCTCCAGGATTTTTTTTCCAAAAGCTCTTCTTAGAACTAGAAATGCTGGAAACTAATCATTTACAAAGCACTCCCCACACTGCTATATAAACTCAGCAATGCTTTGGCTTTAAACTTTAAGCCATCTTTTTAAAAACAAACATAAAAACTTTTTTTATATCTCTCCTGGCAAACAGAATAATCTGAGTCAGCAAAAATATTTTTTATAAAATGCACACATAAAAGACCATCAGACTCAAGCAAAGAAAAAAAATCAGTTGGTTTCCATTAAAGGTGCTGCCAGGTGAAAGTTGGTTTCAAAGGCACTGGAAATAGAAACTTTGAGAACATAATTTCAATTGGCTCAAACAGCCTTCTTAGAATTTGTGCAGTCATTAGTTACTCTGCTGAAGTAAAAGAGGTTTCTATAGGAACAACATGAGGGTGGAAATGGGCTGTGGTCACAAGAATGCTGAGGGTTCAGAGACTCAGGCAAAGGCGTGGATACCCAGGGCTTGCTACATGGCATAAGCTCAAAAATGTTCTTTTAATGAATGAATAAACCCAGCTCCTAATACTCCAGAGTTTTCTGCTCCACAGGGCTCAAACCATACAGAACCCAGAGATGTATTTCTGCTCCAGACATAAGAAAAAGATGGATGAGTTCATTATTTAGAAGTCACTGAATACTTTTTGGTGGGGAGATGTTGTTAATCAAACAACATCCAGTTTATTTGATTAGAGATTAAGATGGTCCATAAATTAAAAACCTTCTTGAGATTAAAGGGTTCGCTAAAACATGACAGAGCTAGTTTAAGGAATAGACTTCATTAAATATTATAAATTCCTGGTACTTGGGTTCCATAACATCTCTAGTAATTAGAGAAATGCAAATCAAAACTAAGATTTCATCTCATGCCATCAGAAGGCAGTTATCAAGAATACAAACAATAAGTACTGGTGAGGATGTGGGGGAAAGGTATACTTATACATTGCTGGTGGAACTGCAAATTGGTGCAACCACTTTGTAAAGCAGTATGGAGATTCCTTAGAAAACCTGGAGTAAAACCACCATTTGACCCAGCTATCCCATTCCTTGGTCTATATCCAAAGGACTTAAAAACAGGATGTTATAGTAATGCAGCCACATCAACGTCTACAGCTGCTCAATTCACAATAGCTAAACTGTGGAACCAACATAGATGCCCTTCAACAGATGAATGGATAAAGACACTGTGATATATATATATACACAATGGAATATAACTCAGCAACAAAAGAGAACAAAATTATGGCATTTGCAGGTAAATGGATGGAGTTGAAGAATATCATGCTAAGCAAATTAAGCCAATCCCAAAAAACCAAAGGCCAAATGTTCTCTCTGATAAGTGGATGCTGATCCATAAGGGGGTGGGGGGGACATGGGAAAAATGGAGGCAAAGGGGAGGGGGGTGGGGCAGGAAGGATGGTGGAATGAAATGGACATCATTATCTCTAGGTACATGTATGACTGCGCATATGATACGACACTACATCCTGTACAACCAGAGAAATGAAAAGTTGTGCTGCAATTGGGTACAATGAATCAATGCATTCTGCTGTCATATATACCTAATTAAAATAAATAAATAATGTTTTTTAAAATGGTAGTCTCAATATAGATCAGATAGTGAGTAAAGAAATGGAAGGAAGGGGTGATTGGGAGTTCACTGCTTTCCCCGGGGGTGGAGAAGATGGGGACAGGAACTAGTCATTAAATGTCATCCTAGTTGTAGTTTGCAGAAATGAGGGCTTGCTCTGTCTACAAGCACCCAGGACTACCCTGCAGGCAAAGAGACAGGCTGCTTGGGAAGGGAAGAGGGAAGACCAACAAAGACACATGCCCAGAGTCCAGCATTCAGGATGGCTAAGAAAAGAGACAAAAAAAACCTCGCGGGTCTCCCTGAGAAAGGCCACCAGGCAATCCTAACAGAGCTTACCTGAACTCTTTCTGGGTTCCACCTTACTGCTCTCTCTTCCACATGCCATTCCAAGCCACAGGGGAACCCATCTCTAGTTTTCTTGGGTGATCAGCCTAAGAAACAAGCACGGCTTCTTTCTCCCCAGAGGGTCAGATTAAATGGTATGTGAAATGCCTCACACAGTGCCTGGCGCATAACAGACACGCAGTAGATATGGGTTCTCCCCATTTTGAGAGTCCGTGGTCACATATATTGGATGTATTTCTGGAGGGGGAACTGGATACATTGTAGATTCTTCCAGAAGCTCACAATTTTCTTATCAGGGCCATTGAGGGAGGGAGGCAAGGGAAGGGAAAGAAGCATACTCTCTTTACTGGTGTCGGTAGTTCTTCCTCCACTGGAGTATCCAGCACCTTCAGGCAGTTAAAGGTTTGGGCCTGATGCTATCAACAACCGCTGAGATGACGGCGCCCACAGCCTTTGCTCCATTCATCAGGGCATGCTCCACCTGCAAAGCACACCAGGCCACAGGGCAGTCAGCACCCATCTAGCCTGGCACCCTCTGCTGCCTCTGCCCCACCATTCCCCTTCAGGAACCAGCCTGCCCGGAGTCTTTTGCCAGAGAAAGAACTAGCCCGTGCTATCATATATTTCCAAAAATTCTAGAGCTGCGAGAGACCAAGAGAGGCCAGGACTGCTGGAGACGGGCACCCAAGGCAGACAGGCTTTCTTTCCCTTGGGAAGCATCCAGGGGTCTTGGTCCTCATCTTCCTGCAGCACAGGGGCTGGCTCCAGGTGGGGCTTAGAGGCCACTGAGCCCTCAAATGGGGAACCTGAGAGCCAAGGAGGGGAATTCACTTGGACAGAATTGCAAAGTAAATGAATATCCAAGGTTAGCCCTTGGCTGGGACCCCCTGACTCCCGGGCCCAGAATTCCTCAGAGGGTTTCAATCATGCCCTGCACCCTCGGGGGCTTTTCTTCACATACAAACGCTCATGGGATGGGAGATCCCTCGTATCAGAGCCCACCAAGACCCTGGGCACTGGTGCACACAGAGTGAAGCACAGGCAAGCAGAGGAGGCAGAGTCCAGAAGAAGGCAACCAGAAAGCACAAAGAGGAGCCGGAGCAGGTTGGAGGCCTGGCAGTGCTCACTGAGGGGCATGAGACAGCAGAGAGACCAACCATAGGATTTGAGCCCAGTCAGTTCAGAGAACAGAAGAAACAGAAGAAGAAAAAATGGAAAAATTATGATCCACCTTTAACCCTTGATTTTTGGCATCCAGTTAAAAGGAAACAATACACGTTCGTCGGTTCATCTCATGAGGTTTTGTCAAGGGTCAGCTACTAACAAGAACCATCCAGATTCTTACAGATACTTGGGCTTTCAAGTCTCTCGCACATGTACTCTATGTACCACAAGACTGATTAATTCATCAATGCCCTGTACGGCAGGGGGTGGGAGCGTCACACAGCCAAATGCAACAAGAGGCAGGCAGGTAGGTAATGAAGAGGAGCAGGGAACACCAACTCCCACACACCCCTCAGAGCCACAACCAGGTCCTGCAGAGGCTCACTACGCAAGAACACTGGCCCAATGGCCTGATCAATTGGTTGTTCAAGAAAAGCTGGAATCCAGACCTCTTTATGTAAAATGTCTAGATTTTTAAATGTTGGCAAGTAACTTAAAAAACATGTGATAACAACAGATCCAAGATGTGACCAGCAATCTGCAACTTTAACAATTAAGCATCCGCCTCAAGTCTCAGAAACCGAGCAACTAGACAGAGACCACCACCCTGGCTAAGGGCTGAGCTGGGACTCCACTCAGGTGGTGTTCCCATCAACACCAGTGCTTTTTCTCCACCTCCATGGGGGAGCAGAGGTGCACATACTTCCTGAACCACAAGGTCCTGTAAAAACAGAAAGCCCAGCTCGCACAAATAGCATGAGGAAGCCAGTGATGGGCCATACTGATCCCTGATGAGTTGACAGAGCCCAAGAAAGCTCCATGGGAAGCCACCGTCAGACTAAGTGGGACCACACCTGCTGGCTCCTGTGCACGCCGTATCTGAGGTCGTTGACAAAGTGCTCACAGTTCCCTTCGATCAGGCTGTACTGCACGATCTTGTTGATCATGTTCTTCGTGCGCTGGATGATCTTGTCCACCGGCAGGGGCAGGTAGGTCCCGTCCAGCTTGTTGTTGATCTTCCAGGAACACCCGTGCAGCACATTCTGCAGGCGGCTATACTTTACGACTGCACGGTTGCTGAAGACAGAAGTTATGCTACCAACCTCAAATTCCTCACCTGGAGACCAAAAGGAAAAGAAAAAAAAAAAGTGGGAAAGCTGCTAAGGGGTGGGGCGGGGCGCTGGCTCAGCCCAAGGC
Source organism: Marmota flaviventris (assembly GCF_047511675.1). Classification (NCBI taxonomy): domain Eukaryota; kingdom Metazoa; phylum Chordata; class Mammalia; order Rodentia; family Sciuridae; genus Marmota; species Marmota flaviventris. Next base: position 9,087,590 of record NC_092506.1, on the reverse strand, counting down.
TTCAGGAGGGTCTTGGATTAAATGAACCTCAAAGGACCAACTTTCTAGAGAAGCCTTTGGCCTGCACACTCCACTCCCACAGGAATCTTTTAATATGCACTCCAGAAGCTCCTTAGGCTGTGGCCCTGGACTGGCCAGTACTGACCTGACCAAGCCTGAGGACTTGAGTCTTGTTTCCTAACCAGAGTTCACTCACCTCTACCCTCTGGATAAGTGTCAGCTCTGGGTAAAGGGTGGTCATATTCACAATTACATGCCCCCGTCAGGTGAGGACAAGCGGTCACAGCTCTGAATGTCCACTTCCACCAGTGCCCACCTACATCCCCTGGGACTTCATCTCTACTCAAATACAGGGATTTTTATGAAGGGTTTTTTTTTTTTTTTGCAAATGGGCTGCATGTCTTTGAAAAAAGGAGAGAGATTTGAAAGCTGCTGCCTTATGTTAATCCTCGGAGGAGACAGAGACTCAGAGAGGTTGAAGAACCTACTGAAGCCAGTGCATGGTCATTTAAAACCAGCTAGAAGAGAGGATTTTGAATGCTCTTACCAAAAACAAATGATAAATGTTTGAGGCATTGGATATGCTAATTACCCCCAATACATAACTACACCTTGTGTATCAAGACACCACACTGTACCCCATAAGTATCTATCATTAATGTGGCATATACAAATAAAACTGGGGGGGGAGATTGTTTTTTCACTGCAACTACTTTGATAGGCAAATCCATGTTCCCCCACCACCACCTCTTTGTAAGGTGTCCAAGAGCATGAACTGTTCCTCGTTCTTCTCCTCAGAGAAGAGCAAACTTAATAAGAGCAGGCAGTAGACAACTGAACATTTGGGAACAGAGATGGCAGAATTCATTTTTACAGAAAGATCTGAGGCGGGTGCATAGTGTTGACCATTTCTTTGCTTATGCAAGAGGGGAGCTCATGGACTGCCTGTGGAAAGGGGAGGTGGAGAGGAGTTTTTACATTTTTCAATTAGGCTCTAGACAGGAAATGCAGACAGGAAGTGGGTGGGGCTGAGAAGAGAAGTGGCAGGAAAGGGGCTCTGCTCAGTGGTAAGGTCCCAGCAAGGTGAGAGACTGGGCCAAAGCAAAAGGACCACACATGGGGATAAGTGTTGACAACAGGCTGCGGCCACAGGCCTGTGGCATGTTATTCTTTGGTAATTTCATTCTGAACAGTCAATGGGATACTAAAGTCAAATGTCCTCAGAGAGTAGTGACCAGTGACTTCTTCCCCCACCTCCAACCCTGCCCCCCAGGCACCATCTCCTGAGGCCACCCTGAGCTATATTCAGTTTTAATTGTTTCCCCTTCTGTTCCAGTCCCTCTCCACAGTCACCACCTGGTCCCCTAAAATCTCCACTAAACTTCCATTCACCCAAGTTCAACGTGAGGCTGGAGTTAATGCTGCTTTGAGAACAGATGAGCCCTGGGTCTACATTTAGGGTAAAGCAGCAAGAATGAGGATGAAGGTGTCACAGGAGAGCTCAGGAGCAGGAAGCAGCATTTGGAGATAACGGGAAGGAAGTGACATGTAAGCATCCACCACCACCCCCTCAGGGGTATCTGCAGAAATATGAAGAAGGACGCTGAACTGCTGTCAGTACAGAATGGAGGCTCGTGTTTTTCTCTGTAAAAGTGCTCTAGAGGGCCAGGGAACTCAGGGGACACTCTGCATTTGTGTCACTCTCAGGCTGGACACTCAGTGGAGACCAGGCTCTACTTCACAGTTAATGAAAGTCCAGGAATGTTCAAGGGTGTTTTATTGCCAGAGAACGGCAGCAGCTGAGGGACATGGTAATTGACTGTACTTCTATTTATACTGATAACTTCAATGTCAGTATTTCAGTCTTGTCTCCTCTCTTACTCGGAGGAGCCAGATGGACCACATAGTCATCTTCTACATAGATGGCCCAGTGCTCATAGCCAATTCGAAAAATCTCAATCAGGTCTCCGGGTCTGGGTCTTGGTTTGACCTGTAATTGGGGAGGAATAAAAAAAGAAGGATAAACTGCACAGACCCAAGGAACTCCCAAGACCCCCTTTGGGGATGAGTGAGCTACAGTTCACATATAGATCCCCTCCCTGTAGTTCATCTCTTAACAGAAAGAAAATGAAACTGGAGGAAGCTTCACAGAGGACTGCAGGACGCCCCTCTCCTGCCACCATCCGCATGATCAAGCCGTCGGGGCCGTCTGTGCAGGGATCACGCACTGCCTCAGCTCCGAGTGCACAGTCTATGCCTGTGATGAGTGGCTGGGCTACTTGAAGCACTTCTCCTTTGAATGAGCATGTTGCACTTTCGGAGGAGAAGGCACTGCAGGGGCACTGAAAGAGGGGGACCCTCCAGAGTTTGGGACCAAGGAAGGCAGGATGCTTGCTGGTCAGTGGTGTGGTATGAGGACCACAGGTAGATCTCTGTCTCATCCCAGAACCCTCAGCCCTATCCACCTTGTAGTCTTGACTTGGTCATCACGTTTCTGGAGTCCACTTAATAGGGAAACCAGGGTCCAAAGCCCTCCTTCCCCTGCCAGCACCCTGATTTCCTCTGCAAGGCCCCTGGATGGGCCACCTCCTCTGCATGCCCACACCACCAGGGGCTGGACCATTCCAGGCCTGCTTGCACAGACTGCACACCAGCTCCAGCCTGGCAAAATCAGTGAATCTGTTATCAAGGGAGTTGAACCACATCTCCCTGACAAAAGGTCTGAGCCTCTTCCAAGTGTGTCCTTCCTTGAGCACTGTCCCTCGGCCCTGGGAGACACTAGAGCGTGTCCTTGTTTCTTTAATCATGGTTTCATAATTCTTTAAATTCCTCCTGTTTAAACTACTATGTGGTTTCTGTCTCCTGATTGGATCCAAACTACTGGTAGACTATCTGTCAAAGAGGCCTGAAGGAGAGAGTGTCCATCTAACAGGCATTGTGTGTGTGCATGTGTGTGCATTTCAGGGAGAGAAGTAGAGAGAGAATGAGGCCATGATGAGCATCCACATTGTTAAAATACTTGTCAAGGGGCTGTGGTTGTGGCTCACTGGTAGAGCGCTTGCTTGGCATGTGAGAGGCACTGGGTTCGATCCTCAGCACCACATAAAAATAAAAAATAAATAAAATAAAGGTATTGTGTCCATCTACAACTAAATTTTTAAAAAAATGTACTTGTCAAGCACTCCATCTGTGTTAGATCCCAGGGCACTAGGAATTTCCCAGAAAAGAAAATGGTACAATCTTTAACGTACACAGTGAGGTGGGTATGTTGGTGAATGTGAGAATGCATGTTTGTGTAACATAAATGTGCCTGCTTGTGTGTATGTGAATGTGTAGGTGAACATAGATGAAGATGCATGAATATCTGAGAGTGGCTAAATGCGTTCACATTACACATATATGTAGCAAAGCCTCAGGTTCCCCTGATAATGGATTTCTTGTAATAATCAGAGTTCTTTTATCCTTGTTATTCTAGTAGTTGTGCTCAAAAGCATAAAATTTCCCCCTAAATTCTTATTCCCAGGCTCCTCCTGCCTCCCAAACTATGGCTGTTTTTCCAGGAGTCGTCCTGGGAGGAAGCCTCTGCTCACCAAGGCCTGCCTGGGCAGCAGGTCAGAGGTATGAACTACCCCAACCCGCCTATCTGCTTTCCAATTGCATTGCTCCTTACCCAGGGCTTCAATGAGTTTCTCACTTAGTCTAATTTCCTCAGGGCTGTTTCTCTCCTCTCACTTCCCAGCCTGATTTTTCCTGGCTGAGGACAGTCATTTGCCAGAGGAAGAATTTGCAGAAGTAAAAGTGTCTCTTGTACTTATTTCTTTAAAAGCTTTTCTATCATTTACATTCCATAAGGTGTATGCATTTTAAGTGTACAGTTTGATAGCTTTTATAATTTATAGTTTGTGCAACTATCACCACAATCCAGTTTCAGAACTGACCACTATACCCTGAAGATGCCCCATGCCCATTTCCAGTCCTTCCTAGTTCCTACCCCACCCCCAGACACAACCTGTCCCCATACCTGTCACTTCCCTTTCTCTCTACCATCCCCAACCCCAGCCCCAGGCAACCACTAAGCTACTTTCTGTCTCTGTAGATTTGCCTTCTCTGGACATTTCATATAAATGAGATCAGTCACACAACAGGTGGCTTTTTGTGTCTGGCTTCTTTCACCCACAGTAATGTGTTGTCCCATCCACATCATGTCAGATATATCAGGGCTCCATTATTTGGAGGCACCACATTCTCCTTCACTGATTTTGTTCTTTGTTTTTGTCAATATTATTTTAAGTATTCTAGGTTCTTTGCTTTTCCATACAAATTTTAGGATCACTTAGTGTTGGGCACCACAAATCAAGTCAAGATGGCGCCTGGCAGTTTGCCAGGAGGAGTGGTTTGTGAGGCAATGCTACCGAGCCATTAAGATGATAGGGATTCCTTATTGGCTGATTACTGTAACTGGATGATGCTAATAGAGTCAAGCTGTGTGTAATCAGTTAGGTATATATACCTCTGCTGCTTTGCAATAAAGCAGCTCCCGCTACCTTGGGTGCCCGCTACCTTGAGTTCCCGCTCAGTTCCCGCTGAGTTTCCCCACAATAAAGCAGTTCCCGCCTCAACTTTCAAGTTGCTTGTCACCTCCTGGTTATTTTGCCCAGCCGGACTGCGGCAACTTAGTAGATCTATATTTTTTAAAAATACTTGTATTTCAGGAGAGTTTGCATTTAATTTATGCATGGACTTGGTAAGGGGTTTTCCAACCCAGACATGGACTGTCCTTGCATTTATTTACATGTTTTTTACTCTTCCTCACCAATAGTTTATGGTCATATTTTATGTGTGTTCAATTTATTTCTGAGTATTTTTATGCCATTATGAATAGTTATTTTCTTAATTTCTTTTTCAGATGTTTTATAGCTGAAATATAGAAACACCCAGTGGTGTTTTTGTGCATTAATCTTGTATCCTGCAATGTTACCAAAAGTATTTATTCATTTTAATTGCTTTGTAAGTGTGTTTTTATACATGCATCGATTAGAAGTGATGAGACTGAACATCCTCATCCTCACTCCTCATCTACTCACTTGCCATTCAATATGCTAGTTGCGTGTTTTCATAGGTCCTATTTTTCAGGTTAAGAAAGATCCTTTTTTAAGAGGATTTTTAATTTTTTAAGAGAATTTTTATCACGAATGGCAGCTAGATTTAGTCAAATGCTTCTCCTGGGTGTTTTAGTCAGATTTTGCATTGCGGTAACCAAAACATCTGACAAGAATGACTTTGAGAAGGATAAGTTTATTTGTGGCACATGGTTTCAGAGGTCTCAGCCCATTAACAGCTGACTCGGGGTCCAAGGTGAGGCAGAACGTCCTGGGGGAAGGGCCCAGTGGAGGAAAGCCGCTCAGCTCACCTGAGTCAAGAAGCAAGGGCCAGTGGGAGTGAGGAGAAGAGGCCAAGGGGAAGATGAATACTTCCAGGGCACATGCCCCCTCCGCAGTGACCCACCTCCTCCGGCCACGCCCCACCTGTCTACAGTTACCACCCAGTCAGTCCATTCAAACTAGGATGAACTAATTAGATTACAGCACTCATAATCTAACCATTCCACTTCTGAATATTCCTGCATTAAACAGGTGATTTGGGGGGAACACCTCATATCCAAACAATAACACCGGGGACATTGAGAGGATCCTATGATTATGGTCCTTTCGCCCATTAATGGTGTTTTACATTAATAGATTTTGGAGTGTCACACCAAACTTGCATTCCTAGGATAAATCTCACATTGCCACTGTGCACAACCTTTTCATGTGTTGCTGAATTCAGTTTGCTACAATTTTTCTGAGGATGTTTGCATCTATATTCTTAAGAGATAATAGTGTCCAGTTTTCTTTTCTCTGTGTATCTTTGTCCTTCTTTGGTATCAGGATAATTACTGTCTTCATAGAATGAGTAGGAAAGCATTTACTTTGTCTGTTTTCATCGAGAGTTTCTGAAGGATTGGTAACTTTTCCTCTTTATACATATGGAAGAATTCTCCAGTGAAGTCATCTGAGCCAAGCCTATTGCTCCACCCTCTGTGCTAGAGATTGAACCTAGGGCCTCAGGCAGGCTAGGCAAGCACTCTACCAAGTGCTACATCCCCAGCCCTGTACAATTCCTTTCTGATGTATGTAAGATTGGTGGTGAGCCCCTTCTTTCATTCCTGATTTTGTAAATTTGAGTTACCTCCCTCCACCCACCCTCTCTCCCTCTCTCCCTCTGAATCTAAAAGTTTGTCAATTTTATCTTTTTGAAGAACCTGTTTTTGGCTCTGTTGATCTTTCTCTATTCCTTGTTTTATATTTCATTGATTTTTTGCTTCAATAATTATTTTCTTCTTTGTGGTTTCTTTGGGTTTAGTTTACTTTGTTTCTTTGCTATTTTCTGAAGGCAGGAGATTAGATTGCTGATTTGGGATCTTCTTTTCTAATGAGGGTTTACAGCTATAAATATTCTTCTAAACACTGTTTTAGCTGCATCTCATAAAACTTCAAATGCTTTGTTTGCATTTGCATTCAGCTCAAAGTATTTTCTAATGTCTCTGCTTCTTTTCTGACACATGAGTTATTTAGAACTGTTTTAATTTCTAAATACTATGATTTCCCAAACTGTTATGATGTTATTTCATGTGATCAAATGAAATATTTCATATTATTTCAATCTCTTTAAACTTATAGACACTTGCTTTAGGTCTTAAAATAGGGTCTACCCTGAAAAACATTCATGTACACTTGAGATGAAGATATATTCTGCTGTTGTCAAGAAGTGTCAGGACAAGCTGGACTGTTGTTCAAATTTTCTATAGTCTCATTGATTTCTTGTTTAGTTGTTCTGTCCATTTTCGGGAGTAAGATATTGAAGTTTCCAAACTATTATTTATGAATTGCCTGTTTCTTCTTTCAATTCTATCACGTTTTGCTTCATACATTATAGGGTTATGTTGCTGGGTGAGCATGTGTTTTCATAATTGTTATATTTTTCCAATGAATTAATTTTATGTCACTATAAACTGTCCCTTTTTTCTTATAATATTCTGACACTCCTGCTATTGCTACTATTTACCATCTTTTTGTATCCTTTTACTTTGAACCCATCTCTAACTTTGGATTTAAACTTTGGATGGGATATGACTCAACCTTATGCTACCAAATCAGATGACCTCTGCCTTTTTTGAAACATTTAATCCATTCACATTTAATCAAGTTGGATTTATGTTTGTCATTTTGCTATTGGTTTTCTACAAATTGCATGTCTTTTTTTGTTTGTTTGTTTGTTTGTTCCTCCAATACTCTTTTACCAATTTCTTTTGTATTAAATACATACATAACTTCCAATGTATCATTTTCATCCCATTGTTGAGTTTCTATATTTTTAATTATCTTCTTGTGCTGATTGCTCTGTGGTTTTCACAATATGCATCTTTACTCATCACTATCCACTTTAGGGTAATGTTAACTGAATTCCAGGAAAATATGGAAACTTTGCTTAACTTTGTTTAACTCCCTTCCCTCCCCTCTCCCTTATCCTATTATTGTCAGACATATCTACATAAGTTGTAAATTCAATATCATGTAAGAAATATTATTTTATACAAACTTCCATTTTTAAATTAACTAAGGGAGGAAGAACATACATGTATAATATAGAGAGAATTTTATATTAACTACGTATCTATCATTTCTGGTGCTATTTCTTTCTGTCTAGTTTCATATCCTGATTTGATGGAGCTTTTTTTTATTGCACTATTGTTATCATATTTATAACATCTTTGCATGCCAGAAGACCAAGGACAGAACTGAAAATTATTATTTCATCCAATTATCTTTTAAATGAGCTTCATGCTCTCTTTTATAATGTAATAACCTTCCTGGTACTGTGATGGCTTGGATCTGGAATGTCCCCCAAAGGCTCCTGTGTTGAAGTGTGGTCCCCAGTGCAGCAGTGTTCAAAGGTGAGGCTTTGGGGAGGCGATTGGCTCCTGAGTGCTCTGACTTCAAGAATGGATTCCTCCATTGGTGATTTCACAGCTGAATGGACTATCAGGAAGTAGAATCAGTTGGAAGATATAGGTCTCTGGGGCATGTCCTGGAGGGGTACATCTTATCCAAAGCAGTGGGGACAGCAAATCATGGACTAAAACCCTAAGCCAAAATAATCTTTTCTCCTTTAAATAGTTTCTATTAAGTATTTTGAGAGACAGAAAACTAAGCAGGTGCTTCACATTTCCTCGTGTGGATTAGAATTACTCACCTCGGGCAGCCTGCAATCTTGGCCTTCCATGGTCATGTGCCACTGAGATGACCATTGTTATCAACATGATCTCCGGGCCATGGCACTTCCCAACTGTGCTCCTAACAAAGTTGGTTTACTCGGCTGCCACTGTCAGGGCTCCCGGGCGGCCCAAACTGCAGCCCGCAGGTCTTCCTGACGTTCTGAGTTCCTTAGACCTTCTCGAGCTGACACTTATCAAGCACTGTACATATGCCTCTGATCGAATTTCCAGACCCTTTAAGTAGCGTCTTGAGCAGTTCTGTCAGACCTTATTTTTGCTTTTTGGGGAGAGGATGTGCTAGAATCTGAACTTAGCTATTCCAGAAATCCTGCTCACTGTGGGAGAATGACTTTTTATGGGAACAAAGCAGACGGTGTAAACCACAATACTTTTTTTTTTTACTCATAAATCCAACATTTTCTTTCCTTTATTCTTTTTTTTTTAATTTTTTATTGTGGGTTGTTCAAAACATTACAAATTTCTTGACATATCATATTCCACACTTTGATTCAAGTGGGTTATGAACTCCCACCTTCACCCCATACACAGATTGCAGAATCACATCAGTTACACATCCATTGATTTACATATTGTCATACTAGTGTCTGTTGTGCTCCGCTGCCTTTCCCATCTTCCCCCCTCCCCCCTCCCCACCTCTCCCCTCCCCTCCCCTCCTCTCTCTCTACCCCCTCCACTGTATAACCCTGAGGGTCTCCTTCCATTACCATGCAATTTCCCTTCTCTCTCCCTTTCCCTCCCACCTCTCATCACTGTTAAATGTTAATCTTCTTCTCCTGCTCTCCGTCCCTACTCTGATCTTAGTTACTCTCCTTATATCAAAGAAGACATTTGGCATTTGTTTTTTAGGGATTGGCTAGCTTCACTTAGCATAATCTGCTCTAATGCCATCCATTTCCCTGTAAATTCTATGATTTTGTCATTTTTTAATGCAGAGTAATACTCCATTGTGTATAAATGCCACATTCTTTTATCCATTCGTCTATTGAAGGGCATCTAGGTTGGTTCCACAGTCTTGCTATTGTGAACTGTGCTGCTATGAACATCGATGTAGCAGTGTCCCTGTAGCAGGCTCTTTTTAGGTCTTTAGGGAATAGACCAAGAAGGGGAAAAGCTGGGTCAAATGGTGGCTCCATTCCCAGCTTTCCAAGAAATCTCCATACTGCTTTCCAAATTGGCTGCACCAATCTGCAGTCCCACCAGCAATGTACAAGTGTACCCTTTTCCCCACATCCTCGCCAGCACTTGTTGTTGTTTGACTTCATAATGGCTGCCAATCTTACTGGAGTGAGATGGTATCTTAGGGTGGTTTTGATTTGCATTTCTCTGACAGCTAGAGATGGTGAGCATTTTTTCATGTACTTGTTGATTGATTATGTCCTCCTCTGAGAAGTGTCTGTTCAGGTCCTTGGCCCATTTGTTGATTGGGTTGTTTGTTCTCTTATTGTCTAATTCTTGGAGTTCTTTGTATACTCTGGATATTAGGGCTCTATCTGAAGTGTGAGGAGTAAAGATTTGTTCGCAGGGTGTAGGCTCCCTATTTACCTCTCTTATTGTTTCTTTTGCTGAGAAAAAACTTTTTAGTTTGAGTAAGTCCCATTTGTTGATTCTAGTTATTAACTTTTGTGCTATGGGTGTCCTATTGAGGAATTTGGAGCCAGACCCCACCAACTGTAGATCGTAGCCAACTTTTTCTTCTATCAGACAGCGTGTCTCTGATTTGATATCAAGCTCTTGATCCATTTTGAATTCACTTTTGTGCATGGTGAGAGAAAGGGATTCAGTTTCATTTTGTTGCATATGGATTTCCAGTTTTCCCAGCACCATTTGTTGAAGATGCTATCCTTCCTCCATTGCATGCTTTTAGCCCCTTTATCAAATATAAGATAGTTGTAGTTTTGTGGATTGGTTTCTGTGTCCTCTATTCTGTACCATTGGTCCACCCGCCTGCTTTGGTACCAGTACCATGCTGTTTTTGTTACTATTGCTCTGTAGTATAGTTTGAAGTCTGGTATCGCTATACCGCCTGATTCACACTTCCTGCTTAGCATTGTTTTTGCTATTCTGGGTCTTTTATTTTTCCATATGAATTTCATGATTGCTTTCTCTATTTCTACAAGAAATGCCGTTGGGATTTTGATTGGCATTGCATTAAACCTATAGAGAACTTTTGGTAATATCGCCATTTTGATGATGTTAGTTCTGCCTATCCATGAACAGGGTATATTTTTCCATCTTCTAAGATCTTCTTCTATTTCTCTCTTTAGGGTTCTGTAGTTTTCATTGTATAAGTCTTTCACCTCTTTTGTTAGGTTGATTCCCAAGTATTTTTTTTTTTTTGAAGATATTTTGAATGGAGTGGTTGTCCTCATTTCCATTTCAGAGGATTTGTCGCTGATATACACGAATGCCTTTGATTTATGCGTGTTGATTTTATATCCTGCCACTTTGCTGAATTCATTTATTAGCTCTAATAGTTTCTTTGTAGAGCCTTTTGGGTCTGCTAGGTATAGAATCATATCATCTGCAAATAGTGATAATTTAAGTTCTTCTTTTCCTATGTTTATGCCTTTAATTTCTTTCGTCTGTCTAATTGCTCTGGCCAGTGTTTCGAGAACTATGTTGAACAGAAGTGGAGAGAGAGGGCATCCCTGTCTTGTTCCAGATTTTAGAGGGAATGCCTTCAGTTTTTCTCCATTCAGAATGATGCTAGCCTGAGGCTTAGCATAGATTGCTTTTACAATATTGAGGTATGTTCCTGTTATCCCTAGTTTTTCTAGAGTTTTGAACATAAAGGGATGCTGTACTTTGTCGAATGCTTTTTCCGCATCTATCGAGATGATCATATGGTTCTTATTTTTAAGTCTATTGATGTGGTGAATAACATTTATTGATTTCCGTATATTGAACCAGCCTTGCATCCCAGGGATGAATCCTACTTGATCATGGTGTACAATTTTTTTGATATGTTTTTGTATCCGATTCGCCAGAATTTTATTGAGGATTTTTGCATCTAGGTTCATTAGAGATATTGGTCTGTAGTTTTCTTTCTTTGAAGTGTCTTTGTCTGGTTTAGGTATCAGGGTGATGTTGGCCTCATAGAATGAATTTGGAAGTTCTCCCTCTTTTTCTATTTCCTGAAGTAGCTTGAAAAGTATTGGTATTAGTTCTTCTTTAAAGGTTTTGTAAAATTCTGCTGTATACCCATCCGGTCCTGGGCTTTTCTTAGTTGGTAGTCTTTTTATGGTTTCTTCTATTTCCTCAATTGATATTGGTCTGTTTAGGTTGTCTATATCCTCCTGACTCAATCTGGGCAGACCATATGACTTAAGAAATTTATCTATGCCTTCACTATCTTCTAATTTATTGAAGTATAAGGATTCAAAATAGTTTTTGATTATCTTCTGTATTTCTGAAGTGTCTGTTGTGATATTGCCTTTTTCATCCCGTATGCTAGTAATTTGAGTTCTCTCTCTTCTTCTCTTCGCTAGCATCGCTAAGGGTCTGTCGATTTTGTTTATTTTTTCAAAGAACCAACTTTTAGTTTTGTCAATTTTTTCAATTGTTTCGATTTCATTAATTTCAGCTCTGATTTTAATTATTTCTTGCCTTCTACTTCTTTTGCTGTTGTTTTGCTCTTCTTTTTCAAGGATTTTGAGATGAAGTATGAGATCATTTATTTGTTGGTTTTTTCTTTTTTTAAGGAATGAACTCCAAGCAATGAATTTTCCTCTTAGAACTGCTTTCAATGTGTCCCATAGATTCCGATATGTTGTGTCTGTGTTTTCATTTATCTCTAAGAATTTTTTAATTTCCTCCTTGATGTCTTCTATAACCCATTGATCATTCAGTAACCTATTGTTCATTCTCCAAGTGATGTATGCTTTTTCCTTCCTTCTTTTATCGTTGATTTTCAGTTTCATTCCATTATGATCAGATAAGATGCATGGTATTATCTCTACTCCTTTATATTGTCTAAGAGTTGCCCTGTGACATAATATATGATCTATTTTTGAGAAGGATCCATGTGCTGCTGAGAAAAAAGTGTAACTGCTTGATGTTGGGTGGTATACTCTATATATGTCAATTAAGTCTAGGTTATTAATAGTGTTATTGAGTTCTATAGTTTCCTTATTCAACTTTTGTTTGGAAGATCTGTCCAGTGGCGAGAGAGGTGTGTTGAAGTCTCCCATGATTATTGTATGGTGGTCTATTAGACTCTTGAACTTGAGAAGAGTTTGTTTGACGAACATAGCTGCACCATTGTTTGGGGCATAAATATTTATGATTGTTATGTCTTGTTGGTGTATGGTTCCCTTAAGCAGTATGTAGTGTCCCTCTTTATCCCTTTTGATTAACTTTGGCTTGAAATCTATTTTATTTGATATGAGTATGGACACTCCTGCTTGTTTCCGAAGTCCATATGAGTGATATGATTTTTCCCAACCTTTCACCTTCAGCCTATGTATGTCTTTTCCTATCAAATGCGTCTCCTGCAGGCAGCATATTGTTGGGTCTTGTTTTGTGATCCATTCTACTAGCCTGTGTCTCTTAAATGGTGAGTTTAAGCCATTAACATTTAGGGTTATTATTGAGATATGGGTTGTTCTTCCAGCCATATTTGTTTATTTCTGTTACTAAACATGGTTTGTTTTCCTCTTTGATTATTTTCCCCCCCTTTACTGTCCTACCTCCCACTGTTGGTTTTCATTGTTATTTTCCATTTCCTCTTCCTGTAATGCTTTGGCGAGGATGTTTTGAAGAGATGGTTTTCTAGCTGCGAATTCTTTAAACTTTTGTTTATCGTGGAAGGTTTTAATTTCATCTTCCATCCTGAAGCTTAATTTCGCTGGATACACAATTCTTGGTTGGAACCCATTTTCTTTCAGTGTTTGAAATATGTTATTCCAGGATCTTCTAGCTTTCAGAGTCTGTGTTGAAAGATCAGCTGTTATCCTGATTGGCTTACCCCTAAATGTAATCTGCTTCCTTTCTCTTGTAGCTTTTAAAATTCTCTCCTTATTCTGTATGTTGGGCATCTTCATTATAATGTGTCTAGGTGTGGATCTCTTATGATTTTGCACATTCGGCGTCCTGTAGGCTTCTAGGATTTGGGATTCTGTCTCATTCTTCAAGTCTGGGAAGTTTTCTCATATTATTTCATTGAATAGACTTCTCATTCCTTTGGTTTGGAGCTCTGTACCTTCCTGTATCCCAATGACTCTTAAGTTTGGTCTCTTAATGTTATCCCATATTTCTTGGATGTTCTGCTCATGGTTTCTTAACAGTCTTGCTGAGCTGTCTATGTTCTTTTCCAGTTGAAATACTTTGTCTTCATTGTCTGATGTTCTATCTTCTAAGTGTTCTACTCTGCTGGTAGTATTCTCCATTGAGTTTTTAAGTTGGTTTATTGCTTCCTGCATTTCTAGGATTTCTGTTTGTTTGTTTTTTATAACCTCTATCTCCCTGTATAGTTGATCCTTTGCTTCCTGGATTTGTTTGCGTAATTCATTGTCGAAGTGATCTTTCATTGTCTGATTTTGCTGTTTAATGTCTTCCTTGATACTCCAGATCATCTGAAGCATGTATATCCTGAATTCTTTATCTGACATTCCATCTGCTGCAGCTGTTACCTCTTCTAAAGTTGCATTGACCTGCATTGCTTGTGGTCCTTTCTTTCCTTGTCTTTTCATACTGCTTGCGTATCTTTCCTGCAGGCGCGGGCGGCGGCTCTGCTCTCTCCTTATTCCAATTGGGGTGTCGTGGCTACCACGCCAGCAGGTCACTGGGCCTGTTCTGGGCGCTGGCGGCGGCTCTGTTCTGCCCCTACTCCAATTGGGGTGACGAGTGTACCACGCCGGGTCGGTTGCAGGTTTGTCTACCCTGCAGGCGCGGGCGGCGGCTCTACTCTGCCCCTACTCCAAATGGGGTGACGTGTCTGTCGTACCGGCAGGCCACTGGGCCTGTCCCGCTGGTCGGTCGCAGATCTGCCCACCTTTCGGGCACGGGTGGAGGCTCTGCTCTGCCCCTACTCCAATTGGGGTGTCGTGACTACCCCGCTTGCAGGACACTGGGCCTGTTCCTGGCACGGGCGGCGACTCTGCTCTGCCCCTACTCCAATTAGGGTGGTGTGTGTACCACGCCGGCAGGCTCCTGGGCCTGATCCGCCGGTCTGTCGCAGGTCTGCCTACCTTGGAGGCGCAGGCGGCGGATCTGCCCTGCCCCTCCTACCACGCCTGCAGACCCCTGGGCCTGATCTGCATGTTGGTCACAGGTCTGCTCACCCTGCGGGCACGGGTGGCAGTTCCGCTCCACCCCCACTCCAATTGGGGTCACGTGGCCACCACACCGGCAGGGCCTGATCCGGGCGTGGGAGAAGGATCTGCTCTGCCCCTACTCCAGTTGGGGTGACATGTGTACCACACTGGCAGGCCACTGGGCCTGACCCGCCAGGCTGTCACAGGTCTGTTTACCTTGCAAGCGCAAACGGCGGCTCTGCCCTGCCCCTCCTACCACGCCCATCTACCACTGGGTCGTGGGTCTGCCCACCTTGCGGGTGCGGGTGGCGGCTCCGCTCCGCCCCCTCTCCAATTGGGGTCACGCGGTCACCACGCTGGCGAGCCAGTGGGCCTGCTCCGGGCGATGGTGGCGGCCCGGCTCGTCCCTCTGGCTCGATGACAAATTGAGGAGACTCGGGTGTCTGTGCCTCATCCCCCCTACCAGGAGACCAACTGTTTATGTCGCTGCTGGTATTGATGAAGTTCTCTCCTCCGCCGCTTTCTGATGACATCAGATCTCTGCCATGTTGGTATCCTATGCGAATGGCAGCATTTCGTTCCCCTTGCCAGGCAACCAAAGCAACGGGTGAGTCCTGACTGGCCCTCAGCAGGACCCGGACCGAGAAGCAGTTTCCGCGGGCTCCTAGCCCTGGGCCAGGAAAGTTCCGGGAGCCGGAACTCGGCCGCTCCATGCTCGGTGTAAGCTCCTATAAGAGTAGGCTCCAAGAAGCAGTCCCCGCGGGCTCAGTTCCGGGAGCCGGAATTCGGCCGCTTAGTGCTTGGTGTATGCTCTGATAGGAGCAGGGTCCAAGAAGCAGCCTCCGCAGGCTCCGCAGCCCTGGGCCAGGGTGGTTCCGGGAGCCGGAACTCGGCCGCCCCGCGCTCGGTGTTCGCTCCGATAAGATCAGGTTCTAAGAAGCACCCAGGCACTGAACCCTAGCAATCTGTCTGCAAGCCGCAGGCAAATGGCAGCCTGAAATTACCTGTTCTATGGCTGAATGAGCTGCGGTCAGTCGAAAACAGGGATGGTGACGTCAGCTTTCCAACATGGTGGCTGCTGGCCTCCTCTGTGGTCTGACCGGTGTGGAGAACCGAGATGGACAGCTTCCTTCCCCGTCTCGAACCCAGAATTCAGCCCTGAGTACAGTGCTTGCACGGCTGGCAGAAACTGCAGCGCTGTATCCCTGCGTGGCTATCTCCTCGTTTCCCAGCGCGCGCTGCAGACTCTAGCCGCGGGGCGATTTGCTGAATAAGCAGTGTTACCCTCCGTGCGACAAACCTCTCGCGTTTGAGTCCCCGTAGCCGATCCTCGTGCGATGGAAATCCTTCCTCCAGGTTCCGGAGCACCCCACTATTGCTGGAAATTCCTAACAAGATAGCCTTTAGCCGTCCTGACTTGTCATACTCCCACACAGTGAAGCAGCACACGGGGGCAATGCACTCCCCTCGCCGCCATCTTCTTTCCTTTCACACCACAATACTTCATAAAAGGAATCGAGGCCAAGAGAAATTAAGTGATCTTCCCAAAGCCGCAGAACAAGTCTGTGGGCCACAGCCGGAACCAGAACTAGCTTCTAGCCACACCAATTCTTCTGCCTTAAAGGGCAAGTGCGGTGGCAGTCAGCATCCACTAGAGGGCCCCCCAAGTCAGGCTTCTCACCCAGAAAGCAAAATTACAGGGCAGAACTGAAACTGGATTTCATATTCTTTTGCCCTAGGACCAAGGAAAGAGAAATGAATATAGCCCTCCTTATACCCTGGAAGGTGGTGTGTCTGGGAGCTAAGGGTTGTGAGGACAGCAAGTAATGGTGACACTGATTCAGAAGTGATGCGATTATGGCAGATGGCACGCGATGGATATGGTGAAGCAGGGATGGGGAGAGAGGGAGGGAAGGAAGGGGAAGAGCAGAGAGGATCTTTCTCTTTTGAGAACATTAAAAAGGAGCAATTACCAATTCTCCTTGTGACTCAAATGTTAATAAGAGTGTATCATGTCTCCTTAAGCAAATGCCTCTGCCTTGATAGATGGTGGAGGGATCTAAAAGCAATGTTTCAAAATGTCCACGAGGAAGTCTGAATCCCAAGCATTTTCAAACTCTTTTTTAAAAAATGAACACAAGCCAGGCACAGTGGCTCACACCTGTATTCCCAGCAGCTCAGGAGGCTGAGGCAGAAAGGACCCAAGTTCAAAGCCAGCCTCAGAAACTTAGGGAGGCCCTAAGCAACTTAACTTCTAATTTATCATTTTAATGATAAAATCCTGTCTCTAAATTTAAGAAATAAAAAGGTCTGGGGATGTGGCTCAGTAGTAAAGCGTCCCCCGGGTTCTATCCCTGTACCCCCCCCAAAAAAAATTAACATAGGTTCAAATTTTGCATGTGCTGATACAGGTAAACAGTTGAGTTACCTTTAATTTACAGTTTAAGTATATATGGTCTTTGATTCTCAGATTTTCTAATTAGTTTTTCCTTTTGAGAGAGGGAGATGACTTACTCCCTTTAATGTCTTTAACTGGACACATGCACTAACTAGCTGAGGCCCTTACCACCCTTCTATATGCGTGACACACAAAAGCCCAGAGGCCTGTCCTTACTGATACGGTTACCTAAAGGCCATTAACATCTAAGTCCTGACTCTGGACAGGAAAATAAGAAAGGTCCATGGATAAAGGATGAGCAATAAGTGTAGATGCAGGTGCAGAACTCAAATCCCTCAAAGTCAGCCATGTCTGCCCCTGATCAGGGTGGAGACAGAGATGGCAACAGCAACGCCACAGGGAAGGCTCTGCTGAGTGGGTCCACAGGGACACCCAGGTCAGATGTTGTGTTACCCTGAACCAACCCCTGACTCCATCTCACTCTACCTGAGCGCAAACCCCTGTCCCTGTGAGTCCTGCCCAGTGCCATTCCCCCTCCACCCAGGCCATCAAGCCGGCTGGACAGTCACATCTGTTCTTCCTGGGAACATGTGGTCCCCTATAGACCTACTTCCCTACCAACCACATAGCCAATGACTTCCCACCCCTGACAGCACAACAACAATCAAGCCATCGAAGGATTCTTGTTGTTCTTTCCTGGAATAAATGAACACAGCAAGAATGGGTAGTGGTGCCAGTCTATGCCAGAGGAAAACCCAGTGAAATCTGACTTCCAGCCATCAAGTGATTCCAACCACAAGCTTTGTGGCGCAGGAAACAGAAATCCCAGGACTGTGGGGGGTAGGGGAGAACTGGAGGATTTGAAGGAATTTTCTTTCTTTAACACCTGAGAGATTGCCCCTTGAGGGGACAGTAAGGTCAAAAACTGAATGAGATTCACACAGACCTAAGATTCATCGGAGCTACCCACTTTCAGTTTTCGCCCACTGTAAACTGATTTTATCAGGCATGGTTCTCAGTCTTGATCACACCTTGGGATCACCTGTGGAGTCTTGAGAGGTTCAGAAGAGGCTAGCGCATGGCCTAGGTGCTAGAATTTCAAGCACCACCCAGCGATACTAAATAAGGACAAGGTTACCCTGTTTTGGAGACTCTTCCAAGTTCCCCTCCTTCTCTTTCTTTACTTTTCTGTCTTCCTGGCCTTTTGTGAATCACAGGAACCTGTCTCTGTCCTCCCAGGGGGCCTCCAATCCCACATGATTCTCCAAGCTTCAATTCCAGGGTAAGGTTTTCTTGACTTCTCTCCTTGGAATGAGCTGTTATTTCAAACCCCTCCCTTTGTGAGCTATTTATTTCCTTAGTTCAAGCTGACAGCTCAGCTCTGGCCTTGTCCCAGAAGTGGGTACCCACTTAGAAAAACTGGTCTTACGTAAGGCCTCCTAGGTAAAAGAGGGTTCTGAAAGTACTATAAATTCAAGAGGTGTGGTGCAGGGAAGGCGTGGAGCCTCAAAAGTTGATGACAGAAAAGAGAAAATATCCATGAGAGTCGTTCCCTGCCCCACACCTTCAGTTTCCCTTTCTGCGGTTGTGATCTGTGGTCAACCACAGTCCCAAACTATAGAGGGAAATTTCCAAATTCCACACAATTGAAATTGCACACTGGTCTGAGCAGCACCTCGGGCGAGGCTGTGGGAGAAGAAAGGCGCCTGGCTGTGGTGGGGGCTGAGGCCTTTCTGATGTGGACTCAACAGGAGACAGAAGGTGAGAAACCAGAGACAAGGAGGCAGACAACTCTCATTGTGCTGGCTGTGAAGGGAGGAGACACAGTGGAAAATGCCAGGGCCTGGGGTGGGGGCACCTCCTAGATGGGAAAAACAGCAGTCAGTCGTATAAAGCCTAAAGCCAGGAATGAGGCTCTGACAGAGAGGGAGACGCTGCAGATGGCAGAGAAGGAAAGTTAATCAGCAACCAAAGGAGTCCTGGGAAAGAAAGCAGAGGGGCCAAGACCAGGAGCCCGCTGAGGACTCAGCCTGAAGACAGAGAGGTCAGAGAGGGCCTCCCTGAAGACAGAGGTGTGTCTTCAGGTGATTTGCTCACAGCCTCGCCTGACATTCTCCTCCAGCAGTCTCTGCACTGCCCTCCAGGTGGAATGATCTCCCAGATCTTCACATAATTTTCTCCTTCATGCCTTTGACATCTCAGCCTAGATCTGACTTCATAGAGGTCTCTCCAGACCATGCAGTCCAGAAGCCACGGACTGGGGGGGCTTAAACAGGCATTCTCTTCCCTACTGTTCTGGAAGCTGGGAAGTCCACCATCAAGGTGCAGCAGGCAGGAGTCATTCTGAGGACTCTCGAATAGCTGCTCTCCCACTGTGAGCTCACATGGCCTCTTCATGTGTGGTACAGGGAGTGGGTGGGGAAAAGAGAGAGAGAGCTCCCTGGTGTTTCTTCCCTTTCTCTCTCCCTCCCCCTCCTCTTCCCCTCTTCCCCTGCTCTCCCTCCCCCTCCCCCCTCACCAGTTGTGTTTCTTCTCTTAAAGGCACTAATCCTATCAGCTCGCCACCCCCATGACTACCCTCAACTACTTCCTTACTCCAAATGCAGCCACACTGATGGCTTCGGCTTCACATATGAATCTGGAGGAGACCTACACACCTAGTGCCTAACAACTCCGACGGCTGGCTGGGAAACCAGGGAAGAACAGTGCTGGCAATATGGAAAGACCAAGACAGGAGGAAGGAAAAAGACTGGTTCATCAGAGGAAGGGAGACAAACACACAGCGGGCGGGATGGCTGGTGCACGTGAGCAGGCACATGAAGACAGCGATGACATGTGGACACAGGGAATAGAAAGGGAAAGGGAAAGGATGCTGTCAGGTGGGTGTGGGCCTATGTCCATGTCCAGAAATCGCTAAGGCCTAACTTCTGGAAAACAGCAGGAGTTCCTTACGTACTGGAAGAACAAGATGCATTTATTTCATCTGCTCTCCTCTCTTGGCATGAATTCACCTATTACAAAAGCATTGATTCCATGCATTTTAAAGAGATGTACATGGGTTGGTGACAGCAGCAGAAACAATAGTTTGGTGACTGCAGGGTTGCATCCAGAGCTGCACAGTGGCCTGGGAGAATAAGTAACACTAGAGAAGGTAAAATGAGCATGCCCACCAAAGATACATGCAGAGACACAGACCTCCACCAGTGTCAGGCGAAAACAGAACGGCCTGTCATGGCAGGTGTTAGTCATAACTCTCCACAACAGAGAAAAGTCATGAACCCATGTGTCAGTGTCATAGAAGGTCCCATATGGGGAACTGGTAATGACGTTGCTTTTCCTCTTCTACTATAAGTTTTTACTTTCTTTTGTTTTCACAAATAACCCAGGAGGACCTAAAGAGCAAGAACAAAAATATCCTTCCAGACCTCTGCTGAACTACAAACTACAAAGCAGCAATGCTATGAATACCGTTTCACTGTTCCTGAGTCAGATCCTTACTTTCAACTCTTACTTCATGT
Organism: Marmota flaviventris; assembly: GCF_047511675.1. Taxonomy (NCBI): domain Eukaryota; kingdom Metazoa; phylum Chordata; class Mammalia; order Rodentia; family Sciuridae; genus Marmota; species Marmota flaviventris. Next base: position 9,067,085 of record NC_092506.1, on the reverse strand, counting down.
TTTGCCAGTAATATGTTGTTCTACAGGTCTACTTTTTGCTTATAATGTTACCAAATGGAATTCCAATGGTGATCCATAAAAATAACAAGTCTAGCAGCTCAATTCACAATAGATAAAATATGGAAGGGTACCTAGGTACCCTTCAACAGATGAATGGATAAAGAAAATGTGGTACACATACACAATGGATACTCATCCTTTAAGAAGAATGAAATTATGACATTTGCAGGTAAATGGATAGAGCTGGAGAATATTATGCCAAACAAAATAAGCCAGGCCCAAAAAAACCAAAGGCTGAATTTTTTTATATATGCAGATGCTAATTCAGGGCAGGCAGGTCCTAGGGAAGAACAGAGGTACTTTGGATTAGGCAGAGGGGCATAAATGGAGGGGAGAGAGTATGGGGATAGGAAGGACAGTAGAATGAATTAGAAACATTGTTAACCTATGTGCACACATGACTACATGACTGGTGTGATTCTACATCATGTACAACCAGAAGAATGAGTACTCTATACATCATGTACAACCAGAAGAATGAGAAGTTATACTTTATGTATGATGTGTCAAAGTGCATTCTGTAATGTATAACTAATTAAAACAAATAAAAAATAACAAGCCTTTACAAAAATTTTGTAAACGAGTTATTAAATATTGAAAAGTAATGGCCACCCTGCATCTATAGTAACTCTCTGCATCATAAAACTTGCTAAAGAAGTTGACGTGATAATGGTGTTAAACTGAAAACGTGTATGAGAACACTGATCTTGTCCTGTGCAATACAGAGGTCTTATGAATGTTCACAACTATTATCAACTTGTTCTGTTCTGTTCATTTAAATCAGTCCTTGGAAGTATAATTTAAACAAATGGTCTTGAAATGTGCTAGAAAGTGTGGTAGTGTCCTGTGAAAATTCCCTTCCCGGAAAACCTGAAATTCTCATTGGTCATTGAGCTTGATAATTCATTAGTTGACAATGATGACGTAACAACTGACATCTCTAAAATCCTAAACAATTGACCTATAGTCTCAACTGATACTTTCCTCTTCTATCATATAATGAGAAATAAAAACCCATGACTGCTAGAATTATTATTTTACCAAACAGATCAAGAGTCTAATATCATTTAAACGGAAACAACCACAGGGTCATGGTGAGCCAGCAGTAACTGTATAGCCAAGTTCTTTAGCATATCCTGAGCCCCTACAATTTGTCTCCGTAAAACTACTGCAAGAAGCCCCCATATAAAACACTGGGTCCAATCTCTTCATTTTCTTCATAATTACAAACCTCTTAAAACCTCTTAAAAACCTCTTTAAAAGATCATATAGATATATCCAAGGGAACTGAAAACATGTCTCCTTAAAAACTTACACATGAACATCAATAGCAGCTTGTTCATAGTAACCAAAAGGTGACACAACCCAAATGTCCATCAACTGATAGGTGGGTAAACTAAATTATATACATATAATGGAATATTATTTGCCAATAAAAATGAATGAAGTATAGGTCCATGCCCAAGCATAAATGAATCTTACGGTATCATGCCAAGTGAAAAAAAACAGTCACCAAAATTCACATATTGAAACCATATTCTGCATGAAATGTCCAAAGTAAGTAAATCTCTAGTACAAAAAAAAAAACTGAGAATTAAAATAATAAAATACAAAAAGTTGTAGCCAATAAGATACAAATGCCATAAAACAGAATCACAAGAAATACAAAAAACATCAAAAATAAGAGAAAACAAAGAAAAACCAATGAAAAAATAGCAAATAAACAAATTATAGACTTTAATCTAACCATATTAATAGTCATATTAAAATACTGGACTTGGGCTGGGATTGTGGCTCAGCGGTAGAGCGCTCGCTAAGCACGGGCGGGACCCGGGTTCAATTCTCAGCAACACATTAAAAAAAATTTTTAAAAAAAGGTATTGTGGGGCTGGGGATGTGGCTCAAGCGGTAGCGAGCTTGCCTGGCATGCGTCCGGCCCGGGTTCGATCCTCAGCACCACATACAAAAAAAAAAAAAACCCAAAGATGTTGTGTCCGCCGATAACTAAAAAATAAATCTCTCTCTCTTTCTCTCTCTCTCTCTAAAAAAAAAAAAAGGTATTGTGTTGTGTCCATCGATAACAAAAAAGATTCTCTCTCTCTCCTCTTTCTCTCCTTTAAAAAAATAGAATAAAATATTGGAATAAATATCCCAATTAAAAGATTTTTGGATTCGGTTAAAAAAAAAAAGTAAAACCAACTTTATGCTATCTACCAAAAATGCATTTTAAACACAAGAGCATGATTCACTTTAGTAAATGCTGATTGAGTACCTGCTGTGCCATACTGAGCATAAACTGGTTAAAAGTAAAAATTTTAAAAAAATTCATATATCATGCTAAGACTCATTAAAGAAAGGTGGCATGATTATGTAAATACCAAGCAAAGTAGATTTCAAAGCAATGACTATTATGAGGAATGAACAAGGTAATGTCATAAAGATAAAAGAGTAAATTCATCAAGAGTAAACAACAATCTTGAATGTTTCCCTGGAGCTTTGGTTTGTGTATGGTTTTATTTGCATATGGTTTGCATATGGTTTATATACCCTTACCAAAAGGTTGGTGTTACTGACGTTCATTCAACAGGGGTAGTGTTCCTGGGAGGAGCTGTGTGTGGCTTGGCAGGGGGCCTGTAGGTCATCGTAGTTTTCTGGAAGCCCTGAGTTCCCAAAAGTTCAAGCCTGGCTCCAGCTCTCTCTGCTTCCCTGGTTTGAGACATGACTACTTGTCCTAAAACACTCCCACCATGATGGGATGCCACCCACCACTTAGTCCCTAGAGGCCAAATCACTGGGAACACCTGCTTTGGAAGTTTGAACCTACCCAACTGTGAGCCAAATAAACCTCTTTTCTTCATCAGTTGGCTGCCTCAAGTACTTCATTGTTGTAAGGCAAAGCTGACTTGTACACATACATATTAACAGTCCATTACAATTAAGAGTTAACTGACAGCACTGCAAGGAGAAATAAAGTGATCCACAATGACAGTCAGAGATTTTAATACTTCTAAATAATAAAATTGATAGAAAATGTAAAAAGAAGATATGAACACTATGAACCAGTTTGCCTTAATTAATATTTATAGAACATTCTCTCCAACAATATAATACAGGTTTTTCTCAAGATCTAACAGAACACTTACCAAATGGACCATAATTGAGGCCATAAAAGAAGACTCAATAAATTTAAATGGATTTAAGGAATTCAAAGTATACTTTCTGACCACAAAAGAACAAATCATAAATTAATAGCAGAAAGATATCTTGAAATTTTTCAAGCCTTTGAAAATTAAATATTTTTCATAACCAACAAGTCAATGAAGAAATCATAAGGGAAAAAAGCAAGCACTTTGAATGGAACAAAAATGAAAACATATATATCAAAATTTGTGAAATTCCACCAAAGGAGTGCTTTGGGGAAAGTTTATGGCAATAAATACCTATAATAGAAAAAGAAGGGAGGTCTCAAATGAATGACCTCTACTTCCACCTTAAAATCTTAGAAAAAAGAAGTACAAGTTCAGCCCAAAGTAAGCAAAATTAAGAAAACAAAATAAAGACCAGAGAAAAGAACAGAAAACAATACAGAAAAATAAAATCAAAAACTGGTTGAGAAAAATCAATAAAACTGATTAAAAACCCTAACCAAATTGATCAGGAAAAACACTAACCAAACTGATGAGAGGGAATTCACAGAACACAAATATCAGAATGAGCGAGGTGACATCACTACAGATTCTATAGATAATAAATTGTAAGACCATTATTGTTACAGTTTGGATCTTGAGTGTCCCTCAAAGGCCCACATGTTGAAAGCTTGGTCCTCAAGCATGGTGCTATTGGGAGGTGGTGGATCCTTTAGTAAATGGGGCTTAGTGAAGTAAGGTCATGGGGTATGCCCTGGAATGGAGATATCAGGACTCCATTCCTGACTTTCTCTTTGCTTTCTGGCCATCATGGCCTCCTCTTCCACCATGATCTACTATGCTGCTGCAAGGCCAAAGCAACAGAGACAAGAGATCATGGGCTAAAATCTCTGAAACCATGAGCCAAATAAACCTTTCCTCCTTTTAAGTTTATTTATCTCAGGTTACTTGTTGCAATAACCAAAAACTGACTAGTGCAATTATGAACCACTTTACACCAGTAAATTTGACAAGTTACTGTGCCGAAGTGGAGAAATTCCTTGAAAGACATAAACTATGAAAGCTCACTTAAGAAGAAATAGATAACACAAATATCCCCATAGCTAATCAAAGAAATTGATTTTACAGTTAGTATCTTTCCCACAAAGAAAACTCTAGGCCTAGATGACTTCACTAGTAAATTCTTCAAAACATTAAAGGAAGAAATCATGCTGGTTGTACACAAGAAAAATCATGAAATAGGAATAATTCCAAATTCATCTTATGAGGTTAGCATTACCATAATAACAAAACCAAACAATTACAAGACAATAAAATTAAAGTCCAATATATTTTATGAATGCAAAAAAAATTCAAACAAAATTTTGTAAATTGAATCAAACATGACATTAAAAGGATAATACATAAAGGTCACATGTGAACTTTCCCCAGTATTACAAGGTTGGTGCAACATCCAAACACCAATCAATGTTATTAAAACTAAAAGGAAAAAATATGTCATCATCTCAACAGGTACATAAAAAGTGTTTTTTAATTGAACATTCATTCTTGATTTGAAAAAAAAAAACTATCAACAAAGTAAATAGTACTCAATCTAGTAAATAGTACCTACCAGAAACCTACAGTTTACCTCATACTGTTTTAAAACTAAATGCTTTCCCTTTTAAAGAAATTAGACAAAGATATTTGTTCTCATAATTTCTAATAAGCATTATACAGAAAGTTCTAGCTAGCATAATTTAAGAAAAATAAATGCATCTAGGGTAGAAAGAAAGGAGTAAAGCTGTCTTTATTTACAGATGATATGATCATCTGTCAAAAAGTCTAATGGAATTCATCAAAGTAAGTTACTAAAGCAAATAAGTCATTCTAGCAAGGTTGAAGAATAAGAGATAAATATACAAAACTAACTATGTTTCCATTTACTAGCAACAACCAAAAATTGAATTTTTATGTTAAATTTAAATGTGGGGTGAGTGGAGTACCAAGGAATGAACCCAGGGGTGTTTAACCACTAAGCCACATCTCTAGCCCTTTTATTTTCAGACAGGGTCTTTCCAAGTTGCTTAGGGCCTCACTAAATTGCTGAGGCTGGCTTTGAACTTGTAATCCTCCTGCCTCAAACTCCCAAACCACTGGGATTATAAGAGTCTGCTTGTTGGCCCAGCTTGAATTTTTAAAAAATTTAATACCATTCCAATAGTATCAAAAACATGAGACACTGCCCAAATATCCACAATATTTCAAAAGATATAAAATATATTTAGAATGAAAATTATAAAACATTGCTAATAAAAATTAAACAAGATCAAAATAAAAGAACACGTTTTTATTGGTAAGAAGTTTCTGTACTTTCATTGACAATTCTCTAAAGATTCAGTGAAATTCCAATCAAAATCTCATACTTTTTGTAGAACCTAGAATGGAAAAAACAACTCTGAAGATTAAAAAAAAAAAAAAGCAGAGTTGGAGGACTAATATTACTTGCCTTCAAAAGTTATTATAAAGCTACAGTAATCAAGATAGTGGGATAGTGGAATATTGGCCTCTCAATAGACACACAGAATCAACAGAACAGAGTAGAGTCCAAAAAGAGACCCAAAGCTATATGGCAAAAATACAAAAGCAATTCAATAAAAAAAAGACGCCCTTTTTATTATTAAAATTTTCATTAGTTATACATGACAGTAGAATGCATTTTGACACATTGTACACAAATGGAACACAACAGCTCATTCCTCTGGCTGCACAAGGTGCTGGGTCACACCAGTGGTGATGTACATAGAGTAATAATATCCATCTCATTCCACTGTCCTTCCCACCCTCATGCCCCCTCCCTTCCCCTTACTCCCCACTGCCCAATCCAAAGTTCCTCCATTCTTTCCTATCTCGCCATCCCCATTATGGCTCAGTATCCGCTTATCAGAAAAAATATCTGGCCTTTGTTTTGGGGGGATTGGTTTATTTCACTTAGCATGATATTCTCCAATTCTATCCATTTACCTGAAAATGCCATAATATTCCATTGTGTGTATATATACCATATTTTCTTTATCCATTCATCTCTTAAAGGGCTGGTTCCATAGTTAGGTATGTGAATTGAGCTGCTATAAACATTGATGTGGCTGTCTCACTGCAATATGCTGATTTTAAGTCCTTTGGGTATAAACCGAGGAGTGGGATAGCTGGATCAGATGGTGGTTCCATTCCAAGCTTTCTGAGGAATCTCCATACTGCTTTCCATAGCAGTTGCACAAATGTGCAATCCAAACACCAATGTATGAGTGTTCCTTTTTCCCCACTTCCTCGCCAACATTTATTGTTGCTTACATTCTTGATAATTGCCATTCTGAGTGAAATAGTTTTGATTTGCATTTCTCTAATTGCTAGAGATGAATATTTTTTTACGTGTTTGTTGATTGATTGTGTTTCTTCTTCTTCTGTGAAGGTCTATTCAGTTCCTTAGCCCATTTTCTTTTTAACAACTGATACCAGAACAATTGTATATTCTTACGGGAAAAAATAAACTTCGATCCATACCTCACAACATATACAAAAATTAATCCTAGATATATCAAAGATGAAAGGGTAAAATATAAAATTATAAAATATTTAGGGAAAAAAAGAGAAATTTTTGTCACTTTGAAGTAAGCCAAGATTTCTTAAATACAATACCAAATGCACAATAAAATTGATAAATTGGATTTCATCAAAATTTTAAGACCTATTCTGAAAAGATAAGCTACAGAGGGCTGGGGTTATGGCTCTGTGTTAGAGTGATTGCCTAGCATGTGTGAGGCACTGGGTTCAATTTTCAGCACCACATATAAATAAAAATTAAGGTCCATTGACAATTATTTAAAGTATTTTTTAAAAAAAGAAAAGCCACAGAGAAAATACTGCAAAGCATCATCTGATGAGGAATTTATATGTAGAAATTATGAAAAATTCAAAAAACATACAAACTGATAGGAAAAAACAGAAACAAAGATTTGAATACTTTGACAAAGAAGATATACGTGGGTATACATGAAAAGATGTTCAACATCATTAGTCATGAGGGAAATGCAAAATAAAACCAGTATGAGAAACTTAACATCTACCAGAATAAAAAAATAAATTAAAAAAAAAACACCAAGTGTTGATGAGGATGTGGAGGAACTGGAACTCACCGACACTGTTGGGGGGAACATGAAATGTCACCTCTTTGGAATTCAGTAATTTAAACAGACTACCTGCCATTCATCTAGCAATTTCATTCCTAGCATCACCTCATAGAAAAGAACATACATGTGTGTACAAATCCTCACACACAAATGTTCACGACTGCTTTATTTATAGAAGCCAAAAATTAGAAACAACCCAAATGCTTATCAACAGTTGAATGGATAGACAAATCATCATACATCCACATCATGAACTAGTGCTCAATAATTTAAAAAAAAGGGGGGGGGGGAATATTGACAACAAAACCACAAGGATATAGCTCAAAATGAATATGTAAAATTCTATAAAGAAGATAGACATAAATAGAGCATATACAACATGATTTCACTCCATAAATCTCTAGAAAATGCATACTAATCCACAAAGACAAAGAGACTGGTTGTTACCTGGGGACAGGGATATCATGGTGGGAAAAGGGAGGGATTACAAAAAGGCATAAAAAACACTTTTGTGCTTTATGGATCTTGCTCATTATCTCAGTTGTGGCAACGGCTTTCACATCACAGCTGTATACATACGTCAAAAGCTATCAAATTGTACATTTTAAATATGTGGAATTAAATATGGGTCAACTATACCTCGTAAGATTTTTTTTAAAAAAGCATAACCGACATCTCAATCGTTGTGGATCTTTAATAGACACAACCTAAATAAAATACAGTGCAATATATAATGCAGTTTCCATAAGGTCAAAATACTCACTCTAAGAATGCTTGCTAGACTTACCTCAACTGCTTGCTTTATTAACTTGCCCTCCCTCTCAGGCTTGGGTGTTGAATCCAACTCTATACTCTTCTGGGTGGGTGTGGTCTCCACGTTAATGATGGACTTCTCTCTAAATGATTGTTCAATCACATCCTTAACAACACTATTTCACAATCATTGGAAAATCTGTATTACCATCACTTCAGATTTGTGATTTAAGACCTTTCAGGTTTGGACTTTGCAGGAGACATTTCCCCAAGCCTTGTTTCTGTGAAGCCAGTTGCTTTCATACAGAACAATTGCTACTTCTTGGTTTTCTGCTGTCTATTTAAAACGTTAGTGATAGCAATGTGTAATGTGAAAGTGGTCAGGTGCAAAATGGAGTCACTGATGTCAAACCCTATGGAAACAGAGCCAGCCAGAGGGAGGCCATGAAGGGTGGGTTTTCATGCATAAATTTCCCAATAATAGGAACTACAGCAAGGAATTCCACAAAAAATCACAAACTTTCATAAAGACCACTGCATCCTAGAAAAAAGAATATTTCCAGCAACTAACTGTTCGACTTGGATTGATGCCACCCTTCTCATTGGTCCTTGAACACCCTTATGGAACAGAGTTTATGTAATCCTCCTCATTTTGCCTTTGAAGTTTCCCTTTACCACACTGCCTTGGAACACCTTCATGATTTCCATAGCGTGTGCAAGAATCCTGACTTATTCCCAAATAAATATCATAAATTCATTATTCTTCAATTTATCCTTCCTACCCTTCCCCTTCCCCTTTCCCTCCCTCTCTTCCCCTCCCTCACGCTCCCTCTCCCCCATCCCCTCTCAATTGACTTTTCAGGGTTTCTTTTTTTATTTGCTAATCTTTTAAAATGTTTATCAAAGTGATACTATAATATGGACTTAGAGGCTGCTTTTGCCAAAAGCATTTTACTTGGGCCTATCTATGATGCAAAAAACTTGGCATCTTGGGCTTCATTTTGTATCTCTCTCCTTTGCAATGAATCAGTGGCCTTGGATTCCAGCAACTGCAGGTCTACACTGAAAGCACCTTGGGATGTGTCAAAACTATCCCCCAAGCAATGGCAACTTTCTTATTGCCACCTACAATGCCCTGCCCAATCTACAATGATCCTGAGATAAAGATCAGATAATGATCAACCAGACCACAGTTTGACCAAGACTATTGGTCTATGCATACTTCTGATACCCCTTGCTATAAAATCTGGATGCTCGTGTCAATTGCCTCAAAGACAGAGCTAGAAATGCTGGTTTCTAGTCTGCCCAGTATGGCCATACTGACGAAGGCTCCTTTCCTGCTTTTCACCATTATTTTTCCATTTGGTTTCTGGGGCAAGTGGGCAGACTTGATTTGGTGGAGCCCCTTAGTCCGCCCTCTGGCCCATTACTCAGGTAACAATACTTGCATACTAACTAAAAGAGGAAGGGAAAAAAAGCACCTAAAATTTTATAATGAATTGTAAAGAGCCTCTGCGCCTTCCCTTCTCATCCCAGGGGAAAGCCTCCTGAACTCTTCAATTGTTTCTTCCAATAATTAGCTCCATATTTCTGGAAATCTTCTTAAGCTACAAAGCACTATAACTGCAAGTAATCTGAAAGAAATCAGTCTATTTTTGCAGAAGAGGACTGAAATGGAAGGCAAGAACATGCCGTTGAGATAATCTATTTGAGTGAAGTATTTCAAAGTCAAAAAAAAAAATTCCAGGTATGAATCCTATTTGTACTGCCCACTCTCCAACCTTGAGTTAGTAAATCCATGTGTCTGAACCTCAGTTTCATCATCTTTAAAGCAGAGGTGATATCTGTCTCACCTCTGCTAGAGAGGGAAATGAGAAAGCATATCTATACATCTGCTATATCACCAACTCAAAAAATGACTTGTTTTACCTTTCCCCTGGATTTAACTCATCTCCAGAACTCAAGGTGTGTTCAGCACAGGTCTTCTCCAAAATTTCAGCCCCTTGGCCTTTTTGTTTAAAGGAGGAAAGTGGCATGCTTTTAATGAAAGTACATTGAGTCAATCTGCAAGAAAAATTCCATCATTCATTGTTAGTGACTGACCAGCAATACCATAAACCTCCTGCTAAAGTGATTCAAATTTTAGAAGTCTGGAGAAAAACCCAGTGACTAGAATCTGTCACAAGGAATGCCACAGCAATAAGGTCCCAAGCCTAGTGCAATCTATTACCAGAAGCACACCAGCCTCCTGCTCACTACTGGTGGTGGTAGGCTGACTCATACAGAAACCCCCTCAAGATGTGTTTTAAGAACTGCCACCAAAGTCAATTTTTCAAAGCCTTTTCCCAGCCAAAGACCCAGTCCTTTCATGCAAAGACTCACCCCTGCTGTATGCATTCACTGAGTTCTGAAGTATCCTGCTGAGGCTGCTTGGGCAGGAACTGGACCAGTGCTTGGGATCCCACAGATTCTTCTAATTCAGAGAAGAGGAGTGTTATTTAAGCCACAATTGCCTTCTCTGCGATTGACACCTACGATAGTGGAGTTGGAGCCAGTACCCTGAGTTATGCAAGGGTGGACGCGGAGCTCAGGTCTAGAACGCTGCCTGTCTCCAGGTTCCTCCTCAATAAATTTTGGGATAAAGGAGGTACTGGAGAGTGCACAGCTTCCCAAAGGGGAGACTTTGGGATTGCTGGGGACAGAACCTGAGAGAGGATGAAGGGGTGCGAAGGGAGTCCCCAGATGTCTGGCTCACTTTGGTTAAATAAAAAATGATCATTTGGAAATACCTCCTTACTAACTTATTTAACACGACCAACAATGTCTACAAGGAAGGGTTTGACGGCACCGACCATGCCCAACGACCTGCTGGGATTCGGAGAGCAACCCAGGAAGGCTTCCAGGCCCCCGCCTCGTGGGGACGGTTGGCGATCCCGAGGCCGACCTGAGTGGGGCACCGCTGAACGTCCTGGCCCAGGCTTATCTTCACGAGGCCGGATACTGGCGAGTCTGCGAATGGCCTTGAGGCGCGGCAGGGGCAACCTAGCGAGGTGGCGCGAGAACCTACTATCCCTCGCAGCCGGGCTCAGGCCCATTCCGTGGCTGCGGCCCCGCCGGCCCCCAGGCCTGCAGGGGACAACGCTCCGGGCGAGTTCCCAATCGGCCAGCCGGGATCCGCGGAGCCGCGGGATGGTGGCACCGGGGCAGGCACGGCGAGGGACAATCGAGGGGGAAAGGCAGAGGAGCGTGGTGCCGGGAACGCAGCGCGCAGTAAACCGCGGCGGCGGAGGCGCGCGGGTACAACGACGCAGGCGGCGAGCGTGTCCGGAACGTGAAAGAGGCGTGAAAGCAGCGCTCGAGACCGGGCGGGGTCTTGCGGGGAGGGGGGGGCGGTGGTGAGGGGACGATCAGGGCGAGGGGCTTAGGTGAAAAGGCTCCCAGGTGGCACCTAATCGAATGTTATGGAGCAATGGGGAGACGCTTGGAGAGGAGTCTGAGAGGAGATTAGGGAGTTAGGGTTTTAATTTTTTTAAAAATAAGATAAATATATAATGTAATATGTAATATATATAAAATCTCATGGAATGCATGTGGTTATTAAAATTGCTCGTGAGAACACCGTCCTGCTTAAGAATTTGAACACATCTGCTATGCATGCTGCATCTAAGCCTTCCTCCTTTACGCTACCTCCCTGCTCCTTGAATCCTGAGTTTTGTGTCTATGGCGTCCTTATTTGGATTTGGTTTTGGTTCACTGGCTTGGTTGGTTTTTTGAAGCAGAATCTCGCTATGATGACCAGGCTGGCCTCGAACTCATAGGCTCCAACCATCCTCCTGCCTCAGCCTCTGGAGGAGTATCTGGGACTAGGGGACTACCAGTGCATTAGTCCTGATGCTCCTGGGTTTGCCCTTTCTCTTTTAAGTTTCTAAATCCCTTCTTTGCATCCCTAATGCACTGTTTTGTTTCTCATATTTGAAACTATAAAAACCAGGGTATGGTGTGGTATTTGTGACCTTCCAAAATTCATAGCCTGAAATCTCAGCCCCTAAGGAGATGGTCTTAGTAGGTGAGGATTTGGGGAAGAAATTAGGTCTTGAAAGCAGACCCCTCATGAAGAGGATGTGAAGAGGATTAGTATACTTACAAAGGAGGCCCCTAGAGAGCATCCACTTCCATCATGTGAGAAAGCAGAAGTGGCTATCTGTGAATCAGGAGTTGGATCCACATCAGACACTGAATCAGCTGTAGAGGTCTCAGGCTTCTCAGCCTCCTGTGAGAAAGAAATCTCTTGTTCATAATATTTTTTAATATCACACCAAAACGGACAAAGAGAATGGTATCATGCTATGTGTTCTCTTCTGCAACTTTCTTCTTTCTATGATATATGTGTATTGTAGTATACAACTGTAATTCTTTAATTCATTTTCTTTTCCTTCTTTCTTTCTTTTCTTTTCTTTTTTTTTTTAAACTAAGGACTGAACCCAGGGTGCTGTACCACTCAGCAACATCTCCAATCCTTTTTGGAGACAGGGTCTCACTAAGTTGCTCAAATTTATGATCCTCCTGCTTCAGCCTCCCCAGTCACTTGGATTAAAGGCATGCACCACTATGCCTGGCTCTGTAAATCATTTTCACTGTTATAAAAATAGTCCCTTATGTGTTTATACTGTTTTTTTATCAATCCAGTGACAAAGCCACTGAGTTGACTAGTTAGCTAGTTGTTTGACTTTCCAATTTGGAGTTGGAAAAAAATGAAAAGATCTCTAATTGTGCAGTGGTGTATGCAAGTAAGAGATTCCAAGGGACTTAATATGTAGGAGGGTATGCAAATAATCAGCCTCATCAATTTCACTTCCACCAACATATTAGAATTCTTTTTTAATTACATCTTCATCAATACTTAGTTCTACAACAATTCTTAATTTTTCCACGTGAGTCTACTTAAAATATTATTTTACTAAAGTTTTAATGTGCATTTTTCTGGTCACTAAAACAGTTAAGACATATATACACACAAATATATATACATACATATCGGCCACTTAGATTTCTTCATTTTATTAAAAAAGGTTAATTAATGAAAACACTATAGGGAACATTAATAGGAAATGGTTGAATAAATTCTAGTAGATCCAGGCAAAGGGCTTCAATGCAGTCACTTTAAAAATGTGCTTTTGAAGCACATTTGTCTATCTGGGATGTTTCTTTTGATATTGTATTAAGAGAAAACCTACAGTACAGTATTAGAAAATACTTGGAAAACATCTTCTTATTGATTTTCAGGAGTTCTTTGTATATTCTTGATATTCATCTTTAGTCAATTATAATTGTTTAGATATACAGTCAGCCCTCCATCTCTGCAGGTTCTGCATACGTGAATTCAGTCAAGCAAAGATTGAAAAAAATTTTAATTATGTGCTGAGGGTACAGCTCAGTGGTAGAGCATTTGCTTACCATGCACAAGGTCCAGGTTGGATCCCCCACATTGCAAAAATCAAAAAATTGTGTCTATATTGAACATTTACAGACTTTATTTCCTGCCATTATTTTCCAAACAATACAACAAGCATCTCCATTTCATCTGCACCTTGATCTTGGACTTCTAGCCCCCAACATTTAGAAAATGGAATTCTGTTGCTTAATCCACCCAAACAGTGTTATTTTGTTATGGGAGTTCTACACATGAATGCCTCTTTATTTCTCAGCAAACAGAAGTGAATCTGGGTGGAGGAAAGGGTGCCACTGACCACAGGTCACAAGATCTGTGTTGCTGGGGCTAGGACCAGGATCCAGGTCTGATTTTCATGCAGGGTTCCATGTTCTTGCTCAACAACTGTCTCTGCACCTTTGGTTTTTTCCTCCCAGTGTATGTAGATACTCTTCCTGAACACACCCATGATCAATTTCCCCACAGAAGCACCTTCTGCTACCCAGCTCCACCTACAGCAGGATCTGAATAAACTCCTGGGCTCAGTACCCAAAGCCCTGTCAGGTGTACCCTAAGCCAGAGCTTCGCAGACATTAGTGTGCTCCAGAATCGCCTGGAGGGCATGCTAACATGTACATTCCTGGGCCTTGCCTCTAGAGAGCCCTCTTCAAGCGGGCTGGGGGAGACCCCCAAACTTTGCATTTCCAACAACTTTCTGAGTACTGTGAAGGCTGCCAAGGAGCACAGGCTCCAGGACCTTGTGAACTCTCATTTCCAGCCCAGGAACTGCTGACTCTTGCCCCATGCACTTGACCCTTTGCCCAGCTGGTCCTGCCAGAAGTTCTCCACTGCCAAGTCAGACACTGTGGTCAGATCCAGGGACCTCCCAACTCAGGCCAGAGTTGTGTTTGTTTGTGTGCGGAATGATGGGTTTCATTGTGGCATATTCACATACGTAAAAACAGTTTGATGAGTTTCACTCCCTGGTGCCCTTCCACCCTCCTGGTCTCCCTCCCCTGCTCTACTCCTTTATTCTATTGGTCATCCTTCTATTTTCTTTTTCTTTTTTTTTTCTTTCCATTATCATTTATTCTCTCATAGGAAGATTTAAAAAAAAAAAAAAAAACTCCAAAAAGCAAAATAACCACACATTGGTCTAGGCCACATTATAAATCCAAGCACTGGTGTGGAATTTCAGTGGAGAGAAGAAAACTTGTAAAAACCCCCAAAGTCATAAGAAAGTCTTCCAATTTAACTGTCTCTGTTTACCCATCCTTATTCACCACCCAAGACCATCAATTCTAGACTAGTCTGATCTGTAAGAGGGGTCAAAGCAGGCATGGATGGAGGGAAAGAATGAGAATCAAAAGACATCAAGGAGCTGATTTGTTTGAGAAAAGCAGTGATTCCTCAGGTCACAGCTTCCAGTGGCTGAGATGCAAAATGCCTAAGAGAGCAGATCCGTGAATTAAATGGATTGCTTTTGGGGAGGTGAAAGTTGTGTGAAGAACATGAGATGACAAGAGTCTGAATTTTTTTTTTTTTAAAGCTTCAAGGTTTCAACAGAATGTGGATGTATTTGAGCTTTTAAAAAGGATAGCGGGCCTGTTTTCGACTGACCACAGCTCATTCAGCCATAGAACAGGTAATTCCAGGCTGCCATTCGCCTGCGGCTTGCAGACAGATTGCTAGGGTTCAGAGCCTGGGGGCTTCTTAGAACCTGATCTTATCGGAGCGAACACCCAGCGCTGGGCGGCCGACTTCCGGCTCCCGGAACCGCCCTGGCCCAGGGCTAGGGAGCCTGCGGAGGCTGCTTCTTGGACCCTGCTCCTATCAGAGCATACACCAAGCACTAAGCGGCCGAATTCCGGCTCCCGGAACTGAGCCCGCGGGGACTGCTTCTTGGAGCCTACTCTTATCGGAGCTTACACCGAGCTCGGAGCGGCCGAGTTCCGGCTCCCGGAACTGCCCTGGCCCAGGGCTAGGAGCCCGCGGAAACTGCTTCTCGGTCCAGGTCCTGCTGAGGGCCGGTCAGGACTCACCCGTTGCTTGGGTTGCCCGGCAAGGGGAACGAAATGCTGCCATTCGCATAGGATACCAACATGGCAGAGATGTGATGTCATCAGAAAGCAGCGGAGGAGAGAACTTCATCAATACCAGCGGCAACAGAAACAGTTGGTCTCCTGGTGGGGGGGGGTGAGACACAGACACCCGAGTCTCCTCGATTTGTAATCGAGCCAGAGGGGAGGAGCCGGGCCGCCGCCAGCGCCCGGAGCAGGCCCAGCGGCTCGCCAGCGTGATGACCGTGTGACCCCAATTGGAGAGGGGGCGGAGCGGAGCCGCCACCCGCGCCCACAAGGTGGGCAGACCCGCGACCCAGTGGTACATGGGCATGGTAGGAGGGGCAGGGCAGAGCCGCCATTCGCGCTTGCAAGGTAAACAGACCTGTGACAGACTGGCGGGTCAGGCCCAGTGGCCTGCCAACGTGGTACACACGTCACCCCAACTGGAGTAGGGGCAGAGCAGATCCTTCTCCCACGCCCGGATCAAGCCCTGCCGGTGTGGTGGCCACGTGACCCCAATTGGAGTGGGGGTGGAACCGCCACCCGTGCCCGCAGGGTGAGCAGACCTGTGACCAACCTGCAGATCAGGCCCAGGGGTCCGCAGTTCTGGTAGGAGGGGCAGGGCAGATCCGCTGCCCGTGCCTGCAAAGTAGGCAGACCTGCGACAGACCGGCGGATCAGGCCCAGGAGCCTGCCGGCGTGGCACACACACCACCCTAAGTGGAGTAGGGGCAGAGCAGAGTCGCCGCCCGTGCCAGGAACAGGCCCAGTGACCTGCAGGCGGGGTAGTCACGACACCCCAATTGGCGTAGGGGCAGAGCAGAGCCACCACCCGTGCCCGAAAGGTGGGCAGATCTGCGACCGACCAGCGGGACAGGCCCAGTGGCCTGCCGGTACAACAGACACGTCACCCCATTTGGAGTAGGCGCAGAGTAGAGCCGCCGCCCACGCCTGCAGGGTAGGCAAACCTGCAACCGACCGGCGGATCAGGCCCGGTGGCCTGCCGGCGTGGTACACTCGTCACCCCAATTGGAGTAGGGGCAGAACAGAGCCGCCGCCAGCGCCCAGAACAGGCCCAGTGACCTGCTGGCGTGGTAGCCACGACACCCCAATTGGAATAAGGAGAGAGCAGAGCCGCCGCCCGCGCCTGCAGGAAAGATACGCAAGCAGTATGAAAAGACAAGGAAAGAAAGGACCACAAGCAATGCAGGTCAACGCAACTTTAGAAGAGGTAACAGCTGCAGCAGATGGAATGTCAGATAAAGAATTCAGGATATACATGCTTCAGATGATCTGGAGTATCAAGGAAGACATTAGACAGCAAAATCAGACAATGAAAGATCACTTCGACAATGAATTACGCAAACAAATCCAGGAAGCAAAGGATCAACTATACAGGGAGATAGAGGTTATAAAAAACAAACAAACAGAAATCCTAGAAATGCAGGAAGCAATAAACCAACTTAAAAACTCAATGGAGAATACTACCAGCAGAGTAGAACACTTAGAAGATAGAACATCAGACAATGAAGACAAAGTATTTCAACTGGAAAAGAACATAGACAGCTCAGCAAGACTGTTAAGAAACCATGAGCAGAACATCCAAGAAATATGGGATAACATTAAGAGACCAAACTTAAGAGTCATTGGGATACAGGAAGGTACAGAGCTCCAAACCAAAGGAATGAGCAGTCTATTCAATGAAATAATACGAGACAACTTCCCAGACTTGAAGAATGAGACAGAATCCCAAATCCTAGAAGCCTACAGGACGCCGAATGTGCCAAATCATAAGAGATCCACACCTAGACACATTATAATGAAGATGCCCAACATACAGAATAAGGAGAGAATTTTAAAAGCTACAAGAGAAAGGAAGCAGATTACATTTAGGGGTAAGCCAATCAGGATAACAGCTGATCTTTCAACACAGACTCTGAAAGCTAGAAGATCCTGGAATAACATATTTCAAACACTGAAAGAAAATGGGTTCCAACCAAGAATTGTGTATCCAGCGAAATTAAGCTTCAGGATGGAAGATGAAATTAAAACCTTCCACGATAAACAAAAGTTTAAAGAATTCGCAGCTAGAAAACCATCTCTTCAAAACATCCTCGCCAAAACATTACAGGAAGAGGAAATGGAAAATAACAATGAAAACCAACAGTGGGAGGTAGGACAGTAAAGGGGGGGAAAATAATCAAAGAGGAAAACAAACCATGTTTAGTAACAGAAATAAACAAATATGGCTGGAAGAACAACCCATATCTCAATAATAACCCTAAATGTTAATGGATTAAACTCACCAATTAAGAGACACAGGCTAGTAGAATGGATCACAAAACAAGACCCAACATTATGCTGCCTACAGGAGACGCATTTGATAGGAAAAGACATACATAGGCTGAAGGTGAAAGGTTGGGAAAAATCATATCACTCATATGGACTTCGGAAACAAGCAGGAGTGTCCATACTCATATCAAATAAAATAGATTTCAAGCCAAAGTTAATCAAAAGGGATAAAGAGGGACACTACATACTGCTTAAGGGAACCATACACCAACAAGACATAACAATCATAAATATTTATGCCCCAAACAATGGTGCAGCTATGTTCGTCAAACAAACTCTTCTCAAGTTCAAGAGTCTAATAGACCACCATACAATAATCATGGGAGACTTCAACACACCTCTCTCGCCACTGGACAGATCTTCCAAACAAAAGTTGAATAAGGAAACTATAGAACTCAATAACACAATTAATAACCTAGACTTAATTGACATATATAGAGTATACCACCCAACATCAAGCAGTTACACTTTTTTCTCAGCAGCACATGGATCCTTCTCAAAAATAGATCATATATTATGTCACAGGGCAACTCTTAGACAATATAAAGGAGTAGAGATAATACCATGCATCTTATCTGATCATAATGGAATGAAACTGAAAATCAACGATAAAAGAAGGAAGGAAAAAGCATACATCACTTGGAGAATGAACAATAGGTTACTGAATGATCAATGGGTTATAGAAGACATCAAGGAGGAAATTAAAAAATTCTTAGAGATAAATGAAAACACAGACACAACATATCGGAATCTATGGGACACATTGAAAGCAGTTCTAAGAGGAAAATTCATTGCTTGGAGTTCATTCCTTAAAAAAAGAAAAAACCAACAAATAAATGATCTCATACTTCATCTCAAAATCCTTGAAAAAGAAGAGCAAAACAACAGCAAAAGAAGTAGAAGGCAAGAAATAATTAAAATCAGAGCTGAAATTAATGAAATCGAAACAATTGAAAAAATTGACAAAACTAAAAGTTGGTTCTTTGAAAAAATAAACAAAATCGACAGACCCTTAGCGATGCTAGCGAAGAGAAGAAGAGAGAGAACTCAAATTACTAGCATACGGGATGAAAAAGGCAATATCACAACAGACACTTCAGAAATACAGAAGATAATCAAAAACTATTTTGAATCCTTATACTTCAATAAATTAGAAGATAGTGAAGGCATAGATAAATTTCTTAAGTCATATGGTCTGCCCAGATTGAGTCAGGAGGATATAGACAACCTAAACAGACCAATATCAATTGAGGAAATAGAAGAAACCATAAAAAGACTACCAACTAAGAAAAGCCCAGGACCGGATGGGTATACAGCAGAATTTTACAAAACCTTTAAAGAAGAACTAATACCAATACTTTTCAAGCTACTTCAGGAAATAGAAAAAGAGGGAGAACTTCCAAATTCATTCTATGAGGCCAACATCACCCTGATACCTAAACCAGACAAAGACACTTCAAAGAAAGAAAACTACAGACCAATATCTCTAATGAACCTAGATGCAAAAATCCTCAATAAAATTCTGGCGAATCGGATACAAAAACATATCAAAAAAATTGTACACCATGATCAAGTAGGATTCATCCCTGGGATGCAAGGCTGGTTCAATATACGGAAATCAATAAATGTTATTCACCACATCAATAGACTTAAAAATAAGAACCATATGATCATCTCGATAGATGCGGAAAAAGCATTCGACAAAGTACAGCATCCCTTTATGTTCAAAACTCTAGAAAAACTAGGGATAACAGGAACATACCTCAATATTGTAAAAGCAATCTATGCTAAGCCTCAGGCTAGCATCATTCTGAATGGAGAAAAACTGAAGGCATTCCCTCTAAAATCTGGAACAAGACAGGGATGCCCTCTCTCTCCACTTCTGTTCAACATAGTTCTCGAAACACTGGCCAGAGCAATTAGACAGACGAAAGAAATTAAAGGCATAAACATAGGAAAAGAAGAACTTAAATTATCACTATTTGCAGATGATATGATTCTATACCTAGCAGACCCAAAAGGCTCTACAAAGAAACTATTAGAGCTAATAAATGAATTCAGCAAAGTGGCAGGATATAAAATCAACATGCATAAATCAAAGGCATTCCTGTATATCAGCGACAAATCCTCTGAAATGGAAATGAGGACAACCACTCCATTCAAAATATCTTCAAAAAAAATAAAATACTTGGGAATCAACCTAACAAAAGAGGTGAAAGACTTATACAATGAAAACTACAGAACCCTAAAGAGAGAAATAGAAGAAGATCTTAGAAGATGGAAAAATATACCCTGTTCATGGATAGGCAGAACTAACATCATCAAAATGGCGATATTACCAAAAGTTCTCTATAGGTTTAATGCAATGCCAATCAAAATCCCAACGGCATTTCTTGTAGAAATAGAGAAAGCAATCATGAAATTCATATGGAAAAATAAAAGACCCAGAATAGCAAAAACAATGCTAAGCAGGAAGTGTGAATCAGGCGGTATAGCGATACCAGACTTCAAACTATACTACAGAGCAATAGTAACAAAAACAGCATGGTACTGGTACCAAAGCAGGCGGGTGGACCAATGGTACAGAATAGAGGACACAGAAACCAATCCACAAAACTACAACTATCTTATATTTGATAAAGGGGCTAAAAGCATGCAATGGAGGAAGGATAGCATCTTCAACAAATGGTGCTGGGAAAACTGGAAATCCATATGCAACAAAATGAAACTGAATCCCTTTCTCTCACCATGCACAAAAGTGAATTCAAAATGGATCAAGGAGCTTGATATCAAATCAGAGACACGCCGTCTGATAGAAGAAAAAGTTGGCTACGATCTACAGTCGGTGGGGTCGGGCTCCAAATTCCTCAATAGGACACCCATAGCACAAAAGTTAATAACTAGAATCAACAAATGGGACTTACTCAAACTAAAAAGTTTTTTCTCAGCAAAAGAAACAATAAGAGAGGTAAATAGGGAGCCTACACCCTGGGAACAAATCTTTACTCCTCACACTTCAGATAGAGCCCTAATATCCAGAGTATACAAAGAACTCAAAAAATTAGACAATAAGAGAACAAACAACCCAATCAACAAATGGGCCAAGGACCTGAACAGACACTTCTCAGAGGAGGACATACAGTCAATCAACAAGTACATGAAAAAATGCTCACCATCTCTAGCTGTCAGAGAAATGCAAATCAAAACCACCCTAAGATACCATCTCACTCCAGTAAGATTGGCAGCCATTATGAAGTCAAACAACAACAAGTGCTGGCGAGGATGTGGGGAAAAGGGTACACTTGTACATTGCTGGTGGGACTGCAGATTGGTGCAGCCAATTTGGAAAGCAGTATGGAGATTTCTTGGAAAGCTGGGAATGGAGCCACCATTTGACCCAGCTATTCCCCTTCTTGGTCTATTCCCTAAAGACCTAAAAAGAGCATGCTACAGGGACACTGCTACATCGATGTTCATAGCAGCACAGTTCACAATAGCAAGACTGTGGAACCAACCTAGATGCCCTTCAATAGACGAATGGATAAAAAAAAATGTGGCATTTATACACAATGGAGTATTACTCTGCATTAAAAAATGACAAAATCATAGAATTTACAGGGAAATGGATGGCATTAGAGCAGATTATGCTAAGTGAAGCTAGCCAATCCCTAAAAAACAAATGCCAAATGTCTTCTTTGATATAAGGAGAGTAACTAAGATCAGAGTAGGGACGAAGAGCAGGAGAAGAAGATTAACATTTAACAGGGATGAGAGGTGGGAGGGAAAGGGAGAGAGAAGGGAAATTGCATGGAAATGGAAGGAGACCCTCAGGGTTATACAGTGGAGGGGGTAGAGAGAGAGGAGGGGAGGGGAGGGGAGAGGTGGGGAGGGGGGAGGGGGGAGGATGGGAAAGGCAGCGGAGCACAACAGACACTAGTATGACAATATGTAAATCAATGGATGTGTAACTGATGTGATTCTGCAATCTGTGTATGGGGTGAAGGTGGGAGTTCATAACCCACTTGAATCAAAGTGTGGAATATGATATGTCAAGAAATTTGTAATGTTTTGAACATCCAACAATAAAAAATTAAAAAAAAAAAAAAAGGATAGCGGTTTAGAAAGGGCAAAACCAGGGCGCACAAAAGACTGGGAATTCCCATGACCCTTAAGTGCTTCCTGCTCCAGGAAATAAAGTGTTCACTAGAGGTCACACCTACTACCCAGTGCAAACTAATCCATCACCTCCCAAAAGCTTTTCAAACCACGATTTCCCCATTTATTTCGGTCCCCAAGCAGTCCTCTTCTTTAGTGGCCTGTAGACTCACTCCCAACTACCCTCCTGGGGGGTAAAAAAAATAAAGGAATTCCCCCTAGGCTGGCCCCAGTAACTCAGCATTAAAGTAAGAAGAAGGGCTGGCAGCCTCCCGGAGACTAAAACAATTTGAGACTAAATCTACCTTTCCAAGGATGGAAAATTTATTCAGATGATGTTTGAGAATTCATATATGCCACAATAGAATAAGAATTAAAAGGTAGAAATCTCACTCTTCCTTACACATCTACCTCCCCTACTGCCCAAGCAATGCAGACATTTTACCACTGTCATTACCATTTCTTCTAAATGGAGGCCCCTAGGCACTAATCACACAGGCAAGTGCATGGTATTGTAAGAACACACCACACACAACTTTTCCATTAAAAAGCTGTAGTCTCTGTCTCTCTGGCTACATTGGCGATTCTCCGGTAACTTCAATACTTTAAAGGCTGCAGCTGCATGCAAAAGAATCTCATTTCATTTTTTAAAAAAAGTTAAGAAAGGTCTCCAGGAGATGGTGAGTTTTATTTGTCTTGTGTGGATAGAGGTTTGATTTGCTCTTAAATGTTCCAGGGTGGAGAGACTAGGAGAAAGCACAGGACGCAGAGGTCTACTCAATGTAGTCTTCTCCCTCATTTCATCTTCACCATCCACAGAGAGAGCGGCATACTTGCTTGCAGAACTGAACTTAGAGGTTGGATTTTCCTCAGGTTTCTTTGGCTCAGGTGCAGATCTGGAGTCTTGATCCTTTTTGCCCTCTTTCCTATCTTGTTCCCTCCATCTCCTAGACCACCGCTGGAGTTCCCAGTTTGGCCTTTTGGGACATTCATTCCATCTATTTTATTATCGTCTTTCCTTGTGGGTCCTTCCTCAGATGGCTGAGCTGGAGCTACTTTCCCCCAACCACTTGTGGGGGATCCCTGCTCTGTGTCTGAGCTCTGAGATGGAGCAGGAGGGTTAGAACTTTGCTTCACCCACGCATTCTCCTTTGGTGGAGGGGCTCGCATTACCTTTAGAGGCTGATCAGGTTTGGGAGGCTTAGAAGTTGGAGAGTGACAGTCTTCCTCCTTATTGAGTATTTCATTTTCTAGAGACTTCTCTCTCTCCTTCGTGCATTTCTGCCAGGTGTGGCTGAGGTTCCAGTCTGTGATGACTTCCTGTCCTTGACCGTTCCGGTTCCCGAGTTTCTTCACTTGGCCAGCTTGGGTGTCTCTCCCTAGGCCACTGTTCTAGTTTTGGCTCATCCAACTGGCACTGCAGTTTCTCCTGCTCCTTCTGTAGCCGTTCTTCTACTTCTCTTTCTCTAGCAGCTGTGTCAACAGGTATTGCCCCTCCAAAGATAGAAGCTGCTCCACTGGACTGGGAGGTGCTAGCAGAGGAATCATCTTCCTTAGGTGTACTCCGAGGCTTTAGATTCAGTTTGGGTCTTTGGGCGGGGGGGACCTCTATCATCACGTCTGTAATCATCCCGAGAGTAATCATCTCTGGAGCTCATCTCATCTGTCATATCGGTCTTCATAATGGTCCCCACGTCCTCCGTACTCATCATCCCTTTGGTACCCACTACCAAATGCTCTTCTGCCACTGCCTATCCTGTAATCATAGTCTCTATCATAATCTCTGCTGCCTCGGTCATCATAGCGATCCCGGCACCCATATCCATCCATATCCCGGCATGGGCCATCACGATATCCATCTCCATATCCATCCCGATATCAGTTGGAATCATAGCCATCTAAAGCTGTCATCACCTCTTCTAGGCAGAGAGTCGTCAAAGCTGTCTGTGGCAGGTCGGGCTCTCCAGTCGGTGTCTGTTTTGTCAGAATCCCGATTTCTATCTCGGCCAAAAGAAGGATCATCCCTGTCTTTATCCTGTGCTTGATCAGCAACATCCCCTCGAATTCTCCTGTTACCTAGAGACTCTTCAGTGAGACTCAGGGCACTGAGCAGGGAGTCCAGGTCCTCAAACTCAGCATAGCCAAAACCTTTCAACCTCTCTGGATTGCTGGGTTCACGTGGTAAGCGCACTGCACTGATATTTAATCCTCTAAAGAATTCCTTAATGGAGTCTTCTGTCACATCATAGGGCAGGTTCCCTAGAAAAGCAGTGTAGGATGGCGATTTGGGAAGACGGCTCCAGTCAATATTGGGTTCCCCAGCAGCCCGTGGAGCAGTGGGAAGGATGGAACGGTCAGTTGGAGGTGCCCTGTACACATCATCATCATTACTGTGCCAAGTGGTTGAAACATCTCCTTCCAGGTCATCTGTTTCATCAGCCCAGCTGACTGGTTTGGGGAATAGGTGCTTCCTCCACCAGTCCCTCCATCCTCAGCCAGAAAGTCTGTTAGGGAGATAGTCTTCCCCTTCTTATTCTTTTTTGCTGAGGCGCCATGTTGGGAGAGGGAGGGAGAACGCAAAGCCACCCTTCTATTTTCATGGCCTCCCTGTCCTTAGGCCCCTGGTTTTTTCCTGTAGCTTCCACATGTGAGGGAAAATATGGGCAATATAATAATATGGATACTTATTTCTTTGGGTCTGGCTTATTTTGCTCAAGATTACAGTCTCCGGGTCATTTATTTCTTGCAAGTGAGATAATTTTGTTGTCCTTTGTGGCTGAATAAAATGCTGTTTAAAGGGCAAGTCTTCCTGAAGGTTGAAGCAGGACTGAAGGGCCCTCCTAAAACACCAAGGTCTGGGACAATCTCAGACACAGGGCTGCTGTTAGACACTGCAGGGGTCACCCTGTTTGTATTCAGGTGAACAAACGGAAGCCCAGAGAGGTGAAGAGACTTGCCCAAGGGCACACAGTGCATTAGGTCAGTGGCTGAGCAAGAATCCAGGTCTCCCAGGGGCTGCCACCTGCTCCCCCTTGCAGTTTGCTGCCTTGCTTGAGATAAGGGGTGCCTGCCTCCATCCCCCTTTTCTCACTTCCTTATTTTTTTCTTTTGACCTCAGCTGCTCCTTGGCATTACAGCTGTTGCTGATATGAAGCCACAGGGGACCATAAAACTTGGATAAAGAAGAGTGGAGAAAGGGCAGGGAAATGAGGGAAAGAGATGAGACCTTCCGTGGCCAGGGGAGGAAGGATGGGAAGCCGCCCCAGGCTGTCCAGGAAGCTGGGGGCGGGGCTGCTGCGGGAACCTGCACACGTGTCCCAGCCCTTGCTCTGACCCAGTGAGGACTCAGGTGAGCCCCGAAAACACAAATCCTCCCAGTCCCAAAGGGGCCAGCCTCTGGCTTCCCTCCAAGTGATCACGTGCCTCAGACCCAGGGGCCCAGTTCCTTGTTCATGGTGGCTTAGTGCCAGCGTCCAACCCCTACAAAGAGTTTTGGCCAAGAATTGCAGTCCAGCCATAGCTGCAGGCTTTGTCCTGCTTCACCAGGGCCGGGCGGGTGTGGCCCTGCAGGTGGCCCGCTGCCCCACAGATGGGTTCCAGGTGGCATTAGCACCCTGCAGAGCGCAGGTGAGACTAATAACAGCTGGGGAGCTCCCAGGACTCTGAGGACCTGGCAGGGGAAGGTGAGCCCATCCAGCGGAGCAAGGCCCCTGGAATCAGGATCCGCAGCCCCAAAAGGAGTGGCCCTGCCCCTCATGTCACCTGGGGAAAACTTGGACCCGATTCCTGACTGCTTCATCCTGCAGCCGCCAGTCTTCCACCCGGTGAGCAGCTGCCCTCACCTGGGACTTCCCAGGTCTCAGGGGTCCTCCCTTTCTCCTGGGCGGACTCCTCCTGCGGGGTGGGGGGGGGGGGGAGGGTGAGAGGACCTCAGTCTTGGGCCCAGCTTCCCCAGGACCTGCCCAGGGTTCTGGAAGGCTCTCTTGAGTTTAGCACAGTGGCTGAGCAGCTAATTGAATGTGAGTGACTGATGGACATTTTAACTTGGTGAAGCCTGGGAGCCGAGGCTGCGCCCTACTGGGGTGGGAGGCCAGCAGGAATGGGGAGTGGGTGATCTTTGAAGGGGACGCTGATTAGTAGGAAGGGTAGCCTCACTCCAGCCTGGAAGGGACAGTTCCAGGGGAACCTCCCAGTCAGAGATGTGGGGGGGGGTCCCTCTCCTCCTCTTCCTGTTCATAAGAACTTGAGGCCACGCAATGCTTAGAGAAGGCTGCCCCCCACCTCCCAGGGGACACCCCCACTAGCAAGCACTAATTATCCTTTTCCCTTAATTGGCCCTCTCCTCCCAAGGGCAGCTCAGTTAATTACACACCCTGCCTGGGCCTGGGAAGTGGAAACCACTGAACTTGAAGCCCTGCTAAGCTGTGGGTGGCCAGGGGCATGCTGACGGGAGGGGGCCCTGGGCTCCTCCCAGGAGCCTGAATAATGGGCTGAAGCAGCTGCACAGGGCCCCAGGGCTACTTGCTTCCCAGGCTGGAGCCTGTCACCAGGAGGCAGCGCTGGGGACTCAGCTCTTTCTGGCTGGTTTGGGCTTCTGTGCACTGCTGGGAGTTGGCAGCAGTGCATGAAGGCGCCCTGGGGATGCTGCCCTGTTCTGCTATTCACACTCCTTCTGCAAACAGCTCTGCAGAGACCTCACTGTGCTGGGCTGGGCCTGAGCCCAACAAGGGAAAGAGCAGGCTTCAGCCCTGGAGGGGCTTGTGGCCTCCCAGGGAAAGCAGGCAGCCAGACCCGCTGCACCAGGGCCCAAGGGCCAAGGCAGCCCTGTGGACAAAGTGCCCTGGGAGGACAGGGGAGGGAAGGAATAACTCAGGCACCAAGAGGATGATGCTTGGAGAAGGCATCAGGGTGGAGGGAGGGCGGAGGAGCAGCCAGGAGAGGCAGGGGGTTGGGAGAGTGTGGGGGGTGGGAGGAAGGCCAGGAGAAAGGGACCAGGAGGGCAGCAAGGCCACTGCTAGGTCCCCTTCAGGGCTCCACATAAGGGGATTCCTGGAGAGTTCCCATTGGTTGGGGAAGTGCAGGAGGAGGGATTTCCGGAGGAGATATTTCGGGTGGCTGGTTCCTGGACGAGCCGCATGCGGGAGAATTCCCCGGGAGCGTGTGTGAAGTGTTTTGGTGGAGTTCAAAAATAAAGTTTGTTCCTGCTTCAGTGGCTCATGGTTTGTGCCCAGCCAGACTGCGGCATTTGGTGGCTGGGCACAAACCACGAGAAAGGGACCAGGAGGGCAGCAGGGCCACTGTCAGGTCCCCTTCAGGGCTCCACATAAGGGTCAGCTCTCAGCTCCAACTTGCCATTCTTTCTGCCCCCAGGTCCCACTCTGGCCATTAAACTGTCCCAAGAAACTTCAGTACCAGGCTCTGGGCACCAGGTGGCACTGAGTGAATGACAAGCCTCACTGGGGACACAGCATCCTGTTGTGTCCTAAAAGCTGGGGACAGCTAGCTGGCTGCAAGGGAACTGAAGGGGCGTCCCCAGTGTGATGTAGCTTAGACTCATCCATGACAGGCAGTTGGCGGAGGATTTCAGAGGGAAGGGCTTTTTCCTGTAAGGACAGGTTCTGTTTGGGGTAGGGAAGTGGAGTTGTCCTGTTTTTCCCTCCCACGCACTGGACATGGGGTCCCTCGGGCCTTTCTCCAACCTGCAAGCATGGGTCTCTTCCCTCGTTCAGGTGATTCCGTATGTCACAACCATTTTTGGTGGCCTGCACGCAGGCAAGATGGTCATGCTGCAGGGAGTGGTCCCTCTACGTGCCCACAGGTAAGGGGGGGACCAGGGGAGCTGGAGCCCAGCTTCAGCAGCGTCGAGCTGGGGGCTCCTGTCTGCCTTTGGGATCTCTGTGGTCTCTGACCAGACAGCACTTTGAGAGCCGCCCCTCCCCCTCAGGTTTCAGGTGGACTTCCAGTGTGGCTGCAGCCTGCACCCCCAGCCGGACATCGCCATCCACTTCAACCCTCGCTTCCACACCACCAAGCCCCATGTCATCTGCAACACCCTGCACAGTGGACGCTGGCAAAGGGAGGCCCGCTGGCCTGGCGTGGCCCTGCAGAGAGGGGCCAGCTTCCTCATCCTCTTTCTCTTTGGGAATGAGGAGGTGAAGGTGAATGGAAGGGACAGGCGTCGAGGGGTCCTGAGCTCGTTTCCTTGCACCCATCCTTCCCTCAGCCAGTTCCCCCTGTCACCGTGGTGGGTGACATTGTGAGGAGAAGACCAAGGAGCTGCCACACCTGGTTCCAGGCTCCCTGAACCCACAGGCTGCTGGACATCCATGGAGCCTGGGTCTGGAGAGGCCCCCTCTGCCACATCAAAGCCAGCTGACTCCTAGGCCTTCCCTTCAAGGGGAGGGGCAGGGGGTGCTGGGGCTGAACCCAGGGCCTGTGCGTGCTGAGCGGGCGCTCTGCCCTGGGCTACACCCTGCCCCTCTAAGCCCACTGATGTCTTCACTCATGGAATCCACCCCCATCTTACAGCAGCTGCACAGGACAGGGAGAGGGGACTTGTCCACTAGACTTTGGCCTCTGAGACTTTGGCCTGCCAGAAAGATGAGAGGGTCTTCAGACAGCTTAGGTGGGAAGGGCGAGAGGGACTGAGGATAGAACAGCACCGGCCTCTTCAGCCTTGGTGTCCTCCCTGTCAATGACGACAGCGATGATGCTCTGGGCATGCTGAGAGGAGAGGGGCTTCTTCGGGGACAGGGACGGGCACTGACGGGGCCAGCTATGCTATCTACCACCTCTGTGACCTTGGAAGCTCTCTTAAACTCATCTGTAAGTTTCCTTACGATGCAGAGCTGGTGTGAAGCCACAGAGGGAGTCTCCAGGTAGAGGTGCCTGCAGAGCTTGGGACACAGTTATGAGCCCAGCCAAGCTCAGCTGCTGCTGAGCCTGGTGCTGTCTGCCTGTCCAGGTGAGTGTAAACGGAAGGCACTTTCTCCACTACCGCTACCGGCTCCCACTGCCTCGGGTGGACACCCTGGGCATATTTGGTGACATCTTGGTGAAGGCCATTGGGTTCCTGAATATTAGTGTAAGTTCCCTGGGGGCCAAGGCCCGGGGGTCTTGGTCTCTGCCTTCCTCTGACTCCTGGGCAGACCTGGGACCCTCTCACCTACCCCAGAGCAGCAGACAGAGGAGGCCTGTAGGTCAGAAATAGCCCAGGTGTCCTATGTGAGGGAGGTGCATGAGAAGGTGACAGTAGAAAGGGAGGCCAGGAGCTGGTGGCAGGAGTCCGTGCTGGCTGTGGGGTCTGGTTTACACTAGGAGCTAAGGACAGAAGGAAAGAACCGGCATGTGGGGCCCAAACAGGCTGAGCTCGCCTGCTCTGTCATTCTCTCCCGATGGATTTATTAAAAACGCAGATCTTTGTGACCTGTCACCAGAGAGTCTCATTGAGTAAGTCTTTGGTGGCCTAGAATTGGTAGGTTCAACACACCAGATTCAGGAGCCACTGAAGAGCTGTGTGGGAAGCAGGGCAGGGCAGGTGGGGGCCAGATGAGTGGCTCCTGGGCTTGTGGTGGCCTTAAGAATTGTTTTCCTCTCTTTCTGGACAGCCATTTGTGGAGGGCAGCAGAGAGTATCCCACTGGATACGTGAGTCTCTGGGGGCAAGGTTGGCCTTGTGGTTGGACAAGACTCATGGGGTCAGCCTCCTCCTCCCCCTGCATGACCTGCAGCTACACTGAGCCTAGCTGGCCCCCCTCCTGCTGTGGTTGTCATGGATAGGACTGGCTCCTGTCAGCCCAAGGACAGCATGGATGTGGCTCTCCCAACCCTTCTCCAGGGCCAGCTTAGGGAGAGGGGGGCATGGGCGGCTGGCAGGAAGGGCCAGGATCCATAATTCCCACTGGGAGATGACTTTTGCTTGGAGCTTTCAATCCTCAGAGTGACCCTGAGAGGTGGCTGGGTTGGCCTTGTGTGACAGAAGTTGGTCAAGGTGTGGGATGACTGACCCACTGGCCAGTTCTCCCCCATTTCCCCAGAGCTGGTGGGCCTCCGGACGCAGGAGGATCCCACTGGGGCTCCAGTCGCTCACCTGCTGCTCTGAGAGACACAACCCCAAAGCAACCCCAGTGTGGAAGGATAATGGCAAGAGGGTCCCTCCCAGCCCATGACCAAGGGCTTCCTTGTGCCCCTTTCTTTCCTGACAGCCCTTCCTGCTGCAGAGTCCCAGGCTGGTGAGTGAAGCTCCTTCCTTGTGTCCCCTGGAGGTGTGGCCTCTTCTGGGCTCCCTCAGGCCTGGGAAGACACCTGGGTTGGAGACCGAGGAGCTCCCTGTGGTGGGAAATGCCCTTGGTCTCAGGATTTCCCTTGCTTTATGGGAACCTGCAGGCTGTGGGTGGGCCAGGCAGCTGCAGCTGAAACTCCACCTTCATTTGACCTTTTCTCCATTTATTCTGCAAAAAGATATTTAATGTCCTGTGTGCCAGGCCAGTGCCAGGCTCTACGACAGAGGGACAAGCCGGTCCTAGCCCTCCATGCAGCCACTGCAGCTCAGGACACAGCCATGGGAGAAGCACATGGTGCTCAGACACTGGAGCACTGAGCTCAGCCTGGGGGCAGGGGACGCTCTCAGCAGGCCAGCAGCAGGGGTTTAGTAATGAAGAGAGCTGCACTTCCTGCTGCAAGCCCATGGCAGAAACTCGCCTGTCCCCCTGCGCTTCCTTGGCCCCTGACAGTAGCCCTCACAGGTGTTCCTAGAGGCAGGAGACCCTTCCAGAGCCTTCACAGCCATCCCCTTGTTCCTTCAGCAGGTGCCCTGCTCACGTGCTCTTCCTCAGGGCCTCTGGCCGGGGCAGGTCATCATAGTTCGGGGACTGGTCTTGCAAAAGCCAAAGGAGTAAGTATCCAACCAAGCATCACCTCCTTTAACCTCCCAGCACTGCCATGTCACCCCTTCTTACAGATGGGAAGGCAGAGGAGCAGCAGGTAAGATGCCCAAGGTCACAGAGCTTACGAAGGTCAGGCTGGGACCAGGAGCCCCACTTGCAGTAGCATCTTCCCTCCTGGTGCCTCTGGTCAAGCCACCAGCCCTGCATCTGGATCCCAGGGAAGACACAGACAGAGACCCAGAGAGAGGAGGTGGCCTCCCAGAGTGACACATGCTTGGTTTAGGAAAGAGCCAAAACACCCCAGAGAGGAGGGCTAGCTAGTACTTGGAAGCCAGGACTTGGAAGCCAGGACTGGGAGGGAGACCATTACTTGCGCTTCCTTGCTTGTCATCCAGGGGGCGCTGAAGTCCTGACAGTCTGCTCAAATCTAAATAGACAAGGGCCTGCCTGCCTACCTGGAAGAAAGGTATTGGATGTTATGGCTTTGGGAAACCAGACTGCCAGCACTCTTACTACCTGTGCAAACTTAGGGCAGTGACTTTTCCTCTCCATGCCTCAGTTTCCTTATTATTTAATTTAATTTTTTTTTTAGTTTAGTTGGACACAATACATTTATTTTATTTATTTATTTTTATGTGGTGCTCAGGATAGAACTCAGGGCCTTGCTCGTGCTAGGCAAGTGCTCTACCACTGAACCACAACCCCAGACCCAGTTTCCTTATTTTTAAAGGGGGTAATAATAACACTGACTTCAGATTGGTTCTTTTTTAAAAACAGGGGTTTTTTTTAGTTATTGATCAATCTTTACTTTATTTATTTATACATGGTACTGAGAATCAAACCCAGTGCCTCACACATGCCAGACAAGTGTGCTACTGCTGAGCCATAGTCCCAGCCCTTAGTTTGGTTCTTAAAATAGTACCTGACCCATGGTAAGTGCTCCACAGTGTGGGTGGTCTCACAATTATCTGTGGGAAGCAGGGGAGGGGAATGGGGGCACCATCCTCTCCACTCTTGGCTTCATTTTCATTTATTTTTAACTCGCTGACAGTGCTACACCCTGCCCTGAGTGCTCCTGGTCACACCTACGAAGCTGGCATGAAGCACATCATGGGTAGCAAGGCCTTGCAGAGCCAGGAGTGACTCTTGTAAACTGTGTGTGCTTGGGAATGTCACTGCACCTCTGAGATTCCCTATCAGATAAAGGAGAATATTAATGTCAAGGTGATGGGAAATGATAAGGTGCTCCAAGATCAGGACCACACCTCCCTCCCCAGACCTTGGAGCATGTGGCCAGGTTCATATCCTTCTCCAGATCATGTCATTGTTATTAGTGACACAGCAAATAACCTGAATGCCATTTCCCAAGGGCTGTGAATGCACATGTCCTCATAGGTCAGACTGGCCACATGAGTAGGGAGGACCAGAGTGGGAAGGGTGTGAAGTGGGAAGAATATTTCCACGGGCCCAGTCACGCCAGATCCTCTGGTGAGTTCTAAAGAGAAGTTGAAAACCCTCTTTTACATAAAGTCTATTTTTCAATATGGAGTGAATTTGAAATTGGAGAGTACTGTGCCCCACAGAACCTTCCTCCAGGCCCTCCAGCTGCGCCCCTGGGCATCCTTCAGCACCTTGCCTCCAGGCTCCTTCCCAACACTAAGCCCTTGCCTTCTCTCCAAAGCTGGAAACACGTGCGGCCTTTTCCTGGTGGGGATCCATGGAAATCCCAGAGGCCCTCCCCAGGAGGCTTCTAGGACTGCCCCCCACCCCCCTGCATCCCTCTCTCTTGCTCTCAACTGCTTCTGCTGGGATCCAGCCCACAGCAGCTGCAGGGCTGGTGTTTCAAAGAGGGTCCCTTCAGAAGTCATGGAACAACGTCTGGGGGTGCTATTGAGAGGAAGATGTCAGGCACAGAAAGACCAGCCCCCCAAAATCTGGAGTCATGAATCCTGGTCCATGTCCCAGTCTGAGGCTGCACCGTTGTTCATAGTAAAGCAGCCAGTCCCCTCGCTTGCTGTCCTCACCACTGAAGTGGGCTCATAAACCTCTCAGCTCAGGCCGTTTGTGAGGATTAAGGCAAAGGCAAACCCTGGCTCCTGTAAGACCCCTACTGTGCTCCAGGGACTTGCTAGTCTTCAGGTACATTACCTTCTGGGTTCCTACTTGTTTTCTTTGTGTGTGTGTGTGTGTGTCCTTCAGAGGTAAATTTTGTATTATGTAATAATAGTTTCAAATGAAAGGTATCATTTCAGTACTATGTGCCAGGCACTGTTCTAAGTTAACACTTTACATGTATTAACTCATTTAATTCTAACAACAACCCCAGAAAACAG
Source organism: Marmota flaviventris (assembly GCF_047511675.1). Lineage (NCBI taxonomy): Eukaryota > Metazoa > Chordata > Mammalia > Rodentia > Sciuridae > Marmota > Marmota flaviventris. The sequence goes on along the minus strand of NC_092506.1, from coordinate 9,033,745 downwards.
ACACAGCACTGTTACTGCTGCAGTCTGGCTGGGCACAAAATCACGAGCCACTCAAGCAGGAACAAACTTTATTTTTTGAAACTGCAGCCAATGTCCAGTAGGCGCCCAGGAAGATTTTTCGATCCACCCATGCGGCCTCCTCCCTGAAATGGCAGAGAGAGCTCCTCCCCCGGAACTCCCTCCTACTGTACTTCCCCAACCAATGGGAACTCTCCAGGAGTCCCGTAGCAGGCCTAGGTGAACAGCAGGAGTCCAATATCCATATGAATGTAAATCTTAACATAATCATATCATCTCAATGGCTAGCTGGTGTCACCTTTCAACCAAAAATGCCATGCATCATATACTTGGCTCTTAGCATGTTACCATCCCTAAATTTCTGTAAGCCAGCACAGAGTCATTAAGTGACATGCTCTCGATCACAGGACTAGAAAGCAGCAGGGTTAAGGTGGAACTGCCCCAGCCTGGCTCTAACCACTAGGCAGCTTGCAAATATTGAAGACAACACTTGACACAGAATTAAACACACAGTAAAGGTTAGCTACTATTGTTATCATCATGATCACCCATTTTCAGGAGATGGAATTGAGGCTTAGGCCAGGAAACTCCCCTGGCCTCCAGTCAGTAGACAGCAACCCGGGGATCCAAACTCAGGTCTAATCCTCCTGTTCTCTCCACTTCTCTAAGCTGTGGTGGGTCCCAGGATCCAGCCCTGAGCCTGTGGGAGGAGCCCAGCCCTGGATTCTGAAGCATCTTCCCACAGCCCTGCTGCTCCCTCAGGGTGTGCCGTGGCCTGAGGGCAATGGAGGCCAATCCCCTTCTCTGGCCTGTTCCTGCAGGTTCACTCTGAGCCTGAGGGATGAGGCCTCCCGCACTCCTGTGATGCTCAGGGCGTCCTTCACAGACAGAACGCTGGCCTGGGTCTCACCCTGGGGATGCAAGAAGCTCATCTCAGCCCCCTTCCCTTTTTACCCCCAGCGGTTCTTCGAGGTGGGTCTGATCCAAAGTGGTCGGAGACTGGGGCATGTCCTGGCAGGGTAGATGTCATGGGGCCAGGAAGCCAGGCTGGCCCAGCAGAGGGTACATCTAGGCATTGGCCCTCAGCCCTCCACACTGATGCCGAGGTTCCTGTGCCCAGAAACTCTGGCATAATGAATGCAGGTGGGGCCCAGCTTCCTTTTGTTCAAAAGCTCTCCTAATGATTCCAACATGCGGCCAGAGTGGAAAACCGCTTCATGAAGCAAGCCCAGTTGTAGAAGGCCAACTAGGCCCAGGGTCAGTTAAGAGCTCTGTGGAAGGCCACAGTGCACTGGTGACAATCTAGGCCTTCCTCTAAGGGAAGAGGGTCTTGATGGGCAGCAAGGCAGGCAGGAAGGGAGGGTCTGCCTGGAGTCCCACACCCACTCAGGCCCTCCTCACCAGGTGCTGCTCCTGTGCCAGGAGGGAGGGCTGAAGCTGGCACTCAATGGACAGCCGCTGGGGTCCACCAACCTGGACCAGCAGACCCTGGAGAGGCTGCGGGAGGTCCGCATCAGTGGAAGCATCCAGCTCTACTGTGTCCATTACAAAGGAGGATTCCAAAGGGACCCCGGCCAGAGAGAGGATGGCCAGTCCACTCCCAGGGCCTGTGGTGGGGCCCCACTCTGCTGCCTTCATTAAACTGTCCTCCTGTCACCATCGTGTCAGGCCTGGCTCACTTCCGGGTCACAAGCCTAACTCTGCAGGGGAGCTGGGCCTACAGCAGAGGAGGCACTGGGTGTAAAGGTGGCCTCAACTCTGCTCCTTACACCAGGGGCCCGGATTGGGCTCCATCTTCCTTCAGGGCCTAGAGTCCACTCAGGCGGACAGGTTCTGTGGCCTAACACGAGGACTAAAACACACACTTTAAAGAATTCAGACATTGTTTTCACTCTTATCTAGAGGTTTTGGGGAAGTGGCCCCTCCTCCCCTGGAAGTTCCAGGCCTTGTCTTCGACATCACTCTGCCATGCCCAGGGCACAGGCATTGGTCTGTGGTTGGAGCTCTGCTGCTGCCCTGTCTAGGTTTCAGCCACTGCGAAGCCAAGGAGAGACAAGACGCCCTGATTTCATAAGCCCAGGCCCAGGATTGACGCACACCATCTACTCTCCCACTGCATGGGCTCACAGAGCCTTCGTCCACAGTGACACGTGGCATAGCGGCTCATGATTTTGGCCAAAGTAAGTCACAGGGCCACACTTCAGAGAAGCACACTAACAACCAGCCCAGAAAGGGAGAGAACCCCATGTCTGCCAGTTAGCCACAAGGTGCCATAGCTCCTGAGTACAGTCACGTGCCGCAGGAGCACATGTCAGTCACCTGGGTGCACAATCCACGGAGGTCCCACGAGATTGTCTCCCAGGCTGTGCACATTGTGCTGGACCATCTGGGTTTGTGGAGGACACTCTGTGGTGTTCCCACGATGACAGAATTGCAAACCATGCATTTCTCGGAGCTTGTCCTCATCATTGAGTGACACGTGACTGTATTTAGCAGATTAAATAGAACAGGGGAAAAAAGGAAGGATATAGAGAATTTGAGTCATATAATCAAACAGCTGAGGTGAATACGTACTTTTAAGACTTGGTACCCTACACACAGAGAGCAGTCCTCTCAATATCCTGCCCTGTATCCACTTTCCAAGGCTGACCAGGAATAATCTTAGTACATTCCCCAGAGCAGAGATTCCATAGCAAATATGCCCTGATTATAGTCCTGTAAAACTTGAAATCAATGAGAAAGATAACTGACAAGTGGCCACCTAGAAACTGAGGCACAGGTTTCTGGATAAGGTCCAGGTCAAAGTTGAGAAGATAAAGGGGTGGAAAAGCCAGGGGCAGGCAGATCCCCAGGCCCAAGCAAAGCAGGGAGCGGCAGCTCAGCCCCGCCCAGCCTGCTGAGCTGGGCGCAGAGCCGGTCCTTGGTCCTCATCCCCTTAAAGTAAGCCTTACAACACCATAGGCCTTCCAGATGTTCTCAGCTGTTTTTGACCTTTTAATTCTCCACCAGAATTTTTGGAGTAAACTTGTCAATTTCCACTAAGTTTTTCTTTGTTTGGTTTGGTTTTTCTTTTTGGTTAGAATTGAATTGATTGTGTGGACTTTGGGGACGAGGGGACTCTGCATCTCTACATTGGTTCCTTTCCATCATAAACACAGTGTCTCTCCCAATATATTGAGCTCATCTTTTATATCTTTCAATTAGGTTTTATTTATTTTTTATAAATAATAGTCATTATATTTATGTTCAGGCCCTTTATAGTTTTTTATTAGTACATTATAGTTATTCAGAATCTCGGGGCTCATTCTGACACGATCATAGAAACACGGAACACAATTTGCTCTACTCCACCCCCAGGACTTCCCCTTTCCCTCCTCCCCTCCCTTCCTCTGTTCCCTTTCCTCCACTCAACTTCCTTCTATATATTTATAGATTTTTTTTTCTTTTTAAAATTTGTACTTGGTTGATACTGATACAAAAATGTACCTAATTTATGCATAATTGTCTTATTTCTAGTAAAGTTGCTGGATTATTTTAGTACTTCAAAAAGACAACCATAGGGCTGGGGATGTGGCTCAAGTGGTAGCGCGCTCGCCTGGCATGCGTGCGGCCAGGGTTCGACCCTCAGCACCACATACAAACAAAAGATGTTGTGTCTGCCAAAAACTAAAAAATAAAGAAAGAAAGAAAGAATAAAAAGACAACCATAACACTTGCAAAAAAAAATTGATTTGTGATTTCTTCCTTTTAATCATATCCCACACACCCACAGTCTCCTCCTCCCTTCTCCTTCCTCCTCCTCTCCTAAATGTACTACATTGGCCAGAACTCCCCGACCAATGTTGAATAGAAGGCCTGTTAACCAGTATCCTTGATCTATTCCTGACTTTAGGGAAATATTACTAATATTTCACCATTTAATATGGTGATCATGATAGGTCGGGGATAGAAACAAGTTTTAGGGCAAAACTTTTTGGCTTTTTCTTAGTTCACTAGCAGATTTTTTCCCCATTTTTTTAAAAAATCAAGAATGAGTGTCAAGTTTTATTGGATATCTCCAGCATTTGTTGATATGATCATGTGTGGTTTTTCTTCCTTAATCTGTTAATGATATGAATCATGGTAAGAGGATCAAAGACCTAGATGGAAGACCAGAAGCTTCGTGACTGCTAGAGGAAAACACAGGAGAAACGCTCCAACTACAGGTGCGGGCAAGCACTTCCTGAATAGGACTCCTCTAGGTCCGGAAATAACACCATCAGGCATCACTGGATGCATCAGATTAAACAGCTTCTGCACAACAGAGGAAGCGATGGGGGTGGGATGGGAGCAAGACTCCGCCAGCTGCTCCTCTCACCAAGGATTGCTATCCAGAGAATATAATGAACTCCAAAGACTCAAAAAAGAAAAAAATGATAGTAACCAGTTCAATACACAGGCAGATGAAGTGAACAGACATTTCCATAAAGAAATCCAAAAGGCCAATAATTCCATGAAAAAAAGTCCACCAATTGTAGCCATCAGGGCAATGCAAAGGAAGACCACAGTGAGATTCCATGAGAATGGCAATCAGTCATCAAGAACTCAAACAGTAATAAATGCTGGTGAGGATGTGGGGAAAAAGGAACACTTACACACTGTCAGTGCACCTGTTGGAGAATATTTGGTTTGTTTTCCTTTTGGGGCAATTATGGGTAGAGCTGCTGTCAACATTTGTGGATGACTTTATGTGAAGAAGTTTTCAGTTGTCTATAGTAGACACCTAGTTAGGGTGCGTGGGCTCTCTCTTATCCAGTGAGGTGGTCCACGGAACAGGGTAGAGGTGAGTGTGGCTGCAGAGTCACTATTCAAGACCTCTGGAGACCAAGCAGGAAGCAGGTCTGATTTTACTGTGTAGTTACCATGTGTATATACTCGGGCAATAGCTAAGCAGATTTCAGGCAGCCACCAATGCAATTTATGGCCAACTGTCCTTGCAGCGACAAATCGAGGAGCGGGCTGTGGAGCAAGCACAGGGACTACAACACGTGGCCTCATGCCCAGGGCTGTGCCTATGGGGTAAGTGGTCTGCCACTCACACACCTAGCAAGAGGGGAGTGGTTTGCCACTCAGACACCCTTAATGTATGCCATGTATGCAGTACTCCATGCGCTTGTCCCCACCTTAGGGAATCACTGGTCATGTGGTAAATGTACATTTAACTTTATAGTTTAAAAAAACCTACCAAGCTCTTGTCCAGAGTTGTTCCAGTGTGACTGTCGGATTGTGCATTCCCATCAACAATGTCTGCCATTTCCATTTGTTCCACGTCCTCTCCTGCACTTGATATTGCCAATATTTTTTATTTTAGCCATTGATTATGTCTATAAGGGTATCTCACTGCAGTTTAAACTTGTATTTCCCTATGGTTAAAAATGTTGAGCATCTTTTCTTGTGTTAATCTGCCATCCATTATTCTCTGAGGAGAATTCAATTCTTTCCTCATATTTTAAAATTGAATTGCTCAAAGATCTAAAGAAACATTCTTCAAAAGAAGAAATGCAAATGATTGGCAACATATTAAAGAATGTTCAACATCCCTAGCAATCATGAAGTTAAAAACCAAAAATATGCTGAGATTTCATCTCACCCCAGGTAGAAGGGCAGTCATCAAGAATTCAAATAATGATGATTGACAGTGAGGATGTTGGCGGGGGGCAGGAAGGCACATTTACATGTTGTTGGTGGGACTGCAAACTCTGCAACCACTCTGGAAAGCAATATGGAGATTCCTCAAAAGACTAGGAATGGTACCACCATACAACACAGCCATCCCACTCCTTGGTGTTTATCCTGAAGAACTTAAAACAGTAAACACAGTGATACATGCACACCAATGTTTACAGCAGCACAACCCATGATAAACAAGTTACAGAACAACTGAGATGCCCTTCAATAGATGAATAGATGAATGGATAAAGAAAATGTGGTTTATATTTACACAATGGAGTTCTATTCAGCCATGAAGAAGAATGAAATTATGTCATTTGCTGGTGAAGGGATGGAACTGGAGAACATCATGCTGAATGAAATAGGCCAGACTCAGAAAGTCAACGTTCAAATGGTTTTCTTCATATGCAGGAACTAAAGAGAAAAAAGGGATGAAAAAAAGGCGGCTCTTATGAACACAGTAGAGTAGAAGCAAGGGACACGGGAAGTGTGAGGAGGGGAGGGAAAGACAAAGAACTGAGGAATGAAATCTACCAAATTATACTAGGTGCATGTGTGATCATACCATAATGAATTCTAATGTTTACATGATTATAATGAAGCAATTTAAATAAATAAATAAATAAACTAATGGAAGACCAGGAGAGCAGAGGAAAGAGATCACGGGGAGGGAGGAGGAGGGGAGGGGTTAGTGCTGGGGACTGAACTGGAGAAACGATGTTATGTGCATTTGAGGAAATGTCAAAATGTATGCTAATATGTATAGTGCAGTTAAATATAAAATAAAATAATTGAATTGTTTATTTTCTTGGGATTGACTTTCATGAGATCTGAATATATGATGTTTAAAAGTCTTTTTTCAAATATGTGATTTGTAAAAAGTTTCTCTCCATCTTGGATTATCTTTTCGTTCTCTGGTGTCTTTCATGTGGCAAAAGTTTTTGATTTTGACAAAGTCTAATCCTTTAAGTGTTTCCTTTTGGGCACTTTGCCAGTGTCTGTCTACTAAAGATTTTCTCCCTTGTAGTCTCCTAAAAGACTCATACTTTATATTTCACGTGTAAATTTGTGGTCCATTTTGACTTAGTTGGTGATGAAGACACAGTTTAGGCAGAAGTGTCTGCTTGTGTGGCTGGGTGTGAGCGATTCCAGGAGCGTGGGCTCTGATCCATCCACTAATCTATGCACCTGTCTCCTTGCTAGGACCACTGTCTCGACTCCTCTAGCTTTGGGATAACTTAACGTTGGGTAATATAATCTTCCATCTTTTTATTCTTATTTTTCAAAATTATTTTAACTTCTTGCTACTTTGACTTTCCATATACATTTTAAATCATCTTGTCCAGAACTGTAAATCGTTCTGTGGGGTTTTGTTTGGCATCTCACTGGCTCTGTAAACCAACCTAACAAGAACTGACCTTCCTGTGATGGGTCTTCAGATCCAGGAGGTGACGTGTCTCTTCCTTTACTTAGGTCTTTGCTTTTTTTCAATCAGAATTTTGAATTTTCATTATACATGTGTTGTTGGATTTATAGCTAAGTATTTAATTTTTCAGCTGTTTACAGTTAGCTGAAGGTTTTTGTTGATGACCTTTAATAAGTTGAGGAGGTGAACTTCTAGTTCTAATTGCTGAGATTTGTTTTAGTGCATTAGGTGACACTCCACCAATTATATTTTTAATAGAAAAACAATAGTTTATTATCATTTCATTATTTTATGTAGTCATTAGTCCATTATAACTATGTATACAGCAGGGTTCATTGTGACATATTCATATACATACATGACATAATTCCCCAGTATTTCCCCCCTCCTGTTTTTTTTTTCCCTCTACTTTTCAGGGCTTCTTCTACTTATTTACATATATTTTTATCCATTGATTCTCTAATTTTTTAAAAATCATGAGTGAATGTTGAATTATGTCAAAGGCTTTTTCTGAGTGGATCAAGGACCTAGGAATTAGATCAGAGACTATGCTTATAGAGGGAAAAGTAGGCCCAAATCTTCATCATATCAGATTAGGCCCTGGCTTCTTTAACAAGACTCCTAGAACACAGGAAATAAAATCAAGAATCAATAAATGGGATGAATTCAAACTAAAAAGCTTCTTATCAGCAAAAGAAACAAGCAATTAGGAGAAGAGAAAGCCCACAGTTTGGGAGCAAATTTTTGCCACACGTATGTCAGATAGAGCACTAATCTCCAGGATATATAAAGAACTCAAAAAACTTAACATCAACAACAACAACAAAAAATAATAATAATAAATAAATGGGATAAGGAGCTGAACAGAATACTTTCTTTCTCTCAGAAGAAAATATACAATCCATCAACAAATATATGAAAAAATATTCAACATCTTTAGTAATTAGAGAAATGCAAATCAAAGCTACTCTAAAATTTCATCTCATACCAGTCAGATTACAATTATCAAGAATAAAAATGACAATAAGTGTTGGCAACAATGTGGGCGAAAAGGCACACTCATACATTGCTGGTGGGAGTGCAAATACTCTGGGAAGTAGTATGAAGATTCCTAACAAAACTTGGAATGGAACCACCATTTGACTCAGCTATCCCACTCCTCAGTCTATACTCAAAGGACTTAAGAACAGCATACTACAGTGACGCAGCCAATTTAATGTTTATAGCAGCTCAATTCATAAAAACTGTGGAACCAACCTAGATGCCCTTCAATAGATGAATGGATAAAGAAACTGTGGTATATATACTCATTGGAATATTACTCAGCATTAAAAGAGAATAAAATTATGCATTTGCAGATAAATGGATGGAGATGGAGAATATCATGCTAAGTGAAGTAAACTAATCCCCAAAACCAAAGGCTGAATGTTCCCTCTGATAAGAGGATGCTGATCCGTAATGGTAGGGGGGTGGTGAGAAAAATGGAGGAACTGTGATTGGGCAAAGTGGGGGGGAGAAAAGGAGGCATGGGAGCAGGAAAGATGGTGGAATGAGATGGAATCATTACTTGAGGTGCATGTATGACTGTACATGTGGTGAGACCTACATCGTGTAACCAGAGAAATGAAGAGTTGTGCTGCAATTGGGTACAATGAATCAAAATGCATTCTGCTGTCATGTATACCTAATTAGAATAAATAAATAAATTATTAAAAAGAATTTAACGGAAAGAACACCTGGGTCAGAAAGGAAAGGGAAATTAAAACAGCTAATTGCTTTGCCTATTTCAAAATAACATTTTTTAGAAAAGAAAAGAAAATTGCTTTTTCTACATCAGTTTATATGAGCATATGACTTTTGTCCCTTACACTGTTAATATGGTATATTGAATATTTGATTTTTCATGATCAAATCCCTTGTGTTCCTGGGATACACTCCACAGGGTCCTGGTGTGGTGTTATTTTGAAAAGAGCTGAGTTAGATCTGCTTTTTTTTTTTTTTTTTTTTGAAGATTTTTACATCTGTGTTCACAAGAGATGTTGATCTCTGGTTTTACTTTTTAATACTCAGTTTTCAGATTGGAATCTATAAATGGATGAGATGAAGGGTTCCCTTCTCTGTTTCCTGAGAAGATAACATGGAATGGGACTGTTCCCTCCTCGTTTGGCTGGGACAACCATCTAAACCTGGATCTTTCTTTTGGAGCAGCTACAGACTAAAAATGCACCCCAGGCAATACTTGCAGAACTATGTAGAGTATCTATTTCACTTAGAACTATTTTGGTCATTGGTGATTTCTAAGAAATTAGTCCATTTAATCCCAGTTCTTGAATTTTAATTATGATATTATTTTATTCTCATTTAATATCTGCCAGACCTTTTCTGGAAAGCCCCTCTTTCACTCTGAATATTGCTAATCTGTGTCATTTTCCTTTTTGCCTCTGTCAGTCTCACTAGAGGGTTATTGAATGTTCTTTTAGAAGAACCAGCTTTTGGCATTACAGAATTTCTCTGTTGTTTTCTGTTGCTCACTTTATGGATTTCTGCTCTTAGCTTCATTGTCCCCTTCCTTCTGACCTGTTTTGCACTTACTTATTCTTTTCTAATTTCTTCAGTTGGAAACTCAGTACAATGATTTTCGATTTTCTTCTCTTCTAAAATACGCATTTTGTTCTAAAAAGTTCCTTCTCAGTACTTCACTAGCTATAACTCACAAATGCTGATACTCTGTATTGTGATTTGGGGTCATTTACAAATATTTTCAATGTCCATGGAGACTTCTTATTTGACACAGGGGTTATTTTGAAGTGTGGTATTCAATAGCAAGTGTTGGAGATCGTTCTTATATTCTTCTGTTATGGAGTTCTAGCTTAATCTTATCTTTGTGAGAAAGTATATGTTGGATGATTATAATTTTTTAATTTGTAAGTTTTGGGGTTTTTTTTTTATCCCATTACCTAGAACAAGAATGTTCTTGGGCACTAGAAAGGAGCGTGTGCTCTGCTGTTGTGGGTGAAGTGTTCAGTGAATGTCAGTTAGGTCCAAGGACTCGGTGGTTTTGCTCCATTCTACTAGGTCCTCAATTGGTTTCCTCCCGTGGGCTGCATCAGTTATACAACAGGAAATTCAGGTCTCCAATTGCAGTTTCAGTTCTCAATCTTTTTGACTGCACCTGTTTTGAAACTGTGAATGCCTACACACTTGGGATTATATTTTATGCACAATGATTTAACATACCAGGCCAGAGACAGGCATTCCTAGAAAGACATACTTACAAGGTTGGCTTTTAGCTGAGTCTGGGAACTGCGTGGGGAACAGTTGCCTGCATTAGTATAAACCTGGCCCTAAGGGGTCAGAATGACTCACTGCTCCTAAACCCTCTGTATGAGCAATGGTCTACGCTGAACACTGCCTGCCTTCTGGGAGTCCAGAGCTTCAGTATGTGTCAGGCAGAGAGGAACTAACCACACAACTCTCCCTGGACTAAAACCATAGATATCTACACCCAGGATGTTCTTGGGTAGAAAACCCTCCACACGTGTTATCACAACTCACTGATGTGGAGTTAAGGGATCCTCAACTGTTTGAATGCACTGAAGAGGCTCCTGGAAGCTCTCACCTGGCTTCCTCAGGATATCTCCCCACGGGCCTTTACCTCCTGCGATTCTTGCTCTGTGTCCTTTGCCTAAATAAATCTTAGCTCTGGGTACAACCATATCACCACAACAGAAAGAAGAAGGGTGAACTCTTTCCTTGTGGAGCTGCAGGGGTTGGGGCTCAGAGAGGTGGAGTGATGTGCTCAGGTCACTTATGTGCAGAGGCTGAGCTGGACCCTCCCCTGCCTGTAGCCCTCATGAGTCACCCCAGGACCTCCCTCTGCTCCTCGTTCCCCGCCTCTGTCCTCACTCTCAGCACTCCACCCAGGGCACCTCAGCATCACGAATCAATTCTTTTTCTATTCCTCTTCCCTCTTCAGGTCTGATCTCATGGATGAGCTCTCCCTCCCCAACCCTTATTCTAGGCTCCCCAATACCAAAAGAGGGGTCATCCTAAGTCCTCCCACTGCCCTACATTTCCTCCCTCAGCCCCATGGCCCACACTGTTGCCACTTCCAATCCCAAATTTCAGTCCCTTCAGACCCCAGGAGACTCTCCCGTTTCATTTCCTCCTCCACCTCCTGTCTACTAACTTAATCAGGGCAGTTCCCTTCCTGCTTCTCTGACCCCATAGCCTCCTGCCTGCTTCCCCACCTCCTGTCCCTGCTGCCCCATACCCAGTCCCCAGACCACATGCCCTTCCTCACCAACACTTCCTCCCTCCCTCCCCTCCCTGGGCTCTGCCCCCAGGTCCACCCAGGGCCTCGACCTCCACTCACCTACTGCTCCCTCTGGCCTCTGCTCTTCTGCACTCCTGGGTCTCCCTGCCCTAACCCCCTCCCCATGCCCACTCCCCCTCTTCCCATTCCCATCCACACCCCTTCCCACCAGGTGCCTCACTGCCCTCTGGCTCAACTGGCCCTCTCGGGGACCCAGGTTACAGAGCCCATCATGCAAGGAACAGGATGGGCCACAATTCCCTGTGCCTGTCTGAGCTCCCTCCAGCCTCAGGAGAAAAACTCCTGGGGGCTTGCCCTCCCTCCCTGCATCTCCAAGATCCATCTCGGGGCCTGACTTGGACTTGAGCAGAGCCAGGCCTCTGTCCACCTCCTCCTGCACCCCAGCCTGGGGCAGCCTGTCCATCAAGCCACAGCAAGACTGAGACAGCAGGAGGGAGTTTCCCTACCATCCTGAGTTGCCCAAGGTCATGGCCAGGGCACTGTGAGCAGAAAGGAGCTGAGCTCTGAGGTTGAGCCTCTGCCTCCATGAGGACACAGGGCAGGAGTTTTCCTGGGGACAGGGCTACACAACACCCACAACTTCCTTTTTCCGAATTATAAAACATTCCTTCCAGGAACTGTTCCATTTCTTATAATTATAAGAACCTGGCTTTTTCCTTTTCTAATTCCCATGGTAGGGCTGAACTCAATCCTGCTTAGAACTTCTCTAACAGAAAGTCACGGTTTCTGAGACTAAACACTGTGGACCACAGGGTGAGGCAAGGGTCACCTTGAACTAGGAGGAAAAGACTATGGAAGGAAGAAGAGGGACAGAGGTGTTCTCTGGGGCTTGGAGAGACCCAAACTCTCCTCACAGAGAGGCAGGCAAGGAAGAAGCTCACCAGCCAGAAGCCCAGAATGCAGGCTGAGTGTGGACGGAGTGTGAGCCCAGCCCCCAAGGCCCAGATACACGCCTTCTACAGCAGGGACCTGTCTCCCTTCACACGCCACTCTCAGTGCCTCCCCTCCCCAGCCCAAGACCCATACTCAAGCCCCATGGACACAGAAAAGAGATGTGCACTTGAAAATTGTCTCCCATGGAAAATCGACTTCCATATCATAGTGGAATTTTCACAGGCGTTCAAAATCCAAGCTAGCACACTGACACAGTGGTGCACAGGGGTCATTCCAGTAATTTAAGAGGCTGAGTCAGGAGGATCTCAAGTTTGAGGCCAGCCTTGGCAACTCAGCAGGACCCTGTCTCAAAATAATAAAAACTACAAAGTGCTAGGTCTGCACCTCATTGGTACAGTGTCCTAGTGTTCCTGGAAGGCTGGGCCTGTGCTCTGACTCTGCCCCATTCTCTGCCCAGCGGGGGCACACTGGTCCGCCGGCCTGCTCAGAGCTACAGGCAGCATTGGGGACAGGCAGCATTCCAGCTGGGCCCACCTTGGTTGCTGACTCCTCTCATGTGACTCCTGGTCCTGAGTTTCTGACATTGAGCACATTGGATTAGCTGAAGAGCTACAAGTACTAGCACGAGGACTGTGACCTTTCTTTTGCCTTCACCCTGCACACTATAGAGATCGTCCCTGTGCCCACCTCACCTGCCATCCCTTCAAGTCCTCCTGCTTAGAAAATGGAGCTGTGATATCATTAAAAGTGGCTGGCACCCAGGGCTGGACTTATGGCTCAGGGGTAGAATGTTTGCCTGGCATGTGTGAGGCTCTGGGATTGATCCTCAGCACTGCATATGGATAAATTAATTAATTTAAGATCCATTGACAATTAAAAAAATGTTTAAAAAAAATCCCAAAGTGGCTGGCACTGATGGGCCAAGTGAGATCACCTAGTCAGTCACCCAAAAATGTCCAGTGTGGCCAAGAGGAGCCAGCCCACATGACTCTGGCCAATTTGTATGTGAGGGAATTAGCCGAGCCCACCCCTGCTCTTTCCCTCCGGAATGAGGATGGGGAAGACCTTGAGGAGCGTCCCTCTGCAACCCCAAGGACATTGGCCTGGAGGGGCTGAGAGAGGCCACATATCCACAGGAACAGTGTAGGCTGCAGGAGTAGCAGGTCTGCAGTGACACTGTGGATTCTGAACACGGAGTCTCCCAGTTTTGGTTCCAGCCCCCGGTGTGCTCACCCCACAGCTCTGTTTTCCCGAGAGCCCGAAGAGAGCATCGGGCTGGTCCTTGCTTCCTCCCCAAGCCTCACAATGTGTATGCTGAGCTTGTAGTGGCACCCTCTTTCTCCACAGAAAGGTCTTAACTGGGCTTCTCCAGAAATCTTCACCATGGCTGATTTTAAGACTGTCAGCAAAAGAGTCTCTGCAAAAGAGTTCAATGTCTATAAACTCCCTATTTTCATGTCGCCCTGTTTTACTTGGCCACTGGCCGAGAAGATACCAGCACTCCAGGTGCTGGTTATTCTCTTACTAGTTTTTCACAAACATATCCAGTATAGTACTTTGAAGAAATGTGCAAACAAGGCCTCTGGCCTTGGGCTGAGCTTCACAGAGATGTCTACATTTTTAAGATAAGTTACTAATTGGGCTCCATGGTAACAGCTGGCAGGGGGAGGAAAGAAAGGGGAGAAGAAGCTCTCCCCCTCTCAGTCACTGTCCTTGAAGGGTTAACTTGCCCAGAACAGTGAAAGAAAAAGCTGCTTCTATGTGAACTTCTGCAGACTGTGAACTTCTGAGCCCCTCCCCTTACATGCTGGGTATAAAACTCTGAAACTCTCTGAACTTGGCATTCAGGGAATTGATTGATTACAGCAATAGCTGTGCCCTCTCAACCTGGCTGCAGCCAAATAAAACTGTTTCCTTTCTCTTCGGTGCTTTGCCTCTTTTGTCCCTACAACAAGCTGCCCCCAGTCCCTCCCACCCCTTGCTGTCTGGACTGCCCAGGATGTGACGTGGATAAATGGGTGTCAGAAGAGAGACACTAATTTGGGGCTTGGGTGGGGTAGCACACTGGTGTCTCAAAGCAGCAGCCTCTTCACACCAGGTAGTAAGGGTTTGGGTTTCCTGTTGGGCTACAATGAATGCACTTCTGACCTGGGGGTGAGAGGAAGGGTCGGGTTTTTTCCATTTTTCTGGCTGCGCAGGCTCCCTGGGTTTTAAGGATGTGGGAATGTGTGTCTGGTAGTCTGTTTCTGGTGGTGTAATTGGTTTTGAAGTGTGATTGGTCAAAAGGTTTGCCTGTTTTGGAGATGTTCCTTCTACTTGGGGATTTTGGAATGTTCCCCTGACCAGAGATTTTACCAAATCTTTCTGAATGCACACTGAGCTCTGCTCTCTCTCCCCACCGGCTGATTTCCATATCTAACTGTCTCTGGACATGTGCCCTGCACTTTTTCGAAGATTAAAATTTTTATGTGAACTTTGATCTACATTTCCACTAGTTGAAGGCTTGGATAGGTGGAATTAAGGAAAAATAAACTCAAAGCGAAAAGAAGTCTGGACATCCAGCCAGCAACACACCACACTTGTGGACAGAAGAATGACTTTGGTAAGTCTCCAGAAAGGGTTTTAAAGCTTTCATTTTAAAAGCAATAGTGACAGTCTTTTAGCAGGGGCAGAGGGCTGCAGGTCTGGGGCTCTCGCACAGCAGGAAAGGAACCCTGGTTTGGGTCCAAGAGCCCTGAGGCTTCCCTGCCTCAGCTGCTGTGTGGGGTTTGGTCTCCTGAGTGCTGCCCCCCCCCACCTCACTGAAGGCTTTTGTTTACCCAAACCAGGTCCAGAAACACCTTGTGAAGGAGGAAATCCAGAGTGAGATTCCAGTTTAAGATCAGAGTGGGGAGTGTCCAAAGTTGGAGGGGGGTTTAGATTCCAAAGCCTTTAGTTCTGTTTTTATTTTAATTAATTCCACAATAATATGTGAAAGTATTTCCCTTGTTTAAGAAACCAAAAGCAGAAAGGGGCCAGAGGGTGGGAGGAGGGGAGAGAAGGGGGAAGTGTTAGGGAGTGATATCGGCCAACATAATTGCTATATGGGGTGCATGTGTATAGGCAACAAAACCCTCATCATTATGTTCAAGTGTAATGGACTAATAAGAACATGTGGAAAGAGAATTTTTAAAATTTTAAAAATAAAGAAACTGAAAGTAAAGTCGAAGCCATGAGCATGAAGGACGGCAGCCCTTCTCCCAGGCTCCCTGCACTCTCTCCTTCCCCACAAGCAGCTTGGGGTGCACTCTGCCAGACCTGTTTCTATGCAAATGTACACAGCTACCTTATAAGTGTTGTTTTATAGCTTTAGGTTTTGTTGTAGTTTTTCTACAATTAATTAAATATCTTTATTGATTCATGCTTTCTAGAAAATATTTTAATTATATGATCAAAGGCCAATACTTTCCTAAGCCATTTTTCCCACCAAATATAATAATGTATATTTTTACAACTAATCAATTTGTAACAGCTGTGATCCCCAAACCTTTGTTTTCCCCCAAACGCTTCTTAACAAGATAAGATCAGAGTTGCAAACAGACCATAAGTAGCAATAAAAAAAATCTAAACAGGCAAAGCCTTACTCCCATTGACCCAATTATCACCACTCAGTTGGACCCAGCTTTTAGGCTTTGTTCAACAGCCCTACACCAAGGTGTCCCAGGGATGTTCTCAGCATCACAAGTGCAGCTGCTGACGTTCTGGTGCCGCAAACGACCACAAAGGCGCCGAGGGGAGACCTTGCCCATTCCATTTCATTCTTGGACAGAGTTCTCTTCTGCACTTTCTCCATCATTTTCATCTTTTTCTTACAAGAATCTTGACTGTTGATATCAATAAAATAAAAAAATAAGAGTTTTTCTTTTTCATTCTCTCTCCTATTTTTTCCTTCTTCATTAAAGCTTTCATTATCTTCAGTGGAACTTTTTGTTTCTTGATTGTCGAACTTTTCAAATACTTTTCCACTTTGGCCTTTCTTTGATACAAACTTATCGGATATTCCTAGTGCCTTTCGGGTGTTAGAATAATGCTTTTCTGCTGCCATTCTTGCAATTTTCTGAGCAACTCCAACAGTAGTGGCCTCTACTTAAGTTTTTCTTCTCTCTCTTGTACATCTCGTCGGTATTCTCATCCTTTCCTTTTCACTCTTTCCTATGGCTGTTCCCATCCTCTGGAAGACACTGTGGCCCGGGAAGGGGGCGGCTACAAGGCATGGTCTTTGCACTTGCACTTCTTCCTGATGTCTTATGCCATGGAGACTGATAAGGCCATGTGTTTCCGATTTTCTTCATCTGCTCTAATGTCCGTCAAAATGGTTTCTCTTTCAGCAGATGCCCTTGAGGATGTGCAAAGATCAGGGGGTTTACTGACAGTTAAGAGTTTTGGACACTTGGGTTCTGAGAAGCCTTTCTTATATGTCTCAGGAAGGTCTTCAACCTCATGAAAGTGGCTTTGAGTTTACACCTTAACCTTCCAGCCTATTCGGGACCCTTAGAATGCCTGCAAGCTGGCTTATAGGGCACAGGGGACGCCTTGGCTGCATCTTAATGTTTCTATAGCACCCTTCTTCTTTTATCTTGTCACTGGTAGTTGAATCATAAGTAGACCGAGGTATGGGTCTAGTTTAAATGGATTTTCTTTTTCTTTTTAGATCTAAAAAAGTCTCTCAGCTGCTTTTTCCAGGCTGTTTGCAATAAACTTGCAATAAACTTAAATGGCTTTTGTGAGTTCAGAAGAGCTTCTTTGTTTTCCTCCTTCCTAGACCTCCTCCATTCTTCTTTTAGCTTGGCCATATCGTGAGAAAGGAGGAGAAGGACACGTACAGGAACTGGGGTGGCTCAGAGTTTCTTCCTACTTTCCGAATCTGCTTCTTGTTTTTTGTTTGTTTGTTTGTTTGTTTGTTTGTTTTTGAGCAGTTGATGTGCCATTTCAATATTTGATGGATCTCGATATCATGGCCTCTTCTTTTTTCTTCTGTTCTCTACTCATCATCTGAAAAGGCACAGGTACTGTATCCTAGGAACCCATTCTTTCTTTTTCTTCCTTGTTTTTTTCATTTCCTTGGAAGTCAACATCTTCATACTGAATAGAATCTTTAACACAAAATTCTGTCCTTAGCATAGTTCATCATTGTGTATCTTTCTAGATTGGGCATGTCCTCCTGAAAGGAAGAAGTATGCAAGGAGGATGCTCAGCCTAAGTCAGGCTCTGAAGGTGTCCTCGTTAATGGAGCAGGTAGACGGGAGTTCTTTTCTCATGTAGAGCTGGAAGAGACACGAGGAGCATCTTCCTTGGCAATCACTGGCTGAACTTCCTTTAAATTTATCTTGATACATTTTTTTCCCTAATTTTGCCATAGTTTCTAGCTTCATCTCTCCTAGCTTCCTGAAATACTCTTCATTAGAGTGGTAAATATCAGAAAAGTGCACAGTGTCCTCATGGTTCACACGCTCATCCACTCCAGAAAAGTTGGTGTTAAAATCAGCTGACACCTGCACGGACCACAACACCTTCTCCTCCTCTTCCTCCTCCAATACCAACACCACTGCTGCCGCCAGGGCCCCTAGGGGTCTTTGTGTTCCCACTGGGCGACCCACGTTCCAGTGTTGGGAGCTACCAGCATGTGGAAACTGGAGGCCCCTATCCCAAATCTCAGTGCTATGGCCATCACCTGCCTCCGAGGCCTGAGCGTCACAGCTGGTCCCCCTCGGGTTTATTGTGGTTTTTAATTGATTCCCTGAGTACAGTTCATCTAAGACATACTTCAATCTTCCCCTTTACTTAATTGTGTTTACTAGAACCAGTTTGATGCATTTCACTACATGTGTGATTATATATCTATCTATCTATCTATGTATTTATTTTCAGTGCAAGGGATTAAGACCAGGACCTTGTGCAAGCTAGGCAAGTGCTCTACCACGGAGCCTTTTTTAATCTTCATTATGAGGCCAGGTCTCTCTAGGTGGCCCAAGCTGGCCTAAAACATGTGATGCTCCTGCATGGCCTCCCAAGTCACTGGATTACAGGCATGCCTGACCATTGATGGCAGGTATTACCTTTCTGAATAATAAAATTAACCAACTTTTGGTCAAGCTGACTACTGATCCTTGGTGCCAAGGACTTGAACTCCCAGGAGATCTCCCACCACCTCCAGGCAGCTGCACCCTCACCTGTCTCTGCAGCAGCTCAGCTCCCTGGCAGGGTGAACTGGGCCAGAGGCTGGGCTCAGCTGAGTTTGGGGAGGACAGCTGGTTGCCTCAGAGTGTCCCAGAAATACAACTCACTCGTGTGAACTTCAGAAGAGATCCCCTCCCCCTCTGACTCCCAACCACATCCTGTCTTTCTTTTTCTTGATTTTTGCTTAGAGCCCAGACTCCAGCTGCCCCAACTTGTCTGGGATCTTCTGGGATTGTTCAGGCATAAATGTTGGAAACCCTGAGATCTCGGTTTCCTCTGGCTCTTCTGCTCTCTAGGCAAGTCACCTAACCATCCTGGGACCCATTCTCCTCAACTGTCCAGGAGGGTGACTGTAGTTCTTACTTGAAGGAGTGGTAGACAGTGGGGTGCAAGTGTTCTGCAGTGTTTGGCAGGTTAGGCTCTGTACGTGGGCTCTCTGTAACTCAAAAGCATCACTGAGGCCTGGGCATATGGCTGGTGGCCCTTAATGAGTCATTATAGACCTTCTTGGGAATCTTATCATCGTTTTCTCATAGAAATATTCTCTGTGCATAAAATGTGCTCTCTGCAGCTGGAGCCCAGAGGCTCCATCACTGCCCCACATTTCCATACTGTAGAACCACTAGTACCTCAAAGACAATCTCTGACCCGAAGTCCTTTAGAGCTTTCCAGGCTAGCAAGCATATGGTAAATGAAAAGAAGAGGCTCAACCTGTGTGGGATTCCTACAAGTGATGAGGACAGGGATTCTGTAGGCCTGGGCTGGGGCTTCTTGCAGGTCAGGTTCTAGAACATTCCATAAAAAGGCCCCCTCAAACTGTGTCTGCTTTTTCGGTTGCAGGATGGAAAACAACCAAAACTTGGAGACCTAATTGAAATTTCTCGATACTGCTATCAGCATTGGGCCATCTATGTGGGAAATGGCTATGTGGTCCATCTGGCTCCACCAAGTAAGCCTGGTTTCTCTATTGAACACAAGGGCTGAGATCGAAGAGTACGAGCACAGCCACAGTTATGTGCTGGTCCTCACACTGGCTGGCACAGCAGGCACTCAGTCAGCATTTACTGAAGGAATCATGCTCCTTCCCTCTGGCAGTATCTACTGCTAGTCCTACTTATCAGTGAGCTCAGGGAGAGAATAGTGACCATTTTTTCATTCTACAGTGGAGTTCAGTCCCATGTGAACCTCTTTGGCTAATAGCATCCCTCCAAATGTTCAGTACACTGTGTATGTAGAGTTCTGCAAGGTCAAACAATAATAGAAAGAATTAATGCTTCCAAGAGTTTATACCTGACTGCAGAGTGCAATGGACAGGTGTGGGGCTCCAACCTCCCCAGGGCCAGCCTGGAATCCTGCTCCTCTGCCTCCTGACTGTGGGACCTGAGTGTGTGGCTTCACCTCAGTCAGTTGAGCTCCACTTCAGAAGAGCAGGGATAGGAATTCCTGTCTCCCAGGCCATGAGGGAGAGAAATGAAGAAGGGCAGAGAGAGCCTGTGCAGGGCCTGGCCAGGTGTGGGCCTCCTCCCTGTCTGTCCCAGCATCATGGCTTTAAGGGACACGCGGACATGCTGGAAACCCCACTTACCTGCACACAGAGGAACATTGTCCAGTCCTTCAAGTCACTAGTAGAGCTGGTGTGCACATGCACCTGTGTGCACATAAGGAAGTCAGTCGAGTGAGAGACATTGAGACCTTCTGTGGCACCTACAGCAGCTCACAAACTCAGAGACTTTGAACAGAAAATGACAAAGAGCTCAGCTCACAGCAGTGCTCAAACTCAGTTGTTAAAGCATCATTGAGGGAGTGCATTTGTCCCTGAGCCTGGCCACTAGGAACCTGCCCCCCTTAGGCTGTGCTGCTGCGGGTGCTCCCTGGTTGGTGTCCAACCCCTGGGACAGCAGCAAGGTCCTGCTCACAGCTGGAGAGGGAGGTCTGTCTGGGTTAGAGCTGGCTCTGGGGAAATCAGGACAGTGTCCAGTTAGGTCTGCATGAGGTGGGCCCTTTGTTCTTGTTGGTTTGTTTTGTTTGGCTGAAGCCCTGGGGATTGAACCCAGGGTGCTCTAACCATGAGCTGTACCCCAGCCCTTTTAAGATTTTATTTTGAGTCAGGGTCTCACTGAGTTGCTCGGGCTGGCCGCAGACTCACATCCTTGTGCTTCAGTCTCCTGAGTGTCTGAGATTACAGGCAGGTGCCCCACTGTTGAGAGTCATAACCAAGTCAAGATGGCCCCTGGCAGTTTGCCAGAAGGAGTGGTTTGAGAAATAACACCAGGGAGCCATTAAGATGATGTTAATTAAGTTAAGCTGTGTATAATTATTAAAATGAAGTAACGCCAGCTAGCCATTGAGATGATAGAGGTTCCTTATTGGCTAATTGCTGTATCTAGATGATGTTAATTGAATTAAGCTGTGTATAATTGTTAAGATGATGAGGATTGCTGTATCTGGATGATGTTAATTGAAACATGCTGTGTATAATCAGTTATGTGTATATATACCTTTGCTGTCCCATAATAAAACGGCTCCCGCTGTATCAACCTTCACAAGTTGCTTGTCACCCCCCAGTTATTTTGCCCAGCCAGACTGTGGCACCCCACACCATGCCTAGCTATGGTTTTGGTCTACATTCAATCTGTGGCCTCATTCACATTTCTGTTTAACAATTCCCTCCGTTGGTCAATCTGTCAGTTGGACCAGAAATGGAACTAATCCCCAAGATTATACTTCGTCTCCCGATGTTTGTCCTTCAGGGGATGCCCTAGATGGTAAACCAGGACTCCGCAGATACTTCACATTGTTTTTGTGAATACAGTTTTGGTGGCTTAGTGCTCATAGAGGTCATCTTAAGAGCACGTGGCTGCTGACAAAGTTCATGTCTCTTGAGGATACGCCACATGTAGGGAATGTTGTTAGTGCAACAAGGTGGAGAATAATACCAAGGGCCTGGAGAACATTCCAGAGCCAGGTCTCTAGGAGCCCAGAGTTAACCAATTGATTTGGGAGGTGGGTCCACTGATCACATCTCCTTGGTCACATGATGTACCTGGATCCATCCTTTAGATCTTTAAGATTCTGGGCTACAAACCTGGGTTTATTATCTTAGAAGCAGCATTTTCCCCAATAAGTGTTCCATTCCTTCCTGTTGAGCAGTTAGGCTACCCAGGACCCTTTCATTATGGAGTATGGAAGCTAAACTGCTTATGTCAGGCTGTCTTCCTTAAAGAGAATTTATGTACAGGTAGAACTTTTTCCAGGCCTTGTAGAAATATTGTTCATGGATTGTTCAAATTCAGAAACTCCCACTTAAGGGGAGAGTGTGCTAACAAAAATAACATCCAGAGTTTCTCTTCATGATCAGCTTTGGAAGTTTCTTGAAAAGATCACTTACGGAGGAATATTTTATGCATAATGATCTCAAGGTGAGAATTTGTTGGTCATTCCAAAGTCATATGCTGTTATTGGGGGTGAGAGATATCCCAGGCTGCAGCATCCAGATCCTTAGCATTGGAAATCTTTGTATATCTTATTACCACAAATAAAGAATAGTCCAATATGAAAGAGACAGAGAGAGAGAGTGTGTGTGTTTCCAGGTAGATTTCATTACTCACCACCAAGTGTATTAGGAATATCGTGATTAATCTTGGCATCTTGGCATTGGCACAATGCCAGCTTAAATGACATTGCTTTAAACCAGGTAAAAGCATAAGGCATTTTTACAAATGTGATAAAAATCTTGACAAGTTTTACCTCAATTAAATATGATTTATTCATTCTCCAGATATGCCCTGAATATTGGTCTTACCGTGTACACAGAAACACTACTACAGAAACACTCCATGTACTCACAGAGTTTCCATTAATTTCAACTATGGTTTCCATGAGTTTCTGAATAGTATATTGGAAGGTTTCATTTTCACTTTCTAATTTTATTTCTGAGTCATTCAACACTGGATTCCCCTATCTGCCATTATGAATCATATGAAAGGAATTAACAATAGAGTAAATCAAGGATCTACCAAGTCAGGTCCCATGACATTAAGATTTCCCAGATATAGGGGGAAGCAATACAGACATAATAGCTGTCCAGAGACACACCTGGGTGGATGGCTGCTTACCAGCGCCGCTCCAGCTGGGAAGGAGCACTTGTTGAAGACGCTGTCCAGGGGAGGAGGACAAAACTTCCTGAAAACCACTTCTCTCCCAATGTGCAGTGAGGCTGTCTTGATTGGGGACAGCTCTGAGACACTGTGGCCCTGCCCAGGCCTGAGTCCACTGTTTCCACAGGTGAAGTGGCAGGAGCTGGCATGAGCAGCATCATGTCCATCGTGGCTGACAGAGCCATAGTGAAGAAGGAGCTGCTGTCCGTGGTGGCCGGAGGAGACAAGTACCGGGTCAATAACAAGCACGATGACAAGTATGACCCACTGCCATCCAACAAAATTGTCAAGCAGGCAGAGAAAATGGTGGGGAAGGAAGTCCCTTATTCAGTGACAAGTGACAACTGTGAGCACTTTGTGAACACACTGCGCTATGGAGTTTCCCGCAGTGACCAGGTGTGTCCTCAGCCTGTGTCCCCTTCCCTGAGACCAGTCCATTCCCAGCTGACAGGGGCTGGGCACCTGCTGAGGGCTGGCAGTGCAACCTGACTTGGAGATTGCCCATGAGAAAGGGTCAGGGAAGCTGGCAGAGTGAGCAGTTGAGTCCAGGAGAAGGGGACCCTGGTCATGTTGGGCTCATTTTTTCTGCACAAGGTCAACAGGAAACACTTCAGTTTTCTTGAGCCACCTGGTCCCTCTCCTTACTCTGCCAGGGTCACTCTGTAGCCTGAGAGCAGCCATTGACACACATGAGGCTATTATCTTCCAATAAAACTTGATTTCTTTTCAATTATTCATTTTTGTAGAAACACATGACAGGCTAGATTTGACCAATTGGATATAGTTTTACAAGTCTTCATAAAAGAACTCAAGTGCTGAGGCTGTAAGTAGCTCAGTGGCAGAACACATGCCTGATGTGCATGCGACCCTGAGTTCTATTACCAACACCCCCTCCCAAAAAAAAAAAGACATTTTGTTGGACATTTTATTTGAAAATCAAACATTTCCAAAATCATGAATGTGGAAGATATGTACAGAATGGAATTTTTTTGCATTTTACATCTGTGATTCCAGCATAGATTTTCTTGAAAACCTTGGTGTTTCACAATTAGTTTATTTAATGACCGAATAATGCCTTTGATATAATTTCAATTGTCAAGCCAGGTGTCATTGTAAAAGTGTCAGTCAAATCAGATAATTTTTCTAGCCAGAAACTGATAGATTGCCAGGCACATTGGTGCACACCTGTAATCCCAGAAGCTCAGGAGGATGAGGAAGGAGGATCACAAACTCAGAGCC
The DNA here is from genome assembly GCF_047511675.1 of Marmota flaviventris. Classification (NCBI taxonomy): domain Eukaryota; kingdom Metazoa; phylum Chordata; class Mammalia; order Rodentia; family Sciuridae; genus Marmota; species Marmota flaviventris. The sequence continues at coordinate 9,009,750 of NC_092506.1, read as the reverse complement.
TCAATTTAGTGAGTACCTAAGCAACTTAGTGAGACCATGACTCCAGATAAAATACAAAAACAACTGGGTATGTGGCTTAGGGGTTAAGTGCCTCTGGGTTCAATCCTCAGTGCCAAAATCAAAAACAAACAAACAAACAAAAGGACAATTTTTTAGTTCAGTAGAAGGTGCTCATGCCCATGGCCATGACACCACCTCCCTTTGGTATCCTAATATCCGTGGGTGGTGGACCTGGCAGGAGGCCTCCCTCCCCAGGGCTGTGTATTATTTGGGGAGTCCTCTTGTTGGGGAGCAATGCATTCTTGAATCCTCCCTTCTTGGTGTCCAGGTATTTTTCACCTTGGCCTGTGCCCCATAATTCAGGATAGGGGAGGGTTTGGCTCTCCTTTGGTAAGGTAGGAGAAGGGCTGTGGTGAAGAGGGGAGGTGAGCAGGGAAAACCCATACCTTCTGGAAGTGAGGGCCCCAGCCCAGGCTGATAGTGGGAACGCCAGTCAGCTCTGGGCACTGGGGTGCAGTGAGACCTGCTTTGTTGCTGTGACCTTGCTGAATGGGTTCCCCTCCTGTCAGCTGTGGAGGGTAGACATATGTCTGGTGGTTTGCTGCTACGTGTGGTGTGGTGGGCTGCCTTGTAATGCATCTAAACCACTTCCAAAGGTTGTACAAACAACCCAAGGATCAGTCCCCACCCCCCGGGTGTTTTAGGGGTGGTTGGCTCTCTGCTGTTCTTCTGAGAGTTCAACTTAAGCAAGGCTGGGGCACTCAGTGGTGGCTGTACCATTTAGTTTCTCCTTGGCCTGGGGTCCCTCTTTGGGAACCTCTTCTGCAGGTATCTCAATGACTCGCCTGTCTTCTCCCTCTCACTCCTTCCTTCCCTTCTGCCCTGTCTCCATAGGAAGCTCCTCCTCTGCCTGTCTCCAGCTCTATTTCTCCTTCTCTCTCTGTGCACAGTGTGCTGTGGGCACTGCAGAACACTGGGCCCCTTGTGACTCTGTCCACAATTTGCTCTGATAGACCACTAACCTCTAGCATGGTCCCTGGCGACATGAAGCTCTGTCCCAAGGAACTTCCCAATCCCTCTTCAAATGCCTGCTTGAGAAAGTTCTGCCTTTCATGAGAATGTGCTATTTTTTTTTCCAAACAGCAGCAGATGATAGACCCAAGGCCTTCCGTCTTAGTGCATTTACTAAAATGGACTTATAATTATGAATCCTTCCTCTGATTCTATGAGGTACAGATTGATAGGTAGGAAGATCACATAGTCATAGATAGAAGTCTTACAACTCAGAAGTGTCATTCTCCAAGGTCTGAGAGTCATGCCTTTGGAATATATTCATCAGAAAAGCCAGGGCCTCCTGCCATCTCCATCAGACGATACAATCCAAACTTCATTAGTTGCCAGGCAGCACACTCAGGGGGCCTCCTTGCATTTACAGAGACCACCCTTTGTCACTTTTTGTCACCTCCCTGACTCTAAAGACACCCACCCCCCCCACCCCTGCACGCTCATCTCACTTGGAAATACTTATTAACTGCAAAAATGGTAATGGAGCTAGGCTGGCTGCCAGTGGTGACTGAATGAAGATTCTGGTCATTGCTTTGACTAGTGTCCAGCTTCATGGAGGTGATCCAAGTGTCTGTGGATAAGATGGTGCACTGCTGCCCTTTCTCTTCTCCCACCTGCACATGGTGCTGCTCCCCAGAAATCTGTCCTTGGGTCACTGATTTCACTGTTTCCTTCCCTGGCTGTGAAGGCATAAGCAGAACTGAGCCTTGTCCCTTGCCAGCTGTGTGGTTTGAGTGAGGTCTCTCCATTCATCACCGTCAGTCACCACCAACTGGAAGATGGGAATTAGAAAGCCAATCTCACAGGGTTGTTGGGAGGGCTAAGAAAAATACAGAAGCTGTCAAACGACCAGCACAGTAAGTAACTGAGAAAAAAGCCATTTTAAAAATATTTTATTAGTTCTTGATGGACCTTTATTTATTTATAGGTGGTGCTGAGAATCGAACCCAGTGGCTCACACATGCTTAGCAAGTGCTCTCCCACTGAGCCCCAGCCCCAGCCCCATCATTCTTATGGTGTTTGTGGCCCCCCTGCCTCAGTTCCACCCGTGTGCAAGGTGGGACCCCAGGTTGTGGTTGGCCATGTCAGTCAGCTCACACTGAAGCAGCAACCATCAAGGTCCCCCTCACGTCCCCACTCTGTCCTTCAGCAGGACCCCTTCCCTCTCACACACAAGCAAGGCCTCTCACTGCACAAAAGCCTGTCCTCAGCGCTGCTCCCAGTCCACCATTTGCTCAGCAGCTAAGTCACCAGGGTCCACCTGTGCCAGGCAGTGGGCTGAGCACCAGGGACACCAAGAACACCTAGGTGGGTCCCTGTCCTCAAGCCCTGGGCAGTGGGAGTTCACAGGGGTCACTTCCCAACTTGGCACCTGCTTCAAGGCTCCCAATCGGCCACCCCTGACCTAGAACATCTGAGCCCTGCCACTCTGTCCTTCCCACAGCCACCCCATGGGTTTATCATGCTTTAAACACCTCTAGGCTGCATCTTGCTTTCCTCCTTTGAGACTCCCTTTTCATACTGAGACTCAGTCCTGCATTCATTCCTTCCTGACCAGGGACTTCCTGTCCTCTCTCCTGGGTGGCCTGACCTTTTGGGATCCCCCCTCCCTGCCAGTAACTGTTTCCTCTGTGATGTGGTGAAGAGGACAGGGATCATGGGTCTCTCCTGACCTGCAGGTTCCTTGGACAAGGATCTCTGCTCAGACTCCTGATGTGACCCCGCCCCCTTGTCTTCTGTTGCAGGTGACTGACACCTTCACTGTGATTGGTACTGCATCAGTTGTCCTGGGTGTTGCTGGCCTCATTGGGATGATGCTGTACAGAAGCAAGCGGGAAAAGCAGTAAATGCAAGGCTTTATCTTGGCGGCACCAGTTACCTGGGGGGAGTTTGATCAAGCCAGTGGAAATGGTTTGGTTTACAGGTTTCACTCTTTTGTAATCATGAGCACTTGGTTTAAGTGCTCATGATTTGATTGCGGCTCAATCAAAGCATAGGAAGCTGTTTTCTGAGGGAAACGCTGCATGGTATGAATTCTATTAAAGAGCTGATTGCACAATGCTATGGTGTCAACGTTTGTGTCCCCTCCCACCCAAAATTCATATGCTGTTGCCAAATGTGATGGTGTTCGGAGGTGGTGTGATTAGGGTCAGGAGGTGGTGAGAGTGGAACTCGTATCCAGGGATTAGTGTCCCTCTAAGAAGAAGAAGAGAGACCAGAGCTCTCTTTCCCTCCCTCTGCCATGTGCAGCCCCAGTGACAAGGGGACCAACTGCCTTCCAGGAAGAAGGTCTCTAGACACCTTGTCTGACATATCTTGATCTTAGATTTCCCAGCTGCTGTGGCTTCAGTTTAGGGATCCCTTCCAAGTCTGTGTTCTAATACAGTTCCCCCGGGGACATATGATGGAGTGAGACCAGGGTAGGCAGGCAGTGGTCCTGGCACGGGGGTGTGAGAAGACACCGGGAAAGGTGGAGGGCGGCTGTGGCTGGGTGTGTAGCTCTGGTCTTCCTGTGCTGGCCTGGTGTGGAGTGGCTCTCTGTGTGGGAATTCCATGTTTGGGACTGGGGTCTACAAACTTCGTGATTGTGACATGCTTGGTGACTAGGAAGTTTCTGTGCAAAGACATAGAATGCCTGGCTGCTAGGTAGTACCTGGCGACTGGGAAACTCCTGTGCAAAAGCACAGGATGCCCGGCTGCCGTAGCACTGTCCTTCACAGGTTTGCCCTGATTCCAGAACTGGGGTGCCCAGCCTTCTCCCTCTGAGCTAAAAGGACAACTATGCAGGCGCTATCTGGTCTCCATGGTATTGCCCCTGGAGAATAGGAGCCCCGTGTTGAGGTCCATTAATGTTAAGGTCCATTTAACCTGGACCTTGTCTCAGTTAGCTAGGACTCAGGGTTGAAGAAGTACTAATTAGAATGTAGTCATGTGTTGAGAGCCACAGCCGAGTCGGGATGGTGCCTGGCATTTTGCCAGAAGGAGTGGTTGAGAGGTGATGCCAGCGAGCCCTGACACTTACCCTTGGATGTTACCACCTTCCAGGCACTTAGTAGGTTGCTCACGTCCTCACAAGCCTTCCTTTTCCGCAGCTTCCTGAGTCCTCTGGCCCAAGAGCAACCAAGTGAGGAGTTGGCCTTGGAGACAAGGACCCATCCCCTGGGCTCCAGTGGAGACAGCCTGAGCCACTTCTCCCAGAAGCATAAACCTACTGCCTGCTTTTCTAGTTGCTCTGGATAGGGGACTCCAGAGTGGGGAAGAGCTGTGTCCTTTTTCCTTTTTCCCCATGATAACTTCTTATCACTTTATTATTTTAATTCCTGCTTCTTTGCCTTTAAAAAAATAAAATAACTTCTGTTCTACATGGATACAAAACTTTATTTTATTTATATATTTATTTATTTATTTATTTTTATGAGGTGCTGAGGATCGACCCTAGAGCCTCTCACATGCTGAGCTCCCAGCCCCTTGCTGCTTTGCCTTTTCATGTGCATTTTAAAATCATCTTGTTCAGATCTGCAGATCATTCTGTGGGGTTTTGTTTGGCATCTCACTGGCTCTGCAGACCAACCTGAGAAGAACTGACCTTCCTGTGATGGGTCTTTGGATCCAGGAGGTGACGTGTCTCTTCATTTATTTAGGTCTTTGCTTTTTTTTCAATCAGAATTTTGAGTTTTCAGTATATGTGTGTTGTTAGATTTGTGGCTGAGTATTTCATTTGTTCAGTTATTTACAGTTAGCTGTAGGTTTTCGTAGATGGCCTTTAAAAGTTGGGGAGGTGATCTTCCAGTTCTAATTTTCTGAGATTTGTTGGATTTAGACCATTAGTGACACTTTACCAACTATATTTTTAATGGAAAAACAATAGTTTATTGTCATTTTCTTATTTTATGTGCTCATTCATAAATTATAATTATACATGAAGTGGGGTTCATAGTGACATATTCATGTATGTAGGTACCATATTTCCCTGGTATTTCCCCTCCTCCTGTTTCCCTTCCTCTACTCTTCAGGATTTCTTTCTATTTGTTTGTATTTTTTTCCATTGGTGCTGAGAATTTTTTAACATCTTGAATGAGTGTTGAATTTTGTCAAAGGCTTTTGCTGCATCAGTTAATATGACCATGTGACTTCTGTTCCATATGCTGTTAACATGGCATATTGCATATTTGATTTTCAAAGATCCAGCCACACTTGGGTTCCTGGGATCAAGTCCATGCGGTCATGTTGGAGTGTTCCTTTTGAAAAGAGCTCAGTTTGATCCTCTGATGTTTTTTGAGGATTTTTACCTCTGTGTTCATGAGAGATGTTGATCTCTGGGTTTATTTTTTTAATGCTCAGCTGTCAGATTGGGATCTTACTGTAAATGGATGAGATTTCCTGAAATAGTTTCATGGAATGTTTCCTCCTCATTTTTCCAGGCCAGCCATGTAAACCTGGATCTTTCTTTTTCAGTGATTATAAACAAAAATGCACCCCAGTCAATACTTGTAGAGCTATTCAGAGTATCTATTTCATCTAGATGCATTTTGGTTGTTGGTGATATTTAAGAAATTAGTTCATTTAATCCAAGTTGCTCAATTTTAATTGTGATATTATTTTTTCTCATTTGATATCTGCCAGACCTTGTCTGAAAGCCCCTCCTTCACTCTTAACATTGGCATTCTGTGTCATTTTCCTTTATGCCTCTGTCAGTCTCACTAGAGGTTTATCTTTTGCTCTTTTAGAAGAACCAGCTTTTGGAGCTACTGATTTTCTCCCTTTCTGTTGCTCATTGTACGGATTGCTGCTCTTATCTTCATTTCCCTTCCTTCTGACCCGTTTTGCACTTATTTACTCTTTTCTAACTTCTTCAGATGGAAACTCAGTATCCTGACTTTCAGTTTTCTGCATTTAGTTCTAGAAAGTTCCTTCTCAGTCCTGCATTAGCTATAACTAGCAGATGTTGATCTTCTGCATTGTGATTTGGGGTCATTTAAAATACGTTTTAGTGTCCATGGAGAATTCCTATTTGATACTTGGGTTATTTAGAAGCATGTTGTCCAACTGCAAGTATTGGAGATTATTCTTGTATGCTTCTGTTATTGAGTTCTAGTTTAATCCTCTTTTTGTGAGAAAGTATATGTTGGACGATTTCCAGTTTTTTAATTTGTAAGGTTTATTTATTTTTTCATTATCTAGAACAAGAGCACATTGCATAGGTTCTTGGGCACTTGAAAGGAGTGTGTGTTCTGCTGTTGTGGGTGAAGTGGTCAGTGAATGTCAGTTAGGTCCGATTACTTGGTGGTGATGTTCAGTTCTTCTGGGTCCTTGATGGTTTCCTCCCATGAGGTCTATCAGTTATGTGAGAGGAAAGTCAAGTCTCCAACTGCAACTATTTATTTGCCTATTCGATTTTTCAGACTTTTTTTCCTCCACAGTTTTGAGGCTGTGGATGCCCACATACTTGGAATCGTTGTATCTTACACACAAGGATTTAACATACCAGATCAGAGACAGGCATCCCTAGGGAGACCTACTCACAAGGTTGGCTGTAGGCTGAGTCTGGGAACTGGGCAGGTAAACCTTGCCCTCAGTGATCACAATGACTCACCATGTCTAAACCCTCTGTATGAACAATGTGGTCTACACTGCATGCTGCCTGCCTTCTGGGAGTCTATGGCTTCAGGACATGCCAGGCAGAGAGGAACTAGGAGACTCTCCCTGGACTGAGACCCTGGACGTCTACACTGGGGATCTTCTCAGGTAGACAACCCTCCACACATGTTGTCCCAATTCATTAGTAAGGACTTGAGTGATCCCATGTGAGTCCACTGGAGAGGCTCCTGGAAGCTCTCACCTGGCTTCCTCAGGGCGTCTCCCCACGGGCCTTTTCCTCTGCCCATCTTGCTTTGGGTCCTTTGCTTTAATAAATCTTAGCTGTGAGTGTGACTCTATGATGAGATCTTCTTCTTTGAACCAGTAAATATCGAGTGGCCTCAGGATGCCCTTCTCCAATAGCTGAGGCCCTGACACATACTCAATGAAAGTATCTAATGTCCCCCAACAGGAGGTCAGTCAGGAGACACACAGTTGTCCTCAGAGATGTGGACATCTGATTCAGGTGCTCTCCCGCCCATGATCCAATCCATACAACTACAGGAGGAGGAGGGGTGAACTCTCTCCTTGTGGAGATGCAGAGATTGGGACTCAGAGGGTGGGGTGATGTGCTCAGGTCACTTGTGTGCAGAGGCTGAGCTGGACCCTCCCCTGCCTGTAGCCCTCATGAGTCACCCCAGGGCCCCACTCTGTTCCTCATTCCCCGCCTCTGTCCTCACTCTCAGCACTCCACCCAGGGCACCTCAGCATCACGAAACAATTATTTTTCTATTCCTCTTCCCTCTTCAGGTCTGATCTCATGGATGAGCTCTCCCTCCCCAACCCTTATTCTAGGCTCCCCAATATCAAAAGAGGGGTCATCGAAAGTCCTCCCGCTGCCCCACATTTCTTCTCTCAGCCCCACAGCCTAACTGCTGCCACATCCAATCGCAAAGTCTAGTCACTGTAGACCCCAGGAATCTCTCCTGATTCCTTTCCTCCACCTCCTGTCTACTAACGTAATCAGGGCAGTTCCCTTCCTCTTCCACGACCCCCATAGCCTCCTGCCTGCTTCCCCACCTCCTGTCCCTGCTGCCCCATACCCAGTCCCCAAGACCACATGCCCTTCCTCACCAACACTTCCTCCCTCCCTCCCCTCCCTGGGCTCTGCCCCCAGGTCCACCCAGGGCCTTGACCTCCACTCACCTACTGCTCCCTCTGGCCTCTGCTCTTCTGCACTCCTGGGTCTCCCTGCCCTAACCCCCTCCCCATGCCCACTCCCCCTCTTCCCATTCCCATCCACACACCCTTCCCACAGGCTGCCCTCACTGCCCTTCTGGCTCAACTGGCCCTCTCTGGGACCCAGGTTTCAGAGCCCATCATGCAAGGAACAGGATGGGCCACAATTCCCTGTGCCTGTCTGAGCTCCCTCCAGCCTCCAGGAGGAAAACTCTCTCCCTGCATCTCCAAGATCCACCCCAGGGCTTGACTTGGACTGGAGCAGAGCCAGGCCTCCTGTCCATCTTCTCCTGCACCCCATTCTGAGGCAGCCTGTCCATCAAGCCCCAGCAAGGCTGACACAGCAGGAGGAAGTTTCTTTTCCATCTTCAGCTGCCTAAGGTCATGGCCAGGGCACTGTGAACAGAAAGAAGCTGAGCTCTGAGGCTGAGCCTCTGCCTATATGAAGACAAAGGGCAGGGAGTTTTCCCTGCGGACAGGGCAATACAACTCCCACAACTTCCCTTTTCCAAGTTATAAAACATGCCCTCCAGGAACTGTTCCATTTATAATGATTATAGGAACCTGGCTTCTTCCTTTTTTAATTACCATGAATCAGCTGAATTCAGCCCTGCTTAGAACTTCTCTAACACAGAAAATCAAGGTTAGGCACTTCATGAATCAAAAGGGTGAGGCAAGAATCATTCTGAATGGGGAGGAAAAGCTTGTGGAAGAAAGAAGAGGAACACAGTTATTCTCTGAGGCTTGGAGAGACGCAAACTCTCCTCACAGAGAGGCAGGCAAGGAAGAATTAGCTCACCAGCCAGAAGCCCAGAATGCAGGCTGAGTGTGGACGGAGTGTGAGCCCAGGACCCCAAGGCCCAGATACACGCCTTCTACAGCAGGGACCTGTCTCCCTTCACACGCCACTCTCAGTGCCTCCCCTCCCCAGCCAAGACCCGTACTCAAGCCCCATGGACACAGAAAGGAGCTGTGCACTTGAAAAGAACTCATTGTCTCCCACAGAAAATCCACTCTCATATAGTAGTAGAATTTTTATATAAGCTTTCAAAATCCAAGCTAGCACAGCTGCACACAATGATGCACAGTTGCAATTCCAGTGACTCGGGAGGCTGAGGTAGAAAGATCTCAAGTTTGAAGCCAGCCTTGGCAATTTAGCAGGACCCTGTCTCAAAATAATGAAAACTACAAAGTGCTGGGTCTGCAGCTCCTTGATGCGGTGCCCAGTGTTCCCAGCAGGCTGGGCCTGGGCTCTGACTCTGCCCCATTCTCTGCCCAGGAGGAACACACTGGCCCCCTGGCCTGCTCAGCGGCTGTAGGCACCAGCTGGGGACAGGCAGCATTCCAGCTGGACCCACCTTGGTTGCTGGCTCCTCTTACGTGGCTCCTGGGCCTGAGTTTCTGGCACTGATCACATGGGATTAGCTGAAGAGCTAACCGTCCTGCACAAGGACTGTGGACTTGCATTCACCACCACCCTGCACACCCCAAGTTCTCCCTGTGCTCACCTCACCTGCCATCCCTTTGGCCATCAGTGCCCCCCCACCCATCCTACTGCTCAGGACATGGGGCTGTGATGTTGTTAAAAGTGGCTGGCACTCATCCGTAAAATGAGACCCCTTGGTTCACTGTCATCCACCCAAAGATGTGGGGACTGCCCATGAGGCTCTGGACATTGGTATCAGCACTTGCTTGTTTCACTTTCTCTCCTTTCCCCCTGATACTTGGGGATTTTTGAACATTCCCCTGACCTGAGGGAATCAGCTGAACCTACCCCCACTCTCTCCCTTCAGAATGAGGTTGGGAAAGTCCGTAAGGAGGGTCCCACGCAACCCCGAGGACATTGGCATGGAGATGCTGAGAGAGACCCCGTGTCCATAGGAGCAGCATGGGCTGTGGAATAGCACGTCTACAGTGACGCTGTGGACCCTTAAGTTGGAGTCTGCTAGCTGTGGTTCCAGTCCCCCTGTGTGCGCACCCACAGCCCTGTCTTCCTGAGAGCCTGAAGAGGGCATCGGGCTGGTCCTTGCTTCCTCCACAACCCCACAGTGAGGGTGCTGAGCTGCTCCCGCTCTCTCCCGCCCCTTGCTGTTAAGAAGTGGGTGTCAGAAGACAGAGACTTATTAGGGGCTTGGGTGGGGTAGCACACTGGTGTCTAAAGCAGCAGCTCTTCACACCAGGGAGTAGGGGTTTGGGTTTCCTGTTGGGCTACACTGAATGCGCTTCCGACCTGGGGGGGAGAGGAAGGGGAGGGTTTCTTTCCATCCTTCTGGCCACGCAGGCTCCTGGGTTTCCAGGGTGTGGAAATGCCTCTGGTGGCCTGTTCCAGGTGGTGTGGTTGGTTTGGAAGTTGGTGGAAATATTTGCCTGTTCTGGAGATGTTCGCTCCTCATTGTGGGGTGTGTCTGTGTCCTCAGAGCCCCTCATTCCTTGAAATGCTTCCCTCTGGCTGTGCCCCTCCCTCCTGCCTTCCCACACCTACCAAGACATGGGTGGGTTTTTTGGTTTTTGGTTTGTTTTTTTTTTTTTTTTTTTTTTTGGTTTTTGTATTTCAGTATCAGCACTTGCTTGTTCCACTGTCTCTCCTTTCCCATTGATACTTGGGGATTTTTTTAATGTTCCCCTGACCACAGATGTCAGCAAATCCTCCTGAATGCACACTGGGCTCTGATCTCTCTCCCCTTCAAGTGATTTCCATATCTAACTGTCTCCGGCATGTGTGCCCTGCATTTGTTGAAAGATTAAAAATTTTATGTGACCTTTGTTTTCACCTAACTGAAGGCTTGGGTAGGTGGAGTTACAGGAAGACGAAAAGCTAAATAAAAGAAGTCTGGACCTCCAGCCAGCAGCACACAGCACTTCTGGACAGAAGCATGTCTTTGGTGAGTCCCCAGAAAGGGTTTTGAACCTTTGATTTTCAAAGCAACAGTGACAGTCTATTATCAGAAATATGTGTGCTGTCCTTGTTGGCTCCAGCTCAGGTGTAGAGGGGACAGGGGAGAGGAGGGGGCAGGTGGGCTGCAGGTCTGGGGCTCTCGCACAGTAGGAAAGGAACCCTGGTTTGGGTCCAGGAGCCCAGAGGCTTCCCTGCCTCAGCTGCTGTGTGGGGTTTGGTCTCCTGAGTGCTGGTTGCCTCCTGGCACCTCGCTGAAGGCTTTTCTTTACCCAAACCAGGTTTCAGGAAACACCTCATTGGGACGGGGTTATGACTCAGTGGTAGAGAGCATGCCTAGCACACGTGAGGCACTGGGTTCGATCCCCTGCATCACATAAAAATAAGCAAATAAAATAAAGGTATTGTGTCCATCTACAACTAAAGATTTTTTTAAAAAATAAGAAAACGGGCAATGATCTTCCAGGTAAGATCAGAGGAATTCTCGAATGATGGAGGAGCATTTAGTTTCCAAAGCATTTAGTTCTGTTGTTTTAATTTAATTACGTTTTCAAATTTATTCACAGTAATATGTGAATGTATTTGCCTTGTTTAAGAAACAAAAAGCAGAAAGTCCAAGGGACATCAATAGATGGGTTGGGAATAGGGAATGAGGGAGAGGTGATAGGGAGTGACACTGCATATTATATTGCTATATTGGTGCATGTGTGTATAGGCAACAGAACACTCATCATTATGTACGAATATAATGCACTCGTAAAGGGATGTTGAAAGAGAATGTTAAAAAAGAAAGAAACCAAAATCAAAGTGGAAGCCCTGAGCATGAAGAATCAGCCCTTCTCCCAGACTCCCTGTGTTTTCTCTTCCCTCTGAAGCGATTTGCGGTACGCTCTGCCAGATGGTTCTACTCACCTGTATATAGCTCCCTTATAAGTGCTGACATGTAGCTTTATGTTTTGTTTTGTTTTGTTTTGAGAGAGAGAGAGAAAGAGAGAATTTTTTAATGTTCATTTTTTACTTTTTGGTGGACACAACATCTCTTATTTTTTTTATTTTTATGTGGTGCTGAGGATCGAACCCAGCGCCTTGCGCATGCCAGGAGAGCACGCTACGGCTTGAGCCACATCCCCAGCCCCATGGCTTTATGTTTTATGGTGGTTTTTAACTGGGTTCCCTGAGTACACTTCATCTAGATATACTTGAATCTTTCTCATTACCTAACCGTGTTTCCTAGAACCAATCTGTTGTATTTCAGTACATGTGTGCTGATTTTTTTTCCAGTACTAGGGATTGAAATCAAGACCTGTGCAAGCTAGGCAAGTTCTCTCTATAAATGAGCTACTTCGCAGCTCTTTTTAATCTTCATTATGAGGCGAGGTCTCCTAGTGGCGCAGGCTGGCTTTAAACATGTGATCTTCCTGCCATAGGCTCCCAAGTCACTGGGACTACAGCCATGCCTGAGCACTGCCAGCAGTCATTACCTTTCTGATGCACCAATCGGCCCACCTTGGGTCAAGCTGACTCCTGATCCTTGCTGCCAAGGACTTGAACTCCCAGGAGATCTCCCACCTCCTCCAGGCAGCTGCACCCTCACTTTCTCTGCAGCAGCTCAGCTCTCTGGCAGGGTGCATTGGGCCCAGAGGCCGGGCTCAACTGAGTTGGGGGAGGGCAGCTGGTTGCCTCAGTGTACTTTTTTCCCCATTTTTTAATTGGGGCGTTTTAGTTATACATACAGATGGGATCGCTCCTCAGTGTACTCCAAAAGTACAACTCACTCATGGGAACTTCAAAGAGAATCCCTCCCCCTCTGACTCCCAAACACATCCTATCTTTCTTTGCCTTGATTTTGGCCTGGAGCACAGACTCCAGCTGCCCCAGTTTGTCTGGGACCTTCTGGGATTGTTCAGGCATAAATGTTGGAAACCCTGAGACTCAGTTTCCCTCTGGCTTTTCTACTCTCTAGGAAAGTCACCTAACCATCCTAAGACCCAGTCTTCTCGTCTGTGGAGGAGGGTGATGGTACTTCTTACTCGAATGATGATGGACAGTGGGGTCAACTGTTCTGCAGTATTTAACACGTTGGGCTCTGTACGTGGGCGCTCTGTACCTCATAAGCATCACTGAAGCCCATGCGCATGGCTGGTGGCCCTTATGATGTGTTTTGGACCTCCTTGGGAATCATATCGACATTTGCTGATACAAACATTCTCTGCGCATAAAATATGCTCTCTGCAGCTGGTGCACATCACTGCCCCACACTCCTGTGCTGCAGATCTACTGCCATAGTCCCTCAAAGACACACTTTCCATCTCCTCCTTGTCCCTGAGCACCTTTCCAGGCTAGCAAGCACATGGTAAATGGAGAGGAGAGGTTTCCCTACTATGTGAGGAGAGGTCTCTCCTCTCTGACTCTTACAGGTGATGAGCACAGGGATTCTGTAGGACTGGGTTGGGTCTTCTTGCAGGTCAGGTTTTAGAACATTCCATACAAAGGCCCCCTTTATCTGTGTCTGATTTTTCTGTTGCAGGACAGAACAAGTCCAAAACCTGGAGACCTCATTGAAATTTTTCGCATTGGCTATGAGCACTGGGCCATCTATGTGGGAAAGGGCTATGTGGTCCATCTGGGTCCAACACGTAAGCATGGTTTCTCTATTATACATAAGGACTGAGATCAAGAGTAGGAATGCAGGCACAGTTATGTGCTGGTCCTCACACTGCCTGGCAGAGCAGGCTCTCAATCAGCACTTACTGAATGAATCAGCTCTTTGCTCTGGCTGTATCTCTGCTAGTTGTCATTATCAGTGAGTTCAGGGAGAATTGTTGACCTGTTTCCATTTTAGAGTGCATTCAGTCCCAGTTGATCCCACTGTAGTTGAAGAGCATCCCTCCAAAGGTCCAGTCCCCTGTGTCTGTGGAGTTCTGCAAGGTCAAACAACAGTAGCAGGAGTTGATCCTTCCAAGAGTTTATTCCTGGCTGCAGAGAGCAATGGACAGGTGTGGGCCTCCAACCTCCCCAGGGCCAGCCTGGAATCCTGCTCCTCTGCCTCCTGACTGTGTGACCTAAGCATGTGGCTTCACCTCAGTCAGTTGAGCTTCACCTCAGAAGAGCAGGGATAGGGATTCCTGTCTCCCAGGCCGTGAGGGAGAGAAATGAAGGAGGGCAGGGAGAGCCTGGTGCAGGGCCTGGCCAGGTGTGGGCCTCCTCCCTCTCTGGCCCAGCATCATGGCTTTAAGGGACACGCGGACATGCTGGAAACTCCACTCACCTGCACACAGTGGAACACTGTCCAGTCCTTCAAGTCACTAGTAGAGTGGTGTGGACATGCACCTGTGTGCACATAAGGAAGTCAGTCAAGTGAGAGACATTGAGACCTTCTGTGGCACCTACAGCAGCTCACAAACTCAGAGACTTTGAACAGAAAATGACAAAGAGCTCAGCTCACAGCAGTGCTCACCCTCAGTTGTTAAAGCATCATTGAGGGAGTGCATTTGTCCCTGAGCCTGGCCACTAGGAACCTGCCCCCCTTAGGCTGTGCTGCTGCGGGTGCTCCCTGATTGGTGTCTAAGCCCTGGGACAGCAGCAAGGTCCTGCTCACAGCAGGAGAGGGAGGTCTGTCTGGGTTAGAGCTGGCTCTGGGGAAATCAGGACAGTGTCCAGTTAGGGCTGCATGTGTGGGCCCTTTGTTCTTGTTGGTTTGTTTGGTTTGGTTGAAGCCCTGGGGGTTGAATCCAGGGTGCTCTAATGCTGAGATACACCCCAGCCCTTTTGAAAATTTCTGTTTGCGCACACTCAAGATTACTCATGGTCACCAAATGTTTGTCCTTCAGGGGACCTCGTAGATGGTAAAATCAGGACTCAGCAGATCCTTCACAGGGTTATGTGAACATAGTTTTGGTGGCTTAGTGCTCATAGAGGTCATCTGAAAAGTGTGTCTTCCAACAAACTTCACCTCTTTTGAGAATACACCCCATATAAGAATGTTGTTATCACAACTAGGTGGAGAATAATACTAAGTGCTTGGAGAACACTCCACAGCCAGGTCTCCAGGAGCCCACAGTTAATCAATTGATATGAGGGGCATGTCCCATGAAGTACCTGGATCCATCATTTAGATCTTTAAGGTTCCAGGTTACCACCCCATGTTCATAGTCGTCCTGAGCCATGCCTGGGTGGAGGGCTACTTACCAGCGGCATATTTCTATAGTAAAAGTTTTGGCTCCTTTCTGTGCAGCAGTTAGGCTATTGCCAACCCTTTTGTTATGGAGTTTTGAAGCTAAACTGCTTATGTCAGGCTGTCTTCCCTGAAGAAAATTTAATGTGTTGTTCGAACTTTTTTCAGGCCTTGTAGAATCATTGGTCATAGATTTTTCTAATTCAGAGATTTCCACTTAAATAAAGGGCATGCTGACGAAAAATAATATCCAGTTTCTTTTCATGATCAGCTTTGGAGTTTCTTGAAAAATTCAATTATGTAGGAATGCTTTATGCATAATTATCTCAAGGTGAGAATTTGATTGACATTTCAAAAATCATATATTGTTATTGGGGGTGAGAGATATCCCAGGTTGCAACATCCAGCTCCCTTAGGTTGGAAACCTTTGTATATTTTATTAACACAAATAATGAATAATCCAACATGAAAGAGACAGAGAGGGAGTGTGTGTGTTTCCAGGTAGATCCATTACCCACCACCAGGTGTATTAGGAATATCATGATTGTTCTGGGCATCTTGGCATTGGCAAAATGTCAGGTGATCAATAGTGCTTAAAACGGGGGAAATCATAATACATTTTTATACATGTGATAAAAATTTTCACAAATTCTATCCCCAAATAAATATGATCAACTCCTTCTCCAATATGCTGTGAATATTGGTCTGTACCGTGTGCATGCACACCTGCCCTCTGCCTCATGTAATGGTACTACAGAAACACTCCATGTACTCACAGAGATTCCACTGATTTCAACTATGGTTCTAGTTAGTTTCTTAATACATATTTGAAGGTATAGTTTTCACTTTCTCATTTTAGTTCTGATTCCTTCAACACTGGACTCCAGGACCTCCCATGTGAATCATATGAAAGGAATTAATGATAGAGCAAATCCAGGACATGCCTGAGTCAGGCCCCAGGACAGATTTTGGGCAGGGAGGAGGGGGGCACAGCAGTGAAAGCATTGCAGCTGTCCTGAGCCACCCCTGGGTGGAGGGCTGCTTACAGCACTGCTCCAGCTGGGAATGAGTGAGGGCTAAAGACACTCATAAGGAGAGGAGGCCACTTTCTGAAAACCACTTCTCTCCCAGTGTGCAGTGAGGCTGTCTGGACTGGGGCCAGCTCGGAGCCACTGTGGCCCTGCCCAGGCCTGAGTCCACTGTTTCCACAGGTGAAGCGGCAGGAGGTGGTGTGAGCGGCTTCAGTTCCGTCGTGGGTAACAGAGCCATAGTGAAGAAGGAGCTGCTGTCCGTGGTGGCCGGAGGAGACAAGTACCGGGTCAATAACAAGAACGATAAAAAGTTTAACCCACTGCCACCCAACAAAATTGTCCAGCAGGCAGAGAAAATGGTGGGGAAGGAAGTCCACTATTCAGTGACTAGGAACAACTGTGAGCACTTTGTGAACAAGCTACGCTATGAAATTCCCCGCAGTGACCAGGTGTGTCCTCAGCCTGTGTCCCCTTCCCTGGGACCAGACCATTCCCCAGCTCACAGGGTATGGGCACCTGCTGAGGGCTGGCAGTGCAACCTGACTTGGAGATTTCCCAGCAGCGGGGGTCAGGGAAGCTGGCAGAGTGAGCAGTGGGGTCCAGGAGCAGGGGACCCTGGTCATGTTGGGCCCATTTTTTCTGCACAAGGACAACAGGAAACACGTGAGCTTTCGTGGGCCAGCTGGTCCCTCTCCTTGCTCTGCCAGGGTCGCTCTATAGCCCGAGAGCAGCCATAGACTCTTTGTAAATGAATAGGCGAGGCTGCGTTCCAATAAAGCTTGATTTCTTTTCATTTATTTACATTTTTAAAAATAGGTGACAGGCTAGATTTGACCTATGGGACATTGGGTAGCAAGGCTTAGTTTAAAAGACCTTGAAGTGCTGGGTCTGTAGCTCAGTGGCAGAGCACTTGCCTGGTGTGCACCATACACACACACACACAAAAAAAAAAAAAAAAAAAAAAACCTAAGGAATATTACATCATCATTATTATTATTTTATTTAAAGACTGCCTTTCTTTAAGTTAATTTGGGACCACACTAAGTTGCTGAGTCTGAACTTGAACTTGTAATCCTCCTGCCTCAATCTCCCTAACCACTGGGATAACAGGCAGGTGCCACCATGCCTCACTGGAGGCCTCTCTGTTGCGGGGTTTGTTTTCTTGAATCTTCCCTTCTTGGTGTCCAGGGAGGTTTGACCTTGGCCTGTGCAACACAGATTCAGGACAGGGGAGGGTTTGGCTCTGGTGAAGAGGAGAGGTGGGCGGGGAGAATCCATGCCTTCTGGAAGTGAGGGCTCCAGGCTGGAGCCCAGGCTTAAAACTGAGAACTGCCCGTCAGCTCAGGCACTGGGGTGCAGTGAGACCTGCTTTGTTGCTGTGACCTTGCTGAGTGGGTACCCTTCCTGTCAGCTGGGAGGATAGACTCATGTCTGGACCCAGGGGAGGTGTGCTGGTGGGGTGGGGTGGGGTGGGGAAGTGCCTTGTCCTGCATCTAAACCTACTTCCAAAGTTGTACAGAAGCCACACGGATCAGTCCCCACACCCGGGGCTTTAGGGGTGCTTGGCTCTCTGCTGTGCTCCTGAGGGTTCAACTCAAGAAAGGCTGGTGCGCTTGGTGGTGGCTGTGCCATTTAATTTCTCCCTGGGGTCCCTCTTTGGGAACATTTTCTCAAAGGTATCTCGATGACTCGCCTGTCTTCTCCCTCTCACTCCTCCGTTCCCTTCTGACCTGTCTCCATAGGAAGCTCCTCCTCTGCCCGTCTCCAGCTCTCTTTCTCGTTCTCTCTCTGTACACAGTGTGCTGTGAGCCCTGCAGAACTCTGGGCCCCTAGTGACACTGTCCACACTCTGCACTGATAGACCACTGGCAACATGAAGCTCTGGCCCAAGGAACATCCCCTTCAAATACCTGCTTGAGAAAGATCTGACTGAAAAAAGAGTGTGCTAATTTTTCCCCAAAACAACAGCAGATAACTCTTGCAAGGCCTCCGTGTCTTAGTGCATTTACTAAAACAGGCTTTAAATAGGAATCCTTCCTCTGGCTCTCTGAGATGAGATGCAGAGTGAGAGGTAGCAAGATCACGTAGGCCTTAAAACTCAGAAGGGTCTTTCTGCAAAGACTGAGAGGGATTCCTTTGGAATTATTCATCAGAAAAGCCAGGGCCTCCTGCCGTCTCCATTGGACAGTCCAATTCCAACCTCATTGGTGCCAGGGAGAACTCCAACCGGCCTCATTGCCTTTACTGGGTCACCCTTCATCACTTTTTACCTCCCTGACTCTAGAGACCCCCACTTGCCCTCTTCACCCTTCTCCCCATCTCCGTTTGAATCACCCATCACCTTCCTGCCCATCGTGTTCCCTCTGGGATATGGTGAAGAGGACAGGGATCATGGGTCTTTCCTGAGCTACAGGTTCCTTGCCCAAGTATCTCTGCTCAGACTCCTGATGTGGAGAGTGACCCAATCCTCCCTCTTCTCCTCTATTGCAGGTGATTAATGGAATCATCACGTTTGTTACTACGATTTTATTTGGTGTTCCAGGACTCGTCTTCAGGGCAGTGGCCAGAATACTGCGGAACAATTAATAACTCTAAGGCGTTATGTTGGCGGCACCAGTTAACTCTGGGGGATTTGAGCAAGCTGGTTTACAGATTTCACTCTCTTTTGTAATCATGAGCACTTGGTTTAGTAAAGCCGAATCAAAGCACAGGAAGCCTTTATCTGAGGGAAATGCTGCTAGCACAAATTCTATTAAAGACGAGATTGCACAATATCATGGTCTCAATGTTTGTGTCCCCTCCCACCCCAAATGCACATGTTGATTCTCTAACCACCAATGTGTGCTCTTCAGAGGTGGTAGTGTAAAGTGGTCACTAGGTTTAGACAAGGTGGTGAGAATAGGACCCCCAATGTGGGTTAGTGTCCTTAGAAGAAGAGGAAGAGGAAAAGCAACCAGAGCTCCCTTTCCCTCCCTCTGCCATGTGCAGCCTTATGAAAAGTGGGCCAACTGCCTGCCAAGAAGAACCTCTCTGGACACCATGTCTGCCCCACTTTGATCTTGGATTTCCCAGCCGCTGTGATTTCAATTTAGTTTGTCCCTTAGAAATCCATGTTGTAACACAATTCCCCTTAAGAGGTATTAATTTTAAGGATTAATCCATTCATGTGGTTAGATAATTACTAGATTACTGGGTTGGTGGTCTAGTAGGTTGTCTCAGGATGGGTTTCCTATAAAAAGCACCTTGGCTCCATGTCTTAGCTGCTCCTTGTCTCTTTCTGTGTGATTCCTGCAATGCCTCAGGACTCTGCCAGCAAGAAATCCATCTCCAGGTGTGGCCTGTTGACCTTGGACCACACCATGAGCCAAAACTTCTTTTCTTTATCACTTACCCAGTCTGTGGTGTTTCATTTTTAACAACAGAGAACAGACTAAGATACCAGCCTCCAGAGCTAAACTGTGCACAGTAGAAGTCTGTGGTTTAAGCCACACCAACTGCAGCCTGCTGTCACAGCCTGTGCTGGCACACACAGGCTCCTGGCCCTTCATGCTTTTCTGCTTCCTTCCTCTTCAAGGTTATTTTATTTAAGTGGTGTGAGGACACACACAGGACAGCAAGGAGACTGACCTGAATGACGGGTAAGAAGGGAAACCACCGGGTCAGCCAGGGCTGGTACCTCATGGGCTTGAGTTGTGTGGAAGAGTCTTGACCTTGAGTGTGACCCTGTCACTAGTGCCCACCTGCCTTCCTCTGGCCACTCTTGATGCAAACAGTGATTGGAGTCATTCCTTCCCTCTGCTCTCCATGTCTTGTTTCTGCCTGTCTCTTCCACCTCCTCAGAGCTCCTACTTCCTCACCACATCTGCTGGCACTGCCTCTCGTCTCTGATCCCTCATTCCCCTCTGCTCTGCTTTCTGCCTCAGCTCAACACCACTGTTCTCTGCTACCTGCTCCCACACTAGTTCCTGGGAGTATCTGTTTGGCTAAGTGCAACACACAGCTTTGTCTACCCATTGGCTGCCCTTTCATCACATGGCTCACTGGGCCAATTGGCTCTGCCCAATGGGGTCCATCAATAATTCCTACATGGCCACGAAGCAGTTTCACTTGCAGAGGATTGCACGTTAGGCCAGGTCCGTGACTGAAGGTCCTGGTTCAGGTGCAGTGGAGAATGATATGTGGGGGCAATCCTGGCTCCAACTTTGGCCCTTCAAGAACTGCAGAGAGCTTGGATCTTGCACCAGAGGAGATCCATTGTCTGGAATTAGCAACTGGAGCTCACATTACTCATAAGATCTGATTCCCCAATATAACACTGTTATTTGTAAAATTTTAAAAAATGTGTAAATCAAACCTTTTACTAATTTTTTCATGGATAAATTGCCCATTTTCTTAGCAGGTATCAGGATTGGGCAGCAAGTAGCAAAAGTGCTATGTCCTTTCCAGCCCATTCTCCCATGGCCAGACTCCTCTGTCTGTGCCTCTGGTGTGGGGGAAAGGAGACCAGCTCCTGTGACTACTGTGTTTGCAGAACCAGTTCTGTCCTTTTTTTCTTCTTTTTTTGCAGTTCTGGGGGTTGAACCCAGGGCCTTTCACATGCTAAGCAAGCACTCTGCTACTGAGTGAAGACACAATCCTCTCTCCTTCTGGATGCTGTATCCATATCTTACATGAAAGCTTCACTCAGTGCAAGATGCTGTCTTCCAAATCAGCATTGAGCAACTGGAAATCCAGTCAGAGGCTGGCCACACCAGGTGCATTCAGGTGCCAGGCTCCAAAGGCACAGGCTCCAAAGGCCTCCCTCATGTTACGTCACCTCAGAGCTAGGCAGAGTCTCTACAATATTCTAGC
Organism: Marmota flaviventris; assembly: GCF_047511675.1. Taxonomy (NCBI): domain Eukaryota; kingdom Metazoa; phylum Chordata; class Mammalia; order Rodentia; family Sciuridae; genus Marmota; species Marmota flaviventris. The sequence continues at coordinate 8,988,920 of NC_092506.1, read as the reverse complement.
CAATTCACATCTTATAACTAGTAGTAATTTCACCTGGGAGAGGGAGGTGATTTCCAACCTCCAACTGTGCTGTGTATCGAGTCCTTATTTTTTCCAAGGAAAGTCCATCTCCAACATTCAATTTACTAACTGGAAAAACATCTGGTGAACAGATGTTGTTATCGTCTGGATAAGCAATGCTCCCACCCCGAAGCTCCTGTGTCAATGCAGGGAAGATTAGATGATTAGATTGCGAAAGTTGTCACTTCTTCCCGCCATACCGGTATGAGTGGATGGACTGTGTTGTAGCCGTAGGCAGGAGGGGTGAGGCTGGAGAGGGTGGGTCACTGGAGTCATGTGCTGGAAGACTTCTTCTTCCCTGTGGCCCATCCTTCCTCTCTCTCTCGGCCTCCTGGCTGCCATGAATGGAGCAGAGCTCTTCCCCATGCCCTCTGCCATCGCGTTCTCCTCCTCATGGTTCCAGAGCAGAGGAGTCAGCCCACCCCGGGCTAAACCTCTGAACCATGAGCCACAGCAAACTTTCCCTCCTCTGAGTTGTTCTGACCAAGTATTTTGATCACAGTGACACAACGCTGACTAAGACAGAAATTATTACCAAGAAGGGAGGTTGTCGCTGTAACCAGCATGACCATGTGGTCAGAAGCCTTCAGAACTGGTTCACAGGAGTTTGGGATAGTTTATAGATACAGGCTGGAAAAGCTTCAGAGTGTGGTAGAAAGACTCTGGTGGGAGCTCAGAAGACCCTCAGGAGGGACAGATAGATACATTTACAGACTCCGGAAAGTTGCTAGATTTAGATGCTCCTTTAACCCTGGGGAGGGGTAGAGAGAAAGGAAAGGGACTGAGAACTGTCATGGTGGAGAGCAAGGGTCAGGAGAACAGAGGACCTGGGGGAGGGGACAGTGAGGTCCATCTCTACTGGAGGCTCCATAGCTGCTTCTAACATGAGATTTCTGTGACTGCTTCAAGGAGTCACTGTTGCTTGGTGTCTGCTCCTCAAAGAAAGTGGCATCAGTTTTTTCTGTGATCATGAGAAGTTCCACCTGCAAAATAAGCTCCTTCACCATCCCAGGACCTGGAGGCCCAATTCACTGTCCTGGTCCCAGGGAATGAGGGCCTGGCCTCTTCTGCTCTCCCCTCCCTTCTGTTCACTACACACTTCTCAATCCTGGGGTCTCCATTTCCTGAATTACGGCCACTTCTCAGTGCTGGACTAGTCTGGGCTCATCCTGACAATGGGCCTATGGAATCCTCTGGAGTCAGCTCCTGGGTCAGGACATTTGTTCCTGATATGGGGTGGGCAGCAGAGCATTTGTGCCTGTGTTCCTGGGTCAGAGATCTGAGTCAGCCTGGGTCCTGTCTTCCAGTCTGGGTTTCACCTGAGCTTCTCACCTGAAGAGGGAGGACCAAGGCAGAAGCTGAGGGGAGACAGAGGAGCCCTCAGCCACAGGCAAGTGCACCTTGAGTCCCCTGTGCACTGCTCACAGGTGCAGTCTGGAAACTTCTGCCTCAGCCCACCTCTGACCTGACCTCCAGTTCTTATCTACCTCTCTCCCTGGATATTTAATGGGGCACCTCAAACATCCCATAAGCTGTGTGAGTTCTTTTGTCTTTCCTTTCTCATTTCCCCTCCCTCATGGCTAAAGGATGACCTAAACCTAGCAACTTTCCAGAATCCATGAACATGTCCATCTATCCCTTCAGAAACTCTCCATGTTTGGGGGATGTCTGAATCAGAAAGGAGGAAAGTCACATTGACTGAGCACCTCTTGGGTGGTTAGGGCAAGTTCAAACTCTGTGACCTTGAGAAAAGTGCAGGACCCTCAGAGCTCACTTCCTTCACCTCTAATCAGAGGTAATGAGGCACCTCAGGTGGTGCATTCTACCCAGAAACGAGGTCATTCTGGGTTGAGAAGCTTTGGGGAAGACGAGAGAGACACACACCCCTGAAGGAGGAGGTCGTCAGAGTGGAGGTGGGGGTCAGACTTGTGGGGGTTCCCTTAGCATTTCCTTGCAGCCCTCCCCTCAAGGAAAGTGATCGCACCAATACATGGGTCCCTTTATGGACTCCGTCATGTTTTTCTCTCTGGGCAGCTCCTGCCAGCCTCCTTGAGACTTTTTCAGTGGGTAGAATGCTCAGTCCCTTTGCACGTCCCTCCTGCCCAAAAGGGAAAGAGGCTTATTTCCCCTGAGATATTCCTTCCCGTGGCAACTCTCAATTAGGGAAATGTATCCCAAGGGCAGTCAGTTGGCTTTGTGCTGAAAGAAGCAGTTGCTATAAGCCATCTTTACCTCTGAACATCAGATATTTACCTAGTGAACATACTGAGTTCTGGGGATCGGTTTTCTTTGAAAAATTAAAAACTTGATAATCAGCACAACTGGAGACTAGAAAGAGGAGAAATGACCCACTCACTGGTGATATTAGTGTTGGTCAGGATGTGAGTTGGCTAAAATATTTTAGAGATTTAGGTGTTACTTTTTATTACTGTGACAATTACGTAAGAAAATAATGTAGAGAAGAAAAGATTTATTTTGGCTCGTGGTTTCACTCCATGGACACCTTGCTCCACTGCTTGGGGCCTGAGTGAGCCGAACATCATGGGAGAATCTCACAGCAGAGAAAAGCTTATCAGGACATGACATCCAGGAAGGAGAGATGATAACAGACGGATGATAGATAGATAGATAGATAGATAGATAGATAGATAGATAGATAGAAAGAAAAAGCAGGACCAAGAAGTGCTCTTCTAGGGCAAGTCCCAGTGATCTACCTCCTTCAACGAGGTCTGACCTGCTACAGTTTCTGTTACCTCCCAGGAGTCCATTCAGTTACCAGTGGATTAATCCATTGATGAAGTCAGTACCTTTGTGATCTAATCACTTCCTGCAAAGCTCCACCTCTAAATATTGCTGCATTGAGGTCCAAAACTTCAACCAATGAGGTTTTCTTTTTTTTGGGGGGGCACATTATACCCAAACCATAGGATTATGGTTGAGGGAGCCCTCAAAGGCCCATATTCATCTCACATTAAAAAAAAAAGCATTCATTTCATTTCTAAGAGTCACCAAAAGTTCCAGCATTGCTCAAAAGCCCAAGTCCAACGATACCTCTCAAACTAAAACCAAATTCATACCTATTATTCCCCCATAAAAATCAAAAAGTTACATGCTTCCAACATAGAATGGTAAAGAATGAACACTCCCATTCCAAAAGGGAGGAATGGTAGCATAAGGGGAAGGGATGGTACCAAAGCAAGGTCAAAACCCAGCAGGGCAACATTAAACCCCGTGGCTCCAGGTTCAGCATCTGCAGCACACTGTGGGGAGGTGTGAACTGGAAAGGGCTTCAGCAGCTGCAGACCTTGCCTGCTGCAGACCATATGGGCTCCCCCTTGGACTGGCCCTGCTCACTGCCTGCAGCTTTCCTAGCCAGATGTTCACATTCCTGGCATGTCAAATTTCTTGGGAACTGATTTAGTCAGCTTTGTGTTGCTGTGACTGAAATATCTGACAAAAACAACTTAGAAAATGAAGAATTTCTTTTCCCTCATACTTCAGAGGTTTAGTGCCTAGTGGCTGACTCCATTGCTCTGGGCCCAAGGTGAAGCAGGACATCGTGGCAAAGGGGTGTGGTGGAAGAGTGCTGCTCCATTCATGGCAGCCAGCAAGCAGAGAGAGCAGGGAGAAGGGGATACAGGGAAGAGCAGCCCTTCCAAGGCACTCCCCCAGTGACCTACCTACTCACCATGCCCCTCCTGTCTTCAGTTACCACTCAGTTCATTTAAACTAGACTAGACTGATTAGGTTACAGCTCTCACAATCCAATCATTTCACCTCTGAACATTCCTGCTTGGATAGAGGAGCCTTTGAAGGACACCTTATATCAAACCATAGCATTTTACCCCAGTCCCCAAAGGTTGTATCCATCTCACAATGCAAAATGCACTTAGTCTACCTCCAAGAGCCCCAGAGTCCTATCAGTTCCAGTGTCCTAAAGTCCAAGTTCAATGTCTCCTCTGAGACTGAAGGCAAACTGTTGGTTTTGAACCCCATAAAAAGTCAAAAGCAAGTTACGTATATCCAATATACAGAGGCATAGAGTAAGCATTCTCATTCCAAAGGGGAGGAATAGAGACATGAAAAGAAGGAATGGGACCAGAACAAGACTGAAGCCCAGCTGGGCTAAAAGCCCCTCAGATGTGTGGTGGGATATGTTCTCTAAATGGCTTGGGCAACCCTGCCCCTTTGGCCTGCCTGGTGGTGTAAGGGTCCCACGAAACGTCAGAGAAAGAGACCACCAAGTGACCACTCATGCAATTGGCAGAAGGGGGATTTATTGAACCAGCATGCTGGGGCTCCGTGCCCACTCAAGAAGGGAAAGCAGCCCAGAGCCCCGAGCAGGGGCTGAGCACTGCTTAAGTACACTTTTTGGGGAGGGCGGAGGGCTTTGTATACATCAGAACAAATCATCATGAGGCACGGGAAAATTGAACAACAACTCCTAAACACGATTAGTTCATTCATTGGTGGGAACAGGTCAGGCTGGAGTGATAGGTCATTCCTAAGGAGGGGGTTACATTTAAACTGATTGGTCCAGGCCCTGCAATGCCTACGTGCGACCACACAGAGCCCTTATTAAACAACCAAATAATCAGGGGAAATATTTACTGGGCAGTTCCAAGCATTGTCTTAACAGCTACAGAAATTTCAGGTTTTGCAGGTAGCATAGAAACCTAACAATACCTAATCCTTTACATTTTAACTCAGACCTTGCAGCTTAGAAACTTTACAACACCCTGTCTTTTACCCTTTAACTTTTATGCTTTAACTTCAATTTCTTTTACCCTTACATTCCCCACTCCTTTTTCTGACTACTTTTAATCTTAAAAGTAATGCATCACAATTATTGAAGGGTTTCACATTTCATGAGTTGTTTTGCGTTCCCTGGAATCATTTTTAGCATGGCCTCCATTTTAGATTCCACTCGGTATTAGACCCCGATTTATCTAACTACACTGACTACCTAACTTAAAATCTGGCTTTATTCCCCACTCTAATTTGGGAACTCCTCACTGCTGTAAGGAAGGGGGGCGAAGAGAATCTTTCTGGCTTCTTCAGGCTGAAAAGGGACGGTGTGGGGCAAGCAGTTTGGAGTCCCCCTTTAAAAATATCGGGTCTATCGAGTGGTCCATGATAAAAGTCCAATTGAGAAGTATTAGGCTGGAAGGCCATTCAAGGGATAGGTGGTCTATAAGAGAAACAAGAATTCATTAATTTACTGGAACCATATTGATGCAGCAATAAATGTCACAGCACAGGAATATGCCAATGAGTATAATGGCCAGGACAGAGACTAACAATGTTTTCCACCAGGAAGTACCAAGAACCAGAAGCTAAGATATTGTTTCCACGACAAAGTTGCTGAGGACATGGCTTCTATCTGATCATGTAAATCTTTAAGGACCTTTGTCACCTTGCCAGAAATGTCGGGGATGTAAACACAACAACTAACATTTAGGTTTACAGATGTCCTTTTCCTTTAAGATATAGTCTAATAATTTAATGTCATCTGATCTTGTAAAATCCTTTTACTAGTATGACCTGTGTCTAATAGAGAAACCTTTAATTCTGCTACTTAGGGCTGGATAACCATACTAGCAAACACCAAGCCTACCTGTGTAGGTTAGGAATATCTGTGGGCCTTAAACTAAAAACTACTCTGGCAGTTCCTTTTAATAGTTATCAGGCATTCCTGTCTGAGAATCTCTTTTGTAGCCTCCAGTTTACTTATTTTTGGAAGTTACATTTACTATTATTATCATTTAAAATGTCCAGGAACAGCTGTGCTTTGGCTTTAACTATCTTTGCTAAGTGTTTAAGATGAAGCAAGTCAAACTGACTTTTGTTCTTATCTATTGTCAACAGTCAGCTGAGTGTCCCTGGGAGTCCTCGGGGAACTTCATAGCAGCTTCTCAGTTCTGCTAGTGCCATTTACCTTAGGATGGGTCCAGGCCTTGCTTGACCATGTGGCTTCTCTCGGAAGCATCAGGGATGTTTCCCCTTTTCTGATGACCCTCCTCTTCAAAGCAAATGCACCAATTGGCTTTCTGTCCTCCACTGGTCTCATTAATCTCCCTGCTCAGGAGGTTATGTGGCCTAGAGTTGCAGAGCCCTTTGGAGAAGTCCCCTATTCCCTGATTCAGACTGACTCAGAGGGCAAGAGCCAAATTTTTAATTTTAAAACTTAATCTTAAACATCCAGCAAATAAGTTAACAGCCTTCTATTAAGAGCACTGGGCTTTAATGTCTATCTCTCTATCCTGTAGGTGACAACTTCTTATCTTAAGTTGACCCAGGTTGTGAGTTCCTAAAGCAGTACCTCTTTAAAACATTAACAGGCAATCCTTAAACCATCTATAAGCAAACTACAAAACAAAACTAACTAGGGTAAAATCATATTTAGCTTATATAATAGCTACCTTGAATTCTGGCAGGGTTATACATCATAATTCCCTATTTGAGATCCTAGTAATCTTGCCAAAAACCTACTTTTGGACACAACTTTAACTGTACTGAAATCTGGCCTACTTCTTCCATAGTCACTTTTACATGTAGTGAGATGGGACAGAGCCTTATCTCAAGTAAGGCAGGGCTCTTTATAAATCTCAAGTACTATAGTTCTGAAGCTGATCATTTTACAAAGTTTACATAAATTGTTGTTCAAGTTTACATGAACATTAGCTAACACAACATAATATCACATTTAAAACATGAATTAAAGGCTGAAAGCTTTTAACCTCTTGTAGAAAAGTAGCAATGTACTTTTGTGTTTTGCAATAAAACCTTCACACAGATTAGGCTCTCATTAATTTAAGAATACATTTAAATTGTATCTCCGTGTAAAAAGTAACATGGAACTGTACATATCTTGATGATAACAAGTCCAGTTGTAGAACACAAATGATATAAACAAATCTCCAACATGTTTTTCTTTTAAGCCTAAAATTACCATACAACTTTAGAACACCAGCTTGATATAATGTTCTTTTGAAGCTTCTACCTTACAGACTTGTATACCTGGAAGATATGAACACATTAATAGCACCATAATTACATTGATGTTTTTATATTGACCAAGTTTAGCTTTTAAAGAAACAACATTACAATATTGAAAAATAACAGCTGTTGTTTAACCATAGTTGTATAATCTTTAATTTTCTTTAAGATTACTTGCTCAAACTTACACATATAACCAACTTACACAGACCTTCTTTATCACTTACTTAAACCCTCTTAATTACTTAATCACATAGACTCTCTTATCCAGAAACACATTTTCCCTCTATTAAATCCATATCTAAAACTTTCTAGTTTTTCTTTTCCATCTGTTAACCTCCTTCTGTTCACACTTTAAAAAAATATCTGTAAATTTCTGAATTTAAGCAGATTATTTTATAGACATCATCATTTTATTAGGGTCTTTTTGAACACCTAGAAAAACTTATAAGCTTAATTTTAAAGACATCTTTACTTTTATCTGTTTACCCAATTTAAATTGAACCATTTGAATCACGTGAATCAAAGATATTTGGATCCATTTTTAAATTTTTTTTATGAGCGCTCCTCATCTGTCAATTGTCATATCACTGCAGGATATATGGACATACACACATACAGACATACCGACATACAACACATAACACAAGTGTAACACCCTAGTAGCTTTTTCAGGTGAAATCTCCATTGCAATGTTTCAAAATTCCACAGTTGATCAGAAAAAACATTAACCTAGGTCTGTAGGACCAAAATCATGAGCTCAAAAAAATACAGAATCTAAGAAAAAGCAAGAGTCCTAAAAAAAAAAAAAAGATGACTGGCCAGTAATTAATAAATACCATATAATTTACTTTTTGGTTGGGGTCTAGTTTGAGTTCAGGTAAAAAGACACTTTAACTCTTTTTTTTTCCCTTGGGCCTGAAATCTGTCTCCTGCTGAGTGCCCCAAGCTTCTTCTATTTGCATATCAGCTTAAGTCCTGGCTGAGGTCTGGAAGGAACTGGGAAAACTGGAATTCTGAGCAGAAACCTCATGCCTAAGGCATTTTAGCTATAAGTCATAATTTTCAGGTTTAAGATGCAATTCTCAAAATTTTATATCTTTATATCTCTTTACATTACAAACACTTGCCCACACAAAACTGAAAATAGGATCTTTTTCTGATAATATAAAGGCCACCATCAGAGGAAATTTCCTCAGGATCATTAAGCTGCTTCCTTTGTTCTGAAGTTCCTAAAGTAGTATTAAGTTCTACCATGTATATCCAAAATCAAGCTTTAAAAATTTTCAATACTGTTGCTAATTAATGTCATTTTAATAAGCCAGACCAACGTTTTAATTTAGCACCCTTTTTTTTTCCTGAATCTTACACACTGAGGGGAACAGATATCATATCATAATTTATTATCTTTGCCCACGTTAATGCACTGGAATACCTAGTGAAATTTTCTCAGGCTACCCAGTTCAAAATTGAAACTTTCTAATTTTTTTTTTTACCCTAAGTATTTAAGTTTTCTAGCATGAACCATCTGAAATCAAACTAAACAATTGCTTAAACCCAACTTTTAACTGCAAGATAGTGCAATGCTTTAGAAACCCATTCAGATACCAAATTGTTACAATAAAAAAAATTATCTTTTAGATACACATTTAGCCAAGATCATCCCCAAGAAACAATCTATAACATCAACACATTACTGCATTTATTGTCCCTTTAGTTAAGCAAACAGAGGTGGATTAATCTTTAAAGTGCAGGTAAGGAATGAGGAAACTCCCCAAAGCAAAATGGCTTTGGCAGCTGCTGGGAGCCCCTTAGTTCCACCTTTTACTTCCAAGATTAGTTCCTCTGGTTAGGTTTGACCCCAGACACCAGGCATTTTTCACATCTCCTAACTTTTTAGTAGTCAGCTTCCCAAAAAGCTGATCCTCTACTTGCAGTTGTTTCAAGTTTGAGAAAAGTTTAAGCAAGATATCAAAGTTTTTAGACCCCAGGCATTTCCCTCTGCAGTGGGTGTGCTCAAGCCAACTACGGGAAGAAAAGAAAACACTGCTTCCCTAACCCCCCTTAACAAAGGGGGGTAAAGTTTATCAAAGTTCTTTAAAACACAGCTAAGAGAGGTGTAAAAGGTGAGAACAGAAAAGCTGGTGGTTCTATTGACTTTTGGTCCCTCACAGGAGAAGCATTAGGTTAAAATTTAGCTAAAGTTACTTCCACACATCTAAGGTCGTTTGGAATTTGGGACTCTGCATCGGTCCCAAGTAAAACAATGCCATCACACTTAACAGAGACACAGACAAAAAGACACACAAAGATCATCATGCAGCTCCTGTTCATTCATAACCCCAAGATCTACAATCTTGTGACTCAAGGAGAATGGAGGGAAAAGGGGGAGGAGCAGAAGGATTGAGTGATAGGATCTTGGGGGAAGGGGTCGGAGTGGAGGCAGGGACCAAGAAAGGCTTCAGGGACAGAGGCGTGGAATGGCTTTGTCCCATACTGGGAGTTACTCAGGCAGAGACAGGGACAATACAAACGTGACACAGAGACAAGGACAAACAGTAAACGGTTAACACAAGTTTAGAGGCAAAGATTAAAGACAGACTGTGAATCCAATCTGAGAGAAAGAATTGCCGGCGAAACCAAACAGGTTGGCAGCAGAGTACAAACGAGGGCACTCTTGTCCCTCTACCAACTGGGGGCACTTTTGCCCCCCCCCCCGAATCCTCTAAGGCGTCCCTTAAGAGGAGTGGCCTGTGGATTAGGACACGTCTGTCACCACTGCCAGGGAGAATTTACACTCTCCGCTGACAGCCACGCTGCCAACCCAACCAAACCAATCCAAGCCAAAGACCAAACCTGAACCAAAAAGCTCTGAGAACTTACACTCTCCATCGAGCCAAAAACCAAAAAGCTCTAAGCGATCTCAAAGGAAAAACAAGAAGGAGAACAAGGAGGAGAAGAAGAAGAGGAAGAGGCACTTTACTTACCCCCTAAAGGAGTCTGTTGGAGGTCTCCTTGTCCGGCGATGCGCTTTTCCCGGCCAACGCACCAAATGTAAGGGTCCCGCGAAACGTCGGAGAAAGAGACCACCAAGTGACCACTCATGCAATTGGCAGAAGGGGGATTTATTGAACCAGCATGCTGGGGCTCCATGCCCACTCAAGAAGGGAAAGCAGCCCAGAGCCCCGAGCAGGGGCTGAGCACTGCTTAAGTACACTTTTTGGGGAGGGCGGAGGGCTTTGTATACATCAGAACAAATCATCATGAGGCACGGGAAAATTGAACAACAACTCCTAAACACGATTAGTTCATTCATTGGTGGGAACAGGTCAGGCTGGAGTGATAGGTCATTCCTAAGGAGGGGGTTACATTTAAACTGATTGGTCCAGGCCCTGCAATGCCTACGTGCGACCACACAGAGCCCTTATTAAACAACCAAATAATCAGGGGAAATATTTACTGGGCAGTTCCAAGCATTGTCTTAACAGCTACAGAAATTTCAGGTTTTGCAGGTAGCATAGAAACCTAACAATACCTAATCCTTTACATTTTAACTCAGACCTTGCAGCTTAGAAACCTTACAACACCTGGTCTTTTACCCTTTAACTTTTACACTTTAACTTCAATTTCTTTTACCCTTACAGTGGCAGCCTGCGTGGGCTTTCTTTGGCATGGCATACCAAGCTTCTTGGGGTTTGCTTTGTCGGCTTGGCTTTGCTGTGATCAACATATCTGACACAAACAACTTAGAGGAGCAACAGCTAATTTTGGTTATTTCATGGTGTCTCCATGGCATCATTTCTCAGCAGAAGCATCATTTCTCGGAAAACAGTCCATGTGGCTGTTAATCCCTGACGTTTCCATTCCAGCTTTGGTTTCACTTTCAGAGCTTTGCCCATCAACCTCTCAGAGGCAGCCTGCTGTACTTTGCCTGGTTCCCAGGGCTTCCTTTGAAATCTCTATGGAAACCTCCATGACCCGTTAACATGAGTATCTTGAATTTCTGCAGAAGCAGCACCACATGAATGATGCCAAGATTCTGCAGTGGGTGAACTCCTTGGAGTTCTGCAAAAGCCTTTGAGTGCCTCGGTGACTGAGTCCAGTAAACAACTTCCTAGGCACCCCCATGCAAGCAGGGTACCCCTCTGATTCCCTCTCAAAGGAATTTCCCTCTGTGAGAAACACACTCCCATGTCCACGCCCAAAGAATGGACTAAGAGACCCCAGAACAGCAAAAAGCTAGGCCTTGCTTTAACGACAGTCTTTCAAGATAGGGTGGCTGTGCTCAGGGACTCACAGATTGGGACAACCAGTGTTTTATTCCCTAGAGCACAAGATGCCTCCCCCAGTTCCTCATTGGCTGAGTGCCATGGGGCACACAATCTTCCTGAACATCACCTTGGTTTTGTGGTCTCCTACTGGGTTATTTAAAGAAATGCACCTTTAGTTGCCCCCACTGCCCCTTGTTCCCTTGTGGAGGGAAAACTCTCCAGGACTGAGGGCCTTGGCATGTGCAGTTTATCTCTGTTGGGAGCCCCTGTAAAACTTAAAGGCAGGTTACACCCATCAGGTACTCAGAGGCACAGAGTAAACCCTGTCATTCCAAAGGGGAGGAACAGGGCACAGAAAAAAGGAACAAGACCAAAAAACACTGGACCCCCGACTGTTGATCAGGTTGGGTTCCTTCCTTTCCACCTCCTGGTTGTCAAGGAGCTATGAATCTTACACTCTGGTGTTAACTGTCACTTTCCACTCTGCTGTCCCCTCCAGCTACCTTTCTCCATTCCAAGTCACTTTACACTGAAAGCTAAATACTGTATTCTGAAAAGGGACCACTGGGTTCTTATTTCACCACACCCTTGAGCCTGCAGTGAATGATCTTGCAAATTCCTGAGATGCCTGTAGGTATCTCTCCTATTGTCTCTGTGTGGAGTATGTAGCATTTTTTAGTGCCTATAATCTTTTGACAACAACTTTCTTGGCCCCAGTTTTTTTTTCTTATTCCACCATCTTTTTTACCCCCATGCTCCCTCTCTTCGCCTCCTACCCCTTTACCTTATCAAGAGTTTGTCTAATCCCCCCATGCTCCCCCTCCCAACTCCACTATAAATCAGCCTCCTTATATCAAAGAAAACATTTCAGCATTTGTATTTTGGTTTTTTTTTTTTCTTTGGATTGTCTTACTTCAGTTAGCATTATATTCTGCAACTCCATCCATTTACCTGCAAATGCCATAATTTTATTCTCTTTTGTTGCCAGTAATATTCCATTGTATATATATACCACAGGTTTTTTTATCCATTCATCTACTGAAGGGCATCTAGGTTGGTTCCACAGTTTAGCTATTGTGAATTGTGCTGCTGTAAATATTCATGTGGCTGTGTCCCTGTAGTATGCTGTTTTCAAGTCCTTTGGGTATAGACTGAGGAGTAGGATACCTGGGTCAAATGGTGATTCCATTCCAATTTTCTAAGGAATCTCCATACTGCTTTCTATATTTTTGCACCAATTTGCAGTCCCACCAGCAATGTATAAGTGTGCCTTTTCCCCCACATCCTTGCCAATACTTATTGTTGTCAGTATTCTTGATAAGTGCCATTCTGATGGCGTGAGGTGAAATCTTAGTTTTGATTTGCATTTCTCTAGTTACTAGAGATGTTTTTCATATATTTGTTGATTGATTGTATATCTTCTTCTGAGAAGTATCTGTTCAGCTCCTTAGCCCATTTATTGATTGAATTGTTTGGTTTTTTGGTGTTAAGTTTTTTGAGTCATTTATATATTTTGGAGATTAGTGCTGTATCTGATGTGCATGTGGCAAAAATTTTCTCCCAAAATGTAGGTTCTCTCTTCACCTCATTGTTTCTTTTGCTGAGAAGAAGATTTTTAGTTTGAATCCATACCATTTATTGATTCTTGATTTTATTCCTTGCACTTTAAGAGTCTTGTTAAGGAAGTCAGGGCCTAATCCAACATGATCAAATGAAGCGAAGGCCATGTGACTTCTTGAGTCACATGATTTAATTAGAGCTTATCAGCAGAGGCCTCATCATTATGAGGCTGGAATTTTCCACACAGTCCCAACTGCCACTGATGTGCACCAGCACCCTCATTCTCAAACTGGGACAGCACCTCCTCATCCAGCCCTGTGTGCTCTCAGCCACCTAGATTTCTTCCAGATTCTGAGCCAACTGGGCTTGAGAACTCCTGAGGTCAAATCACAAATTCTCTTCTAACCTCTGATTGTTTTCACACAGGTGGATCCCCTACCTGGGACAAGTACCCTTGGTGCAGAGTGGTGATTGGAGGATGGATCCTTAGGATCCCAACTGGCCCTGACCACAGGAGATCCTTTGCTTCTGAGCCCAGCTAGGAAGGCAGCTCCTCAGAAGTCCTCTGGGTTGTCACGGACATTCTGAGCTGAACCCAGATCCAGAGAAGTGTCCTATTTCCCCAAGGGATATTTCCCACTACTTGATTGTAGACTCATGGATCATTGAAAAGGAAGCAAGAACTATTAACTGAAAACTCAATGAGTTCTTTCAACTTCACAAGCTTGAAAAAAACTCCAAAATCTGACATTCAATTTCTTCCTCCTTATTTAGGGGTAATAAAGACTAATTCACCGGGTTTGCTGAGATGACATAAGAAAGATACCTTAGAACAATTCCTGACCCATAATAGATGCTCAATAAGTTTGTTCAATGCATTTTATTTCTGTCTCGCTTTAGTTTATTCTCCAAGTGGGTAGAGGACTAGGAGTCCTGGGTAATTCCAACATCTTCTAATGAGTCCAACATCCCTGAGAGAAGGACACCTTCCACCAATCTCCAGTGCTCTCTACTAGTCAGCTCTTTTTTATAAAGGATGTTCACTTGTATCAAAGAGTCTTGGCTTCACCACCTATGACCATTATGTGAACACACAGTCAATTTATATGCCCAAATTTGGGTGAATCAAGTTGGCCCTGGTTGGGTTCCAGTAAGTTACTGTTTGCTCTATCTAGCTCCTTGCTATTTTCCTGCATGCTTCAAGTGTGTTTTCAGAAATGGCAAGGCCCCTTCAGTCTTCCAGGCTAATCTGACAGGCTGCTATGTTGGTGTCTTTACCACCAGCAACCTTCCCTGGAGAACACCCAACCCAGATAGGATCATTCACCAGAGGGGTCACTGTGGCCACTACCATTCTGACTCTGGGAGAGAGGTGATATCTATTCATTGCTCATAATCCCAAAGATGCGGAAAGCTGGTTCTTTGATTCCCATAACATAGCACAACTAAATCTAAGTTAATAAAGAGAATTTAATGGAAGCTCTGAGCTACCAGGAAGGAAAAAAACTAAGGACATACTTAGTTTATTTTTGCTACCATTTAATGTAAGTGTGCTCTGAATCCCAGGCCCAGAACAGTTAGTCTGTTTTGAATCTTGAAGGATGAACCTTGCATTCCCCCTGCTCTGCCCACATATCCAAGGGCACAGCTCACCTTTCACAATGCCAGTGCTTTCTACCGGGGCTGCTTCACCAGAATCGGGGCTCCTTGTTGCTTGGCCACATGGAGAGGAAGACCTCCCCTCTTTCAGGACAACCCATGTCCCAGAACCTTACCTGCGCCAAGGCTCATTTTTACCCAGGGCACCTACAATGTGAGTACCTTTTCTTCATTGGAACAAAAAACATTGTCTTCATTCTAGGATTAGGTCAAAGCTCTTAGGACTCCAAGTACCTCTTCTATTTGTAGCACTTATCATGTTTGAGACTTGATTTGGATTGGTTTTTGTGATTTGTATCTATTCCTCCTACAAGAATTGTTGTTCCCTGGAGTCAATTACCCAAACTCCTATTTCTCATTGTTACAACCCAGAATCTACTGTCTGATATATAAAGTTAATCTAATTAAAAGCATCTGGAAAGGTTGGTCAAACCTATGACTGAGCTTAATAGAAAAAATTAGAAGGAATCTACCAAGTTCCAGGAATGAAGACAAAACTTAAAATCAAAGTAATGTTTATGAGCTGGACCCTGTGTATCAGAAAGGGATGCAGGTGAGGGAATATTGGTCTTGATATTAGTCCTGATACTCTGAAAATTTGGAATTAAGCTTTGAATGTCTCTGTGAGGAAAGAAAAACAGCTGTAGATAAATAGAATTATGGAATGAGAAATGAGATCTCTAAATAAAGCTGAGTTCTTCCTCCAAAGAAATCCTTTAGTGAAAGAAGAAGATGAAAAACCCTCACAGAGCTCTGGGACAAAAATGTACAAGTCTCTTATGATAAATTGCAAAACCAAGCCTTTTCTATGTGCAAGATAGAAGTCTATATTTTCAGTACCCACTAGAGGAATCCCTGAATTAGATTGGTAAAGCCCTCAATCATCCTGCAGATGTAAGTACAGGGCATACTGGACTCCCAAAGAAAAACCTATGATGAAAATTACCATGAAGAATATACAAACTATACCAAGATAAAACTGTGACTAATGGGACACAGGAGACCAAGTCAATGGGAGAATTGATTCCTCATTGATTTGATATTTTAATATTTATTTTTTAGTTTTCGGCGGACACAGCATCTTGGTTTGTATGTGGTGCTGAGGATCGAACCCGGGCCGCAAGCATGCCAGGCGAGCGCACTACCGCTTGAGCCACATCCCCAGCCCCATCCTCATTGATTTGAGATAAAAGAGCATTCTGGCTTATGTGCATTGATAGCTATGTGTGTTAGTATCTTTTGAGCACAGTACAGCAGTAGAACTACTGGACCATGGTTGAGGGAATGTAAATTAACCTCTAATTTACAGAGACAAATGGTTTTCCAAAGTATTTAAATTGATTTACACCCCTGCAAGGAATTACCAGGGGTTCTGGATTAGTTGTTTTCTTTTTTTTTTTTTTTTTTTTAATCGATTTTTAAGTTTTAACAATAGAGTTATCCATAGTAATTGGGTTCATCCAGGCAAACTCATACATGCATAGAATTCAATTTCAGTTCATGATCCCCCTTTCCCCTCCCTTTTCCCTCCTGGCCTCCCTCACCTCCCACATTCTCCTTTCTCTCCTCGGCTAGATTTTTTTTGTTTCTATAATTTTTTTTTTGTATTTGATTTCTTTTTGTTTCTATAATTTTTTTTGTATTTGATTCCTTCATTTACTTATGCATAAAGGTGAAATTCCCTGTGGTGTATTTATATGTGCACATGATTTTTAAAGAACGCATTGAGCATTGCCTCGCCTTTGCCATCCCTCCACTCCCCCTCTTAATCTCCTTCTTTTACACTAATGACTATCCCCATATCTTTATGATGGCCTATCCTTCCCTCCTCATTTCCTCCATTTTATTTTATTTTATTTATTTGATTTTCAAAGATCCAGCCACACTTGGGTTCCTGGGATCAAGTCCGTGGGGTCCTGTGGGAGTGTTCCTTTTGAAAAGAGCTCAGTTTGATCCTCTGATGTTTTTTGAGGATTTTTACCTCTGTGTTCATGAGAGATGTTGACCTCTGGGTTTATTTATTAATGCTCAGCTGTCAGATTGGGATGTCACTGTAAATGGATGAGATGAAGGTTCCCTTCTGTTTCCTGAAATAGCTTCGTGGAATGGGACTGTTCCCTCCTCCTTTTGCCAGGCCAGCCTTCTAAACCTGGACCTTTCGTTTTCAGTGGTTATAAAGTAAAAATGCACCCCCGTCAATACTTGTAGAGCTATTCAGAGTATCTATTTCATCTAGATGCATTTTGGTTGTTTGTGGGAAGCCATTCTCACACGTGACTGGGCAACTCCCAGTTTGGGTCTGAGGCGCTCTGGCTAATCTGTGTCGGAGCTTTCCCGGCCCTCTCCTGATGAGAGAGCTGGTCCGTGTGGGGGTGTGACTGACCACTGACCCTGGGGGCCAATCACTGACCCTGACCTTGGAGTGCGGCCCCCCTCAACCTTCATTGGATGGAATTCTCCCCTAAATTTCTTGTTCCCCAATAAACGGCTACTCCCTGGCGTGCTCCCTCTCTCTCTCTCCTGCTAGCCCTGAGTAATCCTTGCTGCCCTACCGGGTGGTTCAAGGTGGGAACCAGAGAGGGGAGCCGTCTTGGACCTGGTCATAGAAAAAGGTAACTGAGTCTATGTGTTTTATTTCGATCTCGCTAGCTAACTTTTATGCCAAGAACCTCATTAACGAAACCAGTGCGCTGGCCGCATGGTGGAGTTGTTGGTGATTTTTAAGAAATTAGTTCATTTAATCCAAGTTGCTCAATTTTAATTGTGATATTATTTTTCCTCATTTAATATCTGCCAGACCTTGTCTGAAAGCCCCTCCTTCACTCTTAACATTGGCATTCTGTGTCATTTTCCTTTATGCCTCTGTCGGTCTCACTAGAGGTTTATCTTTTGCTCTTTTAGAAGAACCAGCTTTTGGAGCTACTGATTTTCTCCTTTTCTGTTGCTCACTGTATGGATTGCTGCTCTTATCTTCATTTCCCTTCCTTCTGACCCGTTTTGCACTTATTTACTCTTTTCTAACTTCTTCAGATGGAAACTCAGTATCCTGACTTTCAGTTTTCTTCTCTGCTAAAATATGCATTTAGTTCTATAAAGTTCCTTCTCAGTCCTGCATTAGCTATAACTAGCAGATGTTGATCTTCTGCATTGTGATTTGGGGTCATTTAAAATATGTTTTAATGTCCATGGAGACTTCCTATTTGATACATGGGTTATTTAGAACTATGGTGTTCAACTGCAAGTATTGGAGATTATTCTTATATTCTTCTGTTATTGAGTTCTAGTTTAATCCTCTTTTTGTGAGAAAGTATATATTGGATGATTTCCAGGTTTTTAATTTGTAAGGGTTTTTTTGTTTATTTTTTCATTATCTAGAACAAGAGCACATTGGAAATGTGCCTGGGCACTCAAAAGGAGTGTGTGTTCTGCTGTTGTGGGTGAAGTGATCAGTGAATGTCAGTTAGGTCGATTACTCGGTGGTAGTGTTCAGTTCTTCTGGGTCCTTGACGGTTTCCTCCCATGAACTCTATCAGTTATGTGAGAGGAAAGTCAAGTTCCCAATTTCAACTGTTTATTTGTCTTTTACATTTTCCAGATTTTTTTTCCTCCAGTTTTGAGGCTGTGGATGCCCACGTACTTGGAACCGTTGTATCTTACACACAAGGATTTAACATACCATATCAGAGACAGGCATCCCTAGGGAGACCTACTCACAAGGTTGGCTGTAGGCTGAGTCTGGGAACTGGGCAGGTAAACCTTGCCCTCAGTGATCACAATGACTCACCATGTCTAAACCCTCTGTATGAACAATGTGGTCTACACTGCATGCTGCCTGCCTTCTGGGAGTCTATGGCTTCAGGACATGCCAGGCAGAGAGGAACTAGGTGACTCTCCCTGGACTGAGACCCTGGACGTCTACACTGGGGATCTTCTCAGGTAGACAACCCTCCACACATGTTGTCCCAATTCATTAGTAAGGACTTGAGTGATCCCATGTGAGTCCACTGGAGAGGCTCCTGGAAGCTCTCACCTGGCTTCCTCAGGGCGTCTCCCTACGGGCCTTTTCCTCTGCCCATCTTGCTTTGGGTCCTTTGCTTTAATAAATCTTAGCTGTGAGTGTGACTCTATGATGAGATCTTCTTCTTTGAACCAGTAAATATCCAGTGGCCTCAGGATGCCCTTCTCCAGTAGCTGAGGCCCTGACACATACTCAATGAAAGTATCTAATGTCCCCCAACAGGAGGTCAGTCACGGGAGGATCCAATCGACACAACAACAGGAAGAAGAGGAGTGAATCTCTCCTTGTGGAGGTGCAGAGATTGGGAGTCAGAGAAGGAGAGGGATATGCTCAGGTCACTTGTGTGCAGACGCTGAGTTGGACCCTCCCCCTGCCCATAGCCCTCATGAGTCACCCCAGGGCCCCCCTCTGCTCCTTGTTCCTCACCTCTGTCCTCACTCTCAGCACTCCACCAGGGCACCGCAGCATCACAAAACAGGACTTCTTCTTTTCCTTTCCCTCTTCCGGCCTAATCTCATGGATGAGATCTCCCTCCAACCCCTTATTCAAGCCTCCTCAATACCAAAAGAGGGGTCCCGGTACATCCTTCTCCTGCCCCACACTCTGCTCAGCTCTGTCCCACAGCCCACACGGCCACCACCTCCAGTCACAAAGTATAGTCCCTGCAGACCCCAGGAGTCTCTCCTGATTCCTTTCCTCTTCCATCTCCTGTCTACTAACCTAATTCAGGGCAGTTCCCTTCCTGCTTCCACAACCCCCATAGCCTCCTGCCAGCTTCCCCACCTCCTGTCCCTGCTGCCCCATACCCAGTCCCCAAGACCACATGCCCTTCCTCACCAACACTTCCTCCTCTCCCTCCCCTCCCTGGGCTCTGCCCCCAGGTCCACCCAGGGCCTCGACCTCCACTCACCTAGTGCTCCCTCTGGCCTCCACTCTTCTGCACTCCTGGGTCTCCCTGGCCCAACCCCCTCCCCATGCCCACTCCCCCTCTTCCCATTAGCATCCAGACTCCTTCTCACCAGGCTGCCCTCACTGCCCTCTGGATCAACTGCCCCTCTCTGGGACCTAGATCCAGAAGCCCATCGAACAAGGAACAGGATGGGACACAATTCCCTGTGCCTGTCTGAGCTCAAGGAGAAAATATTCAGAGGGCTTCGCCTCCCTCCCTGCATCTCCAAGATCCATCTCGGGGCCTGACTTGGGCAGAGCCAGGCCTCCTGTCCAACACCTGCTACCCCGCAGCCTGAGTCAGCCTGTCCATCAAGCCCCAGCAAGGCTGAGACAGCAGGAGAGAGTTTCTCTTTCATCTTCCATCAACCAAGGTCATGGCCAGGGCACTGTGAACAGAAAAGAGCTGAGCTCTGAGGTTGAGCCTCTATGAGGACACAGGGCAGGGAATTTTTCTGGGGACAGGGCAACACAACCCCCACAACCTCCTTTTTCCAAATTATAAAACATGCCCTCCAGGAACTGTTCCATTTCTTATAAGAACCTGGCTTCTTCCTTTTCTAATTCCCATGGTAGGGCTGAACTCAACCCTGCTTAGAACTTCTCTAACAGAAAGTCATGGTTTCTGAGACTAAACACTTTGTAGATCAAAAGGGTGAGGCGAGAATCATCTTGAACTAGGAGGAAGACTATGGAAGGAAGAAGAGGGACAGGGGTGTTCTCTGGGGCTTGGAGAGACCCAAACTCTCCTCACAGAGAGGCAGGCAAGGAAGAAGCTCACCAGCCAGAAGCCCAGAATGCAGGCTGAGTGTGGACGGAGTGTGGGCCCAGCCCCCAAGGCCCAGATACATGCCTTCTAATGCAGGGACCTGTCTCCCTTCACACGCCACTCTCAGTGCCTCCCCTCCCCAGCCCAAGACCCGTACTCAAGCCTCATGGACACAGAAAGGAGATGTGCCTTGGAAAGAACCCATTGTCTCCCATGGAAAATCTCTTTCATATAATAGTAGAATTTTTGTAGAGGCTTTCCTAGTCCAGGCTAGCACAGGTGCACACAGTAGCATACAGGAGTCATTCCAGCAACTCAGGAGGCTAAGGGAAGAGGATCTCAAGTTTGAGGCCAGCCTTGGCAATTTAGCAGGAACGTATCTCAAAATAATGAAAACTACAAAGTGCTGGGTCTGCAGCTCCTTGATGCGGTGTCCAGTGTTCCCAGCAGGCTGGGCCTGGGTTCTGACTCTGCCCCATTCTCTGCCCAGGAGGAGCACACTGGCCCCCTGGCCAGCTCAGCTGCTGTAGGCAGCAGCTGGGGACAATCAGCATTCCAGCTGGACCCACCTTGGTTGCTGACTCCTCTCACGTGGCTCCTGGGCCTGAGTTTCTGGCACTGATCACATGGGATTAGCTGAAGAGCTAAACATCCAGCACAAGGACTGTGGACTTGCATTCACCACCACCCTGCACACCCCAAGTTGTCCCTCACCTGCCATCCCTTCAGCCAACAGTGCCCCCCCACCCATCCTACTGCTCAGGACATGGGGCTGTGATATTGTTAAAAGTGGCTAGGACCCATCCGTAAGATGAGACCCCTTGGTTCACTGTCATCCACCCAAAGATGTGGGGACTGCCCATGAGGCTCTGGACATTGGTATCAGCACTTGCTTGTTCCACTGTCTCTCCTTTCCCCCTGATACTTGGGGATTTTTGAATGTTCCTCTGACCTGAGGGAATCAGCTGAACCTACCCCCACTCTCTCCCTCCAGAATGAGGTTGGGAAAGACCGTGAGGAGGGTCCCAGGCAACCCCGAGGACATTGGCATGGAGATGCTGAGAGAGGCCCCGTGTCCACAGGAGCAGCATGGGCTGTGGAACAGCAGGTCTACAGTGACGCTGTGGACCCTTAAGATGGAGTCTGCTAGCTTTGGTTCCAGTCCCCCTGTGTGCTCACCCCACAGCCCTGTCTTCCTGAGAGCCTGAAGAGGGCATCGGGCTGGTCCTTGCTTCCTCCACAACCCCACAGTGAGGGTGCTGAGCTGCTCCCGCTCTCTCCCGCCCCTTGCTGTTAAGAAGTGGGTGTCAGTATAATGTGTCTAGGTGTGGGTCTCTTATGATTTTGCACATTCGGCGTCCTGTAGGCTTCTAGGATTTGGGGTTCTGTCTCATTCTTCAAGTCTGGGAAGTTTTCTCGTATTATTTCATTGAATAGATTGCTCATTCCTTTGGTTTGAAACTCTGTTCCTTCCTGTATCCCAATGACTCTTAAATTTGGTCTCTTGATGTTATCCCATATTTCTTGGATGTTCTGCTCATGGTTTCTTAACAGTCTTGCTGAGCTGTCTATGTTCTTTTCAAGTTGAAATACTTTATCTTCATTGTCTGATGTTCTGTCTTCTAAGTGTTCTACTCTGCTGGTAGTATTCTCAATTGAGTTTTTAAGTTGGCTTATTGCTTCCTGCATTTCTAGGATTTCTGTTTGCTTGTTTTTTATAACCTCTATTTCCCTGTATAGTTGATCTTTTGCTTCTTGGATTTGTTTATGTAATTCATTGTTGAAGTGATCTTTCATTGTCTGATTTTGCTGTCTGATGTCTTCCTTGAGACTCCAGATCATCTGAAGCATGTATATCCTGAATTCTTTATCTGACATTCCATCAGCTGCAGCTATTACCTCTTCTAACTTTGAGTTGACCTGCAATGCTTGTGGTCCTTTCTTTCCTTGTCTCTTCATACTGTTCGCGTTCCTTTCTACTTGGTGAAACTGTTGTGCTATTGAATTTTCCCCCTATATGTTTATATTGGTCTTGTATAGTTGCAAAGTCTCCCTCGCAGGCGCGGGCAGCGGCTCTGCCCCTCCTCCAATTGGGGCAATGTGCCTACCACGCTGGCAGGCCGCTGGGCCTGCTCTGCCAGTCGGTAGCAGGTCCGCCGACCTTGCAGGCGCGGGCGGCGGCTCTGTCCCTCTGCGGGCCGCTAGGCTTGTTCTGTCGGTGGTCGCAGTTCTGCCTACTTTGCAGGCGCAGTCAGCGGCACTGCCCCTCTGCAGGCCTCTGGGGCTGTACTGCCAGTGGGTCGCAGGTCCGCCTACTTTGCAGGCATGGGGGGGGGGGCGGCTCTACCCTTCCTCAGGCCACTGGGCCTGTTCTGTCTCTCGGTTGCAGGTCTGACCTGTTCTGATAGTGGTCACAGTTCCGACTACCTTGCAGGCGCGGGGGGGAGGGGGCGGCTCTGCCTCTCAGCAGGCCGCTGCTCCTCTTCTGCCGGTGGGTCGCAGGCCCGCCTACCTTGCAGGAGTGATTGGAAGCTCTGTCCCGCCGCGGGCCACTGGGCTTTTTCTGTTGGTGGTCACAGTTCCCCTACCTGGCAGGCGCGGGGGGTGGGGGGCGGCTCTGCCCCTCAGCAGGCCGCTGGGCCTGCTCTGTGTTTGGTCACAGTTCCCTCTACTATGCCGGCGCAGGGGGAGGGGGCGGCTCAGCCTCTCAGCAGGCGGCTGCTCCTCTTCTGCCGGTGGGTCGCAGGCCCACCTACCTTGCAGGAGTGATTGGAAGCTCTGTCCCGCCGCGGGCCACTGGGCCTTTTCTGTCGGTGGTCACCCTTCCCCTACCTGGCAGGCGAGGGGGGTGGGGGGCGGCTCTGCTATCCATGTCTTGTTTCTGCCTGTCTCTTCCACCTCCTCAGAGCTCCTGCTTCCTCACCACATCTGCTGGCACTGCCTCTCGTCTCTGATCCCTCATTCCCCTCTGCTCTGCTTTCTGCCTCAGCTCAACACCAGTGTTCTCTGCTACCTGCTCCCACACTAGTTCCTGGGAGTATCTGTTTGGCTAAGTGTAACACACAGCTTGGCCTGCCCATTGGCTGCCCTTTCATCACATGGCCCACTGGGCCAATCGGCTCTGCCCAATTGGGTCCATCACATAATTCCCACATGGCCACGAAGCAGTTTTACTTGCAGAGGATTGCACGTTAGGCCAGGTCCGTGACTGAAGATCCTGGTTCAGGTGCAGTGGAGAATGATATGTGGGGGCAATCCTGGCTCCAACTTTGGCCCCTCAAGAACTGCAGAGAGCTTGGATCTTGCACCAGAGGAGATCCATCGACTGGAATTAGCAACTGGAGCTCACATTACTCATAAGCTCTGATTCCCCCATATGACACTGTTATTTGTAAAATTTAAAAAATGTGGGAATCAAACCTTTTACTAATTTTTTCATGGATAAATTGCCCATTTTCTTAGTATCAGGATTGGGCAGTGAGTAGCAAAGTGCTATGTCCTTTCCAGCCCATCTCCCATGGCCAGGCTTCTCTGTCTGTGCCTCTGGTGTGGGGGAAAGTAGACCAGCTCCTGTGACAACTGTGTTTGCAGAACCAGTTCTGTCATTTTTTTCTTCTTTTTCTGCAGTTCTGGGGATTGAATCCAGGGCCTTTCACATGCTAAGCAAGCACTCTGCTACTGAGTTATTAGTAAAACCATCTTTTAGAGCACTTTCCATCACATACATACACACACACACACACACACACACACACACACACACACATACACACACACACATACACACACACACTTATTAAACAGGTGATCACCAAGCAGTCACTGGGCCACTCATGCATCCTGTCCTGAAAGCTGAATGAAGACACAATCCTCTCTCCTTCTGGGTGCTGTATCCATATCTTACATGAAAGCTTCACTCAGTGCAAGATGCTGTCTTCTAAATCAGCATTGAGCAACTGGAAATCCAGTCAGAGGCTGGCCACACCAGGTGCATTCAGGTGCCAGTCCCAAAGGCACGGGCTCCAAAGGCCTCCCTCATGTTGCGTCACCTCAGAGCTGGGCAGAGTCTCTACAATATTCTAGCCAATTCACATCTTATAACTAGTAGTAATTTCACCTGGGAGAGGGAGGTGATTTCCAACCTCCAACTGTGCTGTGTATCGAGTCCTTAATTTTTCCAAGGAAAGTCCATCTCCAACATTCAATTTACTAACTGGAAAAACATCTGGTGAACAGATGTTGTTATCGTCTGGATAAGCAATGCTCCCACCCCAAAGCTCCTGTGTCAATGCAGGGAAGACTAGATGATTAGATTGTGAAAGCTGTAACTTCTTCCCACCATACCAGTATGAGTGGATGGACTGTGTTGTAGCCGTAGACAGGAGGGGTGAGGCTGGAGAGGGTGGGTCTCTGGAGTCATGTGCTGGAAGACTTCTTCTTCCCTGTGGCCCATCCTTCCTCTCTCTCTAGGCCTCCTGGCTGCCATGAATGGAGCAGAGCTCTTCCCCATGCCCTCTGCCATCGCGTTCTCCTCTTCATGGTTCCAGAGCAAAGGAGTCAGCCCACCCCGGGCTCAAACCTCTGAACCATGAGCCACAGCAAACTTTCCCTCCTCTGAGTTGTTCTGACCAAGTATTTTGATCACAGTGACACAACGCTGACTAATACAGAAGTTATTACCAAGAAGAGAGGTTGTCGCTGTAACCAGCATGACCATGTGGTCAGCAGCCTTCAGAACTGGTTCACAGGAGTTTGGGATAGTTTATAGATACAGGCTGGAAAAGCTTCAGAGTGTGGTAGAAAGACTCTGGTGGGAGCTCAGAAGACCCTCAGGAGGGACAGATAGATACATTTACAGACTCCGGAAAGTTGCTAGATTTAGATGCTCCTTTAACCCTGGGGGAGGGGTAGAGAGAAAGGAAAGGGACTGAGAACTGTTGCTGCAGTCTGGCTGGGCACAAATCACGAGCCACTCAAGCAGGAACAAACTTTATTTCTGAACTCCACCAGCACACTCCACACACGCTCCCTGGGAACTCTCCCGAACTCCACCCACACAGCTCCTCCAGGAACACACCACATACCAACCAGAACTCTCACCACCCAAACTTCACCAACCAATGCAAACTCTTCAGGAATTCCCTCAAGAGCTCAACCGGAACTCAACAGGAACACCACGAGAACTCAAATTCATCATCTTAATGGCTCTCTGGCGTCACCTCTCAACCACTACTTCTGGCAAAAATGCCATGCGTCATCCCGACTGGGCTGTGGCCCTCAGCATCTCCCCCCTTCTGTTTAATTAAACACCAAGCATGTGGCTTAGGGACCATGCCTGTCTTAGGTTTTTCAATACTACATATGGTCCTTACCTGTCATCAGATGAGCTGACCTCAAGGCGTCAGCCTCCTGTCTTAGGTTGGTACCATTGCAATTGGATCTTACCCATCACTGACTACGGGTCCAGCATACAGCCATACTTCTGGATAGGCCTATGCACCAGTGGAGGGGTAAGGTTCTTTGCCTCACCTCTGTTGGCCCCCAAATTTTAGACCATCACAAGCAGAAGGGAGGAGGATGCAAAATGCCATGACACCAAGCCAAAAGACGGCTCCTTTGGAAAAATTGTACCACCGGTGACACCATCAGCAAAGATACTCCAGCACTACTACAATTCACTGCACCAACAGATAGTTCACAATGCATACAAGTGATACATAGTCCAGGCAAGTTCTGCAAGCAGTTCAAAGCAGAGGAATCCATTAATGTGTCCATTTCTTCCCAA
The DNA here is from genome assembly GCF_047511675.1 of Marmota flaviventris. Lineage (NCBI taxonomy): Eukaryota > Metazoa > Chordata > Mammalia > Rodentia > Sciuridae > Marmota > Marmota flaviventris. Next base: position 8,962,851 of record NC_092506.1, on the reverse strand, counting down.
ATGTAAAGTAAATCAACAGTAAGTAAATCGACACCTTGATTGAGCATCACTTGTTGAGTTACATTATTCATTGATGCATCAGTTTATATAGTTTGTTGTGATAGCTATTGCAGATGCTGTAGTTTGGTTTTATCTTTGTCTTCACCGGCACTGGGATGAAGATAGGAATTCTGGCAATGACGGCTAAAAAAAAAAAAAATTATGTAACATTCCAACAGGTACTAAGAAAACAATTTTCTGAACAATTTACATTATCCTGAACAGAATTATTAAATATAATGAAAAGGAAAGGTGAAAGTAAACAAACAGATTTGTTAACCTCCTTTTTTGTTCACATATTAAAACAATCCTCAACAGCAGTTTACCCAATTTAAATTAAACCATTTAAATCACATGAATAAAAAAATATTTGGATCCATTTTTTTATGAGTGCTCCTCATATATGATATATGGACATATGCACATACAGACATACAACACAAAACAAAAGTGTGCACACATAACACAATACTTACAACACATAACATAATAGTAAAGGCCTTGTAGCTTTTCACAGGTGAAATCTCCATTGCAATGTTTAAAAACTCCACAGTCAAAAAATAGAACTGATCAGAAAAACATTAATCTAGGTCTGTATGAGCTCAAAAAATAAAATGGAACTTCATGATGTGGGAAAAGGCAATAATAAAATATATATTGAAAAAAGCATCCTGGTTACCTCCTGGATTTGACTCTTCTTTTGCTATCTCATCCTTCTTCCTATAACTTGCATATGGGTCTGAAGGTATTCCCACAAGTAAGCCCCAAGTTTTTTTACATTTGAAATAGGCTCTAATGGTGTTCATTATTCATTAGCCTCCAGGTGTGGGAGAACCACTGTTGCAGATGTAAGGATATCAGCTGTTATGGATTTGAGCCAAGTCATCTTCTTTTTGGTCTGTAGAAATTGCTTTAGTTAGTCTCTCTGGAATCGAAATCGGCTGCTGTTCTCCCTGTGGAAACACACAAACAGACCTCCAACTCCAGACAATCATTGGGTCAGGACCTTTCCATTATCCTGTTAGAATATCCTTCCAAAGTACCTTAGGCTTAGGTACATTTTTTGGACACATATGCCTTTCCGCAGCACTAAGCCCTGAAGAATCCAAATTTTAAAAGTTTAGAGTAAAAAGGGTTATTTTAAGTTTATCTTTGGGGGATATATACCCCTTCCCAATTCCCTATTTTTGCTTTAATAAGTACATTTTAATAGTTTGATGAGCTCTTTCAACTATGCCTCGTCCCTGTGGATTGTATGGGATTCCTGTTATATGAGTAGTGCCAAATGATGAGCAAAATTGCTTAAAAGAGGTATAAGTATAACCAGGGCCATTATCTGTTTTTAACTGTTTTGGAACAGCCACAGTGGCAAAATTTTATAAGCAATGAGCTATAATATCTTTAGTTTTTTCTCCAGCATGAAGGGATCCCATCAAAAATCCGGAATAAGTATCAACTGTAACATGGAAATATTTTAATTTTCCAAATTCTGGCAAGTGTGTAACATCCATCTGCCAAATATGGTTAGGTATCAGTCCTCTAGATTTGACTCCAAGATTAACTTGTGACAAAAAGGTCACACAATTTTGACATTGTTTTATTATTTATCTAGCTTGTTCCTTAGTTATTTTAAAATGCTTTTTTAAAGTATTTGCATTGACATGGAAGGATTTATGAAAATTTGTAGCTTCTTCTAGCGTAGAGAAAATATGTATGTCATGTGTAGTTTTATCTGCTAAATCATTGCCCAAACTAAGGGCTCCAGGCAATCCTGTATGTGCCCTGATATGTCCTATAAAGAATGGATCTTTTCTGTCCCAGATTAGATTTTGTATAGTGGAAAACAAAGAGAAAACAGTAGAGGAAGGGGAGATCCTACAAGCATCTTCAAGGGATACTATAGCATTAACTATATACTGACTATCAGAAAATAAATTAAATACAGAATCTTTAAACATCACAAAAGCTTGTAATACTGCATTAAGCTCTACCTTTTGAGCTGATTGTTTAGGTACTAAAACTGTAAAAGTTTGATCAGGGATAACTACTGCTGCTGCACCATTATTTGACCCATCAGTGAATATATTTGGAGCATTCATGATAGGGGTTTTTCTTGTCGTTTTTGGAAAAAATACAGAATGTGAAGACCAAAAAGACAGCAAAGGATTAGATGGTAAGTGATTATCAAATGAAACATTAGATTTACACATGATTATTGCCCAAGTGTTTAACTCATTAGCTAACTCATCAAATTGATCCATAGTATATGGAGTAAAAATTTTATTGGGAGAAATTCCAAACACTCCCTTTGCTGCTTTTATTCCTTTGAGTATCAATTGTCCTACAGCCTCAGGATACCTAGTAAGAATAGTGTTGGGAGAATAAGATAAATGTATCCACAATAATGGACCTTCATGCCAAAATACTCCTGTAGGAATATTTTTTGTTGGTAGTACAATAAATAATAAAGGCAAACTTATATCAATTCTATCCAAATGCATATTTTCAATATATGTTTCAATAATTTTTAATGCCTTTCTTGCTTTAGGAGTTAACATGCGGGGTAAATTTGGATCTGATGGACCTTTTAGAATATCAAATAAAGGTCCCAACTCTCCTGTTGGTATACCTAGATAAGGCCTTATCCAATTTATGTCTCCCAATAACTTTTGAAAGTCGTTAAGTGATTTGAGTTGATCTACTCGTATTTGAATTTTTGGTGGACGGACCATGGTTGAGGATAATAGAACTCCTAAATAATTAATTGGAAAATTTAATTATACTTTATCTATTGCTATCTCTAGATTATAATTTTTTAATAAATTTGTAAGTGTGACATAACATTCTAGCAATGTGTTTTTATCTTTGTGTGCTAATAATACATCATCCATATAGTGAAATATTTGTAGTTCAGGATTTTTATTTCTAAGTGGCTGGATTACTTTGTTAACATATATTTGACAGATAGTTGGGCTGTTAGCCATCCCTTGAGGGAGTACTTTCCATTCATATCTCTGATCAGGACCTTCATGATTCAGTGCAGGGATAGTAAATGCAAAACTTGGACTATCCTCAAGATGAATTGGAATTGAAAAAAAAAAACAATCTTTAATATCTATAACTTTTTGGCAAAGCACACAATTGAGGAATCCCCAACTGAGCAGGTCCCATAATAACCATCTCATTATTAATGGCTCTTAAATCTTGTAATAATCTCCATTTACCAGATTTCTTTTTAATGACAAAAATGGGAGTATTATGGGGAGATATGGAAGGTTGTATATGTCCCTCCGCTAATTGTTGTTTGACCAGGTCATGGGCTGCTTGTATCTTTTCTTTAGTCAGGGGCCACTGAGGAACCCATACTGGCTTTTCTGATTTCCAAGTAATTTTTATTGTCTCAGTGATCCCTTCTGAAAACCCAATCCATGTCTATCTATTCCTTGATCTATTTGAATTGGTGCTGCTATACCTTGTTCTTGTTCTCCTAATCTTTTTTTCTTTCCTAAAACCTTGTCTAGCCCTAATAGTGGGCGCATTTGGATTGATGTTATTTGTTAATGTCAAACCTAATTGTTCTAGGACATCTCGTCCCCATAAATTTATAGGAAGATGATCCAATACATATGGCTGTATAGTTCCTTCACATCCTTCAGGATCCTTCCAATCTAATACCATTGCACTTCTATGGGGATTAGTCGCCACTCCTAGGCCTCAAAGCGTTTGAGTGGCTTGTTGTAATGGCCAATGTTTTGGCCATTCTTGACGAGATATGATACTAAGGTCTGCACCTGTGTCCAGTAGCCCATTAAATTCATGTCCTTGAATATTTAGTTTTAGCATTGGGCGAGAATATAAATTTAAAGACAGCATAGCCCAATCTACACCTATGGAGCCTAATCCCCTGGAACCTCTTTCTATCGTACGGCTGGAAAATTTATCATGCAGGCTGGGTATTATTAATAACTGTGCTATTCTATCTCCTGGTGAAATTACTGATATACCTCTTGGAGAACTAGCTATAATTCTTATTTCACCTTCATAATCGGGATCAATTACCCCAGGACTTATCGTAAGTCCTTTTAGAGTAGAAGAACTGCGTCCCAATAATAAGCCTACTGTTCCTTGGGAAGGAGGCCCTTTTACCCCTGTGGGAATGATTTGAACTCCCATCTCTGGAGTTAGTACTGCTCTGGTGAAGGCACAGATATCCAACCCTGTGCTCCCTCTGGTTTGTCTAGTGAGGGATCTGATGGACAATGTGTCCTGGGCACTACCCTGATGGTGTCGCTGGGTTCCTCCAGTGCCCCGTATATTTGTGGTCATGGGCCCTGGAGCATTGGGCCTCCCTGTCCATTTTTTGGCAATGGAGCCCGATGCTTTTCTCCATGATATTGTGGGTAAACACCTGGTCTTGTCCATCTTTTGATAACGGAGTACCCTCTATGGTGGTTTGAGAACAGCATTCATTAGCCCAATGTCTCCCTCTATGGCATCGTGGGAAAATATCCGGTATTCTACTCCTTTAATACCTAGCTTTGTTAAACCCTCCTCCTATGGGGCAACTCCTTTTAAAATGTCCTGTTTGTTCACAATTGTAGAATGTTTTTGGCCTGGCATCTAAAGCCTGTTGTACTGCAGCTGCCAAGACTTGCCCTTGCCCATTAATGTCTCTACATAATTTAATATATGTGTTTAAATCTCCATGTTTCCATGGTCTAATGGCCTCCTTGCACCATCTGTTTGCTTGCTCAAAGGCTAGCTGTTTAATTAATGGCATTGCTTGTTCTGTGTCCCCAAAAACTCTCGTAGCTGTTTGAATAAGCCTATGTACGAATTCAGCATAAGGTTCATTAGCTCCTTGTATTATCTTAGATAATGATCTTGTAAATCTCCATGTCCTTATAAAGTCTTCCATGCCCTAACTGCATCTGCAGCAATTTGTGAATATATAGCAAGATCATATTCAATTTGTTGCCGTTGACTCTCATAGATTTCTTTGAGGGTAACCGGCTGCTGCATTTCGCCTAGCCATCTCCATGCAAAATTCCTCATTGGCAACCTTCCATAACAAATATTGCTCTCCATTTAGCACAGCTTTACACCTGCTAGCCCAGTCTGCTGGCGTCATGTCCAAGTTGGTAATGAATTCGACCATGCTTACAGTGAAGGGTGCTTCGGGACCATAGGTTGTTACAGCCTCCTTTAACTGCTTCACTGTTTTGAAATCTAAAGCACGGTGAATTCGCTGCCCTCCTGCCTGCTCAAGTACATGTCATGCTAATCTTTGTGGTCCTGTCTCAGGATCCCATCTATCAACTACAGGGGTTGGGGACCCCATAGCATATGTTGTCTCTATAGATGGAGCTGTTGGTTGGACACTTATGCCCTCTGGTGATAGAAAGGTGTTAGTAGCAGCCTCCTGTTGTAATTTTTTTCCCTGATAGTTCTTCCTCCTTTAAATTTTCTTCCTCCGTCTGACTAGCTCAAGAGACCTTCTCTTTTACTTGATCTAAAATGTCTTTCTCCATGGTCTGAACCTCTAACAATTTACTTAACACTCTTTCAGTTTGTTTTTTACTAATTTCTAATCTACTATAAACATAACACAACCCAACAAGATAACACAAAACAAAACCAAAACAGAATGAAACAAAAATGGAACAAAAAATCATTGTATCAATTTTCCTATTTTCTTGAAATGTGTTTTCATGGTATATCTCTATCTCTTCCTCAGGGCCGAACAACTTCAAACCTTGAGCCAACCATTTTTCCCAGTTTGCCTGAGAAAGTTCTAGGGATAGGCAGATTGAAACAAAAACAAAACAAACCAAAACAAGAACACATTGTTTTTTGAAATGGTCACCCATTCTCTCGCCTTCCCTCAGGGGCGAGCAATTTCACTTACTTCCGAGCTCCAGGCGTTCCCCACACGGGCCACCAAATGCCGCAGTCTGGCTGGGGACAAATCACGAGCCACTCAAGCCAAGAACAAACTTTATTTCTGAACTCCACCTGCACACTCCACACACGCTCCCCAGGAACTCTCCCAAACGCCACCCACGCAGCTCCTCCAGGAACACACCACACACCAACCGAAACTCCCACCACCCGAACTTCTCCAACCAACGCGAACTCTTCAGGAATCCCCACGAGAGCTCAACCAGAACTCAACAGGAACTCCGCGAGAACTGAAAACTCATCATCTTAATGGCTCGCTGGCATCACCTCTCAACCACTACTTCTGGCAAAAATGCCATGCATCATCCCGACTCGGCTGTGGACCTCAGCAAACTGTCATGGTGGAGTGCAAAGGTCAGGAGAACAGAGGACCTGGGGGAGGGGGGACAGTGAGGTCCATCTCTACTGGAGGCTCCATAGCTGCTTCTAACATGAGATTTCTGTGGCTGCTTCAAGGAGTCACTGTTGCTTGGTGTCTGCTCCTCAAAGAAAGTCTACAGTTAATGGCATCAGCTTTTTCTGTGATCATGAGAAGTTCCACCTGCAAAATAAGCTCCTTAACCCTCCCAGGACCTGGAGGCCCAATTCACTGTCCTGGTCCCAGGGAATGAGGGCCTGGCCTCTTCTGCTCTCCCCTCCCTTCTGTTCACTACACACTTCTCAATCCTGGGGTCTCCATTTCCTGAATTACGGTCACTTCTCAGAGCTGGACTAGTCTGGGCTCATCCTGACAATGGGCCTATGGAATCCCCTGGAGTCAGCTCCTGGGTCAGGACATTTGTTCCTGATATGGGGTGGGCAGCAGAGCATTTGTGCCTGCGTTCCTGGGTCAGAGATCTGAGTCAGCCTGGGTCCTGTCTTCCAGTCTGGGTTTCACCTGAGCTTCTCACCTGAAGAGGGAGCACCAAGGCAGAAGCTGAGGGGAGACAGAGGAGGCCTCAGCCACAGGCAAGTGCACCTTGAGTCCCCTGTGCACTGCTCACAGGCGCAGTCTGGAAACTTCTGCCTCAGCCCACCTCTGACCTGACCTCCAGTTCTTATCTACCTCTCTCCCTGGATATTTAATGGGGCACCTCAAACATCCCATAAGCTGTGTGAGTTCTTTTGTCTTTCCTTTCTCATTTCCCCTCCCTCATGGCTAAAGGATGACCTAAACTTAGCAACTTTCCAGAATCCATGAACATGTCCATCTATCCCTTCAGAAACTCTCCATGTTTGGGGGATGTCTGAATCAGAAAGGAGGAAAGTCACATTGACTGAGCACCTCTTGGGTGGTTAGGGCAAGTGCAAGCTCTGTGACCTTGAGAAAAGTGCATGACCCTCAGAACTCACTTCCTTCACCTCTAACAAGTGGCATTGAGCCATTTCAGGTGGTGCATCCTACTCAGCAGAGATGTCAGTCCCGACTGGAGAGCTTCAGGGAAGATGAGATGCAGGCCCCTGAAGGAGGAGGTCGTCAGAGTGAAGGCAGGGGTCAGACTTGTGGGGGTTCCCTTAGCATTTCCTTGCAGCCCTCCCCTCAGAGAAAATTTTGGCACCAACACATGGCTCCCTTTATGGACTCCCTCATGTTTTTCTCCTTGGGCAGCTCCTGCCAGCCTCCTTGAGACTTTTTCAGAGGGTAGAATGCTCAGTCCCTTTGCACGTCCCTCCTGCCCAAAAGGGCAAGAGGCTAATTTCCTCTGAAAATGTTGCCTGGTTTGGCAAGTTTCATTTAGGGAAGTTTATTCCATGGGCAGACAGTTGGCTCTGTGCTGAAGGAGGCAGTCGCTATAAGCCATCTTTACCTCTGAACAGCAGATGCTTTTCTAGTAACCATACTGAATGCTGGGAAAAGTTTTCCTGGAGAAAATAAAAGCTTAACAATCAGCACAACTGAAAGAGTAGAAAGGACCACTCACTAGTGATATTAGAGTTAGTCACAAGATGTGAGTTAGCTAAAGATCTTATGTGTTAATTTTTATTACTGAACAATCATCTGAGAAAAATAATGTGGAGGAGGAAAGATTTATTCTGGCTCATGGTTTCAGTCCGTGGATACCTTGCTCCACTCCTGGGGTCTGAGTGAGCAGAACATCATGGCAGAAGCTTAGAGCAGGGGAAACCTCATCACTCATGGCACCCGGGAAGGAGAGAGGGACAGACAGATGGCAGATGGATAGATATAAAAAGAAAGCAGAGGGTCCAGGGACAAGAAATGCCCTTTGAGGTAGCGCCCCACTGATCTACCTCCTTCAACCAGGTCTCATCTGCTAAGGTCTCTGTTGCCTCCCAGAAATCCATTCAGTCACCACAGGATTAATCCATTGATGAAGTCAGAACCTTGTGACCTAATCACTTCCTCAAAGCTCCTCCTCTGAGCATAGCTGCATTGAGGTCCAAAACTTCAGCCCATGAGTTTGGGGGAGACACTTCATATCCAAATCATAGGATTGTGCCCCTAGCCCTCAAAGGCCCATATTCATCTCACAATTCAAAAGGCATTCATTTCATTTCTAAAAGTCACCAGAATCTCCACGATTCCAGCATTGCTCAAAAGTCCAAGTCCAAAGTCATCTAAGACCAAAAACAAACTCATATCTGTTACTCCCCTATAATAATAAAAATGTCACATACCTCTAACATACAACAGGACAGAGTGGATACTCCCATTCCAAAAGGGAGGAATGGTAGCATAGGGGGAAGGGATGGTACCAAAGCAAAGTCAAAACCCAGCAGGGCAACATTAAACCCCGTGGCTCCAGGTTCAGCATCTGCAGCACACTGTGGGGAGGTGTGAACTGGAAAGGGCTTCAGCAGCTGCAGACCTTGCCTGCTGCAGACCACATAGGCTCCCCCTTGGACTGGCCCTGCTCACTGCCTGCAGCTTTCCTAGCCAGATGTTCACGTTCCTGGCATGTCAAATTTCTTGGGGACTGTTTTAGTCAGCTTTGTGTTGCTGTGACTGAAATATTTGACAAAAACAACTTAGAGGAGGAACAATTTCTTTTCCCTCATTCCTCAGAGGTTTAGTGCCTGGTGGCTGACTCCATTGCTCTGGGCCAAGGTGAGGCAGGACATCATGGCAAAGGGGTGTGGTGGAAGAGTGCTGCTCCATTCATGGCAGCCAGCAAGCAGAGAGAGCAGGGAGAAGGGGATACAGGGAAGAGTAGCCCTTCCAAGGCACGCCCCCAGTGACCTACCTACTCACCATGCCCACCTGTCTTCAGTTACCACTCAGTTCATTTAAACAACTAGACTGATTAGGTTACAGCTCTCACAATCCAATCATTTCACCTCTGAACATTCCTGCATGGATAGAGGAGCCTTTGAAGGACACCTTATATCAAACCATAGCATTTTACCCCAGTCCCCAAAGGTTGCATCCATCTCACAATGCAAAATGCATTTAGTCTACCTCCAAGAGCCCCATAGTCCTATCAGTTCCATTGCCCCAAAGTCCAAGTTCAATGTCTCCTCTGAGACTGAAGGCAAACTCTTGCTTGCAAGCCCCCATAAAAATCAAAAGCATGTTTACATTATACAGAGGCACAGAGTAAGCATTCTCATTCCAAAGGGGAGGAATAGAGACACGGAAAGAAGGAATGGGACCAGAACAAGACTGAAGCCCAGCTGGGCTAACAGCCCCTCAGATGTGTGGTGGGATATGGTCTCTAAATGGCTTGGGCAAACCTGCCCCTTTGGCCTGCCTGGTGGCAGCCTCCGTGGGCTTTCTTTTAGCCTGGCATACCAAACTTCTTGGGGTTTGTTTAGTCGGCTTGGCTTTGCTGTGATAAATGTATCTGACACAAACAACTTAGAGGAGCAACAGCTAATTTTGGCTATTTCATGGTGTCTCCAAGGCATCATTTCTCAGCAGAAGCATCATTTCTCGGAAAACAGTCCATGTGTCTGTTAATCCCTGGTGTTTCCATTCCAGCTTTGGTTTCACTTTCAGAGGTTAGCCCATCAACCTCTCGGAGGCAGCCTGCTGTACTTTGCCTGGTTCCCAGGGCTTCCTTTGAAATCTCTGCGGAAACCTCCATGACCCCTTAACATGAGCATCTTGAACTCCTGCAGAAGCAGCACCACTTGCAAGAGCACACGAAAAGGAAAGAAGAAGAAATGGGGACAGACCTTAATGAATCAGCTCGGCTTAATCCAGCAGAGAGAGGAGTGGCACATTTTCAACAGAGAAAATGGCAACTGGTTACAACAGGGGTCTGAGTTCTACGGGGTTTAGTTCAACTTAATCATAGCAGAATACATCAGCGGGGCAGTCAGGGAAACCACAGTAGAACCAGAAATTGGGAGACCCAGAGTCCATTGTTTTTATCCTCTTCCTGGGCCCATTGTCCTCCCTTTTCCCTCTTGGGTTTGGGGGTTTGGGATTTTTTTTTTTTTTCATATCCTCCATTCCAGATTCTGAAAGGGGATAGTGAATAGGGGCATCGATGTCACATCTGGCTGCTTCCTGCTGAGAAGGGGCAAAGTCGGGGGACCCCCTTTCAGTGTTCTGGGTGAGAATACAGAGATACTTTGGCTGAGGCTGAAGAGGGGTGTATATGGAAGGAGCCTCAAGTTCCTTGTAGGCTGAGACTCCTTGTTGTGGTTTCAGAGAGTCAGAGTGGGAGTGCAGAAAGGAATGGGTTTGACATGTTCCTGGGAGGCAGGCTGAGCTCAGTGGGTCACCTTACTAAAAAGCTGTTTCTGTATAAAATTAGGAATACAGGAAGAAAGATGAATATTAAGGGGGAGATAAGAGGGACTAACCAGGAGGTCCATCGATTGTCTCTGCTGCTCCAGGAGGTCCTGGGGCTGCTTAGTCTCATCTGTTACCAATCCTGGTCAGTTTACATAGAAGTAGCATGCTTCCCTGACAAGTTTTGCAGGGCAACAGATGCCAGGGAGTGCAATTTTATAAAGCCACTACTGAGCCAGCCACCTCTTGGAGATCTTCAATAACTTGCTCTGATCACTTTTTATAGTAATGAATTCAGGTTCCAAATCTCGTTGCTCTGGTGCCGATCCCAGCCCACTGCTTTCCTTCTCTTCCTTGGACCCATTTTCCTCCCTTGTTCTCCCTGGGGATTGTTATTTTCCATGTCCTACAACATGGATGATGCCAAGGTCTGCTGCCAGCTTGTGCAGTGGCTGAACTCCCTGGGATAGAGGCTGCAGCAGCCTCTGAGTGTCTGGGTGTCGGAATACAGTGAGACAACTTCCTAGCCCCACCCCCATGCAAGCAGGGTATCCCCCTGATTTCCTCTCAAAGGAATTTCCCTTTGTAAGAAACGCACTCCCATGTCCACGCCCAAAGAATGGACTAAGAGACACCAGAATGGCAAAAAGCTAGGCTTTACCTTAATGACAGTCTTGCAAGATGAGGTGCCTGGTGCTCAGGGACTCTTTATCCCTAGAGCACAAGATGCCTCCCCCAGTTCCTCATTGACTCAGGGCCGTGGGGCGCACCATCTTCCTGAACATCACCTTGGTTTTGTGGTCTCCTACTGGGTTATTTAAAGAAATGCACCTTTAGTTGCCCCCACTGCCCTTTGTTCCCTTGTGGAGGGAAAACTCCCCAGGACTGAGTGCCTTGGCACGTGCAGTTTATCTCTGTTGTGAGCCCCTTGTAAAACTCAAAGGCAGGTTACACCCATCAGATACTCAGAGGCACAGAGTAAACCTTGTCATTCCAAAGGGGAGGAACAGGGCACAGAAAAAAGGAACAAGACCAAAAAACACTGGACCCCGGACTGTTGATCAGGTTGGGTTCCTTCCTTTCCACCTCCTGGTTGTCAAGGAGCTATGAATCTTACACTCTGGTGTTAACTGTCACTTTCCACTCTGCTGTCCCCTCCAGCGGCCTTTCTCCATTCCAAGTCACTTTACACTTAAAGCTAAATACTGTATTCTGAAAAGGGACCACTGGGTTCTTATTTCACCACACCCTGGAGCCTGTAGTGAACTTGCAAATTCCTGAGATGCCTGTAGGAATCTTTCCTATTGTCTCTGTGTGAAGTATGTATGCCTATAATCTCTTTTTTTTTTTTTTCCTTTCGATATTTCCTTTTATTTTAATGGATTTTTTAAAAATTACAGCGGAATGCATTACAATTCTTATTACACATATGTACCACAATTTTTCATATCTTTGTATATAAAGTACATTGACATCCAATTCGTGTCTTCATACATGTACTTTGGATAATGATGTCTATCACATTCCACCATCCTTGCTAATCCCCTGCCCCCTCCCTTTCCCTTCCACCCCTCTTTTTTTTTTTTTTTTAATTTTTATAACCCACTTGAATCAAATTGTGAAATATGATATATCAAGAACTATGTAATGTTTTGAACAGCCTATAATCTCTTTGACAACAACTTTCTTGACCCCAGTTTTACAAGCACTTTTTCGGTCAACCTGTAAGTTTTAAAAACCTCTCATCTCCACTGTTTGAAGCTCCTGAATCTCGCAGTGCACCTAGCTAACAGCTGCCAGCAGTATCCACGCCACTGCCTGAAGGCTGTGCTGCCTTGACATTGCCTCCACCAAAATAATTAGTCCATCAATTTTAAATTCAGCTTCATGCAAAGTTTCAAGACAAGGGCAATATGTAGGAAAAAAAAATTTACCAGAATATAACACAAAAGGCCTCTAGCCCAATTCCCAATAGAATCCTTATTTCCCTCGTGAGCACAGTCTGCATTCCTATCAGTGTTCTGATCTTCTGAGTTCCACCAGGATCGTCCATGAATCTCTGCTTACAACATTATAAAGCCTTTCCATCCTGCAACCCTAAACTTTTCCAAATTCTTCTGGCAATCTGCTCCAAAGATTTCTAAACCACCTGGTCAGGTAAGTCACAGCAACGACCTCACTTCTGTCTACCAATTTTTGTTTTACTCAGGTTTGTGTCACAGTGACCAAAGTATCTGACAAAAACAACTTAGAGGAGGAACAATTTATTTTGGCTCACAGATGCTGAAGCTAAAACAGAGACAGAAAAAGTGCTTGTAAAACTGGAGCCAAAAAAGTTATTGTCAAAGAGATTATGGGCAATAAAACCCCACAGTTCAGGGGTTTAGTCCATGGTGGGCCGACTCCATTGCTCTGGGCCCAAGGCAAGAAAGGATGTCATGGCAGAAGGTCATGTTGGGAGAGTGCTGCTCCATTCATGGCAGCCAGCAAGCAGAGAGAGCAAGGAGAAGGGGTCACAGGGGAGAGCGACCCCTGCAGGGCTACACCCAGGGACCCACCTACTCCACCATGCCCACCCCGTCCACACTTCCCATCCAGCTAGTTCATTCACACGAGGATGGGCTGATTAAGTGATAGTTCTCACAGTCCCATCCTTTCACCTCTGAATATTCCTGCATGAACACAGGAACATGGGGGGACACCTCATATCCAAACCACAACAGGGTCTCTGTTTCAGCTTCAGCATCACACCCATGGCTACACACACCCTCCTCTCCAACTCTAGGGCTCACAGCCTGGCCTCCCAGGATTCCCTTTGAAATGTGGGTGGAAGCCTGCACAACCTCATGTCTTACATTTCTCATTTCTGCAAAAGAAGCACTAAATAGAAAAAGCCAAGATTTGCCACAAGCAGGAGCAGTTGCTTACTGAGACAAGCCAAAGTTTCTCCATGGAATTTCCCCTTGGAGAATAAATAAAGCCAGCTACAGATGTGTTCTCTGCCATCAGGTATAATTTACATACAGTACAATTCCCCTTAATTTCAGTTTGCCTAGTATATATAATCATGTAATCACCACTTCCCCAAACAGTTCACACTCACCTCCTGAAAACCCCTGAGACATTTTATGTTCCCATGATTTTGCCTTTTCTAGAATATCATCTAATGGAATCATCCATTATGCAATTTTTTTATGTATGGCTTCTATCCAAACAGGGATAGTAAGAAGGGAATTGAAAGCAGAAGTTATTACTGATGAACATTACTGATGAAATTCCCACTGTTGGTTAAGGTCTCGAGGCTGGGTAAAGACATACTCTAGAGGGTAAGACAAAGATATACATTAAAATATACTTCAGTCAGCCCGACATTACAGAAGTCAGTTCTCTGTGTGTACATGTGTGTCTGTTCACGTTTTCTGGATAATATCTCATACCTTTAAACAAGGAAAACACATCTGTTACAGCTGCTGCAACTACTTTAACTTGATAAAACTTGTGACAGTCCATGGCTCTTCTCTAAGATGTGTTCACCTTCAGCACAGACCAAATAGGAGAGATAAATGAGGGACTGGTGGAAATCACTATACTGCATCTTTCTTTCTTTCTTTCTTTTTTTTTCTTTTTTTTTTTTTTTTTTTTGGCACTGGGGAATGAACCCAGGGGCACTTTACCACTGAGCCACATCCCCAGTCCTTCTATATATTTTATTTAGAGACAAGGTCTTGCTGAGTTGCTTAGGGCCTTGCTAAATTCCTGAGGCTGGCTTTAAACTTACAATCTTCCTGCCTCAGCCTCCCAAGCCCCTGGGATTACAGGAGTGTGCCACCAGGCCTGGCCACCCTACATTTTTCAAGTCCTTGATGGTAGCACTAATCTCTGCAATCTCTTTAGGGATGTGATACTAATTTTGATTTTATACTCCTCCCAAGGTAGAGGCTGCTCTCAAAGGCTTCATTTGGCCTTTCCCACCACAATAGCCCTCACTGCCCAGGTTAGATTTAGGGGGATACAAGACCCGCTCTGAGTTGGGGGTAAAACTGGGTTAAAACTCCATTAATCACCTGACTGCTATAAGCCCCTACTGAATAGAGGGCCACAGTGATGCTTTGGGTCTCTGAAATCAATGTCAGTTCAGAGCCAGTACATTCATTATTCCCCGAAAATTCCAATTATTTTTTTCTTTTCCTTAAAACAGTTACCCTGGTAAAAGGCCATAGTGAAACAGACTGAAATTAAGAGCCCCTCTGAAATTCAGGGCAACTTCCTGATAACGATTTTCCTGCATCTTGTATGTCCCCATATTGAGAATGAAAGCTGGAGAGCTGCCCCCTCCCACTGGGGGAAGCCCAGGAAGTGAGTGGAGATGCCCCCCCACCCCTCCCCAGCCTGTCTAGCACTCTGGGCTTGGTAAATCTCAATATGCATGTTTTCTGCCTTTGGTCCCACTTTGCCACCTGTTCTCTTTTAAAAGCTTTCCAGAAGAATGAACCAGACACTAACTTTCCTATGTTCGTAGATGACTACATGACCAGTGAAACTCCCTATCATGTCCAACCACAAGAACGGGAAGTTATACTCAATGCATGTATGATATGTCAAAATAAATCCTACTGCCATGTATAACTAAAGAACAAATTTAAAAACTAAAAAAAAAAAGAAAGAAAGAAAGAAGAAAAGAAAAAGTGATCTTCCAGCCAGGCACAGTGGTGCACACCTGCAATCCCAGCAGCTCAGGAGAATGAGGCAGGAGGATTGCGAGTTGGTGAGGCATTAAGCAATTAGATGAGACCCTGTCTCTAAATAAAATACCAAATAGGGCTGGGATGTGGCTCAGTGGTTAAGTGCCCCTGAGTTCAATGCTTGATACCCCCCCAAAAAAGAAGTGATCTTCCTGAGCAATGTTGGAAGGAAATGGAATGTACAAAGCTGCTCCGTGAGCATCATAGGCCCAGGCACTACTTCGCTTTCCAGATGCAGTAGGTAAATGCTCAAGAATCTTCCATCACAGCATCTATAGAAGGTGGACAACTCCCCTCCTGCAAAGACCTCGGGACACACTGAACTCTGGAGCTTGTCTTTGGAAGGCTTTCCTGAAAAACTCTTCCTCCATTGTCGTCCCTCCTCCTTCCCCCTCCTCCTCCTCCTCCTCCTCCTCCTCCTCTCCTTCCTCCCCCCTCCTTTTTCCATTTCTTCTACTCCTTCTCCTCCTCCTCTTTCTCCTCTCTCTTCTCTTTCTTCTCCCTTTTCTCCTTCTCTTGTTCTTCGTAGGAAAAATAGCCTCTTAATTCCATTTACATTATTCTTGATTTTTTTCCCATATTTTTATTGGTGCATTGTAGCTGTACCTAACGGTGGGATTTGTTGTACATCTCACACACACAACCTAACAATATAATTTGGTCGATATCATTTCCCAGTAGTTCCTCCTTCCCTTCCCTCCTCCATCCCCCTGGTCTCTCCTCTACTGATATCCTTCAATTTTCGTGAGACTGCCCTCTGTGTCTGGCACAGTTCGGGTGGCCAGAGACCACCATGTGGCAGGGAGCTGTGGGGGCACCAGGGAGCTGGGCCCGCTCATCAGGCAGCTGGAGGAGAAAGAGGAGGGGGATCTGGCAGTTCCCTAGTCTTGGAAGGTGAGTGATTTCCCTTGACAGCTGCCTCTGCTATTGACTGAGCTCCATCCCTGCTCCACCCAAAGGCCTTGTTCTCATTTCTTTCCCCAACGGCCTTCATCCTGCCTCATGAAGTAGAGTTAAACATTCTGAACTCTAAATCTCCTCTTACAGATGTCCGGATTCACTGAAGTCCCAGGGAGCTCCATTGTGCAGTCGGAAAGGAACACAAGGGAATTCAGCCATCAGTGAAAATCATACAGTACCTGGTGCTGCGCCCCTCCCCTGACTCAGACAATGGCAAGGTCCTACTCAGGTGGATGGCGCAAGGTGTCCATCCTCTGGAAGAGTGCAGCATGTTTCTGGGAATGGGCTGGTTTGTTTCTGTATTCCTGTTAATAAGTATAGTTGCGACTTCTCTTATGACCATTAAGTATGAAGGAAAAAACATGACTTTCCCAACTGATGCAACTACTTCTAAAGAATAGAAATGTTTGCTCTAAATGCAATGATTCAGCTGTGGAACGTAAATTGTTAATGTTTAATGAGAAACCCCCTGTAGGAAAAATAGTCAAGGAAGTTTTTGAGAAATTAAATTAAAATCTAGAGAAGAAAAATTAATGTTAAGAAGACAGATTAGTGCTTGATACTGGGCAACTTGTTCTTGTTCCTGTGCACAATGGTTTGGTGCCCTTACTCTTATTTGATTAAAATTAGTAGCCTCTCTTTTTAAGTTAACCACTTGCCATAACCTCAGTGCCGGTTCTAGTCAGTAAGACAAGCAAGAATAGTCAAAGTATAGGCCAATAGTCTGGGACATTTCTAACTATTATTAAAAGCTAACTAAGCGGAAACAGCTCAAAGCAATATGGGAACTGAAAGGAAAAAGGCTTGCTTATGCATAAGCCAAAATACATTCTTCTTATCTAATTGTAGCTACGTAAAATTTTGTTTCCTTGAATAATGTTTCCTGTTTTGTAACCACAAAGTACTGTGAGCCTGCCAAAATGAAAAGTATATGTGATCAACTTCACAAATAAAGATGGGGATTCAGCACCTTCACTTTGGTGTCTGTGTTGTTTCTCCACCCCCCTTTAGCCGACTCCTCACCATCCATTCGTCTCCTGAGATCCCCTGCCAGAGCTAGACTCCGACAACCTGGAATGTGGGTATCATATCCTGTAGAAGGGAGGTATCTGCCCAAGGATGCAAGACATTGGCCACCCCAGTACCTACGTCCTGTCCCATGTCTTTATCCAAGCTGGGCACAGGCTGTAATTTGGACTTCCAACTGTGCACCACTGACGGAGTCCTGGCTGTGGGCTTAGAGACTCCAGGACAGAATGGATACCCCTCCCCCAGGCACTCCAGGTGGAGACTCCAGCTGGTTGGCAGAGCCCAGACCTGGTTTAACCGTCCAATAATGATCCTAAAATGACAACCGTCTCTGGCTCTGCCTTGCCCTGGTGGCTGCCCCTTGGGCTGAAGTGCAGGAGGAGCTGGGCAGGAGTGTGGGCCCTGCGGATCCTCCATCCCTCTTCCCTGTTTTCCCTGCTCCATTCCAGGCCGGCTGTGGGCTGGATCCTGAAGACACAGGAAGGGAAGGCCCAGCACACCGGATCCCACTCCCTGGGGCTCACAGCTCACCCCGTGTTTGAACAGCCACTGAGAACTATGGCCCAACATGACCTTTGTCCCAGGACTTGGGACAAAGAGAGAGGCGGCTGAGTCAGGCCAGGCAGTGAGGGCAGCCTGCAGGCGAGGTGTCTGATGGGACAAGGCAGAGTCAGAGAGAATGTGGGGACATGGTCGGGGCAGGGAGAGTCAGATGTGCACAGCAGCAGAGGACAGAGGGGGCTCTGTGGTGGGGGAGGGCAAGTCACTCAGTGGGCCTGGTGGCAGAATCCAGGGAAGGTGAGGAGGAAGGATCTGAGGTTGCATGAAGCATGTGTCTCTGAGGCCAGAGGAAGTTCATGACCAGACGTGCCCATGGGAAGGCCATATGGTTCTTGGGGACTGGATGTGTAGCACTGGGGACAGGACTTGGGGAGGCCACTCAGGAGGCCAGGGCAAGGGGTCATGGAGGCCACAATGGGGCTGACTTGCCCTACTCAGTGGATGAGAGATGGGTGAGAAAATGAACCAGGAAAAACTTGTAGAGTCCACATTGACTGGACTTCATGGCTTTCTGTTGTCATGAGAAGAAGGCAATGTGAGCCCTCATATCTGACTGCACAGTCCAGGTTCAGGGTCAGAGGAGGATTTGGCATCCACTGAGGACAGGCACGAAGAGGGGGAAAAACTGAAAGTCCTCCAATCCTAAAGCTGTGGTGCCCAGTAGGGGCATGGAGAGTGGAGTCTGCTAAGAGGATGGGCGAGTTGACCCCTCAGGGGAAGCAGGCAGAGAAGACCCAGTGTGGTCTTCCCAGCTGAGTGACCTTGGACAAGGCCCCTTCGTCTCTGCTCCTCAGTTTCCTATATTTGTTTCCCTGGGGCTGTTGTGAGGGCCACTGTTATCCCAAGACAAGGGGTTGGCTCCTTAAGTGGGGACAGATTCCTCAGTGGTAGGAGCCCAATGGTCTCACAAGACCCCCTCTAATGTCCATCAGGATGCTGCCAGGTCCTGTTTCACAAGTGGGCACGTCCCTGGGGCATGCCTCAGGCAGATGGGGGCAGGGAGGGAGGAGGATGAGTTGTGTGGTCAGGAGGAGCCTGGGCAGGAGGGCGGAGGAGGGCCTGAGTCAGTCTGTGAAGAACAGAGAGCCCAGGCTCACCTCTCCAGTGCTGCCCCCATCCTCAGCAAAGGTGCTGGAATGTGGGGCCTCGTGTCGGGAGCACGACACACTGCGCCTCTGCATGCACGTCTGTGTCCTCTGTGCACACGCGACACACACACCCAGACAACCTCCTCCCTCAACCTCCTCCCTCCCATTGCAGGCTTCCATGCACCAGTTCCCCGCGGAGCAGAGGCTGGCAAAGTGACAGAGGGTCTGGGGAATCCACAGGCACAGAAACTTGGGAAGGGTCTCCCTTCTTAGAAGAATGAATTCTAAATGCAAACATCAGCCTTGATAGTAGATACAAATAGACAGACACGTTTCTCACCAGGAGATGAACCTGCAAGGGGCCCCCGGGCCCAGTTCAGCTGGGGTCTCTGCTGTTGCCTGGGAGCCTGTCTGCTCTGTCTGGTTTTATTCTACTGCAGTCCTTCAGTGATCCCCAACCTTGAGACATGATTGAGATTTGGCACCTTGGCTGTCTGGATTGGGCCATCCATGTGGGAAACGGTTATGTGATCCATCTGACTGCTCCACGTTAGGACTGTTGAAAAGGAAATTTAGTGTTTCTTAGTTAATGAGAAAAATCTGGTTAACAGGAGGAGCATGAAGGGAATAGATGTGTGTTCAGCCAATGAAAAGAGAAGAGTGCTGGAACAATCCTGCTCAACATGAAGCAGGCTGGTTTCTGTACTAAAAAGAGCAGCAGTTCCTTAACCTTGGATGTGCCCTTATCACTAAACATTTGTATTGCCTTTGGACAAAAATCATTGTCATCAGTATCAGAATAAGACATTGCCATGTTTTCTACAAATTATCATCTACTTTGAAAGAGTTGTAAAACTGTAGGAATTGGTCATAGTAAATAAACCAAATTTATTTCAGGCAGATGACCCCAGAGGCCTTGTAAGACAAAGCATACCCATGAGGACACTTGGTCCTATTTTATGTCTTACTTCCAGGGAGTGGATAGTTTTCTCTCAAAGAGATGAATTCTAACTGCAATACTCCAGCGTTGATAGTAGAAATAAACAGACACAAGCACCTCAGTCCTTGTTCTCATTAGCTACTTTCCCTCTCCACCTGGACACCTGTACTGACCTTGAAGGACTTCAAGGCCCCAGGCCCAACATTAGGAAATCTAACCCCTGGGCCCTGAAGCTGCAAGATGCTCCCTTATACAACCCCCATGTCAAGACCCCTCCAGCAGCACGTAGCATTTCAAGTCCTGCACAATGCTACCACAAGATGTTCCATATAGATAACCCTAACGGTCAAACTTGAGGATGCAGGTTTAAAAACAGGAACTAAAAGGATAGGATGCAGGTTTAAAATAGGAATTAAAAAGACAGGATGCCATTCTATGGTTTTCCCAAGAACAATAAGTTGAAAAACAAGTTTACCCCCTAGGTGACCCACTGACTGGATTCAGAAGGTCCAACAGGAAGACTGTCGCTGTGCTATGCTAAGAACTAACCCACTTATTCCCTATAAAAGATCTGTGCCCCAAAGCCCGGTGTGCCAGTTCACCGAAGCTCCGGCTGAGGTTTCACTGAGCACCCGCAGGTGCCTGTGTATCAATAAATCGCCTCTTGCTTTTGCAGCCAGTGCCTCGTGCGTCTTTCTTGGACAGGGAATCGGCGGGTCTTTCAACCTGAGAATGGACTTTGTACTCCATCACTTAACAGCTCTTCTGTGCTCCTATCTGTGTGCCCAGAACTAAGCCAGGTCTTTAGATGGAATGTATTTATTTATTTATTTATTTGTATTGGTGATTGAGCCCTGGGGCACTTTCCACTGAGCTACACCCCCAGTCTTTTCTAACTATTGAGACAGGGTCTCACAACTTGCAATCCTCCTGCCTCAGCCTCCCAAGTCACTGGAATTGCAGGTGCACGTCACTGCACCTGACTTGGACAGAATACATTTACATAAAGTTCAATGTTTGGCTCAGTGCGTAGAAGGAGCCTGCCCTTTGGGGCTTGAGAGAAGCAATTTTACATCCTGGTCCTAGGACTTATCATATCACAGAAAAGTCTAATAATCTATCTCTAGACGTGATGCTGGTTCTCTGTAATGAAGACGATAATATTTCCCAAAGGGTAGAATGAGCATTAAACTAGAAAACATATCAAACAGACCTGCAGAGTATCTAAGCTTGATAGGTACTAATAAAATCTAAATCACAAAAGTGTATAAAAAGTGATCCCTTTCTAAATCACAAAAATGTATAAATATAAACAAGCTTATTTCTGTATATTTATAACATTATTTTGTATAATATCTAGTTTGTAACAAACTAAATGCCCATAGAAGGGATCGATCAGATACTGTACCTATTTATAATGCAATACAGTGACAGCGTCACCCAGGACAGCCATCCACAATCACGTTCCTGCATGGGCAGTATTCACGTCACATCTTGTCAAGCAAAAAGAACAGAGGTTAACCTGTGATCCCTCCAACGCTCTCTGTGGAAGGTTAACACAGAGCTCAGCAGTTGTCACCTCCTCTCCCTTTTTTCTCTGCCCTCAAGCTCCTGCCTTTCCCATGTTCCCAGGTATGTTCCCCAGGATGGGTTCCTCCAGCATCTTCATGTTCGTCAGGGGTCAGGCTGTGGTGACGAAGGAGACCCTGCAGGACGCAACTTGGGGCTGCCTCTACCAGGTCAACAACCACCTGGACCATAAGTACAGACCTCTGCCTGTGGATGTGATTGTCCGTTCCACAGAGAAGACGGTTGGTGACAAGAGGACATATACAGTTATTTGTGATAACAGTTGCTGGGAGCCATTAGCCAAGTAGGTATGACAATTTCCTTGCCAGCGTACCCCATGTTGCTGACATGTTGCAGCGACATTGAATGTAGGTGACCTTGCTCAAGGACCAAGGCAGATTAGGGTGTTCCCGGTTTTAAGATAATCGTGTTTAGGGCGTTCCCAGTTTAGGTTCCAGGTTTAAGGTTTAAGATTATTCCTCCTGGGAATAGGGCGTATCCTGCTGCCAGAGTTCCCCTTGAGTTCTCACGGGATTCAGACAGTATATTTTTGGAGATAGAAGCCCAGTGGAGGTGGATTTGGGCAGAGAACGTGGACTTGGGCAGAGAACGTGGACTTCCCCAGAACGTGATTGTAGACGGCTGGTGTGAGTTCGGGAATAAAGAGTTGCTGTTTGAATCTACAAGCTGTGTGGTGGCTCGTGATTGTGTGCCCAGCCAGACTGCGGCATTTGTGCCCAGCCAGACTGCGGCAAACAGTAAGAGATTCATCATTGATCTGAGGTACGGCAGGGTCCACCGCATGTTGGTAAGGTCCCCTTTGGGGAGTCCTCTCCTCTCTGTAGTTCTTCTTGGTGTGGGATTACAGGTGGGGATTTGGGGAACTACCAGGGGAGTCCTCGTGGTATTTCTCATATAATACAATACAATACTGCTACAGGATTAATACTACAGTATTAGCAGGATCGTCACATTTAGAATGCAGTACTGATGACATTTCCACAGTCTGCATTTGGGGACCTGGTCCTCATGAAGTTCAGGCAACATGTCCAACATCAGATGAGAAGTGAACTCAGGTGGGTCACATGCCTAATGATCACCTTTCATTCTAGAAAAGTCTTCCAAAGGATTATCTGCATTGCACAGTGGGTGGGAAACTGGCTTTAAAACTCTCTGTAGCCAGTTTAGGTTCTAACACTGCCACGGGCCAGCTGGGACACCCTGACAGAGTCACTTTACACAATTTAGACTCAGTTGTCTTATCCAGAATAAGGGACAGTTGGCCCTGATTCTTCAAAACCACGAGGTTATTTTGAAAATTAGATGAGAGGAAAGTAGGTGAAAACTGGGAAACTCCTGCACTCAAGCTGTTTTACGTACCTGCTCCTCCTCTAACCCTGGGCTGAGCAGGGCCCTGTATCTATCTTATCCCTGTTTTATGAAGGCTCAGAGGGCACATGAGCTACACCCATCTCCTCCTGGTTCTCCTCACCTAGGCCTGAACACTCTGCCTGGTGCCACCTGACCATGGTAGTCACCTGGGTCCTGCTCCCTAGTTTGGAGTGTCCCCACCACCTCCTCTGCCCTCTATCATCTCCTAAATGGGCCCCATCTTTTAGACAACCCCCCCTCAGCTGGCCAGTCACTAATTTTCACCAGGGGCTGAGCTGCTGAGGATTCGTGGCTTGGAGAGCTAGCCTAGGGCTGATCACTCATGGTAAGGGGTCCAGACACACCCCAGATTCTTCAAGGCCTAAAGCAGAGATCCTCACCAGGGCTGCGCCTCAGATTCTCCTGAGGTGCTTTCACAAAATCTCTATCAACAGAGCCAGTTCCAGAGAACTTCTATGAGAATCTGCAATATAAATTGGTAAGAATGTATCATTTCATGCCCAAGCCTGAGAATGAAGAGTGCACGGATACTGGGCAAAGTGTCCAGGGCCTGGTCTTATGGAGGGGAATGGAGCTGTGGAGGATGGTGCCCTGCAGAGTCCCAGGGCACAGGCTTCCTCTGATGGGGCCCAGCCCATTCCCCATGCCTGCTGCCAGGGAGGCCTCACATCAGTATCTCCTGCCAGATCCTCCAGGGAGCAGAGAGATTGAGCACTGGTGTTCACAGGGCAGCAGGAGGCCCTCCCCAGGTCCAGGTGATGCACGGTGGGTGTCTGAGACTGTCAGAGGATCCCCTTCTGCTATGCCCACAGTTTTGGGATGAAAATGTGCTCCAGTTTCTGGCCAATGAAAGGTGGGAGCAAGTCAGCCCTGGGAGGAAGGATTTGATTTCCTGAGAAGGGAGACAAATGGTGAGAAACATCTTGCTCTCTTTCTTGTGGACACTACTAGGTGAAATATGCCACTTGAGGCTGCTGTGGCCGTAGTGACCCATGCAGTGTAACACTGTAGACACAGGGTCAGTGTGACCTAAAGAGCCTGGGTCTTTGGTGATGAGCTGCTAACTGAGCCTGGCCCATCAAATTCCTGTCCTCCTCTTAAAGAGACAGCAAAGGTCCAGGCTGCTGAAGCTGCTCTTAGTTTACTTCTGTTTTTATGCAAACGCCTCCTGCCTGCCCCAAGATCTTTCCAGAGAGAATCCCAGGCTGCCAATCCTAGTCCAAGGTAACTCATAGAGGCAGGAGGATGCTGTCTTTATGGCATAGAGGAAGTGGAACAGAGGAGGGGAGGAATGGGAAGAGGAAGTACTGGGGACTGGAATGGCATAAGTTATATCCCATGCGTATTTGGTTACGTTCAAAGAAACCCCAATATTATGCACAATTATAATGCATTAAGAAAACATTTTTTAAAAAAATCAAATTTAAATTTTAAATATAAATAAAATAACAACAATGGTAATGAAATGGTTAGAACCAGAGAGTCTGAGGCACTCCCCAGATTGACCCTTCTGGGAGCCCTGCTGTGTCCTGGTCCATGATCAGCTTTTGTCAAAATGGAGAAGGAGCTGAGCAGTGAATCCTAAATCCAATCCTACTATCCCCAAATAGATCTGAAACCCAGATGGGCTCAGGGAGGGGACAGTCAGGGTAGAACAGCACCTCCCCAGGTGATGTGTGCACAGAGGCGGAGGTGCTGCAGGCCTGGGGATCTGGAGGAGGGCCAGCTGGCCACCTGGGGCAGGAGGCTCCTCAGCAGAGGGATGTCTCCATGGAGCACGGTTTGTGCTGTGGAGAAAGGGCCTGGGAAGGTGTGTGAAGACAGAGAGAAGATGATGGGAAAGATGTAGGGGTTAGAAAACCTGAGGCGAGAGAAACAGGTAGCTTGGTAAGAGCAGAACAGGAGGAGTGCAGAGGGATGAGGGTAAGGGGGTGAGGGAGGAAGGGCCCGATGGCGAGGATGGATCATGGTCAGAAATTTCCTGTGGATGGTGCCCCTGGATGATGGAGAACCTGGATAAGGAGTGGTTGGGACAGGAGGGAGGGAGGCCAGCAGGGGCTGTGTTGTAGCAGAAGTGGCCCTTGTTAGTGGAAGGTGAGATGGGATGAGCTAACAGATTCAGGAGAAGCTTCTTGAGCCAGATGGAGGGGACTTGGGCATTGAATGCAGGTGGGAAAGAGAAGGAGGGTGACAGAGGAGCACAGGAATTGATGGAAGAGTGGAGGCTGACTGCTGGAGGCGGGGTCTGTGCACTGAGAACAGGAAGGGAACAGGAAGAGGAGAGAGGGAACGGGAAGAGGAGAGAGGGAACAGGAAAAGGAGAGAGGGCAGAAGGCAGGCTCCAAGGCATGGGCAGGGAAGGGAACCTGCAGTGGCACCCCCCATCCTGGGAGGAGAGTGACTATGTAGAGAAGCAGTGACCACAGCATGGCTAGTAAGGTCTGCTCTCTGGTTGAGGGAGAGAAGGACAGCAGTGGCCTGGAGTGTGAGAAAATAGTGACGCAGGTGTTTGGGAGAGTGGTTGAGGATTGGTTAGTTCACTTGTGTTCGGGGCTGAGGGTTGATGGCCAACTCTAGGAATTGTGTATCCCTTTGATGGTGGGGAGGCTCTCCAGGGTCAGCAATTCCTCCATTTCAAAACCTTGGAATAGGAAATAAAAGATAAACACAGTTAATACACAACAACTATGAGGCGTGAGGGCCAGCATAAATAGAGGGTTCAACAGTCAACAGTTTCGGCCCACGTTTGGTGAGTTTCTCCATCATAGACGGTGCCTCTTGCATATTGCACTGTGCTGATATTTCATGCGGGGTCACATGCCATTAGAACATTTGTAAAAATGCAATCATGTGCACATACCTAAATGCATGGCACCAAAGCTATGAAACACACACTAGGAGCAAACCCTGTCTCCTGTGCCCCTCCAAAGGGTCCTTGGATAGTGACAGCGAAGCTGGTACTCTCACCAGTCACTCAAAGTCTCTTCCCTTTGAGGGACCACCAGTTACCACAGGGTATTTCAGAAGCTCCCCAAAGGGTTTCTGATGTTTTTTAGAACTCTGTCTACACTGTCTGTGGTTTTTCTGTTGCAGTCCCATGAAGACCCACAACCTGGAGACCTGATTGAGAACTGACTGCATTTTCTATAGACACTGGGCTGTCTATGTAGCAAGTGGTTATGTGGTCCATGTCAGCAAGACAGGTACATACGAATTATTTGTTTAAACGCTAGCTTTGAGGAGAGTGAACAAATGTGCAATTCATTACTGAGCTTATGAGCTTCTGTTTCCCTTCAAGTTATAATACCCCAGATTTTTATTCACTGAAGAATGACAATTCTGTGGACCATCTCTTATGTGTCCAGGATGACACCAGGTGACAGGAAGTAAGAAAATACTAAGAACATTCTCACTTGCAATTGAGGCATAAAGTTTTCTGCATAATAGCACAGAAATAGCCAGGCTTTTGAAGTTGTTTCAAATTCTTGCCTTACAACTTCTGGTTCTTGGATATGTTACCTTTTCTGGATCAAAATTGTAACTATAAAATGGAGATCGACTTTTTTTTTTTAATACCAGGATTTGAACCCAGGGACACTTGACCACTGAGCCACATCCTTAGCCTTTTTTATATTTTATTTCAAGACAAGGTCTTGCTGAGTTGCTATGTGCCTCACTAAGTTGCTGAGGCTGGCTTTTAACTCATGATCCTCCTGTCTCAGCCTCCAAGGCATTCGGATTGCAGGTGCACACCACTGCGCCTGGCTGGAGATAGACTTTGTAACCCGGAAGGTAACTTTTCAAAAACTTGTCTGAGTGAGATATGTGCCCAAAGACTCATAAGGAGTAAAGTAAGCATTTGTTTAAAGTCATTGACTAAAATAAAGAACAAGTATAGACAACTTAAATGTCTAATGAGTGAGGATTTGTAAAATAAATGAAGGTATCTTGATATAGTTGTGTACTGTAGTAACCATTATGCTTGTAACAAGGCCTCACAGTTGTTGCTATGGAAACATATTCTGAACATACCATGATGTATTTAGGTGATAGATGTTGTTCATCAAATAATTGTGCACATGTTATATTTAATAGGAAACAAGAGTGGAAGACAAGTTTAGGAAAGGATGGTCACACTCAGAGGCTAATAGCAATCTTTTTGTTCATTCTCCTTCCCCACTGTGTTAGTCAGCTTTCTGATACTATAAAATACCTGAGGTAATCAACTGATAAAGAGAAAAGGTTTAGTTTTTGGTTCACAGTTTTGGAGACCCTTGATCAACAGGCCCAGCTGCTTTGGGGCCTATGTCAAAGGAGTACATTATGGAAGTATGTGACAGAGCAAAAGTGCTCATTCAGTGGTCAGGAAGTAAAAAAAAAAAAAAGAGAGAGAGAGAGAGAGAGAGGCAGAGGAAGAGACTGGGAGCTCGTTATCCTTTTTGAAGGAACATTCTCAATGACCTACAGACCTTCCATGAGGCTCCATCTCTAAAAACACCATCACCTCCCACTAGTACCTCTTCAAGGAGCAAGCCTCCAAGATGTATTTGAGAAACAGCTAAGATCGAAATTATAGCATTCTGTCCCTGGTTCCCAAAAGGTTTGTGAGCATCCCCCAATGCAAAATGCCTTAGTCCAACCCAAAGAGATTCCAAAATCTCAGCTACTCCACATTGTGCAAAAGTCCAAGCATATTAGTCTCCTGAGACTCAAGGCAAACTCAGCTCTGAACCTCTGTAAAATTAAAATAAAACAAGCCTCCTACTTCTAGAGCCAACGGTGGCACAGGCACAAGGAATGCATTCCATTCCTAAAGGGAGGGCTGGGGACAGAGAGGAGAGACCAGACCAGAACAAGACAGAAAGCATCAGGGGAAACTTTTACTCCTGTAGCTGCTTGTCGGGCAGCCAGAGCCCACTGCAGTGGGCATGAGGACTCCCAAGGCTCAGGCAGCCCCACCCCTAGGGCTCTGCTGGTTGCAGCCCTCATGGCCACTCTCCTGGGCTGCTTTGTAGGCTGCCTGTGGCTTCCCTGGCAGGTGGTCCTCATTGCAGGCATGTCTTTCTCCTTGGGATCTCCCTTGAGGCTCAGCTCCACTCTCGCTGCTCCCCACATTTCCCTGGTAGGGGCTGCGTGCGGGAACGCTGATCTTCCATGCACTGCCTGGTCTCCTCCCTGTCCTTGGAAATCTTGGTGGGAGCCTGCATGACCCCGTGTTTCAGTCAGATTTCAAATGCTGTGACAAAATACCTGAGCAAGTCAACATTAAAGGAGGAGTGGTCTATTTCGGCTCACAGGTGCAGAGGTTTCAGTCCACATTTGTTGTTTCCATTGATTTGGGGGCAGAGCATCATGGTGGGGACTGTGTGATGGAGCAAAGCTGCTCACATCATGGTGGCTGGGAAGCAAATAGAGCAGAGGAGGCCAAGGTCCCAATATCCCCCTCAAGGACATGCCCTCAATGACCAAACAGACTTCTCCAAGGCCCCTCTCTCAAAGGTACCACCACCTCTCAACAGCACCTCCTTGTGGACCAAGACTGCAGAACACGGGCCTTTGAGGACATTGAGATCCAGGTTAGCACCCTCCTTTTCCTCCTTACACACTGAGCTTGACATCACCTTGAGGAACATCTTTCTGTGATCCCAGGTCAGTCTGCCTCATCTGAATCTTGGAGTAAGAGACAACATGAAAATCTGAAATGTGAGCTTCTGAAGGAGGTGGCAGAGATAGACTGTTGTCAACAACTACTTGGACAAGTCCCGACCACAGCCTGTCCGTGAGATCATGAGTTTGGCGTAGCGGAGAGTTGGTGAATCATATCACTACAACCTTTTATTTTCAAACTGTGGACACTTTGTTGCTGAATTGAGATACAGCAAGCACTTCCAGCAAGCAGGTAAGACCCCCCGTGGGGTGATTGTCTTTGGAGCTGTTTACAGAGAGGTGAAAGCAACTGCTGGCAAACACCAGAGGTTCCTCCTGACATCTCTTATGTGGATTCCGAGGGTCAGACATTTAAATGGTGGGTTGTGGGTCAAGTGCATGGAGTACTGCATACATGGCATATGTTAAGGGCGTCTGAGTGGCAGGCCACCCACCTCATGCTAGGCACCTGAGCGGCAGGCCGCTTAGCCTGTAGGCACAGTCCTGGGTGTGAGGCCATGTGTTGCAGTCCCTGCACTTGCTCCATGGCCCACTCCTCGACTGGTCGCTGCAAGGACAGTGAGCAGAAATTGCATTGGTGGCTGCCTGTAATCTGCCTAGCTACTGCCTGAGTATATATGCATGGTAACTGCACAGTAAAGTCAGACCTGCTTCCTGCTTGGTCTCCGGAGGTCTTGATTAGCGACTCCACAGCCACACTCTCCTCTACCCTGTTCCATGGACCTCCTCACTGGACGAAAGAAAGCCCCACAGTGGGCCTCGATCACATAGAGAATATCATTCACTTGATGTATACATGGGGATACTGAGACCCAGAGGGTCCTGATAACTTGTCCAAAGTAACCAAAGCTAAGAGGTCACTTCAGAATTTGAGCCTCTTTTTTTTTTTTTTGTCCTCAAAATCAGTGCCACACCCACTGAATCCCATTGTTTTCTCTTTTCCGTATTTTGGGTGGTGGAAATCCTTTCTCAGGATGACTCAGCGTGGTCCAGGGGATGCTCACTGCCCTGCGGATCAGGCAAGACTGTCTCAGATTCTGGCCTTGTGCTGACCAGCTAGCAGATCTTCTAAGCGATCCCCTTACTGGCTGAGATTTGTTTTTCTCAGGTAGGAAGCAGGCAAGAGGCTTTGTCTTGTCCACTTAATAGTTCATTGTGGGGATGAAAGGAGTGGAAAAGAGCTGTGAAGACTGGGAAGCTCTGCTCACATGGGAGCTGATGTCACAAGCAGTTGCTCCTCCCACAACCCTGCAGGGTAGTCAGGGCAGGTATTTCTTATCTTCATCCTAAAGAAGATGAAGTTGAAGCCAAGGCCATGTGACTTCTCCAGTCTCATGATTTACTTAAAGCTCATCAGCTGAGGCCTCATCACTTCGAGGCTGGCATACTCCACACACTCCCAGCTGCCTCTGATGTGCACCAGCACCCTCATTCTCAAACTGGGACAGCACCTCCTCATCCAGCCCTGTGTGCTCTCAGCCACCTAGATTTCTTCCAAATTCTGAGCCAACTGCAGCTTGAGAACACCAGAGTTCAAATCACAAATTCTCTTCTAACCTCTGGCTGCTTTCAGACAGGTGGAGCCCCATTCTGGGTCAGGTACTCTGGGTGCAGAATGGTGGACTAGAGAATGGATCTATGAGATCCTGACTCACCCTGACCACAAGAGATCCTTTGCTACTGAGCCCAACTGTGAGGCAGCTCCTGAGAAGTCCTCTGGGATGTCATGGAGAGTCTGAGTTGAACCCAGATCCAGAGAAGCTTCTTTATTCCAAGGGATATTTCCACTATTTGATTGTACACTTATGGATCATTGAAAAGGAAGCAAGAACTATTAACTGACCACTCACTGAGCTCTTTCAACTTCACATCCTTGAAAAAGACTCCAATATCTAAGATTCAATTTCTTCTTCTTTAGTTCACCAGGGCTGAGATGACATAAGATACCTTAGAATAATCCCTGACCCATAGCAGATGCTCAATAAATTTGTTCCATGCATTTTATTTCTGTCTCACTTTAGTTTATTCTTGAGATGGATAGAGGACTAGGACTCCTGGGTAATTCCAACATCTACATGAGTCCAACATCCCTGACAGAAGGACACCTTCCACCAATCTCCAGTGCCCTCTACTGGTCGGCTCTTTTTTATAAAGGATGTTCACTTGTAACAAAGAGTCTAGGCTTCACCTACCTATGACCAGTATGTGAAGTTGCAGTCACTTTATATTCCCAAGCATAGGGGAATCGTGTTGGCCCTGTTTGATTCCAGTAAGTTATTTTACTCCACAGGGCTCCTTGCTATTTTCCTGCACGCTTTGACTGTGCTTTCAGAAATGGCAAGGCCCCTGTGGTCTTCCAGACTCATCCCACAGGCTGCTATGATGGTGCCTTTACCACCAGCAACCTTCCCAGAGAGCACCCAACCCAGATAGGGTAATCCACCAGAGGGGTCACTGTGGCCACTACCATTGTGGCTCTGGGAGAGAGGCGATATCTATACTTTGCTCATTACCCCAAAGAGGCGGCAAGCTGGTTCCTTAAGTCCCATAACATAGCACAACCAGATCTAAGTTAATAAAGGGAATTTAACAGAAGCTCTGAATTACCAGGAAGGAAAAACAACTAAGGGAACATGTTACTTTTGCTACCACTGAATGTAAGTGTGCTCTGAATCCCAGGCCCAGCCCAGATTAGCCTGTTTTGAATCCTGAAGGATGAACCTTGCATTATCCCTGCTCTGCCCACATATCCAAGGGCTCAGCTCACCTTTCACAATGCCAGTGCTTTCTACCACGGCTGCTTCACCAGAGTCATAGCTCCATATCGCTTGGCCACATGGAGAGGAAGACCTCCCCTCTTTCAGGACAACCCATGTCCCAGAACCTTACCTGCGCCAAGGCCATTTTCCTAGAGCACCTACAACGTGAATACCTATTTTCTTCATTGGAACATTGGGTCCTTTTCTCAAAAAAAAAATTCTCTTCACTCTAGGATTAGGTCAAAGCTCTCAGGACTCCAGGTACCTCCCTTATTTGTAGCACTTATCATGTGTGTGACTTAATTTGGCTTGTGTTTTTGTGATTTGCATCTACTCCTCCTACAAGAATTGTTGTTCCCTGAGGTCAGCTACCTTTTTCTCATTATTGTGGCCCAGAATCTAATCTACTGTCTCACATATAAAGTTATTCTAGTTAAAAGCAAGTAGAAGGGGCTGGGGTTGTGGCTCAGCGGTAGAGCATTGCCTAGCATGTGCAAGGCCCTGGGTTTGATCCTCAGCACCACATACAAATAAAGGTACTGTGTGCAACTATAACTAATAAATAAATAAATATTTTTTAAAAGCACCTAGAAAGGTTGGACATATCTACAACTGAGCTTAATTTTAAAAAAAGGAAAGAACCAAGGGCCAGGAATGAAGACAAAACTTTAAGTCAAAGTAGTGGGCTTAGGAGCTGGACCCTGGGTATCAGAAAGTGATGGAGATGGGGGGATATTTGTCTAGGAATTGACTCTGAAAGTTTGAAATTAGGATTTGAGGAAGGAAAACCAGCTGTAGACAATGAGAATTATGGAAAGAGAACAAAGATCTCTAAATAAAGCTGGGTTCCCCCTATTAAAAAAGGGGGAAGACAAAAATCCTCACGAGATGGATTTCTCTTCTTCATTGTATACTTCTGTGTGTGTGTGTCTGTATGTGTGTGTGCGTGTGCGTGTGTGTGTTTATTCTAGGATTTCTCTGGTTTTTTGGTATTTGAATAGGGACCTCAAGGAATGGAACCAGAGGTCCCTTTCCGATTGTTCCTCCTTGTTGTTGGTTTGGGGTTCTTGTCTCCTACATTCTTTGAGTTGGAGTAATATTAAGGCTCAAGTGGGGCTAGATGTGGGGGGGGGGGCAGTGAGATTCACTGTTGCTTCATTGAGATGTACTTCTCAGCAGCAGGATCACTACTCTGTGATCTTGTAGCGTGTTGATCTCTTCCTGTTCCTCCCAGAGGGAGGGGAAGGCAGGAATACCATTAATGTCTGTGACTGCCGTACAGCCTTAATATAAATGTCTGGTGTCTACTTTGACATTTAAAACACTAACTGCCACCAATATAGGAATGGTGGGGTCAGTTTTTGACAATAGTACCAACAATAAAAAGAAATTGTGAACTAGATCAGGCTTTTTAGCAGGTGTGTACTATGTTGCCTGCTGTGTTAAAAACCACAACTTGAATGAGGCAGCAGTCACATAATCTATAAGATTTTTATTATTTGGTGGGTTTACAGTTTCTAAAGACAAAACAGGGTAGGACGGTAAGAGAAAGTTTGAAGTATTTGAAAAATTGATCAGAGAAGAGACCGGAGATAGGAAACAGGCGTCAAGGAACGTAAAGAAGGAATAAGAAGTTAACTGAAAGTAATGGAGAAAAGAAAAGAGGAGGCAATAGGAGATTTGGGCTGTTACTGGGGGAAGAGAGTGAGGAGGGGAGGTGTGAGGGCCCAGAATCTAGGTATGAATGAACCAGCAAACGTCAGATGGAAACAAGATGAGCTCTCACATAGCTGCACCCCATCTCAGTCTAATCTAGGCTAAATAATGAACCCATGCAAGAGAAAGAGAGAGCTACTGATGGGTAAATTATATGAATATACATTCAAACTCATCTGCACAGTGAGAGCATACACAACCACACATGTACACTCCCATACACACACACACACACACACACACACACACACACAATGATGCATAATGAAGAAAGTGAATAATAATACAATATGATAAAATGATGTTTGAAAAAAGTTAAAATTTAAATAGAGTTTTTAAAAAAAGTGAGAGAGTGAGGGGGAAAGGAAGAAAAAAAGAAAAAGAAAAAAATCTTGATGAGAGAAGAGAGGGCTTATTTCCACTGAGGTGGTCAAATCTGTTGGCAGAGATAGATTTTTATTCTTTTTTACCCCCCACATTTTGGATTATCATCCTTTATCTTTGTTTTGGGCCATGTGCTTTTGGACACTGTCCCGTGTTCCTTGACTGGCTGCCAGATGAGATAGGCGCTCTCAGCTTCCAGTCTCCCAATACTGGGTGGGATAGACTGGGCAGTGCTGATGAATTGCATAATCCCGCAGCAGGGTGACGCAGAGTTCTAGATTGGAGAACCCAGTTGTTGGTGTTTGGACTTCTGTAGGGTTTGGAATTCTGTTGGTGGGTACTTGAGATTTGGGGCACTCCTCCTGTTGGTATAGAGCTTCCTATCTCTGCTGGGCTTCTGGACCTCTGGGACTTCTGGAAAAGATCCACTTTTCCAGCACAGTGACTAAGTCTCCAGCAGATTCTACTTCTCCTCTGTGGATGTGCCTTCCCAGTGTCCACCCTGATGTGCAGATGCCCTTGCACGGCCTCGATGAGCATCTTCACAATAGCTCTTGTGGGATTTTTCTCCCTTGGGATCCAGAGGCTGAATGGTCCAAGTAAAAGGTTATTTGTGCTGTTTTAGTCTCTCTGATTCAGACACCCTCTGGGAATTTTGAGCTGCTGTTCACTTTCCTTGTGAGTTCCTATTTATTTATGAGTTACACCAGCTGAACAGAGACAGCTTTCAGCACCTGGGAACCTTTTCCTCACCTGCTGGCATGTCCACGATGCTGCACCCATGGAGGGCTCGCCGTGCCCATGGCACATTTTCTCCCCAGCCGACTGCTTTGGATTTGTTTTCACTGAAGCATTTTCCCCACCAACCCTATGTCCATTAAAATCACCCTTCCTCTGCAAACCCCAAGTTCCCCTGGGTCCACCTTTCTTCGGTTTTCATTTCTTTATCCACCAGCCACACATCTCTTCTGTCTGAGCTCCCTGCCAGCCACAGTTGGCACATCTCTAAGGTATTATTTCTTATGCTCAACTTTCTGTAGCTCTATAAATTTTTTTAAACTTTACAGCTCAGTATTATGTTCCAGTAAGTTTCCTTTGTTACTCATCTCACTGAGGAGCAGTTTTCCTGGCTTTGTATGTCTGGTGTTGAGGACCTGTTGGGTCATTCTTCCTCTCTCTACTCCACCATCCTGACTTTAGCAGATTTATTTTCTTGACAACACTTTTTCTTGTCATTCTTTTTAATATCAGTCCCTCTGGAAGAAGGATAGGTGTGTACCTTTGTGATTTTCATTTGCATTCATTTGATCAGAAATGATATTGAATTCCTTTTTATATCATCTCCTATGAAGTCACGTGTGGAGAGCCATTCTCACACGTGACTGGGCGACTCCTGGTTTGGGTCTGAGGTGCTCTGACTAATCTGTGTCGGAGCTTTCCCGGCCCTCTCCTGATGAGAGAAACTGTCCGTGTGGGGGTGTGACTGACCACTGACCCCGGGGGCCAATCACTGACCCTGAGCTTGGAGTGTGGTCCCCCTCAACCTTCATTGGATGGAATTCTCCCCTGAATTTCTTGTTCCCCAATAAAAGGCTACTCCCTGGCATTCTCTCTCTCTCTCTCTCTCTCTCTCTCTCTCTCTCTCTCTCTCTCTCTCCTGCTAGCCCTGAGTAATCCTTGCTGCCCTACGGTTGGGTGGTTCGAGGTTGGAGCCAGAGAGGGGAGCCGTCTCGGACCTGGTCATAGAAAAAGGTAACTGAGTCTGTGTGTTTTATTTCGATCTCACTAGCTAACTTTTATGCCAAGAACCTCATTAATGAAACCAAAGCGCTGGCCGCATGGTGGAATTGGCGCCCACGACGGGGGGCATTCTAGATTAGCTAGATTGAGTGGGAGCGCGCTATAAAGATAAAGATAAAGGAAGTGGTGACAATTTAGAGTCACAAAAGTACCTGGAGATATTGAAGGAAAGAGACGTTAAATTAATTAAAATGGGAAATTCAACTTCTAAGGATAAGGAAATGTATCTAACTATTTTAGACAGTATAATTAATCAGAAAGGAAAACAGATAAAGAAAACTCAGTTATTACAATTCTTAAAGATTGTAGGTGAATATTGTCCTTGGTTTTGTGAACAAGAGTCTCCAAATTTATTTACTTGGGAGAAATTAGGAAGAAAGTTACAAAAGGTTTATCTTTCTAATGAATTACCTGGAGGCATAGAAAGTATTCAGAAAACTTGGACGGCTCTAGAAGTTTGTCTTTTTGAGTATATGGGCCAGAGTTCATGGCCCCCTGAAGACCTGTTAAAAGGCATGCAGAGAGCTATTAGGTCTATTCAAATGGAAAATCTGCCTGAGGCTAAGTTAATTCCCTTTCCCTTGAGCCACTTAAAAACAAAGGCACTAGGGGCCAAACCGAAGGTTAAAAATGTGACTTTAAACTTGCAGGATCAGGCTAGCCCACAGGGAGATTATAGGGAGGAACATCATAGACAAGAAACCTCCACAGTCCTAGAAAGCCCTCCGGAAGAGGTAGAGGATCTTCCTGGGGAGGAAAATCCGGAAGAGATTCTTAGAGGGGCACAGAGTTCTTCTCTGCCACGTGGCTTAGAAGCCCAATTTCAAAATGGCGAAAGCGCAGAGTCTGACCATGACTCACAGTCTGAGGGAGAAGAATCAGACGTTAAAATTCAGGACTTACAGAGAAATCTTAACAGGCTGCGTTTAACACCACCTGCCCAGGCTATTCGAATTTGGCCAGTACCTGCTAAAAGGACAAAATTTAACAGGTACGCTGGAGTAACAATGACTTTTCTTACCCCGTTCCAGCGAGGTATTAAGAAAGCACAAGAAGATGGGGAGGATACCAGCGGTTTTCAACTTTTTCCAGTTTTTGAGCAAGTTAATGAACAAGATCAGAGGGTTAGAGTTCATGCTGTAATCCCATTTAAAACCATTAAGGAACTAAAAAGTGCATGTGAGACGTATGGTCCAAATTCGCCTTTTGTACAGAGCCTGATAGAAAATATTTGCTCGAAGCCCCTTCCTCCTAGTGATTGGATTTCTTTAGCCAGATCTTGTTTGAGTGGGGGAGATTTCTTGCTCTGGCATACTTATTGGACTGATTTTTGTACTGAACAGGCAGAAAAGAATAGAAGACAAAATTTAGAAACGCTAGTAGAAATGTTTTTAGGAACAGGTGAATTTACTGATTTAGAAAGACAGTTAAATTATGAATTTGTAGTATACAATCAAATAACTGATTGTGCGAAACATGCCTGGAGGCAGATTGTCTCTAAAGACCAATCCAATTTAGTTCTTACCAAAATCAGGCAGGGTGCAAGTGAACCTTACTCAGATTTCGTAGCCCAATTGTGCCAGGCTGCAAATAGGTCGATCAGGGACCCGGGGGTGAGTGAGTTTATTGTTAGGCAATTGGCATTTGAAAATGCAAATAAGTATTGTCAGGACTTTCTTAGGCCGCACGGTAAAAAAGGGATGGTTTCTGAGTTTATCCGCTTATGTTCTGGCATAGACTGTACCCATTTGCAGACAGTAGCTCTAGCTGCAGCACTAAAAGAAACCTTAAGGCCACAAGATTTAGTACGAAAGCCCCGCGGGAGATGCTACGTTTGCGGGAAAAGTAACCATAATGCGCGCAAGTGTCGCATGCGAAATTTTAAGTTCAGGGCTCCATCTACTGGTGATAATAGATATTGCAGGACTCAATCCCACGTGGCGGATCAAGATGGCATGGATGAGCCCGCCTTCTTGTCATCATTTCTGCCTGGCCTAAACACAAACTTCCGGTCGGCCCCTCCCCCGGCCGAAAATGAGGAAGTAGGTGATGGTCGCGCAATGTGACATCATCGCGCCGACCATGGGGGCTGCCATCTTTAATTTTACCGGAGCAAAACAGTTTCTGTACAAACCCCTAATGATTTTCAAGGCTTTTAAGAGATATTAATTGGCTGAAGCCATCCTGAAAACTAACTACTTCTGAGTTAAGTCCTTTATTTCAGATATTACAAGGAAATCCTTCTCCAACCTCTCCACGTCAGCTAACCTTAGAGGCTAGAACAGCTTTAAGGAGAGTTGAACATGCAATTAAAAATGCACAGCTTACTAGATTTGATCCTAAAGAAATAGTGTATTTATTAATATTTCCAACTGAGCATTCCCCAACAGGAGCCATATGGCAAAGATTAGGAGTTATTGAGTGGATTTATTTTATATAAGGTCAGTTGAGGAAGTTAATCAGAGGTATTTTCCTGGAAATGATAAGGAGACCCTTCAGGAAGAGTATCTTTTTACAAACCAGTCTCCACAACAAAGATTAGTAAATGCTCCAAGCCAAAATTTTTACTAGGGGCCCAAAATTTTTACTAGTACTTCCCCGATCCCTAAGACAGCCGAAAAAATCACCTGGCTCACAGAGGAGCCTATATGGATTTCTCAGTGGCCCATCTCAGGGGAAAAGCTTAAAATAATTCATAGGTTAGTTGAGGAACAACTTCAGGCTGGTCATATTGAACCAACGCTTAGTCCTTGGAACACACCTCTTTTTGTTATTAAGAAAAAGACAGGAAATTGGAGATTGCTACAGGACTTAAGGGTGATAAATCATGCAATTCGACCTATGGGATCGTTACAGCCAGGACTTCCCTCCCCCACAGCCATCCCTTTAGACTATAGCTTGATGGTAAAAGATTTAAAGGACTGTTTTTTCTCTATAAGGTTACATCCTGGAGATTGTGAGAGATTTGCCTTCACTGTCCCAGCAATTAATTTTAAGGAACCTGTTAAAAGATATTGCTGGAAAGTACTCCCACAGGGAATGCGTAATAGTCCTACCCTGTGCCAAAAATATGTAGACCAGGCGATAGATCCCATAAGAAATAGATTTCCTGATGCGTATATTATTCATTTTATGGATGATATATTATTGGCTCATGCTAATCCAGAGGTACGTTCAGAAATTTTTACTCAGAGACTTCGCTTACAGCAATGGGTTTATGCATTGCTCCTCAAAAAATTCAAAAGGTGCCTCCTTTTCAATATCTAGGTCAGATAATTCAAGGACATACAATCCGTCCTCAAAATCTTCAGATAAGAGTTAAGGAGTTACATACCCTTAATGATTTTCAAAAGCTATTAGGAGATATTAATTGGCTGAGGCCATCCTTAAAACTAACTACTTCTGAGTTAAGTCCTTTATTTCAGATATTACAAGGAAATCCCTCTCCAACCTCTCCACGTCAGCTGACCTTAGAGGCTAGAACAGCTTTAAGGAGAGTTGAACATGCAATTAAATATGCACAGCTTACTAGAGTTGATCCTAAAGAAATAGTGTATTTATTAATATTTCCAACTGAACATACCCCAACAGGAGCCATATGGCAAAGATTAGGAATTATTGAGTGGATTTATTTATCCCTCTTGCCTCAAAAAACATTAATTCCTTTTCATGATTCTATAGCTCAATTAGTAATTAAGGGCAGAACTAGGATTTTACAATTAATTGGATCTGAGCCTGATATCATAATTATTCCATTTTCTGTTCAACAGACTAATTGGCTTTTTCAAACTTCTAGCTCATGGCAGATAGCCTTTGCTGATTTTCCTGGCCAGATAGATAGCCATTATCCTTGTTATAAGATTTTACAATTTGCATCATTAACGTCACTTATTTTTCCAAAGATTGTACATGCACATCCTATAGATGAAGCTTTATCGGTGTTCTCTGATGGGTCGAGCTCAGGTAAAGCAGGTTTTCATAGTCGTGTTCACACAGAGGTAATGCAAACTTCATATACTTCTGCCCAAAGAGCAGAGCTTCAAGCTCTGATTTGTGCCTTAAATTACTTTTCAAATGAGCCTATTAATATTTATTCTGACAGCTTATATGCAGTCGGAGTTACTAAAAATATTGAAACTTCAGTTATTGGGTATACTTCATCACAGGAGTTATTTGAATTATTTCATAATTTACAGAAGGTAGTGCTAATGCGAAAATACCCATATTTCATAGGACACATACAAGCTCATACTAATCTTCCAGGACCTTTAGTTTCAGGTAATGACAAAATTGATAAATTAGTAGCTTTTTGTCAACAGATGTTTTCATATGACTGTGCACTAGCTTCCCATTCCTTACATCATCAAAATGCTTCCAGCTTACGTAAAAAATTTAATATTACTACTCTACAAGCTTGTCAGATTGTAAGCCAATGCCCTAAATGTGTTATTCACACTCCATCTCTGCCATCACGGGTAAATCCCTGTGGATTAAAACCAAATCAAATATGGCAAATGGATGTAACTCATATTCCTCAATTTGGTAAGCAGTGTTATGTGCATGTCATAGTGGACACTTATTCTAGATTTATTTTTGCCACAGCACATACTAAGGAAAATACTCAACATGTAATTTCTCATTGCCTAGCAGCTTTTTCTGTTTTAGGGTGCCCTATGCAGATTAAAACAGATAATGCTCCAGCTTATGTAAGCTCTTCTTTTCAACAATTTTGCCAAGAGTTTCAAATTAATCATAAAACAGGAATTCCTTATAACCCCCAAGGTCAAGCCATTGTGGAATGAGCTCATTTATCTATTAAGCTTCAATTACAAAAATTAAAAGGGAGGAATAGGGTTATGACTCCCCAAAATAGCCTTAATCATGCCTTGTTTGTTTTAAATTTTTTAAACTGTGACACAGAAGGTCACACTGCTGCTGAGAGGCAAATGTCTCCATCAGTAACAGGCCCTTTAGGCAGAGTTTTGTGGAAAGATTTACAGACCGGTCAGTGGAAAGGCCCAGATCCAATGATTATGTGGGGCAGAGGTCACGCTTGTATATTTCCAGAAGGTGCTTTTCGTCCTATTTGGGTGCCTGAATGTGCTATCAGACATGGAAGAGATAGAACCCAGATTCAAGCATCTGAGGATAGACCCGGAGGAGCCCCTATCCAAAAGGAGGAGATATCGGAAAAGGATGAAGAAAGACCAGATTGACCCAGCCGAAAAGCTGATTTCATGGGAAGATGTGAAGAAGCTAACAACCCAGGCTTCCCGAATACTTCGACACCTAGGAGAGAACAGGACCCCAGTGATGATGGTAGCAACAGTAATTGCCCTGATGGGCTGTCAGGTAAAGGGGGATCAAGTAGACACTTACTGGACATATTTCATAGATCCACCCCCTGGTACACCCAGCTGTGTGGACTGGAGAATCCATTCCAGTATTTACTAATGACTCATTCATGATGGGAGGATTTACAGATACTCATATTACTCCCAATCATGTGACTAGATTTAATTATTCTGGCTACAGTGCCCAATTACCCTTGTGTTGGTCACACGATAAACATGCTGGCTGTCTGAAAGTATCATTCGAGGAAAAGACAGACCTAGACTGACAAATAATTCTGTTTATGGGGACTTAAGACCTTATACTAGATCAGTGATTAAGATGGGACTTTCCCATAACAAGCCAGTCATTTCAGCAAAACCTCCACAGATACCCCACTGTCCAAATAGTTCTACAATTGAGATTGGCACCTTTCCTAGATGGATGGATTGTGTAAATACCTTTCCTGTACAACATAAGGTGTCTAAAGATAGTGGGTATATTTTAGACTGGTCTCCAAAAATTGATAAGAGACAATTACGAAGAAATTCTGCTATGACACCTGCAGGATTTGTTAGTAATATTTTAACTTATAGTGAAGGTGGTGTTCAAAAGGATGTTTGGTGCTTAATTGCTGCCTCAGAATTCGTACATTTTACAGACAAACCTTTACCAAAATTTATTGGCAAGAACTGTAAAGAGGGATCTTGCTATGGCTTACGAGCCTGTGTCCAATCTCCTTATGTTTTAATTATTGGAAATGTAAAAGTTAAATGGGTAGATGACAGATATATTGTTACTTGTAATAAATGTAACCTAACCAATTGTATTACTAGGTATAATGGAGGAAAAGGAGTGCTGATACTTCATCAGCCCTCTTTCGTTTTATTGCCTGCTAATATTTCAGAGCCATGGTATTCTGATACTGGTTTACAAGTCTTGCAGCAAATTCATGCCCAGTTGGCAAGACCTAAACGTGCTATTGGAGTTATAATTGTTGGTGTTTTGGCGCTAGTCTCCTTTATTGCCTCAACTCTCTCTGCGTCTCTGACATTGTCTCAGAATATTCAGCATGCAAAATTTCTTA
Source organism: Marmota flaviventris (assembly GCF_047511675.1). Classification (NCBI taxonomy): domain Eukaryota; kingdom Metazoa; phylum Chordata; class Mammalia; order Rodentia; family Sciuridae; genus Marmota; species Marmota flaviventris. Next base: position 8,921,145 of record NC_092506.1, on the reverse strand, counting down.
ATAATTTAGCTCAAGGCTCTGCGTAATCAAGTAAATATTGATGAAAGGATTGAAACTAAATTAAACGCCTTAGAGGCGACTGTTATAGACATAGGTAATGAACTTTCAGCCTTAAAATTTAAAGAAAGTCTTAAATGCCATGCTAATTATAAGTATGTGTGTGTTACAGCTGCCAAGTACAATGCTTCTCTCTGGGATTGGGAGAAGGTTAAAAACCATTTGTTAGGTATTTGGCAAAATAGTAATAATAGCTTGGATATTCTGGAACTTCATCACCATATCCAAGACATTCAAAATAATAGAGCTGATTTTTCAGATCCTTCTTCTTTGGCTAACCAAATATTGAAGGAGTTGAATGGATTCAACCCTGGAAACATTCTTAAACACTCAGCCTGGTACATTATTGGATTATTCTCTTTGCTGTTAATTCTCTTTTGTGTTGTAATTATAGGATGGCGAGTCTTCGGAACAAGAATACAGAAACTCCAAAGAGTGAACCGCCGCCTCATTTTTAAGAAAAGAAAGGGGGGATATGTGGAGAGCCATTCTCACACGTGACTGGGCGACTCCCGGTTTGGGTCTGAGGTGCTCTGACTAATCTGTGTCGGAGCCTTCCCGCCCCTCTCCTGATGAGAGAACCCGTCCGTGTGGGGGTGTGACTGACCACTGACCCCCGGGGCCAATCACTGACCCTCAGCTTGGATTGCGGCCCCCCTCAACCTTCATTGGATGGAATTCTCCCCTGAATTTCTTGTTCCCCAATAAAAGGCTACTCCCTGGCGTGCTCGCTCTCTCTCTCTCCTGCTAGCCCTGAGTAATCCTTGCTGCCCTACGGTTGGGTGGTTCGAGGTTGGAGCCAGAGAGGGGAGCCGTCTCGGACCTGGTCATAGAAAAAGGTAACTGAGTCTGTGTGTTTATTTCGATCTCACTATCTAACTTTTATGCCAAGAACCTCATTAATGAAACCAATGCGCTGGCCGCATGGTGGAGTCACGAGATCAAACTTGTCCAATTTCAAAATCAGAGACTAATGTGCACTCAGAATCTTCATCCAGATTCTCCATTCACAGATGCTGGAGAAGTTAAAATTTGACTTGCTGGACACTTGTTCTGTAATTATTCTAATAGTGCATTGGTCCTTATGCTTCTGCTTTTTCTTCATGACCTTTACCATAACATTTTTTCCTTCCTCCTAATAGTGCCCATGTCTGCCATAGCTAAGAATTTTCGGGAACTTCAAAGAAACAAGGTCAGCCTTAACCGGTTCTGACTGCATCCTGTATTTATTTTTTGTTCAGGACTGATTTGATAAACCCGGGTTCAAAGTGGAACTCAAATGAAGGCTAGGCTGTCCCTAATCTGGAAATTTCAGTAGGATACCTGCAGTTGGTGTTCCAAGATTCATTCAGCATAGTTCCGGACTAGTTCTCTTGTTTATAAAGATGGTAAATGAGAACCCCAGGATTTCTCTGAGATTTGGCCTTTATTTATTTTTCTTATCTTTATTATTTTTTAAATGTTTTAGCTGTAGATGGACACAATATTTTTATTATTTTTTTATTTTTATGTGGTGCTAAGGATCGAACCCCGTGCCTCACACATGCGGGGTAAGCTCTCTATCACTGAGCCACAATCCCAGCCCTTCTTATTATTTTTAAATTGCTCTATCATGATTAAGCATACAGTGGGACTCACTGCTGCATATTCACACATGCGCACAGCATCATTTGGTCTGTTTCATCCCCCACACCCCCACACCTTCCCTTCCCTCCCTTCCCCCCTCCCCTGTTCCCTCCCACTACTCTAGTGTTCTCTGTTTCATTTTCATGAGGTCCCTGCCCTTTCCTGTTTTCTCCCTAGCTTCCACATGAGTAAACGCAGGACCCTTGACTTTCTGAGACTGGCTTATCTCCCTTAGCCTGTTGTTCTCAGCCTCAGCAACTTAATGAGGGAGGCCCTAAGCCACTGGATTTGGCCTCTATACCACTGCTGCCTCTTTTTCTGCTGTGACTACTGTATTTTTTTGTATTTCAAAGCAGAAGTAAAAGGACATCCTTGCCTTATTCCCAGTATTAAAGGGAAGACATTCAGCCTTTTTTCATTAGGTATGATGCTAATGGCACATTTTATGTGAGTGCTCTTTACCTCCATTCTTGTTTTTTGGATAGTTTTTGTCCGTTTGTTTGGGGGATTTTTGGTTTTGATTTTTGTTTTTTATTTTTGTTTTTTTGTACTGCAAATTGAACCCAGGGGCACTTAACCACTAAGCCCCATCCCCAGATCTTTATTATATTTTATTTAGAGACAGGGTCTCACTGAGTCACTTAGGGCTTCACTAAGTTGCCAAGGCTGGCTTTGAACTTGTGATCCTCCTGCCTCAGCCTCCAGAGCCACTGGGATTACAGGTGTGCACCACTGAGCCCTGCTGGATAGTTTTTTTTGTTTGTTTGTTTATTTGGTTTTTGTTTTTTTTTTTTTTAACTTTGAATCCAGGTGTTGAACTTTGACAAATGCTTTTTCTTCACTAGTTGATATGATTAAGTGGGTTTTCTTTTTCTTCTTTAGCCTACTATGTAGATTACATTGTCTCATTTTTTAATATTGAATTAAGCTTGTATCTCTGAATTAAGACTCATTATATCATGATATAAAATTGTGTGTATGTGTGTGCTGGGGATTGAAATCAGGGATGCTTTAACACTTTGTTACATCCCAGTTCTTTTTATTTTTTACTTTGAGACAGGGTCTCGCTAAGTTGCTTAGGGCCTTGCCAACTTGTTGAGGCTGCCCTTGAATTTGTGATCCTTCTGCCTCAGCCTCCCAAGTTGCTGGGATTACAGGCATGTGCTATCATGCCCAGCTTCTTTTTGTATGTTTATATTGTTGATTTTCATTTGAAAATAATGTGTTAAGGATTTTTGCATAATATTTATGAGTGATGTTGGTGTATAGTTTTGTCTTTTTGTGTTGTAAATTCTGATTTTGTTATCAGGGTAATGTTGGCTTCATAAGATAAAGGAAGGGTGTCTCCTTCTCTTCTACTTTCTGGAAGTGATTATGACGGAAAGTATTGATTCTTCTTTTAAATTGGTTTCTTCTTCTCTCTCTTTTCTGTTCTACAAAATCCCCTATCCCAGCCTCTCAGAGGCAGAAAAGTCTCAGAGAGCATGGCATCACTTATTTGGATGCAAGGAGAATCAGATCATTAACACAGAAAAAAAAAAAACTGTTTTTTTTTGTTTGTTTTTACTTCAAAAAGAAGTATTCTTAAAAGGTGAGTTTAGTCCCTCTGTGGCAGCAGGACTGAGGGAAAGTCAGTTTCTTCCCTGGGCCTCAGTTCCCCAACTGTGTGGTAAAGGCGGGGTTGGCCCTTCCCCTGGTGAGCACCCACACACGGCGGTGCTCCCTGGAGGGCGGTCCTGGCGTGGACAGGTGCCATGCAGGAAGGCAGGCCTCTCACTTGCCCTCTTCCTCCAAAATTTGTATCTCATGTTCTGACTCACTCACTGTTACAACTGGACAAATGAATCATTCACCTTTTCAGAGACTCATATCACCCCCAGGAAGTGTTCACACACCACCCTCCAGGGACTGGGAAGCTTTCTTGTTTATATTATTGTGCTGGTCCCTTGGTTTGGGGGCATTTCTCTTCTTCTTTTTAAAATAATTACCTCTTTCCCTCCAACTTGCGATGACCCTGACATCTTAACAAGAACTGGGGTGTCCGGGCAGGGCAGGCAGGGAGCTGTGGCCACTCGAGGGAGTTTTCTTGTAGGCCCATGAGGTGCAAATCAGGTCTTTCTGGTTACGGGGGCCTCGAGCTCACTTAGAGGCCTTGCTACTCGAGGTTTCTGGGGAGGGTTCACACTGGCCAAATCTGAAACTGTGTTGACCGGTTCCTGCCATCTGTCCCCTGACCCTCTTGTGTTTCTGAACACCTGCTTCCCTCTCCTCCCGTTTCCTTCTGCTGACTGCTCTGGGGTTCGCTGGTCCACACGGGCTTCGGCCTTGGGCTGAATCACACCTCTGCTTTCCAGGTCTCCAGCTTGCAGACGGTAGGTAAGATCATGGGACTTCTCAGCCTCCATAATGGTACAAGCCAATTCTTCATGATGAATTTTCTCTCTCTCCCTCTTTCCGCATACACACACATATGCACACACACACACACACACTCACAATTCATCATGTCACTCTCTAATAATATACCAAAGTCTGTGTGTCCTCTCTACCTGCACCATTTCGCCTGTTTCTCTGGAGGACTTTGGCTAATACAGTCGTGTCTGGCAGCCAAGCTGTTCAAAGAATGCAGGGCATGCTTTGACCCAGAGGACCCCACCTTCACTCCACCTGCTTTGATTTTTCCTGTGGATGTACCCACGGCTAGTCACTGTCCAACTCTTCCAGCCAGATATTTTTCGGGGTTCAGCTTCTGAATGACTTTGGAAAATGCACCTTGCTTTACACTGTTGCCCTTCTCCCACCTAATACCCTGTCCCCTCATGGTTGTGGATTATCTATTGTGGCCCTTGTGAAGTACCTCATCCATGTCCCTCATCAGCTTTGGGCTTGGTACTGGGACATTCGGACAATGACCAGTCAATGACCACATCTAGGTGGGAGTTTCAGATGAAACGGCGTGGCTGCACTCCGCTTCTTCCCCGTGTGCCCTTTGCCACGTTGTGTCCCAGGATGTGTCTCAGGCCATTCCTTTAAACTGCCTGGAGCCCAGAGGACAAACACAGGTGGTACACACCTGAACTTGACCTCTGCCCAAAGCCCAAACCTAGAGAGCCCAGAAGAATCGCAACTGACACATGCCCTCGTGCTATGTGAGTCAGAAGTGAATCTCTTTGTTTGAAGTCCTGGAGATTTCAGGTTTGCCTGTTACCACAGCAAAAGCTGACTCAATAATCAGGGTGACAGTTGGGAGACATTGCGCTGACTTCACAGCAGCCCCTCCCCTGGTTGGGGATGGCAAGGCGAGAGGGGATTTTGGCTACTTAGGGGACAATATTTCTCTTCCTGTTTCTGGGCCAACTGATCGTACACTGTTAGTTCTCAGGCTGTGGCTATTTCTCGATGCCTGGCCAGTAAACAATTAACTCTGAGCAGAGCAGAAAGAACTGAAACTGAAACTCTCAGAGTTCACGCAAATGCATGTGCAGGTGGCTTCAGAATGGCTATGGTAAGTGGTTCTACAGTGAGTCGACTGCCCCCTGGAAAGACAATCCAGTTTGCTGGTCTCAGTGATGAGTACTAGCTTTGAATACACACATACATTCACACACACACACACACACACACGCATGCACACACACATATTTATTTATTATGTAATATGATAATTATATGTGTTTTACATAATAATTATATATAAAATATATAGATGTTATTTATATATTTTTCACACTAGGGATTGAACCCAGGGGCACTCTACCAGTGAGCTACATACCCAGCACTTTGTGTTTTTTACTATTTTGAGGTAGGGTCTTGCTAAGTTTCCAAGGCTGGCCTCAAACTCGAGATCCTCCTGCCTCAGCCTCCTGAGTCACTGGGATTACAGAGGTGCACCACCACATGCAGCTGTACTAGTTTTGATTTTGAAGTCTTGGATAACAATTCTGCTATTACATAAAAGTGAATGTTCCATGAGAGGCAATGAGTTCTTTTCCAGTGGACATCTCCTTTCCGTGTCCATGGGGCTTGATTACGGTCTTGGGCTGGGAGTGTGAAGGGAGACAGGTCCCTGCTCTAGAAGGCCCGTATCTGGCTTGGGGCCCTGGGCTCACACTCAGGCCACATTCAGCCTCGATTCTGGGCTCTAGCTGGTGAGCTAATCCTTACCTCGCCTCCAGCTGCTGCTGGGATTAGGATTTGGATCCTTCCAAGTCGCAGACATCATCCCCTCTGTCCCTCCTCTTCCCTTCACGGTCCTTTCCCCCCAGGTCAAGATGCTTCTTGCTTCACCCCTGTGCTCCGTGAGGTATGGAGTCCTAGCAACCTCGGTTTTCTGTGTCAGGGAAGTTCTAGGCAGGGCTTAATTCAGCTCCGTGTGGTTCAGCTGAGTTCGTAGTTATTGGGAATGGACAGATCCTGGAAGGCCCCTGTCTTTATCCAGAATAAGGGAGGTTCTGGAAGGGCGTTGCTCTGACCCAGTGGCCACACCCTGCCCTCTTTCCTCACCCAAGCAGAGGCCCACACTGGAATTCCAGCTCCACATCCTGTCCACAATGCCCTGGCCATGTCCTTGAACATTTTGAAGATGGAATGAAAAACCCCTCCTTCTTCCCAGATGGAGGCTCTCTGGCCTTGCTGTGGCCTGAGTGACGTGGCCACTTAGGCTGAGAAGCAGGAGGAGCTGGACAGGGGTCTGGCCCTGCTGATCCTCCACCTTCTCCTGTGCTTATTTCCTTTGCCCCATTCCAGGCCTGGCCTTTGGCTGGATCCTGGTGTTGACGGGAAGGAGGGGTGAGCACACAGGACCTGCTCCTGAGCTCAGAGGGCAGAGGGCACTCACACAGGTAGAGGGAACTGTGGCCCAGCCTGGTCCTTGCAGGGAAAGGGGAGGTTCCACGGCCTGGTGCCCAGAGAGCCAGGCTGGGCAGGTTGTGGGAGTGAGACCCAGACATGCTCAGCAGCAGAGGCCAGAGCGGGTGCTGTGATGAAGGGGAGGACAAGTCACTCAGTGGTCCTGGGGTTGGGCAGAGCCAAGGGAAGGTGAGGATGGTGAGGAAGTGCCCATCAGGAAGGCCTGCAGGCTGCCTGCAGTGGGCATCAGGTACCCTGATGTGAGAGGAAGTTCATGACCAGACGTGCCCACGGGCAGGCCCCTGTGGTTCTTGGGACTGGATGTGTAATGACAGGGACAGGAGATGGGGAGGCCAGTCAGAAGGCTGGGGTGAGAGGTCACAGAGGCTGGAATAGGAGATGGGCGTGGAAATGAATCAGAAGAAACTTCTGGAGTCTGCATTGGATGGACCTTGTGACTTTATATTGGCTTGAAAAAGAGGGCAAAGTTGACCCCTCATCTCTGAATGGATGGAAGAGGGTTTGTCATACACTGACGACAGGCTCCAAGTGGGAGAAAAGCTGAAATTTTCTCAAATTTTGAAGCTGCAGTGCCCAAGGTGGTGGGGGTGAGCGGAGAGAGGGAGGAGGAAGTGAGGAAGGCAGAGGGGAGTCAGGACACCAGGGAAGCAGACAGAGAAGGTAGAGAAGAGCACAGTCTTCCCCCTGATGATCTTGGGCAAGGCCGTCTTCCTCTCTGTTCCTCAGTTTCCTCATCTGTTCAATGGGATTCTTTGCCCTCCCTGGGTAGAGGGAACTGTGGCCCAACCTGGTGCTTGCAGGGAGAGGGGAGGTTGTGGGATCACAGTTATCCTAGGCTGAGAGGTCTTCTCCTTGCCTGGAGACAACCCCTCAGTGCTGGGAGTCAAATGGCCCCATAAGACCCCACTGTAAGGCTCCAAACCCATGAGGCTGTTGGTACTTTCGTCTCACAGGTGGCATCTGTGAGGGCTAGGTGTCAGGTTGGAGGGAGGATGAGGTGCCTGATATTATCATGGAGGAGCACAGGACAGGAGGACGGATGAGGGCCTGAGAGTCCACCTGCAAAGGGCAGAGAGCTTGAGCCTCACCTTTGCAGTATTCCTCCCTCATCAGCAAAGGTGCTGCTACGTTTAACAGTACGTGGGCACTCTTAGGAGCACAGGTACAACGCACCTGCGCGTGCACATCTGCGTCCTCAGTGCACACACACTTGACACCCACCCAGACAAGCCTCCCTCTCCCAATCCACAAGGGCATGTTCCAGGCTTCCACAGTGAAGGTCCCCCATGGAGGGGAGGGAGCCCTACAAAGTGGCAGTGGGGCTGTGGATCCCGAGGGACACAGGGGCTCTTTCCTCCACACGTTCTCACCAGGTGACGAACAGGAGCAAGGAGGAGCCCCCTGGCTGAGCTTCTGCTCCCCAGTGGAAGGTTCCCCAGGTGCCTGGAAGCCTGTCTAACTTTCTCTGGCTTTTCTCTTTCAGCCCAAACCTGGAGATTTAATTGAGATTTTTCGGTTTGGCTATCAGCACTGGGTCGTCTATGTTGGAAATGGTTATGTGGTCCATCTGACTACCCCAAGTAAGTCCAGTTGAAAATGCAATTTCCAGAATACTTTGGAATAACACAATGAGAACCACTGAAAGGCAGATGAGCAAGGGAAATGAGAGTGGGGACACCCATTCCAGGGGAATGCTAGGCGAGGTTGTGCATGTGTATGTCCCGTGGGGTAGGAGCAGTGGATTCCCTCGGTCCTGCCAGAACAGGAAAGGAGCCGTTGGCTCCTTCAGTGAAATGGGTTTTCTAAGTATAGGATTATGTCATCTGCAAACAGTGATAATTTGACTTCTTCCTTTCCTATTTTCCTCCCTTTTATTTCCTTTTCTTGCCTAATTGCTATGGAAATTAGTACTTGTACCATGTTGAGTAGAGGTGGTAAGAGCAGACATCCTTGATTTGTTCCAGATTTTAAAGGAAACATTTTCAGTTTTACCCCATTTACTATGATGCTGGGCTGTGATTTTCTATCTTATTCCTTTAAGATTCAGGGTAAGGCCCTTCAATTCCTACTCACCCCAGTGTTTTTATCATGAATGGGTGCTGAATTTTGTCAAAGGTTCTCTATCTATAAAGATGGCTATGTGATTTTTGTCCTTAATTTTATTGGGGTCATGAATTAATTTGTTCATTTGCATATGTTCAAACATCCTTGCATCTCTGGATGACTCCAACTTGATTATGGTATACAATCTTCTTCATGCGTTTTGGAATGTGGTTTGCTAATATTTTATCAAAGATTTTTGGATCTAAATCTTTTAGGGATATTGGCCTATAGTTTTCTTCCTTTGATGTGTCCTTATCTGGTTTGGGCATTGGGGTGATATTGGTTACATAGAATGACTTTGGAAGTGTTCCACCCCTTTCTATGTCATGAGATAATGTGAGAAGTATTGACATTTGTTCTTCTTTAATGGTGTGCTATTCAGCTGAGAATCCATCTGATCCTAGACTTTTCTATGATGAAAGACTTTTATTATTACTTCTAACTCATTTCTTGTAATTATTTTTTTAATTTGTAATTTTGAGTCATACATAACAACAGAATGTATTTTGACCTATCATACATACATGGAGTATAACTTTCCCATTATTGTGGTTATACATGATGTCGAGTTACACTGGTCATGTATTCATGTATGAACATAGGAAAGTTATGTCCAATTCATTCTACTGTCTTTCCCATTCCCACCCTCTCCCTCTTTTCCACTCCACCCATCCAATCCTGTGACCCTCCACTCCTCCCCCCCTCCCTCCCTCCTCCTCTTGTGAGTCATCATCCACATATTAAAGAGATCATTTGACCTTTGATTTTGAGGGATTGGTTTATTTTACTTAGCACAATAATCTCCAGTCCCATTTATTTACTGGCCAAGTGCCATAATTTCATTCTTCTTTATGGCAAAGTAATATTCCATTGTATATGCATACCACATATTTTCTTTATCCATACATCTGTTGAAGGGCACCTAGGTTGGTTCCATAGCTTAGCTATTGTTTCATTGCTTGTTATTGGTCTGTTTAAGTTTTCTTCTTGATTCAATTTTGACAGGTCATACTTGTTTAAAAGAAACAAGAGGTAATTCTAATTACCTCACCTCTGATATGACCTCACATTTTTCTCTAGAAGCTTTTCAAATTGTATCCTTTCTCTGTATGTTAAGCATTTTAATTATAATGTGTCATGGAGAGGTTCTTTTTTGATTCTGTCTATTTGCAGTTCTGAATGATTCCTGCATCTACACGTCTATCTTATTCCTAAGGTTTAGAAACATTTCTGCTATTATTTATTTCACTGAAAAGTGTCTTAATGCCATTAGCCTCTATCTCCAGGACCTCTTTAGTTTCAATGACTCATAAATTTGGTCTCTTAATGTTGGCCGAGTTCTCCTAATCAGGCTGTTGGTTGTTGTTTATTGTCTTGTCTCCACTACTGCCTGAATGGCCCAGCTGAGAGCCTGTCTTCTGTGTGGTCTACTCTATTAGAAACTTTCACCTGGATGTTGTGTTTGATGCATTGTGTTTTTCATTTCCAAAGTTTCTGCTTGGCTTTTTTTCAGTATCTCTATTTCTTTTCTGTACTTCTCATTCATATCCTGCATTGACTTCCTTAACTCATTTAGTTGTTTTTCTGTGTCCTCTTGGGATTCATTGATCATTTTTATAACCATCCTTTTTAATTCTTGGTCTGGTATTTCATCTACTTCAATAACGTTAGAGTCAGTTGCTGGTGAATTATGAACTTTAGGAGATGTCATGTTGGGGTGTTTTTTTTTTCAAATTTCATGTATTCTCATGTCTATCCTAATGTTGGTCTCTTAATGTTGGATTTTGTGCATCTGTGGAAACACACAGTCTTCTCTTGGCCAAGTATTCTGGAATATCAGGGTTGGGTTTTGTGGATTTTTCAACATATTTCCAAGTGGGTTTTGTAGTATGGCTTCCCTACTATTCCTCTGGCGATGATTAGTATACTTTGACGTGTGCATTGTGTCAGAACCAGAGGGTCCCACTTTCCTGGTAGGTGTCACAAGAGTGGGGTCCTTCTTGTAGATCTAGCAATTGTGTTGTGTACAACAGGGTAGGTGGGTGCACCCTCTGGGACTTTTCCTATTCACTTAACAATTCTGTGTATCAGGGACAAAGGAGTGGTGTAGACTGGGGCCCCTTGTAGGTGTGGTGTCCACAGTGTTTGTGCTATTTCTGTTTTTGCTGAGGAGTGGACGTCCATGAGTGGGAGCAGAGAGCCCCCCCAACCAGATATTCCTCCTTGGGGCCTGGCTTGGGGGTTTTTGTTCACCTCTTCCTTGTATTAAAGTATCACTGAAACTTGCACGTGGTTATTTTGTGTGCATCATCTCTTCACTGGGTATGGGTTTTGTACTGTCCCCATAGTGTCCCAGCGCCTCACAGAAAAGGCGGAAACAAACAACAGCAAACAGTGAACAATACAGAGCATTAAAACAACTGAATAAATACCTAGTGCTTACTATGCCAGCCACAACAGCAATTACCCAGAAACAGAAACAGCAGGGTGAGCCGTTGCCAACAGCAACAACAAGGAGCAGCCATGAACTAGATCTGACATTAAACAAAGAGCAGGCGTCCACCACCCCATCCACAGAACCAATAACCACGACACGAGTGGGGGGGGGGAGGGATTAAATAAACCCAATAGTTCCCTGGGTGTGATGGTGCACGCCTGTAATCCCTGCAGCTCAGGAGGCTGAGGCAGGAGGATCGTGAGTTCAAAGCCAGCCTCAGCAACTGTGGGGCGTAAGCAACTCAGTGAGACTCTGTCTCTAAATAAAATACAAAATAGAACTGAGGATGTGGCTCGGTGGTCCAGTGCCCCTGAGTTCAATCCCCAGTACACCCACCCACCCCCCAAAAAAAACCCAATAGTTCTAAAGGATAGTAAATACAGGTCATTAAGAGAAAAGAAATAGGGCTGGGGATGTGGCTCAAGTGGTAGCGCGCTCACCTGGCATGCGTGCGGCCCAGGTTTGATCCTCAGCACCACATACAGACAAAGATGTTGTGTCCGCCGAAAACTAAAAAATAAATATTAAAATTTCTCTCTCTCTCTTAAAAAAAATTTTAAAAAGAGAAAAGAAATACGAGAGGGAGGCAGAAGAAATCTAGAATATTCAAAATGTGAACAGGGACAGCAAAAGAGATGCAGCGAGTGATGGCAATAAAGAAGGAGAAGGAGAAGTGAAAAGAAGAAAACAAAATAGAGAGGAAGAGAACAAAAAGAAAAGAATTTGGCTGTTAGAGGAAGATGAACGCAAAGAAAGGAAAACAATTTAAAAAAAAAACCAAAATAAACAAAACCCCCCAAACCTCAAAACACAAAGAAAACTTACAAACAAAAAAATGTTAAAAATGAGAAAAAAAGAAACAAGTATATTTGTGTGTGTGTGTGTGTGTGTTTATCCATGAACCAATCAGCATAACACACACACACACACACACACACACACACACACACACACACACGGAAGAGAAGGAAAAAAAGAATGAAAAATGAAAGAATTGTCTCCACTGGAGTGGTCAAACTGTCAGCAAGGATGGTGTCCCCTGGATACACACAATTGCCCTTCTTTGCATTTCTTGTTGGTGTACAGACCCCTTGGAGAGAGAGGAGGGGCTGGGAACTCCTCTTTTTGTGCTTCTCGCTGAGCTGCCTGCTGGAGCGGCCTCCACTGCAGCTGCTGAAACAGCGCTCAGCTTCCCTTCTCACCAGTAGGAGGCAGTATGGAAGGGGAAGGACTGATGATTGGAGTTTTGTCCCGCAGACCAGGTCCACGCACTCGCAGGGTGGGGCTGCTGCAGAGTGCTAGAGGGGAAGTTGCAGTGACTGGGGTTCAGCTCTAACCCAGCTTTGTGGCTTTGTTGGTGGTCTTTGCTGTGGAGAGATTAGATCAACACCCCACTAGAGCTGGGCAGATGCTGATGGTGGCTGGGGCTTCCGGAGAATTCTCCTAGTGGAGTGGGGAAGAAACCCTCCACAGGTCTGCACACTCCACCACCCATGAATGTGGCCTTCCCAGGCTCAGTCCCTGAGTGCAATCACTCACCTATTCTGTTTCCTGTTCCTCTGGTCACTCGGAGGGAAAGCAAGTTGCAGTCCTTTGCAGTCCTTTTCGTATCTCTGTGCGAATCCCCTGAGTACAACCTTCTCCGTGTCTGCCTTAGTCACATTCTGCTAGTACACCCTGGGCCACCCAGCAGGCTCCTGCCAGGTCAGCAGGGATATTTGCTAGCATCTCCCAGGATCCTTAGCAAGTTGCCATGCGGCTGCCTTGGGAGGGCTCTTTGCCTCTGTTGTCCATTTGCCAGTTGAGAAACAGAGCACATTTCCAACACCAGGTCGGACTGCTTTTCCGTTCTACAGGTTCTTCTGTGCTGGATTTGTCCCCTGGGTCTCTCTCTCTCTGTTGTCCCTCTCCTCTGCAGTGACCCAGTTCCGCTGCCACTTCCACAACCAGCTTGGCTCCACTGTACTCGTTCTCGTCCTTTGTTCAATGAACCTGAATTTCTGGGTCTCTAAGAGGCTCCGACTGTCTGGGAGTCAATTCCAGTGAATTCCTTCTTTCACCCAACTTGCTGAGGAGCGGCATTCCCACTGCTGGATCCCCAGCCCCCGAGCAACTGGAACTGCAGCCTTCCTCTAATCTGCCACCTTGAGTTTTGCTGATGACTTATTTAACTCTTGGAATAGATGCAGCTGGATAGCAAAGCCCGTTAAGAGGAGAAATCAGGAGGCAGATGTACGATAGCTGGTGAAAGAAAAAAATCAGATGCTGGAATAAGACTGCCAAATGAAGTGCAGACTGGCTCCTGACCTCAAGGGCAGTGCCACCATAACCACAGCTATTCTATTTTCACCATATTTGCATGCACAGGCCTCGTTGCCCCACTCTCAGAACAATATATTGCCATCTTATCAGCTTTTCACAAGAGATCACCTCCCTGAGCAAAGTTATAAAAATGCCTGAATTGATGGTAAATGGTAAATCGATTAATCCAGATAACACTTTAGAGGAATGGTAAGACAGCACTTGGGAGTAGGGACACAGACTGCTTCCCAGGCTGTGGATAGCATTTAAAGAGGATTTTCTTTAGAGGATTCTGAGTGCAAACATCAGGCTCAAAATGGAAATGGGAGGAGGGGAGGAGCATGCCTAATCATTAGGCTTATTAGCGGCTATCTCTAAAAAATCAGGACACACCTTAGGACGGACTGTGGACTCCATCCAGAGCTCTTCTGTGATCCTAGGTGCCCAGAACTGTACTAGGTCATTAGACAGAAGACACTGGCACCAAGAATTCCCTAAAGTCAGAGCTCAGCCCAGGGGAAGGAACCCGACCTCTAGGGCTTGGGAGAAGCGATTTCACATCCTGATTCTAATACTTTCCTTAGCACAGAAAAATCTGGGTCCAATAGTGCTTGTTAAATGGAGATCATATTTTCCATTGAAAATCAAAAAGGAGATTCAATCTAGTCGGGTATGAAAAACCAGCACAGCATCATATCTGGCAAATGGTGACTAGTGAAACCAACTTGCTCTCCTTCTGAACACACAAGCATACAAAGATGACCAAATAAGAAACACTTCATCACCATCACTTGTAATAGTCAAATACCTACATGACCAGCAAGAGGGGATGGACATACAAAGGATGCACTTGCTCATGTAGAATACCGTGGCCACCACTGACAATCACAACGTCCACTGACTTGAGGAAATTCTCATGTCTTATTAACATAAAAACAGCAAAATCTGTGGGTCCTTCACTCACATTGGTGAAATGATAAACCCAAAAGCTCAACAGCAGATTCCTTCTGTCCTTTCTTGTCTTACGCGCATCTCTCTGTGCCTCACCTTCCTCTTCAGCTCCCAATGAGCATGTCTCTGATTGCAGGTAAGAACCCTACAGGTGGCTCCTCCAGCCCCTTCTCTGTCCAGGGAGGCAAGGCAATGGTGAAACGGGAGCAGCTAGAGGATGTGGCACGGGGCTGTTCCTATCAGATCAACAACTACTTGGATGACATGTACCAACCACTGTCTGCAGAAAAAATCATCAGTTATGCTGAGAAGCTGATTGGCAAGGAGATATGGTACAACGTTCTGGGCTGGAACTGTGAGCACTTTGTCACCCATCTGAGATATGGCAAGTCCCACAGTGAGCAGGTAAGACCCTGTGTGGGTGATCTGTCTCTTTTGGAGGGGGCGGGTGCTTAGGTAGGGCTGAGTGGGCTTTGTAGCCAGAGGGGAGAATCACCATGAGTGATGTAAACATGTTCTTTTCGAGATCTGTGGGCTGGGAGTCAGGATGTCTGTTCTCAAACCCCAGATCTGCTACTAATCCACAGGGGGTCTTTAGGGAGGTCACCTCCCCCTCTGGGCCTCAGTTTCCCATGTGCAGAGGAAAGGATGGATCAAGGACTTCAGAGGCCCTGGCCAGCTCTGGTGTGGGCTTCTTCACCTCTGAGAGACACCCCAGAAATAGCTCCTAAAGCCCTGTGAATCCTCAAGAGAGTCTGGGGATACCCAGAAGCATGTCATTTTTATTGAGCTCCCAAATAGCACTCAGGCAAGGGGTACTCAAGCCTCATGGATCTACAGCAAGAGCTAGGGAACATTTTTACGTAAGATCTGTGTCCAGCTGCCATTCCTTACCCCTCCACAGCCCTTCAACTTTGTTGCCCTTAGACACATTGCTAAGAAGTGGCAGACTGCATTCAAACCCCAGCTGTTTCTAAGTGGAGTGCTGCCTCTTATTGCCACATTACGGCACCTCCAGGACCCCAGGCCTGACTCATGGGGTGGATTGGAGGCCTTCATGGGATGGATATGATGGCAGGAGGAGCAGATCTGGGAGGTAAACCAAGAGTTTACCTCCAGGATGCTTGAAGTGTCCCATGGACATCCAGGTGGAGCTGTGGAAAGGAGTCAGAGGTTAGGACTGAAGTGGGCTGAGGTAGAAGTTTCCCGGCTGCACTTGTGAACAGTGCACCGCTGGTGTCTGAGGTTTCCTCTGTCTCTCTTCAGCTCCTACCTTGGTCCTCTCTCTGCAGGGGTAAAGCTCAGGTAGAGCCCAGACTAGAAAACTGGCTCCAGTCTGACCCCAGACCTCTGACCCCAGGAAGCCAGGCGCAAATGCTCTTGCTGTCTGCCTCAAATCAGGAACAAATATCCTGATCCAGGAAACTGACTCACCAGGGTTCCATAGGCCCATTATCAGGATGAACCCAGATAGGCCCAACATGAAGAAGTAGCCATAATTCAGGAAATGGAGACCTCAGGACTGAGTGATCTGGGCTGACCAGGGGAAGGGAGAGAAGAAGATGAGGTGGGTCCCCCTCCCCTGGGAGACAGGACAGTGAGTAGGGCCTCAGGAAAGCAGGACAATGACGGGACCTCCAGGTCCTTGGGGAGGGTAAAGGAGGATGCTACAAGAGCTGTTTGCTTTGCAGGTGGAACTTCTCATAATGGGGACAGAATAGCCCTCTGTTATTCAAGATCCTGGGCGCAGCTGAAGAGGAATTTTTTTTTTTTCTTGAGGAGCAGACACCAAGAAACAGTGAAAACTTGAAGCAGCCACAGAAATCTTGTGCCAGAAGTGACTGTGGAGACGCCAGTCAAGACGGACCTCACCACCCACCAGCTCCTCTGATCTCCTGATCCCCGCTGTCTGCATGACAGCCCTTAGCCCCTCCCCTTTCTCGCTAGCCCTCCCTCATGGCTAAAGGAGAATCAATAAATGTGTTTATCCTTCTGTGCTGTGTGATGTCTGAAAACCAGAAAGGAGGAAAGTAACTGACTGAGCACCTGTTGGGTGGTTCCAGCAACTTCCAGCTTTGTAACCTTGGGGAAAGTGCTCGACCTCGGGGCTGACTTCCTTCCTCTGTAATATAGGACAATGAGCTGCTTGGGGAGCATCCTACTCAACAGCTGGGTAGTATGGTTTGAAGGGTTTTAGCAAAGGCGAGGGAGGCACAGTGGCCTGTGCCCATCCTGAAGGAGGGATGGTCAGAGTGGAAGCAAGAGATCAGAGGTGGGGGGTCCCCTCAGCATTTCCTCTTACCCTCAGGGCAGATGTTGGCACCCACAGGTTGCCCCCTTTATACATTCCCTTTTAGTTCTTCTCTCTGGGCAGGACCAGTCAGGCTCTTTCCTTGAGACTTTTCTAGAAGATAGCATGCTCAGTCTCTGTGCACATTTCCCAAGTGCCTGAAAAATAAAAAGGATTGAGGCTAATTGCCCCCTGAAATCTCCTCAGGAGGGGCACTGTGCTGAATAGGGTGGTTACTGTATTTACCTCTGATCACCAGATATTTTTCTAGTGAGCACACTGAATATTGGGGATGAGTTTTTCTTGGAAATATTAAGGACTTAATAACCAGCATAATCAGAGACTAGAAATGACCACTCAATGATGGTTTTAGTGTTAGTATTGGGACGTGCTTTGGCTAAAATTATCGGGGTTTTTAGCCCCCGTTCCCTCCTGACCTGCAGGAGAGATTGGGGGAGCACGTCCCGACCAGGACGGGCCGACTGGCCGCCATACCCAGCCCTCCTTCGCCAGAGGACAATCAGATGCGCCAGGGAGAACAGTCAAAGCATGATCTCATTTATTGAGAAAACACATACAGCTAATATAATGTACAGGAGCCAATCAGGGTAAAGGTCAGCAGGGTGGGGAGAATTTACTTCTACACCCATCCTACAGGCAGTAATGGGAGATGTGAGGGCAGAAGGGTTCTGAGCCTATCCTAGAGGTGGTCCGATTCTTCATCACAGCCCACGGCAATGCCTTCTGGCTAATCGCCAGGCGTTATCTTAGCCACCTGTGGCCCCAGGACTGGGAAGCGGGTAGCAGCCAGCAAGTTAGGTTTCCTCTTTTCTGATGCAACATGTCCCACATTACATCATGCCCTACATAAAATATTTTAGAGACCTGTGTCATTGTTATTGCTGTGACAAATACCTGAAGAAAATAATTTAGGTAGGGAAGATTTATTTTGGCTCCTGGTTTCAGATGTCCAGTCCTTGGCCAGTTTACCCCGTTGCTTTTGACCTGAAGTGAGGCAGAACATCGTGGTAGAGTAAATCTGTCAGCTGAGGGCCATGAGAAGAGAGAGAGAGATGAGTGCACACAGAGGGACAAGAAAACCCTAAATAGCCTTCCAGGTTATGCCCCCAGTAACCTACTTCCTTCTATTACATCCCACATTCTACTATTTCCACCACCTTCCAGAAGTCCATTCAACTATCAATGGAGTAAAATTCATTGATGAAGTCAAAGGCCTCATGATCCAATCACTTCCCAAAAGTTCCACCTCTAAATATTGATGCATTGGGAACCAAGCCTTTAACCCATGAATCTTTTGGTGACACTTCATATCCAAATTAGAAGGTTCTTCCCCTGTCCCTGAAAGGCTCATATTCATCTAACAATGCATAATGCATCCATTTCATTTCCAAGTGTCACCCAATACTCAACAGTATATACTCCAGCACTATTCAAAAGTCCAAGTCCAAAGTCTCCTCTGAGACCAAAGGCAACTCATAACTGTGATCCCCTATAAAATCAAAAAGAAAGTTATATACTTCCAACATAGAATGGCACTGTTAGACCAGGACGCAAGAAAAGACCACTGACTCCAATTAAAATCAAATTAAAGCAAGCTTATTATTTCGGCCGGCTGAGCTGCCTCTCCCACCCAAAACCGCGGGAATAAGACAGCAGCAGCATCTTTCCTGCAGCCCAGCTTTATAGCCCAGAAAGTTACACAAGGGAGTTACAGATAACAGAACTCTGATGAGCATAACACTAATGGTAGTTTACATTTTTGCTGGCCCGGACATCAGAATTTATGAAGGTCATTAGAGCCTCAGAAAGGATTGTTATCTGGCCAGGGAAGGCCAAGATTTGTGAGGCGTCACTAAAGTTTCAGAGAGGGCTGGTATCTGGTCAGAGAGCCAGGCATGGGTGAGTTCAAGGCAGGGGCAGGCATTCCAAGCAGGTTCAGAATTTGCAGTAATTTTTAGTAAAGCCAAAATTATCTTTTCATGGCTTTGTGGCGAGATGGCTCCCAATTTTAAGAAAAGATCAGGTTGGGTCTATCAGCAATCTGTGTAAGAATAGGGCTCTAAAAATAAGAGATGTTACCAAAGAAAGATTGAAACTCTGTAGGGCAAACATTAAATCCTATAGCTCCATGACCAGCATTGGTGAGATGTGAATTCCAAGAGACTTGGCTTCTACTGCAGCCAACATGGCCTCTCTCTTGGACTGACTCTGCCCACTGCCTGCAGATGTTCCACATTTCTGGCATATACAGCTTCCTGTGGTCTCTGTCGCAGCATCAACTTCACTTCCACAGCTTCACATATCCCCCTTTCCCCTGCCAAACCTCCCAAACTTTCCTTTCAAATCTGGGTGGAAGCCTCCATTACCCTATAATTCTTCATGCCTGCAAAATGGGTGCCACATTGAAGGTGCCAACACTTGCCACCAGCAGGAGCAGTAGCTGGGGCCCTTAGACCATGGCTGCAGAAACCTCTGAATTCCTGGATGGCTGATCATGGTGAAATGAATCCCGGGAAAACAACTTCCAAGGTAGCCCTGTGGGAGCAGTGCACCATGAACTCTCTTCCTAAAGCAAAGTCTTTCAAATGAGTTTGTGCTTTTACACCTTTGAGCTGGATGGGTAGGCTCTTCAGGATTCCTGAGATGCCCTCAAGGCATCTTTCCTATTATCTGGGTGCAATAGTGTTAATCTCTTGGGTAATCAGACCTTCCTTGGCCATGATTTTTTACATGCACTTTTCTGGCCAAACTGCAAATATCTCAAACATTTCAGATTTTAGCCACCAGGTATACCCATGTCACAGTCTGAAGGCTGTACTGCCTTGAAATTTCCCCTGTACTGCCTTGAAATTAGTCCATCAATTTTAAATGAAGTCTCAGTAAAAGTCTCAAATTTTGTGCCAGAATGTAACTCATGGGACCTTGAGTCGAATTTCCAGTAGAGTCTTCATTCCCACCTGAAACCTGAGGAGCACAGTCTTATTATTTACATTCCTGTTGGCATTCAGGTCTTTTGAGATCACACCAGAATAGCCCATTAAGCTCGGCTTACAACAATCTAAGGTCTTTAGCCTGCATCTTCAAACTTTTCCAAAGGTCTGCAAAGTAGTTCCAGAGGTTCTGAACCACATGGCCATGGCATAATCACAGCTACAGCCCCACTCCCAGTGCCAGTTTTATGGATTCATCAGCTTTTCATTTTGGTGACAAATAACTGAGAAAAACAACTGGAAGAAGGATACATTTTGGATCATGGTGTCAGAGGTTTTAGTCCAGGACCAGCCGATTTCATTGCTTTGGGCCTAAGCTGAGCCACAGAATCATAGCAGAAGGCATGGTGGAGGGAAGCTGCTCAGCGCGTGGCAGCCAGGATGGAGAAAGAGAGAGAACAAACTGGAAGGGGCTGAGGACAAGAAATATCCTTCTAGGGCATGCTTCCCATGCCTGCTTCCCTAAATTAGATGCCACCTCCTGCTGCTTCCACGGCTTCCCAGTAGTCCATTCAGCTATCAATGGATTAATCCACTGATGAGGACAGAGTCCTCATGATCCAGGCACTTCCCAAAAGCTCCACCTCTGAACACTGCCACATTAAGGGCCAAGCCTTCAACCCATGAGGCTCAGGGGTCACTCCATGTCTAAACCATAATACCTCCCCACCCCTGCAGAAACAGAATGGGAGAGAGGGGCCTGAGCCTGTGTCTTAAGGAATGGCACCTGAGTGCACCTGTTGTGGTCAGCCTCTGGGTTGAATTTCAAGTTGCCCAATGCTGACATACGAGCAAGGAAAGCCTGCCTGGAGTGGAGCTTTCATGCAAGGCATGGACACAGCGCCCAAAAGGCAAGAGGACATATCTTCATTTGGCTTCCAGGACAGGGTGGACAAATAGCCCAGTGCCTCCTTAATGATCACCTGTTTAATAAATCCCTATGTGTTCCGTGAAAATTGATCTGAAATGTGCTTTCACTATTAACCAAGGGTGAGGTTTAGGGCCCTAGCTAACATGAACTCATTCGGATTCTACAGTGGGTTGGGTATCATTATTTGCCAAATATTTCTATGTGTGAGCCACGATGACTCAGCTTGATTTATCTCAGTGGGTGGCAACAGACTCAGGCTACCAGAACTTTAAAGTATTTCTAAATCTTAAGGTAAAGACAACTTAACACAGAAAAGTTGTCCTTTAGAGGACAAATCTCAATACATTTGGCAAACATGTTTATAAAACCCACTCCTCTTACCTGCCTTAAAAAAATGATCTTTACTTGTTAGCAAACTGCCAGAGGAGTTGCCCACATGGAGACTAGTGCATCTTTAGATTAAGAGAGTGATTGTAGGATTCCACCTCTTGGGTCCCCTTCTTCCTCCGGGAGAAGTCTTTTCTGCTGTCCTTTAATAAACTTCTAATTTCTACTCTGAAAAAAAAAAAAAAGAGAGAGAGTGATTGTAGGAGAGTGAACAGGATCTATACCTAATGAGAAAGACAAACCACAACACCTTCCAACACTAGTGCATGCAGTTAATGCTTGCATTTCATAGAAATGGATCGGCAGGAAGAGAACAAAGTGCAGAAGAGGTACACAGAAGTAAACAGGCACCAAGCTCGGTGACACACACCTGTAATCCCAGTGCCTCAGGAGGCTGAGGCAGAAGGATCCTAAGTTCAAAGCCAGCCTCAACAACTTAGCGAAGCCCTAAGTAACTTAGTGAGAACCCTGTGGCTCAGGGATTAAGTGCCCCTGTATTCTATCCCTGGTACCAAAAATAAAAAGTCAAACAGCCAGTGAAGGAATCTGGGACAGAGGTTTTAGAGGAGAAGGTATATGAAGGGAAGATAGCAATTAAGTGACATTTGATGGTTGGCAGTGAGAATCTATCTTTCCGTTTACTTTGCAAATTACAGCAATGCTTTATGTTAAACTGGACAAATCTACTAGTGTGCCTCTTTAATTTTAAGTCACTCATACCAAGAGGTGGTGGGGGAGGGAAACCAAATAAAGCAGCATTCAGGAAGACGACAGACAAGGAAAAAGTGGCCAAGGAGAAGAACTGGTGGCAGGTAAAGTTTTCAATATCAAGGCCACGGAAGATAGGACTCAGCAAACCAAAGTCACCATTTCCGCATTACCCTTTGTCTTCTATTAACTACTGTGAAAATTACAGTCAAACCAACCTCACACATTTTTATGGTTTATGTTTGGATGACGTCTCCTGCACGTGCTTCCACCAGAACAAAAACGGAAAACCCAAAGAGTTCCTTTCCACATAAGGCACAGGACAAAACTGGCCCCATTTACCTCGTCAAGGCAAAAATGAGTGTTTTCCTGGCTTTGGGCTCTTGCTATCACACATCCATAGATTATAGGGACTCAAGCACATTATCCCTGGGCTAGGCAGAAACTTGGGTTCCTTCAAGGTCAGGTTCCTGTGTAGCAGGGTTGAGAAACTACAGACCCAAGCCAGGCCATTTCAAGGTCAAACTGACTCCCATGTAAGCAGAAAAACTGATAATGACACATCCATTCCCTGGTACCTAAACTCCCACCAAAAGGGGGGGGGGGGGGCATGGTAACTTGATTGGACTAAAAAGTGCATGAAGATCTCACAAAGTCTGAGCACCTTACCTAGGATTGGGTATGGAACTAGCTTTCTTAACCCTGAAGATTCATATAAACCCCTAGACAACAGCCATCTCCAGTACCCTCTCTTGGGACCCCTCATCCTTTGAGAGCTCCTCTTTCTTTCTATTACTCAAATAAATCCTGTTACTTTGCACTCACCTTGTGTCCAAAGAATCCAACCCCATGTTCCTTGCTACATAGGTTTTTTTTTTTTTCAATTTTTTTAGTTACATATAACAATAGACTATACTATGACACAATTATAAAAGCAGGGAATGTAACTTGTTCTAATTCAGTCCCCAGTATTTCCCCTTCCCTTCCTTTCCTCCCACCCCGTTCCCTTCCCTCTACTCTATTGATCTTTTTTTTAATAATGTTGGCTTTTTTATACCTTTATTTTAGTATTTATTTATATGCGGTGCTGAGGATCAAACCCAATGCCTCACACATGCTAGGCAAGCGCTCTACCACCGAGCTACAGCCCCAGCCCTAGTTTTTGTTTGTTTTTTAAATTACTGTGTCTTGTGGATGTACATGATGGTGAGATTCACTGTGGTATATTCATATATGTACATAAGAAAGTTAGGTCAGATTCATTCCACTGTCTTTCCCTACTCTTTCCTTTCTTTCATTCCCCTTTGTCTTCTCCTCTGGTCTTTCTTCTATTCTTTTTTTTTTTAACCTGTCCCCCTACATTTTGGATTAGCTTCCACATATCAGAGAAAACATCTGACCTTTGACTTTGGTGGACTGGCTTATTTCACTTAGCATGCTAGTCTCCAGTTCCTCCATTTACCTACACAGCTTTGGATGTTGGTAAGAACTGGACAATGATACAGCTGAAATGCAGTGGTGGGCTGAGCAAGGACATTTAAAAATGAAGTCACACACATGACTTTTCTATTCATTTTTTGAAGAAAATTATACTAAAGTCAGCAAGCAGTCACACATGGAAGAACAAATAAAATAGGTAGATTGAATAGTTATGCTGGGAACAAAAATGTCTGTTTAACAGAGTTTAAAATGGACAGAGTGGTTAATTTTGTAGCAAGAAAAGAAAGGGGTGGCAAGTGGCAACAGGGGGAGCAGGAGAAGACTGCAACCTTTGCTCTTGCACCTGTCACACCTCCTCTGCTGAGAATCTACATTTTCACTATTGTGCTCTTTTACCGCGGCCTTTAGACAGATCTCTTCAGCTAAGGTAAGGAACGCTTTTCAATATTTATATTTGCGTTTCTAATAGTCTCCCAAAAAAAATCTAATACCAGGCTCCTTTGCCATCTGTACTCCTTTAAGTACTACTCTTTTATCTTTCTCAGCACCCTTTATTAGAAATACCCAGGAGCAAGGAATCAAACGAGTGCGCTGGGAAGTAGCGCCTCAAGGCCAACTATTACTTCTGCAGAACCATGCGCTTCCGAACCTGACCGGCCAGGGAGCACACTGCGCAGGCAGTGCGCGGGTTTTTAATCCCTAACGCATGGTTTTTAATCCCTAACGCAGCAAGCACCGCCCCCTTGATCTGATAGGAGGAGCCCCGGGTTACAGACTAGGTGACTGTCTAATTTTAAAAATGGGGCGGGCAAAGGGAAGGACGATTGTTAAAATGACTATCATTGGATCTGACATCCCAATTAAGGCTAAATACTGTATTCTGAAAAGGGACATCAGACTCTATTTCTCACAATTTGTTTCCTAGCAACATTCTGCCCGCGTGTTCATTGGCCTGCCATCTGTGTTTCCAAGCCACCTCCTGATGTTTGCAAAACATCTCCCATTGGCGATGTCACATACTCCTCCTGACCTGCTGCATCCCCTCTGCTGCTTGACCTTCTTACCTTGTGATTCAACGGGTTTGATCTTAAAGTCTAGGCCATAAAGGTAGTAAGAAGTCATCACAGAAAAAGGAAAAAAAGGACACGGGGCTTCCCCACTCCGGAGTCCCCGACTGCAGGCAGCTAGAAAAGCAGGAGGTAGGTCTTTGCCCTTGGGAGGAGCAGCGCAGGCTCTCTCCAAATGGTCCCTAGAGATGGGTCCTTCTCTCCAAGGCCAACTCCTCCCATGGGCGCTCCTGGGCCAGAGGACTCGGGAAGCATGCAGAAAAGGGGGGCTTGTGAGGACACGGGTGACCTAAACGCCAGGAAGGTAGCGGCGTCCCAGAGCAGCGACCGCGGCTCCACAGCCTCTTCCATCCGCTTCACTGGGAGCTGTGGAGTCGGAGGGGACGAAATAGCCCCCAGTCCCCACACTCAGCTTCTCAGCCCAACGCTCCGACGGGCCAGCAAGCCGGCTCTGCAGTGGAGGGAGCGCGGGGGGCTGGAGCACAGCCTCTCCCAGCAGCCATTCCACCCGAGGACGCCCCAGGACAGCGCAGGAAGAGCCACCCTAGCTCAGCACCCAGCTACACAGCCACCAGCCGCCTTTCCCGGTAACTTCTCACGCCTGCCGCCTGCCGGCAGGACCAGTGCCCGCCAGCCCTGGTCCCACCTTGTCATATGTCCTCAGCGGAACTGTATTAGAACATGGACTTGGAAGGAACAGACTAAATTGAAGCCACAGCACCTGAGAAATCCAAGATCAAGGTGCTGCAGACATGGTGTCTAGACACCTTCTTCCTGGCAGGCAGTTGGTCCCTTCTCACTAGGGCCCACACATGGCAGAGGGAGGGAAAGAGAGCTCTGGTCTTGTAATGCCAGATTTGTGGGATCCCAATAGACCTCCAGGAGCCAAATCCGATGCAATCACACAAGGGTCTTTATTGCAAGCTCGAGCCTTAACTCACAACCGTTCCCAACGCAGAAGCGGTCCCAGGGAGTGAGTCCTGACCCTTTGTTCAGTGAGATTTATAGGTTTTGGGGGGTACTCTATGCGTCACAACATCACACAGCAAATCATTCCATACCACGGGAAAGTCAAACAACAACTCTTAACATTGATTAGCACATTCACTGGCGGGAACTAGTTGGTTAGGGGTGATTGGTTAGTACAAGAGGGGGGTTCCTTTGAACTGATTGGTTTAAGCCATGAGGGGTATACATGCTAAACTACATGGTTTCCCAACATGTTATCTACCACCATAAACTATTGGGGGGTCATCTGGCATCCCCGGTATTTTCGCTGTCTCATACTGATTGGAGGTTTCTAGGGGGATTGCTATGGGTCCTCATCTAGCCTAACTAAGTCAGGGACCCCTGATGCCTTAGATCTCTCCTGTTATTTACAAACAACTCAGCAAGGTGGGTATGTACCTAGAAAGGCTCTGTGGGATTTTCCAAGGACAAGGGTCACGCTCCCTTCCTTAGGACAGGCCTTGAGGTAGAAGCTGCTGTTATTTATTTATTTTCAAAAATAGAGTCATATCAGTTTCTCAGTCTCTCTTCATAGAAGGACACTAAACCTGCTAGAGGGGCCCTACCCTCACCACCTTCTCTAAACCTAGTGGCCCCTCCACCCCCTACCACATTGGGAGCTAGGGCATCAACATATGAATTTGGGGTGGGTGGGAACACACACATTGAGGCCATGACATTGTGCAATCAGCTCTTTAATAGAATTGATGCCATGCAGCCAGCGTTTCCTTCAGATAACAGCTTCCTATGCTTTGATTGAGCTCCACTAAACCAAGTGCTCATGATTACAAAAGAGTGAAATCTATAAACCAAATCATTCCCACCGGCTTGATCAAACTCCCCCAAGGTAACTGGTGCCGCCAAGATAAAGCCTTGCATTTACTGCTTTTCCCGCTTGCTTCTGGTGACCGCCATCCCAATGAGGCCCAAAACACCCAGGACAACAGATGCAGTACCAATCGCAGTGAGTGTGTCAGTCACCTGCAACAGAAGACAAGGGGGCAGGGTCACATCAGGAGTCTGAGCAGAGATCCTTGTCCAAGGAACCTCTTTCCTGGGCTGCAGATTCCTTGGACAAGGAACATGCTCCCTGTCCTTGTCACCACATCACAGAGGAAACAACTATTGGCAGGGAGGGGGGATCCCAAAAGGTCAGGCCACCCAGGAAAGAGGACAGGAGGTCCCTGTCAGGAAGGAATGAATGCAGGACTGAGTCTCAGTATGAAAAGGGAGTCTCAAAGGAGGAAAGCAAGATGCAGCCTAGAGGTGTTTAAAGCATGATAAACCCATGGGGTGGCTGTGGGAAGGACAGAGTGGCAGGGCTCAGATGTTCTAGGTCAGGGGTGGCCGATTGGGAGCCTTGAAGCAGGTGCCAAGTTGGGAAGTGACCCCTGTGAACTCCCACTGCCCAGGGCTTGAGGACAGGGACCCACCTAGGTGTTCTTGGTGTCCCTGGTGCTCAGCCCACTGCCTTGCACAGGTGGACCCTGGTGACTTAGCTGCTGAGCAAATGGTGGACTGGGAGCAGCGCTGAGGACAGGCTTTTGTGCAGTGAGAGGCCTTGCTTGTGTGTGAGAGGGAAGGGGTCCTGCTGAAGGACAGAGTGGGGACGTGAGGGGGACCTTGATGGTTGCTGCTTCAGCACAGGTGGCGTGAGCTGACTGACATGGCCAACCACCACCCCGGGGCCATTTTGCACACAGGTGGAACTCAGGCAGAGGGGGCCACACCATAATAATGGCTGTTTCCAGTTCACTGTCCTGTGCTGGTCATTGTCCAACTGCTATAATTTTCTCACCTCCCTCAACAACCCCGTGAGGCTGGCATTCTAATCCCTACCTTCCAGCTGGTGACAACTGAGGTGGCCAGTGGAGAGACCTCACTCAAACCACACAGCTGGCAAGTGACCAGGCTCAGCTCTGCTTATGTCTTTCACAGCCAGGGAAGGAAACTAAAATCAGTGATGCGAGAAGAGATTTCTGGGGAATGCACCATGTGCAGGCGGGGGAAGAGAAAGGGCAACAGTGCACTGTCTTATCTACAGACACTCGATCACCTCCAGATGCTAAGGAGAAATGAAGCTGGACCTCAGACAAAGCGGTGACCTCAGACTTCATTCAGTCACCACTGGCAGTGAGCAGGGCTCTGTTGTATATGGTGCAGAGGTGATAGGTGTTTCAAAGGGAGATGAAGATGAAGGATCAGGGGTGGGCAAATGGGGGTCGCTAGAGTCAGGTGAAAAATGATGAAGGGAGGTCCCTGTAAATGCAGTGAGGCCGGCTGAGTGTGCTCCCTGCAACTAATGGGTTAGGATTGTACCGTCCTGTGGAGACGGCAGGAGGCCCTGGTTTTCTGATGAGTACATTCCAAAGGCATCCCTCTCAGACCCTGGAGAAAGACACTTCTGAATAATAAGGTCTCTATCTATGTTTATGTGATCTTCCTGTCTATCAATCTGAGTCTCACAGAGTCAGAGGAAGGATGCATAATTATAAGCCCATTTTAGTAAATGCAGTAAGACAGAGAAGTCTTGGGTCTATCATCTGCTGTTGTTTGGGAAAAAAAATAGCGCATTCCCTTGACAGGTGAACTTTCTCAAGCAGTCATATGAAAGGGGATTGGGAACTTTCTAGGGACAGAAATTCATGTTCCAGGGGCCATGTTATACTTTAGTGGTCTATCAGTACAAAATGTGGGCAGAGTCACTAGGGGCCCAGAGTTCTGCAGGGCTCACAGCACACTGTGTACAGAGAAGGAGAAAGTGAGTTGGAGACAGGCAGAGGAGGAGCTTCCTATGGAGAAAAGGCAGAAGGGAAGGAAGGAGTGAGAGGGAGAAGACAGGTGAGTCACTGAGATACCTGAAGAAGAGGTTCCCAAAGAGGGACCCCAGGCCAGGGAGAAACTAAATGGAACAGCCACCACTGAGTACCCCAGCCTTGCTTAAGTTGAACCCTCAGAAGCACAGCAGAGAGCCAACCACCCCTAAAACACCCAGAGGTAAAATTGATCCTTGGGGCTTTCCTGCAACTTTGGAAGTGGTTTTAGATACATGACAAAGCAACCCACCACACCATACCCTTGAGCAGCCACCCCTAGGCCAGACACACATCAACCCTCCCCAGCTAACAGGAGGGGGACCCATTCAGCAAGGTCACAGCAACAAAGCAGGTCTCGCCCCAGTGCTCAGAGCTGAGGAGCAGTTCTCAGTTACCAGCCTGGGCTCCAGCCTGGGGCCCTCTCTTCCAGAAGGGATGGATTTTCCCTGCCCACCTCCCTCCCTTCCTTACCACAGCCTTTCTCCTACCTTACCAAAGGAGAGCCAACCCCTGCCCTCCTGAATTGTGGGGCACAGGCCAAGGTTCAAACATCCCTGGACGCCAAGGGGGAAAATTCAAGAACACAGAGCTCCCCAACAAGAGGCCTCCAGAAGCAAAGCAGCCGTGTGGAGGGAGGCCCTCTACCAGGTCCATCTCCCACTGAGATTAGAATTCTAAAGTGAGGTGGCATCATGGCCATGAGCATTAACACCTTCAATTCAACTGAAAAATTGTCAGCGTATTTTTGTTTGTTTCTTTGTTTTTGTTTTTGGTACTAGGGATTGAATCCGGAGGCACTTAACCACTAAGCCACATCCCCAGCTCTTTTTTATATTTTATTTAGAGACAGCGTCTCACTAAGTGGCTCAGGTACTCACTAAGTTGCTGACTTTGAACTTGTAATCCTCCTGCCTCATCTTCCTGAGCTTCTGGGATTAAAGGTGCACACTAATGTGCCTGGCAAATTGTCAGTTTTTGACTAAAAAAGTGATCTGATTTGACTGACAGTTTTACCATAACACCTGGCTTGACTATTTAAAATACCTCAAAGACATTTTTCATTCATTAAATAAACTAATTTTGCAATACCAAGGTTTTCAAGAAAATCTGTACTGAAATCAGGGGTGCAAAATGCAAAAAAAAAATCCATCCTTCACAAATTTTTCATATTCATGATTTTTGAAATGTTTGATTTTCAACTAAAAATGTATAACATAATTTGTCTAAGTTTTTTTGTGTGTATGGTGCTGGGAATTGATCTCAGGGTCTCAGAAACTCTAGGCAAGTGCTCTACCATTGACTTACAGCCCCAGCACTTCAAGTCCTTTTAAACCAAGACTTGCTAAACCAAGCCTTGACCCACTGGTCAAATCTAGCCTGCCATATGTTTCTACAAAAATAAATAAATGAAAAGAAATCAAGATTTTTGGAACACAGCTTTGCCTGTTGGTTTACACAGAGTCAATGGCTGCTCTCAGGCTACAGAGTGACCCTGGCAGAGTAAGGAGAGGAACCAGCTGGCCCAAGAAAGCTGAAGTGTTCCTGTTGACCTTGTGCATAAAAAAATGGACACAACATGACCAGAGTCCCCTTCTCCTGGACCCCACTGCTCACTCTGCCAGCTTCCCTGACCCCCACTCCCAGGCAATCTCCAACTCAGGTTGCACTGCCAGCCCTCAGCAGGTGCCCACCCCTTATTACTGGGGAATGATCTGATCGCAGGGAAGGGGACACAGGCTGAGGACACACCTGGTCACTGCGGGAAACTCCATAGCGCAGCGCGTTCACAAAGTGCTCACAGTTGTCACTTGTCAATGAATAAGGGACTTCCTTCCCCACCATTTTCTCTGCCTCCTTGACAATTTTGTTGAGTGGCAGTGGGTCATACTTGTCATCGTGCTTGTTATTGATCCGGTACTTGTCCCCTCCAGCCACCACAGACAGCAGCTCCTTCTTCACTATGGCTCTTTCAGCCACGATGGACATGATGCTGCTCACACCAGCTCCTGCCACTTCACCTGTGGAAACAGTGGACTCAGGCCTTGGCAGGGCCACAGTAGCTCAGAGCTAGCCCCAAGCCAGAAAGCCTCAGTGCCAAATTTGGAGAGTAAGTGGTTTTCAGAAAGTTTTGTCCTCCTCCCCTGGACAGCGTCTTCCCCCAGCCCCCAGCGCTCATTCCCAGCTGGAACAGTGCTGTAAGCAGCCCTCCACCCAGGGGTGGCTCAGGACGGCTGCAATGCTTTCACTGTCCGTCCCCTCTACCTGGGAAATCTTAATGTGCTGGGGCCTGACTCATTCTGGATTTGCTCTATCATTCATTCCTTTCATATGATTCACATGGGAGGTCCTGGAGTCCAGTGTTGAATGATTCAGAACTAAAATTAGAAAATGAAAATGATACCTTCAAATATGCTACTAAGAAACTCGCTGAAACCATAGTTGAAATCAATAGAATCTCTGTGAGTACATGGAGTGTTTCTGTAGTAGCATTATATGAGACAGAGGGCCGGTGTGCACACGGTACAGACCGATATTCAGGGCATGTCTGGAGAAGGAATTAATCATATTTTGTTGGGGTATAGAATTCGTGGAACATTTTTATAAAGATTATAAAAATGTATTATGCTTTTACCCTGGTTTAACTCACTGCTGTTCAAACTGACATTGTGCCAATGCCAAGATGCCAAGAATAATCACGATATTCCTAATACACTTGGTGGTGGGTAATGGGATCCACCTGTAAATACACTCTCTTTTGCTCTCTCCTTCTCTCTCTGTGTGTCTCTTTCATGTTGGATTATTCATTATTTGTGGTAATAAGATATACAAATATTTCCAATCCAAGGGATCTGGATGCTGCAGCCTGGGATATTTCTCACCCCCAATAACAACATACAAATTAGAAATGCCAAACAAATTCTCACCTTGAGATCATTGTGCATGAAATATTCCTCCATAAGTGAATTTTTCAAGAACTTCCAAAGATGATTATGAAGAGAAACTCTGTATGTTGGTTTTATTTGTTTTGTTTTGTTTTGTTTTTTAGCAAACCCTGTTAGCACTCCCAGGACCAGTCTGGAACCCCAGCTCTTGTGCTCTAATGGGAGCATAAGACTCTAATGGGAGTCTCTAAATTAGAAAAATCCATGACCTATATTTCTACAAGGCCTGAAACAAGTTCTCATGATACATTAAATTCTCTTCAAGGAAAGCAGACTGACATAAGCAGTTTAGCTTCAATACTCCATAACGAAAGGGTCCTTGATCGACTAACTGCTCAATGGAAGGAATCAAAGCACTTATTGGGCAAAATGTTGCTTCTAAGATAATAAACCCAGGGTTGTAGCCCAGAATCTTAAAGATCTAAAGGATGGATCCAGGTACCTCATGTGACCAAGGAGATGTGATCAGTGGACACACCTCCCAAATCAATTAGTTAACTCTGGGCTCCTGGACACCTGTTTTTGGAATGCCCTCCAGGCCCTTGGTATTATTCTTACCTAGTTGCAGTAACAACACTCCCTACATGTGGTGTATCCTCAAGAGACATGAACTTTGTCAGCAACCACATGCTCTTCGGATGACTTCTATGAGCACTAAGCCACCAAAACTGTATTCACAAAAACCATGTGAAGGATCTGCTGAGTCCTGGTTTACTATCTATGAGGTCCCCTGAAGGACAAGCATCAGAAGACAAAGAGTAATCTTGGGGATTAGTCCCACTGCTGGTCCAACTGAGAGACTGACCAACAGAAGGGATTGTTAAACAGAAATAGAAAGGAGGCAGCAGACTGAATGTAGACCAAAACTCCATAGTCAGGCACCGTATGGGGCACCTGCCTCTAATCCCAGACACTCAGGAGGCTGAGGCAGGAGGAGGCCATTCTAAGGCCAACCCAAGCAACACAGTGAGACCCTGACTCAAAATAAAATTTTAAAAGGGCTGGGGTAGAGCTCATGGTTAGAGCACCCTGGGTTCAACCCCCAGGGCTTCAACCAAACAAACAAACCAACAAGAACAAAGGGCCCACCTCATGCAGCCCAAACTGGACACTGTCCTGATTTCCCCAGAGCCAGCTCTAGCCCAGACAGAACTCCCTCTCCGGCTGTGAGCAGGACTTTGCTGCTGTCCCAGGGGTTGGACACCAACCAGGGAGCACCCGCAGCAGCACAGCCTAAGGAGAGCAGGTTCCTAGTGGCCAGGCTCAGGGACAAATGCACTCCCTCAATGACGCTTTAACAGCTGAGTGTGAGCACTGCTGTGAGCTGAGCTCTTTGTCATTTTCTGTTCAAAGTCTCTGAGTTTGTGAGCTGCTGTAGGTGCCACAGAAGGTCTCAATGTCTCTCACTCGACTGACTTCCTTATGTGCACGCAGGTGCATGTCCACACCAGCTCTCCTAGTGATTTGAAGGACTGGACAATGTTCCTCTGTGTGCAGGTGAGTGGGGTTTCCACAATGTCCGCGTGTCCCTTAAAGCCATGATGCTGGGACAGAGAGGGAGGAGGCCCCACACCTGGCCAGGCCCTGCACAGGCTCTTCCTGCCCTCCTTCATTTCTCTCCCTCACGGCCTGGGAGACAGGAATCCCTATCCCTGCTCTTCTGAGGAGAAGCTAAGTTGAGTGACGATAAGCCGAATGCTCAAGTCACAAAGGAGGCCCAAGAGCCGGGATTCCAGACTGGCCCTGGGGAGGTTAGAGGCCCACACCTGTCCATTGCACTCTGCAGCCAGGTATAAACTCTTGGAAGCATTAATTTCTTCCGCTGTTGTTTGACCTTGCAGAACGCCACAGACACAGGGTATTGGACCTTTGGAGGGATGCTCATCAACCAAAGGTGACCAACTGAGACTGAAACGCACTCTAAAATGGAAACAGGTCAATGTTCTCTCCCTGCACTCACTGATAAGGAGAAATATCAGGAAATATAGGCCAGAGGGAAAGAGCATGATTCACTTAGTAAATGCTGATTGAGCACCTGCTGTGCCAGGCAGAGTGAGGACCAGCACATAACTGTGCCTGTGTACATACTCTTGATCTCAGCCCTTGTGTTTTTAATAGAGAAACCTTACGTACTTGGTGGAGCCAGATGGACCACATAGCCATTTCCCACATAGATGGCCCAGTGCTCATAGCCAAAGCGAGAAATTTCAATTAGGTCTCCAAGTTTTGGTTGTGTTCTGTTCTGTAACAGAAAAACAAGACACAGATTGGTGGGGGGGGGGGGGGCTTTTATGGAATGTTGTAGAAGCTGACCTGCAGGAAGCCCCAGCTCTAGCCTACAGAATCCCTCTGCTCATCACTTGTAGGAATCAAAGAAGAGACACCTCTCCTTTCACTGGTGGGAAGCCTCCCCTCTCCGGTTACATTATGTTTGTGAGCCTAGAAAGGTGCTCCAGGACAAGGAGATGGGAAGGGTGACATTGAGGGAAGATGGCAGTCGGTCTGCTGCACAGGAGTGTGGGGCAGTGATGTGCACCAGCTGCAGAGAGCACATTTTATGCACAGAGCATGTTTGTAGCAGCAAATGCTGATATGATTCCCAAAGATGCAAAATCACCTTGTTAAGGGCCACCAACCATGTGCCTGGGCCTCAGTGATCATTGTGAGTTACAGAGCACCCACGTACAGAGCCCAACCTGCCAAACACTGCAGAACACTTGACCCCCACTGTTCATCATCCTTCGAGCAATAACTACCACCACCCTCCTGGATAGATGAGGAGAATGGGTCTCAGCACAGTTAGGGAACTTTCCTAGAGAGCAGAAGAGCCAGATGGAAACCGAGATCTCAGGGTTTCCAACATTTTTGCCTGAACAATCCCAGAAGGTTTCAGACAAGCTGGGGAAGCTTAAATCTGGGCTCCAGGCCAAAATCAAGAAAAGAAAGGCAGGATGTGGTGGGAGTCAGAGGGGGAGGGGTTCTCTTCTGAAGTTCACATGAGCGAGTTGCATTTCTGGGACACTCTGAGGCAACCAGCACCCCTCCCCAGCCCAGCCTGTGGGCCCAGTGCGCCCTGCCAGGGAGCTGAGCTGCTGCAGAGAGAAGTGAGGGTGCAGCTGCCTGGAGGTGGTGGGAGATCTCCTGGGAGTTCAAGTCCTTGGCAGCAAGGATCAGGAGTCAGCTTGACCCAAGGTGGGCCGATTGAAGCATCAGAAAGATACTAACTGCCAGCAGTGGTCAGGCATGGCTGGAATCCCAGTGACTTTGGAGGCTGGGACAGGAGCATCACAAGTCTGTGGCTAGCCTCGTAATCTAGGGATATGTGGCCTCATATTGAAGATTTTAAAAGGTCTGGGGATATAGCTCAGTGGTAGAGCACTTGCCTAGCTTGCACAAGGTCCTGCTTTCAATCGCTAGTACTGGAAAAAAAAAAAAACCCACACATGTACTGAAGCACACCACAGTGGTTCTAGTAAACACATATAAGTGAAAGGAAAGATAGAATGATGTCTTAGATGAACCGTCCTCAGGGAACCCAATTAAAAACTACAACAAAACCTAAAGCTACAAACGGATACTTATAAGGTGGCTGTATACATGTGCAAATGCACAGAAACATATGTGGCAGAGCGCACCCCAAGCTGCTTGAGGGGAAGCAGGGAGCCTGGGAGAAGGGCTTCCATCCTTCTTGCTCATGGCTTCAACTTTGCTTTGGATTTCTTTCTTCTTTCCTTCCTTCCTTCCTTCCTTCCTTCCTTCCTTCCTTCCTTCCTTCCTTCCTTCCTTTCTTTCTTCTTAAATTCTCTTTCCACATCTTCTTACGGTGCACAACACTTGTACATAATGATGAGCATTTTGTTGCCTATACACACGTGCACGCAATATTGCAATATATTTTGGCTGATATCACTCCCTAACCTCTCCCCCTCACTCCCCTCCTCCCACACCTTCGTCCCTTTTTTCTGTTGGTCTCCCTTTGATTTTCTGCTTTTGGTTTTTTAAACAAGGCAAATACATTCCCATATGATTGTGGAATTAATTAAAATAAAAAACAGAACAAAAGGTTTGGAATTTAAATCCTTCTCAGCCTGTGGACACTCCCCACTCTGACTTAACTGGAATCTCACTCCCTGTTTCCTCCTTTACAACCTGTTTCTTGAAGCCTGGTTTGGGTAAAAGCCAAGCCTTCAGCGAGGTGCCAGGAGGCAGCCAGCACTCAGGAGACCAAACCCCACACAGCAGCTGAGGCAGGGAAGCCTCTGGGCCCTTGGACCCAACCATGGTTCCTTTCCTGCTGTGTGAGAGCCCCAGACCTGCAGCCCACCTGCCCCTCTCCCTTCCTGTCCCCTCTACACCTGAGCTGGAGCCAATAAGGACAGCACACATATTCATGCTAACAGACTGTCACTGTTGCTTTTTAAATGAAAGCTTCAAAACCCTCTCTGGGGACTCACCCAACTCATCGTTCTGTCCAGAAGTGTTGTGCGTTGCTTGCCGGATGTCCAGCTTCTTTTATTTAGCTTTTGAGTTTTATTGTTTTTCTTAACTCCACCTACCCAAGCCTTCCAATAGGGGAAAACATAGGTCAAAGTTCACATAAAAATTTTAATCCTCCAACAAGTACAGGGCACAGGTCCAGAGTCAATTAGATATGGAAATCAGCAGGAGGGGTGAGAGATCAGCGCTCAATGTGCATTCAGGAGAATTTGGTGGCATGTGTGGTCAGGGAACATTCCAAAATGCCCAAATTTCAGATAGAGAGGAGAGAAAGTGAAACAAGCAAATACTGATACTGAAAACAAACCCCCAAAAAACAACCATACACATATTGGTGG
This sequence comes from Marmota flaviventris, assembly GCF_047511675.1. Classification (NCBI taxonomy): domain Eukaryota; kingdom Metazoa; phylum Chordata; class Mammalia; order Rodentia; family Sciuridae; genus Marmota; species Marmota flaviventris. Next base: position 8,885,366 of record NC_092506.1, on the reverse strand, counting down.
ATGTAGGCGAGGGTTTCAAGGAGGGAGGAGGGCCTCTGAGCACACAGACACACCCCACAATGAGGATATAAACATCTCCACAACAGGCAAATATTTCCACCAACTTTGAAACCAACCACACCACCTGGAACAAGCCACCACAGACACATCCCCACACTGGGAAACTCCGAGAACTTGCATGGGCAGAAGTGTGAAAAGAAAAGGGCTTGCCCTCACCCAGGATCAGAAGCTCATTCTAGCCCAGCAGGAAACCTAATCCCTAACTAGCTGGTGTGAAGAGGCTGCTTCTTTGAGGCACCAGTGTGCTACCCCACCCAAGCCCCAAATAAGTTGTTTCTTCCAACACCCACTTAGAGACCTCACATCCTGGACAGTCCAGACAGCAAGGGGTGGGAGGGACTGGGGGCAGCTCAGCATCCTCACTATGGGGCTTGGGGAGGAAGCAAGGACCAGCTCTTCCTTCCCTTGCTTCTCCCTCTACCCTGCACACTTCAGGTAGTTCCTGTGCCCAATTCCCCTGCCATCTCTTCAGCTGGCAGTGCCCACCAAGTCCTCCTCTCAGGAGATGGGGCTGTGATATTGTTAAAAGTGGCTGGCACCCAGATATGGGGTATCTGGGCCTTGGGGGCTGGGCTCACACTCCGTCCACACTCAGCCTGCATTCTGGGCTTCTGGTTGGTGAGCTTCTTCCTTGCCTGCCTCCCTGTGAGGAGAGTTTGGTCTCTCCAAGCCCCAGAGAACACCCCTGTCCCTCTTCTTCCTTCCACAAGCTTTTCCTCCCAGTTCAAGATGATTCTCGCCTCACCCTGTGATCCCTGAAGTGTCTAACCGTGACTTTCTGTTAGAGAAGTTCTAAGCAGGGCTGAATCCAGCTCTTTCATGGTAATTAGAAAAAGAAGAGGCCAGGTTCATGTAATTATTGGAAATGGAACAGTTCCTGGAAAGAATGTTTTATAATTTGGAAAAACGAAGTTGTGGGTATTGTATTGCCCTGTCCCCAGGAAAACTCCTGCCCTGTGTCCTCATGGAGGCAGAGGCTCAACCTCAGAGCTCAGCTCCTTTCTGCTCACAGTGCCCTGGCCATGACCTTGGGCAACTCAGGATGGTAGGGAAACTCCCTCCTGCTGTCTCAGTCTTGCTGGGGCTTGATGGACAGGCTGACTCAGGCTGGGGTGCAGGAGGAGATGGACAGAGGCCTGGCTCTGCTCAAGTCCAAGTCAGGCCCCGAGATGGATCTTGGAGATGCAGGGAGGGAGGCCAAGCCCCCGGGAGATTTTCTCCTGAGGCTGGAGGGAGCTCAGACAGGCACAGGGAATTGTGGCCCATCCTGTTCCTTGCATGATGGGCTCTGTAACCTGGGTCCCCGAGAGGGCCAGTTGAGCCAGAGGGCAGTGAGGCACCCAGTGGGAAGGAGTCTGGATGGGAATGGGAAGAGGGGGAGTGGGCATGGGGAGTGGGTTAGGCCAGGGAGACCCAGGAGTGCAGAAGAGCAGAGGCCAGAGGGAGCAGTAGGTGAGTGGAGGTCGAGGCCCTGGGTGGACCTGGGGCAGAGCCCAGGGAGGGGAGGGAGGGAGGAAGTGTTGATGAGGAAGGGCATGTGGTCTTGGGGACTGGGTATGGGGCAGCAGGGACAGGAGGTGGGGAAGCTGGCAGGAGGCTATGGAGGTCAGAGAAGCAAGAAGGGAACTGCCCTGATTAAGTTAATAGACAGGAGGTGGAGGAGGAAAGGAATCAGGAGAGATTCCTGGGGTCTGCAGCAGTGTGGACAATGGGGCTGAGGGAAGAAATGTGGGGCATTGGGAGGACTTTGGATGACCCCTCTTTTGGTATTGGGGAGCCTAGAATAAGGGTTGGGGAGAGAGATCTCATCCATGAGATCAGACCTGAAGAGGGAAGAGGAATAGAAAAATAATTGATTTGTGATGCTGAGGTGCCCTGGGTGGAGTGCTGAGAGTGAGGACAGAGGCGGGGAATGAGGAGCAGAGGGAGGTCCTGGGGTGACTCATGAGGGCTACAGGCAGGGGAGGGTCCAGCTCAGCCTCTGCACACAAGTGACCTGAGCACATCACTCCACCCCTCGGAGCCCAAACCTCTGCACCTTCACAAGGAGAGACTTCAACCATCTTCCTCCTGTTGTGTTCATATAATTGCACCCTCAGCTGAGATTTATTTAGGCAAAGGACACAAAGCAAGATGGGCAAGAGGGAAAGTCCCATGGGGAGAGGTCCTGAGGAAGCCAGGCGCGAGCTTCCACGAGCATCTCCAGAGGATTCACATGGGATCACTCAACTTCCTCATCGATGTGTTGTGACAACACGTGTGGAGGGTTGTCTACCCAAGAAGATCCCAAGAGTAACAGTCTATGGTTTGGGTCCATGGAGAGTCACCTAGTTCCTCTCTGCCTGGCCTGTACTGGAGTTCTGAACTCCCAGAAGGCAGGCAGCATGGAGTGTAAACCTCACTGTTCATACAGGTGGTTTGGACATGCTGAGTCATTGTGATCACTGAGGGCAAGGTTTATATTAGTGCAGGCAACAGTTGACCTGCCCAGTTTCCAGACTCAGCTAAAAGCCAACCTTGTAGGCAGGTCTCTCTAGGAGTGCCTGTCCCCAGTCTGGTATGTTCAATCATCATGCGTAAGACACAGCGATCCCAAGTGTGCAGGCATCCACAGCTTCAACACAGGTGCAGTCAAAAGGATCTGGAAAAATGAAACAGCAAATAAGCAACTTCAGCTGGAGACTTGACTTTCCTCTCATGAAACTGATGGAGCTCATGGGAGGAAACCATCAAGGACCCAGAAGAACTGAACACCACCACCGAGTAATCGGACCTAACTGACATTCACTGATCACTTCACCCACAACAGCAGAACACACATTGCTTTCAAGTGCCCAAGAACATACACAATGTGCTCTTGTTCTAGATGATGAAAAAAATAATAATGAACCTTACAAATTAAAAAACAGGAAATCAGCCAGCATACACTTTCTCCCAAAAATAGGATTAAACTAGAACTCAATAACAGAAGAATATAAGAATAATGTGCAATACTTGTCCAATGTGCAGTTGAACAACATGCTTCTAAATAACCCATGTGTCAAATAGAAGTCTCCATGGACACTAAAATATTTTAAATGACAAAAAAAAATCACAATACAGACTATCAACACATGTGAGGTTTAGGTAATGCAGGACTGAAAAGGAACTTGATAGAACTAAATGCACATTTTGGCAGAGAAGAAAATTGAAAATCAGTATACTGAGTTTCCATCTGAATAAGTCAGAAAAGAGTAAATAAGTGCAAAATAGGCAGAAGGAAGGGAAAAATGAAGATAAGAGCAGCAATCCATAAAGTGAGCAACAAAAAACAATAGAGAAATTCGGTAATGCCAAAAGCTGGCTCTTCTAAAAGAGCAAAAGATAAACCTCTAGTGAGACTGACAGGCAAAAAGGAAAAATGACACAAATTACCAATATGAAGAGTGAAAGGGGGGCTTTCAGAAAAGCTTTGGCAGATATTAAATGAGAAAAAAATAATATCATAATAAAAATTTAAGAACTGGGATTAAATGGGCTAATTTCTTAAAAATCACAAATGACCAAAATGTTTCTAGATGAAATAGATACTCTGAATAGTTCTGCAAGTATTGACTGGAGTGCATTTTTAGTTTATCACCACTAAAAAAATAAAATCCAGGTTTAGATGGCTGTCCCAACAAAACAAGGAGGAAACAGTCCCATTCCATGAAACTTTCTGGGGAAACAGAGAAGGGAACACTTCGTCTCATCCATTTACAGCAGCATCCCAATCTGACCACTGAGTATTAAAAAATAAACCCAGAGATCAACATCTCTCATGAACACAGAGGTAAAAAAAATCCTCAGACAACATCATAGGATCAAACTGAGCTCTTTTCAAAAGGAACATTCCAACATGACCCCATGGACTTGATCCCTGGAACCCAAGAGTGACCCGATCATTGAAAATCAAATGTGCAATATGTCACATTAACCACATAAAGAACAAAAGTCACATGGTCCTATCAACTGATGCAGAAAAAGCCTTTAATAAAATTCAGCATCCACTCCTGATTTCAAAATATCCTCAGCATCAATGGAAAAAAATATATATGTGCTGAATAGAAAGAAGCCCTGAAGAGTAGAAGGAAGGGAAACAGGAGGAGGGGAAACACGGGGAAATTGTTGCCACAGTCTGGCTGGGAACAAAATCACGAGCCACTCACAGCCTTGTAGATTCAAACAGCAATTCTTTATTCCCGAACTGTCACCGGCACTCTACACGCACGTTCTGGGGAAAATCCACACCTCCACTCGGCTCTGCATCCCAAAATACTCTCTGAATCCCACGAGAACTCAACGGGAACACAAGGAGTGGGCGGGTGCCTGAGGCAGCAGGATACGCCCTATTCCCAACAGGGTCCACCTTAAACCTGGAACCGCCCTAAACCCAAGGAGCAGGCGCTTGAGGCAGCAGGATACTCCCTATTCCCAGCAGGATACACCCTAAACAAGGAACCACCCTAATCCAGCAGGATCCTCCCTAAACCCGGATCCACCCTGGTTCTTGAGCAGGGTCACCTTTCTCAAACATTCATGCAATGTCACTGCAAATGACCTGGGTCCAAGGCAAGCCCATTTCCACAATGGAGAGTCCTCCCTCTAAGCAACATTGGGTAGGCTGACAAAGAAATTGCCATGCTTCATTCCTACTTGGCAATAGCTCTCAGCATTTCCCCCCTTCTGATTAATTAAACAACAAGCAATGTGGCTTAGGGACCGTGCCTGTTAGGTTGTCCAGTTCAACATATGGTCCTTACCCGTCATCAGATGAACTGACCTCTAGGCGTCAGCCTCCTGACTTAGGTTGATACCACTGCAATTGGATCATACCCATCACTGACTACCGGTCCAGCATATAGCCATACTTGTGGATAGGCCTATGCACCAGTGGGGGGGTGAGGTTCGTTGCCTCACCTCTGTTGGCCCCCAAATTTGGCCTTGGTGCCAGTGGGGGGTGAGGTTCTTTGCCTCACCTCTGTTGGCCCCCAAATTTTACACCATCACTAGTAGAAGGGAGGAGGATACAGAAATGCCACGACACCAAGCCAATTGACGGCTCCTTTGGAAAAATTGTATCACCGGTGACACCATCAGCAAAGATATGCCAGCACTACCACAATTCGCTGCACCAACAGATAGTTCACAATGCATACAAGTGATACATAGTCCAGGCAAGTTCTGAAAGCAGTTCAAAGCGGAGGAATCTATCAATATGTCCATATCCTCCCAAAGTAAATCGACTCCTAAATTGAGCATTACTTGTTGAGTTATATTCATTGATTCATCAGTTTATACAGTTTACTGTGAGAGCTATCATAGAAGCTGTAGTTTTGGTTTTATCTTTGTCTTCACCGGCACTGGGATGAAGATAGGAATTCTGGCAATGATGCTAAAGAGACATTATCCTGAACAGAATTATTAAATATAATGAAAAGGAAAGGTGAAAGTAAACAAACAGATCTGTTGACCTCCTTTAAAAACAATCCTTAACAGCTGTTACCTAATTTAAATTAAACCATTTAAATCACATGAATAAAAAAATTCAGATCCATTTTTTCATGAGCGCTCCTCATATATGAAATATGGACATACGCACATACAGACATACAACACAAAACACAAGAGTGCACACAAACGTACAACACATAAGACAATAGTAAAGGCCTTGTAGCTTTACACAGGTGAAATTTCCATTGCAATGTTTAAAAACTCCACAGTCAAAAAATAAAACTGATCAGAAAAATATTAACCTAGGTTTGTATAAGCTCAAAAAATAAAATAGAAATTTATGATGTGGGAAAAGGCAATAATAAAATATATATTGAAAAAAGCATCCTGGTTAATCACTGTCGCAGATGTAAGAATAGCCAAGCTGGAGCTCTGGATATCAGCTGTTATGGATTTGAGTCAAATCATCTTCTTTTTGGTCTGTAGAAATTGCTTTGGTTAGTCTCTCTGGAATCCAAATAGGTTGCTGTTCTCCCTGTGGAAAAACACAAACAGACCCCCGACTCCAGACAATCACTGGGTCAGGACCTTTCCATTGTCCTGTTAGAATATCTTTCCAAAGTACCTTAGGCTTATGTACATTTTTTGGATACATATGTCTTTCCACAGCACTAAGCCCTGATGAATCCAAATTTTAAAAGTTTAGAGTAAAAAGGGTTATTTTAAGTTTATCTTTGGGGGATATATACCCCTTCCCAATTCCCTCTTTTTGCTTTAATAAGTACATTTTAATAGTTTGATGAGCTCTTTCAACTATGCCTTGTCCCTGTGGATTGTATGGGATTCCTGTTATATGAGTAATACCAAATGATGAGCAAAATTGTTTAAAAGAGGTAGCGGTATAGCCAGGACCATTATCTGTTTTTAACTGTTTTGGAATGCACACAGTGGCAAAATTTTGTAAGCAATAAGCTATAACATCTTTAGTTTTTTCTCTGGCATGAAGGGAGCCCATCAAAAATCTGGAAGAAGTATCAACTGTAACATGCAAATATTTTAATTTTCCAAATTCTGGCAAGTGTGTGATGTCCATCTGCCAAATATGGTTAGGTATCAGTCCTCTAGGATTGACTCCAAGATTAACTTGTGGTAAAAAGGACAAACAATTTTGACATTGTTTTATTATATGTCTGGCTTGTTCCTTAGTTATTTTAAAACGCTTTTGTAAAGTATTAGCATTAACATGGAACCTTTTATGAAAATTTGTAGCTTCTTCTAGTGTAGAGAAAATATGTATGTCATGTGTAGTTTTATCTGCTAAACCATTGCCCAAACTAAGGGCTCCAGGCAATCCTGTATGTGCCCTGATATGTCCTATAAAGAATGGATCTTTTCTGTCCCAGATTAGACTTTGTATAGTAGAAAACAAAGAGAAAACAGTAGAGGAGGGAGAAATCCTACCAGTATCTTCAAGGGATACTATAGCATTAACTATATACTGACTATCAGAAAATAAATTAAATACAAAATCTTTAAACATCACAAAAGCTTGTAATACTGCATTAAGCTCTACCTTTTGAGCTGATTGTTTGGGTATAAAAATGTAAAAGTTTGATCAGGGGTAACTACTGCTGCTGTACCATTATTTGACCCATCAGTGAATATATTTGGAGCATTCATGATAGGGGTTTTTCTTGTCATTTTTGGAAAAACTACAGGATACTTAGACCAAAAAGACAACAAAGTATTAGATGGTAAGTGATTATCAAATGAAACATTAGATTTACACATGATTATTGCCCAAGTATTTAACTCATTAGCTAACTCATCAATTTGATCCATAGTATATGGAGTAATAATTTTATTGGGAGAAATTCCAAACACTCCCTTTGCTGCTTTTATTCTTTTGAGTATTAATTGTCCTACAGCCTCAGGATACCTAGTAAGAATAGTGTTAGGAGAATAAGATAAATGTATCCACAATAATGGACCTTCTTGCTAAAATACTCCTGTAGGAATATTTTTTGTTGGTAGTACAATAAATAATAAAGGCAAACATATCAATTCTATCCAAATGCATATTTTCCATATATGTTTCAATGATTTTTAATGCCTTTCTTGCTTCAGGCGTTAACATTCGGGGTGAATTTGGATCTGATGGACCTTTTAGGATATCAAATAAAGGTCCCAACTCTCCTGTTGGTATGCCAACATAAGGCCTTATCCAATTTATGTCTCCTAATAACTTTTGAAAGTCATTAAGTGATTTGAGTTGATCTACTCATATTTGAATTTTTGGTGGACGGACCATGGTTGAGGATAATAGAACTCCTAAATAATCAATTGGAAAATATAATTGTACTTTATCTATTGCTATCTCTAGACAATAATTTTTTAATAAATTTGTAAGTGTGGCATAACATTCTAGCAATATGTTTTTATCTTTGTGTGCTAATAATACATCATCCATATAGTGAAATATTTGTAGTTCAGGATTTTGATTTCTAAGTGGCTGGATTGCTTTGTTAACATAGATTTGACACATAGTTGGGCTGTTAGCCATCCCTTGAGGGAGTACTTTCCATTCATATCTCTGATCAGGACCTTCATGATTTAGTGCAGGGATAGTAAATGCAAAACGTGGACTATCCTCGGGATGAATTGGAATTGAAAAAAAACAATCTTTAATATCTATATCTAGGGCTGGGGATGTGGCTCAAGCGGTAGCGCGCTCGCCTGGCATGCGTGCGGCCCGGGTTCGATTCTCAGCACCACATACAAAACAAAGATGTTGTGTCCACCAAATACTAAAAAATGGATGTTGAAATTCTCTCTCTCTCTACCTCTCTCTCACTCTCTCTTTAAAAAAAAAATCTATATCTAAAACATGCGAGGTTTTTGGCAAAGCAGACAATTGAAGAATCCCTGATTGAGCAGGTCCCAATGGTTATTAACCATCTCATTATTAATGGCTCTTAAATCTTGCAATAATCTCCATTTACCAGATTTCTTTTTGATGACAAACATGGGAGTATTATGGGGAGATACGGAAGGTTGTATATGTCCTTCCGCTAATTGTTGTTTGACCAGATCATGGGCTGCTTATATCTTTTCTTTAGTCAGGGGCCACGGAGGAACCCACACTGGTCTTTCTGATTTCCAAGTAATTTTGATTGTCTCAGTGGCCCTTTCTGAAAACCCAATCCATGTCTATTTATTCCTTGATCTATTTGAATTGATGCTGCTATACCTTGTTCTTGTTCTCCTAATCTGTTTTCTTTCCTAAAACCTTGTCTACCCCTAGTAGTGGATGCATTAGGATTGATGTTATTTGTTAACGTCAAACCTAATTGATCTAGGACATCTCGTCCCCATAAATTTATAGGAAGATGATCCAATACATATGGCTGTATAGTTCCTTCACATCCTTCAGGATCCTTCCAATCTAATACCATTGCACTTCTATGGGGATTAGTCGCCACTCCTAGGCCTCAAAGGGTTTGAGTGGCTTGTTGTAATGGCCAATGTTTTGGCCATTCTTGATGAGATATGATGCTAAGGTCTGCACCTGTGTCCAGTAGTCCATTAAACTCATGTATTTGAATATTTAGTTTTAGCATTGGGCGAGAATCTAAATTTAAAGACAGCATAGCCCAATCTACACCTGTGGAGCCTAATCCCCTGGAAACTCATTCTATAGGACGGCTGGAGAATTTATCATGTAGGCTGGGTATTATTAATAACTGTGCTATTCTATCTCCTGGTGAAATTACTGATATACCTCTTGGAGAACTAGCTATAATTTTTATTTCACCTACATAATCAGGGTCAATTACCCCAGGACTTATCATAAGTCCTTTTAATGTAGAAAAACTGCGTCCCAATAATAAGCCTACTGTTCCTTGGGGAAAAGGTCCTTTTACTCCTGTGGGAATGATTTGAACTCCCATCTCTGGAGTTAGTACTGCTCTGGCAGAGGTGCAGATGTCCAACCCTGGGCTCCCTCTGGTTTGTCTGATGAGGGATTTAATGTACAATGTGTCCTGGGCACTACCCTGATGGTGTTGCTGGGTTGTTCCACTGACCTGTATTTCCAGTATGCGACCAGCGCACTGGTTTCATTAGTGAGGTTCTTGGCATAAAAGTTAGCTAGCAAGATTGAAATAAAACACACAGACTCAGTTACCTTTTTCTATGACCAGGTCCCAGACAGCTCCCCTCTCTGGTTCCCACCTCGAACCACCCAGTAGGGCAGCAAGGATTACTCAGGGCTAGCAGGAGAGAGAGGGGGGGAGCAGGCCAGGGAGTAGCCTTTTATTGGGGAACAAGAAATTCAGGGGAGAATTCCATCCAATGAAGGTTGAGGGGGGCCGCACTACAAGGTCAAGATCAGTGATTGGCCCCCAGGGACAGTGGTCAGTCACACCCCTACACGGACAGGCTCTCTCATCAGGAGAGGGCTGGAAAAGCTCCGACACAGTTAGCCAGAGCACCTGAGACCCAAACCAGGAGTTGCCCAGTCACATGTGAGAATGGCTTCCCACATATTCCCCCTTTCTTTTCTTAAAAATGAGACGGCAGTTCACTCTTTGGAGTTTCTGTATTCTTGTAGGACTCGCTATCCTATAATTACAACACAAAAGAGAATTAACAGCAAAGAGAATAATTCAATAATGTACCAGGCTGAGTGTTTAAGAATATTTCCAGGGTTGAATCCATTCAACTCCTTCAATATTGGGTTAGCCAAAGAAGAAGGATCTGAAAAATCAGCTCTATTATTTTGAATGTCTTGGATATGGTGATGAAGTTCCAGAATATCCAAGCTATTATTACTATTTTGCCAAATACCTAACAAATGGTTTTTAACCTTCTCCCAATCCCAGAGAGAAGCATTGTACTTGGCAGCTGTAACACACACATATTTATAATTTGCATGGCATTTAAGACTTTCTTTAAATTTTAAGGCTGAAAGTTCATTACCTATGTCTATAACAGTCACCTCTAAGGCGTTTAATTTAGTCTCAATCCTTTCATCAATATTTACTTGATTACGCAGAGCCTTGGAAGTATTTTGAGCTAAATTATTAAGAAATTTTGAGATAATGTCAGAGACGCAGAGACAGTGGAGGCAATAAAAGAGACTAGCGCCAAAACACCAATGATTATAACTCCAATAGCACATTTAGGTCTTGCTAGCTGGGCATGAATTTGCTGCAAGACTTGTAAACCAGTATCAGCATACCATGGCTCTGAAATATTAGCAGGTAATAAAACTAAAGAGGGCTGATGAAGTATCAGCACTCCTTTTCCTCCATTATACCTAGTAATACAATTGGTTAGGTTACATTTATAACAAGTAACAATATATCTGTCATCTATCCAGTTAACTTTTACATTTCCAATAATTAAAACATAAGGAGATTGGACACAGGCTCGTAAGCTATAGCAAGATCCCTCTTTACAGTTCTTGCCAACAAATTTTGGTAAAGGCTTATCTGTAAAATGTAAGAATTCTGAGGCAGCAACTAAGCACCAAACATCCTTTTGAACACCACCTTCACTATAAGTCAAAATATTACTAACAAATCCTGCAGGTGTCATAGCAGAATTTCTTCGTAATTGTCTCTTATCAATTTTTGGAGACCAGTCTAAAATATACCCACTATCTTTAGACACCTTATGTTGTACAGGAAAGGTATTTACACAATCCATCCATCTAGGAAAGGTGCCAATCTCAATTGTAGAACTATTTGGACAGTGGGGTATCTGTGGAGGTTTTGCTGAAATGACTGGCTTGTTATGGGAAAGTCCCATCTTAATCACTGATCTAGTATAAGGTTTTAAGTCTCCATAAATATAATTATTTGTCAGTCTAGGTCTATCAATTGCTGTCTTTTCCTCGAATGATACTTTCAGACAGCCAGCATGTTTATCGTGTGACCAACACAAGGGTAATTGGGCACTGTAGCCAGAATAATTAAATCTAGTCACATGATTGGGAGTAATATGAGTATCTGTAAATCCTCCCAACATGAATGAGTCATTAGTAAATACTGGAATGGATTCTCCAGTCCACACAGCTGGGTGTACCAGGGGTGGATCTGGGAAATATGTCCAGTAAGTGTCTACTTGATCCCCCTTTACCTGACAGCCCATCAGGGCAATTACTGTTGCTACCATCATCACTGGGGTCCTGTTCTTTCCTAGGTGTCGAAGTATTCGGGAAGCCGGGGTTGTTAGCTTCTTTACGTCTTCCCATGAACTCAGCTTTTCGGCTGGGTCAATCTGGTCTTTCTTCATCTTTTTCCGATATCTCTTCCTTTTGGATAGGGGCTCCTCCAGGTCGATCTTCAGTCGCTTGAATCTGGGTTCTATCTCTTCCATGTCTGATAGCACGTTCAGGCACCCAAATAGGATGAAAAGCACCTTCTGGGAAAATACAAGCATGACCTCTGCCCCACATAATCACTGGATCTGGGCCTTTCCACTGACCGGTCTATAAATCTTTCCACAAAACTCTGCCTAAAGGGCCAGTTACTGAGGGAGACATTTGCCTCTCAGCAGCAGTGTGACCTTCTGTGTCACAGTTTAAAAATTTTAAAACAAACAAAGCATGATTAAGGCTATTGTGGGGAGTCATAACCCTATTTCCCCCTTTTAATTTTTGTAATTGAAGCTTAATAGATAAATGAGCTCGTTCCACAATGGCTTGACCTTGGGGGTTATAAGGAATTCCTGTTTTATGATTAATTTGAAACTCTTGGCAAAATTGCTGAAAAGAAGAGCTTACATAAGCTGGAGCATTATCTGTTTTAATCTGCATAGGGCACCCTAAAACAGAAAAAGCTGCTAGGCAATGAGAAATTACATTTTGGGTATTTTCCTTAGTACGTGGTGTGGCAAAAATAAATCTAGAATAAGTGTCCACTATGACATGCACATAACATTGCTTACCAAATTGAGGAATATGAGTTACATCCATTTGCCATATTTGATTTGGTTTTAATCCACAGGGATTTACCCCTGATGGCAGAGATGGAGTGTGAATAACACACTTAGGGCATTGGCTTACAATCTGATGAGCTTGTTCTCTAGTAATATTAAATTTTTTACGTAAGCTAGAAGCATTTTGATGATGTAAGGAATGGGAAGCTAGTGCACAGTCATATGAAGACATCTGTTGACAAAAAGCTACTAATTTATCAATTTTGTCATTACCTGAAACTAAGGGTCCTGGAAGATTAGTATGAGCTCATATGTGTCCTATGAAACATGGGTACTTTCGCATTAGCACTGCCTTCTGTAAATTATGGAATAATTCAAATAACTCTTGTGATGAAGTATACCCAATAACTGAAGTTTCAATATTTTTAGTAACTCCGACTGCATATAAGCTGTCAGAATAAATATTAATAGGCTCATTTGAAAAGTAATTTAAGGCACAAATCAGAGCTTGAAGCTCTGCTCTTTGGGCAGAAGTATAAGAAATTTGCATTACCTCTGTGTGAACACGACTATTAAAAACCTGCTTTACCTGAGCTAGAACCATCCGTGAACACTGATAAAGCTTCATCTATAGGATGTGCACGTACAATCTTTGGAAAAATAAGTGACGTTAATGATACAAATTGTATAATCTTATCACGAGGATAATGGCTATCTATCTGGACAGGAAAATCAGCAAAAGCTATCTGCCATGAGCTAGAAGTTTGAAAATGCCAATTAGTCTGTTGAACAGAAAATGGAATGGTTATGATATCAGGCTCAGATCCAATTAATTGTAAAATCCTAGTTCTGCCCTTAATTACTAATTGAGCTATGGAATCATGAAAAGGAATTAATGTTTTTTGAGGGGAGTGGGATAAATAAATCCACTCAATAACTCCTAATCTTTGCCATATGGCTCCTGTTGGGGTATGCTCAGTTGGAAATATTAATAAATACACTATTTCTTTAGGATCAACTCTAGTAAGCTGTGCATTTTTAATTGCATGTTCAACTCTCCTTAAAGGTGTTCTAGCCTCTAAGGTTAGCTGACGTGGAGAGGTTGGAGAAGGATTTCCTTGTAATATCTGAAATAAAGGACTTAACTCGGAAGTAGTTAGTTTTAAGGATGGCTTCAGCCAATTAATATCTCTTAAAAGCCTTGAAAATCATTAGGGGTTTGTACAGAAACTGTTTCGCTCTGGTAAAATTAAAGATGGCAGCCCCCATGGTCGGCGCGATGACGTCACATTGCGCGACCATCACCTACTTCCTCATTCTCGGCCGGGAGAGGGGCCGACCGGAAGTTTGTGTTTCGGCCAGGCAGAAATGATGACAAGAAGGCGGGCTCATCCACGCCATCTTGATCCGCCACGTGGGATTGAGTCCTCCAATATTTATTATCACCAGTAGATGGAGCCCTGAACTTAAAATTTCGCATGCAACACTCGCGCGCATTATGGTTACTTTTCCCGCAAACGTAGCATCTCCCGCGGGGCTTTCGTACTAAATCTTGGGGCCTTAAGGTTTCTTTTAGTGCCGCAGCTAGAGCTACTGTCTGCAAATGGGTACAGTCTATGTCAGAACATAAGCGGATAAACTCAGAAACCGTCCCTTTTTTATGGTGCGGCCTAAGAATGTCCTGACAATACTTATTCACATTTTCAAATGCCAATTGCCTAACAATAAACTCACATGCCCCCTGGTTCCCGATTGACCTGTTTGTAGCCTGGTACAATCGGGCTACGAAATCTGAGTAAGGTTCACTCACACCCTGCCTGATTTTGGTAAGAACTAAATTGGATTGGTCTTTAGAGATAATCTGCTTCCAGGCACATTTTGCATAATAGTTATTTGATTGTATACTACAAATTCATAATTTAACTGTCTTTCTAAATCAGCAAATTCACCTGTTCCTAAAAACATTTCTACCGGCATCTCTAAATTTCATCTTCTATTTCTTTCTGACTGTTCAGTACAAAAATCAGTCCAATAAGTACGCCAGAGCAAGAAATCTCCCCCACTCAGGCAAGATCTAGCTAAAGAAATCCAATCACTAGGAGGAAGGGGTTGCGAGCAAATATTTTCTATCAGGCTCTGTACAAAAGGCGAATTTGGACCATACGTCTCACATGCACTTTTTAGTTCCTTAATGGTTTTAAATGGGATTACAGTATGAACTCTAACTCTCTGATCTTGCTCATTAACTTGCTCAAAAACTGGAAAAAGTTGAAAACTGCTAGTATCCTCCCCATCTTCCTGTGCTTTCTTAATACCTCGCTGGAACGGGGTAAGAAAGGTCATTGTTAATTCAGTGTGCCTATTAAATTTTGTCCTTTTAGTAGGTAATGGCCGAATTCGAATAGCCTGGGCAGGCAGTGTTAAACGCAGCCTGTTGAAATTTCTCTGTAAGTCCTGAATTTCAACGTCTGATTCTTCTCCCTCAGACTGCAAGTCATGGGTAGACTCTGCGCTGTCGCCATTTTAAATTGGGCTTCTAAGCCACGTGGCAGAGAAGAACTCTGTGCCCCTCTAAGAACCTCTTCCGGATTTTCCTCCCCAGGAAGATCCTCTACCTCTTTCGGAGGACTTTCTAGGACTGTGGAGGTTTCTCCTCTATGACCTTCCTCTCTATAATCTCCCTGTGGGCTAGCCTGATCCTGCAAGTTTAAAGTCACATTCTTAACCTTCGGTTTGGCCCCTAGATCCTTTGTTTTTAAACAGCTCAAGGGAAAGGGAATTAACTTAGCCTCAGGCGGATTTTCCATTTGAATAGACCTAATAGCTCTCTGAATGCCTTTTAATAGGTCTTCATGGGGCCGCGAACTCTGGCCCATATATTCAAAAAGACAAACTTCCAGAGCCGTCCAAGTTTTCTGAATATTCTCTATGCATCCAGGTAATTCATTAGAAAGACAAACTTTTTGTAACTTCCTTCCTAGTTTCTCCCAAGTAAGTAAATTTGGAGACTCTTGTTCACAAAACCAAGGACAATATTCGCCTACAATCTTTAAGAATTGTAATAACTGAGTTTTCTTTATCTGTTTTCCTTTCTGATTAATTATACTGTCTAAAATAGTCAGATACATTTCCTTATCTGTAGAAGTTGAATTTCCCATTTTAATTAATTTAACATCTCTTTCCTTCAATATCTCCAGGTACTTTTGTGACTCTAAATTGTCACCACTTCCTTTATCTTTGTAGCGCGCTCCCACTCAATCTAGCTAATCTAGAATGCCCCCCTCGTTGGCGCCAATTCCACCATGCGACCAGCGCAGTGGTTTCATTAATGAGGTTCTTGGCATAAAAGTTAGCTAGCGAGATTGAAATAAAACACACAGACTCAGTTACCTTTTTCTATGACCAGGTCCCAGACAGCTCCCCTCTCTGGTTCCCACCTCGAACCACCCGGTAGGGCAGCAAGGATTACTCAGGGCTAGCAGGAGAGAGAGAGAGGGAGCATGCCAGGGAGTAACCTTTTATTGGGGAACAAGAAATTCAGGGGAGAATTCCATCCAATGAAGGTTGAGGGGGACCTCACTCCAAGGTCAGGGTCAGTGATTGGCCCCCGGGGTCAGTGGTCAGTCACACCCCCACATGGACAGGCTCTCTCATCAGAAGAGGGCCGGGAAAGCTCCGACACAGTTAGCCAGTGCGCCTCAGACCCAAACCGGGAGTTGCCCAGTCATGTGTGAGAATGGCTTCCCACACCGTATATTTGTGGTTGTGGGCCCCGGAGCATTGGGCCCCCCAGTCCGTTTTTTGGCAATGGAGCCTGATGCCTTTCTCCACTATATTGTGGGTAAATACCTGGTCCTTGTCCGGTTTTCAATAAGGGAGTACCCTCTATGGTGGTTTGAGAACGGCATTCATTAGCCCAATGTCTCCCTCTATGGCATCGTGGGCAAATACCCGGTATTCTATTCCTTTGATACCTAGTTTTGTTAAACCTTTCTCCTATGGGGCAATTCCTTTTAAAATGTCCTGTTTGTTCACAATTGTAGCATGTTTTTGGCCTGGCATCTAAAGCCTGTTGTACTGCAGCTGCCAAGACTTGCCCTTGTTCATTAATGTCTCTACATAATTTAATATATGTGTTTAAATCTTCATGTCTCCATGGTCTAATAACCTCTCTGCAGCAACGATTTGCTTGGTCATAAGCCAGTTGTTTTATTAATGGCATTGCTTGTTCTGTATACCCAAAAATTCTGGCAGCTGTTTGAATAAGCCTATCTACAAATTCAGCGTAAGGTTCATTAGCTCTCTGTATTACCTTAAATAGCTGACCTTGTAAATCTCCATGTCCTTGTAAAGTCTTCCATGCCTTAACTGTGTCTGAAGCAATTTGTGCATATATAGCAGGATCATATTCAATTTGTTGCTGTTGACCCTCATAAGGTCCTTTTCCTAACAACATATCTAGATTTCTTTGAGGGTAACTGGCTGCTGAATTTCGCCTAGCTGTCTCCATGCAAAATTCCTCATTGGCAACCTTCCATAACAAATATTGTCCTCCATTTAGCACAGATTTACACATGCTAGCCCAATCTGCTGGCATCATGTCCAAGTTGGTAATGGATTTGACCATGCTTACCATGAAGGGTGCTTGGGGACCATAGGTTGTTACAGCCTCCTTTAACTGCTTCACTGTTTTGAAATCTAAAGCACGGTGAATTCGCTGCCCTCCTGTCTGCTCAAGTACACCACATGCTAATCTTTGAGGTCCTGTCTCAGGATCCCATCTATCAACTACGGGGTTTGAGGGCCACTCAGCTGTCTCCATAGGTGGAGCTGTTGGTTGAATTACGCCCTCTGGTGATAGAACAGAGTTAGTAGCAGCCTCCTGTTGTAGCCTTTTTCCTAATAGCACCTTTTCCTTTAAATTTTCTTCCTCTGTCTGACTAGCTCGAGAGACCTTCTCTTTTGCTTGATCTAAAATGTCTTTCTCCATGGTCTGAACCTCTAACAATTTACTTAACACTCTTTCAGTTTGTTTTTTACTAATTTCTAATCTACTATAAAGATAACGCAACCCAATAAGATAACACAAAACAAAACCAAAACTGAATGAAACAAAAACGGAATAAAAAATCGTTGTATCAATTTTCTCTTCCTCAGGGCCAACAAACTTCAGACCTTGAGCCAACCATTTTTCCCAGTTTGCCTGAGAAATTTCTAGGGATATGCAGCTTGAAACAAAAACAAAATAAATCAAAACAAGAACACATTGTTTTTTGAAATGGTCACCCATTCTCTCGCCTTCTTCAGGGGCGAGCAATTTCACTTACCTCCAAGCTTTAGACATTCCCCACACGGACCACCAAATGCCAAAGTCTGGCTGGGCACAAAATCACGAGCCACTCACAGCCTTGTAGATTCAAACAGCAATTCTTTATTCCTGAACTGTCACCGGCACTCTACACAAACGTTCTGGGGAAAATCCACACCTC
Source organism: Marmota flaviventris (assembly GCF_047511675.1). Taxonomy (NCBI): domain Eukaryota; kingdom Metazoa; phylum Chordata; class Mammalia; order Rodentia; family Sciuridae; genus Marmota; species Marmota flaviventris. The sequence continues at coordinate 8,867,400 of NC_092506.1, read as the reverse complement.
CACTCGGCTCTGCATCCCAAAATACTCTCTGAATCCCGCGAGAACTCAATGGGAACTCAAGGAGCGGGTGGGTGCCTGAGGCAGCAGGATACGCCCTATTCCCAACAGGGTCCACCTTAAACCTGGAACCGCCCTAAACCCAAGGAGTGGGTGCTTGAGGCAGCAGGATACTCTCTATTCCCAGCAGGATACACCCTAAACCTGGACCCACCCTAATCCAGCAGGATCCTCCCTAAGCCTGGATCCACCCTGGTCCTTGAGCAGGGTCACCTTTCTCAAACATTCATGCAATGTCACTGCAAATGACCTGGGTCCAAGGCAAGCCCATTTCCACAATGGAGAGTCCTCCCTCTAAGTAACATTGGGTAGGCTGACAAAGAAATTGCCATGCTTCATTCCTACTTGGCAATGGCTCTCAGCAAATTGTGTCATGTATGTACACAAATATGTCACAATGAAACCCCACTGCATGTATAATTATAATGGACTAATGAGTCCTCAAAATAATAAAATTATAATAAACTATTGTTTTTCTACTAAAAAATATAGTTGGCAAAGTGTCACATCATGCACTTTAAACAAATAAATCTTAGCAAATGAGTACTAGAAGATCACCTCCTCAACTTATTAAAGGCCACCTACAAAAACCTAAAGCTAACTGTAAGTAACTGAAAAAATTAAATTCTTAGACATACATCTAACACCACATATATGCTGAAAACTAAAAATTCTGACTGAAAAAAAGACTGGGGCTGCAGCAATGTACTTATTAAACTTCCATCAACACCCAATGGGATTTATTCTGGGAACTTTAAGGTAGGATAACATTAGAGAGTCTTGTCAATTTTTTATCTGTGCATATTAATGGTACAGGATAACGGATTTCATTGTGGTCTAATCATACACACATATAACACGACTTGGTCAATTTCACTCCCCAGTTCCTCTCCTGACCCTCTCTTCCTCCGTCCTCTACCCTCAAGATTGCCCTTCTACTTTCCTTCTTCCCCCTCCTCCCTTCACATATGAGTGAAAACCTGATACATTTCCGAGCTTGACTTATTTTGTCAACTTGATGTCTCCAGTTCTATCCATTTTCCTACAAATGGCATAATTTTGTTCTTTGTGGGAGAATAATACTCCATTGGGTATAGACACCATATTTTATCATTTATCCATTGACCTTGGCTGACTCCTTGACTTGGCTGTTGTGAATTGTGCAGTGATAAACGCAGGTATGCAGGTATCTCTAGAGTGTGTTGACTTTAATTCCTTCAAGGGTTCCACACCCAGGAGTGGAACAGCTGGATCTCCTGGTAGTTCTAGTTTTTTGAGGAAACTATACCGATTGCCTTAGTGGCTATACTAATGTACACCGACAGTGCATAAGGAATCCTTTTTCCTCACACCCTCACCAGCTGTCTAATACTATCAGAATTCTTGATGACTGATTGCCGTTCTCACAGGGTCAGGCAATTGGAATCTTGATTTGCGTGGATCTTATGGCTAAAGGGGGTGGACTTTTTTTTTCCTATAATTGTTGGGGTTTTGTATTTTTTTTTTTTTTTTTTTGGAAATGTCTGTTCAGTTCATCTGCCTGTGTATTGAACTGGTTACTAACATTTTTTTCTTTTTTGAGTCTTTGGGGTTCATTATATTCTCTGGATAGCAATTTTTGGTGAGAGGAGCAGCTGGCAGAGTCCTGCTCCCATCCCACCCCTATCTTTCTGTTGTACAGAAGCTGTTTAATTTGATGCATCCGGTGATGCTTGTTGGTGTTATTTCCAGACCTAGAGGAGTCCTATTCAGGAAGTGCTTGCCGGCACCTGTATGCTGGAGCATTTCTCCTGTGTTTTCCTCTAGCAGTCACAAGCTTCTGGTCTTCCATCTACATCTTTGATCCTCTTAATATGCTTCATCTCATTAACATATTGTAATGCTAATTTGAATTGTCAACTTGAATGGATTAATAGATGCTGATGATTAAGAGCCTTCTGGACGTGTCAGTGAGGGCGTATCCAGGAATGATTGGCGTGTGGGATAGTGAACTAAATGGAGACCCTCCCTAAGAGAGGGCAGTGTGGTGATTAAGATGGTGGCTTGGATGAATGAAATTTAGAAGAACAAGGAAGCAGCAACAGATGCAAGCTCTATTCTTGACCAGGTTCTTGATTGCTGCTGTAATTGCCTGAGGATATCAGACTCTTCCAAAGCAGACTGTGCCAGTGATTTTCCAGGAAGTGTCCAGAAGCCTTCAGTCTCGAGTAGCATAGCCCCGTTGATCCCTCTTGTTCTGGGGTTTGCACAGCTACTGGTTCTCCCAACTCCCTGGCCTGCAGACGGCCATTGTAGACTATCCACCTTCTGGTCAGGTAAGCCAACCTACTAAGTCCCCTTTAGAATCCTAATTCCTGTTGATTCTGTTCCTCTAGAGAATCCTGACGAATACACACATCAAAGAAGAGAAACTAAATTTGCTATATCAACAAATGCTGAAGATATCCAGTAAAACCTGACAGTCATTCATGATTTTTTAAAAATGGGGGGGGGGGATCTTCTAGTGAATTGAAAAAAGCCAAAAAAAATTTTTTGTCCTAAAACTTTTTTCTATCCCCAGACTACCATAATCACCATATTTAATGGTGAAATATTAGTAACATTTCTCTAAATTCAAGGATAGGTCAAGGATGCCGGCTAACAGGCCTGTATTCAACAGTGGTCAGGACATCCTGGCCAATGTAGGGCATTTAGGAAAGGAGTGGGGAGGGTAGACTGAGTTGGGGGGAGGATATGATTAAAAGGAAGAAATCAGAAATCAAATTATTTTTTGAAAGTGGTATGGTTGTCTTTTTGAAGTACTAAAAGAATCCAGCCACTTTGCTAGAAACAAGATAATTATTCATAAATCAGGTACATTTGTGTACCAGCATCATTTTAATGTTGCTTTTTTTTTAGTTGTTGATGGACATTGTTAAGCTCATTAAGCTCAAATTCAGAACCCCCAAAAGACCACCAGAGACCAAGATCGATGTAAACAGAAAAGAGGTGTTTATTGCGAGCTAGCTCGGTCCTCCACACACACACACACAGCAACTGGTGATGCTGAGAGGCCCTGAGCCCAGGGTTTGCAGCAGTTTTATACATTCTTTGGAGAAGGCAGGGACCCCCACATACACCATAGCATCTCTTAGCAAATCATCACACACCGCGGGAAAATCAAATAACAACTCTAAAACATGATTAGCACATTCACTGGCAGGAACAAGTTGGGTAGGGGTGATTGGTTAGTACAAGAGGGGGATTCATTTGAACTGATTGGTTTAAGCCATGAGGGGTGTTCATGCTGAACTACATGGTTTCCCAACACGTTATCAACCACCATAAACTACTGGGAGGGTCATCTGGCATCCCAGGTATTTCCCTGTCTCATGCTGATTGGTGGCTGATAGGGGGTTGCTATGAATCCCCACCTAGCCTGAGTCAAGGACACCTGGCACAGCAGATCTCTCCTGTTATTTGTAGATAAACAACTTAGCGGGGTGGGAATGTGCCTAGGAGTGCTCTGTGGGTCTTTCCAAGGACAAAGGCCATGTCCCTTCTTTGGACAGGCTTTGCTCTGAGGTAGAGGCTGGTTTTTCACACAATGCCTTTATTTTATTTATTTATTTTATGTGGTGCTGAGGAGCGAACCCAATGCCTCACATGTGCTAGGCAAGTGCTCTACCACTGAGCTACAGCTCAAACCCAACCAAGTATACTTTTTAAAAAGAAAAAAATATATATGAATATAGAAGGGAAAGGGAACAGAGGAAGGGAGGGGAGGAGGGAAAGGGGAAGTCCTGGGGATGGAGTAGAGCAATTTATGTTCTGTGTTGTTGTAGGGACAAATGAGGCAAGGCACCAAAGACAGCAGGAAACAGTTTTATTTGGCTACAGCCAGATTCAGAGGGTACAGCCTTTGCTGTAATCAATCAATCCCTTGAACCTCAAGTTCAGGGAACTTCAGGGTTTTATACCCAGTGTGTAAGGGGAGGGGCTCAGAAGTTCACAGTCTGCAGAAGTTCACATAAAAGCAGCTTTTTCTTTCACTGTTTTGGGCAAGTTAACTCTTCAAGGACAACACCTGAGAAGGGGAGAGCTTCTTCTCCCCTTTCTTTCCTCCCCCTGCCAGCTGTTACCATGGAGCCCAATTGGTAACTTATCTTAAAAATGTAGACATCTCTGTGAAGCCCAGCCCAAGGCCAGAGGCCTTGTTTGCACATTTCTTCAAAGTACTATGCTGGATACGTTTGTGAAAACTAGTAAGGGGGTGTCCAGCACCTGGAGTGCTGGTATCTTCTCAGCCAGTGGCCAAGTAAACAGGGTGGCACGAAAATAGGAAGTTTATCTACATTGGACTCTTTTGCTGACAGTCCTAAAATTAGCCATGGTGAAGAGGGCTTTTCTGTGGAGAAAGGGGGCGCCACTTCAGTGATTCTATGATCATGTCAGAATGCACCCTGAGATTCTGAATAACTATAAAGCACTAATAGTAAGCTATAAAGGGCCTGAGCATGAATATAATTACTATTGTGCCAGGTGCTGTTAAAAAAATTAAATACATAAAACTTAATTGATACATATAAAAGATGACCTCAATAAATTGGCAGAGGCACTATGTTTATGGTTGACACAAAACAATGTAGAGATGCATGTCCCCTGCCCCAAAAGTCCACACAGTCAATTCAATTCCAACCAAACCAAACCAAACAAAAAACTATATTGGTGGAAACTGAAAGGTTTATTCCAAAAATTCTGGTGGAGAATTAAAAGGTCAAAAACAGCTAAGAACATCTGGAAGGCCTATGGTGTTGTAAGGCTTACTTTAAGGGGATGAGGACCCAGGACGGGCTCTGTGCCCAGCTCAACAGGCTGGGTGGGGCTGAGCTGCCTGCTCCCTGCTTTGCTTGGGCCTGGGGATCTGCCTGCACCTGGCTCTTCCACCCTGCCGCAGTCTGGCTGGGCACAAAATAACCGAGCCACCACACCGCCTTGTAGATTCAAACAGTAACTCTTTATTCCTCGAACTCTCACCCGCACTCTACACTCGCGTTCTGGGAAAATCCACACCTCCACCAGGCTCTGCATCCCCAAATACTCTCTGAATCCCGCAAAAACTCACCGGGAACTCCAGGAGCAGGAGGGCGCCTGAGGCAGCAGGATACGCCCTATTCCCAGCAGGGTCCACCTTAAACCTGGACCCACCCTAATCAAGCAGGATCCTCCCTAAACCCGGATCCACCCTGGTCCTTGAGCAGGGTCACCTTTCTCAAACATTCATGCAATGTCACTGCAAGTGACCTGGGTCCAAGGCAAGCCCATTTCCACAATGGAGAGTCCTCGCTCTAAGCAACATTGGGTAGGCTGACAAGGAAATTGCCATGCGTCATTCCTACTTGGCAATGGCTCTCAGCACCACCCCTTTATCTTCTCCTCTTTGACCTGGACCTTATCCAGAAACCTGTGCCTCAGTTTCTAGGTGGCCACTTGTCAGTTATCTTTCTCATTGATTTCAAGTTTTACAGGACTATAATCAGGGCATATTTGCTATGGAATCTCTGCTCTGGGGAATGTACTAAGATTTTTCCTGGTCAGCCTTGGAAAGTGGATACAGGGCAGGATATTGAGAGCATTGCTCTCTGTGTGTAGGGTACCAAGTCTTAAAAGTACTTATTCACCTCAGCTGTTTGATTATATGACTCAAATTCTCTATATCCTTCCTTTTTTTTCCCTGTTCTATTTAATCTGCAAAATACAGTCACGTGTCACTTAATGATGAGGACAAGCTCCGAGAAATGCATGGTTTGCAATTCTGTCATCGTGGGAACACCACAGAGTGTCCTCCACAAACCCAGATGGTCCAGCACAACGTGCACAGCCTGGGAGACAATCTCGTGGGACCTCCGTGGATTGTGCACCCAGGTGACTGACATGTGCTCCTGTGGCACGTGACTGTACTCAGGAGCTATGGCACCTTGTGGCTAACTGGCAGACATGGGGTTCTCTCCCTTTCTGGGCTGGTTGTCAGCGTGATTCTCTGAAGTGTGGCCCTGTGACTTACTTTGGCCAAAATCATGAGCAGCTGTGCCGCGTGTCACTGTGGATGAAGGCTCTGTGAGCCCATGCAGTGGGAGAGTAGATGGTGTGCGTCAATCCTGGGCCTGGGCTTATGAAATCAGGGCGTCTTGTCTCTCCTTGGCTTTGCAGTGGCTGAAACCTAGACAGGGCAGCAGCAGAGCTCCAACCACAGACCAATGCCTGTGCCCTGGGCATGGCAGAGTGATGTCGAAGACAAGGCCTGGAACTTCCAGGGGAGGAGGGGCCACTTCCCCAAAACCTCTAGATAAGAGTGAAAACAATGTCTGAATTCTTTAAAGTGTGTGTTTTAGTCCTCGTGTTAGGCCACAGAACCTGTCCGCCTGAGTGGACTCTAGGCCCTGAAGGAAGATGGAGCCCAATCCGGGCCCCTGGTGTAGGAGCAGAGTTGGGGCCACCTTTACACCCAGTGCCTCCTCTACTGTAGGCCCAGCTCCCCTGCAGAGTTAGGCTTGTGACCCGGAAGTGAGCCAGGCCTGACATGATGGTGACAGGAGGACAGTTTAATGAAGGCAGCAGAGTGGGGCCCCACCAAAGGCCCTGGGAGTGGACTGGCCATCCTCTCTCTGGCCGGGGTCCCTTTGGAATCCTCCTTAGTAATGGACACAGTAGAGTTGGATGCTTCCACTAATGCGGACCTCCCGCAGCCTCTCCAGGGTCTGCTGGTCCAGGTTGGTGGAACCCAGCGGCTGTCCATTGAGTGCCAGCTTCAGCCCTCCCTCCTGGCACAGGAGCAGCACCTGGTGAGGAGGGCCTGAGTGGGTGTGGGACTCCAGGCAGACCCTCCCTTCCTGCCTGCCGTGCTGCCCATCAAGACCCTCTTCCCTTAGAGGAAGGCCTAGATTGTCACCAGTGCACTGTGGCCTTCCACAGAGCTCTTAACTGACCCTGGGCCTAGTTGGCCTTCTACAACTGGGCTTGCTTCATGAAGCGGTTTTCCACTCTGGCCGCATGTTGGAATCATCAGGGGAGCTTTTGAACAAAAGGATGCTGGGCCCCACCTGCATTCATTATGCCAGAGTTTCTGGGCACAGGAACCTCGGCATCAGCGTGGAGGGCTGAGGGCCAATGCCTAGATATACCCTCTGCTGGGCCAGCCTGGCTTCCTGGCCCCATGACATCTACCCTGCCAGGAGGTGCCCCAGTCTCCGACCACTTTGGGAATTCAGCTGTGGTCTCCCTCCTGGAGGGAAGTGGCTGCTAGGATCAGACACACCTCGAAGAACCGCTGGGGGTAAAAAAGGAAGGGGGCTGAGATGAGCTTCTTAAATCCCCAGGGTGAGACCCAGGCCAGCGTTCTGTCTGTGAAGGATGCCCTGAGCATCACAGGAGTGCGGGTGGCCTCATCCCTCAGGCTCAGAGTGAACCTGCAGGAAAGGCCAGAGAAGGGGATTGGCCTCCATTGCCTCCACTGCACACCCTGAGGGAGCAGCAGGGCTGTGGGAAGATGCTTCAGAATCCAGGGCTGGGCTCCTCCCACAGGCTCAGGGCTGGATCCTAGGACCCACCACAGCTTAGAGGAGTGGAAAGAACAGGAGGCTTAGACCTGAGTTTGGATCCCCGGGTTGCTGTCTACTGACTGGAGGTCAGGGGAGTTTCCTGGCCTAAGCCTCAATTCCTTCTCCTGAAAATGGGTGATCATGATGATAACAATAGTAGCTAACCTTTACTGTGTGTTTAATTCTGTGTCAAGTGTTGTCTTCAATATTTGCAAGCTGCCTAGTGGTTAGAGCCAAGCTGGGGCAGTTCCACCTTAACCCTGCTGCTTTCTAGTCCTGTGATCGAGAGCATGTCACTTAATGACTCTGTGCTGGCTTACGGAAATTTAGGGATGATAACAGTGCTGTGTCTGTTTTCTGGGGTTGTTGTTAGAATTAAATGAGTTAATACATGTAAAGTGTTACTTAGAACAGTGCCTGGCACATAGTACTGAAATGATACCTTTCATTTGAAACTATTATTACATAATACAAAATTTACCTCTAAAGGACAGACAGACACACACACACACACACAGAAAACAAGTAGGAACCCAAAAGGTAATATACCTGAAGACTAGCAAGTCCCTGGAGCACAGTAGGGGTCTTACAGGAGCCAGGTTTTGCCTTTGCCTTAATCCTCACAAACGGCCTGAGCTGAGAGGTTTATGAGCCCACTTCAGTGGTGAGGACAGCAAGCGAGGGGACTGGCTGCTTTACTATGAACAACGGTGCAGCCTCAGACTGCGACGTGAACCAGGATTCATGACTCCAGATTTTGGGGGGCTGGTCTTTCTATGCCTGACATCTTCCTCTCAATAGCACCCCCAGACTCTGTTCCATGACTTCTGAAGGGACCCTCTTTGAAACACCAGCCCTGCAGCTGCTGTGGGCTGGATCCCAGCAGAAGCAGTTGAGAGCAAGAGACAGGATGCAGGGGGGTGGGGGGCAGTCCTAGAAGCCTCCTGGGGAGGGCCCCTGGGATTTCCATGGATCCCCACCAGGAAAAGGCCGCACGTGTTTCCAGCTTTGGAGAGGAGAAGGCAAGGGCTTAGTGTTGGGAAGGAGCCTGGAGGCAAGGTGCTAAAGGATGCCCAGGGGCGCAGCTGGAGGGCCTGGAGGAAGGTTCTGTGGGGCACAGTACTCTCCAATTTCAAATTCACTCCATATTGAAAAATAGACTTTATGTAAAAGAGGGTTTTCAACTTCTCTTTAGAACTCACCAGAGGATCTGGCGTGACTGGGCCCGTGGAAATATTCTTCCCACTTCACACCCTTCCCACTCTGGTCCTCCCTACTCATGTGGTCAGTCTGACCTCTAAGGACATGTGCATTCACGGCCATTGGGAAATGGCATTCAGGTTATTTGCTGTGTCACTAATAACAATGACATGATCTGGAGAAGGATATGAACCTGGCCACATGCTTCAAGGTCTGGGGAGGGAGGTGTGGTCCTGATCTTGGAGCACCTTATCATTTCCCATCACCTTGACATTAACATTCTCCTTTATCTGATAAGGAAACTCAGAGGTGCAGTGACATTCCCAAGCACACACAGTTTACAAGAGTCACTCCTGGCTCTGCAAGGCCTTGCTACCCATGATGTGCTTCATGCCAGCTTCGTAAGTGTGACCAGGAGCACTGAGGGCAGGGTGCAGCACCATCAGCAAGTTAAAAATAAATGAAAATGAAGCCGAGAGTGGAGAGGATGGTGCCCCCACTCCCCTCCTCTGCTTCCCACACTGTGGAGCACTTACCGCGGGTCAGGTACTATTTTAAGAACCAACCTGAGATCAGTTTTATTATTACCCCCTTTACAAATAAGGAAACTGAGGCATGGAGAGGAAAAGTCACTGCCCTAAGTTTGCACAGGTAGTAAGAGTGCTGGCAGTCTGGTTTCCCAAAGCTATAACATCCAATACCTTTCTTCCAGGTAGGCAGGCAGGCCCTTGTCTATTTAGATTTGAGCAGACTGTCAGGACTTGATCGCCCCCTGGATGACAAGCAAGGAAGTGCAAGTAATGGTCTCCCTCCTAGTCCTGGCTTCCAAGTACTAGCTAGCCCTCCTCTCTGGGGCATTCTGGCTCTTTCCTAAACCAAGCATGTGTCACTCTGGGAGGCCACCTCCTCTCTCTGGGTCTCTGTCTGTGTCTTCCCTGGGATCCAGATGTAGGGCTGGTGGCTTGACCAGAGGCACCAGGAGGGAAGATGTTACTGCAAGTGGGGCTGCTGGCCCCAGCCTGACCTTCGTAAGCTCTGTGACCTTGGGCATCTTACCTGCTGCTCCTCCGCCTTCCCATCTGTAAGAAGGGGTGACATGGCAGTGCTGAGAGGTTAAAGGAGATGATGCTTGGTTGGATACTTACTCCTTTGGCTCTTGCAAGACCAGTCCCCGAACTATGATGACCTGCCCCGGCCAGAGGCCCTGAGGAAGAGCACGTGAGCAGGGCACCTGCTGAAGGAACAAGGGGATGGCTGTGAAGGCTCTGGAAGGGTCTCCTGCCTCTAGGAACACCTGTGAGGGCTACTGTCAGGGGCCAAGGAAGCGCACGGGGACAGGCGAGTTTCTGCCATGGGCTTGCAGCAGGAAGTGCAGCTCTCTTCATTACTAAACCCCTGCTGCTGGCCTGCTGAGAGCGTCCCCTGCCCCCAGACTGAGCTCAGTGCTCCAGTGTCTGAGCACCATGTGCTTCTCCCACGGCTGTGTCCTGAGCTGCAGTGGCTGAATGGAGGGCTAGGACCGGCTTGTCCCTCTGTCGAAGAGCCTGGCACTGGCCTGGCACAGAGGACATCAAATATCTTTTTGCAGAATAAATGGAGAAAAGGTCAAATGAAGGTGGAGTTTCAGCTGCAGCTGCCTGGCCCACCCACAGCCTGCAGGTTCCCATAAAGCAAGGGAAATCCTGAGACCAAGGGCATTTCCCACCACAGGGAGCTCCTCGGCCTCCTATCCAGGTGTCTTCCCAGGCCTGAGGGAGCCCAGAAGAGGCCACACCTCCAGGGGACACAAGGAAGGAGCTTCACTCACCAGCCTGGGACTCTGCAGCAGGAAGGGCTGTCAGGAAAGAAAGGGGCACAAGGAAGCCCTTGGTCATGGGCTGGGAGGGACCCTCTTGCCATTATCCTTCCACACTGGGGTTGCTTTGGGGTTGTGTCTCTCAGAGCAGCAGGTGAGCGACTGGAGCCCCAGTGGGATCCTCCTGCGTCCGGAGGCCCACCAGCTCTGGGGAAATGGGGGAGAACTGGCCAGTGGGTCAGTCATCCCACACCTTGACCAACTTCTGTCACACAAGGCCAACCCAGCCACCTCTCAGGGTCACTCTGAGGATTGAAAGCTCCAAGCAAAAGTCATCTCCCAGTGGGAATTATGGATCCTGGCCCTTCCTGCCAGCCGCCCATCCCCCCCTCTCCCTAAGCTGGCCCTGGAGAAGGGTTGGGAGAGCCACATCCATGCTGTCCTTGGGCTGACAGGAGCCAGTCCTATCCATGACAACCACAGCAGGAGGGGGGCCAGCTAGGCTCAGTGTAGCTGCAGGTCATGCAGGGGGAGGAGGAGGCTGACCCCATGAGTCTTGACCAACCACAAGGCCAACCTTGCCCCCAGAGACTCACGTATCCAGTGGGATACTCTCTGCTGCCCTCCACAAATGGCTGTCCAGAAAGAGAGGAAAACAATTCTTAAGGCCACCACAAGCCCAGGAGCCACTCATCTGGCCCCCACCTGCCCTGCCCTGCTTCCCACACAGCTCCTCAGTGGCTCCTGAATCTGGTGTGTTGAACCTACCAATTCTAGGCCACCAAAGACTTCCTCAATGAGACTCTCTGGTGACAGGTCACAAAGATCTGCGTTTTTAATAAATCCATCGGGAGAGAATGACAGAGCAGGCAAGCTCAGCCTGTTTGGGCCCCACATGCCGGTTCTTTCCTTCTGTCCTTAGCTCCTAGTATAAACCAGACCCCACAGCCAGCATGGACTCGTGCCACCAGCTCCTGGCCTCCCTTTCTACTGTCACCTTCTCCTGCACCTCCCTCACATAGGACACCTCTATGGGTCCCCTCCCCCTGGGCTATTTCTGACCTACAGGCCTCCTCTGTCTGCTGCTCTGGGGTAAGTGAGAGGGTCCCAGGTCTGCCCAGGAGTCAGAGGAAGGCAGAGACCAAGACCCCGGGCCTTGGCCCCCAGGGAACTTACACTAATATTCAGGAACCCAACGGCCTTCACCAAGATGTCACCAAATACGCCCAGGGTGTCCACCCGAGACAGTGGGAGCCGGTAGCGGTAGTGGAGAAAGTGCCTTCCGTTTACACTCACCTGGAGAGGCAGACAGCATCAGGCTCAGCAGCAGCTGAGCTAGGCTGGGCTCATAACTGTGTCCCAAGCTCTGCAGGCACCTCTACCTGGAGACTCCCTCTGTGGCTTCACACCAGCTCTGCAGCATAAGGACACTTACAGATGAGTTTAAGAGAGCTTCCAAGGTCACAAAGCTGGTAGACGGCAGAGCTGACCCCATCAGTGCCCGTCCCTGTCCCCGAAGAAGCCCCTCTCCTCTCAGCAGGCAGAGAGCATCATTGCTGTCCCCACTGACAGGGAGGACACCAAGGCTGAAGAGGCCGGTGCTGTCCTATCCTCAGTCCCTCTCGCCCTTCCCGCCTAAGCTGTCTGAAGACCCTCTCATCTTTCTGGCAGGCATCCGTCTCAGAGGCCAAAGTCTAGTGGACAAGTCCCCTCTCCCTGTCCTGTGCAGCTGCTGTAAGATGGGGGTGGATTCCATGAGTGAAGACATCAGTGGGCTTAGAGGGGCAGGGTGTAGCCCAGGGCAGAGCGCCCGCTCAGCACGCACGGGCCCTGGGTTCAGCCCCAGCACCCCCTGCCCCTCCCCTTGAAGGAAAGGCCTTGGAGTCAGCTGGCTTTGATGTGGCAGAGGGGGCCTCTCCACACCCAGGCTCCATGGATGTCCAGCAGCCTGTGGGTACAGGGAGCCTGGAACCAGGTGTGGCAGCTCCTTGGTCCTCTCCTCACAATGCCACCCACCACGGTGACAGGGGGAACTGACTGAGGGAAGGATGGGTGCAAGGAAACAAGCTCAGGACCCTCGACGCCTGTCCCTTCCATTCACCTTCACCTCCTCATTCCCGAAGAGAAAGAGGATGAGGAAGCTGGCCCCTCTCTGCAGGGCCACGCCAGGCCAGCGGGCCTCCCTTTGCCAGCGTCCACTGTGCAGGGTGTTGCAGATGACATGGGGCTTGGTGGTGTGGAAGCGAGGGTTGAAGTGGATGGCGATGTCCGGCTGGGGGTGCAGGCTGCAGCCACACTGGAAGTCCACCTGAAACCTGAGGGGGAGGGGCGGCTCTCAAAGTGCTGTCTGGTCAGAGACCCACAGAGATCCCAAAGGCAGACAGGAGCCCCCAGCTCGACGCTGCTGAAGCTGGGCTCCAGCTCCCCTGGTCCCCCCCTTACCTGTGGGCACGTAGAGGGACCACTCCCTGCAGCATGACCATCTTGCCTGCGTGCAGGCCACCAAAAATGGTTGTGACATACGGAATCACCTGAATGAGGGAAGAGACCCATGCTTGCAGGTTGGAGAAAGGCCCGAGGGACCCCATGTCCAGTGCGTGGGAGGGAAAAACAGGACAACTCCACTTCCCTACCCCAAACAGAACCTGTCCTTACAGGAAAAAGCCCTTCCCTCTGAAATCCTCCGCCAACTGCCTGTCATGGATGAGTCTAAGCTACATCACACTGGGGACGCCCCTTCAGTTCCCTTGCAGCCAGCTAGCTGTCCCTAGCTCTTAGGACACAACAGGCTGCTGTGTCCTCAGTGAGACTTGTCATTCACTCAGTGCCACCTGGTGCCCAGAGCCTGGTACTGAAGTTTCTTGGGACAGTTTAATGGCCAGAGAGGGAACTGGAGGCAGAAAGAATGGCAAGTTGGAGCTGAGAGCTGACCCTATGTGGAGCCCTGAAGGGGACCTAACAGTGGCCCTGCTGCCCTCCTGGTCCCTTTCTCCTGGCCTTCCTCCCACCCCGCACACTCTCCCAACCCCCTGCCTCTCCTGGCTGTTCCTCCGCCCTCCCTCCACCCTGATGCCTTCTCCAAGCATCGTCCTCTTGGTGCCTGAGTTATTCCTTCCCTCCCCTGTCCTCCCAGGGCACTTTGTCCACAGGGCTGCCTTGGCCCTTGGGCCCTGGTGCAGCGGGTCTGGCTGGCTGCTTTCCCTGGGAGGCCACAAGCCCCTCCAGGGCTGAAGCCTGCTCTTTCCCTTGTTGGGCTCAGGCCCAGCCCAGCACAGCGAGGTCTCTGCAGAGCTGTTTGCAGAAGGAGTGTGAATAGCAGAACAGGGCAGCATCCCCAGGGCGCCTTCATGCACTGCTGCCAACTCCCAGCAGTGCACAGAAGCCCAAACCAGCCAGAAAGAGCTGAGTCCCCAGCGCTGCCTCCTGGTGACAGGCTCCAGCCTGGGAAGCAAGTAGCCCTGGGGCCCTGTGCAGCTGCTTCAGCCCATTATTCAGGCTCCTGGGAGGAGCCCAGGGCCCCCTCCCGTCATCATGCCCCTGGCCACCCACAGCTTAGCAGGGCTTCAAGTTCAGTGGTTTCCACTTCCCAGGCCCAGGCAGGGTGTGTAATTAACTGAGCTGCCCTTGGGAGGAGAGGGCCAATTAAGGGAAAGTGATAATTAGTGCTTGTCCCCTGGGGGGTGGGGGGCAGCCTTCTCTAAGCATTGCCTGGCTTCAAGTTCTCATGAACAGGAGGAGGAGGAGAGGGATCCCCCACCCCCATCTCCGACTGGGAGGTTCCCCTGGAACTGTCCCTTCCAGGCTGGAGTGAGGCTACCCTTCCTACTAATCAGCGTCCCCTTCAAAGATCACCCACTCCCCATTCCTGCTGGCCTCCCACCCCAGTAGGGCGCAGCCTCGGTTCCCAGGCTTCACCAAGTTAAAATGTCCATCAGTCACTCACATTCAATTAGCTGCTCAGCCACTGTGCTAAACTCGAGAGCCTTCCAGAACCCTGGGCAGGTCCTGGGGAAGCTGGGCCCAAGACTGAGGTCCTCTCACCCCCCCCCCCCCAAGCAGGAGGAGTCCGCCCAGGAGAAAGGGAGGACCCCTGAGACCTGGGAAGTCCCAGGTGAGGGCAGCTGCTCACCGGGTGGAAGACTGGCGGCTGCAGGATGAAGCAGTCAGGAATCGGGTCCAGGTTTTCCCCAGGTGACATGAGGGGCGGGGCCACTCCTTTTGGGGCTTCGGATCCTGATTCCAGGAGCCCTGCTCCCCTGGATGGGCTCACCTTCCCCTTCCAGGTCCTCAGCGTCCTGGTGTTACCGCTGTTGACCGGTGACGAGTTCTTGCTTCCCCAATGTTGAAGAATAACACCAAAGAAGCACGCCGAGGCAAGGTCAGAGTAGAAATTAGAAGTTTATTAAAGGACAGCAGAAAAGACTTCTCCCGGAGGAAGAAGGGGACCCAAGAGGTGGAATCCGTGGAAGGGATGTTGTCTCCCCTTTTTATAGTTCTTTCAGTGATGGAATGTAGGTGGGAAGGACCGAGGGGTGGGACACAGGTGGGCCAAAGAAGTAATCTGGTCAGGAAGGACTTCTGAGTCAGCACCTTTTTGCTGGGGGCTGTTCATTGACATTTCTTTGAGGTGGACTTTGGCCTAGGGCCTTTTCAGGACTTCATTAACATTCCATGAGTTGTCCTGTGTTTTCCCTGAGTCATTCTCCGCACGGCCTCCATTTTAGATTTCACTCGGCATTAGACCCGATTTACCTAACTACACTGACTACCTAACTTTAAATCTGGCTTCATTCCCCCCTCTAAGTTGGGAACTCCTTACTGCTGTAAGGAAGGGGGGCGAAGAGAATCTCTCTGGCTTCTTCAGGCTGAAAAGGGACGATGTGGGGCAAGCAGTTTGGAGTCCCCTTTAAATCAAATCGGGTCTATCGAGTGGTCCATGATAAAAGTCCAATTGAGAAGTAATAGGCTGGAGGGCCATTTGAGTGTGGATGGTCTATAAGAGAAACAAGAATTCATTAGTACTGGAACCATATTGATGCAGCAATAAACGCCATAGCACAGGAATATGCCAATGAGTATGATGGCAAAGACAAAGACTAACAATGTTTTCCACCAGGAAGTACCAAGAACTAGGAGCTAAGATATTGTTTCCATGACAAAGTTGCTGAGGACATGGCTTCTATCTGAGCATGTAAATCTTTAAGGACATTTGTCACATTGCCAGAAATGTCAGGGATGTAAACACAACATTTAACTTTTAGGGTTACAGACGTTCTTTCCCTTAAGATATAGTTTAATAATTTAATGTCATCTGATCTTGCAAAATCCTTTTACTAGTATGACCTCTGTGTCTAATAGAGAAATCTTTAATTCTGTTACTTAGGGCTGGATAACCATACTTGCAAACACTAAGCCTACCTGTGTAGGTTAGAAATAAAGGCCTTAAACTAAAAACTACTCTGGCAGTTCCTTTTGATAGTTATCAGGCATTCCTGTCTGAGAATCTCTTTTGCAGCCTCCAGTTTACTTATTTTTGGAAGTTACATTTAACTATTATTATTATTTTAAATGCCCAGGAACAGCTGTACTTTGGCTTTGACTGTCTTTGCTAAGTGTTTAAGATGAAGCAAGTCAAACTGACTTTTGTTTTTATCTATTGTTAACAGTCAGCTGAGCTTCCCTGGGAGTCCTCGGGGAACTTCACAGCAGCTTCTCAGTTCTGCTAGTGCCATTGCGCTAGGATGGGTCCAGGCCTTGCTTGACCATGTGGCTTCCCTTGGAAGCATCAGGGATGTCTCCCTTTTCTGATGACCCTCCTCTTTCACAGCAAATGCACTGATTGGCTTTCTGTCCTCCACTGGTCTCATTAATCTCCCTGATCGGGAGGTTATGTGGCCTAGAGTTGCAAAGCTCTTTGGAGAAGTCCCCTATTCCCTGATTCAGACTGACTTAGAGGGCAAGAGCCAAATATTGGTTTTCTTGGCCCTTTTAATTTAACTTTAATTTTAAAACTTAATCTTAAACATCCAGCAAATAAGTTTCAACAGCCTTATACTAAGAGTACTGGGCTTTAATGTCTATCTCTCTCTCCTGTAGGTGATAACTCCTTATCTTATGTTGACTCAGGTTGTGTGTTCTTAAAGCAGTACCTCCTTAAAACATTAACAGGCAATCCTTAAACCATCTATAAGCAAACTACAAAATAAAATTATCAAGAGTAAAAACATATTTAGCTCATATAATAGCTACCTTGAATTCTGGCAGGGTTATACGTTATAATCCCTTGTTTGAGATCCTGGTAATCATGACAAAAACCAACTTTTGGACACAACTTTAACTGTACTGAAATCTGGCCTACTTCTTTCATAGTCACTTTCACATGTAGTGAGATGGACAGAGCCTTATCTCAAGTAAGGCAGGGCTCTTCATAAATCTTAAGTACTGTAGTTCTGAAACTGATCACTGATCTTTGCTTTTCAAACATCATTTTACAAAGCCTACATAAATTGTTGCTCAAGTTCACATGAATATTAGCTAACACAATATAATATCACACCTAAAACATGAATTAAAGAAAAGCTGAAAGCTTTTAACCTTTTGTAGAAAAGTAGTAATGTACTTTTGTGTTTTGTAATAAAACCTTCACACAGATTAGGCTCTCATTAACTTAAAAATACATTTAAATTGTATCTCAGTGTAAAGTTCTATCTTATTGATAGCAAGTCAAGTTATAGAACACAAATGATATAAATAAATCTCCAACATGTTTTTCTTTTTAAGCCTAAAATTACCATACAACTTTAGAACACCAGCTTGATATAATGCTCTTTCTAAAGCTTCTACCTTACAGACTTGTATACCTGGAAGATATGGACACATTAACACCACAATTACATTGATGTTTTTATATTAACCAAGTTTAGCTTTTAAAGAAATAACATAGCACAGTTCTCTAAAACAACAGCACTTGTTTGACCAGCTGTTTAATTTCTTTAAGATTACTTGCTCAAAAACTTACACTTATAAGCAACTTACACAGACCTTTTTATATCATTTACTTAAGCCCTCTTAATCATATAGACTCTTATCCAGAAACACATTTTCCCTCTATTAAATCCATATCTAGAACCTTCTAGTTTCTCTTTTTTATCTGTTAACCTCCTTCTGTTCACATTTTGAAACAATACTTGTAAATTTTTGAATTTAAGCAGATTTAACATTTTATTAGGGCCTTTTTGAACATCTAGAAAAACTTATAAGCTTAATTTTAAAGACATCTTTACTTTCATCTGTTTACCCAATTTAAATTGAACCATTTGAATCACGTGAATCAAAGATATTTGGATCCATTTTTAAATTTTTTATGAGCGCTCCTCATCTGTCAATTGTCATATCACTGCATGATATATGGACATACACACATAGACATACCAACATACAACATGTAACACAAGTGTAACACAACACAATAGTAAAGGCCTTGTAGCTTTCTCAGGTGAAATCTCATTGCAATGTTTAAAAAAAACTCCAGTTGATCAAAAATAGAACTTATCAGAACATTAACTTGTCTGTAGGATCAAAATCACGAGCTCAAAAAAATACAGAATCTAAGAAAAAAGCAAAAGTCCTAGAAAAAATTGACCGGCCAGTAATTAGTAAATGCCATACAACTTACTCTTTGGTTTAATCTAGTTTGAGTTCCCATAAAAAGACACTTTACTCTTTTTTTCTTGGGCCTCAGATCTGTCTCATACCGAGTGCTCTAGGCTTCTTCTATTTGCATATCAACTTAAGTCCTGGCTGAGGTCTGGAAGGAACTGGGAAAACTGGAATTCTGAGCAGAAACCTCATGTCTAAGGCATTTTAACCATAAGGCACAATTTTCAGGTTTGGATGTTGAAAATTATGATACAAGTTTAAGATACAATTTACAAAATTTCATACCTTTACATTTTCCTACACGAGAAAAACTTGCTCACACAAAACTGAAAATAGGATCTCTACCATCAGAAGAAATTTCTTTAGGATCATTAAGTCACTTCCTTTTAAGTTACATTAAATCACCTGAAAAAAATCTTAAAATAGAACCACACACTACCATGTATATCCAAAATTAAGCTTTTAAACATTTCCAAGACTGTTGCTATTCAATGTTATTTCAATAAGCCAGACCAACGTTCCAATTCAACATTTTTCCTAAATCTTACACACTGAGGGGAACAGATACCATATCATAATTTACTATCCTTGCCCAAGTTAATGCACTGGTACACCTAGTGAAATCTTCTCAGGCTACCCAGTTCAAAATAAAACTAAATGATTGGGAGTTACTTGCCAACTTGGAAGTAGAATTCTTTTAATTTTCTATCCTAAGTATTTAAGTTCTCTGGCATGAATTATCTGAAATCAAACTAAACAATTACCTAACCCCAACTTTTAACTGCAAGATTATGCAATGCTTCAAACTCATTTAGATACCAGATTGTTACAATAAAAAAAATCATCTTTTAGACACACATTTAGCCAAGATCATCCCCAAGAAACAATCTATAATAATCTTTAAAATAGAGAGACCAGATAAGAGAAAAATCTCTCCAGGTTTTTTACTTCCATTTAATTATGACTCCTATCAGTGGCACCATAGATTTCCCCATAAGTGGACCAGATGTTTTCACAGAGGTGTAAAATCAAGGGTCTCAGTGTGACTGACTTTACTGCATTCAGTGTCCCTTCTTTTTAAGTGGACAGAGATGGAGCAATCCTTACAGTGCAGGGAAAAATGAGGAAATTCCCCAAAGCGAAAATGGCTCTGGCAGCTGCTGGGAATCCTCAGTTTCCCTTTTACTTACAGAATTAGCTCCTTTGGATAGATCCAATCCCAGGCAATCTGGCATATCTCCTAACTTTCCAGGAGAGTCAGTTTTTATCTGCCTTAGGTCTTGAAGGGGGAAGGGGTTATGTACTTTGATCGGCCCAAATTTTTCTCTTGATTCTTTTTTCTCAGTGAGTCCAAGATTTTTTCTCTTCATGGCAGATACCATAGCTAAGTCTACTTTACACTGTTGGCATAATTTAAGATTTTCCCTTAGAGCAAAGAAAATCTGAACATACAGCACCTCACACCATTTCCTTTTTGCAAATTCTATCAAACTGTAAAATTGTATTAAATTGATATTTCCCTCTGGTGGCCAGGTTTCTTCATCAGAGTGTTTGTATTGAGGCCAGGCCAAGAAAATAAGGTGCTTTTTCTTGAGCGTCTGAGGTTCAAATTTATCCCAATTTTTCAATACGCAGGCTAGTGGTGCACCTGGCGTATTGGAGAGAGAGAAGCTCCCGTCTGAGTGAGAAGAAAACAGGACTCAGGCGCCCACGCCGCGCCAGAGAAAACTGTTCTCATTAGGGACGTCTCCCTAAGTTTGAGCTTCCTAAACGGTCCAGAAAACCCGTCTCTCACCTTGCTTTGCCAAGGGGTTTCTGGTCCCCTTTAGCAAAGTGCTAGGGTCTCAGTTTGCCCTGTGCCAGAGACCCTGGGAGGATTCAGACTTAAGGGCATTACTGCTTATCCTCCCGGCCACTAAAAAACCCATTGCAAAAGAAAAACGTGCTCTTTTGTTGCCTTTGCTCTGTAGACTGAAGGAGCCGCCTAAGTGTTAAGGGATATCTACTGGTTGTAAGGTAGCAGATTACCAGAGGAGTTGATTCTAAAAATGCCTCTCTAGCAGCTTAAGGAACACAACACATTTTAAACATTGGGGCGGTAAAACAGACTAGTGAAATTTACCTATGCATCTTAGAGAACCTGGGCAGATTTTGCTAATTATCTCATGCCTTTCTCAGTCCTACAACCTGAATTGCTAACATTTCTGACCTGCGAAGGAAGGGGAGCATCCAGGAGGAATGGATGCGAGGTTGGGAGTGTTGCATGGCCCATACGGAGGCAAATGTGATTGGGGCTTTCCCTCAGTGCCATTCATCTACCGATCACCCTAGATACCCCTGAGGGCTGTCGGGAGGGGCTCAAGAGAAAGGAACCTTAGGAATCATCTGAGTGTAGCCCAGACCGGAATTCCGCAGTTGTTCCAAACTCCTTCCTCCACCTCCACGCATCCGAGGCAGATCAGGATTCGGGACACTGTGTACTCACGCCAATTGCTCTCCAGGCCCAGACAGAAAAGTTGGAAGCGGCTTTGGCAGAACCCAACATGCCTGCTCTGTATTGAACAGGTGATTGAGAGCTGTCTAGGCCGGGAAACCTCTCACCCGAGTCTTGAAGAGTGGCGGCTGCACTAATTGCGTTTAAGTAGCCGTCGGGTGCCCACCTTACCCTCCAGAAAGAAAGAGAGAGAAAGATGCACCTCAAACAGACATGGGGTGCGTGCACTTACCTCGGTGTAGAATCTCGGTCTGGGACCTCCAATATGTTACCGCTGTTGACCGGTGACGAGTTCTTGCTTCCCCAATGTTGAAGAATAACACCAAAGAAGCACGCCGAGGCAAGGTCAGAGTAGAAATTAGAAGTTTATTAAAGGACAGCAGAAAAGACTTCTCCCGGAGGAAGAAGGGGACCCAAGAGGTGGAATCCGTGGAAGGGATGTTGTCTCCCCTTTTTATAGTTCTTTCAGTGATGGAATGTAGGTGGGAAGGACCGAGGGGTGGGACACAGGTGGGCCAAAGAAGTAATCTGGTCAGGAAGGACTTCTGAGTCAGCACCTTTTTGCTGGGGGCTGTTCATTGACATTTCTTTGAGGTGGACTTTGGCCTAGGGCCTTTTCAGGACTTCATTAACATTCCATGAGTTGTCCTGTGTTTTCCCTGAGTCATTCTCCGCACGGCCTCCATTTTAGATTTCACTCGGCATTAGACCCGATTTACCTAACTACACTGACTACCTAACTTTAAATCTGGCTTCACTGGGAGCTCCCCAGCTGTTATTAGTCTCACCTGCGCTCTGCAGGGGCCTAATGCCACCTGGAGCCCATCTGTGGGGCAGCGGGCCACCTGCAGGGCCACACCCGCCCGGTTCTGGTGAAGCAGGACAAAGCCTGTAGCTCTGGCTGGACTGCGGTCGCCCGCGGAAACTCCGTGTCGCGTCCGGGGTGGGACGCTGGCACTAAGCCCCCAAGGAACTGGGCCCCTGGGTCTGAGGCACGTGATCACTTAGAGGGAAGCCAGAGGCTGGCCTCTTTGGGACTGGGAGGATTTGTGTTTCGGGGCTCACCTGAGTCATCACCGGGTCAGAGCAAGGGCTGGGACACGTGTGCAGGTTCCCGCAGCAGCCCCGCCCCCAGCTTCCTGGACAGCCTGGGGCGGCTTCCCAGTCTTCCTCCCCTGGCCACCGAAGGTCTCATCTCTTTCCCTCATTTCCCTGCCCTTTCTCCTCTCTTCTTTTTCCAAGTTTTATAGTCCCCCGTGACTCTATTTCAGCAACAGCTGTACTGCCAAGGAGCAGCTGAGGTCACAAAAAATAAATATATAAATAAATAAAAGAAAATAAAGAGCAGCGAGAAAGGGGAGGGAGGCAGGGCCCCCTGAGCTCAGGGAAGGCAGGGAGCTGCAGGGGGGGCAGGTGGCTGCACCTGGGAGACCTGGATTCTTGCTCAGCCGCTGATATATGCACTGTGTGCCCTTGGGCAAGTCTCTTCACCTCTCCGGGCTTCCTTTGTTCACTTGAATACAAACAGGGGACCCCTGTAGTGTCTCACAGCAGCCCTGTGTCTGAGATTGGCCCAGACCTCTGTGTTTTAGGAGAGCCCTTCAGTCCTCTTCAACCTTCAGGAAGAGTTGCCCTTTAAACCACAAAGGACAACAAAAATTATGTCCTTTGCAGGAAAATGGATGGAACTGGAGAACATAATTTTGAGCAAAATAAGCCAGACTCTAAGAAATAAGAATTCATATCTTTTTCCCTCACATGTGGAGGCTACAGGAAAAAAACAGGGGAAGGGAGACCAGGATAATGGAAGGGTGACCAGTAGGATAAAGGAGGAGAGCAGGGGAGGGACAAGGGGCGGGTGAAAGGCTACCAGGGAGTCAAACTGATCAAACTGTGTTTCTATGTATGTGCAAATATACCACAGTGAAACCCGTCATCCTGCATAGTTCAGAGGCACACACACACACACACACACACAGTAGCAAAATTCAACTCTAGGCTGAGTTGGGAGGTCCCTGGATCTGACCACAATGTCTGACTTGGCAGTGGAGAATTCCTGGCAGGACCAGCTGGGCAAAGGGTCAAGTGCATGGGGCAAGAGTCAGCAGTTCCTGGGCTGGAAGTGAGAGTTCACGAGGGTCCTGGAGCCCGTGCTCTTTGGCAGCCTTCACAGCACTTGGAAAGTTGTTGCAAATGCAAAATTTGGGAGTCTCCCCCCCCCCCCCCCCCCCCCCCCCCCGTGAAGAGGGCTCTCTAGAGACGAGGCCCAGGAGGGAATGTACTTGTTAGCATGGGAAGCTTCGGTTCAGGGCAAAACTGACAGGGCTTTGGGTACTGAGCCCAGGAGTTTGTCCAGATCCTGCAGCAGAAGGTGCTTCTATGGGGAAATTCGATCAGGGGTGTGTTCAGGAAGAGTATCTACGCACACTGGGAGGAAAAACCAAAGGTGGAGACCAGTTGAGCAAGGACATGGAGCTCTGCATGAAAAACACACCTGGATCCTGGTCCCAGCCTCAGCATCACAGATCTTGTGACCCGTGGTCAGTGGCACCCTTTCCTCCTCCAAGATTCAGTTCTGTTTGCTAAGAAATAAAGAGACAGGATGCATTAATGTGTAGGGCTTCCGTAACAAAATAACACCGATTGGTGGATTAAGCAACAGAATTCCATTTCTGAATGTTCTGGAAGCCAGAAGTCCAAGATCAAGGCACAAATGCTATGTAAACAGTTGCTGTATTGTTTAGAGAATAATGACAAGAAATAAAGTCTGTAAATATTCAATAAAGACACAATTTTTTGATTTTTGTAATTTGGGGGATCCAGTCTGGACCTTGTACATGATAGGCAAATGCTCTACTACTGAGCACCTACTCAGCACCTAATTTTAAAAAAAAAAATTTTTTTCAATCTTTGCTTGACTGAATTCAAGTATGCAGAACCTGCAGAGATGGAGGGCTGACTGTATATCTAAATAATTATAATTGACTAAAGATGAATATCAAGAATATACAAAGAGCTCCTGAAAATCAATAAGAAGATAATTTCCAAGTATTTTCCAATACTATATTGTGGATTTTCTCTTAATACAATGTCAAAACAAACATCCCAGATAGACAAATGTGCTTTGGAACCCCATTTTTAAGTGAACGCGTTGAAGTCCACTGCTTTGATCTACTAGAATTTATTCAACCATTTCTTATTAGTGTTTCCTATAGAGATATAGCTCAGTGGTACAGCACCCTGTGTTCAATCCCCTGCCGGGGAAAAAAAAAAAAAACATGGAAAAAGAAAACGAATTAATAAATTACAGTTCTATACAACAATACATGTATATCATGGAAATGACTTTGAAAGAAGAACGTTGCACAAAGCAAGACACAGCATGATACCATTTCTCTCCATCTGTTTGGTATGTTATAAGAGAATAACTTATGAACAACAAGAGATTTATTTCCCGCAGGAGGCTGAGAAGCCCAAGACCCATACGGCACATTCAGTGTCTGGTGTGGATCCAACTCCTGGTTCACAGACAGCCGCCTCTACATTCTCACATGATGGAAGGGCATACCCAGCCCTCTAGGGGCCTCCTTGGTAAGCATACTAATCCTCTTCACCAGGGGCCTGCTTTCATGACCTGGTTTCTTCCCAGAGGCCTCAACTACAAAGACCATCTCCTTGGGGGTTGATGTGTCAGCCTATGAATTTGGGGAGGTCACATTATATCCCACCACACATCATTTTCAATACAGTTCCAAATATGTCAAACAAAACAGCGTATGCAGGATACAAAGAGAGTGTTTAGAAACTTAAAGAGAAAGAGCAAGGCAGGAGCATGAGGACGCACTTGCAGTCCCAGATACTCCAGAGGCTGAGGCAGGAGGATGGCTGGAGCCCAGGAGTTTGAGGCCAGCCTGGGCATCATAGCAAGACCCCATCTCAAAAAACCAAACCAAACCAATGAACCAAAACTGATAAACACAAAACCCATAAACACAAAACTCAGGTGTGGGGGGCAGGGATGTGGGGTACAGAAGGAAGGCAGGTACTATCTGTATTTCCCCCAAATAAGACCTCCCTCGGCCTTCATTTTGCACCAATCATTGATTCCTAATCATTGTTGTAATTAGGAGGAGCAGATAGTGACAAGAGGAAGGACAGCACTTATTTATTCCTTCAAATGCATGCACGATCACCACAGTAAAACCCCAGCAAACCAACCCTGTTCCTGCAGGCTGAATTCCCCCATGCTCGCTGGTCCCATCAAGATGACACCTTGCTCTGGCCAGCAGAGACCTGAAGATGACAGCAAAGGCCAGGACCAACGCTGCCACCACTAATGCCATGACTGTGTTAGTGACCTGCGGTAAAGGAGAAGGGGACAGGGTCACAGTCGACATCCGGAGTCTGAGCAGGGATTCACAGACAAGGAGCCTGAAGCTCAGGAAAGACCCAGGATCCCTGTCCTCTTCACCACATCACAGGGGAACAACTATTAGCAGGAAGTGGGGATCCCAAGAGGTCAGGCCACCAGGAGGGCAGGAGGTGCCTGGTCAGGAAGGAAGGAATGAAGGAAGAGACCCAGGCATGAAATATACCAATCTCAAAGGAGGAAAACTGGACGTTAGATACAGCAATGACAACAGATTTCATTCAGTCACCAATGGCAGTTAGCAGGGCTCTGTTGCAATCTGTGCAGAGGTGACAGGTGCTTCCAAGGGAGATGGAGGAGCAGAGGTGGGCGAGTGGGGGTCCCTAGAGTCAGGGAGGTGAAGAATGATGGGGATGGTCTCTGTAAGGCAGTGAGGCGGCTAAACGTGCTCCCTGGCAGTCGTTGTATACCCTGAGCTCTGCAGCTCTCCCAAGGTCACTGTTCTACAGGGAGAGAGGACAAGAGCTAGACACATTGGAGTGCCTTTGCCCAGAGACCCATCAGAAGAGAAGAGAAAAACGAGAGGGAGCCGGAAGGGCAAGTTAATGACATACCCGTAGAAAAGGTTCAAAAATAGAGACACCAGGCAAGAAGAGAAATAAATAGAACTGTCACCAGTGAAACCACCACCTTGCTTGAGTTCAAACCCCCCAGAAGCACAGCAGAAGGTCAGCCACCCCTTAAAACTGGGGTCTCCCACAATGTTCCCTGGGACTTTGCCCAACCTTTGGAAATGGTTTCAGGTACACGACAAAGCAGCCCACACCACCTCCCAGAATGTCACCACTCGGGCCAAACATATGTCTACCCACCCCCTCAGCTGACAAGAGGCGGGGGGACCCATCAGTAGGGTCACTTCGGGGAACTATGGCCCCAAGCCAGACAGCATCACTGCCCTTGGCACCATCAATAAGGTTGAGATGAGCCAGGACCTGCCCATCCTGCCTGGCTTCGAACTCAAGGATGGGTCAGACCCAAGACGATCCCTGTGGTGTGTTTTGTTCATGTCTAAAATAAAGGATGTGAGTTCTAAAGGACACATGAGTTCCCATGTCCCTGATGGAGTCAGCAGAGTGGTTTAGAGTCAGTAGACGGCTGAGTCCCACTCCAGCTTACTAACTTGTGCCCAGAAAAAAACATCATTCAACCTCTCTAGACAGGACCAATGGGAAACTCAGCAGGGTTAGGGTCACATGCTGAAATAGTGAGGAAGGGCCAGCAGAAAGACCAAGACCTCATTCAGGACCCCAGGACCCATGGCCCATGCCCAACTCACTCACAGTGTGTCATTAAGAAGGTTCCTTCTGGGCTGGGGCTGGAGCTCAGTGGTAGAGCGCTTGCCTAGGATGTGTGAGACCCTGGGTTCGAATCTCAACACCACATATAAATAAATAAAATAAAGGTCCATTGACAATTACAAAAAATTTAAAATATAAAAGAAGGTTTCTTCCCATCCTGGGACCCCCATGCTCATCATTTAGGAATTGAAGAAATTGGCCAGGTAGTGGTCACACCCTCCAGCTCTAAATTCTCTGATTTTCTCTATAGAGGTGTTATGATTTGAATGTAGGGTGTCCCCAAAAGCTCATAATACAAGAAATTTCAGAGATGAAATGATTGGATTGTGAGAGCAAATCAGAGGATTAATCCACTGGACTGGATTAACATAGTGGTGACTGTGGGCAGGTGGGGTGTGGCTGGAGGAGGAAGATCCTATTTTGTCCCTGGGGGGTTCATATTTTGTCCATGGTGAGCAGTGTACTCCCTGACCAGGTTTTCTGGTTGCCCATCTTTCTGCCATGATGATCTATCTGCCTCACCTCAGGCCCCGAGCAGTGGAGTCAGACCAACTTTTCCTCCTTCAGTTGTTCTTGTCAGATCTTTTGGTCACAGAACAGAAAAGCTGTCTAAAACGAAAGGAACCCATCCTCTCTCACTCCTGGGAAGTGGCAACAAGACCGTGACAAAAGGATTCAGCTCACAGATGTCACGAAACACTAGAAACCACCCACCCCCTCACCCCTGCTCCTAGAACAGCTCTGGGTGTTCTGGTTCCCAGAGAACAGGTCACAGGCTGAGGTCACACCTGGTGCTGGTGGGTGACTCCACAGCGCAGCTCATTCACACAGTGCTTGCTCCCTGAACGCTTACTTAAACTCCATAAGCCAACCACTCATCTCAGACATGCCTGGGCACCATTTCTTTGGTCCTGTTGTTCATGACAAGGGCAATCCAGCCTTTGTAGGTAAATCCCCCTGATTAGTATTTTGGACTATTGTTGTTACCAGGGATTGAACCCGAATGAACCCAGGGGCGCTTGGCCATTGAGCTAAATCTACAGGCCTTTCTATTTTTATTTTTATTTTTTTTTTTTTTTTCCTGAGACAGGGTCTTGCTGAGTCATTTAGTACTCTGCTAAATTGCTGAGGCTGATTTTGAACTTGCAATCCTCCTGCCTCAGCCTCTCAAACCACTGGGATTATAGGTGTGGGCCACCACCCTCAGGTCCCCTAATATTTTGGGGGGAGTCACCTGCATTTAGGGGTTTTTGTTTTAGAATAACAGAAACCCCATTTGGGGATTTTTTTGGAGAAGTACCTTATAGAAACTCTCCTTATCACCACTTTTGGGGAAACCCCAGCTATGGGTAGAACTGGGCAGATTCTAAGGGAACTTTTCTATTTCTGCATTGTGGTAATGGCTGCATGATTAAGAACATTTGTGAGTACTTAGAGAATTGTATACTAAAACACGTATATTTTATGATTTGTAAACTCCTCCTTAACATGTTTAACTTTAAAAAATGAAATTTGAGCTAGTTGTAGTGGCCTATACCTATAGTCCCAGGTATCAGGAGGCTGAGGCAGGAAGATCACAAGCTTCACTCCAGTCTGGGCAGCTTAGCAAGACCCTGTCTCAAAATTAAAAAAAAAAAAAAAATTAAAAGGTACTGGAGATGTAGCCTGATGTAGAGCATTTGCCAAGCAGGTGTGAAGCCCTGAGTTTTATCCCTGAACCAAAAGGGAAAATCTTACTAAATTTGAACATATGCATTTGAGAAGAAACCATAATGGAGGTCATAGTCACACTATACCTGAAAACAAAGTCCCACAATCATAAAATCAAAACTGTCTTGAATTCCACAAAATGTTGCCTGTGATGATGATCCATAAACTACTTTTGCTTCAACGCGACCTTACAGCTTCCTATCCCATGAACTTCAAACAAGTTCTCGCAGCATTAAGAACTTGAGTGACTACAAGTCTCTAGTAGCCAATCATCACAGACAAATGTCCACTTTCTCATTCATGCTTTAAAAACTGAGCCATAACTGAGGGAAGCTGAGATTCTGCCATCAGTTTGAAGTACCCCCATCCATGAACTTTCACAAATATCCAAAAGGGTGAGCAACAGACTTTTAAATTTCTCTAACTTGATATGATTTCATGTTTGACCGTTCTGATGTCAGAGTGGGATCTGAAGGCTGCATGCCTGCTGGGCCCAGAGGTCAGGGAGTAACCAGGTGCTGTTACCCAAAGAGTCCATGGTGCCCACTGATATCTTGCTCACTACAGAGTTCTAGGGTCTGGGTCAGACCCAAGATCAACTCTTTTTGCATTTTGACCTCTGATTTTTCTGTGTGCATACCTGGGTTTCATTGCAGATTCTTTGGTAAGTCACCATTTGGGGAGAATGCGGAGAAACCCCACCATTCCCTGTGATTCTAGACCTTGGCAGAAGTATTGAAATTTCTACAGGTATAGTCATTTTAAGGAGTTTAAAGGCAAAGATGGGTTCTACCTGGTTTAAAACACTTGCCCCACTACCTCATATTAAAAAATTCTTCTTGAAGCCTGTGACCCAGGAATCTCTGATATTAACTTGTTCATACGATAGTGGGCACAGGGAATGCTCAAATATTGCCAGAAGAGTTTAGTGGGATATGCAGCTGGAGCTTCTGATGACCATACTAGGTAGGCTTCCCGAGAAGGAATTAAAAGGCCCAGGAAGTTGTGATAGCATGATTAGAAGATGTTAGTCAGCTTTATGTCACTGTCACCAAAACACCAGACAGGAACAACTCAAAGGAGAAAAGATTTATTTTGGCTCACAATTTCAGAGTTTCAGTCCAGGGTGGGCTGACTCCATTGCTCTGGCCTGAGATGAGGCAGAACATCAGGGACCGTGGTGTGGTGGAGGAAAGCGGCTCTGCTTCTGTCAGATGAGAAGCCAGGAGCAAGAAATGGGAAGGAGCCAGGGGTAGGTCAGGGAAATTACTTATATCCCCAGAGTCCTCCTGCTGTGCAAAGCTGACTCTATCCCCTGCATGCCCAGCACTTCTCGGCCAGCAAACTAACATTCCAAGAGATCCTGTGCCGGCCCGTCAGTCCTTCACATTCTTTGCTGTAACTCTTCAAACTCCCCTCCCCTCCTGCCTTTACCCAAGGAAGCAGAGATTCGTCACTGTGTTGAACTGATTTCTCAAATTTGACTCCCGCAACAGATTCATAGGAAACCCCATTAGCCGAGCTAACATTACTATTCTATGTTGATGACTTTTACACCAAAACTTCTGAGGAAAAATATCAAATTGGGTATGCTGTATGAATCATAGGAAAGAGTCCTTCCTCGATTTGTAATTCTGTACAACCTGCAGAGATATTTGCCCTCACTTGAGCCAGTGAATTAGCCAAAGATAAGATGGAAATTATTCTTACTGGTAGTAGATATGCTTTCAGAGTACTGTATGATTTTCGTATTTTGTGAATAAAGAGGGCATTTTTGGCCTATTTTTTAATTTGTTCTAATTAGTTATACATGATAGTAGAAAGCATTTTGATACACTGTACACAAATGGAGCACAACTTCTCCTTTCCCTGGTATACACAGTACAGTCACACCAGTAGTGTAGTCATACATGTATATAGGGCAATAATGTCTGTCTCATTCTACTGTCCTTCATATCCCCACAACCTCACCCCTCCCCTCACTCCCCTCTACACAATCCAAAGTTCCTTCATTCTAATACCCACTCCCCACTATGAATCAGCATCCACTTATCAGAGAAAACTTTCAGCCTTTGGTTTTCTGGAACTGGCTTATTTCACTTAAGCATGATATTCTCTAGTTCCATCCATTTAGCTGCAAATGCCATAATTTCATTCTTCTTTAAGGCTGAGAAATATTCCATTGTATATATGTCCACATTTTCTTCATCCATTCATCTGTTGAAGGGCATCTGGGTTGGTCCCATAGTTGAGCTATTGTGAATTGAGCTGCTATAAACATTGATGTGACTGTGTCATTATAGCATGCTGATTTTAAATCCTTTGGGTATAAATTGAAGAGCAGACAGCTGAGTCAAATGGTGATTCCATTCTAAGTTTTCTAAAGAATTTCCATACTGCTTTCCATAGTGGTTGCACCAATTTGCAGTCTCACCAGCAATATATGAGTGTACCTTTTTCCTCACGTCCTCGCCAACACTTTTTTTTTTTTAATTTTTTATTGTTGGGTGTTCAAAACATTACATAGTTCTTGATATATCATATTTCACACTTTGATTCAAGTGGGTTATGAGCTCCCATTTTTACCCCATATACAGATTGCAGAATCACATCAGTTACACATCCATTGATTTACATATTGCCATACTAGTGTCTGTTGTGTTCTGCTGCCTTTCCTATCCTCTACTATCCCCCCTCCCCTCCCCTCCCCTCTTCTCTCTCTGCCCCCTCTACTGACATTCATTTGTCCCCCTTGTATTATTTTTCCCTTTCCCCTCACTTCCTCTTGTATGTACTTTTGTATAACGCCAACACTTATTATTGCTTGTATTCTTGATAATTGTCATGATAGTAAAATGCATTTTGATAGATCAATCATAAATGGAGTACAATTTCTCATTTTTCTGGTTGTACATGATGTAAGTCACACTGGTCATGTAGTCATATATGTACATAGGGTAATAATGTCCAATTCATTCTACTGTTCTTCCTACCCCATACCCCTTCCCCTCCCTTCACTCCCCTCCATTTAACCTAAAGTAACTCTATTTTTCCACAGCCACCACCCCTCCTTATTGTGAATTAGCATCTGTGTATCAGAGAAAACATTCAGCCTTTGGCTCTTTGGGATTGGCTTATTTCATTTAGCATGATATTTCCAGCTCCATCCATTTCCCAGCAAATGCCATAATTTTATTCTTCTTTAAGGCTGAGTGTGGGAGACCAAATTTGCATGTGACTGGGTCACACTCCCCAGCTGGGTGCTGAGGCGCTCAGTCACAGAAATGTGGCAGAGTTTTCCCCACCCTTCTTGGGTTTGAGGATTGGTGTCTCGTGCATGGGTTTGTCTTGCTACACCCCCATGGGTGAAGGTATGCTCACCTATTCCTTTTTAATATAACCCCTTGCCCTATTTAGGATAGAATCTTCCATGGAAGTGCCTTGTGTGTGTCCCCTTCTCTTACTGTGCCCTTGGGTGTGGCCTACTCAGGTGTCAGTCAACCTGCTGACAGTGGACATCATGAAGCTAGACTCAGCCCCCTGAAACCTGACCCCTTTCCTCATTTGAATAGCTTCTCCTCAATAAAAGGGGTCAGCACGTGCTCTCGCTCTCTCTCTTTCTGCAGACCCTTAAGGTCAGAGGAGCCATCACAGCAACCTCAAAGAAAAATGTATTTGTGTCTCTTGTGTGGTTATTTTGCACAGCCCAGTTAGCCGGGTTCAACTGGAGTGACCCCTGAGCCTTTTAGGCGTGTGAACAGAAACCCGGCAGCTGAGTAATATTTCATTTTCTATATATACCATATTTTCTTTATCCATTCATCTGTTGAAGGGCACCTAGTTTGGTTGCATAGATTAGCTGTTGTGAATTGGGATGCTATAAACATTGATGTTGCTGCATCACTGTATTATGCTGATTTTAAGTTCTTTGAGTATATCTCACAAGGATGAGATAGCTGAGTCAAATGGTGGTTTCATTCCAAGAAAAAAAAGAAGGTATTCTTAACATCAGATAACATGCCTATAAAAAATGAGCATGGAGTTGCTGATTACCTCACTAAACTATTGTTACCCTCACTCTGACATAAAAATTGAAGCTCATTTTCACAAAACAGTCACAAATCTCAAGGAAATGCTAACTGTCTAAGTTCTGTGCAAAGACTCCTACCCAAGAAATCGACTCAACTCATAAAACTATGTACTTTGAATAAAGTCCATCCAAAGGACGTAAAGGAAGTTCAATATTGACAACAAAGATATGCTCCTAAAACTGAAAATAAGTGAATAAATAAATACAAACTAGTCCCAGGGCTCTAGGAAGGCCCAGACCACCACTAGGGGTCTCCCAATCCCTGGATTTGCTACTCTTCTGAGCATTCCATTCCCTCTTCATGGCGTCGATAAAATGACTCAAAACTCAGCAAAATACTTTTGGAGGAACCCCACAACATGTCAGTATTTCACTTGTCATATCTATAATCCTGAGAGATCATTGAAGTAGCCCCCAGGAACATCTCCCACACTTTCAGGCCCATTCAAACACTTATACATGGCCCTCCTTCAGTTGCTTACCTGTATGAACATATCAACATACACTTGTAAGAAGACACATGTTTCCTGGAAGGATAGAAGTTCTTCCAGGCCAAAAGTACAATGCAGTTACTGTAACTAGAGTTATTTGAAAATGATTTTCCACCTTGAGAAATGAAATTTCAAGTGATAGAGTCTCACCTTATTGGATAAATTGTAGAACAACTAAGATTATTCATTACTATCCTCCTCAATAGTAATAGGCATTCCTATCCTCCTCAATCTTGAATATAGGTTAAAAGCATAAATGGCACTATAAAAATTGACATTGGAAAAATTAAGTGACATCATGAAATTACACTGGCCTACATGGCTGTCTCTAGCTCTATGAAGA
The DNA here is from genome assembly GCF_047511675.1 of Marmota flaviventris. Classification (NCBI taxonomy): domain Eukaryota; kingdom Metazoa; phylum Chordata; class Mammalia; order Rodentia; family Sciuridae; genus Marmota; species Marmota flaviventris. The sequence continues at coordinate 8,834,257 of NC_092506.1, read as the reverse complement.
TGAGATCAACACATTTTGGAAAACATTAAGTTGATACCTTATGAAATCATCACTGGGTGACCCAGGTCCTTATGTTTTGCAAACTCTGATATGATCCAACATTGTAAAGCATTAATGCAACATTCAAAAGCTTATTTGCAGCAGAGCAAATGACCTTCAAGGAAAAAAAAAAAAAAAGAGGGTATAACATAAGATAACATGCCTCTGTAAAAAAGAACATGGAGTTGCTGATTACCTCACTAGACTATTGCCTGGTGAGTATTGCCGCAGTCTGGCTGGGCACAATTCAGGAGCCACTTGTCAAAAGAAACGAACTTTATTTTTAGAACACACACACCAAACCACACAGCTCCTCAGGAAAACCTTCAGAGCCCAACTGCCACCACCAGCTTCCCCCAAGCCTCTCTACCTCCCCCACTCCTCCTGCTCTTCAGGCCGATTGGCTGGGTCGCATGGGCAGAGCCAAAAACAGTCCCCCAATGAGCAGCTCCGTGGTCTGAAAGGGCGGGGAAACAGCCCAATGAGCATCACCGCAGAGGAGCCAATCCGTTGGCAGCTAGAAGTTGCTAGGGCCACTGTGAGCCAATCATCAGCTGGCAGCTGGAAGTTTGCTGGCAGCTGGAAGTTTGCTGGGGCCCCTTCGGCTGTGGCTCTCAACAGAGTATTTTGTACTCGATATGTTAGAACCTGGTTACATACTGTTAATTAAAAGCCATCAGTAGAAAGGACCCTAAAGGGTTCTTTTAACCTCTCACACAGAGTCGCATTATATGGTATTGAACCTTAGGTCCATGACTCTCAACTAAGAAAAGCTTCTTGGACCCTTGGGCCCTTGGATTGTCAATCCACAAATGACTTAAAGTCAGGATATGCAAGGGAAATTTTTCCCAGAAGTATATAAAAACATGAGGTAGATAGCTCCTGCCGAAGAACTCAGAACCAACTCCCACTGGGCTTTCTTTCTTTGATTTTGTTGTTATTGTTGTTGTTGTTGTTGTTTTATTTGTTGTGCTGGGGATTGAACCCAGAACCTCACACATAGATAACTGAGCTAAGCCCCAAACCTCCCTGTCATTTTTCCAGGACTTCTTCTTACTTCCATAATAATTATTGCAGACCTGCTACTTTGCAAACTAACGCAAAGTGTTTTAACTTGTCTTTCCACTTCTCTTGGAGACCTTGACTACATAAGCTGAATATCCACCAAACTCTCCTATCCAACACGTAGCCTCTCTTAATAACCTAAATGATTGCTACTATGTAGTCATCTAAGTGAGTGGGAGTTAACATTAGAACCCACTCCCATAGGTGCCTATGGGACCAATTTGGGATGGCGGCCCTTCAGAAATGTTTGGCATCCTCCCCCTGACAGAGTCATTCACATAATGCTCACTGCCAGCTGAGGTGGCTTTGGAAAGAACCGTTGGAAGCCAAGGGCTAGCCCATACGGCTGGAGAGCTTGTTTCTGCCAAGCCATCTGCATGCACAGAAAACCTTGATGGCATGGGACGTGACATACACAAGGTCCTGGACTTGCTCTATAATCCACCTTTTGGTTTGATTCAGATGGTAGAGACAGGACTGTTGCATACAATGATGCAGAAATAAAATTAGAAAGTGACAGTGACACCCTCAAACACACCCGTAAGGAACTCACTGAAACCATTTGTAAGTTCAATGGAAACTGTATGAATTTTTCATAACAGTTTTTCATGCTGTGTAGACCAATATTCAGGGCACATCTGGAATGTGAGCAAATCATATTTAATTGGGGATAGAATTCTTAGAAAATGTTATCAAATTCATAAAAGTGGTTTCATCCTCTATCCTGATTTAAACCACAGTCATTCAAACTGGCAATATGCCAATGACATGACGAATAATTGTCATCATCCTAACACTCCTGATTGGTGGGTATGGGGGTCCACCTTCTCTCTCTCTCTCTCCCTCTCTATACTGTATACAAAGGTTTTCCATCAAGAGGTCTAGGCGTTGCAGACTGTGGGTATCTCTCACTCCAAATGTCAAAATGCCAAATTTTTAACATAAAATATCCCTCCATCAATGAATTACTCAAGAGCTTCCAAAGCCAATCATGAAAAGGAACACTGGATTTCATTCTTTCCTTGACTGGGAACCTCTAAATTAGAAAAATCCCTGACCAATATTTTTACAAGTCCTGAAAAGAGTTCTGATGCTTTAAATTCTCCTCAAGTAATACAACCTTACAAAAAAGAAGTACAGCACAGCACTGCCTGCAATCCCAGCAGCTGGGGAGGCTGAGGCAGGAGGATAGTGAGTTCAAAGCCAGTCTCAGCAACTTAGTGAGGCCCTGAGTAACTCAGGGAGACCCTGTCTCTAAATAAAATGTAAAAAAGGGCGGGGAATGTGGCTCAGAGGTTAAGGAACCCTGAGTTCAATCTCTGGTACCAAAAAAAGCAGTTTAGCTTCACTACTCCATTTATTCAGGCCAAGAGGAAACTAACCCCTACTACCTGGTGTGAAGAGGCTGCTGCTTTGAGGCACCAGTGTGCTACCCCACCCAAGCCCCAATTAAGTCTCTCTCTTCTGACACCCACTTATCGATGTCACATCCTGGGCAGTCCACACAGCAAGTGGTGGGAGGGCAGGGGCAGCTCAGCATCCTCACTGTGGGGCTTGGGGAGGAAGCAAGGACCAGCCCGATGCCCTTTTCAGGCTCTTAGGGAGACAGAGCTGTGGGTGAGCACACAGGGGGACTGGAACCAAAACTGGGAGACTCCGTGTTCAGGATCCACAGTGTCACTGCAGACCCGCTACTCCCACAGCCCATGCTGTTCCTGTGGACACGTGGCCTCTCTCAGCATCTCCATGCCAATGTCCTTGGGGTTGCAGAGGGACACTCTTCAAGGTCTTCCTGATCCTCATTCTGGAGGAAGAGAGCAGGGGTGGGCTCAGCTAGTTCCCTCCCATCCCCACTGGCCAGAGCCTCGTGGGCAGCCCCATCTTGGCCACTCTGGACATCTTTGGGTGGCTGACCTTGAACCAGGTGACCTCAGTTGGCCCATGGATACCAGCCCATTTTAACAACATCAGCTCCATTTCTGAACAGGAGGATTTGAAGGGATGGCAGGTGAGGAGGGGACAGGGACTACCTGGAGTGTGAAGGGCAGAGCGGAAAGCAAGGCCACTGTCCTTGTGCTGGGACTTATAGCTCTTCAGCTAATCCAATGTGCTCCAAGTCAGAAACTCAGGCCCAGGAGCCATACGTGAGAGGAGGCAGCAACCAAGGTGGGTCCAGCTGTGCCTTCAAATGCTGAGCAGGCCAGGGGGCCAGTGTGCTCCCCCTGGGCAGAGAATGGGGCAGAGTCAGAACCCAGGCCCAGCCTGCTGGGAACACTGGGCACCGCATCAACGAGCTGCAGACCCAGTACTTTTTTTTTTTTTCTTGATGTTTTGAGATAGGGCCTTGCTAAGTTGCCAAGGCTGGCCTCAAACTTGAGATCTTCCTGTCTCAGTCTCCTAAACTTCTGGAATGACAACTGTGCACCACTGTGTACATTATATTAGCTTGAATGTTGAAAACATAAAAATTCTACTGTTGTATAAGAGTGGATTTTCTGTGGGAGACAATGGGTTCTTTTCAAGGCACATCTCCTTTCTGTGTCCATGGGGCTTGAGTATGGGTCTTGGGCTGGGGAGGGGAGGCACTGAGAGTGGTGTGTGAAGGGAGACAGGTCCCTGGTGTAGAAGGCGTGTATCTGGGCCTTGGGGGCTGGGCTCACACTCCGTCCACACTCAGCCTGCATTCTGGGCTTCTGGCTGGTGAGCTTCTTCCTTGCCTGCCTCTCTGTGAGGAGAGTTTGGGTCTCTCCAAGCCCCAGAGAACACCCCTGTCCCTCTTCTTCCTTCCACAAGCCTTTCCTCCCAGTTCAAGGTGATTCTCGCCTCACCCTGTGATCCCGGAAGTGTCTAACCTTGACTTTCTGTTAGAGAAGTTCTAAGCAGGGCTGAATCCAGCTCTTTCATGGTAATTAGTAAAGGAAGAGGCCAGGTTCATGTAATTATTGGAAATGGAACAGATCCTGGAAGGAATTGCCCTGTCCCCAGGAAAACTCCTGCCCTGTGTCCTCATGGAGGCAGAGGCTCAACCTCAGAGCTCAGCTCCTTTCTGCTCACAGTGCCCTGGCCATGACCTTGGGCAACTCAGGATGGTAGGGAAACTCCCTCCTGCTGTCTCAGTCTTGCTGGGGCTTGATGGACAGGCTGACTCAGGCTAGGGTGCAGGAGGAGGTGGACAGAGACCTGGCTCTGCTCAAGTCCAAGTCAGGCCCCGAGATGGATCTTGGAGATGCAGGGAGGGAGGCCAAGCCCCCAGGAGATTTTCTCCTGAGGCTGGAGGGAGCTCAGACAGGGACAGGGAATTGTGGCCCATCCTGTTCCTTGCATGATGGGCTCTGTAACCTGGGTCCCCGAGAGGGCCAGTTGAGCCAGAGGGCAGTGAGGCACCTGGTGGGAAGGGGTGTGGGTGGGAATGGGAAGAGGGGGAGTGGGCATGGGGAGGGGGTTAGGGCAGGGAGACCCAGGAGTGCTGAAGAGCAGAGGCCAGAGGGAGCACTAGGTGAGTGGAGGTCGAGGCCCTGGGTGGACCTGGGGACAGAGCCCAGGGAGGGGAGGAAGTATTGGTGAGGAAGGGCATGTGGGTCTGGGGGACTGGGTATGGGGCAGTAGGGACAGGAGGTGGGGAAGCTGGCAGGAGGCTATGGAGGTCAGAGAAGCAAGAAGGGAACTGCCCTGATTAAGTTAGTAGACAGGAGGTGGAAGAGGAAAGGAATCAGGAGAGACTCCTGGGGTCTGCAGGGACTGGACTTTGGGATTGGAGGTGGTGGCAGTATAGGCTATGGGGCTGAGGGAGGTGGGTGTGGGGCAGGAGGAGGACTTAGGATGACCCCTCTTTTGGTATTGGGGAGCCTGGAATGAGAGTAGGGAGAGAGATCTCATCCATCAGATTAAGCATGAAGAGAAAAAGAAAAAGTATTGATTCTTGACACTGCGGTGCCCCGCCTGGAATGTTGAGAGTGAGGACAGAGGCAGGGAACGAAAAGCAGAGGGGAACATGTTATGACCAGCTCAGCCGTTTATTCAGAAACCAGAGGGGTAATGGGGGATGAAGAAAGCACAGACAGACACACACAGAGAAAAAGCTGGGGTTCAGTGGTAAAGCCAAGCCCTGGGGAGGCTTGACTGACACCAGAGCTAGCTCAGCTCATTTATCATATAGGTTCTGTCATCACAAGATTATTTGTGAGATAGTTTTAGCAAAGCAGGCAGTCTGAAGTGCTGAGAGCCATAGCCAAGTAAAAATGATGCATGGCATTTTTGGTTGTAAGGTGACGCCAGCAAGCCATTGAGTTGATATGATTATGTTAAGATCTGCATTCAATTGGATATTAGACCCCTGCTGTCCACCTTGGCCTGCTTCGGGACTCCTGGAGAGTTCCCATTGGTTGGGGAAGTGCAGTAGGAGGGAATTCCAGAGGAGGGATTTCCTGTTGGTGTGTGTGTCCCAGGAGAACGCCACGTGTGTGGGTATATTTCCCGGGAGCATACAGGGTATTGGCGGGAGTTTCAAAAATAAAGTTTGTTCCTGTTTGAGTGGCTCATGAGTTTGTGCCCAGCCAGACTGCAGCACTGAAGGACACAGCAAAACTTGCAAGACATCATGGTCCTCTTGTTATGCCTAGAATTCTCTACCCCCAGGAGTTGGTGTCTGAATCCAAGTTTCCTTACAAATTTAAAAAAAATTAAGATCATCCAACATATATTTTCTCAAAAAAATAGGGTTAAACTAGCATGGTTTTGGTTTTAATTTGTAGAGGACAGCCAGCACTGCAAAAGCAGTTAAACACTGAGAAATGACTTGATGAATATTTTTTACTTGACCAGGAAAATTAGCAAAAGTCACCTGTCAAATATGTAAGGATGATAGTTAGAATCAATGTCGTTGTTCAACTGAAAAGGGTATCATAGTGGAAAAATGCTCAGCTCCCATCAAATGTATGACTTGACCTCTGTCTTAATAATAAGCTGAGCAATAAAATTATGAAATGAAATAAAAGATTTTGGAGGAGAGTGAGCAAGATCGAGCCCCTCAATAATTTCTGAAGACTGTCATATGGCCCCTGTAGGGGTGTGACAAGTAGGAAATATTAACACCTGTATTGCCTTCTGTATGTTAATCTTAGTAAGCTGTGTAGTCACAATGGCAGTTTCAACCTTTGCTAATGTAGCCCTTGTTTCTGGAGTGAGCTGTCAAGGAGAGGCCAGAGAGGGATCTCCACATAAGATGTCACATAAAAGGCTCCAATCTGTAGTAGATAATTGTAGGTTAGACCATAACCAGTTAATACCTCCCAGTAATTTTTGAAAATCATTGAGAATATGTAAAGCATTTCTTCTAATTTATAAATTTCATGGACGAATTGTGTGTCCTTTAATGAAACTGTCCAAATATTGGAAAGGAGAGGCTTTTTGTACTTTTGTAAGGCACTAACAGACAAGAGTTATAAGGTTTACAAGGAAAACACAAAATGAAATGAACAAAGAGTAAAAACATATTGAGTTTGAATAATAGCTATGAACCAAGAAATATAATTTTTAAAATACCAAATTTTTATCTTAAACTTTAGTTTGAAGAATACCAGCTTGGTAAATGTTCTTTTAGATCTTATACTTTACAGACTTGTATACTTGGAAGGTATGAATACTCTTAGAATACAAAGAGGCCAGTAACACAATAACTTTTTGTTTTATTTATGTATTTTTATGTGGCATTGAGAATCGAACCCAGCACCTTGAATGTGCTTGGCAAGTGCTCTACTGCTTAACCACAACCCCAGCTCCCCAAGTTTAGTTTTTAAGGAAAAATTTTGACTCTGGAATGTAGGGTAAAACTCTAAAATAACAGTGCTTATTTAACCAGAGTTAGACAAACAATAATTTCTTTAAGACTAGTTTACCTAGAAAAACTTGTGAGTTAGTAATTTTAAAGACATTTTTATTTTTATCTGTTTATTTCATTTAAATTCAACTTCTTTTTTAAATTATGTGAACTAAAATATATTTGGATCCATTTCTTGTTTAAATTTTAATGTATGAGTGCACATTTATCTGTATGTCAACTTTAATACTATGTACATAATACATGAACACAAACACATATGTAGAAACAACACAATACTCAGGTGTGCACACATACACAAAACGGACCAGAAACAAAGATTTTGTAACTTTTTTGTAAGTGGAGTTTGACAGGTAGGAGGCAATGTTACTGATGTTTATTAAAGCCTCTATTAGAATTATTTTATTCTAAATAGAAATTAGAGTCTATCAGACTTTTATATTATGACTTAAATATAGGATAGGCTTGTACAGTTGGAAATGACACGTGTAAAAACCTAACAGCCATGACAGACACTGAAAACAAAGATTCAGACAGCTGGCCATTTGTCCTTGATGGCTATCAGATCTACCCCTAACACCACTGTGTCTATGTCCTTTTTCGGATTTAGTAAAAGGGTTTTTTTTAGTGTGAGAGTTGACCCTTGAAAAAATGGCCTCTGAACAAAGACAGAATATTAAAAAAAACTTTATAGTTCAATAAAATAAGACTAATCAGAAAATACAATAATTTAGGCATACAAGATCAAATGTGAATTTACCATAAAATCATCAGCTTAAAAACATAGCATTAAAAAAATGAGTTCTAAAAAAATACACAGCTGCATTCCTAGGAAAAGAGCATAAAGAACATCTTTATCAGGTCATATTTAGTTCAGATTAGAGTCAGTTCACAGAGTAAAAGAATGTGGGAGCCTGTGAAATCCTTAGAAAAAGGTTTTTAATAAAAAGAAAGTTTGTACATTTGGAATCTTTCCATTTTTCCTCCCAATGCTGTAACATTAGGGAGCAACTTGTTATGAAAAGAGGGTGGTAAAGCTGAAAAGATAGCCAGCCAAGCCACAAACAGCTTGAACTTAAACCTAGCACTTTTTTCCTTTTGTCTTAACTGGTTATCTGTTAGTCTTACCAATCTTGTAGGCTCTGTAGGCCTTCACAATTTACATTTTAAATTTAAGAGTAGCAGAGACAGAGATATAATAGAAACTAAGGAATAAGGAAAGCCACTTTTATTTTAGTTCGAGAAGCAATACCTCATGCATAGAGCATTTTAACTAACTTTTTTTGTAAAATTATTGTTTAAGGCATGGTGCTATGGTTTATGTTTTTTCTGGGGAGCTCCTTTCTTCTTTTTTTTATTTCTCAATCCTTTAGCATTATTTTAAGCAGGGCACCAATTGCCCATGTTTCTACAGTTACCACTCCATCTTTAGAGAATGAGGGGCAAGTTTCAACAATGAATTTTAATAACTGTGGTAACTGTGCCTTCCTTGGTTTAAGCATAGACTTAAGCAGAAGCATAGCAACACAGAGATCCCTTTCTTTAGATCCAGCATTTCCCATTTTTCAACCTGACTAAGAACACCCTCCTCATCTCTCTTTCACTGCAGTGGCTATTAATTCAGGAGTGCCCCCACATCTGACCAATAAAGAAGATCCCATGTGTCTGGTCCCTGTTTGGGTGCCAACTTCCACCACCAGCAAAGCTGTGAATTCAGAAACAGAAAGGGCCATAAGGGGGTGAAGAACAGAGAAAAGGCTGGGGCCCAGAAGGAAAGGCTGAGTTCTGTGAGGCTTGACTGACACCAGAGCTAGCTGAGCATGTTTTATTATGGTTTTGTCATCAGAATGTTATTTTTGAGACATTTTTAGCAAAACAGGCAGTCCAAAGGATGTAGCGAATCTTGTGAGACATTGAGGTCATCTTGTTATGCCTAGAATTCTCTGCCCCCAGGAGTTGGTGTCTGAATCCAAGTGTCCTTACAATTAAAAAAAAAAAATTAAGATCACCCAACATATATTTTCTCACAAAAATAAGATTAAACTAGAACTCAATAACAGAAGAATATGAGAATAATCCCCAATACTTGCAGTTGAACACTATGCTTCTAAATAACCCATCCATCAAATAGGAAGTCTCCATGGGCATTAAAACATATTTGAAGTGACCAGAAGTCACAATACAGAATATCAATATTTGTGAGGCATCGCTAGTACAGTACTGAGAAGGAACTTTATAGAACTCAATGTATATATTAGGAGAGAAGAAAATTGAAATTCAGCATACTGAGTTCCCACTTGAAGAAATTAGAAAAGAGTAAATAAGTCCAAAATATGCAAAAGGAAGAGAATAATGAAGATAAGAGCAGCAATCCATAAGATGAGCAATAGAGAAAATCAGTAAAGCCAAAAGTTGGCTCTTCTAAAAAGAAACAATAAAACTCCAGACAGACTGACAGAGGTAAAAAGGAAAACAACACAAATTCCAATATTAAGAGTGAAGGAGGGGCTTTCAAAAAAGATCTGGAGACATTAAATGAGAATAAAATAATATCATAATAAAATTTAACAACTTGGATTCAATGGACCGATTTCTTAAAAATCATAACTGACCAAAACGCATCTAGATGAAATAGATTCTCTTAATAGTTCTGCAAGTGTTGAATGGATTCTATTTTTAGTTTATAATCTCTTGTAAAGAAAGATACAGTTTAAATGCCTGGCCTGGCAATTAGAGGAGGGAACAGTCCCATTCCATGAAACTTTCTCAGGAAACAGAAAAGGGAACACTTCATCTCATCCATTTACAGTAAGATCCCAATCGGACAACTGAGTATTATAAAATAAAACTAGAGATCAACGTCTCTCATGAACACAGATGTAAAAGTCCTCAACATCAGCAGATCAAATTCAGCTCTTTTCAAAATGAACACTACGCGATGACCCTGTGGACTTCATCACAGTGATGCAAGGGTGACTCTTTGAAAATCAAACATGCAATATGCCATATTAACAGCATAAGGAACAAAAGTCACATGGTCATGTCAACTGCTGCAGAAAAAGCCTTTGACAAAATTCAATATTCACTCATAATTTTAAAAAAACTCTCAGCACCAACGGAAATATATATATATATATGGAAGCCCTGGAGAATAGAGTAAGGGAAACAGGAGGGAGAATACCGAGGAATTATGATTTGTAGGTACATGAATATGTCACAGTGAAAACCCACCCTCTCCCAGCCACTCCCCCAGATTCTGGGGAGACGGTGGGGGACGAACTGGCCTCCCATGCCAGCACAGAGATGCTGAGACAATAGAGGACCTGATGGTCACTTGGGCCAGTAACTGGGCTGTACTGTGGAGGGAGCTCAGCCAACATGAGCACAGCCACCAGCTACCTTTCCCGGTGACCTCTCACGCTGCCTCTTCATATGACCTTAGGGAAACTGTATTAGAACATGGGCTTGGAAGGGACAGACTAAATCGAAGCCACAGCACCTGGGAAATCCAAGATCAAGGTGCTGCACACATGGTGTCTAGAGATCTTCTCCCAGACAGGCAGTGGGCCCCTTCTCACTAGTGCTGCACATGGCAGAGGGAGGGAAAGAGAGCTCTGGTCTCCCTTCTTCTTATTAGAAGGACACTAACCCCACCCCAGGGGTCCTACCCTCAGCACCTCCTCTAAACCTAGTGACCCCCAATGACACCACCTCCGAACTCCATCACATTGAGGGTTAGGGCATCAACATATGAATTTGGGGTAGGAGAGAACACAAACATTGAGACCATGGCATTGTGCAACAAGCTCTTTAATAGTATTCCTGCTATGCAGCATTTCACTCAGAAAACAGCTTCCTGTGCTTTGATTCGGCTCCACTAACCCAAGTGCTCATGATTACAAAAGAGAGTGAAATCTGTAAACCAGCTTGCTCAAATCCCCCAGAGTTAACTGGTGCCGCCAACCTAGGGCCTTGGATTTACTGGTTGTTCCGCAGTATTCCGGCCCCCATCCTAAAGAGGAATCTTGGAGCACCAAAAACAAGCCGAATAAAGAGCTGTGATGATTCCACTAAGCACCTGCAACAGAAGAGAAGAGAGTGGGGTGTCACACTCGACCTCAGGAGTCTGAGCAGAGATACGGGGACAAGGAACCTGCAGCTCAGGAAAGACCCATGATCCCTGTCCTCTTCACCACATCCCAGAGGAAACACTATGAGCAGGGAGGTGAGGGGTGTTTCAAAGGGAGATGGGGAATGGGGCAAGGGGGACGAGCAGGGGTCCCTAGAGTCAGGGAGGTAAAAAGTGATGAAGGGTGACCCAGTAAAGGCAATGAGGCCGCTGAGTGATCTCCCTGGCACCAGTGAGGTTCAGATTGTACCGTCCGATGGATGCAGCAGGAGGCCCTGGTTTTTCTGATGAATAATTCCAAAGGAATCCCTCTCAGACTGGCAGAAAGACACTTCTGAGTTGTAAGGCCTCAGTGTCTATGTGATCTTCCTCTCTCTCAATCTGCATCTCACAAAGTCAGAGGAAGGATTCCTATTTAAAGTCTGTTTTGGTAAATGCACTGAGACAGGGAGGCCTTGCAACTATCATCTGCTGTTGGTTAGAAAAAGGTAGTACATTTTCCTGAGAGACAGAACATTCTCATGCAGGCATTTGAAGGGGATTGTTCCTTGAGACAGAGCTTCATGTTCCAGGGGCCCTGCTAGAGGTTAGTGGTCTATCAGTGCATATTGTGGACAGAGTTACTAAGGGCCCAGAGTTCTGCAGGGCTCACAGCACACTGTGTACAGAAAGAGAAGGAGAAAGTGAGTTGGAGACGAGCAGAGGAGGAGCTTCCTATGGAGATAGGGCAGAAGATAAGGAAGGAGTGAGAGGGAGAAGACAGGCGAGTCATTGAGATACCTGCAGAAGAGGTTCCCAAAGAGGGACCCCAGGCCAGGGAGAAACTAAATGGTACAGCCACCACTGAGTGCCCCAGCCTTGCTTGAATTGAACTCTCAGAAGCAAAGCAGAGAGCCAACCACCCCTAAAATACCCGGGGGGTGGGGACTGATCCTTGGGGCTTTTGTACAACTTTGAAGTGGTTTCAGATGCAGGAAAAGGTACCCTCCCACCCCACCCCCAGCACACCTCCCCTGGGTCCAGACACATGTCTACCCTCCCAGCTGACAGGAGAGAAACCCACTCAGCAAGATCACAGCAACAAAGCAGGTCTCACTGCACCCCAGTGCCCAGAGCTGACTGGCAGCTCTCAGTTACCAGCTTGGCTCCAGCCTGGGGCCCTGGCTTCTGGAAGCATGGATTTTCCCCGCCCATCTCCCCTCTTCACCACAGCCCTTCTCCTACCTTACCAAAAAAGAGCCAGTCCCTCCCCTGTCCTGAACCTGTGGGGCACAGGCCAAGATGCAAACATCCCTGGACACCAAGAAGGGAGGATTCAAGACCTCTCCAACAGAGAGGTCTCCAGTGAGGCATGGTGACGCCTGCCTGTAATCCCAGCAGCTAGGGAGACTGAGGCAGGAGGATCACAAATTCAAGTTTAGCTTCAACAACTTACTGCAGTCCTAAATTAAATTAGAGATACCCTGTCTTTTGGATAAAATATAAAAATGGCTCACTGGTTAAGTACCCCTGGTCGAAGTCTGGTACCAACCCCCACACACAAACCAAAACACATACACACAAAAACCAATCCAACACAATATAGAGGCCTCCAGAAACAATGTGAGGTGGTGTCATGATGATGGGCATTAATATCAACATGAACTGAAGAATTGTCAGTTTTTGACTAGAAAAAATTGTCTGATTTGACTGACAGTTTTACAATAAAACCGGGCTTGGCTATTTAAATTATGCAGAAGACATTTTTCACTCATTAAATAAGCTGATTGTGTAATTCCAAGGTTGCCAAGAAAAATTGTAATGAAATCATGGGTACAAAATGCACAAAATTACATCATTTGTTAATATTTTACCTTTATGATTTTTTAAATGTTTAACTTAAAAATGTATATTGTAATATTTCTTAGGGTTTTTTTGGGGGGGTTGTTTGTTTTGGGTTTTAGGGGTTTGTGTGTGTGTGTGTGTGTGTGTATTTGGTGCTGGGAATTGAACTCAGGGTCTCATGCACTCTAGGCAAGTGCCCTGCCACTGAACTACAGCCCCAGTACTTCAAGTTCTTTTAAACCAAGACTTGGTACCCAATGTCCCGTTGGTCAAATCTCGCCTGTCACCTATTTCTACAAAAGTAGATAAATGAAAAGAAATAAAGTTTTTTGGAACACAGCCTCGCCTCTGGTTTACAGAGTCAATGGCTGCTCCCAGGCTACAGAGCAACCCTGGCAGAGTAAGGAGAGGGACCAGCTGGCCCACAAAAGCTGAAGTGTTCCTGTTGACCTTGTGCAGGAAAAATGGACCCAACATGACCAGGGTCCCCTTCTCCTGGACCCCACTGCTCACTCTGCCAGCTTCCCTGACCCCTGATCATGGGCAATGTCCAACTCAGGTTGCACTGCCAGCCCTCAGCAGGTGTCCAGCCCCTGTGAGCTGGGGAATGGTCTAGTGTCAGGGAAGGGGACACAGGCTGAGGACACACCTGGTCACTGCGGGAAACTCTGTAGCGCAGCGCATTCACAAAGTGCTCACAGTTGTTGCTGGTCACTGAATAGGAGACTTCCTTCCCGACCATTTTCTCTGCCTGCTGGACAATTTTCTGGGGCGGCAGTGGGTCATACTCCTCATCGTTCTTGTTATTGATCCGGTACGCATCTCCTCCAGCCACCACGGACAGCAGCTCCTTCGTCACTATGGCTGTGTCACCGAGGACGGTGAAGCTGTTCACGCCACTTCCTGCCACTTCACCTGTGGAAACAGTGGACTCAGGCCTGGGCAGGGCCACAGTGGCTCAGAGCTGGCCCCAAGCCAGAGAGCCTCAGTGCCAAATTGGGAGAGTAAGTGGTTTTCAGAAGCCTCTTGATAACTCACAACCTTGAAATTTACAGTGCCCTGGAGTTTCACTGCCTGATGATGAGACCCTACGTAATAAACTTGCAGAGCTAGTTCTGGGTCACTGTTCCTCCAACAGAGTGCTGTGTCCCACCTGGCCCCAGGTTTGCTTAAAAATGTCTCTGCATTTTTCTCCATCCCCAGTCTCTCCTGCTCGAGATCCTTTGTTGATGCTGCACAGGTCGTGACAAAATTCACATAAAATATTTAATCATCCAACAAGTGCAAGGCACACATCCAGGACACAGTCAGGTATGGAAATCAGTGGGGGAGGGGGGAAATCAGAGCTCAATGTGCATTCAGGAGGATTCAGTGGCATCTCTGGTCCGGGGGACATTCCAAAATCTCCAGGTTTCAGGGAGAGAGGAGAGCAAGTAAAACAAGCAAGTTGGGTGGGTGTGGGGAAGGCAGGACGGAGGAACAGAGCCACAGGGTAGGGTTTCAAGGGCGAGAGAGGGGCTCTGAGGACACAGACACACCCCACAATGAGGACCCAGAATCACCAGAACACTTGAACATTTCCACCCACTTCAACGCCAACCACAGGCCTACCAGGGACAGGCCACCAGAGGCGCATTCCCCACACCCTGGAAACCCAGGGAAACTGCGTGGCCAGAGGATGGAAAGAAACACTCCCTTCCTCTCACCCCCAGATCAGAAGCGCATTCATTCTAGCCCAAGAGAAACCCAAACCCTTACTAATTGGTGAAGAGGCTCCTGCTTTGAGGCACCAGAGTGCTACCCCACCCAAGCCCCAAATAAGTCTCTCTCTTCTGACACCCACTTATCGATGTCACATCCTGGGCAGTCCACACAGCAAGGGGTGGGAGGGACTGGGGGCAGCTCAACATCCTCACTGTGGGGCTTGGGGAGGAAGCAAGGACCACCTCAATCCCTCTTCAGGCTCTTGGGGAGACAGAGCTGTGGGGTGAACACACAGGGAACTGGAACTGAAAATGGGAGACTCCGTGCTCAGGACCCACAGTGTCACTGCAGACATGCTACTCCCACAACCCATGTTGCTCCTGTGGACATGTGGCCTCTCTCAGCCTCTCCACCCTGATGTCCTGTAGATTTCAGATGAACCCTCCTCAAGGTCTTCTCCATCCTCATTATGGAGAGAAAAACTGGGGATGGGCTCAGATAATTCCCTTACTTCCCCACTGGATCCCACTGGATATCTTTGGGTGGCTGACCTTCAACCAGGTGATCTTAGTTTATTCTGCTATAACCAGGATGCCCAAATCTACTGGAAGTCTGGTAACTGTTAGCATCAGAGCTGAGTTGTCAAGACCGATAACATCCTCAGCTCTCAGCAAAGAATGTTTCCCAGGCTTGGTTTTTGCTGACACCACAGGATCAGCATTGGTACCCTTAGTACCCACATTACAGTCCCATCTATTGAGCAGGAGGACTTGGTGGGCCTGCTGGCTGAAGGGATGACAGGTTAGGCGGGCACAGGGACTACCTGGAGTGTGCAGGTTGGAGGAGGAAGCAAGGTCACAGTCCTCGTATCAGATCTTGTATGTCTTCAGCTAATCCAATGTGCTCAGTGCCAGAAACTCAGTCTCAGGAGCTACATGAGAGGAGTTAGCAAAGAAGGTGGGTCCAGCTGGAATGCTGCCTGTCCTGAGCTAGAGAGGCTTCTCACCTGCGTCAAGAGAGGCCTCTCCTCTCTGATTCCTACAGGTGATGAGCAGAGAATTCTGTAGGCCTAGGTTTGGGTTTCTTGCAGGCCAGATTCTAGAACAAAGGCCACCCCCAATCTGTGGTCTTATTTTTCTGTTACAGGACAGAACACAACCAAACCTTGGAGAACAAATTGAAATTTCTTGGTACCCTTAATGCACATTGGGCCATCTATATAGGGAAAGCCAATGTGGTCCATATGACTCCACAAAGTAAGCCTGGTTTCTCTATTAAACACAAGGGCGAGATCACAAGTATGAATGCAGGCAGAGGTATGGGCTGGTCCTCACGCTGGCTGGCACAGCAGGCACTCAATCACTCAATCAGCACTTACTGAATGAATCACGCTCTTTCCCTGTGGCTGTGTCTCCTGCTAGTCCTCCTTATCAGTGAGTTCAGGGAGAGACAGTCCACCTGTGTCCATTTTAGAGTGCAATTCAGACCCAGTTAATCCTGCTGTAGTTGATGAGCATCCCTCCAAAGGTCCAGTCCCCTGTGTCTGTGGAGTTCTGCAAGGTCAAACAACAGTAGAAGGAGTTGATCCTTCCAAGAGTTTATAGTCAATTTTGACCAGCTTGATCTTAAACACCTACCAAAAACAGTTAATCCAAAACACAGTCATTCCTGGGAGTAATGAAGGACAAGAACAGCTAGAAAAGAGGAGACAGCAACTAGCCAACAGTCTTCATGGGGAATGTTCAGTCAAGTATGGCCTTGGCTCCTCCCCCTCGCAGGACCCCTATTAGTCCTCTTTATGTTTCTCCTAATAGGACCATGTCTAATAAATTGCCTACAGAAGTTCCTGCAAGATCAGATACACAAATTCACCAACCAGTCAATCAACTACTTCTTTAAGACTACCAGCCCCTGATGCCCAAGACGGAGACCTATGACTCATGACCAACTCCTCTAGCTCCAGAGACTCTGCGCCCACCTAAAACCCTCTCTAACCCCTTTTCCAGATTTTACAATCCCTCTTTCACTTCCTAGGAATGAGAACACTCTCCAGCAGGTCCACTCTGCTTATTCTTTCTGCTCTACAGTATCCCCACAAGGAAGCATCAAACCTAAACTCCCCACACCTCAGATGAGGAGCCACTAGCCAGGCAAAGACTGGTACATCAACTTCACTCATGTGCCTAGACACAAAAAGCTTCACTACCTACTTACTTTGGTTGATACTTTTTCAGGTTGGATAGAAGCCTTCCCTATCTCCAGGGAAATTGCTGACACCATTGCTTCCATCCTCATTGAGGAGATCATTCCCAGGTTCAGACTTCCCACCTCCACCCAGTCAGACAACGGTCCAGCCCTCACTTCCCAGGGAACACGCAGACCAATGCCTTCCTGTGCCATTCATTGCCTCAATCCCGGGACAACCACAAACTGAATTGGACCCTCTTCAACTGGGTGACTCAGTCTTACTTCAGGAACTGCATTCTCAATCATTGGACGAGACCCCAAACAGTCATACTTACTACCCCAATGGTAACCAAGCATTTAGATACTCTCTCTGGTACCATGTCTCCTACCTTAAAAAGGTACCTGTTCCAAATGTCCAGTCCTGGACTTCCACCACGCCCACCAAACGCAAAATTTCTCACCAACCCTCGTCTTCTTTTACTAATCATTAATCTCTCTCAAGTTTCTATCCCAACCACAGATGGCGCTTTAACATCCAAGCGACATGGCACCAGGATGACACCACCCACTCTCAGTTTATGGGTCAAGGTGATTGTCCTTCCACTGGCTGCAATCAGGCTGTCACCCTTACCATTACCGATTCAACCAAGCCACCTCCAATACTTCCTAGAGTCCCTACAACAGGACCAATTGCTGATACCAAGAATCTCCTCCATCCAGGACTGGTTTGATACCATCGACGACTTGTGGCTTCAAGGAACTTTTATGGACTTTACCCCTACCAAAGTAGTTATCTATAGCCACTGAGTGTCATTTTTGGCTGCCCTGGTTTTCTCAGACCTGTCCCCTGAACATTCTTCCACTTTCCCTCCTAGGTCCTATGCCACCCACCATTAAGCAGGAAGTAGCCAGAGGACTTTACGCTGTTCCCCATGTCACTTAGAAAAACAAAAAGGGAAAAATGTTAGGTGAAGGACAGGCTGAGTAAGCTGTCTGCAGGGCATACCAAACAAAGTTAGCTGCAGGATGACCTGGCCACTCAAACCCTCTGTCTGGTTCTTTATCAACTATCGCTTCAAGCCCAAATGCCCAAGCCCCCACTCTAGGCTGAACACTCAACCCGCTGCTCAAGGCCGAACACGTAACCCCCCTTGTGCCAACAAGGCAGCTTGCAGACCCAGAGACCTCATTAGATTTGGGCTATAAAAACCCCCTCCTGCCGGGCCCCTCTCTCTCTTGCTATCTCTCTTGCTTTCTCTGTCTCTCTCCTGCACGCGCTTCCTCTCTCTCTCTCTCTCTCTCTCTCTCTCTCTCTCTCTCTCTCTCTCTTTCTTTTCTCCTCTGTTGCACTGCTGCAATAAAGAGCTCTTGGTTGCTCTGAGTGTTGTGGTCACTTTTCTTTCATTTTTTATTTTTGTTTTTGTTTTAAATCTTGTAATAGCATTAAATAGGGCTGAGCATGAGTGATGATTTGTTGTGGATTGGAAGGAGTAGGATTGCAAGTAGGAGGTAACCACAAGAAGCTCTAGGACACTTGCTCATTTTTGCCTCCTCTGCCGCATACTGGGGAGGCCTCTTGCATAAGGCCATACTGAAAGAGAGAGTACCATAACATTAGCACCGGTATCCAATAGCCCTGTAATTGGGTGCTCATTTAAGCAAAGAGTTAATTTAGGTCTACCTTCAGTAATTAGTAAACATGCTCCAATGACAGCAGAGCCAAACCTTGTATTTCCCCTTTCATTTAAAGGTTGTTGAGCGGAAACATAGGGAATCACAATCAACTGAGCAATAGAGGAGCCTTTGGAGAGGCTTAAGGGCATATGGGACCACATTTAGACATATATTGTACCGGTATAATCAAAATTAGTTACTCCCAGAACAACAAATTCTCCTCTTTAGCATTATGAGAACAAGACACAAGAAATCCAAAAGTATTGGGTAAGGGTTTCTGATTCTGAGTAATAATTTTTATATATCTCCCTAGGAAGTTGCACTTGGGCATTTGCAATAGTAATTAAAGTTAGAACTCCCTCTAGTGGCATGAAAGGATTTCTGCAAGGATGTTTTCTTTGAACTGGAAACATCTGTGTCAGGGGCTGAAAAAATGGATCCCCACCTTTTGCCCTGGGGTTGGTACATTGTAATTCGTTAAATACAACAAAAGGTAATTGTTCATGCTCTAGTTGACAAGCGGTATTTAGCCTAATAGGAAAAACAGCTAAACTATGAGATTTTCATTCCTCCTGTATTTGCTGCATACTTTCAGTTAAAGGGGATTTATGTGGGGGCGGGGTGATTGGTTGCTGCTAGGGCAGGAGCAGTGGTGGATGATTTAAAGGGGCCACGCATTCGACCACTGAGTCACATCCCCAGCCCTATTTTGTATTATATTTAGAGACAGGGTCTCACTGAGTTGCTTAGCACCTTGCTTTTGCTGAGGCTGACTTTAAATTCGAAATCCTCATGCCTCAGTCTCCTGAGCCACTGGGATTACAGGCATACATCACCACACCCAACCCAATATCATTGACTTTTTAAGTGTGTAAATTTCACCAAAATTTTCCAATTTCTTGTCATGAAGTTATTTATTGATATTTCATGTTGGTTCCAGCTCATCGGCATCTGTACTTAACACCCTCTCTTTTATTCCTAAAATGTTAATGTTCTCTATTTTATATTCTTGATTGGATTCATTTGATTTTGTTGTAGTCTTTTTACTTTATTTCTGCTAATTATTAATTTGCACTTTTTTCCTTAATGTGAAGATTGATACTACAAATATCTTCCTGAGCATCCCTTTGCTGCATGGGTAAAATACTGATATCCAGTATTTGTATGATCATTTATTTCTAAATATTACCCAATTTCTATTGTTTCCTTCTTTGATTCCTAGTTTACCTAGCAGTATGTTCTAAATTTTCTGAAAGTGTGAGCTCTTCCCAGCTATGTCTTTGTTACGGATCCCAACGTAACTGCACTACACTTGGAAAAGATTATCTCAATGAACTAATCCCACAAAATGTGTTGAGACTTCTTTAAGGCTCAGGATACAATTTTCCTAAATATTCCTTCATGTGAAGTTTAAAAAGAATCCGTATTCCACAATCATACTACATGTATCCATTAAATCAGCTTGTTGGTAAAATTTTTCAAATTTTCTATATCTTTGCATGTCTTTATTTAGTTCCTAAGAGAAGGGTTGTGGGGAGCCACTCTGAATGATTCATGTCATTAATCTTGGAGCAGAGAGGCTTCGACTGTCACTACATCTTGTAGTGACTTGGACATTGCCCTATCCCAGAAGTTTGAGGACAAGTCTTCAGATGTAGGCATCGCTCTACAGCCCTTGGGTCGAATTACACTCACCTTTCAGTGTAATTCCACCTCTTCTTACCTTTTTTGGATGGAACTTTGTAAGAATGAGGGTCCTTTCAATAAAAGCCCACTTCCAAACCTGTTCTCTCCCCCTCTCTCCGTCTCCCTCTCTCCCTCTCCCTCTCTCCAGCCTCTGTGACTTTCCCTTGCTCTCCCATTTGGGGAGCTTGAGGCCGAGATAGGAGGAGCCATCCTGAAACCTGTTTAAAGGTAAAGTTTGTGTCTGTGTTTTATTTGGTGTCCCTGGAAATTCACACGAGCGACCTTAAGTTCAGCTGCCTCTGCAGGTCAGGAGCAGCAAAGGTATTTAGTTCCCCAGTACGATGGTATGATTTGCCAGTTTCCCTTGTAATCTGCGAAGATTTTCGTTATGTATTTTAAGACTATTAGATACAAACAGAGAGTTGACATATATTGATCCTGAGTTGGAACTTTAATCAGAACACTTTTATCCTAATAACTTTTGCCATAAATGCTATATTTTCTGGTATCATTATACTAGCTTTTGGTTAGTTTGTATACTAAATTTTTCAATAAAGTAAATTTATTTTTCCTTTCAGTGATAACCTTTAGCCTATACTCTTTTTTATTATTGGTACAAATTATTTACACAGAATGGTGAGTTTCATTGTGGTTTATTTGTATATACATAAAAACACAACTTGATGGATTTACTCCCTGGCACTTCCCCCAACCTCCACCACCCCTCCTCCTCCTCCCCCCCCACCTGCTTCCCCTAACCCAGTGGTCTCCCTTCTACTTTTCTGGCAATCCTTTCCCCCTGCTTTTTCCTTCAAGCTTAGGAGAGAAAACATGAGGGTTTTCTGAGTTTAACTTATTTTGCTCAAATTCATGGTCTCTGTTTTGGTTCATTTTCCTGAAAATAACAATTATTTTTCTCTTTATGGCTGAATAAAGCTCCTTTGTATACAGATTTTCTTTATCCATTCATCTGCTGGTGGGCACCTAGGCTGATTTCATAACCCAGCTACTGTGAATTGCGCCGAGATACGTGGGTATGCATGCACCTCTGACGTATGCTGACTTTAATTCTTTTGGATAAACATCAAGGAGTGGTAAAGCTAGATCATATGATAGATCTATTTTAGATTGTTGAGAAACCTCTGTATCATTTCCATAGTGGCTGTACCAATTTACAATGACAACAACAGTGTACAAGAAAGGTCTTGAAATGTGGCTCAGTGGGTAAGTGCCCCTGCGTTCAATCCCTGGTACCCAAACCCCCAAAAAAAATTCTTTCCCCCATCCCCCACTCCTCCCCAGGTTCACCAGTGTTTATTGTCATGCGTATTCTTGAGTAAGATGGAATCTCAGTATAGTTTTGATTTGCATTTCCCTGATGACTAAAGATGTTGAACATTTTTTCATGTATTTCTTTTTCATTTGTATTTCTTCTTTGAGAATTACCTGTTCAGTTCATTTACACATTTATTGATTAGGTTTGGGGGGGGTTGTTGTTGTTGTTTTGTTTTGGTTTTGCTTTTGGTTTTGGGTTTTTTTGGTGTTGAGTTTTTGAGTTCTTTGTGTTTTCTGGACAGTAATCTTCTGTTGGAAGAGTAGCTGCAAAGAGTGTCTCCCATTCTGTAGATCACCTCTTCACTGTTGTTTCCTTTGCTGTGCAGAAGCTTTTTAGTTTGATGCTCTCCTATTTATTGATTCTTGCTCTTATTTCCTGAGTTGTATGGGTCCTATTCAGAAGTCTTTACCTGCACCTGTATGTTGAAGTGTTCTCCATTTTTCCTTCTAACAGTTCCAAAGACATCACAATACCCAATTTCAAATAATATTTCAAAGCCGTAGTAACAAAAATAGATACATGGACCAAAGGAACAGAACAGAAGATGCAAACACATACAGCTACAGTCATCTGACTTTTGCAAAAGTGACAAAAACATTCATTGGAGGAAAAATAAAACACTTTTAACAAATGGTGTTGGGAAAACTGGATATACATATAGACTGAATAAAATTAAAAACCTCTCTCCTACCCATAAAAAAGTCAACTCAAATGGACCAAAGTCCTAAGTATCCTAATTTTTTGTTAGTATTTGCTTAGCATATCTCTTTTATCCTTTTAATTTTAAATAGTTATAATTTATCTAAATAAATTTGTCTTATTTTATTTAATTTTAAATTTTAGATATTATTGAAGACGTTTGCTAATTTAAAATATTTAACATAAAAAAATACTAGAAAATTTACTATAGTTACCATCCACGCACCATACTACTGCCTCAATTTAAAACTTTATTTTTTAAAAAATAAAATAAAAACTAAGCAAAACCACCCAGCACAAGGCCACACGCCTGTAATCCCAGAAGCTCAGAGGCTGAGACAGGAGAATCGCAAGATCAAAGCCCAGCCTCAGCAAGAGTGAACTGCTAAGCAACTCAGTGAGACCCTATCTCTAAATAAAATACAAAATAGAGCTGGGGATGTGGCTCAGTGGTCAAGTGCCCCTGAGTTTAATACCCGCTACAAAAAAAGAAAAAGCAAATTAAATAAAACATTATTTTACCATATTTGCTTTATCTCTTTTCTTAAATTAGGACATATGTTAACATAAGCTTAATACTATTATCACACAATAAAATTAATAATTCCTTAGTATTCTTTAATACCCAGAATAAATTTGAATTTTCCAAATATCTCAAATTGCTTTTATAGTTTTTGTTTTTTTATAGTTGTTTTTGACATTTGCTTTTTGTCAACTATTTCTTTCAGCACAGAACAGCATTCACACACCCCAAATTTTTCTCCTCAATAGCATTAACTTTATTAAGACATCAGACCAGTTGCCATGTAAAGTTTAAACCAGGGTCTGAGACAAAACTCAATTCTGTTTCTGGCAGGTAGAGTCAGCATACGCTACAGCCTCTGCAGCTGAGAAAGCACTTTGGTGTTGGCAGCTAATCACAGCAGGGCATGCCTGCCAGCTCCCCTCCAGGAGGACCCAGGGTGGCAGGTGGCAAAGCCAGATTCTTCTCCACTACTATCAAGCAATTTCTTTGCAGGTTCTTGTCTCACAAATTCAAAAAAAGGACAACAACAGAAGGCAGAGTGAAAAAGAGTAAGATTTATTAAAACGTGAAGAAAAGAGACTGAACTCTCGCAGGACAAGAGGGTACCCGATAGCGAGTTGCCATTGGAGTATACTAGTCCAGGGGTTTATATAGCTCTTGGCCAACACTGTTGGTCCAAATTTATGCTAAGCAGGCCTTGGAAAAGTACCAATGCTATTGGCTGGCCCTTGAGTCTGAACTTTCCTGTAACCTCCATTCAGGCTCACCCCCACTCTGTGCACCGGGCCTTCAGGGGAACGTAGATTGCCTATCTTATCCAAAATGACCATCCTTTTCATCTCAGTCATTGTGTTCTTATATTTTAAGTGTGTCTATTATGAACTGTATTTGTAGACTCATCTCTAAATCCAGTGTAATGTTTGTCTTTTACTTTGCAAGTTTAGTTCACTTGCAAAATACTTACTGTGATTATCAATATATTTGGAATTAGTTCCTCCATTTTATCCAGTTATTTCCATACACCACTTTTTGTATGTAAATTTTCCTCCTTTATTTTTCACTTTTTAAAGATTGAAGAGCATATGTTCTGTTTTGCTTGAGTTTGTCCTCATTCTTTTTCCATCCATCCCCTCATTATTAGTTTGGAAGTTACACTCTGTGTTTCCCTTTTATCTTAAGCCAGAGGAAAAAGGGTTTAAGACCCACTTTTTGAGTTTGGCCTGTCTCTTAGGTTTGGGGAGCTTGTGAGCTCTAATGAGACACATCAACAGGGCTGAGTCAGAAAGGAAACTGGACTGGAAACAAAGTATTCTCTCAACACTGGTCCTTGAGAGTACTGCTTATCTTGCACCAGATGTGGGCAAGGCAGGAGGGCCATCTGTAAATCCTGTCCAGACTTGCTATGGACAGGATGGTCCCCAGATAACCAGGGGCAAAGAAGGAAACATTCCAAGCAAGTAAAAGGAAGCATGCCCTTAAGAAGGAAGGACAGTCCGCCCCAGCAGTATTTCCAAAGAACCCACAACAGCCCCTTCAGAGAACAGGTCACTCTGAACATCTACAAAATCCATTAAGCCATAACAGATGTCAAATGACCAACAATGGAAGGTGATACCTTATCCCAGCCCTTCCCACGAGGACTTGGCAGCAGGGAGGGGTAGGGGGCCAGGACCAGCCACTCCCCAAGCTCTAAGACTGCCTTTGTACCATGTGACCCTGAGCCATCCTGCATGGCTGATTGGCCTGATGGAAGTTACCTGACCCAAAGGCAGCCAATGGGTAGGCTGAGCTGTGTGGTGACGAGCCAATCAGATTCTCAGGAACTTGCGCTTGGGAGCATAGAGCTGCCCGAAATGGGCAAAGAGGATGCTAAGCTGAGGTGGGAAGAGAAGGCGGGTGGGAATATGGGACGCCAGGCTTGGAGGTCATGGCAAGCAGAAGTGGAGAGGAAGCCAAAGCACTGAGGAGGCAGAAGAGACAAGGCAGTGTGTCCTGACTCCCAGAACTCCCCTTCAGGAGATCACCGGAGTGAGCCTCTGATTTCTGCAATGAAGAACACAATCTTCAGAGAGAGAGAAAATCATGGAAGGGAGTCTCCTGGAACACAGTCCAGCTCCTCCCTACATGGACTTCACACCAAGCGTCAGTGCTGCATTTCCCCCAAAAAAAATCCTCTCTTATTGTGCTCTATTTTATTCTGTGAAAATAAGCCTTATTATAAATCAGAATGAAATCCACAAACCAAACCCCAAACTCTCTAGCAAAACAAGACCCTCTGGACTATAAAGGCATTCCTGACAGGACAGTCACTTCAACTTATTGCTTTTGCTTCTTGTTTCTTGAGAACATGACTCCAATGAGGCCCACGGCTGCCAAGCCCACTCCTGCGATGCCAGCTGCCATGATGACATCTCTGACCTGCAACAGAGAAGGGGTGAGTCAGACTCTAGTGGCAGGAATCCAGAGCAAGCTGTATGTTCAACAGGATCGTGCAGCTCAGGGCACCTCCATGCCCTTGGTCTCCCTTCACCAAACTCAGGAACCAACCAACAAATGTTGGAAGAGCCGAGGAGAGAGTTGGATGGGAAAAGAATCAGTGGGTGTAGCCAGCTGGCCTGGACTTCACAGAAACCCGAAAGTGAGAAACTCAATTCATCCTGTGGCTATTTAAAGAATATGAATCCTCAGTGGGTGACAGTGGATGACGTCAGAATGGTCAAAATACTGGCCAGCTACTGGGAAGCTCTTGAAGCCAGTGTGAAGTCAGGAACTTGTTATTGACAACGCAATAAAATATGACCTGCATGAGAACAGTGACCTCACCCCTCACTGGACCAGCACCTGGTCCAGTCAGGCATGGAGATGCTCTTTGTGTTTCTTTTTTTTTTTTTTTTAAGGAAAAAAAAACTTTATGTTTAAATTCTGATCTATGCATAAAAAATCATTTTTATTTCATGGTTAAACTTAGTACAAAAATGACAATAATGTTAACACGGAAGATTTCAACAGAAATCTATTCAGATTCATTTACTCCTGTAAGGCTAATATATAAAGAAACAAACATTCACACATTTTACTAAAATTTTCAGTAAATAATTCTAGCCATAATACTTATTGCAAAATTAAAAGTTCAAAAATTGTGTGTGGTTTTATAGCAATTACAATTTGTAATGAAAACACTAAGCCAAATTTCTCTGATCTAACCAGAACAACCCAAGTTAAAGACAAACCCACATAAATCCAGTTAACTCATACTAGACTCAGGTTCCAAAAACCACATTGGAGAAAAGATAGCATATTCAACAGATGGTGCTGGGAAAACTGGAAATCCATATGTAGTAGAATGAAATTTAACCCCTATCTCTCACCCTGCACAAAACTCAAGGCCTAGGAATTAGACTAATAACCCTGCACATACTAGGGAAAATGTAGGTCCAACAGCCCATGATGTGAGCTCAGGAACCAACTTCTCAACAAGACTCTTAAAGCACAAGAAGTAAAATCAAAAATCAACAAATGGGATGGCATCGAAATAAAAGGCTTCTTCACAGCAAAGGAAACAATCAAGAGCATGGAGAGAGAACCTACAGAATAGGAGACAATCTTTACCACCTGCACCTCAGGTAGGTGTTAATTTCCAGGATATACAACGAATTCAAAAACTTAACACAAAAAAACCCCAAAAATCCATAAATGGGCAAAGGAAGTAAACAGACATATCTCAAAAGAAGAAACATGAACAGTCAACAAATAAATTTAAAAATGTTCAACATTGCTAGCAATTAGAGAAATGCAAATTAAAACTACGCTGAGATTTCATCTCACTCCAAGAAGAATGGCGGTTATCAAGAATACATAACAGGGGCTGGGGATGTGGCTCAAGCGGTAGCGCGCTCGCCTGGTGTGCGTGCAGCCCGGGCTCGATCCTCAGCACCACATACAAAGATGTTGTGTCCGCCGAAAACTAAAAAATAAATATTAAAATTCTCTCTCTCTCTCTCTCTCTCTCTCTCTCTCTCTCTCTCTCTCTCTCCCCTCTCTCTCTCTCTCTCTCTCTCTCTCTCTTAAAAAAAAAAAAGAATACATAACAGTAAATGTTGGTGAGAAAGCAGGGGAAATGGTGCACTTATACATTGTTGGTGGGACTGCAAATTGATGCAACCACTCTGAAAAGCAGTGTGGAGATTCCTCAAAAAACTAGGAATGGAACCACCATTTGTTCCAGTTATCCCACTTCTTGGTACATATCCAAAGGACTTAAAATGGGCATAATATAGTGACACAGCCACATCAATGATTATAGAAGCTCAATTCACAATAGCTAAGCTATGGCGCAAAACTAGGTTTCCCTTTAAGAGATGAGTGGATAAAGAAATTGTAGTAGAGCAAAAGATAGCAATACTGGAAGCTCTCAAAAAGCCCACAAGGATCTCATTCATCACAATGAAACTCAAAATTAATGAAGTACTTCCCACCCCCATTCACTGAGAGCTTCTGTTAGGTAGCAATCATCCACCCTTAATCATAAGAAGGAAGGTTCAACGGAAGTACCACACATCTAAAATTAAAGACAGAGAGGAAAACAAACATTTTAAAACGTCATCTGGCTGGGCACGGTAGTGCAGGACTGTAATCCCAGCGGCTCAGAAAGCAGGGGCAGGAATATCACAAGTTCAAAGCCAGTCTCAGCAATGGTGAGGAGCTAAGCAACTCAGTGAGACCCTGTCTCTAAATAAAATATAAAATAAGGCTGAAGACTGTGGCTCAGTGGTCAAGTAACCCTGAGTTCAATCCCTGGTACTCACCCCCCCCCCAAAAAAAAAAGTCATCTGGAGAAATAAATCATATCTAGAAAAGAAACCACTTTTTAAAAACTATTAATAGAGAACAGAGGACATATTGCATTCAATAAATAAGTACACGGTACTATAAAAATAATAGAAATTGAGAAAACAAACAGTTCATAGAAAATAAAAATATGATAGAAGCGACAAACTCAGTAGGAAAGTTGAAAGATGAGAAATTTCTCAGAATAGAAGCCAAAGATTTAAAAAATATAGAGAATAATCCAACCAGCCCAAAATCTGAATAATACAAATTCCAGAAAAAGAAACAGGGAAGAAAAAAATTAAAAATTAAATAATTCATGCTGGGCACTGTGGCACACTCCTGTAATCCCAGTGACTCAGGCAGCTGAGACAGGACGATCATGAGTTCAAAGCCAGCCTCAGCAATTTAGCAAGGTGCTGAGCAACCCAGTGAGACCCTGTCTCTAAATAAAATACAAAATAGGGCTGGGATGTGGCTCGGTGGTTGAGTGCCCCTGAGTTCAATCCCCAATGAGCTCCACGCCCCCACCAACAAAAAATATATATATATGTATATTATGAATAAAAAAAATAGGGCCAGGCATGGTGGTGCACACCTGTAATCCCAGCAGCTCTGGAGGCTGAGGCAGGAGAATCTCGAGTTCAAAGCCAGCCTCAGCAACATTGAGGCACTATATAACTCAGTGATGTCTGTAAATAAAATACAAAATGGGGCTGGGGATGTGGTTCAGTGGTTGAGTGCCCCTAGGTTCAATCTGTGATACCAAAAAAAAAATTAATTTAAAAACTTTTCCAGAAAAAAAAAGAAATAAAGAGGTCCAGGAATTTGATACAATACTTTATCATAGTAAAACTTCAAACATGAACATTATGTCTACAATACTAGAAAGGCAAGAAAAGCGATGATGAAATCATTACACAATTAATGCAAAAACAACCCATCTCAGAAGACAAGCACTTAAGCATCCTAGGAAAGGGCCACAAGAAAACGTTGCTAAGTTTTTGACATGTCTGTCATGCCGGAAATCAAACCCAGGGCCTCTAGCAAGCTTGGCAAGTGCTCTACCATCGAACTACATCCCCAGCCCATTTGTTGCTAATTCATAACACAGACAGCTGTGCTGATGCAGACACAGAAGCAATTGATTACTGCTCTGGTACCTTGGCTTTGTCCAGTAATGGGTCATTGCTTTAAGAGGATGGACACATGCGCACGCGCGCACACACACACACACACACACACACACCTCAGACTCATCCTCTGTTTAAAACATTCCCATTTACCTTTTTGTTTTGTGTGTGTGGTGCTAAGCATTGAATCCAGGGCCTTGTGCATGCAAGACAAGCACTCTACCAACTGAGCTATATGCCCAGACCCCCATTTACCTTTGACCTCTGATCTTCAATCTGGTTTAACTCCAGTGCCTAAACATCCACTCAACATGTGATTGACATGTCAGACTTCAGGAGTCTGTCTATTCAGTAACCGAATTTAGTACAGCTGTTCTTTCACCTCAGCATTCAAATATGTTTGGTGTACAAAACACTGTGAAGGTGACACTGGAGGACGGTCTGACTGTCTGCTGCTGACTGAACTGTGGCAGCAGGACATGAGCCCAGCAGCACTCAGAGCTTCAGACTCAATGCAGATCAAGAACCTCTATGTGTGAGTGCCTAGGGTATGATCTGAAGCGTGGAAACCAGTGCCAGGCAGAGGTCTGCTGCCCTCATTTGCAGTTTGGCTAGAGGTTCAGTGTATCTGGTGGCCCTTTCCCCGACTTTCTTCCAGTCTCTGAGCCATAGTGTCCTCCCATCCATGTCAGCCCTTGGTGTTGTATAGCACAGCAGCAACACGGAAAGCAAGAAAACTGAATAGAAAGGATCCAGATCAATGAGCCACAGTGAGAGAGTCCAGGCTCCCTACTTCTGGCATTATCCAAGGTCCAATTCCAGGGCAGCCCCTGAGACAATGCAAAGGGACAGCAAAAGGTCCCAATATAGACCAACTGTCCCCAGTGAAGGCTCCGCGTCCCAAGTCAACAAAACTGTTGTCTCTCCCACCAAAGGCATGAAAGAGTGTCACAAACGGATCAAGAAAACTCACCCTAAAACCAAGCCAGTCTCTTAAGCAGAATCCGAGCTGCCATGGATAACATTGTATCTTTCATGCCAAGAAGTTCAATGAAGACAGCACACCAAGAAACTCAGAAACAAAAAGGATGAAAATGTGCACCTGGCACACAAAACCTGCACCCCAACATGAAATGGCCAATGCTTTATTGCCACTTGAAGCAGAGAGCTTACCCGGATGGATGGATGGATGGATGGATAGATGGATGGATATAAATATGGATAAAAAAAAATTCCTATATAACCAATGTAGAGACGGATTTGAGGGCTGCAGTAGTTTGTTTGTTTGTTTGTTTGTTTGTTTCATGCTGCTCAGACTTATCTGGGCCATAAACATGTCCATCATAGCCGTGTGCATATCAGCAAACACCAATGTAATCAACAACACAAAGTGCCTGAAACTAGGTTCTCAGCAGCCGGAACTCATGTTAGAAGGGTCTGATGGAGCTACCAACCAGAGGTTTGACTGCTGGTCAGTCTTTCAACCTTTCTTTCTTTCTTTCTTTCTTTCTTTTTTCTTTCTTGGTTGTTCATGGACCTTTGTTTTATTCATTTATTTATATACAGTGCTGAGATTTGAACCCAGTGCCTCACACATGCTAGCCAAGTGCTCTACCACTGAGCCACAACCCAGCCTCTCACACTTCTTCTAAGATATGGTTTTGTGGCAGCTGTGGTTCTGCGGGGTTACCTTGCCAGGAAGCCTGCACACCGTCACTTGCATCCAGTGCTTTCCTTGCTGAGCTCTTGTGTCAGGGTGGGAGAAATGACCTGCAGATGATGCCGGAGGAACAATATGGCCCCAGTTCTTTACAGAACCTCATGGTCTGAGAGCAAACGCCAGTGCAGCTGGTTCATACAACAATATCCTCATTGTTTGTGCTCCAGCTTTGTACATAGTCAAAACGTGTGATTAAATACAAGAAAGCGGTATCTAGTGGCCCTGATAGTGCAGACCTTTTGGGGAAAACAATCTGTCCACGAATCAGCGCCCCCTGCAGATGCCATTGATAATGTGCACTGCAGAGGGGTCCGCCCAGCCCTGGCAGGGATTCTGATGGGGAAAGGGCTACATGAGGTGGATCACAGGTCTTTAACTCAGAATCTTGTCAAAGAGAAAATTGTCTCTCTTTAGAAATGTTAAGAAATCTTATCTTTTTTTTTCCCCAAGTAGGCAAACCGAGATTCTATCATTACTGACAGCTGTTTATGTGACATAGCTCTTCTGAGTTGAATCCAGATTTAATGATGTCTAAATCGTTTCTTGAAAAGGAAATTCTACTGTGCTTCCTTCACATTGAACAATGTTTGAAGTGGATTTAAAAAGAAGCAGAGGGAATGGGGTTGTGGCTCAGTGGTGGAGCACTTGCCAAGAAAGGATGAGGCACCGGGGTCCATCCTCAGCACTATATCAAATAAATAGTATAAAAAATACAATAACATTTTTTAAAAAAAGAAAAGAAAAAGCAGAAAAGAGTAGTGCTATTCTAAAAGCAACCTGATATAGACTTAGAGTTTATAAAACAAAAAGTTATAAAATATATGTATAGAAATTGTCCTTTCTTCAATCATCAAGAATACAGGCAACAATAAATAAATGTTGGTGAAGATGTGGGGAAAAGGTACACTCACACATTGCTGGTGGGACTGAAAATTAGTGCAACCACGATGGAAAGCAGTATGGAGATTCCTCAGAAAACTTGGAATGGAACCAACATTTGACCCAGTTACCCACTCCTCAGTTTATACCCAAAGGACTTAAAATCAGCATAGTACAGTAATGCAGCCACATCAATGTTTATAGCAGCTCAATTCACAATATCTAAACTATGGAACCAACCTAGGTGTCCTTCAATAGATGAATGGATAAAGAAAATGTGGTATGTCTACTCAATGGAATATTACTCAGCTTTAAAGAAGAGTGAAATTATGGCCTTTGCCAGTAAATGGGTGGAGTTGGAGAATATCAGACTAAGCAAAATAAGCCAATCAAAAAAAAAAGGCCAAATGTTTTCTCTAACATGCAGATGCTAATTCACAATAAAGTGGTAGGGGAGACTAGAGAAGAATAGTATTACCTTAGATTAGGTAGAGAGAAGTGATGAGAGGGAAGGGGAAGGGATATGGGGACAGGAAAGACGGTGGAATGAAACAGACATTATTACTTTGGGTATATATGTGACTACATGACCAATATGATTCTACAATATGTACACTCAGAAAAGTAAGAAATTATATCCCATCTATGAATGATATATCAAAGTGCATAAATGCATTCTACTGTCATGTATAACTAATTAAAACAAATTTTAAAATTAATAAAAAAGAAAAAAGTTTTAAAAAGAGAAATTGGCCTTTCTTTACAGTAACATTAAAGTACTACCTCACAGTTTATCCAGATGGACTGTCCACATTTTCAATCTTAATATTTTATCTAATTCAGACTAGACTTCACTGTAAGTGCAGCTCCGAGTTGGTGGAGGTATTTTTTCGTTTGTTTGTTTTGGGGTTTTTTGTTTGTTTGTTTGTTTGTTTGTTTTTAGTATAACTCAATGCAAAGGCTTCTCTACAGAGATTTACTAAAATACACTTTGTGAAGCCCAAGTATTTTTAAGTGGATAGAAAGTAGAAAAACCTGTTCCTAGAATGCTCTTAGGCATGTAAGGCACAGATTGCATTTTAATTTAAATCCATTGCTTCACTTTTTTTTTTTCTGAGAAGTTAGATAAGTCCTAAGTACTCTGTTGATAGAAATCTGACCTGCTGCAAAGAGCCAGTGCAGACAATGATTCATCAGATTCTTAAAAACAAAAATGCCTTCATGAGTCAATGACAGGGACAGTCATGGCTTTTGACAGCATTTGTGAAGAAAAATGCGGCTGGACTTTTTCCCATTTTTACTAATTTGGCCATCTTTAGTGAGAGGGACACCTGGGGAGGTTACATTTTAATTTGGCTCACCAGCAGGTATTATAGTCATGACTCCCCTGGGCTGGGGGTCCTCAAATGGGAACAATTTTGCCCCAGGAAGAAATGTGGCAATGCCTACGGACATTGTTGGTCTGGGGTGGGATGCTCCTGGTGTCACAGTCACGAAGAATTATCTGGCCCAAAATTGTCAACAGCCACTGAGGTTCCGAAACCCACATCCTAGATCAAAAGAGTAAAGAGGAAATCTTTGCAACAAAACAGGTGGCACTTCTCTTGGTTTTATATTATATTCTGGTTTCACTTTCTGTGATGGGTGGATTAAGTGGATTGGTTTGTTGCACCGTCATTATGTTGGATGGATCAGTTGAGGCTAAAGCCACATGAAGAAAAGGGTGTCGTGTGCAGTTCATGTTGTTTCATTTCACAACAAGAGTAGAATTATCGTTTATAAAAAGAAGAAATGGTAGAAAATGTTTCCTGGTTATTTCACTATCTCAAGATTTGAAATTTCATTTAAATGTTCTAAATATCATTTGTGCCTAATGATATACATATTTTACTAAACTGTGTAACAATTTGGCAGTAAGAAAAATGTTCTACTTACAGAAACTTGTGGATCTGTCCATTATTCTATTAATAGAACCCAAGAATAGATAAAAATGAGATGAATAGGATTTATTTTGCAAATCTTCCTAATGTACACCCTTGATTTTATGGAAAATCTTGCTGTTTCCCAAGGTTGTATTGTAATCTATATTTGGAGTTTATTGCTATATAGATATAGGGAAATTTACCTGAAGAGGAAATCATACATGATTGACTTTTATGCAATATCAGTAATGATAACACTGAATCTTTTAAGTGTGAAGTTTCTCTTTTTCATGCTGATAATCACTACTAAATTTTAAAATGAAACTTTCATTATACCTAAATCTGCCAATGAATGTTAGTTTTCTAATCCAAAAAGATCAACAAATGAAAAACAGCAAAAAGAAGATAAAACAATCAGGAGAGCAATCCAGGGTCCAACATCCCAAGAGCAGGAGTCCCAGAGAAGTCAAAATGGAAAATTTCCCAGAATTAAAAGAAATGAGTTTCTAGATTTAAAGGAATCACCAAGTATTCAGCACAATAGATGAAACAGACCCACCCAAGGCACATCATAGTGAAAAAAAGATAAGATTCCATAGCTCTGGGGAAAAAAAAAATGAGCCACATTTAAAGGCTCAAAAATAGAATGGTTTCAGTGACACCCACCTGTAATCCCAGTGGCTTGAGAGGCTGAGAAAGGAGGATCGTGAGTTCAAAGCCAGCCTCAGCAAAAGCGAGGTGCTAAGCAACTCAGTGAGACCCTGTCTCTAAATAGAATACAAAATAGGGCTGGGGATGTGGCTCAGTAGTCCAGTGCCCCTGAGTTCATTCCCCAGTACCAAAAAAAAAAAAAAAATTTTTGCATGGTTTCTGACTCCATCGCCACCATAACAAAATCTAGACAGTGAATCAATGCCTTCAAAAAAAAAAATTGATTTGCAACCTAGAGTTCTACCCTTAGCCAAACTGTCAATCAAATGTGAGGGCAAACCAAAGACATTTTTAGGCACCCGAGCTCTTTTCACAATGCACTATTTTTCAATAAACTATTAGGGACACTAGTCCAACGAAAACAAGGAAGTAAACCAAGAGAGAGAAAGATGTGAGCTTCAGAGGATAAAAACATCAGTGCAGGAGAGAAGTGCCTGGGATCTTTAGGAGGCTAGCGAAGAAATGACAGCCGTGTGTGTTACTTAGAAGTCGAATGGTTTTTTCTTGCCCCACCTCCCCCCCCAAACTCACACTGGGGATGGAACCCTGGCCTCACACATGCTAGCCAAGCACTCTACCACCGAGTTACCTCCTCAGCCCAGGACACTGTTTTGAAGACCATTAGCCCCAATAAACAGATGTGCTGAGTGCCATCTCCCCCAGACCCCTTCTTGCTTTGCATCATCTTTTGAACCTGCCACATCCAGGTCCTAGTGAAGTTCCTCGCATGGTCCTGCACACTGACGTCTTTTATCAACTCTCAGGGAAGTGGAAGCCAGACTGCAACCCAGGGACCTGGGAGTCCACCCCACACACAAGCAGCAATCTACTTAGCATGCACTTGCCACTCGATTTCTGTATGAATCAGCCTTAACAGTCATATGTATAAACAGCTGACAGACAATAATAACCCAACAAGTTGAGAAAAACAATATGAAGATACCCACTGGAAGACATCTAAAATCTCATGATAGACAGAACATGAAGCTACCAACCACTTTGGGGGTCAATGCAGCAAGTACAGATGTTGGCAGCGTCTGAGGGAAAGCTGAGGCTGATCCTTGTAGGTGGCGCTGGTGAGTGCCTCCCCATCCAAGTCACTGTGGCCCCGATAGGCCAGCGGACAAGGCACAGGGGAACCAGGCAAATAAGAACAAGATGAGGACCAGCAGGACCACTCCACTAGTACAACAGTTCTGAGCCAGCTCTGCACTAAGCAGAAAGACCTTCTAAGCTAATTCCTATGGAAATCCTCCAGGATCAGTTATCACTTGTTCTTTACTCAAGTTGGGGGACTTGGCTAAATCTCTCAAGGTCAAACAAATCTCCCAAGGTCAGACAGCTGACAAAAGGCAGGCCCCAGATCCAGCCCAGGTCGGCCTGACTCCAGGAGCCCATGCTGTTGACCACCACCCTGACCAAAAACAAAGGAATGGATCTCAAAAAATAAAAATGAACCACCAGACTGATTTTAACCTCATCATTCATTGAAGGAAAAAAATCATATTTTTCTGCATCAACAATCATATAAGAACTTTTTCCAAGAATGTGCTCATCAAAAAGCGGGGCGGGAAGTAGCAATCAAAGTGGGGCACAGGGAGAACAGGAAGGAGAAAAAGAGACCCAAGAGAGCGGGCAGGGCCAAAAGCAGACCAAGTAAAGGAACATAACTGCATCCCCTGGGAGGCCCTGGGGCCTCCTGGACTCCCTCTTGGACTTCAGCTGGGCTGAGGAGAGTGCCACTGGTAAGCCCGAGGAGGCTGGTCACACAGATCTCGGCCACCTCTGCTATTCATTGGCGTAGGCACATTTGACTCTAAGGAAAAGACAGGTGCAGGTCTGGAGACCCAACAGAGCTTTGTCGGATGAAATGAACAGCCACAGACAATTACAGAAGCACTGGAAGCCTCCATTTTCCCATCTGTTAAGTGGGAATAATAGAACCTCCAGGCTCCAGAGGTTCATCCCAGGGCCAGACACCAGGGAGGGCTCAGGAAAGAGGCTGATCACCATGGCCATGACTTCCTTTCTTGGCCATCACGTCCCTAACAGCACTGACCTGCGTTGCCACCATGTCTGACTGTCCTCCCACCCCGACTGTGACACCCTTGAGGACAGGAAGCACATCTCTGCTGTGTTGTCTTGTTCAGCCCTCTCTCTCCCCCCACACTGATGCCCAGCCACTGTCAGCTGGGAATGGTCTGGTTCCTGGGATGGGGACACAGGCTGAGGACACACCTGGTCACTGCGGGCAACTCCGTAGCGCAGCTCATTCACAAAGTGCTCGCAGTTCTCGCTGGTCACCTTGTAGAGGACCTCCTGCCCCACCAGCTCCTCCGCCCGCTGGATGATTTTGCTGGGGGGCAGCGGGGAGTACTTGTCGTCGTGCTTGTTATTGACCTGGTACTTGTCTCTCCCCGCCACGTCGTACAGCAGCTCCTTCTTCACTAGGGCCTTGTCCGTCAGGGCGGACATGATGCTGGCCGCACCCGCTCCTGCCACTTCACCTGAGGATCCACAAAGGGAAAACAGAGGAGAGGTCCAGGAAAGGGCCCCAGAGTCTCAGACCTGTCCCCAACTGAGCATCTGCCCTTGGCACCAGAAGGGTACAGACATGACTGTGTGGCTTTGGAGAGGGCGTGTGGTCTCTGTGTCCTGGTTTTCTTACCTAAAGTAAGGACTAGTGAAGTTCCAGGATTTATTATAATTTTTGTTAGCCTAGAGAAGCTGGTTTTCTGTGCCCTTGACAACTACCTTGCCCTCTTAATTATGCAAATATGAACTTTGAACACACCTTTTCTTCTTAGAGAATACTGTGAATCTTTTGTGATTCCATCAGGGCTACAACTCCTGGACCTCAGGACACTGAGGACAGAGAAAAGTTGACTGATTTCAGGAGCAGTCCCCACCTTCTGGGAGCAAAGGGACCAAAGCCCTATAGCTGCTTCCTAGGTGTGATGCTAAGGAGGGCCCCTAGGGACACCAGCAGTCCTGGCCAAGGCCCAGAGGCTAGAGCTGATGCCAGCACAGACCCAGCAGCTCCCAATCCAGCCACCTGCATCATGGGCAGGGGCATGCACTAGGTATAGTCACTGAAAAAGTATGTGTGCACCCAAGAGGTGGACGCAGGAGCCCGGGAGCACCCCAAGAGGAAGCCCACTGGTAAATAGCCTCTGTGGCCCTGCCAGAATCAGGCCCCCCAGGTGCAGCAATAGTAACCCCCCTCAACTGGGCAGGACAGCCTTCAACTGTGACACCATGTGACAGCAACAAGCAGTGGCAGCAAGGGCTAATCAGATTCCAGATCCTGCTCTGCTCAGCTTTCCAGAAAGGACAACAGCCCTCTGCCCTGAGTACAATCCTGAGATCTTTAGAAAGTCAGGGGAATTCAGAGTTAGTGGTCAGAGGAGGTGATGCTGGAGAGTCGCTGAAGTAAATGAGAGCCAGGTGGCCTCGTTCGGGGCCTGAGTGTGTAGACAGGCTGCGCCCTTGAGGCTCAGCCACCCACCCGCAGCCCACAGGTCGGGTGGGGAACAGGGCTGGGACTAGGTGAGGCAAGCAACGTGATGTGGCACAATATTTAGCAGGTACCAGCTCTCAGCGACATGCATGACAGCAGCAACACCTAGGTAAGGGCTTCCTTAAACCCTGTCCCCTCGGTGCCACCCTGGCGTGTGACACACTGCACCTGGGCTGACCCTCAGAGGCTCTGGGTTCTGATTCTGGCTCCATGACTGACGGCCTGAGTGGTCTGCACATGTGACTTTGCTTTGCTGGGCCAATGCTGAGCAAACACACATTTTCTATTAAAGAAAACAGTAAGAAAGGGCATGTGGATTAGCAAACAACCCATGACTGGACACAGAAACGTCCAAGTGGGCAGCAGAGCATGGTGCTTAAAGGCACAGAAGCCACAGCTGGGCTGCCAGGCCCTAAGTCCCAGTGGCTGAAAGGCAAGAGTCAGCTGTTATTTTTATGTATTAAGAACCAGGAAGAGCACGCCAAGCAAGAGGGACAGCAAAAGCCAAAAGACCCCACCAAGGGAAGAGCGTGGCAGGCCCAAGGGGCAGCAAGGAAGCCACCGTGGCTGCCACCTAGAGGCCCAGGAAGAGAGACCAGAGGATGAGGCCCAGAGAGGCAGGCCCCACGTCTACAGGACAGACTATCGTTTCTAAGTTAACCAGAATCTGTTTCTACATATAAGGGAAAGGCCAATGGAGATTTTTTTTGGGGGGGTGCCAGGGATGGCACCCTGGGCCTTCCTCATGCTAAACATGTGCACTACCACTGAGCTACACCTGAGTCACTGGGTGAGAATTTTAAAGAGAGAGTGGCATGACTGATGTATCCTTTAGAACCATCCAGTTGGATGCAGATTCTGCTCATGCAGATCCTGGTGGTTTGGTTAATCAGGGGTGGGGAAGAGGACATCCACTCTGGTTACTCCATTAATTAAGGCCATTAGTTAAGAGTAAAGAGATGAACAAAAGACACATTCAGGAATGTCCACACCAGCTCTGTTCAAAGCGGCCAAAAACTGGGCCCACTCTGATGGCAGATGGATTTTTCCAGTTCACTGACTTACCCTCTACTGCATCTGTGTGCTTGGCTATATTTGTGTTGTTTTCCAGTTTAAGTAAAAAGCTTAAGAAAGGGGATGGGGAATTCTCATTACCATACTCCACAGTAAGTGTTTCTTAGCCTCAGTTTACAAATAAACCAACCAAGGCTGGAAAGCCCAAATGAACTCATAACCAAGTCTGTCTGCCCGACACCTGCGTTCTTTCCAGGAGTCTTTGCTTAAAAGCAGAGCTGCCAGGCTGGAGATTTAGCTCAGTTAGTAGAGTGCTTGCCTCCCACGCCCAAGGCCATGGGTTCAATCCCCAGCACCCCACATACAAAAAAAAGCAGAGCTGCCTCCTTGGATGCTTCTTCAGCCCCTTTCCAAGAACCCCTGGGACTGCAAGGAGCAGAGTTTGAAAACCACTGCCCCACTCCAAACGGCCTAACTGCCTCCTGGTAACAGGACAAAACCCCAGTTGGGGAGCAAGGAGGAATTTGGAGCTGCCTGTTATGTGCAGTTCTCCCATCCCCCTCTCCTAGCCCCTAGGCCCAGCACAGCCCAGCACAGCGGAGGCCTGGGTGCCCTTACTTGGGGGGGCCAGGTGGACCACATATCCATCGCCAATGTAGATCGCCCAGTGTCTGTAGAAAGGACGGAAAATCTCAATCAGGTCTCCAGGCTTGGGCTCTGGCTGGAAAAAGCAAGAAGAGGGATGTTAGTGGTGGCATGAGACCTTGGAACCAGGGGTGGGGCGCCATCAGGAGGGTTCAGTCAGCAGTTCCCAGCATCAGGTCAGCAGGACATGTGTCCCAAGCCCTGCCCTGCTAGTCTGATGCAGGTCCACCT
The DNA here is from genome assembly GCF_047511675.1 of Marmota flaviventris. Taxonomy (NCBI): domain Eukaryota; kingdom Metazoa; phylum Chordata; class Mammalia; order Rodentia; family Sciuridae; genus Marmota; species Marmota flaviventris. Next base: position 8,794,950 of record NC_092506.1, on the reverse strand, counting down.
CACAAGCCTGAGCTCCAGTCCTGCAGGGACTACAGACCTGCCTCCCCACAAAACCCACCCTGACCTTACAAATGACAAACTGCAAATCAGAAAGGTTTGTTATCTGGATCTCTGTCTCATTGTGACTCTTTCTAGGAATATTCTAAACGAACTGTTACTCTGAGCCGAGCATTTTATTTCACACGCATGCCTCAATAAATCCACACACCCATCCTATAAGGTGAGTACTGTCTATCCTGAACCCCATCTATAAGGGAGGAAATCTCCTATAAGGCTCAGAGATGTGCGTGAATTTGCACAAAGCCACACAGCTCGTGAGTGACATGGCCAGGACTCAACATCAGGCAGGCTAATCCCCAGGTCCATGTCTTGACTACACACAGACTGTCAGGCTACCGTCACTGGTTGTTTTGACTAGAACTGCCACCTGAGGCTGTCCAGTCTACAGGGTATCCCCACAGGCACCCCAACCTGGCCAAGGGCCCTACAGAGAACCGGGATGGGCCTGAAGTAATGAGGTGCTCCTGGCTGCTCAGCACAAAGAGAAGGGCCGTGAGTGCTCAGGTGAGTGTGTGGAGCCTAGGCAGTGGGAGAGAGCACGCCTGAGTGGACATGTGTGTGAACACGTGAACATGAGTGTGTGTGTTTGTGTGTGTGTGTGTGTGAAGAAGGTGGGAAGGGTGCTGTAGATGCTCCCAAGTCCCTGCCTGTTAGGGGAACATGGGGTAGAGTTTGAGAAAACTTCAGAGAGGTTCAAGATCACACCCACCCACATCACTGACACCCCAGGGTCAGACCTGTGCTGTGCGCTGGGGGTGGGGAGTTTCCCACTCTGACCAGAGTTGGGGTGGGGTAGCCTCTGCGGCCCAGGCCAATCATAGACTCTAATGATCAAGGAAACCTACCCCCAGGACCTCTGGAGACAGGCCCATCAGCACCTGGTTCCAACCACTCTGTCCTTTGCTAAGGCCCCATCTGCAGGCAGGACCAGCACCGCCTTCCACACAGTGAAGACACAGAGAGGGGCTCCGACCTGCTTGCTCCTAGGAGTACAGGGGCTGCCCACATTCCATGCCAGCACCCCCAAAATAAATAAGAAGTAAAAAGTAGAGGACTCATGGGCTGGGGTTGTGGCTCAGCGGTAGAGCACTTGCCTTGCATGTGTGAGGCACTGGGTTCGATTCTCAGCATCACATATAAATAAATGAATAAAATAAAGGTCCATCAACAATCAAAAAAATATTGAAAAAAAAAAAGTAGAGGACTCCCGTATGGAGTCCTATGCCCTAGTTAAAAGTAGGGAGTTGATGTCTACAGGGCAACATGGGGGGGTCTCAAGGTGCTAGGGATGGAGCCCAGGGCCTCAAACATGCTAAGCACGTGCACTACCCCTGAGGTGCACCCCAGCCCCAGAGGGACTTTAAAACAGTGCCTACTGGGAAAATGAAGGTGCACTCGGTCACACAACATCACTTAAGTAAACTAAAGGCCCACAGACCCACAGCAACAGCGAGGCACTAAGCAACTCAGTGAGACCCTGTCTCTAAATAAAATACAAAATAGGGCTGGGGATGTGGCTCAGCGGTCGAGTGCCCCTAAGTTCAATCCCCAGGACCCCCACCCAAAAAAAGAAGGGACCCAAGAAGACAGGGTGCCATGAACTAAGGATATGCATAATTTACCCTCTTCCACCAAAATCCAATCAGAAAAGCAATTACCTAATGACACACATACGCCTGCCCTGCTGAGTCATAATTAAGAATTCAAAACCTCATGTGCTCAATATAAAGGTACAAAAATTACCGTCCAGAGCCAAATTTGGCCCTCTGCTTTTGTATGGCCTGCCGGAAAGCTCAAAATGTTTCTTACAGTTTTAAGTAGCTGGGGAAGAGTCCAAAGAGAATATCTTTTCACACAGGAAATTCAAATTTCATCGTCTGTGAGGTGTTCTGGGAACGTGAATGCACTCACACATTCACCTTCTGTCTGCGGCTGCTTGCTCTCTGCGACAGCAGGGTTGAGACGTTGTGGCAGCCACCATCTCAACTGTAAAACCTACAATGTTTACTACCTGGGCCTTTAGGGAAAATGTTTGCCAACCTCTGTCATGAAAGGACCCGCAGCTCTCCCAGGAATCCAGGCAAGTGAGGAAAGGCTTGGCTCAGCAGAGCACCACCAGACACGGGAACAGGCTGCCTCCTCGAGGGAAGGGCTCAGGGGACCCCCAGCTGCACAGTGGAGTGACCGAGACCCTCCTACGCAGCACACGCGGTAACAATGGCCAGCTGAGACTCTGCTCACCCACGGGATTTCACCACAAAAAGCCTTTATCTCCCCACAAAAGCAGAGTGACAAAGGCTGTGTGACAGGCATTTTCCTTAGCAAGCAAACTGAGGGGCAATCTCTGGCCTCTGAAATTCATAATGGAAACAACCCAAACGAGGGTTAAGGGAGAAGGTGGGTCACAGCAGCAGACATGGAAATCATCAAAATCAGCAAGTTGGAAGGCATTATTATTCCATCTTTGCTTAAAGTGCATTTATAATTAAAATGTATTATACACTATTATGATCCGAGGAAACACACCAAACTATCGCAAATTGTACACAGTAAGTGACTGAGATTCAAGGAGTTTTAAACTTTATGTTCTATAATTTGATTTGTTTGAACTTTTCAAGTATAATTACTTTGATAATGAAAAATTTTTAAGATTTTTAAATAGGAAAAATACCCTCATGCTGATGAACTTGTATTTTTTAGTTGGATAATATAGATTGTATGTTACTAAACCTCATGAAACTTTGTCCCAATTAGAGGCATTAATTTTCTTTTGAATTATTTTCTACTTTTAAAAAATGTTTAAATAAGCATGAATTCATTTTAGAATTGGAAAAAAAAAACAGGATTGAACAAACACCAGTGTGTTTGTTCAATCAATCAAAATTTGATTTTGGGTAATTCATCCAAACACTGTCATGCCAAAAAATTAGAAATACATAGCCAGGTATAGTGTAATCCCAGCAACTTGGGAGGCTACGGCAGCAGGATCCCAAGTTCAAGGCCAGCCTGGACAACTTAGAGAGGCCCTAAGCAACTTAATGAGAACCTGTCTCAAAATTAAAAAATAAAAGGTCTGGGAATGTAGTTCAGTGGGTTCAATCCCCAGTACCAAAAGATACGCACACACGCACATGAGCACACACACACACATGCAAAGCAAAAATATTAGAAAGATATAGGTACTTAGATAGATCAAATATATATGTGCACATATATACATAAATATATACGTATGTTTATATATTTTTAATATATTTGTTGAAATTTATTTGCTGAAATATATAAATATCTCTCTCAACATCCTAAAAGACATTCACTCTGGAGAGAGCTAAGGGTGATCCTTCATTTCTCCAAAAATTTCTAGATTTTATGTCACATTTTCAAGTATATAACACACTTCCCAACATTTTATTATAAAAAAAATTTTCAAACATACGATTTGAGTTTTCAAATGTTTAAAAGTGAAAGAAGATTTTAAATGAACATCTATAGACCTGATACTATATTTGCTTTATCACACAACATACGTCCATCTTTTTGTTTCTGTTGTACTGTATCTTCAAATTTTATTGTTGTTGTCGTTGTTGTTTTAAGTCATTTAAGAGCTCAAGCAATGAGGGAGTCCAAGGTAATGACAAGAGCGAGAAGATGCACCTGTGATGTGCTCTGACCATAAGCTTTACAGCTCCCTATAAATTACCATCCATAGCCATACCCTGGGTTCCTGCCTCCTCCTCCCCAGCATGAATGACAGGAGAACGGATTGCTAACATGTAAAATCACCTTTGGGTTTTTTTTGTTTTGTTTTTATTATTTTGTTACCAGGGATTGAACCTGTGGGGCACTTTTCCACTGAGCCATATCCCCAGCCCTTTTTAATTTTTATTTTGAGACAGGGTCCCACTAAATTGCTGAGACTGCCTCAATCTTGGGATCCTCTTGCCTCAGCCTCCAGAATTGCTGGGATTACAGCAATTACAGCACCACCATGCTCAGCTCATCCCACATTTTTAACAAATCCCAATGAATTAAGTGGCCAATAATATCCCTGAGAATCCCCTCACTTTGAGGGTGTCCACCTCTGCCTTGGAGGATCAAGGGACTCATGCATTTACTCATTCACTCCCCAGGTACTCTCTGAGCCGTGGACCAGGCACCAGGCACCTGGGCTTTGTCTATGAGCAAAAGCAAAGATGCCTGCCTTCATGGAGCTGTCATTCAGGGACAGGAAGAAAGACAGTGGGGAAAAAAAAAAAAAAAAAAAAACTTAGTAAATAAGCAAATCATCAGCCGGGCCCTGTGGTGCATGCTTGTGATCCCAGCAGCTCTGGAGGCTGAGGCAGGAGGATCTTGAGTTCAGCAACTTAGCAAGGCCCTGTCACTAAATAAAATAGAGTTGGGGATGCAGCTCAGTGGTTAAGGCCCCTGAGTTCAATCCCTGATACCAAAAAAGAAAAGAAAAGAAGGCCAGCAATGGGGGTGGAGGGCAAGAGTGGCAGCGTAGAGGGTCACAGGGCCACAGAGGTGGCAGTGCAGCACCTGCCACCGCTCTAAGGCCTTTGACCCTGACTGATAGGGGCCCCTTCAAGGTGTGGAACACGGAGAGACAGGACCCACCACAGGGTCCCTCTGGCTGCTGCCCTTGGAAGAGACCACACAGGGCATGAGGAGGAAGAAGGAGACCAGGGCGACAGCTCAGACAGGCTGGGCGGAAGTACTGGACGCTGCATCCACTTTGAAGGTACAGCCGATGAGGAGGGGTGTGGAGGAAAGAGGAGTCAGATGACCCCAAGGCACTTGGCCAGAGCAGCTGGGGGCAGATAAGCCGGCTCAGGGAGGCTGGGCTGAAAGGCCTGTTCGGAGCCACTGGAGAGGCCAGGGCAGCTGCTGCATGGAAAGTCTGGCCCACAGGAAGTGTGCTGGGACGAGGGCCCCGCGACCTTCTCGAGAGTTGGAGGTGAAAGCCTGGCTGATGTGGGCTTCAGTGCCAGTGAGGGAGAAGGAAGTGAAGCAGCCCCTGGGATTTCTGCTGCCGTCTTAAAAGAGGAAGGGGAACTTGTAGGTGGTAAAACAGAATTCGAACCCAGATCTAGGGACACCCAAGTCCTACACACTGCACTGCCCTCAGAGAAGGCAGTGGACAGGAAGTGGCCCGTAGAGAGGCAAGTCCACGAGGGTGGGGCAGACTGGGAGGCAGGGCAGCGGGATCCAGAGGAGCCCCGCGCTGTGGTGGGGGGAAACTCAGAGGCTCTTGGGGTGTGGCCAGAGCAGGATCCCGGGGTCAGAGCCCAGGCCTGATACGTCGCTCAAGTTCCCGGATGATTCCCCTGTGCACCTCAGAGGGAGACTCAGAACAGGTGATGGCTGAAGGGGACAGCGGGTCAGACTAGAAGTTAGGCAGAGACGGTGCACAGGCCTCATTTCACAGGCAGGGTAATAAGGCGGGGTGGGGGGAGTCACCCCAAAGTGGCAAGGCTGGAATATGCACCCCAGCCTATTCCCTCCTCCTGCAAGAAGAAAGGAGACAGCCTGGCAGACTTTACCCCCTGCAGTCCCAGTCCCTGCAGAATGACCCCCATTCACTCTGTGACTCTGACTCAGTACAAGACCCCAGCTGTGGGCACCAGCAGGCCAGGGTGGAACGTGAGGGCGCTTCTAGAACAATTTCCAAGCCAAGGGGTGAAGCAAAACAAAAAGAATGTTTTTCTTTCACTCAAGGCCATTTTCAGGAAGCATCCTAACCCATCCAGGCACCAAAGTCTTCTCAGGGTTTGGGGGTTTTGTTTCTTTTTTTTTTTTTTTTTTTGCTACTAGGGGTTGAACTCAGGGGCACTCAACCACTGGGCCACATCCCCAGCCCTATTTTGTATTTTACTTAGAGACAGGGTCTCAGTGAGTGAATTGCTTAGAGCCTTGCTGTTGTGGAGGCTGGCTTTGACCTCAAGATCCTCCTGCCTCAGCCTCCCGAGCTGCTAGGATTACAGGCGTGTGCCACTGCTCCCGGCTGCTTGTGTTTCTTTATGAAATATTTCAAGAGTATGAAAACTAGAAAAAGTAGGAAAATGCTTAAACTTCTATGTTTTTTTCTAGATGGATTAAATTTTCAGAAACAGCAAGTGATTACAATTAGGGCTCCCAGATCACCAGGCTCCGCTACTTACTAGCAGTACAGCCCTGGGCCCGCTCACCGGCTTCTCCCAGCCGGTGTCCTCAGCAGTTAACCAGGGACACTGACAGCACCTGATTCTTGGGATCGTCCTGAGCGTCAAATGAGGCAATAGCTGTAAGACGCTCAGCTCAGGCAGGACGCTGCAAATGGCAGCTTCCGCTGCCACCGGGTCTGAGGGTGTGGTTGTTCTTTTTGCTTAGAAAAGTCAGCTCAGGAAGCAGCTAGAGGTTGTGAGGCTCAGAGGCACTCCCCAACTTTCTGCTCAACCACAATCTGGGGTGAACGTGGAAATCCCTCACCATGCCTCTTTCACTTTTGACACTCTGGGGGAAATGTCTAGAATTTTATGATAAAGAGGGAAGTCTGAGTGGAACATAGAATGGACTTTCCAGCAGAGAGCTGGGAGTTTTTTGCCAAGGTTTTTGGGAAAAGAAACCCATGGGGAGCTTAGTTAGCATCAATCAGTCTGAGGCTGCATCCAGAGAAGCAGAACCCAGACCACCCTTGGAAGGCCTCCTCTGAGCCCCTCTGTGCTCTATTGCTGTGTGACTTTCAGGAATCACTTAACCTCTCTGAGCTTTCTAGTTAAACAGGACGATCCATCCAGCAGAGTCTGTGTAAGGAATAACTGAGATAATGGGGTGAACACTATAATGCCACTTAAACCAACAAGAGGCAGACTCGGTGACTCTGGCTGTGTTGAAGCAGGAGAGGTGGGTGAAGGGGAACAAGAAAGGGGCCTGATTGCCTGGACTTGTCAGCATCAGGCCCAGAGAAAATGTGGATGAGAGTTAAACAAGAGCTGGCCAGACACATGGTCCCTTCCCTCACTGCCCTGTGCCCAGGCCTCCCAGGGTCAGGGTAGAACAGTGGCATCTGCAACAGGCGCCAGGCCCAAGCTCAGCAGCCAAAGGTCACAGGCTTCCTAGAAAAAGAAGGCAAAACTCATCTTCCCTCCCAGGCTCTCCACACTCACCCCCAGGCTGTTCCCAAGAGGGCAACCCTCACCCCTTCCATGTCAGGGTGCCTGGCTCTCACCACCACCACCAGGCCCTGCTGGGGTCTTCACATAAGGAATCCTTACAACAGCCCTATTGTACATACCAGGAAACTGGGCCCAGAGACGGGAACTAACTTATCCCAGGTCTCTCAGCTTCCTAGGAAGCAGTGCCGGAAGTCACTGCAGCTCTCATACAATGGACAGCAAGCTTGGTATTTAGGAATATAAAAAAGGAAACAAAAAGTAAAGTCTTCTTTTGGAAATTAAATCTGCAAACAGGGAAACTGTATACCAGGTGGTCCGATTGTTTGGAACCTAACTCAGGAAGATGGGAAAACTCCTCCAATGTGCCTTCGCTAGGCTACACGGTTCAGTGGAAAGCCCACGGCTTTGAAAGCCTGGAGACCCACAAATTGTGCAGGATATTTTACATAAATTTTATTAAGAATTCACAATATTTTAGAGAGTAAGTGGTATTCTTCATTTTATGCCTGAAAACCAATATATGGATAACACATAATAGGTAGATCATAAGAAAAGGCCAGGCATGGTGGCACACACCTGTAATCCCAGCAGCTCTGGAGGCTGAGGCAGGAGGATCACGAGTTCAAAACTAGTCTCAGTGATGGTGGGGCCCTAAGCAACTCAGTGAGACCCCGTCTCTAAATAAAATATAAAACAGGGCTGGGGATGTGGTTCAGTGGTCAAGTGCCCCTTGGTTCAATTCCCAGTATCAGGGAAAAAAAAAAAAAGGCCGAGTTCTTCCCGTGTAACTAATTCACAGGGAGGTGCTGACATCCCAGAACAGCTCGGCTCCCGTGAGGGGCCTCACCTCTGCACCGCTGCTCTCTAGACCTGCCCTTTGCCAATCACCTGGCAAAATCCCATTCCCCCCTCCAGATGGCTCCCGTCTCTACTCCCGCACGCCTCCCAGACTCCCCAGAAGAGCAGCATGTGTATGGGATGACTGGAACTTGCTGGACTGAGCCAGGGGAAGGCATGAGCAGCTCCATGCCCAGCCCGACAACTAGGCTTAAGCAGCACGCTGGCGGCCAGGGCTCCGCCTAATTCACCAGCCTCCACCTGGCACAGAAGACATTCTCAGCAGAGGTTTATGGCCTGGAGGGACATGTGGCTATCCCTGAGCCTCTCTCAGCCCCTCTGGAGTGCACAGAAAGCCCTGCAAGGACCTGAAGCCCCAAATCAACTGGAGAAGTCCCCTCTTCTTCCTTCTCCCCTTTGCACCTTAACTAGGTCTGCAGAGATTCTCCAGAACACCTGGCAAACTTAGGCGGTACAGCAGCTAAAAGGGGAGTCTGGATTCGGGCAATGGAATCACTTCTTCACATTAAAAGGTCTCGGTTGGGTTTCAGTTTCAATTTGGGCTTTTGTTTCCTTGCAGCGGCTGGATCAACAAGCCAGACTCCAGGATGGGGTGGGTGGAGGAGAAAGGAAAAGACCCACACCTTCTAGCAGATTTGGAACACACAGAGATGGGCCTCAAGTTTCCACTCTTCAGCATCTCCCCATGCCCTGGAACAGTGATTTGCTGCTGGCTCCACCGCCCTGTTGTGGGATGGCTAGAATCCTTGGGCTGGGCCTAAGGGAAGGGGTGATCAGTTTCCATTCTCCACTCGAGAGGAGAGTTGAGTTACTGTTGAGATTTAATCATCATCATCATCATCATCACCTCCAGTTGGCACATTTTAATTTCTTAATCTTTAAAAATTGTGCCACCAACATGGAAGTTAAATCAGAGAACACACAGTTATGTCGTCAGCCCCCAACACACACAGACTCGGCACACATGTCTGTTTCGATGGTTTCCTAACAGCTCAGCAGAGTTCAAGTTCACTTCATACACAGATTATGTCACCAACCCCTACAGTTGTTTAAATCTCCCTATGTTCAAACAGAAAACAAAACACTCTGGTCTCCAGAAGAAACTAAGAGTGACCAAGAACTAGACTCTCATTCTAGAGTTCGAGATGAAAGAAATGTCGAGGTTCCTGAGCATTTAGTCATTTTTCCCTGATTTTTGCACAAGAAGAAAAATTGGGGGAATTTTGCCACATAAAAGAAAAACGTATGGTGAATTTTCTGGTTTAGACGTTTTAGTGAATATGTTTTGAATGTGGGGATATTAAATTATAGCATTATAATTTTTCATTACTGTGATCAACCTTCATATAAGAATAAATTTTCCCTTTTTTCAGTTTTTAGTAACTAAAAACTACTAATCCATTACTTTTTTCTGGGTTTTTTTTTTTTTGCTATTACCTTTATTTTTCATTTTTTAACCTCATGCTTCCATACACAAAGTCCGATAAAAGAAAATGTTCACTGTCCACATTTCTTTTCTGGCTGCTATTATCATTCATTTTATGACTATTGCTGAAAGTAATGTTGTCAGAGGAGAGGGATATTAAAAAGTGTCACACATGCCAGGTATGCCCAGCTCTTTACTTGGATTGAAATAATAATGATGATGACTCGGGCATTCAATATGTGTGCCAAGTATTGTTCAGAGCACTTCCTAAATTTTAAGTGATATTCATTCTGGGGTACAGAGTGAATTTGAACTGGATCGAAATCCCAGTGAGGTACTTGATGACCTATCACAAAAATCTGTTCTCTAACCACTCTGCTGGTTTGCCTAGATGACGGGAAGCCTCTGCAAAGCCCCCTATCCCACATCACAGGTTAGAAAGACCAACAGCGGGACTGGGAATGTGCTAGCAGAGCTGGTCACCGCGCAGTCAGCTGACTGGGGGAGGCCCCTGCGCAGCAGGTCCAGCCTCAGACACTGAGGCCCAGGAGCCTGTCGACCAGAAAGGCAGCCCTTGTCTTTAATGGAGAGACCTCTCCCTTTACTGCCTCCCTGTTCCCGAGGGTCCTGCCTTCCACTAGGGCTGACTCAGGCAGGGCAGCCCCCAACCTGACCGCGCGTTGCACGAGAAGTCCTGAGAAAATTCCAACAGTCCCCAGGCACGAGGATCCTCCCTCCAGGCAAGAGGACTCAACAAATTACCATTAAGACACGACCCGGCCCCCATGCTCCCGGGCCCCCACACTTACAATGGGCGCGCGCATCTTCTTTCGCGACGTGGACCCTCGATGTCAGGCTCGATTTCACTTTATCAGTGGCCGTAATGCCTGAGGAAAGGGGAGCAGGAATGCATTAGGTCACCAACAAGAAACAGCGTCCTCAAGACCCCAGAAGCCAGCGGCTTCTAGCCTGGAGCCCTTGCGAGGTTCGTCGCTGACCCCTCGGAATAACCACCTGACTCGCCCGAGACTGCGGTCGCCCCCCCCCCCCAAGCCCTGCACTGGACTTGTCCCTTGCAGGGGTCTGGATGGTTCACCTGAATGGTCAGCTCGGGGTTGGAAAGTCAGCGGCGACTGTCACGCCAACGGGGCCACTGCACCCGCCCTCGGTGCTCCCCCTCCTCCGCGCTCGCGGTCCCCGCCCGCGTCCCCGGCGGCCGCAGCTGCTCTGCTGCTCACCTAACTTGTTTACTCCCGCTCCACTCAACTGCTGTCTCCCAGGCAGCCCTCGGGGACCGCGAGAGGCACCCAAGCTTCTCACCTTTCCTGACGTCCCAGAAACAATCGCTCCACCCACCTGGCGGACTTGGGAGGCAGGCCAGCGGCCGCAGCAAAGGAACCAGCTTAATGGCCGCAGAGCCCTGGCCAGCGCGAGGTCACCCCGCCCCTCCCCCTGTGACTGGCTAATGACAGCCTGACCGAGCTCCTGACCCAACCCCTACAGACAGCTGGAAGCCTCCCGCTCCGGCGGCCGGCAGGGCGGTCTCTCTCCACGCCCTCCTCTGACCGGAGGCTGCAAGTATTTAACCACAGGTTGTGTTGCATTTGATCTTTGTATACACAGCACACTGAAGTGTTGGGATCGATTTACTTATCTCCTCTAGAGAAGTATAGTTTAAAAAGTGACAGTGTAAATAAAATAAATATATATGTATGTGTGTGTGTGTGTATAGATCCTGTTCTTCTCTATTTTAACTTAAAGGCACTTAAAACAACAGGTGCAAGAAGATCATTCTAACCTCTTTTTTTTTGGGGGGGGGGGAAATAATACAGTATTTTATTTAATCTATTATTAATGAATATTTGAAAACATTTACAATATTAATTAAAATTTACCTGGGCTGGGGGTTGTGGCTCAGTGGTAGAGCGCTTGTCTAGCACAGGTGAGGCGCTGGGTTTGATCCTCAGCACCACATATAAATAAATTAATGAAATAAAGTTGTCCATCTACAACTAAAAAATATATATATAAAATTTGCCTAAGAGAAGGAAAACTTCCTTTTTTAACATTTCAATATTAATAATAAGATATCAATATAACTATGGTCAGAATCATTGTCAAAAACATCATGCTTGACACAATTCAGTTTTTGTATAATGTTCCTTGCCTGCAAGAAAGTACATTTGATTTACTTCTCTCTTAGGAATATCTCTTAATGCTAGGATGGCCCCTTCTTGGTACTTCTTCAGCTGTTGATTTTTTAGCATAGTAATCTGTGATTGTATGAATGGAGTTGAGTGGAGAAGTACTTATCCTGTTAATTCCAAATAAGAGTACATAATCAGTTACTATAGTAATAAGAAGATAGAGAGATAATTCGACTGCTCGCTATTTTTGAGGCAACTAGATTGAGCCTAAAGAGTTTAGCCAAGATTCAGGAATAGGAGCCCACATAAGATAAAGCACGAGGCCAAACTGGGAGCTTAAGAAAAGAACAAAGCCATAAATTGCATGGCAACAGTGAATTTTCCACCATTTTTCCTGGGGCTTTGGACAATCTCAGAGCCCACTTCTCTGCATAAGCATTGGCTAGGGAGCTACAGTTGGGGAGGAAGAGACCCAACTCCAAGGTCTTTTAAGTTTCTTAGAAGCAGATGAGCAGGGCACAGTGGCACATACCTCCAGAGACCCGGGAGGCTCAGGCAGGAGGATCAGGTTGGAAGCCAGCTTCAGCAACTTAGTGAGACCACATCTCAAAATAGAAAGGGCTGGTGTAGTAGCTCAGCAGTAGAGAGCCTGTGGGTTCAATTGCCAGCACAGGAAGGAAGAAAGGAAGAGAGGAAGGGAGAAAGGGAGGGAGCAAGGAGATGAAATTCCTACGTCAAAGCATTCTCCCTGTACTAGAATGAAGAGCAACACCTTTCCTCAAGAAAGAAAGAGAATTCAAATGGAAAAGAATTCTGTATAGACCTTGTTAAATAAGACTTCAGGGCTGAGGATGGGCTCAGCCATAGAGCAATACCCTGGATTTGATCCCCAGCACTGAAAAAAAAAAAAAAAAAAAGCAACTAATGATGATGATAATAACGCTTTTATATTTTAAGTCTCCCCACATAATTTAGGTGCTTCTTTGTCTGAGTCAGTGTGTAAGGAACTGACTCTGCTTTTGGGGTCTTCATTTCTTTATGAAATCTCCTGTGCCACAGAAAACTGTATTAAAGACATTTTGTATGCTTTTCCCCCGCTATCCTATCTTGTGTCAGTTTTATTCTCAAGTCCAGCCAGGACCCTGAGGGTGGAGGTGGAGTTTTGCTCCTTCCTATAAAACTGTATTAAATGTAAAGCTACTGAAAGACAAGAAAGGAATCAGATGTGGCACACACCTGTAGTCCCTGCTGCTAGGAGGCTGAGGCAGGAAGACCACTTAATCCCGGGAGTCTGGGGCCACCCTGAGCAAAATAGCAATACCCCCACTCACTGGGTCTTAAGCCATAGGATACCATTACCCTCCACAGAACCTGACACAACAGCAGGTAAACGAGTGATCGAAAAGATGAACAGCCACACACAGGCCTTTCCTCTGCACTGAATTCTGACTCCCTAAAAGTAGAGCCAGCTTCTTTTGTCTCTCTACTCCTGCCATTGCATGCCAGCACTGAGCCTTGGAGTCAGGATGCTTGGGACAAATCCTGCCCCTGACCCTCGGTGATTGTAGGGCCCAAGGCAGAGTTCCCTCTTAGTCTGTTTGCTAATCTGTAAAATGGGGTGATATTAGATAACACATAAGAATACATTCCCCAAAGGGAGAGCCACACGTGAAATGATGCTTATAAAGTGCTGAGCCTGATGTCTGGCATGTGGAAAATTCTTGGAAAATCCTTGATCGGGACACACAGGCTATTATTAACATGAGAAGAGTCACATGCTCATCATCACATGATATTCACCAGCTTCCTGGGAAGAAGAGTCAGAGGTAATATAAATAAATGTTAGTTTTATGTATATTATTACTCAACCAACCCATTGCTGAGCACATTGAGCTAGTGACTGTCAGATCAGCCCAGGCGGGCAGTGACTAAAGGAGGCAGATTTAAAGGGGCCGCCGAATGAGGCTTTATTGAGATATCACTCCAGGGCGGAACTCTATCAGACCCACAGAGTGGACAGGAGAAGGGTCTGAGGAGAAACCGGGTAGAAGCTTGACAGGACTGGACTTTTATGGGGCTTACAGCAGGAAGGGAAGGGCTTGGGACAGGAAAAGGTGTTTTTAGGGTCCCTTGTCCCTTTGGAGTTGGTCAGGGGAGTTGGCTGAACTCCAGGATTGGCCAGGGGGTCCTGCTGATTGACAGGCGTTTCCGAGGGCGCCTGATTGATGTTCCTTTCCCGCAGCTGCTTCATTCTAATTCGCCTCTTAAGTCGCCACTACCGACCTAACAGTGCCCTTTTGTTGTTGCTTTTGCAAGTGCTGGGGATGGGCCCCAGGGCCTCATGCATGCAAGGCAAGTGCTGTACCTCCAAGCTACATCCCCAGCCCGAGAAGTTCTGTCTTAAGGAAACCAAACAGACTTCTGCCTCTCCTCATCCTCTGCTTCCAGAAGGGTCTAAATGTTACCTCCCTTACCCTTTGTCCTATTGCTGTGCCAGACAAAAGCAAATAAAGACAAAAGGCTGGGAGTGCAGCCTGGGGCTATAAATTTTTACTTTTTTTACAGCTTAAAAGAGGAAATCTTGGGCCGGGGTTGTGGCTCATTGGTAGAGCGCTTGCCTGGCACGTGTGAGGCACTGGGTTCAATCCTCAACACCACATAAAAATAAAGGTATTGTATCCATCTACAACTAAATATTAAAAAAAAAAAAAAGGAGCTCTGTAAGAAGGCCCCAGATCTTAGTGAGAAACTGCTACTTGATGCTACCACCATCACTAGCAAGACTATCCACTTTAATCTGTTTTCTATTGCTTATAATAGATACCTGAGAATGGATAATTTATGCAGGAAAAGTTTATTTGGCCTACAGTTCTGGAGACTCATAAGTCCTAGACCATAATACCAGCTTCTGCTTGGCATCTGGCAATGGACTTATACTGCATCATAACATGGTAAGGACATTACATGGCAAGAGACAGCAAGAATCTAAAGAACCCATTAATCCATGACGGGGCTGATCCATTCATGGAGGTTCTGCCCAGTCACCTCCCAAAGCTTCCACATTTCAAATACCATTAACATCTGACTTCGGGGATTCAGTTTCCAAAATATGAAATTTGGGGAACATTTTTAAACCTTAATACCCCTACACCAAGGGAAGTGAACAGAATAGAACCAATATCTGACCTAAAGCTTCTACATAGCTCAGCTATGGAGCCCCATTCTTCTGAAAAGGGAAATACTAGTTTTTAAGTATTTGCTGTCTTCTCCACGCTTATGTCCTAAAGAGGATGGATTCAAGAATCCACTGTTCTTAGTCTGAATGAGTAACTGAGCAAGGGGAAAACGGCTCCAGGCTAAATTGATGTGCAGGCAAGAAACATTCCTTGGGGCAGGGTAGAGAGGAAGGCCAAGGCAAAGGAGGGAAAAGGGAGAGGGTGAGGAGAGAGCAAAAGCAGGTAAGATGCATTTAAGGGGAGGCTTGAATGTTCCAGATGCTTCTTTACACACTAGGAACAGATTCTGTGGTGACATGAGGGACTCTATTGATTAACAACTCAAAACGGAAATACTCCTTAGGGAAAAAGCATTCATCAGCCAAATGAATACAGGGTTTACAAGTGTCCAGGCTGTTGTAAGGCTTGGTGAATGTATCAATTTTGACAGTTTGCTCTGACCAAAAACGTCAGGCTTTTATGAAAGATGATGAAGGATAACTGGTAACTTCTTTCCTATCTCTCAAATACACTCAAGTCCTGCTAAAAAAAGAAAAAAAAAAAAAAAACCCTAGTGAAAATGCTCTAACGAGCTGTGCAGCATAACCAATATCTACCCCCTCTTTAAAAGTACATTTCAAAACCTTTAACCTGGGAAACATGCCAGGTTCTCTCACTCCCATGTTTGCGAAATAGGCCAGTTTGAGTAACTAGTAACTTAAGTGGGTATTTGTTTTGGCCTGGCCAGCAGTCTTCACTGGGTATCTCTGTGTGGTCCTAGTGGAGTTGCCAATCACAGTGCCTGTGACCTGGCTGTGACTGGTAAAGGTGGCCCGAGTCCCCAGGCTACAGTACTGATTGCAAGAAGCATGACTCAAATCACACCACTCAGGTGTCTTCTCTGGGAATGGAAATACATTCTTAAATAGACAACTTAATTAAAAGCCTCCTTCCTCTGGGGATATTTAAGTGTAATGACATAAGCCTAGAACCATCTATCTGCCCTCCCCTAGGGCATTCGAGAAACCCATCTGCAACAGATAATTTGGCCACTGTTGGTCCTGTTGGTCTCTTGAGTCCCTTAAGTGCCTGTTGTCAGTTTTGGCCCTAGAAATCCAGTTACAAAAACTTTTTCCCAGCTACAATCCTGTTTTTGGATTATTTGGACTTGTTTTTTGCAACCTGGAACAGGAGTCAAAAGCAAGCCATAAATTTACTGGACTCATCCATGCAGGACCACACACCTCACCCTGCTCACTCCTCCTCCCAACCTTATGCTGGTGGGGGCAACACCACCAATGGAAGCACCCAAGTACTCGCCCCCTCCCTTGCCAAACTGAAGAACCCTGCTGGGCACCCAGGATAGCATCTTACACAAGATCACCACATCAGGAATGGAGAACTAGGCAGATGAAAGCTGCCTACTCCACCCAGTGTGCTTCAAACTCTTTTACCATAGGGCAATATAGGGGATGGCCAGCTATTAGGAGTGGAGTTCGGTGCCACCTCCAGGGTCACCTGCAGAAGGGAAACCTTTCAGCAAAGCTTTGCCTCCCACCCTCCCCATATCCAAAAAGGAACCATTTAAGCTGTTGCCTCCAAACAGGGCAACCAAATCAAAGTGCTACATATCCAAAGGTTCTCACAAGTCCACGTTACTGTACATAAAGTTTCCCTTCACTTTTAAGCTGCTGTGCCAACAGTACTATGATAATAAACACCAGATCATGATGACTGTGGGACTGAGAAAGCTGGCTGACAAGAACCACACACAACCCCTCGACAGATCTCTCCCACCGAGATTCTACTCCCTTTGCCAATCTCACACTCACAGGTCCTTACATGCTACAGAACAAGAAAAACAAGCAACAAGGTACTGTGATCTTTATTCCATTAAATGACTGGGAGTAAAACAGAAACATGCTTTTAATATACTAATAGCATAATCTCATTCCATTGCACTTTTTAAAAACTATATTAAAATTTGAAGCCATCCAAAGGCAAGGATCTAGCAGAACGTAATTTTAACAAGTCATTTTTTAAAGAAAAGAAAAACAAAACTGAGGAACATTTGTATATGTTCAAGATTTAACCCCTTTAAGGTTTACATCCATGATAGCTTTTGTCCATCTGAATTAGAAAGCTTTGGGAATCACTACAACCTTCCTTTCATCTTAAAAACATTACATTTAAATTTTATTTGTCACATGAAATTCCTTCACAAAGAAACATTTTTTGTTTTTTCAAAACCCTTCTGCCTCTTGATCTTAGAAAGTTCCTGATATGGGGTACTTCAGCTGCTAATTATCTGTTTTAATCCCATCCTCCTTTTTTTGTTCATTATTTTTATTTGTAGTTTGTTTTCTGTGTGATTTAGGAATTTGAGTCACAGTGCTGAATTTGGCTTTTTAAAAGAAAAACGGTTATCAAAATTACATTTAAAAAAAATCCTAATTATACTGTTAGTATATAGGATACTTGTTACATTCGTTTCTCTTAGAAGGCACTATGACGATTTTGAAGAACAATCCTCTAGATTAAGGCACCCTTATTATTCTGAACACAGTAAACCCTTGGTGATTGTAGCTGACAGCAGACCGCTGATCCTGAACCTCAAGTTAAGAGCTGTCCACCTGCCTCCAGACAACACCAAATTTTCCTTTATTGGTACTTTCCACCCTCTGGGTTAGTCTCCTTGTGGTCTCTGAATCACAATGTTTATAAAAGTGAAGATTCCATGGACATAGCCCAGACCAACAGAGGCAATCCCTGGGTATAAAGCTGAGGATCACAAAGTTAAGTCTTAAATGCACTCCAAGGTAGATGAGAACCACTACCCAAAATACAGCTACAATGAGACTTTTCATAACAGGAGGAAAATTGCTCAAGTGCAATCTTTTACAATGGGCTTCTAAATGTCATTTAAAAAAATTACAGATAGTTTGTACTTTTAATAACTGAAGCTTATCTTCATTATGCCCTTATGCCTTGATTAAAATTTTGTTGGATCCAAATGTAAACTGAAATGACACAGCCCATGTTGGCTACCTTCAGTGGAAACATCAAATCATCCTGAGCTACATTCCAATAGTTCTACAAAGGAAAAAAAAAAAAAAAAGATCAGTTCTATGAAGAAGACTTACATATGTTTCATCTTTTTTTTTTTTTTTTAATCCTGGGGGAGGGCTATTTTATTGTTTTTGTCTGGGTGAAATCAACCTACCTAATTTCTCTAGAACTCTCATACATATCTGTGCTCAACCAAACATACCCTATCCAAGGCACCATTTTCATAAGCCAGGTTAGAAACATTGTGTTGACTTGCTAGAGAAAGTACTCCAAGTACAAGGCAGTGTTTTTGTTTTTTTGCCCAAAGTAAGAGGAAAAAAATAGAATAAATAAAACAAACAATAAGCAATTTTGTTAAAACATAAACCACCATGGAATAAGCAGATTTTTTTGGTATACTGCTTTAAAAAAAAAAAAAAAAAAAAGTGACAACTGTGAAGATTTTTATCACCATACAGTATAACAGTTTGCCCTGTCTATAAACTTATCTAGAAATATTTCTCAGTGAAAGACTCAAAACTTCGATTCTACTATTTTAACTATAAGCAAATTGGAAGTATTAAAACTGGCATGCCGGGTGCGGTGGCTCAAGCCTATAATCCCAGCGGCTCGGGAGGCTGAGGCAGGAGGACTGCAAGTTCAAAACCAGCCTCAGCAATAGCAAGGTGCTAAGCAACTCAGTGAGACTCTGTCTCTAAATAAAATACAAAATAGAGCTGGGGATGGGACTCAGTGGTTGAGTGCCCTTGAGTTCAATCCCTAGCACCCCCCCACAAAAAAAAATTGGCAATTTCTCCTGAAATGAGTTATTTTAATGGAATTTTAAAAAAAATTTCCACGTACAGTTTAATAAAAATGTGCTCCATATATTGTTAAGAAAGTGCAAATTAACGATGTGTGCATGAATGTCCACCAGCAGTGACAGAGCAGTGAACACTGACTCTTACACAATAGCCCAAAGCAAAGCAAAGACTGGAGGGGGAAAAAAATGGAAAAGACATTTTCAACCTGGTTATAAGCAATGAGAAGACATCATTCATGAAAAGGTTGATATAAAATCATCAATTTACTGTTAAAAGAGAAAAGAGGCCAAAGAACTGTCACACAAAACTTTACATAAACACTTTCCAGAGGCAGAGTAAGGTAACTAAAAACAATGAAAAAAACTCAGAGTAATTCTTGTAAAGGTTGTTCCTGTAGAAGACCAAAACAGAAATGGTGAATTAAACAGGAACAAAATCCTAAGACATTATTAAATCATATACTTTTTAAAAAAGAAACAAAATACTTCTGTATTAGAATAAAGAGATGCATCATCATCCTTTGTCACTTTTAAATGTAGAACCACTTTGGACAATTATTCTGAAATCTGTAAATTTACTTAGATGTAAATTTACTTATAGAATTTATTAAAATTTTAGTTATCAGCAAGGCCTATAAGTATGAACCTTCAGAGAAATGAGAAGTCACCTCAAAATGCACCAAAATTTCTAAAGTGAGCTTTCAATTTATTAGTCAAAGCTTGGTTATCACTCAGATGCAAGTGAACAGCTTTTAGAACAAGCTGAAATTTTTCTAAAATGTTAACAGAAAGTGAATAAAATAGCAAGAACTTCAAGACAAGATGGTATGTAAATATGAAAATATGTAAAAGACTTGGAATTAATTCAGGATTTATAAAAATACTTGAGAGGTAAAGTGTTTTGTCAAAAGAAAATTCCCTGACAGCAACTGAATGCTATACTTTCTTTTTTCTCCTTTCCATTCATACTTCATGTATATAAAATTTTCAGTCAGATGTTGCCTAAGCCCTCCAACCTCCCTCCCACAACAAAAATCAAATTATCTTAAAAATTAAGGTTCATATACCTGAATGTTTATATAAATACTTGTAGGCAAGTTTTAAAATCTGCAATTCACCATTATAAATCAAAGAAAACAAAGCAACCAACAGATAAAACTTTTTCATCTCATAAAGTAATTTTTTTAAAAAAATTCATAGATAATTCTAGATATTATCTATATTTGGGTAGGACTTTGGTCCTTCCTAAGCCAAAGTTATTCTAAAGCTACCAGACTAATGAACACTAAAAGTAAATACAGGAAGACTCATGAAGTGAAATTAACAATTTTAGCTTCGTTATTAAGAACATTAGTGCATAGAAGAATATAAATAAACAGTTTGGGCAAAGACTTTAAGTCAGGTAATTCAATTATTAATTACTGTTAAGTCACTTGAAAAAGGACATTAAAGGCATTAATATTTGGTAGTCTTTCCTCTAATCCTTAATATAAAGTTCTATACTCATGCAATACTCAAAAACAAAATATCTCAAATGACAATTTTGTTTGAGAGCTACGTATAACATATATATGTTATAAAAAAAACGAAGGCACAAGTTCAAGTGACTGACAAACGTTCACAGGTTCATTCAAACTCAGCTTTTTCATTAAAGTATCCATTCTCATTCCTCTTATTATGGGCTACTCCGGCTTTTCAGGCATGTTTACCTCTGTACTAAAAGCCATAGGAACAAAAAATAAAGCAGATTCAACAAAACTACCAAGCTATCAAGTAAAAGACCTTACATTCTAAAGTATGTATATTTAAATATGATATGGTTTTCCCGTGGCATATGGCAAACAGAATCTTAAAATTATAAATAAGATTTTAAAAGTGTAGTGGCATCATTTTCAGTTAGTCTTTAGTTCTGAAGCTTCTCCAAGTTTTGTAAACTTTTTAAAAAAGGAAACTGTCTCAAATGAGTAAGGTATGCAAGAATTAACAAGTTTCACCCACAATAGCACATTTTCATGAGGTTATCCTCCATCTCTTCCCCTTTGTGTCCACAAAAGCATGGATTCAATCTTAAAAGGCACTAGAGTGGCACATAAAAGACTTAAAAGCTGCATTTCCACATTTTTCTTTAGCTTCCCCCACTGCCTATAAAGTGCACAAAGCAGAGAATAACAAGAGAGATATGGACTTGGATCTAAGAGCAAGAAAAGGAATGCTTCCAACAGAAATGGAAATGTGTTTAAGAATTTGAAACCACAGAAGAGGTCAGTTCATTTATTGCAGTTCCCTGTTGCAGCTCTTGTCAGATGGTTTCCGATCTGCCCTTCCTCTGGACCTGGATCCAGGGCCATGAAGAGATCCAAGAATCCAGGAACTGGTTGGGCTCCTGCTGGATCTGTTAAGATGCTATTGAGTTTTTTTATCCATAGGTGGTCTCCCAACAACTGCATCCCTCACAGCAGCTTGAGTAGAATTACCAATATGAGAAGAAACCTGCAAAAGTCCATTTATTCAATATGTAAGTTAATGAAATACAACACAGAATCCAAGACAGTCCTTAGAAATAAACTTTCCTCATCAGTATGCTGCCAAAAGAAGGAAAATGAGAATGCAGGGTGAGGGGAGGCTATGGCAGCAGCTAACTCCCAAGAGTCAGTGGAGCATCTGCCCCCATAGCTGGGGAAGTGTGGGTGGCTTGCCTGGCTTCATATGCTACTTGACCTAACTGATCTGTTCATGTTACTCAGGAAAAGAAACAAGCCAGGCTCAAAGATCTATAAGATTTGGGGCTAGGATTGTGGCTCCGTGGTAGAGCACTTGCCTCACACGTGTGAGGCACTGGGTTTGATCCTCAGCACCAAGTAAAAGTAAAAATAAATAAAGATACTGTATCCATCTATAATAAAAAAGATCTATAAAATTGGAGAACATGCCAATGCCAAAAGCCACTGGCTCTTTTTTTTTTTTTTTTGGTTGTAGTTGGACCCAATATCTTTATGTGGTGCTGAGGATCGAACCCAGTGCCTCACACATGCGAGGTGGGCGCTCTACCAATGAGGTTCAGCCCCAGCCCAAGCCACTGGCTTTTTGCAAGACTTTTTAAATGAAGGAGAGGCCATTTTCTAACCCAACAGGATTCAAAACAGAACATTTTGTTGAGTTCTTATTTTTTTCAAAGCTCTTGATTTTTCATGAAACAAATTAATCAGGGGAGTGGGCATAGAAGAGAATTACACTGGAATTGTGCTTAAAGAGCATGTAATTTTAAAAGTGTCCCACGAGGAACAAATACATCCAAGTTCAAAACTTTTTGCATTAAAGACTAATTTTAGGCAAGGAAACAAAATATTAGGAACATTAATATTCCAAAGAAAAATAATATATAAAATCCATCATAAAAAAATGAACAAGGTAAGTTTCTCATGCTTCGTTTCACTATGAAATTCTCCCAAACTGAGATATAACAGAAACACAAATATCTGTCCATTATCAACTCTCAGCCAGCAAAAACACTTACCTGCTCTAACACATATGCAGCACAAAAGTCAATAGCTCCGCCCAGCTCTCGATATTGACCGGAATACCTGATGTACCCCCAAGTAAGGAGCGCTATTAACAGCAGTCCAACCATACAGTTGAACAGTTGGGCCACAATCTCAAGACCAATGAAGCCGGTGAGGCCTGAGGCTATGTACAAAATCACAATGACTGTGAACAGCACTGCAGGGGTTCGGAGAGTACTAAAGACATTCTTGCTACCATTGTGCCTGCAGAAGTTTTCATAGAGTTCCTTGATTTCTGCCTCCAGCTCCTGCTGGTAGCGAAAGCTAAAATCCTTCCCACCCATCTTCTTGGTCTTCTTAAATTGGTCCAGAGCCAGTTGTCTGAATTCACAGTGCTTCTCCTCTAAAATGTCAGGAGACATATAAGGTTTCTCTCCCCCACAAACCTAAAAAGAATAAAAATGGCATACTGAAAATCCCTTCAAAAACAAGTGCTGAATAAAACAAGTGAAAAGACATAGAAGATGTTTTAAAATATTAGAACTTAATGTTAGAGAGACGATGACCAAGGCTAATAAAGTCACTTAAACCACCAGAGTACTAGTAATCGGAAAGAGCAGCTGCACTGTAATAAAACCTTGGTTAGAAATGTTAATAATCAGAAGGCCCCGATCACCAGGTGGACCTGAAAACAGCTCTGCTGCCTCATCAGAAGATGCACTAAGCAGGATCGAGTTTGGACTTTTCAATTAAGCAACAATGCACAGGGTACACATATTTCAGAAAAAGGAATATGCAGCACATACCTTCTCCATGCTATTATAATAAATGTCCTTGGCAGAGGCTGCAGCTGCTAAATTGTTGGCTTCAGCAGTGGCCTTTTAAGAAATGAAAGCATAAATTACAAATCCTTCCATTTTACCAAGTAAAAACCATCCCTTACCTTCTTTTTACCAAGTAAAAACCATCCCTTACCTTCTTCCCCATTCGTTTTTTTTACTGACCTTTTGCTGTTTTTTAATTGACCTTCTGCTATTTTTCAGGTCTTCATATATCATCAATTAATGAATAAATTACACCTTTTCTACCAAACTTTCTACCAAAACATGTTTCTTTGATCTAAAATCTTTAGCATGAATTAAAGTCAAGGAAAACATCATTTCCTTTGCTTCAACTTTAAATGTAAAAAAATAGATGAAAGCTGTAATCCTAGCAGCTCAGGAGGCTGAGGCAGGACTGCAAGTTCAAAGCCAGCCTCAGCAACTTAGCAAGGCTCTAAGCAACTCAGTGAGAACCTGTCTCTAAATAAAATGTAAAAAAACAGCTGAAGATGTGGCTTAGTGGTTAAGTACCCCTGGTACCAAAAAAAGAAAGGCTTGAGCTATGAATATAGCTTGGTGGTACAGAATTTGTCTAGCTTGGATAATGCCCTAGGTTCAATCCCCAGCACCACAAAAAAGAAAGAAAGAAAAGAAATAGATGCAAATAAACACACACACACACACACACACACACACACATATCTTTATGATGTCAATCACAGGCTCTACCTACTTTTGTGAAAATGTTTTGCTACTAAAGAAATCAGTATTTGGCAATAAATGCCCTTATGTTCAGCAAATGAAGTCAGAAAGTGTTTCAAACAAATGATTTTTTTCTACTTGAAAATAAAAAACCTGAACAGTGTGCATCGTAAGTAGACAAGTCAAGACATGTCCTACTGAAGTAAACCCCAGATGACTAGAAGTCACTTGTCTAGTACAGTGGGTATGCTTCGCCTGGGGATAATGAAGCAATGTTTCCCAAAGTTTATGTGGGAGGAAGAACAGGAAGGAGAGGTCAACCTGTTTTAACTGTACCACTGTGAATGAAGACAAGAAAACCAAAAGGCACCCACAATGCAGCAAGGTGTGCTAAACATCAACATATCTAGCATTATGGGAAAGGCGAGTTGTTTCATTCTCTTCTTACAGGATTCTGTTTTACTGTAACTGCAACAACTTGAGCAATTAAAGGATACCATTTAAGATATCAAAGGAATGATTACCTGAAGCATGGATTTGGGGTGAGGCAGATCTTCTCCTTGATAAATTTTAATATATGCCTTAGAATATAAACATAAGAATTATTATGAGAAAAGTCATTCTGTCATAGTTTAATCATGCTCTAATTTTTTGAAATGGGGACCGTACAACTGCAATTTCCTAAAGACCTACATCAACAACCAGGAATTAGCAAAAACACAACACACCTTTGAGCGCATGTTAGCATTTTTATCTAAAAATGTTCTCAAGCAGCAAAAGCCTAGCAATCCTTTCCCAGACTCCCAATGCACACTGGTCTCACCACAACCTGGGCAGAGAGACCATCCGCCTGGAGGTAGTCGGGTCACAACTTCCTACCCATCTCCTGTCCACACCATCTTCCTTGAAGAACCATCTTCCTTATGCAACTGTAAACACTCCTCAAAGAGAGTGCAAAGAACATCCATTTGGTTCCTAGACCCAGACTGCCACCCAGCGGCCCATTCTGGGAAGGGCACTGAGGTCTCAAAATGCATTTCACCATCTCCTCCAGGAAATTTTGAAGTTTCAGAATATTAAAATTCAGGATGGTTTACAACCTAGATTCGTTTTATCAAAAATCAAACAGTTTAAATATAAAACCCATGTTTACCTTAAAATATTCCAACAGTCCACGGCAGGTAACTTTTGAGCCATTGATCTCCTTTTCCATTAACTTAGATGGATTTAATACATATGGTATCAGCGCCTGCAACTGCTCTTTGAATTCACCAGCAATATCTGTTCACAGAACCATGAAGAAGGAGACAAGAATCCAAACAGCCTTATTCAACCAAAGTGAGCATAAACACAAACTTCATAGTGTATCCAATTATTTTAACATTTGCTTGCTGAAAAGTAGTGAGAGGAATCCCAGATTATATGCATGTTTGATACTTCCTGGATAGTACCAGGATGCTGACAGATCTCTGTTCAAATGCACCTCTATTTGTCTCCTTCCCTTCTGGCATGTGAAGTCCTCTCTAGTTCAGAAAAGAATATATAAAATATTCTTATCCTGGTTTCCATTCTGGGATATTCAGTCTATTCCCTAACTGTTCAAGAAATTTCAATTTTTAAAACAATGTTACTAATAAGATCTCAGAAACTAATAAACAGCCAGGCAAAGTGGCGCACACCTGTAACCTCAGTGACTCAGGAGGTTGAGATAGGAGGATAGCAAGTTCAAGGTCAGGCTCAATTTCTTGGTGAGACCCAGTCTCAAAATTAAAAAAAAAAGGGGGGGGGGGGGCTGTGGATGTGGTTCAGTGGTAAAGTGCCCTGGGTTCAATCACCAGCACCCCACCCCCCCAAAAAAAAAACTAACCCACATAAACAACCTTTCAAGTTGTCTCAGGCTTTTGCTGCACCCTCTCACTAGCCCTTGATATCAACCGGAAATCACTGTTCATTAATATGCTTTATTTTTGTTAACATTTAAGAGATAGAAGAGGTAGAAGCCCCTATGCCTCATGCTGTTATTTCCTATTATCTCCTCAGATAACTCTCTGGGCTACCTCAAGATGAAAAAAACCATTGTGTCAGGAAAGGTGACAGACGCTTTACAGGTTCTACAAAGTTCCCACAGAGGATTCAGGAAGGTGATCAAACAAGAGCTAGTTCCTTAAAGTGAAAATTAGCCTCTCCAACAGTAAAGAAGCAAAATTAAAAGACAAATCTTATTTGTATAATCTTCTAACATCTTCCTGAGTTCCCAACTTCCAGCTGAAAATAAAGTAGGCTGGAATTCATAACAAGGTAAGAATTCTTTAACACCCCACAAACCTAACTATAATATTAAAATTTAAAGCACAAAATTTCAAGAAAAGAAATGAGACAAATTTCTTATAAACTTGCAATAAAAAAGTATCTGCCATTCATAATAATGGTACACACCTGTAATTCCAGCAACTAGGGAGGTTGAGGCAGGAGGATCCCAAGTTCAAGGTCAACCTGGGCAAATTAGTGAGACCGTGTCTCAAAGTAAAATTTTTAAAAAGGCTGGGGATATAGCTCAGTGGCAGAGCATTTGCCTAGTATGCACAAAGCCATGGGTTCAATTCCCAGTAAAACAAAAAATAAAAGATAAATCCTATGTAAATTCATATTTGCTTGCATATACTAAAGAAACTCTGGAAGCTTATAAAAAATGGGAGACTTTTCACCAAAAGCTTAACTCTTTTTGGAATTTTAAACATAGGAATGTATTATCTATTTAAATTGTTTTATGGTTTCAATTTTTATCATACTGAAAGACTGTTCCAAAAAATATTTCATGCAGGGAACTGGCAGGATACAGGTACTACAGATTGCATTTTACCAACATTTACAGATCCTAAGCCATTCATGTTTCTATGAATGTTATACCATTATTTCAAATCAGAATAGACAAAAACTATATACCAACAGAGATAAGCTCTGTCTCTCATGATGTCAAAGATTGTGCTCTACAAACCTTTCTGGTTAATTTCTAACTAAACAGTAACTAAATTCATCTCCCTACTACAGTAGTTAGGAAAAGACATTTTTCTTTATACTAATGACAAAGTCAAATTGGGTCTGATGAAATGGGGTCTTAAAAAGCAGCTAAATCTCCTAGCTAATTAATACAAGCAGGCAGCAGCAGCTCAGTTTCTATTACACCACAAATGAAGATGGTATTTGGTAGCTGTTTAAGTAGTCAAATCTTTAAAAGTACAGTAAAATAAAACCACTAAAACAATTCCTAAAAGATTTGAGGAAACATCTGTAGAAATGGCTTCTTACGAAATTTAAATTTTCTATAGAAACTACATTAAGGTTCTCCAAAGAATTACCCCTAACCATTCTAAGGTTGGCTTTTCCAACTTATATGGAATAAGACTATGAACACTAAATCAAATAATTACACAAGTAAACTTCAGATAATACAACATCCAGGGTTTTTTTGGTTTTGTTTTGTTTTGTTTTGGTGCTGGGGATTTGAATCCAGGGTCTTGTGCATGAGAGGCAAGCACCCAACCAACTAAGCTATATCCCCAACCCCAACATCCAGGTTTTTTAACTCTTGAGAAATACATCAGCTCTACTTACAGGCGTCTTGTGAAAAAGGCTGTGGGTCTTAGGCCAGCACCGGCCAAACACTCAAAAAAAGTCACCTGTTGTTTGCAATGTAGCATCTACTCTAGACTCAAAATGCTTCAATGTGGTTAAAAGGTTTCCTAAAATTACAAAATATCCATCTCCAATTCTAAAAAGTACAGTCATGCATCACTTAACAGCAGGGAGACAATCTGAAAACTTTTTTTTTTTTTTTAAGTTGAAGGTGGACACAATACCTTTATTTTATTTATTTATTTTTACTTGGTGCTGAGGATCAAACCCAGTGCTTCACATGTGCTAGGCGAGTGCTCTACCACTGAGTCACAATCCCAGCCCCTGAGAACTGTTTCATTAAGCAATTTCCTCTTGTGAGCTCATGGATCGTTCTTACACAAGTCTGCATGGGATAGCCTACTACATATGTAGGCTATGTAAAAATATATATGGAACCATGTATATTTTGGGACCACTGGGTATACAGTCTGTCACTGACTGAAATGTCATTATGTGGCACATGACTATACATAAACTTTCGCAGAACTAAAACAATTCTTTTTTTTTTTTTTTTTTTTGGGTACTGGGGATTGAACTCAAGGGCTTGACCACTGAGACACATTCCCAGCCCTATTTTGTATTTTATTTAGAGACAGGGTCTCACAGAGTTGCTTAGTGCCTGGACTTTGCTGAGGCTGGCTTTGAACTCTCGATCCTCCTACCACAGCCCCGGATTACAGACGTGCGCCACCACGCCCAGCCCTAAAAGAATTCTTCACAAGCAATCCTCATAGACACAGAGGACTATTTAACTAATGACATTTTTTAAATGAAGCAAAACAAGGAAATCATTTTTCAAATCTTTCTATTGAAAAAGTACTTAAAAAAACATATGTATATTAAAACAAACAGGATCATACTACATATGGTACTGAGCAATCTTTTTACATTTAATAATTTATCATGAAAATCTTTCTTTGTAAATACATATAGATCTACCTTATCCTTTTTTTTTTTTTTTTTAGTTGTAGTTGGACACAAAACTTTTATTTCACTTATTTATTTTTATGTGGCACTGAGGATGGAATCCAGGGTCTCACTCAACTGCTGAGCCACAACCCCAGCCCAAAATCTTATCCTTTTTAAGGATCACATTTTATTCCTCTGTACCGAGGTACTTTAATTTAACCAATTCCTGATAAACATACATTTGGGTTGTTTCCAACTACTCTCCATAATTATAATACTAGTGAAGTTTTAGCCTTGGACATACATTTTTTTCCACTGATTTGGAAAACTCCTTGGATAAATTCCTAAAAGGAGAATACTGGATATCAAAGAATACAGACATTTTAAATTTTGATACTGCCCCAGTACTACAAAGTTTATAGCTCATACCAACACATTTGTGCTTTGATTATTGTGATGCTGCCCGTGTTTTCATTAACATATTCTGACCATTTTTTGTTTTGCTTTTTGCAGTGCTGGGGATCAAACCCAAGTCCTCACGCTAGGCAAACATTCTATCACTGAGCTCTATACCTCCAGCCCTATATTTATTCATTTATTTATTTAAAGTTGTAAATGGACACAATACCTTTATTTACTTACATTATTCCTTAACTTACTCTCTCATGTAATAAAGAAAGACCTAGCTGGGCACGGTGGGGCACACCAGGAATCCCAGCAGCTCGGGAGGCTGAGGCAGAAGAATTGGGAGTTCCAAGCCAGCCTCAGCAAAAAACTAAGCAACAGAAACCCTGTCTCTAAGTAAAATATAAAACAGAGCTGGGGATGTGGCTCAGTGGTTGAGTGTCCTTGAGTTCAATCCCAAGTACTCCCAAAAATTTTTTTTAAATTAAAAAAGGGTTAAGATGTAGCTCAGTGGTAAAGTGCTCCTGGGTTTAATCCCCCAATACCAAAACAAAAATACACACACACATACATATATATAACCTACACACAGATACATGCAAATTCACGCTCAACTTTTTCTCCCTACCTAACTCTGAAAATTCCTTCACAACTGCTTTTATTAGGTAAGAGATTTCTAACTCATGTTTGCCTAAGCAGATTTCTCTCCCAAAGCCAGATATTTTTTAATATTTATTTTTTAGTTGTAATTGGACACAACACCTTTTTTTTGTTGTTGTTTATTTTTTTAATGTGGTGCTAAGGATCTAACCCAGGGTTTCGCACTTGTGAGGCGAGAGCTCTACCACTGAGCCACAATCCCAACCCCAAAGCCAGATCTTAATCATGGATTTTTCAATCACAATATAACAGTCTGCAAGTTTCCTCTTCAAGAATGCTGCCAACAACTTAAAATTATCATATAAATAACAAATAGAAGGTCAAAGATTAACCTCTAAAAGTGGGTTCCTTTTGCAATACTAAGATCAGCTAGACTGTAAGTCTTGAATTGGTTAAGTACATTCATTTTCTTGGATCCACTAAATCAAATAAAGTGAAAAATGATGCATTTTATATTTAATATGAAGCTATGAAAACCTTCTACTTTGAAAGGCAAGTTCCTCTGGTAACTAAATAGTACATATCCTCTGAAAAACTTCCCATAAACAACAAAGAATTTGTATTTCTGGACAGTACAGCTTTGGGACATCAGAATCTGGAATGTGAATCTGCCCTACACTTTCACTGAGCACTTTGAATTACTTAACATGCCTAATTTTTACCAATTTCTTCATCTGTAAGTTAAGGGAAATGACATCAACTTCATTAAATTATTGGGAGCCTCAGTATGAAAGCACCTTGCATAGCAATGGCAACTCAGCTAGGTCTCCAAAACTAGTAGCTATTATTATCAACACTTTACCAGGAACTGAGCAGCTTATAAACAAACTACTCAGCTTAGCACATGCAAACTGTGGGCCAGCCACTAAATGACTTAATGAATGAGGAACAAAATGCCTTGATGAATAAGGAACAAAAATAAGATAATGGAACCTAAGAGTCCCAATTCTTAATTCCTCTAACCTGCCATCCACTTCCTGATATTAAAACTTGACCTGGCAGGTTTTGTTATAATCACAACATGAAAACAACACGCATCATGGTACCTTTACTTGGGAAGATAACTTCACTTGATAAATAGCCTTCCTTTATTTAGCACTTCCATATCTATTTTTTCATTATTTTTTGTAATAGCAGATTAAGAGCATTTATTTATTTTATTTGTTAATTTTTAAGTGGTGCTAAGGATCAAACCCAGTGCCTCACACACGCTAGGCAAGCAGTCTGCCACTGAACTATAGCCCCAGCCCCTCACTTCCATCTCTTGTAAATCAATAATTATAACATCTCTTAGAAAGATCATTGATGGATATAACCATCACAATTTCAGATGAAGAAATTAGGGTAAACTAATTCTTTTTTTTTAGTTGTAGTTGGACATAATACCTTTATTTATTTATATGTGGTGCTGAGGATTGAACCCAGAGCCTAGGCGGGCGCTCTACCGCTAAGCCACAACCCCAGCCACGGTAAACTAATTCTGATGGTCACATTAAGTCAAGAGCAAAATGTGAACTAGACTCTAAATACTATTTTTTCTAATAGACTATTCTATTTCTCTTAAGAATTCACTACTTGATCGCTTTTGGTATCAGGGATTGAACTCGGAGGCATTTAACCACTGAGCCACATCCCTAGCACTTTTTATATTCTGAGAGAGGGTCTCACTAAATTTCTTAGGACCTTGCTAAATTGCTGAGGCTGGCTTTAAACTTGCAATCCTCCTGCCTCACCCTCCCAAGCCATTGGGATTACAGGCTTGAGCCACCACACCTGGCCAACTATTCACTTGATTTTTAATTGACATTTATTGGTCATTACTTAATTCCAAAGATCAAGTCACATGTTTAGAGTAACAACATCTGTAACACACCTTGCAATTTCCCATCAAAATCAGGACTTGTGGCCACCTGGAGTCCTGGATGTGGTAAGAGAAAACAGGTAACATCGGAGAAACATGAGTGGATGTGATTTCGAACATTCTGAATTTCTTCATGTTGATGTTCCTTCACCTGCCAATGAAGAACAACTATTTATCAACCAAAGACTATTTGGTTTTCTTCACTAAGAACCATTAGAATGGAGACAAAGGAAAGATTTCCCAGCTGTGATGGATTACATACACCAATAAAAAAAAACCTGAGAACCCCAAGAAGCAGTAAATGCATGAATGTGATTAACCATGCTTGACTCTCCCATAGCTAACTAAGAAGAGGTACTAAAGAAAAACATGAGTACACAGGCCTGGGGTTGTGGCTCAGTGGAACAGCGCTTACCTAACATTTGTGAGGCATTGGGTTCAAACCTCAGCACCCATTAAATAAATAAATAAATAAATAATTTAAAAAGAGTACTGTGCAGTGCTTAAGAACAGAGATTCTATAGGATGGAAGGAGGATCTAACCAGTTAATAGTGATTAAAGACTCCTGTGCTTTGGTTTTGGGGGAACAGGCTAGGTCTGTTTATATCTATGTCAAAACAAATATGAATTTTGAATAAAATAACAGAACTTAAATTCTGAATATAACATTCTAAAGACACATATAGAACCTGGTTTAAAATGTGAAATGGAGATTATAAACACACCTGGGTTTTTGCTCAAAGTTCTTCTCTACATATCTCTGTGCATTTCATACCCAGGTTCTTTTGATTTTTTTGGTGGTGCTGGGGATTGAACCCAGGGCCTTGTGCATACACGGCAAGTACTCTACCAACTGAGCTATATCCCCAGCCCCCACCCAGGTTCTTTTATATCATGAATAAATTATGTTAGTTTGTGCTGAGATTCATACATATATTAATACATTTAGTATCATTTTCAATTATCTGTTTTAAATACAAAGAGCCAAAGGCAAATAAGAAAGCTGTCAATACTTTTAGAAAATTCCCCAGGAGATTTTCTTTCCAATTACCTGTAAACGCTTATCCAAAAATGCCATTCCTCCTTGTAGTCCATAGCTGTATTCATAGGGGAAACTCCAGTCTCGAACCAAAAACATCAGTGTCTATTTAGAAAAAAGAGAACATATAACATGGCATAAATGCATTTTCAAGATAATAATGGCAGTAGTTCTTTGCTTAATGCTGACTTCTACAAAGGAGGCAAGGACATATACTGAACGATTTTTCTGTTCTACAAATGACACGTTTAAGCCAAATGTGAGGTCAATGTATCCCATCTGTTATTTTCATTCCTACAGATTAACAGAAATAAAAAAGACTGCCAAGAAAACATTAAATTGGGGCTGAAGGTAGGGCTGAGTGATAGAGCATTTGACTAGCATGTGTGAGAACCTGCGTTTAATTCCCAGCACAGAAAAAAAAAAAAGGAAACATTAAATTCAAATCTTTGCCCTAAAGGCAAGTAGGAGGCATGTAGTAAAGAAAGAACACACACACACACAAAAAAAATGACATGGCACCAGCTAATCATAAGATCAGATCTGTTACTTACATTAGAAAAGGAAAAGAAACAGCCAGGCTTGGAACACATCTGTAGTCTCAGCACTCCTGAGACTGAGGCAGGAGGATCTCTTGAGCCCATAAGTTTTATCACCAGCCTGGGCAACATTAGCAAAACCCTCAACCAAAAAAAAAAAGGCCAGGTACACTGGCACATGTCTGTAATCCCAGTTACTCAGGAAACTGAGACAGGAGAATCACAAGTTTGAGGCCAGCCTCAGCAACTAAGCAAGACCCTGTCTCAAAAGAAAAAAGAAAAAGGACTTGGAATGTAGGCTCAATGGTAAAGCATCCCTGAGTTTTATCCCCAGTACCAAAACAAAGAAGGAAGGAAAAGAAATAATGTTCACATATTAAGGCACCTCTAGTCTTACTGAGGTTACTGTGCTTTCTCAAGAAACAATTAGCTAATGCAGAGGTCAGCAAATGATTTCTATAAAAGGCAAGAGAGTAAATATTTTAAATAGCTCCTCAACTCTGCTACTGTAATAGGAAAGCAGCCATAGCTGACACATAAACATGTGCTATGTCCCACTAACACTTCAGCTATTGCTGATGTCTGAACTTCAGATAATTTACATGTCTTAAATATTATTCCTATTTTCATTTTTTTTCCCAACCATTAAAATATATAAAAACAAGGGCTGGGAGCCAGGTGCAATGGCACATGCCTGTAATCTCAGCAGCTTGGAAAGCTAAGGCAGGAGGATCACAAGTTCAAAGCCAGCCTCAGCAAAAATGAAGCACTAAGCAACTCAGTGAGACCCTGTCTATAAATAAAATACAAAATAGGGCTGGAGATGCTGCTCAGTGGTCAAGTACCCCTGAGTTCAATCCCTAGTACCAAAAATAAAAAATAAAACCAGGACTGGGGATGTAGCTCTGTGGTAGAACATTGGCCTACCATGCATAAGGCTGTGTGTTCAATCCCCAGCACTGCAAAAAATTAAAATGTGTGTGTGTGTGTGTGTGTGTGTGTGTGTGTGTGTGTGTGTGTGTGTATGGCTCACAGGTCATATAAAAACAGGCAACAGGCCACATTTAGCCTGTGAGCTATCATTTGCTGATTTATTTTAACTAAAAACAAAGATACATATTACATTCATAGTTAATAATTTACCTGGAAGGGTTTTTGGGAAATTTCATCCATTGCCAGACGACCGTATTCTGTGAAGAGCTTTAAAAAAAGAAGAGCTTTGGTTTGTAAAGCAAAATAACTTAAAATAATTCTATGTTATTCTTTAGAAAAGTATTTATTTAACAGACTGGATACTACTAATATTAAAACCAAAGTTCTATAGTTTTAAAAGACCACAGAAGCTATGAACCTTAAAATAATCTTGGTGATTCCCCTCTCTCTCATATCCCAATTCATTAGTCAAACCAGAATCCAACCACTGAGTACTTCCACATGGGCTAGAATACTGCAACAGCCTTCTAACTGGTCTCCCCACCTCAGCCCTTGCCTCCCCATGGACTATTCTCAAGACAGCAGTCACAGTAGCTCTGCTATACATAATGTTAGAACATAGCATGACTCTGCTCACAACTCTGTCAACCTCACTTAGTATTAAAACTAGTATTAGTATATTAAATTAGTATATTAAAACTATATTGTGATCCAGACACATTGGTTCCTCTCACACTATGCCTCAAACACACTGGGCACAAAGCTCCCTCAGGGACTTTATTCTGGTTCCTCCTTCTGCTGCAGTGTTCTTGCCCCCATATACATCCTTGGGTTCCAAGTACAGTGGCACACATGTGTAATCCCAGCAACTTGTGAGGCTGACACAGGAAGATCATGAGTTAAAAGCCAGACTCATGAGACCCTGTCTCAAAATAAAATATAAAAAAGGACTGGGCATGTGGCTCATGGTTAAGCACCCCTGGGTTCGCTCCGAGGTACAAAAAAAAAAAAATTCTTGGGATTGGCTCCCTTGATTCTTAAGGTCTTTACTCAAATAGTCCTTCTGAACAAACTTTCCATAACCATATACCTAAAAAGATTACAACTCTCCACATAGTATTTCCTAATCCATGTCCTTTTTATTTTTCTAACATTAACCATTATCTAATATACTACATCTCAATACTTGTCTTGAATAGTGTCAATCTTCACAACAAACATTTAAACCACAGGAGGGCAAGAACATCTGCCAGTTCTGTATTTTATAACAAGAAGCAGCAAGAAAAGTACAGGGCCATAGTATTCATGACATTCAAATGACTGAATCAATGATTCAAGTTGAGAGTTTACATTTACCTGTTTTTTTTGTGAAGTCTCACTAAAAGTATAACAAAGTGATATTTAAAAGTTAGAAATTGGGGTCTGTCACATGACTGTAATTTCAGTGGCTCAGGAGTCTGAGACAGGAGGATCATGAGTTCAAGCCAGCCTCAGCAAAAGCGAGGCATTACACAACTCAGTGAAACCCTCTGTCTAAATAAAATACAAAATAGGGTTGGGGAGGTGGTTCAGTGGTCCAGTGCCCCCCGAGTTCAATCTCTAGTACCAAAACAAAACAAAGCTATAAACTGGGGCGGGGGATAGCTCAGCAATAGAACACTTGCTTAGCATGTGTGAGGACCTTGGTTCTTTCCTCAGCACTCCAAAATAAATAAATAGAAATTATAAACTCAGAGACAGACAGAGTGTCTGTAATGTCAGACAGACCCTGTAATGTCAGCAACTTGGGAGGCTAAGACAGGAGGATAGCAAGTTTGAGGCCAGTCTCAACAATTTTAGCAAGACCCAATCTCAAAGTAAAAAATAAAAAGGGCTGGGCTGGAGAATCTAGCTCAGTGGTAGAGCACCCTTGAGTTCAAAATTCCTACTACCAAAAAAAAAAAAAAATCATAAACTCACAGGATAAAAGGGATGGGAAATAACATGACAGCAAATAGAACTATCAAAACACTCTGAAAGAAAGAGACGGATAACTGTCAAATGTTAGCTTTCTATGCCCTGTAAGAATTCTGTGAGAGGAAAGAACCAATAAGAAATAAGCAGATTCTCTTAGGAGAATCCCTTAAAGGCTCAGAAATTATCAATGTGCAGTTACCTTGCAGAAGAGATGTGAAGAATGGGGCTGACAACTATAGAAATGTTTGCAAATCTCTTCAGAGAGCACCTAAACCCCCAGATTCCCATCCACTCAGCCCCATGTTCTCCGGACTACCACAGATGATGAAAGGTATACTGTCTAGAGAGGATAAATAAACAAAAATCCTAGCCTTGGACACCAAGCTCAGATGGGCTTAGGAATGAGTCCACTACCTTACTGGACACCAGTACTTAAGTCAAAGTGAGTGAGTCAGAGACTCCCATGGAAAGCAGCACCCTTTAGTAAAGCAAAAGTTCTGAGGGGGGTAACGAGACAGTTCCTACCCTCTCCAGGGAGTTCAACTCATAGCCTATCAGCAATTAAAGGCAATTACTCATCCACATACAACTACTAGCTTCAGAAACCACATGCATCATTAGGGCAGGATGATCCCACCAGCCTGTCCCAGGCAAACAAAGGATAAAACTATTGAGGAATCCCCAAAGTCGCATATTCACAGGAAGTGTTACTTGTCATGATTTGTGTTCTTTTCCATTTCCTACCTATGTGCTCTTTTAACAGCTACAGCAACTCATCCCTATCACAGGGCAAAGATGTTTATGTAGGGCATAGAATTAGTGTGACAGACAACATTTGGCACCTGGATGACTGGCTGACTATCCCTTCCTCAAGGTTAAAGTGCTCACCAAGGAAAAGAAAAACACCTTCTAAAATTCATCTAAAGGCAATTAATATTCCTAAACTCAAACCCACCCATTCCATGAGAATAAGACTGGCTCTCTCCTCTTGTCTGGAAAGCCAGCTTGACACTCTCTTGGTCAGTGCTGTGTCTCTCACTGGAACAAAACATCCCAATGAAGAGTCTGATTTCTGCTGCAGCTGTGCCTTTATCTGAGTCTTCTGATGGGGAGTACAAGAACCTGCCCAGCTGGTTAAAAAAAAAAAACACATGCTGAGATGGGACTCCTTAGCCCTCTCATTCTACTGGAAGATCAAAGAAATCTCTGGGGAAAATGACAGCCCAAGAATAAACTTCTGCAAAGACAAATATTTAGGAGTTGTCAACAAAATAGTTAGTAATCTTACCCAATCACTATGATCCACACCAATACATAAGACCTGCCCTCTTACCAAGTTCCCACTCTTAAATACAGACACCCAAAGACCATCACACATTTGAGAAAATCCTAAAGCAGCAAAGACAAAATCATGTCCTTTTCAAATTTCTTTCTTTTCAGGGATAGGGTTGTGGCTCAGCCGTAGAGCGCTCGCCTAGCACATGTGAGGCCCTGGGTACGGATCTTCAGAACCACATATAAAAAAAATAAGTTCACCTACAACTAAAAAAAAAAAAAAAAAATTTAATTTCTTTCTTTTCATTTTCTGTTCTTTAACACCTATTATTAACATGCTAAAATTCTCCTGAATTGATCCTTTTTCTGTTGTGTGCCCTCCCTGCTCCTTCACATTCCTCACTCTAGCTCCTCCCATCCTCACTCCCCCACTCTAAGTTTCTCTCTCCTCTCTCTCCTTCACTCCCTCCTCCCCTTTCTCCTTCACTCCCTCCCTCCTTCCTGGTTTCTACTCTTTGTATATTTATTCAACCTACTGGGAAATTTTTCTCCAATTTATATTCTAACTCCTCCCCTACTGAATCTTTCATTTTTATTCTTATAGTTCTAATTTCCAGATCTTTTTTTATTTCTGAATGTTGCTTTTTAATATCATTCTGTTATTTTTCAGTTGCAACATCTTATCTCTTTGAGGATACAAATTTACCAGAATGAAGAAAAAACCCACACTGGGGCTGGGGCAGTAGCTCATTGGTAGAGCGCCCACCTCCCACTAGTGAGGCACTGGGTTCGATTCTCAGCACCACATAAAAATAAATAAAGATATTAAAAAAAGAAAAAGAGGGCTGGGGATGTGGCTCAAGCGGTAGCACGCTTGCCTGGCATGTGTGCGGCCCGGGTTCGATCCTCAGCACCACATACAAACAAAGATGTTGTGTCTGCCGAAAAACTAAAAATAAATAAATAAATAAATATTTAAAAAAAAAAAAAAAGAAAGAAAGAAAAAGCCCACACTAAGTCACTTTACCATGAATGCATACCAAGAATTCAGACCTTACAAACTCCAGAAAGAAAACACGTCACATACAAAGAAACAGGAATGAGATAACTCAAGACTTAGCAGCAACAGTGGATACTGGAAGACAATGAAACCATACCTTCACAATTCTAAGAGAAAATAATTCCATTCTATAAGTTTAGGATAAAATTAAAATATTCTTAGAAGACCTCAAAAAAAAGTTTCCTCTTTTAGAGAATGGATAGTTAGGAGTGAATAATCCAAAGATTAAACAGGACCCAACTGAGTAAAGTGAAATGAAATTGCCAGGATGGTGGCAAAGGAAGACTGTTGGATGAGAGCTATCCACCAGGCAAGCAAGCAGCAGTCCAGACTCCAGCACCACTCAACTCCTAGATGTAAGGCCTCCCCAGGAATGATAAAACAACCCAGAAGTATTTAGATCATGCTGAAAAGTTTAAATGAGTTTGAGATTGGTTGAATCCATGGATGCAGTACTTAAACAGAGACATGGATGCATATATACCAACAAAATGACAAATAATGGCCTTTTTAAACATTTTTTAATCTATTCTTTTTAGTTACATGACAGTAGAATGCATTTTGACATATCATACATGTATGAAGTATAGCTTCCTGTTTTTATGGTTTGTACATGATGTGGAATTACACTGGTAATGTATTCATATATGAACATAGGAAAGTTATATCTGATTTATTCTACTGTCCTTCCTAATCCTATCCCTCCTCCCTTCCATTCATTCCCCTTTGTCTAATCCAGTGAACTTTTATTCTTCCCTCCTCCCCGGCCCCTGCCCTTATTATGTGTTAGCATCCACATATCAGAACGTTCAGCCTTTGGTTAATTGGGAATAGCTTATTTCACTTAGCATGACAGTCTCCCATTCCATCCATTTACCAGCAAAGGTCATAAAATCATTCTTCTTTTTGGCTGAGTAATATTCCTTGTGTATACATACCACATTTTCTTTATCTATTCATC
Source organism: Marmota flaviventris (assembly GCF_047511675.1). NCBI lineage: Eukaryota > Metazoa > Chordata > Mammalia > Rodentia > Sciuridae > Marmota > Marmota flaviventris. The sequence goes on along the minus strand of NC_092506.1, from coordinate 8,755,922 downwards.
TATTGAAGGGCACCTAGGTTGCCTCATAGCTTGGCTATTATGAAGTGTGCTGCTATTGATATTGATGTGGTCGTGTCACTAGAGTATGCTGATTTTAAATCCTTTGGTTTATACCAAGGAGTGGAATAACTGGGTCAAATGGTGGTTCCATTCCAAGTTCTCTGAGGAATCTCCATACTCCTTTCCAGAGCGGTTGCCTCAATTTGCAGTCCCACCAGCAATGTATGAGTGTACCTTTTCCCCCACATACTTGCCAACATTTATTGTTATTCGTATTCTTAATAATTGGTATTCTGCCTGGAGTGTGATGAAATCTCAGTGTAGTTTTAATTTGCATTTCTCTATCTGCTAGAGATGTTGAATATTTTTTCATATATTTGTTGACCAATCGTATTTCTTCTTCTGCAAAGTGCCTATTCAGTTCCTTTGCCAATTTATTTATTAGGTTATGGGGGGGAGGTTGGTGTTAAATGTTTGAATTCTTTATATGTCCTAGAGATTAATGCTCTATCTGAGGTGCGGGTGGCAAAGATTTTGTCCCATTCTGTAGGCACTCTCTTCATATTTTTGATTGTTTTCTTTGCTGTGAAATTTTTTAGTTTCATTCCATCCCATTTATTAATTCTTGGTTTTACTTCTTGTATTTTAGGAATCTTATTGAGGAATTCAGTTCCTAAGCTGACATGATGGAGATTTGGGCTTACTTTTTTTTTTTTTTTTTTAATATTTTTTTAGTTGTTGATGGACTTTTTTTTTTTTTTCACTTATTTGTATGTGATATTGAGAATCGAACCCAGTGCCTCACACATGCTAGGCAAGCGCGCTACCGCTGAGCCACAACCCCCAATCCCATGGGCTTACTTTTTCTTCTGGTAGGTGCAGGGTCTCTGATAATACCTAAGGTTCTTGATCTACTGTGAGTTTTGTGCAGGTTGAGAGACAGGAGTCTAATTTCATTTTGCTACATATGAGTTTCCAGTTTTCCAGCACCATTTGTTGAAGAAGCTAACTTTTCTCCAATGTGTGTTTATGATGCCTTTGTCTAATATGAGATAACTATTTATGTGGGTTTGATTCTGTGTCTTCTATTCTGTACCATTGGTCTACATGACTGGTTTTGTGCCAATACCAGGCCGTTTTTGTTACTATAGCTCTGTAGTATAATTTATGGTCTGGAATTGATATTCCAGCTTCACTTTTCTCACTAAGGATTGCTTTGCCTAGGGCTGGGGATACAGCTCAGTTGGTAAAGTGCTTGCCTCACATTCACTGGGTTCAATCCCCAGCACCACAAAAAAAATAAAATAAAAAAGGATTGCTCTGGCTATTCTGGGCCTCTTATTTTTCCAAATGAATTTTGTGACGGCTTTTCTTATTTCTATGGAGAATGTCACTGGAATATAATAGGAATTGCATTAAATCTGTTTAGGACTTTCGGTAGTATGAACATTTTGACAATATTAACTCTGAATAATGGTCATTTTTTAACCAAAAATTATGATATAATTATTAGGATAATAAAAGGAGGGAAACTGTGGGTAAAGAGTGAAAGGAATAACCAGACATGGTGATACGTATCTATAATCCCAGTGGCTCAGGAGGCGGAGGCAAAGGGATTAAGAGCTCAAAGCCAGCCTCAGCAATTTAGCGAGGCCCTAAGCAACTCAGGAGACCCTGTCTCTAAATAAAATATAAAAAAGGAGGCGGGCACAGTGGCACACACCTGTAATTCCAGTAGTTCAGGAGGCTGAGGCAGGAGGATTGTTAAGTTCAAGGCTAGCCTCAGCAATGGCGAGGCACTAAGCAACTCAGTGAGAACCTTGACTCAAAAAAAATACAAAATATGGCTGAGGATGCAGTGAGTGCCCCTGAGTTCAATCCCAGGTACCAAAAAAAAAAAAAAAGTTAAAGATCAGCCTAAGCAACTTAGTGAGACTCTGTCTCACTATGGAGATGTGGCTCAGTGGTTAAATGCCCCTGGGTTCAATCTCAATACCAAAAAAAAAAAAAAAGCTGAGCACAGTGGCAAACACCTGTACACCCATCAGCTTGGGAGGCTGAGGCAGGAAGATCACAAGTTCAAAGCCAGCGAAGCACTCGATGAGCAACTCGGTGAGACCCTGTCTCTAAATAAACATATAAAATAGGGCTGGGAATGAGGCTCAGTGGTCAAGTGCACCTGAGTTCAATCCCCGGTATCTCCAAAAAATAAAAAAAATAAAGAGTGGAGGGAATAAAGAAAACTGAATCTTAATTTTATGTATTATTAATATTTAAATTTTTAAAATACAAAATGAGGGGCTAAGGCTGTAGCTGAGTGGTAGAGTGCTTGCCTGACCTGCCTGTGGCCCTGGGTTCCATCAACAGCACAATCAATCAATCAATAAATAAAAATTTTAAAGCAGCGGTATAATCATGTTCTTATCTAGAAGCATGCCAGGCGCAGTGGTGCACACCTATAATCCCAGTGGCTTGGGAGACTGAGGAAGGAGAATTGCAAGTTCAAAGCCAGCCTCAGCAACTTAGTAAGGCTCTGAGAAACTCAGCAAGATCCTGTCTCAAAATAAAAAATAAAAAGGGCTAGGATGTGTCAATGGTTAAGCATCCTTGGGTTTAATGCTCCATACAAAAGAAAAAAAAAAAAAAAAAAAAAACTCAAAGCAGAAAACAACCAAAAGCACTACAAGAGGTTGCCTCTGAAAAGACAGCCTTGTCAGAAAACAGTAGGGAGGTTCCTCAAAAAATTTAAAAAAGAGGCTGGGCATGGTGGCCTATGCCTATAATCCCAGCAACCTGGAAGGTTGAGCCTGGAGGATCTCAAGTTCAAGGCCAGCCTGGGCAACTTAGGAAAACAAATATCCTCAGCAATTTAATGAGACTCTGTCCCTTCTACCCACCAAAATAAAATAGACTAGGGATGGAGCTCAGTGGTAAAGTGCTCCTGAGTTCAATCAGCCATACCAAAAAAAAAAGAAAACATAACTACCACATGCTCTAGAAATATCCAAAGGAAATGAAATCAGTATGTTGAAAGTAATGTATTCCTGCATCTGGTTAAATCTTTTTTGTGTCTCATACTGTTGTTTTATTTTTTGTGTGTGTGTGTGGTATTGAGAATGAGAATCAAATCCAGGACCTCACATGTGCTAGGCAAATGCTCTACCGCCGAGCCACAACCCCAACCCATCTCGCACTGTTCTGAAATGCTTCCTACAGATCTCATTAAGTTTATTCCATGACTTAAATATTTTGTTGCTACAGTAAGTGTTTTCCATTACTTTTTTAAATGGGCTACAGTTGGCAGACAGGAAAGTCAAGATGCTAGTTTTTTGTAATGGGTACTCTATTTAATTTCTTAAGCTCTAAATTGTTTTCCAGTTGATTTTTGTGTATTTCCAGGCACACAACATTATTATATTCTCCTTCTTAACATTTATATTTATATAATTTGCTAAATCTACCACCAACCTTTTAAGTTGAAAAAGACCTCTAGCCATTGTCTGGTGGCCTAATGTGAGTGCTGTGGTTTAACCCCCAAGGGTTCATGTGTTGAAGGCTTGGTCTTCAGTGTTATTAGTGTTGAGGCAGTGGGACTTTAAGAGGAGCAGCCATGTGGTAGGTCTATAGGTCACTGGAAACATGAAAGGGATTAATGCAGTTCTCCTGGGACCCTAGTTAGTTCCTGTTTGTTCTTTGGCTTCTTTTCTTGAAACATGATCTCACTCCCAGACACTCCTGCCACTGTGATGCCATCCACCAGTAGGCCTTCACCAGAGCTTAGCTGATGCTGACAACATCCCCTTAAATTTCCAGAACTGTGAGCTAAATTTATATCTTCTTTATAAAGATATTCAGGTTTAGGTATTTTATTATAGTAATAGAAAAATGGACTGATACAGTAAATGAACCTATAATGAGTAAATCCATCATGCCTATCATACCTATTTTCACCTATCCATTGATTTGATGACCTAAAGGCAGCCACATCCCCTCACCCCAGCTTCGTAGTTTATGGCAGTGGCATCCCACTGGAAATAATACTCCAGATCTCCCTTCTTTCACCATGCAGATACTTCCACTGAATAATCTGTAAGTTCTGAACCCCAAAGACCAAATCCCCCTAAATTTGAGCTGCTTCTCTGCCTCCTTACTTTAACTAAAATCTGAGGGCCCTGTTTTCCCCACAGACATCTGAAACAATGACTATTACTCTCTTTCACAAAAGGTGAGGTTGGTGACTTCCTTCCTTCTCTGTGTCACTTCTAAATCATATTGCCCATTGTGTTGCAAAAGCCCTATTCCTTTTGCATCTGTTCATTCTGTATACTTACTTACCTCTTTCCTTCATTCTTTACTGCTGTCCATCTACCAATCATCTCATCATTTCCTTCTCATTCACTGAGGACTTTGATATCTGTCTAAGGCTTTTCTTCCAACAAAGTAGGCATTTACATTCAATCCCTGCCTCAAAATCCCTTGCTATTTGACCTCCAATGATCTTTTTCACTCCAGTATATCCACAGCTTGGACTCTGTCACCCATAACTGTTTCACTACCAAAGTCAAACAAATTCAAACATTCTGCTCTGGCTCCTTGACCTTGTTTCAGCTACTGAATCATTCCTATTGCTATTCTTTGCCCTCACCAAGGTTTCCATTCCAAAGACCCCTCTGCTTTATCTTACAAACACAGGTCCTTTTCCAAAATTCCCTCTCTTATTCCCAAAATTTACAAGTTATCCATAATATATGCTTCTATCTCAGCCCCAAAATCCTTCCACAACAAACCTATTATTGTAGCATAAAAGATAAAAGGTACTTTCATGAGAATATTTACTGTAGAGAAAATAAAAATTGCATATCACTGGGAAAAATCTCCAAACTTTAATGTCTCCAACACTTAAAACTACATCCAGTTACTGGAACTCAAGAATATAAAGTAATAGTGCTCAGCACTAGTTTACAAAAGTCTTAAAGAAAATGTGATTTTTTTAAAAATTGAGTTCAAAGAAAGAGAATGTGGCCAAAAGGAAAGATACCAGAACAAAAACCAAATACCTTATTTCAAAAATTACAAGAATTAAGCAATTTGAATTTTGTAGGAACTATAAGCATTTGCATTACTAGGGAAGAATGAATGAAATTAGCCAGGTGCAGTGCCACACACTTGTAATCCCAGCAGCTTGGGAGGCTGAGGGAGGAGGATCACGAGTTCAAAGCCAGCCTCAGAAAAAAAAAAAGTGAGATGCTGAGCAACTCAGTGAGACCCTGTCTCTAAATAAAATACAAAATAGGGTTGGGGATGTGGCTCAGAGGTGGAGTACCCCTGAGTTCAATCCCCAGTATCCACAAAAAAAGAAATGAATGAAACTTAAAACATCATAATTGATAATGAAAACCATGTTAAATAGACTGTATAGACTGTGCTGAAGAACAAAGTAAAGCTTGGATGTAATACAATAATCCGGAAAATAATACAGATGTCTAAGAATTACATTAACACTTTAAAAAGATGATTCAGCAGTGTGTAACAGTTCTCCCATAAAAGAAACAGCAACAGGAAAGTCAGCTGGAGAGCTGTTGTGAGACCTCACACAAGATAAGATCAGTACAGGAGTTGCAAGACTGTGTAAGACAAAAAGCAGAAGATTTATGCTGAAATGATTAGAGAAAGACATACTTAAACATATCTTGAGTTTGAAGAATCAGCACATGATGAAGCTCTTGAGAATAGTTATCATAGGAAAATTATGCAACTGTATCTTATTTTCCTTAACTATCTGTTATGGGTCAAATTGTGTCCCTCAAAATAACATGTTGAAGTCCTAACACCCAGCACCTATGAGTGTGACCTTACTTGGAAACAGGTCTTCATAGATGTAACCAAGTAAAGACAAGGTCATTGGGATGGGCCCTAATCCAATATGAAAAACAAACCTACACAGAGAATGCCACATAAAGACACAGACATACAAGGAAGATATAGCCCTGTGAAGACAAGAGACAAAGACTGACATGTTATAAGAGACTGAATGTCCAGGGACACCAAGGATCATGAGTAAACCACCAGAAGCTAGAAAGAAGCAAAAAGAGATTCTACCCACCAATCTTCAATTTCTTTGGAACGACCTGCCAACATCTTGATTTCCAACTTCTGGCCTCCAGAAATATAAGACATTTAATTCTATTTGTTTTAAGCAACCTGGTTTGTGGTCTTGGACATCTTAACACACCACCCTACCGATTCATTCACATCTCTCTCCCTGACTTGGCTACAAAATCTAAAAAGATAAGAACCAGGGGGGGGCTGGGCCCACTCTCAACTGTTAGAGTGCTTGCCTCATATGCACAAGATCCTGGGTTCAATCCCCAGCACCACACACACACACACAAAAAAAAAAAAAACAGGTCTATATCAAACACTGTTATATCTATAGTGCTTGGCCCTATACACTGCACAGGCAAGCATTTGAAAAACCTGTGAAAGGAAGGAGTAAATTTCAGATAATATGGTGACAAACTTAAGTTTTGATAGAAATGTTACACAGAGCCACAGCTCTCAACCACTCATACATAAGTAGAATACCATCAATTAAACAGTACAAATAATTGCCATTTAGTCATTAAGGGCCAATATTTAACAATGATCTTGTTTTATTAAAAAGACTAGACAATATATATAATTCAAGGGAATCCCTCTCATAACTGATACACTCACTCACTTGAATTGTCACTGGGGGAGGTAAAAGTAGAGAAGCATGCTAAGAATTGCATCCAACCCTAGAATACCCAACAAAAAAGTGTTTTACAGGAAAAACAGATAAGAACTGCTATGAAGAAGTCACTGAATAATAATTGTAGTAACAGTAATAATAATAGTGGTTAACAACTGTTAAACATTAGAAAACACTACTTTCTTGGCACATAATTCTATGCATTTAACAAATACTAATTTATTTAACCTCACCTGCATTACTGCAGTAACTCCATAACCGTTCTCACTGAATGCATTCTTGCACCCCTAAACATTCTGAACCCAGCAGCCAGTGATCCTTTTACAATGTCAGATAACACCACTCCTCTGCTCAAAACTCCCTATGGCTCCTCCGCTCAAAACTCCCTATGGCTCCCATCTCCCCGACAAGAAATACCCAAGGCCTGGTGTGAACCTGATCTCACTGCCTCTCTGACTTCATCACTCAGCTCCTCCCATCACACCCTGAAACCCCTTCTTCCTGCTCCCTCTCCTTTAACATCTCACCCAACATATACTTGAAGCTCTTACTCATCCATTTTCTTTCATTCTCTTCCCCAATCTGTAACACCTTTCCTGCTGACCACCATTTGCTCCACCTCAGCTATAGACATCAGTGTACGATTACTAAGAACCAAATGCTTCAGGTTTCAATCATTTGCTAAAAAACTATTCAGTTCTCATAGTTTTCTTACTCTTAAAACTTTAAGTGATGGATTATGATGTTAAAATATTTATAATACATACCTGCAGCTGTTGAAGATCATCTTCCTGAATGTTCTGGGACAAATTATAAATCTAGAAAACAAAACCCAACTTGATCTATTCTGACTTACTTCAAACAAATCCCAAATAAGCCTAAAGCATTCAAAAAGAAGTTTGGACACAGACTGGGTTGTGGCTCAGCGGTAGAGTGCTCACCTAGCATGTGCAAGGCCTTGGGTTTGATCCTCAGCACCACATAAAAATAAATAAATAAAATAAAGGTATTATGTCCAACTACAATTAAAAAGTGAATAAGAAAAAAAGAAGTGTGGACAATTAAAGGCTTGTGTATAAGAAAGTGAAGCCCATTCAAACAGTAGTATTATCTGTCTTTGAGGAAAAAAAAAATACAAGGTTGGAATAAAAAATTCTTCCTTTACATTATAAAATATAATTTTCCTAAGTTCTTACCAAATCTACATTTCCTACATAAAAGATATAATTTCAATTTCCAAATTTTGGACCTTTCCTAGAACATATTACATATGATTATCACCAAAGAGGAAATATAATTTAGCCCCCTTCTTGAGCTAAGAGTTTTTCTTACATCTATAGTCTAAAAAGAACATTTACATATCATCACAGGAATTTTTTTTAATAGAACAGTAACTAAAACTAGATAGACTGGGCACGCTGGTGCACACTTATAATCCCAGCAGCTCGAGAGGCTGAGACAGAAAGATCATGAGTTCAAAGCCAGTCTCAGCAAAAGCAAGGTGCTAAGCAACTCAGTGAGATCCCGTCACTAAATAAAATACAAAATAGGGCTGAGGATGAGGATCAGTGATTGCGTGCCCCCCGAGTTCGATCCCCCGTACCCAAAAGAAAAAAAAATTGATGGCCTCCCTTTATCCTATTTCCTCTTATTTTAAGTTAAGTGGTTTTTACCTGAACAGAACTAGTCATGGTGCTTAGAGCGAAAATGGTGGCACAGTCTTTCACAGTTGACTGGCTGTCAAAAGCCCCTTGTGTGTCCATCAGAATAACTGCAACCTAGAAAAATAAATACAAATAAAATATGTTGAAGAGAGAAGAGAGAAAATGTAAAGGACAGATTTGTTTACATGAGCCTCAAGCACCCACTTAGTGTCTATTAGAAAAGAACAATTATTCAGGTACCTTGCTTTGACCAGAGCACTTTGCTGGAGAACATCTGTTCTGACCCGGTGAGATGCCACAAAACAGAGGCATACAAGGCAACACAGGAGGAAAATTGCCCCACCAATCAAAACAGCCAACACTGAAATCAATCACCTCACTACCCCATCCCCCATCAGTCGTTCAATGGTTTTTCATTGTTAAAAAATAAATTTTAAAAACTAGGTAAGTGTGGTGATGCACGCCTGTAATCCCAGATACTTGGGAGGCTGAAGCAGGAAATTCACAAGCTAAAAGTCCAGCCCGGGCAACTTAGCAGGACCCTATCTTTTAAAGTTTTTTTGTTTGCTTGTTTGTTTAGTTGTAGATGGACACAATATCTTTATTTAGTATTTTTTATGGGGTGCTGGGGATTGAACCCAGTGCTTCACGCATGATAAGCAAGCACTCTACCACTGAGCCACAACCCCAGCCCAAAACTCCTTTTTTAAAGGCCTATGGATGTAGTGCAGTAATATTGCCTCCGGGTTCAATAACCAGAACTGGGAAGGAGGGGGTCCAGGGACAACTTTTGTAGTTATTAGGGCACTATTAAAGTGAGGGGCTGGGGTTGTGGCTCAGTGGTAAAGCACCAGCCTAGCATGTATGAGGCACTGGGTTCAATCCTTAGCATCACATAAAAATAAATAAAAGATATTGTGTTCATTTATAAATAAAAAATTTAAAAAATTAAAAAGAAAAAAAAGAAAGTGAAAAGGCAGGCTGGGGCTGTAGCTCAGTGATAGAGTGCTTGCCTCACAGGGGTGAGGCACTGGGTTCCATCCTCAGCACCATATAACAATAAATACATAAAAGATATTGTGTCCATTTACAACTAAAAAAAATAAAAGTGAAAAGGCAACACACACACACAAACACACAACGAGAAGGACTAGTATCTAGAATAAATAAGAAACTGTACAACTTAAAAATAAAGATTACACAATTAAAACAGATTTTTTTTTTTCAGGACTGATGATGAAACCCACAGCCTCAGTCGGGAATTGTGGCTCATGCTTGTATTCCCAGCAGCTTGGGAGGCTGAGACAGGAGGATCGTGAGTTCAAAGCCAGCCTCTGCAAAAGCTAGGCACTAAGCAACTAAGTGAGACCGTCTCTAAATTAAATACCAAATATGGCTAGGGATGTGACTCAGTGGTTGAGTGCCCCTGAATTCAATTCTCAGTACCCCCCAAAAAAGATATATAGCATCAGGTGTTGTCAAGGATATGAAAACTAAAGCCTCCTGTATTGCTAGTGAGAAAAATAGGTTGGTACAGCTACCTTGTACACAACTGTTCAAGGCAGCATTATTCACAATAGCCAGAAAGTATAAACAACCCAAATTTCCATCAACTGATGACAGAGAATGTGGCATATTCATAAAATGGATTATTATTTAGCCATGGAAGGGAGTAAAATATTGATGCATACTACATCATATATGAGCCATGAGGGCACTGAGCCTAGTACAAGAGGGAAGACATGAAAAAACACATAACACTTCATTCATGTGAAATGTCACAGAGTCATGAAGAAAGCAGAGTAGTAGTGGCCAGTGGTTGACAGAAGAGGGAAATGGGGACTGACTGCTAATGGATACTGAGGTTTCTTTTTTTCTTTTTCTTTTCTTTATATATATTTTTAATTGTTGATGGACCTTTATTTTATTTGCTTATTTATATTTGGTGCCGTCTCATACATACAAGGCAGTGTCTCACATGTACAAGGCAAGCGCTCTACCACTGAGCTACAACTCCAGCTCCCTGGGTTTCTTTTTGATATAATGAAAAGGTTCCAGAATTATATGGTAGTGATACCTGCACAGCTTAGAAGTATATTAAAAAACACAAAATAGGGGCTGGGGATATTCTCAGTTGGTAGAGTGCTTGCATGCACAAGGTCCTGGGTTCAATCTCCAGCACCACAAATAAATAAATAAATAAATAAACTGCTTCTAGATGATTAATTTTCTAGTGTTAATTGTATCTCAATAAAAAAGAGTTAATCCTGGGATGCATTTGCTAACTAGGAAAACCAGACTAAAAAAAGCAAACAAGGGGAAATACTAAAGAAAATTTCTTTGAGGGGAAGGAGTTGGAAGAAATGGTATTCTCATACCATATAATGGAATAGTAAACAGCCATAACCACTATCAAGAACATCTGTCAGTAGCTATAAAGGGTATTCTCAAGAAAGGGGAAATGAGCCTTCCACTCCCAGCAATTCCACTTCACAGTGGCTTTCTAATGTTTTGGGCTGGAAACCACTGTGAGAAATATACTTTATACCATAATCAAATAAATACACCTGTACAAAAAGCTGAAACCAGATTTTTATGCACACTCCACTATGAAAATTTCTATTCTGTTCTAGTTCTTTAAAATGTTTTAAATACTGGTTATGAGCCAATAGATTGATTTTTCTACCTCTAACAGAATACTAACAGTTTAAAAAGCTGTGGCTTCAGCCAGGCATGGTAATGCACACCTATAATCCCAGCAGCTTGGGAGGCTGAGGCAGGAGGATTGAGAGTTTGAAGCCAGCCTCAGCAACTTAGCAAGGCATTTAGCAACTCAGCAAGACCCTGTCTCTAAATAAAATACAAAAAGGGCTGAGGATGTGGCCCAGTAGTTAAGTGCCCGTGGCTTCAATCTCCAGTACCAAAAAAAATTTTTAAAAAGCTGTGGCCTCGGGCTGGGGATGTGGCTCAAGCGGTAGAGCGCTCGCCTGGCATGCGTGCGGCCCGGGTTCGATCCTCAGCACCACATACAAATAAAGATGTTGTGTCCGCCGAAAACTAAAAAAAAAATAAAAATTAAAAAAAAAAAAAAAAAAAAAAAAGCTGTGGCCTCAAGACACAATTGCAATTTTACTCAACAAGATATTTTCAGGATGTTCACTTTAACAAAGATTATAAAAAAGGAAAAGGAAGCAATGACAATTATGAAATGTAGTATATTCTTAGGCTGTTTAATATGTAAGTTCCAGATCTTAATAATTACTGATGTTGACTCTTAGTTAAAATGCAAAAGCAAATAAAAAGAATTCTCCACTTTTTAAATCACTTAAGTTTCCAGGCTATAATCTCCCTGAGTATTTAAAAAAAAGAAAAGAAAAAGAAAATCATACTAAACTTTATTTTTGTTAACATATAAAGAATTGTTATCGGGCTGGGATTGTAGCTTAGTTGCTCAGTCGCAGTATGCTTGCCTCGAATGTGTGAGGCACTGGGTTCAATACTCAGGGCCACATAAAAATAAATAAATAAATAAATGTATTGTATCCATCTACAACTAAAAAAAATTCAAAAAAAAAAAAGAATTGTCATCAATATGGCATATATCCAATATAAAGCATTCCTGATCCTGCTGAAAGTTTTAACAGAATGTTTTTTAAGAGAAGGAAACATAATGGTGAGATAGTACTACATATCTGTTAGAATAATGAAAACCCAAAACACTGACATCAGATGCTGGTGAAGATGTGGAGTAAAAGGAACCCTTCATTCATTGTTGGTGGAAATGCAAAATGGTACAGCCACTCTTGAAAGTAGTTTGGCAGGTTCTTACAACACTAAACACATTCTCTATTAATAATTCAGCAATCATAGGAGAGAGAGAGAGAGGGAAAAGGGGGGGGGGGAGAGGGAGAGAGGGGGGGGGAGGGGGAGAGAGAGAGAGAAATAGATATTGGTTGATTGATTTAACTGCCAAAATTTGGAAATAACCAAGATGTTCTTCAGCAGGTGAACACATAAACAAATGATGATACCTCCATACAATGAAATATTCAACAATAAAAATAAGCTATCAAGAAATACAAAGATATAGAGGAACCTTTTTAAAAGCACATTGTTGAGTGAAAGAATTCATTCTGAAATGGCAACATGCTGTTTGAGTCCAACTATATGACATTCTGGAAAAGACAAAACTATAAGTAAAAATATAGCTGGGAGTGGTGGCGCACACCTATAATCCCAGTGACTTGGGAGGGTGAAGCAGGAGGATCACAAGTTCAGAACCAGCCTCAGCAATTTTAGCAGGTCCCAAACAACTTAGTGAGACCCTATCTCAAAAATAAAAAAGGACTGGAGAGTAGTTCAGTGGTTAAGCACCCCCAGGTTCAATTTCCAGCACCAAAAAATAAATAAAAAATAAAATATCAGTGGATGTCTGAAATCTGGGGAGACAAAAGAAGAGAGAGAAAAAAACAGGTAAGTCAGAGAATTTTTAGGGCAATTTTTATTCTATATGGTCCAAATGGTAGAAAAACACCATTATCCATTTGTCAAAATCCACACAATGTCCAACACAATGAGTAAACCCTAATGTAAACTCTGAGCTTTAATTAATGACAAGAGATAAAGACTGGTTCATTAAAGTGTAATCAATATATCATACACATCAGTGGGTAACTGACAGAGAATTGTAAGTGTGGGAACTCTACTTTCCAAACCATTTTCCTGTAAACCTAAAACTGCTTTTAAAAAATTAAGTTTAGTCATGTATAAGAATAAAAAAGTTTCTAGAAATTTAAATAAATTTTAAAAAATTTAAAATTTTTAAAAAAATAAGTTTACTGCTGGCACAGTGGTTTATGCCTAGAATCTCAACTATTCAGGAGGCTAAGGCAGGGGAATCACAAGATTGAGGCAACCCTGGGAAACTTCAAGAAATTTTGTCTCAAAATTTAAAATTAAGGGTTGGGGATGTGGTTCAGTGGTTAAATGCCCCTGAGTTTAATCCCCAGTATAAAAAAAAAAAAAAAAAAAATTTAAGTTAAAAAAAAAAGGGTGGCTGGTGATATAGCTCAGTGGTAGAATGCCCCTGGAGTTCAATCCTTAGTTTAAAAAAAAAAAAAAAAAAGGGGGCACAGGTTATAAAACTATTAATATTTTTAAAAGGCAAAAAACAAAATAACAAAAAACATGGAGCTTCATAAAAGAGTCAATTCAACAGGATTTTAAAAAAAAAGAAGGACCTACAAATATCAAAAATTAAAAACAAAACTTCCTTACTACTAACTTCCTAGAAATGTCCCAAAATGTTAAGAATCAATAGTCACGGGGCTGAGACTGTAGCTCAGTGGTAAAGTGCTTGCCTCACATGTGTGAGGCACTGGGTTCAATGCTCAGCACCACATAAAAATAAAACAAAGGTATTCTGTGTCCATTTACTATTAATTTTTTTTTTTTTTTTTAAAGAATTGTGGCCAGGCACAGTGGCACATGCCTGTAATCCCAGCAGCTTGGAAGGCTGAGGCAGGAGGATCGAAAGTTCAAAGCCAGCCTCAACAATGGCAAGGCACTAAGCAACTAAGTAAGACCCTGTCTCAAAATAAAATACCAAATAGGGCTGGGGATGTGGCTCAGAGGTCAAGTGCTCCTGAGTTCAATCCTTGGTACAAAAAAAAAAAAAGTCAACAAATAAAATTTACATAAATTTCTTAAAAAAAAAAAAGAATTGTGTATCACCTGGGCAAAGTGTTACATACCTGTAATCCCAGCAACTCAAGAAAGAAACTAAGGCAGAAGGATCACAAATTCAAGGATAGCCTCAGCAACTTAGCAAAGCCCTAAGCAACTTACTTAGTGAGACGCTGTATGAAAATTAAAAAAAAAAAAAAAAATTTAAAGTCTAGGAATGGGGGGTTGGGAATGTAGCTAAGCTGGTAACATGCTTGACTTTCATACACAAGGCCCTGGGTTCAATCCCTAGTACCACCAAAAAAAATAAGGCTAGGAATGTAGCTCAGTAGTAAAGCATAACTGGGTCCAACCCCCAGTACCCAAAAACAAAAACAAAAAAATTGTGTATCAACTCTTCAGCTCCCAATCCTATATTAGAACTTAGATTAGGGAAAGGTTGAAACTGAACAACCAGAAAGGGGATGTGAAATCTTCTGAGGCTGGAAAGACTCAGGCACAAACAGCTACGAAGGCATAGGGCTAAAAACAAGGAATGGTATAAAGTCAGTGTAAGAAATACAAGACCTGCTCTCCCAATCATATAAGTTGTGAAGAGGCTCTGCAACTGCAGCTTATTAGGTATGGATGCCACCAGATGGGAAGCTTACTAGGGCTGGGGAATGAATGCCCACCTTCTCCATAGTGAGATAGCCTACTGCCCTCTCTCTAATCAGTTCTCACAACAATGATAATAGGTATGTGCCACTCATGACGTGAACAGGGACAAGAAGTAAAAAATAGAGGTAACATTCTTAACAGTGAAAGCAAAGCCTCTAGAAAGTGAAAACTGGGAAAGGGAAGAACAACACATTGACAGCTACTTCCTGTTAGAAGCCTTACAGAAGAATCATGTAGTTGAACTTTTACACATTATGTCCACATGTTATTTTTAAACCATACACTTACAACACTTTGATTAAAAATAGTATTTTTTAAATGAATTAACACAGTATACTTAAAGTTCACTTTTTTGTTGTTTTTCTTTTCTTTTTGTTTTTTTGTTTTCATCCTTACCTTCTTCCCACCTGGCTTCTCCACAGTGAAAACATCACTCCAGATCTGAATCCCAGTGGTTTCTGGGTCAGAGCCTCCTCGCCATGAAAATCCTGTTAATGGTTCTTCTGGATCACCCAACCAATTTGAATGGCCACCTTCCTTCTAAAGGAGAAATAAAACATTTCCATTAATTTGCCATTTTTTTCCCCATTCATTACTGGAGATCAAACCCAAGACCTTACCTCATAGATACAAGGCAAACACTCTATTACTGAGCTATACCCCAGACCCCTCCACTAAATCTTTTTTTTTTGTGGGGGAGGGGGACGGGAGTAACCAGAGATTGAACTCAGGAACCCTTTACCACTGAGTCACAGTCCCGGGGGTTTTTTTTTTTGTATGTGTGTGAAACAAGATCTAAGCAACTTAAGACTAAATTGCTGAGGCTGACCTAGAACTTGTGATCCTCAGCCTCAGCCTCCAGAGTTGCTGGGATTACAAGCATAGCCTGTAGCACAGCCTGGGCCTCAATTAAATCGAAAACAAGTAATTTTACACATCAAGGATAATTCAAGAGTTTATTTTGCTTTTTTGGACATAAAAGTCTCATTTCTCACCATGAGATAAACTAATTATCCCTTACCTGAGAATATAAGTATCGCAGCATAAAATCCAGAATGAAGGATTTGCCCTTTCGGAAGGCACCAGCCACTGACACAACCACCACATCGAGATCTCGGATATGGTCCTGCAGAAGAATGCTAGCCAACGCTTTTTCTTCTAGCTCAAAGGAATGCTGCTCTTTCTGAACCAAAACAACTTGCACTGGACCAGGCTTTCCGCTTTCCATGGCATCACCTACGTTAACGTTGTGAAAAAATATTAGTTTTAAACTCTTTTAAACACACATACATACACAAATATAAACATACATATAGACAACATGTATACATATAAAAGTTATTATTTACCGTACTACGGATTGAACCCAGTGGTATTCTACTACCTAGCTACATCCCCATCCCCAGTCCTTTTTTTTTTTTTTTTAAAGAGAGAGTGAGAGTGAGAGAGAGAGAGAGAGAGAATTTTTTAATATTTATTTTTAGTTTTCGGCGGACACAACATCTTTGTTTGTATGTGGTGCTGAGGATTGAACCCGGGCCGCACGCATGCCAGGGGAGCACGCTACCGCTTGAGCCACATCCCCAGCCCCCCCCCACTTTTTTTTTTTTTTTTTTTTTTTGAGATAAAGTTTCACTAAGTTGCTTAGGCTCCACTCGAACTTGGGATCTCCTCCTATCCTAGCCTCCGTGCTCACTGAGATTCCAGGTTTGCACCACCACACGGAGCTTAATACATTTTAACATGGAAAGAGCAAAAACTTCTTAAACAGGGCACAAATACACTAACCATAAAAAGTGAAAAACAAGCCAGGCGTGGTGGTGCACACCTACAATCCCAGAGGTTTGGGACGCTGAGGCAGCAAGATCTTGAGTTCAAAGTTAGCCTCAGCAACAGTGTGGTATTAAGCAACTCAGTGAGACCCTGTCTCAAAATAAAATACCAAATAGGGCTGGGGATATGGCTCAGTGGTCGAGTACCCGAGTTCAATCCCCAGTACCCAAAAAACTAAAAATAAAAAACAACAAATTTAGACTTCATTAAAATGAAGAATGTCCATTAAAAAATTCCAATAAACGAGTAAAAGCCATAGACAAGGAGAAAATATTCACAATATCTATTTTCAAAGGACTCACATCCAGAATCAGTAACTCTATAAGAAAAAGACAGTCCATTTGTTTAAAATAATAATAATGGGGAAAGACTATGAACAGGAATTTCACCAAAAAAAAGGGATACCCAATAGTCAAAATCATTACTTATCAAGGAGATGAAAATTAAAACTCTTGCCCACGTCCTGCGCAGGGGAAGGAAAGGGTTTCCTTCCAGAGGGATGGGCTGGCTGAGAAATAGAAGCTAAGAAAAGTAGTACCATAGAGCACTTGCCTAGCATGTGTGAAGCACTGAGTTCGATCCTTGGCACCACGTAAAAATAAACAAATAAAACAAAAGTATTGTGTCCATCTATAACTAAAAATTAAAAAAAAAAAAAAAAAGAAAAGTAGTACCATAAAATAACCACAGAACACAGAAAAGTACAGTTTCAAAGCCAGGACAGTGATAGGCAAAGCTGACCAGATGGGTCCAGCTTGTAACAAAGAAGGGAGCCTATGCTTACTTTATTTATATCAGGACACATCAAAGAAATTCTATAGAAAGTTCTTCACCAAAACAGGTAGGGGCAAGTATGCTGCTGGGTCCCTAGCAGGTCACGCCCATCTCCCATACTGCATGAGACCTCTTAGCAGAGCTTGGGGGAGAGGACGGTTTGCTTGCTTACATTTGGGCAATCTTACCCAATGGGACTGCCACAGGACATTCCCAATACCCAGATCTACCCGCTCAGTGGCCACCATGCTGAAATAGGTCTTCACACATTTCACGATGGCTTCCCGCATAAAACCACATCCTGCCTAGCAGAATAGCTAAAAATTTTCAAGTATGACAATATCAACTAAGGGAAAGGATATGGAACAACTGGAATTCTCATGCATTCTAATGGGAGTATAAAATAGTACAGGCATTTTGCCAGTGCATACTAAAATTAAACATATCCTAGGATCCAGAATTCAAGCCTAGAAAGCTTGAATAAGAATGTTCACATCAGCCTAACTCAAAGTTGTCCAAAAGTGGAAATAACACAAATGTCCATCAAAGGGTGTCATCTGCCACTGCAAAACCTTCTATATATGTCATTTAATCTTCAGAACAACCCTATGAGGTAAATAATATGTCCCATTATAAAAACAAGGAAACTAAGGCTTAAAAAAGCTTTAGTATCTTGCACAACAGGTCCCGGAGATAAGTTGGAAAAGATCTTTTCAGATCTATGTTTTGCAGATGATTTTTTGGGAGGGGGTACAGTAGTGGGGATTAAATCCAGTGGCACTCTACTACTGAGCTACATTCTAGACTTTTTATTTTGAGACGGGGTCTCACTAAGTTGCCCAGGCTGTCCTGGAACTTGCCACCTTCCTGCCTCAGCCTCCAGAGTCACCAGGATTACAGGCATGTGATACCTCATCCAACTTGCAGATCATTCTCAATAACTGTCAACATTTCAGGGGCTATTAATTCTATAGTTGAAAAGTAAGAATTAACAAGTACTTTCTCTACCAGAGTTGAAAGCACAAAGAAATTTGCTTTGAAATTCAAAGCCATTTAGTAATTGTGGATTTATGGAAAGTTTACAAAAATTGCCAGTGAGGGGTGGGATGGTGGCTCAGTGGTAGAGCGATTGCCTGGCATTGTGTGAGGCATTGGGTTCAATCCTCAGCACCACATAAAAATAAATTACAATAAAACAAAGGTATTGTGTCATCTACAACTAAACAAAAAAAACTTCCAGTGAGGCTAGAGAATAGGCAAAGCCCTACCTAGTTCTCTATACTTGCCTCTTATTTTTTTAGGTAGTTCAAAAGGACATTCACTAATAATTATATATTTTAATGTATATTAGAAAACACCACACCAGCAATTCAATAGATTGTTGCTTAGAGGGAGGCTAAGTCTAAAGAATAGATCAATTCAGATTTAAGGACACATTTTAAGTAAAGCATATTAGATAGGCAGGTATGACCCAAATCACAAATATGTTCCAAATGGCTTTCATCTGAAAGGCACTGAAGGTCGCATGGTTAGAGCATGCAAAGCATACAAATCGGCTTGAATCTCAGGCTCTACCCTTTAAGCTACTGGAACCGCTAACTCACTTTTTATACTAGCAATATCAGCAACAAAAAGGTTCTTCTCACTTTTTATTTCTTTATAGACTCTGAGAAAACAATTTATAAATATAGATAAAAATATAAAAATATGCTATAGTGATAAGAAAGATATATTAATACTTGTCCTCCCTAGATAGAATTTCTGTGGATAACCTTTTAGGGTTCATAATGCCAAGTAACAGATAAATCCAAAACCTAAAAGAAATCAAGAATTTATCAGTCAGGCACAGTGGCACTTGCCTGTAATCCCAGTGACTCAGGCAGAGGCAAGAGGATCACAAGTTTAAGGCCAACCTGGACAATTTAGAGGGTCCCTGTCTCAAAATAAAGAAGGAAGGAGGATGCAACTCAAAGGTAGAGTAGTTCAATCCCCAGTACCACCAAAAAAATAATTATTAAAATAAGAATAAATTATTTATACCTTATGGATAAGGCACAGTGCTAAGTACCATGCAGTATTCAAAGAAGTACAAAACTAAGTTCTGATTGTGGCAGAGATGGCTGGTCATTCCCCCAATATTCATATCCTCCTTCTACTTTGTAACAGATTTTTAGCCAGGCATATAACTACCCAAAAGAAACAAATTTCTAAGCAACCTTGTAGCTGGAATATGACCATGTGACTTAAGTTCTGGCCAATGGGAAATGACACAGGCAACTTCCAGGGCAGGCTTTTTCCCCCTTTAGCTGTCTGAATGTACAAGTAGGAGTGAGTCATCCTGGGCCAGTAGATGTAAGCAACACCCTAAAATACTGAAGTAATAGGACAGGCAGGGCCTAGGACTTTGTACAGTGGAGCTGCCATACTGGTTCACTCTTAAAAGAATGAAAAACAAATGTCTGTCTTACTTAAATCAATTATTTGGTGGCTCCTTCAGGTACAAACCTAGAAACCAGCCACTAAGTAGCTGGGACTAAAGGTGTATACCACCATGCCCAGCTGAAGACAGTCTTTCCTCTCTTGCTTCCTACAATACCCAAGAATAAAGGAGCACAGGCTGTGTTTAGTTCAGAGAGCTGGAGTGATCCTCACTTTTCAACACACCATCTCTCCCTCTTGCTTTCTATAGACAACAAAACTATATTACTAATCTTCCAAGTAAAAACTTCATTTCCACTCATCTCTTTTCAAATATCAGATAAAGGTCCTTTGCTAATCCTCATATTTCAGATGCCCCAATCTCTTAGAGCCTTTATCAAACCCTCTCCCCTACAACATGTCACCTTCCAACTTTGCTGTTCAGTTGATTATCCAAGTCACAGTTCTCAGGTGTTCCTTTGATGATGTCATCACATTCCTTAGGACTGAATCTTCTACTTCATTACAATACATATATAACATATACAACAGCAACTGTGGATGGATGGCTCAAAACTAAAATCTCCATCCTTCAAGTTGAAGCTTTTCACCATTCTTTTTTGTTTCTTTTAATTTTGATGGAATTTTTTTTTAATTTATTATATGTGGTGCTGAGAATTGAACCCAGTGCCTCACACATGCTAGGCAAGCACCCCACCACTGAGCTATAACACCCCTGCCCAGCCTTTCACCATTCTCCCACTGTCTTCTTATTTCCTCTAATTCTTCAATCTCCTTGTCCTCCCAGGAAAATTTATTCTCTTTGGTCTTCCTATTATTAGGAGAAAGTCAAGGATTAAAGCTGGGCATGATGGTGCACACCTGTAATCTCAGTAATTCAGGAGGCTGAGGCAAGGGGATCACAAGCTCAAGTCCAACCTGGGCAATTTAGCAGAGACTGTCTCAAAAAGAAAGGGCTGGGAGTGTAGCTGAATGGGAGATTGCTTGCTTAGCACATGTAAGACCCTGGGTTAATCCACAGTTACCACAAAAGACAGTCGGTCCATCCATCCTCAGGTACCAACCAGCCCTGCTTCCAAGTTTCAAATGAACAACCTATTTAATCATTTGTTTTAATGGCCTGAAATGCTCCTTCCCCCTTGACAGCAAGTAAATACTTGCTCATCCTTCAATACTCACCTTCAGAAGAAGCCTTCCCTTTTGTCCTGATCACCCTACCCTATCCTCTCAGACCCTAACAATTAACATAGTATATTAAAAAGAAAAAAAACAAGATTCTGGAATTAAGACAGGAAAAGGCTGAATCTTGAATTTCTCCTTTCTAGAATGTAGCCCTATTGGGCCAGAATTTTTATCTCTTTTGTTAAATGCTATATCCCCCAAGTTCTCAGAACAGTTCCCACATGCAGTGGGCCATCTATAAATATTTGTGGAATAAACAAACTCCACCACTTAGAATGTAAGTATATGAATATGGAGAAATTTCTAATCAATTTTTATCCATTTATAAATCTAATACCCATCTCAAAGCACAGTGCCTGACACATAATAGGAACTCAATAAACAGTTTCTTCTTTCCACATTCCTGTTTCCACTGAAATACTGCACATACTACTATTCTACTCATTATAGTATTACAATATTGTAATGAAGATTTATCAAACAAACTGGGAGCTCTTAGGGAATCAGAGAAATTGTCATTCGGCCCCATTATCTAACATAGGAAAAATGTTTCCCAGGAGTGTGAACATAAACCCAATAATACATGTAAAGCACTTCAATAAAAATCGGTGTCTTTCCTTGTCCCTCCCATTCTCCTTGCCTTTGTGGTCAAAGTCCTTGAAGGTATGCCTTCATCCACTTATTATCTACCCATTCCCTTAACACCTTGCAATATAACTTTCCTCTCAATCTTTTGATACTATTCTCTAGTTTTCAATGACCTCTCTTGCCAAAGCCAATGGCCCTCCTGATTCTCAGCCAATTCTACCCCTCTATGACAAAACACAAACGCCACCAGTTCTATAACTTAAAACCTTTGGATTCAGTGACGACCATATCCCTAGTTTTCTTCCAGACTCCTCATCTTCTTTCACTAGTTCTTTTCCTTGTTCAGCCTCCAGTGGATATACACCAACCCTCTGGTCATCTCTTGAAATTCTCATTCATTCCCTTAATGAGTTTTTGTTTGTTTGTTTGTTTGTTTTTTTGGTAGATTGACACAAGACCTTTATTTTATTTATCTATTTTTATGTGGTGCTGAGGATGGATCCCAGTGCCTCACACATGATAGGCAAGCACTTTACCATTGAGCCACAACCCCAGCCCTCAATGAGCTCTTTATTCTTATAATTTCAACTATACCCTCTATTTTGATGACACAACTTCATTAGCGCTCTAACTTCCATGTAGTACAAATGCACAATTGCCTAAAGTATGATTACCTGGATGTTCCACTCACCTCATTCTCAGGAGGAATATGAGGAAATACATGGACCTAAGAATCGGAAACAAGTTCCTGTTCCAGTTCTTCTACTAACAGCTTATGTGATCCTGGGCATGACTGGTCTTCAATCTCATCAATAAAATGAGTCAAATGCTTCAACTTTCAAAACTTTTTCAGTGCTAACATTTCACCAGACTACATTTAGTACTGTCAGAATGAATTTTCAGTTACTCCACTTCTCTCAAATTTCTCAAAGCCTATGTATTTTCCCAGTTCTGTCTCCCTATAGGTAATCCATCACCAAATCCCAATATTTTTTCCATGATTTTAGTTCAGTTTTAGCAAAAGATATTATTCTAATGAGGCAGTAGGTACGGAGAGAAAAGCCTTCCCTAACAGTAAGAACAGAATTCTGGACCTTGTTCTACACTGACTGTAGCAATATGAGGAAATCACTTAACTTCTCTGTCTGCATTTCCACTACGAAATCAGGCAGAAGATATTTTTTGGCTCTAAAATTCAGTGACCTGATCAACTGAAAATTTCCCGAATAACTAAATTGGCCAAGCTTGCTAGGAAACCTATTGATTCTTCCACTTAATTTAAATTTTACAGGACTAGCTAAACAGCAACCCAAAATTTATGTTCCCGAAAACATTAAAGTAACCTGCTCAGTAATTTACAGAAGGTTTTAGAGTTGTGGGTTTTGTTCTGGCATTTGGGGGAGGGCCCCACTTAGTGCAGTTAAATTACTCTCACTTCTCAAGAATTTTAATATCTGGAGATTTCATCTAATCTCCAGAGACAGTACCTTTCAGTAGCAACCTATGTGCCTTCTCCCTTTAGAGAAGCAATTATTTCCAAAGTCTACATCTGCACACTGAGACAACAGTTAATACTACACTACATGCACTTACAAGATTATGGATAACAAGTGTGACCTTTTTGTGTGTGTGGTGGTGGTGCTGGGGATTGAACCCAGGGCCTTATGCATGCAAGGCAAGTACTCTACCAACTGAGCTATATCGCCAACCCCCAAATGTGACATTTTTACAACTATAAAGATCTGTCTTTCCTATAGTCACACCTTTCATCCGTATACATATAACACAACTTAAAACCTACATTTTATGGGACAGGATGTGGTTCTGTGGTAAAGTACTTGCCTGGCATGCACAAAGCTCTAGGTTCAATCCCCAGCACCATCAAAAACAAAAACAAAACAAAACAAAAAAAATGTTTTAGGAATCTTTTTGTAGGCTTCTGTCCTGGATCCGGAGCCCAGGTGTCTGTGCTATGCAGAATCTGAAAACAAATCACAGGGAGAACGCTGAGAACCCTGAAAGCCAGGAAATGGTACTGTTAACATTCAGGGATATAGCATTGATTTTACTGAAGAAGAGTGGGAATGCCTTCAGCCTGCCCAGAAAAACTTATATAACGATGTGATGTTAGAGAACTATAGAAACTTTACCTTCCTGGGTTGCTCTTCCTCATGTGCTTGAGCACAGAGCTCCAAGATGCAGGTGGTTGCAACAGGAGCTGAGATGATGTCCCAACCACTAAAGGCCTCATCACCAAAATGGAATCCAGCTACCAAAAACTGTTGACACACACAGACATGCTACATGTGCAAGATGCAGAAAAACTGAAGGGAAGTAGTAATGTGGAATGAGCATGCAAACTTACATCCACAAAGTGAGAAGGGACTTAGTTTTGATTTTTTCATCTCTGTACCACCTTTGATTGAGGAGACAGACCAGCACAGAGCAACAGATGCCAGTCACTTCTAATGTAGGGCTGCTCACACATCATGTGCACCCAGACACCTGATATAATCAACAACCAAAGCAGGAGGGCAATAAGTAAATCTGTCAAGGGACACCGAGGCCCCCTCTGCCACCATTCCAGGCCTTCCACCCCATGAGTGCATTTGTGGTGAGAGCAACAAGTTGTCCTTTGCCTTCCCAGTCATGGGCTTTGTTGACAGATCAGTTTGACAAGGACACATTCAAACTGGGGTCATGAAATACTATTACTCTCAATGCTTACACTGGGGTCTGACTCTTTCTTACTGAAAATATTAAAATCATTTTAATGTTCTTTCAAAAAAAATGTTTTAGAAAATGTTGAACAGCAGAAATACTATATTATATTGCCAATTCTGATTGCTTTAAATAACTCATGTCAATACTGTATCAGAGCCTGGAGTTGTGGCTCAATGGTAGAGCGCTTGCCTAATATGTGTGAGGCAGTGGGTTCAATTCTCAGCACCACAAAGAAATAAATAAATAAAGGTATTGTGTCCATTTACAACTAAATTTTAGAAATTTTTAAAAAATACTGTACCAGACATCATTTCAAATACATTGAAAATATTTGAATAATTAGAAAGCATTCTAACAACTTAAGTAAAAATTACTGCCACAGTCTGGCTGGGCACAAATGCTGCAGTCTGGCTGGGCACACAATCACGAGCCACCACACAGCTTGTAGATTCAAACAGCAACTCTTTATTCCCGAACTCACACCAGCCGTCTACAATCACGTTCTGGGGAAATCCACGTTCTCTGCCCAAATCCACCTCCACTGGGCTTCTATCTCCCAAAAAATACTGTCTGAATCCTGTGAGAACTCAAGGGGAACTCAGGCAGCAGGATACGCCCTATTCCCAGCAGGAATAATCTTAAACCTGGAACGCCCTAAACCCGATTATCCTAAACCGGGAACACCCTAATCCCGGATCCGCCCTGGTCCTTGAGCAAGGTCACCTAACTGCAATGTCACTGCAAAATGTCCTATTTCCACGAGTCCTTCCACTAAGCAACATGGGGTACGCTGGCAAGGAAATTGTCATACCTACTTGGCTAATGGCTCCCAGCATCTCCCCCCATCTCCCCCCTTCTGATTAATTAAACAACAAGCAATGTGGCTTAAGGACCGTGCCTGGTAGGTTGTCCAATTCAACATATGGTTCTTACCCGTCATCGGAAAACTGACCTTTAGGCGTCAACCTCCTGTCTTAGGTTGATACCACTGCAATTGGATCATACCCGTCACTGACTACCGGTCCAGCATACAGCCATTGGCCCCCAAATTTTAGACCATCACTAGCAGAAGGGAGGAGGATACAGAAATGCCACAACACCAAGCCAATTGACGGCTCCTTGGGAAAAATTGCATCACTGGTGACACCATCAGCAAAGATATGCCAGCACTACCACAATTAACATGGGGTGCGCTGGCAAGGAAATAAAAATTGCATCACTGGTGACACCATCAGCAAAGATATGCCAGCATTACCACAATTTGCTGCACCAAACGATAGTTACATAGTTCTGGCAAGTTCTGCAAGCAGTTCAAAGCGGAGGAATCTATCAATATGTCCATTTCCTCCCAAAATCCGTTTCCTCCCAAAGTAAGTTGACTCCTTGATTGAGCATTACTTGTTGAGTTATATTCATTGATGCATCAGTTTATACAGTTTACTGTGATAGCTATCATAGAAGCTGTAGTTTGGTTTTATCTTTGTCTTCACCGGCACTGGGATGAAGATAGGAATTCTGGCAATGATGCTAAAAAGACATTATCCTGAAAAGAATTATTGAATATAATGAAAAGGAAAGGTGAAAGTAAACAAACAGATCTGTTAACCTACTTTAAACACAATCCTTAACAGCTGTTTACCTAATTTAAATTAAACCATTTAAATCACGTGAATAAAAAAAATAATAATAATTCGGATCCATTTTTTCATGAGCGCTCCTCATATAAGAAATATGGACATACGCACATACAGACATACAACACAAAACACAAGAGTGTACACAAACGTACAACACATACCAAATCCACTCCCACTGGGCTTCTATCTCCCAAAAAATACTGTCTGAATCCCGTGAGAACTCAAGGGGAACTCAGGCAGCAGGATACGCCCTATTCTCAGCAGGAATAATCTTAAACCTGGAACGCCCTAAACCCGATTATCCTAAACCGGGAACACCCTAATCCCGGATCCGCCCTGGTCCTTGAGCAAGGTCACCTAACTGCAATGTCACTGCAAAATGTCCTATTTCCACGAGTCCTTCCACTAAGCAACATGGGGTACGCTGGCAAGGAAATTGTCATACCTACTTGGCTAATGGCTCCCAGCAAATTACAACCTTTTTCCTATTTATATAATACTAATTTGTCCTTTAATTTTGGCACAATACCTTAATCCAGACTAATAAATAAGTTTCATACACCTGTTCAAATAATCTCTATAATAATTACACACCATTATACATATGAAAGGATAACTTTTCCTAAAATTATAGTCCTTTAAAAAAAAAAAAAAAAAAGGAGGGCTGGAGGTATAGCTAAGTGGTAGTGTAACACTCTGTGTTTAATCCCATACGCACATATGCACATACAAAGGAGCTGCACAGGTTGAAAAAAAGTGACTACTAAATCATGGGTGAACTTTTCAGTCTCACAAAATACATAAATTCTAGGAGATAAGTTCTATGATAAAAACTTTATGGGGAAAGGTTTAAATGCCCCTCAAATACTTAAGAAGCCCCTCTGACAAACTGAATTAAATTAGTTAATTGAAAGCAGTTACTATTGCTATCAGAAAAGTCACGGCTGGGGGAATGCCTCTGTGGTAGAACACTTGCTTAACTCGTCCAAGGCCCCAGGTTTGATCCCCAACATACATACACACACACACACACACACACACAGAATTTAGTCAATTAATTCAACAGTGAAGAGACAGCGTATATCAAGATTTCTCAACCTCAGCACTACTGACATTTGGGGCTGGGTAATTCTTTGCTGGAGCGGGGGCACACATCCAATACCCTATAGGATACTTAGCATTCCTTACTTGTACCCACTAGAAACCAGCAGTGTTCCTATTTGTGAGACCCAAAAGTATCTCCAGCCATTTTTTAAAGTTCCATGGGATCAAAAATCACCCTGGTTTAAGAATCACTAGTATAAAACCAGCCTCAGTACTCATCTTTACTGTCCAGAGAATTCTTTTTTTTTTTTAAATTTTTTTTAGTTGTAGGTGGACATAATACCTTTTTACTTTATTTATGTGGTGCTGAAAATATTAAAATCATTTTAATGTTCTTTCAAAAAAAAAATGTTTTAGAAAATGTTGAACAGCAGAAATGTGAAACAAGTGCTCTACCGCTGAACCACAGCCACAGCCCTGTCCAGAGAATTCTTAAAAGCAAAGGAACCAAAGCTACAGAACACTTTACTGAGCATATTGTATGACTCACGGTTGAGTTATGACCTGAGTTTTCCAGTCTCTTTTTAAAATACCACATTCTCTAAAGGGCAAGAGCAACACACCCAAAAACAGAGGCATACCATTTTTTTTTTTTTGCCTTGTCTTTACTGGCAGTTGTTAAAAGTTCCTGATTCACAAAGCCAAAGAAAACATATCATATGCAAGGATAAGTATACTAAGCCCTCTCCCAACTTTAGAACTGGTGCTAGGGCAACGGGTGGGGCAATATATTCCACTGGCTTAAGGCAATGAATGTGATAGTAGATACATATATAAGGTTGTTTCTGTGAAATACTAGTAAAAACCCAATAGCCAAAATAATGGGAAAATTTTATATTCTAATTAACTAAAGGGCTAAGAAGGTTTTTTTGGCCAATTCTTCTGTTGTAGAAAACCTTTGTGCCCTAGGGGAAGGAAGAATGGAAGGAAAAGAGTATTAAACGGACCAAATTACACTATTATAGTGTATGCATATCTGAATATGTAACAACAAATCTGTTATGTATAGTTATAAAGCACCAATAAAAAAACTTTGTGCCTTAGTATAGAATGCTGAAGATAACCAGATTTTCTTTTCTTTTTTTTTTTTTTTTTTGGGGGGGGGAGGGCAGGCACTCGACTACTGAGCCACATACCAAGCCCTATTTTGTACTTTATTTAGAGACAGGGTCTCACTGAGTTGCTTAGTGCCTTGCTTTTGCTCAGATCAGCTTTGAACTCATGATCCTCCTGCCTCAGCCTCCCAAGTCATTGGGATTATAGGCATGTAGCACCACACCTGGCCCAGATTTTTTTTGGTGGTGCTGGAGATCAAACCCAAGGCCTAGTGAATACAAGGCAAGCACTCTACCAACTGAGCTATATCCCCACCCCAGATTTTCTTTTGATTAAGAATCTATATGAAAAATTGTAGTGTATCTGTGTATTAAGAATTGTAATGCAAAAAAAAAGTACATGTATAATGGCATAAATTGACGTGAACATACTTTATATACAGACATACGAAAAATTGTGCTCTATATGCGTAATAAGGATTGTAATGCATTCTGTTGTCATGTATTTTAAAAATAATAATAAAATTAATTAAAAAAAAGAATCTCTAAAAGGGCTGTGGTTTTGGCTCAGTGGTACAGTGCTCACCTAGCATGTGTGAAGCACTGGGTTCGGTCCTCAACACCACATAAAAATAAATAAAATAAAATAAATGTGTCCATATACAACTAAAAGGATTTTTTTTTTAAAAAAAGAATTCTAAGTTGTTTTTTTTTTTTTTTTTGAGACAAGGTCTGGCTAAATTGCCCAGGCTGGCCTTAAACTTGTAATCTTCCTGCCTCAATGTCCCTCGTAGTTGGAATTGCAAGCATTTACCATCGTCCTGCCCAAGGAATTCTGTAGTGCTTCAAGGATTTATGAAGATCAACTATGATTAAACATTATTGACATGGAGAATGCAGGAATAGGGCTAAATCTAAAAATGATGGCAGAAGCTGGGTGAGATGATGCTGAGGACACTGAGGCAAGAGGATCACATCAATTCAGAATTTCATGGCCAGCCTGGGCAACATGGAAAGACTCCTGTCTGAGGATTGCAGGTTCAAAGCCGGTCTCAGCAATTGCAAGGCACTAAGCAACTCAGTGACACCCTATCTCTAAATAAAATACAAGAGGGCTGGGGATGTGGCTCAGTGGTTGAGTGCCCATGAGTTCAATCCCTAGTACCCCCCCAAAAAATAAGAAAGACTCCTGTCTCAAAATATTAAAAATAAATAAATAAATAGGCTAACAGGCTATACCACAGGTGGAGAAAAAACATTTCAACAGAATAAATTCAAAAGTAATTTTGTCTCTTTCCTAAACATAGGAACAGCACCAAAATCAATCTAGTTACCCAAAGGTTTTAATTAGCAATGTTCCAGTTAACAAGGCTTTCTTAATTAATTGACAGTACTTAGTTGGCTCATATTTATCATTTTAGGGCATAAATATGCTTACTCCACTGCTCTGTTTAACAGCCTACTATACCAGTAATGACAATCTTTTTTTTTTTTTTTTAGAGAGAGAGAGAGAGAGACTTCTTAATATTTATTTTTTAGTTTTCAGCGGACACAACATCTTTGTTTGTATGTAGTGCTGAGGATCGAACCCGGACCGCACACATGCCAGGCGAGTATGCTACCGCTTGAGCCACATCCCCAGCCCAACAATTTTTTAATTCATAATATACTTCAGCTGTCAAATACATCTAACGATGTTCTAACAATCAAAATGCACGCAAGTAGGGGCTGGGGTTGTGGCTCAGTGGCAGAGTGCTTGTGAGGCACTGGGTTCGATCCTCAGCACCACATACAAATAAGTACATTTAATAAAGATATTTTTTAAAAATGCATGCAAGTAAAAAGCATTTTTTAGAAATTTGCACAGAAAACAACTTTTCAAAATACATATTGACAATTAATAAACTCTGTTTTCTAAAAAAAATAACGAAATAATTCAAATGTAAGTAACCACCTATAGGAAAACTTGATTAAACACGACTATGCAACTGGCACAGTAGCATACATCTGCAATCCAAGCAACTTGGGAGACTGAGGTGGGACAATATCAAGTTCAAAGCAACCTCAGCAACTTAAGAGACACTCAAAATAAAAAAGAGCTGGGAATGTAGCTCAATGGTTAAGTGCCCCTGAGTTCAATCCCAGTACCAAAAAATAAAAATAAAGTACTATGCAAAATAGAATTACTGGAGAAATTTTAACTGTTGCCTGGTCCCTGAATGAATTAAATCAGAATTTATGAGTGGTACTCAAGAATTGGAAGATTTTGTTTTTGATTGTTTGTTTGTTTTAAGCCCCTGGATAATTCTAGTATACAGAAGGGCTGTAAGGCAACTCAAAGATTTTTTTAAATAAAAGATTTCTAAGGGGAGGGGTGGGGTTGTGGGGATGGGAAGAACAGTAGAAAGTGACAGACATTATTATCCTATATACATGTATGATTACACCCTGGAATGACTCTGAACCATGTACAGCCAAAGGAATGAGAAGTTTTGCTCCATTTGTGTACAATATGTCAAAATGTATTGTACTGTAAAATAAATAAATTGATTTTTAAAAATGAAAAATAAAGAGATTTCTCTCACTTTTCCTCTTGGTGTTTAGATAATATGCTCCAAGAATATCAAAGACAACTCAGAAAAATGTTTTAAAATTCAGGCAAACTTTAAATTCAGTTGTGTTACTTGAACACTTTCTCAATACAGAATACAAGGTCATAAAGAACTTTAACAGGCATGCCAATCATTATAGGTCAGTTCTAAACCAGCTCTCAAACAAGTTCACACACAACTAGGGTTGCCTAGGGTAGTCTATAAAAATCTGAAAAAAGAATGTGTGACTAGACTGTTCATATGTTGGGGAACTGGGGAAGTGCAGAGAACTTCATATTTCTTGTTCACCCAATTCTCTATTATTTCATTTTAAATAATTAGTGAGTATAACTTTTTCCCTATGATTGGCATCTAAAATAGAAGGGGAGGGAAAAAAAAGAACTTAAATGTTTAAACTATTTAAAATTTATTTTTGCTTTAAGCCTAGTTTAAGCCCTAGGGGCTAGAGTAGGCTTGCCTCACATAGGCAAAACCCTGGGTTCCTAGTACAGCAAAAGAAAATAAATAAGCCTTATTTTCTGAAAACTAAGAAACATGCTAGTACACAACATCACATCTACCCTCTATTATTTTTCTTAATTTTATGAAAATTACATGAGATAAACCATAGCTAATAAGATAAAGTGCTGGCCCAGCATAATACTTTGTTATGCAGAGAGCCCCTCCAACCAAATATTTCCTTTGCTGGTGTTAAAACCACACGAATTCCCAGTATGTATCTTACAATGCTAAATCCTTGACACATATTAGAACACCATAGATTCTACTTCTTAAATCTGCTTCTTAATTCTAAAATTAGCCAAAATGGGGAATCGCACCGTTTTAGTCCGTTTCTCGTTGCCTTTCACAGAACATTCCACTTCCTATTCAAATTTGAGGAATGGAACTTATTAAAAGATGCTTCATTGTTCTTGACGCTTTTGCCTTTAGATTTCGCAACTGAAACTTCTGGCGATTTCAGGAGCACGCACATTAAACAGGAGCAAAGCCAGGTATGATGACAGGCGAAACTGCAGTCGTGAGTCTGGGCTGACACCCTATTTGGTTTTAATTCCGTCGCCGAGTTCTGCGTCTTCGGGAAGCACAAGGACAGCGCACGGTACCCAACGTACTCAAAGAACTTACTGAGTCAATTTAGGCCCTTTCTTTTATCTCCTTTACGGCGATAAGAGGGTTGAAAACCAACTTTTCCCAATACTTGTCAGTGCCTCAAGGTCGTTAGGATAAAAACAAAACGTCCAATTCTAAGGACACTTGGCAGCCCTCCGCTTTAAGAAACCCCGAACCCTCCCGGCCCGTTAACCGGGCCAGAGCCTCTCGGCCCCGGAGTCCCGGCCCGGGAGCCTGCAGGCGCCCAGGCACCGAGCGGGTAGCCGCCCCGAGCGCGCGGCCCAGCGCAGCGCAGGGCTCGGCAGGCCGGAGCCTACGGACGCCGCCCTGGGACCCCCGGAATCCGCAGGCCGCCGCGCCCGCGCCGAGGGGCAGCAGACGACCCGCGCCACGGCGGCCGCTCCTAGGACAAGGCTGAGGAAGGCGCCGCCCCACGGGCCACGCAAGGAGCCCCGGGCGCCAAACGCGCGAAGCGTAGGGACGACGGCAGGCGCGAGGTCGCAGCCCCGGGACTAGAAGGCAGTCTCCTCCGAGCCTTAGGAGGGAGGGCGGCGGGGTGACCACAGGGCGGGTCGGGGGCAAGTGGCGGCCTCACCTGCTCCTCTCGAGGCAGCCGCTACCGCTCGCTGAGGGGACAACATGGAGCCTCAGCCTTCAGCAGAAAATCAGCAGGGGGGGGCAGAGGCGAGGAGCGGGGAGGGGCGGGCTGGGGCCGCTCGAACCAGGCCCGGTAGGCGGGATACGGGCGGGGCCTGGGCTCTAGAAGAAAACTGAGGTGAAGGAGGGGCGCGTGGAAGCGCGAGGAAGCCAACACAGAGCGTGTGGGCGATGCCCGACGCGCGGCCGGAGGCGTGGCGAGCCCGGGCGGGAAAGCGCACGCGGCCGAATCCCGCCACCTCCCGGCTCGTGTGCGCGTGCGCGGGGACGCGGAGCGCGCCGCCGACTACCTGCGACTGCGTGCTCGAAGCTTCGGTCGGTTGGAAATTGTGGTCCCGCGCTCTCTGGGTCCGGCCCGCGGTCCCCATTCTGCTCACTCATCCGGGGCCAAGAGGAAGCCGAGGAGAGAGGCGGGGCGACTGAACTACAATTCCCAGCAGGCCTTGCGGGGAGGCCGGTGACGCTTGCGATCCCCGCTGGGAGACCAGACCCTGGGCGGCGGCCTTGAGGGTCACGCCTCGGGCCCTGGGATAGTTTGGGGGTTTAACACTGGCGGGGCCCCCAGATGCACCGCAGAAGAGAAGCCTCAACGCCATGTGACGTGAACGTCGTTGAGTTTTTAATGATTTTGACTTCACAAGGAGAGGAAGCCATGACTTAATTACCACCATTATCATCGCCACCCTCTCTTCTAGTCGCCAGAGTTTGATGTGCACCGTCACCGCCCTAACGTCTGTCTGCCACCGCCTTGTCCAGCTTACAGGATCCTGGGTAGAAGCTGCCTTTCCAAGCACACTTAAACTGTATAGTAGATAGTATAGTACAATACGAGGTTCTCCGAAATTGCTTTTTTTTTTTTTTAATTTTTTAGTTGTAGATGAACACACAGTATCTTTCTTTATTCTTATGTGGTGCTGAGGACCGAACCCAGTGCCTCACACAAGCGAGGCAAGCGCTTTACCACTGAGCTTCAGCCCCAGCCCCAGCCCCCAAAATGCTTTTTCAATATCTGACATCGTGATTGAAAAAAAACCGTTAGCCCCAATTGAAGAATAGTTTGGTTTGGCGGGGGGGGGGGGGGGTGTTTGTTTGTTTGTTTGTTGTTTTTTGTCTTTTGGGGGAGGAGGGGCGAGATAACTGATGGAGTTTATGAGAAGCTAAGGTATTCATCCCCCCCCCCACGGCCACCAGTAATTGCACTGTCTTCCTTCTTCTGCTTCAGCTGTTATAATCTACCCAGGATCTCCTTCCACCTGCCTCTAGGCTCTGCCAAGCCTTTGAGCTGTTTTCTACTTCCTGAGTAATTAGGCCAGAGGTGAAGAGGTAAAGGTAATTCTACGTTATCCTATCTAAAGAAGTCCTGTTTTGACTTTTCCCCTACCCCTTCTAATTCTCCCCAAACTCTCAAGATTGTTGGAATGCCTTCTTCCAGGCTTTAGATTTAAATCTAGATTTTATCTAGTCCAACTTGGATCACCAAGAAAGTAGAAATGAACTTCAGAACAAGAATTACTAAGGTTTCACATGATGTTTGGAAATTTGAACCAACAGGATGTTAACACAAATGCAGGGCAGTGTGTGTCATACTCAGAAAGGAAGGGCCAAAAGCCAGTGATTTGTCATAATTGCAACACTGTAAAAAGTTTAAATTGCACACACATCCCAGTATTCTCTATTCCCCTTACTTTGTCCATAAGACTTTTTATCATCTGACCTACATTTTACATTTCATTTTGTGCTTTCCACTATAATAGAAATTCCAATGCAGAGGAATTTTTATCTCTTTTGTTCTCTGGTATATCCCCAACCCCTCACACAGGTCTGGCAGAGAGTAGAGATTTAAGTCTTCATTGAAGAAGGTATATGTTACACCTAATGCTGCTCACTAACTTTCTGGCTCCTTTAATATTCAATACCTAACTTTCGCTATTGAACCAAAAAAAAAAATGTTCTATTTTAAGGATTCTCAATAAAGATGCATTGAAGTCTAACCTGTCAGGAAGCAAGTAGCAAATGCAGGCATTATCTGTCTCAAGACAACATCATCAAGGTCAAATGTGAACACATCAACCTTCCTCATACCTTGTAGACACTACTAGAATTTGAAACAACACAGTATAAATTATAGGTGGAGTTTAGGATTAGTCACAGCATAGAAAGCAGCCCCTATACATGAGAAATGTATTTTGTTGTTTTAGTCTCAAATATCCAGGGTCATTAAAACAATGGGCTGAAATGCTGAATTTGATGATACTGATATACAGCCAGCCTTCAGCAATCTTACTCTGAATTGAGACACAGGGTATGAACAGAGGTTGAGCTTTCCTTCTGCATTTCTAGAAGTAGGTAACAGGTAGATATGTTTGAATAGTTAAGGCCACTGGCTTTGAATTTTGGCTTTGATGCTCACTAGCTGTACAAACTTGGGTGAGTTCCTTAACTTCTCTGAAACTTTCATCACCCACAAAATAATTCCAGTACCCACACAGTTGTAGGTTAAATGAAATATGTTTGACAATGATGACTAATGAATGTGTAGTTAGTACTTAAAAAGTGGTAGTCATCATATTCATTCTGGAAAAGCAAAAGCAAAGTCGTAAATACTCAAAATACTCAAGTATGTGAAGCACAAAAATAGTAAAATTGTTTTCTACAAAGATATCCACTGTGATTCAGGTTTCAAAACTTTACAAAAATAGGGCTTCGTTATGTTTCAGGCACTCTTCTAGGAAGTAATGATGCATAAGACACATTCTTGTCCTCCAGAAAATCACAGTCTTATGGGATAAACAGCCAAGTAAATATCACTCCTGTGACTATACTGTGACATAGTTCAGACTCCTAACATTTATTGCAGGAGCTATCGATTGATTGATTGATTTTTGGTACCAGGCATTGAACCCAGGGGTGCTTAACTGCTGAGCCACATCCCCAGTCATTTTTATTTTTTATTTGAGACAGGTTATCACTAATTTGCAGAGGCTGGCCTCAAATTTGCAATTCTACTGATTCAGCCTCCCAGATTTCTCGTATTGCAGGTGTGAGCCGCCAAGTTCAGCAAGGGTCAGTAGTTAAGAAATTTGGAAGGGACAGGTTGGAATGCTACATCCCGGGACATCGTTTAAATATCTGTCCCTGGGCTGAGGATGTAGCTCCTTGGTAAAGTGCATGATTAACATGTGCAAAGTCTTGAGTTCAATCCCCAGAATCACAAAAAGTAATCATAAACCAGGCACAGTGTTATACACCTATAGTCCCAGCTACTAAAGAGGTTAAGGCAGGAGACTCCCTTGAGCCCAGGAGTTTGGGGGCAGCCTGGACATTCTACTGAGACCCCATTCTCTTCTTATTTAAAAAAAATTATTTTTAATTGTTGTTGGACATAATACATTTATTTTATTTATTTTTATGTGGTGCTGAGGATGGAACCCAGGGCCTCACACATGCTAGGTCAGTGCTCTACCACTGAGCCACAACCCCAGCCCAAGAC
Organism: Marmota flaviventris; assembly: GCF_047511675.1. NCBI lineage: Eukaryota > Metazoa > Chordata > Mammalia > Rodentia > Sciuridae > Marmota > Marmota flaviventris. Next base: position 8,719,975 of record NC_092506.1, on the reverse strand, counting down.
CCCATTTCTTATAAAAGTGAAATTTTAAAGTTGAATATTATGGGCTGAGGCTGCAGCTCAATGGTAGAACGCTCGCCCAGCATGTGTGAGGCACTGGGTTCAATCTTCAGTACCACATTAAAAAAAAAACCAGTAAAATAAGGGTGACATGTCCATCTAGAACTAAAAACAACTTTTAAAAACATTGAATATGGGGCTGAGGTTGTGGCTTAGTGGTAGAGCACTCATCTAGCACATGTGAGACACTGGGTTCAATCCTCAGCACCACATAAAAATAAAATAAAGGCATTGTCTCCAACTACTGTCCACCTACTACTAAAAAAAAATTTTAAAAAACGTTGAATATTAGGATGTAAATATGGTAACATTGTAAAAGCTTAAGACCTTTTCAGCGGCTTCATTATTAGTATTTCAGTCAACAACACAGCTGTCTGACTCTTCATAAAGATGGCTGAAAGAACTGGGTGCGGTGTCACTCATCTGTAATCCCAGCAGCTCAGGAGGCTGAAGCAGTAGGATCACAAGTTCAAAGCCAGCCTAAGGAACTTATCGAAGCCCTAAGCAATTTAGTGAGACCTTGTCTCTAAATAAAATATAAAAAGAGGGCTGGTGATGTGACTCAGTGGTTAAGCACCCCTGAGTTCCCTAGTACAACAATTAAAAAAAAAAAAAAAAAACTAAAAGATCACTAGAAGGAAATAAAGGAATGTACACAACAATGTGTGTATCATGCTATCCTTTATGATAGAGTAGATGAGGATACATATTTGCTATATTCACCTTTGCTTGAGTTTGCCACTGGAATATTCTAACAGTGATTATATGTGTGTAGAATGGAGAAGATTAGAGATAAAAGAAAACTTTACAGTTATGTACCACATGATGAAATTTTGGCCAATGACAGACTGCATATACCACAATGATCCCATAATGAAGCTGAAAAATCCCTATTAGCCAGTGATATTGGTAGCCTTCCTAACATTTTGGGGCAATGCACTACTCATGGAGATACTGATGTAAAGAAACCTACTGGCTGTCAATCATATAAAAGCAGAGTACATACAAGTACATGCAGTACATAATACTGGATAATGACAATAAACAATTATGTGGCTGGTTTACATATTTACTATACTGTATTTTATCAGTATTATACCATGCATTCCTACTACTTATGAAGCAAAAAATTTACTATAAAACAATATGCCTTGTTATACCTGCAGCACCTTCACACATCTTGTGTTTACCACATTTTGATTGCATCAAGGGGCCACAGGGAATATACCATGTAGGTTTATGACAGTGTACTCTGTGATGTTTCCACAGGATGGCTGAGAATGAAATTGATTAATGATGCAGTTCTCAGAAGGTATCCCTGTCTAAGAAATCATGACTGAGCATACATCTGAGCAGGCTGGTAATCCCAGGGAGGCTGAGGTAGGAGCATCACAAATTCAAGACCAACCTCAGCAACTTAGAAAGACCCTTTCTCAGAATTAAAAAAATAATTTTTTTTTAAAGAAGCCAAGTGCACTGCTGCATACCTATAATCCCAGAGACTCAGGAGGCTGAGGCAAGGGGATCACAAGTTCCAGGCCAGCCTCAGCAACTTAGTAAGGCCTTAAGCTACTTAGTAGAACATGTCTCAAAATAAGAAGAGCTGGTGGAGATGTAGCTCAGTGGTAATGTACACCTGGGTTCGATCCCCAGTACCCAAAACAAAACAATGCGTGATTATGTGTATCTTTTTTCTTTTTTTCCTTGCAGTGCTGGGAATCAAGTCCAGGACCTTGTGCATTCTGGGTAAGCTTGCCGTGTGTGTGTGTGTGTGTGTGTGTGTGTGTGTGGTGTGTGTGTGTATGTGCACATGTGCACACATGAGAATAACATGAATGTATTTAAATTTTTCAAATTTACTTTTATTTATTTTCAGGTGTTGGGGGTGCTCAGGACTGAACCCAGGGCCTTACGTGCATACTAAGCATTCACTTTACCACTAAGATACATCCACAGACAATTCAACATTTTAAAATTGAAGTATATCTTGTCCTGATATTCAAGAAAAAAAAAAATAAGGACAGGTGGGAGTGTAGCTCAGTGGTAAAGTACATGCTCAGCATGCTGAAGGATATGCGTTCAATCTCCAGCATGAAGAAGAAGAAGAAGGAGAAGAAGCTGAGATGGGAATTTGGGGCAGGGGAAGACTGAGACTGCTTTACCACAGAGCTACATCCCCAGTACTTTTTATTTTTTTATTTTGAGAAAGTATATTTATCAGTATTTTACTGTATATTTTATTTTTGCACTAAATTGCTGAGATTCTTGTTAAATTGCTGAAGCTGGCTTTGAACTTGTGATCCTACTGCCTCAGCCTCCCAAATCACCAGGATTACAGGTGTGCACCACCACACCTCTTTTGAGATGGGAAATTACTGGTGGTAATACTGCCATAAGACAGGGACGGGAAAGAAGAGGTCTAACCTCAGCAGTAAAAGTTGCTTGGTGGAACTCTTAGGAAATGCCTATGTTCCAGTGAGTTCTTTAAAGTTTCATCTGAACTTACACTATAGTCAGAATAATCTATTTAACATTGTGCTGTAATAAAACTAGGTCCCTTCCTCTCACTATATACAAAAATCAACTCAAAATGGATCAAAAACCTAAAGGTAAAACCTGAATCTAAGAATTTACAACAAGAAAACATGAGGAAACACTTTAGGACATTGGTGTAGGCAAAGATTTTTTGGATAGGACCCCAAAGATACAGGAAACAAAAGTGAAAATAGACAAATGGAATCATATCAAAGAAAGAACTTTCTGCACAGCAAAGGAAACAATCAACAGTTAAGAGATAACCTACAGAATGGAAAATATTTTTGCATACTATTCATCTGACAAAGGATTAATATCCAGAATATATCAGAAAGTCAAAAAATTAAACACACAAAAACGCAAATGATCCAATTAAAAAATGGGCTAAAGATCTGAATAGGGGCTTCTCAAGAGGAGACATACAAATGGCTTACGAATGAAAAAAATGTTCAATGTCACTAATCATTAGGAAAGCACAAATAAAAAACCACAATGAGATGTCATCTTACCCTAGTTAGAATGGCTATTATCAAAAAAGACAAAAAAAAAAAAATGACTGATAAGGATTCAGATAAAAGGAGTTTTTTTTTTTTTTTTTTTTTTTTTGGTGCTGGGAATTGAACCCAGAGCTCTCTGCATGTAAGGCGGACAGTCTTCCAATGGAGCTACATCCCCAGCCCAAGGAGAATTCTTATACACAATTGGTAGGAATATATACTGGTATATCCATATGGAAAACAGTACAGAGATTCCTATTAAAACTAAAAGTAGAACTACCATAAGATCCAGCAATCTCACTACTGGGTATACATCCAAAGGAGATGAAATCAGTGTATTGAAGAGACATCTCCACTTCCATGTTTTCTGAAGCATTATTTTCAGTAGCTAAGATGTAGAATCAAGCAAGATGTCCATCAACAGATGGAAAGTTGGGAAGGAAATGAGGAAAATAATGTATATATACACAGTGGAGTATTATTCAGCCATAAAATAGAATGAAATCCTGTTATTGGCAATAATATGGATGGAATTGGAGGTCATGATATGAAATAGCTCAGACTCAGAAAGAAAAACATCACATGTTCTCACTCATTTGTAGAAACTAAAAAGCCCATCTCACAGAAGAACCAAGTGGATGAGACAGGAGGATCACGAGTTCAAAGCCAGTCTCAGCAAAGGCAAGGTGCTAAGCAGCTCAGTGAGACCCTGTCTCTAAATAAATAGGGCTGGGGATGAGGCTCAGTGGTCAAGTGCCCCCTGAGTTCAATCCCTGGTACTCCCCTCCCCACTAAAAAAGAACCAAGTAGAGTAATGGTCACTAGAGTCTGGAAAGGGTGGGAGGGAGAAGGGATAGAAAGAAGTTACACAGGGGGCATCAACATGCAGCGGAGGAGGCATAAGTTTTGGTTTTCTGTAGCATAGTAGAGTAACTATTGGTTAAAATAATCTGCAATATGTGTCAAAATAATTAGAAGGGAGCAAAATTCCCAAGAGATGTAGATGAATAATGTTTGAGGAGATGGAAGTACGTAATACTGAGATTTGTCCATTACATAATGTATGAATATATTGAATTAGGATATAAAGATGTACAAATGTCTGAATAAAAAAAGAAGAAGAAAAAAAATAGTCAAAAATTCATCTGATGGGCTGGGGATGTGGCTCAAGCGGTAGCGTGTGCACCTGGCATGCATGCGACCAGGGTTCGATCCTCAGCACCACATACAAAGATGTTGTGTCCGCCCAAAATTAAAAAATAAATAAATAAATATTTAAAAATTTTAAAAAAATTCATCTGAGGGGCTGGGGTTGTGGTAGAGTACTCGCCTAGTATGCGTGAGGCACTGGGCTCGATCCTCAGTACCACATACAAACAAAGATGTTGTGTCCGCTGAAAAGTAAAAAATAAATATTAAAATTCTCTCAAAAAATTTCATCTGAGGGGGCTGGGGTTGTGGCTTAGTGGTAGAGCACTTGACTAGCATGTGTGAGGCACTGGGTTTGATTCTCAGTACTGCATATAAATAAGTACATACATACATACATACATACCTAAAGACCCATCGACAACTAAAAAATATATATTAACAAAAAAAAATAGAGGGTTGGGATGTAACTCTGTGGAAGAGCACTTGCATGGCATGTGTGAAGCACTGGGTTCAATTCTCAGCACCACTTACAAATAAATAAAATAAAGGTCCATGAGCAACTAAAAAAAAGAAAAACTCATCTGAGCCATTCCCTGTCCCAAAACTTTCACTGAATCCCCATTGGCCTTAAGCTTTAAGACAAAGCCTTGTGGTTTGTTTGTTTGTTTGTTTGTTTGTTTTTGTTTTTGAGAGATGGTCTTGCTAAGTTGCTTAGGGCCTCACTTAGTTGCTGAGGCTGGCCTGGAACTTATGATGGATCCTCCTGAGGAGCTGGGATTGCAGCCATAGAATGCCTCACCATACCCCACTATGCCTGGAAAAGCCTCAATTCTTTAGTGAAATACTATTGCTTCTCCAAACTCTGGTCCAAAAATTTCTTCCCCCTTTATATCTTGACCCAGCACTCAAAAGATCTCACACACATCACACTTCTGAGCCTCCAGCTGCCATGTGTGGTTGTGCAGTCTGTATATCCCACCATGGCAGTCATACAGGGGAGGGGCAAGAGGGGATCAAATCTAGGCCATGTTCTGTTGAGCAAGTCAGCATGGAACTGCACTGTGGGCTGGACTGGGAGGAAATGGTTCTTTTATGTGATTTGTCTGCCCAGAAGGGTGCCTTTTTTGTATGCATGCACAAAAGTAACCCCTATGTTTGCTTCAAACCATCCTTCTTTGCCTTTAATGACATTCTTACAACTCTAAACTCCTATCCAACTTTGGACTTTTTCATAAACCCTTTCTAAACTGCCACTCCATAGGGTGTGTCTGTCTGTCTGCATGCCTGACTTCCTGTCTCCCACCCCACCCCCCTTGAAATGGTAGGGATCCAATCCAGGGCCTTGCACATAAAAGGCAAGCACCACTCTACTGAGCTACATCCCCAGCCCTTCTCTATGTTAAATTCATACAGTCCACTTGCCACCTGATCAAAGCACTATGGCTTTGTGTTGTTTAGGGTTGGTGTTGATTGCTATTTAACTGGTATTATTTAACTTTATGTATGTTCTATACCCTAGCTTGTTAGCTCATTGAAGACTGGATAAACATAGTTTGGGGTCCCTACAAAGATCCCAGGATAGTGTCACACAACAGGTGATCAGTAAACATCTATGAAACAAATCACATATACAAATATCCCAAGGAAATATCAGTCTCAGGGAAGTTGGCATAGCAGGAAAGAGAAAACACAGCCTCAGGAGTTGGACTTAGCACAAATGCTTCTTTTGTTTTGCTTTGTTTTGTTATCAATACAAAGAAAATATATTTATTTTCAAAGACTCTAAGAAATGATGATATAATGTCAAGACACAAAAAGTTTGAAAAGCTATAGATGATTAACCACTGTTTCATTCAACCTCCCTTTGATTATTTTAGAGAGCATGTCTGTTACTCCCAACTGAATCTTAAGCATGATGTGTCTAAGTAACAGAATTAGGATTCTTTCCCAGTAGTCCTCATTATTGTCTGTCTTTCTTGTCCTCCTCCTTCTTCTTCTCTGGATTAGGAATTATGCTGGTGTATGGCCCTTCTCCAGAAAGAAGTTCTGCCTTAATATGTTTCTTTCTTCTCCTTTTTATTTATTTATTTATTTATTTATTTTTGGTGTGTGTGTGTATGTGGTGCTGGGGATTGAACCCAAGGCTTAGTGCATGTGAGGCAAGCACTCTACCAACTAAGCTATATCCCCAGCCCCTTAATGTGTTTCTTTTTATACTTTTTCCTCTTCTTCCCAGTGCCCCCTCTTCTACTATTACTACTTTTTCTTCTTCCTCTTCAACTTTAACCACTAAGGCTTCTTGTTTAAAAAAAAAATCTCTGAGGTGCTTAAAGAGTCTACTTCTGGGACTGGGTTTGTGGCTCACTGGCAGAGCGCTTACCTAGCATGTGTGAGACACCACATATAAATAAATAAAAGTCCATTGACAACTAAAAAAAAAGGGAGAGAGAGACTACTTCTAATAAAACAACCCAAGTTAAGACCAACAAGCCATCATCTCCAGGACAGATAGGATATAATGCTGACTTCTAGCACTGAAACTCACCCTAACTCAACAGAAAGAGTAACTGTAAAATTATAAACTTCAAAGTTAAAACCTATTACTCCTACTTTAAGACTGGTGGAACTGGTCTGCTGGATATTTGAAACCAAACCTTGGAGACCTAAATCAAGGAAGTAAAAGGTCTGAGGAAAAAGCAGCCAATATTTGGCCCTTGCCCTCTAAGGTCAGCCAGAACCCAGAGAATGACAGGACTTCTCTAAGGATCCTGCAACTCTATATGATCCCTGCCCTGTATCTCACTTCACTGCCACCATAGACCTCTGGCCCTACAGATAAAAATCCAAAATAAAATCTCTCATCTATCAGGGCCCCTTAGATATACCTATATAAAGGACCCTGACAGGCATCTCCTAATGCCCCTTTCCAACTTGAAGTAGCCAGAGTGGTAGAGGCCCCTGTCCCTAATGGTAGTTAGGGAACTCCTTCAGAGGGGAGAAATGAATTGATGAGATAGATTATTTTCTATTATGACTATCAGGAATGAGATTCCTATCCACCTAGGAGCCCCAGTTTCTAGCAAGTACTGTCAGGGTTAGGTATTAGCATAATTTCCTAACACTTAATAAAATATTTTTAAAACTTATGCATTTGTCAGCATAGGTAGATAATTGGCTTGGATATCACATTGGCTTCTATTTCCCTTTACCATCTATGGACAGTCTGCTGCATCATCAGTTGATGCTGTGAGCACCAGGGTAAGATATTTGTCAGGAAGTTATTTTGGGACATATTCTTCTGTGCCTTCCTCAAAGCATTGCAACCACTTGGATGTTGTTGTTGTTTTCTTTCTTCCTTTTTTTCTTTCCACCCCACTTTCTGGGCTTTGTGACTTTAAAAACTGTCAAGGGCAGATGTAGTTCACAGCCTGTGTTCTAAAAGATTTCCACTGGTCAGACTGCTTTTTCCCCTCCACAGCAGCCTGGCTGACAACCTCCCCACTCATGAGGTTGCATCTTTATAGGATTTGCTGAACCTGCAATTGCACTTTGGGTCATCGATCGCTGCTTTAGCAATAGCAAAGGCTACAACCTTGGCTTTCATTATTTCCAGGATACATTCCCCTTTTTAAAAGGTTATGCACCTTTAAAATATTTTTAAAGATGTAGGGAGATAGCTTTGAATTTGACAAGCCAACCCAGGAGAACCCGAAAAAAAAAAAAAACCCAAATCCAAGATAATTGGATATTTGGTTTCAAATACATTTCTGCTAAGGACCCTTTTTCGGTTACGAATAAAATTATGCGTATTTGTGCCGTATTCTTAAATTTTAATAACACATTTTGTAACACCTTCCCACTCCCGGTCCCTTAGAATCATATCCAGGATGTTATCTCCTTGCTTTTCTATCTTCATGAGTTCAGCTTTTTCTTCTCCAAAATACGTTTTCTCTATCTTAGAGCTTATTTAGAGGAAGAGACAACCTTAAGACTTAAGGTGGACAAGAATAGCAACAAGGCAAGAATATGAAGCAGGGTCTGTGACTGCACGGCAATGTGATTAGAATGAATAGTAGTTTTTTCTTCTGTATAACATCTTTTTCCACCTACTAAAAGCGGGACCATGAGGCTGTCTGTGTCTCACAGTGAGGCGATATTACGACGTATTCAGAGAAATTCATAAAGCACCTTGCAGAGTGGGCCTTCTCTACCCTGCGGTTTTCACTTCAGATTCTAAGGGGGAATGCATCACACAAAAGATATCAGCCTCCGGGAATTTATGGGAAAGATCGTTTCCAGCTACTGGAAGCATAAAGAAATATCTATTATAAAAATACATAATCCATCCAGTCGAAAACATTCACATAAAGAGCCGTGAAAAAATTCTACCCCGCAGCGTCCCCGCCAACGCCTAGGACCGCAGTGGTGGGCGTGGCTTGATGATTGACCACGCCTCTTGCGTCCAGTCCCCTAGAGGCGCGCCCCACCCCAGCCGCTTGAGGCTTGGCGCGAGGTCGGTTTTACCTCTCCTTCCTTTTGGAGCGCGGAGGGACAGTTCTTGCGCCTGCGCACTGCTCCGCTGCGCGCCTCCGCAGCTGCCTCTCGCCCCCGCCGCGCGTTCTAGAGTTCTTTGTGCGCATGCGTGCTCGCTCTCCCTCTCTTTGCGCTCGGCTGTGTCAGTCAGTCAGTCTGTCGGAGTCTGTCCTCGGAACAGGCTGAGCGAAGGGACTTCGGAGAGCCTGCTGCCTACTTATTCTATTTCCCCTCCCTCTCTCCCGCCCCACGTCTCTCTTCACCCCTCTCCCGCCCTTGCTCGCGTAGCCATGGCGGAGTCGTCGGCGGCCACTCAGTCCCCGTCCATCTCCTCGTCGTCCTCCGGGGCCGATCCGTCCGCGGCCGGCGGTGGCGGGAGCCCGGGAACCAGCCCCGCCCTGGGGGCGAAAAGCTGCGGCTCCTCTTGTGCGGGTGAGGCGTGCGGGGAAGCCCCCGCCCTGGGGACGAAAGGGAGCTGGGGCCGGGGGCTTTCGGGAGCGACCGGGGAGGACGAGTTACACTCGGCTGCTGGTGGCTTCAATCCCGGGGGACGAACGTTTGGAAAATGGGCAAAGGGGGAGGGGAGCGAAAGGTCTTTCGGGCGGTGAGGAAATAACGGGGTGTGAGGAAAACAGGTTGGGGGCGGGAAGAAGGTCTGGAGAGTGGGCGTTCACGCCGAGACCCGGCAGGTGGGGAAACAGCCGCCCCGCGAGGTTGGGATGAAACGGACGATCGCTCAGGTGGGGCTTGGGCCGTGTTGGAGGAGGCCAGAGCCACCCGCTGGACCGGGGTGATTCCGAGGAGTAAGATTAGCGACGTTGAGAGGATTGGGGCAGGTGGGTCTTGGGAGAAATGGTTCGTTATGATTTTGAGGGATGGTGGCGAAAGGGTTGCATTGCAGGTTTGCAGTCAGGTGTTGACATAATCAGACGTGCCTGATAGTCTTCCAAAAGAAATATTTTTGTTTGCCCCTGGGGAGGATGGGGAAGTTTAATGGAAGCGTTGTAGCCCGTTTTCTTTACTGCTTTCGACTGGACTCTACGTAAAGGCCTGGTTTTTCTGAGACTCCAAGGTAGAGGAGGCGTGATGAGAATAGCTCTGGGAAGATTTGGGAGGGAGCTTCTGATGGTCCAAGATGGATCCGTGGCTGCCTCTGCAACACAGCCGGCTCTTCACTGGCGTGGCGTGGGGGTAGGGACGCGCAATCAGTCGTTTATATTCTAGAAAATAATAAATAGAGTCATGCCAAGCCATCAACATGTTTTGATTTCAGATTTTCTCTGGGCTGTTATTGATCGCAGTATGACAAAAGAGGATGTGTACTGCAGAAAGGGGGGAGGGGAGAAAATTCAGACAAAGCAGGGGCTGGTTGAACCCCCTTCTCCTCCCATCTCTGAAGGACTAGAAGGGAAACTGCAGGCCTCCTTTAGTTTCCATTGTATCCGCGTCTGCCTGCTGGTGGGAGCTGGCTGGCCTCGTGCAGAGATCTGCAGTGCAGATGTCTTCTTGAAGAATATGCACCACGGGCAGGTGGAGGTTCTTAAAGGAAGAAAAGAGGGGAGGGGCGTTGCCAGAGGAAGAATTTTTGAGAGATTTAAAAATGCTTCATTGTCTCCTTTGGCAGATTCTCAGGTTGGTCCTTTCTGATATTCTCTAGGCGTTTTCCTAACAATGGATTTCCACCTGTTTAAGAGAGAATTGAAGTGCCACAAATTTTCCAGCGAGGTTATGGTCATTTGCATAGAAACAGTATCAGAGGCTTCTGTAGATAAAGGAATGAGCCAGCAGATTTGGAATTCTTGTTCTCTTTAAACCGCCAGCGTTTCTCCTCCAAATTTTTGTGTTCTGGGATAAGGTCCAAATGAACAGCAGTTTCCTTATAACTTAGCAACTTGGTCTTTTGGCATTAATCACTTGTCACTGCTTATGATTTGGTTGGCCTTTTTTTTTTTTTTTTAAGAATTTCCTTTTTAGTTGTAGATGGACACAATACCTGTATTTTGTTTATTTATTTTTTTATGTGGTGCTGAGGATCAAACTCAGTGCCTCACACATGCTAGGCAAGAGTTCTACCACTGAGCCTCAACCCCAGCCCCCTTTGGTTGGCCCTTTTGTGGGTACCTTTTGCTTATTCTTGATTTTCAGTTTTTGACTCAGACCTGTGTTTTACGAAATGACCTTTTGTGCTCAAGAGAAAATGGATGTTAAATATTGAGGAGTCATTCTAGTTAGCAGGCAGGCTATTAAAATTGTGTTCCAACATGTAGAGCCACATGGGGAAAGCATTTGAAAGTCAACTTTTTTATTCTTTTAATACACTGTTATGAAAGACCTGGGCCAGTAAAGCAAAAATATATTTTATTTACAGACACAAACACACCACCACCAAAAAGCAGACCCTGAGGGCTGGGGTTTGGCTCAGTGGTAGAGTGCTTCCCTAGCACTTATGAGGCACTGGATTTCATCTTCAGCACCACATAAAAATAAACAAATAAAGATATTGTGTTCATCTACAACTACACACATATATGTATTCATATATGTGGACTCTAATTTGCAATGCACAATGTATTTTGTTTTATTTTTTTGTTGATTTATTTATTTTGCCATATTGGGGATTGAACTCAGGGACGCTCTGCTACTGAGCTACCTCCCCAGCCCTATTTTAATTTTTATTTTGAGATAGAGTCCCATTCAGTTACTCAGACTGGCCTAGAACTTGCAATCCTTCTGCCTTAGCCACCCAAATAGCTGGGATTATAGGCATGCATCACCACACCAGGCTGGCAATACAAATTTAATGATATAACATAGAATAGTTCTGGTTAGTTTAGATTTCTGATGTTATTTACCCTAGTCACAATTTTTATTGAGTATTGACTTTATCTTATTTGGGGGGCTGGGTAACCAGGGATTAAACTCAGGAGCATTCAACCACTGAAGCACATCCCCAGCCCAATTTTTGTATCTTGTTAGAGACAGGGTCTCACTGAGTTACTTAGTGCCTTGCCGTTGCTGAGGCTAGCTTTGAACTCTCAATCCTCCTGTCTCAGCCTCCCCGAGCTGCTGGGATTACAGGTGTGTGCCACCGTACCCAGCCTACCTTATTTTTTATTCCCTTCTTTATAACAGTAGAGAAGATAGTGAAATCAGGCATTTTGCTGAAAATAGTGGAATTTATATTCTGAAGTGGCATTCTAAGTTCATGGGTTTGTATTACATTTTCCTAATAGTATTAAATGCCTCAGTACTCACTAATTATTTCCCCTTTTTTTAATATTTATTTTTTAGTTGTAGTTGGACACAATACCTTTATCTTATTTATTTTTATGTGGTGCTGAGGATCAAACCCAGGCCTCACAAGTGCTAGGCGGGTGCTATACTATTGAGCCACACAACCCCAGCCCATCATCAGGTTTTTTTGTTGTTGTTGTTGTTGTTTTAATATTTATTCTTAAGTTTTAGGTGGACACAATATCTTTATTTTACATTTATGTGGTGCTGAGGATCGAACTCAGCGCCTCGTGCATGCTAGGCTAGCACTCTACCACTGAGCCACAACCACAGCCCCACCAGTTGTTTCTTAAAAAAACTTTATTACAGAATTTGTATATCTTAGATCTGCTGTAGACATTTTGTCACTAATGTAGTAGTACTTGATCAGTTTTTGTTCAATAAATCATCAAACTTATGAGCTGGAAAGGAAAACCTGAAAAATAAGAAGATAATCTTAAACAAATATATTAATATTATCTATAAAGCATTAGAACAATTTTGGTGTGCTCAATGCAAGATCTTCATTTGTCAGGTCACTACTTCAATATAAAAGTTTACATAAGTTATCACTTAATTGCAAAAACCCTTCTTCCTTATCCAAAGTTATCTCCATCTCACAGAGGAAATATCTCAGACTTGCCATAATGAAAATAAGATAAAGTTTGCTTTTAAAATAATCTACCTTGGGGCTGGGGATGTGGCTCAAGCGGTAGCGTGCTCGCCTGGCATGCATGCATCCCGGGTTCGATCCTCAGCACCACATACAAAGATGTTGTGTCCGCCGAGAACTAAAAAATAAATATTAAAAAAAAAAAATCTACCTTGGTGGTTTAAAAAAAATCTATAAGCATGGCTGTCAGTTTCTTCTTCTTTTTTTTTTTTGTTGTTGTTGCTATTCTTTGTTTTGGTACTGGAGATTGAACCCAGGGCTTTGCACACACTAGGTTAAGCGTTCCACCCCTGAGTTACATCCTCAGCCCTGCTTCATGTTCTTTTATTAAGCTTCTTTTGGTTTGAGTAAAAGGTGGTAAGTGATCACTTGGTGTCCTGCAGAAAACAATTTTATCTTAACTGATCTTCCAATAATGTATTTTAGAAGTACTTGTTTCTACATATATTTGGAAAATGATTGATGGCATTTTCTGGTATGGTACCTTGCACCCACCAGTGTAGTACGCTTAGAGAAGGAGATCGGGGCCAGGATGCCCCTGATTGCTGCCTTTAAAGAAACCAAAGACTTCAAAGGCAGAAATTTGAGGTTCAGATAAGAGAGACTGAAATATTTAGTGTTTTCTTTTTAGAAAGAGGGTTGCCCTTATTAGACATCAAGTCTAGATACATGTCTATTATCTGAATTTTTTTTAAGTGTCTATTGTTTATCTAACATGGAAATTATAGTTATTTTCTTTTGTGGATCAAACCAAGAGCCTCATGAATGCTAGGCAGGTGCTCTATCACTGAGCTACTACATTCCTAGCAACATTGATGCCAAAATAAAGCTACATTTCATTTATCTGCTTGTGGAAATTACCTCAAAGTAAATTGGGCAATTAAAAAATGGGGGGGGGTTTCTTTAAACAGTTTTTTCCTCTTCAAACACATTCTGTGTTTTTTATGGCATCATTTTTACACTTTGTAGTTTGTATTTTCAGTCTTAACACTTAAATTAAAAGGAGTCTGATCTGTCCAACATGGGCATCATCTGTGTTTTGTACTCGTGTCAGACTATCAGTGGCAGTATTTTATGGTGACAATCATATGAGCTCCAGGGACACCAATATTTCAAACCTCCTTGTTTCTTTATTGTGTGACCTTGTGCAAATCCTGAGCTTCTGTTTCCTTAATTTTAAAATGACAGTAATAGTATCTAATGAGGATAATAGTTGTTATGAAAATTAAACACATGTAAAGGACTTTTGACCATACAAATGCTTAGTAAATAACTAGCATTAGCCAGGTGTGGTGGTACAGGCCTGTAATCCCAGCTACTTGGGAAGTTGAGGCAGGAAGATTGCAAGTTCCAGGCCAGTCTCAGTTACTTATGATACCAAAATAAAAAATAAAAAGACTAGAGGTATAGCTCAGTGGTAGAGCACTCCTGGGTTTAATTCCCAGTAGCAAATGATGATAATGATGTTAATATAAAGGAATAAAATACAGATCAGCATTGTGACAGATTTGCTGTGCACCTTTAAATTCTGACTTATTAAGTAACAATACCTAATATTTGACATATTTGCAAGTTAAAACTACTTTCACATAAATACAGAATAACAGTTGAATTGCAAGTGAGAAATTACAAATCTTCCTCACAATAAGAGATTCTTACACCTTTTTCTCATCCCCCAAGTGAGTTAGTTGTTTCAGCTTCTGATTCCTCACATTGATATCATAGAACTGCCAACCCCTTCCATTTAAGTCACCTGTTAACAAGGTAGAGGAAGGAGCTAAGACGTTTCCTAAGTGGCTTGTCATGACAGCGATATGCCTAAATATTTTCGGTAGCATTCTGACCATAATAAGTGTAGTTATGATATATTATAAAATGTCCGTTGGTGTGGAAGCCGGAGTACAAGAGACAGCAAAAATGGTCATGTCAGTATGGTCTACAAATGTCCCTGACTTGATTATTTTTATTCCCCAGAAATAAAAATTTCCTTTTCAGAACTTTATAATCAAGTTCTCAAGTAATTTAACCACTCTGATCAGATTAAACATCTAGTTGCCAATATATTTAACAGGTGCACCTTAAGCCTTATTTGACATCTCCAGGGGAGTTGTTATGAAGTTGCTGATAATAGCATCAGTGTTTTTATTTTTGTTTTAATATTTTAGAGATGGTATGAAAACAATGTAGTATGCTTTTTAAAAAAATTCTGCTGTGAGGAATTATATGTTCGACTTGACATAGGAGTCACCTGTCTAATTCTGTACACAAGCACTTGAGAGAAGTCTGGTAGTAAAGGGATCCGTGACGTGTCATAAAGGAAAGGGGAAAGTTAAGCTTTCCAGTTTTGTTTGAGCCAAGAGTTAGTTTGTTCTGTAGAAGGACACTTCTCTTTAGATCAGCTATAGTCCTAGAACTTAGTTTTTCCAATTCTGACCAGAGTTACAAAGGTCCCAAATAAGTTTTGTAATGTTAGTAATTGAAGATTACTAATTAATGTACTTATTAATTGTATGTACTTAACTTATGGATTGTATTCAGTTTTATTGTTATGTGTTTAGTCTCCTAAAATATACAGACTTTTAGAAAATATATTTTTTTAATAGTAAAACTTTTTTGATAAAAATTATCAAGTTGATATTTTATGTAATCAGCTCATTTAGAAGTTGCCCAGGAAAACTGGCTTACTTTTTATTCATTTGTAAGGGTTACTAATTCTAGTTATTTTGGATCATAGGAAGTATTATTGATATATCAAAAGAGATGTGTACATTAATGAGTTTAGCCGTAATCGGTATTGCTTGTGATTGCATCATTGAAGTCTTTTACTACATATCTATGACTTATGTAAGATGTGTTACTCTTACATGTTGCAACTTCAGGAAGAATTTTTTTTTTAATATTGTATATAGTTTGTAGTTCCAGTTGACATTATGGAGGAAGTTAGTTATCAGTCACCCCTTCAATTCAGTGATCAGTTTAACATAAAAATTTAACTTAATTTTTGGTTCCATGGTTCCTAAGCCAGGGCCTAATTTTGCTTTACTGCTCTGTAGAAACTTCTCTGGTCAAGTTTGCCAGTTATTTTCCACATTGTTAAAGCCAGTGGTCACTTCCCAGTCGAGTGTCCTCTCAATACCTTTAGCATAACTGATCACCCTTCCTTCCTAAAATACCTTTGTCATTTATCTTCCATGACCCTACACATTCTCTTTCATTGGCTCCTCCTCTTCTGTTTCCCTGCTAGGCCTTTTTCACATAACACAAGATTCACCATTTTAAAGTGGTTTTTAATTTACGCACAAGGTTGACCATCATGCCTATTTAATTCCAGAACATTTCCTCATTCTTCATATGAGTTATGGGTTACTCCCCATTTCTCGCTCCCCTTTTCCATTGGCCACCATTAATCTTTCTGACTCTATGGATTTCCTATTGTAGAGATTTCATATTGCTAATTCTTTTTTTTTTTTTATCTTTGCAACCTATAGACATTAGAGTGCTCAGGACTCATTTCACATAATTTTTATTTATGACACTCAGCCTTGTTGTTTAAAGTACCACTTTAAATTGATGCCTTTCAAATTTTTATCTTCAGCCCCAAAGTCTACTAGGCATTTCAGTGCTGTGTCTCTCAACCTGAATTTCTGATTTTTCCTTTTAAATCTATTCTTACAGTCATTTTCATCTTAGTAAATGGCCATTCCACCCTGTTCATCTTTTGCCCAAATCCTTGACCCACATACAGTTATCAGCAAATGCTATTAAGTTTACTTCAAAATATATCCAAAGTCTGACCAGTTCCCTTCACCTCCATGACTACCACCCTGGTCCAGACGATGACAGCTCTCTTGAGTAACTCCAATTACTGTCTAACTGGCCTTTGTACTTTCTTCCTTGCTCTCAGTCTGTTCTCTATGTGGTAGCTGATATAAATCGGTGAAAATTTAAGTCAGATCATGTCACTTGTGGGCAGAATGCTCCAGTGGCTTCCTGTCACATTCCAGTAAATAGAAGAATCCTCATAGGGCTTATTATAGCATAATCTGACCCTAATTTTCCCTTACTCACCTGGCTTTGGTTACATTGGTCTCCATGTTTTTCTTCATACCAGAAATGCCTCTTACTTCAGGGACTTACTTGTTGTTTATCTGGAATGCTGTTCCCCCATTCCAGTTAACTGCATTTTTTAAAAAAATATATTTATTTTTTAGTTGTAGTTGAACACAATATCTTTATTTATTTATTTTTATGTGGTGCTGAGGATAAGTGTGCTTATAATAAAGACCCCAGAGAGTGAGTTCACCCCTTCTGTCATGTGAGAATATAGCAAGAAGGCACCCACTACATATGAACAGGAAAAGTCCCTTTACCAGATACTGAATCTATGCCTGCACCGTGATCTTGGGCTTTACAGCCTCCAGAACTGAGAGAAATAGAATTCTGTTTATGAACCAGCAGATTTAGGGTGTTTTGTTATAGCAGCTGAACAGAAAGACACCAATATTATCCCCTCACCTCCTTTAGGTCTTTGCTTAGCTACTTGTTTTAGTCAGCTTTTTAATCACTGACTGAAATGCCCTACAAGAACAACTTAGAGGAGGAAAAGTTTATTTGGAGCTCACAGTTTCAGAAGTCTCAGTCCATAGATGGCCAGTCCATTCCTCTGGGCCCACAGTGAGGCAGCCTACCATGCAATAAGGATGTAGTGGACAGAAGCTGCTCCCCTCATGGCATCAAGGAAGCAGGTGTTGGAGGAAGGGACCTCAGATACAGACCCGGTGATGTACCTCCTCCAACCATGCTCTCCCTGCCTGCAGTTATCGCTGTCAGTCCATTCAAACTAGGATGGACTAATTCGGTTACAGCTATCATAATCTAATCATTTCAGCTCTGAATATTTCTGCAGGGGCTTTGGGGTAATACCTCTTATTCAAACCATACATTACCCTATCTAAATTGTAGAGGAAACAAAAATACCTTACAGGCCTCCCTGCTTTATTTTTCTTATCATGCATCATAATCTGTCTTACTGTATTTGACTTATTTGTTTATTGTCTGTCTTTCCTACTAGAATATGTTTCATCAGAGTGCCAAATGTTGCTGTTTTATTCACTGCACCTATGGTTGAACAGTATCTGACACAAAGCAGGCCCTCAGATACTTATTTTTCTTTTTTTGATGGTGCTGGCGATTGAACCTAGAGCCTTATGCATGCGAGCCAAATACTCTTTATCAACTGAGCTATATAAATGTTTTATGGAATGAACAAATGAATGGAAAAGTTCTTACTAGAAAAATATTCATATACATAGTATTATATAAACTTACATAAGCTTCATGAACCACTGTGAAAGTCATTCGTAAACCTCAGTTAAAGAACATTTAATGCCAGTAAATGGATAGATCTGGAGACTATTGTGCTAAATGAAATAAGCCAATCCCAAAAAACCAAAGGTCTAATGTTCTCACAACAAAGGTGGGGCAGGGAGAGAATAGAAGTTCAGTAGATTAGATAAAGTGTTGGGGGGGGAATGAAGGAAAAGCGGGGGTGGGAATAGGAAAGACAGTAGAATGAATTGGACATAACTTTCCTATGTTCATGTATGAATACACCACCAGTGAAACTCCACATCATGTACAACCACAGAATGGGATCCTAATTGGAATAAGTTATATTCCATATATGTGCAATATGTCAAAATACACTCTACTGTTATGTATATCTAAAAAGAACAAATTTTTTAAAAGTTAAAAAAAAGAACATTTAGTTTTTGAAAAATAAATTTTGCATAAAAGCTTTTAGTTCACAATTTCCTTAAGACCTTAAAGAATTAATGTATCCAGCTAAGTGCTGAGAAGAGAGTTTTCTTGTTAATAAATATGTCTGTCTTTTAAGATTGAAGATTGATTTTTTGTTTGCTTGTTTTGTATTAGGAGTTGAATGAACTCAGGGGTGCTTTACTACTGAGCCACAGACAGGGTCTGGCTGGTAAGGTACTTAGGGCCTCACTAAGTTGCTGAGGCTGGCTTTGAACTTGAGGTTCTCCTGCCTCGCCCTCCCAAGTCGCTGGGGTTACAGGTATGCACCAGTCTTTTTTTGTTGGTGGTGTGGGGATTGAACCCAGGGTCTTATGCATGCTAGGCAGGCATTCTGTCATTGAACTACACTACCAGCCCCTCTATAAACATCTTTAATACAGAAAACATCTTTTCATGATTGTTTGGATTGTCATATTGGAGACTTACCTCCCCTAAGGACTTAATGGTTAGGCCAGTCTGATATGCTAGAATTTAAAAATATGTTAAAATTAACTTGAATTTCAGTTTTATTCCTAACAAAATAAGGATCTGATTTGATACACCTTAGACATATTTGGAAAGGGGGAAAACATTCCTAGAAGCAAATGAGGACTCAAGAGTTTGGGATGAGGAGCTGGAGGTTAGCTCAGCAGGAGGGCCCAAGCGCAGGGGCCCTGGGTTCACCCCAGCACCAATTAAAAAAACAAGGTTGGAAAAAAAAAAATGAGGTTGGAGTGTTAAAATATTTTGTAACTTATTTCCCATTTACACAGTCCATTTTGTTTCTATCAGACTTTCTAATTTTGTTTCTTTGCAACAAGAGTTCTGTTTGTTATTCCTGTTAGATGCATATACGTTCACTCCAAACAAGTGGTACAGAGAAAAATGTCCAACTTTTTTTTAGTGTTGTAACAGAAGAGTGGACCTGTTGGTTGTGAGCACCATTTTGACTTATGCCAGAGGGATCTATTGCGTTAGTAATTGCTACAGTAGTAGAACTAATGTCTAGTCACTGCCCAGAGTCTATTGTGAAATAACAAGCTAAATTTTAGCATCTGTGAATGTTCATGCCTCCATTCTGTGTCCACTGTATGCTGGCCATCGGACTCTGTGCTATATGAAAGATATGTAAGATGCTTCTTAACCCTGAGGTGTTCCAATCAGGTTGTCATTTATTTCTGACAACAAATAAATTGAATTTATTTAATTGAATAATAAATCATATCTAGTTTTATTGTTTCTAGAGAACTAAAAACATTACCAAGTAGTCTATCTTTTAGTAATTATGTTAACTATAAATAAATAAATAAATAAATAAATAAATAAATAAATAAATACCAACCTGCCAGTTTATATAGATTCTCCTTTCTCAAGGAGGTGGAGCTTAACTCTTCCAAATAGCTGAGATTATAGGTGTATGCCAGTGCACATGACCCTGGCCCTTTGGCTGTTTTTTTGGTTTTGGTAACAGGGATTGAACCCAGGGGCACTTAACTACTGAGCCATATTCCTAACGCTTTTTTCTCTTTTTAAATGTTTTACTTTGAGACAGGATTGAGACTAAGTTGCTGAGGCTGGTCTTGAACTTGGGATCCTCCTATGTCAGCCTCCCATAGTCACTGGGATTACAGGCATGTACACCACCATACCAAGCCCTATTGGTGATTTTTAAACTTTCATTTATTCCCCAGTCTCAGTGTTTGCGCCCACCCCTTAGTCACTCTAACTATAGAGTTATCGATGCCGAATTGCCTGATTGCTTAATTCATGTGACTCTTTTTAAAATTGTCTTAATTTGACCATTCAGTATCTTCGCCTCTGCTAGCTACTCTTTAAAGCATTCTCCAGGTGACACCATTTTCCTCCTGTATCAGTTCATTTTGGTCTCCTTCGCCTTCTTTCTTATTCCCCTTTAAATATTGGTGTATCTTAAGATTCCTTTGTGTGTTAGTTAGCTTTTTGTTACTATGACAAAATACTGAGAAAATCAACTTAGAGGAGGAAAATTTTAATTTGGCTCACAGATTCAGAGGTTTTACATGTACTTGGCTTCATTGTTTCTGGGCCTGTGGTGAGGCAGAACATCATGGGCTTGGCAGAGCAAGTTGCTCACCCAGTGGCAGAGAGAAAGAAAAAAGCCAGGGATAAGATATATACACTTTAAGGGCATGCACCCAGTGACTGACCTCCTAAAGTTTCCCTCACATCCCAGTAGTACCAACAGCTGGGGACCAAGCCTTTGGAGGACATTCAAATCCAAACCATAAACTCCTAACTTCTCTTATTCTCCCGAGGCAAATCTCATTCCAGTGGTGTCAATGATCACATAAATGTTAACTCCCAGATACCTATCTGCAGCCTTTATCCAGTAATCTCCTGAGACCATCCCCCTTGTTGAACTGCCCATTCAACTGTTTTCACTTTAATCTGCCTTAACTTCTCTTTTATTGAAAATTGATAATATAAGGCAATCATTCTAGTGGCATTTCTTTTAGTCCCTCTTTGTTACTTCTCCAGTCTCCAGCTTCCAGTCAGATGATTCCAGGTCCTGTCCATTCTTTCTTGTCAAATCTGCCCCCTCATTCCCATCCTCACAATTTTAGCTTAAGTCGACATCTCTTGACAAGTTTATGCAGTCATTTTTTAGTTCAGTTCATGCTTAGTTCTTTTTAAAACATGCTATCATGTCATTTCTTTACCTAAAGACATTTAGTGATTTCTCACTGCACAAAGGATGTAATCCAGATTTCATTAGATGACACTTAAAGCCATTTGGAATGTGGCCAGTTCTGTCTCCAGAATGTCTTCCTTTGCCTCGTTCACCTGCTGAATGTCCTTTAAGACCAAGGTTACCACGTCTTCTGAAGCAATCTTAATTTTACCCTAGTGGCTGCCTCTGCTGTGTTCCCATAATCATCATAGTCTTACCGGTTTATATTTCTTTTTCAGCTACTTTTGAGCAATATTTTGCAGTGCCTGGCTTTAGCTGCTTATAGAAAACGATTTCATTATTAGCATTTCAGGATTAAGATCACCCTTCTGAAGTTACTTCCCTGTGTGATTTTGTAAGTTAGAAATCTCATGACATGTTGGTACAAACTACTGATTATCTGTGTTCTCTATCAGAACAGAGGCTGTGCATAAAAATTGGCATGTTGAAATTTTCCATTAGGAGGGGGTGTTTAGGTGGAAGTGCAAAGGTAGACAGCTGGCAAGTTCGTAGGATCTTTCTTGGCATTGGTTACCTAAAGCATTTGGTTTTTCAGGTTTGTTCAGTTTTTTGTTTTTTGAGTTTGTTAAACTCATTAGTTGGTGGAGATTTAATGTTGATAGTAAATGCATATGGAAATGAACTCATCTGGAAACATTAGAGGGGTAAATGTACTTCTTTTTAAGAAGAAAAGGACTGCTTTTTAACATAAATGTTATGCTTCATTTTAAGATAACTTAAAAGCAGTGAATTTTTAAATTCTGATCTCTAGTTGTTGAGTTACTGCTTGATAGCCACTAAATTCTGCCTCGATGTTAATATTCTCTGTATCCATTACTACTGAATAGTTTTACTAAATTAATACTTATAGATACAGCTCTGGCTCAGTCCTTAAAGAAACCAGTCTTCTATTTTTGAGTATTTTTTCTCTTTTCTTTTTTTCTTTATTTACTTTTTTAAACTTTGGTGCTGAGGATTGAATCCAGGGAGCTCTACTGCTGAGATATAGCCTCAGTCTTTTTTATGTTTTTATTTGAGACAGGGTCTTGCTAATTACTTAGGCTAGCCTTGAACTTGCAATCCTCCTGCCTCAGCCCCTCAAATTGCTGGGTTTACAGATGTTTGACCTGGCTAGTTTTAAGTATGTTTCTAGTATTTGTGAAAAAGTTTTTTGTAATTGCAAAGAAAAAAAGGGAGGTAAATGGGCATGGTGTTTTATGCCTGTAATCCCAGCCACTAAGGAGGTTGGGGCAGGAGGATCATGAGTTCAAAGCTAGCCCCAGCAAATTTAGCAAGACCCTGTCTCTAAATAAAACATAAAAATGGCTGGGGATGTGACTCAGTGGTTAAGTGCCCCTGGGTTCAATCCGTGATACCAAAAAGAAAAAAAAAGGGAGTTAATATATAAAGTGCCATATATTTAGGGGCATATTTGGAGTTTTTCACATAGCTATTTTTATTAATTTCTTTCCATTTTTATTGAAAGGGTCATGTTTTCTTAAGAGCCAAAGATTATATTGAAAAACAAATCTCCCTCCTATCCCAGATGTTCCAATCCCTTACATTAGTCCCTTGGGATGGGGTGGAAGGGCTACCGGGGATTGAACTCAGAGGCACTCAACTACTGAGCCACATCCCCTGCCCATTTTTATATTTTATTTAGAGACACTGACTCACTGAGTTGCTTAGGGCCTTGCTTTTGCTGATGCTGGCTTTGAACTCATGATCCTCTTGCCTCAGCCTCCCAATCCACCTGGCTCCCTTTTGTTTTCATTGACCACATGGGGTCACACTGAATTCACTGTTGCACTTTGCTTTGCTTTCTAAATGTAAAATACAGACTATATCAACATGTATAGCTGTAACTTGTTCGTTCTTTCTCTTTTTTTCTTTATTCTCCACCCGTCCTGTACTAAGGATTGAACCCAGAACTTTGTACTTAATTACTTTTCCACTGAGCTACATTCCTGATCATTTTTTAAAAGTTTAGTTTTGAGATGGCCCTCCTAAGTTGCCCGAGCTGGTCTAGAATTTAAGAATTTAAGATCTACAGCTTCCCAAGTAGCTGGAATTACAGGCATGTGATACTGTTCCTTGGCTAGGTTTAACTTTCTAACTAGTCTTCTATTGGTAGTCATAGAGATTATTTTTTGTACTTATACCTAGTGCTCTTATGAATAAATATTCACACACATGTTCTTGTATATGTATACAAATAAGTCTGTAGGATGGATTCCTAGAAGTATAATTGCTGAGTTAAAAGAATATGTGCTTGGGCTGGGGTTGTAGCTCAGCGGTAGAGCACTCTTCCTAACTTGCAAGGCCCTGGGTTTGATCCTCAGCACCACAATAAATAAATAAATAAATAAATAAAATTCTGTTCATTGATCCTCAGCACCACATCAAATAAATAAATAACTATGTTCTGACCATCTATACCTTAAAAAATAAATTAATTAATTAATTTAAAAATGTCCTTGAGCTGGGTGTGCTGGTGCAGGTATAGAATCCCAGTGGCTTGGGAGGCTGAGGCAGGAGGATCAAGAGTTCAAAGCCAGCCTCAGCAATTTAGCAAGGCCCTAAGCAACTCGGTGAGACTCTGTCTCTAAATAAAATATTAAAAAGAGCTGGGGATGTGACTTAGTGGTTAAGCACCCTGGGGGTTGTAATCCCCAGTACCAAAAAAAAAAAAAAAAAAAAGAAGAAGAAGAATATGTGCTTGAAATGAGGAAGTGGGGAGGATATGTGTATTTTAAATTTTGACTTCTGTTGCCAAATTAAAGGAGTATAACTTCTCATGTTTTTCTATTGGATTGTGGGTTTTTGTTATAGGTATTGAGGGTTGACTTTGCATATTTGCCAATTAGATGTTTCACATGTTTCTATTAGTAACTGATACCTTAAAATACAAGTGAAAATAGTTAAAAGCAGATAGTTAATTAGTATTCAGATACCTGCTTTCCTTCAGCCAGGAGTGGTGATACACGCCTGTGATTCCAGCCACTCACCTGTAGTCCCAGACACTCTGGAGGCTGAGGCAGGTGGATCACAGGTTTAAGGTCAGCCTGAATAATTCAGCAAAACCCTGTCTCAAAATAAAAAGTGTGCAGTGGTGCATGCCTGTAATCCTAGCAACTAAGGAGACTGAGGCAGGAGACTCCCAAGCTTGAGGCCAGCCTCAGCAATTTAGTGAGACCCTCAGCAACTTAGCAAGACCCTGTCTCAAAAATAAAAATCAAAAAGGCCTGGGGATGTAGCTCAGTGGTAAAAGTGCCCCTGGGTTCATTCTCTAGTACCAGAAAAAAAGAAAAAAAACAATACCTACTTTCCCTCTCCATGCAGAGCAACAGAGGGGCACCATCTGCTCTTGAGGTTTTGGTTGTTCTAAAATGCTGGAAGTTCCTCTTTTCTTTCTTTGAATGTGATAATGTTTGTCTTTAAAAGATTGACTTTTAGAAATGCATCTTGGAAATAAATCACTAGCAGGTGAGTGGAATTAGTAACTGAAAATAAAGATTTAGATTTTCGCCTTTGCTACACCCAATGAAATTATGATGCTTGACCCCCCCCAAAAAAAAAGTTAAAATGAAAATTCCTTTGTGAGGTTGTTATTCTCATACTGTATATTTTCTTTCAGATTCCTTTGTTTCTTCCTCTTCCTCTCAGCCTGTATCTCTATTTTCGACCTCTAAAGGCAAGTCTGTAAACTTTTTTTGTTCATTAATAAAAGAAAAATGTTGAGAAAGAGGCTGTAACTGGGGATAAGAGGCACAAGTCTTCTATTGCCCCCACATTCCTATATGAAAATTATTATAGCTGGGCATGGTGGTAAATCCCAGCAACTTGGGAGGCTGAGGCGGGAGGATCACAAATTCTTGGCCAACCTAATCAACTTAGTGAGACCCCATCTCAGAATTTAAAAATGACAGGTAGAATGCTCCTGGGTTCAATGCCCAGTACCACAAACAAACAAAGCTAATTACAAGCCAGTCCTTTCTATTTTCTATTTAACAGTTGTCAATGGGTTTCCTGTAAAGATTGATAAGATAGAATGAGGGTGGGTGGACCACTGAACACAGCATAAGTTTAGATGTAATTTTGAATATTTCCTAAAAATTGAAAACTTGACTGTGGAATTTGTGGCTCAGAAAACACTCCACCCCAGAATACATTTGGTTTTTTTATTTCTATTTATGTAACTTGTTTAGAAAGAGTAGTGACTTTAGAAAATAATTTAAAAGTGTGCCTACAAATATGTGTGACCTACAAATATGCCAACAACTAGAGTATCATAATCTGAATTTCTCTGGGATTTGTCCCAAGAGCTAGGCTAGTTCCAAATTGAACAAGTCAGTTGACTTTTGGCAATTAAGACTTCTTGTCCTAGAGATTTAAGCCATGGCTTTTTTTCCTCCCTTTATCTGTCAGTCTGTGAGGAAGGGTATCAAAGTTTTTAGGAGTAGCTACCACCAGAACCTGAGAGAGAAAGAGAACACTGCTTCCTTGCTTTGTTCCAGTAATAAAGTGCTATTCCATTTGTACAGTTGAACTAGATTCCCAAATATAGGTCAGTGGAAAAATCTTAAAAAAAAAAAAAAAAAGGAAAAGTAATTAAAATCACTAGACAGATCTAAAAAACCCCTGTATAAACAGTTTATTGTCCCAACTAGAATTCTCTAACTGTAAAGTCTAGATGTTGATTTATTACGAAGACTTTGACCTTATAAGAAAAAAAATATAATGGGATAAAACCTACACTTGTTAAATTTTTGTCTCATCTAGTCTTCTTAGGAAAAATTATAGATAGTTCGTTACTTGCAATTCAAACAGATAACATTAACACACCCCCAAACCTTTATAATGTCCCTAATTATGTGAATTTAGGTAAGTTGTGTATGAAATCATGACCTTTGAAATTAACATATTTACATTAAAAGGTAAAGATTTTGTAAACATTACAAAATAACTAAAACATAAAGTAGTTCTCATTCTTGACATTTGGAACTTGATCAGATTTATATTTTTAAGGATTTTTTTTCCTCATGAGAAATTTAGTAATTTAGGTAAATTGTTATTACATTATTCTACTATGGGAAAACCATAGTATACATTGAAAAAATAACCACATTTCTACTTTTGTATTTCAGATCCTTAAAAATACATTATAGTTTTATGTCACTTTTTTCATACAGAAATGGGATAGTTAATATCCTAAATAGTGAACAGTGCAACTTATACACAACATACCCAATGTGTGAAATATTTAGACTGCATAACTTTAAAATTTTAAGCTGGCTGCAGTGGTGCAGGCCTGTAATTACAGCAACTCTATAGGCTGAGGCAGGAGGGTCACAAGTTTGAGGCCAGTCTCAACAATTTAGGGAGACCCTGTCTCAAAATTGAAAAGGTCTGTAGATATAACTCAGTGGGAAAAGCCTCCTGGGTTCAGTCCCCAGTGCAAAAAGAGAAAAAGACAATTGAATCTCTTAACAAAAATTACGCATGATCTCAAGTAGAATGGAGGTTTTTTTTTTTTTGTTTGTTTGTTTGTTTTGTTTTGTTTTAAGAACTTTTCTGATTAAAAACTAAGATTTAGTCCTGGTCATGGTGGCCCACACCTGTAATCCCAGCTTCCTATAGGCTAAGGCAAGAAAGAGGATGGCAAGTTCAAGGCCAGCCTGGTCAATTTAGACCGTCTCACAATAAAATCAAAAGGACTGAAGATATAGCTCAGTAGTAGAACACTGACTAGAATGTGGGAGGCCCTGGGTTCAATCCCCAGTACTGCATAACAATATTTAGGTAGGCTTCAGTTTTATGGTGCATATTAGTGTTTGTATAAGAGCATACAATTATTGTTCTTCCTTTTTTGCTTCCAGAAATTTATTTTCAGGATAGTGTTATTGTAAAGTGGTGGTTAAAACTGCTGCATTCTTAAAAGCATTCCCATCTAGTCTCTTTTGTGTGTGTGTGTGGGGGGTGTTTTTTGTTTTGTTTGTTTGTTTGTTGAGAAAGAGGTAAAAGAAGGTTTATTACTTTGCTAACGAAGGAGAAACATAGGGGACTCCTGTCCCAAAGACTGATTCTGCCCCTCATCAGAAACAGGGGTTGTGTGTGTGTGTGTGTACACACCAGGGATTGAACTCAGGGGCACTTGGCCACTGAGCCATATCCCCAGCCCTAATTTGATTTTATTTAGAGACAGTGTCTCACTGAGTTGCTTAGCGCCTCACTAAATTGCTGAGGCTGGCTTTGAACTCCCAATCTTCCTGCCTCCGCCTCCTGAGCCACCATGCCCAGCTCTTGTCTGTCTGTCTGTCTCTCTCTTTAATATTTATTTTTTAGTTGTAGTTGGACACAATACCTTTGTTTTATGTGTTTATTTTTATGTGGTGCTGAGGATCGAACCCAGGGCCTCGCACGTGTAAGGTGAGCGCTCTACCACTGAGCCACAACCGCAGCCCTCTAGTCTCTCTTAATAACATTTTCTCCTGCAGAAACACATGATGGAAAATCAGCCTGATAGGGCTGTATTTCATTGGCCATCTATGTGTCAGCCTGTTAAATTGTTTGCAGAGATGCCTTGACAGATAATTAGGTATATCCTAGGGTAGTCAAGACTAGGAGCTTCTAATCTGCATTAATAAAAATAAGGGAAGAGGAAATTATTGGTGTACTTGCTTAGGTGTATTAAAACCCCAGGGAGGGAGGGAGGGAGGGGGCTGAGGTACTAGGGCCTATCTAGTCCTACAAAGGTCTTTCAGAGTGAATGCCATCACCAGGTTGCACCTTTAAGTTTGTAATTAGCGCTAACCCAACTAATCTTTTTTATATTCTTTAGCCATTTAGCCTAGGGAAAACCATACCCTATATATTTTTATATATTAAACAATATAAAGCAATAATTAAATGGAACATTTGTAGATTTAAAAATGACTTGCATTTTTAATCCTCAAATACATATTTATCATTAATTGGGTTTCAAGGATGTGCATATACAAAAATTTAATGAATTTAATGAGGTCCTTCCTAAATAAGTTGTGCCTCCCGAGTAGGTCCTTATGGTCTTGCTTTTCCATTAAGCATTGTAAATTTCAGCCTAATCCCTGAGAG
This sequence comes from Marmota flaviventris, assembly GCF_047511675.1. NCBI lineage: Eukaryota > Metazoa > Chordata > Mammalia > Rodentia > Sciuridae > Marmota > Marmota flaviventris. Next base: position 8,691,633 of record NC_092506.1, on the reverse strand, counting down.
TTTCAAAACAGGGGAGTAAATTTTTAATGATTTCCTATACTTATAAAAAGATATAAAGATATTGACAGATGTCTTGTATGTGACTAATTTTTAAGTTTTTGCTATGCTTAGTACTTCATGCAAATCTTCTCATTTAATCCTCACGGCCAATTTTGTGGAGGAAAAGTACTGACTCTTACCAGTTGAGGGAACTGGGGTTTAAAATGGTGAAGTGACTTGCTCGAGGTCACACAGCAAGCAAGTGACAGATTAAGGACTCAAATTCATGCTTATATCTTCTGCCTGTGATACAGATGGTCAAGTTAACTGACTGTATCTTAGGGTTTGGAGGTTTTTTTTAAAGACGTAATTTTGAAGTTGGTGTTAAAATTATGAGAGCAAAACTGGGCGCAGTGGTGCATGCCTGTAATCCCAGCAACTGGAGAGGCTGAGGCAGGAGGTTGGCAAATTTGCCAGCCTCAGCAATTTAGTCAGTAACGTAGTCTCAGAAAGGTCTGGGGATATGGCTTAGTGGCAGAGTACCCCTGGGTTCAATCCCCAGTGCCCTGTCCCCAAGATTATGAAAGCAAAAAAAAAAAAAAAGCAGAAATTACTGTTTTGACCATATCCTTGCTATTAGTAATATAGCTGTCATCTGCAGAATGTGCTCCTTCTATCAGACACAAAAACTAAAATTTGGTTTCAACTTTGAAATCTTTGGGAAAAAGTGGAGGCTGGAAAGTACTTTGATTTTCTTTAGAAACATTTTAAGTAGGTGAAAATAAGATTGGAAAGAGAATCCATCCATCATTCAGAATTGGAAAGCGTATTCAGAATTGCAAAGCATATTTACAATGATGAATGTTACATTCTCTTTGACTAATGAAGTAGGCATCTAGAATAGGAAGTTACATACTGAACTTCGGGGCAAGCATTGAGGAAAAAATTTTGCCAGTTACAGCCTTTTTAAAAAATTTTAAGCAAAACATTTTTCTTTGTACTTTAAAAGAGTCTTTTTGTTTAGGACCTAGCTTGGCTGCAAAGTGTCTGCTGGCTAACTTCCTATTTTGATGCTGTGGCTGAAAGTTGCTGATACTGTTTTGCACGGTGATTTGTCTTCTTGTTTTGTGAAAATGAGAAAATTCATGTGTAGGAAATCCTATACCTGAATATTTCAAGCCTCCTTTGTATGAATATGCATAGTATTTATGTGAAAAAGTAACAGTGGCACCATTTCCTCACTGATTAGGGTGGTTTTTTTCACATTATGGTTTCCTTTTAATTTGAAGGAATAAATTTTCTGCCAGATGTGCACACACCTGTAATCTCAGCTGCTTGAAGCTTGGGAGGCTGATGCAGGAGGATCCCAAGTTCAAAGCCAGCCTCAGCAACTCAGTGAGGCCCTTAAGCGACTTAGTGAGACCGTGTCTCAAAGTAAAAAATGAAAGAGGGCCAGGGAATGTGGCTCAGTGGTTAAGTACCCATAGGTTCAATTTCTGGTACCAAAGGGGGAAAAATTAATTTTCTAAGGGAGGGTATAGTAACCAGGTGGTAACTATTCCATAAGCTCTTGATTCTTTTTAGGAAAAATTCTTTGATATAACATCTAAAATTCATTATTGGGGCTGGGGTTGTGGCTCAGTGGTAGAATGCTTGCCTAGCATACATGAGGCACTGGGTTCGATCCTCAGCACCATATAAAAATAAAATAAAGGTATTGTGTCCACCTATAACTAAAAAATTTAAAAAATAATAAAAATAAATAAAATTTATTATTGCTTATTTCTAGATCAAATTGTTTGCAGTAATTAAATTAGAAACACTACTCATTGGAGAGACAGTGTGGGGAAAAAGTAAAGAGAAAATGTTTTAAAGTATAAAGTAAGCAATACTGAAGAATGTTTTTCAGCTCAACTTGATATGTACATGGTATTCACTTAGAAGTTTTTTTTCATAATGTTTTTAACTTCCCTTGTTCTTTAAGATAAAAATACTCCAGGCAGAAAATTGAAAAGTATTATTCAATTCCCAAACCAGATTTTCTAGTCAAATGGAACTTTTGCCTTATTTCAATCAAAATTTAGAATGTATGTTAAAATTAGTTTTTGTAGTGTTTTTGTTTTATTGTGTTTTGTGTGTGGGTGCTGGGGATGAAACCTAGGGCCTGCTGCATGTAGGTAAGTGCTCTACCACTGAGTCACACCCCACCCTCTACAAGTGTTTAAAACAGGCACAGAAGAATTGGCCCTGCTCCTTCCCCTGCTACCTCTAAGTTGTGCTCCTGAACAAGACCATCTATGATGAGGAGTGGCAGCCTCTTTCTGTAGGATTTTGGAAGAATAAAGTATTGGGGCTGATCTTTCCGCTCTTCTAAAACTAGTCCAATGGAAGAAAGCAGTGACCTGGGTGATGAGCTCTAAACTCCTCCAGGATTCTGGGTTAGTAAGTCAGAGATAAAGCCCAGTAAATACTGATAGTTGTCCTAAAGATTTACGGGATGCTAAAGGTTTGGGCAAAAGGCTGTTTGTATTATCTTGTTAAATTGTGCAGCTACTTGCACATTGAACTAAAAACATACTTTGACTTGGTGATGACCTGGCTTAGAATTTCTCATAGGTTAACTTGTCCACATGGGATCTAAGAGAACTTGGGATGCCAAAGGCATTTGGTTTGTACCAGCTGATTCAGAAGTTGTGTCACCCAAAATTTTGAAATGGATACAACCCCAAATTATTTAACTTTCTAGGAATGGTGGTGCACACCTGTAATCCCAGTGACTCAGGTGGCTGAAGTAGGAAGAGTGCAAGCTGAGGTCAGCCTTTGCAACTTAGACCCTGTCTCAAAAAAATCAAAAGAACTGGGAATGTTGCTCAGTGGTAGAGTATCCCTGGGTTCAATCCCCAGTACAAAAATATGTATATTTATTTTATTTGTGAATGATAGGAGTGAAAATATGAGTGAGAATTTCTGTATTATATGCCAGATACAGGTAGTTATGATTCAACAATATACATTTTTTTCTCCCCCTAATAAAAAAGTATAAGGTCTGGAGTCTTTGGAAAGATTTTTTTTTGGGGGGGTAGTATGTGGTGTTTGGGACATTTATGGGGGTTTACTAAATGCATGATACTGTTTTTGTTTTGTTACTGGGGATTGAACCCAGGGGCACTTAACCACAGAGCCACATCCCTGCCTTTTTATTTTTTTGAGACAGGCTTGCTAAGTTGGTTAGGGCCTCAGCCTCCTGAGTCACTGGGATTTGAAGCATGCACCTTGTTTTGTTTTTGAGAGTGGATCCTGCCCAGGCTGACCTTGAACCTTGGAATCCTCCTGCCTCAGCCTCCTAAGTAGCTGGATTTATAAACCTGTACCTCTGGGCCCAGCTGTTGATACTGTTCCTAACATGTATTAACTGATTTACTTCTGATAGCAATTCTAAAATTAGGTGATTTAATAACCCCATTTTTTTTAAAAGTAAAACTAAACAACTTACCCAGTGCCAGACAATAAGTGTGATGAAAGGACTTTTTTATCTTTTAATGAGAATTTTTTACTTGGGAATGGTAGAGAAATTTAGATTATGACTGCCAACATCATAAATCTATTAGATATATATAATATAAACATTAAATCCCACTGTCACAAATAACTCATTTAGGAAATGTTCATAATGAGACTTTTTTGGTGGTTTGTTGAGTGCATGTGAAGTGCTGTGTGTGTGTGTGTGTGTGTAATGCTAGAGGAACTCAAAGCCTCATGCATGTTAGGTAAGCACTCTTCTACTGAGCTACACCCCAGCCCACAGTAAATATTTTGAAATACAGGAAAAGTAATATACATTTTCTGAGACGTAAAGTAATCCAAAATGTTTTCACCAAGGAGTTGTATAGTGTATAGAATTTGAAAAACTAATAACCCTCAGGTTTCTCAGGGTTTTCTGCTATTTTTCCAGGTGCTGACTTGGACAGCACCAATGACCACTAAGGGCCATACTGACTAACTGAAAGAATCTTGGTTTAGGAGTGGTTTTAAAAGGCTTATTAGATTCTAGTCTTTGTTCTGCTTAATGTTTTTGTGTTTTTATAAACTTTTTGCTTCCAGTCCAGTTTTTTCCTTTGTCTTGGTACAAGTCAGCTGTGTCCAAGTTTGTTGGGGTTTCAGCCAGCCAAAAGAATTTCTTTTCATTTGCTGAAATTCTAAACAAGATCATTAAAATTAAAACATAAATGGAGATGTTACCTTCTTTGGCTACATGTGGGAAAATCTGGGTGTAATGAGAATTTACACCTGTATCTCACAATCGCTAAGGAATGAATGCAGCATTGAACTCTGTTTACCATCCAGGGTTGCCCTCAGAAAACACTATCCTAGCTGGGCATGGTGGCATTCACCTGTAATTCCAGGGACTTGGGAGGCTGAGGCAGGAGTATCAAAAGTTTGAGACTAGGGCTGGGGTTGTAGCTTAGTGGCAGAGTGCTTGCCTTGTACATGTGAGACACCGGGTTCCTCAGCACCTCATAAAAATAAACAAACAAAGATATTGTGTCCACCTACAACTTAATTTCTTTTTTTTTAAGTTTGAGACCAGCCTCAGCAACTTTGCAAGACCCTCTCTTAAAACAAAAATCAGGGCTGGGGTTGTAACTCAGTGATAGAGCACCCTTGGGTTTAATACCTAGTACAGGGGTGGGGGGAGAAGAAAAAACATTATCTACCCCAAACAGTAAGATAGGAAATCATTATTAAGGAACATGATTTAAATTATTTTTGTAAAATAAAATAAATTATTTTTGCATATAGAAGTCATTTTTAAGAATATTTAATAAACTGTTTGATGTTGTTCAGGCAATTATGGTACTCAGTAATGGACTCATTGGTACTCTGAGAATAGGGCTTCTTCTGACCTAACCTTGCAGTTTTTACCTTGTTCTACACCTAATTCATAACTTTTGGAGTGCTAGAGTTCAAGGAAGATAGGAGAAAAGCAAGAATTGATAAACTGACAAGTTTGTGTCCTACCAGAGCATAGAACATTTTTACCGTGTCTTTTTATTTTTCTAGTAATGATGCATTCTTTTATCAGCATTCATTTCAGTGCCATTTCATTTTCATTTCATGGTGCACTGCTACCACTGCCACTGACATTATTTTGCTTAGTGATTCGGCTTATGACTTTCCTTCCCTCTCGTTTTTTTAAGAATATTTTTTAGTTGTCAATGGATCTTTATTTTATTTATTTGTATGTGCTGCTGAGAATCAAACCTAGTGCCAGGCAAATGCTCTACCACTGAGCCATAATCCCAGCCCCTCCTCCCCACTTTTTAATTCCATAAATGCAAGGTTTTGTTTTTGTTTTTTCCTGTTTTGTTCACTGTTTTAAAGGCAGTCACTAAAACATTGTCTAGTACATGGTGGGCACTCAATAAATACTTGTTGAATTATAACTAATTTACTTTTCTTACTTTCATCTGTAAGATGACAGTTCATCTGAAATTTCCATTTCTGTAAAACATATAAGTTGAGCCACCCCTGTAGGTAGAATCAGTTTTGCTCACCTCAAAGTTTCATTCCTGTCTGAAGGGAGGACTCCTAGGCAGTTTTACTTTAACCCTGATTTGGTCCATGAATGTTTTCTGATAGAAACAATGACCATGACGTCCAAAAACAATTTTTTTAAAATATTTATTTTTTAGTTAGAGGTAGATGCAATATCTTTTTTATTTTTATGTGGTGCTGAGGATTGAACCCAGTGATTCTGCTTATTACTTTCCTTCCCTCTCCTTTTTTTAAAAATATTTTTTAGTTGTCAATGGATCTTTATTTTATTTATTTGTATGTGCTGCTGAGAATCGAACCCAGTGCCAGGCAAGTGCTCTACTCCTGAGCCACAACTCAGACCCTGTAAGATGACAGTTCAATGCCTACCTCACGCATGGTAGGCGAGCGCTCTTCCTCTGAGCCACAACCCCAGTCCCCCAATAATAATTTATGACCCAGTTTTCAGAATATTTCTGATTTAAATGTGGTTGATAATACTTAAAACTTCAGCTTTTGGGACTTTTTAATGCACAATGCTGGGCTTCATTTATCGTATACTCTTAATCCTGTCATGCTAAATATTGGGACTGTGTTTCTTACATTAGAACTAAATCTGAATTATAATTTACTTCAAATATTTTCTGTCCTAGCAGTACAGTTTTACAACCAAAGTTCAGCAATTTTTCATCTATAAAGATTCTTTTTTCTAATACCCAGATTATAGTTTTACTGAGCTATTTATCATTCTAAAGCTATTGATCTGAGCCATAGCTCAGGTCCTGTTTCATCAAATATCAGTGATATGTCAAAGTAAGGGAACTCTATATAGCATTTGGAAACATTTTTATAGTAGTAGAATTTATTTATTGTAAGATTTATTTTCAATTTAATAAGTTTGAGGTCAGAACTTTGCTTTTATCTAATATGATTATTCGGGTTCTCACATGAAAAAGAGAACATTAGCTAAATAATAGTCACCCAAAAGAATTTCTCTTTGACGTTTTCCCAATTCTTCATTCATGCTCAAGGCATTGCTGTTCTGAGCCTACTTAGATTTCATATGCTGAATCTTTAATTCATTTATTTGGAATTGTTTATCTAAGACCTACTTTGTTCCAGCTCCGGTTATATAACATATATAACAGAGTGCATGAAAGACAGACAGTGCCTTCCCTTGCGATGGTTGTTTTTATCTTTTTCTGAAATAAAAACTTGCTAGATTTGAAAGTTAGGAAACAATGTGGTAAATTAATGGCTAGTGGTATTAATAACTGTTAAAAAATGCACCAATAATAGAAATAATGCATTCTTAAGAGAGAGAGAGAGAGAATTTTAATATTTATTTTTTAGTTTTTGGTGGACACAACATCTTTGTTTGTATGTGGTGCTGAGGATCGAACCTGGGCCGCACGCATGCCAGGCGAGCACGCTACCGCTTGAGCCACATCCCCAGCCCCTTATTGGTGCATTTTACAATTATACATAATAGTAGGATTTGTACATGCACACAGTAAAACAGTATAACTTGGTCAGTTTCATTCTCCAATACACCACTTTTATTTTAAAAGGAATTCTGGATGGAGTTAACTCTGTCTTAACCAAAGAAACCAATTGGCACTGTTGAATTTTGCTTAAAATGGCAAGTTGGTACAAGAGATTTGGGAGCAAGCCATTCATACACAGGACAGAGCTTTCTTGGGGGTAGAATAGAATAATTTTAATCTCATTTTCAGGTTCAGGAAAGGGATGCTATCTCTCTTAAAGATCAAAAAGAAATATGAGGATGGGCACGGTGGCACATGCCTGTAATCCCAGTGATTTGGGAGGCTGAGGCAGGAGGATTTCGAGTTCAAAGCCAGCTTCAGCAACTTGGCATGACACTGCTACTTAGCAACTCGGCAAGACCCTGTCTCTAAATAAAATACAAAAAAGGGATGAGGATATGTGGTCCAGTGGTTAAATGCCCCTGGGTTCAATCTTCGGTACCAAAAAAAAGGAACTCTGACCATTCTTTTTTCCTTCTCAGATTGTGGGAATGTAACAGTGGATTTATAGAGGCAGTGTGATTTTAAATTGTTCAGCTTACACATAAAAGTATTTCAGGGGCTGGGGTTGTGGCTCAGTGGTAGAGTGCTTGCCTCGCAGGTATGAGACACTGGGTTTGATCCTCAGCACCACATAAAAATAAGTAAAATAAAGATTTTTTTTTTTTAAGTATTTCAGTGCTTCAGAGCATTTAAGGTATTTGTTTTGTATTGATTGTGTTGCTTCTGTTGTGTAACCCACAAAAAGAAAAAAACTACCCCAAATTTTCCAATACTATCACCCTTCTTTATGTTTCACTTTTGCAGGGGGAAAAGTAAACTAATTAAAAATTTTTTGTTGTGGAAATTTTTTGTCATTTGCAGTTTTTAGCATGTTATGGCTTTCCTGTTTCCATGTTGGCAATTTTATGCATGTCTTGTAAGATAACTGTTGATCATTGCTTTGTTACATATTTGTGTGTGTTTGTATAAATATATATGTACACACACACACACCCCGTGTGTGTATATGTGTGTGTTTGTGTATAATTTAAAAATAAAAAGCATGCTGCTTGGCCTGACTAGCTAATGTGTGATTGTACCTGGTAAACAATTTTTTTCTTTCAAATTTTGACCATAGTGGAATTGAGCTCTCTTTGCTCTGATGAGCCACCTTCAGAAATTATGACTTCCTCCTTTCTTTCATCCTCTGAAACACTTAACTCTGACCCTGCAACACTACAAGGAGAAAAAAATGAAGTGTTAGGCAGCCAGCCTGTTATAGCCAAAGAAGGAAAAGATCACTTGGCTTTTCTACTACATATGAAAAAGATGGAAAAGCCTCAGGGGACCTGCAAAGACAGAGCAGACTCTCCAGTTTCTCTTGCAGCAGGAAGAGTTCCTTGTAATCAACCTTCCATTCCAGCCAGTTTCCCAGAGCGTCCTGCTTTTCTCCTAAAGGAAGCCTGTCAAGTAGAAGAGCAAATAAATAAAGATCAACAGTCCAAGAACTCAAATCAGGTACTGAATAGGGAGGATAAAACTGCATTGGATGTTGATGACAGTTTCACTTTGCCAGTTGCCCAGAAACTACCCACTGAGCAGTCTAATGAAGAAGGCACTAGAACATATTCCTTGTCCCCCTCTGAAGTTTCAGGTGGTGGTATTATAGAAAAAGATTCCCCTGAATCACCATTTGAAGTAATTATTGACAAAGCAGCATTTGACAGAGAATTTAAAGATTCATATAAGGAGAGTGCAAATGATTTGGGTGGCTGGGCAGTGTACACTGATATAGAATCATCTGCAGACATGTCAGAGACTAATGACAAAGTGTTTCCACTGAGAAATAGAGAGACAGGGCGTTACCCATCCTCTGCATTACTCACTAGACAGTTTTCACACACAACTGCAGCATTGGAAGAGGTGTCTAGATGTGTGAATGATATACATAACTTTACTAATGAAATATTGACTTGGGACTTGGTTCCCCAAGTGAAACAACAGACTGATAAATCTTCTGACTACCCCACAAAAAGTGCAGGACTTGACAGGAGTGAATATCATTCAGAAATCCCAGTGGTAAATCTTAGGACAAACACTTACCAGAAAATTCCTGCATGTTCTATCAACGAGAGCACATCTATCACCAAAATCACAGGTGATTGGGAAGACACATCTCTCCCACAAGAAAATGCTATCATTGGAAAACCTGTAAGTGACCATCTCATTTCCACAAAAGAAGTCAATGTCAAAGGTGTACAAGGTGATAAACAGAAACAAGATGACATACTTCCAGAGTTGCCTGGATCTCCATGTGAGAAACATGTCTCTTTGGGTTCTGGAGTGGCCACAGTGAAAGTGGTTTTACCTGATGACATCCTGAAGGATGAAACAAACTGGCAGATCTCTGTGCCAGAAGAAATCACAGAGGCAGATAGTTCTGGTGAGTCTGATGACACAGTAATAGAGGACATCACAGCAGAGAGATCATTTGAAAATAGGATTCACACTGAAAAACCTTTCTCTGTTCCAAATGCTGTTGTAAGAACAAATGAAATCAAAGAGACTCCCGGTTGTAAGGTAGAAAGTACAACATCTAAAAGCACTGAAGAGCTGGTCAGGGAGCCACATCAAACTCAGTCTGGTAGTCTTGGAAGGAGACCAGTTGGTGAGGCAGTGTGTTCACCAATACCTGGTATGAATGTTGTGTTGGAAAATGTAAGAGAGTCCAGTCCTGTGAGTGAAGGTGCTCCTGAAAAGCCCATTACAACTGAGAACCCAAAACTTCCTTCAACAGCACCTCCAAATGTTTTTAGTGAGACAGAATTCTCATTAAATGTGACAGCTTCTGCCACGTTGGAGTCATTATATGGAAATCATATTAGAGACATAGATGATTCCTCCCCAGAGGACTTGATGGCAGCCTTAACAGAAACCAGAGAGAAAGGAATACTAGGTAAAGAGGAAGGAACTGATTCTGAAGCATTGTCACAGAAGCCAGCTTCTCCTGTAGAAGTCTCATCTGAGAGTGAGTCAAATAGTTCAAGCAAAAACAGTGCAAAATGCAAAGAAACAAATGGAAGTGACTTTCTGGATGTTTTTACTACCTGTGGGACTCCAGTGGTATCTCTTGACTTAGAACAGGAGCAGCTCACAATCAGAGCCCTGAAAGAGTTAGGTGAAAGGCAGGGTGAGGAGCTACCTTCTGTGCAGGGTGAAGAATCTCCTTCTGAAGAAAGACTCAAGCAGACATTTGCTCCAGAACCTTGGCCACAGAGATCAGATGACATCCTAGAACATACAGATGTTAAGACTGGCTCTGATCTTGGGATTTCCAAAAAGCCCACTATTATCAAAGAAACTAGGGTAGATATTATTTCCAGCTTTAGCAAGACTGAACTGGTAAACAAGCATGTCCTACCAAGACTTCTGACAGACTTCTCAGGTAACCATTTATATTAGAAATATTGCATGTGATTAATTCAGCTGTGATTGATTACTTATCAGAGTGCCTTTTCTTAGTATCAGAGTGCCTTTTCTTAGTCTCTGGTTTATGCCTATAGAATTATAGCTGGGATACCACACCCTGTATGGTGGGGGAAGGCAAAGTGTTTTTGTTTTTGTCTTTTATGATCACTTGATTTGATTTCCCTATACCAGTATTCCCTGAAGCAGTAAACCACTTTGTAAAATTAATTTTCCCTGAAAGAAATGTCTTAATATTTCAATTATATTTCAGGGTCCTTCTTTCCTTTTAGGTTAGCCTGAAGGTGAATACTGCTTTTAAGGATAGCATTACATTGATCTGGCTAAGCACTTGCCTGGCATGCAGAAGGCCCTGGGTTTGATCCCCATACTGCCAGGAAAAAAATCATCATGTTCTAATTTATTTACAAAATAATTTTTAAATCTCCATAACAATTACACTGCTGGGCACTTGGGTTTTTTTGATAGAGACCTTGTGAAATCTACTTAGCAATCAAAGATAAAGGAATTCCTGTTGGGAAAGACAGTAAATGAAAGTTTTAATTAATTTAGTCATATACCACAGAGATTTAATGCTCTGAAAGTAGGTAATCAGTATTAAAATACTCTTTTGCAGTAATACTTAAGAGAACTTTGTGAATTCTTGTACTTTGGACTTTAATATTCTTCAGGCCACAACTCATTAGATGGTACCAGAAGCCCTTCCTCTTATCTCATATTTGAAATCATCCATTTCCTCATAATTATTGGCTTTCATTTAGATTACTTCAAGTGCTGTCTCTTCTAGGGTCACAAAGAGACAAAAAATAAGGCTATTTAAAGCCCTTTGTAAATGGTCCCTGACCTCCAATCTAATACCCCAATTCTATTCTAACTGTATACATACTGTTAGATGCAACCTAGGGATCTGTGGTTTCAGAATATTTTTGATAATAGACCCTTTTTTCCAGATGAAATCATACATAGAGTTATAATGCTGCAAAAATATTAGGATAAATGTACTTATATTTGATTACATTTTTAACTTTTTATAAATGTATTTCCTTACTGAAGATCATAGACAGATTACTTAATCTTTCTAAATTTTATTTTCAACTTTTAGATACCGGGAATTAACCCAGGGGTGCTTTGCCACTTTGCCACTGAGCTACATTCCCAGCCCTTTTTATTTTTTATTTTGAGATGGGCTATTACTAGTTGCTGAGGATCTCCCTACATGACTGAGGTTGACCCCAAACTTGTAGTCCTCCCGTCTCAGCCTCCCAAGTCACTGGGATTACAGATATGTGCCACCATGATTGTGTTAATCCACGATGCAAAGAAAAGACCACTGAACTCCAATTTTGAATTAAACTAAAGCAAGCTTATATTTGTGTACACAGGAAGTGGCCAGGACTGTCTCTCCGAAAACCTTGGGCTAGAGATCAGTACCCCAGCTCTCTAGGAACACAGTTTCATAGCACAAAAAATCACAAAGGGGGATGTCTTGAGAACCTACAGATAACAGGATTTTGACAAGCATAATACAAAGGCAGATAGTAGGTTAATGATCTACATGGCTTAACATTTCAAGGTAGGGTATAAAGTTAGATCCATCAGAATTTATGAAGTGCCATTGAGGTTTCAGAGAGGGTTGTTACTTGGTCAGGGAAAGCCAGGCATGGTTGAGTTCAAGGCATGGGCAGGAATTCCAAACAAGTTTAGAGATCGCAATAATTTATAGTAAAACAGAAATTAACTTTTTATGACTTTGTGACGAGATGGCTCCCAGTCTTAAAATGGAATAAGACTGGGTTCATCACTTGGCCTAAATTTTAAATATTAAAATTGAGAGAATGATCATACTTAATCCTATAATGCTACTTATTATAAGGGTTGAATGTGAAAAACGCAGGCATTGTATTCTCTAGTATATAGTGAATATTCAGTCAGATAGGGCACCACGCATGGGTCCTGGTACATAATGTGTACTGGATAATTATTTCTTGAGTTATCAGTACATCAAGGTTTTGTTTTTATTTTTGTTTTGTGGTACTGGGCATTGAACCCAGGAGTTCTCTAGTTACCCTGAGCTACATCTAGCCCTTTTTCTTTTTTTTTTTTTTTGGCGGGTGAGGGGTTACCATGGATTGAACTCAGGGGTACTCAACCGCTGAGCCACATCCCTAGCCCAATTTTTTTGTATTTTATTTAGAGACAGGGTCTCACAGAGTTGGTTAGTGCCTTGCTAAGTTGCTGATGCCGTCTTTGAACTCTCAGTCCTCCTGTCTCAGCCTCCCAAGCCATTGGGATTACAGGCATGCGCCACCGTGCCCAGCTGTTTTTCTTATTTTAAGACAAGGACTTGATAAATTGCCAAAGCTGGACTTGCCTTTTTTTTTGGTGTGGGGGAGGGGGTTTCCAGGGATTGAACTCAGGGGCACTTGACCACTAAGCCACATCTACGCACTATTTTGTATTCTATTTGTAGACAGGGTCTCACTGAGTTATTCAGCACCTAACTTTCACTGAGGCTGGCTTTGAACTTGTGATCCTCCTGCCTCAGCCTCGCAAACTCTGGGATTACAGGAGCTGCCCCCAGCTGGACTTGAAATTTTCAATTTTTTTATATATATTTTTTAGTTTTTGGGCTGGGGATATAGCTCAGTTGGTAGAGTGCTTGCCTCACATACACAAGGCCCTGGGTTCAATCCACAGTGACACACAAAAAACAGAATTTTTTCTTAATTGTTGATGGGCCTTTATTATATTTTTATTTATACATGGTGCTGAGACTTGAACCCAGTGCTTCACACATGTTAGGCAAGTACTCTACCACTGAACCACAACCCCAGCCTCTGGACTTGAATTGGTTTTTTGCAGGGGTGGGTACTGGGTACTGAATTTGGGGGCACTCAGCCACTGAGCCACATCCCCAGCCCTATTTTGTATTTAATTTAGAGACAGGGTCTCACTGAGTTGCTTAGCGCCTCGCCATTGCTGAGGCTGGCTTTGAACTCATGATTTTCCTGTCTCAGCCTCCCAAGCCACTGGGATTACAGGCCTAGATCATCATGGGGCTTGTTTTGTTTTGGGGGTGCTGGGAATTGAACCCTGGGCCTCACGTGTATTAAGTGAATGCTCTATGTCTTAACCACACCCCCATCCTTGAGGTTTTAGAGTAAACCCCAAATTTTAAATAATTCAGAATAGCAGTATACTCTAGTAATTGACTACTGTTGAACTTAAAGAATGCTAGTTTAGCCTGGCATGGTGACGCAAGCCTGGAATCCCAGCAATTCAGAAGGTTGAATTAGGAGGATCACAAGTTCAAAGCCAGCCTCAGCATAATCAACTGAGAGAGACCCTCCCAAAATAAAACATAAAAAGGGCTGGGTATGGCCCACTGGTTAAGTGCCCCTGGGTTCAATCCCCAGGATCCAAAAAAAAAAAAAGGAGTGCTAGTTTATAATATTGTTAAATTTGGATTAAGGAACATCTGGTTCTAATTCATGCTTTATTGTGCTTAGAAGAGGCCTGAGTTTCTTTACATGTAAAATGAGGATGTTGAAGTAGATGGTCTTCAATTATTTCAATAAGGATTGTCTGACTCTGAACATTGTAGATTTTTTCCTGTGTGGTTGTTGTTGTAATTATTACATGTGGTTACTTTTGAGTGATGAGGCTACAGAAATTAGGCTACAAAAACTCCAGTGTCTAATTCTGGCACTTTCATGTATAAGTGTGGTCTCGGACAATTGCTTTAACTGGTTTAGCATCTTCCTTTGTTAATAGGGTGATGGTAATTACTTTGCCATGCTTTATGTGTTGTTGTAAATAAAGAACTGTGCAAATATTAGAAATGATTAGTAATTTGCAACTGAGTTGTTTAATCTATGAGAAATGAAAAGGGCTTTGGAAAATTCATCGTATTTATCACTGATCAAATTCTGTGATTAGTAGATATTTTTAGATGACAAATAAGACTGATATAATTAGAGTTGAAAGGTCTTCCTTTGCATGTTTAAAAATTGAAAGCCTTGTTAAATTATTTTATGAATAAATCTATAAAATATAAACTATTTCAGTAAAATGTATTATCTTCTATAGTCTTTCTTAAAATAAAAACAGTTCTTTAATTATGTTCTAAAGTTGCTGGGCAGAAATATACCAAAGAAATAATGAAAAATTATTATTATATACCAGTTTATAATGAGGCATTTATGATATTATAGTTAGTTGCTCAGTAATTATGGTATGATATTCTCTAACAATTTATAGGGGGTGGAATTAGATCCCTTCTTCATATACTTATTTTGGTAAAGATAGTTTTTGCTTTGGGGTATCCAGATTGGCAAGAATTGCAAGGAAACAGGCTTGGTGATGGTGTATTATACACTGCTAACCTTTCTGAGAGGCGGTTAGGTAATTTGTAATAAAAACCTGTCGTAGCAATTTATTTTATTCCTTGCATTTCTCCCTTTCCTGCTGCCCAGTTAGGCCCCAGAGAGTCATAGGACATGTGATCATCTGGTTTGTGCCCCATGGGACTTGGAGGAGGGTGCCCTCTCTTTAGACTCTGGTGTAAGCTCATCTGCCTCAATTTCTCTTGTGGGGGCTACACAATGAGAGCAAGGCCTCAGTTCAGGCTGGAGGTGGGAGAGGGAGAGCTTGGAGTAGGGTAGGGGCGGCACTGGTTCACAGTGGGGGCTCTATATGGAGAATTTGTGATTTCCCCCTCTCTAAGATTGGCCCAACCAATGGGAATTGGTGACTGTGTACAGATTCCAAAGAGACCTGTGTTGATGGCCTAATGTGATATTTGAAGGGTAGATGCCTTTATATCCTCTTCAAATAGAACTCTTAAAATATGGGAATGATAGTGATAGAGTAGATGAGCTAATAGCAGAGAGGAACAAGAACCCAAAAGAATCTCATTTTTCCGCAAACAAATAATGCCTATAAATACATTCACTCTAAAAAGAGGAAGTCTTTGGGTCTGGGGTGAGATTGGATGTGAGTTTCAGTTTTCTGTGGGGAAAGTCCACTGTTGTCTGCCCACCTCAGCTGCCTTTTCAGGTATGCCTTTTCTATGCCCCACCCTGGCATAGAAAGATGGAGGAATGTGAGCACATGTGATTGGAGTGCCCCTAGACCTGCTGCTCCTCTCTTGCTTTATGCAGACCCTGGTCCACCTGCCTGGCTGAACTCTGCACTGTAAACCCTCTGCAGATAGATGACAGAGTGAAGTTAACCTTGCAGGCCAGCCAATAGTGACTGGCTTAGAATCAGCCAACCAGCTACTGATGGCTAGGTGGCTTGGGTACATGTCTGCCAACCTGGAATTGCTGGAACCCATTATTTCCTGCCACATCCCACAGGACTTGCAGAACTGGAATTGGACTTCATTTTAGTTAGCTTTTCATCATTGTGACAAAAAAAACCTGACAAGAACAACTTAGAGAAGGAATAGCTTATTTTGGCTGACAGTTTTAGAGGTTCATTTCATGGTAGGCTAATTCCCTAGCTCTGGGCCTAAGGTCAGATCGAACACATGGTAGAAAGGTGTGGCAGAGGAAAGCTGCTCAGTTCATGACATCCAGGAAGCAGAAAACCCTAGCAATTTATTCTAAGAAAAGAAATTTATATGCAAAAATAACTACAAAGATGATTATTGTGGCACTGATTATGGTGGTGGCACATCTCAATGTCTTTTTTATTTATTTATTTATTAGTTGTTGATGGACGTTTATTTATTTATATGTGGTGCTGAGAATTGAACTCAGTGCCTCATGCATGCTCTGCAAGCACACTACCACTGAGCCACAACCCCAGCCCCCCATCTCAATGTCTTTAACAATTGGTTGAGTACATATGACATACCTAAGCAACAGAATATTTATTGTACAGTCATTGAAGTTGTTATAGGTGTTTGTTTTTAAGAAACAGAAAAAATACAGAAAAGTACGAAGATGAACGCGTGTCTCTACTCATAGAATTAACTTCTATTAATTGTTAACATGGGTGGTCCTATTTTTTTCCGAACTAAAATGCCCTTTGATTGCTACCTGACCCACTAAATTCTTCCCCTCACTTCCTAAGAGGTAACAGCCATCATGAATCTGGTACATCTTTGTAGTTTTGTTTGTTTTTAAATATTATTATAGTTGAGTATTTTGCATTGAGCACGTAGCCGTTTTTATGACAGGATGCATGCTTAAAGTAGAAAACAAGTGAGTTACAAAACAAAGTATACAGAAGGATCCCTATTTTGGTATCATTAAAAGTGAATTTATGGGCTGGGGATGTGGCTCAAGCAGTAACACGCTTGCCTGGCATGTGCAGGGTGCTGGGTTCAATCCTCAGCACCACATAAAAACAAAATAAAGATGTTGTGTCCACCGAAAGCTAAAAAATAAAATATTAAAAAAATTCTCATTCATTCTCTCTCAAAAAAAAAAAAATAGTGAATTTATATACCCCCACACATAGTGAATCTCTCAAGTTTGTTGTTCTTGTGTGTCTGTTTTGTTTACCTACATTCTTAGCCCCTAAAGTAATTTTTTAAAACAGATCACAATGTTTTTTTTCTTTTATTATGGTCTAGTAGGCTTCTATTGGATGCAACCTTTCTTCATATAATTATACACTCTGCTTAAAAAACAAAGGTCGAAGACAATGGAGAATGAAAGAAGCAAGCAGATACTGAGAGAGTTGACAGTTGTAAGAAGAGACAACATGGAATTCATTTGCAGTTTTTACTGCTTTTAGCCAGAAGACAGGTTGAAGAAGTTGGCACCTGATCAGTTGCCTAAAACTTTCACAGAAAGTTACCTGAGGATGGAATTTGGGTCAGCCGCAACAAGTCAAGCACTAGATAATGAAGGGAGAAGGAATCCTGGAAAGGAAAGATGTAGACAATGAAAGCCTAAAATTCTATGCATAAGATGAACTCTGTGTATAACCTCTGTTTAATCCCTGAACCACGCATATACTCAAGATTCCAGGCAGACCAGCTAAAAGTAAAAAAACTGAACTGAGGTTTGAGGTACTACTTATTAGACCATAGTTTGCAATTTGGGTTTAACCAAATTTAATTGCATACTAAAACAAAAATATTAATATTCTCCAGAAGAATAAAAACAGTAGAAAGTAAGTAAATGAAAAAAATCAAAAAAAAAAAAAAAAAAAATATATATATATATATATATACACACACACACACACACACACTATGCTGTCAACAAGCACAAGAAACAAGGGTATTACCAGAAATAAAAATAAGACATGTTTTGGTAAAAGACAGCAGGAAATCTTGACAGTCATAAATTTATATGTTTCAAAATACATGAAGTAATAGTCAACAGAAATAAAGGGGAGAAGTGGGCAATTCTGTACTCATTATTGGAGATCTTTTTTTTGTTTGTTTTGTTTTGTCTTTTGGTACTGGGGATTGTACTCAGGGACAATCAACCACTGAGCCACATCTCCAGCCCCATTTTTTGGTATTTTATTTAGAGACAGGGTCTCACTGAGTTGCTTAGTGCCTTGCTTTCTATTTATTTATCTATTTCTCTATCTATCTATTTATTTATTTATTTTAGTTGTAGTTGGACACGATATTTATTTATTTTTATGTGGTGCTGAGGATCAAACCCAAGGCGCATACATGCTAGGCAAGTACTCTACCGCTGAGCCACAACCCCAGCCCCCATAGTGCCTTGCTTTTGATGAGACTGGCTTTGAGCTCATGATTCTCTTGTCTCAGCCTCCCACACTGGGATTACAAGCTTGTGCCACCACGCCTGGCTGGAGATTTAATACCTCTTTCTCAGTGATCAATAACCAATTAGACACACATTTCTGAACAATATGATCAACCACTTTGACCTAGGTGATATTTATAGAACACCCTGCTACCCTACAAATTGCAGAGTAAACTTCCTACCAGTAAATAAAGTATACATTCAACATTATAGACAACTGGCGGGGTCATAAAAAATTCTCTCAATTTCAAAGGAATTTATTATCTATTTTAGTGCTGGGGATTGAACCCAGAGGCATTTTACCACCAAGCCACATCCCCAGTCTTTTTTTTTGTGTGTGTGGTGCTGGGGATTGAACCCTTGGCCTTGTGAATTCAAGGCAAGCATTCTACCAACTGAGCTATATCCCCAGCCCTCCCAGTCTTCTTTATTTTTTATTTTGAGACCCTAATTTGTTAGGGTCTCACTAAAGTTGCTGAACTTGGCCTTGAACTTGGGATCCTTCCGCCCTCTGCCTCCTGAGTCACTAAGATTACAGTAGTGCACTACCATGTCCTGCTCTAAGGAATGTATATCATATAGAGTATATTCTAAGACCATAATGAAACAGATGTTAGAATAATGAAAATAAGTTATTTAGGAAAATTCTCAAATATTTGGGAATTAAATAAGACACTTTTACATGATCTATAAATAAAAAAATCATTAAAAAATTGAAATATTTTAAACTGACAATGAAAATAAAAACATCAGACTTGGACAATACAGTGCCAAGAAACTTATAGTTCTAAATAATCAGAAAAGAAAAAAAATCAAAGATCTAAGGTTTCAACTGGAGAAGGTAGTGAAAGGAGAACAAAACAAAACCCGAATAAGTAGAAGAAATGAAATAAAGGTAAGAGCAGAAATTAATAGAATTTAGAAAGATGGGGAATAGCTGGGCATAGTAGTACAGACCATAAATCCCAGTAACTCAGGAGGCTGAGGCAGGAGGATTGCAAGTTAAAGGCCAGCCTCAGTAATTTAGCAAGACCCTGTGTCGAAATGAAAAAATAAAAAGGGCAAGAGATGAGGCTCACTGGCAAAGTGCCCCTGGCTTTGATACCCAATACTATTTAAAAAAAAAAAAAAGGCTAATTATGGCTGGAGGGTGGTGGGCTCAGTGATAGAGCATTTACTTAGCATGTAAAAGACTGAGGAGCAGGGCGAGGTGGCATATGCCTGTAATCCCAGCAGCTCAGGAGGTGGAGGCAAGAGTATTGCAAGTTCAAAGCCAGCCTCAGCAATTTAGCAAGGCTCTGAGCAACTCAGTGAAACCCTGTCTCTCATAAAATACAAAATAGAGCTAGGGATGTGGCTCAGTGGTCGAGTGCCCCTGAGTTAAAAAACAAAAGGGCTGGGTGCTGGGGATGTAGCTCAGTGGTAAAGCTCTCTGGGGTTCAATCCCAAAAACCAAACAAAGGAGAATATACTTATGACTTTAGGATAGTCAGAGGTTTCATCGGTCACAGAATGCATTAAGCATAAAATTAATCAGACTTAAAATTTGTTCAATAAAAAACACCATTCATTTGGGAGAAAATACTGGCAAAATGTATTTAATGAAGAACTAGTATCTATGAAATAATTTTTTAAAAAGGACAAGCCAATAAAAGAAGTTGGACAGAACAGCTTATGACACTTCATAAAATAAGTTATGCAAATGACCAAAATCCAGCCAGGTGCAGTGGCACTCGCCTGTAATCCCAGCATCTTGGGAGGCTGAGGCAGAAGGATCCAAGTTCAAAGCCAGCCTCAACAACAGTGAGGCTCTAAGCAATTCAGACCCTGTCTCTAAATAAAATACAAAATAGGGCTGTGGATGTGGCTCAGTGGTTGAGTGCCCCTGAGTTTAATTCCTGGTACTCTCACCCCCCCCCAAAAAAAAATTACTAGTAATCCAATGTAAATGTGTTCAACATAATGAATCTTCACATAATTAAAATAAGATGCCACTACCCATCCATCCAGGTGGCTAAAGATTGACAACACCTAATGGTGGCAAAGTTATAGAATAACTATTGCTAAGAACGTATAGTACAATACTTAGAAAACTTAACACACACCTCCTCTCTGATTCAGCAACTCAACTGCAGAGAGAGAAAACATGTATTCACAAATACTTGTAAGTATTCATAGCGGTTTTATTCGTAATGACCCCATTGAAAATAGCCAACAGCCTATCAACAAAGTATAAATAACCTGTGATATAGCTGTTTTTTTTTTACACTTTTCATCAGTATAGATTAATAAAATATTATAGCCAGTGAAAGAAGCAGTAGAAAAAGAATACAAGCCAGACATATTAGTGCATGTCTGTAATTCCAGCAGCTAGGGAGGCTGAGGCAGGAGGATTTTGAGTTCAAAGTCAGCCTCAGCAACTTAGTGAAGTCCTAAGCAACTTGATGAGACCCTGTCTCTAAATAAAATACAAGAGAGGGCTGGGATGTAGCTCAGTGGTTAAGCGTCCCTAGGTTTAGTCCCCAGGACCGAAAAAAAAAAAAAAAAAAAAGAAGGGCTGTAGCTCGGTGGTAGAGTGCCTACCTTGCATGTGTGAGACACTGGGTTCGATCCTCAGCACCACGTAAAAATAAAGTATGTGTGAGGTTCTGGATTTGATCCCTATCATCATCAAAATAAATAAAAATGTACATATATGTATAAGAATACCTACTTCTTAGTTCCATGTGTATGAAACTGTAGAAGCAGCAAAATGGGGGGTGGGCGGGACACTGCTGCTTCTGGGGTATTGACTGTTATGTCCATCAGTTTTCCATTACTGTAACAAATACCTGAACTAATCAACTCATAAACAGAAAAGGCTTAATCTGACTCACAGTTTTAGAGATTTCAATCCATGGTGGGTTGGCCTTGGTGTTCTTGGACCTGTGGGGGCATATCATGGCAAGTAGCATGTGATGGAGGAGAGTTGCTCACCTCTTGGCCAGGACATGCAGCAACACGCCCTGTCACATAAAATTATTAGGTTTCACCACCTCTCAATACTGCTCCTCTGGGAATCAAGCCTTCAACACATGGGTCTTTGTGGGATACCAGATATTACAAAAACTATAGCAACTAGAATGGAGCATTTGGGAACATTTTTTGGGTATAGTAATATTCCATAGACTTACAGGATTATATAGGTGTGTGCACATCTTCAGACTCAGTGACTATATTGTATATTTCATTGTAAGTAAAATTCATATCTAAAGAAAAATGCCAAACTAATTTTGAACTTTAGAAATGATATATAGCCAGGAGCAGTGGTATATGCCTATAATCCTAGCAGCTCTGGAGGCCGAGGCAGGAGGATCGTGAGTTCAAAGCCAGCCTTAGCAACAATGAGGCACTAAGCAACTCATTGAGACCCTGTCTCTAAATAGAATACAGAATAGGGCTGGGGATTTGGCTCAGTGGTTGAGTGTCCCTAAATTCAATCCCTGGTACAAAAAAGAAAGAAAAAAAAAAGATATGCAAGCTGAAGTAGATTTTCTACTATCGGTAATTTACTTGGAAATGCATTTTTTTAAAAACATGCATGAATAGAAAGGTCAGGTCCAGTAAATCTTAAGTTTTCAATTCTGTGAATATTTCAGTGAGATTGACACAGGTGCAGGGCTGGGGATGTGGCTCAAGTGGTAGAGCACTCGCCTGGCATGCTTGCGGCCCCGGTTCAATCCTCAGCACCACATACAAATAAAGATGTTGTGTCCACCGAGAACTAAAAAATAAATATTAAAAATTTCTCTCTCTCTCTCTTTCTCTAAAAAAAAAGAAAAAATAAATTGACACAGGTGCATTAAAATTGGTTAGAAATCATAATCTAGAGCTTTAATATATAGTATTGCATTAATACTATGATGTAATTATATTTTATTATCATGTTATATACTAGCTTTTTATAAATGTTCCATATCTGGTCATGGAACAAAATAGTTAATAAATGGTGTTAGGTTGCACAACAATATGAAAAAACAATACTTTGGCCAAGATGATACATTTTATGATATGCATATTTTACCAGAGTAACAAAAATAATAGGAATGTAATTCAGTGATGGAGCATTAGCCTAGCATGCATAAGGCCCTGGGGTTTGATCCCAGCACTGCAAAAAAGAAATACAAAGATAAGATGTTAATTGTAAAATCCAGATGATGAGTCTATGGATGTTCACTCTAAACTCTTCTCAAATTTGCTATATGCTTGGGGAAAATAAAACAGAGGTGGGGAAGCTGTCCCAGTTATAATCAGATCCCCATGTTTCTCATGGTGGAAATACTTGGTAGAGCTGCTAGGGAAATAGAATAAGATCTCAGAACTCAGTATGTGCTTCAGCCTCCCAAGTAACTGGGATTATGAGCATGCACCACTGTGCCAGGCTAGAATCATTTTATGATCAAGGGACAATGTCAGGGAAGCTGAGTTTTCTTTGATATGTGAGATTTATTAATCAGTGTTACTGTCACATATTGTTATAGTCTGAAGCTCTATCCCATATCCACATTAGTTTACAAACTGCCAAAGAAGCACATGTGGTCAGATGTTGTGGGGCACACCTATAACTTTGCAGGACAAGCCCCGGCAACTTAGCAAGGCCCTATCTCAAAAGAAAGAGCTGGGGATGTGACTCAGTGGTAAAGCATCTCTGGGTTAAATACCCAGCACTCATAAAAAGAAGCATGTGTCCAAGTGTGTCAAACCATAGAAGAAATATGTTGACATAACCTCACTAGAATAGAAAGCTGAATTAGAAGTAATTAGGTGAGGGGCTGGGTGTGTGCGTCAGAACACATGACTAAGCACATGTGAAGCCCTGGGTTCTGTCCCCAGTACAAGAAGGTGGAGGGGTGGGGACATTAAACTACTTACTAAATTTGATTGATCTTTCACAGTTGTTAGCAATTAACTAGTGTTTTCCATTAGCTTCTGGAAGTTTAAATCTGTATTGAGTTTGTTGTTCCCTACACACACATACCACCACCACTTCATACCAGAGATTGAATCAGGGATACTTAATCATTGAGCTACATCCCCCAACTCTTTTTATGTTTCATTTTTGAGACAGGAGCTTGCTAAGTTCTCCAAACTGGCCTTGCTTGAAATCCTTCTGCCTCAGCCTCCTGAGTAGCTGAGGTGGCTGGCATGGGCTACCACAGTAGCTGTACTGTTTGAATTTGTAAATTGTATAGTTGTCCAACATATACAAAAACCTGCCAGTCTTAATGGGTGGGGGGATAGAAAACTAAGATTAGTGTTGTGTTTTATCCATTCCATCTTGATTGAGCATTGCATTTGTTATCTTTATTCTTTAGATAAACTAAGGACAGAAGTTCACATTTTCAGATCCACCCGGCTATCCAGTTGGGGAGGAGTAGTCAATGCCATTTTGTTTTCTGTGCTTTATAAATCTGAAATTGAGGGCAAAGGCGATGTTAGGTTATTTTAGTGAACGAAAAACTATTTTTTCTGAGTCTGAGAGAATGTTAGTTGAAAGGGTTTCCTACAAATTTCTTTGGCCTGCTGCCGACTTTTCTGCGGCCAAAGGCATGTGTGTCTGTATTTGACAGTGGCAGCTTTGTCTTCCTTCAATGATTCTTCTGTGCCATTTTCAGGGGAATTTCTTTGGTTAAGGCAATCTGTAGCAGAGCAGACTATTAACCCATTTCAGTGGCCACAAAATTTGAATCTAAAATTTACAAACATCATCTGCTCTCTTTTACAATTTACAAACATCATCTGCTCTCTATCAAAAAGAGAAATAATCCATGTGGAAATGCACGTCTTTTTCTTTACATAAATTGTTCTTTTTTTTTAAGTGCCTATTCACTCTTATTTGTTTATTTATTTATTTTTCAGTGCTGGGATGGAACCCAGGGCTTTATGTATTCTAGGCAAGCACTCTATCATTAAGGTACATCCCCCAGCTCAGGAGGTTGAGGCAGGAGGATCACAAGTTCAAAGCCAGCCTCAGCAATTTAGTTAGGCCCTAAGCAACTTAGACCCTGTGTCAAAACAAAAAGGGTTGGGGATGTGACTCGGTGGTTAAGCACCCCTGAGTTCAATCCCTGGTACCAGTAAATAAATTAATAAGCTACATTTCTGGCTTTCTCCTACATTAATGAACAGTTTTTCCTTTTGTGATCATAAAGTCTGGCACTTTTTTTCCATTTAATTATTTCACATGTTTAAATTTTCTTAGGTGTGTTACATATTGTTATATTTTGAAAAACTGTTGCAAGAAAAATAAACTGTACAGGTCCTTGAATTTTGTTCTTTTAAAATGACGTTAAAGTGGATTGACTACTAAACCTTGAAATTTCTTTCACACTTATTCCTTTTCAGAATAAGTGTTTGAACAGCCTTTCTTTTCTACTGAAGTGTGTACTTGGGAAATTAAATTGAGTTGACTTTTGGGAATGAGTGAACTTAGAATCAAACCAAGATCTTTCCCCAAATTGAGTAACAGAGTAAATGGGTAAGGAGTCAACAAGGTTCACTGCTGTTCCTGCTGAAAACCACTTAGGCTCATGTTTTTCCTTAGCCTGAGATTACCATGGTGTGTGCACATGCCCTCTTTTGGTGTATTATGGGTACTGCACCTGACATCCTTAAATAACATGGGCATTTTTAATTTTTAAATAACATGGGTTGGGCTGGGGATGTGGCTCAAGCGGTAGCGCGCTCGCCTGGCATGCGTGCGGCCCGGGTTCAATCCTCAGCACCACATACAAACAAAGATGTTGTGTCTGCCGAAAACTAAAAAATAAACATTAAAAAATTCTCTCTCCCTCCCTCCCTCCCTCCCTCCCTCCCTCCCTCCTTCCCTCTCCTCTCCTCTTTAAAAAAAAAAAAAATTAAATAACATGGGCATTTTTAATTTTTGCAATAAAGATAATAGGACTGCCAAACCATGGTGGCACATGCCTGTAATCCCAGCAACTTTGTAGTCTGAGTCAGGAAGATCACAAGTTCAAAGCCAGCCTCAGCAACTTAGCAAGACCCTAAGCAATTTAGTGACACCCTGTTGCTAAATAAAAAGTAAGAAGTCCTGGGGATGTGGCTCACTGGTTAAGTGCCTCTGGTTCAATCTGTGGTTTAAAAAAAAAAAAAAGTAATATGACCATATTATAGAAGACTTGGAAAATAAAAAGAAGGAATTGCTGGGTGTGGTGGCACACACCTGTAATCCCAGCAGCTCAGGAGGCTAAGGCAGGAAGATAGTGAGTTCAAAGCCAGCCTCAGCAAAAGCGGAGCACTAAGCAGCTCAGTGAGGAATTATTTATAATCCCACCATCAATAGAAACACTCTTGGTTGTTACTGCCATTCTTTTTCAGAAGCTTCATTGCCACAAGCAAAATAACTTGATGATTTGATTTTAAGAGGCCTTTAAAGTAGGTTCAAGTAATAAAAAGATTTTGCACAGCACAATAATTTGTCACAAGATTTTAAACATTGACATAGCTAGAAAAAAATTCTTTCAAATGAAAATAAAATTTAGGTAACATGATATTAAAGATAAAGTTATAATCTAAAAGGTAAAGAGACACTGGCTTTGAAAATTTTTGGCCTATTTTTCCAGTACCCAATGGAAGTCATGGGGGCCAGTTCTCTTTAGGACTTTTGGAAGAGATTAGCCAAAAAAGTTTTTTCATTGTGTCTCCACAAGATTGTATACTAGTGGAACAGAAGATTCTTAGCCCATCAACTCTCAGTGGTTGTCTTCTGTTTCAGAGTAGCCAAGATACACTCAATTCACCCAGTGAAAAGGACGTTCCATGTCTGTACCAGAGGTTCCCTTGAGCAGTGATTCTCTACTTGAGGCATCAGAATCTCTAGGGAAGTGGTACAGGCCTGTATTCCCAGCACTTGGGAGACTGAGGCAGGAGGATCTCAAGTTTGAGGTCAGTCTAGGCAACATAGGGAGATCCTGTCTCCAAAAATAAAAGGGGTTAAGGGCATAGCTCAATAGTAAAGCACCTCTGGGCTCAAACTCCCATAATACAAAAAATTAAAAAATAAGAAAGAATCTTTAGAGAAGCAACTGTTTGTTTGCAGCATGGAAAAAGGTCATGTTTTGAACCTCCCTAGAGTCGGGGCCCACTTCCCATCTTGCAGTCTGTTTCTCTTCTCACATTCAAGTGAGAGCCACAGGGGTGGTACAATATCCTCTAAGTAGTCTGCTTGTATGAATTAAATTATAGTCGCTGGGGCTGGGGCTGGGGCTCAGTGGTACAGTGCTTGTCTAGCATGTGTGAAGCACTGGGTTTGATTCTCAGCACCACATATAAGTAAATAAAGGTCCATCAACAACTAATAAAATCTTTTTTAAAAATTATAGTCATAAAAATGTTTAAGGATCTTCTATGAAAATTAATCAAAATTAAGATCTTTATTTTCCTATGTAAATTCAAGAAGGTAGACTTTATGTGTCCCTGTTGTTAAATTGAAGGAGATGAAAGAGGAGTAAGAATGAGCCCTGTTTCCGTATTTCGATCTTGGGTTAATAGGTATATTTGTGAGTGGTTGGTAGAACTCCCCTCCCCCTCCTGGTACTGGGGGTTGAATTTAAGGCCTGGCATATTTGTTTATTTTGATGTTGCTAGGGGTGAAACCCAGAGCCTCACACATGTTCTACCATTGAGTTATATTCCCCCAGCCCTCTAATTGTTCTTTTTAGTTTCCTAAGGTTGAAGCCAATACCACTGGTTTGCTTCTTTAATACAGGCACGTTCATGGTGTCATTATTCCTCTACTGCTTTAGAGTAGCTACTTTTATAGCTGTATCCCACAACTATTAATGTGTTTTCATTCTCATTCAATTCAAAATATTTTATTTTCGTGTTGATTTCTTGTTTGACTCATGGATTGTTTAGAAATGTGGTATTTAGTTTATAGATATTGAGGATTGTCTGGGTATTTTATATGATTATCTTGTAATTAGCATAATTAACTTGAGGGCTGCAAGTGAAGCCAAGTGGTAGAGCATGCACAGGGCCCTGGTTCCATCCCCCAACCTCATGCAGAAAAGTGACTTGAATCCTTTTAGGTTTATTGGGATTATTTGATGGTTCAGGATTTAGTTCATATAAATGTTGGTAAATGTTTCATGCATATGTGTATATTCTGCTTTGGTTGAATAGGGTGTTCTATAATGTCAGGAAGGTCAAATTGGTTGACAGTGTTATTCAAGTCTTCTGTATTTTCATTGGCTTTCCACTTGTTCTACCAATTATGGAGAAAGGGGGTTTGAAATCTGTCTATAATTGTGAATTTATTTCACTTTTTAAATATACATAAGTCAAGAATTTAAGTTCATTCATTCAATGTGTATAATTCAGGATCACTGGTTCTCCCCCACGCCCCAGTGGTGCTGGAGATTGAACCCAGGACCTTGTGTATATGAGGCAAGCCCTCTACCAACTGAGCTATATCCCCAGCCCCTCAGTGGTTTTTATATGGCTTTTACTACAGGTTTGTGTAACCATTACAACAGTCTAATTTTTTATGATTTTAGTCCCCCTGAAAAAGAAACCCAGGAAACTGTGACAAGCGTATGTGATTCCATCTGCTTGGGAGGCTAAGGCAGGAGGATCACTTGAGCCCAGAGTTCAAGGCCAGCCTGGGCAACATAGTGAGACCCCATTTCTTTAAAAGAAAGGGGAAGGGCATGTGGAGGGCTTAGCTCCTTGGAAGAGCACTTGCCTAGCACATGCAAGGCTCTGGGGGTTCCATCCCCAGGCCCTAAAAAACTAAAAAGGAATAAAGGAAAAGAAACACTATACCCAGGAGCTGGGTTGTGGTTCAGTGGTAGAGCACTTGTCTAGCACATGTGAGGCACTGGGTTTGATCCTCAACACAAGAAAAAAAGAAAGAGAGGGAGGGAAGGGAGGAAGGAAGGAAGAAAGAAAGGTGTTGTGTCTATCTATAACTAAAAATATTTTAATTACTTTTTTTAAATTAAAAATAAAAAAAAAAAAACATGTATTCATTACCAGTTACTTCCCATTTCCTACCATCCCAGGCCCAGATAACCATGAATCTACTTTCTGTCCATAAAACACCAAAGCACACATGAAAGATGTGCCAGATCATCAGGAGAAATTTTTTTGTGGGAATATAAAAATGTTCCGTGGTTCTAATCATTCCGTGTCCTTACCATTATGTCCTTTTTTATGTACTATAGTCATCCTAGTGGGTTCTCTTGATTTTGGTATGCATTTCTCTTAATGATCTGGCGCATCTTTCATGGCTTTTTGGCCATTTGTATGGCCTTCCCTGCCTTCTTTTGGACTTCACTGCCTCTGCAGCTATCTTGTCCCTGTTTGTGTCTGCACATAAGCTTGCTTTGGTGTTTTCTCCATCTAATCTGTCCCTTAGCTCCGAATGCCTCTACTTCCACAGCCATACTTGCGCAGCGTTTTTTCTCATACTGCCTCCACGTCTTCACCAATAATCTGCTCCAGCTGCCTCTAGTCGTTAATGTTCCCACCACTCTGTCCAGGTCACCAATATCTCCATATTGCCGATTTCAAGGTGACTTTTTTCTTATTCATCCTCAGCAGAATTAGCCAGTTTCTATGTCCTCTTCTTCAAAGATACTCCTTTCTGCTTCTGTGATTCACACTGTCCTAATGGTCCCCTGCCTCGGTTACCAAAAGCTCGTTCCTTGTCCCTGGTGTCAACCACAGTTTTGAGAAAAAAGAAAAGGTTTTATTGCTTTGCTAGCAAAGGAGAAACGCAGGGGACTCCTGTCCCAGAGGCTGTGATTCCATCAGGGGAAACAGGAGGGTATTTATTTATTTATTTATTATTTTTTAGATATTGATGGACCTTTATTTA
The DNA here is from genome assembly GCF_047511675.1 of Marmota flaviventris. NCBI lineage: Eukaryota > Metazoa > Chordata > Mammalia > Rodentia > Sciuridae > Marmota > Marmota flaviventris. The sequence continues at coordinate 8,662,477 of NC_092506.1, read as the reverse complement.
TTTGTATGCAGTGCTGAGAATCGAACCTAGTGCCTCACACATTCTAGGCAAGTGCTCTACCACTGAGCCACAACTCCAGTTCCAACAGGAGGTGGTTTTTTTGTTTTGTTTTTTTTTAAAGAGAGAGTGAGAGAGGAGAGAGAGAGAGAGAATTTTAATATTTATTTTTTAGTTATCGGCAGATACAACATCTTTGTTTTGTATGTGGTGCTGAGGATCGAACCCGGGCTGCACGCATGCCAGGCGAGCGCGCTACCACTTGAGCCACATCCCCAGCCCCCAACAGGAGGTTTTTAAAGAGGCAAATCGAAGCCTATATTCCAAGCATTCTCTTTTGGAGTTGTAATTCATTTGTTAGTTTGGGAAACCATCGTTTCTGAGATCTTCTGTGACATCCCCAAATCTGAATTACTTCCTTCCTGTGGTGGGTGTGTACTCAAGGACAGATAACTCTGTTTAGGATGGGAGGAAAGATAATCCTGTTTCCCCAAATTAGGGAGGACAGGGAGAGAGGAAGAGAAAGAAACATGTTCATTTTAAAAATAAGTTGCAGGGCTGGGGATGTGGCTCAAGGGGTAGCGCGCTCGCCTGGCATGCGTGCGGCCCAGGTTCGATCCTCAGCACCACATACAAACAAAGATGTTGTGTCCGCCGGAAACTAAAAAATAAATAAATATATATATATATATATATATATATATATATATATATATATATATATATATATATATATAAGTTGCAGTGGCAGAGCAGCAAGGGCTATATTCAGAGCATAAAATGGACCACTGTTAACACCTCCTGGGTATTTACTCAGTTTCCTCTCACTAGTTGCACTTCTACTTGGCTACTAGATATTGGAATACCTCAGAATCGATCTGGCCCACCTTCTGTATCGGTACTGGGTAACAACATCCATTCCCATGACTTCTAAATTGTGTGCTATGACTTTCAAACGTGTATCTCCAGCTCAGACTTGCCTGTGTGTTCCACAATGATGAATCTGCCCACCTTGCTTAGTAATGGGTATCTCCATCCCTCCATCCCAAAGGTAGTACTCCCTGCCCTTCATTCTTCTTCATATCAGTAAATAATACCACAGCCATCCATTTTGCTCAGACTGGGATCTAGATGTCATTCATACTCCTTCTCCCCTACCGTTTGTCCCCACCACATTCAATCCCATCCCCAAGTTCTGGTTTCAAAATATAGCTCAGATCTTCCCTCTCATCCTGACACTCCCTATCTATTCCTGGCACACAATTCCTAAACTGTTTAGAATTTCCACGATAGTTTCTTATTGAGATTATACTGGGAGAAACTGAGGGGTTTTTGTTTTGTTTTTAGTACCTGGCATTGCACCTAGGGTGCTTTACCACTGGGCTATCTCCCCAACCCTTTTTATTTTTCATTTTGACACAGGGTCTCACTAAGTTGCTTAGGGCTCAGCCTCCCAAGTCACTGGGATTACAGGTATGCACCACCATGCCCAGCAGAAACTGAGTTTAAATTTGGTTTTTCTCATTATCGTCACACCATCCTAACCTAAATGACCACATGTTTCTCATTTACACTTCCATAATAGCCTCCAGGTCTCCCTGCTTTCACTTGTGCTCCATCCCAATCCATTTTTCTGTATAACAGCAAATAATAGCAAGTGTTTCTCTTTAAAAAAAAAAAAAAAAAAGTTACGGGTCTGGGGTTATATGTAGCTCAGCGGTGGAACGCTTGCCTAGCAACGTGCGAGGTCCTGGGTTCGATCCTCAGCACCACATAAAGATAAATAAAATAAAGGTATTGTGTCCAACTACAACTAAAAAATAAAAATATTTTTTTAAAAAGAGTACATCATGTTATTGCCCTGCTTGATTTTTTTCCTTCCTTTGGAATGGGGTTTGAACCCAAGGCCTTGAACATGCTGGGCAAATGTTCACCACTGAGCTGTATCCCCAGGCCTTGCTTGCCGTTTTTAGTGGGACCAAGCTTCTTAACCTTCGTGTTCTCTGGAAGTGTTCTGTGATCCAGCCAGTCTCCCTTTCCCTAACTATTACCTGGGTAGGAGGTAGGGGTTTACCTGTATTAAGACTTTGATTCAGCACAAGTGGGGTCCTTAGCAAACATGACAGCAAAGAATTTCATCATGTGTGCCAGCCAGAGATACAGATTCATTTATTTCAGAAAGCAGACACATTCCAAGGAGAATGGGCTGTCTCAAGAGAGAAGTGTTTTGGGGTAAAGCAAGAAATGCACATTGAAGGGAGAATGCAGGCCATCTCAATAGTGAGAAGCTTTTGGAGTAAAACAAGGAATACTCATGTGAGGGAGAATGCTGGCCATCTCTAGAGGAGAGACTCCAACCAGAGCATCTGGCGTGTTAATATTTATAGAGGGACAGTAGCTACAAGCAGGACTAGAGTTGAAATCAGGGCAAAGTTATAGTCTTATATCAGCTCTCCCTGTGCTTGAGCATTTACCTCACATCGTGTTACTGTTTGTGGGCAAGGTTGTGGGCTGAGGACATGGGCTGTATTACCCAAGGTTGCTCGAGATGCTTGTTTTGCATTTTAGAGGTTCGTGAATATTTATTGCCTGCATTCTAAAGGTTTATGGGTAGTTCTCTTTTGAGACTCAGTTTATTATTTTTTTCTGTATCCCTAAATTCCTGTTTTAAAACCATCTAGCTGACCTTTCCTAAACAAGTCCAAATACCACTCTGCCAGCAGTCCTTGTGGGTGTTCCCTGCCCTGGAATATTCCTCCCCTGGGTTTTTGCATTCAACTCTTTCCCACCTTTGTATCTCACCTGTAGTGTCCAGTCTGCAGAGAGGCTTTTCCTGATTGCCTTCCTGCACACATTCTTCTCAGTAAAGTTCAGTGGGCCAGGCACAGTGCTAGACACCTATAATCCCAGCCATTCAGAAACTGAGACAGGAGGATCACAAATTTTATGCCAGCCTCAGCAATTTAGTAAGGCCCTAAGCAACTTAGCAATACCATCTCAAAAGGTCTGTGGATGTAGTTCAGTGGTAAAGTACCCAGTGCCAAAAAAAAAAAAACCACCCACATAGCCCATAGGTTTATATTCTGTGATCCACTCTTATAGGGGGACACTTTCTCTCTCTTTTTTTTTTTAAATATTCATTTTTCAGTTTTAGGTGGATGCAATTTTTTTATATATTTATTTTTTAGTTGTAGTTGGACATTATACCTTTATTTATTTATTTTTATGTGGTACTGAGGATCGAACCCAGGGCCCCGCACTTGCTAGGCAGAGTGCTCCACCACTGAGCCACAACCCCAGCCCAATACAATATCTTTATTTTATTTTTATGTGGTGCTGAGGATCAGACCCAGTGCCTCTCACATGCTAGGCAAGCGCTCTACCATTTGAGCCACAAGCCCAGCCCCAACATTTTCATTATATATATTTCCTTTCTTCCCCTGTGGAATGTAAGTAAAGATCTTGTTTGCCTTATTCACAGCTGTGACTCCTAGCACGTGCCCAGCACATAATGGGTACTTAATAAAACGCATGAAAGAAGAATAGAGTGGAAATGGAAAGAAAGAAAACTCTTTTAGGAATCTTCTGTTTTAAAGTACTATACTGAGGCAGAAAGAACACATGAATGAAAATAGAAAAGAATGAAGAGAAATTTTCATGGAAACAAACCATTACTACCTTTTCCTGGTGTCCTGTTTATGAAATGAATACGAGGTCTAGTGACCTCACATTTTAAAACTTGACGCCTACCTTATTTCTCACCTTTTTTCCTTGTATTATTCATTCTCGTCTTTCCCAAAAGTTTCCAAACATCACGCCAGTTCCCTTTCTTTGGTATTCTGTACTCAGGATCCCTGGTCTCTGTGCTTGATAGATTGAGTATAAGGGGTCATTCTCGGGAAACAGATCGGTTGTGTTTATGCTGTCTTTCGGTCACTAGCTGGCCCATGTTTAAGCACTCAGTAATGGATATGAAGAGGCCTCTACAGATATAATTTAAGTGACAAGTGCTAAAGAAAAAGCTGGGTAATGGGATAGAGAGTTGAGAGAGAAGGGGATGTTAGACAAGGTGGGCAGTCATACTGAGCCAGCACCTGAATAAAGAAAGAGCAAGCCATGAGCTGTAATGCATCCGGGCCTTCTTTTCCAAGCTCTTGGTTCCCTGTCAATCAGGATGCTCCCTCTGGTCCAGGGCTTTCTGTACTGTGGTGCATGTACTGCAGGCCCCTAGAGGGCACTAGCCATGTGTTGTCATTGTAGGTTTGACCATCTTATCATAGGGTTCCAGCAGATGGCAGTAAAGTTCATAAGACAGGGTGACATTTTCAACTTAACACAAAGGTAGGAATTTCTAATTTGCTTTTAGGCTATTTATCGCCTTGTCCTTCTCTGGTACATCAAGGTCCTTTTCTCTCTGGGCCTCAGCATTATCCTCTTATTTTTTTTTTCTCTTTCAAATATTCAGATTTACAGAAGAACTGCAAGCGGTGTACAAAAAGCCCCCATGTGACCTTGACAGGCGCTAGCTCACCAGTTATTAACATTTGGCCACCTGTGCTTTTTTTGCTCCCTTCTTCTCTATAGTTCTGGTTTGTTTGTTTTGTTTTGTTTTTTCTGGACCATTTTGGAGTTTTGCAAGCTTCCTGCTTCTTTACTCTGAATACCCTGGAGGGTATTTCCTTGAAACAAAAACTTTTGTTATTTGTTTTACATAATCATTGTACACTTAACCACATTTAGGAAATTTAGCATTGGTTCAGTGCTTTTCATTCACAAATTCTGTCCTTGTCCTACTGATACCTTCATAGCTATTTTGACTTCCTTTTCCAAGTCCAGTGTAGGATCATACTTGGCATTTACATATTGTTTTGTGTCTTTACTCTCCTTTAATCTGAAGGTTCTTCTTTCTCTTTCACAGCATTAATCCTTTTGTAGACTATAGGTCAGTTGTTTTTTTTTTTTTTAATAAGTTTTATTTATTTTTATTGTTTAATTTTCGGCAGACACAATATCTTTGTGTGTATGTGGTGCTGAGGATCGAACCCGGGCCGCACGCATACCAGGCGAGCGCGCTACTGCTTGAGCCACATCCCCAGCCCTAGGTCAGTTGTTTTGAGACTGTCTTGCTTGGTATTCTCTCTCTAGATTCAAGTTGTGTGTTTGGGGCAGGAATATCACAGAAGTACTGTTCTATCCTTCTCAGTGCATTGCATCCAGAGAAGCACATGAAATCACTTTGTTCTACTACTGGTGGCCTTGAGCCTCTAAGCATTCCATGTTGAAACGCTCTTGTAGCAGGTGAACTCTGACCACTAGCAGATTCTCCCACTTGATATTTGCCCTCTTACTTGGCCAGTGTTCTGTTAGGCTTCCTCTGCAGTCTCAGTTCAGTCATATGAGCCGGAATTGTCTCCCAGATTTCAACCTGCTCTGCAGCACTACTACCTATGATTAGACTTCCCATCAGTAATTATAACGCCCCTTTCATCTCCTCATGAGTCACCTCCCCTGGCCAGAATCTCTGAACCAGTGCTCATTTCTTCTATACAATCAGCATCTTTAAATATATATATATATTTTTTTTTCTTTTAGTTGTGGTTGGACACAATACCTTTATTTTATCTATTAAATATATGGTGCTGAAGATCGAACCCAGCCCCCCGGCCCCGCACATGCTAGGCGAGCGCTCTACCGCTGAGCCACAACCCCAGCCCCCCAATCAGCATCTTTTTAATAATGTTCTTGATTTTGAGTTGTACTCATATTAAGTTTGGGCAAAATTAGGCTTGAGAGAAATGTTTTCAGAGAGTATTGGAGCTGAACATGGGGAAGGAGTAGATGTCATTGGTCAGCTCAGGTTCATTTGATCTCAAATCACAGTCTTTCATGCTAATTGTATTTGATTGCAGTTAAAGTTTAAATGTTTACTGCATGTCAGTTACAGTGCAGAGCATTCTCCCGGCACTAACCTATCCTTGAAGCAACTCTAGGAAATAGATGTCATTTTATTTGTTTTACAATTGAGAATATGCAGTCTTAAACAGGTTTAAGTAATATGGTTGGAAATTACTAACACTGAAATTCTTGTCTATCTCCAAAAGTCTTGCTCTTTTTTTAAACAGAGTAGATGGGAGGAAAGTCACTGTAGGGCTACTACTTAAGTGTCAGCCTTTTACAGAGCCTAGATTGGAAGTAGTTACCAGCCTGCCATCCAGTTTGAGGTGTTTTAAAGTACAAGAACTTAGATTCTTCCAGTTTTTAGATTCCCAACCATAAGATCTGGTTGCCTGGGATTGTCCAGGTTTATAGCTATTTCCTCGACACGACAATTAAATTACCCCACTTGCTTTTAAAAGTATTATGGTTTGGCCATGCACCTGTAGTCCCAACTGATTAGAAGGCTGAGACAGAGAGATTACTCGAGTCCAGGAATTCAGAGCCAACCTAAGCAACATAAGGAGGCCCTGTCTCTTAAAAAGAGAGTGGCACATGCCTATAATCCCAGCAGCTCAGGAGACTGAGGCAGGAGGATCACAAGTTCAAGGGCAGCATTAGCAACTTCTCAAGATGTGTCTGAAATAAAAAGGACAGGATGTAATTCATTGGTAGAGCACCCCAGATTCAATCCTCAGTACCAAAAAAAAAAAAAAAAAGTAAAATTAGGGCTAAGGGTGTAACTTGAGGCAAGATTGCTTGTCTCATGTGCTCAAGGCCCTGGGTTCAATCCCCAGCACCACAAAAGATGGGGGGTAAATTTTATATATATATGTGTGTGTGTGTGTGTGTGTGTATGTATGTATTATATATATGTAGTAGTCTGAATAATTATATTGTCCCAAACTCATTGTCCTTCCTGAAACCTCTTCAGATTAACACAGACTTGTGTTTCATTGTAACACTAATTGAGATTGGTCTGTTTTTATCACCAACGTTTTTTTGCCCCTACCCTAATTATACATTTCTGGTTAGCTTTGTAGGCGTTATCAGTTGGTTTTGACTAGAATTTGCCATGTTGTCCAGTCTGGCTTCAAATTCCTAGGCTCAGGTGATCACCTTTCCTTAGCTTCCATAGTGCTAGAACCACAGACGCCCACACCAACCTTGTTTGCTTCATTTAGTCAACAGTTACCAAAATTTTGCCAGCCTCACTCTGGTTTTTGTTTGTTTGTTTTTTGTTTTGTTTTTGTTTTTGGTGGTGCTGGGAATCAAACCCAGGTCCTTGTGCATGCAAGGCAAGCACTCTGCCAACTGAGCTATATCCCCAGCCCTGGCATCCTTTTTATGGATGTGTGTATATATGTCAGTAAGTACCAAGGTTGAACTCAAGGACGCCTTACCATTGAGCAGCATCTCCACCCCTTTCTGTTTTTTATTTTGAGACAGGGCCTTACTTAGTTGCCAAGGCTAGCCTTGAACTTGCAATCTTCCTGCCTCATCGTCCCAAGTCACTGGGATTACAGGTGTACACCACTGTGCCCAGTTCTATTATCCTTTCTGCCAAAACATTTAAGGTCAATGAGACTTTACATTAGTGGACTTGAGCAGCTAAAATAAATTCTTTTAGGGGCTGGGGATGTGGCTCAAGTGGTAGCGCGCTCGCCTGGCATGTGTGTGGCCCGGGTTCGATCCTCAGCACCACATACAAACAAAGATGTTGTGTCGGCCGAAAACTAAAAAATAAATATTAAAATTCTCTCTCTCTCTCTCTCTCTCTCTCTCTCAAAAAAAAAATATATATATATATATATATTTTTTTTTTTTTAAATAAATTCTTTTAAGTGTCAGATTCTCTATGCTAGTGGGACACCCCACAGGTGCGCAGAGCTCATCCAGAGCAGTTCCTGCTTCTGCAACTCACATTCCCTTTCTCTTGGCAGTGCACGATCTGATTTTCTGGCGAGATGTGAAGAAGACTGGGTTTGTCTTTGGCACCACACTGATCATGCTGCTGTCCCTGGCAGCCTTCAGTGTCATCAGTGTGGTTTCTTACCTCATCCTGGCCCTTCTCTCTGTCACCATCAGCTTCAGAGTCTACAAGTCTGTCATCCAAGCTGTACAGAAATCAGAAGAAGGCCATCCATTCAAGTGAGTTGAAGTATCACACACAATATTCCACATTTCAGTGGAGGGGTTTGCTGAGACTGGTCCAGTCTGAAAATTGGACCTAAATAAAAAGCAAGAAATATAGGGTTTCATGGAGCTGACTGGTGACATTATTCATCTCCTAGAGACTATGATTACCCTAAGAAGTGGCCCAAACCGGTTTTTTACACACTAAAGGCTTACACTTTAAGATCAAAGAGGACTAAACCCTGAGCATGACGGCAAGTGCAGCACACCGAGAGCTGTGCTCATTCATGCGGTCGCTCTTGCCTATGAGCCTCCCATATGACACAATATCTTTATTTTATTTATTTATTTTTATGTGGTGGTGAGGATCGAACCCAGTGCCTCACACATGCAAGGCAAGCGCTCTACCACTGAGCTACAACCCCAGCCCCCATGTGGATGAATCTTGAAATGGCTTTGAAATCTTAACTGGACCTGTGTTCTTGGTGGCATCCATATCTCTCATTTGGTTTTAATAATCCGAGAATCAAGTTGGTAGGTCATGCATTTCTAGGATCCAGTTTCTAGCTTTTCTGATTGTGCTGTCACTTTAACAGATCTTTTCTTCTTGAAATTCTTAACCCATAAAAACATAAACACTAGCAAATGACAGTTTTTTAAAAAGCCCTTTTCTCATAGAGGAAGAAGCCCTGCTATGACCTCACCACTGCAGCTGAACGCCTTCTGGCCACCATGCTGTGCATATACTTTCCTTCTGTAAAAGAAGAAAAAACTTAAGTCAAGTGCCATTAAAATTTTCTTGCCAATTAATTTTAATAAGTCAGTAGCACAGAATGAATGTGTGAATAAATTTTACTGCTATGCAACATGCTCTGATATCTTAAGGGAGTATTGTTCTTTTCTGCATGACACTTGTAGATATAAAAAAAATATGTTTTATGGGCTGAGGTTATGGCTCAGCAGTAGAGCACTCCCCTAGCATGTGCAAGGCCCTGGGTTCAATCCTCAGCACCGTATAAAAATAAATAAATAAAGATATTGTGTCTAAAAAAATATTTAAAAAATGTTTCATGAAATTTTATTAATTACAATACCTAATTTTTAAAACTCTTACACATAATTGTAAGTATTTTCTTAATAAATAGGAAGGGAAAAAAGCCTATTACTCTTCCATTTTCCCCATGACTAGGGGGCTCCTAAAGGTAGTAAAAGTGGCCTCACCTTTCCTGACATCCCAGCATGTAGCAGAATGTCTGGTATGCAAGAGGCATGCAGTCAGTATTGAGGGAATGAACGGGTAATGAGCGCATGGTTACATCTCAGTCCTGTAGTATCTGGGGACAGAACCCTGGACTTTTTTCTAAGGTTTTCAGCTCTGTCAAATTTATTATTTTTTAAACAAATATTTTAAATGCCTTCTTTATCATTCTGAATGAAATTCATAGATAATGTGATCTAGCTTCAAATGTAGTTTCAAAACAGATCAATTATAAAAATGTGAAACATAGACATATTACTTCATTATAAACGACTATCAGCCGATATTTAGTTGCTTGAATATGACCATACCCAGTAGCATAGTGGAGTTGGATTCTTGCACCTACCTCTGTAATCACTAGTGCAGATGTGATTTTCCAAAATGGGAAACAAATCATAAACGGAGTATGGTTTTAGGGCCTAGGGCTATAGCTCAGTGGCAGATCACTTGCCTAAAACATGTGACAGTAGTGTAGTTTTAGAAAACTCAGGATTTTTTTTTTTTAATTATAAACTTCTTATGGCATTCAATCCTCACAATAATCTTGTGATTTATTATTATTATTTTTAATATATATTTTTACTTGTTGATGGGCCTTTTATTTATTTATTTGGTTTTGGTACTGAGGATTGAACTCTAAGGCACTCAAACACTGAGCCACATCCCCAGCCCTATTTTGTATTTTATTTAGAGACAGGGTCTCACCAAGTTGCTTATTAGCCCCTTGCTTTTCCTGAGGCTGGCTTTGAACTCATGATCCTCCTGCCTCAGCTTCCTGAGCCGCTGGGATTATAGGCGTGCGCCACTGCACCTGCCTTATTCATTTATTTATATGCAGTGCTGAGAATTGAACCCAGTGTCTCCCACATGTTAGGCAAGTGCTCTACCACTGAGCCATATGTTACGGCCATTTAATTATAAATGGATTCACCTTTTTTTGAATATTCATTGAGGGAATCAAATTTACATAGAACATAGGACAATTCTTCACTGTGTATGACTGCCCCATACTTTGCAGACATCTGGCATCTTTGTCTCTGCCCACTAAATGATGATATTGTTTTCACCCCATGATAGCAAAAAATATGCCAGAGATTTCTAAAATGCACCCTAGAGGCCACTTTAACCCTCAAGAACTGCTGTGCTGACAGAGAATGCTCCCTCTTATTTCAAACATGTGACCGTTGTTTCTTCCTCTGAAAGAGCCTACCTGGATGTGGACATTACACTGTCCTCAGAAGCTTTCCATAATTACATGAATGCTGCCATGGTGCATGTCAACAAGGCCCTAAAACTCATCATTCGTCTCTTTCTGGTGGAAGATCTGGTCGACTCCTTGAAGGTTAGTTGCTTCTGCAGTTTTTGGTGGTGAAACTAAGAAAAATCAGGGTCTGGATTTTGATTCAGAGGGAAAATGGTGCATAGGGTTTTATCAGACAAAAACAAACATATGCTTAGCTCAGTCATCTTGTGAAAATGAAGGTAGTAGTCAGTAGAGAAAGCTGTCACCAAGGGCTAGGGAGATTAGTTCAGTATCAAGAGCTCTTGTGCAGGGCCCTGGGTTCAATCCCCAGTATTGCAAGCAAAAAAAAAAAAAGTATTGTTGATGTCATTGTTAAACATAAAAAAAATAAGTTATACAGATATCATGAGCTGGGCATGGTGGCACACACCTGTAATCCCAGTGGCTCAGAAGGCTGAGACAGGAGGATCAAGAGTTCAAGGCCAGCCTCAGCCACTTGGCAAGGCTTTAAGCATCTCTGTCTCAAAATAAAAAGGTGTGGGGATGTGGTTCAGTGGTAGAGCACCCCTGGGTTCAATCCCCACTACCAAAAAAAAAAAAAAAAAATCATGAGAAGCTGTCACCTCCTATTAGAGAATGAACATCAGATTATCTGGTAATAAACTGGTGCGGTGACACATGCCAGTAATCCCAGCAGTTTGGGAGGCTGAGGCAGGAAGATTGCCTCAGCAACAGCAATGCACTAAGCAATTCAGTGAGACCCTGTCTCTAAATAAAATACAAAATAAGGCTGGGGTGTGGCTCAGCAGTTGAGTGCCCTTAAATTCAATCTCTGGTACCCCCCAAAAAAGAATATCTGATAATAGAATCAGCAGTGGTACAGTCTTTGGACCTAAGAGATCCACAGAATTCTCTCATGCACTTAAATGTATAATGCAAGTGAGGGAACCTTCATTTTGAAATCATGTGTCATAGGTCACTGTGTTTATACACACTTAGGTAGCTAGAGGTGATTGGTATCAGTTAACATGAACTTTACTGGTTTTCTGCTTAACCCCTCTTACATTGGCTTTCACAGCTGGCTGTCTTCATGTGGCTGATGACCTATGTTGGTGCCGTTTTTAATGGAATCACCCTTCTGATTCTTGGTAAGGTGGCAAGGAAAATGTCCATGCTCCTTGAAGTGATTAGTGAGGATAAATAAAGAGGATGTCCAGCAGGGCTCTACTTGTTCCACGTGGTCCCATCTCAGTAGCCAGAGACTATGAACTAGATACTGGAGGAACTTGTGATCACAAGTTTGTTAAATGGTCCCATTTATAATGATATTTCAAAATAGCTGGAAGTAAAGAAGAGTTATCTAGATTTGGTTTAAAAATGGGGATCTTATTTATAGTATAGCCATTTTTTTAATTTGGAAATTGTTATCTGTAGGACAAAGAAAGCAACCTATATACCTGAGAGAGGCTTGTGGTTTTTTACACTTCTCTACTTTTATTTTGTAATGGTTCTTAATTGGGAGCTCTGGCCAGGATCTGTCCTTTTGAGGAAAGTGTGTTACCCTATATTTCCTGAGGAAATGGATGCAGTTGCTTGTGTCTTGATACTTTGTGACTATCTCATGCACACCTACACTTGCCCTGTCCTGTGATTCTTTCAGCGGAGCTGCTCGTCTTCAGCGTCCCAATTGTCTATGAGAAGTACAAGGTAGGCATTTATTCCAAATCAGTGTGCTGGTTGATAAATGACTGCTTTTAGTTGATTTTAAAGTCAAATTTGTGTTCAAATTGGTCACGGTGTTTTCCTCCAGTGAGAGAAACTAGATGTCTAGAAGAGATGTGGGTGGGAAAGAGACTTACTTGTTACACCTTGTGTAAACGTTTCGAGGTTTTATTGCATAGATGCATTATCTCTTCAAAAAGTTGAAAAAATGCTTAATGAATAAAAACTGAATGTAAAAGGAAGCAGTTTCTTTTATTTGGGGGGGGGGGGGTTAGCTGTAGGCTCTTCAGGGTGGTGCAAGCAGATGTTTACATAGTAGAATGCTCCAGTAAAGGAAGTACCAAGTAATGCTTACCTTTGCAAAAGCTTTCACTTTCACACAACTTGGCATAATTTGAAATCTGAAACATTAATCTATGTGTTACTACAGCTGAGTCTTCTTTCTTTCCTTAAAGACCCAGATTGATCACTATGTTGGCATCGTCCGGGATCAAACCAAGTCAATTGTTGAAAAGTAAGTACATTTGGAAACACACTTCATCATGAGATGTGTTTTTTCCCCTGGTTATTTTTAGTCGTTGTCTAAAATGCCCATGTCAAAGATAGCCATTTTCGTCCTGAAAAAAAAAAAAATATCATTTTGTTTATTGGGGGTCGGGGGCAAGGTAGAACACTTGCCCTGGGTTCAAAATCTAGTACCACCAAGTTTAGGGGGTTTTTTGTTTGTTTTTGTGGTACTGGAGATAGAACCCAAGGTCACTCTGCCACTCAGCTACACCCCCAGCCCTTTTTATTTTTATTTTTTTAATTTTGAGACTGGGTCTTGCCAAGTTGTCCAGGCTGGCCTCGAATTTGCAAACCTCTTGCCTCTGCCTCCGAGTAGCTGGGGCTATAAGCATACATCATCATACCCAGCTGAGCTAACTGTTTTCTGTGATTACCAAATCCCTCTTTTCTTTTTTAAGTAATACCTAAATCAAGTAATAAAATATTGTAGTGCTGGGGATGGAACCTAGGACTCGCCTATATTAAGGAGCTGCTTTTTTATTTTCAGTTATTCATAACAAATATTATGAAACCAATGATTTGAAGTAAAATGTTAACATTATTCCATACTTTCTTCAGTTTTTCTCTTTTTAACTTTTTATTGGTATATCATGAATCATACATACACTATAATAGTGAGATTCAATATGCCTCATTCATCCGTCCAAATAATTTGATCAGTCTCATTCCCCAGAGCCTTCCCTTCATCTCCCCTCCTCCCTTCCCTTCTTCAGGTGTTCTTTTAGAAAGAAGTACCACAGATTCCCTGTGTGCTACTTCCATACCCGAGATTTTAGTGCTTTCTCCAGGTTTGTCAAGAAAAAGCTGAGTAGGCTAGAGATGTATGTAGCTCAGTGATAGAGCACTTGCCTAGCATGAGCAAGTCCTGGGTTCCATCCCCAGCACTATAAAAAATAAAATAAAGAAGAAACTGAGTATATCCAGTAGGTCTGGTTTGATGCCAGAATCTTCACCTGATTTTTTGATTTTTTTTTAAACTGGGAATTGAACCCAAGGGTACTTTGCCGCTGAGCTACATCAGACAGACAGCACAAATATATATATATATATATATATAGTGGCTATTTACCCTAGTTATTTGTGAAAGGTGATTATAGCTAGGCTTTAAAGCTAACGTCTTCAGTGCCAGTATGAGCTATGAGCTTGAATTGGGTTGCCAGCTGTGTTTGTGGTATTTGTGGAGAGTAGCCTTGACATTACTGAGAGTTTTGTTTTTTCTTTGTGATACTGATGATAGAGCCCATTGGCACTTTACTACTGATACACCCTCAGCCCTTTTTATTTTTTACTTTGAGACAGAGTCTCCCTTAGTTGCCAAGACTGTCCCTGAGCGTTATGGGATTATAGGCTTGCACCATTGCACCAGGCTTTCTGATTGAATAGCCCCTTTGCTAGAATAAAAGGCAGCTTCTGGTATCCTGTGGAGGGGCTAGGAAATGTTGCCATCCCATAGGCCTGAGATCCAGGATACTATGACCCATATCTGTTTTACATGTCTCCTTCACCCTGACTTCTAGGTCCTTTGTGGCACTGGTGGGTTCTGTACCTCACAGAGCCAGAGAAATGGGCCTTTTTTAAGTAATATCTTGTGAGTTTAAGTAATACACTGCGAGTTTAGAACATAGTCATCAGGCATCTTGCCTGGGTCCCTCCATTCTTCTCTGGAACCCTCAGTGAAAGACCCAGATTCCTGGCAGAGAAAGAGGATCAGGCATGGCAGCAGGGGAAGAGGGATGATCTTTGTGGACCCCTCAGGCTCATCCCAGGCAGAGAACAGGACAGCTTGGAACCCCTGCCTCTCTTCACCATATCCCTGTGAAAATGGGAGAATGTTTATAGGTTGCTCTAGCAAGTCCAGGACTGTCTTCTACTATCACTGTAAAAATGTAAACCCAGACAAATGCTTATGTTTTTTTTTTTTTTTTTCTTCTTTCCCCCCGCCCTGAACAGGATCCAAGCAAAACTCCCTGGAATCGCCAAAAAAAAGGCAGAATAAACACATGGAAACCAGAAATGCAACAGTTACTAAAACACCACTTAATAGTTATAATGATGTTACTTGTACCATGGAGGACATGCTCAGTGTCAGCTTGAGCCTGCATTCCAAGCTTATTTTTATTTTAATTTGGTATTTTCTCCCCTCCTTTCCCTTTACCCTCAGTATCAAGCACAAGAAACAGTGGACTGAACAAAAAGAACTGATATCTTAGAACCCGAAAGAATCAAATTAATAGGATAAATTATACCTTAGTGGTGGTGGAGCTTTTTACCTGTAGCATGAAAAGGGGAAAGATTAGAGGTAAAGAGAAAGTGAATGGTATTCAGTTTTCAAGGACTAGTTTTACACAACTCCCATTATAGTTTTGCCCTTATTTTTAAGTTAAGAAATAATGATTAACTTATGAAGAAATGGTTTGGGGACAGGAGGGGGATGCCTTCCTTGGGTTGTTTGCAGCTCACCAATCCCATCCTCCTGCCCCACACTGTGAGCAGCTACTCTTAATATTCCTCTTCTTGACTTAATGATATAACTTCCAGCTCTGAGTAACTTATAGGTAGTAGTGATAATTCCTGTCTCCAGAATGCCATCTGAGAAATAAGAGTAGAAACAGAAAAGGGTGGGAAAGGGTGTGGCAGGGGCACAGCAATGGCCACCTCCCTCTGCCACTCACCCACAGGGAAGGAAGGGCTCCACCAGCTGGGAGCATGGTGTCCACATCATCTCTTGGATGCCAGTTCTGGGAGTTAATTTGAGAACTCATTCCTGAATGTGCTTTCCCCTCTTTCCTGCCCACCCACCTCACCTCAAGTTTAATAAATATGGTTGTACTTTTATTATTATGAAATAAATGTCTGTACCTGCTGTACACTGCTGTAAACTTGTTAGAGAAAAATAATCTGCATGTGGGCTCCCTAGTTATTGAGTTATTGTAATCCTGTCTCAGTCCGTGGAGGGGGAACAGTCTCAAAAGATGGAACTACCGAAAAAGAAAAACGTTTTTCTTTATCTACCACCACCACCACCACCACCACTGCTTTCTCCTCACATGCTGTTGCTTTAATGTGTGCTCATCAGTTTAGTGTAAGGACCAAAGCCAAGCTGGCTTGAGGGGAGATCTTGTGTGTCTGTGGCTAAGAGACTGCACGCCAGTGTGGGGTCGCGCATTTTGTGGTTCACGTGGAGTCTATCTGCTTTGAGGGTGCTTTCCTTTTTCAGATACACAAAATGCTCAGCCCCTGTACCATGGCCCATGATGCTCCTTTGGAGAGTGCTTTCTGTGAACTTTTAAGTTAAGATGACCAGACAGAGCCAGAGTGTATTGATGGGCTTTCTGCAGTTGGAGACAACAGAGCAGTGCACAGGCACAGCAGGTGGAGGGTGATTGGGAATCATTGATTCCTGTTTGAGACAAAGTTTCTTCCTCCCTTTTCCACATGGAGACTCAAGTCAGTGTGAAAGCAGTCATTAAGTTCCTTAAGCTTGTAGCTCCTACATAGTCCTGCCCTTCCAAGAGGCAGCAAGCTGTAAGGGCTACAATATTTGTTGGTCCCAAAGTACTGCAGCTCTGCAGGAAGCACTGGGAGGATTTTTTTTTTTTAAATTGGGAATTTAGATGAGTAAAAGGAACTCTTCCCATACTCCCTTTTCTTATTTTCTTGCCCCCTTTCTTTTTGAAATTTTTAACATTTTCTGTCATATTAAGAAACTCCCTCTCCATCACTATTCCTTACCCTCCCAGGAAGTCATTGCACCGATGGACTTTCAGGCTTCCCCTCCAAAGGACCTCTTTCTGCACTGGAAGCCCCACACCTGGTTCTTTTCTTTTGTTGTTGCTGTGTTAATGATAATGGGAGAGATGTTTGTGCCATGCAGAATTTTTTTTTTTTTTTTTTAAGGAAAACATAGACAAAAAAAGTACTAATGAAACTGTGTGCGTGTCTGTGTGTGCAACATAAAAATACAGTAGCACCCAAGGAGCTTGAATCTTGGTTCCTGTAAAACTGCAAATTGATGTGGTATTAATTTAAAAATAAAGAACACAATGACTGGTGGTGTTCTGCTAACTTTATTCTTTATACTTATAAACAGGGCTTCCTTCCACTTCCCCCCTCCTCACTCCGCTTTGAGGATTTTAAAAAACAATTTATATGAATTCCTAAATTGCAGAATTTCCATAATGTAAAAAGCACAGTTGTGCATTTGGTTTCTGAGAAAATCAGACACCCTCTAAGAGGTGAGCTTAGGAGAAAGATGAGCTGGAGGTATGGCTTAGTGGTAGAGCACTTTTCTGGCATGCATGACGCCCTGGGTTCAATCACCCCAGCCACACTTTAAAGAAAAAAAAAAAAAAAAAAAGGATGCAAGGGGGCTGCTGGCCCAGAGGAACACACCAGCCTGGAAGGGTTCCCCACTTGCAATGTGAAGCAGCCACAGAAGGCCACACTAAGCACCAAAATCAAGAATCAGTCACCTCTTTGTAAAACAACTTGTTTCTCAAGTTGCTCTTCCCAAAACTAAGGCTGCTGTGACTCACGCTGGATTTTAAAAATTTATTCAACATATCTCTTAAAAAACTTAGGCTGAAGTATTTTTTTTAAATGACTGAAGCAAACAACTTCACAAATACGCATACAAATGTTCAAATAATGTCACTAAGTAACATGGTATATAAATATGTATTCAGAGTAACATTTACATATTGGCCATAATAGCAAGGATACCATTAACCAAAAAAGAAAAAAAAAATGAAATTGTTCATGTCAGAATCCCAAGGCAAGGAGGCACCCAAGGAATGAGGGCAACTCTGAGGCCATAGCTCCAGTCACAGTAGGAATCACTACAGCGGCACTTCCCAGATCACATTTGGGCCCCCAAAATTTATACCTCTAGCAAGGTCCTAAGATGATGATGCAGATCTGGGGCCACACTTAGAAAGCCACTCAGTCACTTTTGTTCTAAGGCCTCTTCTGTGAAGGGGGAAACCAATACCTAACCTGTTTTCTGACTTGGCTTACCTGAGCGTCAACAGTGAGCTCAGGTGATTATAACCAGTTGTCCTGATTTGCCTGTTTTTGAATGGCAGTGTGGAAAAAGTGATAGAATACTCCTTCTGGATTTGAAACCAACATGCATGAAGTAATGAATGGCAATGCCCAGGCTGGTGCCACAGCTTATCTGTTCTCAAGATTTTAATACTGTCTCAAAAACCCTGGAGGGCCAAACTCAGTGGAAATTCACTTTTCAGCCAACTGACAGCCCATCCCCAAATTCCAAAACAATGGAAGAACACAAAGCCAGAGCCTTGCCCTGCAGAGTAGACCTTTGGCCAGGGGTGAAGGGCCCATCTTGTGTTCTGATCCCAAAGCTTCAAAGCAGCCTCTGCCTCCCAGCTGAGGCCTGCAGCAGCAGGAGCTGCCCCTCATTCCAAGAGCTTAGCATCCTCAAGAAGTGCAGTTCTCTGCCAACCTCAGGAATCATAAGTGCACTGTGACAGCCTGCAGTGCCCCAAACATGCCACCCCCCTTGCAGGCATAATGGGTAAAGAAATTCTAATAATTTACCAGAGATTGGGAGGCAGCGTGCTATGATGAAAAGAACACTGAATTGGGAGTTGGGATTTTTTTTTTTTTTTCCTAGTTCTTGTCCTGTTTCTACCTTAGCTGTGTGAAAAGTTGTTTCTGGTATTAAGAATTTTGCCTGCGTGAAGGGGGAGAGATGGTACTAAGTTATCTCCACAGAGTCCCTTCCAACTCCAGCAAAACTGTATAGAATGCTATAAAATTCGTGGTATAAAAACCCAACTCCCAATTAGAAAGTCAAGGAACTTGGCCTGAGGCACTTGAACCTTGGGTTCTGGCCTGGGGCGGGTAAGGAGAAAGAGCTTTCTCTGCCTTCTGCTTTCTCAAGACAGCCCGCCCTTGCCCCCCAGGGCCACACCCTTGCAGACCCCACCCACAAGCTCCACCCCTTGGCTTCCCCACCCTGACTTTAAGCCAGCGGAGAGCGCTGTCCCTGCAGGGGCATCCCTTTGTGGAAAGCCAATGCTGGGGCCGGAGAAAGAGGCCGAGACTACAGGAATGTATGGGATATTTAGTCCTCCCATCCCCGCCGCTGTCCTAGCTCCTTCTTCCTTTAGGTCCTTCCCCCACTACCTCACAGCTTATCTCTGATACACGCATAATAAATAAGACATTTGCACATTAGGGTGATTGGGTCAGCTCTGTCTCCGTCCCGCCCCCTTTCATATAAAAGCATTAAATACAGTTCCAAAATAAAATACAAAGAGCAAAAAGGGGCCTGATCTCAGGGCCACCTGTTCTCCACGGGAGAATGAGTCTACACATCCCTCTCTCGGACCTGCCTGGGAGATCGCGGGGCCCCTTCCCCACCCACAGGGCCTGGCCCTGCCTCCGGAAGAGAGGCCGAGGCCCGGCCCCAGGCCCTGGGAGCGAAGAACGGGTAGCGAGTCCACTGAGGACAAAGGGGCAAAGGGAGGAGGCGGGAATATAGGCCAACTGCCGGGACCGCCAGTGCCCCGGGCTCGAATGGACCTGGCGCTAGACCAAAAAACGCCAGATTCAGTTTAGGGGTAAACGGAGGCCCTCAGGGCTGGAGAGGAGCAAAGGAAAAAAGTGCTAATCCCTTTACACGAAGCCAGTACGAGCGGGAGGGAGTGGCAGAGGGCGGGGCCACCAGGGGCAGGGTCTCTCTGAGCCTGCCCCCGAGGCTGGCGCAGCTGGCAGGGCCCAGGCTCAGGGCGGGTCGCCCCGCCCGTCCGTGGTCCCACGCGCCCTCCCCATCCCGGAGGCTCCCAGCCCTGGGTCCGCCCCCAGACTAAGGCCCCCGTCCGTGGCCAGGGCCTCCGAGAGGCCAAGAATACCAATTAGGACAAGGCAGTCAGCAGTCCCCGAGACGGGAGCTGTGCCTGCTGGCGTGCAAGGCCGCAGAGAACTGGGCCCCCGGCCAGGACAAGGGGCCGGCGCGCTCCTCCTGCCCTCCCCGAGGCCCCTCCCGAGGCCTTAATACTGACTGATGACGCCCCCATCCCAGCCTGGCAAAGGGGCGCCTCGCCGGGTGCTGCCCGACACCGGCTGGGGCTAGCGGCGCTCGGTGCTAACACTTCAGAGACCGCTTTGGCTTCATAGAAAGCGGAGCGCTGCGCAAAGGGCCGGAGCACCGGGACCGGGTGCGCTTCCCCCAGCGCCCGACTAGCTCCGACACCCAAGTAGCAACAAGCAGTAGAGTCGGCGCCACCCAATCTCCGCCCGGCCCGGCCAGCGGGGGGGCGCGACAGCAGTAGGGCGTGGGAAGCTCTAGCACTAGATACGAGGGCCTCCCAGCCCGGGCCCGGCCGAGCACAGGGCGACCCAGCGAGTCCGCTACGCCCGGCACACGGCACCCGGCTTGAGGTCCGTGCCGCCGTCACGCGGTGCAGGGGCGGGTGGCCCGAAGCCCTCGTGGCCATAGCAGCGCAGCGCCGCCTCCTCGTAGGCCTCCAGGATGGTCTGGCGCTCCTCCGGTGTGAAGTCCATGGAGAAGGGGTGCACCTGCAGGATGTGCCGCTTGATGGTGCTCACCTTGAGCGTGGCCAGCGCGCCCCCGCACACCATGCACACCAGGCCGCGCCGGCTGCCGTCGTAATCCATCAGGTATTCGCCCCGCCAGCGCGGCTGGTAGTTCCGCCGCTGTTCCCGGCTGCGGGGCGGCGGCGGCGGCGGGGGAGGGGGCGGCGGCGGCAGTGGCAGCGGCGGGAAGGCCAGTCCTCCGGGTTCCTGCCCGTCCTCTTCGTCCTCCTCTTCCTCGGCGGGCCGCTCCAAAGCAGCCCCAGGGGAGAGTGGGACTTCGCCTGGAGAAGGACAAAGGGCTGCATTGGAGTTGCTGGCAGACAGCAGGACAGGTCCCACATCTCAGCACACATTCTCCTCTTTTGTCCCTCGATCCCAGCCTCCCTTCAGCCTTCTACTCTCACTCTTCAAGCAGCCACGCTAGGCCCAGCCCTCTCCCTGCCTGCCCGGTCCCTACCCGCGCTCTCTGCCGGCACTCCTGGCCACCTGCTCTGGCCCTCCACCGGCTCACCCCACCACTCCTCCTCTGGCTCCGCCTCCTCCGCCCTTCCCCCTTCCCGGACTGCGGCAGTACTGGGGCCGGTGGAGCTGGGGGGCGACTCCGAGCAGGGCAGCCCCAGGGCCAGAAGGTGGGCGGCCTTCTCGCTCCATTCCTTGACAGGCCCGGTGAGGCACGTGGAGCCCGGGTGGCGCTGGCGGATGTGCCGCTTGATGGTGCTCATCTTGAGCGAGGCCAGCGCGCCCCCGCACACCATGCACACCAGGCCGCGCCGGCCGCCGTCCAGCTCCATGAGGTACTCCAGTCGCCAGCGCTCTTGGTAGTGAGGGCGGTGGTCGCCGCCCCGCAGCGACTGCCCGGGAACCCCCTCCCTCTCCGCCTCTCCCTCGCTCTCGCCCTCCTGTGTGGGCCCGGGCCTCTCAGGGACCCTGCCAGCCTCTTCCTTTACGTCTGGGGGACTGAGATCCTGAGAGGAGGGGGCTCCAGCAGCAGGGGCCGAGTCCCGGCTCTTTCTGGTCAGGTCCTGGGGAACGAGGTCCTCGTCTGTTGGGGAAGGGTTGAGGGAGAGGGGCTCAGCCTGCTGACGTTGTTGTCCTTACCCACGCGGGGTGGGGGGGTATCTATCCTTGGTCCTCACCCCAGCCCCAAGCTAGAGGCCCCAGGGAGAGGGGGGGAGAGAAAGAGAGAGAGGGAGGGAGGGAGGAAGAGAGAGAGAGAGGGAGGGGGAGGGGGGGAAGGGGGACAGAGGTGGGTAAGGGGGGAGAGGCAGAGAGAGAGAGAGAGTGAGAGAGAAGGAGAGAGGGAGGGTGAGAAAGAGGGCACAGGAGAGTCCACCAGTGCAAGTGCAGGGATGGG
The DNA here is from genome assembly GCF_047511675.1 of Marmota flaviventris. Taxonomy (NCBI): domain Eukaryota; kingdom Metazoa; phylum Chordata; class Mammalia; order Rodentia; family Sciuridae; genus Marmota; species Marmota flaviventris. The sequence continues at coordinate 8,640,700 of NC_092506.1, read as the reverse complement.
ATGAGTAGGCGGGGCCTTTGGCCTTTGGCCGGGAGTACCTGCCTCTCAGTTTTAGCCACAGACCCCACCTTGCAGCACTAAAGAGGGGGGAGTCTCAGCCTCGGGGCAACCTCGCACCTGGTGGGGGCTGGGTGAGCTCAGACAGCGCCCCAGGCTGGCCACCCCAAGCCTGCAGCAGGGCACTGCGCTGAGGGCCGCTGAGCCCCAGAGAGCTGGGGTGCACTTCCAACACATGGGCACGGATGTCATCCAGGTGCAGGCTGGGCAATGTCCGGCCACACGCCATGCACACCAGCCGGTTCCCCCGCGGGTCATAGTCCATGAGACATTCAGCCCGGAACCAGCTCTGCAAGGACTCCTTCAGCCTTCTCTCCAGGCGCTGGGACCCCAGTCCCCTGCTGCCCCCAGCCCTTCTGGAGGCTGAGAGGCACCGGCGTCGGGATGCCACTGGGCCCCCTTGCACCCGACGCCGACGCAGGGAGCCCCCACCAGCTGAGGCTTTGCCTGAAAGGGTTGGAGGGAAGCAACTGAGATGCTGGCCCTCTAGGGAGCCCCCCACCACAGCCAGGCCTTCCACAGCCTCTTGCTCACTGAACTGTGACTCAAGTGCCACATCTAACCTCTGCCTCTGCCATCCTCTCCCCTCACATCTTAGCTTCATCTCCCTAATCCTCCTGCACAAGCTAGCTAAGTCCAACCAGCCTTCCCAGACCCAGATTCCAGCCCCTTCCCTGGGCTCCACTGTCAGCTTTTCTAGCACCCTTCTGTTCCCTCACCTACCCTAACCCTCCCTGCCTGTTCCCACCAACTTCTAACTCCTCTAAAACCACAGAATGTCAAAGGTGTTAGAGAGGTTGGAGACTCTCATCAACTGTCCTCTCTCACTACTGGACAATAAGGGCAATAAACAGGCCTTACCCAGAGAAGGAGCAGTGACCTGTCCCAAAAAATCAGCTAGTGGACAGAGCAGCTGCCCTGACTTGGTCCCAACATACCTAGGTCCCTGCCTCTCCATGTCCGGCATTACCTGAGCCCTTGGGTGGGCAAGCCTGGAGGCTAGCCCCCTCTTCCTCCTCTTCATCTTCCTCCTCCTCCTCTTCCTCAGCCCCCTGGGCCCCTAGGCCCTCAGCCTCACCACAGGCCCCCAGCCCCAGGTGGGCATCCCAGCTGTTGCTGATGACTTCCTTCTCACGGGGACTCCAATGCAGAGAGTAGGGGTGTTTCTGGCGGATGTGCCGCTTGATGGTGCTGAGCTTGAGGGTGGCCAGGGAGCTGCCACACACCATGCACACCATGCCATGCCGAGCAGGGTTGAAGTCCATCAGGTACTCCAGCCGCCAGTGGTCGTGGTAGTAGCGCCGGTGGTCACGGCCAGGGATGCGGCTCTTTCCAGGCCTCGAGGCCCTGGCCTCACAATGGTCTGAGTATTTCCTGCCCGAAGATGCTGGTCCCCTGGCCCTGGAGGAGGGCAGGGGGGTACTCCCCCAGGACCCCAAGGTACCCCCTTCCAGCTGAAGATCTTGTCCTGAAGAAGAGAAAAGGAAGATAGATTTCAATCTCCAGTTTCCAGGAAAAGAACCAGAGCTTTAATTTCAGAGCCTGAGAAGGGGGTGGGGTGTTTCACGGAAGGGAAGGGACAGCAATAGCAATGAAAGGAACGTGGGAGAACCAGGGTGTCAAAACACCCTAACACAGGGCAAGGACCCTGTGAGAGAGGCTCGAGAACAAAAGGATGCTGGGCACCCTGTGAGCCAGCTGTGACTTTTTAAAGATAAGTGAGGGCCAAGGACACACCAGCTCTGTATAGCACCCTTTTGGAGGAAAGTGTAGGGATAAAGCCAGGACAGCAGCAGCTGGAGCGGTTACAGCCAGCATGGAGAAGGCAGTGGGGTGAGAGGAACAAAGGGGGCATCTGTCTACATCCAGGCCTGCACAAGGACCCACCCACCTGGGGCCCCAGCCAGGAGGGCCCCACCCAAAGGTCTCCTTTTTTCCAATAATGCCTCAAAAACTGCCTCCTGAGAGTCCCATGTAGGTATAGACTATGCCTTTGTCAGTTCCCTAAATACAGATTCCCCTACAGGAGAGATCCCCAACACAAAGCTGTCAACACCTCCACAAAAAGGAGTTTCTTGGACCTGGACTCCCCCCCCCCCAGTCTGAGAGAGCCAATGACCCTGAAAGGGGATGGCAGCAAGGCCACCAGAGTGGCTACCAAAGACACTGCATCAGGGAGCAGCCACCACCCACTAGAACCCATTAAGTCTTTCTGGAGATTTATTTTTTGCTCTGGCAGGGAGCTGGCCACTGCCCAGCAATAAGAAGGGAGGGCACTGGAGGGGATGGGGGGTTAACCCAGTGGTGTTCCCTTTGTGAAACAGGCACCCAGAGCAGTCCCCACCCTCCCTACAGTTATGACCCTCTTTTATTTAGAAAACGGTCTCCTGGCCACATAAAGTAAATGGACAGGTTCTGGTCATTCTCCCATTGGAGAATCCCAGGATCCAGCAAACAAAAGACAGGCTCAGAGAGGACTCCTGTCACACTGTAGAGGGTTTTGTTTGTTTTAGTTTGCACTTTTAAAAAGTAGATTCATAGAAAAAAACCACTAGGTTCAAGTCCTAGCTTCATTGATAACTTGCTCTGTGACCTCTAGTAGGTCATGTCCGCTCTCTGGGCCTTTGCCCTCTTTGTCTGCAAAGATACTGGATGGCTAGCTGGTCTTTTAGCATCCTTCCAGCGCTGGAGCCATGATAGTCTAAGGCAGACTGGCCCTTTAAGAGTCAAAAAAAAAAAAAAGAGGAGGAGCTGAGATTCTTTAAAAACAAAAGGGGATGGGGAGTTTTGGGGAGGGGAGCTCAGAGATTAGGGCAGAGTCTCCCAGGTCGGGACTGCACCCTCACAGGTCCTTAGGCGCAGCTAGGAATTGACAACAGTTTTCTCTGAGAGCCAAGAGGACGGGCTGGTCCCACTACAGCTGACAAATTGGGGTTGAGGGAAATTCTGAAAAAGGAAGAGACAAGGCGGGGACAGAAGAGGGTGTCTGCCTTTGTGGGCGAACCCATCCCTTATTTAAAAGCTGCCCGCGGTGGGGGAAGGTGGTGGTGGGCCCCGGGCGCAAGCCATTCTCTTTGCCAGGGAGAACGTAGGAAAGAGAGTTCCTGCCTCGAACCAGGCCACATGAAGCGAGAGGCAGGCGGACTGGAAACCGTGGAGTTCGGTGCTCTGCTACTCTAGGGAAGGAGGGGAAAAAATCCAGAAGGGACACGGGGTGTGGGCGGTCTTTTAAGAGACAGCTGGATAAGAAAGACCACCTGGGAGTCTGAAAGAGAAAGGGGCGGGGACCGCGGGTCCAACCCCAGAGAGCCCCGCGGCGCTGGCCCCGCGGGGCCCCTCCGCCTGGCCCCCAAGGCGGGTCGCCGCGGGGCCCTTTAAGGAGGAAGGGATCCGCCCGAGCCCCGCGGGCCGACCCCGGGCGCTGGGCGGAGGGCTCTCCCGCTGGCCCTGCAACTTCGATCCGCGCCCGCCAGGTGGCGCCCCCGGCCGGCCTGCCCGCGTCCCCCCCTTTGTTCGCCGGCGGAGAGGGGCCCGGAGCCCGGAGCCGAAGCCCTCCCTTCCCCCACGCCGGGGCCCCCGCCTGGGCCGCCGGCCCCAGCTCTTACCGCCGTCGTCCTCCTCGGGCTGCGCGCCGCCGCTCGATCCGGTGGGCGGCAGCCGTCGGCCCCGTGCCGAGGCCACTGCTGGCCCGGGGCCGCCCCTGCCGCCGCCGCTCCGGCTCCGGTGGTCCCCGCCGGGCTCCATGCGCTGCGCTGCAGAGCGGGGCCCCGGGGCGGCGGGGCGCGGGGCCGCGGGGCCGAAGGCGGCCCGCGCGGGGCGCTCGGTGCGCGAGGCCCCGGGGCGCGGGGCGCATGCACGGGGCGGCCGGCCGCACGGACGGCTGGCTGCTCGCTCGGCGGCGCGGGCTGGACCGGGGTGGGGATTCCTGTCTGGGGCCCCTGGGGCTCCTTTAAGGGCTCCTGGGTAAATTTAAAGGGGCCGCGCGCTATTTCCTCCTGCCAGCTCGCGGGGGGCTGGGGGGGAAAGGCAGGAGGGGGCGAGTCCGCAGCCGGCGGCCCCTCCGGACGCTAAAAGCACGGACCTCGCCGCCCTCGCGGGCCCGCGCCGCCACCTCCGGGGCTCCGGTCACGACTCCCGAAGGGTCACCGAGGTGGTGAGGGGCGCCCGCGTCCGCTGCGACGCGCTTCCACTCAGGCTCGGCTCGCAGCCACCGCCCCCTCGGGGCATGTCAGCGCTGGGCTCTCCGCGGCGGCGCAGGCAGGGGACCGCCCGGTGGAGCGGCCGAGGTCCCTGCCAGGGGCTGCCTCCTCCCACGCGACCTCGGCGCGGGCCCCAGAGCGGACGCGACTGGCAGGGGCCCCAGATGGCTGAGGCCCCGCCGAGAGGGTGGAGCCGCGGGGGCGGCCGCGCCCCCTCCCGCGGGAGCCGCCGGGGAGCGCTGGGAGCTCCGGCTTCTCCAGGGGAGGGGCGGACGGGCGAGGCTCCTCGGGAGCTGGTCAGGGGTGAGGGCGGTGGCCGCGGAGGCGCAGGCGGGGGAGCGGGGTGTACCGTACACCCGCCGAGAGCCCGCGGCGCCGGGGCCGGCCCTGAGGAGCCGAGGTGGCCCCGGGATGGAGGCCGGGAAGAGGGCGGGCGCGGCGGTGACTCAGGCTCCTAGCCCCACAGGCCCGGGGGTGCCGTAGGAGACCCTTGGTGCAGCCCCAGACCTCCTGCCCGGCCTTAGGGGGCAAAGAATGCTAACCGCGGTCAGGGTGTCGGGCACCTGGGCACGCGCGTCAACACGATTGCGAAGCGCTGGGACAGACCCTGGCCGCGTGTCCCGGGGGCGCCTCCAGGTCCCCAGCTCCCGGGAAACCGAGAGAAGGGACCCCGCGAGGCAGCCACGCGGGGTCGCGGCAGCCTGGGGCCCTCCTGCGAGGACCTGCTGGAGAAGCAGGTGCTTGCTTTGCCTGTGGTTGGTCTCCCACAACAAAGGCGATTCCTGGAGATCCAAATTACAGGTTGCGGGAGGCCATGCAGGGTCTTATTATCTAGAGATGAGTTTTCTGCGGGAAGTCCTGCGGGCAGGGACCCGGCAATCCGTTATAGAAGTCATTGACAGATTCCTTCTCTCATTTAGCACCTACTATGTGCCCGCATGCTTTTAGACTCTGGACACAGCACTGACCAAGACGGCGAAAACTACTACTGTCTGTGACTTAGCACCCCTGGCTTATAAAATGGAAACAATTCCAGCCCCTTGGGAGCCTTGGAAAATATTAAATTACCCGGAACACAGGAAACACCCACCCCCGCTCACCGCCGCAAGTGTATACGACCAAGGGACCGGAACTAAGATTTCTTAATTGTCTCCCAGGACTCTGTCCCAGTCCCAGATACCCCATCTCTCCTTCAGGCCCAATGATGACCTGAGAGACTTAACGTTGGGGAAACTGAGTCTGTCTCACATCTCTGCTGTCACTCAGGATGGGGCTGCCCTTTTTTCCACCCGCTTGGGGCAGGGCCCCTGGTGCTCATGGGGTGCCAGGTTGGGTCATGAGGTGGAGGGTTGCCTGGCCCCGGGATTCAAAGAGAAAATAAAAAGGGACCTGCCCTTCGTGAGCTTCTGAGTACGGCTTTGAAAAGAAAAAAAAATGCGGCGGGAGGGGTGGGTAGGGGAGTGGGGTGTGGTCAGCCCCTGGGGATGTAACTCTGGGAGAGCACTTGCCTGGCACCCTCCAAACCTTAAGTTAGATTCCCAGTTCACAAAAAAGAGCAGGGAGGGGCGGGGGTGACGCTAATGCGGCCTAATGACCTAAAGTGAAAGAAGTCTGTTCCTCTCGGGCTAAGGGGCTTCTTGATTTATTTCACTTTAGTTTCTAATTACAAAGGCTACACGTTCAGGTGCAGCCACGGTGAGACTGAGATGCATTTCTATCTGTCCTTCCTGTACTCTCTGTGTATAAAGAGGGTGATTTTGTTTGTTACACAAATCAAGGTCTCAAAGCCACCTGGAGCCATTTTTAACAACCTCTGGCCCTTCCCCATCACCCACATCCTGCAAGCCTCAGGAAAGGCTCCAAGCTCCAGTTTCCAAGCGTTCCACCGGCAAACTCATGAAGCTGGAGCTTGGCTGCTCAGACGAAGACAGGAGACTCAGAGAGGAGAAGCTCACTCAAGATGGTCTGCTGATTTCATTGATTTGGAAAGCATTGCCTGAGCCAATCCAAAGTGCCTAGCCCTGGGCTAGGTGGAAAGGTTTAAAAATACTTGGGTAGCATGTACAAGGTGCCAGATTCAACTCCCAGCACCGCCAAAAAATAAAAATAACAATGCAGGGGGATCCATCCCCCTTTCCTAAGAGTTCTCAATTCACTGTGGGAAGGGGAACCAAAGACAACTGTAATCCAGGACCACATTATGATTTTCTTTCTTTTTAATTTTTCTTTCCTACACTAGAAATTGAACCCAGGGGTGCTCTACCACTAAGCAAGACAGAGTCTGGCTAATTTGCTGAGGCTGGTCCTGAACTTATGATCCTCCTGCCTCAGCCTCCCCAGTGGCTGGGATTACAGGTGTGTACCCAACCACATTATTTTTATGGGCCATAGATACTTTTACCTTTGTGGACATCTTCTATTAAAGAGAATTTTTAAATGTTTCAGTAAATTTTTTCATGTGAAAAGAAATGTTAACATACTTGGACCCTTGCAAAGTTGTTGTTTTTTTTGTTTTTTTTTTTCCTTCTGATTTGAAATCTTTTCAGAAGCCCCGAAAAGTATGGTGGGCTCAGGCACAGTACCCCTGGTGCCAGTTGGGCAGTCAGCGTTGACTGTAGCACAGGGTGAGGTGTCAAGGGAGAGGGAAGGCAAGGAAGAGTTACCCAACCAGGGAAGACTTGCCAGAAGGAGAAAGGGAGCCAGGGCCTTGCTGGCAGAGGCCAGGGGAGCTCCAGTGGAGCAGGGCTTCCAGTGGGAGAGACAGAGGAAGAAAGGGAATTTAGGAACTAAGCCTTAGGTGGCAACTTGAGAGTTTGAGTCTGTTCAGAAGTCACTGGGGTGTGCCTGAAGGCATGCCTGATCTTCTAGGAGGCAGCCCTGAGGACACTGTGGCTGCCTTTAGGGCAGGCCATGCCAGCCCCCAAGGACCTGCACCAAGTGCAGCAGGGCCAATGGAGAAGAGTAAAAAGCATAAGCAGACCACCACTCATCATGGTGCAGTCACCGCACACAGGGGGAAGGTACCAGAGGAGGATGAGATGCCAGTGGTATCCCAGCTGAGCCAAGCAGCCTAGCAGGAGGAAAAGACACCTCTTCTCATTAAGGAGCAATTTGTTAGCCAAGATATGTACCTGTAAGCTGGTTACACCCAGTGGGGGTCCTTTTGCCTAGATTCTAACAAAGCCCCTCTTGCAAGTTAACATGGTCCTATTTTGAGCCTTTAACAAGGTAAATCACTGGCACGGTGGCACATGCCTGTAATGCTACTTAGGAGTCTGAGGCAGGAGGATCACAAGTTCAAGGCTAGTCTCAGCAATTTAGCAAGCCCCTGTCTCAAAATAAAGAGGGCTGGGGATGTGGCGATTACTTAGAGGTAAAACACTGACCTACCATGTGTAAGGCCCTAGGTTCAATCCACAGCACAGGAAACTAACAAAGGCAGCATCTGCAGGACATGGTGCCTGACAGAATGGAATGAGTGAAAGGTCACGCTAGTTCCCAAGTATCTGGGCTGAGAAGAAAAGGTCCAGATCGGATTTGAGGTGGAATGAGGTCACAACCTGGAAACTTTGGCTCCTGTATTAAACCCAGACCCAGTGTTTATACCTCGCCTCTTCCCTTCCATTCTGTGACTCAGATACTTAGCCCACTGGCTGGTATCTCTAACCAGCAAGACTCTTGGCTCCCTATGTCCACTGGTCTCAGCCTGCAAGGGCCAGAGGCCCCTATGGTGGTGGGAGACAGCTTCCTCCTACTTCTCAGTGATTCCTTGGGTAATCCCAGAGAAAGAAAAAAAGGGCCTTCTGATGGCTGACATGGAGGAACTGTGGATACTGGGCCCAAAGGAAGCTTCTAAGGAGGTAAATACATTAACATCGCATGACCCAAATTTCCCACAAATTCTGGATTCAACTTTTCAATATGTCTCAGAACTATAAAATACTAGTAGGCTTTTGACATCTCCAGTGGGCATGACTGAATTCTTTCAAACAAAGATCAATTGCTCATATAGCCTATAAATGTCAAAGGGACCCCCCCTGCCCCGTGCTGGGAATGAAACCCAGGACCTCAGGCACGGTAAGCAGGTAGACACCAAGCTTCATCCCCAGAATTTTTTATTTTTTGAGACAGGGTCTGGCTAAATTACTGAGATAGGCTTCAGACCCGTGATCCTCCTCATCAACCTCCTGAGTAGCTGAGATTATAAGTGTGAGCCACCGTGCCTTGGCTCAAAGGAAGTCTCTACATAGATTGTAAATTAAATCATCCCTTGTCAAATTCCAAAGAAAGTCTAAACCTAAAGATGATTTCCAGGTGTAAGCCAAACTTCCAAGTTTCTATATGTGCATTGCAGGGAGAGGGAGTAGAATGTTAGCCTCAGATACTTAAATTTGAGAATAAAGCGATAAATAAAATTATCTTTTAGAAACAAGAAAACTGGCAAACTGTTTCCTCACATTGATCTATGTGACAGCCCAAAAGAACAGTTACAGATGAGAGAGGAAAGCAACTTATCCAAAACGCAGTTGATGATTGGTAAGAGAAGACATAACCCTGAGCCTGTCTCCAAATCCCTGACGCTTAAAAACACTTTTTTAAAAAAAAATTATTGACTATTTCAAGCATCCAGAAAAAAGGCCTATTATACACACACACACACACACACTCATACCTCTCAGCTTTAACAAATCTAAACATTTTGACATAACATCTTTTTAAGAAGTAAATTGTCACAGAGGCTTGCAGCTAAGCATGCCTTCCTGCCTGTTCTCCATCCTCCCTCCCCAGGTTAACCCTTCCCAAAGCTGGTGCTTGTCATTGCCATATAGGTTCAGACACTTTTGCCACTCCCAAGTCCAGAAGCAATAAACATCACCTTGGGAAGGTGGAGTACTGGGGATTGAACCCAGGACCCTTTATCACTGAGCTACCTCCTGAGCCCATTTTTTTATTTTGAGACAGGGTCTTGCTGAATTACTGAAGGTCTCCCTAGATTGCTGAGCCTGGCCTTGAATTTGAGATCCTTCTGCCTCAGCCACCTGAGCCCCCTGGGATGGCACGTGTGCACCCTGCCCACCACAGCTACCTTTCACTTGCAGGTAGCCTTCAGGAAGTTCCTCTAAATGACAGCAGCCTTCCAGTATCAAGTTCTCTGTAGTCAAGGGTTCACCCAATGCTCAAAGGGGTCAGCAGCGCAAGGGACGTGAAGAAACCATGTCCTAAGACACTGGGACATTCCTGTCCTCTTTGGGGTTCTGATGCCTTTGTAGCTGCTAGGGAATCTGAATCATCCCCACCGCGTGCCCTTGCGGAAGCCCAACTCCTACCCTCACAGTTTTCCCACTGACAGCACTTCCGGAGCTGTCACCTCTCCTAGCACATCACATCGGCCTCCTCCCCCAGGCCTGGCCAGGCTCCAGTCCTGTCCCCTGCCATCTGCAATCCTTTTCCCACACAGCAGTTAAATCCTTCCCCCCCCCCCCTTTCTCTCTCTCTCTCCTTCTTTCTTTTCTTTTTCTCTTGCAGTGTGGGAGATAGAACCCAGGGCCTCCAGCATACTACACAAGTGCTCTGCCTCTGAGCTACATCCCCCTTTCTAGAAAGTTCTTTCCAGAGCAACCAGACGTCGCTTGGGAATCCTCTTTGCCCAACTTTGGCCTTGAGCCTCACCCCCCCCACACAACACTCCAGCCCCTCACAGGGAAGCAGCTTTGTCCACCTGCTTCCTCAGTTCCTGGCTCAGAGATAGGAATGTGGGGAATACTGAAAAAATAAAAAGGACTGGGAATGTGGCTCAGGGGTAAAGGGCCCCTGAGCTCCATCTCCAGTACCAAAAGGAAAGAAGAAAGAAATGCAAAGCAAACATTCCCAGTAACCAGCCCATACCTGAGTCCCAGCCCTTCACCCGCGCCCTTGACCCCTGCCCTGGCCTGCGAACAGGAACACCAGGGCAAGGTGCAAGTGCTGGAAAACTAACAAACTGTGTGCTGCGCCCTGGCTCCACCTCTAGGGCAGCCCCAGCAACTGTCCCCGCCAACTGGCTGCTGCCGCTGCCCTGGGATGGCCACTTTCTCCCTGCCTCCGCTCTCCTAAATAAACTTTTGTCTTCATCTCTGGAATGTACTGAACTTCGTTGTGGTCACAGACACCAAGGATCCCCCTTGTCCTGAGGGAGGTCTCCTGACTGGGAATTCCTTGAACCTCTCTCTGATGACACTTCCAGCCTCTTTGTCCTTTAAGTCTCTGTTAGGCAATTCACAATCTGGGGAAAGAAAGAAAGAAAGAGAGAGAGAGAGAGAGAGAGAGGGAGGGAGGGAGGGAGAGAGAGAGAGGTAATTGCTTTATTATTATTTCAAAATAATCTACTCATATGTTAATTTGTTTTTTGTTCTCCTTTCTCGGTGGGAGACCTAGGTCATATTTTGAAAGCCTGGGTCAATAGAAGCAAGGTAGGATCTTCAGTAGGACAAGATCTCAGGATCTCAGCTTCTCAGGGTCTTGGAGTTAAGGGTGACCAACAGGACTCCAGGGGAAGTGGGAGGGGATCCAGAGGATGCCTCCTAGAACTTGAGAGCCTCAGGAAGGACCCTCTGAGCTGGACTCAGACTACAGTTTGCTGAGCTTTGAGGTGTAACAGTGGGTCTGGGTGGGCAGGAAAAGACTCCCCTGAGAAAACCAGGGTAATGGAGAGATCCCAGGGCAGGGCAGGAGTGAGTCATGGGAGTATAGGTGGGTAAGATCCTGCCAGGCATACCAGCCTGTGCAAGGGCCCTGTGGTGGAAGGAAACAATCACATAGAAAGAAGTCTGATGCCAGGCATGGTGGTGCACGACTGTAATCCCTGCAACCCAGGAGGCTGAAGCAGCCTCAGGAATTTAGTGAGACCCTGTAGCAAAATGAAATATAAAAATGGGGCCGGACGCAGTGGCACACATCTATAACTCCAGCAGCTCAGGAGGCTGAAGCAGGAGGATCACCAGCCTCAGCAAAAGCGAGGTGCTAAGCAACTCCATGAGACCCTGTCTCTAAATAAAATACAAAATAGGGCTGGGGAGGTGGCTCAGTGGTCAAGTGCCCCTGAGTTCAATCCCCAGTACCAAAAATAAATAAAAAAATAAAAATGGGCTGGGGATGTGGCTGAGTTAGGTATCCCTGGGTTCCGTCCCCAGTACCAAAAAAAAAGAAAAAAGGAAGCTGAGGTGTGGGTTGAGGCAGCCCGAGAGGCTTCATGAAGGATTTTGATCTATTTAAGAGCAAAGAGGGTCACTGAAGGGTTTGTGTGTGTTGGCGGTGGGGGTGGGGGGGTGGGCAGGGGGACATTATCAGACAACTGTGGCAATGCAGAGCAGCGGCAGGAAGACTGGACGGAAGGCTGTCTTGTACCAGGAGAGAGGCAGGAGCTGCCAACAGGACAGGACAGGGGTGAGGATGGAAATGCAGAAGGGAATCCAATTCCAGGAAGGAAGCCGGACAGAGTAGGGGGACGGACTGGGGAGGGACAGGGAGGCTCCCAGGATGACCCTGAAGCTTCCAGTTTGCAAGCGAGGAGAGAGAAGGTGCTGCCCACTGAACTGTGCTTCAGAAGGACGGGGGCAACAGGAGGACAGGGGCCCATGGCGTGGACTCCACTCCTGTCCTGGGCCCCGGCCAACCAGACTAAAGATCAAAATGGATTTTTGAGTCACAGCAAACTATGTTGTTCTGTGACCTTGAAGAAACCCAGAGAGACAAGAGCCAATTTCCCAAAAGGGTGGGTTTCAATCGGCATTCTTACTAAACAAAGCAAGACCTAACCTGCCATTAGTCAGTTGGGTTCCTATGGTTCTGCCTCCCCTCCCCACTTTACAAGGGAAGTAGCTTCGAAATGACCAATCTACGTTTGCCATTTTGTTTCTGTGGCCCTCCAACCTTTTCATCCATAATACCAAACTCTGTTCGCGGGAGTTCTCATCCTATTATGAAATGTTTCCTGATTCTAGGATAGAAAATAAAGCCATTTAAGATCTTTCTACTGAAGCTGGGTGCGAGACAAATGCCTGTAATCTCAGCAGATCCAGAGGCTGGGGCTGGAGGATCTCAAGTTCAAGCCCAACCTGGGCGATTTAGCAAAAGCCTATCTAAAAACAAAAAATAAAAAGAGCTGGGGATGTGACTCAGTGAGTGCCCAAGGGTCCCATCCCCAATGCCACAATTTAAAAAAAGAAAGAAAGAAAGAAAAAAAAAGGAAGAAAAATTCTTCAACTGAATTTGTTGAAATTTTGTCTTTTGACAGGGGAAAGGGTCACAGTGTAATGCCAGATTCGTGGGACCCCAATAGACCTCCAGGAGCCAAATCCGATGCAATCACCCACGAGTCTCTATTGCAGGCTCGAGCCTGGACTCACAACCGTTCCTGACGCAGCAGTCCCAGGGAGTGAGTTCCTGCCCTTTGTTCAGTGAGATTTTATAGGTTTTTGGGGGGGTACTCTATGGGTCACAACATCACACAGCAAATCATTCCATAACGAGGGAAAGTCAAACAACAACTCTTAACATTGATTAGCACATTCACTGGCGGGAACAAGTTGGGTAGGGGTGATTGGCTAGTACAGAGGGGATTCCTTTGAACTGATTGGTTTAGGCCACCCTGTCTCTTGCTGATTGGGGGTTGCTAGGGGGTTGCTATGGGTCTTCACCCAGCCTAACTGAGTCAGGGACACCTGGCGCAGCAGATCTTCCTGTTATTTGCAGATAAACAACTCAGCAGGGTGGGTATGTGCTTAGGAGCGCTCTGTGGGTTTTTCCCAGGACAAGACGCCCCCGTCCTTAGGACAGGCCTTGAGGTAGAAGCTGGTTTCCCAAAAATGGAGTCACATCAGTTTCTCAGCAGGTGGAAGTTTATCTGTTACATTTGGGAACACTTAACAAGGCACAGAGGTAAATCTTTTTTTTTTTGGTACCAGGGATTGAACACTCAGGGGCACTCAACCACTGAGCCACATCCCCATCCCCATTTTGTATTTTATTTAGAGACAGGGTCTCACTGAGTTGCTTAGCACCTTGCCATTGCTGAGGCTGACTTTGTGATCCTCCTGTCTTAGCCTCCCCAGCCACTGGGATTACAGATGTGTGCCACCACACCAGGCTCAGAGGTCAAACCAGAGGTTAAATCTGAAGGCAGATGTTCCCGTGGGAAGTCCAGAATGGAGACTCCAAAGGTTGCTCGGACTCTTCTGCTCAGTGCTGCCATTTTTAGCCCCCTAGCTTTTTGCTGCTGTGCTTGCCTCCTGATCAAAACCTATTCCCCACAGCCCCCAACGTCATGTGCTCAGACCAGCGTTCCAAGGAGGAAAGGTACAAGGACCAAAGGTCTCTTTCTCCAGGGGCTCCACTTTCTTACCAGAGAAGCAGAGTCTTCTTACCAGAAAGTCCCAGCAAACTTTCCTCTCATTTACCAGAAAGGTTGCAGGGCCATCCCAGGCCATAAAGAAAACTGGGAGCGTTGGTATCCGCCATTTGACAACAAGAAAAGCAATTATCACTGGTAATTCAGATTAAGCACAATGAATGGCCTGGGGCTGAGAGGGGGGTGTGTATTCCTAAACCGAGGGCCTCCACCTTCTCTCTGACCAAATGGGGATCTCTGGGCGGTGATAAAGGAGCAGAGGAAGGGCTGGTGGGTGTCAATGAGTGGGTGTAGAGGGGGCACTATCACGTGGGCAGCCCACACCCACGCTTACTTGTGGAGATGGCACCTCCATTTTTCCTTCTGGAATGATCCCTCCCCTCACACTCAAAGTATTTGGGGTTTAGACAATTTTATCCCCCACACCGAGGAGTCAGGAAATGACCCAGGTACAAGGGTGGGGTTGCCAGATAACACACACGGTGCATACTTGGGAATATTTATTTATTTATTTATTTGTTCTCATTTGTTATACATGACAACAGAATGCATTTCAATTCATAGTACACATATGGAGCACAATTTTTTGTGTCTCTGGTCATACACAAAGTAGAGTCACACCATTCGTGTCTTCATACATGTACTTGGGGCAATGATGTCCATCTCATTCCACCATCTTTCCTATTCCACTGCCCCCTCCCTTCCCCTCCCTCCCCTTTGCCCTATCTAGAGTTCCTCCATTCCCCACCATGCTCCCCTCACATCCCCATTATGGATCAGCATCCTCAAATCAGAGAAAACATTCAGCATTTGTTTTTTTGTGATTAGCTTACTTAACTTTGCATGATATTCTCCAACTCCATCCATTTACCTGCAGATACCATAATTGTATTCTCTTTTATTGCTGAGTAACATTCCATTGTGTATATATACCACAGTTTCTTTATCCATTCATCTTCTAAAGGGCATCTAGGTTGGTTCCACAGTTTAGCTATTGTGAATTGTGCTGCTATAAACATTGATGAGGCTGTGTCCCTGTAGTTTGCTGTCTTTAAGTCCTTGGGGTATAGACTGAGGAGAGAGATAGCTGGGTTAAATGGGGGTTCCATTCCAAGTTCTCCAAGGAATCTCCATACTGCTTTCCACATTAGTTGCCCCAATTTGCAATCCATGCTTGTGAATATTGATCCTAAAAATGTATTCATTGTCTGAAATTCAAATGTAACTCAGTGTCCTATATTTTTATATGCTAAATCTGGCATCAAGATCAGGCCTACCCATAACATAACAATGTTAGCCAAACCCAGGTCCAGAAGCTAATCCACTGATAAACCAGTGTCCGAGTGGGGAGGAGGCTTATTCAGAGGCCCTGGAATGGAGAAGTGGGGGCTCTGCTCTCAGATCAGCCTCTGTACTCTGGGGGCAGACACAGGTAGAAAGAATGAGGGGTGGGGGCAGGATGACAAACGGAAGGATGTCCCATCTGAATTCTGGGAACAGGCAGAGACTTGGCTCAGGTGTCACCACTTACTGCTCCCTTGTTTCTGGTCATGGCGGCTGGTGGTGTCTTTAGCCTTGAAGTGGGAGGAGAGAGGCTGAGCACTCTAGAGGGAGTAAACCTGTATTACAGTTCTGGACTGTTTCACCGCGTCCACATGCAGTGCTGAGTAGAATGTGACCCAAGGTTAAGGCAGCAAAAGTGAGGGACACAATATGAAGACGGAGATGCCAGGCCTGTTCCTCCGGTTCCAGTCACCCACTGGGCATCTACAGCCCAAGTGAAGAGTCTGTGCTTTCAGCAAAAATGTCCTTCAAATTCCTGAAAAGTAACCTAGGCAACAATGATTATCAAAACCCACGTCAGAGGTGTTATCTAAGGCAAAGTTAGTGAGAGCATAATAACGTCTTGCCCAGCTGTGTGACCTCCAAAATTAGTGGGTTTTAAGTCAATGAAGAGCAAACAAAGCTGGAGGGTTTATTAAGGTTTTTACTGAGAACAGTTGAACACTGGATTACTGGGAAAGGTCCTGATGAATTCTAAGGCAGACTGTCCTGCTCCTGGCAGCTCCTCTGTCTCCCGGTCCAATTCTGTGCCCTTCTCTCCAGTCTTCCCACCTCTGCTCTCCTCTCTGTCCTCCTTTGGACATCTGCTGAAGCTCTCTGGAAAGAGTCTGTCTCATTCCACTGGAGTTGCAGACTGGCAGAGCACAGGACCAGTTGCTCAGGTGGCCCAGGACGATGATCTGGCCCCTCAGACACTCTTCCCCCAGTTACAACAATCAGATCATAGCTGGCCACATAACCCCAAACCAGGTCAACAAGTCTCGTTCACCATGCTGGGCACGGTGGCACACGCCTGTAATCCCAGCAGCTCCGGAGGCTGAGACAAGAGGATCACAAGTTCAAAACCAGCCTCAGCTACTTAATAAGGCCCTAAGCAACTGAGCAAGACTTTGTCTCAAAAAACAAAACAAACAAACAACAAAAAAAACAACATAAAAAGGGCTGGGGATGTGGCTCAGTGGTAAAGGACCCCTGGGTTCAATCCCTGGTACAAAAAAAAAAAAAAAAAGATTTGCTCACCCACTGATGATGGAATGTTGGGAAGACCTCTCAGTCTGCTGGAGGAATGTGAGCCGGAAGTGGCTGGTGCCAACAGCACCCCTGGAGAGGAGGACAGTCCACGGTGAAGGCAGCAGAAGCAGCCAGGGGCAGTGACCCTTGCCTGGCAATCCTAGCGACTCAGGAGGCAGAGGTGGGCAGAGCGCAAATTCAAGGTCAGCTTCAGAAACTTTTTAGTTAAGTGAGCCAAAAACTTTCCTTTGAGATTTAAACCAGTTTGAATTAGGGTTCTTTTGTTGTTGTTGTTGTTGTTGTTGTTGGTACTGAGTGTTGAACCCAGGGATGCTTTACCACTGAGCTACAACCACAGCTGTTTTTATTTCTTGAGACAGGGTCTCATTGAGTTTCCGAGGGTCTCCCTAAATTGTTGAGACTTGCCTGGAACTTGCCATCCTCCTGATTCAGCCTCCTAGGCCACTGGGGCCAGCTTTTCACTTACTCAACCATGATCCTCCCGGGTGCTGAAGGAAAACCTGGAGGTTCTCTTCCTCCCCGGCCTATAAACTGTGGGAGATTTTATTCTGCCTTTTAGAGCTTTTGAGCATAACTGTTGCCCCCTGCCCCAAATCTGGCCACTGTCTTCTGAGGCAAGCCCTCTCCCTCTAATGGGACTGCAAACACTGACTACCAGGAGACCACAGAGATCACTCTGCCTGGCTTGTGAAAGACCCTGGGTTCAATCCCAGTAGTGCAAAAACAAAAAGAAGAAGAAATAAGAGGGCTGGGGACATAGCTCAGTTAATGAAGTGCTTACCTTGCATGCACAAGGCCCTGGGTTCAATCCCCAGCACTGAAGAAGAAGGAGGAGGAGGAGGAGGAGGAGAAGGAAGAAGGAGAAGAAGAAGGAGGAGGAGGAGGAGGAGAAGGAAGAAGGAGAAGAAGAACAAAGAAGAAGAAGGAGGAGGAGGAGAAGGAAGAAGGAGAAGGAGAAGAAGAACAAAGAAGAAGAAGGAGGAGGAGGAGAAGGAAGAAGGAGAAGGAGAAGAAGAACAAAGAAGAAGAAGGAGGAGGAGAAGAAGAAGGAGGAGGAGGAGGAGGAGAAGGAAGAAGGAGAAGGAGAAGAAGAACAAAGTAGGAGGAGGAGGAAGAGGAGGAGGAGGAGGAGGAGGAGGAGAAAGAAGCAGAAGAACCAGGGACAGCATCTTCTCAACAATGTCATTTGACCCTAATTTGGGCCAGGCTTATAGTTAACCTACCCTTGGACTTTTTAGTTAAATGAGCTGATAACTTTTGAGAGAGACTCAGGAGGTTGAGGCAGGAAGATTTCGAGTTCAAAGCCAGCCTCATCAATTTAGTGAGGCCCTAAACAGCTTAGCAAGGCCCTATCTCAAAATTAAAAAAAAAAAGGCTGAGGATGTGTCTCAGTGGTTAAGTACCCCTGGGTTCAATCCCTCATACAAAAAAAAAAAAAAAAAAGTTCTAAAAAGAAGAATAAAATCTCCCAGAGTTTATAGGCTGAGGGTGGGGGGTTGGGGGGGAGAGGCCTTCCAAGCTCTCCTTCAAAACCCAGGAAGATCATGGTTGAGTGGCTGGAATGGAACAAAGGTGCCTAGAGATTGAGTAAAACTGAACTCATCCCAAATCCAGCTCAACTCCTCACTAAAAAATCACCAATTTCTCATCAACCTAAAAGAATAAAGGTAGAGCTGGGCGGGAGGATCATGAATGTAAAGCCAGCCTCAGGAAAAACGAGGCGCTAAGCAACTCAGCAAGACTGTCTCTAAATAAAACACAAAAAAGGGCTGGAGATGAGGGTCAGAGGATAAGTGTCCCTGGGTTCAATCCCCAGTACTCCCCCCACACACACAAAAAAAAAACTCCAGATAGATAGCAGGAATGTCCCCAGATACTTAGAGATCAAAAGATTAAATAACACAAGGCTGGAAAAAGAAATCTCAAGGGAAATTTAAAAATGTTTTGAAATAGGGTTTGTGATAGCGCTTAGTGGTACAGTACATGCGTAGTATGCATGAGGTCCTGGGTTAGATCCCTAGCACCCCAACAAAAATATTTGTGGAATACAGCAAAAGCACTATTTGGAAGAAATTTACAACCCTGCAAATTATATTAGAAAATAAAAAAGATCTGAAATCAGTAATAGAGGCTTCCAATATAGGAAACCAGAAAAAGAAGGTTAAATCTCAAGTTCCATACTTGAACAGTAATAATAAACGAGATACCGTGGTGCACACCTGTAATCTCAGTGGCTCAGGAGGCTGAGGCAGGAGGATCATGAGTTTAAAGTCAGCCTCAGCAAAAGCAAGGAGCTAAGCAACTCAGTGAGACCCTGTCTCTAAATAAAATACAAAATAGGGCTGGGGAGGTGACTCAGTGGTTGAGTGTCCCTGAGTTCAATCCCCAGTACACACTTATACCAAAGAAGAAGAAGAAAAGAAGAAGGAGAAGGAGAAGGAGAAGAAGAAGAAGAAGAAGAAAGAAGAAAAAGAAAAATTAGAAACGTAAAGAACTGAGAGTATAGCTCAGAACTAGAGCATTTGCCTAGCATGCGGAAGGCCTTGGGGTTCCATCCCAGCAAACCCCCCCACACACACATACACACACAGAGCAGGAATCAAGGAAAGTGAAAAAAGGAAATCAATAGAGAAAATCAGCTAGCTGGGCTTAGTGGCACACACCTGACACACCTGTAATCCCACTGACTAGGGAGACTGAGGCAGGAGAATCATAAATATGAGGTCAGCCTCAGCAATTTAGGGAGACCTTGTCTCATAATAAAAATAAATAAATAAATAAAGATCTGGATGTAGCTGTGTGGTAAAGCTCCCCTGAGTTCTATCCTTAGTGTGTGTCACACACACACACACACACACACACATAGAGATAGAGGGAGAAAATCAACTAAACTGAAAGCTGGTTCTCTGAAAAAGAAATAAAATCAAAAAGCCTCTAGCAAGACTAACTAAGAAAAATAGATGGTACACGGGGTGGGATTGTAGCATAATGGTAGAAAGCTTGCCTAGCAGGTGTGAGGCACTGGGTTCAATTCTCAGCACCACACATAAATAAATAAAATAAAGGTCAACAGACAAGTGAAAAAAATATTTAAAAAGAAGAAAAATAGAAAGTGCAAATTAAAAAATAAAAGAAAGTACAAATTATTATTATCAAAATGAAAGCAGGAACATAAGTACAAATTCCATGGACATTGAAAAGATAAGCCAAGGGCTGGGATTGTAGCTTAGTGGCAGAGTGCTTGCCTAGCAGGTGTGAGGCCCTGGGTTTGATCCTCAGCACCACATAAAAATAAATAAATAAAATAAAGGTATTGTGTCCAACTACACTAAAAAATAAATATTTAAAAAAAAAAAAGAAAAGATAATCCAAGAATAGTGTAAACAATAGCATGGACATGGATTTGCTGATCTAAATGAAATGAACCAATTCCTTCAAAAACACAATCAGCCAAAATTTGCAGAAAAATAAACAGATAATCTGAATAGGCTCTATCTACTAGAACTATTATCAATAATTAATAACCTCCCAAACTAGAAAGCAGCAGGCCCAGATGGTTTCACTGATAAATTCTACCAAACATTTAAGGAAAAAAAAATCAATTATCTCCAATTTCCTTTAGAGACCAGAAGTTGAAGTAGACTACCTAACTCATTTATGAGCCCAGCATTTCCCTAACACCCAAACTAGACATATACATTAAAAAAAAACACACACACAGATTAATACCTCTTGTGAGTACAGATTTTTAAAAAAATCCTCAAAAAATGTTAGTCAATTTAATCCAACAATGTAAGAAAACAGTCATATAGGCAGGCGCAGTGATGCACGCCTGTAATCCCAGCATTTTGGTAGGCTGAGGCAGGAGGATCATGAGTTCAAAGCCAGCCTCAGCAATGGCAAGGCTCTAAGCAACTCACTGAGACCCTGTCTCTAATAAAATACAAAAACTTGAGCTGGGGATATGGCTCATGGTTGAGTATCCCTGAGTTCAATTCCTGGTACCCCGCCCCCCCCCCAAAAAAAAAAGGAAAAACAACAGTCATATGCACCATAAGCAAGTAGAATTTACTCCAAATAATGCATAAGTGGTTCCACATTTGAAAATCAACTTATGTAATCCATCACATCAACAGACTGATGAAAAAAGTCATATGACCATATCAATAGATGCAGAAAAATCATTTGGCAAAGTCCAACACTTATAAATGATATTTTCCACAAAGCTCTCAGTAAACTAAAAGTAGAGAGGAGTTTCTTCAACATGGTAATGATGTTTTCAAAAAACCTGCAGCTTACATCCCACTTCATGGTGAGAAACTAGAAGTTTCCCCCACTAAAATCAGAAAGGAAGTAAGAATGTGCCTTCTTCCACCCTTTTTCAACATCATATTGGAAGTCCCAACTAATGTGATAAGAAAAGGAAATTAACGGTATGCTGAAAGATAAAACTTAGTTTGCCGACATTATCATCTATGTAGAAAGTCCAAAAGAATTTTGAAAAAAACCTTCCTAACTAATAGGAAAGTATAGCCAAAATGCAGGATACAAGTTTAGTAATCAAAAGTGTTTGCTGTCAGCCATGCTGGGTCACATCGGTGAGCCCAGCTACTTGGGAGGCAAAGGCAAGAGGATTAAAAGTTCATGGCCAGGGCTGGGGTTGTGGCTCAGTGGCAGAGCACTTGCCTAGCAGGTGTGAGGCACTGGGTTCGATCCTCAGCACCACATAATGAATAAATGAAATAAAGGTATTGTATCCAACCACAACTAAAAAATAAATATTTAAAAAAAAAAGAAAGAAAGAAAGCTCATGGCTAGCCTGAGCAACTTAGTGAGACCCTGCCTGTCTCACCATAAAAAATGAAAAGGGCTGGGGACATAGCTCAGTGGTAAAGTGCCTCTGGGTTCAATCCCCAGAATGGGGGCGGGAAATGCCAGTGGATTCCAAGTTGTCCAGTTCTTCTCTCTGGCTGTTGGCCTGTGGACCAACAGGGATACGTAGCCCAGCACAAAGACAGAGAGACAGTAGCCTCCCCTCCCCATATCTGCCCGCAATGTCCTTTCTGGTGTCCCCGCATCCTGGTACTTGGGTCTGCTCTAATGTACCGCTTCCCCTCTCTCTCAAAATGGCTCTGAAGCCTGATGAGGCCAATGAACAGCTAAGAATGAAAACCCTGGGTCTGGTTTAATGGACTTTGCCTGACACATCAGCCGGTGTGACTGCGCACAGCTGTGGCACAGCGGGCTGCTCCTGAAAGACAGGGTGGAGAGAAGTCCTCCCCAGGCAGCCCAGGAACAGAACACTTTGATTTTTTTTCCTCCAGAAAGAGAGACAGTCTGATGTACAGATCTAAGCTGACAGATGAAGAGTTGCTCAAGGGTTGGGTGGATGGGCAAGAATCTGGGGAAGGCCTGATGTGGTGGCATTCGCCTATAATCCCAGCAGCTCGGGAGGCTGAGGCAGGAGGATTCAAATCGAGCCTCAGCAACAGTGAGGCACTAAGCAACTCAGTGAGGCCCTGTCTCTGAATAAAATACAAAATAGGGCTGGGGATGTGGCTCAGTGGTCAAGTGCCCCTAAGTTCAATCCTCGGTACCCACCCCCCCCCCAAAAAAAAAGATCAATAAATATATAAAAGTGTATGCAACCTCATCCGTCATCAGAAATGCAAACCAAGGCACAATGAGATACCACTGCACACTCACCAGAAAGGCTTGGATAGAAAGGTCGGGCAAGAAAAAGTGTCAAAAAGGACGTGGCCAACTGGTGAAAATAATGCACGACTTTGGGGAAATGTTTAGAAGGAACTGCAGAACTAAATAAACCCATAGCGTGTGACCCCACAATTCCAATAATAGATACACGCTCAACAAAATAAGTATGTGGCGTGTCCACCAAAAGGCCTGTAAAAGAATGCTCAGGTCAGCCTTATTTTATTTCTTTTTTCTTTTCTTTCTTTTTTTTAGTTGTTGATGGACATAACAGCTTTATTTTATTTTAGTTATTTATTTTTATGTGCTGCTGGGGATCAAACCCAGGGCCTCCCACATGCTGGGCAAGTTCTCTACCACTGAGCCACAACCCCAGGTCCTAAGCAGGTATTTTACCCCTTGGCTCTTCCCCCCAGTTACAGCATCTTTTATTTTAATAGTTTTAGACGAAAGAAATATCAGTTTTGTTTCCACTGACAGTGGAGTAAATTTCCTATGTCTACAACATGGTATACTATGAAAAAAGAACAAAATATTACTATACACAATACCCTGAACTCTTTTCACACACATAAAGTTGTGAAAAAGAAGTCAGATGTAAAGAGAACATTTTATTATTATTTTATGTTATTATTTCCTATTCCATTAATATGACATTTAAAACAAAAGCCATCTATGGGAGATGGGAATAAATTTGTTTGTGTACAAATTGGGAGGGTGCACGGTAGCACCTTCTAGGTACTAGAGTTGTTCTGTATCCTTTTTTTTTTTTTTTTGATTTTTCATCTTTTGAGGGGTTTTATTGTGGGGGAGTGTTATTCTTTGGTACTAGGAATTAAACCCAGGTCTCGTGTGTGCTAAGCACACACTGTCACTGAGCTCAGTGACTTCAGTCTTGGAAATGTTCCACATCTTGATCAATGCTTCAATTACTCAGGTGCACAGATGTATATAGAGGTACCAGAAACATCATCTAGCTGTACACTTCAGATTGGTGTGACAGACACCACGGCCCACACCTATAATCCCAGCTACTCTGGAGATTTGTGCAATTCATCATATATATGTTTAGCTTTAAGTTAGAAAAAAATTGAACTAAATTAAAACTAAGCTGGGAGTGTGGCTCACACCTGTGAGCTTGGGAGGCTGAAGCAGGAAGGTGGGGCCAGTTCAAGGCCATCCCCAGCAACTTAATGAGAACTTGTCTCAAAACAAAAAAATAAAAAGGACTGGGGATGTGGATCTGTGGTTAAATGCCCCTGGGTTTCATACCCAGGGCCAAAAAATATATAAATATTAAAAACAAAACTATGATAAAATCACTTATAAAATGTAACTTTTTAAAATGTCATTTACAGGGCTGGGGATGTGGCTCAAGCGGTAGCGCGCTCGCCTGGCATGCATGCGGCCCGGGTTCGGGTTAGATCCTCAGCACCACATACAAACAAAGATGTTGTGTCCGCTGAAATTAAAATGTCATTTACAATAGTTTTTTTGTTTGTTTGTTTTTGAAACAGGGTCTTACTAAATTGCTGAGGGCCTCTCTAAATTGCTGAGGCTGGCCTTGAACTTGTGACCCCCTGCCTCAGCCTCCCAAGTCACTGAAATTATAGGCATGTTGCAACCATACCCAGCTACAATAGTTTTTATAGACTTTTAAGAATAAATCTAGGCTTGGAGGCATAACTCAATGGCAGAACACTTGCCTAGCAAAACCCTGGGTTCAATCCTCAGCATGGGAAAAAAAAAAATCTAACCCAAAAAACTACAGAGTCTTTATAGGGAAAATTCTTCAGTAAATGGAGAGACATACTATGTTCATGAATAGAAAGACAATAATGCAGAGAGATTAACTCTCCCCAAACTGATTCATAGATTTGATGCAATCTAAATAATTTCATTAAAAATTTTTCATGGAGGGGCTGGGGATGTGGCTCAAGCGGTAGCGTGCTCACCTTGCATGCGTGGGGCGCTGGGTTCAATCCTCAGCACCACATAAAAATAAAATAAAGATGTTGTGTCCGCTGAGAACTAAAAAATAAATATTGAAAAAATTCTCTGCCTCTCTGTCTCTTTCTCTCTCTTAAAAAAAAAATTTTTCATGGAACCTTTTACAATTATTCTAAGAATTTTATAAGAAAGTGTAAAGAACCAAAATAGGTCTGGGGATGTGACTCAGTGGTACAGCACTTGCCTGGCACGCATGAGACCCTGGGTTGGAACCCCAGCACCTACAACAACAACAACTAAACAACAACAAAATGATAGTGAAAACTCTTCTGAAAAGAGAAAAGCAGTGGAGAGGGAAATTGTCCAGCGAGGGATCAGAACTCATTATAAAGGAATAGTACTTAATTAAGTGAGGTACTGGGGCAGCGGCAGACAAGTCAAATAAAAGAGAATCAGGCTCTTTCTTTGTATGGCACTTTGATATATGGCAGACATGGTCTGTGTCATCCCTGGAAAAAGGAGTCATTGTTCAAAAAATGGGGATGGACAACCGAGTTGTCCTAATGGACAAAAATTTAAAGAATCTCTCCCTCATACCAAACAACAATAGCAATTCCACATGAATAAGGGTTTCAATTCTAAAATAAAACTTCAAAACTTAATAGAAAAGAGAGACGAATGTTTTAAACCCTTGGAGTAGAGAAAGTTCCTAAACAAAGTAGAAAAAGAAGTTTCCTCCTTTCTCCTTCATCCCTCCTTCCCCTTTGTCAGGACTGAGTTTTCCCAGACCCCAGAGGAGGGGTGGGCAGTGAGTTCCAGCCAACTGCAAGACTCCCACATCCTCGGAGAGCGGGAGATAAAGGACATGAGCAGCGCGTTAAGGGTGACGGGAGTGGGATTTCCCACTGTCGAGAGCCCAAACATGGAAGCAGGGAAGGGTGGAGTAAGCCTGTGGTGTTGGGGTGTTGGGTGTGATCATGATTCTCAATACATACAGACGTGGAACTCTCCTGCTTTGGGTACCAAAAAGTAAGAACGTGTGCACAGCGTGATAAGGAAATGTCAAAAAGACACACCACACCAGCTAACCTGAAGGGGTTCCGTTGGCCAAACCTAGGAAAATATGAGCATGAACATAAATAATGGTATTCCCGGTGCAGTGGTGCATGCCTGTAATCCCAGCTGCTCAGGAAGCTGACACAGGAGGATCGCAAGCTCAAAGCCAGCCTCAGCAATTTACTGAGGCCCTCAGCAATTTAGCAAGACCCTGTCTCAAAATGAAATTACAAAGGGCTAAGGATATGGCTCAGTGGTTAAGCACCCATGGTTTAAACCCACTGTACCTAATAAATAAATAAATAAATGATAATCGTTATGGATTGAAACCTTTTGTGTAAAACTAGAAATCCATAAATTCATATATCTAAAATAAATACAGGAGCTGGAGTTGGGGCTCAGAGGGAGAGCGCTCGCCTAGCATGTATGAGGCACTGGGTTCGATCCTCAGCACCACATAAATATAAAATAAAGATATTGCGTCCACCTATAACTAAAAAATAAATATTAAAAAAATAAGATGAAATAAATACATAAATGGGATGGGCTGGGGATATGGCTCATTCAGTAGAATGCCTGCTTCACATTCACAAGGCCGTGGGTTCAATCCCCAGAACCACAAAAAATACATACATACATACATACATAAATGGGGAGAATGGATATTTTTGCCTTATAGCAGAGACCTCAGAGTGGGCTGAGGGTGTAGCTCAGCAGTAGAGCTCATTCCCAGCCCGAAAAAAAAGTCTCAAATTTTCCCCCAGGAAGTACTTTATAACTATTTGTTAATTAATGAATATATAAAGCTATTAATTAGCTTTACAGCCACAAAACCTGGCAGATACTGTCTTAACTAAGATAATATCTTTTTTACCTCATAGTCAAAGACAAGCTGGGTGTGGTGGCAATGTCATTAATCCCAGCAACTCAGAGGCTGAGGCAAGAAGATCCACAAGTTCAAGACCAGCCTAGCAACACAGTCAGGCCCTAAGAAACTTAGCAAGACCCTGTCTCAAAAAAATAGAAAGGGCTGGGGATGTGGCTGAGAGTTAAAGTGCCCTTGGTTCAACCCCAGTACTGAGAAAGCAACAATACTAATAGCAAAGTTGCCCATCCAGCTGCAGCAATCTAGACAATGTGGTGTCGGCATAAGTACAGACAGTAGATCAATGGAATTGATCTGAAAGCCTAGAAATAAACTCACATATCTATAGTCCACAGATTTTTGTCAAGGTGCCAAGACCATTGAATAGGAAAACAATCATCTTTTCAACAAATGAACCTGAAACAACGGTTATTCACATACAAAATGATCAAGTTGGACCTTATCTCACACCATATGCAAAAATTAACTCAACTATATAAATGTCCTAAATATAAGAGCTTAAACTGTTGAATGCTTGGAAAAAAACATGGGTAAATTTTCATGGCCTTGCATTTGGCAATGATTTCTTAGATATGACACCAAAAATTCAAGCAACGAAAGGAAAAATAAAATGTAACTTTTTAAAATGTCATTTACAGGGCTGGGGATGTGGCTCAAGCGGTAGCGCGCTCGCCTGGCATGCGTGCGGCCCGGGTTCGATCCTCAGCACCCCATACAAACAAAGATGTTGTGTCAAATTAAACTTTGTCAAAATTAAGATCTTTTGTGCATCAAAGAACACTATCAAGAGAGTGAGGCAGGCACAGTGGCTCATGCCTGTAATCCCAGTGGCTCGAGAGGCAGAGGCAGGAGGATCGTGAGTTCAAAGCCAGCCTCAGCAATTTAGCAGTGAGATGCTAAGCAACTCAGTGAGACCCTGTCTCTAAATAAAATACAAAATAGGGCTGGGGATGTGACTCAGTGGTTGAGTGCCCCTGAGTTCAATCCCTGATACCAACGAAAGAGAGAGAGAGAGAGAACAAAAGACAACCCACAGAATAATAGGAAATATTTACAAATCACATATCTGACATGGGTCTTATATCCACAATGTTAACAAATTCTTACAACTCAACAACAAAAGGCAAACATTTAATTACAAAATAGGCAAAGGACATGATATGGTCAACGGGCACATGAAAAGATGCTTAGCATCATTATCCATTAGATAAGTGCAGATTAAAACCATAAGGAGATACCAGTTCATTCTTGGGAGGATGGACTTAATCACAAAAATGAAAACCAGAAAGGACCAGCGAGGGTGTGGAGAAATTGGAACCCTCTTACAGTGCTGCTAGGAATGTAAATGGTGCCGCTGCTGTGGAAAACAGTTTGGCAATTTCTCAACAAGTTAAGCACAGAATTATCAGAGCACTCAGCAATTCCACTCTTAGGTTCATACCCAAAAGAACTACCAGCAGGGCCAGGGTTATGGCTCAGTGGTAGAGCACTCGCCTAGCCTGCGTAAGGCACTGGGTTTGATCACCAGCAAGCACCACATAAAAATAAACAAATAAAATAAAGGTATTGTGTCCATCTACAACTAAAAAACTATTGTTTTAAAAATCTTTTTTAATATTTATTTTTTAATTTTAGGTGAACACAATTCGTTTATTTTTTATTTTTATGTGGTGCTGAGGCTCAAACCCAGTGCCTTGTGTATGCTACTAGGCAAGCACTCTACCACTGAGCCACAACCCCAGCCCCTAAAAAACATCTTAAAAAGAAAAAAAAAAAAAAAGAACTACAAGCAGGTGTTCAAACAAAAACTCATGCACAAATGTTTGTAGCAGTACTATTTAAAATAGCCAAATGATAGAAACAACCCAAATGCCCATCAACCGATAAATGGATAACCAAAATGTGGTATATTTATAAAGTGAAATATTATTCAGCCACAAAAATGAAGCACTGATATATACTTCAACATGGATGAACATTGAAAATATTATATGAAATGAAAGAAGCCAGATACAAAAGCCTGAATACTTATGATCTCATTTATATTAAATATTCAGAATAGGTACATCCATGGAGAAAAGGCAGATTAGGGGCTGGGGTTGCGGCTTCGTGGTAGAGCGTTTGCCTAGCACAGGTAAGGCCCTGGGTTCGATCCTCAGCCCACATAAAAGTAAATAAATACAGAAAATAAAGTTAAAAAAAAAAAAAAAGCAGATCAGTAGTTGCTAGGGGCTGGATCAAGGAGAACTGTGAATGCCTGATGGGTTGGGAAAATATTCTGGAACTAGAGGAGGTGATGGTTTCACAACATTGTGAATGTACTAAAAGCCACTGAACTCCACACTTTGAAATGGTTAAAATGATAGGTTTAATGTTATGTGTATTTTGGGGGGTGGATACTGGGGATTCAACCCAACAGTGCTTTACCTCTAAGCTATATCCTCAGCCCTTTTTCAATTATTATATTTTATTTTGAGACAGGGTCTTGCTAAGTCACTTAGGGCCTGACTAAACTGCTGAGGCTGGCCTCAAACCTGCGATCCTCCTGCCTCAGTCTCCCAAGTTGCTTTTGCTGTGATTACAGGGGAACTAGCAGACCCACAGCCTTTGTTCTTCCAACTGAGTTGAAGTTGGTGGGTCCACCACACTCTCCTTGATCTAGTCCTAGATGCATTCATCCGGGGCTTACTGAGCCATTAGGAAGTGAACATCAGTGCCCTTCCGTGGAAGCCCAAGATCCAGCTCTAGACAACAGGATGCAGGAAGGAACCCAGAAGCAAAGCTTCCTCCCATGCAAAGAGGTGGAGTCTTCCTTAGGAAAAGAGAAGCGGTCTCCTTAGAGACAAAGGAGGAAGTTCATGTCCACTCTCTGGGTGAACCTGTGAACCTGAGCAAGAGCCATAAGATGCCATCCTTGAGAAAACCATGCCATACTCTGCTTTTCTCTGGGCTACAAGGGAATGTCCAGGTGAGCTAGAATTCAAATCTCTTCTCCTTTAATAATTGCAATTCCTTCTGAAGATTTCTCTAATGCAGTATTTGCAAACATTGGTGTGCACAAGAGTCACCCATAAGACTTGTTACAACTACAGTTTCCTGGGCCAGGCTTGGTACTGTGTGCCTGCAGTCCCAGTACTCAGGAGGCTACAGTAGGAGGATCACTTGAGCCCACGAGTTCAAGACCAGCCTAGGCAAGGTAGCAAGACCCTGTCTCAAAATAAAAAAGGAGAGGGGCAGCTGAAGGTGTCACTCAGTAGTAAAGTACTTGCCTAGCATGCAGTAGGCCCTGGATTCGATTCCCAGCACAACAAAAACAAACAAATATTTTATTTACTTATTTATAAACTCTTATTTGTTTGTTTTTTTGGTACTAGGGATTGAACCAAGGAGTACATTACCACTAAACTATACCCCCAGCCCTTTTTATTTTTTATTTTGACACAGGGTCTTGCTAAGTTGATTAGAGCCTCACTAAATTACTGAGGCTGGCCTTAAACTTGCAATCCTCCTGCCTCAGCCTCCTGAGTTCCAGGGATTACAGGCATGTGCCACCATGCCCAACTAAATAAATAAATAAATAAATATTTATTTATTTATTTATTTTGGTGCTGGGGATTGAATTCAGGGACACTCAACCACATCCCCATCCCAATTTTGTATTTTATTTAGAGACAGGATCTCACTGAGTTGCTTAGCACCTTGCTAAATTGCTGAGGTTGGCTTTGAACCCGATATCCTCCTCTCTCAGCCTTCTGAGCCACTGGTACTACAGGTGTGCAGCACCGCACCCAGCTAAATAAATATTTTAAAGGACTGGGGCTGTGGCTCAGCAGTAGAGCATTCGCCTAGCGCATACAAAGCATTGGGTTCCATCCTCAGTATCACATAAAAATAAAATAAAGGTATTGTGTCCAAGTACAACTAAAAATAAATAAATAAATATGTATTTTAAATAAATAAAAATTACAGATTCCTCAGATCATACAGATAGCTGCTTGTACCTGTTCGGCATCCTTCACTCTTTATTGATAGTCTTTGAAAAAGCTAAGTGGGGGCAGAATACAGAAGCATTTATTCATTAACTCCCATCCCCACTGGTCAATGATGACCCCTTAGGAATTGATCTACCCACTTCTAGAACATATGTGTGTTCATGCTGTAAAAGTTGTACAAGAGGGGCTGGGGCTATAGCTCAGTTGGTAGAGTGCTTGCCTCGCATGCACAAGGCCCTGGGTTCCATCCCCAGCACCAAAAAAAAAAAAAAAAAAAAAGTTGTACAAGAGTCCCACGTTGAGGGGTTGAGGGTCAAAGAAGCCCTAGGACAGGAAGCAAGAGGTACAAGATGTGGGCCAGGTACATTCAGGTTGCACCTGTGCAGAATTAGCAAGGTGGCATAGAACTGGTTATGACAACAGTGGCTTGGAAAAGAGGTACGGTTTGCAACTGCTAGAAAAAAATATAGGGTCAACAATCTATTGGTCCTGGCACCAACTTCCTTAACAGGGGCCTAAAGCTCAAGAAATGAAGCCAAAAAATCATTAAGTGGGATACTATCCAATTAAAAAGCTCTGCACAGCAAAGGAGGCAATCAGGAGTGAAGGGCTGGAGATGTAGCGCAGTTGGCAGAGGGCTTGCCTCGAATGCACAAGGCCCTGGTGGGATCCCCAGCACCATACACACACAAAAAAAAAAAAAAAAAAAAAGAGAGAGAAAGAGAGAAGAGGGAGCTAAAAGAATGGGAGAAAATTTCTGCCAGCCATTCCATTGACAGGGATAAAATCCAGAATATATAAAGAACTAAAAAAAACTCAATGACAAAAACCAAAACAAAACAAATAGCCCAATTAATAAATGGGCAAAAAAACTAAACAGAAATTTCTCAAAAGAAGAAACAAATATCCAAAAGTGTATGAAAAAATTTTAGCATTTCTAGCAATTTATTTATTTATTTATTTTAATATTTATTATTTATTTAGTTTTCGGTGGACACAACATCTTTGTTTGTATGTGGTGCTGAGGATTGAACCCGGGCCGCACGCATGCCAGGCGAGCGCGCTACCACTTGAGCCACATCCCCAGCCCCATTTCTAGCAATTTATGTAAGTGAAAGTCAAAGCTACACTAAGATTTCATCTTAATCCAGATAGAAAGGCAATGATTAAGAATATGAATAATAGCCAGGCTCAGTGGCACACGACTGTAATCCCAGCGACTCAGGAGACTGAGGCAGGAGGATAACAAGTTCGAGACCAGCCTCAGCAACTTAGTGAGGACCTAAACAACTTAGTAAGAATCTGTCTCAAAATAAAAAATAAAAATGGCTGGTGGGGATGTGGCTCAGTGACTAAGCACCCTTGGGTTAGATCCCTGGTAGCAAATAAAATAGAAATTTAAAAAATCATACTACAGCCACTATAATGTTCATAGCAGCAAAATTCACAATATCCAAATTATGGAATGAACCCAGATGTCTGTCAATAGATAAAAGGATTAAGAAAATGTAGTATAGGGCTGTGGTTGAAGTTCAGGGGTAGATCGCTCGCCTAGCACATGCGAGGCCCTGGGTTCGATTCTCAACACCCTATAAAAATAAGTCAATAAAATAAAGGTATTGTGTCCATTTACAACTAAAAAAATGAAATATTTTTTTAAAAGAAAATGTAGTATATATACACATTGGAGCTTTACTCAGTTATGAAGAAGAATGAAATAATGTCATTTGCTGGTAAATGAATGGAAATGGAGAAAATCATGCTAAGTGAAATAAGTCAGACTCAGAAAATCAAGGGTTGAAACATTTTCTCTGTGTGTGGGAGCTAGAGCAAAATAAGGGAAAGAAGGTGGGAGGGGAAGGAATTAGGTGCATGAACATCCAGGGTAGTGCCACCGCGCCCAGCATTAGTGGGGATTTAAACCACCCAGTTTGTCTCCAGAGCTTTTTTTTTTTATATATATATTTTTTTTAGTTTTCGGTGGACACAACATCTTTATTTTATTTTTATGTGGTGCTGAGGATCAAACCCAGCGCCCCGCACATGCCAGGCGAGCGCGTTACCACTTGAGCCACATCCCCAGCCAGAGCTTGGGTTTTTAATCATTACTGGGCCTATAGCACAGTATTGGGAGGAATTTCCAGGTAGTGGTCACCGGGTTTAATGAGAAAAGTGCCATAAGTAATTAGAGATATCTGGCCTGAACAAGAAGGTTGGTATGTACAACAGAAGCTCAAGCTACCAAAAAAGAAAGAAAAAAAGGATAAATTAGACTGTATCAAAACTAAAAAAAAAAAAAAAAAAAAATCATTTTGGGCAGTGTTGGGGATCACTCAAGCTTGCTGAGCAAGTACTCTGCCCCCAGCTGTCTTTATAAGGAACTATTACCACTCAAGAATACAAACACTAATAACCTTTTTTTTTTTTTTTTTTTTTTTTTTTGGTACCAGGGATTGAACACAAGGGTGCTTAATTACTAAGCTATGTCTCCAGCCCTATTTAAAGACAGGGCCTCACTGAGTTACTTAGCATTTTGATTTTCCTGAGGCTGGCTTTGAACTCACAATCCTCCTGCCTCAGCCTCCTGAGCCACTGGGATTACAGGCATGTGCCACCTCACCGGCTAGCCCTTTTTATTTTTTATTTGCTATTCTTTTAATGTATATATTTTTAGTTGTAGATAGACAAGTATTTTGTTTTATTTATTTTGTTTATTTTTTTGTGGTGCCAGGGATTGAACCCAGGGCCTTATGCATGTGAGGCAAGCACTCTACTAACTGAAGTCTATCCCCAGCTCCTGTTTTCTTTGTTTTTATGTGGTGGTGAAGATGAAACCCAGGGCCTCACACATGCGAGACAAGTGCTCTATCACTGAGCTATGACCCCAGGCCTTATTTTTTATTTTGAGACAGTTCTCACTAGGTTGCTTATGGCCTCCCTAAATTGCTGAGGCTGACTTTGAACCTGTGATCCTCCTCCCTCAACCTCCCAAACCACTGGGATTACAGGTGTGTGCCCCAAGCCTGACAGAACCCCATTTTTTTAAGTGAGCAAAAGATTTTAATAGACATGTCTCCAAAGAAGATAGACAAGTGGCGAAAATTACATGAAAAGATGTTCAATGTCATTAGTTACTAGGGAAATGCAAATCAAAACCACACAATATACCTTTGTGTACCCACTGGGATGGCTATAATGTAAAAGATGGACAATCACAAGTGTTGGCAAGGACATGGAGAAATTGGATCCCTCTTGCAGTGCCAGTGGGCATGTATTACACAACAGCTGGGGGAAACCATTTGGCAGTTTCCCACTAAGTTGAGCAGAATTACCATATTACCCAGCAATTCCACTCCCAGGCATGTACCCAAAAGAACGGAAAACAGATGTTCAAACAAAAGCTGGCCCACAAATATACACAGGAGCTCTATTCACAACAGCCCAAAGGTGAAAGAAACGCAGATGTCCATCCCTGATGGAAAGAATTAAAATGTCACACACCTCCAGTCCTAGCAACTTGGGAGGTTGAGGTTGAGGCCAGCCTCCACAATTTAACAAGACCCTGTGTCAACATAGAAAATAAAAAGGGCTGGGGATGTAAGTCAGTTGTTTAGCACCCCTGGTTTTAATCTCTAGTATCCCTCTCTCTCTCTCTCTCTCTCTCTCACACACACACACACACACAAAATAAAATAAAATAAATAATAATAATTATAATAATACCTTATACACATACTATTGAATGTTATCCAGTGATAAAAAAGAAATGAAGGACTAAGATGTGTTAAAATATGCATGGGGGGCTGAGGTTGTGGCTCAGTGGTAGAGCACTCGCCTAGCAAGTGTGAGGTGCTGGGTTCGATCCTCAGCACCACATAAAAATAAATAATAAAATAAAGGTATATTTAAAAAAATAATAAAATAAAATATGCATGGACCTAGAAAATATTGTGGTACTTAAACAAGTCACAAAAAGCCAAATACTGTGTGACTCCATTTAACGACATGTGCAGAATATACACACTATAGAGACAGAAAATGGATTAAGTTGCTTAGGGACAGGGGACAGGGGAGAAGAGTGTTGAGGGACTGCCAAAGGGTATGAGCTTTCTTTCTTTCTTTTTTTTTTTTTTTTACATTTTATTAGTTTGATGGACCTTTATTGATTTATGTGTGGAGCTAAGAATTGAACCCAGGGCCTCTCACATGCTAGGCAAGCTCTCTACCACTGAGCCCCAGCCCCAGCCCCAGCCCCAGCCCCAGCCCCAGCCCCAGGGGTTTCTTTTAGAAGGGATGAAAATGTTTTATAATTAGACTGTAGTGATGATCTGGGACCCTGTGCTTATACTAAAATCAGGAATGTGCACACTTATGATTTAGATGCAATGTAAATTGTATTTCAATAAAGCTATTTTAAACATCTGAACGTCTCAAGTCTTTCAAATCCTGCACAAAACAGGAGGTGGTCCCCCTGCCCTATGCCCTCCTTATCTTCATAAAATTTAAAAATGAAATGAAAGCCTGGTGCAGTGGCACACTCCTATAAACTCAGCGGCTCCAGAGGCTGAGGCAGGAGGATCGCTTCAAAGCCAGCCTCAGCAATGGTGAGGCACTGAGCAACTCAGTGAGACCCTGTCTCTGAATAAAATACAAAATGGGGCTGGGGATGTGGCTTTGTGGTCGAGTGTCTCTGAGTTCAATCCCTGGTACAAAAGAAGAAGGAGGAGGAGGAGGAGGAGGAGGAGGAGAGGGAGGAGGGGGTGAGAGGGAGAGGGAGAGGGAGAGGGAGGGGGGAAGGGAGGGGAGGGGGAGGGGAGGTTGGAGGGGAGGGGGGAGGGGGAGGGGAGGTTGGAGGGGAGGGGGGAGGGGAGGTTGGAGGGGAGGGGGGAGGGGGAGGGGAGGTTGGAGGGGAGGGGGGGAGGGGAGGTTGGAGGGGAGGGGGGGAGGGGAGGGGAGGTTGGAGGGGATGGGGGAGGGAAAAAAGAAGCAAGGAAAGACTAGGGAGTTGGAGAGAGAATGCCATGTCTGGAGTATTAGGTGGCCTCTCCCTGTGGCAATGCTGTATAAGGAACAACCTTGAGACTCAGTTGTCTACAACAGCAAACATTTATTTCTTGCTCACAGTTCTGGATCACCTGGGGGCTCCACTGGACCAGGTAGGCTCCACTGGACTTGGCTTGAAGCTGAGTCAAGTTGGGTCTGCTTCAAGTAGAACTTGTTCCAGGACCCAGCCTGAAGAAGTGGCATCCCCAAGGGACATGTTCCTCTAGGGGTGGATAGAACAAGCAACAAGAATCAGAAACACACACACACACACACACACACACACACACACAAACTGTAGACCCTTAACAGGGACTTTGCTTTTTCTTGAGCTGACTTGCCATTGGTCAAGGCAAGTCACGTGGTCAAGTTCTAGGACCAGGGGAGGGGAAAGTATTCAGTGCCTGGAAGGCACTGACAAGTCTCAAGGTAATGGGACTGGACATGTAATCTAATTACAGAAATGGGTAGAAGAGTTGGACATAATAAGCCAATCTGCCCTTAGCCAGGGGCCAAATAGTTGCCATTCCTGTCCTATGAGACATTTGGGGCACAGGTCAGAAAGACTGATGTATTTTGTCTAATGTCTGCTGCATTAGGAACTTTTTTATTTTCTTAATGGAAATGATGTTTTAAAATCTGATTAAGGGGCAGGGGTGTAGCTCAGTGGTAGAGCATTTGCCTACCACATGTGAGGTCCTGGGTTGGATCCCTAGCACTACAAATAAATAAATAAAGTCTTATTATAAAAGTAAAATTACCAGCCCAGGTCCAGTTGTGCACATCTGTAATCCCAGCTACTCAGGAAGCTAAAGCAGGAGGAATGCAAGTTCAAGGCCAGCCCATTCAACTTAATGAGACCATGTTTCAGAATTCTAAAAGAAAAAAAATTATTTTTAAAGGGCTGGAGATGTAGCTCAGTGGTAAAGCATCTGTGGATTCAGATAAAAATCATAAAAAGATATTTAGATATTGAAATACAATTTATGTTGCATCTAAATCATCTAAATTATAAAAAGATAAATAAAAATATCAGTACGAACATTTTTTTTAATATTTTATTTTTTAGTTGTAGTTGGGCACAATACCTTTATTTTATTTATTTATTTTTATGTGGTGCTGAGGAACCCCAGCCCAATATGGAAAATTTTTAAATTTAAAAATTACCATAAGGGCTGGGGATGTGGCTCAAGCGGTAGCGTGCTCGCCTGGCATGCGTGTGGCCTGGGTTCGATCCTCAGCACCACATACAAACTAAGATGTTGTGTCCGCCGAAAACTAAAAAATAAATATTAAAATTCTCTCTCTCTCTCTCTCTCTCTCAAAAAAAAAAAAAAAAAAAGAAAAAAAAACTTTAAAAATTACCCTAATCCTACCACTCAGCCTTAATCAATGTTAATACTTTGCTGTTCATTATTATGTAATTTCTGACATGTATAATCACTCTAACACTGTCTTTAACATAATCAGGATCATGACATACATACTATTTTGCAATCTCTGTTGTCAATTATAATTTCATCAATCCCAGGCTGGGGATGTGGCTCAGTGGTAGAGTATTTGCCTAGCATGCATGAGGCCCTGGGTTCCATCCTCAGTACCACACACAACAGAATTTCATCAATCCACTGACAGGGTAGGGTGAGCTGGGAAGGCCCACACCTATAATCCCATCAACTCAAAAACCTGAGGCAGAAGGGCTTTTTTCCTGCCCAGCCTCAGCAATTTATCAAGGCCCCACACAATTTAGTAAGATTGTTTCAAAATTAAGAAAAAGGGCTGGGGTTGTACTTCAGCAGGTAGTGGGTCCCTGGGTTAAATTCCCAGTACCAAGAAAAATAAATTTTTTCTTCAATATCTTTTTATACACAAACGTAGATCATCATTATTTTCAATGTTTGTATGAATCTTATAATTGCTACATTTTAAATCTGTTTATAAACTTTTTCACCAATAATTCTGACATCCTAATAGATTTATTTCAGTTTTTCATGCTACTTCCTATCTGGATCAATACATTATGCAGAGTTTTGTTTTAGCATAGTCGTGGTTGTATAAATTTCACACTTAAGATTTTTCATAGGGGGGGCTGGGGATGTGGCTCAAGCGGTAGCGCGCTCGCCTGGCATGTGTGCCGCCCAACACCACATACAAACAAAAGATGTTGTGTCCGGCGAAAACTAAAAAATAAACATTAAAAAAAAAAAGATTTTTCATAGGGCTGGGGATGTGGCTCAAGCGGTAGTGCGCTCGCCTGGCATGCGTGTGGCCCGGGCACACTTATTTTTCATAAATGCTTTTTTGTGTAGTTACAATCTGTGTATTTATTACTTTTTTGCATTGCTTGAGACAGCATTATTTAATTGGCCAGTTTCTATTTTGGGATACTTTGGTTATTTCTAGTGTTTTTATTGTTAATCTCATTCAGTCCTGTTGGTAAAGACGGCGCCCGGAGGGCTTCTCTTCGGGGAGCTCAGGTCCATGACGCACTGAATAGCCCCAGAACTGAACCATCACCTCCAATCCCTGAAGTGGCGTGAACTTTGAATGGCGCACCTCCAATCCCTGAAGTGGCCTGAACTCTCAGCCAGTGAAGAAGTAACAGCTCACTCGCCCTGCTCCTCCTCATCCTGCGTTGAGCCCATAAATATCAACACCCTGTTCCTGCTCACTCTACTCTCCCACTCTTACTCTCCCCTTCTCTCCCTCTCCCCCCCCTCCCCTCCCCCCTCCCCTCCCCCCTCCCCCCTCTCTTTCTCCCTCCCTCCCTCCCTCTCCCCCCTCCCCCTCCCCCCCTTCTCTAATGCGATGGCCGCTATGGTCCTGCTAATAAAATCTCAGGTAAACAGTTGTTTTGGATTGTTGAGTTTACGGAGCTCTTCCACCGTTCCTTACAATTCCAGAAATTCTGATCACACTCAATTGGCTAGCTAAGATTTTCCTCCTTTTTAAAAAATTTTAGGGTATTTATTTATTTATTTTGGTACTGAGATTGAACCCAGGGTGCTTTACCATTGAGCCCCATCCCCAACCCTTTTTATTTTTTCATTTTGAAACAGGGTCTCACCAAGATGCTTAGGGCCTTGCTAAGTTACTGAGGCTGGCCTCCAACCTGAGATCCTCCTGCCTCAGACTTCTGTGTCCTGCAATCACAGGACTGTGCTATGATCCTGCCCTGCCTTCTTTTCCACCATTTTTCCCTTCATGTCAAGTGAAGGTGGAACGCCACTGGCATTTTCCAGCTACTGAATTCAGTACCAGCAGTAGGTTACTAGTATAGATTCAAACAGTTTGTGGTCACTTCCTCTACAGCTGATAGCCAAGCCTGAGTAAGAATGGTTTTCAGAAATTCTATTATTGTCCATCAAGCTGATGTGCCTCATTTTGTGACATCAAGGTGCAGGGCCAAAATCACCTGGTGATATGAGCAGGTCTTATAGTCCCTGCACGTGAAGCGCATGCGGACAGTGCAGGAGAAACAAGATTTGAAACACACAAAGCGGGACGGCAGACTGTGGGAAATCGGGAAATCGTGGCCACATCTCCTGTTATGGGGGGTGGGGGGACAAATGCCAGGAGACAGTAAGTCTGATGCTCAGAAAGAATCATTGTTCTAGTGGCGCTCAGGTCCTGAGTCCAGTGACTCCCAAAGTCCTCCTGTATCCCTGTCCTTCACACCATTGCCATTCAGCCCTTCCTTGAATTCCTTGAGCCAATAAATCCCTGAGGCTGGCCTCCAACCCAAGATCCTCCAGCCTCAGCCTTCCGTGTCCTGGGATTACAGGCCTGTGCTACCATCCTGTGCTAAATCCCCCGTTTTGTTAAAGCTAATTTGAGTTGAGACTTTTGCAGCAGGAACTGTGATGTGCAGCCCCTGAACTGATACTAACACCACAGGTTCTGAAACGATGGTGGAACCCTGAAGATGGAAAAGAAATGAAACTGCCTTCTGAGGAGCCCGGATGATGAGGGAGTAGCCTATGCAAACTGTTGTGTGCCCGCCAGGCAGAGACTGCGGAAGGAAGGGAATTTCTAATGACATGCACAAACCGCAAAAATATTTCACCTTGGAATGACAGTTCAATAAATTTTTGTTATTGTTGTGTTTCTGGTGCTGGGGTGGAACCCAGGGCCTCTCAAATGCTAGGCAAGCACTCTACCAATACACCTCGCATCCAGACTGCTGCATTTTAGGGACTGAATAGTTCAAGCAGTGAACTGCTGGGCACGTCTTTATTAGGTCATTATTTTTCTTCTTTTGGATGACTCTTGATAATAG
This sequence comes from Marmota flaviventris, assembly GCF_047511675.1. Classification (NCBI taxonomy): domain Eukaryota; kingdom Metazoa; phylum Chordata; class Mammalia; order Rodentia; family Sciuridae; genus Marmota; species Marmota flaviventris. The sequence continues at coordinate 8,601,546 of NC_092506.1, read as the reverse complement.
GATTACTGAGCCAAAGAGTATGGATATAGTTCGGCACAGTGGCACACATCTGGAACCCCAGAGACTCTGAAGGTTGAGGCAGGAAGATAGTAAGTTTGAGCCAGCCTGGGTTAATTTAGTGAGACTCTTTCTCAAAATAAAAAGGGCTAGGGATGTAGCTCAGTGGTAGAGCACTCCTGGGTTCAATTGCCAGTACCAAAAGAAAACAAAAGGTATGGCTGTGACTTTTTAACCCCCTTCTTTGTTTTGGGGGGATGGGGTACTGAGGATTGAACTCAGGGGCACTCAACCACTGAGCCACATCCCCAACCCTATTTTGTATTTTATTGAGAGACAGGGTCTCACTGACTTGCTTAGCACCTCAATTTTGCTGAGGCTGGCTTTGAACTCGTGATCCTCCTGCCTCAGCCTCCCAAGCCACTGGAATTACAGGCGTGTGCCACCACACCAGGTTCCCACTTCTTTTTTTTTTGGCGGGGGGTGGGTACTGGAGATTGAACTCAGGGGCACTGACCACTGAGCTACATCCCCACTACTATTTTGTTTAGAGACAGGGTCTTATTGAGTTGCTTAGTGCCTCACTATTACTGAGGCTGGATCTGAACTCCTGATCCTCCTGTCTCAGCCTCCTGAGCTGCTAGGATTACAGGCATGTGCCACTGCACCCAGCGCTCCCTTCTTTTTTTGAGATTAGAGTCTTGTTATGCAAGGCTGGCCTTGAACTCCTGAGCTCAAGTGACCCTCCTGTCTCAGCCTCTGGAGTAGCTGGGACTACAGGCATGTGCCAAGTTTTTGCCGAAGACCACAACAAAATGCCACACCAGTTAGAAGTAAAGCCCACCCCCTTACTTGGCCTCTGAGTTCTCTCCTCATTTAGAGCTTTATCTCCCCCTACTATCCTGTCTTGTTACCAGGAACCTAAATGCCACCAACAATAAAAGCCATGCCAAAAGCAAGTCATTCTCATCTCTCCCCTCTTCTCTCTGTTCCACTCCCATTTTAGTAATCTCATATTCCAAGGCCAAATTCACTGAATTAAAGTCAAGCTACAGGGCTGGGGATATAGCTCATTGCCTTGCATGCTCAAGGCCCTGGGTTCAATCCCCAGTACCTCCAAATAATAATAAAGCTCCACTCTCTCCCCGGGGGTGCTGAACAACAATTAAAGCTCCCACTCCCTCCTGGAGTGCCCACTTAGCACTGCCTACCTGCCCAGTGTCTCGAGTCTCTGCCAGTGCTGCTTTCTCCGTAGCAGGTGTCATAGGGAAGAGCCCAAGCTTTGCAGTCAGATGGAGTCTCTGTAATCAGAGAGAGAGTCTCTGATTACACATTGTTTGATTGCTTCTTCGGGCATATTTTGGAGCAAATTTCGCCTTTACAACCAACCACACTGCATTAAATCTAGGATATTATGAGCTTTAAGATGAACTTTAGGTACACTCAAGAAAAAAAAAAAAAAAAAACGCTGTCAAACTATGACACAATAATGTTTTGTCACTTAGAATTTCATTTTATAATTATTTAAAAGTTATTTTAGATTAAACCATATATATTTTTTTGGTACTAGGAATTGAACTCAGGGGCACTCAACCACTGAGCCACATTCCCAGCCCTATTTTTATTTTACTTAGAGACAGGGTCTCACTGAGTTGTTTAATGCCTCGCCATTGCTGAGTCTGGCTTTGAACTCAGGATTCTCCTGTCTCATCCTCCTGCCTTGGCCTCCCGAGCCCTTGGAATTACAGAGGTGCGCCACTGTGCCTGGCTTAGCCTATACTTTGACATAGGTTTTTATTACATATCACTTCATATACATAAAAATGAAAATCTTATGAAATAAATTGGTTTAAGTTGTCAGATCCCTCTGAGCCTCTGAGCAAAAACCACCAGTAACAAACCTGTAACCAAAAAAAAAAAAAAAAAAGTTAGATTTAGCCTACTGCAGCAAAAAAGAGAATGCATCCTAGGAAACCTTCAGAGTACACTCGGGGTTACCCTTAAACCCCTTAAACTTCCCTTTTCCCTCAACTTGAGCTTCCTCTTACAGTTCTGTGGGGGATTAGGGAAGTGGGACCCATTCCAGACTCAACACTGTCAAGAAATAAGGCAGGCCGGCCGGGTGCGGTGGCACACGCCTGGAATTCCAGCAGCCTGGTAGGCCAAGGCAGGAGGATCATGAGTTCAAAGCCAGCCTCAGCAAAAGCGAGGCACTAAGCAACTCAGTGAGACCCTGTCTCTAAATAAAATGCAAAATAGGGCTGGCTCAGTGGTTGAGGACCCCTGAGTTCAATCCCCAATACCAAAAAAATAAATAAACTAAGGCAGGGCTGGGGGTGTAGTTTGGAGGCAGCATGCTAAAGGCCCTTGGTTTCATCCCCAGCACCCCACTATAAAGTACTTGCTTAGCATCTGAATGGCCATCTAAGTGACAGCTGCCATTTTGAGGAAAAAGTTTTGTTTTCAGCCCAAGGGCGGTTTTGAGAAAGGTTCACCACTCTCTCCTACCAACCCAACCCAATCCCTAACCACCCAAATTAGGACCCGCCTGGCTCTAATCCCTGAGCCTGTTCCATAAAAGTCCTGGAACCCAAGCCTGTTTTGCCTCTCTGTCCTATAGAGAGATGGCCTTTATTTGTCAGCTCTGACAAACTCTCATTTGGAGAGTTTGCTACCTGGTCTCCATCTTTCATTTCTTACTTACAAATCTCTTGTTCTTTACTTTCCCTTCATTTTGGTGCTGAAACCCAGGGTCGGGTTCCCTGGTATGCCTGCTCCCCTCTTTGAGGGTCACTGAGCGTCCCCGGGGGCCCCAGTTTGAATTCCATTGTGGTACCAGGTCCTCCCTTCTGCCGAATGCCCTCTCCTGCCCAGGACTCCTCCTCCTTCAACCCCGCGGATGAGCCCCCGCCATACCACAACTCTCTTTCTGATGAAGCCACTGCAGCAATTGTCCCCTTGGCCCTGCCATCCTGGCCCCTCCGTCCTTCTCTCCTACCACTGCCCAACCCGCATCTCTATGTCCTGTATGCGAGGTGGCTGGGTAGACCGTGTAATCCGGTTCATAAACCTTTCTCTTTGTCAGGTAGAAAAGTGGCTTGAGTCTGGTAATTCAAGTCCCACCACATATATCAAAGATACATCTGACTTAATCATATGACTTGACTTTCCATGATGTCCATATGGTCTTGTCTAACACCCTACTGCCCAAGGAGCTCAGGTGAGTTTGGGAGTAAGCTAGAAATTGTGCTGATGAGGTACATCAGACCTCCCCTGCCCAACTGATTGACACTGAAGTGGTCCCTGATGGAGACCCCCCCCACCCCGCCCTGTTGGGATTATAATCTGCCTGGAGGAGTAACTAGTAGAAACCAACTCATTACTTGCCTCATGGCAGGACTGAGAAAGGCAGCCCATAAGGCTATCAATTATGAAAGGCTCCAGGAAATCATCCAAGATAAGAATGAAAACCTTCAGCATTTTCAGACGCCCTGACCAAGGCTTTATTACAATATACCAACCTGGACCCTGAGACTCCAGATGGGAGACAACTACTAATGACCTACTTTTTCTCCCAGAGTTTCCCAGAGTTTCCTCGATATTAAGGCCAAACTAAAAGGCCTCAAGAGGAGGTCCCTAACTCCCCAAGTGAGGTTCTGGGAGTGGCCTTTGAGGTGTGTAATGGGAGAGATGAGAAGGCCCAGAAACAGAAATATCAAATGCTCATTCAAGCCATCTGTCCGGCAGCAGCATCTGTCCCTGGTTCCACTGGCCCATGGAAGGATCCCTTGGGACCACCCAGACCCTAGTCAGATGGGTCACTGGGCTTGTACATGTCTCAAACTTTGCAAGCCTCCGGACCCTTATCCTAAATGCCATCAGGAGAGACACTGTGCCATTGACTGTCCCTGAGCCCATAGCAGCCCCCGGCCATCCAGCCCTTCTGGTTCCCCTTTCCAACTCTTAGGACTGGCTGCAGAGGACTGAGGAGGCCCAGGTCCCCATCACCCGACCACTACCATCACTCCATGGGAACCCAGGGTAACTCTGCGTATTTCAGGTAGGCCTGTCTCCTTCCTCCTGGACACCAGGGCTACATATTCAGTCCTCAAGGGGTTCTGGGGGCCTACCACTCGTTCTATGACCTCTATTGTCGGGGTAGAGGGTAAACCTACCAACCCTTACAGACACCTAGCCTGGTTTGCGCTTTTGGATCTCTAATTTTTACCCACTCCTTTTTGGTCATTCCACAGGGCCCTGTTCCCCTTGTGGAAGGGCCATCCTCACAAAGTTGGGGGCTATGCTTTCCTCTCCCCTCATATGCGCTTCCATCCAGACTTGCCTGCCGCTCCCCTGGTCCTCACCCTTCCCTTAGGACCATCCCCTATTCTGACTGTCAGTGCCTCCCTTTACCCCTTCTGAGGTGGACCTACTGTCTGGGATGTTTCAAGTCCTTCCATCGCCTCACACCACGAGCCCATTCACATCCATCTCAAAACCCCCTCCATTTTCTGGCCCAGTCACAATACTTGCTCTCTGGACAAAAACTCCGAGGCTTACAGCCTATTATCCAAGACCTCTTGCGAAAGGGATTCCTTAGACCTACTCATTCCCCTTATAACACCCCCATCTTGGCAGTAAAAAGAGCCCAATGTTTCCTACCGCTTGGTCCAAGATCTCCGTTCCCTCAACTCTGTGGTTGTCCCCCTCCATCCCGTGGTAACCAATCCTTATACCCTTCTCTCGACCATTCCTTCCAGGACCTCTTACTTCTCAGTGCTAGACCTGAAAGATGCCTTTTTCTCTTTTCCCCTCCATTCTGATTCTCAAGACATTTTTGCCTTTACATGGACAGAGATTGGACTAAACTCTTTCCCTTGGCTCTTCTTAGGTTACAGGCCCTTCCAAAGAAGCCACTCAACATCTCCCCTTTTGAGCTTCTGTATGGACGGCCTATCTCCCTGATCAGCTCACCACCCTCTGATTCTCCACTACCCTTGGCTCCTCATCTTTTCTGGCCCCTTCTTTCACGCATTAGGAACCTTCTTTGGCAATGCGGTGATGCTGTTCTGGCAAAGTCTAGTTCTGCCTCTTCCCCTTCTCCCACTCTGTCTCCTGGCAACGTGGTACTTTTTAATCATCCCAACAGCTCCCCCCGCCCCAACTCTCTGCAAAATGGAATGAATGGACCCTATCAGGTCATTCGTACACTCCCTTGGCGACCCGCTTTGAGGACATCCCATATTGGGTTCATAACTCCCATTTAAAATGTTTTTTTCAGCCCTTCTATACAGTGACACCCACAGGCCCTCTCAAGCTGTGTTTCTCCAAGGCCGGAACCCCCAGTCTTCCTTCGGTCTCTGGGGACCACGGGGACACTGCAGAACCATGAGTACCGCCCTTCCCTTCTTCATTTTTGCCCTCCTCCCTCGTTCTGCACTCACCTCCCGGGGGACCACTACCAGGGATTATCATTCCAATTTCTAGGAGACTTACAGCAACTTGCTCAAACCATACTAACCCTACAGTCCCAGCTTGATCCTTGAGCTGCTGTGGTGCTGCAGAATCGAAGGGGCCTTGATCTTTTAAAAGACGAAATTTGTCTGCACCTACAGGAGGAATGCTCTTTTTATGTCAATCAATCTGGTACAGAAAAGGACAAGATGAAACATCTCCAACAGGACCTTGAACATCGAAAACCACAACTCTCCTCTGCTGAAGGATGGCAGCTCAGTAACCCCCTTCTCCAGTGGGCACTTCCTCTCCTGACCCCTCTCCTTGTCATAGGTCTTCTGTTAACGCTTGCCCCCTGCGTCATTAGATTTGTTCAAGACCAGATCCAAAAAATCTCTAGCCAAACTATAAACCAGCTTTTGTTACAGGAATACCAATCCCTCACCAAAAATTGGGGCACTGGGGACAGCATTCCACCACCACTCAACCCCTCTGTCATCATTCCAGTGACATCCTAATGAGGGATTCAAATGCCACCCCTTTCCAGCAGGAAGGGAAGGGTTACAGAAGATTGACCTACCCTGTTCCCTAAGGGGCCCAATAAAAAACGAAAAAGGGGGGAATATAAGGTCCTTGCTTAGCATCTGGGTGGCCACCTTAAGTGACAGCTGCCATTTTGAGGAAAAAGTTTTGCTTTCCTGTGCAAGGGCGCTCCTGAGAAGGCTTACCACTCCCTCATACCAACCCAACCCCTAACCACCCCCATTAGGACCCGCCTGCTCTGATTCCTGAGCCTGCACCATAAAGGTCCCAGAACCCAAGCCTGTTTTGCCTCTATAGAGAGATGGCCTTTATTTATCAGCTCTGACAAACTCTTATATGGATCTCTACCTGGTCTCCATCTTTTATTTCTCACTTACCCATCTCTCCTTCCTCCCTTTCCCTTCACAGGGTTTCACTGAGTTGCTTAGCACCTCACTGTTGCTGAGGCTGGCTTTGTATTTATGATCCTCCTTCCTCAGCCTCCTGAGCTGCTGAGATTACAGAAGTGCACCATGGCGCCTAGCAATTGTTCATGATTTATAAAGCAGGAAGTTGAGGCTTAAAGAGTTAAATTATTTGCCCAACGTAGCAGAGCCAGAGTTCCCTTTAATCAAATCTAGAATGAACCCCTCCTCATTTTAATATCCCTGAAATAGGGATTTTTTTTTTCTTTTTCTTTTTTTGTAGTACTGAGGATGGAGCCCAGAGACTTACTCAGGCTAGCCAAATGCTCTACTGCTGAGCTAACTCCTCAACCCTGGGGGTGCTTGTTATAATCAATATTAGTGTGAAGTTTTAGGAATATAAAGAAAGTGAGAAATGTCCCTTCTGATGATACTCAGACCATGCTCTGACAAGCAGAATATAAACCACATTTAGAATGAGACGAAGACGTGGCCACTTCACAACCACAAAAATGACAGTTATCTTTCTCTGAGTGATTATTGACTCTTTTCTGAAGATGACTCTAGCCCTGTCTTAATCCTTCTGCCTTACAGATAAACATAAAGATGGCCAGTCTCTGAATTGCTTTATTTCTTTTTGTGGGTGAAGGAAAAGCAAGGCAGGAGACATGGGTAAATGAGAAATGAAAGACGGGTACCAGGCAGAGATCCACACCAGAGTTTATTTGTCAGAGCTGACAAATAAAGGCCATCTTTCTATAGGAGAGAGAGGCAATACAGGCTTGGGTTCTGGGACTTTTATGGGGTAGGCTCAGGGATCAGAGCTGAGCGGGTCCTAATGGTGGTGGTTGGGGTTGGGTTGGTATGAAGGAGTGATGAACCTTTCTTAGAAAGGCCCTTGGGCGTTAAAATGGCTTCTGTTTGTTAAGATGGTCATGCAGATGCTAAACAAGGACTTTATACCCTGTCTCTAAATAAAATACAAAATAGGGCTGGGGATGTGGCTCAGTGGCCAAGTGCCCCTAAGTTCAACCCCTGTATGCCCCCTTCCCCCCCCAAAAAAAAAAAAAATCACGAACAATGTGATCAACTGCAAAAGACATATGAGGACCGAGAAATAATGACTTCTAAGTGCCTGTTACAAAACCAGGACTATCACTCAGGGTTCAAGCAGGAAAACAGGAACCACAGAGAAAAGTAATTGCAGGATACTGGTGACAAAAGTGACAGGTGATGGAAGCGCTAAGAAACCCAACAGGGGACAGTAAGGCAACCCAGAGATTAACAAAAACAAAAAGCTGCCTTCCGCTATGGAAATGCAGAGACCAAAGGAGAATGGAGGATTAATGGAGCCCAAGGCCATGAATAAACGGATATTGGGACCCTGACTACCTATCACAGTAGGAGCTGGAGACAGGGGAAGGGGAAGGGGCTCATCTGCTGCAGGAACAGGGCAGACAGAGACAGAAGAGAAAAAACAAAACACATACGCTGGTTTTTGCCTTCCTCCCCATCTTCCATTCTTCTGCCAATATCTCCCATTAGTCAGAACCAGGCCTGAAGCCCCCAGCCTTTAAAGACTGAGAAACTGCCTGCCTCAGGGTTTAACTCACTTCAATAGGGAAGGACCATAAAATAAAAACCAAACAGGATTGATAATACCTTTATTTGCAAAATCTTTGGAGATACTGGATACACTTGAAAATAACAAAAATTTCCCATTAAAAATATACTGTGGTGGCCGGGGTTGTGGCTCAGCGATAGAGGGCTCACCTTGCATGTGTGAGACCCTGGATTCTATCCTCAGCACCATATAAAAATAAAAAGTAATAAAATAAAGATATTGTGCCCACCTACAACTAGAAAATCAGTATAAAAAATAAATGAATAAAATAAAGGTGTTGTGTCCGACTACAATTAAAATATATATATATATATATATATATATATATATATATATATATATATATATATATATACTGTGATCCATATAGACTAGGTCACACCTCCTCTCCCCTATCCTTCTAGATTATTCTAAATTACTATGTGTGTAATTACTATGTGTGGATTTTCAGCGTGGGTGGGACATTTTGCATTTCTCAACTTAAATCTTTTATAAGGGTTTCTGCAGAAGAGATAGTGGCCATTCTATGTTGCCAGGTAAAAGCTAGCCCAGAGAACGACTGTGGATGCGGCAGTGTCATGGCAACTGCAGTCTGGTCTTGGGGCTCCCAATGGATTGCTTGTGTGTCCTTGGATAGGGACACAAAACTCTGGATTCTCGTTTAATAAACTTTCCATTTATCATAAGCACGGAGGGAAGCGGTTGAAACGCGCCTACACTCCACTTGGTTCCTCTTCATCTACTCATTCCCTTGTCCCCAGGAGTCCAAAATCGTGGTTGAAAGGATGTGCTAGTCCAAGGAAACCCAAGGCGGCCAAGGTCACAGAGTTGGCAAATCTGAAGGAATTCAGTCTCCACCCTTCCAAGCCCCCACTGTTCTATTCCCCCAGGGCACCTTCTGGGTAGCTGGTCCGCGCAAAGGTAAAAGTGGCCCCGACTGAAACCTGGGGAACCTGGTAGTGTTCTTCATTGCCAGCAAACAGAGCTCGCAGCGGACAACGATCCCCGGACTCGGACAGCGACCCCCGGACTCTGCGGGTTGCGCCCGGCGACCCCAGCCCGGGGAGTCTACACAGGCACTGCCAGCCCGCACAACCCTTCCCGCCGACTGTGCGTCCCCGGGCTCTAACGGGGCCGCGTGCCTGGGGCGGGGTCTGGGCGGGACTGCGCGCGATTGGCTGCGCCGGGCCTGGGGGCGGGCCGGCGGGCGCCGCCGACAATGAGCCTCCATAAAAGGGAGCGGCGGGGTCTGGAGCCCCGGATTGAGACCTGCCGGCCCGGGGTCCCCACTCGCTGAGGTGTGTCGCGGGCGGGGCGGGCGAACCCCGGGCGGCGCGGAGGGGGCTGCTCCGGCGGGTGCACGGGGCGGGCCGCGGGCCCGGCGCGGGGCCGGGCGGAGGCGGCCGCCGGTGGCGCGCCGAGGCCTGCGCGCCCGTCCTCCGGCGTCCGGTCACCGCAGTCGCCCCCGGCCGCACCATGGCTCTGAAGGCCGAGGGAGCCGCGCTGGACTGCTTCGAGGTGACGCTTAAGTGTGAGGAAGGGGAGGACGACGACGAGGCCGTGGTGGTGGCGGTAATCCCGCGGCCGGAGCCGATGCTCAGAGGTGAGGATGGGAGGGGACCCCTCTTCCGCCTCACGGTCCGAGCCGGGGGGGCTCAGGCCGCCCCTCACTGGCCGGGGTCCGAGCGTGGCCACCCCTGCACCCGCTCGGGTCTGCGGGCCGGGCGCCCCTCCCGCTCGGGCCCGGGCTCGGGCCCGGGGCGCGCTCTCGCTCCTCCCCCACCAGCGCTTGGAATCTAAGGCCTCTCCTAATTCCCCCTCCTTCCCCAACCCCCGCCCAGGGTCTGGAGACTTCGATCCACGCCCCGCGCGCTCCGGATCTTCCGGTGCCCGAGCGCCCCCTCGCCCGGGCCCGGCGCGGGAGGCCTGATCCCCCGAGGCGCTGGGTGTCCACAGCTTGCAGTCTCCCTGCCCGACCAGGCTGTGTCCTAGGCCGAGGGGTGGCCCGGCCTCTAGGCCCCAGTAGCTAGGTGTCCCGAGCGATTTGGAGGGTGGAGGCAAGAGCCCTATCTAACCTCCAAAAGAATTCCAAGTATAAATCTTTTCCTCCCCCAACCCCATCTGCAGGCCTCCCACTTGCATAAGCCACAGGTGTCAGATTCTTGAGCGAACATGGGCGATGAATGGAACTGCGCACAGCACCTAGTTTGGGAAAAGCAGTTCTTGCCAGGGGGCTTCCTGAAAGAAGCCATCTAAAAGGAGATTAGGCATGGGAGGGGATTCCCAGGAACAATCTGGGAACATTCTCTTTCCCCTCCCCCTTCACCAATTTCCTTAGTCCTCAGGAGCTTGCAAATCCTAAGAAAACAAAGAGCCATCTTTGTGGAAGACATAATGTTCTTGAAAATGAGAATATTTCTTCATTTTCCAGTATCTCCTTGGGTGAGGAGAACAGTACCCAAAAGAGTTTGAGAGCAAAGCCATTCACTGTCACTTAAAAATAATGATATACTCTCTCTGTACTCACTGCCTCTTATCCTCCAATCAGGAGTGTTATAAAATTAGGGAAATAAAGGCCACATCCTTCTCAAAGCATTCAGTCCAACACACACGTTATTTTCCTGCTTGCACTGATATTTATGGAGTGCTTGCTCTTATTGTCAAAGGCTTTCTTAGTTAATCCCTTCAACTTCCCTTCATAGGTTGCCTGTCCCCACTGTTAGGGAGGAAATAGAAGTCTAGAGGTTCGTTTATTCATCCAATATTTTTTGGGCACTTACTATATGGTAGGCACTGTTTTAGTCTGGGGTGGTAACAGGGGCAAGGCAGATGAAACCCTGTCCTTGTGGAACATACATATCCCAGCAGCTGACACATAAATAAATATGGTATGTAAGGTGGCAGTAAGTGGTTATGCTAAAGTAATATAAGGAGAAAGGGTGAGTAGGAGTTTTATTTGGTGCCTAGACTAATTAGAAAAGGCTTCTCTAATGAGGTGAATTTTGAGCACAGAACTGAAGAAAGTTAAGGAAACCAGCCTTACAGATGGCTGGAGGAAGAGCATTGCAGACAGAAAAGCAAGTGCAAAGGTTCTGAGCCACTAGCTTCTCAAACAATTTGGGTATGAGAGGGGAAAAAAGTGAATTTAAAGTTTTTGAGGCAAGTGGAAAGAAAATATTTTGCTTAGATGGAGGAGACTGAGTGTAGGTTTATGTAATATTGGAAGTTAAGATTAGAATATGGTATGGTAAGTTCCAGATGTGTTACAAGTCCAAGTGGAGAGATCTGATAAATAGTTTGGATATATGAGTCTAGACTTCATGGCAGAGTTCTGCTGGAGGTCAGGAAATAGGTGAGAAAGAAACCAGAGGAAAGAAACCAACAGAAGAAAAGGGGTTCAAGGACTAAATCCTGGAATACTCCAGTGATTACAGGTTAGAGATCGAATCAGTCCAGTATCAGGTAATCCTGAATGCCGCTACTTGCCATATTCTGTTCTTGATTCTGGACTTAAGTACAAACCATCAGAAATCTGTCCTGTTGGGCCGGGGATGCAGCTCAGTGGAAGAGCACTTGTCTCCTATACACAAAGCCCTGGTTCAGTTGGTAGCACTGCAGGGTATGGGGGAGTGCCCTCATTGAAGCTGACAGTGTGGAGGGGACACAGTGCACAAGTGAAACACAATGCTATGTTGGGAGGAAACAGTGCAGTAAAAGGAAATGAGGTGCTTAGGTAGGGGAGGTGGTAGCTTCCTGGGCTCCAGCACAGACCTTGCCTGGATGCCTTCAGCAGTGACTTGGAAGAAGCAAGATAGCTGTAAAAATATCTGAGAAGACACGATGAAGGAGACAAGAATCAGCACAGGTGACTAAGAGCAACAGGGGAAGTAAGGGAAGGTGGTCCCTGGCTATCAGTGATGAAAATCAAGATGGAGAAATTGATCAGGAGGTAAAGCTGAAGAACTGCCTTCTGGGTTTAGCATTGGCGACCTTCTTGGAGCTGGTTCAGGGAAGTGTGGGGAAGAAAGCCTATTGCAACTAAGAGGTCAAGATTCTGTCCAGAGTCACACAGGAGAGCAGTGCAATCCACCTGGGGCCTGAGTTGTCCACTTCTGAGCCAAGGCTCATATCCCTTCCAAATGCTACCCTTTCACCTCTTCCACACAGCCCTCAGGTGCTAGCCCTCCCATGTTTGTAGTTTGTCCCATCTTCTGAATGGTGGGAGAGGTGTAGCCACAGAGGATCACAGACACTTCACAGAGGTGTTGAGCTGCCAGATTGCCTTGGGTCTGAGGCTGCCTGTGTTGAGCTGAAAAGGTTATTGGCCACGTGTGTACATGGCACCCAGCTCAATGGGAGCGAGGCCATTGCTGCCAGTGCTCTGGGCACGCTCTGAAGAACTAGGTGGCCTTTTGAAGGGGATGGAACAGGCAGGTGTGTACTTACTTACTATCAATCTTGTGGAGACAAGGTGGTAAATATAGAATGCGATGAAATATAGCATCTTTACCGTCAAGGGTACTGTGGCCTGGAGTTAGATACCCATCACCCAGCTGAGCAGGGTTGCACAGGCTAGAGAGGTTTAAGAACATAGCCTCTTGAGAAATGTGTAGTCCTAAGGCCTGGGACTAGATGAAAGAAGGTGTACTTAGGTGAAAGTAGTGTGACACTGAGCACAACCTATGTGCAACGTGGTTTGTGCCTGTGGTGTCCAGTGCAATGGAGAACATGATAGAAATACTCCCCTCTCTGCCCTACGTAGGTTTGTTATGAACATGATGGCTCATGGGTGCCTTTACTGATAGCACTCTCCCTCTCACTCCACAGTGACCCAACAGGAAAAGACACCACCACCTCAGCCCAACCTGCTGGAGATAGTTGGTGATGGCTGTGAGGAGCCTAAGCAACAAGTGTCTTGGGAACAGGAGTTCCTGGTGGGGAATAGCCCAGGAGGCAGCGGGCGGGCCCTGTGCATGGTGTGTGGAGCCGAGATCCGCTTCCCCTCAGCCGACACTGCTCGAATGCACATCCTGGAACAGCATCCCCATACCTTAGACCTGAGCCCCTCTGAGAAAAGCAATATTCTGGAGGCCTGGAGTGAAGGAGTGGCTCTTTTGCAAGATGTTCATGCTGAGCAGCCCTCCCCCCCCAGCTCAGGTAGTGGGGGAAGCAGTGGGGGCAGAGGGAGGGCCTGCAGGATCACCCACGGGAGCCATGGGAGCTCACTGGGCTTTTGTCTCTTCAGAATCAGGCCGGGATGCTGAACCAGACCCTAATGGCAATGCAGACTCTGCTAGGATGCCAGCAGAGATTGTGGTCCTCCTGGACTCTGAGGACAACGCGTCCCTCCCAAAAAGGATCCGGCCCAGGGGACTCCGTCCCCTTGAGCTGCCTGGTCAGTCAGCAGGGGAACTGGTAAGGTGGAGTGGGGGCCCGGGTGAAGCACAGGCCTGCATTCTGGGCTGCTGCCGAGCAGGTGTCCTCAGGAGCCCAGGGATGGCCGCGTGCAGGTATAGATCTAGGATCTTTTTTTACAGTTGCCCCTGTCCCCGAGCCTGGAAATAAGAAACTTCGTGGTCAGAGATGGAAGGAGTCCCCTGGGGAAGAGCCTGTCAGAAAGAAGAGAGGCAGACCTATGACCAAAAACTTGGACCCTGACCCAGGTGAGGGGAGGCCAGGGAGTGGTGGGCGCAGGCCCTCATGCAGTCCTGCAACTAAAATCTAGGTTGGTGAGCACAACGTGGGGCTCGGACCTTGTGATTTGGCCTCCTTTGCTCAAAACTCCTTCCTGTCTGCCCTCCAGACCCACCATCCCCCGACTCACCCACAGAGACCTTTGCAGCACCAGCTGAAGTCCGACACTTCACCGACGGCAGCTTTCCACCTGGCTTCGTCCTCCAGCTCTTCTCCCATACCCAGCTCAGGGCCACCGACAATAAGGACTCACATAAGGAGGGCAAAGCAGCAGAAGGCCTTCCGCAGCCAGAAAGCCCCACTCCAGGTGAGCCCTCCTCAGAGGGAGGATGGGGAAAGTTGGGCTTCTGGTCTCTGTGAGGCTGTGCTGCCCTGGAGACCAGAGAAGAGGTTGGTGCTCAGTTCCCCGGGAGACAGGATAAGGACAATGGGATTTGAGTGACCAGGGAGGCTGGCTGGAAAGCCGAGCACTTCTGAGTGCTCCTTAGGAAATTCCTGGAATTGGTCATTAGGTTGGGCTGTGCCAGTGTTCCTCAAAAGCCTCACACCCATCTCCACACAAAACTGATTTTAAGAAACTTCTAGCCAGGCATGGTTGTGCACACCAATAATCCCAGCTTATTGGGAGGCTGAGGTGGACTGATCAAAAGTTTGAGGCCAGCCTGGGCAGCTTAGCAGGATATTGTCTTAAAATTAAAAAGGCTGGGGAATATAGCTCAGTGGTAGATCAACCCTTGGTTCAATTGTCAATAACAAAAGGAAAAAAAAAAAAACTTTATGCAGTTCATTTGGTACTTACAAAAATATGTTATAGTTAAAGGGCAGATGCCCATCACCTTTTTCAGATGGAGAAACTGAGTCTCAAAAAAATGGTTCCTTCTCAGTCGTTGCATGAATTTCCTATTTGCTGCTTGAACAAATTGCCACAAACTTGGTGGCTTTTAAAACATGGTTCTAGAGGTCAGAAGTCCAATATGCGTCTCCCTGAGCTATATTCAAGGAGTTGGTAGGGCTCTGTTCCTTTCTGGAAGCTCTAGGGAAATTAGTTTCCTCACCTTGCATGACTTCTAAAAGATGCTCACATTGCTTGGCTTGTGGCCTCAAAGCCAGTAGTGGTTCATAGAGGCTCCCAGCAGAGGTCTTGGGTTCAGAGTCATCTGCCTCTCTCTTCCCTGTTTAAGGATGCTTAAGATGATACACGCCTGTGTGGCTGGGATTGTGGCTCAGTGGTAGAGCACTCCACTGGCATGGGCGAGGCCCTGGGTTGGATCTTTGTACCACATAAAAATAAATAAGTAAAGGTATTGTGTCCAACTACAACTAAAACATAAATATTTGGGGGGCGGGGTTATATAGGCCTTACCCAGAGTAATCAGGGTTTTTTTGGTGCTGGGGACAGAACCCAGAGCCTGACACATACTAAGCAGGTACTCTACCACTGAGCCACATTCCCAGGCCTATCTAGTTTATTTTAGATGTAGGTATACACAATGAACTTAATTTTTATGTGGTGCCGAGGATCAAACCCTGAGCCTCAAATGTGCTAGGCGAGTGCTTTACCACTAAGCCACAATCCCATCCCCCCTATCTAGTTTTTAGTTGGCAGATTAGCATCCTTAATTCCCCTTTGCTGTGGAATAAAACATTCCCAGCTTCTGGAGATTTGGACATGGCCATCTTTGGTAGCCATAATTCTGCTACCAAGCAATGCAGAATTGAGACTGGAATGCATTGTATGGGGGCAGAAGCCCAACCTGGTTCCCCTCTCAGCTCACAGCATCCCAGGCCCAGGAAGTGCTTCCTGAATAGTAAAGGGGTCACCTGGGAAGTGCTGTGTCCTTTTCCCAGCTTGTTGGAAATGTGCATGTGGAGTTAGAGCCCGGGAAAGATGGTTAGTCAGGTGGGTAGAGGCTCCCCGGTGTGGTGTTCTCAAAAAGGTGAACTTATCTACTTCTGCAGATCCCCTATGCACACTAGTAGGTCCCACTGTTAACAGTCTTTTAACAAAGCTCTGTGTGGGTGTGTGCATGCTTGCTTTTATTTATTTGTTATATTTATTTTTTTCTTAACGTGGGCTTCACCCCTTTACATAGATCACACTTTAGTTATCTCAGCTTGAGCCAACTCCAGCGCTGCCTCTAGACCAAAGCATGCTGCTTAGACTTGAGCATTTTTTTTTTCTTTTTTGAGAGAGGGAATTTTTTAATATTTATTTTTTAGTTTTCGGCGGACACAACATCTTTGTATGTGGTGCTGAGGATCGAACCCGGGCCGCCCGCATGCTAGGCGAGCGCGCTTGAGCCATATCCCCAGCCCTTCTTTTTTTTTTGGTACCAGGAATTGAATTCAGGGGTACTCGACTACTGAGCCACATGTCCAGCCCTATTTTGTATTTTATTTTAGAGACAGGGTCTCACTGACTTTCTTAGCGCCTCTTAGTTGCTGAGGCTGGCTTTGAACTCATGATCCTCCTGTCTCAGCCTCCTAAGCCATTGGGATTATAGGCATGTGCCACTGAGACTGGCCTGGGCTTCATTTCTGTCTCCTTCCCCTCCTGGGGATCCTTTAAATGGATGGCCTCTCTAGGGTTTAATAGATCTTTTCTTTTTCTGTTTTTATTTTTTTCCCTGAGTACTAAGTATTGAGCCCAGGGGATTCTATATCCCTGGCCTGTTTTATTTTCTTTGGGGACAGGGTCTCACTAAGTTGCTGAGGCTGGCCTCAAACTTGTGATCATC
This sequence comes from Marmota flaviventris, assembly GCF_047511675.1. Lineage (NCBI taxonomy): Eukaryota > Metazoa > Chordata > Mammalia > Rodentia > Sciuridae > Marmota > Marmota flaviventris. The sequence continues at coordinate 8,585,092 of NC_092506.1, read as the reverse complement.
CTGCCTCAACCTTTCAAGTACCTGGGATTATTAGATGTGCACCTTGACACCCAACAGGTCTTCTGGTTTCATACTCAGAGGGAGTCTTTGTTTCTAGTCCTAGGGTGCTTTGTGCAGAAACTCTACTGGTCTGGGGTAGTGAGTAGAAGAGAAAAGAATCCCTGAGATTTTAGGATCTTTTGGTGTGAGTGGGCAAAGAGAGAAGGATAGGACTCTACAACCCAATCAGATGTCAAGAGATGGCAGTGTGGCAGATGTTTTAGCAGTTGTAGAATTTATGGAGGTTGGAGATGGCCATAGGAGACACTGAGTAGCAACAAGTGTCCCTGGAGCCCAGCCCCAAGGAATCAATCTTAAGAAATCACATGAGTGATTTGACCCCAGTCTGTCTTGGGACACTGCTGGAGGCAGGGGGATTTTCAGGAATGGTGGGCACCCATGGTGCTTCCAAGTAGAGCAAAGGCTCTGGCTTGAGGTTTTGGGGCATTTCAGAATACCCAAGGCTGGGGATGTGGCTCTAGGGTAGAGCATTTCCTAGCACACATCAGGCCCTGGGTTCAGTCCCCAATATCTGTCTTTCACACACAAAAGAAACCAGAGCTATTTGAGTAAAGAGCCTGCCACTGTTTCTTTCTTTCTTTTTTTTTTTTAAACAATTTAAAACTCACGGCTCTGAGAATTGGAAAAATTCACTGTGGTCACATTAGTTGAGCTAATAGATAAGATTAGATAGTCTGAGAAGGTTTCTAGAACTTTTCAAGGACCTTGCTACAAGAGGGTGGGGTGTTGTCCAAGCCAGCAGAGAAAGTGAGCCAAGAGGACCCACTCACAAGTCATGGGGGAAAAACCTCTTTCTTGCTGGTGTTTGATTTGAGCAGGACCCTGAGGTCTGGTTAGGAAATTTTGGCCAAACAGTATTTCCAGACTGGACCATGGAGGAAGCACAGTGAGAGGGCACATGTGTACCCATGAGTGTGAGCTTTGTGAGGTCTTTGTTTTTGTTCACTGCTGAGTCCTTAGCACCTAGAGTAGTGCCTGGCACAAAGAAAGCCCTCAGTGACAATTGATTGGAAAGTTGAGCTGGGCACAGGCCTGCCTGCCTTTAATCCCAGCTACTCAAGACGCAGGCTTGCTTTTCTCTTTAGGCCAGCCTGGCAAATTTAGCAAGACTCTTGTCTCAAAATAAAAAGGAGTGGGGGTTTGGCCCATTGGTAGAGTGCCTACCTCACATGCGTGAGGCCCTGGGTTCAATTCCCAGTACTATAAGAAAGAAAGAAAAGACAGATGATTGACTACCTTCACTTGTCATTCAGGTGGTGACATTTCCAGAGTCCCTGTCCAGAGATTGGCCTTAGTGAGAAACAAGGGGAATGGGTCCCAGCCTCTGCAGGAGGAGTGGGTCTCTGTGGAACGCATGTAAGCACATACTCACAAATTGGAGAGAAAAAGGGGTGGTGGGGTGGGAAGCAGAGGAATTGGGGCAGGACAGGAAGGGAAACAGTTTGCCTTTTTTTTTTTTTTTTTTTTGGCACTTGGGATTGAACCCAAGGGTTATTAACCACTAAGCTACATCCCCAGCCCTTTTTATTTATTTTTTTCATTTTGAGACAGGGTCTTATTGCTGAGGTTGGCCTCAAACTTGAGATCCTCCTGCCTCAGCCTCTTGAGTCACTGGGATTATAGGCATGTGCCACTGTGCCCAGCCCAGCTTGCTTTTTTATATCCCTGGAGCTCTGGATCATTTCCACATCTCAGGCCTTATTCTCCTGACCTCCTCTCCCTACCTATCCTTTACCTACCTCTTCCCTTCTTGCTACCAGGAAGAACTGGCGCAATTCATTAGTCCCCAAAGATAATGGCCTTTTCTATACTGCCTCTCTTCTCTTTCTGGAATCTGCTTGAGTAAAATGTGCATCCTCAACATTCCACGCCAAAACTGCTTTTTGGCAAGGTTGCCCTTGACTTCCATAAAATGAATTTAGTGAGATCTGGTGGCTTGAAAAGTCCCTAGCGTATTTGAACTCTTGCTATGTATTAAACTTTCCTGGTATGCTATTTTATGAAAGTAAAGCATTATGGAAAGTGATACAATTTTCATTTTACACAAGAGGACTCGGCTAGATGTGGAGGCTCACCCTCTAGTCCCAACTAAGCTGAGGGGTTCAAGATCAACTGGGACAATGTACCAAGACCCCTGCCCAAAGAAGGGTGAGCTTGGGGTAGCTCAGTGGTAGAGTCCTTGCCTAGCATATTCGAGACCCTGGATTCCGTCCCCAGCCCTAGAGAAGGAAAAAAACGCCCATGGGTTCTGTCCTCTGCTTGTCATCCCATATCTTGTCATCCCATATCTCTTCCCCATCAGCCTGTAACAAAACTGTCATTTCTCCCTTGACCCCCCCATCCCTCTAGTCCCTGACCCACTTGTCCCCAACGATAATGGCCTTTTCTATATTGCCTCTCTTCTCTTTCTGGAATCTGCTTGAGTAAAATGTGCATCCTCAACATTCCACGCTGAAACTGCTTTTTGGCAAGGTTGCTCTTGACTTCCATAAAATGAATTTAGTGAAATCCCTGGTCCTCCCTCTCTTGACCCCGGGGTAACAGTGGCCCTGTCTCCCACCTTCCTGGCAGTAACTGTCTTCCCTTGGTTCTCTGGAGCTGCTTGCCTGCCTTGATGCCTCCCCACTGGCTGTTGCCTCTGTTTCTGTTGCTTGTTTATCCCCCCCCCCCTCCCCCGGAAACAGTGTGTTATCTGTCTTGCCCTTTCTAGAACGGGAACTCCTTCAGATCAAGTTGTCCCTGGTGGCCAGAGCACCCCTGGCCCAGAATAGGCGCTGTTTCTGTGTGGTGTGTTAAATCCCCCGCTCCCTGGGAGAGCCATACAGCTCACAGTTCTGCCGTTTGTGTGTTTGTACCCCATATTTACCCTCCATCTCTCCTTGGTTCCAGCCTGTCTCCCAGTTCCCCAAGTGATATTACTACTTGGTTGACTCAAAAGACTTCTAAACTTCCAAACTGAACCTCCGGTCTCCTCCCCAGGTCTCATCGCCCTCTGCCAGCCTACCCTAACCAGCCGCTTTCCCAATAAACTGGCAGACCCATCCTTCACTTTGTTCTTCCCAAACCATTGGGATCCTCCTTTTCTGTTCCTCTCCAACCCCACATCAGTCCACAAGCAGATCTCCAAAACTCTCCCTGCCTCCCCTGCCGCTACACACACCTGGTTCTGGCAGCAACCTTCTACTGGGCTATAGTTCCAAGCTTTGCCCAGGTGCTCTGCTCTTGCCAGCACCCCATCTCCCTGCCGAAAGCTCAGGTTAGATCTGGCCACTTATCTGAGCAGAACCCTACAGGCTGCTCCCATCACACTTCAGATTAAGCTAGAGTCTTCATGGGGCTGGTTATTCTTCCTCCAGACTCCTGACCTCTCCCACCACACTGCCTCCCTCGCACAGGCAGCACTGGCCTTAATGGTCCTGCAGCAGCGGGCAGGCTCCCCCACCTCTGCACTTGCCCTTCCCTCTGCCCAAGACGCTAGAGCCCCACTCACTTCATAGCTGCCCTTTGATGTCCTCTGCATCTCAGCTCCCTGATGTGTGCGTGCAGCTTTGCATCTACTCACATGATATTCTGCAGCTTTTACTTGATTGTCCTTTTTGGCTTTCACCACTAGACTATAAATTCCAAGAAGGCACATGGTCAGCTCCATACACCACTGTGTCCCTAGCGACTAGAACAGCGGTGTGCACATCGTAGTAGTTGCTCAGGAAGTTATTGTTGAAATGAGTGGGATTCAGTCTTCCCTCAAGGAGCCAATAGTTACCCAGAATGCAGACTGCCTTGTGTGAACACAAACAATTGCAGCCAGTTGTGGTAGTGCGTGCCTGTAATTCCACCTACTTGGGAGTCTGAGGCAGGAAATTCTCAATTCAAGGCCAGCCTCAGCAACGTACAAGACCCTGTCTCAAAAGGAACTGAGGGTGTAGCTCAATGGTGGAGTGCTTTCCTAAGATGCAGAAGACCCTGGGTCCATCCCAGTACCCCCCCAAAAATTGCTAAATTGTACAACCAAGTAATAGCTGATAAGTCATTTTGTTTTTATTGTAATCATTAGCACAACCATTCTACAAATAATTGGATTCAGTGTTTTCCATACATGCATACATTGTGCATTGATGATATCCAACCACCCTTCTACCCTATCCCTTTCCCCCTTCCTGGTAAGTCATCTTAAAAACTCTGGTGAACCATACAACAAAATTATATCTGTTCTCTCTATCACATTTTAATAACTGTCTCTAAAAATTAGAGGGAAAAACTGCAAAGAATCCCTTTGGATACATAACATTTGCAATTGCCACTTTCTGTTTTTTGCATAGGCCCAGGTCACAGGACATTTCTGTGGCTATGCAGTGACCACAGTAATCCACCTTCCCCTGTCTCGAGACCCAGCTTTACTATTCTGAGTAGTGGTTCCATTCTGCTAAGATCAACACCTGATCCTTGTAGGCTCTCAGGAGATCACGACTGGTGAAGTTGCCAACCCAGGGCTGTCTGCCCAGTGCTCTTCTCTGTTCTGCATATTCACTTACCAGCTCTGTGGTGGGCAACACAATGTCTGGCTGGTTTGGGGTGTTCTTCACCCCACTGACCCCTCCCCCATGCAGGCAGAGCTTCTTAACCTTAGGGTTGCCCTTGGGTTATGTGAAAGTATTCGGCTGGAGGTGAGAATTGGGGAAGAGACATCCTAGGTAGTCCCCTCTGCCCAAGTTCATGAGGGAGGAAGGCTTCAGAGCAGCATCCCAGTGATGGCCAAGAGGGCTCTGAAGCTGGCAGTGCTGGAGTCATCCAAGAGTGGAACCTCCCACTGTTCTCAGGCCTCCTTGGGGCCAGGCACAGGGCTGTGAATGAAGATGAGGAAAGCTGGGGACAGGTGGGTTGGTTGCAGAGCTGTCACTACCACCCCAGGCTCTGGAAGGCCCTGACTCTGCTCTCTGCTCTCATCCCTGCCCAGATCCCCCTCCGGGGCTTCGCGGGACACTGGATCTCCAGGTTATCCGAGTGCGGTTGGAGGAGCCCCCAGCGGTCAGCCTCTTGCAAGATTGGTCCAAGCACCCCCGGGGCACCAAGGGAGTGGGAACAGGTGATACCCCAGACTGGCCCACAGTTCTGTCAGAGTCCAGCACTACTGTGGGGGGGCAGCCAGAGGCAGGAAGTGGGGTGTAAGTTGTTGCTTTCCTGGAGAGGGAGGGAGAAAGGGCAGGAGGGAGGAGGCAGTGTCCCCCTTTGGCTTATAGCTCAGAGCTGCCTGGCTCAGCCACCCAGAGTTTTAAAACCAGGTGCCAGGGCAGGAGGGAGGGGTGGGGCAACGCCCATCCACTCTTGCTTCAGAGTACTGGAGGATGCCTGCCCCTGGCTGGGTCTGAGGCTGGATCCGAGGTAGAGGGTGGCCGAGGCTGTCGTGTGGTAGGGCATTGGGCCAGTGGAGAACACCTATCCTAGTCCTTTACTGACCCACACCTCTGTCCCCTGCACCTCCTCCCGCCCTCTCTTGGTCCCCCACCATTCTCCCCTGGCACAGTGCCTTACACAGAGGTGGTCATGAGGGGGTTTGAACTGAGTCCCACTACCTCGGGGGACACCTCTCCTCCCCCACTTGTTTAGGCTTCTACACTAGGAGGCCTCCATTACCTCTTCCCACTCCATCCCTGCAGAGGGGCTCCATTCACCCCCACTCTCCCTTTCACCTCTTTTCCTGTTGTATATATCACCTTTGTTGACAATAAATTATTTTTTTTTAATTAAGAGAGTTCCGTGTGGGCCTTCATTGGGGAAAGGGCCTCCCAGAACAAGCCTGGGGGCAGGAGGGCTTGAAGATAGTCATGGGTGGGAGCCAGAAGGCCACCTGTCCCAAGGATGGAGTAGCAAGAGCAGGGCAGGGCTCTAGCCTGGGCCCGCTGACCAGGCTTGACCTGGGGTCACTGCATCTTATCCCCACTCTGGAAATGGCGTCAGAAGCCCATTTTAACAGATTATATCTAATGATACCTGGTAGGCCTCTGTCCAGGCAAGGAACTGTAGGGGCCAGGGGCACTCACGCCCAAGGAGATGAGGGTTATGACCTTTCTGAAGGGAAATGATCCCAGTCTGCCTGCAGGTAAAGAGATGTCACGAGGTGACATGAGGTGGGTGGGTGAGTGGGTGAGTCCTGGCAGCCTGCCTTCTCTAGTAGGTCTGCACCCTCCGCCACACAGCTTCCTCCCACTTCAGTTCTCTTGAGATTCTGTAAGTCCTGAACAAATCCACCTCAGGCTGAATCTGTTTGGTCTTGCCCTCTCTGGTGAGATGGAGTCACAGGCAGCTCCCTCTCAAACCCTAAGCTGCACTGTCCTGTTCAGAACCCCCCAGCAGAAGTCGTGAGTAGGGCTGAATGCCTGCTGCACTGAGAAGTGAGGTGCACTTTGGGAGAGGTGGGGATCAGGGCTTGGAGGGCATCGTCCCCACAGAGCACTGACCAGAAAGTTCATCTCCATCAGGAGGGTCTGGGCATCAGCAGTAGAGACTGTATGCTGGCCTGAACTGGTGTCACCTGTGGGCCAGGTGGGTTCTTAGAACGTGGTCCTTTCACCTGATTTGATAAACTTGGGAGAATGAGCTCAAGAATATCCAGGGTCCTTGTCTGGAGGAGGCTAAAAAACAGGTGTGGAGAAGCAGGCGAGGATTCAGGCTACTTTGCCTCTAGCCATTGCGGTGGCAGGAGGGCCACGGAACTCTTCACCTGTTTCTGCAGATAGGTAAAACTTGTGAACTACCTAACAGGAGGAATCAAATAATGCTAAGTCTGGCTTTGAAAGCACAAGTGTTCATTGCAGGTGATTTCTGTCCGTCAATGGTGTAACTGTGTTTACATTTATACCGATGTGCTTTTAAGACAACATGGATGTGTCACTGAGTGTTTACACTTGAAAAAGCATATACAAAAGTTTGTTGTAAAATTATGATGCCAGTGCACCTTTGTTTCTATTATATGACTTGTGGCCCCCTAGACTGTGAGCTCCTTCCGGGCAGGAACCAGATTGCATTGACTTTGTTTTCTTAGTGCCCTGCACTGGGCCTGGCACATAGTAGGTGCTCAATAAATGTTTTGTCAAGTGCCTTCTCGGTGTACATTCCTGTGCTGTGTGTATTCCTGTGTGACATTTTTGCATGCTGGACCCTAGGGTGTATTCTCTGCACAAGGGTGTTGCCATTGTGAGTAGCTGACCTGATGCTTCCATGACTTAAGCTCTACATTCCAGCCAGCAGGGGGTCTGTCCAGTGGTAGCCAGGACCCTAGGGGCTGTATGACCAGGAGCTGCCTGTGGACACCTGAGCTTCCAGGGAGAAATGGAGAGTAGGGCTGAGGGCATGACTCCAGCCTAGGGTGTGGGAGGACAACAGGATGGAAGTGACATCTCAAAATCCCCTGTTTGAGAGTCCCTCCACCTCCAGCCTTGTTACCTGGATGCAAAACCAGGGAAGTGCCTTGCACAATAACAGTGATCCTCCAGGGCCGGTGGTGGCATCTTTCCCCAAGTGTGCTGTTGAGGCCCCAGCCACCAGCTTGGGGAAAGGGGTGGGGGAAGAGGGTCCTGCTGCCCTAACTCCTGAGCTATGTCCCAGCCTCCTCAGTACTCCTTTCTGAAGTCAGCCGCCTCCTGCCCCTGCCCTTGCCCTGGCCACTGCCTTCCTTGGGATTGTGATGGGCAGAGCCTTTTGGATACCTGAAAAAGAACAAATCTTTCTACACTCAGAACACTTCAGATATCAGACTGGTGGCGGGGAGGGAGATGGGGGATCCCCACACAGACAAGTTCTCCCACCCTCTGGCACTGGATACCTCATTCATTATGCAATAAGTACTGGGAGAGAGTTGGACCCCATAGGTTAAGGGCTCAGTGCCTCAACACCAACGGCAAGTCCCGAGTTGTCACCTGTACTAAACAACCAGCCCCAAATTAGGAGTTTCCACAACCCCCTCAGGTGTATTGATTTACTGTAATGGAAACATTTACTTAGTTTTATTGATTTATTATAAAGTATGTTAGGGGGCTGGGGATGTGGCTCAAGCAGTAGTGCACTCGCCTGGCATGCGCGGGTCGCTGGGTTCGATTCTTAGCACCACATAAAAATAAAGATGTTGTGTCCACCGAAAACTAAAAAATAAATATTAGAAAATTCTCTGTCTCTCTCTCTCTGTTTCTCTCTTAAAAAAAAAAAAAGGAAGTTAGGAACCAGATACCTTGTTGCTTGCCTGTAATCATTGAAGCAGGAGGATCACAAGTTCGAGGCCAGGCTCAGCAATTTAGCGAGGACCTAAGTAATGAAGTGACACCCTATCTCAAAATAAATAATAAGGGGCTGGGGTGGTGGCTCAGAGATAGAGCACTCACCTACCATGCTTGAGGCACGATCCTCAGCACCACATAAAAATAAAGGTATTGTGTCCATTTACAACTAAAAAAAATTTAAATAAAAGCAAAAAAGGGGAGGGGGTGTGCTGGGGATGTAGCTCAGATGGTAGAGTGCTTGCCTTGCATGCACAAGGCCCTGGGTTTGATCCACAGCACCACAAAAAAAGGGTTGGGGGCTGGGAATGTGGCTAAGTGGTTAAGCGCCCCTGGGTTCAAAGCCCAGTACCAATAAACAAATAAATAAATAAGGTTACAAAGGATATAGATCTACAGCCTGATGACAAAGGTACCTGGGGCTTGGTGTGCAAGGGCCCTGAGCACAGGAGCTGCGGTCCTATAGGTGTGCTGGCCTCCCGCTAAGCTGGACGCTTTCGGACCCTCATTGTTCAGGGTTCTCACAGAGGCCTCATTAGGCAAGCCTGATTAAATCACTGGCCATTGGTGAGTCACTGGTCTCCAGCCCCTCCTCCCTCCCCGGAGGTCAGAGGGTGGGACCGAAAGTTCCAATCCTCTGATCGTGTGTTTTGTTCGACTAGCTACCAGTCCCATCCTGCCGGAGTCGCCAGAGCTTGAACTCAGGTGTGGCGGCAAGGGGCTCGTTATGAATAACAGAAGAGGCTCCCCTCACGCCTCTCAGGGTTTGGGACCGCTCTGAAGCGAAAACAGACTTTCCTTCTATAGCACAATACCACTAACCATCTGAGGCGACTGAGACGGAGCTGCGACTCCCTCCCGAAGAGAAACTGGAGCCTGTTGGAGGTGTGACTAGGAAAGGGTGTGACCAGGGTGGGTGTGGTAGGAGGGGCGTGGCCATGAAGGGGGCGGACCCCAGCCATGCGACTCCGGGGTACAGGCTTTTTTTCTCTTCTGCTCCTGAACCGGTGGATGTTCCTCCAACCAGTGGTTCCCATCCCTCTACGTTGAATGATGTGGTCACGTGGAACACGCACGCACACACACACACACACACACGCACGTGGAGCTGGGCTCAACTGAGACTTGGTCCATTGAGGGCCATTTGTAAACTGAAGCCCTGCCTACCCTTGAGGGGTGGTAGGGGGCTGGAGGCTGGGATGGGTTTGCAGCTAGTGTCCACCCCCAACCCCGGAGGGCTCTCTCGAGGGAGTACCTGTTGACATCCCAGCGTTCACACAAGGGGAAAAGGGGTGCATTGACTCTGCTGTACCCCACGTCTGCAGTACCCTACCTTCCCAGGGTCAGGTGCCCCAGGCCAGGACCTTGACACAACCACATCTGGACAGTCCCTTTCTCCCCCATTCTATGGACAAATGTGCCAGTCCCCAAGAAGTCTTTGTCTTTTCCAACAGCAGCTAAAGCCTCAGGTCTCCAGGTCCCCACATCTAGGGGGCAGAGGAAGCAGAAGCAGTGGGGGAGAGGGTGACGGCCCAGAGGTGGATTCCACCAATATCAGTGAAGGACCTCACCCGCAGGCACTGTGGTAGGAACTGAGGGGCACCAGGCACCTGCCCTAGTTTCCTCAGGGTGTCACAGGAAAAGAGATATCTCTGAAGGAGGATATGAGGAGTTCCTGCAGAGAAGGGGGAACTTGACTCAGGACCAGTGGGTTGCTTGGCACATGGGACCCAAAAGAATGTCAGCATGTGCCAAATGCATAAACAGATTATTTAGAGAAGTAGATGCATAATCAAGGAAGCTCCAGGTCCATCTCCAGAGGGAGAAACAGCAACCTGCTGAGCAGGGCTGTGAATATTTATAGAGGGATATTTGCTAGGGGCGGCAGGAGAGATGGAGCCAGGGCGGAGCTACACAATTATGCACCATTTCCCCTTGTTCAACCTATGCCCTCAAGTTACCTTTGCAGTCAAGGGCCTGGGCTATTCTCTCAGGAGTTGTACTTGTTCAATGGGGCTTTCTGCATTTCAGTGGTTCTTGGGTGTTTCCCGCATTTCAAATTCAAGGGCACTTCCTTTAAGGTTCATTATCTCTCCTTTTTCCCCAAATTCCCATCTCAGTGGGTCACTCCACATTGTGCCCACTCTATGTATGAGGAAACTGAGGCACAGGGAGATGAACATGGTGACTTGCCTCCCTTTCCAGAGCAGGTAAAGGAGCAGAGCCAGCCTGAGCCCAGGTTCCTCTGGTTCCAGAGCCCAGCTGTCCACCGTACAACATTTCCTGGCACTGGTCCTGGAACGTGCTGGGATCCTGCCCTGTGCTTGGCAGTGCTGATTGGAGGGACTCACCACAGATGTGAAAGGGTGCTCATCTCCTCAGGACCCTGTGACAATGACAGAGATCCAAGCCCAGGGCTTCAAGGGCGGAGGGCATCCTGTTTCTCACCTGCCCCTTTCTCCTCAAGGTGGGTCCTGGGCCTCTGGGTAGGCCCTGGCCTCCAGCCCTGGCCTCCCTGTTTGACCTCTAGCCCTGACTCAGCCTGAGTTTCCGTGTTTGGAAGGTACAAAAGCAGTGACTGGTATAGTCATACCCGTACAAGCTGAGGCCTCTACAGGGGGCACGGCATGGGGGATGGGGCTTTCCATCCCAGACCCTCAGGATCCTCTCACTCCCCTGGAGCAAGGCTTTCCATTTGCCCACTACAGCACCCCTATCTTCCTGAATGAGGTGCCCGCACCCGTCTCACTGAGTTCAGATTTATGGTCAGATTTATGCAGTGGCCACAACTCACAGCCCAAAGCCAAGCAGACCTGGGTTCTGTCTGTGAGCTGGTTGAGAAGCAAGTGGTCCCCAGACATTCTGGAGTGATCCCCTCGCCCTCATGGCCTCATTGTTCTAGGCATTGAGAATATAGCCAGGAGCATGGTAGACAAACCACTGCCATGAGTCCCCCAACCCAGGGGAGTCTGACAGTAACATCCTCCTAGGAATGAGTGCCAGGAAGAAAGAGAGCATGAGGGAGGGGTGCTCATTTTAATTTATTCTTTTTTTTTTCCCAATAAGTGGATACTCATTGACCAATCGGGGAATATGCACACAGACTAAATATTAGATGATATTAAGGAAATACTAATTTTTTGCCATTCTGGGAATGGAACCCAGGGCCTCACACATGCTAGGCAAGTGCTGTACCACTGAGCTACATTCCTGACATTTTTTACTTTTTTTTTTTTTTTGACACTGGGAATTGAACCCAGGGGTGCTCTACCACTGAGCCACATCTCCCAGTCTTTTTTTTTTTTCAATTAAATTAATTTTTTTTATTGGTACCAGGAATTGAACCTAGGAGCTTTTGCTGCCAAGCTGCACCCCCAGCCTTTATTTTAAGACAGGTTCTCACTAAGTTGCTTACATCCTCACTAAGTTGCTAAGGATGGCCTCGAACCTGTGATCCTCCTGCCTCAGCCTTTAATTTTTTTTATGTTGATACAAGGTCTCCCCAACTTGTTGAGTATCTCACTAAATTCCTGGGGCTGGCCTTGAACTTGCTGTCCTCCTGCTTCAATGTTCTGAGTCACTGGAATTACAGGCAAATGCTACTGTGCAAGAGATTTTCTTTCCTTTTTCCCCCCCTTTTCCTTTCCTTCCTCCGTCTCTCCTGCTGGCCCTCTTGCTTGTTTGCCTCCTTCCTTTCTTACATGGTGATTTGTTCTGTAGACAGATTTTCTTTATTCTGGATCTGGTTGATTGCATGTCCATGACCTTGTTTAGCAAGTTCATCCATCCACAAAGGCCACTGTTTTTTCTTTTTTCTTTCTCTTTTGTGGTTTTTGAGGATGGAACCAAGTGCTCCACCACTGAGTTATACTCCCAGCCCCACAGGGGCAACTTTGAAAAGGAGGCTAGAAGGGCTTTTTCAGGAGACATTTAAGCAGATAATCTCAATGAAGTGAGGGAAAGAGGCAGGTGGTTAAGTAGGGACAGACTTCTGGGCAGAGGGGACGCGAGTGCCAAAGCCCTGTTCCCTGGGATTCATAGACCCCTGGAATTTTCTAGGCACTGTTTGAGGGCAGGAGAGTGGGACACCACCATGAACTGGAACAGGCCCCTGCCCTCTGTGGGGCTGTGGACCTCAGGAGTACCTTTCTGGGGGAGGAGGTCAGGGAGGAGAGCTGGAGTGTTCCTGCTGGACAGCTGGCTTTGCATGTTCAAGGACCTCAGTTTAATCCCCAGCAGCACAAAAAGAACAGATGAAGAACAGATTCAGAAGGGTGCAGGCTCTGTCCCATGCCCTTCCTGTCCCATCTCCCCAGATTAAGACAGTGTCCTCCGTGGGCCCTTGGACCTTCTCAAGCATTGCAGGCCTGGTCTGAGCAAGGTTGTCAGATGCGTGGCCTCCTCCATCACAGGTATGATGCCAGGGTCATGGGCAAGGAGAGGGAGACAAATGTCTTTGCTGGTTTAGGATTTTGGAGCTGGAAGACCCCAGATAGAGCCGAATATACCTCCCTTTCATTGTACAGAAAAGGCCGCAGAGGCCCCCACAGAAGGAGGGAGCTACCTAAGCCACGTGCCACCAGCTCCCTCCCTTCTGATCCAGTGTTGATTTTCTGAGAAGTGGGGAGGATATAGCAGAGAAATGTGAACGAACACTGGAGAGGCCGGCCAGCACTCACCTAATAATCTAAAGCAACCTCCCTCCTATGTGTACTATGTGGTGGCCAGGCCCTGGGCCTAAGCGTGTTTCATATATTAACTCATTATTTATTTATTTATTTATTTATTTTTTAGAACCCAGTGACGATTAACCACTGAGCCACATCCACAGCCCTTTTTTATATTTTTATTTCGAGACAGGGGCGCGCTGAGTTGCTTAGGGCCTCGCTAAATTGCTGAGGCTGGCTTTGAACTTGAGATCCTTCTGTCTCAGCCTCCCAAGCCACTAGGATTACAGGCCTGTGCCACTGCATCCGACCTCATATTAACTCATTGTTTCTCACAAATCAGCCCTTTGAGGCGGGGACTATTATTGTCCTCATTTAACAATGGGAAAGCTAAGGTGGAGGGAGGTGGAGGGGCTTGCCTGAGATCACAGTTCCCATGGAGCAGGCTGGGTGCGCCCAGGTGGTAGGCATGTGTGTTTGTCTGCTATCCCATGCTGCGCTGCCTCTCAGGATTCTCCAGATAACAGGCAAATCTATTTCCTTATTAGTAAACTGGGGTAAATGACAATGCCTTTCTGCTCATTGTTTGAAAATTAAACGTGATAATACCCGTACAGTATACAGCTCTCAAGTTCTTAGCCAAAACCAATAAAGGAGAAGAAGAGCAGAGGTTCCTGCCCTGGTGTAGCTTACAGGTGAGTCATGGCTGGGGTGGGGGGTACTGATAAACGTCTTCTATCAGCAATACTAAGAGGCACAATTTTTCATGTTCCAACATCTCTGAGATGTCCTAGTTTAGTGTGCCATATGTCAGTGGTGACAAAATGCTTGACAGAAATTCAGAGATCTCAAGACAAATAGGGTAAAAGCTCTGTAAGATGAAAGGGTATCTGGTAAGTCAGAGGGCAGGAGAGGTCCTTCTTCACCCTGGCCATCTGACTCTTTTATTTTTATTTATTTGTTTGGGTACTGGGGATTGAACTCAGGGACACTCTACCAAATTCCCAGCCCTATTTTGTTTTTTATTTAGAAACAGGGTTTCCCCAAGTTGCTTAGCGTCTCACCATTGTTGAGCCTGGCTTTGAACTCTCAATCCTCCTGTCTCAGCCTCCCAAGTCACTGGGATAACAGGCCTGTACCACCACTCCGAGCCCCGTCTGACTTTTTTTTTTTGGTACCAGGGATTGAACTCAGGGGCACTCAACCATTGAGCCACATCCCCAGCCCTATTTTGTATTTCTTTTAGAGACAGGGTCTCACTGAGTTGCTCAGCACCTCGTCATTGCTGAGGCTGACTTTTAACTCACGATCCTCCTGCCTCAGCCTCCCAAGCTGCTGGGATTATAGGCATGCACCACTGCTCCTGGCCCCATCTGACTTTTGATCAGAGGGCAATTTTGGACTGTTCCCCTGCCCCCCTTCTCTATCCCCAGTGGTCTGCATTGGTTAGGAGGAAAAAGAATCATGCCAGGTGAGATGGCGCATGCCTGTTATCCTAGCAGCTGGGAAGGCTGAGGCCAGAGGATCATGAGTTCAAAGCCAGCCTCTGCAAAAGCGAGGTGCTGAGCACCTCAGTGAGACCCTGTCTCTAAATAAAATACAAAATAGGGCTGGGGAGGTGACTCAGTGGTTTAGTGCCCCTGAGTTCAATCCCTGTTACCTGTCACCCCCCAAAAGAGTCACAATATTTCAGAGCACTGAGAACAAGGCTGTCACTACTCCAGCACCTTTGCCTGTCCTAGGCTTCTTGCCCCAGTGCCTACTTGTGTGGGAGCAGAGTTGCCCAGGTCCTCTGTGCCTACTAGAGGCAAAAACTCCATTGCCGCAGTCTGGCTGGGCACACAATCACGAGCCACCACACAGCTTGTAGATTCAAACAGCAACTCTTTATTCCCGAACTCACACCAGCCGTCTACAATCATGTTCTGGGGAAATCCACGTTCTCTGCCCAAATCCACTCCCACTGGGCTTCTGTCTCCCAAAAAATACTGTCTGAATCCCGTGAGAACTCAAGGGGAACTCAGGCAGCAGGATACGCCCTATTCCCAGCAGGAATAATCTTAAACCTTAAACCTGGAACCTAAACCGGGAACGCCCTAATCCGCCTTGGTCCTTGAACAAGGTCACCTACATTCAATGTCACTGCAACATGGGGTACGCTGGCAAGGAAATTGTCATACCTACTTGGCTAATGGCTCCCAGCATCTCCCCCTTCTGATTAATTAAACAACAAGCAATGTGGCTTAAGGACCGTGCCTGGTAGGTTGTCCAATTCAACATATGGTTCTTACCCGTCATCGGAAAACTGACCTTTAGGCGTCAGCCTCCTGTCTTAGGTTGATACCACTGCAATTGGATCATACCCGTCACTGACTACCGGTCCAGCATAAGCCACTGGCCCCCAAATTTTAGACCATCACTAGCAGAAGGGAGGAGGATACAGAAATGCCACAACACCAAGCCAATTGACGGCTCCTTGGGAAAAATTGCATCACTGGTGACACCATCAGCAAAGATATGCCAGCACTACCACAATTAACATGGGGTGCACTGGCAAGGAAATAAAAATTGCATCACTGGTTAATCACTGTCGCAGATGTAAGAATGGCCAAGCTGGAGTTCTGGATATCAGCTGTTATGGATTTGAGTCAAATCATCTTCTTTTCGATCTGTAGAAATTGTTTTAGTTAATCTCTCTGGAATCCAAATCGGCTGCTGTTCTCCCTGTGGAAACACACAAACAAAACCCCGACTCCAGACAATCACTGGGTCAGGACCTTTCCATTGTCCTGTTAGAATATCTTTCCAAAGTACCTTAGGCTTATGTACATTTTTTGGATACAATGCCTTTCCGCAGCACTAAATCCTGATGAATCTAAATTTTAAAAAGTTTAGGGTAAAAAGCGTTATTTTAAGTTTATCTTTGGGGGATATATACCCCTTTCCACTCCATTGCCCCTTCCTTCCTTTCTGTCCCAGTGGGAGCACTGGTGACCTGGAGGACTGCTCCTAGTGGTTGGTTTCTACTTGGTCTGGGGACTGTGCTGGCTTCTTTAACTTCTGTGTTTATTTTGTTTTCAGTGGTTCAGGTTAGAAAGCTCGGAATCATCCTTAGCTCTTCTCCCTCACGTACCCCCATCTAGAAAGCCTGTCACCTCTACCTTCTGAACACATCCCAGATCCAGCCACTTCCCACTGTTCCTGCTGCTGCTGCCCAGCCTCAAGCCCCTGCCATCTCTCACTTGATTGAATGTGAAAGCCTCCTTCCTGGGCTCCCGGCTTCTGCTCCTGCCAGGCCCCTTCACCATTCTGAACCCTTTGGCCAGTTGGATCGTGCCGCTGGGTGTCATTCCTTTCACTTTGAGGGAAAGCCTTGGCCTACCAGACCTGGCTCTCCTGACCTCTCTGTCCTCTCCTCCCACTCACCTCCTCACTCACTCTTGGTTTCCCTTCTTCAAACACGCTGTGTGCACTCCTACCTCAGGAGTGCTCTCGACTTTCCCTGTTCCTGGAATGCTTTTCCCCAGATATCCGCAGAGCTCAAGATCTCTTTGCTCTCTTCTTAGTGAGGCCAACCCTGACCACCTCCATACTCCAACTTGGGCTGAGGATGCAGCTTAGTGGTAGAGCACGTGCTTAGCAAGCTCCAGGCCCTGGGTCTGATCCAAACAAAAGAAAACCCTAAACTAACTTGTTTTCTACCCCCTTCACTTGTGCATTCCTGATCCACTTTAACTTATTTTTACTACTTACAGTTACTATATTTGTCTTTCCCCTAATTGACAAGTTCTCCCCAGCTGGGTGTGGTGGTACATGTCTGTCATCCCAGCGATTTGGGGGGCTGAGACTGGACAATCACAAGTTCCAGGCCAACCTCAGCAACTGAGCGAGCTTCTGAGCAACTTAGCGAGACCCTGTCTCAAAAAAAAAAAAAAAATAATAATAATAAAAGGACTGGAGATGTGGCTCAGTGGTAAAGCATTCCTGGGTTCAATCTCCGGTACCAAAAAGAAAAAGAAAATTCTTTGCCTTGTTTGTTCACTGATAGAGTGCCTTGCATATAGTGGGTGCCCAACAGATCTGTTGAATGAATTTGCAAATTTAGAGCAGGGTAAATGTGTGTGAGAACTAGGTGGCTTCAGAAATTTGAGTAGGTGACCTCTGAACTGGGTCTGGAAGTACATCTGGAGGTAGGTGACTGGAACTGATCAGGATAAACAAAGGCACAAAGGTGAGAGTGTTTGGTGGTGGGGCAGGAATTGGGGAGGAATGTCCACCAGTGACATTTAGTTGGAGTGGATATTAGCAAGGTAATTTGAGGCCAGATTGAGTAAGGTTTTGAATGGGGCTAAAGGCTTCTACAGTCCAGATTGGCTACATAATTTGTGGGGCACAGTGCAAAATGAAAATGAGGGCCCCCTGGGTAAAAGAAAATTCAAGACACTGACAGTGGTGCTTTAAACCAAGCTCAAGGCTCTTCTGAATGCAGAGCTCTGTCTGACTGCACAGGTCATAGGCCCACGACGCCAGCCAGCTTTGCCTGCAGTCCATGGAGAACTGGTGATAGTGTTCTAGCAAAGCAGAGATGTAATTGGAGCTAGGCTTCAAGAAGATTATTCTGGCATTTCCAGTGACTGGGTTGCAGGGAGTCTGGGCAGGGACACTGGCTGGCAGTCTTGGGCAGAGCTTGAAGGAAGAGGAAGGGAGAGGAGATGTGGAGGTGAGCCCAGGGCTCGAGTGAGAAGCACGGAGGAGACAGAATCTATATAGATGAAGCACGGGCCAGGGAGAGACAGCTGAATGCACCTGCATTTGCCCTTCTCTCTCCCCTGCGCTCCAGACCTCAGACTTAGAAGTGATATCTCCCACAGAAATCAGCAACTTGTCTCCCTTTGGCCACCAGAGGGCAGATTATTCTCATGGATTTTCAGGTTGAATTTGGGGTGGGGGAGTGGAATGGGCATTGTCCTCTTCATTTGTTTTTCCATCTTTTGGGGTGTGCCTTCACCAAGTTCTTTCCTGAGGTTGGGTGCCTGAATGAAGCTGGGGTGGAACATGGGAGATGTCCTAGAATCCTGTGGATTCACTAAGAACTGTAGGTGGTACCTGTTAACTAAGGAAGTTCTTCTTACTCGTCACATTGCCTCTGATCTGCTATTTCTCTGATTCAGGTGACCAAGGACTCAACTAAAGAAGAGTTTACAGGGAGGTGGAAGTCAGCTGTGAGAGGTCCAACCAGCACTTTTCTCCCATGACCTCTGGGGCCTCTCTGCTCTGATATGTATGGGGACTTCTTGCTTGTTCTCTAGCTCCTATGAGCCCTTTGGCTTCTGCCCACCTTAAACTGCTGTTGAGCCCTGGGAGAAAGGACCAGTTCCAATATGTCCTAAATAGAATGGATGGGGAAAAGTTGGAGTTGGAGAAATCAGTTTAGACTACTGCCTCTTCTTGGTGGGACAGTCAAGGGGGAAGCGAGGAAGGACCCAGGTTGTCACATGGACTTTCTGTTAGAGTCAAGAACTTCCAAAGCTGAGGACATCAGATTGCATAAATCCAATAAACTCACTTTACTGATAGGGAGAATGAGGCCCAATAGAAAGAAAGAAAAGGAATTTCTCCAGAGGCCCATTCTTTTTGCCTGAGGAAACTTTTTTGTTTGTTTTGTTTTTTTCTTTTAGTACTGGAGATTGAACCCAGGGCCTTTTGCATGCTAAGCACATGCTCCACCACTGAGGTACACCCCCAGGAATTTCTATTTTCAACATGTTTCCTTTTTCTTTTCCATGAGTTCCTTTGTCTCAGAAGGATAACTGAGATGCGAATTAAGATGAGAATATCTCTCCTGACTTAACCTTGTAGGACATTTAAAAAGGTAATTAGAACTCAAAGATGTTATTTCAAATGTCAACGCTGGAACAAAGGAATGGATCCTTTCAAATATAAGGAAGAAGAGCCTAACCTCAGAGATGTTATGTGATTTTCCAAGACCACACAGCATTTTCATTTGGTAGGGCTGGGGCTGAAATGCAGGGTCCTGCCTCTGGATGAGAACCCTGGTCTTGAACCTTGCAGAGCCCTGCACACTAAACTGAGAGAATGTCAAATAAAAAGAAACCACATAGACAATGTCATGTGGGAGGTAGGTAGACAGGTAATAGACTGACATTGCATTTAGCAGGTGACACAAATGTTGATAGAAAGGTTGGATGATAAACAGAAGAGGGATTTTATGAGCTGACCAACAGATGGACAAACGGAGACACAGACGGGAACCAAAGTATGCCAATCGTGGGTTGGGTAATAGCTTTATTTTCTATTCGGTCCAATAATACGCACAGGTGACCCACACTTTCTGTTCAAGATTTGAAAATAACCAAAAACTGACGGAAAGAAACGAAGAGTAAGACCCTGGTACTACACAGGGAAATAACCCGGGGCTCGGCAGGCCTTCGGGTGTTGCCGGAAATGGCCGACGACCGCCCTCGGCTGAGCTGAGGGATGGGGGCGTGACCCGCGCAGCACGCGGAGCCGCTTCGGGTGTTTCCGGAAACTGCCGAAAGCCAGCTCGAAGTGGGCGGGGAAAGGTCGGTGGGCGTGGCGGGTGGTTCAGGAGTGCCCGGAGTCACTTCGTGGGTTTCCGTAAACAGAGCCGAAGCTCGGTTTTCGGAATCGAAGAGGCGCGCGCGTCCCCGGGGGTTACCTTCTTCGGTTGTTTCCGGAATTTATCCTTAGTCGGTGGCAGAGAGGAGAAGGCACGTCCCCCTCCCTTTCCTAGACGCTTCGGATGTTTCCGGCTGCAGCAGGCGGAAAGAGCCGAGGGCCGGCGGTGGTGGCGGCCATGTTGGGAGCAGCAGGTCCGGCGGCGGCTGCCTGTGTGCCGGGCGCGGAGCAGTGCCGCTGAGGGCAGGGGAGGAGCGAGGCAGGCGGCCGGCTGCGGCGGCAGAGAGTAGGCGGAGCGGCGCGGCCCGGCCAAAAGGCGGCACAGCCCAGCCGGGGGTCGGGGGGGTGCGGTCCGGAGCCGCTCGGAGCCGGCGCGGCCTAGCCCGAGCGGCGCATCCCCGGGCTAGCGTGAGCGGCTGCCCGGCCTCCCCGCACCCCCGGCCGGGGCCCATGCGGCGGGTGTTCGTACTGTGAGAAGCCCCGCCCGGCCGGGCTCTGCGCTTTCCCTTCCCTCCCTTCCTTCAAGCTTCTCGGTTCCCTCCCCTGAGATACCGGCGCCATGTCCAGCGCCCGGACCCCCCTACCCACGCTGAACGAGAGGGACACGGAGCAGGTAAGGAGCCCCGAGGGCTCCCCGAATTCTCTGGATGGGCCCCTGCACCTTGCGGAGCCTCCTCCCTGCTCTGCTGTCCTCGTGCCCCTGCTGCCATCCCGCAAGCCTTGGCTGTCCTGTCATCTGGCCCCGGGATCCGGCCCCCACGTCCCTCTTCGAGTCCTGACCTGGGACCCACCTTGTCTTGACTCGGAGCTGCACACTTGTCTTTCTGCCAACCCCTGTCCCCTCACCACCGCTCTCCTGCGCTCTTCCGTGTTACCTCCCCAGCTTCCCCTTCTCTTCCCTTTTTCTCTCAGGGGCCTTTCTGGTCTTCCTCCACCCACGCTTAAAGCAGCCACTCTCCCGCTCCTCGAATAACACCCCGCGATTTGCCACGCGATTTGTCCATCTCTTTCAGCGTCTGCCTGGCCTTGCTTCCCTTCCACCCGCACCGGTTCTCCCAGTCCCAGTCCCTGGTTATCGCCCTCAGGGTCCTTGCCTGGGATTGGGTTCTAGGTCCCCGTCCCCTTTGACTTCCCCAGCTTTTTCTACCCTGCTTCTTCCCGTTGCAATTTGTGCTCTCCCTGTTGTTTGCAACCCACCAGCTCCACCCTCATCACCTTCCCAAATGGTTCGCCTACTCTTTGCTCATCACTTTCCCTTCTTTTCGCCAGGAGCTCCCTGGTTCCTGGCTGTGGCATGTGTTGCTTCCGTGTTTCCCATACAGCTGTCATGCGCATAGTTTTCCCACAGGTTGTCTTTGGGGTTCCAATCACCACTCCCTTCAGACTCTGGATCCCTTTGGTTTTCTTTCCTCTGAGGTTTGGCTTTTAAGTCCCTGGGCCTCCTGTTTCTTACTGTGTTCTTCCAGCCTTTCCCTCCCGCTGTGGTAGGAAAGACACTCACTGTTGCAGTCCTGCTATTGTAACATAACCTGTTGCTCGGTCCTTTCCCTGCCTCGCTGCCTCACAGTCCCTGCCTTTCTGCCCTCTTTGCCTGCTGTGAAAACCAAGATGCTTTCTATCTCGACACTCTGTGACTGTCACTTCTCATAGTGTCTTCCTCTTGCTTGTTGCTTCCTGTTTCTCAACCTCACCCCATCTTCTTTAGTGCGCCTCTTATTTGGTGTTGCCTTTCATGTCCATGTGAGTCTCCTGCCCTCTTCACAGCATATTTACTCCCCAACCCCGTGGGTTCCTATGCATTCCCTTTCTGTTGGCTAGTCTTGGAAGTTCATGAATTTTGCATGCTAGTCTCTTATGCTACATGTCATCTTCATGACCCTACACACTTCCCCTTATCCTGGCAATAACTGTCACCCAAGCCTTGCCTTTTCTGTGTTCTCATCTCACCTCTGAGCCGAGAGGCGTCCACTTTCTTTCACCATCTCCAGTGTTCCTTTCTGCCTGGTCTGTGGAGAGGTCTGTGCCCAGCAGGCCTTTCTTGGTAAACTTTACTAGGCAAAAAAAACTTGTCTTGAAAAAGGAGCCCTTCTACCCTGAGGCTGCAGTGCTTTTTGCATTCTATTCCCTTATTACACCCTTTGTTCCCTCTTGTTTCCTTTTTTCTTCCTGTCCTGGTAAGGTAGAGCTGTTGTTGTAGTCTCTTGCTTATTAACCTCCTCTGCAAAAGGTATCTCTTTTCATTTATTGTGCTTTTTTGTCTTTTTCCCTTTTGCTCTCTATCACCTGGACAGTTAGGAACTTAAGAGGAGTCTGGATGGAGCTTTTCTCTGTATACAGTCATTGACCCTTTTGTTAATGGAATATATGCTTCAGGGGTGAAGTAGGGGTTGAGAGGGAGGAATGGTTGATTTGTTTCATCACTGGGTCTGGCAGCTGTTTTTGCACGGCACAGTGGTCTTTGGAAACCAAGGAGTTGGGTCTGTGTCCCATAGTCCCTCGCTTGCCAGCTGGTTCCCTCCTACCAGAAACCACTTTCTCCAGGCCCTCTTGAGGTTGCTTGTTCCATCCTTTTTCTTCTCACAATCTTTGTTTTAGCAGGTAGATCCTGCTTAACTGGAGAACTTTTCAAACTGTTGAAAATGAGCTTGTAGGAGGAGGCCAAGTGACTGGCACCTTCAGGCATTTGGGGAGAGGCTGGAGTGCCTACTCTCTGTGAGGCTGTGGGGGCATTGTGTTCAGCACAGAGTAAGAGACTACCTCAGTGTGATTTCTAGGTGCTGTTTACTAATGGCAAATACATCATTGCCATGGTCTATTTCTTGTGATGTGTGCACTGATTTCCTCTCTTCCTTAACATGTCTAGCATACTACTGAGCATGTGGTAGGGACTCGTGCATGTCCACTGATTTCATGACAATAGTCACTGGTGACCATTTTGGAATGTAAGCTGCTCTGTGATAACTTTATCCAGAGCACTGGCTGCATATATTATCCTGTTCCAAATTATGAATTACTCATCCTGTCTCTACTCTTTATGGACTTAAGTTCCCTGTAGTTCTCAGGATAGCCAGTCACACTGTTGATGTTATGTTAAGTCTCATACCAGTGAAAGCCCAAACTTTGGAAAATCTGGGATGCATCTCTTCTGGGCAAGTGCCTGTAATTCTGTTTGTTTGGTTGTTTTGGTGGGGATGGAACCCAGGGCCTCCTAGTGCTTTTATCACTGAACTTCATCCCCCAGCCACTGTATTCTTTAAAGTAGAAAAAAGAGACAAGAAGCAGCTTCTCTGGTCACAAGGACAGGGATGTCAGAAATATTGGCCTCCTTTAGAATAGATCATGCCACCAACTGAAAGTAAGAACCCTTTTCTTGGTCCTGTTGTAATTTTAGCTAAAGTAGCCTTGGGAGCTCAGTCATTGCAGTAATGTTAATGTTAGGAAATAAGCAAGGGATTTGGCTGAGCAATTCGTTCCCTCCCCCCCCCCCCCCAAATAAAGCATCCACAATCACCTTATTTAAATTATTTATAAAACTTGTTTCACTAGAAAATAGGTAAACAGCTGGAGCATGCCTATAATACCAGTGGCTCGGGGCTGAGGCAGGAGGATCGCGAGTTCAAAGCCAGCCTCAGCAAGGCACTAACCAACTCAGTGAGACCCTGTCTCCAAATAAAATACAAAATAGAGCTGGGGATATGGCTCAGTGGTTGAGTGCCCCTGAGTTCAATCCCCAGTATCTCCCCACAACCAAAAAAATAAATATAGGTAAACAAACTTCAGTGATACCTTTAATCCATTTTCTTGCTTTTTCTCCCTATTCTTTAAAAAAATGTGGCTGATGAGAAGCTGTTTCTAGGAGCTCTTTGATCATATCTGAAACATACACAGAAAATGTTGAAGCATAAAAATAAACCTTATGTTGCAGGGAGATTGCCTGTTTGCTGTCAACTCTTCTTCTAAAAGAAGATAAAAGAAAGTCAAGCCCTGTCTTTAAGATGATTTTTGTGACACCTAATTCTAGCTATGTTTTCACAGCCTTCTTTTTGCAGAAGGATTCTGACCTGGGGCGGGTAGTTTTGGGGTTTCTTAGTCTGTGAACTGAGCTTTCTGTTCACTTCTTTTCCAAATGGCTCTGCTGGCCCGGAGGCTTGGCAGTCTTGAAAGCAATCAGCAAGATGACTGTTTGTCTTCCAGCCAGCACAGCAGTAATAGGCAAGTGTGGAGAAGGGTCCAACTTCCAGAGTTCACCTGCCGCCAGCTGGAGCATTTGGTAACCCCGGGGGAAGGGCCACATGGCTTGAACCTACCCTCCTCTGGGTCTCAGGAGCTGAGACAGAGAGCTCCTAAGAGAAAACAGGAGCCTTTTGCTGCCCACTGAGCTTTTGCTGCTATGGTCAAGGGAAGGCACTGTCACCACTCTTCCAAAGTATGAGTGGTATAGTATATTCTTTCAGATAGTTTGAGAAAGAGGAGTTCAGAAGTCTTGATGAAAAAGGGCAAATCTAAATTATAGGATCCTGTAAAGAACAGCTGAGGGGCTGGGGTGTGGCTCAGCGGTAGAGTACTCGCCTTGCGAGACCCTGGGTTCGATCCTCAGCACCACATAAAAATAAATAAGTGATATAAAGGTATTGTGTCCAACTATAACTAAAAAATAAATATTAAAAAAAAAAAAAAAAAAAGAACAGCCGAGCCACTAAACACACCTTCATCAGACCCTGGTGTCGACTCTGGCCAGTGTGGCCCTGGACGCTTTGTCTCTGATCTCCGCCAGGTCAGCTGGCTGGATTAGCTAGCTTCCTAGTTCCCACATTTTGAGCTGTGTGTCACCTTGCTCCGGGTGCTGGTGCTAGAGTCTGGACTTGTTCTCTGGCAGAGGCTCCTTGATGGGGTTGCTGCCTTATGCTCAGGGATGCAGGCGAATATCTGACCAATGAGTCTAACTTCTCCTGGGCCCTAGAGATAGTGATGAGGTGTTAATTAGAGCAAGGACTCCATGAACCTATAGTCTTGCCATGTCATATATACTCTTTGAACCTGATGAAACTAAGTAGTCAATTATAATAATTTCTGTACAATCTGTGAACTTGGGGAAGTAGTTGAACAGAGGGATGCAAGGCAGTCGTTGAGAATTGGCCTGCTTCAGGTTAAAATTCAAGCTCGGACTAGGTTATCTGAATCTTTCAGGTTGTAACCAAAGATTGGGCTGGAGATACTTTTCAGCAAACACATCATAAGCACAGTTGATGCCTAGGACGTGGGAAAAGATGGAAAATGTGTTTGCCTAAGAGGTTTGCATGGTGAGATATCTTGGAAGTCGAGCCTCTCAGGCTAGACTGTTTCTCCTTTGGAACAGCAACCCAATTCTCAGTGGCCATTTGACCAGGACCAACCCAGGCCTTCATGAACTCTTTGCCATTGAGCACTTAGCCACCTGGCTGGCATTTCCCTTCTCCCAGGAGCTTCCGTGACATTCCTTTCCTACATATGTATTATGTCAACTAGAATGAATATTTTATGCCTAGAGTGCAGCCAGGCCTCAGACATTGTGGACCATTATTGACAAGTGGGGTGGGGGCTGGGCGCCACCTTTGGCCCCCTGATAGTGTCTCTGCTAAATGGACTCCCCCAGCAGCACTTTGAAGCCCATTAATGGATTGGCATGAAGTAATCTCAGCGAATGGAAAGGGCCAGAAGGATGGTCATCTTCCTTCCCTGGAACGACTTGATGAGGCTTCCTGCAGTGCCCAGGAGCAGCCCTGATTCCCTCGGCTTGGTTAAGCTGGGGGCTGGAGGTGTTCCCTTTTAGCTGTGGTGGTGCTGCTAGGCTCACCACTTTACTATCAGCAGAAATTGAGAGGGATACAGAAAGGGTGATGGAGTGCAAACCTGGCTGTTCCTCTTCCTTAGAAATGAGGAACAAAATGACAAACCAGATAGGTGGCCGAGTTTCCTTCTCTTGATGGGAGATTCCAGTATTTGTACATTTTGCACTTGAAGCTTGGGTTCTCCAGGCTTTCTCCCAGCCTTCATCAAACACGAGTGAGTCACTGAAGTGTTAGCTGTGCATTTCTCCCCTCTGTCTCAGCACAGGGAAGAGTAAGCCTTTACAAACCTTGTGGGGGAGGAAATCACCCTCTCCTGCTGCTGGCATGGAAAGAGGCAGGCTATCCCCAGGTTAACCCTGAAAGTTCTTACTCTCCCAGTCCAATGTCATTGCCCCACCTCTGCCTTTTGGTGTAGGCCATTGAATGTCATTGCTCATACTTTGGAGAGGTGGTACAGCCCATTCTGAACAGCACCGAGAGAGAACCTGGCCTCTTGGTTTGCAGTTTTCTCTCAGGAGGCATCCCTGTGCCTTCACAGACCATTAGAGCAGCTCCTCCTTTGGGGATGTAGGTAGGCTGGATCCCTTGATCTGCAGGTCTGTTTTTGTCGAGTGAAGTTTCTTGGTTTCTGTGGGGAGTTCTTTCCATAGATGTCTTTAGGTTAGCACTCATTTCCCCTATTTCTAACTATTCCTTACCTTTCTCATTAGAAAGTAGCAAAGTGGCCCAAAAGAAATGAATTTCCCCTTATTCACCAATTCATTAATTTTAGCCTTATAAAGCTATAAGATCACAATGTTTGGTAAAAAAGAATGTGAGGTGGATACTGATATTGGTATGGGGTGGGGATGGGGGTCTTGAGGACAGCTGGAGCTGGGATGAGGAGAAAGAGAATAGGGGTGTGTTCAGTGACTGGCTGCAACTGGGCGAGGTGACACAGGCCTGTAATCCCAGCTACTCAGGAGGTCAGCTGGGGCAACTTAGACCCTGTCTTGAAATAAAAAATAAAAAGGTCTGGGGATGTAGCTCAGTGGTAAAGCCCCCCTGGGGTTCAATTCCCCAAGTTGGGAGTGGGGACTGGACTGGTTTCAAGCCACCTTTTTGGCTTTTTCTTTTAAACATAAGGAAGGTGGAACAGACCAGGGGCTCCTCTGTAGAACCAGTTGAGCTGGTTTTGAGCAGCCTTGGCCTATTTTCCTCTGAGCTCTCTGGGAAGTTGACAGTACAGAGGTCTGCCTCTTCTGGGGCTGTGCTCATTGAGGCATGCATTTGGAAGATGTCTGTAAACAACTCCTCCCCCTCCCCAAATACCTAGTGGGTCTTGGAGCTGGTCCTCCACTCCTGTGAGGGGGCTTTCTTTGCACCCCGTGCTGCCCAGCAAGACCTCTGGTCTATCTTGTACACCTTCACTGGAAGCTCCAAGGCACGGCTTCTTTATTGGACCTCCTTTTCCAATTCAGTTTGGCAGAAGGCCCTCAGCCTGGCCAGGAGGAAGGGTCTGCTGTTGGCTGCCCATTTGTGCGTCTGGAAGGGAATCAGGACTCCTGATTCCTGGTCGCTGTGATCTGGCCACTAAATTCAGTGAGACCCCAGACCTTTGGGGTCAGTGCAGTGGGACTGTCTCTAGGCCTGCTGGGAAAGAGTGAGGGAAAATGGTTTTTGGTGTTTGGCAGGTCACAGAAACTTCAGCCCCAGGAGATGGATTGTCCTCTCCCCTCTGCTCAAGGTGAGAGAGAGGAGCTCTCAGTTGCCTGGCGCTTGTGCCCCCTGAACAGCACTAGGAAGCCTTTCTCAGGGAGTAGGACTGAACCAGATTTGGGGACTTGTGCAGCCATCAGTGCTGGAGCAGAATTGTTTTCCAGGGCTCATCACTAAGTAGAAACTTCCCAAGTAATTCCTGAGTGAAGCCACTTGCAGATGGAGCTCCAGTCTGTGCCCTTATCTTTGGGGGCTGGCAGCTCCTGTCACTGCTACAATGACCTACTCATTGCTTCTATTAAGTATTATTTTGCAGGAGTTTGTTTTGATTACTGATAGTCCATATGCAGGGTGTGTCTCCCCTTTTCCTCCACCTTTAGACCTTTGCTTATGCCATCACTTCCTACCTCCTCTCCACGGATGGCCACTATTTGACTGTCTTTGCATGTAGTGTTGGAGGCACTTGTGGATTGTTGCTTTTTGTCCTTGTTTATGAGTGTACAGTAGTCTCCCCTACTCCTCCTCCTTGTTGCTGGAGATAGAACCCAGGGTCTCTGTGCATGCTAGACAGACGCCCCTATCCCTCCTTCAGAGTTTGAATGACTGGTTCTCCAGTCACGGGAAGTGAGTGGTCCCCATTGGCCAGTTAGATCTAGCATAGCATACTGGTGGAGCTTCTGGCAGAATTGAGAAGAGATCCCACTACTTTCTGATTTCTGTCTAGCAAAATGGTTCCCCTGGGATTAAGAGCTGGTTTTGCAGCTAGACTTCCTACATTGAACTCTATGCCACCCTTAGCTTCCATAATCCCTCTGTGCCTATTTGCTCAATTGTGAAATGGGAGTAATAATAGTAACTATCTTACAGGTATAGTTGCTGTGAATATAAAAAGAGCTAATGGCTGGGCGAGGTGCCACATGCCTGAAATCCCAGCAGATAGGGAGGTTGAGGCAGAAGGATCTCAAATTCAAAGCCAGCCTCTGCAAAAGCAAAGCACTAAGCAACTCAGTGAGACCCTGTCTCTAAATAAAATACAAAATAGGGCTGGGGATGTGGCTCATGGTCGAATGCCCCTGAGTTCAATCCCTGGTAAACCAACTCATTACACCCTACACTCTCTACCCCCCACAACCCCCCACCCCCGCCTGCCAACAGAAAAAAGAGCTAATGAGGGCTGGGGCTATAGCAGTTGTGTGTAGCCTCCTGCATGTCTGGGAGGTCAAATCCAAAGTCACCAGAGCATACATTGTGTCAGAGTTGGGCCCCAGGTGTTAAGAGGGAGCCCTTGGGCTGTTCTCGGCAAAGACCCACCAACTGCATGGATTTCTTTCATCACATCTGTTTTTTGGTGGGCAGTTTTGATCCTTTGGCCACAGGGTAAACCTCTTTGTTTCTCTTAGAGACCACAAGGGACTTGCCAGCACATGATTGTAGGTTCCTCTTTCCCTAGCCCAGAGGGCCTTCAAGGGCAGGGTCTCCTTACCTCCCCTTTCAGAGTTCAGAAAGATGCAGTGGTTTCTCAGATGCTCTGTGAGTTTGTGGACTTTGGATCTTGGGCTGAGATGATGGTCTCTAGGGGTTCCTGGTTTATCTTCATCTCTTCCCATTTCTGGAGCAGGAATGCCTTGTCAGAACAGTGAGTAAGTTGCTTGATTTTTTCACACTGCATCTGTGGCCAGGGACAAAAGTAACAGCATCCATTCAGAGTTCATCAGGAAGCGTTTTCTTTCACGTATCTTCACCTTTGGACCCCTCTGCTGACTTGCTGCGCTTTCTCCTTTCTTTTTCCTCCTTTGGTGTTCCTGGACTCCCTTCTTTAATCGTCCCTTTTCTGTTCCAGTTCATCTCAGGTCTTCATCCACTTGTTCCGCCTTCCCTTACCTGTTTCTGTGCTGTTTGTGGCATGGCCCCCAAGAGGCATTCCATCTCCTGAGAGCTTCTTCATACCTAATAGGATCCCAGCATTACCCACTCCTTTCTTTTTTCTATTCCTCTGATTTCTGTAAAATTATTGATTTTCTGCTTTGGAAAATATGTTCTTTTTAGGTCTCTGGAGCCACCTTCCTCAGTAAAGCCAGGCTTGTCAATCTGGCAACTTATTAGGGACAGGATCCTGGCATCCTAGTTTTCCTGGTGACAATCTAAACCAGTTCTGGGCTATTTTCTCTGACCTGTCAGGAATGCCATAGGTCTATACCCTGCCTTAAGATATCTGGGAAGTTGCTGGTTAATTTTGGATGGTACAGTTTTGAATTTGGTCTAAATGTGGTCTGGGGGTCCTTGGGGACACTTAGACCCTTTCAGGTGGCACATGAAGTTAGAATTATTTTCATTATAACATGAACACAGCATTTGCTTTTTTCACTGTCATTCTCTCACCATTGTACAGTCTTGTTTTCCAAGTGTTAAATGATGTGTGATGACATCATGCATCACTAATGGCCAATGAAATATATAATTCTGTATTCTTGTATTTTCTTTTCTTTCTTTTTTTTTTTTAGAGAGAGAGAGAATTTTTAATATTTATTTTTTAGTTTTCGGCAGACACAACATCTTTGTTTGTATGTGGTGCTGAGGATCCGCACGCACGCCAGGCGAGCGCGCTACTGCTTGAGCCACATCCCCAGCTCCTGTATTCTTGTATTTTCTAGATTTTTTTTTTTTTTTTTTGTACCAGGAGTTGAATCCAGGGGTGCTTAAACCACTGAGCCACGGCCCAGCCCTTTTTATATTTTATTTTTTATTTTTTTTTTTTTTTAAATCTAATTTTATATATTTTTTTTAATTTATTTATTTATTTTAGTTCTCGGCAGACACAACATCTTTGTTGGTATGTTGGTATGTGGTGCTGAGGATCAAACCCGGGCCGCACGCATACCAGGCGAGCGCGCTACCGCTTGAGCCACATCCCCAGCCCCCTTTTTATATTTTATTTAGAGACAGAGTCTTGCTGAGTTGCTGAGGCTCGCTTTGAACTCAAGATCCTCCTGTCTCAGCCTCCCAAGCCACTGGGATTATATAAGTGTGGGCCACTGTGCTGGCTATTTTTTAGAAATTTTAAGATAGTATTTTCAGGTGTGTGTATGAATTTTTCAGTGATGAACTCAGTTTGTTCTTGGTTCTTGTGCTCTTATTAGTTTTCTTTGTTCTTGTTGGTGATTGGGGTGGAACCCAGAGCCTGGAACATGCTAGGCAGGCACTCTACCACTGAGCTATATACTGGCTCTCTTTGGTTATTCCTGCTATAATTTCTCTATAAAACTCATTGTTGTCTAATAAATCATTATTTTGAAATCTCAACACTTTCATAGCACCTTTGAGGAAACAGTAAGAAGTAAGTACAACTTGTAAAACTTGTAAAAATTTTTGAAAACTTTTATTTAAAAAAAATATTTCTAACTTAGCATTTAATTCAACTTTATTATTATTATTATTATTATTATTATTATTATTATTATTATTGTCTTATGGTACTGGGGCTTTAACCCAGGGATGCTTTATATATCCCCAAGTCTTTTATTTTTTATTTTGAGACAGGGTCTTGATAAGTAGCTTAAACTCTCACTGAATTGCTGTTGCTGGCCTTAACTTTGTGTCTTCCTGCCTCAACCTCCCAAGTTGCTGGGATCACAGGGTTTGCTAGTATACCAAACAATTCTGCTAGATTCTGAAATAGCTTTTATTTTTTTTGGTACCAGGAATTGAACTCAGGGGCACTCAACCACTGAGCCCCAGCCCCAACCCTATTTTGTATTTTATTTAAAGACAGCTCTCAATGAGTTGCTTAGTGTCTCGCTGTTGCTAAGGCTGGCTTTGAACTCACGATCCTCCTGTCTCAGCCTCCCAAGTTGCTGGGATTACTGGCATGTGCCACTGTGCCCGGCTTGATTCTGAAATAGAAAATAATTTATGTTTTTCTTATATTTAAGGATGGATTGTTAGCTTTAAAAAGGGAGATCTGCCTGTTTGTTTATTTATTTATATATGTGGTGCTGAGGATTGAACCCAGTACCTCACACATGTTAGATTAGCACTCTACCACTGAGTTACAATCCCAGCCCGCAGATAAGAATATTTTAAAAAGGCCGAGTATTAATCTAGAAGATAACTTTGATATACACTACTTTTATAAGATTTTTGTTTTGTTTTATACTTGGTCTTCATTTTTTATACATTAAAATAATTATGTATATATTAAAAAAAAGTCCGAGTATGGTAGTGTACTCTTGTAATTGCATTGACTCTGGAGGCTGAGGCAGGAGGATTGCAAGTTGGAGGCTGACCTCAGTAACTTACTGAGACCCTTTCTCACAATAAAAATAGAAAGGAGAGGCTGGGGCTGTAGCTAAGTGGTAGAGCACTTGCCTGGAATGCGTGAGGCACTGGGTTTGATTCTCAGTACCACATAAAAATAAATAAGATAAAGGAATTCTGTCCATCTACAACACCTACCAAAAAAAAAAGAAAGAAAGGACTGGGGGTGTAGCTCAGTGGTAAAGTGCTTACTTTGCCACAGGTTCAATCCCCAGTACCAAAAAAAATAATAATAATAATTAAATAATAATGAATGCTGTCTCCTCCTTTCTAGATGCTAATAAATTATTAGCATTATTGTATCATGTTTTTGTATAATGTTATGGTGCCAGTCAAGTTGCAGCATTCTTACAAGATCATTATTAATAGTGTTTTTTGTTTTTTTTTTTAAATATACCTAGGATTGAACCCAGGGGTGATCAACTACTGAGTCACATCCCCATCCCTTTGTATATTTTTATTTTGAGACAGGGTCTCCCTAAGTTGCTGAGGGCCTCACTTAGCTGACAAAGCTGGCTTTGAACTTGAGATCCTCCTGTCTCAGCCTCCAGAGCCACTGGGATTACATGCTCAGTTCATTGAGTTTAAAGAAAAAAGGAATTTAATATTAATAATACATACTATGATAGTGGCTCAGGAGGCTGAGGCAGAAGGATCACAAGTTCAAAGCCAGCCTCAGCAATTTAGTGAGGCAATTCTGGACTGCTCCCCTTTCCCTCTTCCCTTCCCCCCTGCATTGGTTAGAAGGAGAAAGAGTCATAGCAGGTGTAGTGGCGTACGCCTGATATCCCAGCATCTGGGGAGGCTAAGGCAGGAGGTTTGTGAGTTCAAAGACAGCCTCAGCAAAAGTGAGGCTTTAAGCAACTCAGAGAGACCCTTCTCTAAATAAAATACAAAATAGGGCTGGGGATGTGGCTTAGTGGTCAAGTGCCCCTGAGTTCAATCCCTGATACCACACCACCCCCCCGGGAGAGGGGGGATACATACTATGAGCACTTTTTTGTTTTATTTTTGGTACTGGGGATTTAACCCAGGGATGGTTTACCACTGAGCCTCATCCCTAGCCCTTTTTATATTTTATTTTGAGTCTGGGCTGATCTTGAACTTGTGATCTTCCTGTCTCAGCCTCTCTAGCTGTTGGGATTACAAATGTGTGCCACAGTGCCTAGCACTATGAACACTTTAAAAGACAGAATTTCTTCCAACTTTTCAAACTAGAGTTGAAAAAGTCACTGAAGCCCTGTACTGTTGTTCTATCATCTTGTTGGCTGAAGTCCCCCACATAATAGCTGAGAGACTAATTAAGTCTTAGCTGACACTCCTGAATGCCCACTGGATGAAAAGCAGTAGAATTCACAGCACTTCAGATACTATAGGGCCTGGTGAATAAAGATTAGCCACAAACATGAAGACCAGGTTAATATCTTGTTTACAGATTTTACTTTCACCTAACAGGAGCAGATCTATAGATAGGGCTCAACTTGCCTCACTAGCACCTACTACTCTTTGAAGAATTACTTCTTTTATGTGACTGCTCAGACACAAGTGCTGATAAATATTCAAAGTGTTGAAAAAAAGTTTTTTTGTACGTGGGATTGAACCCAGAGGTGCTTTACCATTGAGACATACCCCAAGCCCTTTTAAAATTTTGAGACAGGATCTTGCTAAGTTGTTTAGAGCCTCACTAAATTGCCAAGGCTCCTGCCTCAGCCTCCTGAGCTCCTGGGATTACAGGACCGTGCCACAATGCCTGGCCTTTTTTTTTTTAAATATTTATTTTTTAGGTGTAGATGGACACAACACAATGCCTTTATTTTTATGTGGTGCTGAGGATCGAACCCGGGTCCTGCCCGTGCTAGGTGAGCACTCTACCGCCACAATCCCAGCCCCTGGCCTTTTTTTTTGTTGTTGTTTAAGTTGTTGCTGGACCTTTATTTTTATTTATTTATACATGGTACTGAGAATTAAACCCAGTGCCTCATGCAAGTGCTTTACCACTGAGCTACACAAACCAAGCCCCTGCCTGGCCTTTGTAATTTTTATTTATTTTTTTGTTGGTCCTGGGGATGAAACCCAGGAGTGCTCTCCACTAAGCTACATCCCCAGTCTTTTTTAGTTTTTTTTTGTTTGTTTGTTTGTCTTGAGACAGTCTAAGTTGCTGAGGCTGGCCTTGAACTCAAAGTTGTCCTGCCTCAGTCTTCTGAGTGGCTGGGATTACAGGCATGGGCCATCATACCCAGCTCCCTGAATGACTTTGTGAATCTCACAGTTTACCCTGGAACGACTTCATTTCCATTTGCACTGTTGGTGCAAAGCAATGGCACAGAAAACTGTTGGTGCCATAACATGAATCGAGGTAGTGGCACCAAACCACAGGTGATTGTAGTCATGGTCATTACACACTTGCAGTTGATGGAGGAAAAGCCATTTGCACTTAAGTATATCATGAATGAAGGACTATCATTATTGATTTTCATTAAATACCATCTATTTAATAAAGATTCCTTTAATATTCTGGGTGGCAAAATGTAAAATTTGAAGCATTGCTTCTGTGTGCCATTGCACAGTGGAAAAGCACCGGTGTGGCAGAGCTGAAGCAGCTGCATGGACTGTCATTTTGGGAGGCGGGTACCGGGAATTGAACTCAGGCACTCTACCACTGAGCCACACCCCATATATAAATAAATATTTTATTTAGAGACAGGGTCTCACTGAGTTGCTTAGCGCCTCTCTGTTGCTGAGGCTGGCTTTGAGCTTGTGTGGATCATTTTTTTTGCTTGAGATAATAACCAGTGGACAATCTATAGTTATTCAATCTTGAAAATCTATAGTGTTGGGCTGGGGATGTGGCTCAAGCGGTAGCGCGCTCGCCTGGCATGCGTGCGACCCGGGTTTGATCCTCAGCACCACATACAAACAAAGAGGTTGTGCCCGCCAAAAAACTAAAAAATAAATGTTAAAAAATTCTCTCTCTCTGTCAAAAAAAAAAAAAAAAGAAAATCTATAGTGTTTTTTCCTGTTTTTAGATGGGGTCTCACTGTGTTGTCTAGGCTGCTCTTAAACTTCTGGACTCAGGGGGCTTCTCTTGTCTTGGCCTCCTGAATGCTGGGACTACAGGCAGCTTGGACATTTTCTTGGGAGGGAATAAACCGAACCCTTCATTGTTGCCAGTGATAAAATTTAAATTGTCAAGTGAAAATTAGAATTTTAGAAAATTTGTATCTGTCAAAGAGTTTTAGCAAGACCCTGTCTCAAAATAGAAAATAAAAGAACTGGAGGTTGTACCTCAGGGGTAAAGTGCACTGGTTCAATCCCTAGTACTATTAAAGAAAAAAAAAAAAAAAGGAATATAAAACAATGCAACTCTTTCATCAAATTTCAATTTGTTGCCATGGTGTGGTGGTACATGCCTGTAATCCCAGCCACTTGGGAGGCTGAGGCAGGATGATTGCAAGTTTGAGGCCAACCTCAGCAACTTAGTGAGATCCTCAGCATCTTAGGGAGAACCTGTCTCAAAAAAGACTGGGGATGTAGCTCAGTGATATAAAGTACCCCTGGGTTCAATTCCCAGTACCAAAAGAAAGCTTGAGGAGATCCTCCTGGTGTTGATGGCGGATCAACTTCTCGTGGAGCCCTTGTTTTGTAGCTCCCAGCCCCTTTGTAATCCCTGGTGGGTCTCAGGAAAACTCAATCCTTAGAATTTTCCAGCTCCATAAGATGGTTGTCTATGAAGTGAGGCACTTTGAACCAAACTTAGCTAATTTTCTTCTGATTTTCCTTTTCTCCCCTCTATTTTTTATTTTTTAGGCTCATCTTTTTTTCTTTTTCTTTTTTCATTAATTTGTTAGCTGTTTGCTATGTGTTTGTGTGTGTGTGTGTGTGTGTGTGTCTCTGCCACTATGTTTTTTTATATGTATTTTTTAGTTGTAGATTAACATAATACCTTTATTTTATTTATTTATTTTTATATGGTGTTGAGGATTGAACCCAGTGCCTCACACATGCTAGGCAAGCGCTCTACAACTGAGCCACAACTCTAGTCCCGCCACTACAGTTTTTAAAAATATTTATTTTTTAATTGAAAGATAATGTATGGGTTTATTTGGTACAATATGATATTTGAACATATGTGTGTATATATAAGGTGTATTCATTATCTATTTATCTATCTATCTGAATATGAATGAAATGATCAGTTCAGGATATTAGGTTATCCATGGTCTGACCAAAGAAATTTTCACAAATGAAGACCCTGTGTTGGGGCTGGGGCTGTAGCTCAATGGTAGAGCACTTGCCTAGCATGTGTGAGGCACTGGGTTCAATTCTCAGCACCACATATAAATAAAAATAAAGGTCCATCGACAACTAAAAGAAAGAAAGGAAACTTTAAAAAAATAATTAAAAGACCCTATGTACACAAAGAAATAATATATTTCTTTGAGATGGGAACATTTAAAATCCTTCTAGGTGTTTTGATTTATATAATACAGTATTATTAGCTGTAATCACTCTTCTGTGTCATGATATTCCAGAACTTAGTCCTCCTATCCAGCTGTCTTGTACCCATTATAACCAGTCTCTCCCATCTCCTCTTCTGTACCGTTGTGTTTTCTTTTGTGTGTGTGTGGTGTTAAGGATGGAGCCCAGGGTCTTAAAACATTCTAGGCAAGTGTTCTACCTCTCAGCTACCCCCAGCCCATGGTTTTGATTGCAAATAAGATCAGTTTGCAGATTTCATTTGGTATATGTTTAGTTGTGATTTGAAAAATATAGTTTTATTAAATTAAAATAACTCATTTATGTTTATATGTAATAAGTGTATTAATGTCTTTTAAATGAGTTGATACATAGTTAAAACTTGCACTTCAATTTCTAATATATTCTGGTAGATATAATCCATGTAAACACAAACTTCTTGGGAAATCACTTATTTTTAAGAATGCATAGAGTTCTTAAGACTAAAACATGTAATAATCATACTTGTAGACTAAATTTGGGCTGATTTTTCCTGGTTTATTGGTTGGCTTCTCTATAATGTAAGAAACCTTTATTTTGCAATTCCCAGCCCTTCTTTAGTCTTGGCTGTGCCTGTGGAAGGCATTTGCTGCTTTGGATTGCAGTTCTTATAACTGAGGAAGCTAGTCCCAGTGACCTGAGGGTCTCTGATCAAAGTTGACTTGTTTCCTCCTTTGAATACATAACATCAACCTTCTGAGTTTCTTTTAGGAAAAAAACAAATTGTTTGTTTTTAGGTGCTGGGTGTTGAACCTGGGTCCTTGCACATGCAGAATACATGCTCTAGTACAAAGCTATACTCCCAGGTTCTGAATTTTATTTTCTAAAACTTTGAGATAATTTTAAACTTGACAAGAGTTGCAAAAATACTCCAAAGACTTTCCATGCATTCTTTACCCAGCTTCCCCTTATGTTAACATTTTATGTAACCGTAGAACTGTATCAAAACTAAGAATGAATCTTAGTGTGATACTGTTGACCAAAATACAGAATTTACTCAGATTTCATCAGTTTTTCCACTCTTGTATTTTTCATGTTCTAGGATTCCCTGTCCAATTTAATTTTAAGCAGGGTGTGGAGGGGCACACCTGTAAATGCTAGCTACTCAGGAGGCTGAGGCAGGATGATCTCAAGTTTAAGGCCAGTCTGGGCAACTTAGTGAGATCGTGTCTCACAATAAAATAAAAAGGGCTAGGGATGTATCTCAATGGCAGAGCGCTTGCCTAGCATGCACCAGGCCCTGGGATCAGTCCCCATTGCTGCAAAAATAGTTTGTAAACATAAATATGAGAACTACTTCTGTAGGTAAATATCAGGCTGGTCAGCACTACTCTTGATTAGTTGGTGACTTGCTATGACCTCATAAATGAGCCTCTGTTTTGCAATTTCCAGAGTCCTGGCCCAGCCTCAGGAAGGCACTTGCTGCCTTGGTTTGTAGTCATTCTAGCTGAGGAAGCTGTTTCTCAGTGACCCAGGGGACTTTGACCAAAGTTGGCTCATTTCCTCCTTTGAATGCATAGCATTGGATTTTTTTTTTTTTAATATTCCATTAAAAAGATCATTTGGCTTACTTGAATTTCATTATAACAGTAGGTATTTTTTTCTTTTTTTTTATTTTGTATATTGGCTATTGGTCAGTTCCAAATTTGAAAACTGCAAAGCTTGCATAGCTTCTATCCTTGAAGAACCTTGGTGCCTGCAATAGCTGGAGGCTGCTAGGCTGCAGTCATTGAAGCCAGAATACCCATCAGCCTGTTCCTTGGATGGCTACAGGGCCTCCATACTTTTTTCCTTCTTCTTTCATACTTTACTTTCTTAGCCTCTGCTTCTTAGTGAAGCATGCCTGCCAAATCCCACACTGAGGCAGGTACTCTGTATTTTGTCAGGTAAGCATATTTGGTGTGTTTGTAACAGGGTCTCTTTCCTTGATTAGTCTTGAGAGGCAGGTAAAAATGGCCAGGCGTAGGGGCTGTGGCTGTAGCTCAGTGGTAATGCACTTTCCTGGCACGTGTGAGGCACTGGGTTTGATTCTCAGCACTGCATATAAATAAATTAAAATAAAGGTCTATCAACAACCAAAAAAATATTAAAAAAAAAAAAAAAAAAAAAGGCCAGGCGCAGCGGTGCATGTCTGTAATCCAAGTGGCTCGGGAGGCTAAGGCAGGAGGATTGAGCGTTCAAGACAGCCCCATTAAAAGCAAGACACTAAGTCACTCAGAGAGACCCTGTCTCTAAACAAAGTACAAAATAGGGCTGGTGATGTGGCTCCGTGGTTGAGTGCCTCTGAGTTCAATTCCCGGTACCCCGTTCCCCCCAAATGTAGTAGACATATAGTTTCTAAACTACTCTGTAATTCTCAACTTTGTTCTTTTGACATATTCATCCCCCAATTTCCATAGCACCTGTGACTTTTAAAAGCAACTACTACAAATAGTAGCCCGAAGGCCTTCTCTAATAATCACTTAACACCAGCTTTAAGCAAATCATTTGCTCAGAATTACATTGGAATAATTTTTAAAAAACAACTGTTTAGTCAAGTGTTTAACTTCTCTTAGTTTGAGTCTACACATAGACTTCTAGGATTATAGCTCCATTTCCCATCAACCCTCCGTTCTTTACACAAAGCATATTTCTTTTCGGATTCACATGTGGCTTTCATTTTGATTCCAGAATTGAACTTGATATGTTATTTTCGCTCTGGCTACTGGTGTGTACAGAAGATAAAGACTTTTGCTTTCAAAAATTTGTGTACTCCTATTAGCTAAGACAGTGACTCAGTGGTGCCTCCTGGAAGGCCCTTTAGGTTATTATTCTGTCCCAAGTGGTTGGGAAACTTGGTCCTAAAGGAGGGGACTGAATACTTGAAGAATAGGTAGTGCCTCACCCCTTCCCATTCACTTCAGCATGGCTTGCCTCTGCAGCTGTCTTTCTGTAGCTATTCACAAAATAGCCACCATTCATTTATTGAGCACTTTCTCTGTCCTAGGCTCTTATTTAACTGGTTTACATTCATTAACTCATTTACTCTTTGTGAGAGAATAGGTCTTATTATTTTGCTCACTTTACAGATGAGGAAACAGGGTTAGAGATGTTGAGTCACCAATTTAAAACTGAAGACCCAAGTGGCCCTGAGTGAGTGTTGTGAGTGTTTTTGGCTGTGGATAGCCCTTCATTCATCCCTGGCTTCACTTTTATCCTCACAGTAGAAGGTACAAGTTGAGCATCCCCAATTCAGAAATCTGAAATCATCCATTCTAAAACGGAGACTTTTTTGAGTGCCAACATGACTATACAAATGGAAAACTCTGCAGATGACTCTTTGTCACCAGTTGCAGTCAAAACACAGGTTAACTTAAAATTTTCTATGAAATTACCTTTAGACTGTATGTATAAGATATATATGAAATATAAATGAGTTTCATGTTTAGACTTGGGTCCCAACTCCAAGATATCTCTCTCTCTCTCTCTCTCTTTCACACACACACACACACACACACACACACACACACATGCAAATCCAAAACAGTTTTGGTCCCAAGCATCGTGAATAAAGGATATTGAATCTGTAGTTCCCTGAGGATTAGCTTCTTTAGGTGTGGGGCAAAAAAAAAAAAAAAGAATGTCTCACAGACTGGATTTTGAGGGGTAATGGGGATTGTATCTAGGGGTGCTCTCCCACTGAACTTCATCCCCAGCTCTTTTGTTATTTTTGAGACTGGGTCTTGCTAAGTTGCTGAAATTGGCCTCAAACTTAATGATCCTCTTACCTGAGTCTCCTGAGTCCTGAGACTACAGGCAGCACCACCACACCCAGCTCATAGATTGGATTTAGAGTCCCCTCTGACCTCAATGGTTTCTGTCTGTCATCTATTTACACAAGTGACAGCAGTGGTGTGTGCAGTAGCTGCAGCTCTAAGGTCATCTGCTGAGTACACCCTGAAGAACCATGGGAAACTCAAGCCATCTTCTTGTTTGCTGTTTTATCTTTTCACATCTTCTGGAATTTCAAGAACCCCTTTAGTAAAACGGAAGTCCTGTTGGTAACCAACAGGTAAGAACCTCATGGAAAGGACAGTTTGGATTTCTAGATTTGGCTGTCCTGCTCAGTGGCGCCCATGAAATGATGAAACTCTTTGGGTTTTTTAAACCCCCATCCTTTCCCCCACAAAGAAAAAGTAAGAAGCTTTTGTGTGTAATTCTTTACTGTATGTTTTTGTTCCTATGAAATGAACTCAAGTTCTCTCTTTACAACCCTCTGTGTGCTACTTGCTCTTTTTTTTTTTTTTTTTTTAACTTTTAATATTTATTTTTTAGTTTTCGGCGGACACAACATCTTTGTTTGTATGTGGTGCTGAGGATCGAACCCGGGCTGCACGCATGCCAGGCGAGTGCGCTACCGCTTGAGCCACATCCCCAGCCCGCTACTTGCTCTTAACCTAGACTGTTGAGAGTGCAGAGCACCATAGCTGGTAGTGTCAGACATCTGTGTGCATTTGGGGCTTGCTGTTTCAATCCTGGGAGTTGAACTCTGGCCGTCCTGATGTGTCTTTAGCCTGTGGCTTGTGTAATATGCCACTTCATACTATTTGCATTTACTTGGTCTCTTTTTGGTTCATGTCTCTCTCCTGAAGCTGGTGCTTATAGCTATGCCTGTGGCCCTTCTAGACCAGGAGTGGATGC
This sequence comes from Marmota flaviventris, assembly GCF_047511675.1. Taxonomy (NCBI): domain Eukaryota; kingdom Metazoa; phylum Chordata; class Mammalia; order Rodentia; family Sciuridae; genus Marmota; species Marmota flaviventris. The sequence continues at coordinate 8,544,403 of NC_092506.1, read as the reverse complement.
TGTGTTGTCCTTCTACAGAGTTTTAGTTAAACTCTAGTTTAACTTTGAGTTAAACTTTCCCTTGAAGATGCCAGTCTGGGGTGAGGGCAAAGGGATGAGCTGTAGGCCTAGATTCAAGCAACAGTTTGCCACTTATACGCCTCTTGGTGCCCTAGTGGAGGAGAAGCGGGAGTTTGATTATATGTTGTTCGTGCTCAAAGCTAATGCACTTCTCCAAAATTATGGCTGTTATATCTAAATTACTTTAGAACTCATCTCTGGTAGAAAAGCCAAGGTCCACATGAATGACTTGGAGGAGCACACAGCCTGTGGACTTTCTTATGAGTGGTTCTCCCCTCCCCACATTCCCATCTCAACATACATTTTTCTCTCAGCAGAGGTAGCTGCTAGTCACACGCAAGCGCTCTTCAGTGTTGCAGCCACGGCTTCCTTGGAGAGTGCGTGGCAGGGCTCTCCTCACTAATGAAAAGGCTGGCATGTTGGGCTAGTCCACAGGGGCTCTGCCCTTCTGTACTCTATTCCCAAGGAGAAAGCATTGTACCTTAATTACCAACGGCATGCTGGCAGAGAGGAGTGGCTGCTAATTGATTAGATGACAGTCCTTTGCGTGGATGTGGAACCATTGGGGTGGTTTTGTTTGGTTTCGTGTTTTTGAGTAAACATGTAGATTTGGGCCAGGTAAATTGACTTTGGAGAGATGAAGATCTGTGTAGGGATTCCCTTTATTAATCTCATGTTGTTAATGTCACTTCTGTGTCCTCATTTCCTTTTTAATGTGATACTGGGGATGGAACACAGAGCCTTGCATTTTCTAAGCACATGCGTTACCCTGAGCTATATCCTCAGCCCCATCATTTCTCACTTGGTAGTAAGAAGTCCTGAGTCGGCCTGCTTCTGTTTTGGTGCAGGTGGTGAGTAATATCTCTTCCTACCCTGTTCTCCCTCTGGTGTGCCCCCTTTTGTTTGGCAGCACCAGATTCCTTTATTTGGTTTGGTTTTCATTCCTTCCTTCTGTCTTGGAATGGTTGAACCCTATTCTAAAATATATTTTTAAGATAGTGTTTGAAAAGCAAACACCCTGCCTTCTTGAAACCACAGAAACTGCTTGTGAAACAGCCTATAGGGCAGGCTGCCAAATCTAGACTGTTAAAACCAATCCTTTAATGACAAAATGTCAAACACTGATGTTAAACCTTCATTATGATTGTGGTGTAAGGATTTTTCTGAATAATAAATGTTTAGATGCCGAACTCCCAGCTTCACATTCAGCATGCGTACACTATAAAATTCTTCATGGTAAACCACTCCACAAGAGTCTCATGTAGCTAATCTGCTCTCTAAGGAAAGGTTTTAAACAAACCCATTCCTATTTATGCTCATGTGCATTTTTTTCTTTAATTCCAAGAAGTGATTTATTTTATTTTTTTTTTGCAATGATTTGGACCCATCCTTTCACCAATTTTCATATTCTTTTTAAAAAACTATATGTTTAAATATATATATATATATATGAATGATATATATTAGTTGTAGATGGACACAACACTTTAATTTATTTATCTTTATGTGGTGCTGAGGATTGAACCCAGGGCCTCACATGTGCTAGGCAAGCACTCTACCGCTGAGCTACAACCACAGCCCAGCTTTTCTATTCTTAAGGCAGGAGAAGAACTAGTTTAGAATTGTGTTTTTCACCCCACAGAAAACCTGGCCTTAGTGTTTATCCCCAAGCGCTGAATTAACTGACTTTTTTTTTTTTTTTTTGAGATGGCAGAAAATCTTCTGTTTGTCTAGGCAGTTTTCTTTCTTCCCAGTTACCTTCAGGAACAAGTATTTATTTCTTCCTGATCTCTTCCTGAAGAGCTCTGAACCTGCTAGAAGACTGAAGGATAGGGGTAAGATTTTAAAACTCGTGTCAATTGAACTGAACTATAGGGACCAGGCTTGACTCCCAGCAACTGGGTAATAAAGGGAAAATATACAAACGTGCCTCCCTATTTACAGCCAGTGTTGAGATAGGGGTTCTGGTACAGAACTTCAGGAATCGCTTCCAAATCTTTGCCAGGATAACTGGCTTCAGTTTCTGTTGTAAGGGCTTTTTCTGACTTTATTTCTGTGACGAAGAGTCCTGAGCAGCTTTCTTATTTTGTGCTTTTGAAGTTCTCATATCATCTTTGCTTGTACAGTAGGCTTGACTGTAGCTTCCAGATGGTGATGAAAGACAGGAAGGCTAAGCCATGCCTCACGGAGTCCCTTGAGTTGTCGTCGTCGTCACTCTGGTACTGCGGGACATGGTACACTTGGTGCATAGGCGGCCCATTCATTAACGACCCAGGGTCTGGACAGATCCTGGCAGAACTGATAGTCCTCACTGGAAGTGAAACCTGGCATCTTCTGCTCTGATCCCTCTTAGCTCATTGTTCCTCTGAAAAATAACAAAGACCACAGACCACTAATAAATCTGGGTAATTAGGCCAACCGTAACTTCTTGGCTTTGTCTGTACTGGACTGTGTGATTTGTGCTTCTCTCTCCTGTTAGATTGTCAACCCCTTTGAATGGACCAAGAACTGTGAGAGGTTGGGCTATGTTATTCCTCCTGGTCCTACTTCCTTCCCCAAGAGCCTATTAGGGTGCTTCGCACATGGTCATCTCACTCTCTCTCTCTCTCTTTTTTTTTTTTTTAAAAGAGAGAGAGAATTTTTTTTTTTTTAATATTTATTTGTTAGTTTTCGGCGGACACAACATCTTTGTTTGTATGTGGTGCTGAGGATCGAACCTGGGCTGCATGCTTGCCAGGCGAGCACGCTACTGCTTGAGCCACATCCCCAGCCCAACATGGTCATCTCTCAATGAATTATTTGAGAAATAAAAAATGGGCTGGAGATGTAACTTGGTGGTAGAGTGCAAGCTGTTTGATATGTTGCACCACAAAAAGTAAAATAAAATAAAAATTGTAATATGGGTGTTCTCCACTATAACCATCCTCAAGAAAGTGTATATATACTAGTTTGTAACCCAGACATCTGTCTCTATCCAGTTATTTGGTTATTTAAGTCTTTTTTTTTTAATGTTTATTTTTTGTTTTTTAGTTGTAGTTGGGTACAATATCTTTATTTATTTATTTTTATGTGGTGCTGAGGATTGAACCCAGGGCCTTGCACGTGCTAGGCAAGCGCTGTACCGCTGAACCGCAACCCCAGCCCTCAAACTCTTAATCAGTATCTTAGGTACAATAATTACTAAAAATAACTCCTTTTTGGAGTGGGGATATAGCTCGGTGGTGGAGCATTTGTTTATCTTGCACAAGACCCATGCCAGCACCAGAAAAACAAAACAAACAACAAAATACACACAACTTTTTGAGGATGAGAGGGAAGGTTTACACTATTGCTGGATTAAGAATCAAGAGAGGAAACCACAGGGAGAAAATCCTTTGCTGAGGAATCCCTGCCTGGCTTCCCGAAATAGGGACCAAAGCAGAAAGCTAAGCCCTTGGCTCTGCCTGAGTTCTATTCTTGCTCTTGATGCTCAGGCCATATATGCTGGGACTTTTGCGTCACCAGCCTCATCCTTTCCTCTGTGTGGTGGGTGAATAGGTACTCGGAGTGTTGAGAATTTTGTCCAGAGTTGGAGAGATCATGCGCTCTGTGTCAAATAGCTGCAGTTATTTATAGGGGAGAAAAACTTGGGAGCATGGCACAGGAAGAACTGATTTCACACCAACTCAGCGCCTGGTGGTGGCGAGGACCCAGATTGTGCTTCAAGTGTCTCAGGAGATCAGTTGCTTTTCTCCCATTCAAGTACCAATCAGGCCAGCCCTGCTTAGCTTCCAAGATTACACGAGATCAGGCACATTCAGAGTGGTGTGGATATAGACTGGTTCCTTTTCTGAGGCCCAAGAACTGTGAGGGGTTGGGTGCAGTGGTGCATGCCTGTAATCCCAGTGACTCAGGAGGCTGAGGCAGGAGTATTGCAAGTTTGAGGCCAGCCCCAGCAATTTAGCAAGACCCTATCTAAAAAAATAAACAAATAAATAAATAATTAAAAAAAAAAAAGAAGACGAAAAGGGGAAAAAATAACTCCGAGGAAGTCAGGTACGAGGTTTTCCAGGACCATTTTGGGTAGGGCAGGAGTAAGAAAGATGACCATTTTCTCCCTTCTTTAGTCCCTGTGGTCTTCGTGTAAAAGCTCCATATGACTTCTCTATCTCCCGTTCTGAACCCATGAAGAAGGCACCAGCTGGCAGGGTAGTTGCAAGAAGGACCTGTTAGACTGGTCTGCTTGGGTCTCCTCCCCTCCCCCAGCTGGGCACAGAGACTGAAACTGCTGCTCGCTAGGCTTTGCCAAATCAGTTTCTCCTCACGGATTATCTACTGGTGGCAGTCAGGTAGCTCCCCACCCAGGAGCCCTGAGGAACCGAGCTGCTATGGGAACCATGCAGGTGGGGGCAGGTGCCAGCCCTAGGTGTGCCGCTCACCCCACCAGGGGCTGCGCCTACTCAGCTGCTCATAAGAAGGTTGCAGAGCCCTGGGGCCTGTGGGAACTAGACTGTGTCTGCATGGTTCCTTTCCCAGCACCTTGTGGCCATGTTCCTGGTGTTTAGAGAGGCTGGGAAGGGCCAGTAGCTTGTAAATGGGGTAATTGAAGCTGGGGCTGGGGGGTTCTTCCCTAGGGCATCCTAGGTTAGGGTTGTGTGTTTGCAAGGTGTGCAACTTCTGGAGTTGTCACTTATCTTTAAAATCTTCATCCTAGGTGAGGTCTTCCAGTGTGGGAGCCCTATGTCCAAGATATGTTAGGTGATGTTTACTTACGCAGCAAGACTTTTAGGCAGGTTGACTTGACGTAAGCCAAGGTCAGGAAGTGGTTTTCAGGACTTGCAGCCCATGCTCACTTCCTGCTGTGGTCTTGGGGACAGGACTGAAAGGCTTGTGAGCCCAGAGGTACCGAGAGCCCTCACATCCACACAGGACAGACCCTTACAGCTTGTCTTAGTCCCCACGTTCTCAGTGTAGAAACAGGTCCCAAGAGGGTAGATGACTTGTTCAAGGTTACATAACTTGTTTGGGTAGAGCTAGGTCTAGAATAGATCTCCCCTGGGACCCTTGGCACTATGCCCCCATTGCCCACACTTCAGAGGCAGTTGTGTTGCTTAGATGGCCTGTGTGGGGACTACCTGTAGGCCTCATGGAGGAAGCAAACTGGGAAGGGACAGCTGGAAGAACAGCAGGCCCCAGCTGCACACACCAGAGATGAGCTCTGAAATCCTGCCAGAGATTGTGTCCATTAAGGCCCCAGAAAACCCTAGGGAATGGATTTAAGACAGAGGACACCCAGCATTCTAGCCCTAGCTCACACTGAAGGGGTCACATGGAGCAGGGCTGTATCAAGAACTACTGGGTGAGAAGCCTCTCTGAACAAAGCAGGAAAACCCTGACCCTATGACCTTCCAGCATGTCTTAGGGATGCATTTCTGGAGAGACTGAGGTGCCAGGCACTGAATCTGAGCACAATGACAGAGAAATAATTGAGTCTTGGAAATTCCCCTGAGGTTGTGGTCAGTCTTGTTGAATGGTGAGCCACATAGCCACCAAATGTCAGGAAGGCCACTGAGCAGCAGTGGCGTCCTGAGTGGGAGATCACTTGGAGGGGCACACTAGAGACCCATGAACTGAGCTGGGTGGGTGGTTGGGTGGAGCTGGGAAAGCTTCCTGGAGAAAGTGAGATCTGGGTGGCTCAGCAGTAGAGTGTTCGCTCGATCCTCAGCACCACATAAAAGTAGATAAATAAAGGTATTGTGTCCAACTACAACTAAAAAATAAATATTAAAAAAAGAAAAGAGCCTCGCATGCACAGGGTTCAATCCTCAGCACCACAAAAAAAAAAGATCTACAGAGAGGCTTACCAGGAAGAGAAAAGGGAGTGGATGGTCCCAGAAGGTGGGAGGCTGCAGCAAAGACCTGGAGGTCTGTGAGAACATTCTACGTTCAAACACAAATGTCTGGAGCCCAGCTGCAGGCAGAAAAGATAGCAGCCAGGTCACAGTGCCATTGTAGAGACAGTCCAGGAACCTGTGGGTCTAGAGCGGAATCAGTTTTACATACACACATAGGAAGACATATGAACAGTTGTGATGTGGAGAGGTTTTGTTTTGTTTTGGTAAAGACGTACTTTGTATATAAAACCATTGCTTCCTGTTCCCAGGGCTGGGTGCCCTGTGTAGAGGAGGCTTGGTGCACCATCCACTGCAGTAGTGCCATGTTGTAGAGTAAGAAGGACTGGTTTTTCTGTGCAGGTTCCTGGCAGGGGAATTTATGGCTGTGGATTTGGCTTTGCAGCAGGGTTGGCCTGGGACACTGGGGCTGTATCAAGCCCAGGGGTCAGAACTGCTTTCCCTTTTCTCACGGGGGAGTGACTCACAGACCTTTTCTGCCACTGGAGGTTCTGCAAGCTTCTCAGGCAGCCTGTGAAGGAGGCCCATGGTAGCAGTTGGTGAGAAAGAAGTACTTCATGGCCACCACTCCTGAAGAACATTTGTCTCGCTAAACAGCACCTCTCTGTGGCAGCCTTGGACTCTGTGCTGGCAAGAGAGGCACCCTCCCCTCCCTGTGGGAAGCCATCATCTCTGGCTTCTGCTCTGCCCCTGGCCACAGACTGAATTGCACAACACAGCCCGTGAGAGTCCTGCTCTCCTGTCATTGGCAGTCAGTGGCACAAGTGCTCCGAATAACAGACCTTAACTGCTAGGATTGTTGAAATGACCGTGCTCCACACTGCAGGGGTCAGGGCACAGCAGCAAAGCATGTGAAATTGACCTAAGGTTAGAATGTGACTGTCCGGCTGGGAGAAGCTTCACAGGACCGCATTTCACTTCTGGCTGCATAGACTGTCTCTCTCCCACCAGGGATGAATCCTGTTCCATGCTAGTCTTTTTTTTTTCAAACTGTTTCCCTTTTTGCCTTTCCCAGAGACCATACACCTGCCCTTCTCCTGTTGTGTTCTAGTTATGATAGGAGTACCATTCAGAGTTCTTGGCAGGAGACCAACCTCTTCTACCCCAGTTGGTTCCCCCTCCTTTCGCCAGCTTGTTTGATGTGCACATTCCCCAGAGTTCTCCTTATGCAGCTGGTTGGCTCTGTAGTGGCCAGAGATTGGAGCTCCTGCAGTGGAATCCAGCTGCTTCCCTCCTGGGCTTTAGAGGCGGGGCTTGAAAGTAGAGAATCATAATCTCCCTTCCTCCTCCTCCCCCTACCCCCATGCTGCCAGGCAAACTGGAGTGACCAGCTCTGAGTGGGGACTCAGCCTGCCTCACTGCTCTGCATGACAACAGCGATCTGGAGGAAGATTAATGGATGTGTGAGTATGTGGACGCTGAAGTTCATTACCAACTCTGTGTGCACATTATGAGAGCCACAGAGGCTTGCCCTATGTGGCAGGTACGGACTCATTTTGATATTAGTGGAGGCAAGGGATCCTTAGGGGAGATGGTGACCCAGCCAGGTGTCTGCCAGGCCTGCCCAAGGCCTACCCCTGATCTTCAGGAGAGCTGGGTGGGTGGGTGATATGGGAAGTGTATTCTTGGAATTCCTTGCAGCGCCACCATCCCCACCCCAGCAAAGCCAAGTTCTTTAGTTCCTAAGCTGGGAACTTTCATTCCTGACTTACCTCCTTTAGTTTCTTTAGCATGGATTCATCTTCCTCTCAACAGGATTGTGGGTAGAAGGTTAGAAAAGCAGTAGCTGGAGAGGGAGCCCAGGTTCCCCTTCAGCTGGTTAGAGGAGGGGCAGCACCACAGCCTTCAACCATTCTCTGGCTCCCCACAGGACATCCTCTTGCTCTGAGGCTGGAGTGCCTAAGGCAGTGGTAGCAGCCAGGCTTGCTGAGTGGGGAGGCTGTGACAAATGGTTTTACAGAGGAGCAGGGGAGAAAGAGTCTGATTTCACAGAGCCAAAGGCCAGCTTCTGTAGGCTTAGCTGTTAGAGCCAAGATTCAGGTGCTGGTGCCTTTTACTGTCCTTCCTGTGTCTGTGGCTGTCATTGTCAGGTTGACCTGCTGCTTAACCCTCTCTGCCCTGGAGCTGGACCTAAAGGCAGTTTTTTCCTTCCCAGTTCTGACATGGGAGAGAGGCTGTGGCTCAGTGGTAGAGCACTGGCCTAGTATGCTCGAGGCCCTGGGTTCCATCCCCAGCACTGAAAAAAGAGACAAAAAACAAACCATAAACAAACAAAACCCAGTTCTGAAGTTCTCTCAGGCAAGAAATGGTCATGGAAGATATTGTTTTGGTAGTTTTGCTATTGGTCGGGAGTTTAGATATCTCAGAACTGAACTCTTTCTCTAACCAAACATACAATCAAAACATTCCCAGTGATTTGGGAGTCTGAGGCAGGAGGATCGCAAGTTCAGAGCCAGCCTCAGCAACTTAGGTTCTAAGTAATTTAGTGAGACCCTGTCTCAAAAAAAAATAAAAGGGCTGGGGATGTGGCTCAGTGATTAAGCGCCCCTAGGTTCAATCCCTAGTACCAAAATAAACCCCTCTTTCTCTTGAGGCTGTAGCTTGTGGTAAAATACATGTCTAGCACATGTGAGGCCCCCAGCACCACAAAAAAGACAAAATGTCCTTTCTTTTTAAGCCCTGTACATGTATGTCTTGGTAGGCCAGGAAGGTGTTGCTTTGCTATTCCTTGAAATTTAGGGCTTTTTAGGGGCTCTCTGTTGCCCATTTCCCTTAGTCTCCCCTCACACCCAAGCCCCCAAACATAAACCTTTCATACAAAGAACATTGGAAAAATTAAGCAGTGCCTCAAGGTCACTTGATCATAAGTGGTATTTGGCATAGGGAGCTGGTTTGGCATTTAGTGAGTGATTTCTGCTTTATATTTGAGCAAAAGATTTCTTGGCAGGAGGCCTCTCTGCTCTGTTCCCAATGCTGTCCTGTGCACAAGGTTTGCCCCCTCCCCTCCTTTGACAGGTTGTTTTAATCCTCCTGCCTATAAACAAGTGCAGCAGAACGTGTCAGCCCAGTTCATATGACTGGTTATCTCTTCACAGGGTAGCCAGCATCAGCGTTAGATACCATAGCCACTTGACAGAGTAGAGCTCTCAGGTTAAAGGGGGAGATGCCAGGCAAGCCTGGGTCTGCCAAGGAACGGAAACAGGAGGGTGTGATCCCTTAGTGAGGACCACGCATGAAAAGTGAGCGTCCATGGAGCAGGACTTTAAACTGTGGGAAGATGAGGGTTTCATTCCTTCTAGGTTTTGTTTTCCTGAATTCTTAGTTTGGGCATCTCATTTATCTTTCTTCTATTCTTTGACTCTGTCTCCAGGGGCCTAGGACATGCAGCTGTCTCAAGAAACTGCCTCTGAGACAGATGCCTGCTAGTTCATGGGAGACAAAATCCAAAACCCCAAATCCCCTCTCCCTCAAACAGTGAGCCTGTTATGTTGTGTGAAGGACAGCTGGCAAGTCCCAGGTTGGGTTTTCACCACCACCATCACTCCCCGCCGCGCCCCCTGCATGCACACACGCTTCCTCCTCTCACAGCTGAAGTGGCAGCCTGAGCTTTAGTAAGTGTATGAGGTGCACTTGTTCTGGTCCACTGCACATTCGTGTGTCTGAAACACATTTCCTACTGTGACTGCTGATTTACACAGCTTCTAGGTCTATATATCTAGAAAGTCCTGGCAGGATTGCTAACGCTTGGTACCTGGGGAGCCGAGGTGTGCTCTTGTCTTTTCCTGGGGTGGGATGTGTATGTTTAAAGTGCTTTTTAGGGACTCAAGTTGAGGCTCAGTGGTAGAGCACTTGCCTAGCATGTATGAGGCACTGGGTTCAATTCTCAGCACCACAGATAAATAAACGAGTAAAATAAAAAAAAGTCCAACATCTAAAAAATATTTTTAAAAAATAAAAATAAAGTGCTTTTTATCTGGGGCAAGTGAAGTGGCCTTTTATGGAAGGGATAAAGCAATTGAGCCGCTGGAACCTTTTCTGGCTCTGTTAAGAAACTCAAGTCCGTGTCTGAGCCATGGAGGAGACGACTAGAACTTGACCTTTGACCAAAGAACTCTCTTGGGCCAGTTTGAGAAGATGCATCTCTTTTTAGAAATGCAGAGTATTTGTGGCAAGTTTCAGTTAAAGCCTTCCAGACTGTATCTTCTGGAAACCTACCGAGTAAGGAAAGTATATAGAATTACCATCGTACTAGCAGGCATGTCGTGAGTAGTTGATACTCGCAGGCATTGTTCTAAGTGCTTTGAGTGGTATTGATTATTTGCTAATTTCTGATTTTACTTCTGTTTTCAAGACTTGGTAGAGACCCCCTTATTCCTGTGGGGTTCTTTGTCCTTGGTTGTTATCAGGGACTAAAATGGGCAACAGTACAGTTAGCAATGACCCCCTGCTGCCCAGCCCGGTTCTGATTGGAGGTTTTGGGTGGGTTTTTCCTTCATTGCTGGATTTAAGTCACCGTGCCTGTTGGCAATTAGAGCTGCCCTTTAGAGTTTAATGGGAGTGGACGAGATATGCATTCTTCTTGTAGCCCTCCTTTCTTCCCTGCCCTTGTTGAGTGAATTCAGAGGTGGAAAGCTGCAGACTTGGCTGCCTGCCTCCTTCAGAATAACCAGCATTCTCTTGTAAGGCCTAAAAGTGGCCCCCTTCCTCCCCAGCACCACCTGTTAATTGGTAGTTCTAGTTCCTGAGGGCTTCCACCAGCACATGAGCTAATCTTCACCAAAGAGTGCTGTTGTCATGTTCCTGTCAGAGTTCAGAAAGCCCAGAACCCAGGTCTGCCAGCTGCCCTGGCCAGGGCTGAGCTGGCCCTTCTCTGGACCATTCTCTTCCCTTGGAAACTAGTGTATTCACGCTATCTTCCTACGGGCTCTGAAAAGATGAATTAACATGCAAAAGTGTTTTTAAGCTGGGTATGGTGGCACAGCTGAGGAGACTAAGGCAAGGGGTTTCCAAGTTAGGAGGTCAGCCTCCACAGCTTACTGAATGAAAAAGGACTGGGAGTGTCACCCAGGGGCATCCCTGGGTCAAACCCCAGTACTGCCAAAAAAAAAAATAGTTTTTTAAGAAGACACTTATAATGGAAGATGGCTTTCATCTGGTTTGCTATACTCTTGCTCTCAGACCAAAAGTACAAACAGCCAGGGCCCCCTGAAGCAAAACTTTTGTTGCTGCCATTAATTGAACAGTGTTCTTAGGGTGCAACAGTGCACCCTGGGCCTAGAGCCATAAGCTTACACACACTGGGTCTCACTGAAAAGTTCGGGCTTTCCAGTCGTTACCTCACTGCTAACAGATGAACCTTCTCCCATTTATGGGGCAAGTGAGCCAAGGTGCCCATTCAGGCCATGACCACTTAGTGACAGGTCCCAGCATTCTCTGCCTTGAGCTGCAGTGGTGGCAGGCCTGGGAAGGGAGATCGGAGGCACCTCTCCTGCTTCAGTTGGCAGTCGGGAAGCCAGCTCTGGAAAGCTCTGGCCCTTATGTTGGGACACTGGTGCAGGCTCCCTTCTCTCCAGCAAGAGATTTCCCTCTTTGGTCTTCCTTCGCTAGCCCTCTCTCCTGGAAGGCAGCACCCATTCAACTGTCTTTCCTGCAGCCTCAGCTTCCCCTTCACCTGAATTCTCGCCTCCTCCAGCCCAGTCTCCTACTTTACTGCAAGCTCCAGCCACCCCAAGTGCTTTGAAGCCCTCATGTTTAAGTCCTCACCCAGAGTTTGGAAGTTAGGGAGCCCCAGTGTCTGCTGCCCTTGGTGCTTAGAGAACAAAGATATTTTCCAGGGTTCCAAGTTCAACTATTATTTAGCTTTTTTTTTTCTTTTTACTTATACTTGACAGAATGTATTTTGACATGTCATATGTACTATATGGAGTATTAACTTCACAGTCTTGTTGGTTGTACATGATGTGGAGTGAACACTGGTCATGTATTCATATATGAACATAGGAAAGTGATGTCTAGTTCATTCTACAGTCTTTCCCATTCCCATCCCTCTTACCTTCCCTTCACTCCTTCCCCCTCAACCTGGTGAACCTCCACACACACACACACACCCCACCTATTTTGAGTCAACATCTGCATATCAGAGAAAATATTCGGCCTTTGGTTTTTTAGGGAGAATTGGCTTATTTCACTTAGCATTTCATCCTTCTTTATAGCTGAGTAATATTCCATGTATATATGTACCACATTTTCTTTATCCATTCATCTGTTGAAGGGCACCATATCTTAGCTATTGTGAATTGAGCTGCTGTTGACATTGATGTGGCACATCGCTATAGTATACTGATTTTAAATCCTTTGAGTATATGCCAAGGAGAGGGATAACTGGGTCAAATGGTGGTTCCATTCCAAGTTTTCTGAGGAATCTCCATACTGCTTTCCAAAGTGTTTGCACCAATTTGCGGTTCTACAAGCATTGTGTAAGAGTACTTTTTCCCCCACATTCTCACCAAGAGTTATTGTTACTGTTACTTGTTTCTTGATAATTGCCATTCTGACTGGAGTGAGATGAGATCTCAGTGTAGTTTTAATCCGCATTTCTCTAATTACTAGGGATGTTGAACATTTTTTCATACATTTGTTGACCGTAATTCTTTTTTTTGTGAAGTATCTGTTAAGCTCCTTTGCCCGTTTATTGATTGGGTTATTATTATTTTTGGGGGGGTATTAATTTTTTTGTGTTCTTTAAGCTCTATCTGAGGTGCAGGTAGCAAAGATTTTCTCCCACTGTATAGGCACTCTGGTTACGTTCTTTTTTGTTTGTTTGTTTTAAGAGAGAGAGAGAATTTTTTAATATTTATTTTTTAGTTTTCGGCGGGCACAACATCTTTGTTTGTATGGGGTGCCGAGGATCGAACCCGGGCCGCACGCATGCCAGGCGAGCGTGCTACTGCTTGAGCCACATCCCCAGCCCTGGTTACGTTCTTGACTGTTTCCTTTGCTACATCATTTAACTTTAAGTACAGTTCTTACCACTTAGATCCAGTGGTGGACCCTTGTGGGCCCACCTGAAAACACGATCACCATCAATAAGACGTTTTTATGAAAAATAGTTCTTTCAGAAGGAAACTTTTTTCTTTTTTCCCTGGTGCTGGGGCTGGAATCCAGGGCCTGTGCGAGCTGGGCAGGCACTCTACCCCTGAGCTGCACCCTAGAAGGGAACTTCTGGTAAGTAGGGGGTTTCTTGAGGAAACCTGGCAGCAGATTTGCATGTGCTTGTGGAAGTGTTTTGCACTTTGTAGTCCTAACACCATCTAGCTCACAAGTAAGTCATGTTAGATGTCGAATGGCAAAGTGGAAAAGAAACACCTCTCTTCTGCCCAGGGCAGTTGCTGGGGGTTGCAAATACTTGTGATGGCACCAAAAGATAGGTCTGCCTTCCAGCTGATGAGCCATGGTCCCGTAGCCTCATCCTGCAGCTCAGGACCCTCTATGGGTTGACTGTGAACTGCTGCAGGAAGCAGACAGCACTCTGTCCACCAGTGAGAGCAGCCCAGTGTGACTTTGCTTCTGGAAAAAGCAGCCAGTTGGATATTTAATGGTCACTTGGTGGAGCAGCCACAGTGCTGAAAGCTTGGTCTGATAGGGACAGTTGTGAGGCCAGGGTGGTGGGAATACCCTTGGCGGTTTCTGTTGTTTTTTTTCTTATTGGCACTCTACCTCTGACCATGATGACTTCTAGAGCAGCAAACTTTGTCCCAGTGTTCTTTCTGACATTTATTCTTCCTTCTTCAACTTCTTTGAACCTGGAGGAGTAGGAGGCAGTAGTTTTTTCCTCTTCCAGGGGAAGATGCAGTGGAAAGAGGCGCATGTCTTGTTCAGCACCTTCCAGCGGCCACTGGAACTGGACAGGAGCAGGAAGGCCCGCTTCCCAGCCTGGGGATGGCTTCGCTCCTCAGCATAAAGGCATCAAGGAAACCACATCCGCAGGACAGGAACAAAGGGTTAAACCTACACCCAGGTAGAAAGGCTGTTGCATAAATGCTGAGAGGTTTTTTTCTTTTCTTTTTTTTTAAGATCTCGTGCTTCTTTTTTACTTTTGTGTTGGCAAAAACCCCAGGAGAAGATGGGAGACTCTGGGAGGAGATGATTATGCTGGTGAGTCAACTGAGCTCCCAGCTGCCGTTTTTAGTACCATTGCTTTGCTGTAACTGGAGGCAATTTGGGAAGGTGGGGGCAGGGTAGAAATGCTGTTTTGTGCAGCAGGACAGGAGACAGGTGTGTATTGGTGAGTTTTTTGGCCTCCTAGGATTGACAGGGCCTTACGATCAGCACATTGGTTCAAGAAGGAATCATTAAAGCAGGGCTGTCAGTGTGGTAGATGGTAAATAAATGTCTTCAGCGAGCCTGATATGGGTCATGATCACTTAGCTGATGAGTAACTTTTGGAATGGCTCAAGTTGCATTGCATTCTAGAAACAAAGCACAATGGTTTTTTGTTGTTGTTGTTGTATTGTTGTTGCTTTTTTAAAAAATATTCTTTTTAGTTGTAGATGGACACAGTACCTTTATTTTTATGTGATGCTGGCGGTCAAACCCAGTGCCTCATGCATGCTAGGCAAGTGCTCTACCACAACCCTGGCCCCACACAGTGGTTTTGATAGCAAAGCAGTGCAGGGGCTGAAAGTAGAGAGGCAGAGAAAAAAACTGTCTATCACTGAACTACATCCCAGTCCTTTTTAATTTTTATTTATTTATTTAAAAAATATTTTTTAGTTGCCAATGGATTTTTTTTTCTACTTTATTTGTTTATTTATATGTGGTGCTGAGGATCGAACCCAGAGCCTCATACATGCCAGGTAAGCACTCTATCACACTGAGCCACAACCCCAGTCCACTTTATTTTTTATTTTGAGAGAGGGTCTTGCTAAGTTTGCTGAGGCTGGCCTTGAACTTGGGATAGCCTGCATCAGCCTCCTCCTGAGTCTCTGAGATTACAGGTGTGCACCACTGCACCCAGCAGGCCTGGGTTTGATTGAGGGGGCATCAGGAGGCAGGTAGAGTGGGCCCTGTATGCCAGTATTCTAAGTCTCTCTTCAGTTTCCTTTAGTGAGTACCTTTCATCCAGGGGGTTATGGGACTCACTGTCTACTTGAATGTCATCTGTGTACTCTGATGGGGTTATCAGTTTTGGGTTCCAGAGACCATCATGAAGATACCTCAACATGTTTTCTTTTTTAACATTTTTTTAGTTGTAGATGGACACAATATTATTTATTTTTATTTTGTGCTGAGGATCGAATCCAGTGCCTCACACATGCAAGGCAAGCACTCTACCACTGAGCTACAGCCCCAGCCTCCCCAACATGTTTTCTTATTCATTCATTCATGCACATTTATTTGATCAGTACTTGATTAAATACTGCATTAGGAGTCCTTCTGGGTCACAAATAAGACAGACCAAGGTTCCCTCTCTTTGACAGTAATCAACCAACTTCTAAGGCAACAGCGCCCTGAAAGGGGAAATTGGTCTCGTGGCAAGTTTTGATCTTCCTTCCTCTGCCTTTTTCTTCTGGGGTCAAGAGAAAGCAACTTTAAGGATCAAAAAATTGAACCTGTGAATATGTTAACTTGGGCCAGCCAGGTGTGGGCATTGTTGGGCACTAAGGGCATATGAAGGTGAGTGAGACACTGGCTCTGACCCTTCAGAGAAGGAGGGAGTTAAGGTTGTGGAGACAGTAAAGGTAGTATGCTGGGAGAGTCCAGAGAAGGCAGTCACACTTCTAGAAAATATGTGAATTTGGAATAAACAAAGAGAAAGAGGATTTGCTTAACCGGATCCCTTAAAAGACGGCATCATGGACTGGAGTTGTGGTTCAGTGATAGAGTGCTTGCCTCACACGCGTGAGGCACTGGGTTCATTTCTCAGCACCACATAAAAATAAATAAAATAAAGATATTGTGTCCATCTATAACTAAAAAAAAAAAGACGGCATCATGTACTAGATAGTGCGCTTCTCCCCCAGTGCAAGTGCACCTGCATAGTATGTCCCTACATGGCATCCAGAGTGGGTGGGGCTGCATCCCACCACAGATCTAGCTTCACAGTGACCCCTTCCCTGCTGTGCCACACAGCTGCCCAGTACACAGCAGCAGGGGTGGGGGTGGAAGCCCAGAGTGCAGAGAATACACCCAAAACAAACTGCTCAGTTAGGCTAGCAGGAGGCCCAGGCACCTCAGGTGCACTGGTTAGAATTCATGCATTCCCCCCAGTTCCCTGTGAAGTGAGCCAGACCTTAGGCTGCAGACTGCCTTCTGCCTCCCCCCACCACCCCCATCCCCCAGAGCCCTGGGCTGCTGGCAGGCTGGCTCTCCTGTGATATGGAGGAACTTGCTGGTCTCCATGGTTACTGTAACCCACTGGTATGGGAGGAGCCAAATGAAGTGCAAGGCTGGCAATGTGAGCTTCCCCCAGCCCTTGGCACCATGTGGTACTGGTATGTCGGCTGTTTCTTGGACCTTTTTTGAGAGGAAGAAGTTAAGGAAGTAACAAGGAAAGGAAAGACCTGGGTGGGAACTGTCAGGACAACCTTCATCCTCCTTGGACAAAACAGTGCAGTGGCATGAAACCTGCTCATTCATACATGCCTCTTGGCAGGAGGGCTTCATGTTAGGAAAAAGGGTCCCCTTTGCCTGACAGCTCAGCCATGGCAGGAATTTGACTTTTCCTTGTTCTAGGAGGAAGACCATGGCGGTGCAAATCAGCTTAGTGGCACTGATACTTGTAGTCACTACGGTTCTTTGAGATGTGGAACAGAAGTGAACAGAGGCAATAGGAAACATCAAGACATTCCTGAGCATCAGGCATTGTGGATAAGCACATGGGTGCTCTCATTTAACCTTCACTTTGGTCCTAGGAAATGGGTATAGCTGGTATCTTCATGTTCCAAATCAGAGGAGTAAAGTAATCTTGCTCAGGTACAACCAGCTAATAAGTAGCCTGGCAGTGCTCGCTCTCAGGCTATCTGCCTGCCAGCCCACCTCCCCACCAGCCCACCTCCCCTTGAGCCAGCAGTGGAGACTACAGATGTCCTTTCTGTAGTTCCCCTCTTCTGAATCTCAGAAGCAGGCATCAGTTCTCACTCAACTTTGCAGCTGACCCCTGTCTGCAGAAGTAGGTGCTCAACAGAGTCTTGCTGGATCAAAAGTAGTTGGGGCTGGCTATATAACTCAGTTGGTAGAATGTTGCCTTGCGTGTACAAGGCCCTGGGGTCAATCCTCAGCACCAAAAAAAAAAAAAAGAGAGAGTATTTGGAGAGAGACAGAAACCAGACTACAGTGAGCACATTCTCAGGGATGAGGTGGTGCTAGAATCTTCTGAAGTCCTGGGTTCTCAATAGATATGCTGTTTGGGGCTAAGGCTGTAGCTCAGTGGCAGAACACTTGCCTAGCATGTGTGAGACACTGGGTTCGATCCTTAGCACCACATAAAAGTAAATAAAATAAAGGCATTCTGTCCATCTGTAACTACAAAAAGTTTTTAAGATATGCTGTTTTAAAAGGAGCCCAACATTTCCCGTGGCTCTGGGATCCAAGACTGAGGCAGGCTATTGCACTGTGGCTTCCAGGCATGAAGGGCGAGAACTGGAGTTCTCTGTTTTCTGACTTCTTGCTAGTTCCACCTGCTTTTCCCTGATAGCCTCTGGCTTTTGCTGTGGGGCTTCTAGTCAGGGTTTGAGGCGTGCTCTTTCACTGGTCTCCTTGCCCAGGGCTGAGGATTGTGGCTAAGAGGGCAAAAAGGATAGCCAACAACCTAATCATTGGCTTAAATTGCAGACTCTGCTGCTGTCCCTTACCTGGTGGCATCCACCCTGGCTGGAAAAAGGGAGATTCCTTTGAAGCTTTGCATAGTTCCAGCTTCCTGCTACAATGGGATATTAAGGGAATGTGGATGTTCTCAGTTAATTTGGGAGGCTTTTTTTGTTTGTTTGTTTGTTTTTGGTACTAGGAATTGAACCCAGGTGTGCTTTACCACTTAACTACATCTCCAACTCTCTTTAATTTTTATTTTGAGACAGGGTCTCACTAAGTCCCTTAAGACCTCACTAAGTTGCTGAGGCTGGCCTTAAACTTGCTATCCTCTAGCCTCAGCCTGCTGAGATTACAGGTGTGTACCACTGCACCCTGCTCCTTTGGTTTATTGATTTCTTCCAGTTGAGAGTGACAGTTGCTCAGGATCAAAGGATGCAAGGAAGCCTCCTGGATACAGTGAAGGAGGGAGGGAGGTTTGAAAAGCTGAAGGTTTCCACAGCCAATACCTTTTCATCTGATCTACCCTACCTCTCCATAGCCTCTCTTTGAAGTCAGTTCTTGCTACTTCCTCAAGTTCACGAAACCCCTTACTGTCTCCCACACATAGGACTGGGGAAACAATCCTTCTGTCACATTGCAAAACCCTGGGGACTGGAAAAACCAAGTTGTGTGATCCTTCTCTGGCTTTTAAGTTTGCCAGTTAATGAAAGGCCAGGTGGTCCCAGGCCAGCCTGAGTTCGGGATCCAGTGTAAACCATGACCTCCCCTGAGATCAGGGTCTATTGGGGAGGGGTAGGAGGAGGAAGGCTTGCTGTGGGACCATCTGGATAAATTCCCTAAAGCCAGACTCATTCCTGGTCCAATGGAACCCTTTTTTCCTGTCGCCCCAGGCACTTTACTAAGCTTCTGTCTTCTCCTTCAGCTAGTCTGTAGGAGCCAGTCTTACTTTTGGGGAGAGGTACGCAAAAAAGCAAATACAGGGGTAGGGGTTGTAGCTCAGTGGTAGAGCACTTATTTAGCATGTGTGAGGCTCAGTGTCCCTAACAGGATGTTTTTTTGTGGGGTGAGTCGGGGTTGGTAACTAGAGACTTGGAGATGAGCAGAAACCTAAGGATAGACTTCCAGAAGCAGGGTTGGAAGGGACTTAGGAGGAACATTTGGATTGTTCAACCCGAGTGTAATCTAGGATTAAGACTGTTTATTATTCCCAATTTATCGAAAAAGGCATCTAAACCTAAACCTCCAAGGGGCTTCGCAGTGTCCTCAAACCCCTGATATAATCTCTAAAATACTTAATACTTGGTATCCAAGCAGGGTGTGCATTTTTATAAGGCTAAGTGCTGTGTTGTTTGGAAGTGGGAGGTTCATCTGCCACTGGGGGCTTGCTGGCTCTGCTGCAACCCTGAGGGAGGCTTGCCGATCTCACCAGGGTTGCCCGCTGGGCCAGCACATGTGAGTCACACATAGCCTTCCTGGCCATGTTTGAGGCCTTGTTAAAATGCTGTGCCCCTACGCAGATCCCACCTGCTGCAGGTGAGATAAGGGCTTTATGATTGCCCTGGCTGAAGGGAGTCTCCTCCTCACCCTCTGCAGCTGTTACCCAGCAGAACACCTAGGGAGGGTGGGGCAGCCCACTTCCGGGGAGGGAGGAAGGGGGAGGGGATAAGGAAGTTGATCTAAACCCGCCTCTTTCTCTGTTGCCCTTCCTGCCCTGTGTCTCCTGCCCCTCTCCTCCCACTCTGATCTTGGAGCACTGTCCCAGAACTGCACACCCTTCCTGACCACCAGACCCTGGTCTTCCAGAAGCCCCAGGCTTTGTCCCCGTTGCTCTCCTTGCCAAACCACTCTCTCTCTCTGCTAGTGGTGGTTTCGGTTGCAACACAGACCAGGTTCCCAGGCAGGAGCCACTCAGCCTGGCTGCTTTACTCCTTTTCACTGAGGAGGTGGTGGAAGGTGTCGCCTGCTCCGGCTGAGTAAGGGTGGCTGGCTGAGCAGGCAGCCCCCGCCCTGGGCCTGGCTCTTTTCGGCCTCTGTACTTTGCCCTCGCTGCCTGACAGGTTCTGCTGTGGGCTGTACTGAATGGAAGTCGCTGATAATCTTTGTCCCTTTCTCCGACCGGGTATGTTTCCCCCTTTTTACCTCTGAGACTCCTCTCCTCTCCCCTCCCTCCTACATGAAGCAAGGGTCTCTCAGGAATTGCTTAGTGGAGCCAGGCACCAGCATGGAGTGAGTGGTAGGAGTCACGGGAAGGGTGTCCCAGTGCAGCGTTGAAGAGATGTGTGACTAGGAAAGGAAAGTCTCCTCTGAGTTTGCATCTGCTGGGGCAGATGGAGGCCTGGAAGGTGAGCTGCAACAGAGAGGCACTCAGAAGCTATGGTGAGGGCCAGCTGGGATCTCAGGCCAGTGCCCAGGGGACGTTTTTTTTCACTGTGCCTGGCCTTGTTCCACCTCTGGCTGAGGAGAGCCTGCCGATAGGTGATAACCCCTTCCAGCCCTGGAGAAACCTCAGAACATTTCCATGCTGAGTCCCAGAGCATAGTTTCTAGAGGGGAGAACTGTTGGTGGGAGCTTCCAGCATTCATGCAGGGGGCCCTGCCTACCTGAGTCAGTGCCCAGCCTCTCAGGGTGGAGGCTCTTCCGGGCAAGCCTGGCAACACGCCTAAGCCAGGTTCTCAGCTCCCAAGCTGAAGGGCTCTAGCAAACTGTGTGGGTCTAAACAACTCTTCTCTTACCCTTAGTGCCCTGCCTTCTATCCTCTGTTTGATTGCAGGCCCCAAGTTGTTTTCACCTCACTTCTATAGGATCAGGCCTGCTGAGTAATAGTAATGGGTCTACCTTGGTTCCACGTACTGCCTTGCAGGGGAAATCCCTTATTTCTGAAGTCTTTTTGGGAGCGTTGGGGGTCTCCCTGGGATAGATGTAGATATAGGCCAGAGCTTTGGGGTGTCTGGTGTTGTACATCCTACTGTGAGCAGGGAGTTGGTGGTAAAAGGGAGACCAGGGCTTTAGCCAGATCCTGTTTCTTTGGCCTACAAGGGCAGATAGGCCTCAGCCTGCCACCCCGTTGGTGAGATCCAGAGCCAAGATGAATGGGCCTTGTCTGAATCATAGAAGGGAAACTCCATAATAGCCACCTGCAGCTTGCCTCCTCTTCACCCTTCAGAGCAGCAGTGGAGGCAAGGAAGTTGCCTCGCCTGAGGCCTTGGCCCAAGCAAGAAGCATTGTCAGTGGGAAACTCCTTTCTCTATTCCTATCTTTTCCTTTCTCTCCTTCCTCCTGGTGGACTCTTCCTTACCCTGTCCTACATCCCTGCTACAGGAAACATTCTGCTGCATAAAAGAGGCATGATGAGAAGAACTGAGTATTTTGAGTCCCAAAAGTTAGGTGGTTCACGCCTGAAAAGGCAATTGGTGACTCTGGAACAGGGAGTCAAAGCCCACCCCATGTGAGTGTCTGGTTCTCTCCTGTCTTGTGAAGGCCACAGGTGCTGGGATGGAGGCTAGCACATGCTCAGCCTGGACCAGTCTCCCAGGTAGAAGGTCCCATGGTATCTGATGGCCTGCAGCCACCTTACCAGTACTTGGCTTAGATGTAGACATTTGTAGACAGACAGACATTGGCTTAGTGGACAATAACATTTGTTTTTGTTTTAAGAATTTTTTTAGTTGTAGATGGATACAATACCTTTATTTTGTTTGTTTACTTTTTTTTTTTTTAAATGTAATGCTGAGGATCGAACCCAGTGCCTCACACATGCTAGGTGAGCGCTCTACCACTGAGCCACAACCCCAGCCCTTTGTTTGCTTTTATTCGGCATTGGATAAAGCATTTTAGGTGGATTTTCTCATCTACCTATGAGAAGTAGGGAATGTTTTATTTCTTTTTTATGAGATAAGAAAACTTGGGCTGGGGATGTGGCTCAAGCGGTAGCGTGCTCACCTGGCATGCGTGCGGCCCGGGTTCAATCCTCAGCACCACATACCAACAAAGATGTTGTGTCTGCCGATAACTAAAAAATAAATATTAAAATTCTCTCTCTCTCTCTCTCTCTCAAAAAAAAAAAAGAGAGAGAGATAAGAAAACTAAAGCTAGTAGGTAGGAGAACCAGTACTTAAATCTAGTTTTGTTGGTCTGTGGAACTCCTTAGAACCCAGTAGATTACCTCACAGATGAGTGGAAACACCCATGGGTCATCTTTTGAGTGATTTCCCCCCAAACTCCCACCTCTTGCATCCTTACCTTCTTAAGGATGATGTTAATGAAGTTAACACATTAAGTGGCAGCTAGGATTTGAACTCTGGCAGTTGACCTCTGGTATCTACACTCTTAACCTTAACCAATAAGGAAGAGGGTGGATGGCGAGTACCACTTATGGTTGTTGATGGTTCTTTTTTTTTTTTTTTTTTTTTAATTTTTTTAATATTTATTTTTCAATTCTCGGCGGACACAACATCTTTGTTGGTATGTGGTGCTGAGGATCGAACCCGGGCCACACGCATGCCGGGCGAGCGCACTACCGCTTGAGCCACATCCCCAGCCCCTGTTGATGGTTCTTGAAGTCCAGCATGTAGCCAAAGCTGAGGGGGATGCTGTCCAGCTGTGCCACAAAGACAAGCTCCAGGGCCAAAATCACCAAGATGGATGGACAGGGCGGGCTCGGATGGGCGTGGCGTTCCCGGCTTTGCCCCATCCCCTGGTAGATGCCAAGTCCCTATTTCAGGTTCAGGCTTGGAGGCTGTCAGGCTCTTGCTGCCTTTGGCTGTGCCCTCAGAAAAACAGTGTAACCAGAAACCCAGAAAGTGCATTAGAAGCTGCCAAGGAAGCTTTCCCACCCATCTTCCTCTCGTGAGAGCTGAAACAGAAGGAAGGTTTCTGTTGCTGGCTCCCTGGAAGTGGGACAGGGGCACTGAAAGTCCAGCAG
This sequence comes from Marmota flaviventris, assembly GCF_047511675.1. Taxonomy (NCBI): domain Eukaryota; kingdom Metazoa; phylum Chordata; class Mammalia; order Rodentia; family Sciuridae; genus Marmota; species Marmota flaviventris. The sequence goes on along the minus strand of NC_092506.1, from coordinate 8,521,723 downwards.
CTTGTCGGGGAGGATGAAGCTGAGAAGTGGTAGGCCCTGGAGGCTGGGCCTTCAGACCTACTGGATGGGATGAGTATCCTTCAAAGGAAACACCCCACTTGACACCAGCAGGGCCTACAACTGCCCTTGTCTCCAGGGGGTGGGAACCCCGAAGTTCGTTAGGAAGGGAGAAAGCAGGCATGTGAGAATCTGGTCATCTAGCCGGACTCAAGACTCGGTACGGGGAGAATCGTAGACCAAAAAACTCTGCAGCTGGATGGAAGACAGAAAGGATCGGTGTCTTCATGGGGAGACGTAGCAGAGAGGGCCATGGAGGCAAAAAGGGACTCTTTTGGTCTGTCAAGAGCCCCTGCTTCACAGTTTGCCATGTGCATAGGGTCTTTTCTCCTTCAAGGGGCTTCTGGGATCTGCTCAGGGAGCTCAAAAACATAGCCCACATGCTGCATATAGTGGTGCAGTCTTGTAATTCCAGCAACTGGGACAGCTGAGGCAGGGCTGGGATGTAGCTCAATGGAAGAGCACCCCACATGTACAATGCAAAGACCCTCTGTTGACAGATTGGCAAGCAGGGCGAGTCAGAATCAGGGTGCTTGTTATTTTTCTGCTTGAGAAGTATCTATCGAGCTAGCAAATGTCTTGCAGTTCCTTGGGTTGTAGCAAGTCATGCTTTTTCTCTGTGGTTTTAAAGTATTCACTTGGAGCCAGGTGGGGCCAGGAAAGGAAGAACCTTGACTCACCCGTTTCTGATCACCCTATTATCCTCAGTCTCTTTGAAGTTTCTAAGGTAGCTCCAAAAGGATCTGGAATGAGGCTCTGGCACCAGGTGATTTGGGGCTCAAAATAGGAATTAGACCAGACTCTTTCTTTTCTCCTTTTATTTATTTAATTTTGGGGGATTGAACCCAGAGGTGCTTAACCACTGAGCATCCACATCCCCAGCCCTTTTTATTTTTTATTTTGAGATAGGGTCTCACTAAGTTGCTTAGGGCCTTGTTAAGTTGCTGAGGCTGGCCTCGAACTTGCCATCCTCCTGCCTCAGCCTCCTGATTCACTGGGGTTACAGGTGTTACTCCACTGTGCCCAGCTGAACCATAATGCTGTTTTATATTGTCTTATATTATTATATTTGTATACATGTTCAGAGCCAGTTATAACTTCTGCTGCCATGCTTGGACCCAGTTATTCAGTTCATTTGTTGTGCAAGGATTCATTTAGTATCAACCGTAGTTCAGTCTGTCTAAGTGCTGGGATCTATCAGTGAAGAAAATAGATATGCAGGCCCTCATGGGTCTCTCTTCTCACTGGGAGCCACAACAAATAAATGTAAAGTGTAAAGTGATAAAGGGGTTGGGTGTCAGTGAAGGCTTTGAAGCAGTTCTGCTCATGCTGCACCTGTGACTTTGGATGTGGTGATCTTCTCTTGTGAACAGGACAGTAGGAGGCCATTTCTTCTACCTGAGGCAGAGGAGCTATTGCTGGGGCCTCAGTAGCACCCATGCTGGAGCTGCGCTGTTCCCTGGGATCTTGGCTGTGCTTTATGCCATGCTCCTTTGGACTGAAGGCTGGCCGCCATGTCCTCCCCTCCTCCCTTTTCTCCCTGCCTATCATCCCCTTGGAGTCTGCCCCCGCCTCTTATGTCTCTTGAAGAGAGCTGAGGGCAGGGGTCTAGGGAACCTGAAGGTTAGTGTGTAAAGGTATGTCTGTTTCTACCTACAGCCCACCTTGGGACACCTTGATTCCAAGCCCAGCAGTAAGTCCAACATGCTGCGGGGCCGCAACTCAGCCACCTCTGCTGACGAGCAGCCCCATATTGGCAACTACCGACTCCTCAAGACCATTGGCAAGGGTAACTTCGCCAAGGTGAAGTTGGCCCGGCACATCCTGACTGGGAAAGAGGTGAGCACTGGGCTAGGGGTATGGCAGCAGCTCCCATCCTGTCGACACTCCACAGGTAGTGGGGGGACACCAGCAGCCAGCCTCTTGTTTATCAGGCCGAAATGAGATCTGACTGAGGTGCTAAGAACTGAGGGATGAAAAGGAGCAGGAAATACAAAGGAGGAAGTAGAATCAGGTCCTAGGCTTAGCCTGGTCAAAGAAGTGATCTTGGGCTTTGTTGTCTCATGTTCAGGTAGCTGTGAAGATCATCGACAAGACTCAACTGAATTCCTCCAGCCTCCAAAAAGTAAGCACCAGCTCCTCCTCTCCCTTTCCAAGCTTCTCTCAGGGCTCAGTGATCTACTGGCTCCATTTGGATTCCTACTTTAAGTCCTCTGGCAATTCCTCTGTGTCCACCACCCACCCCACGTGGCCCTGCTCTCCAGGACTTTGCTCAGATCTCTTGGGTGGGCCTACTGGCCTCAGGCACTGGCTCTTCTGCAGTCTTTCTGTCCCTTTCCAGCCACTAGGCCCACCTGTCTCATCTGCTTCCTATACCTTGTTCTCTTCTGGCCTGTGGCCAGCCCTGTGCAAAAACACGTGTTTACAGCATTACTAGAAATACACACAAGCTACTCCAGCCTGGAGGAATTCAGGAGACTGGCTCTAGAAGTATAGGGTAAAGAGGCAGGGAACCTGGCACTGTGTTCTCTGCCAGCTCTATTTCAGAGTGTGAATATGGAAGACTAGAAGTTTTAGAAGTTGGACTGTAGTTCTGAGTCCCTGACAAGGTGTTCAGAATAAAGAGAGGTACTTCCAATTTGCCTTCTCACCTCTAGGCTCACTGTGCTAAATGTCACAAGTGATTTGCACATGGGTTTTTTGTTTGTTTGTTTGTTTTTGTTTTTGTTTTTAAATATTTTTTAGTTGTTGATGTACCTTTATTTTTTATTTATTTATATGTGGTGCTGAGTGCCTCACACATGCCAGGCAAGTGCTCTGCCGCTGAGCCCCAGCCCCAGCCTCTGCACATAGTTTTTGCTGGAGAAGGTTGAACTTTTCTTTCACTCATTTAACAGTGGGAAACTGAAGTCCTCCATATGTAATGGAGGAATCCCCCAGCAGTAACACAAACCCTCTACCCAAGGAACTTTAGAGTGTGGTAGAAGTAAGAAAGGAAAGGGAGACTTTCTTTCGCAGAGGGGGACAGCTTGCCAGTGACTGATTACCATAGAACTGGAAACTGCCTGTCTTCCCTTCCTGGGCTCTAGCAGTTAAGAGAAGGAGAAGGCGCCTCCCTGGCTCCATAAAAGTTGTCCCTATTTAGATCTGTCAAGCTTCATTTGGGCCCTTCTGTAGCTGACCCTGACTCAGATTTTCTGACCAGAACCTGGTTCTGTATATCTTGTGGCCAGTGGAGTTTTTCTATTCTTTCTTTTTTTTTTTTTTTAACATTTGTTTTATTTATTTATTTTTATGTGGTGCTGAGGATCGAACCCAGGGCCTCACAGCATTCTACTGCTGAGCCACAACCCCAGCCCCGAGTTTTTCTTTTCATGAGCACATTGTGGTAATTGAGCACTTTTTTTTTTTTTTTTTTTTTTTTCTTTTTTCTTTTTGTGTGCTAGTGATTGAACTTAGGGCCTTGGGCATGCAAAGCAAGCACTCTACCAACTGAGCTATATCCCTAGCCCCACATTGTGGTAATTGAGCCAGGTAGGAGGGTGACTCCACGAGAAGTGTCAGGCGAAGTGGTATGAAGAGGCTCAGGACTAGGGGCCGGGGACTGTTATGGAGGGCAGTGCTCCTGGAACTATGGTAGATGGCACAAGTTTCTGATAAGCTGACAGCTGGAACCAAGGTGTTCCCCTGTGTCCCCTGAAGGGTTTGGCTCAAAGGAAACACTGCTGTCTCACCAGGGCTTCCCTGCTTATTACAGGAGGATGGGAAGAAGGACTGGTGTTTATTTTATTTTGATATTGGGGATTGAATCCAAGGGCACTTTACCACTGAGCTATATCCCCAGCCTTATTTTTTGTTTTTGTTTTTTGAGACAGAGTCTCACCAGATTGCTGAGGCTAGCCTTGAACTTGTAATCCTTCTGCATGTAAGCCTTCCGGGTTGCTGGGATTATAGGTGTGCACCACTGTGCCCAGCTCCCAATTTTTTTTTTTTTTTTTTTTTTTTTTGAGACTAAGGTCTCAAAGGTCTCACTAAGTTGCTTAGGGCCTCACTAAATTGCTGAAGCTGGCTTTAAACTTCTCATCCTCCTGCCTCGGCCTCCGGGAGTCACTGTGATTATAAGCATGTACCACCCACCCAGCTCCCAAATCATCCTTTAAATTTGATCTTAGCAGTGATCTCTAAAGCATCAAGAAGATAGCCCCTTCAGGGTCTGGGCAAGCCCAGAAAACTCCAGTCTCTCCTAGGAGATTGCTGCTTCCATGCCAAGAGGATGTCCTCAGGGGAAGAATCCTGGCTGCTGGTTCTGGGCCCCATTACAGTGCTGCTCCCCATTACTGCCCCTGAGGGGAGTCTAGGATTCTTTACTTTTTCATCTACAGTAATTGTTGAATCTGGGAAGGAAGCAAGAAAAACCTGGACCCTAACAAAGAGGGAGCTGCTAAGGTTCAGGTTCCTACAGATCAGAAAGGCACTTGCCTCTTTTCCTTTCTCGTTAACGTTCACTTTATTCTATAAATTGTATTATGGATTAGGGCTCCAGACAGCCCCCACCCCAAATCATAAAACAAAAAACAACTGGTTCTGTTCTTTGTGCAAGTGGTGAGGCCTAGAAGTTACCAAAAAACTCCACCTCCGATTCTCTGGCCCCCGCAGGGAGGAAGGAGTTCATTTCTGTCATCTTTCTTTATGGAAATGTATGGTTTGGAGCCCCTGATTTTGTTTCACAAAGAGAGCGTGAGTGTGTGGAGGTGGATTTGATTAAAATTGGCATCAGCTATATATAGGAGTGGCTTCTTCTATCACCACCCCAGAGGCCCGGGAGAGAAGGCCTATCCCCCAGTGCAGGCCCTCTGACTTCTCCAAGCTTAAAGAAGATGGGTGCCCCTCGAGCTCCACCCCATCACTGGGCCTGCTGGGGCATGTCTGGTCACTGAACTGGGGAAGGAGTGCTATGCTGAGGATCCACTTGCACTGGCTCATGGTCCCCAACAGAACTCCTCAGCCAGACCCAGCTACAGTCTTAGGGCTGGATTTGGGCAGATGTAGAAGGGGAGCCACTGGCTCATCCAATTCTGAAGCAGCCTGGGGTGGCAGGTCAGCAGAGGCCAGCCTTCTTTCACCCCTGCCTCCCAGCTGCGGGAGGCCACAGTGAGCCAGAACACTGCCCTGTTTCTTTCTCCTTGCCTGGCTTTGTTGTGGTTGTTGTTGGGGGTTTTTTGTTGTTGTTTTGGGGGGAAATTCCTAGAATGGGCTCTGTTTGGAGGGATCTGAGGAGAGAAAGGGAAGCAGGCATGACCCCTGGTGTTTTCTCTTCTAGCTCTTCCGTGAAGTGAGAATAATGAAGGTTCTGAATCATCCCAACATAGGTGAGGAGCAGCCGCCATTCCCCTCCTCTTCCCTCTTAGCCAGGCTGCACTTGGCAGTGGAGTCCTTCCTGCCGGTGGCACTGCCTTCTGGAGACTGTAGGCCTCCAGGGTGTCAAGGAAGCCTCTGGGGAGGCTCAGCTCCACGTCCAGCTTTACCCCTGGCATACTGGCTGGTCTTAGTAGTTTGACTTGTCCAGACGAGGGGAGACTGGAAGTAGGAACCTCCGTCCCTCCCATGCCCCTGGACATTCTGGGCTTAGCATGTGGCCCTGTTCCCTGTCTGATTCTAGGCTTGGCCTTTTCTCTTGTAGTTAAGTTATTTGAAGTGATTGAGACTGAGAAGACACTGTACCTTGTCATGGAGTACGCCAGCGGCGGTAGGTGTGGAACCGCCCCTTCCTGTTGTGCTCCTGCCTCTCTCAACCCTAATGGGCTCTCACTGGGCTTTTGCCCATCTCTTTCAGGAGAGGTCTTTGATTACCTAGTGGCTCATGGCAGGATGAAAGAAAAAGAGGCTCGAGCCAAATTCCGCCAGGTGGGTGTGCCTCCCTCTGTGGGCCGACCACTGCCTTTTGGGGTTTGACATACAAGGAAGAGCTGCCCAGCTGTAAGTGGCCTCCACCAGCCCTGTGGCCCACTCTCAGACACCCCTGGACTGACCCTTCTTCCTTCCTTTCAGATAGTGTCTGCTGTGCAGTACTGTCACCAGAAGTTCATTGTTCATAGAGACCTAAAGGTGAGGCACGTTCTCCTCTCCTGTGCCTTGGAGTAGAGCTGGGTGTTCCCCCTCTTTCTTCAGTGAAATTGCTATCAGTGCCATCAGGCCCTGTGTATTCAGGAAACTGCGAGAAGCCCCTAGGATTGGCTCTGACAGAGGCCTTGTGCCTGGACTCAGCCCCCCATTGCAGAGGCAGCAGGGGTCTCTGCCCTTTCTGAGCTCCCAGGCATGACTGCAGCACTACAGGCTCTCCTGATCCTTCAGGTGGCCTGGCAGCTGCCCAGGGGAACAGTGAGTGTTCCACAGTGGTGTCATAGCTGCTTTGCAGGCACGCGCACACACACACACACCGTCTCTGTTACCAGGGTACTTGAGTTTGAGACTACCTGTGAACCCCCTGGCCGCTGAGTCCTCGCAAACATGATGTGACTGTGAATCCTAGGCCTGACTGACCCTGAAGTTTTGTGCTGCTCCCAGGGTCTTGAGGCTGTGGCTCCCAGCTCTACCTTGGCTGCCTGTGTGAGGGGTGGCCTGCATGCCTTCCTCCTGCCCAGCCTGCTCATGCTATCTGAAGCCCTGCCCTGGAGTTGGTGAAGAAAGTTCTGAGAGTGGAGACGACTTCCCGTTGGGTCTCCCTCCCCTCAGCTCCTGCGGCGCAGTGCCTCGCTGTGATCTACTTGGTGTCCTGACATTTTCCATCTCACCTCCCAGGCAGAAAACCTGCTCTTGGATGCAGATATGAACATCAAGATTGCGGACTTTGGCTTCAGCAATGAATTCACCTTTGGGAACAAACTGGATACCTTCTGTGGCAGTCCCCCTTATGCTGCCCCAGAACTCTTCCAGGGCAAAAAATATGATGGACCCGAGGTGGACGTGTGGAGCCTGGGAGTCATCCTGTACACACTGGTCAGCGGATCTCTGCCTTTTGATGGACAGAACCTCAAGGTGGAGTGATGTCAGGCTTAGATCATTTTTGTCACTTCTCATTTCCTCTCAACCTCTGGTCTTATCCCTCACCTCTCCCCTTTTGCAACTGTCTACATTTTCCCCAAGTCAGAACTTCAGAGAAGGGCCTGCTAAGGTAGCCACAGTTCAAAGGAAATTAGTAGCCTTGATTCCCATCTCACAATGGGGTACATTGTGTGTGTTCACCCTCCAAAGCACTCTGGATGGCAAGCATCTGCCTAGCCGTCTTCAGGTCTCAGGGTCCTGGATAATTAGTGTCTTCCCTGGTCCTTGGGGTGATTTAAGTTTTCTAACCACAGGAGCTACGGGAGCGGGTACTGAGAGGAAAATACCGTATTCCGTTCTACATGTCCACGGACTGTGAAAACCTGCTTAAGAAATTTCTCATTCTTAATCCCAGCAAGAGAGGCACTTTAGAGGTGAGCAGCCTTCAACACCAACTGGCCCAAAGTCCTGGGGGCCCCATGTTGACCTCTAAGCTGAGTTTTTCCCCTCTGCCCTTGTCCCTTCCCTTTGCTCCACAGCAAATCATGAAAGATCGGTGGATGAATGTGGGGCATGAAGACGATGAGCTGAAGCCTTATGTGGAGCCCCTCCCCGACTACAAGGACCCCCGGCGGACAGGTGAGGCTGCTGCTGGGCCAGGAGGTTGGACCTACGTAGAAGTCGAGGCCAGCCTTACCTGTGTGTTCTCCGTGCAGAGTTGATGGTGTCGATGGGTTACACGCGGGAAGAGATCCAGGACTCACTGGTGGGCCAGAGGTACAATGAGGTGATGGCCACCTATCTGCTCCTGGGCTATAAGAGCTCTGAGGTGCGTGTTCCCTACCCCATTCCCTGTCCTGGCCACCCTTGCTCTAGGTAGCACCCCTGCCTTGAACACATGTCTACAGCAGAGGCCTGTTTCCAGGGGGTATGCCCTCTGCCGACTGGCATGAAGCCTTGACTGTGCTCAGGCCTTTCACTGATCTCCCTGGTGAGGAAGCTGAGGGGACTGGGCTCAGGGCTGGGCTCCCTACGGATGAGTTGAGCTGGCTATTCTGCATAGATTAAAATGGGACTCAGTCGTCTGATGGGCAGTTCTGTGTTAACCCAGACATCTTTATGTTACTCCATGTCTGGGAGTGTACGTCTCGGTTGAGGTGTATGTCTCTGTCTTATGGAAGTTTTAGTCTGTGTGTTGCCTCTTCCTGGTGCTTGCATCTGGGCATATGTTTCCATGTGCGTGTGTGTGTCCTCCTGGCTATGAATCGGAGGCCTTAGGATTAATTCTGCCCATTTGGGTTTGGTTCGTGCACTCAGAGCCTCCCACTCGATGCTTTCCCTGAGGCCTGGTGGGCCCCCTGTGGGTTCTCACTTTAATCTGCTTAAGCGGTGTCTGGCAGCACTTGATATGGGCCTAGATTGCTTTCTGGGGGTGGGTGGGCAGGGGGCTGGTATCTTGAGCCTCATTATGTGTTCTTGTGAGTATTCATGTCTCTGGTTGTGTGGACATGTGTATCCCTCTCTGAAGACAGGGTGTCTTTCTGTTGGGAGTGTCTGTGGCCGTGTGTGTCCCCATCTGTATCAGGGCATGTCTCCAGAGTAGAGGAGAATATGTTTAGGTGTATGTTAGTTTCGTGGGGTGATGTCTCTAGTGAGCCTGCAGTGGTTGTGAGGCAGGGCAGGAAGGTATGTGAGAGGGATCTTTGCGCAACTCCTGCCCTCCTTGATACCATGTTTTGTTCTTATAGCTGGAAGGTGACACCATCACCTTAAAACCTCGGCCTTCAGCTGATCTGACCAATAGCAGTGCCCCATCCCCATCCCATAAGGTACAGCGCAGCGTCTCAGCCAACCCCAAGCAGCGGCGCTTCAGTGACCAGGGTATGTACTTTTGAGAATCACAGGTGGGGCCTACCCTTCTCCAGAGCCATCACTGGTTGTGGTAGCTTTGGAGATAGTTGAGTTTCAGTCCTAGTTCAGCCTCTTCAGGGTAGCACAGCCAAGGGCAGGTCATTAGTTTTCCTCTCCGTCTGTGAAACCGGGACACGCATGGGGTGGGTCTTCAGCGGGCAGTCGCCTGACCTTCTCCATTGCATCTCTGGCCCTCCAGCCGGTCCTGCCATTCCCACCTCTAATTCCTACTCTAAGAAGACTCAGAGTAACAATGCAGAAAATAAGCGGCCTGAAGAGGACCGGGAGGCAGGGCGGAAGGCCAGTAGCACCGCCAAAGTGCCTGCCAGCCCCCTGCCGGGCCTGGAGAGGAAGAAGACCACCCCTACCCCCTCCACGGTGAGCCATGGCCCCTACCCAGCCCCAGGTCCTCCTTCCTGCCCTCCACCCTTCCTATGTGGGGCCTGGCCCTCTGACTGCTACAGTTGCTTACTATGCAAGTGTAGGGCCCTTCCCGCCTTTACCCCAGAAGTGCAGAATCTCTTTTTCAAACCTGCAACTGTCTACTTGAAGGGAGGAGGAAGGGAAGCCTGTCCGTCCCCTGGGGGAGAACCTGGCTAGAGAATACTTGGCTTCCTATGAGACCACTCTTGCCCTTCATTCCTCACAGAATAGCGTCCTCTCCACCAGCACAAACCGAAGCAGGAATTCCCCACTTTTGGAGAGGGCCAGCCTCGGCCAGGCCTCCATCCAGAACGGCAAAGACAGGTGAGTGCGGGGCTATCTGCTACGCTCACAGGAGCCGCCTCTCCCAGCGGCTCGTGGTGCCTGTCAGTAGCACCGTCTCCTGCCCCCCCCAGAGCACTACCCCTGCTCCCTGGAGTCCCGTCGTCCTGGCTCTGTTTAGTCTGGCCGTCCACCTTCCCCTCCCCTGCTCCACACCATCCCCCCTCCCTGTCCTCCTCTGACTGCTCCTGTTGTTTGCTGAGGGTAGGATTCCAATGGTCATCACGATGGGCTTCTTGCTTCTTGACTGTGGCCAGGCCTGGAGCTACCTTCCTCTAGGTATTTAAGGCTTTGTCTTTGGGGCCCCAACGCAGGGCAAAATCAAGAGCTGCCCATCTGAGGGGGACTCCAGCTGTGCTGGTGAGAGCACAGCCCCAGTCTTGACTGTTAGCCTTCCTCAGTGTCTCAGATTCCTGGCTCTACCTCTTCTGAGCTTGAGGAAGGTCTCCCCTTAGCAATATCTGCTCTTCTGTAGAAGGAACAGCCTTGTTGTTAAAGTTCCTAGGAGACCGATGCAGCCAGAGGCAGTGGGCTCCCCTTGACTTTCCCTCTTCCCAGGCTCAGCCTTACCTTGTTGCTTCCTCACCCTGCCCTCCACTTCCCATCTTGTCACCCTCAGCTCTGACTTGCCTCTCACTGCTGCCCACCAGGCCTGAACTGCATCCTGCTGATGCTCCTAGCTCTGGCCCTGTCCTTGCTTCCTAACCCAGGCTTCTACCTCACCCACCCCTAACCCGGGCCTCTCCGCTGCTTTTGTCTCCTAGCCTAACCATGCCAGGGTCCCGGGCCTCCACGGCTTCTGCTTCTGCCGCAGTCTCTGCGGCCCGGCCCCGCCAGCACCAGAAATCCATGTCGGCCTCCGTGCACCCCAACAAGGCCTCTGGGCTGCCCCCCACGGAGAATAACTGTGAGGTGCCGCGGCCCAGGCAAGTGTGCTGGGGCAGCTGGTGCACCTGCTGCCCTCAGCCTGCCCTCCCCCTTAACCCCAGCCATCTCTTCTTCCCACCTAGGCGACCTGCTCTGTTCTTATCCTCCTAAACACTAGAAATGGCTCTGTCCCCTGAGGCCAGGAAGTGGAGGGCACAAAAAAATACCATTAATGTCCCTCTTTTCCTCTAGTCTTCCCTCTTAAAACAGGTATGCAGGAAGCTGTTCAAAACTCCAAAGGGAAGCCTTTTCTGTTCTGAACCTTCCTGGATTTCCTTAGGGACCCTCAGTCCTTGAGAGTTGGTTCCCAATGTCCCCTCGAGGGTCCAAGGAGCCAGTTGTGTCCATTCTGTACTGCTTTCACAACATAGGTCCTTCCTTGTCTCCCTTCCTTCCTTCCCAAATCATCTCCACCTCCACAAGACTCCTCCTCACCGCTGTCTTCAGTGGTCACACCCTTCCTTCTGTGTCCTCTGTGATGGCTGCCTCTGCCCTAGCATTCCCCCTCCCTGTCCCCACCGCAGGATATTCCAGATGCTCAGAGGTGTTTGGCTTTTTTGTACCTGACATGTTCCCTCGGCCCCGCCTTTTTTCCTACAGCACAGCCCCCCAGCGTGTCCCTGTCGCCTCCCCCTCCGCTCACAACATCAGCAGCAGTGGTGGAGCCCCAGACCGAACTAATTTCCCCCGGGGTGTGTCCAGTCGAAGCACCTTCCATGCTGGGCAGCTCCGACAGGTGCGGGACCAGCAGAATTTGCCCTACGGTGTGACCCCAGCCTCTCCCTCTGGCCACAGCCAGGGCCGGCGGGGGGCCTCCGGGAGCATCTTCAGCAAGTTCACCTCCAAGTTTGTCCGCAGGTGAGCAGGGAGCTTAGTGTGGCAGAGAGGCTGGGGCCAGGCCTTGCCCTGGGAGGCGGGTGGAAATACCAGGACTGGGATTGGGTCCTAAGGGTTAGAAGAGGCCTCAGGAAGCCTAAAAAATTGGGTCATTGTCAACACTTTATGTGTCCAGACCCATCCTCTTAGGCCTCTCCCCAGTTCCTCTCAGGCACCCCTCATTCTGTGGCCCCAAGCAGATGGGCAATACCGCCTCCTCTCTAGGGGAGTGTGAACTCAGATGCTAAAATAAAAGCCCCCCCTCTTCTCTCCTGGGTTCCCATGGAAACTTATATTTGGTGACGCAGCTGCAAAGTCATGAGGCATGAGCCAGGCTGAGCTGACAAGGAAATTTTTTCCTGGTCTCTTAACTTGCCCCCTTGACCTCCTTTCCTCCACCAGTTGGTGGTGTCTGGCTGCTGCCATTTCTCTCTGGGGTTCCCAGAGTGAAGCCCACAGTGCAATAGCTGGCAAGGGCCTACGGTGGCCTCCTACAGCCTTGGCTCCGACAGCTGCCCACTGTGGGTCCAGCTTACACCCGAGCTCCTGAGATGGTCAGGGGCATCCAGCCTCTTGGGATGTTCTCTGTCCCATTCCCCTCCCCCACCTTGGAGTTACAGCTCAGGAAGCAATGGGGGCTTTGGGAGAGTGGGCCTGCCCGCCCTGCCTCCCGCATCACTCACTCACTCCATGGGGCTGGAGTAGTCGAAGATACTGCCCTGCCCAAGCCGCAGGGTACAGGTGTAAGGACTGCAGAGGGTGGGAGCAGACCTGATAACCAGGATTCTAGTCTCGCTGAGCGGCTCTTCCAAAACTGGGGTGACCTTTGCACCTGGGAAGCCCACTCCCCACCTGCTTATCCACATACCGTCTTGTTGGTTTTTTTTTTTTTTATTTCTTTTTTTATTTTGTCTTTTTTTGTTTGTTTTTTTAGAAATCTGTCTTTCAGGTTTGCCAGAAGGTAGGCGTTGAGCCCACTGTGTGTGTGTGTATGTGTGTGTGTGTGTCCTGTGTCTGTCCTGCTCCATCACTAACCCCCCCCTAGCTCTTGATTCCTCTCCATCTGCTCACCTGCTCTGTGTGGCCCTCCTCTCTGCCATCTTAAAGGGATGAAGACTGCTCTGACTAGGCCTCAGCCTCAGTCCACCTTCCCTGCCCCATTCAGACAGGCAAGGCTCAGAACATAGGGCCCCTCCGAGGCGACTTTGAACCCCCAAGGCAAATGGCTTTGAAAGTAAGGGGTCTTCCTTGGGCCACAGGTATACCTTTCCTCAAGCAAGAGACCTTTTCAGGGATTCTCCCTTTAAGATTGTCTCCTTACCCACCCCAGGTTTTGGTCACAAGCATTGGGTTCCTTCTCTGGCCCTTCCCCTTGTTGTGTGCATGCGCTATGAGGAGGCTCCACTGGGGTAAAAATGCATCTGGGATGGCATCTCTTGGGGTCTCTTGGATTTGCTGAACTTCAGGGCTGTGACCTCTTCCTCCCTGGCCTATCTGATGGCAAGATTTTTGAGGTACTACAGGGACATTGGGGTCCCTAGGCTAAAGTCTGACTCTTCCAGGCCAAGGGAGCCTTTGCCTCATGAATGGGGCGCAGCACCCCCTTCTGGCAGCTCCTGCAGAACCAGCCTAGCCCACCCTGCCTGGCATATTGCCTCCGGCAGCGTTTGATGAGTCAAGCCTTCTCTCCTCCGGGCTGCTTCCTCCACATGTGTCCTGTGCCTGCCAAAGAGCCAGGAGCAAACAATCTCTGACAGGGGCCATTCTGCCTCCAATCCCTGACAGAACATCAGGAGAACCTCACTTGGGGCCAGGATCCTGGCTCTTTGAGTCCTGGCCTAACGTCCTCTCTGTGGCCCTGGGTGAGCCCGATACCAAGCTGCAGACCAAAGACCAGGTGGGACCCTGGGTCACCTGGTAGGCATATTGGTATCCCAGCTGAGGGAGAAACAGGCCAGATGGGCTTCTCAGGACTTCCCTGTTCCCTGTCCACCCCCTCCTGCCCAGCTCACTGCATGGCTGGCTGGGTCTGCACTGCAGGGGCCTGAGGACAGCAGCTAGGGCTCCTTCCTGTCACAGCTGGGCCCTGCTCACAGTGCGCTTGTTGGCCTCCATGTGTCTGTGTCTTCGTGTCCCTTTTACATGTGCTGCTGCTGCTCTCCCTCCTCAGCCTTTCCTCCTTCCTGCCTTCTTCTGCTCTCCCCAGTTTCCCAGCTTCAGGCACCCATCTTTCAGGCAGGAGCTGGAGAAGCCGCTCAGCGGGGCCAGACCTCTTCCCCACCCACCCAGGTGTCTTCCTGGCCTCTAGCCCCGCTCCTGTGTGAGCAGCCGGCCTGGCAGGCCAACCATAGGGGAGTTTCAAGTGCATGGAGCAGTGGCCTTTCCCATCAGCCACAGCAGCTGCCACACAGTTTGGTCTTGGCACTTTGAGCCTCTGAGAGAGGCTTCTGAATACCCCCAGCTCCTTCCTCCACGAAGACTTTGATCTGAGACCCTGGTATATTGGTATAAAGGACCAGCTCCCAACCCGCTACCCCAGTAGAGCATGAACCAGGCAATGGACCCAGGGTTAGCGGCTCCTGCTGGGCGGGGCTCTGTGCTTGCTCCTGCGCAGCCACACCTCCTCCCCCAGCAGAAGCTCCTCCCAGCACACGGCTCTGGGAGTGTGGGGAGGGACAGGCCCCATGTGCTGGGCTCCTTGTTGGTAAGGGACAGTTGAGCTGCCAGTATGAGGTGCTGCAGAGCCATGTTGGCCTGCAAGTGACGGGCAAGTGGCCTTTGGGCTTGGTCCTGTCCACCCACTGGTGGCACCTCCCCAGACCCACTCTCATCTGGGTCTGTGGCGGCGGAAGGAGCGAGAGATCCCAGCACTAAACTCTCCCTCGCTCTGTTTTTTGAGGAACCTGAATGAACCTGAAAGCAAAGACCGGGTGGAGACGCTCAGGTGAGAGGGCCGGAGCCAGCACTGGCCCTGCCCAGGCCACCGGGCTTGCCACAAGCCGCCTGCTCCTCTCCTCCTTCTGCCTCTTGGCCCTTTCTCCGGTGGTTCTGCCCTGTCCGCACCCTCTTGTGGGCCTCCCTTTCCTCACAGAATTTCCCTTTCCCAGGCGCACTTGCAATAGTTCTGGGTCCTTCTCAGATCGTAATGTATTCCAGAAGTCAGAGCCTAGCGTCCGGCATTTGGGGCTCTAGGTCCCTGCCCCTTGACTGCCTTCTCTGCTGCCTCAGCCTCTCTGGAGGGACAGTCTGTGCCACATTGCCTTGAATGCACTCATTCCTTGCATAGCCCTCCCCTCTTCAAAGAAAAAAAACTGTAACCGCATGGAACTGTCACCCCACCCCACCCGCCTGGCTTCTCACCCCCTACCCTCTACCCCGAGAGACTGAGGGCCAGAGGACTGCCCCCGCCTCTCACCCCGGGCTGCCCCTGGACCAGAGTGTGACCCTCCCTCTTCCAGCTCGCTGCTCTGTGCTCCCTCCCGCTCTCCTCCCTAGTCTCAGGGTCTGTCTGCCAGGGTGGCTCTCCTGTGGGTGGGTTGCCTCAGCCCCCAGCTGACACCCGCCTCTGCCCTCTTCGCAGACCCCATGTGGTAGGCAGTGGAGGCAATGACAAAGAGAAGGAAGAATTCCGGGAGGCTAAGCCACGCTCACTGCGCTTTACGTGGAGTATGAAGACCACGAGCTCCATGGAGCCCAACGAGATGATGCGGGAGATCCGCAAGGTGCTGGACGCCAACAGCTGCCAGAGCGAGCTGCACGAGAAGTACATGCTGCTGTGCATGCACGGCACACCGGGCCACGAGAGCTTCGTGCAGTGGGAGATGGAGGTGTGCAAACTGCCGCGGCTGTCTCTCAACGGTGTCCGGTTTAAGCGGATATCAGGCACCTCCATGGCCTTCAAAAACATTGCCTCCAAAATAGCCAATGAGCTGAAGCTTTAACAGGCTGCCAGGAGGGGGGCAGCAGAGGCCTGCCAGCCGGACTTGGCTGCTGGGGCCTGCCCCTGTGCCCCACCTGGGCGAGACTGCAGCAATGGATTGGCGTGTCTCCCCTGCTGGCACTTGTCCCCTCCCTGGCCCTTCTTGGTTTTTTCTTCCATGTTTGTGGGGGATGGGAGATGTTTCTTCCCCATCCCACATTCACCCTGCCCAGAAATCCCTCCTTCCCCTCTCTCCCCACCAGAGGCAGGGAGGGGGAGGGGCGGTGGGGGGGCAGGGCTCCCCCTCGGTACTGCGGTTGCACAGAGTATTTCGCCTAAACCAAGAAATTTTTTATTACCAAAAAGAAAAAAAGAAAAAAAAAAAATCCCAGCAGCCACCTTTCCTCCCTGCCCCATTGGGACAGTTGAGACTGGATCTGTGGGGTTTCCCGGGAGGGTGGCTCAGGGCTGGAACACTCTCAGGCAAGAGTGGTGGAGTTCCCTGGCAGGCCCTCCGCCAGGCCCACTTTGGGCTTCTCCCCTCTCCTCCCCTCCTTACCCTCCAAGCGAACCACCAGAGGTGGCCTTCCCCTGCCCTCAGGCCCCTGGGCTGCAGGCCTGGGCAGCTGGGGGCTGGGCGGGGGTGCTGCACAGCCCTGGAGAGGACAGGGCCGTGGGCGGGCAGGCGGCAGGGGCCCAAGCCTCCCTCCACACTGTATCCTCTGCCCCCCTCCCCAGAGCTGGGCATTCCTTCCACAAGCTGCTGTGGGGACGTTTGTTCCCCTCCTCAAAAGTCTGTGCCATCTTCTCCTACCCCTCCCAGCAGAAGGAGGGCTGACCCAGGGCTGGGAGAGGGGAGGGGACTGCGGGGCAGATGGGCTCCTCGGCCCCCAGGGGGCCACTTGGGCTGCTCATCTCCCTGACAGGGACGCTGGGCTTCTCCGTTCTGGGAGAGTCTTTGTCTGAAAGCACAGCCCCTCGCCATCCCTCCTCCCCACTGCTTCCCCGTCATTGGCATTAATCTGGGCACCAGCTCGCTCCACAGCAGTGACTGCCCGCACCACTCTCATCTCGGCCTTGCCTTCTTCTTCCTGACACTGTCGCCCCTCCTCTCAGGAGACTGCCCAGGGCCTCCATGGCCGCCTGGCGGAAGGCTGGATTGGGCGGCAGGGCCCGGAGTGTCTGCCTCCCTGGGGTGGGGACAGATGGGCGAAGCGACCCCCGCTTGCTAACCTCGGCCAGTGTGGGAGTGGGTGGCTGTGGGCGCTTGGCTGGTGGTGGCCACTGCATCCCTTAATTTATTTCTCTGCTGTTTCAGTTCTTGAGAAATGGGGGGAGGGAGTCCGACAGGCTGCCCCTGCCCTCACCTGAGTTGTACATTTTTTTGTGATGGGTTTTATTTTTTATTTTATTATTTTATTATTATTATTTTTTTGATTTATGATGACTCCACCCCTGTTCATCACCCCCACTCCCAGGCCAGGCTCAGCAACACATCAGAGCCCTTGAGTCCCAGGAAGGGGCCTCGCCAACCTCAGCCCTCCTTACCCCCTGCTCCACCATGGCTCCGGCTCAGACCAAGGGCTCCCCCTCCCTCCCTCCTCCTGCCCTTCGGAACAGCCCGGGTGCTCCTAGGGGGCCGGGAGGGCATGGCTTGGCTCCCAAAGGGGGTGGGGGCCAGGGGCACCCAGGCCAGGTGGCCCCTCCCCACCTAGCCCCTTCCTCCCACCCGGCCCTGCACTTAGTTTCTCCTCTGGATCAAACACGTAATAAAGAGAATGTTTGGAATCTGAGCTGCCTCCTCCAGTTTCTTCTCCCAGCCAGGCAGGGACCCAGTCCCCCAGGGGCAAGATGTAGCCTGGCCTGCCAGCCATCCTTACAGGAGAGAACTGATTGTGTCAGCTCTGAGGAGAGTTGGTGCTGAGGGAGGCTAGTGCTGGGTGGGCCAGCTCCCTCCCACCCTCTGGGCACCCAAAAGTAAAAGACCCAGCCAACTTAGGAGGTTGTATTTATTTATTCTTAAAAAACATTGAAAAATAAACCCATGTCTCCCTAAGTTTCCAGCCCCCCTTTCCCCAAGCTCCAGGGAGGACGGGTGAGGTGGGCACCCTCAGGGCCCTTCAGCATTCCCACCTGGTCCTGCAGAAGAATGGGACTTCCTTCAGGACTCTGCCCACCTCCCCCCACCCCTCCCCACCTCACCCCAGACTTATTGCTAAAAGGAGGGAAAGGGGAATGAGGACAGCCAACACCCCAAACTGTCCTACCCTGCCCCCATGCTAAGGTCACTACCCCCTACACACAACAGGCAGGCCCAAAGGCCAAGCCCCTCGCAGATAAGGAGGCAGCCATTCCAGTCCTAGCCAGGAAGCAGAGTCCTCAGGCCAGCTCTGAAGGCCCTTTAGCCCCAGCCTGCAACTCAGCTGCCAGGACACACGCAGAACCCACAGGCTGGGCTGTGCCAACTGGCAGCTCTGGGTCTTTGAAAGATCTGGCAAGAGCTCTAGTCCCTTCTGTCCTCAGAGATGCCGGAGATGCCAGCAAAGGGGTTCAGGAGCCCGTGGGTGGTAGAGGACCCCAAGGCTCAGAGTGAGGGTGCTGGAGGTTCCAGAGGGGCTCCGATCAGGGTAGGTGGGGGCTGAGGACCAGGGCGGGCACTGTGGCGGGAGGCAGGCAAGGCCGGGCGGATGAGAGGTGGAGGGGGCTGATTGGGAGCGAGCCGGGGCTGCAGGAAGCGGCCCTGCTGTAGTGGGGGTGGCTGGCGAAGCAGGGTGGGAGCCGTGGGCAGAGGTGGCCTCAGCAGCGGGGGAGGCTGGGACAGCGAGGAGGGCAATGGTGGGGGTGGCGGTGCAGGGGGCACCGATCTGGGCACAGATGTTGAGACAGATGTAATCTGGACCTAAGGAAAGAGGAAAGAATGAGAAGGGCGCTTATGCTTGCCCCCGGCCAGCCTCGGGGCACTCCAGCACCTCTCCTCCCCTCTGAGGGCTTCGTTCCCCTTCTCACCTCATCGTCCTCCTCTAGGGCTGGGGCTGGCAAGGGAGCCCCTCTCCTGGCCTGCTCCATGGGCACTGGGGCTCCAGGGGCCCCATCCTGCTCGGCCTCCCACTCCTGCAGCACCTCCTCCAGATTGAAGCGGCGCCGGTAGCTCACAAAGAAGGTCTTCACCTGGGTCAAAGTCTTGTTCCCAATCACCTCGGCAATAGCCCCAAAGTCTTTGCCATATCTACGGATGGCTGCAAGGGTCAAAAGGGCAGCAAAAGTGTGAATATCCTTCAGAACTAGTTACTTCCCTGCCCCTTCCCATCAGCTTTTTGGAAGGTAAGAGGTGGATTCCTGGGGTCTTCTGTTCTCCTCCATAGTCTAACCCACCTTGCACAGCCAAAAGCTGCTCATCTGTGGTCCATCGGGAGTTGAACTTGGTATTGGCCTGAAGAACAAGGGATATGTTTTGTTTTGTTTTGGTACCAGGTTTAAACCCAGGGGTACTTTACCATCGTGCTACATCCCCAGTCTTTTTTTTTTTTTTTTTTTTTGGTACCAGGATTGAGCAGAGGGTTTGTTTAACCATTGACCACGTCCCCAGTTCGTTATTTTGAGACAAGGTCTTCCCTAAGCTTCTGAGGGCCTTGCTAAGTTGCTAAGGCTGGCCTCAAACCTGTGATCCTCATGCCTCAGACTCCTGAGGCCCTGGGATTTCAGGCTTGTGCCACCACGCCCAACAAGGAATATATAATCTTTATAAAGTAAAAAGTTATGGAAACAGGGGCTGGAATTGTAGCTCAGTGGTAGAGCTTACCTCAAACGTATGAGGCACTGGGTTCGATCCTCAGCACCACATAAAAATAAATAAATAAAATAAAGGTATTGTGTCCATATACAACTAAAAATATTTTTTAAAATATGGAAAACAATGTTTACTTTAGCAGCAAATATACTAAAATTGGAATGATACAGAGAAGATTAGCATGGCCCCTGCGCAAAGATGACACAAATTTGTGAAGCATTCCATATTTTTAAGTAAATGTATTAAGACACGAATGGTGTAACTCCACTTTGTATACAACCAAAGATATCAAAAATTGTGCTCTATATGTGTGATATGAATTGAATCACATTCTCCTGTTATATATAATAAATTAGAATAAATTAAATTTATATATATATGGAAAACAGGGGCTGGTGATATAGCTCAATTGGTAGAGTGCTTGCCTCACATGCACAAGGTCCTGGGTTCAAACCCAGCACCACACACACATACACACAACAAAAAAGGAAAACAGAAGCCCTGTACCCCTTATCAATACCCCCTTTCTGTTCTGCCTCCGAGAACCCCCTTTTCCACCCAGTTGTGAGCCTTACCTCAGGGGGGCGGAGCGGGTCGATGCCACCCTCCAGGGCTTGGCGGAGGCTGCTGTTGGCCTGCTTCATGCTCTGCACCTGAGAAGGCCAGGAGGGAGGGTCATCTAACCCTCTGTCCCAGGAGGTCACCATCCCTGCCTCACCTGAGCCCCAGTGTGCAGTCAATCCCACGTTCCCCAACAAAGAGCTGTGCCACCACTGGGCACCCGGTGCATCACAACCACTCAGTGGAGCTGACACTGAGAGCCTCCCCTGTTTGCAAACCACTTTTTAAAGAGGGCCTGCATCCCAGAGGATGGGGCCATGACAGGTGTCACACCTGCGCCATCTCCCCTACATCACAGCTACCCCAGAACTTAGTTCCCAGGAGCTGCTGGCCTCCTCTCCTAGGTCCCCACCTGGCGTTTGAGGGAGATGAGCTGGGAATCGAGACCCCGGAGTGTGAGGTTGGCAAGGTCTGGGCTTCCTGACACTGCAGTGAGGCCCTCAGGACTCAGGTACATGCCCTTGGGTGGGCGTCGCCGGGTTCGGAGCGGGTGGTGGCGGTACTGAGACACCTGGACCTCCTTCTTTCCAGGGCCTGGGCGTGTATTCAGGGGCCTAGAGGGCAGAGGCTGCAGAGAAAGGAGAGAGGGCAGGTGGTGCAGAGCCGGAGGGCGGGGGAGGCAGGTGGGCAGGTGGGGCCACAGCAGCTGGAGACCTCACCTCTCTCTTGGGGTCTCCAGCATCTGGCTCTCCCTCACTCACGGCTCCTCGTCCCTCTTCAAGCTCATCGCTGTGGACACAGGAGGGAATGAGGCAGGGTCCCAGGAAGTCTGTCTGCTCCCACCCTGTGATGACCCAGACCCCACCTGTCTTCTTTGTCCTTCCGGCCACCCAGCCGCCGTGCCTGTCTGTCCATCACACTGGTTCGGCTGCGGGTCTTCTTCCAAGAGTAATAATACTTCACCAGGCTGGGAATGAGCTTGTCAGGCAGCTGGGGGAGCAAGGCCAGAGGTGGGCACCCAAGGGAGCTGGTGGGAGTGGAGGGCTGGGAAGCGCTGGGGGCGGGGCGGGCGTTACCATCTGCTGGATCCGCTGGAAGCACTTGCCGTGGAAGCCAAAGGCCTGCTCGAACAGCACCTTATCCTCCACGGTCCACTCATCAGGGAACGGGGTGAAGTTGGCCAGGTCAGCCAGTGACTTCTCCACATCATGTTTATGCCACAGGAGCATGCCCAGTGCCTGGCCCAGGACAAGGGGCAACTCAGGCTGCACTGCCCCCAGCACTGTCCCATCCCCTCCCCCAGATCTCCACAGGGGCCAGGTTCACCTGCTCGATGTTGTAGCCATGCTTCTCCTTGGCCATAGCAATGTACTTGTCAACTGCAAGGGAGGGCACAGTTCCTAACCCAGGCCTGTCCAGAGAGGGGAGGGGTACCCCACTCTGGAGCGAGGACCCTAAACCTGAGTCCCAGGGCAGAGGTGGAACCCTCAGTACAGCCTCCAGCCCACTTCTTTCTTCTTCTTTTACTTATTTATTTTTTGGGGGGTAATGGGGTCTCCCTATGTTGCCCAGGCTGGTCTCAAACTCTGGGGCTCAAGCCATCTTCCTGCCTCAGCTTCCCAAGTAGGTGGAACCATAGACACAGGCCTCAGCACCTGGCTTTCTGCCTCAACCCAAGCCACCCCCTTCCAGGGCTGAGCCTGAGCCCGGGGTACTGCCCTACTCACGCTTAGCATCTGACACGCAGTGGTTGGGTGACCACACCAACATCCCCTTCAGCTCCTTGTTGCTGTAGCGAGCTGGGCTCTCTGAAAGGCAGAGAAGGAGGAAAGACACTCAGATTAGCCTGGTGGCTCTAGCCTGGACCCAAGGCCAGAGGGCAGCAGGGGAGTGGGGCCTGAGAGGTGAGGCCCAGAAGGGAAGGAGGAGCAGAGACCAGACAGGAAAGCAGAGCAAGAAAACTCACTATGCCATGGGGCCACCCACCCCCGCCTGCCCGCCAGCCTGTCCTTCCAGCCAGCCAAGGGCTCCCCAGGTGCGGCTGCAGGCCAAGCCAGCGGCCCCCACCCCTCCCTCTGCCGCCTGTCCTGCCACTCACCAGGCTTGCACTCCGGAATTACGGCCTGGTAATTGGTTCCAACTCGGATCATGCTGTCTGTGGAGCCAGGGGAAGGCAGTCAGGACTCCAGGGAAGGAGGGAGGGCGGGAGGATGTGGCGGGGGAGGTAGCTGGGCTGGAGTTCTCCCTCCTGACCACCCAGGGCCCCCACCTTCCAGGAGGCTCACTTTTCCCTGATCTTCCCCCAATTACCCTCAGCCAAAGAGGGGACTAGAAAAGAGAGAGACCCTGCCTAGTCATGGCCATATCGGATGGGGAGGGGGCAAGCCAGGCCAAGCAGAGTGCTTTGTTCCAGCAGAAGGTGGGGGCTTGGAGGGCAGACCCTAGACCTGGACCACAGCCCTGCAAGGAACCCAAGGCTCCTCCCCACCACATGAGCCTCAGCTCCGAGTCGAGGTGTCTTTCCGGCCCTTGCCCCAGCCAGACCTCAGTCCCCTGCAAGGTGGCAAGGTATGGGGGACCCAATCTATGCGAGGGAGACACGCCTAGGTCTCTCAGTGAGTAAGGGCAGGGCCAGGGCGGACAGGACTACCTCCATGGCCAAGCCTCCAGATCCCCTGGGCCAGCAGCCCCAGACTTGAGGGAGAAGCAAGGCAGAGGCTCCAACCCAGGAGGACAGGAACCATCAACATAATATGCTCCTTAGTCTGCAACTCTTCTCCCTCCCCCACTTCGCGGCCCCTGGGCCAGTCAGTGCGCCTTTAACCCCAGGCCGCCGGGCTCACCGTGCGAGTGCTCCTCCTCGCTGCTGTCATCCTCCGAGTGCGGCTGTCCGCCGTTGGGCGCCGTCTTGGCCCGGCTGCGGGACAGGATCCCGGAGCCCGCACTCGGCTTCTCCATCACCGAGGGCATTACCCCGCCCGGCTGCCCCCGGGGGCGCGGGAGCCTTCGGAGAGCGACGGTGGTTACCGCGCTCTCCTCGAGTGCCACGCGCAGCCCGGCCTGGAGAGGTCGCCACTGAGGCTACAAGAGGCAGGAGGTCAGCGTGGCTAGGGTCCGGCGGGGCGGGAGCCCAAGGGGCAGCCCCAGCGCTCCCCGCGACCCCCACGGGCGAGGGCGTCAGAAAAGTTTGTGCAGAAGTGGGGTACGCGGGGGATGAGCGCAAGGTCCGGCGCTGCTGGGGCACGCTAGCTCTGTGCGCCCCTCGGGGTTGAGGCTCCCCTGGAGAAGTCGGGGAGCCCTGCCCTCGGGGCGCCCGAAGCCCGGCCGTCCGCCTGCCCACGCCGTTCACCCGGCGAGTGCTGCAGCGTAATTTACGTCCCCCGCGGGCTCCGTGCCTCTCGGCTGCGCCAGGGATGCCCCAGTCTCGGGGTTAGGACCCCTGCCCGAACCAGACCCTCAGCCCGCGACGGCAGCCGGCGGGGCCGCGGCGGTGGCGGGACGGCGCGCACGGCGCGCGGCGCTGGGGCAGAGTTGCCGGGAGGCGGGCGGAGCGCAGCCGCGGGCGCCGCCTCGCACCCTCCCCGGCGCGCTCGCTCTCCCCGCCGCGCTCGCGCTGCTGCTCGCTCGCCCGCTCTCCGCCGCCGCTCGCTCCTCGCGCACACAATGAAGCTGCTGGCAGGGAAGTAGTGCCGGCTGCGGCCTCAGCACCCCTCCCCCAGCCGATGCCTCCGCCAGCTGAACATCTGGCCCTGGGGTGGGAGGGAGGGCCCGGGGGCGGGGCCTGGGGGCCGGGGCTAGACCTCCAGGGGGTGGGGTCAGGACCGGGGTGGGGAGCGAGTCCCTCCTTGGGGCCCTCTGCAGTCCCTGGGCCCCCAGACTTGCTCCTGGGGGAGATCCCACTGCCCCACAGGAGTAGCCGGGGGTCAGCCCCACCCACGCGCTCACCGGCCCCACACACCAGTGGGCTCGGGTTACTGCCGCCTGCCCCGGGGGCCCAGAGGCCGCCTGCCCGCCCGCCCGGGTGGAGCCCAGCTTTTCCTTCCATTTCCCTTCCTGCCAAGGAACTCCCCGCCCCCCCTTCCGCAGGGGGGGACCCCCCTTCATGCGCCCTTGGGGGCCAGAGCGGATGGGAGGCCG
Source organism: Marmota flaviventris (assembly GCF_047511675.1). Taxonomy (NCBI): domain Eukaryota; kingdom Metazoa; phylum Chordata; class Mammalia; order Rodentia; family Sciuridae; genus Marmota; species Marmota flaviventris. Next base: position 8,497,742 of record NC_092506.1, on the reverse strand, counting down.
GACAGGCGAGGAATAAATTCCTCCAAGAGCTACTGGGCCAGAGCCTGGCTTCTGGTGGATCTGTGGGTCCCCAGGGGTCACCCCAATTTCCTTTAACTACTGCAGCCTGCACCCCCAAGACGGTGGCATCAAAGGCTGAGGGATAGAAGTGGAAGGTCGAAGGGAAGGTTTGGACTGCTAGGAGAGAGAGGGGTGGGTCTCCTCCCCACTGGGTTCACTGTCACCCCAGCTGGAAGCAGCATCCCCCTCCCCCCGGACAAGCACGGGCAGAGTGACAGACAGGGAAGCGGGTAGGGAGGCACAGACGGAGATGGGGGAGGGGGTGGGCAGAGACTTTCAAAGCCAGACCCAGCCACCCTGCCAGGCACACAAAGAGCCAGCACACACACCGGCGGCGGCTCTGAGACTGCTAACAGCGCCGAAGCCCGTCCCCGCCGCCCAGGGCACGTGCGGCAGCGCACACAGGCCCAAGCCCCCGCCCGCCGCCCCTCCCACCTGGAGCCCGGGACTCTTGGACACGCCTTCACCCGGTCACACCCCGGTGTGCCCAGACCGAGTCGCGCCTGCACTCGCGCCCTCTCTCCCTTCCCTTCCTAGGCCACTCTGTAATCAGATTCCTAAATTTAGAAGCAGCCCAGGGCTCAGCCAGGGATCCCTGCCCCCACCCACACTGCCTGTGGCCAACCGGTCTGGGTCCTGCGGTGGGGCCACGACCTGGCTGGGGCCGCCTGTTCCTAGGGGGCTCCTTGCGGGCGGCCAGGCAAAGTCAGGCGCGACCCCACCCGGCTGCTGCGCTATCCGCTGTCGGGGCATTTGGGGCCACCCAGCCAGCAGCCACGTTGCCCGCCACACCTCAGGCCAAGGCTATGGGGCCTTTTTTCCTCCTCTTAAATCATGGATTGGGCACCAAGCCCCAGGGTGGAGAGGTCTGGACAAAGGAGAAAAGTGAATGGACCAAAGACCCGGTCGGAGCTTAGGGGTCTGCTTCAAGATGAAAAGTCTTTCCAGACTGAGCCCTCCTGAGTGGCGGGGTGCCATCCCTGCCCCCAGCACCTCCACCCTTTAGGGAGGCTGTCACTGTCCCGTTCTGCCTGGCAGGCAACCATTGTGTGCACCACCCTCTTCCACCAAGGCATCTTTCATCTTGCCTGCTGGGGCCTATTAGGCAGGGCCTCAGTTGGGTCCCCCATCCCCCTCCTTGCCTCTTTGCATACTCAGATCTAGGGTCCTGGGCCCAGCCCCCTAAGCACCCCCCTAGGCCTCAGCATCTAGCCGATTCCTCACCACCACCCCCTGCACCTCCAGTGATGCTTGCCTCCATCTGCAGGATGCCGAGACCGAGACCGTCCCCAACCTGGAGCACCTAATTCTGTTCACACTTCTCTTAGGGCCAAAGGAAGATCTGCTCTGGAGGTGGGGGCAGGGAAGAAAGGTTTATTCCTTGGGGTGGGGGATCGGGTCCCTAGGCCCTATGAAGTGAGGTTTTAAAGAAGTAAGACCTGACACCCAGGGCCATGGTAGGAGTTGGGGGCAGCTGTGGGGGCCACGGGGTCCAGAGAGGAGGGGCATTCCTAGTGAGCAACCTTCCCCCAAGGGGCAAGGGCACACAGCAGGGTTCCAAAGGGGAGGAACAAGGCCCAGCCCTCCCCACCTGCTGCAGCCGCCCCCTCCCCAGATGGCCCCCTCTTTTGTGCGAAGGCACACAAAGGACAAGGGGCCCCGGCCGGCCTGGCCATCTGCTCCCAGCAGCCTGAAGGCTCTTAAAGAGACAGCACCCCCTCCCTTCCGCCCTGGGGCTATGGGGTGCTGTTGTACCACAGGACTGAGTCACAGCAATACCCCAGATCCCACGTACCTTTCCCTGGCCCCCTGAGTTCCCACTTTAGGAATTATCCTCCCACAGACCTGGGGTGCAGAGGTGCCACGTGGCCAGAAACATGGGGTATGGGAGGGGAGAGGAGAGGCAGCCCAGGGACCAGCCCCTCCTCTCCTCCACCCTGAGGCAGCGGAAGAGGCCAAAGCAGCCTGGTAGCCCGGCTTGTCAGCCTGCTGTGAGAACCAGAATCCCTCACCTCCCTGATGCTACCTGCCAGCTTGGCAAGTAGAGCCGGGAGCCGCAGGTCTCCCTGGAAAGCCTTCCCCACCATTTCAGCTGGGGCGCTCTACTCATCCTTCAGCCGGGAAGAGGGATGACAGCGCCTTCTCTTTGAGAGCTGCAGGCCAGGATGCAGGCTGCCTAGCAGCTCGCAGAAGCTGGTGAGCAGGGCGCATTTGTTTCCTGCACTCTTCAGATGAGGAGACTGAGGCTCCCACACCAGGCCTCGGCCCGAAGCCTTCCTCCCTTCTCCAAAGGCCCCTTACCCCTCAGGTCCCCAGGGAAGTTATCCCTGGCCTGGCCAAATGCACTTGGTGCTCGGCCACACAGTTCACGGACACAAATGTACTTGATTTGTATGATGGTGTCACTGAAATCACTGCTGTGTTCTCAGGGCCTGTCATACAGCAGGCACTCACTCGGGATCAAGTCGGGAGCCCCACAGAGCATTCCTCTCCTCCAAGCTCTTCTGCAGTCTGCCAGCCAGGCATCCTGTGTCTTCCCGCAAGGTGAGGCAGAGGGGACAAAGGTTGCACAGGGATGCTGGGAAAGGAAAGGAGGGTGACCTTGGGTGAGCCATCCAGCCCCCCTCCCTCCTCCCAAAGGCGGGGGCAGTTCCAGCCAATCCCCAACCCTCAGGCCTGCCAGACAGACTGGGACTGTCCCCAGTGAGGCAGTCCGCTGTGGTGTAGTGCCTGGGACCCTGGCCAGGCCCTCAGTGGCCACAACCAAGGGGCTAAACTTGGGGAGGAAGGCAGGCAATTAGGCCTGGGTGAAGGAGGGAGGGTGATAGGGCCTGGGCAGGAACCTGGCTGAACTGTCTATCATGGAGGCTGAAAGTGCTCCCCTCAACTGGGAGTGGGGGGAGGTGAAGTCTCTGTTGCCCTCCCCCCATGCTGCCCAGACAGGAATTTGGTCCCTCCCTGTCTTCACACCCTTTGGGCCTTCTGATGTGTGGCCCAGGTAGCTACCCTCCCATTTCTGGGCCCTCCTGGTGACACTCTGGCCTTCTAGCCAACTCTACCCAGAGTCCCTTGTGAAAAGACAGAGATGACAGAGGTAAAAGGCTGCTGCTTGGGGGAAGGACAGAGCTAAAGCTGGCATAAGGTCAGCAGGGAGACCCCAAGCTTCCTGACACCCAGGATGAGGAAAGCCGACTCCTTGAGCCAAGCAGGAACTGGAGGAAGGGTCAACAAGACCTCAGGAGACAGAGACAGAAAGGCAACAGTGACCTCCTGGGCTCCATGAGGGGGCAGCTGCATGACCCAGGAACCCACTCCTTTTCTCTGGAAGCAGTGGTGGGGGTGGTCTTCCCTACCCCTTACCTGGGCAAAAGCTGCGCCCTCTGGTGGTGGCAGCATGAACCAGCGGGGTCCTACCTTAGCCTGGACACAGACATTTTCCCAGGGAGGCTGAGCCTGGCACACGTAGGAGCCCCAAGTTCCTGGGTTGAGTGCCTGGACCATGGTCCCCTCAGGGCCACCGAGAACCTCTCAGAGTAGTCACATGCAGCAGAGGCCCCTAGAAACATAGCAGTGGAGACTTAAGAACAAGAGTGTGGAGGACAAAGGCAGACCAGGAGCTCAAATCTAGGGTGAGTCCCAGCTCACTGTGTGGCCTCAGTGCAGGTCCTTGGCCTCTCTGGACCCCAATCCCTTCATCTATAAAGGGAATGAGAGGGCTAGAGTTGTAGCTCAGGGGTAGAGCGTTTGCCTACCATGTGTGAGGCACTGGGATTGATTCTCAGCATCACTATATAAAAAAATAAATAAATAAATGTCCATTGACAACTAAAAAAATATTTTTTTTTAAAAAAGGTATGACAATCATCCTGATCTCATTGATTATTAAGAGAATTAAATGATGGAATGTAGTTAAGAACATCAATTGAGCTGGGCACAGTGGCACACACCTGTAATCCCAGTGGCTCCAGAGACTGAGGCTGGAGGATCACAAGTTCAAGGCCAGTCTCAGCAACTTAGACCCTGTTTCAAAATGCAGAATAAAAAGGGCTGGGGATATGACTCAGCGGTGAAGCGTCCCTGGGTTCAATCCCCAGTATGAAAAAAATAAATAAAAGTCATCAATTCTGAAGCTGGAGTCCCTACTTGAGCACCCTGGCAGGGCCCTCTCTGCACATGGCTCTTATAATACCCTATAGACCAGCTCAAGGTTATCCCTAGTTGGATTCCTGGATCTAACCTCTAACCTCCAGAGCAAGAAGCTTCCCCTCCATGACATCAGACAATTGACATCCTCCTTTAGACGTGTCAACAGCTCCACATTCCTGCCTCAGCCTGATCCTTCCAATCCTTTAGGCACACAGAGCTGAAAACACATTTTTTTTGTTTGTTTGTTTGTTTTTGTACTAGAGACCAACCCAACGACACTTTACCACTGAGCTACATCTCCAGCCCTTTTTAGTTCTTATTTTGAGAAAGGATCTTGCTAAGTTGCCTTGACCTTGTGATCCACCTGCCCCAGCCTCTTGAGTGGCTGGGATTGCAGGTATGCTCCACTGTACCAGGTGCTGAATAGAGATTCTTATCTTTCTTTCTTTCTTTTTTATGGGGGGGTGGTACCAGGGATTGAAATCAGGGGCACTCAACCGCTGAGCCACATCCCCAACCCTATTTTGTATTTTATTTAGAGACAGGATCTCACTGAGTTGTACAGCACCTTGCCATTGCTGAGGCTGGCTTTGAACTTCTCCTGTCTCAGCCTCCCCAGCCGCTGGGGTTACAGGCATGCGCCACCATGCCCAGACAGACTCTTAAATACAAATACAACTTGGATCTGTCCCACTCCTGCTCAGCAGCCTTCCAAGGTTCCCCACTGCCTTCCAGGCTAAGCTCTCCTCTCCCAGCCCAGGACTCAAGGGTTTTCTATCCTGTGTCTGATCCAGCCAAACAGGTCTGCTCACTACCCACCAAGCCCCACCGGATACCCCAGAACGCCCCACCCCCCCTGCAAATCCTGGCCTAGTCCACCCATCCGCAGGCCCCATGCCCAACCCTTCAGGACTGCTGGGTCCTGCAGGTGAGCTCTGCCCCCGGCCCACCGCGCACCCAGGGCTTCAGGTCTGGCAGCAAGTACCCCTCCCACCCCACCTCCCCACCATGGCCCTCCACCACTCACCACCACCCCACCTTCTGTGTGGCTCTTAGCCTTGCCTGTCACTTCCGGAGAGAACTGAAGCCATCTGGGAAGAAGCCCTTCCGTGTCGTGGCTGCCCCTGCTCCCACAGATCCAGCTCCTGCCCTCTCCTGCTAGTGTGGATGCACCTCTCCCTTCAAGCCTGATCTCACTCCCAGGGTCCATGTGCCCCGTGGGTCCCTGCAGTAAGGATTGTCTCCCCTTGAGCACCAAAAGCTGCTCCCACCCATGCCCCATGTGCTGCTGGCCCTCTCTGGACCTTGTCACCCTAATGGCCCCTTTCTGCTAAAGCTTCTGCTGCAGAAAGAAAGGAAGGAAGGAAGGAAAGAAGGAAGGAAGGAAGGAAGGAAGGAAGGAAGGAAGGAAGGAAGGAAGGAAGGAAGAATCTTTTTCCCCCAAATTGAGCTTCTTGAGTTATTCACACCCCTCCAACTTTGTCCTCACCTCCCACTCACTCCCCAACCCCCTGCAGTGCCACTGCAGCCTATGCCACTCCACAGACCATGTCCCTGCCAAGGTCACAAGTGGTTCTGCTATCTCTAAGTCCATAGGCCCTTCTGGGGTATGGGCTCACTCAGCCTCTGGGCAGGACTGGACAGAGAGGGCCACCTCCTTCTCCTGCTCGCCAGCTCCTCCCTGGCTCCCATCCTGGGACCTTCTGTTGGTTCTTTGGGATCTGTCCAAGACCTTCAATTCCTCCAACCGAGTGCTGTGGACACCCCCAACTTCCATATCCCCACATCCAACCAACTACCTTCTGAACTGAGGTTTAGCTTGTTAACTCTTAGATCTGTTCAAAAGTGATCTCAGAATCTTTATCATCATATGACCAGCAGGCACCCTCCTTCCTGCCAAGATTCAAAGGAGGAACTTGGAACTGCCCTTCACCCTTCCCTCTTCTTTACTCCCAGATCCATCCATTAGATTCCTGTCAATGGGGGCTAGAGTTGTGGCTCAGTGGTAGAGTGCTCACCTAGCACCTGCAAGGCCCTGGGTTCAATCCTCAGCACCACATAAAAACAAATGAATAAAATAAAAGTATTGTGTCCAACTACAACTACAGAATAAATATTAAAAAAATATATATATGCTGTAAATGTACCTCCCCCAATGCCGCTACCCAGCCTTATCCCATTTAGGTTTTGGGTTTTTTGTTTTGTTTTGTTTTGTTTTTTATCTTTTTTTGAATACCAAGGGTACTCAACCATTGAGCCACCTCCCCAGCCCTATTTTGTATTTTATTTAGGGACAAGGTCTCACTGAGTTGCTTAGCGCCTCACTGTTGATGAGGCTGGCTTTGTGCTTGTGATGATCCTCCTTCCTCAGCACCACGCCCCCAGCCCCTTCATCTGGCTCCATTGGGTTTTTTGTTGGTTTGTTTTTGTTTTTGCTGTACCAGGAATTAAACGCATTGGTGCTCTACCACCAAGCCACATCCTTAACCATTTTAATCTACTTATATATTTTATTTTTGTGGCACTAGAGATTGAATTCAGGGTGCTCTACCCTAAGCTACATCTTAAGTTCTAGTTCTTTTGTTTTTTTTTTTGTTTTAACACCCCCTTGCAGAGTTGCGGAGACTGGCCTTGAACTTGCAATCCTCCTGCCTCAGCCTCCTGAGTCAGTATGATTACAGACAGGCGCCACTGAGCAAGGCTTCTCATCCCAGTATGGAAAGAGCCTGGTCTCAAGGGGCCTCCCTGACTCCTCTAATCTGTCCTTTATTCAACAGTCAGATCAGTCCTTCTGATCAAGTCAATCCTCTGTTTCTCATTATCCTTGGATTACGTTCAAGGTTCAAGTTCAAGCTGCTTATCTCCTTCTTCAAAGTCTGTGCCCCTAACGTCCACTTGCCCTTTCCTGTTCAAGGATCCTTGTGGTGCTGTGGGTTTTATCCCACCTCCATGTCAGCCTCCCCAAGGCCCTAGACACCATGATTGGCCCAGAAGTTGCCTAGGACCTGAACTGGCCCAATCAGCTTGCTGCAAATATGGAACCAAGCCCAGGAAGCCCAGGAGCTCTGCCTGCTGTCTTTGATCTTCACAAAAAACCAACATTGCCGAGGGTAACTTGAAAAGATGGAGAAAGCGGCCCACCTGTAATCTCAGCAGCTCTGGAGGCTGAGGCAAGAAGATCACAAGTCTGAGGTCAAAATAAATTTGTTTTTGTTTTGTTTTTGTGGTGCTGGGGATTGAACCCAGGGACTCATGCATGCTAGGCAAGCACCCTACCACTCTTCTGAGCCACCTGTCTAGCCCTTAAAATAAAAGTTTAAAAGGGCTGAGAACATAGCTGTGTGATAGGGCACTTGCCTAAAATCCAGGAGGCCCTGAAGTCAATCCTGAATAACACACATGCACACACACAAAGACACAAAAGAACTGGTTTCTCAGTGACAACATTGAGCCTCTAGACCAACTTGAGCTGAAGCCACAGAACCTTGGAACTTTTTAGTCATGTGAGCTGATTTATTTTCTTATTGCTTGAGCCTAGTGAATGTCTATGTTCCGTATCCTGCAACCACAACCTCAGAAACAATTCATCCTAAAAAGGATTCTTCATCTACCTGCACAAATCGAGTCTTCTCTTGGGCCTTGGAGTCCTTGTACGTGTGATTCCTGAAATGCAGCTCCTAATTTTTTATTATATTTTTTTGGGGGGGCATTGAACCCACGGCCTCCTGTACGCTAGGCAAGCACTACCACTGAACTATATCACCAGCCCCTGGTTTCTGCTTTTCTTGCTGACTAATTCTTATTTACCTCCCAAAAGATAAAGCTCAGGTGTCACCTTGTCTATGACATCTGGCTCCCTCCCTCTCTCTCTCTCTCTCTTTTTTTTTTTTTTTTTTTTGATACTGGGGATTGAACCCCGGGGCACTCTACCACTGAGCCATTGAGCTAAAACCCTAGACCTTTTTTTGCTTTGTTTTGTTTTGTTTTTGAGACAGTGTTAAGTGGCCCAGAATCGCCTCCTGTTTGTGATCCTCCTTCCTCAGTCTCCTGAGTTGCTGGATTATAGGTATAGGCATTCACCTCTACCCCAGGCTCCCCCCACCCCCATCTCAAAACTGACTACAGTCTAATGTAACTATCTACCTATTTATCTTTCCGTCTCCTCCTCTGTGAGCCCAGAGACTTTGGCCTTTGTCTTATTTATCTGAACACCCCGGCTCTTTCTCTTTCTTTTGGGTGGGGGAGAGATTTCTGGTGATTGAATCCAGGGGTACTTTACCACAGAGCGATATACCCAGCCCTTTTTATTTTTTTACTTTGAGAAAGGGTCTTGCAAAATTGCTTAGGGTCTTGCTAAGTTGATGAAGCTGGCCTTGAACTTATGATCCTCATATCTTAGCCTCCTGAGTTGCTGGGATTACAAGTCTGTGCGATCCCAGCTTCAGTGATCTATTTTAATTGTACACACTAGTGGGATTCATTGTTACATACACAAAATATAACCATTTATTTGGGTCAATTTCTTTCCCTAGTACTTCCCTTTAAGCCCAGTTCTTCATTTAGAATAACAACTGGTATATGGTAGGTATACAATAAATGGCTGCTGAGAGAATCAGCCTAAGGTATCCCAATTACCACCTGCCCCAGCCCTTCTCAACTGCCCCACCCCCTTCACTCCATAAAGATTCACACTACTAGGCTCCATACTGCTTCTGCCAATCTTCCACTGATTTTACCAGTATATAAGGAGCTCCTTAAAGTCAAAAGAGTAGCAATAATAATAGAAATGAGAGTAAACCAAGCGTGGTGGCACACACCTGTAATCCCAGGGACTCAGGAGGCTGAGGCAGGAGGATCACAAGTTTGAGACCAGCCTCAGCAACTTCATGAGGCCCTAAGCAACTTAGCAAGACCCTGTCTCAAAATAAAAAATATTAAAATTAAAAAGCCAGATGGGGTGGCACATGCCTGTAATACCAGCGGTTCAGATCAGGAGTTCAAAGCAGCCTCAGCAACAGTGAGGCTCCAAACAACTCAGTAAGACCCTGTCTCTAAATAAAATACAAAATAGGGCTGGGGATGTGGCTCAGTGGTAAAGCGCCCCTCGGTTCAATCCTCAGTACCAAACAGAAAAAGAAATAAGAATGGAGGTCAAATGCCTATGAATTTTTCACATCCCCAGACCCTAATTTGTACAAATACATAGTAGGCACCTAATAATACTGTTGAATAAATTAATAGAAGAATAAACAAGTGAGTTAAATGCTTCACATAAGAAGAAGAGAAAGGGGGACCTACTTCCTTTAACTAGACCATCTCCTAAATTCCACTACTTTACAATAGCCCAGTAAATTATAAATCCATCAGTGGATTAACCCACAGAGGAGGTCAGAGACTTCATGATCCAATCACCTCTTAATCCCCACCTCTGAATGCTGCTGCATTGGGGAATAAGCCTTCAACAATGAGTTCTGGTGGGACATTTCTTTTTTATATATATATTTATTATATTTTTAGGTGTAGATAAACACAACACAATGCCTTTATTTTTATGTGGTGCTGAGGATCGAACCCGGGTCCCACCCATGCTAGGTGATCGCTCTACCGCTAAGCCACAATCCCAGCCCCCCAGGGTGGACATTTATGATCAAAACTATAAACAACAAGTTGGGCTTAATTGTGCACACCTTTAATCCTAGCGGCTCAGAAGGCTGAGATGGGAGGATAGCAAGTTCAAAGCCAGCCTCAACAAAAGTGAGGTGCTGAGCAACTCAGGGAGACCCTGTCTGTAAATAAAATACAAAATAGGGCTGGGGATGTGGCTCAGTGGTTAAGTGCCCCTGAGTTCAATCCCCAGTACCCCCCGCCAAAAAAACAAAACAAAACAAAAAAAAACTATAAACAACAATCTCTGCTGCCAAGTTGTTTTTTTCTTTTTTCTTTTTTGGTACCAGGAATTGAATCCAGGAGCACTTTACACTGAGCCACATCCCCAGATTTTCTGATTTTTTTATTTTGAGACAGGGTCTTGCAAAGCTGCTAGGGCCTTGTTAAGTAGCTGAGGCTGTCTGGAAATTTCAATTGTCCTGCCTCAGCCTCCCAAGTCACTGAGATTACAGGTGTGCACCAGTGTACCTAGCCTGTCTGCCAAGTTTTTTTTTTTTTTTTTTTTAAGAGAGAGTATGAGAGAGAAAGAGAGAGAATTTTTTTTAATATTTATTTTTTAGTTTTCGGCGGACACAACATCTTTGTTTGTATGTGGTGCTGAGGATCGAACCCGGGCCGCAAGCATGCCAGGTGAGCGCGCTACTGCTTGAGCCACATCCCCAGCCCTGTCTGCCAAGTTTTAAGCAGAAGATATTGACTGGCAGATATCCAGAAACTGCTGATGAAGACTCTAGTCTGTTGTTTGCTCCATCAATAAAGTATGCCAGGAGGGATTCTTGATGTCTCCTAGGAAATGGATTGGTGGGAGTCAGAGAGAGAGTCCACAAATTATGGGCAGAAAAGCCTGGTTGTGTTGGTGCACATCTGTAATCCCAGCAAGTCAGGAGGCTGAGGCAGGGGGATCACAAGTTTGAGACCAGCTTCAGTAATTTAGGGAGGCCCTCAGCAACTTAGTGAGACCCTGTCTCAAAAAAAAAAAAAGATTATGGACAGAGATCTTGACCTTAAACAGGAAGTCCCAGGGTCTTATAGGTTGAATTGTTCCTATCCAAAACCCCCATGTTGAAGTACTAACCCTCAGGACCTCAGAATGTGACTTTATTTATTTATTTATTTATTTGTTTGTTTATTTAGTGTGTGGTTCTGGGGATTGAAACCAGGGCCTCGTGCATGCCAGGCAAGTGCTCTACCACTGAGCTACATCCCCAGCACCTCTCTTTCTCTTTTTAATGTCCAGTGTTGCAGATGGAACCCAGGGCCTTGTACATACTAGGCAAGTGCTCTAACATTGAGCTACAACCCTAGCTCTGGACATAGGGCCTTTACAGAGGCAATTTCGTTAAAGTGAGGTCATTGGGGGACCCAAATCTAATATGACTGGTATCCTTATAGAAGGGGAAAATTTGGACACAGCCATGTAAAAAGAAGGCTATGTGTGCATGACAACCGCCTCCTGCAAGCCAAGGACAGGACCCTGCTTAATAGCACCTTCTCTCAAAGCCCTGCCAATGCCTTGACTTTGGACTTCTGGCCTCTGGAACTGTGAGATTCTAACAGTGGTCCACTTTATGCTTTCTGCCACTGCCATTTATTTTTAAAATGGACACAAATTTCTTTTTCTTCCTCTCTGCCCCTCCTTAATCTCAGGGGAAACAGGATTATCTTTCTTGCACATTTTAAGCAGATTTGCCTTTCCTCGATCACACACCCACCATAGGAAAGAAGTAATCCAGACTTTGGAGGTGCTACCAGAAAATCTCAGAAATGGCTATATCCCAAATTAACAAGTAAATTACAACTTCAACAGAGAATAGGGGAACATAGTTTTGAGTCACCTCTTTAAAAACCCCCTGTTCCTGCTGATGGGAAAAACACAGCCTTTGGGACAGGAGTCTCCTGCGTTTCTCCTTCTTTTTCCTTTTTCTCAAAACTGTGTCCTTGTTATTGGGTTGGCACTGGGGACAAGGACCAAGCTTTTGGCAACAAGATATGCTTTTGTTGTTTGGTCTTCCCCATCTGCGGCACTTGGTTACAGCAGCCATGGCAAACTAGAGAGGACAACAGTCTCTGTGCACAGCAGGTCTGTTCACGGGGGAGGTGAGTCACCTGGACAAAGACCTAAAAAGGCCATGGACCTCAAAGCCAGGACATCTTTCCTCTTCTCTGCCCTTGGGAAGCAATCTCTGGGTCTTAGCCTCCCTGGTTTCCAGGGCCAGATAAACTAGATGACCAATTAGATGGTCAGAGGAAATCCAGGGTCTCTAATATGCTTTTTTATTTTTTAGTTTTCGGCGGACACAACATCTTTGTTTGTATGTGGTGCTGAGGATTGAACCCGGGCCGCACGCATGCCAGGCGAGCGCGCTACCGCTTGAGCCACATCCCCAGCCCCTCCAATATGCTTGACAAGTGCTCTACCGAGCTATGTCCCCAAACCACATGGTCACTTTATTTATTTTTATTTTAATTTATTGTCTTTTTCTTTCTTTTATTTTCTTCCTTTCTTTTTTTTTTTTTTTTGGTATGGGGATTTAGCCTAGGTGCACTTTACCACTGAGTTGCATCCCTAGTCCTTTTTATTTTCTATTTTGAGAAAGAGTCTCAGTAAGTTGCTTATGGCCAGGCTAACTTGCTGAGGCTGGCCCCAAATTTGTTCCTCTCAAATTGCTGGGATTACAGGCTTGTGCCACTGCATCAGCTTATTTTGTTTATTTATTTATAGTTTTGAACCTTTAATGATAAATAAATATATATATATATATATATATATATATATATATATATATACACACTATGGAGTTCAAGAACACTGTCCTCATCATGCCATTGGGTCAAGGGCTGGGGTCACGCACTGCAGAACTAACAAACAGGGTATGTGTCAACAAAGATACACACACGGTCACAAAATGTAAAACTGGCGCCTGACACAGTTAAGTCTCGGTTTCCTCATCATTCAGCAGCATGATGGGCAACAGAGTTCCAGCCCCTATTGTGCAGTGTGTGCCCTCCAGCTCGTCCACCTGTAGGTAAGGGGTCCGGGCTCAGCCCTGGCAGCCTCAAGGCCGGAGGCAAGGGACAGGGGAAGCTGGTGAGGGTTGCTTCTCACCTCCAGTAGCACCTGGTGCATCTTTCTCTTATTCTGTTCATAGCCCTCAACCAGCTCTTTGAGCACCTCCACCAGGTGCAACTGCAGACAAGAAGCCTGAATCAGGGCTGGGCACATAGCTCAGCTGGTAGAGTGCTTGCCTCCAGGCCCTGGGTTCTCAATCTCCAGCACCACCAAAAAAAAAAAAAAAAAATTGGGACTTTGGTGGCCTGTGGGGTCTAGTAAGGCCGGAGAGAGGGAGAGGGACAGACCCCGGGTGGTACCTGGAGGCACAGAGGGAAGCCACGAGGGCCCCCCCCACTCCGGTACATGTGAGCTCAATAGATTATGGGTGAGCAGTCCACATGGTCATTTTATTTATTTGTTTGTTTGTTTGTTTGTTTTAGGTGTAGATGGACACAACACAATGCCTTTATTTTTATTTTGTCCTGAGGATGGAACTGGGTCCCACCTGTGCTAGGTGAGCGCTCTACCGCTGAGCCACAACCCCAGCCCCCCACCCCCATGGTCATTTTAGATGACTCCTTCCAGCCTTGACCAGCCTAGCACCTTCCAGAGAGCAGTGAAACTAGGTGTCATCCTTACATATAGACACCAAGGTTGCCTCCTACTGGGTTCTAGTGCGGGGGTGGGGCCCAAGGACCCTGTAGTTGGGGCCTGTCTTAGTGACATAGCAAATGAAACTAAATCTTCTGTGAGTCAGAATCTCAGGAACAATCTTATCTTTGGATCCTGATTCAGGGTTTCCCATGAGTCTGATGTCCAGATGCTGGCGAGGGCTTGACCCATCTGATAGCTTGACTAGTGCTGGGTGATCCTCTTCGACAGAGCCCCTCACTGAGTTAGCAAGCTGGGACCTGCTGTCAGGGAGAAGCCCTAGTCCTTGCTAGGTGGACTTCTCCACTGTGCTGCCCCTGGGTTCTGACAGCATGGCAGCTGGCTTCCCACCTCCCCAGAGGCAGCAACCCAAAACACCAGAGCAGAAAATGCAAGTCCTTTAGAATCTCATCTGGGAAACCGCATACTTTCACTGTGCGGTATTCTGTTGTCACAGGGTCAGCCCTATTCAGTGTGGGAGGGGGCTACTCAGGGCATGAATTATCAGGAGGTGAGTATCATTGAGTTCATTTTAATGGCTGGCACCACAATCTGGATATAAATCTGGTACTATCAGGGTTTCTAGGGACCAGGGGTCATGGAGGAAGAATTTTATAAATTGAATTTAGGAAATATAGAGCCATGGGAATGTATTAGTTTCCTAGGGTTCTTGTAATGAAGTATCACAAACCAGACAGTTTAAAACAACAGCAATTTATTTTCTCCCAGTTCTGGAGGCCACAAGTTTAAAATCAAGGCGTCAGCAAGGTTGGTTTCTTTTGGAGGCTCTGAGGGACAGTCTGTTCCATGCCTTTCTCCTTGGCATGTAGCTGTATCATTCCAATCTCTGCTTCTGTCTTCATATGGCCATCTTCTCTGTGTGTGTGAATGTCTCCAATCTCCCTCTCCTTCCTCCCTCTCTCTTCATCTCTCTCTCTCTGTACTGGGGATTGAACCCAGAGAAAGTTTACCACTGAGCTACATCCCCAGCCTTTTTATTTTTACTTTTTTAAAAAATATTTTTATTTTTTAGTTTTTGGAGGACACAACCTCTTTATTTTATTTTTATGTGGTGCTGAGGATTGAACCCAGCGCCCCGCGCATGCCAAACGTGCGCGCTAAGGCTTGAGCCACATCCCCAGACCTTACTTTTCTTTTTTTTTTTAAAGACAGGATCTCACTAAATTGCTGAAACTGGCTTGGAACTTGCAATCCTCCTGTCTCAGCCTCCTGAGTTGTAGGGATTATAGGTGTACACCACTGCTCCCAGCCCTCTCCTTCTCCCCCACCCCTTTTACAGGATCTAAATTGCTTAAGCCCTCACTAAATTACTGAGGTTGGCCTTGAACTTGAGATTCTCCTGCCTCAGGCTCCCTAGTTGCTGAGATTATAGGTGTGTTCCACCACACATGGCTCCTTTCTTTTATGAACACTATTAGATTTAATGTCCATCCTAAATCCAGGATGATAGCATCCTAAAATACTTGATTTAATTACATCTCTATATTCCTTCATTTTCTGTTACTATAACAAAAGACCTGAGGCTAGAAACTTTGTAAAAAGTTTATTTATTTCACAGTTTTGAAGGTTGAGGGCTGGGGGAATAGCTCAATGGTAGAGGTCTTGCCTAGAATGAGGGTGGCCCTGGGTTTGATTCCCAGCACCACAAATCAAAACAAACAAACAAACAAAAACCCATCGTTTTGGAAACTGAGGATTCAAGATCAGTTAGGTCGATTGGTTTGGCCTCTGGAGAGGGTCTAATGGCAGATGGCATCATGGTGGGAACATGTGCAAGACAGAGAGATCACATGACGATACAGGATGTTAGAGCGATCAGTTCTGCTCTTTCTGATTTGTTTTGTTTTGTTTTGTTTGGCAATACCTGGCCTCTCACATGATAAGCAAGTGCTCTGCCATTGAGCTACATCCCCAGTTCTTATTTTCTTTTGATTTTATTTTCAGATAGGATCTTGCTAAATTGCCAAGGCTGGCCAGGACCTTTGTGAGCCTCCTGCCTCAGCCTCCCATGTTGCTGGGATGACAGGCGTGAGCCACTGTGTCTGGCCAGTCCTTCTCTTTCATAACAACTACTCTTGCAGTAACTACCTGGTGTCCCAGGAGAACTATGTCTTTCCTAGGGTAATGCCCCCATGGCCTAATTACCTTGCACCAATCCCCACTTCTTAAAGGTCCCACTACTTCCCCCTATCACCACATCGGGGACCAAGCTTCCAACACATAAACCCTTAGGGGACAAACCTAAACCATATCTAAAATCCAGAAATCTGCAAAGACCCTATTTCCAAATAAGGTCACACAGGTACTAGAGGGTTAAGCCTTGGCTCTTCATTTGGGGAGACTATCACCCAATGTAGGAGGCATCACCATGGTGGGGTTTCTTGATGCTGTAACATAATGTTCCATTTTGGCTCAGGTGTCACCTGCTCTAGGGAGCCTGCTACCTCTCCTTTATAACTCATAATAGCACCTGTTCCTGCTGCCACCCCTGCCTATTATCCATCCAACTGACATTTACTGAGTGCCTGCTCTCTGCCAGGTGCCATTTGGGTCCCAGGGGTACAACAGTTAAGGTTTCCAAACTTAGAATATGAAAATATGGAATGCCCACTTAAATGTGAACTTCAGATAAACAGTGAGTTGAAGTTTGTCCCATGTGTTGAATCTGCAACCCTAACCACAGTGTAGGAGAAAAGCACAACCCCCCACTGCAGGGAACTGACAGTTTAACAGGGCAGATGGCAAGGGCATTGAGAGAGGCTAGGAAGATGCCACGTGGAGCAAGATAAGGCACCTGCCATCTAAGTTGGGATCTGAAGGGTGAGGAGGAGGAAGGAGAGGCCTTCTGGCAGAGGGAACAGCGAAGGCCCATGGTAAGATTCTGAGATGCTGAGACCCAGGGCGTGGAGTGGGGGGCCCTGGTGAGGTGGGAAGGGGCTGAATTTGCAGCCCTGCATGGACTTAACTGACCCAGCCAGATGTGCATTTCAGAAAAATGGAGAATGGGGGGTGTGTGGTGTCACAGAAACCAAGGAAAGAGGGCATGAAAAACAGGGTGAGATGTGGCAGGCAAGGCCAGAAGATGAGGTCCCAGACAGAGAAGTACAACTGGAGTTGGAAAAACCACTGGGGGTGTCCACAGGGGAAGGTGGGGTGCAGACCTCAGGGGTGGTGCGCTGAGCATGGTGAGACAGAAGTAGAGCTTGTGGGGGGAGGGGAGGCCTGAGAGCCTGCAGGAACCAGCAGGAGCCAGTGAGGGACAGAGTGGCCACAGAAAGGGACCCAGAGCGGCTGGTGGGGATGATGGGTGGTGGGAGGGGGGGATTCAGATTCTTTTTGAGAAGTCAGGCTGCCTCTCCTGTCAGTTCCCAGGCCCAGGAGAATACACAGAAGCCCCAGTAGTTCCCAGGACTTGACTGAGCCAGAGAATGAATGACTACATAGGAGCAGCTGAGGGCTGTGGAGTGTCAGGTTGGGGGAACAGCAGTGTTAGAGGCAAGGCGATGCAATCTTTCGGGAAGCAGAGGCAAGGAGTCACCCAGGGAGCCCTGAGAGAGGAGGGACAGCATGCCTGTCCAGAGAGGAGGGGAATGAACAAGGGCTGCTCAGCTCCTTAGTAGGGGCTGGGACAGTGGTTGAGTGGGCCATGCAGAAAGTCTCCTCACTGAAGGCCATGTTCGGTGGGAAAGGGAGGGGATTCCTTTCCTGCCCCGGGCCTCACCAGGTGTCTGATGTCACTATCCACCTTTTAATTCTCACAACCACCTCTGGGAGAAGATGCAGATGAGGGTGGTGATGAGGGTGGTGATTGCTTTTGATGGTCTCCACATAAGTGAGGAAACTGAGTCTCAGAGATGTTAAGTACCTTGCCTAATGTCAAAAAGCCAGGAAGCAGCAGGAAGCTGGTCTGCCTCCAAGGCAGGCTCTGCCCATCACCCTCCAAGACCAAGAAGGCCCTGAGCAAGGGGGAGAGCCCTACAGAGAAGGGTGTTGATTTGGGGGCAGGAATAGGATATTGGCTTTCTCAGGCTGAGGGCAGGGGAGGCTAGATGATATCATCTCCTCAAGGGACTACTGGGCTCCCCTTCCAGGTCTCCTCTGTAGGGGATGTAGTTTAGTGGTGGAGTTCTTGCCCAGCCTGTTCCAGGTTCTGGGTTCCATCCCTAGCACCACTAAATAAATAAATAAATAAAATCTAGCAGCCTGGGGGAGGGTGACCAAGAGTGGGGAGTAGCGGAAGGGACAGGGCACAACGGGAGCATTGTGGCTGTCATCTGCACTGAACAGCTGACCATAAAGTTCAGTGTGGGGAAGGAGACAGGAAAAGCCCCAACAGGGTGAAGGCTGCCTGGCTCAGTCCCTTGTCCTTACCCAGACTCCTTCAAGTCTCTCTGCTCTGCAAATACCTTGCTTTTGTTGGAATCTCATGCTTCCTCTCCTCTCCTTCAAGGACAAGCTCAGATGTCCCTTTTCCCCAGTTGGCCACCTTTGTCCTGTCCTTACTACCCTCTCCTGGTCCCCAGAGTGGTAGCAGCTGCAATAGATTCTTTTTTTTTGAAGCACTGGGGATTAAACCCAGGACTCACACATGCTGGGCAAGCACTGGATCACTGAGCTCCATCTCCAGCCTGGTTAAAAAAAAGACTCATTGATTCATTCAAGTCCACCTACGGCTCTCTCTGTGGGCTTATAATACCTTCCATATGCTGTTGTGATATTAGAAATCGAACCCAGGGCCTCGTGCATGTAAGGCAAGCACTCTACCAACTGAGCTATAACCCCAGACGAATATCCTCCATATGCTAAGTGGCTAAATGAGCTAAGATTTGTATCTACAGCCTGGACCCCTCCCCTGAACTGCCGACTGACTATTCCACATCTCCGTGAGAATGTCTAAAAGGCATCTCCAGGGCCTGGGCTTGTGGCTCAGTGGCAGAGCGCTTGCCTCTCACATGTGAAGCACTGGGTTTGATCCTCCGCACCACATAAAAATAAACAAACAACAAAATAAAGATATTAAAATATATATTTAAAAAAAGGCATCTCCAACCTGAAGTGGCCCAAACCAACTTCCCATCCCTACCACCCCAAAACCTGCTCCTTCTAAAATCATTTGTATCTCAGGGGCTGGGATTGTGGCTCAGCAGGAGAGCTCTCGCCTAGCATGTTCGAGGCCCTGGGTTCAATCCTCAGCACCACATAAAAATAAATAAAATAAAGGTATTGTGTCCAACTATAACTAAAAAATAAATATTAAAAAAATAAAATAATCTGTATCTCAATGGAAGACATTTTTCCAACAGCTCAAGCTAAAAACCTTGAAGTTACCTTCTCTTTCCCTCACACCCCATATACAATCTGCTAGCAAGTTCTGGTTCTACCTTCCCATATGCATCATTCCCTGAGGCCTTCTGACACATCTGCTCTATCCAGCTATGGGGCCTCAATTACACTGGCCTTTGAACTGTCCTTCCTATGGCCTTGCCCCTAACCTGTCTTCTCAACCCGCAGGCTTGTGGTCCTCTAAACACATTAAGCCACCCTTACCACTCCTCCACTTAACTTCCCAATAGTGACCTTGCTCACTGTAAATCCCAGTCTTTCAAAATCTACAAGCCCTAAATGATGCTCACCTTACCTGCCTAATTCTACCTCCTACTATTTTCCTGCTGACCCAATCTGCACCAGCCTCACTGTACTCCCCCCATATTGGGGATTGAACCCAGGGGCACTTTACCACCAAGTTACCTCCCTAGCCTTTTCTATTTGAGATGGGGCTTCACTTGGGATGGGGATATAGCTCAGTTGGTAGAGTGTTTGCCTTGCCTACACAAGGCCCTGGGTTCAATCCCAGCACCACCTAAAAAAGAAAGAGGGGGCCTTGAACTTGGGCTCCTCCTGCCTCAGCCTCCTGAGTCACTGGGATTACAGGTATGTGTCATGATGCCTAGCCTCCTTTGCTTTATTTTCCTTTATAGAATATCATTTAATGCACTGTGTAATTATCTGCCTCTTTCTTTTTCTCCTTTTATTTTTACTTTTTTCCCCCTGGGGATTGAACCCAGAGGCACTTAACTACCGAGCCACAACCCAGTCCTTTCTATTTTTTTATTTTAAGACAAGTATTGCTAAGTTGCTTAGGGCCTCACTAAATTGCTGGGCCTGGCTTTGAGCTTGCAATTCTCCTGCCTCAGTTTCCTGAGCTGCTGAGATTATAAGTGTTTGCCCCAGGCTTGGATCTGCCTCTTTCTAGGATGCAAGGACAGGGCTTTTTTGTTTGGTATTATTATTATTTTTTCCTCTATCTCTCTTTTTGAGACAGTCTCACTATGCTGCCCAGGCTGGCTAGAAACCCTGAGCTCAAACAATCCTGCCTCAGTTTCCAGAGTATCTGGGTCGACAGGTGCATCCCACCACACCTAGCTTGGTGTTATTTCTTTGCTGATTGGAATAGTGCCTAACATACAATAGGCACTCAATAAATGTTGCTGGAGCCACCACTGCACTGAGCACTGAAGGTGGAATAATAAAATCCAATAAAGTGCCGGGCAAGGTGATAAACACCCGAAATTCCTGCGGCTCAGGAAACTGAGGCAGAAAGACTGCAAGTTCAAAGGCAGCTTCAGCAACTTAACGGGCTCCGTCTCAAAATAAAAAATAAAAAGGGATGGAGATATGGCTCAATGGGTTCAATCCGCAGTACCAAAAAAAAAAAAAAAACAAAAAACAAACACAAAAAACAAAAAAAACAAACCCGATAAAGTCTGTGGAGTCTTGAGTAGCGGTTCTCTAATTCTCTGAATACACCTCTACCGGGGTAGAGTCCCTCTACTTGGGACTCTGGATGCCTCGGGGATTCCCGGGGTAGTCCCAGGGGTTTGCACACAGCACACACTCCCCAGGTGACTCCCATGCAGGTCATGGGGGTCCACCCTCCCGGCTGTGGGGACAGATTGAAATGAATACTACCCAGGACACCTGAGGTCTCATTTTAGCGGCGGCGTTAAAACAACTCAAGCAATCATTAGATCCTGTTTCCCTGTAAACAGCGAAGTTCGGGCGGCGAGGGCTTCTCCGGCTTCTCGCTGCGGTGCGGTGTGCCCCTGGACTCGGCGCGAGCAAATGAATGGAGGGCGAGTGAATGATTAGACGGCGGGTGAATGAATAACAGGACTCGGGCTAGAAAAGGAATTCCTAGAGCCAAGCTCTGGAGGGTGGGAAAGCTTCCAAAGTCTTCCGCGGTGCCTGAGAGGCTCTGGAGGAGTCGGTATTTCAGAGGTCGGGACGCGATTGGCCTGTAGAAGCGGCTGCTCCGCGCAGGGCGGTGGAGGCACCAAGCTCAGGGAGGCGCTGCCACCCACCTCGCAGCCCAGCTGCGCGGCGCTTCTGGGAAGGGCGCTCCGCCAAGCTCCGCGCGGCCGTTGCCATAGCTACAGACGCAGCCTGGCGAGGAGGTGGGGCCCGACGGAAACGTCATTCCCAGCGCGACGCTCCTCTGCGCCGCCCGCCCTGCTGGTCCGAGACCCTCCGCCGTCCTGGCGGGCGCTCCACCTGCGCGCTCTCCTCGCTCGCCATCTCCCGTTCTGCGCCGGCGCGGTGCCCGCCTGGGCGCGCGGGGGAGCTCTCGGGGCGCCTGCGCAGTGCAAGACCCGCCGCTCTGGTGTCGCCGCCGCTGCCGCAGCAGCCGTTGCCGCCTCCCTGCCTGCAAGTGTGTGAAGGAGGAGCCGAGGGTCGCCGCCGCTGCCACCGCCATGGGGGTGAGTTGGACAGGGAGAGGGCACAGGAGGTCCAGGGACGCCCCTCGTAACCCTCGCCCCCTTCGCCCCCATTGTTTCTTGAATCTCCTCACGTGACCCAGGCCCCCTCAGGCCTCACGTGACCCCCAGCCCCCACATGACCCAACTCCCCCATTCTGAGGGTCCCCAAGTTCAGCCTAGCCCAGGAATCCCCGAGAGCCCCCCTTTCCGGCCCCTCCCCCTCGGTGCCCCCTGCCCCTCGTTTCATGCCCGCCCCTTCCTGCCTGGGAGACCCGTTACCGGCCTCCCCACCTGCGGGTCCCCGCGGTGTAGCCCCCTGCTCCCCGGGGTCCCGCATCACCCGGCTGTCACCGGCGAAGCGGCTGCCCAATTCGGACGCCAATCCTGGCTGGGAGGAAACTGAGGCCAGGAGGAAAGAGGGCGTCCCGGCCAAGGTCACCCAGGCAGTGCCTGGGGCTGCAGACCCCACCTCAGTGGCTCCCGCTCCTCGAGTCTCAGTGTAGCCCGTTGCTGCGCTGTTGAAAGCTCTCCACAGTGCTCCTCCTGCCCTGGTGAAACCTCGTCTTCCCGTCCCATGCAGGCCCGGTGGCCAGTCGTCTTAGCGCTGCAGGTGGCTTTTCATGGGGGAAGATGGGGGACCGCTGGTGATGGCCATTGACCACCTGTTCTGTGCTGATAGCAGGGAGGTGCTAATATTTCAGTGCCCTTTCCTGGCATATAGAGATATAGGGTTGGGTAGAAGTAATTCCATGTTTCTGAGCTCACCTAAAGCCCAATTTGAGAAGTACCAGTCACTCTCCTAAAAGGATAACTGGTTCCCTCTATTATTGGTATTTACATGGAATTCCCACCACCTTAAGGGAACCCTGACTTGGAACCAGAGATGCCTCGGTGCCCCTACTAGCCATCTTCATTGGCTAGTAGTGTGACATTGTGCCAGTGACGTGGCCTTTTTGGATTTGAATTTCCTCACCTATGTATTGGGGGTGATGATACCTCCCCCTTAGAGTCCTAGTGAAGATAAAAGGAGTTAAAGGAAGTAAATAACCAAGTAGGTACCTCAAAAATAGTGGTGGTTATTTTTGCCTGTATTCTCAGCCTTTACTTGAGTGGGCTAAAATAAGTTGGTGCTATTTTTAACACACTGGATTTGTCCCTACTGTTATTAACCTAGATTTTTTTCTCTTACTCAAATATTTATTGACTGAACAGATAACTTTTTAGACAAAAATAATTGCCTTGTCCATGTCAAAACAGATTTTCCAGGGCTGAGGGTGTCCTTCAGTGGTACAGCCCTTGCCCAGGATCCCTGGGGGCCTGGGTTCATTCCCAGTACTGCAAAACAAAACAAAAAATCTTTTAGGGTCTGAGGATGTAGCTCAGTGGTAGAACATGTGCTTAGCATGTGCAAGGCCTTGCATTCAATCCCCAGCACCAACCCCCGTCAACAAACATTTGTCATTTTTTTTTTTTTTAAAGAAAGAGGGAGAGAGAGGGAGAGAGAGAGAGAATTTTTTTTAATATTTATTTTTTAGTATTTGGCGGACACAACATCTTTGTCTGTATGTGGTGTTGAGGATCGAACCCGGGCCGCACGCATGCCAGGCGAGCGCGCTACTGCTTGAGCCACATCCCCAGCCCCCATTTGTCATATTTTGATGAGAAATTTGGAGTACTAGTCTGACACTAGTGGGTCCTTGTATATTTTATATCTAGAAAATCAAGTTTGGAGACTTTAACCTATAAAGGTCCCAGACCCCAGCTATTGGAACTAAAGGAAACCTGTGTCTCTAGTATCACTTATGTCTACCCAGAGTGAGTCATTAAATATTGAGCCAAAAACAAGGATAAGGTGCCATTCTGGTTTAACACTTCTTCATTGGTTGAGCTGAAATATCAGGCTTTAGAGATACTGCAAACCTTGCTTCCTTTAGGCCCCAGTCTTATTACTCATACTTTATAGACATGTTTCTTAGAGCAGCCCCTGAAAAGTCTCTTCTGGCTTAAAACTCAGCAAGAAGCTAGTTGTGGTGGCCCATTCCTGTAATCCCAGCAGCTTGGGAGGCTGAGGCAGGAGGATAGCATGTTCCAAGCCAGACTGAGCAATATAGCAAAACCCTGTCTCAAAGTAAAAACTAAAAGGACTGGGGGTATAGTTCCGTGGTAGAGCACCCCTGGGGTCACTCCCCAATAGCAAAAAATAATGACATCTACCACCACCTTACAGCAACAGAGAGATTTGAGTTATCCTACTTGAATCAAAGCTGCAGAGCTGGAACCCTCTCAATTATCCTTATTCTACTTTAGTTGGGACTTTCTGTCACCTGATGACAGGACTTCATTATTCCTAGTGGTCACGCTTGGGTAGAGGGCCCTGTTTTCCTGACCTCAGGTTGAGAGAGAGTAGTGTTGAGATAGGACCTCGCTAAGTTGCTGAGGCTGTCTCAACTTGCAATCCTCCTGCCTCAGCCTTCCAAGCCTCTGGGATTACAGGTGTACGCCACCAAGCCCAGCTCCCTACCTCTTTTTTATTTTGAGTTAGGGTCTCACTAAGTTGCTAAGACTGGCCTGGAACTTTCTGATCCTTCTGCTTCAGCGTCCTGAATCTCTGAGATTACAGGTGTGCACTGCCATGCCGGCTCCCCCGTTCTTTTTGGTTTTTTATTTTGAGACAGTCTTGCTTAAGTTGCTGAGACTGGTCCTGAACTTGGGATCTTTCTGCTTTAGCTAAGTCTCTGGGATTACAAGAATGTGCCCTTGCTCCTGCTTACATAGCACTTTTTAACAAGTATCATATGTGATACAGTGGGAGGAGCATGGTCTTTGTGGCTCAAACCTAGATTTGAGTCTTAGATAATTCATCCAACAGATAGGAACTAAGTACTTACTGTTGGCTGAGCACCTAGTATACATTGGCAAATAAAGCGGATCTAGATCTGCCTCATGGAGTGCAGTCCAGTGGGAAGGTGTAGGAAGACTGCTGAGAACTCTGCTTACTGGCTCTGTGACCCTTTCTCCGCCTCTCTGTGCTTCAGATTTTTTTTTCTTTTATTTTTGTACTGGAGATTAAACCCAGCAGTGCTTGAAACCACTGAGCCACATCCCCAGCCTGTTTTTATTTTTTATTTAAGACAGGGTCTTGCTAAGTTTCTTAAGACCTCGATAAATTGCTTAGGGCCTTACTAAGTTGCTGAGGCTGGATTTGAAATTGCGATCCTCCTGCCTCAACCTCCTGAATCACTGGTTTGCAGGTGTGAACTACTACAGCCTATTAAAACAGATGATATTTATTTATTTATTTTTGTGGTGCTGGGGATTGAACCCAGGGCCTTTACATGTGAGGCAAGCACTCCATCAACTGAGCTATGACCCCAGCCCCAAAACAGATGATATTTATGAAAGCACTGGCAGTGGCTAACACTAGTGGGTCCTTGTAACTGACAAAAGATGTTAGTATGAAGGATTTTTTTGACTGGGTTATGAAATCCTTAATGCAATCAGTAAATTAATCCCCTGATGGGATTGAGTGGAAACTGAAGGCGAGTAAGGTGTGGCTGGAGGAGGTGGGCATTGGGGTCTTGCCTTTGGGGTATGTTGTTTCTGGCAAGTGGAGTCTCTCTGCTTTTATTTATTTTATTTGTTATATGTGACAGCAGAATGCATTACAATTCATATTACACATATAGAGCACAATTTTTCATATCTCTGGTTGTTTTCACAGTATGAAGGATTTTTATATGCAGTGTGTTATACCATTTTGTCCTCACAGCAGTCTCTTGGCCAATAGTGTAGGCATTGTTAGCCCCATTTTATGGATTAAGAAACTGAGGTTCAGAGAAACGGAGTAACTTGCTGTAAAGGTTTTCCATTGCCTACAGTCATACAGCTATTAAGTGAAAGAGCTGAGAATCAAATCCAGGTCTCTTGACTCAAAAGCCTACACTCTTTTATTATATAAAGTTCCCATGGGAGAGACACTTAGCCACAATGAGCTTTACTGTTCACTTACTTATTTCCCATTTTAATTAGGAGAGTTTTCCTATGTCCCTGCAGGACAGCCTTACCTCCACAAGGCAGGGGCAAAGCTAGTTGGAACAGTAGGAGACCACTCTTCCTGGTGCTTGCTTGCTGGGTCTAAGGGAGAGTCGTCTGCCTGGCTCAGCCTGCTGCAGCCTGCCTCCCACCTCTGCCCTGTGTTCTTCAGGCTGCAAAATGCTTAAGGCATACTCAGTTATCTCAGCCTCAGGCCACAGCAGCACCAAGCCTCACTCTGAGGATCCTCTGGCTTTCCAGTTCCTGAGTGTGAATGAGACAGTAAATCACCTGGAGGCCTGGGTGGCCCTCCTACTGCTTGTGCTTAGGAATTACTTCTTTGCTTAGAAATGAGATGCTGCGGTGGGAACCCAAGTATCAATGCTTTCTGGGTCCTGGGAGTCACATTTGCCTACCAGCACCTTTCATCTTTTGCTCTACATTGTGTTAGGGGTGGAGGAAGGGAGCTTGCCTCTGTTGCGAAGGTGTGCTGGTGTCTGACCTTCCTGCATCTCCTCCGTGAGGCCAGCTTTACATTCCTGTCTTGCTGGAGATGAGTTGCTTTCACAAGTCATGCTGTGGGTGGCAGGACAGCCATTGGCCTGATCTGGTTGATGCTAAAGCTCATGTTATTCTGCCCCATTGTGCAGCCCCAGAGACCCTCTGACTGGGCTTTCTCTCCATTTGCTTCAGTTGGAGGGCAGGGCCTAGGTGTGCTCTGTTGGCAAGCTGTTGCCAGGTGCTGCTGAGTGCTTCTGAGGCCCCTGGTCTTGGCAGGATGTGAGAAGATCTTTGTTTAATGACTGAGTGGAGTCCTATCACATTAGACATAGGCTATCCTACTGGGAGACAGTGGGGCTGGTGAAACAAACCCTGGATCTATGGCCTCACTCTTGGGGTTGGATCTCCCTTCAGGCACTTACTGTCCAGGAGAGTCACTTCATCTCTTTGAGCATCAGTTTCCATTATCATCATCATCATCATCATCATCATCATCATTATTTTGCAGTACTGGGGATTGAACCCAGGGGTGCCTACCATTGAGCCCTTTTTATTTTGAGACATGGTCTCACTAAGTTGCAAAGACTAGCCTCGGACTTTTGATCCTCTTGTCTCAGCCATCCAACTTGCTGGGATTATAGGTATTTGCCACCACTCCTGGCCTTGAGCCTCAGTTTCCTAATGTGTAAAGGGAGGTGATGGTTTCTGCTCTGGGATTTGAATTGCATACTGAGTTTTTGTTTGTTTGTTTGTTTTGAGGTATTAGTGATTGAACCTGGGGCCTTGGGCATGCTTAGCAAGCACTCTGCAACTGAGTGACATAATGTTTTTGCAAGTACTTTGCAATCTGTGAATGTCTGAATGTTGTCTTACAACCTAAATTCACAGAGAAAAATATGGATGTTGTAAAACTTACCCGAGGTAGAGAGAGAGTGGGTCTGCATCTGGATTGCAGCCTCTTGAGGACAGGCTATTTTCTGTTTGTCCTTTTCTCTAGGCAGCTGAAAAATGGGATCTAGACTGCCTTTTGCAAAAAGTGCTCAGCCAGACAGTTACTAGCTGGCTCTGGTGGGGTTTGTGCTTCTAAGATCAATCCCTGTGAATTCCTGATGTTTGGGCTCTGCTTCTTGTTGTTTGAAGTAGGAGTTAAGCGGTGTCATTTCTTAGAAATTTGCTGGGGCAGAATTTATCCTGAGAAACTTTTCCTAGCAGCTGGTTCTTTGACTCAAGCGCATGTTAATCGCTGTGTGTCCTTTCCTGGGGCCAGTGTCAGGGCTAGACTGTAATTGTGGCTTGTCAAAACCTTTCTCCAGTGAGCTCTGGGAGAGGAAGGCTGGTGTTGGAGAGGCCATGCTGTTGGTAAGAGCAGAACCAGCTTGCCCAGGCCTTTGGGGTACTTGGACTGGGTGGGTCAGTTCCTCTGCTATGCTGTCTGGTCCTTGTGAGAATGAGTACCATCATTTTTTGAGCACCTGTCATATAACCATCTTGGTGTTAATACCATCATGGAGGTATTAACTTTCTCTCAGACCAGGGAAGGGGCTTCAGAGAAGGGCCATGTCCTCCTAGGACCTGGAGGGACAGGAGGCTTTGCAGGAGCTGTGTCAGAATCCCGAGCCTGGCTCTTCCCCAGAGGAAGAGAGAACCTCATGTTAGCCTCAGAACAGGATCTATAGCTGTGGGCAGCTTGCTGTTTGCCCCTCTGCTCAGGGAGCCTCCCTTTTCCCCTCCCCTGCTGCCTGTGTACCCACCACTTGGTCCTGCTGACTGGCAGCATCGCCTTTGGCCTGAGGCGAACCCCTTGGGGCCCTTCACTCTGCCCTCATCGCTAAGTGAACAGTATGCCTAACACTGAGAAGGGCTGCTGGGAATGGCTCTGTATTCACAGTTCCCTGGTCCTTGCTCTGAAAGATGACCTAGCTCCCACAGGACTACCCCCAGTCATACCTTTGTCTCTTGTGGCCAGAAGATACCCAAAAGTCTTTGCATAAACTTACACTTAGAAACAGCTGTTAGTGGCTACCTCAGATGCCATCTCCCGAAAGCTGCCCCGAATGGGCCTGAAATTGGGTGTTTCCACCTCACAAGGGAGCACATGAGTGGATATTCATCACTGCAGGGGGCCTTCTCTGCTGCAGGGTCCTCACAGTGATTGGGGTCAGTATTCTTCTTGAAAGGAAGTCTAGTGACACCGCTTAGGGCTCATGACAAGGAAACAGTGTTCCCTGTTTAAGTCACACACCAAGTGTTTGGCCTTCTGGGTGGGAGGCTTCCTGCTGCTGGGCCAGGCCTGTGGTCGCAGGGACCCTTTGATTTCTTAAAGGGAAAGTCAAGTCTTTTCTTTGCTAGTCCTCAGTTCCTCCAACCAGTGTGGCTTTTCCCTGTTGCAGAGAAAGTCAAGCAAAGCAAAGGAGAAGAAGCAGAAGCGGCTGGAGGAACGTGCAGCCATGGATGCTGTCTGTGCCAAAGTGGATGCCGCCAACAGGGTGACTCTTCTTTTCACTTCTGCCTATTGGAACTTCAGCTTGCTTTTTAATTTGACTTCTTTTGGTGCCACCATGTGGCAGAATCGTGACACTGCTCACCTGTCCTCTGCCTCCTACCTGCTGAGGGAGAGTTGAAAAGAGGTGCCAGCAGTTGGCCCAGTTGTACAGGGAGATGTGGATCCCAGTGGCAGTGGCAGTTTCTCTTACTGATAGTAGAGAGCCTCGAGAAATTTTTGTTAGGAGTTCACATTTTGGGGAGAATTCCTCCCTAGTGAAACATGATATGAGTTTTCTCATTCATTCCTGCAGACATTTACTGTTCAGGCTGTGCTGGGCCAAGGGGACGCAGCAGCCTAATCCTCCAGGGGCCCCAGTCACAGGAGGAGTGTCTGTGAATCAGTACCAGATGGGCTGACTGGGAGCAACCTGGTGGCCACAGCCTCCAAACTGAACCTGAGAAATTCTGACCATCCTTCTGCCCCAGCCCATATCTCACCTTTTGTTATTCTTTTATTTTTATTTATTTGTTTTTATTTTGCAGTACTTCAGATTGAATCCAATGATGCTCTACCACTGAGCTACATCCCCAGCCCTTTTTATTTTTTATTTTGAAGCAGGTCATGCTAAGTTGCCCAGGATCGCCTTGAACTTGCCATCCTCCTGTGTAACTGGAATTATAGGCGTGTGCCACTGTACCCAGCTCCTTTTTATTATTCTTGTAGTTCTCTCATAATCAAAATTGCATATCTACAAGAACACAGCTTCGGACTGATTTTTCAATTTGGAGATTTGAGTAGGTGAAGATAGGAGCAAATCCTGTGGCCTCTGTGTTAGCTGTACTGTGAGCAGTATTCTGCCCCATAGGCCAGTGAAGTCTGTTCTTACCCTGTCAGGTGAAGCTAAACTTAACTCCTGTGCCTCTTGACCAAAGTTTCCCTCCTCCATGTAATTTCAGAATTTAGGCAGATGGAGGGCCCTGGGAAAGCTGCTTCTGGGGCCAGGAGCTCTCCTCCCCTCAGGAGTCCCTGTGGCATCCTACTCTCAGGCAGCAGGGATTTGGGGGCAGGGCCAGCACTTCCACCCACCTGTCTGTGCTACTCCTCTCCTTTCCCTCCACAGCTTGGAGACCCTCTGGAGGCTTTCCCAGTGTTCAAGAAATATGACCGGAACGGGTGAGTCGTACTTAACATTCTCAGAAGTTGTCTCCTTGATTGTCTTCAGGAATTCACTTCTCTAGAATAGGCTTTCTCAGATCTAGATTTGAAATTGCCGGGCACAGTGGTGCATACCTGTAATCTCAGTAATATCAGTGGGCTGGCTGAGGCAGGAGGATCGAAAGTTCAAGGCCAGTGTTAGCAACTTACTGAGACCCTGTCTCAAAAGCAAAAAATAAAAAAGGCTGGGGACATAGCCCAGTGGTAGAGTGCCCTGGGTTCAGTTGCTAGTACTGAGAAAAAAGAAAAGGGAAAAGCAGAAATTGGCTAATGCCTTCTGTTGCTGTGAAGTCCCCATTAGGGTGACACAGGAATTGGTAAATAGACAAAGATTTTACACTTAATCTCAGATTGATGTCCCTTTAGGACTTAACTCTTATCTCTGTAAGAAGAATAATAAAAGCTGAAATAAACTTGGAAAATTGCCCAGGCTGACATTCTCATTTTATAGGAACGTCGTGGGACACTGAGGCATAGAGAAGTTGAATGAGGTTTCTGGAGTTCCCCCTCACAGCCAAAGGGACTTTTTATTCCAAGTCCAGTGTATTTTTCCTGAGTATATAGTATAATTGTAGTGGCTGTGTGACCCTGAACAAGTTATTTACCTTTTCTGTGTTCTAATTTTCTTTTAATTTTTTTTTTCATTTGTAGATAGACACGATGCCTTTCTCTCTCTCTCTCTCTTTCTTTCTTTTCCAGACATTCATTCATTTATTTGTTTATTTATTTATTTTAGTTGGTTGCAGCATCTTTATTTTATATATTATTTTTATGTGGTGCTGAGGATCGAACCCAGTTCCTCACACATGCTAGGCAAGTGCTCTCCCACTGAGCCACACCCCCAGCCCCTGTCCCCTAATTTTCTAATCAGAAATTGACCTGATAATAGAGCTTTCCTCAGGGGGTTGTCAAGTGGATTGCTTCCTGGGGCACACTGAAAGTTAGATAAGTATTAATTGTTGTGACCCTGATTTGATTTGCTGTATGATCTGGATTAAAGGCCCTCTCTTGTTTTAGGTCCTTTGGTTTTAGAAAATAGGAAGCATAATCTGTTTTACCTGAGATGGTGTTGCTGAGTTAAATTTCTGAAATGGAATATCTTGGCTTGAGGAAACAGGGTTTGTGGCTTCCCGGGATTATGGGTTGAATCATAGCAGAGCCTCTTATTAAACCTACTTGGGTAATTCATTTGTTGTTGTTCTTCTTTTTTTTTTTTTAACTCTTTATTTTTATGTGGTGCTGAGAATTGAACCCAGGGCCTTGTACATGCTAGGCGAGTTCTCTACCGCTCAGCCCCAGCCCCAGCCCCTCAGTTGTACTTCTTTTTTTTTTAAGTTTTTATTTTTTTAGTTGTAGTTGGACACAATACCTTTATTTCACTTATTTATTTTTATGTGGTGCTGAGGATCGAACCCAGGGTCTCGCTTGTGCAAGGTGAGCGCTCTACCGCTGAGCCACAACCCCAGCCCTCAGTTGTAATTCTTTTTTTTTTTTTTTTTGGTATTGGGGATTGAACCCAGGGCCTCATGCATGTGAAGCAAGTACTCTACCAACTGAGCTATATCCCCAGCCCCTCAGTTGTAATTCTTAAGCCTCATTTTCTTACTTGTCAGTTAGGATGATGATGATGCCAACCTTCAGGGTTGTTTTAAGGAGGAGGGACAATCTATTCAGTACAGAAAGTAGCAGCAAATATGAGTATTTTAATGAACAAGAGAGACACAGATTTGTAAATTATGAAGCTGGCAGTGTTGTTTGCTTTTCGTGGCTGTGTTTCACAGTATCACGGCACCATAGTATTCCTTTATTCTGATGTCTTCCTATCTGTGAGCAAACATGTTACACTTCCTGAAGGCACTGTCTTTCAGCTTCTGGGAAGTCCTTTGACATGGTTTAGAGATCCCTTCCTGAGGTATCCTTTAGTGTTTCCATGTCTGTGTGTTCTCACTGACTTCCAGAAACAGGGAATAACTTGGAAGCACCTTTCCAGTTGACTCTAGGTTCCTCCGATGCCTGGAATTTTGTGTGATTCTTGTGGCCATGCTCCTACTTTCACAAACTTACTGAACACAGATTTAGTGGAGGAATTCTGCAGACTGGCCTTGGACCTTTTATGGCTAAAACAGAAGCAGTGCTGTATTGGGGCAATTCTTACTGCTGTGTGATTAGTACTTAAAAAGAAAGATTCTTAAAGGAGTAGGAGGTTCTTCGTTTACTAGTCTAAGCACATGGGCAATGCCAGTCAGCTGAGATATGGTGAATTCCAGTGGGAGCATCCCCTGGAGTTGGCATGAGAGGCCCCTGAAAGATTTGGACGTGTTGCTCCTTAAAGGCTTACATATTGCTGATTCCAGTCCATTCACAATGGGTGCTTCTTTGCCTCTCAGAGGTGGAAATGTATCACTTGGGAGCTTTAGAGGCTACAGATCTGGATGAAGGTGGAGGTGGCTGGGGGAGGTCCTAGCAATGTGATAGGTGTCATTACTGCCTCCTGACTCCAAAGTAAGTTTTTCACTATAAAGAAAGAAAGGAAAAGTAGCTGTCCAGAATGTCATTACTTATAGAATGCTATTTCATAGATTTACTGGGGAGTTTAACTTTATTTTACTTAAATTTCCTTTAGAAACATACCTGCCAGGCATGGTGGCACATGCCTGTAATCCCAGCAACTCTGGAGGCTGAGGCAGGAGTATCACAAGTTTGAGGCCAGCCTCAGCAATTTGGGTGAGACCTTGTCTCAAAGTAAAATAAAAAGGGTTGGTGATATAGCTCAGAGGTAAAGTATCCCTGGGTTCAATCCCCAGGACTAAAAAAAGGAAAGAAACAAATACCTTAATACCTATAGAATTTGTTAGTTTAGGAAAACAATGGTGGATTACACCCTGTACTACCCTCTTAATCAACTGAGAATACCCCCTGAGTCCTCAGATGAAGAGGCAGGTGGGGCTTCTTGAGGGGTATTGACCTGTAGTTGCCTTGAAGAACCCAGGGTCATCCAATTGGTTTTGAAGGCCAGATTGGTATAGATGAGAAGGAAGAGAGCCTGTGGGAGACCAGCAATAGTCAGTGCAGAATTAAAGCAACAGGAAGAATGCCTGAAGGCAGGAGCTAAGGGACAAACAGACGCTAGTGTTTATAACAAAAACAAGAGGCCCAGTGGGTAGGAAAAGAGCAGTAGAGGTAGCAGAGAGGAACAAGAGGTTGACAGAGTACTGAGTCTGATAAGGACCCGGCAGGGGAGGCAGGAGAAGGGCCCTGTGGTTAGGTGGCAGGTGTGGCAATGACAGTTGTTGATCTCGGCCCGAAAGGCACCTTCTTCAGTCATGTCTGGAGTCACCTTGGCTTCTCTTGGGAGAGTGTTTTAGTCAGCTTTTTTCTGTCTCTCTGACCAAAAGACCTGACAAGAACAATGTGGAGGAGAAGTTTATTTGGGGCTCATGATTTCAGAGGTCTCAGTTCACAGAGGGCCGACTCCACTGCCCTGGGCTGAGGTGAGGCAACGCATCATGGCTGAAGGGCTAGAGGAGGACAGCAGCTCCGGACAAGGCGATCAGGAAGCAGAGAGCTCTGCTCACCAGGGACAGAACTGAAGCCCGGTGACTTCCCTTTGCCAGCCACTTCATACCTGCTCCAGTTACCACCCAGTTGATCCATAGTGGGGGGTTACCACAGATTAGATTGCAACTCACAACCCTGTCATGTCACTCCTGAACATTCTTGCACCTGAGCTTTTGGGGGACACCACATATCCAACCCAAAATGGTAACTGAGATCAGGCGCACCTCTCTGTCAGAGTTGCAGGGTGGAATGCAGTGCCCTGGCAGGAGCAGAGACTCGACCAGCTCTCACACCTCCCTGTCCTCTTCTCAGGTTGAATGTCTCCATTGAATGTAAGCGGGTGTCTGGACTGGAGCCAGCCACCGTGGACTGGGCGTTTGACCTGACCAAAACGAATATGCAAACCATGTAAGCAGGGCTGACCAGAGGGGAGCCTTGTTCCCAGCTGGCTTTTCCCCAAGCCTTCCTGTCCTGACTGCTCCTGAATTCCTCAGGTATGAGCAGAGTGAGTGGGGCTGGAAAGACCGAGAGAAACGGGAGGAAATGACGGACGACCGAGCGTGGTATCTCATTGCTTGGGAGAACAGTTCTGTGCCTGTTGCCTTTTCTCACTTCCGATTTGACGTGGAGTGCGGGGATGAAGTCCTGTACTGGTAGGAGCCAGGGCCTGGGGGCGCAGCCAAGGGGAGGAGACCACGTGGCAAAAGCCTTTGGGTCTGGGCTGCAGGGACTGCAGGCTCCTCTGATGGGCCTTGCAGCCCCTTCATGCAGCAACCTGCACTCACCCTCTGCTTCCTTATTCCAGCTATGAAGTGCAGTTGGAGAGCAAAGTGCGGCGGAAAGGCCTGGGGAAGTTCCTCATACAGATCCTGCAGCTTATGGCCAACAGGTAAGGGCTGAAAAGAAAGCAAGGAACCCGGAGACGGTGAGTGAGAAGTGAAAGATGGAGACCAGGCAGAGATCCACACAAGAGTTTATTTGTCAGAGCTGACAAATAAAGGCCATCTCTCCATAGACGGAGAGAGGCGAAACAGGCTTGGGGTTCAGGACTTTTATGGGGCAGGCTCAGGGATTAAAGCTGGGCAGGTCCTAATGTGGGTGGTTAAGGATGAGATTGGTACGAGGAAGTGGTGAGCCTTTCTCAGGAATACCCAAGGGAAAGCAGAATTTTTCTTAAAATGGCGGCTCTCACTTAAGATGGCCGTCCAGGTGCTAAGTAAGGACCTTAAAAGGGCCACCTTCTTAGGAGATCCTGTATGGGTCTTTTGGAAAGAGCTACCTCTGAGTCCACTGTTCTTTGAGTCTCCTTGGAGGACAAATCATAAGAATGTTCTGGAGACAGCATCTAGAATCTGTTCAGTATCCTGCTCCTTGCCTTGCTGGACTCCAATTTTGTCCTTCAGTTCAGAGCGGGAAGCATTTCTTTAAGTTGTCAGTGGACCTTTATTTTATTTATTTACTTATATGCGGTGCAGAGAATTGAACCCAGTGCCTCACCTGTGCTAGGCAAGTGCTTTGCCGCTCAGCCCCAGCCCCAGCCCTGGGAGCATCTTTTCAGGGCCTGATCTGTGCTGAGTTCTGAGCCTAAGTAATGGGGCTACAGAGAAAGGGTGGGGAAGATCCTGGCGCAGTCTGACCACTCTGCTGTGGAGGGAAACACTGAGTGCTGTAGTACCTAGGGTCTTTGCAGGCTGGACAAGAGACTTGGGGACTCCTTTTGGGTTAATTTAGGGGAAAGTAGCAAGGACATGAGGGAGAGGAGGCATGGCCTTGACTCTTTCTAAAAAGTACTTGCTCTGCTGGGCACGGTGGCGCAGGCCTGTAATCTCATCTACTCGGAGGCTGAGGCAGGAGGATTGCTAGTTCAAAGCCAGCCTCAGCAACTTAGGCCCTAGGTAACTTGTTAAGATTCCATCTCAAAATTTAAAAAAGGTCGGGGGGCAGCTGGGGATGTGGCTCAGTGGTAAAGCACCCGTGCCTTAAATCCCAAGTACCAAAAGAAAAAGAAAAGAGAAAAGCTT
Organism: Marmota flaviventris; assembly: GCF_047511675.1. Lineage (NCBI taxonomy): Eukaryota > Metazoa > Chordata > Mammalia > Rodentia > Sciuridae > Marmota > Marmota flaviventris. The sequence continues at coordinate 8,462,576 of NC_092506.1, read as the reverse complement.
CTTAAGCTCCTGTTCTGCTTTCTTGCAGTACACAGATGAAGAAGGTGATGCTAACAGTATTTAAACACAATCACGGTGCCTACCAGTTCTTCCGAGAAGCACTACAGTAAGGAGCTGGGCCCTGACGTGGTCCTTCTGGGTGGTCAGAGGCACTGTCCCTGTGCGGCATTCCTGGTTCCAGCCCCCATTCACAGTCCATTGGGGCATGGGAGGTTGGCATTGGTAAGATAGTACGTCAGTGTCCTTTGACTTGGTCCCCTGCACATTGGTTCCAGGGGTCTCATCAGTGGCACTGTTGGAAAGTTCTCAGGCTAGGGAGGAAGGCATTCAGCTGCCTGCAGTCAGCTCTTTCTCCTGTCTACCTTGCAGATTTGAAATTGATGACTCTTCTCCCAGCATGTCTGGCTGCTGTGGGGAAGACTGCTCCTATGAGATCCTGAGCCGGAGAACCAAGTTTGGGGACAGCCAGCACTCCCACGCAGGTGGGCACTGTGGCGGCTGCTGTCACTGAACTCCCAGAGCCACTTACGTCAGAACCTGCTCTCCTAAGGCCTGTCTTCTCCCCTGGTCTCACGTCACTTGCCAGGTGCCCTAAGAGCTGTGGTCTCCTCAACCCTGTATGTACCAGGTGGCACCCTAAGAGCACAGAACCCTGGGGAGGAGTGGTCCACGCTGCCCCGTCTCCTCTCTCTTGGAAGAGCAGAGTGCCAGGAGGGAATGGAGGGAGAGGGTGCTACAGGAAGACCACTGCGGGCCGGCAGGAAGCTCCTCTCTTGTGGCTGCCTCCTCACTCCACTCAGAAGGTTCCCCTACTTCCCCACAGTTGGATTCCTGATGGACCTTCCCCTTCCCTGGACAAATGGAATGTTTTATCCACTCTTGTGAAAGTTTTAAGAGTCCTGGTCTGGGGTCTGCTGGGCCCCAAAGAGGACTGGACTTTGTATGATCCAAGTGCAAAGCAAGAGAGAGAGACCCTGGTTCAGAGAGACCCTGGCTCCCTTACTCCTCGATCTCATGGATGGCGCTTGCGTGGAGACTGCATAGGCCTTCTACACCAAGATACAGGGAAGCTCTTTCTAGCCACATGCTTGTAGATCCACAGAGTGGAGTTGTCCAGGGACCGGCCAACCGGAAGGCTGCCTCTCTCCATTGCTGTCAGGGAGGGCGGACAGGACCAGCCAGGTGTCCTGGGGGCTGCCATGGGGATGCCTGCTTCTCTGGGCTCTCAGACTTTGCTGCATTCTAAGCTTGACCTCTTGATCTCATGGCGGTGACTTGAGCTTTTAATTCAAGAAGAAAGCCAGAGGCCCTGCCTGTTCCTCTCCACACTTTCTCCCCTGCCTCTTGCCTCCACCCCAGATACCTCTGTTCTTAGTCTCAAGGGGGGAGTAACATCAGGGAGCCTCTTGTCTTCCCCCAGAAGGATCCCTTGTTCCTGGTGTAGTTGATACTTTCCTCTCACCTGTTGGTGCTGATATCTCTCTGAAGGTGGGATGTCCCTCCCACCGCTGTCCTCCCTCTTCAGAGAGCCCCCAGCCAGCAGCAGGCCCCTCTGCCTGCACCCCCAGCCTCACCCCTCACTGTTTCAGTGAGGCACTGGTGCCACTGTCCTGGCCAAGCCAGGCCACAGCTCAGCTGCAGCAGGAATGCCCTTCAGTGGCCCAAACAGCTGCTCTGCTTTTCTCTCTCTGGTGTCATCCTGTGTCAGCAGGTTGGAGCAGTGGGAGGAGAAGGCCTTCCTCTTAGAGGTGTAGAGGATGTGGGCTCTGAACTTACACTCATCCTGATCTCTAGGCCTTTTTCCTCTTCCAGAAGAAAAACCAAATCTTTATCCAGGAAAAAGCACCTAACACCTCCCTTTTGACGTCCCAAGCTTTGCTTCAGGGAATGTCGTGAAGGTTCTAGCCTTTGTGCAGTTGTCTCCTGGGGGTCCGTCAGCCCCTCTGCTGCTGGAGTCTGCTCACTCCACCCTCTGCCCTTACTCAGGTGGTCTGTCCTGGCAGATCTCATTAGAGTGGTCCTTGCTTCTCACCCAGAGTCCTGCCTGCATAGCAGCCTGTGCTCATGAGGCCTCGCTTCCCAGCCTGGCCTCTGCTGAGAGCCTGGTGCTGCTCTCGACCCCACCAGCAGCGGGCCTGGCACTCCTGGGAGAGGGCCTCGCAGCTTTACACTGGATACGGCCACGGTCGCCTTGCCTGCTGGCTCCCTGGGGTTTTACCCCAGTGAGAGTTGAACTTTTTGGGTAGGGGTTGGCAAACTCCTAAGAATCACAAAACAACAAGAGCACGTTTAGGAAGAGTCTGATCCCTGTCTCAAAGTACAGAGTGCTAAATATTTATTGTCTTAGATCATGAATTTCTATACCTCCCACTCAAGGGGACCAAAAGGAACACCCAGTATAGACCCCATTTGAGGTGAGCTCAGTTTATGTTGTCTCTTTCCAGTCATTGGTAATGGGATGCTCAGGGCCATGCCCTGCTTCCCCCAACCTCTGCAGGCCATGTCCCAGAGGCGGCATCAGGAGGTTAGGCTGGGAGGTTAGGCACTGGCTGAGACTGCAGGTGTGGGTGTTGGGCCCTCATGTCTCAGATGGCAGTTTCCACCTCCCTTGGGTCTTGGTTTTGAGAAACAGCAGGCCTTTTTTTTTTTTTTTTTTGTTTGGGGCATGTTAAGATATATTTTTAAGTTTTTTTTTTTTTTTTTTTTTTTTTAAGTTGTATCTGCTCTATTTCAGGTTATTTGTTGGTGTCAGATATGTATGGTTCTTTTTAACCCTTTGTGGTTTTTTTAGAGAAAACTTGGAAGATAAACTTCTTGATATATATTTTTTTTCTTTAGCAACTTGTTATCACTGGAATCAAAGGGAAAAGTGATCTCTTTTTTGCATTGGTTGTATTTGTATGTCACAAATAAAAGACACTTTGTTCAGCTGCTGGGATGGCTTCCAGATGCTGGGGTGCCATGGGCAGCAAGCACTGGGCCTAAACCTTGGGAGGCACGTGGCTAGACTGGCCCCATGCCCCTTCCTGGGAAGGCGGGCTGGGTGTGTGGGGCAAACAGCCAGAGGTGGGAACAGAGACTAAATGTATGTGTTTGTGTCACTTCCCAGAAGTTCTGGATGTCCTACTGAGGGATGTCTACTCTATATCCTGGAGCAAATCCTAAGCCAAGCATTGTGACATTTGACATTTGCAGCCAAGCATAAGTTCCAGTGTCCATGTGTGGAATTTAATAGATAGTGTTTGTTTTCTCTCTTTTACTTTTTTGGGTTACTCAAATATTCTTGGTCTCTTAAAAAGATACCTCCTCTCTTCGCTGTCCTCCTGGGGGATAAAGGCTTAAAGGAAGGGTAACTGTCAGGACTGAAGGGCCAGAAAGTTATGAGCCAGGAGAGGATCAGCCTGTCTGCCCTGAGGGGCTTCTGCCAGTTCCTGGGCTGGGGCTTGCTAAGAGGGGAGTCAGGAAGTGGGCCATTGAGCTGGAGCTTAGATGCACTTCCTGTGGACAAAGGAAGGGCCAGCTTCACCTTACTCCTTGGTGATCTGCACATGTTAGGTGGAGAGGAAGGCCAGTGGAGCCCCTGATAACATGAAGTGTTTGGGGAAAGAGGAGTGGGGTTAATGGCTGTCAGTGGGTACCTGCTTTGTAGATTGTGACCTCTTTCCTGTGGGTGGGGGTGCACCCAGAGGATGGTTCCTGCTGGTGTCTGCCTTTGAGGTCCAAAGAAAGGTATTGTGACCCTTGGGAAGGGAGAGTGTTTTGCTGGTCTAATGATATAACTTGACAAAATTCTGCCCCTGGCCACACAGTTTCCTTTAAGGAAGTTCCTTTAAGGAAGTCTCAATCCCAAGCAGAAGTTTGTTTCCTCCCTTCCTCCCTCCCTCCCTCCCCCCCCCTCTTTTTTTTTTTTTTGAGTCAGGGTCTCACTTAAGTTGCCCAGTCTCACTAAACTGCCAAGGCTGGCCTTGAACTTGTGATCCTCATGCCTCAGCCTCCAAGTTGCAGGGATTGCAGACAGACACGTGCCACTTTGCCCAGCTCAGTTTTCTTTAAGTGTCCATCCTCTGTTGCACAGTAGAGCCAAAGCTGGAAGGCCGTGGCCAAGGGCCTCCTCCCGCCCACCTCCCGCACATTCTGTCCACCTCCTGCCCACCTCCTGCACATTCTGTCCTAGCCGTGGCCTCAGCCTTAACTGCTCCAGCTGCAATTCCAGCTTTTTCACTCAAGTAGTCCTAGCTGAACTGCCACACTGTTGGCAGGCAGAGAGAGCAAGGGTGCAAATTGTTAGTGGAACCTGTGCTGGCTTGAAAGGGACTAGATTTCCCCAGGTGGTTTCTGCTGCTAGGCCTTATTTTTTTTTTTTTTTTTTTTTTTTGGTACTGGGGATTGAACCCATGTGCACTTAACCCCTGAGCCACATCCCCAGCCCCCCACTTGCCTTTTTGTTTCTTTTTACCTAATTGTTAATGGACCTTTATTTAATTAATTATTTATATGTGGTGCTGAGACTCGAATCAGTACCTCACACATGCTTCAGTTCAAACTTAGGGGTGATTTTCGTTAGGTTCCTCCCTTCCATAGTATAGCAGTGGCAGGGATGCTGCCTGCTGCTGAGGATGAGGGTCTGGGGCAGGATGGTGTGCAGAGGAGGTCTTTGCAAGGGGAAGAAGTTGGCCCTGCTCAGGTGTCAGCTCCACCCTTGGTGCCTCTGCAGGGCTCTTTGGAATGCCTTCCCTGCATTTTTGTTTAATGTGCACAACCACCTTGTGCCATAGGTGGTGCTGTTACTCAAAGATAAGTGAAAAGTGACTTTTCTATATTTCCAAAAGGAAGTGACAGAGTCATGATTTGAACCCAGGGTAGGAATGTTATCCCCATCTGAAGAAACCTGAAGCCAGGAGCAGCAACTTGACTCCAAAGCCCCTTCCCTCCCCACTGCCTTCCCACAGGAGCCATCCCAGGAGGCCCTTTGTCTATGGTGCTGGGGGCCACGCCTGGGATCTGGCAGTGCCAGGGTGGGTGGTGATACCCTGGACATGTCTCTGCTGGAGTGGACAAGGGGGAACCTGTAAACCTGTGTTGGTACTTTGGGAGTTTCTGCTGTGTAGTCTTTACTTTCTTTTTTTTTTTTTTTGTACCAGGGATTGAACTCAGAGGCACATAACTACTGAGTTACTTCCTCAGCCTTTTATTTTGAGACAAGTCTTGCTAAGCTCCTTAGGTCCTTGCTAAGTTACTGAGGCTGCCTTTGAACATGTGATCCTCCTGCCTCAGCCTCCCAAGTCACTGGGAATACAGGCGTGTGCCACCGTGCCTGGCTGCTGTGGAGTATTGCATAAAAAGGAATATTTGCTATGAACCAATATCAGGGAAGACAGCTGCTCCTGCTGGGGCTGAGGTCACACCACAGGGCAGAGCTTAGTGTAGGCCAAACCAAAGTTGGAGGGATGGGCTTACAAGGACCTGGAGCTGGCTGCAGGGGCCCTGAGCAGTTGGGTTCATTTCTCCATCTTGGACTGTTGCTCCAGGATCTGCATCTTTGTGGTTCTGCTCTGGCACAAGAAGACACTATTACAGAGTGGGCATGAGGGGTGACCTAGACACTGGGCCCCTGTCTGGCCTCTCCCATCCTGCATCCCTTACCAGTGGTAACAAAGAAGTAGCAGCACTTCAGGTCTTCGTGAGATAGTGAGGTGTCCAGATGCTGGACTGAGGCAGTGCATAGCCCTTGTGGTGGGGCACCCTGTGAGTGGTGCTGTCCCCAAGCTGAGCACATGCCTGGTGTGTGGTTTCCACAGGGCCTTCAAACCTGGAAGTCAGGAGAGCACTCCTGGAATGATTCTGTGACCTCTACATTGGATTTGAGGGGTGGGAAAGGTGGGGTATGTGGATAGAGGGGCCTAGGGTCCAGAACTGGGGTGCTAAAGTACAAAACTTGAGGTCCCTCGGAGTCGGGCATTGAGATTGGGTCTCAGGGAACAGTGAGAAGGAATGGAGGATCTGAGGAGAGGTTAGGGGTCCAGAGGCAGAGAGCACTGAGGATTGGACTTGGGAGTCCAGGCTGAGGGCTTGAGGCAGCAGAGTCTGGATGTACCATCACTGCAGGGTAGGTGTATAGCTGGGGGCCAGAGCCATTGTCAAAGGTGAGTATGGTGACATTGTACGCATCACAGGTGGCTTCTGGTTGTGGACTTAAAAGAGTGGAAGGAGTTAACTACCTCTGGCTCCTGCAGATCCCCCAGCCCCCACCCTCCCAGTCCCAGGTGGCTGCCCTATAGTCTCCTGTGACTGCCAGACCCCTGGGGTGCCAGCGCAGACATCTGCAGGGGGAGCAGCACCCACCTGCTCCTGTGTAGATACCCTGTTGTTCCAACCCCAACAGCTGCACCTGGGCACACTGCTGGATGCCTGGTGCCTGGTGACAGCTGTGCCCCGGGAAAGAACAAACACCCCTCCAAGAACCTGCATTCCTCTGCCTGCTCCAGTTTCTCAAAGCAGCCTTGTTCTTCCAGTGAGGCCAGCCCCCCTTCCACTTTGTCCTGCTGAACCTAGCAGCCCCCCAGGATGGAAAGGGACATTCTCAAGGTCACCCAGAAAATCAATGTTAGACCTGAACCATCTCTATCTGGCTCCTCTTCCTCACCTTTGGGCACTGGGCACATCTGAGACTATACTGAGGTCTTCTGCTGCCACCCTACCCAGGGAGTCTGTTGTTCCCCCACAGGCATGTGGAGAGGCCTCAGCTGCCCTCAGTAAGAGCCTGAGGTTGAGCTCCCAGAGACCAGCCAGCTCTGTTTCTGCCCACCTCACCCTGCAGCCCTGTCTCTGGCTCGTCCCAGGAAGCTGTGCCTGGCACCACTCACATGCTGAGGAGAGTCTAAGCTGGCCGGGTGGTCAGGTTCTTACCAGCTCCAGGCTAGATGCTCTGGAAGGTGGCAGGGGAGGAAAGCATAGAGACTTCAGCTGTGGGCCTTATAGGACTGGCTGTGGCCTTTCCTCTACCCTTACAGACTTCGTATTTGGATATGGTCCTGGAAGCTATTGGATTTTTCATGAATAGAGAGTGAGGAATGGGGTAAGGGGCATCTAGTGTTCCTCCAGCCTGTGTTTAGCCTGCAGGCTGGAAGCCAGCTGAGATGGGGCACCTGGTGTCTTCTCAGTTCATGTAGTGGCCATCAGGGACTGGGAAGTCAGAGTGTGAAGCCGATGTGAGGGCTAGGGACCAGCTTCCCTGCCCATCCCCAAGTTTAGGATCTGTTCCTAGTGTACCCTTCAAGTGCCCTTGGATCAGAGATGGGATCCTGAAACCTTTAGGTCTCACCCTTGGCAGAGAGAGACTCCTGGCAGTCTGTGTGTCAGGGGCAGTTCCAGGGTGTGGGTGGCATTCCCGTTCTTGCAGGTAGCACAGCAACTGCCCTGTATGTTAGAAGGAATCTGTCTTGTGGAAGCCTGTCTCACCCTGTTGAGCAAACCTCCTTCATTGGACCATCGTGGACCACACCATCTATGTTTTATTACTGAGGCTGGCTTTGAACTTGCAATCCTCCTGCCTCAGCCTCCCAAGTTGCTGGATTTATAGGTGGCACCACTGCCCTGGATTTGTTGCTGTCTTGTCAAAGGACTGTCCTGTCCATGGTTTGAGTGAAGGTGGAATGCTGGGTGACAGAGAGGGAGCAGAAACATTGGTATTAGTTCAATAGACAGATCTAGGTGCAATCCCTAGTAGCTTCTCTTGCCTCCTTTCTGATGGGGGCTTTGAAAATAGCCTTATCACAGGGACCAAAGGAAAACTCTGGGAAAGAAGACATTCCTCTTTTCCCAAAAATACAGTTCTCCAAGGAGCCCTTCCTAAAGTGTTTCTAGGCCCCTTGTCTAGCTGTGCTCTCATCTGGGAGTCATTCCTGTGTTTCACAGTGCCAGGCAAGCCTAGGAAACAGTAGGAGAGTCCTTGCCCCTTCCTTTCCTCAGTGGGGCTCTTGCTTCTAGGGGTGGGAGAGGGGACTTTAGAAGCATCTGTCTAGGGGGCTTTTCCCCAGGGCCCCAGGCAAGGTAAGTGCAGGGGTAGGTAGCTGAGGGTGGGCCTGCTGGACATTAAAAATATTTTAAAGATGGAGTAGATTAGGTAGGGGAAGGATGAAGAGGGGCCCAGCTTGGAGCCTGGGAACACATCCCTCTAGAGATAATTTAGGCACCGTTTACCTTCCAGGGCACCTCAGGTCCATTGCCTGGGGTTGAGGGACTGAGGTTTCTTTCAGAACTGTTTTCCAGTCTCTAGCCAGCTCATCCCCACCCCTTTCAGCAGCCTTTAATGCTATTGACATTGATGTCAAAACTGGAACTTTTGGAAACTCGCTCTTTGCAGCAGCTTGTGGGGTGGTTAAAAGAATGGGTTTTGGAGCAGACAACCCTGTCCTAGAATTCTGGCTCAGCAGTCTTGTAGCCACATCATCTTGTGTAGGTCACCCAGCTCTCCAGGACTGTTTCCTTGTTTGTAAAAAAATTGAAACAGCTTCTTTGTGACACTGTTGTGAAGTTGGAATGAGAGTAGTTAAGCCTGGCTCCACGTCCCCTTTCCTGCTTTGCTTCTACCTATTTGAATACCTTTCAGTCTCCTGAGGTTCACGAACACTGTCCAAATGTCTGATCTGTGCCAGCTCAGTAGGAGACAGGTGGGGGACTTCAGCTATGGGCCCTATAGGACTGGCTTGGATCAGAGATGGGATCCTGAAACCTTTAGGTCTCACCCTTGGCAGAGAGAGACTCCTGGCAGTCTGTGTGTCGGGGGCAGCTCCAGGGTGTGGGTGGCATTCCCGTTCTTGCAGGTAGCACAGCAACTGCCCAGTATATTAGAAGAGAAGGAATCTGCCTTGTGGAAGCCTATGTTGAGATGGAGACCCATCCTGTGGCCAGTGCTATCACATCTGCTGCGGGTGCAGAGAAGGCTCAGGCCTGGGATGGCCTGTGGCAGGACCACCTCAAATCACTTCCTAAAATATCATAGTTATATTTTCACCACAGTGCTTACATATTTTCTCTTTAAGTGCTTGTTTATTGTCTGTCTCTGTCGTCCAGAATGTCAGTTCTTCCATGAGACCTTGTCCACCTTGTTCACTACTGGTGCCTAGAACACTTCCTGGCACACTTGGGGCTAATGAAAATTTGTTGAATGAAGTAAGTTTATCATTAAGAGAAGGCCAGAGAATAGGAGTTTTAAAATGTTCTAGGTAGAGCATAAAATGCAAAGAGGCAAAAGGCTTGGAGTGGTGGAGGGGAAACCCCCAAACAAAGAATACTGGGGGATGAGGCTGGAGAGTGACATCCAGGAATTAGGACTTGTTTAGAAAGCAATGGGGAGCCACTGAAAGTGTATCGGTTTTTCAGATGTAAGTTTGGAAAACAAGGAAAGGAGGAAGGAAGAGTAAAAGGAAGGAAATGAGGGAAAGAGGAAGGGGGATAGAGATGAATAGAGAAAAGATGGGAGGGAAGAAGGAACGGAAATTGGGCGCCAGTGCATGGAGACTGAAACTGAGTGGGTAAATGAATAAGTGAATTCAGTTACGAAGCTCGAGTTAGCAGTTCAGGCCAAAATTATGAAGGCATGGCGGACAGGAGAAGAGAGTGGAGAGATTTAGAAGAATGAATGGAGGGAGGAGTCAAGAGTGCAGCATAGACTTCTCGCTTAAGTGATTGGGTAGCCCAAGATGTCACAGGGATAGCCCTCTCGGAGTGGGGGAATAACCAAAAGAACGCCCCTCTGCTCCGCCCATCGGCGGTAGGGCGTCATCGATTGGCTATTTCGAGGAACGCGCCAAAAACTGCCAGGGACTGTAGGGAGGTGTAACCTCGCGTCACTTCCGAGATACTTCCGGGTCACCGTTTCCGGACCTTTTCAGTTCCGGAACTTCCTGTTGGCGCAGCCATTTTGACTTCCTGACCTTGGGCTCCTGCTGCAGATTGTCTGTGGTCTCATCCGTGTGATCATGTCTGTCTTGACGCCGCTGTTGCTGAGGGGCCTGACAGGCCCGGCCCGGCGGCTCCTCGTGCCGCGCGCCCAGGTCCATTCCAAGCCGCCGCGGGAGCAGCTCGGGACCATGGTGAGGAGAGGGCTGGGAAGGGCTCAGGAGGCGCCGCGGGCCCCGCTGTGGGTTCGGGGCCTGCCGGTTCCGGCGCGCGGGACCCCGGGCGGCCCTGAGAGTGTCCTGCACCTCGCAGCCCGCAGCGTAGCAAGAAGCTGCTGTGCTGGTTGGGCCTGTCTGAAGGGCGCAAACGCGGGGACACTGCCCGGGTGCTCATCAGCATGGAGTCTTTCCCAAAGCCCTAGGATCTTTGGTCCGACCCTGTTAGTCCCAGCCCTGTCGCTCACTCGTTGTGCAGCTTCGAGCAAACTTCCTTAGCCCTTTCAGCCTGTTTACTATGCATTCGTTCAGGAGGACTGTCAGCGTTATGGCTGTTTCCGCCATTAAATATTAATTGCTGGGGAGGGAGGCAAGCAGGTCTTTGGGTTTCCAGAAACGTAGGATCGTTTAACTCTCGATGACAACTTCCACCTGTTTGGAGCTTTTGTACATCTGCTATAGTAGCAGAACTTGGACCTGGATTTAAGTCTTCAGAACCCAGGTTTGTGGACCTTGGGTTAGGAAAAACAGAGAGCACTGCACCTCAGAAAATAATGATAATCAAGGCATGCGTTTAGCCCTAGCTACTGGAGAAGCTGAAGCAGGAGGGTTGATTAACTGGGCAATGTAGTGAAATCCTGCTCAAAAAAGGAAAAAAAAACTTGACTGGGGGTGTAACTCAGTGGTAGAGGATGTGTTTTGCATGGTGAGGCCCTTGGGTTGATTTCTAGCACCCCAGAAACAAAAATAGTGATAATCACTGGGACTGTCATTTGTTGAGTGCCTGCTGTGTGCTAGGCACCCTAAAACTCCTGTACTGGTTTCATTCATGCTTTCTAGTGACCCTGAAAAGAATAGATGATTGTCTCCATTTCTTGATTGAGGAACCAGAAACATAGGAGCAGGGTGTTGACTTGTCAGAAGTCACACTTTAAGTGGCAAGGAAGGGATTTGAATTCAAGACTGACTTCAAATTATTCTGATCTTAACTGCTATGGAGAAGATGGTAGTAGCTGTATCTGGTGTAGTAGCATATTACAGTATGCCTATAACCTCAGCTACTCTGGAGGCTGGGTCAGGAGGATCACCCATTTCAAGTTTGAGGCCAGCCTCTACAATTTAGCAAGATCCTGTCTAAAAAATAAAGAAGACTGGGGATGTAGCTCAGTGCAGGGTACTTGCCTACTTGCCTAGCATGTACACACCCCAGAGTTTGATCCCTAGCATTGGAGACAAAAAGATAAGTCACTTATCCCTAATCTCAGAGACCCTGACAGGTCTTTGGGTTTATAGAAATGTAGTATCCTACAGTCCTAGAGAGGTGGATTTTTTTTTTTTTTTTCCCTTGCTCACAATACTGGGGATTTAACCCATGGGCTCCCTACCACTGAGATACATCACCAGCGCCCCCCACCCCTCTTTTTTTTTTTTTTTTTAAGACATGGCCTCCAACTTGTGACCCTCCTGCTCAGCTTCCCTAGTAGCTGGGATCACAGATGTGCATCACCATCCCAGGTTAAGGGAGTAAAGGGAGGGTTTTTGGCGGGGGGAGGCTACTGGGGATTGAACTCAGGGACACTCAACCCCCGAGCCACATCTCCAGCCCTATTTTGTATTTTATTTAGAGACAGGGTCTCACTGAGTTGCTTAGCACCTTGCTTTTGCCAGAGCCAGCATTGAACTCTCGATCCTCCTGCCTCAGCCTCCCAAGCCGCTGGAAGGGAGGAGTTTTAAGACAAGGAAGGTGCAGTTGTAGAATTAACCAAGTTTCCAGGTCTTGACAGACCAACTTGAAAACAGGTTTAAATCCTCATGTTTGTCCCCCTCTGACTTATCATTGGGTGATAGATACTCCCTGGGTTCTAACACAGGCTGCTGCTCTTTCCAGTCCTTTGTCCCCATAGCTGTAATTGACTCCTTATATGAAGGCTTAGAGTAGCTTGGGTCTGTGACGTCCTCTTTCCTGAGGCATGGGTTCCCTCCCTTCCTGATTAACCCAGAGCCCTACTGTGCTAAGCACCTGCTCTACCATGTGGGAAGGTTGGATCTCCTACCTGCCTCTGAGTCTTGGCTCCCTGAGGAGGCTGGCCACTGACAGCACTGCTGGGACTTCAGAGTGCCTGGGGGGATCTTTACCCTTGGGGTCCTTCTTTTCTTGTGCTCTGTGTAGGATATCACCATTGGGCTCACCTCCTGCTTCCTGTGTTTCCTCCTGCCGGCCGGCTGGGTCCTGTCACACCTGGAGAGCTACAAGAAGCGGGAGTGAAGGGGTCTGTTCTCTCCCTCGCCCTGTGACCTGACCACCCCTGCCAGCCCATCCTGACCATGTCTGCATTCCTGGCTGGCTTCTCCTGGATCATGTCGTTCAATTCCAGTCACCTCTTCTGTAATCATGATTTCTCAGTGTTTCCATGGTGACATCTGGGACCACTATATTGGCCCTGCCTGGTGGGGTTCCCCTTGTAACAATAAAATCTATTTAAACCTTGCTTCAGAAACTCATAGTGCCTTCTGCTTGGGCTCCTGCCTCCACTCTTGAGCTGAAGATGGTGCTGGGTGGGCACGGAGAGCAGTGCCTGGCTGGCCACAGGTTCGGCACAGCTGACTGCCCCATGGTAACTTGTGTGTGCTTTGACCTAACTCCTTGTGTGCTTCTCTGCATTTATTTATGTATTTATCTATCTAACTACCTATCTATTTGATTATTAATTAGATAATTACTGGATATTGGGCCCAGGAGTGCTTCACCACTAAGCTACATCCCACCCTTATTTTTATTTTTAAGATAGTTTCTCTTTAAGTTGCCCAGCTGCCTTAGCTGCCCACAAAACAGGGGTTACAGGCAGGCACCACCACTGGAGCGATTCCTGCATTTAAGTTCTGCCTTCTTGTGAAAACAGTGTTATCATTGAGAGGTTCTTTTTTAAATTTTTAATGTATTTTTTTAGTTATAGGTGGACACAGTATCTTTATTTTATATTTATATGGTGCTGAGGATCGAACCCAGTGCCTCACGCATTCCAGGTGAGCACTCTACCTCTGAGCCACAATCCCAGCCCGAGTGGTCCTTCTTGCTCATCCCCACCACCTCCCTTCGCTGTGTTAAACCCAGTGGCTGCCTGTGTGTGTCTGTCCCTTTGGGCTGCTTTGCAGCTGGAAACTTTAGGGGACCGACCTTCCCTGTTCTCTTTCAGTAGTCCATTTCTTTTTTTGCGGGTGGTGGGTGTACTGGAGATTGAACTCAGGGACACTCGACCACTGAGCCACATCCCTGGCCCTGTTTTGTACTTTATTTAGAGACCGTCTCACTGAGTTGCTTAGCACCTTGCTTTTGCTCTGGTTGGCTTTGAACTCATCATCCTCCTGCCTCAGCCTCCCGAGCTGCTGGGATTACAGGTGTGTGCCACCATGCCCCGCTTAGTGGTTCATTTCTTAGGTGCTTATTGCCCTTTCTTGGTGGAGGGTGAGGCATTTGGCAGGTTTTGTTTTGTTTTGTTTTTGCAGTGCTGGGGATGGAACCCAGGGCCTCACCCATGCAGGCATGCTCTCCACTGAGCTACATCCCCAGCCCTTATGTTTTTTTATGTCAACTCAGGGCCCTTTTCCTTTTAGCACTCTAAATGCTTATTGACTAGCCTTCCTTGTTGACTCTGCTGATTTCTGTTTCTCTATCCCTGACCTGCAGAATTTGCTGCTCCTCAGTGATTCTTTCCTGTGGTGTCTGGGGGTTCCTTAGCAGGGATGGTGCTTGTGAAATGCTGCATGCTGCACTGGATTTTTTTTTTTTAGTTGATAGACCTTTATTTTATTTATACATGGTGTTGAGAATCAAACCCAATGCCTCACATATGCCAGGCAAGGGTGCTACTGCTGAGCCCCAGCCCCAGAATTTTTTTTGGCAGGTGGGTACTGGGGTTAAACTCAGGGACACTCGACCACTGAACTACATCCCCAGCCCTATTTTGCATTCTATTTAAAAACAGGGTCTCACTGAGTTGCTTAGCACCTCTTGCTGAGGCTGGCTTTGAACCCACAATCCTCCTGCTTAAGCTTCTTCAGCCACTGGGATTCAGGTTGCTACCACACCCAGCTGCCTAGGAGTCTTGACTGCCAGTGTCCGGAAGGAACAGGACCTCTGCCAGGCATGGAGGACCACATGGCTTTACCTCTCCTTTGCAGCTTCTCTGCAGGGGTAATTTAGTTGATTTCTGAACAAATGCAGGTTTAGTATTTATTCCCTGTGGAGCGGGGGCTGCAGGACTCCTGGCACTGGAAGTGAGAGCTGATGATCCCTTTGCTCTAGGCCCTGTGTGTCAGAAATTCTCATCTTCCCAGTGCCACTTCTGCAGGGCTCTTGTTTTCTGGTTTATGTCAACGAAGCTGCAGGTGAGCCTGCTCTACCACCCTTTTCTGTCCCTGTCCTTTCCATGTGGTGTCCAGGAGTGGCTGTGGGACACAGGGCATAGGTACTATAACAAGTTCAGCTCTGGCCTGTTTCTGCTTCCCTGAGGGTAGGAAGGTGCTCCCTGCCTCCTGGATATCTATTTCCTTCCACACAAACAGGCCTGAGGCCGAAGGGCAGGGCTTGGAGAGCCATGGAGTAGTTAGTTACCCAGGAATGCTGGGTCAGGGGCTAGGGGGGCCAGGTTGGAATATTGGCCAGGGGAGGGGGAACCCTCAGCTTGGATCTAAAGGGCTGCCTTGAGCCAGGCTGGAGTGCTGAGCTAGGGCCTCCCACCTGCCACCTACAGGTCTCTTAATGTCACTGTCCCTGGGTAGAGTGGCCTTCTAGCTGTTTCCTTCCACACACCATGTGTCACATTGGAAGTCTTTCCTATTCACAGTAGCTCCTGGTAGGGTGGTAGCTGAGTGCCCACTGGCAGCTCCCTGACTTCCTAGGGGAGGTGCCCAGCCCCCAGTGTAGGGGAGCTGAAGGGCCATTCTGACCAAGCCTCCACTTGAGGAGAGGACTGCATGCTACCTGGCTTTAGGTTGGCCCAGGGTTGCTTTCCTCCAGCTGTGGCCAGATTATGCATTGGTCTCAGAGCCACAGGACACCACACACCAAGGAAGGGGCAAAAGAAGAGAGCCATCCTGAGTTTCTATGGTAACGCCACTACACTGCTAACGATCTGACTTAGGTGTCTCCTGCTTTTGTGTCCCTGGAACTCAAAAGGAGTAAGAACCAGATGCTGTGGTACATACCTGTAATCCCAGCGATTTGTGAGACTGAGTCAAGAGGATCCCACGTTTGGGCCAGCTTCGGCAACTTGATAAGACCCTGCCTCAAACAATAAAGACCTGGGGGTACAGCTCAGTGGTAGGTCATCCCTGGGTTCAATCACTAGTACCCAAAAAGGAAAGAGGAGGAAGGTGGGTTATAGTTCCCTTGGTGGAACTATAACAGGGAGGACTCCATCCTAGGGGAACTCCTCCCACCCAAACTTCTGTGTCCTTTTTATTTTTGTAGTTGTAGATGGACAGCATGCCTTTATTTATTTTAAAGTGATGCTGAGGATCGAACCCAGTGCCTCACATGTGCTAGGCCAGTGCTCTGCCCCAGAGCCCCAGGCCCCCAAAGTTCTGTGTCTTGAGTCACTGCTCACTGTGGGAAGCCAGTGGCTGTAGACAGGCCCTTCAGGCCCTGGTCTGGAAGGCCCATGGTGAGCCTGTGTTCTCCCCTGGGCCAGCTCTACCAGCATATGTGGGCCTGGGGGTGAATGATGATAGGTTTGAGGACAAGATGGAGGATTTAGAGATCAGGTGACCTACTGTGCTTTAACCCTGTCCTCATTGGTCTTCTGTGGCCACCAGGCTGGAAATCTAGTCACTTTTCATTGATCTCTTATCCCCAACCGAAACAGGGGCCCCAGAGGAATACCTTATGGGGAAAGCAAGGCTTCATACTCTGAGTGGCATTTTGTGTCCCTGTCTGGATGTTTGCCTGGTGTGCACACTGTGGGAGGGAGACTGTGGTCACCATATAGTTGTCATGTCTGCAATCAGGGGCTGGGAGATGGGAGACTCAGGTGTGAGGCCTGGCACAGCCATTTACAGATAGATGACCTTGGACCTGTCATCTAGTCTCTCTGACCTTTAGTTTTCAGGACTGCAAAGTGAAGATGTGGCAGACAGAATAATGTCCCAGCTCTACTTCCTGGAATTGGTGAATAGGTTATCTTACATGGCAAATGTGATTTTGCTGCCAGCCTTAGTGGCCCACTCTTGTGATCCCAGGGACTCAGGAAGCTGAGGCAGGAGGATTGCAAGTTTGAGACTGGCTTTAGTAATTAAGTGAAGGCCTAAGCAACTTGGTGAGACCCTGTCTCAAAATAAAAATAAAAGGGGCTGGGGATGTAGTTCAGTAGTAAAGCGCCTTCAGGTTCACTCCCCAGTACAAAAAAGAAAAAAACAAAAGTGATTTTGGAGATGTGATTAAGGTTAAGGACCTTGATGGAGATTAACCCTGGATCACCTGAGTGGGCTCAAGGTGATCACCAGTCCTGACCTGCAAAAGATCCTGCCTGACCTTACTGGTTGGAGAATGAAGGAAGTGGCCTCTAAGAACTGGGAACAGCCCTCAGTTTACAGCCAGCAAGACTATGGGGACCTCAGTCCTACAGCTCCGAGGAACTGAATTCTGCCAACCTGTGGGTGTAAGTAGTAGATTCTTCTTTAGAGGTTCTAGACAGAACAGCTTCCCTGCCTCTTGATTTGAGTTTGGTGAAATTTAGACTTCTGATTACCAGAACTGTAAGATAATAAACTTGTGTCATTGTAAGCCACTGAGTTTGTGGTGATTTCTTACGGCAACGATGAGGAAAGTGATAAATCTGCCCTCTGAAGGATCTGGGCTGATTACCTTCAGTGATAGAAAATGAACTGAATGCTATGCATTCACAGGAAGATGAGTGACCCAAGAAGAATGTGAGGGTTTGAGTTGGGATTGGGAAGCTCTCCCTGTCACCTCTGCCCCTTGGCTTGCTTTCTGCCTCAGGTGACCTACATTCCACTCAGCTGCCGCACCTCAAACACAAACCCTGCTCAGCCCCATCATCTTGGCTACTGCAGTGATGACAGTCTCCCTAGACCATGATTTTAGGACCAGCTGTCTGTGGGCCACTGTAGGCCCACCAGTGGCCATTCATGACCCTGTGGGGACCTGACTTCCAAGTCCCCTGGGGAAAGACTGCCCGTCCTTTGTCTTTGGTCAAGGTTCTTGGTTGTCTGTGGCTTCCTGTGAGGACTGTGGCTATCAAGGATGCACATGGCATCCCTACCTTGGTCTACTCAGCATGGCCCCTGTCCTGTAAGGTGGAAGGGGGTTGGGTGTCTCTGAATGAGCTGTTCTGTACACTTTCTCTGTGGCTGAGGTTTCATAGTTCTTGGGTCCCAATGTGGGGCCTCCTCTCCCTGCATCTAACAGAATCCTGCGGACATGGATGTGGGGCTCATGGACTAATTCCAACCAGCAGCCTGATCGGCCGTGGCCTTGCACTGCGTATTTGGTTATAGGCCTTTGGCAGTCAGGGCCCATGGCACATGACCATTTGTGGTGGCATATTGGGAAGCAGAGACAAACGTCTGGGTCTTTTGCCAGGGACTCCTGGTATATCTGCAGGTGGGTTTAAGATGCTTCAGGATAAAGGGTCAAAATCCCAAAGTGGTGAAATTAACGGGACAGGGGCTGGGGATGTGGCTCAAGCGGTAGCGTGCTCGCCTGGCATGCGTGCAGCCTGGGTTTGATCCTCAGCACCACATACAAAACAAAGATGTTGTGTCCGCCGATAACTAAGAAAAATAAATAAATATTAAAATTCTCTCTCTTTTAAAAAAAAAAAAGAAATTAACGGGACAGATGGAATAGGGATAAGGGATCAGTTATTAACCACCAAATCAATGGGCATTGAAAAACCAGGTGTTGAAGCTGAGGATATGGCTTAGTGGTAGCGTGCTCACCCAGCATGCATGAGGCACTTGGTTTGATCCTCAGCACTACATAAAAATAAAGATGTGTCCATCTAAAAAACTAAAAATCAAGTATTAGAAAGAAAGAAAGAAAAAGCCAGGTGTTGCCAGGTGTGGTGGCTCACAACTGTAATCCCAGCAGCTCAGGAGGCTGAGGCAGGAAGATCGTGAGTTCAAAGCCAGCCTCAGCAATTTAGCAAGGCACTAAGCAACTCAGTGAGACCCTGTCTCTAAATTAAATACAAAAAAAGGGCTGGAGATGTGGCTCAGTGGTTGAGTGCCCCTGAGTTCAATCCCTGGTACCAAAAAAAAAAAAAAAAAAAAAGCCAGGTTCTGTGGCTGGGCCTGTGAGCCCAGCTAGTTGGGAGGCTGAGGCAGGAAGATTGAAAGTTTGAGGCCAGTCTGGGTAACACAGTGAGACCCTGCCAAGAAAGGAATAAAATAAAACAGAACAAATAACAGCTGGATAAAAATTGACCTGGAGGGGCTGAGGTTATGGCTCAGTGGTAGAGCGCTTGCCTAGCATGTGTGAGGCACTGGATTTGATTCTCAGCACCACATATAAATTAATAAATAAACAAAGGTCTATCAACAATTTTTTTTTTTTTAAATTGACTTCCTGGAGCTGGATTAAGAGTCAAAGCTTCCCTTTGGCCATATCTTTTCCATTCTATCTGACAAAATGGGGAGGGTTGAACACTAGAAGTAAGAGAGCACCCACAATTTGCAGCCACTGTGCACCCTGAGGGTGCAGGTCTATTCTTGAAAGCCCATGGCATTTATTTGGTATTGGCAGCCGGGGCTTAACCAGCACTGAACCATACAGGGAGAGCAGATGTTCCCTGTCCTGATTGTTAGGCCTCCCCTCACCATGGGCTGCCTAGTCCAGGAAAGGGAGGCTGGTTTCAAGATTTTTACAAAGTTCGCCTGCTGTGTTGGTGTATACCTATAATTCCAGCTACTTGGAGGATTCCAAGGTCAAGGCCAGCTTAGCGAGACTCTGTGTCAGAATAAAAATTTAAAAAGGCCTGGGTATGTAGCTCAGTGATAGAGCACTTGCCTAGCATATGCAAGACCCTTGGTTCAATCTCCAGTAACACACACACACACCCACAATTGAATAGAAATCAGGTCTTTGTCATAGGCTGTCTTTGCCCATCACTTACTAATACACATTCTGTCCTACTCGCAGATCTCATTAGCAGTTATGGATTTCATTGTTAATTGGGGGGAAGGAATGAACAGTTGATAGTTACAGGGTCCAAATTTGGTGGACCTTTTGTTTTCTCAAGTTTGGAAGCAACCCAAAGACCCAATGACTCAATAAATGGTCATTTGTAATGGTGCTGGGCTACAGATTTGGTGTTTGTAGTTATTGCTGTGAAAAAGCCAATGTTGGACTGTGTGGGAAACCCAGGCAGCAGCTGCACCTGCTCCAGTGCTGGCAGTAACTAATGATAACATTCGGGCCTATTCCATGCCTGTCCTTTCATGAACCAAGGGATCTGATGTGGCTCAGGCATAGCTTTCTTGAGAGCTAAAGGACCACTGCCATAAAAAGGGCCCTCCACAGTGAAGATGGGAATCACAGCTCCAGACCAACCTCTTTTTTTAAAAAAAAAATTTATTTGGTTTTCAATGGACCTTTATTTATTTATTTTTGTTTATATGCAGTGTTGAGACTCAAACCCAGTGCTAGGCAAGCGCTTTACCACTGAGCCACAACTCCAGCCCCCACTGACTAATCTCTTAACAGCATCATTGGAATCCATGACTTTGCATTTAAATTATAATTTAATGGTAATTTTTAAAAATTTTGAAATAGTTCACAGGCAATTTTAAGAAAATGTGCAAAAGGATCCTGTGTACTGTTTACCCGGTTCTCCCCCACTGGTAGGTAACATTAGAAAACTATGATAAAGCACACCCCTTGACACAAAGTATGGAGTATTTCCATCTCCACAGGTTCCTTTCCCTTTTGCAGATACATGCATTCCTCCATACCCCCTTGCAACTATTGTTTTCCTTTTCTATTAGGTCCTTGGTTTGTTTTATTTATAATTATTTTGCATTGCTAGGAAAGTGCTCCACCATTAAGCCACATCCCCAGTCTAACTTCTTGCTTTCACTTATTTTTTGCAATACTGGGAATTGAACCCAGGGGGCCCTCTACTACCGAACTGTATTCCCAGCCCTTTTTTAATTTTGAGACAGGACCTGGTTAAGTTGCTGAGGCTGGCCTCAAACTTGTGATCCTCCTGCTTCAGCATCCCAAATAACTGGAATTACAGGCATGCGCCCCGAGGCTGGAATAACTTCTTGCTTTTAAAATGACCCTGCTTTCTCCCAACCAGGACACGAAGATCAAAGTTAGGTTCCAGGCTTTTGCCTTGACACCAAAGGAGATGTTCTCTCTGTCGGAAGCAGGTCACCATGGCCGACTAAAGTACAGGCTCGGTGGGGAGGGGCAAGGTGCCACGAGGCCGGGGCCGAGGGGCGTCACGATGTTGGCACCACTTCCTGTCTCCTCGTGGGATGCTCCGCACTGCAGCTACAATCGCAGAATCCCACAGCAGGAATGTTGCTTTCGGTGATTTTAATTTCATTGTCCTACTTATCTCAACTCAATCCGAGTTTCGAACTCCAGAAACAGAAAACAGAGTTGGCTCCAGAAAGCTCTTATCACCCCTGGGACCTTTAGGAAGCTGGGAATTTGGAACCAAGCAAGTGTGCAGGGTGGAGGCGCGGGCCGGGCGGACCCGACTCTCACAGGGACCTCGGCCCGCACGCCTGAAGCCGCCAGAGCCCTGGACGCCATCGGTTGACAACCGCGGCGAGGAGCTCGTTGCTAGGGGCGTTGCCGAGGAGGGGCCACGAGGAGGGGCCCACTTCCGGGGGGAGGACAACTGGTAACCCGGAAGCGGTCGGCAGTGCGGCGCTGTTTAAAGATGGCGGCGGAGGAACCTCAGCAGCAGAAGCAGGAGCCGCTGGGCAGCGACTCCGAAGGTACACACCGAGGGAGGGATGTCCATCACGGGCTAGCCGGGGGCGAGGCCCTGCCGACTGTTCTCAAGGAGGTCGAGGAAGCAAGGCGGCCGGGGGCGAAGCGCGCGGACGGCCCTTTCCTCCGCCTCCGCTGCCTCCCCTCCCCCTCACAATGGAAGGAGCCGACGCCGCGACCCCCGGCCGGGCGGGGCCGACCGAGGCCGGCGGCTGTTTTCCCTCGCGCACGCTTGGGGCGGGGCCTGCGCCGTCCCGCCCTCCGCCCAGCCCCTCGGCTCCCGGCACCGACTCCTGGGCCCGAGCCTCTGGGCCCCGAGCCTCTATGCCCGGGTCTTCGCAGTTGGCTCGAGGCCTAGGTCGGGGCCGAGCCTTCCGTCCTCTCTAGAGCAGCCCGCGTCTGGAGGCGCGTAGTGACGCGGGGCTGCAGACCACGAAGGACCAGGCTGGCCGTGCAGGCTGGCGCGGGGCTGCGGGTGTCTGCCCCTGGGGCTTCGGGCAGCTTTCTCCCTAGAGCCCCCTCTTCTGGCCTTTCGGACTTCTTCTGCCTGCGTAGGCATTGTTTTCTTAGACCCTGGAGGATTTAGGGCTTTCCAAAAACAGCCACACCCTCTCCTTTTCTACCCAGAAGTTGGGCCCCTGTGGCCGAGTAGGTCACAAGGGTGTGTGAGGGACAGCTCTGCTCTGGGGCATGGGCCTGGCCCAGCTAAGAACCTGGGATGAGCTGGTCCAAAAGGATTGACCTTAAATGTCATTCAGCGCATACTCAAACCCCACTCCACCTGCACACTTGAGGAACTGAGAACTGGCAAACCCAGGCCCCCAGAAGGGCTTTGTTCAGGATCACCTATAGTCACATATATGTATAGATCACATAAGGCAGAGTCAAAACTAGAATTTGGGTCTCCTTGCCCTTTCCCAATGGCTACTTAGAGTGGGGTCCCCATAATGGACCTGTTCAACCCTTGGATGACTCCACAGCACTCTTAGGTACCACCTGCTATGGTGAATACCATAATATTATATTTGGAGGAAGGTGATAGTGTTAGCCCTATTTCACAGGTGAGTAAAGGGCTCAGTAGTGAACTGGTAGAGGAGAAATGTTGTGAACAGCTTAGACTAGAATCATAAATATGGATTTGACCACAGCTTTTTACTATTGGGCAGATTATTCACCTTTGCACAGTTGTTTTGTTATTTGTAAAATGGGCACCCTTAAGGATACCTAGGCTAGCAGGAAGAAGAAGAGTGTGATAGGTAAAGAGCAGGCTCACAGAAAGCTCCCATCTAGCTCAGGACTCCACCTCCTCATCTTACTTTCCCCAAGAGGCCTCTCCACGCCAGAGCACTCCCGGTCTGCTGGGAAGTGATGTTAGAAAGCAGGGAGGAAGCTGGTGTCATCAGGAAGAGTGAATCTTGTGGGGAATGATTACTTTTCTCCCTTATTTTTTAATTCTAATTCTTTGGCAGTGCTGGGGATTGGATCCAGAACCTCACACATGCTAGGCAAATGCAAGCTCTATGCTCCCATCTTTTTTTTTTTTTGAGATAGGGTCTCATTATTTTGGCCAGGGTGGTCTCAAATTCCTGGGCTCAAGTGATCCTCCTGCTTCAGCCTCCCCAGTAGCTCGAACCAAAGGTGTGTCCTATCATGCCTAGCTATCCTCTCAATTTAAAGATGAGGAAATGAAAGCCCAGAAGGGGAAGGACATTGCCAAGATTACACAGTGGGGTGGAGCAGGGTGTAAGACACTTGCTTCCAGATTTTAAACCTGCTTCTCTGCTCCTGGGCTGTGCTTGTTCCTGGCCCAGCAACCTGCAGCGGAGATGCCAGGACCTATAGTAATCCCCTTTTTTTTTTTCCCCCCTTTTCTAGGCGTTAACTGTCTGGCCTATGATGAAGCCATCATGGCGCAACAGGACCGAATTCAGCAAGAGGTGAGGGGCTAACGAGGATGGGAGGGAGTGGCTGGTGACCCCATCATGTGGATGAATAGACTAGGCCTGAGTCTGTTCTCTATCTGTACTTCAGAATCCCATTCCTTTCTAGGCTGTGGTGGATGCTTTTATGGGGGTTACCGTACCACTGGGTTATCAGCCTAGCTCCCCTTTTGTAGGTGTTCTGGTTGTTAGGCGTGGGTCACTGCATCTCCATGCCACAGCATGATGGGTTCCTGCCTTCTGCAGATTGCTGTGCAGAACCCTCTGGTGTCGGAGCGGCTGGAGCTCTCCGTCCTGTACAAGGAGTATGCTGAGGATGACAACATCTACCAACAGAAGATCAAGGTGGGAGCCTGGCTGGAGGGGGCAGGAGGGTGCCTGCTTCAGTCATGCTCCTTGCTCAGCCTGGTCTCTGAGAGGATAGGGTATTGAGGAACACCTGTCAGTGCTAGTGTGTGCATGCTCTGGACTCAAAAAGATAATTCTTCAAATCCACACTGCCACTTGGCAGCTATCTCCTTGGCAGGTCCTCCGTATCTTTGTACATGACTGTCTTCATTTGTAAAATAGGGATAGTGAGGGCTGGCAAAGTGCTTGCCTTGCACGCACAAAGCTGTGGGTTCCATCCCCAGTTCCAAAAAAGAAAAGGAAAAAAAAAATAGTGTGATAGTGAAAGCATCTACTTGTAGGGTGGTTTTGAGGTAGAGGGAGGTGTTGCTCTGTGGGGCCAAGTGCAGGCTGGGCAGGAGCCAGCCATCTTCATGCCCACTGAGGGGCTGACCAGGCTGGTGCTGAGCAGGGCAGGAGGGCTGCATAGAGATGTGCCCCACTGCCCACCTCCTGGACATTTGTGGAGAGTGGGCAGTGGTAGAGAAGCAGGGCCACAGGCTTCTACACAGGGCCCTGCAGCATCACTCAAAATAGGCAAGCTGCTTTACCACCCACCTTGGTTGAAGTGTGAGAGTGGGTATGTAAACAGCATTTAGTAGGCTCAGCACAGAGTTGATAAATGTTACTCTTCTCACGCTCCCCAAAGATCAGAGATGCTTAGACCCTTCCACCTGGAGAAGGCACCTGGCAGAGGCCAGGCAGGTATGATTGAAGCTGGTGAACATTGAAGGCACCATGGTTCACAAGCTGCCAGACTGTGACAGGGAGTATTCGGACTGTCACTCCACTGTTGCCAGAGAAGCCAGAAATAATGAAATCTCCTGACTTCTAACAGTTGGCAGCTAATTCAGACTTTAAATGTGTGGGGCTGGGGTATTGCTCAGTGCTGGAGTATTTGCCTAGGATGTGTATATGTGTGAGGCCTTAGGTTATGTCCCTAGCACCAAAAAAAGTAGGTCAAATAACCTACCTGAGGGCCAGATCCATCTGTGTGTGGTCTGAGATCTGCTTATACATTTTGCTCAGGGTGTCTGTAGTTTCCCCAAGAGGCCTGTGGGGAGATGCAGGCATTGCCTTAGGAGGCCAGTACACCTGGGTTCTTCTTGTGACCTCTGCACTCCATCTGTGTGGCCTTGGGCAATGCACTGAACTTGGAGCTTCCATTATTTGCTTATCTCTGGCTGGAGGGAGATGATTCTGATCAGATGCTGGTCAAGTCAGTGCTACTGCCCAGTGAGGCTGGGAAGCAGTAGGCTCCTCTTCTCCTATGTCGTGGGTGAGTGGAGTGCTGTCCCCATTTCCTGGCCTACCTGCCATACTAGGCCACTATGGTAAGGACAGGATGGTCCTTGGATTCTTCCCACTGAGTCATTCAGCAAATGTTTTGAATGTCCAGAGCCAGCTATCCACAGGAATGCACCTTAACGTCCCATTCTGATACCCCATTCTGTGTGCTTTGGCCAAGACCACCTTTTCTCCGTGGGCAGAGAGACAAGGTGGTAACAGAAGTGCCCATGTGGACCTGGGTGCAGACTTGGTTCCTCTGCAGAATGGGCCTGTGGGAGGAGTCTAGGATGATGATCATGAGCACTCAGCAGAGGGCTTGGCACTGTGTGTGCGTGTAGGCAGGGGGTGCTTCAAGGAGGCTTTTGCAGTAAAACCTGCAGCAGGCCAGAGTGACTTAGACCCAGGTGGTCCGGGTAAGCAGTGAGAATGGTTGGCTAGAGATGCAGTGAGGGAAGAATCTGAAGGATCTGCTGTAGGTGGAGATAGGTGAGGGAGAAGTGAGCAGAGCCACAAGGCTGGAGTGATTGAGGTGGGGGGGCCTAGGCGAGGAGCAGGTTGGTGTGAGGTTGAGACAGACGTGTTGGTTGATGCCAGTTAGACAATTCAGAGAGGTGTTGGGGAGCTGGGCACAGTGGCTTATGCCTGTAATCCCAGTGACTTGGGAGGCTGAGGCAGGAGAATTGCAAGTTGGAGGCCAGCCTTGGCAACTTAGTGAGACCCTGTTCCAAAAATAAATAAATAAATGAATGAATGAGACAAAAAGGGCTGGGGACTGGGGTTGTGGCTCAGTGGTAGAGTGCATACCTAGCATGCATGAGGCACTGGGTTCAATCCTCAACAGCATATAAAAATAAAGATATTATGGCAACCTAAAAAAGGACTGAGTTGTAGCTTAGTGGTAAAGCACCCTGGTTCAATCCCCAGTACCAAAAAAAAAAAAAGTGAAGCCAGGGGCAGAAGTGGAGCTGGTGGGTAAAGATTGACATTTGGGACTGCTTGGATTGTCAACACTGATGTCACCCAGCGAATGTAAAGAGTTGAAAGGTGGAAGCCATCCCAGGGCATCACCAGGCATTCCTATGGCCCTTTTCTGGCAGGTGCTACGTGTGTCTTGAGGAAGGGCACTACAGGTTTGTTGGAAGCCCCGCCCTTCAGAGTGCAGAGGGATGAGGGGCGGCCTGTAGGGAGGAGAGGGTGCAGAGTCCCCCAGCCAGGTAGGGGAAGTGCCCATGTGGAGGGCATGGTGTGGAGGTAGTGCTGGGAGGGGCCAGTCTGGGGAGGGCCAGATTTGATCCTCCAAACTAGGAGGGCTTTTGTGACATTGGCTGGAGCAAAGTCCTCTCACAGAAAGGTGAGCTGACTGAGCAGGGACAATGCTATGAGTAGTTTTGCTGCAGAGGAGCCAAGACAAGAGTGATGGCTGGAGAGCAGTCTGAAGTCAAAAGAGATTTTGCTTTTTTTTTCTTTCTTTTTGGAAACAGCGATTGAACCCAGAGGTGCTCAACCATTGAGCCACATCCCCTGCCTGTTTTTTATTTTTAATTTTGAGTCAGGGTCTTGCTAAATTGCTTAGAGCCTGGCTGTATTGCTGAGGCTGGACATGAATTTGTGATCCTCCTGTCTGGGATTACAGACATACATTTTAGTTTTGTTTTTGGTATCAAGGATAGAACCTGGGGGCGGTTTAACCCCTAAGTCACACCTCCAGCCCATTTTATATTTTATTTAGAGATAGGGCCTTGCTAAGTTGCTTAGAGCCTCACTAAGTTGCTGAGGCTGGCTTTGAACTTGTGATCCTCCTGCCTTAGCCTCTTGAGCTGTTGGGATTATAGGAGTGTGCCCCTATTCTCAGCTTGAGATTTTGCTTTTTTAAAGCAAGACATAACTAGATGTTTTCTGCTGATGGGTCTAAACTTGTTGGGAGAGATGATTTGATGCAGGAGGAGAGAGGACTTCCTGGAACAATGTCCTTGAGCACTAGAGAGGGAACAGGCTTGTGTGGAGTGGAGGGGCAGTTCAGGTAGCAGTTAGGACTGAGGGACAGATGGGAGAGATCAGGAGAGAAGGCAGTGGGTACACTGTGGTGGCTGAGGAGGTTCTCAGTTTAAAAATGACTGAGGTGGGGGGAGAGAGTACTCAAGCAGGGGAGCAAGGCCTGTTGGTTAGGAAGCACTGGTAGCCACTGTGGTGGGGAAGTATAAGAGAAGTCTCTCTCCCTTTGGGGAA
Organism: Marmota flaviventris; assembly: GCF_047511675.1. Taxonomy (NCBI): domain Eukaryota; kingdom Metazoa; phylum Chordata; class Mammalia; order Rodentia; family Sciuridae; genus Marmota; species Marmota flaviventris. Next base: position 8,435,649 of record NC_092506.1, on the reverse strand, counting down.
GAAAGTGGAAAAGTTGAATGGAAGCCAGTTGCCGAGGCTTGGGAGGCTGAGACAGGAGAATTGGGAGTTAAAAGCCAGCCTCAGCAATTTAGTAAAGCCCTAATCAACTCAGGAAGACTCTCTCTCTAAATAAAATTCAAAAAAGGGCTGTGGATGTGGCTCAGTGGTTGAGTGCCCCTGGATTCAATTCCCGTTGCCAAAAAAAAGGCTGACTGGAGATGGTACCTGTGAGTAGGCAGGTAGAAGCTAGAAATAGACAAGGAAGGTTGTTTAAACCCCAGAGGACTGTGGAAAGGCTTCGGTGGGAAAACTTTTCAATTGGGCTGAGCTGGACTGTGCCGCGGGCTTTGGACACCTGGCTGGGGCGTGGTACTTGCCACTGCACCCCTGCCCTGATCTGCTTACCCTGAAGGTCTCTTGGATGAAAGACTGGAAAAGTTGCGTTATCAAAGACAGATTCACTCTCCTGCATGTTAATGTTTTAATTTTATCATATGTGTGTGCCCGAATGTTGCTGGGGATGGAACCCAGGGCCTTGCATCTGCCAGGCAAGAGCTCTACCTCTGAGCTACACACAGTCCCTCGCCTTTTTTTTCCTTTCCTGGTGCTGGGGATCAAACCCAGGGTATCACAAATGCTAGGTAAGCACTGACCTTGTGCATTTTTATAAACAAACAATGCTGTAGCCCAGCTGTATGGCCTGGCAGCAGTTTTCGCCACCCAGGCAGCTAGTTTGTACATAAGAGCACAGCTTCCTGAGTCACTGGGCAGTGATTCCCTTCATCCATTCTGCAGCCTGGAGTGGCTTCTTGGAGCTTAGTTGCCATCTGCTGTGTTGTGACCTTTGTTGGGACCATTTCTTGGGCTAGCCCTAGTCTGGGCAAATGTTGAGGGGTCAGGTGGGGGGGGGGGTGCTGCCTCTCTGCAGGACCTGCACAAAAAGTACTCATACATCCGGAAGACCAGGCCTGATGGCAACTGCTTCTATCGAGCTTTTGGATTCTCCCACTTGGAGGCACTGCTGGATGACAGCAAGGAATTGCAGCGGTGAGGAGGGTGGCGCATGGGCACCAGAGGGCAAGGCTTGTGGGCACCTTCTTCCCTCCTGAGGGATAGGAGGATGGTTCCACCTTAGACCAGGAGGTTGGCTGGACTCCTGCTGGGGGCTTCCCTTTGATCTGGGTTGAGGGTGGCCTGTCTGAGGCTGGACAGTGTGGGCTGGGCCCCTGCTTTGCTGGCTGAGGAGCTCTTCCGCTCCTACCCACAGGTTCAAGGCTGTGTCTGCCAAGAGCAAAGAGGACTTGGTGTCACAGGGCTTCACTGAGTTCACAATTGAGGATTTCCACAATACGGTGAGCTCTGCACCTGTCTCAAGCTGAGCCAAGATGGAGGGTGGTTGGCCTGGTTGGGTGGGGTTGACCCCCTCCTCCTCCCTCACCTTGCCCTTTGTCCCTCCATGGGGGCAGTTCATGGACCTGATCGAGCAGGTGGAGAAGCAGACCTCAGTAGCTGACCTCCTGGCCTCCTTCAACGACCAGAGCACCTCGGACTACCTTGTGGTCTACTTGCGGCTGCTCACCTCAGGCTACCTGCAGCGGGAGAGCAAGTTCTTTGAGCACTTCATCGAGGGTGGGCGGACTGTCAAGGAGTTCTGTCAGCAGGTGCCAAGCCCCCTCCCACTGGGGACCATCCCTTGTCTGTTGCCCCAGGGTGGCAGGTGCCAAGGGGGTGGGAGTGCACTAGGGCCCACGGGTCCTGGGGAAGGGTGCTGGGAAGGGCCTGACCAGTACCTGTGCTGCAGGAGGTGGAGCCCATGTGCAAGGAGAGTGACCACATCCACATCATCGCGCTGGCGCAGGCCCTTAGCGTGTCCATCCAGGTGGAGTACATGGACCGTGGTGAGGGTGGCACCACCAACCCGCACGTCTTCCCTGAGGGCTCTGAGCCCAAGGTCTACCTTCTCTACCGGCCTGGACACTACGATATCCTCTACAAATAGGGCTGGCTGGCCTGCCGCTGCCCTGCCTGCCTCCCCCTCTGCCAGGCGCTAGACATGTACAGAGGTTTTTTTTGTGGTTGTAAATGGTCATATTTCACTCCCTCCCTTTTCCTGTCACACAATCTTCCACGTTTTATTAAAGGGGATGCTGGTGGTAAGCTGCGTGTGTGCGTGTCCCTGCTGCTGCCTGCCCACTGGCTGCTGTGTGTCTGGCTGCCCCGCTTCCCTCAGGTGGGTCCCCCAGTTTTCTACCTGTCCAACCCCAAGCTTTCTCAGCAGGAGCAGTTTTGAGGGGGCTAGGCCTCCTGGGGGACCCTCCTGGTTGCTTGGAATTGTGCTCTCTAAGGCCTCCCCCTTCCCCCTTCCCCTTCCACACTTCCAGTTGTGGATATTTCTCTGGGAGTTGCCTAGGTCTCTGGCTTCCACCTTGCTGTCCTGGCCAGGGCCCCAGACCCCAGCCTTGTGCCCTCCACCAGGGATCTGCATGACTGGAGAGTCCTGGCAGAGAGGGCTCACAGGATGGGACTGGCCCAGGCCAGGTGGTGGAGGGGGACCAGCCTGCTGCGGGAGGAGTGGCCTTCAGTCCTCAGGTCTAGGCAGGGCTTGCCAGTTCCCCACTCTTCCCCACCTCTAGGCCCCCTGCCTGCGCCTGCTTTGCACCCTCTTTGCTTGGGCCAGTGTCTGCATTGCCTGCCTTTTGCCTTTGCTTCTCTTCTTCACCCACCCCAGCACATGTGGGGTCTCAGCCCCAGGCTGTGAGCTCCTTGGGGGCAGGCCCTCAATAAATGTGAAGTGCTGCTGCCGCCTTCGCTGTCCAGCCTGTGCCTCCACACCCGCCTGGCTCACCAAGAGCTCTTGCCAGTCCCTATAAGCCAAAGCGCCTGACTGAGGCTCCATTTTGGGTTGGCTTCCCATGCTCCAGCCCCAGAACAGTCAGAGCTCAGACATTGGGAGCTGAAATAGTCATTTTATTAAGAGGCTCCTTAGGGGCAGGGGGCGGGGAGCGGGGTGGGGTGTGGAGCTGAAGGAAAGAACAGCATGGCCTTGCCCAGGCCCAGACCGCAGGCTTCAGCTACCTCTCAGAGCTGGGAGCGAGGTCCTGCAGGCCCAGACAGGTCTAAAGGCAGAGCAGAGAGGTCAAGGAGCTGAGGGCTTGCAATTGCCCTGGCTTCCCCTCCTCCCTACCTGGGGGTGAGCCCAGTAGAGGCTGAGCAGGTGTTAGTGATAGGTTAGTGTGTAGGGCAGCCTTAAGGGGCCAGGCCCTGCTTACCAGTCCTGCTCAGGCTGGGCTGCGGGGAGCCTCAGGCTGGAAGGCAGAGGACAGTGAGAGCCCAGCCCAGAGCCGAGAGGGGAGGGGCAGGGTTGGCCGTGGGGTGGGCGCCTTTGGGTTGGGGCAGCGCGGGGCACGTACCCACGGGGAAGTAGTGGGGCAGAAGCTGCCGGTAGATGTTCTCGTCCTTCTCAAGGAATACGCAGATGATCAGCCGATCCACCTGCGTCAAAGGGGTTGTTCAGCCTGTCTTATTGCTCAGGCCCCCTATAGGTTTTTACCTGCCTTGCTCTGGGGGGGTCCCCTCCTCTGGCCCTGACTTTAGAGCTCACACTGAGCCTTCTATAGAAAGGGCTTGGGGTTGTGCTCCCGCCACTCCCTTCTCGCTGCTACCCATGAAGAAACAGGCCTCAAAGAGGGCTGGCACGACCCGATTGGCCCTATGCTCAGCACCCTTGCTCCCGGCGCGATGACCAATGTGGGGCTGGTGAGCCGGGCGGTGTTGTGGATAGCGCCCGCCACCTCACTCCACGGGGCCCAGGCCCCACCTTGTCTTTGTGCTGCTCCAGCCACTCGCGCAGCGCCGCCAATACTACTTCGGCCGCCGCCTCATTGGGGTAGCCTGGGGGCGGGGCGGGGCGGAGCGGGGCAGGTGAGTCCAGGTTCTGGCCCGCCCCGCCCCCTGTGCCTGGGCACGCCCACGCCCCGCCCCCCGCCGCGCCCTGCGTGTGGGAGTCCACTTCCCACTCCCCTCTTCTTCCAGACCCCACTCACCAAACACGCCGGTGGAAATGCAAGGGAACGCCTGGGACGGGGGAGAGAGGGGATGGGGACATCATCACTCTGCACCCCACTTCCTGCCAGCCTCCTCCCGCGGGCCGCCCCCGTTCCGCCGCTTGGTGACCCTCACCACCGAGCGGAGCCGGTGCTCCAGCAGCAGATCGAGGCTACTAAGGTAGCAGCTGCGGAGCTCCTCAGCCTGGTTGGCGCTGGGCTCCCCGTGGGCAATGGGCCCCACCGTGTGGATGACGTCTGCAGGGGGCAACAGGGTCAGCCGGGCCGGGGTCTCCGCTCAGACCAGAGCTCGCGCATTCCCCCTGCTGGCCTGGGTTGTAGGGGGGCAGGAAACAGCCTTCTCCCCCCAAATTCTGAGACTCCCAGAGGACCCCACCCTTGTGGGCACATGGGTAGGGTCCGAGTCCACACGTGCGCGCTGACCCGCACGCCCATAGCTCAGTGTCGCGTCACGGCCATGTCTGTGTGAACCCCCACTGAGACCTGGGCCCTGAGTGGGGAAGATGCCTCCCCCTCCCTTCAGGCCCCTGCTGTTCCCCAGCTCTTCCCTATCTGCTGCCTGGGATGCTGGAGAAAGGGTCAGGCCCTGGCACTTGAGGTTAAGAAGTGCCCCCTGCGGCTGGGAGACCGCACCCCCTCATGCTCACTTCCACACAGGTGCCCTGGCTGCGCCCCACGGCTGTGGCCTGTCAGGGACTCACACTTGGCCGGCAGTCGATAGCCACTGGTGATCTTGGCCTTGCCGGTATCGCAGTGCTGCAGGGTCCGGCACTCGTCGGTGAGGAGGGGTCCGGCGGCCCGGTGAATGCAACCGTCCACTGCGGGGGAGGAGGGAGTGAGCTGTGCGGCTCCCCGCGTCCCTGAGGCGGTCAGGCGTGGCTGACCCCCTTTACAGAGAAGGCTGAGTTCCGTGGCTGAATACTCCCAAGCCCAAGCCCAAGAATCCCTTCCCTCGGCTTTGCTAAGACTTCAGACACCGCGCCTTTCCCCGACAGCCTCTGTCCGCTCGCTTCGTCCCGCCGGGAGGTGTTTGTTTCACATCTGGGGAGACCCAGGTGTCCAGTGTGGTTGCAGCTGGGCTCAGCGGGAAGAGGCGCGGGGCGACCGGCAGGGGGCGCGCCCCGCCCACCTGCTCTTCCGGCCGCGCCGGAGGGGCTCGGGCAGGCCGGGCCCCTCACAGCAGAGCCCCCGCTACCCCGAAGCTCGCACTTTCATGTCTGCCCTGCGCGAACCTCCAACCAGTCGCCGCCACCGACAGGCCTAAACGTCGGATCCTGCCTCAAAGCCCATCGCCCCAGGCGACGCCCCTCGGGGCTGTATCAAACTCTAGGGCCCACTTTACAAATGAAGAAACCGAGGCCATCTAATTACAAGTGGCAGATCCAACCAGGGGTCTGAGCTTGGGTCCTTCTTCACCGCGCGGGGGTAAACCGGGCGGCGGCTTCCAAGCCACGTGCAGGTGTCTTAGAGCTCGCAACCCTCCTGCTGCCTAAAGAACCAGCAGCCATCAGCTTAATTGGGGCTTAATTGGGACCAGGCCAGGGATTGTTTATTCGAAGGTGGCTCCAGGGCCTTTGGAGCCACCCTGGGGACCCGGGCCCAGATAAACAACTCCGGAGCAGCGGGAGGCCGGGAGGAGTCCTCCAGCAGCCCACCCTGGTGAATTCCAGGCTGGCGCCTCATGGCTGCCAGACTGTCGAGTCCCTTCCTTCTATCTGGAAATTAGGGCCAGTGAAACACCTTCAGGAAAAGAGAAGAATGTAACACATCTTTGCCGTCTGATTGCACCCCAGGCCAGGATCCGAAGCTCCTCCAACACCAGGCGCCTTATGCTCCCAGTGCCTGGCATCAAGAAAGGACCATAATTTCCCCCATTTTACAGACACACAAACCAAGGCTACTTCCTCCTGTGGCTCCATCCCTCAAAGTCTTGGCACAGTTCCAGGGACACCAGCTGCACTAGACCCCTCTTTTTTCTGCTGTTTCTCTTGTGCCCTGTGGGGTCCAATTAAACCTAATTTTACAACCTCTCTCAGAGCCGGCACCAGGTGATTTCCCAGAGGTGGGTGTGGGTGGGACAGGGGTTGAAGAACACTGGGAGTGGCTCAGGACTGGTCTTTCCAGCCCCCTCCTCTCCTTTGGGGGAATAAAGACAGCAGCAGCCTCGGGGAGGAGGCAGTGAAACCCACCCAGGCCCTGGGAGCAGGTGCTGCAGAGCAGGGCAGAGCAAGTCTGCTCTGGGTGAGGGCACATCATGGGCCATAGCAGGGGCCAGGGGGCTGGGCGGCCTGAGAGTTTAAATCCCCCCTCTGTGAGCCACAGCTGTGTGACCCAGGGCACATCACTCAGCCTGTCTGGGTCCGATAGCAGTACCCACTTCATGGTGGGTGTTGGAAGAATAGTTAATTCTTTTTTTTTTTTTTTCCCTACAGATTTTAGGATCAAATCCAGGGCCTTGTGCATGCTAGGCAAGCACTCTTCTGCTGAGCTACATCCAGAGCCCCAAGTGAGCTGATTCTTATAACATGCTTCAGCCAGGACTTGGCATAAGCAGAAGTGAGTTTGGCTGGCTCTTATTATGACAGTATGACAAATGTGGCATGTTCAGGGAATGTGTGTACACCAGAGGTAGGTGTGCACAGGTGACCATGGAGTGTCGGGTCTTGACCAGCTCCAGTGGTCTCAGCCTCCTGGCACCCAGCTGCTAGTCTCCGGGCGCTAACTGCCCTGCAGGTGACCTTGGCGGGCTGTGGGAGCTGTGCGGAAGTGGAGCTCGATGAGATCTGTGTCTCAGAGACTTAATGTTTCCTGCAGAAGTGGACAGGCCTGCAGCCAGGCCCTTGGGACTGACCTGGGGGCACAAGGCAGGAGGGAGAGGGTTGGAGGTGGTACTAGCAGATGCTTTGGGCTGCAATCCCTCCAGCAACTTCTAGAACAAGGCCAGGCACCCATAGGAGGGGTTCCCCTAAAGCAAAGATAGGAGACAGGCCTAGGATACCACCTCTGCTCCACACCCCCAAGCAGGACAGAGCCCCGACTGAGCCACCTCTCCTGCCCAGCCCCTCCCTGTTCACCCAGCAGCCTTCCTGCTCTCCCACCCAAGTGCAGAGGGGAACCCAGCCCTCTTGTCTTTGGCCACAGGCCCAAAGGGCCCACTCCCCTCTACACTACCAGCAGCCCTAGGTTCTGGCCCCCAGGCCTCACCCTGGCTCTTACCTTGGCATTGGCTGAGACTTTCTGGGATCCTGTACAAGGGAGGTGTCCTTCCTTCCTGCCAGGCCAGCCCCTGAGCAGCTGGGAAAGCCCTGGCCCCTGGGGCTGTCTGGTGGGAGGTGAGGTGTCCCTAATTCACTGGTGAACCAACCCTTCTGCTCTCAAGACCCCTGCCACCAAAAACCCCTCAAAACTTTCAGCTCAACCTTTCCTGGGGAGATTGTTGAGCCCACTTGGGGGCGAGGACTTTCTTCAAGTATCTGTCCACCAGGTCTAGCTTTCCTCCAGTTGTGGCACCAGCAGATGCCCCTGAGGCCTACTCTGCCCCTCCTGTTGGCCCCTCCTGCTGCCTCCACCCCTCTGCCCCCACCATAGAACCCCGGGCCTTCCACACACTAGGCAAGAGCCCTACCACTAAGCTGCGCCCCATCCCCTATTTTATTTATTTTGAGACAACCTCTCCCTAAGTTGCCCAGGCTGGCCTCCAGCTTGTGATTCTCCTGCCTCAGCCTCCGGAGTAGCTGGGCATATAGGCCCTGCCCTGGCTTCAGCTGGCTCCTTCCAGCCCGCCTGCGGCCCAGGCCAGGCGCTGGCTTGTTTGAGCCTCCAGGTCCTTGGGAGGCACTGCCATTTTTTCTGATTTTGGTAGAAGACACTGAGGGCCAGAGAGAGACCTGGCATTGTCACAGCCAGAGGTTGGGTCGCTGTAATTTGGTATCCTACTTCCTCTAGGACCACTAGATGTCTGTCCCTCTTACCACTGGGCCCCTGCCCTGGCTGGCTGGCCTGGGGTTGCCCCACTTCATTCTAGACCTTCAAGGTGGCCCTGCCCTCATCTGCAGCCCCCTCCCAATCAAGGGACTTCTTTGGGGGACCCTCACCTTTCTCCACTGCCCGACTTCCCCTGCATGGTTGCTCACCACCTCCATCCTGCGGGCTCTCGGCCTCCAGGGCCCCCACTTGGCTCCCCATCCTTCCCCGCCAGGGAGGGGGAGGGGGCAGGGCGGGGCAGGCAGGCTCCAGAGGGGTCACCGCCAAGGCGCTGAGGATGAGTTGGCGGCTATTTAGGGTGCTGTAATATTCATGAAGGGAAGATTAGATATTTAAATTTATTCAGCAATAAATGCGTCTCAGTGGAGGAGCATTCCTCATGCTAAACAAACAAGCAAGTAGGGGCTAATTAATTATTTACAGGAACACAGGAGCCTGTGGCCTGGGGAATAAGGGGGGCAGCCATACCCTGCCAACGGGCAGGACACCCTGGCCAGCCCTCCACGGCCATTCCGCCTTCACCACCCTGTGGATCTGGCCCCAGGTACCCCTTCAGGAGTCTTCTTCCCAGAAATCCTGCCACAAGATTGCCAATGACTTTAGGCAAGAACCTGGGCCTTGAGAGTCACGGGAAGCAGTGACATTCTGGGAGGTGGCTGAGGGACAAAGCCTGAAGGCCAGAGGGGTGTAGCAACTTGCCCAGGGTCTCACAGTAAGAGGCAGAGCAAAAGCTACGACTAACCTCCATTTTACAGAAGAAGAGACAAAGGCTCAGAGGGGCAAAGCCACCTTCTCAGAGTCACATAGCAAAGCAGGGGTCGTAAGGCCTTTCCTGGGCTCTTGTGGGCCCAGAGAACAGGAAAGACAGCAGAGAGGACAGGTCCTCAAGGTCAACAGATCATGGCCTGCCTCCCCAGGGCCCAAGTCTCCCAGACTCTGCAATGAGCTCACTGGGGCCCAGTGGGGGCCCTGCTTCCAGTGACAGAGCAGCCCCAGCCCCGGGGGACCCATGGGCGGGGAGCCTCCCAGCGCTAGTCCCTCCCCGGCTCTTCCACCTCCCCACTGGCCACGCCTCAGTTCCTAGTCTCCATAGCAAGGCCCTCCTCCCTGGCGGGGCACCCAGGAGGAGAGGCCTACAGTGCCTGGTACTTGGTCACATTGTCACTCTTTCTACAGAGGGTGAGACCGAGCCGCAGTCGCAGGCCTTAGGCAAGCGTCTGCTGGCCCTCCAAGCCCTCAGGGCCTCCGAGACTCAGGAGCAGGCTGCACTGCGGGGTGGAGAGGTCCCTGGGAAAGACCTGTGCAAGGCTCCTGGCTGGGCCTCTGCAGCCTGGGCCTGGCAGGAGGGGCTGCCAAGGTAGCGGCCTGGGCAGAGCCCGGGGAGGGGCACCTCCCAGCCCAGGAAGGCACAGAGGTCTGGGGCTGGGGGCCGCCTGGGGACCTGGGGCGGCGCACACTGTGGCCCACCCTGTGGCCCACCCATGGCCCCCGCAGCAGGTCTGAGCCTCCCTCTTGGAAGAAGGAAACAGGGAACACTAGGCTGGAAGGGGCCAGGCCCCGCAGGGCAGATGGGAAATGACCTCCCCAGGAGGGTACCCGAGGATCTGGGGCAGAAGTCCGGGCTGCTGATTCTCAGCTTCCCCGCAGGGGGCAGGCCATGAAGCCTGGATAAATGACCACCAAAGGCCTTGTCCCCTCTTCTCTTCGGCCACCCAGACTCTCCAGTTGTGGCCTCTGTTCACTTCCTCGGGAGCAGGGACTGAGAGGATGCACTTGTCAGACCATCCTCTGGTCGCTCAGTCAGTCAACAAACCTGCACCAGCCCCAGCTCTGTGCTGGCAGGGGCTCGGTCCAGGGTGGGAGCAGGGCCCACTTCGCCAGGCCCCGCCCTCGAGGTGCCACCAGGGTGGGCACCCCAGGGAGAAGATGGATGGACGACAGTTTCACGATGTGATCTGAAATTCATTATGGGGTGAGATCAGCTCCTTAAATGGGGATTTGAAAACATTAGGGCTTCATTATGTACACAACGGCCGTGCTTCATTCATCATGCAAAAATCACTCCCGTTATTAAAAGTCCCCGTGGCAGCTGCATGCAGGGGCTTGGTGGCATCTCGCCTACTGGGGGCAGGGCACGAGCCCCATGGGCCTGCCTGGCCTACGCTGTGGCCGTGGAGAAGGGCCAGAGTCCCTGCTAGGGGAACGGTCCCCATCCCTTACCCAGGTGGGGGAGGGAGCACAGCTCCAGGGACCCGGTGCCTCAGCTTCCTCATCTGCCAAAGGAGGTGCCAATGGCGTGTCCCCCTCGGCACTGGGCTGAGGGCACAAGAGTGCGCGGAGAGGCCCAGCCGGGGCCTGTGGTCCGTTCAGTGAGCGCGTAGGAGGCGCAGTCACCCTTAGCACCGTCGTCAGCATGGGCTGCAGTCAGGCAGGTGCAGGAGGCTGCAGGCTGTCCCTGGGGAAGGGCACGTCAGCCCCCTGCTCAGCAAAGCATGCCAGGCCTCCCCTGTGCCTGTGGCCGCCCTGTGCAGGCCCAGTTCCAGGGAGGAGACGTCCAGCTGTGACGTCACCAGTACTGGGACGGGGGCAGGCACAGGAGGGAAGCAAGGGGCAGAAAGGGGTGGGGAGAGGCTTTCAGCAGAGGCCTGAAACTGGGACTGAGGGACACAGGGAGGAGAGGTGGAGGCCCTTGGACCAGGGGCCCGAAGGGGAGGGCCTGGTCTGCAGGTGAGAATTCTGGGAAAAACTCTAATGCTGTGGCGTTTTTTTTTTTTTTTTTTTCTTGGTACAAGGCTTTGAACCCAGGGGTGCTTAACCACTGAGCCAGGTCCCCAGCCCTTTATCTATTTATTTATTTAATTTTGAGGCAGGGTCTTGCTAAGTGGCTTAGGGCCTTACTGAGTTGCTGAGGCTGGCTTTGAACTCAGGATCCTCCTGCCTCAGCCTCTCAAGCCACTGGGATTACAAGCATGAGCCACAGCGGGCACAGTGGGCCCTTGTGGGGGAGAGGGGGAGTTGCGATGGCCTCTGGGCCTTCCCCTCTGTGCTGAACACAGCCACCCCTACCCTTCCCAGACAGCCGCAGCCTGCACTCCCACCAACCCGGCCAGGGGCTGGACTGGCTGGTGGAGCCCTGGGCCACCTGCTTCTTCCGAGCCCAGCACAGCCAGGGAGGGTGCAGTGCACAGCCTGGTCTTGAGAGCACCAAGAGGGCCCATGGGGCCACAGAGGCCGCATTATCTATCTCACTGAGCCAGGCCGCAGCTCATCAGCGCAGCCCAAGCTGAACCTCTTCCTGGAGGCCACAGGAAGCCATCGCAGCTCAGCAGCAGGGCTGGCAAGATAGTGCAGGCAGGGGCGGCGGGCTGAGTGACAGGCAGCCCTTGCTTGGGGTCTGAATGCTTAGACACCTCACTCATCTTGTCCATGAACAGAGAATGGGGGGGATATGATAGGGAGAAAGAGGAGGAGCAAGAGAGGAGGAGAAACAGTTTGAGAGACAAATGGGAGCAACCAAGGCAGAGGAAAGGCAGCAGAGAATACCTGAGACGGACAGAGAAGAGCAATAAAGAATGACTGAAGCCACGCGGGGCACACGCCTGCATCCCAGTGGCTTAGGAGGCTGAGGCAGGAGGACCAGAAGTTTGAGACCAGCCTCAGCAACTTAGTGAGACCCTGTCCCAAAATAAAAAATTAGGGGACTGGGGTTGTGGCTCAATGGTAGAGTGCTCGCCTAGCATGCATGAGGCACTGGGTTCAATCCTCAGCACCACGTAAAAATAAATAAAGGTATTATGTCCATCTATAACTAAAAAAAAAAAAAAAGGACTAAAGGCCTGGGGGTATAGCTCAGTGTGACAGAGAGAGAGAGGGAGAGAGAGCCAGAGAGAGCAGAGGGAAACGGTGCAGCCGTCCCCAGGTTGTGGGTATGAGGAGGGCAGAGGAGGGGGAGGGCTGGGCGGAGGGGGAGTGGGCAGGGCACCTGGGCACAGCCTGGCCAGAGGCAAATCTGTGCTGAGCACTGCCTGCCCTGTGCATGCCTGTAGGTGGCCCCATGGCAGGAGTCAGGTAGTTCCTGAACAACCACACAGACAAACATCTGAACATCAAGGCCCTAGAACACCAGCCACAACAGGCACAGGTGACCATACCCCAGTGTCAAGGACAATGCCAGGAGGCCCCATTAAGTAGAGCTGAGGCTTGGCCAGACAGGCTACCCCAACACAGAGCAGGTGACAGCTGGACAGGATGGACAGCAGAGGGGTTCTCAGGCAGCAGCATGTGCAAAGGCCCAGTGCCAGCTGAAGGCTATGAGGGAGGCCCAGCCACCAGGCTTCTCCCAGGCATGAGGACCCTTGGGGCCAGGTTCACAGGACACACAGGGATGTGCGACAAGGGCCTAGGAGCCGGGATGAGCACAGTCGTTAGGCAGGGGCGTGGCAGGCTGGCTCTTGAAGGTGGGCGGGGTGCTACCCTCTGGGAGTCCCAGGCAGGGAGTGTGGGTGTGGAGTACTGGTTCCCCCCAGCCTGCCTTGCCCTCCTGCCTGACCCTGCCCCACCCCCTGGAGCTGGCCTTTGGGGAGCTGGCCAGGCCCAAGCAGAGATGGCGACAGGCAGGCAGAGGAAGGCGGCCCTGAATTAATCTGTCACTAAAGCTTGGCCGTGGCAGGCGCAGTCATGATTTAGATGAATAATTGAAACGCTCCGATACATTTATTATCCCTTTAGTGCAAAAGTGGCAGAGAAAGACGAGGGGTAATTGAAAAAGAGCGCACAAATCTCCCCGAGAAAGCGGCTCCTTATCGCCAAGTAAACATTTCAGTCCTAATAAACAGGAGAGGCGCGCGTCAGGCCTGTCGATCCCACCCGGATCCAGGACCCGCCTCCCGCTCACAGTTCAACAGGAGAGTTTCAAAGTCCTTTATGGAGCCAATAAAAGGCTTTCCAGGAGGGAGGGGGGAGAGGGGTGGGCCTGGGGCCAGCAGCTCTGGGGGAGGCCGGGCTGCCCCCCCTGCAGCTGGCCGTCCTGCTACCCTTGCTGAGCTCCTATCCGCCCCTCAGAACCCAAGTCTAATGCCCCAGCTGCGGGGAAACCTCCTGTCACCCCTGGTCTCTTGGAGGGCGGAGTCCCCTGACCTCCTCTCCCCCCCCCAGGCAGGGATGGGGAGTGGGGCGCTTCCCCCAGACTCACCGGGTGAGTCACCGAGTCTGGGAGGGCTGCAGCCCCTCCTTCAGCTGGAGTCACTGCAGGCTCGTAGCTAAGACAGTGGCCACTGCACCCAAGCCCTCAGCGCAGGGCCTGGGCCCCCTTAGGAGCCCCAGCTGCCCCGGGCACCTGCTCAGCGTGGCAGCCACGGATCGCCAGCTGTCCCTCCCTTTGCAGGCAGGTGGCCCTGGAGGGCAGGTGCAGAGCAGGGCGGCTCTAGGGGCTCCATCTCCTGGAACCCTGTCCTTGGGGAGGGGACACCCCTCAGGAGGAGCTTCATGCCCACGGGAATTCCAGGGTCTTTAGGCAGTTAGGTGGGGACACGGCGGCCAAGGGTTGAGGCTGGGGACAGGGGTGGCAGCAGTCATGAGGCAGATCCGGGGGCAGGGGTGTCACAGGGACCTGTGCCTGGCTCCATTTTAGCCTGCGGCTGGGCAGGCCCCCACCAACCGAGGCCTTGTCCCCAGCACAGTCCCCTCCCCACCACCCCACCTTGTTCCCTTGTTCCCATCACATTAGCAGAGTGACAGCCCCAGCGAGCAGAGCACTTGGCGGCTCCATAAATCTCTGCAGCGTTAAAAGGCTGGACTCAGGTCCCACTTCCTCGGGGCGCCCCATCAGTCAGGCAGTGGGTCAGCTCCAGCCTCCTCTCACCCCCAAGGCCGCAGGGGGAGCCAGAGCAGCTCCTGTGATGCCCCAGACTGCCAGCGCAGGTGGCCCACGACTTCCCAGCGTGAGGTCACCACCCCTTGCTCTGCCTAAACCCACAGGTTCTCGCCCACCACCCTCAGCGCTGTCCCCGCTGTCCCTGCGGTTCATCCGCCATTCGACACACACGCTCTAGGCACCTACTACAGGGCCAGACCCAGCTCTGGTGGTTCAGTCTTTCCTTCTGGGGACGGGTGACAAGGAGCATCTGAACCGTGGCGTGTTGGAAGGAGCCACATGCTCCGGGAGAACCACACCAGAGCAGGGCGAGGGGCGGGGCGGGGCGGGGCAGCTGCAAATTCAGCTGGGGGTCAGGGGGGCCGCACTGGGAAGGGGGCATTGGCCACTTGGACCTCTGCAGGAAGAGCCTTCGGGGGCAGAAGGCCGGTGAGGGTGGCTGGAGCCCAGTGGGAGGGAGGGACTTGGGGGGACAGTCTGGAAGGTGATGGGGACCTTGCGGCACAAGGACCTAGGCCTTGGCTCTGATGGAGGTTCGGAGAGGAAGAGGAGCTGACTTCAAACTGAGACGCCCCCCTGTGTTCTGTCCCCACCTTCCCAAGTGGAGTGGCTGAACCCAGCCCCTTGCTGGCCTCTGAGGCTCCTGCGCCAGCCCTGGCCTCCCTGCCTCCGGGCCAGGCTCCAAGGACCCTGCTCCACGTCCTCCTTCCCGGTCTGTGCTGTTCCCTCTGCCTGGGACACCCCTCCGTCCTCTCTTCCTGGGTGCGTTCCTACCTGCCTCTCGCTGGTGCCAGTGGCACCTCCTACAGAAGCCTTTCTGGTGCCCCAGCTGGGACAGGTGTCCCTGCCCAGCTCCTGCAGGGCCCTGCCTCCCCGAGATCGCCCTGGGTGGTGGTGGGGCTCTGTCTCTGCCCTGTGAGCTAGGAGGGCAGGGACGGCCCACTGATGTCCAGCAGTGACTGTCCTGGCACCCAGCTTGGGGCCTGCACACAGTGGGAACTCGGTCACCAGGCGGTGACTGAGGGGACACAGGAGAGGGTGCTGTGGGTGCAGCTCGGCAGGCGCCAATCAGCCACAGCCCCCAAGTCCTCCCAAAACAGGCTGAGAGGGGCCTCTGAGTGTGTGCCACATCCCCTCCCGGTAGCTGTGACCTCCACAGGGACAGCTAGAGGAGAAGCAGGGAGGGAGGGGACAGTCTCCAGCCACAGCAGCCCCCCCCCCGGCTGGTCCCCCAGCTCTCAAGCTGCTGTTATTTATTCCTGACCTCCGCTGCCCCTTTTATTTTCCCCCTTTTAAAACCTGGCCTGGGCCCCGCCACCACTGCCGTAAACACAGCCCCCGGGATTTATCCGGCGTCGCATTAACCCCTGGCCCCCGGCTCACCAATCATCCTGCCGCCTGCTCAGACAGCGGCCGCAGGGCCAGCAGGGCCCACGCCGCGGAGGGGCTGTGGGGCCTGGTGGGCAGCTGATGGGAGGAAGCCACGGAGGCCACGGATGCCCCCTTACCCCGTGCACCCACTGGCCTTGGCCCGCATCCCTGGCGACCAGGCCCCCCTGACCTCTGACCTCCTGCTGGCCACAGTCCCTGCTCCCTGATGGACATCAGTCACAGTGAGTGACCAGTGCCCTAGGGCCTCAGCTGTGGGCGGAGCGCCCCTGACTTCATGAGACCTTGTCCTGGCTGCAGAGCCACCTGGGTCACCAGCGCAGGGCAGAGATAGTCACGTCACCCTCATAGGTGGGGACCCGGGCCAGTTGGCACAGGGCTTCCCGAGGCCACATGGCAGAGGGGTGCAGCACTGGCCCAGGTCAGGCCCTCGTCACAGAGCTGGACAGCAACCGGGCCTGGCCGAGAAGCAGGGGCAAGGAGACGTCACCAGGCCACCCGTCCCCAGCTGAGAGAGGAAGGTCCACTCACCACCTCCACCTCCAAGCAGGGAGCTGTTGGCTGCAAGAGAGAGAGAGAGAGAGAGAGAGAAGGTCAGTGTAGAGCAGCTTGGGGACAGGGGGCTGTGGGGACAGGGAGGGGGTGGCCCATCAGAAGCCTGTGCCCTCAGGCTCTAGGCACAGGGCCTCCCAGCCCGAGGAGGGACAGATGATGGTGGACAGGAGAGGGGCCAGGAGTCCTCCCCCATGGAGGCTCCCAGTGGACCTGAGGTTAGTAGGGTGACAGCGATGGGGACACAGGCCCCGGCTCACCCTGAGCAGCTGCACATGGGTGCAAGTGACAAGTGCCAAGGGTCTTGCCAGGCACCGTCCGTTCACCCCCAGTGTCTCCCGAGGCCCTTCAGAGGCTGGCCTGACGCAGGGTGGGAGGACAGGGAAGCCCTGCTCCTGCCCAGAGGTCCACCAGGGACACAGACTGGAAGCCACCAGGAGCAGCTGTGCCGCTGCACGTGTGGTGGGTGCTGCCTGGGAGCCACCAGGACCGGCTAGGCCCAGGGAGGGAGGAGTGTCCTTGTCCTCCTCGCCACGTGGGATCAGGCGGGACAGCCCCCTCCTGGGGTTGGGGTGAATGTCGAGGGACACGGAGCCCCCTGCCTGGACGAGAGCAGACCACCAGGCAGAGCAGGTCTGAAGGCCTCCACCTTCCAGAGAAGCCCGGTCCACCTGCCTCTGCTGGGCTGGCTGTCTCCTCCTGCCTCCACCAGGAGACTGGCAGCCCCTCCTCCGGGTGGCAGGGCTGGGCTGGTCAGTGCCCTCAGCCCGGCCTGGCCTCCCCCTCCTGGCCCCACAGAGTGCCTCTGTGCTAAGCAGGGGACGCGGTGCCAGGGAGCAGGTCCAGTGAGCAGGCCCCAGGTGGGGAGGCCAGCCGGGCCTCAGCCCCGGGCTCAGGAGGCCTGGCTCCGTGTGGGGCCTGGTCCGTCCCCACCTCACGGCCAGGCCTGGGGGCACCCTTGCGTGAGGCTCCCCCGGCTCTGGCCCCGGGGCCGCGTGCGGAAGCGGTGGACGCTGCTAAGTGGTGTCGGTGGCTCCGAGTGGCTGGTCTCCCAGACCTGACAGCTTTTCGCTTGGGGAATAATTAATTCCACAGCCTGAAACCCAGGGCTGCAAGACGCCACGTTACTGCGAGATTAATACAAGCAGCTAATTAAGATGGAGAGGCGAGGACGGCCCCGCGCTCCCAGAACAGGAGCGGGGCCGCGGGAAGGCAGGGGCCAGTCAGGTCAAAGCGGCCGCGGGGGCGCAGCATGGTGGCCCCCCGGGGGCTGTGGGCAGGCGGTGGGGGGCTGGCTCCTGGGGCGCTGGCGTGGCCTGTGCCCCAGGAATGCACATCTCCGCCCCCGCTGGGGAGAGCGTCTTTCCAGGTGCAGACTGAGTGCTTGGCACAGGCGACCCCATTTCCCATCACGGCTCGGCCACGGGCAGGGGCTGCTGTTCCCAATTTACAGAGAAGAAGACCAAGGCCCGGAGCGGTCCCAGTGGTAGCAGCAGGGTCAGCGCTGGGTCTGACTGACTCCAAGCAGGCAGACCCCAAGGGGGACTGTCAGGGCGGACTGTCTCCACCCCTGCCAGGCCTAGGGCCTGCCTCTGCCAAGTCCTGTCCAACAAGCGGTGGGCCCTGCCACATGCAGCCTTGACCCTGCTCCTGCCCCAGCAGATCTGCCCGCAGGGATGGGGGCGGGGCCGCTGGGCAGCTCTGCCCAGGAGCCAGCTGGAGGACAGTGCAGTTGGGGGCCCAGGTCCCGCTCTGGGCTCCCCCGGCCCCAGGGGCTGTGCCGGCGGCTGGCAGAAGCTGCCCTCCGTGGCCTCGCTCACCTCCCCCATCACCTCTCGCTCTTAATTAACACCGGCTGCAAACGAGCTGGCTCCTGCTCAAAGGGGATGCAGAGCCAGAGGGGTTGGCAGCCAGCCCTGAAGGGACAGGAGGGGGGCGCTGACCTGCTGTTCTGCAGGCCCCCGTCAGGGGATGGCCAGGCCGCCTGCCCGCACCCAGCCCCTCCTGGGTGGGCTTGGCCTACGGCAGCCAGCAGGTGACCTGCTGAGGCCGCCCAGCCAGGGACAGAGCAGGGAGTGGGCCTCTCCAGGGGAGGCCTCCACCAGGTGGTCGAGGCCAGGCCAGGTGGCCTTATCCGCCACGGGTGGGAAGGGGTAGGGAGGCCCAGCACCGGGGTCCCCGTGGTCATGGGCATCCTGGGGGCCAGTCTGTCGTGTCCCTTCTGCCAACCTCAGATGGCCCATGGGTGAGGGTTCTGGTGTCCTTGGCTGGTTCCCTGAGGCTCCATTCTCCTCTCCCCAGGGACCTTAATGACCAGCCAGCCACACGAGCCCCAGAAGGCTGTCCCCAGTCCCCCAGGGGGCCAGGCTGTCCAAGGGAAAAGGCCTGGTGGCTTCAGGAGGACAGCTGAGAAGGGCACAGTGTCGACAGACTCAGGAGGTGGTCCCTGGGTGTGGCTGCCACCCTGAAGCAGGGCAGCTCCGGGCGCTGTAGCTCCCAGACGCGGGCCTCTGGCTGCCCTTCCCGCCTCACCTGCCCCTGGGCCCCCTCTGCCCCCCAGGCTTTCCTCAGTGTGGAGGCTTTAATCACAGCTGGACCTCCACCCTTCTTTCAAACGGGGAAACTGAGGCTCCAGGGGGACAGGGAAGGGGAGGAGGTGGGCTCCGCCCAGGAGGGCTGCCTGTCACGGCCCATTTTCTTAACCCTGCACACTTCCCATCTGAAAGGAGGCAGGGGACATGTGACCAGCCAGTCCACTCCAGGGCCCAGACCTGACCCCAGCAAACGGGTCTGTGTGTGTGTGGATCAAACCACGGCCTCACGCGTGCTGGGCAAGGGCTCTACCACTGAGTTTTGCCCCAACCCCCTTTTGATTTTTTATCTTGAGATAGCGTCTTACTCTGTTGCAGAGGCTGGCCTCGAACTTGTGATCCTCCTCCCTTACAGGTGTGCACCGTCACACCCAGCAGTCACTTGAATTTTAAGATCCAAAACTGAAGAGTCAACTTGCAGAAATAGGTATTTGGTTTATTGTGTTCAAATCAGTGTTTTGATCAGAAATTCATATTCAGTAATAAGAATAAACAAAAATCAATTTGTGGGGTTTTTGTTTTGTTTGGTACTGGGGATCAAACCCAGTGACACTTAACCACTGAGTCACATTTTCTAGCCCTTTTTATTTATGTATTTATTATTTTTTTTTTAAAGAGTGTTACTTTTTTTTTTAGAGAGAGAGGGAGGTAGAGAGAGAGAGAGAATTTTAATATTTATTTTTTAGTTATCGGCGGGCACAACATCTTTGTTTGTATGTGGTGCTGAGGATCGAACCCGGGCCGCACGCATGCCAGGCGAGCGCGCTACCGCTTGAGCCACATCCCCAGCCCCCTTTTTATTATTTTATTTTGAAACAGTCTTGCTAAGTTGCTGAACTTGCAATCCTCCTGCCTCAGCCTCCCTCCCATGAGGCTGGGATTACAGGCATGTGTCCCTGTGACAGGGCCACATTAGTTTTTAGCTCCTGCAGCACTAGCGGTTGGCTCTGCCCAGAACGCTCCAGTTGTGATCTGCAAGAATATGTAACAACTGGCAGATTCTAGAAGCAGAGTCCTTTGAAAATCATTTAGCAAGATGAACAGCCTACTCTCCAAATAAAGAAAGACTGGGCGTTGGGCATGCACCTGTGTTCCCAGCTACTTGGGAGGCTGAGGCAGGAGGATCACTTGAACCTAGGTGTTCCAAGGCCAATCTAGGCAACATAGTGAGACCCTATCTTCAAATATGAGCCCGTGTGGTGGCACATGCCTGTAATCCCTGCAGCTCTGGAGGCTGAGGCAGGAGGATCACAAGTTCAAAGACAGCCTCAGCAATGGCGGAGGCGCTGAGCAATGCAGTGAGATCCTGTCTCTAAATGACATGCAAAATAGGGCTGGGGATGTGGCTCCCTGGTCAAGCACCCCTGGGTTCAATCTTTGATACAAAAGAAAAAAAATTCCGGGTAGTTGGCTAATAACGACCAGGTGCTGAGGGAAAAAAAACACCCATTTTGAGCCTTAAGGCGACCCCCGGGCAACCTGTTTCATACGTATTTTCATTAAAGACTGAAAAGGAATAAGCCCTCTGTCCTCAATTTTGTCCAGGAGCATAAATTTCTGAAGAGAAGCACTGCGTCTCAATCATCACAAACAACATATTCAAATTTCTAACCGCCATTGGTATTTTTTTTTTTTTGGCTGATAACTTGAAAATGCAATTCTCGGAAATCTCGGAATTTACAAAGACTGGACAGCAAAAGCAAGCTGTCCCCAACACGAGGCACCCAGGGGGATAGATCCAGAATCCTGGGGGCTGCGGCTGGGGCAGAGCACTTGCCGGGCATGTGTGAGTACTGGGTTCGATTCTCAGCACCGAATATAAATAAATAAACAACTAAAAACAAAAAAAATCTAAAATCCTGATTAAGGACCAGACAGAAATGACCACTACCACTGCCCAACAGAGCTAAGGAACCCTTGGCCATGGTTATGGTCACTAGTGCACATTTGAGATTAGGCTGAAAGGTCTAACCGGCCACCCTCTTCATGCCAGTTATACCTCTAAGGAGTCCGCGTGCTGAATGGCGACCACTCTGGTGCCGTGCACAGGTGGCCCCTCCTCGGCAGGTGGCTCCACGGCCCCCTCTACCTTTCAGCCGGGGTCTTTGGCCTCCGGGAGGGGTGCAGTGAGCCTGGTGAGGCTGACTCGGAGCCCTGGGGAGGCTCAGGGCTTTCTCAGGTCGGGTGGGGGGCAGGTCTCCACCTGGCACCCCACCTTGAGGCTCTGGAGGTGCCCCACCATCCCCACAGGGTCGAGGTGGTCCCCTGCCTGGGATGCGACCCTGGCCCACCTCCCTGGGCTCTTCATTAGCTGGCCCTGAGCCCAGTGCTGCCCCTGTGACGTTGACGTGCCTTGGATGCCAGTCATTGCTGCCACACATCCTCTCGGGCCCCTCCCGCCACCACCTGCTGCTCCTGCAGTGCCCTCCACCAGCCCCCCTGCCCCTCTGCCCGCGCCACGCCTTCCCAAGCCCAGGCCCAGGCCCAGGCTCCCGCTGTCCCTGGCCCTGGTGGCTGTCCCCGGCTCTGGTGGCTGTCCCGGGGGAGGGCAGGGCGAAGTCTCCCCAGTTTGTGCCCCAGCTCCCGGCCTAGTTAGGACCTGGCAGGTGGCCACTGCCCAGTGCAAAGGAGACAGCTAGACCCAAGTGCTTGGCCACTGTCACTAAAGGTCAGAGGAGGCCCGGGAACAAAGGCGACACAGGCCCCTACTTCACTCTCTACACGAAGCACTTTAATTGAGTGCCAACTGTGTGCAGGGCTGTGCTGGGCTCAGACCCGGGCAGCCCAGCCCCTGGGCCTCGCAGCCTCAAGCCTGGCAGGAGGGAGGGGAAGGGTCAGAGAGAGGTCTGAGACCCTGAGGCCTGGACTCGGGAGGCAGGGACAGGGGCCCGAGGAGCCTTGCTTTTAACAGAGAAAAAAAAATAAGTTTCTAGGTCAAAGAAAATATTTTAAAAAACAAGATAAATATATTTGTTTTATACCAACAAAGGCACAAATTATCAGGGTTTTTTTTGGGTGGGGATAGTAGGAATTGAACTCAGGGGCACTCGGCCACTGAGCCACATCCCCAGCCCTATTTGGTATTTTATTTAATGACAGGGGCTCCCTGAGTTGCTTAGGGCCTCACATTGCTGAGGCTGGCTTTGAACTCTCGATCCTCCTGCCTCAGCCTCCCGAGTCGCTGAGATGACAGGCGTGTGCCACCGTGCCTGGTTTAAAGTATCGTTTATTAACGGCTCTTTTTTATTTTCATTTTTTGGTGCTGGGGAGGGAACCCAGGGCCTTGTGCATGCGGGGCAGGCACTCTACCAGCTGAGCTATGTCCCCAGCCCCTTTAACAGCTCTTTAAGGGAGGAAGGGCCACGGAGGCACACGCTGGGCCTGGGCCCGTGAGTTCACCTGATGCCCACCCTGTCTGGGGGACACCCAGGGTGCTCAGCCACAGAGGGCAACCTGCTCCCCAGGAAAATCCCGACCACTCCGACTTCACCCTGGCTGCCCAGTTAAAACCGTCCTGGGCCTGGGGTGTGCGGGGCCCTGGGTTCCCCCCCAGCCCCACAATCAATCAATCAATCAATCAATCAATCAATAGGTTGATATTTTAAAACAACAAAAGTCCTTGAGACCCTCAGTGGGAAGGAGTTTCCTGTTTTCTCTCAGGACAGTGGCCACCAGCCTTCCCCCGGCCTGTGGGTACCTCTGTCCCCTCCCCCTTCTGCCTGGCCCTTCCTGACAGGGAGGACTACATCCTCCAGGTGGTGGGGGGAGTGGGGGTGCCCGAGGGGAGGCCGTGGTGCAGTGACCCGAGGAAAGCGCTGAGCAGGTTCTCGGGCTGGGAGCGCTGGGCGGCCAGTGGTGACCTTGCAGCCGGCCAGCCCCTCTGCGTGTCCCTGGAGGCTCCTTCCTCCTCGCCCTGCCTGTGGCTCCACACACCTCCCTGGCTGCCGGGACAGCTAGACAGGCGCTGGGGCTGCTGCCCTCGGTCCCCAGCCCCTGGCCTGGCCGCTTCCTCCCGTGCCCCTGGGAGCCCGGGGCTCAGCTCCTACCATTTGACAATGTGCACCCTGCCCCTGGGTGTTGGGGCACTGGGACACAGACAGCAAGGGCCTCCTGGTCCAGGAGGGGGACAAAGACAGCAAAATCAGTACAGCTGAAACCAGTGTCACTGTGAAGGAGAGGAGAGGAGCTGGCGGTGGGGCCAGTCCCAGAGGGGTGAACAGGGGCCAGCCCGGAGGAGCATGCGCCAGGCAGGCATGGCCGTGCAGGGGTCCTGAGGCAGGGGCCCCTGTGGCTGAGGCAGAGTGAGGGGAGAGGAGGGCTGCGGGGACAGGAGTGGCCCATGCCAGGGAGCCTTTGTGAGAGAGGGAAGGTGCTGGGGGCCCCCACTGCCCCTGACCCGCCCTGAGCCTGGCTCCCCGTGGGACTCCCTGACAGTCCTCCTGACAGCCAGGGAGGCGGCTATCCATCCCCTGCCTCCCGCAGCCCAGGTGGGACTGTGGTCCCCGGATCCCGTGGTCCCCGAGTCCCGTACTTTCACACAGGCTTCAGAGGCGGAGCAGTCCGTGGCGGAATCGAACGTGAGACGCGCTGAATTCTGAAGGTAAAACCAGAGACTCAGAGGCCTCCCAGCTGTGAGAGCAGCTGCCTTGTTTGACAAGCCGCGTCCCCCAGGCTGAGGTCACTGTCCCTGGTGGTGAGTGTGCTCAGGTGGGAAGCGGGGGGCTTGCTGGACACTCTCCTGGCTTGGGAGGGGACAGGGAGCGGGGGCCTCAGGGTACTTGGTGTGTCCCCAGCGAGCTTCATCATGGAGCCCCAGGATCCTCTCAACATACCCGCCCGCCTCATCCCCAGGGGTAGAAACTGAGGTCCATACAGATGAAATGACCATGGGCCTCCGGAGCAGCCAGTGCACCACGGCCTTGGCCCAGTGGCTCCACCTCCCAGGACCTTGGTGTCCTCTTCTGGGAATGGGGAGGTCGTTTAACTGAGGCCTTTCTGAGCCCCAGATGATAACATTAAAATTGCCGTAAAACCGTCACGGCGGGGAGGGCCTGTCTCAGTGAGTTTTCTGTTGCTGTAACAAAGTACTCGAGCCGGGTGCGGTGACGCCCGCCTGTGGTCCTAGCAGCTCAGGAGGCTGAGGCTGGAGGATCACAAGTTCAAAGCCAGCCTCAGCAACTTACTGAGACCCTGTCTCTAAATAAAAAATAAAAAGAGCCGGGGATGTGACTCAGGGGGTAAGAGCCCCTGGGTTCAATCCCTGGTACAAAAAACAAAACCCAACAAGATGCCTGAGTCTAGGGAATTCATGAAGAATAGAGGTCCACTGCTCTCAGTTCTGGAGGCTGGGAGGTCCAGGGCCAAGGCATGGGTACCGCGAGGAACCTTCATCTCCTCCCAAAGGCCTGCCTTGGAATACTATCCCCATGGGAATTAGTTTCCAGCACGTGAACTTTGGGGGGACACACTGAAGTCACTGGGCCTGGCTGTGGCGATGGACAGGGAGCCCGAGGCCCAGGCAGGAGGAGGCTGGGGGCGTGGGTGTGGTCACCAGCCTTTGAGGAGCCAAGGGCGTGCAGGGCCATTTCACAGCCAGGGCTGGCCTGAGGCCACCCGGGCAGGGGACGCGATGGGATCTGGACTCTGTGGGTCTGAGTCGGAGCTGGACTTCTTCGGCCCTGGCTGGTTGCCCCCCAGGGCTCGGCCCCTGCCTCTCCTCTGAGGGCAGCTGGGGTCGACGCCCCCTTCCTGGACTCTCCTTCCAGTGACCTCATTCCAGACCCTTCCCTTCCCCTGCACCTCCATCACCCTCCCTCCGCTCTGCACCCACCCTGGCTCCCCAGGCCCCACCCCTGGCCGTCCTGAGGGCTCCCGCCACACAGCTGTCCCTGCAGAAGCTGCCCAGCCAGTCATTTAGCTCCAAGGAGGTGACTTGGCTGTGGTCTCCTGAGACAGGGACTCTCTGTCCCCTTCCTGCCTGGGTTCCTTGGGCTCTGCCCCTGAGGGGCCCCTGGAGACCCATCTCCTGGCTGGGACGCCCAGCGGGACCCCAAGCCCCCGGAGACCCAGAGATCCCCTGGACACGGCTCTCTGCCCGGCTCTGGGCACCTTCCACACACTGGCGTTTGGTTACGCAAGAAATTCAGATTCATTGCCCCAAATTGGATAATACACATAAACAAACAGCGAGAGGAAAGTGAGTCACCCTGTCGCTCAGCAGGCAGCGCCGGCCTGTCACACTTCGTCCCCGTAGGAACTCTTAACTTTCAACCAAACCAGAAACTGGCTACTGGGGCTTTGACCCAGCACGTCGGTCCCCTGTCCCCTGTGCCTGGCATTGGGCCAGGGATGTGGGGTGGACCAGGAGCCCGAGGAGGGGGTCCTATTATTTTGGCCACTTGGTAGATGGGGAGAGGTTCAGAGGTCCAGCATCCCTCCCACCAGTGGCTTGCTCAAGGTCACCCGGCTGCCAAAGCTGGGGAGCTGGAGCTGGGGTCAGGCACTGGCCTCCCAGAGTCCAGAGCTCGGTGGGCCAGGTGCTGTGGGACCCCCGCTGCTGCTGGGCCTCCCCTCCCCCAGGAGCCAGGGCAGGCGCTCAGCATCCCGCCATTAGCATATCCATGAGCATCCCTGAAACCCAATTACCCAGAGGGCTTGGGCCCCAGCCAGCCGTCCTGCCATCTCTGCAGGAAGAGGGGCCAGGCCCTGGCAGACCGCTGGGGGAGAGTGCAGGTAGGGAACCAGGGGCTGGGGAGGGCCTGCTGGTGGCTGTGGACCCCACCCCTGCCCAGCGTTGGGCGGGCGGGCGGCCTCCTCTGCCCAGCTGCAGCGGGGTGGGTCCTACTTCCCCAAGGAGGCACCCTGGGTTCTGCTGCCCCCTCCAGCGTCCCCTCCCACCTGGCAGCCCCTCAGCGCCCCCCCCCCAGCTCCTGGGACTCTTTTCCACTTATTTCTTACATAGAAAAGCGCGTGTGTGTACAGATGTGAGCGCTACGGTCTGCAGGTCCCCCCAGCTCATGTGCTGGAAGCTTAACCCCACATTTCACGTGTGGATGGTGTTTGGAGGTGACCCTTTGGGAGGTGAGGAAGGCTCGATGAGGTCATGAGGGTGCCCCCCACCCCCATGGCATGGGTGGCCTTCTGCGAAGTGGGACCTGAGCTGGCCTGGTGCTCACGCGGTGTCCTGCGCCAGGCTGTGCTGCGGGAAGAAGGCCCTGACCAGACGCCCATGCCGCCGTCCTGGGCTTCCCAGCCTCCAGAACCAGAACCGCGACCCAAGAAACCTTTATTCTTTGTCAGTCACCCCGGCTCAGGCGTTCACTTAGAGCAAGGAAACGGCCCAGGGCCAGCCTGAAGGCAAGCGACAAGGCAGCAGAGGGCTCCTGCAGAGGCCCCACCCCTGATTTAGGGGAGTGCTTTCTTTAGAGGGCCGCTACATGTGCCCTGCGACAACAGGTTACCTAGGTTGGTGTGACCCTGGAAGGTACAGGCCCCGTGAGATTTGTCCACCAGGCCCACGCCGCTCACCCAGGCTGGAACGTTCCAGGGTGAGGCAGCCCCACACCCGGCGTCCTGTCCTTTCTCTCCCGACCCATGGACAGGTGTGCCCAGCTTTGCCTCCTGCGGGCAACGGCGGTGTCATCTGTGCACGTCTGTGTGCACATGTGCCGGCGTTTCTCTGGGAGCAGGTTGCAGGGTTGTGGTATATGCACATCTTTACTGGTTATTGCCAAATTGCTCTCCAAAGTGGTTGTTCAGATGATCGTTTTAAAATATAAATTAGATCATGTCACTTCCCTGATCAAAACTCTCAAATAGCTTCCTATTATACTTAGAACAAAATCCATATTCCCCTCCACGAATACCCGGCTGCATTCCAAAGTCTGATCTCCCCTCCCCCGCAACTTTCTGGCCTCCTTTTTTTAAATGGCCCTGGCTTTCTCATGCCCCAGGGCCTTTGTACATACTGTTCCCTCTGTCTCACACACTCTTCTTTTAGCTCTTTCCAAACTGGTTCCTTCTGATCTTTCAGGTCCCAGTGAAAATGTTACCTCCTCTAAGGAGCCTCCCCAGACCACCCAGTTGAAGTATCTGCCTATTTCTGTCATCACTTCCTTTGGAGTCCACAGCGTGGTTCTATAATGATCTTTTACTCTTTGCTTGCTGGTTTATCATTAATTGGCCTGGTGGCCTATGGCAGGAGGGCCTCATCTGCCTCATTTCCTCCTGGATTCCAAAGGCCAGCATGGGCCTGGCACCCAAGGGCTATTCTTAGGACCACTTATCCGTTCAATAGACCTTGCTTCAGCCACCATGTCTGGAGCGGTGGATGACAATGTGCCTGGTGTGTGGGGGGGTGGGCTACGGGAGAGGGGACACAGCAGAGGGGAGTGCGCTGAGTTGAAGGTAGGGTCAGGCCCACGGCCCCTCTGGAACCTTCCCCATGGCCATGGGGAATCATGGAAGGTGCTGGAGCCGGGAGCAATGGGGTTGGGCTTGCATTTTAGAAGTGAGAGGGGCAGTGAATTGCAGGAGGTGGTGGCTATGTGCACAAAACACTGCCCACGGCTTGAGTGGGAGGTGGACACCAGGAGGATCCTCCCTGGACCCCAGCAAGGCCCCTTCGACTGAACCCCCCCCCCACCTCGTACAGCTGGGAACTGAGACCCTAGGAGGAGAGGAACCCGAAGCAAGATGCTGAGGGTCCTCAAGTGGGAGTCCCCCCCTGCCCTGGACAGCCATCTGACCCCTCCAGGGTCTTGTCCTATGGGGACAAGAGGGCAGCCCAGCGGAGTCCCTGCTCTGCCCACCGCAGGGACCCCCTGGCTCGGGTATCCTCTCCTCTCTGCCCTCCTGCCCTCCCAGCTTGGGCTCCGCACGGGGGAAGGAGAGGGAGGAGGAGGCTGGCCGTGGCCGCCATTGGTATGCGAGGCCCAGCCTGGGCCCTCAGCGGCGCAACCTTCCTGCTCGGCTCTTTAAGAATCCCTCCTCGGAGCTGCCGCGTGGTGGTTGCCGGGCAACCACATCCCGCCCCGCCCCCACGGCTGGCGCTGGCTCCCTCCCCTCCCCCTCCCCGGCTCCTCCCTCCCCGCCCGCCTCAGCGGCGCCCGGGCCTGGGCACCTGGGCCTGCAGGTGAGGGGCTGGGGGTGAGCCCGCCCAACCTGGCCCCGGAGCAGGCTCAGTACCCCCGGATCTGGAGAGGGGGACCCGGGCTTAGCACATCCTTGCTCATCACCCTGGAGCCCCCCGTGGGGCAGGTGGAGACTGGGGGAGGGTTCCAGAAGACGATGTCTCTTTCTTCCCCAGAACTCTGGGAGGGGACCTGGGCTCAGAAGCCCAGTCCTGATTCCCATCCCCTCCCGGGGCTGGGTCTTGAGTGGTTTCTGCTGCCCTGCAGAGGTGGGGGGCTGGGGAGGCTGGGGGAGGCCCAGGAGGTGCCTGAGTCCCAGCGCAGGTGAGGGGAGAGGGCCCTCTCTCTGCAGCCCCTGGCCGGGCTGGCTGAGCTGGGCCCTTGGACCCTGGCATGAGGCCTAGAGAGCCCCAGGGTCCTGGGGAGACTGAGGCAGTAGCCATCTTGGACAGGGACAGGGACAGGATGGAGAGGGAGGAGGTGAGGACCCTAGAGGCTCTGGGTCCCTGAAGAACCCCCCAGCCCCTGGCCTCACCCTCCCCTTCCCTCTGGCCCTCAGGGGGAGCTCCTGATCTTGGGCTGACACCGCCCCCCACAGCCCGCCTCGCCCTTGCTGTCCAGCTCCCATGCTGTCCCTCTCGTGGCTGGCCTTCGAGGCAGAATCCACATTTCCTCCTGTGGAGGGTGTGTGAACCGGTGCACGCTGGCCAGTCAAGAAAGCCGAGGTCTCCACAGAAGCAAGTCCTCTCCTGGGGATAATGGCTGGGCATCTGGAAGGCGTGGGGACAGGCGTGGGGACAGGGGAGGTGGTATCACTGGTGGGAAGAAGAGGAGGCTCACAGGGGGAAGGAGGGGCCCATGAGAAAGGCTCGGGACCCACAGCCTCAGTCCTGCCGCCTGGAACCTCCTTCAGGTGGCAAGGTCCCGCCTGTCTGTCCCTCTCTGGAGGTTTCTCCCCACCATCCAGGGGCACCTGTTGGTCTTGGTCTCTACCCCCCACCAGCCAAGACCCCACCCTGCCCTCTCCCCAGGAGCTGTAAAGGGGTCTGGCCTCTCTCTGAGACCCTGGAACCATCATTCTGGGGGAGTTCCCAATTTTAGGAGTCATGGCTGGCCTTGGGACAGCTCTGTCACAGTGACTCGCCTCAGTGTTATAGTCATTCACTCAGTAATGCTGGGCTATGCTCTCCCCACGCACAGGGCTCTGTGGCAGGTGCTGGGGACACAGAGGGACCAACACAGATCCTGGCTGTGACTTCCCAGTGCTGGAGGTCAGGTGGAAGAGACGGGCACTAACCAGACACACATCTGGGGTACAGACCCCCGTCCTAAGTCACGTGCTGTTTTACATCTGTCCCAGGAGGAAGCCACCCCCTGTGAAATCATCAGCCATGCCCTGATCCCAGAGAGGGGCAAGTGGCGTCCAGTGGCTGAAAAATGGAGTCCCACGAGTCATGGGAAGTCACAAATGAACTAAGAGCCACCATCGAGAAGCAGGGAGCAGAGAGAACAAGCTGAGGGCGTGGTGTGGGTGTTTGTCCTCCCAAATCCATGTTGGAATTTCATCCCCAAAGCCATATGTTGATGGCTTGGAGGGAGGTTTTGGGCAGGTAATTAGGATCAGATGAGGTCATGAGGGTGGGACCCCCATGGTGGCATTAGTGCCTCCTGCCTGTCTTCCTTATGGTGGGCAGTCCTAGCCAGGTGGCACACATCTGGAATCCCAGGGACTTGGGAGGCTGAGGCAGGAGGATTGCAAGTTCAAAGCCAGCCTGGGCAACTTAGGGAGAACTTCAGTAACTTAGACTCTGTCTTAAAATAAAAAATAAATAATAAATAAAAAGGACTGGGATGTAGCTCAGTGGTGGAGCACTTGCCTAGCATGGGGGAGGCCCTGGGTTCAGTCCCCAGTTTCTCTCTCTGTCTCAGCCTGTCCATCTCCCCCTGCCCCATGAAGAAGGCTCCTCAAAGATGGCCCCTACTGGATGCAGTCCCTCAACCTTGGGTCTCCAGAACCAAAAGCTGAATAAACTTCTAGTCTTTATAAATTATCTAGTCTGTGGCATTCAGTTATAGTAAAGAAAACGGACAAAGACAGAGACGCAATCAGAATGGTGGGATAAAGGGAGGTTCTTGGAAGACAGGATGACTGAGCTTTGGTCTAGGGGAGAACAGGAGTCGGTTAGGGGTGGAAAAGCATGGAGCAGTGGGACCTGGTGTCGGGAGCAGGAGGGGCTCAGAGGTATGGGAAGGAGTGTTGAGGCAGGGACTGGACCTAGCTTGTGGGGTGCTCCTACTCTGGCCTGCAGCTTCCCCAGGCCAGCGGCCAGTCTGATCCTCCCTTGGGAGCGGCCAGTCTGATCCACCCTGCTCCCAGTGCCTTCTCTGGGGGGTAGGTGACCTCATCACACTGGCCTTATTTCTTCTGTGCCTGTTCCTTTGAGCACAGGGTCTGAGAGCTTCCTCCTGGACTGGAGGCCTGGGTCCCTGACTGTCCCTGAAACTGCTCTGGGCCCAGCCTGCCACTCCTTAGAGGAGAACCAGTGTTCTCAGGGAGGAGCCCTGGCCCCCTGCCATGTCCATGGGACAGCTTAGTGCAGGCTGGTGTGGGGGGGAGCGGTGGAGTTGGAAGCTGGGTCCCAGAAGCACCTGGAAGTTTCCGCTGAGGGCCGAGGTGCACAGAGAGCCCCCACGGGGCCGTGCTCGTGGATTCATATAAACATCCCAGGTCTCACCTCGCAGCCAAGGACTGGTGAATCCAAGACTGAGACCCCCAAAACAGGAGGAACAGGAAGTCTCTTCAGAGGCCCTCTGGCTCTAGGTGGGGGCTGGGAGTCCTCCCCCTGCCCCAGGAGATGGCGCCACCGTGGGTGGGTGAGCATTGCAGTCAGTCTTGGTGTGGACCCTGACCTCTGCCCCAGGATGGCCTCGTGCCTGGGTGCCTGGATGCCCAGAACAGAGCCTGCGGGGAAGGGTTCCTGCTGACTATCCAATGGGGAGGTCCTGTCCCTCCGTTGAGCCTGGTCACCTGCTTTTCCCGGCCCAGAACAGGCTCAAGCAAGACCTAGAACAGCGGTGGACAGCCGTCTAAGAGTGGCGAGTTGGGTTGCCACAGCGCTTCACAGTGTACGGAGCACTTTCCTTGGGACCTCACCTGGGTCTTAGGACCTAGCCTGTCACCCCAGGCCTTGGAGGTCTGGGATGGCCACATTAGTGTAAGAAACAGGTGCAGGGAGGCTGGGGGAGTGCCCCGGGCAGCAGCTGGGAGGGGGTAGGACAGCAGAGCCCAGAGGTGAGAGGGTGGCT
The DNA here is from genome assembly GCF_047511675.1 of Marmota flaviventris. Taxonomy (NCBI): domain Eukaryota; kingdom Metazoa; phylum Chordata; class Mammalia; order Rodentia; family Sciuridae; genus Marmota; species Marmota flaviventris. Next base: position 8,404,760 of record NC_092506.1, on the reverse strand, counting down.
GGGGAGGCAGGCACGGAGACTGCTGGCAGGACCAGGGTGACCTTGGCTGGCCAGTGGAGGGCCCCCTCACGGGGATGCTGGACACTGCCTGGGTTACGGCCACCCTGGGAGTTGGGGAGCTCGGGCTTGGCAAGCTCAAGGTTGAAGCCACAAATTGTGGTTGGGTGACTTACACTGGCCTCATTGCTGAAAGCGTCCCCACAGGTGCCCAGCTTGCAGGACTAGCTGTGTCCTCCTGCGCCAGGGCAACCCTGCCTTCTCCACTGACCATCACTCATGGAGCCCACGCACCTGAGTGCCATCTTCTCCATCTCAGCTGACTGTCCCACTCCTGGGACTACCCTCCCTCTCCGGTACTGCTCGTCTGCAGGCTGCCAAGGCCCTTCCCACCTGGCCCAGCTGACCTCGCCCCTCCGCCTCTCATCCCCCAGCTCCATCAAGAAGAGCTGATCAACACCGGGGCCTTTCCTTCTCTTGGCCCTGACCCTCTAATACCTAGGTCAAGAGCCAAAATCCCGGGCAGCTGTCCCGGATGTCCCACCTGACTCGGGCCCTGTGTCTGGGGTCACCTGGTAATCCTGTCTCAGCAAGATCCTCTACGCTGTGCCTGTCTAGGTGCCTGGCACTCTGGAATTCCAGCTTTGCCAGGGCGAGGTCCAGCAGGTCCGGATTCAGCCTTGGTCCCTGGTGCCCTGACCAACACCCAGCACACCGTGGACTTCCGTCAATCTTCCCTGCACCATGTGCGGCCCGCAGGTATGGCTGGGAGGGCTGTGGTACATCAGCGGGTGGAATATCACACAGCTATTAAAACCACAATTATGAAGATGATATTTTGATATCTAAGTGCAACGCGTCAAATAGAGCTGTATCCAAACCATCCGCTCCACCTGGAGGCTCGGAGAGCCTGCTCCGTGCTGGCCCCGGGCTGCGCGTGTCAGGGATGGAACGGGGTTCAGTTTAGAAGAGGAGGAAGACACGCACATAAATCTGGAGCCACACACTAAGGGACGCGATGGACGAATGGCAGAGCCCCGGGGCCCCTCGTCCATCTGGGGGCCTGGGCAGGCAGAACGGAAACCACTGCTCTGGAAAAATTATAGCTGTCCCTGCGTGGACCAGCCTGCAAGGGAGCAGAGGCACAGAGACTGTTGACGCCACAGGGCGGTGGCATTGTGGGTGATTTTTCCTTCCTTTATTGTTGGTATAATGCTGTTTGGGCAATAAATAAAAATTGGGAGAAAAAAATAGCTGTTTGGTGAATTGAGCAGAAAAGCAGGAGAAGGAAGAAAGGGAATTAGGGGGCAGGGAGTGGGGAGGGAGGAGTGGAGAAGAAAGGCAGGAAGGGAAAGGCGCTGCTCACAGCAGGTCAGAGGTGGCAGCCCTGGGCAAGGCCCCAGACTGCTCCCAGGTTGGGGGCAAGAGGGACAGCTTGGGGTCAAGAGGGAAGGACAGGAAAGCACAGGAGGAGGGAGAAAGAGGGGCTGGTGTCCCTGTCAGTGACCTTCTCCCAGGGGGACCCTGAAGGATGTACAGTGCAGGGGTGACTAGGCCCCTGGAACATCTGCACAGGTCTGGAGTTGGGACAATGGGGTGGGAGGTGTGGGAACAGGTTCAGAAAGGGGTCTCAGCCAGATTGTGGGGATCCTGAGGGTAGTCCTGGGAGCAGTGGGGCCTGGGGCCCTGGTGGTGGTGGGGTTCTGGGCAGAGGTACAGACTCAGGGGAGTGAATAGGTAGGAACAACTGAGCTCTGTGACACAGTGACAAGGTCCTACCTGGGCAGGTGAGGCTGGGTGGACTGGAGGGCTCCTTAGTGTCCCAGAGAATGTCAAAGAGGGTGGGGACAGTAGGCTAACCACCTCCTCCCATCACCCAGACCCCACACAGTGGAAGTAGACTTTTCTGAAATGCAGGCAGAGGCTCAGCCACCTTCCCATTCAAGGTCTCCCCAACCTTCATAAAAACCTTTGCAAACAGGCCCTGAATGCTCCCATTTCACAGTCAGGACACTGAGGTTGGAGAGGTTAATCAACTTGCCCAAGGTCACAGTCAGCTGGTGCAGGAAGGAATGGGCCTGGCATCTGACCCAGGCTGCCCACTTTGCCAGCTGGGTGGGGCACTTCTCAGAGAGAACCCAGGGGTTCAGAGCACACGCAGGAAGGGGGAGCAGCAGGTGAGGGGGTTTGAGTGGGGAAGGGGAAGCAAACAGGGAGGAAGGGGTTACCTTGGCAGCAGAGTAGGCGGTGGGTACCTGTTTGTGAATGAATGCATGGGTGGACAGATGGATGAATGAATGAATGGATGAATGAGTGGGTGCAGAGGAGGGGTGCGGGGGGAGGCGGCGCGAGAACGAGAGAGAGAACCCCTCCTCTCCCCTGCCCCCCCCTGCGCTGGAGGCTGGCTTTGGGCGCCTCCCTCCCCCCACTCCCTAGGGGGGCCTGCTTCCCATCCTGCCCTCCCCCCGGTCATTTTAGCGGAGGGTAGGAGGAGGGAGACGCGGAGGCCGCTTCTCTCCGGCAGGGCCAGAGTCCCCGCGCGGCGGCGCAGCCTCCCGCGCCGGGTCCCGCCGGCCAGTGCGCAGCGCGGCGCCCCCGCCCCCGCCGCCTCCTCCCCGCCCGCCGCCTCCCCTTCTCCCTCCCTCCCCGCTCCGCGCCTGCACGCACGGCCCCGCCGCCGCCGCCGCCGCCGCGAGGGGAGAGGCGGCCGCACAGCCCGGTTCCCCGCGCCCTGCTCGCCAACGCCGCCGCCGCCGCTTGTGCGGGCGCCGCTGCTGCCCTCGCCCAGCCGAGCGCACTCGCCCGGGCACACGCACCCCGCCGGGGGGCGCAACCCCGCGCACTCCTCCCGCGGCTCCGCCGGGCGCCCGAGCCGGGCAGATGCGCCGCCGCGCGCCCCCCGCCCCGGGCCCGCCACCGTGCTCCGCCGCGCGCTGGGGGCTCCCCTCCCGAGCTCCCCGGGCGCCCTCCGGCTCCGGTTCCCGCCCGCTTCTTGGAATAACCCCGGAGGCTCCAGCCGTCGCCGCAAAGTTTCCCGAGGAGACCCGCCTCCCCGGCCGCTGCGCAGGTAAGGCTGGTTGCGCCGGGCGGGGGCCGGGGGCCGCGGGTCGGGACAAGGCGCCCGGGCGGACGGGGCGGGGGCCGCGGGTGCACCGAGGCGCAGCGGGATCGGGCTGCCGGGCTTTGCCCCGGAGCGGTGGGGGACGCGCAGTCTTTGGGATTTGGGGAGGGGGGCCCTGAGTCGAGAGCTACAGCCAAGCGCCGGTGGCGCTGGCCCCGCCGCGGGGAGGCGCGGGGTTCGCGGCCGGCGGCTCCACTCCCCAGAGCAGCGGCTGGGAAGGGCGGGGGCTCGACTGGAGCCGGGGACCGAGCCCTTGCTGCGCCCCCGAGAGGCAGTTTGCCCGCGGGGGGCTCCAGGCTGGGCAGATCGGTCCCAGCTCCTGCCCCGCACCCGGGAATCGGAGGGTGAGGGGCGCGCGGCGAGGGCAGCGGGCCGGCCCGGGCGCCGCGCTCCCGTCCCCACCAGCCGCGTGAGTCACGGTTAGAGCGAGGTTTTATTTTTAAAACGACTTCAAGGGGGGCACTGGCAGCCTCCAACTTCCCTCCCAGTGCGCGCTGTGGACTGTCAGCCCCGAGCCGGTGGGGGACTGGGGCTGTACACCTGGCGGCTAGAACAGTGGGACTTAGGGGCTGGGGGCGCAGCGGGGTGCCTCTCCCCCCAAGCTCTCAAGACCAGGAGACAACAGACCCGGCGCACGCCCCTCGGCGCGGGGAGGAGAGGCCCATGGGTGGAAGGCTGGGGAGCGTTGTTGCCCAGCTGCAGGGAACCGTGGCTGATCAGAGCTCTCCAAGGAGGAGAAAGTTGTGAAGCGGCGACATCAGGGAGCTGCCCCAGGCTTCCCGGTGGCCCCCGGAGGGCTTCAAGGCTCTCTGGAGTGTGTGACTTTGAGAGAATACAGCCCAGCTGGGGTGTGCCAGGCCCGGGAGGCCCAAGACAGAGCTCTGATGTGAATAAATAAAGCCAAGGCAGAGGAGGTGGGGGACGACTGGGTCCAAACCTGCCCCACCTTGCCCCTGCACCCTCAGGGAGGATGGAGACCAGCCCCACCCACATCCCCTCCCCTGGAGGCTTAGTGGGTGGGAGGAGGCTGCTTGCTGGGGACACTGGATGCTAGTGGTAGAGGGCTAGGAGCTGGGGCACACTCTCCCTGCCCAGTGGCAGTGGGGGAGGCTGCCATGCTCAGGGGCTCCAGGCTCAGGTTTCTGGAGTTGAAAGCCAACTGCGTTCCTTCCTGCCAGCCCCAGGAGGAGAGCGCAAACATCACCTGTCAGCTGGTGCTGGCTCCGTGGGCGACTGTTCAGGGCTTCCTCAGAAGGTTTAAAATGGAAATGGCCCAAGCTGCCAGGGCCAGTGCCTGGGAGGGGATGCTGCCCAGCTGGGTTGGCACTGAGGGTCCTGGGAGGTCTGAGGGGCAGGAACAGCTGAGGGGCTGTCACATCTGGCGGAAGGGTCAGCCAGCGCAGGTCTGAGAGCAAACAGCTTGTATGTGCAGTGAATGGCGTGGAGGGGCTAGGTGTGCGCCCCACCCTGAGTTCCCACACGGAACAATCACTCAAAAAATTCTCCCCCGCAGAGCTGAGGCCAGGAAGGCCAGGCCCCGGCCCGCGTGCCCAGGGCCGTGCGTCCTGGGCCGACTTCACCCAGACCTGGGTCTGTGTGTCCGTGCTTCACCACCTACTGGTTCCAAGTCCCTCCACTTCTCTGTGCCTCAGTTTCCCTTGGTAACTGGGCTGCTTGCACGCACCCGGGCCCCCAGTGGGGGTGGGGACTGCTGCGTAAACTGCAGCTGCATTTGTTCCATTTCCTTAATGGTCCTGCTCCGGGGCCTGAGTCCGAGGGGTCCTCAAGGACTGAGGGGACCTGTAAAGACCTTGGAAGTTGGGGGGGGGTCAGGTTCCCCTACCCAGTTGTGTGCTGTTGCTGGACTTCATTCAGTCTTACCCTGGCGCTACGCAGCAGTCCCCTCTGTGTCCCTGCTCCGGGGTCCTATGAGGCCTCCCAAGGAAGCCCCTGGGGGACCCGCCCAGCTTGTTTCCAAGACCTTGGAGGGGAGGGGGTGTGGCCACCCTATGTGTCACCTGCTGCCAAGGCTGCTGCCAAGGTGTTGGCCCAGAGGACTGCACACGGAGGCCTGCTGGCCAAGCCTGTGTCACCCTCTGGGCCACCCAGGCCTGCAGCTTCCCCAAGGGCCACTGTGCCCCTGCCTCCGTGGGAGGACACGACCGCTGTCCTGCCCTCTGAGGATGGGTGGGTGCCCCAGGCATGGGTGAGCAGGGAAGGACGGTGTACAGAAAACATGGGCAGATGGTGTGTGCACTCGGTTCAAAGTTAGCAAGAAAGGGACTGAAACCCCAGGTGGCCCTGGTATAGCAGGTGTCCAGGGACAGAGAGGCAGGCCTAGAGCTGGCTGACTGCCTGAAGAAGTCCAGTGTGGTGCCGTTGTCAAGAAGTGGCTACTCTGGTGCAGGGGGACAAGTCCCTGAGGCCAGCTGGGCAGCCACCTCTGCAAGGTCAGGTGGGACTAGGCAGTGGGAGAGGCAGGGAGCATGGTGCTGGCAGGGCAGGCAGATGGCCCCACTTGGGAGTTGGGGACCTCCTGGCAACCCCTCTCTAGCCAACCACATTGCCCCAGAGTCAGGGCTGGAAATTGGCCTCATCTCAGCAATGGGGCCTGTCTGGGACTATGCAAGAAGACTTGTGGCTGGGTGGGTTCTCTTGCCCCAGGATCTGAAAATGATGTCAATCAGTTGTCATCCCAGCCGATTGTGTTCCTGACACTCTGGGACACTGCCCCAGGGAAGGATTTCTCTGCCTGGCTGGCCTTCAGCAAGTGCCCAGACCTCCCTGGGCCTCAGTTTCCTCATCTGTCAAGTGGGGCACAGGAGGTGACTCATACAAGGTGTCTAGTACAGAGTTCATGCTTAGCCATAGGGGTCCCCTGTGGTCCTCCCCCCGGGTCCACTCTGGGCTGGCGCTTTCAGCTTCTCTAGGCCTTGGGCTAGTAAGGAGGACTTCGAGGCCCCTGCCCCAACTGTCAACACCTGTTCCCAGATGGGCTGTCACCCCTGCTGTCCCTAAGTGCAAGTGGGAGTGTCCAAGAGCAACAAGAGGGAGGGGGTCTTCACTTTAGGCCCCTTGGGGGCTGGAGTATGTGAGGGGTGTGGGCCAGAGCCTGTGTGTTCGCACACCAAAGAGCATGGCCCTGGCGGAGGGTCGGAGTGCCCCTGCGGGCAGCAATGGGGTGGGTAGGTGAGCCACCATCAGGGGACAGCACAGGGCGGGGGTGGGGAGCACTGGCTCAGGCCTCAGCCCTGTCTGCCGCCCTTGAGGCTCAACCCTGTGTGTGTCTATGGTGGGGCGTCCCCTCCCCAGAACCTGGGCTCTTCCACCCTGACACAAAATTCAGACCCCAGCCAGGGCACAGCATGGCTGCATTCTGTCCTCTGCTGTGGGGTGGTCACCCTAGGCAGGCTGAGGGCGGGGCAGGCAGGGAAAAGGACAGCGCCCCTGCAGTGTCCTCCTCACCCACAGCCGCCTGCAGTTCCCTAGCAGGAGCCCGAGGGCCGCCCAGCCCAGGCCTGCGTGGGCCTGCATTTGCCTGTTTACTGCCGCCCGCCCGCGGGCCCCCAGAGCCTGGTTGCTCCCTGGGGTCAGCAGCTCTGCAGATGATGTCAGGATTCCGGGGCCTCGACTTGCTTTGTGGAAGACATCTGCAGGACTCCCACGCGGGGCTGGTGTGGGCTGCCCCCACCCAGCACGGCACAGGCCAGTGGAGCCCGGGGAGGCTGCGGGCAGGCTGGGGCTGCACTTGGAGGGCCCTGTCTCTCCTGCCTTCACCCTTCCCTCCTTTCCTGCCTGCCACTCATTCACTCCGAGTACCAGCTTCTGCCAGGGACCCGGCACAGCGCTGGGCTCTGGGACACAAAATCAGCCCCCAGGGGGCGTGCGGACAAGCCGGGGCCTCGGGGCTTCCTGGGGAACAGGGTGTCTGAAGGTGAGCTGAGTTGGTGAGCAGGGACAGGCATGAGGGCATGGTGGACACAGGGACAGAGAGGCCGTGTGCAGACCTCTTGGTGGGCGTGGGGAGGGTCCTGGGCCTCTGGAGGCCCGTGGGGGCTATTGGCAGCTGGTCGCTGTCTCCCCAGGTTTCTGCTGGCCTGACCATCGCTATCTTGCAGGACACCCAGGCTGCCCACTCTGGCCCTGCCTCAAGCACCCTCTATCTAGTCCTCCAGGGTGGGCTCCCCAGGCCCAGCAGATGGTCCCCTGCTCCTGAGAGCCGTGTGTTCACCTGAACACGAGGCCGTCCCACTGTGTGATGGCGGCCAGGGGCCTTTTGGGCACACTTTGATGAGAGCAGTGGTCCTGGTGTGGAGGGGGTGTTCCTGATGAAGGGGGTTCCTGAGACCCTCCCCCAGCTCTGAATGTTCCTGGTTTGGGGAAGGGTTGTTGGACGGAGAAGGAAGGCTGGGGTGCCGGCCGAGAGAAGGCAGAGAAGGCTGTCTCTGGAAGCCACAGCGCCCGGCTGTACAGGCTCAGCTAACCACTAGGGGACACTGCCTCCCAGGCAGAGCGCAGAATCCAGGCATCCAGCACCGGGCTCCAGGTGTGGCTGCTGTGCCCTGGGGGAGCCCGGGAGGCGGGCGGCTGTGCCCTGCTGGGAGGGCTTGGTAGTGATTGAAGCCGGGACTGGGGGACTGGGGGACCGTGCCTGGGTCGCGGGGCTGGCCCCGCCCCTCCTCCCGCGCGGCTGTGAGAGCAGCTCCTGGCGGGGGTTTCACTCCCTTTCCCTCCTTCTGCCTGAATTAATCGTTGGCACCAGATTACAACAGATTTAGCAAACTGTAAAAAAAAAAAAAAAGAGAGAGAGGGAGAGAGAGAGAGGGAAGAGGGAGTGCAAGCTAGAGAGGAAGACAGAAAAGGCAGGGGACGGCTCGGAGCGATGGCGTTTTTCTACAGAGGCAAATTGCTCCTGGAGAACCTGTCCCCCGCCCCTCCGCTCCTCCACCCTTGGTGACGCCTGGGAAATGCTGCTCGAAAATGTCCTTAAGAATGCCGCTGGCGCCAGGGGCTTCTCCTGGGGGCCTGTGCCTAGGGCTGCCTGGTGGAGCTTCTGCCGGTGGGAGCCGGGGAGGCTGCGGGCTGCGGGGAGCCCGGGTGTGGAGGGCAGGTGTGGGTGGAGGACACCTGACCTGCTGGTTCCACAGACAGTGGGCCTGGGGAGGGGGCGGGAGGCAGGGATGGCAGAGGGCAGGGTCTCCGTCAGTCATGGCTGCAGCCCTGGGCCCGGTGCTGGGCCTGGCAGATTGAATGAGCGCGTGGAGGAAGGAGGGACCACCTCAGGGGCTGGTGTGTGGCAGCAGAGGGGCCAGCCTGCCCATTGCAACCTCTGGGGGCGGAATCTGCTGTCCTGGGTCCAGGATCCAATGTGGAGATCTGACCAGCAGCTGCCTGCTGGCTTTTCTGGAATGACCCTGACTTACAGTCCAGCTAGACCTGGGTTCAGAATCTGGCTGCTGGCAGGCGAGCATCCTTCCCCAGAGGCAGGGCGAGCTGCAGAGGCTCATGGGAGTTTAGCCAAGCTCCTGAAGGTGCCTGGTCCAGTAAGGCACTGGATGGGGTTCGGCATGGCCCCTGCCCAGGGTGAGGGCTCCCTCCCTCCCTCCCTCTTCTCTTCCGGGCAGCAGCCCAGGTGGGCCAGGCCTGAAGGGAGGCAGGAGTATGTGGTGCTCACGCCTGAGGCCTCCTCCCTCCCTCCCTGGAGCAGCACCGGGCTCTGGCACCGTGTGCCCACCCACCCCGCCTCCAGGAAGCAAGTGCCAAGAAGAGGCTTGAGTGGCCGGCCCTACCCAGTCCCAGGACCCCTGCCCTCTGTCACCACCCTGGGGAGGGGGTGGGTGCACAGGAATGAAGAGCCAGAGTGACACCCCCTCCCCAATCCCTGCTCAACTGAGAGGCCCCAAACAGCTGACCTCTGGCCCTGGGGAGGGGCAGTCAGCTGGGCATTGGGCAGGGCCACCAGGCTAGCAGAGGGGCTGGCTGGTGAGCAGAGGGCTCTGAGGAGGGCCAGGGAGTCTCTTCCTGCTCCCCCCTGAGGCTGCACCCCCCAAGACTGCACACCTGTTTCGGGGAGGCAGACCACACACTCCCCTCCCAGACCCGGTGGGGCGCTCTGGCCTGTTTCCTTACCACTGCTGGACAGGGGTTGAGCCACAGGGCCCCTGAGGGCCCAGCAACGCCACCCATGGCTCTGGGACTCAGCCCCAAGACTTCCCGGGTTTGGGCTAGGGAAAGGGGCTGGCCAGTGCCACGCCCCAGCTGCCAGGCGCTGCCAGCCTCTTCCAGGTGTGTCTTCCCACAGAGAAGGGTGACCAAGCACAGAGTGGTGACAGGCTTCGTCTAAGGCCGTGTGGGAGAGAGTGCCAGGCAGCAGGGCTGTGGGACCAGAGTGCTGGGCTCGGGTTCAAATCCTGCCTCTGCTGCGAATCAGCTTAGTGCCCCGGGGCCTCACTTTGCCTCTCGGTGCCTCGGTCCCCACACCTGTGAAATGGGAAGACAGAGCGCTCTTACAGGGGGAGCAGGAAGACGGTGTGTGACGGTGTCCATGGAAGGGCTTGGTAGGGGCTGACAGCAACTGAACTCAGCAGCAGGACGGACCCGAAGGACGCAGTGCTGGGCCCTGACCGTGCCCACTCCGTGCACCACCACCCTGTGCACGTGGGTGGCTCATCTGCTGAGCCGAGGAGGGCCCTGCAGGTGGCAGGTGGAGTGGGCGGGGAGGGGTCTCTAAGCTGCTCCACTGTAATGTAATGTCCTGGGATGGACTGGGCAGGAGGGAGCCACTGAGGGCGGGGGAGGGCGAGAGCGAGAAGGGCAAGGGCCGGGAAGTGAGAGTCGGGTCCCCTGGGCGGAGTCTGGCGGAACCCCACTGGGTCTGCTGGATACCTGCTATGTGGCAGACCCCAGGTCCAAGCTGGAGCCAGGACCAAGGTGTCACCGGACCTCAGCCCTGTGAGGGCAGCAGGGAGGCCCTGACAGCTGCGGTCACCGGGGTCGACTGGGCCCGCCATGTGCTTTCTGGAGCACTGAGCTGGGGAACCCACTGTGCGGAATCTGTGGGGCTTCATGACAACCCTGTTTCACAGAAGACTGAGGCTCAGACCAACCAAGTGATCACCCAGAGTCACACAGTCAGGATGTGGCGTCCCAGAGCACAGCCCCTAAGCACACAGCAGAAGTGGAGAGTCCTGGTCACAGTGGTGGTGGCAGGCACCAGCATTACCTGATTTTACTCCAGGACAACAATGTCCTGGGATAAATTGAGGCACAGAGTGGTGAAGTGACCTGTCCAAGGTCACACAGAGGAACGGACACGGCAGCCTCGTTCATTGCCTTGTTCCTGGTCCCAGGCTGTGCGGATGGGACGCAGAGGCACAGAGACGCAGGTAGCTGCCCGCGGCCACCGGGGCCTGAGCTTTGGTCTTTCTCTTGGGGGGGTCTTGTGCCTCCTGGGGCCCTTCCTGGGGCCACTGGGCTGTCTCATCTGGTCACCAAGCTTCATACCTCTCTGGCGCCCTGCTCCCTGGCACCATTTCCTGAGGCCCCACTGTGTGCTGGGCGTGGTGCTGCCATGTGGCGGGGAGGTGGCCTCGCAGGAGAGGTGCCAGTGCAGCCAGGCGGGGGGCATTCTTCCTGGAGGGGACTAGCCTTGGCGGACCTGCGTCCAGGACAGTGGGTCTGGCCTGTGGGGCTGAGGCAGAGCGGCCTCGTTGGTGGCGGGTGGCGTGTGCTGAGCATGCTGGCCCCGTGACGTCAGCAGGTGGCCCAGCTCCCGCTGCCCACTGGAGCCTGGGGAGGAGGAGGCGGGCGGGCGGCGCGGGGCCTGTGGTCACGGAGCCATCTCCATTAGGGCCCGTGAGCGCGAGGCTGCAGCTGGAATCCTATTAAAAGCTTTTTCATTGTTCCCTGCGACGCGGGCTCCGCCGGGACCTGGGCACGTTGATAATTTATTTGTGGAAGGGAAGGGGCGAGGCGCGGGGGAGGGACAGCGGGGAGGCCTGGCCAGGACGCTGCGGTGGGGGGTCCTCGATGCTCCACCGTCAGAGGCCCCTCAGCCCTGGGCGTGGGGACTCCAGGGAGCTTCACTCAGCCGCCCGGGCTCAGCCGGCGCGCACCAGGACAGAAGGGTGCTGCCCGGGCCTCTGGCTGCCCAGATTCTGTCTTGGACATGGAAGCCCCACCGCAGGCAGGGGACAGGGGAGTCACAACCTCGCTGGGTGCTGAGGTACACGCTCAAGAGGTTGCTCTGGGGCCTGCAGAGCAGAGGCAGGTAGAGAGCCCCAACCCTGCAGCTGGCCAGCTGCGTGGCCAGGGAAGTCCCTGCACCCAGAGAACAGGGGGACGCCTTGCCTCTCTGGGGGACGGGAAGGCTTTCTGCACTAACAATGATGATACGACCATTCGCCACGTGCCCGCATGGCTCCGCATGTCACATGTAGCATCTCACTTAATGTTAGATAACATCTATGAAACTGAGACACAGAGGTCAAGGTCACACAGCACCTAATGGCCAGGAGGGATCTGAACCTCAGCTTCTCTTAGTGTGGCTACTGCCTCCGGTGGGGGCTCCCAGAGACCTGGGCCTCCCGAGCCGGGGTCCCCTGGAGTAGCCTTGCTACCCCTCCATCCCCAGGGCCCTGCTTCCAACATGAGGAAGCCCCGGGAGAGGGACAGGGCTCCCTTCCCGCAGGGCGTTCTAGCGTCAAACTGGTTGTTAGTCTGGGATATGGCTCAGGGACCGAAGGCTTGCCGAGGTAGGGTCCAGGGTTCTAGTCCTGCCCCACCAAACCAGACCAAACCAGGCCAGACCAAACCAGACCCCAAATCCCAAACTCAGCTGTGGTGGCTCCGTGGGGCACTTGGGGCACAGGCGGCTGAGAAACAGACTCACAGAAGCAGCTGCACAGATGTGGGGTGCAGCCAGGCAGCTCTGGGTCCCTGAGGATCCCCTGTGCTGGGTGTCTGCAAGGGACAGTCCCAGGCTGTGTGCCTGACTTCCGGGGGTAGACAGGCTGGGGCAGGGGGCGGGACCCGTGGCTGTTTCTGCCCCAGTCTCTTTCACACACCCTGACCCGCGGGCCCCAAGCCCAGCTTCAGGACCACATGGACCACGTGGAAGCTTCCCCATCCCCTCCCCTCCCCGTCCTCCCGCCCAGACACGGCCTCACATTTTGAGAAATTCTAAGTTAATCGAGCCCCTCCCTGACTCTGAGACCTTCCGTTGCTCCCTAGTCCCTGAAAATTCAAGTCCAAGTCCTTGGGCCTGGCATTTCAGACCTTCCCAGCCTCACCTCCTGTCCCTTCCCAGCCTTCTCGGGTGCCATTCCCCAGGTAGGAAGGCCAGCCTCGGGACCTCTGTGTGCGTCCCACAAGCCTTTCCTGGGGAAGGAACCAGACTTCCTGCCCACACCCTCCCAGCCCACTCCCTGCCCCACCTCCCCACCTGTGTGGCTCCTCCCTCCCTCCCCTGAACCCGGGAGGCGCTGCTTACCGCAGCCTCCAATCTAAGATTCATCAATTCATCCAGCCGGGGCTCAGGCTCGAGGCTGGGGCGAGCTGATAAATGACTTTCTCCTACGCAGCCCTAGGAGTGGGTGGCCTCGGCCCATTTTATAAAGGAGGAACCTGAGACTCAGGGAGGTTCTGTCACCTGGCCAAGGTCACTCAGCAATCAGAGGCAGAGCTGGGGACAGAGCCAAGCTCTACCTCTGGAGCCCCACCCTGTGGTGTCACTTCACCCCAGCTGCTGTGGGGTGGTATGGGGGCAACTGTCCTGGTGTCCGCCCTTGCCACTGCCTGGCAGCAAGTGGGGTGCTAAATGTGGGCCTCATCCTATCTTTACCATGGCCCTGAGGTAGCTGGAGGCTCTTGGGTGGGCCATACTGGGGATTGAACTTGGGGTCCTTTACAACTAAGCTACATCCCCAGCCCCTTTTATTTAGGCTCTTCTACCACCAAACTATGCCCCCCGGCGTCCTCCCCCAGTGCTGCTTTTAGAGATGTTTTATCTTAAGTTGTCGAGGCTGACCTTGAATGTGCAGTCCTCCTGCCTCGGCCTCCTAAGCTGCTGAGAGTACATGTGTGACCACTGTGCCCACTTTATAGATGAGGAGACTGAGGCTGGGAGAGGCAGAGCCTCAGATGGGGCTTTCCCGTGCCCCTGTGCCAGGCCTGCAGCTGCCCAGCCATAGTGGGGACCCTGGCCCATCCTGCCTACCTGAGGCCCATTCTGACACCCTCAGAGGAGGCTGAGGAGGCTGGTGAGGCAGCAAGCCCAGGAGCAGGGCTGGGCGTGGGCCCTGCCCCCATGCAGCTGCCTCCCTGGCCCAGTGGCCTCACAGACAGACGGGGCTTGTGAGAGCCGGGAGCCTCGGAGGAGAGCGCGGCTCCTGCCGGCAGCTGCTCAAAGGCCTCTTTGTGGCAAAAGGCTGGCCGTGGGCAGCTGCCCTGCCGGAGGTGCAGACAGCCCAGCCTTTGTGCCATCGTGCTGCCCCTGCCCTGACCTGGGGTCAGCAGGACAGAGGCCCTTGTCTGCAGGAGCCCTGGGGCGTCCTGCAAGGGGCTGCCCTGGACCCGCTGTGGGCTGGGATGGACCCAGGACCCCCGATGCCCACCACAGATCTGCCACGGAGGCCGAGGCCGAGGAGGGCCACAGAAGCCGAGCAGGGCAGTCAGTGGCAACAGCAGCAATGATAACAGGAAGACAGGGCTGCTGGCCTTTGGGGAGCTCTTCCTGTGTCTGCCCAAGAGCAGGTCAGGGGCTGCTCTGACTCCTCAGCTCTGAGGAGTGTGTCGGCCCATTTTAGAGATGAGGAAACCGAGGCTCTGCAAGGACATTCACCCCCATCACATAACTCCCAGGGTTCAGCCAAGTCCCCCAGAGCCCATTCTTCTTTTTAAGAGCTGGGCACTGGGGCACATGCCTTTATTTCATTTATTTATTTTTATGAGGTGCTGAGGATCGAACCCAGTACCTCACACGTGTGAGAGGAGCGCTCTGCCCCTGAGCCCAGCCCCAGCCCCCTCCAGAGCCCATTCTTAAGCACCAGAGCCACCCTGGTGCACAGAGCGAAAGCCGTCTCTGCCCTGTCCCCATAGAGTTCCCAGCCAGCTCACTGGACCCTTGCTGCAGTCTCATGGGAGGGGTCCCATCACCCCATGTTAAAGCCAAGGAAACTCAGAGGCGGGCCGGGGTGCCCAGTGCCAGGTCCGAGTGGGTGATGGGCAAATTGTGCAGGGACCCTTTGTGAGGGGGGGCTCCTTGCCTGCACCGTGCAGCTGAGGTGGCATGTTCACCAGGGTAGGGGACAGACGGGGAGAAGCGACGGAGCCTCAGGAAGAGACTTTGGGATTTGGGGACCAAGGCATGCCCACGGACTGTCCCACTCTTGGAAGGACCAACAGAAATCATCGTCAGGGAAACTGGCACAGAGCAGGGGTGGGGAGGGACGGCCCACGGTCCCCACCTCCTGGCTGGCCTGGCGGGGATGGGGTGGTGATGGCGGCTAAGCTCTGGCTCTCCACCTGCCCGCCTCACTCCATCCCACGGCCGCCCAGGGGGAGGTACTGGAAGCAGAGGCCCCTTCCCCGGGCTGCACTGACCTCTGGCACGGGTGCCCTGATGACTTGGGGTGGGGGTGCATGCTGGAGAGGGACAGGGGCTGGGGCAGACAGCCGGCTCGGTGGCCTCCTGCTGGGCAAGAGGGTGTGCTGTGGCCCAGCTGGCCTTTCATCCCAGCAGGATCAGTTTCCCCATCTGCGAAATGGGTGCTGAGCCTGTGTGGGTCCCCCGGGTGAAGCCTGGTCTGAAGACCCTGTTACGCTGAGGCTGGGACCTTGCTGAGCTGCTTCCCTCCTGTCTCCTTGGCCTCCTCCCCGAAGTCCCTTGCTCTGCCCTGGGAAGGCTGTGCCCCAGACCATGACCCACAGCCCTGGGGAGGAGGCCACGCCTCCCTCAAGCCCTGGTGGCCTGGGGATGACTCACAGCCCGCCCGCCCAGTCTGGATGCTGGGCTGTGAATAAGTAATGCCATTGATATAACAACGAGCAACCCTCAAGATGAGGCCTGTCCTGTCTTCCCCAGGTCCTCTCCAGAGGGCGGGGAGTCAGGCCCTTTGCACCAGCAGAGCCAGGTGCAGGTCCCAGCCCCTCCTCAACCTGGCAGCCCTGTCCTCTGCTCCCTTCCTGGACACAGCCAAGGAGATGGGTGAGGGCCAACGATCCCATTTCCCACTGGAAGGACCAGAGACCTAGAGAGACTGAAGAGCGAATCCAGGACTCCCCGAGGCCCAGCCTCCACCCTGCACACTTCAGCTGTGCTGGGCTCCCCCTGCCTCAGTCCCCGAGGGCCCTGGCCTAGGGGCCCTGAGAGCCCAGGCTGACCGCCCTGAGACCTGTGATCTGAGTGGGGCCTCCTGCGCCACAGCCTGGCCTCCTCCAAGCTCCAAGGTCTGGGCCTTACAGGCAGCTGAGCCGATGCTCCTGTGCGCGGCCCCGCCCTCCCCAGGATCTGTGCTGATTGAGTCTCCTGTCACAGGGCCGGACACTCTTGCGCTCCCGGGCGGCAGAGCTGTTGGCCTAGCAAGCTCACAGCTGTTGTTTTTTTTTTTTTTTTTTAATTTTTTTATTAGTTGCTCAAAACATTACAATGATCTTGACATATCATACATTTGATTCAAACGGGGTCCGTAATCTCAATCTTGCCAGGTGTACAGATTGCAGGATCACGTTGGTTATACAGCCACGTTTATACACAGGGCCATACTAGTGTCTATTGTATTGTGCTGCCCTTCCTCTCCCCCCCTCCCCTCAGGCTCACAGCTGTTTATGCAGAGATGAAGTCTGTCCAGGTGGACAGACGGCCATGGGCCTCATGCTGCAGTTCCACTGTGGGAGAGGACTGAGGGTAGGTGACGCAGGCACAGGCCCAGATGGTGCCCTGAGCTCTTGCAGCAGCTAAAGTTGGCCAACTCCTTCCCTCACGGCAGGGTCCTGTCCATCAGATGGCCTGGGAGTGGGCTCGGACCTTTAGGGATGCCCCCTGACTTCGGCACCCTGAACCCATGAACAGGTTCCCGAGGCGTCTGTCCACCTCTGTGGGTCTAGCTGGGCCCCCTTGGATATGGGGCCACCTGTCCCATCCTGAGGTCCTGTCTTTCCTCTCTAGGGGCTGTAAGGGACACCTGAGTGGACATTTCAAGGCCACCTGGTCCCTGGGCACCGTGGGGCATGTTTATGCCACCCCTGTCGGGTAAGTGCCTGTTCGAGTTGCGGCTGCTCACGCACCTGGCTGGTGTCTGTGGCGGCATCTGGGGGAGGAGGGAGCAAATCCCTTGGAGTGGCCCCAGGGCAGCAGTTGGCTGCAGACAAGCCCCCCAGAGCGTCCGTTCTAAAGCACTCACACTCAGTGCTGGGTCTCCCAGGGCGGCTGGGGGCTCAAATGAGCGTGGTCGGAAAGGAGCCCTTCTGAGCTGGGCCACTTTGTGCAAGGACCGGAGAGAACCGTTTCCTGAATGTGGGGGGCTAGATGCTGCTGTGGACAGGCTTTCCTTAGGGGCTGGGGGTGTGCAGAGCCTCCACCCCTCCCCACGCCCCTGCTGCTCCAAGAAGGGTTCACCTGGGACTGGAACCTGGAGTACTGAGTAACAAGTACTGAGTACCAAGTACTGAGTGCACACAGGGAGGGCCGTGGCTCCCTCTACAGCTGGGCCTGGAACCCCCTGTCCTGACTCCAGAGCTTCATGATCTCAGTGAGGCTGGTGGCCAAGGACCCTTTTCTCGGGGCCTGCGGTGCCTGTGCTGAGCCCACTGTTGCTCGGCTGAGCTCCCACCGCTCGGGCAGAGGTGGCCAGCCCGGGTCTCCCTCTCACACTGTCCCTCCCTCTTGGCCTGTTGACCTTTACTGGCTGCCACCTGCCTGCGCTGGGGTCTGATCACAGCAGCCAGGCCGTGCGGTATGCAGCAGAGTGTGACCAGGGATGCCGATCTCCCGCCAGCACACTGGCTGCCCGAGGGGTGTCTGGGCCCAGCCGGAGGGTCAGTGGTCCTAGGCTGGCACGGGCTGGGGGCCTGGGTCTCAGGTCAGACATGGGAGCTGAGGCCGAGCTCAGGCCTGGGGCGGGCATGCTGGGGGCTGGGGGGACGCTCTCCTAGTACAGCTTCATGCTCATTAGGAGGGAGTTCTGCTGGCTTTGAGGTTACCCTTTTAATTAAGCCAATTAATTAGTGTCTTTAATGAAGCAGATTAACCAGGCCGGGCTCTGTAAATGGGGGGCTGTCACAGCTCACACTTGCCTGCAGGGCTGGGTTTGAAATGGCTGCTAGGCCAGGCCTCCCTCCAGGGTGCTACGGCACTGGATTGGGCCAGGGACATCTGTGTCGTGCCAGGGAGTGTGGCCACAGGCCTGGGTGGGGGAGGCAAGGTGGGTCTGAGGCTGCAGGGAGAGTCCCCGACCCAGACACCTGGGCAGGAACAGGCCAGGGCGGGGCAGGAAGGAGGAAGGTGGGGACTCTGGCCTGGGCTCCCTGGGCTCTTCAGCGTGTGGCCTGGGCCTGGGGTTGCCCGTCTCCTTCTCTTGCCCTCCCTCCCTGAGGCTGCTGGGACCTGGCAGCTTCTAGCCCTGGGGGTGGGCAGAGCCTCTGGAGCCCCTCTCCTGCTCCCCCGCCTGCAGAGCGGGAAGGGGGTCTGCTCAAGGTCACCCAGGAGCTGTGGCAGGGCCGAGATGGGAGTCCTTGTCCCTGCGTTCCTCCCACGTCATCCTGCCCACCCACCTCTGCTGGCGCTCAGCTTCCCAGGGCGGTTACATGGTTATGGAGCGTTTCCTATGCGCCAGGCACCATGCCGAGCACTCCACGATCCTGAGATCTGCTGGATGCCACTCTCCAGCTTGGGAAGGGCTGGAGGGAAGGCCCTGGCCCTGGTGGCAGGAGGCAGCTGTCACCTGAGCCTGTGAATGGAAGGAGAAGCCAGCTCTAGGGCTCCCGAGTCCTCCCACCGAGCAGGAGAGGGGAGCCCCACTGTTAGCCAGGGGCAGCGGAAGGATGAGGAGCCACAGGAGGGGAAGGAGGCCCCCACCTCCCTGGAGACGTCTGTAGGTCTCACCAGGGAACGGAGGACAGATGGAAGCCTGTTCCAGGGTGGGCTAAGCCCTGGCAGAGGTAGTTGGCTCAAGCCATGACAGGAGAGATTTAGGTTAGACAGAGGAGGAACTGCCTGACAAAGGGGATTATTAAGTTTGCAGAGGCAGGAAGCGCCGCCTTCGCCCGGAGACTGTGCTCTGTGGTGGCGCGGTGACAGTGGGCCTTTGGAAAACACATGCTCTACAAATCCAGGGTGGCACCTCTAGTTAATATCAACCAAGTATGTGCTGGGTACGATGCCCTCGCAACTTTCACCCCTTTCATCTCCTCTCTGCCTAGGGGCATCTGGCAGGGTGCAGGCTGGCAGCTGACCAGCGGGCCTCGGGTTGGTCCCAGCCCCAGGGCAAGCCAGGGTTCCTGGGCCTCAGTCTTCTCATCTTTTAAAGGGGTAGAGAGCTTCCTGGGGAGAGAAGCGCGCCTCTCAGTGCCCAGAGAAGACAGGAAGGCCTTCCCTGCTACCAAATGGACGTACTTTCTTGTCCCTGTTCTGTCCCTCCACCTGGCCAGCCCCTCCCTGCCCCGTGGGCCCTTCCCTTGTCATTTATTCTCCATCTTCTTGAGTGTCCACCTCTTTGGGTGGCAATCTCCAGCCAACTTTCAAGGGCCCTGTGTTGTCACTTGTGAATAATGACCCCTGAGCTGGGCTGTCGCTCACTGGTAGAGCAGGTGTTGAGCATGCGTGAGGCCGAGTTCATCCCCAGCACCAACACCCCAAACCTCTGGGGCTCTCCTTTCACCTTAGCTGCCGTCCTCTCCATCCACCCTGGCGCTGGATTTCTCAAGTGGCTTGTGACCCTCCCTCTGCAGCCCCCTGCACACGCCTCCCACTTCCACAGAACCTTCCTTGCCTCTCCCTGGAGACACCCCTTCCTCCCCGAGGCCTGCTCTGCTCCCCCAGCCTGGTCCAGAAACTGGTCCTCCTCACTGCCAACCCGTGGGTCCTGAGAGTGACCTTCAGCCCTAATTGCCCCCAAACCCCTTGCACCCAGCGTAGAGGCTGCCCGGGAGCAGGCACTCCTCTGGGGCGGGGGCGGGGTGAGGGGCAGCTGTCCCTGCTGGCTAAGTCTCTGATATACCCACAGAGGGACACTGCGGGGTGGGCAGGAGACAGCAATGGGAACAAACGCCATCATCACCTCGGAGACACCTCTTTAAAACCAGCTGGAAGCAGCCGGGTTCCTGGGTGGGTGGCATTGCCCTTCATTAGCGGGAACCACAGGGACAGGCGCTTTGTACAGGCCAGGAGGGAGCTGGAGGGGGAGCAGCCTGTCCCCATCCTGGGGGGTCTTCCTGCCTCAGTAGAGCTAATAGCCAGAGTCACCTCCCCGTGTCCTTTCCCAGCACTGGGTACTAGGTGACATTCTCTGCCTGTCCGTTTCACTCCCTGAGACAGTGTGCTCCGGAGGCCGTAGCCTCACCACGTGTCCCGTGTCCCCAGGGCCTGGAGTGTTAAAGTGGTGATGTCTGAGGATGGCGGCTGGGTGGTGCTGGGCGGTGGGTGAGCCCAGTGACACTTGACTACTCCTGGTGCCTTGCTTTCCTCTGCACAGAGAGGACCCTGGTGAGGCTCAGCCTTCCCCTGAGTACAGTTCTTAACACCAGTGACTGCTGGGTTATGTCCCTGTCCCTCCTGGGCTGCTGGGGCAGGCAGGGTGGGGACAGATGCCAACGGCTGTGTGCACAGGCTCTCTGGGATATGCTGTCAGGCCTCTGGGCCTGGCCTCCCGTCCACAGGAGGGGAGCACGATTTGTCAGTGTGTCCCGGCTGTGGGAAGGCTGGCGGGGGACGTGTTAAGAGCAGAGAGAGAGGAGGGGATTCCGAGCCCGCTCCAGCCCCGACTAGCAAGATGGAGCTGCAGAGGGACCCGGCCTCCTCTGCTCCGGTCCTCGGCTTCCTGGTGAAACCACCCGGGAAGGCGCTGCCTGTTTGGCTTTGGTGGAGGGGCCGTGCTGGGCAGCCTGCCTCGGCCTCAGTCTCAGGGTCCCCGCAGCCCCTCTCCCCACTCCCTGCTCCCCACCCGCCAGGCTCTGCCTCAGTGCTGGGGGGACTCAGTGCTGGGGGGACTCAGTGCTGGGGGGCCTCAGTGCTGGGGGGGGACTCAGTGCTGGGGGGACTCAGTGCTGGGGGGGACTCAGTGCTGGGGGGACTCAGTGCTGGGCGGACGGGGCTCCCTCCTGTGGAAACTCACACCCACGGGCCGAGCTGTCTGCAGGGAGGAGGTTGGTGAGGACGGGGAGCAGCTGCAGGAACAGGAGGCTGTGCGCGAGGGGGACAGACGGACAGAGAGACGGAGCCCAGATCTCCATCTGGAGGCGACAGCCTGGGGCCAGGTGGGTGGTCCACCCTACCCCCACCCAAACCCCACACAGAGGGGCGGGGCAAGGGTGGCCGGGCTGCCAGGGCTAGCTGTGATGAGGATGCGGGCCACCGGGTCCTGCCCACTAGCCGCACTCCCTGGGGACCGCCGAGAATCTGGTGGGGGTACTTCGCCAACCCAGGGGTCTCCACAATGTGGGGTGGGTAGCCTAAGCCCTGGTGAGAAATGAGGTGTCTGGTGGGTCCCACCCCTCAGAAGTTGTCCCCCACTGCTGTAGTCCCGGCCACACCCAGACTCCAGGCCCTGGGATCAGGGCGGCCTCCACCCCAGGCGCACTGGCAGGCCTGAGCCCCCTCTCAGCCTCGCATCCCTGACTGCCCACAGCCTGCCTGTGGCCTCTGCACCAGTGCCACCCATGGCTAGCCTGCACCCCCTCCCCAGGTGTCACTTAGTGAGTGCTCGGCTGGCTCCCAGGTGGCACTCTGGGCCACTCTGGGCCACTCTGGGCCCCCAGCCAACAGCTAGTTTATAAGGCTGGGGGAAGGTCTCGGGGCAGGCCCGGCGGGGGGCTGAACTTAAGGATGGGCACAGTCCACTGCCAGGGCCTCCCTGTACTGAGGCAGGCAGGAGGGACGGGGGTCCCTCTGCCCCGTGCACGTGCAGCTCCTGCTCAGTGGGCCGCGTCACCGGTGGAGGTGGAATTAGAACGTCCTTGCAGTGCCAGGCTCATGCCAGCTCCGAGGACGGGCAGGAAGCAGACCCGTTCCTGCCCTCAGGATGCCCTGGCCAGGAAGGACGCGGGGCCAGGAGACTCTCCAGAGCTCCCCAGAGATGAGGGAAGGACAGCATCCCGCGGCCAGCTGGCTGACTGCCCGCAGGGACGTAACTCCCAGGGGCCTGTGACCCGGGAAGAGCAGGGTTGAGAGAGTGAGCTGAAGGCCTCTGTCCACAGACCTGAGGGCGATCTTCCCACAGAGGCCCATGGAGTCCAGGAGTGGGGGCGGGCCTCGGTCAGGGCTCACTCTGCCCAGCTCTGCACAGGTTCCCAGCCCAGCCAACCCTCACAACCCGCAGGCAGGCGGCAGCGCCCCCAGTTCACAGATGCAGAAACGGAGGCCCAATGGGGGAAGCCGCAGGGTTTGGTCTCGGGCGGGTCTGCCCCCAGATCCAGGTCTTTTGCCACCCCTGCCACCCCTGTGCGGTGGTTCCCAGAATAATGCTAACAGCTGCCTCCCTAGCTCCCGCCTGGGCCCGGCCCCACCCACAGCTCGCCCTCCAGGGACGGCCGTCCCCTATCATCTGTGCGCCACATAATACTGCACAGTGGAATCTTCTAACACAGGGCGGCGTCAAGTACGATCACAAACCCATTACTGTCCCATTTTCCTAATATATGACACCCTTCCGCGGCCCCCAGCGACTGCAGGTCTGAGATAGACAGTGGAGTGTCGTCCACCCACGAAGTTATTAATCCTCTCATGTGGCAGGTGGCTGGGGGGCAGAGCATCTGAGCAGGGAGCCTGCTCCTGCTGCTGGGTGGGCACCTGCACACCTGGGTGGGTCGGTGTCAGGCCAGGCCTTTCCTGGGCAGCAGCTGCTTCGTGCCTTCCGGAAGGGGCAACAGATGCCCCAGGCCTGGTAGATGAGGACACTGGGAGGGGCAGCAGAGGAGCTGGCAGCTGCCGGGTGCGGCGGGCATGGCCCTGTAATTGGGCAGCCTGTTCCCAGATAAGGCCCATGACACTGAACAGCTTCCCTCTCACGCCGACCACGGCCGCTCATTTCCTGCTCCCCGGCCGCCAGTGATGCCAATTACCTCGCCTCCTGCTCGCCAGCGGCGGCTGTTGGGGCGGCCAGATGATTCCTCTGTCATCAGCCTGGGCCTGGATCCTTTCTAGAGGGTGGGAGGGCCTGCAGAGGACAGCCTGCGGGTGTGGGCAGGACTGCCATGGGGGCACTCCCAATTGCCTGGTCTCGGCCACCCGGGGCACAGCTGAGGCGGGGGCGACACATGGACCCAGGCCTCCCTGGGAAGCCCGTTTTCTTGTCTGCCCCCACCCCAAAACCACAAACAGGGGTTTGGGCCTTGTGAGTGGGCTGAGGAGCTGGTGGGTGGGCATGGGAAAGGCCAGCAAAGCCCGTCCACCCTGGGCTTCAGCCGCTCTCGGGCCTGGCCCCTTCCCCTGCCCGCCTCTCCCCTCCTCCCCCTGGTAGTGCTTTGGACCCAGCAGACCCGTCCTGCTTGTGAGGCCCTTGGGACCTATTGCCTCGTGTAAAGCTGGTGAAGGCAGTGACCTTAAAGCATGGGCGTGAGGACTGGCCAGATGAGATGTCTGGACACGGGGCTACCGCAGCAGAGAGGAGGCTCCTTCTACCTCAGAGCTCCACACTCAAATTCTGCTTGGTGGGTGGAATGAGGATGGGCACCCATTTTGCACTGGGGGAGTCTGAGCCTCACACATAGTTTTGATGGGTGCTGAAAGGACGGGACTGCCCCTGGCCCTTTTCCTCCTCTTCTGCCACCCCAGGGGACAGACTGGGGGGAAAGAGGGAAGGAACAGCCTGTGGGAAAGGGTCAAAGCCTGGCTCCAGGCTCCACTCACTGATGGGGAGAATGGAGAGGCAGGTCAAGGTGTCATCCAGGCCACTGCCGAGGGGACACTGTGTGCCTATCTGGGGGGACACCTTGGCTATCTGTAGGGGTGGTGGGAGGAGGCACACCCAGATGGGAGGCTGGACAGGAAGGGATGTGCTCGTTGGTTTTGAGGGGCACCCGGGCCCTTCTACCAGCAGACCCTGAGCACCAGCGCTTCCCAGGACATCCATGCCACAGGCACTGCCACTCTTTTTGGGGTTACAGGTGGCACTGTGACCAGGGAGGTGTCTGGGTCTCCTAAGGGTCTTGAGGAGCTGGGATAGTGATGGTTGGTGTCCCTCAAGCCCAGAGAGTGGCAGATCACCCAGCTACACCCCACCACTGAGTAGACCGAGACCTTCCTGTCAAGTCTGGATCTATTTCATCTCCAAGGGGATCAACCCAGATATTCATTTTGAGGATCCCAGGGGGGTTGACAAACCTCCCCCTCCACAGAAGCCCACTCCTATGTGCTGCTTGGTTGCCATGGATTGCCAATATTGGAGGAATCTGGACTGCAGAGGTGGGGGGGTGGTCAGTGGCCACGCTGGGGTGCAAGGGAAGGGGAATGTGAGGTTGAGGTGCCCTGGGCATCACGGGCAGAGAAGGGCGATTCAGGTGCCAGACCCCCTCCTTTGCTACAGTGGGGGAGGAGGGTGAACAACTCCCTAAGGGGCAACTAACAGACCAATTAAGCTGCCAATAAAAAATTTAATCAAGTAATAATGCACCTTACTTTGTTTAATTAGTGTTCTGTCAAGTGAATGAATATTTAAGGCACGGGCTGCAGTGCCAGCATCTGCCCAGTGGGCAGAGAGGCGGGGCCCACATTTCAATCGGCCTGACAGCTCCCCACGCGGGCATTGATCGCTGCCTCCCCACCCAGGAGGCCCCAAAGCGCCGTCCTGCGCAGCAGCTCTTCATCCCCTTGTACGCGGGAGCTGGGGCTCTGGGTCCCTGTCTGGGTCTCAGTTTCTTTATCTGTAAAATGGGAGGCAGGCCTCCAGACGAAACCCAACATTTCTGCTAATCTTAGAAAGCCCTCTGATGGATTTTGTTTATGGAACCCCAGAGACCCAGGCAGGTGCGGAAGGCATTTGGGATTCTGGGAGCCTGGTTTGTGCTCCCTGCATCCCCCACCTCATGGGGTGCTTGGGGTCTGGTAGCTCTGTGGCTGAAAGTCAGAACTCTGTGTGCCTGGCAGCCGTACCTGGAGAAGACTCCAGCCCTTTAAGACCCTGAGAGGTGCCCCCCACCTACCCCCGCCCCCCGCCCGCGCAGCCCCAAGAGCCCCAGGTTGGGGACTTAAACGGAGTTCTCTGGGCTGCATGACCTGGGGCAAGGGGTGGCTAGCATCCCTTCCCTCCTCCGTTCATTCGTCCAGCACCCTGGGGGCTGGGTTCTGTATGGCGCCCAGCGTCTTTTCCCGGGAAAAACGTGGAACTTCTGTTGCCTGCAAAGCCCAGCTTTGGAGTCCTGCCGCGGCTCGGTGCCCCCTTTCGCCTGGCCTCCCTCCGCCAGCGCGAGGCTGTGGGCGGCGGCCGGAGCCCTCGAGTCCCACCCCCGGGGTCGTTTGAATATTCATGACCTTGGCGGGCATGCGCACCTCGGCGGCGAGGCTCCCGGTCCGCCTGCGACGGGGCGGGCGGCGGGGCTCCGCTCCCCAATCCGAGACCCTCATCCGCGACCGCCGCCTCCCTTTTCTGCATGGAAAAGGCCTGGCGTCTCCCCCTACACCCAACCACCTGAGAGCCCCGCGCTGGAAGGACTTTGGTAATTATTTGTTTCAGTTGAGCTGTTTTCAGTCTAGGCTAGGCTGAGTCTTGTAATGAGTATGGATTTGCCAGTAAATAAGTCCCCCGCTTCTAACCCCTGTAATAAATGCATTTGGAGTAATCTGGCGATCACGCGGTGTAATTGCTGGCTGTCAGGGCAGATGGATGCTCCCCGGCTGACTTTGCCGCCGTCCGCCCTTCCTTCACGCTGCGCCTCCGCCCCCTGCCCCCAGCCCCAGCCTGGAGGTGAGGGCCGTCTGCCAGGGGAGAGGAGTGGGCCTGGCCTGCTGGGACCCCAGTCCTACCCCCAGGACCTTGGGGCCCCTCTTGCACCCAGCGCGGCTTTCCAAGTGGCCTGCCTCCGACCCTGGCGCGCCGCTAGGCAGAACCTCCGCGGTCTACACTGCGCCACCAGGGCCTTGTTCAAAAGGCAGGGTCCTGGCCACCCGTTACTTGCTGGGTTTGGACTGACTGTAGCTGGGATTTAAAATGCTTCTCCATGCCCCAGGTTAGGCATAGAGGGCTTTTGGGGGAGCATCAGATTCCAACTTTAATTTTCAGAAGAGTAAATTAGATGCTCTAGAACTTGGCTGTCTTCCCCCCACCCCCATTTCCACTGATTCCTTTTGGCTACTTTTTTTTGGGAGGGGTACTGGAGATTGAACTCAGGGGCACTGGATCGCTGGGGATACATCCACAGCCCTATTTTGTATTTTATTTAGAGATCGGGTCTCACTGAGTTGACTAGGGTCTCCTGTTTTTGTTTGTTTTTCTGGGTGGTGCTGGTGATTGAACCCAGTACCTTGTGCATGCAAGGCAAGCACTCTACCAACTGAGCTATATCCCCAGCCCCTAGTGCCTCCCTTGCTTTTGCTGAGGCTGGCTCTGAACTTGTGATCCTCCAGTCTTAGCTTCCTGAGCTGCTGGGATTACAGGCCTGCACCACCCCGCCCAGCTTGGCTATTTTTCCAAATAAATTCTGCTCTGTTCACGCCTCTGAGACTTGTCCAAGCCTCTGCCTTGTGGACTTTTGCCCCCTCTCTACAGTGGAATGCCCACTTGTCGGCTCAAATGCCCCTCCTCCATGAAGCCTGCCTGGACTTCCCCAAGGTTTCCATAGTTGGACATTGCAGCAGACTTTTTACACAGAGGCCTGATCCTGCCTCACTCTGAGCACGGCTCCTCCCCTTCACTCCTTTGCATGGCCCCTGTGCTTTGCACAGTGCTTGACGCACAGTAATCACTCAATAAACACAAGATGCATGAATCAGTGAGTGGTCAGCTCTGGCTGTCTCCCAGGGGAGCCCCAAATTGATGGGCTGGCTTGGGTTGGTTTAATCAAAGGTCCTCCCGAAGCTGGGGGTCTTATACCTGCCCATACGTGGGACCACCACTGGGTACACTGAATGGGGGCATGCCATCAGGTACTGGAAGAACCATCCCATCTCACGCGTGGCTGAGGGACACAGCATGGATTTCAGCCTCCGGGCACAGCCTGCTCCTGGCCTCTGGCACCCAGCTTGGGTGAGTGGGAGAATCTCCTCACTCTGGGTCAGGGTCAGCTCCTCTGGTTGGTTCTAGGTGCTGGGGATGGAGTCATCAAGAAGCCTGCAATGTCCTGTGCCTCTGCTCTGCAGCGAGGCTTCCCCGGGAAACCAAAGGCTCTTTATGCCACCCCTGCCTGCTGGGGCTCTGGATGGCTGGTGTGACTGGCTCAGGGCTGACCCCACACTCAGGAGGAGCCCCTCCACCCTGGCACCACCTCCCAGGCCAGCCCTTCCTGGCCTGCTCTCTGCCTGGCTCTTCGGTGCTCTGGCCTGGTGTAGGACTGGGACACCATAGCTGCGGGGGTCAGGGCTTCAGCTCCATTTTTGGCTGTGACAGGTTAAGGGAGGTAACGTGAGGGGAAAGTACCTCTCTGTGCCTCGGTTTCCTCATCTGGACAGTGTGGAGCGTTACAGTAGCACTCCCCCCCGGGGAGGGGGGATACTGGCTAAATGAATTGACAGCTGGAGGACACCTAGGGGCTTGCTGGGTGTAGGGAGGGGCCACACAAAAGCCAGCGGAGACCTTGTGCCACATGCCAGGGAAGCCCAAGGAGCGGAGGAGGCAGTGGAGGCCAACTTCTATAGTGACCTGAAGGATGGATGGGGTGTTCATCAGGGTTGGGGCCCCAGCGCCCCAGGAAGCTCCATGCTGCCCTGCGTCCCTGCTCCTGGGAGCTCCCTTAGGAACAAAAGTGCCCCGGAGGAGTGAGGTTTGGGTGATGTGGGTGTCTGCTGGAGGGTGGCCGGGAACACACCAGCCTGTGCTGAAGCCGCCACTCCCCACGTGGGCAGCCACTGCTGGTCCTCGCCGGCCGACAGCCAGCAATCATGTCTAATAAACGCCCCAAATGAGACAGCCGAACATGAGCACCTTGGTCTAACAATGCAATTAGCACAGACAATGCCTCCCGCTTCCTCCCGGGCCCCAGAGAAGGTGACGCAGGGTGGGGGACGAGCGGGGCCCTCCCCAGTGAGCTGTGGAGAGGTTTGAAAAGGAACCAGCGATAGACTAAGAGGTGACAATGAATCGCATCCGAGTGACGGGTGCTCTGGTTGTCAGGCAGCCGCGCAGGGAGGGAGCACATCTTCCCTGGATCTTTCCAGGCTGCCCGGCCGGCTTTGAACAGCAGCACCCACACAAACCCGAGGTCCCCTTCTCTCTGAGCTGTCTCTCCCGACCCTGCGTCTCCCCCGCCCCCCTGCATCCTCTCTCGTCTTCTGAGGACAGATGCAGGCTGGGTTTACATGAATAAAACATTAGCAAAGGGGGGAAAAATCCCGAACTACACAGCCCGGGGTTGGGGACAGAAAGCAACCAAGCAACACTGCAGCCTCCTGGTGCAGCTCGGTGTGTGCTGGGGGCGGAGGGGTGGCGTCTCATCCCAGGGAAGGCCCTGCTTACTGGGGCAGACCCTGTGGGACTCGGGCTTCCGATGAAAGGCTGAGCAGGGTCAGCGCTGGGGCTGGCACCAGCTCCTCTGGGCTCCGGGGCGAGCAGCAGTCTATTTTCTTTAGGCCAGAAAGAAAGGGCCCCCTCCATCCTGGCCGGGCGGGCAGGGCGGGTGCATGTGTGCGTGACGAGCCTCCCCGGGAGCTGCCTGGTGGCTGACGGATCTGCTTCTCCTCTCTGGCCCTATTGAAACCCCAGAGTGTCCTGACAACATCAGGGCAGGATGCAGAGCACCGGGCCTCTGGCAAGGCATTAATGGCCCAGAGGGAGGGAGGGGTCTTTCTCTGAGTTGTCCCCACTCTTCCCTGCGGCCCCCAGCAGGCAGCCAGGCCTGGCAGAATCCAGCAGAGGGGGGCTGCCAGCCAACCCTCAGGCACTCGGTGGCCAAGTCCTTGTTTCACAAGGACCTTGATCACTCATTCATTCCAAGAGTGCTTCCGGAGCCCACCCACGATGCCACAAGCAGGGTGCCAGGCAGGAGGGACACGGTGGGTGGTGACCCAGACAGACTGGGGTTCTTTCCCCATCCCCCAGCCCTGAAGCACAGCCTGGAGGGGAAACAGGCCATTCCTGGGGCAGTGACGGATGATGCTGGGGACAAGAACAGTGATGAAGCAGCGTGGGGTAGGCTGGGCCCAGGATGGGCACCTGAGCCACCTGGGGGCACGGGGAAGACTCCAGAGATGGGCATGGAGAAGGGGAGGTGGCCGAGAGAGGGTGCAGGAAGACGACCTGGGGTCCAAGCAGCCCCCAGGGGAGTGCAGAGGTGAAGGACCAGGAAAGGGGACAGGAGGGCAGAGGCTCTGGCAGGTGGGCAGGCCCCTTCCGCCAAGCTTGAAGGAGGTGGGGTTTTGTTCCAAGGGCAGCTGGGGCCTTGGAGGGTTTGTTCGTTGGTTGGTTTTGGTTTGGGTGCCCCTGAGCTCAGGTCTCTGCCTTGGAAGGTCTTAAGCCAGGTCCCGATATGGTCAGACTTACCACTTTCAAAGTCGTTCCCCTCTATAACAGCACTTCCCGAGGCCCTAGTGAGCTCCGGAAGGGACTGTGGTGGTTCTGGGTTACAGAAAGCTTAACAAATGAAAAATGAGTTGGCCAGGGGGGCACAGGCCTGTAATCCCAGCAGCTAAGGAGGCTGAGACAGGAGGATCCCAAGTTTGAAGCCAGCCTCAGCAACTTAGCATGGCCCTATTGAGACCTTGTCTCAAAATAAAAAATAAAAAAGGGCTGAGGGGGATGTGGCTCAGTGGTTAAGCACCCTGGGGTTCAATTCCTGGAACCAAGAAGAAAAACAAAAACAAGTCCATCCTGCAAGGACACAGGCCACAGCAAGAGCAGAGCACACTGAGGCTCCCAGGAAGGCTTCCCAGGGGAGGTGGCCTTTGGGTGGGTCGTGATGGATGACCAGGAGCTAGCCAAGCATTATAAAGTTGTATTTAAATAATCACTCTCCTTAGGGGCTGTGGCCTCCCAGGTGGGAACAGGATGTGAACCCCCAGGTATGAGGCTTACTTACTCTGCCCAGGTGCCCTGAGCAGCCTGACCCACCGAATCCTAACACCCATCCTGTAAAGAACCCCATTTTACGCAGAGGCAACTTGAGGCACAGACTAGAGCAGATGGCCCGAGGGCCAGGACATACAGAGCCAGGTTTAAACCCAGGATGTGGCTCCACTTCCCGGCCCTGTCCCCAGTGTGCTGGAGAGTCCCTCTCCTCCTTCACACCGATGGTTACTGCAAGATGGCATGAGGGGCCCAGTGTCCCGGTCCACTTGCGCGGGCTGGGTGGCTTCCCTGGGATGGGAGGCCTGAAGGCCGAGTAGGTGAGGCCCAGCAGAACGGGAGCCCCCAGTTCTCCTCAGGCAGGCTGCGGGGAGGCCGGCTCCCCCACCCTCAGGAACCCACAGCGCCCAGGCAGCACAGAGCAAGGGATGGGGAGGGCGGAGAGGCCTCCCTGGGCGGCCCAGGCGGAGGGCGGGTGGCCTCATTTAGAGGGCACAGCCTCCTCGCGCTCGCTGTCTCTCCGGAGGATGGTGAGGGGGAATCCATTATCGGGCAAAATAGCAGCTGCTGACGTGAAAATGAAATATAGATTCAATACCTGCGCCTTCCTGCTCACAAATCATGCCCCCGGCCCAGGTGATAGCCGGCACAGGCGCCCGGCTCAGATAACAGAAGGAGGGACAGTGGGGACAGAGGCAGGCCTTGCCACCCACCCCAGCTCCCCAGCAGTTCTCCCTGGAGCTCAGGACTCAGGCTCAGCCTCCCTGCGCTGGGGCCCTGGAGCAGGTGGGGTGCACAGGGGAGAGCGCCCTCAGCCCCTGCCGTCGGGGGGCCTGGCAGGCTGCAGCCAGGCTTATGATCTGGGGGTGGCCCCCAAGGCCGCTGGTTTCCCAGACTGCAGGCAGCTGTGCCACCCCCCATGTTCCCTCCAGCGCTGCGCCTGGGGGTCAGGGAGGAGCTGATCCCCACTTCCTGAGCCTGTGCATTGGTGGCGGTTTGCTCGACTTTTTACGAGTGGGCTGGCGGGGAGCTCATCCCGTTACGATGCACTCAGGGACCCTGACGACTAATTTAATTTAAAACAGCCTTGCAATAAAAGCTCAGGACGGAAAACCGCCGAGTCTTGGGGGTTATTTAACAAATTGCCTCACAGATAAATACATGACAATGATTCTCAAACCGGAGTTGTGCGAAGTTGAAGTAAAATTAAGAAAGTCGAATCAAAATGTAAATTAATGGCGTTGAGAGACAGCGTTTGAATTGGCAGGAGTCACGCTTTGGGAGTGTTGGCAACGTTTTTGCCTTCTGTTCAGTGACGTGGCCCCTCGAGGCTGGGCCAGAAGTCCCTGCAGTCCCAGCAGCCCACCTTCTGGGTGCCTAGACCATCAGCCCCTGCAGGCCCAGGCCAGGGACCAACAAGACTGGCCACTTCCCCTCCTCAGGCCCAGCTCCCAGCATGCCCACTGTACTTCTCTTGGTTGAAGGCAGCAAGGAACAAGGAGATTGGGCATGACAAGAGCTGGCACAGACTCGAGCCTGCTGCAAGCGCGAGGTCCTAGAAAGACAAAGCTTAGCCCTCTTGCAGTGTGTACCTCTGGATGAACTTGCAATATTCCCTGCCCCTGCAAGCCCATTTGATTGACAAGTAGACTGAGGCCAGGTAGGCACAGGCAGCCTGCACCGGCAGGACTCAGTGCACCCAGTGCTTCTTCCTGCTCCAGCCTGCACCACAGTCCTGACCTCACTTCTGAGGGCAGAGAAGCTGAGGGTGGGCTGGCTGCCAGCTTGGGTGCCCAGATAACGGGCTCAGAACCCATGGCACTCCTAAGGGCGTGTCCGCTCCTGCCCATTGTGGGCCTGTGCCCCCAGCAGCCTCCTACCTGGCCAAGGTCAGCCTTGGGGCTTCCTTGGAGGATTTTAGAAGTGATGGGTGCCCATGTCCCCCTCCCCCAGGCTGGAGTCACCTGGGGGCTGACAGTCAGTCCTGGGCTCCTTATCTGGAGTGGACTTGCTGGATGAGCCCTGTGCTAATCAGCCTGGGAGGGGGAAGAGGGACACCAGGGCCTGCGCAGGGCGGCACTGGGGCAGGAGATGAAGCCCTGGAGGCTGGACCTGGGAGGCAGGTGGGGGTGAGGAACCACCCCTCCCCCAGCCTTCAATCCTGGCAGGGGGCAGAGTGGACAGGGCTGGGCCAGCAGAGGGTGCGGTGGCTCTTCACCTGGAACCACAGTCCCATCTGACACCCTGGACAGCTCGGAACCTGGGGGGAAGGTGTCTGTCGGCATCCTGTAATCCCCTATACCAAGGAGTCGCAGGGACCCTGGGGGACAAAGGAGCCAGGTCCCTCCCCCAACCTGGCCTCAGAGACCTCCAGCGGGGCGTGGGGGTGACGAAGTTGCCAGCCCTGGGTAGGGGTGGGGGGAGCCCAGCCACCAGAAGGCTCTCCCGCCCCCCGGGTGGGCCAGTGGTGGGGTCAGGGCCCCCCTACGAGGCCTGACCCCCCTCCTCCGCAGGCAGGCAGGCAGGCGGACCCCTTCCCCGCGGACCCCTTCCCGCCTCCCCGCGGGGCTCCAGAACCCAGGCGGAGGGGCGCGGTGCCACCGCCCCAGCCCGGCCTGGACAGCTGCGTCACTTAACATTTCACCGGGAAACCTCGGGAGCTGCAGGCGGCTGCGACGCAACAGGCTTCTTATTGACAGTCATTAAGTCTTTAGCAAACGGTTGGGGAGAAAAAATAACCGCGATGAGGATTTATCTCGAGCCCATCCCAGGCCTCCGCGGCAAAGGCGCGTGCCACCTACCCCCTCCCAGCCAGCCAATGTCCCTCCGCAGGGGAGCGGAGCAGGGGGCGGGGGCTGGGGGACCGGAGGGGGTTGGTGAGAGGCGACAGCAGGGACCTAGCCCCCACGCGCGTGCTCCCGCACCGCCTCCGTCCCCCTGCGGAGGGCGCTGTTACACCCCTTCCACAGAGGTGGAAACTGAGGCCTGGGGACCAGGTCTCCGGCTTAGTTAGGGTCACACAGCTGGTGGGTGACAGAGATGGGAACCCTGATGCACCAAGCGGGGCATCTGACAGGGCTGATCAGCCCCGCAGTCCCCCAGGAGCCCAGGCCGTCGCTGGGGAAGGTTCCCTGGGGCCCTCGGAGCTGCAGGGGGGACTCAGCCTCCTGGCTTTTCGAGCTTGTTCCTTCTGTAAAATGGAGCCCGCAACACCTCCCCAGGAGGGAGGCGGGAGGGAGCGGAGGGAAGTGTTTGGAAAACTATAAAATGCCAAACAAACAGGAGGCTGGCGGGAAGCTTTCCCGACCCTCCCAGTAGGCAGGCTGGCGAAGGGAAGGCCTCCCGAGAGGAGAGGCGGGAGCAGGTCAGGTGGGATCCAGCCCCGCCCGCTGTCACCTCCACAGCGGAACTGACTGGGCTGTGCTGCGCCGCTGGGGCCTCCCAGCTGATCGGGGCAGATTTAACAGGACTTTGAAAAATAAAAAAGGTAAAACAGCAAAACCACTGCCCGCTCCTCCTGCTGCAATAAAAATGGATTTATTTGTTCGTGGAATGAAATTTAATAACTTTGGAGGGAGATGAGGCGTGAACAATAATAGTTTTTTTGCTCTTTCTCGTTTTGGAAGGGGGGAGAGCAGGATGAGGAGCAGGCAGAGGCCCCTCTGGGACACTGGGAAAGGGGACGCTCGGGGGACCAAGTCCTTGGGGGGAAGCAGACAGAGGAGGGGCTGTCTCTGCTCCACACTCCCAGGAGCAATCCGGACTCCAGGGGTCAGGCCTGCGCTCAGCTCTCAACCAGGCCTCTCAGGGCCTTTGCACCTGCTGGGCCCTCCAGTGGGGGGCGCCTTTCTACCCTCCTCAAAATTCTCTTCATTCCTGGGAGGGATGACTCCACAAGACGTCCTCCAAGGCTCTCCTACCACCCAGTTGGAAGCGGCCTTCCCAGCCTCCTCAGAGCCTCCCGTTCCATCTGTCCCTCTGGGAAGCCACATCATTTTCCACCCAGTGCAGGGCCGTGTTGTGGGCTAGGATGCTCCCAGATTCCAGCTGGGATCCTGGTCCTGCTGGCTCCATATCTGGGGCCCAGCCCAGGGCAGCTCTCAGGCCATGTTTGTTGAATGAATGAGTGAAAGTCGAGGATGGAGACCCAGGGTCCACTTTTCCCCTAACCAGGTATGCCCAGGGCTAGGGCTGGACTGAGGCCAACAAGAGTGTCCCTTTGACTGGCACCCCAGGTGGCCATTGCTCCTGAACTGGCCTGGGGCTAACTTGGGGCCCCTCTTAGACCAGGGTGCTGCTCTAGGCAGGGTGACAGGCCTTAGGGCCCCACCCCAAGAAACTACTGCTCCTCCAGGTACAGGTGGCGTCCCCTTGCCTCTCTGGGCCTCGGTGTCCCCACCATGAAGCGGGCACCACTGAGCTTCCCAGTCTGGTGGTCATGGGGCCCTCTGTCCAGTAGGAGGCCCCAGGGCCAGGCATGGCTGGCGACTGGCCTAGCCCCTCCTCCCCAGGGCTGTGGGGTGGATGTGTCTCTGAGTGCCTTGTGGGCTGGGAACCACCCAGGCCAGGCTGTGGGAAGGAGCTGGTGGTGACAAGAGGCCTTGGAGGGGACCTCAAGGAGCCTGCCCCACCAAAATCTGCCCAGCGGAGATTCCAGGGCCCAGCTCTGCAGCCCAAGCGGCTGAGGGGACGTGGCCGGCTCCGGAGCTGCTTGGCAGGTCGATAGCAAAACAAACGCACTATTGACCGCGGCCTCGCACTAAATCCTCCCCGCAGACGCAATGATGTGAGCCCGGATCCATCGACTGCTGAACTCTCTCCCCGGGCAGCCGGGGAGGGAGCGAGTGGGAGCGGCTGCTGGACCTGGGGCAGTGGGCGTGCAGGGTCGCCCTGCACCATCTCATAGGCCTGGCGTGGGGACGCCAGCCCTGGGAGTCAGGCCAGGGAACAGCAGCCCATGAGCGCACCGGGCCAGCCCTTTGGGGGCCGCCTCTGTGGAGGCAGGAATCCCAGGAGCTAAAATTAGGTCCAGCCAGATCCAGTCTTTAATTACATAACAGATAAATATCAAAAAAATGCGTGGGGCATCGCTCAGTTCCGAAGCAAACAAACCAAACACCAGGTGAAGCTGCTCACGGACGGAGCCCAGGGGCTCAGGGAGGGCAGCCTTCCTGCTGGGTGGCTCTGGGCCCCTTCTTCACTAGTAGCGCTTGGTCCCCATGGCCATGCAGTGGGCACAAGGCGCCAATGACATCTATGCTGAGGACGACATGAGTTAAGATCTGTGCGCTGGGGGGACATGGGGCGTCTGTTCATGGCTTCGCTGGCCGCGCTGCAGCCTGACCCCGGCTGTGGCTCCGCGGTGCTGAGCTGAGGGTCTGCCCCCCAAACACTCCCCTGCAACCTCAGTATGGGCGAGGGCGTTATTTTTCTCGAAAACGGGTCAGATTCTCAAAGTGACCTCCCCTAAGCGGATCTGCTCCGACGGCCCGTTTTATGAAGGGTTCTGCGACCCTGACAGGCGTCGGGACTTACCCTGGCCAGCTTGGGCAGAGCCACAGGCCTGGCTCCCAATGGCTCAAAGCCTCTCGTCCCTGCTCCAGGACACCTGGCTCTGTCCAGGGAGCTGGAGAGAGCCAGTGACCCCCACTACAGGTTTCTGAGACACAGACCCCCTGCCTCAGTTTACCCCTCACCCAGCTGCCCGCTATTCACAGTTCCTGAGTGCCAATGGGACACTAGCTGTGATCCGTAAGCTGTCCCCCAGCGCTTGTCCTGTGGCCTCTGCAGACCCCCACGCCCACCCGCTCTCCTCTCCGAGGCAACCCAGGCCAGACTTGGGGTCCCAGAGTCCTGTCTTTGAGCCCCACTTGCCCGTTCTGATGTCCCCTCTGGGTGAATGCGTGTCTGCCCAAAGCCTCGCCCTGGGCATCCCTGAGACGGACAGAACGAAACGAGGATTTTTGGAAGGATTAACTGAGGTCATATGTGGCACTTATTAATTAACTTATTAATTCAGAATTAGTGCCAGTCTCCTGCAGGGCCGAGGCCGCGCGCCCTGGCCCGGGGAGAGCACATCTGCGCTGGGCGCGGAGCCTGTGGGTCTGGCGCGTCAGATGGTGTGTGAGTGTGCGCGTGGGTTCTCGCCTCCCAAACATACTCCTCGAGGAGAGAAAGCCAGGCCTTGGCAGGGTAAACACCGCAGCTTCCCACGGAAACCCAGCAGCCACCTCCAGCCCGTCGCGGGAGGGAGGCCGTGCGGGCCCAGGTCCTTGCCGGACCCGAGTTGTGGCCTGGACCTGGGTCTGCCCAGCCGAGCTGGGCTCTGGGGTTGGAGGACAGGCTGGGCTCAGGTGGGGCAGGCGCCGAGGCCCTGGTCGTCAGGCGTGTCTGGGAAGCCCAGGTGCAAGGGAGAGGAGTCTGGCCAGCCCACCTGCATGCCCACCTAGGGTGGCCTGGGGATCCCGCCATAGGAATGAGGTGGTGGCCGTCCCCTCCCCTCTCTGGCCTCACCTCCCTCCAAAGAAGAGTCACCTGGAATATAACAAGCACAGAGGACCCAGCTCAGACAATAGTCTCCTTCTATAGTGGGGAAACTGAGGTAGAGAGTCAGGAAGGGCCCCCCAGTCTAGCTTCTTGCCACTCTTTACCAGGCTCAGGGGGAGGCTCCTCTTCCTTCCCCACCTGCTGAACTTCCATGTTCCTCAAGGCCCCCCGCTCTGGCCCCTGCCTTAAACCTCTGAGGGTCACAACGGGGTGTCCTGGGCCAAGTCTCAGTGGAGTGCCCCACCTGCAGAACAATCCTGGGAGGGAGGACCTGTCGTGTGAGGAAAAGAACTCAGAGAGGCCGAGTTTCTGGCCCAAGGTCACAGAGCAAGTAAGGGCTAGGGAAGCAATTCCCCTGCGGCTTCTGCGCTCCCTCCACAGCAGCGCCTCTTCGATGCTGAGCCTGGCTTTTCTCCAGAAGGTCTTTGCCTTCCCAGCACATCCTGGTCATCAGACCCTTCTGCCCCCGTGACCAGATACTATCACATCGCCCCCCGTGGGTCCCTGAACTGCTGCTCTAGTAGGGGGCTGGGCTTCTTCTGTCACCTACTTCGTGCATCAACAAAGCCGGTGGGTTATCTGGCCTCTGCCTTCCTCTTGTTCCATCCCACCCTGACACAGCATCCACCTACACGGCTCTCGGGGTGGACAGGGAGGCCCCAACCCTAGTGGGAGCTGGAGGGGAACAGTCCCCAGGCCCCCACTGCACACCTCTCTCCTCTAGCTCCCAGCCACCCATCCTGCAGCAGGAAGCGGCTCCCCCAATGCAGCTGACCTTGCCAGCCAGGCCCTTGTCCTGGCCCCTGCTGTCCTCTCCCAGCTCAAGTCACACAGCAAATACGGGATGCACCTCCCCCTCTCTCCACCGCACCAGGAGCTCCCTGCCCCTTCACCTCACCCTGTGGGCTTCCGCTTCCTCAGCGAGACCCTCTGACATTCGCCAGGTGGCCCCCTTGACCTTCCACCTTCAGGGTCAAGAACTGGGACAGGTCTGGAGGCTTCTGGGCCCCCATAGCAGCCCATCACTCCCCCAGGGCCCAGAGCAGTGCTTGGCACACCGGGGCCAGCCGTCTGTACTGAACGAATGATCTCATCTGTGCCGGGTCCCGAGCTGGTCCACTGCTCTACACCCCCAGCCAGGATCAGCTCTTGTAATCCTCACAACAGCCTCACCTGGTGGACAGCATTAGTATCCCCATTTTCCGGAGGAGAAAGCAGAGGTACAGAGAGGAGGTGATGTAGCCCAAGGTCACACAGCCCAGGAAGAGGTCGCCCTCTCTGTAGGAGCTGGGGTCTGATCCAGGTGAGCCCTGGGACGACCTTAGAAAGTTCATGGCACCAAAGCAGAGGGTCTGCCTGCTGCCCAGGGGTGGGGTGGGTGGGGCAGCCAGGGTTCAGAAAAACACCTCTCGACCTCGCCCACTCCGGCAGCGGGACTGGTTGAGGCAGGGAAGTGGACAGACTTGCTCCAAGGAAGCAGGGTTGCCAGATTTACCAAATAAAAATACCAGATGCCCAATTAAAGCTGAATTGTAGCTAATTAACCAGTCATTTTTTTTTTTAAAGAGAGAGTGAGAGAGAGAGAATTTTTTAATATTTATTTTTTAGTTCTCGGCGGACACAACATCTTTGTATGTGGTGCTGAAGATCGAATCCCGGCCGCATGCATGCCAGGCGAGCGCGCTACAGCTTGAGCCACATCCCCACCCCATAACCAGTCATTTTTATAGCAGACAGAAATACACCTCATGCAATATTTGGGACATAAACTAAAAAATTATCTGTCATTTGTCTGAAATACAGTTAAGTGGACTCCTGCATTCACCCAGCAGCCCTGAAAGGAAGGGTACAAAGGGCCCAGGAGGTGGGAGCCAGGCTGTGCTGAGGCCAGAGCAGGAGGAGCTCGCTGTTGGCAGAGGTTAGGTGGAATCTAGGTCAGGACACCTGTCTGCCTCTCGGGTGACCAGACCCGGTGCCGCCCCTGCCCCCGCCCTTCCTCTGCCTCAGGCATCGTCCCCCCCCCCACGCTCCCCCACGGGCTGGTCACTTGGGGCTCGACTTCCTCACGTGGAAGGGATCGGCTTGGAGTGAATCTTCACAGCTGGGTTATCACCTCCTAAAAATAGGGCCAAGTGATGGATGGGGCTGTCGCCAGGCCCCGGAGCCAGGCGGAGTGCATGGGAATGGCGGGGGTGGGTGGGTCACAGACCCCAGTGCCCTCAACCTCAGGTGACACTCCCACCCCCGTGGGCTGACCCTCTTCCAAGGACCAAGTAGCTGCTCTGTGCGGAGGTCTTCAGAGCTGGGGCTGAGCTTCCAGAGGAGCCTCCTGGGTGGACCTGGGACTCCTCCTCCTGCCAGGGGCCCTGCAGGGCAGCTGGGAACTCGGCAGCTGGGCAGCTGGGCAGGTCGGGAGCGCACACCATGTGTCAGGGGCCACGCCTCTGGAGAAACGCCTGAGAAGAGACCCTGGGACGGTGCTGCCGGCCTCTTCCTCCCGCTGAACGTCAGTCTGTCGTTCAGGATGCATCGGGCTGACCTCAGGATCCGGGCCAATGGCGGCTATGGAGGACTGGCTGGACCTCAGGCCAAGGTGGGGCGCGGCTGCCCCATTCCTAACACAGAGGCAGATGCCTCCGCCGACCACCTGACCCCACGCAGACGGGTGGACGCGCACGCTGACGGAGGCACACGCTCACTCGGACACACAGGCGCCTACACATGCACACTGCCCCCAGCACAGGCCTAGAGGGAAGGGTCACTGTCCATCTGTGCATGGTCACCTGGGAGTGGTCAGCACTGCGGAGGGAGGCACTCCCAAGCCACCGCTGGACTGGGCTCCCGGCTCCCCAGGGCAAGGAGGCTGTTGGCTCCACACTTGGGCCGGGCTCTCCCTGCGACCTTGGGGAAGCTCAGGAGCCCGAGGCCTTCAGAATGGCAGCGACAGCTGTGCGTTCACCAGCTCTGGGGACTGTGGTCTGCATCCACGTGAGCCTGCGTGGCCCCTGCCCAGCCCGGACTCCCAGCCTTTTCCTCAGCTTGCGGCCAGGGCTCTCCCACGTCCCAGGCCTGGGCCTCAGGGTGCTGGGGCAGTTTTGCAAATGCCCCTTTCATGGCCTTGCTGGGCATGTGCCTGCAGGGGGGCGCTGGGGACAGTGGCTCCTTCCTTCTTCCCACCCCCACGCCTGGCCTCTTCTGTGCGGAGGCCCCCGCTTGCCTGCAGGCCTCCCCCCAGCCCGGACCGTCTGCACCGCGGGCTCTCGAGGGCGAGACGGCTGCGGAATCACGACATTAAATGCAGCTGCACCGAAACATGGTCTCAATCCAATTACGCCAGGAAACAAGAGGAGCCGCTTAGGCTAATCTGGTTATTCCGCCCCGGCCTCCCCTCGAAGCCTCGGAGGGATGCCCAGGAGGGGAGCTGTCTGGGTGGGCAGCCACCTGAGCTCAGCCCTGTCCCCAGGGGCCCCACGGGCGGCCATAGGACTGCCCGCCTCTCTCCCAAGGAGGTCACGCTCCTGCGGGCGGGGAGACTGTCCTTCAAGGTGCCCCAGCCCCAGTTTGAAGTCACCTGGCCTGTCGCAGGCAGGCCCCGTGCAAGGCGCCCAGGCTGGGCAGACAGGCCTGTGGGGTCCCAAAGACCATTTCAGGGGATGGCTGCAGGGAGGGGGGCCCGTCTGAGGTGACGTTGGAGCAGAGGCCAGCACAGGGACAAGGAACTGGCTGGGGGAGACGACTGTCCTGGCAGAGGGGACAGCCGTGGAGAGCCTGCGGCAGGTTCCAGAACGCAAAGGCAAGCCCGCGTGTGGGGAGGGGCCGGAGGCTGGGGTCCCCCGCAGAGAACCCGGTTTGTTCTAAGGGCTGCTGTGGCCTCTGGGTTCCCAGAGGCTCGCTCTCCTGCAGCTGCCTGTGGACAGGTCAGGGGCAGAGGGAAAGCCATCGCTGTCTGCCAGGGAGTACCCAGGGCACGGTGGGAGCTGCCCAGGGGAGGGCGGGGGCCGGGCCCATTGGCCCAGGGAGAAAAGTTCGCTGAGCATGCGACTGGAGGAAGGCGGGTCCAGGGCGCCCAGTAGCCGGGCAGCGCACACGGCTGGCCTGTCCCAGGACGCTGCAGTTACAGGACAGACGGATTTGGAACAAGAGGTTATAGGAGGGAAGGGGACTATGGGGGAGTGAGCAGGGGACACTGGGTACTGGAGCCAGGATCAGAAGGACCAGAGAGAATCGGCCAGGCTAGCGGGGCTGCAGGGTTGGGCATGAGCACTGCCCAGGAAGGGGGCCAGGGGCGCAAAGACTGGGAGGAGAGAGACTGCAACCCGCTGGAACAGAGAGGGAGGGTCTGCATGAGAGGCCCTCAAAGCCATGGCAGCTGAACCCCCTGGAGGAAAGGAGAGGTGGAGTGGATGGGGCTAGGGACAGAGGGGACAGGAACACGGAGTAGTGGTGAGGAGGGAGAAGAGGGCACTTCCATTTGGAGGTGCAGCCAGGTCTGAGAAACACTTGGGCCTGGGAAAGAGCCAGTGGGAGCCAGTGAAAGTTCTTGAGTGAGGAGCAACAAGACGAAAGCTGTCTTCACTCATCAATGAGGGAGGCAGTTTTATTTCCTGGGAAGCCCTCAACTGACCTGAGTTTAAGTCTCAGTTGTGTTATCTGTTCACGTAAAACCGTGAGTGGTTCCTTCCCATCTCTGAGCCTGGGATTGGCTTTCTAGTCCTCTCTTTCTCTTTGTTATCCCTGGTGCTGGGGACAGAACCAGGGCCTTGCACTCTACCACTGAGCTACACTCCCCGCCCAAGGGATCGTTTTTTCTTTACAAGCCTGGTTCGAATTCACTTTTAAAAACTAAGATATATTCAGCCCTCGGTATCCACAGGGAGTTGGTTCCAGGGTCCCCCCCAGGACACCCAAATCCGCAGCTGCTCCAGTCCTTTGTATAAAATGGCGCTGTATTTGCATATAACCTGCGAGCATCCTCTAGTATGCTCTAAATCATCCCTAGATTACTTATAATTCCTAATACAATGTAAATGCTATGTAAATAGTTGTTACGCCGCGTTGTTTAGGGAATAATGACAAGAAAAAATATCCGTATGTGTTCAGCACAGATACAATAATTTTTCCTTGAGTGTCTTCCACCCGGGGTCGGTTGGATCCTTGGATACGGCTGAGGATATGGAGGGTCAGCGCTCGCCCACCGTGAGGTTCGCCCCTTAGACATGCAGAGCGGAGTGGCTTCCCATGTACCCACAAGGTCGCGCCAACGTCTGTTCTAGAACACTCCCACCACCCCAAGAAGTCTCAGGCTTGTCATCTACAAATTGGGGATAAAAATCAGCCCGAGGCTGGCGGTGCAGGCTGGGTGCGCAGCAGGCACGTGACAGGGGGCAGGTTCACAAGCGGCGCCAAGCGTGGCCCTTTCCCATGTCCCTGTCCTCCTCCGTCCTGGGTGCTTCCTCCTCTGCACTCACACTGCACAGCCTGAGGACACCCCAAGCCAGCCTGGGACAGCAGGAGAGGAGGTGGGAGGTGGGAGGTCCCCGCTGGGCCCCATGGTGGCTGTTAGAGCTCGCTGCTGCTCAGAGGGGACTGGAGCGGACCCGGGTGAGGACAGGACCCAGGGCAGGGGTCGAAGGTGCTGGGAGTGGGCCTCAGCAGCAAGTCAATGGGTGCCATTTCCAGCACCGAGGACTCAGGTGAGGGGGAGACTCAAGCCTCCTGAAGCCCCTACACTGTGGGAATTAAGTGACATTATAGAGTTCCTGACCCCCTCCCCCACAAAGGGCTGCCCGCTGAATCGTTCACTACTCCATTAGGACTGGTTGGGTTATCTGTCTGCCGGGCACACTCAGTGACGTCACTCTGGGGTCCTGGGGCCTGCCCTGCAGAATGCCAGCAACGGCCCAGGACCGGCCTCCCTGGGGTCTGCCTGGCAGTGGGTTCTGCAGGTGTCAGTGTAACTGTCCCACCTCATGACCCTGGTGTCCTCAGAGCTGGTGGCTGAGGGCCACAAAGAGGTGCCAGGGGACAGTCTAGTTCTATTGTGGACAGTCTAGCATTCAGCTGGTGCCCCATAAATGCTTCTCCACTTGAACCCAGCAGGGAGGGGGGGTTGGAAGCCTGATCCTCCCAGGAACACCCCAATCTCAGGACAGGGCTGTGCCCGTGAGCTGCTGGGCAGGCAGGGAGAAGTGTGGGGGTCCCTCCTCCCCAGTCCACAGACACTGAGGCGGCGGTGCTGGGCACTCGGTGCCAGAGCCAGGGCTGGACTCCTGGGGCTCGAAGCTCACTTCTACCTGCAGGGTTCTAAATGGCCATGTCGTCCCGAGAGCCGTGGCAATTAATCAGCCATTTAAACAGTGTGTGAACTGCCCGGTGCTGGGCTGGGGCCCAGGCCGTGGGTGAGGTCAGGGCGCTGTCTGCCTCCAGGCCCCTTCTGGCTGCCAGGCCTGGAGCCCCAGCACGGAGGCAGGACCAGCAGCAGGCCACACACACCTGCTGGACACCCGCAGTCCCGCAGCGCTGGGCACCTGCTCAGCAGAGGGCGGCCGGGCCCTGGGTGGAAGGAGATCTGCCTCCTGCCCTGCTCAGCAGGGATGTGGGGAGGCCATCAGCCAGAGGGAGGGAGCCCTAGGCGCTGGCCTCTCCTGGAGCGGGGCAGTGAGGGGTTTGGGGGCACTAGGGACTGGGTCACCGTCCGTGGGG
The DNA here is from genome assembly GCF_047511675.1 of Marmota flaviventris. Classification (NCBI taxonomy): domain Eukaryota; kingdom Metazoa; phylum Chordata; class Mammalia; order Rodentia; family Sciuridae; genus Marmota; species Marmota flaviventris. The sequence continues at coordinate 8,362,034 of NC_092506.1, read as the reverse complement.
ATAGGCCGGTGCCATGAAAGTCAGAGCTCCGTGCTGAAGTGGGTTCAGATCTGGGTGAGGCTCAGGGATCCAGGGGCTGAGGACCTCTGGGTGCTGGCACCAGGTGAGAGGGAGGGGCTCCCAGCCTGGATGCCCAGGCTCTCGCCCTTTTCTTCCTCCCTGCAGGTTCCTGGGCCCCGCAATGGAGAGGGTAGGGTATCGGGATCACCCACCGGTCTCCCCCTGAGAGGCATCTGGGGGGACAGGTAAGACCCCGGAAGTCATGAGCCCCCTGCCCCCAGACCCACCCTTGGCTCTGGCTTTGCCACGACCTGGAAGGTACCAGGCACAGAGACGGGCAGGGCTGTGCCTGCTCCCGCAGCTGCCCCGACCTGTTCCTCTGCGTCTTCTCTCCTGGTCATATTAACCGCTTTCCGGCTAGCGACGGAACCGTGGCCTCGGGCATGCTAGGCGCCCGCTCCATCACTGAGCCACACCCCAGCCCTTCCTGTCCATCTCCCCTTGTCCCACTGAGCCCCGACAGCGGGCAGTATCCCTCCCACTCCACAGGCGTGGACCCGAGCTCAGAGAGGGGCAGTGACTCTTAGGGCAAAGGTGACTCCACGGCAGGATCTGAACCCAGCCCAGGAGCTTCACGGCCGGGTCCCCGCCTCCCTCCTCTTGATCCGCTAGTATTATGTGGCATTTCTGTAAGCTGCCGCAGATCCTCAGCCAACGAGCCGGGAATAAATAAATAGGTTCATGAGTAAATAACGAGGGGCGGCCGTGAGCTTCTGATGGGGTCTGAGCTGGGACCTGGTGGGGGGAGTGGGGGCAGCACCGGTGCAGACTGGCACCTGGCCTTCTGCTAGTGGTGGGGCAGGCCCTGGTACCCCAACCCAACACCCAGCTGGGGCTGGGCACACAGGGAGGGTGCTGGGGGGGCAGGGCAGGGGTGTGGCTGGCTCTGCTGGCAGGGTGCCCACGGGGACCAGGAGCCTGCTCCCAACCTTGTGGCCCCCCTCTGGGAGCTCAGACCCTGGTGCTGCTGTTACAGTGCAAATATGTGGACACATGAATCTCCACCCTCAGGGCACAGAGAGGATCAGGACCAGCGCTGAGTCCCCAAGACGCTCACCTGAATGAATGGGAGCAGAGCTGGGGACAGCAGGAGCAGTTTGGCGAGGGCTGAGTCCAGGCTCCCAGACCAGGGGTTCCCAAAGAGGGACCTCAAGTTCTTTGGAGGTGACTAAAAGGTGTGAGAATGTGGGGCAGGTGCTCCTGTCGGGGGCAGAGCCCGGGTGGCACTGCCCGCCCATGTGCACCTCCCACCCAGACCCTCCCCCATGGGCAGGAGCTGGAGACAGCACGGAAGCCCGAGCGCAATGGGAGAGGTGCGGGCTCTCGTCCAGGGCTGTCTTGGGCCATCCTTGCTAGAGGCCTGGGGCAGCTGAGCCTCAATTTCTGTACCTGTAAAATGGGTGGGAAGTGACCACTCTGGGAAACATCTAGAAGGATCCAGACAGCGTACTTGGGCAGGGCTCACCCCTGGGGACAGGCCAGCTGGGCCACTCTGTCCACCTGCCTGTGCTCTCAGCCCTGACTGGACCCCGCCTTGTGCCGCAGGGACCCCAGCATCCCTCTCACCCACCTGCCCCAGGCTGGATGGGTCAGCAGCTGCTGGTCCAGGACCAAAGGTGAGGTGGCCTGGCAAGGCGGGAGCAGGACACAGGCTCACAGGACCTGGGATGTGTGGGTCCCAGAGCCTCCGGGCCGCAGCGCTGTGCGGGGACCAGGGCTGCCACTCGCCCAGGGCTCTCTCTCTTTTTTTATTTTCTTCTTTTGGTGCCAGGGGTTGAACCCGGGGCACTCCACCACTGAGCCATGTCCCCAGCCCTACTGTGTACCTTATTCAGAGACAGGGTCTCACTGAGATGCTTAAAGCCTCACTAAGTTCCTGAGGCTGGCTTTGAACCCGCGATCCTCCTGTCTCAGGCTCCGGAGCCGCTGGGATGACAGGCGCCCGGCCAGGCATGTTCTCTTTATGTTATGATGGAGTCTCCTGAGAGCTGGGGGATACTCTTGTCCCCGTTTTACAGATGAGGACACTGTGGCTCTGAGAGGTTTGGTCACTTGTCTGAGATCCCCAGCAGTCAGGCCCCAGGGTGTAGGGGAATGGGGGTGCTGGTCAGAAGGCGGGGCACACCCTCGTGGCTGAGTAGGGGTCCCTCCACACCGAGGGGGGCTGCAGGCTCAGGGAGGCTCCTGGGGAGCAGAGTGGCTTCCTGGGCACCACGGGAGGCCACAGTGGAGGTGGTTCCCGCCCAAAGCCGATTCTGTCCTGTTCAATTTCAGACCCAAGTGCAAACAAGCCGCAGCCTCGTCCCAAATCAAATTGGTGCTGTGATTTCTCTGCGGACAGCGGGTGGCGGGCAGCCTTCCGGGGAGGAGGGGGAGGCTGGCATGGGGCACGAGCCGGCAGGGACGAGGCCATTTGTCTGGGGCAGCCAGCTTGGCTGGCCGGGATCTTCCACCCAAATTAAATTTTAACCCAGCTCATAAATCTTCCTCAGGTCTGTCCCCCGCCAGGCCCACCGCTGGCAGCACTGTGGCCTGGCACGGGCAGCTTTGTCCCCCCAACAGCCTGCCTGTTGGGGAGTGGGGACAGTGGCCCACAGGCAGGCTCTGAGGCCGACAGGCTGCTGGTGGTCCCGGCAGAAGCTCTATTGTCCCCTGCGGCCCGTGGACCCAGGGGCTGCAGCTGAGCTCTGTGCCCACAGTCACGGCGTCTGCACCGAGGTTCTCAGCGCTGCTTCCTGGGCCCCAGCAACACCCCCGAGGTCAAGGCCCCAGGTCCCCAGCTGAGCAGTGGGCACCGCCTTCCCGTCAGAAGCCAGGGAGGAAGGAGAGAGGTCCCAGGGCGGGAAGAGGTGCTTCCCAGGGGCCACTCCACCCCCACGGAGGCCAGGCGTCCCTCCCTGCCCCACAGAGTGAGTGGCAGGAGCCCCGGGGTGTTGGGAGAGGGGGCTGCTCTGCCGCTGTCCCCCCCTGGGGCTCTGGGGCTGGGAGTGAGCTAAGTCTGCCCTGGGAGGCTGGACTAGGCAGGCCACCATGCTGGGGGGCCAGGACTCAGCAGGTGAGCCCCAGGCCCTGCAGGCAGAGGGCTTCCTCTGTTTATTCGCTGTAGTTCGGGTGTAAGGTGCCCACACCCAGCCCCAAGACTTACAGCCCCAGCTCAGAGAGCAAGACATTCCCTGTGGCCCTGCATGGCCCGCCTCCCTCTCCACTGCCAGCTGTATACTCTTCAGTCGGAGCTGCCTTCCCTCTCCCACTGTGCCCCATGTTCTCAGGATGGACAAAGTCCAGGCCCCTTCCCCACTGACCTGCCCTATGCTGGGCTTCCCACCACACACCCCAAAGGCAGCCTTCCTCCTGCCCCTGGGCCTTTGCATGTGCCGCTGCTGCTGTTGGGGTGCTTTTCCTCTCCCTGCAGCCTCACTTTCTTCCTGACTCCCTTCTTGCCCTCAGTCATGCTGTATGTGTCCAGCCATGTTTAGGGAAGAGAGATGGGGGAGGGAGGAGCGAAGGAGGAAGATCACGGTGTTGGTGTCTCGGTGCACTGAGGTCAGCAGGCTGGGCCAACAGAGCAGCCAGCGGAGGGGAGTGGAAGCGGACCCGCACTCCTCGGCCGCCCTGTGAGGCCTGCAGCTGCAGCAGGGATGGCGGTAGCTGGAGCCCTGGGCCCTTCCAGCCATGGGAGCAGACCTGGTTTCTCTCCAAGGACGCGTGCGGAGGCCACCAGAGAAGCCTTTCCATGAGGGCGATGACCCCAGGCATGGCCCACAGCTCCTAACTCGGGTGTCCAGCTGCCCCAGACCCGCTCCCTGTCCCTCCGCCAGCCCTGCCTGTGGGTCCCGGCAGCAGCTGTTTCCACGTGTGGCTGCCACGGGGATTACTCCCCAAAGGTGCGCCTCCTCCCGCGGGGCACGGTTAGCGCCACAGTAACCACTGTCATTCACCCGCTCCTGCACACGGGCCACAAAGACATCACAGTAAATGGTGGCACGGAGAAGGGTGGCCCCAGATCTGCAGGTCTGGCGGAGATGCACCTGTGCACACCCGGGGCCCCACCTTCCTGGGGACACCCCTGCCCGCTCCTGGGGACGGGGCTTCCCTTCCGCCAAACCCCCCCAGCCCCACCAGCCTGGCCTGTAGCCCCTTCCACCTCTGATCAGCCCCCAAGAGCCCCCAAAGCCCGCTCTCCTCAGGACTCCTGGCAGGACAACAGGGCGGGTTCGGCTGACTGAGGGTCCCCTTGGGAGCTCCCACCAAGAAGGCCACATTCCAGTTGGGTGTGGGGCGCACACCTGTAATCCCAGTTCTCAGCACCCAGGAGGCTGAGGCAGGAGGATTGCAAGCTCAAGGCCAACCTGGGCAACTTGAAGAGACCTTGTCTCCAATCCAAGAGGGCTGAGGACTTAGCTCTGCGGCGGAGCAAAGGAAGGAAGGGAGGAGGGAGAGGGAGGGCGGAGAGGCAGCACAGCCCCGAGCCCCCTGGGTGGTGCTGGCCACACCTCCCACCACCAAGGCCCCCGGCGGCAGCACCAGGTAGGGATCCAGGTCCCGGGGTGCGAGGTCAGCAGCACCTTTCAGGCTTCAAGGCCCACGTGTGGACGCAGCTGGGGCTGGAGGTTGGGGCTGGACGCATGGCCCAGTCCGCCATCTCTGCAGTGCCATGGTCTTTGGACCACTCTCCCGGGGTCTGTTTCAGAAGATCAGGAAACAGGTGGGCCAAGGCCTGGATCCCCCTTTCTGGGCAGGGGTGAGGCAGAGAGGCCTGGGTCATGGGGGAGGGGTGTCCAGGCCTTGTGAGCTGAGGGGAGCCCCTCAGGCTGGCCCTGGGAAGGGTGAGGCCAGAGCCCAGGGGCCTGGCCCAGGTCACCCACAGTGTAGAAATTCCTGAGGAGGCGGAGGCCCTGCATGGGCCGGGGCAGGGGAGGCCAGATAGGAGGCCCGTGGTGCTGCCCCCCTGGCTGCCTGCTCTCCTGCCACCTCCCCTCGCTCCTCATAGGCACTTGACCCTCCTCCTGCCCCCACTGAGGGCACAGGGACTAAGTGCTCAGCAGAAATCAAGTTGAGCCACCTGAGGCCTCATCCTCCAGGTGAACCCATGAAGCCACTGCCTCCCTGGGGGAGGGCCAGCCACTAGGGAGCCATAGCCCGGAGCCGGGAACTGCAGCTGCGTCAGAGGCTCAGCTACAGTCCAGGGCGGGCGACCAGCTGTCTGGTTTGCCCAAAGTCTGTGCCTGAACTAGAAACGTCCTGGTCAAACTGGAACTCCACCATCTCCCAGCCTCTCCCGCGTGCGTCCTGGAGGTGCTGCCGGCCTCCTGGAGCTGGACTGGGGTCCTACCAGGTGTGGGCCCTGGGACAGGCCCTCCCCGGCTCCCTGAGGGTTCCCCCAGCCTCCTCCCTGCCCCCCTCCCAAGTGCTGATTGCATGGTAGGGGTCTTAGAAAACACTTGGAAACTGGGAGGATGTCCTCAGAACAAGTAAGTCCCCCCAGCTGCAGCCCACCTGCTCCTGGAGCTGATGGGGTGACATCTGATAGAAGCTGGCCTGGGCCTGGCACAGAGTAGGGCCAGGTGAGGGAGGAAGAAAGAGGGGCCCTGCCAGGGCTGAGGGGAGGGACAAGGCCCCCACGCAGGTCTCTGTTGTAGAAGGTCCTGCCACCATGGAGATGGTCCTGCCACCAGGAAAAGAGCAAGGACCAGGACTCTGGACCCCACTCTGCCCTGTGTGACTTTGGGCAGGGCACTGAACCTCTCTGAGCCTCAGTTTGCCCCACTCTAGTGTCAGGGGGTTGAATCAGGTGGTGCCTGAACAGTCCAGCAGTATGACAGATCCCAAGTGACAAATTAGAAGGGCAAGATGATGGCTGTGACTGGGACCCAACGGTCGTGCCATCCTGTACCCAGAGCCTTCTAGAGGGAGGCCAGAGAAGTGAAGACATAGGGGCTGGAGACGCATCCCCCTGGCACCTTCCCAAGCCCCAGCAGCCACGGCCTGGGGGTGGGTGCTGGGAAGTGAAACCGGTGCCTCAGCGCCAGCACCAGGCCAGGCGTGAGGGCCGGGCCTAGCCACCCCGGGAAGGATGGCGGGGTGTCCTCCCGACCAGGAGCCTAATAGCCAGAGTTATTCATCGTCGTGTTCCTCGTGGGAGGAAAGCCACAGATAAGGAAGTGCAGGCGGCAGGGCACAGTTACTGAGCCCGGAGCTGTATCTCCCCACTGGCTCGCTCCCCGGCTGGCTTCGCTCCATGGCGACTTAGGATGCTGCTCCACGGGGAGCGGGAGGTGGGCTAATGGCCACCTCTGCTTACAGCCCTGGGCTGGCTCTGCAGCTCACAGGTGGCTGGGGCAGGACCGGATGCAGGGGGAGGATGTGGGAGAAGGGGACAGTGAGACCTGGGCAGGACCCACAGCCTTGGACCAGGGGCGTCCAGCAGTTGGAGCACTGGGCAGCCCAGGTTTCGTCCCTGGCCACCAAGACACCCTCTGCGGCAGAGGAGCCACCAGATAAAATGAGGGCAGGGGCTGCAGCAAGTCCCCACCAAGTCTCTCGGGGCTCCTCTCACATGGGGCTGGGCAAAAGCACAGCCTGCAATGGGCTTAGCGCTTGGGCTCAGGAAAAACCTCGGGTGGGCTGGGAGGCAGGGAGGCCGCGAGGCCAGGGAAAGGGATGAGCCAGACATGCAGGCCAGGGGACTCTGGAGGAAACGGCAGCAGGGTAGCACCTGGGCCAGGGCTCAGGCTTCGGCTCTGGTCCCCCTGGTCAGGGACTGTGGGCCTGACCCATTGCAGGAGGAAAGGTGAGCCTCCAGCCCTCACAGCTCTCAGGGCGGGGCACGAGTCTCCAGCTGCATGGCGGCTTTTACCCTGCCCTGGGGGCCGCCAGGGCTGATTTAGGTTTACGTAGGGATTTCATCATGTTTCTTCTTCTGTTGAGTTTCCTGCTGTTACAATTTCATTCTTCCCTTTGGGGATTTAAGGATGTTAAACTGGGCTGCGGTGGGGGTGGCTCCTTGGTATGGGGGAGGAGGTTGGGGAGGAGGGGCCTGTGGGGAGGCGGGGCCTGGAAGGAGGAGCCTGAGGAGGAGGGGCCTGAGGAGGAGCCTGAGGAGGAGGACCTGCAGGAGAGGGGCCTGGGAGGAGGAGCCTACAGGAGAGGGGCCTGGGAAGGAGGAGGAACCTTGGGGAAGGAGCCTGCAGGGGAGGGGCCTGGGAGGAGCCTGTGGTGCCCTATAGCCAGGGCTTTGGCTGGGAGCTATGGCTGGGAGCAAGAGGGGGTTGCCCGGGCACCTGGCAGAGGGAAGAGGCCTCCCTGGCACACTGCCCCCAAGGCTATAATAGTGGCTTATGGATGCACAGGAAACCCGGCTGGCCCGGTCCTCTGGTGCTCACATGGTACCCGGTGCAACCCTCTCCACAGGCCTGGGATGCTGCTCCCATCCTGCCCCCATCACACAGATAAGGACATTGATGCCCAGAGACAGTAAGACACTTGCCCCATGTAACAAGCTATTACTGATCTTCCTACAATGGCCCTCCTGATGGCAGGAGGCACCCCGGGAGGCAGCTGGGACCCAGAGTCATTGGAGCTTGTCCAGGGTTATCTAGTTGAGCCCTCCATCTGGCCGCACCTCCCTTGGACTGTGACAAACACACTGCGGGTAGTGGGGTCACAGAGGTCCCCTCTGGGCATGCTCAGGCTGCAGCAGGGACACCGGGGCAGCTGTCCTACAGGACACCAGCTCCGTGAGGGGGGCCACGTGGTCTTACAGAGCTGGGGGAATCTCATGTGCAAACGGGAGGCAGGAGGCAGCCTGACCCCCAGCTCTGTGTGCGAGCTGTGCTGGCGACGGAGCCAGCACCCACACGTAGTACGCAGGCTCCCCACCACTGAGCGCACCCCAGCCCTGGCCACCCACTCAATTGACAGGACACCTCCCGAGCCAGGGCCTTTGGCACACCCCACGTCGGCCCAAGGCCATCACCTGTCTGGTGCTGTCCCAGCCTGCGTCAGGAGCAGCGTGTCCTGGGTGGCTGGTGTCCTGGCACAGCCTTCATCCAGCCCCCAGAGATGGCTCTGGAAAGAGGCTTCTTGAGGCTCTGCCCCAAGTAGTGCCCCCTGTTCTCGTCTTTTCTTTCTGCCTGGCTCTTAAAAAAAATTAAGCGCGGATGGTTTCATCTGGGGAGAATTAGTATTCCAGGCAGGGACCTGGGATGTGACGGGAATGTCAAGGCTGCAGCCACAGAGCTGGAGGGGAGGGAAGAGGGGCCGGGCCTGGCAGCCGAGTGGGGGCAGAGGGCGCTGATCCTGTCTGAGGAGGTATGGACGCCCCGGGGACCAGCTGCTTCGGCCTGCCAAGACTCCCTGGGGAGGTCAGGCCAGGTGTGGACAGAGGGTTTGCCACAGATCCAGGACAGGAGGAGGAGATGGTGCAACTCATTGCAGAAACCACGTCTGGCTTGGACCTGTGGCTTTCTGTGGCCCCACCCCAGCTCATCACACCCCCACCCCCATGTGCATGCCTACTGTGTGCTGAGCAAAGGCCAGGAACCAGAAGAGGGCAGGGGCAGGCCTGTCCTCACTACGGCACGCCACCGACACAAAGCCCCTGTGTGACACACAGAGGTCACCAAAGACAGGTTAAATGGCTGCATGGACATCACGCAGCACCTCCCAAAGATTGACAGGTGTCACAAAAAAATAAAGTCAGCTGGTAATGACTGGAGCCAACCAACTGAGATGGGCATCTTTGCCTGGGACTTTCAGAACCTTTAATTGCTAAGGTACCTTGGGGACCTACAGAGGGACCTGGTTCTGCCACCTGAGTGTAGATCTTTTGTCCCTGGCCCCACAGGAAAGGTTGTTGTGGCCCTAAGGGCACACAGCAGAAACAAGAATGGGTTTGCCATCAGGCTCTGCACTGTATGACCCTGGGCAGGTTCCTGAACATCTCTGTTCCCTTAGATGCAAAACTGAAATGGTCTTGGTGTAGCTGAGTCCTTCCCAGAACATCCTCCTGGCCCTTCTAGATGCTGGGCCCCCGGAACACATCAGACGTTTTTCCTCTGGACCTAGAGTACCAAGGACAGGGTCTGCCCTCTGTCCTGTGCTGGGCTGAATGTCTGTGGGCACTTCTCACCTGCATCTTGTGGAGCCCAGAACCCAACAGTGTTCCTGCTTGATGTGACCAGGGCGGAGGCAGGGAGGGGGCGGTATGGATATCACCTTCATTGTGTGGTCTATTCCTCCTTTAATGCAGCCTGTCCAGGAACGAGGGCCAGGTGTTCCTCTGTATCTGGAAGAGTCAGCCATCTTGCTCCACAGAGAAGGCCAGGCTGAGAGACAGCAGAGTGCAGGGGGCCTCAGTGGCCCAGAAAAGAAGCTGGGGGCAGAGGGGGGTCAGGGAAGTCTGCCTGGAGGAGAGGACAGTTGTCAGAGCCGAGTGGTAGGTGCCCGGAGTGAAGGTCTTTTTATTCAGGGCCTCATGCACGCGAGGCAAATGCTGTACCCTGAGCCACATCCCTGGCCCTGAAGACCTCTGGGTTCCCTGGTCCTGCTGTCTAGTTACTCACATCCTGGGACAGAGCCCCCAGAAGCCACCCACGCAGAGACAGCATGGAGACAGGCTGTGTTGTGGGCTGCCCAGGGGGTCCACGGAAACGGAAGTCACAGCCAGGTCAGGCCCAGGAGGGGCTGCAGCCCAGTGCCCCCTCCCTGGCCTGCACCCTCCGAGGGCCTGCAGCAGCCGTCGGGATGGGGCAGGGCCGGGCCCTGGCACCGCAGGCTCGAAGGTGCCTGGTTAGCTGCTGCTTCAAAGAGGTTCATTATGAACAAAGCGACGGCGGATCTTTTCCCTTTTCCTTCTCTCCTTAAAGCAGGCGCCCAGCTGAAAGGGAAGCCACCGTGAGAGGCCATAAGGAAACCCCAAGGAAAGGCCGTGCGGTGCCGGGAAGGCCGCAGCCCCGTCCACCCGGGCTGGCTGGGTTATTTACTTAAAAATCCTCCCCTCCCCTCCCCCGCTCAGCCGGCCCCTGGGCTGGCTGTAAGTCCTTTTGAAGTGTTACAACCATTTTCTCCTCTTTCAATTAACAACAAGAAAAGGAACTAATAGCTTCCTGGGCTCCTCGCTGTAAATATGAACACAGCCTGGCCCTCTGCTGCTCTCCAGGGCCGAGGTGCGCTGTCGGGAAGGAGCGCGGGTGGGCGATTTCCAACACACAGGCGAAAATCCCCTGGCACGGGCTTCTGACGGTGCAGGGAAATGGGAGCGCTGGGGGGCGGGGAGCTGGGCGAGGGGCCCGTCCCCAGGCTGGCACAGCAGTGCGGAAGGAAGCACAGAAACGAGGCTGTGGGGGGACACTTCCGGAGGGAGAGGCAGCGCCCTCCATCTACACCTGGGTCGCCTGCGCACAGCTGGAGCGTGGCCCAGCTGTGGCTTTGAGTGTGCTTGGTGGCAGACATCTGAGGACTGGCCGCTGAGGGGCAGGGTGCTGATGGTCCCCAGGGGTGCACACTGGGCCCCCCAGCACCAGCACAGGGCCCCTGGGGAGGCTGGAAGTCTGGGGTCCTAACCTGCATTGGGGAATTGGAGGCTGGGGGGGGCAGGGCCTGCAGAGAAAGGGAGCAGACACCCTGTGCAGAGGCTGGGTTCCCTGAAACCCCTTCAGCCTTCTCCAGGGAAGCCTCTGTGACTATGGCCCTCTCCCCGTGCCTGTCAGCCCTGAGGCACATCCTGTGGTGGCCAGCTAAGTGCCCCCCAAACATCTGTTTGAGAGCAACAGTGCTCTACCTGCTGTGGCGCACACCTGTGGTCCCAGAGACTTTGGAGGCTGAGGCAGGAGGATTGTAAGATCAAGGCCAGCCTCAGAAACTTAGCAAGACCCTATCTCAAAATTAAAAATATAAAGGTCGGGATGTGGCTCAGTGGTAGAGTGCCCTGGGTTCAACCCCTGGTACCAAGCAAAAGCTGCCGCGTGTGGACAGCACAGGCCTGTCTCGCAGCCAGGGCTGCCAGGGACTTGTGCAGGGGCCTCAGCCCAGGCAGCCAGAGGGGGCCAGGCCTGCCTCCTCTAGGGGGCCAGCTAAGGCCGCCACAGCAGGGCAGGGCAGGGCGGGCAGGTCACTAAGCCAGCAAGATTGCCGGCAGAAGCCGCCTACTTTACTGAAATCCAAAGTCGTGACCTTGGCTGGTGGCACCAGACACATCATCGCAGGCTCCCTCTAGGCTCCTTGCAGACCCTCCTGGTGAGGTCGGAGGATGAGCTGCCTCCCTCCTGGGAGCCCCAGGCAGAGGCCCAGGCCATCTTCTGGGCCTAGAGTCACTGAGGGCAAAGGAGCCGGCCAGGGGAGGGCTACCGCGCCCCCACCACGTGCACAGCCCCCTTGGGGTCTCCTCCTCCAGAGGCCGAGGACAGCCGCCTGTCCCTCCGTGAGCCTGGAGGAGTGCACACTGCCCTGGGCCAGCCCTACGCGGTGCCCACTCTCCTCTCGCCCGGGCTTGGAGGAGGTTTCAAAGGCAGGAGAGCCCTCAGATGCGCTCCCCTGCCCCCCGCCGCCCAGGGGTGACGTTCTAGATCCCCTGCATGGTGGGGGCAGCACCTGCAGACTTGGGGCCTCGGCTCCACCTGGGGCCTGGCAGAAGGAGGACTCTGAGCCCAGCAATGCAGGGCCCCATGGGATGGGCAGCTGGCAGGTGGCCGCCTACCGTCCATCCCCATGTGACCTGGCCCAGCACTAGGGGACAGGAGTGAAGTCCCAGGCCAAGAAAGGAAGGAGGGACCAAGGAAGGAAAAGGAGGGAGACAGGAAGGTCCATTCAGTGGCCGAAGTCCCGTGTTATGTCCTTCAGAGCGACCATGGCCCAGAAGAGGCCTAGGGGCCCCAGAACTCTCATCTGCGCTGAGCCCTGCCCCATCGCCCATTTCCCCAGCATCTGTCTCTGAGGGTGGGCACTGGCAAGGGTCCAGGCTGCTGGCTGGGCAGTGTGGGCTCCCACGGCCACCCACGGCCAGCTGCCACACTCGTGCGCACGCCCATCGCCCATTGTCCCTGGAAGTCTGGGTGTCGTCAGGAAACTGTCTAATTAGCAGAGTGGAGGTTCACACCGCCTAAGCAGCCTCTCGCCTCCACCCCTCAGAGCTGCCCAGCCAGGCCCCGGGGCCAGGGATGGAGGGGGCAGGGAGACTCGGCTCACAGGAGCCTCCTGCTGCCTGCCGCTGCTCCAAGCCCATGACCTGCTCCAGCTGCCCAGGGACTGTGGGCCACAGCTCAGGGCCAGGCTGGGAGCCCCACAGCCGGCCAACTCTCCACAATGCTCCCAGAGGCACTCAATTGCCCTCCAGTGAAAAGGATGGGGTCCACTTGGCCCGCAGGCCTGTCTTCAGGGAGAACCACAGAAGCTCCCAAGTCACTCGAGGGGAGACAGTTCAGCCCTGCCTGGGCACCCTTGGAGGCTCCCCGCTCCCCTCAGTATGAAAACCAGGCCCCTCAGCACCGCCTGCAAAGCTCCCCCAAGACCAGGCTCCCCTCTCCCACTTCAGCTCAGTGATTTGGCTCTGGGTCCGTCCGCCTGCCCAACGTACCCCGCCCCGCTTTGCACACGCTGTTCCCTTGGCCTGAAATACTCTTCCCATCATTTCCCATCACGCTGACCTCGTTCCAGGAGCCATCCCAGTCCCGAATGCAAAAGCCTTCCCTGGCGTGCGGCCCCAGCCCCAGCCCTCTGCCCCTGCTGCCCTCCGGGGACAGGAGCATGACCGCGGGCACTGGCATTAGGGAGGAGCAACCACTCTCGGTGATGGGGCGGAAAGAACAGGCCCTGTGGCTGGCTGTCCTGGCGGGGGGAGTCTGCAGCCACGGAACAAACTCCGGGTCTGATCACAAAGGGCCTTTTCATCTATAAAGGTCAGATTCGGATGCTGACCTCAGCCTGGAAGTCCAAATGAAAGCGCACCGGGTCTCGCGGCTCGCTCCCGCGCCGACCTGCCGACAAGGATCTAAACTCTGCCCCCTTCAACTCGGGGCAGCTCTGCCCAGGGAGGGGCCGACACCTTGATCACTTCAAATGCCGCTCTGCTAGGTCACCCGCCACAAAGCCCCCCTGGGCGTCCAGCGGCACATCCCAGGCATCTGATTAATGACACGCACAGATAAATCTGTCCCCAAGAGCTATAGGTGGAAACCAAACAGGAGGGCTAATTGCTAATCTAGGACTGGTATCAGGGAGCGGCCTGGCTGGAGGCAGCCAAGAACTGTAAAGCTGAAGACCGCCTCCACTCTGGAGGGAAGCCCTGGCCGCCAAAGGTGGGCACAGCTCTGGAAGGAGGACGGGTGGCCAAGAGGGACACCTGGGGCCGTGTCTGTCCCACTTTGCATTGCCACTGAGCTCATGTGAGTCTGAGGACCCCAGACCACGGCAACGTCTTCCCCAGGACGTCTCCTGGGACGTCCCCCACAGGCTGGGCAAGGTGGCGCCCTTGTATGTCTCAGGCCAGACTCCTGCAAGTGGGGGGCTTTCCCGTGAGGCTGCAGCCCCCTGGAGTACAGGGGCTCCTCTTGGGATCCCCAGTGTCTTGTACAGTGCCTGGAGCATGACTGGACTCGGCCTATTATTGCTAAGTGGGTGGAGAGCTGGATGGATGGGTGGATGGACAGAAGAACGGAGGGAGGCAGGGCTGGGGGCTGCCTGGGGGGCCTCGGTGCCGTTAGCTCTGTCGCCTGGGCCTGGAGCTGCAGGGGGGGGGGCTGCTCTGGGAGTCTGGAGCACCAGCTTTTCTGCAGGTCAAGGTTGTATAATCCGGGACATGTCCCTTTCCACCTTGTCAGCCTGCACCATGAGGTGGTCCTCCCTATTCTGCCAGCTGTGTTGGGCTGTTCCAGGCTCAGAGGAGATGGCAAAGCAGAAATTACTGGAACAGGGTAAGGTGCACGTTTCCCTGTGGGGAATGGACGGGCAGATCTGGCCAAAATGCAAAACGAGGTGCAGATCTGCGGGACTGGGGGCTTGGCTGGCTTCTTTCCTTCTTCTTCTTCTTCTTCTTTTTTTTGAACCCAGCAGGGCTTAGCCACTGAGCCACATCCCCAGCTTTTATTTGTATTTTATTTAGACAGGGTCTCGTGAGTTGCTTAGGGCCATGCTAACTGGCTGAGGCTGGCTTTGAACTCAGGATCCTCCTGCCTCAGCCTCCCAAGCCACTGGGATCATAGGCATGTGCCACCTGGCCCAGTTTGCTCTTTCCTTTCAAATTTCTTTTAATGCAACCGTGATGTTGTTGTTAGTAACAAAATAAAATTGTGTAAGCATGTCAGAAAAAGAGGGGGGGGGTGTTTTTTGGTGCAGAGACCTGGAGCCTGTGGGAACAGAGAAGGCCCAGGTAAGAGGGGCTCCACAGAGCTGTCACCTCTCCAGAGTCTAAAGAGGCCCCCACTCCTGATCCCTTGGGACCCCATGGGTCCTTTTGTCCTTGGCTGACCCAACTGATCATGCGGCAAGTCTGCCCAGAGCCGTGAGCTTTGCCGCTGTGGCTTTACCAACCCAGTACGCTGTGGGTGCCGGGGCTCTGGCGGAGGCGTCTGCCAGGCAGACACATTTACATATGTATTCCTGGGCCGCATTTGGTTCAGTGAATGCAGGTGGCCACTGATGATCGTCATTATGCCGCCCCACGTGGGGAGAGCCACAGCGGTGCCCAAAGCTCATGCTTCCCAACCACTACCAGCCAGGCTCACTTGGAAAGCCCATGCACCCCCCACGCCCACGTGGCCCCACTCACCCGTGGTGGGGACCTCCAGGAGCCCAGTATCTGCACATCAGGGTTACCAGGAGGCTTGGCAGGATGCGGGGGATGGGTGGGGGGCCAGCAGGGAAGGCTGACCAGGGTGTGCAAAGCTGGACAGGCCCACCGAGAGCCTGGCTCAGACCCTTGGTTTTCGAAATGAGGAAGCAGAATGAGAGTTTGCTGGGTGCACTTATTAAGCACCTTCTGTGTGCACGGTACAGAGCCAGGTGCTGGAAGATCCAGTCTTACATCCTCCCTTGAAGCCAGGGAGCTCACTTCCTGTGCTATGTCACTGCAATCATGCTTAGTGGGGCCACGTGCCTGGAGAGGGAAGGTGGCGATATCGCAGGGAGGGAGGGAGGGTGACGTCTGAGAGGATGCTCATGGGAGGGGAGCAGCAAAGGGATGGGCCTGTGTTAGGAGATGTCCACGGGTGGGCTGCGCAGGGCCAGGCCCTGGGAGGCCCTGGAGGACTTCCCAGTGTGCCTGTCCCCAGAGCCCTGGGTGGCGCTAAGGGGGAACATACCTGTGTATGAGCCGCCTCCTTCCTGGATTTGCAATCTCAAAGGCAGAGGGTGGTTTGTGTCTGTCGTGGGGAGGCGGCTGGAGTTTCTGGGCTCCCAGGACTCCATCTCCACGTACTGAGGCCCAGTCGCCCCACCCCCACCCCAGCAACAAAACAATTTCCTGGCCTGGCCAAGGAGGCAGGTGACCTCATTGGACTCTTTCCACCTCTCACTTTCACAGAGAAATTACAATTTATAATTGGATGAATCGCACCGGTGGGGACAGCATGAGAGCTCGTACTGCAGTCTCCTGCCCTCCCTGGGGCCCCGGCCACCTGCCCACCTCACCTGCAGTGCTGGCCAGGCCTGGCCCCTCAGGATTCCCCCCACAAAGCCTGCTGGCCTCAGGCCTCCTGCCACCTGTCTCCAGAAGCCCCGCCTTACCTTGGCAGCCCCCTCGCCCTGACACGCGTTCTTGCCCCGTGTTCCCGGCCGGCGGTGTACTCATGAGCAGCCACCTGGGGTGTGGTGCCTGGGTGCCTGGTTTTTGTTTGTAATCGACCCTAGACAATGAGCATTTCTCAAATCAGCCACCTCTGGCCCCAAAAAGAAAAGCCCCCAGAGGCAGCTGAGCCCCTCTGGATCTGATTTAAACCAGCGCTTCTGCTCTCAGATGTGTCATGAAAGCCCTTTTCCAAAGCGGGGGCCCCATGGGGAACCGGACACCGAGGCCCAGGCCTTTCACACGCCACGCTAATGAGGGGTGGCGTGGGGGGCTCTGGTTTTGTTTTAGGATTCCCAAGAACAGCCTGTCCTGACCCTGGGTCTCTGCAAAAGGGCAGAGCAGTGGAATTGTGCAGGACTGACCCCACCTAAGAAATGGGGTGGCCTCACACCAGCAGCCAGGGACACCAAGACCTACTTCCCAGATCCCCGGTGATCCTACTTCCCAGTCGGAAAAGCAGCTTGTTCTGGAAGCCTGGGCTGTAGTGGTCCAGTTGGAGCCTTTGAATGACATTTACCAAGAGGGGCAGGTGCTGGGGAAACAGCCAGCCCTGGGCTGGGCGGGTGGCCCTGCTCTTCCCATTCCTTCTGCCCCAGGGAAAAGGAAACCAGGTAGATCTAAGGAAGGGCCCTGGGCCTTATCTGGGTTTGGAAAGAGATGGGAGATGCGGAACAGTGATCCCAGTAGGTCCCTGGCTCCTAGGGAAGTGACATTCAAGAAAACAGGCTCTGGGCTGGCGGTGTTGCTCAGAGGGAAATTATTTGCCTGGACTGTGCCAGGCCCTGGGTCTGCAGCCCAGGCTGCCCCCGCCCTGCAAGTGGTACCGCCGGGCCTCGCCTCCTTGGGCCTGATGGCTTGTGTTGTTTTTGGCAGGTGAGGAGGCAGGGAGTCGGTGAGAAGGACTCTTCTTTGGAAGACAAGACCAGGGAGTGAAGCTGGAATAGCCCCCCCCCCAAGCAAGAGAAGCTTCTCCACAAACAGGGGCAGCCAAGCGAGACCGAGCCCCCGGCAGCCCAAAGCATCTTTCCAAGCAGGGCCCGTGGGGCCTGACAGCTCAGGGGCCCAGTCAGCGGCTCAGGCCCGTGAACGTCTGAACTCCTCGGTGGGGGGGCGGCCCCTCCCTCCCTGGAGGCCAGCCTGAGTGGCAGGAATCCCGATTCTTTGGAGAGCGGCTTCCTCTCAGCTCTGTCACGCAAGAACGCTCTCTGCACCAACCCATTCTGCCAAGTGACTTAAAGGGATTTAAAAAAGAAAAAAAAATGTGGTAAAGAAAAAGGGGGTAAAAGCCACGCAGCCGCCTTTCAGAGGAGGTGGCCGCCTGCAGACAAAGGGCAAAAGTTGAAAGAGGGCCGTGGAAGTGATGGAAGTGACAGGCAGCCAGGCTGCTCCCCGGATGGGCACCGGTCGGTAGGGCATGCCCCAGGAGCAGGAGGTCAGAACGCCCGCAGGCCCCGCCCGGGAGCCCCCCAGGCCGCGGGGCTGCCCCTGTGCACTCCGAGCGCACGACCCTTGCTGCAGGAGGAGCCAGCGGCGCCCCAGGTCGAGGACCACAAGGATGCTGCCTGGGACCTGCAGCCTTGCCTGAACTGGGCAGGGGAGCCCGGAAGTCAGAGGCACAGGGTCCCTCTCCGCGTCCCCACGTGCCGCAGCAGCACTGCCCACCACCCAGGTCTGCAGGCTATAACCAGAGCGGGCTTGGCCTGTTGGGGCCCTGGGGCAGGAATGTGAGAGCAGCCCGCTGCCCAGCCCGCAGGAGCCCCTGGAGCAAGACCCCAGTCGTACCACAGGCTCCAGTGACAGCCGTGAAGGAGGTAAGATGGAGGGAGGTGGAGGTGGAAGGGCCCAGGATGGCCCTCAGAGGTGCCCACGGGTTCCTCATGCCTAGAGAGGGCACAAGACAGCTGGGCCCCCTCCTCTAAAGGCCCCCGTCCTGACCAGGTCACACAGGGCATCTCAGCAGAGCACCCGGGTCAATTTTACAAAACATGGGGCTTCTGCTTGCTCAGGCAGGAAAGATGTGCTACCTCATCGCAGGGAGGCCTTGTCGTGGGTTAGGGAAGGAGCTTTGGGGACCAAGGCCACTGCCTTGGCACCTGTTACCCTTGAACTGGAGGATGGCCACAAGACCTGTCCCTCTGGGCCTGCCCCTGCTCTGACTGGACAGACCCAGGGTGGACCCATCCAAAGCTGTCGCCCGGCTTCTATTGGCCGGACATCATCTGCTCTGACTTCCAGTGCTGGCCCTTGGTTGGTGAGAGGAGCAAGCTGAGGCCCAGAGACAAGCAGTGAGTGCCCCAGGGTCACACAGAAGGTTCTGAGCGCTCCCTCTTTAGATCTGAAGTGGCCTGGGCGGGGCCTGCTCCCCTGGGCGGGGCCTGCTCCCCCTGGGCGGGGCCTGCTCCTCTGGCTCCCAGAGGCAGGAGGGAGGGCGGCCACGCCTCCACAAACACACATCCCAGGCAACCTCAAGCAGCAGCGCCCTGGGCAGGGCAGGGAAGCCCCAATTCATTACCAAGATGGAAAATGACACTTCCCTGCGCTCTGCCCCAGGAGAGGGGCTGATTTATGACTGCGCCAGGGCCTGGGACATCCGTCAGCGCGGCGCGGCGCACGCCGGCTGCGGGGGCATTAATAGCCGTGTTATTAGCCACCGGCGTGAAGGATGCCCTGCGGATGGGCTATTTGCTGTTATTTATTATGAAGGCGCGCCAGCCCGGCAGGCAGTAGGGCCGTGGCGGTGAGCCCCAGCGCGCCCCTGCCCCCGTCCACTCCCCAGCCCACATCCCTTCCGCCGGCCCAGCACTGGTCCCTACCCTCTCCGGGGCAATTCCCGCTGGGGAGGCCGAGCCAGACGGGGGCAGCTGCTGTCCCCAGGCCTGCTGCCCAAGTACTGATGGTGAAGCTGCTGGCCGGCTCGGAAGCTTCCCTGCTCCAGCGGCAGAGGCACAAAAAGGACCAGAATGGGTTGCCGGGCTGGACACACTTGGGCTGGGCCCTGGCCTTCAGGTGTGAGCCTTGTGACCTCAGGCAGGTCCCTTCTCCCCTGTGTGCTTAAGGGACTGAGACCCTGAGGGGCAGTGGCCAGCTGGGAAAGGACACTGCCAACACTACCCCACCTGAGTCCACAGGGTAAAAGGTGTCTCCTGACCTGCTCGAGGTGGGAAACAGCCCCACGAGACCATCTTGAGTTGGGACGCTGCCCACCATCACCCTTCCTGGGCCAAACCTTTCCCCTGGGAAAGGATTTGATTTGGCACCTGTTACCCTTGCCAAGGCTGGAGGTGGCCGCCGGGGAGGGCTGTGCTGGGCCTGGCCCTCCCACACTCTGGGCCTCAGTCTTTCCTCATCTGTAGAACACAGACTACCGCTGAGTCCTTTTTGCTCCCAGATTCCGCGCTCCTGGGGCTGGGGTCCCCCATGGTGTGCATCTGTGGGTGGGCAGGAAGGGGAAGAGGCCTTCAAGCTGGGAAGGTGGGCCCAGGTCAGGAGCCTGAGACGCCCCTGTAGCCAGCCACCTGGGGTGGTGAGCAGGTCTTCATGGGTTTGCTCCCTGCAGAGCCGAGCCCGGGGAAGGTGGGTGCGAAGGTGCTGGGTGGTGATTCTAGGGAGGCCCAGGCTCGTGCCGGGTTCTTCGTGGCCTACTGCACAATTCAGACTAAGCCCTTTGCCTGTCTGGGTGGCTGTGACAAGGGTCACGGTGACTTCCCTTATAGACCTGAGGATGGTGCCTCCCTCTTTCGTCCGCTCTACCCAGTCAGTCCCGGGTTCTAGGTGCTAGGGCCTCGATCATTGGTTCAGTGGATGTTTCAGGGCCCCTTCATGCCAGGGAGGAGCCAGACGATCCACTGGGGACAAAGAAACTGGTGGTAAATAAACAGGGGGGTCCTGTTAGGAGCAGGACAGTAGTCCTGCCTGTCAGGGACACCCATGGTTCCTGAGAGGCCCCAGCTCCAGGGATCCTCTGACTCCGGATCAGGAAGCCTTAGTCACCAGCGGTGTTTCCTGCCCACGAGCTTCTGTGGTTCCCTTGCTGTGGCCCAGGATCCTGCTGGTGGCAGAGGAGCCAACAACACAGACCCTCTGGCCACCCCACCCTGGTCTTGGCACTGCCCTACCTTCCTTCTACCTAGCCCCCCACAAAATAAATGCCCATCGACTCTCCTCCCGCTGACCCTCCACTGGGCTTTCCTCTGCTTCCCAGGGGGATGAGTCTCAGTGTAGGCAGGCGAGCGTCAGGTGGGAGCGCCCGATTAAATGATGCTGAGGCAGAAACAAAGTTACACGTGTCTCCTTTCATCGCCACTACCCCTTCCGGCCCGAAGAGCTGAATATCGAACAGTGTCACCAATATAATTAACCTCCTAAGACACAACGTTAAAGTCTGGTTTTTTGAAGCCATCCGTGTTCTCTGAGGCCCAGGAAGCCCGCCTCTGGGCACCGGCCCCACCCCGATGGCCCAGGCGGGCTAGGGCACGGGCTGCGCCTATCTAGTGGATTTGCATACCTGTCTGCAATTACCGCCAACATAACAGCTGATGCATAATGCATGCAGCTGGAAATTAGAAAAATAATTAACTTTAGGTTTTAAAAGGATCCCCACCCCCACCCCACCGCATCCCCAATGCTGGGTGGCACTACTGGACAGGCGCCGGAAGTGAAGTTGGGGCGATGGGTGAAGATGGCTAGCACCTGCAGGTGACAGAGTTAGAAGGTCCTTGAGGGGCATACATCTGGCCCACTGTCATGAGGGAATGCCACTATGGGCCTGTGGGCCCTGGGCCTGATGAGGACCTGGGAAAGGCCCTCTAACAGTCTTGGCTCCCCTGTCTGGCCCGCTAGCACCTGTACCTGGGGAGGTGCCACCACCTAGGGCTGGTGACTGTGGCTCCCTCACTGAGTCACCTTATTTTATGCTCTGAAGAGCCTGGGGAAGTTGATCATTTATGGTCCCATTGTACAGAGGACCTGGGACTGGAGGCCACCTCTCAGCAGGCCCTGCAGCTGCACAGATCCCTGGCTGGCCGCCAGGCTACTCACCTTCCTAGGAGGGGGCCTTCCTGGGAGGGTGGGGAGAGGACGCCCCCCAGGCCGCCCTGAGCACCAGGCTGCTGCGGGCCCCTTCCCTCCGTCTAGCTGACAGCTGAGCCCCCAGGACAGCTGCTGGCGGGGAGAGGGCCCTGGGGTCTGAGCAGTCCAGGCCAACACCAGGCCACTGCCAAGGGCTGGCCAGCAGGGTTGGCAGAGAAGGCGCAGTGCCTGACGGGCCAGTGTGAAGGAGTGAGGTGGCGAGAGGTGGCCGCCAGCCTCCTCTCCGCAGCTTCAAAGCCTCACAGTCATGAGCACGTGTTTATTTTCCTACCAAAATGTTAAGGGGGCTGGATGCTTGCCCTCTCTTACTGGCCCCCTCTGAGGCCCCCGACCCTGGCTTCCCAGGACAGCCTGCTGGCCCCCCCTGCTCAGCAGCGGCCCCAGAGGGTCTTCTGCACCCTGAGCGCAGCTGCAAGAGCTGCGAAGGACACTGGAGAGAGGAGAGGACCAGGCCTCAGGGTTTAATGGGGGGGCACCACGTCACAGAGGTAGGTGAGAGTGCTGTGGGTTCAGGAGGGGCCCCGACATTCGAGGCAGCATGCTCAGGGAAGGCTGAGGCCTGGAGGGAGGGAGGGCGGGACTTGGCTGTGTGGAGAGGGAAAGAGGAGCATTGCCCAGGCCAGGTGTATAGGGAACTTAAGGCACCAAGGGAGGCCCCACGTGGGGGGCACTATGGAGAAGGAGGGCCACATGTCAGGTGCCACCCCAGTGTCTGGAACACGTGGGCTTCTCAGCTTGCCCTGAGTGCTCTGAGCCCCTCTCCGATCTGTCTGCAGGACCATGTGTGGGGAAAGGCCTGGCAGAGGCCAGCCCAGGCTCCTGGCACTGGAGTGGACTCAGGCCTCTGGGTTGGGCTCCCCTGACCAGGGCGTCCACCCGCAACACCCCCAGCATGGGGAGCTCCAGGCATTATTGGCAAGAAGTGAGCGCCCAGCACCTCCTGTGCCCAGGCCACCAGCTGCCTCAGGGGCTGGGCATCCTCCCCACTCCACTCCTGCCCTGGCCTCCTTCTGAGGAAAAGGCATGTAGGAGCTGCCCGGAGCCCGGCTCAGAGGAGGCCCTGGGCTCTTCCTGGGGGCAGAAGCTCCCCTTCCAAACCAGTCAGGGCCTGGGCCTCGTGCACCACCTAACACCCCGCCGTCACCACCCTCCCAGGAAGATGGGTGCCTCCACAACATGGCCCGAGAGCGGGGGCGGGGACGCCACCTGTGGACCCTGCTCCTAGGACCTCCTGCTCTTTTCTAGTTCCCACGTCTCCTTCCTGGGGCCAGTGAACCTAGAATTCCCTGTTTCCTCTGGGGACCCGCATCAGGAGGTCCCCGGATGAGCTGCCTTCACTGGTAAACAAGGAGAGCTGGGACCGGCAGCTGGCACCCGGGCTCCGGCCCAGCCTGGCTTCCTGCAGGAGTGCGCCGCTGTCCCCCCAGGCCGGCAGAGTAGGTGTCCAGGGGGCTCACCCCCACTCCCCGGGGCCTCTGCCAGTCCCGGCTTGGCAGGATTTGGGGAAGACGACAGAGCAGGAGCCAGGAAGCCAGGGGTGACAACTGGGCACCCATCCAGTTGGTGGACAGTGACAGGTGCTGCCAGACCCTGCTGCTCCAGGCAGGGGGTACAGGAGCGGAGCGGGCCAGCCGCAGCCCACAGAGCTTCATGAGGGGGCAGTGAAGTCAAGGCCTGGGGCAGAGTGAGGTGGCCTGTGGGGACAAGGGGAAGGGTAATGATGGCCCAGGAGCAGAATAGCATGTGCAAAGGGCCCAGGGGCGCTGCTGGAGGCAGTGTGGCACGTCAGAATTCCAGGGGTTCCAAGAAAAGAGCCGAACCGTGGGCCGCAGGTCCCTCCCCACCCTGGGCCTAGGCAGCCTCCCACAGGGGCTGGGGCCACATGGGAGGGCCTGGTGCTGCTGGGACCAGCTGCTGGCTCTGTGTGGCCCAGACTTGGGGTCACTGTTTCCAACTCAGTGGGGGAGGGTATTGCCAATGGGGAGCATGCCCATTGTCAAGTAGGAGCAGGTTGGTGAAGAAGGGGCCCCACAGACTAGCCCCATGTGCCCATGAGCAGGTAGGGGGCAGCCAGAGAACCAGAGCAGCTTTTAATCTATGCGTCCAGGACACACAGGCTGCATTACAAGGAGCTTCTGGGAGTATCAACTCATCGTCCTCTCATTTGTAAGTTTCCGGTGTATAGATGAGGAAACTGCAGCTCAGAGAGTGCAAGCAAGGTGCGCAAAACCACACAGCCTGTTAAGTGGCAGAGGCAGGACTTGAACCCAGAATTGTCTATCCTGGAAAGTGGCGGGAGCCAGCAACAGATAGAGCACCAAGCATGAAGTGCAGCCCCCCTCAGCCAAGGGGGACCTCCAGCCTAAGTCATCTGCGGCTCCCCTCCTCCACCACCAGTGGCACACAGCTGTCAGTCACACGGCCGGCAGGTCATAACTCACACCTCAGTGGAGTCTGCCGGATCTGCACGACGATGACAGGTGATCCCGTAAAAGACGGGCCATTTACCAGGTTTAATTTGATGGCCACATAAACTACCAAACACACAACAAGAAGGAATCCCCCGGGCAGCTAAGGGCTCCTTGGCGAGGTGCCACCTGCTGACGCCCTCCCCTCCCCAAGCTCCCCTGTTCCTGGAGCCCCAGGGCTCACTCTCCAGGCTGGCCCTGGGGACGGGGGCGGCAGGGGAGACTCTGGCCAAGATGGATGAGCCGGCAGACGGAGGAGCGGAAAGGCCTTGGGTCCCTGCCTCCCGCGCGTCCCGGTTATCCATCACGCATCTCTGAAAGGTGCAGTTTAGACTCTATTATGACGCCGGGGCCTCTGGAGGCTCAAGACCGTGGCCACGAGCTGAGCGGGTGCCAGGAACAGATGTCCATGCCAGAGAATGTGGGCTGGCCTTGGCCTTGGCCTTAATAAGTCTGCCCCGCCACGGCCAAGGGCAGAAGCCACGGGGTCCCTCACGCCAGACTCAGCAGTGACAGACCAGGGAGGGTGTGTGTCCTCGGGCCAGGTGCAGGGGCCTGGGCAGCAGTGCTCAGACATGATCCCAGAGACCAGGATAGGTGGCCTTTGAGTGGGTCCGGGTCTTCCTGGCTCCAGGCCCCACTGCCCGCCCGCCTTCCCAACTCATAAGCCCCCCGGACAGGTTCCACGCCCCTCATGGTCCTGGCTCTTTACCCAAAGGGGAGCTGGCAGCCTGGGCGGGCTGTGACCCTGGACAGGCCCCTTAGCTCAGAGCCCCAGCCTGGTCCCTTGCAAAACAGAACCAAAGACCTGTGTGAAGGTGATGGTCAGGCAAGGTGCCCCCCCTGGGCCTTTGCACCTGTCACCAGGGAAGAGGGAGCAGGCAAGGCCTGGCCTGAGGGTTCACCCGTCCCTGTGCCCTGAAGGCTGGCTTGCCCGGGCCACATGCCATCTTCTGCTTCAAGACTGTCCTCTGCCGTGACCTGGTGGGTGCCCTTCTAGTCCCAGAGGCAATGAGAGGTGACGGCTGGGTGCCCACGTGTCCATCTGCTCTGCTTACACCACAGGCTGAGCAGGCAGGAGGCACCGCAGAGCCTTCAGCTCCGGCCCCGTTCGCCACCCCTGTCCCAGGGCAGGCGGGGACTCGTCCCCAGCAGAGCACTCTGGTCAAGCCATGAGGTCCCACAGTGAGAGAGGCCTAGGGTGGAGTCCAGGCTCCACCACCCCCTGCCAGGGACAGGGCCAAGTCTCACATGCCTCAGTTTCCTCGTCTACACAATGGGCCCAGGGGCACAGCAGCAAAGAAGACACAAAGTTGCTGGGTTGTGGCACTGCCTCCTAGGCGAGGACTTTTTTTTTTTTTTTTTTTTTTGTACCAGGGATTGAACTCAGGGGCACTCGACCGCTGAGCCACATCCCCAGCCCTTTTTTATTTTGAGACAGGGTCTTGCTAAGTTGTTTAGGTCCTTGCCAAGTTGCTGAGGCTGGCTTTGAACTTGTGATCCTCCTGCCTCCGCCTCCTGAGTTGCTGGCATTGCATGGGCACCACCACACCAGGCTCCCGTGGGGTCTTAGAGGGCTTTGGTGGGGGGTGACATGAGGACTTTTCCAGGTGACTCTGGATGCCCAGGAGGGCAGAAGGGGCTGGAGAACAGGGGGCAAGGCTTGGATCAGAGGGAGTTAGGAGAAGGAAGGGGTCAGAGACCGGCTTGGGAGTCAGGGCCTCCTGGGTCACCAAGGAAACAGACAACAGAGACGTTGGTAGCTTTCCACACCACACAGAGCAGGGAGCTCAGGGAAGGGGGGGCTGGGCTCTGTGTTCGGGAAGCCAAGGCCAATCCCCAGTCTCCAGAGATGTGAGCAGGGGCCACTGGGGTCCTGGCTGCCTGGTCTGGGCTGGGGCTTCTTTGCCCTCCAGCTCTGGGGCAGGCCCTGCACCCTGCACGCCCCTCCCTCGCCCTCAGTTGCTTCCAGACAGGACCTGAACTGGGTCCGCCTCATAGACAAAGCTCTATGCCACCAAGGCCCTAAGAGGGGCCCATGCATACGCCAGGGCCAGGCGGGAGCTCTGCTGGCCTGGCCAAGTGGAAGTCCATGTGGGTACCAGAGGAGCCTAAGGGTGCAAGGACAGCTCAGGGCCTGCTCCCTCCCATCCTGGGTGGTCACTAAAGCCAAGCCACACAGGGCCACAGGGCCACAGGACCTGCCTTTAACACCACAGTTTGGTCAGGGGCATGAAAACACTAAGCGCCCACAGCACACCACACTCAGAGCTGCGAGCCCAGCAGTGAGGGGCTGCGGCCTGTGACCCAGAGAGCCGGGCCTCCCCTTCACGTCTCAAGCGGCCTTGAGCAAGTCGACATCTCTAAACTTTGGCTTTCTCACCTGTTAAATGTGAATAAGAAGGGCACGGGGGCCGGGATGTGGCTCACCGTGGCAGAACACCTGCCTAGCATGGGCAAGGTCCTGGGTTCGATTCCCAGTATTGACAGAAAAAAAAAAAAAAAGAACACTGATTTCACGTTTGCTGGGAGAATTAAATGACTTAAAAATTCAGAAAGATCTAAGCAAAGTCTGTATTATAGTGTGAGCTACTGTGCCCACAGAATGGGGCCCCAAGGAGCTGGCACATGGTAGATGCTCAGTAAGGTGTGCCGGATGGATGGATAGAGGCATGGACGATGGATCAGTGGGCAAGTGGATGGGTGGACAGAGAGTGGGTGGATATGGCGGATTGCTGGATGTGTGGATGGACTGGCAGATGGAAGCATGGACAAGTGGGTGGATGGAGCAGAGGACGCTCTCGCTGGGATACTTGGAGGACTTAGCAGAACTGGGTCCTGGATGGTGAAGACGAGTTTGCAGGGTGGAGAGAGTAGCCGGCCAGGAACAGACAAGGTTGGCCTGGTAGGGGAACAAGACACTCAGTCACTGTGGCACGAGCAAGGTGCTGGCTCTCCTCCACCCTCTGGGCGGCCCTCCCAGGCTGGAGGCTTGGCTCAGGCCTGAGAAGCCATCATGTCCCACCATGGAAAGTCTCACGACCCCGGAGTTTCCCAGTAGACCTTTGCCAGCTGTACAGAGACGCCTACCCTACTGAGACGGAAAGATAATTTCTCTTTAATTGATTTTTTTTACCACTATGAACAGTAAAATAATATGAGAAAAATCTACGCCGCAATTTTTCCATTTGTGAAAACTGGAATTACACCTTGCTGACAATTCCCTCAGCGTGCGGACGCCGTCTCCCTGCTTATTTGTCTCATTCCTGTAAATGCAAGAAAGCCGATATATATATAGAGAGAGAGAGAGAGAAATCTAGATAGGCATAGACACTTTTTTTTTTTCTTTTCTGAAGAGCTGAAAGTTTGGGGATGGGGAAGGGGCAAGGTGTGGAATGAGTTCCCACTCAGCACAGAACGCGGGGCCCGGGAAGGCGCCTCTGTAACAAGTGATTTCTGTAAATACACAAGAAAGCCGCTCTGCTGACACCTTCTCCTTCTGTCTATAAAGTGTACGAGCGACAAGCAGGAGAAGGTGTTTTGCCACCAGACAATGAAGCTCGGCGCTCGCCACCCACCAGTGACGCAGCTGCCAGGTCCCAGCGACACCCCCTGCGAGCTCTTTCAAAAGCTTTCCCTTCAGACCCTGGGCGCTCTCCATTCCAGGGGGAAACGGCGGCTCCAAGTCCACACAGCATGCCCCGAGTCCACCCCTCCACACTGACCGGCACCTTTAGCAGGGTCCATAAAAGTGGCTTAGCATGAAATCTTGCGAGAGGCCCGGCTGCAGCCTGGCGGCTGGGACTAACCTCCCCCAAGCCTCCCGGTGACACCCGGGAGCAGAAAGTGCCAGTTTAGCTCCTGGAAGGGGATGTTGCGTTAGCCGATATTACTGAGCCCAGCCTCAGCCAGAGAGCCCACCTGGGCCTTAAGCCTGGCGTGGCGCTGCCGGACGGACTTCGATGACCCCTCGGCAGCAGGCAGCTGGGCACACCACTCCTTTCTCAGGCTGCTGTCATTGTCTTGTGTCCTCCTGTCACCTGTCTTGTGTTCTCTGCAGGTGTTGAGGCTCCAGGTGAGGTGGGGCCCCGCTCCCCCAGCCGTCCACCATGGTGGTGGCACACCCTGCTGCCACCGCCACGACCACACCTGCCACCACCGTCACGGCCACGGTTGTGATGACTACGGCCACCATGGACCTGCGGGACTGGCTGTTCCTCTGCTACGGGCTGATCGCCTTCCTGACGGAGGTCATCGACAGCACCACCTGTCCCTCTGTGTGCCGCTGTGACAATGGCTTCATCTACTGCAACGACCGGGGGCTCACCTCCATCCCCGCGGACATCCCCGACGACGCCACCACCCTGTACCTGCAGAACAACCAGATCAACAACGCGGGCATCCCCCAGGACCTCAAGACCAAGGCCAACGTGCAGGTCATCTACCTGTACGAGAACGACCTGGACGAGTTCCCCATCAACCTGCCCCGGTCCCTGCGCGAGCTGCACCTGCAGGACAACAACGTGCGCACCATCGCCCGGGACTCCCTGGCCCGCATCCCGCTGCTGGAGAAGCTGCACCTGGACGACAACTCCGTGTCCACCGTCAGCATCGAGGAGGACGCGTTTGCCGACAGCAAACAGCTCAAGCTGCTCTTCCTGAGCCGGAACCACCTGAGCAGCATCCCCTCGGGGCTGCCCCACACGCTGGAGGAGCTGCGGCTGGACGACAACCGCATCTCCACCATCCCGCTGCACGCCTTCAAGGGCCTCAACAGCCTGCGGCGCCTGGTGCTGGACGGCAACCTGCTGGCCAACCAGCGCATCGCCGACGACACCTTCAGCCGCCTGCAGAACCTCACGGAGCTCTCACTGGTGCGCAACTCCCTGGCCGCCCCGCCCCTCAACCTGCCCAGCGCCCACCTGCAGAAGCTCTACCTGCAGGACAACGCCATCAGCCACATCCCCTACAACACGCTGGCCAAGATGCGCGAGCTGGAGCGGCTGGACCTGTCCAACAACAACCTCACCACGCTGCCCCGTGGCCTGTTCGACGACCTGGGGAACCTGGCACAGCTGCTGCTCCGGAACAACCCCTGGTTCTGCGGCTGCAACCTCATGTGGCTGCGGGACTGGGTGAAGGCGCGGGCCGCCGTGGTCAACGTGCGGGGCCTCATGTGCCAGGGCCCCGAGAAGGTCCGCGGCATGGCCATCAAGGACATCACCAGCGAGATGGACGAGTGCTTTGAGACAGGGTCGCAGAGTGGGGCGGCCAACGCGGCGGCCAAGACCACGGCCAGCAACCACGCCTCCGCCACCACGCCCCAGGGCTCGCTCTTCACCCTCAAGGCCAAGAGGCCTGGGCTGCGCCTCCCCGACTCCAACATCGACTACCCCATGGCCACGGGTGACGGTGCCAAGACCCTGGTCATCCAGGTGAAGCCCCTGACGGCTGACTCCATCCGCATCACGTGGAAGGCCACGCTCCCTGCCTCCTCCTTCCGGCTCAGCTGGCTGCGCTTGGGCCACAGCCCGGCCGTAGGCTCCATCACAGAGACCCTGGTGCAGGGGGACAAGACCGAGTACCTGCTGACAGCCCTGGAGCCTAAGTCCACCTACATCATCTGCATGGTCACCATGGAGACCAGCAATACCTACGCGGCCGACGAGACGCCGGTGTGTGCCAAGGCAGAGACGGCCGACAGCTACGGCCCCACCACCACGCTCAACCAGGAGCAGAACGCCGGCCCCGTGGCAGGCCTACCCCTGGCCGGCATCATCGGTGGGGCCGTGGCTCTCGTCTTCCTCTTCCTGGTCCTGGGGGCCATCTGCTGGTACGTGCACCGGGCGGGTGAGCTGCTGACCCGGGACAGGGCCTACCACCGAGGCAGCCGCAAGAAGGACGACTACATGGAGTCGGGGACCAAGAAGGACAACTCCATTCTGGAAATCCGTGGCCCGGGGCTGCAAATGCTGCCCATCAACCCTTACCGCGCCAAAGAGGAGTACGTGGTCCATACCATCTTCCCCTCCAACGGCAGCAGCCTCTGCAAGGGCACGCACACCATCGGCTACGGCACCACGCGGGGCTACCGGGAAGGCGGCATCCCCGACATAGACTACTCCTACACCTGAGGCCGGCTCCCCCAGCCCCAGCCCAGCCCCGTCCCCAAGGCCGACCCGGGGTGGTGACAGGCTCCGCCCAGCCCGCTGCAACCCAAGAGAGCAAGGAAGAGAAGGTCCATGACGACCGTCTGGCAGAAGGCCAAGTTTGGGGAGGGTCATTGATTTTGTAGAACACGACAGTGAAAAAAAAATTTTTTTTTTTTTCTCTAAACGAATAGAAGGCAGGAGGGGATTCCTTGTTGCTGGAGAGTGACTTACAACACGTCGCGCCAGTTGGGGAAGGGAAGGCTAAAGACGATAACTGCAGAAAGGGTTGGGCTGGGGATTTTTTTTCCTGAACTGGGAAGATACTACCTGTGCAACGTCTGTGGACACCTCGCGCTCTGTTCAGGGCCGTCACAAAAGAACCGTCAGGGAGAAGCAGCTGATCCGAAGCCCGCATGCAGCGATTCTACGGCCAGCCCCTCGCTGGCCACGATGTGATGGAAGGATTTTGGGACCCCCACAAAGGAGACAGGGGAAGAAGAGATCTTTCGCTATGGAGATATTGTCCTGAAACCTCTTCCCTGGTTCTTCCCATGCCATTTCCCTTACAGATTTGCAGAAATACGGCATCTTCCACTGCGTTCTTGGAACAGTTAATGTAGTCGATTAAAAAAAAAAAATCCAGCTTTTTTTTTTTTTCCCATGCTGAATGTTCTTCAGCTCCATGCAGCATACTCCGTAGACGCCCTGACGGAAGCTGTAGCTTTCCCTGCCACCTGGAGGTGCGTCTGTCTGCCCGTCTATCTGTGTCGCGTCTCTCAGTCCAGATGGGTAGACAGAGCCGCATAGACTGTCCTTAAAGTCCTTCTTGGGTCAGTTCTTACCATTTCCTGAGACAATAGAATTGCAAAAATGTTGCTTTCTCCTAGAAATCATTGAGTAAGTAAAACCACGTGTTGGGGATGGGAGTAGGTGGAGGGGGGAGCCTCAGCCTGGGTGGAGGGTATTGCTGTTTCCAGAGGCGGAGGCGTGTGTCCCAGTGGGGTGGGTGAGGGAGGAGCTGGGCACGGGGACCTGCATTTCCATTCCATCTCAGTGTGGCCAGAGCTGGGCCACGCTCCTTCCTGATACAGAGAAAAGCCTTCTTGGTCTGCCAGGACCCTCATCTCCCCTCTTTTCCCCCGCAATAGATGTAGTCATCTCAATAGCGTTTCCTACGTGCTTCCTCCTGGGGCAGGTCATTAGTGCAGGGACTGATAGCTAATATAAAATCAGCTGACTGGATCTATCAGTTTCCACGGTTGCACAAACAAAGCCCAGAAAAAGAGCATTTTCAGAAAGTCACTGGGAGACATCAGCCTCCACACCTGGGGCTCTGTTCTCGGGAATGAGAGACCAGATCTCTTTTTAAAAATGCCAGCCTCCAAAAAGGCTCTGACGGGGCCCTCAGAAGAGCTGGGATTTCATTTCCTCCCTCTGGAAGGGATGCTGCCATCATTTATCGGCTGACAGTGTTCCGAGGTCAACACGACGATGAAGCGCGGGCAGCGGCCCTGGAGAGGAGGGAAGCGCAGCCCGGGTTCTGAGGCCTGCTGCTTCCCGTGCTCGGAAGCGTGGGTCACTGTTGGTCAAAGCGCCACTTGCCCTGCACCAGGAAAAAGGGACATCAGAGAAGAGATGCTGGCTTGAGGGCAGGAGGATGAGAGGCTTCTGGCTCCTGGCAGTGGCACCTTCAAAGGCCTCTGCCACTTTGACCAAAGCAAAGGCCGGAAGAAGAGTCCAGCAGCATTCAGAGGGCTGCCCACGACGTGCCGGGTGCTGTCCGCTCGCTGGACATCAAAAGAGCTGAGCAGCTCTTCAGCGAAGAGGTGGGGCTGAAAGAAGTGGACCCAGCCGCTGCTCCAGGGGAGGAGAATGGGGCCCCGTCTCCTGTTGCTGTCCAAGCCGTCGCCCACCAATCAGGGACCGGATCCTCCAGCCCCAGGGAGTGCCCAGGGCATGGCAGGGTTTGTTTAAGGGAGACCATTTTTGTTCCCTTTTCCTGCCTGAATCCTTTCCCACACAAGGAGGTAGGAGAGAAGCTTCCCGAGCCTTAATTTCAGGTCTTTGTGCACATCAGTCCCCGCCCCCGCCCCCCGCTGCAGCCAGCTGCCCCAGACGGAGGAGCCAGAGGGGACCCCCCCAACACAAATGGGAGCTCACAGGAGGGCCAGGTACATGGCACTAGCCAGGGAGATGAAGTCCCAGGGCTCTGTATTTCTGAAGCAATGCATCTTCCAGGGTCCCAGGAAAGGGTCTCGGGCCCTTCTGGCCTCCCCACTGCAGGTCCCCAAGTCACCCCTCCTGCATCTGTGAGATGGCAGTGTCATCATGCTCTGTCCCTAGGTCACCTGGTCTCCCATCTCCTTTCCCTGCCCCAGGGAAGGCCAGGTAATCCCCCTTGATGGCCAGGAAGCCATTGAGGGGTGGCAGGTGGCCCTGCCTCTGAGAGCTACTGAGAAGGCCCTGCTCGGCAGGGAAGGAGCCCAGGGCCCAAGTGCCGGAGAGCAGCAGGTGGGTGGCAAAGCTCCCTCCCTTCCCACAGAGCAGGCCCAGGCCTGCCAGAGCCCTGCCGACCGCCCAGGCAGAGCACCCAGCCCGAGGACCACATGGGTCTGCTCCCCTGGCTGTCACACCAGGCTGGAGAGACCAGAGTCTGCCTGATGGGCCCCCACAGGAGGAGAGGCACCCCCCACCCCCAAGAGGGTACTAATGCTGGTGAAGGTGGAGACCACCCAGCCAGGGCCCTTGGCCCCCTCTAGGATCCTTTCTTGTCCTTTCTGTCCCTGACCTGCACAGTGTCCTTTCTAAGGGCAAGCCACCAAGTGTCTGCTTTGCCAGGGCCCCCAAGCCAGAGAGGGTGGCTGAAGCCAAGTCCCCTTTGGAGCCCCGTCCTCACCTGGCCAACCCTTGTAAGAGGGAGGAGGGGCCTGGTGCCCAGCTCCCCGCTTAGAAGTGTGCGGTGACGACACCCCGAGGGCCCACGAAGACCTCCCTGCCGCGGGCTGCTACATGCCCACCACCACCCTGAGCCGCGGCCTCCACCAGCCAGAACCACCTCACTGACCCCAGCATGGACCAGTGTATGTTGTGGCATTTAGACAGGTTTCAGGTTTAAACAAAAGCAACCCCGACACATCTCTGGTTAAGTGGTTTACCCTTCATAGTAATTAGACGTGGCGATTGGGATCTCTTTTCTATTACATGGCAATTTTCCTTTAAATTTCCCCTAAAAAAAAAAAAAAAAAAAAAAAAAACTGGAAAGGAAAGAACAGGCGAGGAAGGAGCGAAGGCAGCAGGCCGCGTGTCATTTGCATTTTGCGAATGAGGCCTCTTGTAAGCTCAGCTCAGGCGCGGGGCCCAACGTATGGAATGCTTAAGAGATTACTAAGAATAAAATCTATTAATTAGTCATACTCAATTCTGCAGACATGATGTGCATCAAAAGCTCCCTTTCTTCCCTTCCCGCTTCCCCCTTGCCTCGGAAGCCTGTCTTCACTAAGTGGGCTCCGCTTCCTGGCCGGCCTCCACGGTCGCCCTTCCTGCCTCTCCCACCAGGGACGGGAGGCTGGGGTTGAGGGCAGAAGCGGGGCGCTGCTCCTTCCTTGCTCTGGGCAATTTTGGCAGGGAAGGTGACCCTCACTGGAACACGGCAGGGACTAGGAAGGGCCCAGCCCTCCTTGCCCAAGCCCACTCTGCCCTGCAAGCCGCTCTCCCACCCTCCCCAGGCCCCGAGTCCCTCCACCTTCCCCAGGGGCCCAGGAAGGAGGGAGAGGGTGCAATGGGGCAGGGTCTAGCTTCACTCAGGAAAGCAGGGTGCTCCAAGGCCGAGTGGGGCCCCTCCCATCCACTGATTCTGGAAGGTTCTAGTTGGCCCAAGGCAGGTAGGAGAATTCCTGCAGGGTCGAGGGGTGAGTCTGAGCCTGCAGCAGGGCGTGATGGGCAGCGCTTCCAGGACCGAGGGCCAGCCGGAGCCCCTCCCCCAGAGCCAGCACTGAGGAGGGGACAGAACAGGAGCTGGACGCCCTCAGGACAGCATCCCACCCTGGCCAACAGCAGCTCAAGCCCCAAAGCCAGCCCACTCCAGAAATCTGCTTCCTGCGGAACAGCCAGGAGGACGGGGCTTCTGAGCCTCTCACTTATGAAAAATACAACAAGGAAAATTGGATGCGGCAGGCGGGGAGCGGGGGTGGGGGGTGGGGGGGGTGGGCTCCGCAGGACGCGGTGGCCGCGCCCCAGGACCAGACCCAGACCCCAGGGTCAGGGCCAGGGCGTGCCAGGGTCCGCAGGGCGTCCCATGCACCGTTTCCCCTGTTCATCCTGAAATCAGTGCAGGTGAAGGCAGCTGGCGCGGGCTGGCGGGGCGCCAGGGCCAGCACTAACAAGCAGTCCTCAGGCTTCCAGAATGCAGAACTAGGAGGCATTTTTTTTCTTAAGGAGGGATAAAAAGGCTCAAAAATGCAAATCATTACCGTTTACAACCAAGCGAGTCTGCTAAATTGATTAGGAGAGATTAAACTCCTTGGAGGTGAAGGGAAAGGGGGATTTTTTGTGGTTTATGGACCTGTCCCAAGGGGCAGTCCACACAGCAGGGATTTTTCTGGGCCTGGCTGAAGGGGCAGGGGCTCGTCTGCTCCTTCTGGGCAACTTGGAGAGCTGGGGGTCTCTGAGGGCTGACAGTGTCCTTCAGAAGCTGTCCGTGCCCCCAGCCTGAGACTCTGGCCCTGCCCTCCAGACTCTGTGTGTCTTCAGGGCAACGAGCCATGCCGTGGAGTAGCGGCTGGTGCTATCGCTTCGTAGGACTGCTGTTCTGGGACCTGCTCCCTGGGCACAGGGAAAGGGTAGCCCAACCACTAGGGAAAACCGAAGGCAGGGAAAAGAGACTCTGGCCCAACAAAGGAATCAGGCAGTGAGCTTCCCGTCACTAGGAGCATTCAAGCTCTAGATGGGGACAGGCAGACACTCTCCTGTGAGAGCCCGGTTGGGCTGACAACAAGACCCTGGTTCCAGCCTTGACCTATCAGGAGAAGCACAGACACAGGCCACTGCTTCCCCAGCAGGAAGTGAGGATGAGGGCTGACAGGGGCCACCTGCCGGCCCTCTGGCTCCAGATTAGGCTGCCCCGGGGCCTGTTCTCTCAAGCCTGAGCCTCCCCACAGCCACCACCGCACTCGGGAGGTTGCTGGCTGATCCATCCATCACGGCCAGTTGACGGCGCCTGGGGCACTGTTCACTCTGTGTTTTTAAGCATTTACGATTCTTTTGAAATGTTCCAAGTAGTTGCCTGAAATATCTACATTGGCTTCTTTTTAAAAAAAAACTGACAAAAAGATCCCTTTCGCTCTCCACCCCCTTCCTGCCCGGCCCCCTTCTGGTCTGTGCTCCCCGCCAGCCTGGGCATTTTTAATATATGGTTTTTCTCTAGTTTGGGAAATTCTGTTATTCCTGGGGTCGGACCCACTCTTTCACCATAAGGGAGGTTGCCAGGTGTGCCCAAGACCCCCGCCACCATGGGGGAGGATCCCCACCTCTTCTCTTCTGCCCCGGAGACGTCATGGCCAGGGCAGTTCTCGGCCCTGGGGCGGCTCCAGCTTCTGGAAGCTGAAGTGAAGTTTCATCCCTGAAGTGCCCCGCTTCAGAGTGGGCACTCTGAGGGCAGTGTGCAGATGAATGGGCTGGCCAGCCCCACTTCCTCCAAGGCCAGACCCCGAGGCACTGTAGCCACTGGAGCGGGCCCCGTTGGCCCTGCGCCCAGGCCCCTGACCTCCCACACCCCCACCCAGGGGGCCCTTGCAGGAAGGTCTTTGCTCCCCGGGCCTCAATCTCTACAGGAGATGGCCAATGGGTGAGAGACCAGGTCCCCTTGCTCCCCGGCAGGGCCTGGGTGCAAGCCCCTTGCCCTCAGGAGCTCACGGAGGCCACACAGTGCCTGGCACACGGGAGCGCCGGAAATCCTTTCTTCTCCTGCAGGCTCCTCTCATGTCCTCCTCCCGCCTGCCCCCTTGGCTCCGCACCTGAGGCCTGAGTGTCGGCCACCAACAGGCTCCTCTTGTCCTACACCTGCTGCTCTGGTGGCCTGGCATGGAGAGGGGCTCATCCGGGCACTTCTCCTCTTGGAAGCGGCTCGCCCCACTCTGCCGCGGATCTTGCGCATCTCCAGGCTGAGCCTGAGCCCGAGGGGGAGCCGTGGATTCGTGAGATCCAGCAAGGCTTCGGCCCCGTGGGTGACTCAGGTTCTCTTCTCCAAGTCTTGCCCTGCCTGGAGGCAGTACAGCAGCAGAGGGCCCGCCGCCCTGGCCAAGAACCCGCACCCTGCAGCCCTCCTGGAGGAACCCGTCAGGCCCTCTCAAGACAGACCCAGACAGGACATGACCGACAATCAAAGCCACGGTGGACCTGGGGTGCCCGGCTCATCTCCCCAGAGCCAGGGGTTCTGAGTAGCTCCCACCTGCCCGGATGGAAGACGTGCTGGCATGTTCCAGACCACCCCTCACGACTAGTCCCTTCCTCCAAAAGTTCTGGGCCTCAAGGGGGAAGTCACACACACACACACACACACAACCCTGAAAGTAGCCTTAGATATTCCCCCACAACCCAGCACAGCCGCCTGCCAGCAGCCTCGGTGGAGAAGCCCACAGGGCATCCCGGGCAGGTTCAAGGGCATAGATAGGGACCCTGCTGTCTTCCAGCTCCTAAAAGAGGCTAAGAACTGTGGGGAGGCCTGGGCACTGGATCTTCGTCATCTGAGAGAGAGAGAGAAGTAGGGAGAGATGATGTGGAAGGCCGGGAGGTAGCGGGCTGTGGTCACAGGCTCGCGGGAGACCGTGGCTTATGTGATTCTGCTTGTTGGAGCCACCAGGCAGGTGTGAGCAGGGAGGCCAAAGGACCCCAACCCCCACGTAGCTGCAGAGTGAGTGTTTACCAGCCACGCTCAGCACCTCCTCGCCTGATGTACTTGCTGGGTACGAGAAGCCTCCTGAGTGTGCCAGGGTAAGCCCTTCCCTGAGGTCTGAAGGGGAGAAAGGGCCCGGGAGGTCGCCCGACCCTGCTGAACAGGACAGGCCCCTTGCTACAGAAGGTGGGCTGCCGGCACGGGGCACGGCTGGACAGGCTGGTCCCTCCCGAGTCTGGGCGGAGGCCTCTTCTGTCGTCCCAGGGTCCCTGCACCAGCGGCCCCGGCCTCCCCGACCCCTGGCCTTCCTACCTGTAGAACCAGCCCCACGGCCCCCTGGCTGCACGCTCTTTCTCTTTTTTCTCTTTCTCTGAAGGGCAAAGCGCTCTCGGGGGGTCTGAGCGATGGCACCACCCCCGCTGCTGCCTGCTGCCGTCCGACCCGGCTGGCTGACAAGGCCTGGCTCCTCAAGGCCCAGCCGTGCCTGGCCTGGTGCCCGCCTGCCTCACTCCCAACCTCACCACCAGACAGGGGTTTCCAGAAAACCGCCACCCACCCGCCACCGCGACAACACAACCAAAGTGCACTGCGAACAGCCCTTGGGCCTCCTTCCTGTAGGTGCCTTGAACTTCAATGTTGAGATGAATGTGATTTAACTACTTGGTCCTATTTTCTGTTTGTCTGTTTTCATATGAGATGCCCAGGTCCACCTCCTTGTCCTTTCTTGAAATAAATAGAAAGATTTAACTTTTACAGTCACCACGGTTGCTCACTCTCGGTTCCATAGCCCAGTGCGCCCGGGGCCGGGGGTCTGTGATGCACGTGGTCTCAGCTGTCCACGGCCCTCCCCAGGCCGCGCCCCGGGGGTCAGTTCTGCTGCCAGGGGTCACCTGGCACAGAGGGGTCCACCAAGCAGGAGGGAGACGCTGGGGTTACTCAGTTCCCTGGAAATATGGGAATCGAACTAAGGTTCTGCTGCAGAAAGACAGAAAATGGGACTGTGGAGCCCGGCTGTACCCTGGGGGGCCGGGTGACACCAGAAGTGTCTTAAAGCAGCCATGCAGGGTGGACTGACAGCTAGACGCAGACTCGGAGAGGGTCTCCACGTGGAGATGTACTAATCAAAGCTGTGGATTATCCCCTAAGAGGCTCCAGCCACCGTGTGGGCACCCAGATAAGAGAGCAGTCTAGGCATTTGGGGACACGTGCAATAAGCTGCCCCAGTGAACACCAGCCTGGGTTCATCCCCCCAGATGCCCCTTGCCCCCCAGAGGTGTCCGCTGCACTCAATTCTTGTAGTCTTATCTGTGTATCTCACACCCGAAAGGTTGGGGGGACGGAGGTTGTTATTCATGAGAACAAGAGCAGTTTCTGCGAAGTTTAACATAAAATAAAAACCCATTACTTCTGCCTTAGATCTGATCTCGTGTCTGGATAGGGGTTAATGAGTTTCTTCCTCCTGTTCCAAAGAAGCTGTGATTTCTCCATGTGCGTGCTGGGTGGGTGGCCCCAGCTCTCTGGCCCCCCAGATGTCCTCAGCCCTCCACTCCCGTCCCGTCGCGCTGGGGGCCGGAGCCAAACAGGGGAGGCCACTCCAGACAGCAGCAGGCAAGGGGACTTCCAGGGAAGGGCAGCCTGCACACCAGCTTCTCCCTAGGAGAGGCTCGGTGGCCGCTCAGGAGGGCCATCCTGCCTCCTCACCGGAGGCACGTTCTCTGGGGCTGCCAAGGGATTGTTCTAAAACACGGCCAGAAGAGAGTCACTGAGGACCTACTATGTTCTGGGGCTGGGATGACACAGCATCCCTGCCTCACGGAAGGGCAGGTGGGACCACCCTGGCGGGCAGGGGCTTCTCTGGGGAGTCAGGGTTGCATTGAAAATGTCTCCATGGATGCGGAGGACAGGAGAGCAACAGAGAAGACCAGCTCAATGCCTGGGCGGGGCAGGAGGGTGCGTCCAATCTCCTCCTTCTGGAAGGCGCTGACCCTGCCCAGCCACCCCTTTTGGCCAGTGGCATCCCCCCTCCTGGCAGATGTGTGAGGACAATTTTCCAAGTACCACTGCCCCTGGCCATCCCAGCGTCTCCATAACTGCTTCAATTTTACCCCACCCCCACCCCAGGGATGGTCCGGCCCCCTCCCCCTTCCCGCCCCTCCCCTGCAGCAGTGCCACAACCCAGGGGGCACCTGAGGAGCTCCCTAAGCCAGGGCAGAAGGGCTGTGTTCCCAAACTGTGTTCCTCAGTCCCTAGAGCTGACAGAGGTTCTGCCTAGAAAGGGTTCGCAATCATCAGCCTTTGGAAACCACTGGGTCGTGTCCCCGCGCTCCTGCACGCGGGCCCTGGAGACCCTCAGAACTGGACTGGACCCACCATTCCACCTGTTCCTCACCCTCCCGTGCCTGTTTCCCTCTCTGTCAGGGTGTGCTTGGTAACAGCTGTCCCCACCGCTGTCAGGGGGCTGAGGGGGGATTCCTCAGCCCTAGGAGCCCACACCCGAGGGCTCGGAGGCCGTCCTGGCTGTCCTCTGCAGATCTCCACGCACCAACCCTGCGCTGTCTGCAGGCTCTGTGAGACGCCAGACCACGGTTCCTGAGCGCAGGCCCCGCTCCAGGGTTTAGGGAGCATTCGGGGCCCCCAGACAGAGCCTGGAGCCAAGCAGTGCCCCTCACAGAGTACACCGAGTGCCCCAGGGGCTGGCACAGGGGGGCAGCATCTGAACAGGACGGGGGCTACTCCTCAAACACCCTGCCACGGCCCAGGTCCAGGCTGGCCTGAGCCTGGGGCTCTGGGAGGACTGGGGGTTGGGGTGGGGTGGGGTGGGAGCGGGCGTCTCAGGTTTTAGTGCCTGCCTTCTGGACACCCAAAGGTAACCAGCCTGTTCTGAAGAGGAGTTGGGGGTCTGAGAGGCAGTGGGACCCCTGTGCTCACAGGAGAGCAAGCAGAGCTGGCCCTCTCCAGTGAGCACAGGGGATGGGAGATGGACATGAGTGCTGGGGCAGTGCAGGGGACTCACTGGCCCTGGAGACCCCCAACCTTGTCTATAGGCGGATGCCAGGAGAGGCCCCTCCAGCCCGGCAGCTTCGGGACCTGCCCTGCCCAAAGAAGTCTCAGCTTTGCTTATTGCTGAAGTTAAGGGCAGGGGTGGGTAAGACCTCCAAATGGCTGCCCCACAGCCACGGGGCACCCCAAGGCCCAGGGCTGTTGCTTCCTGGGTCCAACTCCACCTGTTCCACCAAGAGTCCCAGTTCTAGTGAGG
Organism: Marmota flaviventris; assembly: GCF_047511675.1. Taxonomy (NCBI): domain Eukaryota; kingdom Metazoa; phylum Chordata; class Mammalia; order Rodentia; family Sciuridae; genus Marmota; species Marmota flaviventris. The sequence goes on along the minus strand of NC_092506.1, from coordinate 8,322,343 downwards.
GCCCTCAAGGCTGTCCTCCTGCCCCTGAGCCCTGCTCCTACCTGGCTACCACTGGGTTCCCAAAGCTTCCCTTCTCCTGTCCCCCCTTCCCAGGAGGGGTCTCTGGCTTCACCATGCATCCTGGAGATGAGGTGTCCAAGCCCGGGAAGAGTCTGACACCCAGATCTACAGCCCCGCACCCAAGTTCTAAGGCCGATTCTTGGCATCCTGCTTAGGAAGGTCCTAGCTGCACCGAGGCCACCCAGCCAGCCCCCCAACTCTGACTCAGGAGGTCTGGGTGGCGTTGGCCTGTCTACTTTCAGGCACCCCAAATAAAGCCTGCTCCCCGAGCCGACATGGCGGCCACCTCCACACACATCATCTTCCAGGGCTGACATGGCCACCTCCCTGCTGGCCTCCACGTCCAGCCCCTCTGAAGGACCCTCTCCTCCAGCGGCAAAGTAAACAGGCTCTCTCGAGTGCTAACTGACAGCACGGATGAGATCCCGCTCCCCCCTCGGAGATTTACAGGGGAAGTGAAATCTTATTTGCACTGCTGCCAAGCCTGGGACGCAATGAAATTACGCCTCGAGAAGAGACCCTGCCGGCTCCTCGCGGAAGCGGCTGCACGGGAGATGGCTTATTAAAAGCCACAGTGGCCACATTTCAACCTGTTTCAGGTGTTAAGTAATTTACTACCACCCAGAATTCAGTGGCAGGTTTTTATCATTTTTATTTTCATGATGCAGGCAAGTACCGGGGGAGCCGCTGCAAGGAGAATTGCAGATCCACATGTCCCCTGCCCGGGCACTGCCAGGGAAACGGGTGAGGGCAGGGCCACGGCGGCAGCAGACACCATGACCCTCCCCAGGGTCACACCGGGCTTGGTCAAAGCTCAGAGCGACGGGAAGGGCAGACCCTAAGACACGCAGCCTGCCCACATTTGGAGGCAAAGATCATCAGGACATTTTCTTCTTTTTGTACCGGGGATTGAACTCAGGGGCACTCGACCACTGAGCCCCAGCCCCAGCCCTATTTTGTATTTTATGTAGACACAGGGTCTCACTGAGTTGCTGAGCGCCTCCCTATGTTGCTGAGGCTGGTTTTGAACTCGTGATCCTCCTGCCTCAGCCTTCTGAGCCACCGGGATTATGGGCAGGGCCACAATGCCTGGCCTTGGGACATTTTCTGTGAGGAAAGCACCTGGCCACCAGCCACGAGGTCAGTGTTAAGGGCTGGGGAGGAGTTCAGCATGCACAAGACCCTGGTCTAATCCCCAGCACCCCAAAGTCAAGTCTTTACTGAACAACTGCTGTGTGCCAAGCGCTACTCAGACAGGGGACACAGCAGCCCAGGGGACTCCTAGGACCCCAAACCCATGGAGCGCAGGTTCCACCAGTGAGTGTAGAACAAATATTCCTGGTTGGTGAAAGAAAATGTCCTAGAGGTGGAGGACCCTGGAGCGGAGGGGCACGGAGTGAGAGCCCAGCTTCACCAAGCATCTGTGGCCTGCCAGGCATCTCGGTGGCCCTGGGCACAGGGACTTCCCCATGCCAAGCCTTGAGGTTCAGGACCCCATCCACTTCACTTCTCCGGAGAATGTCGGGTCCTTCCCCTGCAGCGCCGTAACTGTGGGGAAGCACAGCCTCCTGTTCTCAGAGAGCAGGGAACAGGGACCCCGGGGTCTGGGGCGCTGGGTGGGCAGCAGCGCGAGTCCTCCCGGAGCCCCAGCCCTTTCTCAGCGGTGCAGGCGGAAAGCTGTTGGATGCCTGCTGGCTTAGGGGGATTAAGACTATTACGAGGCTCGGGGCTCATCCGACGCCCTTTCCAACACCCCCTTTCCCCACCTGTTTTCAGAGACTCCAGGAAGACCAAGGGGAATCTTCAAAGTTCAGGCTGAGCCAAGAGCAGAAATTCTTTAATTAGCTTTCTCTTGGATCGGGGCCCTGGCGAATGGATTAGTCATGGAGCGGGCAGGAGGACGGGATCCGAGTCCTCTTTAAAGCTGAGATTACAAGCCTGGGGTGAAGGACTGCAGGGCAGTCTCCAGGGAGGGACTGTCCCCCACGCAGGCCCTCCCCAGCCAGAGGCTCCTGGGTGTTTGGCAGATGGAAGCCGCCACCAGGAAGATTCAGAGATGTGCTCTGTGGAGACCGCGGTCTTCAGGAAGCTGGCGCGGAGAGACACTTGGCACGGCCCAGGCTATGCGCCTGGTCTCCTAATGAATGTGCTTCTCCCCCGTGTGACCACTCAGATCTGTAACTTCATAATTAGGGGGGATTTCCTGAAGGGGTACCCATCTGTGAGAGGCAAGGCAGCGTGACCCACGGTGCCAGGTGCCAGGCATCTGTCACATGACCTGTCCTCAAGACAGGCTGGCACAGGCAGGGATTAGACCCAGGGGTGCGAAACCGCTGAGCCACATCCCCAGGCCCTTTTTTATGTTTCATTTAGAGACAGGGTCTCAACTTGTTGCTTAGAGCCTTGCTAAGTTGCTCAGTCTGGCCTTGAACTCGTGATCCTCCTGCCTCAGCCTCCCGAGTTGCTGGAATTAGAGGCCTGTGCCACCACGTCCTGTGCTTATTCCCATTTTAAAGGGAGCAAACCAAGGCCCACACCTAGGTCCTAAGCAGCTTGCCCAACGCTGCAGTGTCAAGAGGTTGGCGCTGGGGCTGGGGGTGTGGCTCAGTGGTACAGCGCTTGCCTAGCACGTGTGAGGCACCGAGTTTGATTCTCAGCACCGCATACAAACAAATAAAAGTTCATCAACTAATAAAAATATTTAAAGGGGCTGGTGATATAGCTCAGTTGGTGAAATGCTTGCCTCACATGCACAAGGCCCTGGGTTCAATCCCCAGCACCACAAAATATATATATATACATACATACATTAAAAAAAGAAAGAGGTTGGCGCTGGAACCAGGCTGTCCAGGCTCCTCCCCTTGCCCTGCAGGAAGCCTTCCTGTTAATCACTTACCACGGGACTGTACCCTATTGTCCCCACAGAGAGTGAGCCCTAGTTAGTGGCCCGGACTGGGTTTGATCATTCCATACTTCTGAATGCAGGAAGGAAGGTGGCCCTACCTCTGTCTGGGGGCCTAGAAGGAGAGATGCAGCACGGGCCAGGGTGGGCCTCAGGGGAAGGAGGACGTGCATGGGAGGAGCCAAGGGAGGAGGCTGCCGAGGACCCCAGGAGCTAAGCTCCCTGCCCGCCGGCCCGCCCGCCGGCCCTGCCCGCCTGCCGGCCCTGCCCGCCTGCCGGCCCTGCCCGCCTGCCCGCCGAGCTCTCCTGCTGACTGGTTCCCACTTGGGTGGGTGGGCCGAGGATGATTCAAGGACTCAGAGACCCAGATTCCCCAGGACGGCAGCCGTGTGAAGTGTTCCTCGCGCTCTCCCCTTGAGCTCCGCATCAAAGGCAGCTCCGCTGTGGTTGGGCCACTCTGGGCTCTGCAGATAAGGGAGTCTGGACGAGCTGGCAGAGAGGAGCAGCCCTGCCACAGGCCCGTATCCTCCCTCCCCAGCGTCTGAAGTGCTCCACGGGGCTCCCTGGCCCTGGCGCCCTGATGGGTCCACCTCCTGGGCTGGACCACTGCTCGTGACCGTGTAGCACACCAGGGCGCCCCGCCACCTCCCCTGCTCCCCCTTGAAGCAGCAGCACCTGTGGGATGAGGGGACACCCAAGAGGGACACCGCAGCCAGCTCGAGACAGATTCCTGGAGACGGCTTCTCAGCCAGGACCTAGAGGACGGCGAGAGCTGGCCACGGAGGCTGGAGGTGGGCATCACCCCTGAAACCTGTGGAAGTGAGCAAGAATGTGCAGTTTGAGACGCGGCCGGAATGAGGGGGGAGGAAGGGAGGGCCTCAGAAAAGGCAGGAGGGGCACCGAGGCCAGATGGTGTGAGTGGGACACGCAGAGGGTGAGGTCACAGCCGAGGTGACGCCTTCCCCCAATCGAGGACCAGAGGCGTGTTTGCAGAAGCCATAAGAGCCAGATGCACCCAACTCCAGGGTCTATTTCCGTCTGTTGTCCCCGAGCGCGGCAGTGTCCCAGCCATGCAGTGGCGCGGCAGAAGAAGGAAGCAGCACTCCCCTCCCCTGAAAGCCCGGCCCCAAAGGAGCCCAGCCACAGCCAGGGAAGCGCGTGGACCCCAGAGCAAGGGAGCCGGGCGGTGACGACCTGCAGCTGGACCTGCTGGAGCATCTGTGGTGGTGGCCCGTGCAGTGGAGGAAGCGAAGGCGGCAGAGGGGACAGGAAAGGCCCTCCTGCCAGCAGAGAGGACTTCTATGTGCTGTCTTAGAGTGAGCACTTGGGAGCACCTCCATGTGCCCATCTGGTGGGTGCCACTGGGCAGGAACACCCAAGAAGGGACCCAACCCCCACCCTGTACCCCACCTGCCCGCACAGACACCCCCAGTGCCCGCCTCCTGGCGGGTGAAGAATGATGGCCCTTACGTAATTAGCCTCTTCCTGACGCGGGGAGCTCTGCTCCCTGTACTTATTTACTGGCCGTTTGTTTTCCTCCTACCGGGAACTGCCCGTCCAGATCTTTCACCCATTTTTCTTATTGATTTGTAGGAGCTCTTCGCATATTCAGAGGGGAGGAGAGAAGCAGCCTTCTCCTGGGGGCCTTGGGACCTCCCTGGAGGGTCCTTGGTCCCAGGAAAAGGAGGAAGATGCGTGCAGGTCTGGATGCCCCTGCCCGGTCTATACCCTCCCAGCTCCCCACGGGCCAACTGTGCCAGAAGATGGAGCCCCTCCTGTAGGGGAGCCCCCGCCAGGCCTGCATGGGCCAGCGGAACCCAACGGGCCTATTTTTACTCACACTGAGAAGTCTACACTGCCAGTGGCTGGCAGGGCGCCCGGGATGGCACCCAAGGGGAGCTGGTTGGCACAGCAGGCATCGAGGAGGATGGAAAGACTTCCACCGTACCAGCCAGTCCAGTGGGGACCATCCAACAAGAGGCACCGGTCCCCAAGGCCTCAGGCCAAGGCTCCACCACCATCCCGCCCCTGCCTCAGTCCTGGCACATCTTTTCCTTGTCCCCAGCCCCAGTTATGATGGTTCCTAAGGTGTGACCTTGGCCTGGGGGTGTCACACTGGAGCCCTGCCCCCTGCCCTCAGCCTAACGACCTTTCAAGGCCCAAATCATCCCTGAGTTTATCTCCTCGCCAGCGTGTTCCACATTTCAGTGGACAAACAACGCAGACCATAAAACTGATTTCCAAAGCCCGTAAAAGCAATAACATTTAGGGAGACAGGGAAAATACAACCCCTCCTCTCCCAGAGTAATGGCCACCACGAGTCCTCGGGAGGCCCTTTCTGCAGCTGGAGGTGGCTCGCAGGGCTGGCCTGCAGACTTCCCTACACCAGGTGGTAAATGACCGCTCAGCACATGTTCCCAGGGCCCACGCAGCCAGAAGACTGCAAACTGCCTGCTTAGCCCTTCCCTGCTCCCCTGTCCCCAGCTCTATGGCTCCTCAGAAGGAAAGGGGCTGCTGGCAACCCTGGGCCACCCCTTGGACCACCTCCACTAAGCTCCCTGCAGGACACCTGGGGCAGCCTCCAGGACCAGGCCACAGACCACAGCCTTGGTGCTGGCCAAGGTCACCTCTGCTGCAGCCGGAGCCGGAGGCCACCCAGGCTGAGGGCGACCCAGTGGGTGTCCTGGGCAGCCAAGCTCTCGTCCTGCTCCCGCCACGCTCCGGTGATGACCGCCAAAGCAGTCACCGTGACCTCTTAATGGCAGGAGGGGGATGGGGCCTTTGTAGGGATCTGGAAAGCTCAGCTGTCTCCAAACCCCCCATCCTGGGCTGTGACCCAGCCACTAACCAGGAGGACACCCAGAGAGGTTCCCTCAAGGCCCAATCCTCCTCAGCCATCACAGGAAGTTCCCAGGAAACAGTGGAAAGACTGGATCCCAGACACGTCACTGCAGGTCCCTAGCCACGGCCTCCCAACAGGGACAGCAGAAGGAACAGCAGCCACCTCCAGGTCACGACGCTGGTTGTCCCAGGCTCAGAAGTGCTGGAGGAGGCTCCGCCCATCTGGCCAGGGCCCATGGCAGCCAGAAAGACGGCAAGGACACCTCCCGCAGCTGCAGGGCAGGAGGCTGGGCTCCCCTGAGGACAGGGCACAAAAGGCAGGCCATGCCAGCCAGAGGGGAGCGCCCACCTGGAGGCAGGGGGATGGACCAAAAGGCCCCAAGAGGCCCTTCAGGGAAAAGATGCAACAAAATCGGAAGTTATCTGGGACTAAAAACCCTGCCGGAAGGACAGATCTACTGTGCAACCAACAGGACTAGGGAGGACTAGGGAGTGCCCCTGACCAGGAGGGACACACAGATGACTTCTAGGGGCCCATGCCCAGAAGTCACTCCCCTCCCCCTCTGCAATCCAAACACCCTGTGACGTGGCCTCGGCGGGGCCTCAGCCTCTTGCTCAGCTGCAGGGAGGTAGAGAGAAACCAGGGGAAGGGGCTTCCACCCAGATGCCCCAGGAGCAGCAGGGTGGGGAGCGGGTGCCAGCCCGGAGCAGCAGGCAGGGCCCGAGGCTGGCGTTGGCAGGGGGAGCCCCGTGGGCTGGAATTTATGCAGCTGCCTGTGACTCCTAAGGCGAGACGAATCTCCAGGCCGCTTTTCTCAGCAGGAACAAGTCTTTCCCTCAAATCGATGGTGACACATTTTTAAACTCCGATATTAAGGAGGGAAAGATTTTGCCGGCCCCCCTGGGGGCAGCCCTTATTAATCACGGGCTCATCTGAGAGAAGCCGCAGCAGCAGGCCCCATGGGCCTGCGCAGGACAAGAGGCCTAGAGGCCAGGCTGCGCCACCAGACCAGACAGTGGACACCACACAGCAGCACGCGACAGGGCAAAGCGGCCTGGGGGCTGGAGGGAAGCCACACGGGAGGGTGGGGGGGTCTCTGGAGAAGATGACAGTGGGTTCCATCCCTAGCAACACACACACACATGCAGAAGGAGAGTGAAGAAAAAGGTACAGGGTAGAACGAGAAAGAAGCATTAATATTAATATAAAATTTAAATCGGCTTCCAAGTTTGGAGTTACGAAACCAAAATTCCTGTTTTGTGGGGTGTTTTTTTTTTTCTTTTTTGGTATCAGAGACTAAACCATGCTAGGCAAGCGCTCTGCCGTGAGCTACAACCACAGCCCCCCTTTTCTTTATTTGTGAGACAGAGTCTTGCTAGAACTTGCAATCTTCCTGTCTCCGTCTCCCCAGGGCCTGGGATTACCGGCTTGTGCCACTGGGCCCAGCTGTTTCCCTTTTTATACTGGCTGCTAGGAAGCTCAAAGCTGCATCTCATATTCAGTTGGAATAAACTTGCTCAGTCTGTTTATATATATATATATATATATATATATATTTTAGTTGTTGTTGGACACAATACCTGGCACTTTATTTATTCACTTTTATTTGGTGGTAAGGATCAAACCCAGGGCCTCACGCATGCTAGGCAAGCACTCTACTGCTAAGTCACAACCCCAGCTTCTTTTTTAGATTTTTTTTAAGACAGAGTCTTACCACACTGTCCAGGCTGGTCTCAAACTCGAGTAATCCTCCTGCCTCAGCCTCCCTGGTGTCTAGGACAGTAAAAGCACACACCATCATGCTCAGACTCACTCTAGTTTTGAAGTGTCATCTGGGCTGGAGCCAGGGTAGGAGCATAGACTACAGGGCAGGCATGAGCCACGGTCCCTGGGTAGACCAGATGCCAGCTTCAAGCAGCAGGCTGTAGGGCTGAGAGAAGGCCAAGACCAGGAACCAGGCAAGAGGTAGGTTGGAAAGGCTGAAGGGCTGCAGTTATGGCCAAGAGCACAGGGCACATTCTAAAGAGATGCTCCATCAGGTGTGGTAGCACAGGCCTGAGAGGCTGAGGCAGGAGGATCTCAAGTTCAAGACCAGCCTCAGCAACTTAGCAAGACCCCCATCTGAAAATCAAAAATAACAGGGCTGGGGATGTAGCTGAGAGGTAGAACCCCTGGGTTTAATCCCCAGCACCAAAAACGTGAGTCAATGAATAAATGCCTAAGTCAGAGCCCTCTCTCTGTATGGCTTGGTTGCTGTTTGGGTTTTTCTGGTGCCAGGGCGGAACCCATGAGTGTTCTGCCACCGAGCTACATCCCAGCCTTGGTCTGGTTCTTTTCATTCCTGTTTAAGGATTCTTGGTTCTATTGTACTTATTTTTCAGTGGGAATCAGTAGGTTAAACATTTTTTTTAAAAAATCAATGGCAGCTCACACGCCCACTTCCTGGGTAAAAGCAGTCACCATTTATTGAGCTCCAACCACCTGTCAGGCGTCCCAGGCACCGCCCACGGCCTGTCAGCACCTCCGGAAGGCTCACTCGGAGGCTCACAGAGGAGGAAACTGAGGCTCAGGAGGAAGGCTCTCCTGCCCAAGGTCACAAGGGCTCCCAGTGGCCAGGGCAGGACTTGAACCCAGCTGAGTCCTGTCTGACCCTGACATGCCACCCTCCCACCCCCAGAGCCTCGGGTCCCAGCAGCCCTCCCTGGCACCAGGGTGGCTCCCGCCTCTAAATTAAGAAGAGAACAGGCTGAGTCCAGGTCACCGACTGGGAGGTGGCCAGCTGACCCGCAGAATTCCCTCCCAGGGCCCCGGCCAGGCCCCCTCCCAGCCAAATGCCCGCCTGAGCCTCCGGGGGAGGCTGCCTCCCGCTGCCGCCGCAGGATTTAGCTCCTGTGACAATCCTCGCTGCCAAGCCCCCGCCGCAAATGTCAATTCTGGGCCATTTGCTTCGTAGGTTTCCATGTTCCTGCTTCTCCTCCACATCCTCAGCAAGGTGGCTCTTGCTCTTCAAAAGGGACGTGGCGTTTGATGGTGTTTAAGCCGAACGTGAAATACAGCCAGGCGGCAATAATAACAGCCCGGCCGCCGCGGGGACGCCGCGGGGACGGCTGGCAGCGGGGCCACGTGCCGCGCGCTCCTTCTCCGGGCGATTGCAGTGTCCAGAGGGGGAGGAGGGGCGGAGGGACAGGACGGCTGCAGGGGCCACCTGTTGCTGCTGGGAGGGGGGGTCACGCCGTGCGCTGGCCTGGCCTGGCTGCAGAGGAGGACCGCCCCCGCCGTGTCTGCCCCCGCGGCCCCACTCCGCGCGCCCTGCTGGCCTCCGCCCCGCCCCACGGCCTCCGCCTGGGTATAAATAGCAGGGCCCCTCCCTGCCCGCCAGCGACAGAGCAGCCTACCCCGCGGCCGCGTCCACCTCAGGGTCCCCAAACCTAGAGAGTCTGTAGCCCCTGCCCGCTCTGGCTCTGGCTGTTCCGAGGACACACAGCGCAGGCACCCGGCGGGGCTCCCCGCAGGGACCAGACCCAGCGTCAGCAAACTGGCAGGTGGACCCCCGGGAAGACAGGACTTGTGCAAGTTGGTGGCAGAACCGGATTTTAGCTCTGTTCTGTCTCATGAGCAGCCACAGCCCAGGCCACCTGAGCCCTGCAAGGATGGTGCCCACCAAACAACTCCAGGGGTGGGTCCTCCCTTGGGCACTCTTGTCTCTATTTTACAGAGAAGAAAGAGGAGGCTCAGAGAGGTTCAGTGACTTGACCAAGGTCACTCAGCTAGTACACAGGGAAGCTAGGACTTGTACCCAAGTCTCCAAGTCCAAATTACAAGGTGTCCCACTATGGAGACCCAACAGACGGCATGGGAGGTGAGGAGCCAGGGGCTGGATCCCCTGAATCTTTGTCAGCTTGTGCTGTGTCCCTGAGGCCAGCCCAGGACTCACCCAGGGAGCGGGATCTGGGTCTGGAGTGTGCAAGAGCCCACCCTAGGGGTCTGGCGCGAAGATTCAGTACAACCCATCTACCAATGTCCCTGCACACAGCCCGGGGCGGGAGTCCCTGGCTGCCCCTGCGGCTACGGCCAGACCTCTTCATCTAGGGACAGGGTGCCCATCTCTTAAACAGGCAGGCAAGCCACAGCCTCGTGGGGAGTCCTGGGGCCGCCGGCAGCCCCGTGCCCAGCTCTGCGGGTCCCTCCAGGAGAGCGCGCCAAGGCTGCAGCGCCAGCCCTTCTCATGCTTGGCCGGTTTAATGGTCCCCATTAATTTCAAAACACATACATCCCCCGGCTCAGGCCTGCTCAGCTCAGTGCTCGGACAGCACGTCAGGGACACGGGCAGGCGTAGCACAGGTGCGGGCGCTGAGGCCAGGTGGCCTCAAGGACAGGGGTGGGGGGAGCTAGACAGAACGCCCTGGGGGCCCTCAGCTCATGCAGGAGCAGGCGGCCACTCCATGGTGGGATGAGCCCGCGACACGCATTCTGACACGAGTGACCATGACGAGGAGAAAAGGGACAGAGAGTGGCCCAGAGCCGAGAGTCAAGAGTCTGGGGAGTCTGGGCTCAGGCTCTGCTATGCCTGCTGTGTGACCCTGCGCAGGTCACTGTCCCTCTCTGGGCTTCAGTTCCTGTCCTGTCTTTCTCCCCAGGCCTGTAGGGGCCTTGAAGGCAGCCTCTGCGTCTTACTAAACCTCGCACCCACAGAGGCCCACAGAGGCCGAGGATCCACGGGAGGGCCCTTAAATGTCCGCCACCATCCTCATTTGTGAATCAGTCAGTACCCTCTGGCCCAGCGGGGTGGACAGAGGGCTGAGCGGAAGCAGAAAGGGGTCCCACAGCAGGTCACTGGTTCTCATAGTCCCTGTGCCACTTGACCCAACTCCCAAAAGCATTTACTCAGTCATTCAACAAAACATGTACTGAAATCCAGGACAGAGTTCCCGGGTCCAGGACCCGAGTCCCTCTCCCATTCCCTGGGGGCAGCAGGAGGCTCTGGCCAATGCACAGGAGGCTTGGTGGAAGACCTTGGGGTGCAAGGACCTTCAGGGTCCTTCCAAGTCCCGCCCACCGGACAAGGCTCAGCTCACTGGACCAGGCCCTGCAAGCCCAGGAGGGCATCTCAATAATTCAGGAGATCCATCATTTATGAATTTATGTAACTCGGTCGACCTTGTGGAGTGAGCCACCCGCCGCCCACAGCGGTGCAAGCGAGGTCCTGGCGGTATCTGGATGTCCAGGGCTTTTTAATGTGGGGAGGGGGGCCACCTGGACCCCAGGCCCCCCAACTGCCTCCCCATCCTCTCTGCCCCTTGCTCCCAGACTGGACCTGGGTGAGAGCTGCTGTAAAAGCAGAGCTGGCCGTTCCCCGCTAAAGCCCCAGATCCAAGACTGGTGCTGTGACCCTGCAGGGGTCTCAGTCTCCTAGTCTGCAAAATGGGGGACATTGTTAGTCCCAGCCTCAAAAACAGGCCATGTGGGCCATGGAGGGCAACCGCTGCACAGAGACACTCAGAGACAGGCAGGTGACAGGCAGCCCAGCCCGGCGGGTCCATGGTACACACCAGGATGGGGACTTAGAACACAGGACAACTGGGCAGCTGGAGCCCACCACAAGGCCTCATGGGGTCAACGAGCCCCAACAAACCCCAGATGTTAGTTTAGTTCTCATGACAAACATCAGCCCCCCTCACCTTCCCAGCAGTGAGGTCAGGAAGGACACGCCCACTCTGGGAAGCAAACTTCCAGCCAGAAAACCAGCTCCTGCGGCTTCTGGGATCTGGAAAGTCTTCCATCCAGCTCTGCCACCATTTAGCTGTGTGACCTTGGGCAAGTTGCTTCCCATCTCTGAGCCTCAGTTTCCTGGCTGCTACAGGACAGGGAGTGAACGCAGCCGAGGCCTGGGGGAGATCTTCCCCCAACTTCTGGGCTCCTGTCCTCACTCTCACGCACTCCCAGGCTGGAGCCCAAGGGAAATGCCCACAGCACCACTGACCAAGTGCCCCCAACTCAAGACCTGGCCACAGCACAGGCCGAACCCCTCAGAGCTGGCCCACAGCACCCCACCCACCTACCTGGCCAGTGCTCTCCCTCTCCCCCCTGGAATGGCCTTGCCCAGTGTTCCTCTCAGCCTGCACTCCAACTCAAGTGCCCCCTCCTCCAGGCAGCCTTCAGGATTGCCCCTCGCCCTGCAGGCAGGATTGCTGCCTGCCCCCCGCCCCCCCCACTGGGGTTGGGATTAGGGGTTGAGTGTGTTTGAGGCCCAGGCGCCCCATGGTGCCCAGCAGGCCCACCATGGAGGCTTGCTGGATGAATGGACAAAGGCCACCACTCACAGTTCTGGCTGTCACCTGCCCATGCTCCTCAGCTTGAATACCCACATGGGGTGACCCTGCCCACCCCTCGGCGACGGTGGCCTTACTCCACCTGCTGAGGACCCGCCTGGCCGTCCCCTCTCTGTGCTTGGTGTCCCTGGAGGAGGCAGCCAGGGCCCAGCAGGATCAGGAGCTGCTAGGACAGCCCCGTCGCTGCTGGCCACGCGCCTGCCACTCTGGCCTGTGCCGCCCTCGCTTGCTGCCGGAGGGTTCCGCTGCCTCTCGGCCGGCAAGCCTCAGCAAACACATTTAAATCTGAAGTGACAGATAAAGCGATTTACGGCGACAGTTTAGCGTCAGATCACTTCCCACCAGGCAGTCGCGTCCCTGCGGCCCCCCTGCCTGCCAGTCCATCAAGGCGGTCTCTAAATCACCACTCCAGCCGCAGCGGCCTGGGGACAGCTGGGAGCAGGGGGCGCCGCTCGGTGGCCACTCAGTGGTCCCGGCCTCCTGGCCGCGGGCTCCGCCCCTCCGGGCAGCAGGGGGATAGTCGAGGGCTTGGAGAGCCTGGGCCGGATGAGGGCTGCAGGTCTGCAGGAGCCCGGGACTGGAGGCAGCTGAGCGCCACTCCTCGCCAAAGTTTATATAAATAAGCGGCTTATCCGTCCCCCTGTGAGGCCACTCGTCGCTGTGAAATGCAGCTTCCCACCGGATCTTCACAGCCAGCCCGGTGTCCAGACCCCACAAAGACCTCCCCGACCCGCCTCGCCTCGGGCCACCTCCTTAAGAATCAATTAGTCCCCGCAGGTACGCGATTCAGACACCACCACCCCCACCCCGCTCACATTATCTTCTACTTAGTTGCTCTGGCCCGACTGCCCCAGTATTAATCTACCCGGGCTCCCGGGCTGGGCCCACACGTCATCCTCCCACCCACCCTGGCGTGGGGCTGGCGGGGTGCCAGTCTTCTTTTTTTTTTTTTTTGTACCGCAGTTTGAACCCAGGGGCACTTAACCACTGAGCCACGTCCCCAGCGCCTATATATTTTTTTCTTTTTTAAAATTTTTTTTTAAATTTATTTTCTAGTTTTCGGCGGACACAACATCTTTGTTGGTATGTGATGCTGAGGATCGAACCCGGGCCCCACGCATGCCAGGCGAGCGCTACCGCTTGAGCCACATCCCCCAGCCCCATCTGTACTTTTTTTATTTTGAGAGAGGGCCTCACTGAGTTGTTTAGGGCCTCACTAGGTTGCTGAGGCTGGCTTGAACCTGTGATCCTCCTGCCTCAGCCTCCCAAGCTGCCGGGATTACAGGCGCACTGCGCCCAGCTGGATGCCATTCTTCAGATGAGGCTCTGAGGGCAGGGGCCAGCAGGAGAGCTGGGGTTCCAGCCCACCCGGGCCTCTGCATGGACAGCACCCTGGCACTCTCGGTGACGGTGCTGGGCTGGGACTGCTTTGAAGGGGAAGACCCCTGTGTCTTTACACAAAGCATCACGTTCATCTCCGCGTCGCCCGTTGTGTCCCCAAGGCCCAAACTGGACAGCCAGACCCCTGGGTTGACCAAGAATGGGGGTCTATGTGCCCCAGACATTTCCTGCCTGGGCCTTAGCTGTCTGTCAGGAACAGGGGCCTGGCACAGGCCTGGGAGGCAGAGGCTCCAGGCGTGGAGACAGCTGGGCCAAGGTCATGCCCCTAGGGCCAAAACAGACACGATACTCGGACGCCATGGGCTCCCAGGATGGAGACCCCAGACCTGAGCTCCCCTAGGGCCCAGTGATGGGGTCACAGGCCAAGCTGGAGAAGCAGGCGAAGAGAACGGGGTGGGTGAGGGCCTGCCTGCTTATCTTGCCAGCATGGCAGCCCAATTTAATTAAGATGGATGTGGCATGCCCCCATGGGCAGGAGCCGTGGCGGGCACAGATGGCAGGAGCCGGAGACTCTCCCAGGCACTGCCCTAGCAAGTGGCCTTGGCCACCAGCCCGTGGGGAGGGCAGAGGTGTGACTGTTGCACAGACTTGGAAGGTCTGTCCCCAAGTATGCTCCTGCGACCTCAAGCCCTGCCACCCACCAGATACCCCACTCTGTTCTCTGCCCACCTCACCCCTACTGCGTACCTCCTGGCATAGCTCTCTGTCACGTACAAACCCCCCCGTCCACCATCATGCCCCCCCCCACAGCACTACACATACCAATAAAGTGGGGTGAAAACCAGTGCTGGGGTTGGGATGCCAGGTGGCCAGTGGGAAACAGTCCCCTTTCCAAAGTCTGCAGGGGGCCTATGGGTGGAGCTTCTGTCCCCCCTCCCCCCCTGAAGTGGGAGGGGCACGGTGTCCCCTCTGCAAGCCCCCTGGGCCCTAGACAGAGGGAGAAGCCCACAGCCTGGGAGTCCCCATCCCCCTTTCCCTCGCAGCCCCCCATGCCTCCCCTACAGGGTCCCTGAGCCAGACCCAGCCAGTGACACCCCTCCCCATCTGGTAGCAGGGACAAAGAGAGACCCCTCCTCACAAAATCCAGAAGCTCTATCCAGATCTCCAGGCCCAGCCAGCCCACACCCACACCATCCCGGGGGCCACCGACACCCGCAGGGCCAGCACTGCCCATGGCTTCAAAAATAAAGATTTAAAAATTCCCACCCGAGATAATCGCTGTCTCCTTTTGCCTATTGTGGTGGCTCCGCGGTCGGCGCTGAGAAGCAATTATTCACGGCTAATGATTATAATCAAGTCAAATAGAATTTAATGGACACGTATTCTCTTCCTGCTTGAAACTTTACATATGAATTAAGCACATATGGGTTTCACGAGGCACAGACGCAGATTTATGCAGCCCCGAAAAGCCCCGCGTTGCCGACGACTTTTATTCCGCTAATAAACAGGCTGATTTATGGGCTTGGCCGGAGCCGCGAGCTCTGCTGCCCCCTGGCGGGCGGCACGCCGGGCGGAGCCACAGCGCCAGGACCCGCCCCCCAGACTGAGGACCCCCCGAGGTCTGACCCGGGCCGGGGCTGCCAGGACACCCCGCACCCAGGCTCTGGAGGGGAACCCATGTCCAAGGCCTGCTTCAGCCAGTCCCTGTGGTTCCAGGACAAGTTCTAGGTCCTCTTGGCTGAGACTAGAAAAAGGAGATCCCAGGAAAACAGGCCAACAGGGTGGGGTAAACTGAGGCAAGCAGAGGGAGGTGGAAGCCATCACCTGCCCGGGAGGGAGGCAGTGCAAAGTGCCTGGCATCCTAGGGACAGGGATGGTGCTCAGGATGATGCCAAGGGCCTCCATGGAGCAGGGGTGAGCTGGCACATACCACACACCCACGGCAGGGGTGCCCCTCTACCATCCCCTAGTGCAGGAGAGGGAACGGCCAGGCAGCTACCACCCTCGCCCCAGCCCAGGGCAGCAAGATGCAGCCAGCGGCGGAGTGCTTCTCATGAGCAGCTGACAAGCTGCTGCACCCAGCCTGGCCAGTCACAGGGCACTTAGGAAGGGCCATTAATCATGCCCGTAGCCTCCAGAGCCCCCAGCCCGCTCCATCTGCATCTTGCTGATACCCGCCAGGGTCCTCCTCTGTGGTCCACGACACAGCCGTCCACTGGTGGGCTGGGAAGGAGCTCATGAAAGTGTCTCCCTCTGGTCACCACAACTCAGCAGGAAAAGGACCAGAGGGCCCCTCCTGCACCCTCGCCAATGACTGGGCAGCCCCATGACCTTCATGATCATCCCCAGGGTCAGCCCAGCCCCTCCCGGCACAAGACCTTGCTCTTTTTCCCTGGGCCTCCAGGACATCTGCCAACCCAGAAGTGGGCTGTCTGAGTTCTGTCTGCCTAGACCGACTCACAGACCTTGCTGCCACCCACCAAGGGCAAGTGGCCCAAGGGAGATACACCAAAACCACCAGCAGTAACAAAGACCACCCAGCTCTCCCCACCAGCCACTCCGAGTGGGAACTCCTGCCTCTGTGTGACTTGTCACCTGTGCACCCACCAGGCCATGTGCAGGGACAGAGCAGTTCCACAGACCCCATGGGAGGACAGCTGAGCAATGCCACTGCCAGAAACACTGCAGACCAGCAGGGGGGCCGGGGACACAATGAGCAGCCCCCTCTGCCTGGACCCTGCAAGCCCAGTACCTAAGGAGGACTGGGACCACTCAACACAACCCCACTGGCCCCCTCTCTGGCACTGAGGGCAAGCCCAGCGGTGAGAGGGAGGAGATTCCAGAACCCCGGGGCTGTCCTGGACCTGCATGGGTGGGGCAAGGGTCTTCACGACTTGGAGCCCAAACCAAGAAGGCCTGCCCTGGTGTCACCAGCCTCTAAGAGGTGCCCTCCTCTGATGCCGGGTGCGGCGTCTGCTGAGAGAGGGAGCAGGCTTCCAGCGCTGGGGTGCAGCACACCTGCCCGGGGAAGCACCCCTCGCACCTGCGGGGCTTGGCCTGCCCTTGGCGCCCCACTCCTGAGCACCCGGGTCCTTTCCCAGAGCCCTGCGACTCAGCCAAACGGCAGGGCCGGGCAGAGGAGCGGCACCTTCCTCCCTTCCGCCTCCCGCCTCTGTATCATCACAATAAACTGCCACGCCAGCAAGAGGCGAGGGACACCAGGAAGCCAGCAGCTCGCGTTTCCAAGCGCTGGAGGGCTGCCAGGGGCCGCGGGAGGCCTCTCCACCCGCTCCCAGCTCCCTCACCTGCCCGGCCGCAGGGGGCAGGGCGGCCACGCAGAGGAGGGGGCGGCTGCAGCCCCCACCCGGGACGACCGGCTGGGCCTCGGCCTTCCTGGCAGGGCTGCCCGGCACCGTTCCAGCCCGGCTCTCTCCCTTCGCCAGCCGCTAATGGCTTTCGAAGCTGCGAGGCGGCCCAGCGAGCGAGGCGCCCCCGACACAGCGGGTCAGGGTTTCAAGGGAAGAGGAGCCCAAGTGGCCGGCGCGCTGCGCTCCGGCGGCGCCAGCAGCGCTCCTCGCCCCATCGGGAGCCTCTGTGGAGCGAGGTGGCGCCCACCCGCATCCAGCCCAGCAGACCAGAGCGAAGGATATGCAGCCACCAGGTCTCTGACCAGTCACTCACCTGCGTTGACGATGGCATCCACCTCCAGCTTGGTGATGTCACCACGGAACAGGGAGATCTTCTCATTGAGTTGCTTGTCCTTCTTGAACTTGGGCTCCTCCACCTTTGCCGCCACCCCTGGAATAGGGAGGAGCCACAGGGGTCACGGGGAGGCCCCCCTGCAGAGTGACCAAGGCAGGGCCCACAGGTCAGGTGCAGCCCCACTGTGGCAGTTTGCAGCATGGTGACCACTGATGCTGGCGATGACATCCCACCCTGAGTGAGGACCTCCTACGTCCTCTTGAGAGGCCAAGGTCTTGTGGCCTCTCATGACACCGTGAGCAGGTACATCGTGCCGCCCACCCCAACTTCACAGATGTGGAAATTGAGGTGTAGGTGGGATAAGTGACCTGTCCCAGGTTACCGGTTACCAGGCCAGCATTCGAAGAGTCCGGGAGCTCACCAGCCCACCCCCCCCACTGCAAGCAAGCTTCAAACCTGGCTCCAGACAATCAAGTAATGGGGGGGCAGGTGGCTTATATGGCCTGGGGCTTGCTTCCCAGTGGTGTCGTGGGAATAAAAACTAAACTGGTCTCAGGCTGTGTAATCATTAAGTGAGGTGACACCCACCGGCAGAGTCCCACACACAGCAAGCCCTCCACCCGTCCATGTCGGATGCTTCTCATCTGCATAACTCTCCCAGGCCACACGTCTGAAGGGCCACCGGGCTGGCTGTGGCAGGGCCTACCTTTTGCCGTCTCCTTCCACGTGGGGATCTTCTTCAGCCTGATGAAGTCCCTGCAGAAGTAATGTTCCTCCCTCTGCTTGTCACTCAGGCCCTTCAGGAAGGCTGCAGGGGCGGAGCAGGCAGGGAGGAGAGTCAGGAGCGGGCAGTCCAGGGCACTCTCGCACGCCAGGCTGTCCTTCCCACAGCCAGGTGGGGAGGGCACATCCTAGGTGTGAGTGTCCGAGAGTCCCCAGAACATCCTGCCCCAATCTCTGTGTTCCAAGTGGGAAACTGAGGCAGGGGAGGCTGGGGGACTGCTTGACACCTTGGACCTCTCAGTTCAGAATTCAGTGTGGCCACTTACCAGCCGTGTCCCCATCTCTGTGGGTCCCTCATTCCCTCGTTTGCAGATGAGGACTAAGACTTCCCTAGCAGAATAATTTCCACCTCACACATAAGCCAGGAGGTGGGCGCCCTCTGTTACCTTACCAAGGTCACATCAGCATCATGACTTGGGAATGGCAGGAGAACTGTCCTCAAAGTGCCACAGAACCAAGCAGATCTGGCACCTGTTGTCAACATCCCCCCAGCACTGACTGAGGGCACCCACGGATTTCTGCCCATTCTACAGATTAGGACACTGGGCCTAGGGAGTTGGGAGGCCACCCGTGGTCACATAGCTAGTGAGTGGGGAGCCAGGGCCCCACCTACTCATGGATTCTGGGTCTGCGGGGCGGGTCCCCTGCTGCAGCCCCGCCTCCTGGGCTGGGCCAGCCCTGTGGCCACACCAGGCAGAAAACCCAGAGCCCAGCTCCCGGGTTTCTCTGCAGGGCAGCGCTGGTCCCTGCTCGCGGCTCACGGGCTCCTCCTGCCGGCCGCAGGACGCCTGCACACCCAGGCTCGGCCCAACCCGGCCCCCTGATGGAGCAGCCCCTCTGCCTGCCTGCAGGGGTGGGCGGGGGCGTCACAACTCCCGGCAAAAATAGGTAGGAGGGGGCAGCAATTAGAGGAGGTGCTGAAAAGGGATGGTAGCCTCCTGGAAGCTTCCATGGAAATGGCGGGGGAGCAGGTGTTCAACAGACAGGCGGGTCCCCCAGGGAATGCCCTCTCACTGCCAAGGCCATCTAGTCCATCCATCCAAGCCTCTGTCTGTCTCCTCATCTGCCCACCGGTGGCTCTGGTGACAACACCCCCAGGATGCCAAGATCGTGGCCTGACATAAGTCACAGAGAGGCTGGGTTCTGAGTGTGCTCACAGCTGTGGTGGGATTGCTGTTCAGGCCAGCAGAACCCCCACACTGCCTACCTGTGGCCCGTGCCAGAGCCACACTTTCTGGCAGCCACTTCCCGGCCCCTTCCACAAGCATTTATTGGGCACCTACAACATCAGATTGGGCCCTGGGGATATGCAAAATGTGGCAGAAGTGACCCTGTGGATCTAAAATCCAGCCGGGGACACTGAGGCTGAGGCAGGCATCACACAATCAAGCAACTCAAACTCTGAGATGTGCTGCAAAGGGATGGGCAGGAGAGGGGGTAACAGAACCCTGAGGCCTGGGGAACATGGAGGAGAAGGAGGGGCAGGCATGAAGGATGATCAGCTGCAGAGCCCCCAAGGCTTATTAAGGTCTGACCCCATCCCAGGGATGCCATGACAGACTGCAAAGTGTGTCCCCAATTTGGGGGGATTACTTACTCCCCAGTAATCCCCAGGACCTTGTGCATGCTAGGCCAGTGCTCTACCACTGTGCCCAGCCCCAGCCCCCTCTTCATTCTTTCTAAGGGGACAGAAAGGCCCCTCCATCTCAGCGTCATCCTCCTGCACCCTATTCTCAAAGGACTGCCCTCCCTCGGGCACACGTGGCAGCAGACTGAGAAGCCTCCAGGGCTCCCACTTGCCCCTTTCTTAGCGTGTGGGAGGACTAAGGCTGGAAGGAGCTCAAGCAACCCTCTGGGCTTGAAGCCTCCAATGCCCTCTTCTCTAAAACAAGGGTGTGGCATGGTGGAGCACACCTGCAGCCCAGGAACTCAGGAGGCTGAGCAGCAGAATCGCTGGAGTCCAGTAGTTTGAGAGCTGCTGGGCAACAAGGCAAGACTATAAACAAACCAACCAACCCCCCCGGGGGGGTCTGGAAAGTCGCCTCTAGCATCCAATGAGAAGTGGGCTGGGCTAGCACGGTACCCAGTGAAAGGCGGGTCGGCTGGCAGGTGGCACCACTGAGGGCAAGGAAGGTCCTAGAGGAGAGGCTGGCCTTGAGCCAGGCTCTGTCCCTCGCTGGCAGTTTGAATGCAGATCAGTTAATAAATATTTATTGAGCATCCGGCCCAGGGGCGCAAGGCAAGGTGAGGTTCCGAGTCTGACTGAGAAAAAGGGGAGAACAGGGAACCTTCTGGAAGGAAGTGATCCAGCTTCTCTGCTCCGTCCCCAGGAGCTGCAGATCACTGGAGGAAATCCCCACCTCCAAGCAGAAGGCTCCTGCAAATTCCTGACCTCCCCTGCAGCACCTTCTGCCCAGACCTCCAGCTGCTGCTTTGGGAGTGCCCCCCCTTTCCCCAGCCAGCTCCCCTACTCCTGCTCCAGCCACAGAAAACAGGCGGCCATCAGATGCCGCCTCCGCCCCCACCAAGCTGGAACCACCACCTGCCAGCACCTCGTCCTCCCTCCCTCCCTCGGGTCACCAGGCATGAAGGTCCTTCCTCTCGGCTGCCTTCCAGCCCTGGCAGCTCCCCTGGGCCCTCCCACACGCCCCTAAGCCCACCCAGGGGGGTCCCCGCACCACTTCTCCATCAGGATGAAGGTCAGGCTGGGGAGGAGCTGGGAGGTAGAGCACTTGCCTAGCATGCACAGGACCCTGGGTGCATTCCTAGCACAGGGAAAATTTTAAAAGATCAAGGTCGGGCCGGGGTTGAGGCTCAGTGGAGGAGCACTTGCCTAGCATGTGTGAGGCCCTGGGGTCGATCCTCAACACCACATAAAAAATAAATAAAGTTCCATCAACAACTAAAAGATATATTAAAAGAAAGATCAAGGTCCAGGTCACCTGCCACACAGAAAATCTCCCCTTTGCCTCACCTCTTCTTTCAACCTGCACCTCCCTAGGTCCCCACATTATCTCCACGGATCCAGCCTCTCTTCCCACACCTCCAGCCCCTCCTGACTCCTGGGCCCTCCCCAGGCCCTGGCTGCTCTGCCCCTTAAAGTCACATCGGCAAAGCAGAACTCTACTCCTTCCCCAAATCCGTGCTTTCTCACAGCTCTCCTTTCCCGCTTCCTTCCTTGGGCCCAAAGGTCTTTCCCTCCCCTTCCTCTTACCCCCAGATCCCATCCAGCTATGAGCCTGTTAGATTTATCCCCTTGACGCCCCTGGGGCCGACCCCACCACCACACCCTGGACCGACCGCTCCATCCCCAGCCGGTCCCCCAACTCCACATCATCCTCTCACTTTTTTTCTGGTACCAGGGTTTGAACTCAGGGGTGCTTGACTTCTGAGCCACATCCCCAGCTCTTTTTATATTTTATTTTGAGACAGGGTCTCGATAAGTTGCTTAGGCCTCACTAAATTGCTGAGGCTGGCTTTGAACTCACAGTCCTCCTGCCTCAGCCTCCTGAGTTGCCGGGATTACAGGTATGCGCCACCATGCCCAGCCCACATCACCCCTTATCCCATTCCTTGTACAGCTGCCCAGGGAACCTAGGAACATAAGCCAGATCCTGTCTCTCCTCTGTAAAACTCAGCTCAAACACCAGTGCCCCAGTGACAGCTCCCCCTCATCTCCTACCAGATCACTCACCATTCAAAACAACCAAATGGTTCCCTGTCTCAGGGCCTTTGCACCTGCTGTGCCCCCTGCCTGGGATGCTGCTCTTCCTTTGAAGTCCCTTCCCCACCACCCTTCCTCTCCCTTCCCTGCTTCCTAGACAGATTTGCCTTTGTTTTCACTTATTTCTGACTTTGACCTTGGACACCGCCTTGTTTTACAGAAGAGGCAACAGGATCTGCCTCTGGTCACAAAAGTGAAAGGAACTTGAGACAGGGCTGTCCTCCCCATTAACAGAAGCCTGGTCTAAGTGACACAAAGCTGCAAGACCTCCTCTCCCTACCAAAGTCCCAAAGATGCCACTTCTTCCCGGAGACAGCCTCCTGGCTCTGCCACCAGCCAGCTGGGTGCCAACCTTGGGGACATCTGTCATCCTGTGCCAGTCTCAGGCCCCCGCGTGCACATCTCAAAAGGCCCGAAGCACTGGGCTGGGCACTTGCCCCTCACATGTAGAATATTCCACCTCCCGTCAGAAGGACAGATGCAGATGTAAAGCACAAGTGAGTTTTATTTTTTTTTTAATAAAAGATGTAAAACATGCATTTTCATTTTCCTTCATTTTTGAAGAGGCGAGAGTATTTCACAGCTCACTGAGACAGGTGTTGTAAAAAGATGTTCGCAGTAAATTTTGATGGGGGGGCTGACCCCAGACAAGGCTCCCCGCGGCTGGCGGGAGGAAAGGCGGGCAGGCAGCTCTGCCGGGCCATAAAGCGCGCTGGGAAAGCGGGAAGCCAATGATGTGTTTTAAGAAGTGTCTTTATGGCGCTCCGCGGGACGGGGCGGGCCTTCTAGAGGAGGCCAGGCAGGAAGGGCTGATAACGCCCGGTGCCCATGACAAGGTGGCAGTTAGACTCGGTGGCCGGGGCATTAATCACCTGTGCCCGAGGTCCCCCAGGAGCAGGGCTTGTCAAAGCCTGTGGCAGGAATGATGGGGACAGGGCACAGGGCTCCTCAGAGCTTTCCTGCTTGCCTCCTCCCACACGGGGACATGCCAAGCTGCATCCGGGCAGATGGAAGATCACCCCCCATTCCCAGGTGTGCCTGGAGCATTTGCCGGTTCAGCGGCCACATCAGACACTTGATCACTCCGGATGAGCTCCCGCGGGGCCTGAATTAGCCCTGGCCCCTGCCCGCGGGATCTGCAGCTAGAGAACAGGAGCCCCCGCTTGAGCCACCTGGGGTGTGCGGGGGGGGGGGGGGGGGGCGCGGTGAGGCTCAGAATGTGCAAGGACAGGGTCTGCAGGAGCCAGTGTCACTGTGCCCAAAATGGACCTGAGTGAGACGACCAGGAAGCGGGGTCACGGGACCCTCTGCAGGCCATCGCCGCTGATGTGATCTCCATCCCATCTCACAGACAGGGAAACCGAGGTTCAGGAGCAGGGGCAGCAGCTCTGGGCCCACCCAGGTCCAGTGACACCCATGCTCCTTCCCTTTAGCACACAGCTCTGCCCCCACATACAGGTTAGCGCGAGAAGACAAAACCAGGCCCCTCCTGCAGTGACACAGCAGGCCTCAGGTGTCCCCAAGAGTTCCACCTTAAGGCCCCTCACACCCAACCACCTTTCCATGTGACGCTCTGCACGGTCTCATGGTGGAAATGCACCAGGGGGATTAACGTGGCACTACAGGACTGAGACGACCGAATCAGAGAAATGAATGCCTGGGCAGTGAGATCGGACACTGCCAAAGTATGGAAAAAAGATCGAATGCCTCCCAGCCAGCAAGACCTGCCTGAGGGTCTTTACTGACCGGAAAAGTGAGTGATGAATTTGGAAGTGAACAAACCAGGCTGTGTGCAGGGGCACCCTGGGCCCAGGCCCAGAGCACGCACTCCACACCTCAGGGACTGAAATACTGAGCAGCCAACCAGGTGAGGAGATTCTCAGTGGGCGGTGGGTCCCCTCCCAAGAAGGGAAGCTTGCCATCCTGTCCTGGGACTAGCTTCCAAAACCATTCCACCAACCCCTGGGTGAGAACACGCGCTGCTGAGCAGACCTAAGGCTACCATCTGGCTTCCGCGTGGCTTTTCCACAGGGGGAGGCACCCCCCTGCCCAAGCACATGAGGGTTTCAGCCCATTAGCATTCTGTTTCCCCACTCATGAACTGCACATCTTCCTCTGACCTATACATCAGTCTCTTGTGAGTTTGGTTACTGCCAATCCTAGAGAAAAAATCATATCAGGCAAGCTGACAAGCATTTGGAGGCCTATCTAGCTATATTCTTGAGAGAAATGAGAGCACATGTCCATCAAAGATATATGCAAAAATGTTCAGAGCAAGTTTTATCCATGAGAAATGCCCATCAAGAGAAAAAACAGGTAAACCATGGTACATCCTTAGGATGGAATATTAGACAGTAGTAAAAAAAAGACAACCACACACTGTTGCTTCACCCGATGATATTCACAGATCACACAGACATGGAGTAAAAGGAGCTGGCCATGCTGTTTCCACAGAGCTCAAGAAGACATAAAACAGACAGTGAGAAGAGTGACGGCCTCCCAGGGTTTCTCAGGGGTAGTGGGAGTGCGCTGGCCACGAGCCCGAGGAGGCCGTACATAGATGCATAACCCGCCAAGAGCTGTGGGCTCCTCACACTCTGCTGCGGGACTGACCTCAGCTCCAGATGCAGTTTGAATATAATGAAAACAACTGTAGGACATTGAGGACCATGGGCAGACTCCAGTTAGGGGCAGTCTAGCTGGGGCAGCTCTGCTGACCTCCGGCAGGACACTCTTCTGTTCAGAAGGCAGAGCCTGGGCTCACCCAGCACAGGCAAGGCCTGGGCCCTGATTTCCCTCCCTGGAGAGTGGCCAGGCTCCCAGACTCAACTCTGGATCCTAGAACAAAGTGGGAAGAGGCCGTGTGGGACTCTGACGACTAGGCCACCAAAAGGGACTGTAGCTCCCGTTTGGGTCTCCTCTGTCCCCTATGCTTTGGGGGAGGCCAGAACACTCAAGAGCCCTATGGGGAGGTCCCCAGGATGAAGAACTGAGGCTCTAGCCCACCACTGTCATCGGGATCACTCCTCCAGCCCTAACTGGACCCCCACCAACTTTAAGGGAGACCCTGAGCCACAAACACCCAGCTTGGGTACTCCCAATCCTGACTCTCAGAGACTCTGAGTTAATATGCGTTTGCTGTCTTGTCACAAAAGTTCGGATCACTTTATTCATTTCTTTATTTTGCAGTATTGGGGACTGGACCCAGGGTCTCCCACACGCTAGGCAATGTTCTACCACAGAGCCCCAGCCCCGGCCCCTTTTTTAATATTTAGACACAGGGTCTTAGCTGGCTTTGAACTCTCGATCCTCCTGCCTCAGCCTCCCGAGCGACTGGTTCCCAGGTGTGCGCCACTGCCTGGGGTGATTTTTATGCAGCAACAGAGGCCCAAACACCAAGAGCTCTGCACCTCACCCACGAGCCACTGGCACCTTGGTGGAGACACCTACCTGCGTGCTGCTGTGAGTGGGCTTCTGGGGTGGGGGTTAGGGTTAGAGGCAGGAGACCCCCAGGTCCTTTAAGCCTGACCAGCTGTCACTCAACAATGGGCCTGGAATGATGGGCCCAGCCAGCGTCTTCCCATTTGGCTCACTTAGTTCAGGCCACCTTCCCTGAGAAGCCCCCCTGCCCCCCCAGCTCAGTGGCCCCCTCTAGCTTCTTCCTGGCACTGACAAGACCTGACACTGTCTCTCCTGTATGAGCTTCATGAGGGCAGGCCCGTGCCTGTGCCACTCACCACCAAATCCCTGGCACTGTGGGGCTACCTGCCAAGAGAAGATGCTCAGTAGCAATCTGCCAAAAGAATGGCTGGAAATCCCAGCTCCAAGCAGAGGAAAGAGCCCTCGGACGCCACAGCAGCCTGGGCACCTCTGGCTCCACCAGCTTCCACAAGTCCAGCTGTTTTCAAGGGTACCAAGGAATGGGGGGCTGGGAGGAAAAGGGCCTGGTTCCTAAGAGCCGCAGCAGACCCCAGAACAAGTGCAAGGGACTACCTGTCTCCCCAGTTCTTTCCCACCATCCTGGCTTGCGCCTCTCTGACAAAGAGTGGCTCCCTGAGAGGACAGTGACACCCCTGCCAGGTGTCTCTGACACCCTACTCCTGCCCTAAGGGGTGGTTAGGGCAAGGGCTGACAGTGTGACAGCCTCTCCGTTTTCCCAGTGAGTACAGCAGGTGTTTCAGGATCCAGGGTATACAACAATCCAAATGACAGCAATAAATCATTTTGATTGCTACTGCTACTGTCGCCAGCCCCAAGATAGCCACCTTCCTTTTACTTCCAGGCCCAGGCCAGCTTGCCCTGCCCCATGGCCACACCCACCAGCAGCCCAGCCAATGAGGCGCCTTTCTTGCTCTTTTGAAAGAGGACCCGGCCAGGAGTCGTCACTAGAGCCCAGGGGGCAGGCCCTGAAGGGCAGGGGCAGCTGGACAGTCCAACAGGGCTATTTGGAGTTCCTACTCCCCTTCCCAGTCCAGGGATTCATGGCCCCTCCATAAATTGTGGCAGGTACAGAGGGGGAGGAGTAGTTTGATTCTTGGCGGCGACAGAAGGAAGGTGTCAAAGGTTCTCACAAGCAACGCCCCATCTCCGTCTGCTCCCCAGCCCCCTAACCTCCTTGCCCCCAGGAACGCGGCACAGACAGCTGCAAGTGGCCAGAAGCCAACAATGAGGACAAAAGAGTACCAGACCGTACCCAGGAAGGCCCTGAGCAGGGCGGTGCTAAGAGCAGGGCAGTCCTGCCTAGGGAGGTCACTCTGTGGGGCTATCTGACCACCTAGATGCACGGCCTGCCCCAGAGCTATTTCCACTTGGTCTCAAATGCCACCACTTGGGAACCAAACTACAAGTATGGGGAGGTCAGTATCCTAACTTCAGCTCAAGGAAAATCGCGGAGTGACCTTGGGGAAGTGGGTTCTGGCCCTGGGCCTCAGTTTCCCTCCTGCACAATGGATTAAAGTGGTAGGTCCCAGATGATTTCTGGGAGTACCCAGCGACCCATTCCAGAGGTTTGGCCGCTGTCCTCACACTGCCCCTAACAGGAGACTCGACCTGGTCTTGTGTGAACCGGAGCGTGGGGCAGGGCACCGGGTAGGGGGCGTGGCTTTGAGTGGGGGAGGTTCCGACTCAGGGCAGACCCGGCCTCAGCTTCCCCAGGTCTCCCGGTGGAAGGGGCTGCTCCGGGGTGCTGACCAATCGGGAGACCCACGTGGGCCACCCTCGCCCCTCGCGCTTCCACTTACATTTTGCCTCCTTCCAGTCGGTGGAGGTGCTCAGGTCCACCTTCGCCGCCATGGCCAGGGGGGCCCAGGTGCGCACCCCGGGTCTCCGCCCCACCGCCTCCGCCCCCCAAGCCCCAACTCCCGCCGAGGTCCGCGCGCGGGGGCCGTGCAAGCCCAGGGACGCCGGAGGGCCGCTCGCACTGCTGCGGGTCCGCGTGGGACCCGAGGGGCCGGGCCGGGGGCGCGAGGCCACCAGCAGCTGCCCCGCCGAGCGCAGCTGTGCCAGGCGGCGGGACACTCGGCTCAGCAGAGACATGAGCAGGCGGCGCGGGACAGTTGCCCGCCCACTTGGACTCTATTTAAGGTGCTCGGGAGAGTCTCTCCCTATTTACTCGGGGACCGGGTGGCGCGTGCCAGCCCGTGGCGACCTGCTTCGAGCCGGCGGGCGGAGCGGCCAGAAAACCCGGGCGCGCCGCTGGGCACCCTGGAACTTGTAGTTCGGCCCGCCGGCGGGGACCTAGCACTAGTGTACACACGTGCGCGCCCCGCCGGGCCGCCGCCGCCCCCCGCGCGAGAGCCCCGCCCCCAGCTGTCCGGGTCTGTGGTCGTTCGACGGCCGGCGCCTGCTGCAGCCCGCCCCGCTTCTGCGCCCCAGGCCCCTCCGCGGATCGGGGGCCCCGGCGCTCCGAACGCAACTCAGGAAGCAGGCGCCGCGCCCTTGGTGCAGATGGAGAGACCCGGACTTTTCTCTCCACCGTCACCCCGGCGCCGCCTCCACGTCCCAAGCAGCTCCCTATCTCCTCCCAGACCCCAGGAGAGGCTAGTTCTAGCCGGCGCCGGTGGGCAGAAGACAGGTGCCCAACCGGTATTCCGGGTGTGGCGACTTTCCCAGGCCGCTGAACGTCTGCCTTCTAAAAAGCCCCAGGGGTGGAGGCCAGCTGGAACCTGAATTTAGAGCAACTGGGGACGTAGGGACATAGTTGAATCTGAAGGCAGAGATTTGGGTGCCCTGTGGCTTTCTCGGGTGGAAGAATCAGGTCGATTTTTACCTTTATATTTTCCCTAACTTTTTACAGTCATTAGGACAGATAGATTTTTAATTGAAATATTTTAATATTTTCCTATACTATTAAGATCATTTTTATAATAATGGGTAGATTTCGGGACTGGGGGTGCAGCCCAGTGGTGGAAGCTTACGTAGCAGGCACAGGCCCTGATAGGTTGATCCCCAGCATGAGGTGGGGGTAGGGAGATGCGGTGGGAGTTTCAGTGCCTGGGAGTTAGAAGCCAGGATTCCAGAGAAGGTTCCCATACTAGCTTTGCGTCCTAGGATACACTGGCCTCTTAGGCCCCAGCTTCTGGAGCTGTACATTAGGGATGAGCCGGCGCCTCAGGAATGCGATCTGGCAATGAACCTGCCCCTGCAGCAATAGCCCTGGCCATCTGTGAGGGTGGCTGATCTGCCCTGTGGGTGCGGGTGGCACCCCCACTGTGACCATGGCCTTGCACTTCAGACAGTAAATCAGCTGGAGGGTGGGCCAGCCCAAACCCTGACAGTGACACGTCCTGGTAGAGAGGATAATGGGGCCAATCAGAAGCCAGGGGCCAAGAACTAACTCCCCCAACCCCACTTGGACCCAGATCTGATTGGTCCCCATCTGATAAGTCTTCTTTGCAGATGTCACTGATTCACAAAACAGGGGGCTGACCCTCTGAGTTCGGACCTATTGGTACTGTAACATTACCACAAATTACGTAGTAGCTTAAAGGACACCAATTTATCTCATCTCTAGGTTTCCTAAGACAGAAATCTGAACACAAGTTGCTGACATCCAGGGATCCTCAGGGCCACATTCCTTCCCAGAAGCTGAAGGGGAGGAGCTGTTCCTTTTCCCACTTCCAGAGACCACCCACATTCCTTGGCTGGTGGTCCCTTCCTCCAGCTTTGAAGCCAGCAGTGCAACAGCTCTCTTCGACTTCTGTGGTGGCCTTTCCCCTGGATCCCATTTCCCTGTTCCGTTTTCAAGGACCCCTGGGTTTACCTGGGGCCCGACGGATAATCCGTGATAACCTCACTACTTAGGGTCAGTGGATTTGCTACCTAATTCCCTCCTTGCTGGGCAACGTTTTCATAGGCTCCAGGTTTAGGATGTGGACGCCTTTGGAAGGCCTTTATTCTGCCGTTTCTCTCCTTGCTGGCAAGGTCTGGGGAAGTGGATGCTAGGAAAGGCAGGGATCCCAGCCAAAGAAAGTTTGGTGCCCAATTAGGAGGTCGCCTCTCACCTGGGCCTGAAAACCTTGCATGCCCTGGCACCTCCTCCAGCGGGATGCCTGCTGTGTAGCAGCCCCTTCTCTATGTTTATGCTGGGATTCAGCTCTGTTTTCAAGTGGTAGCTGGGATGGTGAAGGTCCCAACCAACAGCCCTGTGTGACTTGGTCTGTCAGGGCCTGGGTCATGATTCTAACTAGGCTAGGCTCTCTTCCTAGAATTTGATCTGGGCCTTTTGGGAAAAGTGAAATTTTGCCAGGTGCCAAAGGTACATGTTGAGGGCACTGCAGGCAGCGGGACCCCCCAGAAGCAAAGGCATTGGAAGTCTCTGGAACACTGAATCCTCCCCGTGGAGCTGTGGCATATCAGCTGATGATTTTTAATGTCGGAGAGGACTTTCATGCAGAGAAAGGCTACCTACTGCTGCTAGTGTTTAAATTAATACTGTATTTATTAAACATATAAATTAAAAATTTTTCTTAAACATCCAAGTGCAACTTACGAATCTAGTTTTCTATTTATAAATCTACAATTTTTATAAAAATAAGAGTGATTACTTTCACTATTCTTTGATTAATATTTAATTAACTCTAAGTTTAACAGATTAAATTCCTCTTAAAATGAATGCCAGTTATAAACTTAGGTAATTAAATTCCCTAATAGATTTTAAACTACATTTCACAGAGTGGAAATACATCAGTGGGTCCTCAAACACCTTATACTCCAACAGAAGCGATTACACATCTAACAAGCACAAATTTTTCCTGATCATTTAAGCAACTCTTGTACACTGATAGACTAGACTCTAAAATGTGGTGGTGGGTTGTCATATGGCACACATCTGTAATCCCAGCTATTCAGGAGGCCAAGGCAGGAGGATTATAAGTTCAAGACCAGCCTGGGCAACTTAGCAAGACCCTTTCTCAAAGAAAAATATATAAAAGTCTGGGGATGGAACTCAGTAGTAGGATTCTTGCCTAGGCAAGTGAGTGGCCCTGAGTTTGATCCCCAGCACTACAAAACAAATGGAAAAAAAAATATATGATGAATCAATTCTTATAAATCCTCAAACACTATTTCTGAATTTAGGTCCTCTTATACTGTGTACTTATCTATTGCTTCATAATAAACCAAAAAAAATTTCCTGGTTTAAAATAACAACCATGGGCTGAGATTGTGGCGCAGCGGTAGAGCGCTCACCTAGCACGGGCGGGACCTGGGTTCGATCCTCAGCACCACATAAAAATAAAGGCATTGTACTGTGTCCATTTACACCTAAAAATATAAAAAATGTTTTAAAAAATAACAACCATTCTAAGCAATCTAGGCTGGTATGAGCTGGATGGTTCATCACCTGGTATCACCTTGGTCACCCTGCACCTGCAGCCTACAGTCATCTCGCAATCTCATGGGGGCGTCCAAGATGGCCTCACTCATGCAGCGGGCAGTTGGCGCTAGCTGACACCTGAGTCCCTCGGTTCTGTTCCACATGGCCTCTCATCTGTTGGGGACCACATCTAATGAGGCTTTCCTGGTACTGGTCCACCTGCAGTTGAAAACCAGAACAGGACCCAGGGGAATGTGTCCACACTAACTCCTCCTGCTGGGGTACGAAGCATCACTGTGCCCTGAATCGGTCACCCATCAGCCCACCCCATTTTAGCCCGACTGTCTTTCTGCCTTTTATTACTTCATTTAGTGGATGAGCTTCCTTGCCTCCTGCTCTGGGTCCTCTGATGTCTGCTCTGGGTGACGATAACCTGGCATGCAACCCCATCCAGGCTGTAACTGTCTCTTCCTATTTTACTTTATCACCTGCCTACATTTCATTTTACTGCCTGTTTCATTGGCCATATTGTATAGTCATTATGTTGAGAGGTACATAAGGACAGACAGGTGACAAGGTGATAAATGTCCAGAGCTTCCAGCTATAAACTAGGAGCCAGGACAGCAGGACACCCCTCCTCCATCTGACTCCCCACAGGGTGGGTCTGAGGATCATTTCAGGTGCCTGGGAAAGGCCTTATGATCCAGACAGGGTCAGGCAGGTCCAGGATGCTCTTAACCCATAGTGCCTTCCCCAGAGGGGCCTGAGTAGGCCAGAGCCGGAAGTTCCCGAAGCTGGCTGAGGGAGGCTGTCACTACCCTTGGACTTCAGAGAGGGCCTGGGAAGGAGCTGGATGCTCAGGGGACATTTGGCTTAAAGTGCATGAAAACCTTTAAAATAATAATTTATTGTAATGAAATTAAGCAATGTAGAAATAGAATAACAAAGAAATAAAATAAAAAGTGAGGCCCAGGGGCATAGCCCAGAGGTAGAACATTTGCTTTGCACGTGTGAGACCCTGGGTTCCATCCCTAGCACCACCAGGAAAAAAAAAGAGAGAGAGAGAGAGAGAGAGAGAGAGAGAGAGAGATGATCCAGTTGGAATGAGGCCCAATGATAGTAACTAAAATGCTTTCCCAATCTCTGGGCCACTCTAGCAAATAATTGAACCCAAGGGACGGGTCATGGGAACCCTCCATGTACAATGAGCTGGTCAGAAGTACGAGGGGTCCAGGACTTGCTACTAGTGATGAGGGTGAGCCCTAATGCAGTCCATCAGTGGGAGCTGTTTTGTTTTGTTTTGTTTTTTCGTACTGAGGATTGGACCTTGGGGCACTTGACCACTGAACACTTCCCTAGCCCTTTTTTATACTTTGTTAGAGGCAGGGTCTTGCTGAGTTGTTTAGGGCCTCACTGAGTTGCTGAAGCTGGCTTTGAGCTCATGATCCTTCTGCCTCAGCCTCTGGGATGACAGGTGTGCGCCACCGTACCCATCCTGATCTGTGTTTTTACAAGAGGAAAGTTGGCCAGGCACGGTGGCCACACCTGTCATCCCAGCTACTCAGGAGATTGATACAGGAGGATCACAAGTTCAAGGCCAGCCTGAGTAACTTCTGGAGACCCCGTCTCAGTATTAAAAAGGCTGGGGATGTAGCTCAGTGGTAGAGTGCCCCTGGCTTCAATCCCCAGTATCACAGAAAGAAGGAAAAAAAAAGAGAAAGAGAGAGATGAGAGGAGAAAAAGAAAGTTGGGCATACAAAGAGACCCCAGGAATCCTAGGGCACAGAGAAAAAAAACCACTCGAGGACACAGCAAGAAGGCAGACCTCTGTAAGTCGAGGAGAGAGGCCTGGGAAGAAGCCACAGCTGCTGATGCCTTGATCTTGAACTTCTAGCTTCCAGAACTGGGAGAAAATCCTTTCTGTTTTGAAGCCCCTGGGTCCATGGTCCTTTGTTATGGCAGCCCTGGCAGACGTGTCCCCATTCCGGAGCCACAGAGGTACTTACTTTAGCCGTTGGCTGTGTACCCTTCTAGACTTTTTTCCATGCATATATAATAAAACATGGAGATTTACATGCATAATTTTTTGTGTCCAAAAATAGGGTTTGGCCATACACAGTGTTCCACAGCTACTATGATCTGTTTTTGATTCACAGCACTTCTGACACCAATTGGGTGTCAGATTCTGACCCATTCTCCAAAACCAACTGGGTATCATACAATTCAAATGCATCCTGATACTAGATACCCGGAAGTAACATCAGATCCCACAAGTTAAGGGCTCCATCACGTGAGGTGGCCCCACATCAGCTGCTAGCAGCAAGTCTAGGACGGGACTTCCTGCACTTCTGACCAACTGGGTATAGATGGGGAAATTCCCATGATCCCCCCCTTAGGGTCAGCAATTTGCTAGAAAAGTCTACAAAACTAGCTGGGTGTGGTGGCACAAGCTTGGGAGGCTGAGGCAGGAATATCCCAGTTTCAAGGTCAGCCTGGACTATTTAGTGAGACCAAGTCTCAAAATAAAAATTCAAGGCTAGGGGCTGGGCACAGTGGTGCACCATATCTTTAATCCCTGGGCTCCGGAGGCTGAGGCAGGAGGATCACAAGTTCAAAGCCAGCCTCAGCAATGGTGAGGCACTAAGCAACTCAGTGAGACCCTGTCTCTAAATAAAATACAAAATAGGGCTGGGGATATGGCTCAGTGGTTGAGTGCCCCTGAGTTCAATCCCCGGTACAAAACAAAAAAATTAAAGCTAAGGATGGGTCTGAGTGGGAGAGTGCTTGCTTACCATGTGGACTGGATTCCCTGGACTCCATCCCCAGGACCCGCCACACACACACACACACACACACAAACAGATGCTGGGAAGGAGACAGCAGGGTTGGGACATTGGGATCTGGGGGACTGAATCATTCGACCTAGAAAAGAATGAGCAGAATGTGGAGTGCAGAAGTCCAGAGGGAAGGTCAACTTTCTGGGAGAGGCTGAGGGAGCCGGTGGGGGAGTGGAGGGCGGTCACTTCGTTCGCTCACTCAGCAAACGTTTCTTAGGCACTGACCAGAGGCCTCATGTTGGGCTTGTGAAAATAAGAAAAAATTATCAAGTAACAAACGTCAAAAGAGCCTTTTGGGAAAAGTCAAGAAGCCATTAGGAAATTCCCAGAAATGTGAACTTTGGTCACCTCCACCCTTTGACCTTAGGCATCTGGAACCACCTCAGTAGGGTGGAAATTACCCTGTGCCCAGAGGTTATGGACTCTTGGACCTTTATTTTGTTTGCGGTGCTACCATTGAACTACATCCCCAGCCCTTCTATTTATTTTGAGACAGTCTCGATAAGTTGCCCAGGCTGGCCCCAAACTTGCAATTCTCCTGTGTCAGCCCCCTGGGTGCCCAGATTAGAGGCGTGTGCTGCTGGTCTGGCAACCGACTCCTGTTTACGGACATTTCTGTTCTGTTTATGCGTTCTTTATCTTCTGTGGGTCACACAGCCCTGTTCCTGCTCAGTCTATAAGCTCCCTCTCTTCCTGCCTTCTAGGAACACTGAGTCACAGCTGTCTGAACCCCTGTCTCCTGAGTGTAATTCCTGAGATCCCCAAATAAAGTTGCTCCCCCCGCACCCTCCACCCACCCCCTTTTTTTGTTTTTTGTTTTGGTTCTGGAGATGGAACCCATGGCCTTGCTAACCCAGCCCTAGTTTAATAAGTTGCCTTTTATTTATTTATTTTTTTTTAAGAGATGGGGTTCTAATTGTGTTGCCCAGGCTGGCCTTGAACTCCTGGGCTCAATTCCTGCCTCAGCCTCCCGAGGGAGCAATGGCCCATAGGCAGGAGCCACTCCTCGTTTTATTTTATTTTATTGTTATTTGATTTGATTTGATTTGGCACTGGGGATTGAACCCAGGGATGCTCTACCATTGAGCTAAAGCCCAGACCTTTTTTATTTTTTTATTTTGAGACAGGGTCTCACTAACTTGCCCATTCTGGTCTCAAATTTGCCATCCTCCTGCCTCAGCTTCCTGAGTCACTGGGATTACAGATGTGCACCACCATGCCTGAGTAGTTCTAGAATTAGCCATACTTCACTCCATAAAGCAGAATAAGTAGTTAGTGAGCCAGGCAGGAGGGATCCTTTTTATAGACACAAAAGGGCTGAAGAGAGGAGAGACAAAAACACGCAAAGGGGTTGGTCATTGCAGTGACCTTCCTAGCAACGTGGAGATGGGAGAGAGAATAATGGAAAAATTAGCTCAGATTACATCAATTTATCTTTTGTGTGTAAGGATTATGTCAAGAGAAACATTATTATGCCAGTTGAAACCTGTCTTTCTGGGAATTTGTTCTCTCTCTAATCCTGATTTCTTGGAAGGTCAGATAAACAGCTTAGTTGCAGTTTGGTGACCTGGAACTTTAGCCCGAGTGACTCCATTTTAATTTTTAGTCTGCTCTGCTGGGGCCCAGTGCAGGAGCTTAGTTCAAAACAATGCCTCCTACAATTTTTATTTAATTGAATGAAACATGGTTCCTGACCTCACGGAACCAGCATCTAGTGGGAGAGACCCAGGCAAATAGTATTCACACATCCAGGTCACTTCAGACAGAGCAGGAAAAATCAGAATGGCTGAAGCATACGGGAGCAGAGAGAAGGGGGTGTCCCCAAAAGGGAGGCAGACCCACATGCCACCTGGGACTGGGATTGGATGCTGAGTTCACTGGGGTTGCAGGGAGGGAGCAGAGAAGCTGGTTTAGGCGGTGCCTCTGACTGCTGGGTGGGAATGGACTTTGAGGAAGACTGGCACTGGTAGCATTAGAGATCAGTCCGAGGCAGAGCTGAACAGTGGGAGATGGAGCCCGCAAGGGGGCATGGGAACATCTAAGTACAGAAAAAAAGCCCTTGGAGGTGACTTTGCTGGTTGCCTGCTCCTGTGGGACAGCCCTCCACTACCTTGCTGTCTTGCCATCATGGATGGAAATAGTAGCCATGTAGTTGTGCTTTGTATTTGGGTTTGGTCAGGGTTCAGCTAGGTGACTCTTCAGCTTCCTGTGACCTCTGCAAGAGTCACTCAGTGCGATTCACTCGAGGTCAGGCTGAGCTGGGTGTCTAAGGAACTTGCATCCTGGGCTGGGATGGCAGAAACCCTGGCTCTCTACGTGGAACATCCTGGTGGCCGCAGGGCAGTCAAGAGTGAGTGTCCCAAAGTGGGCATGGTGGCGCACACCTGTGACCCCAGTGATTCAGGAGGCTGGGGCACGAGAAGGGCAAGTTTGAGGCCAGCCTCAGCAACTCAGCAAGACTGGGTCTGAAAATAAAAAGGGCTCAGTAATGTCACTGGGTTCAATCCCCAGGACAAAAAAAAAAAAGAAAAGAAAGGTGACTTTTTTACATTTCTCAATCCTATTAACATTTGGGACCAAATAATTATAGGGAGCCCTCCTGGGCTATGTGCTGCATCCTTGGTCACTAGCTCAGACACATACCACCAACCAGAAGTGTCTCCATGTTGGGCATGTTACATGCCTGTGGTCCCAGCTCCTCAGGAAGCTGAGGCAGAAGGATTGCTTGAACCCA
Source organism: Marmota flaviventris (assembly GCF_047511675.1). Classification (NCBI taxonomy): domain Eukaryota; kingdom Metazoa; phylum Chordata; class Mammalia; order Rodentia; family Sciuridae; genus Marmota; species Marmota flaviventris. The sequence continues at coordinate 8,286,274 of NC_092506.1, read as the reverse complement.
AGAGTTGGAGACCAGCCTGGGTGACATATAAGATCTATCCCCCCAAAAGAATAACTTAAAAGATAAATGAACAGCAATGTCTCCAGACAGTGCCGAGTGTCGGCTAAGCCCGTAACTGTCCTGCTTAAGAACCACCACCTTGGGATCCCCCTACTGTGACTCTAGGCCTCCAACCTGCACCGGGAAACTTCATACCAAAAAACTGGGGTTGCATCCCCAAACAGGTGGCCCCAAGTTGGAAGATCATGTGATTCCCTAGCCCCATGAGGGGTTCTAGTCCCCCGTCTATCAGGGCTGATGTAGAGGCCCCCAGTAGACTTGCCTCAGTGGTATCCTGAAGGACAGAAGCTCCTCTCGCACCCCTCATCCACTCCCAACCTCACACAGGACATGACCTGGGTGCCGAGGCGAGGGGGCCCTTGCAGAGTATCTGACAAAGCTTCTCCTCTGACTCTGGCCACCAGCTCAGGAAGCCAACACTCCTCGCTCCTTCCCAGTCAGAGGTCAGGATGGCTGATGGGGAACAGAGGGGTTTGAACCTGCTGACAGAATTTGCTGGGAGGATGTGGGTGTGAATGAGGAGAGTCACACATGCCTTCGTGGTTTTCAGACGGAAACACCAGAAGGCCAGGGTGCCATCATGAGGGGGAGTCAAGGGAAGAACAGGTCGGGAGAGAGTATTGGGAACCAAATTTGAACAAGTGGAGAAGTCCACTTGTCATCCCAGGGTTGATGCCAAGCTGGAGAGACAAGCCTGGAACTTGGGAGCGTGCTCCAGGCTGAAGCTAGAATTATGGGAGTCATCAGAGATGGTATTTATAGCCACGAGACTGGCGGAGATCACCCAGGGAGGGAGTATGGAGAGTGAGGTCCTGGACTGGGCTCTGGTGCTGTCTGATTAATAATAATCAGATAATAATTACCATCACTTTAGTCCTTGGAGTATCTGGCATGGTGCCTGGCCCTCTGTACAAATTCACTACACTGAATAGAACTTTTTCCCCATACTTTATCCGCCACCACCCCCAACTTTCCCCACTAATCAGAACTCAGTCTTAGCAAAGACCTGGGATGTGGGGCGCAGAGGCACAGCTTGGGAGGCTGAGGAAGGAGGATCATGAGTTCAAAGCCTACCTCAGTAATTTAGTGAGATCCTAAGCAATTTAGCAAGACCCTGTCTCAAAATTTAAAGAAACATGGGGTTGTGGCTCAGTGGTAGAGTGCTCGCCTACATGCACAAGGCACCAGGTTCGATCTTCAGCACCACATAAAAATATTGTGTCCACCTATAGCTTAAGAATAAATATTTTAAAAAAGATATTGTGTCCACCTACAACTAATAAATATTTAAAATATAAATGTATGTTCAATTAAAAAATTTAAAGAAATATAAAAAGGTCTGGGGATGTGGCTCAATGGTTAAGAGCCCCTGGGTTCAATCCCTGGTACCAAAAATGAAAAAAAAAAAAAGGACCTGGGAGTTAGGATCACTCAGTTAAGTGGGAAATGTAAGTATTCTCTAGAGTTGGGCAGTTACCCCAGAATGAAATCTTGTTCTCACAGGGAAGCCTGGGTTATCTGAAATTCCCACTCCAGCAACAAAAGTTATCCCAGAATCCCGACCTGCAACCATCCCTCACCCCCATGCCCCAGTATGCTGAATTTCAACTATTTTACTTTTTCTGATAAGAGAATTTTAAAACTGGGAATTTGCTCTGCAGGAAAGTGGTCACACTGGTTAACCCCTTCAGTCTCTCACCCGCTTCAGGAACTATGGTCTCAAGCTGACTCCAAATGCAGCCCTCGACCTTTCCACACCCTGATGAGCAGAGGCACTGAAATAGCAGCATGAGTCACTCAGGGACTGTCATGTGATGCACAGGCCAGGATGCCTTCTGCAGTGAAACTCCCGTGTTCCAGAGACCTGGGCTAAGGAAAGGGGACACTGGCCATCCCATGTGGCTGCCTCCCTGTCCCTCTTGGGAGGGCTCCAAGTTCACCAAGAGGTTAGAAAAAGCCTGAGTAGGTGGAAATTATAAGAGCTCACATTTTTTAGTGTTCCAAAGTAAATTTATCATGATAGTGAAGGAGCTTAAGTTTCAGGGTGCCCCAGTTGCCCACCTTCTAAAGCCCCACATCTCCTTTTTTTAATATTTATTTTTTTTTCAGTTTTAAGTGGACACAATATCTTTATTTTACATTTATGTGGTGCTGAGAATCGGACTCAGTGCCTCAAGCATTCTAGGTGAGCACTCTACCACTGAGCCACAACCCCAGCCGCCCCCCCCCCCCCACATCTCCTTTTTTAGTTCTAAGTTTCCTTTTCACAAAAGAAGCTTGTTTTCTTTCTTTTTTCCACCCCACCACCTTGTCCTGGGTATTGAACCAAATGGTGCTTTACCACTGAGCTACATCCCCAGTCCTTTTCATTTTTTGGTGAGACACAGGGTTGGGCTAAGTTGTCCAGGCTGGCCTCAAACCTGCTGAGGCTGGCCTTAAATTCTTTGATTCCCCTGCCTCAGTCTCTGGAGTTACTGGAATTACAAGCATGCACCACAGCGACCCAAAAGCGATTTTTGCATTTTCACTCATACTGTTTTTACCCAGTGCTTACAATTACCCTCAACACCTAATAGGGTGTTTGCTACTATTTGATGAATTAATGAATGCCTACTATGTGCCAGGTACTGTGCAACACATTAGGAACCCCAAAATAAAGGAAAACAGACACAAGGCCCTCACTGACCTGACTGCAGTGCTGATAACAAACTCATTTAATTTGCACAGCCCACAGTGCTATAAAAGAGGTAAATACTGGACGGACGTTAGTGTGCTTGAAGGGCACCAGCTGTCAAGGAACTCTGATAGCCAGGCAGCCTGAGAGATGGGCAGTTACTCCAGCAGAGGGACAGAGTGAAGAAGTCTGCCTAGTTCAAGAACAGAGACTCGGCTGTGGCTAGAGTCTGTACTGGAGAGGAGAGGGAAAGGTGGGAAAAGCAGGCCTGCTTAGTGGGTCCTAAATCCCATCCCAAGGCCTCCAAGAGTTTTGAGGGAAGATTACCGCGTATGAGATCTGCTGTCATTTTGGTTGCTGAGAATAGAAGAAACACAGCGGGATGGGGAGCAAGTATTGACAAACGGGGACCCTTTAAACCCTCGGGAGAGATGGCACTACCCACAGTGGGTAGGGGGAGGACACAGCAGGGCCCAAGAGTCTCATCCAACTCCCCGACCCCAAAATCAGGAGGCTGCTTTGCTCCAATAACCACAGCACACCTTGGGAGCAAAAGCAGCGTCCTAATCAGCAGGTCCATCCCTTCACACCCCAGGCTCTTGCGTGTCTTGCCTTGCTTCCACATTTGGGGCTGGGGCTTAGGGCCCTACCCGGCCGCCCTGGCCCACAGGTGAAGTAAGTAGCTCATTCAACCGTTTCCTTTCCCCCTTTCAGTCTGTGCTTCCCGCGGGCTAACACTGCCGGTTGACTCCCCCTCGCTCCTCCGTTACCAAACCCTGCACCCGAGGGTTCAGAGAGGGTGTGCGGCTCCGCGGCGACCACCCAGAGGACCAGCCGCGCCGCGGGGAGAGCCTGGGCCTGTCCAGCCCAAGCCCAGCACCTTCACTGCCTCGCGGCCTTTTTTTTGAACCTTCAACCCAACAGCTGGGATGCAGGGCCCGAGGTCGGGGCGCTGGGCAGCGCAGGCACCCATCGGCCAGCGCCAAGCTCTCCCAGACCAGCCGCGACGGTCACCCTGAAGGCTGGGACCCCAAGCCCGACGCACAGGGGAGAAGGGGATCTGTCGGTCAAATTCTCGGCGGAGTGAGGCAGGAAGCTGGCCTAGAGGCTGGTCCCGCGGCCGCCCGAGTCACAGCGACAGTGCTCATGGCTCAGACTCCAGTCAACCACCAGCCGGGCTAAAGCAGGCCCTCTGCAGGGCAGCAATTTAAACCTATCAGCGCAAAGAGTTGACAACTCCCCGCCCAACTGAAGTTTTTTTTTTTATTCTGAAGACGGTCGCGTCCTGGAGTCCTGCAGCCCAATGAGAGAGGTGGAAATTTCCAGAAAGAACAGGACCAATGGGCGCGGCCACTTCGTCCGCGATTGACGGACTAAACCGCCAATCCGTGTCGCAGAAGTCCGCTCCTCCCTCCATTCGTAGAGCCTGCGATGGGCGGGGCTTTGGGGGAGAGTCCAATCCCAATGTGCGGAGGAGGCAGGGTCGAAGCTATTACTCTCCAATGTCCAACGAGAGGGAAGCAAAGATGATGGGCTGGACTCCAAGCCAATAGTAGAGTAGTACAGACAACCTCCTAGAGGAGCTCGACCAGTGAGTACTCGAGGAGGGGGCGGGCGCCGGAGTCCCGGCAGCTTCTAGTAGGTTCCAGAAGGCGGCGCGTGCGGTTGGGAACGCGGAGCGGAGGGGAACGCGGAGCGCTCGGATTCGATTCAACGGGGTTCCGGGCCAGGCTATGGAGCAGGTGAAGGGGGAGGGGCGGGCTGAGGCCCTGGTGCCTTTCGGGGTCCGACCGAGGCCAAGCCGCGGCGGAGGGGCGGGGTGAGGCGGGCGCCGGGCCGGGGCGTGCAGCTGCGGCGGGAGGCGAGGGCGTGAGGGCCGTAGTCGCGGCCGCAGGGCGGGAGGGAGTCTGCAGCGCGGCCCGACCAGGGGAGCGACCATCGCCTCCTGGCTCGGCGAGGACGGCCGGAGGAGGCCGGGGTTCGGCGTGAGGCGGGCCCGCGGCGGGAAAAGGGGCCGCGGCCGAGCCCCGGGGGCCTCCAGAGAGGTGGCTGCAGGCTAAGCAGGGGGATGGCGCCGGCCTCACTGGAAGGCTGGAGGTCGGCGAGGGGCCTTAGTTGACACCGGGGAGGTCTCGATCTTGGAGGCCAGAGCCTGCCGATGGAGGAGCCACCCAGCAACTTGGCCACGATGAAGTTGGAAAATCCAGGGAGCGGGAACCGCAGTACCCTGGGAGTAGCCGGGGCACTCCGGAGCCTGGGACCCAGTTGGGGAAATGCTCCTTTTGTGCATCTTGGAAGGTCAGGGTAGAAAAGTTGAGTAGACTTTGCCTGATGCAGGGGGTGGCGGTGTTGCAAAGTCCTTGGGAGAAATTCTGTCTCTACCTGTGTTTTACATATGTATGCACAGCCCCTCCCCCTCTTTTTGTCTGTGTGACTGTAGGGTGACTGAGGACTGACACCTCTGGAAAGTCGGTTTCTGATTACACAGGAATTAGTAGCTATAGACCTAGTGAGCAAACAGAAGTTAACTTGCTTCTGCGCAGCATTTGGGGGGCCGAGTTGAAGCTGCTGCTCTTGCTTTCTGTAACTTGGTTAAGTCCACCGTGACTTACAGCTGAGAGGTCTGGAGAGTTTTTTTTTGCATAGGAAACCGTTTTTGAGCTGTAGTGATTTATCTGGAAAAAGTCAGAACAGCTCACTCTTTTTGCAAAAAAGCTACAAAACTGAATCTTTAGTGTGGTATAGCTGCAGCTCCTGTAGTGAAAGCTGGAGCTTCCTTGTTAAATTAATAAGTGGAAATTTAGAGAATAATAAACTTTTTATCCTTTCATAATCAAAAGGGTTTGTGGTGTGTGACAAGAATAAGAAAGGCAGTTGCTCTTAACAAAATATTTTGGTTAGGGGATCGGTGGATTGAATTAATTTGTTTATTTTTAGGAGATGAGGGTCATACTATGTTGCAAAGCTGGGCCCACATTCGCATGCTCTGGAGAACCTCATGCCTCTTGGCCTCCCCAGTAGCTGGGACCACGGTGCACACTACCACACAGGCTTGTTTTCATTTTAGGTGCACACTACCACACAGGCTTGTTTTCATTTTAATCTGTGAGAACCATGTTTCAATTTTGAGAAATATTCAAGATGGACAATTTTTTTTTAAGATATTTATTTTTTAGTATAGGTGGACACAGTGTCTTTATTTTACTTTATGTGATGCTGAGGATCAAACCCAGTGCCTCACCCATGTTAAACGAGTGATCTACTTCTGAGCCACAACTCCAGCCCTCAAGAGGGACAAATTTAAGTGATCAAATACACTTTTTTTTTTTTTTTTGGTACTCGTGATTGGAATCCATTGGTGCTTTTACCACTGAGCTACATCCTCAGGTCTTTTTATTTTATTTTGAGATAGGGACTTGCTAAGTTTGCTGAAGCTAACCTGGAACTTGTGATCCTCCTGCTTCAGCCTCCTCGCCTGCTGGGATGACAGGTGTGTGCCACCAGGCCACCTCACAGTGATAACACTTTTTACATTTGACCCAATACAGATTTGCAACTCTAGATGTGGTTGGTTGGTTTGTTTTTTGGCAGTGCCAGGAATTGAACCCAGGGCCTTCAGCATAGTAGGCAGCAGCTTTTCAAAATTGGTCTCTATAATACAGAAAAGTATTTCTTCTTCTTTTTTTCTTTTTCTTCTTCTTCAATTTTTCATGATTATTTTTGTGGTGTTGGGGATCAAACTCAGGACCACTTTATTTTTTGAGCTAGGGTCTCACTTTGATCCTGACTGGCCTTGAACATGGTAAGTCTTCTGCCTCAGCCTCCTGAGTAGCTGGGATTATAGGCATGCTCCACAATCCCTGGCTCACTCACTCTTCCTTTTTTTCCTTTTTGTGGTCCTGGGGATCTCTTGTCTAACCTCAAACTTTCAATCCTTCTGCCTCTGGTCTCCTGAATAGCTAGGCTTACAGGCATTTGGTACCGCACCCAGCTGAAAAGTATTTTTCATGTCTAGTTCTGACCTGCAGTGGGAAAGGAAATCAGTTTTGTAGGTCACAGCCAGCATTGTTTGTTTTTTTGTTTTTTTGGCTCTGAGGTTTGAACCCAGGTCCTTGAGCATGCAAAACACATGTACATTCTACCACTAACCTATCTATACTCTCAGCCCCTGTATAACATGTGTAATAAAACAGTATTATGTACACTGTGCTTGTATTTTCTGTTTTACTTGCTCTTTTAAAATGCTAGTCAAGAGCCCGGCATGGTGGAGCATACCTGTAATTCCAGCAACTCAGGAAACTAAAGCAGGAAGATGGCAAGTTTGAGGCTAGGTTCACCACTTAGTGAGGCCCTGTTCAAAATAAAAAAGGAGCTAGGAGTGTAGCTTAGTGGTAGAGCACCCCAGCACCAAAAATACAAAATGTTGGTCATGACCTACAAAACTGATTTCCTGTCCCACTGAAGGTCAGTATTGGGTTTGAAAAATGCTCCTCTGGAAGGTAGGCAAGAACTTCACAAAGCTGTTCCTTAGCTGTCTCTCTCCCTGCCCCAATTTTTTAAATTATAAGGATCTCACTTAAGTTGCTGAGGCTGGCTTTGAACTTGGTATTCTCCTGCTTCAGCCTACCAAGTTACGATTATAGGCCTGTGCCACTATGCCAGTTCTCAGTTGCCTCTTCACACCAGTTGAGTGGAGCTTATGAAGTTTCAGCTTCATACCTCAATCCTGGACTCTGCGACTTTCATCCCTTGTTTGCTAAATTTTGGTTGTTTTCCTCTGCCTTTTCCCTCTTTACCCTTGTGAATTGTATTTTGATTCTTTTTGTTGTTGTTTTGTTTTGCTTTTGCAATGTTGGTAATCACACTCATGGACCCATGCTAGCCAAGCAAGAACTGTACCACTAATCCACATCCCTAGCACTTTGCCCTTGCTCCTTTAAGATCTCTTGGGACGGGGCCAGGCATGGTAGCATGGGCACACACCTGTAATCCTGGCCACTTGGCAAGATGAGGCAGGATTGCAAGTTCAGGGCCAGCCTGGGACACTTAATGGACATCCTGTCTCAAAAGTGCTGGGGATGTAGCTCAGTGATGGAATACCCTGGATTCCTAGTTTGAATCCCCACTGCTGGGGCTGGGGGAGAGGTTCCCATGGATGAAAGTTCCTGATTGATGTGCATCAAGATTTCAAAGTAATTTAACAGAATTCTTTAGGGGATGGATGGGTTACTGAGGCCACTTTACCACTGAGCCACATCCCCCAGCCCTTTTTATTTTTTTGAGATAGGGTTTTGCTAAGTTGCTATGGCTGGCGAGTACTTGAAATCTTCCTGCATCAATATCCCAAGCTGCTGGGATTACAGATGTATACCACCATGACTGGCCAGAATTCATTTATTCTTAATATTAATACACTGGGTCCTGGGTGTATAAAGACTGCCTTATTAGCTCAAATGATCTGGAATCCCACGGATTATGTTTCTACTTTGGAGGGTGCTATGGATATATGGTGGGTCATCTGACCTTTTATAGGATAATTCTCCTCTTAAAAACCCTTTCATTAAGACCCTGTTAGGCCAGGGCCTCCTTCCTTCACTTTTTAATCACCTTGGTGTGTTCTACCTTGCATTCTGATTCTGAATATTTGGGAGGATAGGGAATTTACTTTCTCTAGCCTCTTTGTGTTATAGTAATATTCAAGCCTTTGGAGGACCAGCTTACGCATTTAGGATCAGAATTAATCTACCATGTGGTGACATTTTACCACGTGGATAAATGGAGATGGTAGCTGAGCCATGAGAATTTGTACACACACACAGGGATTGAACCCAGAGGGACTTAACCACTGACCCACATCACTAGCACTTTTTTCTTTTTGATTTTTTTATTTTGAGACAGGGTCTCACTAAGTTGCTTAGGGCCTCAGCCTCCCAAGTCCCTGGGATTATAGACTTGCACCACTGCACTAGCTCATGAGGAGCATCTTGGGGGAGGGGGCAGGTACTGGGATTAAACCTCAGGGCCACTCAACCACTGAGCCACTTCCCCAGCCCTGTTTTGTATTTTATTTAGAGACAGGGTCTCACTGAGTTGCTTAGCACCTCACTTTTGCTGAGGCTGGCTTTGAGCTTTTGATCCTCCTGCCTCAGCCTCCGAGCTGCTGGGATTACAGGCACCTGGCTCTGAGGAGCATCTTGATGCTCTAGAGGAAAGGAAACCTTGCCATCCTAAAGCCTGTGGTGTGCATGAATCTACATTCCTTCCTGATCATCTCTCCCTGTGGGGAGTGCTTCTGCCTATGCTCAGTTTATCCTTTGGATTCTTTGGGAATCTGTGACAAATGAATTGGCGTATGTTGGTTGGTTGGTTTTTGGTGATGCTGGGGATTAAACCCAATCCCTTGGGCAAGTGCTCTGCCACTGAGCCACATCCCTAGCCTTCAGGTTTAGTTTTCCAGTGTTGGAACATGTGGGTAAGATCTGGAGGGTTCTGACATCTCTGAGTGAAAGGGGGACTGGGGTTTTTACCAGTCTGCACAAGAGCCACTGGAGAGCAGAGATGGGTTTCTTGTGCCTTGCTGCCCCCACCCACCCACTGCTGGCTCCCGAAGGTGTGGAAAATGAGTGATCACATCTAATCTATAAAGTAATCTGTGTACTGGTAACTGGGGAAAAATGTCATCTAAAAGCTTGGAGACAGATTAAGCGTACTGTGGAGAGAAACTGTAGGCTTTGTTTCTCCTCAGGTGAATGAGCTAAAGGAGAAGGGCAACAAGGCCCTGAGTGCTGGAAACATCGACGACGCGCTCCAGTGCTACTCTGAAGCAATTAAGTTAGATCCCCAGAACCATGTGCTCTACAGCAATCGATCTGCAGCCTATGCCAAGAAAGGGGACTACCAGAGAGCCTATGAGGATGGCTGCAAAACCGTTGACCTGAAGCCTGACTGGGGCAAGGTAAACCTGGGGGAGCTGGGACTCGAGCTCTTTCCCAGAAATGGCTTTTGGTTCTCAGTCTGGTCTGCAGTACTTATTGGCAGGTCCTCCTGCTTGGCCTAGTTGCCTGTCGCAGAAAAGTGATGTTTGTTACCCACCTAGCCCCTCTCTGCGTGAGTATGCCCCTGAAAGTAATACCGTATTTCACCAAATTTAAGTTCACATCAGTTGTGAGCGTTGTTGTATTGTTGAGAATGAAAAGGATGTCCCCCAAAACTGAGAGCACCTGCTCATTAGACGGATCCAGGTGGGGAGGGTGAGTGTTGATATTGGGCATGAAAATTCTTTTTTTTATTATTATTATTTATTTTTTAGTTTTTAGGTGGACACAATATCTTTATTTTTATGTGGTGTTGAGGATCGAACCCAGTGCCTCGCGCATACCAGGCGGGCACACTACCACTTGAGCCACATCCCCAGCCCATGAAAATTCTTAAAGATCAGTTGTTGTTGTATTGTCCTTTTTTTCTTAATGGCATTCGTGTGGATATATTTTGGTTCATAAAATGCAGAACAGGTTTTTTGAGTTTTTGGATTTATGCTGTTCTTTTTAAAAATTTTTGCATCCTTTTTCTTGGGTTGAAGGGTTATTCACGAAAAGCAGCAGCTCTTGAATTCTTAAACCGATTTGAAGAAGCCAAGCGAACCTATGAGGAAGGTTTAAAACACGAAGCCAATAACCCTCAGCTCAAAGAGGGTTTACAGAATATGGAGGCCCGGTTGGCAGGTAGATACCACTGTGTATTTTTTAAATGGGATTGATCATGAGGGCACAGTAATTAAAATGAACAGATTTCATAGTGATGCACTGTTAGATTTGTTGTGCTGGGACCAAAATACCTGATCAGAACAACTTAGGAGGAAAAGTTTATTTTGCCTCCTGCTCTCAGAGGTTCAGTCCATGGTGCACTGACTACATTGCTGTAGGTTCAAGATGGGGCGGAAGAGCTCCATGCATGGCAGCCGGGTTTGGGCGAGAGAGCCAAGGGGAAGAACAGTCCTTCCAGGACATGTATATGTGTGTCCCCAGCATTAACACAGGCGCTTTTGGGGACACCTCATATCCAACCATAATGTGTACTCTTCCTTTATTCAAACAGAGAGGAAATTCATGAACCCTTTCAACATGCCTAATCTGTATCAGAAGTTGGAGAGTGATCCCAGGACAAGGGCACTGCTTAGTGATCCTACCTACCGGGAACTGATAGAGCAGCTACGAAACAAACCTTCAGACTTGGCCATGTAAGTAGAGGCAGCACATCAGGTCTAGAAGGGAACTATGGCAGAGGGTTCCCTGGTCCAGACTGCAGAGTTTCTGCGTTTGCTTTTTCTCTACTGAGTGGCAGGGGTTTGTTTATTTGTGTATATGTAAGAGAGGGTTCAGAGGAGCATGTATTATGTCATCTCAATCTTGCTTTGAATCTGCAAGATTTCTTTCTTGCTCCTAGATTTTTTCAATTAAAAAAAAAAATTTTAATTTAAATTTTACCCCCCCAAAATTTTTTTTCCCTTTAGCAGTGCTAGGGATCAAACCCATGGCCTTGTGCATGTTAGGCAAGCACTGCTCCACCACTGAGCGACACCCCCTGTCCTCTCCTAGGATTCTGACCTAGTACCAATCCCACCCTTTCCAAAAACAGTCCTGCTGTCCCTGTTGAAAACCCTCTCATCAGGGTTGAGAGGAGCACCTGGTTTGGAGATCGCTTATAGATCTTGTACTGAAATCTGTCAGTATCTGAACCCCTGGCCCATGAGGTCAGATACTGAGTTTCTTCTTTTTGTTTGTGCTGGGGATGGAACCCACGGCCTTGTGCATGCTCATGCAAGGCAAGCACTCTACCAACTGAGCCTTATCCCAGCCTGATAGTGAGTTCTGTCTACAGTAACTTATTTCTCTGTGTCTGCTGACCTCAAGTAACACTTCTGATTTTTGCAACTTCATTTTAGAGTTTTGAAGGGTTAAGTATTTTCCCTTTATGACTTCTGAGTAGAGTAGAATCCAGTCATCCATTGATGGGTGAGAAGCTTTAGTATACAGGAACGTGTTCGTAATTGGGTTTAGGGTCAGTCGTGGAGAGGAATAATGGCTATTTTTCTTCTTTTAAAAAATCAATACTAGGAAACTACAAGATCCCCGGATCATAACCACTCTCAGTGTCCTCATTGGGGTTGATCTGGGCAGCATGGATGAGGAAGAAGAGGCTGCGACACCCCCGCCTCCGCCTCCCCCCAAAAAGGAAACCAAGCCAGAGCCAATGGAAGAAGATCTCCCAGAGAATAAGAAGCAGGTCTCATTTTTCTTTTTTCCTCACTGTCATGCATTTATAAACAAACAAATCACCTAGAAGCATGTACGCTGAATGGCAACAATGACAATGGATAGCTCTAATTTTTTTGAGAGCTTGGTATGTGCTAAGTTTATTATTGGTAGCTACTCAGGAGGCTGAGAAAGGAGAAACACTTGAGCCTGAGAGTTTGAGGACTACCTGGGCAACATAGCAAGGCCTTGTCTCAAAGAAAAGGAAAAGTTGCATATAAAAACACAGCAGCCTGGCTCGGTGTTTACACTACCTGTGTATCCCAGGCATGGGTTTACACACCTGTAATCCCTGTGGCTCAGGAAGCTGAGGCAGGAGGATCACGAGTTCAAAGCCAGCCTCAGCAACAGCGAGGTGCTAAGCAACTCAGTGAGACTCTTATCTCTGAATAAGATACAAAATAGGGCTGGGAATGTGGTTCAGTGGTCAAGTGCCCCTGAGTTCAGTCTTTGGTAACACACACACACACACAAAAGGCAAAGACAAAAGATGAGCTTCACAAGAGATTTCCTAGTAATCGTGTATTTTGAAGCGTCTTGGTGTGGCATGTCCCCTGTAGTTAACACAGCTGCCACACACTGCTGCCATCTGAAGAACTGGGCAAAACAGGACAGTAAAGTTGAGGATCCAAGTCCCTGGCATGGTCCAGAAGAATGCTGTCTACATCAGTCCTTAGGCTTGCTGTCTCCTGGTTGGAAATAGTTTGTGATTGAAAGTTTGTCCACTTAGCAACACTCTTTGAGCAGGAGGCATGTGTCTGAACAATTTTATTTCCCTTCTTGTAACGGCAGATTGTTGCCAAATTTAGCACCTTTAAATGGGTAAGCGTTGGTTGCTCACAGTGTTTCAGCTGGAAAAGGGCCCTCAGTGTGGGTGGTAGTAAGCTGTGCTGAAGTCTCCTCCTGCCTCCCTGGCCCCTTCCCCTGGTCCTTTCAACACCACCCCTCTGCTGACAGCTATGACCTGGAAACAGCCACGTGGCAGGAACCAGCCTTATGGCTACCTCTCAGCAAAACATGGCACAAAATTTTACTGTCTTTGCCATTGCTTTGAGTTGAGGGAATTCCTCTACCTTGAAGCCCTCTCCTTTCTGAAAGAGTCAGGAGAGTAGGTGGAAAATGCAGAGTGTCGAGGGAAGCAAAGATAAATTTTAATCTTGATGGTAAATATGTGATTACACACCTGTAGCCATTTGAAGACGAGACCTTTGTTACGGAGAACTCAGTTCCTTAGACGTGTTGCTTATACATGCCATCTCAGTACCCATAGCAGGTGATAGACTCGCCCTTTGGTCTTCTGAGTTGTATTGGCTCAGCACTTACTTCTCCGAAACCCCCCATCTAGGCACTGAAAGAAAAAGAACTGGGGAATGATGCCTACAAGAAGAAAGACTTTGACTCAGCCCTGAAGCACTATGACAGGGCCAAGGAGCTGGACCCCACCAACATGACTTACATTACCAATCAAGCAGGTGAGGCCCAGAAGCCAGGGCAAGAGAGTTTGTGGGCTTTTTTCAGGGAAGAGGCAAGGACTGACTCTTTTCACCACCCTGCTTGGCAGCGGTATACTTTGAAAAGGGCGACTACAATAAATGCCGGGAGCTTTGTGAGAAGGCCATCGAGGTGGGGAGAGAGAACCGAGAAGACTATCGACAGATTGCCAAGTATGCTTGACCTTCTGGAGCACCTCAAGTAGTGTGAAGGGTTTGCTGTCCAGGCTTAAATATCCTCGCATGGGAGGAGGGTTGCTGGCCCTGAATGTATCACGTTAAGAAGGGGCTGGAGGGTCTGGGGATATAGCTCACTTGGAAGGATGCTTGCCTCGCACGCACAGGTCCTGAGTTTGATCCTCAGCACCACATAAAAATAAAGAAAGGTATTGTGTCTATCTACAACTAAAAATACTTTTTAAAGGGGGTGTGGGCTGAAAAGGTGGTCACAAGATCCAGGACAAGGTGTTGCAAGGGCACAGTGCCAAGGCAGTAATGTAGGTCTTTTTCCTAGTTGTAAGCGTATTTTCCCTGCAGGGGCTCACCTCATCTCTGGCTCTGCCCTCAGCAAATACTTTTCTCTCTTTCATCTTAACTAGAGCTTATGCTCGAATTGGTAACTCCTACTTCAAAGAGGAAGCGTACAAGGACGCTATCCATTTCTACAACAAGTCACTGGCAGAGCACCGAACCCCAGATGTGCTCAAGAAATGCCAGCAGGTGAGTTGGAAAGGAATGGGGATTGTTGTGTTTTTGTGTGGGGGATGGAACCCAGGATCTTGTACAAGTTAATCCTCTACCACTGAGCTGCATCCCCCAGCCCTGTGGATTTTCTTAACAGTTGAGTGTCATTGCTATCACCTTAAATGTTTTTAAGTAGCAGCAACTCTGGTCATTTTACATGATACTGGCCTTTTCACTTAATATTGACATCCTGTAAGTTTGAGGCCATCGTCAACAGTTTAGTGAGACCTTCAGTAATTTAGCTCAAGACCCTGTCTCAAATTTTTTAAAAAGGGTTGGGGATGTAGCTCAGTGGTAAGGCACCCCTGGGTTCAATCCCCAGGACATCCCCCCCACCAAAAAAAAAAAATCCTCGCATGGGAGGAGGGTTGGAGGGTCTGAGGATATATAGCAAACATTTGAGGGTCAGTGGAATAACTGTTATGGTTTTTATTATAATTTAACAATCTATATTGACACTATTTGTCATAATTAACATAAGAGGGTAGTTTTATTCACAAAAAGATTGGTCAGGCCAGGTCTGAGGGCATATGCCTGTAGTCCCAGCTACTTAGAAGCAGAGACAGGAGGATGACTTGAACCCAGGAGTTCAAGGCCAGCCTGAGCAACATAGCAAGACCCCAACTCAAAAAAAAAAAAAAAAAAAAAAAATGCTGTTCAGATATTTTATCGTTATCATATGATTTATCATTATCATTTTCTTGTTGGGCATATTTTTTTAATGATGTGTACATCAGTACCATTCATTGTTTTATTATGTGCCTTGATAATGAGGAATGTAAAATATTTCTTACGGTGCTGGGAATTGAGCCCAGGGCCTCAAGCATGCTAAACCCACACACTACTGCTGAGCTACATCCCCAGCCCAGGATTGTAAAGTTCCTAAAACAAAAATTAAATGTTGCCAGCAGAACTCTAAAAATTAAAATCCCAAACACTTAGCCTAGTGTTTAGATAGTCATGGGAGTTTGAGTTACTATTCATTCCAAGGATCTTTTTTCTTAGGCAGAGAAAATCCTGAAGGAGCAAGAGCGACTGGCCTACATCAACCCCGACCTGGCATTAGAGGAGAAGAACAAGGGCAATGAGTGTTTTCAGAAAGGTACCCACACAGTGTTTGTGGTGGATGACGTGGGGGGTGTCCTGCTCCTGACTCGGGAACCTAGAGGCAGAGGGTGGCTTACTGCTTGTTTCAAAAGTCTATTTTCCTTATCCAGGGGACTATCCCCAGGCCATGAAGCACTATACAGAAGCCATTAAACGGAATCCACGAGATGCCAAACTGTACAGTAATCGAGCTGCCTGCTACACCAAACTCCTGGAGTTTCAGCTGGCACTCAAGGTGGGTCTGAGAGGCAGGCTGCTGCTCCTGTGAACCTTTGCAGGAGGAATGGGATCCATCTCCTTGTTTCCTTCCATCAACAGGTTGATGTTTTTTGATTCCAGATTTTCGGTGGCAGTACTTATGAGTATAAATCATGGGGCCTGTGTTTGCCCAGTACTGGCACTTGGTGTTAGTGGGTGGGAGTACTTGAGAGGGTGTTCTCACCACCTTCCTTGAGAACCCTGGTACTTGTTGCTTTCCATTATCCATGTTGCTTTCCATTATCCATCGCTGTGTGTGTGTGTCTGTGTGTGTCTCGGGGTGCTGGAAATCATACCCTGAACCTTGCACGTACTAAGCAAGTGCTCTGCTGCTGAGTTATAAAAAGGGCCCCAGCCCCTTTTAACCAGCTCAGGTGCAGGTCAGCAGCATGAAGTTCATTCCCAGGGCATTTTCATCTCGTAAGCCGAAATTTCCTCCTGGTCACCGTGGTTCTTTTTAATATTCATCATGACTACTTTAGACACCTATCAGTGGATCACACGTGATTTGTCCTTTTGTAACCGGCTTCTTCCACTTAGCACAGTGTCCTCTGGGTTCATTTGTTGAGGAGCACCGTATTGTTTTCTACCTGGCTGTGCCCGCTTTCCCTCAATTTTTTGATGTTCAGTTTAGCTGTAGGTAGGTCTGCAGTTGTCAGTCATATCAAGTGTGTTCTCTTTGACACTGGAGAAGTTGTTCCATGTCATTCTGACATGTTCCATGTCACTCTGTCTTTGTTTTTCGTTTTGAGATAGGGTCTCACTAAATTTCCCAGGGTGGCCTTGAATCTGGGGTCCCCCTGTGTACCTGGGATTACAGACATGTGGCACCATACCTGGCATAATTTTTTATTTTGAACATATTTAAACAGAAGAATATAATGTGAAGTCTCATGTATTCTCCATCTAAATATTGTCAGTTGCTCAACCATTTGTGAAAAAGAATGAGGCCAGGCATGGTGGCACATGCCAGTATTCCCAGCTGATCAAGAGACTGAGGTTGGGGCTGCAGTTGGGGCTCAGTGGTTGAGCTCTTGCCTAGCATGTGTGAGGCACTGGGTTCGATCCTCAGCACACATAAAAATACATAAGGGCTTTGTGTCTATCTACACCATAAAATATTTAAAAAGATAAAATAAAGACATTGTGTCCACCAAAAACTAAAAAAAAAACCAAAAACTCTCTCTCAAAAAAAAAAAATGTCTTTGTGGGCTTGGGCTGGGACTGGGGCTCAGCGGTGGAGCACTCACCTGGTACATTTGAGGTGCTGGGTTTGATCCTCAGCACCATATAAAGATAGTAAAATAAAGGCATGTGTCCAACTACAACTAAAAATTTTTTTTAAATATACGTCTTTGAGTTTTGAACAGGTATCAAATCTCAGCACTTAAGGGGGTTGTTATATTCTCTATAGAACTAGGTCGGATACCTCGTTTGTTCTTCATTACATCAGCCTTGTGTAGAGTCCAGCCGTCATTTTGTGTGGGCTGGTAATCTGGAGTGGTCTCTCCTGGTGGTGTCGCCCAGCTTTCTCCTGTCCTGCTTCACCTCTTAAGTAACCCAGGGACCAGGACAAGCAGGAATGGCAGGGGCAAAAGCCACGCACGGCCTCTGTGATCGCTGGCCTGAGTGAGCCATGAGAGAAAGCCTAATCCCTCTACTGCTTCTTTCTAGGACTGTGAGGAATGTATCCAGCTGGAGCCAACTTTCAGTAAGTGCTTTTCTCCCTCTTCTCTCCCCGGGTTTGATCAAAAGACTGAGGAGAAAGAAAGGGCAAGGGCTTGGGGCCCGTAGAATTTTGCATCATGTGAGGGGAGTCTGTGTGGGGGAGGCCTGGTGCCTTGGAGGCCATTGGAGGTCGCGCCTCACCTCTTGTTTGTCTGAAGTCAAGGGTTACACACGGAAAGCAGCTGCCCTGGAAGCCATGAAGGACTACACAAAAGCCATGGATGTGTACCAGAAGGCACTGGAACTGGACTCCAGCTGTAAGGTGGGCTGCCGCTGGCCATTGGGTCTTTTCTGTTTGCTCACTGGCTCTGGCCTCAGGTTCTCCTTCCCTGTCCCTCCTCAGTGATCTCTGGTGTCTTGGACCTGTCATAGCAGGTAGCCAGGTAATGGCGATGCCCTCCCCTTTGTCTTCTGGAATACAGGAGGCAGCAGATGGTCATCAGCGCTGTATGGTAGCTCAGTACAATCGGCACGACAGCCCCGAGGATGTGAAGCGACGGGCCATGGCCGACCCTGAGGTACAGCAGATAATGAGTGACCCAGCCATGCGGCTCATCCTGGAACAGATGCAGAAGGACCCCCAGGCACTCAGCGAGTAAGCCAAACTGCGGAAATGGCTGGCCCTGCAGGATGTGCATGGGCACGGCGTGGTCTGTGTAGGAGGAATTGTGGAAATCGTCCTCAGAATTACTGGAGAGGTTGGCAGAGGGTGGCAAGGTAAAGGAGGGGCCTCGTCTGCCCGTCGTCCTGATGGCTCAAGCAGTCGATTGGAAAGATCAGTTAACCTGGAGAAAGGTCTTGGCTTAGAGCCGTCCAGATGCACAGTGGGCCCTCTCCTGGCTGGCGGTGCCATCTCAGGGCTGTGAATTAGAGCTTGCTCTGAGAGTGAGGAAGCCTTTTCAGGGTCAAGAATCACTTCAAAGCCACTTTCTTTTTCCTCTTTAGACACTTAAAGAATCCCGTAATAGCGCAGAAGATCCAGAAGCTCATGGATGTGGGTCTGATTGCAATTCGGTGATGACTTGCTCATCTCTTCCCTTCACCCTTGTGGAAAGACGAGCTGGGATGGCAGCAAGCAGCATGGTGCAGGGGGAGAGGGAGGAAGACAGCCCATCTTTATATTTATACCTGCCTACGTGGAAGACACAGACTCATACAGCCGCTGCCTTGGGCCCTCTGAGCACTCGCATGGTCTCTCACTGCTGTCCTTGGGTTCCGTGTCTCCTTCCCCTGCCCCCTCAGTCGCTGTCTCGGCTGCTCCCCATAGTTAGTTATTTTTTATTTGGGGCAGTGGGCATATGTGGGGAGGGGAGGGTGTTCTTCCCAACTTGGGGCCCCAGCTGTCTTCACATTGTTAACTCCACGCCTTCTTCAATAAAACAAGCCAATCAGGTGTGGTGACATGTTGCTGTGGCCTTGAATGTCGTCCCCCCCCCCCAAAAAAAAAAAAAAAAAAAGGACTTTCTCGACTTTCTCTCATGGGTGACCCTGGACTGGTGGAGGTTTTCAGTGACCAGGCTGGAAACCTGAGCCTGGCCTTTTCTGATGGACCAGCTTTGGCTGGGTGTGAGCTCCACTCAGTTCCACAAGGTGGCCGCTAGGTGGTGCTGTTGCTCAACAACTGAAGGTGGCCTGGTGACTCCTGCCCGACTAAAGTGGCACTAGGTTTAGGTCACCTTTGGAATGATCCCTGTGCTGTGAATTCTCCATTCTTATCTCACAATCAAAAACCAACAGTTCTAGAGAACTGTCCAACCTAGAACCACATGGACCATGAGATGCTCTGACCCGTAGAGAGCAGCTACTGGTCAGCTGGTCACAGTTTTCAAGAGCTTGCTCCTGGCATCCGGGAGCTTACTACTAAGCTATACTTCATGTTTGCAGCAAACTCCTAAAGCCCTCTTCCTGGCTGAGGAGGCCTCTGGCCGCCGTATACTTCCTCATTTGCTCCAAGAGCAGCTTCCTGGGCTAGCAAGACGCTGAGGCCAGCAGAAGGCTGTACTTCCTGCTCGCCTGGGTTTGCATGAGCTGCTCTTCCCCTGGGAATCCCCAGCTGTGCCTCTGAGGGAGGCCACACTGCCTCCCTCCTCAAGCTTAGGTCCTTGTGCCAGAGGAGTGGGCAGATATTAGGCCACAGATTCTCGGAGGTGACACCTGAGGAGTAATTGTCTGGTTTTCTTGGGAAGCACACTGCAAGTGGCCATATCACACAAAGCTGAGATGATGGCCAAGGGAGGTTGTAAGAGGTCAGAAGAAAATTTTCAGTACTGGAGGTAGAACACAGGGTTTCATCCTCCACTACGCTGCTGCCCTAGCTTTTTTTTTAAGATTGTACTTGTAGATGGAGAGCATGCCTTTATTTTTATGTGGTGGTAAGGATCAAAGCCAGTGCCTCACATGCTAGGCAAGTGCTCTGCCACAGAGCTACAGCAACCCCACCCCCTTTGAGCCAGTCTTGCTTAATTGCCCAGGCTGGCCTCTAAGTTGAGATCTTCCTGCCTCAGCCTTCTGAGTCTTGATTACAGGCATGTACCACCATGCTTGGCTCAGAACAATTGCAGTTTACTGTTCACCTGGGCACTTCTGAGGTTGACAGTTTGGGGAATAGAGGTTGTTCAGAAGTAGAAAACAGCACCACACTTTCCTTCAGAGGTCTTAGCTGATCAGGCTGCTCAGGCCGAGCAGACTGACCTGCTGAATTTCTAAAGGCTCTGGGTCCAAGCCTTTCGCCTCCAAGGCTCTCCCATTGGCAACCCAGGGATGTGGCTTGGAGGGTCAAACCTCATGCCAGCTGGAGAGGAGCTGAGCTTCACGTAGAGGAGGCCAGCCCTCAGCACCACACCCATCAGGGGCTCCTCCAGTCTAAACCAAGTTTCCCTCCAAACGAAGGGGGACTGTCTGTGGCATAGGGTCCACGGGCCTTCCCCTTGCTTCCTGTGCGCACTGGGGACAAAGATGGGCCTCACTGGAGCCCTCTGTGCTGCCAGTGTGCTTCCTGCACCCAGGGCCAGCCCGCCCTGGGGAGGGGCCAGGCCCGCCCTGCTGTGATAGGCGACAAAGGCTGCCCTCTGAAGGAAGCTCCCAAGACCCAGAGAAGGAGCCCTCCAGGTCGAGGTGTGCATCCGAGGCCAGGGGTGGCCAGCGCTCCGCCTGCCCCTGCAGCCCAGCCTTCCTCAGGCCAGGTAAGTTCTGGATGCCTGTCCCCGCCACCCTCCTACAGCCCCACCAGCCCGCTCCACCCACGCTGCAGCCGCCTGGGTTTGGGCCTGAGCTGTGGGGAGGAGAGCCGTCCTGGGGGCCCAGCCCTGGCATCAAGTAGGATGGCCTTGGGTGAGACCCTCCCTACCAGACCTCAGTCTACCCATCTGTAAGCTGGGAATGGGCTGGACAGTATGGTCTCCAGGAGTCCCTTCCATTCAAGCCCCTGTGACAGTTTCTGAAGTCGGCTGGATCATGGTGGGGCTCCGCATCCTGCTGCTGCCAGGGCACGCTGTTCTGTGGGCTTGCTCCTCGCCTGTCACCCACCCAGGACACCACAGGTTCTCTGCTTAGACACAGGCTGAGCGCCGCTGGCCTTGCCTCTCTCACCCTCTGCAGAAGCAGCGGCAGCCATGGCGGGGATGAAGACAGCCACCGGGGACTACATTGACTCCTCCTGGGAGCTGCGGGTATTTGTGGGTGAGGAGGATCCTGAGGCTGAGTCTGTCACCCTCCGGGTCACAGGAGAGTCACACATCGGAGGGGTGCTCCTGAAGATTGTGGAGGAGATCAGTGAGTGCCACACAGCCCCTCCTGCCGACTCAGCACATGGGTGACAGCAAGGGTGTCTCTGGGCACTTCCGGGCTGTCCCTGCTGCGCAGCTCCCGATAACCATGTCACGGTGACTCAGGCACCAGCTTAATCGTTTGGTTCCAAAAAAGACATTTCACCAACTTCCCCTCTCCCCCATCCTGGCTCCTTTCCTCCCACTCCAGCTGGCTCTGCCGAGTGCCCGGAGTCCCCCACTCATCCACTCTTAAGGGCGGACGGCAGGCCTTGCCTGGGCCCAGGACAAAGTCACAGTCTGAGGTCTGAGGGAAGGCCAGGGCTCCTGGTGCCCAGGGGACCTGCCCATACACTTCCCACCCCCAGCAGAGCCCTTAGCAGGCTGGTGACAGACCCAGCCTGGGTGGCTGCATGGGAAGGCCCTGCCCCCACAGGAAGTTACGGCAGCTTGTGGTTTCAGTCTGGAGAGATGCAGGGCCGTGACATGGGGGCTTCTCCCTGTCCTTCCCTGCCAGGGTCGGGGGCTACCCTTTCCTGGGAGGACAGCAGGACACTCTGATAGTCAGACCGGAAGTCAGGCCAACAAGAGTCCAGCCAGGACGAGGCGCCTGGGGCGGAGCAGGGACGCGGAGGCTCCCTCAGACCTGGCCTACGGGCAGCCCTGGAGGGGTTGGAGCACATCGGAGGGGTGCTCCTGAAGATTGTGCACAGGAGAGGCCCCCGGATTGCCTGGCCCCTGGGCTGAGGCAGGGGGCAAAGCTTCCAGGGGCCCCAGAGAGCCTGAGAGCAGAAGTGGGGACTGAGGTCCCCTGGGAGACTGGGTGTCAGACGGAGGCTGAGGAAGGCCAGCCAGGACAGAGGGGGTGAGGGCCAGTTTGTGGAAACAGCAGGAGGCCCAACAGATCTGCTATTGCTTGGCAGCCCCAGGCAAGTCCTATAGCTCTTGTCCCAGCACTGGGGACACTGTCCCACCCACCCCACTCCCAGTCACCCCTAAGTGTGATGCACAGGAGAGCCACCTCCAGCCCAGCGGGAGACTTCCCAGGGAAAGCCACTTCAGACAAGTCCTGAGAGGTGGCCACAGTGGGGAGAAGCTGGACAATGAATCAGGTGCTCTGAATCAGGGCCTGCGGGCTGGTGAGGACTCCTGGAGCATGACATGACCTGACACCAGGCGGGTGGCCCCTCAGTGGTAGTCCCAGAGTCCCCGAGGCTCCTCAAGGAGCCTGGGCCCCACCCTGGAGGTGAAGGGCAGCCACCCAGCGTTTTCTGTGGGAGACCGCACGCTAAGGAGGACCTTGCACAGAGCCCTTTGGCAGCTGGTGGGGCAGGGAGACTCCAGGGGGCCACTAAGTTGCCCCAGCAGGAGGTGACGAGGCCTGGGAGGCATGGTAGATGGCGAGAAGGTAGGTTGGGAGCTGAGGCTGACATCAGCGGCTAAAGGTAAAAAGCATGATGCTTGGGCCTCTGGAAGAGTCTCGTCACCAAGGACCCGGATTGGCACAGAGGAGCTGGTGAGGAGGAGCATCTCAGTCCAGAGCAAGGTTAAGCCCTCTACCTCAAAACCTGGGACTAGGAGCCATTTATAGCCCCAGTGTTGGGCACGTGGCCAGGTAAATAGAGGTGTCTAAAATGAAGGAAGCCACTGGACATGTCCCTTTGCTGGTGGCACGTGAGTTTCTGGCCTGGGGTTAAGGACAGGGTCTGGAGGGTGGCATCCATGCCACTGGAACTCCCAGCCATGGAACAGGAGAGGCCTCAGGAAGAGGGCCTGGCTGAGGAGGGAGGGGGTCCCCGGCTCTGGGGGAAGGACGGGGTGGGGTCAGGCGAGCACAGGAGGAGAAGGAGATGGTGTCACAGAGTGAGGACATGGACGGGAGGGCCAAGGCTTGACCAGGTGGACAGAGAAGCTTCTCCTGGGTTGGCAACACTGGGGGAGCAGAAGGTGGGAAGTAGGTGTGAGTGGAAGGTGGGGACAGGTGGCCATAGGAGGAGGACCTGGGAGAATCTGAGAGGGGCTTTGCAAGCTTGAGGGGACCGAGCACCCTGAGCAGCTTTTCGTCACACTTTGTTTCTGTGCTGGTCTCTCAGTGGTTCTCGCTCTTGCAGGATGGACAGAGTCCTGTGGCATCCATTTCTATGTCCCCAGTTCCTGGCTGAACGATGAGTGACGTAGTCATAGTTCACTTCTGTATGGTCACGTGCCTGCATAAGTATGTCACAGACACTCTGCTCCCACCGTGGAGTGGCACTGGTCCTGGTTCATGAGTCAGGGCGACTATTCCATCTTACAAACAGAAAACCTGAGGTCTAGAGAGGTTAAGTGCCTCACCCAAGGTCACGCAGCTAGTAACCAGGACATGTGTACAGAGTGCCTGCTGCTCCATGCCAGGCAAATCCCAGCCCCCAAGGACATATAGACATGGTCTCTGCCTCTCCATCTCCTGGAATGAAAGCGAGAGGCCATTAGAGAAGCAATTCCACCAGGCACAGTGTGCACGCCTGTGATCCCAGCGACTCAGGAGGCTGAGGCAGAAGGATTGAAAGTTCAAGGCCAGCCTCAGCAGTTTAGCAAGACTCTAAGCAACTCATTGAGATCTTGCCTCTAAATGAAATATAAAAAGGGGCTGGGGATGTGGCTCAGTGGTTAGGCACCTCTGGATTCAATTCCTGGGTCAAAAACAAACAAACAAAAAACTAGGCAATTAAGCCAGGAATGACTGGAGCCCACCTCTGGGGAGCATGAGGTTGGGCCACGACGATTGGGGCAACCTGACTTGGGGCTGAGGGACTTCCCTGGGAAGTGATATAATGACAGACCCCCAAAAGGACCAGCAGGGGTCAGCTAGCACACAGCCATACAGGTGTCACCTTGCAGATAGACCCCAGGCCTCTAGATCCTGGGTTGTGCACAGTGTTAGGGACAGAAGCCAGAAGGCTGGGACGGACCCTCTAAGACCCCTGTGCACCCCCACGGCCGCCACAGATCGCAAGCAGGACTGGTCGGACCACGCCATCTGGTGGGAGCAGAAGAGACGATGGCTGCTGCAGACCCACTGGACGCTGGACAAGTACGGGATCTTGGCCGACGCCCGCCTCTTCTTCGGACCACAGCATCGGCCAGTCATCCTGCGGCTGCCCAACCGGCGGGCGCTGCGCCTGCACGCCAGCTTCTCGAAGCCTCTCTTCCAGACGGTGGCTGCCATCTGCCGCCTCCTCAGTGAGTGGCGCAGGCTGGTCGCTGGGCCTTTCTGCAAAGACTCCACAAGAGGCAGTGTCCCTCCCTCCCCAGGCTAGCCGCCGTCGTCACCTGTCCTTGCTGCCCCGTTCCCACCCTCTCCACAGGCCCCCCAGTGTCCAGGAGTGGGGTGGGGCCCACAGGCAGGGCTGGTTGCTGAGGTCCAGGTCCCCACAGGCATCCGGCACCCTGAGGAGCTGTCTCTGCTGCGGGCTCCGGAGAAGAAGGAGAAGAAGAAGAAGGAGAAGGGGCTGGAGGAAGAGGTGTTCGACTTGACCAAGGTCGTCCTGGCTGGGGGTGAGCAAGGGCCGGGGACGGGCTGGGGCCGGGTGGCCCATGAGGCCCGCACCAGGGACAGGCCTGGCTGAGCCCAGCTGCCCCCAGGTGTGGCGCCAGCGCTGTTCCGGGGCATGCCCGCGCACTTCTCCGACAGCGAGCAGACCGAGGCCTGCTACCGCATGCTGAGCCGGCCGCAGCCGCCCCCTGACCCGCTGCTGCTCCAGCGCCTGCCCAGGCCCAGCTCCCTGTCGGACAAGACGCAGCTCCACGGCAGGTGAGCCCTGCCGCCCCACGGCCACCGGCCTGGTGGCCAGCCCCACTTGCCCCTGTTCCCCGGCCTCTGCCCCCTGAGCTTGCCCTGCGCCCAGCCCCTGCCCTGCGGCAGCCCTGACCCGGCCTCTGCGTGCCAGGTGGCTGGACTCCTCGCGGTGCCTCATGCAGCAGGGCATCTCGGCCGGGGACACGCTCTGGCTGCGCTTCAAGTACTACAGCTTCTTCGACCTGGATCCCAAGGTGGGCTGGGGACAGGAAGGAACAAGGGCTGGGCCTATTAGATGGGGGACCTCAGCTCAGGGTTCGGGGCTCTGGGATGTTAGTGACCTGGAGGGGCCACTCCATCTGCCCATTGGCCCGTCTTGGCTGGACCTCGGGCTGGGCCTAGCAGCTGGACACAAGGAAGTCTCAGTGCCAGCTTCTCGAGGAGCCATGGGAGCTCAGGACCCAAGACCAGTGCAGGCAGTGCTGGGCTCCCCTGGGAGAGGCCCTGGCCTCTGGAGTGGGGGGAGTGTTGCAGTCCCCCCAAGATTGCTGTCCACATCTTTCTCTTCCTCCTGACCCCATCAGCAACCCATGTACCCTGTGCGTCTGTCTCCACGGTGACCCTGGCCCCCAGGCTATTCTTCTGACCTGTGACCCGCTTCTCTGCCGCTCTTCCTGGCTCGACTTGTAAACCTACTTGTCTACAACTCTTCAATTCCTAGCACTACCAGAAAAAGGGAGGAAGTGCAAACAATCAGAGACCTTGAGATCTTGGTGCCTGGATACCCTCTAACCAGCTTCCCCCACTGTAACACCATAACCAGAATTTCTTTTTGGCATTCCTCTGCCTTAGGCTCTCACGTGGCTGGGATTGTAGGCGTGCGTCACGCACCAGCTTTGGGGGTATTTTCTGTTGGTCTATCTTCCATTTGCTAATCTTGTCTTTGGCCATGTGTCATCTGCCATTAATCTCACGCCTAGGAGTTGAATTTTGACTTTTTTACAATGTCTCTGACTCTCCTCAGTGCTACCCTTTCTCCAGTCCTCTTGAACACACAGGTTGTGTTGGCAACGACTTCGTCCGTGTTTGGTTTGCTGACTCTGGCATCTGTGTCGCACCAGGGTCTATTTGTATTGACATTTTATCTCCTTGTTTGAGTTGCGTTTTTCTGTTGGGAATCAAAACCAGGGCCTCCTTCATGCTAGGAAGTGCTCTACCACTGAGTTATATTCCCCAGTCTTTTCTTTCCTATTTTTTATTTTGAGGCAGGATCTTGCTAAATTGCTGAGGTTGGCCTCAAACTTGCAATCCTCCTGCCTCAGCCTCCTGAGTAGCCAGGATAAGATGACCATAGGTGGCTTATGCCTGATAATGTTTTATTTGGTGCCAAACATTGAAAATATCATGCTGAGCCTAGTGGTGTGCACCTGTAGTCCCAGCAACTTGGGAGGCTGAGGCAGGAGGGTGACAAGTTTGAGGACAGCCTGAGCAATGTAACAAGACCATGTCTCAAAAAACAAAAAGGACTGGGAGTGTGGCTCAGTGGCAGAGCCCTTGCCTGGGCCCTAGGTTCAATTTCCAGGAGGGAGGGACGGAGAGAGGGGAAAGAAAGAAAAAAAAGGAAGGAAGGAAGAAGAAAAGTTGAAAGCTTATGTTCTTGGGCTGCTTTCCTTTGGTAGTCCTTTGAATATTTTAAAATCTTTGTTGGAGGTCTGGGTGGATAGCTCAGTGATAGAGCCTAGCCTAGCATTCGTGAGATCCTGGGCTAGACCCCAGCATGCCAATCAAAATGTGTTTGGGGATGAGGTTAAGATGCTTGGAAACCAGTGCCTGCCAAGACTTGTGTTTAGCCTTAATTAGGTAGGACCAGAGCCCCCTCTAATCTAGAGCAAATTTACCTGGCAGCTCAGGGGACTCCGCCTGGGCACTTGAGCTGGTGCATCATGCACTGTGAGGTTCTCTGCTCAAGCTGCAGGGTGTGCACCCGTGCTGCTATGTGGGCTCAGGCGGCAGTGACATTCCACCATCCTTCCCGCTGATCTCCCTTGGCCTGAGGAAGGGTCCTTGCACCTTGACTTGTACCCAGCTACACTGAAGAGGACCTTTCCTGACCTCAGGGCGTTCTCTCTGCGAGCTGCCTCCCCTCCGCGCCTCTGTGTGAGCATTCCAGCCTTCCAGGGACCCCGGTTTTCCACTACCTCCCTGCCGGCTGGAGAACATGCCGGGCTCCATGTGGGTCCCTCTCTCCACACGGCTGCAGCTGGGCTGCAGCTGGGGGACTCCCTAGGTGTGCTGGGACAATCTGTCAGATCACCTCATCTGCTTCTGTCCTCGCGGGGATGGCCGTCCTGGGCCATCTGCTGTCCAATGTCTAAAAAGCCACTTGGTGTTCATTGTTCTTTTTGGTTTTTACATTAAAATTTATTTTTAGTCAAACTTCTATAGGATGGCTTAGAGAGTTAAGTAGGGGCTGGGGCTGGGGCTCGGTGGCAGAGTGCTCGGCTAGCATGCATGAGGCACTGGGTTCGATCCTCAGCACCACAGAAATATAAAATAAGGATATTGTGTCCACCTAAAACTAAAAAATTCATAGAAAAAAAAAGAATTAAGTAGACCTAGCAAGTTTGTAATAACAACAACAAAGCAACTCCCTGTCCTATTTATCCTAGATTTCTGGTCTCTAGGGACAAGGATTGGATTTTAACTCTGTAGCTTTTTATTCTAGTGTTCACTTTTTTTTTTTTTTTTTTTGTACCAGGGATTGAACCCAGAGGTGCTTAACCACTGAGTCACATCCCCAGCCCTGTTTGGTTTTTATTTTGAGACAGGGTCTCACTGAGTTGGTTAGGGCCTTGGATAAGTTGCTGAGGGTGGCTTTGAACTCGAGATCTTCCTGCCTCAGCCTCCCAAGCCACTGGGAGCACAGTTGTGCGCCACCATGCCCGGCTCCTAGTATTCACTTCTTTATGACCTCCTATTTATTTAATAATTTATTTTCTATTAATTTATTAATTTCTTTTCTTTTCTTTATTTTATTAATTTTTGAGACAGGGTCTCTAAGTTTCCCAGGCTGGCTGGCCTTGAACTTGCTACTTTGCTTCAGCCTCCCAAGTAGCTGGAACCACAGGCATGTGCGACGGCACCCAGATTCCTATGTCTTGATTTTGCAAATCCACATGCGATCTGTTGACTTGTCACAGGTGAAGACTTAGCTGTCTTCCACCTTCTCCTGCTCCGACATGACACGCGCATTCCCTCGTTTCTTTCTAATGAAGTGGTGCTTATAGTCTTTGTTTAAAACAACATGGCTGGGGCTGTAATAGCAGCACATGTAAACAGTGAATAGCTGTTTGAGATCATGGGATAGCTGTGCTCATATTTCCTTTCACAGTCAATTGTTTTGGAGTTCATTGTCGTGCTCTCTTTAACCCGAGTGTATGTGTGTGTGTGCATTTTTGGGGGGTTGCTGGGTATTGACTCCAACCCCAGGGCTTTGTGCAGGCCAAGTACATGCTGTACTGCTCACATTCTAAATGGCCTTCTTCCCCCCACACTGGGGATTGAACCCCAGGGCAATGCTGGTGCTCTACCACTGAGCTACACCCCCAGCCTTTTTATTTTTTTGTTTCGAGGCAGGCTACTGAGGCTGGCCTCAGACTTTTAATCCTTCTGCCTCAGCCTTCCAAGTTATTGGGATTACTTGACAAGTGCCACAGTGTCCAGCTAATGGTTTCTTTTCTTTCTTTTTTTTTTTTTTTAACTTTATTTATTTATTTATTTATTTTTATGTGGTGCTGAGGCTCGAACTCAGCGCCTCACACGTGCTGGGCAAGCGCTCTACCACTGAGCCAGAACCCCAGCCCCTACTGGTTTCTTTTGATAAATAACGGTTCTTAGCTTTTTTTTTTTTTTTTTTTAATTAGTCATTGATCTGAGGAGTGCTTTACCACTGAGCTACACCCCCAGTCCTTTTTATTTTTTATTTTGATACAGGGTCTTGTTAAGTTACTGAGGCTGGCCTTGACCTGGGGATCCTCTTGCCTCAGCCTTCTAAATTGCTGGGATTACAGATGTGCACCACCATGCCTGGTTCTTATTTTGTTTTTAAAACAGGGTCTCACTGTGTTGCCCAGGCTGGTCTCAGACTCCTGGGCTCAAGTGATTCTCCTGCCTCAGCTTCCCAAGCACTGGGACTACAGGTGGGTGCACCACACTCTTATCTTTCATATTTAGATCTGTAATCTACCTGGAATTGATATTTAGATGTGGTGTGAGATAAAGGTCCAAATACTTTTTTTTTTTTAACACATGAGCATCACTTGGCCTAGTGCCACTTAATGACAAGAGTGTCATCTCCTTAGTGAACTGCAGGGCCACCCTTGCCCTAAGTTAGGTGAACATGCATGTTCAAGTCTAACTTTTATCAGTTCCATTGGTCAATTTGTTTCTCTTTACCAATGCAGCACAATTTTAATCACTGTAATTTTATATTCCTGGTTTTGTTTTATGAGTGTATGTGGTATTTATCTGTATAAGGATTTTCATAAGTATTTAAGTTTTCTTTTGCTCCCTACCTGGTCTTTATTTCCTCCCAGCCTTCCCCCCACCCCACCCCCGTTCTTCTTGGTGTCTGTTTTCAGGCCAGTTGCTTTCCTTAAAGGTGAGCAACATAAGCCAGGCACGGTGGCACATGCCTGTAATCCCAGTGACTTGGGAGGCTGAGGCAGGAGGATCAGAAAGTTCAAAGCCAGCCTTAGCAACTTAGCAAGGCCCTAAGCAACTTAGTGAGAATCTGTCTCAAAATAAACAAAAAGGGCTGGAGATATGGCTCAGAGGTTAAGGACCCCTGCATTCAATCCCCTATACAAAAAAAAAAAAAAAAAAAGCCAGTTGGGAGCCCTGCATCTGTGTGTAGTAGCATGTGTTGAGTACCAGTGTCTTTTTGGTGGCTTCCTGGGATGATGGAGCGGGGCTGCTGCTCTGAAGTTTTCCCCTTTGTTTCCTCTTTTGGTTGGGGATGGAAAGTTCACGGCTGTCTTGGGTGGTGAGTGGGGAAGGGTAGGCCAACTTCCTCCCAACTCATCACCCTGCAGGGCCTCTGTGTGCTATCCCCTGGCTGCAGGGAGCTGGGTGGGACCTGCTCCCTGGAGCTCCTCACCCCAGTCCCTCTTGGCCTTTCCCCCAGAGGATCCGAGTGGGAGCCTGTCCTTGGCCCTGCTGGGTGGCGCCATGTCTTAGCAAAGATCTGGGCACTTTCTGCCATTTCTTGCTATTCTCTAGTGGCCTCACTGAAGAGCAGGAGAGGAGAAAGGGTGTGAAGGCCCAGGGTCTCCCCTGCGCCCCAGTCCCCCTTCCAGATTTCGTTGACATTTCCCACCTGCTCCTGTCCCCTCTCTTGTCCTTTTGGGTGTGCCTTTCTTGGCGTCAGTTTTGAGAGAGCATCAGAAGGCACCTCTGTGGGTAACTGGGACCTGTTTACGCCTTGGCCTCCCGCTTCCCTCCCAAGGGCGTCCTCTTCCGTCACCGTCACCCTTCTCTCCAGTGGCCCAGGGTCACCCTCATCAGGTCCCCTCCCAGGGAAGCCTTTCCCTTCTCTCCTCACCATGGGAGTCAGTGGCCCTGAGCTGGGTGGGGGCTGCTGGAGGCAGCCGTCTCCCACCACTTTCCCTGCTCCTGGACCGGCCTCCTCCCCTCCCTGCCTCAGCTGTGCACTGGCACAGGGCGAGCCTTGCTGCGGCAGAGACCTGTGGCACTGCCTGGGCAGCACCAGCATGGCGGGCTGGCAGGGTGGGTTTGCAGTCAGCTACCCATGTCAGGCACAGTGGGGAGGGCAGGGCCACAGGCCTTTGGGACAGTGGGCGTCTGACTCGCCCAGCCTCCCCTCCTCCCCTGTGCAGGCCGACCCGGTGCGGCTGACCCAGCTGTACGAGCAGGCTCGCTGGGACCTGCTGCTGGAGGAGATCGACTGCACCGAGGAAGAGATGATGGTGTTTGCAGCCCTGCAGGTGCCTGGGAACCTCAGGGTGGGCAGGGTGCAGGCCAGTCCCCAGGCAGGAAAGGCCTCCCAGTATGGGGCCCACCTACCAGGAAGCCCAGGCCGGGCACTGCTGGCAGCTGGACTCAGGTCCCCCTCACCTGTGCCCCCAGTACCACATCAACAAGCTGTCCCAGAGTGGGGAGGTGGGCGAACTGCCCAGTGCAGACCAGGGGCTGGATGACCTGGACGCAGCCCTGAGCAACCTGGAGGTGAAGCTGGAGGGCTCGGCGCCCACGGACGTGCTGGTAAGGAGGGGCTGGGGCTTGGGCCAGGGTCAGGGACAAGGGCTGGGAGCCGGGGATCCCCTCTGACTCCTGACCTCCCCAGGACAGCCTCACCACAATCCCAGAACTCAAGGATTATCTCCGAATCTTCCGGTAAGTCAGGAGCCACATGGAGAGGGAGCTGGGAGGGAGGCCGCCCTCACAAACCGCCCACACACCCTCAGGCCCCGGAAGCTGACCCTGAAGGGCTACCGCCAGCACTGGGTGGTGTTCAAGGAGACCACGCTGTCCTACTACAAGAGCCAGGATGAGGCCCCGGGGGACCCCATTCAGCAGCTCAACCTCAAAGGTGAGGGGGCTGGTGCAGGGGCGGGAGGGGCCACCCACAGGCTGAGCCTCAGTCCCTCCTGGACACCAGCGAAGGTGCCCTCTGCCCTGTGGTGGCCGTGGAGGGCAACCTTTCCACACAGGGACCTCTCGGGCAGGCCTCCGGTCCCAGATGTCCCAGCCTACCCTTTCTTCTCCCTGCAGGCTGTGAGGTGGTCCCCGATGTCAATGTCTCAGGTCAGAAGTTCTGTATCAAACTCCTAGTGCCCTCCCCTGAGGGCATGAGTGAGATCTACCTACGGTGCCAGGATGTGAGTGGGGCTGAAGCTGGAGGGGGCTGGGACCAGGGACCGGGCAGGGGCTTTGGCTGGCACTGAAGTGGCATTCAGGACAGGTAGATGTCCAGAGCTTCACTGGCCCCTATCGTCCCCCGTCCTCCTCGTTCCAGGAGCAGCAGTACGCCCACTGGATGGCCGGCTGCCGACTGGCCTCCAAGGGCCGCACCATGGCGGACAGCAGCTACGCCAGCGAGGTGCAGGCCATCCTGGCCTTCCTCAGCCTGCAGCGGGCAGGCGGCGGGAGCTCGGGCAACCAGCCCCAGGGGCCTGACGCCTCTGCCGAGGGCCTCAACCCCTACGGACTTGTTGCTCCCCGCTTCCAGCGAAAGTTCAAGGCCAAGCAGGTGCTGGGAGAAGGAGGGTGGGAGTGAAGTTCACCTGGCCACCGGGAGGCCTCCTCAAGAAAGACACACACACACTGCTCCTCTCCTGCTGTGTCCCCAGGAGCTCTTTGGGAAGGGTTACAGTCCCACTGTCAGTGTCCTCCTCCAGGCTTGTTCAGCCCATATGTGCTGAGTGGTGAGACACTGCACTTGGTGGCCCTACAATAGACACTGTCCCTTCTCAGGCTCAGCATTCGGTCTCCCTGACAGGCAGGTAGGGGTCTCCGGGACTTTAGAGCAGGGAAACCCTTCCTGGTCCCTCACCAGTATGACCCCACAGCTCACCCCGAGGATCCTGGAGGCCCACCAGAACGTGGCCCAGCTCTCGCTGACCGAGGCCCTGCTGCGCTTCATCCAGGCCTGGCAGTCCCTGCCTGATTTTGGCATCTCCTACGTGTTGGTTAGGTAGGCTCTGTCACCTCTGCCCTCACCTGCTGTCTGCTGCTGCGTGTGCTAGCCTAAGTGGGTCCCAGTCACCTTCCCCTGCTCTGTGGGTAGACCTGATTGGAGGGATTGCGTCCCCTCCCCCACTGTGTACACTGGCAAATACAAGGGACAGAGCTCAGGCCAAGAGAGCCGGACCCAGTGTCTGCCCCAGCTCTGCCACAGCCCCGTCCCCCGCTGGGCCTTGGTCAGCTGTCCTGCAGGACAAGGCTGACACTGGGTGTGTCCCAGGAACTTGGCCCCTTGATTCTTCATTTCCCAAACGTGCAAAGATATAAGCGAGACAATGAATGATGGTGACAGTGACACCGACAAAAATAAGATTTAAAGGCATCGGCTACTTGCCTGGTGCTCCAAGTGCTGTTTCTGTGACTCTGCCCCCCACTTGCCCTGTGAGGAGCTGGAGGCACAGACCCAAATGACTCTCAGGTGGCCCAGCTGGCGGGCCAGAGCTGGGATGTAAACTCGGCGGTCTTCCTCTGGTGTGCTGTCTGGGTGGGCTCTGGGCTGTGCAGGGGGGAGTCCTTGCTCACACCCTCCCCCCACCGGGTCAGGTTCAAGGGTAGCAGGAGAGATGAGATCCTGGGCATTGCCAACAACCGACTGATCCGAATTGACCTGGCCGTGGGCGATGTGGTCAAGACCTGGCGCTTCAGCAACATGCGCCAGTGGAATGTCAACTGGGACATCCAGCAGGTAGGCTCAGAGTGAGCGTAGGGACAGGGGACAAGCACTGCACCAAACCTGATCGGGACAGAGCAGGGGCTGTCTCCATTATCCCACCTACCCACTGACCCCTCTGACCACCTGCCCCACAGGTGGCCATCGAGTTTGACGAGCACATCAACGTGGCCTTCAGCTGTGTGTCCGCCAGCTGCCGCATTGTGCATGAGTACATTGGGGGCTACATTTTCCTGTCAACTCGTGAGCGGGCGCGTGGGGAGGAGCTGGACGAGGACCTCTTCCTGCAGCTCACGGGGGGCCATGAGGCCCTCTAAGGACAGCCTGACTGCCCCTGCTCTTCTCACCACCTGCCACAGCCACTCCCAGGCCACACCCACAGGGACTCGTCCCACACTCTCTCCAGGCACACACCAAGCTGGGTATGTTCACCTGCTGTCACAGTAGACCAGAGCCCTGGCTGGGCCCTCACCCAGGCAAGGGATGGTGGGCCCGACCCATAGAACCTTCCCTTGTCCAAGTGGCCTAGGCCAACAACCTTGACCTATCTGAGTCCCTGAGCACACGAGGAAGACCAGATATAGCTAAAAGACACAGAATCTTGGTTTCAAACTAGAGTTTCTTGATACTTTTTTAGATTTTTTAAAATAAATAAATATTTTATTGTTGGATCATCCTCCTTCCTCTCAGGCTGTGCTTGGGGCCACTCTGCTACTTTGTCCCTTTATCACCAGCCAAGGAGAGAGGCTTTCCTGCAATAGAGAGCAAGCAGCGATGCTTAGAGAAAGGGGAGATCGAAGTCAGTCTGGGTTCGGGGGCTGGGAAAGGGGTACAGGCAAAGGGCACAGCTCCAGTATATTGGTGGAGGGGCCAGTTCTCACGGGTAGGGCGCAGCTGCAGGGCCTCCTTGAAGTACTTGGGAAGCAGGAAGCCATCAGCATTCCCTGGAGTCAAGATCACCCCGTTAGCAGAGCGGAAGAAGGAGATTCCATCTGGTGGCAGAACTAGAGATGTGACCCATGTTTTACCCCTCAAAGAAAGGCCTAGGGTAGTCCGTGCTGCTTCTAGACTCACCTGACAGGGCCAGGGGTCCATTGATGAACACAGCCACTTCACAATTTGGGCGCATGCCTATAGGGACAATTGGGGCTGGGACAACAAATCTGGACAGACTGATGTCCTACAATGAGGGGTGGGAAGGGGTGCTGTTCCATGCAAGGGAGAGGGCAGCCTTGGACAAGGGAAGCTGTGAACCTTGAAGGGGACCTGGAAGGACAGAGTGGGTAGGAACAGGTAGGTGGAGGGGGGCACTGACCACTGATGACGCCAGAGTCTCCAGGCAGTCCTGGAGCCAAGTGGATGTGTGTCCTTCCCTGGCATGACAGGCCCTTGAGAAGGATGGATGGCCAGTGCTTCCAGAATGTACCATGTACTAGTACCAGAGGCAGAGCTTGTGGCGTCTCCAGAGGCATCAGCTCCAACTCGGGTACCTGGGATGTGTGGTTGAATGGGCAGCAGTGAGATCCTTTTCATTGACAGGGGTCCCATCTGGCTCTCCCACCTGTCCCCCACCACTCCCACCTTCAGGGAGTGGCCCTGGTTGGCTCGGATGAGGGGGCCAGTGCTGGGATCTCCTGGCCGCAGAGTGAAGCGCTGCTTCCTGTTGGTGTTCACCACACGCTGCACATCTTCAGTGGAGAAGCTGTGGAACTGGGGCAGCTGCAGAAGGGTGCCCAGGGGGACAAAGCCATCTGAGGGCAGAGAGGTGCTCAGGAGCTGCCCTTGCCCTGGCCAGGGCCACAGTTAACAGGGGGAGCCACGGGAATCTAGACCAGAGGCTGGGCCTAGAGGTCACATGACCTCTAGAAAGTCTCTCTTTTCTAGGTTTCTGTTTCTTTTACCTTGAGGGTTAGGTGCCCACTCTTGGGATAGGTGTTTATTGAGCCACTTGGCTGGATGAGATGTACTCAGGCTTGGCCCAGACAAGGGCTCCTTTCCCAGGGGACAAGATACCGGACTCCACTCTGGCCTTCTTGCACATAATGTGCCTCCTGCACCTTCCCCTGGGGCTGTGGTGCCTCCCACTGCTCCCTGGGCTCCAGCCACTCCTCCCCTAACTTTCAAGACCCTCACTTACCAGCCCCCATGGGAAGGCCCAGCTTCAGGGCCCCGTGTCGCAAGGCATATGACAGAGCCTTGGACAGTTGCACATCTGGGTCCTGAAAGAGCCCAATGGTGGTCTGGATCTCAGTAGCGACCCCGCCCTGCAGCCCACCCTGAACCCTGAACAACCTGCGGCAGAGGAACACCAAAGGGAGCGGAGTCCCTTTGGTGTCTGGGATTCATCAGTCCCCCCCACACCCCACCAGGGGTCAGAGTCCTTTCCCCTGTCCTCCCACTGGAAGGCGGGGAGGGGCGCACCTGCTCCCGGGGTCTGTGAGCCTTTCTACCCGTGGGCCTTGCTGCTTCCTGCCTCTTTCCTCCAGAGGAGTTCATGGTCAGAAACTGTGGGGGAACAGTGACATGTGGAGCTGCTTTAAGGACCCTCCCATGTCCCCTCTCTGCCCAGAAAGTCACAAAGGCTCCCGGCGGGAGAGCTGGAGGCGCTTCCCAGCATCAACCCCCCCCCCCCCCCCCCCCCCCCGGTGCACACAGGGAGCTGGGGCCAGGCTGGCGAGACTTGCCCACGGTCACACTGCAGCCCCGGGGCCCAGGCCCGTCGCTGGCCCGTCGCTGTGCGGGCAAAGCGGCCGGGGAGGAGGGGCGGGCGTTGCGACCGACTCCGGGAAAGGTCGTGCGCACCGGAGCCTCGGACACGCTCACCCTCGGCGGCCGGCGGCCGGGCTGCGGACCCCACGGGCCCAGGACGCCAGGACCCGCCAATGAGAAGCCTTGGAATAAAGGGGCGGGCACTTCCGCTTCGGGGGAAGGGGCGGAGCCTGCGGGCCCAGCTGGCCGGTAAGTTACTAGCGCCGGTGAGGCTGGAGGTTCCGGATTTGGGAGGGGTCCTCGCGCGTCAGGGGTTGGAGGCAGGCTCTCTGGGATTGGGGACTTGAGCCTTTGGGGGACCCAGAACCTTTGGGTTATAGAGATGCCCAAGAGTCTTAGGGATTTCTGGCAGCACGAGACGTGGGCACCCAGCGGGCTCAGGACTCTTGCCCGGATGATAGGACTCCAGCTACCCAAGGCAAGGCCAGGGAGGTTCAGCGAGGTTGGTGGTACCCCAAGAAGATATGTGTCCGAGGAGGCCAGATGCTTGGGCCAGGGGGTGACTGTGTAACACCCCACCCTGCCTCCACCCCACGGGTGACAGGCCTACCTGTGTCCTCCCCCATAGCTGCCCTGTCCAGGCCATGGATCCTGAGGTATCCCTGCTGCTTCAGTGCCCTCCTGGGGGGCTGCCTCAGGACCATGTAGGAGTGGAGCTGAGCCCAGCCCATGACCGTCGCCCACTACCAGGAGGGGACAAGACCATCGCTGCCATCTGGGAAGCCCGGCTACAGGCCCAACCCTGGCTCTTCAATGCCCCCAAGTTCCGCCTGCATTCAGCTACACTGGCATCCACTGACTCTCCTGGTCCACAGCTGCTTCTGCGCCTGGGCCTTACTTCCTACCAAGATTTCCTGGGCACCAATTGGGCCAGCTCAGCCTCCTGGCTGCAACAGCAGGGAGCCATGGATTGGGGTGACAAGCAGGCCTATCTGGCAGACCCACTGGGGGTGGGTGCCGCACTAATCACAGCTGATGACTTCCTTGTCTTCCTGCGGCGCTCTTGGCAGGTGGCCGAGGCCCCTGGGATGGTGGATGTCCCTGGTGGGCACCCTGAGCCTCAGGTGAGGTGCCAGGCTGAATACAAATGCAAAAAGTCCCAGACAGCTCAGGGGAGCTGGAGTGCTAAGCCTTTCCTTCTGTTTTCTTCATACCTTAAAGGGAAAATTGGCCTAGTGTTTAACTGAGTCACCCCTGCTGCAGCACCTTCTCAGAGGGCTCCCCCAGGAGTAACTATCCACCTCTGTTGCCCACAACCCTCTCACATTCCCAATCTGCAACAGACCTGTGGGGAGGCCAGGAAACATGGGGGGGGAGGAGAATGGGCAGAGGAAGATGCTTCACCCAACCCAACCCCCTGTGTGACCTATTCCTAAATTGGACCTCTGGTTGTCCATCTGGAAAATGAAGGGCCTGGGGATCACTAAGACTCTTACACTGTGTCTACCCAGGCCCTCGGGGCCAGCAAGTGGGAAGACAGGGTGGGAAGAGGATGGAGAGCAGAGGCTGAGCCTGACTTCTCACAGGCTCTGTGCCCTGGTGACAGCCCCCAGCACAAGGACCTCCCGGGGGAACTGGTGGTACGAGAGCTCTTCTCCAGTGTCCTACAAGAGATCTGTGATGAGGTGAGTGAGGAGTGTTGCCCTTCCCTCATGATGACATGAAGGAAGTGGGTAGAAACTGCTAGAATTCCATAGGTCTGGGTTGGAGGGAAGGTCTGCTGGTATTGAGGGAGCGGGGCATAATCAAAATGGAATTCTAGTTTTTAGTTCCCTAGGCCTCAAGTTCTTCCTCTTTCCAGTGGAAACAATATTGTTGATTCAAAAAGGAGTAAATGGGAATCTGTTACTAAATTCACTTCCCTTGAGTGAAGAGATTTCCCTAGGTAATCTGTTCAATCTCTTTGCTTCTGATTTTCCCATCTGTAAAATTAGCAGCTCAAGATCTAATATTCTGATCCAGGACACTTGTTCTATGAACCATAAAATATTGTACAAGGGTAATAGGCAGTTCTCTATGGAGAGGGGCAAGGATATGGACAGTGGACATTGACAGGTGGGACCCCCTGCCCCAGGTGAATCTGCCGCTGCTCACCCTGAGCCAACCCCTGCTGTTGGGCATTGCCCGAAATGAGACCAGCGCCGGCCGTGCCAGTGCCGAGTTCTATGTCCAGTGAGTGGGCTCTGGGACACAGGATCTTGAATCCTGGGGAAGATGGGTGGAAAGCATTGGGGATGTGACAGTTGGGGTTCCATAGGGATTCTACAGGACTGAGCTGCTCCCCAAACTATCCTCATGTCCTTGCCCAGGTGCAGCCTGACTTCTGAGGAGGTGAGGAACTATTATCTGAGTGGGGGACCTGAGGCCCACGAGTCTACAGGAATCATCTTTGTGGAGACACAGGTGCGGGGTAACTTTCTGCATCTTGCTTGGACTATAGGGTTAGGGCCTGCAAAGAAATCTGGTGATGCATGTCTGGTGGGTGGGACTGGCTGGTACAGGAGACTCCCAGGTTTATTCCAAAGTCACAAAAAGAGACTCTCCTCCAAAGGGAAAGGCCCAGGGAACATGGTAAGTCCTCTTAACATGTCTCCCTATAAACAGTGCTGTGCAGCGGGCTCTGAGGCTCAACCCCAACAGGAGACAAGGGCTAGATGTGTGGGTCTCACTGTCTTCCCCACAGAGAGTGCAGAGATTGCAGGAGACGGAGATGTGGGCTGAGCTCTGCCCCTCAGCCAAAGGCGCCATCCTTCTCTACAACCGAGTTCGGGGAAGTCCCACCTGAGTTAATGTAGAGTCCCAGCCCTGGGGGACTGTCATCACAGCTCTGAAGACAATAAAGAACTTTATTCTTGGATTCCATTGGCATTCGCTGTTTCCATGACAGAGGGTTCGCTGGGAGAGCCCTGGGTGGGTGAGACCGAACGCGTCATAGAAAAGGAAAAAAAGAAAAACAAACACAAAAACACATCAGCTCGGCCTCAGTTTTCTCCCCCTGCAAGGGGGGATGAGAGATGTGCCTCCCATGCCAAGACAACGCGGGGTGGAAGCAGCTCTGTGAAACGTGCCTCGCTGCTGAGCAGACCAAAGCCGTCTCCGCGGCACCGAAGGGCTGCGGCTGGGCCAAAAGGCTCGTTGAGGGTCGGGCTCAGCCCCTCCTGCCGCCCGGGACTGGGGGCCTGCGCATTTCGGCAGCTCCGGGGACCTCTGCTAAGCGGCTCGGGCTGCAGAAAGCCGGTCGAGGGGCCGGGGGCGGGGTTTAGCCACACACTCGCACCTTCCGGTAAAGTGGGCGTGGTCTGAGTCTAAGCCAATGAGAGCTCGGGGGCGGGACCCGCGGAGGCGCAGGAAATGGCGGCGACTGCGGAGTTCGTAAGTGGAGTGAGGGCGGGACTTGGTTGTGGTTCCTCCCTCAATTTCCTTCAATCACTCTGGGTGGTTCCGGGGGTCCAGACCTGTAAGCCAGAGCCTGGAAAGACCTGGAGGCAGGGACGGGTCCAGACATGGGGGACTGACCCTGAGGTAGGAGGCCGCCCCCGGGCCTGCCTCGATCTTCTTTTGCAAGAAACCCCTGGCCAGGCTCCTTCGCTCTGCCCGAGCCGCGAAGAGTTTGATATCTGATCGGATCTGGTCTCAATGCACCCCTCTTGGTGGGCTCCTTTCCCCAGCTGTCCACCCGCCGCCATGCTGCCCCTGTTGCCCCTGCGCCTGTGCCGGCTGTGGCCCCGCAGCCCTCCCACCCGGCTCCTCGCAGCGGCCTCTGGGCAGCGGTGAGTTGGGCTCCTGGGGCCCCCGGTTGTTCAGCGGGTTTCTGTTGAGGGCCTGCCCAGCTTAGGCGCTTCTTTGCTTGCTGAGATAGATACCTTGCAGTCTTGTCTTAACCCTCACTTTCAGGTTGAGGACATTGAGAATCTCATCTGAGACTGAGATGAGCCTCAAGGTCATCAGCGAGTTAAATGGGAGATCAGAAATTTGAGCCCAACAAAACCCCAATACTCTTTCCATAACTCCACTGGTAGTCAAGCATAACTCACAGAAGTGGGGAAGTTGGTTACAAAGATGCAGATTCCTGGGCCCTGTTTTGGAGGTTCCATCCTGGAGGAATGAGATGGGTCTTCAGAAGCACCTTTGTCGTTTTTGAGAGGGGGTCGTCCTATGTTGCTCAGACTGGCCTTTAACTCCTGGGCTCCAGTGATCCTCTTGCCTCAGTGTTTCTAACTGGGATGGCAGGCATGTGCCACCATGCCCGGCTTGGGAATCTGTTTTAAAAAAACGTTCAAAGTGTTTGTGATGCAAGGATCTGAGGACTACACTTAGAATCCTGATTCAGACCATCCCTGAAACACTCCGAAAAAGA
This sequence comes from Marmota flaviventris, assembly GCF_047511675.1. Taxonomy (NCBI): domain Eukaryota; kingdom Metazoa; phylum Chordata; class Mammalia; order Rodentia; family Sciuridae; genus Marmota; species Marmota flaviventris. The sequence continues at coordinate 8,245,800 of NC_092506.1, read as the reverse complement.
GGGATGGTCTGAGGACAGAACTGTCTTGGGAACTGCCTGAACTCTCTTCAGCTCCTTCCTAGTGACTGAGTTGAAGGGTGTGGCCCAGGGAGGCTGGGATGGCAGGGAAGGGTACCAGTTTGGGCCTCTATCCACAGGTCTGGCCCCAGGAATTATTATGAACTATTGGGCGTGCATCCTGGTGCCAGCGCTGAAGAAGTTAAACGAGCTTTCTTTACCAAGTCCAAAGAGGTACTAGTGCTCCCAAGGCGGGGAGAGAGGAAGTGGAAGTCTGAGCCAAATAGGGGGGTCACCCAACTTCCTAGGAGTAGGCCTGTGTCTCTGACTGGAGCCCCATTCCTTCAGCCTGCCTGGAGGGTGGGTGCTGTACTCAAGGATCTGCCCAGGTAGGAGGCAAAGCTGGGGGCACAAGACATCAATGTGCCTGATGAGCTTACTGTCTGCTCTTGAGAAACCTGCACCAGGGTATTTGGAAAGGAGGATGGCAGGTGTAGAGGGCTTAAATGAGGAAAGAGGGCTGGAGTCTGGGCTTCTTGACTCTTTGGCCTTCTAGAAGGGTGGGTCTTCTGGAGGGTTATTACAAAAGAGGGTCCCTGGGATTGATGTGAGCCCTTGTGGATCATCAGGATGGGAAGTGGGAAGGGTCACTGAAAGGGAGATAAGGGGAGTCCTGCCTTGCCTCTAGCTGCACCCTGACCGAGATCCTGGGAACCCGGCCCTGCACAGCCGTTTTGTGGAGCTGAATGAGGCATACCGTGTGCTCAGCCGTGAGCAGACCCGCCGCAGCTATGACCACCAGCTCCGTTCAGCTAGCCCCCGCAAATCTCCAGGGACCACAGCCCATCCCAAGTCTGCCCAACAAACACAGAGGTACAGGGGTCCTGCCCCTGCTTGCCCACACTCCCAAGTCTCCTGGAAAGCCATATCATCACATTGTCCCTTCCTTTGTCTTCCAGCAGCTCCTGGGAACCCCCCAATGCACAATACTGGGCCCAGTTTCATGATGTAAGGCCACAGGGGCCCCAGACGAGGCAGCAGCAGTACAAACACAATCAGCGGGTCCTGGGGTACTGCCTCCTGCTCATGCTGGCTGGCATGGGCCTGCACTATGTTGCTTTCAGGTGCATCCTTGTCCTCCCCAGGGTGATGGGCAGAGGGTAGGAGGGTGGTGAAGCCACTCTGGTTATCGAGCCAGCTACTGCACCCTATGTCCTGTGTGCTTGTCTCCCACACTAAGCATTTCATGAAGTCAGTCTTTGGAGCCTTCCTTTACTTGATAAAGGCAGCACTGCATGACAGGCTAATGTTGTCATTTTCAGTTTTTCATAATTTGAATATAAATCTTTGATGCTGGCTGCCAGGGGGGCTGGAGCCAACCAAAATAGGCATGAGAAGCAAATGCTTTGTGACAGCCTCACCAGCGACTTTCTTCATTTGGCAGCTGTCGCCTCCCTTCCACTCTCTCATGCATGCCTTGACATGGATTTTTCTATTAAAAAGATGCCTTAAGGCCCCCTGCCACCTCCAGCAGCCTGCCTAGTTCAGAGGAGGAGTTGAACCTTTCTAGGATCCTGGGAAGAGCATCCCTGTGTTCAGAGCTGCTTCACCACTTTCAGCAGGACAGAGACTTGGGTTCCATTGCATCCTGGATGGGCCTCTGCCACTCTGTGCCCCTCTCCCCACCTATCACAGGCACTGTTGGGGCAAGGTTTCCACAGATGTAAAACAGAGAGAGACCCTGGAACAGGGTGGAGGGGGGCTTCAGGAACTGCAGGAACTGGAGTATCAGGGTTAACACCAAAGGTCTTGCAGGAAGTTGGAGCAGATACACCGGAGCTTCATGGATGAGAAGGATCGGATCATCACAGCCATCTACAACGACACGCGGGCCAGGGCCAGGTCTGTCCCTGCTCTATCCTGCCTCTGTTTCCTGTCCTTGTACTACTGTCCTGGATCCCTGACCCTAACTCTCAGGTGCTCTCTCCTTCAGGGCCAACAGAGCCAGGCTCCAGCAGGAGCGCCGGCAAAGGCAGCAGCAGCCGCTACCCTCTGGGCATCCCCAAGGTCCAGGGATTGTGCCTCCCAGCACCGGCCCCTGAGGGGCTCACCTAGATGGGATCTGTACTGTATTCCCTCCTTGCGCCCCGCCCAAAACTCCCGCACTCCCCACGACGCGTGCAATAAAGTGATTCTTAGATCTCAGGTCCCGCTCGCTCCTTCAAGCCCAGCGCCCCCCGCCCGGGCCTCGCGCTGGGACAGCGCCCCGCCCAGTGGGTTCTGGCGGCGGCGACCAGGGAGGCCGGCCCCCTGGGCGGCACGTCCCCTTTCCCCTGAAGCGGCGGGAGGGGGTGTGTGGAGGGGGCGGGCCCCGCCGGCGCCTCGCCCCCCCGCCCCCGCCCCACGGCCCGGTGGGGAGCGCGTGTCTGGGTCACATGAGCCGCCCGCCCGCTAGCCCGGGCTCGGCCCCCCGCCGCCCCCGCCGCGCCCGCCGCCCGCCGCCGCCACCGGCCGCCCGCCCGCCCGGCTCCTCCAGCCGCCGCCGCTGTGCTGCGCTGCGCTGCCTGCGCCCAGGGCTCGGGAGGGGGCCGCGGAGGAGCCGCCCCCCGCGCCCGGCCCCCGCCCGCCGCGCCCGGGCCCGCGCCATGGGGCTCTGGCTGCCGCCGCCCCCGGCGCCGCCGGGCTAGGGCAATGCGGGCGCCCCCGGCGCGTGGCCCCCGCGGGCACCATGCGCCCCCTGCTCCGCCGCCTGCTGTTCGCCGTGCTCCTGCAGCTGGCTCCAGCCCAGGTACGTGCGTCCCCAATATCCCGCCTGCCCGCCGTGCCCTCTCAAGGTTGGCGGAAGTGGAGAGGAGCCCAGCGGCCTCTGCCGAGGGGATCAGCAGGTTAGGCCTCCAACTTGAGCAACGTGGGGACCCCCGGCGGCCCGGGCATCCACCAGGAGATACCCCTCCTCCAAGGCCCGCCAGTCCGGTTCTGGAGCCACTCCTCCACCCCACCCCATCCCCTGGGTGCTGTGGGGGGCGGAGCTGCTTCAGTGCCCACAAGACCTGGTTCGGCGCCCACTGTGCCCGCTCCTGACCTGCAACACCAGAGCAAGCCTGGCTCCAAGGCTTGGAGGAGATTTGATGGCACCGGTAGGGCGCATCTGGCGGGTCTTGGGCCAGGGCAGGCCCAGGTGGCCAGGAGACAACAGGTAAAGCTGCAGTGGAGGCCCTAGGAACGAGGAATCTGGAAAGATGTCAGTGAAGCCGTGAAGCCTCCTGACTCAAGGGCAGAGCCCTAGGGATAGTCACAGGACTACTTTCTCCTGGAGGGCACCTTGGGTCCAGGTCTTTTCTTCCCCACAGGCCCCTGTCTCCCAGCCTGATGTCCCTGGCCACCAGAAGAAAGGTAATTGTTACAATAATTTCACACAAGCCAGTTCTAAGGAGTTGTCACATGCACTGATTCTGGGCTCCTGGTGTCTATCATCATGTGAAATCAAAACTCCCCTGTAAGATGCAAACTATCCGTTTCACAGAGGAGGACACTGAGGCAGAGGGGTTACTTGACAATCATGGGTGGGAAGACAGGTTAAGAGGGTAGAGGGGGTTTGCTAGTGGAAGGTGGCTGTGACGACGTGGGAACTGGGGAAACAGCTGCTGGGAGCAGCTGCAGGAAACCCAGTGGGGATTAACCCTTGTGGGTCTGCCCGCAGTGGTGTCATGGATAGACGTGTATGCTCGTGCCACCTGCCAGCCTCGGGAGGTGGTAGTGCCCCTGACTGTGGAGCTCATGGGTACTGTGGCCAAGCAACTGGTGCCTAGCTGTGTGACTGTGCAGCGTTGTGGTGGCTGCTGCCCTGACGATGGCCTGGAGTGCGTGCCCACCGGGCAGCACCAAGTCCGAATGCAGGTACCAGGGCAAACGGGGCAAGCAAGTTGGGGGGACACTGGTACTCTGGGAGCTGAGCCAGCCCAGAGACTGGAGGACAGGAGGCTGGGGGTTGGTGGCCAGGCCCTGGCTGTTGGATGAGCTCTTCTCTCTCCAGCCCCTTTCCTGTCCCCCTCCCTGCTGTGTCTCCCATTCTTCTCCTGAGCACAGATCCTCATGATCCGGTATCCAAGCAGTCAGCTGGGGGAGATGTCCCTGGAAGAACACAGCCAATGTGAATGCAGGTGCCAGCCAGGCCCAACTTCTGAACTTGCAGAGTCCAGGCATGGGGGTGTCGGGCGTGGTGATACACCACGGTGGGGACCAGGTTTCTAAGAGTGGAGCCTAAGATAGACCTGGGATCTTGGGCAAGAGAGCAGGATGCATGAATTTTCTGACCCTGTTCCTCTTTGTGCCTTCTCTTTTCAGACCAAAAAAAAAGGAGAGTGCTGTGAAGCCAGACAGGTGAGTCCCTTTGGGCTCCTGCCGAGCTGGGGTAGGAGCTCAGGCCCGGCACTCAGAACATAATATGTGGTGGCCAGGGAGTGCAAGAGCCAGTCAGGAAGCTGTGGTCCCCTCTTCTTCCTCCCACTTGGTTCCCCTGTCCATTTTCTTCTGCTCCTTGAATCTGTGCCTTCTCTCCAACCCAAAGTCCTGGGAAGACTCTTCCTTCCCGCCCCAGACATGTCGCTTCTCCTCCTAGGGCTGCCACTCCCCACCACCGTCCCCAGCCCCGCTCTCTTCAGGGCTGGGACTCTGCCCCTGGAGCACCCTCCCCAGCTGACATCACCCATCCCACTCCAGCCCCAGGACCCCCTGCCCACGTTGCACCCAGCGCCGCCAGCGCCCTGACCCACGGACCTGCCACTGCCGCTGCCGACGCCGCAGCTTCCTCCGTTGCCAAGGGCGGGGCTTAGAGCTCAACCCACACACCTGCAGGTGAGGGTTTGTGGGGTGGCACTTGATTGGGAAGGCATCAAGGCCACATCCTGGAGCAGGTCCAGGGCGAGCCTGCCGGTGGGAGAAGGCCAGGGAAGGGGAAGCTGTTGAGCGCGTTGAACAAACATTTACCAAATGTCTGCTGGCACTGGGATCAGCAGGAACACAGCTCGCATCAGAGTCGGAACTCATACAGGGGAAAGGTGGTGCCAGCATAGAATGCTAAGGGTGGCAGTGGGGCACCTGACATATCTGAGGTGTTAGTCAACTCCTGGAGGAGGTGACATTTACCTAGAATGGAAATGAGGAGGATAGTGGCAGAGGTCTGGGCCTTCCTAGAAGCCTATACCACAGACATTTTCCCCATTATATGGGTGCTGAGCAAACGGGATATATTGGAACCCCTTCTTCACCTTTTTCCGCGGTGTCTCCCACCACCCATGTTCCACACTGAGGTCATGGGATGACATAGGCCAGGCTGGGGGTAGAGGGATTCCTTGGAGATTCAGGGGAGAATAGGGTTCACAGGAGGTCACAAGGGAGTTCATCAGGAGGAGCTGGGGCTGCATTCCAGCCCTCACAACCGATCTGTTCCTTCCATCTTCAGGTGCCGGAAGCTTCGAAGGTGACACATTACCTTTCAGACTCAGTGGGCCACTTGCTTCACAGGCCACACCCCAGTGGGAGAAGAGAAGAGCCTGGGGAGAATAGCCCAGCCCCAAGTCCTGGAATCTGCTTTAGGACCTGGGCTTCTCAGAGGGCTTTCCTGCCATCTAACAAAGTTGATGAGGAGACTTGGCAGCAGCAAGAGGGGTCACATGCCAGCTTGGGGGGATGGGGTGTTGTCTCAGTTTTTAACTAACTTGTGCAACTGATTGTCTTACACCTGGCTCTTGCCTCCCCTAAGAAGACCCCAACCTCTGCAAATAATGGGCTTTGATACAAAAACTGTGACCCCCCACACACACCCTGATAAAAGAGATGGAAGGAGCTATCCCTGCCTGTGTCACTGTTTGTCACTGTGCAGACTGACTGGTTGGGTTAGGAGTATCTGTATTACTCACTGCCTGCTAGACCTGGAGCTCGTCTTGTGTCATGCAGATGGAGGCAGTGGGGCCCGAGCCCCCACAGCAGATCCCAGATAGCCAGAACCATGGATTCAGCACATTTCTTGTCCCCTGCTTATTACAAGGGTTCTGTCTTCTATGGTTAATGAACTTGAAGTTGGACCCAGATCTGCTGAGTGACCTTGGCTCCCTCTGCCCATTTTTTTCTGAGTCTCAGTTTCCCCATGGGCACATGGAGGGAACAGTGGATTTCTGTGTTTGGGGCCCCCTAGACTCCAGACAAAATCTGAGTCTTGTGTTCACCTGATCATTTTCCTGTTAGGCTCTAAGGCTACCATCTGTCCTGTCCTTCACTCACTTCTGCCTAAAAGGAAAGTACCAAAGTTTTGTGGCTGGTGGGCTCCTCTCAACTCAACCCACACTATCTTCTCCACCTTCACCTCCTTGGCACCTTGGTGCTCCCTCATCTGTGGCTACATGAGACTCCTGACTTGTCTGAACCAAGCTCAGCACCCACTTTTCTTCCTGTAGCCTTCAGTGCCCAGGGCTGGGTGGCAAGGCAATGGACCCAAAGTCAGTGTTGGGTACCAATGTTTTGCCCTGCTAAGGCACGACATCCAGAGGCAGAGTTAACCCAAAGCAGGTAGGTATTGGGTCAGAGGGTGTACTCATGGTCTTAGTGGGCCCAAGGAAGAAGTGGGTTAAACCGTAAGAAAGTTCCTGGGGCTAGAAATGTGGCTCAAGCGGTAGCTTGCTCGCCTGGCATGCGTGCGGCCCGGGTTCGATTCTCAGCACCACATACAAACAAAGATGTTGTGTCCGCCGAAAACTAAAAAAAATAAAAATTCTCTCTCTCTTTAAAAAAAAAAAAAGAAGAAGAAAGAAAGTTCCTGAATGTGATTACTGCTTATAAATCATTTCATTAGCTGTGAGGTCAATTATGCCATAGGCCAGTTAGAGTGGGACAGATGAGGATTAAGGCCCTAGAGCTACCACTTCTGGGTCCATTTAGTCCCACTAGACATGGATGATGCTGCGCTTCACCTCCTGGCTTACTCAATTCTTAAGGTCTGTGTCATGATTTTTTTTTTTTTCAACTGAAGAAATGGACTCAGGCAAATTGGCCTGGAAATTAGGCCTTAAGTCTTTCCCTAACACCTAACACTGCACCTAGGTTTAGCTGCTTCTCAGCTACAGGTTGAGCTACTTGTTGATTCCACCAGTTGGGCACTAGTGGGTGATGGGGTCCCTGAAAATTAACTTTGTCCTTTAGGAATGGGCCCAGCCAGACTACTGCAGTCATGACCTGGTGCTCTCTTGGTGCTCGCTCGGTGTGCACAGGCAGGTGGGCATAGATGCTGTAGGAGAGGGGAGGGGAGGAGCCTTCACGAACTCCAGGGCCTGGCGCTGCACATTGTCCCAGTCCTGCAGAGGCCCGTGGGGTGAGTGTCATCAAGCCCATCTACCAGGCGAAGGAAACCGCTCAAGGTCACACAGCCACAACCAATGGCAGATCTGGACTTCAAGCCCGAGTGTTACTCCGAAGCCCAGTTCTTCCCACAGGAGTGTACGAAGAGGCCAGTGGCAAGCAGGATTGCTGTGGAAGAGGCCAGGGACTTCAAGACCTCCTGGGGAACCCATGACTGTTTGACTATAACGTCACTCTGACCCATTTTTTTTATAATTTCTTTTTTATTTTTTCTCTTTTGACATACATGACAGTAGATGTATTTTGACATATACATGCATGGAAAATGTCACTCTGACCCTTTTAGAAGTCATTTTGACCGAAACTAACGGACTACAACTCCACCGGAAGTGACGTATAAGTCACGTGGCGATATGGGAGGCGGAGCCAGGGGAGAAGCGGCGCTAGGGGGTGTGGCAGCGGGTTTCGTATGGTCCAATAAAGGAGGGCGGCGTGGCCTGGCCTGCAGCGACTAGGACGCGCCTGCGCAGAGGTGGCAGCACGACCGGGGTTGACTCCGGGGGCGCGGCGAGGAGGTGAGCGGGGGCCACAGCCCGGGCTGGGGGGAGCCGGGGTGCAGGAGGGCAGGCTGGATCAGGCCGGGCAGAAGCGGGCCGGGGCTCCGCGTGTCAGCGAGGGATAGGTGACGAGGAAACGGGCTGGGGTCGGAGCTGTCTGGAGATGCCGCAGGGGGAGGGTTCTCACGCCGCACGGGGCGGAGCCCTGGAGCTCGGGGCGGGACGTGGAATAGAAACGGGTGGACCTTCCGAGCGGGTGCGGGTGGAAGGCGGAGCTCGGGGACGGGGGGTAGAGCCAGGACGGCTGGGGGGCGGAGCCTATCCCTTGGAGGAGGAGCTGGAACAGGTGGAAGGCGGAGCCTCGGGTTCGGAGACCGAGGGGGACGGAGCCCAGGCACTGGGGGCGGGGCCTCAGCCGGTGAGTGGCGTGGCTGCGGTTCAGGAAAAGGGGTCTAGTTCGGCTGAGGGCGGAGCTTCAGGGCCGGGGGCGGAACTACACTCTCTAAAGGGCGGAGCCAAGGAGCCAAGCGAAGGGCTAAACCCGAGTAATGGCCCGGGGCGTCCACGCGGGGGCGGTCTCCGTGGTGGCCGAGCCTGGGGACGCGGTAGGCCGAGAACTCCCCCGGGAGAGGTGGTGTGGGTGGAGCGGGCTCGGCGGCCAGCCGACACCGGGCCAGTCTGGGTGCCTCGGAGGCCCCCCAGGGCGCAGAGCTGGGGTGGAGCCTCCGGAGGAGGCACAGGGCCAGGCTGGGGGGTACCTCCGGAGGACCGGGCCTCCCCGGAGCCACCCAGTGGGGATGTGTGGGTGCCTCGGGGCCGACCCCCTGCAGCGGCCTCAGAGGTGTGGGTGTGCTGGGCAGGGGGCAGCTGGGTGTGGCGTGAGTGGGGCCGCTCAGTCGGGGCAACTGGTGTGCAGTCAGATAGGGTCTGGACTTTGCGTAAAGGGACGGGTGGGAACTGAAGAGCAGAGGTGGGGACCGCGAGGGAGGGAAGGTCTGGGGGTGAGCAAAGGGGCGGGGCCCTGGCTGCTGTGGCCTCCCCTGACCCCCTCCCCTCGCTGCTGGGGTCCTCATCCAAGCCCCCTTCTCACTGGACTGGTAAGTGTGGCCGCGGAGCCTTGGGGGAGAGGGTGGTGACCCGGGACAGGGGGGTCCCCAGGGGCAGGCAAGGTTTCGCTGGGGGTGGAATCCTTTCGGTATCTGGTGGTGCTCCATGCCCTCCCCACCCTCTTCCCGGTCTGTCGGTCGGGGTCTGTGCCCGCAGAGACATGAGGCTGAGCTGGATCCTGACAGTACTGTCCGTCTGCCTGAGTGCCCTGGCCATGGCCACGAGGGCCGAGGGCAAACGGAAGCTGCAGATCGGGGTCAAGAAGCGGGTGGACCACTGTCCCATCAAATCGCGCAAGGGAGACGTCTTGCACATGCACTACACGGTGGGTGAGGGGCGGAGCTCCTGGGAGTGGGTGGGGCTTCCGGGGACCTGGAAGAACTTGAGTCTGGTTTCTTCCCCAACCAGATGGGTGACATAGGGCAAGTCCTTTCTCACGTATAAGTACATTTTCATAGTTCTTTCTCATCCTTCACTGTTTGCTGCCCAACTGGACACCAGAAGGATTCTTTTTTTGTATTGGGGACTGTACCTAGGGGCACTAAACCACGCCTCCAGCCCTTCAGGGCCACTAAGTTGCTTAGGGCCTTGCTAAATTGCTGAGGCTGGCCTTGAACTTGTCATCCTCCTGCCTCAGATTCTTGAGTTGCTGGGATTACAGACCCACACCACCATACCTGGCCACCAGCAGATTTTTTAGAATGAACTATGAGCAACGCCAGGCTCTGTGCCCTTAAGGTCTATGGCCACAGTGCTATGGGGGCAGGCCTGATGAAGGGCAGGTGAGGAGGGGGATCAGGAGTGGTTTCTGCTCACAAGTCTTCCCATGGTTCCACAGGGAAAGCTGGAAGATGGGACGGAGTTTGACAGCAGCCTGCCCCAGAACCAGCCCTTTGTTTTCTCCCTTGGCACAGGCCAGGTCATCAAGGGCTGGGACCAGGGGCTGCTGGGGTGAGTCTGGGGTTGGAGGGATGGGGTGTGCATGGCCATGATCTAGGAGGTGAGCTGTGGGAGGCAAGCCCCACCAGGAGCCTGGGTATTGCCCTGGCTGAGCATGTGTTCTCCTGCAGGATGTGTGAGGGGGAAAAGCGGAAGCTAGTGATCCCATCTGAGCTGGGTAAGAGTCCCTGTGGGTCTTTTGGGGGAAGGGTGAAGGTAGCTTCAGCCTCACTGATCCCCACCCTATCCATTCACTACAGCCCATGCCTCCTTCCAGTCTGGCTGTGCCCAGCAATGAAGACAGGGCAAGGCTTGGGCGTTCAGCTATAGTGCCCATCCTCTGTCCTCTAGCAGGCCTGTGGTATCCCTTCCCGTCTTCATCTCACCCTCCATTTCTGGCCTTGCTGCTGCAGGACCACTCCTCTCTTTGCCTGAGTTATTAGAAGAGAACGTGGCACAGCTCACTTTGTTTCTTGTGTGTTTTTGACAGGGTATGGAGAACGGGGAGCTCCCCCAAAGATCCCAGGTAATAACCCTTCCTACCACCCCACCCACCCTCTCCCTGGAGCCCAGGTTCAAGTTTAACCCTACTTCTCCCTCCAGGTGGCGCAACCCTGGTGTTCGAGGTGGAACTGCTCAAGATTGAAAGACGTTCAGAACTGTAGCCAGCTGCCATGGAGGGGCAGAGGGTGGGGGGCCATCAGGGACCAAACTTTAAAAAACAAAAAAATCCTTAAAAGCCCAAGGAGTGAACCTGTGTTTCTTTGTGGGCTCTGAGAGATTAAGACGTAGCTTCAGGGCTGGGGTATGGTCAGTGGTAGAGTGCTCGCTTAGCATGCTCAGGTCCCCTCAACTCTGGCTTCACCAAACAAAAATAAAATACCATAGTTTAGCCTCTCCCTTTTCCGGGTATCTCCCTACCCTGCTCTCCTTTCTGACTGCAGAACCTTGGAGGTCTAGGCTCAGTGGCATGGTGACCTTGCCCAGGGGAAATAGTGTTCACATCTGTCACCAGCAACTCTGCTTCCCCAGCTCCTTTGAGTGCCTGGTCTGGGAGGCAGCACAGGTATATTGCCATGGCTACATGGCCCTTAGGAAGACCTGTGGTCACCTGGGGAGAAGCTGAGCTGGCAGCAATTGTAGATCAAAGTGTACCCCCTAAAAGACCAGCCAAGCCTATCAGCTGCTCCAAAGGATCCTAGCTTTATTAAAGGGCCCGCGCCGCAGTCAATATAAAAACACAAAAAGTCCCATCAGTTTAATAACAATAAAAAACCCCAAAAATGGAAAACTGAGGGGGCAAGGGAAGAGGCCCCTAAGCCAGGGGCATGGGGAACCCTGCTCATGGCACCAGGCCTGGCCACAGGGTCCTCTGATATTGCTGTTGCTACGAGGTCGGGGACAGCGATTGTCCTGTGGGAGCCACCATTCACCTGGGTCAGGGACCCTTATTTCTTCTGGGGTGTGCTCAGCTTCTGCATGCCCCGGATCTTGTCCAGCAGGCCAGAGATGAAGGCCTAGACAGGAGGGGGTGGCATTAGGGATACTAGACCCCCAAGGTGACAGGAGCTGGGGCTCCATCCCACCCTCTGGGAAAACCACTTACCTCGGTGGGTTTGTAACAGTCAACCAGCAGCTCCTAGTGGGTGGGGTGAAGGAGGGGTAAGTACACTGTGAGTTCTCAGGGATGGGGGTCTAGAGTTCCCCTATACCCACTTCCAGGGAACAGGGGCCAACTGGAGGCAGAAATGTCACAGTTAGGCAAGTACCGTCAAACCCATTTTTCAGAGGCAGAAACTGAGACCTGAGGTAACAGCTAAATGACTCAGACCAGAGAAGGCCTGGCTCCAGGGCCTCCAGGCAGCCCTCTACCTGCTGCCCAAACCCCCTCACCTTGACCCTGGCAGCCCGGGTATCATCGGTCTCCATGTCCAGGAGCTCATCCACGTCAATCTCCAGCTCTGGGATCTCTTCTTCCTGGGGTGGCAGTGGGGGAGGAGGGCGAGACAAGGGCCTGAGTCGAGGAGTGAGAGGGGTTTGGAGTTGAGGTCCCTGCCTACCTCAGCACCAGCGGAGCCTTTGCCCAGCAGACAGGGCAGCTGCTCTGAGAAGGAAAACAGATCAGGCCTGTGCCAAGGCAAATTGCCCAATGGGGGGAGCTTCCTGTCCCTGCCAGTGGGCACCGGGGGTGCCAGACAAGGCCAGACAGCCAGGGCTGGGGACCTTGGGCTGGGAACCTGGCAGATGTGTCTCCTGGACTTCCGGGCCCCCCATCTCAATAGAGCACTGGTGGGACCAGCTGTCCCAGTTCATCACAACCCCTCCCCTCCCCCAAACACCTGTCATAGCTTCCTGGGAGTGAGGAGGAAGTAAAGGGTGAGGGGTCAGTGGGAAGAACCCATGCCTGAAAAAGTGGAAACAAAGAGCCCATGCTTTGGGGAGGGAGGGGGGCGCCCACCACCCCTCCCCCTCAGGAAGCAGCTATCCCCTTCAGAGCCAGCTGCATTCCAGGGCTAGGCTAGGGTAGGGTAGGCAGCACCCGGCAAGCCCACTCCTCCACCCTGCCCCGGGGGGCCTGAGTCACCATCTGAGCAAACAGGGAGTCATGGGGTGGAGAACCAGAGACCCGAGACCAGAGATGGAGCTAACTTGCCCGTACACCAAGACAGGGCTCCAAGCTCGCCCATTAAAACAAGCAGACCCTTTAGAGTACCCTCACCAGTCAGAGCAGCGCCTTTTAGCAAGTCTAAGCTAAGCCGGTGGGTTAGATCTCCTTCCACTACCAGCCCAGGCTCGCCCCTGTCCTGCCCCATGCCAGGCTATCCCTCGAGGTTTCTGGAGGACATCACGCTTGACCTGGGGAGTGGCATGAAGGAGGCCGGGTCTGAGGCAGCGGAGAAGGCTGGAACGACTTAGGTCAGACAAGAAAGAGCATACACTGGGGGCGGGGAGTGCCGAGAAGGGTGCGCGCGGAAGCGGAGCGCCCATTGACTCCGGTGACAGGCGGACTCACGGTGGGGTTGCCTGGCAGACGACTCGGGGACTGATCTTAGGGTGTCGGCGCGGGGTGGGGAACACACCTGGCAGTCGTAGAGGCGCGTGAGCTGTTCCAAGATCCACTCCTCTAGGTTGAGGCGCTTCCGTAGCTCCTTGCGGTCGTACTTGACGGTGACCTTCCCTTGGCGTCTCACTGGGCCCTCGTCGTCCGCACCGCCCGGGCCCTCGCCTGCCGCCCCAGGGGGGCTCTGAAAGTACACGCGGGGCCCAGGGCCACCACCGCCCGGCCCAGGGGCCGGGGCCGCCAACGCCGCGCCCCCCGCGGGGCCGCTGTCCGCCATGGCGGCCGCCGGGGCCACGTGCGCGCCGCGGGCCCCTCCCTGCGCCGCCGCCTCCCGGACGCCCGCCGGCTGGCTCCGGGCCACTGGCTCAGGTTAGCTCGCGGGCTCGGTTCCGCGCGGCTCCGCGGCGAGGGCGGCGGAGGGGGCGCCCGGGGGCAGCTGCAGCATGCGGAGCCCCCGGGCCTGGCCTGGCCGCGCCCCGCCCCCTCCCGCCGATCCGCCCGCCCTTTGTCCCCCGCGGCCGCCGCCCGAGCAGCCGCCGCCGCCGAAGCCGCTTTCTCTGTCTAGCTCTCTTCCTCCGCCCCCCGACCACACCCCCTTAAAGGGCCAGCCCCGCTTTGGGCCCCTCACCCCCACCCCGCCTCCGGGTAGCGGGTAGGGGAGGGTCCAGTCCGCGGAGGTCTGGGCCTGGCTGTTCGCACGCCCCTAATTTAACCTCCTAGCCCCAAACCCAGGCTTATACTAAGCATCTGATACCAGGACTTGCGCACCCGCCAGATCTCTAGCCCTCATTGGATCCGGTCTTATTCTGTCCTCATTGAGACAGAATGGGGGGCGGGGGCGGGCGCACAGAGGCATGGAGGGGAGAGGGTCCTGGGAGTAGGGCGTGGGTCCGTGAGGAGTCATGGGAGACCCAGGGGTCTGGGTCCTTAAACCCCTTGGCCTGCAAGGGACGAGCGGGCTCCTCTGAGCGGACCGACACGTGGACCGGGTTCCCAAGAATGGAGAAGTGGAAAAGGCGGGCAGGAGCTGCCCAGGTGCTCAGACGTCCTACTTGGCGGGGGTCCCACGCCCCCAGTGGAGGCGGCTCTGGTTGGGGTGGACAGAGCCGGCCCTCGGGCTAGAAGGGCCCGACCCAACGCAGCCACCGCCCACCGGCCGAGATGGCGGCGGACCGGGATTGTGGGAAATGTAGTTCGCCGTCGGCCCCTAGAGGCCGTCCCGCCCCCGGGGCGCAGCCCGGCCGGGAGGCGCAAACTTGTTTGGGGCGCCCTCCTAGGGCTAGCCGCCGCCCTCCCTGCCCCGCAACCTGAGCGCTTACAAAGGAGGAAACTCCAGAGCCTAGAACTGGCACATGGGGGAGCCAGGACTCAAAATAATAAAGGTAATAATAACAGCTGACCCCTAAGGAGCGTTTATTGGGACCCTCACCCAGTGGTTCTACCGTGAGGGTAGCTCCTCTGTCCCTCACACCTCTCTTAAGCAGGCTGAGCATCCCGTTCCGTCAGTATTTGATTCTCTGTATCTTCAAACTGACGCATTCATTCGTTCGTTCATTGTCTCCCACTTCTAGATTGCGGGGTGGAGAGCTGTGCTGGCCTTGTTGCTGATGCCCCGGATAGAGTCTGCTTCTCTGCAAACCCACTGTATTAGAAAATTACCTGGTTCCTGCAGAACCCCAGTCCCTAGAATTATCAGAAGCTTAGCAGGCAGCTCCACACTGTTGGGTGAACAAATAACTGAGTTAAAGAATGAGTGACCTGGGCTGGAGTTGTGGCTCAGTGGTGCAGTGCTTGCCTAGTATGTGTGAGGCACTGGGTTTGATTCTCAGCACCGTGTATAAATGAATGAATAAAATAAAGGTCCATCAACATCTAAAAAAAAAATTTAAAAAGAATGTGTGACTTCCTCAGAAGGCTGTGAATATTAAATAGGAGTGTGGCAAGTTCAATTTTTAAAAATATCGTCCTTATTTTATTTATTTATTTTTAATGTGGTGCTGAGGCTTGAACCCAGGGCCTCGAATGTGCTAGGTGAGCGCTCCACAGCTGAGCCACAACCCCAGCCCAGGCAAGTTCAATTTTGATACTAGAGGCTAATGAATCACACGGCTACATAGAGGGGGAGCTGAGATTTTGAGCTGTGTGCCTCCCACTCCTACAGTCCCCAGTCAGCCGGCTTACCAGTTCCACACAGGGTCTCAGGATCCCAGATGTAGTAAGTCCCAACCCCTCACAGACACCTTTTCTTCCCATGCAGGATAGAGCCCTCTACACAGGTAGGGTTTAGAGAGGGCTGGGATTGGCTCAAGGCCACACAGCAGGTGCTGAGCCAATCTTGAACCCAGGACTTCAAGTTCATCCTTTACTCTGTAATTGGGAAAAGAGACAAAGAGAAGACACAGGTGGGGTCTCTGGTTGAGGCAAGGGGGGTGGGGCTTAGTCCAAGGGAAGGGTAGAGTGAGGGAACCTCGCTCCCCAGCTCATGCCCTGGCCTTAGCCTCCTTCAGCCAGCCTGCAGGAGCAAGGCTGACCCTTGCTCTTGCAGATTAAGCAGGACCCACCCATCTAGAGCCTGGCCTCTGGCTGCAGGCCTGCAGCCAAGTCCAAATTCCCCACCATGCCCCACCTCACCCCATCAGGGCAGGCCAGCTTTCTGAACCCCAGTATTGATTCGGAATTTATGGTGCTCCTGGATTAGAGAGGGGACATACTTGAATGGATTTTAGTACCCAACAGCTATTGTGGGAGTAGTGCCTACAGATCTCAGTGTTCCCAAGTTGCTGATTATGAATACTGGTCTTGTCCCTCTTCCCCACAGGGTTGGTGTAAAGGTTTCCAGTCAAGTTCAAATGTTGGATCCCCCTTTAAGGGTTCTCTCCAGCACACCCTCTCTGCCTTTCCTTCTGGTCATCATCTGTACCACCCTGAGAACACACCCAGATTCCTCGGGTTGACTTCCCTGTCTGTCCAGTCCCTTCCCATGGCTACCCACCCAGAGAACAGAATGGGCATGCTGACCTGCGCCTTTTGGAAGCCAGGCTGCCCTGAACTGCCTGGGTTTGGATGTGGAGGACTAGGTTCAGATCCTGGCCAGGGGCAAGTCACTTACCTGTTCCGAGCCTCCTCCTGGAGGCTGACCACCCTCACCTTCACCTTCTTGTGCTGGAGCCCAGAGCTCAGTGTTCCTGTGCCGATCTGGCCATTGCTCCTCTGACAGAGCCCTCCTGGGACTGGGGTGTGCTCCTGCTCCTGTTCCTTCTAGCCTCAGACCGCAGCCCCACCCCTCCCAAGGTTCTGGCCCCCTCCCACCAGAGTGCAGCTAAGGCTGCCCATGGTCCCTTTCCGAAGCAGAGGCCCTGGGGAGGGTCCTGAGGGCCAAGCCCGCTCCCTTAATCGAGGGTAGAGGCCGGAAGGACTGCCTTCTTTCCACCATTACTGCTTGCCGAGAAACCCCATTACCATTACCAGTGCTGGAAGAAAGTGTCAGAGGAGGAAGGAGCCTTCTAATGGGGGGGCTGCCTTGGTCTCAGGAGACAGGGGTGGGTGGAGAAGAGGCCCAGGCCCTGCAAGCAGGCTCCCATTCTGTTTTCCAAGGAGCTGCTGTGTGCTGCTTCTATGAAGTATCCCTGCCTCAGGCCTACGCCTCAGCTGGGTCCCTGACTCCATCCCTGCTAGCCCTGTCCTGGAACTGACCCATGCCCTTTCCTTGCACTGGTCCCTAGATCCCTACAGCCTTCCCTCTTCTCCTGCCAAACTACCTTAGGGGGTGGGGCATCTCCCACCTTTGCTTACTTCAGCTTCCAACAACCCTTAGCTTCTGAACAGTGAAACTGGGTTCTGCTGCTAGAAAGCACTGGATGTGAACTCAGGCCTGTGGAGCAGAGGCCAGCCTCCACCCTGCTTGGCTTTGTTCTCCCAGTGAGGTCTGGTGGGCACTGGATCTGGGAGAAGTATGCTTTGCAGCTCTGATGAGAGAAGAGTAAGATCACTGGTTGTCTCCCTTTGTCTCCTCAAGGGCAGGGAGTGGGGACAGGAAATCAGAGGGCTGATATCCTCCTACAAAGCTGTGTGACCTTGGGCAAGTCCCTTTCCCTCTCTGGGCCTCATGTGGTGAAAATAATCACACCCCACAGAACCAAAGCCAAAGACAAGGAGATTCACTAGGTTGACAGCCAACAAGATGGGGATTTGGAAGAAGGCCAGTGCTGGTTAGAGCTCCCCCCGGAGGATCTGAGAGCCTGGGGCAAAGGGGCCTGCAGGGCAGCTCCTCCCTGGCTGACCCCTCCTCCAGGAGAACCAGCTCAATTGCTTTCTGGGTTTCTAGGTGACTTGGCTGGCCCCTCTGGATGAGTTCTACTTTAAACCTGCTGCTGCTGCTGCTGCCGCCTCTATATTGGGGGGGCTCCCACAGGGGCCCTGAGGCAGGAGCCCCCCCAACCAAGCCCTGCGGGAGGGGCTGCAGCCCCCACCCATCCCAGTGCCCATGCGCGATAACCCCTCCTCCCATCACTGGAACACAGATTTCAGGGCACCTGCTGCGGGCCAGGCACTGCAGAGCCCCTCTGCAACCTCCTTCTTGGGGACACCCAGGAGGCTCTGGCCCTCTAGGCAAACCTTCAGTTTTCAGCAAAGAGGCCCACAGAGGCAGACTGCAATCATAGGGTCGGCAGCACAGGAAGGGACTGTTCCAGGGCTCGCTCTGGAAGGCCGGGATGCTTAGGTCCTTGAAGGAGGTGTCAGGCGCCTGGTCTCCCAGGGCTAGGGACGGGGGAGGGGCGCCTGCCGGCGGGAGGCCCATTAGCTAGCTAAGTGCTCCCAGGGAGAGGGACCGCCTGCAGCAGAAGGGGATAAGGCGACGTACGGGCACGTGTGTGTGTGTGTGTGTGTGTGTGTGTGTGTGTGTAGTGGCTTTTCCTGCACTCAGCTAAGTGCAGCCGCCTGCCCCCTCCTCTGGGAACCCCAGGCAGGCTGACCCTGGTAGACGTCTTCTACACCCAGGCCCGCTGGCTGAACCCCCAACAGCTCCGACGACCCAATCGTCCTCCAGTCCCCGCATGGCACCCGAAAAATGAGTCTTACTGAGCCACAAAGCCCGGCACTGGTGCAGTAAGCCCCATCCACCTCTGGCTGCAGTCGCCGCCCCCGCCGCCAGGGGGAGCCGACGCGGGGCGGGCGGGCCCGACGCACCGGGTGGGAGGGGGCGACGCGCCGGGGCGGGGCGGGCCGGGGGCGGGGCCCGGGCGCCGAGTCTCTGGTCCGTCCGGGACAGACTGGCGGGCAGGCGGTCGCTGACGCCGCGGGGCTGGAGCGGGCCGCGCGGGAGCGCGCGGAGGGAGCAGCTGCGCCGTCGGTCCCCGTCGGTGCTCCGTGGGTCTCCGAGCCGCCCCTGGTTCGGCCATGGCGGGCGCCAGGCCCGGCGTCCACGCGCTACAGCTGGAGCCGCCCACCGTGGTGGAGACCTTGCGGCGCGGGAGTAAGTTCATCAAATGGGACGAGGTAAGTGCAGCGGTCCCCTGCTCAGCCCAGATCCGGGGACTCCTTCACTCAGGCTCAGGCAGATGCCGGGGACCCTCAGTCAGCTTCGCCTGACCACTTCGCCTTCTCTCCCAGCCTGTCCGGACTCCGGAAACTTGAGTCCCCAGGCGTCCCGATATTGAAGACTTTGTCCCCCCAAC
Organism: Marmota flaviventris; assembly: GCF_047511675.1. Classification (NCBI taxonomy): domain Eukaryota; kingdom Metazoa; phylum Chordata; class Mammalia; order Rodentia; family Sciuridae; genus Marmota; species Marmota flaviventris. The sequence goes on along the minus strand of NC_092506.1, from coordinate 8,227,114 downwards.
CCTGTCCCTTGGGTCTGGTAAATTGTCTCCGCTCCTTGGCGCGGAGACTTTGAACCCCAATAAATCCCGCCCCGCTTTCATTCGCCCTTCCCACCCCTTCCTGCCAGACTAATTCTGGTTCCCCTATCCTGGCCTGGTCCCCAGACCCCTGCACGGCCCTGGACTCCCGGGCCGGCTCAGGGCATCCTATCCTGGGTGCGTACCCCTGGGACTTCCCGCTTCCCGGTGCGGTGGCCTGAGTAAGCCTCTTCATTCATCACTTCTTCACCCTCTCTGCTAGCACCCCTTCGCCCTGCTTCTGGATCCCAGCCCAGCTCCCTGGTCAGGTGGGAGCATCAAGTCACCCCCTGGTGGAGAATTTGCCCCCTAAGTTCCTCCACCCTGGGAACTTTACTCCCCACTCCTTAGTCTTGGGACTTTGAACCCCAATAAATTCCGGCCCCCCTTTCAGTATTCCTGCCCCTGGTGCTTTCCAGATGTCCAGGCCCCCACCTGCGGCTCCCCGCCTACAGTTTTCATAGTGCCCCCTCCTCTGCCCCTTGGGCCCCTCCTTCCCCAAGGCCTCCACGGGGCGGCCAAGAGAGCTTCCTCGCTGTTCTTCCCAGTGAGGCCACAGGCCTGGAAGACGCTGGGCTCCTTTCCGGCTGGGTGGGGCGGGAAGGCGTGGGAGCTGGGGCAAGGGGAGGATTGGGGGCGTGGCCTGAGCGGCAGGTGTGCTGGTGTCGGGGTGCCTGGTCTCCCCCTTGGCCTGGGAGACCCCCCTCCCCCTAGGCCAGCCTGAAGGGAAAAGTTTCTTCTTTTCCTTCCAGTGTGATAAACCCAAATAAGGAAGTGGGAACAGGGAGAGGGCCCTGGGGGTGCGGTGGGGTTGCTGACAGGGCTTGGAGCTGGAGAGTAGGGGACCTGGGGCATGTCTAAACGCCAGACTCCTGGGGAGGGTCCCAGAGAGGCCCTTGGAGCAGTACTCCCCTCTCCTCACACTACTGGGAGTCCACAGCCCCAGGGCAGTGTTGGGAATTCCCAAGAGAGGTTGACCTGGGTGTTACCACACTGGGATGAAAGGACCACGCATCCCAAAGATTTGGGGGCCTCTGTCCCTGTGTCCCCAGATCAGCTGCTGTCCTTTTTCATCAAAGCCTGCAATGGGTGGGGCTGGTGCAATTCCCGTTATACAGAAGGGGAAACAGAGGTCTGGACATTAGAGGACTAGCCAGGCCCCACTGTGGGTTGTGGCTATGGTTAGGAGCTGGGAGCAGGGGACTTGGAATCCAGCTTCCCAGGTCAATGGGCCCTGGAACTTCACTGCCGGCAAATCCTGGCTCCTCTTTGTGACCTTGAGCAAAGCCTTAGCCTCCCTGTGCCTCAATTTCCTCATGTGTAAAATGGGGATGACAACAGTATGTCCTCACAGGGTGGTCAGGGGCTGAGTGGGCTTGGAGTCATTGTGTGCACCCAGTGGAGCAGCCAGAATGTGGGCCACCATGTCTTCTCTGAGGGGATTGTCCATCAGACTGCAGTTCAGAGGGGGTGGGAATCCTCTAGCTGCAGAGGAGTTTTTCCTATGGCCACCTGGCCCCTCCACCCTGGCTGATTCTAAGCCCTTGATGACACCCCTCTGGCTGCTGGTCCTGAGTCACATGAGGTGGCGCTGGTAGTGTGCCAGGGACTGGGTCCTCCTCAGAAAATGGGACTGATGCACTCGCTCTTCCACGTCCCCTGGCTTGTCCTGCAGGGGGGGACTCGTGTTTTTGTAAGAAGGGGACAAATCTGAAGGCTGTGAGGATTTCCTGTAAGGTACACGGTGGCACATGCTGGACTTTGAGACACAGTGAGGGGTGGCAGGCCAGGCATCGTGGGTCCCCAAGGGATGCAGGGGAGCCACAGGGTCAGACTGCTGAGTCCCCAGCTCTCCTCCCATCAACATTTCATAGTAGATTCAACTGGGGGACAAGGCCCCCTGTCCTGGAGCTGTGGCCTTCTGGGGAAGCCAGTCCCAGGGCGGGGTCGCAGAGGCCTCCCAGCAAGTGGGTGGGATCCCGTGGGTAGAAAGAAGGAACGATGAGGCAGGAGCTGGGCGAGGAGGAAAGGGCAGCTAGTGGCCCATGTGACTGGGTCTTAGGGAAGGGAAGCGAGGCTGGGAGGGGCACGGGAGCCAAAACACTGTCTGTCACACTGAGGACCTTGGCTTTGTTTTAGGGGCTTTAGCAGCGGCGGACCTGAGGGCTTCAAGGTTTCCTGATCTTAGCTCACTAGCAGAAAGCCGGGTGGACAGCCCACTCAGACCTTACTCCCTGACCCCTGTTGTTCTGTGCTGTGCCTAGGAAGCCTCCAGTCGTAACCTGGTGACCCTGCGGGTGGACCCCAATGGCTTCTTCTTATACTGGACAGGACCCAACATGGTGAGGGCAGATGCTGTTCCGGCTCATGCAGGCCTAGGTCTCTGTGGAGACCCCAGCCCTGCATGACCTGCAGATCTGCCTGGGGGCTGGGACCAGCTGCTGGCTGACCCCTCGCAAACAGCCATCCACACAGGAAGTGCTAGGGGTCGGGGCTGAGACTGGGGCTGCTGCTGGTGGCCACTCCCCAGCCTGGGTGGGGAGCTTGGGGGCCCCTGCTCTCTTGTCCTGCAGCTTCTCAGACCCACCCTGGCATCTGGTTTCCCCAGGAGGTGGACACACTGGATATCAGTTCCATCAGGGACACGCGGACAGGCCGTTATGCCCGCCTACCCAAGGTGAGTACCAGGGCCCAGGACCGAGGGCAGGAGGCCTAGGGGAATGGGATTGCCCTTCTCACCCTCAGCTCTCATTACTCAGGACCCCAAGATCCGGGAAGTGTTGGGCTTTGGGGGTCCTGATGCTCGGCTGGAGGAGAAGCTGATGACGGTGGTGGCCGGCCCAGACCCAGTAAACACCACATTCTTGAACTTCATGGCCGTACAGGATGACACAGTCAAGGTGGGCTGGGGCCCAGGAAGCCCCCGGGAGACCCTGCTCATTCGCTGAGTTGCTTGTCACTTAGGGTCGCTGCTGCATTCTGCACTGTTTTCTGATCTGTGCATCAGATCCCGCTCTGGGCGTGGACTGGGGCTGGGCCCGCCTCTCTGTCCCTGCTGCTCACCTCCTCCCACTCCCACTGAATGCCAACCCCCCAGGTCTGGTCGGAGGAGCTGTTCAAGCTGGCTATGAATATCCTGGCTCAAAACGCCTCCCGGAACACCTTCCTGCGGAAAGCGTGAGCTCCGGCTGCCCCGGGGGACATCGGGGATTCCGATGGCCTTTCACAGGGTGTGACCCCTGCCCCTACTTCCCCAGATACACGAAGCTGAAGCTGCAGGTGAACCAGGATGGGCGGATCCCTGTCAAGAAGTGAGCACCCCTTACCCCTCAGCATCTCTCCTGTCCTGACCTTGGTGACCTTTGCCCCCCACTGACCCTGAACCCTCCCATCTGCATCAGCATCCTGAAGATGTTCTCTGCAGACAAGAAGCGGGTGGAGACGGCACTGGAGTCCTGTGGCCTCAATTTCAACCGGGTATGTGGAGTGGGGGCAGGAGCGGGCGGGGTGTTGCTTGGGTCCCCACTGCTTTGGAGCTAGCTGTCCCTGGGCTCTCACCTCACACTGCTTGCCCCCAGAGTGAGTCCATCCGGCCGGATGAGTTTTCCTTGGAAATCTTCGAGCGATTTCTGAATAAGTTGTGTCTGCGGCCGGACATTGACAAGATCCTGCTGGAGATGTGAGCGGGGCTGGACCCTTCTCCCCACCCCTGAGCTCCCATGTCTGGCCTCTGCATAGTGTGCCTCTAGCCCAGTGAGGAGAGGGGGGTGCTGGTGGACTAGGCCTCAGCGTCCAGGGTGAGGGGGGCAACCTGCGAGCGCCTCACAGTGCTCGGAATCTCAGTGTCCATAGCTGTTACACGGGTGGCTGAGTGACAACCCTTTGCCAGGGTTGGTTTCATCTCATCCACTCTGCAGATGAGAACCAAATGGCCCAGGTGTGTTGTGGGCCCTGTCAGCCCACACAGCAAGTGGGCTGAGATTAGCTCCAGGCTCTGGAAGTACAGGGTAGTGAGCTGGATACAGAGCAGCTCCCAGTGCCTTAAAAATGCCAGTGCTAGCTCGTCCTCTGCCTGGATGGCACTGAGCGGTCGGGAGCGTGGATGGGGTCCAAAGGGGTCGGCCACTTGCCCAGTGATCCAGTCTGTGGGTACTTGAGCCAGGCGCAGGCCTTCCAACTCCCTCTCCCAGGGTGAGGGCCTGGTGTGGGGGTGTCGTTGCAACTCCAGCCCAATCCGGCTTCTGCCCGCCCTCTCCAGAGGTGCCAAGGGCAAGCCATACCTGACGCTGGAGCAGCTCATGGACTTCATCAACCAGAAGCAGAGGGACCCGAGACTCAATGAAGTACTGTACCCTCCCCTGCGTCCCTCCCAGGCCCGGCTGCTCATCGAGAAGTATGAGCCTAACCAGCAGTTCCTGGAGCGTGGTGAGTGGCCTCTGGTGAGTGGCGAGAGGCAGGGGACGGTGGTGGTGGAGGGCGAGGGCCCTGCTGACCTGCCCCCGCCCCCACCCCCAGACCAGATGTCCATGGAAGGCTTCAGCCGCTACCTGGGAGGGGAGGAGAATGGCATCTTGCCACTAGAAGCCCTGGACCTAAGCGCGGACATGACCCAACCACTGAGCTCCTACTTCATCAACTCCTCACACAACACGTACCTCACAGGTGAGATACCTCACAGGTGAGCGGCCGGAGCAGGGAGCAGGCAGCCAGCTGCAAGCAGTGGGGAGTGGGAGCCCAAGCAGGGAGCTGGGAGCAGGGAGCCAGGAGCAGGGCGCAGGGAGTGGGGCTCCCTGCCCCCCGCCCTCCACCCTCCGCCCTGCACCTCCTCCCTCCTTGAAGTGCAGTTCTTTCAACTCATTTGCCCGGGTGTGGAAGGAAGAGAACAGACAGTCCTCTGCCCCACTTGAGGACAGGAAGCTTCCCGGGGAGGGGCTGAGGCCGCCCAGCTGTGAGGAACAGCCTCTGCGGAGGCCTGGGGCTGGAGACCACGAGGTGGTTAAGAAGAGGAGGGGGCTGGTGGAGCTTGGTGTCAGGGCGCTTGCAGGCGAGGGGGCCCTGGCTTCTGTCCCCAGCACTGCCAGAGAAAGAAGAAGCCAGAAAGGAGGCCAGGGAGGGGAGGGTGTGGGCTGGGGCAGGTGCAGGGTGAGGGGCTGGGGAGGGTTTTGGAGGCAGGCGGCGGCGGGAGGGGATCTGAGTGGTGTGCTGTCAGAAGGCTGAGGCCAGGTGCTCTGTGGAGACTGGGCTGGAGGCAGGGAGGGGCCTGCGGTCCCCTAGGCAGGAGGTGGGGCCGCGGGGAGGAGGCTCTGGGGAGCCAGGGTGGTTTGGGAAGGACCCCTGTGGTTCAGGCTGGTGGGGCGTGTGAGGGGTGGGGGTTCATCTCAGAGGGGGTGAGCCCTTGAATGGGGACCAACCTGGCCCCCAAGCACTGGTGGATGCCTGCTCTGCCACTTGGGTGGGCGCCAGGGGCAGGGGTGCAGGAGGTGCTGTTGGCTCCACAGTGAAATGAGCAGGGGCTCTGCAGAGTGTCCCAGGGCTGGACCATGCTGCTCCGGGAGCCTCTGTGTCCCTGGCACAGCTGGCTCAGTGTGGAGTGGGGTGATGAGGAGCCAGACTGGCAGGCAGCTGAGTGACACGGCCTCACCCCCAGCGGGACAGCTGGCCGGAACCTCGTCGGTGGAGATGTACCGCCAGGCGCTGCTGTGGGGCTGCCGCTGTGTGGAGCTGGACGTGTGGAAGGGGCGGCCTCCCGAGGAGGAGCCCTTCATCACCCACGGTTTCACCATGACCACCGAGGTGCCGCTGCGGGATGTGCTAGAGGCCATCGCTGAAACCGCCTTCAAGACCTCCCCCTACCCCGTCATCCTGTCCTTTGAGAACCACGTGGACTCGTGAGTGGGCCCCTGACCCAGGACCCCCGGGAATCTCTAACATGGAGACCTCTGATGGGGACCCCTGGTGGACCCAGAGACGGCCCTCCCACTGTGCTCTGGTGACCTCTGACCTGAGGACTTGTATGTTCTCTGTTGGCCTCTGTCCTGCCTTGCTGAAGCTCCCCAAGGCACCTCTGACCTCTGACCTTGCCCACAGGGCCAAGCAGCAGGCCAAGATGGCCGAGTACTGCCGCTCCATCTTTGGGGACGCGCTGCTCATTGACCCTCTGGACAAGTACCCGGTATGGCGGCTGGAGCTGAGGCGGGGTGCGGGGTGGGGAGGGTGCCTCAGCAGACCCTGACCTATCCACCCCCTCCAGCTGGCGCCGGGCGTGCCCCTGCCCAGCCCCCAGGACCTGATGGGCCGCATCCTGGTGAAGAACAAGAAGAGGCACCGGCCCAGCACCAGCGTCCCTGACTGCGCCGCGCGCAAGCGGCCCCTAGAGCAGAGCAACTCCGCCCTGAGCGAGAGCTCTGCCACCACTGAGCCCTCGTCCCCCCAGCTCGGTACGCTGGCTCAGCCTTGACCCTGCCTGACCCTAACCTCCTCCTTCTGAACCCTCATGGTACCCAGACCCCCGAGCCCTTCCTCACATGCCACTGAGCCTGGCCCCGTCCAACCTCCTGGTGACCAGCCTGCACCGAGGTCCACTGGCTTGGGACCCTCACTGACCCCAGCACATCTGTCTGTGGCCAACTCCTGGCCCCTCAGCCTTGGCCCCCACAGAGCCAGGCTAGGGCTCTTAGTTCTGACCTCTGACCCTCAGGCCCCTGGCCCCTGTCCTATGACCACCCAACTCTGCCCACCCACTTGGGTGTAAATTCAGTTAACCTTTAGCCTGTCGTCACTGGGGTCCCTCTTCATCTGAGCCCCACCCTGGGTCTGGCTCTGCCTGACCCTGACCCGCCACTCACCTTGTCACCTTTTCCCCTGCTGTAAGGCTGTTGTGCCCAGACTCTGGCTTCCCACCCCCCACCCATCCTGTCCACCTCCTGCTCTGTACACTCCAGACTTCACCTTGACCTCTGACCCCTCTGGCTCTAATACCATGGAAGCCTGCCCCTGCCCTTTCCCCAGGTCACACTGTCCTAAGAGTGCCACACACTGGTCACAGCCCTCGAGTTTCCTGAGCATCAGTGTGTGATTCTGCCCTTTGACCTCTGGACCCTTGTGGCCTTGCCTTCTGCAGGGTCCCCCAGCTCGGACAGCTGCCCAGGCCTGAGTAACGGGGAGGAGACGGGGCTGGAAAAGCCCAGCCTGGAGCCCCAGAAGTCTCTGGGTGAGGAGGTCCCGAACCGGGGCCCTGATGTCCTGGGGTCTGCTGACCGTGAGGATGAGGAGGAAGATGAAGAAGAGGAGGAATCTACAGACCTCAAAAAACCCACCACAGATGAGGTCAGGCCCACAGGCGGACGGGAGCGGAGGTTATACATATTCCCTTCTCAGATTTGCCAAGTGCCCACCATGTGCCAGCGTGTTGGTGGGTGCAGGGTACTCCTGACTGTGTGAACACCCTAGTGAGTGTGTGTGCACACGTGTGCTCTTCATTCAGGCACAGTAACAGTGCATGCACAGTTATTCTCATAAGCCAGGCATGGTGGTGCATGCCTGCAATCCCAGCAGCTTCGGAGGCTGAGGCAGGAGGATCACAAATTTGAGGCAGTCTGGGCAATTTAGCAAGGCCCTGTCTCAAAATAGAAAATAAAAAGAACTGGGAGTATAACTCTGTTAGAATGCCCCTGAGTTCCATTCTAAATGTCCCTCAAAAATGAGCAGCATATCCCCATTCCCAGTATCCCCCAGGAAGGGGTGAGATGCGGTCGGTGTGGGATTGTGGGGAAGGGGAGTCTGACCTGGGGCGGGAGATTGGGGGGGCAGACCTCAGGAGGTGGGAACAGTTCATGCAAAGCCCTGCGCTGGGCTTCAGTTCAGGAGGGGCCAGTTCAGGGTGAGAAAGTGTCATGAGGAGCATGAGCAGTGGAGGTGAGAGAGTCAGTCTGGCTGTTTGGGAGATCATATTGGAGAGGGGCCCAGAGTGGGGGTGGTGCGGGCAGAGCTGTCTGTTTGCGAGGTAGTGTTGGAAAGTGCCTAGGAATGGAGATTGGTGGTTCACATGCTCAACTGAGGGGTTCCAGCTTCTGGGGGTGAGGAGAAGAGGAGGAATGGGGGACTGTTGTGGAGGAGAGGGATCCCAGGCATGGTGCCCAGGCCTGGAAGAGGCCCTGGACTGTCAGAAGACGTGGCCGGGGTGGGGGCATTATGGCCCTTGGGAAAGCTACTTGCGAGGCAGCAGTGGGGGCGGGGTCAGCGCCTCCTTGGGAGGCAAGCGAGGGACTTGCACTGTTGATTGGGGCTTGGGGTTTGCAGGGAACGGCCAGCAGTGAGGTCAATGCCACTGAGGAGATGTCGACGCTGGTCAACTACATCGAGCCTGTCAAGTTCAAGTCCTTTGAGGCTGCTCGAAGTGAGTGGGGCTGGTGGTGGGTAGGAGCTGTTCCCACCAGGCCCTGCCAGGCCTGACACCCTCCCTCTGCCAACCCCCAGAAAGGAACAAGTGCTTCGAGATGTCCTCCTTTGTGGAGACCAAGGCCATGGAGCAGCTGACCAAGAGCCCCATGGAGTTCGTGGAGTATCCTCCGGGGCCTCGTGGTGGGACAGGGTGATGCTTGCAGCTACTCTGCCTAAGCCCCACCCAGGGTCCTGGCCCAGCAGCACCTGGGCTGGGTGGGTCTGGACCATCTGGGGGGCCTGGCTAGGCTGAGCAGCGGAGGCCAGAAGGGTAGCATGAGCCCACCTCCGCCAGGGTTGGGTGGGGGACTTGCAGGAGTGCAGGCTCAGGGCAGGAGGGGGAGGCCGACAGGGGTTGGGCACCAGTACCTGCTGCGTCCCTGACCGCCAACCTCAGATACAACAAGCAGCAGCTCAGCCGCATCTACCCCAAGGGCACCCGCGTGGACTCCTCCAACTACATGCCCCAGCTCTTCTGGAACGTGGGCTGCCAGCTCGTCGCTCTCAACTTTCAGACCCTGGGTGAGCCCTGCCCTGCCTTGACCCTATACCATGGTGCCCCAGGGCCAGGCACATCTTGCCTGAAAGGACTGCTTACTCTGTCTGAATTTGGACCCTGTGATACCATTTGATCCCACCCCTGGTCCTGGCCCTGGCCCTGGCCCTTGGACTTCACTTACCCCCAATGACCATTGTCCTGCCTGACTCCTGACCTCATTCAGCCTGCTGACTGACCCCTGTCCCTGTCACCCAGATGTGCCAATGCAGCTCAATGCAGGTGTATTTGAGTACAATGGGCGCAGCGGGTACCTGCTCAAGCCTGAGTTCATGCGGCGGCCGGACAAGTCCTTTGACCCCTTCACTGAGGTCATCGTGGATGGCATTGTGGCCAATGCCTTGCGGGTCAAGGTGGGGCAGCAGAGGGCTTGGGCCGTGGGTGTTGAGGGGCAGGATGCTCAGCCACCGCCTCACCCTCTTGGCCCGCCCATCCCAGGTGATCTCGGGGCAGTTCCTCTCTGACAGGAAGGTGGGCATCTACGTGGAGGTGGATATGTTTGGTCTTCCCGTTGACACACGGCGCAAGTACCGCACAAGGACATCTCAGGGGAACTCGTTCAACCCCGTGTGGGATGAGGAGCCCTTTGACTTCCCCAAGGTGAGCAAGCCTGACCCACCCTGGCTCTCAGGGGGGATTAGGGTAGGTAGGGTAGGGTTAGGGTTATTTCCGTCACTGGAGCAGGACCAGGCTCACAGGTGGCCAGTGAGGGTTGGAACATGGGGGAGGGGTCCTGAGACCTCCCAGGCCCTGCACGTCCAGAATCAGGCTTGGGCCTTCTGCCTACCTCTTGGTGACAGAAAGAAACAGAAAGGTGAGACAGAGAGCAAGGACCAGCAGGAGGTCCCACAGCCTGCCCAAGGCGGGAAGCTCTTGCTCAGGACCCACCCCTGCTCAGTCCCCCGATCTCCACGTTCTCACAGGATCTGGGGAAGGCAGAGACAGGCAGACTCCATGCCGGACTGGAGCTCACTGTAGTTCTGGGCGGTTGATGACCTGGCCTGTCCTGCGGTGGCCTGAGGGGGTCTGTCTGCCTGTACTCTTGGTTCAGGGCCCTGAGGGCCCAGTCATCCATTGGGCCAGGCCATGGAGATGTGCGGTCAGGTTGGTCAGCTTGTATTGGGACCTGCTCTGGGCGTCAGGCCTTAGTGACTGGTGTGGTTGCCCTGTGGCTCGGGCTCTGCCCCGTGGCTCAGCCAAGTCTGTCCCTCAGGTGGTGCTGCCCACGCTGGCGTCCCTTCGCATTGCCGCCTTTGAGGAGGGTGGCAGATTCGTGGGGCACCGGATTCTGCCTGTCTCTGCCATCCGCTCAGGTGAGCCTTGGCGGGTTTGGGCAGGACGGGGGCAGTATGTGGGGGACCTGCCCAGGCCCCGCTGACTCGCCCTTCTGTCCCCCAGGGTACCACTACGTCTGCCTGCGGAACGAGGCCAACCAGCCACTGTGCCTGCCAGCCCTGCTCATCTACACGGAGGCCTCTGACTACATCCCTGATGATCACCAGGGTGAGCTGGGGGCAGAGGGGCAGCGTGGAGTGGGGACGACAGCCCCGAGGGCAGGTTCCTACCCTGCTGTGACCAGAGCTGGTGGGGAGGGTGTGACCATCTGAGAGCCTCGCCTTCTGCCTCCCCAGACTATGCAGAGGCTCTGATCAACCCCATTAAGCATGTCAGCCTGATGGACCAGCGGGCCAAGCAGCTGGCCGCTCTCATTGGGGAGAGCGAGGTGAGCCTGCTGGCGGTGGGAGCAGGCTGGGAGGTGGGCAGGGCTCAGGCTCCCCTTGACCCTGGGACCAATGCACACAGTTGCTGTGGGTGTGGGTGTGGGTGCAGGTGGGCTGGCTATGGCTGACCTCTGGGCATGGCCCTGCTGGAGCGGTCCCTGCAGCCCCCAGCTCTCCACTGTGTTTTTTTCTGGTGCTGGGGATGGAACCCAGGGCAAGTGCTCGGCCACGAAGTAGCACCCCATGCCCAGTGGTGGGATCTTAGGAGGTAGAAGCATCCGAGAGGCCTTTGAATCAGATTGGACTAGAATTTCTCCCATTCCCAGTGACCCAGGAGGCTAAGGCAGGAGGATCACAAGTTTGAGGCCAGCCTCAGCAATCTAATGAGACCCAGTCCCCCCCCCAAAAAAAGGCTGGGGACATAGCTTAATGGTAAATCACACCTGTCCAAAAAAAAAAAGGGTTCCTGGCTAATTCACCAGGGAAGTTTTGAGGCCACAGAGCCCTTAAGAACATGGGGCCTGTGAGCATGGAGGAGGCGGTGGCTTCTCTGAGGAGGGGTCGGGTGCAGAGGTTTAGCCGCATGCCCGGAGCCATTCCCTAGGGACCTTCGGCGGTGGGAAGAGATTGACTGCAATTAGGCCTTGGCAGAGCTGTTAGCAGGAGAGACTGGTGCCCGCTCTGCGGTCATTTCCTTCGTTGATTTAATCAGGAGCTGAGCAGTGAGGGCGAGGGACTGGGCCAGGGTGGAGGGATCCAGAGAGCAAGGATTCTTGAACCATCTGGGAGTTCCTGAGCACAGGCAAGGGGCTGGGCGCCTCCCAGTCTCATGCCCTAGGTGGACAGGGGCTTGGAGGGGTTTGCTTGATCCACTTTATTCTCATCGGCAAACAGACCAGAAGTTGAGCAGCCAGATGGGCTGGGGAGCTGGCAGGGTGGGGGGCCTGGAGACTGAGCATGGAAGGGCTTGGAGAGAACAGCCGTTCTGGAAACAGTGTCCTCTTCCTCCACCCCCAGGCTCAGGCTGGCCCAGAGACATGCCAGGAGACCCAGTCTCAGCAGCCAGGGGCCCAGCCATCCCCAAACCCCACACCCAGCCCACTGGAGACTCCCCCTCGCTGGACCCCGGGCCCTGCCACCTCCCCCACCAGCACCTCCCTCAGCAGCCCAGGTAAGGGGCAACCCGGGCCAGGGGTGGGCTGAGGGCGAGGCCCCGCCACCCTTCCTGCAGCCTCTCACAGAGGCCTGTCCTCTCCAGGGCAGCGGGACGATCTCATTGCCAGCATCCTCTCAGGTAGGGAGGAGCGCCTTGGGTGCGGGGCCACCTGGAGGGCACCTGCCCAGCCCGGCCCCTCCACCACCCTGCCCACTTGCACTCTGGTTCCCAGAGGTGGCCCCCACTCCGCTGGAGGAGCTCCGAGGCCACAAGGCTCTGGTGAAGCTCCGGAGCCGGCAGGAGAGGGACCTGCGGGAGCTGCACAAGAAGCATCAGCGCAAGGCCGTGGCCCTCACCCGCCGCCTGCTCGATGCTCTGGCCCAGGCCCGGGCTGAAAGCAGGTGCCAGCACCCACTGGTCCCATGAGTCTCCCACAGACTCTGCCACCCGAGCCGTGCCCCCTGGCAGGAGTGTCGGGCCCTGTGTGCACATGGTTTCCATGGTGGGTGGGCGTGCCGAGCGAGGGGCCCCGACCCCACAGGAGTATTTGGTGTATGACGGGACCCGAAGCTTCCCACACCAGCCCCCGATTCCTTCTCCTGGGGCTGACATTTCTGTTGACGTCCCCCTAAGGAGTATTGGCCACACAGGCTTCTCCTCCTGGGTGGTGTCTGCTGTTGCTGCTACCACATGCGCTGTCCCCACTGCCCTCCCGTGTGGTGGACTCAGCATCACCCAGAAGGTTCTCCCTACAGGGGTGGGGCCGCCGATGTGGAGGACGTGAAGGAGGAGGAGGAGGCCAAGAGGTATCGAGAGTTCCAGAACAGACAGGTGCAAAGCTTGCTGGAGCTGAGGGAGGCCCAGGCGGACATAGAGGCTGAGCGGAGGCTAGAGCACCTGAGACAGGTGAGGGGGCATGTGGTGGCCAGGGAGAGCCTGCCTCTTGGATTAACCTGGCGTTGGCCTGTGGCACCCATTGGCTGCTGTGTCCCCAGGCTCAGCAGCGGCTCAGGGAGATCCTCCTGGATGTGCACACAACTCAGTTCAAAAGGCTGAAGGAGATGAACGAGAGGTAAGGCGGAGACCTCGTGTGGGTGTGGCAGGGACTCCTGGCCCAGATGAGGACCGGACCAGGACCCTGCCACCGACCTTCCCCTTCCGCTACCGGCTTCTCCAGGGAGAAGAAGGAGCTGCAGAAGATCCTGGACAGGAAGCGCCACAACAGCATCTCTGAGGCCAAGACAAGAGAGAAACATAAGAAAGAAGTGTAAGAGTGCTGGGGCCAGGAGTCGGGGGCCCGGGCAGGCAGCACAGTGCCCAGGCCCTGAGTCCATCCCGCCTCCCTCCTCGCAGGGAACTGACGGAGATTAACCGTCGGCACATCACCGAGTCCGTCAACTCCATCCGTCGGGTGAGTGCCACTCTAGCCTCGCCCTAATCCTTCATTCATCAGAAATCCCTCTCCTAGCGGGGCACGGTGGTGCTGGAGTGCATGTTATCCCAGGCCTCAGGAGACTGAGGCAGGAGGATCAGGAGTTCAAAGCCAGTCTCAGCAACTTAGAGAGGTTCCAAGCAACTGAGTGAGATGAAAAAATAAAAAGGTCTGGGGATGTGGCTCAGTGGTTAAGTGTCTCCAGGTTCGATCCCTGGTAAAAAAAGAAAAAAGAAGCCCATCTCCTTGGTGTCTGGCCTGGTGGCACGCTGCCCTCCAAAAGCTGATAGGACCTTCCTCCAGGGTCCCAACAGCCCCCTGGTGCCTGCTTCATATCCAGGGACAACTGTCTGCACCAGTGCCCAGTGGCTTTGGAGCTCCCTGTAGGTCATGCCCAGCCTGAGCCCCAGGACCCTGACCTCCCTCAGGGTCCCTCAGCTGAGGCCTTGCCCACCCTCACAGCTGGAGGAGGCCCAGAAGCAGCGACATGACCGCCTAGTGGCTGGGCAGCAGCAGGTGCTACAGCAACTGGCAGAAGAAGAGCCCCAAGTAAGGCCCTAAAGGAAGCTGGTGGGCAGATGCTTGGTGGCCTGGCCTCCCTGTGACACCCATCTTCCTGTAGCTGCTGGCCCAGCTGACCCAGGAGTGTCAGGAGCAGCGGGCGAGGCTGCCTCAGGAGATCCGACGGAGCCTGCTGGGAGAGACACCAGAGGGGCTAAGGGACGGGCCCCTGGTGGCCTGTGCCAGCAATGGCCATGCACCTGGGAGCAGTGGGCACCTGTCTGGTGTTGACTCGGAGAGCCAGGAGGAGAACACGCAGCTCTGACCTGGCTGGGCAAGAGGTGGCCACAGGGCCAGGGTGGGCGCTGGGCAGAGGGCAGGAGGTGAAGACACTAATGCTTTTTTTTTTTTTTTAACTTTTTATCTTTAGAAATTATATTTTTTTAAACCTGGGGCAAGTGCCCCACACTAACTCCTTTCATCTTCCTGGGGCCCCGTTAACCCCCAGCCCCTCCTTCCTAACCTCAGTCCTAGGGAAGGGGCTGGGCTGGGCCGGGCCTTGCCCCCATGACACCCACACCCAGATGGGCGTCCTTCCCTCACTTCCCAGGGACCACACGGAGCTCTGGGAAGCAGGGGTCACAATCTCTATGCTTTGGGGATTTTTTTACATGAATAAAAGTGGATTTCAGGGAGCCCGTGTGCGGTGTGGTTGAGGACTCCAGGTCCTGGACCCCGGGCCTGGAGTCCAGCTCTGCACTTCCCTTGGGTCCCAGGTTTCCTCTTCTATAGTTGTCCCTGGGGTCGAGGTCAGGCCCCCGTCAAAAGCTGGTGGGCTTGAACTTGGCTGCTTTGCAGTGACCTTCCTCAATGCCACAGGAGGCTCTGGTTTCCCCCAGACCTTCCTGCCTCTGTGCCCTGTGACCCCTGGGCTTGTGTCCTGGCTCTCCCTGTCCTCCCTTCTCAGAGGTACAGGCTCCTTCAGGAAGCCTTCCCTGCCCCCTTCCTGTTGCCTGATATGATCCAAGCTCCCACCACCTTCTACTGGGCGGCTCTGGGGTCCCACGCAGGCAGTTGAGGGGGGGGTGGTGGATAGCCTGGTGGAACTGGGCTTTCCTAAGTAAGCCAGTCAGGGGCCTGTCTCTGACCCCTGGAGATGGGAAACTGACAGTCCCAGACATTGTAGGGACTGGGACAGCATGTGACCCCCTCATCCCTGTGAGGAAGATGTTTTGCCTGTTTTACAGATGAAGAAACTGAGGCCCTGAGCAGAAGCCAGGTGGTGCCAGGCCACAACTAAGTGGAGATGTCCTGACCTGGAGGCAGGGAGGGCACAGACCCTCTGTGGCAGACTGTCTTCGGCTAGCCTGGAAGACCTGCTCCATGCCTCTGACCACGGAGGAGCAGCAAAGACCCCACAGCGAGGGTGTGAGGGCGTGAGGGCCTGGCCGGGCGGGCTCCAAAGCAAGGCCAGGCTGGCACCTCTTCAAGGCCTCTCCCAGCTTCCTGGCGCTTCCCGGGCTGGCTGCTCCCTCCTCCAGAGGAAGGCAGCCTCTTATCTGGGCTTATCTCCTGCCAATTGAGTGTTTTCTTTGCTTTGTTTTTGCTGCAGCCTCCTGCAAACAGATGGGGTAGGGAGGCCAGAGAAACCAGGCAGCCGAAGTAGGGCCTCCCCAGGGCTGGGACCTGTGCCCTGGGCCCTTCCTCAGGGTGGATACCATTGCCTAAGTGGCCCTCCTCCTGCTGTCAGACCTTGTCCTGTCCCCCAGTCTGCCAGTTCTCCTGTATGCCCATCCTGACCCCACAGCGGTCAGCCTGCTTCCCCCCCCCCCACTGGCCGGCCTTTACTTACCCAAACACTCCATGTGGGTCCTGAGTCCTCAAAACTACCCTGTGTGCTACTGAGCCCCTCAGAAGCCTGGCCTCTACTGCTACCCCATCTTTCCTGGGTCCCCTCATCCTCTTCTCTGCAATGACAGTTCCAACTTCAGCCCACCCCCTCCTGGCAGACCTCCCTGACTGTCCTGCCAGAGGAGGCTGACCCCTCTCTGGTTCTGGAAGCCTCTGCGAGCCAGGCTGTGGAGAAGTTCATCTGTGTACCCAGCACAAAGCAATGGCCTGGACTACAGGGGCGCCAATAAATCTTTTGGAACAGAGCCCTGAGCCCTGAGCCAGGTCCCCATGCGAAGCTTCTTGGTTCCCTAGTGATTGCGCTGCCCCTGCCCTGAGCACTCTGCCAGGTCCCCAAGCAGAGCTGGCCTTAGGCCGGCCACACAGTAGCTGCTCGAAAGTACTGACCCAAATAGGAACAAATGACCCCTCTCTGGGGAGCCGCGCGGGAATTCCAGTGGCAGCCGAGCCTTGGTTCCCAATTACCATACTAGAGATAAGCGCCTGGCAGTCTTTGGGGCCCAGTCGCGTCGCCCCACCCCGAGGTGGCTCTACTTACTGCCTTGACCCATTCCCCGTATTTGTCCCTGGATGTCACCCAAACGAGCCTGTTTCCTGCATGTGTAAGCTGGGGGCATTTTTTTTAAATGTCAATGATAGAACCATTCTGGTCCAACCCCAAGCGACTGTACAGAGGCGACGCGGCGGCACAGGTGTGACTTTTATTAGCATGTAGGTCGCTGGGCCCACAGCTTCCCGGCGGAGGAGAGGGCCCTGGCGAAGTAAGGGTTAAATCCCGGCTCGCAGCTTGGGCGGGACTGCCCAGCGCCCGAGGGCGGGGCGGCCAGCCGTGGGCGGAAAACCTTCAAAACTTGCGTGGACCTACCCTCTGCGCTCCCACGCGCCTCCCAGCCAAGGGACAGAAGGGTCCCCTCTGCACAGGCCTGCGGAGATTTCCGCCCACACCCAAGATGGTCGCCAACGGCGACAGGAACCGGTGGAGTTTGGGATGTGGGGACGGTCACTGGGAGGGGGCGGAGCCTCGCCTCCCCAAGTTCCGATCCCACCAGGACTGGATGAAGCGCGTCCAGCTGGAGCTTTGCCGCATCTGCGACGCTGTGCCCGCGCTCCTCGGGCGAGGAAGTCCCTTGGGGTGGGAAGAAGAAAAAGGTTAAGTTAATCGGCTTACCCAGGCGGATCGAATCAAGTACCTCCATTTCCGGAACCCAGTGTAGAGGAGATCCGGGGAGACGTAAAAGACCACGGCCTCCAGCATGTCCTGTACCGAATGGTCAGGGAGCCAGCCACAGAGGACGCTTAGGCCCTCAGGAATGGGGACTGTTTAGAGCCAGAGCTGGGGACTGGGAAAATGCCTAGGGATCTAAGTGGAAGAGCCAAATATCTAGCACCTAGAAGATGGGACCGCAATTCAAGAATTGACGTGTGCCCCACGCGATGGCGCACGCCTGTAATCCCAGAGAGGAATTACAGGGAGGCTAAGGCAGAGGATTGAAAGTTGGAGACCAGCCTCAGCCATTTAGCCAGATAGTGTCTCAAAAAACGGGGGGCACTGGGGATGTAGCTTGATGGTCAAGGGTCCCTGGATTCAATTCCCAGTACCCCTCCCCCCCAAATTGAAGAAATATCCCAAGAACCTTGATACCCGAAAGAGGCGGTCCGGGACTACAGGTCCCAACATGCCCCGGGATATGACAGGACCTGGCGGGTAAAAAGTGATCCGGGACTACAGGTCCCAGCATGCCCCGGGACAGAAGGCGGTCCGGGACTACAAGTCCCAGCATGCCTTGAGACGTGGAAGGACCTGGTGGGGGCAGGCGGTTCGAACTACAGGTCTACGCATGCCGCATGCCGCACGCCGCAGGGCCAGCGCTCACCTTAAAGGAGCCCTCGAATTCGTCGCTCATCCTCCGCAGCTCGCGGCCGTAGCGCTGTGCAGCCCAGAGATTGGGGGGCGCCGAGCGCGAGCGGCCGCGGAAGGGGCTGGGCTCCTCTTCCATCTCTTCATCCAAATCGGTATCTGCGGGGTACGAGCTGTGGCGACTCCGGGTCTCCGTAGCCCCAGCGCCTGCAGAAGGGTTAGCGGGTTGGGGCAAAGTAAATCTCTGCTCCTCTGCGTCCCCCTAGCTGCGAAACCCTCCTGTGTAAATGGAAGGAAGCTCGGGGGCTTTTGTGGGAAATCGAGTTAAGGCCTCACTAAACCCGCACATCTTTGCTAAGTGCCAATAAGGGTCGAGGCCTTTTAGCCCATTAAATAAATGATTTTACACTGTGCTTGGAATTAAAGAGGCAGTGGTTGTAATTACTAGGATTAGGGAGGCGTCCTGCACAAGATCTGCAGGGGTCTCCAGAGGATGAGAACCTGGCAGCAACACTGATGCATCCCTCATCACACCTGCTTTGAAGAAAATGTCCAGAACTATTGACTTTTCTTTTTCTGTTTTGGTACTGGGGATTGAACTCGGGGAGGGACACTCGACTACTGAGCTGTATCCCCAGCCCTATTTTGTAGTTTATGTAGAGACAGGGCCTCACTGAGTTGCTTAGCATCTCGCCATTGAGGCTGGTTTAGAACTCCAGATCCTCCTGCTTCAGCCTCCGGAGCCGCTGGGGTTACAGGCATGCACCATTATGCTGGGCTGTTTGTTGACTTTTTTGATGTGACGTTTATGGAACACTTACTATGCATTAATTCCCTCCTTATCTTCCTAACCACCCTGAGAGTTGAGTACCACCACTGTCTCCGCTTTACGGATGAGATGACTGAGGCTTAGAGAAGACTTATAAGCCCTGAGGCTCGAAGTCCCTAGGTTTGATAGAATCCTGTGTCCACTGGGATGGACCTCATTCCCTGTCCAACCATCTTTAACTCTGAACAACTTCATCACCTTCACGAGGGCCTAATCCTAGCTTTACTCCCAGCAGGTGTAAAAGAGTCACACCTAATAAGGAGTGTGGAGATGCTCTGTGACTTGCCAGCACCGTAGGTCAGTATATTCAGAAGGATCTCTGTTGTGAGGTCTGATCTGGGTACCGTGTGCCACTCTTGACTCCTGCCAACTATACCTTGCTGCTCACACCAAGACCTAGGAATACTTCCAGGAGAAGAAAACCCAGAGCTAAGACAGCCTGGGGCACACACTTGGCATTCACAGACAAGGATGTCGGTCAGGAAGTCTTTGGAGGAGGGAAGATTTAGGCCAGGTGTGGAAGCTGGGGTGTATCAAACAGAACATCTCCCCTCTCCAGTCAGATCCCCCCCACTTAGAAGAGGGTGGGAACCAAAAAGGCCCACCCTGAGGTCAGGCAAGGGTACCTCAAACCCTCAGAAGAGCCAGATGGAAGTAGGTACAGATAGCTAAATCAGGAATCAACTGGGATGGGGCTGGAGTGCCAGGAACAGAAAAACTCCTGATAAAAAATGGGCCTCTCCGGGGCTTGAGTTGTGGCTCAGCTGTAGAAGTGCTTGCCTCGCATGTGGAAGGCACTGGGTTCGATCCTCAGCACCTCATAAAAATAAAATAAAGGTATTGTGTCCATCTACAACTAAAAAAAAAAAAAAAAATTCTTAAAAAATGGGCCTGCCTGCTTTTCATTTCTATGGGACGTGAGCAGTGGAGCAGGGATCAGTAATTCCGTGGGTTCAGCCAGGACCATGTTCCTGCTCTGGGACCTTGAGCCCGTTGGGGTCTTAGTGTATTTCTCTGTGAAATGGGGGCAATCCCTGTCTCCCAGGACCACTGGGAGAACACAGGAGAGCATCCCACCCTGTCCTTGCACATCCCCAGTGAGGCAGACACCAAATCCTCCCTATCTTACAGATGAGGAAATAGAGGCACTGAGGTTAGGAACTTTCCTGAGTCACAGTGGCACACCCTGCCTGCCACCAAATGTCCAGGCAATGTCAGCTTCTGAGAACTCAACATTTGACACGTGCAAGTCACCTGAGTGATGACTTTCCAATGAGTAGTGCTAACACTATCACTCTCCCAGGAATTAAGACAAGCAGAAGAGGCCTGGAGGATAGCTCAGCAGTAGACCACTCACCTATCACGCTGGAGGCCCTGGGCTGGATCCCCAGCACCACAAACACAACAAAAAACAAGCATAAGGGGCTGGGGATGTAGCTCAGTTGGTAGAGTGCTTGCCTCACATGCACAAGGCCCTGGGTTCAATCCCCAGCACAAAATAAATAAATAAAAGTATAGGAACACGGGCTAGGACAGATTGGATGTTTCCAATGTATGAATTCATTTAGTCCTCATCCTGTGCTAACAGGAAATTTCCTCACGGTCACCATTTTACAGAGGAGGAAACTAAAGCAGGACAGGGTAATTTGGTAATTTGCCCAAGATCATATAGCAAGTGGCAGGGATGAAGCCATGTGTGGTGGCGCAGGCCTGTAATCCCAGCCACTCCAGGAGACTGAGGCAGGAGAATTGCAAATTTGAGGCCATCCTCAGCAACTTAACATGGCCCTATGGACTTAGCCAGACCCTTTCTCAAAATAAAACAAAAAACAGATTGGGGATATGGCTGAGTGGTTAAGTGCCCCTGGGTTCAATCCCAGGTACCAAAACAAACAAAAACAGCTCAAAGCCTGTACTGTGGGATGGAAGATTCTCAGCAAAGTAATGAATTTGGCAATATCAAGCCATGCCATCATCAAAATGATGCCCATTTGCATAAAATGGATTATTATTTTGTAGTACTGGGGATCAAATCCAGGGGTGTTCTACCACTGAGCTATATCCCCAGACGTTTTTTTTTTTTTTTTTTTTTGTACTGGGGATTGAACCCAGAGCACTTAACCATTGAGCTACATCCCCAGCCCTTTTAAGTCTTTGAGACAGAGTCTCACTAAGTTGTTTAGGGTCT
The DNA here is from genome assembly GCF_047511675.1 of Marmota flaviventris. Taxonomy (NCBI): domain Eukaryota; kingdom Metazoa; phylum Chordata; class Mammalia; order Rodentia; family Sciuridae; genus Marmota; species Marmota flaviventris. The sequence continues at coordinate 8,206,466 of NC_092506.1, read as the reverse complement.
TGATAAATTGCTGAGGCTGGCCTCAAACTTGTGATCCTCTGCCTCAGCCTCCTGAGGAGGTGGGATGATAGGTATGCCTCACCATACTTAGTTGGGAAAACCAAAAGTATCTGTTTACTGGGGCAGGGGGGTGGATCCAGAAGATTTTCTGTGAACTCCCTAGGGAAAGAGGTCAGGTGTGCCTAAGCCAATTTCCCCTCTAGGGGAAGGGAGTGCTAGAGCCTGGGTGGATACCCAGTCCTGCCCACTCAGGCCATCCACCTGGAGTTTAGCCTGAGGCGGGATAGGGGGTGGGAGGGGACTGTGGTCTAGCAACTCACCTCCAGCTGTAAGCTCTGACTTACCCCCCAGGCTTCTGGGCAGCAGGTGGGGCCCAATACTTCCACCTTCCCGCTGCCACAGGCACCCTCATAAAAACAGTGCAGTTCAGGTACTTAGAAGCTGTGACGCTTCCCCACTAGGCAGGGCCAGGCCTAGATCCCATCTTTAGGATGCTAGGCCTCGCAAGCCCTACTACCCTGCCCTAGGAGGCAGAGGTTGCGGCCCCAGTGCTCTGTCCCACCCTGACCAGTGGCCTCACAAGCCATCAGCATCCTGTAGCCCCTGTGGGCTGAGACAGCAGGCCCCCACTCTGTCAGAGGGGATGAAATCAGAAAGCTCTAAGATGGGGGATGGTTAATATTTTCTGTCAAGAGCTAGGAAGCAAATAGTTCAGGTTTGGTGGCCACAGTCTCTGGGACAATTATTCAACTTTACGCTCACAGCTTGGAAGAAGCCACAGCCATACGGAGCTGACGGTACATTGCTGGGTTCCACTACAGCTTTATTCGGGACACTGAAAACTGAATTCTATGTAATTTCCCCTGTTAAAAATACTGTTCTCTAGATTTTTGTCCACTATTTTAAAAAGTGAAAAATCGCTAGATGCAGTGCCACAGGCTGTAATCCTGGCAACTGAGAGGCTGAGGGGAGGATAGTAAGGTCCAAGCCAGCCTCAGCCACATTTAGCAAGATTCGTTCTCAAATACCCAGATACTTGGGAGGCTGAGGTATGAGGACCATTTGAGCCCTGGACATTCCCAGGTGCCCCAGGCCCAGCAACTGCACCTCCAGCTTTAAACTTCACGGCCCATTCTTAGACACAGAGATTTACCAGAGGCTGTGGTGTGCCAGCCCCTGCTGTAAGCCCAACTTCAGCCATCTTCACTTTAAACCTCCAGTGGGTCCTATTGAAGGTTTTTATTGAAGGCCATGGAGACACAGGACAGCAAGTGCTTCTGCACCTTCCCCTACGCACTGTTGGTAAGCAAGCATCAGGTCCTTCCTGCAAGGGAGGCCACCTGAACTCCCATTTAACAATCCAGCAGGAGCCCAATGGCAGGAAATAGAAGGGCAAAGAGATCCAATGTGAGCTGCCCTGCCCAGGTAGAAGGTTCCAGGCCACACAGTACAGGCAGGCCACTGGTCCTTGTGATCTTTTTTTGGAAATCACTTGCTTTTAAGACACTGATTATTAAATCAAACAAACATTTAAACTGGGTGTGGTGTCACTAGCCTGCAATCCCAGCTCCTTAGAAGGCTGAGGCAGGAGGATCAAAAGTTCAAGGCCAGGGCTGGGCTATGGCTCAGTGGTAGAGGGCTCGCCTACCATGTGTGAGGCACTAGGTTCGATCCTCAGCACCACATAAAAATACATTATATGCACCTATAACTAAAAAATGAGTTTTACAAAAAATAAAAAAATAAGTAAAATATAGGGGGCTGGAACTCTAGCTCAGTGGTAGAGCACTTTCCTAGCATGTATAAGTCACTGAGTTCGATTCTCAGCAAGGCATATATATAAAGAACAATAAAGGCCCAGTGACAACTAAAAAAATATTATAGCTGAGCGTGGTGGCACACACCTTTAATCCCAGCAATTTGAGAGGCTGAGGTAGGATGATCCCAAGTTCAGGCCAGCTTGTCTCAAAATAAAAAAATAAGAAGAGCTGGAGATATATCTCAATGGCAAAGTGTCCTTGGGCTCAATCCCAGCACCAACAGAATTTTTAAAAAGCTGTGTGCCAGCCTGTCATCCCAGCAGCTTGGGAGGCTGAGGCAGGAGGATCAAGAGTTCAAAGCCAGCCTCAGCAAAATCAAGGCCCTAAGCAACTCAGTGAGACCCTGTCTCTAAATAAAATATAAAATAGGGCTGGGGATGTGGCTCAGTGGTCAAGTGCCCCTGAGTTCAATCCCTATTACCAAAAAAAAAAAAAAAAAATTTTTTTTTCACTCAAAGTCCCCACAGACTGAGTGGGGCCTCAACTACCCTTCCCCACCTCCCTCCCCTGGGAGGCATACTAGCTTGAGGCAGTCTTGGCACCTGGGCCTCCCCATCTGCTCTTCCCTGTATCTGGAAAGGTCTTCCCACAGACATCGGAATGGCTCACCCATAGCCTCCTCCAGCCAGGCCACCATGTGGCTTCTTCCCAAGATCCACCCCAGTGACTCTGCCAGCCCCCAGGACTGTGCTTCTCTGTACTCTCTTTTGTGCTCCGACCCCAGCACACACCATCTTCTAATGCATTCCGTGTTTCCAGCCTATCTCCCCCACCTCAGAAGAGTGCGTAAGCTCCACAGGGCAAGGACTGCTTCCCACTCACTGAGGCACCCCAGCAGCCAGAACGGACTTGGCTTTCACAAGACCTCTCTGTTCCAGGTGCCAGCCCAGTGCCAGGCACCAGGGAGATGCAGGCTACTGAGAAATGCCCAGGCCCTCCTGTGCCCATCCTTCCATATGACCCCAGTGTTTCCCAACTCCCACACCAGTCACATAGCCTGGGAGGGCTGTCTTCCACTTGGGGATCAACTGCCCTTCCCTGGTACAAGGGCAGTTCCCTATGGGTGAGCCTCAGGGTGGAAAAGCACACACCTGCCTGGTGGAAGGCTCTATCCCAGGGAAAGGTGGCACCCTGTGGCAAGCATCAAGTAGTCTTCCAACCCACCTCCTATTTAGTTAATACCAAGCACGAGTGACCTTAGGAGAGTCACTTCCCTTTCTGGATCACTGCCTGCCTTTCACCGATTTCTGTTCCTGGTCCCATAACAACAGATGCCCTTTTTGAGCATTTATTACGCACCATCTCTATAATCAATGCCTTCTGCCCATTCCTGCCAATTAACTCAATAGTACTACAAAGTGGTGGTGATTGTTTGGCTTGCAGAAGAGGAAACCGAGGCTCAGAGAAGTTAGGAACTCCCCTCAAAGCTTTCAGTGAGTAGTGCAGCTGGAGTGTAGGGAGTGACTGGGCTGAAGGCAAAGTGGATAGGCAGGTGGTGTCAGTGGTGGGGAACCTACCTCCATGGTTGCTGCAGCTGGTTGCCTGCCGCTGCTGGTGACCGGTGTCCCTGGGGAGGCCTGGAGCCAAGCCGCAGCCTGGTGGTTGATTCTTGTAGGGGCCTGGCCGGTCCCCTGCGGGGCTGGGGCCCAGGCCCCCTTCTGCGGAGCTGGAGTCTTCCTGCTCACTGGGCTCAAACTCTGGGATCTGGAACATGCTCTGGGCTGCGAGGACAAGATGACAGGTAGTCAGGGTGCAAAACTGAGGAAACGGCGGCGGTGGGAGACAAGGGACAGGTGTCCCTTTCTCCCTCTAATACCTTAGCTCATTTAGGCCCGCCGGTCCTTCCAGGCCCTCATCTATCTACTGCATCTGGTCGGGCAGGGAGCTCAGGGAGTTGCCCAGGACCTAAATCTCCCCTCGGGGCCCAGGTGCTCGGGAGCAGCCCCAAACCCCTACCTAGGCCCCGCCCCTCCCCTCCCCGCCCTGCCGGTGGTTTGGCACACAGGTCTCACCCCAAGCCCGTTCTCAAGGCCCCTGACCCGGGCCCGCCGCCTCCCTCTAGTACTGAAAGCGCCCGGCCCAGGTTTCCTGGGTAACGGGAACTGTCACCGACCTAGTCCAATCAGCTCTCGGAATGAATCGCGGGTTGGCCCGGAGGCGGGGCCACTCCAGGCCGGGTGCCACCCTCGCCGCCGACATGCGGGTCCTACCGCCTTCCTTCCCGGTCCCTCCTTCCTCTCCTGTCGCCTTTACTTCCTCGCGCCTGGAGCGTGCGCGGAAGCGATGAAGGCTTTTTCTGGGATCCCCATTTGGAACCTGGAGGCCCGCTTCTGCGGACGAATCCTTCAGCCCCTCAGGGCCTTAATTTCCCCCGTGTAAAATGGAGATAATGACACCTCCCTCGGGGGCCGGTGAAAATTTTGTAAACAGAGTGGTGATTACTGTGAGTGAAAGCACTTTGTAAAGCCGTAATTGACGCTCAGCCGTCGGATGTAATTATTGCTGCTGTTATTGCTTCGCCTGGACCGGGTGACCGGTCGGGAAGTCCCACTCTCTCCTCCTCCTCGCGCTGCCCACATCTGGGACCCCTCCCAGCGCCATCTCGGGAGCACTTAAAGATAAGAGAGGGCGCCTCCTCTCTGGCAGGATGAATGCCCGGGCGCGGGAGAAGCGACGGGGGCCCCTGTGAGAGCGAGCCGTGGGGCTCTCGGAGCTCTGCGGCTGGCAGGCAGCGTGCAGGCGGCCGGCCAGGTGAGCGGGCCGGTGCCCGGGGCTTGCGGGCCCGCCGGGGGCGTCCGGAGTCCGCGGGTCCGGGCTCAGGGGGCGGGGCCGGGGGCCATCTTGGCTATGGGCGGAAGTTTCCTTCAGAGACTCAGTGAGGGGAAGTGGTTGTCGCCCCCAGCCGGGCGGCGTGATCCTAGTTTGAGGATAGGGAATTTAAGCGTGGGAACGGGCGGTGTTCCAAAGAAGCAAGGGCCGGCAGCCCAAGGCACGGCCCATCCTGGCGCACGTTGGATGCGGCGGTGCCTCCGCGTCTCAGCCGCTTGCCGGCTCCCGTAACCCCGGGCGCCCGTTGGTGGCGCAGCCGGCGCCGATTCTCGAAAGGCTCCACGCCGGGCGCGGCGCCGGGCTGCGGAGCCAGGGCGGGCCTCTGCGCAATTTGCGTAGCGAACGATGCCCGCGCAGGCGCAGGAGGGGGCGGAGCAGCGGGAGCCGGGGAGCTGGAGCCCCGGGTCCCGGCGACCGGAGCCCGCTCCCCCAGCCGCGGCCTGAGGATTGGGCATCGGCCTTTCCTGCCCCCCGAGGCTGGAGGGTGGAGGCGGTGGGCGGGGGAGAACGGCTGGATTCTCAAGGACAGAGAAAGAAGCCCCCATACGGATTATTGGAGGACAGAGAGCCCCCAAGCTTGGGGATGGGGAGAGCCGGGCGTTGGGCGCCCCCGCAGCGATCGCTGCTCTAAGCTGACCGGTATCGGCCGGCTCTCCCCCTCCTGCCAGGCCGACTTGAGCGACCAGAGCCAGGGACTCCTCTCCTTCAGCCTCTGTATCCCCGCATCCCCCTGGCTCTGAGGCCAGCCCAGGGAGAGACACCCCAACCCCCCACCTCCTTTGCCCAGGAGAGGACTGCCCTTCCACATCCCAGAGCCAGGGGCCCAGGTTGCCTGTGTCTCCCAAGGCAAGGGTCTTTCTGTTGAGGAGGAAGGCCCTGGCCAGCCACAACTTCTATCCTTTTGAGTTCCCATCTCTGTCACTGCACCCTCCGTATTTATTTCCCTGCCCCCTTGCCAGTCCTCCATCTCTTTCTCTGGGATTCAGGCCTCCTTCCCTGACATGGAGAGTAACCTGTCTGGCCTGGTACCTGCTGCCGGGCTGGTTCCTGCCCTGCCACCTACTGTGACCCTGGGGCTGACCGCGGCCTACACTACCCTGTATGCCCTGCTCTTCTTCTCTGTCTATGCCCAGCTCTGGCTGGTGCTTCTGTATGGGCACAAGCGTCTCAGCTATCAGACGGTGTTCCTGGCACTCTGTCTTCTCTGGGCCGCCCTACGTACTACCCTCTTCTCCTTCTACTTCCGTGACACGCCCCGAGCCAATCGCCTGGGGCCCTTGCCCTTTTGGCTTCTCTACTGCTGTCCTGTCTGCCTGCAGTTCTTCACACTGACGCTCATGAACCTCTACTTTGCCCAGGTAATTGTGGTAAGGGGTGGGGGATGAGGGGGGCAAGACTCAAGAGCCCAAAGGAGTGATGGGCATCTCTGCTCTCAGGTGGTGTTCAAGGCCAAGGCGAAGCGTCGGCCAGAGATGAGCCGAGGCTTGTAAGTATTGGGGCACTGGTGGGCTCAGCCCCAGGTCAGGGGCAGGGAGAAGCCTACTTTTCAGGGCTTAGGCAAGAACAGGGGAATGTTTGTGAAAGAGCTTGGAAAAGCTAAAGCACCTGGCACAGATGGCTCAGCAGAGGCTTGCATAGGTGAGGGTCGACAGTAATAGAAACGGTTGTATACTGTGAGGGGAAAGGACACCAGTGTCATCCATGATGGAGAAAGAGCTGGAGGCTCCAACCCATGGAAATCACAAAGCCCAAGTGCACTTCTGGGTGACCTTGGGCTGCAGTACCCCTGTCACTGCACATTGTCTTCCAGTTCATAAAGAACTTTTACAAACATCTTTCTTTTAACAACTTACCTGAGAAGTTCTTATCTTTATTTGCAACTTGAGGAAACTGAGGCCCAGCCAGATAAAGGAGCATGTTCAAGGTCACAGAGCTGGCAGGAAGCAGAGCCAGAGCTCAGATCTAGACTTCTGACTTCCAGTCTGGTGTTTCTTTGCAAGATGCCACAGCTATCCCTCACCTTCTGACCTCTTTGGGCCTCAGTTTCCCAATCTGTAAAACTGGAAGAGCAGGTTTCAGCCTGGATGATCTGAATTCTGACAGGCACTGGGGTCTCCTGAGGGCGGTAGTGTGGTTGGTGAATGCCAAGGGCAGTCCATGGTCTGAGGCTGACTGTGCTGTGGGCTGCAGGCTGGCCGTCCGAGGGGCTTTCGTGGGGGCCTCGCTGCTCTTTCTGTTGGTGAACGTGCTGTGTGCAGTGCTGTCCCGCCGGCGACGGGCACAGCCCTGGGCCCTACTGCTGGTGCGCGTCCTGGTGAGCGACTCCCTCTTTGTCATCTGCGCCCTCTCTCTTGCTGCCTGTCTCTGCCTGGTTGCCCGGCGGGCCCCTTCCACTAGCATCTACCTGGAGGCCAAGGTAGGGCCACAAATCCTGATGCACAGGTATCCTTGGGGATCTTTGGGCAGTGGTCATCAGGGTACAGAGGAAGTTGGGAGCCTCCTCTCCCTGAGGATCCTCTGTTGTCGTCCATGCCAGGGGACCAGTGTGTGCCAGGCGGCTGCAATGGGTGGCGCCATGGTCCTGCTGTATGCCAGCCGGGCCTGCTACAACCTGGCAGCCCTGGCCTTGGCGCCCCGGAGCCGGCTGGATGCCTTCGATTACGACTGGTACAATGTTTCTGATCAGGTGAGTGTTAGGCCGTTTACCAGCTGTGGCACCTGCTCTCAAGCTGGCCTTGCTCTGTCATGGTGCTACTCGAGTGGGATTGCAGACTGGCACAAGCTCCTGCCTTCCCACAGGCGGATCTGGTAAATGACCTGGGGAACAAGGGCTACCTGGTGTTTGGCCTCATCCTCTTCGTGTGGGAGCTCCTGCCCACCACCCTGCTAGTGGGCTTCTTCCGTGTGCATCGGCCCCCGCAGGACCTGGTGAGGGTCTCCATTCCCCTCGATGGGGCTAGTGGAAAAGAGTGGACCCTGGGAATCCTGGGCAGGTGTCCAGGGACACCTGTGGGGGACAGGAGAAAGCACTGACGACAGTGACTCCCCCCCCCCCCCACAGAGCACCAGCCGCATCCTCAATGGGCAGGTCTTTGGCTCCCGTTCCTACTTCTTCGACCGAGCTGGGCACTGTGAGGACGAGGCCTGCTCCTGGGAGCATAGCCGGGGGGAGAGCACCAGGTAGGAGTCCTTCCTGGCTCCTGGCCTGCTCCATCAGCAGTAGGATTGGAGAGCCATGTCCCCCCAGCCCCCACCTCACATCTAGCCGTTGTTTCCCCATCTGTTTTAGGTGAGGCCCCCTCTGGGTTCCTAGTGCTAAGTCCTCCACCTCCGTCCCTGGATGCAGTTTACCCTGGACCCAGGGGGGGTGGGTTGTAGGGACTCTGAGCCTCTCTTCCCCTGCCATTCTCGTGAATGTGGCTCTGGTCACTGCCCTGGGACTGACCCTGCTTCTCTGCCTGCAGCATGTCGGGCAGCCTAGGCTCTGGCAGCTGGTACGGCGCTATCGGGCGTGAGCCAGGCTGGTGTGGGGGCAGCCAGACGAGGACCACTCCTCTGCTCTTCTCCCAGGTGCCAGGACCAGGTGGCCATCACCACAGTCTCTACTCGACCCCACAGACGTGACCCCCCCTTGTGCTCCCCCCCAGAGCACTCAGACCCCAGTCCCCCTCACCTCAGGCCCCTGTGCCACGTTTATCTGCCGCTTCTTGCCCAGGATCCCGGGGGCCATGACAGGCACCCCCTCTGGCCGGCTCCTTGCTGCTCCTGTCGTAGTGAGCTAGTGCCGTTGCCCCTAGGATGGGAGGGCACGGCCCTAGCTGCCAGATGCCTACAGCGCCCTGGCATGACCTGCCACCTCCGCTTCCACATTGGAGCCAGCTACCTCTCCTGTGCCTGCCACTCAATAAAGTGTCTGTGCCCCTCTTCCGTTCACCTGTTGCATCTATGTTTTGGGTTGTTCTCACCTTTGCCTGTGCGGTCACAAGCTGATCAGACTCTGGCCCTTAAAGTGGGCTGCCGGGCTAGACAGGGCTATTCACATCACCAAGGCTGGAGGGCACAGAGAGGGAGGGATCTGCAGCCATCAAGGGGAGGCTGCACATGCTTTGGTTCTAGAAGCTCTTCTGGGGTAGGTTCCTCCCATTCCTAACAATTTCTTCTCTTTTGTAATATCTTCCTCAAGATTCCCCCGCCCACGTGGTTCTGAGAATTGAACCCTGGGGTGCTCTACCACTGAACTACATCTCCATCCCTTTTTATTTTATTTTGAGATAGGGTTTTGTTAAGTTGCCCAATCTGGCCTTGAACTTGTGATCCTCCTGCCTCAGCCTTCCAGGTAGCTGGGATTACAGGCATGTCTTACTTTTTTTTTTTTCCTTTTTTAAAATGGGCTCTCACTATATTGTCCAGGCTGGCTCTGAACTCCTGGACTCAAGCAATTCTCTGGCCTCAGCCTCATCGCAGGTAGCTGAGACTACCGGTGTTGTGTGCCACCATGCCCAGCCCACAACATCTCCCTGGGGCTGGGGCTGTAGTTCAGTGGAAGAGCACTGGCCTAGCATGCACAAGACCCTGGGTTCAGTCACCTGCACTGCCCTCCCCCAAATCGCATATTTTATGAAGCTGAAGCCTTCCATCTTCTGGTCAGCAACTAAAGCCCTTCTCCTGAGCCCCACTGCACTGTGGTTATGTGACTGGTGCATCAAAGTGATGGGGCTTGTGGAGGCCTGGTTGGTTTCTCTCTCACCACTCCTAACCTAGCCTTCAGGTGCCAGGGCTCAACGAGGACTGACAGAGAAGGTGTTGATGTGGGATAGAACAGTATCTGGCTCCCAATGAGGTGTGAGTTTGCCAACATGGGTGGGCTGCCTGGAGGATCCCCTTCTCTGGCTGCCCTAATAGCATAATCCCTGCTCTGTTCCTGCCTCCCTGGCAGATCTGTCTGGTAGCTGGGAGTTATTAGAGGTCTGATTCTTGAGGGTTCCAGCTCCTGAGAATCCCCAGGGTCTAGCACTAGCTTGCCTTGAAACTTTGTGCTTAGGGTTGTTCTGGGGGCCAGGCCTGCAGGGCCTCTGCAGAGCTCCTCTGAGAACCAGAGAATTAGCTGGAAGTTGGACAATCACTTTGCATTGAAAGGAAAGTTGCTGACATTTCTAGGACACTTGATTGGGCGGCCAGGCTCTGTTTTGAGCATTTATAAACGCTGACCTCTCCAATGCCCTGAACAGCACCTGAAGTGATAATTAATTATCCTTTTTCTGTAAGTGTGAACAGGGACACTCCAGAGAGCTTGCTAACCTATCCAAGGCCCTACCAGTAGGGGGCAGTGGGCCTTAAAGCCCAGGTCTAAAATCACTCACCACGAGGGCAGAGGACCCCAGGAGGCAAGAGGAGGGTCTTGGGTGAGCCCAGAGGTTGTAAAGAAGTGGGTGATAGCAGGGTGAGGGAAGGTTCAAGACCCCCCTGGGCCTTGGCTGTTCAGACAGATGGAAGAGAATACTGGCACCTGCAGCTTAGGCCCCTGGGGCTGACTCCTGGGCAAGGCCTTGGAAACCAAGGGCTGGGGAAAGGAGAAGAGGAGTAGGAGAATGCCCACTCCAGTGACTTCTCAGCTGGGGCCCAACCCTCATCATTGGCCAAATTCAGGTGGCCTCATGGCCAAATCCACTGAGCCCAAGGGACAGGCTGTCCCCAGGGATATAGACCAGGGCCCTTCCCAATCCTGTAATGGGCTTGGAGGACGCCAGGAGATTAGCGTGGTTCCTGTGGGCCAACTGATGCCCAGGCCAGGGCGGCCACTGGCCACACTGGGCTCTTGTCTGAGATTAGAGGGTTGGACCCACAGCGACCCTTCTCAGGTTTTTCTGCCATCCACTGTCGCCGGCTAGCGAAGATCTGGGAGCCAGGCGGCCGCAGGTACAGGGCTTAGTGCGAGAGTGGTGGCGGGGAGCGCCGGTGGCTAGGGCGCGGCACTGAAGAGAGGAGCGGCGCTGGAGGGGTTAAAAGCGGGAGGAGGGGGCTTCAGTCGGGGAGGGAGGGGGTCCCAGCCCCGGCTGCCGCCCGCTCCGCCCCTGCTGCCGCTGCCGCCTCCGCGGCCCAGCCGGCACCGGCGAGGCGGCGCGGGAGCCCCGGCCGCAGCCGCAGCGGGGCCGACAGTAAGTGCGCGGCGGGCGCAGGGATGCAGGGAGGACTCCTGGGGATCTGTGCCCGGAGGGGGCGCGTGACAGGCCCGCTGGACGCCCACCTCCGGCGGGTGGACACCTCCGGGAGGGGTGCTTCCGCGCGTCGCCCGTCACGCGGGTGGACACCTCCGGGAGGGGTGCTTCCGCGCGTCGCCCGTCACGCTCCGAGGGAGGACGCGGGGGAGGCGGTGGGAGCAAGCTGCGGGAGTGCAGCGTATGGGGTGGAGGGCGCTGCGCGGTGGCCCTGGTCGGTGTGTGTGCGCACGTGTGCGTGGACCTTCTGGGGTACAGAGGCACGGCGAGCTCTCCCATGGGAGTCCAGTGTGCCCAGGGGCGACGGGAGTGTGCCCGCGGAGTACTGCGTGCAGCCTGGGCAGTGAGGCGGGCTGGAGCCGCAGGGTGAAGCGTGGGCGCGCGGGTCTTTGTGCCCGCGTGTGGTAGAGCAAGTCAGGGCGAGTGTGTGCGTGTGTGTGTGGGCGCCGCCTCCTGCTGTCCCGGGAGCTGTCAGCTGTCCGGGGGCTGCTGCATCGGTCAGGCCCTTCCCGCCCGGCGCCTGGTCCCTTCCGGGAACCCTCCCTCTCCTGGCTCTCAGCCTCTCCACTGCGCTGCGGCCGGGACCCGCCCCTGGGTTCCTCGAAAGTCCGGAGGGGTGCTGGCGGGGACCCTAGAGGCTCCCTGCCTGGCCCGTCGCAGCTACCCTGGGAGCCAAGAGAGGCGGGAAGAGAGGGAGGCGCCGCGAAGATGCTGCCGCAGCCACAGCGGGCGAGCCGTGCTTGGACCATCCACGTCCCCGCCCTGCGCACCCAGCCTCGCCTCCCACTTTCTCTTCGTCCCCCTCTGCCTTCCTGGGAAAGCCGGTTTCCCTACGCCCACACCCCAGGCCCTCGGCATTCCTCATCACCCAGCCTCTCCCGAGGCAGGCTGTCTCTCCTACCTTCTCCCTTCCTGATGCCCTCCTTTTCTCACACCCTGGAGCCCCTGGACAGGGGCTGAGGGCCAGGCAGTGGAGGTAAGAGGGAGGGTGGAGGTGGGAGGGCTGGGTGTTCCTTCCTACTAGACGGATGTGAGGGGTACAGCCATGTATAGAAAGGCTGGAGGTTTTGAGGACCTTGGGTATGTAGAGGATCAAGAAGGAGGGTGTGGGTTATCAGGCCAGTTTATTGACCCTGGCATCCCTGGTTCTGCCCGCAGTGACCGCCGCTCCCCAGGAGCCCTCTGCCCCACCTCCCCAGGCGGGCGGCGGAGCTGGCACTGCCCCTGGACGTGCCATGCGCAGCACCACACTACTGGCACTGCTGGCATTGGTCCTGCTCTACTTGGTGTCGGGTGCTCTGGTGTTCCGGGCCCTGGAGCAGCCGCACGAGCAGCAGGCCCAGAGGGACCTGGGGGAGGTCCGAGAGAAGTTCCTGAGGGCCCATCCATGTGTGAATGAGCACGAGCTGGGGGACTTCATCAAGGTGCGTGGGGGGCCAGGGCCCCTTCAACAGACCCCCACTAGGTCCCTGTGCTGGGGTGCTGCTTCCAGATGCGTACCCCTAAAGACTGGGTACAGCTGGGGTGGGGGGTGCTTGGCAGAGACTGGGATCCAGATCTCGGTTTTCAATATGGCGGCCACCGGGTCCTTTGTTTTGCTGGCGGTGCTTGGCACCTTGCTGTGCTCCTGGAATGTCTTCTTGAGTGTTCGTGGGTAATTGAATGAAGGAAAAATGAATGAATAAATGGCTGGAGCACATGGGATATTACTTTTGCTCTGGTCAATTCATCCCATTCAGGTTGCCAGTTAAAATCCAACAGGCCCAGTTCCATGTGAATTTCAGCTAAACAACCAATGCCATTTTAATATAAGTATGTCCCATGTAATATTTTTACTTCCTAAAGCTGGCAACCCTCCTCCACTGGCTTCTATACATTTTTGGAGTCACAGATGCCTTAGAGAAGCCCAAGAACACTGTGAACACTTCTCTCCACCCCCCAAGTGTGCATAGAAGCATACACAGATGATTCTGGAGTATTCCTGTTCTGGCACTGGGGAGAGGGGTTAGGGACCCCTTCCCCCAAGACACAGGCTTACCATAGCAGACAAGTGGGTGGGGCCAGAGCTCAGCTTCCCTGAGGCACTTTTGGTCAACCTCCATCATTAAGGAAAGCTCTGAGCTTCAGCTTTCTGGGTTCAGTTGATGAGCTCTGCTCCTTTCTCTGATTTCTGAGTCACTGTCATATGACAATCTATGATTTAACTTTAATAAATTAATAATTATTACTTTACTGATGAGCACCCCTGTTCCCTGCCTGTTCTTTGTTGAGGGAGGGGCTTCTGTTGGGGAGCCTCAGCATTCCAGCACATTCCCAAGGTGGCAGGAACCGGGTAGAGATGGGGGGGGGGAGGGGCCAGCCAGGACCCAGGTGGCCTGACATGCCTTTGACACTTCCAGAAAGCAGGACAAGGCTGAGAGGCCTGGGCGCAGAGAGTGTGTCTGGCCAGACCACAGGGCAGAGGGAGGGAGGGAATCTGACCTATTTTATTTGCACAATGGAACTGCTTTTTTCTTGGGTAAGAAAGAAGAAAAGGAGGGGCAGGACCTAGAAGGGAGGGTGGTGGCAACTGCTTTACTTCTTTTCCACCATAAGAGTTAACTCTCTGAATTAGTCAGTTGTGCAGCAATTGGACACCTACTGGGTGCTAGTATGGGTTGTGTTGGGCAGGAGAGTGGATCTGGGGGTGGAGCATATGCAGACTCTGCCTTGGAAAAGGCCACATCTAGGTGAGGAGAGAGGTCCAAGGACAGACCGGTCACTGTACAGTGCATGGAAATGGAGTTTCCTCTCCTTTTTTAAGCACTCATCTGGGCTGGGTGCAAGGGGGTGAGAAGAGAGATTCAGGGGCCTTGGGGATAGCTGGCACATAAACAGAGCCAGGTGAGAGGGATAGAGTTTAGGGACTGCGGACAAATCACTCCCAGTTGAACAGCATGGGTAAGGGCGTGGAAGCTGGAAAGCTCTGGAGTGTTTTGCAGAACCTGAAGTTAGCAGATGCCTAGTCATTTGAAGTAGAAATTAGAACACAGGATGACGAAGGACTTTTTCCCCCTAAGTGGTGAATTTATTGGAAAAGTGTTGCAAAATAAAAGTTAAATCACTTTTAATTAGTATTTCACCTCTTGCTTTTATTTTAAAATCATCATTAAAGGAAATGGAATCATCTTAGATAATCTGGGGGGAAGGCTGCTGTAACGTGGGGTGACAAATCAGAGTCCCAGGAGAGAAGACTGGGGAAAGAGGTGATTGGGACCAGCTTGGAAAGGGGTTTGTGTGCTGATCTGGAGAGTCTAGGCTTTATTCTAACAGAAGCTGTTACTTTAGTAAGATGAATTTGGAAGGGGTCTTGCTAATGAGAACTGTAGTCAGGGAGAAAAGAGATGGCATATGCCAGACACTGCCCTTGTGCTCCTCTGGGGAAGGTCCCTCTACACAGCTACCTCCTTATGCTCTGACCTCCCATCATCTAGGGCAAGCACTCTCAGAACACAGACCCTATCCAGCGAATCTGCAGGCTAGCAAGAGGGGCAGACAAATGGACACTTCATTCATTCTCTAATATTTATTGAGCACCTAGTATATAACTTCTGTGTGGTGTGCATGTGTGAACATCCTAATATTGGAAGCAAAATTTGCCAGTATAAGAACATTTTTGGAGGGAAAGTCCCTAACTTTCTTTAATTATCTAAGGCAAGGGACTCAAACTGAGTCTCCATGGGGGCAGTGGGAGTGGTGGGGTCTGTGGAAATCTGGAAATCACAGGATGAGATTGCCACATGGGAAGTTATCCAACAAATACACCAGGCTCACTCTGTTCTAAGTGCTTTAACTCTTGGGGACAAATCTGTAAGGTTGGTACTGCAATCATCACCAGTTGATAGATGCAGAAATGGAGGCACAGAGGGTCAACTTGCCCAAGGTTGCACAGCACCAAGATTTGAACCCAGGGAGTCTGGTCCTGAGGTTTCTATTCCTGACTGTAAAATTAGCAATCTATTGTTTGAAACTAGGGGTCTGGTGACTTGAATGTTCCTGAAACATTGTGGAGGTCCCACAGACTTGCCTGCAGGTAGATTAGCTACCCAATTTGCATCCTTGGCTGTAAGGGACCATATTCAAGGAGATGAGAGGGAAGGGGAGAGGTGTGGTGGGGGATAACACCCTAAAGGCTGGTGGTGCAGGGAATCGGCCCAGATAGGAAGGAAGGACTGAGGTTCCTCCTTCTGTGCCTTGTCCTGCAGGATGTGGCTAATGCCCTGGGAGGGGGTGCAGACCCAGACACCAACTCGACCAGTAACAGCAGCCACTCAGCATGGAACCTGGGCAGCGCCTTCTTTTTCTCGGGGACCATCATCACCACCATCGGTGGGGGAGGAGATGCAGCATGTGGAGGGGGGCAGGGGCAAGGAATTTCCTTATGGGGGAAGATGCAGGGAGAGGCAGAGGGTCCCGTGGCAGCGCCTAGACTCCTTGCACCGCCTCTCTGCCCAGGCTACGGCAATGCAGCCCTGCGCACAGATGCTGGGCGCCTCTTCTGCATCTTCTATGCGCTGGTGGGGATCCCGTTGTTTGGGATCTTGCTGGCAGGGGTCGGGGATCGACTGGGCTCCTCCTTACGCCATGGCATCGGTCACATCGAAGCAATCTTCCTGGTGAGCTACTCCACATCCTTCCTACCCTCATGCTGAGCTGGGATTGCCTTCCTTAGGTACCTGCCCGGGGGAGCACACACCCTCAGATGGCACAAGCTCCTGGGGCTGGGGCGGGGGGATGGGCGTAGAGGTTGTTGGTGTCTCTGTGGTCCTGCCTACCGCCCCTCCCTGCAGAAGTGGCATGTGCCACCAGAGCTGGTACGAGTGCTCTCTGCGATGCTCTTCCTGCTGATCGGCTGCCTGCTCTTTGTCCTCACGCCCACATTCGTGTTCTGCTATATGGAGGACTGGAGCAAGCTGGAGGCCATCTACTTTGTCATAGTGACGCTCACCACCGTGGGCTTCGGTGATTATGTGGCCGGTGAGGCTGCCTTTCCCTATCCGCTTTCTTCTTGTCAAAGAGCTCTGCACTCTCCCCTCTCTGAATTCCAGGAGGCACGTTTGCTTCTACTCCTAAATCCATCAGGAATGCACCATCACAGTCTTCCACTCATGCGACACATTAACATGCACATTGACATCCCTGCATGTGTGGGTCCCATGCATCCTCATACATACAAATAGTGCACCTCGCCCACATCATGTTCTTGCATGAGATCAGCCCTGCTTGCATGCTATTACCTTGCATGCCTTCAGCTTGTACACGCTGATCTTCCTGCACACAGTCACACACTCTAGCAGATCCCCTTTCTCCTGGGAGGGCGTGCTCTCTCAAGGAGCTTCGAACAGAGGCAGTGAAGCCCAGCAGTGAACCTGGGCTCACAGGCTTGCCCTCAAATCAACTTCTTTCCTTCTTCCCTGGGGCTATTCCAGGCGCCGACCCCAGACAGGACTCTCCAGCCTACCAGCCGCTGGTGTGGTTCTGGATCTTGCTCGGCCTGGCCTACTTTGCCTCGGTGCTCACCACCATCGGAAACTGGTTGCGAGTGGTGTCCCGCCGCACTCGGGCAGAGGTACGAGCTCTTGGGTTGGTGTAGCACTAGTGTGCATTGCACTCCAGTAGCTCGTTGGCCAGTCTCTCTCCCTTCTAGAGTGTGGTTTCTTCACACTAGGGCTTTCAGGCACAGACTGAGACCCCATATGTGTCCTGCTGGAAGCAGAGCGGTAAACTCAGATTTGAGTTTACTGGCTCTCTGCCCTCATGGAAAGGGTGGGCAGATTTCTGCAAATAAACATGGAGAAAGTCATGGGTTTTAAGGAGGCTATTGAAGAGGCTGAGGCAGGAGGACGGCAAGTTGGAAACTAGCCTGGACGATTTAGCTAAGACCTTGTCTCAAAATGAAATAAGAAAGACTGGGGAGTACCTCAGTGGTAGAGCCATTTCCCTAGCACATGTAAGGACTTGGCATTTGTTCAATAACAAAATTTTACTATATGTCTAAAAAATTGCAAGAGATATACTATTCTAAAAATTTATTTGCTATTTATCTACAATATACATTTAAGGGGCTGGGGTTGTGACTCAGGGGTAGAGTACTTGCCTAGCTTCTGTGAGGCACTGGATTCGATCCTCAGCACCACATAAAGATAAATAAATAAAGGTATTGTGTCCATCTACAACTGAACACACACACATACACACACACACACACATTTAACCTGTGTTTTGCAACCCTACTGAGAGCAACCAGCAGGACAGTGGTGCAAAGCTCTCCCAGTACTGGAGGGGATTCTGAAATAAACATGGGGTTTTCTAAAAGGTGATTCGGGGCTGTGCAAGAGGGGAGAGCATGAAGCCTAGGCGAGGAGCCCGATCCTCCACCTGCTGAGTCCGGAGGACCGGGCAAAAGGCATCCTGATGGCTGGTTGGAGAAGGGACAGGCTCCTGGGGTTGTAGAGCAGGTCAAGGACCCCTGGTCGAGGATTACTTTTCCTCCCCGCGCAGATGGGTGGCCTCACGGCGCAGGCTGCCAGCTGGACTGGCACAGTGACCGCGCGGGTGACCCAGCGAGCCGGGCCCACTGCACCACCGCAAGAGAAGGAGCCGCCACTCCTGCCCCCACCGCCCTGTCCAGCGCAGCCAGTCCTCAAACCTCAATCCCCTTCACCCCCGGAGAAGGTCCAAACGCCTTCCACGCCGACAGCCTCCGCCCTGGACTACCCCAGCGAGAATCTGGCCTTCATCGACGAGTCCTCGGACACGCAGAGCGAGCGCGGCTGCGCGCTTCCTCGAGCGCCGCGGGGTCGCCGCCGCCCCAACCCGCCCAGGAAGCCAGCGCGACCCCGGGGGCCCGGACGTCCCCGAGACAAAGCCGTGCCAGTATAGGGGCAGGATCCCCGGCCTCTCAAAGGACTTCGTTCTGCTGTGTCCCCGGCATGCTTGGCTTGTTTGACCAAAGAGCCCTCTTTCAATGGGACTGAAGCCTGGGAGGAGGCTACCGGTTGCCGTCAGCGACCTCTCGCCCTGGCCCCTTCCTCACCTCCACCCATTTCCAGACCCCCAAGCCTTTCTGCCTCGCTGCTCTGGCCGGGCCTGTCCCTCACAACACCTCACGACTGTGCCTCAAAGCCTGCATCAATAAACATCAGTCTGCACCGCCGCGGGCGTGCGCTCGGGCATGCGGGTGGGTGTGGCAGTGCTTTCCTCGGGCCACCGTGGGGCACATCTGCCCTCCCGTGGCCCCGGGCTGAGGGCCCCGGGCCATCACTTCGGACAAATTGGGTTGCACTTCGGCTCCAGTCCTTCCTGGAGGAGACCGGGTAGGGTCCGGCGTGGGAACCCACCGAAACCAGCTGGAGTCTCCCACCTCAGCACCTGGAAGAGGGATGGGTGGGGAGGGATGGGAGAGCGGTGGGGCATCTGGTGTGGAGGGCTGTGGTCTGAAGTCTCCGGCAGGCACGAGACCCGCTATTCCGGAAGGACACGCTGCCCCTCCCCCCTCCTGGAGCGTGACCCCCTCCTCCCCGCCCTGAGGCCTGTGGCGACAGTGTCCGTTAGGGCTGAACCATGGAGGAAAGGCCTTTAAAAGTAAGAACTCTTCCCGGACCCCTACCCGTCAGCCCCCCAAGTTCACCCTAGGTCCCATCCAGGCCCCTGGTGTCACTCTCAGCCCAGGCTCTGAGCTGCTCCCACCCATCCCCACATCCCACAGAGTCCCAACCGGGTCCACTCAATGTCCCCGCCCCAGCCTGCCCTCCCTCCCCGCGACCCTTGGCTTCCCTCGTTGTGTGTGGCCCACAGGCGTCGTCCAAGTCTTCACAACGCCGCGGCTCCGATACGCTGAGCCCTCACCCCGACATTCGGAATATGTGGACCATGGCCTCGCTGTCCGAGACACAAATGAACGTGCCGCTGTCCCAGGTCTGCAACAAATACTACGAGGAGGTCACAGTCCCAGGCGACAAAACTCGCCGGCGGGCCACTTTGAAGGGCCGCTGGAAGGACGATGGAGAGTCCCTTTCTCTGAGGGACAAGGTCAGCTTCAAGACAGAGAATTTGGAATTGAGCTCCAGCAGCTCCCAGCAAAACCACGTGGATGAGAATACCAATTCCGAGTTAGGTCAGTGTGGCCTCGCCAGGTTGTGGGTGCCCCCAGGGCAGGAACTGGCCAAGGCCCCAATTTCCCTTGCTATAAAATGGGGGTGGGGGTAAGCTGAGGGGATCCAACTTTCCAGGATTGCCTGGGAGGGGCGCCAGGACGACTTTAAATCAACCAAACATTCCTGGAGCGCCCCCTACCGGGAAGGCATCTTACCAAACCCAGCTCTAGAGACTGCACCAAAAAGTTCCAAGTCAGACTTGTACCATCTTTTTTTTAAAATTTTTTTGGTACTGAGGATCCAACCCAAGACTTTCAAGCATTCTGGGCAAGCACTCTGCCACCAAACTACATCACTACCTCCCCTCCAACCCCCACCCCTCACCCCTGCCCCAAGGCACTAGGAATTGAACTCTAGCGCTCTACCACCGAACTACATCCTTAGCCCTTTTTATTTTGAGACAGGATCTCCCTAAGTTGCCCAGTTTGGCCTCGAACTTACTAACCTTGAGCCTCAGCCTTCCCATAACTGGAATTACAGGTGTACATCACTCTGTCTGGGCATTGGTTACAATTTTAAGCATCTAGCACATGCCAGACACTATTTGGGATTTGCCTCTCACCTCTTCACTTTACCCTTTCTACTTTAATCATGGAATTAGAACCAAGAATATAACATAAGAATTAATACATACTGAGTCCTGGCTCTGTGCCAAACACAGGACTTTGCTTGTATTGTCACCTTTAAACTTCATGATCTCCATAGAGGCTTGCTTTTTATATTTATTTCAGTATTGGGGATTGAACCCAGGGTGCTCTAGAAACTGAGCTACACCCCCAGTCCTTTTTATTTTTTATTTTGAGACAGGGTCTCACTAAATTGCCAAGGCTGGCCTCAAACTTGCCATCCTTCTGCCTCAGCCTCCTGAGTCACTGGTGTTACAAGTGAGTGCCACCATGTTGGGCTAAAAACCACTCTTTTCTTTTTCATCTTCTTCTTTTTTTTTTTTTTTTTTAGTTGTGGACCTTTATTTTATTTATTTACATGTGATGCTGAGACTGGAACCCAGTGCCTCACACATGCTAGGCAAGCACTCAACCACTGAGCTATAACCCTCACTCCTGCAGTCTACTCTTATGACACCATTTTACAAATAAAGAAAATGAAGCCCAGAAAGTTTAGTGACTGGCTTTAAGTCTCACAGAGTGGGGCAGTAAGAATGAAACCCATGTGGGTGGGATTCTTAAAGCCTAGGATATAACCATTGTCCCATACTATCTCCAATTAATGTAGCCCATGGAGCTGGTCTTTGAACCCCACTTCCTCTCACCACATGCCTACCCATACATCTCTGCTCCAGGGAAACCCAGGAGTCTGTGGATAATTGACCCTCTCTTTTTTTTTTTTTCCCAGAAAGCTCTTCCTCAGTATCAGCGATCAGTATCTCGAAGTACATGCCCCATCGAGCCTACTGGGCAGAGCAACAGAACAGGGTTGGAGGGGCCCAGGGAAAAGGGTAGAGGGTGTTATGGGGTGGAGGATGGATAAGGTGAGGGCTGCAGCAGTGAAAGGGAGGGGGTGGCTGGCAGGTTGGTCAGGGGTCTTGGGGCTGCAGGGATGGGGGGCATTTCAGCTGTGGGCAGAACTGGGGTCCTCAGAATGCCTGAGCCTATCACTGCTTTTCCAGCTTCCGCTGCCCCTGATGGAACTCATGGAGAATGAAGCTCTGGAAATCCTCACCAAAGCCCTCAAGAGTGAGCTCCCCTCCCCTGAGGACTTCCAGACACACACACACACACACACACACACACACACACACAAAGATCCTGGTGGATTTTACAGGGTTTAGGTCTGTGGGAGTGGGGTTCCAGGATGTGTATGCACTGGCAGATCCTCTTAGTACTCAGAAATACTCGAAGGGCCCTTCAAAAGTTAAAAGTTGAGAAACCAGATACAAGAATACCCAAGGAGAGGGCATGGGGTGACCATTTAGTGGAGCTCCATTTAATGGAGCCCTCTTTTTAGCAGTCCGGTTTTCCAAGGCAGTTTCTCTATCTGGCCAAGAGAATGACAGCTTTTCTATGACTCTGGCTCCCTGCCAGGTGGGAGAGCTGTGAGGACTCAGTGGATTATTTAGGTAAACTTCTCCTGTTTATGATATGAATGCGCAGCTGGAAGAAGGGTCAAGACGTTTAATTACAGTAGGCGGTGCAGGTGTCCACCAAGCTGCAGGCTCCCATCTCTCTAGTTCTGGTTCTGGCCTGCAGCTAATTCTCCAGCCTTAATACTCAGTACCGGGGAGATCCAAAGTTCCCAGTTCCTCGAATCACACATGAGGCGCCTGCTAGTGGGGGGGCCTTGCTGGAGCTCGTAGAACTGAGCCAGTTCTGCCCTCCTCCAAGGTTACCGGTCCGTGATCGGCAGGGACCATTTCATGACTAAAGAGCTGCAGCGATACGTCGAGGGGCTCAGGAGGCGCAGGAATAAGAGGCTGTACTGCACTTTTCAGTGAACTCCCGACTCCAGCAGCCGCCTGACTCTAACCCTTGCCCTGCCCTGTCCTGTCCCCAGACCCAACCCCATCCGCGTGGAATTTTAGCCCTAGAGAAATTAAAAGAGTCTATACGTGCTTTGTGAGTCAGTGCGTGGCTTCCCGCGTGAGGCGGACGCACGTGGCCCCGCCCTTCCCTGTGACCTTCATTCGGTCACCGCAGTGACCTTGAGTTTTCTCTGTCCGGGTCTTAACGGCCCTGCCTTCCAGGGACTCGTAGTCCAGGGATACTTGCATGTTTAAGGTCAGCTTCTCCCACCCTGGGTTCTGCAGCTTTGTGGGGATATTGAGTCTGCGGTTCAAGTGCCCAGCAGGCGTTATCTTGGGGGAAGGGGAAAAAGAAAAAGGGGCAGCGCCCCCGTCGCTGTTTTAGGTTCCACCCCTCATGCATATGCAGATACCCCAACCTCTCCGTTCGTCCCGCCTTCTCATTTTCATAAGGATTTCGTCTCTCACGGCAGCTGCGGCCACTGATCAACCTCGCCCACTCCTTCCGCGCAAAGCGCGCCCCGCCTCCTTCGTTACGAAAGGGCGCTCCAGGCCCACCCCCACCGGGCTCTAATCCCTGGAGTTCCTCCGCATCTCTAACCCGCCCTCTAGGCGGCCGCGTAGGCATGTGCGCCGCTGAGGTTCGGTGGTGGGGCGAGACCTCTGTGAAGGCCCGCCTACTGGCTCCGCCAGCTCCGCCCCCGACCCCTCCCGGTACGCAGGCGCTGCCCGCCTCACTTGTCTGATTAGCATAGGGCGCCGGGCCCCGCCCCCTGTTTTGCATGCGCACGGCCGGCCCCGCCCCCGCTGTCAGCTGGAGGAAGCCGAGTAGGAAGCGGCCGCGATGTCCTTTTGTGTCCTACAAGCAGCCAGCGGCGCCGCCGAGTGAGGGGACGCGGCGCGGCGGGGCGGCGCGGCCCGAGAAGGAGGCGGAGGAGTGGCCGCCCGCGGCCCCCGGCTCACCCCGGCGTTCCGGGCCTCTCGGCCCCCATGCCTGCCCGCCCGCCCTGCCGGAGCCCCAGGTCCGGGGGCGAAGGGGAGCGCTGTTGCGGGGGTGGGCGGGCGGGGCGCGGGGGCCATGTGCGAGCGCGGCAGGGAGGCGGGCTCCAGCGGGTGCCGGCTCCGGTGCCGGCCCTGTTCACGACCGGAACCTGGTCGAGAGCTAGACTGGGGTCACGGTCTGATGGGATCCGGCGTTCGGGTCCTGGTGGGCTCTTTTGAGTCAGGGTCTGTCTCTGATTTGGGCTGCTGGTCCTGGGCCCGGTCAGTCTTGGGCCTCAGATCCAGCCCCAGGGCAGGGTTCAGTCCGGCACTTGGAGAATGCCGAAGTCCCTGGGGCGCGCTGAGTGGAAGCTGGGGAGGGTTCTCTGTCAGAGAAGGGGCTCTGAAGACCACGTGGGGGCGCTCGAAGGGGCCTAGGGCCACCCTCTTCTCTGGGTCAAAGGTCATCGCACCGGCGGGGGAGAACTTCTTCCTCCTCGGCTCTCCTCATTTACTTCCTGATAACCTGATAGACGTTCCCCGCGGGCGGAGGGGGAGGGGAGACTAGCAACTTTAGGCAACTTCCCTTAGGTGTGCGCAGGTTTACGGGGGGCGGGGCGGCCCGAAAGGTGGTGGACTCTGCGGCAGCTGGAGTGTGAGAGTGAGTGTGCAGGCCTAGGGTGCAAGGGGGTGGAGCCGCGCCCGACTGGGCATGCTGGGGCAGGAAGGGGCGGTGTGTCAGGGGTGTTCTTTCTCACAAATCTGTACCTGCGTGTGTGATTGTGGGGACCTGGTGTGTGTATGTGTGATATCAGGCTTGAGTGTGAGTTTGTGTAGTGTGTCCTTTGGGAAGAGTGTGAGACAAGTGTGAGAATGAGTGAGGGCTGGGGTTTGGAAAGGGCCATGTGTGTGAAAGTCGCCAGCAGAGAAAGCATGTGTGGGCATGTGGTGACACCTGAGAACCCAGGTGAGAGTGTGAACATATATCCACGCCTTTGGGCTTGTGTGCCTCAGTGTACTCTCTCCAAGACAGAGCAGCCATATGAGGGGAGACCTCTAAGAATGGAGGTGTCCCTCTTCTGGCTGTGGATTCCAAGGGGGGTTGACAGTTGCCTGGGGACTGAGGTTCCTCTGCCCCCTGACTAGGGTGGGAGTAGGGCTTTCCAAGCCTCTTCCAGGTTCCCAAGAGGATACCTGCTGTCAGTTACTGGTCCTGGAGGCTCTGGAGACTCCGTTCCCATGGCAACAGCTGGGGGGGGCTTTTCATGAGTAACCCTTCCTTGGACTCTGCCCTCCTCCCTCCCCAGGATGAGCCTGGAAGTCTGGCCCAGGCCCAGGGTTAGGCAACTCATGTGGCTGGGTGCCTCTCTGTGACCTGACGGTCTCTCACTGCAGGTGACCAGCGCCATGTCCAGCCAGGTGGTGGGCATTGAGCCTCTCTACATCAAGGCAGAGCCAGCCAGTCCTGACAGTCCAAAGGGTTCTTCGGAGACTGAGACTGAACCCCCCGTGACCCTGGCTCCTGGTCCAGCTCCTGCCCGCTGCCTCCCCGGGCACAAGGAGGAGGAGGATGGGGAGGGGGCTGGGCCTGGTGAGCAGGGCAGTGGGAAGCTGGTGCTCAGCTCCCTGCCCAAACGCCTCTGTCTGGTCTGTGGGGATGTGGCCTCCGGCTACCACTACGGTGTGGCATCCTGTGAGGCCTGCAAAGCTTTCTTCAAGAGGACCATCCAGGGTGAGCCCCCACCCCACTTCTGCATGCTTTGCCCTTTGCCCTGGCTTGGCACCTCCCAATTGGTACACGGCTAGGTGCAGTAGGTCCTGAGACTGCCAGACGCTGTGAAGTTGGCATCTGGCGGGACTCCTCTTAGAAGTGAAATAAATGCAGCAGCATGTGTGGCGTACTGGAATGGGATGTTAGAGGACACGGCCTAGGTTTCTGAGTGCTGTAGGCCCAGCACCTTCAACAGTGGTTCTGAAAAATTCCAAGGCAGCCTCTGCCTGTTCTGAAACTTTGTTCTTGACTTGTTCCTGCTTCAGGTAGCTGCTACCCAGCAGAGAACATGGCCCCCTTTTCTCAGTTTTTCCGAAGCAGCACCAGTGCAAGGTAGATTTTGATAGATACCTGAGAGAGGCCACATTGTATTTTAGCTCCTGATTTAAAAGATTGTTAGGGAGTGTGGGGTGTGGCTCAGTGGTAGAACACTTGCCTAGCAAGTGAGAGGCCCTGGCTTTCATTCCCAGTACTGAGGGTTGTATGTGTGGAGAATATATATATATATATATATATATATATATATATATATATATACACACACATACATATATATATATATATATACATATATATATATATGTATATATATATATATATCACCACATAAACACGATTAGGCATTTAAAAGTCACTGGTTTTGTGGGACATGGTGGTACATGCCTGTAATCCCAGTTACTCAGGAGGCTGAGGCAGGAGGATCATAAGTTTGAGGCCAACCTCTGCAACTTAGTGAGACTCTGTCTCAAAATAAAAATTTGGAAGTACTGGGGATATAGCATACAAAAATTCAGAGGGATGGTAGTATAGCTCAGTGGTAGAATACTTGCCAAGTATGTGCAGGGACCTGGGTTCAAGCCCCAGACAGGCGGGAAATCCAGGGAGTAAGATGCTGATGTAAACATTACCTAGGATGAATGGGCTGCTAGTTAAGTTGCTATGTGATAATTGGTTACTTTGGGGCTGTACCAGGCACCCTGCCCTTTTGCTCTTTTTTCGGCTCCCAACCAACCCTATGAGGTGTCAGTGTTGTCATAGTTGAGGCCTACAGAGAATTGTTTTAAAAAATATTTGTAGTTGGACACAGACTTTCATTAATTTTTACGGGGTGCTGAGGATCGAATCCGGTGCCTCACATTGTGCTAGGCAAGCGCTCTGCCACTGAGCCCTAGTCCCAGCCCAACCCTACAGAGATTTTTGAAGCTTTGTTCAAGTCTTACAGGTAGAAAATGGCAGAACTAGGATTTGATGTGGGTCCTGAGCTGGCTCTCAAATCTCAGACTGCTGCTCTACTTATTAGTAATAACTGGACTTTGGACCACTGATTGTGATATGCCAGTGAGTCTGAACATGGCCAAAACATGTTGGCCATAAAACTCTGGGTTCCCTGCTGACTCTGAGGACCAGTGAGGCTGCAGATCTAGGTCTGGGTGTCACCTTGGAATCTTTCATCCTAACTGTGGACACATATTTATTGTTAGCTATCGATTATAGTCACTTACTGAGCACTTAAGTGCTGTGAATTATGCTAAATGTTTTACATGGATTATCTTCTTTAATTCTTACAACCTGCCTTTACAACAAGTATGATTTTTTTTTTTTTTCATTTGGTGCTGGGGATGGAACCCAGGGTCTCGTATATGCTAAGCATGTGCACTTAGTACTGAGCTACACCCCTCAACCCCAAGTATGAGGTTTTTTTCATGCCAATTTGATGGCTGGGAACTTGAACTGAGAGTTCCAGGTGTTAGATCTGGGACTTGCTCAAGGTCACACAGTTGGTAAGGGGTAGTGTTGGGCTAGACCAAGGTAGCCCCAGAACACTTTGCTCTTCACAACCAGTGTTCCGGGTCCTGGGACTGAGGCAGAAACAATGAATTGAAACAATAAATTGCCCAGAACTGCCCTGTTACACTGTGGCACGTGTTGGAAGGCCAGGAACAGGATGTGGACGGGAGGCCTGGTCTGAGTCTGGGGCTCCAGAGGGCCTCCCTGAGGACAGGTCCTGAGCCAGGTGAAGCCCTAGCAGGGCTAATGCACTAGTGGCCTGTTGGCTGGTTAGTGGTAGCCCTGCGAGACTGGGAGAGCGACAAGCTGTCAGCATCTTCTGTGTTAGTAGCACTGGGGACATTCGAGGCCCTAGTGACACTGACACTGAAGTGAGAGAGAGGTACTACACGGGATAAATAGGTTGCTCTGTAGCATCTGAGGTGGCCCCAAGAGCTGAGAGGAATCTTCATAGCAGGGCTCAGGCTGGAAGTGCCTGCAGAGGGGAGATTGGGTATTGTCACAGGTGGCCAGGGAAGGCCTTCCTGAGGTGACAGGGAGGAGGTAGGGGAGGCTGTGTGCCATTAGGACCAGAGCTTGAGGCAATCCCTGTGAAGGCCACAGGTTCACTTGGGCTTTCACTCAAGGAAGTCATTGGGTTTGAGCAGAGGAGGGACAGGAGCTGACACAGGTCTAACAGGATCCCTCAGGCATCGAGCAGGAGGCCAGTGAGATGAGGGGACAGTGACTGGTGTCAAGGGTGGAAAAACAGTAGCTGAGGGCAGGAGTTGGATTCTGGATGGGTAAGGTCAGGCCCCCTGCAGGATTTGCCAGTAGGTTGGACGTGGGTGCAAGGGAGTTGAGGGTGCTGCCCAGCCTCCTGCCTGAGCAACTGGATGAATGCAGTTGCAGGCTTGGGAGTCTGGGGGCCATTTGGGACATGTTAGGGTTGAGAAGCCTCCTAGACGTGCAGGATGTCAGGGGGCCGCTGGATATGAGTCTAGAGCTCAGGGCAGGTGTAAGCCCCAAGACTGGAGTGGGTGGTAAGTGAGGCTGAGGAAGGCCAGCCCTGGGCTGTTCAGTGGAAGGAGCTTGGGGAGATTCACAGAAACCACAAAGCGGCCAGAGAGGTGGGAGGCAGAGGAGCGGGTGGAGTCCTAGAAGCAAAAGCAGTGTTCTAGCACCGAGACCCAGTCGTGCTGTTAGATTCTCCTCTTAGGCAAGTAAGATGAGGATTGAGAACTGACCAATGAATTGAGCACCCTAAAGGTCATAGTGGCCCTTGATGGGCCCAGATGAAGGCAGTGTGGCCCAGAGGTGTGACCTGACTAGGGGCTTTGGACAGAGTGGCAGCCTGATTGCCTGTGCCCAGCCCCTCCGTTGCCCAAGCAGGGACCCCACCCAGTGGCAGTTCCCTGCCCTGCCCTGCTCATGGCCTCCTGCTCTCCCCTTTCCTCCCCGTACCCCCAGACCTGTGCTTGCCCCGGGTGAGTGAGGGCTCTCCTGGCCGCTGGGCCCACTCCTGGCCCTGGGAGGCCGCCACTGGAGCCCTGCCTCTTCCTGGCAGGAAGCATCGAGTACAGCTGTCCAGCTTCCAACGAGTGTGAGATCACCAAGCGGAGACGCAAGGCCTGCCAGGCCTGCCGCTTCACCAAGTGCCTGCGGGTGGGCATGCTCAAGGAGGGTGAGCGTTGGGCAGGGGCCTGGGCCGGGGATTGGGGCTGGGGGCAAGGCCTGGGAAGTTCGAGTGAATGGGCTGGGGAGGACAGCTCTGCAGGGCAAACCTGCCTCAGCCCCATCACCGCAAGCCTGTCCTACAATTCAAGGGGTGCGCCTGGACCGTGTCCGAGGTGGGCGACAGAAATACAAGCGACGGCCAGAGGTGGACCCGCTGCCCTTCCCAGGCTCCTTCCCTGCTGGCCCTCTGGCAGTGACTGGAGGCCCCCGGAAGACAGGTGAGGCACGGTGGAGTCCTAGGGCTCCGGGGCAAGTTGCCCCCAAGGGCCTGTTAGCATCATTACAGCACTGGACCCGGATTCCACTTTCACTCACTTATTCATTTCCCCAAGGAATATTTGTACAGTAACTTTTCATGTGTCGAGAGCCAAGTAATGTAGCTGGGTCCAGGGAGAGGTTTAATCTCAGTCTGTTCAAGACCGAGTCGCCTGGGGAGGTGGTGAGCATGCTTCCCTGGAGAGAGCTATCTCCCATCTGGCTAGTGGCTCTCAAGGAAGGCCACAGGGGGACTACCTAGGAAGATGCAATCTCAAGGGGCCTCTAAGGCCTGCTGGACGGGAGTGCTCCTGACAGCCCTCCACCTGTCACTGCAGCCCCGGTGAATGCACTGGTATCTCACCTGCTGGTGGTAGAGCCTGAGAAGCTGTATGCCATGCCTGACCCAGCGGGCCCTGACGGACACCTCCCAGCTGTGGCTACCCTCTGCGACCTCTTTGACCGAGAGATTGTGGTCACTATCAGCTGGGCCAAGAGCATCCCAGGTAAAGGGCCCAGGAGACCTGGGACTCCCCTGAGGCCAGGCCATGTTTGGCTGGGGTCACTCGCTCAGCCGGGCCTGCTCTCCACTGCCCCCCAGGCTTCTCATCACTATCGCTGTCTGACCAGATGTCAGTACTGCAGAGCGTATGGATGGAGGTGCTGGTGCTGGGTGTGGCCCAGCGCTCACTACCACTGCAGGATGAACTGGCCTTTGCTGAGGACTTGGTCCTGGATGAAGAGGGAGCCCGGGCTGCTGGCCTGGGAGAGCTGGGGGCGGCCCTGCTGCAACTGGTGCGGCGGCTACAGGCCCTGCGGCTGGAACGAGAAGAGTATGTCCTGCTGAAGGCCTTGGCCCTTGCCAATTCGGGTGAGTCCAGAGCAGGCATCCAACAGGAATCTCCACGAGGCCCTCCAACTGTTAACTCCATGATGGTGGCACAGTCCCATTTTGCAGATAAGGAAAACTGAGGCTTAGGGAAGACCAATGACTTATTCAAAGTCACAAAGCAAGCCAAGGGCAGGCCCTGAACTGCACACAGGATTTTGAGCCCTAGTGCCGTGCTAACCTGGAAAGGTAAACAGTGTAGTGGGAGGGAAGGTGGGGAGAGGTGGCCATAGTTGAGGGAGAAAGGGTGGCTATTGGGTAGGAGCAGTGAGTGGTGCCCCTTAGTCAGCCAATCAGCTAATCCATTTGGCCCCTCCTTAGGCCCATCCAGCAGTGCCCCAGCAGATGTGGGTTCCGCCTTTTCCAGAGGCAGCCCAGGCCAATAGCCCTCTCCCCCTCCTTGTAGACTCAGTGCACATCGAGGATGCTGAGGCTGTGGAACAGCTTCGAGAAGCCCTGCATGAGGCCCTGCTGGAGTATGAAGCTGGCCGGGCCGGCCCCGGAGGAGGTGCTGAGAGGCGGCGGGCAGGCAGACTGCTGCTCACCCTACCACTCCTCCGCCAGACAGCGGGCAAAGTGCTGGCCCATTTCTATGGGGTGAAGCTGGAGGGCAAGGTGCCCATGCACAAGTTGTTCTTGGAGATGCTCGAGGCCATGATGGACTGAGGCATGGGGTGGGAAGGGTGGGGGTGCTGGCAGGAACTGCCCAGTATGGGGTCACCCCCAAGGGGGCAGAGCTGGGGTCTGGGCAGTGCCACAGCCTGCTGGCAGGGCCAGGGCAATGCTATCAGTCCCTGGGAGCAGGCCCCATGCCCTCCTCTCCCCCTCTTAAGGGGGTGTCAAGCTGGGAATGTGAATGCCCAGAGTCTGGGCACAGCGCTGTCCCTTGCAAGCCATAATGTGCCCCCAAGAGTGTAGGGGGCCTTGCGGAAGCCATAGGGGGCTGCAGGGGATGTGGGAGGCAGAAGCCTGATCTCAGGGAGGGAAGGGGATGGAGGCCACAGTCTCCCAATGGGTGATGCTTTTGCTGCTGCTTAATCCGATCCCCTCTCCAGACTAGAGGGGTATTTGGAGAGCAAAGGCCCCTGCCCCCTTCGCTCCTCCTCATTTGCATTGGGCATTAATGCCCCCCCTTGAAGCAATAACTCCAAGCAGGCTCCAGCCCCTGGACCCTGGGGTGGCCAGGGCCCCCCATCAGCTCCCACCCAGCCTCCTCAGGGGGTGGGGAGAGCACTGCCTCTATGCCCTGCAGAGCAATAACACTATATTTATTTTTGGGTTTGGCCAGGGAGGCGCAGGGACATGGGGCAAGCCAGGGCCCAGAGCCTTTGGCTGTACAGAGACTCTATTTTAATGTATATTTGCTGCAAAGAGAAACCGCTTTTGGTTTTGAACCTTTAATGAGAAAAAAAAAAAAAAAAAGAGATATACTATGGAGCTCAAAACCACTGTGGTCAGTGTGTCATTGGGTCAAGGGCTGGGACTACACACTGTAGAACTAGCAAACAGAATATATGTTAACAAAAATACACACGGTCACAAAACGTAAAACTGGTGCTGGACATGGTTAAGTCTCGGTTTCCTCATCATTCAGCAGCATGTTGGGGATCCCGCGGCTGATGGGGAACACACGTCCTGACTCGGGGCATTGCAGGGTGCCCTCCAGCACGTCCACCTGTGGAAGGGTGGGGCAGGGCTCAGCACTGGCAGCCTCAAGGGCGGGGCGGGAACAGAAGGCGAGGGTCGCTTCTCACCTCCAGCAACACGTGATGCATCTTTCTCAGAAATGTCTCGTCGTTCATGTAGCCCTCAGTAGGCTCTTTTGGAACCTCCACCAGGTGCAACTGCGGACAAGAAGCCTTAATCATCCCTGGGCATGAAACCCTCCCCACGCCCGGCCAGACGCAGGGCTGCGGGCGGGTACCGGGGGCCGCGGTAAGCCGCCCCCCTTCCGAGGCAGGGACCACGGGGACAGGTGCTCACGGTGTCAGCCGCCTCCAGAAGCGCCGCCCACTCCACCTTGGGTATCATCCGCGCCACGAAGTCTGGGTTGAACTCCACGGGATTGATTCGGACTTCGGTGGCCTGCGGGGCGGGGAGGTCTAATGAGGCCGGGGCCGAACCCGAGTTTCTCTATCCCGCCGGAAGAGGGCCGAGGCCCGGGGCTCGTACCTGGAGGCGCAGGGGGAAGCCACGAGGCCCCACCCCCCGCACATGTGAGCTCAGTAGATTGTGGGTGAGCAGCTTCATGTTTCCACAAGGGATCCTCCGCTCCGGAACCGGAAAGAGGCCACTCGGAGCTCACGTAACTTCCGGGGTCGCCGGGTCTTTGGTACTATTGGATGGCCCGAGGAGCGGAAGTGGCGAACTTGCTGAAACTTGCAGGAGCAGAAGTACTTGAAAAATCTGGTCCGGTCACGCGCTGCTACCGGAAGCGTCTCGGCGGGAAGTTGCTGCGACGCACAGCAAACTCCACTAGCCACAAATCATATGTAACATGCAAATCATATGGAAAGCAGCTGCAGCGCAGAGGCTCTCGTTGAATGTAACATAAACATGTTTTAGGCCTCCACAGGCCCCTGATACTATCATTTCCCGCACCTTGCTTTCGGGTAAGGAACGGACACACTGCAACAGTAAATCAGGTCCATTAAAACAGCAGTAGCTCTTCCTTGCATGCAAATTAGCTGCGCGAACGATGAGTGCTCCGCCCCACTTACACTGCGTCATGGCTCAGCCCCTGACGCACGCGAGCCCAGAGTCCCGGAGCTCCTTTCCTCGCGCCGGCGCCCTTGCCTGCGCAGCAGGGGAGGCCGCCGGGGCGGGGCGCCTGAGGCACCGCCCCCAGGAGGGTCCCGGGGTGGAGCAGGCTCCAGGCCCCGCCTCGTGTGATGTCTGGGGCAGGTGGGCGGGGCGGCTGCAGGTCTTAGGGCGGGCATGGGGCTGGCGAACCTGGGCGTGCTGCGACGCCGAGCCTGCTTGGTAGTCACCAGCGCGGCTGCTGCAGAGTCCGCGGCAGCTACAGCAGGACGGCGGCTGGAAGGAGGAGGGTGGGCGCGTGGAGGGGTCCGCAGTTTCAGCAGCACCGCCGCAGCCATGGCCCCGATCAAGGTGACCGTTGGCCCTTTTCCCCGTCCCTAAGCCCGATCCCAGTCCCTCTTGTCTGGGGTGACCCTGTCTCTTGCCCTTCGTACCCCCCTCCTCCGCCGTCCTCGGGGACTCTCCTGCGATCTATTCCTTTCGTCCCCCCAGCAAGACCCCTCGGCTCCCCCTCAGTTAGGGGCCTCGACCCTAAGCCCCTGAGACATTCCCCAAGGCCCTCGAGCCCTCCCCTTGTAATCCTCCACAGCCACCGTGCGACACCCAGTGACAGGTCCCGATCGTTTTCAGGGGATTGAATACCATGGCATCTCTCACATTCTTCCATCTTCGCGGCTGGGCCCCTTTTCAGCTTCAAAGTGTCCTTCACTTCCCCTGCCCCACACTTTTGTGAGAGTGCTGGGCACCCCTTCACCCCATCGTCTGAAATAACTGGTCCCTCGGAGCCCAGCCATGTCTCCTCGATTCCCCCTCCCCCTCTCCATGGCTGATTCCTACCCTTCACTGTTCTTTCACTCATCTTCTG
This sequence comes from Marmota flaviventris, assembly GCF_047511675.1. Taxonomy (NCBI): domain Eukaryota; kingdom Metazoa; phylum Chordata; class Mammalia; order Rodentia; family Sciuridae; genus Marmota; species Marmota flaviventris. Next base: position 8,173,903 of record NC_092506.1, on the reverse strand, counting down.
GAACCAACCCAGCTCCTCTGACCTATCCCCTCTGTCTGACCTCTGCTGAGACCCTCTCCATCTTCTACTTCATCCTACTCCAACCTCTGGGGTCCTCAGACTCCCCAACTTCTGAATCTCGCCTTTGCCTCCTCTGGCTCCAGGAATCCCTCACCCACCCCACGTGGAAAACCCCACCCTTCCCCTTCTCTATCCCCATGGGTGTGTGTGTGCGGGGGACCTGGATATCTTCCCTAACTCTTCCACCCCTCTTTGTCTGAGTGACCAGGCCTTCTCCCTCCCGGTTATCAGGACTTCCTCCTCATCCTCAAATGCACCTCTCTGCCCCCTCCCCCACTTTATTCCAGCTGCTCATTTTCACAATATTGCAACATTTGGAAAGAACTTTCTTTCCTTTGTTGTCACCAAAGGCCAATAAGCAGAGCAGGGCCACCTGGAAAGCAGGAGGATGTTGGGTAACTAGGTGGTATGGGGGAGGAGATAGGGAGTGACTCCTGGTTTTCTGAACTAGCTGATTGCCAGCAGCAATCTCACTCTGCATTCCCTTTGGTTCTGGTTTGCTGCACCCCCCCCCAACCTCCCCTTTGACCTCAAAGTCCTTTTATCCAGGTGGGAGATGCTCTCCCCTCTGTGGAGGTGTTTGAAGGGGAGCCTGGGAACAAGGTGAACCTGGCCGAGCTGTTCAAGGGCAAGAAGGGTGTACTTTTCGGAGTCCCTGGGGCGTTTACCCCTGGCTGTTCTAAGGTGAGACCCTCCCCTTCCTGGGGTCTGGGAGTGGGATCTTTTGAATTGTTCCGAAGTTTTGTGTGTTGCCCCAGGGCATTTTGCTACAAGAGTCTGTAAATGATGCCACAACTAAAAGGGCTTTTCAGTGCCTCCAGAGGTAGGAGGAAGGGGCTGCACTTAATCCAACACCTCTTACCGCGCCTGCTGCGTGACAGGCACTGCACAAGATATTTGGGACTCAGGCAAATAATCCTGCCCATGGGAAGTTCAAGGTCTTGACCACAGAACATTTAAGTCTGAGCTTCCTAGTGGTGAAGTCAAAAAGAGAGTTGTTCACACGGCTGTCTGTCCTTTCCTGATTCAAGACACTGGGTCAGGGAGGGGCAGAGCCTGGAGGTGAGGGTGGGCTGAGGCCCCACACTGTGATCCCTTAGTTGACCCTTTGTTTCCCCTCCTAGACCCACCTGCCCGGGTTTGTGGAGCAGACTGGGGCTCTAAAGGCCAAGGGGGTGCAGGTGGTGGCATGTCTAACTGTGAACGATGTGTTTGTGACGGGAGAGTGGGGACGAGCCCACAATGCAGAAGGCAAGGTAAGATGTGGAGCTGGCAGGGGTATGGGCCAGGCCCTAGGAGGTTTTTCTTGTGACCTTTACTTTCCTGTCCCTTCAGGTTCGGCTCCTGGCTGACCCGACTGGGGCCTTTGGGAAGGTGAGTCTGCCCCCCTGCTCCGGGAAGTTCCTGTGCAGAGCCTAGAAGGCAGAACCTGAGGTGTGGGGAGCAGCCCTTGGCCTGTTCTGGGGGATCCTGAGGCATTTCTCTGTCTTTCCTCTTAGGAGACAGATTTATTACTAGATGATTCATTGGTGCGCCTTTTTGGGAATCGCCGGCTCAAGAGGTAAAAGGGGGAGAGTTCTGCAGGGGCCTTCCCTGGAGCCCTGGCTCCTTGCTCCCTCCGGTCTCCAGGCCTGGGCTGATGCAGCTGGTTGGCCCCTCTTTCGCGCAGGTTCTCCATGGTGGTAGAGGATGGCAGAGTGAAGGCCCTTAATGTGGAACCCGATGGCACAGGCCTGACCTGCAGCTTGGCCCCCAACATCCTCTCGCAGCTTTGAGGCCCTAGCCTGGACACACTCCCTCTGCCCTCTCCTGGCTCACCTGCCCAGCTCTACCCCAGTTGGGGCCACCCTGCTGGAACCTTGGCCAGCTTTCCGCCATTAAACTCTCCTGGCTCAAGTGTGTCTCCTTGGTTTGCAAACACTGGTTTGCTGAGGGTGGGGCTCATTCCTTAGTCATAGTTGAGCTGAGGCTGTGAGGACAGGGCTGAAGGCCTCTTTATTTGCTTGTTTTCTAATTTTATTTGCTGAGTTCTGGGGTGGAATCCAGGGCCTTCCACATGCTTGGCAAATGCCATACCTCTGAGCTCCATGCCAGCCCCTGGGAATGCCCCCTGAACCTTCCTCCTGGAAGCTGAGAAAGAGCCAGTGTCTAGGGCGGAAGAGGCACCGAGGGAAAGTCCCCAGCAGATGCGAGCTTGGCGCATACCCTGACCAACGTGTGTGTGTGTGTGTGTGTGTGTGTGTGTGTGCGCGCGCGCGCGCGCGTGCATGTGCGCACGCTTGCGCTGGGGTGTTGGTCAATTTAATTTATTCCAGAAACCCCAGTGTTGGAACCTTGGCCCTAGGCTTCTACATCAGGGTGACTTCAGCCCCTTCTCAAGCACCAGGACCAGGAAGGGCCCCTTCAGTGCAGACCGCTGTCAGCCAGGAGGGCTCCCTGGAGGCTGTAGGTGGAGCCTGACCAGGGGTCGGTGGGCAAGAGCCAGGGGCCCTAGCAGCGTTTGGGGCTGGGGCCACTGTGGGCCCTGCCTTTGGGTCTGAACATTGCCCTGAGCCTCTTGGGGGAGTCTGGATTTGAGCAGGCTGGCCATGTGCTCTTGTCGCCTGCAGTGAGCTCTGCCTAGTCCATGGCTCTAGAGCAGGCCATAATCGGGGAGGCCAGGGAGAGGGTCAGGGAAGGACCTCTTAGAGGAAATGACCCTTGTGGTGGCAGAAATGGCAGAGAAGAGCCTGGGATAGAGTGGAGGGTGGGACAGCTCTAGGCTGTGTAGTACCCAGCAGCAAAGTGGGTGGGGTTGCTGGGAGAGGCTGCCAGGGCTGGCCTTGGGATCTAGGAAGCTGGTAGCAGCCTGTCCCCTGCCCTGTGGGCACCTCGGGCCATTGGAAGTTTGTGAATAACCCTGGGGGTGGGGGTGGCACCAGCAGGGCGTTGAGGGGAAGGCTCCACAGTCGTCGTGACATGGCTCAGTCGTCGTGACATGGCTCGGGGAGGACGACTCCTGTGTGTTGGGGCCATGGCAGCAGTAGGAAGGGCTGGTGGTAGTGGTGGGGTCTGTGGGTGGGGTTCTCAGTCAGACGACACCAGCCACCTTGCGTGGGCCCCAGTGCTCAGCCTCCTGAGCGCCCAGCACTCCTTGGTCCCTGTGGTTCTTGCCCCAAACTCTCCACCCCTGGCCTTCCTCTTGTCAAATTCTGGGCCCCAGTGAAGCCAGATTTAAAGTTAGGTAGTCAGTGTAGTTAGATAAATCGGGTCTAATATCCAGTGAAATCTAAAATGGAGACCATGCGGAGAATGACTCAGGGAAAACACAGGACAACTCATGGAATGTTAATGAAGTCCCGAAAAGGCCCTAGGCCAAAGTCCACCTCAAAGAAATGTTAATGAACAGCCCCCAGCAAAAAGGTGCTGACTCAGAAGTCCTTCCTGACCAGATTACTTCTTTGGCCCACCTGTGTCCCACCCCTCGGGCCTTCCCACCTACATTCCATCACTGAAAGAACTATAAAAAGGGGAGACAACATCCCTTCCACGGATTCCACCTCTTGGGTCCCCTTCTTCCTCCGGGAGAAGTCTTTTCTGCTGTCCTTTAATAAACTTCTAATTTCTACTCTGACCTTGCGTGCTTCTTTGGTGTTATTCTTCAACATTGGGGAAGCAAGGACTCGTCACCGGTCAACAGCGGTAACACCAGTACCTGGGGGATTCAGGGACACCTGAAGTCACTTAGCCAGGGCAGTGTCCTCCGTGGGTGAGACTCCGAAGTCAGTCCCAGTGGGCTTCCTTAAACACAGGTTGGGACAAAGCTGGCTCCCTTCTAACAACCTGCATGACCTAGGGACCCCTCTCGGACTTCACCCCCCACCCCAAGACTGGCCAGATGCCTGAAGGGAGGGAGTGACAGCCCCAGATAGTGAATGGCTGAGCTCCCTGAGTGAGCCAAACCAGGAGAAGGCATTACCAAGGACGCGCGAAGGTCAAGGCAGGCACAGGGAGGAGCTTCAACATTTTCCTTGGCCCTTAGGTGCTGGGGACTGAGCCCAGAGTCACTTTGCCAGCAAGCCGTATCCCCAAACCTTTTTATTTTTTATTTTGAGACAGAATCTTGCTGAGGTGCCACAGCCAGCCTTAAACTTGAGTTCTTCCTGCCTCGTGCGCCACCAGGGTCTCTGACGCCATGTCCCTTAATCTTTTTGGTGCAAAAGAGGGAACTGAGGCTTAGGGCCTCCTGCCAGCCTGGGTGTCTGCAGCAGCAGTAGGTGGGGTGGTGAGAGAGAGCCCACCCTCAGCCGGGCGCCCTTTTCCTCTTCTGAGGCTTCATGGCATCTGGCAGCTCCTGCCACCAGGGGAAGCCCGATCTCCATTTCTGTCATTCTAGCCACCTGTTTCCTCCACTCTTGGGCTTTTTATCTGAGCTGGTTGGGGCCCAGCAAGGCCTCAGGGGAAGGTTCTCTCTAGAGTCTTGCCACTGGGTGGCCCCTAGAGACAATGTGGTGGGGACTGGGTAGCATTGGCTGCTAAATGTTGTTATTTAGCTTCCTGGGATTCGGGGTGACTGGTGGGGACGTCTTCAGTTCTGGAGATTGGGCCCTTGAGGGCCTGAGATTAAACAGCACCTGGCAAGAGGATCCTGCAGTGGGCTGGGGATGTGGCTCAAGCGGTAGTGCGCTCGCCTGGCGTGTGGCCCAGGTTCGATCCTCAGCACCACATACAAACAAAGATGTTGTGTCTGCCAAAAACTAAAAAATAAATATTAAAAAATTCTCTCTCTCTCTTTAAAAAAAAAAAAAAAAGAGAGGATCCTGCAGAGTTCTATCTGCAGGACAGACAGGCCTGGAGCAGGGAGGAGGGGTGGGTGTGGCCTTCCCCAACTTTTGATGGCCAAAGGGCCAACATTAAAACAACAAAAAGAAAAAACCAGCCAGGCAAGGTGCCACGTGCCTGAAATTCCAGTGACTGGGGAGGCTGAGGCAGGAGGATCACAAGTCTGAGGCCAGTCTCAGCAATTTAGCAAGGCCCTAAGCAACTCAGTGAGACTCTGTCTCAAAATTTAAAAAAAGGACTGGGGTATAGCTCAATGGTAGAGTGCCCTGGGTTGGATCCCTAGTACCAAAAATAAGAAAGTAAACAAGTGAACAAAATAACCTGAAACCTCCATCAGTATGTGCCGTCAGCTCAGCTGCTGCTGCTGCAACAGGATGGCTGAGGCTGGGTGATTTATAAGAAACGGAAGTTTTTACAGTTCTGGAATTTGGGGAATCCAGGGTCAAGGGGCTATATCCGGGGAGGGCCTTTAGCTGAAAATTGGAATATTCAATCAGTACAGTTGAGATTTCTCTCATGACCTTTGTTTTTTGATTATCAACTCATTAGCCTTAAAACCAAACTTTTTAGTTACCATTATCCCATCACTTTAAGCTGACTTAGGTATAATATTCCTGCTTACATGTATCAAAGCTCCTCTGAACAGTGATTTGCAGGTTGCAAAAGAGGATTTTTAGCCGGGCACTGTGGCTTACTCCCGTAATCCCAGTGGCTCAGGAGGCTGAGGCGGGAGGATCGCAAGTTCAAAGCCAGCCTCAGCAATGGCAAGGCACTAAGCAACTCAGTAAGAACCTGTCTCTAAATAAAATACAAAATAGGGCTGGGGATGTGACTCAGTGGTCAAGTGTCCCCCGCTCCCCAGTTCAATCTCCAGTACCAAAAAAAAAAAAAAGAGGATCTCTTTTTTTTTTGCACCTGTCTATAAATCTTTGTCCACAAGTTAAACAAAAACACAAACAAGTGCTACATATTTTGTTTTTTGATCCTAGTTCCTGGCTTCTCCCTCCCCACCCAAGGCAGCCACAGAAGGAATTTGTCTTCCCTGCAGTAGGTCATAGAAATTCTGATCTTCCCGCCTTAAAGAAATTCTCTGGAGCTGGGTTGTGGCTCAGTGGCAGAGCACTCGCCTCACACGTGTGAGGCGCTGAGTTTGATCCTGGGCACCACATAAAAATAAATAAAATAAAGGTATTGTGTCCAACTACAACTAAAAAAAAAAAAAATAAACAAAATTTAAAAAGTGTGAAAAAGAAATTCTCTGATTTACCCTTGTCCCATAGTAGGTCATAAGACCCTCCTCATCCCAGAGGGGTCTGGCCCATATCCTGGAGAGAGGCGCAGCACACAGATGCTAAGAATCTGGACAGACAGACCTTGCTGGGCTCCTGGCCCAGGCTACTAGCATTAGACCTTTCCCTTTCTGTTCAGTCACACCCTCCCGCTGCTGTGCTGCTTCAGCCGTGCCTGTGCAGTGGGGTCTCCGTGAAGCCCTGTTCCCATGGGCTTCGGAAGAGCATGAGCAGGGTTTCCGAGCTTCCAAGAATGTGGAGGTTCCTGTAGGTTGAGGCGCCCAGAGGCCGGGGAGGCTCCAGGCCCCTCTTCTCATGCCTTGCGCCCTGCATGTCTTCATCTTCTCCTTTAGAATATTCTTGTTTCTTCTTCTTTTTTTCTTGTAGTGCTGGGCCCTGTGCATACTAGGTAAGTGCTCCACCACTGAGCTACATCTCCAGCCCAGTAATATTCTTTATTAAACCAGTAAGCAGGGGCTGGGGCTCAGTGGTAAATAGCGCTTGCCTGCATTTGTGAGGCACTGGGTTCCATCCTTAGTACCGCATAAAAAAATAAACTAAATAAAGACATGCTGTCCATCCACAATTACAAAAAAAAAGGAAAAAGAAAAGAAACCAGTAACCTTAAGTGTTACCTGAGTTCTGTGAGCCACCTGAGCAAACTAATTGAACCCCGGCGGGCAGAAACAGGTAAAAGGGGCTGGGCTTGCAGCTGGCCTCTGAATTGGGCAGCCCAGGGACGCGGCCCAGCCTGTGGGATCTCTCAGGTGGAGAGTCAAAGCCGAATTGGATTAGAGGACCCCCAGCTGATGTCCGCTGCTGAAGCATGGGTCACTTGCCAGTGGGGTAACCCCCTCCCCCAGATCTGGTGTCAAACATCTGTGTTGACTTTAGTGGTCTGACAGCAGAGGAGAACAGGACACTTGGGTTTTTTCCCCAACACACAAGGAGAGAGAAACAACAGTAGCTCATAATGAAACAGGAGGATTACAACAATGTACCCTACAGTAACAAAGTGGCCAGCCTCACTGCTCTTGCACTTTATGAAGTAAACTCAGGAAGGACTATTGGAACGCAAGCCCCGTGACACTATGATAGTTCCTCTGAGAACCAAGACAGCAACTTAGTTACCAACAGAAGGGCAGCTGGTACAATGTGGACATGCTAGACGGGTGGAGCAGGACCCGATTCATCATGCTCCTCAGAATGGCACCCAGCTTAAAACCTGAATGGTTAATTTCTGGAATTTTCCATTTACTATTTTCGGACCATGGTTAACCGCTCACAGCTGAAGCTGTAGAAAGGGAAACCTTGGGTACGGGGCCTACAGGGTGTCTCTTCCACTTACATCTCACTGGACGTGACTTAGTCACATGGTAGCCGCCCGGTGACACCAGCTTTATTCCAGGGAGACTTGTGTTTAACTGGAAGGCGGGGGGCTCCGGGGGGCTCGGTTACTAGGCAGAGAGGGAGGAAAGACATTGGGTAAACAATGAGCAGTGTGGGCACTGGGGTCACCTCTGAGAAGAGGGACCTTTGGGGACTCCTTGGCTCCCATGAGTCACTTCCCTGCTTTCCCATGGGCTTTGCAAAGGCGTGTCCTGAGCTGTTCCCACTTCTCTATGGCCTCCTTCTCTCCCCAGGATGCTGCTTCTGCAGGTCTCTGTCTCCACCCCCTTCAACTTTGGCCTCCACAGTCACCCTGACTCCCCAGGTGGGTCCTCGCATCTCCTAGACAGTAGTCACCTCCTACATGGGACCCCCCCCAGCCTCCTCTGTCCAAACCCTGCTAATCTTCAAGCCCCTGAGTCGCCCTGTTTGGTAAGGACAGCAGCCCTCATTTCTGGTTCCTGCTCTCCATTAGTCCACGTGGGGACTGGGCCACACAGCTCAACTTTATCAAAGACGGAGTTTTCAAATTAACATATAATTCATGTTTCGTAAAATTCACCCTTTAAGGGTATGTACAGTTCAAGCTGGTGCCGTGGCCCACACCTGTAATCCCAGCGGCTCGGGAGGCTGAGGCAGGAGGATGGCGGGTTCAAAGCCAGCCTCAGCAACTTAGCAAGGCGCTGAGCAACTGAGCAAGACCTGTCTCAGAATAAAAATAGAAAGAGCTGGGGATGTGGCTCAGTGGTTAAGCACTCCTGGTAACAACAACAAAAAAAAGTACGGTTCAGTGGTTTGTATTTTTTATTTATTTTTGGTATCTAGGATCAAACCAGCTGGGGATGTGGCTCAAGCGGTAGCGCACTCGCCTGGCATGCGTGCGGCCCGGGTTCGATCCTCAACACTACATACAAACAAAGATGTTGTGTCCACCAAAAACTAAAAAATAAACACTAAAATTCTCTCTCTCTCTCTTTAAAAAAATAAATAAATAAATAGGATCAAACCAGGGGTGCTTAACCACTGAGCCACATCCCCAGCCCTATTTTGTATTTTAGAGACAGGGTCTCACTGAGTTGCTTAGCGCTTCACTTTTGCTAAGGCTGGCTTTGAACTCACAATCCTCCCCTCTGGGCCTCCTCAGCTGTTGGGATTACAGTCTTGTGCCATGCACCTGGCTTTTCTTATTCTTTTTGTACTGGGAATTGATTCAAAGGGTACATCCCGAGCCCTTTTTTTTACTTTGAGACAGGATCTCACTAAGTTACTTAGGGCCTTACTAAGTTGCTGAGGGTGGCTTTGAACTTGGGATCCTCCTGCCTCAGCCTCCAACTGCTGGGATTACAGGTGTGTACTGCTGGTTTTCAGTGTATTCGCCAAGCTGTGCAACCATCAGCATACAAATCCATATAAAGATGGATTTTTAGTCTCAGTGACTTCTCCCAAGATGAAGCTGCCTTTTTTTCTGAGTATTGCAATCCTTACATGGTTATGAGAGGCCTGATCAGATGTTTGGGGGTTCTACTTTCTCACCACCACCGCGGTCACTCACAGTCACACTGCTGAGCACTCTGCTGGGCTCTAGGGTCATACAGTGTGTCCTCCAGGCCTGAAATCTGCAGTGCCATATGGGAAGGGTGTTCTAGGTGGTGGGAACAGCCTAGGCCAAGGCCTAAAGGGGAGGAGGGTGAGGGACGTCTGGACTGAGCCTCAGTGAGAACAGAAATGGGATCTTGCCCACGAGCCCTGGTTCAGCTAGATCCTCTTGGTGACACGGGTGTCTCCAGTATTTAGCGGGAGGCAACTTCAGACACATTATTTGTTTCCTTTTGGGCTCCTTCCTCAGGGCGTGTTCCCAAATGCCAGTGTTGGGTCCAAGGGGTTGGGCCATTTTATTGGTTTCTGGAAACTCTGAGGCCACCTTAAGGTCCGCTGTGATGTGTGCTCGGTTCTCTCCCCACAGAATGCCAACGCCTTTGACCATCTGGATTTATTTTTCCTAGCTTCATGGACACTTAATGGTAACTTGGAGCAGAATTTAATGCACATATCTTTAATTAGGAGGGTGGCTGACAGCCTCAGGGCTTGACCCTGGGTTTTGCCTGGATGGCCCGAGGGGCTGGGCCCTAGGCTTGGCCTCTCACGCTCAGCGCAGGCAGTGGAGCTGGCTTGGGGAGCTGGCTTGGGGACCTGGGGAGCCCTCTGAGCCCCCAGAGGCGAGGACTGGGCTTTACCCGCTGCTGCCCTACTTACCCCTCCCCCTCTGAACTTCACTTTCTTGTTTGTTTTGTTTTGCGCACAGGGTGTCACTGTGTGGCGCAGGCTGGTCTTGAATTCCTGGGCTCAGCTCTCGCCAGCTCAGCCTCTCAACTAGCTCCGTACAGGCCTGAGCCCTTGTCCTGAGCCTTGCTGTGTGTGTGTGTGTGTGTGTGTGTGTGTGTGTCCTGGGAGCTGAACCCAGGGGAGTTTTGCCAGCTCCAGCCCCACCCACTTTTTTTTTTTTTTTTTTAAGACAGGGTCTTGGGGCTGGGGTTGTGGCTCAGCGTTGGAGTGCTCACCTAGCGTGTTCGAGGTCCTGGGTTCGATCCTCAGTACCACATAAAAATGACTAAATGTATTTGTGTACAAATAAAAAATAAATATTAAAAAAAAAAAGACGGGGGTCTTGCCAAGTTGCCCCCGTTGGCCTTGAACTTGCCATCCTCCTGTCCCCGACTCAAGTCACTGGGATTACAGGCGTGCACCACTGACCCAGCTGAGCCTCACTGTTTTTTTTTTTAAGTGTCTGCAATAGGAATTCACTTGTTCAGAATTATTAATTTGGCCGCCTTCTGTCTTTTGGCTTCGTACTTTCTGGCTCTGCAGCCTTAAGCAAGTGGTTCAGCCTCTCTGTGCATTATTTTCTTCATAAGTTGAGTGGGGGGAATGGAGGTACCAATACAGGTGCGTGCTTGGAGTGGTCAGCAAATGTCCGCACATTCTTGGTGACCATGCCATGCAGGCACTGGGGCATGAGGGACCCCAGGTCAGCTTCCCCCCCAGTGGGGAGTAGGTGAAGCAAACATGGAAGCTGAGGGCCATGACCCAGGGAGCCTGCTGTGTGGGGGTCTTTGGTGAGAAAGGGCCTTGAGCAAGACCAGCAGGTGGGATGGTGGCCTGGAGGGTGGGGGAGACCAGGAACCAGCAGGGAGTGGGAGAGGAGGGAGGAGGTGAGCTGGGCCCCTCTCTCTAGGGCGTCCCAGGAGCGTGGGGGCCGGGGAGAGCAGGAAGGCAGACACTTGCCTGCCAGGCGGAGCTAGCTGTGGCCAGGGGGCAGGGCCGGGCTGCACCTTGTGCTCTTCAGCTGCTGGGGTCCCGGCCCTCCTGGCCGCACCCTGGGCACTGGGCACCTGGGAGGAACTGGGCAGAAGGCCCAGGCTCACCCTTCCTGCCTCTGGCTTCCTATGGCCTCCCACTGGGCAGCCTGTCTGCACCCTTTGCCATGCCACACAGGGGTGGGGAAGTGACCTCTCTCTAAGACCTGTGAAAGGAGGGAGTCCCCACCCCAGGGGACCAGGTGCCCAGCGGGCCCTGGAGGTGATTTTGCTTTAGTTTTTGAACCTGGGCCCTGAACCATCTGGTTAGAGAGCTGGGGTGCCAGGCTGGGCCCTGGAGCCGCGCGAGAGAGCCCTGGTCAGCCCTGGCCTCTGGCTAGACCTGCCCCCACCTACCCAGAAGCCAGAGCCCTCCTGCTTCTGGTCTTTGGGGTTGGACCAGGCTATCTAGACAACTGGAAGAGACCTGGGAGACAGACTGCCCTGAGGGGAAGAAGCTGAGCCCTGAGAGGGGAGGCCACAGTGCTGACTCTTGTCTGTCTGTCTGTCTGTCGTCCTCTGCTTCTTGCCCTCCTCCTGGTTCCATGTGGCACAGCTGTGCGCACGGAGCCCTCTTAAAAACTGCCAGAAAGACACCATATATCCACGTACTGGAACATCGCATGGCGCCTCATTTTTGCATGCTTCTTTCTGGTAGTGAGTTTGAACCCAGAGGCTCTTTACCACTGAGACTTGCCCAGACTTTTTACATTTTTGAGACAGGGTCTTGCTAAGTTGCCCAGCCTGGCCTTGAACTTGTGATCCTCATGCTTTATCCTGCCAAGTCTCTGGGACTACAGGCGTGTGCCACAGCGCCAGCTAATTTGTATACTTTTAATGGTCAATTAAAAAATAAATTTAATGGGGCTTGGGGTGTAGTTCAGTGGCAGAGTGTGAGGCCCTGGGTTCCAACCCCAGCACCACAAGAAAAGAAAAAAGGAGAGAGAGATTGCAAAACTCATTACGAAGAGAGGAAGGCGTGCACCACGTATGTGGTCACAACCACTTCTTGCCAGCTCACTGTGTCCACAGGAAGGACATAGAAAATGCTACCAGCGGTGGCCTCTGGCTGGGGATGGGTTTTGAGTTTTTCTTTATACTTTTTTTTTTTTTTTTTTTGGTGTACTAGAAATGGAACCCTGGGGCACTCAACCACTGAGCCACATCTCAGCCTTTTTTTTTTGTATTTTATTTAGGTTCAGGGTCTCACTGTTGCTTAGGGCCTTGATAAATTGCTGAGGCTGGCTTTGAACTCACAATCCTCCTGTCTCAGCCTCCTGACTGCACCCAGCTCTGTATCTTTTTTTTTTTTTTTTTGCAGTGCAGGGTCTCCTGTGCATGAGGCAAGTGCTCTACCACTGAGCCACACCCCCAGCTCCTTCAGGCACTCCTGACAGTTTTATTTAATAATTTTTTTAAATCTGGGGTCTCACTATGTTGCCCAGGCTGGCCTTGAACTCATGAACTCAAGCGATTCTCCTCCTGCTGCCTCTTGAGAAGCTGGGACTACAGGTGCACACTGTCACTCTGGGCTTCTTTATATGTATACACACACACACACATATATATGGTACTGGGGATGGATCCCGGGGTGCTTAATCACTGAGCCACATTCCCAGCCCCTTTCTTTCTTTCTTTCTTTTTTTTCTTTTGAGATAGGATCTCACTAAGTTGCTGAGGCTGGTCTCAAACTTGCAATCCTCCTGCCTCAGCCTTCTGAGTCACTGGGATTACAGGTGTGCACCACCTTGTCTGGTCAGCTTAACATGTTTTGATCAAGTGCACTTATCTGAAAATGTTTGAAGGAAAAATCTGGCCTAAGTCGGGAACCTCTGAGCGGCCAACAGGTAACTGAAGCTCAGAGAATCCCAGGATCCCAGTAGGAGCTGACCAGGGCACCCCCAGCCTCCCCCTCTCCCCTCAGCCGCCCGCTGCCTGAGTCAGCCAAGTCAGAGATGCAGCCAGGCTGGTCTGGAGGGGCGGAGGGGCGGATGTGAGAGCCATCTGCCACACGGCCCTGCCTCTGAGGCTCCAGGAAGCACATGACTCAGAGATACTGAGCAAGACAGGGAACCTCCCTCTGCCCAGGAGGTAAGCCCCAGTCGTCTCACCTGGTGGCCCTGGAGACCTGCTGGGCTGACACAGCAAGGGAGCTCCTAAGGAATTCCTGGGGGGAGCCCTTGGGGGATGCAAATTGGAATAAGATTCACAGAGGGTCAAATCTGGCTGGACGCCTGTAATCCCAGGGGCTGGCGAGGCTGAGGCAGGAGGATGTCAACTTGGGGGCCAGCCTCAACAACTTAGCGAGGCCCTAAGTAACTCAGCGAGACGTTGTCTCAAAATAAAAAAAAATTGAAAGCACTGGAAATGTGGCTCAATGGTAAAGCACCTCAGATTTCAATTCCCAGTACCAATCAAACCAAACCAAACTCCCTGGGCTGGGGCTGTGGCTCAGTGGTACAGCACTTGCCTAGCAGGTGTGAGGCCCTGGGTTTGGTCCCCAGCACCACATAAAAATAAATAAAATAAAGGTATTGTGGTATTGTATCCATCAACAACTTAAAAGAAATTTTAAAAACTCCCCAAATCTAATGGTAATGACCAATCAGGGACCATTTAATGGATAGTTGTCCTGGGTACCAGCTCCTAGAGTCCTTGAAACTTCCTGAGAAGTTTATCCCCATTTCCAGGTTCATATAGAAGGTTCACCAGAGGTGCTTCTCTCCTAATGGGTGAATTCCAGCTCACCTTGGCCACTGTGCCCCTTACTCTTTGCACCCTGGCCCCACAATCTCCTCTCAGCTGGTTCTGCCACTTAATAGCAGTGTGTCCTTAGGCAAGTTTCTTAACCTCCCTGTGCCTTGGTGTCTTCCTCTGTAAAGTGGAAATAACCTGTACTCCAGAGCAGATAAATTAATAAGTGTAAATAATTATAATCATGTCTGGCTTGTGGTAAGCCTGTGCTTGATATAGTCCCTACTATAATCACCCCATATTTTACCAACTCTAAGGTGTCATCAATTGTAAAATATGTCACTGATGAAAAAAAGGATGCTGCCAGTTAACCGCGTCACCTGTCTCTTTCATCACTTGAATTTTTATTTTACATTTCCCGTAAGATCTCTGTTTGACTTCGATGTACATTCTCGTCATATATAATAATGATGCACACATAAAAAGGATAACAGAATTAAAATAAATTGGTTACTACTGTGTTCCGTGTGGCTTCGCATTTAGAGTGCAGCTCTGCAAATCACTTCTGGCGTGAGAGTCATTGTGCTGGTGCCTTTCCAGGCCACCTCCTCCTCTGAGCCATCGAGGAGGCTGGAGGGAACAGCCCTCCTTCAGACAACCCAGCAAACACCGGCAGGTGGCCAGGGACCCGCAGCCAGCTTTACAGTCCTACACACTTTTGCCTGGGCTGCCCGGAGCCGGCCCTTCCCCTGCCTGCTTCCCCCATTTGGATGCCAGAATAAGGCAGCACAGAGCCTCTGGGGGTCTCTTCAAGCTGCTGACACCCCCTCTCCAGCATTTCATGTGGGGTTTTGGAAGTGTGGGCATGTGCCATTAATGATAGCAGCATCAGGACATCGGCCAGTCAGCCAGCAACGGTTCCAGACTTCAGAGCCATCACCTGGGAAGAGCAGAATGTCTTGGAGTCCACAGGACGCAGTGATTTTGATCCTCACAGTGGCCCCGCCTCCCGGCTGCCTCACAGTCCTGGTCCACTGTGTTCCAGCTGCTGGAATCCCCTTCCTCCCCACCACTTTGCCCACTTCACTCAATTATGCCAATCTCAAGCCTCTCCTGGGATGCCTTCCCCGACCACACCACCAGGGTCATGTCCACTCTGCTTCAAAGCCCCTAGTATGGCTGCAATGTTTCTTTTTTGAGTGGCAGCTGGGTCCCCATTGTCCTGTTCATCCCCTGGAACTGGGACTGTGTGGCTCCTTGCATCCCAGCAGCCAGCATAGTGTCCAGCACGGAGAGGGGGAGGGGAAGAATGTCCAGAGGCCACACAGTGAGCAGTGAGGGAACTGGAATGTCCTCTTAGCCTCTTTATCTCTGAGACACGTGCCACTGATCCCAGTGCGGTGTGGCCTGTCCAACCTGCTTGCTTTCTAGATGGGAAACAGGCCTGGCCGGTTGCTGTCATTTGTCCACAGCTCTGTCTCAGTCCAGTGTATACAGCATGGGGGTGGGGCAGGGTCAAGAAAAGAGGTGCCCACTCCCATCTGGAGTTCAGAGGAGGCTTTTTTGGGAGGGATGGTGTCTGAACCAGGCTGTAGCATTTGGCAGACAATCTGGGTAAAGTTGAGGAACATCAGGAGGGGAAGAAGTAGGTCCTAGTGAACGAATCTTGGCATATCAGAGGACACCAAGGCAAAGCCCAGAGTCCCTTTATGACCCTGGAGGGTGCCCAACTAAGGTTACCTCTCTGGAGAAATTAGGCCCAGAGATGCAGAGGACTCCATCACCGTTGCCAGGAGCCAGGAGCACTGTGGACCTTCCCCTGGCTAACCTTGGGGTCAGCCCTGGCTGAGTCGCTGGGAGGAGGCTAGTGGCCTGCGCGGTGTGGGGGGAACTATAGCAGGACTCCAGGGGCTCCTGGCTGTCTGAACCCGGAAGGAGGAAGCTGCACAGGGTGTCTGTGGCTGGGCCTGGGATCCCCTAGTCGGGGACTTCCTCTTCCTCTCAGGGCAGGTGTAGCTGCCACAGCAGGAGGACTCCCTGACCCCGGCATGGAGGGGGGCAAGGGGCCCAGACTCAGAGACTTCCTGAATGGGAGTTTGGCCACCTGGGTGAGGGGCAGGTGGGAGCGGGGCTAGGGAGGGGAAGTGAGAGCAGCCGGCAGGCACTGGGGCTGCACCGAGGCGTGTGGCTGCGGTCGAGTGAAGTCCAGGGGGCTGGTCACTGGAACCGGGTCTAAAACGCGCGGACCAGAGCCATTGGGAGGATAGAACATCGATGAGGAGGGGTCCTGGGGCTCTTTGGGGGCAGGTTAGAGGGGTCTAGGATTCACTGTGCTGCTGGGGGTCTCCTGCCAGTCCTTCTGACTCCTCTGTTCCCCACAGGCCCTGGGACTAGCAGGGCTGGTGGGGGAGGTGGAGGAGCCAGTCGGGGAGGAGGAGGAGGCAGAGGAGGAGGAGGAGGAGGAGGAGGAGGAGGAAAAAGGGTCCCTTTGCCCAGAGAAGAGGTTCCTGCGGCTCAGCGATGGGGCTCTGCTCCTCCGGGTGCTGGGCATCATGTAAGGGCCATCAGGGACTGGTGGCAGCCGCCAAGGGATCTGCAGGGAGGGGGCCGGCTGGGCTGGTGGGAGGACCCTGAGGATGATAGGTGGAGCCTGCTCCTGGGAAGGTGGGTTCCTAAGCCCACCTCCCTGCTACCCCACCTCCCCGCATTGCCACCTGTGTCCACAGTTCCCCCAGTTCCCGAGGGGGACCTCGAATGGTCAGGGGCCACGAAGGACCCGCGGCCTGGAGAGTATGGAACCTGAACCATCTGTGGGTCCGACTGAGGGACTTCTACCAGGTGAGGGGTGGGAAGGGAAAGCCGAGCCGGGAGGGGGATGCCCTGCGGGAAGGCGCCTCTCACATCCCTGTCCCCACTCCAGGAGGAGCTGCAGCTGCTGATCCTGTCGCCACCCCCAGACCTCCAGACATTGGGGTTTGACCCCTTCTCAGGTGCTCTCCCCTCCCCCATGCCCCCTGCCTCTACCCCCACTCTGCAACCCCCCTAATCCTGGTCGCTTGTGCCCTGCAGAGGAGGCGGTGGAGGAGCTGCAAGGCCTCCTTCGGCTGTTGTTGGGGGCGTCAGTGCAGGTGAGGAGGGGCGGGAAGGGCAGGGTGGAGC
Source organism: Marmota flaviventris (assembly GCF_047511675.1). Taxonomy (NCBI): domain Eukaryota; kingdom Metazoa; phylum Chordata; class Mammalia; order Rodentia; family Sciuridae; genus Marmota; species Marmota flaviventris. The sequence goes on along the minus strand of NC_092506.1, from coordinate 8,157,138 downwards.
TTTGGCGCCGAGGAGGGAGACCCTGCATCGGCCAACCCGCTGCGTTGTCTGCGCAGTGTGACCACCGGGAGCTCTTCATCCGCCACATCCAGGGCCTCAGCCTGGAGGTCCAGAGCGAGCTGGCCGCCGCCATCCAGGAGGTACCCGTGCAGGTCGACAGGCTGGGACTGACACCGGGGACATCCTCGCCACCCTCCTTCTTCTGCTGAACCACCCTCTGTGCGCCCCTAGGTGACCCAGCCTGGGGCCGGTGTAGTGCTTGCGCTGTCTGGGCCTGAGCCTGGGGAGCTGGCGCCTTCGGAGTTGGAGATGCTGTCCCGGAGCCTGATGGGGGCGCTGTCGAGGCTGGCCCGGGAGCGTGACCTGGGGGCCCAGGTAGGGGGCAGCAGGAGCCCGGTGGACACAGCTGTGTAAGGGGAGTGGGTTTGGGGGCCCAGGTGTGCGGGTAGGGCCTGGGGTCCTCGGTTATTACAGTGTCACAGCTGGACTCCTCTTGTGGTGGTGGTTGGGAACAGATGTGGGGAGGCATGGGATTCCTGACCCTTAACCCTTGACCTCCTACAGAGGCTGGCAGAACTGCTGCTGGAGCGGGAGCGGGCCCCCTTGCTGCCTGAAGCTCCTACAAAGGCTCCTGCGGAGGGTTCCTCGCACCATCTGGCGCTGCAACTGGCCAATGCCAAGGCCCAGCTGCGGCGCCTGCGGCAAGAGCTGTGCGTGCCGGCAGGCTGGGGAGGGACCGGAGAGGAGGGGGCCCGCTGAGGCCTGGATGGGGTCGCAGCTCCGCTGGGGATGGGAGGGGCCGGGGCTGGGGACCGGCTGGGCGTTGCGGTTCTCTGATGCCCTGCATCGCCCCATGCTTTCAGGGAGGAGAAGGCCGAAGTGCTGCTAGACTCCCAGGAGGAGGTGCAGGGCTTGGAGGCCGAAATTCGAAGGCTCCGCCAGGAGGTGCGCTCCCAGGCTCCCCTCCAGTCCAGTCCCATGGCCTCTCCAGCCCCGCTCATTCACGTCCCTAGTCCCTCTCTCTGGTCCGCGCCTGGCTGGTCCCAGCTCCGCACCGTCTGGCCCAGGCCCAGGCGCTGTCGGGACAGGCCAAGCGGGCCGAGCTGTACCGCGAGGAGGCAGAGGCGCTGCGGGAGCGGGTGGCCCGCCTGCCCCGCCTGCAGGAGGAGCTGCGGCGCTGCCGGGAACGATTGCGGGCGGCCGAGGCCTGCAGGGGCCAGTTGGAGGTGAGGAGCGGGGCGGGGCCCGCCGGGGGCGGAGTCTGGGGGCGGGGCGAGATTGGGCCGGGGGGGGGGGAGAAGAGGGGCGGGCTTTATTGCGAGTGGGGGTGTGTGACCATCACAGCGAGGGGCGGTGGGTGAGGACACAGGCAGGGGGTGGTCTGGGGCAAGCCCTCTTGAAGATGAGCCAACGGAGGGGAGAGATGGGGGCTGTGTGAGGGTAGGAGGTCCTGAGACCAAGGTGGGGACAGGGGTAGGGGGGTGGGTCTGGAATGAGACCCTGGCGAGTTGGGTGGACTGAAGAGTAGGACCCGGAAAGATGCTGCCTTGAATGGCGGTTCCAGGGGCAAGTTACTGGGCCTGCACCAATGGGCCTGGCCGTGTGCTTGGGGACGGTGCCTGGGGAGACCTTGGAGGGAGTTGGACCGACAGGGACGCGAGGCAAGGGAGGGTCCCAGGGTCTGTGGTGAGCCCAGGGGAAAGGGGTTGGGCTCCTCCAGGTCCCGAGTGCATGGGGCTGCGTCCCACCATTGACTTCTGTGTCCCCTACCAGGAGGCACGGGTGCTCTCAGGGGCCCTGGAGGCTTCCAAAGTTCTGCTGGAAGAACACCTGGAGGCTGCCAAAGCCCGCTGTGCCCGCTTGCACCACACCCAACGGGAGAACCTGCTGCTGCACACCCGGCTGGGCGAGGCCCTGTCGGTGAGGTTGCCTGAATGATCCCTGCTGGGTTGACCTGTGGCTCTTCTCCCTGTGACCCCTGCTCGTGGTGCACCCTCTAGCAGTGCTGCAGCCCCCACACTTGGTCTGTCCGTGGTGGGGGAGGCTGGTCTGACTCTGCCCCCTCCACCCCTAGGAGGTGGACTCCTTGCGACATCAGGTGGACCAGCTGACAGAGGAGAATGTGGAACTGGAGCTGGAGCTTCAGAGGAAGCTGGAACCAATCCCTGGGTCCCCTGTGGAAGGTGAGGGGTGCCACGATGCGAGGGAGGGGGGGGCTGCCTATGGTTTTCTGCAGCTGTAATGGGAGGGGTTCTGCCTTAATCCCCCTCTTTCCTCCAGGTCTTTATGGGGTTTGTGTGAGGAGCTGGGGAATGTGGGTGGAGTCCTGACTCGGCCCCACCCTTCCAGCACCCCTGCAAGGAGCTGCCCCTTCCCTGCAAGATGAGATGAGGGAGGTTGAGGCTGGTCAGCTGCGGACCCTCCAGAGGGAGAATCAGGAGCTTCGAGGCTTGCTTCAGGTGCTGCAGGGACAGCTAGGTGGCCAGGTGAGTCCCCCCCACCGACCGTCCTAGCTGGCCCCACCCTGTCCTCCTTGGGGCTGGCTGACTCTCTCATATGCTCTCAGCGCCCCCTGCTGGAGGAGCAGAGCCCGGACCCTGTGCTTCCTGTGCTGGATGCAGCTCCCAGGACTCCCTTGGCCTCAGACCACAGCTCCCAGGGTTTGGTTTGCCAGGTCAGGCATCAAGGTCCCCAGTTGGCTCCCCTGACATCAGAGTCAGCTTTCAAAGGGTCAGCTGAGTGTCTCCAGGCATCAGATTCAGACCTAGAAGTGACAGAGAGGCCCCTCCATGTGGCTGCCACGGCCCCCCGATGTGGCTCTGATGTGGCTGCCCAAGAATCAGACCCTACTGTGGAGACACGGGGGTCCTTGGAGAAAGATGACCCTGGAGTCTGTCTCCGGAGTCCCATCTCTGTGGTCCCTCCTCAGGAACCAGAGATCAAACTTGACACGCAGCAGTTGCCGGAAGGAGAGACTGGGGAGAGAGGGGCTCCCCAGGGCGGGTCGGGGGCTGAGGCCCAGGATCTGCAACAGGAAGGCCCTGAACAGAAGAGGGGGTCCTCAGAGCTCAACCTCTGTGTGCCGCTAGAGGAGCGGGAGACCCTGGGCAAGGGGTTGGACCTAGCCAAGCCACAAACAGAGGACGGGGGGCATGAACAGAGGCTGAAGAGAGCAGTCAGGGAACTGGCTCCTCAGAAACCAGTGCAGAAGTTGGAAGGGGCTCCTGATGTCCAGCCCTGGGAGGGACTGATCCCAGGGGAGGTCCTGGCCAGTAGTATCCCAGAGCAGGAGGCCTTCGGGGAGGAGGTGATGCGGCTGAGGACAGAGGTTGTGGCCCTTAGGGCTGAGCTGGAAGCCCAGGCCCGAAGGCTGGAGGCCCGAGTCTTGGAGGCTGCCCAGATCTCTGAGGAGCTGGCCCAAGCACGGAGGGCAGAGGCTGAGGCCCACCGGGAGGCAGAGGCCCAAGCCCAGGAGCAAGCCCGGCTGCGGGAGGCAGTGGAGGCATCTGGCCAGGAGCTGGAGGCTGCGTTGAGGGAGCGGGCGGCTCTGGCAGAAGCGCTGGCGGCAATAGGCCGGGAGCGGAGGCAGTGGGAGCGTGAGGGACCCAGGCTGCGGGCCAGGGCTGAGGCTGCTGAAGAGCGCGCGCAGGTGCTGGAGAGCCAGGGCCGCGGCTACCTGGAGGACGTCGAGAGGGAGCGTCGGGAGAAGCAAGCCCTCAATGAGGTACGTCCGTCAGGGCTCACGGCCGGGGTAGAAAAACGGGCTCCGGGCTGGTTGCTGGAGTTTGGGGTTTTAGATTTCACTGAGTGCCCAGCACCAAACTGGGGCCTGAGACAGAAAGGCCAGGTCCACCCCTGCCCTCCCAGGACACAGTTGGAGGCTGTGCCAATGATGGGGTGGGTGCAGGAGGGGTGAGTCTCTGGGTACCATCACTGTGCTTGGGCTACAGCAGTTTTCTCACCTCCACACCCGTGCCTCCTCCTGTAACATGGGGGTCTAGTCCTTGTTGTCTCAGCACATCTTTGAAAGGCCGAGATATGGTGTAGAGACCCAGTTCCTGCTGGGTCAAGGCATGTTGAAAGTGACCAAGAAATGGTTATTCAGCTGGGCATGGTGGGCACGCCTGTTATCCCAGTGACTCAGGAGGCTGAGGCAGGAGGATCGCAAGTTTGAGGCCAGCCTCAGAAACTTAGCAAGGCCCTGTCTCAAAATAAAAACTAAAAAAGCTGGGGATGTGGCTCAGTGACAAAGCATCCCTGGCTTCAGTCCCCAGTACCAAAAAAAAAAAAAAAAAAAAAAAGAAAAAAAGAATCTTCAGGGAGGAACCATGAAGATAGATTGTACTAGATGGGGAAGGACAGGACTTTTTATCTTATTTTTTTGGTACTGGGGATTGAATTCAGGGGATTGCTACCATTAAGCTATAACCCTTTTTAATTTTGTTGAGAGAGGGTCTTGCTAAGTTGCTTAGTCCATCCTTGAACTTGTGGTCCTCTGCCTCAGCCTTTGAATCGCTGAGGTTACAAAGGTGCATGACTTTAAAGCCTTCAGGATGCTCAGGGCCCACAAGGAGCAGGGGCCTGGGGTCAGCTTGGAAGGTGTTGCTACTCCATCCTCAGCAGGGAAAACCGCTCAAGGGTGAGAGTGTGGGGTTCTGTTTGAGGAGGGTCACCTCAGTTGGTCTGGGCCATCCGGAGGCAGTAGCAGGGTTGCAGGTGGCTGGCACAGGGACAGGGACAGAGGAGAGAGAAGGCCTGGAAAAAGTTGCATTTGTTCATTTATACATGTTTTAGCAGCATCTCTATGGTGCCAGACGGTACCAGGTGTGGGCACACAGTGGTGACCGGGCAGCTGGCATGGCTGTGATTACATGCCAGGTGGCAGAGCCATGGAGTCCAGCCCGCAGCTTGGACTTGGGAGGGCCACATCCGGGAAGGCTTCATGGAGGAGGAGGAGGGCAAAGGGCAGGCCCAGTTGTGGGAGGGTGGAAGGCGGGTGGAGAGGTGAGGTGGAGAGTGGCTGAGCAGGGTCCTGCTGGTTGGGGTTTAGGCTTCTTTCCCAGCTAAGGAAGGAGTTGGCATTTTCCCCTCAAGGGAGTGGGCAGCCACTGGAGGTTTAAGATGGGCAAAGTGGTCAGTCCCCATTGAGAGGCAATTCAGGGAAAGAGGGCACCACAAGGCCATGGGGAGGGCGGTTGGGCCAATAGGTGCCCGCGCTGGGGGCGCTTGGGTGAGGAATTGGGAGTTCTGGCGTGAAGAGCGTCCAGTTCCGTTCTGCGGTACAGACCGGGACCTGAGATCCACAGAAGGGGAGTCATTACTCAGATGACCGTTGGGTTGACTGGAGTTCGGGCTTATGCAGGGCAGGTGCTCCCTGAGGGGTGTTTGGGAATGGGAGGATGGTTGTGGAGAGGCTGTCTCTGGAGTGGACTCTATGGGGTGTCACCAAGAGATTCTGTCAGGCCACAGGAACTGCATTATATCCCCAAATCCCTGCTTTTCAGCTGTGTGGCTTGGGGCAAGGTACTTTGCCTCTCTGAGCCTTCGTTTCTTCACCTGTAAAACTGGAATAAAACTTTACCTGACATACAGGATCTTATAATGGACCAAGAGCTTGGGGTAGGGCCTGGTCCCCACTGTGTGCTTCATCAGGAGAGGAAGAGGGAACCCATAGTGGGGCAGGGAGGGTGGGGTAAGCCTGGTGGGCTGAGAGTGCTGGCTCCGAGGACCTAGAGGGCGGAAGCCACTGGGCACAGGGAATTTTGTGATTTCCTGGTTGGAGCAGTTCCTGGTGCTACCTGGGTGTGGCCCAGGAGGAGCCGGCTGGCTGGGGAAGGCAGGGGACCAGGGGCCTCTGGGGTGTGGAAGCCTCTCAGGCTGGGGCTGGGGCTGAGGCTATGGGCCTCTGCCTTGGTCACATCCCCTCTCTCCCCAGCCAGCAGTACTTGGGCCCTAGAGGTCACTGGTGGCTGGCCAGGCAGCAGTGCCTTGTGGGACTTGTAGTTTTTTTTTAGAAAGAGGCCATGGCCATGGATGAAGGGAAGTGCAGTGCCCCCTCTGGGGCCTGGGTGGGTTGTTAGGCCAGGACCAGCAGCAGAGGCTGGCAGGGTTGGTTTCTAGCAGCAGGTTGTAGCAGGTGACCGGCCAGTGTCACCTGCCTGTCCCCCCATGTGTCAGAATGGTTTGGCCGACATCCCTCTGGGGCCCGCAGGCCAGAAGAGGCCTCCCACCCTCTCCCCCTGAAATGGTGTGGCCCAACCGCCAAAGATCACAGGCCCTGACCCACCCTTGAGGTCTCCACTGTGGTTAGGCCTGGGAACCCCCAAGTTCTCGTCCTGCCAGCCCTCTGTGGCCATCCCCCTGTGGTGGAAGGTGTGCTGCAGGCCTGTGCTGAGTCCCTGTTGCCTTCACATGGCTGGTGTGAGGCTCCGCAGGGCACACGCCCCTCTCCCTGTGTACACGAGAAAGAACTACGGGCTGCGAGAGGTGAAGACTTTGCGCAGCTCGCGTCTCCCACTCGGGGCGAGCCACCCCCAGATCCTTCATGTGCACCCTACGGGCCGCCAGACTTGGCTCCTATATTACAGATGGGGGAGCAGAGACCCAAAGGGTTGGGGACATCCGCCCCAAGTGGCAGAGCAAGGGCAGAAAGCCGCCCTCCACTCCCATGCCTCACCCCGGCCCTCCTCTGCCCTGGGTCAGGCCCCGCGCCTCCGCGCGCCCTGAGCCTTCCCCTGCCCTCAGGAGCTGGAGAAGGCCATGCTGCGGGGCCGCGAGCTGGGGGCCCGGCTGGAGCACCTGCAGCAGGACCTGGAGCGGGCAGCGCTGGAGCGCCAGGAGTTTCTTCAGGAACAGGAGAACCAGCAGCAGAGGTGGGGGTGGCGCCCGGGGATAGGAGGGCAGGCAGGGCATGGGGAAGGGAAAAGCCACGGGCCGGGTGCCAAGGCCTCTCCTGGCAGGTACCGGGGCCTGGAGCAGCGGCTGGAAGCTGAGCTGCAGGCGGCGGCCACCAGCAAGGAGGAAGCATTGATGGAGCTCAAGAGCCGGACCTTGCAGCTGGAAGAGGAGCTGTTCCGGGTGAGGCCAGGCCCGGGGACCCGGGCCCTGGCCAGCCGTCATCCAGGGCTGCTGTCCCCTGGCCTTCCCTGGCTTCTTGGCAAGCTGTTCCTCTCACACCCCTTGGGGCTTGCTGGAAGCAGCACCGGGCTGGGGGTCAGGCGGCTGTGAGGCCTTTTTGGGGCCTGTCTCCCCTGTTCCTCAAGTGGATGGAATCCCCGCTTGAAATGGCTGCTGTGCTTGTCTGGCCTGGGCTCCGCCACCTTCCAGTGAGCCCAGTTAGTGCCATCACAGCGAGTCAATGACGGTCCCTGTGCCATCCCCATGTGGCCACTGCCACTTGCATGTCCCCACTGCCTTACAGCTGCGCCAGGGCTCTGGGGGTCTGGAGACGGAGGAGCATGCTGAGCTTCCGATCACAAGGACACACAACGGGCGGCTCATCGAGGTGGAGCGCAGCGTGAGTGTGGGTGTTAGGGTGTGGGTGGGGGGGTCAGCTCTGTGGCCACCTCTAACTTTCCTTTCGGGGCAGAACGCGACACTGGTGGCAGAGAAGGTGGCTCTGCAGGGGCACCTCCAGCACCTGGAGAGGCAGCTGGGAAGTCTGCAGGGCCAGGCCCAGGAGCTGCTGCTGCAGAGTCAGAGGGCCCAGGAGCACAGCAACCGCCTGCAGGTGGGCGCGGCCGGGTTGACCCCGCTCCCGCCCTTTGGTATTATTTTATGCCCTTTCCCTCCCCACTCCCCCAGGGAACTAGCTGGCTGCCATTCCCTAGTTCGTTTATGCCTATATTGTCCTGTTCTGCACTCTTCCCCCGTCCCAGTCCCCAGCCCCGACAGCTGTACCCGTTTCACCCTGTCGTTTCCCATCTCAACCCTCTCCTCTGCAGCCAGCCCTTATCCTCACTCCTTCCCCTGTGGCCTACGCTGGCCCCCCTCTATCCCATCTCTGCCTGGGCCTCTTGCCCTCCCCTGCACAATCTGGTGCCACCCAGTCCCCAGGATGCCTCTGTCCTCTTCTGGCCCATTAACCTCTTCAGTTGGCCTTCAGCTGTCCCCCCCCCCGTCCTCTGCCCTTGGCCCCTTTCCTGTACCCCCTACTAGGCCTGGGGTTCCACCACAAGGCTCCTTCCTTCCTTGGTCCTAGGCCGAGAAGTCAATGCTGGCAATGCAGGGCCAGGAGCTGCACAGGAAGCTGGGGGTGCTGGAGGAAGAGGTGCGGGAGGCGCGGCGGTCCCAGGAAGAGACCCGTGGGCAGCAGCAGGCTCTGCTGCGGGACCATGAGGCCCTGGCAGAGCTGCAGCGGCGGCAGGAGACAGAGCTGGAGGGATTGCTGGCACGGCACCGAGACCTCAAGGCCAACATGCGGGCGCTGGAGCTGGCCCACCGGGAGCTGCAGGGCCGGTGCGCACCCCCGAGGATGTGGCTCCTCCCTCCAGCCACCCGTTACCCAGAGCAGGTTCCTGGCAAGTCTGACCCACCAGGAAGCCACACCTGTACCCCACCTTTGTCCTCTGATGTCCTTAGCTGCTGCTGTGCCCTCTTGGGGGCATGGGCTTCCCACATGGCTGGGCTCCTCTGTTGGGAGTGGTGGCACCCCCAAATGGCATCGTGCCCTGTGGCTTTATCTGGTTACCAATGCTTAGGAGACGACAGACCCCAGGTCAAGACAAGTCAGCACCCACTTGCCACGGCCCCAGGGCTCCACAGTCCTCTCAGTCCCTTGTCCATTCAGGCATGAACAGCTGCAGGCCCAGAGGGCCAATGTGGAGGCTCAGGAGGTGGCCCTGCAGGCAGAGCGTGACCGCCTCATGCAGGATGGACATCGACAGCGGGGCCTGGAGGAAGAGCTGCGGAGGCTGCAGAGTGAGCATGAGAGGTACCAGCCCACGCGGGCTCAGGGTTCCCCTCTGTGAAGTGGGTCCCCGTGTGGTGGTCACTGTCCCTGTGGGCCTGCTTTGCTTCCTCTTCCCAGCCTGGCCCCTCTGGCCCCTGGAAAACAGTTCTCTTTGCCTCCAAAGAGCCCAGCTGCTGCTGGCAGAGGTGTCCCGGGAGCGAGGGGAGCTGCAGGGCGAGCGTGGAGAGCTGCGGGGTCGTCTGGCCCGGCTGGAGCTGGAGCGGGCACAGCTGGAGATGCAGAGCCAACAGCTGCGCGAGTCCAACCAGCAGCTGGACCTGAGCGCCTGCCGGCTGACCACGCAGTGTGAGGTGCGGTGGGCGGTGGCAGCGGCCCTGGGTGGCCGGCCTGCAGGGGGGCGGGGAGGGCCCACCAGGCCGCCCTGCACCACAGTCATTCCTGACCAGTGCCACCACCTGCCAGCTGCTGAGCGAGCTCCGGAGTGCCCAGGAAGAGGAGAACCGGCAGCTGCTGGCCGAGGTGCAGGCCCTGAGCCGGGAGAACAGGGAGCTCCTGGAGCGCAGCCTGGAGAGCCGCGACCACCTGCACCGCGAGCAGCGGGAGTACCTGTGAGCAGGCCGCTGGCGGGACGCGGCACTCCTGGGGGGCTTCATGGGGAGCCCAGGGGGTCCCAGGAAAAGCGCCAGACCCAGCGCCCAGGCTTAGTCTCACCAGCACACTTGCACGCGGGAACCTTCTACTGCGCTTAGCTCCTCCCTGGGCCTTCCAGGGCCTCATCCCCCGCCCCCCACTCCTCCCAGGGACCAGCTTAATGCCCTGCGCCGGGAGAAGCAGAAGCTGGTGGAGAAGATCATGGACCAGTACCGCGTGCTAGAGCCTGGGCCCCTGCCCCGGACCAAGTGAGGCCCCCTCGCCTCCCTGGGGCTGGGATCCTGCCACCTGGGCCCCTGCCTGCCCTGTCCTCTAACCCCTGGCCCAGCTCAGGGGCAGGCCCTAGTGAGGGTTAGCCTGGCCTTTGCCATCCCTGACCACCCGCCTTCCCTCCTGCCTCCCGTCCTGATGCCCTCTTGTGCCCTCTTGCCCCCAGGAAGGGCAGCTGGCTGGCAGACAAGGTGAAGAGGCTGATGCGGCCCCGGAGGGAGGGGGTCCCCCATGGGGGGCCACGCCTGGGGGCCGATGGGGCTGGCAGCACCGAGAGCCTGGGGGGCCCCCCGGAGACGGAGCTCCCCGAGGGCAGGGAGGCGGATGGGACAGGTGGGTCTGAGGGCCAGGTGACCAGGAGGTCCCTACCCCATGTCCCCCTAATGGCGCCTGCCTTACTGCCTGCCTGTACCCATGTCCCCGCTGGCCTTCCCTGCTGCCCACCCCGACCTGTCCAGATGCTTTCAGCCACTTTTTGTCCTGGGCTCTTGGGGTTCCTCTTGCTGGCCCTTCCTCCTGTCTGCTGTCACCCACCCAGTCCTACCCCATCCTAGGACCTTGCGGTGGCAGGGTCTTTTTAGAGAGAGGTCATTTATCCTAGATAGCAGATGAGGACACTGAGGCCCAGGGAGGGAGGTCCCTTGCCCAAGGTGAGGCAGCGAGTCAGCTCCAAGGCAGCATAGGGCCTCCGCGGCCACCTCGTCCGCCTGTCCCCTGCTCTGCACTGTCGCCTGTCTCCCTGGTCCTGGGCAGCCTCACCCATGGCCACCTCTGCTTGCCCGGCACCCCCTGCACTTCCCTGACACCTCCCTGCTGTGCCTTTCACAGGGTCCCCTTCACCGGCACCCATGCGCCGGGCCCAGAGCTCCCTCTGCCTGCGTGAGGAGACCCTGGCAGGGGGACAGCGGCGGAAACTCAGCTCGCGGTTCCCTGTGGGGCGAAGCTCCGAGTCATTCAGCCCAGGGGACACCCCCCGGGAGCGATTCCGCCAGCGCCGTCCAGGCCCCCTGGGAGCACCCAGTGCCCATGGCAAAGGTGAGGGGAAAGATCCTTGTCCCTGTGAGCCCCCAAGTCCCTGTGTGCCCACCGCCTTGGCAGAGGGGACTTCTTTCCTGTCCTCTGGTCTTGGCCCCATGGGCGCAGCGGCTGCCTTGTGTCCCCCAGGACCTGTCGTGGAATGGGATGGTCCCAATAAGACACTCCAGGAACACGAAGCAGACGCCAGCCGAGAGGGTGAGTGGGGTCTCGGGAAGGATTGGGGGTCTGTCTCGCTGGGGCCCCTGGGAGATTGACTTCATTCATTCATTTTCTCATCTGACAAGGATCCATTACAAAGTGCCAGGTGGTGTGCTACTGCAGATATAGCAAGGGACTTTCTGGTGTAGGAAGGCAGACAGAAACAAGACGCATGAAAATCGTTATTATCAGCCAGGTGTGGTGGCGCACGCCTGTAATCCTAGCGGCTCGGGAGGATGGGGCAGCCAAGTTCAAAGCCAGCCTCAGCAATGGAGAGGTGCTAAGCAGTTCAGTGAGACCCTGTCTCTAAATAAAACACAAAATAGGGCTGGGGATGTGGTTCAGTGGTCGAGTGTCCCTGAGTTATTCCCCGGCACTCCCCGCCAATCCGCCCCGAAAAAAATCATCATCTACAACAGTCCTGCCCAATGGAAATAGGATGTGAGCCACATGAGCAGTTTTTACTTTTCTAATAGCTTCATCACCTGTAAAAAGAGACAGGTAAAATGAATTTTAATAACATTATCTTGGGGGCTGGGGATGTGGTTCAAGTGGTGTGCGCTCGCCTAGCGTGCGTGAGGCACTGGGTTCGATTCTCAGCACCAGGGCAGTCTTTGCACATAAATGTGAAATAAAGATGCTGCGTCCACCTAAAAACTGAAGAGATAAATATTATAAAAAATAACTTTATCTTATTTAACTCAATATGCCTGAATGTTACCATTTCAACATGTAGTCCTATAGAAGGTCACCGTGAGACATTGACATTATTTCTTCCTCCCGAGTCTTTGAAGTCCAGTGGGTATTTCCCTTGGATGCACATGGAGTTCAGCCCCAGCCCCTCAGACCATGTCGCCCCAGAATGTCAGAGGTGACAATGCTCAGGGAAGGAAGTGGGGCATGGAAGAAATGGGGGGTGCGAGAGACCACGTGTGGCTTCCATGAGGAATGCAGTGGCCTCGGAGAGGAGAGGTTGAAGCAGACTTGGAGGTGCCAGTGTGCTTGGGGACTAGCAAGAGTACAGCTTGAAGGAAGGTCTGGCCTGTTCCAGGGCTGGCTAGTGCGGCCTGTCTGGAGGAGACAGAGGGTGGGCAGAAGGTATGGGGCCCCTGTGGTCCCCTGGAGTCTGGGCATCCTCCCGAGGGAGGCAGGCCTGAGCTGAGCATTTTCTTCCAGGCCTTGAGGAACCGGAGCCGGAGAAACATCCCCTCACCCCTTCCCTCAGCCAGTGACAACTCAGGGACAGTCAGCTCACGAGACCATTCTACTCGCCGCTGGAGTGTCAGTGGGGTTCCCGGACCGTCCAAGAGCTCCGGAAGCCAGGGCACCCCAGGGCAGTCTTTGCACAAAGAGGCCTGGGTCCCTGAATTCCCCACAGCCTGCCCTGGAGCCCCTAGATGGGGTTGGGACCAGCTTGTGGGTATTGGGGACGGCCCACGAGTGGCCCCTAGTGCGGCCCTGCGGTCATCACTGAGGAGGCGGTCTCTGGGGGATCCCTCAGCTGAAGGAGACTCTCAGGAGTGGGCAAGAGAACCCCCTGCCAGGTCCAGACGGGGAGCCAAGGCCCACTCCCTGGGGACCGTGACCTGGGCTGATCTCTGAGCCTTGGTTGGAGGGACATGAGAATAAAGCTGGGCTGTGACCATCTGAGTCTGTGCTGTCTGTTGGCTGCATCCATGAGCTGGAGGTTCCAGGAACACCTTTAGGCCCAGTCCTTCTGATTGGTGGGGATCTGTGGCCGGATGGCCTTGGGTGGACAGGGCAGCAAAGGGCACCGGGATGTAGCCAGCCAGGTTTGCCAAAGCCTGGAAGTGCCAATGGGTGTGAAGGGGGTGGTGTGCTGGGCAGCCAGCTGCGGCTGGGGCCTGGGCCCGGGTTCTGGGCCGCAGGGTAGTGTGCTCCCCGTGGTTCTGCCCTCCCTCCCCAGGGCACCCTCCTCTCCCCTTCGTGTCTTCTGGCCTCCTCATCTTTCCCCCACCCCTTTGGGGTTGAGGCCTTTCTTGGGTAGCTCACAGCTCACTAGGTGGAGTGTCATCTATAACCAGGAGCTGCCACAAGTGGTGGGAGGGACACTGGGACTCTGATCAGGACCTCTAGGATGACACCTGAGAAGGAGGCAATTAGGCTGGGGACAGGATGTGAGTCAGTGTACCTGGAGCCACCCAGGGGAAGGAAGGCGGGGCTGCTGGGGGCTGACCTGAGGCAGGCTGAATTTGGGGGCAGGTTTAGCTGGGAGGGTGGCTCCTCCCTCCTCTCCACAGGAGGGTGGAGTCAGGGCAGGCCGCTGCCCTCCAGTGGACAGAAGAGCTGAGGGCCCCCTCCCGGAGGTCTTAGGGTTGGGGGCTCTTGTGGCTGCCCAACCCTGCTTGGTGATTTCTGAAGGCCAGGCCAGCCAGGGGTTCTGGGCCTGATGGGAGAGGGGACTTCCCTTGTGTGGCTTTGGTATTCCTTTTCTTATTTCGCGGTGCTGGGGACTGAACCCAGGGCTCGTGCATGCCAGGTGAGTGCTGGCCAGTGAGTCATGCCCCAGCCAGGTATTCCTTCCTGAGGCCCAGTTCCTACACTCTCTTAGCCCTCCTGGCACCCAGAGCCAGAGGACCCCTGGAGGGACAGGAGCTGTCTGAGCTGTGCAGGCAGCAGCTGGCCTCGCCTGCTTGTCTCTCAGGTAAACAGTCAAGGAGTGACCAAAAGGGAAGCTTCTGAGCGCATCCTTGCAGGCCTGTAACCCTGGCCACCCAGAAGGCTGAGGCAGGAGGGTGGCAAGTCCACCCTGGGCAAATGAGTGAAACTGTCTCAAGATAAAAAATATAAAGGGGGTGGGAGATGTAGTTCAGTGGCTGAGTTTCCCCAGCACGGAGGGGAAAAAAAGGGTGAGGAGGTGGTGGGTTATCACCCCTGTTAAGTGGCTCACTCTTACTGGGTATGGAGAGAATTGAACAGAGTGGCTGGTCTGCCCTCAGGGCAGGCGCTGGTGGAAGGGAGGTTGTGTGGGCACCCCTCCCCAGGGCTCTGGACACCACTGGCTGCAGGGGGCATCCTGAACAAGCACCTGGCTTGGGGGCGCGGCCCCAGCAGCCACACTGGGCCATTTCAGTTCCCCGGGGCAGGTCGAGTGGGGCTCAAGAGCGCGCAGCCCGGGCGCCTGCCCCAGGCTGGGGACACAGGGCCACCTCCGCTGGCTGCCCACCCGCAGCCCTGCGCTGTCACGTTCCAGCCGCCTGACTTAGGCCGCGCGGGGCGGGGAGCCGGGAGGCGGTGCCGGCGCCCGCTCGGCCCCGGAGGCGGCACCAGGAAGCGCCCGCCCCGGCGGGAGCCGCCATGTAACCGGCGCCGCCCGGAGCCCGAGCCGCGCGGGCCCCAGCGACCCGCCCGCCATGGGGGACGAGGATGAGGACGAGGGCTGCGCGGTAGAACTGCAGATCATCGAAGGTGGGTGCGGGGCCTGGTGGTGGCTGCCCTAGGCAGGCGATGAGGGGCCAGGGGCTAGCTGGGCTCATTCGCCCCCTGTGCCCGCAGCCAACCTGACCGGACACGAGGAGAAGGTGAGCGTGGAGAACTTCGAGCTGCTCAAGGTGCTGGGCACGGGAGGTGAGGACCCTGGCCACTGTGCAGGTGCCCCAGGCATAGTGTCTTGTGCCTCCAGCCCGCACACCCGCCTGGGCCTGGGCCAGGCCACCGGGGAGGCCCCCCACCCTTTCCCGGCACAGCTCGCCCTGCCAGCCCCACCCTACTGTGCCAGGGTTTCATGCCCACTTCCAGGGCGCTCCACGTTGACATCATTACTCCCTTCAAGATCCTGCGTGTGCATGCCCCCTGCTGCGACTCGCCAGCCTCCCTGGGATCATGCACCCATCCCAAGTGATTTGCACAGCTCCTCCCCTCTGTGACAGCACCGGCCCATATTTTGCAAACTCCTTATCTTGGTGTGCACATCCCTCCTCTGGCCAGGAGTGCACCTCTGCTGCCCTTCCTCCATTTGCATCCCTTTCCATCCCTCTGAGCTTGGCAGGTTTGCATGTGCCCCACCCCACCCCCAGCCCCTGGAGTTGCTCTTGCCCCAGGCTGGTTTGCATGCCCCTTCTCTGGTGTTGCTGAGCACTCTCCGGAGATGTGCACACCTTTTCCTTAGAAGGCTCTGCCAGCATTTGGCACACGTGCCTCTCACCCGCAGCGTGCACACCCTTCTGGGTTGGCATCACCCCCATTCCCACCAGTCTGCACCGCCCTCCCACTCACAGCCCACCCTCCACCCACTCGCTGCTCCCACAGCCTACGGGAAGGTGTTCCTGGTGCGAAAGGCGGGCGGGCACGACGCGGGGAAGCTGTATGCCATGAAGGTGCTGCGGAAGGCGGCGCTGGTACAGCGCGCCAAGACGCAGGAGCACACGCGCACCGAGCGCTCTGTGTTGGAGCTGGTGCGCCAGGCGCCCTTCCTGGTCACGCTGCACTACGCCTTCCAAACCGATGCCAAGCTGCACCTCATTCTGGGTGAGGGCACTGCCACATACCAACTTGGGGGAATGGGGGCCGGTGAGGCCACCTGAGGGGGCCGAGTCTAACCACCAAGTGCACCTTCAGACTACGTGAGTGGCGGTGAGATGTTCACCCACCTCTACCAGCGCCAGTACTTCAAGGAGGCCGAGGTGCGCGTGTATGGGGGTGAGATCGTGCTGGCTTTGGAACACCTGCACAAGGTGGGTGAGAACCCAGGTTCCCGGCTGCTGTCATAGGAACTGGGTCTGGTTTAATGAGGGGCCTCCAAAGAGGCAGTCTCATTTCACACCCTGGGCTTCCGGGGGGTGGGGTGGTGGCCTTGGTGGGGACCAGAGCTGCTTCCCCAGGCCTCCTGGCAGGAAGCCTCAGTGCTGCTTGGTGGGGTCCCCTCCCCTGGTGCCTCCTGGAAGGGGCTTTCCTCTCACCAGGAACTCTGGGCTGCCTTCACAGAACTTCCTCAAATGGAGACTTTTGACTTGTCTCCTGAGGCCTGGGCTCTTCACACAGCCTCCTTTCTTGGGGACCTCAGAGCCTGTCCTGCGCCCCTTCACTCCTTGATTTCCTTTGATCTTCAGTGGCTTCTTTTTAATCTAATGGTGCAACTGCACCCCGGGCCCATTCTTGCCCTAGAGATGCCTTGGCAGGTGGATGATCTTCTCTGGGGCTCTCCTTACTCTGAGCAAGGGACCTGGTGCAGAGACCAGACCAGCGGTAGGAGCTGGGGAGGGTCTCGTGGAGGGAGCCTTAGTTCCCCTCTTGCTCCCGCCAGCTGGGCATCATCTACCGAGACCTGAAGCTGGAGAATGTGCTGCTGGATTCCGAGGGCCACATCGTCCTCACGGACTTCGGCCTGAGCAAAGAGTTCCTGACGGAAGAGGTGAGCGGGTGTAGTCTCCGCTGAGTTTCCCTCATTCAGGCCTTTCGCCTGTCTCTTCCTGTTCCCTGTCTGCATTCTGGGGGTGCAGAGTCAACAGATCCAGGAGTTTCCCCCATTTCACCCTCGGCCTTGCAAGGCCTCCTGCTCTGAGCCTTGGAGGCCACTGGGGTGCCAGAGAGGAGTGGATGAACGAATGGGTCCTCTTGTCCTTCTAGAAAGAGCGGACCTTCTCCTTCTGTGGCACCATTGAGTACATGGCCCCTGAGATCATTCGTAGCAAGACGGGGCACGGCAAGGTTGGTTGGTGGGGAGGCTGGGGTGGTAGTGGCGGGGCGTGAGTGGGAGCCCATAGGCCCTCACCACCCTCACCCCTGCCCCGCCTCGGCAGGCGGTGGACTGGTGGAGCCTGGGCATCCTGCTCTTCGAGCTGCTGACGGGTGCCTCGCCCTTCACACTGGAGGGCGAGAGGAACACGCAGGCCGAGGTGTCCCGGTGAGTGGGCTGGTGGCGGGGGGCGGCCGAGGGGCTGCAGGGCCTGCCTGGGCTGGGCCGTGGGGGGGGCTCGCTGCCCCTGACGCCCCACCCATCCTCCCAGACGGATCCTGAAGTGCTCCCCTCCCTTCCCCCCCCGGATTGGGCCCGTGGCGCAGGACCTGCTGCAGCGGCTGCTGTGCAAGGACCCTAAGAAGCGATTGGGTGCGGGTCCCCAGGGGGCACAGGAGGTCAAGAACCATCCCTTCTTCCAGGTGAGGCTTCTGACCCGGGGGCCCACGCTTCCTGTACATCCCAGGCCAGGCTGCTGCTCTGGATGGGGGGACACTGGAGGGACAGTCTGAGCCGGGCCAGATCTACTTTATCCAGAAACCCTCAGATGGACAAGGCCGGTGTGCATATTAGGGGCTGGGCTCACGCCGTTTCCACAGAAGCTGGGCAGGTGTGTTCCAGGAGGGAGGAACACCAGGCTCATCACAGTCGCACCTGGGAGTGGACTGGCCAGTGCTTTCAGAGGACAGAGCCACAGAAGGCTGGTGCCCTGCCCAAGATGGCACGGGAATGGTGGGGAGTTGGGAGCAGATCCCTGCTGTGGATGGGTCTCTTATGGCCCAGACGGGCACTGCAAGTGACACTCATGGCTGACAGCATCCACACAGGTGTTCTGCTCTTTGTTCCTACTGGTCCTTGTGCCTGTATCTCAGATGGACCGTGGATCAGGCCACGTGGGCTATTGTTCCCTTGTCAAGAGCACATGCACGTTAGAGAGTGGCACACCGTGAACTCTGCCTCGTGAGACCTGGTTGACTCAGGCACTGCACGTGGCCCTAGCGTCACCGGCTAGAACCCTGTGACCGTGAACACCCATTGCAGGGCGGCCCTTTGCTGACATGGTTTCATGTTACTTTTGGAACCCTCTGAGGGTCCCCATCTTTCCACACGCAGAAGCTGAGGTTCAGAAAAGTTCAGTCATTTGCCCAGTGCCACCAAACCAGGCAGTGATTGAGCCGAGATTCAAACCCAGGGCCAGCGGACCTGAATGCCCGTGTCTCGGCTGCCACAGTCTTCTTTTACATGGGGGATCAGGTTTGCCACTTATCTGACGTGGTCACAGGGCCACCCACTATGGGCCCTCACTGTGGCCAGGGACTCTGCTACCCATACTGTGAATGCTGACCCTGGACCTTCCTAGCCATGCCAGCCTGGAAGGCGGCCCTGAGATGCTCTCACAGAGGTGAAGTTCGGGGGTGGGGGTGGGGAAGAGGAGGTGACTGAGCAGGGTCAGTTCCTTCAGTGAACTCTTCCGGCCCTGGGGCAAGAGGATTGCCAGTTTGAAGCTGGCCGAGGAAACTCAGCAAGACCCTGTCTCAAAATAAAATAAAAAGGGCTGGGGATGTACTTCGGTGGAAGAGCATTCCTGGGTTCAATCCCCAGTGCTTCAAAGAAGAAGAAGAAGGTCGTACATTCCTGAACCTGGCTGGTGCTTCAGGATGGGTCTGGGAGCGGCTGAGTAGCCAAGCTGAAGAGGCCCCCCAGGTCTTTGGGCCCACAGCTTGGAAGGAGGGCTCCCTTCCTTCTGCCCTCTGCACAGTCTTTCTGGTGACAGCAGTGCTGAGCTCCCTGATGGCAGAATGGGGGCCTTCAAGCCTCTTGTGTGCAATTGATCAAAGTCCAACTCAGAATGGTGGCGTCCACTGGGACAGAATTGGCTGCTAGCACCAGAGATCAGGATGGACAGTGACCTAAAAAGTCAGTGCTTTCTTTAGCTTTGTTCTCACACGGAAGAAGTGCAGAGGCTGGCAGGCCACGGGTGCGTGGTGTCTCCATGGTGCCAAGGTGTCTTCAGGAATCTAAGCTCTTCTCGTCTCTTTTTTGGCTCTCTTATTCTTAGCACGTAGCCTCCAACCTGAGGGTTGCTTCGTGGCCCAGGCTGGCCGCTGAAGCTCTTGAACCCAGGGATGCTGTACCACTGAGCTGCATCCCCAGCCCTTTTTATTTTTATTCATTTATTTTTGAGACAGGGTCTTGCTAAGTTAAACTCGGTTAAGTTGCTGAGGCTGGGCTTGAACCTGTGATCCTCTTGTCTGAGCCTCCCAAACCACTGGACTTATAGGTGTGCACCACCATGCCTGGCTCCCCTTTCCTTCCTGAGGATCTTTCCCTGCACTCCTACCTGACAATTTTTGCTTATAAGTTTTTGGGCATCCCTAACATCAAGAGAGGGTAAAATATTGTATTTTAGTTCTGTACATTTTCTCCTGGAGTAAAATTGTGACTTCAGTGCTAAGAAAGACAGAGAGAGTAGATATTGGACAGGCAATTAACAGATTCCTCCACATTAGCTTAAACACAAAAGGGCATATTTATACTCCAATGAGTGAAAAGTCCGAAGAAAAGGGGTCTGGCTTCAGGCAAGGCTGGTTACAGGTGCTGAAACTTCTTGGTTCTGCTTTTCTGCATGGGGACTTCATCATTAAGCCTCAGGAGGGTCCTGGTCCTCAGCAGTTCCAGACCCACCTCCTCGCCGTAGGACAGATTTACTTATTTGTCATG
Organism: Marmota flaviventris; assembly: GCF_047511675.1. Classification (NCBI taxonomy): domain Eukaryota; kingdom Metazoa; phylum Chordata; class Mammalia; order Rodentia; family Sciuridae; genus Marmota; species Marmota flaviventris. Next base: position 8,137,654 of record NC_092506.1, on the reverse strand, counting down.
ACAACTCTATTACAAGCTCCAGAACCGGTGAAGTGTGATGGAGGGCGGTTCTCCGAGGGGAATAGGGGCTCTGTTACCAGAGGGAGGGAGGCGGGAGCTGGGAGGTAGGTAGAACAGCTGCCCGTCCCAGAGGCCAGGTATGCCCTTGCCTTGTTGGGGAGCTGCCCATGGGGGTGACTCCAGTGAAGTGGGGTCTCCAGTACCTGCCCTTGGACCCCTAATCTCTGATGATTCCTTTTCCCCAGGGTCTAGACTGGGCTGCTCTGGCTGCCAGGAAGATCCCGGCCCCATTCCGGCCCCAGATCCGCTCAGAGCTGGATGTGGGCAACTTTGCTGAGGAATTTACGCGGCTGGAGCCTGTCTACTCACCCGCTGGCAGCCCCCCGGCTGGGGACCCTCGAATCTTTCAGGTGAGAACTCCTGGATCCGCAGACTCAGAAGAGGAGGGAGCTTCGGTCTGCCCCTGCCCTGGCTGACTGTGGGCACCACACAGGCCCCGGGTCTCGGTCAGGACGCAGCCTCTCCTCCAGGCCTCCCCACTTACAGATGCCTGGGGCTGTCGGTTGGTTATGGAGACCAGTGCAGCAGGGCACGTGTTTGATGGTTCATGGTTTAAACTTTGTGTTAATTTCCCTTCTAGTCCATCATCCCCTTGTTATTAAAAAAAATACTGTTTTTGAATTACTCACGTGCTTATGTGGGCATCCAGGAGGAGGTGCCACATTTATCCCGTGGCTCTGCTGGCCCCTGTCATGTGCAGCTTGCTCTTCACTAGCACCCCACCTGATGCGTTGGGGGCACCACTGAAGTGCCCAGAGGCTCCAGGATGCACCTCTGTGTCTTTGCGCATGCCGTTCCCTCTACCTGGAGTGTCCTGCCACAGTAGTCCCCTGGCAAGCCCCCATTCACCGGCTCCTCCTCGACCACTCACCAGGCCCCCAGGGTCACCCTTTCCCTGTGCACCAGCCCTCTGCAGAATGGCACCTTCTACTGGGCAGTTTGACCTGTTGTATCCCGACTGGTCCGGATGCCCCCAAGAGGTGGGACTGTGTGTTCGGTCCTTGTGTCCCTAGGCCCAGCTCTGATGCCCGGCCTGTAAGACGGTCCATACGTAGTCAATAAGAATAGACCAGTATCAAGGATGGATGGGTCAGTCCCTGTATGAAACTCTAGAATTGACAACTCTGCTCCAACGTCCCTCACTGTACTGTCCCAGTCTGATGAGAAAGTTGGTTTTTGTCAATCGTTGGTTAATTTCCATTCATTTATGTAACGATTCAGAAATGTGTATTGAATACCTGCAGCGTGCCAGGCACTCATCTGGGCACCAGGGATGTATCAGTGAACCTAACAGACGGAAGTCCCGCCTCTGAGCAGCTTGCATTATAGTGCACAGTGGGGCTAGGTTTGCAGGAGAGAGCAGCACACAGTTAAAGTTACCCTTGAAACTCTCTGGAATTGCTGGCACATGGGGCCCCAGGAAAGCCAAAGAATTTACTCTGGCTTCTCTCTGCACGTCCTCAGTGGCTCCACCTTGCCAAGGGGGCCAAATTCTGGTTTGAAAGGGAAGGATTTTTTTTCCCCCTCAGCAGCGTTGACTTCTCATGAGCCGAGTGTGTATGATGTCAGGCCACAGTGCTTTCATGCTTTTGCCTGTCATTTTCTTGGTCACTAGCATGTGCCAGGTACTTTGGGAGGGACCTCATTGTGTTGAGGAAGGTGGGGTCAGAGACTGTCGGGGGACTGACAGGGCCCCAAGCCATTATGAAGCCAGGTGGAACAGAATGTGTCCACCATCCCTTCTGCACCAGGATGCAATGGGGACGTCCCCCACAGTCCCTTTGCCCCGGTCTTCCTTCTGCCTCCCCCACCCTCTGGCGCAGGCTTTCCAGGGTTCCTCACCCGCACCCCTGACCCCCATGCCTATGTGCCCCTGACCGCGCCTTGCAGGGATACTCTTTCGTCGCGCCGTCCATCCTGTTTGATCACAACAATGCTGTGATGATTGACGCGCTGGAAGCCCCCAGCGCTGGAGACCGGCCTGGCCGGGCAGCGGTGGCCAGGAGTGCCATGATGCAGGTGGGCTGGGCTGGGCTGGGCTGGGGAAATACTAACGTTGGGTGTGAGGGGTCTGGGCTTGGGAGTACGAATTGAGTGCACCAGGCGTCCCCAGTGTCTTTGATGAGGTCCTGAGCCTCTTTGAGGTGGGTCGTGGTGTGGTGTGGCCATGGGTCTCCAGGGTGGGCCTCTGATGCGCCCCCTTTGCCTCCAGGACTCGCCATTCTTCCAGCAGTACGAGCTGGACCTTCGGGAGCCGGCTCTGGGTCAGGGCAGCTTCTCTGTGTGTCGTCGCTGCCGCCAGCGCCAGAGTGGTCAGGAGTTTGCAGTCAAGATCCTCAGTCGCAGGTGGGAGCGACCCCCAGCCAATTGGCCTGGGTGGCGGGGCTGGCAGAGGGCCACTCCAATCCCAGAGGGCCACTCTAATCGCGCCTGCCCCATTCCCCAGGCTTGAGGCGAACACGCAGCGCGAAGTGGCCGCCCTGAGGCTGTGCCAGTCGCACCCCAACGTGGTGAATCTGCACGAGGTCCATCACGACCAGGTGACTGCTTCCAGGCTGAGGTGGACTGCAGGGACGCCAGAGATCAGGAGGAGGGGCCTGAGGGCCATGGGCGGGGCGTAGGATCGGATGTGGTGTCCTTGGGGTCCTGAGGGGACCCAGGAGGCCGAGAGGTGGGATTTGAGGGCAGTAGGTCCCCAGGACTGTAGGGCGGGCCGGAGGATGGCCTAGGAGATGGACTTTGCGGAGGGCGTGTAAGGTGTTAGGATTTACGGGGGCGGGGCTTTAAAGTGGCCAAAGAAGCGGGTCCTGGGAGGGGTAGAATCCGAGGACTTGAGGTGAGGCCTATGCGTGGCTCTTGCGGGTGGTATTAAGGTCAGGGCTGGAACATGAGGGGTCGGAGGACTGGGGCCTGGCCTGGCCGCTGTGTGCGCCTGGCTGGGTTCCGTCAGCGGCGGCGTGGTGACCGTGGCCCTCCGCGCCGCCCGCAGCTGCACACGTACCTGGTCCTGGAGCTGCTGCGGGGCGGGGAGCTGCTGGAGCACATCCGCAAGAAGCGGCACTTCAGCGAGTCGGAGGCGAGCCAGATCCTGCGCAGCCTCGTGTCAGCCGTGAGCTTCATGCACGAGGAGGCGGGCGTGGTGCACCGCGACCTCAAGCCCGAGGTGGGCGAGGGACCTCGGCGCTGGGCAGGGGTGGGCGCGCGAGGCCGCCTCTGACCGCGGGCCGCTGTCCCTATAGAACATCCTGTACGCGGATGACACGCCCGGGGCGCCGGTGAAGATCATCGATTTCGGGTTCGCGCGACTGCGGCCGCAAAGCCCCGCCGGGCCCATGCAGACGCCCTGCTTCACGCTGCAGTATGCGGCCCCTGAGCTGCTGGCGCAGCAAGGTTATGACGAGTCCTGCGACCTTTGGAGCCTGGGCGTCATTCTGGTAGGAGTCGTGGTCCCCAAGAAGATTTCAGGTTGGCCCAAGCCTGGGTTGGAGGTCTCACTGATTCGGGAGTAAACGAGGCGGGGGGGGGCCAGGTCGCTTTAGTGGGGATGGCTGGTTTGCATGTAAGATGGAGATCGGGGGTCTTCCTAAATACAGGGCGTCGCTGTGGTTTTGGGATTGAGGCATCCGTGTACTAGGGGTAGAAATCAGGGTTCATCATGCTAGGGTCTCAGGAGTCACCCCAGGTAGAGGCGAATGGTCTGTGGGTGGGCTTAGGGGTCAGCCTGGGCCCTGCAGCCTGTAAGGTCTCACTCTCCCCTCCCCCCCCCCCCGCCCACCTTCTCCTAGTACATGATGCTGTCGGGGCAGGTGCCCTTCCAGGGGGCCTCAGGCCAGGGCGGGCAGAGCCAGGCAGCCGAAATCATGTGCAAGATCCGAGAGGGGCGCTTCTCCCTTGACGGGGAGGCCTGGCAGGGCGTGTCAGAGGAAGCCAAGGAGCTGGTCCGAGGTGCGGAGCTGGAGGTCGCAATCCATGGTTGGGGACGGGGAGGTCATACGGTTACTTATTCTGGGGCAGGCATGGTCACTGGGTCCGGTGTCCTCGTTGGGGGATGGATAAAGAGGAGAGTGGGGCTGTTTGGATCTCTGGGGTGCAGCCTCCACATGACCCCTTTCTCACACTTCCCTGTCCCTCCTCCAGGGCTGCTGACTGTGGACCCCGCCAAGCGGCTGAAGCTCGAGGGGCTGCGGGGTAGCTCGTGGCTGCAGGACGGCAGCGCGCGCTCCTCGCCCCCACTGCGGACGCCGGACGTGCTGGAGTCCTCTGGGCCCGCGGTGCGCTCGGGGCTCAACGCCACCTTCAGGGTAAGGGCGGGGCCGGCGGGGTGGGCGGAGCCTCGATCTGGGTCGGGGGAGGCGGCGGAGCCCGAGCCTGGAAGGGTCGGGTCAACCAAGCCTGGCCTCGGGCGCTTTGGGGTCCTCACCTTTGGGAGGCTGCAGGTCAAGACCTGGTAGGAGGAGGGCCAGCTAGGATCGGGCCTCACCCTGCCTTCCCACCAGGCGTTCAATCGCGGCAAGCGGGAGGGCTTCTTCCTGAAGAGCGTGGAGAACGCGCCGCTCGCCAAGCGGCGCAAGCAGAAGCTGCGGAGTGCAGCCGCCTCCCGCCGCGGCTCCCCCGCGCCTGCCGCCCCGGGCCGGGCCCCTGCCGCCAAGGGAGCCTCCCGCCGAGCCAACGGCCCCCTGCCCCCCTCCTAGCCCCACACCGCTGTGACCCCTTCCCCGGAGGAGCTGGGACCTGGCTTCTGCCAGCAGCTCCGCCCCGTCCCCGGGAATCGCCCCCTCCTCACCCTCCCGCACCCCACTCCCCGACAGAGCAGAAGTATTTTTATAAGCAGAGAATTTTTTATGTCTTACCAGATAGAGTTAGGGGTGCAGGGAAGGGGGGCTGCCGGAGTGCGTGTCGCCGCCCTCTCCCAGACACTGCCTCACCTGGCGGAAGGTCCCGCCCAGGGCCTGCTCCAACTGGGGAGGGCTCCTCTCCCCGTTCCTACACGCTGGGTTGTCACTGGCGAGAAACTGGGACCCCTCCCTGTTCTCCCTTGAGGCGTGGCTTCTGGGAGGGGACACTCCTCAAGCTGTCACTTTATGGACTGTGCAATTATGTCCACCAAAGACCTGTGTTGGGGGGATTGAGGGAGAGACCCTGGGGTCCCCTGGAGCATTTCTGCCTCACTTTATGTCACCTGCTTCTCCCCTATTGGGGCTAAGGAAGGAGGTAGGCGACCCTTAGAGGGGAGGCCCCTTTCTCACCCACCCTTTCCCCTTTTGCACAGCTGCTCCTGGCCGAGGGTGGGGCCGTGTGGGCTGGGCATCCACTGTCACTGCCTCAGCCCATCCAGGCTGTGCCTTTGACTTTAAAATAAAAGTCCACCCAGTGCTGCGTGTGGCACCTGTGCCTGTGTTTGTTCCTGGGACAGGGTGTAGGACCTGGGGGTGGGTGGGAGGGACAGGCAGATCTTATGCACAACAAGGCTGACTTTCATCTTGGGTACCTGTACAGCTCTGCCAGGTATTTAGGATTCTCTTGGTTGTAGGTAATAGAAAACCCAACCTAAACTTGCTTAAGCAACACACAGGCGTTCTTAGGCTCTTTTATCTGTAACTTCAGGTGAGGCCTGATCCAGAATAAAAACGTGATCAGGACTCTCTTTCCCAGTCCCAGCTCTTCATTCTGCGTCCTTGGCGATGCTCTGGACTGAAGGACTCTCCTTGTGGCCCTTTGAGGGGTGCCAGGTGCTCCAGAGTCTACGATTGAAAAGCAGACTTTGCCTAGATGGCCTGTCTCTATCACCGGATTTCAGGGCTTGGATTCCCCTAGGAAGTTTCAACCTGTGCTCTGATTGGATCTGCTTTAGGTCACGTGCCTACCGTGAGCCAATCACTTTGGCCAGAGATGCCATGTGCTAATTGGCTGTTAGAGCTGGATGGTGGCCTTCCCTTTGAGAAGCTGACTGAATGGGTGGGCTGAGGGGAGGTCAGTGACCACAGTGTCAAAGCATGGTTCCCTCTCAGGGAGTGTCTGTGACTCCTTGCTGGGTGACCCTTGCTGGCCCTTGTGGCCACAGGGCAATGGTGGCCTGAGCACCTTTGCTGGTGCCCCAGATCAGGGTCTTTTGTCCATATAATGCGGATGTCCTGCCAGCCCGTACCACAGGACCTGCCTGGATAGCACCCCAGTTTGTCTCCCAGTGGCTCTTCCCCACTTAGCTACCTTGTGGGACCATTTCACGGTGGAGCTTCCTCTTTGGGCCTGAGATTTGCTGCCTGGACAAAAAGGTACCTGGAGACTTGAGGATTTGAGCTGGGGCCCCAGAGGTGCCAAAGTCAGGGCAAAGCCATGGGGACCTCAGAAGCAACTGCTGCTGGCTGGTGGGCATGTGGTGCCCTGTGGAAGTGGATCCAGTTGGGGTCGCGGGGTGCCCAGCCAAGTCCCATCCTGTCGATCTGAGAAGGCAGGGAGGGACCCAGGACAAGGCTTCCAGGAGGAGGGCAGACGTCAGTAATTCTGACTCCTGAGTTATGGCACTCCTGAGTGCCACATGAGCAGGTCACTTAATAGCCCTGGGCCTCCCAATCTGTCATCGGGAGGAACTCGAGTACTAACAGCTGTGAGTGCAGGCGCTCAGCAGCAAGGGCGCATTGGGATTTAGGGAGTCTTGCGATGTGCAGAAGCCCCCCTCGAACTGTACAGGGCAGTCGCATTTAAGGGCACGAAAACGTCCCATTTCCCCTACACGTTCATGAGCCCCAAGTGTGACCCCGTTTAAAGTGCTTTGCCTGTTGGATGAGTAAAGAGCCGTCTCTCACCTGCAACTTCTTCACCTCACCCCCTGTCATTCACAGCCACTCTGTGAAAGGGGACCTCAGCTTCATTTCGAAGGTGAAGTAACTGGGAAGTGGCCCTGAGGAGGGAGCCTGCTAAGATGGCAGAGCAGGACTCAAGTCAGCCTTGACTTGAGTCCTGCCTTTACCCCGTGTGGCTGGGATCCTGCAGATGGGTGTGTTGGGCCCCAGGCTGGCCAGGGTGTGAACCTGGAGGGCTCAGGGTGGGCACAGGCCGGGAGGTGGAGGCAGAGGCCAGCGATCGCACTCTCCCTCTTCCTTCCACCCTCCTCCTCTCCCACTTTTGCTGGGAATGGAACCTCACGTTCCCTAGGTCAGTGCTCCATACCCAGCCTGGACTCCGGCTTCTTCTGCACCTCGACTTGGGCTTCTGACCAGCCCAGCCTTACACGGAGGCCATCCTTTCCAGAAGAGTTGGGCGAACTCACCTCCTGCATTGGGCCCTGATTTCTCCTCTTGCTCCCTTAAGATGCTGATGTACTGAGAAAGACCAGTAGCCCCATAAACCTCCGGCTCCCTTTGAGCCACGTTAACTAATTATGGTTAGAACTGAAGTCAGGGGCACGGGGTTTTAGACTGTGCCCTGGGGCAGCCACTGTTTAACCCAGGGCAAGGTTCTTCTCCTAGTGTTCTGAGGGGCTCTAAATAGGAATAAATGTCGCAGTCTGGCTTTTTTTTTTTTTTCCTAGTGAAGGACTTGCAGACAGGCCTGTACCAGGCAGCAGAGGCTTGTGTTTCGGGGGTAGGCAGTGTGTGGGTTACGATAAGGGCATGCACAGGGAAGTTTGGGTGGCTTTTATTGATCAACCACAAGGGCTGGCAGCCTGGGCAGCCTTCCTGTGTGATCTAATCAGCTCAAGCAGAATCACGCTGCACCAGAGACCAGCTTCTGCTTTCCAGCGGGCCACAGCCCCCACTCCTCCCTATTGCTCACACTGGCCTGTCCTTCATGGATCTCCCTGATGCCTCTAGCTATTTGAGTTTGTGACTCTGCTGCACAGAAATGGAAGTTGTAAGGTATCAAAGATGCCCTGAAATGTTTTTCTTTTGTTTCAAAATGTAAATTTAATTAATTAATTAATTAATTTTGGTGGTGCTAAGGATTGAACCCAGGGCCTTACGCATGTGAGGCAAGCACTCTACCAACTGAGCTATATCCCCAGCCCACAAAATGTAAATTTAATTTATATCCGTGAAAAGAAGTTGATGTGATTCGAAATCCAAAGGGCACACAAAGAATACACAGAGAAAAACTGCCCAGTGACCTGACCCTCAGCCACCAGTTCCCTGTTCCTAGAAGCAGCTAATGCCAGCAGTCCCATGTGGCCCTGCAGTGTATTGAACAGGGTGTATGTAATGAAATATTTGGGATTGGGATGTGGCTCAGTGGAAGAGCCCTCGCCTGGCCTACGGGACACCTTGAGTTCCATCTCCAGCCACACACACACACACACACACACACACCCACACACACCACATTAATTGAACCTTAATTGACTGATTTTGTATTTGTCAGAAAAATACAAAAGAGAGGAAAATGAAAAATCATCTGGCTTTCTCCCCATAGATAATCTTTGTCCCTTGACATTTTGATGTATGCACTTTCAGATTTCTCTTTATCAATACAGATTTTAATTGAAATGGCATCAATGGAGTCTCGTAGCCTGTCTCAAACTCAGCAATCGACTGTGATTATCTTTCTATGTCAATGATGATATTTTGCAGTTTTTTCGTAGCCCTCCCGGATCTGGTCATTTCTGTGGTGTTTGTCTGCGGCTCGGCGAACCCCCTCCATTCCTGGCTCTTCTCCCTGGTGCTGCAGCGAGCACCTTGGATCCACCTCTTTACTCACCTGTCCAAATATTTCCTCGGGACACATTTCCTGGAAGTGGAATTAATGGGCTAGAGGATATGCCCATGCATGCAGCTTTGGAGGGCTTTGGATGAATTAGCTCCAAGTGTCTTTCAGAAAAACCCTGCTATTTTCTGTGACTTGCAGGAACATGGGCAAGATCCAAGGAGCGCTGTCTCCTTTAAAGTGAGATGGTGCCTCTGCCCGGCCGGGCTGAGCGTGCCCTGTGCTCTTCCTCTGTCCGCTCTCCGGGAGGTTGCTGTGCCCAGGAGCCCTCTCTGCCCTGGTGTGGCTGGGCCCCGGTGTGGGGGGGGGCAGTGGCCATGAGAGGGGAATGGTAAGAGCGGGGACCTACAAGTTTGAGGCCGGCCTCAGCAACTTAGGGAGACCCTGACTTAAAACGAAATAAAAAGGGCTGGGGTGTAGCTTGGTGGTAGAGCACCCCTGGGTTCTATTTCAGCACCAAAAAAAAAAAAAAAAAAAAAAAATCCAAACGTAGAGTATGTGCACTTGTGAGTGTGTAAGAGGGTGTGTGCGTGGTTGTGGGTGCTCCCCTCTCCCACAAGGGAGTGCAGTGCCCCTAAAGCTTCGCAGCAAACCCTTTATTCTCCCGGCTCCTTCCCCTGCCCCAGGCCCAGGCTGGGCTGGGGGTTGTGGTGACACTGCACCCAAGGGGGTGGGCCTGGGGCTGCAGGGGTGGGTGTGGGCAGGCAGCTGCTGACTGTGGCTGAGGTGAGGACAAGGGCAGGTGGGGAAGCCATCTCCTGAGAGGGGAGAAGGGGCTGCCGGGAGGGGGCAGCGGGCCTGGGGGGCAGGAGTGGCCGAGCCTGCCTGTGGGGCCTGGGTCAGCCGGCCTGTCCCTTCCTGCCCCGCCACCTAGGCAGGACCTTGCAGGACAGAGCCCGGGGGCTGGGAGGCCCCAGCCATGCCCCAGCCTTCAAGCTATCTGCACGCTTGGGGCAGAGGACACGTGCGGGACCCCATGGTCCCCTTCTTGAGAGGCCCCAGGCCCCTGTTGCTCCCTGGGCTCTGGTCCTTGCCGCGGCAGGCTGCTGTGACCAGGCCCAGGGACCCTCTGCTCTCCGGCTCCCCGTCTGGGTGGCAGTAGAAATAGGGAAGGGGATGTGGGGAGCAAAACCGGGTTAATGGCCCAGAGAGTGGTCAGGCGCACGGGCCTGAAGGCCATTGTGGGGGGGTTCCTCCCAGCCTCTGGGGGCTCCTCTCAGGAGAGGGTCCTTATGGGGGTGCTGGTCACAGTTGTGTGTGGGGGGGTAGGAGGGAGACGCTGGGCAGGGCCAGGCTGTGGGAGGGAGGGGCCTGGGGTGGCGGCGGGCAGAGGGGCAGGTGGGTCCAGTGGTACTCCCAGGGCTACCTGGCATTGCCATCCAGTGGGGACGGGGACGAGGGAGGGCGTGGGGACATTCTGGAAGTGGTGTATGTTGCTGCTGCCTGTGTCACTGGCCAGACTCGTCATCCGCCCCTCCCCCTGACTGAGAGGGGCCGCTGGGACCCTGGCGCACTGTCCATGCTGGTCCTCGCTGCTGGGCACATCAGGTGGCCCTGGCACCACCCCTGCCCCATGGGAGCCAGAGAGTCAAAACCCAGCCCAGGCCACGCCTTCCCCGGCCGCCCAGGCCCTCCCAGCCCCTCACTGTGTCCAGCCCCCTGTTCCGGTGCTGGCTCTGCACACCTGGTCCCTGAGCGGGGCACGCGGTTCCTTCTCTGGGCCAGGCTGCTGCTGGGCCTTCTTCAGGCTCCGCTGGGAGCGGCTTCTCCGGCAGCTTCCCGGATCCGGAGAGCAGCCCAGGAGACCCCCGGCTCCCGCAGCAGGGCAGGTCCCACTCAAGCAGCCGCCCCGGGTGGTGGTCTTGTGTGGTGGTCAGTTTCTTCCTCCAGGCTGTGAGCGTGGGGGAGGGGCAGGACTGTCCACATCACTCACCACGTCCCTGGGTGCCACGCCGCACCTGGTCTGTGGCAGGTGCTCAGTGAGTGTTTGATGAGTGAATGAATGAGCGCATCTGTGGGTCGGGCATCCCTAGCAACTCCTCAGTAGAGTTTATAAAGATCCCACTTAAGCCCCCTTCCCAGGGTAAACCCTGATCGCAACAGCTGACCCCAACAATAGGTGCTCAGGGTGGACTCACCTAGTGGATGGGGCCTGACCCCAAGCTGCCCAGCAGGTCTCGTCTGTCTGAATGCTGCTACTATCACTGAAACTCTGACACCTGCATGCTGTGTGACCTTGGGCAAGCCACACACCCTCTCTGGCTCCCTTCTTTATCTTAGATCTGGTTCTACAGAGTCCCTGTGCTCTGAGGGCAGGGAAAGGGGGTCAGGACCACCAGATGGTCCCTCTCCTCCAGGTCTCTGCTTTTACCTCCTGTACTGGGACTGAATGCAAGATTCCCCTTGAGAAAGGGCTCTCTGTGAGTCTCAGAGCTCAGCAGAGCTTGGCTCCACCAGGGCTCAGCTGGGCAACCTTGGGCAAGTTCTGAACCTCTCTGTGCCTCGGGAAACTTCTCTGTGAAATGGGAGCACAATTTTGTCTGCCTCGTGGGTTGTGGTGAGGATAAGATGGGGTGATAGATGCTGAGCGTGGGGGACACTACCCAGAGGCTCCTTGCTTCTGACTGTCTTTGGGGCATGGAGACCACGGCACTCCCTGGGTGGCCACCAGGGGAACTGAGTCCCCCGTGGGCTCCTGGGTTCCCACTGAAACAGAATCTCTGGAGATGGGATCCATGACTCTGCCTTTTTTTTGAGGCCTGGGGACTGAGCCCAGGGCACTGTGCCTCGGAGCCCCATCCCCAGCCTTTTGTAATTTTTCAGATGGGGCCTCCCAAGTGGCTTAGGGTCTTGCTAAGTGGCTCAAACGTGCCATCCTCCTGCCTCAGCCTCCCAGGTCACAGGGATTACATGAAAAAAGAAGGACCTGGATCTCCTTACTCCTTCCCGCCAGGGAGAGCGGCACCCAGAGGGGAGGGTCTTCCCGGAGCCACCGAGCAGCCAGAGCCACCCCCGGCACCGCCTGGGCTCCCCCCTGGGGCCACACACTCACCATGTGGGATTGGCCAGACAGGACGCGGCTCTGCCCCAGGAGCCTGAGAGGTCAGCGCTGCGGGGCTGAGGGAGGAAGGCTGTCTGCCTGCCCCTCACCCGGGGCCTCTGTGTCTTCAGAGGTCCCTGCAGACCCTGGGCAGGCTCTGGCCTCCTCGTGGCTGTGACCTGACGTCCCGCTGCCCCCGATCCCCCTGCCTGCCCGGGTCTCCTCCCCAGGTGTGGCTGCTTCCTTCCCGCTGCCAGCACAGGGGCCTGAGGCGCCTCGAACAGAGCCTCTCCAGGGGGGGCGCCTTCTTCAGATCAGCTGCCCTGTCCCTGTCCCTCATCTTAGCCCAGCTTTGCATTCAGATCCACAACTGGGGACCGGGATGTCAAGGCTGTTCTGGAACAACTAGAAATAAATCGTTTTGAGGGGAAACAACACACCGATGGGCCAGGAGGGGCAAGCTCCGGAAGGCATAGAAGACCCTGCGGTCTCAGGGGACCACCAGCCGAGCATTACTCAGTTGCGGTTTTAATACCTCCATCAAAGGATGAAATTGCAACCAATTTAATTTGAAGATAGTAATGGGTTCTCTTTCCCTTTCCTTTCCCCTCCTTCCCTCCCTCCCTCCCTCCCTCTAACTCTCTTCCTTCTTTCCTTCCTTTGTCTCTCTCTCTCTCTCTCCCCCCCTCCCTCCTTTCCTTTCTTTCAACTAAGCCCAGGGATGCTTTACCACCGAGCTAGTTCCCTGGCCCTCTTGATTTTGAGACAGGTCTTGCTAAATTGCTGAGGCTGACCTCGAACTTGTGATCCTCCTGTCTTAGCCTCCCGAGTAGCTGGGATTACAGGCTGCGCGTCAGAGCCCAGGTGAATGGTTTATTTTATTTTTATTCTCCAATCGGTCGACACTTCATAACAGAGCTAGTGTGTCAGTGAGCTGAGCAGAAGAATCGGGCTTTACCAACAGAAAAGGACCAAAGGAAATACAAAGGGGGAAGCAGGGGGCTATCAGAGAAGACTGGCTGAGGCGAACGTCACAAGATGGTGCCAAACTTCAGGTACAAAGTGGGCCAAGGACACCTGAGACTTGGCCTTCTCTTTTAAGATGCCACCATCACTGTTCCTGGACTTCTACTATTCCAACCCTTTGGCCCTGACCAGGACCCAGGAGAGGAGGTGGCTTGAAGTTCTAATCTCATTCAGCTCTCAAGAAGGTGTGGCCAAGGCTGCGGCCCATCCCGTCTCCCTGAGCAACAGAAAACCTCTAGAGCTGGGTGTGTCAATGAGCTTTTTATAACACCACATTCCCTGGTTTCTCAGAAAGAGGCCAAGGAGATGCGAGCAAAAGTTACCGGGTGGTGTTTCTGGGAAAGCTCTTCAAAGGAGGCTGACTCAGCTGGAAGGCCTGTCTTTTTTTGCCCTTGTTCCTTCTTACTCCCTGCTGCCTGGAACATGGATGCGATGTCTGGAGCTACAGTAGCTATTTTGGGAAGATGAGGTGACCTCAAGGATGGAATCTTCATGTCAATGATGATGAGGAACAAGAAAGAAGGAGCTTGGCTCACTGATGGCCACGCAGCTGCTGTATTAATCCCCACTGGTTACCCCTAGACTTCCTTTTTACATGAGATAAAAACTTAGCCTCCATTGTGTTCCAGCCACTGATTTTGCTTCTCTTGTGTAATTTTTAAGCGATGGCAAAGGGTTTTGAGTCCTCGGATGCCTCATTTCTTATCTCTATTGATGAATAAGAAGTTTGATAAGGAGGAAGCCCGTGTCCCTGAAGTGCCTGCTGGGAGGAGAGTCTGCTTGCCCTGGCTCCAAAACTCACGTGGAACTTAATTGCTATTGTCACGGAACAGAGGTGGGGCCTTGGGAGGTGACCAGGTTGCTGGGCGAGAGGTGGCCGTAAAGCCCAGCCACTGGGAGGCTGAGGCGGGAGGACGGCAAGTTCAAACCCAGCCTCAGCAACTCAGTGAGGCCCTAAAGCAACTCAGCAAGACCCTGCCTCTAAGAAAAAGGGCTGAGGACGCAGCTGGCCCTCTTGAGAGTGAGCTCAGCCCCTTCCTGTCCTCTTTCTGCCTCCACGGGATGCCCCCGCCTGGTAAGGATGCCCCAGGGAGGCCCTCGCAGGACCTGGCGCCCCACCCTGGGGTTTCCCAGCATCCAGAACTCTCTGCCCTCTGAGCCCCGGGCTCAGGTATTCTGTTACAGCAGCAGAAAGTGGACTCTGACGCTGCTCTTTAGGGCAGGGGCCTGGTGTGGGCTCAGTCCCCTTATGCGGGTTTCTCCTCCTAGGCCGGGTGCAGAGGTGCCCAGGGAGGAGGAGAGGAGGCAGGGGTGGCCGAGAGGGTGCTGCAGAGGGAGGCTGGGGCCTGTCCTGCCGAGCTGTTTCTAGGAGGGGTGGTGAGCCTCTGGGCTCGGGCAGCGAGTGACCGTGGACAGTGCAGCCATTGGGAGGACGCAGAGCCCTGTGCGTCTGCCCCAGCCCAGCCTCACCTGGACCTTCCAGGTCCCCAGGGTGGCCCAGCAGAGGCTGCAGGGGGGCGCGGCCAGGCGGAGACGCTGGACCTGCACTGAGCACCGTGAGTCGCTCCAGGGTCCCTGGGTGCTGGGTGCAGGGCTGGCTGGTGTGGGTGGCCGGGTGCCAGAACCTTGGCTGTGTAGCTGGAGCCCTCATCTGCACCCCGATGGCCAAGTAGGACACGCAGGTTACCCGGGAGCTGGCATCCATGAGCTTAATTAACATCGTAAATCCCCAGCCCTCCCCCTGCAGAGAGCCACCCACGGAGCGGAGCGCTGCACTCAGCAACTGCTCCATAAACACCCCCAAGTTCACGTTCATGGCCCTCAATGCCGCGTCTTGTAGCTCACTCTGCATTTTCTCAGTCTGTTCCACGTTTGCTTATTGAATCAGCAATCTGGCCGGGTGCATCTAAAGGCAAGTACAGCCAACTTCCTCCCTCCCCCCCCCTCCTTCCCTCCTCCCTCCCTCCCTCCCTCTCTCCTCCCTCCTTCCCTCCTCCCTCCCTCCCTCCCTCTCTCCTCCCTCCTTCCCTCTCTCCCTCCCTCCCTCCCTCCTCCCTCCTTCCCTCTCTCCCTCCTTCCTCCCTCCCTCCTCCCTCCCTCCCTCCCTCTCTCCTCCCTCCCTCCCTCCCTCTCTCCTCCCTCCTTCCCTCCTCCCTCCCTCCTTCCCTCCTTCCTCCTCCTCCCTCCCTCCCTCCTTCCTTCCTTCCTTCTTTAGTAAAAATGCAAAGCTTCTCCCTCAGTTTGACAGCTCTCTGGACCACCATCTTCCAAGGGACTGAGTTCTCAGAAACATCCCTTTGCCAAACCAATGGTCACAATCCAGATGTGACACCTGCCTTGGGGATCAGAAGGGGGACAGGAGGCTCCTCTGCAGTTACAAAGAGCCGTCTGGGGCGTGAGGCAGAGAGATCTGAACCCTCGTTCACAGCGGAGACTCTGAGGTGGCCTGGGACGGTGACGAGCAATCGTGCATGATCCAGGGTCTCTGTCAGCACCACCCCTCTGCAGCCATCAGTCCAGAGGGAAGATGGGCTCCTGTTGAACCCACATATTTGAATAGAATAAAAGTGCAGGCTGGTGTTAGCCTGGCTCAGGGCCCAGGGCTTTGATCTGGGATGAGGGTTGACAGGGCAGCCTCCAAATCCTCCCATTTACATTTGCTTAAAAACTCCAGAGTTTCTTGCAATATCCACTGTTTCTCCAGCACATTCTCGGTCACACCTGGGTCAAATTTGTGAATGTATGGACTACTGGGGGACACGCTCACTCTTCTCTGCTGGCTGCGGACACAGACGCAGATAGCCTTGGAAACAGGTGGCAGCTACCTGTGACCCTGAGGGAATGTCCCTTGGGGTCCAGCTGAATCTGCGGATGACAGAGAGGGAAGAAATCAAGTTCTGAAAATGCAGCAGAGCTGCTGGATTCAACCAAACCTGAAGTCCTCCCTGTGGCTGGACTTTTCTGTATCCAGGCAGCACCTCCCTTCACCATCTCGATCCCTGTACCTCGTCATTCTTCAGATGTGACAACAGGTCAGGGGGAGATACCAGGACCTCTTTGCAGCTTCTGAGGGGCCGTGAGAGCCAGGGCAAGAATGGGAAGGCATCTTTGGCTCAGCAGAGGCAGCAGAGGACCCTACGGCTCTGGGCCCTGGTGGCCTCAATGGAGACACAGGGTAAGAAAAAGAGGGTCCCCAGGAGGAGGCGGTGGCTTGGCCACGCACAGCCCAGGCCTGAATCTTGCCACCGTTTCCCCAGGAGGGAGGCCCGTGCAGTGTGCGGACCCCAGTGCGCAGGACAGGCAGCCGCGGCCCCCGGCAGATGGTGAGGCCATTACCCACGAGGTGGGGCCTCTGTTTGCAGCTGGAAGGTCACAGGGACCCCTCTGCGAGCACGTCACATTCCTGAGTTTCCAAGATGGCCACAGCTGTGCTGTCAAAACACGGTGTCATCTGCTGCCCTGCGCTGCCTCCTGGACAGTCCAAGTCCTTGGAGCGTCCAAGTCCCCAGGAGCCCCGCAGGGCTACACCCACCGGGTTCCGGTCCCGGCCTGCCCGCGAGCACCTGTGGAATGTCCCCGAACCTGGCTGGGACCTGCAGTGGCTGTGGCTGGCCCTGAGCTGGACGTTCTTGGGGAACAGCCCAGGCTTGACAAGGAGGCGACCCCCAAGCTGAAGGGCCCATTGGATTCCCTCAGCTGATCCACAGCAGCCACGGGGCCCGCGCAGCGTCTCCTCCTGGGAACTGAATCAGGAGGCCAGCACAGAGGGCTCAGAGTGGATGGGGGCCCAAGGAGGAGCGAGGGCTGAGGACCTGGTGTCCACACGCTGGCCGCTGGCCGGGAGCACCTTGCGGGTATCGTCCTCTTTAAGCCTTAAAGGGGCCCTCCCTGGCGGGTCCCACTGGAGTGCCACTTACAGCAGAGTCAACTGAGGACCAGGCAGTTTCATCTCTTGAAGCGCAGGCCACGGTGGCGGAGGCTCAAGCCAACGTTGGGTGGACCCCGGAGCCTTTGCCTAGCACCATCCTGAGCCACTCAGACCTGGGCTGGCCCCCTGGCTCCTCTCCTTCCCTGCCGGGAACTCAGTCTGACATTTTATTTTTAAATGGCACAGATTTATGGAGTGCAATGTGCTGTTTTGAGACATTTATACACTATGTAATTATCAAATCACGGTAATTAACATATCCGTCACCTCGCGCCTTTATTGTTTCTGTGTGGTGCAACATTCAAAATCCTCTTTGCCCACGCACAGCGCGAGCACCTGTACCTAGACCCGGCGGCTCAGGAGGCTGAGGCAGGAGGATCTCTGGAGCCCAGGTTCCAGGGCAGCCTGGGTAACAAGGGAGACCCTGCCGTGTACGAGTGAGATCACGTTGTCTGTCCGTGTCTGGCTTATTTCACGTAACACGGTGTGCTCCAGGTTTATCCATGTCGCGGGGGATGTCGGGACTTCCTTCATGTAGCCTGTCCCTTTACAGCACAGCTCTGCCTCTTAGGGTCTGTCCCCGGGAGGGACACTCTTGGGCCGTGACCCTCCCCTCCTGGGTAGTCTCTGCACCTCGCTGAATGATGGACAACCTCGGGAGTGCCGTCCCAGGTCTAGGTCCTGATTTCTTTTCTGGGGAGGATCCTCAGTGTGGCCTCCAGGTTGCTGGGCACCACTGGGGACCAGGAGGCCCATCCTCTGAAGACCCCGTCTCTCGATTTCACTGCAGGGTGGGGCCTGCTGAGGTTTGAATGTGGTACCCCAGATACCATGTTTTGGGGGTTTAGTCCCCAAATTCATTCGTTGATGGTACTTGGAGGGGGGCAAATGATGGAATCAGAGGAGGTCACGGGGGAGGACGCCGGGATGGTGGGAAGTCAGACTTGAGACTCTGAAAACAAAGGGTTTGTTGAGTCGTGCGGATGCCAGCCCAGAGGTGCAGGAGCGGTCCAGGGGCTAGCTCCTTCGACCACCAGCAGCGTGGACAGATGGCGGGTGGAAAAGTGTCCTGCAGACCTGAGGGGCCGGCACTCTTTTGATAAAATTCTGGGGAGGAAGCATGAATCATATGCGCTGAACCTCCTAGAATGTGGGCAGGGGCGGGGCGGCACCCCATGGGCCAAGGCCTGGGTGGGCGGCTGGTCCTCAGAGAAGGTTTTTACTCCTCGGTTGGTTGGTTCACAAGCAGGACCCATGGGGAAGGGGATGCAGAGCAGGGCTTCTCTTTGTTGATTCAGCTTGGAGCTGGGGGTTGAAAGGGCTCCTCTCTTCCCTCTGTTCTGTGACTTAATTTAGGACATCTCAGAATCCTCTCGTCAGTGGCACTGGTGGCTTTATAAGAAGAGGAAGAGAAACCCCAGCTAGCCCGCTGCCTTTGTCCCTCCATGTGACACTCCGCCGTGTCAGGATGCAAGGAGGCCCTCAGATGTTCCGGGCTTCCCAGCCTCTAGAGCCATGAGCCAAATAAAGAGTGTTCTTTATGAATTACAGCCTCAAGTACTTTGTCACAGCAACACAAAATGGACCGAGGCAGACCCTCTGGGTCACCTCCTCCTGGACGATTTCCGCTTCCAAAGACCCAGTCATTCATCCAACCCGGGAGTCCTCCTTCCTGCCGAGACCTGGGGCCTGGGGGGAGACGGGGGAAGGTGGACCCGGACCCTGCCCTCAGGGGGCTGCAGGGAGGCGGGAGACAAAGACATTGATTGGCAGAGAGGGAGGGCTCCAGGGAGCTCCTCACAGGGACCACTTCCCTTCTCTATGGCTGGTGGCGGGCGAGGACTCTTCTGGATGTCAGTGCCAGGAAGCCTGGGCGGCTCCAATGGCCACCTTTATCTCTCTCTCCTCCTTCTCTCCCTGGTGCCATGGGGGTGATTCAGCATGAAGGTGTTACCAGTTCTAGTCGGGTGAGGTGGCTCACCCCTGTAATCCCAGCTGCTCCGGAGGCTGAGGCAGGAGGATCCCAAGTTCAAGGCCAGCCTGGGCAACTTTGCAAGACCCTGTCTCAAAATAAAATAAAAAGGGCTGGGGATGAGACTCCGTGAAGGGCGCCCCTGGGTTCAGTCCCCGGGATCATGATCATGCCCAGAAAGGTCCTTTAGCGACTGGCTTCTCTGACTTACGGGATGTCTTCAGGATCAGCGCCTGTCGATTCTTCACTCCTTTGGGTGGTGGAAGAACATTCCTCCGTGAGGATACACCAATTTAACTGATCTGTCAACAGTCCACCAACTGCGGGCGGTCTCCTACTTTTTGGTTCATTACGAACAATTTCGCTATGAATATTCATGCACAAGGCTTTGTGTGGAAGAGGGCTGTCGTTTCTCTTGGGTGTATACCAAGGAGTGGAAGCATTGGGTCACATGGTCAGGGTCCCAAAGGGTCTGTCAGGACTGCGGGTGTGGCTCAGTGGTGAAGCACTTGCCTAGTGTGTGCGAGGCCCTGGGTTCCATCCCCAGCACTCATAAAACCAACCAACCCACCAACCAAACAAACAGTCCAAGTGTTTTCCACAGTGGCTGTACCATTTTGCATTTCCTTGAGCAACGAGGGGCAGTTTCAATTTCTCTGCATCCTGGCTGACACGTGTCCTGTTGGTGTGGGTGGCACTTCACTGTGGTCTTGGTGAGCAGGTGAGCCCTCCCTGATGGCCGCGATGGTAAGCTTCCTTTCATATGCAGATGAGCCACGGGTACATTTTCTCTGGAGAAAGCAATGGTCCAGCAGAGCGCCCAGGGGGGTTTAAAGGCTGAGAACCGCATTAGAACCCGCAGCACACAACGATCGATCGATCGAACGGCCAGTGTGAATCAGAACCTCCGTTATCAAAGCCCCCAAATCCAGCCCCTCTCCCCTCCTGGAGCAAGTCCCTGATGGACGAGCACATGGAACCTCCCACTGCAGTGTCCCCCATGCCTGGCCCTCCCCAAGGGCCCTGGGGGGAGTTGGGCTTCACTGGGAGGTGGCCCTGGACACAGTCTTTCCCATTTTCAGAGTTAACTTGATTCAACTCTACATTCCTGATTAGTCCTCCTGTCCCAAATGGTCACACTCTCTGGACAGGTGGGACATCCTAGCGCCAGCCCCACACCCACAAATATAACAGACAGACACACCAAGCTGGGCCTCCATCACGAGGCCCGAGACCCAGTGTCGTGGTTTGGATGCGGGGTGTCCCCAGAAGCTCGCGTGTGAGACAATGCGAGACGGTTCAGAGGGGAGACGACTGGGCTGTGAGAATCTTAACCCAACCAGTGAATTAATCACCGGAGCGGTCAGCTGACAGGTGACTGGGGGCAGGTGGGGTGTGGCTGGGGGAGGTGGGCACTGGGGAGTGGCTTCGGGGTCTGTATTTGTATCTGGCCAGTGGAGTCTCTCTGCTTCCTGATCAGCATGTGAGCTGCCTCCGCTGCCACACTCTTCCACCATGATGTCAGCCTCACCTGGAGCCGCGAGGAATGGAGCTCAAGACCTCTGAAACCGTGAGCCCCCAAATACACTTTTCCGCCTCTACAATTGTTCTGGGTGGGTCTTTTAGTTGCAGCCAAGAAAAAGCCAAGACGCCCAGCAATGTGTGTTCCAGAATCCAGTCCAGCACGCGCTGTGGTGGTGGTCAGCCATGGCCCGGGGACAGGCGCTGGCTGGAGGAGGACAGAGCACGCGAGGGGCAGGGGGGCCTGGGAGCCCGTGAGCCGTGAGCACCCTCCACTGGGGGAGATGCCACGGCCGCCCAGGCTCACAGCCTCCTCTCAGAGCGACTCTGGAGATGTCTGTCTTCGTGACAAAGTTAATTTTCAGTGAGCCGCGCACACCACGCACACCCAGGTACTCAGGAGGCTGAGGCGGGAGGATCCCAGGTTCTAGGCTGGTCTTGGCAACTTAGTGGAGACCCTTAAAATAAAAATTAGAAAGGGCTGGGGATGCAGCTCAGTGGTAGAGCGCCCCAGGGTCAATCCTCAGTGCCACCAAAAGAGAAAAAAAAAATTGCCCTGAAGCCACTTCCTGTCTCCAGAACTTTCCTTAGGCTCCCTGCACCCTCCTCCTCTGACCTTTGTTCCTCTTGTGTGGCCGAAAGCTCTGGATTCTTTGTGAGAAGGTCCCGTCCCCACGAGTTCAGCAGCCCCTGTTCTGAGCAGGGACCTTGATCCTCTGCAGCCCCGGCCTCCCCTCTGCCCCGCAAGTTCCTCCTCGCAGTCAGATCTGTGCGGACGGAGCCTTAGCAGACGTGCTGGCTCAGGAGTCCCCAGACCTGAGCACCCAACGTCCAGAGGTGCCTCAGCGCCTGATCCAACGCAGCTGTGCACGCTCCCCACGTCCGTGTCCCCAGAGGCCCGGGCCATGCTGTCTCTCTCC
Organism: Marmota flaviventris; assembly: GCF_047511675.1. Taxonomy (NCBI): domain Eukaryota; kingdom Metazoa; phylum Chordata; class Mammalia; order Rodentia; family Sciuridae; genus Marmota; species Marmota flaviventris. Next base: position 8,116,490 of record NC_092506.1, on the reverse strand, counting down.
ACCGGGTCTGGGCTTTCCCGGGACTTGCGTAATCTGTCATTTCCGCGGCTCTGCCCCCGCGGCAGTGTGTCAGGCTGGTGTGCTCAGGTCCACTCTGACTCCTCCCCCCCTGAGGCCCTCACAAATACCCTGCTGCTCAGCGTGCTCCAGGGACAAGTTGAGGACGTGTCTCAGCTTCACCCGGGGACTGAGAATCCCCGCCCCAGGATGTGAACTCCACTGGGGAAAATGCCCCTCGATGCCTTGATGACTTGACTCAGGGCCGGCGTGGGGCAGGGCCGAGCGTCCCCGTCTGAACCAAGTCCCCAGGTGATTAGAACGAGGAGACTGAGAACTTGGGCTTTCCCACCAGCCCCTTGGTTTCTTGAGATGGGCCTTGAACTCTTGTGCTAAAGCGATCCTCCTGCCTCAGCCTCAGGGCAGCTGGGACTAGGGGAAGCTCCTCAGTGCTGGCCAGTTAGATGTTTAACATAAAAGCCCTGTTGTTTTCTCTTCCCTTTGTATAAACCACAGTTAAAGTAAGACTCTGGTGCTCCAGGGAGAAAGGGCGTTTGGGCTTGGTGGGTCGGGACCTCCCGCCCCGTGGCCAGCCCCCCGGGAGGTACAGGCGGGACTCTCCAGCCTGTGCAGGGTAGGAGGAGCCCGAGCTTCCTGGCCTCGGAGAACACGGGTCCCTGCAGGGGAGGCGATTCCCAGCCCTGCCCCGCGCTGCTTGCTGGTCGGCCTGGGCTGTGGGAAGAGGCACTGGTTGCTGTGACCGCTGTCCAGTGGTGGCTGCAACTGCAGCTGTGGCTCCAGGTGTCCAGTCGGCTCAGGAGCAAGGGTGCCTGCCCGCCACCTGCCTCTCCCGTCACAGACTTGCCCAGGGCCACACCAGCTGTCCTGCTTTCTGTCCCTGTAGTGGTGGCAGAGGCCTTGATCTCTAACCTGAGAACAGCCTCGGGTCCTACCTGGGTGTCCTTCCACACGTGGACCCTGCCTTGGTTGAAGGTCTGTCCTAACTCGAGCTGAAGATTAATTGCCACCATAAGGCTCTTGGGAGATGTGACCTGGTCACGGGGGAAGCGGTTCGTCCCCTCTTGCTCTCCCTCTGACCTCCATGTGACGCCTTCTGTCGTGGATGCCCGGGCAGGAGTGCGCTCCTTGGTATCAGCATCGGCTCCTGGACTTCCCAGGCTCCGGAGCTGCGAGGAGGTGCATTTCTGCTCTTTTTGAATTTCCTGGTCTGTGTATTCCGTGACAGGGACAAGAAACAGGCTAACAGGCCCGACAAGCAGGATGCACAGGTGCTTTCAGATGCATCAGTAGGACAGATACCAACGAGATGGGGGACACCCGTCAGAGTCCAGGGACCTGCCACCTCAGTCTAGGGTCCCCTCCCAGGCAAAAGAGTGGCGGCCGCACCCCACACCACCTACCGTTAAGGAGGGAGGTTTCGCACCCCGCATCTGAGTTCCTTCAACCACTGACGGAGTCACCCTAAGGTGCCTGTTTCGCGTGGGACCAGATCAAGAGCAGGTTCTGCAGCGGGCGCAGGCCGTGTGCCCTCGCAGTCCCCATAGGTTCCCGGGGCTTCTGCTGCTCAGCCACTGGGCTGGGGAGCACCTCCGAGCCCCCCCTGTAACTCCGAGCCTCCTTTAGATAAACTGCCCTGGCCTGCGGCTGGGCCCTGGCGGAGACTCACCCTGGACATCAAGTGCCCATGTGTCTGAGCTTCCGCCTCACGCGGGGTTCCCAGGAAGAGACTTGGGGTGGAGGTTCGTGGGCAGGAGGCTTCCTGGGAAATGGAAGTGGGAGACGGAGGGAGGCGTCACATCTCCCTCTAGTTGCAGTCGAAGGAAGGGCCAGCTATGGCCGTGGGCACTCTGCACCTGGGTCCACCCTTCAGCCACATCCCGAGTGTGGACCAACTGAGGGGTGCAGGCTTCCTCTGGGCGGGGCTACCTCTGTGGGTGGGGCAGCTCTGTGCCTCAGAGGGCCAGGCCCCGAGGTGGCTCAGCTGTGATGGCAACCCCGGTCCTCCTGGGTCACCTAGGCATCCTCTGGCGCATCCATCAGACACCGGGTGTTTTGAGACCACGGAGGCCAGTGTGTGCAGTGACCTATCACGTGGGAATGCGCTTAGGCTTCAGTTGCAGGGGTAGATGGCTCAGGTCCAAGGACGCTGTCTGCGGCCCCCTCTGATCCTCTCCTGGGGCAGGAGGAACGTTGGATTTGGGAGAAACCATGTAGGGCCTGGTTTCCAGATGATTCTTGTGTGGACTTGGTGCCGACCGGAGGTGGATGTCTGTAGCTTTACTGTCTCAGTCGGGCTCAGCCTGAAAGACAGCAAAGGGCAGGTCGGTGCTCAGGCAGAGCTCAGGGGTCCCACTTGGTTTGGAGGCCAGATCCTCGGACCTACAGTAGCTCATGCGCGGTGCCTAAAGGTTTAGCTCCGGGGCTAAACTGTCTGATTCTGTAATGGAAGGTTTTGCTGGGGGCTGGCATGTAACTCAGGGGTAGAGCGCGGGTCTGGCAGGCAAAGGCCCTGGGTTCCATCCCTGGCTGCAGCCACAGGACAACAAACCAAACCAAACCAGCACCAAACCCCACCTCTCGTTGGCACCCGGCGGTGCCCATCTGTTTGCAGCCGAGTTGCAGTTTTGATGGAGAACTCAGGCCCACGAGGCCGAAATACTGGTAAGCGTGTAGGGAGGGCTGGCCGGCCGGCGGTGTAGCCGAGGGTCTGGGGTTTGGAAAGGGCAGGGCTGGGTGAGGGTGAGGGATCAGGGGCCGGGGCTCCCAGCGCGGGGGCCTTGGAAGGATCGCTGCCAGGAGGCTCTTGCGGGTGAGGACCAGCTGAGGTGAGGGGGAGAGCACTTCTGTTTCACCAGCCGGCCCAGCGCTGCGGTGAGTCCACGTCCAAGGTGCTGAGGTGGCAGAGCCGGAGACTGCCCAGGGCTCTGCGGCCAACGCTCCTGAGCTGACCTGGATAACGCCACTGCTGGGAGGAGCAGAGACCAACGCGGAGCCCAGGACAGCACCGCCTGGGGACCAGGGTCGATCTCCTGCACTCCTTCCTCAGGGGAGAGACCAGGACTCGGAGGCTTCTGCCAGCACATCCTCTGTAGACTTTGAGTACCTTCGTCATCGTCACAAACATTAATTATTAAAAAAAATATATTTTTAGGGGCACTAAGGGTTGAACCCAGGGGTACTCTACTAATGCATTGCATCCCCCAGTCCTTCATTTTTTATCTTGAGACTGGGTCTTGCTAAGTTGCCAAGGCTGGCCTCCAATTTGTGATCCTCCTGACTCGGCCTCCTGGGTGGCTGGGATTATAGGCATGTGCCACCATCAAGCCTGGCTAGCAGAACAGACTTTTAAATTTAATTTAATTAATTTATTTTAAAATTTTGCAGTGCTGGGGCTTCACCCAGGCCTTGCTTGTGCTAGACAAGCCTTCCACCACTAAGCTACAGCCTCGGCCCCGCCGACAACATTACTTCTGATCTAATAATTCACTCTCTTTTTCCTCCTCGGTCTCTTTCTCTGCACAGCGAGAAGGGGATTATTTATGAGGCAGGAGAAAGGGCCCATCCCTTGAGAAATCAACCCTGACAGCACCTTGATCTTGAACCCCTGGTTTCCGGAACTGCGAGACCATAAATCTCACTGTCACCCGGTCTGCTGCATTTTGTTGGGGCAGCCCAAGTGGAATGACGCGGGTGAGCGTCTTCTTTGGTGTGAAGGATGGTTCATCTTGGGATGCACAGACAGAGGTATTTTATTGTACTATTCTTTTGTGGTGCTGGGGACGGAATGCAGGGCCTTGTGCATGCCGAGCACACATTCTACCACTGAGCCGAGCCCCGGCCCTGAGTTAATTTTGTTGTGCAGAAGTTCAGAAATGTATGCGGAAGGGCGTGGATGAATGCCAAGCGCCAGAGGTGTGGATTAGGGACTCTCAGCTCCAACCCCCCTCCATCCAGCATTGGGAGGCCGGAGCTGGGATTCCACACACCCTGATTCTGCTTTGCCCGCTGTCTCCCTGCTGGGCTCTGACTACAGGGGACACCAGAGGGAGCCACACAGGCCTGGAGGAGGGAGGGCCTTGATGTTTCCTGTCTGCCTCCTGTGGGCCAGCGGGGCTGCGGCACTCCAGCTCTGTCCTCCTAGCTTGGCTGGGTTCAGTTTGTGTTTTTCAGCAGGTAGAGCACCTCCCTCATGTTCTCTGAGACACACCAGCACCTGCTGGTGGCCCTGCTCCTTAGAGCTCTGCATTCCAAGCTTCCGGGTTTCAGTTATCCTAATCCCTTATCTAGCCCCCAACCTCAGGGGTGGGTGCCACTTCCTGAGGGGCCCACCTCCCTGATGCCCGAGTCTTCCTTTCTCTTCTTCAATGCGATGCTTTAGTCCGTTTTCCATTATTATAATGAAATACCTGAGGTTCAATAACCTATAGAGGAGAGAGGTTTATCTACTTATTTATTTTGCGATGGGGTCTCCCTGTGTTATCCAGGCTGGCCTTGACTTTTGATCCTCCTGCCTCAGCCTCCCAAGGCTGGCACAGAAGAGGTTCATTTGGCTCATGGTTCTGGAGGTCCAAGGTCTCGGTCTGGTGAGCCTCCCTCCTGGCTGAGGCCCATGGTGGTGTACGGCGTCCCATGGAAAGATGGGGGCACCTGTGTGTGTGTCTTCTGGTCTCTCTCTTCTCACAGAGCCACCACTACTCAACCACAGGGCTCTGCTCGGATGACCTTGTGTAATCTTTGTCACCTCCCAACGGCCTCATCTCTGAACACCATAGTTGAATTAAGTTCCACTTTCCTAAGGCCTCACAATGGAGACTGAACCTGGGGACACATTGAAACCCTATTTTAACCGTCGCAAATGCCTAGTTCATTTTTACTTCTTTAAAGACAGAGTCTCATGAAGTTGCCAAGTCTGGCCTTGCACTTGTGATCCTCCTGCCTCGGCCTCCTGAGGCGCTGGGATCGCAGGCGTGTGCCACTGCACTGGGCTGATTCTTCCTATTAAGTTTCCTCTGTTGAGATGACGCGTGGCTTCCGTCTCCCTTTGGGACCGTAGCTGCTCAGGCCTGGAATGCCGAGATTCTGCCCTATGATCCCCCATGGCGACAGACAGGAAGTCACCAGGGTCTGATTTTGCCCATCCAGCCTCGCCGAACACCTCCCGCCCAGCACCTCACCAGTCCTGACCCATCCGTTTTTCCGCTCCTCTCCGATCCTGGCTCCAACGATGGTCTGACCCCTTGCCTCAGGGTTTGGACCACACCTGTCACCCATCTAAGGTCCCAGGGTCACCGGTGAAGCTCAGGGTCCAGACTTCTTTCTGTGGGTACTTCCTGCCTCAGAAGATGTGGCAACATGTTGTTACCTCTTGCGGGTGGCTCCTTGAAGGGGGGACTCCTCACTGCAGCTTCACGGGGGGATGGCCTGAGACGGTCACCTGCCCCGGACTCTCCTGGCCTGGCTAATCCAGTTGACTCCCAACGGGTCCTTATCTCCAAGTCCCCTCCCCTCCCCAGTGACAACTGAGAGGTCCTCTCCTTCTAGTCCCGTGGGCCCGACCTGTAGGAGGTGGCAGTAGAAGCCCTTCTTTGCCATTCTATCTGCCTCCCTGGCCTCGAAGGCTCTTCCTCCAGCTCTTCCTCCCGGTCGGCTGCGGGCCTTCCTTAATTTTTCTTTCACTTTCTCTCAGCTTCTGTTAGACCTGTTTTTGACCCTGAGTCTGTCAGCATGGCGAGTGGCTGGGGACAGAGTCTGGCAGGAGACTTTAACGTCTTGGTCTTAGTTTTGGGGGTTCACAATAATTTCACTGTTGTCTTTCGGGGACCAGGAGAAGATAAGATGGTGCTTGAGATGGACCCCAGAGCCAGAAGGCCTTGGTTTGAACCACCGGCCCTTCTGCCCACTGTGACTTTGGGCACACTCTGTTGCTCACCAGGCCGGGTCCTCATCGGTGGAGTGCAGATGACACGCCACCCCACCGCAGCGGCATCCTGTGAGCATTCAGGCCAAGGAAGCACCCGCATGCATGACTTGCGACTGCCCTGTCCTTCAACCCAAGAACAGGGCTCCGTCCCGGAGGAGGCCCATCAGGCACACATTTGGCTATTCAGGTGACAGTAGATCTACTGGGGATCATGTCCATACTGCTGAGGTCCCGTTGGAGGCCTCTCCCTCCACCCACGGGCACCAGCCCTAAAGTGGGGACAGAGGCCCCTCGGGGATGCAGCTGCAGAGGGTGACCCCAGGGCCAGTTCTCGTCAGCTGAGAGCCAGCACAGGGTTTGTGGGCTGCACGATCCACCCAGGTGGCCTTGGTGTGGGGCAGCGGCAGCCTGGAAGGAAGCCCAGCTGTGCCCACCTTCCTGAGAGAAGAGAGTTCCAGAACAGCACCTTCTGGAGGGGTTTTCAAGAATGACATCTGACCCTGCTGCACTTACACAGAAGGGCCCCTGGGCAGGAGAGGGTCAGCGCAACAGGCCCCGGGGCCCAAGCTGCACGTTCCAAAGAGGACCACCCTTGCCTGGCTCCTTAGAGATAAGTGCTGAGCCTTGGAGTACCCTGGCCGCCAGATATCCCTCCTCCCTCCTCCCTCCTCCCTCCTCCCTCCTTCCTTCCTTCCTTCCTTCCTTCCTTCCTTCCCTCCTCCCTCCCTCCCTCCCTCCTCCCTCCTCCCTCCCTCCCTCCCCCCTCCTCCCTCCCTCCCTCCTCCCTCCTCCCTCCCTCCTCCCTCCTCCCTCCCTCCTCTCTCCTCTCTCCCTCCTTCCCTCCTTCCTTCCTTCCTTCCTTCCTCCCTCCCTCCTCCCTCCTCCCTCCTCCCTCCCCCCTCCTCCCTCCCTCCCTCCTCCCTCCTCCCTCCCTCCCTCCTCCCTCCTCCCTCCCTCCTCTCTCCTCCCTCCCTCCTTCCCTCCTTCCTTCCTTCCTTCCTTCCTCCCTCCCTCCTCCCTCCTCCCTCCTCCCTCCCTCCTCCCTCCTCCCTCCCTCCCTCCTCCCTCCTCCCTCCCTCCCTCCTCCTTCCTTCCTCCCTCCTCCCTCCTTCCTTCCTTCCTCCCTCCCTCCTCCCTCCTCCCTCCCTCCCTCCTCCCTCCTCCCTCCCTCCCTCCTCCCTCCTCCCTCCCTCCTTCCTTCCTTCCTTCCTTCCTCCCTCCCTCCCTCCCTCCCTCCTCCCTCCCTCCCTCTTTCTTTGCTGGGAGGCAAACCCAGGGCCTTGTGCATGCTGGGCAGCTGCTCTACCACTGACCTCCACCCCTGGCCCAGCGAGGTGACTTGCTCTTTTGTTCTCCTGGTCCCTGGAGTGTGCTCTATCCATTTGGCCACCGTGGGGGCTGGAGGCAGAATGGTAAAGGTCTGTCACGTGGGCGCCACGTGACTCACCCCCTCTAAAGCCCTGGACACTCGGGCTGCGGTGGGCGAGCGTCCATGGTAGGCAGTGCTTTGCACAGTTATCACACTGCCCTGTCCCCCTGAAATTTGTATGTTGAGATGCCGACCCCCAGTGTGATGGTGTTTGAAGATGGCCCCTGGGAGGTGGCCAGGGCGTGGGATGGAGCCCTTGTGAGGAAGCCCTTCTTAGGAAGACAGGGAGCGAGCTTTGTTCGTCTCTGATCCCTGAAGGTGAAGACAGCCATCTGCAAACAGGGGCGCGGGCCTCCCCGAGAGCCCAGGTGGGCCTGCACCTTGACCAGGGCCTTCAGCCTCCAGGGCCTTCAGCCTCCAGGGCTATGGGAAATCAATTGTTTAGCCACCGGGCTGAGGAGTTTTTGTGATAGAATCCAAACTGACCAGGACACACATGCTCTTTTAAAAAATTTGTTCTTTCTAGATATAAATGACAGTAGAGTGCATCTGGACATATTATTCATACATGGAGTGTAACTTATTCCAATTAGGGTTCCATTCATGTGGTTGTACACGGTGTGAGTTTTACTGGTTGTGAATTCGTATAGGAACATAGGAAACTTGGGTCTGAGTCATTCCACTGTCTTTCCTGTTCCTGTCCCCCCTTCCTTCCTTTCATTCCCCTTTGGCTAATCCAGTGAATTCCTATTCTTCCCTCCGTGCTGCTTATTGTGAGTCAGCGTCCACATACCAGAGAGAACATGTTTTTTGAGGATTGGCTTCTTTCACTTAGCATGATAGTCTCCAGTTCCATCCACTTACCAGCAAATTCCATAGTTCCATTCTTCTTTATGGCTGGGTAATATTCCATTGTGTAGATGTACCACGTTTTCTTTATCCATTCATCTGTTGAAGGGCACCTAGGTTGGTTCCATAGCTTAGCTATTGTGAATTGAGCCGCTGTGAACATTGATGTGGCTGTGTCACTGTAGGACACATACGTTCTTGCTGGGAAAATTACACATGGTCTGTGGGGTGCTGAGGGGAGGGACAGGGGAGTCTGCACCCAGGCTCTCGGCTGGGCTTGGCCTGTGTGCCTTTTTTCCTGATTTAAATCTGCATCTTTTTCTGTAATAAACCATGAGTTTGGCAGCTGTTCTGAGGTCTGTGATCCTCCTAGTGAATCATCAACGCCAAGGGTATTCCTGGGACCTCCAGGCTCAGGTCCCCCAATCCTTTTTTTCTGCTCACCTGTAACCCCCCCCCCCCCCCCGCAGCTCTGTGACAGAGCCCAGGGTGTCTCTCAGAAATCCGCCCCATGACCAAGGTTTATGCGTGGCTGGTCAGCACCCACATGAGCCCCAGGGTGAGGGCCTCCTGCCCTGGGCCCCGTTCTGCCTGGGCCCTGGTGACGGGAGCACACAGTGCGGCACCCAGGGTGCAGGGTCAGACCTCAGCCGTGTACCTTCACACTTGCATCCTCTTTCTGAAGAGCTGCCAGCCTCATGTTGAATTAGGCTCAGGCACCACAAAACCTTGCTCCCCTGGCCTTTGGAGGGGGATGCTCCAGAGAGGAGCCCATGGCTTTGGGGTAAACCCTGTCCCTGCCCAAGGCTGAAGTCATACTCTGGATCTTTTTCGATTTTAATTCCAGCCTGTGGTTTGGTGGTCGAGACTTGCCTAGCACGTGCAAGGCCCTGGGTTCAGTCCCCATCGCCTCAGAAAGAAGAAAAAATAAAAATTCGTGCTTGCTGAGTCAGTTGAGAAACTAAGAGAGAGAAGGAACAGAAGTGGAAATCAACAGTTTCCAGGGCCGCCTGGGCCTACGCTGCACAAAGCCCTCCCTGGAGATCAGCTGTCACCTGGCCAAGCCGGAACCCCACCCTGGCTCCGGGTCCTGTCTGTGCCTGTGTGGTTTGGACTCACGGCCCAGTCTTGGCTTGTCCTAGGTGACTCTTGGATTCCCCCGTGAGCCGTGTTTTGTTCCTTTCCTCTAAATCCTTCCCCATTCCTCCTGAGTGCCGCTGACCCGCCCTTCAGTCCCCGCAGGCCTGCCGTGAAAGCCGCTCACACCCGCGGCTCTGCGGAGCCCTGGCACAGCGGCCCTTTTGTCGAGTATTCAGACTCCCCAATGCCAGGTCCTTGCCAGGGTCCTCAAAGGGCTTCTCAGCCACTGCCCCAGGAGCCAGGGAGGACAGAGGACCACTCAGCATTGTCCCCACGCCCACCTGGGCCAGCCCCAGGACCTAAATGAGGGTCGCAGCTAAGGGGAAGCTGGGTGTCGCAGCCTGAGCATCAGACTCACCAGCAGGTCCAGGGCTCCGGCGGCCACTCCTGTGCACAGGCCCCCGTGCGTGAAGGCCGCCAGGGCGCAGGCGCACAGGCCCTGGACATTCAGTGCAACCTGGCCCCCAGGGAGCCACCCTGCAGCCAGACTCCTCTGTTTGCCAAAGGAAGGGCAGGAACACCAGTCCACGGGGACAGGGACGCCCCCAGGCCTCAGGGGAGGGGCGGGGATCCTCTCAACTATGGCCGAGGCATTTGTGGGGAAAAGGCCCCCCTTCCCCATTAAGAGAGTGCTCTCCACCTGCCTGTCTGCCTGTCCGTCTGCCTGCCTGTCCATCTGTCTGTCCACCTGCATGCCTGCCTGTCTGCCTGTCCATCTGCCTGTCCATCTGCTTGCTTGTCTGCCTGTCTGCCTGTCCGTCTGTCTGCCTATCTGCCTGTCTGTCTGCCTGCCTGCCTGTCAGCCTGCCTGTCCATCTGTCTGTCCACCTGCATGCCTGCCTGTCTGCCTGTCCATCTGCCTGCCTGCCTATCTGCCTATCTGCCTATCTGTCCCCCTGCCTGCCTGTCCATCTGTCTGTCTGCCTGTCTGCCTGTCTGTCTGCCTGTCCATCTGCCTGCTTGTCTGCCTGTCTGCCTGTCCATCTGCCTGCTTGTCTGCCTGTCTGCCTGTCTGTCTGTCTGCATGCCTGCCTGCCTGTCTGCCTGTCTGCCTGTCCATCTGCCTGTCTGTCTGCATGCCTGCCTGCCTGTCTGCCTGTCTGTCTGCCTGTCCATCTGCCTGCTTGTCTGCCTGTCTGCCTGTCCATCTGCCTGCTTGTCTGCCTGCCTGTCTGTCTGTCTGTCTGCATGCCTGCCTGCCTGTCTGCCTGTCTGCCTGTCCATCTGCCTGTCTGTCTGCATGCCTGCCTGCCTGTCTGTCTGCCTGTCTGCCTGTCCATCTGCCTGCCTGCCTGTCTGTCTGTCCTATTCCTTTGCCTCCGGTCCCCCTGCCTAGAGGCTCCTTCCTCCAGTTCTGGCCTGTCAGCTCCTGCTAGCCCTCAGGAGTCTGGGTGGGAGGCCCGTCCTCTGAAGCCCGCCCACCCGACCCGCGGCCCCCCCGGGCCTCGCCCCCGCCTCTGGCCCCCTCTCTGTGGCTCCCCTTCCTCTCTTCCCCCTCTTTGTGATTTGTGTTGTCTTCCTGTGTTTTCATAAGTCCTCGTGGAGCCCCCCCAGGTCCCATCTGGAATGACCTGGGAGGGGCCGGATGCTCTTGAGAGTTGGACAGTGACATGGCGGCCACTTGGACTGGCCAAGCCGGTGATCAGCCACAGGTGCCAGGGCTGCTGCTGGTTCAGGGAGGGGGTGGACCAGCCGCCTGAGAAACACGGGCTCCTAAAGCTGCCACCGGGAAAAGCTGTCCACAAAGACGTCTCCCGGGGGGAGGCGCACGGTGACCCCGAGGCAGATGGACACTAGCCCGGTCCCCGTGAGCAGCACAGTGCTCCTGGGGAGAGTCCAGGAGCAAGCTCTGGCCACCGAGGTCCTGGTCCTGGGTCAGGCCCTGCCTACCGCAGGATGACGCTGCCCCGGGAGCGCCTGCTCCCTCTGCAGGGTGTGCCACACAGGCTGGGAACAGATGGGACAGTCACAGCTTGGTCCCCAAGTCTGTGTTGAGTATTGACTGGCAGTTCTCTGTGCTGGCACCGTCCCACACGTCGAGGACAGCAGGGAAAGGCTCCTGAGTCCTCTGGGGAGGTGAGGGTGGGGAGGAGCAGGGGCAGCAGCGAGGGGCTGGGAACAGGGAGGGGACTTGCTGGGGACGTGGGGAACGGAGAGGAGGAGCTGGGGTCTGCTGTCTATTTATTGAGATGAAATTCACGTACCATCAGCTAAGCCCTTTAGCAGTGTAGCACTGGGTGTGTTTGGTGCAATGACAGCCTTCGGGGTCACCCCCAACCACTGCCATTGCCCTGAGGACACCCGGATTCACCCAGCCGTCACTTCCTCCCCCGCCAGCCCCTGGGGCCTCCAGTCTCCCTGTCTCTGTGATGTACCTGTCTGACCTGCTCCCCACCCTGAGCGGACGTCCTCGGGGTTCACCCACATAGTGTGTGTCGAAATTTCCTTCAGGACCCTGAATTTCCTTCCAGACACTGTGCATGTCCAGCTGCAGATGGACGTTTGGGTCTCTTCTGCCTCTGGACTGTGGTGAACGGTGCTGCTAAGGACGCTCAGGTACACGTTTTTGTCTGGACACTGGTTTCAGCTTTGGGGTGTGTCCCCCCAGGAGTGGAAGTGCAGGGTCCCAGGCTGTTTCTGGGAAGCCGTCATCCACAGTGGCAGGGCCATCTTGGTTCCCACTTCTCCCGGCCTCACCAACACTTGTTTCTTTTTTCAAATAACAGCCATCTAGCGGGAGTGAGGTGGCATCTAGTGAGATGCCCATTTCCCTAGTGACTTATGATGCTGAGCATCGTCTCATGTCCTTCGGTCATTTAGGGAGCCGAGGTACTTGACCTGAGCAGAGGATGGGGTTGTCAGTCAGTGAGACGGGGACGGGGACAGGAGAGGGCTCTGTTTGGCATGTTACGTTAGATGTCCCTCAGTGGAGAGGTCGAGTGGCAGTTGGCTGTGAATCAGGGGTTCAGCAGGTGGCGTGGACTAGAGGGATCAATAGGTGTGATCTGGGGGTGACTTGATGAACCTGGGGGTGGAGTTACCCCAAAAGTGAGAGCCAGGAATTACCACCTGCCCCCGCCCGGCCAGATGGGATGCCCGGGAGAGAAGAGGGCAAGGTCAGGGGAGCCGTCGGGAGCACCTACGCGGGGGACATGGTGCTCAGTGTCCTCGAGATGGACAGCGAGACAAAGGGGTGTTCTCCCAGTCTGTCTGCAGCGTGGAGGCTGGACGTTGGGGTGCATATGAGGGCCTAAGGAATTCGGTTCGGGGCCACGGCCCGTTTCCTTCTGTGTTTTGGGAAACAACTTGGACACCTCTCTCAACGCCTAGGAATGCTCAAGGCCCCAGCTGGGCTCAGTCTGCTGTGGGCGGGGGCCGAGGAGCCCTGGTGACCAAGGCCGAGAGGGAGGTGCAGAGGGAGGCAGGGTTTGGGGTGCCTGGAGAAGGCTCCAGGTGGCGGAGGAGGAAGGGGGTGCTGGGCCTGAGGCCTGTTTGCTGGGCAGTGAGCCCGCCCCCTGGAGGTCAGCCCGAGGTCTGCAGGGACGCAGGGCACCACCGCGAAGTCACCTGGGTACATTGGCAAACCAGTTCTTCTGACTCCTTTGAGAAGCCACTAGTATGTCGTCCATTCTGGAAGACCTTGGTACCCGTCTGCCTGACTCAGGCTTTCTAAGGGGGCTCCCTGGGGACCCCGATGTGTTTTCAGGGTGCACAAGTTCTTTACAAGAATCCTTGTGTTTGAGGGGTTCATGCCATTAATAGCTTAAATACTCCTTCCTGGCCCTCCTGGATGGCCACAGGTGGTTTCGGGGTCACACGTGCTTGTGTGGGTGACGACACTGGTGTACTAAATGTCACAGCGCACAGGCAGACTCGTCCGGGCCACGGTTCCAGTGGAGAACCGCGGTGGGACGACCAACAGACCCACTGTGCCTTTGCCGAGCAACCGGTCGTTTATTTTCAGCAAAATAAAGCTCACCCTCCTGTTCACTTAATGCTGCTTGAGCTTCACGGCCATCGGTGTTGCCCGTGTTTGATTTGTGTATTTGTTTTGGTTTATGGTTCTGTAAGAAGGACAAACATGGCTTTTGTGTTTGTCCATATTTAAGTAAATTAGAAAAGTAATTTATTCAACAAATATTGCTGGGAAACCAGATATGCACATGGAAAAGCATGAAACCGAACCTTTACCTTCCACCCAGAAGTCAACTCAAAATGGATCAAAGACCTTAACATAGAGCTGAATGGACAAGACTCTTAGAAGAGAACATAGGAGGAGAGCCTCGTGACGCTGGATTCGGTGATGACTTCTTGGTCATGACGTCAGAAGCACAGGCACAAATGGAGGCTGCGGGCAGAGTCCCATGGTAGATCGTGTGCTTGGCGTGTGGGAGGCCCTGGGTTTAATCCTTACCTACTCCCCAGAAAAGGACTACTTCACAATTAAATTCATCTATTTATTGGCACCAGCCAGGGATTGAGCCCAGGCCACTTCACCCCTGAGCCACATTGGCAGTCCTTTTTAGTTTTTGTTTTGAGACAGGGCCTTGCTAAGTTACTTAGGGCCTCGCTAAGTTGTTGAGGCTGGCCTTGAACTTGCCATCCTCCCTCCTTAGCCTTCTGAGTCGCTGGGATTATTGGCGCGCATCAGTAGCCTGGCGATATGAATGTACTTAATACCGCTGAGCTGGGCTCTTAAAATGCTTAAAGTTGTCAATCTTATTTATATTTTATCAGAATAAAATAATTTCAAGAGGTAATTTGAGCTGGGTGCAGTGGCACATGCCTACAATCCCAGGAGGCTTCTCTGCGGCCTCACCAACACTCATTATTGTTTCTTTTTTCAAATAACAGCCATCTAGTGGGAGTGAGGTGGCATCTCACTGGGGTGTAGATTCCCATTTCCCTAGTGACTCGTGGTGCCGGGCGTCTTCTCATGTCCTTAGGTCATTTAGTGAGTTCAGAGCCAGTCTCAGCAATGGAGAGGCGCTAAGCAACTCAGTGAGACCCTGTCTCTAAATAAAATAAAAAATAGGGCTGGGGATGTGGCTCAGTGGTTGAGTGCCCCCCGAGTTCAATCCCTGCTATCGCCTGCCCCCGCCCCCATAAAAAAGGTAATTTGAATCAATCCTGGAGGGGGAATCTGTTGGTTTATCAAGGATTCCCAAATCACCAGGGAGCTCTGGTCTTGGCCAGGGGGTCTGGCCACGGCTGGCCTGTCTCTGCCCACCAGCAGTGTTGGGCGAGGACTTGCTGCCCCGGGTCTCCTGTCCTCAGGGGGACGTGCTCCACTAGGCCTCCCTGGGGAACACCTGGGACTCTTCTCCGTCCTCTCCTTGGAAGCCCAGGGGACTCGGGTGATTGCTGAGACGGGAGGACGTCTCTGGAGCAGGGTCCCCAGCTTCTTGTGTCTGTCCCTCAAGGGCCGACCCTTCTTCAGGCTTCATCTCTCCTCTCCCCACGGGGCCACCCCTCCTTGGTGGCCTGCGCTTGTCCAGCCCGCTGCCTGGACCTTACCTACAAGTTCAGGTCGGTGTGTGTGGGGGGGAGTGGTGGGAGCTCTCCAGCCGGCCTCTGCCAGCAACAAAGCCAGCGCCGGAGTCCATCCTGGTCCACACACGCGCCCATCGGTCACAGGCCTGGCTCCCAGCGTGCCGTCCCAAGGGCACCCAGCCTGAGCCAGCCCAGACCAGGGCGTGTGGGCCAGACCTGGGCCATGGGGGCTCTGGGAGGGCAGTGAGGAGCAGCCTGTGGTAGGAAAGGCCTCCCCGAGATGGGGGTGGAGGCTCTCGGGTGCCCCTCCTCCCAGGCCAGCTCCTCCGCACCCCAGGCTCATCCCCTGTCTACCTGGGACCTCGTCCACTCCAATCTCCCGGCTGTGGCGTCTCATGGTCTTTCCTCCCTCTGGTCCTTCCCTGCTTTATAAGAAACACCAAAACGAAAACCATCTGCTGTTTGAGTGTGTGTGTGTGTGTGTGTGTGTGTGTGTGTTGAACCCAGGGGTGTTCTACCGCTGAGCTACACCTCTAGTCTTTTTTATGTTTTATTGTGAGACAGGGTCTCACTAAGTTCCCCAGGTTGGCCTTGATCTGGAAATCCTCCTGCCTCAGCCTCCCAAGCAGCTGGGATTACTGCTGTGCACCGCCGTGCCCGGCCGATTTGAGTCCTAGTTGGTAAGGTGGTGAATTCGGCAGGTGAGGATCCTCTTTGAGCCCCGGTTCCCGTCCTGTATAGTGGGCACGTGAGTGCCTCTCTTGCAGAGTGAGAGGCCGGTGCCACATGGCACTCAACCTTCAAGCGTCCCTTAAGTCTTGACTCTGCCCAATGACCCGGCCTTTCCATTCATCTCTCTCTCTTTTTTTTTTTGTGAGACAATCATTGACATCTTTTATTTTTTTTTTTAAGAGAGAGAGAGAGAGAGAGAGAGAGAGAGAATTTTAATATTTATTTTTTAGTTTTCGGCAGACACAACATCTTTGTTTGTATGTGGTGCTGAGGATCGAACCCGGGCCACACGCATGCCAGGCGAGCGCGCTACCGCTTGAGCCACATCCCCAGCCCCTCCATTCATCTCTAATTTGCACCTTTGAATCTGGTGGAGTTGGCAACCACGTCACCAAGCTCTAAGACTACAGGCTGAGAAGTTTAATTAGGCTCTGAGGAGGTTGGAAGGCCGTCCTGAGGGTCAACTTCCCAAGCTTCAGAGCATGGCGTTATGATGTCTTTTTGGTCCCCAGAGACATTCTTCTCCAGTGACGTGCGGGAGGTTGCCGTGTTCGACTGTGAGGACGCTGGAGAGCGGGGTTCCCTTGGCTTCAGGGAGCTGTGGAGCGCTTGTGGAGTGCCCAGATTTGGGAGTGAAAAGGCCGCTGTGCCCTGGGCTGCTCCCTCGCTGTGTAGAACTCCGAGAGTCACATTTTGAGGGTACAGTGTAATTGCACTGGTCAGCCTTTGCTGGGGAGCTGATGAGAAACCACCAACAGCTGCCGAACGAGTGTGGGAAACGTCTGTTCCTGGAAGGGTTAGTGGCAGAACAGCAGAGTTGATGTCGCTCTGTTCACGTTTTACTTGTCCAAGAAAGTCACGGGACCAAGGCGTCCTCAGCAGGGGTGGGGAGAGAGAATGCTCCCACAGGAGGGTGGTGGCTGGAGCTGGCAGAGTACACGCTTAGTGATCATGACTAAGTGAACTCCCTGAGCCCCGGAGGGTGGAGGCAAAAGACGGAAGCACGTTTGTATTCGTCATCTGTTGCGGCATTAAAATTAAAGCGGGGGTGGCTTACAGCGGTGACCAACACTTATCTCATCGTTTCTGTGGGTCACGGATTCAGGAGTTTGCTCAGCCTCAGCGGGTGCCTCAGATTTGAAGTTTCTCATGAGCCAAGATGTTGGCAGGACTGCAGTCACCTGTGGCCTGGACAGGGCTGGGGCAGGCTGTCAGCAGGAAGCCCGAGTGCCTCCCGAGGGCACTTGGGTAAGTTTCCCACTGCAGCTCTTTCAGAATGATTTCTTTGTATCTAAGACACGTGCATTAAGGACACAGTGACCAGTCCCTCCAGGCACCCCCAGCATACCATGGTGTGCAAAACATACAGTCATCACTATCCACACTCCCAGTCCAAGAAAGGAGGTACCCAGAAGTCACTGTTGAATAGCAGTTCATTGTGACCTAAGGGCTGGAACTAATTTCTATGGTTCTTGGCTCTGTCCTATGAACTGCTGGTTTGCCCTTCTGAGTCACTTATCCTACCCCATGAAAGGTAGCTTATTTTCGTTATTGATTGGTTTTCTCAGCTTTCTTCTTCCTGTAGAAGTTTGAGAGTTCAAAAGCATATTTATTTATTTATTTTGGTATTGTCTCTGCTCCTTTCAGTCCACACTAGCAGCATTTCTACTGGTACAATTCTTACAAAATTTTTTTGGGTCTCCTATGAATCTTACTGATGCTTGCTTCACAAGACAAATCTCTTTGAGATAAACCCTTCTCTGCCTTGTATTCTGCAGTCACTGCTGAGGGATAATATCTTTAAACTTCTTAGAAGCTCTATGAAGTAACTGAGTGATTTTCTGAAGCACCCTTTATGTCTTCTGAGGCTGTGATTATCCTGGGTTTGATCTTTTCCCAGAAATGATTTCTTAGCTTTAGCACCATTTAACATCGAGAGAAGCTGAGGCTTTTCAGAACCAGGAAGACCTTGCTCTTTTAGGTTCAACAGCCCTTCCTTCAGCGCATCTCTCTCCTAACTTATTTTGCTAAAACAGACAAGAAGAACCAGGTGAGGTGATGCTTGCCTCCCTCTGCTCAACTTTCTGGCACCATAACAGGATCCCCCCCCCTCCAGTTTCCAGTGCCCTCCTCCCCATTTTCCTCTAAGTCCTCCCCGGAAACGCCAGTCTTCAACTAACAATCGAGGTTCCTGGAGATACAGATACCGAACTTGCTGTCAAGTGGCTCATTTGTGACTCAGTTTCTCTCCCTTGTCCAATATGGAAACGTGTTTCCTCCCCAGGGCATCGGGCGTGACTTTCCGTCTGTCTGCAGTGTCTTCCAGGTCTCTTCATGACTCGCTCTCTTATTCGGGTCACCACGTAAATGTCACCTCGTCAGAAAGGTCATCTGGGATATGCGGCCTAAGAGAGGATCCCCCATGTTCCTGTGTTTCCTTCGCTTGTTTAATGATCCTTCGTGGTATTTTCGTCACCTGAGATCACATTATGTGTCTATTTGTTCATCATTGTCACCCCAAACAGAAAGCAAGCTCACGTGGGCAGAGGTCTTATCTGCTGATTCACTGCTGAAATCCGACTTTCTGGGGGAGTTCCTGCTGTGGCAGTTGTCAATCACGGTGCTGAACTTAACGATTTAGGGAACCTCTGAGGAGGTACCTGGGCAGGTAGAGAGGACGCACCCCGGGAGGAAGCCAGTTCTCTTGAGGCCGGTCTGAGGAAGAGGCTGCTAGAGATGACGGGCAGCGGGGAGCCACGGCAGGTCCTGAATGGACAGCAGGGCCTTTCCTGTCAAGTTTGGCCTCTGTTTTCCCAGAAGAGGTAGAACTTTGGGTGGGGCAGGAACTCTGAGCCTTTTTCCAGAGGTGGGTGAAAAGAGGGCTTTTCCTTTTTCATAATACCCCACGGGTGCCCACTCCGTCCCCGGCTTGGCCTGAACAGGGTCTGATCAGACCTTGAAGACTTCCGAGGTCACAAATGGACTCCATGCTCCCAACTTCTCCAGGGTCAGGGACAGGGGATGGGGCCCACGGCGAAGACGGGGCTTGTGTGGAAAGTTGTGAATGGAAGTGGGTGTGGCTGAAGTTTCCAGAGAGTGTGTAGGGAGGGGTGAGTCGAGGCGAGGTCGGAGGCCTCAGAGCACCCGCCTTAGCTGGGGGTGGGGGGCGCAACCTGTGATTCCAGACTCGGGAGGCCGAGGCAGGAGGATCGCGAGTTCAAGCCCCGCCTGGGAAACTTAGCAAGTCCCTGACTCCACATAAAAAATTAAAAGGGCTGAGGATGTGGCTCAGTGGTTGAGTTTCCCCAGCACCACGAGAAAAAAAAAAAAAAAAAAAGGCGGACCCACCTTGTTAGACACTCAGCTCTGCCAAATGGGAGGCTATTTATAGTCTTTAATTATTTCACCCACCGTGAATGTTTCCACACCTCGTGGTGGACATATTAATATGTTTGACTTCAGGCTGCTGCCCCGGGCCCTCCGTGGCGTCGCACCACACCGTGTATGGAGAGTGAAGCCCACTCCCTTTCTAGAATTTGAGCACATTAGATTTCTGAAGTAAATCTGGCCCCAGGTTGTTGGAGACGGTCTGCAGATTTATAAAAGCACTAACCTTTTAGGATTGCTATAGGACTACAAGAAAGATATATATGTGTGCTGGGCACACAGTAGGTGCTCGATAATTGCCACCTGTTACTCTTTATTGACATGGGGTTCTGTTCCCTGCTTTTTCCTTCCTTCCTTCTTGAGTCTGGTTTTGAACCTTTTTTTTTTATATATATATTTTTAGTTGTCAGTGGACCTTTATTTTATTTATTTGTATGTGATGGTGAGAATCGAACCCAGGGCCTCACACACACACGCTAGGCAAGTGCTCTACCACCAAGCCCCCGCCCCAGCCCTGGCTTTGAATCTTTGATCCTCCTACCTTAGCCTCCAGAATTGCTGGTGTGTGCCATGCCCAGCTCACTAAGTGATTTTGGTGTGTTAAAGCCTCTTAGTGTTTCTGGAGCAAATCCTGCTTGGTCTCTACATGCTGCTGGATTCGGTTCATTAGTATTTTCTGGAAGACTTTTGCATCTGTAGTCATAGGAGATACTGGTTCGTAGTTTTTTTTTTTTTTTCTTTCTTGTTTGTTTTTGGTACTAGAGGCGGTACCCAAGAGGGCTTTGCCACCTCTCAGCCCCTTTTATTTTTTGAGACAAGGGTCTCCCTGAGATGCTTAGAGCCTCACTAAGTTGCTGAGGCTGTCCTCGAATTTCCAGCCTCCCGCCTCAGCCTCCGTGTTGCTGGCATGACAGGTGTGCCCCACTATGCCTTTCAGTTTTCTTGTGATGATTTTGGTTTTGGTATCAGAGAAATCCTGACTTCATAGAACGAGTTGCCAGGTGTCTTTTCTATACTTTGGAAGAATCTGTGGAGCACTGGCCTTAGTTCTCCCAATGTTTGGTGGCATTCTCCACTGAAGCCACCTGGGCTTGGCTTCTCTTTGTGAATAGCTTTTGATTACGAGTCTGTTTCTTTACTTGTTTTAGATGTATTCAGATTCTCTATTTCTTCTGGAGTCGTCTTGGTGGTGTGCGTCTTCCAGGGTTCTGTCTGTCTGGGGACTGGTGTGGCCTTAGGCTCATTTTAAAGAGCTCTTTATCTTCGGATGCCTCCTTTCTCCTCCTCCTTTTTCTTTTTTCTTTCTCTTTTTTTTTAATATTCATTTTTTAGGTGTAGATGGACACAACACAACGCCTTTGTTTTTATGTGGTGCTGAGGATTGAACCCAGGTCCCGCCGGTGCCAGGTAAGCGCTCCACCGCTGAGCCACAACCCCAGCCCCTCCTTCTTCTTTTTCTGGAATAAATCCAGGAAAGGATTTCCAGCTCCAACACAACAGTGAAGGCCTGCCCCCCCCCCGCCCCCCGCCCGCGGCACTGAGGATGGAACCCTGGGCCTTGCACATGCTAAGCGCACACTCTACCCCTGAGCTGCACCCTGACCTCCTTTCACCTTGAAACTCTCTGCTCTGCCTGCTGTGCCTTCTCAATGGTCACGGCACTCTCTGACCTCATGGCAATGGGGTGATCCCCGAGCCTCCTTCTCGATTCCTGTGAGGGTTAGATGCTGGACACCCGGGAGGCCTGGACAGGCGCCTGGCTGGGAAGGTCCTGGATACCTGTGAGTGCCGTCCCTCCTCCGTCTCCCTTCAGCTCTAACTTTGTTCTCAGGTTTAGCAGGTAGACTTTGGGCCAGGTGTTCTCAACTGGGGATGGTTTTACTCACCAGGTGAGATTCAGCCATGTCTGCAGACATTTTTGATTGTCACAAATTTGGGGATGTCACAGAGTCCAGGATATTGCAAAACAGCCCAAAGCACAGCAATGGGTCACCTGGCCCAACACCTGAGAGCCGAAGTCTCTGGAACCCGCTGGACTTGGCCACTGCGAAAGGAACAGAAAGCACAGGTAGGCAGGGGGTCGGCAGAGAGGCCCCAAGAACAGCCGGAGTCTCCCATAGGCCTGCCACGCCGAAGGACTTCCCCAGGAAAGAACACGTTTTAAGAACTGAGGTTAGTGCTGAGGGCGGCGTTACTCACCTATAATCCCAGCTGAGGCAGGAGGATCCCGAGTCCAAAGCCAGCCTCAGAAACTTAGTGAAACCCTGTCTCAAAACCAAAAAATTAAAAGGGCTGGGGATGTGGCTCAATG
The DNA here is from genome assembly GCF_047511675.1 of Marmota flaviventris. NCBI lineage: Eukaryota > Metazoa > Chordata > Mammalia > Rodentia > Sciuridae > Marmota > Marmota flaviventris. The sequence goes on along the minus strand of NC_092506.1, from coordinate 8,095,271 downwards.
GTCAAGTGTCCCAGGGTTCAATCCTGGTACCAGGAAAAAAATAAAAATAAAAAGACCTAAGAATGTTAAGTTGTAATATCCTGGTCTCTGTCCACTGGTTCACCAGGAGGCTGAGGCAGGAGTATTTCTTGGGCCTACGGGTTTGAGACCAGTCTGGGCAATATGGCAAGACCCCATCTCCAAACCTAATCAAAGCAAACTAACAAACATAAAAAATTAAGAAAAGAAAATTAAGAAATCAAACCCTAGGAAAAATATTCTGGCGCCTTTGAGTCTTTGTCCCCAGTATCACACACTGGGTTGTGCGACTCAATATGTTTAGTGCCACTTCGTAGCATAATAGATCTTGGCTGGTTTGTGGATGTGTCTCACCTTCCTCCCTGATGAGAGACCAGTGTGCAGGGTCCCTAGAGAGGGGCCTAGGCAGGGGAGGGTGGGGCAGGGCATCTGATTTATTGCAGATGGGACCTACCAAAAGTCATTTTCTATGTCCCTATGTTGTCCCCCAGCCAGAAGGTAGACAGGTGTACTAGGATCCTATAGACTGTTCGTCATGCAAAGAACAGCACGCCGGTTGGCTTTGGTGGCCCCCCTGGGCTGCGTTCTCTGAGTACGTGGTGGTTCTGTAGAGTTCTTTGGGGGCCGAGAGCATCTCAGGAGGGGCATGTGGCCTTCCCAGATGAACACAGCCAAAGGCTTGTCCCACACTGAATCGATGTGACTTTATACAGCTCAGTCTCACGGGCTTGGGTGAGCCCTGGGGCTCAGATGGCGTCTCCAGGGCGGGTACTGGCCAGGCCTGGATGCTCCTTGGAAATGGGGCTGACGTAAGATTGGACCTGCTTGTGAGAAATAAGACACACAGCTGCTGGACACTCCTGCACCCCAAGGTGCTGTGACTAGCGCGCTGGGTGAACCGGCGCCCACAGTTTCCTCCCACCCTTTCTTAGTGTGCGGACCTCGGAGGTAGGGGCCTTGGCTCAGGTCTGGTCCCTGCTCCCGGCGCCTAGATGAGGCCAGGAAGCTGGGACTCCCCTGGGGCTGCTGCTGCGGCTCCCAGACCAGGGAACTGCCCTCTTCACGCCTTTTCTCCCGGGGGAGGGGGGGTCTGCGTCAGCCCATCTGAGATCCACTGGGGCTGCCGGCTCCCATCTGCTCAGGCCCTGGGTCCCTAACGGCTGACAGGAGGCGTGGAAGGCCCCTGGGGAGATACGGGACTCTGGCTTCAGCAAAGGTGACCTTGCAGGGCTGCGTTTGTTCCTGACGATGGCTGGGCAGCTGAGCGTCACTGTGACAAATGACTCCAGCACGAGGCCACGCTGCCAGGAGCGGTCGGGGAGAGAAGGCTCCCCTGTAAAGTCCCCTCCCGGTTTCCACCCACCGGGGGAGAGGAGAGCACCACCCCCACCCAGATTCGAGAACCAGCAGGATCTTGTCCCCTTTGCTCCATCCCTGTCCCCCCATTTCTATTTTTCTTTCTGTTGAATTATTCCAAGTTCAGCACATGGGGCTCCTCCTCTCTGCATTTCTCTCCCTCTTACAAAAAGCCATCGTCTCACATCAACTCCAGCCACATCGCCCCTAATGAAATGGATGCTGACTGATGGGAGCATCTCGGGCCCGGTCCGCAATCCTGCTCCCTGTTGATCTCAGAAGTGTCTTTTTAAACTGCCGTTGGTTTGCTGGAGTCTGGATCCAGAAAAGCCTGGTCGCTCCTCCCCTAGGAGCTTTACAGTCTGGGCTCCCCTCTCTACACTGGATGCCGTGGACCTTGGGTTGGCGCCTCTGTTTGCCTCCTCGCACTCTCACTCACTCCTCTCCCTGATGCGTTTTTGTGAGTGGACGTTAGCATCGCGCAACAGTTTGGGTTTCGAATGTCTCCCAAAGGCCCAAGGGTTAAAGACACCTGTGGACGATGGGACCTGGCCCCTTCCTCTTTCTCTTTCACCTTCCAGCCACCAGGGAGAGTTTTTGCTCCAGCAGTGTGCTCTTGCCATGATGCTGTTGCCCGGACCGACAGGGACAACTGTTCATTGATCAAAATCTCCAAAACTATGAGTCAAAAGAAACCTTTTCTCTTTAGAAGTTGATTGCCTCAGGTATTTGGTATAGTAACAGAAGGCCGATGCACACACGTTGGATGTTCAGTTAGAATTAGGTTCAACTTTTCACGAGAATACTCGGTGGGTGGTGCTGGGTGCCGGAAACTGCACCCAAGAAGGAGGCACATGTGGTCACTTTGTCTCTCATTGAGTGATGCTAAAATGGTTTTGTGGGTTTGATTGGTGACAGCGTGACCCCTTTCACGGTAAAATTCCTTACTTGGTAACTAATCTCCAAAGATGGCCGCCCTGGAAGCTGGGCTGGCTGTCTGACTTGCTTTGGACCAGGAGAACATGGTGGGAGTGACTCTGTGATCTCCAAGACTGTGTCATAAGAAGCCTGTGGCTTCCCCCTTTGCCTTTTGGAACTTTACTCTGGGTGGAGTCAGCTGCACGTAAGGACTGTCGGGAGGCCTCCATGCTATGAGGAAGCTCAAGCGGCCACACGTGGGTGTGACACGGGGAGAGGTGCTGAGATGCCGGCCTGGGCCCACTGTCCCTGCCATCTCAGGCGAGGCAGGAGCCTGGAGAGTGATGGAGCCATCAAGGCTATCCCTCCTGCAGGGGGGACTCCAAGCCCAGCTGCCATCGGACCCCACCTGTAAGAGAGAGCCCAGTGAGATCTGCAGGCCGAGCCCAGCCAACTCTGAACAGGGGAGAGAACACAAAATCATTGTCTGGTCACCACATTTGGGGGGGGGCTTGCTACTAACTGGGACATGCATCAACTTTTCCTCTAAATGTTTCAACCATTGACTGAACGGTGGCTTCTAATCCTGCCTTTCCTCCCACACCTTCTTTGCAGACTTTCTTTCCCTCCTGGTTACTCTGAAATGTGGTCTCTGCAGGAAAGGGACACTGCGGGCTTCTTTCCTTTTCATTGATGCCCCCCACACCCCACCCCCGTTTAAAGCAGTGACCTGGCCCTTCTTGATCTGCATCCCGGGTCCAGATCAAGGCAAGAGAGGGAGATGGAGGCCGAGAAGACGCCGGGAGAGGTGAGCAGGGAACTCGGTTTCCTAGGAAACAGCAATCACCAGGCCCTCTGAGGATCATTCTTTCTTTGTCCCGCTAAAAGCCAAGATGCTGTCACCTTCTAAGCCAGCTCGAATGATTTGGGCCAGCAGGGCGACAAGGCTTGGGAGCCCATGGGGTGGCTGTCCCTCCTCCCTGGGCCCCTTCCTTTCTCTCAGGCCTGTCAGCCTCCCTTCTCCCGAAATCTCCCAGAATCACCTCGTTCTGGGAAAAAAGAGGCACACAAAATTTTCTTCCAGGAGCTCTAAGGGACAGGGCATCTGCTGTGGTTTGGATGTGCCATCCCAGCTCATGTCAGAATCTAATCTTCCCTGGGACAGTGTTAAGAGGTGGGGCCTCTGAAAGGTGATCAGGTCGTAAATGGATTACGGCTGCGTTCGTGATAAAGGTGAGGGGTCTGGACGGGTTTTCCTCTCTGTCTTGTCCGCCTTTTGCCCACCTGTCCTGCTGTGATGCAGCACCAGACGTGGCCCCTTGATCTTGGTCTTCCCAGCCTCTAGAGCCATTAGCCAAATAAGCTTCTATTGTTTATCATTTACCCAATCTGGGGTACTGCGTCATAGTTGCAGAAAACGGACTGAGACGACATCTTTGCTTGGAGTTCTGTCCTGGGCCTCCATCTGTGATAATGTCAAGATTGAGGTACTGGGATGGAGGGGTGGCATCTCCGAGTCCTGAAGAAGGAAATGACTGTGTGTCTAGTGATCAGAGGTGACCCTGGAGCTCCACTGGCCGCAGTGCAGGATCTTTGTGGGGGCCATTGAGAGCCAGCAAGGAACGAGCACTTACTCTGGGTGTGTATTGTACAGATTCGGAACCCAGCAGGCTGGAGTCACTTGTCCAAGGTCACTCAAGGCACCCCTTGCTCTCCACTTATAGGATGGGATTCAGGCCTGTCCTGGCCACGTCTGTTCCTGCTGCGATGGACATGGCCTTTTTCATTCTCTCCAACTGTGACCCACCATTGACTCCATTGGACCCCTGGGTGGGAGGGCCAGTGGAACATGCATTCCCGTGCTCTGCTGGGCTGGGCTGGCCTTGGGTCGATTGGTCTGACATAGTGCAGGCTCAGGTAGGTGCTGGTGCCGTAATGGCCCAGGTGATGGGGTGGTGCCGGGTCTTCTCGTTTCCCCTGGTGTAGGACAGGTCTCATTAGTTCTAGATTAGTGTCTGATGGAATCCTCAAAGGACTCATGTAGGAAATGCCCCTGAACACAATGTGCCCTCATCAGAAGAAATGGCGGAACACACGGGAACATGTGTACGGTGTTGCCTGAGCAAACAACCCCTTGCCAACGCCAGTGAGGGGGGGACATCTTTACCCCTGGCAATGTCTGAGCCCTCTTTAGAAGGCAATGGGTCAGTGCGGTGTGGCCTGGGAGTTCTAGTCTGTGTGTGGCCTGGTTAGCATTAGGTGGGGGCTTTTCTGGTGGACAAGGGGTGGACAGGGTGGACAAGGGGTCCTAGGCCTGCCTAGTGCCTTCTTCCCTTGGAAGATCTACCTGGTTGGTCCTGCTAGTTCCCCACCTTCTCCTTTACAGGTGGACGAATGTCTTCTGGTGCCCAGAAATTTCTGACTTCACTGTTTTTCTTCTGGGGACGCACAGTCTGAGTGTGGCCGAGCAGTCCTATGGAGCCATCTTTGTGTCTTAGCGTCTCTGCGTGGAGCTTTTGGGAGGGCTGTTGGGGAGCCTCCTGGGGCTGGCTGGTGGGAAGCCTCCTGGGGGGGGGCTGGTGGGGAGCCTCCTGGGGCTGGCTGGTGGGGAGCCTCCTGAGGGGGCTGTTGGGGAGCCTCCTGGGGTGGGCTGTTGGGGAGCCTCCTGGGGCTGGTGGGGAGCCTCCTGAGGAGCTGTTGGGGAGCCCCCTGGGGGGGCTGGTGGGGAGCCTCCTGGGGTGGGCTGTTGGGGAGCCTCCTGGGGTGGGCTGTTGGGGAGCCTCCTGGGGCTGGCTGGTGGGGAGCCTCCTGGGGCTGGCTGGTGGGGTGCCTCTGGGGGGGCTGTTGGGGAGCCTCCTGTGGGGGCTGTTGGGGAGCCTCCTGAGGAGCTGTTGGGGAGCCCCCTGGGGGGGCTGGTGGGGAGCCTCCTGGGGTGGGCTGGTGGGGAGCCTCCTGGGGCTGGCTGTTGGGGAGCTTCCTGGGGGGGCTGTTGGGGAGCCTCCTGGGGTGGGGCTGTTGGGGAGCCTCCTGGGGCTGGCTGTTGGGGAGCCTCCTGGGGTGGGCTGTTGGGGAGCCTCCTGTGGGGGCTGTTGGGGAGCCTCCTGAGGAGCTGTTGGGGAGCCCCCTGGGGGGGCTGGTGGGGAGCCTCCTGGGGTGGGCTGTTGGGGAGCCTCCTGGGGCTGGCTGGTGGGGTGCCTCTGGGGGGGCTGTTGGGGAGCCTCCTGGGGTGGGGCTGTTGGGGAGCCTCCTGGGGTGAGCAGGGTTGGGAGGGGCAGGAATATGAGGCCTCACCCCAGGTGGAGCCTCCTGGAGGCTGGAGGCTGCTCTGTCTGAAGTGTGAGCTCAGGCAGGGCACCTGGCTCTGTGAGTTCGCTTTGTCATGTGTAGAAAGGGGACAAGAATTCCTACTTTGGATGCTGACAGGTATCATTTATTTTCCTGAACTTAAATTGCTGTTCAGTTAAATCCGACTCTGGGGAGGGGGCACTGATCCCAGTCATCTGGGGCTCTCCTCCCAAGTCCGCGGCCCCAGGCACAGCTCCCAGCTTGGGGACCATTCTAGACCATTCTCTGGTCTACATGGTCACCATGGAGATGCCCTTTGCCGTGCAGTTTCCTGGCTCCCATGGGGTCAGAGTCCCGCCTCTTTAGAGATACCATGGCTGGCTCCTCTTTGGGTTCGGTGGGTCAGGGACTTTGGGACCTCATTCCCCAGAGGCCCTAGGGACTCTGCCCTTCTCTGGCTCTGGGGACCTTTCCTTTCCTGTTGCAGAGCTACGCGCCTCTCCTCTCTCCTCCAGGACTCCAGCCGTCTCCCCACGCCTTTAGGTGTTTTTTTTTTTTTTTTAATGTTTTTTAGTTGTTCATGGACACAGTACCTTTATTTTATTTTACTGTTTCTGGTGCTGGGGATCGAACCCCGTCCCTCACGCATGCCAGGCAAGCGCTGTACCCCTGAGCCCCAGCCCCCGCCCAACTTCTTTGGGTTTTGACAGGAAGAGAGAAGTTCCAGGGAAACTTGAGCCCAATCGCAGCTGCCCCCGAGGGCGCCGGCTTCCTTCCTGGACCCAGGAACTGGAAACCCAGGAGGAAGCTCTTCTGACCTTCATTGGTGGCGGCGGAGCTGTCTGGCTCCCGGTGCTCAGCGCTGGTGGCTGCACACCTCAGCTCCAAAGGGAGCCAGGCTCCAGGTCAGGCCTGGGAAGGGAGGTCCAGGGCCCTTTCCTGCCACTTTTGATGTGCTGTTTCCTGCACCAGACACAAGCCTCCGTCACAGCCTGCGGGACTGTAGAGCTGCCCTGGGGCCACCTCCGGCTCCCAGGCTCCTCCCAGTGAGCAGCCTGGGAGCTGCCCTCTTCCTGCCGCAGGCTGGAGGCACTTACTGACCACCTCCCCTGAGCCCACCGTGGTCTGGGAACTTTCCCTGGGATTTCATTTCATCACCCAGTAGGCTCAAGTGACAGGGACCCTCGTGACACCCATTTCACAGGAAAGGAAGCCGAGGCTCAGGTCCGGGCTCACATTGCAGGTCACAGGGCTGGTTTCCGACCCTGAGCCGGGACTGACAGTCTGGTCTGGGAGCCTCAGGACCTTTTCCCAGCTGGTGGGGAAACGTGACCTTGGCCGGTGGATGAAGACCTTGGATTGTACTTTGATCACAGAGGTAACAGCTAGTTAAATCAGAGGTTTTAGAAAACAGAGAAGAAGAAAAACATGAAAGTCACCGTCTCCCCATCCAGAGATGGAACGTGGGTATTCTTAGCTGGTGGCTCTAGCAAGACACATTTCCGGGCCCCACCCCCAGAGTGTCTGAGTCAGCAGGTTGGGGGAGGCTAAGATTTACATTTCTCATGCATTTCTGGGGTGATGCTGCTGCTGCTGCTGGTTTGAGGACCCCACTTTGGGACCACTGCTTAAGTCAGGGTCCTCAGCCCCCGCACTGCTGAGGTTGGGGCCTGGTGTGGGGCTGTCCCGTGCCATTGAAGGTGTTCAACAGCACCCCTGATCTGCTGGGTGCCCGTGGCTTGCTCCTCCTCAGATGCAACAACCAAATGTCCCTGGGGGGAGGGGACTGTCCCCAGCAAGTTCCCCTGCTCTTCTTGTCTTCTATGTCCCTTGACATTCTCACAGAGAGACCCCCCAATTCATGCACCTATTTCCGTTTCCTCAAGAAGAATGTCAATCCACGCAGGTTTCTAACTTGCTCTTTCTCACCTGACAGCACATGGCCAATTAACTGGGCAATTAGCTCTGCTGGCAGCAAAAAGAAGCAGGCTTTCTGCACAGATGATGCGGGAAGCGTCTCAGTGCCCACCGCGTGGCTCTGGGCCGGGTGCGGTGGCGGAGGCGGCCTGTCAAAGCCACGGGCCTCAGCGCAGGTGCGGGAACCTCCCACTTGGGCGCCAGTGGCCTGTCTTATGAAGCTGTCTCTCTCCCCAAAGCTGCAGGCTCAGCTTGTCAGGAAAATGAGAAGTGTGGCAGGGGTGCTCAGGAACATGGGGCGGCTCTTGGCCTCCTGCCTCCAAGGGATCCAGAGATGGACCGGGGGACCCAGGGCTTGTGCAGACTGGGGAGGAAGTTCCTGTCTGCCCCCCCTTGCCTGCGATGGCACCAGGTGTGGCTCTTGCCACCAAGCTGAGCCGAAGGCCTGTGGACTGGTCACTGGGACTTTTAATGAGATGTGGGATTTTGCTGCCCCCGATGTCCCCTGAGGTCCTCCTGGCTGCCAGGCTCAGGGCTCATTTCTCCCAGAGCAGCCAAAAGCCATGGCCACTCACCCTCCAAGTGGGACCTGCTCTTAGGGTCACACGGGCACTGGGATTGACTGGGATTGTTGCTGGAAGCCGCAGGACACTGGCCGGGCAGGGCCATTGGGAATGGAGCTCCAGGGGGGTGCAGGGGCCCCACGCCCCTCCATGGCTGCCTTCCGACGGCTCCTCCTCCCATCCCTGCCGGGCAGCTGCCAAAGGGTCTGTGGCATTGACCGGCTCAGGTCTGGGCCCTGATTGGTCTCAACATCCAGGTCTCCCTCCTTCATTCCCTGGGGATTTTTCCAGCACGGAGAGGGTGCTCCTGCAGGTTTGCTGGAGCTGGCTCCAGAGTCCCCTGTGTGCATCTTTCTCCAGCTGAGCATGCTGGGAGCCTGGAACCAGCCACCAGGCTGACTGGCAGCTGGTGTGGGATCAGAGAATCTCACCACATGGATCGGCAGATGCTGCACGTCAGGGCTTTTCTCCCACCAGGGAGCTGGCTCTCCAGAGCACCACTGTCCCCTCCCACTAACCACGATTGGGAGCCTGACAGTCCAGCTGCTGCAGGCCACCCTGTGACCACAGAGGGCTGAGAGGCGGATGAAGTCAATGTCTTGCAAGACAGAGCAGGGAGATAGAAATAGCGGGGCTTTTGGTGACATTGATTATGACGCACCTCTGGGCTTTTTGGTTGCATTTTTTCCATTTTTTGAGAGTATCCTAAATGATACAACTTGGCAACTGGTGTGGGAGATCAGAGGCCAATACAAAAGTGGGTGGGACCTTCCATTCTCTTGCTACTGTGGAGCAATGGGGGCTTGTATTTGTCCACATGGATCTCTCCCTCCCCTGAATGGCTATTGTGCTCCTCATGTGGTCCTGACACATTCTTGAGCGGTAGGATGTATCAGTCAGCTATTGCCCAATGGTTCCGTGTAACAAATTATCTCACAACTCAGTAACTTAGAAGAATAATGATATATTCTATGATTTTGTGGCTTGGTTGGGGCTCAGTTGATCCAGGCAGGGCTGCAGGCTGCAGTGGCTTGGGCTGCTTTGTCTTTCACTGCAGGTCTGTGGCAGGGGCAGCTCAGCTCCATGTGTCTCTCACCCTCCTTGGACAAGTGGGTGAATTGAGACCCATTTCTCTTACAGCAATGATTGAGATACCAGTGAGTGAGGGGGAGGTGTGAGGCTTCTTGGGATTCAGAAAGTAGCCACTGGCTGGGTACCATCGGCCAAAGCCAATCCCATGGGCAACTTCAGAGTCAAGAGCAGGAAGTGACCCTTCACTCACAAGGAGGCGGTAGCAAGGGAGTGGATGCAGCAAGGGGTGGAGAACTGGCTGATGGCACAGTCCCCTGTCGACTGGCACAGTGCCTCTCTGCAGTGGCTGACTCACAGGGCAGGACCTTTCTTAATGACTCTGCAGAAAGCTGACACTGGTCAGGGGTCCAGGCAGCCCTAGTATAGTGTATTAGCCAGGGTTAGGGCTGGCATTTCCGTGTAGAGGGGTGGGGAGAGGAGAGGACACACTAAGGCAGTGCGGTGCATGCAGTAGGTGCCTACAGTAGGTGCTCAATAAAGGAACTTATATCATCTTCTATCCAAGAGTGTGGGAAGGAAATTTTCCCTGGGGAAGGCAAGGAGAAGCCTGGGGGTGGAGGCCTGGGGGCTTTGACACCCCATCTTTTAGGGAAGTGCTGGTTACCCAAGAGACAGCAGGTACTGTCCAAAAGAGCTGGAAACAAAAGGCCTCAAAAGGCCTCAAAAATATCAGTGGCCTCAAAATGTATTTCTTCAGTTTTTTTTTCCTAGAGCAAGTTCATCTGTTTTTAGCATTTGTTTCCATCTTGTTTTAGATACATCTTTTTTTTTTTTTAATATTTTTTAGGTTGTTGGTGGATCTTTTATTTATTTATTAATTTATATGTGTTGCTGAGACTCGAACCCAGTGCCTCCCACGTGCTAGGCAAACGCTCCACCACTGAGCCACAACCCCAGCCCTAGAAACATCTATTTTTAATAAATAGTAAGGATGAAAACTTGTATCGGGGTAGCAAAGATCCAGGATAGTATGCAAATCACACTAATCTACAGCGGGCAGCTTGGTGCAGTTGATGAACACTTGTGCCCGCGCAACCCACACCCGGGCCAAGACAGGGCACCTTGTTCCCCCAGGGAGGCCCTTGGGAACTTGTGTTCTGACTTTTTTTTTTTTTTTTTTTTTAGAACTGGTATACATTTTTAAATAACTTCATTTTATTTATTTATTTTATGTGGTGCTGAGGATTGAACCCAGTGCCTCACATGTGCTAGGTGGGCACTGTACCCCTGAGCCACAACCCCAGCCCCTATTCTTACTCCTATTGTCATTGTTGGTTCTTAGACATCATATACATTAAATCCCATCACATGTGCTCTTTCAGGTCTGGAGTTTTTTCTCCTGTATGTCTGTGAGCTTCATCCATATCACGTGTGTAGCAGTCATTCTGATTTTATTTCTTGACTCTGTGGTAGTGTGGGACAATTTCTTGGTTCTATAGTCATCCATTACATGAAAAGATCATCATTTATCTGCTCTACTGTTGATGGACATGGGGTTGTTTCTAGTTTGGGGCTATATTGAGTAGTGTGCTATGAACGTTCTCAAGTGTGTTTTTTGGTGGAGATACACATTCGTTTTGCTTGGGTATTTACCTAGGAGTGGAATGACTGGATCATAGGGTGGACCCATGTTTAGCTCTAATGGCTGGAGAGGGCCAAATGGCTTTCCAGAGTCATTATATATGATGGGATTCTCTCTCTCTCCCCTCTGCCCTTCCTCTCTTTTCCCCCCCTTCTCTCTCACTCAATTGAAACTTCAAAAATAATAGGGGAATTCACATTTTTTGGGGGGGAGGTACTGGGGATTGAACTCAGTGGCACTAGACTGGCATATCCCCAGGCCCTATTTTGATTTTATTTAGAGACATGGTCTTGCTGAGTTGCTTAGTGCCTCACTTTTGCTGTCTTTGTGGTGCTAGGGATTGAACCCAGGGTTGTGCATGCAAGGCCAGCACTCTACCAACTGAGCTATATCCCCAGCCCCTGAGGCTGGCTTTGAACTCGCGATCCTCCTGCTTCAGCCTCCTGAGCCTCTGGGATTACAGGCATGTGCCACCACGCCCAGCAGCTCATTCCCATTTGTTGTGACAAATGATGTATTTGGTTTTCTCCTTTCCATCTTATTTATGTTTACTTTGTATTGATTACGGTTCATTTGCAAGTAACAGAACTCAGGTTTAATCATAGAGAAATTTATACAAGAAGTTCAGTGCCTACAAAATTGTCAGAGAAGCTGGGGGAGCAGGTTTGGGCTGAGCTTTTGGAAGTGACTGTCCAAGCCACCCCACGGAGCTGACCCAAAAGGGAGCCACTATTTCTAGCACAACCAGGAAGTGGAGGACTCAGCTGCCACCTACCCCAGCAACTGGCCCAGGGCCACACCATCCCTGCTGGACACAGGGGTCAGTGTAGCTGCCCTGGCCAGGGGCTCTAGGACTGCACGTCCCAGTCATGGTTTGACCGGTGAAGGACGCTTAACGTTGGCCTCTGAACCTTATTTAAGCCTTTGATTCTCTCTTGCCATATCCAAGTTAAATATGAAAAATATTCCACCCCCGAGGTCTTACTTTCTGCTTCACCTCCCCAAGAAGAGAAGTCCAGACACTTTGACTTCCCCTTTGATGCTGGGGTGCCGCTCCCCGACAACCCCTGAGGCTCGCAGATGTAGTCAGAGCTGTTAGTTTCAGTCTCAGGATCTGATCGTAGAGTCTGAAGAATCCCTCCTAATTACACCATATCCCTCATGCGCAGTATTCTCCATTACAATGGAGCTGTAAATGAGCTTTGTCGCTGTAACCTCTCCTCTTCGCTGTCTTCCGTTCTTGTTCTTCGGAGACTTCTGTTCCAATTTGATCTTCAACTTGCAAGAGCGTTTTCTGGTCTGTTTCCCTCAGTTCCTCTTCTCGCTCTGCTGCCTTCTCTCCAGTCTGCAAATTGGTTTCCTCCCTTCTCACTTCCAGGGATGCAAATGAGAAGCTGCCTGTGTTGTGGCAGGGAGCTTTCTGGAAGCTCCCAAGGCTTGGTCTTCCTCCTGGAGTGCCACCAGGCAGGGCAGGCGGCCGGAGGCTGGCAGTGTCTGAGTCTCAACTCCCTGGGCCGAGCCCTTTCAGGCCTGGGATCCACATCTCTCTGCTACTCTAGTATTTCTTAAATGACCGCTTTTCCTTTAGGAAAGCGACTGCCCAGAGTGCAGGGCCCTAGGATGGGTCCCCAGCCCTTTGTCTTTTCAGGGGGCCCTTCCCTTCTTCCTGGTGTTTCGCTCTTCACTCTGAGCCCGCTCTCCCCTGTGACCTTCCAGAATGCAGCCTTCCTTCTCAGAGCGTCTTTCCTTTTTCTCAGGGAGGGCCTCCATGGAATTTTGAATTCTGGAAATTTGGTCTCTGTGTTTGAGTTTTTGCAAGCCTTCTTTTTGTGTGTCCCAGGTGTCCCCTGCAGGGCACAGGCCCTGTGTCATACAGGCCTCCTCCCCTCACCCTGAAAGCAGAGGTGGCCCTGGTCCCCCTGGGCTGCTGCTTTTCTCTGTCTTCCCAGAGGAAGTCGGTGTCAGAGTGCTTCAGCCTGCAGGGGACAGAAGACAAAGCCCACCTGGCCAGACTGGGACCCTCAGGAGGGTCTCAGGAGGGCAATTTGTACTCCCAGGTTTAACAGGAAGCAGAAAAACAGCAGAAATGCCATCCAGACTCCAGAGAGGGTCTGGCCCCCAGTACCCATCAGATGTGGCCACGTTGCTTGGTGGTCAAAGGAGCAACGAAAAGTAATTTTGCTAACAGAACAGGACCCAATCGAGGAGTGTGTCCTCTGTGTGGGACGAATAGACCAGAGGGGCTTTCTGGCAAGGCAGTGCCCAGTCGTGACTAAATTTGGCTCATTTTCTTTCTGGCACATAGCTGGACTACATTTCCCAGCTTCCCCTGCAGCTGGTGGGTCCTCCTGACCATGTGACCTGATTTGTCCCATCAGGTGAGAGCAGAAAACCGGTGCCTTTTACCTGACTCTCCTGTGTCTGGTAATCTGGGGTACTGTGTGAGGATGGCAGAGCTCCATGATGGAAGGGAGGCACTGTCTGCAAGAGAAATAATATGTTGGACTCCCAAGAAAAAGAGATAAACTTGTATTAGGCTATAGAGATTTGGGCATGTTTGTTACAGCAGCTAGCCTATGCTAACACAGAAGTCCTTTCCAGGAATTGCCTGGTTGTCCTGTCCACAGCTCATTTATTGAATTGCACAGTTTCCCCTGAGTACTTTGCAGGTAGGAATGATATCCAGAAATTGTCAGCATTCTGCTAGCAAGGAAGAAGGCAGGAGTTGAGCTGGGGTGGGCGACCACCAGCAGCTGTTCTATTAGTGGGAAAGTTTATGTATTTATTGGCTAATTCCACCTGCTCCCTTGGTTGCTTTTGTGTTCTTGGTTATCGGTCGTGTTTTTCATCTTCTGTTTAATGACTTATAAGGTCTTTTAATGTGTTGGGGATTGTAAAGTACAGCTGCCGTTATTGTTGTCTACCCAGCACCTGAATCCCCTTCCTGTTTGAGGCATAGTGGAAAATGTTAGGAGGTGGCTTTCCCAGCCTCCCTTGCAGCAAGGGTGCAGGCCCTCAAATGAGGAATGCCAATGAGCAGAGCCAGCGGGGACTGGCAGCCCTTCTGGAAAGCATGGAAGCCACGATAGGCAATCTGTGGCAGTGCCCAGCACCCAGCATGGAGGCGCAGGTGGGGTCTTTTCTGGACCAGATGTAGCACAGTTGCTGTCGCTGTCTGGGAGATCTGCAGGGGTTCTGCAGCCCTTCCTGAAAGTCGGCCTGGTACTCCATATCAATCTCTTTTCTGCTTAACCCATTATGTTCCACCATCCGACATATAGGACACCTTTAAAAGCCTATAGGACACCTGTAAAATTTCTCAATTTAAGTTTTTAAAGGTATCCTACATACAGGACAGTAGGACGGGCGGGGGGCGGTTTAAATCCACTAAGGTCAGTTTCTGTTCTCTTGCTTGCAGTAAAAAGTCTACTGTTAACTTTTTGTGTCATCTGTTACAAATCAGTTTTTCTTTCAACCTCTCTTTCTATATATAGCAACTTTCCTACAGAGAAGTTTTAGATTCTCATGTGGCCAAATATATCAACTGTTCTGTTATATCTGACTTTCGGGTCATGTTCAGAAAGGCCTTCTATAATCCAGGATTATAAGAATGTTCTCCTGTATATTAAATTAAACATTTTAAAGTTATTACTTGATTTAAATATTTATACTTAAATATCCTATTTAAACACATACAATCATCCCTCTCTATCTGTGGGGGAGTGATGGAGGGTATCTGCAGGAGGAGGGGTACAGAGACCCAAATCCACAGCTTTTTAAGTCCGTTATATTAAATGTCACGGTATTTGCACAAAAATTAGCACATTCTCTTGTATAGTTAAAACACATTCTCTTGTATAGGCTTGGTGTGGTGGCACATCTGTAATCCCAGTGGCTCAGGAGGCTGAGGTGGGAGGATGGCGAGTTCAAAGCCAGCCTCAGCAAAAGTGAGGCCTTAAGCAACTCAGTGAGACCCTGTCTCTAAATAAAATATAAAATAGGGCTGGGGATGTGGCTCTATGATTGAGTGCCCCTGCATTCCATCCCTGGTACCCCCCCTCCCAACCAAATCAGCTCTAGGTTCCTAATAATATCTAGTATAATGTAAATAGTTGTTACACTGTTGTGAGAAAAAGTCTGTTTATGTTCAAGTCAGATGCACCTGGGATAACAGGTTGCACCACAGCGTCCAGCTTAATGTCAGCTCTTTACAGAAGATGCCTGCTGATCCCTGCTCTCCATCCAACCACCAATTACAGGAAATACAGGGGACAGAGGAGCACGTCCAACAACGTCAAGGGGATGCAGCCAGCAAAATCCAGACTGCAGGAAACTAGGGAGCAGGCCAGCTGTCTCCTTGACACATAATCTGCAACAACCAATAAAAAAACCGAGGGGACCTACACACAACAAAAGAGCTGGCAGTGACAGGTGTCAGAAGTAGATGGTAAGAAAATAAAAACTCCTTTTCCCTGGTAACCAGTAAAGAGGTGCCTGAAACTCCAAACCAGGAACAGTGTAAACCATTTCATTTAAAAATGAAAAAAAAAATTTAAAAAAGAGAGAACATCTATTAAAAAGGTCATAGTGGCAGTGTTTGGATTTTTAAACTGCGTACAGTCCGCCCTCTGTGTCCACGGGTTCTGCACCCACGCATTTTACCAACCACAGATCAAAAATGCTCAGAAAAGCTGGGCGTGGCCATGCGGCAGTCATCCCAGCTACTCAGGAAGCTGAGGCAGGAGGATGGCAAGTTTAAGGCCAGCTGGGCAACTTAGTGAAACCTTGTCTCAAAATAAAACATTAAAAGGGCCGAGATTGTAGCTCAGTGCAGAGCTCCCCTGGATTCCATCTCAGTACTGAACAAAGAAAAAAATGTTCAAAAATATATTGCCCTGCGTGGTGGCCCCTGAGCTGCATCCTGCTGTGTTGGAATGGCTCTTCAGGAGCAATGCTGTGCTCTTCCATTTGGAGGCACTTCATGCCCAGTCTTTCTTGATTGCATTTTAACTTAAAGAGGCACAAAAGAGGTCAAAACCGAAAGAGCCGTTCACTCCTGGTCCCACCACATTTTGGGGAAGTGTATGAACTGGGAAGTGAGAACCAGCTGGGTGCAGCTTCCTGCAGACATGTTCTGGGAATATGCTGTAAGAGCTGGCGCCCACTAACCCCCCTCACAGCCTGAAGGACAGAGGGTCGGTTGCTGGCCCCCGGCCACTAGGGAGGCGGGCACACCTCCTTCCCTCTCTGAAATTTTCCTTACCCCTTTTCTTGGAATAACGTAGACACCAGACTCAAATGGATTTTAAGTGACTGTTTCTTAGAAGGTACAGGAACTTCCCGCTAAGAGTCAGGAGGGTGGAGAGATCGGACATCATGCATCCCCGGTGACCCCACCAGCCTCTCACGGTGGGCAGAGGCAGGCTTGGGAGAGACTCCAGGGGGCTCCCTGGAGCACCCCGGCCTCTCCGCCTTCCCGGTTCTCCTTTCATGTCCTTTGCTGCCCTGTATCTTGCTTGTACCGTGCCCAGTCCTCGCTTGTCATGCATCCTGCAGGACCAGCTGTCAGGCCCTCTAGACCCTTCCAGCGGCTTGCCCGGCGCCCGCTAGATGGCGCTGTCCGCGCTCTGTTCCTCCCTCCTGGCTGGGGCGGGGCCGGAGCTGTGCCGCGCGGGGCGGAGCCGACCCAGGGCCCCGGCGCCCGGCCCAGGAGGGCGTGGGAGCCGAGATCAGACGCGTCTTGTGCGCCTCAGACTCCACTGCCTCCTGTTTGACCGAGTCTTTAAGGAAGCGGGTGCCCCCAGCCCCACATCCCCACGAGGAGGCTTGTAAACCAGGTCATCAGGACCGGGCTCGGGGCTCCTAGACGACCACCCACCTCTAGCCTATCAGGGACGCCAGAGGTGGGACTGGGATTTGCAGGGTTCTCTTCAGGGGGAGGGGGAGGTGTCTGCGGTGCCCCCACCCTTTTGATGTCGAGATTTTGTCTCTGTAGCTTGGGGGACGCGCTGGATGGTGACTGACACGCACCAGAGACAGTGGAATGGTGATTGATTAGTGGATCAGCCCGAGGTAGCGGAGGAGACGGCTGTGGTTCGGGACATACGTGCCTCGTCTGGCAGCTGCTGTCACCGTCCTCACCACATCCCCCTTCCTGGTATCCTGTCCCCTCTCTGGAGAATTGCCTGAGGGTGACAGAGCTGCAGTGTCTTGCTAATTTGGGGGGACAACCCATAGCCCATGGTACAGAAGGTTTTCTCCTCACCTCAAGAGGGGTGAATCTAGGGTATGTTGATGTCCCAGAGCTTCTGTGGGTCTAGCCAGGGCTGCACTTACCCTGAGACCACGTCCTTACTGTCTCTGTCCATTTTCTGTTGCTAATAATACAGTTCCCCAGACTTGGTAAGCCATAGAGAAAAGAGGTTTTTTTTTTTTTTTTTTTTGGCTCATGGTTCTGGTCCAAGGTCAAGGGGCCTCATCTGATGATGGCCTTTTTGCTTGCAAAGTTCTGAAGTGGACAGAGCATCACATAGCAAGACCCGGGGAGTGTTTGAGAGCTAAAAGCCAAACTGGCTTTTATAGCAGATTCACTCTTGAGATAACCCATTAACCCATGAGTCCATTAATCACACGAAGGGATTAATTCTCACCTCTTAAGGGTCCCACCTCTTAATAGCTCATAATGGGGATTAAATTTCAGCATGAGTTCTGGAAGGGGCAAGCCATATATCAATCGTAGTATTTCCTGAACCCTCTCCTTTCCCTGCTCTGCTCTGTGGCCCCTCCCTTGTCAGGACCACACCCCCTCTAGTAAGTCCTTATTGCTTCCTGACCACCTGAGGGGGGAAACAGAGCAGTCCCAGGAAGCTGACCCAAGGCTGGGATTCTGAGTTGCTGTCTGGCAGCTGGTGATGAGGAACCTATTGCTGGCAGTTCCTGGCATGAGATGGCAGAGCAGCTGCTTGGACCTCCCCCTCTGGAGACAGGGTTGAGGTGGACAGGGGTGCCGTGGCTCATGCAACATCCCTGTGTTTGAGTGCTGTTGGGGAAACCAGTTATAAAGACAGCAGGATGGGAAGGTCGTTGCTGAACACCACTGTTGCTTTGAAGGGAGAAAATGACAAGTTCAAGGTCACAGATCAGCAACTTAAAGCAACATCAGGATTCCTTGGCAGCTTTTAAGGAAGTCCTTCTTTTCTATAGCCAGGGGGCAGATGATTGAAGACTACGTGTAGGACTTGCCTGTACAAGACACAGCATTTCAGCAAAGATTGAATTCCCAGCCTTGGGAAGTGTACTGGATTAGTGGGTTTTCTGTTACCATAATGAAATACCTGAAGCATGTTAACTTTCTCTATTAGGAAAAGAGTTCCAGTGGGCTGGGGAGAGAGCTCAGTGGTAAAGTACTTGCTAGCATGCACGTGGTCCTGGGTTCAATCCCCATCACACATTAAACAACAACAACAACAACAAAAGAGTTCTGGAGGCTGAGAGTCCAAAGATCATGGCGTGGGCTCTGGTAGGCACCCCCTTGGCTGTGTCACCTCTTGGTGGAAGGCAGTGGTAGGATCATGCATGGGAGCAACTGATCACATCCCGCACGGAAGCCAGTGAGCTGGGTGGGCTCAGGCTATTAGAACCCTTCTTTAAAATTACCAAGGAGCAGCCTGGGTGAAAGAGTTCCTGCCTGGCATGAATGAGGCCCTGGGTTCGATTCCCAGCATTCCAAAAGATAAATAAAATAAATAAAAATAAAAATGAAACTCTTCTGAAGGCATGTCCCAGTGACTTAAGGACTTTCCATTAGACCCCCACCTCTAAACAGTCCCACCACCTCTCTCGTCACCACTCTGGGGACCATTCAGGTGCCCCAGTGGAATGGATGGTCTCTCGCCCTGACACATGAAACTAGGGATGGGGATTAAACCATAGTCAATTAATAGCATCTCCCCCCACCCCAGAATCAGGGTCTAGATGGGGAGGGGCTAGATGAGGGAGGGTGGGATCTTTGAGACCTGAGATAGAGGTATCTGGAAAGATGCTCTTGGGGACCTTGAACCCCCAGACTCTAGCCACTGGTTTGCAGGAGTGGTCCTCTCCCCTCTGTTGAGAGAGCACCTCCCCCATCTTGCTTAAAGACTGCAAAGCATCTAATAAGCAAGGTGCCTTTTAAGACAAGGCTTCCTCTCTTAGAATCTGTCCCTTTCTCCCCTCTTGGCTGCCAGACTCAAAGCCAGGACCCCCTCTCAGCAGGACCTGACCAGGGATGTGCTTTGTGCTAAGGGATGAGAGGAGCTGACTGTCAAAGGAGCTGCAGGGCGGGCCAGCAGGGGCTGGTGGGGACCCGGAGGCTATTCCCAGGCATGCAGCCTAAGGTTTCAGATCCAGAGAGGCTGATACAGGAGCTGCATGTGGAGAATTTATCAGGGTGGAAAGACTCAGATTTGACACCTGACAATGCCCCAGGGAGATGGTTCTGCTACATTGCTGGAGGGTTCTTGGAAGCTTGGAAAAAGTGCCAGTGTGCTGTCTATGGAGTGGACAGGTCAGCATGGCTGGGGGAAGGTACTCAGAGACTCAGAGAAGGAGGTTAGCCAGGGTGCATCTTTGCTTGCAGGTAGGCCTCCACTCCCAGGAACTGAGGCCTTTACGCATTAGGGCTGAACTCTGGGGGACCCTTCAGCATGGTTCAGGAGCCCAGGGTGGCTGTCTTGGGTGGGCAGGGCCTGGCAGAGGGAGGATGGGGAGGGTGGGATCCTTGAGACCCCATCCCGCTATAGAACTGAGCTCTCTTCTAGCCAGGGTATACAGGTGCCATGGTCCGAATATGGCTTGTTCCCTCAAGACTCACGTTGAAATTTAATCCCCATCATGAGCTGTTAGGAAGTGCGACCCTTAAGAGGTGAGCAGAGCTCTGTCCTCACAAGTGGATTAAACCCTTCATGTGGGTTAATGGGTTATCTCAAGGGTGGATCTGCTGGGGCTGGGGATGTAGCTCAGTGGCCGAGTGCGTGGCCAGCAGAGTGAGCTCTGGGTTTGATCCCTGGTCCAGAAAAATCAGAAACAAAACAGGAGCGGGCACCACGGCACACACCTGTAATCTCTGACTGGGAGGCTGAGGCCAGCCTCAGCAACTTAGTGAGAGTCTGTCTTAGAATTAAAAAAAAAAAAAAAAAAAAGAAGAAGCCTGGGATGCAGCTCAGGGGCAAAGCTCCTGGGTTCAATCCCCAAACTCCTCCTCCCCCTGAAAGTGGTTCTGCTTAAGCCAGTTGGTTAGGTGCCTCTTACACTCCGTCTCCCTGTCTCTCGCCATGTGATGCCCTTCGCTGCCTTGGGACTTACCAGAAGGCCATCCCCAGATGTGGCCCCTTTACCCCTGGACCATGACCCGAAGCCACAACAGATCTCTTTTCTCTGAGGCTGACTCAGCCTGCGGATCTGTGTTATCAGCAACAAAAAACAGACGGAGACAACAGGGCTCTGGAGTCGCAGAGGCCAGAGAGCAGAGTGGACAGGAGCCGGGGACTGCAGGCAGGGGTCATGACGTATACAGCTCCATGGCCGTGGCTGACAGGACGTGGCAGCTCCCAGGCCAAGATCACGGACAGTGGTCAGGAATGGATAAGCAGGAAGCCAAGGTCAGGTACCCCAACGGAATGGATGATCCCTCGCTGGGTTTCCAAACTGGAGCCTGACCTCAGCCTCAGCACCCACCAGCTGAACATGGGCTGGTCCCATGAGCAACCTCCGTCCTGCCTGACAGGGACCCAGTGAGTTTCCTGGGGCGCCACACAAAGGGCCACAGGTGGGGTGGCCTAAGCCAGAAGTCCAAAATTAAGGTGTCCCCAGGGTGGCTCCCGAGGACAGTGAGGAAGATCTGATCCAGGCTCCCGCGCAGCTGCTGGAAGTTGCCTGGAATCTGTGGTGACCCTTGACCCCTGGAGGCATGGCCTTGACCTCTGCCTTCATCTTCTCAGACGTTCACCCTGTGAGCTTGTCCAAATGTCCTCTTTGTATCAGGGCACAGTCGGGTTGGACTACAGCCCACCCTGATGACCTCATTGGAGCTCTATCATCTCCAAAGACCATAGTCCCAAAGAAGGTGACATTCACAGGTACGGGGGGGGGGAGGCTCTCAACATCTATCAGGGACACACAATTCAACCCATGCCGGCTGATAACGCCAAGGTCGCGGGTTCGATCCCCGTAAGGGCCACCAAATGCCGCAGTCTGGCTGGGCACAATCAGGAGCCACTTGTCAAAAGAAACTAACTTTATTTTTAGAACCACACACGCCAAACAAAACAGCCTCTCAGGAAAAACCCTCAGAGCCTCAACTGCCACCACCGGCTTTCCACAAGCCTCTCTCTCCCACACAAGCTTCTTTTCACCTCCCACAATCCTCCTGCTCTTGAGGCCGATTGGCTGGGTCATGTGGGCGGAGCCAAAAAAGTCCCCCAATGAGCAGCTCCTGGTCTGAAAGGGCAGGGAAACAGTCCAATGAGCATCACCGCAGAGGAGCCAATCAGCTAGATGTTGCTGGGGCCGAGGAGCCAATCAGCTAGATGTTGCTGGGGCCGCTGTGAGCCAATCATCAGCCGGCAGCTGGAAGTTTGCTGGCAGCTGGAAGTTTGCTGGGGCCCCTTCGGCTGTGGCTCTCAACAAACCCAGAACAGGGAGCGTTGGCTACTGGCTCTCGTCATCCACAGCAGGAAAAGGTGTGTGTGGGATCAGGTCCCCCGGAAAGTGGGCAGGTGGATTCAGGAGGGATTTATCAGGGTTACACCTGGGAAAGATAAAGGGGAGAAGGATCGGGACGGGTGGGCGAAGATTCCAGGCCTGAAGCCGATCTGCCCTCCGCAAAAGGAGAGTGGGTAGGAAGGAGGGTGGGTAGGAAACGCCTCCCCGGGGCACGGCTTTGGGAGTCTTGGGCAGCCTGGCGGGTGGGGACAGGGGGCTCTAGAGCAAAGATGGTCCATCAGAGGAGTCCCTCACTGGGAAGGAAATGTGGGCCCCTCCATCCCTGCTGTGTGGGGCTACTGGGAGCTGCTCAGGAGGTCCGGCCTTGGCTCAACACTGGCCTGCCCCGGAGGCTGTCCACCCACTGCCCCTTGGCAGGCGCTCTCTCAAAGGGGGAGCTGAGTGGCAGGTCTCCAAAGCTGCCACATGGCTTCACCCAGATCTTTTGAGGCCCTTGGTTACAGAGGCCACATTGACACTGATACCCAGGCCCCGGGGCCATTCCTTACAGTGGAATGAGGATGTATGGGGACCGGGTCATCAACGGAGTCCTGGCCTAGATCTGTCCTACAATAGGACTGTTGTGTCCAGGGTCTTGCTGGCTGTCCTTCTACCAGTTCCTGAGGACACAGGCGGAACCAGGTGCTTGGCACTCAGTAGGACTTTGTGTCAGTTCCTCGACATGCGCGCAGTCAGAGCCGTCGTGTGAGGGAAGGCCAGTGGAAGACCCTGAGACTGTCACCTTGCCTCCATCCTCCTCCCCGCTGTCCTGACTCTGCTAAGAGGGTCAGTCAAACTCAGTGTTGATAAAGACAAGGAAACTGTGGCATTTGCTGGTGAATGGATGGAACTGGAGACTATCGTGCTAACTGAAGTAAGCCAACCCCAAACCCAAAGGCTGAGTGTTCTCTCTGATGTGTGGGTGCTGACGCCCAACAAGGCGGGGAGCAGAAGTCCACTGGATGAGACGAAGGGCATGAAGGAAGGGAGAGGGGACGGGAGTGGGAAAGACAGTAGAAGGAGTCGGACATCACTTTCCTGGGCTCATAGATGAGTCCACCACCAGGGACACTCCACATCATGTCCACCACAGAACGGGGGGAGTCCTACTCTGCGTGTGTATAGTGTGTCTAAATACAGCCTGCTGTCGTGTCATCTAAAAAGAAAACCAGTGTTGAATTTCGGGAGCAGTGACAGTCTAGTGTCACCTGCAGAGACTTGGGGATGCCGGGGTCAAGGGCTTTATCCTCACTCTACTGACCTCACTGGTCTGACTCCTGCGGAAGCCATGTGGGTCATGGCAGATGACAGGGGACACCCCAAACTCAACCAAGGAGCCCCAGGTGTGGCTTCTGGGAAGGGCAGGGCGTCCGGGCCAGAGCTGGTTAGCCTCTCTGCTGGCCCTTGGCCTGGCCACATGCAATCCCTGGCCATCCCCCAGGGCTGGGCTGATTTTGTTGCTTTCTATCGTAGAATGATCCAAAGTACAATCCAGCCCATCTGGTCAGTCCGGTCCCTCGCACTGGCCAGCTCTGGCCGCAGCCTCGCGGTACAGACCCCTGGAGCAGGAAGGAGCAGGCACATGGGAGCTTTGGGAGACCCTGTGGCCCCAGAGGTGGGAGGTAAGGGAAAGGCTCAGCAGCTGCCCACTGGGGTTTTCTTGAAGGGTCCAGTGGCCTGGCACATCCGACCCTCCCCTCCAACACAAGGGTGGGTCGCACCCCTCGTCCCTTCTCCCACAAAGAGAGAGGGGTGTGACCCACCACTTCTGAGGGGCGGGTGTCTTTGGGGGAGCAGCAGCACTCTCCGCACCTGGGACCCGCTTTGGCCCACTCACTGGGCAGGACAGAAGGTGGCTCATGTGGAGCCGCAGTCATGTAAGTGACTGCTTGGGACACGTGACCGGCCAGGCCCGATGGTGCTGGAGGTTCCTGTAGCTGAAAGGTCACCATGTGGCTCTTTGGCAAGCGCCAACAGGAAAGCCACCAGGCAGAGTCCGAGGGTGCTGGAGCAAGGCCATGCCATCTGCAGCAGAGGACTCCTGACCGGCCCAGGGGACACCGAGTGGCCAAGTGGCCACAACTTCACATCATGAACCGATAAGCTACCCACCAAATCACAGGACCGGGCTCTCGTCACAAGACGGAACCAGCACATCAGGGATGGCCCCAGAGGTCAAGGGCGTGAGCCAGAGGCCTGAACAGATAAGGGCCACTGTCACGGGGAGGCCTCTCCTCAGCTTCCCCCACTGTGGGGTTTCCCTGTGACCAGCTGACAGCGTTGGTACCTCCTGTCACCTTGGTAAGCTGCGGGGAGCTGAAATCGATTTGCTGGGGCATGGTGGGGGGTCCTAAAAGCCAGTGGGCGGAGCTTTGGGTGGGACACCTGCCATCTGCTCTGTGAGAAGAGAGAACTGACCTGAGTCAGGATACACAGTGCTCGCGGCAGTGCTCAGTCCGTCGGTCGGTCCAGAAAGGGCACGATTGGGGGCTTGGGAACAAGGAGGTCTGGGAAGGGCACTGGCCCATCGGGAGGACCCAAGCCTGACATCTCTGCATCTCGTTTCAACACCAGAGAGCGTCCAGGACAGAAGAGACATCAAACAACCCGGTGGACGAGATGACCTGGGCAGCGGGTTCACGGGTGGAACAAGGGTGGCACTCACTGGGCAGAGAGGGCGGCTTCTCATGGGCCCAGGAGCTGCTTCTGCCCACTGAGGCCGACATAGTTACTGCCACCTCCGAAAGCCCGACCTGTGTGCAGCCGGGACCCTCCCTGACCTTCCCTGGTGATCCCCAGCCCCGAGTTGACCGCCAGCCCTCGCTAGTGAGTGGATCACCCACAGCCCTTCCTTCCAGGACGGCGACCCACCAGACCCGCGGACATCTGAGAGGACATCACCTCTGGCCCGGGGATCCTGGGGCGGGAGGAGTGGCTGTGGACACAGGTCCGTGGAATCCCCGATCCGACTGCAGACTTGCACTGTGGGGACAGGCCCCTCCACCTGCCGCTGTCCCTGGGGAGACACTGCTCTTGAAGCCAAGCAGTTGCATGGTGCCCTCCCCTCGGCACAGCAGAAGGGACAGAGAGATTAGTCAGCTTTCTCGCTGCTGTGGCTAAAAGACCAACCACAACCAGTGAAGGAGCGCTCACGGTTTAGGGCTCACGGTTTCAGAGGTCTCAGTGCATAGATGGCTGACTCCATTCCTCAGGGCTCAAGGTGAGGCAGGGCATGGTGGAGGGAGAGTGTGGCAGAGGGATGAGCCCCCAGGATGGTCAGGAAGCAGGGAGACTCCGCTGGCCAGATGCAAATATATACCCCCAAGCCACGCCCCATGCCCACCCCTCCAGCCGCACCCACCACCTCAGGCAACCCAGTTAATCCCACCAGGGCATGGATTCAGGGTTGTGTCCAGACTCTGACTGCCCAGTCACTCCTCCTCTGAACCCTCCTGCCTCGACTCACAGGTGAGCTTTGGGGGACACCTCACATCCAAACCATGACAGGTGCAGCTCCTCGCAGTTTCTGAGGACCATGTGGGGAAGCCTGCCTCCTATCCCCACATCTTTAGTCTTTGGGGTGCCTCCCAAGTGGACCTGGCTTCCATTGGAACACAGGAAGAGTCCCACTGGACGTAAAGCTATGGTTGGCCACTCAGGCCATTTTTAGATGTACAGCTCAGTGGCTGAAATCATGCACACTGTTGTGCAGCCGTCACCACTGACCCTCTCCAGAACTCTTCCACCTTCCCACACTGAGACTCTGTCCCCCTAGAACACTGTTACCAGTCACCTTCCCCCAACCTGACAACCACTGTTCTACTTTCTGCTTCTCTGGATCTGACTGCTCTCGGAACCCTGATAAGTAGAATCGTAGGATATTGGTCCTTCTGTGACTGGCTTACTCCATATCTTCAAGGTTCACCTCGGTTGGAGCAGGTGTCAGAATTTCCTTTTTTTCAGGGCCTAATAATATTCTGCCACCTGCACATACCACATCCAGTCCTGGGCTGAATACTACAACTTCATTTATTTTAAAATTCTTTTCTGAGACACATTTATTTTTCCTTTTCAATTCTTGTAGTTACTGACAATGCAGAAAACACACCGGTGACTATACTCATGCTGTTATTTTTGTAGGGCCCGTTTCTAAAAGTGAGATGGCTGGGTCACAGGATATAAGCATTTCAATGTTTAAGACATTCCAGATTCTTCTTCTGAAAGGTTATACTGACTCCTGTTTGCAGTGAAGGGGTTTGAGTGTGGGTGCGTTTCTCTCCACACCAAGTTTCCACCTTCTAAAATTTTGCTGAGCTGGGGGTAAAATATGATAATGGCACTGTTTTAATTTGCATTTTCTCTGGCACTATTGAGGCAGAGCCCATGTCTGTGTGTCTTGGTCATGTATATTTTTTATTTTTGTGGAGTTCTTATTTTGATCTTTTGTCCATTTCCCAGGCTTGTCTTGTCTTTTTCTTTCTAGGATGTTCCTACATTTCCCCACCTTTTTTGATTGGTGCATTCTAGTCGCACATAATGAGGGCTCTGTGGCTGCACGTTGGAACACGCCCAGCACGCAGCAGTGCAGCTTGGCCGACCCCCCCCCTCCCACCTGGGTCCCTCTCCTCTGCAGACGCATCTCTCTGATGTTCATGAGATCCTTTCTTTTCCTTTCTCCTCTCAGCTTCCGCATGTGAGAGAAAACATGCCACCCTTGACCTTCAAGTTTGACTTATTTTGTTTAATGTAATGGTCTTCAGTTCCATCCATTTTCTCCGATGTTGATATTGATGGACTTTTATTTTATTCATTTATTTCTATTCTGTGCTGAGAATCGACCCAGGGCCTCACACAGGCTGGGCCAGTGCTCTGCTCCTGAGCCCCAGCCCCAGCATTTCTTGTCATTTGTATCCTTGATGGCTGTCATTCTGACACGAGATGAAATCTCAGGTGGTTCTGATTTGCTAATGAGGTTGAACCTTCTTTTTTGGATATTTGTTGGCCATTTGTACTTCTTCCTTTGGGAGGCGTCTCTCGTGCATTTGCTCTCCGCTCGTCTTTGAGCTCTTTATGTGTTCTAGGTATTAATCCCCTGCAGAAGAGTAGCTAGCAGGGATTCTCTCCCCTTCTGTGGCTTCTCTTCACATTCCTAATGGTTTCCTTCGCTGTGCAGAAGCTCTTTGATTCAACGCCCTCCGTTTATTGACTCTTGGCGTTATTTCTGTGCGCTTCCCGCCCTCCCATCACGGTCCCTGACTCTATCCAGGGTCTTTTCCTAATCTGCCATTTGCTTCCTCACCTTGTGCATCTTCTGTTGAGCAGAGACATCGCACCTAACGCAGCAGTCGCAGTGATCCATCTTTCACTTATGACGTGCCTTTCACATCTCATTTAAGACGCTCTTTCCCACACCTATCACCAATGGTTGGGTCTCTTATATTTCCTGCTTATACACGTTTCAAAGTTTTGCTTTACATTTGGGGATGTCTGTGTATTTTTATTCTGGTGTGTTATCTTAGGTTTGGTTTTCCCAGGGACAGGTCCTGAGACAAGGATTTGGGGGCAGGAGTAGGGGAGGGAAGGAGGTCCAAGGGCGTGTTGGTGAGCAAGCGCCACCACGTGCAACTGGGACTCAGCCCGCCCAGGACCCTGGAGAGATGGTACAGAACACGCCCCACCCTGTGTCAATTGAGGGCCAGGAAGTGACGACTCTCCCTCCTGGACATCCTCCTGGGGCAGGGACCCTGGCTCTTCCAGCTGTTGTTTCTGCAGGGCAAGTGCAGCCCTTGGGGCTCAGGGGTCACAGGTATGCTCAGAGGACACCTTTGTGTGCTGGGTTGGGGTGTGAAGAGGGAGGGGTCAGGCACCCTGGTGTCCACTGCACTGTGGGACCTACACTTACCGTGTTCCAGACGGACAACCAGTTGCCCCAGCACCATTTGTTTTATCCATCCATTTTTGAGTTTCTTAAATAAAATTCCTGGGTCCATATTCTGGGCGTATTACCTGCCCCTGTAATGTTCTCACATTGTTCTAATTATTACAGCCGCACAAGTCTTGGTTTCTGGTAGAGAAAATCTCTGCCCTTACTTGCTCTTCTTTGAAATTGCCCTGGCTGTTCTTAGCACTTTGTTTTTGCATTTTAGGATCTTATTGTTCCCCGAAAGGCTCCATTCGTACTATGAATTGAATTGCATTAACTTTATAGATTAATTTAGGAAGGGTCGTTACGTGTTTATGATGTTGAGCTTTTCTATTCATGAACATGCTATATATCTTTATTTTATTCATGTGTTTTGTGCTCTGCGGTAGTGTTTTGTAACTTCCTCCATAAAGGTCTTGTACATCTTATTTTCTCTTTTAATTTCAGTCCCTAATGTTTTTTTTTTTTTTTTATTGCACATGGAAGCAGTTCCTTCACAATGTTATTCTTTCTCGTTGGTTATTGTTGGGCACAGGAATATTATTGGTCATTTACAATACACATGGATCTCCAGCAACCCAGTTGGAACTTTATTACTTTTCAAAGTTCATAGACACTCTTGATTTTTCTAGGTAGACAATCATATCATCAGCAAAGAATCACAATGTGTTGGCTCTTTCTTTTCTATAACTGTGCTGTTTATTTCTTTTTCTTGTCTTACTGAATAGGCTATGACCTCTAGCACAATGTCAAACAGAGGAGTGGCTGCTGGCTTCCTTACTTTCCCTGAATTAAAATGCTAATGCTTTTTAATGTTTTAGCACTAGGCACGCATGCTATCAGTTTTTGATAGTTATCTTTGATGAAGCAAGAGAATTCCTTTCTATTTTTAGTTTGTGACATGGATAAGTATGGAATTTTATTACATGTTTTTCTGCATCCACAGATGTTAGAGACTGTAAACAAGTCAAAAATAACACCTGGCATTTACATTAATGTTAGAGACTGTAAACAAGTCAAAAATAACACCTGGCATTTAGTCAGGGGAATGTTAGAGTTCGTAAACAAGTCTGGATGGTGCCTGGCAAAATGCCAGAGGGAGTGGTTTGAGAAGTAACAAAAGCGAGCTATTAAGTGTGGAGATTCTTTATTGGTTGACTGATGTATCTAGTTTATGCTAATTAGATAAGCTGTGTGGAATGTATAAATACCGCTCCTGTCCTGCAATAAAAGGCTCCTACTCCTGCTGTATCAACGTACACAAGTTATTCGTCACCCCCCGGTTATTTTGCTGCAGCCGGACTGCGGCAGATGGTGGCCCATATGGGGAGCCCCGGGACACTCGGGGGTAAGTGACGAAAAAAAAAAAAAGCTGCCTGTCCATAGATAGGACGGGAGCAAATCTGCTTGTCCCTAGGCAGATAAGGCGAGAGGAAAAATGACCATTTCGAGAAAATGGAGAAGATTGATACAGTATGTTTGTGTCTTGTTTTGTCTTAAAATGTTGTATTGTCTTTATGATGAAAATATGGAAGGGGTGAGAAGTAAATTACTAAGGGAAGAAGGCACCCCAGTGGAACCAAGAATAGTTAGGGCGTGTGTTGATAGAAGCCCAGGAACTCTAGTCAGAAAGAAACAGAAAGTTCAGAAGAAGAAAGATTATCAGAGGAGGAAGGATTATCAGGAAAAAAGTTGCAGCAAAAGGCTATTACTAAATACTTTTCGTTACCGGAGGGTGCGTGAAGCGGAGAGGCGGCTGCCAAGTGTGCAAGCCGGTCATAGCGCAGCAAGGATTTTCCAAGAGGCGGCGGCGACTGGCCCTTCCCCGCCTCCTGGCTGGGGAGCTGGCTCTTCCACTGCCAGGAGCCCAAATCTAGACCTGACCTGGAGGCACAGTCTCCCAGGCTCTTGCTCCCTGTGCCCAGTAGCAGTTTGAGTCCGGGACACTCCCCAGGGCCATCTGGGGCTGCCCAGGCTCTACAGCCAGCAGAAGATGCTACTGGTGTCCCTGATGTTTGGTCATTTTCAATGCCAATAACTAAACTACAATGATTCTCCCACACCTGGAAGCTGATGAGTAATGAGCACTATTAATGCTTATTTCAAATGCAAAAAAACCTTGAGATAATGTACTAAATTGTTCAGAAGGTTGTTTTGTTAGTAGAATGCTACAGGATTTTCTTTAGCCATCCGGAGTTCCTGCCTTCGTCACAGTGCCGGTAAAGACCAAGGTGGAAGAATTTTCAGTGTTGCTGAAAACCGGACGAGACTTCAGCTGAGAAATGGACGAGACTTCGGATCAAGCTAGTTGCCTGCAGAACTTACCTGGACTGTGATTTAAGCTAGCTGCCTGCAAAACTTACCTGAACTGTGATTTAAGCTAGCTGTCTGCAGAACTTACCTGGACTATGATTTAAGCTAGCTGCCTGCAGGACTTACCTGGACTGTGATTTAAGCTAGCTGCCTGCAGAACTTACCTGGACTGTGATTTACCTGGACTGTGAGTTAATCTATTGAGACACTACTTTATCTGAACTGAGATCTATTGAGACACTGCTTTACCTGGACTGAGACAACAAACTGTAATCTATAACAAATTGTAACTCGGTATCTTTGCTAACGGTGTCATTGCTGGTATAATTTTTCCAAGGGCTTCTTACATGGAGCCATCAAATGGCTTGGTATTGTGACATTTTGTATCCTTCCTTTCTGTTTGTAACAGGTTATTTATGGTGTTTTTGTAAAAACCACTATGGTCGTTATTTAAATTAAACAAAAGGGGGAAATGTTAGAGACTGTAAACAAGTCAAAAATAACACCTGGCATTTAGTCAGGGGAATGTTAGAGTTCCTAAACAAGTCTGGATGGTGCCTGGCAAAATGCCAGAGGGAGTGGTTTGAGAAGTAACAAAAGCGAGCTATTAAGTGTGGAGATTCTTTATTGGTTGACTGATGTATCTAGTTTATGCTAATTAGATAAGCTGTGTGGAATGTATAAATACCGCTCCTGTCCTGCAATAAAAGGCTCCTACTCCTGCTGTATCAACGTACACAAGTTGTTCGTCACCCCCCTGATTATTCTGCTGCAGCCGGACTGCGGCACACAGAGGTGGAGACATTTCTCTTCTTGATTCTATCTAAATATTTTTTAACTGACTGTTTCATAACTGGGGTGATGTCAACCTGGCCATGGTGTGTATATTCTTAAAATGCACACAGAATTTGTTTGGCTTATCTCTTAGGATTTCTACATCCATGTTTAAAAGTGGGATTGTTTAATGATCTTGTTTTCTTGTGAAGTCCTTGCTCAACTGAGATATGAGCAATGCTATCTTCCTAAAAGAAGCAAAATCTGCCTTTTTAAACATTATTTTAAGACTTCATATGCAGTTTTACCTGAGGTTTAATATTTAATATTAAAGCTGCTCATGGTCTTCTCCAACGATTTTAAACATCCCTGCTGCGTCAACAGTTACATTGTCCCTGTTCCTAATGTTTAAGCCTTCATCCTTTGCGTTGATTGAACTTTCTAGAAGTTTATTTTATTGGTCTTTTCAAGGACTCAGCTTTGGTGGCGTTAGCTGTTGGGGGCGGTAGGGAATGTGCTACGTAGTCCTTCTTTCTTGTGGAATTTAGAAGCGGGTGGGAGGCCTAGCCATCCTCTTTGATGCTGGTGAGGTCGATGCAGGGGCGTGGAACACGCGGGGCAGAGGCCCTGCTGGGGATGAGACCCAGGAGGGACGGACTCCAGAACCTGGTCCACTGGGTCACGCAGGGCGGCCACCTACTGCATCTCTCAGAGACGGGTTTTCATACCTCCTCTGCTCTGCGGTCAGAATCTCGGGGTGAGGAAAGGGAGAGAGAAGGCCAGGGTGGGGCTGGGGGCGGGTCCCTGCTTGCCCAGCTTCTCTGTCCAATCAGAGAGCCCAGGTCCCCTGCGGTGGGCGGTGCAGGAGAAGGGGAGGAGGCGGGCGTTCCTCCCCAGTGGGAGGGACCCTCAGGAGCAAATGGACACTGATGACCTCCAACACCTAATGTTCCTATTTTATTAGTCTTTGTGTGTTTGGGGATTTCTTTTAATTTTATTCCTTCTGCGTCCTTTGACTTTTTCTTTAACCCTTTCCCTGGCTTCCTGAGTTGGTCGCTTTAGTCATTGTTTCCAGCTGCCGCCTTCTTCTTCCTCTTCCTCTTCCTCTTCCTCTTCTTCTTTCTGTTTTGGTGCTGGGGATGGAACCCAGGGCCCTGTGCATGCGAGGCAAGGCCTCTACCAGCCGAGCTACCTCCCCAGCCCTCAGCCTTCAATTTCAGACACGCAGTTCTCAGTCTCTTGTCATTTGTTTGCAGGCTCCTGTTTTAGTCGGCCTTTTCCCTGCTGTGAGGGAAGGGCCCACCAGCACAATTACGGAGGA
The DNA here is from genome assembly GCF_047511675.1 of Marmota flaviventris. Taxonomy (NCBI): domain Eukaryota; kingdom Metazoa; phylum Chordata; class Mammalia; order Rodentia; family Sciuridae; genus Marmota; species Marmota flaviventris. The sequence continues at coordinate 8,063,469 of NC_092506.1, read as the reverse complement.
GGAAGAGTTTACTGGAGGGCTCACGGTTTCAGAGGGCTTAGTCCATAGAGGCCGGCTCCATTCCTGGGGCTCAGCTGAGGGGATCACCAGGGTGGGAGAGGGTGGCAGAGGGAAGCAGCTCCAGGAACCAGAGAGAGACACCCCACTCCCGGGTGCAAATATATATCCAAAGCCACGCCCAATCCCCTCCAGCCACACCCCCCACCCCAGTTACCACTCAGTTAGTCCCTATCTGGGGATCAGATCGCTGATGGGTCCCAGTCATTTCTCCTCTGAACCTTCTTGCACTGTCTCACACGAGGGCTTTTGGGGGACACCTCACATCCTAACCATAACGGTTCCTTTATGATCTATAGTTATCTATAGGTTATAATGAGTGAGGTCAATTTTTTTTTTTTTAAATTGTGGATCTATAGTTTATCTGTGTTGTGCCGAGTGATTGTGGCCCATCAAATACAGATTCTTTTGACCTTTTTAGGAGTTCCTCTGTGACCTCGCAGATGGTCAGTTTATACATATTCAGTGTGTGCTGGAAAATGCCGAGTGCTGTCTATTTGTTGGATATGCGGTTCTACATAAAGTAAATTAATCTTTGTGAATTATGCCGTTCAGGTAGATCAAAGTCCTCCTCATGGTTTTTCTATTTCTCCTTGCATATGAGTCAGGTTTTTTTTTTTTGTTGTTGTTATTTTTTTTTTAGTTGTAAATGGACACAATAATTATATTTTTATTTGTTTATTTTTACGGGGTGTTGGGGATGGAACCCAGGTCCTCACACGTGCAAGGCAAGCACTCTACTACTGAGCTACAGCCCCAGCCCTATGAGTCAGTTTTTGCTTTGTGTACATTGAAGTTATTGACAACTTCGGGACTTTGAGGATGGTTCACATTATCATTATGTTGTATATTTATTTATGCCTCAAAATGCATCCTGCCATAAATTCTCATTTCAGTATGTTGCCAGGTCAGCTCTCTCTTGGTCACCATTTTGCAGCAGGGCTTCTGGTTGCCAGGCAGGACTAGTTTTCCCAAAATTGTATTTGTGGTGAAATGCACTTGGCTAAAGTCTACATTAAACATTTTTTTTTTTTTGGCAGCAGAGTGTGGTCCCACAACTAGATGTTAATCCATGAGATGTGACAAAAAGGCTGCTGGAAGCAAGTCAACCCAGGTTGGACAGTGCCGCAGTCTGGCTGGGCACAATCAGGAGCCACTTGTCAAAAGAAACTAACTTTATTTTTAGAACCACACACGCCAAACAAAACAGCCTCTCAGGAAAAGCCCTCAGAGCCCAACTGCCACCACCGGCTTTCCACAAGCCTCTCTCTCCCACACAAGCTTCTCTCCACCTCCCACAATCCTCCTGCTCTTGAGGCCAATGGCTGGGTCATGTGGGCGGAGCCAAAAAAGTCCCCCAATGAGCAGCTCCGTGGTCTGAAAGGGCAGGGAAACAGCCCAATGAGCATCACCACAGAGGAGCCAATCAGCTAGATGTTGCTGGGGCCGAGGAGCCAATCAGCTAGATGTTGCTGGGGCCGCTGTGAGCCAATCATCAGCCGGCAGCTGGAAGTTTGCTGGCAGCTGGAAGTTTGCTGGGGACCCTTCGGCTGTGGCTCTCAACAGGACAGCACCGCTTCATTTTGTCTCCTTTAATTCTTTCTGATAACTGGAATGTTGGTTGGATAGCTGGAAATTCAGCAGCCACCTTGGTACAAGAGGTTGCTTTGAGGATACTATGAGGTACTGGAATAGCACGACAGAAGAATCCTGTGCTGAATCCAGGTTCATAATGGAACTGTCTTACCTATTCTGGATGGCCTTCATGCACACCTTTTTATGTAGGAGAGAAATGCTAAATCCAATTTATTTTTATACCGTGCTGAGGATTGAGCCCATACCTGCTGAGGATTGAGCCCAGTGCCTCATGATGTGAGGCAAGCGCTCTACCACTGAGCTACGACCCCAGCCCCAAGATGCTTTTTTTTTTTTTTTACTTTCATATGTATTCAAACTAATTCCAACAAACATCAGGTATATCCTTATTTTTGAGACTTTTTGCCTTAGGGGTATCTGTTCACATATCTTGGATACAAATCCTTTGCTCAGGATTGGAAAAATATGCAAATTTATGAATATTCTACAAATATTTTATGAGTATCTAGCACTGTGCCAGGACACAGTAGGCAGTCTTTAAATATCGGTTGAATGATGAATGAACAAATAGGCTACAAATATTTTCTCCCATCTATTGTTTTGCGTTGTAACTGTAATTGTAACATCTTTGCTGTACTGAAGTTAAAAAAGCCTTTTAGGTGGTTAAATATGTCGGCCTTTGCCTGTTTGGCCTCTGGGTCTGGTTATGCTAGGAGCCCTGCTTGCCCCAGACTTCTAAGTTCATCTTCCTGTGTTTTATGCTACAGTTACCTACGTGCATAAGTCTCACATAGAGGCTGACTTGATGAGGACGTTTTGTGTATGATGTGAGGTAGGCACCGAACTTTGTTTCCTTCCAAATGGGTAGCAGGTTACACCACAAGCCACGAATTGAGAGGACACCCTAAGTGAAACCGGCAGGGCCTCCCGTGTTGGTTGGGGGCAGTGAGGACCACCTCTGCGCAGACACTGCCCGCTCAGCGCCCCCTGCAGGGCACTGTTCACCTGGGCAGTAAGGGCTGCTCTGCGATGGGGACCATTCACAGGCCTCACAGAATCCCCACCTTCTGCGTCCACACCAAGAGAGCTACTCGCTACCATGGTGCAGTGAGAAACGTGGGTTGGTCTTTGTCCCTGGTTCCTGGCACGGAGCTCCTGCATCCCAGGGGCGGGAGTCTTTTTTCTAACCTGGTGACGCTTGGCAGATCCCCAGATGGCTTTCAGGGTGGAGCCTGGTTGTCAGAAGACCAACCTTGATGAAGCTGGAACATTCAGTCTCACCCGCATCTGCTGGAGAGTGGGGAGGGCTTGGGTGTGTGGATCCCTGGGTGGTGGGACTGGGGGATTCTGGGGTAGTGAGCTCGCGGGAGTGCAGGGAGGGTGGTGTGCCCTGTCCCCCACACCTCGCCCTATACATCCCTTCCATCTGGCTGCCTCTCAGTTGTCCCCTTTATTATAAACCAGGACAGGTCAGACATCCCTAATCTGAGAATCCCAATGATATGCTCCAAAATTCTAAATTTTTAAAATACCTTTATTTTATTTATTTATTTTTATGTGGTGCTGAGGATCGCCTAGTAGCATGTACTAGGCGAGTGCTCTACCACCGAGTCACAACCCCAGCCCAGAGAATTCTAAATTTTTGAGCACTGATATGACGTGGAAAATTCCACATGTGACCTCAGGTGGTGGGCTGCAGTCACAATACAGGCACTAAAAATACCGTACAAAGTCGTCATCAGGCTTTGGGTGTGAAGTGTACATAAAACATCCAGAACGTCCCTTCCCGGGATAACTCGTTAGGTACCGCCGTGCCTCACTTAACCACAGGGATGTGTTCCGAGAAGTCGGGTGGTTTTGTCATTGCATGAACATCACAGAATAGGCTTGCACAAACTGAGAGGGCCACCAGGTCTCTCTAAGTGACACCGTGTTACAGATCCATCACTGAGGGCTACATCATTATGCAGCACATGATTGCATGTGCAAATGTTAAAAAATAATGAGGTTCTGAAACACTCCGGTCCCCAGCATTTTGTATGACGGATACCCAACCTGTCATAGCACGCAGAGCACTATCCTGGGTTCTGTGAGTCTTCTAGCAAGTTCCGGGGCCCAAAGACGGCTTCATAGAGCCAGTCGGTCAGGAGGATGCAGGGCCCGGGGCTCTGAAGTGGGGGCAATCCTGTGGGACTGGTCCCTTAGCTCATGGGACCGATACCAGCTTGGAGTTGCACTGGGTGGCTGGACACCTACCTAGCTGGTGCCGCTCGGCCATCGGGTGCAGTCGGCCTGTGAGTGGGTGGAGATCTGTTTCTGTCCTTCTCTCCTTCCTGGCAAAGTGGACACCCGCTGTGCCCCTCTGGTCTGCCCTGTGGGAGAATGTCCTTCCCCTCTGCCCCTGGGCCTCGGTGAGAGGTCGTCCAGCTCTGTCAGCCTAAGGGTGGGCCCAGAAACTTTCTTCTTCCGTTGGCCTCTGGGTAAAATGGTGCCACAGGTTTCCATTTGCCTGCCGCAGGGGTGAGGATGGGCCCTGGTCCTGCTGAGCAGGATCAGGATCTGCTTGTCAACGTGGCCTGGGGCACATGACAGGTGCGCCCACAGTGAACGGAGGGTGACACCAGACCCCTCCCTTTGCCTCCGAAGGGAGCCGGCGAACAGAGAGGGAGAAGTTCCCCGTCCTCAGGACTCAGGGTGTGCCAGCAACTTACCGGGTCCCTGCAACTCGGCTTCATTATGACACTTTCATCTGAGCAGGGACTTTAATATCGAGCATCACGTTGGCCCCATATGGTGAAAGGTGGGGCAGCTTCCAGGGACTGGCCAGGCTGGTGCCACGCCCCTCTCACCTGCTGTCCTGGGGGATGTGTGCCTGTGCTTCACGTCCCTACACCTTGTGCTCCCTGGCGGCAACTGCCAGGAAGGACATCTGCCATGGGTGACTTTGTCCTTTCAAAAGGACACATTGAAGTCTTCAGTCCCAGTACCTGTGCATGTGACCTTATTTGGAAATAGTGATTTTTTGTTATTCATAGGGGATTGGCTCCAGCCCCCGTGGACACTAAGATCCACAGATGCTCCAGTCCCTAGATCAAAAGGTGTAGTATTTGCACACACCCCGGGCACACACCCCGGGCACACACCCCAGGCACACCCTCTCGTACACTTTATCTCTAGGCGACTTACAATACCCAATATAATGTAAGTGCTACATACGTGGTCGTTATACTGTTGTTTGGTGAATAATAATGAGAAAAAATCTGCGTACGTTCAGCACAGATGTAGTATTTTTTTCAAACACATTTGATCTGCGGTTGAACTGGTAGATGTGGAACTCATGGACACAGGGGGCCGACTGCTGAGGCTCTGCAGGTGTAGGGCAGGTGAGACAGGATCATGGGCAGGCGGGGGGTGGGGGGGCTGGTCCAATATAACTTTGTCCTCATGAAAAGAGGACATTTGGACAGAGACGTGAAGGGATCATGTCAGGCGAAGGTGAAGGCGGGGACCTGGTTGATGACATCTACACTCCCAGAAATTCAGAGATGCCAGCGAATCACCACCAACCAGGAGAGAGGCCTGGAGCAGGCCCCACCCACCACCCTCAGAAGGAACCAACTCTGCCTTCACCTTGATTCTAACCTCTGGCCTCCAGCTGGGGAGACGTCCATTTCCGTTATTTTAGCTGGATGCAGTGGGGCACGCTTGTAATCCCAGCGACTCAGGAGGCTGAGGAAGAGGATAGCAGGTTCAAAGCCAGCCTCAGCAACTTAGCAAGGCCCTAAGCACCTCAGAGAGACCCTGTCTCAAAATATAAAATAAAAAGGGCTGGGGACGTGTGGCTCAATGGTTAAGCACCTGTGGGTTCAATCCCCGGTTCCAAGCAAAAAATTCGCTTATTTTAAGCCGCTCGGTCTCTGGTAGTTGCTATGGCAGCCTCAGGAAACAAATGCATCCATCTATCTCTGCCATAATGCTCGGTAAGTCCTTCCCTCAGGCCTGCCACTCACGCTGTCTCCTCCCTGGCTCCTCCATCCTGTATCAATTTTTCCTTTGCATGAAGGACGACAAACTAAGGTCCACTAAGTGTGGTCTAAGCGTGGGCCAGCAGCTGCGGGGGTCTGACCTGTGCCCGTCTGGTTGGTGCAGGTGTGGACAACGCTCAGCCTTGGGCTGGGGACAGGGTCTGGATCCTCTTCTGTCCTGTGCTAAATGTGGGATCTCCGTTTTCAGGTGTGTGTAACTGAGGGTTCTGGGTGCAGTTCAGAATAGGAAGCGTAGCATTATTGATTCTCCCCTTATTCACATTAAAAAATTTCTCTTAGATCATAAATGCATGTAGGCAATAGGAAAATAATATTCATTTTTTGAAAAACAGAAATGCTCTAAGGAGTCAGCTAATGCATAGCTGAGTTGGAAGATAAATTCTGCTTTCCCTGAACTAGTAGGACCTCGAGGAATGGAGAGAGGCTGAAGTCTTCAATCCTGTCATGCTCCAGGACATGACTTCCGAACTTAGTTCCCACAGTATTTGTTGAGAGAGAGGAATGGAAGGGGAAGGGTTGGTTTCCCTCCTCCAAAATAATTTATCTTTATTATGTTTCTGTGATTTTATTAAAATATATTCTTATTGTAAAACTATCAAACATTACAGAAAAATATTAAGAAGAAAGTAAAAATCCTGTAAAACCTATTACCTTGGTGTTACCACCATTAATGGCTTGGAGCACATCCTTTCGTGCATTTCTCTATTCATCTATTTGTCCCCAAAACACTATTTTGCATACATTGGATCGTAGTAAATACATTTTAAAAGTTTTTATACCTGTTATATAGAAAAATTCAAGAAAAACACCTGAATCCATAATGACCTGGTCATTGTTAGCATTTTGATACATTTTATTAGACCTTTTTCTTCATGTATATTTTCAGACTCCTGCAGATAGAGTTATGAAAGTATGTATTCTTTACATGTGGGTCTGTTGCTGAGTGCTTATTCTCCCTTACCCATCTACCATGAGCATTTGCCATGTGGATAATTGTTTCCACATCATGGTTCTGTAATGGTCAAAATTATTCTATCATAGGATTTTCCTCAACCAGTCCCCGTTGGACTTTTCTCCCCCTTCCTTAAACAGTACTGGGAGCATCTTTTTCCATCACGACAGCCCACTTGCCTGTTGGTCTTCCAAAGGTGAAATTGTTGAACCCAAGGCACTGGGCACAAGGCATTTTTTTTTTTAGGATTTTGATACAAATAGCCTCTGAGAGATCATATCCGTGTGGCTCCCCCTACCTGGAGCCTCACTGGCTCGAGGGCTTCATTTTACACCAGCAGCAGATGCTGTGGCAGGGTCTGACCCCAGCCTTCCACCAGCCCCAGCCTGTGACTTGGGCACATCTACTTTCTTCCTGAATCCTGGGGGTTGAGTGCTTGGTGACTTACAAAGGTCTGTCACGTCCATAAGGTCGACGAGCCTCAACACTGACCCTGTGTGGTCAAGAGGGAAGGGACCCGTCCCTAGGCATAGGGGAGACCTGGGGTCGTGGAAGGTCAATAGACTTGGGTCAGTGATGGAGGGTTCTGGTCACTTCTGGCGACTGCAGCAGACCCCAGCCTGGGGGCTCACTTAGCAGGCGGTCTTGTCCCCCCAGCTCTGGGGGCTGGAAGTCTCAGTCGGCAGGGGGCTTGATTTCATTAGCGGCCTCTCTCTGGCTTGCAGATGGCCGCCTTCTCACCGCACACGGTCATTCTCTGGTCCCTCCACGGTGCCTCTGTGGGTTCACAGCTCCTCCTCTTATGAGAACCCGTCAGATTGGATCAGGGCTCACTCTAATGACCTCATTGGACTTGATCACCTCTCTAATGGCCTTGTCTCCCCAAACACAGTCACATTCTGAGAAATTGGGAGTCGGGGCTTCAACATCTGGATTTCTGGAGGGACATAATTCAGCCCCAAAATGCATTAACAGAAGAAATGAGAAAACCCACATTTCTCAAGTTCCGACCTCTCCTGAGAGCCAGGACTGGGGAACTGAATAGAAACACAGGCATCTCACACCAGGATGCCCAGAGAGTCATCAAGAATGCAGGCTGTGACTCTGTCCATGCGTTTGGGACGGGCAGAAGACGGCACCGGGTCGTCTCTCCTCAGTCCCACTGTTTGGGGAAGGTAGAGGGATTTTCCTTGGACCACTTTTTATCAGAGATTCACGTGGGGAACCTTTTGGTTCATAGGTTCCACAAACTTTCCAGAGTGATTCCAGTACCCGGGTGCTAGAAGTGCCTTTCCTACAAAGTTTTATCCATTAGCTGTGGGAGGAACCATTGGACCCCAGAGGAGGGCCCAGAGGTGTGTGGAGGTCTTGGTCTGAACTTGTATGAGCCTTGTCTACAACGTGAGGACGGCCCGGGGAGCCTCCGAGAGACGGGGAAAGTTCTTTCTGGCTGTAAACCAACAGCATCGTGGGGCTGGGGGTGCAGCTCAGTGGTGGAGCACGTGGCCGGCGCGCACAAGGCCCCGGGTTCCACGCAAAGGGAGAGAAAAAGACATTATTAACTTTAATAATAAAAATAAAACAGGAAAGAAATAGACATCGAATCTTAATCATCGGGCTGGGCTGGGGCTCAGTGGTGGAGCGCTTGCCTTGCGAGTGTGAGGCCCTGGGTTCGATCCTCAGCACCATATAAAGAAAAATAGATAAAATAAAGGTGCCGTGTCCATCTACAACTAAAAATTTTTTTTAAAAAAAATCTTAATCATTGAGATCTCTGAAGGAAACAGTCAATGCAGATCGAAACAGGAAAAGTGTGACTTCTACTGTGATGGTGAGAGTCAAATCCATCTTCACGTGCTCTGGGCGCTAATCATGTGACGGGAAGGCTTCAGACTCGGGTCTGTGCACAGGCTGGCGGAGCTGTGTCCAGGACTCTAACAAGCTGCGCTGAGCCGCTTGCCTGTGAGGCTCCCGGCGATGGCTGACATTGGCCAGCCGGATCCAGGGTTTCCTGGGGGAACCTGGGTCCACAGAGGGAGTGGGAAGCGCATCCCACCTGGCTGAGCACCTCAGGTGGGCCACGTGGGGAAGGGTGAGTGGAAAAAATCCAGAGACCATTGACCACTGAGTTGGGGAAGGAGATCAAGGCGCTGGGGACGCCAAGAGGGACATTTCCCTGGAGTGGCACCAGCTTGGTGGCTGGCGAGACTTTAATTAGATCCAGAGGCTTTTGTTTAAGCCTCGGGAACTTAGATTTGTACCAGCCGATGGATTGCATTGAACTGTGGACAGCGTCGTGGGACATTTGGGACTGGCCCTCAGGACAGCCAAGGCCCTGGCCACAGCGTCTCACAGTCTTGATGCAGGTGGTGATGAGCCCCCCGAGGGGCCAGGCCGCTCAGGAGAGTGGTGCCGCAGGGGTTGGCTCTGCATCTGGCCTGCCGTGCCAGGCTCTGACCCCGCAACCACGGGCACGGGCATGGGCACGGGCGTGGGTCCCCCCTGCAGAGCGGCCTCAGAGGTAGTGAGGGTGGGGCGAGCCCCTCGGGCTGGCAGGGTTGCAGAACAAGCCGCCTGGATGGCGTCACCAAGCAGCTTTCCTTCTGTGTCCCCCGTAGTCCCATTTGAATTTATTGAGTGAGTGTCCTTATTTCCCAGGGCTGCTGTAATGAAGTGTCACCAGCTAGGTGGCTTAAACAATCACTATTTATACTCTCACAGTCCCAGAGGCAGACGTCTGAAATCAGTGTCAACAGGGCTCCCTCTGAAGGCTCCAGGAGAATCTGGCTTCACCTGTCCCAGCTTTGGGTGGTGGCTGGAAACCCTTGGCATTCGTTGACTTTAGACCTTGCTCCATCTCTGCCTGCTTTGTCAGCCCCCTGTTCCCATCTCTCTGCCCTCCTATCATCTTCCGTCTGTACGTGTGTCTGTGTCTAAATTTCTCTCCTCATATGAGGACACCAGTTGTGTTGGACAGCTCTCCATTACCATAACAAAATACCTGAGGCAAATTATAGTGAAAAAAGGTCTATTTTGGCCTACAGTTTGGGGGGTTTCAGTCTGTGTTCGAGTGACCTCATTGCCTGAGGGGAGGCAGCTCGTTGTGATAAGAACAGAATTGTTCACTTCACAGCCAAGAAGACAGGAAGAGACTGAGGAGGGGTTGGGGGCCCACATTCCCTCCCATAAAGATTCCATCCCTCCCTTTAATACCACCCCAGGGGCCAAGACTTTAACCCCTGGGCCTTTGAGGGCACTATCCAAACCCTGGCCCCAATGGTTGGATGCAGGGCCCACCCTAAGCCACAGCGACTTCCCTGGGGGGACACAGGAGGAGGAGCCGTCAGGGTACAGGAAGGGTCCGCATGGCTGACACCGTCCAGGAAGACAGCTCTGGGCTTTGGGGTTTGCCTGGTTTTAAAGCTGTCACTTCCTCTCATGGGCATTAAGCAATGTGAAGACCCACAGGGCAGGGGTCCCTCACTCTCGGTGTGTACTTGTCCTCCTCAGACCCCGGCAGTCCACCACAGCCCCTGCCTGCCTGGCTGTTTGCCCTTCTAGGTGCCCTCTGGACTCCACCTTCTCTCTGGCAGCCATGGCCCTCACCTCCCTGCACCTGATCAAACTCTGAGCCACAGGCTGGACCCTGCCTGCTCGGGGACATCAGGCCAGCAGGCCAGCCGGCCAGCCACAGTCTCCGGCCTCATTTCCCTCAACCAGAGGATCCTGCAAAATTTGTTTGGGAGGCTCAGTACCTCCAGGCGGGAAATGGCAGGCAGACTCCACCCCTTCCCCTTATCCCTCTTGGGAGAGGTGAGACGCCCAGCTCTTGCTGGAGAAATCCTTTTGCAAACCCCTGAATCTACCCCAGGTAGATTCCAGGGCACCCGCTCCGACACCCTGTACTGAGGCCCCCATCTCCCTCTCATTCCACCGCCCAAGATCTAGTGTATCAGGCCAAACTGGGAGTGGTCCCCACACCATGCCAGCCCAGGACTTGACATTAGTGGCTGTCCCTGTGGGACTCAGATTGGGGTGTGGCTTAGAGGTGGAGGTGGGACTTCAGGGATTCTCTTGACGGGAGCTGGAGGAGATGTGAGAGGTGAGACGCAGCCATCAGGGAGGCCTCCTGGAGGACTCGGAGGTTGAAGTGACCTTGGAGGTTGCATGGGGTTAGAGAGGAAGGAGTTGTTCAGAGAAAGTCCATGTGGAGAGGAGTGAGGGGTTCACAGTGTTGGGAGAGGCCATAAAAGGAAAACCAAGAACTCCAGGGCTTATCCTGCAGGGAGGGAGGGACCTGGCAGGTTTGGAACCCACGGAGCCGCCATCTTGTTTCTCCACACCCAGAGCAGCCTCTGGGGCCAAGAACCATCCTTCCTCATTAGGCCTTGGCTTTCTCCTGTTCTCTCCTCTGCTCTTTGGAGTGGTGTCCTGGTGTCTTAGGTCAGATTCCCTAGAAAGGGATCGTGAGACGGGGCTTGTTGAGCAGTGGCTTCCTGGAGAGGACTCTCAGGAGAAGGAAAGAGGAGGAGTCCTAGGAGGGAGGAGGAAGCTCAGCAGTGGCGTGGTTCGGCTGCCCCGTGGGCCTCAGCCTGATCCCACGGGGTGTTCTGGAACGTGAAGGGCTGAAACGTGCACTGCTTCACAGTTAGGCAAGGAGGTGGAGTTGCTCCTCACATCAGTGTCCCAGGGTTCAGGCTGTCACCTGGGGATGCTGGGACCCCCAGACACTTCCAGCAGAGGTGAGTCTTCTTGGCAGACTGCAGTTCTCTCCACGTAACAGACTCTGGGCGAGGGGCCAGCAGTTTCTGCACCTGGCTTCTTTATGTCCTCTCTGGTTCTCTCAGTGAGGGGACACAGGGTCCCTCCTCAGCCCCCTCCTCTTCACTCAGCTCCCCGCTCTCCAATCCAACCTCCTCCACAGGCTATTCACTAACCCCAGCTCCTCCCTTAACAGATCTTAGAGAGGTTATTAATAGTGACTTCTAGGTAACACTGTTCCTGCTGATGTGTGTTTGAGATCATTTGCGCTGCCATAAAATATACTCAAGGTTATAAAAACCAGATATTCTCACAGCTCTGTAGGCTGAGAAGTGTAAGATCCATATGTCACAGGTTGGTGTTGGGTAAAGGCTACTCCCTGCTGATAAAATGGTGCCTTGTTACAGCCTCCTCTGGAGGGGGGCGGTGAATGCCACGTCCTCTGTAGTGGCAAGGCGAGAGAAAGGACTCCCTCCATGAAAGCCTTATGTAAGGGCACCACATTCAATTCATGAGGGTTTTGCCTGCATATCCTCTTATATCAGTCCTTTATTCATTACCGTAACAAATACTCAAGGCAGGGTAACTTTATAAAGAAAAAAGGTTCATTTTGGTTCATGGCTCTTGTCCAAGGTTGAGGACCCACATATTGGTAGAGTCCCATGATAGCAGAGGATATCACATGGCAAGAGACAGAGGGCATGTGTGTCTCCTCTGGTTTCACTCTCCGTATAAAGTCACCAGTCATCCTGCTGTCCTTACTTAGTTCTAAGCACCTCCCAAAGGTCTCACCTCTGAACACTACAGTCAAATTAAGTTTTCATCTTCTCAATGCCTCTCAACAGGGACGAGACTTCAACACACAAACTCTTGTGGATCTTGACCGTGTTTGCAACCCAACCAAGTTCCAAATTCTCACTTTGGAGTTGATGAATGTGAGCACCAGACAGGCACTGTGCCTGGGCTTATTGTAGAAGAAATGGTTATATGTAAGATCTTATAAAACAAACTTTGGAGAGATCTTATTTGGGATTGCATTAAACCTAAGCTCCATCTGAGTAGAAAAATCATCTGAATGATACTGGATTTTCTGATTCTATGAACATGGTCTGTCTCTCCACTTGATTTAGCTTTTCTTTAATTTCTTTCAAAGCGCTGTGAAGTTTTCAGTGGATAGGTCTTGGCGTATTTTAAAACTTTATCGCTAAGTACTTCACATTACTGATGCCAAGATACATCTATTTTAATTGTGCGGGTCAATGAGTTTTGACCAACATACGCCTGTGAAATCCTTCCCTTGACCAACAGTCTCCTGGTCCCCATTAATCCACGTTTTCTATCACTATACATTAGTTTTTCCCCTTTAATTTAATATAAATGTAATCATACTTTATGCAGTTTTTGTTTGTATTTGCTTAGTGTAAAACTTGTAAAATTTACCTCTACTTTGACTATTAGGAATAAAATTACTAAGTACATCTGAGTATATATATTTTTTGGGTAGACACAGCATCTCATTTCTCTTGTGTAAGTGCCCAGAAGTGGAATTGCTGGGTCATATGGGTAAGTATGTTTCACTTTATGAGGAAATGCCCAATTACTTTCCAAAGTGGCTGCAGAGTGTGCATTTATTCCAGAAATGGATGAGAGTTCCAGTTGCTTCTCATCTTCACCAACACTTGGACTTGTCAGCCTTTTAAATTTTAACCATTTTAGCAGTGTGCCATGATACCTCAGTGGGGTTTAAATTTAAATCTCTCTGATGCTAATGATGCACTTATTGGCCATTTGTAGTATATCTTCTTTTTGTGAAATATGTTTGAATATAGCCTCTATTTCTAAAAAGTCAATTGTCTCCATAATGATTTGTAAGTTTTTTGTGTATTCTAGATATTTGAACAGATACATGCATTGTATATTTTTTTTTCCTGGCCCATGACTTACATTTTTATTTTCTTAACAGACTCTTTTGAAGAGTGGAGAATTAAAACTTCCTCAAAGTTAAATTTATCAAATTTCTATTGGCTCATAGTTTTGATTTTTTAAGAAATATTTGTTTTCTCCAGAGTTGTGAAGATTTTCTGCTATTTCCTTTTGGAAGTTATTAGTTTCAAGTTTTATGGTCTGCAATTTGCTTCAAATTCATTTTTGTGTACAGTATGAGAAAAAGAGTAATTTCCATATGGATATATAATTGTTCCAGTACTTTACAGAATATTCTCTCATTGTTTAATTATTTTGGCATCTTAACAAAAGCACCAACTGACCATGTATGTATGGTCACGTTTCTGGCTTCTCTATTCTGTGCCATCCCGCTAATATCACCTGTCAATCACTGTAGTTTATAGCATATCTTATCATTAAAATCTTATGTTAATGACAAAATTTAATTATTATGCATTTTCAAATTTATCCTTGTTCAAAATTGTTTTTGCTATTCTAGGACCTTTGTGTTTCCATACACATTTTAGAATCACCTTATAAACATTTACAAGAGAGTCTGCTAGTCTTCTGATTGGAATTATATTAAACTTAAGCTCAATATGAGTACAATAATCATCTTAACAATATTGAATTTCCAATCCATGAACATGGTATACCTATTTATTTTGCCCTTCTTTAATTTCTTTCAGAAGGGCTTTGCAGTCTTTAGTGTACAGGTCCTGACATTTAAAATATATATATACTTGTAGATGGACACAATATCCTTATTTTATTTGTTTATTTATTTTTATGTGGTGCCAGGGATTGGACCTAGTGCCTCATGCATGCTAGGCAAGCCCTCTACTACTGAGCCACAACCCCAGCCACTGACATTTTTTTTTAAACTTTATCCCTAGGTATTTCACACTCTCAATGCCATTGTAAATTTGCAAAAATTTCATTTCCAATTTATTATTGCTAGAATAGAGATATGCAATTGAGATATGCTAATATCCTGAAATCTCACTAAATTAACTTCTTAGCAAAACAGCTAAATCCTATGTTCACCCTTGGACACATGGAGTCACACACAGCACCCCAGGCAGAATTGCATATTTCAAGATTGAATGTTTCAAGATTCCTCCAGAGCCATTCTGTCTCACTGTACTCACAAGAAAAACAAAGGCAAACGTGCATGAAGGGCCAGGAGTGGGGTGTGGCAAAAGAGGCCCACCCTACTCTCTGTGCCACGCAAGTGCAGGGCAGGACTTCAAAGGAAAAGAAGAAAGAGGAGAAGGAGGAGGAGGAGGAGGAGGAGGAGGAGGAGGAGGAGGAGGAGGAGGAAAAGACTGAGTGCCTCCTTAAATCCTGCATCCTGCTCTCATGTCATCATCATGAAACCTAAATGGAATTCTTTCTAAGGTTTTGGAAGACCCTCTTTTTCATACACACATTTGATTTTAATTAGAAGATCTAACTGAACTTACAGAAAGCAAACAAAACAATTCAAGTTTAATTCCGATTCTTTGTTTTTAAATCTGGTGTGTGCTCATGGATGCCTGTGGCACATCAAGGTCATGCTTGTGGCCAGACCAGATCCAGCAGGCAGATGCGACTCCATGCTGAGTTCTAGGAATGTAACTGTCAATCAAAATGAAGGAGGACTGTGCACTGTTTTGAGGGGACATCTCTATGAATTACTCACCATGGCTAGGCACAAAAGAAACTCTGGCTCGATATGAGAAATAGAGTTGGGTTCTAGGCAGAGCTCTTTGGCCAACAGCTGTGCCCCACTGAGTGTCCTGTGGAACACTGGAAACGTAGCTATGTTGCAGGAGAGTTCGTCACCCAGAAACGGTGACACCTGTGATTTTGGCCCTGCCACAAAATTCCAGTCATTGCAACAACCAGACATCTCCTACAAATTCCCAAATGCCACTGTTGAGGTCACTACTTTAAAAGGGTCATTGGGCCTGGGGGTAAGAGTTTGTGACTAGCATGGACCCTGTCCTCCTACCCACTTCCTCGGTTCCCTGTACCACCTCCCAGGGAGCCTTTCTAGGTCCCCTCTCCCAAGATGCCCGCCCCACCCTTGCTGCCATGTCCAATGAGAGACAAAAAATTAAAATTAAAAGCAAAACCAACCTTTTCCTTGACCATCCTCTCTGCTCCCAACCCAATTTCACAGCCAAGATCCTCAGAAGAGCCCCCCCTGCACCGCTCTCCTTGGGCACCCCGCATCCGCGCTTCCATCTCAGAAGTAGTTCAACAGAAAAGAACGCAGAGGGTCCCACCACCCACGTGGCCGCCAGCGCGAACTGTTTGCTGTATCTGACTGCAGGGCTTCGTCCCCCGTCCCTCCTGGCCTCTGACCCTGCTGTCCAGTCCTGTCCTGGCTGCCCACTCGCAGTCCCACCCATCCTGACGTCACAATGGGGGGTGTGCTTATAGTTTCATTGGTGTCTGTCACCGCCCCACATTGGGAAGGTCCCCGTCCCCGCCTCCCTTAGGGACCTCTGTGCTCTCCTCTCTGACAAGGCTGCTTACGAGGCTCCATAAATATGGGTTGTGAAAGAACAAAGCAGAAATAGATCCCGGATTCTCAGTATTCAGAAAGCACCTGACCAAGGCTGGGGTCTCCTTGGCCCTCACTGCTGATCACTCTGGGGGGTGCAGTGGGACAGAGCTGTGTCACAGAGGCAGGGCTGGGGCCCCATGCCCCTAGGCCTTGCTGGAATCCGGGGTCCCCCCAGAGAGTTTGGGGCATGGCTTCTCATTGGTGAACACACATGCCGGAGGCCCAACCTGACCCCTAACTTTTTGTAATAAACAGTTCCTTAAACTCCCACCACTGTCTGTTACTTCTCTTAATTTTCTTTTCGTCCATTAGCCTGATTATCTTTGTATTGAAACATTCCTCGGAGGAAATGTGGGCAGTTCAGAGGAATGAAGGGAAAGGGAACTCCCAATCATGATCCCCATCCAGGAAGGTCCCTTGGCTCGAGGCAATTTCTCCAAGGAGGTGGGGAAGGCACCCTCATCCATCGCTGGTGGGACTGCAAAGTGGTGCAACCACTCTGGAAAGCAGGATGGAGACTCCTCAGAAAACTCGGAATGGAACCCCATCTGACCCAGCCATCGCGGAGCGGCCAGTACCCCGCCAGCGTGGTTTCCTGCCCAGGTGATGAGCCACCTGGGAAAAAGAAAGTCTGAAATAATTAGTAAAGAAATAAGAGCCAGAGCCAGAAATGAGGTTCAAATAGGGGAGCTCCTGATAGGTCCTCAATCCACCCAGGAGCTGGAACCCAACATCTAGAAATTGGCTCTGGTCCTTTATTTAAGGGGGTGTGCATCAAAGGCAGGGGTAAAGTTAAAGGAGGAGCCTTGCTTCTCCGTGTGGCAGGGGACTTGCTGCAAACAGATTGATTGGCATCTTGGCAAGCCACACCCGTCTCTGAGAGCCCTGTGGCTGTGTGGCTCCAACAGGTCACCCATCTCTGGTGCTGTGCCGAACCTGACAGAGCTGAGTAGGGAGTGACATGGAGTAGGAGGGCCGCAGGGAGTCCCAGATACCAGACTTTCCTGCCCAATGGCTTCCATGCTGATTTGGTTTATGCACATTTCACAGATGGCTTCTGGTACCCAGTTATCTCACTCCTCTCCATACACCCAAAGGTCTTAAAATTAGCACACTACAGTGACACTGCCACATCTATGTTCACAGCAGCTCAATTCACAATAGCTAAGCTATGGAACCAACCTAGGTGCCCTTCAACAGATGAATGGAGGAAGAAAACATATACAATGGAATATTTCTCAGCTGTAAAGAAGAATGGAATTATGACATTTGCTGGTAAGTGGATGGAACTGGAGACTATCATGCTAAGTGAAAGAAGCCGATCCCCCCAAACCAAAGGCTGAATGTTCTCTCTGATATGTGGATGACAACCCACAATAAGAGAGGAGGGGAGGGAAGAATAGAAATCCATTGGATTAGACAAGGGGTAACGAAGGAAGAGAGAGGGGATGAGAAGGGGAAAGACAGTAGAATGAATCGGACATCACTTTCCTGTATGAACACAGGACAGTGTGACTCCACACCATGTACAACCACATGATGGGAAGTCATGCTCCATGCATGTGTGATGTGTCAAAATGCACTCTACGGTCAGGTACAACTAACAAAACAACAAAAAGACAGTTTCTCCTTGCTGGCTTTGTTTATTGTCTCTAGTCACCAAATCCTCCCGGCCAGCTCCTCACAAGGAAGGCAAAGTAAGGGAGGACCTCACACTTCCTGGGGTCCTGCGGTGCCCTTGGGTGGAAGGAAGTCCTCAAACGTCTTGGGGTCCAGCATCTTCCTTTTTGGGCTGAATTGCACAAATTCTGCAGCTGGTCCTGCTTTGTGGCATTAGCAGAGGGATCCCAGGAGGAAGGATGTTCAGAACATTCTGGGCCACAGACACCCTCAGACAGCAGTCAGCGGGCAGCCTGGGTGGGGGTGGGGAGGGATGGGGCCTGGCAGGTGGGCTCAGGGACCCGTGGCTGCCGGTGACTGGGGACCAACATGCCTGGTCTCTCTCTTGGACGCAGGCTCCAGAGGTGAACTTTGGTCTCTTTTTATTGCTTTTCTCATGAGAGAGAAAAATGAAGGGTGAAGACCCAGGATTGAAGATCAGCCGCGTGCAGACATCCTCTTTTCAGAGAAGAGGAAAATTGAGTTCCCGGTGTTCCGCCACGGCCCTGCCAAGGGCAAGCCTGCTCCCGAGAGGGGCCCACTGCCACAGGCCGGGCAGCCGCTTCCCCAACAGCCAACGGCGGCAGGAAGCTCCAAGGTGCGAACAGACGGCAGGTGTTGGGGGCACGGAGAACCCACGTTGCAGGTAAGGTTGATCATCACCGTTTGTAGAGTCTGGATCTGCAAATTCGCCTACTCGCTAAAATTTATTTGTCAACCCCAAATTGACGCCCAGAGCGCTTTGGGGGTCATTTGCGGACATGCGCAGAGCAGCAGAGCCCTTGGCCCTGAAACGCACTTTCCCAGCGGAGGGGGAGCGAGGCGCTGTTTCCTGGCTTTGGCCCTTGGATTGTGAACTCGTGTCCTTCCCAAGACGATTTTGTGCTGCCTGTTTTGCACTTGGAGCCTCCACGGGGTGACTTTTTGTTTCAATGGCTCCCACTTCAGCACTGAAGTGCCGTCTAGTGTCCCCAAGAGCGAGGAGGACGGACGTGCTGTGCTTCTTGCAGAACACCTGTGTCGGACAGGCTTTGTTCAGCGAGGGTCCTCGGTGGCTCTTGTGGGTTGGAGGATAATGAATCCACAGAAATTTCAAATGCGATGCTTTAAAACAGGAACGCACCGAAGAGAAGGTGAAGTACTGACGGGTTGACGAGACGTCGTGACCGTCACTGCCGAGTCTGGCAGGGACCCCGCGTTCCCCCGCTTGAGTTCTAAGTCAGGAACATCTCTCTGCGAAAGACAGGACGTGAGTCAGCTGCCACCTGAGAGTCCAAACCTTTCTTTGTCTTGTGAGTACATAGATAGGGTCTCCATCTTGTGGATGAGAAACCAACTCAGAGAGATGAAGCCACGCGGTGGGCTGGATGTCAGGGTGCCCCGCCCCTCCCCAGCCAGATTTGTGTGTTGAACCCCTAAATTTTTGACCCCCATAGGCCATGCCACACTTGTCAAATAGTTCCACCAAAGCATCCCCAAGGCAGAGGAGAGTGATGGGAATCCCTGGGGGTACAGAGAAGGATGGAAATGAGCCACACAAGTGTCAAATTTATTGAAAATCTCCCATGGTGCCTTAAAAAGTCTTGCACATAATTCAGTCTCCTCCGCAGACTGTCATCTTTTGTTTTGCCATAAAATCACTACACTAAATCACTAGTTGAATTTTTATATTCCAACAACTAGAGGCTCTGATGTCCTTCCTACCCATCCTTGAGGGAGGGGGCCGGTGCCTAGCTCTTCCCGAGTCCCCTGGGATCAGCAGAGTAGAGGGTCTCAGGACCGGGCAGGACAAACAGACTCACAAATGCATGTTATGACTCACTGCCAGAAGCCAGGGTGGGGCAGGGGACGGGCCTGAGGAACTCATGCTGGCACCCCTGGCGGGTCCCCAGGGAAAGTACAGTTTGGAAGACTCTGTAACCCTCAGTCTCTGGGACTTGCCTGCGCCTTTGCCATGATTGACCACTTGGGGGCGCCCCTCACGCACGGGACCACATTCCCAGTGGGTTTTACTCAGGTGGTCTGTTTCCAGGGTTGGGGGCCAGGAGGGTAGTTTTCGTCCTCCTCTGCCGGCCTCCTTCTGACAGGTTACTGGACATACATATGGAAAGCCATGTTGTGGACAAAGGACAAATACCTCTGGAGAACTGTGCTTTTTTCATAAATTAGCCTTGATCTCTGACTGTTTAATCTCTGATTAACTTTGTAGAGTCTGGACAGGGCACTGCACTCCTTTGAAAACACACACACACACACACACACACACACACACACCATGCTCAGATTGCTTGGCCAAGGCCCTGGTCTCTGTTCCTATGATTCTGCTGCCCGATGTGTCCCATGTCTATCTACCGTCATTTGTATTCCTCTCAGTGACAGTCTATGTGACATTTGTGGCTCTGGGGGTCTCATCTGCGGGGTTTTGTTGAAAAATACAGATTCAGGGTCCCACCAGAGCCCCATGGAATCTGATTCTACAGGAAGTGTCCTTTGCAAATGGTGGCACCATCCATCTGTGAGCCATCCTGTGGCTCAGCCACTCCACCACCATCCGGGGACTGACTTGCTTGATTGTGACTCAGAAAACCACTATGCCCCTCCTTCACCCCCCTGCTTTCTCCAGGCTGGTGGTATTTTAGAAAAAGCCCTGGGATGGTGTGGCCCGTCGTGTGGCTTCTCTGTGCCTGGGGTGGAGGAGACACCTGAGGAGGAGCCACAGCCCTGGTAGATTGGCTGCTCACTTCTCCTCCCTAAATGTCACTCACCACGGTCATGTCCCCACTTACTTTCTTATGAGCGTGTCATGGCTGGGTGTATCCCCCGCGAGCTCTTGTGTTAATGCAGGAATATCGAGAGGTGAAACGACTGGACCAACTCCCTCAGTCCGTCCCAGTGTGAATGGACCACCTGGGTGGTGGCTGTGGGCAGGTGGGGCGGGGCTGGAGGAGCAGGGACACTGGGCTGTGTCCTGGAAGGGTTCATCTCTGCTTCCTGGGCACCATGCACTGAGAAGCGCCCCTCCATCACGACCATGTTCTACCTCACCTTGGGCCCAGAGCAACGGAGGCAGCCCACCATGGATGGAGCGTCTGCAACCCTGAGCCCAAATACATTTTTCCTTCTCTAAGTTGTTCTCGTCGGGTGTTTTGATCACAACCTTGAAAAGCTAACACAGTGATTTTGTTTTTCTTTCCCCAGTTTTTTAAATGATGATGAACACAAGGCATTAGTTTTTTTTAAATTCTTCATATTTTACTTTAATAGCAAAGACATTTTAAAGTAAGTAAAATTTCTTCTGAATGTTGTTTTTTGAAGATATATATATATATATATATATATATATATATATATATATATATATATGCCCTTCAGCATATGAATGGATAAAGGCAATGTGGTACATATGTACAATAGAATATTACTTAGTCATTAAGAAGAATGAAATTATGGCATTTGCTGGTAAACGGATGGAACTGGAGACTATTATGCCAAGTAAAATAAGCCAATCCCCCCAAACCAAAGGCTGAATGTTCTCTCTGATATGCGAATGCTAACATACCATCAGGGGTGGGAGGGAAGAATAGAAGTTCATTGGATTAGACAGAGAGGAATGAAGGGAAGGGAGGGTGACTGGTGGGAAGAGGAAAGACAGTAGAATGAATCGGACATGACTTTCCATTGTTCCTATGTGAATACATGCCCAGTGGAACGCCAGCTCATGTATAATCACAAGAATGGAAAGGTCTACTCCACGTGTGTACAATATGTCAAAATACACTCTGCTGTCATGCATACCTAAAAAGAATTCAAAAAGACAGCATGTCATTGGTTTTTAAATTCCCTCTTTGAGCTATGCTTAAGCTAGGAGTGTCTGTTAATTTCAAAATCATAAACACTCTTTTGGTCATCTCTATTAAATCTCGTTGTTTTGGATTATGTTTAGAGGAAATGGTCTGTAAAACTCCTATTTTAAAATATTATCAGATTTTCTTTGTGGCTGAGCACAGGAACACGTTCCACGGGCATGAGAAAGATGAGCGTCTTTATCCAGGTGACATATGGACCCGTTTCTATTAAATATGGATACGTTAATTGCACTGTATTGTGTGTGCAGGTTGAGGGGCCTCATGGGAAATGCTTGGAACCAGAAAGTGTCTCACATGTCAGACTGTGGGACATTCGCACATGCATAATGAGCTGTCGTGAGGAGGGGACCCAGGTCTAAGCATGGAACTCACATATGCTCCACGTGTATACCTCATACACACATCCTGAAGGTCATTTCCTACAGTAGTTAAAATGACTCTGTGTGTGAAGCCAAGTTCCGTGCTGTGGGGAAGTTTCTAGTTGTGGCATCATGTCAGCCCTCAAAGAGGTCTGGATTGGGGAGAGCTTCGGCTTTTGGGTCAGGAGTGCTCCAGTCTGTGGTCATTTCCGCCACACTGGACGTGTGTGTGTGTGTGTGTGTGTGTGTGTGTGTGGTGCTGGGGATGGAACCCAGGGCCTGGTGCATGCCAGGCAGATTCTCTGCCACTGAGCCTCACCCCCAGCTCCCCATCTTTTTTAACTTCTAAAATCAGACACTATTATTCTGTTTCATGGTCAATGTCGAGTTTTGCCAACGTTTTTTTTTACCAATTTCTTTGCTCATCACTTCTTCTGAATTTTTGGTATTACAGTTAATTTTGAAATGATTTCATACTTACAGAAAATTGTAAGAGGAGTACCAATTGCTTCTCTCTCTCTCTCTCTCTCTTTTTCCTTCTAAAGCATTTGGGAATAAATTACCAGTCTGATGCCTCATTATCTCAAATAATTTGGAGTGTATTTCCCACAAACAAGGATGTTATCCCTGCAGAACCTCAGTGCAACATCAAAATCAGGAAATTAACACTTGTACATTGCTATTGCTGGTCCACAGAAACCCTGTTCATGTTTTGGCAATTTCCCAATAATGCGCTTTACAGCTTTGGGATCTAGTCCAGGATCACGAGTCGTAGACTGTTGTCACAGCTCCTTAGCCTCCTTCAGTCTATGACACTTTATCCATCTTCCTTTGACTTCCTCAGCCTTGAAACTTTCAGAGTCCAGAAGAGTTATTTTGTAGGATGTTCTTGGAGGAGGCTTTTCTGATGTGTTCTTCGATTAGACGTGGGCTTTGTGTTTGGGGTGGGATGTCCAGCAGTAGTACTGGGTTCTCATGGCCCCCGGTCAGGGAGAGCGACCCCCACATCTGTCCCAGGACTGGCGCTGTGATGCTGTGTTTGATGACGACCTTGGTCCTTGGTTAAGGCAGTATCTGCCAGACTTCTCCACCAGACAGGCATTCTTCCCCGCTTTGTAATTGTTAAGTGTTTTCAGGGGAAGACTTTGAGATCATGTAAATAATCGTGTATGTTCAAACGTTTACCACTGGTTTTAGGAATTACCTTCCAGAGACATCCTGGTTCCTTTCAGCGGAGAGTGGTGTTAAAAACCAAGATCTGGGTGGTAAGTGTGCTCATTGTGTGGGGTGTTACTGCCCTTAGACCTGATCAGAGGATGAAGCTAGGGACTAGCTGTGTGTATCTACACAGTTATAGCTGTGCATTTCTGTATCTGTCCACAACTATTGAAAAATAGTAGTTTATTCCTCCAATTAAAATCTAGCATAGGGTTTATCCCAATTTTCTTCCTTTCTATATTTATACCTCCTTAGATAGTGATAAAAAATGGCTTCTGTTACTCTTAGAATTTTACTTATTTGATCTATTTCATCCAGATAATCAATCTACGATTGTGTTGCTACATGGGCCCCACAGACTCAGAGCCACTGTCCTGAGGGGATTTTCCCACTAAGAAGAGGCAGCTAAAGAGATGGGCCTTAGGGCTGGGGATGGGGCTCAGTGGTAGAGCACTTGCCTAGCAAGTGTGAGGCACTGGGTTCGATCCTCAGCACCACATTAACAAATAAATAAATAAGATAAAGATATTGTGTCCACCTACAACTAAATAAAATATTTTTTAAAAAGAGATGGGCCTTGTATTTCATCATCTCTTCAGGTTATGGGGACAGAAGTCAGAGTGGGAACCTATAAATCCCATCCCACTTTGGGTTGGGACCCCAAGGCTTAGAAACTTCTGGACAGCCCAGAAAACCTCAAGCTCTGAATTTTTTTAGAAGATATTTTCAGTTGTAGATGAACACAATATCTTTATTGGTTACTTATTTTTTATGTGGTGCTGAGACTCAAACCCAGTGCCTCACACATGCTAGTAGGCAAGTGCTCCACCACTGAGCCCCAGCCCCAGCCCCAGCTCTGAACTCTTGTAGGTAATTCCAGATCAATATTTTCCTTAGATATCTGAAAAAAGCAAAATAAAATGAAAAAAATCCTCATTAAAGAAGAATTACATCATTTCAGTTCTTAACAATTAATTTCAAAAATATGATGTCAACTGCACACTCAAAAAAAAAATGAGACCCGTGAAGGTCCATGATGCTTCTGAGCAAGAGCCAGCACAGTCAGTTACAGAGGGACACTGTATACAGGGTGCCATAAACCAGGGAGGTCTGTGAACGAGTGATGCTCTTTCTGCTGAAGGGCACACAGGCTGTGCTTGAATTGGGGCAAAAAGGGGCATCAGCATCAAAACCGATCAAGTGTGTGAGCATGTGTGTGAGTGTGTGCGTGTGTGTGTGTGCCCAGGAGTGTCTGCAGTGCCTGGACTCAGGCCTCACACATGCTGGGCAAGTGCTTTACCCCTGAGCCGCATCCCCAGCCCAGCAATTCTTGAACTAAAATTAGAAATTCAATGCAATTCCTAATTCCTAAAGTAGGAATTTGGTTATTAGCTTCTTGTTCATAGCTTTGGAGATAATCAGTGACCTCACATACTTCACAAAGCGTGAAGCATCAAAAAAATTGAAAAAAAACGGAGAAGTGGCCGGGCCCATAACGGTGTCCCGAGAAGACACTCTGGTCACAGCCTCGGAAAGGGAGGTTTGAGGAGCCGGTGCAACATCGGGAGGGATCATGGCTGAGATTTTTCTGGATTTGACAATGAACCTAGATCGAGAGGCCCCCAGATGCCAAGCAGGACAAAGAAAGGGCAGGAGGAAGTGTCCCAGGAGAAGCCACTGCCAAGTGCCTCCACGGCAGCCCTGGCCCGGCTGCCTCCTCCGCCTGGGCCCACGCGGGTCCAGGAAACCCAGTCCCTATCTCAGGCAGCCAAACCCCAGTCACCACCCCAAACCAGCTTGGAGTTTTCATTCTGAAGGTGAGATTCCGTGGCTCTTCACTGCACACAGTCCTGGGCTTGTGTAAAAGAACCAGATTTCAGGAAAAAAATGAGACAGGTCCAGAGGAAAGGTAGTCACCATGTTGGTGACATAATGTGCACCGTGGGACAGGGACCAGGGGAGGGACTCAGCCTGGAAAGGTGAGTGGGACCAAGAGAAGGCCTGGGGATGGGCCCTGGGGACCAGACGGGGGCGTCCACCAAGCCGGAGCCGTCTCAGCACTGTGGCCACCAGGCCCCGTTCAATGACAAAGATTCTGTTCATCCTCTTCACTGTCTCAAAATGAAATTCAGAGGAATGTTTTCGAACCTCCATATAATTGCTGACAGTAATAAGGGAGAAATAAAAGACTTTTCTTTTGTGGTGTTGGGGAACTGACCAGGGCCTGTGTCTGCTCAGTACACACTCCCACGACGCTCCGGCCCTGACCAAGAAAGACTTAAAAGAAAACAGTCAGTATTTCAGCAGAGAAATGCTCAGGCACGACGCCACTGGAAGACCTGGGCTTCTGAATGAGAGACTATTCAGAAATTGGTAAAAATAATCAGAATTTCTTTTAAAAAGTTCACTCTCATTTTACAGGATGGCTGCAACGTTGGGAAAAATTCAGTGTTTGCTACAAATAGTAATAAAAATGTAAGATTATCATTACGATTAGGTTTTGGGTGCCCCATGACTATGCACAGGTTCTTAAAATTTAACTTTGGAATTATTAGACGGTCCCGTTTTACACACTAGTCATTATGGAACGGTTTAAAGCCCAGCGCGGTGGGCAGGCGGCTGGTCCTGGGCTGTGCAGGACCATCTTGCGCACAGTAGGACACGGCAGGCCTCCCACGCCCCTCGGTGGACGCCAGGAGTACCCCCCACCCAGGCCTTGGCACACGCACAAAATACCTCTGGAAGCTTCCAGATCCGCTTCTGCTTCTGTCCCTTTTGAAAACTCCTCGTGTCAGGTACTGGCCAGGGCTTCGTTGCCCACAGGCCACTGGCCTTGCCGCCCCATGGGCTTTATACAGAGGCGTGTGGTGGGGCGCAGCCGTCGAACAACAGTCCTCCTTGTCTTTTCCTTCAAATAGGACCCTGGTGATGGCTTTGGCCGCACTCAGAAAGAGGGACCTTGGTTCTCCCCTGTTCACTACAAGGAAGAGCCTGATCACAGCAGAAGAGTGGCCTGCACACCTGTCCCCAGGTTCCATGGGCGTGGGTCCTTGTTCATAGAACACACCCGTGAAGAGTGTCCACCTGGGCCCTGGGCATCCCACGGAGCCGATGAGGGGGCGATGCCCTTCCAGAGTGCGCAGCCGCGGTGAGGGCCGGCTGGGGAGGTGGTAAGTGGAGGCCCTGATGCCCGTGATTACAGGGAAGAGAGGGCTGTGCACGGGGAGGAGGCGTCGGAAGGAGGCAGGGGTCATTTGGAGTTAAGAAGGGAAGGCCATGGGGCAGCCACCCCAGGGCCCCACTCTCCTCTCAGGGGTGGGAGTGGGGGCCGAGGGCTCTGGGGGTCCCTGCTGTACTCCCCCTCAGGGCTGATAATGACACTGTCCTCAGGGGAAGAAAAGGACACTCGGCCTTTTGCAAAGCTCTGCTGCGGAGCTCGCCTGGCCTGTGTGAGGCCCTGGGTTCCATCCCCAGCAGACAGGGGCCACACACACACACACACCCCGGGGAGGGGCGGAGAGCTGGGCTGGGGAGGCTCAGAAGCAGAGGAAGAGAAGGACGAGCTGGTTAGTTGCCAGAGATGTTTTGAAATTCCCGCAAAATGCAGCCTTTTGGAAGGAAACTTCCCCTTTGGTGACATGATGGAAACGAACCACAGAAGATCTGAAGCATTTAAAGAACTTCCCCAGGTTTGAATTAGACCAGGCCTCATTCAAATCAGCACCCCGTCCCACGAAATTCGGATCCCTCCACCCCCCACTGCAGACGGAAAGGAACAGGAATCACCCACTCAAGATGGCACCCGGCCAGCCCTCTGGTTGGTGGGCTTGGGTCACATGACCCCAACGAGACCCTTGAAGGTTGACGCCATCTTTTGTGAGGTCCCAAAGGGCACTGAGGTTGGCTGGGCTCTTGTGGTAGGGAAGGAGCAGGAGCCGGCCCAACATGGGAGGCCAGTGCTGCACGGGCCACGTAGGCCCCACAGTAAATTCCTGAAAAGGCTCAGGGAAAGGAAGATTTGAAATGTTGCAAGTTTTGCTCCTTCCTTCTCCATAACTCTAGAACTTTCTATTGCCCAAGGGTTTCCTTCTGCAGGTTTTAACAATGTTTTGCAATGTAGAATTTAAAAACCAGTTTAAAAATACCTTTTAAAGAAAAAAAATTTGAAAATCTGTAGAAAGCAAAAAGAGTTTGTGTCGGGGCTGGGGATGTGGCTCAAGTGGTAGCGCGCTCGCCTGGCATGCGTGCGGCCCGGGTTCGATCCTCAGCACCACATACAAACAAAGATGTTGTGTCCACCAAAAAATAAATAAATAAATATTAAAAAAAAAAAAAAAAAGAGTTTGTGTCCATCTCATCATCTGCCTGACACTGCAGTGCAGACTCCGTGACGTCATCTCCCTACACTCCTACCACATCACCCCCTCCCACCGGTCTCCTTGCTGTTTGTTGGCCACACTCCCACCTCAGGACCTTTGCACTGGCTTCTCTGTCCTTGGAAAGCATTTTTGTAGACGCGTGCGGCTTACTCCTTTTCCTCCCGGTCTTCACTCACACACGACCTTCTTGATGAGCAAGAGTAACTGTCCTGCTTACAATGGCACCAGTTCTCCCTGGGCATACCTATTTTGTCTTTGTTCTGTAGCATTCCCTCCTTTCTAACTTACGGGGCAATTACTTCCTTATTGCATTTATTGCTTGTTGCCCGCCCCCCTCGGGAGGCTGTAAGTCCCACTAGCGACCTTCAGTGGGTGCCCCGGGGTCTAGAACAGTGCCCGTCACAGAGCAGATGTTCAGTACATTTTTGCTCAATGAATTAAATGAACAAAGAGTGGCTAATAGTGGCTACTATTTATTGAGGACTTAATTTGTGTCAAGCGCCGTTCTAAGTACATTCTCCCAACAACCCTTAAGGAAATTTTTTTTTTAATATTTATTTTTTAGTTGTGTAGTTGGACACAATACCTTCATTTTATTTACTTGTATGTGGTGCCGAGGATCAGACCCAGGGCCTCGCATGTGCTAGGTGAGTGCTCTACCGCTGAGCCACAACCCGGGCCCCTAAGGAAAGTTTAAATAAACCCCTTTTACAAGTGAAGAACCCTGGGCACAGAGAGGCTAAGCAACTTACCTAAGAGCATTCAGTAAGGTGAATGTCAGTGCCAGGGTTTGAACCCAAGCAGAGTGCTGCCAGAGCCCACGGTATCAACCATGATGCCGTGTTTGCCTCTCGTGAGATGTAAAGAGGGGGGACCTTACAAGGTGGGCCGGGCTCTGCCCTCAAGAGTGGATCAATCCACCCACAGGACTGACGGATTAACGAGTTATCTCAAAAGTGGGTCTGCTATTTAAAAAGCCACTCTGGCTGGGTCTCACGCGCACCCTGTCTCTGGCCGCGTGAGGCCCTGGGCACCTCAGGACTGCCAGCAAGACCGCTACCGCCACATGCGGCCCCTCAGCGCGGGCCCAGCCTCCAGGTTGTCACTCACAGCAGAAATGGGCCGCGCGACCTTCCTCTGTGGAGGCCTCTCTTTACCCTGCAGGGTGGTGACAGACGGGGTGCGGATGTGGGTGCCCTGCAGCTCAGGGGCTCCTGGACCTTCCCACCACCCTCGGCAGGGTCTCCAGAGAACAGAACCAGGGGTCAGACGACGGTGGATGAGATGGTGGGGCTTTATTAGGGGCCTTGGCTCACAGGGTCGTGGAGGCTGGGGAGTCCCCGGTGAGCCTTTTGCGGGGGAACCAGGACAGCTCGGCCTCCCTCCCTGGTGTCTGATGGCACTGCCCGGCTGGCTCTGCCTTCCCTGGAGCTGGCTCCTTGGTCCCCCGTCCCCGACCCATCTGTCCAGCTCTGTCACCCGTCCCTGCCCTGGGCAGAGCTGGCTGTTGGCTCTCCCTGAGCTGGCTGTGCCATTCTGCCCCCCGCCACTCCAGTGCCGCGTGGCCTGGTTGGCAGGACTGCGCTGTCCCCTGCGGGCACCAGCATCACCCTCGCGTCCTGGCACACAGCCCTCCTCCTGGAGGTACCCGTTTTCTCCTCTGTGTCTCCTGGGGGCTCTGTGAGTCCCTGACACATTCTGCCCTTTTCCCCACCTGCTTTGTGCCCCTCCTCAAGGGCAGCACCAGGTGAGTCCACCTCCCCACTCCCTGCAGCAGGGCTCAGCTGGCCAGGCGCAGGTCAGTGCCAGGGAGCCTCTCAGACCCCTCTGTGTGCTCAGAAAGGGACAGCAGTTTGTCACCTGGGGCCCGCACGGCTCTCCTTGGCCCCGGGACAGCTCTTTCGAGGCCCGCGTTGTTCTGTTTTTGGAGCGTTTCATCGAGGACATTCTGGAAACTTCAGCAAACATTCCCCAAAGTATCCTTTCCCACTGAGTCCACAGGCCCCGCGGGGAGACTCCACTCACTCTGCCGTTTAGCGTTCAGGTTGGTTTTGGGGGAGTTACACACAAGGTGGAGCTGACTGTCCCCACTGCGCTGGGCCCGCAGCAGCTCGGGGACACAGGCTCCTTCTCACCGCCACCGCCCAGCTCCAGAGCTCCCTCCAGCTCCCTGGTCTTCCCTGGGAAACTGTCCCCGCTGAGCACCCCGCCACCTGCCCCCGCCCCACAGCAGGCTCTCCTCTGCCTCCTGAGTGACCCCTCCAGGGGCGAGTCCGTGGAGTCGTGGAGAGGCTGTTGCCCGGAGAGCCAGGGCACTTAGGGGAGCCACCTGTCCCTTGGTGTCTGAGTCTGGCTGCTTCTCCGAGCTCGGAGTCTCGGGGTTCACCTCGGTGGAAGGCTGAGGGCACCCCGTGTCCAGCTGTCTCCTTTCTTGCGGGGCTTGGGGGACAGGCCAGCCCGGGCCTGGTGGGCGCCCCAGGGCTGCGCTCGGCCGCCCCAGCCGCCACCTGGGGCCCCCTCTGACCTGACCCCCACTGCCAGCCCAGCCACCGTCCCCATCGCTCTGGCCCTTTCCCCTCAGGGCCAGAGAGGGGTCACTAGGGCCCGTCCCAGAGCTCACGGCCTTCACCCCCCCCTGCCCCGCACCCCAGCCCCCCACCCCGGACCCCGCTCTTGCTCCACCTCCCCGAGGCCCCGCGTGGGCAGGGCCGGGGGCACCCAGACTTTCTTGGTGACCACGGTTCTCAGCTGCGGGCCTCGCTGTTCCTGAATGAACCAAACTCAGGTTCGTTTCCACGCGACCCCACCCGGGCCACTGCCCCTTCACCCTCCACAGGCGCCGGGCTTCCACCCCGCGGTGCACAAAGCAGCCCCCTGCTGCCCCCGACCTAGGCAGCCGGCAGTTAGGATCCTCCCAGAGCTCCAGGTGCCCTCCACCTGCCACCCCTCCTCCCGAGGGGTGTGCTCTCCACCTCAAGGTCACCATCTCAGGACGGCGACTTCCGTCACCTGCGGATTTCCTAGTAAACCCACGTGGCATTGCCGGGTACGCTTTCAACTTTTATAGAAAAGTCATCATTCTATACACTGAGCTGCGTTCTTTCTTTCTAACATTTATTTTTTAGTTGTAGATGGACACAAGATACACAATATCGCTTTATTTTATTTATTTACATGTGGTGCTGGGGATCGGACCCAGTGCCTCACACATGCTAGGCGAGTGCTCTTCCTCAGAGCCACAACCCCCTCCCTGAGCTGTGTTCTCTTTCCACTAACTTTAGGTTTTTGCGATTTATCCATGTTGAAACGCGTAGCTCTTGTTTATTCATTTTACCTGGCTGCATAGTTCTCCGTGGTTTGACCACGGGAGGCATTATGCATCTATTCTGCCTTGATGGACATTCAGTTTCCAGTTGTTTTACTAATACAAAACAGAATGCGTTCGTGTGTATGTGTGTGTGTGTGTGTGTGTGTGTCTATCCGAAGGAGACAGACAAAGGGAGGGGACTGAGGGACAATGATACGTACATCTATTTTACCAGATGTGGCCAAACTGCTCTCTAGGCTGAGCTACCGATTTGCATCCCACCAGTTGGTTACCAGGCTTCATCCTGAGGCAAAGGAGCTGATCCTCAATTCACTCCTAACCTGGACACCCTCTTGTTCCCTTGCTCAGGAACTGCGTCCTCTGACGGTGTCTTGCGTTCACAGGTAAGTGCTTTCCTGGGGATCCTTGCAACCCTGGGTAAAATGGTTCAGTCGGGGTGTTTCTGGAGGGGCCCCCTGTTTCTGTTGCAGGAGCCCAAGGGCCACACACTAGTCGGCAGAGGAGCCTGGCTGCCCATTGGGTGGCCCTGGCTTTGGAGAGTCTTCTCAGGGCCCGGTGGGGTCCCCGCGGCTCCCTCGGATGTGTGTTCTGATCCCCTCCCCGTCCCCGGGAGTGAGACCCTGCGGAGTCTCAGCCCTGCCTTCACTTTGACCGGCGGTTTTGGCCTCCAGCGGGTTCCAGGCAAGACCATTCCATCAATTCCCTGGCAGTCGGCTCAGCAGATTTATAGGCATCAAACCAAAAAAAAAAAAAAAAAAAAATTTGCTTAATAACATGCTTGCGGAGTGTTTTTGTGCCCGGGTGCTCCAACAATGCAAAGTGTTCCAGCAAAGAGGAGGCAAATTTCTTTGAAATTCGGCTATTCAAAGTGACTCCTCGACTCAGGGCTTTTGATATTGCTTTAAGGAATCTGTTTTGCCCATAAAATCATGTCTGTGCTGTGCTCGTCATTCAGCTGACATTTATTCCAATTTTCGAATAGCAACTTCTTCCACTTTACCTTCTGTAATTCAAAAGAGGAATCCTTAAGTCTTTGGAAAATTGTTTTTTGTAATATTCTAAAGTGAAAATACTTGCAAATGTGTACTTTTTAGAACAAGCGTAAATTTTAAAATCGGGACTAAAGTAACCTTTTATGTGCGAACTTGCCTGCGCTGTAAATCACGGACTGTTTTTTTCCCCCTCTATTCTTTTAGCAGGTCTCAACGGCCCTGTGTTTGCATGAGATTGGAATCGCTGGTGGGGGGCTGAGAGGGGCTCAAATAAAAGCCGTTCCCGGTGCTGTGTGTCCTGTGAGCACTTGTCTCTGTGGCGGCTGCTGCCCCAGACCTCGCCAGTCTGTGGGAAAATAATCTGGTAATACCCGTGATGGTTCTTGTCCCCACTCCTATTTGGGGTCTCAGGTCCCTGCTACGTTCTCTCGATCCTTCCCCCCAGTGTCTCTCCTGGGCTCATGCCCAAGTGGCCTCCACCTGGCACCTCTGAGCACCCTGATCTCAGCACCTGCCTCGGCCGGATGTGGTGCTCTCTCCCCTGGGCCAGCCCCTGGCTTCGGCCTGAGTATTCCAGGTGACAGGCCACGACCTCGAGCCCTCCAAGGGCAGCTCTTCACGGTCTCCCGCGGGGCCCTCATCACCCTCTGGACCTCCAGCCAGCGGCCTCCTTACCGTTGCCAGAATCTCACCATCTCAACTCCAGTCTCTGTGCTTGGAAGACAAAGTTTCCTTGCAGCCAGAGACTCGCAGCCCCTCATCCAATGTCTCCCTGGGTGTGGGGCGTCTTGAGCCCTTCCCTGGAGCATCCCCTGACGCTGCCTGCTGTGGGGTGCAGCTGAGCACAGGACGGGGGGGTGGGACCATCAGAGGTCAGGAGGGGTGAGAACTCTGTGTCTTCAGACTCCTACGGCCTTGGTTCTCCAACCGGGGAAGGAGTGGGTGTCACGAGTTGACCCAAGGGACACCTCCAGCTCTTTAAGGTGTTAGAGATAGGATTAAACCTTGCTCATCATTTATCAGCATTTAAAAATTGGATGCACCTCTGAGGCACCGCTCTTTTTGGTGACCTCATTTGGAATTCTCAGCCCTTCTTCTTTGCTCATAGCAGCGTTTGTGGCTATGAATTTTCCTACAAGTGTTTCTTTGGCTGCATCCCACACATTTTGATAGGTAGTATTTCACCACTATTCAGTTCTATGTACTTTAAATTTTTTTATATTTATTTGTTTTTAGTTGTTCATTTTATTTCTTGTAGGTGGTGAGAAGAATCGAATCCAGTGCCTCACACATGCTAGGCAAGTGCTCTACCACTAAGCCATAACTCCAGCCTCTGTATGTACTTTTAAAGTTTTCAACTGATTCATGGATGATTTAGGTAATGCATTCAAAAAGTTTCAAACTCAAAAAGCATAAACTGTCTACAAGGAAAACTATTCCTTCTACCTCTGACTAGTAGCCAGCCTCCCACAGACAACTAATATCATTCATTATAGTTTTCATATGTAGTTTATGTGTACATATATTGAGAGAGAGAGAGAATATCTTAAATGTCTCCAAAGACTTATGCGTTAAGGGCTTAATTCCCCCAGGTTGGCGTTATTGGGAGGTAATGAAAAACTCCTTCTTCTTCTTCTTCTTTTTTTTTTTTTAAAGAGAGAGCAGGAGAGATAGAGAGAGAGAGAATTTTAATATTTTAGTTTTCTGTGGACACAACATCTTTATTTGTATGTGGTATTGAGGATTGAACCCGGGCCGCACGCATGCCAGGAGAGTGCACTACCGCTTGAGCCACATCCCCAGCCCGGTAATGGAAAACTTTAAGAGGTGAGACTTAGTGAGAGTTCTTCTGGTCAGTGGGGAGATGCCTTTGGAGGGGCTGAGGGGCACCGGGTTCTCCTTTTCCTCTCTTTTTCACATCCCAGGCATGAGGAGAACAGTGTGCTCTGACTCATGCTCCCACCTCTGATGTACTGCCTGCCTTGCCACAGGCTCAAAGCCACAGAGTCAAGTGTTCATGGATTGAAGTCTCCAAATATGTGTGCCAATGTATAAACCTTTCCTTCTTATAAGTTGATTATCTTGGGTATTTTGTTATAGTAACAGACACCTAACTAACACAGGTGTATAAACATATTGTGTGTGTATACAAAGTAGGCAGATGTACCCCTCCTCCTTCCTAGGAAAATCCTGTTCCTTTGGTTGTGAAATGTGTTTTAGTTTTTTCTCAGTAGAGATCCTTCCACACCATTACATAAAGAGCTTCCTCGTTTGTTTTAAAAGCGGCAGCTCAAGGCCTTCCCCTGGGGCTGTGCCAGCTGGAACCCCCAGCAGCATGCTGGGATGGCCCCCATTCTGCACAAAGCGTGTCTTATCAAATTTTGGTTCTTTGTTGATCTAATAGTGAATAATGATCCATTTTAGTTTTCACTGATATTTATCTCATTGCGAGTGAAGTTCAACCTCTTTTCACGTTTTGAAGTAATTTTATACAGATGTGGCTTCTGATGGCTGTTCTCCAATAGCAGGAGGAATGACCGCTTCTGGGTTGGGGCTGAGGAAAATCTAAGATGAGCTCGGAACATCCTGTAGGGTCAGAGGAAGGAATTGCTGAAACCAAGACAAAACCAACCCACAACGAGGTCACAGGCCACAGGTCATAGGTCACTGGTCGCAGGAGCCAACGCCAATGCTCCCGATGGCCTGACTGGAGCAGCCCGAGCAGGAAGACAATGTAGGATGGCCTAAGCCCAATCCGGGAAATGGGCCCACGGAAGTCCCCGGGTCGCAGGTAAACAATTGCATAAATAGGCAAGAGGAGGAGCCGAGACAGAAGATCCCAAATACACGTGGAGGTCCTTCCTTCCAGAGGGAGGCTCAGTGCCCCCAAGGTCGGCTGGACTTAGTGACCCCTAGACACAGGGTGGGAGGGAAACAGCGACTGACACTCCAAACCCGGAGACAGCGCCTGGCACGGGTGGGAAGGTTGACGTCCCCGATGACGTCACGGTCCCTGACATGAGGAGGGGCTGTCACGCCCCTGGTTTTTCCCCAATCTTGGTCTAATTGTGAAAAATAATTAAATAATCCCAAACTGAGGGCATTCTGTGAATATCCGACAACTACTCTTCAGAGACGTCCAGCTCCTGCTGGGCACAGTGGCACACGCCTGTAACCCCTGTGACTCGGGAGGCTGAGGCAGGAGGATCACAAATTCGAGGCCAGTGTGGGCAACTTAGAAAGACCCTCTCTCAAAATACGAAATAACAAAGGGCTGGGGTGCAGCTCAGTGGTAAAGCACCACAAAATAATAATGACGATGATGATGGTGAAGAAGAGCCATCAAGACTGATGGACAAGGAAAAGTGGAGAAACCACAGCAGGCCGCAGGAGACTGAAGAGACGTGGATACACTGTGGCACCCTGGACTGCATCCCAGAACAGACAGAGACACCGTGAGGGAAACTGGAAAAATAGGAACAAGGGTTCAGTTAATAGAAAGGTACTCGGAGATTCCTCAGAAAACTTGGAATGGAACCACCATTTGACCCAGTTACCCCTCTCCTCAGCATATACCCCCGAAGGACTTAAAATCAGCGTTTTTTATAGTGATGTGGCCACATCAATGTGGATAGCAGCTCAATTCACAATAACTAAGCTATGGAACCAACCTGGGTGTCCTTCAAGCGATGAATAGATAAAGAACATGTGGTACATATACACAATGGAATATTACTCAGCCATAAAGAAGAATGAATTATGGCATTTGCTAGTAAATGGATGGACTAGAGACTATCATGCTAAGTGAATTAAGCAATCCTAAAAAACCAAAGGCCAAAGGTTCTCTGATATGTGGATGCTGACTCACAACGAGCAGGGGGAGGGAAGAATAGAAGTTCACTGTATTAGACAAAGGGGAATGAAGGCCAGGGAGGGGGGATGGAAACAGGAAAGACAGTAGAATGAACTGGACATCACTTTCCTATGTTCACATGTGAACACAGGATCAGCGTAACCCCACATCATGTACTACCACAAAAATGGGAAGTTATACTCAGGTTTGTGTGAAATGTCAATCATGTGAAACTAAAGAGAACAAATAAAAAAATTAAAAATAGTAAAGTACTAATGTTAATGTCTTAGTTTTGACAAATCAACTATAGCTAAGATCTTAGCATTAGTCATAAGTGGGAGAAGGATATCCAAGAGCTCTCTGTACCATCATTTCAACTTTTCTATAAATCTAAAATTATTCTAAAGCAAAATTTTATTTTTAAATAGTTATTTGTATTTCTTTCATTATAAAATATTTTAATCATTCCCTTTGTCCATGTTTTCTTTAAATTTTTTTTTAGTTGTACATGGACTCAATACCCTTATTTATTTATTTTTATGTGGTGCTGTGGATTGAACCCAGTACCTCACCTGTGTTAGGCAAGTGCGCTACCACTGAGCCCCAGCCCCAGCCCCTGTCCATGTTTTCTTGTTGGTCTGTTTCTTATTTATTTATAGAATCTCTTTACATATTGGGCTTTGACTATAATATGAATTACATATATTTCCCCAAAGTGACTTTGTTTTTCCTTAAAGTTATCTTTCCCACCTGAACATTTTAAATTTATATATCAAATTTATTCACTTTGTGTTTGACTTTATATTACAACTGGAAAGGTCTCTCTCCCCTTCAATCTTATAAAATAATTCACTCATGGTTTACTCAGATACTCTTAAGTACTTTCTTTTCCTACATAGTCTATATGCTACAAATTATAAATTATAAATTCTTAGAAATTTATTCATTTATAAAGCTGAATCAGTTAAAGTACAATCAAGAAACAGAAGTCACCCAAGTTGTTTGAACTGACTTTAATATCAATAATGAGGGTCTGAGAGTGTAGCTCAGTGGGATAGCACTTGCCTAGCATGTGTGAGGCCCTGGGTTCAATCCCCATTACCACAATCTATCAATCAATATATGTGTAGACAGTTGTTAACTAGGTAACTCTAATTGCAAAATGAAAAATTTATGATATTAGAGGATCAGCAGCTGTGACCCTCAGCGTTGAGGGAACAAAGGGAAGAGGTAGAAATTACTAAATTTTAGTAACTTAGAGGAAGAGTTCCCTGGCCTTAGGACTTGAGAAGGGAATACATTTTGCAATTAATCTTTTGTCACAGCAGCTCAGCCTTTAATAATAAGGTGTCAGTCTTCCATTTCACCAATTCTCTTCTCGACTCTGTCTAGTATGTTCTTCACCCTATACATCGAACCTTTAACTTTAATAATATGTAACACTTTCATTTCTGGGAATTCTATCCGATTTTAAAAACTGCCTTCTTATCTTTGAAGTCTCATCTCTTGCTCACATTTTCAATTCCCTCTTTTAGTTCAGACATGTATTTAAGGTGTAGATGGAACAATACCTTTATTCTATTCTTATGTGGTTCTGAGGCTCGAACCCAGTCCACACATGTGCTAAGGGAGCACTCTATCCCTGAGCTACACCCCGCCCCTCTTGTGGTTCTATAAGCAGTGTAAATACGGTCGGTTTAAAGTGCTGTATTCATCAATTCCAGCAACTGAAGTCGTTGGGTTTTGTTTTGGATCAGTGTGTCCTAGAAGCTGACCCCAGTGCAAGTTCGTTGGTGAGAGCTGATCATCTGGATCGTTTCTGGAAGCAATACCAGGGGAATGGAGAAGTTGAGACAGGACAGAAGAGGAACAGTCCGTGGTTGCATCCTGAGCAGCGGAACCCAGTCCCCCCGGGCGCTCTGGAGAGAATCCCCGTGATCTAAGGCTGCTCCCGTCCAGGGTAAGGAAGCGGGAGGCATCTTCTGGCCGACTCCCTTTCTCATTGGCTGGACCATGTTCCCGGGGTGTTCATGTCCAGCCCTTCCAGCCCCCTCCCTGTGAGCAGAGGCCACCAGCAGGCCCAGGGAGGGCCAGGTCAAGGAGGCCCTGGGGGCAGTGAGTTCAGGCACCACCCAGGCCCACTTCGGCCCAACCCTCCTGCTTCAAGGCAGTGGCCTGTCACAAGTCCTAAAAACTAACCTGCAACATGGTGAGGGGGACAAGTGCACTCTCTGCTGCCTTGGAGGGCCCCAGGGCCATAGCTGACACCCACCTCTCTGTCGTCTACCGGCCCTTCTAGATCCCCCTCATCCTGACCAGCATTTCTGCTGAGGGTGGTGACCTTCCTGGTGGACCGACAGGCTGTCCATCCTGAGGCTCTGAGCCCTCGTGAGCCCATGGT
Source organism: Marmota flaviventris (assembly GCF_047511675.1). Lineage (NCBI taxonomy): Eukaryota > Metazoa > Chordata > Mammalia > Rodentia > Sciuridae > Marmota > Marmota flaviventris. Next base: position 8,025,501 of record NC_092506.1, on the reverse strand, counting down.
TGATGCAAATGTCCGTTCAGCCATTCCCACACCCAGCGCCTATGGGCGCCACCCGAGTCCTTTGGTTTCCAAGTTCCTCTCTGCCCCTGCTATACCGCGGTGACCCTCCTCAGGGTGATCCGGGTCCATTGTCCCTGTTAGTACAGAGACTTCCTTATTTGCTTCTTCCAGCATAAGAACCCCAGATAACCAGTGGAGCTGTTCACTGGATGCTCAGCAGTGCCCCAGGGGACTCCCCTTCCCCAACAGGAAGCGAGGCCTCTAATCCAAGAAGACTGTAAAGTTGGTTAGAAGCACAGGTTGATGAGTCGCTGGGAATTATTATAACAGGGTCCACCCCGGCCTTCATCTTTGGTTCCTGGAACACCACACCTATCCTGGCCTTTGGTCCAAAGCATAGACCATCTCTTGAAACTCTGAGTCCCAATACCTCGGGGCGTCTTCCCCAAAGTGGCACCTCAGGTGTCACTTTAAGAGTTCATCCCAACATTCCGCTGTATGTGGAGTTGCTGGCGGGCCCTCTGGCCCTGTCCACTGTCCCACCTCAGGCCGCGGTGCTAGCTGAGGCGCATGTCAAGAGAAGCACACTAGTTGCTGCTCTATTAGTCCATTTTCTGTTGCTATAACAAACTATCAGAGACTGAGTACTTTATAAAGGAGAGAGGTTGGTTAGCTCACGGTTTGGGAGGCTGAAAATGCGTGACTGGACTGTCCCACCGGCTCGGGCTCTGGTGAGGGCGCCTTGGCTGGGTCACAGCGTGGTGGAGGAGCGGAAAGATGTGTGAATGGCCAAGTGCAAGGGGTGGCCTGCTTTGTAACCACCTGCTCTCATGAGTGCTAACCCACTCTGCAGGAGCAGCATTAATCCCGCCAAAAAGCCGCTCCCCTCAGCACCCACCCTCCTCCCTCGGGGCCCTGCCTCCCAAGGGTTCCACCCCCTCCACACGGAGGTCCAAGCTCCCCACACTCGAGTCTGAGGGACACTCACACCTTGTCCAAGTCGCCTCCCCCCTTCTCATGCTCCCCCATACGTCACCCCCCGACTTTTGCCACTTTTCTGCCCCTGCTTCTTTCCGGGTCCCTCACCATCCAGGCTGACCATCTACCCCTGCCAGGGTCTGTGCATGTCCCCCCTGAGCGGATGGCCAGCTGCGAGGCTGGAGCTGGCTGACTGGACCCAGTGGCTGGAGGGCGGCAGCTGCCCCTTTTTATTTGCCCCGACTCATCCAGCCAACCCTGCCTGAGTGGCGCCCGGGGTTCCCCACCTGCTGTTGTCTGGCTGACAGTGGCTGAGGGGTGGCCGCGAGCCAGAGAGCTGTGGGGTCTGGGTCACCTGTCAGGCACGTTCCATTCTCATCAGTGGGAGGTTCCTGTGATGCCAAACCTCCCCCGTCGCATGGCCTCCTGTCCACCCCAAGGTCAGGCTCTCAGCCTGTCTCAGCGCCCAGTGGCTCTCCATGAGCCGCTTTTCAAATGGCTGATGACTCTCTGCTGCAGGTGGGAGCCCGGCTGCGGAGCCCACGCTGTCCATCTCCTGCCCGGGATTTCCAAAGACTCCCCACGGTGGCCTTCTGCACCACGGTGGACCCACATCACTGGACGCAGATGGCACAGCCCAGGGGCAGAGTTACTGGGTCTGGCACCTGAACCCCCTGGAGAGGAGTCCTCGCCGAGGCCCAACAGAAGTGGCACTGTCCCAGTATCCTGACAAACGGTTTGGAGCAGTGCTTCCCGGTGTCTGTCATGGGTCATCTCCAAAGTCCAAAGAGGCAGGTCAAGCACTGTGCCTTTTCCTGGTGGCCGAAGACGCCGGATAAAGTGACTCATCTGTCTCGGAAGGACCCGCCCCTTTGAGGCTCCAAGAACCTCACTGAGGCGTCAGATGTCAGCCTTCGAAGGGCTCGTCTGCCACCCTCTGTACCGCAGGGAGGTCTTACAAGGGACCCGGGAGACGTCCCACTTCCTGCTCATCAGGTGTGATGAGCACAAAATCTTCAATGTCCTGTGTCAGTCTGCTGCTCTACGGAGTGTCCGTGATGAAGGTCCCTGCAAATGCAAACTGCTGTCTATCTTAGGTAGCTGCAGATCACTTCCGATACGTCTTCCTCACGGGGCCTGCAAAGGGCATGCTCACCCAGTCTACAGCTTCATTCCAAATCCCAGAGGCTGTGTTCATCTGCTCCACTGCAGAGAGAATGCATGTCACGACGGCAGCTTGGGGCTACCATTGGGTCACGTTCACCGTGATCCATCCCCATCGGCTATGATTCGGGTGGTTTTGTGAGGGCCCCAGCGGTGCATCACACAGGGCTACGGGGGACCACCTTCCCTGCCTTCTGTAAGTGATCAAAGGGGACACTAGCTCTGACTGACAGCCCCTGTGCTGTTGCTCCTGGTTTTCCATCTCGTAAGTGTGTCCACCCTCAGTACTCACTCAAGGACAGAAGAAATGTCCCCAGGACGGTTCTCCAGGCTCACGGACTTCCTGTGGATGGATTTGGGCTGGACTTCACTTCTCTCTTGGATTCTGTGAACCCCCTTCTGACAGGGAGAGTCAGGAATTTGGGGTCTCCTGGTATGGGTGTCAGCTCTGACCCTGTTCCCAGCAGTCCTGAGAGTCCTGGCTATTCCCCTTCCCCTGCATCAGAGCTGTCTGATAAATGACCGTAAGGAAGGATCAAGACAATCCTGGACCAAAGGATCACGACTTTCAAGGTCCTTCAAATAAACCAAATAAACCTAATAAATGAGCCAAATAAACCTCTTTTCTTTATAAAGCTATCCAGTCTCAAGTATTGTGTTATAGTAACGGAAAGCTGACTAGTACATCTGGCACCACTCCCTCATTTGCTGTAGGCCATTGGCGCAGCCCTCAAGATGGTGGCCCAGCCATGTGTTAGGGACAGCTCAAGGTGCCCCTACCCTGGTGAGAAACCCTGGAGGGTGCTCCAGATCAGTTAACTCTCCCCCATCCAGCCAGTATTGTACTCTTCAACCTACCGTGGGGTGCAGTGCCGAGTGGTCTCGGTGCTGACTCCCCACTTTCCTGTGGGCTCCGGGCCTGGCTCCCCCTTCCCATCGCAGCTCTTGAAACCAAAGGGCATGGTTTCCACCTCTCTTCATGTCTGCTCAGATCCTTCCTCTTTCTGTTCCCTGAAATACTTTCACTTCCTTATAAGCCCAGCCGGACATTCAGAAGAAAGTTTCTGGATTCTATCTGCGTTTTGATTTATGTGTTTGCTTATTGGTTTCATTTTGCCACGCTGGGAGGGGACCCAGGGCCTCAGGACGCTGGGCAAACCCTCAGCGCCGCGCTCGCCCAGCCGCTGCACCCGCGTGTCTGTGCCCCGTGGCTTCTGTTGTAGCTGCGGTTGATTCCAGCCTTGATGCTGCACAGGGCAGAACTCCTCGGGGTCTTCTTTGTTTCTATCATAAAAAATGATTTGCAGTTGCAGAGCAAATAAAACGGTGGTTTATTCTAGCACATTTCAAACAAGTAAATGGCTTCTCTCCTCTCCCCACCCCCAGAGCCTTAGAGGGTTATTTTGTGACTTTGGAGTCGTATGTAAATACCTGTAGGGGTCATTGTTATGTGGGGTGAAAATCCACTGTGACTTGGGGGATCTACTGCGTCCTCCCACCAACAAACACAGTCTGCTTTCCATTTGTGCCTTATCTTGATCTATTGCTTCTGTGTATGGGTATTTTTGTGTTTTCCCCTTAGACTTTCTATGGTTCAATATTCGTGCACTCTATTGTGGGGCATGGTGTGAGGTAGGGATCTATCTTTCCTCTCCCACATGGCTAGTGAATAGTCCTGGTGCTGTTTTTAAAGACACATCTGCTCTTGTTCACTGAATGTGATGCACCCATTAGTTCTGGGCAGGTGGTTCCATTCCATTAATCTATGCATGGAATCAGTGAGAGTGTGTTTGGCTGCAAGTAACAGGAAAACAAAAAACCAAAAAAAACGAAAACCTTGCTTTAGACAAATGGGGGCTCCTTTTTCATGTGTAACTATTAATCCAAAAATGGATGTTTCTGGGGTTGGCTCAGTTACCTAACTGGGCCACCAGGGACCAGAATCTTCTCTCTTTCCATTTATCCTCTTAACCATGTCTGTCGCTCCTGGGCACTAGACGGCCAACACAGCACAAGGCTTCATCTCTGCTCTCGGAACAAAAAAAGAATGAAGGGCCCTTGGTGGCCACCAGCACCTCTTCTTCGGGAAGCACGAGGTTTCTCAAAACTCCAAGACTCTTGCTTCCGCCTTGTTGGGCAGCCCTGAGTTCTGCCGCTTTCCGTTGCAAGAGAAGCTGGGAAAGGGAGTAAGGAGATTGTCCTACGTGACTTAGAACAACCCCGATTGCTTTGGGCTGCGTATAAAAGTGGGGGCTCCCGTTGCCAAGGTAGACCAGTGTCAGGGGTTGGCTACTGTGGCACAGTGGCCTCCTGAGAATATTGCCAGGGACACTCATGCAGGGAAAATTTTAAAAAATACAATAGCCAGAGCTCCTGGGGGTGGCCAAGTGTTCCAGCTCAGGCCGTGGGAGGTGTGGTACACTCAACCTTCCCAGCAGGACTGGCTGATTCATTCAAGCCACATCCCACACCTGACCCCACAGAAAGAACCCAGCCGGTGGGTGGGGTGTGAGGGGTTGGGGTACGATTCTCACCGATGGGTGGCAACCAGCTGCTTCTGTCCCTCTGGTGTATTTATTTCCTTCTCTGCTGGTAACAAATTACCACAAACAAAAACAGTGGCTTCCATGCAACACAGATCTATCTTACAGTTCTGGAGGTCAGAGGTCAAGCGTGGATCTCACGGGGTTACAGTCAGGGTGCCACCGGGCTGGTTCTTTGTGGAGGCACCTGGTCGATTGTCCAGGTCTTCCAGTCTCCAGAGGCTGCCCCTCCAGCTCCGAAGCCAGCCTGTCGCATCTCCCCACCTCCCTCTGCCTCTGATGCGTTATCACCCGGGACACGCCATGACACCAGCCCCCCTCCATCACCCAGACTCCCCTCCCATCTCAAAATCCTCCTTTAGTCACATCTGCGAAGTCCCTTTTGCACGAGGATGAGATGTACAGTTCCTGGGCATGAGGACCAAGCGTTTCTCCTTGTCACCAATGACGGGCTGGTTCTCCAGGAAGGAGAACGGGCTCTGGTGCAGGGCAGAGCTGGGAACCTTCCAGAAGATCCTGGGGCCCAGGGTTCAGCTGTCACTTCAGCTGTGCTGTGAACTGGGTCTGCAGGGCCCAGAGATGCGTCCCACCGGCCCTGGTCTGGAAGTCCTCGCCGAGCAGACCCGGGGGGCCTCCCTTTCTCTCCACTCCCTGCACAGACATGGTGGCGTGGGAGGACCAGCCCGAGGACACAGCCCACGGGCTCCCTGCACTTGAAGCAGAAAACCAGGCCGACTGCCTGGGGGCGGGGGCTCAGAGTGCGCTGCAGCGAAGGGCAGGGGTGCCTGGGGGGAGCAGCACAGACCCCAGGGGCTCCTCTGGGTCTGGGGTACGAGGTGGGTGAAACCTGCACTTTGAGCCCTTCGTGATGCGAGTTACATTCAACAAAGAAAGAAGTGGGGGAGTGAGGCCACACTGTCCTTTGGAGAGCGTCTCTCACGGCAAGGCAAGGTTTCGACGTTTTCAGTGATTTTCCTCACTCTTCCTGCCCCTTCCCTTCCAGTCCCTACCCCTGTCCCTTGGGCAGAAGCTGCATTTGTTTTAGAGGGATAAGGGGCCACAGACTGGGGGGTCTCCATCTGGATGGGTGGAAGGACAGCCTAAGAGAGGCGAGAGGAACCCCCTCCTAGTGTTGTGGGGACAAAGAGGCAAAGCACGGGAGACAGCAGGAAACAGTTTTATTTGGCTGCAGCCAGGTTCAGGGGGCAGAGCTTTTGTTGTAATGAATCAATCCCTGAACCCCGAGTTCAGGGAGTTTCAGAGTTTTATACCCAGCATGAAGGGGAGGGGCTCAGAAGTTCACAGTCTGCAGAAGTTCACATAGAAGCAGCTTTTTCTGTCACTGTTCTGGGCAAGTTAACCCTTCAAGGACAACACCTGAGAAGGGGGGAGCTTCTTCTCCCCTTTCTTTCCTCCCCTGCCAGCTGTTACCATGGAGCCCAACTGTAACTTATCTTAAAAATGTAGACATCTCTGTGAAGCCCAGCTCAAGGCCAGAGGCCTTGTTTGCACATTTCTTCAAGGTACTATACTGGATACGTTTGTGAAAACTAGTAAGGGGGAGTCCAGGCCTGGGTGGCAGCCCGGCCCCGTCTGTCCTGGCCAGCCTCCTCCCTCCAGATATTCCATATGGTATAATAAAGAACTCAACCAGCCTTGGTCCCTGGCTCCTGGGAGGGTCAGGCTGAATCTTTGTAACTCCCGGTAATGAGGGTCTTCGTTGTACAGGAGTCCCCTACACCCCCACAACACCTGAGCTCCTGGTAATGAGGTGACTTGAGGTGGAATCCTAGAGGCTTCCAATGGGGCTGGCCAGGCCACTGAAGTCAACCCTGGGAGGAGAGCTTGGGCCTTTGAGACCTACCGAGAGGGGGCCTGCTGGAGGTGGAGTTCCAGTTCCGTCCATCAAGCCTGCGGAATGAAGTCCCGGGGAGAACAAGGGCGTGCAGGAAGGTGGGGTGCTCTGACTCCAGGGGAGCCGGCCTGGACACTCTGTTCTGGACCCCCCAGACCTCGCCCTGCGTGTCTCCTCATTGCCTTTGTGTCCTTTATAGTAAGACTGGAATCCTAAACAGAGCCCCGCCCAAGTGGTCAGAATCCAGATGGAATCACTTGTGTCTCATCGTGACAAAATGGAATCAGGAGGCCCTGAAGGGGGAGCCGGTGAGCATCTGCCTGATAACAGGAACTCAAGAGGCTGTCTACCCACAACCTTGCAGAAAGACCACGACAGCCTTGCACAAAAGCATATTTCCACGAGGACAATTGCTCAGCAATTGCCCGTGTGACCTTGGGTTGGCAAAACCCTTCCGATTGATCCTTGCAGCCAAGGATAATGGTTTCAAAACAACTTCTGCAACCTTCCTCGTTTTATCTGTAAAAGCCCTTGACTTCCATTGCCTCTGTGACACGCGTATTTCAAATTGCAGCCCTTGTCACTCCACCTAAAATCATTTTGGAAGAGCCTCTCTATGTCATTAATTTAGGTTGATAACACTTTCCTGGGTTCTGTGAGTTGTTTTAGCAAATTACCAAACCTGAGGGGGGATCCTAGGAACCCCCAAACTCGTAGCCAGTCATTTGGAAGTGCAGATGGCCCGAGGACCCTCTGAGTTGGCAGCCGGCGTGTGTAGTGGGGGTGATAATGTCTAGAAGCACGAGACCTGTGGATCCTGGCAGTAACGCCAGGTGGCCGTGTTAGAGATGATTTGCCATCTTCCAGTTGGGTTTGAAATAGAAACCTCATCCCGCTGAGCAGAGATGTGGTCGAGAAGGGAATCCCAGATCTGTTTGAGAAACCATTTGAAACCCAGAGAAATTTAGACTTGAGTATAGCAACGATGAAGTAGATCAAAATCATAGCATGTTAACTTTTGCACTAAGTTCAGAAATATACATCTCGGGCATTTTAGGAACGTTCAGAGTTTAAGAGAGTTCGGCATATTTGAGTGTTCCCGGTGCTTGTGATTCTGATTTTAAATAGGCTCTTGAGTCACTGATTTCAACCTGTGATTGCGAGTCGAAACCTTACTCAGTTGGTAAACTGTTTTTGAATATTTAAATATCACCATAATTGTACGTTTAATGTATCTGATTTATAAGAATCAGGTAAGGACTTGGGAATTTGTTAGTCAGATAATTGAAAAACTTAGAAAACTGAATATAATAAATTTTGATTGCCGCTTAAAATGTTTAAAGGAGTTTAATTAACTAAGTAGGTAAATGGTACAAACATTAATCAAAGTTCTCCTTATACATGATTGTTAAAATTTGCTGGATCTATTCATAGAATATGTTGCATTTGATCACTCCAGAAATGGGAGAGGGGAAAACGAAGAGCTTCAGCACGGTGGGTGCAAAGTCTCAGTTCCACGAGACAAATAAGTTCTAGAGATCTGCCGTTCACCGCTGCGCCCACAGCTGAGAATATCATACTGTACACTCAAATTTTTGTTAAGAGGGCTGGAGGATGGCTGAGCCCTAGTAGAGAGATTGTGTGAGGCCCTGGGCTCCATCCCCAGCATAGAAAAAAAAAAATTTTTTGTTAAAAGGGCAGATCTCATGTGAAGTGTTATTATACCAAAACAAAGTAGTGGGGGGTGGGGAATCAAGGAAGAACTTTAAAACCAAACTAGAAAGTCTTTCCCTGCTTAAAAGCTGCCCTCAAGAACACCAAAATAATCCTTGGAGTGGGACCAGAGGAGGTGGATGAGGTTGACTCCTCTCCGGCCCCATCTGGGAAGACTCTTGCTCTCCTGATTCATCAGGGGCCCGGCCTGAGTGTCCAGGATGAGGAGCTGCCCCAGGCCCTGACCTCAGCTGGTAGGAGGTTTGCAAGCTGCTGGGTGTCGGAGGGGTGCACAGCCCGTGGTCCCAGGTGACATGGTCAGGTCCACTGCTGGCCTCGTGTCTGCTCCCAGGGTTACTCCAATGCCATTTCTGTGCAGCTGCTGTTGACAAAGCTTCCTGGTGGCAGTGGCCATGGCTAGCAGGGACCTCTGTAAGTGTGCAGGTGGCACAGGCCTGAGTGGGGTGGCCTGAGTGGTTTCTTTTCCTACCTCTCCCAGTGCCGCCCTGCTCTGCAGGCTTCCTGCAGTGGTAAAGTGGATTGTAAACCAGACCAGGCCACCATGGTCACCTCATCAACCGTCACTACTGGTGGCCCTCATGGTGGTGGGGTCTGGGGCTACTGCACCTCAGACTCAGCTATTAGACTAGGCTGTCAGCTATTAGACGGGGACATTGCGCCCTATATCTCGCCATCTCCACCTCACTCTCTTCCTGTGCCCTTGGCTGGTGTGGTCTGCATTCCCACGTGGCTCAGCCACACCTGGTGTCAGGCTGGGGGACACAGTCACACACTGCACAACCCCACAGGTCAAGTGGATTCACACAGAAGTTAGGCTGAAGGTCAGGAAACCAGGTGTGTCACACGCCTGCACCCCATCCAGTGTCCTGGGGCCCCTGCAAGGCAATCTATTGGGTATGGGAAGAAATATCAAAACTCCCCTTCATATTTATTTTTAACTCATTCTTTTACATTTCCAGCTCTTGAATATAAATATATGTGTGTATAAATATATATATATTGGTATCTAAGAGGTTTTAGTTCCAGGATCCCCCACAGATTCCCAAATCCCAGAATGTTCAAGTCCCTTATATAAAATGACGTAGTATTCTATATGTATGATAAGAATTATGATGCATTCCACTGTCGTGTATTTAAAAAATAAAAGCAATTTAAAAAATGGTGTAGTATTTGCATATAACCTATGCATATCCTGCCATATATATAAAAATCATCTTTAGACGAGTTATAATACCTAATACAACGTAAACTCTATGTAAATAACTGTCATACTGTATCCTTAAGAAAAGAATGATGAGGAAAAATATCAGCACATGCTCAAAACACAAGCAATGTTTTTCTGGATATTTTCAGTTTGCGGCCATCCAAACTGTGGACCTGTGGATAAGAGGCCGACTATTCCAGTAGGTCAAAGTATATGTTTATCCATCACTAGACAAAATGGTGGCGGTAATGCTTTAAAATCTTTATTTATAAAGACACTGCACAGAGAAGGTTTTTCCATCATTAATCTAACGGACAAGCAGTTATGGATCCTGGGCTGTGAGCCGAGGGCAGCGTTGGACGGCGTGGAATTTCTTAAGAGGGAGAAGGCTAGCAGAGAGGGTGGAAGAGCTGGCTCCCGGTGACAAGCTGGGAGAGCAGTCCTACCGGTGTCACAGAGGAGAATATAAAAAGCAACGTGCAACCCAACCAGAAAGTGACCCACCATCTAACTGGGGGACGGGCAACTGAGACCACCGAGAGGAGCTGCAAACGGCTGTCAGGGACCCTCGGGAGAGCGGCGTGTGGACCACTCGCTGGAACCTGGAACCACTGGAACCGCCGGGTTTGCCCAAACCCAAGGGCACTTTGTTGATGAGGGGGAGGGGCCAGCAAGAGCGCAGGCTGGCCACCCACCGCCACAGGCTGCGGCAGCTGGGAATCCACCACAGTGACACTCACCTGCAGAAATAAGTCACTCACATCCCTAGGGTGGACGTGAGTAGAAACGGCAGGGGCTACGATTACAGCAAAAAATCGGAAGAAAAAGACGATCCATGTGCATAGATAGAGAAAGCCTGGGAGGGTGGGTGCAGGGGGTGGGGGGACCAGAGCCTTCTTTGGGAACAACGCTGACCAGATGTACTGAAAGCCAGGCTGGGCTCCAGAGAGGCTGCTCCAGGTCCTCAAGGAATGACATTCTGCTCGCCACCTCAGTTTCCTTGCTGGGGACAAACCCTACCCACCCCTCAGACCCCGAGGTTGCTGGCTGTCACTGGGCGGTGTCCAGGAGACCCAGGGGACCTCACAGCAGCCAGCTCACAGGGATCTCAATTTCCAGGAGCTCAGACTGAGACTTCAGAGAAGGCAGAGCGTGTCACACTGGTAGTGGGGTCCACTCGGGCTGCCTCCTGCCAGAGCTGAGCCGGGCTCCCTCCCGCGTGAACGGTGAAGCCCAAAGCCAGCGTGCAGGCTGGCTCAGCCTGAGCCCACCTCGCGGGTCCCCCAGCGCACTCCACTCCTGAGGGACCGACCCACTGCCTCACAGGCTCTGTCCCCCCGGGCTGGTGCTTGCTGCCCTTCATCTGTCCTGGAGCCTCGGTAACAAAGCGCATGGCCCACCAGGGCTTGGTGGCAACCTCGGGCTCCGGTGCCACCATGGATGGCAACAGGAGGTGGCTGCAGCACTGGGGGAGAACGGAGGGCTGGCACACAGCCCCAGAGGAGAGAAACCCTGAATTGGTCACCCCCAGTTGGCCTGGTGCCCCAACTCAGCAAAAAGCCAGGAAGGTGGACCAAAGGAGGCTCATCTACAAAGAACTTGGGAGCCCACTTCTGTTACCGCTTAGTTTTTCCCTCCCGGAGCCTCCAGCAGGCAGGGAGACTGGAACCCAGTGTCTTTGGCTGCGGGAGACGTCGGGAGTTCTAACTTGCCCCATGGGGACAGAGGGCCCGAGGTTAATTCACAAATGGACCAAACGGTCACGGTTCCAGAGACTGAGCCCCAGCCACGGTCTGAAGTTATTCTCTGCCTCGGGGGGACGGGTGTGATAGGATTTTGAAACTCAGCAAATGAAGCTGGACACTGTCGCCCCAAGAGTGTCCCCAGGGAGAAAGTAGGCTGCCGCAGATCCTCGGGAAGTGGGGGTGCTTTGTGACTCACCCGCTGTCTACTGGCCTCCTCGCACTCCCGCACCCCCCTACCCCTCCACCCTGTGGATGATGGAGTCGAAGTTGGTTGCCTGTCACAGGCAGGGCAGAGGGTGGGGACAAAGTGAAGGACAGAAAAGGAGCTGCAGAGATGATGGCCACAGAGGTGCAGTGGGAACAGGAACCAAGCTGTGGGTTCCTGGGAAGGGCACCCTGGTGCATCTGTTATTTACCTGTCTGGGGACTTTGTCATTTATCAGCAAACATTGATTGAGTCTTTTACAAGATTTTTGTTTTTTTGGTACCGGGGATTGAACTCAGGGGCACTTGACTACTGAGCCACATCCCCAGCCCTATTTTGTATTTTATTTAGAGACAGAGTTGCTTAGGACCCCGCTTTTGCTAAGGCTGGCTTTCAACTCACCATCCTCCTGCCTCAGCCTCCCAAGCTGCTGGGATTACAGGTGTGCACCAAATAAATTTTGACTGGTAAAATTCAATCCTGCTTCAAAGACCAATGCCCATCCCTAGCTCCACCACATACATACTAGCGCATGCACACACACACACACACACACACACACACATGCACACACCTTATGCGGGTGGCCAGATAGAATTACATTGATTAAAACTAAGGAAAGGGGACTGGGGTTGTGGCTCAGTGGCAGAGCGCTTGCCTAGCATGCTTGAGGCACTGAGTTTGATCCTCAGCACTAGAAAAACATAAAATAAAGATATCGTGTCCACTTAAAACTAAAAAATAAATAAAAAAGAAAGTAAGGAAAGTATCAAGTTGCCCTTGAAACTTAGAAGCCAGAATAAGACAAAGAGTGAGCAAAGGTGACAGTCTATCCAGGCAAACGGATTTTATAATTTCCTGCAAAATTAACCTTTTGCAGCTTGTGATTTTTTTCCCCCAGCTATTTCGGGTGCTCTGCAGAGTAGAGCTGAGAAAGCGTGATGTGTTGTCTGGGGTGGGGCACCAGGGCGGACAGATTCTGGGGCCGAGGACCCTGGGAACTGAGACTCAGGAGGAAGGGAGGGAAGCAGGTGGGCAGGGAGTAGTGGAACCGAATGCATCTGCAAGTGACACCTCAGTCCATCCCAAGGGAGCTCCGAGCTGGGGTGGCCTGGGAGCTGCCTTGAATCAGGGGCTCTGCAGCTGGGGAACGAGCATCCCGGCTCTGAAGTGGGGGCTCCACACATCTGCCCCAGTGCTCCCCACACCCCAGACCTGTGCACCCACTCCTCCTCTGCAGGAGGGTCCCTGGTATTCCAGGGGCTTTGTGTCTTCTTCATGCTAGTCTCTGCTCAAATGTCCTCTTTAGAGAGAATGTCCACAGCAGCTGATTTGAAGGACTCTCCTTCCATCCCTCCCCATCCCCTCTACCCTTTCATCCTCAACTCTTGACTCTATATTTTAGTATTTATTATTTCTTTTCTCTCTTCCTCTGCTGGAACGGAGGGTCCAGGGGGCAGGAACTTTGTGTCTTATCCTTAGGGCTCTCCCACAATGGAAACTCAGGAAATATTGGAAGGAAGGGAGGCGGGGGGGGGGGGGGGGGGAGGAAGGGGGGGGGGAGGGAGGATGGGAGGGGTTAGCCCCAAGCATTTGGCCTGCTTCCAGGGGTAAGAACAAAGACGGATGCTACTCCAGGGCCACCATCCAGGGTCCAGACCTGGGGTCCCCTGGGAGACCTCTGCTCACCGAGACTCCTGCCACCTGCTTCCCCCACGGGGACTGCAGTGCCACCAGCAGGAGGAGAGTGTCCTGCCCACAGAGCTGGAGCTGACCAGGCCACGCCCACCACTTCTGCAGCTTGTCCTTTATCGGGGTGTTCTGGGATTCGGGGTGGTGTAAGCCAGGAGGGAGGGGCCTTCTATCCCCCACCTGCCCCTGGGATCCTGCCAATCACAAACCAGGCTTTGATTATCAGGCTTTGCATATCATTCCTGATAAAAATTCTCAGAAAACTAAAGACAGAAGGAAACATCTTTATCTTGCTAAAGAGCCTCCACAGTAAACATCACACTTAATGATGCTGACTGAATGCTTTGCCCTTAAGACAGGGAACAAGCAAGGATGTCCCATTCTTCCTCCCTCCTTCAACTGGACTGGAGGCACTAGCCAGTGCAATAAGGCAAGAAAAGGAAAGAAAATTGAGAAGAAACAAAACTGTCTCTACCTCCAAAGGGATTGACTCCACAGAAAATGCCAAGAATCGACAAAAACAAACAAACCAACCAACCCTTTGGAACAAATAAGTGAGTTTAGCAAGGTCACAGATATCAGGTTGACATATAAAGGTCAACTGTATTTCTAAAGTAGCAATAAACAATTGGGAACTGAAAGAAAAAAAACTCAAGTACCATTAACAATAACTCCAAAACATAAAATACTTGGATATAAATGTAACAAAATCCATGCTGGTTAGATATAAAAATGCAGGTGAAATAAATCAGAAGACCTAAATAAATGAACAAAAATACTGCTTAAGGCATGGGTACTCAATGCAGTTTCCCCAAACCTGGCCCTTACGAACTTAGCCAATCTGGCACCTTCCTGAGCCACAGTGGCCAAGGAAAAGAAGTTCAGGGAAGGGCTGGGGTTTCGGCTCAGCAGTAAAGTGCTTGCTTAGCATGTGTGAGGCACTGGGTTCGAGTCTCAGCACTGTATATAAATAAGTAAAATCAAGGTCCATTTACAACTAAAAAAATATTAAAAACAAAAAAATAAAGAAGTTCAGGGAGAACTCTTTGCTGGGGGAGTGCATGGTGAGTAAATGTACCAGTTTCTCTTTAAAAGTTTCCTTGGGGCTGGGGACGTGGCTCAAGCGGTAGCCTGCTCGCCAGGCATGCACAGGGCGCTGGGTTCGATCCTCAACACCACATAAAAAATAAAATAAAGATGTTGTCTCCACCAAAAACTAAAAAATAAATATTAAAAAATTCTCTCTCTCTTCAACTCCCACTCACAGGGAACCACTGCTAGGAGGCAGTCTGCCTGTACAACGAGGGCTCAAGGCAAAGACCCCAGGTCCCGAGGTCCCGAGGTCCCGTCTGGGTTCAGGTCCTGGCTCCAAATTTATTGGCTGAGGGACTCAAGCAGTTCCTCCTCCTCCTCCTCCTCCTCCAGCAGTTCTCCTCCTCCTCCTCCTCCTCCTCCTCCAGCAGTTCTCCTCTTCCTCCTCCTCCTCCTCCTCCTCCTCCTCCTCCTCCTCCTCCTCCTCCCTACCTCCCTCCCTCCCCCTCCCTCCCTCCCGGGTCTCTTTCTTTTGGTACTGGGGATTGAACCCAAGGGTGCTTAACCACTGAGTCACATCCCCAGCCCTTTTTAATTTTTGTTTTGAAGCAGGGTCTCACTAAGTTGCTTAGGGGCTGGCTAGGTTGCTGAGACCCATCTCCAACTTGCCATCCTCCTGCCTCAGCCTCCCCAGGGTCTGGGGTTACAGGCCTGCGCCACTGTGCCCAGCCTTCGTTTCATTTCTGCCCTTTCTGAGCCTTCATTTTCTCGTGTGTAAAAGAAGGATTAATTTGATATTGCACATGAAGTACTCACCATGGGAAAAAGCCCAAATAGAAGTTATCTTTATTTATAAAGTTCTTGCCACATACAAGACGTTCGTAGTTATTTTTACTATTGTAAAAATAAGCAAAGACCACCAAATGTGGACCAGCCAAGTCTGTTTGTTCAGAGGCGGCTGTGGCGGGGGAGTGGCCACTCTCACTGGCGCTTGGCAGCGACTCAAAGGCAGGCCTGGGGGAGAAGCTCCGCAGTGAGGGGGCCGGCTCCCACCCTGAAGGGGGGGGCTAGCGGGAAGCGGGGACCTCGCCTGATTGGTTGGGGAGCAGGTTTGGCTCTCTCGTTGGTCCTACACTGGGGGCAAGAATTCGGGAAGCTGGCGGTTCCTGGTCACGTCCTGGTTGTCTGGTGCTGGCCGCCGCAGGGCTCTGGTTCGGCTTGGCGGACTGGTCGCTGCAGGCCGAGCAGTTCTGTTGTCCTATGCGGTGCTGCCTTTGTCCTTGCCACTCTTACAGCCCACACAGCCCCGGGCTTGCCTTGCACGCGGGTCCTCCCCTTCTGCCGGGGGCGTGGTGCTGAGGCGCTCCAGGGGTGTCCCCAGGCCGCTCCCCGCACTGGGCCGGCCTTTCTCCGCACCGGGCTCAGCGTCCCCGCCCGCGTCCCCGCCCGCCACTGCAGATCGCGCGGACCGCGGGCACCTGGGGCGGGCGCAGCTCGGGGGCGTGGCCACGCGTCGCCGCGGCCGCTGCGGCCACCCGGTGCCCGGCGGCGAGCTACTGCTGCTCTCCGGGCTCAGCCCCTCGTCCTCTGAGAGCTGCTCTCCGTTTCGCAGGACCTTGGAGTCCCGTTGGGGTTCAGTCGTGGCTGCGCGGGTTGAGGGCGGTGTCCTGCTGACTCTCAAATCCCGCGCACCGACCCATCGGGGCCCTCCGCACGGTGGGGCAGGACGGGTAGTGAGGCGACCAGGGCTGGCGCGGCGAGGACTCTCCAGGAGGCCTGGGCATCTGGGCACCCAGGGGGTCCCCTGCCTAGCGCAGAGCGTGGGGCGGAGCCGGTCACCTGCAGGGTCCCGCGGGACTGCATCCCCAGGGGTTCAGGGCCAGCGCCACGCTTACCAAAGTCCTCCACCTGGACCGCAGCCCGGGAGCCCTCTCCGCCCAAGGCAGCGGGGGGGCGGAACCTGCCTCCCGCAGAGGACCCCAAATGAGACAAGCCAGCGGGTGACAGGAGGCTCCCCACCTCTCCCTGCCTGGCCTCGGGTATGGGGTGGGACAGGGACGGTTCTCAGAGGTGTCAAAAGGGGTTAAATGTGCCTTCACGCCCCAAAGTTGATTCCCGTTTCCGTTCTTTGCCACCCCCCTGGTTGGGTCCAGCAGGACTACCTCCTGACCTTCCAGTGTCCCAAAACAAAGGGAAAGAGGCTGGGGGTGGAGCCCAGTGGCAGAGCCGAGCTTAGCGTGTGGAGGCCCTGGCTTCATCCCCAGAACTGCAAGACCAAAGAACAGCTGCCCCCCGGAGCCCTTGGCAGGCGGGGGCTCCCACATGTCCAGTCCTGTTCCCACAGGCTGAGGTGGGGTTTTTATTTTTAAATTGGTTTTGGTCTCCTTCTATTGGTGGTGGGGGATATTGGTTCTCGGTTTGGGCAGATTGTTATCATCAACATTCTAGGGAAGGTTTTTATTTAGAAGTCAGTTGACTGGAAGAAAGCCACGGGATTAAGGATAGAACTAGTGGCCTGAAGAGATGAGGGAAGTCAGCTGGGCAGGTGAAGGACAGAAATTTTCAGAGCGTGGCTCTGAGATGAGGCCCCCGCGCTCTACTGGGCCAGGTGCTCACGACCTTGTTACCATATCTTGCTCCTGAGCTTTTCCATAGCTTTGAACCCAGGCCTAGAGAATCTGGGAAACCCCTAGTGTATATCCATCTGCATGCTCTGAGATCAGCCCAGTAGCCCCATTTTATAGGTTAGGAAACTGAGGCACTGTCAGCTAGCTAACTGCTCCAGGGTCACCCACACAGTAGGTGGCAGAGCCAGGGCTACCTGGCTTTGACTTGTGCCATGAGCTCCCACCAGCCCTAGGCTTTAGGCTGCCTGGCTCAGCAGTGCGATGTCAACATCGCTGTGTTTCGCTCCCAGGTGCCTTTCCAAAGCACATCTCAGAGCACAGATGCAGGCTTCTCTCCAGGCCCTCATCTGCCTGTGGCTGGCTGCCTCGGAGCCGCAGAGGGCGGCAGGTGGCTGTGGGAAGGCTCCTGCTCTGTGGGGACTGGGGCAGAGACCCTCAAAGATGCAGGGAAGCTGGTAACACAGAGTGTGGCCGTCATTGTCCCTCCAGGGCAGAGTTAGGGAGTGCTGGCCACGGGGTGGGAGATGAGCAGAGCCAGGCTCCCCAGCATGGGGGCTCCTGGAGAATGCGCCCACTCCCCCTGCAGAATGGCGGTGGGGGAGAGGCTGCTTCCCTCCCTCCCAGCACTGCCAGCCTGGGCTCTTCTCCCTGGCACTGAGGGTCTCCATGCCTTACACCACCCGGGATGCAGAGGACGGAGAGCAGAGTCACAGGGGGAGAAAGGGATGCCATACACAGGGACAAGGTCCAGAGGGCTCCTGGTGACCACAGAGAAAGCACAGAGGTGCCAAAGTCCCCCTGAGGTGAAAAGTCCTGTTCCCAGCTCCTGAGATGCTCGGAGGCCTTGCTGCCCCTGGACTCGAGGTCCAGGCCTGGTATGTGGGCAGCAGGAGGCCCCTGGCAGACTGCCAGAAGGAGAGGGGCCAGGCCAGGGCAAGGAGCTGCCGGGTCAGGGGCTCCAGGCCACCGCAGGTCATCCCATGCATGGTGGGATCCACCTGGCTTGGGCCTGGCTGGCTGGACCCTCAGAGCCTGGCTGTGTCCCGCCCCTTGAGAGGAGCCTGTTTTCTGCCCTGAACATTCTAGAGGTAGCAGGAGGCCAGGGTGTGGGACCCTTCCTCACCCTGAGAGGAGAATCGTCAAGTAAGCCCTGCTTTTGTTCTCCTGGGGACCTTGTGAGACTGAAACTCAAATCCCCCACCTCCAGGAGCCCCTCCCATTCCATGTCCCTGGGGGTGGCTCTGAAGAGGGACCGTGGCCTGTGTCCCCAGTCCCCATCCCAAGGCCACGCTTCCAGAAGGGCCCAACAGTCCCCCAGCCCATTCCCTTTATCCACCAGGCCCTCCCTGCCCACAAGTTGTCCCTGGTCCTGGCTAGTGGCCTTGGGGGCTGAGGACCTGTGATGTGCTGAAAAGAAATCAGCTTATGGGTGAGTGGGACTCTCTGATAAAATGTGAGATATCTAGAGTGTCAGGCAACTTCCTGCAGGCACTGGGGACACTGTAGCCCTGTCAGTGTCACCCAGACAGGGTGTGACAAGCCCAGGGCCCCAGGCACCAACCTGATGTACCTCTCAGGAGCCAAGCAGACAGCAAGGCCCTGGCCCAGGGAGGTGGTGCTGGTGCAGGGCTGGAGGCTTCTTCCACGGGGTGGTGCCCAGGCCTGGCTGGCGGCTGCCCACCTTCAGGTCCCAGGGCCCCTCATTCCGGCACTTATGATACCCCCGAATCCTGGATCCTCAGCACCACGCCTTGCCAGACTTGTCAGATGCGCACATGCGGAGGAATCTTACCGCAGTTCACTCATTGTGCTTCGCAGACACAGCGTTTTTGTTTTTTTTTTCTTACAAATTGAAGCTTTGTGGCAATTCCGCGTCAAGCCGATCTGCGAGCGCCATTTTTCCAACAGCTCAGATGATCATTAGCATTTTTTAGCAATTCAGTGTTTTTTAATTAAGGTCTGCACATTTTTAGAGACATGATGCTATTGCACACTTAAGAGACCACAGCCGAGGAGAAACACGGCTTCCACATCGAGACTCCCTCTATTACCATCGTTCTCTTTATTGTAGGCCTGGAAAGGAGCCGTCGGGTCCCCGAGGTCTGCCTGTGTGTCAGTTGCTGTCCTAAGCGCTTTCCTTAAGTCTTCGTCTTCGAAACAACCTACGATAGAGAAACCACCCTCCTACGTTTTAGGTGGAATGACATGAAGTACAGAGAAACACGTGCCTGGTGACAGTGACCAAGGTCTAGCCAGGCAGCCGAGCTCCACAGTTGCCATTCTGAGCCCCATGCTGTGCTGCCGCTCTGTGGTTGACTGTTCTCTGGTCTGTTCCCACTAGACCGTGCTTTGTGAGGTCAGGTCCTCGATAAAGGCTGCCGATTGAGATCATGAATGGGTGGATGAAAGAAGGCCAACGTGGGGACTGGGGCTGTGGCTCAGTGGCAGAGCGCTTGCCTAGCATGTGTGAGGCAGTGGGGTGGATCCTCAGCACCAGGTATCAATTAAAAAAAAAAAAGTCCACTGACAACTAAATATATATATAAAAAGAAGGCCAACATCACACTAAAATTGCCAGAGTCGTGATGGACACTTAACATACAAACCCGCCTGTGTTCAAGGAGCCCAGACATCTCCCGGGCATGCGTCAACTCTCCACCAGCCCTGCTCGGCCGTGACTGGGACCTTCAATGAAACATCTCCGTCTTCTTCCACCTAAGAGAGGTTTTCTCCTCTTGTTTCTTCTGTCATTCCAACCCCCACGTCTGCTGCCTTCTCTGACTTAGATGTGGAAAACCCTCTATCCAATGTCCACGTCGTGCAGCTCTGGGTCGCTGTTTGACAGGCCGGTGGGTGCCCTTTGGCGCTGTGCTGAGAGCCTTCTTTGTCTTGAGCACCCAGGACACTGGATCCACCTCGTTATTCAACCCACAGATTGAAGGCTTCAGATTTTGTCCGTCGTGTTTGCGATTTTAAATGGCAGGAGTCTGTTATTTAAAATCCAGATGCCCTATTGGATTCCCCTGGAAATGTAAACTACGGTTATTTGACCTTTTCCTTCCGCTTACTGTGTCCCCCCCTGAGCGGTTCTTGTGCTAGTGGAGTGGGGGTCTCTCCTTCACTGCCCTGGAGCTCCTCATGGGGGGGGGAGGGTGTTTTCTGGTTGTCCATACATATTTGAAGATGAAGGAGGTGTAGACAAAATGTTCAATTTCTGGAATGTTCCTCAGGCCCAGCGTCATGAGTGGCGGCTCTGGCTGGGAGAGCCCTGGTTAGGGTAACTGAGGGAAGAGGCCTGTGGCCAGGAGGAATCTGTGGGTCTGATTTTCTGAGTAAAAGGCTCCGCTTCCCTGTGGGACCCTTAAAATGCCCAGCGCACTGTCTGAGCCTTTGTTTGATTGTTGCTAAAACAGAATGGCACAGACTGGGTAATTTTTGAAGAAGGGGAACTTATTCCTCACAGTTTGGAGGCCAAGAAGTCCAGTAGCAAGGTGCCGGCCTCTGGTGAGGGCCTCCTGGCTCTCTCGTGACATGGCGGGGACACCCTGTGGGGAGACTGCGGCTCAGGGCCCTCTGCCTCTTCCTATGAAGCTGCTAATGCCCTCAGGGTCCCCACCCTGATGACCTCATCTTACCCTGATTATCTCCCCAAAGCCCCACGTCTCCATGTGAACTTAACACCTAAACTCTGGAGAACACGTCCCACCCCCACCGTGGCAGGTGCTGCCTGGTTCCCCGGCCCCAGCACCCAGCTGGGAAATTCCACTTAGTGACTCTAGAGCATTACACTGGCCTTGGACCTTGACCTCTGGGCACACACGGCTTCAGAGCTAAGCTTGGGGACACAGCTGATGAGCACAAGCCCCTTCCAGGAGTCACCCCTGTGCCTGTGGCCTGCACCCCACCCCCCCAGCCTCTCCCTGGGCTCCCTTCTCCCAGGAAAGGCCGTGGCTTTTGAGCTCACTTTCCCCCTCTTGCATGGGGCGTGGGCCTTCGGGTCTTTGCGTCCTGTGAATATTCTTTGCCTGGTTTGCCTTTGCCCGGCTTTCCTTCACTGAGTTGAGTGTCCACGTGAATTCCTCCCTCGGTCCACGTGGATTTGGGGAGGGAGGAGAGAGAAATGAGAACTTGAGCACCAAGCCCACCCCGTGCCCCCTGGGAGACCAGGGAGCGAACCTCAGGAACCCAGCAGCTTCCCACCAGGGCCCCATTGCCTAGGGCTCAGGAAGGGAAGGGGCTGGGGCTGGGTTTACCCGAACAGTCCTCTGCTCATCGGCATGTGGGCCTGGACAGGGACACCCTGCTCCGGGATGTCAGGGCTGACGTCGAGGGCCTGGCTCAGGTGAGGGCCTGGCTCAGGTGGGGCCTGGCTCAGTGGGGCCTGGCTCAGGTGAGGGCCTGGCTCAGGTGAGGGCCCGGCTCAGGTGGGGCCTGGGTCAGGTGAGGGCCCGGCTCAGGTGAGGGCCCGGCTCAGGTGAGGGCCCGGCTCAGGTGAGGGCCCGGCTCAGGTGGGGCCTGGGTCAGGTGGGGCCTGGCTCAGGTGGGGCCTGGCTCAGGTGGGGCCTGGCTCAGGTGCGGGCCTGGCTCAGGTGAGGGCCTGGCTCAGGTGGGGCCTGGCTCAGGTGGGGCCTGGCTCAGGTGAGGGCCTGGCTCAGGTGGGGCCTGGCTCAGGTGAGGGCCTGGCTCAGGTGAGGGCCTGGGTCAGGTGGGGCCTGGGTCAGGTGGGGCCTGGGTCAGGTGGGGCCTGGGTCAGGTGGGGCCTGGCTCAGGTGCGGGCCTGGCTCAGGTGGGGCCTGGCTCAGGTGGGGCCTGGCTCAGGTGAGGTCAGGCAGCAGCCCATTTGTCCCTCAGACTTGGGAGTTCGTAATGGGGTCCATTACATGCAGCCTACACAGTGGATTCCCTGGAACCTCAGCGGTCTCCGGTGCCAGATGAGTCAGCAGTGTTCATCACCATGTGACTGGCTCCCCCAGGTCCTCTTCCGGTTGAGGTAAGGGCTCCTAGACAGCTAGAGCGTCACACAGTACTGGCTATGACATTGGCCAGGGGCCAGGGCGGATGTGGGCCGACCTAGAGACCAAGATGGAAAAATCCTCCCCAACCAGGGAGTTCTCAGAGCCCGGGTCAAGAAAACAGCGTGAGGTGGCCAAGAGGTGGGGACCGTGGTTAACGGGCTTACAGGTTAATCCAACATGTGACCAGGACAAGCTTACTCCAGAGGGGCTGGAGGTCAGCTTCTGCCCCCTCACCAGAGAGAGGCTGTGAAGTCCTGAGATTCTGAATCATCATCGAGGCCCCCAGGAGAGTCGTACCCCATAAAAACCTGCTCTGGAGAGAGTTCCCCTGGGGGATAATTCCCGTAATTCGAATCTTTAAAATGTATTGGTCCCAAAGTCTCCTGGCCATCCCCACTGTCTGCCCAGTGCTGACCTGATACTGGGCCTCCCAAGGCCTTAGAGGAGTCCATCCCAGTGCCACCCTTCGTCCTGAGAGTCCCCGGGTGCTCAGACCCCCTTCTCCCATGCCTCCTGGCCCAGCCTCAGGACTTTTGCACATGCTGTTCATCTGCCTGGAACACTACCTGCATGTCCCCTCCCGGCTATCACATCTGTGCCCTCTCAACTCCTCCCTGAGCCCCCAGTAATGCCTCCCGCCTTTGTCCCCTATATGTTGGGTCCAGCTGATGGCGCACCGTCAGAGTGTGGTGTGATGACTTCACATCATTGTACCCGCTGGACGAACCTCCTTGCCCATTCACCTTGGGTCCCCCGTGTCCCGCATGGGGCTGGCTCCACGTGTCCGTGGAGGATTCCTTCCCAGCCTCTGGGAGCCGCTCTTGCTAAGTGGGTGGGAACTGGTGAGAAAACAAGTTCAAGAACTAAGTGGAATGGAAGCGTCTGGTCGTGTCCTGGGGCTGCTGGGACAGATGCCCACCCCCACCCGGGGGCTCACAGCCGCAGACCCCTGGAGGCCCCAAGTCCAAGTTCAAGGAGTGGCGGAGACACGCTCCGTCCCCAGGCTCCAGGAGCTGCCTTTCTGCTTCCCGATGCGTGGATCCCGGGGTTTCTTGGCAGGTGGCTGCGTCTGCCCGACCTCAGGCTCCTGTCACCGTCTCCCTTGTCTCCCTTGCTCCGCTGTGAGTCTCTGATGGGGACACGCATCACTGGATCTTACCAGGAGGACCTGGGATGAGCTCCACTTGAGACCGTTAACTGCAGCTGCAGGGACACTTTTACAAATAAGGTCCCAGTCACAGGGTCTGGGCATGGATCATTTGGGGGCCACCATTCAGCGGGCACCAGGGGTGACCCAGTGCCCTGAACTGTGGGGTCATCCTCTGGTGACCACGGGCAGCATCGAGAGAACTGGTCTCCAGGGTTGGCACCTGGATTTGGTCCTTGTTCTATCACCCGCCCCCACCCCATCCCCAGGGCAGGCGCTTCCCCCTCTCAGCCTCTTCCATCTGCAGCAAGATGGGGGGATGGGGGGACACCTCTCAGGACCCTTTTGTCTGCGTCTCCAACCTGGGGTCCCTTGAGTTTATTGGTGCACACGAAGGGGACCCCAGAGGCCGCAGACACCTGGAGGGAGCTGAGTGTCTTGGTCACCGCCCTGTTGTGTCACCTTTCAGATTTAGAGAGCCATTTAACACCTCTGGGCATCAATGTCCCATCAGTGGCTGGCCCACCTCCACGGTTGTCCCGAGCAGGTCCCAGTCATGCTGATGATCAGCCCTGGGCTGGTGTGCGGTTGTAGGGGTCACTATGAACCAGCAGTCACCCCTACAAAGAAGGTTGGGACCCACTGCCTTAGACTGGGGTCCCCAAAGCCTGTGTGAAACAAAGATTTGAAGGCACATAGTTTCTTTTGGAGGTGATCCCAGGAGGCTCTGGGGGGATGGGGGACAGGGAAGGGAAGGGAGCCCCATTGTGGGCAACGGGGGGGGGGGGGGGGGGGGCCGGGCCGAGGGAGCCGGGGAGTTAATCCACCAGGTCCTCTGTCATTGGTTAGAGGCCTCTCTGGGGGCATTAAGGCCACAACATTTTAGTCGGCTCCAAGTCCCTTGGAGCTTCTGCAGCAGAGGAAGCCCTGGGGTGCCCGCCGCGGGCTGAAGGAGGCCTCAGGGAGAAGGCTGCTGCCCCCCCACCCCAGACGCAAGGGAAATCAACCAGAGTGGGCCAGCGCGGGATGAGCCGCGTGGCTGGCAGGACACCACTGTGGCTGCTCAGAAGTCACCCGTGTGCAGACGCTGCGGCTCTTACATCCGGTCAAAGCTCAGAGGGGCTCACAGCGTGAGCCCACAGAACAAGAGCAAACCCGCGCAGGAGCCCGGCAGGTGTGCCCGCTCAAGGCCCAGGTGTGGCATCAGACTTCCTAAACAGCAGCTCAGCCCCTCCCCTGCCACCCCTCCTCCCTAGTCCCCAAGGTCCTGAGGCCTTGGTTCTCAGCCTCCTTCCACATCAAGGACCAGGCCAGCTGGACTCCACCACAGTGGACCACATAACAATGGTGCAGGAGGAGAAGGAGGAGAAGCCCTGCCTCACCTCGAATGAGCAGGAGAAGACGCACCAGCTCCTCAAGGCGGGGAGTGCAACTCTGAAATCCAAACCTGATAAGAGCTGGGCCCGTGGGGCAGGCCTGGAATCCCTGAGCTGGGAGGCTGAGGCAGGAGGATGGCGGGTTCAAGGCCAGCCTCCCCAAAGCTGGACCCTAAGCAACTCAGGGAGACCCTGTCTCTAAATAAAGTACAAAATAGGGCTGGGGATGTGGCTCAGTGGTCCAGTGCCCCTGAGGTCAATCCCCGGTACCCCCCGACGCCCCCCAAAAAACTGTTAACAATTTTGCCAAGAAAGGAACAAAGAAAACTGCAGTCCAGTCTTAGATGTGGACATTAATGATGCAAAGATCCATGAAAACCTCTAAACAAAGCATGAAGGACCAGCCACAGCTGGCCTCGGGGGGTCGGTCCTGGAATGAAAGTCGGCTCCACCAGGAAATCCATCCAGAAAATCCGTCATATCCATGGGAGGAAAGTCACTCCGGCAACTTTGCAGGTGTGAAAAGGCAGGTGAGAAATTCGACAACTATTGTTGATTAAAGAAAAACAAACCATGAAAGAATTCCCTCATCTCCGGAGGAGGAGGAGGAGAAGGCCCTTCTAATTATGACTCGAGATCCAAAAGCCAAAACGGAAGAAGTTGATAAATTCAATTACAAAAGAATTCTACATGCCAAAGACTAACAATAACAACAACACGACATCAAAGACAAATTGGAAACAGACATTTAAAACTTATGTCACAGGCAGAGAACCAACCTCCCCAATCTATAAAGGGCTTGTCACAAGCGAAAAATAGGCAAAGAATGTGAAAAAAAAAAATGGTTCATAGGAAAAGAAACACAAATGCATCTTAAATATGTTAAAAGATGCCCCACTCTGAAGACAAAGGCAAAAATAAGCTACCCTGAAGTATTTCTTTTTGGCACTGGGGATTGAACCCAGAGGGCTTAACCACTGTGCCACATCCCCAGCTCTTTTAAAAATATTTTATTTAGAGACAGGGTCTCACTAAGTTGGTTAGGGCCTCACTAAATTGCTGAGGCTGGCCCCGAACTGGTGATCCTGCCTCAGCCTCCCAAGCTGCTGGGATTACAGGCATGTGCCACCATGCCCCGCTCTGGGGTATCATGTTTTAACTGTGATACCAGGGAAACCCCTCAAGTGTGGTAACAGTGGTCGTTGGTAGGGAGCAGGGGACAGTATTAAAGGACATGTCCCTGGGGAGCCTTCCAGGGTACGAGCCCCCTTCTGGAACTTTATCCTACAGAGGTACCAGCGTACATCTGAAATGGCGTGAGTGCAGAGTTATCCGTTTGCCCCTCCTTGTACAATAAGCTTTTTAGCACAGTCCAAGTGGCCGCCAATAGGAGACCCATTAAGTAACGCAGCTGTACATACAGTGGGGGTGCTCTGGGACAGCACCTAGGAGATTGCGTGGGAAGCACATGCAGAGTGGAAAACTCCCTTTTGTGTAAAAAGAAGTAAAATGAGAATACGAATCGACCCTTGGGCAT
The DNA here is from genome assembly GCF_047511675.1 of Marmota flaviventris. Classification (NCBI taxonomy): domain Eukaryota; kingdom Metazoa; phylum Chordata; class Mammalia; order Rodentia; family Sciuridae; genus Marmota; species Marmota flaviventris. The sequence goes on along the minus strand of NC_092506.1, from coordinate 7,999,647 downwards.
AGTTTTGGAAAGAAACTCTGAAGGGACGCACAGAACTAAAAATGGCCACCTGGGGGTTGGTGTGCCAAGTGGGGACAGTTTGGCTGCTAGAGTGGACAGACTTTTCATTGAACACCTTTTTTTCTATTTTGGTCTGTGTGAATTTACTATCTATTCAGTACTTTGAAAAGCTTAGCCTGTGTTTGAAAATTCATTAAGATTGTTCTGGAAGAATATGCCTGCCAGGTGGCAAGGCCAGGGGCAGTTGGGAAAGGGGTCTTACTCATCGTTTACACACTTCCAGAGCAGCGGGTTGTTGCTGTGTGCGTACGACTTCTTAATCAAAATAACTAATTATAATGATTATGTGAACATATTTCTGAATACTTTTTTTAAAAAGTGTTTACATGGGTTCCTCCGGGGAGTGGGACAGTTGGGGTCAGGGCAGTAGCTCCCTCTCTTCTATAGCTGAGTTTGTGGTTTCTCCTCTGTCCATGCTGGGGCAGGAGAGGGCTGGGCTGGGTGGTGCACGAAGAAGGCAGGGCCTTGGCCTCTGGTCACTGGGAAAACCCTAGAGCGGTGGCCCTCAGGTGGGGGCAGAGGACTGAAGAGGGAATACCTGAGCTTGCCCTTATGGTGGCCCTTCAGTAGCTCCCCACCAGTGGGCTGCAGCCTGCTTTCTAGACATGAAGGAAATCTGACATTTTAGGGCCACTATTTCTTTGATTTTCTGATGGATCATTGGGCACTTTCACATGGCCCTTGGGAAACGCAGTGGAACTCGAGCCCCAGAGAGCCGCAGTGTGCACCCAGGGAGGAGCCTCCCTGCTGACCAGTGGCCACCCAGGGCTCCCAGGACCCCAGTTGGATCTGAAACATTGTAGCTTCAACTGGGAAAGAAAAAAAGGAAGAACTATCAGTCAATTACAATGGAGCTGGTGCTGGTGGGGGTGGTGGGGATGGTGATGGTGACGATGATGGTGATGATTGTGGTGCTGGTGGTGCTGGTGGTCATGGTAGTGATGATGGTGGTGGTGGTGATGGTGATAGTGAGGATGGGGTGATGATGATAGTGGTGATGGTGATAGTGAGGATGGGGTGATGATGATAGTGGTGATGGTAGTGGTGATGAAGATGTTGGTGATAGAGATGGTGGTGGTGATGATGGTAATGATTGTGGTGATGGTAATGGTGGTGATGATGGTGGTGATGAAGATGGTGGTGATAGTGATGGTGGTGGTGATGGTAAGATGGGGATGGTGTTGATGATGATGGTGGTGATGGTGATGGTGGTGATAAAGATGGTAATGATGGTGAGGATGATGATGGTGATGGTGAGGATGATGGTGGGGATGGTGAGATGTGATGGTGAGGATGATGATGGTGATGTGGGCCATCATGACTAATTTTTTTCTCTTTTTGTACCAAGGATTGAACCCAGGGGCTCTTAACAACTGAATCACATCCCCAGCCTTTTTTTTTTTAAATATTTTGAGACAGGGCCTCACTGGGTTGCCTATAGTCTCACTAAATTGCTGAGGTTGGCTTCAAACCTGTGATCCTCCTGCCTCAGCCTCCTGGGCCTCTGGAATTACAGGTGTGTGCCACCCCACCTGGCTCATAACTAATATTTATTGTGAGTCTCATTCATTTTCTTTTTAATCTTACTAGGTGAAGCAGAGGCCTCCATCTTAGAGACAAGGACCCTAGAGTCTAGAGAAGGGAAGTGAACTGCCTAAGGTCCTTTGGCAGCCGGCCTGGGTTTTGGTTTATTTGAAGGAGTCCTTAGCCAGGAAGTCAACCCCAGTGGCAATTCTGGTTCTGAGTAACAAGGGCTCACTTTACCCAAATTAATCTAATGAGACACCTGGAGGGCTTAGTGACTGTAATCTGAAGCTACCCACCTTCTTCCCCAAGCCTGCTTCTCCCCCAAGGGGTGTACCCCTAGGGGATGGGCCCCACAGGCAGGATGAGCACGTTCTTACAAATGTTGCAGTTCCAGGTGGGACCACCAGGTGGCGGAGCAGCTGCACCAAGCCCTGCCCCCAGCAGTCCCAGGGACAAAAAAAAAAAAAAAAAAAATTAAAAATTAAAAATTCCTTGGCCTGGAAGAGGAAAGTCAGTTGGAGATTCCGGGAGCCTTCTGGCAAATCCGGGAGGATTGACCTTCTGCTGTAAGCAAAGCCTAGGGTGTCCGTGACTGGCAAAGGGCAGGAAAGAAGAAAAAAATGCTAAAAGCATATGGAAGAGGAAGGAGAAAGGGAAATGGATTCCTGACTCCAGCAGCCCCCGGGGGCCAGAGATTCTAGAAGTGAGACCCACCTCTCAGGCCGCTCAATCCCCGGGGCTTATTTTTAAATGGAACTGGGCCCAGCCTCACCCGTGCATGTTCGGCTGTGGTTCTGGATACGAGCTCAGGTGTGCAAACCCCAGCACAGCCACCCTCCATTGCAGGAAGTCGGAAGGCAGAGAGGCGTCCCCAGGTTGCGTCCAGGGTCCAGGCTTCTCCAGCGAGGACAGAGTTTGCCCCACGCAGGGCTGAAGTACAGGTGTTTGCACGGGAGGCCTGGCCTTTGGATGGCCGAGGTGGTGGCTAGGCCCAATTAGCTCCGCTCCTGCGACCTCCTGTGCTTTCGTTTGACTTGGTTCCCTCTCCCTTTGCTATTTTAAAATTCAGAATGAGATCCAGCCCAGAGAGGCAGAGTAAGGAAGGAACCTGGCTTTGAAATTCAGGCCTAGGATCCGGACGCCCTGGCTTCCTGGCTGGCTGTCATCTTGGCCGAGTTCCCCAGGCCCTCTGGGGAGGTTCTCAGAAGTCCAGGGCCTAGACACCCACCCACACCTCACCCACACTTTCAGCACTCCTCAGACCTCTCCGGAACTGACTCAGCTGCCTTCCTCTCACACCCTGGGAGGTGACGGGGGGCTGGCCCTAATTTTGACCCAAATCCTGTATTCCAACTCACGGCTGGGATTTGTCCTTTGACAGGCTGGAGGGCACCCAGGGGCTGTCCAGGGGCATCAGAGAGAGTTTGGGCTTTGGTGAATGTTTTGAATTTGGACTCTGCTAGGTGACACTGGGCCAGTTGCCTGTCTTTTCTGGGACTCAGTTTCCTTACTTGAGGGACTTAGCACCATTTCTCTCCTGGGCCATCATAAGGAGTGACTGAGAGCCGTAGGCAGGAGCATGCAGCCTGCTTGGGCTGTCACTAAGAGGCACAGCCCAGGTGGGGCGTTGGTGTAGGGCTAGCTTCACCCTCCTGGAAGCTAGCTTTGGACAACAGGTCACTTCCTCCCCGTGTGCCTGCTCAGCTCTGGCCCACAGGGGGCTGCCAAGAGATGCCAGGAAATGGTAGGTATGGTCCCCACCAGGGGGGACCTGCAGTCTAACTGCAGCAATCTGGAACCTCAGAATAGAAGCTTCCCCAAATAGCCCGTCTGTGAGCTGGTCTCCCGGTGCCACCTGGTAGGAGGTGCACACGGAGAGGAAGAGGGCCAGGCCGGAGCCCTCCCGCCAGCTGGGCGGCCAACCCTGTGCCCAGTGCCTCCTCCCCAGTGCAGGAGGCCCGGGCTTCCTGGGCTCACGGTTGGCTTCAGCACCTGAACTGATGTGGGGATGGGTTCAGGTCAGGTCAGTGATTTCCCGACTGGGAGGCCCCACGGAGAAGGTCGGGAAGGGTCAGGACGAGAGAATGAGCTCATCCGACCAGCGGGCACGCTGCACCCCGCTCCTCACACCCGAGCCTGGAGCCCACGCTGAGGTTAAACTTTAACCAACCCTGTGAGGCAGCAGTCTGGAGAGATTCCCTCACAACTGTAATTCAGTAACACCACAGCTGTGCGTCTTTTAAAAGAAATTATTATTATTAATCCACTTGACTTTTCCCTCTTGGTGCCTGAGAACCCGGAGGGCGGCTCAGCCCTCCCGGAGCCCGACTTGTTGGGCGGCTGGAGCAGACGTTCCAGGTGGCTGGGGAACTGTGGACATCTCTGCTGATGTCCCCTCTGTGGAGTGTTGAGACAACCGAGAGGTCACTGCTGGAGACAGGATAAGGAGGAATTCCCTCAAAGCCATTCCAGGACCTCTCCGGACTGGCTCAGCTAGTTACAGGACTACTGTCCCTCCCCGGCCTAGTCAGGGCGAGGGACCTGGATCTTGCATATGCAACTGGTCCCAAGCAGCAGGTCAGGCCCTTACCTGTCCACTGACCACCAGGGTCGGCTCTGCCATGGCATTTGAACAGCTCCTGGAGGGGACCGGGGGCATGGGCCTCTTCCAGGCCCTGCAGGTCTTGACCCTGCTGCTCCCGGCCATCTGGATGCCTTCCCAGCTGCTCATGGAGAACTTCTCCGCTGCCGTCCCGGACCACCGCTGCTGGGCCCGCGCCCTGGACAATGGCTCCGAGACCCCCACAAACCTCTCCCTTGAAGCCCTCCTGGCTGTCTCCATCCCACGGGGCCCCAACCAGCAGCCACACCAGTGTCTCCGCTTCCGCCAGCCACAGTGGCAGCTCCTGGACCCCAACGCCACGGCCACCAACTGGAGCGAGGCCGCCACAGAGCCGTGTGTGGACGGCTGGGTCTATGACCGCAGCAGCTTCACCTCCACCATTGTGACCAAGGTAAGGGACTCCCCACATCAGCCTGCTCAGCTTGCCTCCCGTGACAGCCACCCACCCATAGCTGAGGACCCAGTGGCCTGTGTCGCTGATGATACAGGACGTGCTACTCTTTCATGTTAAAGAGTTACTCGGTGATATTTGTTAAAGTGCCCGAAGGAAGACTTTACCCAGGACATTGTGATAGGGTCAGAGATTGGGCTCAGTCCAAATATAAATGGGCGACGTGTAGGCGAGGAACTGGGAGGACCAGTGGCTGAGGGGGGTTGTGGCTAAACCGACCTTGCAGGATTCCTGCCAAGTCAGGCCAGGCCGTCAGACGGCACTGGAGGGGGCGGAGGAGGCTGAAGAACCGCCAGATACTCAGAGTGGGATGTCCTTGCTAAACTCACTTGGCGGGTTCTTTGCTAAAATCAGATAGTGCAGGAAGTTCCCAGGTGGGCCTAGGAGAAGGTTCAGGAAAATGACCAGGGTTTGGCCAAGCGAAGAATTTTTCTCACTCCATCCGTATTTCCTGGCCGCCTGTGGTGACCCCCGTCTGGACCTGGGCTGGGTCACTGGTGGATGAGGAGGCCCCTGGGGGTGTCCCGTCGGCATTTCAACCAGGAGCGTGGGCAGAGCAGACCCTCCCGCTGCAGCTTTTAGGTGGCAGTCACTGTTCCCATGATTGTCTCTGGTCCCAACCTCCCCTCGGTCGTGGGGGGAGGGTCCTATGATGGCCTCTACCTGGCAAGCAAAGCTGTGAGGACCGTGCCGCTGTGCAGCTGGGTGACCCTGGAGCATTGAGGTCACTGCTAGCAGACCCGTCTCCCACGCCATGGCCTGCCACCAGGAGCTAGGGACCCATGGTGGGTGGCTGACAGTTGCCTCCTCCTCTTCTTCCAGTGGGACCTGGTGTGCAGCTCCCGGGGCCTGAAGCCCATGGGCCAGTCCGTCTACATGGCCGGGATCCTGGTGGGCTTCTTCTTCTGGGGCCTCCTTTCCCACCGGTGAGTCTCTCCTCCCCTCTGGCCTCCCTCAAAACAGAATCACAGAGGCCAAAGGCACAGAGGTACCAGATGAGAGTCCCTCTTCCCTAGGAGATGGAGCCCCTAGATCTGCCCTGTGTCCTGAGCTGCAGGGACAGAGACTCCCGAGAACCTGACATCTGAGCCTCCGTGCTGTAGCCTGGACGGTGGGACTCGACCCTCGGCCGCGGCACCCAGCTGCCCTGAGCAGCTACTGTGAGCCAGGGGCTGTGCGCCCTGCCCCCGGGAGCCAACGGCCTCCTGAGAGAAACAGGCTCCTCGTTTTCTGAACTCCGGGCTCATGACGTGCAGTGGAACAGAAATATGGGCAGGGGCCATGGGGACAGGACGGGGTGGACTCAGATGGGGGGTGGAGGGATTTCTAGAGGAAGTGGCATGGAGCAGAGGCCCGCAGGGCAGACTGACAGAGAGGAAGAAGCCAGAGGGCGTCAGTTGTGTCCAGGGCTGCATTGCCCAGTGGTCAGGGCCATGTCCTGTGTCACACAGGCCTGAAGAGGTGGACAAAGGCCAGAGCCGGGGGACCTGCAGGCCTGGTTGGGCTGCTCTCCTGCCTCTGAAGTGACCAGATCCTGCCCCTCACACCCCCCAACGGCATTGTCTTGCGTGTCCTGAGATGGGGTGTCCCCTCAGCCCTCCTCCCTCAGGCAACACGGGGACAGTTCTGGGCCCACATGCTCCTGGCTCCTGTGAGTGGGAGGCCAGCTCTGCATGGGGGTCCCTGTCCCTCACAGCTGCTCGTCACCCCCGCCCCTCCAGGTCTCCTCCTCCTGCCTCCTCAGTGCCTCCACTGCCTGGCCGTCCCTTCCAACCCAGAGGCTGCTCTAGGTGTCCCTTAGACCTTGGCCAGGCTCCCCGGAGTGAACCCTCTCCCATGTCCACTGCCCCACCCTCAGGTCAGCCAGCCACAGGCCTGCTGCCCACGGCCGCTCCCCTCCCCCACCGAGCGGCCCTCACCTCCCCACCAGCCTCTCCTCTGCCCCTTGGTCCTCCAGTCCCAAGGCCTCCCCTGGACATGTCACGTGGGCCAAGCACCTGCCAGGCACAGGGACACACTCGGTCTCCAGGAGAAATGGGTGGGGAAGGAGGCGGGGAGGGGAGCACTCAGCTTGTCCAGGACACAGATGAGTAAGTGAGTCACCACGGAAAGGTACCGCAGCTACAGAGCAGGCAGGAAAGAACCGGCCAGGACAGGGCAGATTTGCAGATGGACTGGAGCCTCCTCTGACCAGGTCACGTTTACACTCAGACCTGAGGCTGAGAGGAAAGCTCTCCTGGATGACCTTCCTTCTCTAAGCTTCCAGAACATCCACACTCCTGGTTTGCCACCCGCCTACCAGGGAGCTCAGCCTGTCCCTGCCCATCCATCCCTCCCCAGGTGGACACAAAGCTAGTCCAGCCACTTCCACTGCGCCCGCTGGGCCAGGCGCCCACTGCTGACCATACCTAATTGGCCCTCAATCTAGAGGTCTAGGAGGCAGCACAAAAGCTCAGGCACTATCCCCCCCAACACCCCGGCCCACCAAGGCACCGTCCTGTCCCCAGGGAGCCCAGCAGAGTTGTCATTACTGTGCTGTATTGTCCTGACCACGGCAGGACCCAGGCAGCCTGCGAGTGGTCCGGGTTCCACACTCAGGGACTCCATCCCAGGACTCGCTGTGTCCTGGGGGCCATCTATACTGGAAGCCAAGCTGGGATTGATCTGTGGGTCTCCTGGTCTGGGCCTGGTGTCCACGCTCCTGGGTGCTGTGCAGACACGCAAGGCCAAGGTCTGCCCCCAGCTCCACCTGCTCAGTGTGCACTGCAATTGCACTGAATGAGTCGCATCTGGGGCTGGGCTGGTCTGGAGGACACGGCGAGCCCGGGCACCAGGATGGGGGTCGGCCTGGTCTCCTGGGACTTCCTGTCCCCGTGGGCAGGTGAGGACCGGGCTGGCTTGCCTAGGGCCATGTGCACTTGGCCTCCTTACTCCTACAGCCCCCTTGCTTGGGTTTTGATTTTCACAACAAACCCATGAGGCACGTCATTATGAACATCCCAGTGTGTGCCCAGGTCACCCAGGAAGGGCAGCGCTGGACTCAAAGCCAGGCGCATCTGACACCAAAGCCCACGTTCTTGACCACGGGCCGCACTGCCCCTGAGGGCACAGCACCTGGTGTATGGAGACCAGTACTCCGTGTGCACTCCCAGCAGCTCCAGAAGCTTCCAGAAGGCTTTGCACCAGTCTCCTTGACCTCGGGGGGCCCTCAAAGGCAAGCGCTTTGCCGCGCATCCTCGTCCTCCAGGCCCTGCTTGCTTGTCTCCCCAACAGGTTCGGGCGGAAGCCGATGCTGAGCTGGTGCTGTCTGCAGGTGGCCGTGGCCAGCACCGGCACCGTCTTCTCCCCGAATTTCTTCATCTACTGCAGCCTCAGGTTCCTGAGCGCTTTCGGGCTAGCGGGCCTCATCCTGACGTTGTCAACACTGAGTGAGTCCCTTGGGGGTGCCCCTGCCCTGGGGTGGGGGGAGGGCACACCCTCACTTGTGCGTCTGCATCGCCTTCCAGTGGTGGAGTGGACCACAACCCACAAGAGGGCTGTTTCCATGACGATACTGGGATGCACCTTCAGCACGGGCCAGATGGCCCTGGCCGGCCTGGCCTTCGCCCTGCGGGACTGGAGGGACCTCCAGCTGGCCGTGTCCGTGCCCTTCTTTGCCATCTCCCTGATATCCTGGTCAGTGCAGGGTGGGGTGTCCTCCTGAGGGGGACCCGGGGTGGCAGGGAGTCCCTTCCTCCCACTCCACTGCCCTGGCTAGCTGCGGTCCTGACCTGTGGGGAGCCCTAGATGGCGATGACATGAGCTGGGCCCTCCCTGCTCACCAGGCAGTTTCCGGTGACATTTCAAAAAAGACAAATAATGTTTCTACCTTTTTTTTTTTTTGAAAATGGGAAGATCTGGGGCCACCGGCCCGGAGTCCCGCCAGAGTCCCAGAGCAGACTTTGCCTTTGGGCTGGGCTGCGGGTGGCGTGACTTCCTTGGCTCACACCCGTCCCCAACACCAGGTCAGTCCTTCCAATCACTTGGCATCAAGTCATGAGGACCGACGTTGGCTAGGAAAACACATCACTGTCACTGTGCTTCTTGGTGCTGCAGAAATCCCTGAGGTCTGGGAACACCTGCTTGTGTGGGGACTGGGGGAGGGGACTCAGGAGAACAAATACAAATTAGTGTCACCGTAAGTTCTCTTGAGCTGGAGCCCGGCAGAGCCGGGCCCTGATGAGCCTGCTGTGGGCGGGTAGAGGATGACACTCGCCCTCAAATATTTACTGAGCTCCTGCTGCAGGCCAGACATCAGACCAAAACAGACAAAAAGTCACCACTGTCATGGAGTTTGTATTCTGTAAACAGGATTGACAGGAAGGAAGGCGGCCATCCCATAATTGTACAGATTAGGTCACCTTGGTCACGTGGGGCCGGTGCCTACCTGGTGTGGCTCACAACACCAGGGGCGTATCAACACGTCTTCTAATAAGGAAGATGAAGTTATTGGATCGGAACCCTGGCAAGCTGCCTCTTGAAACCACGGTGTCAGACTCCCCCAGAAGTCCTTCTCAGCTACCCTGCACCCGAGCCCCGGTGCACGGGGCAAATCATTAGGGAAATGCTTCTCCCAGCCCATCTGTCCCTGAGGTTGGGGAAGGGCAGTCGCTCAGTTCTGCCTGGGGATGTTTCAAATGAGCCTTAAACAAAAATGAGCTCAGTACCACGTGGCCATTCTATTAGAGAAGTGGCCCCCAAATCACTGGACAGGTGGCCACCTCTGGGGACCTCCCCTGCCCAGGCATCCTGGCCAGACGCACAGCTCAAGTGGGAAGGTTCTCGGCATCTGAGGGTGGCCAGGCATTGGGACCCAATTCTGAGCCTCCTGGCCTGGCACTGGAAGCACCCAAGAGGAAAAACCTGTCTGTCTTTGGTACCATCCAGCTGGAGGCCCGGCCACCCACTGCCCCTCCCCCCATGACCCAGAGAGTCCCAGTGGGGACAGGGACAGTCAAGTCCCGACCAAAGCACCTGCTTCCTCAACAGGTGGCTGCCAGAGTCTGCCCGGTGGCTGATTATCAGGGGCAAACCAGAACAGGCGCTTCAGGAACTCAAGAAGGTGGCCAGGATAAACGGCCACAAGGAGGCCAAAAAGACGCTGACCATAGAGGTGAGATGCCGCTGTTTGTGACCCACAGTGTGAAACTCGACCTGGGAAAGGACATCCACTGAGGTGTCCCCCTGTGTTATCAGCACCATCCCACTACGATTTCCCAACGCCTCCACCCACTCCACCAACAGCACAGCCGTCAGCATCTCTACGAACACCGACCTCCACACCGTCATATTCCCATCTCCACAGCCATGCAAACACCATTACCACCGTCACCGTCACCACCGTCACCATGAATATCACCACCATCGCCATCATCACCGCTGTCACCACCACCAGCACCATCACCACCACCATCACCATTATCATCATCACTACCATCATCACCACAATCACCACTGTCACCACCATTACAATCACTACATCACCACTGTCACCATCACCACCATCACCATCATCACCACCATTACTATCATTGTCACCATCACCATCACCACCAGCACCATCACCACCATCACCATCACCACCATCACTATCACCATCACCATCACCATCACCACCATCACCATTGTCACCACCATCACCATCACCATCATCACCACTGTCACCACCATCACCACTGTCACCACCATTACAATCACTACATCACCATTGTCACCATCACCATCACCACCATCACCATCACCATCACCATCACCATCACCATCATCACCACTGTCACCACCATCACCACTGTCACCACTATCACCATCACTACCATCACCATTGTCACCATCACACCACCATCACCATCACCACCACCATCATCATCACCCCCATCACAACCACTGTTACCACCACCACCATCACCTTCACCACCGTCATCACTATCCTCACCATCATCACCCAAAACAAAACACCTCATTATCACCTGCACCACCCACCGCCAGCCCGCACGTGCTGCACACCTGCCTCCTGGCACTTCTTAGTGTATTTGGGGAGCAGGTTGTGCTTATTTAAAGGAGGCTCTTTCCAGAAAGCAGGTGTCAGATGGGGACATGCTGCAGAGACTAGAGGAACCCTGAGCTCTTGGGGGTGGGAGGACCGAGCAGGCTTCCAAGGAGGAAGTCATGGTGGGGCTGAGATGAAGACAGGGTGGGCAGGACCAGAGGCACAGGAGGACAGGGTGGACACTCGGGGAGCACTGAGGAGTGGCTTGGCTACAGCAAGCCTGCCCTGGAGCCAGCCAGGGGACGGAGATGGACAGGGGCCAGAGGCCCCTCCTCCGCTCAGGCAAGGTGGCCTTGGGAAACGTCAGGGGTCCAGAGGGAAAATTCTCTGCCCCATGGCACCCTAGCACTGGGCACACCAGTGTCCAGAAGCCAAGACCATCTGCCCACCCCTCCCCACACCTGGACACCACTCTAGGCGTGAGGCAGGCAGGGCCATTGTCCCAACACCACTGTGCCCTGTTCTCCCTGGAGGTGCTGATGTCCAGCATGGAAGAAGAGATGGCCTCTGCAGAGGACCATGGGTCAGTGCTGGACCTCTTCCGTGTGCCAATGCTCCGCTGGAGGACCTGTGCCATGCTGATGGTGAAGTACGCTGTCCTGGTCCCTTCTCCCAGAGACAGGACGGGGACATGGGCTGGTGTCCAGGCAACACAGTGTCCTCAGGCCTCACAGGAGTGCCCAGGAGGCCAGAGGCCTGGCAGGCAGGGAGGGTGGAAGGGACCCAGAGGCTGGTTTGGGTTTGGCCAGCTGTGGAGCCAGCACTGGTCAGGCTGCAGCCTGGGACCAACCGAGGCTGCTGTGGGCCTTGGAGACTTATCCCAGCAGCTGCACCCCCGGAGGGCCACCGGGCGGGCATCGCCTCTCCCCTCAGGGCACCCCACTCCACGGAGGGGGAAAGTGGAGGCCAGCAGGCTCAGTAACCCACCCAAGATGATGGAGCTGGCGCTAGAACCCAAACTGCGCGGCCTCCCTGCACATGGGCTCTGTCACCACCAGGCCCCCTCCAGGGAGGCCCCGCCTGGGGCCCAGGGCCACCTGGGACCTGCAAAAGCCCCTTAAATTCCTTTGAAGTGACGTCCAACAGCTTATTAAGAATGAAGATCAGGTTTGATTAGAATTTTATTTTGAAATAAGACTGAAGATAGGGAAAAAGTTTATTTTGTGCTGTATATAACTACATACGGGCTATTCCAGCAAGTGTTCACCACCTCGGACAAAGAATAGGATCAAATGCTTTTTAAACTCTTTTATTTTTAGCCTAATTTTTTCTGATAAATCAGGAGGAGGCCAACATCCAGGGCCACTCCCCACCCCCACCCCCTCCACCCCCGCTCAGAACACCTTGCAGGCTCCCTCCTTTCCGGCCAGTTTCCTCCGTTATGCAGACAGAGGCTGCGAGCCGAGACCCTCTTGGGTTTCAGCTGATAATCCAGCTGTTACCGAGGAAGGTTCCAGATCCCTGAGTGTCCTGGCCACTTTGGGCCCCATTCATGCTGGCCTCAAGTGACACTTGCATAGAAACCCTGAGCTCTGCCGGCTTTGGGTCGCAGTAGTCGTGGCCAGAAGGCAGGGCTGGGGGCAGCGGTCATCCTAAGAGGATGGGGACAGATTTTAAAAGGGGCTGGGGTTAATTTCACCTCACCGTGGGGCTGAGTGTAAATCTAAATCCCGCCTCCAGAGGGTGGAAACTCAGGTTCTGTGGTTCAGATGCCCGGGGACTCCAGGGCTGGGGCTGCCCCCAGGAGCCCACCGGAGAGGAGGGAGGCAGGCAGGGGTCTCGGGGAGCTTGGGGCTGGGTGGCTCTTCCAGCCTCTGGGGCTCTTGTGGGCCGCGGCCACCAGCTGAGGACAGCACTCCCGAGGGCTGGGAAACGGGACCTCTGCCCTGAAGGAGCCTTGGCTGCACAGTCCCCTGGGGACCCACCGGGTGAGTGTCCTGTCTTTCAAGACTTCAAGGATGTAGCATCTGGAGACCCGTCCGTGTGACTAGCTTCTAGAAACCAAGCCAGAGGGGCTGGGGGGCACTGAAGGGGCAGCACAGCTTGACCCATGGAGACCCTGAGACTGGCCTTGGGACCAACCAAGACAGCGTCAGGTCATCCAGCTGGTCAGTGGCCAGGGAGCCCCGGAGGCACCGCCCCAGCCCGTTGCCACCCTGTCCGGGTGTGGACTGGAGGCCGAGGCCTCCCTGCCTCTTTCTGGGCAAGCCTGGCCCTGGGAGACACGTCCCGCACTAGACAAGCTTTTTGCGCTCTGGCCATGGCAAGCTCTGATGGGCAGACCTCGTGGGTGGTGGGAGGTGACTCGGGGGCTGGGGTCCCTCTCCTCTGTGGGCCGGGACCCACCTCTGGCTCTGCCCGCAGCTTCTCCCTGCTGTTCTCCTACTACGGGCTGGTCCTGGACCTGCAGAGCCTGGGCAGGGACATCTTCCTCCTGCAGGCTCTCTTCGGAGCCGTGGACTTCCTGGGCCGGGCCACCACCATCCTCTCGCTCAGGTTCTTTGGCCGCCGCATAACGCTGGCGGGCTCCCAGGCCCTGGCCGGCGTCTCCATCCTGGCCAACATGCTGGTGCCACAAGGTGAGGCCCAGGGACCCGCTTCCCTGCCCACCCCACCGCACTGGCCATCTGGCCTCCTCCCCTCCCCCAGCCCCAGAGAGGAGCGTGTTTGTGGCCACAGTCACTGTCCGCCAGCTCTGACGGTCACACATCGCCGCCTTTGTTGCCGTGGCTCAGGAATCCAGTGCCCCCAGCCAGCCCTGCCCCCGAGGTTCAGAGAGGCCAAGCTGGTGCCCAAGGTCACTCAGCTAGCGAGACAGACGGGGGGCGGGTAGAGCTGTTGCTCACACTGAGGCGGAGAGAGCGCCGAGCACAGTGGGTGTGTGCGTTGTGCGAGCCGTGTGCGTGCGTGTGCGTGTGTGCACATGCATTTCTTCTCTCATTAAACAGCACGTCAGGCGTGTGCAGGGATCTGGGGAGCTGCCAAGGGCCCCGTCTTCCTTTCTTCTTTCTGAATGAGGCTGTGAAGCCCCAGAACTGGGAGGGAGGCAGAGGATGCTCGCGGCAGCCAGGAGGGTCTGATGGAGGAGGAGGGAGACGGTGTCCCACCCCGCAGGCCCCAGCAGGAGCCCGAGCGCCCAGTGACAGGCCGCACTGAGAACACATCCAAAGACCAAGCCTTTCCGTGGGATCTCACCGACAGTTTAGAAGATTTTCCTATTTTTTTTCCTTAGGTGCTGGGGATCAAACCCAGGGCCTCACCCATGCTAGTCCGCGCTCTGCCACAGAGCCACACCCAGCCCTCGAGGCCCTTCGTGACCAGGGGTGGGAGGGGAAGTCGAGGCCCTTGGCAGAGTGAGCCAGACCGGGACCTTCTTGCCAGGCTCGTGCCACACCCCGCCCTGGTGCCTGCAGACAGGCCAAGGCAGTGAGATGGCTTCTGGGGCCCGGCACACCCAGGACCTACCAGGGGCCTGGTGGCCTCTCCTACACAGCCAGCTGCCCCCAGAGGCCCAGCCCACGGCCAGGCGACCTCATTCTGCACTGTCCCCACCTGGCTCTGGTGGCTGGCCCGGCATCAGCCCTGCCGGGGGCTGGCAGGAGAACGCAGCCCCCTGCTTCCGCCAGCAGCTCTCGGGGTGCCCCTCGTGCAGACCCACTGCCCCCTTCCTCTGCGCAGACCTGCAGACCCTGCGCGTGGCCTTCGCTGTGCTGGGGAAAGGATGCTTTGGGATGAGCCTGACCTGCCTCACCGTCTACAGGACGGAGCTCTTCCCAACCCCGCTGCGGTAGGCTGGGCGTGCCTGGAAGGGCCGTCAGGGTTAGGGCAGGGCGAGAGAGGGACCCCAGGAGGGCCCTGGGAGGCACCCCGGGATCCACAGCCAGGGCCGGGAAGGACCTCCCAGGACAGGCGGACTGGGGCCTCCTGCCGGGGGCTTGCCATCCTCGGGTCCCCTCGGCAGACGGAGGCTGCAGGACCGGCCTCTGGAGCCTGCAGCAGCCCACGGTTGACAGTCGGGTAGACTGAGGCTGGGGTGACAGACTCGCCTGGCAGAGGGCGGGAGCAGCTCGTGGGGCCACTGGTGGTGCGCCCGTTCTCCCGGCTGCCCGTCCTCTCCTGAGCGTGCTTTGGATGAATATTTACTGAGTTTGTGGCTGTCGTGGGGAAACCTGAACTCAGTGGCCTCCCAGGAGCGCTGAGGTGAGCCCCGGTCACCTAAAGAAATGACAGACCCTGCAGAGTCTCCTAAAGGACCAGATGGGAAAATCCAGGTGGCCCGTGGAGGAGGCAGCATTTCGGGCGGCCTTGAGGAGCGCCACTCTGCAGCCCTTCCCCGGCACCCCGCTGCTGCAGTGGCAGCCGTGATGTGGCCCTGGGCCCTCTTCCCCACAGGATGACCGCGGATGGCTTCCTGCAGTCGGTAGGCCGCCTGGGAGCTATGGTGGGCCCGCTGGTCAGGATGGACCACCAGGCGCTGCCCCTGCTGCCCCCGATCTCCTACGGCGCCATCCCCATCGTGTCCAGCCTGCTTCTGTTCTCCCTCCCGGAGACCCAGGGACTGCCCCTCCCCGACACCATCCAGGACCTGGAGAGTCAGTGAGTGCCCGCGGCCACCCGGGGAGGGACTGGATGGAGCCGGGTTGGGGTTCAGCTCCACAGCCACCCTGCGGGGACGATGACAGGCTGCTCCCGCTGATGGGCAGAAAGGCAGGTGGGAGGGATGAAGTGACGGAGCCCAGGGTCCTGGCCTGGCTGCAGCTGCACCTTAGGCAGGAAAGGTGATGGCTAGGGACAGGCCCAGCCGCCAGCCAGCCTGGGGCGAGCGCCCAAGCAGGTTCCGGAACCTCTCACCAAAACCCACCCGAGAAGGCCCACAGCGTCTTCCCTGGTCCTGGTCCCCTGTTCCCACCAAGGCCAGGCCAGAGGGACGCACTGTGAGTGCTTTCCACGCCCCCGCCCCACCCTGCAGGAGCAGATCCTGCCACCTGCATACCTTCCTCCCGAGAATAGAAGGAGGGGACATTCCCCCACTCCGTCTTGTAGCCAGACCCCCCCCAGGGCCTGCCCAGAAGCCAGGTGGAGGTGCCGCAGCTCACTCCACGGAAGCAGGGCCTTGATTCATTCTTTGACTTACTTCAAAGATGGCCCTTGCCTATTGTTTGAGCACTGTCCTGGGTTGGGGGACACAGCACAGGAAAAGCCCTAAAGTCGCAGGCTCCCCTTCCCTAACCCGGCCCCACCCCGCCCTCCGGGCTGCAGCTGCTTCACCCCCACTCTCCTCTCTGGACTATTCTAGGGCATCAGCTGTGGCCAGGGGCGACCAGCAAGAAGTGGTCACTCTAGAAAGCACCTGGCTCTAGAAATCTGCCGTGTGGAGCCCTTTGGTAAAAAAACTTTTGGGGACAGAGTTGCCTCTTCTCCCATCCGAGGGTGGAAGCCAGGTGGTCTCGCCCAGCCTGGCTGCCTCGGTCAGCTCCATGGACGCCGCGGGTCCTGTCCCTTCCCTGCCACGCCCACACTTCACACACCTACTCAGCCACCCCGACTGGAGACGGGCTTCCACCCTCACCCCCACCACTTACAGAGCCCTCATCTGTGAAGGGGAAATGATTTTGGGGCCTCCCTCCCAGCATGGGCCGGAGCTGGCTAAATGAGCCTGCTAGAGGAGGTGCCAGGGACAGGTGCGCAGGTCGCGTCCTGCACCAGCACCCAGCCAAGAGGCAGGTGGGGTCTGAAATCCAGCCCAGCCACCCTGGACCAGCCGCCTGCCACACAGGGGCTGTGCCACTCTGAATAAGGAACTGTTTACCCATCCATCGGGGATCACAGGGGTGGCCAAACACGGGTCAGTTGGATTGACAGCACTTTATTAGTCACGCACCTTCACAGTCCAGGGAAGACGACTCCATACGGCACACAGAGGTCCTGCACCAAGGACAGCCGGGACTGTGGGAGGCCGGCATTGTCGTGCGGAGAGGGTGGGCTGCTCCTGGCTCCTATAAGTGGGTGTGATTGGCCTGTTTGCTGGTGGGCAGGGAACGGAACCCCCACTGGGGTAGAGGTGACAGGAACTGTACTCGGTGCCCGCATAAGGAGGGACCTCTCTCACATGCGACGCACACAGACCAATCAGTCTTACCTCCTCGCACTCCAAATCCATCTACTTCTCCTTCTCTGTGGCGACCACCTTGATCCATGCCTCCGTCGCCTCTGGTCCTGACTGGTCCCTGACATCCGCACCGTCCTCATACGCAGCCTCAATGCTTATTTAGAAACACAGTTCAAACCCCCTCTCTGCTTAAAACCCTCCAGTGACTCAGAATGCAGGTCACATGTCCCCCCCCCACAACAGGTCTCTCCTTGGGCAGCCCCTGAAGGTCCCCAACATGATCTCACACACAGTATAATTTAAAGACTTTAAATCAGATGAAAGATGTTTTGGGACCAGAAAGTCTCTTCAAACTATGTAACACAATTCTAAATAATCCATGAGTCAAAGAAGAAAGCACAAGTTTTAAGAAAGTAGAAAAAGAAAAAAAAAGTTGATTCAACCTAAATTAAGCAGAATAAACAAAATAACAAATAGGAGAAATCAGAGAAATAGAAAAATAATAAAGTCAATGAAACCTAAAGTTGGCTCTTTGAGAAAATCAATAAAATGTTTAGACTTCTAGCTATGCTCATCAGGAAAGAGATAGAAAAGATGTCTACTACCAACAAAAGGGAAAGCAAATCCTACAGACTTTACAATGATAATCACAGACTATTATTACCCTATATACATGTGTGATTGCACCACTGGTGGGACTCTGCACCGAGTTCAGCCAGAGGAAGAAGTTGAGCTCCATTTGTATACAATGTGTCAAAATGCATTCTACTGTGATGAACAACTAATTACAATGAATTTATTTTATTTTATTTTTATTTTTTATTTTTTATTTTTTGGTATTAGGGATTGAACTCAGGGTCTTTTGCATGCAAGTTGATTTAAAAAACAAAGAGAGACTATTATGGGAAATATTCTACCAATAGATTCAACCACTTAAGTGAAACTAACAGATTTCTTGAAAGACTCACCCCCAAACTCACTCCAGAGGAATATGTAACCTTGTTACCCCTGAATCTATTAAAGAAATTATATTTATGATTAAAACCTTCTCATGGAAAAAAAACTCCCCTCCTGGATGTTTTTCCTAGTGAATTCTGTCAAACATTTCAGCAAAAAATAATAGTCACTTGGGGGCTGGGTTGTAGCTCAGTGGCAGGGTGCTTGCCTAGCACATGTGAGACACTGGGTTTGATTCTCAGCACCACATCAAAATAAATAAAATAAAATAAAGGCATGGTGTCCATCTACAACTATAAGAACATTTTTAAAAAATAATAATAGTAACTCGACACAAATTCTTCCAGAAAATTGAAAAAGAGGTAACGCTTCCCAACTCATTCCATTAGCCTTGTATCACCCTGATGCTAAACCAGAAAAAGACAAGAAAACTGTGAACCAATATTGTCCATGGACACAGACACAGTCATCCTTCCTCCCCCCCCCCCTTTCTTTCTTTCTTTCTTTCTTTTTCCAGTTCTGGGATGAAAGGACCTCACTGGTGCAGGGCAAGCACTCTACCCCAGAGCCTCGCCTCCAGCCCAAGACACACAATGTCTTGACAGTGAGCAAGTTGGCTCCAATAACATACTGCAAAAAGGACATTATGGCCACGTGGACTTTACTCAGGAATGCAAAGTGGGTCTGACGTTTGAAAATCAAGGTTAACAAATTAAATTCTAACAAACTTTTTAGGTTCAATAGATGCAGTAATAATATTTGACAAAATTCAAAATCCATTCCTGATACACAACGCTCAGCAAATAGGCATGAGAGGGAACTTCCTCACCCTTAGAAAGGACATCTGTGGCCCTAAGGAAGGCACTCTGCTGCCCTAGAGGTAACACCACTTTTTTTTTTTTTTGTAGTACTGGGCATTGAACCCAGGGCTTCCTATGTGCCAGGCAAGTGCTCTGCCACTGAGCCACATCCCAGTGTCCACCTTTTCTGGGGGACAGTGTCTCACTAAGTTGCACAGGCTGGCCTTGAACTTGCCATCCTCCTGTCTCAGCCTCACAAGTAGCTGGAATTCCAGGCACAGGCCACCATACCCAGCTGGTAACCTCATATTTCTTTCCATAAGACTGAATGTGCGATCAGGAACGAGGCTAGGGGGTCCCCACCTCACCACCTCAGCTCAACACTGGCCTAGTGAAAGCAGCAAGGCAAGAAATGGAAATAAAAGGCATACAAATCCGACAGGAGACAAAACTGTCCTTATTTGCAGGTGACATAGTTGTCTAGCAGGGACTAAAAATCTCAGTGTGATCAAAATGTCGATTCTCCAAAATTTATAGATAGAAAGAAATCCCAAAGAAATTGACAGCAGACTATTTTGTTTATATTGACAGTCGCATTCTAACATTTATATGTAAATGCAAAGAATCTGGATTAGCCCAAAATAATTAAAAAGAAAGAAAGGGCTGTGGACAAACCTCAGTGATGGAGCTCACCTAGCGAGGGTGAGGCCCTGGGTCGGATCCCCAGCACCAGAAAGGTTTATTCATGTGACAGAGAGAGACCAGAAGCAGAGTCATGCACAAATGGTGAACTGACTTTCCAATTGTGTCCAAATCAATTAAATGAGGAAAGGATAATCTTTTCAACAAATGATTCTCAAACACTGGGTGGCCACATAGGTAAAGGGGGGAGGGAGGGGGGACTCGGCGCTAATTCACACCATAGCCAAAAATTAACCCTATCATAGACTTAAGTGTAAATATTAAAATTATAAAAATTTTTAGAAGAAAACTGGAGAAAATCTTAGCAACCTTGGGTTTGGCCAACATTCTTAAATACAACACAAAAAATATGAGAGGAAAAAATGATCCATGGAATTCCCTAAAAAGTAGAAACTCTGCTTTTTCGAAAGACATTGTTTCAAAAATAAATTGGCAGGCCACAAGCTGGGGGACACATCCGAACACCCTGTGACAAAGGACTTCCCTTCAAGAAGCTGGAGGAACACTTCCAATTCAACAACAAAACCATCCCATTTTTATAACATGCAAAAGTCCCGGGCAGATGCCTCCCAAAGAGGATGTATGGGCGCCCGCCAATAGGCACAGGAAAAGACGCGACATCGCTAGGAAAATGCAAATCCAACCGCAGCCAACACCGGCTCGCGCCCACCCAGCTGGCGAAAAATGGAAAGACCGAGTATTGGAGAAAACATGGAACAACTGTGGCCCCGTGAAGTAGAATGGCCACTTGGATAAAAAGAGAGGCCATTTCTTAAAGGTTTTAACCTCCAGGGCTGTGGCTGGGTGGAAGGGGGCTCGCCTCGCCTGCGTGAGGCCCTGGTTCCATTCCCAGCACACAAGAAAAATAAGATTTAACATCCACCAGCAGAGGACCCGGTCATTCCCATTCCCGAATATTTACGAGGATAAACTGAGCTTGGCCCAAGCAACAATTTGTATTGAATGTTCATAGCGACTTTATTTGCAATGACTGAGACCTGGAAGCAACAGGTATCCATCAACAGGTGACTAGAGAAACAAAGGTGGACACATCCACACGGTGGAATTCTATGCATATGTTTTTATGCTCACACACAATTGGGTGAAACGAAAACTGATCTTCAGCAATCAGTGTTAGAGGCGTGTTTAGTGTTCGGTGATCCATCAGTGTTTGCCAGGATTAGGGGAGGGGAAGGACAAACGGCCCAGGGAGCTGGACTGCGGAGGGAGATGTCTGTGGCTTTGCTCGTGGAGGTGGCTTCGCGGGTGTACACAGGTGTCACATGTATGGTTGATCATACTGGAGAAATTGATCCTTGGGCTGGAGCTGTGGCTCAGAGGTCGAGCACTCGCCTAGCATACATGAGGCACTGGGTTCGATCCTCAGCACCTCATAAAGTAAAATAAAGACATTGTGCTCACCTATAACTAAAAAATAAATATTTTTTTAAAAGAAATTTATACGTTAAAAAAATATGTTTTTGGTGCTGGGAGTGGAGCCCACGGCATTACACATGCTGAGCAGGTGCTCGACCTCTGAGCCGCACCCCCAGCTCTGTGTGGGTCTTTTTTCCAGCCAGATCTGGCTGCGGAGGAACAGGCGTGGGATTCAGGATGCCCACAGTGATGACGCTAATTAAGGTCCCCAAGAGGCTCGGCAGTATTGCTGTTGGTACCCTTCGATATTCATGCAGTGGAGCCTGAACCTCTGGATGTGATGATGGCCACCTTACTGACCTTCCCCAAAGCCCTTGAGAAAAACGTTGCAGAAATCCAAACGGAAGATCTTTCTACAAAATACCTGAGCACTGTTCTTCAAAACCGTCAAGGTCAGGATAAACAAGAGAAGATGGAGTACTGCCGCGGCCCAGAGAAGGAGTCACAGTGGGGCAGGAGAGGCAGTGCCGCAGCTGGGTCCAGCAAGGGAGCTAGGGAATTAGTGGGAAAGGACCAAGTCTGGTGTCCAACAGCAGCACTGCCGCAGGGTGGCGGTGCCAGGATCGGCCTGCAGGGGCAGTGTGGAGCTCAGCCCCTGCAGCAGAGGCAATGGCCACTATGGTCCAGCCCACTGTTGCCATGGAGCTTGTGAGCCCGGGGACTTTTAAGTCAAAGGAGATATGATTTTTATGTGAACTGTTCCAATGTTCAAGGTCAGCTGGACTGTAAATCCCAGCCTCTGGACCACATCAAATATGTCTGGAGGCTCCAAGCCGTGCTTACCTTCCAGCAGAGCCACATGAGGACACTCTGGCCAGAGCAGCTGGCCAGCCCCCAGCTGCTTCCTTTCCAGGACCCCTCCAGCAGCCTCCCAGGGTAAGGGACATCTCTGCAGCAGCAGGACCTCCCTGCACCAGCTGTGACCCAGCAGCCCCTAAGCTGCCTCCCTGGGGGTCAGCCTCCTCAAGGCCCAGGCTGAACCTGACCTTCCCCCAGACTCTAGGCCATTCCATCTGGGTCAGCGGCCTCGACTTCCACTCAGCCATTAAAGGTGGAGGCTAGGGGTTGTCCGTGAGCCCTCCCTCTCTCACGCCTGTGATGACTCTAATTAAGCTCACCAAGTCCCCCTGCTTCCCACCCCACCTTGGGTTCAATCCCAAATGCTAAAGAGACCCCTCAGGGCCCTGAGTGACCAGCGTCCACCCATGCCAGCTTCATCCTTGCTCACTGGACTCACAGTGTCATGGCCCCCATCACAGCAGGGTCCTTGCACATAGTGTCCCCTGTGGGGCTGCTCTCCCCTCCATGCTCCGCTCTTCCCCGGCCTCCGGTGTGAGCTGTGAGCCCTCGCCCCTTCCCCGGCCACGCCTTCCTGGCCATCGGCCCTCCCGTCTCTGCTGGTGACTCCTGAACCCAGGGTTGCTCTACCTGAGCTACATCCCCCAGCCCATTTTGTTTGTTTGTTTTGAGACAGGGTCTTGCTGAGTTGCTGAGGCTGGCCTCGAGCTTGAGTTCCTTCTGTCTCAGCCTCCCGAGCCACCAGGATTACAGGCACGCGCCACCACGCCCCGTCCCAAGCCTCCGTCTCCTCGAGTTAGCAGTCAGCCTGTGGTGCCCCCCACTCCACCCCAACGTGCAGGCAGGACGCTTGGTCTTGTCCTTCACCACGTCCCAGACTGGCTCGAGGTCTTCTTGGTAACTGCTGGATGAAGAGTGCAGAGGCCAAGCGAACCTGCCATCCCTCTGCCCCCATCTCAAAACCAAGTGTCCTCAAAACCAAGGGTGTGGGTGAATGGTGCCCACACACCTGTGGCCCTCGGCCTGTGTGTGTGCTTGTGTGTCCCCGTAGACCAAGGCCAGGGCTGACCTTCACAGACCAGGCCAGGAGAGAGACAGGAAGAGGCTGAGGCTGAGAGGGACCCCCGCAGGGACAGGAACCACCAGGAGCAAGAAGCCTCACTCCATGCCCCAAACCCTCCTGGGCTCTGCTCAGCAGCACTGACGGGGGCGAACCCATCGCAGGAAGCCCTCAGAGGCCCACCCTCCTGACATCTGCGACACGGGTGTTCTTGTGTTGAAAATAAGAAAAACAAGAGATCTTCCTAAAACCACCGAGCACGCAGGAGCCATATGTGAAAGGATGAGTCACATTTCGACCCAGATTTACACCGTCTCACTCTGTGGCGCACGGTCTGGGGCCTCGTCTTCCAAACACAGATCTGACCCCGGGCCAAACCTGGCTCCCTGGGAGCCCTTCTGAGGTTCAGCCTCAGGGGGCTCGTGTGTGCGGTTCCCCTGGGCCTCCTTGTCCAAAATCATTTAAAATAATGGAATAAAAATAGCAACGTGTCCACGGCCCTCACTGTTGTCGGAGACTGTTGTTGTAAGTTATTATTACGTTATCTACCTGTGCTCATTTCGTCCTCACAAGAACATAATGAGATCAGAACTATTATCATCCCCAAGAGAGGAAACTGAGACAGAGAGGTTCAGCAACTTTCCCGAGGCCACACAGCCTGGGCAGGGCAGGGATTCAAATTCAAGCAGCCTGACACCAGCCTGTGTGGATAACCACTGGACCACACTGCCTCTCACTTCAGGAGAATTTGTGGGGCTTGTTAAAGGCGAGGCCAGCACGGGTTACTCTGATCTCAGTGTGGCTTCTCCACCCACAGAAGCAGAGAACGCTCCTACTCACACTGTTGGCACACGCTGCCAGCCAAATCCTGCCACCGTGTTTTCCGGTGAGATAGAGGGTTTATGCCAAAATCCACATCACGCGTCCCCCCCGCCAGCTAGACTTGTCCTCAAATCCACTTCACATGGCTCCTCCGAACAACAGCCCCAAGAATACGGCTGTCACGCGTGAGCCCAGGAGGGACGCCGGGATTCCACCTGGCCAGCGGCTCCCGCGCCTGGCCAAGGCTGGGAAGCGGCCCAGCGGGTGGGGGCAGAATCTGCGCCCTGCCTTGTTCAAATGTGCCAGCAGGTCGCTGCGGGCTGTGGGCAGGACCCTCTGCAGAACACAGGGCGGCGCGAAGTTCAACCTGTTTGAGCAACTCCCGTCTTGACAGCCCGGTTCCGACGGCTGGTTAACATCTCTCCGTTGAATTTTAACATGAAGGATCTTTTTGACACAGCAAGGAGAGCGAAGTCCCTTTGGAGCAGGGAGGCCAGACTGGCAGGAGCCGCGGGGCACATGAAAGGGAAGGGAGCAGAGCCAGCTGCCCCGGCCCTCTCCTTGACCTATTTCCAGCGGATTTGCTCAACAGACCGTTAGAGCAGGCCACCCCGGCAGGGGCTTTGGGGACACGGGGAGAGGGTCTCCAGGTCCATGGCAGCACACACAGGGGGCCAATTAAAGCCACTAGTAGAAGACAGTCACCACAAGCCCCAAGCACCCACCCCGCTGGTACCAAGCCAGATGCCCTATGCCACCCTCCACACCCAACAGCCCCCGGGAAGGCGGCAGGCACACAGGTGGCCGGCCACCCCTGCTCCCAGGAGCCACCGGAGGAAAACGCATTTGGATTCCAGCAGGGTCCCAGCAATGCTGCAGAATGGCGACCCAGTGTCCCCTCGGTGCCAGGCAGGGGCAGCACACGGGCCACAGGGGTGGAGAAGTCAGCTGGGGGAGGAGGCTGCGTCTGTCTGGGAAAACCTGTTACTGGTCCAGAGGGAGGAGGGCCAAGCTGGCGGCCTGGGGGGCACAGGCGTCAAGGGTTCCGTGGCAGTGACCGACCCGGGGCTCTCTCTAGGGAGATGGGATGGGCCTTGGGGCCCAGGAGAGAGGACACGAGGGCCCCACCAAGGAGGGGGATTTGGTGCTGGAGCAGGGACCCTGTCTGTGGCTTCGGTGGCTCCCCACACTCTCGGTCCCATGAGCCTCCAGTCAAATTTGTTAGTTAAGGACTCAGACCCTCGGGCAGGACGGGGGCTGGGTCCCCATTCTGCCACCGGGGACCGGGAGACCTGGCTTCACCACTCTGCGACGCCATTCCTGCCTCTGTAAAAGGGGGTCTAAGAAGCCAGGCGTGTGGTGCAATCCCAGCGCCTCGGGAGGCTGAGGCAGGAGGATCGCAAAGAGCAAGACCTGTCTCAAAATTTAAAATTTAAAAAAGAAGAAAAAAGGCGGGGGGTGTAACTCAGGGGTAGAGCACCCCCGGGTTCAATCCCCAGTACCACGGAAAAAGAGGGGGTCCCGCCCCTCAGAGCCGCGGGAGAAGACTCGCGCGGCCTCTCCTGGGTGGCTGGAGACAGGATGCGCCTTCACGTCCTGAAGACAAATTGCAAAGGGGGTGCACGTGTCCCTTTCACACATGAGGAGCTCAGTGGGCGCAATGGGGCTGGTGCTGACCGCCACCCTGCACCTGCCTGGCCCTGGCCCTGCACCTGGCCTTGTTGGGGACTCGGGGCTCTAGAAGGCCTGCAACTGCGACCTGACTCCTGTCACCTGGCTCAAGGTGGGACTGGCAAGAGGTCCTCCAGGACAGGAGACTGTGGGACAGCCACCTGCTGGAGCCAGGGACAGGGACACATGGCAGACGCTCCGTGGGACAGAGCCCGGGCCGCAAAAGGAACAAAGAGCATTCCCAGGAGCCCCTTGGCCTCTCTGGACCTAGGGAGCCGCCTACAGCTCCCAGCAAGGACCTCAGGCCCCCGGCTGGCAGAGTCCTTCTCAGGGAGATCTCTTTCGCCCCAGAGAGGCGGGGAGGAGAGGAGGCGCCAACCTCACATGGAGGATCTGTCGGTCTGGGGAGCCTGGAGGGCACCGAGCCCGGGCAGGCGCCCCTGGAGGAACTCAGGCTGGTGGCCACCTCCTCCAGCAGCCTGCCAGGATTGGCCCAGGCCGGCTCGGGGCTTTGCTGAGTCACTGGCAGTCAGCACCCCTCCGGCCCTTTCTCCTGTCTGGCTTGGGACCAGAGGCAGCTGCTGTCACCACAGGACATTGGGGACTGGGAGGAATCACGAAAATCCTGCTGCACTATCCAGGAAGATGTCCCCTGTGCACACTCAGGAATGAAAAAGAAGGTCCACAAAGAGTTGCCTGAGCCTGTTCTCAGAAAGCCGGCCCTGGTGGTGGCGACCACACCCCAGCTCCCAGGCCAGCTCTGGGCCTCTCAGCAACGCTGTCTCCTCCACCCACGTTGCTCCAGGGCCTCCCTGTTCCTCGACCTCCCTTCCGTCCCCCGTGGGGTCCTTGGCACACACTATTACAACGCGATCCCAAACCCCAAAGAAAACTCTGGGTCTTTGAAGCAAAGACAAAGATTTCTTCTGGCCAGGGCCGGGGAGCCAGAAGCAGACAGTTCTGAAGCCCGAGGCACTGAACGCGGCGGAGGGGCCACCTAAAAACAGAAAAGCCACAGAGAAGGGGGGCGGGGGAGGCAGGTACAGTCCCAAGACCCATTCCATAAAGTGCCACCAAGTTCTCAGAACAGGCACCTCCCGTGGCCACTCAGGAAGGGGGTTTAAAGCCCTGTGGTCAGGGCGCAGGCGGGTCAGGGGTCAGCTTCCACGGGAGTGGGCTCCGGCAGAGAGGGGCCAATGGTACGCAGGGCCGGACGTCCGCGCAGAATGGGACCAACATGATTTCACTTTCAAGTCAGCCATCGCCACACGACAGACAAGAATTTCAGCTGGGGCCAGTCAGAGACCCGGAGGAGGGTTTATTTAGAAGTAGAGGCTCACTCAAGGGAGAAAGGGGGGCATCTGCAGTGAGCTGGCTTGGGGGTTCCTGGCTCTTCTTTTAAAGGAAACCTGGAGAAAGGTGGGCATGGGAAGGTGGCAGGACCCCGAGATGAGTCCCGGTGGTCTGGTCAGTCTTGGGAGCCTCCATTACCTATCACGGGGTAGCCAGCACCTCGCCAGGGGATTCTCCCCTGCTCAGGGGGATAAGCCTCCTGAGAAATGAAAGTCTAGAATGATCAGTGAAGAGCAAAAGACCGTGAGTCAGAAAGAGTTTTAAAGATGGAGCCCTGATGGGTCCAGTCCACACAGGAGCCGGAGATGGACAACTAGAAAAATGGCTCCCGGGGTTCACTCAAGGGGGCACACCAAAGGCAGGGGCAAGGCTTCTCGGGCGGAGTCTTGCGTCCTGACATCTTGCAGTCAGCAGGTTGATTGGCATCTGGGCAGGTCACCCCATCTCCGGGGGGCTGGGCGTCTGGGTGGTTGTAGCAGGTCACCCCATCTCCGGGGCTGGGCGGGGCCAGCAGAGCCAAATGGGGCTCACTATGTGTGTGGGCGGTCAACCAGAGGAAATGTCCACTGCAGGTTTCCTGACTCCAGATTAACCTGTTCACTAGGCTGCGACGCGCAATATCATCCACACCCAGTCCCCGGGTGGCTCTCGACCATCGCCCGATCAGTACGCAGTGCTGGGAAGGCCCCTACACTACAGAGTCCTCAAGATTGTCACCTCCCTTTGCTTAATCTATTTCCTGGGGGTCATTGACAGTGTACAGGTAAATTTACAGATCTCCCAGGAGTTGGGGAGTATCAGGCCTGGAAGAGAAGCAGGCTTAGGAGCAACAGACCTAGAAAAGTACGCAGAACTTCGGAATTATTATTATTATCTGTACAGGGGATTGAACCCAGGAGTGCTTAACCCCTGAACCACATCCCCAGCCCTTTCTTTTATATTTTATATAGCAGGGTCTCACTAAGTTGCTGAGGCTGGCTTTGAACTCGCGATCCTCCTGCCTCAGCCTCCCAAGCAGCTGGGATTACAGGTGTGCGCCACAGGCAAGCCCTGGAGAGGCTCTGTCCACCCGCACACTTGCTCCAGAGTCTTCAGCTGTGGCTGGGAGGCATCGGCCCAGCCAGGAACCACCTCCTCGCAGTCTGCCCTCGAGGTGAGTCCTTGGGACAGCTCTTACCAGTGGACGGGAACCTGACCAGCGTGCACCACTTCCGGGCTAGGACGGTCCGAGTGCGGGTGACTGGCTGTCCTCCCTTCTCCTCCATGGCTGGATACACATGAGCACCACAGACGGGAAGAGCCGGTGTCCCGGAAACCTCATGGAAGAAAGCTGCCCACTGAGCAGCAACACACAGTAGGGACTTTACACCATCGAGAGCTAAACTTCTAGGCTGGGCACATAGCTCAGTTGGTAGAGGGCTGCCTCGCAGGCACAAGACCCTGGGTTCACTTCCAAGAACCTAAAAAAAAACAAAAACAAAAACCACCACTAAACATCTAGCTGCTCACAGTGGTGCACAGTGAGCTCAGCTCAGGACACTGAGGCAGGAGGACCTCAAGTTTGAGGCCAGCACAGGCCACTTAGCATGACCTTGTCTCAAAATAAAAAAAGGACTCGGGGGGCTGGGATTGTGGCTCAGTGGTGGAGCGCTTGCCTAGTATGCATGAGGCACTGGGTTCGATCCTCAGCACCACATAAATGTAAAATAAAGATATTGTGTCCACCTAAAACTTAAGAATAATTTTTTTTAAAGGACTGGGATATAATTCAATGGTAGAGTGCCCCTGGATTCGATCCACAAAAATAACTAACTGATTAACAAAATAAATAAACCTCTGCGGAAATAGACCTCTATGGTGTCTGAGCCGTTATATATTTGGGGGTTGCTTGTTATAGCAGCTAGCATCAGTCTGCTCCATTCAAACCACTTCCCCGATTCCCAGCTTCTCCGTATACAAAGTTTCTTAATGTGTAACTGCATTCACTGATCCTGCTTCCTCTCCTCCAGTCCTCAAGGAACCCAGGCCGGTGGGGATTTCACTCCTAGTCCACAGCAAACCCTCAAGCCATGGTCACTGGAGAAGTCCACGCTGCGGCTCCCCGGCCGGTCCTCATCTCCCCCACCCCCAGACTTGACCTTGTGGATGACCCGGTCAAACGCTCTCCATCCAGCTCCTGGAACCCGGGTGTCCTGGTTTTCCACACCACACTGGTTTTGCCGCCTACACACACACACACACACACACACACACCTCTCTCTCTCTCTCTCTCTCTCTCTCTCTCTGGCCCCGCCTCTCTTATTGACCTCTCAAAACCAGAGACTGGAAGGCTCAGCCTCAAACCACCCCTCCTGGCTATGAAAGGTCACTCCCAAAGTGGACTCATCCAGCCCTGTGACCTGAAATGCCTTTCATGCCCTAGTAACTCCCAGTCACTCCGTGACACCCCCGCCCGGATGGCTCACGCCATGCCAAGCTCACAGCATCCCAACCCAGCATTTCCTTCCCCGGGGCTAGTGCGGACCTGAGCCCCTTACCAATACTGCTGGCCTGCCTGACCCCACGGCTCCTGGGGGCCCCTCCCCCACACGGCTCCTTCCTTCATGGAAGCCAGGGGTCTTTTAATACATATATCAGAGCTGTAGGAGCTGTGGGTTCTGATCCTGCAGCTGGTCGCCCCCAACTCCTCCCACTCTCTCTGCTCACTGCACCCTGACCACACTGACTCCCTTACTACTCCTTGAGTGTCCAAGAACATTCGTACCCCAGGGCCTTTGCCCAGGCTCACCCTCCGCCTTGAGTGTTCTCCAGCTGAGTGTCTTGTCTCTCACCTACTCAGGTCTCTTCCGATATCACCCCCAGAGAGAGGTCTCCCCTGATGGCACTGCTTAAAGTAGCCCCCTAAACTCTTTTTTAAAAAATATTTTTAGTTGTGGATGGACACAATGCCTTCATTTTGTTTATTTAGTTTTATGTGGTGCTGGGGATCGACACCAGAGTCTCACACAGGCTAGGCAAGCGCTCTACCACCGAGCCCCAGCCCCAGCCTGCCCCCTTCACTCTTTACCCTTTATGTGGCCTAGTAGCTCTCCGTGGCATACTCACTACTTTTCGTGTATTTCTTGGCCAGCTTCCCCTCCCCCACGGGCAGGCCTTCCCACAGAGCATGAGAGGAAGGCAGGGAATGATCTCCTGGGTTCCCTGCTCTATCCCCAGGGCTCCCTGCAGAAGCTGGCACCTCGTCAACATGCTGTGAAATCTACTCTGTGAATGGGTCTCCATAGCAACCAGAAAAGCTCATTCCGAATCCTCTTGGAGAGTGAGGAAATGAGGGTGCCCATGAAACAAGAAGTGGAAATTAGGAAACAAGAACAGGCAGAACCAAAATAATGGTAGAGTCAGAATAGGAAGAACCAAATAGGGATTTTGAAATGAAAATTACAAATTCTGAAAATAAAACGTCCATGATTGGAGGAATAAAAATCTTAATAGGAGGTTTAAAAAGCAAAATGAATTCAACTAAAGAGCAAGTTGGGAAGCTGGATCCTGAAACTGAGTAGCCCCCACAAGGAGGATACTGGTTCCAATGGATCCTGGATTACATTGGGATTATGTAAGTCAAGCATTTGCTCATTAATTAATTTACTCATTTAATCCACGCTTGAGTGCTAACTATGTGCCAAGTGATGGGATGAGCAGTGAACAAAATAGCCATTATCTGCACCTTCAAGGAGCTTCCATTCAAATGGTAGGAAGCTAAACAGAAACAAATGAATGAGTAACGTGTACTGTGACCCATGGTGGTAAGTATAGCGGAGACAAAAGATGTAAGAAACGGAACTGGGGGTGCCAAGGATGGGGGCAGATGAAGTTTAGTCAGGGAGTTCAGAGAAGTCCATGCTGAGAAGAAGCCTTCCTAACACAGACTTGAAGGAATCCTCAGGATTCCACGGGAATCTCTGGGAGAAGAGGGGCCCAGGCAAGAGGAACAGCAGGTGCAAAGGCCCTGAGGCAGACATGCATGTGGCACAAAGTACAGCAAGGAGGTCGTGGGAGCTGATGTGTGGAGAGCAAGGACTAGAGATGAGCTTGGAGAGGCAATGGCTGGCCCAACGGCGTCACTGTAAAGATTGGCTTTTACTCTGAGAGAGGTGAGGAGGTGCGGCCATGTTTTGAGCACAACCGTGATGTGGCCTGACTGGAGTGAACCAGAACCCCTGTTCTTCAGGCGGAGAATATTCCATAAAGGCTCAAAGGTGCAAGCAAGGAGTCTATGGAGAGGCCACTGCACTGACCCAGGAGCTTCACCCCGACAGGCCAAGATGGTCGCCGTGGAGCGGGTGGCATTCCTGAACGCTTTTTCCTTTGTACCGCGGATTGAACCCAGGGGCGCTTAACCACTGAGTCACATCCCAGCCCTTTTTATATTTCATTTAGAGACAGGGTCTTGCTAGGTTGCCTAGGGCCTCGCTAAGTTGCTGAGGCTGGCTTTGAACTCGCGATCCTCCTGCCTCAGCCTCCCAAGCTGCTGGGATCCCAGGAGAGCGTCACTGCACCTGGCCCCCGGACAAGTTTTGAAGGTGAACTGACGGGATTCCCCTGTGACCCCCTGGTGTCGTCCTGAGCAGCTGGAAGGATGGAGCCTCTAAAAGCTGAGACAGGGAAGCTGCCAGGGAGGCACCTGTGGGGACCTCAGCCTCGGCCATGCCAAGGTGGCTGTGGACACCCTGAGCTCAGGGCATCGGGTGAACTCAGAAAGCCCCACTGTGACTCAGGAGAGGGTAGCGGCAGAGGGGATGCAGGCCTCAGTGATGGCAGCCCACAGGCTAGGAGGCATGGGGACACATGTGTCCCCGAGCCCACGCCGCTGGAGGCTCCAAGAACAGGGGAATCCCGGGGCCACCTGCTCTTGGGCCAACCCATGGCCACAGCCACCCTGTGAGGCAGGCAGGGGCCCTGGGGGGTGGCACGCAGCCACGGGCGCAGAGCCCGGGTTCCCTGAGGCAGAGGGAGGCCAGCCCTGCCGATCCCCTGCGCCTGCGCCTCCCTCAGGGCCGGGTTAAACTTTGTCTGGGATGATTGCTAAACCCTCTGCCCTAAGCGGCCCCTGGTCACACTTTAATTCCAGCGTGGGTGGCTTCCGTCTCCAAGTCCCACTTTCCAAAGTCAGCTTTTTCCAGAGGCCCAGGGCAGCAGTGTCCCTGGGACATGTGGGTGGCCTCAGGGTCACAGCATGTGGCTCCAAGGCTCGGTGGGAGCCACCCCAAGTGACAGCCAGTGAGCGGATGCCAAGGAGCCCCAGGCCCAGCTCTGCAAAGCCGGTGGCCCCTGACATGCTCCCGGCTGCCCGGCTGGGGACGCTGGAGTGGTCACTGCTGTGGGAAGCGCAGGCCTGTGGCTCGTGGCCCTGGGCCCTGGACCAGCTTCTGTGAAGCGGGCGCCTCCCTGGGCCCCCTGGGCCGGCGCCATGGCATTTCCGGAACTCCTAGACCAAGTAGGTGGCACGGGCAGGTTCCAGATTCTCCAGCTGATGGCCCTGGTGGTCCCCGTCGTCCTGCTCACCATGCAGAACATGGCAGAGAACTTCTCGGCCGCCGTGCCCAGCCACCGCTGCTGGGTGCCCCTCCTGGACAACGGCACCAGCCAGGCCGGCGTCACAGGGGCCCTGAGTCCCCAGGCCCTCCTGGCTGTCTCCGTCCCACGGGGCCCCAACCAGCAGCCACACCAGTGTCTCCGCTTCCGCCAGCCGCAGTGGCAGCTCCTGGACCCCAACACCACGGCCACCAACTGGAGCGAGGCCGCCACAGAGCCGTGTGTGGACGGCTGGGTCTATGACCGCAGCAGCTTCACCTCCACCACCGTGACCACGGTAAGGGGCCACACCTGGCTCCTGGGGGTCAAAGCCACAGATCAGTAGTTGGACTCAAAACGGTCCAGTCCTAGGAAGGGCCACCTCCCCAGGCCTCCCTTGCTCCGGGGTCAGCTCTCAGCCGGGCCTCTGCCACACGGACGGGGACCTCCCAATGGGTCTGCTGACACTTGGCTGTCAGTCATGGGGCGCTTAGTGACCATTTGCTGGGTTCCTCCAGGACAAAGCACACAGGGCAAGCCCAGGTGCCTTCTCATAAGGGACATGAGACAAATCTGGGCCAGTGGAGAGGGGCAGCTGGTCCCAGCAAGCAGGAAGGGGCGTTTCTGTGAAGAAGCGGAGGAGTGTGGCCTCTGGACAGGGCAGGGGCAATAGGGAGCCACTGAGGGCTTGGTGGGGTGGCAGTGCACTCCTCAGGAAACCAAGCCACACTGTGGTGCCCTGGCAGAACCCGGGGGCCCTGCTCCACGCCCCCAGAGGGGGCCCCCTCCGTAGGAGCCACCCACTAGCTCCCCGGCCCCCGCCCCCCTGGGCTCACCCCTCCCCCGCTCTCCCACCAGTGGGACCTGGTGTGTGACTCTCAGTTCCTGAAGCCCGTGTCCCAGTCCATCTATCTGGCGGGGGTCCTGGTGGGAGCTGCGGTGTGTGGCCACGCCGCGGACAGGTGAGCCCCCCGGTCCTGGTGGGTCCCTTTTCCATGTCACCAGAGCAAGTCTGGTCGCTCCTCGGGCCACAGGGTCACTCGCCTTGCTCTGGGGCTGTAGAGTGTCATTGTGGCTCGTCACTCTGCGCGTGGCCACACCAGCCTTGGGTGCCTGGAGGGCCTCTGGTGACGGGCAGCCCTTCCCCACTGAGCACGCCTTCCGCTGACCTCCAGCGCTCCCTGACGCTCCCGAGGTCTGACCAAGGGCAGCTTCCCGGGCTCGGTGGGCACAGGGTGGGCTCCACAGGTCCAGATCCCGGTGACCCCGCCACACGCCCTGGATCCGCCACCCTGGTGTGTGTGCCGCAGGTTCGGGCGCAAGAGGGTGCTGACGTGGAACTACCTGCAGACTGCCGTGTCGGGGACGGTGGCTGCCTTCGCCCCCACCTTCCCCCTGTACTGCCTGTTCCGCTTCCTGGTGGCCTTCGCCGTGGCGGGCATCATGATGAACTCGGGCAGTCTCCGTAGGTCCCCCAACCTGGGGCCGTGCAGGGTAGGCTGTGACGGGCCTCCGGCTGACCCACGCCGTCTCCCGCAGTGATGGAGTGGACATCGGCCCGGGCCCGCCCCTTGGTGATGACCTTGAACTCCGTGGGCTTCAGCTTTGGCCAGATGCTGATGGCCGCGTTGGCCTATGGTGTGCGTGACTGGTCGCTGCTGCAGCTGGCCATCTCCGTGCCCTTCATCCTCAGCTTTGTGTACTCATGGTGGGTGCCGCACCCTCTCCCCTCCTGGAAGAGACCCTGCCCGCTCTTGAGGAGCCCAGTGTAGGAGACTCTCCGTTCCCTGGGGACAGAAGGCTGTCAGGGAGGGAGGCCAGGGTCACTTGGGCTGGAGGGAGCCTGCACACCACAAGCCTGTGACGCAAACTCACTCCAACCCGGGGTTCGCTCGCCCAGGATTACGTCCCGAGGCCTCCAGGAGCCCCCATACTCACTGTCTGTGGCCTAGGTGTTGCTACTTGGCCACCCCAAAGCACACAGTGGGTACGGCCCAGGGCCTCCCCCTCGAGGGTCTCAGCCAGCATCTCCAACCCCTCCAAGTGCTGCAGACCTCAAACTGCGCCCCACCCCAGCTTCAGCGTCAGCTCCAGGTGCCTGTGACACCTCCCTACCAACACCTGCTCTCCCCACGTTGGGGGCAGTCCCCCACCTGATGCTGGAGTCCAAAGGCCCCCAACACCTCTCCCTTCCTCCCTGTGCCCGAGTCTGACAAG
Source organism: Marmota flaviventris (assembly GCF_047511675.1). Classification (NCBI taxonomy): domain Eukaryota; kingdom Metazoa; phylum Chordata; class Mammalia; order Rodentia; family Sciuridae; genus Marmota; species Marmota flaviventris. Next base: position 7,965,404 of record NC_092506.1, on the reverse strand, counting down.
CCACTGGGGCTCGTCGACCGTAGTCTGTACCCCCAGCCCCCTTCTGTCCCCTGTTCTGCAAATCCCAGACAAGCTCAGGACCCTGGTGGGTGTGAGGCAGGTGGCTCCCCACAGGACAGCTCACCTGGCTAAGGGACCTGGGCCTGCAGGAGGCTCCGTGGGGAGTGGTGGGCAGGCAACACATCGCAGGCCGGGGCAGGCGGCCGTGGGCGCAGCCAGACGTGAGGGGTCCAGAGGGGGTGACGGGGGCTGGCCAACGGGTGACATCACAGACCTGCTCCTGGCCTGCGCCTGGGGAGGAAGGTGAGACTTTGGCAGCAAGAAGGATGAACAGGGGGCTGCGTGACACCAGGGGCGCTGGAGCAGGAGACCCACTCTGTGGACTCGCAGCCCCTGGGGCCTGGGTGCAGCCCAGCCTGGCTCCTGAAGGAGGTGGGGGAGGGCTGTGGGGCAGGAGGAGGTGGGAAGGAACAAGGGTCACCCACCGGCAGCAGCTGGTCCAGGGACAGAGGGTGGGCCCCAACCCCAGCCCAGGGAGGAGGGAGGCGGAGGGCCACCTGCTGAACCCTGCTGTCCCCTGCAGCATGGACCCGACAGCTCTGAGCCTGAGGCTGTGGTGCCAGGGAGGCCCCTTCCAGCTGAGAGACAGGGGACAGAGAGGAGGAGGGGGAGGGGCAGGCAGTGACCCCCACACACCCCTGCACTCCAGGTGGCTGCCTGAATCCGCAAGATGGCTCCTCATCACGGGCAAGCTGGACTGGGGCCTGCAGGAGCTGCAGAGAGTGGCCGCCATCAACGGCAAGAGGGCGGCAGGGGACACACTGACCATGGAGGTGAGGACCTGGGCCTCAGTGCCTCTCCCTGCCCCAGCCAGGAGGCCAAGCATGGGCCAGCTCCCGGTGAGGGTATCCGGGAGGAAGGGCTGCAGGTGTCCCAGCACCGACACCTCTGCCCACCCCCCCCGGTCGTGCTCTCAGCCTTGCAGGAGGAGGTGAGCAGGGGCCAGGACCCCGTCAGCCTGGGCACCCTGTTCTGCACACCCGGGCTGCGCCTCCGGACCTGGGTCTCCCTGATGATCTGGTAGGTGCCTTGGACCCCCCCCACCAGGCCGGCCTCAGCTGCTGGCTGCCAGGGGAGCCCGGAGTCAGGGCTTGAGCCGGCAAGTGGCCAAGGGCCCTGCGGGCTCTCCTGTCTGGCCACTGGCCTGAGAGTGCCCCCAGGAGGCGTGGCAACCCGTCACCTGCCCCTCTGTAGTCAGGCTCCCGGCAGGACGCGCCCGGCTCACCTGCCCACGGCCCCCAGGTTCGCCTTTGCCTTCACCTTCTACGGCCTGGCCCTGAACCTGCAGGCCCTGGGCAGCGACATCTTCCTGCTCCAGCTGCTCATCGGGGCCGTGGACCTCCCGGCCAAGATGGGCACACTGCTGCTGCTGAGCCGCCTGGGCCGCCGCCCGCTGCAGGCCGGCTCCCTGGTGCCCCACGGTGAGCAGGCACAGCCCGGCTGACCCCCCAGGGAGGCAGGACCACGGGGCCAGAGCCAGGAACAGGGGTCCTCGGCCCCTTCCTCCGAGGGCCAGGACCAGAGCGGCAGCGCCCCGAGGAGGCTGCTGGGGCGCGAGGGCCTGGCTGGGCCGGAGCAGCGGAAGCAGCAGCAGAGTCCAGGGGACGGGATGGGACAAATGAGGACTCAGGGATGAGTTTCAGCAGGAAAGAACTAGGCCTGCCGCCCATCCTGCTAACCCGTCTGTGTCCACAGAGATGGGGGCCCTGCGCTCAGCCCTGGCCGTGCTGGGGCTGGGGGCGCTAGGGGCCAGCTTCACCTGCGTGAGCATCTTCCTTAGTGAACTCTTCCCCACGGTGCTCAGGTGAGGCCCCGGAGAGGGTGCCCTAGGCTGGGAGGGAGGTGGGGTGGCCGCCACAGACCCAGATGCTCCTGCCACGTGACTCCCTTCCATGTGGTCTCGGGCTGTCCAGGCAAGTCCTGGCCCAGCCTGAGTCCCTGGGCCACGTGGGGCTGGGCTGGGGCAGAAGGTCAAAGCTGCCTGCGGATACGGGGGCCGCTCACAGGAGCATCTGCGCGGCAGGATGACAGCGGTGGGCCTGGGCCAGATGGCCGCCCGTGGGGGAGCCATCCTGGGACCCCTGGTCTTGCTGCTGGGCATCTATGCCCCCTCACTGCCCCTGCTGGTTCACGGGACCGTGCCATTGTTGAGTGGCCTGGCTGCACTCCTGCTGCCCGAAACCCAGAACTTGCCGCTGCCCGACACCATCCATGATATACAGAACCAGTGAGTGGCCCAGCCCTGGGACGCCCTCCCTTTCTTCTTTCCCTTCTTCCAGAGAACCCCAGAACGGGCTGGCCTGGGCACTCACCCTCCTCACTGAACAGAGAAGTAGAGACCCAGGGAGATAGAGGGTTGGCCCAGAGTCACACAGCTTTGGGAGAGTGGAGGCAGCCAGGGCTGGGTCTGCCCCTGACTGTAAGGCTTTAGCCTCTGCCCTGCATTTCACCACAGGAGGTGTAAATGGCCCAGCTGTCCCCAGGCCACCCCAAGAGAGGCCACGGGGGAGGGGGGGTGTGGCCTTGTCAGGGGGATATCCAGAGGTGTGCTGAGGTCCTCACAAGTCCGGACTCCGTCGGCAAAGCCCTCTGATGGCTGCCCTCCCGCCCCCAGTGAGGTGCTCGAGTGACACACCCCTCTGCCTCCTTCCCGAACAGGGCACTAAAGAAAGCAAGACACAGCCCTCCGAGGTGTGTGGTCCTCAAGGCCACCCAGCTCTAGCTCCTGGGACGCCTGCAATGGACCATCAGAGGAGGCTTCTCGTGTCCTCCAGAGGTGGCAGAAGAGAGCAAGGCCTCCATTTCCAGAGCACAGAGGAGCCCCTCCCACACAGAAGGAGCAAAGGGCAGCTGGGTTGGCAGGAGGCCCTCCACCTGTCCTATCACGGGGCCTCCCTCTGGCTGCACAGACGAGAGGCCAGGGCCAGCGACACCCTGATGCTCGCCACCCCTCTTGTCCACCTGCCCCAGGGGTCAAAGGTGACCATCATCTCCCCTGATTTGGGGCAAGCAATGGAGTCCGAGCTCCTCGGCTTCACCCTGATGCCCTTGGCAGCCTGGCCTGGCCCACCCAGCCCCTCCCCATGCCTCACCACACTCCAGCCACACGCCGGGCTTTGTGCTCTGCGGCAGCCCCACCTTCACACCTTCACACCTTCAGAAATCCTCTTGGCCTCCCAGGCCCAGGACAGGGCCCTCCTTCCGGGGGCACAGCACTAGCCAACAGTGCTAGTGACACCCTGGCCCAAGGTCACATCCACACATCCAGCTCCTCCCACCAACCAACAGATGAGCTCAGGTGGTCCCACCCAGAGCTGGTCAGGGGGACAGTGGTATGTGGGATTGAATAAAGAATGAAAAAAGGAACAAATGAACGGCTGCCCTCCTGACTCCTGTGATGAGCCCCCAGGGTCTACCTGCCTGGGGGAGGGGGCAGGAGAGGTCTGGGGGCTCCTCGCCGGTCTGCCGGGCCCAGGCACTGCTGTGTCCAGCCCTTGCCATGGGTCGTGCTGGGCCTCTCGGCTCCATCTCCTTTCATCATCTTCTGAACTCCGTGAGGAAAAGCTGCCCCATTTTACAGATGGAATTACTGAGGCAGGTAGGAATCGGTTGCCCATGCCATACGGACAGGAGGAGGCAGAGCAGGACTCAGCCCCGGTCTGTAGGTCTCCAAGCCCAACTGTGGCCCTAGTGACCTTGACTCACTATCTGGGCCTGCAGAGACACTTCTCGAGGGCAGCAGCAGGACCTCATCATCCCTGCCAGGACCACCTGGACCCCACAGGGTCCTCTGGCTCCACAGGTGTGTGGCTGCAGGCAGAGGTCATGCGCTGCCCAGCATGATCCCCACCAGACAGGACCCCCAGCTACACCACCAGGGGACGTGCTGAGATCGTCTCTGAGTCCACCTGTGCCTGTGTGACCAGTCCTAACATCTGTGTGCACAAGCACGCACACACACACACACACACACCTCTATGCACACACACATGTGCACACACAGAAAGGTCAATGGGAAAACGAAGCAGCCTCTGGCCGCCGGGAGATGGAATCCGGCCTGGCCTGGTCTTGACTGTGACCCCTGGGCATCTGAGGCTCATGCCCTTTGGCCATCCTCCCTTGACTACCCCACAGTGAAGATCCCCAGGGCAAAAGCGCAGAAGTAGGGGTCCCTCCACACAGCTGGCGGGCCGGCCTGGCTTCATCTTTTGTCCGCCCGCTGAGAGCCAGCGCCTTTCTTAGGCTTGCTCAGCGTTCTTGGGGCCCTAGGGTGCCCATAAATTTCTGGGAGGCAGAACCCAGTGAGGAGGTGGCTCCCCCTCTCCCCAGTATGTCCCTCCTGCTCACCCCTCAGGTCAGAGCTGTCCCTCCATCCACAGAGTGCCACACTCCTGATCTTTCCAGATGATCACAGCTGCCAGGACCCGGGGTCCTCCCTTTACTAACTCAACAGGACTGTAGCTGGAGACCCAGGGCCCTGCCACTCTGGGGAGCCAGCAGCAGCACTGGCCAAGTGGGTGTCCTGCCCAGGAGGAGGCCTACACCCCCTGGGGGCTGCCCACCCAATGGCAGGCCTCCACTTGGGACATACCCTCTTTTTAAAGCTCAACCCGGGGGCTCCTGACCTCCAAATCCACTAGGGCACCCCACAGAGCAGGACAAGGGAACTGAATATGGGAAAGGGGTCCCCGATCACCCCAGCGTCTCATCTCATGGCAGCAGGGGCTTCACGCAGCAGGGACTGAGGAAAGGACTGAGGACCCCCTTTATCCATTCTCCTGGCCCCAACCAGACCTGAAGCTCCCCCAGGAAGCCTCGTGGAGGGCAGGGCTGGGCATGGGCTCCATACCCACCTCCAGGAAAGGGGCTTCCTCCCAAACCACTGGCACTAGGGTCCTCCCTGGGGGCATGGGTGGCTGGGTAGGTCTTCCAGGTCAAAGGGCATCAGCCAGACTTCCCCAGGAGCCTCTTCCGCAAGCCCCTGTCCTTGGTACCCACAAGGTGGCATCTCCTGATACATCCCTGCAAGGATCCCTCCGAGGAGCCAAGCTGTGTGGCTTTTCTGCCCCCAGATGTTGTTTGGGCCTCTCCTGGGGTCCCTGCCAGGCAAGCCAGGTCCCAAGGAGCGCAGTTAAGGCTCAAGTGCCACAGTCACCATCTGATGCACAGGACAAAGACACTGAGACTTGGGTGACTGTCCTATGAGTTGAAGGTCAAGTCTAATGAGTTGAATCTTTCCTTAGTGACAGGAGCTCTTCAGCTTCTTACGCAGAAAGGGAAAGACAGTCCCCAGTCACATGGCAACCAGCAGGACTAGGGCCATCCTTTCCTGGACTACCCCCTACCTCATCAGGGCCATTCTAAAAATTCCTGGAATAGGAATATTCCTTCCCTTCTCATTACCAAGGAACTCTTGCCGGCCTGACTGATTTATTTTTTATTAGCGCCGACAAGGACAGCAGAACCTAAGAGAGCCTTGCCCCTGAGCAGGGCACAGCGGCACAGAGCCTCAGGGGTGAGCCGTGGCCAGCAGAGGGACAGGATGTCCTGGCAGGACTGCCCACATCAGGGCCACCCCCAGACTCCCTGACCTCAGCATGTGACCTCAGGCTACAGGTGGGGGGGGGGAATCGGGGCTGCAGGCTCACCCCAAGGCGGCTGGTTCAGGAGGGCAAGGAGAGGCAAGGCCTTGGAAATCCACACCTGGGGGTGGGCGGGGACCCCTCCCTTGATAGAACTTTGGATGAGGACTCTCAAAAGGTCTGGGGGGGCATCAAGCTGGGGAAGGTCCTAAGGCAAGCTCCCCTCCAGGATGAAGGGGGAGATGACAGTGGGCAAGCTGGGCTTCTGAAGCCAGTTGGAGCCCCTTGGGCAGCATCTGCCACCCCGTCAGGGACATTCCCCTGCCCAGTAGGCTCCTGCGGGTACCCAGGTGCCCAGGCCTAAAGCTGGCCAGACTTTTGGACTGGAAATGCCTGGAGTCTGAGCTGGCCCCCAGCCAGGGCCGCCTGCTGCAGATCGGCAGTGATGGACGACATCGAGCCAAGCGCCCAGGAAGCAGAGCCAGGACAGGGACAAGAGCTACCGCGCAGAAGGCGCAGAAGGAGCCAACTGAGGGAGGAGCCCTGAGTGGCAGAAGCATGGCTGAGTCACATCTCGTGTGTCAAGTGGTGTGACCACCGCCACCGCCGCCCCCAGGATCCAGGCCCACTCACTCTCCCCTCCTGGACGCCACACATGTGGGTCCTACGTGGAATCCGAGTCTCCTGCGTCTGTTTCTTGCCCCTGAGAGGCTTAACATAGACCCATCCCTACCGTGGCCTTGCTTCATGGTCTCCGTGAAGGATGCTCTCCCTGACTGCAGGAGGCTCTGCTTCCGCCTCTCCCTCCAGGGGCTGCCAAGGGTCAGGCAGGTCTGTCCCTTACCAGGTCAGGCCCCTTGTACAGCCCCAGGGGTCTTGGCAACATTAAGCCTCTGGGGATTTGTCTCTGGGGCCACATGATGCCTCTGGGCAGCAGGGGCTGGGAAGACTGAGAAGGCAGGTCTAGGGAACCTTGGACACAGACCAGCATCTTCACAAGCCCAAGGGCTGAGTCCGGCCTGCAGTCCCACCCACAGGGGCTCAGGCACCAGACACAGACAAGTGGCACCAGGACCCCAAAGTTGTGCTCAGTTCAAAAGTGCAGGTGACTTACCAGCTCTCACGTGCCCCCACTTGGGCCCCTACCCCAGCCCAAAGCCAGGCCCAGGGTCCTAACAGCACCACCAGGAACAAACGGCACAGGACTGTTGGAATTTGGAAAGTTTTTGTTTTCTTTTTCCCACACATTTCCGGGGTTGGGGTGTTTCCAAGACTCAGACACATTTGTTAACAAAGAGAAAAAAACCGGGGGAGCAGGGAGCCCGTGGGCCGAGAGGTGACCCAGCAGTCCACAGATGCCACCTCGCTCCCTCCCTTCCCTGCGCCCCGCCCAGTGGGTGCCACAGGCTGCTGCCCTTGGTATGGAGTATTTGTCTTTAATATATATCTGCTTTTGCCTGGCCCTCCCCCCGCCCACCCCCACCCCTGCTCCTCGCAGCTTCCCCGTCAATGTCAATGCACGTTGCCCATCGCCGGCGGCACACACACCACTGGCCTGCAGCCAGGCCTCAGCCCCTCCCCTGGGCGGCCCCAGGCGGGTGCCTCTCCGGGTGAGGTGAGTTGGGACACTCGGGGACAACCCCACTGCCCCGCCCCTCCGCACCCACCCGCCGGGCCGCTGGGGGGCCACCCTCCCGCTCTTCTCCCACCGACTCTGGGAACCCAAAGGGAGGAAAGGGAGAAACCAGATACGCACACACAAAAAAAGGAGAAGTGGGAAAGGAGGGTGGGGACGGAGAGACACAGCAAGCCTGGGATGGGGACGACCGGAGGGCTTGGGAAGGGGAGGAAGGCAGGAGGGACGGAGGGAGGGAGGAAAGTCGAGGGAAATGAACAACGTGTAGTGGACACTTTACAAAACCCCAGCCTTCCTTCCCGCCCAACCCCACCAAAATAAAACTACCCCCCTTAAAAAAATAAATCAACCCAGGGCTGTGAGCACGTGCCCTGCCTGGCGGCGCGGAGCCGAGAGGGACAGACAGCCCCGGGGCTGACAGTGCCTTGCGCCGCGGACAGAGGAGGAAGGGGACGAGCACGGGGTTATTCCTTTTCTTTTTTGCGTTTCCTCTTTGAGAGAGAAGCCTGAGGCAGCCGGGAGAGGGTCCCCAGGCCCCGGCGGGGAGAGGCCGCACCCTCCTCCCGGGCCTCCCGGGAGGGGCAGCTGGCAGTGGGGCGCGGTGCCGGGCGCTCAGACGTAATACTCCTTGTCTTTGTTCTTCTTGGCCTTGCTGGGCGTCTTGGGGGCGGCCGGGGCCTTCTCCTTCACCACCGCCCCGTTGCTCTGGGCCGAGTTACTGATGTAGTTCCGGCTCTGGTCCACCTGGTAGGAGCCCTCGTCGCGGTTGCGGTACTTGTACATGGCGTAGAGGAGGATGAGGATGCAGAGCGCCGCCGCCGCCACGATGCCCACCACCATGCCCGTGGTGCTGCTGGACTCCCGGATCACCTCCACCGCGCCCGGCGGGCCCCGCTCCCCAGGCCCCGTGGGGTTGGCTGTGGGCAGATGAGGGAAGCCGGGGGCTGAGGTCCCGCCGGGGCGCAGGGGCGGGGGCCTCCGCGGCTCGAAGGACGTGGGGGCCCCGGGCCCCAGGGGCGGGTTCTCCAGCAAGGGCTGCAGCGGGTCTCGGTGGTTCATTTTGCCCGCCGGCAGGTTAGGGGCCGGGACGGAGGGGGCGAACAGCACCCCAGGGGCGCCCGTGGCCCCGTCTGTCCTGAGGTTGGGCCGGGGAGCGGGTTTGCGGGGCGACAGGAGGGTGGTGCGGTCCGTGACCAGGGGAAAGGTGGTGTAAAAGTCCTCGTCGTCCGTGGGCGGGAGGCTGGAGTCAAAGACCTCCCCCGAGGCGAAGCCCGAGGCCTCGATGGGCTCCTCGCAGTCGCTGTCGTCGCGCTCCGCCTGGCACGGGCCCCCGGGGGGCGGGCGGCGCGCGGCGGGCGGGGGCAGGGTGTCTTGGGTGGCGCCCACGCCCGTGAGGAAGGGGTAGAAGGTGGGGGGCGGGGGTACGAAGGGGGACCGGGTGGCCACGGGAGGGGGGTCTAAGGAGTCCTCCGTGATAATGGGCAAAATTAACTCTCCTCCTAGAACAAGAGAGAGAAGAGAGAAGGCAGGGCGTCAGCGCGGGCCGGGTCGCGGGCGGCCGGCACAGAGAGAGAAACAACAGCCTCACACCCAAATCGGTTCCAATTGGCTTTGGCGGAGACTAGAGCGGGCCGGGCCCGCCCGCCAGCCGGCCGGAGCACTGCGCGTTAAGCGGGCAGCGGCTCGGATGCCCTGGGCACCCCACGCACGGGCTCTGTGACTCTCTGGGTTTTGGTATTTTGTTTGTCTTAAGAAACCAAAAGGAACAGAAAGGAAAGGAAATCGAAAAGAAACGGAAAAAAAAAACAAAAATAAAAACAACTCTACTGGTTTAAGGCTTTAAAAACAGATACAACAGCAGCATTTAAACAAACCTAACGACAATATCTTTTAGGGTTTTTTTTTTCTAGATTTTTCTCTTTTTTTTTTTTTTGCTTTTGTTTTTAAAAAAGAAGATAGCATACCACGGAATTCAGGCAACTTACATCAACAAATAGGCCGTGTGATTTTAGCATGAAGAAAAAAATTACAAACAGAGCTGTGTAAGCGGGTTCTCCCGGAAAAAAAATAAGAAAAAACAACTTTTCCGTACAACGTTTCCTGTCTACCTGCTCGGTCTCCCTCCCTCGCTCTTCTCTCCCTGGACATCTCGCTTCCTCCTCAACACTGTCTCCTCCCTCACCTGTGCCCTCTCCCCCTCCGCTGAACACAAAGCTGAACTCCGCACGGTGCGGGCTGAGCACCTGGTGTCGGCTGGCGGGGGAGGGGTCAGTGGGAAGCGGGGGCAAGACAGGCCGCGGGCCGGAGGTAGGAACTGCTGCGTGGGGGAGAGGTCCTGGGAGGGGATGGCCACGGGAAGGGGCTTTGAGGGCTGACTGTGGGTGGGCGGTGGGGAAGGAGACTTTGAAAGGCGAGGATGAGGCCCAGCGGAAGAATGGGCAAGGAGGGGTCAGAAGCAGGTCACGCTGGGAGGGGTGGGGGCAAGCCAGGAGCCAGCAGGGAGTGGGGACATGTCACGTGAGTCCTGAGCTAAGCCTAACTCCCCATCTTTCTCTCTCCACCCTCCACCTCTGACCCCCACTGACTTCCCCCCCTCCCTCCACCCCAGAACCCCCATGAGCCGCCAGGACCTGGCCAGAGCTTGACTGCCTCTGACCCTCTTATTATTGTTAAAACAATAATAAAACAACGGAAAGAAGAAGAAAGCAAAAAAAGAAAAGAAAATACATACACAGCCATCTGGGAAGGGTGCACTTGCTAAAACAGGGCCCAGGGGGAACTAGTGGGAAGGGCACAGTTGGGGGGGTGGGGAGCCTCCTTCTTTCTAGTCTCTCAACTGGAGCCCCCTGGGCAAAATCCGCAATTCCCATCAGCCCTCAAAAGTGAGAACTACAACCCCATTAGCCCTTGGAGGGGTATTCCCATCAACCCTGGGTCAACAACTACAACTCCCATCAGCCTCCTGGGCCTCCTCTCAAAGCATAGCCACCCACTGGCCTGGGTTAGGAGGGACCTAGAGCAGGGCTCTCAATAGCTGGGACGAGAGCGCTGGCATCGGGTTGTTTCGCTTGCAGGGGCCTCTCCTGGGGCTGCAGGTTCCATCTCTGGCTCTTCCTCCAGCACACTCTAAGCGCCACCCACACCTGAGCAAGATCTCCCGGCCTCTGCACCCTCCCGGGTAAGCACGGCCTGGTCCTGCCCCACTGCAACTCCGTCTCCACCCACCCCCAGCCTACGGACCGCGCTGCGACTCACACACCTCTGCTGACCCCTCCCATCACCGCTCCAGCAATCTCACAGCTGTCTTGGCCACACAGGCCAGTCCTAGCCAAGACCTTGCCATTGACAGAAAAACTTGCCCAGCTCCCCAGGCTGCTCTTCCCACCAGGAAGACTCCAAGCTTCCCCTGGTCAGGGGCTCCCCTGAACCCCAAATTTTGAAGCCCCAGGGCTCCTGGCCCTCCATGGGCTCATCCCCAATAGAAAGAAAGCTAAGCCCAAAGCAGAGCAGCATGATGGGATTGTCCAATTCCAGCTTACAATGGATGTGGATGTGGAAGCCCGGGATGTGCCCAGTCCCTTCTGTGGTTCTCAGAGGCCAGGGAAGCCCAAATCCTCATCCCCCTGGAGACTGCCAGGGCTGCTCAACTCCTCCTCCTCCAGACACCTGTTCTGTCACTGAATTCTTATGTGACTGGGCAAGTTTCTTCCACCCACTGGGCCAGTTTCCTATCTACCAAAGGTGGGTTTGGGGCTCCAGGTCCAGAATGAGGCCAAGGCCTCGCTCTAAGGGTCCTCCAGCCTTTAGATCAAAAGAATGTGTCCTTCCATCCCCAGCTGAGCCTCACTCACCAAAGGATGGGCTAGCACCCTGGTCCCTGGTCCCCCTGGTTGCAGGAGTGCAGACAGCCCCTCATGTGGTGGCATCCTGGGCCCAAACATGCCAGACTCCCTTTCCCTGCATAGATCTTGAGCCTGTCTGGGGTCCTCCCTGCAGCTCAAGCCACCTGTCTCCCTGACCTTTGCCTTATATGCAAAGCACATTCCCCTACTGATAGCTCAGTCATCTGAGTCCAGCCCAACACCTGGTCCAGGCACAGTCCAGAGGATGCTCCTGCTTCTGGTGCCCCATCCCTGCTCCATCCTGGAAGCACAAGTTTGGACTCACTGCCAGGCGAGGTCCAAAGGCCCAAGCCTCATCTATCAATCTCCCTAGCACCCAGCAGAGGGCCTGGCATAGAGCTGGGGTAGTTATGATTTTCTAGGGAAAGAATATTCTTCAGGTATTTCCTGAGCCAGACCAGTGAAGCAGGTGGGTAGCAGAGCTCTGCACACCCTCCTGCCTCCACCATCTTGGGCAGCAGGCCCTCCTGAGAGCTCAGCCTGGCAGACCCCCCACTGCATGGGCCCAGTCCCACCCTCTGCCAGTCTCAACTTCAACTTTCTTTTAATGGTGCTGGAGATTGAACCCAGGTGCTCTACCACTGAGCCACATCCCAGCCTTTTTATTTTTTTACTTTAAGACAGGTCTCACTAAGTTGCTGAATGTCTTGCTAAATTGCTGAGACCAGACTCAAACTTGTGATCCTCCTGCCTCAGCCTCCTGGAGTTGCTGGGATTACCGTGCCCAACTGCCAGCCTCACCTTCTGTCTTAGATTGGGACACCTGTTAATCCTGGGAACTCCAGGTCAAGGTTTGCCCTAAGCGGACTTATGACCTTCCATCAGTTGGCCAGAGCTAGAACCCCAGCAAAGTACCAGGTCCAAGGCACAGGAAGGCCATGCTGGTGACATGCCCCACCCTAGAGTGATGATTAGGGTACAGACTTGGACTCTCTACCAGCCTGCAACCCCCACTGAGGCGAGGGTATGTGGGAGCTTCAGGCTTTGGACCACAGACAAGCTCTGCTGGGCCTAAGCCCCCACAGCCATTTGCCCCAACTTTCTAATCCTCAGGACACTCAGGCTTCCAAGTGCCCCTCCCCTAGGCCAGAGCTCTCCTAGGCTTCTCAGTCCTGTTTCTGTGGTTCCAGCTACTCTGGGGTTTCCTGGACCTTCTCTGCCCAAGCTTTGGCAGCACATCTCCCAAGACATCCTGCCACCCCATGTCCCCGCACGGCCGTGACTTTCCCTCAGTGTCCCACCCTACTCCGTCTCCAGTAGGCCATGGAGAACCCTCTCTCACCCCCAGCTGGGCTCTGGGTGCTCAGCCCTCCTGGTCTTCCTGGGGTCATGCGCGGACCTACCAGGAAGGATGAGGTGAGCCCACCCTTGGTGAGGACCCCTCAGACATGCGTCACAGGGCAGAGTCCCACTGCAGCCCCTCCAGACGACTGCCGAGGGAGGGGCAGAGACTCTCAATACTTGGTGGGGTCAGCTCTGTATCAAGGGTGCGTCCTGGGAGGCCCTTTGGAGCCATCGGAGTCCACTGAGAACCCCAGGCAGCCCCCGCCAGCCCCCAAGCTTTCGTGCAGCTGCAGCATTTGGAAACCACAGGTGCCCATTTATCCCAGATGCTGCCCACCCACTCTGCTTCTCTGCATTCTAAGAAAACAGAATTTCAGTGCATGTTAGGTCCATTTGCTAGAGAATTCCATCCTGACCCAGGACATCACCAGCCATTCCTGAGCACTTTCTCCCTCTCCACTCTCCTCTCTCCGGGGAAGCAGGCCCAGCAAGCTGGGCTCTATTTTTAGGGCACAGAAGTCCCCTGATTAGAAATTTACACCAAACCCCATTCCCACGGGTGCAAGATGTGCCCTCCCCAATGAGGGAGCCCAGAACTGAAGCTAAAAGTGTCCAAGACTAAACTGTCATCTGGCAAAGTGCAGCCACCAGCGCGGGTGTGGGGTGGGGTGTGGGGGCCTGCCCAGGCCTCCCACCTACAGGGCATTTCATGTGGATTAGGGAAAAAGGCAGCCCCACTATGCGGAATCAGCCTTTCTCCTCCATGCAGACACACCCTGCTCCAGGCCCAGGAGACGCAGCTGGGCAGCAGAGCACTGGCTAGATTCCAGTCCTTACTCACCTGTGTGCGCAGAGAACCACCCATGCCACTGTGGACAGGGCCCTGGAGAACAGTGCTCCCCACCATGAAACGCCAGCATGGTGAAGGCAGAGGTCGGGTAGGTCTCGGAGTCAGAGATGGGCTACATCCTGGGGGTGCACATGCCCATGAGCTCGCCCTCAGAGGCCAGAACCTCGATGGAGCAGACAGTGGGTTTGTCTGTACAGACAAGTGTGCATAAGTGGGTATTTGGCCCTGGCATGTATCTGCTGGCCTCTGAGCCTGGCTCTGGGCTCCACGTGCACATGGGAACGTGGGACTGCACCTCTCGGAGCATACACGCAACACCAAGGCTCCTCACCAAACTCATTTCCTCCTTCTCCTGAGCAGCTGGACTACGAGTCCCAGTATCCCTTGCAACTGGGCATGGCCACAGGGCTGAGCAGTGAGTCCTGCCAATAAGGGGCCCCTAGGAACCTCCCTGGGGTACCATCTTCCACACTTTATCCCCAGTGACCTTGGCAACCACATATTGAAAATGGAGGATCTACAGATGGAAGGAGGGTGGATTCCGAAAGCACCCTGGGGGCAGAGCTGCTTGCCCATAAGGAGCATCTAGGTAGGATGCACCTGAATGAGAGACTGCTCCTGAGTCACCCACTGAGATTCAGGGTTCATCTGTTACAGAAACAAATGTTCCCTTGACAAAACCCTGTGGCACTCAGGTGACAATCCAATGAAAGAGACATGAAAGTTGGAAAGATGAAGACCTATAAACGCGGTGGCAAGTGTTGGGTGCAAAGCACTGCTTGGGAACCAGAGAGGGCAGCCACACACCTGAAGCTCTGGCCCTGAGGGACAGAGCAGGAGAAGGCTGGGGGACGGTGCCAGCACTTAACTTTCTGCTTTTAGCAACATGTTACAAAAAGGAGGCAAACTTGGGCAAGAGCTGGTGGTGTGCAGGTGGGTCCTGCAATTGTCAGGAAAGCCACAGCTTCCAAGCCACAGCTTCCAAGCCCCAACCGCAAGAGAGAAGCCTGAAGCAGGCTGGAGGGACAACGGGCCAGTTGTGTCCCATCTGAATGAGGGACTCAGCCCTTCTCAGGATCAGAGTTAAAGTGCAGCCTCCCTCCTGCTGTTCATGTGGACCTTGTGGATCTGAGATGTGCGCTGACATCCGGGCTATGTGACGAGGGGCGCAGGGGCAGAGCACAGGGAAGCCTTGGCTGGAGAACTGCACCGAGGAAACTCTGGAGTGTGCTGCGACTGGCTCAGCCGTGAAATCACCCTGTGCCCCAGAGGAGTGGGCTGTGAGTGCTCTCGCATGCCCAAGGGGGACGTTTCTCCCAACACCCCCTCCTTGGAGGATGAGGGTGGGAAGGACCTCCAGGGAGGCAGAAACAGGGTCCAACCAAGGAGGCAGGGCTTGCTAGAGAAGCCCCCGGTGCAGCCTGCAGCCTGCCTACAGGAGGTCCTCCGAGCTCCCAGCACACGGGGGCCTGTGTGAACCTGGGGCTGGTTCCCATGCTGGGAACCAGGGGCTGCTGCGTGGCCCCCAGCCTTCCCTTTCTTGTATGGGGGATGTAATGTGGTTGTATTCTAGGCGCCTCTCGGGCAGGGCAGTGGAGGCAGTGAGGTGAATTGTCCTTCAGTTCATGGTCTCCAGGCTGCGTACAGGTATCCCCTTCAGGGGAGGCAGGCCTGGCATGGAGCGGGCCGCCTTCTCCCAGACATCCTTGCTCTGAGGCAAATGCCCTCCCTGGGTGAGACTTCTGGTTGTCTCCCTTGAGGAAAGGTGGGTGTATTCTGAGATGGGAGAAGAGTGAAACAGATCCTTGGTGACCCTAAAGGCCAGACTGTGGTACATAACTCACTAGCTGTACCCAAATCTGTCTGTGCTTCTTCCTGGAGGCACAGCAAGACCACACTCCTAGCCTTCCTGGAAGCTAGGCTGCGGCCCCGGGAGTGCACTGACAGCCAGCAGAACAAGAGCAGGAACAAGGGCAGGAGCAATGGCAGCTCTCCCAGGCCTGGCCCATGAAAACCTCCCCTGCCTGACTCCACGCTGTTCCCCTTCCCCATCTCCATCCTCGCCCCGTGGAAGTGTTAAGAATGGTGCAGCCTCAAGACAGAAGAGGCCGCCCTGAACTGGGACTTGGAGAAGAGCTGCCCACCATCAGGAGCACTGTGTGTAACTTCTGTTGTAAAGAAGACCTACCTTTCTGTGTGTTGAACTACAGGCACGTGCGGTTGATTGTTATGGTGACTAATGTAATGTTACTTCGAGAGCCTCTGGGAACCTGATCACCTTTATGCTTCTGAGGGTTTGAGCAAATATGAGTGTGACACTGTGGAATGAAGCCTGTGTGCCTGAGGGTCTCATTTATGTGTTCACCGGGGCGACTCCCCAGGAGGGGTGCACCTGGGGCAAGTGCATGAGGCTACTTCCATGCATCTGAGCATGCGTGGGCCTGAGCGAATCTGAGGAACTGTGTTTCTGTGCACCTGGGCTCACGTCCCTAAGCACGTGTGCATACCTGAGCCTCCACACATCTTAGCAAGTGAGTTTCCCTAATGGGTCTGAATGGCTGTGGGTGCTCACCTGATGTGTGCACACCCTAAGGGTCTAAAGATGCACGTGTGCCCTTCACGTGCCACTGCATGGGTACCACTGAGCACACTGTGCACCCGGCACTGTGAGTACCTGTGTGGGCCAATGCAGGCCTGAGTGTGTGTGTGTGGACCCTGGGACTGAGCACACACAGCCCGCCTCTGAGAACGTGCCCACATGCACCCCTTGGAACCAAATCTAGACATCAGCAGGCATGTGCACCTCTGTGAGGGAATGAACACACATGTTGGTGCATGAGCATCTCCCTGCAGATATCTACGTACATCTTGGTGAGGACACATGGATACAGCTGAAGAACACACGTGCTCTGTGCTCTTAAGCATGGGTGTGCACTTCTTCATGTGTGTCCATGTTCTTCAGTGGGTACAAGCACGTGTGTACGTACCTGACATGAACACGCACACAGATCTCTGTGGTTTTTCAATGTGAGCATCTGTAAGTCTGAACACGTGTGGAATCCTATGATCCCTGCATACATGTGAGTTACACAGATGGGTCTGTCCACCATGTGCTGTGCGAGCTGGGTAATTCCATGAGTCGCAGGACATGGTGCAAAGCATGAGCCTCAATGGGTCTGAACACAAATGAGCACACGCTAAGACCTAAACATGTATGTGTCTCAAGTGTCTGAAACACGTGAGTGCGTCTACATCTCTGCGCACGTGTGTATGATTTGGAACATTTGGCATTTGCATTGATAGATGTGAGCATGGCTGGCCACGATGGCACTTGCCTGTAATCCCAGCTATGGAAGGCTGAAGCAGGAGGGTTGCAAGTTCAAGGTCAGCCTCAGCAAACTTAAAGAGGCCTTGTCTCAAAATGAAAAATAAAAAGGACTGCAGATGCAGCTCATTGGTAGAACACCTGGGCTCGAACCCTGGTACCCCCTCACACACACATGCACACAAAATAGATGTGAGAGCACATAGCTCTGAGCACTCATAAGGACCCTGGTGGGTTTAAGACATGTCAGATGTGCCAGCACCTTTGTGCTCTGTGCACACGTGTAAGTGTAAACCTCTGGGGCCAAACAGGTGAGCACCTGGGTGGAGGTGCTCTTAATCATGGGTGTGTACTTCTGCATGTGTGTCCATGGACTTCAGTGGGTACAAGTACGTGTGTACATACCTGACCTGAACACGCACACAGATCTCTGTGGTTTTTCAATGTGGGCATCTGTAAGTCTGAACATGTGTGTGGAATCCTATGATCCCTGCATACATGTGAGTTACACAGATGGCATTCTGACCCTGCACACCTTGGCGTGTTCCACGAGGCAGTGCATGTGTGCCTGGGTTGTGTGTCTGTGGGTCTCAACAGGCGTGTGTCAGCATGTCGGGCCTGCAGTGGTCCGAGTGTGCACATGCTCTTTGGCTTTAAGCATGTGTATGCCTCCGTGGGTCTGAGCATGAATAGCAGGTGCTTTTCTAGCTAAAACCCTGTGTGTTCGGGGCTGGGGCTGGAGCTGGGGCTCAGTGGCACAGCCATGTGAAGCACTGGGTTTGATCCTCAGCACCACATAAAAATAAATAAACAAAATAAAGATATTGTGTCCATCTATAACTAAAAATGTTTTAAAAACACCTGTGTGTGGGGCTGGGATTGTGGCTCAGCGGTAGAACGCTCACCTAGCAAGGGCGGGACCCGAGTTCGATCCTCAGCACCACATAAAATAAATAAATAAATAAAGGCACTGTGTTTTGTCCATCTACACCTAAAAAATAAATATTAAAACAAAACAAAACACCTGTGTGTGTGTGTGTGTGTGTGTGTGTGGAAGTGGGAATGTGTAAGCGTGCTGCTGGGCCTGTTGATATGTGTGACATGTGTGTGCATGCCTCTGGTCACATCACATGTGTGTGCACATGGATGTGTGCTTCCATGGGTGTAAGCCTGTGTGTGTTCTTCCTGTAAGTTGGATTCCTACAGGGGCCAGACCTGGAATACAAGATGGGGGCCAGGCCACCTCAGACGACAGGGGTGGTGCGACACATGGCCAACTTTAGGTACATGTCCCCCAAGTACACCCTCATTCAAGATAATTCACTAAGCAGTGGAGGAGGTACGGGGCCTGGGGACTATACAGGGCCCCAAGTTAGTGAAAAGGGTGGAGAGGTGAGCAGGCTGAGCAGTAAGCTCCCAGAGCCCCTGTACCCAGGGATGAGGCTCTGGAAGGTGGGAGGGGGTTGGGCCCTGGACAGCCACTGTCTCCAGCCAGGCTGTCTTGACCTTCAACACTGACCTTAAAGCCAAGGGGCTTGGCCTTCTGCTCCAGAAAAGCCTCCTTCTCTGGGGCTCTGGAGAAGCTCTGGCTGAAGAGGCTGGTGGTGTGGGGGTTGGAGGGAGTCCTACACCAGCCTGGGATGGGAGACCCTGGAGTCCATCCTGGTCCCTGCCTGGCTTCCCATCAGGATAAAGAGGACCACATTTAAGCCTTGGACTGGCGAGTGCACTTGCACATGCCAGAGATCCCAGTCTGGGGAAGAGCCGGTGGACTTCCTCTGGGGTCTCCGCCGCACTCTGCCGCCCTCTTGGCTATTTCTAAAGCTGGATGCTGGGCTGGCCCCCAGCCCCTCCTTATCCCTGGCTTCCAGCCCTCCCCCACCCACAACCTCCCCTCATACTGTGGCTCTTTTCCTAAGAGGACAACCCAGTGGTCAGTGACCTCACAGAGCCTTATCGGGGGACCACAGAGCTGCCAACTTCAACTCCTCCTCACTCCCTTGTCCTAACAGAGCCTGAAAGATCTCGGCCACCAGTGCCCACACTGGGATTCACGCCCAGCCCCTGGCTGGAGTCTGGGCTGGAGGATAGAGCCCGCCCAGAAGGTGGCCCTGGGGCAGCACAGTGTGCACTCCTCGTACTTGTGGGGTGACTATCTAGCCCAAGACAGCCTGTGCAGGGTCCAAGGGGAGCAGAGACTCCTTCTGTCACCAGGAGTTTCCATCCCAGAGTATGGGGCCAGGCAGTGTCTCATGACCCACACAGTCCCCTGTCCCCAGAACCTCATCCCAGGCTCTCATGGTCCATTCATCACAGCCATTTACAGCAAGCCTGGGTCAGCCAATGGAGCCCCAGACAGTACCCAAGCAGGACAAGGGGGAGTGCCGTGCGCCACGCTGCCATAGGCCCAAAGCCTCCAGAACAATGGTAGGGTTGGAGCATGCATCCCTGGGCTGAGACCCTCTGGGGGACAGAGGGGCAGCCCCAGCAGAGACCTGCCACAGTGGGTGGCATCTGTTCCAGTAAGCACAGCCCTGGGCTGTGGACAGGGAGCCTTGCAGCCCAGCGGCCAGCATCTCCTCCAAGAGCCCCTGGGCCCAGGACCATATACGTCCCTCTCAGCTCAGCCCACTACTGGGCACAGAGGGCAAACATGGCTTCAGCTTCTGGGTCTGGGGTCCCTTGTCCTTGGTCTCTGAACCTCAGCCTCTGCCCTAAGGCTCCACACTCCATGCTTTGATCCTGTTCCCTTCTTGCTCAACCCACACTCCATCCAGAGTGGCAGCCCACACTCAGCTGGAATGTCTCTTCTGATGCTGACAGGATCCCAGGACCCCGCCCCAGGCCAGATTCACAGAATGTGCCAGGATATGCTGCCCACCTCCTGACCACAACCCTTCCCTGTCTCTGTGCACACATGCCCCAGCCTCCAGCCTGCTGTACCCACAGCCCAGGGCGCCACCATTGCAAGGTAACAGGGAGAAGTCTCCAAAAAGCCAAGCAAGAGATGTGGGTGGCCCCTCCACTCCCACAGGCTCATCTGGGCTACACTAAGACCCATGCTCCCCACTAGTCACATCCAGTACTTTCTGCCTTCCCACAGCCAGCCTTGAGCCTCCCTTCACCCCAGCTCCTCTTAGCCACTGCCAACCTTCTCAGATGAGCAGCCAGGCATCCACCGTGCCATCTCACTCCCACCCTCAACTGCACACAAGGCCACCCACCCTGCAGGGCTGCTCTCTGCAGCTGCAACCTTGGCTCCAGCCAGCAGCATCAAGCTGAGGCCTGGAGGGCTCCCTGTGCCCCCACCCTCCAGAGACTTCCCTCCCAGCCTGCTCTCCTACAGCTGCTCCCCCACCAAATCTCCCCAGGGAACCCCAAGTCTGGTCTAGGGAGCACCTCCCACCCAGCTTGCGGCCAGGCCTTGGCCTGGCATCCCTGGCAGTCTCCACCCTAGGCACCCTCTGGACCAGAACAACAGACATGTCCCCGAGACTGGGAGGATTCAGGACCCAGCAGAGGCTTCCCTCTGAATGACCAAGAGAGTGCCGGGCCTTGGGGCTGCTGGGAGTTGTAGTTCTGAACCTGAGAGCTGATGGGAGTTGTAGTGTGTCCCCCCCCACCCACCCCCGCCCCAGGACTCCTAGAGCTGCAGTTCTCATCTAAGGAAACCGCTCCCTCATTCCCCTCCAGCTCCCCTTTGCACTCAACCCCAGGACTCTACGCTAAGAGCCTCACTATCTCCAAGGGATGGGACACCAACAGGCACCTTGGCAAAGGGCATCTAAGGCACCTGGGGGCTATAAGGTGGGGAGGGGGAGTATGGAGAGAGCTAAGGCCTGCAGCAGGTCCTGGGCTGGGGTCAAGTGACAGGGACTGTCGCCCACCTCCCAGCAGCGTCGCAGGGGCCCGGGGCAGGGGAGGGGGGAAAGGCACTCACCAGTACTGGGCTCACACTCCTCCAGATCCTCATCATCGCTCGGACACTCAGCCGAGGCCACCAGGAGGTCATCTGTGTTCTGTGGGGCGAGAGGAGGGGTGGGGAAGAGAGGGTCCAGGTGAGTCAGCAGACCCCACAGTCACCTTTTGAGGTGTGTGGCACCACAGGAGCTGGGCCCTGGCTAAGGCCCAGTACTTCCATCACTTGCTGGTGACCTTGGCCCTGCATTTCCTCCTGTGCAAAGGGACACCAGACAGTACCAGCCCTGGAGCCCCTGCAGCTCCCAAGGATCAGAAGCACATGCTGTGCTTTTTATTTCTAGGAAGCAAGGCGATCCGATGCCAGATCTGGGGCTATAGGGTGGGCAGCAAGGGATCCAGGACACCTTGGGGTAGGGACAGGTGGGGCAGGAGGCAAGGCACAGGGGCCCTCTGGAAGCTGCATGAGCAGAGAGGGACAGGGCCTGGAAGGGTTTCCTGGCTCCAGCTTCACCCCCACCCCATCACCCCTCATCTGTCTCCCAGCCCCCTTTCCGGAGAGAACCGGGCTGCACACAATAATTAGGGCTATGGTTGCCATGACAACAGGAGTCGACTTTGTCAGCATTTTCTCTCCTCCTGATTGCAAAGAAAGAGAATCCCTGAGATGAGTGTGCGTGAGGGGGAGGGGGCACTTGGGGTGTTAGGGAAGAGACCCAGGGAGGAAACCCAAATCTAGGCAGGACGAGAGCCCAAGAGGCTGCGGACGCAGAGAAGATCAGGGGGAAGGCCAAAGATGGGAGGGGGAGAGGGTCACACCTTGCCTGGTCCCCAGACCCTCATCTTCCCTTCTACGTCCTTGTCCCCAGGCTCCAGCTGCTGTCATGGGAGCTTCTCCATCACCGCATCACCCCTGGGGTCGCCACCTTCCACAGATGGTCTGCCCCCCTCTTGCACTGAGACCAGATGGCCCTTCAGAGATCTGGAGGGCACTGGGTGTGGTGGTTGCCCAGCCTTGGGTAGAGCTCAGTCTTCCAGGCTCCCTACTCCTAGAAGCAGGGCCCTGGGGAACTGAGTCCCTTTAGATCTCTGGGTGGCATAGGAGAGAGGAAGGGACACATGTTTGTCTCTCCCACCTGGCTTTCTCCAGCTAGCTGGGTCCCAGCTCTTTGCAGCACAGGCTGTCAGGGAGGGACCTTGGAGCACTGAGCTCAGCGCTCAGAGGTAGAGGCTAAGACAGACTGGCGAAGTTAGGGACATGTCCTCATGGCCACCCCCAGATCCCTCCTAGCGGACAGAAGTCCCTCCATACCTGGAAACCCAGTAGCCCAGGCAGTGAGACAGGGTGATGGGAGGTGGAAGCACCATGGGGACAGGGTGGCTAAGCAAGACCAGCGCACCAGATGTGAGCCCTTGTCAGCTCAACCAACAATCAGCAGGATACTCCACGGGCCCCGGGGCTGCCTCTGTAACCCCCCAGGCTTTCTCAGCTTTGACACTCAGGAAAGCCAGGACCCCCCTGCTCCTTGGAGCCTCATTCCCCAGGTGTGGCCCACTTGAGTCCCCTTGGGTCTACCACTCTAGCCTGACCTGACCCTGGGCACCCCTGTGCCGGTGGGGTGAGCACTACAGGAGAGTGAAGCTCCAGGGAACTGTCTGCACCCTGCTCAGACTGGCAGGCACAGAGGAGGACACTGAGGCCCACTAGTGGGGGTGCCTTTCCAGGTCACAGGAAGAGGATGTGTGAAGGCAAGGGACCTGCAACCAGGGCCTGTCCCCCAGCAGGGACTACAGCA
This sequence comes from Marmota flaviventris, assembly GCF_047511675.1. Classification (NCBI taxonomy): domain Eukaryota; kingdom Metazoa; phylum Chordata; class Mammalia; order Rodentia; family Sciuridae; genus Marmota; species Marmota flaviventris. The sequence continues at coordinate 7,943,051 of NC_092506.1, read as the reverse complement.
AACTAGGAGAGGCTGCTCCTGGCCTACCGCAGCCTCTGGAGAGGAGCCAACCACCCAGGGTGACTGCATCTGACTTCTCCAGTGTGTCCCCTTTGCCCAAGATGTTGACATCCTGGTAATGCCCATCTCCCACTACCTGCCCTCCCAACACTGGCCAGGGCCTTCGTGAGGACCAGAAGGGTCAGTTTGCCCCCATCTCCGGTGTAGATTTCCTGGCTCTTGGGTGGGGTGGGTGGTCTTCCCTGGTCAACTCCCCCCAACTCTGGGAATGAACCCCTTCTAGAAATAGTGGCCCTCACACCTTCAATGTCCCTGGTCACCAGGGTGAAAGCCACTTCCCTCAACTAAACCATCACCATGTCAACAAGGTCAGGGACATCAGCCTCCAGGATGCTACCAGACCCCTGAGACCTTCACCCAAAGTCAGAGAGGGCCTCACCTGGGTGGTGCTGTCCCTCAGCGTGGGGGAGCGGCCCCGGCGCGTGGTGGTAGTGGCCATAGTAGTAGTAGTCTCCATGATGGTGGTGGCCATGTCGGCCAGCAGGGTGGTGGCCGTGGTCTCCGCACTGAGCAGCACGGACGGCCCCTCCCCCACCAGGCGCAGATGGCCCTCAGTCCGCACGTTGGGGTCGCTCTCGGCGGCCAGCGCCAGCACCTTGAGCCCATTGTAGTAGAGGCCGGACACCTGGCCCTGGAAGGGGCGGCCCTGATCCCGGCCCCCGATCTTGATGGCAGCCTGGCTGTTGAAGATGGTCAGCTGGCGTCCTGGGGTAGGGGGCGATGGGAGAGTGACGGAGAGGGTGACAGACAGGAGGGGCAGGCAGTAGGGGGAGGCCAGGAAGGGATGGGAGAATGGAGGGGAGCCAAGGGAAGGCGAGAGGAACCAGGAGGAAACCGCAGGTGGGGTTGGGGAGAAATGAGGAAGGGGTAGACACCAAAGGGAAAGTCCTTGTCAGCCAAAGCCCCTAGCCCAGCCAGGAGGGACCCCAGCAGGGGAGGGTCCCCAGAGCACACATGAGCTGGGAAAGGGAGCCATCACCCTTCTACCCACCATGCGCATGCCTTCTCCACCTCCACCTGGCCCTCTCGGCTCCCCTTCCAAGGCCATCACCCGGCTTCTTCCTGCGCCCTCAATGCCGTCCCCATCTTCTCCCACTGCTTCCCCACACACCCCACCCGTGCCCAGCCCTGAGCCATGGAGCCCTCAGAAGTGGCAGATAGCGGAGACCAAGAGGCAGACACAGAGCGGGCGCTGCCCGGCCAGAGGAGGCGGATGAAGGGCGGCCAGTGAGTGGCCCCGCCCGGCCAGCTCCCGGCCGGCCCCGCCCACCTGCAGTCCCGGCCCCGCCTACCCGCAGCCCCGGCTCCGCCCACCCGCAGCCCCGGCTCCGCCCCTGCCAAGGCCCCGCCACTGCCCCGCACCGGGCGGCCAGCACAGCCCTTCCTCCCCGCCTGGGTGTGCAAGCACAGAAATGGAAAACGTTAAAGGGACCTTGCTTCGCTCGCTGACAGCCAAAAACCGCTCCAGCTCCAATCTCGCCCCGCACTCGGCCGTATTACACCTCAGAATTCCCACCTGCGTGGGGTTTGGCTGTTCACTTTGGTTTTAGTGGATCTGGGGGTCGGTTTAACCCTCTGAGTTTGTTTGTTTTGGTTTGGTTTTTAGAAAAGATATTTATTATGTTTAAGTTTAGATTTAACTTTGATTTTGGTGTTGCTTATTTTGGTGGGGAGGGATTGGACAGACGGACTGCTCCGTTGCCCCTTCTCCCCTGGACCTTCAGCTGCTGACTCTGGGGATTTTAAGTCCTGGCTTAGCCCTTGTTAGCCTCTGGTTAGTGCCTCGTTAAAGATCTGGTTTAGAGTTAGGTGTCTGTAAGCCCTGCCCCCAAAGCCTGGGCTGAGGATAGTCCAACTTGTGAAACCCACAGCTCTTTGGAAACACGGGCTCTCTGGGACACCCAAATCCCTGGAACCCCCAATCATCTGCCTGGCCTCTGGCCAATTATGGGCACTGGTGTGTTTCCTCAGCCTCCATGCTCAGCCTCTCCTCCTCCAGCACCCGCTCACTGCCCACGCAAGCAAGAACAGCCCTAGAGCATCACTGTTTCCTTACAAATAAGGGAGCCAGAACCCATAGACAAAGGGGACTGATGGAAGCAGCTCAGGACAGACCCTGAGAACCACCTTATTCAAGTTTATTCTTAGGCGTAAGAATAATAGAAAAACAGCCAGGCAGAGTGGCGCTTGCCTTGTAATCACAGCGGCTTAGGAGGCTGAGACAGGAGAATTACAAGTTTGAGACCAGCCTCAGAAACTTGGTAAGACCCTGTCTCAAAATTAAAAATAAAAAGGGCTAGGGATGTAGCTCAGTGATAGAGCCTCCGGGTTTCATCTCTAGTACTACCAAAAAAAAAAAAAAAGGAATTATAAGAAAAAGGAGAGGGTCATGGTGGTCAAATGAGTTTGAGAAGCAAACTAGTCATTAAACAGGGTCCTTTCTTGAAGGACCTCTCAGAGCCTTTATGAAACTAATGTACATGTGCATCTCTGAGAGGAAGAAACAGGACTTGGCAGTTTCCAAACTTATCTTACCACAGTCCCTTTCTTGTGAAGCATCTCATGGGACTGTTTCACAGGACATGTTTTGGAACTAGAAAATTGATTCATTCTATAAATATTTATTGAGCACCTACCATAAGCCAGGCCCTGACAATAAACATCCCCTCCAAGAACTCCTCGCCCTTGCCTCGGATACTTTCCTGAGGCTTCTCATTGCATGGCACACTTGCAATATGCTTGGGAGGTGGGCTGAGCAAGGACCAATGTCCTTTCTTATCAAGGAGGGTGCTAGCTTAGCTGAGGGAAGCACTGGGCCAAGGCCACACCCAAAGTGAGCTCCCTTTTCCACTCCTTGAGAAACTCAAATCTCTCACTTTCTAGAAAATAAATGCAAGCCTACAGAAAAGGTCAAGGATAGCTGGACCCCAAGTCCTACCCAGCCCCTAGCAGGGCCTATCCAGTTCTCCCTAACCTTTGGGGTCACAAGTTGCCCAGCCTCAGCCCAGGCTGATCCCTTGGCCTCTCTGATTCTGGGAGAAGGAGGTGGGTCACGGGAGAGGAAGCCACCTGACTTTAGCAAACTTGGTCCTGTGGCCCCTGCCCCTGCCCCCACCAGCCATGAATGCCTCAAAGGGTTAAAGTTCGCCCCGCTGGAGAGAGCAGCCCAGTGTGGCTGGGGGCTGTAGGTTTTAGCGATGTCTATTACAGTCCCTTTAACTTTTTGTCCTGTTATGGATTTATCACATCTGGTTATCAGCATTTTAGGCCCCTCTGGTGTGGGGGGCTGGAAGTTACATTTGGGGGTTTTATTGGGGAAGGCCCCAGTGGACATTTAAAGCACAGTTATCAGCTGGTTAAGTGGGGGTTTAACAGTTCTGCTTCCCCCTGGAGTTTAGCCTTAGAGGTACAGAGCTCGCCCCTCCTCCACTGGGACTGGGATGACTTTGCCATTGACCCCCAACTTCCCTTGAAGCCTTCTCCCCCTCACCCAGTGGCACCCCACCTGCCACCTTACTCTCAGCCCAGCAGGGAGAAGCCCCTGCAGGCCAAGGCCTCCCTCCCTCCCTCCTTTAGTCTCCCCCAGGTCTCCACTACTTCTGAGAGGTCCTGTGGGCCAAAGGGGCCCCTCCCAGAGAGTGGCCACAGGAGCTAGCTTCAGGGTCTTTCCAGAGGATCTGAGGCCCCAGGTCTTCCCGTTCTCCTCAGCTGGCCCCAGTTAGGCCTTCCCAGCCTTCTTCTGGAGCCCTGGATCAGCCTTTCCTTCTCTCCAAACCCTTCCTATCTCCAAGTGCCCCGCAGCCCTGCAGAAAAACCTCTGGGACCTGACCTACCAGCCCAGGGAGCTTCTGTTCTCCGGATTAGAAAGAGAAGGAAGCCTCTCTCTCCCTTAGAAAAACCCTTCGCCCAAAACAAAGGTGCTGACTACAAAGGGGCCAAAGCGCCCTGGCAGGACAGGACAATCGTCCCTTCACTTGGGCCCGGGCAAGGCAAGGGCGGGGAAGAGAGAGCTCTGCACCTCTAAGATAGTGTTTTAAAGTTAGTTAGTTAATTAATTAATTAATTCTGGTTAATTACCTTTGTCGAGCAGCCACTCATCTACTACTCGACCAAGCCGGTAGGGGATTCTCTGTCTAGCAATCGCCAGGCGCTCGTTATCAAAGTTTCCTTGGAAAAGTTTAGAAAGACAGTAGGTTTCTCAGGCGGCGAAGTCCAAAGGAGTTAGAAAAGTAATTATGCATTTCTCAGGAGACCCAGAGTAAGCAGCGACATCCAACAAAAAGAGGGGAGGCAGGAAAAGAAATGTGGGTCCCTCTTCTCCCGGGGGGGCCCCCTCCCTAGGCTCCCATCCAGAGCCAGCCCCACCCTGGGGGCGGGAGCAACCCAAAGAAAAAGAGGGAAGAGAAGAAAAGGCAAGGGAGGTACAGAAAAGGCAGCGGAAGGTCAAGTCAGAGATTAAACGGGTTTATCTGGTTCATCGGCTGAGGCCCTCTTCCTTCGCCATCCCAAAGTGGGCGGCGGGACAGGGGCAGGGCATTTAGCAGGTTTAAATTGGGGGGGGGGGAGGCCTCGTGGCCCAGGTGGCCCAACTGGCTACTGTGTTTAGAGGGTGGTTTAGAAGTGGGGGGGTGGGTTAAGCGGGGTTTATGCGGCATTTAAGGGGTCTCCCGGCACACGCATCCAACCGCGAGATTTAAAGCACTCTCCAAGCCACTGTGACTCTCTTCACCTCTGTGCTCAGTCCAGCTGCCCCTCACTTCCCCCTCCGTGCTACACCCTGGCCCCCACATTAACCCTGCTCCAGCTTGACCCCACCTCTGCTTCTCCTCATGCTAGTCCCAGCTCCCTCAGTACCTGGTGACCACTATAAGTGACCTCATAGGCCCCAACCTCTTCTCCCACAACTCTCTCACCCTCCCCCGCAGGCATCCAGCCCTCCTGGCTGGCTCCCCCTGGCTCCAAGCAGGCTTCCCGCTCCTTCCTGCCCTTCCCGCCAGCCTCAGCTGCACGCCTCTCCTTCCTCTGCAGGCTCTGCCCGCCCCTCAGCCTTCCTCCTTCAGACTTCTTCTCCCAATTCTAACCCCCTCTCCATCCTTGGCTGCCCATCTGGATACCCACCTGCTCCTCTCTCCACTCCCAATCTGCAGTCCCTGGAGACAGAGCGGGAGGGCGTGCATGAGCCTGTGTGCTCGTGCACACCTAGGTGGAAAGGGGTTGTCAGTGTGCCTCTGGGTATGTACGTGCTACTCCTGGGCTGTGGGTGATCCCAAGCCACAGCAAGAAGAGCAACCGATGGCCTTTGGGAAGCTGGCTACTCCTCCCATGTAAAACACTCCCATGCACTGTGAACACCTGGGCTGGGGGAAGAGGCTGCGCTCCCCTCCCCACTCCAAGGCTCTGGCTTGGATCTGCGTGTGCACACCCCCCCCCCCCATGAATGTGGATGTAGCTGGTGCCTCCTTAGGTTCTTATAAGACAATGAGACTCTGCCTTTCCTATAAATTAAAAATGGATAATTCGATCATCTGTGTGTATGTGTGTGTCCTGAAAGGGAGAATGTACATCTGACTTGTTGGAGGGCAGCTGAGTATATAAAAACTCTAACAAAAGCCTTGTTTATCAAGCATCTCTATCGGTTCTAGCACTTTCCTTGGATTTCACATGGAATCCTCACAGCATCACTATGAGGCAGGTATGATCCTCGTGGTTTGGAGGTGGAAGCTGAGTCTCAGAGAGGCTAGATGGCCCCAGGCAGCCTTTCCCCACCCACAGTCAGAGGTTCCTCAACAGAGCAGACAGGCATAACCTCTTTACCTGGCCTCCCAGGACTGCTGGGCTCCAAAGGGTAATGCTCTGGACAGGAGTCCTGGCCTACTACAGTGAGGCCTTCATGCCCCCAAGTCCAGCTCTGTCCAGCACAGGCCCATGTCATCCCTGCCCTGGTGCATGTGTGTCTGAGACGGAGTGAACTCTGATGGCCCAGAGCAATCATACCACACAGCCCTAGCAGTCAGGGTCTGCTTATGGCAGGGGCTGAGGCTTCCTATAGGAAGGTTGGTGTATCTGAGTGACCCCACACATGCTCAGGGCCTTGGCATAGACTAGCATCCCTCTGCAGAGCTGTTTTCTCATGGGTGTGTTTGACCTTATGAATGTCAGCAGTGGTTTGTATGCCTGGGGTTGGCCTATGTGTACATCAGCCTCTGAATTTATCAGAAGGGGCTCTGTGGGCCTCATTATCTCAGGAGCTACCCAAGAACGTGTGGGTGCAAGTCTGCATGACTGGAAGTCATGGGACTTACTGGCTCCTTGTTCCAGTCTGGGTGAGCCCAGAGGGTTTGCACCCTGGCCTGCCCATGCCCCTCCATCAGCATGGAGCAGCCTCTGCCTGGGCCTGGCTGTTGCTCTGAGTGATGGAGGCTGCAGATGTTCACTCTCTCCTCAGATGGGTCCTGTGTGTGATTCTGCAGTGCCAGCCAGCCTGTATCTCAGCATCTCTGTGTCCCTGCAGCTCTCCCTGCACTATTACTGTCCCCTTCCTCTTTGTCTCCTGTGCTGGGCTCTCCTGCACTCTGTCCACCTCTTCTCTCCATGGCTGGCTCTGCGGGTCAGTTTCCCCATCTCTCTCTGCTTATCTTCTGAAGTTGCCTCCATCTTTGCCTACGTTTTAGTGACTATTTCCAGGCCTCTCCACTGCTTCTTTTCTGTTTCCTCTCACTCTGGTATCTTACAGGGGCTCCAGTTTCTCCTTTTATGTCTTCATCCCTGTCCTTCCCCTGTGCTCCTCAGACCTTGGATTGTCCTTGAACAGCACAGCAGTCACCCTGCTGGACTGGGTTCATCTGCACCTCTGAGGGTCCCTGTGTCCTGATCACCTGTGTTCCCCAGGGCCAAGCACAGACCCTGACATGTAGTCAGTTGTCAATGAAGGTTGGTGAATGTATTCGACCCTGTTTTTCACTTCTGTCATTTGTTTCTCTCTCCCTTTTGCCATGTCCCTCACTCCTTGAGACACTGAGGTTTCTTTTTTCTGGGTCTCCCTAGCTTCTTCCCTTCTTCCCTTCTTTACCTACTCCATATATATATATATATATATAAACACCTTGCTTGGTTCTTTCCTTGGTTGTTTTTGGGAACAACCCTGCTTCCTGCCAAGACACCTTTTATGTTACTTCTGGATCTTGTCTCCTAGGTTTCTGCATCTGCCTCCCCATTTCCGCCTGTCTCTGCTTTCTGAAATCATCCTGTCCTCAAGCGCATCAGATCTCCCAGCGGCTATCTTTCTACCACTTCTCTGCACCCAAACTGGACTCTGGCCTTGCACTCCGCCCTCACACCAGATGCTGTAATCCCACCACTGCGGCCTATCCCAGCCCCCCAAATCCTGATGAGCCTTAGCCACGCCCCCGCCTTGGTCCCGCCCCCGCAAGCCTTGCCTTGCCGGTAGCCACGCCCCACAGCCAGAAGCCTGCTCCACTTAGTCCCGCCCCGGAACGCCCCGCGCTCCTACCTGAGGCCTCCGGCCTCCCGCCCCGCCCCGCCCCGCCCCACCCCGCCCCACCGCGCCTCCTCCGCGGGCCTGAGCCGCCTACCTGCTGGGTACCGCTCGTTGACCGGCCAGCTGTCCACCTGCAAGGTGGCGTTGCCACCGCTTCGAGTGAAACGCACCACATGGTATTTGCCGTCGCTCACGATGGCATTGGGCTCATCGATGGTAATGTCGTCCGTGCCCACGTTAAAAATCACCCCCACGGTGCCCTGGTCCTGGTAACAGGGAGGTAGAGGTCAGCTACAGACAGAAATCAACTATTCATGCCTCCTAGACATCCATCTGTGGATACCACCAGCCTAACTCCGCAACATTTCACAGCACAATACAACTTGCTCAGGTCTCAACAGTCCAAGGAGGTGGGCAGGCTTGAGCCCTCCACCCTCACTCACAACCAAGGGAGTTACCTAGGCTGAAGTTGGGGGCACCACCATGGGGTGCAAAGCCAAGACCTGGAGCCCTTTCCACTAATCACCTCGGTCTCTTGCCTTTTGATTCATCCAGAGCATTTGCAAAGAATATTTACAGAGCACCTATGCTATTCAAGTACCACTGAGCCCAGATTGGGATGATCAGCATGGGGCATCAGCATGCCACTTCTGAGCTTCTCAGGGCCCATGCAGTCAGACTGTGGCTGCAGGGGTAACCCAGACACAGACAGGTCTGCAGAAGGGGAGCAAAGAGGCTGAACAACCCTGCAGAGTTCTGCCGGTGGCTCCAGAATGAGAGAAGGAACTTTGCTGAGATCCCAAAAGTGACAGGCCTATGGGTACTGGGTGCATGTGTTCTGGTCATCCCCACACAATGCTCTGAGGAAGCTCATAGCACCCCATTTTATCCAGGAAGACACTGAGGGCCAGAGAGGTTAAATAACATCTCAAAATCTCATAATTCGCATGAAGGGACCCCCAGGTTTGGACTCCAGCTGTTCTATCTCCAAAGCCAGTGTTCTTACCACTTGCCCACTATTCTGAGATACTGACTCAAAGGGCCTGGGGTGGGGTGATCTGCTGAGGCCAGCTATCCACCTGCAAGGTCTGGCAAGCCAGCAGAAAGCACACATGGCCCTGTGTCTAAGCCCCTATTCCATTCCTCTGTGCCTCCTAGGCACCCTCCTAAACCCAGCCCTGGAGTCAGCCCAGAGCTCCACCCATAGGACTGACACAGGGCTCCCTAGGCCCCCTGGGTCATTCACAGGGTCTCAGCCCAGCATAGAAACACACTATACTTTTGGGGTCTTCCTGAAAGACGGCCAGTCCAACCTGGGCAAAAAGAACTTCCTATATCTAGCAGAGCTGAAAGGCCTGGTGACCCTGTGGATGGGGGCGGGGGGGCTCACAGATGGGGCAGGGGCTTGGGCAGAGAGAGAGCTGAGGGGCAGGATGTGCAGCTGTGGTTTCCTTGGAGACCCATGCGGTATCCTTTCCCCACTTATGGGGTGCAGCTCTCCCTCTCCTAGAACCTGGGAAAGTCACACACACAGGCAGGCATATACACGCACACGCCCCCAGTCACACACGCATGCAGCAGCTCTCCTCAAATGCATTACAACAGGGAAACTGAGGCCAGGCTTGCCTGACAAAGACTATTAGCAAGCCCCACCCATCCGCCACCCACAGACTGACAACATCCCCAGGGAGACGCTCATCATCGGCTCCCCACACACCCTGGAAGGGAGCAGCAGAGCCTCCCTCGTTACTATTGTTAGTAATAATATTACCCAGAATAGTAACAGCCCCTTGGATGCCTCTGAGGGTTCCTCCCCACGAGGCTCCGCCCAAGCAGTAATGGTCAAGGACACGTGCTGTCTGGAAGCCAGCAGCAGAGGGCCAGCCCGGGGAGCTGGAAGGCAGGACGCCTGGGTTCCCTAGGAGGCAGCCAAGCTCTCAGCCGTGTGCTCCGGGGGAGAGGCAGCTCCCCAGAGCCGCTCCCGATGTGAAGTCAGTTGTCACTTCTGTTAAAGTCATTAATTCCTAATTCCCCAATTACCTCATTAGGCGGCGGTGGGGAGAACGCGGCCGCTCCTACAGCAAATAATTATGGGAGTCAAAATTAATTTGGCAAAGTGGAGCGACGCTTTATTAGAAACGTCAAATTGCTTTTCTCTTATTTTGCTGCCGCCTCCCCACTCTCTGAGAGCTGCTAATGACGCTGTGGTGGGAGCTGATGTGTCACCAGGGGAGGAGGGGGCTTAGGGGCTCCCCTCAAGGGGCTCTGGACTATTTGGTGCCCAACAGAGTTGGCCTCTCTGGTGGCCCCTGCCCTTTCCAGGCTCCCCGACCCTAGCACGGGGCCTCCCTTCCTCCCAGGCCTCTGCAGCACCCAGACACCAGGCCTTGCTCCTCCTGGGCCCTGCACCAGGTGAGGCATAGGGGAGGGAAAGGGAGGATGTCCCTTCTCCCAGCCTGGACCACTCCCCTCTCCCCTCTGCCCTGGGACCAAGCAGGAGGCACAGAGCACACACAGACTCCATCCAGGTGGCACGTCACACATGACTGGGGTACAGAGGGCTGCGTGCAGGTGGGCGGGGCCATGCGTGCTCTACATGCAGGATGTCAGCGGAGCTGCCTGACATCCCTCTGCCCTCTTACTGTGCTGCACACCTGGGGGAACTGAGGCTTAAGAGTGCAGTGATTTGAACAAAAATAGAGCCAGGAAGGGCAGAGCTGGGATTCAAACCCAGACCATCTGCTCCAAAGCCACGCCTGGCCTCACACATGAACAGAGATAAAGGAACAGCCATCCATGCTCACAGAGGACATGGAACACGGTCACACCCTGCCACACAGGGTGACTGAAACCACAGCACACGCCACTCCTCGGGGAAATAGAAACGCATAGCTACATCCTCAACCAGAGACTGGCGGCACCCACAGTCACAGCCGTTCTGTCGACACACAACCATCACATACCCGGCACCGCACTGCCGTCCACAGCTGCACCGTCTCTCACAACAGGCTGCCACTCACTAAGTTAGAGACACTGTCTGTCTCGCTCACTCACAGGCACAGAACTCCCAGGCCTATCCCAGTGTCCCACTGGCCACTCTTCCCTCTGCACCCTTCCCAACAGGTCTGTGCCTGTCAGCTGCCGCTGCCACCCTAGCCATGCTCTGCCACAGGACTCCTCGGCCTCCTTGCTCCACACCCCAGTCAGGGGAGAGGTGACTTGGGATCTGATGAGCTGTCTGTGACGGGGGCCACAGTGCCCTCCTCAAGCAGATGGGAAGGGGCAGCGTCCACACAAGCCTTCTCCCCTGGCTTCCTCTGCCCTCCCACTCTGCCCTCCTTAAAGTGAGGGCAGCCTGCCCCACCCTCGCAGCTTAAGGGCCTGGCCAGGGCCAGCCTGTGGGATGCAGAGAGCCAATGAGGTGGCTGAAAGGGGCTACAAATATGGTGTTGGAGGGAAAGTCAGAGGCCCAGTACTAAAGACTGGGGAGGAGGCAGGGAGAGGCTAAGACCAGAAATGAAACGGAGCAAGGCCAGAGGTTCCAGGGAAGGTGGTGGGGCAAGGTCTGAGATGGGGTAAAGGGCCAGGAAGGACAGGGACCCAGCTGAAGACTGGAGTTAGAGGAGAACCTGGGAGGTGAGGATCAGCTGGTATGGAGGAGGCCCTGAGACGCCTGAGACATGCTGAGAAGGAATGGAGGTCACAGACAGGACAGCGAGGGGTGAGGTCCACGGTGCGGGTGGAGGGACAGAAAAAGGCAGAGCTGGGTGGGACCAGAGGTCAGGGCAGGGATGTAGGGCGGGGCCAAGAGGTCAGTGAAGAGTGAGCTTAGACCGTCAGGAAGGGGCTGCTGGGAGGGCAAAGGTCACAGAAACAGAGGTCAAGGGCTGGCCAGAGGCAGGAGCAAGGTTTGAAGGCAAGGTAAAGAGAAGGTAGGAAGTTGCAGGACAGGGAAATCTGAAGGAGGGGCAGAGCATGGTGGGCTGCTCTAGGTGGACTAGGAATGAGCAGGGGCAGTCACAGATGTAGGGACATTCTGCAAGCCTGAGAATGGCCTGGAAGGCCCTTGACTATATATATATATCCTGAAAGGAGAAAGTACACACAGACTCGGGGGTGGGGAGCTGGGCACCTACAAACCAGATGGGTGGCTCTAGGAGTCCTGGTGAATGACTGAGAGGTGGGCCAGGTCCCAGAAACAGAACTTCTGTGGGAAGCCCCAAGGATGAGGGAATGAGGCTCTGGAGGCTCCCCGTGAAGGGAATAGTGGAGGTGCTGACCCACAGCCATGAAGGACATAGTGTACGTGGAGCAGGGCAGGGTGAGACGGCCGGAGCACTTACGATGTGCAGCTGCAGGTAGTCTCCGAGGCCCGAGGCACTGTCCACCCGCACCAGCACAGCGCTCCGCTGATGGGTGCTGAAGCCCACGGCCAGGCGGTCCATCCTTGTGCTAGGCCGGTCATTGGGAGGCCAGGTATAGGTGATGAGCGCTCCCCCCTTCCCAAAGATGTATGTGGTCCCGGCTGCAGAGAAAGGGAAAGGGAGAGAGGGAGAAATGGCATCAGAAGGGTGAGCTCAGCAGGTCCCTGGAGTTGTGGCAGGGCATGGAGACACCAGGTCCAAGGTGTGGGTCTTCCATGGTGATGTCCACAGCAGCCACCAGCCCCACAGTCCTAGGGAACAGTTGGCAGGCGGGTGCCAGGGTGAGAACCTGTGCATGCACAGACAGATGTAGCTGCCTCATCAAGAATTCTAGCTTTAATTACAGCAAAACAGAGAGATAATAGAGTGAGTGACACAGAGAGAAAGTACCCAGAGAGAGGCTGCAAGGGGACCAAGATGACAAGAGTACCCTGGGCCGGAAACCCAGGGGCTTGATTCGGACCAGCGTACTTCTCCCAAGGCTGGCAGAGGTGACAGATTCAAGTATGTGTCTCTTTGGGGCCAGAGCTGAGCAGCACCAAGGCAAAAAGGAGCCCCAGGCGATGGCGGGAAGATGAGCAGGGCTGTGGGCAGCTCTGACTCATGGCCCATCTCTGGCTTACGGCCAACATCTCCCCCAACCAGTCCCCTCCAACCCCCTGGGAATCTTCCTGGTTTGTCCAGGACTCCCTGCCTCCACCCAGGGGTGCCTGGGTCCCAAAGCAGAGTCCTGGAGCCCTGCCCAGAAAGAAAGAGACAGTGGGGAGGGGGACCTGACAGCCAGAGGAGGAAGGAGGCAGAGACAGATGGACAGAGAAGGACAGAGAGGGATGTAGGTGAGAGAAGCAGGAGAGTGGGAGCCCAAGATGTAGGCTCCCTCTCCCCGCCCTCCCCCACCCCACCCTCTCTCCCCTTCTCCCTCTCCTCTTCACCATCCGGCTGCCGGGGGCGGGTGTGAGGTCCCTAACGATCTCAGCCCCAAAATAAACCCCATTAGTCGCCATGTTCCCTCCTGCGGGCTGACTGAGCTCCCTGGGGGTGGGGGTGGGGGGCTGGTCACCCAGTTTCCGGGAAAAGAGTCTTGTCTGGGAGGCCTGGAGGACTAGTACTCTGGGGCCTGCAGAGAAGGGAAGGGAAGAGAACAATCTTGCATTCTTCAGGACATAAATGGAGAAGATGAGATTCATAAAACGCTTAATTAAATAATTAGCCACCAATGATTCCTCTCAAAGCACTTCTTGGGGGGAAAGGGGTTCAAGGAAAAACTTAGCCAGAGAGGAAGAGAGCAGCAGCTGGGGTCTGAGGGCAAGAGCCTGGAGCAGACCGGGAGAGGTGTGTGGCCTTGCCCGTGCCTTACCGGTGGAGAGCTCTGCTCTGGGGTGGGAAGCTCCAGGTTCCTGGGAGGCAAGACATCCTGAAGGGTCTAAGACACTTCCAAGAAGCAAGCAGAAGCCTGCTCAGCCAAGATGGCAGCCCAGCTGGTAATACAGGGCCAGGTCCCCTCAAACACCCCAAGGCCTCTCACCTCAGGCACTAAGGAAGCCCCTTGTAGTTCAGGCAATCAGGTGAAAGGGGGCTCTATCCCCAGGAGCTCCTAGATCCCATGGGAGAGGGGGCTCTGGTGTGCCTTGGAAGGATGCACTATCCACAAACCCAGGAGGTCGATGAGGCGATAACAGGGGGCTGCTGCCTGGGTCCCAAAGAGGGAATCAGGGCTGGGGCAGCAGAAACTGTGAGACCCCCTGCTGCTTTCCAGAGCACCTACCATATTGCTCTCCACCTCCCCAGACAGGGCCAGAGTGAGACAGGACCCCAGGGCTGGGCAGGCATGAAAGAATCACCCGGTTGTCTGATAACTGACAGCTCACCCAGTCTATGGCCCAGAAAGCACCCAGGCAGACAGAGGGAGCTCACCTGGGCCCCTCCAGACACAGGTGTTCTTTCTACCTGGGGACCCTGGAGGCACAGTGGTAAAGGTTGAACCCTCAGGAGGGGCCCCACGTCTAGGGTGGAAAGCTGGCTGGGGGCGGAGAACACAGTGAGCCCCATCTCCACCCCTGTGCAGGTCACCTGCCTGGAAAGGGCTAGGCCTCAGCCGGTACAGTCTCTCCACTCCCAACACTGCAGCACTCCGGAAAATCGGCTGTTTCCATGGCAACCGTAATACCCAGGGTCCTCCCTCCCCCCTCCACTCACAAGCTGCACGTCGAATTTGGTGGGTGAGGAGGGCCAGGGGAGCTGAGATGCTGACCTTCCTCAGCACATGCGCCCGCCCTGACCAGAGGCTGAAGCCTGTTCACCCCTGGGCTGCAGGGCATTCCGGAGAGGGCAGTTTTATTGGAGTCCTTGGTCCCCTCACACCAGGAAAGGAAAGTCCATCTTCCTGCCCCCAAGCCCACCCCCTCCCGGTCTAGGGGAGAGCGGCAGACCCCTCCTCCAGGCTTTCCCGCTGGATAGCAAACAGCACAGCGCCATGGGCAGCACCACGGACAGCGCCATGGCCGGGGCCCGGCCTCCGAGGAGCCGGCACGCCGGACGCCTCTTTGGGCAGTGAGGCTGGTGGGATCAGAGGCACGTGCCACCGCCCAAGCCCCAGGCCCCACAGCAGGCACCTCCCCTGTGACTCACGCCCAGACCCCACACCCACACACAGGCCGCGACGCACCGGCAGCACACAAAGCCCCAGCGTGGAGAGGCAGACTCCAACCGAGACCGGCAGCCAGAAAGATGGCGGTAGGCGCACAAAGAAGGCCATGGCGGGCGGCGCAAGGGCAGGGGCCGGCCGGGCGCGGGAGAGGCCGCGGCGCCCGATGCCCGCGCCTCCCGGCCCGGCCTCCCCCGGGATTGATCACCCAGCTGTTCTCGCGCCGCAGCCAGTTTATTACGCTGGGCGGGCCTGTTAAAGCCTCCGGGCGTTTATTACACTGGGGGGACCAGGGCGGAGGGACACTTCTTGGGCAGAAGAGGTGAAGGATGAATGGTTTATTGGGCTGGGGCGGCAGTAATTACCCTGGGGAGACATTTCTTTCCCCAGCACCGCGGCTCCCGCCCGCGGGCGCAGAAGGCTCGGCAGGGAGGAGGCCCAGCAGAGGAGGCGGGGCCTCCACCGGTCCCGCCCCGGACAGCCGCGCTCGGAAAGCACCTCCCGCCGCTCACGCCACCGAGCAGTCCCCTGCCCTGCCCCAGCGCCCCCCCCCCCCCGCCCCAGCAGGCATGGCTGGCCTTCCAGCAGACATGGAGTCCAGGACATTCTCCCACACCTAGAACTCTGACAACCTCCAGGAAGGGTTCCGGAGTGAGAAGGGCCTAGGCTAAGGCCCCCATATGCCGCCCACGGGTGGTGCAGCCCAGTTGTTCTCACCTGCCTAGGAAATCACTAGCGGAATGGTCAGTTTGAGCCTTCAGACATTTCCGGGAGTACTACACCCCTGAAGCCCAAGACAAGAGAGTCTGGCCAGACACAAGGTCTCAAAGGCCAAGGTTGGCACTTTCTGCCCACACCCAACATAGTCTGCAGAAACTGACTGCTCCAGTAAAACACTAAGGCTGATCAGAATCCAGGAAAACACCAAGTGATCAGAATCTTCCATACAGTCCACACACACCTGCATTCTAGAAAAAAAGTCCAACTGACCATGAATAATGGTTAGTGAACCCACAACATTAATCATTCATTCCATGTAAAACCATCCCATACATTCCTGTCCCCAGGGCTAAAACTACATGTGCAGACCCCCTGTGTGCCTATGTCCCCACAGCAGTGGATGCCGTGACAGAAGCCTTTTGGAAGATCTAGACTTGTGAGAAGATAAACTGTCCTGCACAATCCAGAGAAGACCCAGACTAACGTAGGTGCTCACACCCAGTACCAGATCTTTCTGTAAAAACCTCCACAACCCAAAGGGAAGATCTTCACAAGTCCAAATCCCTGAGCTCAGCTTTCTCTTGGTTTAGAATCCCAGAACATATCCCTTCAATCCTTAACCTCATTCTTGGCCATAAACCATGCAGAATGAAATCCAAGCTAATACTCAAATCCAGAATCAAAATATATGCTGAACCCCTTTGTAAACTGGAGCAGTAAATCCAGAAGCTCTGGAAACTACAGACTCAAAACTGAGCTGGGATTGAGCCCTCCTTTCCTGGCACATGAGGGCACCAGAAATGAAGCTTGAGGATGAAAGCTCCTCAAGGATTTTGAAATAAGAATTCGGAGGGCATATGCCGGGCGCAGTGGTGCGCTCCAGCGGCTTGGGAGGTTGAGGCAGGAGGACTGCGAGTTCAAAGCCAGCCTCAGCAACTTAGCGAGGTCCTGAGCAACTCAGTGAGACCCTGTCTCTCAATAAAATATTTTAAAAGGGGTAGGGACGTGGCTCAGTGGTCAAGTGCCTCTGGATTCAATCCCTGGTGGTAAATAAATAAATATGGGGTGGTCAAGGACCAGAAGATTGTCACCTCCTCTTCACATTTTTAGGACCCAGGTACACTGGTCTTCCCTCATCCCATAGTAACATTGGGTGCAGAAGTGTCCATGGCATCTGGCAGGTGGGTAGGGGGTATTATGTAACAGGAGGGGCTGGAGCTGGGAGGGGAAATGGGAGAAAGAGGGAAGAGGAGATGAAGAAGGTGGGTCGAAGCCCAGCAGCACTCCCTGCAGGGAAGTGGAGGCGCAGAGGAGGAAAGAAGGGGCACCCCCACACAGGGGGTCTCTAGGAGCCTCTGGGCAGGAGGAAGGCTGAGCAGAGGTGGGATTTAGCCACAACAGGTGGCCTCCTTCCTTCCCTTGGACCTTTCTTGTGACCCTCCTTCTTGGCCACCCCACCTTCACAGCTGCCTGTTCTACCTGCAGCACTTTCCATGACTATCCCACTAAGCTCTTCCTTTACTTCCACATGGCCCTGGGCAGTCACTGGCCCTTTCCTTCCTCTGCCCAGAAAGAGGGTAGCCATCTCTGACACAATCTCAGTGCCAACATTCCATAGGGTCACACACACAGACACACACAGAGCTGTGCCTGTGTCCATGCAGCATCAGAAGCCAGGACAAAAAAAAAAAAAAGCCTTCTAGAAGATCTAGATTGTGAGAGGATAAAACATCATGCACAACCCAGGAAAGCCATGGCCCAAGCTCTTACGCTCGCTCTCTCCCTCTGCCCCACTCTTGCTCCTTGACTGAGCCTTGGACACTCCAGCTCCTGGGCCCTCCAGTCAGCCCATCACCCAGGGCCAACACCTCTCTCTCCTCTGCCTACCTCTTTCACCCCCTCTCCTCTTCACTCAGCGAAGCCCTTCCCCAGTGGACCTGGCTCCCTTCCTATCTTCCCCTTTATGCCTCACCTCCAGACCCGAAAGACCAAGGCCTCGGAGAGCAACACCAGCACCTGGCCTCAGAGGAGCAGAAGACAATGAAGAGGGGCAGGGTGTGGGAAGGCCAGAGTCTCGGGGAGGGAGAGGGACTTAAGATCAGGAGCAAGGTGTGTGGTGGGGACATGGAAGAAGAAATTGGGGAGCACTGCAAGGAGGAGCCCCCCCGAGGACAAAGATTAGATAAGGGACACCACCTTAGAGAATAGAGAAGAAAGGAGAGGGGTCCTCAGGAGCTGCTCTTGGGGAACTGGATGGAACAAGAGTAGAGAGAGCTACAGATGAAGAAGGAGAAGGGAAGGACCAGAAAGGGGCAGAAAGCCTGGAGACAGCAGGGCAGGAAGGACGGCAGCTGGAGGACAAGAGGAGGCAGAGGTGAGCAGGGAACAGGGAGGCAGGGGGCACAGATGGGAGGTGATGGGGGGGTAGAAGCCCAGGAAGGAACAAAAGTGAGAGAACTGATGAGGGTCCAGGCTGCCAAGGAAGGGAAGCGCAGAAATGGGAGGCCACCCTGACACAGTGAAGACTGCTGAAGGCCATGGTGGCCAAAGGTGGTTGGAAAATGGAGGTGTCAGAGTACCCAATTGGGAGGTGATGGGGACACAGAAGTGGAAGGTGAGAGTAAGGGGCACAGAGATGAGAAGTGATAGGCGTTCAGGAAGAGGTGATGAGCATACAGGGATGGGCTGGGACAGAGGTACAGAAAAGGGAAATGATGGAGGAATGAAGGTGGAAGAAAAGGTGAAAGGTGATGAGGGATGTGACATGGAGGTGAGAGGTAGAGATGGAGGTGATGAGGGTACCCCATAGAGGAACAAAGTTCAGAAGTGGGAGGTGAGGTGGAGTACAGAGGAGGGAAGTGATAAAGGAGATAGCAGGTGACAGGGACCGAGATGGGGAGAGGTGGCATACAGAGAATCTTTGGGGCCTAAGATGTGAAGTGACAAGGACCCGAGATGGGACGGGAGGAAGGGTGGAAATGAGAAGTGGGTAAGGCAGGAGCAGAGGGGATGGGACCTGAGAAGGAAGGGAAGGGCTTGGAGATGGAAGGTTGCGAGGGGCTGGGAGAAGCTGTGGTAAGTGGACAGTGACAGAGGGGTGACAGGAGAGGGGAGGGGGTCTGGGAACACAGAAGTGCTAGGGCTGCAGAGGGAGAGACGCTGGGGGTCAGAGGTGGAAGCGGAACTGAGATGAGGAAGCCGGGAGTAGACACCAGAGATGAAGGGGACAGGGATGGGCGGACATAGGACAGTGTTGGGGTTGCCTGCCCCAGAGGCAATGGAAGGCGGGTAATGGGAAAAGAAGGGAAGGTTGCTGAAGGGACAGAGGGGGACAGAGACAGATACGAAAGGCAAGGGCAGAAGCAATGGGACATGTCAGAGGCAAAGACGACAGATGGGACAGAGGCAGGTGGGAGGGGGAAGCGACAGACCAGCAATGGGAAGGTGAAAGTGAGGCAGAGGTGGAGGTAAGACAGATGGAGAGGTGACAGGGGCAGGATGGAGGTGATGAAGAGGGAGATGGAAAGGATGGAGGAACAGGCGGGGAGGCGATGGGGGGCACGCTGGAGACGGCCAACGTGGGGACAGGCGGTGCAGGTGAGGAGCGGAACCGAGCACTGAAGGGAACCGAGGGGCAGTGGAGAGCTGGAGGGGAGGGTGGGGCCGAGACCGGGGAGCCAGAGATGGGCGCCGAGGGCTGGCGGGCGCGCGGCCGGGGTGAGGCCCGCTGGGGTCTGGGCGGTGCACCCGGAGGCCGGATCGCGGCGTCACTTACCGTGCCCGCCGCGGGTGAGGAAGGGCATGCGGTTGATGGCGATGGGCACGGTGCCGTGCTTGCTGTGGAAGTGGTGGACGTGGTGGGTGGTGCTGAGGCTGGACGAGACCCGGGCCCCCTCGGCCGCCCCCAGCAGCAGCAGCAGCAGCAGCGGCAGCAGCAGCGGCGGCAGAGGTGGCGGCGGCGGCGGCGGCGGCAGGGGCCCGGCCAGGGCGGGGGGGCGGCGCGGGCACCCCCCCGGCCCGCTCCCCCCGGGGGGCATCTCGGCCCGGGGGCGGCCGCCTCACAGCCCCATGGCCGGGGGCGGGGACGCGGGGCTGCGCGGCCCCGCGCAGCCCCCCTCCGGCTCCGAGCTCCGGGAGGGGGGTGGGGGCGAAGAGAAGGAAAACCCGAGCCCGAGCCTCAGTCCGGAGCCAATGAAATCAACTGGATCCCGCCGGGGAATCCGGGGTCCGCGGAGCGGCGGTGCCAAGGTCCAGGACGCCTGGGTCCATCGCGAGGAGCTAGGGGTCTCCCCGCATGCCGGCGGGGTCGGCGCGGCGCAGGGGGCCGTCAGAGACCCGCGGGAGGGGGCATGGTGCCGGGCGGAGAGGGACGGGAGAGCGGGGGCCACGCAGGGAGGGGAAAGGGGGGAAATCCTGCGGAAAAACCGAGCAGGGCGGGGGAGGGTGCGGGCTGGAGGAGAGAAGAGGGACGGGGCCGGCTCCCCGGAAAGCGCGAGGCCGACGGAGACTCCCGGCCGCGCCGCCGCTGCCGCTGCCGCCCGGCGGAGGCCGGGGGAGAGGAGGGAGCGGCCGGGGAGGGGGGCGGGAGAACGGGGAAGGGAAGCAAATCCGGGTGAGGGGGGTGAAGGGAGAGGAGAGGAGGGGAGAGGAGAGGAGGGAGCGGGGCTGAGCAGAGGAAAGGCGCGAGCCTGCGAGATTCCGGCGGAGAGATGGAGGCAGCGGAGTGTTGCTGCAGAGGCTGCGAGGGCTGGAAGGGAGAGGGAGGGAGGGCGAGAGGGAAGGAGGGAGGAGGGGCGGGGAGGGGAGGGGGAGCGCGGGAGGAGGAGGGGGCAGGGCGGAGGGACCCGAGCGGCTCCCGATCTGCGGGCGGCGCTGGGCAGCTCCGCGGCGTGGCACCTGGCTAGCCCGCTCGGCGCTCGCCTCTCCTCTGCGCGCGCCCCGCCCCTCCCCCGCGCCCGGGCGCGCGCTCTCCACCCGCACCGCCCCCCTCCCGGAGAAGGGGCCCTGCTGAATAATTGAACAGGACTGAGGCTAGCAAGAGAGGCCGCTCTCTTCCTCCTCCTCCCCTCCCCACCCCCCACCTGGACGAGCCCCAGTAGTGCTCTCTGGTCCAGCACGGAGATGTGGCCAGAGCCACCTCTTCACGCAGCCCTCCGAACACACGTGCACGCTGGGATGTAGACGGGCTTGGATATGGAAACACCCACGTGTCCATACAGGCACCAGTGTGCGGGCAGGCACACGGTTCAGACACACATATGCCTGCATGGGCTCGTGGACACTGGCACACCAAATCATGCTCACAGAGGCATCTGCGCACACACACATACATGTTTGATAGCAGTCAATGAATGGCCAGCACATACACATACATCCCTACCCCTGGAGCTCACCCTCCAAACCAGGTCATTCATACCCTTACAATGTACCCAGAGCCCCAAGGGCTCTCAAGAGTAAGACACCACCACACATCCAGTCTGCTCCCCACCCGTCCCAAAAGGGTGCTCCCCAGCCCCTACAGAGGCTCTCCCCCACTCCTCCAACCTTTCCTGTCCTGGCTTGATGCCCCTCCCCCACTCTCAATCTCTCCCTTCACTGGGGTCTCCAGGACACCTGTCCACCGATTGTCCCACTTATCACAAAACCCTTCCTGGGCCATTTTTGTCCCAAAAGTGACTGAGGAAGCCACTTCTCCTACAGGGTACCTCTCATACTGGGGTCTGCCTCCCAAAAAAACTTTGGGGGGGTCTTTGGGAAGCATTCATCATAGCTCTTGAGGTAAGTTCAGGGAGACTCACTTCCCTCCATCTGGATATCACCTCCATATCTACCTCAACCTGCTTGGACAGGGACAGGGTGCCATGGGGAAGCAGGAGGAGGGAAAGAGGAGAGGTGGGGTAGAGGTGACCCTGAGCAGGAGCCGAAGACGTGCTGTAGCAGAGTGAGAAGTGGGCAGGAGGGAGGAGCAGATGAGGTGGGAGAGGGGAGGGCCGGGACGCTGGCTCCTGCTTATTGAGTCTGAATTTTGTTTGGGAGCAGAATTATCAACGTGAAATTTGTACACTGCCCTTGTTCCTGGGTACAGTCAGGACCTGGGACAGCTATACCCATTGCCGCTGCCACCCTGAACTCTTGCTAGATGCCAGAGCCCCGTACAGCCCCCAGCCCTTCAAAAGTAAAGAAAGAGGTCTGCAGAGGTCCCCCAGATGAGGCTTCCAGATGGTGTGTGGCCCCATGAGGAAGGAGACACGGTAGGCTGGGGCTCCCAGAGGATGTGCCTTCCTGTCCTCTGGCCCCTTCTTGTGCTCTGGAATATAGACTGACACAGCTCTGAGCAGGCAGAAAATTTATGGCCCCAAAGGGAGGGAGGGAGGAGCTGGTGTCGAGAGGAGAGGAAGGGAAACCGCCTAGAGGCCAATCAATATCGGTGAGTGGGAACTGGAGAGAGTTGGAGGGGGAGATGCTGGAGAGGGGGAGACATGGAGGGTAAAAAGGCAGAGAGAGACAGAGGTGTGCGAGAGATCAATAGAAGCTGTAGAGACTGAGCAGAGACAGGGAAGCAGAGATGTGAGGAGCCGACCCCCTGGGAGAGGCAGGAGACAGTCTCTAAGACACAGCACAAGCCCAGGGGCTTTGGGAAAGAAGTACCGCCCCCCTCTTCTCATATCCTGTTTTCAGCCTCTCCACTTTCCTGTCTTTCATCACAGAGATGTGTTCTTTCTCTCTGATCTTCTCTTTTCAGTCTTCCCAGAGCAGAATCTCCTGAGCCTTAGAGGAACAGAGGTCCCTTCCCCTCTGGGAGTAGTCCCCATGTCACAGATGGAGAGACTGAGGCAATAAATGGAGAAAGGCTGTCCTGAAGGTCGTGACTCCTAGTGTCTCCCTCACCAGACAGCTGCACACCAGGGCCAGGATGCTCAGAGGCCTGGCTCTGCCTCTCCACCTTGGTCACGTCTTCCCTCCTCCCTCTCTTCAGGCCCTGGCCCCGCTGGGCCCCCAGGGCTTCCCAGGGCTCTTATTCCCAGGGACCTCTCCACTGGGTCCCTGCCTGACCTTGTGCACACAGGTCCCCAAGAAGACCAACCACACAGAAGGCCCGAAAAGCCAGACAGAAGAGCGGCCCCAGGAGAAAAGGGGTATGGCTGGAAAGCCTTGCAAAGACCACACTCCCCAGATTCTTGTCCTGTCCTTAGGGTGGGGACAGATCTCAGAGGCACCCCAGGGCCAGTTGTAGCTCACTGGGAGGAGCAGCATGCAGGCTCCCAGGTTGTACCCACCTTGTCTTTAGCTCCACAGCTTTGCTCAGGCTATGCCGCCACACCAGTGCTTGGGGACGGTGACATTTCCCAAGATGGGCCCTGCTCCCCAGCCCCAACTCTCCCTCCCTTCCACCAGACAGGAAACCAGAGAAGTTGCTCTTCCCATCTCTGCCCAAATGTGGCACAGCTCCCTAGACCTCCGCCATCCATGATTATACCCCCTTTCTGGAAGCTTCCACTGTGTGGGAGCGAGGAGTGCTGATGAGTAGCAGCGCTTTTTGATCAGATTTCCTCCATCCCTAGCAAGAAATGGCACAACCACCATCCGCAGAACTTGAGCAGCAGGGGCAACAGAGGCAGGACACACGGTCTACCTGAGCTGGGCCTCCAATGCCCTTTGATGTGAGGCTAGGTTTCCTCCCCAGTCAAAAGGCAAGGATGGTCTCCAGCCCATGGCCTTCTCTGAAGATCAAACTGAAGAGCTTTGTCGGTGACACCAAACTATCCGTTACTATGTCTGCAGATGTGTGCCAAGCTGAGCTACCCGGAGGGGAGAGGCCTGACCACAGCATGGCAGCCAGGCCCCAAGTGCCCCTGAGCGGGTTGTCTGGAAGGCTTTGGCAGACACAGAGAACAGCAGGTCAGATGAGAGAAATCCGAGGGACAGAGTGGGGACAAAGGTCCCAGGGCTGGCCATGCCTGAGAACACCAGGAAGGTGCTGAGGGAGACATGTTTTCAAAGGGGAAGGCAAACGACCTCCTGTCAAGAGCCCCTGTCCCTGGAACAAGTAGGTTTCCCATGTGGAATTCATGAAAAGCCGGCAGTGTGGTGACCGAGGCAAGGGCACTGTGACTACCTCCACAGATCTACTGTCCCTCCCCAGGCTCCACTCCCTGTGCCTAACGTAGAGAAACACAGTTTTCTTGAGTGTGTTTGCATGTGTGAGCGTACGCCCATGCGTGAGTGTGCCTGTTTGGTCTCTCGGCATAGCTCCCCACCAAAGCCCTCTCAAGCGATGTCTGCTCAGCCCTGTGTCCCCGGCCCAGTCATTAGAGAGAGACTCCAAACCCCTCCAAAAGTCAAAGGCTGTCCTCCTCTGCCAGGTTCCAACCAGCTACCAGCCACCAACCACTGGGACTGAAAGTGCTGCTAACCCTGCCCTCTCTGGGAAAGGACCTCAGACAACATGCACATTGACAGGCAGATGCCCAGGGAGCGAAAAGAACCAAGTGAGGACACCAGGGAGTGTCCTTGTGGCTCCAGGGGACAGCCTGCAGTTGGGATTCTTGAGGGAGAAAAAAGGAATAGCAGGGCCCATGTCCAGGGAAATCAGCTGTCCCACCAGGTCAGAACCAGGAGAGGTCACCTATCAATAGATGACCCCAGAGATTCAGCCAGCAGCTCCCCCTGGGCTCCAAGGCAAGTGAGAAGAAGCAAGCGGCACAGAGCCCTCTTGGGCTCTGAGGGACCCTCCTTCCTCCCAGATGGGCAAGGGCCTGCTCCCTGCACCGCCCATCCCCCAGGCACTCACGGTCATTGCAGACGGGGCCTCCGTAGGAGGTCATGGTGCAGTCACAGGTGAAGCCATCCCATTGCTGCAGGCAGACGCCCTGGTTGGCACAGGACTCCTCGGTGCAGGTGGTGCTGGGGCCTGGAGCGGGCAGGAGGAAGGACACCCCAGCTCAGCCAAGCCCCTCCCTCCCCCAGGGGGTGCAGAGCCTCAGCTGTGCCAGGCTGAAAGGGCCCAGGTCTGACCAGGGGGATGGGGTGGGAATGGGAGGCTCGAAGACTGGCCTTGAACCACACTGAGTGCCCGGAGTGGGAGGCAAAAGGGAGGGCCAGCTATCCCCTGCCCCAGAGCTCTGGGGACAGGTTCCCACAAAGCCTAAGAAGGAAGCCACCTGCTGAGCATGGGGCACCTGCTAGCCACTCCTCTGCACTCACCATCACAGCCCCTCTCCACCTGCCCGATGCGGTGCAGGGCATCAGCGATGAGGTCTGGGAGGCGCCCGTTGAGGTCCACAGAGGCCAGGCAGCCCTGAAAGCCGTCCCGGGAAGCCACCAGCTTAGGCAGGTTGCTGAACATATTCTTGCTCAGGCCGCCAATGTACAGCTCCCCTGCGAAGGGAGTGGGGTCAGCATGCTGGCACCCAGCGCCATTTCCCTCCCAGGACACTGGCATCCTGTCTCAGGTCCTCCCAGCCCTCTAGGAGGCTCATGGTGTCCCTAACAGAGTGACGGCGACCTGCAGATACCCACCCCCCACCTCTTCCTCCTTCCTCTCCATTTTGCCATCTGTCTGCGCCCCTCCCAGAGAAACCCAGATGCTGGGAGAGTGGGGGGTGGGGGACAGCTGGAGGAACCTGATCGTGCTCTCCCACACGTTCGGTTCCAGTTCCGGCCTGTAATCAGGGCCTTTCATAGATGTGCAGCCCCATCCCCTCCACCCCCGCTCCCCCCTCCCAAGCCTCCTGTTCCCAGAACTCCTCAGGCCTCTCCCAACTTGGAGTTCTCTCCTAGGCAGTTCTAAGCCTCCCCCCTCCCCCAACCGCTAGAGCTCTGGAAAGAAGTTCTCCTTGGGGCCATCTGATCCCAAAAAGGGGCCCGGATTCCCTGGAAGCCTTGGGCAGCACATAGCAGGGCTTGGGCCCACACACTGGTCATTCTACATCCTGGCCAGGGCTGGCTGCATCACAAGCCCGCCCAAGGCTGCACTTCAGATTCTCTGTGACACATCGCCCTCTCCTGGGAGCAGAGAGAATTGTCAGCCCTGTGCCACCAGATCTGGCAGACCTGGGATCTGGCTAGGGGAGGGAATTCACTGGCTTCTGGTGCCTCCCCAAGCTCAGACAGTTTGAGTCTCATGGACATCCAGGGGTCCCTCTGGGACCTGTGCAATAAGGTAGCTCATATTGACCCCAGCGGGATTGAGCAGCCACAGGCCTCATCCCTCCTGTCCCAATGTCCAGCCTCCTAATTCATCCTCCTCTTCCCATCCTCTCAACTGCCTATCCTGGGGACAGGTAATGACCATTTCGATGACTACTGAAGAGACACTGGAGAATGTGGAACACTAGTGTGACCCAAAGTGAGCCCAGCCAATGCCCAAGATGCAGGAGCTGGGGACCCCGGGTCCTGCTGCGTGCTCTGTCCTCCGTCCCCACCCTGGAGCCGCACTTGACAGGTCAACAAGCACCCTATTCTCTCTCCAGCCTTCAACTGAGGCAGGATTCTCAGCCTTGGGGGTCCGAGAGGTCCTTGCAAGGTCTGGGCTACATACTACTCGCTCTAGAGTCAGGGCACCAGGGACCCCAGGAGACACATCTTATGACCAGGGCTATGTTGCAAGGTGGACTCGCAGGAAAGCTGAGCGGGACTTCGGCCACATATGGTCAGCCGGACATGGTGGAGGCTGAGAGGCAGGGAGTCTGGGGGTGAGGGAAGCAGCATTGCAGGAGGGGAGCCCTTGCTGGGGCCACGGGCATCTGGGCTAGGGCCAGGCCTCCTCCAGAGGCCCCAGCCCCACCTTTGAGATCGAGGTTTCGGGCGCCATTGGAGTGCTGCGTGACAGTGCGGGAGTCAATCTTGAGCGTGTGCACGTTGCCTGGGTCCCTGGACACCACCACGTTGTGCCACTGGTTGTCATTGACTGGTTTGTCTGAGTTCCCCTTCATCAAGGACGGGCCATTCCCCAGGTCAAACACGTAGTGGACGTACCTGCCCCACGGTAGGGAGGAGACACTGGGTCAGGGCGGGGCGATGCTGGGAAGGCGGGGTTCAGAGGAGCTACCGCTGGCAGGGGTCTTCCCTGGGGGCCATGGGAAGAAGGAGGGACCCCCCAGGAGGGAACCAAAGCAATGGCAAGAGGACAATATGTGAAGTCCTGTCACAGAAGGCCCCTGAGGAGTTGGTTCCTGACACAGGCTCAGGGGAGCTAGTAGATGGGGAGGTTTAGTGGGGCAGCAGGGACCCCCGGGAGCAGGGACCGAGCTGCTCTGGGGTGGGATCCTCCAAGGCTGAGGGGCTGGGCTGACTGGCGTGTGAAGAGGCTGTGGAGGAGGGGAAGATGGGGAACCCTGGTGGGGAAGGAGCTGGGGAGTCAGCACCTGGAAGGGGGGGCTTCTTCTCCATCCTGGCTGAGTAGTTGGGAACCTGAATCTCGACCTGTGGTTTGGGGACACTGGATACCCGCAGTGGTCCAGGGAGCTGTATCTGGGTCAGTAAGGGGAGAGGACCGTTTCCCTAAGCAATGCCTGGCCCCTCACCCCTTGACCAGCTCGATGACAATGAAGTCATTGCCGTTGCCCGAGTTGAAGAGGAGAAGGCCGTCGGGGGCCGTGGTCTTGAACTGGAAGAAGAGGTGCATGGAGGCGTAGGCCTGGAGCGTGGCAAGGGCCAGGTAGCTGCTGCGACTCTTGAAGGTGACGGGATCCGCCACGATGGCACGCAGGCCAAAGCGGGCGTTGAGCTCGCAGTAGGTGATGTCGCCGTCCTTGCACTGGTCCATGTAGGGCTGGCCGTTGAACACCAGCCCGCTCAAGTGCCCGATGAAGTTGGAGGGCACCACGGAGATGAACCGCCGCTCCGTCATGATGCCCGTCTCAATGTTGTGGAACTCCAGCCGCGTGTGGGCTCCTGCCATCTGTCCTGCTCGGGACAGGAGGTCGAGGTGAGGGGGACGGCCTTGGAGCACACACCACAGGATCACTTGTGAGACTGGGCCTCAGGTTCCCAGGAGCATCTCCACGTGAGGCCACACGTAAGGGACATGACCAGAGTTGCCCTCGGCCAGCACTAGTGGCAGACACAGCTCCAGGAGGAGCTGGGGGACCCATAGGTGGGTGGCCCACGGGCTTTCAGGAAATGCTGCCTGCTGGGAGTTGAAATGGCCCCTGGGGTCCAAACCCCCATAATCAACCACCCCTAAGGGGGAAGTGGCAGAGGAGCTTCACCAGAAATATACCCTGGGACCAGAAGTCCAGTCAGAGGTCTCCAAGAACCCAGCACAGGTCCCCAGAGATGTGTCCACCTACCCTCCACGGTCACGTTGTCCACAGACAGCTGCAGGCTCTTGCCACGCCGCACCACCCTCACTGTGTGCCACTCATTGTCATTGAGCTTGTGCCCCGCAAAGAGCGTCTCGGGCCCTTTACCTGCAGCACCAAGGGGGGAGTGAGCACGGCACTCAACGGGCCCACAGGCAGCTTCCCGGACCACCCCCGATGACAGCCCTACACACACCTGTGCACTGTGCACACACACGACCCACGGCACAGAGCCATCGCGCACACACCCGTGCACACAAGTTCACACACTCCTGGCCTCACCACATCCCCAGAGTGCACGCGCACACAGAGCTTTCACACTCAGATGCACTCGGCCACTTGGGGCGATTTCAGAGGGTGCCATTCGCATAGAAGAGGAGGTGAATGGTGCCCCTGGAGTTACCCCGACACCCCGCACTCTGAGGCTCAGACCTACAATCAACAGTTTCCAGACTCTGAGGACCTGCCATGCGTGTCACCAGCAGCTAAATTTCCGTGTATGAGCACAAGGCCTGACACTTCCAAAAAGCCACACAGCCTGACCACACACCCCAATGGAAATGGCTCCCACAGCTCGTCATCCACCCTGATGCCCAGCTCCCCCATCTGCAGGGGGACCCAGGGGGACCCTTCTGCCTGGTGAACTCTACACACCGGGACATGTGGCCACATGTGCAGCAGGTAAGAGCCAGCACAGCCAGAGGGGGGTGCTCTGTTTCTTAGGAATTATGACCATTTATTCAAGGCCAAGATTATCTGCTCCCCAAGTCTAAGATTAAACGTACTCATCTTTCAAATGTAGCTGGATTGTGCAGCATTCCCAGGTCATCCCTGGGCCCCTGGTGCTCACTCCTGCTGAGGCTGAGCATGCTGACATTAAAGGATCTCTGGTCCTCACACAGCATGTGACACACACATTCAGCAAGGGACCAGGAGCACACAGTCTCTCTTCCTGTGCCTTCCATGCACACATGCTCCCTCAGTGACCTCATCTCAGAGCACACAGCCCAATCACACCAGCCTCCTGTCCACCCTTGCTGGCAACTCTCACTGCCACCTTCGAAAGAGCCCCTATTTGGCAGGATTACGCCCTTCAGGGAACACAGGCCACGTGTTGGGCTGAACTCTAAGGCCCTGGGTGCTCCTGGCTGGCCCTCACCTTCTTTCCCGTGTGCCTCGCCTGCCCCCTTGTGGCCATCGCTGGAGATGCAGCAGCATATCCCCAGCGCTCCAGCTCCTTTGCGCCTGTAGGATGGGGGAGCTCCCAGAGGCAGGTGCCACCTGGGCCTCTGTTTCCACCTCCTCCCCACACTCCTGTAGACTTCCCTTTCCCATAACCTACCGAGCACCCTGACCATGGACCCTTTGCCAACTGTCCCTGGTCCACTTCATTCTGCCTGTTCTGCCCTCTGGAACCCCCTGCGCTCGGCCCCCAGGCCTGCTCCCCACCCCTCACCCATGCCAGCATCCACACAAGCCAGCGATGCAGAATTCGCCTCCCCGCCCTTCCTCCCTCCCTAAGTCCCAGTGTCCAGCATCCCAGCCCCTTGGGTCTCTGCAGGAGAGGGAAGCCACTTACTGGGTGCGCAGCCGACGCGCAGGCAGTCTGGGGGGGCCATGGGGCGGGCAGAGGGGGAGGGGAGACAAAAAGGCAGAACAAGGTTTTTTTTTTTTTACATCCTTCACAGGGAGGGGTATCTGCGGGCAGGGGTTCCCCCCGGGGCCACTTTCCGGGGACCACGCGTGCCCAGGTGCCCTTTTCCCCTCCTCAGTTGAACCCCAGTCCCTCCTGCCCCCAAGAGGGCTCCAACCCTCCCCAGAGCTGGGAGGCAGGGCAGTCAGGTGATGGGAAGAGGGCTTGTGTCCCCTTCTTGGAGGGGCCCAGGCCTCTCGTGCCTGAGGGAGACGGGCACCTTGGGAATCCCAGTCGTACAGGGGATCGCCAGGGGCTGAGGGCTTGACCAGCCCCACATCTCCCCAGCCTCTGGGAGGGAGATGGGTGGGGAGGGCCAAGGTCCCTGCACCCCCTGCTCTGGAACGACTCCCTGCTCAGAGCCCAGGCGTGACAGCACGGCTTGTGCTCTAAGCTCAACGGAGGGGTCTGCCCCAGGGCCCCCTTCCCCAGGCCATGTACCTCCCAAAGCCCCAGGGGCTGGCACCGCCCCTACAGGAACCTTCCTTCTCCCCACCCCATCCTAGCAGAGACTGGCTGCCACTAGGGATCGGGGTGCTCCTCACCCTGAAGAACTAGTACTTCATGTCTTCCTAGGGAGGGGCTCGAGGCCACACAGTCCAAAATCTGACCTCTCTTAGGAAAAAGCAAGTCAGGGCCAAGCAGACACCGTAAACAAAGCCCCTGCCTCTGCCCAGCCCTGCACTGCTGTGCCCTGATTTCGAGAATGGAAGGGGCCCTCGTAGTTGGCAAGGCCACAGAACCTGCAACCAGGGCCCCAGATCCTCTGGCCATCCCCCTGGTTGGGCACATGGCCCACAAGGTGGAAAAGCCAGCCCTGGCAGAAGGACAGAGCTCCAGGTCCTATGAAGTCCAGGTCTTAGGCCCTTAGGTTGCCTGTCCTGCTTTGTGAGACCCAGACCCCTCTTGGCCTGAGGGAGCTGCTGGCCAGAGCACAGAAAGCCCTGCGCCTCGAGGCCAGGGAGCCGGGTCTTCGCCTCATCCTCACACTAACTCACTGTGATCTCGGGCAAAGGGGTTCCCTCTGAGCCTCGGCTTCCCTTCCTGTGAGCTAGGGCTGGGACGGGAAGATCTGCAGCAGGGATCAGGTGACAGCCCTCGCCTTGCAGGGAGCCCTCAATGAACAGCAATGTCCTGGCCTCCCTCCTGTCGCTCCTCCGAAGAAAGGCCCTGCCCACATACCCCATGGTCAGGATGCCCCTGGCATCCCCTGGGCCCCTGAAGGTTCCTGCAGTGGAGGTAATCAGATGGCCCCTGTGGCCCTGGGGGTCATGGGCCTGTCAGGCAGTACAGCTGAGCTCCACACGCGTTGTCAACCGCAGCAGAAGAGTGGGGGGAGCAGCCGGGACCCTGAGCCACAGCCTGGCACCAAGAGAGGGGCAGAGGAAGGTCAAAGGGCAGACACAGGGAAGTGAGAAGTGACAGGAGGCGGGGGGTGCAGAGAGAAAAGCGGAAGATCTGGGGGAGCAGAGGGAAGGAGAGGCTGGACAGCGGGGAAGTGGAGTGGCCGAGGGCGGGAGGTGCCAGGCCCTGGAGTCAGGTCCCGGGGGCTCTCTCAGGGCCAGCAGAGTCTTCACCAATGAAGGGTCCAAAAAAGAAAAAAGGGGGCTGGAAGGGCAGGCTGATCCCCCACTGGAGAACAGACCCCAGGAAGGAGTTGACTGTTTCCCTTCCCCAGCAGAGGAGTCTCAGGAGAGGAGGGGGTCCCTCTGTCCAGAGAAGAGGTGGTGGCTACACCCACCCCACAGTGACTCCACCCTCAGGAGCCCCCGCTCCAGTGAGGCATGAGAAGGGTGAGCCCACCTGAAGGTGGACACCCAGGGGAGCCAGGACCCTCCCAGGGGAAAGCCAGAGGGGGAGCAGCGGCTGGAGAAGCAGGCCCCCCTGCCCACGCTCACCCAAGCACAGCTCAGAGCAAGAAAACCCGTAACCTGCTACAGGCCGGGGCCTGTGCCTCGAGAGCAGGCAAAGGACGGACACGATTGGTCTGCACAGACCCACCAAGGCCCCAGCTGGACAGAGAGCAGGGTGGAGGTATGACTTGTGACAGGACAGGGGAGAAAGCAATCCACACGGAAAAGGATGCAGAGAAAGACACAGCCCCCCAGCACCAGGCCCCAGAATGGAGATGTGGGCCCCCAGCCTCTGGAGCATCTCCTCTAGGCAGCGACATTGCAGAGTGGCAGCATCAGCTCCTGGTGCAGCCTCAGGCTTGGCCAGTCCCCCCGCAGCTTGGCTCTCAGAAGGAGCTACTGAGCAGCCCCTCCCACAGCGCCAGGGTGAAAGGGCGTGGGGTGCCATGAGCATCTAGCCTGAGAATGTGAGCCAGAGCTAGGCACAGCTCACGAGGTCTGAACTAGAGGAGATTTAGAGCAAGGGGGATTTCAGAAGAGCATGGTGACATTAAGGAAGAAGAGCCCAACACCAGAATGGCCATCTCAGAGGTGGGCAGCTCCAGACACCGCAGGCAACGGAACAGAGGTGGAGGCCTCCCGCAGGCAGTGCGCACGCACCGAGGGCCACACACTTCACGTCAGCCACAATGGCACAGCTGGGACACCATGGGCACACTTGGTAGAGGACAACTGCAGGAAGGGGGAGAGGGCAGACTAGGTGGGTACTGGCCCCAGTGATCAAACCCAGGGCAGAAGGCAGGGACCCAGGCCACACTGGAACAAGGCAAAGAACCCAGGTGACATTACCATCTTCTAGGGACAGAGAGCAACTGCCCCCCTCAGGGGCTGAAGAAATGTGATCATTGTCTACAGACACAGTGGGGCGCGGGACTGGGGCAGGATGCACAGTTCAGTTCCTCAACCCTCTGCCTGGAAGGAGGCAGCCTTTTGACCCTGTCTTGTCTATCAAGGTCCCCATCTCCGGAGCTGGCCCAGAGGACCCCTCCAGTCATCCCAAGGGTTTGCTGGCAGGCTCCACTCCTTCTTCAGGCCCAGCACGGAGCCCGGCTCCTTCCAAGAGTGCCACATGAGCCACGTAGCTACCTCTGTACCTCTGACCTCCCTCCCTCCAGATGAGGCCAGAGACCAAAACCGCCCGGCTTCTGCAGTGTAGCCCAGGACCAGGGCCTTGGTGCTGCCCCATCTGTGGGGCCCTGTAGGCCCTGGGGAGTAGCAAGATGCAGATGGAAATGGGGCTCTTGAGGCGGGAGCAGACTGGGTGACACTATGTGGAAGCAGCCTGCCAGGCCCACGTCCAAGCTTGGGCCCCTGTCCCAGTGTGGTTTTTCTTTGAGAAGGCCGGACAGTCCCTACAGATGTCTTCACTCACATTATTCCATTTGAGCCTCAAAACCACCCCAGAGAGCAGACAGAGTGAGGATTCTTATCCCCATTTAACAGAGAAGAAAACAGAGACTCAGAGAAGAGAAATGACTTACCCAATATTAAAAGATCCCAAGGCTGGACCCCAAACCCAGAACTCCTCCCGTCCCAGCCCTAGGCTGGGTGGCTGGGTAGCTGTCATCTGGGACCATGTCTGTCTCCAGTGGCTACACAGTGGCCATATGCCCATGGCCACACACCAGGGGGTATGTGAAGGCAGATGCATCTGCACCAAGCGTTGGGTCAGTCTGTCATGAGCTAAGGTAGAGATGGCATCTCAGCCCACACATCTCTGTGGATGGGGCAGGAGCACAGCCAGAGGTGACAGGGAGACAGGACAGCCCTGTTGGCTGTTGGTGTGAGAAGCCCATTCTTAACACTATGGGTCTTCCAGAAGGGCCGGCTTGTTATCTGACTTCTGAGATTTATTTATATGGCTCAGAGAAGCATGCCCATGGGAAGAGGGTGGATCCCAACGGTGCAAGGTCCCAGGGGTCACCAGGGCAAGGTTTCAAGGCCAGGGATGCTGCCTCCTCTCTAGACTGCTGGGCAGACCTGAGGAACATTGGCCAAAGGGCGTCTCCCAGCCCACTTTCCTGCAGAGTGGCTGCAGGGTGGGTGGTGAGAGCAGAGCTGTAGGGGTCCCCTCAAACCAGCTCAAGGCCATCTGCACAGCTCCCCACCTCAGGCCCTGCCTTGCAGACAGATCCTTGACCCAGGAATACACAGGCCAGGTGACACAGTATAAGTACACTAGCCAGATGACAAGCCCCGAAAGGTCAGTGTCTCCCAGAAATGCCCTGGAGACTAAGGTTAGGATGAGATTCCAGGTCAGTATTTCAAAGCTCCAACCTCTTTATTCTCCCCAGTTGAGGATTCTAATCTACTCAGAAGAGCCCTACTTCTCTTCCAGGCCCAGGATATACCAGGTGACCCTCATGGCCTGAAGTCTTCTGCGAGTCAGATCCCTGGGCACTGCATCCTCACGGGCCTCAAGAGGCCAGTCTGAGATGGACAGATGTGACCCCAGCCTGGTCGGCTCAGGACCCCTCACCTCCAGAGCTCCCCTGCAAGAAAAGTTCCAGAAGAACCGGGGCCTTGCTTATTCCCTGCTGTAGGACCTGGCTTGGAAGACAGCTGGCATTTGTAAGATGTCCCCTAGATACCAGCCGAATGAGTAAAGCCGCTGGTCTCTCCTGGTCCTGACCACGAAAGCTGAAGCCCATGGACTCCCCCGCAGGGAGCCTTTCAGTCCCATGCAGATACTGGGGACAGGCAGGTGACCTGGAACCAAGCCAGCCCTCACCCATGAGCACAGGAAGAGGCAGTGGACAGTGTGTTGCAGAGGGCCAGAACCCGACAGCCCTGCCACCACAGCCCTGATGGAGATGTCAGGGAAAGCAAGGCACCTGAAGGCCAAGGACGAGGGTTTGGGACGGGCTCCTCCCTATGACGCTGGGCTCCATCCCTTTGGGATGCCGGGTGAGAGTTTCATGATCTGTAAGGCAGGGACTGCCATGCCAGCCTGGCAGCCTGATGCCATCATGAGGTGGCCATGGGCCTCAGCTGTGGAAGCCCATGGTGCTAGACAAGGGCAGAAGGGCATGTCCCTGTGTGTCCAGTGTGTGCACGGGCACCTACCCACGCCCCTCTACTCCACGCAAAGAGGCCGAGGGTGGCTGTGTGCAGGGGCCACTGCACGGGGCTCAGGCTCAGTCCCCGCAGGCTTCAGCAAGTGTCTCCCAAATGAGTGGACCAGTGAATGAGCAGGGGTGCACCCAACGCAAGAATGAGCTGCTTCATCACGCGTGCGTGCAAGACAGGCACCACCAAGACTCCTCGAGCGTGCTCTGGGAGGACGGCATCACACCCAGGCACGTTCGGGCGGGTGTGTGGCCAGGCTCTGGTCTCCAGCCCCTACAGTGCTGTCGAGCATGAAGCATTGGTCTAGGCTGTGCGTCCTCACCAGGACCCAGGCTGTCACCTCCCACCTCCAAACTCTGCTGGGGGCACCTAGCACTGGTGCCACCACCAGCTTCTCCAGACAGAGGGGGGTGTTGGTCAGAGGCAGGCCAGGGAGGGGACCAGCAGGCATGGGGCAGGGTGGTTACCGAGGTTGACAGTGAGCTTCATCTGCCCCCCGTCCAGCTCAAGGCGCAGGGTGTCGGCAGACTCCCTGGAGGTGGTGGCCATCATGAGTCCGTAGGCCCGCTGGGACATGAAGCGCAGGGACACGTCCTCGGCCTCCGTGTGCACGGCGTTAGGCAGCGTGATCTTCATGTACATCGAGCCATCATAGCTCAGGACCGTGGCCTCTGCCCAGGAGTGGGGAAGGACAGCAGAGGAGGCCGACAAAGGCCAGGGGAGAGAGAAACAAGACCAGAGAATCATCACAAGACGGCAGGCTGGGACTGGCCGTGAGGGGCACAGGCGCGGGAAGTGGGGGTCTCCCCGAGGAGGAGGATGGGGCACCTGGGGTGATGGCTAGCCTCACCTCTCTCACAGACCCGCCCCAGGAAGCCGGTCCCGATGCAGTCACAGACGAAGCGGTTCCAGCCCTCTCGACAGATGCCCCCGTTGCGACAGGGAGCGGATGCACACTGCTTCAGCGTCTCCCGGGAGCAGAAGGGGACAACGCCCACGGCCCCCTGCGCCTCGGCCAGGCCCCGGAGGTCTCGGCTACGTCCATCTATGAAGAGGTCCCGCACGCAGCCCACGTAGCCAGCCCGGAGCGCCGCTGTCCACACCTCCGGGGGCAGGGGCAGGTCCACACGGCCTCCCTCAGGGAGACCGCCCAGGTACAGCTCACTCTCCAGGTCCAGGATCTCGCTGTCCCCAGTGGCCAAGAATGGTGTGCTGCGGCTGTTCACCGAGATGGAGCCTGGGGAGCAAGGGAGGGTGGGCCTGAGTGGGGAAGGCAGGAGGGAGACGGCCATGGGCCAGAAAGGGCTGTCGCAGCTCTGCCAAGGAGGCCCAGCGCCTGCAGCCTGCCGTGGGCCCAGAAGGACAAGCAGCAGCTGACCTGGAGGTCCGGCTCACTTGTCCTGCTGCCAAAACTGCCTGACAAAGGTCTCCAAGTTCAGGGGCTCTTTCCACCCAGCCCTAGCCCAGCTAGCGTGCTGGGGGCCTCAGAGGAGGTGCAGGAGGTGGACACACCCAGAGTCTGAGCTCCAAGGGGCTGGATCAGTGAGCCACTGGGCCATCCCGCCAGCCAAGCTCTCCCACAGGGAGCTGGAGGCAGAGAACTTGGAGGACAAGGCAAGATTTGAATCCAAAGGGTTTTTTCCCCCTGCTAACATTTACTGAGCTCTTCCGACCGCTTGCCAGGCACCTAGCACTTGAGACATATTAGATCACCGAGTCTCACAATGACTCTATGAAATTGATCCTTTACGATCCCATTTTGAAAGGGCGGAGGAGGCTTCCAGAGATCAGGGAGCCTGCCCAAGTGCCACGGTGGGGAAGGAGCTCAGTCCAAGTCCTGTCCAGGCAGCAGGACCTCAGAGCACGTTCTCCACCCCACCCCTCCCGTGGCCTGAGCACCCCGGCCTGGAACCCGCCCTGTGGCCAGCAGACAGGCAGGCCAGCTCCTGGGCCTGTGAGCAGGCTGGAAGCCAGAGGGAAGCCAGGCGCAGAGCTACTGAGTTAGAAGGTTCTTTGTAAGGAGTGGGTGATGCTACAGTTTAGACACGGTTACTCAGGTTGAGACTTGACTACTATTGTGGCGGGGCTGGGCAGTGGGCCCTGCAGGGGTGATTAGGTCACTGATTAATGCCTTTCTCCAAGGGATGGTATTAATTTGGGAGTGAGTTCATTCTCAGGAAAGCAGTTTGTCATAAAACAAGGCTGCCTCAGATTCTGTCCCCTTCATATGCACATGCTTCCCCTCAGCTCTTCTGCCATGTTAAATAAACTTCTTGTCTTTATAAATTATCCAGTCTCAGGTACTCTGATAGAGCAACAGAAAACAGGCTAAAACAAGTGAACATCTTAGAAAAAGACTGAGGTCAGGTGAGAACTTCAAAGCCTTGACTGAGATCTTAAGCTGCAGAAATTTATATAGTAGAGATTTCATTCTGCTTGTAATTTTTATTCCACAAGTTTTCTTTCCTCCTTTTCAAATTTGGAAGAATGGGGGAGGTGCTGGGGATTGAACCCAGAGTGGCTCTACCCCTGAGCTACATTCCCAGCCCTTTTTAATTTTTATTTTGGAGACAGAATTTCACTTAGTTGCCCAGGCAGGCTTCTAATTTGCAATGCTCCTGCCTCAGCCTCCCAAGTTGCTGGGATTACAAGTGTGTGCCACCACACCTGTAAGTTTTTTTTTTTTTTAAGTTCTTCCAAGTTGGGCACAGTAGGGCACTCCTGCAATCCCAGCAACTTGGGAGGCTGAAGCAGGAGGATCACAAATTCGAGGCCAACCTGGGCAATTTAGCAAGACCCTGTCTCCAAAAAAAGCAAACAAAAAAAGGTGCTTGCTTTGGCAGCATATATACTAAAAGTTAGAAGGATAGAGATCAGCATGGCCCCTGTGCAAGGATGACGTGCAGATTTGTGAAGCATTTCATATTTTTAAACAGCAAATCCTACACCACGTACCAGTGTGATGCACCCAAAAAAAAAAAAAAAAAAGTTGAAAACAAAATAAAACAAAAAAGGGGACGCAGCTCACTGGTCAAGGCCCCTGGGTTCAATCCCCAGAACTGGGGAGGGGTGAGTTTGCCAATCTTAACAGGGCTAGAGAGAGGTCAGGGGCTAAATGTGGAAGGATGGGGGGTTGGCAGTGCAGGAGGAAGTCGGGGTTGAACTTGGCTGCAGGGGGCCGCTGTGCCCTGCAGACACGTTTATTCAAAGCATGCTCTCTGTCCACCACCTCACCTAACTCAGACATGTCGCTCCCTGGCACCCCCTTTTTCTAAATATTTACTTTTAGTTGTAGATGGACACAATACCTTTATCTTATTTGTTTTCACGTGGTGCTGAGGAGCCTCGCACGTACTAGGTGCGCCCTCTGCTGCTGAGCCACGACCCAGCCCCTTTGGTCCCCTTGTAATCACATAATCTTTTCTTCTGCCATGATGTCTCCTGTTCCAGGTCCCCAAGAGTTAGGAGCCCCCTCCCCTGACAGACCCCAAACATGGCCCACCGGATCACCTACACCCCTGTTTCCGGCCAGAGTCCCTTGGCACCGACTCAGCCACCCGCCATGGGAACTCCCGGGCTCTACACCACCCAACTGGCCTCCCAGCAAATAAACCGGGCGTGGGAAAGGGGGAGGCAGGGAAGGGGTGTATGATGGAGAGTCGGGGAGAGGAAACCTAAGCAGGTGCAGCCTGCACTTCCAAGCCACTCTAAGACATGCAACAGGAGCAAGTCAATCCATCACCACCGGAAGAAAGGGCGAACACAAAGTGTATCTACAGACAACGGGAGGCTATTCAGCCTGAAAAAGGAGGAAAATTCTGACTCATGCAACAACATGGAGGAACCCTGAAGGCACCGAGCTAAGCAAAATCACCAAACGAAAAAGGACAAAAGCTGTCTGATTTAATTTGTAGGAGGTCCTAGAGTAGCCAGACTCGTAGAGACAGAATGCAAGACGGTGGGTGCCAGGGTGGGGGCGGGGAGTGGAATTTGGTGCATAATAGGGACAAAGTGTCCACTGGGAAAGATGAACACGTCCTGGAGATGGATGGTGGTGGTGGGCGCAGAACAGTGGAAACAGCGGTGCCACTGAGTTAGACACTTAAAATGATCACGATGGCAACGTTTATGTTAGGTACAATTCCAATAATGAAGTTAGAAAAAAAAAAAAAAAAGAAAGAAACAGGGAAAGTTCTAGGAGACCTCTGTTGGAATCGATGCACACAGTCTGAGCTTGTGTGCACCTGCGAGCACAGGCCATCGGAAATGTCTGGAGATTGAGCTGGGAATGGTGGCACACATCTGTGAACCCAACTACTCAGGAGGCTGAGGCAGGAGGATCGCAAGTTTGAGGCTAATCTTGGCAATTTAGCAAGACTCTGTCTCAGAATAAAACATTGAAAGGGCTGGTGATATAGTCCAGGGGTAGAGCACACCTGGGTTCAATCCCCAGTACTGCAAAGAAAGAAATGTCCAGAGCTGTTCAACACAGAGATCAAAGGCCCAGACAGACCTAGGCTGGTATCTGGGCTCTAGAGATGGGTGGGGGGCTCACAGGACCACTCCCTGAGGGCACAGAGGAGCAGAGTGAGCCCTGCAAGACCTGGTCAGACTTCCAACCTGGGAAGGACTGGTCGTCTGCCTGGAAACCCCAAAAGACTGTGATTGTAAAGACCCCCTGAGGCTGTTGAGAGACACCGGGATGAAGCCACTTCACAGGCGCTGTCTGGGGACGAAGGACAGCAGGCCCACGAGAAGCCAACATTTCCAGAAACCCTAGCAGCCCCCTCCTCCCTGTGTGCAGAGGACCGGTCACTCCACCCAGACCTGCAGGCTGGGGGTGGTGACAGCCTGACGAACACAAAAATTTAGCTGACGTTGATAAGTGCTTAAATTGGATAACATGTCAGGTCTCATTTACATCAATTCTCCCTCTCTTGGGTAATTCTCTGATGCTCAACAAGATGGAGAAGAGCGAAGAAGAGAGAATTAGCAGGCAGAAGACAAGAGGATGGGAAAGGAAGACTGAGAAGGGAGTGGGGGAGGGGAGGGGGGCTGGACGAGACAGAAGGTTGGACCGTAGGCCCTTGGTGCCGGCCACCTGCTGCCTCGCTGTGCTAGCACCTCCCTGCCTCACGCGGGTGTCAGGCTGTGGACTGTGTCTCTCCTGGCCAGGCACAGAGGACAGTCTGTTCAGTTCTGGCCGTCCAAACCTCCAGCACCGTGGACAGCACCCAGCACAGAGCAAGTGCTCATTAAATCCAGCCAGCCTCTCGCCATATCCTCAGGCTCCACATCCACCCATCCAACCAAACACAGGTGGGAAATATTTGAGAGGAAAAAAGATGTGTCTGTATTGAACATGAACAGATCTTCTTGTCATTATTCCCCGAATAATACAGCAAAAGGACTACTAGACAACATTTGCACTGTATTAGTGTTGTAAGAAATCTAGAGATGACGTAAAATGCACACAGGGGTGTGCGCCATTGATATGTAGTATTATGTCATTTTACGTAAGAAACTTAGCGTCACAGGTTTCGGTATGGGAACGTCCTGGAGCCAATCCCCGCAGACACTGAGGGATGGTTGTAAGTGTCGTGTGGTTAATAAAAGGCACTTCCGGGACTCTGGATACAAGGGAGCTATTTTCTTGAAGGCAGACAGACACCCACTGTGTTAGGGGCTGTGCTAATCCTATTTTTTCCTCTCAATGATCCTGTGTAATTGTCCCTTTCACAGATAAGGAAACTGAGCCCACACGCAGCGAGTGGCAGAGCTGAGGGGTGTCTGGGTCGGCTGCCAAGGAACACGGTGCTCTTTCTGCTGTGAGGGAAGGGACAGGGTGGGGGAGGACTGGAGGAGGGTGCAAGGAGCCGCCGCTGGGAGCAGGACATGATGCAGGACAGAGACCAGCTGGAGGGGGAAAGAGGCAGCAGGGCAGGTGGTCGGTGGCCAGGGAGGGGAAGGTCCAGAGGCCTCCTGACCTTTGCGCCCGTCCCTCTGGAAGTCCACGTGGCACCACTCGCCGTCGTTGACCTTGCGGCTAGATGCCCGGAGCTTGATGCCCCCTGAGCCCATGTCCAGCAGCAGATAGAGGTAGCCATCCAGCAGCTCCATGGCAAAGTAGTCGGCCCGCTGGGCAGAGCTGTGGCCGCCCGCCCCGGCCCCCGGCCGCCGGCCCTGGCTGAAGAGCAGCAGCCCGTTGGGCTCAGTGGTGCGGAAGTCCAGAGAGATGGAGCCAGTGCGCTTGGCGCTCCAGCGGGGCAGTGCCACAAAGGCCTCGGGACTCTCAAAGGTCACGGGGTCCAGAGCAGCCACATCCTCGCAGCGGAATGACAAGTCCCCCTGCAGCTTCATCTTGGGGTCCCCTTCCTTGGCCAGGCGGGACAGTTCCAGCTTGAAGTCATTGTTCTTATAGACCACCTGCAGGAAGGGCGGGAAAGGCGCTCAGGGCCTGGCCTCTCCTGCCCAGGGGACCCCAGCACCCCACCCCCGCGGCCCCTGCACAGTGCCCCCAGAGCACTCGGCTTGGCCTCTGTTCTAGAACTCAAACACAGAGGCTGCACCCAGCACACCCCCTTGCCCCATTTCCTTCCTCGGCCCCGGCACTGGCCAGAAGCTCACCCTGGGGCTCTCAGGGCCCACGGACTGCCGCTCACAATCATGCAAGGCAGCAGTGACCGCTCCCAGCAGTGACCACTTCCTAACCAACGAAGCTCTGGCACTGACACTCTCATCTGCTCCTCACAACCACCTTAGGAAGCAGGTACCACCATGCGTCTGGACACAGGGCAACTGGGATTCGGGCTTGGCCAAGGTCACAGAGCTAGAGAGTGGAAGACTGGAGACTGGAACAGCCTCCAGCCTTCACAGCCGGCCTTCCCTCAGTTCCACAGCTGGCTTTGAGGGTCCTCTAGGGGCTGGGGCCGGGGGGCCTTCCAAGGACATGAGAGGAGATGTGCCTCTTGACCCAGTCCACGGGCCTTGGGTTTTGAAGAGGGGACGTGTCAGAGATCCCAGGCAGCTGGCCGGGCCAGAGGAGCCACGCAGTTCCTGGGCCGGCCACAGCCCTCCCTAGACCTACTCACGTCCTTGAGACAGCCCATGAAGTTGTTGCTGACGGGCGAGCCCGGCAGGTCGGCAGTGTTGGGGCTGCCCCCAATGTAGAAGAAGTCATCCGAGCCCAGCATGGTGTAGTCCTCCTGCGTGTAGCCTGTGGTGGTCAGGATCCCGTCCACCGAGATGGTCACCTGCCCAGCCCAGGGAGGGGAGAGACAGGAGACAACCGGCATCAACTCCCTGGGAAGAGCGGAAGGCCGGGCAAGGGAGGGGCCAGGGGGCGGCGGGGGAGGGGGACCCCCATTTTTATGTCTGCTTGTCTGGGAGGAGGAACAGTGGGGGAGAGAAGGCGGGGGGGGGAGGAGAGGCAGCACAAGATTTGATGGTCCAGGTGGGCCAAGGCCTGGCCGGATGCCCGTGACTCCAGCTCAGCAGGCAGGAGCCCCAGGAAACTGTAGCGCCCACAAGGCACCAGGAGCAGCTCCGGGAAGGTGCTCAGAACAGGAGAGGGGACTCCAGGACAGGGCCCCACTCCAGGGAGTGGGGGGAAGGCAAATGGCACCCCCATTCTTCTCCTCTCCACAGCATGCTCTGGACACAGGTGTGAATTCAGAGCTCCTTTTAGGAGAGGCTGGCGGGATCCAGGAGGCTGAGACTCACCTGCAGCCCTCCCCTCAGGGTGCCGCGTTCCTTCGTTCCTTTGGTCCTAGCCCCAGTGACAGTGGAGACTGCAGTGGGAACCCCGGCTCAGATAAGCCTGGGGAGTCCTGGGACTGGGTTGCATGACGTCCTTTGGGGCCGACTGTCACCCCAGCCACCCAAGTTCCCAGGTTCCCACTTCTCAAGGCTCTTTACAACTTGTGCACCCCGATATTTAGGTCAATCTCTTTCCTCCAAAGGAAAGGGCAGCCCTGTACCTATTCCTCACCCCCTTCCTTTCTTTGTGTCCGCTGTCTTCCCTGACACCCTGGTCACTCCATCCTAGGGAGCAGAGCAGGACAGGGCTAAGTGCCCTGTCCCAGGGTGGGAAACCCAGCAAGAAAGCAAGATGGCGGGCGGGGGGCGGGGGGG
Organism: Marmota flaviventris; assembly: GCF_047511675.1. Lineage (NCBI taxonomy): Eukaryota > Metazoa > Chordata > Mammalia > Rodentia > Sciuridae > Marmota > Marmota flaviventris. The sequence goes on along the minus strand of NC_092506.1, from coordinate 7,900,592 downwards.
GGCACTTGGTGCTCCAAGGAGGCATCTGGCATTGCCTGGGGAAGGCAGATGTGACCTTGGGGGAAGGGCCAAGTACAGACAGCTCTGTCCCTTTCCCAGGCAAATGCGCACCTGGCCCCTGCAGAGTCACAGGAGCAGCCTGCAGACACCCAGCAGGGCTGCAGGACCTGAGCCCTTCTCCAGGAAGCCTGCCTCGGAGGGATCTTGGGGAGCCATAGCTCACCCCTTCTCTGGCCCGCAAGTGTGCTTCAGAATCCCCTTTCCAGGCAAAGTCTGCATATTGGGGCCTTTCAGTCACATTTTGTGATGTCCCCAATGACACCAGTCCATACGCACGTGCCACCAGCCACCTTCCAGCAGCTGGTCTTCAGGTTCCTTTGTCTCAGTTGGGGGCGGGGTAGGAACTCCTGAGGGACAGGGAAGGACCTGGGCAGGGGGAGCTCCCCGTCCTCCCCAGGACCCTGGAGTCCCCCTGGCGCTTGCCTGGAGCCTCAAGGTGGTGGTGGGGCTGAGCAGAGCCAGGGCTGAAGAGGCACCTCCTGGGAACCATCAAACCTTGTGCAGGGGTGGGAGCTAGCAGGTCCAGGACAGAGCGGGAAGTGTCTGTCAGGGGCAGTCTGAAAGCGTCTGAGTCTGGTTTTGAGGGGAGGGCTGGTGGGGATCATTTATTCCCTCTCCCCTCCACCTGGCCCTGAGGCTGGGAAGGGGGTGGGTCTGGGTAGAAAAGGGAGGGTCAAAGTATTAGTCACAAAAACATGCACACGAGTTTAGACTGGGTGGAGAGGGGCTGGTGGAATGAAGAGGGGCAGGATGAAGGGCGGTACGTGACAGGAGGGCAGGACGAGGGAACAGGCCTCTCTGGGGCAAATCCACCCAGCCACCACCTCCACCGCTCCTGATGCAGGACTGAAAGGCCCGGAAGTGGGCGGCTACAGTTCCTGAGGCTGTGACTCCCGCAGGGGAAGCACCGGGCCTGACGTGCCCCTGTAACCTCACTAACCCCAGCACAGTCCAGGGGACGAAGCACGAGGTCACTAAGGGACACATCACCTGTTCTCCACCTATAGACCCAACCCCTCTAAAGCCTGTGACTTTGGTGACAGAGCCTCCCGCTCCCAGCCAGTGTGCTCAGTCTGTGTACCCCTGCTTCTGTCCAAAGCCCCTCAGAAAATCGCTTCAGGCCCCTGACTGGGTCCTCCCTCCCTGGCCTCAGAAGCCAAGGCACCACCATCACGTGGGTCTCACCCCACTTCATTTGCCAAGGTCAAAGCTGCCCTCTCTGAGCTAGAAGAGCTTGACTTGAGCCAGGTGGGGAGGCCCATGAACACCCTCCCCAACAGGCTGGGAGCATATCTCACCTGGCCCAGTGGCTCTATGCAAATCACTCCCATGTGGTGGCCCTATTGGAAAAGGGCCACCCTGACCACCCTGTTATGGCCAGGGGTGGGGGGAGGGTAGCAGAGGCCAGGGAACAGGAAGGTGCACTGAGGAAGGGGATCAGCCTGGTGGGGTGAGGGGAGATAGAGGGGGAGAGGCCGTGGGGGAAGAGGAAGCCGAGGGTGGAGGGAATGGAGGGAGGTGTCTCGGGGAGGACAGGGAGGAGATGGCTTGGATTAGTAAAACCCAACTGTTCCCTCAGACAAATCAAAGTCCAGACACAAAAATGGCAGGTTCGTTAGTAAAAGCAGGAAACAGGGGAATCATTCCCCCGTCCCCCTCCCCCCGGGGGGTTCTCGATGCCCCTGCCCCCCAACCCCCCCACGCAGCTTCTGAAAGGGGTGGGGCCAGCAGGGAGGAAAGGGGGGGCTGTGCGACACAGAACAGCCCTGCAGCCGGGACCCATGCAGGTTAGAGGAGCAGGTGGGGGCCAGGCCCAGCAGGACAGGCCAGAGAAGGGCAGCCGCAGGTGAGCAGGCATGCAGGGCAGGGGAGCTCGGGGGCGCAGAGATGGAGGCGACAGAGCTGTCGGGGTGCGGGAAGGAGAAGCTTCCTTCCACCGAGGGAGAGAGAGGAGCAACCGCTAGGACAGAGACACTTAAGGGTTAAGAAAGAAAGAGAGGGACGTCCTCCTCAGCCTCCTCACCAGCTGGCCACCCACTCTCACCACTGCCCATTCGCCAGTCCCAGACACACCTGCACACACACCTCATCCACTGAAGGCCACAGGGAAGCTGTCCAGAGAGCATCATCGGGACCACAGCTAGGACCCCAAGACACCACAGGCTCCACACCCAACCCACACCAGCCCAGGAGGTTCTGAGGAGGCCAAGGGGATGAGCCAGCACATGGGTCCTGGAAGAGGGCAGGGTCCCAGAAGCACAGGAGCCCCCAGCCCAGGCCCTCTGCACGCCAGGACCTTTGCACACCCCACTTAATTACACTGGGTAGGAAGGAAAATCAGGTCCTGGTCATCCATATCCCCATAAGGGCGGATACCCCACATCCACTGTGCCCCAGGAAGAAAGGCTGAGGAGGAAGGGAACCTCTGCCGTTATCCAGAGCCTTCCCAGTTGCCTACCATGGTCTCAGGGACACTGACCTCCCTACTCTGGGGAGAATGAGACAAGGACAGGTGTTTTAAGTTGCAGACAACCGAATGGGCTTCTCTGACTCCCCTTGACAGCAAATGTGAAGTTGCATGGATGGGCTTTATCACCTCCTGTGAGATTCACAGTGGTCACCAAATTCTCAGAGGGGCCCGTGAGCCTAAGTTAAGAAAAACTGGTCCACAGAAAAGTTCCTGGAATCCCTCTTAGGATGGAGTTGGGTAGGAGTGGGGGCTGGAGACAGGGGGAAGAAGGAGACTAGGAGCTGAGTGTCACAGCTCTGCTAAGCATTTAGTTTGGCCACCTGTTTGGGGGTGACGGGAGTGGCTAAGGACAGAAGCCATTGGAAAGACACACACAGACATAAACAGCCCTAAGTGAACCTGAGGTCTGGATTCCAGAGAGCCTGGGAGCAGAGGGGAAAGAGTTCAGGTCAGAAACCCTGAGCACTCGGTTAGCCTGTACCATTTTCCAGAACCATCTCATTTTACGTCTCTGACTCCCCTGTCTTCCAGGCTCGCTCTGAGCGTACACTGAGAGCTAGGTGAAAGGGTCAACTGCATGGGCCCCAGTGAGGTGCTTTCTCTGGGCCCCAGATTCCTCATCTGTTAGGTGGGAACGATCCCTACCTCCAGCCTATAATCCAGACGTTCATCAAGTCTAAACGATATGCAAAATGTGAAAGTTAATCAAAGACCCTAGTGTGCAAAGAACCATTAGTATTATTACAAGCAGAGTCCACTGGCCTAACCATACTCAGCCCACACCTTTCTATTAGATGGTCCTTTTCTGCCTCCCTACTCTGTTCTCAAGGAGAAGGGCCCAAATAACCAGAGTCCCTGTGAAAGGGTTAGTAAAAATAGATACAAAACTCTACAAAACCCCCTTCTGAGGGAATCAGAGCCTGCTGGTCCCCGTCTCTATTGGTGCTCTGCTCTCTGCCTCCAGCCTGGGTCCTTAGAGCCAGCTTGTGAGGCCACCAGAGGCAATGGGCTCTGTTCATCACTCAGTGCTGTCCAGGCAGGGAGGTGGGGATTTTGGAGACTCAGAATTTAGCAGGGGTTTTCCTTGCCAGGACAGACGCCAAGCAGGGTTGTGACTTCTTAACCAACTTAACCAAGTCATTCATCTGCCCTCCTCCTCCCAGCCCGGTTCCTGACGCATTCGGAGGTTTCTTGCTGTTATTCTGGGAACGTTTCCTAATGAGGGAAGGACGGTAATAGGATCTCGGGCGGGGCAGAGATGCTGTATTCTCTGGGGGCTGCTATGGAGAGGGAATCACTTCTTCCCACAACATCCCTGACCTGGAGACACTGAGAAGATCAGCTAACACTTCACAAAGCTCAATACGATTTTTATAACTCCCTTCGTAGAGCACAGTATTTTTTATGGGCACTGCCCCCACTTGATCTTCACACTGACCCCATGAGATGAGCAATGCACATCTGTGGTCATCCCATTTGACAGATGAGGAAATTGAGCTTTTGCAGCTTCAGCCTGTGTGGCCAATTTTCACCAAATTGAGACTAGACAAAGGATCGCCGAGTCCCATTCTAGGATGGTATTCCCCAGGTGCTTGGAGCGTATCACGTGGATGGACCATGCCTCTCTCTGTCCCCAAAGCCACAGGTTGGTTATCCAGTGCAGCTCTACATAGAAAGTTTGAAATATCCACTTGTGACAGGTAAAGGCCTGAGCAGGAGGGCAGCAGAGAACTCCTAGAAGCAGTAGCTGGAGGAACAGAGGGGAGGGCCAGCGCTGGCCCTGCCACAAAGCTCCATCTGAACTCTGGGACACCTGGGAGAGGCCACAGGAGGTCTTAAATGGGGGAGGGTTGGGGTGGGGCACTAGCCTATGTGGTCGTGGGAAAACCCAAACCTACAGAAGTGTCAGGAAAGGCCAGAAACAGCCTCAGAGGTGGTGCCTCCCGGGAGGCAGGGGCAGTCAGGCGGGGAACCCCAACCCTGACGCCTCCCCCCTCCAGCCAGTCAGCCATGCAGACCTGGGAGGCTGGGCAGCCAGGCAGCTGCCCCAAGCAGCGTCCGCCCCTCGGGAGCAGACACGTCCATCTGCAGGGTCCCCAGCCTGGTGCTCAATCACTCTGCATTATTAATAGGCGATGACTAACCGGCCGCCGTGGCAGAATCGGAACTGGGCAGACAGGAGGGAATCCCAGGGGATCACACGCTCAGAGGCAGCCTGCGGGCACACACTCAGAGGCAGGCTGGCAAGGAGCACGCAGCCAGGCCTGCCCACCGTGGCACCCACACTCAAGGGCCAGTCCCCACAGCCCACCCCCACACAGAATCCCTCAAAACCCACCAGGATGCAGCCCCGGTTCACACCCTCGCTTACGCATGCAGACACCAGCAATCGCCCAACACAGCGCAGCTTCCCACTAACACCCCTAAATGTCACACCAACATTTACACACAGTCACACCCACACACCAGCACACACCAGCTGCCTTTACACTGACACCCACACCAGCATTCACGGGGACCAAGCCCAACCCAAACACAGGCGCTTGGCAAGGACCTGGGCAGCCCACGCAGCCCCGCTTGCCCCTGCGGGACCTCCTCTCACTGCCCTCACCAGGGAAGGAAGCCAGCCCTGTCAGAGGCCATGCGGGAGAGGCAGGGCACAGAGGGCCGGGCCGGGAGGAAGACAGTGTGGAACACAGTGTTAGTCAGAGCCACGGAGCATGGGGACGGGACGCTATCCCTGGTCGGGGGAAGAGACCATTCATGCCATGCAAAATGTGGGGAGAACAACCGAACCGGGGGCCCTCAAGGCTGAGAAGTGAGGGAAGGGATGTCACCTCTCCCCTGGCAGCCAGCGGGGGACAGTCCCAAACTGGTGAACTGAATGAGGTCTGGACTGGTCCCAGAGCCAGTGCTGTGTCTCCCAAGGCCGACCCCCTCCCCTGGGGAGCCTGCCCAGCTGGCTGCACGGTGGGTGGCACCCCCAGCCCCTCCCTCAGCCTGAGGGGCCCGTTGGAGCCACGGTGAGCAGAGCGTAGCATGTCATGGGATGGTGTTTTCCATGGATTTTCAGGAGACCAAGAAAGAAACGAAATCAAAGAGAAAATACAAGGGAGGGGAGAAAAAAGAACAAAAGAAAGCAATCGAAATAAGCCGCTGGGCATCGGGGCTGGTCTAACCAGAGCCGATGGTGGGTGCTCTGGGCCTGCCCCAGGTCGGTGCCTGGAGTCTGAATTCGGGACGGAGGGATCATATGGGCAGGGCCAGGCCAAATTCCTTGATGTCCATTTGTCTTTTGGATTTGAGTTTGGACCAAAAAAAGAAAGAAAAGGGAAAAAGGGAAACTCAAAGAGAGAGAAGCAAAACCTAAAGATTGTCCAGGACGCAAAAAAAAAAAAAAAAAATCAAAAGAGCAAAACAACCAAAAAAACCAAACGAGGAGAGGAAACAAAAAGTGGGAGAATCCAACAGTTAAAAAAACCCACGGCAAACCAAACGGTAAGACAATTAGAGTGATATCTACCAGATAATGCAGTTTGTTTACCATAGCGTGTCCAATCCCTGCGTGCTTCACCGGAGATGGGGGAGGGGTGTCAAAAAAAAACAACAGAGACAACAACGAAAGAACAGAACGAAAAGAAAAGGAAAAAAAAAATGACCAACTGTGAAACTCAAGGAAGGAGGAAAAATATATATCCATATATATTTGGTTGCTCAAACCCTCCCGCCTCAGGCTCAGCAGTGTTCAGTTCAAAGAAAATCAAATTAAAATGGGAGGGGGAGAAAACACACACACACAAAACCACACCCCTTCCTCTCCCCGCCCCGCCCCCACGTCTCTGGATTCCCCCCCAGCCCCTCCCGAAGAGCCCGTCTGCAGAGAAGGGGAACAGTTAGAGACCTGGGTTAGTAGAGAAAACAACGAAAGAACTGGACCAAGAAAGCAAAGACTCAGAGATGGCCGACATTCCGGATGAGACAGGAAGGTTAGTTAGGTTCGTCACTCATACCTTGCCCCACCTGTCCCTGCCCGTCCCTTGGTCCCCTGGGTTATAAGCGTGTTAGTAACACACACAGAGTCGGCAACGGGGTTTTCCAACAGAGGGGAGGGAGGCAGGGTTAAGAAGCAGAACCAGTGATGCGGTATTAGTAGGTCCTGTTGGCTGAGATGTCAGGGATCAGGGAAGGCGGGGAGGGAGCGAGGGTGCGAGGGGTGGGCTGCTGACTCGGGTAATGGACGATGGGTTTGTTGGCTGACTGGTCAACCAGATGGTCTTCCAGAGACCTGGCTAAGGAGTGAGCTGGTGCTGGCCAACTGGCTGACCGGTGGCCGTGTCGGGTTAATGGGTTAACTGGTTGGTGATGGGCCAGCTGGCTGTCAGGCTGGGAGAAGAGTGGGCAGTGCCCCCAGAGAATCAAAGGGCTGGCAAGAATGAGAGGCAGTTTCATTTGGAGGCCAAAGGAAGCGGTTCCCAAGGAGCACAGGAGGGGACATGGGTGTCTGCTTTTCCTGGGGACAGGGAAGGTGAATAGATCCGGGGAGTTGCTGGGGGAGAGGGGCGTCTTCTCCCTTTCTCTATTATTTGGTTATTGTTATTTTTTTCTTGCTTTTCTTCCTTGAGAAAGGAAGACAGTGAGTCGCCATCAGAGGAGAGGAAAGGATACCCTGCCCACCGTGGGCTGGCAGAGGCCCCACGCCCCAAACCCACCTCCCTTGCCTTCCCGGCCCCCACCCGTGCTGACTCTCCCTGCCTGCCCACCTGAACTTTCCCAGAGCCCATCTCCCTTCCTTCCTGCCCCCAAAGCCCTCCAGGTCTTCAGTTGTCCCACCACCCCCTCTCACTCTCCTCTGTGAGGCCAACTCCCCAAAATTAAAAGCCCACCATCACCACCCCGCCAGCCCCTGGAACTGGTGGGGCCATCCCAGCAGCCAGCCTTCTTCCCTGGAGACCCTCAGCTTCACAGAGCCAGCACCGGGACGTCACTCCCTCACACCCACAGAAGGGAACAGAGCCCCCCTATCTCCAAAACCCCTGACTCCTCCCTGAACTGTAAGCTGCACCTTCTATTCTGGTCTCTGAAGTCCCCCAACCCCTATCTGCTTCTGAGCTTGTCTTCTCTTCCCATTGCCAAGGACTGGAGCATCAACCACCTTCAAAATACTCTGGTCCTTGGTGAGGAGATGTCCAAGAGGCTGAGGCAGCTTGACTAAGGAGCATCGGAGATGCGGGATGCTGTTCCATTAATACCCAGCTACACACCAGAGACTGACTGCAGGAGACGGGGGGTGTTCTAGGCACAGATCCATTAGTTAAAGGGTTGTTATAACCAGTGGGCACAAGCCTCATTCAGTAAGACAATTAATAAGGGCCTGGTATAATTAAAAATAACAGAATCCGATATTGAGCAGCTAGAGGTGTTGGATAACCAATATTAATTATTACTGATTGGAAGCAGTTTACGTAACACAAGAGTGGAATTGCGGGTGTGGGACTGGAGGACAAATCAAGTGCGGTGGAGGATTAGCACTGCTGGTTGGTAGGACTGTCATGGAATGAAGAAGCCAGCTGGTCAGAACAAGGGACAGTTAGCTTCAGGGCACCTAAGCCCATAGGGCCCAAGAGGGTTGGAGTTGTCTGACATCACTATCAGCTGGACAAAGCAGGGGCGGGATGGGTAAAAATCCAAGTACTGGTGGTGCACACCTGTAATCCCAGCAGCTCCAGAGGCTGAGGCAGGAGGATCAAGAGCTCAAAGCCAGCCTCAGCAACTTAGCAAGGCCCTAAGTAACTTAGTGAGACACTGTCTCAGAATAAAATATCAAAGGGCTGGGGATGTGGCTCAGTGGTTGAGTGCCCCTAGGCCCTGGTAGTACATGCATACATACATACATACATTAATAAAATCCAAGTACCATTCTTTTTGAAGTAGAACTGGTTGTGAAGGGGCTGGGGTTGTGGCTCAGAGGTAGAGCGCTCTGCTAGCATGCATGAGGCACTAGGTTCGATCCTCAGCACCACATAAAAAATTTTAAAAAGATACTGTGTCCACCTGTAACTCAAAACTAAATATTAAAAAAAAAAAGAACTGGTTGTGAAGAATAAAATACAAAAAATAATTTTTTGATATTCACAAAGAAAGTTCTTTTCTGGAGGGCGGGTGCACGGAAATAAGAATTGAACCCAGGGGTGCTTTACCACTGGGCCACAGCCCAAGTCCTTTTCTTTCGGAATCTGAAGATCGCATCTCACTAAGTCACTGAGGGTCTTGCTAAATTGCTGAGGCTGGCCTCAAACTTGGGACCCTCCTGCTGGGACTCTGGACTTTCTGGGACTACAGTTGTGTACGACTACACCCAGCAAGAAGGTCCCACTGTGAGAAGTAGAATACAAATTAAAACCAGGATTGAGAGGGAAGAGACATGAGTTCAAAGCCTGGGACTTCCACTAGTTTGTCAAAAGATCCAGGCTTCCTCTGAAAAATAGCAGAGTTGGAGTGATGAGGCAGGGTCCCCCTAGACCTAGAGATTCAGGATCCAGAACTCTGTTCGCCACATAGTGATCATGATCAATGGGTAAATGTGATCAGGTACCAGACTGGAGTTTCCACTGGCTCCCATTCCTGGTGGCCTGTGACATAGCAGGGGGAAGGGAGACACAGCACCCCAGGCCTTTCCAGAGGCCAGGACCTCGAGAGCTGAGCCTTCAGATTCGCAGATGGGCACAGGAGGCCCTGTCCTCTCACAGAGCCCAGGAGGACAGGGATGGCAAGGTCTGATGAGTGAGGAGGGCATCACAGTCACAAGGGGAGAAGTTAGTCACCCTAGCGAGTGGTGACTTTCCATGACCAAGGGCCACTCTATCTCCTCCTTGACTCTGAGGGTAGCTCCAGCCCCCTCAAGAAAGCTAAGAGGGGATTACATGCGTGAATCGCAGAAATCTGGGATGAAGACAGTCTCTGTGGAGCACAAGCAAGAGAAACTTGAGACAAAGAAGAGGAACCCGCTGCACTCAGAGGTAAGGGGAGGCCATTTCTCAAAGACAGGAGCTGAACATTCTAATGGTTTTGAGATTTGGGAACATTTGAGAACGACAGTACTACAAGAGGAGCTATAACCTCCTTTGCATTTCGCACCAGTGCCCACCACCAGGCCCTCCCTGGGAGGCAGAGAAACAAAGAGGCTTCAAAGTCAGACAGAATTCCAATTCCACCATTTCCGCCCAAGTCTCGGTTTCCTCATCAGTACAACGGGGATAATATCTGCACTCACGGAATTGCTATAAAAACCAAGTGAGATACAAAAAAGGAATGGGACTCTTGAACTTGAGGGTTAGAGGAAGAGAGAGGTTCTGGTGTGACCTGAGAAATGCTTTGACAGAGGATGAAGCCCTGAGGAACTTGGAGCAGTGAGACAGGCTTTCTCCTGGTCTTGTGAAGCACATGGGAGTTTCCTCCAGGAGGACAAGAGGTATGTGAAGTAGTCAGATCTGCTCATTTTGGACCCGGTCCTCATGTCCACGATCTCATCCACCAGCTGAATCAGGAAAAGGACTAGAAAACGAGGAACCACAATAGTGGCTGGAATTAAGCCCTCGGTTTGCAGAGATAAGACATGAACACACCTAATGACACACAGTCAGAATGTGACAAGAGGGCGAGGACACCAGGTTCCCAGGTCTCAAAGAACAAGGGAAGAAGGGAGCCTGGCTGGGGGATGGATCAAGGAAGGTTTCACGAAGAAGGCGGCATTTAAGCTGGGTCTGAAGGACTGGCAGGGTGCGGTGGGGGGACCCAGCTCATGATCTTGGCAGCCGTGAGCCCTTCAGTGCGTAAATCATGCCAGTCACGTGCTAGAGGCGTCGAGGCATTACTTCAGCCACGGGAAGACTCCTTCCCACTTTGCCTGTGAGGAACTGCAGCTCAGACATTGTATTACTCACCTGAAGTCACTTAAAACAAGTGGCAGAGCTGGGATTTGAACCCAGTCTGTCAGACTCAAACCCCAGCCCTAGAATTTTGTCAGGCAGAGGGGAGGGTGAATGGGTGGTGTCCTTGGCAGAGCTGAGTAAAGAAAGGGACGAGCTAGGAAAGTCAGAGTAGTGGGGCATGGAGAGGAGCAGAGCTGGGCCCCAAACAGGCTGTGTGCCGTGCCAGAGAGGACTTGGAAGGAGAGGAGTCTCTAACACCAGATGGGCTCCACTTAGGGGACTATGTCCTTGGGGAACTCGATTCTTAGGGAACTCTATGTTTGGGGATTCCATCACTGGGGATCCAACCTTGGGGATTCTGTCCTTAGGGACTCCATGCAGGGGTACTCCATCCCTGAGGATGGGCTCCTTCCTTGGGGGATGTTAGACATAGGAATTCCCTCCTTCAGAAACTGCATTGCTTGGGCTCCATCCTTTGGGATTCCAAACTTAAGGGATCCGTCCTTGAAGGACTCCATCCCTGGCCCAGAGGTGCTCCTGAAAGTCTCTGTACTGAGAAGAGGCGTCATCCAAGCTGGGCAAGTGGCAGCACCATGTGATACTTTGGTAACCATCTTGTCTTCCAACTTTGGTTCCAGCGAAGGATGAACGGATTTGCACATTTTACTTACATGGTGGTGGGAGGCAGTTGGGAGGCATACTGGGGATAGAAGCAGATTGGGGCCCAGGATTAAAAATAGGCCTCAGGGAATTCTCAGAGGTAATCATTCCTGCCAAGATCCCCCAAGAGAACTGACTGTCACAGTGGCTTCAAAAGCTAGGTTTGAAAGGAAAGGAAGATGCTCTCTGAGTAGGGCCCCTTCTGGTCCTAATTACTATGTTCTAAGAATGTCTAGATGATTCCAGGGATTATAACATGATCCAGGAGTACAAGGAGGAAATTTTGGCCTCCTCCCTGTCTTTGGAGTTGACCTTTGACCCATTTCCATAGCTGCAGAAGCAGAAGGAAAGACAGAGCCCTGGGTGTGATCCTGGGGTGTCCTCCAGGAGGCCTTCTCACCAGAATTCTAATCACAACGGGAAAATAATGTGGAAGCCACAGGGTTCTCAGATTCTGGCTACCCACCCCACAGACCTGGAGGCAGCTGTCATTCCCTAAATTACCTCTCTGTCCTGGGCTTCTGGCCCATAAAACTTAAGGGAGACAGAACATTGGTGCAAGCCACCCCACCCCACATCGCCCTTCTGATCACAGAAGGATTTTTCCAATGCCAGGATGTCATCCAGACACAGCGCAGACTTGCTTGAACAGGGTTTCTCCCCAGCAGGTCCTGATATTTGGGGTCAGATGATTCCTTGTTGCCAGGGGCTGTCCTGTGAATTGTATGATGTTAGCAGAGTCCTGGCCTCTACCCACAACATGCCAGTAGCACCCCCTGAGTTACAATAATCTAAAAGGTCTCCAGATACTGGCAAATGTCTCCTGGGGACAGTGTGATTAAACAATTGAGAGAATGTTGCTGTAGGAGCAACAGAACCAAAAAAAAATTATTATTGGTTGTTATTGTTAGTAGTATTTTGAGTGCAAGAGAATGGGCTTTATTCATGTGGGAAGAAAAGAAACAGAGCTCTCACGGGCGAGAGGGGACCAATAGAGGTTGCCCAAGAGTCACTTTTGGAAGTCCTGAAAAACAGGGAGGGGAAGTCCAGGGCAAGGATGCAGTTGGCCACAGGCTAAACTGGGGCCAAGTTTGGGGCACCAGAGTGTGGCCCGGGGGCTGGCCAGGAGGGCTGCCCGAATGCAGTTCTTGTACCTCTCACTCACGGGTGGGGTCTGGGTCCAGCAGTTCAATCAAATCCCCCAAACCCTTCTTCAAGAGGCTCTCAATCAAGTCTTTAAGCAGACACCCTGTGTGGCCTGGAGGCCCTGCTTTTGGGTCCGTGTGACCTGCGGCTCTGAGCCACCTGGTAGAACAATTTAGGGCCACTCGGGGATTTCCATCAGTCATCAGCTCGGACCCATGACTGCACATCGCAGGAAGGGGTGACCCTGGGTTACTGTCAACACTCAAGAATGCAGAGGCCACGTATCACCCGGTGGGTTTCCTACCTCCCCTGGCCATGGACCCCTCCCTCCCCGGGTATTCGAGTTTCCAGACTGTTGAAGCTGCTGCTGCCCCCCCTGGCCTCGCGCAGTCTCGCTCTGTTAGCCCTCAACAGTTGCATCCTGTCCCCTCAAGAGCTGAGGTCCCAGAAGGGCAAGAACCAGGTCTTCTCCCCTCTACCCTGTGTGATGTACCATATTTGTTGACCAAGTGACATGCGCATAGGAACTGTGGGTGTGCAGAGTCTTGCCAAAGGCAAGGTGACAGCACTGGTCCCAGGGAGGGCTAGTGAGCAAGCAGCACCAAAGACGGCTTCCTGCTCCCGATAAAATGCATGTGGCACCGGAAAGCATCACAAATGCATGTGACACACTAAGGTGTGCTCGGATGCGTGTGACAAGCCAGGACAGCCTCCGACTGGATAATGGATGATATGACACGAGGGGCACTGGACGGAAGAGGAGTGACTCCACCAAGAATGTCGCCCTTCAGAACGCAGGGCCACTGAGGACAGGTGCATCAATAGGAGCTGGACTGCGACAGGTCGCAGCAGGCTCCCAAAAGAGCAGTGGGATTAGTCACAGCCCTTGTGGCAGCAAGAGGGAGCAGCATGAAGGAGGAGGAATCCCCATTAGATCATCATCCCATGTCAAACAGGAATAGGTCAGAGGAGGAGGAGGAGGACTGCCGGAGCTCTGAGTCCCCCTGCAGAGCCTTTCTATGTGGAGGGGGGGACACAGTCATGACAAGGAAGAGCAGGAGGGAAGGTGAGCCACCATCCAGCTAGAACCAGGAAGTCCAAAGAAGATGGGGGCCAGAGACAGGCCACAGAGCAGCAGGATGGGGCCTGGGCAGGCGGCGCTGGTGCAGATCCCGTTGCACTTGGTCCTCAAGAGAGGGGGCTAGAAGAGCTTCGCTGCCTGTAGCCGTGAGACTGAGAGACCCAGACAGTGCACAAGACCCAGGACCCAGGACGTGAGTAAGCAGGGGACAGCCAGGAGTGGAGACAGAGCCCCGTAGGAGGCTCCCTGGCTTCTGCTCAGGAGCAAGAGCCAGTCTGAACCAGAATGGAGGCAGGAACTTTCTGGGGCAGGAAACTAGCTGTGAGGCTCCTGTCAAGCAGAGCCTGGCCAGAGAGATGGCCTCACCTGCAACGGTCACCACGGGCCCTGTGAGAGATGGAAAGGCAGGTCCTGAGAGCACCTGTCCTGTGGGTGAGTCTGGGAACAGAAGCCGAGGACACCTGCCCACACTGTCCTGTAAGCAGGGCTGACCCGGAAGGCTCTCCTCCGAGCACCAGGAGCCAGAGACAGAGGCCAGCACGGCCGCTCGGAGAGCCTGGTTCCTTGCAAGAGAGGAAGGGCAGGTCCCGTTCCCTCATCCCTCACGGGCTGCCTCATCCCACTCTCCTCTGGCTCTGGCTCTGCCCTAGGGAAGCCTCGGCCCCAGCCTAAAGCTGGGTCACACACTTGCTCCACCAGGTCAGAGCCTGCTCACCCAGAGGACCCCTCCCTGCCCCATGATCCCCCGCCCCTCAGTCAGGCCTAGCTCACACCTCGTCTCCTGACATGCCCTCCTGCCCATCACCTGACTCCTGAGCCCCAGTCCTGGAGACCCCAGCTGCTCCCACCAACCAGAGCCCAGCCCTCGCCCCGGCCTAAGGACCCTGCCCAGGATCCTCAGTTGGACTCCCTACTGCTGAGTCTCTGAAGCCTGCCACACAGCTATGGCCACACTCTGGGCCCCCACAGCCCCAAGTCCTGCTCTTCTCCAGAACCACGCCTTCCTGCCCAGTCCTGGTCCCTCCCACCACACCCTCGCAGCCTTCTCTCCACCTGTGTTCTGTCCCAGATGCAGCTGACCCTGGCCTTCTTCTTGCTCCCCCTACCTGGCGCAGGTTTCGGGTGACCCTGACGTCGTGCCAGGCGTTGTCGTTGAACTTGCCGTTGACGGGTTCCACAAGGGCCTCAAAGGCACCCGAGCCTAGGTTGATGACCAGCCAGACAGCCCCGGACTTGAGGGACAGGTTGACATAGTCGGCCGACTTGCCCGTGTGCAGCATCAGCCCGTTGCGCTGCAGGGTACGGAAGGCCAGCGTGATCTCGTCAGTGCTGCTCTGGATCGGGTTGTGTGACAGGTCATAGCAGAAGAACTCATTGCCTTTGAAGGTCGCCACAAACTCCTCCTTGCCTGGACGCAGTGGTTGGGAAAAGGGGAGAAGGCTGAGTGAAGCCGGCTCTGCCAGAGGCACCATCTTCCCCTCCAGCCACCCACACTCCAGTCCTGGGCACCGGGAGTCCTGTAGTCCCACCTCTGAGCTCTAGGCCCCTTCCCCCTCCTCAGCTTCCCAACCCTCCTCCCTGGGCCTGGCCATCTTTGCTGTCAAAAACCAACTTCCCCCCAGGTCCATTTCCAAAGCCAGAGGCTGCTAAGTGGCTCTTACACTGACAGCTGACAATTAAGCTGCCACAGGGCCAGGCAGAGCGGACAGTCCTCACCATCTCCCCACATCAACCCTCCCATCGGCCACCCCCTTAGCAAAGAGATGTCGGACAGAGACAAGAGGCTCTATCTGGTTCCTCCCTAGGACTGGGACACCAAGGGTCCCCCGAATGCAGCCCACCTCCCCTTCCTGCCTCCCCAGGTGACGGACATTCTCAGTGCCCAGGGATGGTTTCAGGCCTTACCATGTGGGATGGGGCTGGTAAGCCTACTGTGCAGCACTGAGCAGACAGGAGGACAGGAAATAGTGGGAAGGGAAAGGACAGGGGTAAGACACAGGAAGACAATGCAGGTGACAGGGGTATGCACCAGGCAGCTGCACTGTGCAGAGCACCCATGGTGGCCACCATGCCAGCTCTCACTCCACCCCCAGCGTCCTACTCCAACCTGAGAACAGCCTCTGAAGGGCCCTATAGTGCTGGACATGCTGGGTGGGCCAGGCAGGCAGCAGACGCAGGACTGCAAGGCTTGGCTGGGATTTCACGCGTGGGGACGTGTGGGGTGTGTGCGTGCACCTGTGTGCTTGTGAGGTGTGCGTGGACATAGCACCCAGCCCAGGCACTTTTTAAGCAGCAGCAACTTCTAAGAGGCCCTTAGGAATTGCTAGTGCCCTGCAAGTAGGTGACAAGCAAGAGGTCACTGACTCTGGGACCAGGAAGTTGGGGTCAAGCTAGAACACAAGCAGAGGGAAGAGAACCTGAGTAGAGTCAGGCCAGACCAGAGGCCCTGGACTCAGGCAGTGGCTTATGTCTCCTTGCCAATCAACAGTGACACCTTTGCTCCGTCACACCTTCCCAGGTGGGTGAGGAGCAAACAGGGCTGTGTCCTAAGGGTCTATGCAGAGACTGAGCTACTGGAGTGCAGGGGTCTCAGTAGACATTCCCAAGGCCCAGGAAAGAACAGTCACCATGCCGGGGGTATGCAGGGCCACCAGGAGGCAGCTGCCCTCCCATGGCTCAGCAGCAGCGCCATGTGTGGCTGCAGGGTCTCTGGGTGCAGATCCAGCAGAGCCCCTGCCCTGCTCACACAGCCTGCCTCCCTCTCTGGGCAGCCTGCCCACAGACTCTGCCCTCACTGTCTCCGGATGCCAAGGCACCAGCTGCTGTCCCAGCGCCTGGCACAGCCCTCACTGCAGCTGGCAAGGCCCAGTGTCCTGAGGCCACAGGGCAGCAAGGCTGGGGGAGGGGCATGGGACACACTGGGACAGCCTGAATCCCTCCCTCTGTCTGCCTAGGGGACCAGAGGCAATGGTGAGGATCCAGTAGGACAAGAAGGGGCAGGAGGGTGCTGTAGAGGGCGGCAGTGCGGAGAGGAGAAAGATGGGCCATCGAGGACCAGAGGAGAGATACAAGCTCAGGGCTGGAAGGGAACCAGAGGTGATGCGAAGCTCCATGGGTAAAGAAAAGGACAGGCCCTGGGGGACAGGCAGGGAGACAGGGAGAGGGCCAACAAGGAAAGAGAACAGGGACCTCCAGGGAATGAAAGCCAAGGCTATCTGGGACCTTACTGTTTCCATAGTAACCAAGCCTGCTGCTCAGATAGTGGCAGAGCCAGGGGGCTCGAGGACCAGAAAAGGGAATGTGTTTGACCTTGGGTTTGCCACAAGTACTGGTCAGGCCCGCCCAGAGGCCTGGCCTCCCCTCCCACTCCCTCACCTTCACCACAATCAAAGAAAATACCATTACAGAGCCAGTCAGACCGAAGGAAAAGAAAGAACAAGGCGGTCACAGGACAAAGTGATTGGGACAGAACAAAAGAAGCCAGAAAAAAAGAGAGAGGCAGGACTGGGCTGGATGGACCAGGCTGCCAAGACAGAGCAGAGAAATAGGCCATTCCTCGACTCCTCAGCTCGGCCCCAGGCCTCCCGGGTGAGAAGGCAAAACTGACTCCGCTGCAGCTTCTGCCTACTATAGGCTCCAGTCCCTGGAGACACCAGAGGACTGTCAGGCAGGCCCAGAGATGGGAAGAGACCCGGAGCGGCCAAGGGGAGCATGGAGAGCGGAGGGACAGAGAGAGGTAAGAAAATGCAGCAGAGAAAACCAGAGGGCTAAGAGGAGAGAGAACCTTGGGGAGCCCGTGGGGCAGGACCTCAAGGGATGGTGGGGTGATACTCCTGAGGTCAGGATGTAGGGTAGCAGAGGGTGCGCTGCAGAGCACATACCGGATCTGAGCCCTTGAAGCGCCAGGGGGCGCTCCACCCCATCTCCAGCACCGCGGCCGGGACTACAACTCCCAGCAGCACCTGACAATTAAAGCTCCCAAGCTCCGGGTGCAGGGAGCCAGTAAGAGCTGATACTTGTTAACCTCCCTCCACGAGGAGTCTGTGGTCCCACAAGTGTTCCCAGTGGACCTGAGTAAGGCCAGAGACTAGCTGTTGTGATCCTGGGTTTCCAAACGCCATGAAAATGGGGGACGCAGCAGCCGCCTCTCTTCCGGGCCCAGCTCAAGGGCCTCCACTGGGAAGGTCTCCAGCGCCCCTCGCCCCTCCCTGCGCCGGAGCACTACAGCTGTCTGTTCTGCGCGTTTGGCACTTACTGCCTAGTAACATCTTGTACTGCTCCCTGGGGAGGAAGTGTGATGTGAGAAAGAAGACCTGGGCGCTAGTGCTGGCTCCGCCACCAGCTTTGTGACCTTGGCCAAGATACAAGAGCTCTAAGCCGAGCTTTTCTCCTCTGGAAGAGAGCTAATCATCAGCCCACCGCACAGGCTGCTGCGGGCATCTAGAAAGAACAGACAGGGGCCGCTTCCTAAACGTAAGCCAGCCCACAGATCAACTCTTGTGCTGAGATCTAACTTCTGTGGATGTGCGCAGGCGCAGGTGCGCACTCTCCCTCCCTCCCTCCCTCCCTCCCTCTTTCTCTCTGAATAAATTAATTCCTCTGAACAAAGTCTGCACTTTTCTATTCTTTGCGTGGACCACGCTGTATTGTAGTTACTTGTTAGAACGTCAATGAGACTCCTGGGGCCAGAGACCATTCGCTCATTTAGAACAGTGCGCTGGGCTCCAGCCTACGCATGTGGGGAAACTGTGCAGAGCCTGGGGGGCCGGGGTCGGGGGATACAAATGAAAATCCCCAATCCTCTGCGAGCTCAGTGCAGTGGGGGTGACAGTTACGAGGCAGTGTGACCGACTCTAACGGAGGTGTAGAAGAAGGGTACTCGGGGAGATGTCCAGGTTGGCCTGGGAGCTAAGGGTACTTCGGGAGATGTCCAGGTTGACCTGGGAGCTGAGGAAGACTCAGTGTGAGTGGCTGAAAGAGACGGCAAGGAGCTGGAGGCAGGCAGGGACAGCGGGAACCCAGGCAGACAGAAGAACACTGAAGGACACATATGGGATGTGACAGCACCAGGCTTTGGACCCACCACAGTTCCTTGAGGGCTGTCAAACTGGCCTGTAAATTTCTTGGGAAAGAGATTCTCCCAAGAGAGGCAGCCACAGCGTGGAAAAAAAGGAGCTGAGATCTTAGAGCCCCAAGATGCAGAAGGGCCCCGTGCTGGCCTTGGGGGCTTTGGCCAGTGTCAGTTTCCCTATTTGTAAAAAATGAAAGCAACGATCCCTGCCACCAAGAGTCACGAGGGACCTCTGAGGCCATGTTCATGATACACACAGATCACAGCAGCCACATCTCCCACCCAGAATCCCCCTGGGCAGGTTTTCAGAATTTGATGGTTAAATGGGGGGTTGCCCTGCTCCCAGAGAAACAGATATTTTCTAGGGACAGGCCTGACAACTGCCATAGAAAAGGACATTTGTGTTCTAGAAAGCCATCAGGACAACAGGCTGTGGGAAAGAAATGGAGGTTGGGCCCTCTGCCCCAGGGCAGGGGCCTCAGGACTGGCATTGCAGTACAGGCCCAGGGAAGGCCTCCTGGGTACCCAGTGGGGCACCTGTGCCAACTCGGCTCTCCTAAAAGTGTAGTTAGTCTTCAGTGGGTGAGGACTGGGCTCCCTGGAGACGGTGGGGTCACTGACCTTTGGTAGGCTGGTGCACATCTCCGGCTCCTCCTCTCCCGGCCCCCCCCTCGGAGAACAGTAAGGACCCTACTGGAGAAGCAGAATTGGGGGGTCAGGCACAGGGGGCATCCCAGCCAGGCCCACCCCAACCCTGAGTGACGCAGGGCCCTGTTCAGGGCAAAGGTGCTACTTGCATGCACCAGGGGGCTTCTCTGGGCACTAGCTTGTCTCCAGGACCTCTCAGGAAGGAGCCGGTTGACAAACCAAGAACCACTCTCTCCATAGACCCCATTAGACTCATGACCACCAGTTTCTAGTCTTCGCCCAGGGATAGGGAGTCTGGGCAGAGGAGCAGAGGAAGGAGCAAACAGACCAGCCCATCCCCAGAGGCCCTGAGCTCTGGTTTCCCACCTCTGGCTGGTCCCTGGCCACTGCGCCTCCCCTAGGCTCACGCTCCTCCCCACAGGGCATCTCTGCTCACGTCCCTTTTGCTGGCTCAGAGTTCACAGTCATCATCTCCAGACACAGGCAGCCCTGCTCCAAAAGCCTCCCCAGTTCACACTGCTGTACCTACCCTCTCACTGGCCACCTACATTGACCTGAGTCCCCGCAGTGACAAGAGTTAAACCCTGGGGCTTCCCAAGGATTTCCTGGGGAGAGGGGCTTCCCATAATTCCTGTTGACTCATCCTCCCTGCACTGTGCCCACAGAAGGGCTGTGCCCACCAAGGCAGGGCCTGGCTGGGCAGAGCTCACCACAGCTGCGGGCAGCCTCTCTGGGGGGCCAGTTCTCACTCCCCACCACCCTATTCACCACCACCACCGAAGGCACAGTTGCCATGTCTGGGCTCCAGACCCGCTGAAGCTCTCACCCAGCTCTGTCAGAGAACATGCCCCCAGTGCCCGGCTCCCTGGCACCCACCCTATTGCCAGATCTACAGGATGGCTTCAGGATAAGGGGGTCCCAGGGATGAAGGAGAACAACTCCTATCTGGGCTCTAACTGACTCCAATCCCAAATCCCCAAAACTCAAACTGTATTAGCATCTGTGCTATGGAACTTTCTGGAGGTGGGGAGGGCCTTCTGGGATCACTGATAACTAGGTAAGCCACAGCCAGCACCCCAAAAACAAGCACTGAGAGGCAAGAAGAATGTGCATGGGCCAGCCAGGGCACCTCCTCCTGCCTCCCCACACTTCTTGCCATAGTTCCCCATCCCTGCAAGGAGCCTAGGCCCCCACCTACCCAGACCTAAACCCATCCCCAATCTCAGATCTACAGAAGTCTCTCCCTGCAGTCCAGTTGTGGTCCTGTGGGTCCCCCTGCCCACAGTTAAGGACTTCGCCCTGTCCTTGTGAAGGATGACCCTCAAAAGAGAGCTACATTGGGTGCGCACGGCAATGCCCAAGCACCTGGAAGGTCAAATTCCTGTGCTCTTAAAGAATCAATGACAGGGAGGACGGAGGAGGCCAGAGATGGAAGGCACCAGTCAGGACTCTTAGGTTCTGTCCCCAGGTTTTCTTGACACCAGGGCTTTGAAAGGGGGCAGGGACTTGGCTGAAGGGAGGCTCAAATTAAATGACGAGTCCCAGCGTCCTACCAACTGGGGCTGTGCAATCACTAGCAAGTCACTTTATCTCTGGTCCTCAAGGTTCTCATGCGTCCAATAGGGTCACGAGCCATTCAAAAGGCAGGAGAGGAAGGTGGACATGGGACACTGTGGAAGACAGGGGTCCTACACCTCCAGCCCCCCCCTCTTCCTCCCCATTCTGGAGACAGGGGCCTCCCGCAGCAGCAGCAGGGGAAGAGGAACATGGGACATGGCTGCACACCTCTGTCCGCAGCCCAGGCCCTTCTCTGTTTACTTGGGTTCATAGAAAAGAAAGGATGATCAGAATGAGTGGAAGGAAATAAAACAGCACCATGAGAAAGAAAACAAGCGAGATACACTACCAGGAAAACGCAAAGAGGGACTGGAGACAACGGCAGGAGTTCAAACATCTCTTGATGTCAGAAACCAAGGTGGGATGAGGGCGCATGGAGGAGTCGGGCAGGCGGAGAGGGGAGCGCACAGACGGGGATCGCCCCGCCCCCACCCGCACCCCCCAGTAACACAGAGGAATGGCAGAGGAGCGGGTAGGAAAGGAAGGAAGGAGGCAGGACAGGTGGAGGAGGGAGGGGAAGGAAGAAGAACAGAAAAATCCAGGCGCAGGTTGGGGGCCATCCAATCCAATCCAAACCAAACCAAAACTTCAGACCATACCTTCGCTGTTTAACGTCAGGTGAGCCGGACCTTGGAAAGGGGAAGGAGAGAAAGAAAGAAAGAAAAAAAAGAAGAAAAAAAGAAAGGGAAGGGAAAGAAACAAAGAAAACACGAGTCATCAAAATCAGCCAGAGAGAAGGGAGGAAAAAAGCTTTTGCTGCCACAATTTAAAAACCCCTTTTTAACTTGTGACAGACATCGGGACAGAGCCCCCAGCCCAGAAGCTGAGGGAAGGGGCCCGATGCGGAGACAGAGGGGGAGGGCAGGAGGGGGAGAGAGAAAGAGAGAGAGGGGCGTGGGGGAGGGTGAGCGGTGAGCCAGGGGGGCGGGGGGGGGGGGGCGCTGCGGGGGGGCGGGGGGGGATTTTGGTTTCTTTTTTTTTCTTCTTGCCGGAAAAAAAAAAAGGAAAAGGAGGAGAAGCATGAGGCTGGGAGGACTGCTTTTTCCTTTTTCTTTTTTTCTTTTTTTTTTTTCTTCCGGGAGGCGGAGAGAAAAAAAAACGGTCAACGAGAAAAACGATTCAGATGGAAGAGAAAATAAAACACGACACAAAAATCAAAGCCACCTGGAGAGAGAGAGAGTGTCCTGTTAGCGTGGGATTGAGCGGGCAAGGGGGCCTCCACCCCCCTCACACATGGACCCATCCCCACGACCCCTGTGACCTTGGCAGAGAAGGGGGAAAGGCGGTGGGTAGGAGGAAGCTTGGCCTAAAGGAATCTCCCACCCAAGCGGGGTTTGCAGAGACCTGTCACCAGGCCTAACCTTCCCTCCCTCCCATCTATTGCTATATGGGGAACAGGGACCCCCACACCTGGGTTCTAAGAGGAAACTAGAGCTCAGAGGACAAGGTTAGAGCAGAAAGAGGTTGAGTCTGGGAAAACCCTGGAGCAAAGAGGGGAGGTATGGATTCTTCCACAGGAAGGCCTGGGAGACAGGCCGAACTCTTAGACAGCAAGGTCCAAAGAGGACACCAAGCCCCTGGGCAGGAGGCCCAGCCCTCTGAGAGGTCAAAGCACCTCTTTCCTAAATTACTCCATGGATCCCCGTCTCTGGCCAGGGCCTCTCTGAGATAATCCAAAAGCTGAATTTTGAAAATGGACTGAGCAAGATAACTAGGATTTCCACCAGGATGACCGTGGCTCCTTGGAAGAGCTCTACCAGCCCCACCCCAGGCACCCTCCTCAGGCAGAGTGTCGAGAACCCAACCCGCTGGACCAGGACCCCAGGCCCTGGACAGGCTGTCAGAACCAGGCCCCATGGCTTCCTGAGATGACCAGCCAGCCCGCCAAACCTCAGCTCCTTCCCAACCCTGCCTCCCAGCAGTGGGGTCTGGTCAAGAGAGTGGGGGAGGGAACAGCCTGCAGCTCCCCTGTCACCCCAAGAAGCCACCCCAGCTGCTATGGCAATGAGATGTGCACCTTACAAAAACGGGCCAGGATGGACGCATCTAGGCCACAGGGCTACAGGTGTCTCTGGGGCAGAGCTGAGGACCAGTACCCTGGGGTCCAGGAGGCCAAGAGGGGCACAGCAGGACCAAAGACTTGGCCCCTGCATGGTTTGTGCTGCCTCTTCCCCACCTCTCTGGGGTGGTGCTCATTTATTCCCGTGGTGTGAAGCCAGCTGGGGAAGGAGGCCACAGCTGCTGGGGGTGGCCTGAGGACAAAACAGCTCTTGGCAGGGGGGACACAGGTTACATCCATAGCACAGGTGGGGACCCCAGGATTTGGACTGTCTTATTCCTTGCTCTGAAGTCCCCCTACCCTGCCACTGACTCTGTCCCCAAGAAGTACCAGCAACTTCTTCCAAACCCCCTAAATCCAGGTCCCAGGCCCTGAACCCTTCTCCCTCTCCGTCAACAGCAGCCTCACCCCTGGTCCCACTCTTGGAACTCCAGGCTTCTGCCCAACCCCATCCAGGGGTCAGGGGCCCTGGAAACCCACCCTCTGTCCCCTGCAGGCCTGACTACTGCTGGGGGGAGCGGGGTCTCTCCCCTCCAAGACCCTTCCGCTGCCCAGCTCCTCGCCAGCCTCATTAGCATGCGGCACTCTCCCTCTGTCACCACGGCAACCAGCTGCTCGGCTCCCTCAGGCGTGACAGAGCCAGCCATCTTGGTGAGGGGAGGCCGGTTCCCTTCCCGTCTACCCCTGGCTCAGCCCCAGCTGGCCCGAGGGTTCCCTCCCTAAAGTCTGTCTCCTCCCCCACCCCATCTGCATCTGCTCCCTCCTGCTGGCCCCGGGCTCCACCAGGGTATTCTGCCCATGTCCACCTGTAGCATCAGCCCCTCCTCCACCGCTGGAGAAGAGGCCAGCAGTGATGGATGGCATTGCCCTAGGTCTCTTCCTAGGGCACTATCTGGCTGCTTCTGGGTCTCCTCTCCCTGCTGCAAAAGGCTAGGAGGAGAGAGGAGGCTGGTGGGGGCTGCGGAGCAGGACGCCTGGCTCCTGAAGGAAGCTAAGCCTCCAGGCACAGTGTCACAGCATGGAGGGATGGAGAAGAGGCAGGGGCACAGAGGACCCCTGAGAGCCACAAAGGGGGGCTGCAGGGTCCAGAGTGCAGTGTCGCAGAGGAGGTCCCCAGCTTGCCCCTGGGAACTACCACCAACCTGCCCAACCCCTTCCCCACTTTCAGTCTCACCCTGATTCCCCCAACACACCCCTGAGTGGACGGCCATCAAGAGAAAGATGGCCACAGGGCAAGATCAGGACACACGAACAGGCACAGACATAGCAGAGAACACAGAGGCCACACTCCCGTGTGCGCACGCGCAAACCCACACACACGCAGCCTCCCATACACACCTGCACGGCCCTGGCACGCAGCCCCATACAGTACCACACCTAAACCAGCAGACTGCCAGGCACCCCAAGGAAATGTCTAGGTGTCACCACAGGTCTCACTCCCACTGTCCCCAAGCCCAGCTTCCTTCTGGCCCCTACCTAAATATTCCCTTTCCTCTGCCCCCATCTTCGGGCCACTTCTGAGCAGCCTGCCACTCCATCCAGGTCCCTCTCCTCTGCCTCTCCCTCCACAAGCCCTCATCCCACCTCCTCACTTAGCCGCCCGCTCTCCCTGGCTCTCAGCTCCGACCTTCCTCCCCGCTTTCTTCTCTCTTCCTCCCTCCATCTCTCCCTTTGTTCCGGAGCAGACATGACATCAAGAGCAAGTAAAAGTCACATCAGCACTAAATCTTATCTCCAGCCCTCAGAAGGCTGCGTCCACCCAGACACGCGGACTCTCACACACACACACACACACACACACAGCACACAGAGTAAACACTGACACACAGATGCAGACACGGATGGGGACCACAGAGCCACGGATGCTCCAACAGGCACAGAAAGATGCAGGCCACAGCACAAAGACGCAACGTGTGGGTGTGCAGCATGCTCACACAAGGACACAACTGTGCCACATGCACACGGGCACATGTTCACAGACATGCAGAGACACCCAGGGGCACAGTGACCAGCAGAGTTGTATGAATGTGCACACACAGGTGCCTGCTGCTGCCACCAGAGGACCTAAGGAGCCCCGAGAAGACGAGACACCAGGAGAGACAAGCCAAACCGTAGGCACCACGAGGACAAATGGATGCCACTCACACCCAGGCCAAGGGCCTGGCCACCTTCCTTCCCAGGAACCCGCATCCTGGCAGTTGCCCTGCTCCTCCCACAGGGTCCGGGTCCAGCGATTTTGGCACATCCCCCCACTCCTGCTTTCCCAGGACAGAAGAGTGTGGAGCAGGGTGGGGACTGGGAGGTGGCCTCACCTTGCACCCCCCTGCTGCCCTCCCCAGTGGTCCACATGACTTCCCTGCAGCCCAGCCCTCAGGCCCAGACCACTCAACATTGCCTTCCCGCTCCCAGATCTGAGTCCACCCCAAAGAGGAAAAGAAACAGAGAGAAACCAAAGCTAGAAGGAAAGGTTGAGAGAAAGACAGAAACCTGGAAAGAGCTGTGGGAAGGACAGACACAGAGAGAAGTCCAGGGACGGGGCCCTGGAGAAAGAGATAAAGACGAAAAAGAAGGTCAAATAGAAGAAGGCAGGGAAAGAATGGACACAGACCCAGGGAGGAGCCTGCACCACCCTTGCCCTGGGACTGGGCAGGACGAAGGGGCCCCTGTCCTCACCTCCCAGTGGCGATCGGGGTTTATCGGAGCAGAGGAGCTGCCCCTGGCCACATGCCCTGACCAGTGGCAGGCCCCCACCCAGCCTGCAGTCTCGACAGACCACACTCTGGCCCTCCTGAGCTGTGCAGCAGAGGGGCGGATTCTCCCACGCAAGGGCTTCCGGGGCAGAGGCGGCTCCGTCACCCCATCCCTGGTGGCAAGGCCTTTCTGTGCTTCCTGAGCAGGGCAGGGCAAGCAGGATTCCCACCCTGCACTCTTCTGATCCACAGCCCTCCACCCCCGTGCCCAGCTCTTCCCAAAGATCCCTTGCCCTTTCCTGCAAGGAAGAAGAAAGGCCAGTGGTCAGAATGAAGTGACACGGGCCAGGGAAGGGCCTGCGGCTACCTGGCAGCCCCCCACCAGCAGAAGTGGAGCCCAGGCAGAAGGGAGGACCCAGACAGCCTTCCTCCAAGGGGCCCAAGCACAGGCAGGGGAGGGAGCCCTTGAGTGACCGACGACACCCCTTCACATGGGACCCCCATGGTGACAGATGTGCTACCCCAGTGACCGAGAGGCTTCACTCACCTTCCATAGGGTGCTCCTCTACAGCCAGCCAGGTTCAGAGAAGGGGGAGGCAGAGAGAGAAGAAAAAGGAGGGCTGTTAGCACGCAGGCCTCACCACCAACAGCAGCTCCCAGGGCAGCCAGGGGCCCAGGTCCTGAAGCCCACCCAGGTCCCGACACAGGCCACCCAACCCAGAAGGTCTGGGGATGGGGCAGGAGCAGAGCCGCCCTCCGAGTCCATCACACACAGAGTCAGCCAGTCCAGGAGGGTCGGGAGCTCCCACATGCCTCACACCCGACCCTTGTGCTGCATTTCAGAAAACCGAGGCCCAGGCCAGGGCAGTGGCCACTCAAGGTCACATGGAGGGTGGGAGGCTGGGCAGGAGCAGCAGCGGGCTTCTTCCCGAGGCAGACTCCTCCCCACCCTCCACTGCTTCTCAGAGACAGATGGGGACACGCTCACACCAGTAACCGTCTCGCTGGGTTCGCCCGGGACACACTCACGCTCGGTGACACACTGACACACATAAGCACTTAGCAATCCAGTGACACATTCAGCTCTCACGCTACTCACACCTGAAGGCTTTTCACACAAGAATCCAACCACCCCACAGCCCCCCAGAGCCCAGGGGAGAAAAGGCGACAGTCCATGGTCAGGAACCAGCTCTGCCCCAAAGTGCCATGTGACCTCCATCCCGTCACTCAGTCACTCAGCCTCTCCAAGCCCCTCCCCCCTCCTGCAGAGGAGAGGCCAGGCTGCAGTTTCCGAGACCCCTCTGGCTCTGGCTCTGGCTCTGGCTCTGGCTCCACTGTTAGCACAAATGCCTTCCCAACAGCGGGAGGCAGACCCAGGCGGCATGGCCACCTCAGGGGTCGGAGGTCAAGTGGGCCACACTGCCCCCCCGCACCGACCTGGCCTGGCCTGAGGTGCATCAGATGGGTAAAGAGAAGGTGGGAGGGAGGATGGAAGTAGCTCCTCAAGCAGACCACGCCCAGCCTGCTTCGGAAGGGGACCCGGGCGCCCCGACTCCTGACACTGCTACCTGCCCACCAGCTCCTGGGAGCACCCAGAGAGAGCAAAAGGCAGAGGAGAGAAACAGCAGAACCTGCAAACACAACCCGCGGGGAAAGATGCACACGCACGAAGGCCCCAGGGCAGTCACGGAGACACACAGTGTAGGTGCACACACGTGCACACCGGTGCAGGCAGGCGCACACACACACAATCTCCTCCCACTTCCAAGCCCATTTTGTGCTATTTGCTCATGCCCTCTGAGGGGGGCAGCTGTATCACAAAAACAAACAGTGTTGTTTATCCTTCCTGATACCACGCCCACAACACACACACACACACACACACACACAAAGCTGAATGCAAATATCAATACCTGCACAGCAATCTAATACATAACAGGGCTGCATCCACCCACCACCACTCCACACTCCCTCCAGTTGACTGCGACACACACCCTGGGAGGAACGCCACTCCCTTTCTATCCCAGTGTCTCTCCCTGTCTCTCACCCATTTCACACACGGGCACACACAAGCCTCCACGTGCCACAAACACATTTCTATATGACAAAGAGCTTCTTTGCCTGACACGTACATCCTCGGATGCTCTGTATATAATGATTTTCTTAAATAAACAGCCACATCACATTTGTGGGGAGAGCTGGCTGGTGAAGGGGACCCTCAGGAAACCCCGGGGCCCCTTGAGGACTGCTGCATAGGGCTTCTCCGGTCTCAGCGGCTACGGCCCCGTCCAGTCAGCACAACCAGCTCACCAGCACCTGGGCAAACACGGAGGTGGGCAGGTTTCTAGATAATCCACCATGGCAGATCTTCCAAAAGGTATTTCCACCTGCCAGAAACGTGACATGGACACGCCATGCTCGGGAAGCTGAAACCAGGCAGCTTGGTTTCTCCTGGCCCCCGCGGTCAGCACTGAGAGACCTTCTCTCCTAGCTCGCTGTGCCAGGCTCTGTCCCCTGACCTCACTCTTCTTCCCGCTCTCCTTGGGGACAGCTCATTTTGGTGGCTGAGGGGCTCCCATGGGGCATTTGCAGCCCCAATCCCTTCGGAGTGACCGTCCCACATCCCCACCTGTTGCCTCCACAGCTCTGCGGCCTCTAAACTCTACCACCGAGGCCATGCTCATGACCCCAGCCCCAAACCAAGCATCTGTGCCGTGTTTTGTCCTGCCTCCAACCAACTCTCCTTGAACTCCCACGGTGAGCCTCACGCTGCCAGGCTTCAGAGAGATCAGGTAACCGCGAGCCAGGCGCCCACCCACCGACCCTCACGACCCTCACGTGGGACTTTCCATAACCGCCTCACCACACTCCTGATGAGCCTGCGGCTCATCCGTCTCCTCTCTACAAAAGAGGAGGCCACCCAGCGGCAGCTCTCCACGGCAGTCCCGGGGACAGCTGCCCCTCATGGCTGGCTGTCTGCAACAGCTTTTTCCTGGTCGGTCCCCCTTCCTGTCCCCACCGCGCTCTCTCAGCACAGGGACCAGACACACACACTCAGACTTGATGAGGCTCCGGGTCAAGCCTTTCTTCTGTGCTCTCAGCCCACGTACCCATCTGCCTTCGGACGGCTCCCTGAGTGTCTCACAGGCCTCGGAACCCTCCCCCTCTCCTCCTGCCTCCATGCCCGGATCCCCCGAGGCACCCAGGAAACAGCCCTGCTCTTTCCCCAGACTGATCACCAGAACTTGGGGGTTCCACCTTCTGAAACCCTGCAGCCCTGGCACAGCCCCCAGGCCAGCCCTTCATCTGCTCTTCTCCTGGGAACATTAATGAGCCTCTGAGATGATTCCCCTTCAACCAGTCTTTTCACCCTGTAGTTCATACCCTCCACACGGCCACAGTGGTCCCACCATGTCACAACCCTGCTAAAAACTCTTCACAGCCGGCTTCTCATTGGACTTCACAAGATAACGGTCTAGTCTTGGTAGGAAAGTCCCTTCAAAGCCTGAGCGTGCCCCCCGGGCTCCTTTCCTGCACCAACCCAGGCTCTGGCCACACTGAGCCTCTCCCCACTTTCCTCACAAGCACCGGCTTTCTTGCTTTCAATGAGGGTCACACACCTGCCTAATAGACATGTTTCCCCACGTCCTGTTTCCTGGGCTTGAAATGCTCTTCCCTCCCACAGCTGCCTGAGAAAGTCGACTCTTCCTTGAATCAACACGCATCTGTGTGTTCCGAACACAGGAGAGCAGCCAGTCACCCTCTTCTGTGCCAGCTCCAGACGTGTACATTCCATTATTGTTGCACTTATCGAGGCTATATTGCAATTGTGTTTCGTGTCTGCTTCCTGACTGGACTGTGAAAATACCCACAGGACAATGTTTCTTTCATCTCTATCTCCAGCTGCTTGCACAGTTCCTGGCTCAGAGAAAGGCATTTCTGTGTTTGTTGAGTGAATAATAAAATAAGACTTCTCATGTGCAGAGCCCTGAAGTGTGCCTGGCTCTTGGCAGGTACTGTTTCCTCTACCCAGCTCATGGAAGTGCATATCACTAGAAGTCCCTCTTAGAGATGAGGAAAACACCTCCCAAAGTAGAAGCAAGCCCGGTGTGGTGGTACATGTCTGTAATCCCAGCTACTCAGGAGGCTGAGACAGAAGGATAACAAGTTCAAGGGCAGCCTCAGCAACTTAGTGAGACCCTATCTCAAAATAAAAAGGGATGGGGAGGGGCTGGGGATGTGGCTCAAGTGGTAGCACGCTCACCTGCCATTCACAGGGAGCTGGGTTCAATCCTCAGCACCACATAAAAATAAAATAAAAATGTTGTGTCCACCAAAAACTAAAAAATATATATATACATATATATATATATATGTGTGTGTGTGTGTGTGTGCGTGTGTCTATGTGTGTGTGTATGTATATACATATAATATATATATATATATATTCTCTCTCTCTCTAAAAAAAAAAAAATGGGCTGGGGACAGGGCACAGTGGCAAATGCCTGTAATCCCAGCGGCTTGGAAGGGTGAGGCAGGAGGATCATGAGTTCAAAGCCAGCCCCAGTAATTTATCAAGGAAGTAACTTAGTGAGACCCTGTCTCTAAATAAAATATAAAAGGGGCTATGGATATGTCTCCATGGTTGAGCGCCCCTGGGTTCAGTCCCTAGTACCAAAAAAGTGGGGGTGCGGGGCTTGGGTATAGCTCAGTGGCACAGTATCCCTGGGGTTCAATTCCCAGTACTATTAAAAAAAAAAAAAGTAGAATAACTTGTCCAAGGTCACACTGCTGTCGAGGGGCAGAGTCAAACTTTGAACCCAAATTTGCCTGGCTCTAAAACTTCCAATGGGCTACATTCTGGAAGTCAAGATTGCTAGAAGCTTCTAGCTAACCTACAGTTCTGATTTTATCTCCCATAAAGCACAACCAACCTGGTCTCCAATACACCACTCAATGCAACCACTCCGGGTTCAGGCAATACTTCCGTCAGGAAAGCTGGTCCCTATCCTTTCCACCAGTCATCCTTTAAGGTCCAACCAAGTCCCACCTCCTCCATGAAGCCTTCCCTGACCACTAGGGTTAGGAACCATAGTAACTATCTGTGCTTACAACATTATTGCTTCCATTTTGCAGAGTAAGACACTGAAGAACAAGGTGGATCAGTAAAACGCATCCCTAGCAAGTAGTGAGGAGGGGACTAGAAACCAGGCAGTGCATGTTCTTCCCTGATTGCCACCTTCCCTTGGGAGCACCTCTCTCTCCTCTGAGTTCTCAGGGCAGCCACTGTCTACCACTCTCTAGAGAAATCCATCCCACTGAGCCTGGAGCCCCTTCTACCCACAGAGAGCATCAGGGCCAAAGCACAACAGTCAGGCAGGATTTCAGGCAGGGGCAAGCCTCAGGGAAGGAGCCATTGTGTGTCAGTCCTGTGTAACACCTGAGGAGAATCGTGACTTCCCTGAGTCCCTAGGGAAAGCTAAAGCACACGCAAGCACTGTGCTTGGGAAGGCAGAGAGGTATGGGTCAGATTTTGAAAAGATTCCCATGAAACGTGTTGGAGAGTTGGTGTTTCAGTGGGATAATCCCCTGCTCTGCAGGGGTGGTTCCTCCCAGAAGGCACAGAAGACTGACATTCTCCTGATCCATACCCACCTGTTGCCCTGTCTCTGCAGGGTACAGCTGCCTGCAACCGCAGGGACACCCTCTGCCCACCTGGTATAAGGGAGAAGTTGGTGCCCAGGATTTGGGATTTTTTTTTTTTTTTTTAGTTGTCAACGGACCTTTATTATTTATTTATTTATTGAACTGAACCCAGTGCCTCACACGTGCTAGGCAAGTGCTCTGCCACTGAGCCACCACCCAAGCCCAGGATTTAGGATTATTACTGGCTTCTGACAAGATACTGCCACTAAGTAGCTCCAATAACCAGACTCAGATAATCAAGGGACACAGCACTCCTTTTTGGAGGCAGCGTGGAGACAGGTGAGGAGCCACTGTCCCTGGAGTCTGCTCAGGGCTCAGATCCCAGCTCCGCATCTCTGAGCCTCCCTTTGGCCTGCTGTAAAATGGAGATTCACCCTCACGCAGGGATCATGAGGATGAACTGAGGTAAAACAGCTGAGGGCCCAGCAAGGGCTCCTGAGCTGCAGGCCCCTCCCTCCTCCCTCAGGTCTCCTTCCAGTTCTAACTTGCTCCTTTGCTGGTTCCACTGCCCCATCCCGCTGTATGTCCTCTTAGGCTTCTCCTTGGCCACCTCATCCGATCCCAGAGCCTCAAATACTCTCCCCCCACATGGGACTCCTAGGGCTCCATTTGCAGCCCTCACTTTACCTCAAAGAGCTGGTCTCACCTTTCCAACCACCTGGACATCTCTGTCTAGGAACGCCCAGGGGCACCCAAACCAAGACTTTCATGATTAGTGTCCCAAACCTGTTCCCTGTCCCGGCTGCCCTCTTCCCTCTCACCCCACCCCACAACCAAAAGGCAGAGTCCCTGCCACAGCTTCAGCCTCAGGAATGGCACTCCAGCACTGCAGCTGCCAGGACAGACACCACAGCTGTCACGGCTCCTTGGCCACTCTCCATGACAATGAAGGTTCAGGGCCCCAAAACCTCTTGCCTCAACTACCTTCCAGCTGATCTCTCCCCCACCTAACTTCCCTCTCTAATCCTGCCGCACTCTACCCCCAGCTTCCATGCCGCTCTTATCTTCATATACTTGATCATATACTAGATCAAAACCCTTTTGTGGCTCACTTACCGCCACATGGTGCCCAGTCAGTACCCGCTAAGAGATAGCTGAATGACTTTAGCCAAATCTTCCAGCCCTGGGCCTCCTCCTGCTTCTCCTGCTGTAGATTCCACTCTGTCTCCTTCACTCCTTGGCGTCCCTCTGCAGACTCAAGGTACATTTGCCCCCCCACACACTTCCACACCTCTGTCCTTGCCAATTCCTTGGCTTGGAGTGACTTCCTCCAAGACATGCTTGCTAATCAGTGTCCAAGACCAACCCTAGACAGCATGCTGTCCACAAACCATTACCGATCCAACTTGTTAACTTATAACTTCATTCACTACCCTGCACTCTCTATCTAAATCTTGCTTAACATAAAACAACTTCTGAAAATACGCAACCTTTTTTTTTTTTTTTGGTGGTGGTGGTGCTGGGGATTGAACATAGGGCCTTGTGCACCCCCAGCCCTGCAACCTAACTCTTGCCCCCAACTAATAATTTGATGGTGTCCCCCCAACTTTTGATGTGTCCACAAGTATTTATTATTTATTGTAAATATCCTTATGCCATAATAAAAAAATAGTATTTTGCTTATAATAATTACCACTGACCACTAATTATGTACCACTCAATTATCACAACAAACCTATGAGATACACATGTTTACCCCCATTTTACAGATCAAGAAAAATGAGTCTAAAGTTTAGATACTTGTCTGATATCACAGGATTAGTGGGTAGAGAAGACAGATCTAAACCCAGATCTGAGCCCCAGAAGCCTGTGGTTTAACCAATAAGCTACACTGCCTCGCTGCCTCTCAGGGAACACACTACAGTATTGTGTGTTGTTTTTTGTTCTTTGTTTTTTGGGTTTTTTTTTTTTTTTTTTTTTTTTTTTGCATTTTGTTTATTTGTTGCCATTGCAGGTTGAATATCCTTGATCTGAAATGCCTAGGAAGAATTTCCAATTTGGGATTTTTTTTTTTTCCAGATTTGGAATATTTGCATATCATGAGATATCTTGGATGGACCCAACTCCAAACACGAAATTCGTTTGCTTCCCACTCAGCCCGTGCACATGGCCTGAAGGTTCTTTCACACAACATTGTTCCTGTGACCCACCACAGTCTAATTTTTCACTTGTGGCATCTGTCAGTGCTCAAATACTACCAGCTTTTGGAGTACTTCAGATTTCAGATTTTTCAGATTAAATATATTCAACCTGTATTTATGGAGCATTTTCTATCTTCCAGATACTGTTCTATGCACTTTACCTGAATTAGCAAACTTCATTTTCATAGCAACTCTCTATGGTAGGTACTATGGTTATTCCTCTTACAGATAAGGAAGCTCACGCCTAAGTTCCCTGCCCAGGGGCTCTGGATGCGAATCTCACTCTTGACCATTCACAGGACTGCCTTCTTATCTGCTTCCTCAGGGAAACAGTGACTGCCTGGAGCAGAGAGTCCATCTTCCTCCTCTCTGATTCCCCTGCAGCCTCCAACACACAGCCTCTCACAGAGAAGCCCTTCATCACCACCCATTGAATTAGATCACTAACAAACGCCCAGGACACTTGTCTACCTTCCTGCAGACGCACGTTACCACCAGTTTCCTACTTCCCTTTCTTGAGCCAGGGATATACCTGACAGTCAGCCCTAACATGGGTGCCCCAACTCCACCGGGTCTCCCACACACACACCTCTGCACCCCTTCTTCCACACATATAGATGACACGAGGAAGCACAGACGTGCAAACTCCCTGCAAAATACCAGCCGACTCTACCCGCCTTTGGCAGATAACCTACAGCAGGGACACAGACTCCCAGCCACTCACACTTAAGAGTCTTCAGTTACATGTAGTCAGACCTCCCGCCCCCTGAGAAAAAAAGCAAATTCCTGGCCAGGAGATTTTCAATCAGTGGGTAAGCTTAGACCCGGGGAAGGCACGCAAAGCTTCCACAAGAATCCACAAATCCATATGTCCACCGAACATCTGAAGGCAGTTTGGTACATCTTGCATATAAAGCTAAAACTATTTTTCTAATGTATATTTTATTAACTGCAATGGCAAATAAAACATCAAAGTCATCTAAAAGCTTTTCTGAATTCATAGGAGCTTTGAGTCATTTGTTTTCCCAATAAACAGAAATAAAAATGATAACTGCTATTTGGAAGGAATAGTGTGAATTACTGACTTTTAGAAATGTCCTCAATTTCAGAAAAAGTTGGAAACCACTCAAAGCAGATAAAAACGAAGTGACAGCAACTTCCAGGGAAGCTTGAGACTTAGAACTGCTCAGAGATCAGGAACCGGACCTGATCCCCTCAAAGTTTTCCTCTCCCACCCCAATCACCATGGTGGGATCCCATACCATCTTTCTTGGCTGAATAAGAATGTACTAGAAGAAGTGTAATGAGCACGGGATGTTATGAAATCTGCCTAGGAAACAAGGAACAAATACAAGGAGAAAAAAAATGAGGTTTAGGGTTGGGGGAAGAAGGAGGGGAGTTTGTAGGGTTGTGCTGTGCCTGTCACCTCCAGACACAACCGTGTCTACAACCCTCATAGCCACCCACACATACACGTGAAAACAAACACACATATATGATACACATGTATCTGCATGTACATATGGCCTTACCTCAAGCCTTTGTTCTCTCAAATACTTATTAATAGCTCTTCATTCATTCCACAAATCTTTATCAAACTCCCACTAAGTGCCTGGTGCTATATTAGGTGCAGTGAATACAGAATGAATAAAGACATATCCTGCCCTTTATCCCTACACACCCCTCTCTCAACAGACCACACACAGACATACCCATACCACATACACACAGCAACTCTGCCCCTGCTAGCTGTCAGACACCCACCCAATACCTCCCTTTCCTATTTCTTACATCATACACACACACACACACACACACACACACAGTGGGTCAGGCACACAGCCAGCTCTCTCAGCTGCAACACAGCTAACACAAACATTAGTCTGATGCACACCCATTTGATACTCAAGAACCATTCCTTTCACTCAAACACATCTTCTGCACACATACACACCTGCATTCAGTGGCACACACCTTTTTTGTTGCACTGGAAGCCTCTGAAGCCAACGAAAGGCTTTCAAAGAATGGATTGACCATTCTGGGTACAGTTTTCATATACCCAAGCCCAGTTCAGACACAGTGAAATCATGGACCTGTTACTGTAACTTCCCCACAGCTCAAATGGTTCATCTTAGCCAGGCACAGAGGTGCACACCTACTATCCCAGCAAATCAGGAGGCTGAGGCCAGAGGATCACAAGTCCTAGAGTAGCCTCAGCAACTTAGCAAGGCCCTGTCTCAAAATAAAGAATGAAAAGGGCTGGTCATGTAGTTAAGTGGTAGAGCACCCCAGGTTCAATCCCCAGTACCACCAAAAAAAAAAAAAAAAAAAGAGAGAGAAGATTCCTCCTATTGCTTAGGAGGCCTTGGTGGAGAGGGATCATAGGAATTAAAAAATGAATTTAAGGACCTGGACAGAATTCTCATAGATTTCTATGACAGAATTTCATAGACATAGACATAGATTTCATAGACAGAATTCTCATAGATGCTGAGGTCTTGCATTTCAACCCAGGTACATGGGTACCTGCACATGAGCACACATCCTTACAGCTGTGTACCACTCACCCTACTAGGCCTTCGCTTCCTATCAATAAGCACTACAGTTCAAACAGATCCATTCACACATATAATATACATTGCCAGACTCTTAGGCCTCTGCACACAAGACACACAATTTCACAGTTTAGGGAGCACCTGAGCTCCTTGGAGAAAAGGTGAGAAGGTGTCAGATTAACTTATACACACAGTTCCTGAAGATTTATCTCACAACCTTGTACAAATAGCCCCACAAAAACAATCCAACCCTTCCTTACCTATTTGTCTACCACAACTTATAAATACATAAACTACTGTCCAAAGTCAAGACTTCTCATACCCAGGGCCTCGCCTGCATGTGCTGCTCTTCCATAGGCTGTCCACATGCACATAGCCACAGGGACACCCATTTTCTGAGCCACACACTCCCCAAAAGACTCTACCTTTTGGAAGGCAGAAACACACACACACACACACACACACACACACACAACGTTAGAGTGGCCCACACCTTCTAGAGGCACTGGGGGAGAAGAAAGCATGTCTGGCTCACACACCTGCTGGGAAAGGCACCCCCAAACAGATGGGGAAATCTCTCCCCCACCACCCAGCCAGACCAAAGTAAAAGAGGCTCCTGAAAGTTCCCTTCTTCCCTCATCCCCACTAAAATCACAGCTCAGACCCAGGCCAGGCTCAACCCAAGACCCTTGTCCTCCACTGCCTGCCAGGCATCCCTCTTGCAGCTGGGGTGCTGGCAGAACCCCCTCCCGAACGCCTCCCTTCCAAGTCCCCATTCCACATTCTATCAAGAATCATTCTATCAAATATCATTCTATGCTCAAAGTCAGCAACCCCTCAACAGTCGTAATCTCCCACTGGAACCCCATGCTCCAAGGGCTCCAATGTCTGACACAGAAGCCTCGCCTCCTGCTCTCTCACCTGGGACACACAACCTGCCACCTTGGCCCCTCACGCAAACCGTCAACTCCTAGTCAAGAGCCTCACCGTTATCTCACCTCACGCTTTTCCCTTCACTGTCCAAGGGGCTCAGGTGATTCTGGGATGGAAAAGAAATTCGGTTCCTGCCTTCCTGGCGGGTGCGGGCACAGCATGGCAATCCCCGGGATCCCTCACCCGCCTTGTTGTCTGGTCTGCGGACTCGGGACCTTCACAGACTGTGGCTGTCCCTAACCCCAAGCTTCCCGCAAGTCCCGCCCACACGGGCCCACTCACGCAGGCCCCGCCCACTGGCTCTCAGGGACGGCCCATGCAGGCCCTGCCCACTCTCCCTCAGGACCCACCCAACTGGTCCTGCACCAAGGCCTCACCGTCCCACACAAGGTCCTACTAGGTCCCCAATGGCCCCACCCAACAGGCCAGCCCACACACCTCCCAGCCTCAAAGCCCCTCCACACTCCCCAGCCTGCACACATAGGCCCCATTCACAACCCTCCCACACCCACGAAGGACTTGCCCACCATGCAGGCCAAACTCTTTGTCCCAGGTCCCCGCACACAAGGCCCCACCTCTCATAGGCTTCGCCCAGCACACCACCCGCCACCAGCCCTTACAGCCCCTCACAGCCGCTCACAGAACCTGCCCACACGACCTCCACCGGCTCCTACGGCACTGGAGGACTCACACGGGTCACGCCCACACTGGCCACGCCCATAGGCTCGGGTCTCTCCCCGCCCACTGATTAACCGCACACGCCCTCGCGCGGACAGGCAGGCTCTCACGACCCTCGGGTGCTAGTACACTCTCACACGCCCTCCGCACGAGCCCAGGCAACAAGCCCAGATCCTCGGACCCCGCCCTCCCAACCACCTCATCCCGGCACCTCCAGCCTTCCACTCCCTCGCCCACGCGCCCTGCGGCGACTCCCCCGGGCTCACCTTCGCTGCAGAACTTGCCACCGAAGCCCGTATGGCTGCAGTCGCAGCCCACCTCGCCGGGGGCCAGTACAGTGCAGAGGCCGCCGTTGGCGCAGGGGTTGCGCGCGGGCGCGCACAGCGGATCGGCAGCCGCGCCGCGCAGGCCTTGGCTGCCCAGCAGCGCCGGGGGCCGCTCACCCAGCTTCAGGTTGGCCAGGAGGCCGCGGAAGGGTGGCTCGTACTTGACGGTGCTGAGCGTGAGTGCCGAGAGGCGCACGTCGGGAGGGATTCCACCCACGAACAGGTCGCTGGCCACCTGCATCTCGCGCCGCTTGGAGCGCACCTCTGCCGCGCGGGCCTCGCCATCCACCGCTAGCGCCGTGCGGCGCGCGTCGCGGGTCAACAACACCATGTGCCAGCGGTCGTCCGCCACCGGCGTGTCCAGCTGCAGCGTGGCGGGCTCGGCGCACGAAAGCGTGAAGCGCAGCCGCAGGCGCCCGTCCACCAGCAGCAGCTCCAAAAAGTCGCAGTCGCCGCCGTCGTCCAGGTAGAGCAACAGCGCGCGCGTGGCGTTGGTGCGCAGGCTGAAACTGAGCTCGCCGCTGCTCGCTGCGCCTGCCCAGCGCGCGTAGCGAGCCCACTGCCCGGGGCCGCCGCCGAACTCCAGGCTGCCGGCGCCCGCCGCCAGCGCCAGCAGCAGCAGCAGCAGCGGTGGCGGCGGTGGCGGTCGCCACCGGCTCCCGGGCGCCATGCCTCCGGCGGCCCCGGCGCCGCCCGGCCCCCGGCCCCGCTCAGGCTTCAGAGCCGCGGGCGCATGGGGCGGGGAGGGGGCCGGGAGCCCCCGGCACCGAGCGGGGCTCCCTCGCCGGCTCACAGTGCCATGGGCCTGGCGGTGGGGCGATGTGCGTAGAGGCCCAGGTGCCGACTTCCCCCCGGCGGCGGCGACAGCGGCGGCGGGGGCCCCTCCCCTGCTGCGGACTTGAACGGAAGTTGGGGGAGGGACGCCTGCAGGGAAACAGAGAAGAAAGCTTTAAAGGGGGGTTTCGGGGGGATCAGGGCCCGGCCCGTCGGTGTCTGGCTCCCGCCTCAAACCAACAGATGCCCACCTGTTTTTCTTTAGGACTTGAGCTGGCCCTGACCTGGAGAGTGTCTTGAAGCAAGAAACATAATCGCGGATGGAAGTACTGGGAACCCAACACTTGGGGAGATACAGCACTCGGAAGGGACATTATTGGCTTGAGATGTGGACGGGTGGGAAAGTGACACCTTGGAATTCAGTAGGAGTCCAATCCTGCTGGCCTCACACTGACCCCTCAAAAGACCCAGGCGTCAGGACCAAGGCCAGCTCCTGGGAGTGAGACCTAGGATCTCTCCAACAGGTGACCCCACCCCCTTCTTTTTTAAATCACCCAACCTCTGTGCGGTGGCTCCCACCTCTAGCCAGGGATCACTCGCTCTCTCTCATCAGCTCTTGATGCTGGATAATGAAGTTGCTAAATAATTCATTGAGATTAATTAA
Organism: Marmota flaviventris; assembly: GCF_047511675.1. Taxonomy (NCBI): domain Eukaryota; kingdom Metazoa; phylum Chordata; class Mammalia; order Rodentia; family Sciuridae; genus Marmota; species Marmota flaviventris. The sequence continues at coordinate 7,861,385 of NC_092506.1, read as the reverse complement.
ATGCCAATTCGTCAATGGTGTCACAGGGTAACCAGCCTGGGAAGGGGGCAAAGGATAGAAGCCAGGCGTCGCTCAGATACCCACACCCCAAAGCCTTTTCATCCCTGCAAGGACACAGGCATCCAATTCTGAGTCTCCAGTTCCCCCCAAATCACACTCACCCCTCCCGGGGCCCCAACCTCACTGCTCACCAGCTCAGGTCCTTCTGAGGCTAAGTATGTGTCACCCTCAACCTCCAGCTTCCAATCCTCAGCCCCAGGACTGGCCCCACTATTTGGGATCTCTTCACCCCTCAGTTCTTCCCGGTCCCCCACCCAGGGCTGGGGGAGCTACCAGGAGGCAGGCAGGCTCATTTGCATAAAATTGCCTTTCTGAAATGATTACCCTTGTAACTGGCTGTCAGAGAGCAATTTATACCCCACAACGGGGAGGGGAATTTGCATCTCGTTAAACTCTGAGTCGTAATTATTTATATCCAACAACCCTCCTGAATATTGCATTGATTTTATTTTGGGGAGGGAGGGAGGGAAGGAGGTGGGGAGAAGCCTAGAAGAGAAACAGGGAGGGGCCAGAGTTTAGGAGGAGACAGGGAAAGGTGGGGTGGAGGGAGAAAGAGGAAGGAGAAGAGCTCAGGAAAAGTGGCAGAGATGGAAGAATAATGGAAGAGAAGGGAGGCCTGACGAGGAGAAAAGAAAGAGAAGATTGAGAAAATTAAACTCCAAATTCAAACAGCATTCATCAAGGACCCAGATCCTGGGCATTTTTATAAATGTCATCTTACTTAATCACTCTGAGAAGTCCCATTATTCCCATTAACCCTTGGGGAAGCCCTTGTAGAGAAGTCTGGGTAATTGCCCAAGGTCATGCAGCTGGTCAGCAGGGAACTCGGCCTCAGATCCAAGACTGTCAACTCCAGCATGCCCATGAAGGAGACAAAGGGCAGGACAGCCACAGGTGCAACCCAGGTGGGAACAAAAAGAAGGCTGGATTGGAGAGGGGGTGGGTGCAGGGGCAGGGCCAGGAGCCACAGCTGGGAGAGGAAGCTCAGGCCCCCCTAAAAGACCATAGTGAAGGAGGAGCTGAGTCCCAGGAGGGTAGGGCTGGCTAGAGTGACCTGCAAGCAGAAGGAAGATGGGCAGAGAAGGCTCGAAAGCCATCAGTGGTGTCTGGAGAGACATCTCTAAGAGACCTACAAGACCCTTCCATTGGCCTCCTGACGGCTGTCCTCCCAACCTTACAGGCTCCCATGGGGGACCCACATGTCCTGCCCCAGCTTCCCTCCAAGGACTGCCCCTTCCCAGGCAGGGAAGGCGATACAGGCCTGTAGCCCCCACTCCCCACAAACACTGTGGGGTTATATATAGCTTGCCGCTGCCTCTCCTCATTGGGTAATGGAGATAATTAACATGTGCGGGCTAATTAGCCAATCAAATTAAATGCAGCACCTGCTCCCAGCCTGATTGACGCCCTCACCCCCCCACACACATATGCACCCCCACCTCAGCCCAGGGCAGGGGAGGGGGTCCTTGAGGCTCAGAGGACAGGAAATACTCCCCCTTTTCTCCAGAAGGGGCAGAGGCCTAGCCCCAGTGACCAGAACACTGGCCATCCCCCTACCTCCTCGTTTGGGGTCTCAGTCAGTCTTGCCTGGCCTAGCCTCTGTCTGCCTCCCTCCTGGCCCCCACCCCCACCTCCGGACACTATTTTGGGGAGGGAATTAATTAGCTATTGATTTCCACTAGCAGAGGGAATGGGATTGTGTGCTGCTGTCCACCCCCCAGCCCCCCCCAGCCCAGGGAGGAGGTGATCCCTTCAAAGCCCTGCCCTTCCCCCCACCACAGGCCCCTGTCACACTCACAGTCCCTATCCTCCAGGGAGATGGCAGTGGGGTCCTTGTGAAAAGGCCTAGGGTCAGGGTCTCCCTCCATTCTGGAAAACTGGAGGACAGATAGAGGGAGCCTCCCAAGGCTGGGCAGCAGACACCTGGGCTCTGAGCTGAGGTCTGGTCACCTAGTTGGGGGTGGGTGCAAAGTGGCTGAGAGTCCAGGAGGGGGCGAGTCCATGGCTGGGTGTGGTGGGAGAGTGGGGGTTGCCGCTGGCAGGCACGTGTTTGTGGGTAGCTGTGGGGGCAGAGGCTGGGCTTATGTGGTACATCCCGGGAGGGACAAGGGCAGGGGCTGGGCTGCGGCCCCTCGGGCTCATTACTCATTCTCCCCACAGCCCACAGCTCTGCAGCACAGGCAGGCCTGGCTCTGTGCCGGGGGCACAGGGGCTGCAGGGCCAACCAGGAGGAAGCCCAGCTCTCCCCAAGTCCTCTCTCCAGGGACCCAAAGGCCCTTGAGGAAGCTTCAGGGGCAGCTTCAGGTTTTCGAAGCAGAGAAAACCCCAAGGGGAGCATGAGCTAAGTGGACACCTGGGTCCTTCCCACCCCACCCCACCCTGCAGTGCACAGGACACCTGCTGCTCTCTGCTACTCCCCCAGCCTCCCCCACACAGGACCAGGTTTCTGCCGACCCCACCTCCAGCTCACGGGGTCCTGGAGGAACTAGGAGGCACCTGCTCAGCCCCTGCTCCTGGGCTCCCCAGCCTCAGCAGTAGCCTTACTTCCAGGGACCTGCTCCCCATGGGCCAGGGCCATTGCCTTGCACAACTACATCAGGTAAACTGTGTCCCCAGGAGTTGTGCAAGGCAAGGCCTCTCTCGCAGGCTTTGAAATGGAGGCTGTCAACACCCATCAAACACTGGTCCCCAAGACCCACACTTCTCGAGTGCCCACTACCAGTGCAAGGACACTGGCAGGGTGGGCCCCTGCTCATAGATGACAGTATGGTTTTTGCTGCCAGCCCCCACTCTCCCTGGTCACTGTTCCTCAGGGGACTGACCTCTCCCATGGAATCCCAAGATTCTGCACCCAGTCAGCACCCAGCACCCCCTACTTTCAGATACCCTCAGCAGCCATGGGCAAAAGGTGATGGCCCAGGAGGGGCTGGGAGGGCGACCTTGGGCCTCTGAATACCTCCCCTCATGGCCCTCTCCCGCCATCTCATGGCCTTGTCCTCAGTGCCACTGTGGCATTGGGCTGCAACTTTGGGGCTCCCCAGGCTGGACACTCACTGCCACCATCTTATTTTCCCCAGGGTTTTAAGAAGCAGTTTTGTCACCTTGTCCCACTGAGCTCAGAAGGATGAAATTCACTGGCCCAATAGATCAAGGGTCTGCTGGCTCCTGAGTCCATGGCTGTTCTGCTCTGCACCGCCCATAGCTGTAGAGCACTGAGACTCAAAGACCACCCACTCCTGGTCTGGCCTCCACAGGGGACACTGCCCTCAGAGGCACCCCAGACTCCAAGCCCAACCCCAGGACTGAAGACAGAGGCCTCGAGCCACTGGGGTTCACTCCTCTCGTTTTTTTCCTGAGGCAGAAACTGAATCCCAGAGAGGAACAGAAACTGACCAGGGATCACACAGAAAAGCAAGACCCAAGGTCATTAGCCTTGCCTTCTGGAAACTCCCCCTGTATCAGCTGATCAGACCTCGGCCCTCCTGCCTGACCAGTGCAAAATGGCAAATGAATGAGACTTCCGGAGTGAGCTGGTCCAAGCCCACTCGGGCAGAACCCTAGTGTGGGCCCTTTCCAAGCATCCATTCAGCCCCCTTCAGGCCTGGTCCACAGCACACACGCACACAAGCACGCACACCTCCCACCATGGGAATGCTAGCCCCCCTCTGGCTCTCCTCTCCTCACGCCAACATCCTCTCATGCCAGTTGGGATTGAGACAGCAGGGGCCTCCCCCAGGCGCCAGGGGGGAAGAGCTGGGTTTACACACATTCTGGTGGCCCCAGAAGGCAGCCCGTGGACAGGTGGGAGAAGTGCGTGTTATGGGGGGAGTAGATTTTGGCTCAAGCTAAAGAGAAACTTGCTGGTGATCCAAAGTTGTGTGCAACGGTGGAGTAGGCTGCCTCCGGAGGGCGAGCTCCTCCTGCGGAGGTGTGGGAGATGACTACTGCCAGCACGCTCAGGAGGGGGCTCTTGAATCACAGGGTGGGGGCATCAGACTGCTTCAACCCTAAGGACCCTCAGGTTAGCATGTTTCTTAGAAGGTGCCCTCTCCCTCCTGAAACAGCAGGCAAGACGGACACAGAGTTCCTATTCCCCTTCCTGCTCCTTCCTTCCAGTTCTGATAGTCTAGGAGAGACAAGGGAAGACCTGGGCATGCCCACACCCAGCCACAGCCTCGGCATGGAGAAGAACAAGCTAGTACGCTAGTCAGAGGCATGGGCTGTGGAGCCTGGTTGCCAATGCCAACTCTCTCTTTCTCTAGCTGTGTGATCTTTAGCGAGTTACTTAGCTTTTCTGTGCTTCCGTTTCTTTACATGTAAAACAGGGGTGGTAATAGTGTTGGCAGAATTAGAATTAATATGTGTAAAGCACTTAGAACAGCACCTCACAGAGACTGAAGCGTGAGGGTGTGTTATGTTAATGATTACTTCTAAAACTCTTCATCTCAGCCTTTTACAATTTACAAAACTACACATCTAATGTTTCCTTTGATTCTCACCAGAACCTGATGGGGGTGTAAGCTAGGCAGGTATTATCACTGCCCCCTTTTCCACAGCTCATAAGCGGCAGGGTTGGGACTCAGGTTTGGTTCTATCCAACCTCTGGGCCCCTAGGCTCTTTTCTACTCTGCCGGGAACCTCAACCTGCCTGGGAAGGAAGAAGAAGGGATGAAGAGGTGGGTAGACAAGAGGGAGACGGACACCAGTAGGGGCCGAGAGTGAGCAGATGTTTTTGCAAGGTCCACTGAGCAGGTCTCTGTGTGCTTGGGGGGAGTAGAAAGGGTCTGGGGATAAGGGTGGCAGTTCAAAGTGTACAGAGGAGGCTCTGCCAAGAGAGCGGGGCTGGAGAAAGGGTGGGCAGGGGATGGAGGTGCAGAGGAATGACTTGGCAGAGTGGGCGATAGAGCCTCGGGGCTTAGCAGATTCCGTATCAGATGAAATAAAGTTCACAGAACCAGGCACAGAGTAGGTGCACATTACATAGTCGTTACTAATACCATCATATCATCTCATCTAGTCCTGGTAACATTCCTGCAGTGTAGGTACGAGAGCACCCATTTAACAGATGAGGAAGCTGAGGCTCACCCAGGGGCAGAGTGGAGTCCATGCAGCCTCACCCTTGCTGCCTCCCCCATGTTCAATGGTGGTGGCAATGGAAGAACAGCTTTGAAAATGACAGTAAGATGCCATGTACACTGGATTCTTTGTTGAATGAGTCTCAAGAGCCAACAGGCCCATCAGCACGGAAGGGGCAAGATGGGAGAGCCTCATGGACAGATGGAGCTGCAGGGTGGGTGGTGTGTGAGGATACACATGGGGGCATCCTCATGGGGGCCGGGTGGGAGCTTCCAGTGAATGGACCAGGGCATCTCTGGTGCCAGGCAGGGGCAGGGCCCTGTGTGTAAGGACTGATGTTGGAGGTGACGCACCCGGGTTCTAAGGGAGGCCAGGTGGGGCTGAATGCCAGGCTAGACCAGGAGGGCCTGGGGTTTGGGGGCTTTCTGAGGGTACAAAGATAAGACAGGGGGTGACAGAATGAACTTGGGAGGTGAGCCAAGGCTAAAGGGTGTGTGAGGCAGCACAGCGGGCCACATGCAGTCCCAGTTCCTCAAGAGGCTAGGAGGATCACGTGAGCCCAGGAGTTCAAGAACAACCTGAGCAACACAGTGAGACCCCATCTCAAAATAATACTAACCCAGCGTGTGTGTATCTGGTGCAGGCGCGCACACATACACGCGCACACAAAGGCTTGAGGCAAAGTGCTTAGGACCCGACGAGCGCGTGGTGCATGATGATGGGGGTCTGGGCACACCTGGGAGGGAGGGTGTGTTCCAGGGAGGAAGGCATGTGTGGCAGGAGTACACGGGGACCTGAGATGCCTGTGGCCACAGGGAGGTGAATTGTTGGATGGAGGCCTGCGCGTGTCTGAGGGCAAGGGCTGGCAGTGCTGTCTTGTGGGAACCAGGGGCACGGACGTGTCGTGTCATGTACATGAAAGCAGGACTCCTGGGGGAGGTCTCAGAGGCAGGCGGCAAGGTGGCAGTCTCTCTGGGCGGGGAGTGTGGGTGGTGTGCTGCCGGGAGGTGTACTGTGTACGCAGGTGTGTGTGCCTGTGGAGGCGTGTGTCTGGGTGGGTGCCACCGAGCATGTGTATCGGTGTCAGGGCGTCTGTGTCACTGGCAAGGGCGGGCAGGAGAGAGCGGCTGGACCTCTGTAGAGACTGAGCCTGGAAGGGATGAGAGACCCCAACAGTCTCTCCGGAGCCTAGCCCCCTCCTCTCGGAAGCCTGCTGTCTCTGTGGTTTCAGCAGGCAGAGAAGCCAGGACAGGCCCAGGCTCCTGGAGAGAAGTCCCCAGCAGCCACTACCCGCCAGTCAGTCCCGCCCACCCGTGCAGCTGAGGACAGGATAGGTCTGAGAACACCTCCCCTAACAGGAATAAAGGCTTCCCAGCCAGCCTTCTCCCCTGCCCCCAGAAAGATCCTGCCTGGCCTTGGATGCCAGCATCCCTGAGCCATCCCTGGAACCAAGAAACTGAGCAGTTAAAGCACCCTCAAAATAAAAGGCCCCACAGTTAAGGGACCAGTTGACCTCCCTCCTCTCCTTCTTCCTTCCTGCTCCCTTCCCTCTTTCTCCTTCTCTTTCAGAAGACAGAGAATGTAAAACCTTAAAGTCTACCCTCCCCCAGGAAGGAACGCCCAGACACTGGGAAGGTGGACCAGAAGGAAGGACAGAATGAAGAGAAAGTCCTCACCCACCCCACCCACCCCAACACAAATAAAAGCCAATGTGTACAGAACCCCCAAAGCAGTCAGGAAGGCTAAAACCCCAGGCCCACCCCCTAAGATTTATTTCATCACTCCAGGTCTGGAATGCCTCCACCTCCACCTCCAGGCACCTAGAAACTGCCCCTCCCAGCCCTTGCTGGTTCACCGAGGCACCAAGTGCCGTCTCCCAGGACTCAAGGGGGTGAGAGTAGAGGAGAAGCCCACCCAAAGCCAATTTTGCCTCCAACAGCCCATCAAGGCTCAAGAGCCCACACTCCAGCCCAAAGAACCCAGGGCAGACTGCTCCTTCAGCTAGGGGAGAGTCTGGGACATGAAAAAATGATCCCCTCCTCTTCAGGGGTGGGGGAGCAAGCCCAGGGCCCTGCAGCTTCCTCTCCCCCTGCAGCACTCTCTGACCAGAACCCTGCTGCCTCCCCCAGCGCATTCCCACCCCAGCAGAGCCCCCTCCTACCCGTTGCCCAGTCTTCCTGCTCATCACCCCCAGCCTTTCCCCGGCAAGCTTCTGCTCCTCTCCCTCAGACCCCCACCTTGCCGGGTCTCCCCCAGCGCAGACCCCTCCCTGTCTGAGCACCGAGGCACCTTCCCCTCTGCTTCCCCCATAACCTCCTCTCCCCTTGGCTCCCCTCCCCCAGTAAAGCGAGTCCTCAGTGGTTCCCCCAGACCAAGCCTCTGGCCCCTGCTCCTTTCCTCTCCACTTCTCTCTCCTCTCCAGCCCCCTCTCCTTCTCCTCCCACGAAGCCCAGTTCCTCGCTGGTTTCTCCCCTGCAGACCCTTCACAGCACAACAGCTCACAGCCCCTCTGGCCCAGCACTGCTTCCAGCTCCTGGGGCTCGCAAAAACTGGGGACCCCTCTTCAGAGCCCCTCTTCACAGCCCTCTGGATGCCCCTCCTTCCCTCCCCATCCCTTCCCCCAACGACCCTCCCTCTAACCCCCCTCCATTCGCCCCAGCTCAGGGCCAATGCCCCCTTCCACAGGGAGCTTCCGATCACCAAGCCCCCCCAGCAGCTTCGCCTCCTAGCTGTCACCCAGCCAGACCTCTCAGCTCGGCGCCCCCGCCCCCCAATCCATCCTTCCTGCCTCCCCCGCCCCCTCCGATCGTTCCCCTCCCCCGATTAGCTCCCGCCCCCCACCCGTCTCCGCCGCAGCCCCCCCTCCCGTACCTAGTTCTGGGGGCGCCAGGAGCAGGAGAGTAGGGATCAGAGCCCCGGGGACGCCCCGTCTCCGGCGGGTGGCAGAGCTGGGACCAGCGGATTTGGCCGCCTCGCGCCTCTCTCGTTCCCAGCCGCGTCCCCGCCCGCCCCGCCGCGGTGCCGCTCTGAGGAGGATGCTCCGCGAGTCAGGGCGGCTGCTCCCGCCGCCGCATCCCTGCAACACCGACTGACGGCAGCATCAGCACCAGGGCCCGCCCCCCAGGCGCGCGCATTGGACCACGCTGCGCCAACGGACGAGGGGCGCAGCCAATGCGAAGGCTCAGAAGCCGCCAGTCCCGCGGCTCCACAGGCCCACCTCCCTCCCCCGCGCGGGACCCTGGCGTCCCGGCCCCAGGGCATCAGAGCTGTTCCCGGCCTCTCGAGGTCTTTAGCCCAGACGCCCGAGCCCCCAACCAAGCTGACTCCCAACCCAGCCTCAATGTCTTTTCTGGAAACCCAGGTGCCCTAGCTCCTCGTCCTTGGGTCGAGCCTTCAGGTCCTACGCCCTCCACACCTCAGCCGGCGGGTCCTGTGTGTCAGCGCCCAGGACTGGGACAAGCCAAAGGAGAGGCGGGGACCCGGACTTGGGGCACGGAGGGAGCAGGACCGATGCGGGGCCTGAGCCGCAGCGCCCTCTGCTGGCTGCGCCCGGGGGCGGGCCTCGGCTGAGAGGAGCCTAGGGAAGGGGACCCTGGCCGCTAGGGGCTTTTTCCAGCCCGGAGCCGCTCCCACTGCTCCGGGGGGCCTCCTAGCTGGGAGCCTCCAGAACCCAAGAGAGAAGATCCTTGGTGGGATAATGTGGAAGGCTGTGGGGAAGGGAAAGGCAGAGATGGGGGTGGGGTAAACCTAGGGGCTTGGGGTTTCCCAGCCCAGTCTCATGGGAATCCCAGAGTCAGAAGCCGGATTCCCAGGTCTGCCTAGGAGACAGGGCTGGGTTAGGAGTAAGTTTGGGGCTGGGATTGCGGCTACTCATGCGTGGTCACTGAGGGAAACTGGCAGCAGCCCCCTTCTCTGTTCTCCCCTCCAGCCCTGAGTTTCAGGTGGGTACTGGAGTGTGCAACAGCTCCATCACTTTGCATGCTGCGTTGAGGTTGGGGAGGGGACATCCCTTTCCTCACTCAGCCAAGAAAAGGTGGACCTAGCACCTAGTGTGTGTCCCACTAAGTAGGCTGGACACTGGCTTCTGAATGAGGCTGTGGTGTGTGTGTGGGGGGGGGTGTACGATAGACCATTTTGCCAGCTCACTCCAGGCTCCTGGTTCCTGTTGCAGGGTCTGTGATCTGCACAGCTGGTGGTAGTTGGCATCTCGTAGCCAGAGGCAGTGTACAAGAAGACACATTAAACCACTAATGCATGCATATGCACACCCAGCCAAACACGCTTATCTGTGCACACAGGCATTCCAAAGAGACACTGGGGACACCTGCAGAAACGCCCCATCATGGTAAGACATCCACAGGAAGCACATACTTACTCAAGAACACACACACTTGGGTACACAGGTGCCTTCACACTCAAAGGCAAATGCATGCTAAGGGGAACAGGTACAAACAGGGGCCCTGCCCACAGGGTCATCCTGCCCCTCTAAGCGCGTTATTAAGAGTGATTAATTACTGAGTAGATGAATGTGGACACTCCCACAGGGGGACTGTGAGAGGGTAAAAGGGGAACCCAGGTTGCAGGAGGTGTTTCCTAAGAGTTGGGAGGAAGACAGGTCCCAGACTTCAGGCCAGCTCTGACCTTGGAGAGACCCTCAAGCCATCCCCACCAAAGCCACTGGAGGAGCCAGAGAATGGGAACTGCTGAGTCAGGGCCTGTGGATGTGAAATCACCTCTCTGACCCCACAGCCCACTGCCCCGCCCACCCCCACCGTGCCTCTTCCTGCAGCCTTCTCACACACGCCCACCCAGGCATCAGAGCAGAGAGGGACACACAGCTAGGTGCAGTGACAGCTCTCAGACCCTTCTAATGAGTCTGGGCAGGGAGGGAGATCAAGGTGAGCACTTGTTTCCTGGCCACACAAGGCTTTGCCCATCAAGGGCAGAGAGGTCACCAGGTGGCTGCTGTACCTCTCTGCCCTTCCCGCCACAGGGATGTCTCACAGAAAGGTCCTGGAGTCAGATCCCCAAGGAAGTTGGGACCCAGCACTTCAAGACACACACCCCAAACACACAGGTGCCCTCCCACTGTGACTCTGACTCGAGTGATGTGAGAACACAAGCCCTTCTCCAGTGTGCACAGGTCAGTGGGGACACGGGGAGGGGACACACAGCAAATAGAGTGCATGTCCCTGCACACACACATACAGGCACACACCGCAAATGTGAAGCGCAGACATCCGATTCTGACACATGCAACCATGAAAAGATGGGCACACGTCACATCCCGGGCGGGGCAGACCTGAGCCCACAGACTCGCACGCACACACACTAGGAAGAGGCCGGGCTGGGGCTGGGGGTGGGAAGGGGAGCGACCAGGCTGCAGGGACGGAGGCGGCACGGAAGGCTGGCGGGCGGTGCAGGAGCTAGCTGCTCTCCACAACACAATCGCCGTCTGTTGTTATAGCAACTCAGCCCCCAAATCGTGAAACGGATATTACAGCCTCAAGAGGGGGAAGGGCAGAAGGGGGCTGAGGACGGAGGCAGGGGCAAAGCAGGGGACCCAATGAGGGATAGAGCTGAAGCCGATATGTGACAGGGAGAGAGAAGGGGGTGACCCAAAATAAGGAAAAGGCCAGGAAGAGTGAGTTAGAGAAATCAGAGAGGGACACAAAGTGGGGGGATCCTTGGGGGTGCATTCACGGGGGAGCTGCTTCACAGGTAGGAGCTGGGAGTGTCTGTCTCCACCCTCAGGATAATTCCACAGTTGGAGGGTACCCCCCAATTTGGGGGGGCCTGGGGAGGTAGCTCCCATTCTCAGAGCTGCTGTCCAGCCCTTTGCACCCAGTCAGCCTTAAAAGTGGCCTTAGCCTTCTCCAGGTAGTTGTGACCCCCAAAACCTCCATGCTGCAAGCTCAGGAGGGAAGGAGGAGCTGGGTTGGGAGAGGCCTCCGGAGGCTGAGTACAGGATCAATATGCATTTCCTCTGGAAGTCACTGTCCTTCCGGCTGGCAGCAGCACCAGGCCAGGAGGCTGCCTGACTGAGGAGTGCCCCCACCACCTGCCCGGAGGCACACAAGCCCAGCAGGGGCCTGTGGCTGTGCATGCCCCTCTGCCCACAGCAGCTAAACTGCCCTGGCCCTCCCAGGATTCCCGCAGTGAGCACCCTGTTGCTAGAAGTATTCAAGCAGGGGCTGAAGGGCCACCTGTCAAGCAATGTAATTCTGATTACAGGCCCAAGCCTCTGGTTATGTGTGACTACTGGGCCCAGCAGTTCTGGGGTGCAGAGACACACTAGTTTCAAGGTTTCAATCCCCAATATTCTGGACTTCTCAGATTCTAGACCCTCCCCAAGATTCTTGTATTCCAAGGTATTCTGGTTCTTAGGTCCTATTCCCCCAAATTCCAGCCACATGAAACCAGATCTCCCATGTCTCTCCGGCCACAAGACTGGCCCTATGGGCTGGGGATGTGGCTCAAGTGGTAGCGCGCTTGTCTGGCATGCGTGCGGCTCGGGTTCGATCCTCAGCACCACATACAAACAAAGATGTTGTGTCCGCCGAAAACTAAAAAATAAATATTAAAATTCTCTCAAAAAAAAAAAATGAGGTTTAAAAAAAAAAAAGACTGGCCCTATAAGTACAGCCCCCCAGGATTCTAGGCTCGGATGGTCCAGGTTAATTACACGGGCCTTTTTATTCCATCTGGAAATACAAATATTCACAAGAGTCTGTACAACCTTAGGGACACTGTCCCCACCCTGCCCTCAGTACATGCCGCCCTCACACCAAGCCCCAGAACCCCAGGCTCCCTGCTCTGGTCCAAATATTTTCTCCGAGGCAGGAATGAGTCCTTGATACAGTCACAGCTGGAAAGAAAAAAAAAAGTTGTGAGGACACCCCCTTCCCCCACAGCCAGGTGCAGGCCACCATTTAGATGGAGCACATTTCCCAGTGCCCCTTGCCCTGCTTCCTGCCCTCAGGGGGAGCTCAGGGCCACCCTGGGAGGACTCACCATCTTTACAGGTGGATGTCAAACACGCCATCCTCCACGGCCTGCACCTCCTCCTCTCGGATCTCTGCAAGGAGGGAGGGTTTTCACAGAACCCACTCCTGAGTCCCCATCCCTGGTGCAACCCTCCCTGTTTCACGGAAACACCCCCCTATCCGGAAAGCAGATCCATCCACCAAAAATCAATTCCCTAAATGACCAAACGACCCAATTTTCAAGGCACTTTTTCTAAGTTTTAGTTTTGCTGCAGCTTCCACCACAGCCACAGATTTGTCTGAGCAATGAGCCTAAATGTCAATTTTGTGTGTATTTCACATTTCAGACCCCAGCACTTCTGGAAGGCTTGATGCAAATGGTTTTATCTTTTCTATTTTTGAGGACAAATGCCCTGTGCCTGCCTCTGTTTTTGAGGACTTAGGCTAACACAAATGGCAATGGTCACCTGCCTTAGACCTCAGTTTAACATAGCTGGGCTGCGGATGTGGCTCAAGCGGTAGCGCGCTCGCCTGCCATGCCTGTGGCCCGGGTTCGATCCTCAGCACCACATACAAACAAAGATGTTGTGTCCGCCGAAAACTAATAAATAAATATTAAAATTCTCTCTCTATCGCTCTCTCTCTATCTATAAAAAAAAATAAAAAGTTTAACATAGCTGTTCAAATGGTTCTCAGCAAAGTAATCATTTGGTAAACTGTCATTCATCCAACTGATCTAAAACCCTGGAGACCCTAAGAAAGCAGCCAGGAGGTTATCAGGACCAGGCACTTTTCTCTCAGTCAAAAAGCGGCTCAGGAGGCTGAGGCAGGAGGATTGCAAGTTCAAAGCCAGCCTGGGCAACTTAGCAAGGCCTTAAGCAATTCAGTGAGACCTTGTCACTTAATAAAATACAAAATAGGGCTGGGCATGGGGCTCAGTGGTTGAGTGCCTGAGTTCAATCCTCAATACCAAAAAATAAAAAGGAAATGCAGGCAAATGGTTCATGTGATTCTTCCAATCCTTTGCCAATCCCTCTAACAAAATAAGAGGACAGAAGCCTCTTTCAGTTCATACTTTATAAATTAGGGTCTCTCTCCTGCCCAGCCTTGGAAGGTCAAGAGCTCCGTGGCTACCTTCCTGGCACCCTTACCAATGCTTCTTAATAATCCCAACGGCAATAAGAGAATGGCAAACTCTGGACTGAGTTCCTTCCTGGATAAATTAATAGGCTTAATAGGCTGCTACCACAACCCGGCCTCCCTCCCTGTACAGGCCAGCCAGATGCGAGGCTCTTACCTGGGGGCCGGGAACCACGCCTTCCAGGGCGAGGCAGGGAGAAGCTGAAGGCCCGGTGGTGGGTGTGCGTGGGGGAGGGGGAGAGTGCAGAGCCCTCCAGGCTCACACTCTGGGCCCTGCGACGGCACTCCACCGACAGGCGGTCCTTGCACTGCTTGTGGCAGTTCACCCCACAAGCTGAGGGATGGAAGAACCCCGCCACGGTCACTGGTGGGAAAACTCTCCATCCCATCCTGCAGCCCTGCACTTCTCCCCAGGTTCCTTCACTCTGGAGCAGCCGCCTCACCAAAATCAGAGTCCCTTCCAAGATGTTCCTTTCATTCTAATTGCCAGCCTATCCCCTCAAAAGTTCTTTGCTCCTAGGCAGCTGCCTCACCAAAATAGCCACTCTCTTAAAAGCCAACCCTTCACATTCATCAGCATACCCCGCTGCTTCCAAAGTGCGTCGCTTCTTGGCAACTGCTTCACCAAACTACAACTTCCTACCCAGAAACGAATTCTCCAAAACACCTCGGCCCAGCAGCCCCGCTATTCAGTCCATCTTACCTCGACATTTGAGGCCCTGCTTGTAGATGCCCAGGATCTGCAATAGAGGAGCAGACCGTGCTGGGAGCGGGGGCTTAGAGGTGAGGTCTTCCCGAGGGCAGGGACTGGAGCCTTAGAACCCGCCTCGGGCCCCGGGGGACCCGGGGGCCGGGACAGAACAAGAGGAGAAGAGGCAGATGGGATTGACCAGGTTTGCCTGGGCCTGGACGGCTCTGGCAGGGGCGGGGCCGACAGGGAGGGCGGGGCTTGGGCGGAGTTGGGGAGCTGGGGGGCTCACCAGGGCTTTGCAGTGGCGGCAGGCGACAGGGCGCAACGAGTTGCTTTCCTGGAAGTTGTGTACGAAGCCCATGCGGCCTCCTAGCACCGAGCTGGAGCGCAGGAAGTAGGAGACCATCTCCTCCCGGCTAATGCAGCCATCCCTGGTGGGGAGGGGCGCCTGAGCTCCGGCCTCCTCCTCACCGCCCGCCACCTGCCTCGCCCACCCCACCCCCCTGGGGAACTCCCAGCCACCAGGTCCTCGCGGAACTCAAGTTTTGCACCTTTGGTACAGGGAAGAGAAAATCAGCTAGACCAGGAGCTAGACAGATGTAGCAGCTGCCACTAACTAGTCGTGTGGTCTCTGGCAAGTCACTGGCGTGGGTTTCCTCCTCCCTGACTGCACACTTCGCAGTTGGTGGGTCAACTGAGAGGGCTGAGCTCTTCCCCAAGGGATCTATCTCAGCCTGTGGTTCCCAAAGTGTGCTCTGCGCAATGCCTGTCAGACGGGAGCCCTGAGCGCCAGGAGCTCTCCCATGCATTCTGGGGCCAGGTGAGATTGGGGAAAGCAATACCGGCTCACTCTTTCTTGCATAATCCCACAGGACAGAAGCCTTTGCTCCAGGGCTTCCCTCCTATCCCAGGGTTTAGGGCAGAGCCCCCTTTCTTATTTATTTTAGGGGAGGAAGGAGCATGTATTCTGGACGCAGACCTCAGTTCAAATTCCAGACTGCCTCCTGGCCATGTGACCTGTGCTGGTTAATCTCCCTGTGCCTTGCTTCCCTTATCTATGCAGGGACATACTTCCTATGCCTGGTAGGATTCCTGAGAATTAAATGAGATAATACATAAAAGTGTCCATGTGCATAGTAGGTCCTCAGCCACCAAGAGTGATTTCCATCAGGGCTGGTCCTTGTTTTGGAACTGCCACCCACCGTGTTGGGGGTTCCATAATGTGACCCAGGTGATCTTTCCAATCCATGGAGCATTGGGAACAACTGGGCATTTAGAAAAATATACAATTCATGTCAACCTCATACTGCAGGCGAAAATTACACTCTCACTGAATGAAGAACATTGATTAAGAAAATAAAAAGTATACATGTATCTGAAAAGATATAAGAGAATTATGTTGTAATCCTTTCTACACATAACACAAATTCAAGAAGTCCTAAGGGAAAAGACTGACATATTGGACACACAAAATTTTTTTTAAATTTTATATGGAAAGAGACAACATAAATGACACACAGGGAGAAAATATTCAACACATCCAACAGCAAAAGGTTAATATCCATTAACAGAGATTCTAAAAACCAATGAGAAAAAGACCAACAAACCCAGTAGGACACTGGTCAAAGAATATGAACAGGCAGTTAACAAAAGAAATATACATGGCCCATAAACATATAAATAAAGACGCTAGCCCCAATCACATTAAAGAAATGCACATTTATCCAAGACACCGTTTGCCAATGAGACTGGCACGACTGTCGGGCTTATTACAGCGTCCATTCTTGGCAAGGAAGTTAGGACTCAGGCTGCGGATGGGGGTGCGGACTGGTACAACCTTGTGCGAGGTCAGCTTGGCAGGCTCTCTCCTAATTTAGAATGTGCATATCTTTTGATCCAATTATCCCCACTTCTAGGAATTTCTCCTACAGAAATACTGGCCTGAGTGCATGGGTACAAAGATGTTCACAGCAGTGTGGCGTATAATTATAGAAAGACACTGGAACGGTCTACATGGCCACCAGCAGGAGGATGGGTAGGAGAACGCCGGCCCAGCCACGCGGGGCAGCACTCCACAGCTGCTCTAAAGCATGAGGTAGTTCTACATGAATCCACACAGAAAGAGGTCCAGGATGGAGTGGGAACAAAGACCAAGGACAAAAATCGGTGGGGGGGTACAGTTTCTTCAAGGGGGTGATTGAAAAAAAAGAAAGAGAAGCCCACTGCTACAGATACCTAGATGCTCTTAAAACTATATCAAAAAGTTTAAACGCATACGTGATTTTGGAAGAACGACATGGAAACCCTCAGGTTCCAGAAACAAAGAGCTCCAGGAGGAAGCAGCGAGCCGGGGCTGGTCCTGGGAGGGCGAGGCTGGTCTTTCTTTTCCTTTGGGTCCTGGGAATGGAACCCAAGGTCTTGTGCATTCTAAGCACATACCCTTCCTCTGAGCTGCAACCACAGCTTCCAGGCTTTCCCTCTTTGTGAGCTGGCCGCTGGGGCTTGATACCCAGTGGGTGCTGGGCACTAGGCCCGGGAAGCAGGCATGAGGTAGAGTTAAGGCTGAGCTGGGCCTCCAGGGTCTTAAAGGACCCCAGCCTCACTGCTGCTGCCTCAGCTCTAGAACAAGAAACAAAGCGACCACAACAAAGCCACTGGCAGAACTGGATTTATACTATAATCCTATTTGTCCATGAAACACACACCACACAAACAAAGTCTTCATGTATTTCAACCTGAAGAAAGACTGGAAGGACACATATATTGCCCAACCATTAACATTGCTCACCTGTGGGGAGGAGGAGGGGACGTTCACTTCTTACTACCTGATTTTTTTTTTTTTTAACCTCAGATTATTGTCATGTGGAAATCATGGAACGACAGACTGTCAGGCACAGTGACATATGCCTACACTCCCAGCAACTCCAGAGGCTGAAGCAGGAGGATCACAAGTTGGAGGCCAGCCTCAGCAACTTAGCCAGGCCCTGTTTTAAATCTCAAAATTAAATAATGAAAAAGGCTGAGTATAGAGCTCAGTGGTACAGCATGCTGGGTTCAATCCCGGGTACCAAACAAACCAAAAAAACCAAAAAACAAAAGAACATAGTTTTGAAATACAGGTCACATTTAAAAATAAATGATGGACCTAGGATGGTCTGGATATTTTCTTTAGGGGTTTGCCTGCTCAGCAAAAAATGGGGCATAGACATGGTTGCTGGGGGCATGTTTAACCTACTTCAGAGAACCAGATGTTTTTCCAAATTGTCAGCATATGAATTGTGGATAAGCAAGTGGGTGCTGCTAATTACAGGCCTTTCTTATCTATTCATTAAAACTGGCTACCCAGGAGCTCCACTTGCCTACACTTTTGCCAGCTGTAAGCTCCACAAATAAAATAGTATTTATGTAGCAATGGACCCCAAGCCTCAGTCTTTGCAAGATTCGGGTGGAGCCCCCCTCTGTCTGAATTAGTGAGGTAAAGCTGCCCCTCTAAGGCTGGCCGCCTCCTGCCACCCACGAAAAATCGAGGAGCCCCTCCCAGCATGGGCAGCTTCCCGGCCAAGGTCATCTGGTCCAATGGCCTCACCCTACAGAGCAAACTGAAGCCCTAGGGGAAGGGAGCCGGGCTGCCTGCCCCCCCAGCCCCCAGCCCTCCTCACTGGTTCTGGTCCAGGTCCCCAAAGGCGCTGAGGTAAGGGAAGTTGCCGCGGATGATCTGGAACTCTTCTTGTGAGATGTGGCCGTCCCCGTCGACATCAAAGTTCCGGAACACAGACTGGGGGTACGCAGAGGGACATGAGGGGCAGGAGTGGGGAGAATAAAAGGAATATCAGGGCCCATCTCTTCCCACAGACCTGTGTTATGAAGGGCACCTCCCTTGTCCACACGCCCACCCCGTCTGCACCTCAGCTCCGTGCACTAGCCTGCTCTGCCTTGTGCCTCCTAGGGACAGAGCACTGGCCCTTGGACATGCACTGGTGGTGGCTCCCAGGGCAGCTCTAGCAAAACTGCCCTTTACTAGCTGCAGCGTCCAAGCAGACTTGTTTCCCACACGGCTCGGGCTCCGGGAGTCTCACCTCCACCATCTTCTCTATGTGCTCCACCACAAGGGCCTGGTCCAGTTTGGGCTTGGCGGCCGAAGTCCACTCCTCTAGCACTGGGGGCCGGGGAGGTGGGGTGCAGCTGGTAGGGCTAGTTGGCTGTGGGAATGGACAGGACCATACTAGGGCCAAAGGTGGAAGAGCCAAGGCCCAGGGGAACAGAGGGATCCTTAGAGGAGAGGGGAACCTGCCCAAGGCCTGCTCAGAACTCCTCTGTCCGGCAAGCAAGTTGGTAGGGTAGTTTCAAAGAGCTCCTCCTGCTAGGTGCAGTGGAGCACACCTGTAATCCCAGAGGCTGGGGAGGCTGAGGCAGGAGAATCACAAATTCAAAGCCAGCCTCAGCAACTTAGCAAGCCCCTAAGCAAGTGAGTGAGACCCTGTCTCAAAATCAAAAATAAAAAGGGCCGGGGATGCGGCTCAGTGGTTAAGCATCCCTGGGTTCAATCCCTGGTATCAAAAAAAAAAAGAAGAAGAAGAAGGTGGCTTCTTGTCCTCACACCCTGGGATTCTCAGTGGGACAGACAGAGTGGGGAAGCAGGCAGCCCCTCCCTCACCGAGGACTTGGAGCGTGGTTCCCGCTGCAGAGACAGCTGGTACAGCTCATCCTCCGTCTGATACTGATCCAGAGATACCTAGGGTACACAGGTCTGGTCAAATGCTGTGGTCCCTGCTACTCTCAGGAGCTCCAGTCTAGGGTCACAGGGCCACCTAGAGGCTATCAGTCAGCTCAGATCCCAGTTAGACTCAGGACAAAGCATGGCCTAGAATACACCCCAGCAACCCCACACCAGCCTACACAGAGACCAGAACACAGCTTGGCCCTGAACCGGGTACTCAATGCACTGCTAAGACTCTAGTCAAGAAGCCAATTCAGAACAGCCTGACTCTGACATTCATCCAGAATCCAGCTCAGGTTTCAACCCTGATGCCCATCCAGTCTAGAAGCAACTAAGAATTCACTCCAAACCTTCACACTTAAGCCTCAGTCCAGCATCCAGAACTAGCCAGCTCTAGCCCAGAACCTGATTCCCACTCTAGATCTCCTGACCCAGTACAATGTCAAGGTCAGAACGTCACTCAGAGGACAGGAATAACTATATTAGAAACTACCTCTGCTGGCAGAATCCAGAGCTTGACCCCAGACTTTGAACATAATCTACCTCCAGAAATTGGACCCAGGACACACGCCCAGCCTCAAGCCAGCCCACAGTCCTCCTGCCTGCCTCAATATGAGACCTCAGGTCCCGGCCCTGACCATAGTCTGCAACCCATCTCAGCTCAGTTCAAGCTCCAGAGCCCAAGAGGATCTCAGTTCCTTGAGCAGAACCCAGAACCTAAGGCCAAGCCCACAGCCAGGACCAGGTACAGCTGTCAGGCCCAAGAGCCGCCCCTCACCGTGAGCAAGCTCAGCAAGTCAGGGTTGGCCTGCACGGGAGGCCGCAGGCTGGTCACCATGGCCAGCTCCTCCAGGATGCTGAAAAGCTGTTTCATCTTGGCCCCATTGAGCCGGGTCCGAGCAGAGTCCAGCCAGTCAGGCAGTGCCAGCTGCAGGGCCACCAGGTCCTTGAGGTGGACGCCCAGGATGGGGAAGCGGAAGCCCACGCAGGCTGCCAGCCGGCGCCGGTAGTTACCATAGTTGCCTGTAGCTGTCACTAGTTCCGTCAGACCTTCCCAGAGCTGGGGAACAAAGGGCAAAAGATCATACCCCCACACACACTGGACCATCCTCCCCACATCACCCTGGAGATGTGGAAAAAGATGAGTCAAGGACACCGGATGGAGAAAAGGTTAAATTCCCCTTATCATCCCCCTTCACCTGCTCGTGAGTTCAAAGCAACATCTGCTGCTGAGTACCACACCTGCACACCAGCCCTGGGCACAGGATGCCACCAACATTTAACGGAAAAAGAAACTGAGGCTCAGGGAGGTGAGGTGGCACAGGCCAACGAACTGGGAGGATGCTGCCAGCTCTATAGTCGGTAACAGGAAGAACTGGCACACTCCCAAATGTCCAATGACAGAACAGATGCATAAATTGGGGTGGACTTACAATAGCAAACGGTCTGAAAACAAAAACGCACGAACGACTGCTCCATATGACAGGATGAAAAGACTCTCCCACCCCAGTGGAAAGACAAAAAATAACACAGGACATGATTTGACTCATAGGAGGTTGTAAAAGGGGCACCCCAAATCCCCATTAGATGTAAAGCTACAAAGAAAAGTGAAGTCACTGTCACAAAAGTCATAACGTTGGCTGCCTCTGATGGCGAGGGAATAAGGTGCTAGGGTCTCTGCCCCTAAGCTACACCCCTGGCAAGGCTCTCTATACCTTGGCCTGGAGGGTGGTTACCCAGGTGTCTTCTTTATAATTTTTCTTTAAACTGTTCGCACGTTCTATGAGCTTTTCTGTGTCTATATTACCCACTATGTTTAAAAGGAGAAAGAACAAGCTTTGGCGTCAGGTGACTTGTGAGTCCCCCCCCCCCCCCCCCCGTCACCAGCATTATGCAACCCCTCCAAGACTCAGTTTCCCCAACTGTCAAATGAGGACGGTGGCACTCAGACCCCACCACTGGGGAGCGTAGCACAGGCCCTCCCCCATCCCAGGCACCTTGATGGTTTCAGGGCCAACGTGATTGTGGGTCTCCTTGAGGCGGGAGATGGAACTGTGGCTCAGGCCCCCAACCACTGCCATCAGAGTGTTGAAGTTCTGCAGCTGGAGCAGCTTCTGAGAGGGCAATGGAGAGGGGAGGCGATGAGTCAGGAGTTGAGGCAGCCTTGGTGGGGAGGAGGCGGTGGCTGCGTATGAAGGATGGACTTGGCCTGCCTAGCCGCAGGGAGGCCGGGGAGATAGGGGAGAGGCGGGCACCTCAGCCACGTGGACGAAATGTGTGATGACCAGCGCCCGCTGAGGAGCTGTGGGCTTGCTGAGGACCATAAGCTGCACCCACTGCGAGACACTGTTGAAGAGGGAGATGAATCGCTCTAGGACGGGGTTGTCCACGGTGCAGCCATGAGTCACGAAACTGTGGTAGTCCTGGAACTGGGGGCAGGTGGAGCAGCCTCAGCACCTTGCTGGCCCCTCTCCCTGCAGATGACCACGCCTCGCCCTCCTCTGATGAATCCCCCTGGCCTTCCCTGTGACCCATCCTGCCCCCGAGACCCTGGCCCTCCTGGAGCCCCCTTCCCAGCCCACACTTGACCCCAACCACAAGCCCTGGGGCCACACCAGGATCTTGCAGAAGGAGCGATACTCCAAGTAGGTGAGGTGCTCCGCCAGCTCCAGGGGCTCCAGGTGGTCGAACAACAGGGACATCTTGCGCTTTTTCTGTCCCACGGGGTTCCGCTGGGTCACCTGCCGCTTCCACTTGTAGGTGGGGCTGAGGGGGCAGGGGAAGTGAGCCCTGTGCTGGGGACATCCCCTCTCCTGTGGCCCCACACTCACGCAGACACGCCACTCGGGCTGACTGGGGAGCCACTGTGCTAGGCACTAACGGCCCTCGTCCCGCCAGTCCTTCCACATCTCCCCCTCGTCACACACTCGACACACATTTATGGACAACGTACTCTGTGCCAGGCACTGCACTAGGCGCTGGGATACAGAGGTGAGCAAGACACGGTTCCTGCCCTCGAGGAGCTCACAGTCCACTGAGGGAGACAGACACAGAAACACACGATCACCGGACAGCGTGACACATGTACCGAGGCTTTTGCACAGGAGTCTGTCCAGAGTGCCATGGGAAACAGGAGGGAGCAACAAGCTCTGCCCTGGAAGAGCCCAAGCCCTCAGAGCCTGCAGACTTCACACCTGAGCCAAGTCTTGGTGGCACGGAGAAGGAGACAAGGGCAATGACAGGAGCGGAGCACCATGGTGGGGAAGGATGCAGGCGATGAACCCGGTGTAGCCAAGGTATGAGGCGCGTGGGATGGGCAGTGGGCCGTGGGAGATAAGGCAGGAACACCAAGCTGGCTGGAGGCCGTGAAAGGCCTCCTCGGCCAGACAGGCATTTCAAAGGCGACAGGGAGCCATGGAAGGTCTTTAAGCAAGAGAGTGACATGACCCTCACTCATTCAATTCAACAGACATTTATTATTAAGTGCAGATGGTGTAGGATGTTGAGTCCCCCCCTGAGGTCCCCCCACGCACACGCTCTCGATGTCGATGAGGCTGCTGTGCCGCCTGTTTCCCTCTTGGTCTAGCAGAGCCTTCAGCTCCTTGATCTGCTCAGCCAACTCTGGGTTCAAGTCGAACTCTGCTGGGAAGGCTGAGATCCAGTACCTGGTTGGAGGGGCGGAGTCACACAAGGCAGAGCTTCCCAAGCTCTCTGTCCCCAGGTGGGCAGCACCATTGGAACTGGAGTCTTCCAATGAGAGGGACAGAGGGGTTCCCCCTCTCCCAGCTCTTTCCTTCCCCAAGGTTACAGAGCCTCTTGAGACATCCACCCGCACTGAGCAAAAAGGAAGAGAAAGGCCTCGTGGAAGAAGCGGACAGCCTGTAGCAGCAGAACCCATCTGGACGGAGCCAGGAATTAAAACCCACATGAGCCAAGGGCACGAGGGCCCCTCCTCTGGCCCCGCTGAAGACAGAGAGAAAGGAGCCAGAGAAGGGGCCAGGACCCTGGAGGAAGACTCACCTGACCAGATGGCAAGTTTTCACCTGCAGTGAATTGGAGTTGTCCTTCCGGGATTGTTGGTAGGTAAAGGGGAGTTAAGGAAAACATAAGGAGCCTGACTTTAAGAAGGGAGGCAGAGGCGGTCTGAGCACTCAGCGAGCTAGGGGCGGGGCCTGGGCTCACAGCGTGGGATGGGACGCCCCCTCTGGAAAGAGGCTGAGGGCAGAGCCCGGGTTCTGGGAAGATGCTCAGGGTGGGGCATGAGCTCTGGTAGGGGCACAGGTAGGGGTGGAGGGGCAGTTTATTCGAGAGGCTGAGAGTGGGGCCTGGGCCCTGAGAGGCAAGAGGCCACCCAGTTGAGGATCAGAAGCCAATCTTAGACTCTGAGAGGGTGAGGGCAAGACCTAGGCCAGCAAGAGTTATGATGGGAGGAAAGCTGCAGAACCCAGACCCTAGAGGGAGAAAGGGCCAAGCCTGGATCCCGGCATATACGAGGAGCCTGCACTCTAGGGCTGAGGCTCATTCTCCATCTAAGCTGCGCAGTGGAGTTCGCTCAGACACTCCAACATCAGGGGCCTGGGCGAGGCCCGCGAAGGATATATGTGGAGTAGTTTTGCAGCCAGCTGAGAGGAGGGGATGTACCAGGGGTGCATCATGAGGAACATGCGTACCAGCTGCGGGTCCCGCACCTTCCCGGAGTCATCTAACTCGGAAGGGTCAAAGAGAAGCCGGTTGACCCTTGGTCCTCAAGCTCTGATCCTGAAGCCCTAGCCTGCAGCCCTCTGGTATCAGGACCCTTGGGCTGCACTCTTGACCCAGCCAACCTCCTGCTTTCCCAGAACTCGGAAACCAAGAGGCAAATTAAAAAGAAAACGTGGGGTAAAGAAGGGTAAGAAAGTGCCCAAGGAGCCGGAGGGAGCGTCCAAGCCAGCCCGGCCCATCGAGGGGAACCAGCTGGGGCGGAAAGAGCCTGGGTTCCCCGGGGGTCAAGAATCCAGAGGTCATTTCCTGAGCGCGGGGGGAAGGGGCACCCCTTCACCCGCTCAGCCCCCCCCCCCACCATCTGCCGGAAACAGCTTCCAGGCCAGAGATAGCAAGTTCCTCCGGATCCCTCGGAGAGAGAGATAATGTCCCCGCGTGTATCAAAGTCTGGGACCCTGGCCCTCCCTTCGCCCCCTTCGCTGCAGGCTCAGGAACACTGAAGAAGGGAAACATTCATCTGGTTGAAGCGTGGGCACCTCTCGGCCCTGTGATAAAGACAGGCTTCCATTAAGGAGGCTGCAGGATGGGAAGGGTGGGTGGGTCCTAGCCAAGGGTCTGCCCTGGAAAGTAGGGGCGCGGGCTTAGGCTCGGGACTGTGCCTTCCCTGCCACTCACCAAAGGCTTCGATGCAGCCGCGGAGCAGCTCCTCCACTGTGCAGCCCTTGTCGAGGTCCAGGGTGCCCGCCATGGCTGCCGGGGCCGGTGGGCTGGACCCAGGCTACGCTCCGGAAGCTTCCCCAAGGGGCTCAGACCGATCCTGTCCCAGGAGAAAGGCAAAGCGGGAGTCTGCGGAGGCGCAAACCAGGGGAGCGGCCCGGGGGCAGGAACGGGGCGGGGCGGGCACGCCCCCTGCTGGCAGGGGCGGAGTAGTCTTCCGCGGCCACCCCCGGG
Organism: Marmota flaviventris; assembly: GCF_047511675.1. NCBI lineage: Eukaryota > Metazoa > Chordata > Mammalia > Rodentia > Sciuridae > Marmota > Marmota flaviventris. The sequence goes on along the minus strand of NC_092506.1, from coordinate 7,837,063 downwards.
GTAAACGGTCAGGGCCCAGGATGGTGCAACCCTCTAGTTGGGAAATGGACCCGCAGAGAGGCTTCCGGCCCACCCTCCGAGTCGCGGGAGGGTCTAAGGGCTCCACGGGGATGAGGACCATCCCGGACTCCTGGGGTTAGTTGGTTGGTGTCCCAGCCCCCTTCAGGCCCTCTTCTCGCGCCTGCTCCCCAGAAGCACCTGCAGCACCCCGCAGCTCGGCTGTGCGCCCCTCCCGCTTCCCTCCCTCCACAGCTTCCCTTCCCCCGCAGGGTTATTTTGGGAACCCAGAGCCTGAGGGGACCTCGGAGGAATTTCTCCCTGGGATGGGAGGGTGAGCAGAGAACCCAGGCGTCCTGCCCGCGTCGCCCCCTCCTAGGCGCCTGGCGAGGGGAGGCGGGGCTGAGGCGTCCCCCAGGGGCCTGCCCTTGGGGAGGCGGGCTGTAGTGCCGAGGAACATTCCTGTGGGGGGGCGGCTCCAGCCCGGAGGCGTCAGCGGGAAGCCTAAGCCTGGGAACCGCGCGCTCCCTAGTCAACTCCATGAAGGCCCCAGGGGTCCCAGCTCAGCCCTTCCTCAGGGCCTTCTTCCTCCCCAGCCCTGGGTCCTCATTCTGCACTGGCGAATGGTGAGCGCACAGAGTAGGGTGCCCAGAAGGGGGCGCTAGCACTGTGGGGGTGGCCATTGCGGGCCTGACACCACCAGCAACTTGGTCATTGACGGGGGCTAGACGCACCCATGCAGGGACAGACACTCATTCCATACCCAAGTTATATTCTGGAGGCCAGGGACCTACATTAGGTGCAAGCCCCATCTCCCACACACCAGGGCCACAAAGCACCTGTCTCCTACCCTCTGTCTCACACACAATGGCACCCACGCCCTGCGCACACCTACACTGAGAACCCCCAGGCACACACACATTCCCAGCTCATCCACCCTAGAACTCAAATCCGAGGACGAGGTCGCCTCCCAGACCTGCTGTTCACTTGAGCCAAACCAACCTCTAGTTTCTGGTCACAGTGGCGCTGACATCCCCACACGTGTGCACACACGCAAAACAGTATGTCTCCACGCATGTACTCTCCCACACACAGGCACACACCCCCGTGGGCGCGCACACGCCCATTCTGCCGCCCCTCCCCCTTCATCCGCGTCCAGGGCCAGCCCCGCAGCCCCAGCGCCCTGACTCCCCTGACCCTGGCAGAGCCTTGCCCCAAAGAAAGGTACCCCACCCCTTCACGTACTCCCCCATTCTGGTGTAGGGGGGCTCCTCTACGGAGTTATTGAGCTGACTTTTCCTTGCAGTCACCAGAGCTGTCCCCCCATGGCTCTGCTGCTTCCATGCTGTGTGACCTTGAGAATCACTTGGCCTCTCAGCCTCAATTTTCCAATCTGTTAAATGGGGACTAGTAGGGAAAGGTCAGACTGAGAGATGTAGCAGGGAAGAACTGGGTGCACTGTAGAAGCCCCCCCTCCCGCAGGTAGTCCAGAGCGATGCAGCTCTCCTACCCCGAACAGGGACCGCAGACTCCCCACCCATCCGCCACCCCAACCTGGCCGCGCCGCCCCAAGGGACCCTAGGGGCCGCGCCCTCCTCCGCTCAGCGCCCCGCCCGCGCTCGCTCACTCACTGTTGGGACCCGCCGCACCCGGTCCGTCCGGCCACCTCGGTGCGCTCCCGCCCGCCGACCTTGCTGCGGCTGCGGCTCCAACCCGCTTTCCGCGCCGCGGCCCAGCTCCCTGCCGCCCCGCCCCCGCGCCGCAGCCGCCCCCTCCCCTCCCCTCCCTGCCCCTCCCGCCCCTGCGCCGGGCTCCGCACCGCCGGCTGCGCCTTCTCCACTGGGGCTCCCCCTCGCCCCGCACGCGGCGGTCCCTGCGGCAGCTTAACCCCTCCCCTGCCACGCCGCCCCGGACGCCGGCGCCGCAGGCTGGGGGCTGCGCCCCCAGGCGCGCCAAGGGTTGGCAAACGGAGGGATGAGGGGGCGGGGGGACTAATCTAAAAGCCCCCTCCCCCACCCCGGACGCCCCGCTGCCCTCCGCCCCGCCTGGGTGTCGGACGGAGGAAACCGGGAGGGGCAGGAAGCGGACTGCGGTGGGGAAGGGGCGCCCCGCCCAGCCCCCCGGCCCGGGTTCCTGTTTTCGATACTACCGTTCCCACGGGGCTAACCCGGTGCCGGGCCGCGCGTCTTCCTGCGGGCGGCGGAGGCGCTAGCCCGATGGAGGTCGGGGGGTTTGGGGGCAGAGGATCCCCGTGACAGTCTGGGGGATGGGGCTAGCACGAGGTGAGAACACTGGGGGGAGAAGGTCCTGTGTGGGGCGAGGGATGACAATCCAGCTACCTGGAGATGCGGCCTGGATGTCTGGGGACGGGGCGAAGGGGTTCTCCAGTTCACTCGGGAGGGCGTGTCTCTCCTCGGGCGGGATGGAAAGGGGCAGCTGCAAGCGATGGGTGGGTTCTCTGCAGCTTGGAGACTGGAGACCTGGGCCCCGGGAAGACCAACTTGGGAGGGGCAGCCGCAAGCAGTTGGGGTCCCCACAAGCTGGGCCAAGGGAACTGGTAACAGTTTCCGGCCTTTTCGGTTCAAACACACTCACTGTGAAACCGCGGGCCCCAAACCTCCCTGCTGAGGCTTGCCCCTCCCTGCCTGAGGCCGGGAGGCAGGACCTCCTCCCACACCTCAGTCTTGGTACCGTGAAATTCAGAAATAGGCCGTTCCTGGCCCTCAGTTTCCCCATAATGAAGGGATGACAAAGGCCTAGTCTAAACGGTCCGTGCATTTCCCCAGTCCTAACGCCACCACGACTCTACCAAGCTGAGCCACCTGCTAAGAGACCCTAAAACGCCGCAGTGGGGCGGGGCTAGGGGCGGGGCTAAGAGGGCGCCAAGCACCCGCAGGCCACGCCCCCTCTTGGGTTCCTCCGGTGACCGTGTGGATCCTCGGTAGTCCGGGAGGATTCATCCCAAGTCCCAGCTCCCAGCCCCAGTGGGCCCCACCCAGAAGGGCGCCCCGCCCTCGGCCAGCCTAGCTGGCAGCTGACCTAGTATGGACACAGCACTGGGAAGAAAGGCGTGGAGGCTGACACTAGGGTAAGGGAGAGTCCCAGGCCCCGCCCCCATGGGCCGCTACCCCCCAGCCCAGGACGCACCTGCTGGCAGGGGTAGGAGGGTTAAGAGGGTGATTGTGCAGCTGCTGTTGTGTCCGCCAAAAGCTAAAAATATTTCCCACAGAGTAAGGACGCTCCAGGGAGAATCAGTTTATTGGGGAGTGGGTGAAGTTGGTCAGACCCCATAAATAGGAGAGGACAGGGAGCCCAAGGACAGGAAGAGGGCAGTGTCCTTAGTTACCAGGATGCAGGGACCTAGAGGCTGAGAAAGTGAGGATTCCAGGAAGGGGCCTAAAGACCTAACTCCAGTGGCCCACTCTCAGGGTGCCCAGCTGGAGCTGGCCCAAGGGATAGCAAACACTCAAGGGTAGGCTTGGGGTCTGGTCTGGAAGCTCAGATCTTCTCATCAGGGGCTGGCAGACGCTGTTGAGAAGGCTCTACACCCCAGATCTCCCTGGCATACTGGGCAATGGTGCGGTCACTGGAGAACTTGCCGGAGGTGGCTATGTTCCGGATCACCATCCGCGTCCATTCTCTCGGGTTCTGTAGGCCAAAGGGGAACTCTGAAGTTCACTCCCGTAAGCATGTTCCCCAACTTCTGCCTCATCCCAGCCACAGCCACCAAAGCCCTGCCAACCCCCGCCCAGGACCTCTCACCTTGTACAGGGCACTGACTTTCTCCTGGCATTTAATATAATCTTCATAATCTGCAAAGACTTTAAACCTGGAAGGGAAAGGAGAGGCAGCAAGGTCTGGGTCATTCTGCCCCAGTGGATAGCTAGGGACTTGGAGAGTGATGCTGCTTTCAAAAGAACCTGGCCACAGGGCTGGGGATGTGGCTCAAGCGGTAGCGCGCTGGATTGGCATGCGGGGCCCTGGGTTCGATCCTCAACACCACATAAAAATAAAAAATAAAGATATTGTGTCCACCTAAATAAAACTAAAATATAAATTAAAAAAAAAAAAAAAAGAACCCGGCCACAGCTGCTCAGGACCCTGTTCAGCCTCCCCACCCCCACCCCTAAGCTCTGCCCAGCCCAGCAGCCCAGTTGCATGGTTGCTTGGACAGCCAGCTCACCGGTCATGGTGCATGAGCATGTTGACAATGTCCTTGAATAAGTCAGGTTGTTTGGGAGAGAAGAAGCCGCTGCTCAGCTGCTCAATAACCTGCCGGAGCTCAGGAATGCGGTCATAGTACTCCTGGGCATTATACCTGCCAGGGCAGAGCTGTAGTCAACTCCCTAGTAAGGGCTTCCTGGATCCTCCTCCAGAGAAGATCTGGGAAGGAGCTGGGGTTGTGGCTCAGTGTTAGAGCGCTTGCCTAGCATGTGTGAGGCACTGGGTTCGATCCTCAGCACCACATATAAATAAATGAATAAAATAAAGGCATTCTGTCAACTACAAAAAAAAAAAAAAAAAAAAAAAGATCTGGGAAGTCCCAAGCTTCAGTCAAACCCAGGCCCAGCCTGCTGCTGTCCTCCCTGAGCTGCTACACTCCCTCTGGAGGTCCCTTCCCAGCAGTCCCCTCCACTCTGCTCCACTTTTCCTCTCCCACTTTGTGGATGAGGAAACTCAGCCTGGATGGAAAGGTAAGTCTTAGAGCCAAGGGCCCAAACCCGGGCTCTTCCACACCACTACTGCTTCCTCCATGAATGGCCTGGGCTGGTGTGCAGCTCCGTGGTAGAGCCCTGGGTTCTATTCCCAGCACCAGGAAAGAAAAAAGAAAGAAAAAGAAGCAAAGGAAAGGAAAAAACCTCTGTGAATGTCTTTTCTCCGCCACCATCCCAAGCCCATCCCTGGCCTTGTCTTTGAGCTCCAGGTGGCACCAACAGGTACATCCTCAGGTATGTCCCTTAATTTCTGATAATCCAACCCAGATCACTGCAGGCGTACCAGCTTTCCTCCACTTTCTGAGATGGCAAAACCTATTCCCCAGACTCCCCATTCGACACCCTCCACAAGGCCAGCCTGGCCTCCTTCACTTCCTGCCCTTTCCTCTCAGAAACCAAGGCCTCCTCCACAATGTCTCTGATCCCAGGCCCCTGTGCTGTCCTGCTTTAGGTGACTCTTTGGGCCCCCACACAGTCCCCCCTCCACTCCCTACAGCCCAGTCTCTGCCCTGCAACCGGAACTGTTCTAAAGCCTAGTCCTAAAAATATGGGAGCTTGCTCAGAATGTTTCACAGCACCTTCCTGCCGAAAGGACAAAGCCAATTTTTAGTCAAGCCTCACAGGAGAGATTCTTCTTGGCATTGAATGCCAGCTCTCTAAGGCTGTTGGTGGAAGTATAAACTGGAATCAATCTGGCAACCTGTGTCTGAGCCTTAAGAGCTCATAATTTTTGACCAAAAACAAAACAAAACAAAAAACTCTTCTAGTAATTCTTTTAAGGGAACAATGATGTAAAAGGTTATTCATTACAGTAATGTTTAGACTAACAGGCAAAATTAACCTTAATGTCCAACCACATGAAATGAATTAAATATATAAGCCTGGTGTGGTGGCACATGCCTGTAATCCCAGCTGATGAGGAAGCTGAGGCAGGAGGATGGTGAGCTCAAAGCTAGACAGCAACTTAACAAGGCCCTAAGCCACTCAGTGAGACTCTGTCTCTAAATAAAATATAAACAAAAGGACTGGGGATGTGGCTCAGTGGTTAAGTGCCTCTGAGTTCAATCCCAGGTCCAAATAATAATAATAATAATAATAATAATAATAATAATAATAATAATAATAATAATGCATGTCCTTAAGATGGAACACTATACAAACATTTTAAAAGATTTTGAAAACTAATGACATGGAAAAATGTCTTGCTAAGCTAGGCATGGTGACACACACCTGTCCCAGCAACTCAGGAGGCTGAGGCAGGAGGATCACGAGTTCAAACCCAGCCTCAGCAACTTAGTGAGACCCTACGCAACTCAGTGAGATTGTCTCTAAATAAAGTACACAAAAGGTCTGGGGGCCCTGAGGTTGTGGCTCAGTGGTAGAGTGCTTGCCTAGCACATCTGAGGTACTGGGTTCCATCCTCAGCACCATATAAAAAAAATAAAGTTAGCGTGTTCATCTACAACTAAAAATTAAAAAAAATAAATTTTTAAAAAAAGGTCTGGGGATGTGGCTCAGTGGTTAAGCGCTCCGGGTTCAATCTCTGGTACCAAAAAAAAAAAAAAAAAAGTCTCTCTAGCCAGGCATGGTGGCACATGCCTGTAATCCCAGCTATTCAGGAGGCTGAGGGAAGAGGATCACAAGTTCAAGGGCAGCTTTCAACAACTTAGTAAGACCTTGTCTTAAGGGCTGGGGATGTGGCTCAAGCGGTAGCGTGCTCGTCTGGCATGTGTGCGGCCCGGGTTCGATCCTCAGCACCACATACCAACAAAGATGTTGTGTCTGCCAATAACTAAAAAAATAAATAAATAAATATGTTAAAAAAAAAAAAGACCTTGTCTTAAAATAAAATAACAAATAAAAGAGCTGGAGATGCCCTTTCCTAACAGAAACCAAGGCCTCCTCCACAATGTCTCTAATTCCAGGCCCTGCTTTAGCTGACACTTTGGGCCCCACACAGTCCCCTGTAGCATGTGTGAAGCCTTCAGTTCAATCCCTAGGACTGCAAAAAAATAAGAAAGAAAAGGTCTCTTCAGTATTAAATAAGGTATCAGAGCTTAAAATTTACATACCTTATTCCCAACATTTGTTAAACATTTTTCTTCTTTGTACCAGGGATTGAACCCAAGGATGCTTAACCACTGAACCACATCCCAAGCCTTTTTTATTTTTTATTTTGAGGCAGCATCTCACTAGGTTGCATATAGCCTTTCTAAGTTGCTGATGCTGGCTTCAAACCTGCAATCCTCCCGCCTCAGCCTCCCAAGCCCCTGGGATTACAGGGATGTTTCACCATGCTGGCCCTTATCCCCAACTTTTAAAAACTATATATGCATGTACACATACATATGTGTGTGTGTGTGTGTGTGTGTGTGTGAGAGAGAGAGAGAGTGTGTGTATACATAGAAACACACATAAAGAAGGGAACTTCGGCTTTTAACCTAGGTGTGCAATTATGGGTGACAATTATTTTACTCTTTGTTGTTTTATATTTTTCTAATTAATGAGGAGGTATTACTTTTATAATTAAAAAATCATACTTAAAAAAAAATAAATTTTAGGCTGGGATGTAGCTCAGTGGTAGAGTACTCACTCACCTAGCATGTGGAGAGCCCTCAATTAGATTGCAGCACCACAAAAATAAATAAAATTTTAGCTGGGAATCCCAGCTACTTGGGAAGTTGAGGCAGGAGGATTATGAGTTTGAGGCCAGCCTAGGCCAAAAAAAAAATTAATGGAAAAAAAAAAAAAAGTTCCTCTAGGTCTGGGATTGTGGCTCAGTGGCAGAGCACTTGCCTAGCATGTGTGAGGCACTGGGTTCTATTCTCAACACCACGTATCGATAATAAAATAAAAGTCCATTGAACAACAAAAAAATTAAAAAAAAAAAAAAAAAAACTCCTTTAATAACTGTGCTCCTGACCACAGCACAGTTGTAACTACAACTCTACGGTCTTCTCTTTGGCCATGATTTCCAGGTAGCTAATGGTTTAATTTTACCTCCAATTCCATCATAATATTATCCCTTAGGGTTGACATGATTTTCTGTTTCTTTCTCTTCACTTCTGTGTTCTTCTTTCTTTCCCCATTTCATTCACCTTATGAACTTCCACAATACTCATGGCCATAACTAAGCCCTTGCACAGCCTGGGTCCCTTTCCAGGCATGCCCCTGCCTCCTAACCCTGCACTCCAACAGCCATAGTTAGTGCCTCCTGCCAATGAACACTCAACTTTGGAGTCCTTGACCCCCATTTACCCTCTTTGGTCAAGCCTGTCCACGTCCTCCACCCGCATGCCAAAGATGAAGAAGTTCTCCTCTCCTGCCTCTTCTGCCATTTCCACATTGGCCCCGTCCATGGTGCCAATGGTCAGAGCCCCATTGAGCATGAATTTCATGTTGCCGGTGCCTGAGGCCTCTGTGCCAGCTGTGGAGATCTGCTCAGAGAGGTCGGCTGCTGGGATCACTGTAGGGTAGCAGCAGAACTATGTCAACTTGGGGAACCGCCCCCTCCCAGCTGTATTAGGCTGGCCTGGGCAGAGCCAGATCAGGGTCCCCTCTACCTGATCCCTCTAGTCCTCACTAACCAATCTCCCTCTCCAACTCCACCCTCCTCCTCTTGTCATTCACCAATATCTGGGAGCCAGCCAACCTGAATCCTCCACTGTGTAATCTGAAGGGCACCACCAATACCCAGCTCCCCCGGGATTGCACCCTGCCCTGCCACCACTGAAGGAGCTCATGTTCGCAGCTCAGCCCTCTACAGCCCCTGCTTTAATGTGCAAGCACCCCAGGAAAAAATAACCAATGCCTCTCCTGGGACCTAACTAGTCAGGGCCTCCCTAGGTTCCTGCCAGTCGCACCCCACCTTTCTCGGCCAGCGAGACTCGGTAGTTCTCCAGGAAGATCACACGGAGGCGGTCTCCCACCACTGGGTCGTGGTTGACCACATCCCCAATGGCAGTGATGAGCTTGATGATCATCTTGGCCATGTGGTACCCGGGTGCGGCCTAAGAGCACAGTCTGGGGTCAGTGCCACCACCCTGTTCCTGACCCTTTATCCCACAAACCAGTGAGGTGGATTCAACCTAGATGTCAAGGCCCAGAGCTCTGGTCTGGGCTTCTCACCTTGCCTCCAATCATCACAGTCCGAGGCACAAAAAACTTATTGGGCTCCTTCTTGATGCCTATGGAAATGAGAGGATGAAGTAGGCCAGATTTTCCCTCAGGGTAGAAGCCCCTGAAAGCACCTAGGCAGCCAGGGCCTGGACTAGAAGATAGCAGGCCTGACTTGGGCAATTACTTGCCCTGTGGCTGTCCACGTCCCCCTCTCGAGCCTCAATTTGCCCATCTGTGGAATGGGGATAATACCATGTTGTCACCTAGCCCCAGGAGCTTTGGATCAAACAGTGTGGTGCTAGAAGCTGCAAACAGGGAGGACTGGGACAGGCGGAGACCTGCCACTCACGGTTGTACAGGGTGATGACATGAAGGCAGTTGAGGAGCTGACGTTTATATTCATGGATCCGTTTCACCTGGACATCGAAGAGTGAGTTGGGGTTGATGTGGACTTTGTATTCCCTCTCCAGGTAGGCAGAGAACTTCAACTTGTTTTCCTGCAGGCACAGTGGGGTGCTTACTAGTAGTCTTCAGGCATCAAGAAATCCACAGTCCAGGCTGGAGATATGGCTCAGTAGTAGAGATTCTGCCTGAGGCCCTGGACTCAAGCCCCAGCGCCACAAAAAAATAAAGATAAAAAAGAATTCCTATAGTCCTCATGTCGTCTTTCCTTTCACCCAGGCTCAGGAAGGTAGACGCAGGAGGCTCACTGGCCACCCTCTTCCACCCCTGCTCCAAGGCAGACATTGTAGTCCATGCCCACACGCTCCCAATGAGGTCGATGCTGCCCTCCATCACTGACCAGAACTCCAGGGTCTGGCAGGAGAGATGGGCTCTGACTGCCATCCTGACCCAGGCGTCTGGGTCCTCCTGCGCTCACCACATGCCAGCCCTGGGATAGCCATAGCCGTCCCAGCTGACAGCCCTCCCCACCTGCTTCACTTTGGCCACGTCCCGGATAAAGGCTTCATCGTCCACGTAGGAGAGTAGTTTGCGCAGCTGATCCAGGTCTGAGATGTATTCCTCCCCGATGCGCTGCGGGAGGATGGGGGTCAGCCAAGCCCCGTCCCTCCACCTCCTGCCTCCAGACATAGAGGAGGGGTCCCTTCCCAGGTCAGCCAGGCTCCTCCCCCCTAGCCTGCCGCTCTGGACCTCCCATCTCCTCCTCCAGCCCCCCTGTGAGGGCATGGTGCATCCTCTTCCCCTCCGGACCTTGAGCTCTGATGGCTGACCCCCGCTGAACACAGCTGGCCTTCCTGGATCCCTGGCCTTTCCGGCATAACCTTGAGCCTCCTCTATCAGACATCAGCCTCTCACAGTCTCATTTCAGTTGTGACCTGTTGATGACCCTTCCAATAGATTGTGAACTCCAGCAGGTTGACCTCTGTAGCCGGCCCCCATTAGCCCTTGAGTACAGCTCAGGCAGATAAGGAAATGGTGCTCCTCTCTCCGGACACATGCTAGGCTTGGGAACCCAATGGAGGATGGATTTCAGCCCTCACCTGGGAGCACTTGCACAGTGAGCTACCTGCACAACGGTACCCATCTGATGCCTGAAGGGATCTGTGTTGGCCCTACTGGCCCTATAGTGGCCTCTCACCTCAGCAATGACCTCTGCCAACCCCGGGTTACACAGAACCAGCCATCGCCGTGGGGTGATGCCATTGGTCTTGTTCTGGAACTTATGAGGCTCCAGCTCATAGAAGTCCTTGAAGCTGCAGCATGAGGTTGGGTGGGAGTCACCACTCACTCCAGCAGGGCTCTCCTCCCTGGGGTCCCTACTCTAATTTCTAGAATGGGGGATGCAGCCCTGGGGGAGGTGGGGTGCTGAGCTTAAGAGGGGTCAGCTGGAAACAGGACTGTACTGGAAAGGGTTATGGTGTGTATAAAAACCCGACATCTTTGGAAGGGGCCATCAGGGATGAGGTGGTGCCTGATCGGACCGACCGAGTGGGACCTCCAGGGCACGGTGGGGTGGGTGGGGCCGAAAGAGGGGCGGGTCTTCGGGGTAGGCTCACATGGTCTTCTTGAGGATCTCAGAGTGGATGCGAGCCACGCCGTTGACCGCGTGCGACCCGGCGATGCACAGGTGCGCCATGTTGATGCGCTTCACCGCACCTTCCTCCACGAGTGACATGCGCCGAAGCCGGTCTACATCCCCGGGGAATGCGGCGGCCACCCTCTGTGCCGGAAGAGCCCAGAGTTAGGACCAGGACCCAGGAACTCGTGTCCCCAGCCCCTACCACCCGCCCAGCCTTGCCCATAGCCCTCACGTGCCCAAGGTTCAGGTCCTGGCTGGAAACCCCTGCCCCGCCCCGCTCCCAGGCACACTACCACCCCGGCTCACGTTGAGGAAGCGCTGATTGATCTCATAGATGATCTGAAGGTGCCGGGGCAGCAGAGTCTCCATTAGGTGCACAGGCCAGCGCTCCAGGGCCTCGGGCAGCACCGTGTGGTTGGTGTAGGCGCAGGTCTTCACTGTCACCTCCCAGGCCTGGGACACGAGGCAGGGTGTTAGGACAGAGGCTGGAGGGCACGGCCCTCCACACACCACAGCCCCCACCTTCAGGTCTCCCGTTCAGCTCTTGTCCTCCTCCCGTCTGGGAAGGGGACCCTGAGGCAGAGGACAAGCTCAAGGTGGCAGGGCCCTGAGCCCACCTTGTCCCAGTCCAGCCGCTCCAGGTCCACCAGGATCCTCATGAGCTCGGGGATGGCCAAGGAGGGGTGGGTGTCATTAAGCTGGATGGCCACCTAGGGGGAGGCAGAGGAGTCAATATGGGCCCTGACCCAAGTGCTGTGGTGACTGTCCTCTGCCCCTTCTGTGGCTGAGCTGGGACCGAGGTGCCCAAGGGTAGCAGGCCCCAGCAACAGCCAGGAAGAGCGCAGCTCCGCGCCTGCTTAAGGGAGAGGGAGCGCTGCCATCCCCCCAGCAGCCACATCCTCACCCACGGAGCCAGGCCGGCTAAGGCGGGAAGGGAGAGGTGGTGTCACACACGTGACAGGGTAAAGGCAGTCTTGGGGGCGTACCTTATCCGGGAAGGCATCGAAGTTCGTGCGCACAGGATCACGGCAGCCGAACTTGGAAGACTTGAAGCGCCGGATGATGTCCTGGAGGGTGGCAGCCACCACAAAGTACTCCTGCTTCAGCCGCAGCTCCTTCCCCTCGAAGAACTAGAGACAGTGCAAGATGGCAGGGATGTGGCCTAGAGTGCTGTGGGTGGGGCCAGGAGAGGCCCTGAACTACCCAGGCCCCCCAGACCCAAGGAGTAGAGCAGGAATGGGTCAGGGACAGGGGCACAGAGGGACTGAGGGTATTGTGGATGTCACCAGGGACAGCCATCCATGATGAGCTACCTTATCTTGCCTCCTTCAGGACTCAGGTGTCCTCCCACTCAGAGCTTGAGGTGGGGGACACAGGGCACACAGGGCCAGCAATATGCTCTAGTGACACTAGGGCAGCAGAGAGTGTCCCTCCCCAGCTCCCCTGACCCCCCTCCCAAGGACTCAAGCCCAAAGGGCAACGCACGTTATCATTGGGGTACAAGACACGGGAGATGTTCTCAGCCAGATTTCGGTCCAGCACAGCCTGGATGTAGCCGCCAATGTTGACTGAGGGACGAAGTGGGGACAGGGTCAGGCTGGAGCTGAGCGTGAGCCAGGCGGGGGGCGGGGGGGGGGGGGCTGCTAACTAGCAGGACGGGAGGATGAACTCACAGTCCTTGAGGTTGAAGTCATTGGGTGCCTTGGCGGACCAGAGGCGCATGGTGTTGACAACGTTGTTGCGGTAGCCGGGCACAGGTGTGTCGTAGGGCATGGCCAACACCACCTGAAGGGAGCACTCTGTCAGAGATGCCGGGTGGGGGCAGCCCTGGACATCTGCCTGCTTGTGACTCTGGAGCCTCCCTCTCCCACAGGGCTGGAGCTGAAGGCATGGCCCCTGCACTCTGTCACCTCCCAGCCCTGGTCCTGGCCCAGTGCCCGCATTCATTAGCTGTGTTACTATGAGCAAACAGATGACCTCTTTGGATCTCATCTAGAAGAAGCAGAAACCCCCAATTTCGATCTTATTACATTCTCATGAGTGTTCTGGGAAGCTAAAAAGCCAAGTGACAAGTCCAAAGCCCACGGTAGGGCTGGCTGTGTTGGTGGCTACTCTGCAGTGATGTGGCTGAGCAAAAGCCAGAGGACACTCTGGACTCATGAGAGGGCTAAGGGATCCCTGGGTTATGAAAGGGCACAGAGGTCAAGTCTATCTAAAGGTCTTATGTCTGGTTGATCATGGAGGTAATTAGCAGTGACTGATGCTGTCCCCGCCTCCCTCAGAGTAATGGCTGCTAAACTCGGCCTGCCACCTCAGTGCCAAGGCACATCCACTCCTCCAAGGGAGCCCCTTGAGGAGACATCAGCCACTCTCCCACTTGGAGCACAGAAACTGGGAGGGGGAACAACCGATCCAAGAGCAGAGAGGCAGGCTGGCAGAGCCCGAGGGAGCCAGTCTCTGGTGTTCTAGCCGGAGCCGCAGGTGCCAGCCGCCACGGCCCCTGGGCCTCATTCTGAATATCAGTGGAATAAATGCCACTTCTGAAAGCATAGAGGCTTCTGGGAGGCCCATCTGGAGGCCGTGACCTGCAACCACAGCAAGAGGACTGACCAGGGATTCAGCTGCCTGCTTAGCTTTAGGCCCCCTGTAACTTGCTGTTGGGTGATGCAGAGCAACTGTATTCGGGAGGCCTTAATTTTCTCCCCTTGGCCCCTTTTGAGGTTGTCGGTTTGCTTTCCTCAGTACCCCCAGGTCAGCTCTGCAGGAGTCCGGTTGCTGTGACAGCCCTTTGATGACTCTAGTGGTGTGGACAGTAGTGGGGGCAGGGGAGAGGCATTGCCGGAGCAGGGACAACCTCTCTCCTCCTTTTGCACTGAGCCTGGGCCCCCTGTGATCCTCATTCCAGCCTTTCCTGGCTCCGGCTGTGTGACTGTAAGTAAGTGCTTAAACTCTCTGATCCTCAGGTGGTTGGGTTCAATAGCCTCCAGGCTCTTTCCTCTAGGAGCTCCCTCCCCCAGCCCTTCATCCTCACCTGAGTGTCCACCCACTTGGCTCCCTGGCTCGTGTGCTCCACTCGGCCATAGAAGTGCACAGGCAACATGAACTCAGGTCGAGCCTTCTCCCAAGGGTTGCCGTAACGAAGCCAGTCATCAGCCTCCTCCATCTGAGCGGAAGGCAGGTCAGGGCAAAAGAAGGCAGCGTCAGACCCAGGGACCCAGGCCATGGTGGCTGATGAGGCAGGGCAGGAGCAGAGGCCTGGAGCGCCCTCTACAGTGGGCCCTGGTTTGGTGGGCTGTCCTGTAGGACAAGTCTGTCCCTAGCGGTCCATAGTGTAGACCACATATTCCAGGGGTCACCAGCTGGTTTGAGGGCAACTGGGGAGGGGCCGGGGTGCTTTCTTTGGAAGCTGGGGCTGATTCTGGAACTATCCGTATTTGGATGACCAAATGGGAGACCTCTGCATCAGGACTGACTGGGTGCCAGCCACAAGGTCAGGACCAAAGCTGCTCACCTGCCAACCCCCGCAGATCTTCTGGTTAAAAATCCCAAACTCATAGCGAATCCCGTAGCCATAGGCAGCCAGGCCCAGTGTTGCCATGGAGTCCAGAAAGCAGGCTGGGGGTGTTCATGGAGGTGGGTGTCAGGGACCCACAGGAAGGAACCCTCTGCCCAGCCCACTCCTGTAAGCCACCTCTCACCTGCCAGCCGTCCCAGGCCCCCGTTGCCCAGCCCTGCATCCTCCTCAATTTCCTCTAGCTCCTCCATGTCCAGGCCCAGCTGTGGGGAGGGGTGGCAGTGGTCAGTACCAAGTGCCAGCAGAGAACACCCCCAGTCCTAAAGCCCCCCCCACCACACCTGGTAGGTGGCCTCATCACAGGCATTCTCCAAGGCCAGGTTCACCATGGTGTTCTGCAGTGTCCGTCCCATGTAGAACTCCAGAGACAGATAGTAGATCCTCTGCCCAGAGAGACAGGCGGACAGGAAAGGGGTCAGAGTCACCCATCAGCGTTCAGCCTCTCACCCTTCTGTCTCACTCCCACGCCCCAGCATGTCTCATATCTGTTCCCAATTTTTTTTTTTTTTTGTCCTCACTCAGACTTCAGGGCACAGGTAAGGCACATCATTCCTCTGACTTCGGACACATGCCTTTTCTCTCTGGCCTCAGTTTCCCCATCTGGAGAATGGGGCTGGTCAGACCCACCTCAGGAATTGAGGTGCTTGGGAGAAGTGGAGTCCCCCTCAGTCATACCCACACACCCCCAATAGTCCATCAGGGGGTCAGGATGTAAAGAAGCACCTATAAGTACTCCCCCAAAGGACAAGGACAAGGCCCAGAGAAAAGAGGCCTTTATTCAAGGTCACACAGTGACTCAGGGCTAGAGATTGCCGCCTCCCATCCATGCAGTGCCCAGTTCCTCTTGGCCCTCTAGCCTCAGTGCCAAGAAGCGGATGGAGAGACAGCCGGCATGAGGATGCTGATAGTGCCTGGTCTCCCCGTTTCCTGGTCCCCTCCCGCCCCTCCCCCACCCCTGGCATGGGGTATTAGGTTGCTGACATTTATCCATGACCCCACCAGACACTTGATCCCTGCTGTCCCAGACTCCCTAGCCTTGCCCCACCCATGGTACAGGCATACCACACACACATACGGTGACATGTCCTCCCACCGAGGGCCCAAACCAGGCCACCTGAACCTTCCTGCCATCAGCAGCCCCTCCAACCTTAAATGGGCACTAGCCCTTTATAAGCAGCCACCTGCCCTCAGCCCCCTGCCTAGCCCCTAGCCTCACCCTTTCAGCTTGGCACCCTGGATCCTCCAACCCCAAGACCCTGAGGTTTTGTCACGGAAAACCCAGGCCCCAGGAAGGGGTAGCCACTTGGTCAGGGTCTCCCAGCTCCCTGGCAGAATCCCAGCCCATCCTCCCCCTCTAGGGTGCCCCCAGTAGCACCTTGGGGTCCTTCTCATAGTAGTGCTGCTGTGTGCGGATCCAGCGCCCAACGAGGTGGTCACGCACAGTGTGGGCCAGTGCAAAGTAGTAGTCGCGTGGGGTGGCCACATTGCGGTCCTTGACCAGTGTGAAATGGAGGTGCCGGTTGAAGTTCTTTTTCAGTTCAGTCACATTCTCCACGCCGGCCAGGCCACGAACGCTGATTTGCTTTCTCTTCTCATGGTCTGACAGGGGCCGGGACATGGTTGCAGGAGGGCGGGCCGGACTGAGGGGCAAGTGGACAGGCGGCCTCTGCGGAACCTCCAGCCAGGGAGTGGAGCTCCCCAGCCCAGAAGGGATTTAAAGCCTGGCTCAGAGCAGCTTGCCCCACCTCCCCTGCCATGGGAGGGTCTTGGCCAGGAGGCTTGGAGCTATTTTGGGGGCAAGAGGAGGGGAGGGAAGGGAGGCCTGTTTGCAGCCTGTACTGACCCACTTCCTACAGTCCGTCTTCTGTCCTGTTCCTGCTTTTTGCAGGTTTCCAGGCAAGATGAGGCAGGCAGCATTGGCCTGGGAGGCTGTGACTTGGGCTAAGGCATCCCCCACTGGGCCCCTTTCCTGAGCTACAGATGAAGTGTGGGATTGGACTGTGGACTTTTTTTTTTTTTTTAATGTTTTTTTTTTTTTTTTACTTATAGGCGAACACAATACCTTTATTTTATTTTTATGTGGTGCTGAGGATCAAACCCAGTGCCTTATGCATGTGAGGCGAGTGCTCTCCCTCTGAGCCACAATCCCAGCCCCATGGACTGTGGACTCTTGCAGAGGCTGGGGGGCTGTTGCAGGGAACGGGTTTCAGGAGGCCTAGTCCTGGGTTCTAGACACAATCTACCCTCAGCAGAGCAGCAGGGCTTGCTTTACACTTTTTTGCTTTTCTTTTAATGGTGCTGGAGATGGAAGCCAGGTCCTGCTAAGTGATATCCTCAGCCCTTTAGATATTTGCCAGGAGGTGCAGACTGAGGAAAAATGAGCCCTGGTCAGGTTTATCATGACAGAGAACCTGGGCTGGGGCGCCGTTGGTGGCTGCACACAGGTAGGAGGGCTGCATGTTATGGCAAGAGGGGCCAAGAACTAAGGGTCAGTGTGCCTTGAACGGAGGTGTGGCCAGCATTCAAGACACTGAGCAGCTGTGAGAAGGGGGACCAGGACCTGAGTTCCAGCAGGTGGCATGTGGGGGGGTGTTGCCTAAGGTAGGGAAACTGCCCTCACCCCACCCCTACCAAAGTTGAGCCACACTAAGTTCCCCCTGTTGCTGTCCCTCAAGGAGCTCTGCAGTGACCTTTCCGTGAGGCATGGTCAGATTACAGGCGAGCTGTGCTGAGGCTCCCAGCCTGGAGCAGGAGTCCCTGGGAACTGTAGTCCTGTGGGCCACCGCGAGGGGTGGCATTCGGGTCTCCCTGGGACTCACATGCCTTCTCTCACCCCCCACTGCCTATCTGGGGCCATGCACAGGGCAAGGATTAGTAGGTCAGGATTCACGGCTCTGTGACCTCACTTAAAAAATGGGATCTACTCTGCACCTTTCCCCCATTCAGCTTCAGGCCCCCATTCATTGCTTATGTCCTGTCCCTGACACTGGTTTGCTGTGTGCCCTTGGACTGGTCGCTTTAGCTTTCTGAGCCTTAGATTCCATTGTCTACTTCTGCTGGGTGCGCAGAATCCTAATGGCTCCAGAGGCTGAGGCAGAAGGATCACAAGTTCAAAGCCAGTCTCAGCAACTCAGTGAGATCCTGTCTCCAAAAATAAAAAAGGGCTGGAGATGTGGCTCAGTAGTTCAGTGCCCCTGGGTTCAATCCCTGATACCCCTTTCAAAAAAAAAAAATTATATTCTCAAATTGAGGCTATATAAACCCTGCCTCTTCCAGTTGCCCTAATCTCTTGAGGGTAGACTTTGGAACTTGTTTTTATTCTTTGGGCAAAGAGAACCTAGGAGTCTGTACTATTTCAAAGGCTGGCTGGGCCTCCCAGGGTGGCAGGCTAGTCCAGGGGAAGAACTGGCTTTTATACTTGAGGGCCAAAGCAGCAGGTCAGAGAGGTTTGGGCAGCTGTGGGGTGCTATTGAGTCTGCTTCAGGACAACCAAGCTGTTGACTAAGCTGCAGCAGTGCAGGCCCATTTGCAAGGCCTCCACTCTTCCACCTGCCCCAGACAGAGGGGTGTTGGCCTGCTTGTATTTGGGGGATGGGGAGGCCACATTTCCAGGAGATCAAGAAAACAATGAATAGCACTTGGGTAGACAGTGACAACTTTTTTTTTCCTTGTGGTACAGAGGATGGAACCCACTGCCTCAAGCATAGTTTCTGAGGCACTATTTCCTTTTATTTTTGGTACCAGGACACTTAAACTGAGTCACATCCCCCAGGCCACTGAGGCTGGCTTAGAACTTGCAGTCCTCCTGCCTCAGTCTCCTGAGCCTCTGGGATTATAGGTGTGCACCACCACTCCTATTTCCCATTTTTAATGGAGAAAAAAAAAAAAAAAATGCCCGGCAGCTCCCTTTCACAATTCAATCCCCATCTCTGCATTCGGCTGCACCTAGCCTCTGGCATGGCCCCGTGTAAGGTGGCCCTGACCTGCATTCTCCCTTAGAGGGTTGTGGCAGAGCCGATTTCTTGGCAGTCACCACCTGACAAGCCTGAGCTCATTATCTAGATTTTCACCACCCTGATCGTGGCAGCATGCTGGGGTCACACAAACTCCACTGCCCCTTATTGCCTCCAAGACTTAACTCAGCCTATTGCCAAGGACCTGACTCCAACAGACCATCCCCACCTTACCTGACACCAAGGTTAGTGGGTGGGTACCTTGCTTGGTGCTGGCCCCACTCCCACCCCAGCCTTATCTTCCTGCACTCCAGGTACTGGCCTACAGGTCACCTGAGCTCTGGCTTTTCTGTGGGTTTCCCATTGTGTGGCACAACACCCTCTTGGACTGCCTCCAGGTTCTTCTCCCTGGGGTGACACCACCACAGGGCCCCACCTTTATTCTGCACACCCCAGCCCAGCATGTCAACCCCCCGAGGCTCAAAGTCACCTCCAGCTTCCCATCCTCTCCACTCTCCTTAAACTGCCCCTCACCCCAGGGGCATGAACCCTGAAAGCTCACTTTTCCACCTGAACCAAGTCGAGGTTGTTTATGTTCAGGTTTCTAAGCAGAAACTCGGCCTCCCTCCCTGGACCAATCTTGGGTTTCTGCAGGGTGTCTGGCCCAGTCTCCGTAACAGAGTCCTGATGCTGACCTTTCCCAACTGGCATGCCCCTGGCCAAGTTCGAAGGAGCTGGGATGATCACTGCTGCAGCAGCAGAAACCAGAACAGCCCTGTCACAATAGGAGGGTGGGTCTTTCTTGCACCCAAGGTAGTGTTAAGGCAGGTAGACAAGTGTTTCCCATCTTCCCAAACACTGCCACCGGGCAGGTGCTTGCCGCCACTCAACAGGACCAACAGCTTCCACTCGTGTGGACGGATGCCTTTTTAGCCACTGTTACTCTCCAAAACCTTAAAAGCTGTGGGCTGGGGGCCGAGAGGGAGGGAGCACAGGAATGGAGCTGGCCCCAGGAGAGAGGCGGAGGAGAAAGCTGGGCTGTGGTTAAGTCATTTATTGATTTTTATTTCTAAAACCCACATAGCGCCACTTTGCTGCTTCCAGAGCTTCAAAGAGCTAATTAACCGCCCAATGAGCCCACCAGGGAAACCAAGCCTGTGGGGGAAGCAATGAGGTGAAGCCAAGGTCAAAGAGGGTAGCTGGGTTCCAAGGCCCTGTCCCAACTCCTGTCAATTAAGAGCAAAGGCCCACCCTTTTCTAGTTTAGGGATCAGTTAGGGAGGCCCACCCCACTCGCCTGCTTCCAAGCACTCGTCAATCCCTGCAGCTTGTGGCTAAGCACAGCATCCTGGACAGGCCCAGATGGCCGGCTCTGCTCCAGGGAACAGAAGCAGCCCCAGCTCAAAACTGGAGAGCAGCCCAGTTCTAAGGTGGCTCTTCCCAGGAGTGGCATAGCCAAGCAACAGCAGCAGAGGGTGGCCAAGAGCCTCACTACCTCATGGACTTGTAACACAATTTTTCTGATGCCACAACAGGTACCATGACAGCCCCAGACAAAGAAACAGCCAGCCTAATACCCTCCATGAAGATGTGCTGCTGACAAAGCACAAGGTAGGGCGCTATCTTGCCCCCACCACTCCCCAAGCCTACAGTGTTGGCAGCCGTGAGCCACCAGCAGAGAAAGAAAAAAAGCCACTTGGCGGTTTTAATTTTAGCTACTATGCCTGACAGGCAGGATTAGCTGGCTTGACCTTTAGTGCTGATGGCCCCCCAGGCCCAGGGCCTTAGTCAGGGGGCAGTTTGCAGGCACAAGTCACCACTGGAGCTTAGCAAATGTGGGGGTCCAAGTGCCAGGGAAAGGCCTTCAAAAGGACAAACGAGAGAGATATGGGATAAGCTTGGTTCTCAGTGCATGAACCAGAAACAAGACAGAGACGGAGGGGCCACCCACACGCTCCACTCCCGGAAACTCAGTCTCGCAGGGAGCAGGTGGAAGGCTTCCTTAATTAATGTCCCATGGCTTCACTCCAGAAGGGGGAACAGGGGCCAGATGCTGAACACAAACAAAGTATGGCAACCTTGGGGCCACTGTGGGTGGTGGCAGAGGGTTAAAAGAAAATAAAGAAACAGACCCAGAAAACCACACTGCTCTTTTATTCAACGGAACACCCCCCTTTAGTGCAGTGTTGAATCAAACACCGAAAAAAAAGCCCAGAGAAATTTCTGTAGATAAACCAGTGAAGAGAACGCGCGTTACACATTATTGTCAACATAATCACTCCATGAAGAGGGAAGGGGCGGGGAGAGAAGCAGAACAAAGAACGAGGGGCTCAAACCCCTAGACACTGCAAAACATTCAGACATTCGGGACTAAAATAAAAGAGGAAGGCTTCCAGGAAGGAGAGGAACAAATGGATTCTGTGGCAGCTTAGGTGGTCGGGGGGTGTGGAAAGGACTCTGGGCTGGCAGGCCAGCCCAAGGTGGCTTCAGCTGTGTCCCTACTGCTGGCAGGAGTGCAGGATGGTTATGAAAAGCCACCCTTGGCAACTTCACAAGTCTCTTTGACAAGGTGGCAGAGATAAACTGCTACTCAAGAATTTAAGACAAACGTCTTTAGGGGTGGCTATGGACCCTTGAAACACTTAGAACCAAAGGACCCCCCCCCAGCCTAACATTAATAGTCAAAGCCTGTGCCTAAAACCATTTGCTCCCCTCTCCTTGGCAAGGGGAGAAGGAGGAATGGAGAGAAGGGAAGGATTCTAATTGCAGAAGACCGGGGAGAGCATCTCCTTGGACGGAGTCTGAAGAAAGGAAGAGATAAGGAAATAACAAAAGAAAAAGAAAAAAATTAATAAAAATTTCACGATATGGAGCCAGCGTGTTCCGATTCCGTCCACAAAAATAACTCAGGCTGCTTTGCCGAACCATCCTGTCCACCAGGGGCGCTGCTGAGGCTGTCTGCCTGGAAGGGTCACCAATGGGCGCGGAAAGTCCTCACTCTCATGGCTCGGGCCATCGCCGCTGCGGGGAGGGATCCTGGCGGCCCGGTTTGGGGAGAGGCAAAGGGAGTTGGGTGAGGAGAGAAAGAAGACAAAGAAGACACTCGATGCTACGGGGCGCCAGGAGAGCCCAAGCTGGCGCCCCTACTATATCCTGCCCGTTCCCAAGCGATTTCTCAGTCGCTTGGCCCAGCCCGGTGCGTGCACACACACACATGCGTGCACACACAATCACATGCGTGCGTCCCAATGTCTGGCTCCATATGGTGAGGTTCGGCGTGTGTTTAAACGAGACCAATTCTCTCTATATATAATATATATTTTCTTAAAAAACGAGTCTAGTTCTGTGGTGGAGGCGGTGGGGGAGCTGGAGGCATCCCGAAGGGTGGCATGCCCGCCACCCCCATGCCCATCATGGTGACAAAGTTAGAAGGGTCCATGGGAGGCGGAGGAGGAGGGGGCGGGGCATACATCATGCCGGCGGAACCAGGTGGCGGAGGCGGCGGAGGGGGAGGGGCCCCGGGCGGCAGAGGCGGCTGGACCCCGGGGGGCAGGGGCACCATAGTGGGGTTGCCTTGCATCTGAGGGGCTCCTGGAGAAGCTGCGGCAGCCGCCTGCTGCTGTTGCCATGGCGGGATGGACCCTGTGCCAGCGCTCGTGGTGGTAGTCGTCGTATCTGGGGTGGTAAAGAAGCCCAAGGTCACACGCGCGGGGGGGCACACCGCGGCTCTCTGCGGCTGCTGCCTTGGGATGGGGGGCGAGGGGCGCCTGCTCCTTGCTTGGCATGCGGTACGGTGGTGGGGGGCGGGCGGGCAGGGCTGTCCTGGTGATGGGGAGTGGAGGGGTGGGCAGGACTACCCTGGGGTCAGCCTCAATGTCTCTGGGCTTAACAGCATAAGCCCTTTGTCACCAATGCCCCTGGAGGGGCTGAGGGAAAAGTACCAGACTCAAGAACCGGCTCTGACGTCCCTCCGCCCAGCCGCCGCCACCACCGAACGGCACATTCAACCTCAAGGCCACAGCTGCTCTCTCCCCACTGCCCAGTCCCTTCTCTGCAGTCTCTCAGGCCCAATCACAACCCCGTCCAGAGCAAGCATGCACCTTCCCACTCGGCCCTATGTACAAGACGGGCCAGCCAGCAGTTCACTCAGCTGGCAGAGCCTGGACTTCCGATACCCTGCCTACAACTGCAGGCTCCCCTCCAGACCCCCACAAATCTCTCCCCAGACACAACCACACCAAACAT
Source organism: Marmota flaviventris (assembly GCF_047511675.1). Lineage (NCBI taxonomy): Eukaryota > Metazoa > Chordata > Mammalia > Rodentia > Sciuridae > Marmota > Marmota flaviventris. The sequence continues at coordinate 7,814,420 of NC_092506.1, read as the reverse complement.
CAGCTTTCCTCCCCAAGACACCCCCAGGGCCAGGCGGCCCCTTCCATTTCTGCCTCCCAAATCCCCCAGCCGAGAGCGAGTCTCTTCCCAAGGTGTGTGAGCTATGAGGTCTTATTGTTCTAAACCCCAACCCTTGTCCCACCCACCCCCACAAGCCCAAAATATTGCACTCACTTTGCTGCCATGGCAAGGGGGTACTGGAAGCCATACTGCTGCTGGGCGGAGGGGGTGGCGGAGGCTGCTGCTGCTGCTGCTGCCATGGGGGAAGAGGACCAGAGGGAGGGGGCGGGGGCTGCCCACTGGGAGGCGGCGGCGGTGGCGGCATCATGCCCATAGGCGGCGGCGGCATCATACCTGCAGGTAGGTCAAAGAAGGGTGAGGCCTCAGGGAAGGAGGGGACCTGGGCCAGAGCCCCTGCTTACTTAACACAGACTTAGGTGGAGACCCACAGCAAGCAGACAATATTACCTTTTCCTTGATGCAGGCGATAGACCCCAGAGCCCACAGGCGTACTTCCCAGGTACTGATCTTGATGGAAGGAAAGAGCAGGGACTTAGCAGGACATTTGAACCAGCCAGGGAAGACACCCCCCAACATCTTCCTCAGTCACATAGCTTGAATACTACCCTTGAGACAGCAGCTCTGAAAAGTCTTCATATGGAGGCAGTGCTGGACCTCCCCATGCACAAGGCACTTCTTACTCAGATAGTCTTGCTCCTTCTAGAACCCAAGACTTGGCAAGGCCAGTAGGCCCAGTGCACTAGTAAGCCATTGTGAGAGCTGTTTTCAGCTCACAGGGACCCTGACAGAAGCCCGTGCTTACCCCAGAGCCCCAAGGTTTCTGGTCTGACACTTACTTACCCATTGGAGGAGGGCCATGGTGCCCAGGTGGGTGGGGGCCCTGGTTCATCGGTGGTGGCGGTGGCTGCATCCAAGGGGGTGGGGGTCCATTTGGGTTGTGCTGCATGGGATGTCCACCATGCCCACCTGTCAGGCTGGGTAATGGGTGTGGGAAGCTGTGGGGGCCACCTCCAGGCCCGCCAGGACCACCTCCATGCATGCCATGATAAGGCCGACTCTCTGAAGGGCCAGAATTCATCCAGGGTGGGCGGCTCTGGGTGGTGGACATGAGAGACTACGTGAGAGCATTTCCGGCCAACGTCCCTGTCTGCTCCCCCTGATGGCAACACTGTTCTTCCAGCTATGCCATAGGACCAGGATAAAAGCACAAGAGGCCTCCCAAAGTAAGAAGTCCCCCACTGGCCAGACATTCCGGAAGAACAATGTTGCCATCCATGTCCATCACTCAGCTCCACCCAAAGCACTTGGCCATAGCTTCCAGTCTCTGAGGAAGAGACTAGGGGACCAGGCCAAAAGAACCCTCCCCCAAGGCTCACCGGTGGAGGCGGGTTGTTGGCAGGAGCAGCAGGCCGAGGTGCACTAGCCAAGGGTGTGGTCGCAGGCCCAGAGGTGGAGCCCACAGATGCTGGGACAGGAGCTTCCCCAAGTTCAGCCATCAAGGACAAATATTCTTTATCCATCCGTGCTTTATCCTGAGCTGACTGGGGGTCACCAGGCCTGAAGTGGGGTGGGGGATACAGAGAGCAGGGGAAGCTTTGAAGATTCAGCCCTCAGATCACCCTTTCTTTCTAACCTCTTACTAGGCATGTAGTGTAAACAGTCCTACCAGCTCCTTGGTTCAGGGCCATTTCCTCATCTAGAGCGCCAGTGTCTGCCACAGCAGAAGCCCTGGGCCAAGAGAACTGGTGAGGAAGCACCAGGCCCCTGATAGTCATAAGAACACAGGTTCACCCTCTCCAGTTTCATCAAATCCTACTTGCCCATTATGAAAGAAAGAAAGTCTCTCCAAGACTAGGCAACTGCCAAAAAGAACCTTAACAAAGCCTTAGAGAAATGCTGGTGTCAAGGGCTGATTTACAAATAGTCAAATTCTGTAGTCAGTTTTGTTTTGTTTGTTTTTGATACTAGGGATTGAACTCAGGGATTGTCTGCCACCAAGCTATATCCCCAAGTTGTTTTTTTTTTTTTTTTTTTGGGGGGGGGTACCAGGGATTGAACTCCAGAGCACCACCACTGAGCCACATTCTCCATCCCTATTTTGTATTTTATTAGAGACAAGTTCTTACCAAGTTGCTTAGTGCCTCACTAAATTGCTGAGGCTGGCTTTGAACTCTCGATTCTCCTACCGCTGGGATTTCAGGTGTGCACCAGCGTGCCTGGCCCCCAAATTTTGAAAAATATTTTTTAGTTGTACATGGACACAATACCTTTATTTTTATGTGGTGCTAAGTGAAAATCAAACCCAGTGCCTCACACATGCTAGGCAAGTGCTCTACCACTGAGCTACAACCTCAGTCCTATTCTTTGAAATTCTTAGAAAGGATCTCAGTTAAGTTGCTTGGACCCTTGAACTTGAGATCCTCTGCCTCAGCCTCCTGCCAGCTTTGAACAAATCTTTAAGCAGCAAAGGCAGTGAACTAATATTGAGCCTCAGTGAAAACATTATAATAACCAATCTGGGCCTGTGGCACACACCTATAATCCTGGTGACTTGCAAGAGGATGCCATGTTTGAGGCCAGCCTCAGCAACTCAGCAAGACCCTCTCAAAATAAAAAAGGACAGGGGATATAGTTCAGTGATAAAAATTCCCCTGAGGTTCAATCCCTAGTACTAAATAATCAGAATAGAAACCTTTTGGTTTTCTTGGACACAAGACAAACAATAAAACAGAGTTGTTCTGTAAGATTGTTTCTAATCCTTCTCAGTTTTATCAATCACACCATCACCCAACCATGTGCTAAAGAGAACTATCTTCTATGTCACTGGTTACCAGAAAACCCATAGAACAGCTAGTCCCTCACCTTTGAAACTTGCAATCTGAAGCAATGTGGCCAGCTCCTCCACACTTAGTACACACTGTAGTATTGGTAATGCTGCGGGTCTCTGAGCTCTGCCAGGGTCTTAAGATTCTGTTGAGAAGAGAAAATCAACTCAAAGGCTGTGAACACCCTCTCCACTTGCACAGCTTCTTCAGGTCTCTGCACACTCCTCTCAACTGATCACTACCTGTTATCATCTTCCCGAAGGGTACCATTCAAGCGAGCCAATTCTCGAAGCTGCATCTTCCGTAGATCATTCTGGTCCTCTGGGGTCTCAATACCTTGCTTCAGGATGTTTCTGATCTAGTGAAGACACAACGAGAAGTTAGTCATGCATAACTGTAATCCCAATGACTCAGGAGGCTGAGATCAGTCCCTGTAACTTAGTGAGATCCTATTGTAAAGTAAAAAGGGTTGGGGACTTAGCTCAGTGGAAAAGTGCCCCTGGATTCAATCCCCAGTACAAAAAAAAAAAAAAAGAGAGAGTAGCAGCTAGCTGCCTACGTGCTACGTGCCTGGGCCACCACCCAGATTTCTATTAAGAGGTTTCCTTTCTTGGCTCGTCACTCACCTGTTCTACTGCCTTTTTAACATTCTCCATTGTATTGGCAGTGACTAGGGCATGAAGTGGCTCATCTTCCCCTGGCAACATCTGGCCATCTTTGCGTCCAACCTTCCCTTCTTTCACAGACCCTTTCCCCCGGATCATGATCTTGGCGTTACACTCCTTCTCAATATTCTTCAGGGTGTTCCCTCTAGAGGCATAAAGGATTTAGTTAATACTCAAGTTCACACTCGACAGAGGCTGGGCTGGGTGCAAATTGATGGAAAACTACAACTATAGAGAATCAAATTTTCCCACTGAAAACTCTGTGCCCTTTAAGGTAAAGCTAGTCACAGCGAATCTGAGGATTTTCTTTCTCTGAAGTAAAAAGAGAATATTGACAAGAGTTCTCACAGAATGGCCTAGTTCAGCCAAAGTCAATGCCTTACTAAAACAAAACCAATGAATGGCACCCCAATTAGGCACAAGGAGACACATCTAGGCTCTAAGGAATTCTATACCCCAATAAGCTAGTGATTACTCACCTGGGCCCAATTAGTAGCCCAACAAAGTTGATTTCTGGATACTCATCTTGAGGGATCATTACTTTATCACTCACACGTGTTGCTGGAGGTCTAAAAAAGAAAGACAGTCACCAACTCTGCACATTTCCAGATGAGATCACCCAGTTTTTCTAAAACTAAACACCAGTATTATTTATGGGTGAGCTTGTACAAGTGGTGAGTAGTACCAAAACTGCCCCAGCAGGTCACATTTGACAGGCATGTAACCTTGTCCCAAGGGACCTAGTCCCTCTGCTTACTTATAATCTGCAGGTGGCTTGAAATCAGGGTTGAGGGCAACCATCTCTGTGATGAGGTTGTGCCGCTCCTCTTCCAGCTTTTTGCGGGTACGGAACTCTCTGGTGTTAAGTCGCTTCCCCTCACTATTGTAGATGGGCTCAGGGGAAGGGGACCTGTGGGAAACAGACCCCCGTTACTGCTCTGTCCCTACTTCCCTCAGTCCCACATGGACTATAACAGTCTTCCCCAGCCCCTCTGCCTCTCAGACCCTAACACTCTTCGGAGGAACCGACCATAACGTGTGCTATTTGAGATCGTGTGGAATGGGGAAATGGAAGCTGGCTTAGTATTTTGGGGACTGGGGTGTGTGTGAGAAAGGAAAAAAAAAGGTTTTGTTTCTAAAAGTGATGTGGGGGGGAGTCTGTCCTTTGGGGGAAATCTCTGGACTGTAAGTGGCAAGGACAGTTTCATCCACAGGAGTCTCCTTGCCAAATATAATTTTTCTTTCATTTGGGAAAAAAAATGCACTATCCCAACTTGGTTAACCACAGAAACCCGAGTTTAGGTGAAACATTCTCTCTTGGAGAGCTCATGCCTATCAGGAAGAGCATTTGTACCCCTGACACATAGTGAACACGAGCTCTTTCACCCAAAGCAGCCGGGACTCAAGCTATTGCAGCTACTTGGTCCCCACAATGGAGAGAGATGGTTCAAGGCTTCGTCTCTGCTTTTCCTTCAATGGCCTGGCTGGCTGTGTCCAAGGCCCAGGAGACAACCTGTTTCTGGCTGTTCGAGGTGGGGAGTCTGGATGGAGAAAACCGTTAAAGTGCTAAAGCAGCTTCTGCTAGAGCTGCAAATGCAGATTTGGTCAAATACTTGTCTAGGGTCTGAACCTGCCAACAGCAAGGGGGAAACCTATGATTCTCCGCCAGAGTTTACAAGTCCAGAAAGCAGATTATTCTCTCTCATTTTTTAAGGAGTAAAATGCTGATGCTACAAGCAAAAAAAATAGTAATGATAAAATGGTCAGTTTACCACAGCTGGATTTTGCGGTAATAAAAAAAGAGAAGTCACACTCCTAGAATTCTGAGTTAAGATTACAAAAAGGACCATAGCTTGATATTCTGTATGAAAATTTAGTAGCAGCTGCAAGAAGGGAAAGACCATGTGGATCAGGTTATTAAAAAAACATCCTGAAAGTAGTTCAGACTCCTACACCCTTGGTTTAGTTGAGAGAACCTTGCCTAGATGGAGAGCAAGGACTGAACTCGGCTGCTCCCACTGTCTTCAGCCTAAAGGTAACCATGTCATACCACGTCACACACACGATGGAATAAAAGGTCAGGTTTGTTCATGACTAATGACGGCTAAATGACACCTCCGTTTCTAGCATTTGTATAAACTGTTAGCACAATCCAGTGAAAGTGAACACAGGCAAACATACCCCAGCTCATTAGACTATCATCTTACACATTAAGGTCTACAAGAGATTTTAAAACACCTTTAACTGTGCAAGTTAAATAACATCAAAATAGCATATGAAGTGGCTTAATTTTGATATACCTTCTTAAGAAATAATCTTATTAAAGTAAGAAACTTATGCATTTCCTTCCAACCTGGGCTCAAAAGCAAAACCAATCAGGCATTAGGGCCTCTTTCAAAACTAAGTGCAAGGGAAGAAAAATCCTGCTCTGGTTTTATTTCTAACATGCTTGACATTTCTATGCCCACCCCACAGCTGTCTAGAATTGAGCACTTCTGGCTAATCACCAGAACAAGTTGTACCAGTCCCAAACTGGCCATTTAAAGGCCTCACAGTTTAACCTCTTCCCAAATTGTGGAAGTGAAAGGCAAAAGCTAATAATCTAGAGGTTAGGCTGGCTGGACTTCTTCACCTGAATAGGCATCGGGCACATCAACTAAATTCTAATCCCAGTTCTCCAGGAAGCAAAGAGGTTTGTTAAAAACTCAATCCTTTAGAGGAATTGCCTGTAACCTGTAGACATTATTAAAGGGGAAAAGGCCAAAAAGACAACTAAACAGTTGTGGTCTATAACCTACAATGGAAATCTTAAAAAGAAAAAAAAAAAAAAATCTTCAAAAAGAAATATAACATAACACAATCTTCCAACCAAAATCTACAGGTAAAAATATAACGGATTTATTAAGTAAAATTAGAGAGTCAACATGGAGAAATAACGAAGCTGTTTCCTGGCAAAAGGCAGCAGAAAGATGCACATGAGTGACTTGTAAAGCCATTCTATCATCTTCCTGACTGAATGAGCCAGACTGGGTAACAAAAACCAAAAACACTACTTTTTAAAGCAAAGTCTTTTTAAGTATGCTGCATGCACTAAGAGGTATTTCAGTGAGAGGAAGGTTTACTATCTTATTAAGTGATCAGATGTTAGCTGTTCAAAGATCAGCCAATACAATTTCAGTTTAAAAAGTCCATCTCCCTCACATAAACTTTACTTTTTAGAGGTGAGAGAAAATTATAAACTGAAATGACATGACCACAGCTGTTTGAGGCCCACATTCCTTAAAAAAAAAAAAAAAAAGTAATTTAGGATTGGTTGCTTGCCTTCCCAAAACAGGTGAGGTAAGAATATACTGGCCCCTCCCCAAACCCCCAGGCAATGGCCAAGGCTGAAAATTAATTGGCAGTGAAGGAAGTTGGTTAGAAATCTTACCTACTTTTAAAACCACCTCAAAACCTTAAGCAGAAATAGTGTATCAATGAGCTGGTCTAATTTTCTGCCACGCTTAATTCAGTGATGCTCAAAAATACTCTTAACCCCTGCATCATGTACCTGTGAGAAAAACTACACCCTGGACTTGCAGCCAAAGCAGGCACTGAAAAGGCAGGTTAATGGCCACCTCTCACTGTCCCTCAGGGTGGGTAAATCAGGTTAAATCTACATGCTTACCAATTGGAAACCAGTTGTCCATTTTTATGTAACTTTTTATTCTTTTTAGTTAAAACTCCAATTTTCTAACTGTTGACTGACCACATACATTTACTAATTAAACCCTAGTCCCCAGAATGGTCAGACCACCAGTCTCTTTAACTAGGATTTTATCGAACTGACACAATGTTGCCACCAGTAAAATGTATTGAGAAAAAGGTAAAAGCGTTACTGTCAGCTGGTTAAAACTGTTTCCCAACCTGTCCTCAGGGTTAGGGGGGATGCCCAGGTCTCCTGTGCGCAGTTTACGAGTCAGGTCTTCTATCTGCAGTTGCACTGGAAGAAACCAGGTTAGGAAAGAAAAAAAAGGATGGAAAAAAGACAATGTTACCAAAAAACATCTCAAATCTCAACAACAAGCATGAAGAACTCGGAGACTTTGAAAGGGACGATTGATTGATCAGTGAACACATTGAGGCAAAAACCCCCAACCACCTATTGGCAGAAGTCCACTTACATCTATAGGTTATTTTTTCATTTCAAAATGGTTATCACTTAAGGAAGCAAACCGTTTGTTGGAAGAGGGGTTAGCAATAAAGACTGTTCACTAAGGCTAACATCAAAAGCAATTATCAGGAGGTGTTCACTTTTCCCTCCCCACCAACACTTGCTTATTACAATTGGCACCCCAAACCAACACCCATTGTGTGATATCACCGGTACCTGGTTCCCATCAAATTACTTGAGGGCAAGACTTGCGAAGTTAATTTTTCTTTGTGAAATATTAAACATAGCCCAAAGTGAGACCCAATTAACATGGGACAAAGAAAAATACCAGTTGAGCAAATATCATTTCAATTAAGACCAGGTTTTAAACTTCTGAACAAGCAATACATTCAATAACCAATTTGACATCTTATAGCAATTTATACATACACTTTCTGTACATCCAGACCTGTTACTAGTAAAGGTCTCCCATACCTGCGGTTTTTATGCAAACATTAAATGGAAAATCATGTTTTATCTTCATACACCAATAGGCATAAGGTGCTAGGAGTTTATTTTCAGACCTGCTATTGATGTGTAGAGTAGGTATGTAGAAGATGCAAAGTGTGGATCAAGGAGAATATACGTGGCCCTCAGGCCTTGACCTGAGGCTGTACCCAAAAGAGAGATGAGGGTTTCACAAAAGTTGCCAGAGAATCCAGGGAAATGTTACACAGCTGATTTCCCAAAATAATAGGAACTGCAGAGCCAGAGTACTTTCTTCAACAAACTAATCAACCACCTGTTTCTTACCTTTGCAGCATCTCAGAGTTCTTAGTAGGCACCTCTATCAAGGGCAAGGCTAACTGAGTTGGATTAGAGTTGAGTTGGCTCCTAGATATATTAATGTACATCTAACCCCAGATACCTTCTAATTTGAAGTACATCACACAGGGATATATACCACACCCTCACACTGAACTTCTCAAGAAATGAAAATCCATTAATACAAAAGACAATATTAGGGGCACCCTGGACAAGACACTGTGTACTGTGAGAGACAGAAGGCGAGTAAGACATGGCTCTGCAAGTTCCTTTATGCCAGACACTTTTGACTTCAGTCAATGATGTGGCAGTCCTCTCAGGTGGATTGTGGGGGTGTGGGTTCTGAGCTGAATAAATAGTTGATACTGAAATTATAAAAAGTGTTGCTATCTTCCTGGGATCAGAGGCCTGTACCAATCTCTGCTTGGATTCTATCTACACTTTGATGATGGCTAGAAACAGCCCTTAGGGCTCAGTGCATTAATGAGGCCAACAGGGAGAGGAAATCAAGTTGTAAAGAATGAGTCTGTTGTCCCCATTTTCAGGTCTGCTTGTATTCTTGTGCTATGACTCCACTAGAGGCATTCCACAAGGTTGTTAAGTCCCACACTGGTCTAATGAGACACAAGTGAGTAGGCTGGAGTAGATAGGAAGAGTGGGGAAAGTCTTAGTAGTACTGTGAAAAAGGAGATAGAAAGCCTGTAATCCCAACAACTAGTGAGGACACCGCAGGAAGATCAAGGCCAGGATCAAGTTCTAGGCAGATGATATCCTGTCTCAAAATTTAAAAAGGGCCTGGAGGTGTAACTCAATGGTAAAGGACCCCTGGGTTAAATCCTCAAATCATACAGAATTATAATACCTCAAAATTCTCAACAATTACTGGATACAGTGGCATACACCTAAGACTCCAGCAACTCAAGAGGCTGAGGCAGGAAGACTTTAAATTCAAAGCCAGTCTCTCCAACTTAATGAGACCCCGTTTCAAAATAAAGTTAAAGAAGACAGGCACAGTGGTATACACCTCTAATCCAAGCAACTCAGGAGGCTGAGGCAGGACTACAGATTCAAGAACAGCCTCAGCAATTTAATTAAAGTAACTCAGTGAGACCCTGTCTCTAAATAAAATATAAAAAAGGGCTGGGAATGTGGCTCAAAGGTTAAGCGCCCCTGGGTTCAACCCTCAGTACCCAAAATAATAACTAATTTAAAAAAATAAAGTTAAAGAAAAGGCTTGGGATGTAATTCAGAAACAGAAAATGCTCGGGTGTCCAATCCCTAGTACCAGAAACAAAGCACCTCCCCGCAATAATATAAAAACCACAAAATTAAAACCCTCTCCAAAATTAAGCCATGGGGCCTTGAAGCTTTTATGGGAAGGCCACAGCCTCATAAAGCCTAAGATGTCTTTGCCCTAATTTCCTCCCAAGGGGGTGAGAGGGCAAAGAGAGAGATGTTTACTTGATTAGTAGGATATGTTATCAAGCATACTTTCTGAGACAGTTGGACAAGTATATAAAGATTGCATTAGACCTTGTATTATTTTCTTAAAGTAATTTTGAGGTTAGTTTCAATCCCACTGTGGATAGTCGTGAAATATCAAGGGGAAAGCTACCACTTTTTACTGTGTATCAAGCAATATCCCCTTCCCAGCAGAGTTCTTTAGAAGTAAATACAAGAGCCTTCATCTTAAGACAGCTCTCCAGAGGCCAAACCAGAAGATGCTGAAGGGAAGGTTAAATTCAAGAAAATGGTAAAAAGGGGTGAACTGTAAACACACTGTCAAGGAACACTGTTCAAACTGAGTTTTTGTTTTTGTTTTTTTCCTTTTCAGAAAGAACCTATAAAAAGTAAAACCACATTTTAGGGAAAGGGAGAAATATGAAATTATGGTGAAAGGCCATGCTGTGAAAAAGGTACTTGGTTTACAATACCTGCAGTGTTCTCCACTGGGGCCTGTCCAGAGAGGCAGACAAGACACTCACCTCACCAACTAACTGGTAATGAACAGCAGCTGAAAAAGGTGGGCTGCTGGAATGGGGACTATTCTCATTCCTAAATGGGGCCCTCGACCCTTCCTGGCACTCGTGGAGAACACTGCTGTTATGAACAGACCAAAACAAGGAACTACAAATGCAACACTTGCTGAGCAAAACCTGACATTATACCAATGACATGAGAATACATCTGACCATATCTTGTCTCTATAACAATAATAATAATAATAAAAAAAAATAGGACTTTCCACAGATATAGCACTCAGAATAAATAATCATCTAAAAATACACTTGGATACAGAACGTGTATTTACCTATGTAAGCTCTTTCTTGTTCCCGAGTAAGTCCAGGGGGAATAACAGTAGGCATTCCTGGAATCACTGTCTTCTGTTCCATTGTATCTTGATTCCATCTGCTCCGTTTCCGCTTCTTACTTGGGAAGTCTAAAGGCAGACAAAGACCATCAGGTGCAAATATAAGCCTGCACAGTATTACCAACAGGCAATTCAGGTTTCTTAGGATATATACGCAGAATGTCAGCACACTCTGAAACTGAGAACTCCACTTAAGATTTAAATGGCAAAGAATGGAAAAACAAACTTCAAAGGTCAGAGATGAAAACATGGCCACTACAAGGGTACTTGGTTCTGGGTCAGGAAAGTTGATATTTCACATTTCAAAATTTTTTCTAGAAGGGCTGGGGTTGTGGCTCAGTGGTAGAGCCCTTGCCTAGCTTGTGTGAGGCACAGGGTTTGATTCTCAGCACTGCATGTAAATGAATGAATAAAAGATCCATCAACAACTAAAAAACATATACATACACACATTTTTTTGTTTGTTTGTTTAGAAGAACACTGTAAAGCATGTGAACAACTTTTTTCCAGTGATGGGTATGGAACCCAAGTTCCATATAAAGTATTATAAACACATACACTATTATTTACAAATGACTAATGGTCCAGCAGAGACAAGACTGAAGAATTAGTCTATAAAGCAGTACTGAGAACTGCCGGCTCTTCCCAATTCTACCTCCCCCTGTCCCAGTCACCTTTCTAAAGAGATCAGGGGGCTGGGGATATAGCTTAGTTGGTAGAGTGCTTGCCCCACATGCACAAGGGCCCTGGGTTCAATCTCTAGCACCACAAAAAAAGGAATCAGCCTCTAAAGAGATCAGAGCACAACCAAACCAAATTACTAAATGAAAAAGCCTGATTTTTTCACCAGGAAAAAGGTGCAGCCCAGACTAGCATTCAATTTCCCTGATCAGTTGGGCCGACAGGATCAGAACTCTTAAATACCAAATTCAACAAGACACAAACTCTCATTCCCCGATACATGCCATTTCCCTACACGTAGCACGTCGTACGTATACTTCCAAAGGGTACAAGCCCAGAGAGAAACCCTTTTTAAAACTAAGTGGAAAACTGATCACACTGAGAAATCTTAGGGTAAATAAAGGAAAATCAAGTGCCAAAAAAGATCGGACCCAATCACCACCTGAAGCCTTCCAACCTCTTCCACATTAGTGGAAACACAGTTTATTGTAAAAAAATAGATTCCTCTAAGACCAGAATGGGAGCTGCTCCTCGTCGTCAGTGAACCCCTCCCCAGCCTTCACCCTTACACTCTGCACCTGCGTGGACCCCAGGTCCTTTGGTTTGGGCGGCCCAAGGCCGCAGCCACGCTGCGCCTGCGCACCTCCCGCCCTTCCTCCCCCGCCCTCCCCGGCGCGCAAGCGCGCTCGAGGCCCCGTGAACCAGGCCGCGCGCACCCTGGGGCGCCTCCGCCTGGGCCTCCCCGTGCGCGCGCGCGCGCGCGCGCGCCCCTGCCGCGTGCAGCCGCCGTCGCCGCCGCAGCGCGCCCCTCCGCCGGCCGGGCCGGGCCGGGCCGGGCCGGTCCGCGCGACGCCTCTCGCGCTGTCGGCCCGACTCACCTCCTCCGCCGCCGGCCGGGCCCGGCTGCTGGTCCTGACGCGGCGGCTGCGGCGGCGACACGCGCTGGTAGAGCGACGGCGCGGGGGGCGGCTGCGGCGGCGGGTACGAGGCGCCAGGGGACGGCGGCGGTGGCGGCGGCGGCGGCTGCTGGGGAGGCGGGGGGGGCGGCGGCGGCGGCGGTGGCGGCGGTAGCGCCGCGAAGGGGAAGGCCACGGTCAGGGCTCCCATCGAGCCCGGGGGCGGCGGCGGCCCGGGCGCCAGCAGCCCCGCCCCAGGCGCGGGCGGAGGCCCCGGATCGAAGCCCCCTTTGGGCCCGGGAAGCGGGGGGAGGCCGGCGGGCCCCAGCTTACCCAGCGGCGTGGCGTTCGCTCCGGTCGCCATGGCGCCCCCGGGGACCGGCACCGGCGGCGGCTCTTCCTCGGCGGCGGCTTCTCCTTCGCGAACCTTCCGGGGGGGAGGGGACCCGACTACGCTGCCGAGGAGCGCGCGGAGCCCGTCCTCTCACGCGGCGGGCGGCGGCGGCGCGAGACGCACAAAGAGGGAGGAGAGAGAGTGCCGCGGGGGCGGGTTGGGGGCGACGGGGCCGCGGCCTGGATTGGGCCGGGCAGAGGCAAGGGGTCGAAGCCGGCGGCCTCCGATTGGCGGAGCGCTAGTCCTTCTTGATGCGCGCTGCGATTGGCCAAACCGTTAGGCCAGGCGAGGAAATGGCGGCGGACCCCGGTGGGCTGGGAGGTGTCGCAGCGCGCACTTCCATTTGTTACTGCGCGGACTGAGCTCGCAGGCCAGGAAAGAGGGGATAGGATGGGGCAAACTCTATGACGTAGGGCCAGAGAACTCCCTCATTGGCTGCAGGTGATGGAGTCAATCAATCTCGTTTGCCTCGTAGTGTCGTGTGATTGGCTGACTCTACTTGGAGCCTCTCTCCACTCTCCTCCCCCAGGGAGCAGTTGAGCCGGGATTAGACGAGAAGTCGCGGCGGAAAAGCCCGGGTCAGAACGAGAGTTGCGGCGGGGGAGGGGTGGGGCAGAGAGTGCGCACGCGTACATCAGGGCAAAGCGGCCTCTCCGCTTCTTCCTCCACTGGAGACCCTTGGATCTGGAGCGGAAGCCTTACGTGACGTCAGTCCTTGTTCCTGTGGTAACCGGGAATAGTGGGGCCCGAGCGGAGGAGGGGCAGGCTCTAGGCAAACCGGATCTGTTGACGCCGCAGGTGGAAGGGACTTCCTGTTTTCTATGAAAAAAACTAATAGGGCTATAAAATAGGGTATCCTTGTGGAAGGATTCAAAACAGTGTCAGAGCCGGGCGTGGTGTTGGCGCACTTCTGCAATCCTAACTACTTGGGAAGCTGAGGCAGAAGGATCACATATTCCAAGGCCAATCTCCAAACTAAAAGGGCTGGGAAGGCAGCACATGGTAAATCGCCCCTGGGTTCAATCCCTAGTACCAAGGAAGTAAGTAAAGGTGGGGTGGGGCGGAGGGACTACAAGGACAGGAAAAAGATATTCGGTTTTTTTATACATTATTTTTCAATAGTAGTTGAATACAATACCTTTATTCTATTTATTATTTTTACGTGATGCTGAGGATCGAACCCAGGGCCTCGCACGTGCTAGGCGAGCACTCTACCGCTGAGCCACAACCCCAGCCCCAGGAAAAAGATATTCTTGATAAGCAAAAAATTAAAATTGTATGTAAAAGTCACCGGGGGGGGGGGGCCGGTTAGCACATTTTACAGATAAAAGCCAATATTGGGAAGGACATGGTGGCAAATGCTTGTAATCCCCACCACGAGAGACTGAGGCAGGAAAATTGCAAATTTGAGGCCAGCTTGAGCAGTTTAGCAAGACTTTGTCTCAAAATGGAGATGTAACTCAGTAGCACAGTGCTTGCCTAGTTCACAGAAGAGTCTTGGTTTCATTCCCAGCACCCCATAAAAATAAATTTAAAGGGAAGTGGGCTTGGGATGTAGCTCTGTGGTAGAATCATGCCAGACAAGAGTGAGACACTAGATTCATGACCAGCAAAACAAAGAAAAAGGAAAGGAAATGTGATCTCTTTTGAGAGCTGGGCACCAGGACAAGCACCTATTTTTCCAGCACTTGGGAGGTTGAGGCAGGTGGAGTCCAGGAGTTGGAGACTAGCCTGGGTAAATAGATCAAATAGACCCTGTCTCAAAAAAAAAAACAACACACTTTCCAAAACACTTTCAAAAAGTACAAAACCTTTCAATTCAGCATCGCACTGCTGGCAATCTGCCCTCAAAAATAAGACAAGTGATTATAAAATGTGTTCAAAGTCCTCTACATTTACTACATCATTGTAATGGTCAAAATTTGAAACAGTGGGTTTCCCTCAATATTCATAAATTGGACTCTTAGGCAGCCTTGAAAAGCTGTTTATCAATACCAGTAGACTAAGGGATTTCTGTGATGTATTACTAAAGAAGTACATATCACATAATCTTGTCTTTGCAAAACAAAAAGCCTATATGTGGGGGCTGGGGATATGTTGGTAAGTGTTACCTGGCCTGCACAAAGCCCTGGGTTCAATCCCTAGCACCACCAAAAAAAACAAAAACAAAACCCTATATGTGTGTGTGTGTGCATGTTTGTACTACCCCTCAGTTACAGAACCCCACTGGGATATAAAATCTGTGGTTGCTCAGATTATGCAAAATGGTATAGACTTTGTGTATAACTTGTGCATATCCTCATGTATAATTTATCTCTAGATGACCTCTCGTACCTAACAGAATGTAAATGCTATGCCAGTAGCTGTTACACTCTACTGTATTTTCTTTTTTCCTGAATATTTTCCATCCAAAGTTGGCTGAATCCATGATGGGGAACGAGTAGGTAGCTGACTGTATAGAGAAAGCTACTGAGAGTTGCACAGCACATCCCCTGTCATTGGTAAGGGATGGGTGGTGCACATCTGTAAACCCAGGTATTCGGGAGACTGAGGCGGGAGTATGGCAAGTCAAAAGCCAGCTTCAGCAACTTAGTGAGGCCGAGTCTCAAAATAAAAACAAGGGCTGGGCATGTGGCTCAGTGGTAAAGTGCACTGGGTTCAATCCCCAGTTTAAAATCATCTATTTTGAAAATGGAGAGAAGGAAAAATTATACTGTAAATACAAGTTCTCTGGAGGAGGGAAGAGCCATTTGATGTCTGAGCAGCTATTGAGTGCAAAACATGTTGGATGCTACAGTAAATGAAGAAAAATCATAGCCTAACAACGGAAAAGAAAAATACACAAATAACAGCTAATAAATAATGAACATCAGGGCTGCAGCTGTGACTATCCCATGGGGCAGTCATTTTCACGCTTTCTGGTTATTTCAGCTTAATTGCCTCTTTTGAGCCAGGATTTTTTTTGAGTATTTTTAAATTACCAAATTAAAATATTTTGATTATTTTTATTATGAATTTCTACTTTTGTTACAGTTATAACATTATCTTGAAATATCTAAAAAGCATGCCCCCTCCGTGGTACCAGGGATTGAACCCAAGGGCACTTAACCACTGAGACATACCTCCATCCTTTTTTTTTTTTATTGAGACTGGGTCTCACGAAGCTGGTTAGAGCCTAAGTTGCTGAGGTTGGCCTTGGGATCCTTCTGCCTCAGTCTCCAGAGTCACTGGGATTACAAGCATTGGTCACTCATGCCTGGTTGCATAGTTGTTTTTTTTTTTTTTAATTTTTTGGGTTTTTTTTTAGTTGTAGGTGGATACCTTTATTATTATTATTTTTTTTTAATGTGGTGCTGAGCATCAAACCCAGTGCTTCACATGTGCTAGGCCAGTGCTCTACCACTGAGTCAAAACCCCAGCCCCATAGTTGGTTTTAATGGGATATCTTCTGAGCTGTAGGGGCCAGAACTACACACAGATGTCAGACAGATGCTCCTGGTTTTAAAGAACAATGTGATAGAGGGGGGAAAAAAATACACATCTGGCCTTTATCTGCCATTCCTGACACAGAACTTCAAACATTCTTGGAATTTCCTGACAGGAGTGCCTTTTGTTGCTCAAAGTAAGCCTCTTGGGACCCTACCTGGATTAATGCTAACAAAGGGACCCATTGTCAGTCTTGAGAGCCCTGAGATAGCTTCACCTCTCTGGCTGGGATTGTGGCTCAGCCATAGAGTACTCGCCTTGCTTGTGCTCCTTGCATGTGCGAGGCCCTGGGATCCTCAGCACCGCATTAAAAATAAAGGTATTATGTCCAACTACAACTAAAAAATAAATATTAAAGGGGGGGGGGGCTGGGGTTGTGGCTCAGAGGAAAAGTGATCACCTAGCATGCATGAGGCACTGGGTTCGATCCTCAGCACCACATAAAAACTAAATAAAGGTATTGTGTCCACCTACAACTAAAGAATAAATGTTAAAAAAATAATAATAAAAAAACCTATCATCTCAGCCAGGGAGGCGAAAGGGGCTGGAGATTGAGTTTAATCACATGGCCAGTGATTTAATTTATCTTGACTCTGTAATTAAACCTCAGTAGAAACTGAAAAAGGAGGGCTGGGACTGTGGCTCAGTGGTAGAGCGCTTGCCTAGCATGTGTGAGGCACTGGGTTCAATTCTCAGCACCTTGTAAACAAACAAAATAGAGTTATTGTGTCCAGTTACAACTAAAATAAATAAATAAATAGAAACAAAACTGGAAAAGGAGGCAGGGAAAGCTTCCAGGTTGGGGAATGTGGGGATGTGCCAGGAGGGTGGTACACCCTGACTCCCCAGGAAAGAAGCTCCTGGACTCAGGGTCCATCCAGCCTTTGCTGCCCTCTACCATGGAGTGAGCTCCATGGTGTTCCAAGTACTTTCCATAATTCTTTCCCCTGAACACCATGTTTTTTTTTTTTTTAAATGTTGGCATACAAATATTTATTCACGTAAAGCCATGTTTATAGCTTCCCATTAAAGGTAATTTGTTTTGTGTGGTTTTTTTTTTTTTAAAGAGAGAGAGAGGGAATTTTTTAATATTTATTTTTTAGTTATCGGCGGACACAACATCTTTGTTTGTATGTGGTGCTGAGGATCGAACCCGGGGCCGCAAGCATGCCAGGCAAGCGCGCTACCGCTTGAGCCACATTCCCAGCCCATAATTTGTTTTGTGTTTTGTTTGGGTACTGGAGATTGAACCCAGAGATGCTCTACCTCTGAGCTACATTCCCAGTCCCCCAGACTTTTTTATTTATTTATATATTTGTTTTTTGAGACAGGGCTTCACTGGGTTGCTGAGGCTGGCCTGAAACTCCTGATCCCCCTGCCTCAGCCTCCCGAGCCGCTGGGATTACAGGTGTGCACCCCCGTGCCTGACAGTTTTTGAGACAGTGCTTTGCTAAATTGCTGAGGCTAGCCTTGAACTTGTGATCCTCCTGCCTCAGCCTCCATAGTTGCTGGGATTACGGGCATGCACTGCCTTGCATGACTTAAAACAAAAAATTTCCACATTTGATACAAAAGGACGTGTGGCATCTAATGTGTTAGAAACTGAGTTGGACATTGCACACCCTGTGACTCCAACCCCCACCCTCCCCGAGAGCCAGAACATGACCAATCAATCCCTTTGCAGATTCCTGGGTCCTTCTTTGTGCCATGTCCATTCCCCTCAAACAGGCTGCCATTCGAATTTTGTACTTTACCTTCCTTAGACTTGAGACAGGTTCTTCCTAAATTGGCCAGACTAGCTTCGAACTTGGACTCTCCCTGCTTCGCCCTCCTGAGTTGCTGGGGGTACAGGTGTGTGCCACCATGCCTAGCCTCCTCCCATGATTTTTGATATATTCGTCATGGGTATGCATGGCCAAACAGTAGATGGTTTCATTTGCTTATTTTTAAGCTTTACAGCATGCTGTCGCACTCTATAATTTGACACACTTCTGTTTTAATCTCTGAGGTTCACCTGTGGTGTTGCAGGCGCACGTCTCGGTACTCCAGGCCTCCCAGCAACCCCATCTTCAGTTTGAGACATGGTTTACCTTAGGGAACCTCGAGCTCATCAAGTAAGGCTGCTTGTCCAGTCAAGGGCCCCGCTCAGAAACATCCTCTGCACCACGTCATACTCACTCCTCTTGGGGACCCCATGCACCTACAGCAAACAGCCACACATCAAGGGGTCTCTCCCCCTCGTCCATCACCACCAGATACACTTCTGGTAAGGGCCCGTTCCCTGAACAACTGAGATGACCAGATCTCTTCCTTATCCACACTGAGACTTAAAGAGGCTGGTCTCCCCATTCTGCAGGTTTCTGTCCACAGAGGCAATCTGACAATGGCCCTCACCATGACAAACACAGCCACCTCTGGCCCAGCATGCTGTTTCCAGGAGTTTATTCTCCAGAGACACCTGACTGTGCTGAGTGGCACTGACATAAGAATATTTATTGCAGCATTGTTTTAATATCAAAGTAGTAGAAACAACATAATTTTCCATCAGTAGGTATCCAGTTACAGTTCATTAACATTGGTTACGGAAACCCATACCATGGACCACCCTCAGCTATAAAAAAAACAACAAAGGGCAAAATAGATAATGGAAAGATCTTCCAGGATGTATTTTAAAAGGGCAAGGTCAGTATAACACACAGAGTATGTTACCATGTGTATAAGGAAGCAGCGGGGTGTGGATAAAGCATACCGAAACACTTAACCTATGTATAAATACTTCTAAAAGCGTTTTTTAAGTGACTGGAGACTGGGGAGCTGGCAGTTAGGTGAAAGGGACACTTTTCATTGTTGCATTTGAAAAACAAATTATGTGCCTTGACCAAAGGTTGTGTATAAACAAACACATAAATAAAGATTACATTTTTAGTATATATTCCCCGGCTTCTTGGCCATTCTTTGGCTCATAGCCTTGCCTTTCATGAGATGGGACTCCCCACCTCACACCTCGGCTTCAGGTCCAAACTGAGGGCTGGACGGCCTGCCACAAGGCGGCGCTGTCTGCTGCCTGTTGCTCTGAGGGCACCTGCACCCTGGGGCGTGAGCCTCTGCAGGGTGGGAGTTCACCTTCACCCACCTACGTCTGGCAAACCTCCAAGATATCTGGACAGGTGGAAGCTGGGGACACACTGTTCCACCCTACCCTGCCACTCTTATCCCATCAGGTATCCCTTGATGGGCATCAACTTTCACAGCTGGAAGGTGCCTCTCACCATCCTATGGGTCTCACCAGTAATGTGGGATGTACCCCTCACCTGGCCTAGGGCCCATTCCCTTGCTAGTCACTGGAAACAGCAGTCAGAGCTCTGCTGGAGGGTGGACAAGGGGACAAGTGTGACAACAAGGACCGCAAGTCTGTTCACAGGAACTGCCCTGTCCTGCCTCCCCCCATAGCTTTACTGAGTTGGCACTAACTGTTGTCCCCCAGGTGTGCAGGTCCAATGCCAACACTCACCTTTACCTGAGCCCGGGCCTTTGCTCCAGCTCTCCCCCGAGATCTGCCTGTGCCCCCAAACCCTCCCTCAGGGCGCCCGTCCTGCCTCCATGGCCTGCTGTGCGCAAAGGCTCTTGTCACAAGTAGCCACTCAGCACCTGGGCAACAGGATCCCTGGCTCGGTCACCCAGAGCCCTCTGAGGGGAACTCTGGTGACTGTAGGAGAACAAGGTAAAGTCGAACTGAGCCACAGGAGGACACCTGAGCTCTTGAGTTGTGCCCAGCAAGGACGGCCCCTGCTCTGAGGGCTAGTCCTCATCCAGTGGTGACTTGAGAGCCTGGCACTGGGGCTACCTTGGGAGTGTGTGCTGATGGTCACGGGCCAATCTTCCCAGTCTAACCTGAAGGCCACGGGTAACGTTTCTGGCCTGACACGGGACACTGTGGTTAGCAGGAGTGGGAGAGCCCAGGTCACACAGCTGTCTCCATGGGCAGCAGCCTCTGGGGCTGGTGGAGCAGCCCTGGGGTGCCCTTCCTGGTGAGAGCTACAGGGAGCAGGGCTGCCCTGGATGACAGGCCCTTGTTCAGGCCCCTCCCCTGCATGAGTCTTTGGGGTGAAGGTGTCAAGCTGCCAGTCTGAGGGTAGCACTGCCCCTGAGGTGGCTGCTAGGGCCACGGGACTCCCAGCACTCTGGTGGCCCTGCCCTTCCATGGAGCATACACGGGAAGAACCAGGTGCCCACCCGGATGCGGGGAGAGAGGAGGAAGGAGATGAGGCGGGCTCAGCTCCGCACAGCCAGAGGGACAGTGGGGTAAACCAACCAGCTTTAATACCAACAGCACTCTCTCAAGTACACGTTCCCCAGGGCAGAGCCGGGGGGCTCCTGGCAGGAAGAGCGGAAAGGAAATGTGAACAAATGGAATGGACTGGCAGAGGAGCCCCCTCCTGCCCAGGGTCCCCTGCCAGGGATGGAGCTACCCATGGGGCAGGGGAGGCGACAGCAGCTTCCTCTGGTCCAGTTATTGCTAAGGCCTGGGGGGCTCTGCTGCTCACCCAGCCCCGACACCTCCCAGGATGGGTGTACCCCCGGCTCCAGCAGAGCCGACGCCTGGGCTCCTCTAATCTGGGAAGAGCCCAGTGGCCCAAAAGAGCAGGGAGGCCACTCAGTAGCTGCTCTGGTGGCCAGTGAGGATGTACAGGTTGCTGTGTGCCCCTGGGTTGTCGGTGGGAATGCTCTCCAGGATGATGTCTCTGAGGGAACACAAGCGGTGAGTGGGGCAGGGGAGAGGCCTGTCCATCCTCCCTCTGCCTCAGGGGCCTCTGAAGGGGAGGCTGGGTGTCCCCGCTTACCTGTGGGCCCCCAGGACTCGGAAGATCCTTGTCTCATCTGTGATCTCCTGGGTCACCTGGGAGGACAAAGGGTGTTAAGACCACCCCTCAGATCCTCTCTAAAGGGGCAGGGACATCCGAGTCCCAGTCCCACTCACCTCGTTGGTGTCCAGGCTGCGGCCTTGCATGCCATGGCTCCAGAAGGCCAGCACGCTGTCCTGCAGGCACACTGGCGGGGGGCGGGGGGTTGGCTCCGTCAGCCCCCACCTGACCTCAGGCAGTTGGCTCCTACAGCCCCACCAGGACACAGGTCTGGACCACAGAGGTCCTCACTGAATTTAGGTGACCAGGGTGGTTTCCAAGAGGGGCCAGGGATGCTGCCTCCTCCCCACACTGCTAGCCCCAGGCCCTGGGCCACTTTCTGTGCTGGGAGTCAGGGACACTGCTGTGGCCCACCTCTGGCTCACTCACCCACAGTCTCGATGGGAAAGTCGAACGTCAGCTCAGGAGCCAGGGTGGCCGTGGGCTCGCCCTGCAGGTTGACAATCCTCACGCAGCCTGCAGAGGGGGGATGGTGGGCCTCCCTCCAGGAAGGCAGCCCCACACAGCCTCCTCACACCGCTCTCTGCTGCCCCCAGCCCTAGTCCCAGAGACACTCACGTTCAAAGCTGACCAGGACTGTATCCCTGTCCACCTGGATCACCTGCTGGGCTGGGCCTGGGATCCCCTCTGTGGGCAGAGAGAGGAGACAGGGCCTGGCTGAGCCACCAGCCTGCTCTGACCCCCAGAGAACACGGGGGACATGCACCAGACAGCCCTTGGCCATGAGTGCATTCCAGCCTCATACCACCAGTGGGGACAAGATACCGCATCTACTCAGACAAGGTAAGGGACCTGTCCTTGGGCTCCTGGGGCCAGAGGAGGCATCCCAGGGAGAGCTCTAGTTGGGCAAACCGGGTTTAAGACTCAGTTCCCATGTGACCTGGAACAAGTCACTGTGCCTCTCTGAGCTCTGGTTCTTCCTGGTAACCCAGGCCTGAGGACACCTGATCTGCAGGGTGGCTGTGACAATCTGCAGTGAGATCCTGCAAGTGAGGCCTCTGGCCAGGATCTTGCCCAGCGGGCCTCAGTCCACATGTGCCTACCCACTGCCCCTGAGCTGTCCCCACGCCCAGCGTCCTGCCTCCCTGCTGAAAATGGAGGCCTCTAGTCCTGCCCCCCCCCCCCCCCCCCCCGCAGACCTGCTGCTTCCCACGGCCCCTGCCACAGCCTGAGCATGTCAACCACTTTTTTCTCAGCTGCATGCCCTTTGGTCTAATGAAAGCAAACAAAGGAAACCCTACCCCACCCCCTTTTTCTGGTTTTGGGGATTGAACCCAGAGGTTTGCTTTACCACCGAGCTCTATTTATTTATTTTTAAATTTAAGAGAAAAAAAAATTTTACTTGTAGATAGACACAATACCTTTATTTTGTTTTTTTTTTTTAATGTGGTGCTGAGGATGGAACCCAGTGCCTCGCGTGCTAGGCAAGCGCTCTACCACCAAGCTACAACCTCAGCCCCTCATTTATTTATTTATTTACTTTTAATATTTTTTAGTTGTTGATGGACCTTTATTTTATTTATTCATATTTGGTGCTGAGAATCGAACCCAGTGCTTCACACATGCTAGGCAAGCGCACTTCCTCTGAGCTACAACAGAAACTCCCTTATTTGTTTATTTAGGTGGACACAATGACTTTATTTTACTTTATGGGGTGCTGGGGATCGAACCCAGGGCCTCGCACATGGCAGGTGAGCGCTCTACCTCTGAGCCACAACCCCAGCCCCTCCCTTATTTATTTTTGAGACAGGGTCTTGCTAAGTTGCTGAGGGCCTCCACTGAATTACTAAGGCTTACCTCGAACCTGTGACCCTCCTGCCTCAGCCTCCCAAGTCACTGGGATCACATGCGTGAACCATGCACCCAGCTTCCTTCTCTGCTTTTTTTGTTTGTTTGTTTTTGAGACAGGATCTCATTATGCTGCCCAAGAGGGCCTCAAACTCCTGGGCAAGCAATCCTCCCACCTTAGCCTACCAAGTAGCTGTGCCTACAGACACCCTGATGGCACCCAGTTCAGTCTAACGAAGTCTTTGATGGAAGCCAAGCTGAAGCACGTTACCGGGAGGCTGCGAGGTCTCTGCGGAGTCACCTCTGGCTCTGCTGTGCCCCACCTCTGACTCATTCACCTGGCATCCTGCTTGGAGATCTCAGAACCTGGTCCTCTCTTCCTCCCCGCTCTCTCACATACGTACACCCCAAGCCCACCCAGCAGCCCTGCCCTCCACTCACCAGGTGGGATGAGGATGTCAGGGGTCAGGCCAGCCTCCAGGGGCAGGATGTGGAAAAGGACACGGCAGCCAGGTCCCGCGGGCCCCTCAGCTCCCACACACACCTGCGGCAACTCCTTCCCTTCCAGCACCAACGGCTCCAGCATCGCAGCAGGGCTGGGCAGGGGGCTGGAGAAGTTCTGGGGGCGGCAGGGATGCCTGGGTCTCTGTGTCTCCCCTAGGTCCCCTGCCACCCACCTGAGCCTCCCCGGGACCCGCACCTTCAGCAGCAGGAACTTCTGCAGCGGCTCATACCACTGCAGCAGGAGCAGGCTGGCGGGTAAGGCGGCCAGCAGGAAGGTGGCGCCCGTGTAGGGGTTCCGCACTGCGGGGAAACGGGGGTCAGCGGGGGCCAGGCCTCACCCACTTCCAGGCCACGCGAGCCAGCTCTTACCCACACGACACTGCAGGCAGCCTTTGGTGTCAGGAATCTTGGTAGATAGGGCAAAGCGCCTGTAGGAGTGACAACCAGGACATTTGTGTGGGGAGTTGTCCGTGGGCAAGGTCCCCTCGGATCCTCAAGAGGTGGCAAGTATCACATTCCTACCTTTTTTTTTCTTTCCCAGTTCTGGGGATTAAACCCAGGGTGCTCTATGACTGAGCTGCATCCCCAGGCCTTCATATTTTTTGAGATGGGTCTCCCTAAATTACAAAGTTGGCCTTGAACTTGCAATCCTCCTGCCTCAGCCTCCTGGGTTGCTAGGATTTACAGGCATGCATTACCTCGCTCTGGCTCATCTTCCCACTTTACAGGTAGAAGACTGAGGCTCAGAGAGGCAAAGCAACTTGCTTTTCACAGCTGGAAGGGACAGAGGATCTACAGCCCTGTTGTGTCTGTCTAGTATGCAGTGTCCCCATAGACTCTGGGGGGGTTTGGATCACAAAACTACACCTAGTGCTGTGTGGCTTTGGACAAGTTACTCCACCTCTCTGTGCCTCAATTTCCTCATCTGTATGATGGGCATATCACTGGAGCCCACCTCAAAGGCTCATAGCAAGGCTTAAATGAGTTAATGCAGAGGGGCACTTGCACCCAGGATCATTACTTCTCTGCTGTTTTGAGTCACTGTACCTCCTTTTTAGGCAAAGGCAAGGCATATAGAAGTGAAGAGATTATGGAGGGTCAGGAATCGAGGTGAGATCTGATTCTCCCACACTGCACAGAGCACACGTGGCCCATTTCACAGATGGGCAAACAGGCCCAGGGAAGGGCAAGGACTTCTAATAGCAAATGGCATGCCTTTTATAGCCCTGCAGGACCAGTGGGTGGTCTGTCTTGTTGCCTGGGAGAAGAGGTGGGGGTGGTCATTAAAGGGGTGCTTGCCTTGATCATGGGGAGCTCCCCAACCCCCAGGGGACCCTCTGAGCCTGTTTCCTCCTCTGGGGAACAGGGCTACCTGTGGCCCTGCCACCTCCATCCAGTGGCCAGGCCCTGTCTGCACCTCTGCCAGGATGCAGGCCCCTGGGAGGAAGCTGGCGTCTGCCCCTCCCTGCCCTCTGCCCTCCTTCTTCCTCCCACTCTTCTCCAGCTGACCTTCAGGCGAGACACTGGCATTTATTTTGTATTTGATTTTTCCTCCAAACAACTATGGTTTTCCCTCCTCCACGTTCCGAGTGGACCCTGTGACTCTGCGGTTTCCCACAGACGCGGGGCTCGTAGGAGCTCCAGTGGTCTGCTTCCTGCAGGTCCAGGGCCAAAGCAGAGGCTCCCTTGCTGACCCAGCTCAGGAAGGGAGGCCCTGAGGCCACTGAGCACCAGGTGCAGTCCCAGGGACTCGAGGGAACACCACAGGAAGGACCTGGCCCTCCCAGTCCCCAGCTGGTGCTGCCACTGGCCTGGTTGGCCCCATCCTTCTTGCTTGGCGCACCAGCTTCTAGAACCATCCACTGAGCCCACAGCCTGGCCTGCTCTCCTTAGAGCACCAGCACCCTCCAGCCATGAACCAACGAGATCTCACTTGCACGGCAAATAAGCGCCTTTTTTTTTTTTTTTTTAAGTTAGTGGTACTGGAGGTTGAACCCAGAGACTCACACACGCTAGGCAAGTGCTCTAGCCCCGAGCAACACCCCCAGCCCCTCTTTTTTTAAGACCGAGTCTTGCGAAGGTGCCCAGGCTGGCCTCGAACTTGTGATCCTCCTGCCTCAGCCTCCCAAGCAGCTGAGATTACAGCATGTGAATAAGCATGTTAACGTGACAAAATTGAATTCAGCTCCCTCTGAAACCTGCTACGCCCACGGCTGATGACAGCTCCATCCTTCCCACTGCCCAGCCAAGGCCTTGGGGCCAACCTTGACCCCCTTTCTCTTCCATCCACCGTCTGTCATCAGGAAATCCTGTTGGCTCAACTTGCAAAACAGCCAGAATGGGACCGGTTTTCACTTCCTCCACTGCCACCCGGGTCCACCCGACCATCACCTCCTACCTGCCCCGTGACAGCCTCCAGACAGGTCCCCACTTCTACCCTCACCCACTTCAGCCTCCCCTCCACTCCGAGCTGAAGAATCCCTGGAGATCTCAAGGTGTGACTCCTCGGCAGTGGCCCCCGGGCTTCTCTGAGTCAAAGGCAAAAGCCTCCCGTTCACGCCATCCTCCTGGCCACTCAGACTGCCCTGCTGTTCCTCGGGCAGGCCAGGCCCACTTCTGCTGTCCCCACGAGCCACAGGGCCGGCTCCCTCAGCTCCTCCAGGTCTTTGCACTTTACCAGAGGAGCCTCTCGGAGCACCTGGTTAAAGCCCCAGGCTGAGCGAGCTGGGTGCCGTGGCACACGCCTGTAATCCTAGCAACTCAGGAGGCTGAAGCAGGAGGTGCTCACAAGTTCGAGGCCAGTCTCAGTAACTTAGTGAGACCCTGTCTCAAAATAAAAAGTGAAAAAGGACTGGGGACCAAGCTCAGTGCTAAAGCGCCCCTGGGTTCAATCCCTTGTACCAAAAAAATAAAAATAAAAAATAAATTTTAAAATCAAATAAGTAAAAAGGGCAGGCTAGGGATGTGGCTCAGTGGAAAAGTACTTTCCCACCATGTGCTCGGCCCTGGGTCCAATTCCCACGACTCAAAGACAAAATGATAAACCAAAGCCAGGGTTGGCACTGGCCCGGCCCTCCTCCGCCCGCTCTTTTCCCAAACAGCCTCCGTTTTCTGGTTGCCTATCGTCTGCCTCCCACCACAAGCAAGTGATGTGGGGACAAGGGGCAGTGTCCCTTTAACGCAGAGGCCCCAGAACAGTACATGGCACGCACACAGTGTCAACACTCGTGGCCTAGGCCATCTGCTCCCCCACCAGCCCCCAGGCTCTGCCACTCCACCTCCTAAATGGCTCCAGCCATCCGGCCCTCACCAGGGCCTAGCCCAACCTGCGCCCTGGGCCACCGCACCAGCCTCCTTCCAGCTGTCACCTCCCCTCCTCCGATTCACCCTCCCACTGTCCACCACAGCCCTCCAGCAGATGTGCCTGGTCTTTATCCGCCCAGTATCTCTTCTTTTTGGCAAGAGGACCCTATGTTCTTCTGCGTGGGGCTAATGAGCCCCCTCTACCACCCCCGGTCTTCTGGAGTGGACGGGTGACGGTGACCCAGGCCTGGCCATTGGCGCTCCTCACCCGCTGGCCCCAGAAGCTGGATCAGGGGTGAGCAGGCACTTAAGCTGGAAAAAAAATGCCAATCAGCCCTGGTGCTTTTGTGAGGATGCCTTAGAAATGGCGGTCCTGGTTCTAGAAGAACGCTGGCCTAGGCCTGTGGGCGGCCATCACCTGACAAGAAAGTCAGCTTGAGAATAAAGGCAACGAGAGGAAACAAAGCCGAGAAACTGAATCCTGCTGGTGCCATTTAAGCCTAGATCCAGCTGAGCCTGAAGCCCACATGACTCCTGCACTTTCAGTTACACGAGCTGTTCAACTCCTTTCTGTGCTTAAGCCAGTGAGGTGAATCACCTAAAGCAGGAAGAATCCTGATGGGCCCACAGACGGGTCCTCTTAAAATGCTGACAGTAGCTGGACATGGTGGCTGAAGTGGGAAGACTGCCAGTTTGAGCTCAGCCTGGGCAACGTGACAAGATCCTATCTGTCTCTTTCTGTGGTTCTGGGGATCGAACCCGGGGTGATCTACCACAGAGCCCTACCCCCAGCCCCATTTTCTACTTTTGTTGGTGCTCTACCGTGCCCAGCTCCCCCCAGCCGTTTTTAAATTTTATTTTGAGACAGGGTCTTGATAAGTGGATGAGGCCAGCCTGGAACTTGCCATTCTCCTGCCTCAGCCTCTCAAACCGCTGAGTTTCAGGTTTGTGCCACAATGCCGAGTGGAGACACTAACTCAAAAAAGATAAACAACAGCTGGGCCTGGTGGCGCACGCCTGCAATCCAGCCGCTCAGGAGGAGGCTGAGGCACGAGGATTGAGAGTTCACATCAACCTTGGCAACTTAGCAAGGCGCTAAGCAACTCAGTGAGACCCTAAAATGCCAAAAAAAGGGCTGAGGATGGGCTCAGTGGGTGAGTGCCCTTAGGCTCAATCCCTGGTTCCAATAAAATAAAATAATATAAAATGTAATAATAACATGCTGCCAACAGTCAGACAAATCCCAAAACCTGGGACAGAAGGCAGAGGATGGGCTCGGCCCCCTGGGGGCTTCCTCAGCTCCTGGACTCAAACTCAGAGCACCCAGGTCTGCAGGCTGCATCCGCTCTCCCCTCTGCCTGGAATCCCTACCCGGGCCACCTGGAACCTTCCAGCACTCTGAAACCCTACGAGCTCGCCTGGTCTCACTGAAGCCTCCTGGCCCCTAGTGATCTCCCTCCAGATCCGCCTAGTCCTGGTTGCTAACTGTCTGCCGCCCATATGCATCTCCCTTCTTTCTGGAAAGCAAGGACTCGCTTGACGACTTATGTCCCCAAGCCCAGCAGAAGTGCTCCATGAAGGCTAATCGGTGGGACAAAGCCCCACATCCTGAGCCACAGCCCCACCATCCACAAATGCCCTTTCATATCTGCACTGTCCTCTTCCTGCCTCCCAAGAAGCCTGGGGCAAGGGGAGGAGAGGCCACCAACTCTACTAATCAGGAGGAAAATGGGGCTCAGGGAGGTGACATGTTTAAGTGACATATCTAAGACCACAACAGCCCTCACCTGGGAATGATGCGCTGGGTGAGGCGGTTGGCGGGGATGGAGAGGGGGGCCTGCTGCTGGAGTCTCCGCTGTTCAAACAGGCCCGGGAGGTCATGCGCCCAGATGTGCGTGGATTTCCCTGCAGGGAGGGAGGAGGCGGCCTCAGAGAGGATGAATGTGGCATCCCTCCTCCCACCTCCACTTCCCACCTCCTACCTGAGAGTGACAGCAGCACATTGTTCACACAGTAGAGCCAGGAGCAGCGGTGCGAGATGAGCTGGAGCCACAGAGGCAGGGGACAGGTGGTCAGCCCCAGGGCCCAGGGCCTCCACCCCCCGCAGCTGGCCGACCTCACCTTCTCTAGCGTGTCCTCGTGCAGTTCGTGCAGGTTGAGGGTATAGATGCCTTCCTCGGCCCCCACCACCAGGAACTGGTCTGCAGGTCGGGGCAGGTCAGAGGCTGGCCACACCCCCTGGCTCAAGCCCCGGATCCAGGTGAAGCCTCTCCCCCGACCTGGCCTACCTCGAGTAACGGGGTGAATCCAGGTGACAGCAGCATGGATCCGCAAGGGGCAGCCATTGAAGACCTTGGAGAAGCAGGCACCCATCTGCAGAGGCAGGGAGGGGCAGTGAGGGCGCCGCGGGCAGTGGGGAGCAGGGCTGCAGGGGCTGTGGGCGAACACTTACGTGCACCTTGGGGGTCGGGGGGAGACCATGGCAGGATGACCTCTGGGAGGGAGGGGGAGAGTCAGGGCTGAGGTGAGCCCCGCGGCCTACCTCCCCACCCCCATGTAGGCCCCTCACCTCAGGATCTTCCCGCTGCTTCATGGTGGCCCAGGCAGTGGGCAGGAGTGGAGGGCTGCCAGGGCCAGGAGGAGCTGGGGCCAGGGTTCCTGCAGGCACAGGCCACAGTGATTTCCAGCCCTTACCCTCGCCCTGGGCCTGCCTCTGCCTCCTTGGCCTCCAGAGCCCAGGACTCACCTGGGGGGCTGGGCAGAGGGGCCTCAACTGTGGGCTCAGTGGGGGGCAGCCCCAAGAATGGAGCCCGCTTGATGGTTCCCATGGCATTATCTGGGGAGTCCAGCTCCTGGCAAGAGGCCCCAGCCGGCTGTTAGTAGATGACCCTGCCCCAGCCCAATCACCCCTCTGCACACTCTCCCACTCCCCAGCCCTTCTCCCACCACTCCGCACCTGGAGCTCGGAGGCTGGCCGAATGGTCAGGCTTCTGCAGAGACAAAGCAAAGAGCAGCGAGTGTGAGACGGGCCTGGCTGTCCCTGCCCTGCCCACCCGAGGTTAGCAACCAGGACTAGGCGGATCTGGAGGGAGACCACTAGGGGCCACCAGCCCCTCACCTTTCCTCCAGGGCCTCCTGGACTGACTGCAGCAGGCTCCTGGTGGAGGGAGAGGGGTCAGAGGTCAGCCTCACCGCTGTCCCCACCCCCCACCCCGTGACTTCCCCTCCGTCACTCACCCACTCAGCTCCTCCTTTCCCAGCAGCGTCCACTCTTCCTCCCACTGGGGGAAACCGCGTCAGAGAGATGGGGCAGGCGGAGGGAGAGAGGAAGAGAGTGATCAAGACACTGCAGGACAGACGACAGACAGATGGAAAGTGCAAACATAGCAGGCAAGAGACAGAGGGCCTGAGATGGTGAGTGTGACAAACAGGAAGGAGAAAGGGACAGACATGCAGAGGATGGCTTAGAGAGGGCCACTAGATGCAAGACAGCTTCTGATGGTGACGGAGACAGACAGCAGAGACCTCAGTGACACATCAGTGACAGATGCTGGGAAGCGTGGCTTGACAGGGGCAGGTAGCACGGGGGTCGGCTCTGTGACAGGCCCCTTTTCAGACAGGTATGGTCATCTTGCCACACTCCAGCCCACTGAGCAAAGAACTTGGCCCCAGAAGAAGCCCCTGGCCCCTGGGGCCCTGCTGAGGTGCTCAGCCTAGTCGGCCCAACCCGCCCCCCGGCTGTCCCCCTCCCGCAGCCACCCCTCACCGGCTCATTCAGGGGGTCCGTCTCCTTCCTGCGTGGGGCGCCAAATTTCACCTGGTGAACTGGGGGGCCCAGAGTACAGGGTGAGGGGCACAGCTTAGGACTGAGCCCCCCACACCTAATCTGAGCCGTGTCTCCCTGCCAGAGGACTCACACTGGATCTCGGAGGGGGTCCTCTCAGCAGGGCCGTGCTGCCCCCGGGAGTGGATGGTGTCTGGGAACATGTCGTAGGTCTAAAAAAGAACAAGCATGATGGACACCTGGGGGCCTCACCCGCTGCCAGGAAGTCTTCCAGGTTCTTTATACCATGGGTGTGCTTTATTTCCCCACAATCCACTGAGGTTCCTATGAGGTAAAACAGCATCCCCATTTCCCAGATGGGAAAACTGGCACAAAGAGGTCAAGTAACTTGCCAAGGATCACACATAAAGCAAGAAGGCTTAGTCACGGTCATGGTCAGTTTGGGCCCAAGGCAGGAACTTATCAAGTGGTTATTAAAGGGAAGCCAGACCCAGCCGGGAATGATTCCTGATGGGCAGGCTCAGCTGAAGGAAGGCTCTCTGTGCTGGAACTAGGCAACTTACAGGGACCTTGACGATATCACCTTGGGTACCTCCTCCTTACCTGGGCAGGCCAAAGCCCATTTCCCAGCATTCTCTCAACTTACCTCCAGCTCACAGTCCTCAGGGGAGGGGGTTCCCAGGTGGGGGTCACTGGCCTTGTCCAGGAGCTGTGTGAGGAGGGCCCGTGGGAGGTGCTGGGTTGTGAATGGGTGCTGGAGGATGGAGGGGTGATCAGACTGGGCCCTGTCAAGCAGGCCCGGCTTTGAAGCATCAGGCCCCAGCACCGTCCCCTTCTCCTACCTGCAGAAGTTTCTCAGCCGTTGGCCTCTTCTTGGGGTTCTTGGTTAAGGCCAGTTTGAGGAAGTGGTGGAAATTCTGGGTCCTGGTGGGCACAAGAGCCACCGCCCCAGCCCAGGTTAGGCCTCGGGTCGGGCATCCTGCCAGCTGTCCTGCCAGCCCAGGACTGACGGCCCGCCCAGGAGGTAGCTGCCTGTCAACATGGCTGTTGTGATATGGCAGCAACTCCAGCCCAGTCATCTGCCCTTCTTTCCTGTCCACACCGGTCCCCCTTGCCCAGACCATCACTCAAATGGTCTGTGGGGGCCTGAAAAGCAGGGCTCTTGACTCCATGCCTGCCCTGGGAGTCAGGGGTCCCAGCAGCGGGGAGAGGAGGGTCCTCACCAGCGTGTCTTGTCTCTCAGTTTGGGTGGCTGAAAGCTGCTCTTTGACATGAGCATCAAGGCCCTGTGGAAGATGGGAGGTCAGGGTCAAGGGTCAGCAGAGCAAGGGGCAGGCGAGGGGCAGGTATGAGGCTGACCTCATGGGGTGCAGATGGAAGAGGGGTGGCTGCAGCTCGCCCAGCTCAATGGCAGTGATGCCCAGGGCCCAGACATCACACAGCTCATTGTAGCCACCCTTGCGCTCCACCGCTGCCACCTCCGGAGCCATCCTAGAGGAGAGCACAGATGGCATGGCCAGGTGCCCACCCTTCTGCCCAGGGTACAGCCCAGCCTTCTGCCCGGGGTACAGCCTCACCAGTATGGAGTCCCAATGAAAGACTTCCTCTTGGCCACAGATGCCGTCAGCTCGCCCGACACCCCGAAGTCAGCTGCAAGGAAGAACAGCTGCTCTCCCAGCCTCTGTCCCACTTGCCAGCCACCCCAGGGCTCAGGCTCAGATGGGCAGGTGGCCCAGGTCCAGCCACAGCTGCCACAGGCCTGAGGCCAGGCAGGTCCCTTGGAGGGGCTGGGTACCCTCTATCCCTGACTGAGTGCCTGGTCCCGCCTCAGCCTCCACCGAGACCAACCTCATCCAACTTCCAGCAAGTAGGAAGTGCTGCTGCGTTTCTAAGCAGGGAAACTGAGGCCCAAGCAGTAAAGTGGCTTGCCCCCGGTAACCCGGCACCTGTGGTTTCCAGGGCTCCCACTGAACCCTCACCCTGACTGCATTCCCGGTACTGACCCAGCTTGACATCTCCCTGGAGAGTGAGGAGAAGGTTGGCTCCCTGTGTGGATGGAGGAGAGAGAATCCCTTCGTCTGGTGTCCCCAAGGCCGCCTCCTCCCCCCTCACCATGCCTTCGGTCCACTCCTACCTTGATGTCTCTGTGGATCTTCCCCTGAGAATGCAAGTGGTGGAGTCCCTGGGGACAAAGAGGCATCCCTGAGGGCAGCCCCCTAGTACTCTCCCCTCCCCTCCGCCCCTTTTCAGGACTGGGCCCCCCACCCAAGCCGCTTCCTCCTCCCCACTCCCCAAACAGGAAGTGACTGAGCCAAGAGGGAAATGGGCTGCTTCCGGCAACAGGCCTGAGGCCCCTTCCCTCCAGGACCCACAGACCCTGGGGCCAGCCCTGCCTGAGGCACTCTACCCTCCCACCACTGGTCAGCTGGCTCCACGGAGTGTGGGTAGCTCACGGGCATAGCTACCTTCAGTGCCTCTCGGCAGACATATGCAATCTGCCGTTCTTCTAGGGGCCCAGTGGCTGAAATGGAAAGGGCGAGGGGCTGACACAGGAGTCTCCAGGATATGCAACCCTCCCAACTACCCAGTGCTTTCACCAAGCACCACTATGTCAAGAGGTAGTAGCCACATCCCCTCCCAGCACAGTCTGGGATTCTGAGCCCAGAGAAGGAGAGCATTTCTCTCAAGGTCACACAGCCAGTCAGGAGTGAAGAGGAGCCCAAGTCCATCTTGGACTCCCTCTCTTTCCCCCATATTGGGGTGGGGGGAAGGCCATGGCCCTTTGAAGCCTAGAGCCTGGCCCTCACCGTGGTAAATCTCCTGCAGAGACCCCCCTCCGCAGAACTCCATGCAGATCCACAAGCGGTCATTCCTGGGGGGACACAGAGCTGGGGGTGGGCACACAGCAGGCCATATGGGGGCTGCCTGGGGCAGAGGATAAAGCAACCTCACCTGAGGTAGCTGCCAATGTAGGCCACCACATTGGGGTGGCGGCACTCACGAAGGATGGTGATTTCCTGCTGGAGGGAACTGATGTCGTCCCCTGAGGAGCACAAGGCATCATGGGGTGGTGGGTAAGGGTCGCCCTGACTTAGTGTCCCCATCTGCAAAATGGGCAGAGTGCCTGTTCCTCGGCCAGACAGGTGCCAGGCCACAGCTCCTCCTGGAGCCTGCCTCTCAGGGGGTCTAGAAATGTCAACTCTTCGCCCCCGCCCGCGCCCGGCCTCTCTCCAGCGCAGAGGCCCCGCCCGGGCCCTCACCTGGGTCTAGCTTGACGATCTTCACGGCGGCCAGTTCCGACGTGACGGTGTCGCGGGCCTGCCGGCGGAGGGGAAGAAGCGGGATGGGAGGGGGCGGGGCTGGGGGCTGGCGTCCGCGGCGGGCGCGGGAGCGGGCACCCCCCTCCCCGCGCTCCCGCCCGTTCTGCCGCCCGGCGCACCTTGTACACGTCGCCATAGGTCCCGGCCCCCACGCGTTGCAGCAGCTCGAAGCGGTCCCGCGGATCCTGCAGCGACACATCCCGCAGCAGCGCCATGGCCCGGCGCCCGGAGGGCGCGAGCTGCGGAGCCGGCGCGGGGCGGCGCGGGGCGGGGCGGGCGCCGGTGGCTCCGAGGCCGCGGGGGCGGGGCCGGGGCCCAAGGGCGGGGCCATGCCAGGGATGCCCCGCCGCCCGGCCGGGAGGAGGCGCCCGCGGGACAGGCCCTGGCAGCGCGGGGAAGTCCCGAGACCCGGGCGGAGCTTGGGTCCTTTCCAGGCACCGGTTTCTCGCGCTCTACAGGTGGGAACGCAAAGTCCAGAGCCAGAAGAAGGCAGAGGAAAGACGGGCCGTCCCACCTCCCGGCCCATCCCCAATTTCCCAGATGCAACACTGACACGTGTTTTTTTTAACAAAATGTATTCATCTTCCTTGGAACTGAAAAATAGATCTATGTACAAAACAGGAAGAGATCAGGCCCCCTTCACCCACTCCCAACCCCCTGCAGATTTCCTCCTGGTTCCCCAGAGATAGACTGAACCTTAGGGAGGTTCCCAGAGGGTCGGAAGAGGTCCTGCTCTGATCTAGGGCCAGTTTGGTCAGGAAGAGGGCGGGGCTCAGTGTCCACACAAGCTAGGGGTGGAGCTTCGTGGACTCTAGGGACAGGGAGGGGAGGAAAATAGGATTCCCAAATTCTAGCAACGGGACTTAAGCTCTTCGGGGTTGAGGATTTGAATTCCCAAGGGATGGAGTTTTGAAGTACAGAAACGTATTCCCAGGGGCTGAGTAGGGTCCTTCGTCCCAGGGTGGAGGCAGGATATGTGCTCCTTGGGCTAAGGGAACTGGGAGAAACCCTGAGCAACACTGTCTGGCTTAGGGTCAGCACTTCAGTTCAGAGATGGGGCTGGGATTCCAGTTGGCCAGCTGGGATTCTGGAAGATGGGACCTACATTCTAACCACCAGGCCGGGGTCCTGGGTTGCGAGCTGGAGCAAATCATAGATTTGGTGCCGGGGTGTGTAGTCTGTAAATCTGGGACCTTAAGTTTCAGGTAGGGGTGAGGCCTGGGGGCGGAGCCTGGCCTCTGGGTGTGGGGATGGGGAAGTCTCCCCTCAGACTGAGGATGGGGCCTGGGTCCCTGTGAGCTGTTCAGAAGTCCCCAGCAGTTCAGAGGCCCTTGCGCTGCCGCTTGAGGAAAGAAAGAGTGTAATCGCTGGGTGTGGACACCTTCTGCTTCTTCATCTGCACTTGTGACTGCGCTGTGAGTTGCAGCTTGATGGCACTCGAATTGATTTTGGTGGCCACGAGCAGCTCCTTCATGCCCTTCATCTTCTCGCTCTGGAAAGTGAGCACTGGGCCCTCCGGCGGGGGTGACGACGGGAGAGTTGACCCCTGAGCTGCGCTGCCACCTTCAGGACCCCGCGCAGTGCTGGGGACTGTACCTGGGGGCTTTCGGGGAGGTCCCGACCCTGCACCCTGGCCTGAGCCAGGGCCTTTGTCCAGAGCAGGCTTCTTGGGCGGTGGTGGCTCCTCGGGCTTAGACTCCCGCCGGGGGCCCCGCCGCCGGCCTTCTCTGGCTTCCTCACCCCATGGCTCCTCAGCCTCCGCTGCCTCCGCATCTCGGCTCACTATGTGCACCTTCTGCCGGACCTGGGTGGGTGAAGAGAGCAAGCTGGGGGAAAGCTGAAGACCACTGGCTGGAATACCAAGGTCCAACTTCTGCCAAGCCATCTGCAGGTCTTAGTCTCATCTACACCCAGATGGCTGGGGAGGTGTGGCCTCTGGGCCACAAAGGTCTAACTCCCCATGGCTGCAGTCAGTCCCTATAACGCCCAGTCACCCTCACCTGTCCCTCGAAGCGACCCAAGGACTGCACAAGGAAGGTGGCCCAGCCCACATGCAGCACAGGCGTGGGGCTGCCCTCCTCCCATTTGCAGATGCCATCATAGAATCGCAACAGGTGGGCGAAGCACTCAGGGTCCTGGAGAGCAGAACCCTGGCTCTGGGTACCCTAGGCAAGGGGAAGAAAGGTCACAGTCAAACTCTGTTAGCACAAGGTGCAGGTCAAGACAGCGCCTAGGCAGAGCCATGGCTGCAAAGGTAAGCCAGGGTCAGGAGTATCTTAGAACTTCCTTCCTAAAATAAAGCCAGTCCTCAGCCAGGATGGAGGAAAGGGCACCATCCCTCATCTCCATCCTACCCTAAGTGAGACCCTGGCCATAAAAGAGACAGGCTTCCGCCTACAGGGTAGAAACTTGTGAAACACCTTGGTTCCCTCAAGCCCAGACCCAGGACCTCAGCTACAGCAAAAGGGAATAGAGGCCTCTTCTCTGGGCCACCTTCAGTGCCCAGACCCCAGTTCTGCCTATGCAGTCCCATGGCTGGGGCACTGCAATGATGGGAGGGTGGATACTGGTGAGTTCCAGCCTTTTCACCTGGCTCTGCTCCCCTGGCCGCTCCTCGCCAGCCTCCAGCAAGCTGGCCGCCTCCTTCAGCAGGTTGGGGATGACATCATTGGCCACCTCAAAGAACTCCTTGTAGATTTCCTCATCCTCCCGGCAGTAGTTGTAGCTGTGAGAGCAGTGGGGCATGTGGGGGCTCAGCCATGGGAACCCCTAGGGAGCTGGTGGAGGATGCAGTCCAGGACTCTTCCAGGGTCATCCACAGACTGAACGAATGAATGATTCCCCCCACGTGATGGAATCTGTCAGCCCAGGGCAAAAGTGAGGAGGGGCATGCAGCTAGGGGTGGGTCCCTGGATGATCAACAACTGGGCAGAAGGGGGAGGGAGGGGCTCTGAGATCCCTACCTCCTGAGTGATGATGGCACTGGCTGCCTAGGGACTGGATGGAGAGGGGACAGTGCTTGGGACTCAGATCTCATGCCTGGATAAGAGTGACTGGAAACTGAGTGGAGGAAGAGTAAAGGATGGGCTGGGGGCCCTACTGGGGGGATCCTCACTCCTGGATGACAGTGGCCGTGTCTGCCCAGGCCTGCAGGGCTTCGCGCACATTGCGGTTTCGACAGTGATAGCCAGCCAGGTACATGTAGGGGTAGATGTGCTCATCCCGGTAGTAGGTCTTGGCTGAGGCAATGCCCTGGGGGATGGGGCAGAAAAGCCTCAGGGAAGCAGCCACCAGCTGCCTGGGCTGGCATGAGCGCCCCATCAGGTCACACCCAGAAGGGGTGAAAGGAAGATCTCGAGTCCTCCTCAAGTCCAACCTTACCTCCACTCCCTGCCTGCCAGTCTGGGGCAGACTGCAGAGTGGGGACCCCCACAAAACAAGGGTTGGGGAGGGGAAGAGTAGGACCTAGGACAGGCCTTTCCTACACACTCTTCTACACAAAACATCATACTTCTAAGGCCAGTGAACCCCTGCCCCACCTCCCCTCCCCAATGCTCCCACCACATTTGACCTTTGCTACAGGACACAGGAAGAACAATGAGGGGCAGCAGAAAATGCAGAGTTCCCCGAACAACCCAACTTCTGTCAGCCATAGGCTGGGGAACACATCTCAGGGCACACCTCAGACAACCCTAATTACGCCAATTACGTACATGGTTGGTACAAAGTGGGACCTAGGTGGGCAATACTCCTGAATTCACGAAGTTCTTTCATGAATCTTCCCTGTCCCCAGAAAGAAGGGGACCCCAGTCATTTCTGGGGCCTCCCTTATGCCCCATCTTGAGATGCCCTCACCTTGTGGTAGAGGGTGAGTGGGTCTGGCCGGCCAGGGGTGGGCTCCAGCTCCTCCAGATCTGCCAGGTTCCCTAGTGCCATGGGGTACCTAGGAAAGGATCAGAAATCCAGGCTACCACCCAGCCCTCTGGCCCCACCAAGGCTCAATCTGGCCACTTCCCCCTACTGACCTTTCCAGATGTCCCAGGTCATAGAGCAGCCACAGCAGCTTCTAGGGGCCAAAGAAGAGTTACAAACTGTGGGAAGGGGAGCTGCCTATCAGGCAAGGTCAAGGTGTGATCCAGAACCAGCAGGGACCTCCCACCAGGTAGGAAAGGGCAAAATTCACAAACCAGCCCTTTAACAGAGTCAAAGCCCCTTCACGTCTCAATTTCACTCTCCCAAGAGCCCTGGGAATGGCGAATCATTCACCCATCTTACAAAAGAGTTGAGGCTCCGGGAGGGAAAGTACCCCTGACCCCACAGCGGCCCAGCCTTGTCCGTGGCTGCCCCTTGGGCATACCCTTTACCTGCTGCAGTTGCAGCAGCTCCAGGGAGTCGGTGTGCAGGTCAATGGAAGGGTTGATGGCGCAAACCATGAAGGCTACTTCCATCTTGCGGTCGCAGCGCATGTATGATCCTTTCAGGTACAGCCAGCTCTTGAAAGGGGACAAGACTGGATGTCTCATGATGGCCTACCCTGTGCCTGCTTTGGGGACCCTATGTAGGTGGTGACGGGAAGAGGGGAGTATAGCCCAAAGTGTAATCCTTGGATGGCTTAATCTAGCAGAGAACAAAGGAGACAAGGTGGGGGGTAAAATACCCGTTCGGCCACACCCGCGTTGACTGTCTGGCCCCTGCGGTCCTCGTTGCCTTTGCCATGCCAGGTGACTTCGGCTGTCTGTTCCCCATTGGGCCCAAACACTACCCAGGCGTGATCCTCAGACAGGGCCAGGTGGACATCCCGGAGACCCAGGGCCTGGCAGGCCCCCACCACTGCAAAAGCCACACCTGAGCTGTCCAGTTTAGTACCTGTGGAAGGGGACAGTAATGAAAAAGGGTCCTCTGGGCTTTGGTCTGGAAGAACGAGCCCAGCTCTTGATGCCCCTTCCCACAGCCCCCCAGCCTGTGCCCGTCCTGAGGTGCTCCTGCCCCTCATTCCTCGATGCCTGCCCTCCTTCACAGCCTCTCCTTCCCCGTTTACTTCCCCCTCCCCAGCAAGAGACTTTTCTGGATTTCCCACAGCTTGACCCACTTTGACCCTGTCCCTTCCCTTTCTCTATGACCCTATACTGTTTTTATTAAAGATTTCCTGTTTTACTACACCTATTAATTATAACAGGGCACTCTGGACAACACTTCACACACCCACCAAGAGATATTCCTAATTTAGTTCTACATTTTTTCCTGTTAAGCCCAGAAATGACCTGATTCCTGCTCAACATGGCACCAGGATGCAACTGCATCCATGGGCCTTGGTACAGACTCTTTGCAAACCCTGAGCCTTAAGCTTCTTAAGGTCAAGTTCATAATCTGTTCCCTTTCAAAAAGGTTTATAGATATCATTCCATTTAAGTGTCTCCAAAGCAGCCCTCTTTTTTCTCTCTCCCACCTCCAATCTGTGGCCATTTCTGTGCCTCATGCTGGGCTGTAGGACTCCTGTGGCTGCTCAATGGCAGGGCTGGGAGTGCTCAGGGGCCAAGGGTCAGTAAATGGATGTGGAGTCAACTGATCAGGTTCCAGTCCCAGCCCTGCCATTCTGTGACTTTGGCACATCATATCCTCTCTTGGAGCTTCAGCTTCCACAACTGCCAAGGGAAAATTAACACCTGCCCCACCTCACAAGGCTTACAGGTCTCAAAAGAGCTCTGTAAACCACACAGTGTTAAGAGGAGGTGGACCAAATTCATTTTCTCCTTGGCCACCTGTCGGGCTCCAACCTGTGATGAAGCTGAAGAGGGACTGGATGTGGGCCCGGTCCTTGAAGTATGAGCGGCTGAGGCTGTTCCATATGACATCCGAAACCTTCTTCACCAGTTCCCGGCTGGAGACGCCCCCCTCTCGCGGGTAGAGCGACAGGTCGACCGCGCCGCGGATCTGGGCAGTGAAGCGGGCATAGAGGGCAGCGATGATGGATAGGTCGGCCACCGGGAAGTAG
The DNA here is from genome assembly GCF_047511675.1 of Marmota flaviventris. Taxonomy (NCBI): domain Eukaryota; kingdom Metazoa; phylum Chordata; class Mammalia; order Rodentia; family Sciuridae; genus Marmota; species Marmota flaviventris. The sequence continues at coordinate 7,774,511 of NC_092506.1, read as the reverse complement.
GTGAGGCCACCAGGAGGGTCGGGCGCAGGACTGGGCTGGAAGGTGAGCTCGGGCACGTTGGTGGGGATGACGCGGTTGACAGCCAGAAAATGCTCCACAAAGCCCAGTACCAAGGAGAGGAGCACCAGGTCTGGCTCTTCTCGGCCCAGCTCGGCAGCAAACAGGCGCACCACATCGTCGATGGAGCGCAGCGGGAACAGCGTCTTCTGGGCGGCCTTCAGCCCCATGGCGGCGGGCGGCGGCCTGCGGAGGAGCCAGGGGAGGAAGGGTCGGGCTCGGCGGGAGAGCCCCCTCCCAGGCTCGGCTAAGGTTCTACCCCGGCAGCTCCCCTGCTTCTCTGTCCCCTTCACCCTCCGCTCCACCAGCTGCCCCTCCTTCGTCGGCGAGACCCCTCAGTCAAGGCTGCAGGGCCTCCTCGTCCCCTACAACCCTGGGACCCCCAGCCCCGATGGGGTGCAATCCAAGGATTTTTCTGAGATCCCCCAAAGGCCGCTCCGCCTCATTCCTGCGACCGTACCCCCGAGCCCCTAGAGTCTTCCGGAAGGCGCTCCCAGGCCAGCCCCCCTAAATCCCAAGGAGAGTCCTGGCCTCGGTCCCCCGCGCCCACCTCCGCGCTTACATCCCACACAAGGCACCGCGGCACCCGCCGCCAGGAGCCTGCTGGGAAATGGAGTCCCGCCCCCTCGGGCCGCACTACTTGCCGGGAAGTGGAGTCCGAGGCTGTGCCCCGCCCTCGCCGAGTCTTGAAATGGTGGCACCCAGGATGGCCGTGGTGGCTTGTGGGAAAGGTAGTCCGCTAGTCCGGACATCCGGGAGGCAGGTAGGAAGGGAGGTGGCACCACCTTCCCGCGGTCCTCGGGGATTGGTTTCTCTTTCCACGCAGCTCAGGAAAGGAATAAGGTACGCGGTGCCTTGTGGGAAATGTAGTCTCCGGCGTGACCAGAGTGCCAGAGCGGGTGCTTGCGCTGCTGTAGGTTGGCAAGATGTGAGCAAAACGGGTACTTTTAAACACTGCTGGGGTGTGTATGTGTTCAGCCATGTAGTTGAAAATTTAGCAATGTCCAGTAACGCACGTCTCATGTTACTCCGTGTATGATAATTCTCTCCTCATTCTGACCATGAGAAAAATCTAACAGGCAGAGAACATTGAAAGAACCTCTGCAGTTATTTATATTAGGATAGAAATTTTAAAAAAGAGAGTGAAGTAGGTAGCTCTGAGCTTCCTACATGGGTCTTCAGGGCATACCATTGCAGGAAAAGAGCTATAGAACAATAGGCATGCTAGAACTGTATTTTATATTAGTGACATTGAAAACAATACTAAAAAGTTTCTACAGCATCATTCATTCATTCGTTTATTCACTCAAGAAATGGATTTTTTCCCTCCAGACTGGGTATTGAACCAGGGGCACTCTTCCCCTGCCCTACACCTCCATCCCTTTCTATTTTGTTTTATTTTTGAAACAGGGTCTAGCTAAGTTATCCAGACTGGTCTCATTTGCCATCCTCCTGCCTCAGCCTTTTGAATAGCTAGGATTACACGCCCAGTTAACAAATGTGTATGTGTGTCCTACAATAACTCAGGCATTCCCTCTGGGCTCTGGGTATAAAGTAGTGAATAACCAGATTAAGTTCCTGTCCTGTTTATTATTTGTAGTATTTTCTCCTCTCAAAATTCATAACAGAGGGGGGAATGGGAGGATGAAATGAACTCTAGATGGGACAAAGGGGAAAAGGGAGTGAGGGGAAGGGAGGGGCCATATGGGTAAGAAAGATGGTGGAGTGTGATGGTCATCATTACTCTAGGTACATGTATGAAGACACAAAGGATGTGACTCTAGTACACCCAGAGTTATGAAAAATTGTGCTCTGTATGTGTAATATGAATTGTAATGCATTCTGTTGTCATATATAACATTAAAATTTAAAGAAATGTAATAAATTAATTCAAATTTAAAAAATCATAACTCTAGCCTGATTATGAGAAAATACCTGGCAAACTCAAATTGAGGGAGATTCTAAAAAATACTTTAGTGGTACTTCTTAAAAGTGTCAAGATCATGAAAGACAAGGAAAGATCCAGAAGCTTGTAAATTAGAGACTAAGGAGACAAGACAACTAAATACCATGTATTTTGGAGTGAATCCTGGAAGAGAAAAGGTACTTTGGTGGAAAAACTGGCAAATTGGGTGACCAACCATCCCCGTTGGCCTAAGTCTGAGGGGATGCAGCTGCTGCAGAAGCTTTGGCAACCTCCTCTAAGGCGGGGGTTGGGGCTGAAACTGTGGCTGAGGCAAGGCTGAGGATCAGGAGTAGATGCTAGTCACCAAGCTGAGATCCCTGGCCAAGGATTTGGAGATCTAGTCCATGGAAATCTAGCTCTTCTTTCTGCCCATCAAGGAGTCTGAAGTCATTGACTTTTTTCTGAGGGCATCACCCAAGGATGAAGTTTCAAGTTCATGCCTGTGCAGAAGCAGACCTGCGCTGGCCACGGGACCAGGTACCAAGCATCTGTTGTTATCTGGGACTGCACTGGTCAATAGGGTTGGGAGTTAAGTGCTCCAAGAAGGTAGCCACTGTTCTCTGAGGGGCCATCATACTGACCAAACTCCCCATTGTTCCTGTACAGAGAGGCTACTTGGGGAACAAGATGGGCAAGCCCCAAACTGTCCTTTGCCAGGTGACAAGCCACTGTGTTTCTGTGTGGGTGTGTCCCATCCCTGCCCCCAGAGGCACTGGCATCATCTCAGCCCCTGTGTCCAAGAAGCTGCTGCTGCTGCTGGTATTGATGACTGCTACACTTCTGCCAGGGGCTGCATTGCCACCTCGGGCAATTTTGCCAAGGCAACCTTCCATGCCATCTCCAAGACATATAACTCCTGAACCCCAATCTCTGCAAAAAGACTGTGTTCACCAGGTCTCCCTATCAGGAATTCATCACCTTGTGAAAATCCATACCAGAGACTCTGTGCAGAAGATCCAGGCTCCACCTGTGGCTACAACACAGGGTATTTATATAAGAAAAATCAAGCAAAGCCAGGTGCAGTGGCACACAGCTACAATCCCGGGGACTCAGGAGGCTGAGGCAGGAGGATCACAAATTCAAAGCCAGCCTCAGAAACTTAGAGAGGCCCCAAGCAACTTAGATCCTGTCTCAAAAATAAAAAGGACTAGGGATGGAACTCAGTGATAAAGTGCCCTTGGGTTTAATGCCCAACATCAAAAAAAGGAAAAGAGGGGGCTGTGTTGTGGCTCAGTGGCAGAGCACTCACCTGGCACATGCGAAGCCCAGAGTTCGATCCTCAGCACCACATAGAAATAAATAAATAAAGGATAAACGTTTAAAAAAAAAAAAAAGGGAAAGAAAGTGAATGAAACCTGAAAAAAATAAAAAGTGCCTGGGAGGTTATAATTTTAGCTAGGATGCCTGAAAAGAGCCTCACTGAGAAGGGGGGATTTGAGTAAAAACCTGAAGGACGTAAGAAGACCAAGTACAAAGGCAGAAGTGTGATCCACAGTGGCAGAAGCTGCTGCTGGAGGTCTGAGCAGTAAGTTGCACTGTGGAAGCCCCTGATGACCTTATTGAGAATAGTTTAGGAGCAAAAGTCTGATGGGGTGGCTGGGCACAGGGCACATGCCTATAATCCCAGCAGCTTGTGGGGCCCAGACAGGAGGATTGCGAGTTCAAAGCCAGTCTCAGCAAAAGCGAGGCGCTAAGCAACTCTATGAGACCCTGGTTCTAAATAAAATACAAAACAGGGCTCGGAATGTGGCTCAGTGGTCGAGTGCCCCTGAGTTCTATCCCTGGTACAAAAAAAAAAAAAGTCTGATGTGCTTGGGCTCAGGAAAAAGGGGAAGAGAGTAATTGGAGACTGGGCTAACACAGGACTCTCCCAGTGACGTTCACAGCAATGGGAAATAGAAAAGTATGACAACTGGAGAAGAAGAGGGTGGAGGAAGGTTGTGGGTGATTCACAGAGAACTCCATGGCCTTGAATGAGTGAGGGGAACGGGCTCCTCATGCAGGTTTGGCTCTGCCAGGAGCATGGACAGTGACATAGCTGTAGAGAAGTCAGGCACAGGTGAGGGCTGCACCAGTTTTCCTAGTGCAGTAAAATGCCCAATCAGTCATCATCTGCTCTCTAAGTGTCACCAGTCTCCTCCTTCACGCCTCTGCTCAAATGTCACCTTCTCATCAAGGCCAACCCAGCAGACCCAACCATTCTACCTCAAATCACACTGTGTGATCCAAATTCCTCCACCAACACCTTTACCCTGCCCAGATCTATTGGCTTCTCCCCACTCAATGCCAATAGCACCTTTTGCCTAGTGTCATAACTAAAACTGACTCCAGACATTGCCAAACGTCTGTTGAGGGGCAAAATAGCCCTACGATGAGAACCACTGTTCTAGCATCCAATATAACTGACTCAGTGTAATTACCTTCTACCACCAAAATATCAGTTTCACAGGACAGGGAACACGTGCGTTTTCTTCGCTAATGTGTCTCATGTACCTAGAACATATCTGGCTCATAAAGATGTCAACAAATACTTGCTGAGATGAGCATGGTGATACACACCTGAAACCCCAGTGACTCAGGAGGCTGAGTCAAGAGGATAGCAAGTTTGAGGCCAGCCTGGACAACTTAGTGAGATCCTATCTCAAAATAAAAACTATAAAGGGCTAGGGATATAGTTCAATGGTAGAGGACCCCTGGGTTCAATCCCTAGTACTGATAAAGAAACAAAGAAAGGAAGAAAGAAAAGATGCTATTTCAACTTGTAATCAATATAAAAATTACTAATGGTAATTTCCATTTCTTTCACACCGAGTCTTGGGAAGCTGGTAAGCAGCTGATACCTCAGCACATGCATGTCCATTCCGAAGAGCCACAGTGTTCTCAAGCCCTGTTTGGCTGGCGGCTCTCATCCAGGACAGCCTGTGAGTGTGAGCAATACTGGGAGATGAGGGCTCCAGGGACCTGAGAGAGCTGGTGGCTGGGTCATGTATGTGGCATACTGGAGAGTGAGGAGCAGGATGGAGATGGGAGGTGAGCCACCCCAGGCTGGGGGATGTCAGAAACGAGTGAGCAGGAACAGCTGACAAGGGAAGTCTGAACTTGAGTGTCTCGAAGAGGGAAGGAGGAGGACATATGTAGGTGGTGATGAGGGTTGAGGAAAGTGCCCTCACCACCTCCTCCAGGAGGAGGAGGAAGGTCTGCAGGGAAGTGGGGGGCACAGCCAAGACCTCAAGGAGGGTAGGGCTGTTGGAGAAAGGGATGAGGACCAGGAGAGTTTGCTGAAGATGGACCATCATCTACATAGGGCACACGGCAGCTATCAGGGGCTGAGGGGCAGGAATGGGCCACAGAATGACCCAGACATGCAGAACTTGGGAAGCCCGAGTCTCCTGAGTAAACCTGACCTCTAAGGATAAAGGGCGTGACCCCTTCTTCTGGTCTCAACACAAGGGCGGGGGTGGGGGTGGGTGGGGGGTGTTGGTGAGTCAGTCAAGTGAGAAGGCAGGGATCTGGCAGGTATTGGAGCACCAAATTGATTTCCGCTGCTGGCGGCAGGGAGGCCAGGCAGGGGCCTCTTCCCACCACTCATACAGGACATGCACGGTACACTGCACACAGGAACATCAGTACAGTCATCTTATGGGACAAAGGGGAATCCAGTCTCTAATTCGGTAACAAAAAATTCTTGCATATTATTGTCATTAAAATGACTTTAAGGGCTGGGGATATAGCTTAGTTGATAGAGTGCTTGCCTCACATGCCCAAGGCCCTGGGTTCAATCCCCAGCACCAAAAATATAAAATGTTGGGAAAAAATTAACTTTTCAAAGGTGTCAACATTTGGAATACTGAAAGTGTTTTGCTTAACTCATTGCTGGGTGCCAGGGAAGGAGGCTTTTCTCCCAATTGGGTGAGGAGTAGCTTCAGTCTCAGCACAAGTCCTCTCTTTGGGCCTGTGCCCCCCAATAGTGGAAGAAACACTTCCTGAGTGGTCTGAAAGCTTTTTATGTCACTGTCTCACTAAAGCTCACCATGATTCCCATTTACAGATGGGGACACAGCTTATAGAGGCCAGGTAACTTGCACAGACAGACTAGAACCCAGGTTGTCTGACTCCAGCCTGGGCTCCTAACCAGATCCTAGAATTCCATACCCAGCCTCCAACCCCCATTACCAACCAGATGGTGGCACCCCAGCCCCTTCTCTGTATTTGGGGAAGACCAGTTTCCAGGATCCATGTCCTGCCTAGTCATGGAAACTCCAATTAAAAAGTAAGACCCCTCCAGGCCCTCCCTCCACCCTCTCCCACCCCCTCTCTGAGCTGCCACACCTGAGCGGGCAGAGGGGTGCCCAGGGAAGCCTCCAAGGCTGCCCTCTACCACCTGCAGTAACTGTGCTCTTGAGGCCTCTGGCTGCAGGCTGGGTTTCACAAAAGGACACAGCCACATACCGGGGATTCACTTCCTGGGCTGCCTTCCTGCTCAGCCATGGCCAGGCCACTAGAAGTCTTCCTGCTGGCTGGCCTTGGGACACTGCAGCTCCTAGGAGGGGTCCCTTCACACTGCATGTGCCTTTGTACACCCTCCCTTCATGACTAAACTCTCACCCTGTTGGAGTATCACCACATTTCTAAAAACAGATAGTCTTTATCTACAAGATGCCCCTCTTCCTCCATCTCCCATCTCCCATTTTACAACCCCTCCCCCCAAGGACAAACCCAGGCCGGGAGGCCAGCAGCTTACAAAGTTGCCTTTATTGGTTTCCTGCTGCCTCAGAGCATCAGGTCCATCCCTCCCAGGGATGTGGCATTTGAGGAGATAAATACTTATTTTGCCCCCCACGCTTTAGTGGGAGGAAGTTTAATAAAAATAGTAATATAATAATAATGACTATGATCAATAATAAAATGCCCCCTAGGTTCCCCTAATACACAGTTGGTTGAAGCTTCGAGAAAAAGGACCCCTCTTTCTGGGAAGGGACAAAGTATGCCTGGAGACCGCCCAGTGGCCCCCCCAGGTGTCCGACTCCCACGAGAAGCCTTATAAATACCCTCCCCATCCCGTCCCTTCCTTGGAATTATCTTCCCCCCTGGGCGGATTAGCTGACAGTGTCAATCTTGCTCCCAGTACCATCAAGCCCTTCCCAGAGAAGAGCCCCAGGGTCTGGTTCTCCCCCTCAGCTCCCTCTCCCCTCCTCTTCTTCTTGGTTCCTCCTTTATCCTTCCACTCTCCTCTGGATGCCCTCTCTCACCTTCCAATCCTTATTGTCTCTTCTTCCACTTCCTCTCCCCCTCTGGCCTCTCACCTTCTTCACCTACATCCTGCCTCCTCCTTTTTCTACTCTTTTCTCTGAATCAGAGCCTGTCTGTCCCACCCTGCCCTGAGCAGAGACCCTGACATGCCCCATCTTCTTCTCAGCTGGGGGCCAGTGTCTACACAAGACTCCTGACCTGCTCCCAGAGACCTTGTCCCTCTCCATCCTCCTCACCCTGACTCTTAAAAGCACCCCAGGACTTGCCACTGGAAGGAAGGGCTTTGGCACTGTCACCCCGGGGCACCAGGGCCTTTCTATTCCCAGTGGCCAGCATAGGCTGGGGATGGGAGCCAAGGGGAAAGGCAGGATGAGGGTAGGGAGTCAGGATCCTGAGCCCTGGGAACCCAGGCAAGCCTCCTGGGCACTGCCCGCCCAGGCCCTCCCTGAGTCCAATTTCCATGTGTCCGGGACCAGCCGGAGTATGGCGTTCCTCAAGCTCTTTGCTCCCTCACATCCTTCTGTCTTGGGGTTGGGGTGGGCCCTGCAGAGTGCATCAAGGGAAGCTCTCTGACTCAGCAGCTGGTGGGAGGCTCCGGGGCCGCTCTGAGACCTAGAGGGAGAAAAGAAGCAGGGAGGAAGGGGCAGGGAAGATTGTCCTCAGCAGGCCAGTGCCTCCCAGAGGCCTCCCTAGGACCCATCACAGGGCCTTGGCAGAAGCTAGATGTGCAGTGTGGCAGGGATGGGAGTAACTGAGTCACTGGAAGAACCTGGAGAACTCCTACTCAACCCTGAGGGAACCCAAAGTCCATCATTCATTCACTCCAATCGGCACCCAGTCAACAAACTGGCTTTACTCTGGGCAGAAGAACTTTGAAACCTGACTCCTACCAGCGAGGAGCCCACAGTCCACTAAAGAGCCTAGGTACCCAGAAGCAAACCAGAGCGAGGCAGGATACACAAGGAAAGGGGTGATGGGGTGGCAGTGACCACCTAACCAAGTGGCCAGGAAAACTTCCTCTCCCCTCCAGGATCAGTGGGCAGCCTGGGTGGCCTGGGTGTTAATCAGGTTGAAGACAGAGAAGGACATTCAAAGGAGGAGGGACTGTAGGGGCAAGAGCTTGAAAATACAGAAGAACAAGGCAAGTCTGGGGTTCTGAGTGGCCCTGTGTGACAGAGAGAGAGAGAGAGAGAGAGAGAGAGAGAGAGAGAGAGAGAGAGAGAGTGTGTGTTGGGAGACAGATGGAGAGGTGTCTGGAAGGTGAAAGAAACTGTCTTCCCTGCTTCTACACATTAAATTGCTCCTTCCTGACCTCTCTCCCAAACCAAAGGCTGGGTCTGAAGAATCCCAGGGGCTGGCGCTGGAGTTCAGTGGTATTATACTTGCCTAGCTCTGCATTCTGTCCCCAGCCCCAGATTGCCACCACCGACAAAAAAAAAAAAAAAAAAAAAAAAAAGAGAGAGAGAGAGAGACCCGAGGACTCCCCCGGGGCACTTCCAATTCCAGGTAACATCACCTCATACCGATCTCACAGTATTACCTCATTTTATAGGTGAGGCAAGCCTAGGGAGATTGGGCTCCACTGGGGCACGCAGCTAGAACAGTCAGAGCGGCCTAGGCCCACCTGCCTCCAGGGGCCGAGGCAGATAAGATTCTGCCTGTCTTAGGGTTGAGGGCAGGGAAGGGCTCAGCTTGTCCTCTGGCCTCACAACATGGGCGCAGGGCTCAGAGGAAAACAGAATGCTTGACCTCTGGATAGGAGAGGGAAAAGCCCTCCCACTGGCTCACCTGTATCTGGGATGCTGCAGGACTCAGGGATCCCTGGGGGCAAGACACTGATTCGCTGGACAGAGAAGTCCAAGGTTTCCTCTTCACTGCTCCAGGAGCAGGATTGGGAAGAGAACAAAAGTGCCTAGGTCAGATTTGCGGGGTCCGAAGGGTTGGAGACTTGGGTGTGGACTACGGGAAGCTGCGGGGCTGCCCTTACTGGGGTCTGTGTCTCCAGGGAGGCCGTCACTGCCCATGGACGCAGGGCGCCGCGACGCCTCGGAGAAGCTGTGGGGCCGCTGCGGGCCGGAGCTGCGGGCACCTCGGCCCTTCTCTTCCGGAGCCTGTTAAGGGACAGTGCAGAAGGCTGGCAGCGGGAAGCACAACAGACGGGATGAACACACGGCTCCAGGCCAGGTATCAGAGGGATGAGTCACTGGCCTCAGCAGTCAGGTAATCAGAGGCCTGTGATTGGCTCGCGCTCACCCGAGAGCCCGGTGATTGGCTTGGCCCCACTAGGGAGGCTTGTGATTGGCTCCGGAGGACTTACTCGGGGCAGGTCCCGGGCGCTGTGCCTCCCGTCAGTAGGGCCCACGTGCACCAGGTGGTTGAAGTTGGTGGGCGGTGAGATAAGCTTGGAGCGCACAAAAGGGTCCTTCAGCATCTCCCTACGGGCAGAGAGGGCGTAAGGCGCAGGGCTGCCAAGCTGGTGCTCGCTCCGCCCCCAATGGTGGAAGGCTCCACCCAGCAGCGGCCCCGCATCGCGCATGCGCACCTGCGCTGCTGCTGCCGCTGCTCCGGCGAAACACGGAAGAAGAAGCGGCGCTTACTCTTTGTGCGGAACAGCTGGCGCCGGCTGTTGTCGGTGAGGTCGGGGATGTCGAACTCGTCCTTCTCTGAGAGAGAAGCAGAGAGCTGGGGGTGGGCGTGTTTACAAGCCTGCAGGGCTCCGGTCAGCTGCACTTGGGGTCACCCCCCCACGTGTTCACCTGTGGACCCCCACGCTCCCTCACCTGCCAGCCGGTTCCTGAGGTAGGTCAGGCGGATCTTCTCGGTGCCATACAGGAAGAGGGAGCCCTCTGGGTTCAGGGGCCGCACCTGAGGCAGTAGGTGCCAGGGTCAGGCCGTGCCCCCAGCCCCACCACGTGCAGCCCCAGGGGTCTGGGCAGGCCTTCACCTTCTTGAGCGGCACCGTCTGGACCCATTCTGCTCTCCTCACGTCAAACACGTCAATGGCGTTCTCACTGAACACTGTCAGGTAAGGGGCTGTGTAACCTGCAGGAGGGAAACTGCCTGTACTGTGCAGCCCCAGGCAAGCCAGGAACCTCTCTGAGCTGGATCCCGCCTCCATTCCAGGGGAAGACCCCTGTGCCCTGTCACAGCACTGGGACTTCCAAGCCCCACGGCAAAGGTCCTTCCCTGAAGACGCAGGCTGCCCCGCCCTCTCCCTAAGGAGTGAGGTAACCAGGGAGCTCTCCCTACACGCCCCCAGCCCCCACGGCGCCCTTAAGTCTCCCAACAACTCCCAGCAGGTACCACATCACCCCCAACCTACAGAGGGACTGGAAACCCCAGAGGCATGTAATGGCCAAGGTCACCAGGCTGAAGAGGAGAGCTGGGATTTGGCCCCAGGCAGTTGGGCCTAATACCTACAATGCTGAATATCTGTGCTACACCCAACCTAGGCCCCACCCCAGAAGGGCCTTTGCTCGTGATGGAAGCTCTGTCCCTCTAATCTAGCCCGCATCCTGTCACTCCATGGATGCCCCAGACCACCTCAGTGCACGTTGCTCCTGACATCCATAGCCCCTAGGGTGTGCTTGCCTGGGCTGGGTGCTGGATGTGGAGGAAGAAACCAGTCCCAACCCATTCTGCAGGCTCCCAGTGCACCAAACCAGTTGTGAAGTAGGAGAAAGGAGCCCAGAAAAGAGGTGGGGGAGCAAAGAGAAGCCAAGGACAGTGACAGGAGAGGGCACGACAAGGAGCCGGAAGGCAATAATGATGATGACAGCAGTCATGGAGTGCCTGTTAGCTCCAGGTCCTGAGGTGCCATTAGGGCTTAAGAGCTGACCAGGAGCTGGGTGCAGTGGTGCATGCCTATAATCCCAGCAAATTGGAGGTTGAGGCAGGAGGATATAGAGTTCAAAACCAGCCTCAGCAACGGCGAGTTGCTAAGCAGCTCAGTGAGACCGTGTCTCTAAATAAAATACAAAATAGGGCTGGGATGTGGCTCAGTGGTTAAGGGGCCCTGAGTTCAATCCTCAGTACCAAACAAACAAAACAGTTGGCCATGGCTGGGCACTGTGGCTCACACCCCTAATCCTAGTATTTTGGGAGTTTGAGGCAGGAGGATCAAGAGTTCAAAGCCAGCTTCAGCAACAGGGAGGCACTAAGCAGCTCAGTGAAACCCTGTCTCTAAATAAAATACAAAAAAGGACTGGAGATGTAGCCCAGTGGTTGAGTGCCCTTGAGTTCAATCCCTGGTACTCCCTCCCTCCCCCCTCAAAAAAAGAGTTAGCCAGGTACAAGTGGAAGGAGGGCAGCACAGCACAGGGAGGGGAAAAGGAGAAACAAAGGAACAGAAGAGGAAAATCCCAGGTACAACACCCAGGCAGAACAGGACATGGCAGGCTCTGGCTGCAGTGCCAAGCTCAGGAGGTTGGGCAGAACCCTGTCTTCCTCAATACAGTGCAGTGCCCAGCCCCATCCAGCCAGGCCCTCCACTGGCCTTACCCCAGCCTGTGGGTGCTGCTGGCCACAGTAACTCGTGATTTCGTGACTTGCGGCCAGTGCCATCCACGTAGACTCCAGCAGTGGTGAAGAGCAGCAAGAGCTCATTAAGGCTGAGCTCCACAGCACCCAGGGCCTCACCTAGGCCTCCACGGGATGGTGGCAGCTCCTCTGGCACCAAGCCGGCCCCCAGCACCAAGGGTGCAGCCTCGTTGAGCAGTGGGTAGAGGGCGAAGGTACCAGCAGCACCCACACACAGCCGATCACCCAGTAGCCCCAGGCTCTGTACAGATGCAGGTGCCTGAAGCTCCCGGATGCGATGCTGCCAGGGCCCTGGTCCCGGGCCCAGCTGGTAGCAGAGCACCTGGCGCTTGATAGCTACACAGAGTACGGGAGTGCGGGCCTGCAGGATGCGCCCGGCTGTCAGCACCTGGCAGCCTCGGGACTCGGGGATCTTGGCACCTGTTGCATCAGTGCTTTCCAGCTCCGCGAGGGCAAAGAGACGCACGCTAGGGCCACGGCCGCACAGCACAACCAGCAGGCCTGCAGAGGGGCTGACAGCCAGCTGCTGCACCCGGCGGCACTCCCCCACCTGGAAGATGTCTGGGGAGTGGGGAAAAAAGCAGGTGGGTGAGAAGCAACCCAGTCCCCATCTTCCTCCATACCCTGGGACTGGCTCCATCCACCAACCCTGGCCCAACCCTTCATGTACCATTGCTATGCAGATGGATCACATAGAGCCCCTCCTCTGTGCCCAAGGCAAGCCGCTCCTGGTCTGGGAGGGAAAGAGGGTCAAGGGTCAAAGGGCCAAACCAGATTGGGGAGTCAGGGCATTCGCTTGCCTTGCTGAGTCTCTGTTTCTTGAGGTGATGGGGGCGAGGATCCTGTTCACTGTCCTATCAGTGGGCAGGTCACTCCCACAGTCTGGGCTGACTTAAAGGGGAAGGGCCTCCATGGCAGGGGTCAGGGTGAGAGCCCCACCATCTTGAACTGTGGGATTCTAGGTACATCATGTCACCTTTTGGAACCTCCTTTTCCCCTTACATAAACTAAAGACCTGTAAACAGGTGCTGTGCAGAGGAGATGAAGTAGTGCGGGACAAGCACCAAGCACAACCTCTTGCCAAGGAACAACCTCAACCTCTGGCTCCAATGTGACCTAGGAGACCCACAGTCTCTCCTGTGGCTTCTACCCTAAGTAACTTGCATGGCTCCAGCTGGCTCAGGACCTCGGCTGCTGGGGAAGCCAAAGATCTCTGCTTCACTCCTGCTGAGGCCAGGCTCCCAGCTGAGCCCAAGTGAATCTGTGGCAGCTCCACACTGGAGACATTGCGAGGCTTCAGGTGGTTCTGTGGCTCTTCCATGGTATGGTCACCCATCAGCTGGCAGGACAACCAGGACTGGGACCCTCGTTTATCTTTTTTTCACCCAGTAGTGGGGATGGAAGCCAGTGGTGCTGTCCTACTGAGCTACATCCCAGTCATTTTTATTTTAAGACACAATCTTGCTAAGTTGCCCAGGCTGGCTTTGAACTTGTGATTTTTTTTTTTTTGCAGGGGGTGGGGGGGGATACTGTACTGGGTATTGAACCCAGGAGTATTTTACTACTGAGCTATATGACCAGGCTTTAAAATTTTTTTTTAAATATAGTCTTGCTAAGTTCCTGAGGATCTTGCTAAATTGCTGAGATTGGCCTTGAATTCGAGATCCTCCTGAGTCACTGTGATTACAGGAGTGCACCACCATTCCTGGCTCATTTGTCAATTTCTAAAGCCTTTGCTCCTCCAATCACTTGAGATTCTTTTAGTAAAAGCCGAAACTGAGGCACAGAGAAATGGAGTGGCAGGAAGCCAGGGCCCCTGGCTCTTCACATATCTGTGCCCACAGGCGGATTGAGAGTGTGTGTGTGTGTGTGCAGGATGGAGTCTGCAGCTCTTGGAAAGGGCACTGACAGTGGCCTTAATGACGATCTGGGCCAGCCCCTCCCTGCAGGCCTGGACTCTCTCCCCAACCTGCTTAGAGTTCCCTCAGCAAGAGGCTCACCGATGACAGCGGCGCAGAATGTGTGGGGCAGGAGTGGCAGCCCGTTGTCGTAGGCCTCCTTGAGTGTGTACACAGGCCGGGGCCTTGGCCGTGTGTCCAGCAGCAGGCGCTGCAGCTCACCCAGCACCTGCAGCCAGCGTTCCCGCTCTCCCTCACTCTCAGCCAGTAGCAGCACGGTGCAGGTGGTTGGTGGCACTGTTAGCTGGGAGGCCGTCACCTGTGGGTGGGAACCCAGGCCACAGGGCTGCAGGACGAGACCCATCCTGCCCTCCTCCCTGCAGTCCTTCACCAGCCGAGGACTGTGCGCTTGCTGGGTGCCGTGCTAAGCACAGGACAGCAGAGGATAAGCCAGACAGTAGGGTCAGGCAGGCACTCAGCTGGCCCCAGGGCCACAGGGGGAAGGACAGGCATTGTGCAAATGCAAAGTAGGGCCCTACCCAGGCCCAGGGGACAAGCAGCTAACCAGGAGTTGGTCAACATGGTGAGCTCAGACCTGGGGCTGGCAAGTCCGCACAGGGCAAGAGAATATGAAGAACCAAAGAGGGGGCATGCATGAGCACACAGCACTTTGGGAACTGGAGAAGGTACCGTGTGGCTGGAGCAGAGAGAGGTGACAGGATAGAGGGTTGGGGAGGTCTGTGGGGTCAGATCCATGGGGACAAAGGCCCCAGCCTCAGAGCCCCCTGAGGGCAATGGGAAGCTATACAAGGGCCCTAAGCAAGGCAGCCCAGGAGCCTGTGTAGCCATTCACAAGGAGACAAACTGGACTGACCAAGGGAGCAGCTATGGCCAGAGTGAGGACGGCAAGGTGGGCAGTGGTTGAATCCACCCTGCCCTAAGTACTCACCCTAAAGATGCGTGGCAGGTCCCTGGATTGGGCATGGATAACATCTGGGGCCAGGACTGGAGTGGCTGAGAACTGGGGATCCCTGGGAGGGGCATGGAGCAGGTCGGAGATTGCACTGTCCCTGGCTGCCCACCTCACCCAGTAGTCACTTAACCCTGTCCCACTGCCCGGCACCTACCTTAGGTCCAAGGTCTGCAGGAGGGCCCCACTGGCAGGGCTGACCCTCGGATCAGGTGCATCAAACAGCAGTAGGCGTGAGTCACTGAGGGCAGCATATACCCGCTGCCAGCCCCGCCGGACGCCCGAGGGCCGTGGCACCTTTGGGAAGTAAGCATGGGAGGGCTGCGCGTGTCCTCAGCCCCTGTGCCCATCTTCCCTCTCCCCCAAGCCCCAGCTCACCGACAGGAAGCCCTCATAGGCAGTGCCCGTGCCTGTCTCAGGGTGCACTCCCAGGGCTGTGCGGAGGAGTTCAGGGGGCACAGGGCAGGGTGGGGCCTGGGGGGCGCAGGTTGAATGACAGAAGTAGCCACAGGCTGCAGGGGAAGCAGAGGAATAGGATGGTGTGAGGCTGGGTGGTGACAGCCCAGACCCAAGATTTGGGCCTTCCTAGCCCCCGTTCCCTTGAGGCCACAGTGGCACCTCAACTACCACCAACTGCCCATCAAATGAGAAAAGAAAAACTTGTGTGGTGGGAAATTTGACCAGGAAGCACCAATGACCCTTGTTGGAGACAAAGAGCCTGGGGGCGTCAGGGCCATACCCCTCAGGCCTGGGGCCTAGCCGGGGAAATGGGTGAGTATGGAGTATGGGGTTCTCACCATCACAGGCCAGGCCCTGGCGGCCCAGGCCCAGCATCAGTGAGGTGCAGCGGAGACACTTGGTAGGGGACGAGAAGTTCCGGAGACGCAGTGCATGTGAGCCAGGCTGCAGAGGAGGGACACACCATCACCCATGCCTGCCACACCCAGGGCTGGCTCTACAACCATCTGAGGCGTCAGGCAGGCAGACAAGGATTAACAGTGTCACAGTGCCCACTCTGAGGCCCAGTGGGACTATGGCAGTGCATGTGGCTACTGCCGCCACCACAAGCACGGTCTGCCTGTGGTGATGTCTGTGAAGAGTCCCAACATGGTGCATGGAGAGTGGCAGAATGGATTGGAGTCCCCATCCCACTTTGCCCCTCAAAGCACTGACCTTGGCAGGAGGAACTTCTGCAGGGGCAGTGGTGGCAGCAGGAGCTCTGGGGAACACAGCCTGCAGGAGGGACCTGAGTAGGTGAGACAGGCACGGGGCAGGGACATGGCCCAGCCCCCACTTATGGAATCCCCCGTCCTCACCCCCATGCGCAGGCTGCGGCGGCCCTCGGGCCTCAGCTCTGGCTCCGGCCCAGGCCTTGGGGCCTCTCCTGAGATGCCAGTGTCCTTGGCTGAGTCCTTCTGGGGATGGGAGAGGGAGGGACAACAGTCACGGCCTCTGCCTCTCCCTGGGACTCCTGCTCAGCCAGTCCCTCTATCTGGTTCTCACCTCTGCGTTCCAGAAGGACAGGAAGGGGATGAGGGAGTTTGAGGGCTTGGTATCTGCAAACAGAGAGCATGGGTCACTGGAGGTGGGGTTCCTGGCCTGAGGAAACAGAGGCAGCAATGGGGGATCTCAACTCCCAGCCTCGCCTCGTCAGCGGGGAAATGACCACAGGCCAGGAGGGAGGGTAGATGGCACACAGCAGGTGCTCAGTAAGTACTGGGTAACAGATGCTTGGCTTAGTTGCTGAGTGTGGGCAGACTTTTCTCTCCACAGCCCAGCCAGGCTGTCATGGGAGCCTCCTAGTGACCATGAGGTCAGGGTGGGGGACTGGCTACCAAGCAGGTGTGCTGTGGCCACTCACCACCTGGCCCGCGGGCCCGCAGCTCCTCCCGCAGGGCAGCCAGCTCCTGCTGCAGGGCTCCACTCTGCTTCTCAGCCTCCTGCAGGCGTCTGGGAGGAAGCGGGAAAAGGCTTACCCCAGGCCTCCACGTGGGGCCCTGGCCCCCAACCCTGCCTGCCATTGGCCTCACCTCTCAGACTGCAGCTGGGCCTCCTGCACCTGCGTCAGCTGCTCCTGCAGATTCTGCTTGGCACGGATCTCAGCCTCCAGCGCTGACTGCAGCTCCAGCCGGGCAGAGGCCTCCATCTTTTGTAGCCGGCGCGCCTTCCACTGGTGGTCCTGGTGGCCACAGGGCAGCCTATAGGATGCCCTCTAGGCTTGGCTGCCTTAGAACTCCCTCTCACCAGACCACATGCTGCCTGTGCCACCTAGTCAGGTCCAAAGCCCTGGTTCTGCCACTCCCACCCCCACAGTGCAAATCTGGGGCTCACCAGAGGCCGGGTAGGGAGCGTTTGGGTGCCCACATTCCGCAAGGATTCCAGCTCTTCAGCCATCTTGGTGGCCAGGGCCTGCAGGTAGCCTCTAGAGACCTTCTCATCATTCACCCTGATTGGGAAGGGCTCAAGGTCATGGCCTGGGCCCTCAGCCCACCTGGGACCCGCCCCCCCGCCCGGCCTTGGTACCCACCAGCTGAGGATGTCTGCGATTTGGGCCTCCCAGTTGCTCTCGGTCTCCCGCCGCTCTCCCTCCAGCCGCTGCTTGCTCTGCAGCTCCTGTTCCAGCTCTTCTGCCAGCTGGTGCCAGGTGGAAGATGGCCTCAGTCCTCAGGAGGCCTAGCAGCCCTGGCTCTCTGCCAGCTCCCTAACCCCCGCCAGTCTCCTGACAGCTGTCCCCACCACCCTGAAGCCCATCTTCGTTCACCCTTCTCACTTGCTACAGCGTGCCCACCCGCCGCGTGGCTGGCAGCTCTGCCCACCTACCCCACCAGCACTCGCCCTGTCCTGCCTGTCAGCCGCCCAGTCCTCTCTGTCCACCCTGCTCACCCGCCCCTGCTCCCGGCTCAGTCGCTGGTTCTCCTCCTGCAGCCGGCACAGGGCCTCGTCCTTCTCTCCAGGCCTGGCGAGGAAAAGGCAGAGGTGGTGGTGACACCCAGCGAGGCTCGGGCCAGCCCTTCCCACCGTCCCTGCTGCCTGCTCACCCACGGCTGCGGGCCTGTTTCAGCTGCTCCTGCAAGGCTGCCACCTCCTTCCTCAGCTGGGCCTCCTGAGGTCCGCCTTCAGGCAGGCCTGTGCCGTTGGTCTCAGAGGCTGTGTGGACCGTCTTGAGGATGCGGAGGAGGGGTCAGGCAAGGCGGGCCCAAGCGGCCATGGCCCACTCCACCACAGGACAGGGGCTTGGTCAGGGACCCTGGTGGGAGTGCCTCTGGCCAGGGGCTGAAGCCTCACTACCTTGGCTGGGGAAGACTTCTTCTCAAGACTTCGCTCCCATTGTCCCTGGAGCTGTGCCACCTCCTGGCGCAGGGTAGCCACCTGGCCTTCCAGCTGTGAGGGGGTGCAGTCAGGCCAATGCTGGCCTTGCCACCCAAATCCCTCTACCCCAACTTGACAGATTCCCAGGCACTGCCAGGCACAGTGGGCTGGAGGGGGAAGTGGGTTCCCAGACACCCTTCCCCACCATGGTGCCCTGGCTCAGCTTCCACCAGCCACGAGTGGGACACAGAGGCATATGGTATTCCCAGCTCCTTGAACCAGGCTCTGCAGGCTTCCTCCTGAACACAGGCACAGGGCCCATTGCTGTTCCCTCCCGCTCCCATCACCCACCTCCCTTTGGGCATCCCAGGCTTCCTCTAGCTGGGAGCTCAAGGCTTGGATCCGGCTGGCTGAGGCCGCCTCTCTCTCCTGGGCCTCCTGCAGCTGCTGCAGCAACTCCTCCTGCCGGCCCTGGACTCTGCGCAGCTCCTGACCCTGCACCTGCAGCCCTGCCTGAGCCTCGGCCAGCTCCTAGGGAGCCAGGCGTGGGGAGCACGAAGTCAAGTCAGGGCACAGACCTCTGTAGTATGAGCCCAAGCCACTCACCCCCCTGACTCGGCTCTCACCTGCTGGAGCCGATCTTTCTCCTGCCACAGGTCACCGTCTTGGCTTGGGCTACCAGCAGGAGCCCCATCCATCTGGGACAAGTGGGCCTTGCTGTCTCTTAGCATCTCTGCAGGAACAGTCACTGACACCCGCATGTACTGACCTCCCCAGCCTCAGGGTACTCCACCACAGGATCTCACGGAACCTTCCCCACAGCCCAGGGGGTGGGTCTCCCAGGCATATTTTCCACACAGAGGCTAAGAGCCTCTCCTCCAAGACCATATGGCATGGGCAGAGCAGGTGCAGGATGGGGATACAGGGAGGACACGGCCTGTGCTGGGAAGGGGGAGCGATACCTGCCAGCCTCCCCTGCAGAGTTTGCACTTCTGTCCGCAGCCGCGCCAGCTCCTGGTGGTCTGAGCAGCTGTGCAGGGCCTCTGGCAGGGAGGGCCCACAGTAAGCAGCTCGTCCTGCAGCAGCAGCCCCCAGGGCTGGAACCCTCAGCCTGACCCAGCTGCCCCTTACCTTGGTGCTTCCAGCCCAGCTCCACCTTATCCTGCTCCAAATGGCAGAACTTCTCCAGGGCAGCCCCAGGTTCAGATCTGCTCTCAGAAGCGGAACTAGAGGAGGACAGGGCAACTCGAGTTACCAGAAACTTCACCCCCAAAGCCTCCTCCATCCTCCTGCTTCCATTCATCCTAGAAATACCCACTGAATGCCAGCTCCATTCCCAGGACTGGGCTCTGTGCCAGCAAGAGAGAGAGATCAACCCAGGCCTTCAGGAGACCCTGGGCCATCCTGGCCCTCACAAGCAGGGTGACCTGGACAGTCATTTAACATCTGAGCCTCAGTTTTCACACAGCAAAATGGAGGCCCAGGTAAGATGGGCCCACTGGCCCCGCACCCAGCACTCAGTGGGTCTTCAGCATGTACTGCTCAAAGCACTCCTCCCATCTCACGGCACTTTACACTGGGCCCTCGCTTTAGTCTTGGGCCAGCTCCAGAAATGGACATCCTCCCATCCATTTTACAGAGGTACAAATTGATGCTCAGGAGAAGCAGGAGCCCTCCAAACTGCAAGTCTCTCCTCTGAGTCCGATGTATTCCAAGCCTGCCATGTAGGGCATCATGAAGGCCACATGCTAGCATGTGGCTGCAGGATATGGGCATGGCTTTGCCTGGACCCTAAGGATGTGAGGCTCACTGCCACATGCTGGTTCTGGGAAGTCATTCCAGCCCTTTCTCAGGCTCTTGATGAACAATGCCCCCAGCTTCCCAGCAGGTGTGTGACGACTAGACTCACCAGCTGGAGGTATAGGTGAAGCCCACGAACGGCAGGTGGTGGCCTGAGAAGGCCCCATGGGAGGGTGGTGGCAGGGTACCCTGCAAGAGAGGGAAGGAGAGTCAGAACCAGCAGGCACAACTCCAGGCTGACGCTCAAGAACCAGGAGACCCCAGAAACGGGCATGTCAACCTCTTCCTGCTCAGACATGAACCCAGGGGGACAAAACCAATCACAACTCCCAAAAGTCCTCGAGGCTGTGGTGTTCAGGGGCTGCTGGGTGTTCTCTTCTGGTTAACAGGAAGACCTGGCTTTCATGTGGTACATCCACCTCAGTGCAGGAGAGCCAACCAGGTGAACCCTAACTCTCGTGAGCCCCCAAAGGCCTCACCCAGGCCAGCGACTGTTTAGGGAACCTCTGGGGAGTCTCACAGGCCTCATAGGGCTGGGCAGCCCCCTCCTGCAGTGGCATGTGTCACTCACTGGATGGTTGAGAGTGTCGTCATCCACATCAAAGTTGGAGGTGTCCATAGGCCCTCGAAGCTCAGGGATATAGGGGGCAGTGCTGTTCGCCAGGCGCTCCCAGTCCACGCCTTGGAAGAAGGGGTGGTTCCGGAAGTCATCCAGCCCGCCACAACCCAGCCGCTCCTCCTGGCGGCACAGCAGCCGGCGGATCAGGTCTTGGGCACTGGCTGGCACATCAGGCATATCTGAGGGGAACTGCAGGTGGTCCTGTGGGCCAGAGCAGGGGCCAGGCAGGTCAGGCCAGGGGCCCACCTTGGCCTGCAGCTGTTCCACTGTCTCCCCAGAATCCCAGGGTCCAGTGGCCAGACCTCATGGTTCATGATCTTGCCATAGGTTTCCACCAGGGATTCAGCATAGAAAGGTGTTTCCCCGAAGAGCAGCTCGTAGGCGCAGACTCCCAGGGACCACCAGTCGCACTGCGGGCCGTAGTGGCCCTTGCCCTCCTCCATGGCCTGTAGGATCTCAGGGGAGATGTAGTCTGGTGTCCCTACTGCCACCGATGAATCCACCTGTGGGTGTTGGCGTCAGATGCTATGAGGATACTTCCAGGCTTGGCTGGGCCTGCTAGGCCCTCACCCGGGCCTGGGGCCACACTCCTCAGAGGCGGGCTGCCCTAGTGCCCCCTGTTCCCCTGAGAATTTGACCCCTCCAGTTCCCACTCTGGGCGTGGTCCTTACCATACCACTGTTGTTGAGACGCAGGCAGGAGCCGAAGTCAGCCAGGCGGATGTGCCCGTTCATGTCCAGAAGGACATTGTCTGGCTTGACATCCCTGGAGGGGGGCAGGGAGAGTGAGGGATGGTTCCATGTGGATGCCCATTTAAGGCATGTGTCCAGGTGCCACCTGCTCTACCCACGTGTGTTCCTGAGGGCACTCATGGGCCTAGTGTGTGCGTGCATGCAAGAAGAGAGAAGGCTGGTGGCCAGGAGGAAGATGGTGGCTACCTTGGGGAAAAGTCCCACAAGAATGGCCCTGGGACAAGCTGCAGGGGATGCAGGGCTACCTGCAGACCTGACCACCCTCGCAGCTCTACCACCCGCTAGCTGGGTCATCTTGAACTGGGGGCTTGCCTGTGCTTAGCTATGGCTTCTTTCACTGTGAAAGGGACACACTGCATCCCCACCTCAGAGGGCTTTTTGGAAGGAGGAGTCAAGAGAAACTTACAAAGTACCCTTCACAGTGCTGGGTACATGGCAATGCCATACCCCAGCAGTCACCAGGGGCTGGCCGGGCAGCGGGGGCCTTGAGGGCCTTACCTGTGGACATAGCCCAGCTGGTGCAGCGAGTGGATGGCCAGCACCATCTCTGCCAGGTAGAACTGAGCAAGCTCAGGGGGAAGGCGGTCCTCAAAGCGGCTCAGCAACGTGAGGAGGTCCCCGCCAGCGTAGTAGTCCATCACCAGGTACTGCCCAAAGTGCAGGGAGAATCAGAATAGGAGGAGCGCCCCCCTGGGGCACTGGGAAGGCAGGGCCTGGCCTCCAGAGAGCTCAGGGGTGGCCAGCTCCCAGCCAGACTCAGCAGGAGGCTCCAGGCCCAGGAACTGGTGAGAAGAGGCTGCCTCCTGGTCTGAGTGGGACCCAGTGCCCTGGCCCCCAAGGGGCTTCTCCTTGTCCCCAGGCAAGATCTGCCCCCACTCCCAAGTGTCCTACCAGGTACTCCTCATCCTGGAAGGCATAGTGCAGAGCAGTCACCCAGCGGCTGTCCCCCTTCACCAGAACGTCCCGCTCCTCCCGGAAACAGGCGGTCTGTAACAGGTTTCGGGGAGCAGAGAGCAGTTAGGATCAGAGCCTAGGAAAGACCCTCATCAGTTCAGGGGATGGTGAAGGACTCATAAGCCTCGGGGCTGAGATTGAGGGTACAGCTCTGCTCTGCCCCAGGCTGACCTTGGATGAGCCAAACCCATGCTTTAAGGCTCTGGGCCTCTGTTACCTACAGAAAATGGGAACAACTCTGCCCACTCTTCAGAAAGGTTTACTGTGCCAGGCTAGGTAGCCCACGCCTACTATCCCAGCAACTCAGGAGGCTGAGGCAGGAGGATCGCAAGTACAAGGCCAGCCTCAGCAACTTGGCAAGGCCCTGAGCAACTTGGTGAGACCCTGTCTCAAAATAAAAAGGGCTGGGGATGTGACTCAGGCTTATTGTGAGGAAGGGACATGAGATGGGTGGCTGTCGAGGATGGAATCCTTTGCCTGCTCGGCAGCGAGGTCCTGCCCTGCCCCTTCCCCTGAGTGCCTCGCGGGTCTTGCTGGCAGCACACGCTTCCTCTGCCCATCTGTAGGTTTCCCGAGACCAGAGCCCACACTGACCTCGGCCCTCTTCAGCATCTCCCATTTGTGCAGCATTTTCATGGCAAAAATCTGCCCACTGTCCCTCTGCCTCACCACAGCAACCTGAGGACACAGGGAGAAGTGGGGTCAGCCAGGTCAGGTGCAAATCCCCTGTCCCCTCCCACCCCAGGCCCTTTGCTCACCTCCCCAAAGGCCCCTCGGCCGATCACCTTCAGGATCTCAAAGTCATCTCGCTGTAGACGGAGTTCTTTCACCTTGGTTACAAAGGGACTGGCTGAGGGGACAGAGCAGGTAGCTCAGTGAGCTGTGAGAGGGCCAGCTTCCTCTCTCACCTTGGGAAAGCTGGGAGGTGCCACTCCCATGAGGCCAGGGCAGGGAGGACCTTCCCAGGGACAGCCAAGGGGCTGATAAGACCTGGAGCCCCTTCAGCATTGGCCAGGAAGCTGCAGGGGAAGGTCCTGGCTCAGCAGACTCCACCTGGCCCCCACCTCCCTGACTCCAGGCAGCCTCCATCCCTGACAGGACATGTAATCCTCCCAGCCTGGGGCCTAACCCTGGTCGGCCAGGTCACCCTGGGGAGGATGAGGACACCGTTCCAACCCCCGGCTCACAGTTCTTGGCCCCTAACAGGGTCAGCCAGGGGCCTGTATTGGGAAACTGGACAAGTGACATTCCTTGTCCCCAGAGAGGCTTCTCTACCATTCAGGAACCATGAGCCTGGGTCTAGGGTCCCTGTAGGTGCAGAAGTACTTGGCTGAGGTGAGGTGGGGCAGCCTGGAGGGCAGGGAGGGTTCTGCGAGGTTACGGGAGGACAGTCTGTGTTCCCCAAGTGGGGCTCCCTGGTCTGGAGACATAAATACCAGTCGTCTCAGGTGCTCACAAGACTCAAAAACAGGTCCACAAACCCCTTTCTGGCACCTGAGGGTCCCCTCCAGGCTGACCAGCCCTGCTGCTCTGAGTCCTCTCTCTCTCTCTCTGGATGGGGCTTGTGGCTGGCCAAGAGCCTCCCCCTGTGTCACAGTCTCTGATAACTCCAAGAGGGACATCTCCAGTCACTCCCAGGCCCTCTCCAGGCCACAGGCCCGGGGCCAGGGGGATTGGGTCTTTGGAACAGAGGGAGGGAAGCAGGAGCAACCAGTCAGGATTGGGGCAGCTGCGGTCTGGCGCCCTGCCTCAGTTTCCCCCTGCCAGGAGGTGAACTCCCTGCCAGCTGGGCGGGCCTGTGGGTGGGACGGAGAGCTGCTCCACAGGTTTATCAGGCAGAACCCCCGCAGTGGGGGTGGTGTGGAAACCTCATTACAGAAATTAATTGTCTCTTTCCCAGGTCTGTGCATAGAGCTAGGGAGGAGCCACCACAGGCCTCCAAGGGGGAACGGAGGCCAGGGCAGTTCCCCGCCAGCCAGATGGGCCAAGGCTTGGGGTCCAGAACCAGGAGGACCCACGCCCCCAGGACAGGAGGCTCAGTGCCCCAGCCTTGCCACAGGGGATGGGGGCTCTGGGCAGGAGCAGGAGCAAGTTAGGGCAGGAGAGGAGTGAGTCACGCCCTTGGAGTTACCTCGGGAGATGTCAACAGACAGGCCCCCACGCTAGGGTCCTAGGCAGAGATGCCAGGCGCAGGTTAGGGAGGAGCACACGCATGTGTGCAAACACACACACGTGGGTGTGGGCATTATGGGGGAGGGGTGCGTGATGACAACACAGTCAGAAACACTAGCATAATATGTGCGAGTCCTGGGTAGACCAGCAGGCAACAGGGGCAGGGCCCCGACTGCCCCCACCCCAGATGCAAGGAGCAAGTCTAGGTGGCAGGCCTCCGACAGTACCAGGTGGAACCTTGTGCCTGTCCACAGCTCAGGAGCGCCAGGAACGCTAGTCACCCACTGGGCAAACACCCCACCTCACCCCACCCTCCAGGCTGGGTCCCCATGTCCTGGCCAGGTGTGACCAGGGAACCCTCGGGCTGGCGCCAGTGCCCACGCTGGGTTCAGGGTCACCCCCTTGCCAGCCACTCCCAGTGATTCAGATGAGTCAACCAGGAAAGGGCGCAGACCCACCTCCAGCCAGGTCCCCCTCTCTAGCCCTCAGGAACCGGCCCTCAGGAAGCACATTGCACATAGGGGGAGTCCAGGCTGGGTGGACTGTGTGCAGGGTGTGGGGTGTCTGCCAATATGAGCTCCTACAGGTCTGTGAATGTGTAGGACAGTCAGAGGGATCCAGGTGTTCCACAGCACGGCAGGCAGGGCTCCCTGGGTCCCTTCATGAGCAGCATGTGTCTCAATGTGCGGGTGAGGAATGAGGGAGACTGAGAAAGCCTGTGTGTCTGTGTGACACGCAGAGGGGTCCTGGCTGGGGCAGGAATCTTATACATAAGGTTGAGGAGAGTGTGTATTAGGTACATACGTCTGCGGTCTACACCTGGGGACAAGTTTGTGTGTGACTGTGTTAAGTACGTGTTGTGTATTTGCTGGGGTCTGGGAGTGAGAACCAGCGTGTGTGAGTGACGTTGAGATGTGCAGGTGAATCAGTTGGTCAGCCCTGGGGTCCGGGGACACGTGTTAGAGCCAAGTGCGGGGATGGGGAGAGTCTTCAAGGGGAGTCTCTAGGGTGTGCATTACTGCGGGAGGGCATGAGGAGGTGGAATACGCGGGGGTCCCAGCGCGGTGTCCCTAGGGCAGCTCGTCCACCCTCCACCCCGGGCCGCCCTGGCTACTCACCCCAGCTCAGGAACTGCGCCACATTGCGCTCCCGACGCAGGGGGGCGCTGCTGAGCTCGTGGTGCAGCCCCAGCAGCAGATCCAGGAGGCCGTCGAGCCCCGGGCCGCCTCCGGCCTCACCCCGCGCCAGCTGCTCCAGCGCGCGTAGCCTCTGCTCCATGGCCACGGCCGGAGCCCCGCGCCCGGACTAGAGCCAGGCCGTCGGCATGCCCGCCTGTCGGTGGATCGATCCGTCCGTGCGTCCGTCGGTCCGCGCGGCCTCCCCCCACCCTCCCGCCCTCCCCGCTGTCACCTTCCTCCGCCGCCGCCCGCGCACCCTCACCTGGGCGCCGCGCCCCGCCCTCCTCCCCGCCCCCCGACGGACGGGCAGGTGCGCGCCGGCCAATGGGAGCTGCGGCTGAAGGCGAAGGTGGGAGGGTGGAGGCGCGCGGGGCGGGGCCAACTCCCGGCCAGGAAGTGGGGGGGGCGGGCCGTGAAAAGCAACTCCTGAGCGGGGCCGGGAGGGGGGTCCGTTGGGGTCGAAACGACCGCGGTACCCCTGCGCGGCCCCAGACCCAGCCCTACCTGCTCCCCCGCCCGGCCCTAACCTAGATGGTGCCTGCCCGGGTCACTACAACTTCCTCGCGCCCTGGGCAGCGGCCGCCTCCCCTTTGGCCCAGGGAGAGGGGCTGGGGACGGCCGCGGCCCCGGAGCCGGATGGGAGTTGTAGTTCGTTCTCTCCCGGGTTTGCCCGCTGCGCTTGGCAGCACTCCCTCACCCCACCCCAAATTTCTGATCATACTTTTTTTTTTTTTTAATCGTGAGAAGTGACATGAGAGGGAGATTGGATAGGTTTGGTCACACCCATTTGGCAGATGAGCACACTGAGGCTTGGGAGGAGGAAGGTGAATGAGGGTCGAGTGTGAGGGGACTCCGAAGCTAGACCCCAGTGTGGCCTGACCTGGTACCTCCACCACAGGCTTGCTGAGCAGGGCCTGCGGCCCGACTTGGAATGTGGAGGGCAGGAAAGGTCCGAGATGTCTGGAGCAGGCCCCGCGGGGGGAAGGGGCCCAGTCTGTCTAATGCTGTTTCTCACTTCTGCCCAGCTGTGACCAGCTGGCCTGGACCCGAAGCCATGGGGAGGGCATTTTAGTCACTTTGGACAAACATTCTTTCATTAGAAGACCTGTTTAATAGTTTCCTTCACCTTCCAGACTAGGGAGCTCCTTGAGATGGGACAGGGTGGGTTTCCCCGTGTTGGGGGAGGACGCTCTGTCATGTCTGCCAAACGGAGCTGGACACCTCTGGCTGCAGGCTGGGTCTTCTCGACACAGCGGGTGTTTAATGTGATCTTAGGGACATGACGCCTTGGGGCCTTCTAGGGCTCACAATGTGTGAAATGGAAGAAAAATTGGGGTGCTTCTCGAATTCGTCAGGTTGGGAAGAGGAGCCAGGATTCAAACTCAAATCTGGGGATCTTCATCACTGCATCTGGGTCTCCTGGAAGGGTAGGGACGGAGTTTGGACGGTTTGATTGAGGCCTTCTGGCTCAATAAGGGATTTTGAGCCTTCCTTCGGGACCAGCTCGGGTGGGGCCCAGAGAAGGTAAGAGGGGGCCACATGGGGGCGCCAGAGACCAGGGGAGGGGCAGGCGCTCTGCGGGAATCAAGTTCTCAGCCAGAGTTAGGGGGCAGGTAAGGGGTCCTGGGAAGTAAGACGGACTTCTCTGCTACCCGTACTCCACCGCAGACTGGTCATCCTGATTCCCTATCCCCATCCCAACACAGCCCAGGGGTGGGTATTCAAGGGCCAACTGGCCTGGCCTCCAGGTCCTGGCTTCTTCCCTGTGTAACTCTGGGCTCCTCCCTTAACCTCTCTGAATGCTGAATTCTCAGAAAAACCCGAGCCCCACACTACAAGGGGAGCTGAGTCCTGGGGCCTAAGCTGTGTGGGGCAGGACTGGAACCCGCACTAGGTACTCCCTGCCTCTCAGGCGCTTTCAGGTATTTGATTTCTTTTTGGTTGTGTGTTCTTCTTGTCACGTTATTTTGCAAACCTGTTTCCTTACCTGTAAAAGGGGTTGCAGTTGCCTGCTCACCCTTCGCAGTGTTGGTGCCGAAGATCCTGAAAGGCTCACTTTGCCTGCCCGGTCCAGTCCCAACAGGCGGCCAGGCCTCCTTGGCCCTCACAGTCAGAAACAGTGCCTGGACATGACCTTACTTTGTCCCAGCAGCTCTGTTCTCTGATCCTTTGTGAGCCAGGCCCCCAGGGCCACAGAGGTCTGGCCTTGCTCCCCGCAGAGCCCTGCATGCCAGGAGGCCCATGGCCAGCTCAGAAGGGGTCAGTGAATGAATGAGTCCCTCCACCCCAGAACCTGGCCCCCAGCCGGTCTGAGCAGTCAGGCCACTGTCTTTCTTTTCCCTCTTCCCAAAGTGTCCTCATTCAAATGCCTCCTTCATGGCCACTGTTTCCCAGAGGCTGAGGACAGTAGGAGACGTCTGCTGCCCGGTAGCCCTCACCTACCTCCTAAGCCCCTTTGGTATGGAGGTGCTGGCACCAGCCCTCCCCCAGCCTTCGGGCAGAGGTCATGATGATAACACCTTGCATTCTTAGGTGCTTCTTAGCATTTCAAAGTGACTTCAGATCTCTTATCTCTACAAGAGCCCAGCCAGGAGAGTTCTGATTACACTCCTTCACAGATTAGCACCAGTGCCAGCCCTGGGCTCCTGCCCTCAGTCCACACCCTGCCTGAGTGCCTGGGTTCCCTGCTTAGGTCAGTGCCTGGCAGTAGATGGGTACTGTATGGTGCCCAAGTGCTAGGGCTAGGAGACAGGGAAAGGCCAGACAAGTGGACTTTGCATAGGCTTCTGCAAACAGCCTTCGATGGAGAAAAAGATATCGATTCAGCAATCCAGGCCCAGCAGAAAGAGAAGTTTCTGAAAAGGGGAGAAGCCCAGAGAAGGTTGCTCACCGCAGGGAGAAGCTCCGAGAGCCCAGGAGAAATGAGCAGGGACCCCAGGTCTTCTGAGCCCCAAACCTGGCCCTCTGGAGCTGGAAGGAGGCTCAGACACAATGCAGCCTCCAGGGTCTGCCACCTCCAAAGTTCACATTGCAGTCTTTATGAGGCTAGTTCTGCGGGGCCCCCTCTCCCAAGATTCAGATTCAGGTTTTTTTTGTTTTGTTTTTAAGATAGAGAAGAAAGAAAGAGAAAGAGAATTTTTTAATATTTATTTTTCAGTTTTTGGTGGATACAACATCTTTATTTTATTTGTATGTGGTGCTGAAGATTGAACCCAGCGCCCCGCGCATGCCAGGCGAGCGCGCTACCGTTTGAGCCACATCCCCAGCCCAGAGAGAGATTCAGTTTTATTGGGGGGGGCTGAGGAAGAGTTCCCCAGCCTGGTCTCTGAAGCTGCTGAAAGCTGATGCCCTGCTCTGAGCCACAGGAAGTATGGTGCCCACTCCTACCTGAGGGGAGCAGGGAACAGACAGCTGGCCGCAGGGTCCTGCAGCCCTGCCCACTGGGGCCCAGGTATGTGGTCTTGGGCAAGTCCTGTCCCCGGTCTTTGGACACATTTGTGTATAATGGAGAACCGCACCTGCTCAGATGTGAGGGACTAATGAGGCCCATGTATGGCGACCACTGGCTCCTCCCGTGTCTCTCTAGGAGAGCCGGGATTTGGAGTGGGGAGCTCAGTGCACCTGCTTTTTGCTGCTTAGGCAACTCGTTCTGGTTTGAAGGTGTATGTTGGGGGTTGGGGGGCTGATGGAGCTGGCTAGGTTGAGCAGCCACTAGTCCCCACCCCAGTCCTTGGCAGCCCCCATCCCACCAACCCAGGCACTCCAGGGGTGTGTCCTTTGAAATGTCCAAAGCTCCAAATGGGTGGACATATGGTGGTTTTGTCATCCTGGGTTTTCTTCCAAAAACCTTCCCCTGGCTGCTTTAGCGCGCCATAGGGGCTCCCACGCTCGCCCAGCTGCAGCCCCATGTGGTTTTGCAATTAATGGTCCCTCTGGGTGCACAGGAAGCCCAGCCCTGAGCCCCCTTGGCCACCACCCCTCTGGCCCATGGGCGCCACCAAGTCTGAGCTGCTTCAGGGAAGGGTGGGACCCCTTGTTTTGTTCCAAGCGTTGGGTGGGGCACTGCGCTCCCCAGACTCCACCCTCCCTCCTCCCCTATAACTGCCCCAGGTATTCAGCAGAGGAGGCCACTGAAGGTGGACATCCTGGGGACTCTGCCTCCATGAGCATTTGGAGTCTGAGGAAACAGGCTCAGGAGGCAAAAGCCCTGGCCCCGCCCCAGAGTGACACAGCTGGGACTCAAATACAGGCTGTCACCCAGGCTGCCCTCTAAATGCTGCTTGGCTTTTTAAGATTTTTGTTATTAGTTTTTAATTTTTTGTAGAGCTGGGCATGAAACCCAGAGTTCCATGCATGCTAGGGAAGTGCTCTGCCACCGAGCCCCAGCCCTAGCCCTAGCCCTGGCAGTGACTTCAAACACAGCAGGTATGGTGGCTGGGTGTCCTCTCACCAGCTGGCCTTGGACAAGTCCTATGACCAGAATAATTGAGATAAAAACAGGGCCCAGGGGTGGATTTGTAGTTTTTTGGGGTGTTTTAAGGAGAAGAAATGTTTGTTATGAATGAAATTGTAGAAGGAACCTCACCAGACCAAACAGCCATTGTGGAGGGCAGTGGTAAAGCCCTTGGCCCCTGGGTCCTGGGCTCTGAGGCGCTGCATGGGTAGGACAGTGGGGTGGTGACAGATTGTTGCAGAGGTCTCTTATTCTAGGGCTCAGGAAGTGAGAGCTTCCTTTGCCCCAGCACAGCCTCCCAAGAGGGTCTTCCCACCAGGATCCTGGCTGCGAAGGAACTGGGAAGGAGTCGTGGGATGGGGGGTGGGTCACCAGAAGGGTGGCCACACCCTGATCCACATCCACTGGCCCTTCCTGAACTCCACTCTCAGCCTAAAGAGGACCTCAATCTATGCAACCCGAACCAGGCCTGGGAGCTCTGGGGCAGCCATGGGGTGGGGCAGACGCTATCTTTGTCCTTCCTTCAAGGCTCAGCTCACTTCTTGGCAGCCTCTGGGGGTTCACTGCAGTGGGGGGGCGGGTGTGTGCTGAGAGTGGACATTGGACGTGCTGCAGAGCCCCGTGGATACAGTGGCCCAATGGAAGAGGGCAGGCCTGGCCATTCCCCAACTCACATTCCAGGAGAGCTCTTGGGGTCTGTTTTCTTTGACTCTTGACAGCTTAATCCACTTCCAAGCCCTGGGTGGGAGAGGGGGACCACAGCCTTTCATCTGGGCTTCTGGAGCCTGAGAATAGCACAGTCAGGAGTGGGCAGGTGGGAGCATTTTTTTTTTTTTGTACTGGGAATTGAACCCAGGGGGACACTTTACCATGGAGTTGCCCTCTCAGTCCTATTTATTTATTTAGGGTACTAAGGATTTAACTCATGAGTATTTTACCACTGAGCTATACCCCCCAGCTTTTCAAATTATTATTTGGGTACTGGGGATTGAACCCAGGGGTGCTTAACCACAGGGCCACATCCCCTGCCCTTTTTATGTTTTATTTTGAGACAGGGGCTCACTGAGTGCTTAGGGCCTATCAAGTTGCTGAGGCTGGCCTTTAACTCGCGAGCCTCCTGCCTCAGCCTCTGTAAAGGGAACTTTCAATGGGAAACAGAAAAAACAGTGTGGAGGGCTGAGGATGTGGCTCAAGCGGTAGCACGCTCGCCTGGCATGCATGCGGCCTGGGTTTGATCCTCAGCACCACATACAAACAAAGATGTTGTGTCCACCTAAAAAAAAAATATTAAAAAATTCTCTCTCTTAAAAAAAAAAAATGTTAAAAAAAAAAACAAAACAGCGTGGAGCTGGAGAGAACTGTCTGAACCTGCTGTGGAAGCCGAATGTCTTGGGCTCTTGTGCTGTGAAGGGGGAAGGCCCTCCCTGGATTCTGAAGGTTTAGGAGAACCTAGCTCATGGTGAACCTACACAGGAGGTGACTGAGTGACATGGGAGGTCTAGCAAGCCTGGGGCACTTTGACTCAGAGCTGGGACAGATGGGGTATAGCGGCTGGACCCCAGGCACATCCTCAACCCTCCAGATAAACACCTGTTTACTCTGTCCTGGGCCATGTTCACCTGGAGCAGTCTCTCCCCAGCCGCACCTCCAGTCTGCACCCTCCTGGGGCATGGTCACTGCCGATTTGTCACCCTTTCCTTTGCTGGTACAAACAGGCCTTCTATCTGTGACATCAGCTGGCCCTTCTGGCCCCACCCAGAGCTGTGTGGATTGTCTGCTTGTCTGCCCTGAGCCGCCTTCCCTGTCTTTAAACAGCCCTCAGGGTGAGCATGGAGCCAGGCTGGGGCTGGAGCCCAGAAACCCCTGTTTACCGAACCCCTCCAGGTGCCAAGGGCCCCAAGGGCCCCACTGTCTGTCTCTGAGGCGGAGCCCAGCGTGAAGTGATGCTGTGAAGGTGGCGCGCAGAGGGGCCCACCTGGCCCAGGTCCCTGGCTTTGCCACCTGTCAGCCCCACCAGGATAAGTTCCTCAAGCTCAGCCCCAGCCAACAGGGAAGCAGGCCTCATCTCCTCCCCAAGCCCCTTTCCCTACTCTCGTCTGCAGGACCCTGTTAACAGGAGGCGGCATTTTCTATAGTTAGAGGACTGGGCAGCGGTGGCCCTCTCGCCCTGGCAGGCTGCCCAACCTGTCCCTGCCGGAGTCTTGGTCCCCCAAATGCTCTGCCAGTGGCCCCGGGGTCCCGAGTGGGAGGAGTCTGGGGCTCTT
Source organism: Marmota flaviventris (assembly GCF_047511675.1). NCBI lineage: Eukaryota > Metazoa > Chordata > Mammalia > Rodentia > Sciuridae > Marmota > Marmota flaviventris. The sequence continues at coordinate 7,742,330 of NC_092506.1, read as the reverse complement.
GGCCCTGGAAGAGACAACTGAGCACCAGGAGCCACCGTCGGCACAATGAAAACTTTCTTTAATGCAAGGAAAACAGTCTCCAGTCTGACACGTGCCCCCAGGTGAGTGTGAACAAGTGCCCTTACCCAGGGAATGCCAGCGGGGCAGTGAGGGCGCTCCTCACCCATCCTCACCTGATACCATACAGGATGAAAGGCAGGCCAGGGCAGTGGGGGACAGGCCAGCAGCAGCACTACGGTGGGCAAGCGGCTCCCTGAAGCCCACCTGAGCACAGGAGGCTGCTCCACCTGCCCTAGCCAGCGAGAGCATCCAGGTCCCCAGGTCCCCAGGTCCCCAAGGCGGCACAGAGTAAGGTGTCTGCACTGGCTGCCTGCTGGCTCTGGTTTTATTGCTCATTCTGGGGCTGTGGGGTCCATCTGAGGAGATCCAGGTCCTGTGTGGCCCCCTTTGCTCAGGGGGAGGGGGAAGGTAGGAAAGGGAGAGGAAAACGGGGTGAAGGGGCTGGGTTTTCCCCTGGTCCCTGCTGCCTGGACAGGAGGCCAGAGCCGCAGGCTTCCTTTCACAGCCCCAAACCACACCAGGTCACAGGGATCCTCCACCCACCTCAAGAAGAGTGCCAGGAAGCTCCAGCAGGCCAGAGAGCGAGCCAGGGCCACAGTTCAGACATCTCTGGGCCAGGCCTGGGACGGCCGCCCCTCCTGGGCCAGAAAGCAAACCTGGGCCATGAAAGGTGGCTCTGACCTACTCCACACCCCTAATGGCTCTTGGGTGAAGCTGCCCCAAAGCTGGACTGTGGGCAAGAGAGACAAAAGTCCCAGCTTTTGAACTAGTTATGTGGAAGTTTCTCGAAAACCTGGTCAAGTATGAAAGGTGTCCCTTTATAGAACAAGACCTAGCTTACGTGTTCCTGGAAGGCGCTCACTCCTCCCTGCAGCCCCCTAAAACAACAGAGGTGGCTGGGCTTTGCACCTGTGGCCGCCACACTGTAGGGCTGTTGGATTGGGGGTGTGAGGGGCAGGGGTGGGGCATGGGCACTGGGAGCCCAGGCTGTCCAGGCCAGGCGGGGAGAAACTAGACTGGCTCACCCCAGGAGCACGGGCTTGGGGCAGAGCCGCTGCTCGAGGCCGTCCCCAGTCTGGAAACACAGGGAACTGGGGCTCCTGTCTATTCGGCGGCCCCTGGTGGCAGCTGCCAGACCATGAGCTGAGGCGGGCCAGGCGGCCCAGCACCCTGGGGTCAGCTGCCATGGCGGCTAGCCAGGGCAAGAGTAAAGGCTGGGACGGAAGAGAAGGTGTGTGTGCATGGGCTGTCGGACAGAGGAGGAGGCAAGAAAGAAGGCTGCCTCTAACGTTATATATTAAAAATATCCATAGTTCTTGTGCACAAAATTCCATCATTCACATCCGAGCGTCACCCTGCCTCCCCCAACGGGCCCAGGAACAGCCTTAAAGAAAGATGGTGGTCTTCCTGTTTGAGAACTGAGGAAACACCGCTCAGTCTTTATGGACCTTGAAAGGTGGTGACCCTTCCCCTCCCCCAATCTCTGCCTCCCAGGCCCCGCCCACCTGGGCAGGCACAGAGGGTGGGCAGGACATCCGGGTGGCCCTGCATGGCCAGGGCGGTCACTCATGCCTGCGCTTGGAGGGCGGGACGAGGTGCGGGGGCAGGTCAGCGGGCAGCTCGTGGCCCTCCAGCTTGACCTTGATGAGGTGGTTGGCCAGGGCGAACTCCTCGTCGTCCAGCAGCCCGTCCTTGTCCACGTCGGCCAGCTTCCAGATCTTCCCCAGCACCGTGTTGGGTAGCTTGGACTTCACCATCTCCTTCTTGGCGTTGGCTCCTGTGATCTTGCCATTGACAGGTGACAGTGTGTAGAAGATCTCATCGTAGGTGGGCTTGTCCTTGCCCACTACCCACTCAACGTCGTCGATGCCCTCACCGGCCCCCTCGCCATAGCCGTGCCCAAACGGCCCGTTCATGGTGCCATCGAAGGCACCGCCCTTCACGGCCTGGGAGGGCATCAGGGACTCTTCCTGGCGCACCATCACCATCAGTCGAGCAATGTCGTTGGCAAGCATGTCGTCCACTGTGTCCAGCAGCTTGGGCTTCAAGGCCTGGAACTTGCTGAAGTCCTGGGTCTGCAGTAGTTCCTAGGGTGGAGGAGAAAGGAGAGGGCTGGGTGGGGCAGCGGCCCTGGCTTCACAAGGAGACAGACCAGGTTTGGGGGCTGGGGTGTAGCTCAGGGTAGAGCGCTTGCCTAGCGCGTGTGAAGCCCTGGGTTCTGAACCCAGAACCGCAAAAACAAAACAAATACAAAGGAGGCAACCAGTTCCTCGCTGACCGTCCAGCGCTGTGAGCCCTGGCTCGGCAGCACCCTCCAGGAGTCAGACAGGATGCTCAAGGGCCCCACCCCCTGCTGAGTCACCACATTCCCCTCCTTGGTGTCACAATCTGGGTCAACCCTGACTCAGGTGGGGTGCAGGTGACTAACCCAGCTGTGTCCGTCTGGGGAAGCACTACCCCCTGCAGCCAGGATTCCCTCCAGAGCCAGCACCCGATGCCCTGGCCTTTCTCGGGGCGGCCATACCTGCATCTTGCGGAGGCTCGGGAAGTCTCCGGGGGAGATCTGATGCTCCCGCTCAATCTTCTGGTAGATCTCACCCAGGTTGTTCACCAGTTCCTTCTTCTTGCTCTCTTTACCAAAGACGTTGGGCATCTCCTTCTTGAGGGAGCTGATGATGTAGGCATGGACCTGGGTGGGCAGAAGGGCTGGGCATCAGGGGCTTGCTTGGCATGTGCCCTGGCTGCCCAAGAGCCTTCAGGAATGCAGCCAGATGCCCACTGCTCACTGCCTGGGGGCAGGAAGGCAGAGGGGCCAGGGTCACACTCAAAGCTGCTGTTCCACCATAGGATTCCTGGGTCTAGGGATGGACACATTTTGGCAAGAGGCACAACCCCTCCCTGCCATGGGGACAGAGGAAAGGAGGGTGCACTTGCAACAGAAGGCAGATGACGTCCTGCACAAGTCATGATGACAAGTGTTGCCTGTCAACAAGAGAAGGCCACCAGCTCAGCACTGAGAGGCGCCACGAGGCACTGCACACCCTCCCCTGAACCTCGGGCCAGGAGAACTCAGTCTCTTCCAGTGAGCTCAGAGCACCTGGAAGCCTGGCCCAGGAGCAAGGTGCTCAAGGTGCTGGGGGCAGAGGCGGGCATGTAATGGGGCAGCGGAGGGTGTCCCAGGCCCCCGTTCTGCCTGTTTCTCTTTGGCCTCAGCTGCCAAGGCAGGGGAGGCGAGCGCTCCCTGCAGAGCCAGGCAGTGGGGTGGGGGCGGGGTGGGGTGCGGTGGGTGTCCCTGCCTACAGCTTCAAATCTGTGCTGTGCTCAGACGTTCCCAAGCTCCAATGCAGTCCCAGCTCTGCTCTGCGCACCACCAGCCTTGGGATGACTGAGGACTAGAAGGACCCACGAAGGACCCACAAAGGCTTTCTCCAGCTGCTGCGAGGTTCTGCTCAGCTTCAAGCCTTGCTTACACATTTCCCAATTAAGGGCGGCCACCTTTCATCTGCCGCCTGCTCCAGGCCGGTTGCACTGGTGCCCCCACCAAGAGCAGCCCAGCCCTCAAATCGCTCAGCCCTGCCAAGTGACGTCCAGTCACAGAGGGCTGCTGCTGGCGGCCGCTCCCCTCCTGTGGCCATTCCAGCCCATCCAGTGCACCCCACTCAGTCCCAGTGGCAGCTCCCCCAGCTCTGGGGCTGGCATCCAGGATCTCCCAGGGATGCTGTAGCAGGTGGGTCACAGCCACAGACACCACTCTCCCAGCACAGGCTAGCGCTAGTCCCCAGGAAAAGGAAGGAGCCACAAAACAGCAGGTGTAGGACAAAACTAGAGACCCCGGGGCTTTCCAGGCTTATGACTAGACAGTTACAAGCCATCTCTGAGGGCAGGGAGGCCGGCCTGCCCTGTTCTGCCTCTCGCCGATGGAGGCTGAGCAGGCCGAGGCTAGGGCCACTCTCTGCAGCCTGGGGGAGTAGGGTCAGGGCCGCCCCTGAGCTCAGGCTCTTTTTGGTCCTTTGAGACCACAGGCTCCCATCTCAGAGCCAGCTCTGTTCACGGGGAGTCCTGGATATCTAGAAAAATGAAGAGCCCTGTACCCTCCCCAGAGCAAGCTTCTGACAAGTGCTCACTGGGGACACCAATTCTGAGCTGAGCATGGTGGCCTCACTTAGAATCCCAGCAATTTGGGAAGCTGAAGCAAGAGGACTGAAAGTTCGAGGCCAGCCTGGGCAACCTGGTGAGACCCTGTCTCAGAAAAAAAATATATTAAAAGGTCTGGATATGTAGCTCAGTGGCAGAGGGCTCCTGGATTCAACCCTCAATGTTACCAAAAAAAAAATCAGACATCCTAAAGTGACACCTTCTGCTCTGTGCCTGAAGGATTCACTGGCGTGCTGACGGGGTTTCCTAGCCTCCACTACCCCAGACTCTTACTCAAGCACTTGGCCAGGCACCCAGATCCCAAAAGCTCAAGTGACACAGATGTTGTGTCAGGTGCAACGGGCTCTGAGCTCCTCTGGAGGGTCAGGATGGTTTGCAGGACCTGCGTAGCTGCTGCCGCCTCCCGGGGTGTGGGCTTACGCACTGGTGCTCTCTCTGGGCTGAAGGCCAGTGCCTATCTCTTCACTAGCTACCCCTTGTCTCCTGGACAACAGCTCCCACCTCAGGCCACCCCATGGCCCTCTGTCCCCTGGGATGGCTCCCAGCTGTGGCCACGCAGCCCCCAGCCTACCTGTAACAGCACAGATGCTTGATGCTTGTTTTCATTTGTGCCTTGTTTTCCTTACAAGGCCACCAAGGGCTGGCCGGGGGCTGGGTGCCGTCCCTACTACACCCCCAGTACCACCACCAGGCTGCGCACTTTAATGCACAACGAAGCCTGAGGGGCAGCTGTGGAGGCCTGAGCTACGTACAGCACACTCCATTTCCGGGGCACCTCCTTTCTTCTGTGGTAACTTCCTGTTTCCATGTTGAACACACATTCAGAGTTTGACACAGGGAGGCACAACCCTGGGCTACACCACAGGGCCACAGAGCAGTGGCTTGTGACACAGGAAGAGCAACACTGGTCTGGCTCTGCAGACAGCTGGGCTGCGTCTCAGGCAAACCTCCAGCCCCAGAGCCCCGGGCCCCTTGGGCCCCACCTGATGCTGTGCCCAGCCCCTTGCCCCAGGGTCTACCTTGGCCAGCCTGGCCCGCTTGATCAGGTCATTGAGCTTCCTGAGGGCAGCGTTTCGGGGCAGAGACTGGATGTCTTTGAAGAGGTCCTGCTCCTCGGCCTCGAAGAGCTTTCGGTTGTCAGGGATGAGCAGCGGGTGGGACCAGAAAGAACCAATGTAGACGCGGACCACCTCGGGGGTGTTGATGATCTTGCCCAGGGACCACATGAGGGCCCCGTACACCCGCATCAGCTGCTGCGTCTCGATCTGGTCGGCCTTGTTCAGTACCACGCGGATCTTGTCCTCGTGGTTCTTGAGTGCCTTAATGACCTCAGAGAACTCGTCGGAGATGTCCAGCTTGTGGGCATCGAAGAGCAGGATGATGCGGTCCACCCGCTCAGCGAACCACTCCAGGACCGCAGCAAAGTCGTAACCTGGGGGAAAGAGGGGTGAGGTTGGGGAGCAAGGGCCCAGGCTGCCCTGTTGGCTCTTGGCCCTAACTTGGCATGGAACTGCCATACCCGGGGGTGCTCTTCAAGTCCCCAGAATGCAGGTATCTGAGCAGCACCACTGCCTAGGACAGGGTCGCTGGGTCTCCCCTACTTCAGCGCCACATGGCCATACTCTTCTTACACGCGGCACCTGGCGTGGATAGGTGCTCAAGCACAGGAAGCCACCCAGCCTGTTCTAAAGTGGGTCACGTGAGGGCAAGATGACCCTAGCAATGTGGCTTTGCACAGTAGGGCAGGAGAGATGGACCCAGGTGCTGCCGCCTGCCAACTGTGTGCCCACCAGCAGTGCCTGCAGTCTAGTGGCCACCTGTTCAGTGCTTATGTGCCAGGCTCCCTATTTTGCAAGAATCTCTCTTATTTTCTGCAACAGGGGCTGGCAAACTACAGCTCAGAGACGACACAAGCCCCCCCACACCTGCTGTGTAAACAGCGCCAGGGAAACAGCCACACTCATCTGTGTGTCCAGGGCCGCTTTTGTCCACAACAGCAGAGCTCGGTTGTGACAGAAATCGTGAAGTCTGCAGAGCTGGTAATATTGACTTTCTGACCCTTCCAGAAAGTTTGCTGACCTCTGCTCTACATCGAGCCCACGGAGTGCTGCAAACCACTTCCCTTTGTAGGTGTCAAATACTTCTCCCCCACCCCCACCCCTGCGGCACAGGGGAGGGAACCCAGGGCCTCACACACACTAGGCAAGTGCTCTGCCTCTGAACTGCACCGCAGCCCTCTGAAGCATGTCTCTGTGACCAAGTGACTCTCCCAGACCAGCTCCAGCACTGAACCCTATTTTATGCTGTTTCTCACCAACCAATTAAGGTCCAATCAAACTCAACCAATTAAAATGACTTGTGCCATCTGACAGACTAACTGGAATTCGGCCACTTATAACAAAACTCTCTATTTTAAGCTGGATTCATGGCTTCCAGGTTAAGCCTGCATTTTCCATCCTTCGTTGCAACAGAAATAAGAAAAGGTGTAAGAGCCCTTTTGGTTTTCTCCCTGGGGACTGGGATACAGAAGTAATGGTAGGAGTAGAGTAGACACTTTGAGTTCAAAGATGGAAGCTGTGTGTTCCCGGTGGCTGGGACTATTATTTTTCACATAAACTCCTGGGTATCTGACTTGGGCCATTCTGGAGTCTCCGCAATAGTGTTTTTAACTAGTATCTTATCTGACAACTATGGCTCTTTAAAATCTTTCCACTGATCCCAGAAGTGAAAATTTGCTTCTCGCCTTTTAGGAACACTATGAGAAAGGCGGGTTGTGTATGGCAGCAGCCTAGAGTCCCCGGGGAATTTGGCATAGCCCACAAGATGCCGGTCCTTCTCCTTGTTTTGCACCTGTGCCCAAGCCACCACAGACGTAGGCCAGCCCTCTAAGAACCACAAAGCACTTCCCAGAGAGCAGTCACAAACTCCTGCGAAGAAACCAGAGAAGCCCTTCCCGCAGATGCTCTATAGGAGGGGGCATGCCTGGGGCCCGCCCAGACAGCCTGCACCTGGCATTCCCCGTGAAGACCGCATGGTGCCCCCAACCACTGGTCTGACATGCATTCTGCAGACAAGAGGGACAGAAAGATGGCAGGGGGAGGGGAGCTCACAGAAAAGGACAACCGTCCAAGGAATGTGGATATGGCCCTCTCAGGCCTGCTCAGTGCTGCATGGCAGCCAGCTCAGGCCTTTGTGTTCCCCATCCTGCCAGCCCTCCCAGGCTGGAGGCAAGTCCCCAGCCCGGCTGCTGGAGAGACTGTGGCTCCCAAGGCGCTAGGCTACAGGTTTGCCACCGCGGGGCTGCCAGGGTGCGATTCCACTCCCTAAGACAACAATGTTCATGTTGCCAGGCCCCAGGTCAAGTGCACTTTAAGGGTTGCTGTGCCTCTCCCAATGCTGGGACACCCAGAAAGGACACAGTCTCTGAAATAAGGTAGTTCTGGACTCAGCTCCCGGCTCTAGCCACTGACTGGTGACTTCATTTCTGAGTTTTACTGTATCTGCATGATTTCTCTCTAGGCCCTACAGGCAGGATTAAATGAGGTAATGGGAGGGCCCCCCACAGGGACCTAGCAGGAAATGGAACAACTGGGGGAGGGGGCGTGGAGTTCCCTGGGAACAAGGGACTGAGGGGCCTGGAATTCCATCACTGGTCAGGAACTCAGAGCTACCAGTGTTTGGCCTGACTTGGAGGTCAGAGGCCAGACTCCTTGAGGCAAGTCACCAAAATGTAAAGAAAATCCCAGATCCACCTCTTTAGTGACAGCATGGTTGCGGGGGGCGGGGGGCTCCCCAGAGCTGTGCTTTGCAACTCTTTGCTGCTGCAGCACCAAAGGGACACGGCATGCTGACCAGAGGACAGGGACACGGCATGCTGACCAGAAGGCAACTCTTCCCCAGGCAGAGGTGTGCAGTAGCTGGGGCTGAGCTTCGGTCTGGGCAGGGGAACCCCATCTGCTTCCCAGGACTCCAGCCAACAATAGCCAGGGCAGCAGAATGCCCAGGTTCAACGTGCCCAGGTGTGGGAGCGCACTGAGCAAGTGCCAGGACACTACATGCCAGCTGACAGCCACCACAGGCTGCCAGTTCCAAAGTACAAGGCTGCAGGGACACCCTGGTCCCGGAGCAGGGAGTGGACACTCAGGGAATGAAAAGTCAGCAGAAGTTGGAAGGGATGGTGCTGCCCCAGGCCACAGGCCACATCCCGGCTGACCCATGGGGCCACTTTTTGAGGAGTAGCTTTAGGGACACAGGCCAGCACTGAAAAACGAAAAGTCTCAGGAAATAATGGAGGCCTCTCACTCAGCAAAAGTGAGCCCAACTTCTCCCTCGTCACACTGTGTCCTCACCCCACCACAAGTGGGAACTAGAATCCACACAGCTGGGGACGCAGCGATGCCAAAACCAAGTTCCTGGGAACAGGGGCGCCCTGATGGGCTGTGCTCAGCCATGTTGGATTTGGCTTGGCAGTCAGGACAGTGCCTGGGGAGCTGAGGTCACCCTCCCAAGTCCCACCCAGTTTGGCCTCCCTCCCCTACCTCTCCACAGGGAACAAGAGCGGAGGAGGCCGGAGTCTGAATCCCAGCCCGACCCTGCCCCCATCCGGCCCACAAGCCCAGTTCCTGGCCAGCACCTAGGCAGGAGTCAAAAATGGAGCTAAGGCAATATTTTCACAGGTGAATAAAATTTCCTGTTTATTATGGAAAATGCTCACACTTTTGGTGGGAGGGAGCCACAGCGGCTGGCCAAGTACATCCACAGGTCACCTAAAAGGTCACAGCACTCATGCCTGCACCATGTCATCAAGGGCATGTGACCACATGTCTGGACACCACCACCAGGCCCACCTGGAGCTTCTTGGCCCACCGTCCCTCACTGCCCTCTGAGGCACCTCTGTGGCTTGAGACACTGGTTTCCAGAGGCATGGAGGGCCACACCACACAGCAGCAGCACCAAGTGCCTGGGGTCCCCAACAAGGGGCAAGAACAGCAGCTGAACCCTCCATTCAGGTTGGTGGTGGGTGACAAGAACAGAAACACCCACCTGTCAGGCCACCAGCAACCCCAGCATGTGCACAGAACGAGCTTGCAGGCTCTGGGGCCAGCAGAGGTTGGCTTGGGTGTCCCCAGGCCCGGATGCAGGGGTGGAGGTGAGGTTTGTCCAGTTCAGGCCCAGGTGGGAGTGACAGAGCTGACACAGAAAACACGGCCCTTGGGGTAGGCTGGAGAGAAAAGTCAACCTGCTCAGTGGGGATTTAGTGAGTAAAAGCCAGTGTCACCTCTGCTAAGGGACATGAGCCCCCGGGATAAGCTCTGGCCCCAAAGTCCTGGAACCTGGAAGAACAGACGCCAAGAGAAAGAAGCCAGTCACAGGCCACTTCAGACCCCACCTGAGGTCCCAGAACAGCCAATGCCAGGAGAAAGTGGGAGGGAGGGGCCGGGGCGGGGGGTGGGGGTGGGGGAAGGGGGCAGGCAGGGTTTAGTGGAGAATTTCAATTTGGGGAGCTGAGAAGTTCTGGAGATGGACAGAGGGGCTGGCTGCACAGATGTTAATGTCCCCAACGCCACGGAGCTGCACATGAAGAAGTGGGTGAAGTGGAAAATCTTATACATTAAGAGAAAAAAGTCCTGGGAGTGGGACCTAAGGGTGAGCAGAGCTGCTCTGGACAGCCACGGCAGAGGCCCCGGCCACCTACAGCTGCCTTCCCACCTGGGCCCAGGAGAGGACGAGGGAGCTGCTCTACACACCCCTCCCTCTCCAAGCACCATCCCCTACTCAGGTGGTTCCAGCAGCTGTAGAGAGCTGCCTCACACATTCCGCAAGTTTCTAGAACGTGAAACAATGGAGGGTTTGTCTCCAACTGACTCCCGTTTCCTGCCATTCAAGCAGCATGAGCCTCAATATTCCTTGCCAAACACCCCATCACACAGGTTCCCGACTCCCACAGGACGGAGACGGCACAGCCAAGCAGGGTCTCGCGATCTGGGACCCAGCAGCTTATAAGGACCAGCTCGGAAGCTCCCCACGCTCAAGTAGCACAGAGTTGAAACCAAGGCCCTCACCCTGGGGATGCATTTACTGGAAAGAGATGAAAGCCTATACCAACAGCTGTACACCAATATTTACAGCAGCTTTAGTCAAGTTTTGAATAATAAAATACTCCAGTTTTGTCCCAAACTGGAGAAAGTTCAAGAGGTGAATGGGTCACAAATGAGAGGTCAGCCTGAGATGGGATGTAGCTTAGCAATGGAGAGGAAGCACGCCAGGGCCCGGTGTGGCTTGGTTGTGGAGCCCCGGTCTAGCATGTGGAGGCCCTGGGTTCCATCACCCGCACCTCAAATGATTTTTGTTTTTTTTTTTAAGGGAAAGGTTTTGGTTTTTGTTTTGGTATTGGGGGTTGAATCCACGGGTGCTTAAACCTGAGCCACAGCCCCAGACCTTTTTAGTTTTTAAGACAGGGTTCTCGTTAAGTTGCTTAGGGCCTTGCTAAGTTGCTGAGGCTGGTCTCAAATTTAAGATCCTCAGCCTCAGCCTCTCGAGTTGCTGGGATTATAGGCATGTGCCACCGTGCCCAGCTCAATATTCCAAAACACAGGAATGAATCTCAAAAGCATCAGAATCGATGAAAGAAGACAGACAGACACAAAGGCTCTGCATTTGTATGATTCCATTTATAGGGCATATCAGAAAAAGCAAACTTTAGGGACAAATGTCACTGTGCTGCCTGAACTGGGCACAAGTGACCACAGAGGACATAGGGAAGTTTTCGGGTGAGGGAAATTCCCTGTCCTGGTTGGTGGCAAACAGTTGCTATAATGAGCTGTACACTCCAAAAGGTGGATCTAAGCATACAGAACGCAGACCTCAACCCATCTGACCTAAAATAAGCAACAAGACAAGGCAGCGGTGGAAGGACAGATGGACTGGCATGTTGCAGGAATCAGGCAAGAAGTGGCAAACGGCGTTCAAACAGTGGTAGAAACCAGAGGAGATCGGCACTCCAGTTTCTGAGTCCCCCTTACCAGTTTTCACAACATTTATAAGCTATCAAGTGTTGTAAATTTTCTAGTCTAAAAAGATACATGGTTGTGCACAAGGTTTCAAAAAAGGATATGTGGGGGGGCTGGGGTTGTGGCTCAGTGGCAGAGCGCTCACCTAGCATGTGTGCGGCCCTGGGTCCCATCCTCAGCACCACAGAAAAATAAATAAATAAAATAAAGGTATTGTGTGCAACTACAACCAAAAAATAAATAATAATAAAAAAGGGATGGGGCTGGGGCTGGGGCTCAGTGGTAGAGCACTCGCCTAGCTTGCATGAAGCACTGGGTTCCATCCTCAGCACCACATAAAAATAAAATAAAGATACCGTGTCCACCTAAAACAAAAAAATAAATAAATATTAAAAAAAAAAAAAAAGGATGTGAAGGATATGTGATCATGTGTCCAAGTTTTCAGGAGGGAAGCGTGTTTACAAGGCAGAGTGCGATAAGGGCCTTGGCCTGGAGCCTTCATTCAAAGTGACATAGTTAGATCCCAGGGAAAGTTCTTTACAGTCCAAAAGGTAGGAGTCAATGGTGCTAATTAGGTTCCCTGAAAACCAGCCTGCTGAAAAGGGGAAGGGAGAACTCTCCCTTTCTAGGCACTGATTTTCGCAGACAGTGTCCTTAGTTGATTTTGTATCAGGCCGGGGTCAGTTACCACGACAGCACGGGGCTCCACACTTCAACCCTGCGCTAGTTCTAATCAACAGCCAGCCAGGTCACCCCAGAGGTCACCCAAGCCTAAGTTCCCAGATTCTTCTCTGTAGTGGAAGACAGTAGTTCACCCCAGAGGCTGCCGGAAGGTCCAGTGAGTGCCTGGCTCTGCGTGAATGTCTGCTCTTATTTACTCTCAGGATTTGTATTTGGGACCCAAGAAGCCCAGATCCTGACGGGCGTGTAGGCAAGGATGGCTTCTGAGGCGTGGAGAATGCCTGGTACCTCAAATAGAAACCAAACATTTGCAGGCCTCGGGCCAGCTGCTCCCCAGCCTGCCACCGGCTGGCAGCCTGGGGAACAGGCGCCGAAGCCAGCACAGCCTGGTACGCCGCCTCCACGGGCAGAGCTGGCTGCACCCCCAGCTGAACGCTCAGCCAAACCAGCTTGCTGGGCAGAGAGGAGGAACGCAGGGGGGATGCACACCAGTGGGGTGTGGTGGCGGTCAAAGGCTTTAGGGAGGCTGGCTATGGGCAGGCCAGGCCAGAGGATGTTCTGGAATCCAAAGGGGAACCCCAGCTGAGTCAGTGCCGCCCCGAGAATGCTCCTCAGGACATGACTCAGAAAAGCAGCAAAGTCTGGGAAACCCTGGAGCTTCTGGCCTCTTTACTATTAGGCAGGGGACACTTGACGAACGCTTAACTGTGGGCCAGGCACCAGGGCGGGCGCCTCCTGCATGCCCACTTCTACACCATCCTCAACAACCCTAAGAGGGCTATAATACAGTGAAAGGACTGCTGTACCTGTCACCATGATGTGGCCCCCAGGAGTTCCAGTGACTCCTTGGGGCCAGTGCTGACCTGGATTGAAGCTTCTGGTATCATCTGTGCTGTATTTCCAAGAGGAACACAGCACTCAGCCTTGCCCCAGGCTTGGGGCAACCCCTGGAGCAGCCTGTGGTTGCAGAACACTCTAGGGAAACTGGCCTAGAGGGTATGATCAGGTCACAGGGTTCTGGGCTGCAGAGCTGGAGTCTGATCCTGGGAAGCCCTACCCAACTATGAGGATCAGGACGGCGTGGCGAAGCATGCAAACCAGGGACAGTCCGCAGGAGGGCAAGTGAGAACCCGGGGGACCTCCATGGATGGCCTGGGGGCAGCTTCTGGCTGGAGGCAGGGAACAGGGAGAAGATGCTATTCAAACCTCAGACCTCGGGTCCCTTCCAGACTGAGCCCGACCTTGACTGGGGGAAGGCAGAAGGCAGCCTCTGTGTTTTAGGGAGCTTAGAACCCTGTACTATAAAGACCCAAAAGGGTCAAAGGTCCATCTGATCCAACTCTCAGTTACATTGCAGCATAAGCACAACCTGGCCAGGTTTGAATCCTGGGGCCGACCCCTGCTTGCCTGGTGTCATCTGGGGCTCCTTACTGATGTCCCTCAGCCTGTTTCCTCATCTGCACGGCAGCAGCTTCCTCGCAGGCGCAGCTGCTGTGGTGACTAGATGGGACGCTTTGCTGGGCAGTAGCAGCAGGAAACCAGGCACCGAGCCAGCCAGGCTGAAGTCACACTGCCCCTGCCAACACAGCTTTCCTGGGAGAAACTGAGGCACAACAGTTACAGCTCAGTCACAGCTACAGAGTGACAATAGGGGAGGTGGGGGGCGCACTAGCCAGGCCCCTAACGGCGCCACTTGCTGCTGCCCAGAGGACTGCATGGAAGACCCTGCTCCCAGGCGCTGACTATGCAGGTGGTTGGTCATGGCTCTGGGAGCCAAGGGCACCTGCCCTGCTTGGCCCAGCTGCCCTTTATCAGTCACATGGGCTATACTCAGGAATGAACGCTGTCCTCACAGGCCACCTTTCTCCGCTGACAGAGGACAATGTTATCTTTAAAGTCACTCAGAAGATTAGCTGAACAGGCAAGAGCAGCTTGAGACCCCAAAAGGGGCCCCTTTTCTTCCCTGAGCCAACTCTCAGGGGTCCCCAGCAGAGCCTGGGCGGTGTCCCGACTGCTCTGGGGCTACACAGGCCCCATCTTATCTCTGCAGACGATATTTCCTGCACATATTAGGGGCCGTGGGGAAAGGGAAAGAATCAGGAGGGGCTGGCGGACAGGGTGGGAGTGGGAGCACGTGGGCTCAGCAATGCGACTGTGTGAGCAACCCACAGGACGTTCTGTTTTCCAGGGAACAGACGACAGACTGCAGCAGTGTGCCACTGTCCAGCCCCGCCTTCGCCTTGGGCCTCTCTTTCTGGGAGGGAAACACCTGTTTTCTATGCTGCCAGCAAAGGGAGCCCAGAAGGTGCTGCCCTGCCCTGACTTCCTCTGCTGCACTGGGCCACAGGAGGCCTTCATGAGACCTGCGGCAAGGTCTCCAGGAAGTCCGCCCCTCCTGTGATCTCCTGGGGTGACCACCTGGAGTCCACATCCAGCAACTCCAGAGGTGTCAAGTAATAGTCCTTCTTTCAATGATAAAACACCCAGCCTCAAATCCTAACTGGGTAACGTACAGTAAGTCACATTTAAGTCAGGATCTCTGGAGTTATGGAGAGAAAGGAATGGTCTAGAAAATGGATTGAATCTCACTATTTCACAGTGACAGCCGTCCTCCAATCCGAGGGATGCACTGGGGCTGGGGATGTAGCTCAGTTGGTAGAGTGCTTGCCTTGCATGCTCAAGGCCCTGGGTTCAATCCCCAGCACCAACAAAAAACAGAGTGATACCCTAATCTTTCAGCACCCTTCTTCTTCCCAGGGTGCAGTAAGGGTACCTTCTGTAGATAAGGGGGCTCTGGCTACAGAGACCCAGAGGCGCTTCATGTTTCACCTAGCAGACACAGGAGGCCCCACAAGGCAGGCATCTGTCTCCTCCATGTGTTGCCTGCACAGGCTACTTGAGGGCCAGAACTGCCTGGCCCCTAATGTCCTTCTAACCCCATCAAAACACATTGCCGGGCTGGAGATATAGCTCAGTTGGAGAGTGCTTCCTTGCACACATAAAGCCCCAGATTCAATGCCCAGCACCACACAAACACATCCAAAAAAAAATAAATAAATAAAAGTTTGTCAAGTGACCAATTAGCTACGGAAATTCAATAAAAAATAAAAACATTGCCAAGAAGGCTGCAGGGGGTACATGCCTTAATCCCAGCTACTGGAGAGGCTGAGGCGGGAAGACAGAAGTTCAGGACCAGTCTGGTCAACTTAGACCCTCTCTCAAATTGAAACTCTAAAAGGGCTGGGGATGCACCTCAATGGTAGAGAGCTTGCTGGCAATCAAGAGACCCCGGGCGCCATCTCCAGTATCGCAGGGAAAAAAGAAAAGAGCAAAATAAAAACCATGAGCTGGGACGTAGCTCAGTGGTACAGCATTTGCCTTGCATGTCCTAGAGAGAACAAGTCCAGACCACGTCTCTCTCGTCACAGGAAAGGAGCAGGGAAGGGGTGCATCCCAGGGGACAGAACCGGGGATTCAAGTCCAAGCTGCTCAGCCTAACCCCGAGGGCACAGGCTGAAGTGTCACAGACCACAGAGCAGGCAAATGTCATGGCACCAGGGAAACAGAAGCTACTGAATCCTTTTATTAGGTAACAGGAGCCAGGAGAGACCCACATCGGGCCCTAAAGCCACACCAACAATGGCATTCTAGAGGGATAAGCCTCTTTTGGTGAGTGGCTGTCCCTGTCCTACACTGTGTGCACAGTGCCACACAGTAAGGCCCTCAGCCTACTCCTGAGGCCTCAAAGGCCAGGACACCTCAGCCCCGAGGCATGTTGTGAATGGACTCCTGCTGCAGTTCCTGCTCTTAAAGAGTAACTTATTCAAACTTGCCTTGCTCTGGCCAGTTACAGGGCGTTGGCTCATTAGGCATTTTCTTAAAATCAAGCTGGAACAATAATACCAATAAGAAGGAAGAAAATGGGCCCTGGCTACTTTAGAGGGGTCCCCAAATCTGCTCCCCTTAACCCCTAGAAGCATCACTCCCACCAGGGTTACAACCTAAAAGCAAAATGGGCAGCTTTCAAACCCGATTAGAGAGATGTTTCTTGCACGTCCGAGGCCAATCTAGTCTCAGCAACTTAGCAAGACCCTGCCTCAAAAAATTAAAAGGGCTGAGGGTGTAGCTTAGTGGTAAAGCTTCCCTGGGCTCAACCTTCAATTAAAGAAAAAAACGGACACAGTCTTAATGTGTCTGATGCAACGTCACACTGGCTGGGGCCTGCGAGGACAGAGGACAGAGCTTCACCCCTCAAAGCCACAGCAGATCCAAGCACCCCGAAGCCCAGGTGGCTGGCTTCACCTGCAGGCTCCCCACTGTGGGGCAGCCCGGAGGGCACAGGGGAGCTGTGCAAGTTAATGATAAACCGGTCACTGGTCCTCAACCCTTCCTCATTTCATTTTCCCCTCTGCAGCTGCAGATTTCCCCTCCAACCTCAGCCCGCCCTCATGGTCCTTCCAGAAGGCACTCACTCAGGCCCTATAGTGGGTGCCCACCTTTAGGGGCGGGCGACAGTGAGCAATGTGACCCAGGCCAGATGCATCCCGAACCAGGTCTTCAAATGAGCATGGCAAAACTCAGACAGGAGTTGACACAACTGGATCTAACCCTGGGCATGAAACCTACCCCCTCACCCCCCTACACCCCCGCCCCTTGCCCTTGCCCCTGCCCCGCACCTCAGGGCGGTTGCTGACTACACACGCTAAGCAAATTTAAGCAAATTTTTATGAGCCCTAAGAAGTTCACTAGTTCTGCTAGTTTCTCTTTTGTCTGGCAGGCTCACAGTCCTGCTGGGCTTACTAGAACTCAGATGGCTCTAGGAGGCAAAACTTTGAAATGCTGACGGAAGCAAGTAAGCCCCGGGAGGCCAGTCAGCACTGCCAGCTGGGCCACCTGAGCACAGGGGCAAATAACCCAGCCAGTTATCCCTGCTACCCCACTGCATGGCCTGAGGCCCCAACTGCCCTGTCTCCAGCATGCTCCAAGGATTCAAAAGCAGCCAGTCACAGGGAATGGGCAGGGGCCTCACCTTGGCTGCTCCTGTCACTTGAGTACAGGGAGGCAGGGAAGAAATCGGCAGCCTGAAGATAAGAGGCTAATGTGAAGCACGTATCCTTTAGACAAATTTGTGTGTGTGTGTGTGTGTGTGTGTGTGTGTGGTGCTGGGGATTGAACCCAGGGCCTTGTGCATGCGAGTCAAGCACTCTACCAACTGAGCTATATCTCTAGCCCTCCTTTAAATGTTTTTAAAAACCCTGCCAGGCACCTACCTATAATCCCAGTGACTTGGGAGGCTGAGGCAAGAGTTCAAAGCCAACCTCAGCAATTTAGCGAGACCCTAAGCAACTTAGTGAGACCCTGTCTCAAAATAAAAAAATAAATAGGGCTGGGGATGTGGATCAGTGCTTAAATGCCCGGGTTCAATCCCTGATAGAAATAAAAGGAAAACGCTGGGGTGGAAGACACCTGAAGGAATCCCGGCAACTGGGCAACAGATATCAGCTGAGGTGGTCGAGGACACTGGCACCTGGCTGCAGCCTGGATCTGTTTACCTCTGCTGATGCGTTGCTTCTCTCCAGAGAGGATCCCGGGAGTGTCAATGATGCTGATGCTGTCCAGGACCGGGTTGGGCAGCTGGGCACACATGAACCTGCAGAAGAGCAAGGCCAGAGAGCGCTGTCAAGGCAAGGCTGTTGATGCTCCAGATGCCACAAGGAGGGCGTTCTGGCCTCCGCTGTCTCCACGCTGGCTTCCTTCCCAGAAGCAAGGAACGTAAGGAGGTGTCCTATCATCTTATTTTCCAGAGGTGGCCAGCAAACTGGAAAAACTTTTTTTTTTGGTGTTGGGGCTGGAACATGGCCAAGGCCTTGCACAGGCTAAGCACGGACTCTACCCTGGAGCCATGCTCCCTGCCCCCACCAAGTGGACATACTTTCTCAACTGGAAATGTAACAGTAGGCTCCAAATGACCCACAGCAGTGTTTCTGTCACAGCTGCTCCCTGGCCACCGCCCCGAGTTCCAGAGTCCTACTTCCCAGTTGCTGACTTGTTAATGACAGCCGAGAGCCTAGGTCACCACTCAGTTCAGAAGGAAACAGAAGCTTGACACGGAGACCTTGCCATTCCATATTACAATGTTCAACTATTTGGCTGGAGTCCCACAGAGTGAAGAGGGATGGTCTCTTCCCATTGCTGCTGGGCCAGCGCTCCCCTTTCACCCAGCTGCCTGGATGAAGGGGCGGCAGTGGGCTGCCAGTAAAGACTGGGGGAGCACACAGGCTGGCTGACAGTGGGGAGGTCAGCAGACACATCATGCTCTGAAGTCAAAGTGGGCACAGTCACCACAGGCTGGAGACTCCTTGGGGGAGGGATTAGCTATGCTGCCCAATTTCCACACTGGGCTTAGAACTACCCAGAAGAACAAAGGTGATCTCAACTGACAGCAGGATTCTTTACAGAAAAGAATCCTTTAAGAACTTTCTAAAGGGACTAGGGATATAGCTCAGTTGGTAGAGTGCTTGCCTCACATGCACAAGGTCCTGGGTTCAATCCCCAGCACCAAAAAAAAAAACCTCTCTGAACACCCAAACACAGCAGCGCACGCCCATAGTTCCTGCCGAGGCTGAGGCAGGAAGGACCATGATTTTGAGGCCAGCATGGGCAATGCAGCAAGACCCCGTCTCAAAATAAAAAGGGCTGGGGATGTAGCTCAGTGTACAGCACCCTTGGATTCAATCCTTAGCACCATAAACAAACCAAACCTCTCTAAGAAAGTACTGTGAGCAAAGGAAATCCTATTGTCCAGCAGGACACAGGCACAGAGCTGCCCTTTCAATAGTGAGGAGGATTCAGGACTGATTAGCTCCTCCTTGTGGCCCCATCACCCAAGTAACTGGTGGTCCACAGGCCAGCAAGAGGTGCCATCTGTGAGTGCAACCAAGAGCAACCAAGCAAAACCAACTGACCCCCAAGGTGAGAAAACCTCAGACTTCACCCCTCCAAGGCCAGCATGGAGCACGAGTGCCCTTCTGTATGCCCATCCTGGGTTTCTGCTCAGGAAGGGGCTCTCTGAAAAGGCTGAGAGAAGAAAAGGTGTGAAAGGAGGTCTGCCTTTGAGAAGCACCACGTAACATACACAAAAAAGCCCCTACAGGGGCCTGGTGAGTGAAGGCACATTTGTAGGACTCAGGAAGAAGCTGCTCTGCTGCGACCGGGAGCGTGGTGGAAAACAAGAAAGGCAGATGGCAGGAAAGATGCTAGGTCCTAACAGGGAGACAGACTGGTCTCCCTGTACAAGTGGGCGGCCTGGTTATGCAACAGGTTTTAACCAGTCACTCTGAGGTCTCCCTGATTGTACCCTGTCTCAGGTCTGCTCCATCTCCATCTGATTGTATTCTTAGAGCAGACACTCAGAAGGAAAAGGCCGGAAAGTCAAGTTCATGACTCAATGGGTCCCTTTAAGAGTGCTGGGAGAGGCTGTAACAGCCACAGAAAAGCCCCTTTTGTTGCACCCTCCCTGGCGGCCGGCACCCTGTATACCACACATCCTGACACAGCTTGGGCCTTGGCTGTAATTGATAAGGCCCCCTTGGTAGACCCCCGGCACTCAGGGACCCTCTGGAGATGAGGCGGTGACAAAGCAGCATTAAGTGTGGATCTTGGGTCTAGTGGCACCCACACCATCAAAATGCCTATCTGACCAAAACTCCTAAGCTGTTCCTTTTTCAGGCAGAAGCATTAGTGACCACAGGCTTGTCTTAATGAGTGAACTTGAGAAATCAGCTGGGCGGTCTGAGCCTCAGTCTCCTAAATTAGTGAGGCAGGGGCTGCTGGGTGGCATTCAGGATCCTTCCAGCTCTGAAAACTCTAGGTTTCTGAAGGCAGAAAACAGATAACATGCTGGGTTTCTCCTTTTAAAAAAGCTCTCCCCTCATGATTGAATCAAGTGAAGACTTGAGGACAATGACCCACCCTGTCATTCCCAAAAGTTCTGCCTGGAAGCAGAAATCTAATGAGTAGATAACTTTCCAGTATAGCAGCCAAACTTTCCACAAGAACAAATGGCTCCCACCAGCTAAGGTCTGAGCCAAGTGCCTATCTACAGGCATGATAAAATGCAAGCAAGCATCCTTGAAAAAGGGGCCAGGCTAAGGGGACCAGCCCTTCAAGAGCCTGAGCCCAAAGGGCTTCACTCAACCTGGCCCTGCCAACACCATGAGCACAGAATGGGAGCACAGGATTAAATGCCTGAAAGAAGCAAAAAGACACCAAAGGTCAGCTCAGGCAGGGAGGCGGGCCTGGTCAGGGCCTGGGCTCTGGAGCAAGCCAGCCTGCCCTGTGTGGCCATAGCATCTGGGCAGGAATGTAATCACACAGGGCGGAGACCTGGAAGGCAGGACTGAGATTCTTTCCTAGGCTCTCCCCCTGACACAGACTTCAGATATTCAAAGGCTTGGAGTCTCTTTGAAAGAGAGAAGGGAAGGGTCTGTGAAGTCTGGAGGCTTGTTCCCCTGGGGCCTGGGGATGCCTTGAATTCCTTTAGAGAAAAGCGTGACAGGATCATTCTTTTAATAAGGGGGCAGGTCTCACCCATTTAACCGGGGAAACTGAGTTAGTCCAAGTAGGCTAAGGAACCTCCTAGCACATCTAAAGTGGGACTTAGGCCCAAATCTCATTTCAGGGTTCCTAGCATCACCACCTCCTGAAGCCTCTCAAGGCAGCAATGACCCATTAAGAGATACCTTTGGGAGAAGTATTCAGAGTCCATCTGTCCCCTTCCTTCAAAGGGCTGCCACAAAGTCAGAAGGCCACAGAGGATCCTTCTTGTCCCTCCTACACAAAGCCAATGGTCCCAGGGGAGGCAGAGCAGAGACACACCACACCAGCAAATGAAATGGCCAAAAGCCTTATTGGGTTTTTCTAGGACACTTAAGAAACATCTCAGCCTAGCATGGTGGCTCAGGCCTGTAATTCCAGCAACTCAGGAGGATAAGGCAGGAGGATTTCAAGTTTGAGGCCAGCCTCAGAACTCAGTGAGACCCTCAGCAACTTAGAGAGATCCTGTGTCAAAAAGGACTAGGATGTAGCTCCATGGTAAAGCATCCCAGCACAGCAGCCCAGGGGGACACAGATACACAAACACACACACACACACACACACACACACACACACACATGATTTAAAAAAAAAAAAAAATCTCAGAGCAGGGAGAGATTGATTTGAATAACTTGGATGCCTCCGGTCTGGGGAAGAAGGTGGAAATCAAGAAAGAGAGGGCAGCAATAACTCATCTTTCTAACCCGAACCCCGGCATTGCTCGAAGTTGGGCAGGAGGGTTTGGGAGTTAAACTGATAATCTGGAAGATTCTGGGGGGGACAGAAGCCGTAGTAGTCCGAAATGCCCACTCCCAGACCTCCAGATGTGATTGGATGGGTTTTTCCGTGGGACTCGGTAGGACTCCTGTCCCTGGGAGTGGTCGTTCAGGGTCTGGTCGGGGCCTCAGAGACAAAGGATAGCGAGGGCGAGGGCCGTGAGAGGCCCAGGTCGCCCCTCGAGCCCCCGGGGCAAGGGAAGGATACCTGTTGAGGAAGGCGTTGCCGAAGGCGTTGAGCTTGCGGAAGGGGCGCCGTGGGTCCACGACGAGCGCGTTGCCGGGCACCACGCCCTCGGTGGGGCCGTGCATGACCGCGATAAAAGAGTCGGTGGTGGGCTCGGGCCCGATGCGCATCCCCGGGAAGTCCTGCTCGATCAGGTGCCGGATGAAGGTGGTCTTGCCCGTGCTGTACTGGCCCACGAGAAGCACCATGGGCTTGTTGTCGAAGTCAGCATCCTCCAGCGCGGGCGAGTGGAACTCGTGGAAGCGGTAGTGCTCTTCCAGGGGCAGCAGCTTCTGTGCGTACAGCTGCCGCAGCCCCTCCGCAACTGTCTGGAAGAGCTCCGGCTCCTTCTTGCGGCGGGCATCCTTGCTGACCCAGCTGAACATGCTGCGGGGAACGGGGGTGGCCGCTGCGGGGTAGACGGGCAGCTGAGAGCGGGGCGAAAGCGCACCGCCGAGGAGGGGCCGGCCGGCCGGCGGAGAGAGGCGGGCGGCGGCCGGGGGACAGGGGGCGGGGAGCGGCCCGCACTGCGCAGGCGCACGGCACGGCCCACTGAGGCGCCCTCTGCCGAGTGGAGCGCGCGCCTCGCCGAGCGTCCTTTATAGGGTCGAGCGCAGCGATCCGGCGCGCCCCGCCGCCCGAGGGCCGGCGGGGACGGAGAGGCAGAGGGAGGAATCTCTCCGGACCCCGCCCCCAGCTGCGTGCCACGTCCTCCCCTCCCCCGCCTTCCATTGGCTGATTTCAAATATCGCGAGCCCTGGGCCGGGGCGCCGTGGCAACTGCACCTGTTTCTCCCCGCCCTTCGCGGCGCGGACTACGGAAGTGCTGTGGTTGGGAAAGCCCGCGTCCGCAGCTAGGTGGTCCCGGGCCGCGAGCCTTTCAACGCCGATGACACCCCCACGCCCAGCCAGAGGGTTGCAGCCAGGCACCCCAGTTGCCTGACTTCGCGTCCCACTCGCTCTGTCTCCCGCGAGCCGTTCTCCCACTGGCTCAGTATCCCCAGAGGACTTGGCGGACCCCGGGATCCCTGGCGCCTCCGCATCTCGTCCGCTTCCCCAACACCTCCCTCTCTTCCCCACATCTTTCATCTGCCCTGTGGAGGGAGAGATGGGAAAGCGATGGTAGCAGCCGAGGGAGCAGAGAATCCGGGGCGGGGGGTGATCCGGGATGGAGAAGGGGTCCGTTGGGGAAAGTCCGACCGACCAAAAAAGGCCTGGCCTCCCCCTCAAGCCTGCGGGGCTGGATTGGGAGATGCGCGCAGCAGTGGAGGACATAAACGACGTGACCCGCCGGGAGAAGACAAGGCCTCTCCAAAGAGGCTACAACTGGCAGGGCGGAAGGGGGCGAGGAGGAAGTCGAAGCCCTCTGGCCACTTGGGTTTTGAGGAAGCGAAATCGGAAATTCCCTATGTGGGGCAACAATGAAATCTTGTGGGAACTTAGGGGGAATTTAAAAACCCAAATACTTCCGCTTTCACGTTAGGAACACCACCAGTAACCCCGACCTATGCCCCATCATCTTACCGGTTCCTGGCTGTTCCATTGGGTTCATGCCCCCGCCATCATCCCTGGCCACAGCGGAACCCTCTTGGCTGTCCAGGCTGCTAAGAAGCTTCAGTGGGTGATGTCAGAGCTTTGGGGACTGTGATTGTTATGTAACCAATATCAGGACACCTGAGTGTGGGAGGGGGACCTGGGAGCTGTTGGAAGTCTAAAGTAAGCCAGAGAATTGGTGGTGGCACCTGCCTGTAGTTCAGTTGCTGGAGGGCTGAGGTGGAAGAATCTCTTGAGCCCACAAGATGAAGACTGGCCTGGCCGTCAACAGCCACCAAAATAATAACAAAGTTATGGGGCTGGAGGTGTAGCTCAGTGATAGTGTGCCCACTTAGCATGCAGAAGGCTCTGGGTTTGAAGCCCAGACCATTAAAAAAAAAAAAAAAAAAAAGCCAGGGATGATGGTGGAACATCTGTAATCCTAGCAATTTGGAAAGCTGAGGTAGGAGGATGGTAAATTGGAGACTAGCTTGGTCAATTTACCAAGACCCTGTCTCAAAAAGGGGTGGGGGGCTCGGTAGTGCTCACCTATAATCTCAGCAGCTCTGGAGGCTGAGGCAGGAGAATGGTGAGTTCAAGGCCAGCCTAAGTAACTTAGTGAGGCCCTGTCTCTAAATTAAAAAAAAAAAGGGGGGGGGGGAATGTGGCTCAGTGGTTAAGCCCCTGGGTTCAATCCCCAGTACAAAAATAAAAGGGCTCCTAATGTAAACTCTGATAGAACACTTGCCTGCTTATGAGATCCTGGGTTCAACCTCTAGTACCACAAAAATATTAATAGTAATAAAATAAACTTTAAAATGAGCCAGGCTGGGCATGATGGTGCATGCTGTAATCCCAGTAACTAGGAGGCAGAGGCAGGAGGATTGTAAGTTCAAAGCCAGCTTCAGCAACTTAGCAGATCCTATCAAAAAAAAAAAAAAGATGGGGATGTGGCTCTGTAATTAAGCATCCCTAGGTTTGATCCTCAGGACCAAAAAATAAAATAGAAAATAAAATGAGTTGGAGTGGAGGCTCAGTGGTAGTTGTGGAGTTGTGGCTCAGTGGTAAGAGTGCTCACCTAGCACAGGTGAGACACTGGGTTCAATACTCAGCACCACATAAAAATAAATACATAAAAATAAAGGCATTGTGACCACCTACAACTAAATATTTTAAAAATAAATGAGTCAGGCACAGTAGTACACACCTCTAATCCCAGTTACTCTTGAAGCAAGAGGATCATAGTGTGAGGCCAGTCTGGGCGATTTAGACCATGTGTCAAAAAACAAGGGGGAAATGGGGATAGAAGGGTTGGGGATGTAGTTCAGTGGCAACACACCCCTGGGTTCAATCCCCAGTCTAAATAATGCATGCATAACCTGGGAACATGAAAGACTCCTGACTTCTGAGAGATGGGGAAATCTGGAGGACTGGGCTCCTGTATCAGGGAAGAAAGCCGACTGGCAAGCAGAAAGAACAGGCAGGAGGTCAAATCTGAGAACAGGCCGTGTATATATTGGGGGATCTCAATTAGGTGGGATCCAAAGAGGACAAGATGGGAAGTTTGGGCCTCTCTACTTTCTGAGGGAATATTTATTGTTTTCCCCTCTCATTCCTAACCCATCGGAGAGAATGTGTTATTCCAGTCCTGCCTGTTGTCCTGCCCGTTGTCCTGACTTACTGCCTTCATGGGGAATTCTATTAGCATTCTTTCCATCTATCACAGTAAGATAGAGAACCCAGAAGACTTTTTTTTGCAGGATATGAAGGTGTTCTCAAGAGGATGTTGATGCTCCTGGGTTCAGGGGGATGTCATCAGAGACTGTGCCAGCTTGTGACCAGGATCCTCCAGCAGGCCCAGTCCAGACTTCCTGTGTCAGCCTTGGAAACCAAAGGATTTGCCTCCTACACAGCAGTGATGAGGGGTCC
Source organism: Marmota flaviventris (assembly GCF_047511675.1). Taxonomy (NCBI): domain Eukaryota; kingdom Metazoa; phylum Chordata; class Mammalia; order Rodentia; family Sciuridae; genus Marmota; species Marmota flaviventris. Next base: position 7,717,365 of record NC_092506.1, on the reverse strand, counting down.
ACCCCGGAGACGTAATTTCTGGGCTGATCCAGGGGAAGGCCTGAGGCAGAGGACCCTAAATGACATGGTTGTTCAGTGGCATGAATAGCTATGGGGAGCTCAGTCTCTAGCTCACTTACATTGACCTGCCATGGTTCTCCCATCTCCCCAGGGCCCTGTGAACTGGGAAAACCCAGCCCCAGAAAATTGAGAACAAAATGTTCCTGGGTTATTTATAAATGAAACCCAGACCCTGTTGTTCTATGTGTCTACTCAACTTTCTCCAAGGATTTCAAAGGACTGGAAGAAGGGATCTCCCTCCTTCTGTCATGAGGCTCAGTTACCCCAAGTTCCCTGAGTTGGTGCCCAGATCCTGGGCAGCTTCCTTATCTTGTGATGTCTCAAATTGTGAAAATACCCTGATGTTACTTCTTTTGTCTTTTTTGAATAGGGCACTTTTGTTCAGTGGGAAAGTTTTAGGAAATTTGAATGAGCCATTTTACTTTTGGTTTCTCTCTTTGACTTTCTGCTTGTCTGCCTGGGACCAGGGCAGACTGGGGAGGGTTCAAATATTTCCTTTTGGGCTGGGGTTGTGGCTCAGTGGTAGAGCACTTGCCTAGCACGTGTGGCACTGGGTTCATTCCCCAGCACCACATTAAAAAACTAAACAAAGTTATTATGTCCATCTACAATTAAAAATATTTCTTAAAAATTTTCCTTTTATTTCAGAAACCATGCCCACCCACCCACCCCCGCTCAGTAATTTCCTCTTTGGTTCACAAACACACACCTGCAACTATTGGGTCTGTTCAGAGGCTGCCCTACACCAGCAGAAAAAGGTCTCCTACTGCCTTGCCCTCCCTCAAAGCAGTCTGCTCTGTCCCCTAGCAGCTTGGTCTAAGGAAATGTCTACATGTCCCTAAAGACAGCTTTAAAAAAGGGGGGGGGGGGCGGGGTTGGTTTTTTTCTCTCCAAATATGGCAGAAGAATTAGGCTGGGAAAAGCCCAAAACTAAGGTTTCTCCCTCAAATGAGAAGTGGTTCATTATTTCCACTGAGAAAGTTTGCATATAAGTGTAGATTATTTGCTCTTGCAATCATGAAGAGATTTGGCCTGCAGACCAGTTTTGCCAAACCAAGGTAAAACAGGTTAGGTTTGCCAAACCCGCAGTGGTCTGTCCTTTTGCATGGCAGGATCTTTAGCGCTGGCCACAAGGGCATCCTTTGCACACCATGAGGCCCCTTTCTTGCAGCAGCTGTGTGACCTTGGCCTGTGCTCTGGGGAGAGCTGCTGGGCTCCAGAGGCCTCTGCAGACATCTGGCAGTCCGGACATGGCTGGGCTCAGAGATGACAGTAGCAGGATCTCATCTACTTTCAAATCCCAGTGAGAAAAAGCCTGAGGCCCTGTGGTATTCAGTGACTTGCTTGTAGTGTCCCAGGCTGAGCGAGATGCTGGGCTTTTGGAATCTGAACACGTCTCTTTTCACACTCTGACCATTCGAAGCTGCCAGATCCGGCAGGTGGAAAAGCAGCCAGAGCATCAGAACCTCTCTCCCAGGCACAGGCTGAAATGAACTCTGCCCAAGGCTCACCAGCCCCCTCTGGCCCCTTTGCTCCTCTGGAGGCCTGGTGACAGGTGGGCATGCATGTGTGACTACAGGGAGGGTTTTGCAGAGCTGAGACCTAGACACCTCTGTGCATTTTTGGTAAAAACAAAAAGTTCAACTGCTGGGCTAGAGGCCATCTGCTGCTAGGCTTCTAAACATGCATCTCAATCTCTGGGATCTCTGGCCCTACTTTGCAGCTACTGCTGAGGCAGGAGCTGAGCTGAGAGCAGGGCACAGCATTTACCCTAGACTGGCTGGAGAGACCCAGGGCTGTCCTGGCCCCATTTTGGCTCCAGCCTTCACTGTGGCCAACTGGACTATGAGGTCTCCTCAGGAAGTGGTGATTATTTGGTAACAGGAGTATTCTGCTGGGACTCCTTTACCCTACAGTGAAGGGTGTAACCCTGATAGCCCCCAGCCTCAGTGGCCTAAGAGCACAAATGAGGTGGACAGATGTTGCTGCCCTCTTCATGTCCGCTCCAGGCACTTTGGGGGTCTCCCCTGTCCTGCTCTCCTAGCTATATCTCTCTCACCATGGTCTCTCCTTCCTGGAGCCTCCGTGGCTGGGGCTGCTCTGACCCTCATCATGGGCCTCACCCACTGGGAGCTAGCGAGTCCCTAACCATGTGTCACACCCAGCATCAGAGCTTCGCCCATCTTCAATGAGCCCAACTCCCCAGGTTTCTAGTTCAGCCACTCACTGTCACGCCGCAGTAGGGGCCAGACATCATAACCCGGCCTGCCTCCAGGGCCCTGCTCTAAACCAACACCTCTCTTCTTCATCCCTCCAAATCAAAGACTCTGGGCAGGTCTCTTGGGTGGCCCATGAGTGGTCCATGCAGATCCCCTTCTCTGCCAATGGCCAGTCTCCCACTGTCCTGTTCAGCTAGGACTTTCCTCTGACCTGTATCTTCTTCATCCTGTCCTCAAATACAGGTAATGGTGATGAGTCATCTTAAAGGGGACCAGAAGCCAGAGTCCTTCGCCGAGGCCCATGGTGACCCAAGGTCCATGCTTGTTTGCAGAAGGACATGTTGGGGCCTCCCTGCAGGCAGGACTACAGTGAGACCCTTCTCAGAGTTGGAGTCAGGCCTCCATCTCCTGCTTATCCAGTTTGGCCCCCTGCCCCTCGTTACCACAACTGCTCCCAGAAACACCTCTCCTGTCCTTTAATCATGGTCACAGGCAGAACTGCAATATGTCCCTGGGGTATATACCCAGTGGAGCCCCAGAACTGTGAATGTCATGGATTTCCTACTGTGATCTGTTGCTTTAGGCGGAACAGCTGCCTTCACATAGGAAGGTTGTCCTAGGGACCCTCACCTGAGCTCCTTAAAAAGCAGAATTTTCTCTGGCTGGACAATCGCAGAAAAGGAAGTCAGAGATTCAAAGCAAAGGAGAGAGCAAGCTCGTGTTGGCTTGAAGAGGGAGGTCGGCTGGCAAGGGATATGGAGCCTCTAAGAGCTAAGTGAGGTCCCCAACAACCAGCCAGCAAGGAGAGGGGCACCTCAGCCCCACAACTCAAGAAAGCAGGTTCTGCCAAAAATGGGAGTGAGCTGGGAAACAGACTGTGCCCAGGCTTGCAGGCTGAGAACCCAACCTGACTGGCATCTGCATTTCGGTGTCTGAGACTGAGCAGAGAACCATATGCTTGGACTTCTGACCTACAGAAGTGGCAAGTGCTGGGGATGAAATCCAGGGCCTTGCAAACCCTAGGCAAGTGCTCCACCACTGAGCTACACCTCCAGCCCATAATGGGGCTTTTAAATCATGCGGTTTGCAGCAATCTGCTGTGTGACAACAGACAATGACTATAGTGTGCTGGGCGCGGTGGAGCATGACTGTAATCCCAACCATTCAGGAGACGGAAGTGGGAGGATACCAAGTTCAAGACCAGTATGGACAACTTTTATACTGAGACCCTGTCTCAAAATAAAAAGGTCTGGGATGTAGCTCAGTGATAGAGCACTGAGTTCCCTGTGTTCCATCCAAGTACAAAAAAAAAAAAAAAAAAGACTACAGCCCTGTCCTCTTGTCAACCCACAAGTTCACAAGTTACTGGATAGACAACTCCTGGAACCCATTAATTATATATGGGACTGGAGAAGAATATGGAAGAAACCTAAAGTGACCATGGCATAACCAGGAAAAGATTTCAAAAGTGACTATGGTGTGACCTGGCTTGACATGCCTAGGTATGCACGAGCACACGCACATGCAGGCACACAAACATACAGACTGGTTCTCAATGGGGAGTTGAGAAATCCACTGATTTTGCAGCCCTGGGGACATTTGGCAATATCTGAAGACATTCTTGGTAGTCACAAGTTGGTGGATGGCTACTGACATCCAATGGATAGAGACCAGAGATGTTGCTAACCTTGCAATGCACACACAGCCCCCCCATAAGTGATTCACCCCAAAGTCAATAGGGCAGAAGGTGAGCCATATTTAAACACACACACACACACACACACACACACACACTCCCTCTTTGCAGGCACTTCTGAGAAACAGCATAAAGGCCAAATGCAGGACCCTGGAACAGACTGTCAAGGTTCAAGTTGAGCTGAGTGTGATGCTTAGCAAGTTTTTCAAAGTCTCTGATACCAACTATAAGTGGGAGATAACAAGTCACCTTCCTCATGGGTGTGGTGAGTTGGTGTGCAACAAAGGCTGTGCACAGCCAGCCTTCTGAGTGATCACGGATACCTCTGTGGCTCTTCTTGCATTGAAAGGGCTCTGGCAATTTTTATTTATTTTTCTATATTATCCAAATGTTATATAATGGGCATATTTTACACTTTTAATGGGGGCAGTGGTGGAAAATAAAATGAGGAACATTCTACAAAACAACTGACTTGTACTCTCCAAAAATACCAAGGTGGCTGGGGATAGTGGCACACACCTGTAATCCCAGCAACTCAGGAGGCTGAAGTGGGAGGATCACAAGTTCAAAGCCAGCCTCATCAACTTTGAGAGACCCCTGTTTCAAAATTAAAAGCAAAAAGGGCTGGGATGTAGCTCAGTGGTAAACAGCTCCTGGGTTCAATCCCCAGTACCTACCCCCCAAAATAAGAGTCCTGACAACACCATGTGTGGTGCCAGTTGATGGGGACAGTCAGTGACATTTGAAAGTAGACTGCATATTGGAGAACAGCATTGCACCACAGTCTCAGGCCTAAATTTGGTAACTTTTTTGTGGTTGAGTAAGGGATGTCATTTTTCTTCAGAGATACATGTTGAAATATTTAAGAGTGAGGGGTCATTCCTATGTAACTTACTCTCCAATGCTTCAGAAAAAAAATAAAGTATGTGTATGAAAGACAGAAAGAGAAAGCAAATATTCTGGCAAAATGTTAACTATGGATGAATCTGATAGAGTATGAGGAGGTTGATTGCCCTTGTCTTGCAACTTTGCGCAAGTTCCACAATTTTGGAAACGAAAAACAAAAAAGGCCTGTGCACAGGTATCTTTTCCTTCCACATGCCTTGGTCAGTGTTACATCCGCTGGTGCCCCAGCAGTGCCCCTGGAGAAGCACTGAACGCTGGGTGGTGCGTGACAAAGCTCAGGGCAGCACTGCTCCTAATAACCCTGGGCGGGGTGCAAAGTCCATCTCTAATAAAAAGGAAGAATAAATTGTATCATTCATACAACAGAATACTACAGTCGGGAATGAAAATCCGGTGTCCCCAACCACACAGCACTCAGCCAGACCCAGCCACGGATGCAAACACCAAACCAGGGGACATGGACACATTATTTTGGGTTGCTAGGTAGGCAGGTAATAAACTACAGAGAAAGGCAGAGCAAGTGGTTATGTACCATGAAGGTCAGGATCGCGCTGACCTGGGGGGACTGCAAGGACACATTTTGGGAGGACTTTTGGGCCATGATGTCTCTTTCTTGACTAGAGTGGATGTTACACAGGGACTCATCATACATTACTTTACATTCATATAAATTGAGTCTGTAAGGGTACCATCAGGATCCCCACTTCGGGAGAGGCCTGCTACCAATCTCTCCATCTCACGCACACCAGTCCCTAGGCGCGACCTTTAGACCTTTAGTCGGGCCGGGCCGGGCTCAGCTCCTAGGCCCTTGTTGTGACACCGGGCTTCTGGGGCAGGCTTGGGAAGCAGTGGAGTTGGAAGAGGAGGCCCCACCGCCCTGGAGCGCAAGCAGCCCCGCCCATCCCCATTGTGGTGCCCAGGGCGCCCCCTGGCGGCGGCCTCAGGGAGCGAGTCTTGTAGAAGAGCAAGCTGTCCCCACCGCCAGTGCCTGCGTTTCACTTTCTGCATCTTTATGCTGGTGACCTGTCCCTGGGCTTCACTGCAGCAAGGGCTAAATTCCTATTCGCTTCTGTCAGGAGTCTTTCTTTGATTAAGACCACCCAACTCTGACCACTCCTTCCCCATTGACTCCTTCAGCTGCAATTGGAACTTTATTCATTTGCATGTATCCCGGAGCGTGGAGGTGGCAGTGACAATGGTGATAGTGATGGCGATAGCGATGATGGTTAAAAAAAAAAAAAAGACTGGCACCTACTGAGGGCCTCCTACCTACCAACATTGAGCTGACCACTCCACATGTGCGTGATGCCCTTCCCCAAGCATCTCCATTCATGCTTGTGGTTGGTTCTTCAGCGTGCATTTATTAAGCTCCTCCTCCAGTCAGTGACCACCACACCTGGGGCTGGTGGGGGGAATAGCCAGGTGCTGGTGATGGGTATGAAAGGGATGCTAGCAGAAGCTGCAGAGCATCATGGGAGACCCTGGGTTAGGTAAGAGGGGAGGCCAGTTCCTGCACAGGCAGGCATCCTGGAGGGAGTGACCCTTGAGTCGATCTCAGCAGGTTTGAGAGACAGAGCGGGCAGGTGCAGGGAGGCCCAAGCTAGGGAGAATGTGCACAGACCTGGGCCTACCCGGAAAAGGCCACAGCTGAGTGGAGCAAGGCACCAGAGGGCCTGTTTTGCTCCTGAGTGGAGGCATGGTCTCCTTTTGAACCAGAGAGCTCTGTAGAGGCAGACAGAGGAGGGGCCCAGGGACTGCCTGCCACTACCTTCCAACCTGGGCCAGCACTTGAGGTCTGGGGCCTGACAATCCCAAGAAGGCCAGAATCCGGCGCTCTGTCATTCCACCAGTGTGTCTTGAACACCAACTAGGCTGGTGGCTGGGGAACAGGCCTGAGAGGATGAGTAAATTGTGGACTTTGCTCTCCGGGAGGCTGAGGCCAGCACAAGGATAAGATAACTACACAGAGCTCGTGAGCTCTGCCTGGAAGGAGATAAGGGAGGAGGGAGAGGCTCACCAAGCTGGGTGTGGGTGGCAGGGCAGGCCTGCAGGATCGCGGGAAGGTCTTTGAGGAAGGGTGTCTGAGCTGAGGCTCAGCAGGGGCAGATGGGGTCCCAGGAATTCTGAGCAGCAAGGACAGTGGGATCAAAGCCACTTATGGGGCCAGGGATGGTATTGGGACCAGAGGAGAGGCTGCCTGGGGTCCTCAGAAACAGAAGATCCAGCTCGCTCCAGGACTTTGGCTGGCACGTGTCCCCAGAAGACTGTGTCTGTACCTCCCCAATAGGCTTACAGGTTACCTCACAAGGGCGCCAGTAGGATTCTAGGTGCTCACAGGTGACGGGAGGATGGAAACAAACACAGACCTTCCAAAGGCCTAGGTGGGCACAGCACTCAAGGGCAGGGCAGGGCTCAGGGTGTCCAGGTGGGCACCCAGGGTTGAGAAGTCTTCCTGGCTGGGGCTGCAGTTCCATCCCCAGCATCAAGAGAAAAAAAAGCTGGGGCAGGGATTGAAATGGTCAGTAAGATGAGCCTCGCAAAAAAGCTAGAAATGGTGTCCCAGGTGGAGGGCGTAGCTGGGCCGGAGCAGAGACCGCCCAGGGCAGGCAGTGTGGGCTTAGCTCAGAAAAGCGGGAAGACAAATGGAGAGAAGAGGGCCTCAGGGAGGAACTGGGGCAGCAGGTCTGCCGCGGCTGGAGACCCCACCCCGCCCCGCCCCGCCCCTGCAGGTCCTGGCGGCTGGCATTGAGGCGAACATACCTGTGACCTATGGAATTGGCAGCCAGAGGGGAGACGAGAGCACTGGCTGTCAATTCATAGGTCAGAGCCCTGTGCACTCGGTCTTGGTGGCCGGCCGACAGCCTGCCACCCTTGCCATCCTGGGCTGGGGGCGTCGCCATGGAAGCCCCCTGCAGTCTGCTGGCCGGTGGTTCCCTCTCCTCCTCCTCCTCCGAGAGTACCAGCCCCCACCCCGGATAACAGCAGCCCCAGCGGAACCTGTGGACACTTCCACATGGAGTTGCTGTTACAGGGGGGAGGGGCCAATTGGAGGCGGGCCCTGCTTGCCTGGCCTGTCCCCTCAGGCAGGACCTACAACCCATGGCCGCCCACCCAACCCTCTGGGTACCCGGGGCCCCAAGTTCACAGCCTTTTTATTGAGGCTCCTTATCACGGGGGCCCAGGCTGGTGCCAACACTTCCTGGGCGAAGTCCAGAATCAACCCCAGACCTGCCTCATAAAGCCGGGAGTGGCCCTGGTTTACGACTCCTGGGCAGCCTTTGCCCACTCCGACACCACACGCCCTCTGTCCCCGAGTTCTTTTGTTTCCTCGTTTCTTTTCCAACTAGAGCTGGGCCACTTTCGGGTTTGGCCACTGTGGCCTCCACCCTCTGCCCTTTGCCCACCCTCCCTGCTGCAGCCATGAGGCAGAGGGACAGCCCGACGTCTGTCCCTCCCCAGGAACCTCTAAGGGCCCACCTCTGTGAGGGTGGCCCTGTACACGACTGGAGACGAGAGAAGAGGGGAAGGAGAGGCAGGAGGAGAGAAATGGAAGGAGGGCAGAGAACTGGAAAGAAACTCGGAGAGGGGAGAGAGGAGGCGAGGAGGGGGTGACCAGGGCCGACGGGAGACTTGCAAAGGTGCCGGGGCTGGGTGCAGCTCAGTGGGCGTGGCTTGCTTAGCCTGCGTGAGGCCCTGGGTTCCTTGCCCAGCACTGCAAATGAAAAAAAGGAAAAGATAACAAAAAGATGCCGACACCCAAATCTGCCTGCCAATTCTAAGAACAGGGCTGTGAGCCGCTGCCCACCTACAACACTCAGGACCTCAGTAGCCTGAGAGCCAGCTGTGGCCTGGGAGCTGGGTGACCTTGAGCAACTAGCTTGACCTCTCTGATTCCTCCTGTACAAACCAGGGCTTGTGAGGCTATCCTGCACTCTGCTCTGGACTGGTGGAAAGCCACCCATCCTTTGACTCTGAGTCAGTCCCCACTTCAGGGAGGGGAAGGAGCTGCTGCTGGGGGCCCTAAGCTGGCCTGCAGCACAAAGAGCAGGACTTCTGGGAAGTACTCTTTCATCCCCACCTCAGGCTCTGGCCTGAGAGGCTTCAGTGATGGGTACCGGTGCCTGTCCTGCTGGGACCCAGTGGGCATCTGGGAGAAAAAAGAAAGCTTCTAGAATGGATTGAGCCAGGCTCACATTTGTCAGTGGTAAAATAAATAAATAAATAAATAATAGAGGATCAGAGAGGCAGAGGAGGCTGCCCAGGGTTAACAGAGCAGGGCTCTGAGGTGGGCGCTGCCCTGGCAACCCCCCTCCATGTGGCATCATCTCGAGATGCAGTCAAGACAGGAACGGGGACCCGTGGGTAGGATCCTGGGAGTTGGGGCCTGTGAATGAAGACGCCAGAGCAGGTGACCAACAATCCCCCCAAACCCAGCAGACCCTCCCAGAGGCCTGGCCACAAAACGCCAGGCCACTCAGCTGACATTGCAGCCCCTCCCCTCAGGGTGGAATCAGGCACAGAGCAGGAGGCTAGCCCAGGGTCAGCCAGGTCCCCTTCTCTCTTGCTCAGAGGCTTTGTAGAAAGGCACCTGGGCTCGGAAGCACGCGGGCACAGTGCTGCAGGGAGACTGTCGGGAGGTCTCTTACCTGGGTGCCTGGCTGGCCCTCGAGGCACAGAAGGAAGTGGGGACACCCTGGGCTCAGCGCCTTTTGAGTCGTTGGCCCAGCCCTGGTGGCGGTTAATGTTTAGCCCACTGCAGTCAATACCGATCACAAGTGCGGTTCGAAGGGCAGGAAAGCCTGGACTGTGCCCGGGCAGGTGGGTGGGTCCAGGAAGCATCGGCTAGGCCCCATCTGCCCATCCTGGTGGCCTCAGACCCCAGCCATGCAGTCATCTCCCTCTGGGCTTCAACCTCTTTGCCTTCTTGCTTTGCCTACTTCCTACTGCCCCAAGTGACCATGGGCAGCTAGAACCTGGTCAAAGCTGCTGCCCAACCTTCCCTCAGAGGCCAAAGAAGGAGCTGGTGGCCCTCTGCTAACTTCAAAGGGGCCTGCAGGCGCGGGCTCTCCAGCCCTGACTCCTGACCCAGGCCCATCCTTCCACGGGCCCACCTGCTTCTGTGGGTTGCTCTGGAAGAGAGTGGGGCGTGGGGCTCCCTCTTTCTTGTTCACAGAAACAGGGTGGAATGGTAGGCAATGGGCATCTTCCAGTCTCATGGGACGTTCCGTGACCCTTCCAGCCACAGCACTGCACCCCAGCACCCTTCCTCTTCTGATGTTTCATCACCCCCAAAGTGTTCTGCTACAGATGGTGGGAGCAGCCTCCAGGAGGCCCAGGGCTCAGCCTTTGAAGAATGGCCCCAAGTGACAGTCTAGACCCTGGCTGGTCGGCTGGGACCACCTGGAGGAACCCACATCAGGGCCTGCGCCCGTCCTGACTGGCTCACATCCTTGCCCTTTGCTCTGGTCTGAACCTCGGGGATCCAAGGGCCATTCCTACTTCCCTGGCAGCCCCAGGTGGCTCCTCCCAGCTTCATTCAGCCTCTGCCAGTAAGAAGTGGAGCCAGGGTGACGGCTCCCTGGCGGGGTGGCCAGGTAGAGCCCAAGCAGAGGCAAGTCAGGTGAGAGAAGATGGCTGGAAGGTGTGGCACCCCCTGGTGGTGACAGGGAGGAACTGGGTACAGGGATGGGATCGGGGCAGAAACCAAGGGGCAGGCGGAGGGGAGGGCCAACAGGGGCCCTTCAGGCACTCAGGACCTGGGAGAGGGACTGGCGGTGGGCACAGTTTATTCCACTTCATGCAGACACTGACCCACGCGCTCAAGGAGCTTAAAAATAATACAGAACCATACGGAGTCTGTCCCCCACCTCCCCACGAGACACGGAAAGACACTTGGCTGAGTGGGGCTGGAGTCCGAGGGTCCAGAAGCCTCTGTCTTGGGACAAGGCAGCAGGTGGCCCAGGTGGAGGGGAGGGGCAGGGCCCTTTCTCCCCAGAGAAAAAGTGCACAGACGGGGTCGAGGCCCCAAGGCAGGGAACCCCACTCTCACAGCGGATTGGCAACAGGCAGGCGGGGCAGCTGTCCTTCACAGAGGCCATCCCCTGAAAGGCCCAGGACTGGCCCAGCTATGGGTCGCCACTCTCAGGAGGTCTGGGAGCTGGTGGCACCACTGGGGCAGGTGGAGAGGGTGGGTGGGCAGTGTCCCACCAGGTCCTGAAAGCCCTGGTCTCAGTCCTGGGCCTCCTCGGAGCGCCACTTGAGAGCATGGTCCTTGTGGGCATCGGGCAGGATCTGGTTGCGCATGCCCCCGAGCAGGTTGGATGTGGCCTCCGTGGCTAGGATGAATGGCTTCACCACCGTTGGGGGCAGCTGGCGGATCACCCCTCCCACGGCGCCTGTCAACCCCTTCTGCTCATGGCCCCGCGACGCCACATCACAGATGGTCTGAGCTGTGTCCAGGATGCCCTGTGGAGGTCAGAGGTCAGTGCAAGGGTCTGAGTGAGGAGGTGGGTGCGGGGTGACTGGGAGCAGGGCTGGGGCGTTACTCACCTCTCGAACAGTGTCATAGGCCTTGGCCACGCCTTCCCGGAGGTCAGCGGGCTGCTGGCCCTTGCGCAGCCTCCGAGCAGAGCGCTTGTCCTGCAGGGAGCGGGAGATGGGCGCCGCCGGGGACAGGATGTCGTACACTGTCTCAGCTGTGGCCTGAAGGACACAGGAGAGTTGGCCAGGCAGCACACTGGCACCTAGGCCCCCAGGCCAGCTCGGGACCCTGCCATCCCTCAGCCTCTCCACACTCAGCCCTCCGCAATGCACCCCGGGCGCCTGTTCGCAGCCATTTTCCTGCTCCTCCTTTTCCATGGCTCCTGCCACCCCGGTCAGGGAATTTCAAACAGCACATGACCCCTGGGGGCTCCTCATGTCTCCTCAAACCGGAACCCTTTCCCCACTAACTGCCACACCCAGGGAGGCTTCTCATGGCTGCCACCAACGAGCTCACCTGAGGTGGACTGTGCTGCCCCCGACCCCGTTCCTCACCTGGCCCCGGAGACCCACTGACCATCACTGAGCCCCAGCCTCCTCTGCCCTTGGGCTCCTCTGTTCTCTACCCCCACACGGGCCCCCGGTATCACTCTTTCCCACCCAACTTAACACACTTGGGGCTCCCTGTGCTTGTCTCCCCAGGTTCCCATTTTGAGACCTCGTCCTCAGCCCTCCTGGATGATCCAGGATGCACCGTGCCTCCACACACCGCACCACAATGGTCACCCCCACCCCAGGGATGACACACTGTGTGCTGCTGCCGCAGGACTGTCCTCCTCACAGGCCAGCTCCCTGATGCCCTTGAGGACCCCTTGGGCCTGGCGAAGTATATGGCCTGACCAAACCAGGGCCAAACTTTACAAATAGTTCTTCTCCTGCCCTCCTTCTCAGACACCCCTGAGCATGAAGACACCTTGGGTGGAAGCCCCCGTGTGCCTCAGGGCTATGCAGCTGCGGGCCATCATCAGGCCTCTCCTCTCCAGGACTGTTTCTCTAAAACAAGGCCGCAGTACCGACTGGACCCTCTCAGCAGCTTTGCGGGCAGACTGAAGGCGCGGAGGGGCAGGGGCTTCTGGTGCTTCCTTCCCCAGCGGGCAGAACCTGCGCTCACCTGGATGGCCTGCACCAACCGGTTGCTCAGTTCCAGGGCAGCCGAGGCCGTGGACGAGCCGAAGGAGGCGGCCCCCCGCTGCAGCCCTCGCATGAGGCGCCCGTCCTTCCTGTACTGCTCAATGGGCAGCCACAGCAGGTCCCGGAACCCTTGGACTGGGGGAGATGGGGCTGTCAGAGATGCCTGAGGCTGTCCTGCCTCCATTTCCACTGCCTGGCGGCCTCTTCCTCCCTCCCCCATGCAGGTGTCTCGCCGTCCAAGCGTAACGCGGTCAAGGGTCCTCAAAGCCACTTACAGAGTTGAACGACTGAGTGCATGGGACCCACGCCGCCCAGCAGGCCGGGCAGCTGGTTCTTGCGGATGTCCTGTAGCCACTCGTTGAGAGCATAGCCCAGGACCTTGTCCACACCCAGGAGCCTGGGAGGAGAGATGAGAAGGGGGAGGTGGAGGAGAGTTAAGGGGCCCGGAAGGACCAAGGATCGCTCTGGCAAGTACCATGGGCACCTCCCATGGTCCCACGGGCGTGTGTGGAGCAATGACTACACCCTTACACAGAGGAGAGACAGGCCGCGGGAGGGTTTTGGACAAGGCTACACAACCAGCGAGAAGCACAGCAAAGGGAAGGTCGGGGACTGGCGGGCAGAGCGCTGGGGGCTGGGGGCTCACCCGTGCCGGCAGCAGAGTCGCTTTAGCTTCAGCTCGGAGCAATTGAGCTGGGCCAGGCCGATGAGGAGGCCAGCGAAAGTGCCCTAGGGAAGGGGGTCCAGTTCTGCGATGGGCACAGGAAACTGGCCAGCCCATGAGCCACTAGAGACTGATGCAAGCCCTGTCCCCAGGGAGACTTGGCCATAGCTGAGCAGAACTAGGACCCCCAGAGAGCCCAGCCCACCCTGCCCTGCCTGATGGCCCTGCTTACCACTTGATCCATGGTGACGTGCTTGCCATGATAATCCAGCCAGATGGGCACCTCAGATGTGAAGCGGAACTCCCTGGGTGAGGAAACAGGGAGAGAGTCCTTTGGGCACTGACCGGTCCCCAGCAGCCTGGCCCAGGATACCTGGGCTACATCCCTACCTGAAGTAGATTGGCTGCTGCTCAACAGAGGAACCGTGTCCACTGCCAGAGGCCTCTTGTGAGCTGCTGGTGTCTGTGGTCTTGGGCTGCCCTTCCTGAGGGCTACTGGGCCGGCCTCGGGTCTCAGGGTGAGCTAAGGCGAGAGAGGCCTCAGACCAGGGACAGACCAGGGATGGCCGGGTGCCTGGCTGCCCAGAGACAGATACCTGGGCTCTCCCCTCCCTGGCCCAGCCTCTCACCCTCCACAGAGGTCTCTCCTGGGACCAAGGGGTTGATGCCAGCTGCCAGACTAGTGAAGAAGTCCTTGAGGAAGAAGAGGGCATCCTGCACAGAAGTGTTTGGAGAGATCAGACTCAGAGTTAAGGAGATAGTAGGGGACATGCTGGGCTCTGCCTTCACATGGTCTGCTCACCTGGTCCACATTGAGCCGCAGGGGCATCAGCGAGACACGGAGACAGCACTCAGGTCCACCCACATTGGTGGTGGGAGCCACGTGCAGCGCTTTGATGGTGAGCTGAGGGCAGAGAACGAGTTCCGTGCTTGCTGGGCCTCTGGGGTTCCTGAACCCTTCCCACTCCATCAGGCCCCTTTTGCCTGCACTGGTCCCCCTGCCAGGCCCGCCAGAGCGCTGCCCTCCCCGGGCCCCCACAGCACGCGCCTGCACGCACCATGTTGGAGTGGGTACGCCGTGGCAGCCGCTCGCTCGTGTGGAGGTGCAGGAACTTGTTAATCTGGGAGGTGGCCAGCCGGTCGCGGATCTCCAGCTCTTGCACAATGAGCACCTGGCGGGACAGTGGCCGCTCTTCCAGCTCCTGGCTAGGGACTGGGCCTACAGCCGGCTCCTCTGGGTACACCTCGTGCTGGAAGCTCACCTGTGGAGTGGACCCCGGAGGGAGGGAAGGCCTGGCGCAGGCCCCTTCTCTCAGTGACTCTGTGCCCGTTCCCACCTCAGGCCTGCGTCTAGCTGCCAACTGGAGGCCTCCACGTGACAGTTCCACCAGCGGCAAATGACCTGGCTGCGCTGAACTCCAACACCTTCCCCACATCCACCTGCCCTGTCCCCACAGCCTCCGTCCCCCCGTGGCTCCAGCCCACCTGCCCTGGACCACCCCTGTCCACTCTCCACATGCCCAAGAGGCCATGAAGTGCTGTATGTCCCCTGAGTGCTGTGCCCCAGTCTAGACAAGCATGGCCTGGGCCTTGTTCTTCCCTCTAGACCTGCTGTCCCCATGTTCCCTGTGCCCCTCCAGCCTGTGTCATCCTCAGGCCTTGCCTCTGTGCCCCACTGCAGAGAACCTTCCTGCTAATCCTAGAGGGCTGCTGGGTCCCGCTAGGTCTCAGGCCTCTGGTCCCTGAGCCCTCGGTGAACCCACTGCTCCCAACAGCCTGGGTGCTGTCTGCCTCCGCTCAGAAGGTGGGACCTCCCCTGCACAATTTCTCAGGACAGAAACCCTCTGGAACATTCTGTGCCTCATATACAACGTAGACCAAACCAGTGTTTCTTCCTGCCATCTGGTCCCTCCAGAGTCTGCCCATCCTCACCGTCCCACTGTCTTGCACTGTGGCAGCCTCTCCAGGCCCCAAGGGGACCTCACTCCGTAAGACCAAAACCATTTGTGCTCTATGAGGTCCCTGCCATCTCTGGCCTCCCTCCTCTCACTCTCCTCCCTCACTTGGCTTTGGCCCTGCTGGGGCCTGGTGGCTCCTGGAAGACCCAGCAATGCTCCCAGCTGGCAGCGCTCACATCACTCCGCCGCGGCGGCTCCTGTCTGCCTTTGTTCGAAGGTCTCTGTTTCTTGAAAACAGGGCTCTTCCACCTGCTCCTCCTGCCTTTGGTTTTTCCTGACTGAGTCCCACCATTGGCCACACTAGGGCCATCTTGCTTGGCTGCTCCACTGAGAAGGCAGGCATTTTGTCTGCTTTGTTACAGGAAGCATCTAGAACCTCAGCCCAGATGTGCTCTGACAATGCTGTGCACCCCTCGGCCACACTCACCTTGCTCAGTTGGATCTCCATGAGGACCTGGTGCTGCCGCCCACTGCCTCCCTGCGTTCGCCAGGAGTTCTGGGGCCGGTTGGGACCAGAGCAGCGGGAAGGGGAGCCCCTGGGGCCTGTGAGTCCAACTCTTGCTCTGGGGAGCAGGATGAGGGACAAGATGACAAAGGAGTTCCTGCCCTGCCCCCTGCCCCATGAGGCCTTCCCTCCTGGGGCAAGAGACCTTCTCCCTTCTGAGTCCTAAGAGGCAGCAGGGACAAGGAAGGGGACTCAGGCCAGTGAGGGTTGCATGAGGCTCAAGGTCACTAGCTGCCAAGTCAGAGCTGGGCTGGGCCTGGGCCCTGAACTCCACTGGTTGCCACCTGTACCCTCCTCCTCACCTGTGGCCAGGATGGGGGCCAAAGTCTCGGCCCCCATAGAGGTGCCAGACCAGGGAGACCTCGCGTAGCACCACACGACTGCTGGGCACTGGGAAGTGGGCAGGTGCCCGCAGCAGGTCTGTGCTCCCCAGCGGCCGGGAGAAATGTCCATCCTGCACGACAATGGGACCTGGATGCAGCTGCGTCACCACGGGCTCCCCGTCCCGGGGCTGCCAGGAAGTTAAGCAAAGATGCATGAGCACAGAGGCAGTCCCCGGCGCGGTGCCCCTCAGTCTCTCCCCAGTCCTTACATCTCCCTCTCCTCTTCTACCTGTTTTTGACAAAAGATGGCCCTCTTGGGCTACCATCCCCAGAGTTTGTGTCTCAGTAATCTGACCAGGAAGGGTCAAGAGTCCACATCTCCCTGGCTCTTCCTACTGGCCTGGCAGCCACATGGTCCCCTGCTCTGCTAACCGCCCCTCCTCTTCCTCCATCCCCCATTGTCCCAGTCCCTCTGCTCAGGATGCCAGGCCTCCTTTCCTCTGGAAACCCACGTGTCCCTTCCAAGCCCAGCGCCAAGGCTGTCCCCGCCTGCTCTCTCACTGAGGGGGCTCCAGAAGGGCTGAGCCTGAAGGGTGGCAACAAGGCAGCCCCCACCGCACACACCGGGATGCCCAGGCCAGGAGCGTCAAGGATGCAGAACTCGTCACTGTCCAGGGTGTCTCCATCCCCCTCCTCTTCCTTCTCCTCTTCCTTCGCCTCAGAGCGGGACCCTAAGCTGCCAGCGGAGCCTCCAGGAGGGGCGGAAGGGGGCTGGGCCCCACTCCGTTCACCTGGGAACAGGTAGACTGAGACGGGCGAGGCCTGAGGGAGGGGCCCACCTATGGGAGACAGAATCCAGTTTAGAGAGATGCCACTGTGGGTACCTAATTGTGTTTGCTGTCCCAAAGTGTCCCCAGCCCACCTGAAGGCTGGGCCAGCTCCCGCAGGCTGCGCTCTGTGTCCAGAAGGGCATCAGCCAGGTCCCGTTGGTTGATGAGTGCTGTCTCCACTGGTGGGCACGAGGGCAGGGAGGCAGGGCTCTCGGAGAGCTGGCTCGGGCAGGGAGGCGTGATGAGTGACAGGAGGGAGTCCCCAGGGATCCCCAACCCCCCCACCCTGAGGGCCATGCAGGGGAGGGGCCTGGCCAAGCCCTGGTAGCCTGTGTGGCCAGGCCTCACCTGTACCTTCTGGCCGGCGATCTCCGTGGGGCTGGGGGGCCGGGGTGGGGGGTGCAGGTCGCCTGAGCTCATTACGTACTGCAGCAGATTGGCCAGCATGGCGCAGGAGTCGGCGCAGCTGTGCACGTGAACCACATTGTTGGAGCAGCGCAGCTCGAACAGTGGCTGGTTCTGTGGGCAGATGGGCCGTGGCATCAGTGCAGGCCCCACTGCCCACCTGGGGCCCATCCTGGGAGGGCCCACAGGTCTGCCCGTGCCACAGGGAGCGCTGGCCAGCCTTCCCTCAGGTGGCAGCCTGTGCAACACCCATTGAGCACATGTGCAAACTCAGAGTGACGGGGCCCTGGCTGAGGCCGCCCTGGCTGAGGCCACCCTGGGAGCAGGAGCGCAACCACCCATCACCTCACGCCCTCTGCCCCGACCTCAGTCCAGCAAAGGGGCCTGTTTCTCACTGAACAGAGGAGGAAACTGGGGCTGTCGGTGTCCCAGGACCCCATTTGGGCCCTCCTCACAGATGCCCTTGGGTGATGGGCTGAAACCTTGTCCATTCAGCAAACAGTGTGGGGCAACCAGGGGCCTGAACCTTCCTAAGCAGGTGCTAATACAGCCATCAGGGCAGGGCAGGCCATGTGACCCCCTCAGACCTCCTCAGGCCCCAGTGAAGGCTACACTCACCAGTTTGCCCTCAGTGCTCCCCTTCCACGTTTTGATCACCAATTCCAGGAGGTCCACGTCCAGGACACAGACATAATCTGAGGCAGGAGGTGGAAGACAGGTTCCTATGGTCTCCCTCCAGCCAGTCCCTGCCCACCACCAGGGGGAGGATCAGGTGCACCTGGTTGTGGCCCCTGTGTGTGCGCATGTGCACTGAAAACCCGGGCAGCAGCGGGGTGAGGACACCTCACTGCTCTGGGTATAGCGGGGGCTGTGGTCTCTCAGAGGGAAGGGAGCCAAGTCCAGGCCCTGCCCACCTCGCCGCAGATCCAGGGTCTCCACCTCACACTTATCGGACAGGTACAAGGCGGAGTCGTCAAGGATGAACCTGGTGGGGAACAGGGCTGAGAAGGGCCAGGAGCCACTGCAGCGGCAGCTTCATGGCAGACGGGCAAGCGTGGGGCTCCTGGCAACAGGCAGAGGGACCCAAGCCCACAAGAAGCTGCTGTGTGAGGAGCCCTCCAGCTTTGGTGCTCCTGTCTGTACAATGGGCAGAGCCTGGGCTGCAGACCCTGTCGGCTGGCAGGCGCTGTGGAGGGCCACACTCGGAGTTCTCAAGGTGCTTCCCGCTCCACCACCTCACGTGGGCCTCACACAAACCTGGGCAGGGAGGCAGGGAGGGGTCCTTTTCCCTCTACAGCATGACTGCTCTTTTAAAACAAGTCCTTAGTCAGGTGTGGTGGCACATGCCTGGAATCCCAGCAGTTCAGGAGGCTGAGGCAGGAGGATCATGAGTTCAAAGCCAGCCTCAGCAACTTAGCAAGGCCCTAAGCAACTAAGCGAGACCCCATCTTTCAATAAAATATAAAAACGGGGGCTGGGATTGTGGCTCAGTGGTTGAGCGCTTGACTAGCACAGGTGGGACCCGGGTTTGATTCTCAGCACCACATAAAAAAAAAAAATAAAGGCATTGTGTTGTGTCCATCTGTAAAAAAGATTCTCTCTCTCTCTCTCTCTAAAAAAAAAAATTATATATATTTATATATATGGGCTGGGGATCAGTGATAAAGCACTTGCCTAGCATGCGTGAGGCACTAAATTTAATCCTCAGCACAACATAAAAATAAATAAAAGTTGGGGCTGGGATTGTGGCTCAGTGGTAGAGCGCTCGCTTAGCATGGGCGGGACCTGGGTTCGATTCTCAGCACCACATAAAAAAAATAAAAAAGACATTGTATTGTGTCCATCTATATCTAAAAAATAAACATTAAAAAAATTAAAAAATAATAATAAATGAAAGTATGGTGTTCATCTACACTAAAAAAATATTTTTTAAAAAAGGGCTGGGGATGTGGCTCAGTGGTTAAGTAGTCTTGGGTTCAATCCCTGGCAAATAAATATATAGAGAAAAAGAAAATAAAACAGGCCAGGTGCTTAAGTTCTTGAGGCTAGCTTTGAACTCATGATCCTCCCACCTCAGCCTCCAGAGCCACTAGGATTACAGGTGTGCACCACTGCGCCTGGCTATGTATGCTTCTTTCTAGTCTTTTCTATGCAGTCATATGTGTGTTTGTGTGTGTGCGTGTGTGTATTCACCCACCTGCAGGGCCAGGAACAAACCTTACACATGCTAGGCAAGCACCTTGCCACTGAGCTAAACCCCCAACTCTCATTTTTTAAATATTTTTTAACATTATTCCTCAACTTTATATTAATGGTTACACAGTATCTCAGGGGTGAAGCATATTTATTTATTCAGTGGTGATTTGGGGACACTTAGATTGTTTAAGTTTGAACTTTTATTTTTTAAATTTTGCCTTGCTAAGGATGGAACCCAGGGCCTCACACGTCAGGCAAGTGCTCTGAGCTGTGTCCCCAGCCCTAGTTTGGACCATTCTGTTACACTACAGAGACTTGACCTCTACCTCTCTTATCCTCAGGCAAGCCCTAGAAGAGAGATCACCAGGTCAGAGAGTATCCCTTGTAAGGATCTGATTTGGGGCAACCAGCTCCACTCTAAGAAGATGGAAACAACTCATATTCCTGCAAAAGGTACCATCACCTGAACAGACAGGCCCAGACGGGCCTGAGGACACAGAGCAGGTTGGCAGCCACAGCCCCACTGGGGTGGGACTGATGGCATGTGGGGCAGCCTGCGTACCTGAGCAAGAAGGTGGATGTGTCCATGACGATGTTGCTGGAGAGGGTGAAGGTCTCAGCAGTAAGAAGGACACGAACAGGGAGGTAGAGGGGCCTAGGGGACATACTTGGGCTGGGGCAGGCTCCTTACACCTGAAGCCTGCCCCTGGCTCCTTCCCCAGCCCGGCTCTGGCCCTGACCCACGCCCACCCAGCCTGGGTACCTGTAGTCCACAGCGCAGGAGAACAGATGTGTGTGCAGGACAGTGATGACTGTTGGGGGCAGATAGCCCAGCACAGGGTCATCCAGCACATCTAAGAACTCCAGCAGCTTTGGAAGCCAGACCAGGGAGGGATAATGAGCACGAGACAGCCCACTCTTCCAATACCTCCCTGTCCTGGCCCCTACCCAGCACCCACCTGCTGCCCCTGAGCTGTGCACCACACCCCTTGCTAGGAGGTCCAGCCAAGGTCAGCTCCAGCCCAGCTGGTATCCCTCACCAGTTTCAACCCCTTTGACCCGCCCACCCAATCCAAAGTCCAGAGTCCTGGGCCAAGCGAACCCCTTCTGTTCACCTGGGAGTGCCAGCTCTGTTCAGGTAGGGCCATGTAGTGGCGCAGGGTGGCTTTGTGCAACCTTAGTGTCACCAGGAACTCCTGAGGGGGGGAGCAGTCAGAGCAGTGGGGAGCCTAACCTCAGCAGGCCCTGAGGAGGTGGCTGCCCAGCCAGGCGGGAAGGTGGAGTCAGGAAAAGCTGTACCTTGACATTCTTGTGGGGGTCCAGGTGGATGCGCACAGCGGCAGACAGCATGGGAGGGCCCTGGCCCTTGCGGCCTGAGGCTCCCCGCTCAGTCACCCCTTCCTCTGAGGGGTAGATGGTTGGGGCCAGCTGGGTTGGGGGAGTAAAGCTGGGCAGTTCCAGGTGACTGGACAGCAGGTAGTTGTCCACAGCCGCTGCAGAGGGATCTCACTGAGCCCATGCCAAGGCCACTGGCCACCCACTCTGCTCAGGGGCCCCATTCCCTGAGAGCCCCCCACCCTTCACACCTCGGTGGTAGAGTGTGGCCTTTTCAGCCTCGAGGCAGAAGTAGCCGAGCCCCGGCTGGCCGCGGTACTGAGAGACACTGAAGATGGTGCCCCGTTCCACATCCAGCACCAGCTCCCCATGTGCGACCTCCAGCCGCCTCCCACCTTCATCCTGCAGAGACAGAGCACCCACCTGTGCCACCTGCTTCGTTCGGTGGCTTCAGGCCTTGGGAGAAGTGTCACCTAGAGGCCTATCTGCCAGCACTTGCCTCTTCTGACATATGAGAATGATCCCTGCCTCCTGCTCCGTCTAAGGGACCAAATTCCCACCTACCCCCCCAGCATGGTTTCACCCAGAGGGGGTGTCAGGAAGTTGCTGACAGGCACAATGGAACTGGGTGGCGGGTGGGTGCTGGTGGCCACCTGGCCTTTTGTTCTCCACGTCCCTGCCCTGGAGCTGCCCTCACCTTGGCCTCACAGAGGGCTGTGATCCGACCCTTCAGCACCGTCACCAGCGTAGAGAAGGTACTCTGGGAGTGACGGCGTCGGGGCTCAGGGGCAGGGGCCTGGTGGACACCTGAGGCCCCCACCGAGAAGAAGTGGGTGTCCTCATCATCCGAGTCAGAGTCTGGCAAGATTAAGGTGGCTGGTGGGATGGAGACCTGGCAGGGCTGGCCCAGCCCTGCCCACACGTGGGGTCCTCCCGTCAGCCCGGCTAGAGCACCCCTCATACCCAGCTTGAAGGCTGACTTGCACATCTTGAAGTTGTCGTGCCAGAAGCCGGAGGAGCCCAGGAAGCCCGGGGGTTGAGGGGCGGGGTCAGGGGTGGGAAGAAGGTCCGCGGGCTCCCACATGAGCAGGTCATTGTTGATCCTGAGAAGGGAGGGGGGAGGACAGGTGAGGGTGGGCAGGGTCCGGCCCCCGGCCCAGCCCGCCTGCCCCGTGCTGCTACCTGTTGTAGATGCTCTCGTAGACCTCCTTGCTGGGCAGGAAGATGTGGGCGCTGGGCAGAAGCACCTCCAGGCCACAGCGGGACAGCGCCAGAGTCCGGCTCTGGAACGTCCTCATCTCCTCAGGGTCTCCAGGGATCACCATCTGGACAGGGCGAAGAGACCCCCAGCAGGACAGTCATCTCGGCCTGGCTGGGCCTGTCCCTACTCCAGATCACTCATTCACTCACTTATCCACTCACAGAAGCCCTTCTCTGTGTGAATGGGTGATGCCCATCTGGGACCAGCGCTAATGGCATGCCAACCTTGCTCTGAGGGCACAGACTCTTTTACCCTCACAAGGGCCCTTGAGACAGAACTCCTTGTGCCTACTTCCCAAAAGAGAAAATTCATCTGCAGGCAACACTCCAAGCCGTCAGAGCCACTGAGAGGCCCGGCCTGCCACAAATACAGGCAGTGTGGCCCACAGAACAGTCCCTCTGCTGCCCCTCGCTCAGCAACTTCAAAGAGCACCTGGAGGCCCGAGTATAAACTGCCAACAACAGCTGAGTGGGCTGCAGGCCTGATCTTCCCGACCAACGGGCCTGCCCTTGCCAGGGAGCTTCCCTCCCTACCCTGAGCAGAGGTGGGTGTTTCAGAGTCCCTTATTGGCCTGAAATCATGAAAGAAACAAAATCCTCACACTTGTGTTGGGTCACCTCATGTCCACCCCAGGGTGTCCTGTCACTGAACCACAGTCACATAGGTGGCTCCCAAGGCAGCGCTGCAGGTGGGGGAGGGGGGGCAGGGAAGAGGGGGCGGGGCAGGCTCACCTCCTCCGTCTCATACATGGTCCTCTTAGAGGAGAAGGGCGAGGGCTCAGGCTCCCGCAGCTCACACGGACTCTCGGTGGACAGCGCCAGCTCTTCTCCCTTCTCTGGGGCCATCTCCCACTGTGTGCTACCGGACTGGGGGTCCAGGGTCAACACTATCCTGCCAGGGCCAAGGCCTGTCACTGGCCTGTAGGGCCCCTGGGACCCGGGCCTCGGCTGG
Source organism: Marmota flaviventris (assembly GCF_047511675.1). Classification (NCBI taxonomy): domain Eukaryota; kingdom Metazoa; phylum Chordata; class Mammalia; order Rodentia; family Sciuridae; genus Marmota; species Marmota flaviventris. The sequence continues at coordinate 7,694,385 of NC_092506.1, read as the reverse complement.
CCTCCTGCCACTCCAGTGGCAGGACCCTCCCCTCCGGCTGCTCCTTCCAGAGACTCCACTTACTGAGGGAGGAAGTACTTGTGTCCAGTACTCTTGGGGTCTAGAGCTTTGGAGACACGGAGGCAGGGGACAGGTGGCTTTTCTCCATCTTCATAGATTCCTGGAGGAGATGGAGAGGGGTGAGGATCATCACTGAGACCTCTCTCCATTTTTTCCCCATTGCTGGGTCCGGTCAGACACTCATAGACTGCAGTAGCCCACGGATAAAGGGTCCCCTCTGCCTGTTGCCCAGGAGGCCAGGGATAGTCACGCTAGTGTTCCCAAAAACTGGTAAGAGCCTGTGCCAGGGTCTGCTCTAACTGTGACCCACTTGCCCCAAGTCCACCTCTCCCCAAGGCCCAGGCCCCCTGCCCCGGGTGTTGTTCCCAAGGGCTCTTACCATGCAGGTCAGAGCAGGTGAGTTCCAGGCGGGTGGGGGCTGGGGGGCCAGGCCCACTGCTAAGCTCTGACCGGAACTGAGGATCACTCAGCTCCAGCCGCAGTTGCTCAGCCCGCACAGCCCGGCCTGCCCAAGGGTCCCGCTCGGGCCTCAGGTCAGCGATGGGGAATCGTAGCCTCAGTGTGGCCCGGGGTGCTGAAAGCCGGAATACTGTCTGCTGCTCAGTGGCTGGTGGAGGCTCTGCCTGTAGAAGGGTCAGGCGTCAGAGATGCCAGGGCCCTTGATACTATGGTCAAAGGCCAGAGGATCAGAGCTCTGTTCCCCATCCCAGTTCATTGGGATATCTCACCAGAAGGCCAGCAGGGGGCTCAGGGGGTGTGGTGGCCATGTGCAACAGGGCAGCCAGGCGATCCAGGGCTCCCAGCTCCACATCTGCTTGAAAATCAGCTAGGTCCAGGGCCAGTTCTGAGTGGCAATGGCGGGCAATGGAGCGCCGGGGCCGGCTCTGTGGAGGGGCAAGAGTGTTGGACTGGTGAGGGCAGCAGGGCAGGTGAGAGCAGGACAGGAAGGGGCTTCCTCAAACAAAAACAAAACCTGAGCCCTTCCCCATGGTGGAAGAACTTGGTAGGGGCCCAAGGAGACTGGGACTTTCAATACCCTGCCCTGTTGGACGACTCGCTGGTTTATTGAATAAAAGCCACCCAATATTTGCTCCTCCCACCTCAGAGGCTCAGCAGAGAGCAGCCATGTTGAGACTCTTAGCAACCAGGCTAAGGGACAGCATGGATGGAGCACGGGGTCCATGACCCTGGGAAGAACAGAGCCTCTCAGCCCGGGATGGGAGGTGGTTACCTTGGGCACCCGTCGCAGAGTCTGTGTGTGGCGTAGGTGGGCACAGGGCCGAGCTGAGGCCTGGGAGCCCATGTTACTGGGGAAACTCAGGATCTGGGATGGGACATGGTGGGTGAAGAGGGTCAGGTAGGCCTGGGAGCCCACCTAACCCCCAGGCCCTGCCCCCACCCTCACCTCTGTGTACTCGGGCTCCGAAGTGCCCCTGGGCCACAAGCACTCCAGCACCTCCAGCTGCCCAAAGTGCACTTCCGTGCTGCTCGTCCGCCGGCCCCTACTGCCGGTCCGCAGCTCCCAGGACAGCTGCACAGCTGTGCCTGTGAGCCTGCAGGGAAGAAGACAGGCATCAGAGGGTGGGCTTGGGGATTCCAGGAGTCTCTTTACAGGCCCCTTCCTCAGGCTTGTGGCTTATACCGGACATGGCTACAGGGGCAGGCTTTCTGGAAGCGCGGCCGGAGGTGGTGGAATTCTCGGGAGCCGAACGGCCCATCCTTGGCAGCATCAAACTCAGCAAAAAAATGGGTGGCGAGGTCAGGTGGTCCAGAAGATGGGGCAGAAGTCTGAAGCAAAGTCAGGGTCACACCCCCCAGGGTCATCTTCAGCAGCGAATCAGGGCGCATGGTGTCCGGAATGGGTGTGGGGGCCGCCTTGCCTGAGGGGACAGAGGTTTCAGCAGGGGCTCCTGGGAACTTGCAGGCACCCCAGCTGGTGTGAGAGTCAGCCACAGAGCTGGCCAAGCTGGACTATGGTCTGGCCAAGCTGGAATAAGGGGGGGGGGGGGCGCAAATCTGCCTCACCATATAGCTCTGGCAGGGGGCTCAGTCAGGCAAAGGTGACAATAAATACCTTCTGTACACCAGGCCCTCCGCCCAGGCTGTTTACCTCCTCAAGGTGCTAGAAGGATTCGCTGGTATGATAAGCACCCAGCCCAGTGCCTGACCCACAATAAGCTCTCACACCAACCAAACAACATCCAGATCTTATATATCAGTCTCAGAGCTTAAATGCTTGACCAAGAGTGCTGACTTAGATCCTGAGGCCCCATCCATTACATCACCAGCTTCCCAAATTAGGTCTCTGGGGAGCCACATCACAGGTGGCAGGTGTCTCCAGGCATCACTGGGGTCTACTACATGCATCTGAGAGCCTAGGCATCCAGGTCTCTTCCAGCCCTCCTCACCTCTGGAGGGCTGTCCAGGGTACTCAACTCACCAGCTGCGGGGGCAGGGGCAGAGAGTCGGCGGGAAGCCATGTTGCTATGCACAGAGGAGCCCAGGTCCACATCAGAGAGGGAGAGCTCAGAGACTGCTGAGGTCACACTGCTCGTAAGGCCAGTCATGGAAAAGAAGAGGTCTAGGGACAAGGTGAAAGGTGTGAGGGACAGAAGCTGGGCCCCCGGACTCTTGCACCCACATACACTGCCCCTCCACCCTGCATCTGCCCTGCACCCACCAGTGCCGTCCAAGTTGACAAGAGGGTTGGGGAGGGGCTCTGGGCTGAGAGGCTCGGCCACAGCACCCGCCTGCAGCTGCTGGTTCAGGTCCTGCTCGATCAGCCACAGGTCTTCAGCACCGAGCGGGCGGCTCTTGTTCAGCTTGTCAGCCAGGCCTTCAGGGTCTAGGGGAGGGCATTTCAGTCCAACCTGGCTGGCACTCCCTGCCATCCACCCCCTGGACCGCCCAGAGGCCTCACCTGCAAGGCTGACAGCACTGAGCAGAGCCTGAAGCTGCTGGAGCTGCCGTGGGGTCAGAAGCAGGTGCAGAGAGCCCAGCTGTCCTGCCACCTCCAACTGGGTGCCAAAGGGACAGCCATGAAGTCTAAACTCACCACCCGCCCCCTTGACATGTGCCGCCCCCCTGTCCTCACCCTGGGGAATCAGGATGCCACACTGATGAGGATAACATCTGTTAACAACTAGCTGATGAACCTGGCCACAACTGAGTCTGGGACTCAGTTTCTCTAGTTGCAAAGAAAGTAATAACTTCGCCCGCTTGACATCGTCCCTCTGGCCTGGGCACGAGCAGCATTGCTATGGATGAGTCTGGGATGGGACATACTGCTCCAACCCCGGGGCCTGGGACCCACCTTGGGGCCTGGGAAGGCCTCGTTCTGCTTCAGCTTCACCATCAGCTCCATGTACCCTGAGCAGCTGCCGATTTGCAAGGGAGGCTCTGGCGGTTCTACCTGGAGGCAGAGAGTTGAGAAAAGTGGGTGATGGTCTGAGGGATGGGAGCAGGGTGAGGGGGCTCAAGGGTGTGGGAATCATCAGCCCACCTGCGGGGGGAACTCCTCGAAGTGCAGACGCACCCCTGCCAGCTGTAGCAGCTTGTGCAGGAAGGCTGGTGGCTGGTGCACGTCTACCGGTGGCGCCTGGCTTGGGTCCCGCACTGCCTCGTCACAGTACTCCAGTCTGGGGAGTGAAGGGTCAGCCCTTGTCCTGGCCACCCCAGGCCTGGAGCCCTTTCTCCACACAGTGTTCTGTTCTAGGGGCATGGGTTGGGGAGCCCAGCCTGCAGAGCTGCCCATCATGCCCACGGTGGCCATCCTGGGCCACCATGTCCACCTTGGGGGCTCAGGCCAGGCCTTGGTCTTCTGACCCTCAGCAGCTAACCTGTCTTTGGGGCTCAGTCTCTCCAGGTCTGGACGACAGTTCCAGGCTCCAAACACAGCCCACCCCTACAACTTCACCACCGCCCAGCCTTACCCTGCCCTGCCCTGCCACTTCCCAAGAGCCTGGACCAGGGACGGGGGCCAGGGCAAGACCATCCAGCAGCCTCCCCCCACCCCCGAGCCCACCCCATGTGGCTGGCCCCTACCTCTGTACATGGACCTCCACAGCCACGCCGTGCTCCCCATCACCTGGTGAGTGCTCCACCCTCACAACAGTGTTCAGGAAGGTCACCTTGATTCTCCGCAGCACTGGGGGGTGGGGGGTGGTCTTGGATCAGGTGGGGCGACAAGATGGTCGTCTCCCAGCTGGGCAGCAGGGTTACTGCCTGAGCCCCCTGTCCTATGGGCTCCGGAGGGGTCTGCTCACCAGTCTCAATGGTCTGGGCAAACATCTCCAGTCCCTCCAGAGGCTGTGGTGGCTCAGAGGGCTCAGGGAGCCCCTCCCGCAGACACTCCTGAGCCAGCTGCAGGCTTGTGGTCATGCAGGAGGCCCAGCTCTGCGAGTCAGCAGCCCCTGGCCCTGTGGGAAAGAAAAGGTTCTCAGGGCAGATGCGCTCGGTCAGCTCCAGACTGCCCGGCCCTGGCCTTGCCTTGCCCTCACCTTGTCCCTGGCGGGGCTGCAGGGTGAGCTGGAGGCCTGACACGCGCACGGTGCAGTGATCAGTGAGCAGCGCAGCCCAGGGCACAGCCACCTCGATGGAGCCCACAAAGCCTTCCACCAGCTCCAGTGGCGACTCCATTGACTCCAGAACCTCATTCACAGACTGGAAACAAGCAGGGGACAAAGTGGCTGAGTGAAACCCCACATCCAGCTGACAGCCACAGCCTTTCCAGTTACTGTCACACAGAGCACTCAGCTTTCCCTGTCCCTCCATGTGCTATCTACAAGGCCCTACCTTGGCTCATGCTGTTCCCTGCTCCTGGCCTGCTCCATCATCTAAAGCCACTCAACCCTTTGAGCCAGCTCAAATGTCTCCCTCTATGTGAAGTTAAAATTGTTTACTGAGGCCAGGCACAGTGGCACACGCCTGTAATCCCAGTGGCTCAGGAGGATGAGACAGGAGGATTGTAAGTTCAAAGCCAGCCTCAGCAAAAGCGAGACACTAAGCAACTCAGTGAGACCCTGTCTCTAAATAAAATGCAAAATAGGGCTAGTGATGGCTCAGTGGTTGAGTGCCCCTGAGTTCAATCTCCACTACCAAAAAAAAGTTTATTGAGCAACTTCTATGTGCAGATGCCAAGGCTCCATGGGTATATGTTCTAGACATGGGGATAACACACACACAGGCCTGGCAGAGAGAACAGCAGCACCCCACATTCACCTTGGGCAAACAGAGTTCAAGGGAAGAATGTCCAGGAGAGGGCTGACCTGAGGTGGGAAGGAGCCTCTGAACCCCAGACACATGGTGTAGCTCTGAGGCATGAGGCTAAGCCCCTAGTGAAGACATCTGCTGGCTTTGCACCCTCACCAGCCTGGGAGCTCCTCAAGGGCAGCAGCACACTTGCCTTCTCCCTGCGACCCCAGGTGCTCTGGATGCTAATACCAGAGAGGGCTTCAGTAAGCATCTGCCTGACACGTGAATGAACAGGTACCAACAGAGCCACAGAGTCCAAATTTCCTACCTAGAGGCCAATGGATGGGGAAACTGAGGTCTGGAAAGAAGAGACTACTTGTCACCCCTTGTACTGTGAGGACTGAGGGTGGGACCTGGGCCTCTCTCCCTATCCCTCTTGAGTTCCCAGACAGGCAGCCTCTTGGGGGCCTTTAAGGTGAGCTGCAGGCTGAGCACCTGGTTAGCAATATAGTGCCTGAATTTTCCCCAGGTCAGGAGGAAAGCAGGCTAGCTAGGAGTCCCATTGGTCCCCAACAAGAGGGCAGGGCACAAAGGAATAGGGGTGTTTTCTGTTGTTGAAAAGAGAAGGGGAAGTTCAGAGGTCTGGGCCATCTTACAGGCCAACCTAAGAGGCCAAGTTCAGAGATCCGAGGAGACCTACAGTGGAATTCACAGACCACAGGCTGCTGGGAAGTGCCTCCAACTCAGGGCTCAGCTCCCCACTCCCCTATTTGCTCCCAAGTTCTGGCCACCTCTAAGCCTTAGCTCTTCCTTCCCAGAACTACAGATCCCTGGGGCCAGCCAAAAAATGAGAAGGCCCTGCCCCCACGCCTGACCTGCTGCTCTGGACCTTAAGGGCTGACCCAGTACCAGCCTTAAACTGGTGCCTCTAATTGGTGGCTCCTGGGCTACTCCCCAGGTCAGCTGAGCTGTGAGTCAGGGGCCCCTCACCCACCATCCCCCAGCCTCAAGCCTTGGACAAGACCCAGGCTCACTCTGGCTTCCCCAGCATCTCTTTCAACTTCCTCCTTGCCCAAGGCCAGACCTTCACATCCTTCCTAGAGGGCTGCCCTCCAGGTAGAGATGATGGGTCCCAAGTCCCTCCCTAAACCCAGGCTTGGTCCCTCCTACTCTCCCTAAAGCAGGAAGTAGACAGCGGCAGAGTCACACGAGGTGTTGATCAACACGGGTGCTGACGCCGTTGTTGACATCCACATCCGGAGGCGAACCCCACCCACCGGCCCAGGATCCTGGGGTCAGGAGGTCGGGGCGCACTTTCCACAAGTGCCCCCACAGGGCTCTGGACCACGACAGCCTTTCCTACCAGCTGCTTCAGCCCAAATCTGTCGCTGCCCTGGCCCCACTACACGGGAGTCCCCGTTCCTGGGCTTCCTTTTCACCCACTCCAGCCCCTAGGTATCACCCTCAACTCAGCCCCCAAACTCAAAGTGACCATGCTGTCATTCTCCAGACAAGCGACATCCCCTCCCTTAGCCTGTTTCTCCTCCGGTGAAGTGGAGACCCGGACTCCTTCCCTTCCAGCTTGTTGCTCTGGCAAGGAACTGAAGCCACCAGCGGGGTGCCTCCGACTCCTGGAGAGGGCCCTGCTCCCCTGGCCTCTCACGCCGGTGCCTGCTCTTTCGGCCGGAATTGATCCTTTGGCAGCCTCAGGTCGCTGCGCTCCCACCCTCCGCTCCTTCCCGAGCTCGGGCCTGGCTTCTCACCCAGGTCTCCAGGTGGATATCCCGCAGAGCAACGCTGCCCTTGTACAGATCCAGGCTGAGCTGGTCCAGGCTGAGGTGTTCCTGAAAGAAGTGCCCCAAGTAATGGTGCAGCAAGTAGCGGCAGACCCGCTCTTTCACACAGTTCGACCATGGCCACAGCCATCGTGACATCTCGGAGACCGCCTGGCCCCGGCCGCCTCCGCTTGCCGCCAGCCGGTGAACCCTGTCCGGCTGCGCTGTTCACTAGAGCCCCCGGCTTGCCCCACCGCTTCTCTCAGCGCCAGGCCGCGCCCCCAGCTGTCCAGCCACGCCCCCATGCTCACTGCCATTGGCCATTGGAAAGGGCGAGGCCCGCTGATTGGCCGCAGGGGGAGGAGCTTTGGGGAGCGAAAAAGGGACTGGGCTCTCGGCATGATATAGTGCCCTCAATCATGATTTACGCTTGCGTATAAATACTGTGTGGGTGGACCTTTAACCTCCCTTCTACAGACTCTGGAAGGCTGTTGTTGTAGGTTGCGGGGGGGGGGGGGGGGCGGTCCCGCAGAGGAATGCGCATGTGCCGACTCGTCCGACTACTTTAGGTGGTTGGGAAGAATTTAAAGGGACAGTATCACATCAAACTTCGTAGAAGGCTTTCAGAGGAATCAAGTCAGCGTGGTATCTGTAGCATGCTTCTGTGGAAACAAGTGAATAAACATTTGCGTTTTATGAAACCCTTTACCATTCTGTATGTCATTTAAACTTCTTAACTCTCTAAAGTAGTGATTATTGTCATCAATTTACAGGTTTAGGGAGGTTGCTGGGTCCACCAGGAAGGTCTTTTATTCCACTCCTCACCAAGGAATGTGCCACAGAAGATTAGCTGACCCACCCTTCTCTCCGCAGCTGGTCAGGCCTTGGGGCCCTCTCTAGAATAATAATAGCTTTTCATATCTCTAATCCTAAAATCAATAAAGATTGGATTCTACCTCGATCCAGAGAGGCATTCATTGTTTTTGAACAGCCTGTGAGTGGAGAACGGTTTTTACATTTTTAAATGGATGGGGTGGGGTGGGAAATCAAAAGAATTGACATTTCATGACATGAAAAATCATATTTCAGTGTCCATGAATACAATATTATTGGAATATGGCCATACTCTCTTCGAATGCTGTTCTGTGCTCTTTTCTAGCTGCATTGGCAGAGTCATACACTTGAAGCAGAGGCCTGCGAAGCCTAAAATATTTGTTTTCTGGCCCTTTACAGAAAAACTTTGCTGACTCTTCCATCATGGGAGACCTCAGGGGTCCTCTGATAAATGATTATTCTATTTTAGCTTTACTAAGGAGTTGGAATCTATTTAAGTCTAATGCCAAAAGTCAGCTGGAAGCATGGGTGACCAACCACCCTGGCCCAGGGGGTCAGGGATCTGGATCCCAATCCCAGGCCATGGTGTCCTGAGGCAAGTCACCACTCTTCTGTAAGCCTGGATTTTATCCCTGTACCCTTTGGTGAGGATAGTAGGCTCATTACATGGAGAAGGCTGAGGATCAGCCTCCAAGAGATTCCAGGAGACATTGGGAAGGCCCCGTTGGGGGAAGTGGGCTGACATGGCCATTCAAAAGGTATTTGTGGAATGATTCAAGAGAATTCTGTCTTTCATGACAGGTTAGGGGCAGGGCTGTGCTCATCAGTTGTTTATTAAACGAATACTAATAAAAACAATAGACCCTATGAATTGAGATCATGTGATGTTCTCTGTCCTCGTGACCTTACACACATTATTTCTTCTGCTCCTCTCCATAAGCTCATTACGAATACCCCCATTTTGTGGGAGAGGAAACTGAGGCTGCATGCCCAAGTGCCTGTGGAGCAACTGAATGAATGAGTTCCACTGTACCACAGGCGCTGGGCACAGAAGGGTATATTCTCCAAGAGTCCAGGAAAGTGTCCAGTCTAGCAGGGGCAATCACGACTCCCCTGCTGTGAGATTGGGAGCACTACCTGCAGTGGGACACAGGATCACTCCCTAGTCCCAGTGTTCCCTGAGGTGGCAGGGCCAGGCTGTGCTCACATCTGCTCTCATTGTAACTTGATTGGCTACCACATGTGCCTCTTAGGAGTAAGTGCCTGGGAGTCCACCCCTGAGCCCAATTCCCAGTACAGTGTGGGAGCCACAGCACGGCACTAGGACGGAGAGGGGACACAAAGTTCCTTCTGCCACCTTCCCCAGATAATTCACCACAAGCTCCAAAGAAAACTAACTCCAAAGAGTGGTGCCCAACCGAGCCTAGGCCCTGGAGCAGCCGGAAGCAAATCAGTGAACACAAAATACTGGCAGAATAAAAGAGCCAGTAGCCTCTTGGGAGGGAAGGTGGTGTTGAGGTCCCCGCTGGGGTGTTTCTGGGATGGAGTCCCAGGCCCCACTTCAGGTCCCAGCTGTCCCAAATACGTAGGCCCCGGAACCACATCGGAGGACTTCTACTGGATGACAATACTGGATCCCAGGATCCAGTTTCCCAGGAAACTCAAGGGGTCTGGGGAAGGATGCAGCCAGGATTCCTCCCCAGAGGGAAAACAGGGAGGGACAGGCTTTTGCCCAAGGGGTCCTAGGAGGGGCACCTTAGATAAGGTGGAAACACAACAAAGGTGCTCTAGGCTTCAGGGGACTTCAGAATCTCCCTAGGGAGGCCTACCTTTCGGGATCCCACCTGTAGGGTCAGGATGGATGTGGAAAGAGTTGTGGCTTTTGATTTGGCCCTTGATGGAGGCCTGGATGTTGTCAGAGGGAAGAGTTTTCTAGAAGGAAGATAAGCTAGAACACAAGGCTGGGTGGGGTTGGAGGGAGGATTCCAGGAAATGGCAAAGAACAGGGGTCCAGGCCAAAGGAGCTCATTGAGGGTAGCTCAGAGGCAATCAGATACAGTGAGATCTTGATGCACCTGAAAAGAAGTTCTTATCTGAGTATACTAAACACCACTGAGTTGACTGGCAGGGTGGCACACGCCTATAATCCCAACTAGTTCAGGAGGCTGAACTAGAAGGATCCCAAGTCAAGGCCAGCCTGGGGCAACTTAATAAGACCATGTTTCCCTCCCCCCCCCAAAAAAAAGTTCTGGGGATGTACCCAGGATGGTGGGGTGCCCTGGGTTCAACCCCCAGACTGAACGAAACAAAGCAGGAACCACTGAATCCTACAACTAAAATGGATGAAGTTTTTTTCATATTTTGTTTTGAATATATTTCCGTCACTGCATATATCACAATGCGATACATTTTGTTTGAATTGTAGTAAAACACGCCATATAAACTTTACCATCTTACCAGGGACAGTGGCATGTGCCTGTAATCCCAGTTGCTGGGGAGGCTGGGGTAGAAGCATCATAAGTTTGAGGCCAGCCTGGGCAACTTAGGGAGACCTTGTCTCAAAATAAAAAATTTAAAAGGGGTCTGGGGTTGTGGCTTGGCAGTACAGCACTTGCCTAGCATGTGTGAGGCACTGGGTTTGATCCTCAGCACCACATAAAAATGGATAAATAAAATAAAGGTATTGTGTTATCTACAACTATATATATATATATATATATATATATATATATATATATTTTTTTTTTTTTTTTTTTAATTTAAAGGGATAGGGCTGAGGATGTGGCTCAAGCGGTAGCGCGCTCGCCTGGCATCCGTGCGGCCCGGGGTTCAATTCTCAGCACCACATACAAACAAAGATGTTGTGTCCGCCGAAAACTAAAAAAATAAATAAATATTAAAATTCTCTCTCTCTCTCTCTCTCCCCTTAAAAAAAAAAAATTTAAAGGGATAGAGATGTAGCTCAGTGATAGAGTTATTGCCTAGTATGTGAAAGGCCCTGGGTTCAATCTCTGGTATAGAAAAAGAAAAAATAAATAAAACAAAAAAACTTTTCCCAGCCTTTTTGTTTTGATACCAGGGATTGAATCCAGGGGCACTTAACCACTGAGCCACACCCCCAGCCCTTTTTATATTTTTTATTTAGAGACAGGGTCTTGATAAATTGCTGAGGCTGGGGCTGGGGTTGTGGCTCAGAGGTAGAGTGCTCGCCTGGTATGTACGAGGCCCTGGGTTCGCTCCTCAGCACCACATAAAAATAAACAAATAAAATAAAGGTATTGTGTGAAAAAAAAATGCTGAGGCTAACTTTGATTCACTATCCTCCTGCCTCAGCCTCCCAAGCTGCTGGGATTACAGATGTGTGCCACCATGCTAAGCTTTCTTCCCATCTTATGCTATTTTTGTTTTGTTTTGTTTGTAGCAGGGATTGAACCTGGGGGTGGGGTGCCAACAACGGAGCCATATCACTAGCCCTTTTTGTTTTTAATTTTGAGACAAGGTCTTCTAAGTTGTTTAGACCCTCACTAAATTGCTGAGGCTGGCCCCATACTCATGGTCCTCCTGCCTCAGCTTCCTACATCACTAGGATTATAGGTCGGCACCACCATGACTGGCCCGCCTTAATTAATGCTGTTCTTAAGTGTACAGTTTGGTACTTTAGGTATATTCACACTGTTGTGTACGCCATCCTCAGACCTTTTTCATCTGGCAATACTGACATAATATACCCATTAAACAACTAAAAAATTGGTAAACTTTACGGTATGTCTATGACATCTCAAGAGAGATATTAAAAATACAAGAAAAAAAATTTTAACACTGCACCCCCCAGTTGACATTGTGCTTATTTTGAGACCAAGTTCAAATGTCACTTCTGGAGCTGGCGGGTAGCTCAGCATCAGAGTGCTTCTAGCATGGGAGAGGGCCCAGGCTGACCCCCAGCACCAGACACACACACATATATACTTTCTCTCTCTCTCTCTCTCACACACACACATACACAATACCCCCCCAAACAAATATCACTTCTAGAATCTTATGACTCTCTTCTGCCCTTTTCGTACCCAATCCTCAAACAGAGCACCCACTTTGGACAAAGCCCCCACCCTCCATGGTTACCCTGGCCTTCAGACCATAGTACAGGGGTCTACAGTGGGAGGCTGAAGTTAGCTGGGAGGTGGAGGCCTGGTCCCTGGTGGCTGTATTCTAGAGGAGAGGCATACTGGGGATGGACCAGGGACACTTTACCACTGATCTACATCCCAGCCCTTTTAATTTAATGTTATTATTATTATGATTACTGAGACAGGGTTCTCACTAAGATGCCAAGGCTGGCCTCAAGCTTGTGATCCTCCTATCTCAGACTCCCCAGTTGCTAGAATTACAGGAGTGCACCTCTGCCCTCAGTCCTGGTCACTGCTTTTGATGATAGGCTGTGTGACCTTGGGCAAGACAATCTTGCCTGAACCTCCAGCTCCCAGCCTGGCAGTAGGAGGCTCTGTGGGTCTGTTCCTCTCATTTGTTGTGAATATGGGAAAGTCTTTGCCTTCTGAGCCTGGAGGTGAGTAAGCAGAGAGATTTGGGACTCCCCTTTGCAGATGAAGACACCAAGGGCAAGGCTGATGAAGATTTCTGAGCAAGGGGGGCGCTGTCCAGGTCTCCAGGGATAAGGTCCTGGATCCCACCCAGGAAACTGTGGCCCTTAGTAAAGGCCTCTGCCTTCTGTTGCTCTAGAAGGTGGGTATCTCTTGAGCACCCAGGTTTCCTCTGTAGCATGGAATGGTCACAAGGGCTCAAAGCAAGGTGGCACAGACTCTAAAAAGGCCCCAGAACCTCCCTGACCTCATTGTCCAGCTTCATTACCCTCTCCTGCTGCTCAGCATAGACCAGTTGTTCATCCAGACAAAATTTCAGGGTGGAGATTTCACAGCAGTTCAGGGAAATAAAGAGAAGATGGGGACCCCAGGTTTCAGTAAGGGAGCCCAGGACTGCAGACTGGGAACTTCTGTCCAGAATATCAAACTTCTGGAATTCTAGCTGTGCCTTGGATACCAAGCCATACAGTTTTGTACCTTCCTCCCCAGCACATCTTGAGGACAGGATGGCTGGAGACATCCACCTGGGAAGTCAGGCTGCCTGGGGTGGGTGGCAGCTCCAGAGGAGCACCTGCTCTGATGCTTTGCCACTCCAGGACTGGCCCTTTAAACCACAGACCATGATGTCACCGCAGACAGCAAGAGATGGGAGGGGGACTGCAGGCCTTAGGATGGACTGCATTTCCCAGCAGCCTCTGGCAAACCACACCCCTCCCAGCAGGCATTGGGGCACATCGGACTATTAACTGGTCCAGTGCCGGTTACAGAGGGTTTCGGAAGTGCCAGGCCATTGGGGGTGAGGGCGGGGGTCTTATGAGGATGGCCTGGGAGCACAGATGGCCCAGGTCAAATTCTCCGGCCTGCTATAGCGCGCTGGGCCTCCTTCCTGCCAGCGTACTGGCATCATTCTCAGTTTCCTGGTGCAAACTCCTGCGTCCTCCTCTTTCCCTACGCAGAATCCAGGCATCCAGCCCCGGCTGGAGCCCGTCCCATTCCGTTCTCCGGGTTCCAGAGCCTCAGCCCCTGCCGCGGAGCCCGCGCTCAGGTGTTACCCCTTCGCTCTGGTCGCTCCCTTTAAGCGGGGCGGGGACTACATTTCCCAGCGGCCCCGGGTCCTTCCTGACGCAGCCCCCCCAGTCGCGGGGAGGTGCGGGCCGGGAGGGGGGAGGTGACTTGATGTCATCCTGAGCAGCTGGGCGGCGGGTGCCGGTGCGCCCAGAGCCGGGGCTCCCCCTGCGCTGCGCCGCGCGGCACCCGAGTCCCGGGACGTCAGCAGAGGTCCGCGCGCTGCCCGGGCCAGCCCCGAGCCCGCCGTGCGCCCGGCCCCGACGCGGGGCTGAGCTGGGGGCATGCTCCAGCCCCCCCGGAGCCCCGGAGAGAACCCAGGAGCGCCGCCGCCCAGCCCCAGCGCCCCGAGCGGCGGAACTGCTGCGAAGGAGCCGTGAATCGCCGCCCCGCTCCCCCGCGGGCAGCCCCGGGAGGTCCGCGACCAAAGTCTGGGCTTCTGAGAAGTGAGTGTCCCTGCTCTATGAGGTTTTTGCAGGGCCAGGAAGGAGGAGCTGAGTTTTGGGGAGGGTGTTGGGGTCTAGAAAGGGTTGGCATGGGGACGGGGGGTCCCCATTCTTGGGTGAGCCCACGGTGGCCCGCACTAGTGGAGCAGGATCTCCCATTTCTCTAAGGGATTAGGGAGGAGGAATGCCCACCCCCCCAATCTGAGTAAGGGGCTGGCTTGGGGAATAGGCCCTGTTTTGGAAGGGTTATTTTAGAGCCCTGGAGCCTTTCAGTCAGGGAGAAGGGAGGGACCTGTCCATGGTGGGAAGGGGATGCACCCCTATTTGGGGGTATGCCAGGGGTTGGAGGGAAAAGAAGACTGGGCACCCAGCTGCAGCAGCCCAGGCCATCTCTTGCTGACCTTCTTGCCTTGACTTCCTTCTCACAAGAGCAGAGTGGGAACCCTGACTGGACTCTTCTGGACTCCCAGGAAGGACCTGAGGCCTGAGCCATCTCCTTTCCACCCTGCCTGCCCCCCAGGACTGGGCAGTTGCCTAAGGCCCTGGGGGGGGGCCCAAGACTGTGGTTGTGCCCCCCCCCCAACAGAATGGGCCCAAGTTAGTCCACTCAGCCTCACCCAGCATCCTCTGGGCCCAGGGGCTCTGAAAGCTTGAGCTGCTGCCTGCCTGCCATGGAGACGAAGCTGCCCCCTGCGAGCACCCCTACCAGCCCCTCATCTCCTGGGCTGTCGCCTGTGCCACCACCTGACAAGGTGGATGGCTTCTCCCGCCGTTCCCTGCGTAGGGCCCGGCCCCGTCGCTCCCACAGCTCCTCTCAGTTCCGCTATCAGAGCAACCAGCAAGAGCTCACTCCACTGCCTCTGCTCAAAGGTGAGCCAGCTGCTGACTGTCAGGGTACCTGAGCCCATGAGGGGACCAGCAAGGATGGGGGCAGTGGGAGGAGAAGCAGCCGTCAGAGGGAGTTTGGATGGTCCTGCTGGGTTTGGGATTCCACCATTGGAACCGACCCCCAGCCCTTCAGCCCTCTGCTGACGCATGGCCTGACTGGCCTGTCATCCCTGGAGGTGTGGCATCCGGAGGTGGTGCCACTCTGGGGGGCAGGCCAGGGCCAAGGGTGGGGCACACAGCCTGGGTTCCAGGAGGCCACTATCAGCCCAGCCAGCTGTCTGTGTCCTGGGGCAGGTGCTTGGAGTGGTTCCTGGTGATCATCATGTAGTCCCCACGTTCACCCTTGAGCCCCTCTCCACTTCTGGCTCATTGAACAGGGTGCCGCCTAGGAGAGGGAGGCAGAGGCTATTTTTGGAAAGCCCATATAACCAGGCTTTGTGGTCTTGCTTAACATTACGGAGTCTCTGAACCTGGATTAAGAGAAAATGAAGAAGACCCCTGACCCCCAGGAGTGGAGGATGGGACAGGAGATGCTTATTCTCTGCAGGGAGTAGGAGATAGCATTAGAGCATGGGGTCTGGGGGCAGCAGAAGCTGGCCCTAGGGATTAGGAGCCCTGGCAGCTGGGTCCAAGCTCAGCCCCCCTGTCTGTCCCTCCTTAGATGTGCCAGCCTCTGAACTGCATGAGCTGCTGAGCCGAAAGCTGGCCCAGTGTGGGGTGATGTTTGACTTCTTGGACTGTGTGGCTGACTTAAAGGGGAAGGAGGTGAAGCGGGCAGCACTCAATGAGCTGGTGGAATGTGTGGGGAGCACCCGGGGCGTCCTCATCGAGCCTGTCTACCCAGACATCATCCGCATGGTGAGCACCGGGCCCAGCCTCTGAGGGACTGCTGGGGGGATACATGAACCCCTACTGACCCACCTGTAAGACCCTGTGCTAAGAGTAAACCCTACACCCTACAGCTTGGCCTCAGAGCCCATGTCCTCTGTCTCCCCTGAACCCCACTGCTGCCCAGAACCCACTCGGGGCCTCTTTGCACATTCTACCTCCATACCTTTGCTTATGCAAGCGAGGCCTGGAGCGACTGTCCCCCGTGTCACTTAACTTCTGTGGCCCAGCTCTGGTGGTGTCCCTCCTATGAAGTCTCTTTCAATGACCAAGCCGGAAATCTCCTTTTTCTTGCCCAGAATGCCCGTGGGCATTCTGCTGGCAACCATGTCTCCCTCACTGTTGCCCCTGCCCGAGGAGTGAATTGGGCACCTTGCTGGGGCAGGTGCCAATTCTGACCCATTAGGACGTTGGATGAGGGACCTCCCCAGCTTCTGCCTTCAGGGAATCATCCCTGACTCTGCTCCCCAGATCTCAGTGAATATCTTCCGGACCTTGCCACCCAGTGAGAATCCTGAATTTGACCCTGAAGAGGATGAGCCCAACCTTGAGCCTTCCTGGCCACATCTGCAGGTGTGAAGGGTGGGGCAGGCAGGGGTCCACACCTCAGAAGAGCTTAGTCAGGGAGGGTCTGCTTAGCCCCTAAACTGTTGGATGAAAGTCACAGGGTGGGCTGAGTGGGTGAGGCTGTGGCTGGATTGATCTTTCTGTTTGTCCCTTCCCTTAGCTGGTATATGAGTTTTTCCTGCGTTTCTTGGAGAGTCCAGACTTTCAGCCCTCCGTGGCCAAGAGATATGTGGATCAAAAGTTTGTCCTGATGGTAATGTGGGGAGCCCTGGCTGGGTGGTACCATGGGGCAGGGGCAGGCTCTCTGAGGGCCATGCAACAGGATGGAAGCCGCCTGGTGTTGACCTCTCACCTGATCCCACACCCTGTGTTCCTCAGCTCCTGGAGCTCTTTGATAGTGAGGACCCCCGGGAGCGTGAGTACCTCAAGACCATCTTGCACCGCGTCTACGGCAAGTTCCTGGGTCTCCGGGCCTACATCCGCAAACAGTGCAACCATATCTTTCTCCGGTGAGTAGCTGCTGCCTGCCTGAGAAAAGCCCTGGGAAGGAGGGAAACGGACCAGTTGGGGAGAAGACTGAGGCCCTCCTAGGCTATGGGGTCTGTGTGGGATTCTGGTTTATCAGGTTCTTTCCCCATGACCCAATAGTGATTATAAAAGGCTGAGACGTCAGCAGAGGATGAATGTTTATTTGCATTTCATAGATGGGAAAAAAGAGGCCAAGAGAGCAGTTTTCTGAGACCAGGGGAGCCTAAGAGCTAGATCTTTTGATCCTTACCATATTGATCCTTAGGACCTGGAGAGATTCTTTCTGCAAATATGTATTGAACACCAACATCCAGTGGGTGTTAGAGACCCACATGACCGTGTAGTTGAGCTCATGGCTCTAGTGTTAGATGGTTTGCGTTTGAATTTGGTTCCAGTATTTGGGGGAACTTGGGCAAATCACTTAAGCTCTCCTAATTTCCTTAACTTTGAAATGGGGATACTGCTTAAACTAACTTGGGGCCCAAGGAGAGATGAAGGGATGTCTTCAAACATTCAGAATAGTTCCTGACCCAAGGCAAGGACTCTGAAGCATTAGCTCTTATTGTTATTAGCAACAAAGGAGGTAAGACATGATCCAGGTCCTGCAGGAGCTTGGAGTCCATTAGACTTCCCACTTATTAACTCTGGGGCAAGTGTCATTTAGTCGCTGAATCTCAATGTCTTTATCTGTGTAATGGCTCTCATACGCCCTACCTCTCAGGAGAATTTTGTGAATTACTAGGTCCAGAGTAGATGCTCTAAGTGTTTGTCATTTCTTTGGTTGACCCGTATGAAGAGTGAAGGTCGTAGGCTGGGTGCCTGCTGGATGTGTGGGGAGGGGTAAAGAGTGCCAGGGCCAGGGGGGAGGCAAACAGGAGCACCTTGTAGCAGAGAGATGAGGTTGGCAGAGGTGGCTGGGCTGAGGTACGTGTGGATCTCAGGGGGCCGGGTCTGGGGCCCTGGGAAGGGAGAATGGCCTCTGAGTCCGAGAGTTGGACAGGTGTGAGTGTGGGTGGGTGGGTAGGTAGGATGGCTGATGGGTGATGGGCTCACCCATGCTCCGAGCCCTTCCACATTCTTCTCCTCCCACAGATTCATCTATGAACTGGAGCACTTCAATGGTGTGGCCGAGCTGCTAGAGATCTTAGGAAGGTGATTGTCCCGGGACCTCAGCTAGAGCTCAGGGTTCTGGGAGGAGGGACTGGGGACCTGGTCACTTGAACCCTGCTCCTCTTTTCCGGCCCCTCCTTAGCATCATCAATGGCTTTGCGCTGCCCCTGAAGACTGAGCACAAGCAGTTCCTTGTTCGCGTCCTGATCCCCCTGCACTCCGTCAAGTCACTGTCTGTCTTTCACGCCCAGGTGAGGCCCAGGCTTGGCCCTGCTTCAACAGAACTTCTGACAGAGTCAGGGCTGCCCACAGGACCAGGAAGTGGCCTGGCACCGGTGGGATCCTATCTCACCTTGGTTGTCTTCACTAATTCTTTCCACTTCAGGGAGTTGCCACTGGCCCTTTAAGGCCGACCTCAGACATCAGCTCTGAAGCCCCCCCCAGGCCTTCCCTCTACCTGCTCTAAGCTCAGCGAAACTCTCCTCCCTCCATAAGCCCAAAGATTGCGATGCACAGCTCTATTATGGAATCTTTTGCAAAATTTATAAGGGTTGGTTTGCTGAGCGTTTCCCCTGTGAGGTCATCGTGCATTCCCAGCTCCCTGGCGGGTACCGCCTGGGCAGGCTGGCAGTGCTGGGCCAGCAGAGTGAGAGGCAGTGGGTGGGTGAGCATCTGATGGGCGCCCGGTGGTGGTACCTGGCCCCAGATGACCTCTGGCTTCCTCCCTCTCCCCCCACGCCCGGCAGCTGGCATACTGTGTGGTGCAGTTCCTGGAGAAGGACGCCACCTTGACAGAGCACGTGAGTTCCTCTGGGGGAAGGTGGGCCCCTCACTCTGCAGGTCTGACTTTCTTCTGCCTCAACCCCTACAGGTGATCCGGGGGCTGCTCAAATACTGGCCCAAAACCTGCACCCAGAAAGAGGTATGAAGAGGGCTTTGATGCCCACCAAAGGGAGGTTGGGGGCCATCTCGCAGAGGCAGGTAAGGTAGGTGTGTGCGTGTCTGGGGAGATGTGAGCTATTGCCACTCTGTCCCCTCAGGTGATGTTTCTGGGGGAGATGGAAGAGATTCTTGATGTCATCGAGCCCTCCCAGTTCGTGAAGATCCAGGAGCCCCTCTTCAAGCAGGTGGCTCGCTGTGTATCCAGCCCCCATTTCCAGGTATGGGGCAGGGACAGGTGGGGTGGAGGCAGTGCTGTAGTCTGGGAAGGTTGGGCCATTTACCTGACATAGTTCCCTCTCCCCTCAGTTTCTCCTCCAGTCTTGGGTCTGATAATAGGGAGATGCTGGGTTTAGGGTCAGAAGATGTAGGGTCAAACCTCAGATCTCCTTCTCCTGGCTGCAGAGCCTTGGGCATATCACCTCCCACTGTGAATATGATTTAGGTTTCCTCATCTGTAAAATGGGCCAACAACAGTTTCTTCACTGGGAAGCAATGAGGATCAGAGAGATCATGACTGTAACATGATAAACTGAGCCAGAACAGGATGGAGTATTATCACTTATCTTAGTGGCCTTAGTATTTTTGTTGGTTGTGTTTGTTTCTGATTCGAGATTGAAACCAAGAGTACTGTACCACTGAGCTACATCCTCCTCCTTTTTGAATTTTTGTTTTGAGACAGGATCTTACTAAGTTGCTAAGGCTAGTCTTGAACTTGCAGTCCTCCTATATCAGCCTCCCAAGTCACTGGGATTACAGGCTTCATCCCCTTATATTTCATTAGTCCCACGTAAGAACCCAGCCAGGTTTCCCTCATTATCCCAGCTATTGTAACTCTTGCTCTTCTGCATGTATATAGAATCTCTTCCAGTCTTTTTAATTTTTCCCCATGGTGCTAGGATGAAACCCAGGGCCTAGCACAAGCTAGGCAGGTGCTCTGGCCACTGACTTAAGTCTCCAGTCTTCTCTCATTTTTATGAACCCTAACCCTATGGACGTCACTTCTTCCTACAGTGACTCCAGTAGCTTACCTTCATTAAACAGTCTGGTATTTCATTTTGTTCTTACAATAGTCCAGTGGAGGTAGGTATCATGAGCTCCATTTTATAGATCAGACAACCGAGGTGGAGACTGGATTCCTCCCAGGGTCCTGTGGGTGGCCTGGAGTCTGTCAGTGAGGATTTGCCTGGGTGTTGATCCCAAACGTGGTGCTGTGTGTTTTTCTCTCTTCACCACATTGTTTCCCCCAGTGGATCAAATGAGCCCTTGGGGTTGGGGATTGTGGAGGTCAAGGGGCCTGGGCTTTAGGGAGGGATGGATGCCCGTCCTTGCCATGCAGAAGCCACTACCAGGCATTCTCTGTACCACTTTGCCTGTGTCAGGTTGCAGAGCGGGCTCTGTATTTCTGGAACAATGAGTATATCCTGAGCCTCATTGAGGACAACTGCCACACTGTGCTGCCTGCTGTGTTTGGGACCCTCTACCAAGTCTCCAAGGAGCACTGGAATCAGTGAGTGCCCAGGCTTTGACTTCACCCTTAAACACTGGGAACACAGCCAACCCGGCCTCTGGGGCTGCTCCTAGCTGGAGAAGATCAGAGACAGTGGCGGAGTATGGCCGAGGGTGGGGGGGGTGCATGGGCAGAGAAGCAGGGTGCTGGGTGGGGAACAGGATAGGCAGAACGCCAGGCAGGGAAGTGGGTCAAATTGGTGTTGTAATCATCTCAACCCCCGTCCTTGACCACACCAAGAACCATCGTGTCTCTGATCTACAATGTGCTCAAGACCTTCATGGAGATGAACGGGAAGCTATTTGATGAGCTCACGGCCTCCTACAAGCTGGAGAAGCAGCAGTGAGTGCTGGGCGCTGGGCATGGGGGAGGGGGAGAAAAGCAGGAAGGAATCTGACCCTCGGGTTGGACCCTGAGGTTGGCAGAAGACCCCCAACCCAGTGTGGTCAGAAGTTCCAAGTCCCTCCCTCGTGTCCCTGCACCGCTGCCCACTGCGCCGTCCACTGTTCTTCCTGCTCTGACGCCCTGCAGCTCCTAGACCACAGGCTGGGCGTGTTCTCTCCTCAGCTCTTTCCTAAGCAGAGGGTTTCTCTAGAGTTAAAGGACAGAATATGATTCTGTGCCCCCCCACCCCGTTTTGCAGGGCAGGGTGGAGGATGGAGTATGGGGGCCTTAGTAGGGGGAGCTGCCTTATCCTCTCTCCCCAGGGAGCAGCAGAAGGCCCGGGAGCGGCAGGAGCTATGGCAAGGCTTGGAGGAGCTGCGGCTACGCCGGCTACAAGGGGCCAGGGAGGCCCCTCTCCAACGGCTTACACCCCAGGTGGCTGCCAGTGGGGGTCAGAGCTAGAGAGCCCCCAGAAGGGGAGAAGCTAAACCCAGACCAGAGCTGTCAGTCCCTCCATCCCTTTTCCTGCCCAGGGGCCCAGAGAGGCACACACCTACCCCTGGCCTTGCCAGAGTGGGCTCTGAGGACTCCCTGCCCAGCCCTGTGTGGGCAGCTTTCACTGGGGGACAAGAGGACAAGATGGTGGTCTTGGCAGCAGAACTCTCAGGCCCTCTTGGCAAGACTTGACCAGGGCAAGCTTGGCTGGGAAGCTGCCATCAGGGACATTCCCCTGCTCAGCAATGCAGGGCTTCAGGCTGCAGGGGATACAGCTCTGCCCCCAGCCTAGGACAAGGGCACTGGGCGCCTCGCCTGCCCTTGCCCTGGGCCGGCATGAGGTCCTTCCTCGTCTCCACCATGGGGTCCATGATCTATTTATTCTGCCCTGCGCACCCTCAACACAGGCACTGTCCTGGCCCTGGGGCATCCTCCTTCCCTCCTGTCCTTTGCCCTGTACTTCCTTGTCCCCTTTTTATTTATTGGGCAGGGGGAGGGGCGAGGGCACAGGCAAAAAGAGATTCACAGTGTCCTGGGGTAAGGGGGTCACAGTAACCATGGTCTATCCTCCTTCCCCTGGCTGGGGGTAGACGTAATAAAGAGAGAAACTGAACAACTGCTTGCTTTATTTAGGGGTGGGGCATGACGAGGACTGGTTAAGGGGGACAGGCAGGGACGAGGCAGAGGCAAAAACACCCCTCTTCTCGGGAGGTGACATCACAAACTCAGGAGGGTCAGAGCTGGAGCAGCTCCTCATTTTAAAAAATTCGATAGCAAGTCACTAGCAGGATGGGAACTCCTTCCAATGACTAGAAGCGAGAGAGGCGACACATGTCACACTGGCAGGCCCTGGCCGTGAAGATCTCGAGCTCCCGCCTCCGGTCCCCCACACACTGCAGCTGTACCTTTACCTGTGGTGGAGGGGAGCCAGCCACGTTCTGGACCCTCCGGGCCACCTTCAACCCCACCTCCTCTGTCTCCACCTCCCCAGCACCCCTCACCTTCTTTAGGCTGCTGATGGTGCAACACTGGGAGACGGAGGTGATGTTGTGTCGATAGCCACTGGCTGCCAGCACAGAGTACCGGGAAGGGAAGGCACTGGATTCACAGTGGCCCACACAGGCCTGTGCCACATGGGAGCCCTGGCAGGTGCCTTGGCGGTCACTGCGCACTGTCACGTTGAAGGCTGAGAGGAAACGGAGCAGTGGACTGTGCCTCTGGGAAGGCGAGCCCCAGCACTCTATCTATGCCTCCCCGGGCGTCCCTCTATAGGGTGCTGCCTGCCCACGTCCAGTCTGTCAGCTCTGCTCCCACCCAGAACTTCCACTCCTAGCTCTCTGGTCCCAGAGTTACTCACGGTGCAAGTGGCAACCTGGGATGGCTGCCTCCTGATCCCAGCCTTCAGTGACTGCCAGGACCAGCAGGCAGATGAGCAGGGCTTGGGGGGACGCCATGGGCACCTGAAGCACAGTGGGTGGAAGTCTCTAAGGGGGTGTGCAGGTGGGAGAGAGAGTTCTTTAAATAGCTCCTGCCTGCAGGTAAGTGAGCCGGAGCTGGCTGGTCTTTCTGACAGGTGAGACATGCCTGAGGGGGCTGTCTTTTCTCTCTGCCTCCCTGCGTGGGTCACTCTGGATGGGACTTGTGTGTCCATCCTCCAGCCTTCTGCAGTGATTCTGCGCTGGAATCATCCTCACCATCTGGACTGCAAACATCTTCCTCCCTCCACCTGCCCCATCTTGGCCTGCAGGGCCCTTGCCTGCATCTCCCGCCTTCCGGAGCTCCTCCTGCCTCGGCAAGCTCACCAGTGCAGGGCAGGAACTGCTGCTTGTAGGCTCTGGGCGCCTCCTGCTGCTCTAGAGTCTGGTGCCAATTCTCTAGGCTTTTATTTGCCTGTTTCAGAGCCACGCCCTCTTGGAGATCAGCTTTCAGGCGCCTCCTGGGCTGAGCCCTTGGAGCAGTCCACCTGGGAGATCCTTGCTCTGAGGTCCAGGACTGGGGGAAGTAAGGTGTGGAGAAGAGCCCAGGAGCTGGGGGAGGGTGCAGCATGTGCACCCGGGGAGAGGGCTCAAGACTCAGTTGAGCTGTGGTCACTTGTGTCCTCTCTGCTGTGTGAACTTGGTCAGGACACTACCCCAGCCTAAAAAACTCCTAAAACAAGCCTTGCCCATTTCTTTTATGACTACAAAGGAAAGAGATTGCAGGAGATTCTTATGGACAAGTGAAACGCCAGTGGGGGGCTCTGGAGCTGGGCTTGGTGGCAGGCAGAGCCATGGGGGCTGGGTCTACTGAGTCCCCTTCAAAGCCTCCCTTCCAGTGTCAGCGATGTCTTCCACCCTGTGGCCAGCTACAGAGCAGAGCTTGGGGTAGAGGGCTCTCTAGACCCTAGAATAACAGCAGTGGGACTCCCCAAAGAGCCTAAGGCAGTTAATCCCAGGAAATCTGATTATTTGAGTCCAGCTCTGGTTTTACAGACAAGGTTTCTAAGGCTCAGAAAAGGGAAGTTACTTACTAAAAGTCACACAGCTAATGTTAATGTCCAGGCTGATTTAGAACCCAAGTTTTCTGCTGTACTATCCAATAGTGCTAAAATAAACTTAGGGCAAGAATGTGGCAAGTTGGGGGGAAAATACCCTAGTTAGCAGGAGCCAGAGATTGGGGCAGGAAAGAGACCAAAAGGAAGGCTGTGGTGGTTCTGGGAAGCCCCAGTCAGGGCCATTGCCTCAGTGACCTACTCAGAAAGAGCAGGCAGGTCACACAGACTGCCAAAGCTAGATGGCCCCTAAGAACTCATCAAATCTCCCCCTCTCATTTTCCAAGTGAGAATGTCCCCAAGGCCACACTGTCTGCTAGTCCAGGTCATGATGGGCATTCAGATCTCCAGATTTTGGAGCTGTACCCTTTGTAGCTCTGTCAAGGAGGCCATGTTTGGGACAGTAAGGCAAGGGCTGCAAATACAATCTGAAAGGAGCTGGTGTTATCAGTGTTGCTGACCCTCAAGTCCCCACTCTATCCAGTGCCACCTCTGCTCGAGTTCTGGGCCCTCCCTCCCACAGCAACCTACCTCTTCTTTTCTCCCCACCAATGTTAGGGGTAGCCAAGCAAGGGGACATGGAGGGACCTCAACAGTCCTGCTCCTATGCTCCTACTCTCCCACACAGTGTAGCAACCCTCAGGCATGTGACAGATAATTAGCTGTTTAATGACTCCAGGTGAAAGGGCTCATTACCTCACAAGGTAGCCCATTCTCATACTGGACCCCTGCCCCACCCCGCCTTTTCTTTCTTTTTTTGTGGTACTGGGGATTGAACTCAGGGGCACTCAACCATTGAGCCACATCCCCAGCCCTGTCATACTGGACATCTCTAAGAGTTAAAAAGTGACTCTTTTGTTCTGAGCTAAAATGAGTTTCCTTAGATTTCCATCAGTTGTTTTGGTTCTCTGAGGTCACCCAAGTCTAAACTGTCCCAGACTGGCCGGTTGGTTGGAGACAGTATATGTGTAGCCTTGCCTTTACCAGGGGCCCTACCTGGACTGGCTTCCAATTAATCTGATAAACTAATTTGTGCTAACAACAAGGCACCACAGGGATAGACAGGTGGGAAGCATTTTATCTGTGGAGAGGCTATTCCTTGGGGCCCAACTTAGTTGGAAAAGAGATCCTTTCTTTTGGGGCAGCAGGGTTCCAGACAGTGAGTTTTGCACAACCTCATTCCCTAACCCCTGGCAGTGGAGCTTAAGGTTTGGAATCAGGTAAGACTCCTCCATCCAACGTCATCCTGTAGCCAGCAGCAGGGGTCCAGGGCAAGTTTCATGCATTGCTTCTCTGCATCTTGAGAGAAGTTTGTTCTCTTAATCTGCTTCACCAAATGCAATCAATAGCTCTTCATGAATAATTTATTGGCATTAGGATCTTAAGTGCTGGAGGCAAAGGACCTACACTGGAACCTCAGGGCACTGAACTTCTTATATCATAGTATTTTAGAAAGCCCCATTTTTTTCCTTGATGTCTTAACTAAAGAAAAAAAAATTATAAGGGATGAAGGACAAGAAAAACCCACAAGAGGGCTCAGATAGGGGCCATCATCCCCACAACTGAGGTGTTGCTAAGATGCAGTCGGAGGAGGAACAGCTCTGGAGGGGTTGCTGTTAGAGAGGAGCTTCTCCCTGCTGCTGAGTCTGGAAGGCTCACTGGCTGTTCTTTCTGAAGAAATATCGAAATGGGAAGACAGTGCTGCAGGAACAAGAGCAGAGTAGGCTGAGACTAGAGATCTCCTTCCCTTCTCCCCAGTTCCCATTAATGACTCATTAGCCAGGGCATTTTGCTCTGGGGAACCACTGAATGGAAATTCAGGTCCAGAACAGCATTTGAGAAGGTAGCTAAATTAATTACTCGAAGAAGGGAGAAATAAAGGAAAAAGAATTGCAAAGGGATGGCTGAACCCTAGACAGGGAGGGATTTGCTAACTGTTCTCCACAAAAAAGACTCTGAAGACAACCTAGGTTCAGAGGAAAGGATAGAAATGTTTTGGAAACTGTATTATCTGAATGGCCCCATAAAACATGAATAGTCTCTATTCAAGCAAGGTCTGTGAAGCCAGGCCTTATTCTTAGTACATTAGAATGGGGGTGAGGTGCACAAAAATGAATGAGATGGTATTAAATTCCCAGTTAGGGCCCACGTCCTCAATCTCATTTCCACAATCTATCCTGGAGATCACTGAGACACTTCTGCAAGTCATCTGTTTTTACTCTCATTTCCCCGGAAAGACTCAATGAGGCAGCTCTGGAACTAGACCACTGCTTGGATGCTGGATCTCAGTCTGATGGCAGGAAAGAAGTCCTCCTTACCTTAGAAACCCAAAGAAGCCACTGGTTCCTAGCTCTTTAGGTGGAGGTGGGTTGTTTTGCTGTAATGGTGGGACAACTGGCCCTGGCAGACTCTGTTCCTTTTTAGAACCTGTAAAGAAAACACTCAGGCAGGAAAAACATATTGGTCCATGGGCTACTTTCACGCGATTAGGAAACAGAACAGCCTCGTGCCAGGATTTCTTTAAAACCAGGTGAATTATTTGCTCTGACCTTTCCAATTTCATCTCAGCTCAATAAGATGCTAGTCTGACCTTGAAGTATTTTCAAAGCCAGGCTCCACAGATATTTACCCAGCTCAACTCCCCAGCTATCCACCACGGCTGGTATGTTTTCACAGAGAATGACAACTTGCCAAGTAACTCACTCGCATTATATCCTGCTTCTAGGATAACTACAGTCCACACTGAATCATCATGCTGGGTGAAGGATCAGCAAGTCGGAAGGGCAATACCTCCATATGCATTCCCAGGTCTTGCAGAGCCCCTGTCTGTGCCCTCAGTGTTAATACTAATATCTGAGGGGGAAGGGAGAGAGAGCTCCCCAAGATGGTTCTCCAGTTGCACAGAAAAAGGAGATACATCTCTTCCAACTTTTCCATAACACTTCCCACCTTATTCTGAAACATTTGGAGGGGCTGGGGTTGTGGCTCAGTGGCAGAGCATTTGCCTAGCATGTGAGAGGCCCTGGGTTCGATCCTTAGCACCACAATAAACAAATATAATAAAGGCATGTTGTCCATCTACAACTACAAAAAAAAATTTTAAAAAGAAACCACTTTGGAACTGCAACTTCACTATCAGAAGCAGAAGAAGGGGGCTGGGGATGGGGCTCAGTGGTAAATCACTTGCCTAGCATGTGTGAGGCACTGGGTTCAATCCTCAGCACCACATAAAACAAACAAACAAACAAATAAAATTAAGGTATTGTGTCCATCCATAACTTAAAAAAAAAAAGAAAGAAGGAAAGAAAGAAGCAGAGGAAGAGCACGCATTATTGCCTCCCTCACACCTTTGGGAGCTGGGAGGAGGATCCTGTTACTCCAAGTCAGTCCCACTGGAGGACAATCACTGGTGCCTCTAAGGGTGAGAGGAACACCACACGGAATGTGCACAAACTCAGAGCACTAGAAGGGGTAGGACATTATTAAAGGAAGGTAAATATGAACTTCCCAGAACCTACCCTGTTCCTGGGCATCAGCAGTATCAGAATCTAGGTTCGCCTGCCATTCCTGCTGGGGTTTTCTTTCCTTGTTCTGGTAAAAAGAAGACCAAGAAAAGTCCTAAGTTTTACTCCTATATGGCTGGTGATCTGACTTGCTATTTTCTGAAGAACTGATTTCACATCAGCACCGGGGCCTGGCTTCTGGCTGCCCAGGCAGGTCTGAGACTCCCTGCTATAGGACTGTCCTTTTTCATTTCAGCTCCCTAACCATTGTCTGTCTAAAACCACAAAATTTAAGAGCTGATAACAAGCCAAGCTGGGCTTACCTTACTGTTCCCTACTGTGGAGAGTTCCCACTATTACTGACACAATATCGAGGCTTCAGAAACCAGGACAACCTTACCATTACCTTGGAGAACTGTATAACTGTCAGATAAAACTGACCCATAAACCATTTGCCACAAGACAGTATGCTGAAGCTACCCCATGAGTCTCTAGACTGGCCTGGTTGCTGGGGAGGACATGAGCAGAGTGGGTGGCGGTTGTCAAGGCTTCATAGGGAGAGTGACGTCTGGATGGGGCCTGCATGGATGAGCGGGATTCTCATCTTGGGGGTGAGGATCTGGACAGTGAGAGCACAGCACTCTGGACAGGGACATGATGTAAAGGGCACAGTACCAATAAAGAGTAAACGCAATCAGCATGACTAGTGCCAGGCCCGGCAGAAACAGGTGATGGCCTTAGCAGCCAGCACAATACAGTGCAATCTTTCTCCATGTGCCACAGCCTGATAGGAATTCCTCTGCACTCTGAAGAAGACATTCTACAACCGGTTTCCAGGACCACAGCATTTCTAAGTAAACACCCTGAGAGTCAGAAACATGGTGCATATATTTTCTTTGGGAATGTGCCTGAGAGAGTCCAGCAGAGCCCATGTTCTTGAGCTGTGACACTGTGAATTCTAGAGCAGAATGGGCTCAGGGAGGCAGGCTCAGGGAAGACCTCAGGACATGCAGGACTGGCCCCCCACCCCAACCATAAACTTCAGGTTAGAACAATAGATCTTTATGAGGTGAGATTCTTCACAAACCCCTCAAATATAGTCCATAGTGGCAGCCCCCTAAGTCATATTCCCCGAAAAGTGACAGGGAACTCTAGAAAGAAAGGACATAGACCATTCTTACTTTTTCTAGACAGAGTGGTGACAGGATTTAGAGGGCCTGGCTCTGGTTTCTGGCTTGAGGAAATAATTCTTACAAGTTTGATGAAACGATGCTCTGGAGCTTAAATTTTGCTATATGGAGTAGCCCCAGTAGAGTGGCATCTATTAGGGCTGATACAGGGTCCAGAGGGCAAAGGCCTGGGGACAGAGGTAGAGTCTGCTCCAAGCCAGGGAGACAAGACTTGTGAGGACAAGACAGAGGCCTTTGTGCGCTCCTTCGTGATCTTGAGGGAGGTTTTCCCAGGCAAAGTTGTAAGAGAGAAAAAACAGCCTGAAGGAGACTGAGGGTTTCATCAGGGACCTCCAGCAGAACAGCATGCTGAACCTCTATATGTCCAGGGTTGGATCTGTTGAGAAGTGGCTTCAGTGGAGGGGGAAACAAGCTATGAGCACCAGTCCGTTTCACTTCTAGGCCATTTCTATGTTTATCCACACCCCCACTTCCACCTTTTTTTTATCCTTCCAATGTCTGGGTCTCTAGGTGTAGGGTCTGAAGGAGCAAAGGGAAGGGATCTACCTTTCCTGCTTATTCTTCCCAAAATCCAAAGCACCGTTCATGAGATAATTGTTGTATTCAGCTAAGCTCTCCCTGTGCAGGTTCCCAATGTGTTTAGGCATGCACAGGCTGCACTGGCTGAGATCCTGTACCCTAACTTCCCCCAGAGGCGAGAGAAAATATCAAGCATTGGACATAGGCACAAATTCAATTTTTCCAGCTCAACTGACTTACACTGAGAGTCACTGTGATCATTATAATTTAGGAGAAATCCTCTCCCTGGGAACAGGGTCTGTGATGGAGGCTGTCTTTGGGCTTTGAGTCAAAATCAATAAACATGCTTCTTTTACTCAGTTTTTTTCTAAACCCAGAATCAGGTTGAAAAGGTAATTATGTTGAGTAAGAAGCTGTGGGTACAGTTCTTGAGGGAGATGATGTGTCAAACTAAGAATAGGAAGGTACGAAGGGTAGGGAGTGAGGGAAACGTTCCTTTAATAATAATTATCTTGGTTGTATAAAGTGTCTTTGTTCCCCAGAGCTTCATGTACTCTTCTTGTACTTTCTCATTTCTTTCTTTTCTTTTTTTCTTTCCTTTTTCCTTTTACCTCTAGAAAGGATGGGAAGTAAAGAAGGGGGCGACTTTCTTCCCAAAGTCACTCAGTGGGCCACTTGGCTGTGGCACAACTGGGGCTTGTCCTGGACCCCCAGAGGCAGAGGGCTAGAACCCTCCCCGATACACATTATAAACTCCTGGAGAGAAGAAGCCAGGTTTTACATGTGTTTGTATGTGCTCTAGCACATAACATAATATAATATCTTGCAAACAGGAGACAGAATAATGGTTTAGAAATGTAAATTGCAGGATGAGGGTTTATATCTCAGTGTGAGACCCAGGTTCAATTCCCAGTACTGCAGAAAGGAAGAAAATTTCTTTTAAAAATGTTTTAGGGAGGGCTGGGGCTGTAGCTCAGTGGTTGAGTACTTGCCTTGCATGTGTGAGCCACTGTATTCGATCCTCAGCACCACATAAAAATAAATAAACAAAATAAAGATATTGTGTCCATCTACAACTAAAATATTAAAAAAATTTTTTAGGGAGTTGCACATCTATAATCCCAGCTACTCAAGAGGCTGAGGCAGGAGAATCACAAGTTTCAGGCCAGCCTGGGTAATGTAGCAAGAAACAGTCTCATAATAAAAAGTAAAAAGGACTGGGGCTGTAGCTTAGTGATAGAGCACCCCTGGGCGCAATCTCCAGTACTTAAAAAAAAAGAAAACGGTTTCAGGAAATTCTTGTGATCTTGAAGGTGACCTCAAAGCCTTCCATGATCCTGCTGGCCTGTCCAGTAACATTTCTGGTCCTGTGTTCTAAGCTCGAGGTGGGCTGGCTGCAGTCACCAAACACCTGCACTCTTCTCTCTCAGCCAGAGCTCTTTCAGTTCCTCTGAGCTCCTCTGGAAACCCTTCCTTCATGGTAACTTTGTGTTCTCTTTGTACCCTGTGCTTCCTTTTCCCCTGCACATGGCCTATCTATAAGTAACTATCCGCCTGGCCTGACACTGCTGGTGTTTTTAGGGGAGCACACGATATTCCTGGCACTTGGCACACAGCAGACACAATGAAAATTCGTTGAATTCATGCACATGTGCTCAATAGCTGATCATGTTATAGGTCCTAGGAAGGTGAAGGAAATGAGTTGGTAGTGTTTGGAAACTTAGGGTCAGAGCTACTTTGGACACATGAAGTGAAAAGAAAAGAGGAAAGATCTATAAGGCAGGTATAACAGCTAATAGCTATTTAAAGAGGGAAAGAAATGTAAAAAGGCACTGCTTTAGGGCTGGGGTTGTGGCTCAGTGGTAAAGTACTTGCCTCACATGTGTGAGGCACTGGGTTTGATTCTCAGCACTGCATATAAAAAATGAATAAAATAAAGTCCATCAACAACTAAAAATAATATTTTAAAAAATGGGCACTACTTTAGAGACTATTATGAGAAAAAAGCCTTGAAATGGAGGAGAAGCAGATATATGAATATTCAAATGGGGAACAGACTCCATAAGTAGAATCAAACCAAATGGTCAGGGGCCAGCACATCACTGCTTCAGAGATTTTCTCTTACCAATTTCCAATGCTGATAAATGTCTAGCTCATCTGTTAAAATTAGACATGCCCAGACTCAGACTCCAGTGTAGATGAAAGCAAAAAGTTTTCTAAAGAGAAAGTTCTACCCTGGATTCCACCTCTATTTAATACAGACCTATTTTCTTACTTCAACAGGAAAGTACAAGCAGCTGCTTTCTAAGCTGAGAAGAGAGATGTTTTAACAAAAGGATTCATCCACATGTATATTATGCAGCCACTTTGGGGATGGGTTGTGGCAAGGGGGAAATCGCTGAAAGTTGTTCTGCAGACAGTGAAACCTGAGAATGCGCTCAGTCAGTTCCATCTGCAGTAACAGGAACCTTGCCCTGCAGAAGAGCGGGAGCAGCCAGGAACCTCAAAGCCTCCATTTTGGTGCTCACCTTCCTGGTTTCCATATGGAGCTTCTTTTTGCTGCTTTCTTGACTAGAAGTCCCTATCTTGGCCCTGAGTGGGGGAAAAAGCCCAGAAAATGTTACTGGCAGTGACAACATTACCACATTCTAGCAAATGTGGCCCAAATGAATATTTCAGCAGGTTGGCTATTTTTATACCACTCCTGGCTGGCAGGAAAAATTGTGTGGCCAAATTTTCTTTGGGTGCTGTTTTAATTCACAGTAGAATCCCATTTGAGACACTTAAGGATATGAGGTTTGAAAAAGGGAAAATGTGACTGACAGTAGGTTTTTAGATTCTGAGATACTTGATTGAGCATCAAAACCCAGAGAAAGGGAAAATCTGAGGCCTCATCTCTGTGGAAAATTCATTCAAATGGAACACAGCAAAGCTTCATTCCCTCGAGTACCCTCACATCGCCCTAGGTTGGAAAGGAACTCTTAGCTCTGCTCTTCCAACGTGTACACCTGGAAGGCACAGGGCAGCTCCTTTGTGGTGTATTCTAGGAACCCACATGGTCCCAGGAAAAGAGCAACTGCTTTCTTTGAACCTGGGGGGGGGGGAAGCACTGTGGGCTGGGCAGCAAACCACACCTTGGACTATTCCAGCAGGCCTCTCTGGGATGCTAATAAGGAAGACCAAACTATCTTACAGACTCCTTTTATCCCTGAGAATTAAATGATCATAAGTAGCCTTCACAATAGCAACTTCAACATTCCACCTCATAACTGATGTACTCAACATTCCACCAACAAGTGATATGTAATAATTGATACTTCACCTAATAATTGATACTCACCCTAATAATTGATATAAACCCTTTTGCAAGCATTTATATTTCTCTCTGGACTACCTTTAAGGTTCTAAGAGCTTGCTGCTCACTAAGTAAAACAGAATAATTATATTTTATGTTATTCTCTCTTTTTGTTTTTGGATAATGTTCTGACTTCATAATTTCATGCCCTTCGACTGGGCCTTCTATAATGCTGCCATAGTAAGCATTCACTTGTAACAGGGGTTTACTTGAAACTTACATGTTTTTTTTTTTTTCTTTTTCCCCAATTTTCTTCTCCCTGATCTTCTCCTTCCTGATCTCTCCTCCCTAATCTCATTTTTTCTGAGTCACCTCTTTAAAAGTCCCCTGTTCCTGAGGATGGGCAGAATCACAGCCTTTGGAAGAGGAAATCCCCTGTGTTTCTCTTTTGTTAACAAAGCAATAAACCTTCTTTTTCCTTTTTCTCAAGACCTTGTTTTCATTATTGGATTGGTGTCAAGGACGAGGACCAAGCTTTTGGTTATATACTGACTGCATTGTAGTCAGTTCTACAGATCCAATTGTATTTCCTCTCAGCCTTCATCTTGGACAGAACAATTCTACTTTACTGAGAAAGGGAATGCGTTCAAATTACATCATAAATATCAACTCGCTTCCTTTCCTTAGCCCACTCACTGGAATAGGCAGGTACTATTGAAACCTCCCAAAAGAAAGTGATTTGCCCAAGAACAGAACCCACTACAGCCCAGGTGGCAAAGCCTGCCTAGGAGGAGTCAGCCTCCCAGACCCTGCCACTGACCTGTGCAGCCCTGTCCTGCTGGGGGAGCTTGGCTCTTCCACAAGTCCTCGTTTCCTCATGGAGGCTCCTGCTGCTCTCTTCTCAGTTAGAAGCTTCAGGGAAGAACCAGATTTCTGTGAGCCTCCTTTTCCAGAGTGTCTCACATTCAAGAGGGTATCATGGAAGGGCACTCCCCATCTTTTTTTTTTTTTTTTTTTTTTATTTTTTATTTGGACACAATGCACCTTTATTTTATTTATTTTTATGTGGGTGCTGAGGATCAAACCCAGCACCCTGCATGTGCTAGACAAACGCTCTACTGCTGAGCCACAACTCCAGGCCCAGGAGGTCCCCATCTTTAACTTGCCAAAGGCAACTTTATTTTTTTGACAATGCTGGGGATGGAACCCAGGGCTGCATGTTAGGCAAGTGCTCTACCACTGAGCTATAGTTTCAGCCTTCAAAGGCAACTTTTATCAACAGCTTTGTAGCAAAGATAGATAGATGTTCTGTTAGAGACATGGTCTCTGAAATCTAGCCAAGGGGACATATAGGGTCTCCTGCCTACAATTCTGATGGGACCCAGGCAGTGACCAATCAGCAAAGTCTGAGGAAGTCAAAAGCAGCACTTTGGGGAAAATGGGAGGTGATTAGAGTGATTTTAATTTTATACAAAAAGGGCAAACTTACCAATCCAAGAGGAGTGTCATTTATTGGTTTCCCTACAATAGGAAATTTAAATGTCATAATGGATCAAAACTTGTTTTGCCTAAATTTCTGGCTACTATTTATTTCTCAGAATTGGCCCCAGACAAAACCTCCCCATGTACCCTTCTCCCTTCCACCTGGTACCACTTTCCCTAGAAACAGTATCTTCAAATTCTCATCCTCCACTACTCCAGAAGGATTGTCATCTACAAGTTGAAATGGGTTTGATTCACATTATATTTTAAAGATATATCACTTAAAAGGGGATAATCCTCATTATAAAAGAAAAACTGTGACTTTAGGCATCAATGACAAATGAATTAGAGAGATACTTGAAGCAAGGCCTTTGCACCCTTTTTAAAACACACTAGCACGTGTTTTCTTGTCCCTTAATAAATAAAATTAGCCATGGCCCTCAGAGATTAAAAACTGGGAGATACCTTTAAGACATCACTAAGGTGAGTCACTGGATACTCAAAAGTTAAGAAAGTGTTTATAGAAGACTTACCTTCTATTGAGTCTGACTTTGTATATTCCACCTATCAGTATTTATATCGTCAATCTTTTTAACAACTCGTGAAGTGGTACTAGTATTTTTCTTCACCATTTCACAAAGGAGGCACAGAAAGACTAATTGATCAAAGGTCATACAGCTATTAAGTATCAAAAGCCATGGATCTGAACCAGGCTTTGGAGAACGTGATCCTGGCTTCTTCAAGGCAGTTGGGGCCCAGTCTGGCAGACCCTTTCACCATATTCAGCTTGTACTGCTAATGGCTTTCTTCTCTGCCACCCTCAGTCCTCTCATGCTACTTACCAGGTGACAGGTTTTCTTGAAACCATTTCATCTCCACATATAGAGTGAAAACAAAAGGGTAGGGGATCAAGATGATTTCTCCATGTTTGAATTTCAGGTGGGAAACTCTCTCCCACTTGCTTTTATCTGGGAAATGGTGCTAAGGAGTGAGGACAGATGACAGCTGCATTCCCTGAGGACTACTTTAGGGACTAGATTCCCCACCCCTTTCCATGACCCACCCTCCAAACTGCATATGATTCTATTGTTTCCACTGGAATCTACAATGGGAGCTATAGCTCATGATAGCCAGAAAAGAAAGGATACAGGGAAACACAATGAAGTGTTCTGTAACAAAGGGCTGCAGATTGTCCAAGTTTCCCAAGACTGCACGGATGGAATCCTGAAAAAGATATGTGAAATGACTTCAATACTGTCAAATCTCATCCAATCTTTCCATTTATATTTTTCACTGCTTCTCACATACCCTGTCTTCTAACAAAACTGAACTATTTTCTATTCCCTAAATGTGCCTTCTGTCTCTCCACTTCTGTCCTTTTCCTGTTCCCTCTGCCTGAAATGGGCTCTCTACCCATCAGTACACCTGTCCATATCCTACCTTTCTTGTAAGGTATAGTTCAAAAGTTATCTCCTCCAGAAAGCTTTCTCAAGTTGTAATTAACTGTTGTCCCAAACTTCACAGTAATTAGCCTGGGGCCTCTATTACATTTCACATACATCATACACACATTTTATTTTCCTTAAGGGAGATCTAATTGAAGTTGAATACACAACTGATTTATCTTAGCATCCCTTCTCCGGTGTCTACCATAGGAGGTGATGCAGAACAAGTTCTTAACAAATGGATATGCAAATGAATAATACCAATATTTATCAATATATAGTTATTTTGCTTCTGCTTAAATCAAACCTTTTCTTCTACTCTCTTTAAATCTTAATTGATTAGTTTCTAGTTAATGGTGATTATTAGTTTATGCTAATTAAACACTTGGATATTATAAAAAGACTGCTGGATTTCTACAGGAAAAAAGTGAATTTTAGTTCCAGCTCTGTCATTTCACCTCTCCAAACCTCATTTTCCTCCTGTTTGGGCTCTCAGAAGTAAGAAACTGTGTCATTGGCTGGGCTCAGTAATGCACACATATAATCCCAGTGACTTGGGAGGCTGAGGCAGAAGGCTCACAAGTTCAAAGCCAGCCTCAGCAACTTAGCAAGGCTCTAAGCAACTTAGTGAGACCCTGCCTCAAAAAATATATATATATAAAAGACTCGGGATGTGGCTCAGTGGTTAAGTGCCCCTGGATTCAATCTCTGGTACCCCCTCATCCCCCAAAAGAAAGAAACTGTTGTTGTTTATCTTTGTATTCTCTGTAGGAGCATGGTGTCTTGCTTATAACAGCTAATTTTATTCAATAATTACTATGGCAAGTGATTGTTTATATATATGTATCAACTTAACACTCATAAACTCTCTATGAGATAGGCAGCTCTATTATTCCCATTTTGCAGATAAAGAAACAGAGATAAAGAGAGGTGAAAAACACTTATTCAAGATTTACCAGTTGGTCTGCGAATATTCTCGCTGTTCTGATTTTTGTAATAATCAGGGCAGGCTAAACATTCGCTATATTAAGGCCATGCATGGTGTCCCCAGACCTAGTTCTTTCCCGGGGCCTGGTTTTATAAGTGCTGGTGATAAACCCAATCTGATTTACAATATGATCATTTTGTATGACCATACTATGACTATGATTCTACATTATCTTGATCCACCTTTTGAAAAATGATAGTACAGCTAGTGGGGTAACTTGCAAATAATCAATACTAAGTTGCAGACTTGTCTAAAAGAACATGTAAACAAAATACAGAAATTTTCTTACTACCAGTTGCCATTAAATGTATTGTAAAATTACTGTTTTTATTTTCTAGGTGATTCTGATATCATTAGAAGCATACCAGAACAGACTGGTGAAAAGTAAAATGTGTAAAATTTTTCTTTAATAAAACTTGGCAGAGTGTGTTTTAAAAACAAACAAACAAAAAAAAGATTTCGCCAGTTGGAAATGATGGAGCCAGGATCTAAGCCCAAGCAGCAGGGCTTCAGAGCTCACACTCTTAACCATTAGACTAGATCACCTCTCAATAAATATTCGTTGACAATAAATAAATGAATGTAAGACAATGATAACACTGCCCCCAAACTAATGAAAGTAAGACAAAGAGAAGATGTAAAAAGCACCTTGAAAAAAAGTGTTTTGTTTTACGTTTTTTAGTTGTTCTTTTATTTGACAATAGATGACAATAGATCTTTTATTTATTTATATGTGGTGCTAAAGGATCAAACCCAGGGCCTCACCATGCCAGGCAAGTGCTGTACCACTAAGCCACAACTTCAGCCCCCTGAAATTCTTTTTTTTTTTTTTTTTTAAAGAGAGAGCGAGAGAGCAAGAGAGAGAGAGAGAGAGAGAGAGAGAGAGAATTTGTAATATTTATTTTTTAGTTTTCGGCAGACACAACATCTTTATTTGTATGTGGTGCTGAGGATCGAACCCAGGCCGCACGTATGCCAGGCGAGCGCACTACCACTTGAGCTACATCTCCAGCCCCCCCTGAAATTCTTAATACAATATAGAAATATATGTAAATACTCTCTGGCTACTACTTATAGGGCTACTGGTAGGCACTGCATACATCTATTCCTAATCCTTACCACAATCGTGAAAATAGGCATCACTTATTAACCTTATTTGATAGGTAAGGGAACAGACTTAGAAAGAGTAAGTAACTTGCCTCAAGTCACATACCTATGTTTGAATAGAACAACTAGATTTCAAATTCAGGTTCTCAAGTCTGTGCTCCCTCCACCCACTATGCTGTCTTGAGCTTTTCTCTGTCCAAATTAATTGAAGCAAAGTAACATAAAGTTTGCTCTGCTCAGAATTTTAAAAAGCAGAAAAATTTCACGGTTCTATATGGAAATAACTGTTATTTATAATGATGTCCTTGAGGCCTTGTAAAATCCTAATGTATCTTTTAACATGTAGCTTGAGAGCCACAGGAACTTTTAAGGCTATGACTTAAAGATATGCTTTCTTGGAGTTCTGTGGTAAAGTGCATTTAATAAATTATAATTCTTTGCAATGTGGAAGTACATCTTAGTAAGTCACTTGTCCTAAATCCCTGAGTTGTGAAGTTAGAAGAGGATAAATGAGTTCTGACCTCTTGTTTTACAGATGAGGCAATTGGAATCCAGATTGGCAAATGATCTGCCAAGGGTCACACACTAATAAAGTGTGACTAAACCAGGACTAGACTCTAAAGCCCCCAGAATTCCAACTCATCCAATGCTTTCACCAATTTACAAAACTGCCCACCTGCTCAGTTGTCTTTTGGCTGGAAAGCCTAAAACTAGAGGAGCTGGGTAGAAAAGGAATGAAAATGAAATGGGAATAAAGCAACTGCAAATGTTTCTAATTAAAATAAAGACAGCAACCTTATCTATGTATTTACAGTTGAATTTCCTGGACGTCAAGTACCAGGCAGTGGTTGGGATGAGGTTTCCCAGAGTCCTGGAAGGTGGCAGGGCTCCTGAAGTCTTCTATGTGCCAGCCCCCACAAAAGGGTGTGTGTGTGTCTGGGAACTCTGGTGGAAACAAAGTAACTCTCAGCCTCAAAGGTGCTGACAATTCAACTAGAATTGAGAAAGGATATGGGCTTTAAATTTTCCTAGAAAAACAGTAAAGTTTCTTTGCAGAGGAAACGTAGGAGGAGAAGCCAAGTTACCAAGTGGAGTTTGTGACTCAGTTTGTAGGAAATAATTAGAAGTCTGGATGTGGATGTATCCTTGGCGGAAAGAATAACTTTCCCAGAAGTTGTCTGCTTCTTTCCTCACCTCCAGCTCCTGGATGATGACGTCCTTATTTTCTATCTCTTCTCCTCTAGAAGGTAAACAGATAAATGATGACTAACAAGGAAAGCTCTGGCAAGAACAGATTTTGGTCTACTCTTTAAATAGCTGAAGAGACATGAGTATATAACAGTTGTGTGTGCTGAGGCTGTTGCTCAGGGGGAAGAAATGATCACCTAGGTGGTGTGGTCTGAGCATGGTAAAAAGTACCAAAATGTCTTCTCGGTTGACCTGCCAAGATCTGAAATCCCTGCTGTGACAGCTAATAATTCATTAGTCCAGTTGCCCTCCAAGTGTGGTTTGGGGGGACCTTAGGGGTCCTCAAAAACTTTTTGAGGCGTGTCTAAGAGCAAATCTACTTTTATACTACTACTAAAATGTTATTTGCCTTTACAATTTTTCATTCGTACATTAATGCAAAAGCAACAATGACAAAACTGCTGGTGCCTTGGCACAAATCTAGCTAACTGCACTAAGCTGTACCAGCAATCACAGTAATTATTACTGCCTCATGGGAGAAAAAAATCCAGTTTCATATAATACCCTTGAGAAAGCAATAAAAAATAATTATAGAAAACCTCAACCCTTGACTACATCTCTTTTTTTATCTTCAAACTTTTTTTTTTTTTTAAAGAGAGAGTGAGAGAGATAGAGGTAGAGAGAGAGAGAATTTTTTAATATTTATTTTTTAGTATTTGGCGGACACAACATCTTTGTTTGTATGTGGTGCTGAGGAT
The DNA here is from genome assembly GCF_047511675.1 of Marmota flaviventris. Classification (NCBI taxonomy): domain Eukaryota; kingdom Metazoa; phylum Chordata; class Mammalia; order Rodentia; family Sciuridae; genus Marmota; species Marmota flaviventris. The sequence continues at coordinate 7,655,103 of NC_092506.1, read as the reverse complement.
CGAACCCGGGCCGCACGCATGCCAGGCGAGCGCGCTACCGCTTGAGCCACATCCCAGCCCCTATCTTCAAACTTATATAAATTTATTTTAGCTGATATATAAAAACAAAAATTGTACTTATTTATGGGGTTCCATGTGACATTTTGATACATGTATGGGTTGTACAGTGTTTAAATCAGAGTAAACATATCCATCTCTTCATTTATCATTTATTTATAGAGAAAACATTCAAAATAACTTCTTTTAGCTTTTTGACATACACAGTACATGACAGTATCTTTTAAAACATGTTATGTGATAACACAGGAAGTATGCAGAAAGTTTTTCTTTTGCTTACCAGAATATACCAGGTTCAATATATAATGGCTGACTTGAGGAAAAGCACTCATGTGATTCTTTAAGTTGTCAAACTGAATGAGCTGCTTTTTCCATGAAATTATATTTTACTTGAATGATCAGCTAACAAACAAACTATGGTTGTTATTCAGACTTGGGAGTTTGATAGACATTTTCTCAAAAATGAATAAAGTGAGTATGTCAACTCAAGGGAAACAACTGACAGTATTTGTTGTCAATGGTATATCTGGGGCTCTCAAGAGAAATTTTGAATTTTGGAAAACTTCTATTCACCATTGTAAGTTTGACAGTGTCAATCTGATAAGATTGGTAGTGACATTAATTTTTTTTATATTACATAATGAAACGTGTCAACTTTTAGAAGATCTGAGGAGGTCGGTGAATCAAAACTTTCTAGGGGCCGGGGTTGTGGTTCAGCGGTAGAGCACTTGCCTTGCTTGCGCAAGGCACTGGGTTTGATCCCCAGCACAACAGAAAAATAAACAAATAAAATAAAGCTATTATGTCCATGTAAAACTAAAAAAATATTTTAAAAAATACCAAATGACCAATGGAATTCATCATATTACAATATCATGCTAAATACAACATTCATTAAAAAAACAAAAACAAGATAGGCCAATGGATTTTAACATAAGAGTTCAAAAAGTTCACTGTTATAATTTCAGATTTCACATTGCAACTAACATTAGGGGGAAAAATACCCTACCATTTGAAAAAACCACAAACTACCACTTGTCCATGTTTTTGTTTTTGTTTTGTGATGCTGGGGATGGAACCCAGAGCCCTGTGCATGCTATATACCCCAACTCAATCAAGTTTAGATGTAGGATCAAAGAAGAATATCTATGATGATTTGAAAGGGCTATTATTATGTTTCTACCTACCTTTCCCAACTACAAATTTATGAGTTGGTCTTTTTTTTTTTAAATATCAACAAAAACAAAAACAATGCAACAGACTGAATGTGGAAGTAGATATGGTAATGCAGCTAACAGTCTCAGACACTAATATATTTGCAGAAATGTAAAATGATGCCAATCTTCTCACCATTTTTTTTTCACTTTAGAAAATATTTTAAAATAAAAACACATGAAAACTTCATGGATATATCATTTTAAAATTAATACATTTAACAAATTTACCATTTGTTCATTTTGAAGCATATAACTCACTGGTATCACTTCTACAATGTGGTATTGTAACAGTGGTCCATTTTATGCTTTGAATATAGTCCCTGCTGCCCTGCCCCTGCAATTTATTTTAAAAATAGACATTTCTTTCTCTTCCTCTCTCCCCTCTCCTCCCTAATCTCTCCTCCTCCCTAATCTCAAGGGAGATAAGATTACCTTTTTCCCCATCCCAAGTAGAGTTATCTGTCCCAGAGTACACACCCACCACAGGAATGAAGTAATCCAGATTTGGGGGATGGCACCAGAAGATATCAGAAATGACTATCTCCCAAATTAACAAGTGAATTACAACTCCCACAGAGAACGTGTGGAATATAACCTTTGAGTCACCTCTTTAAAAGCCCCCTGTACCTGCTGATGGGCAGAATCACAACCTTTGGGACAGGAGTCCCTGCGTTTCTCCTTTACTAGCAAAGCAATAAATCTTCTTCTTCCTTTTTCTCAAAACTGTATCCTTGGGACTGGGATTGTGGCTCAGTGGTAGAGCGCTTGCTTAGCATGCGTGAGGCACTGGGTTCGATCTTCAGCACCACATAAAAATAAAATAAAGGTATTGTGTCCACCTACATCTGGAGAATAAATGTTTTAAAAAAATGTATCCTTGTTATTGGATTGGCACTGGGGACAAAGATTGAGCTTTCGGAAACAGTATGACCATCACTACTATTTCCAAAATTTTCTATCATCCCAAGCAGAAACACTGCTTAAGCATTAAGTCTCCATTCTTCCCTCCTCTCAGCCCCCATGTCCTCTAATCTACTTTCTGTCTCTGAATTTCCATTTCATACAAATGGAATCATACAATATTTGTCCTTTTGTGATTGACTTTTTTTTCACTTAACATATGCTTCAAAAAATTATCCTCCTTATACGTATATCACAACTTCATTCTTTTTTGCAATTTCTTTTTATGGACTACAGATAATCCATTGTGCATATATACCATTTTTTTATTCATTTATTCACTGATGGACACTTGGGTTGTTTCCACCTTCTGGCTACTGTGACCAATGCTGCTATGAGCATCATTGTACAAGTTATCCGAGTCTCTGTTTTCAATTCTAGGAATATAATTGCTGGTCATATGGTAATTATGTTTTAAATTTTTGATAAACTGCCAATCTGTTTTCTATAGCAGCTGCACCATTTTACATTCCCACCAGCAATTTACAAGGGTTCCAAATTTCTTCACATCTTTGCCAACAGTGTTACCTTCTGCTTTTTTTTTTTTTTTTTTTTCCAGCCATGCTGGCAGGTATATTGTGGTTTTGATATGTATTTCCCTACTGATTAATGATATTGGGTATCTTTTCATAAGCTGCTGGCCATTTGTATATCTTCTTTGGAGAAATGCCTATTCAAGCCCATTGTCTGTTTTCTAGTTGGATTGTTTATTTTTCTGTTGTTTAGTTGTAAGTGTTCTCTATATATTTTGAATATTAAACCCTAATCAGATATACGATTTGCAAATATTTTTTTCCATGCTGTGGGTTGCCTTTTACTCAGTTAGGTACTTTTTATTAGATCCAAACCATAACAGAGAATCCTATAATATGCTAATCCAACAACTGGACGGCAGTCTCCTGAACAGAATGAAGACAAAGAGGGGATGAGCCTGGAAGAATATACTAATTTGGGCTTACACAGGCTAACCTCCTATCTTGAAAATTACCTGATGCTGTTGCCATATCTGATTTTGAATTTGTACACGTTGGGTCCTGCGTGAAGAAACCTCGTCTCTGGAAATGGGTAGGTAAAAGGTTTTAAACTCATTGCTTCCAAATGGTAGCCTAAATGAAGTAGAAATATTAGAGAATTATTAAAAGGGAAAATATTGTTCCTTGCATATGGGAAAGGGAGCTTATTCAATCTGTAGTATCTCTTCTCAAGTAAAATGCCCAACACTTAGTACCATTGCCCTTGTACCAGGCTCAGGTCTGCTATTAGTTATTGGGACCATTCTCCTACCCACATGGGGAAAATTCATGGTGTGTTGGGATATCTCTGCTTGAAGGCAAAAGACCAGAATGCAAGTTTTGTTGTTTATCTTATGACCTTGTGCAAACTACTTCTCTTCCATAGACTAATGATGCTAACATCTGCCTTGATTATTCACAAAGTTATGGTTACAATGAAACATTTCTCCCAAATATTTCTCGAATCTATTATCCTTCCCTATTCCCACTTCTCCTGGAACCTAGGTGAGTATGAAGAGGCTCAAGTTAAATAATGAGACAATTCAGAGGATACATCAATAATAGGCATAATGAGGAGGACCTCTGCCATTAATTTGAGATGAAATTAAGGAATCAGCACAGCTCCCTGACACAGCCAATGCAATAGATAAGGATGTACACACTAAGGTTTCCCTGTCTTGTAAGAAATCCCTGCCTCTCAATTATTCTTCCTCTCTATCATTTGTGAGGCTTCCCTAAGCCCCAAGAGTGCCTACTATACCCCTAGCACTACTACTTTTATTTTTCTAATTCCAGAATCTCTGACCACCTAAGTTAAATTCCACAGGGAACTCAGTAAAGGGGTAAGATGATATGGGGAGGATGGCACGCTGCTTCTCCAAGAAGGCATCTGCATGTGCTCAAAGGTACACTATGATTTTTGTCACTAGGGCTTTGTTGTGACACTTTATAGAGATAATAAACCTTGCATTCCTTTTGTCTCTTCATATGGAAATTTAAATAATGAGTAGAGAAAGAGGTCTGGAATTCTAAAGGATCAAAGCTACCTGTATACAACACAAGGTATTGATTTCAGAGAGAGCTGAGATAGAGTAAACAGAATAGGTACAATGTAAGATGAATCTGAGTTTGAATCTCAGATCCAGTGACCCCTTTAATTTCTCTGAGCCTTGGTTTTCTTACACAACAACAAACAACAATGACTTTTTTTCTTTTTTTTTTAAAGTCAGGGGTTCACTATATTGTCCAGGCTGCCCTGAACTCCCTGGGCTCAAGCAATCCTCACACCTCAGCCTCCCAAGGAGCTGAGATTATAGGAATGTACCACTGTACCCAGCTAACAACTTTTGCCATGCCCTATTCTAATTGCTGTATATATTATCTTATTTCATCTTCACAAAAAAATTATGAGCTAAGTAGTCTAAGTTTGATAAATGAGGAAACTGAGGCACTGAGAGTTGAAGTGACCAGCACATAGCTATGAATATTGGAATCTGGATTCAGACTTAAGTATAGATCCATTAACTACTCTGCCAGTGGAATATCTGGGGAATATTAGGAGGAAAAACAAGTTAATAAACAAAATAATTTTGCAAGTAGTAAAATATCATTCACACATAAAGGACTATTTCCATTATTCTTCCTTTCATATTACCCTAATGTCATTTCTACTTTGCAGGGAAAACTCTTGTATGTTGAAGTCAGCAGATCTTTGGGCCCAAAGAATGGAATTTCCCATAGTTTCCAAAGTTTAAGTCTGGGTTGCCAGTAAGGAGAGACTCCAGGGTCTGATCTCGGCTCTGTGGGATCAGAATGAAAGGAGAGTGGAGCCAGAATTCATGGGACTATTTAGACTAAAATTTCAGTCAAAACTAAAAAGTAGTTGATGCCAAGTCCAAAGTCGCTGGAGTGGAAATATTGTTTATATCCTAAGAAAAAAACTTGCTGATGCCCTTTGTCCAGGGTATAGCAGGAGCTCAAATCTAGATTTGATATAGTTTTGGTGCCAAATGAGTTTTCTATGTAGTAGGCAGGGAGCCACCTGGTGAGACTTAGTTGCTGCCACAGAATTTTAGCCCTGTTATTCAGAGTTCTTCTAAGATGTAGTCACCTGGGGCCTGGGGGCATCAGAGCAAAAGAAATGAAGAACATTTGCTGGATGTGACAATCTAGAGAGGAAATGTCACGTGCTACACCATAGCTGGCTGTTTGAAAGAAGAAAAAACAACCTACTTCTAGCTGGGGCCTGTTCCTGTTAATTGCTGGCTGCCCACTTCAGAAACAAACAGCACACGCTAATTACCTCGTGAAAATAAAGATTAGACAGCATAATCCAAAACAACAACATAGTAGTAATGGTTCAAAGATTTCACAGGATTATTTTCCAACATTTTCTACTGTAGCCATGGTGACATTATGTCCCAGTAATTGAGTTGATATTACCTTGCAGAAAAAGGTCAGATTCTAGACCCATTTTTAGGTGACCACAAATCATGATGGCTTTTAAGTAAATGAAGAGAAATTATAGAAGAATGGGATGGTGCAAAAGACATAAGATTTAAAATTGGAAGACCAAGGCTTAAGTTCTACTTTTGCCCCTCATTAGTCATTAGCAAATCAATTAGTCTTTTCATTTCTTAGTTTCTACATCTACAATGGGAATTGCACCTACCCCTGGACTGTTGAAGGAATTAAATAAGATAATGTGGTAAGCAGCTACTCCACAAATTCCGGAGTATAATATAAAATACCAGCTATTATGATAGATTTGAAGAGTTTCTTTCTGAATGCTTTACAAGAAAAGTGAATCCAAGAAAGCAAAGTTGATTAGCTTTAACCTCAGTGCAAAAATCTGACAGATCCCAGCCTAGAACCTTTCCTTGAAAATACACAAGTATTGGGCTGGGGATGTGGCTCAAGCAGTAGCGCGCTCGCCTGGCATGTGTGCCGCCCAGGTTCGATCCTCAGCACCCCATACAAACAAAGATGTTGTGTCCGCTAAAAAATAAATGTTAAAAAATTATCTCTCTCTCACTTTTTTTTAAAAAAGATGAAGATTCATCAACTCTAAAAAATCTTTAAAAAAAAAGAAAATACTCAAGTATTAGATTTAAAAGACACACAGAGCCAGGCATGGTGATGCACACCTATAATCCATTACTTGGGAGGCTGAGGCAGAAGGATTGCAAGTTTGAGGCCAGCCTTGGCAATTCAGTAAGACCTGGTCTCAAAATAAAAATTAAAAAAGGGCTGGGGATGTAGCTCAGTGGTAAAGTGACCCTGAGTTCAATTCCTGGTATCAAGGGGAAAAAAAAAATGAAAGTAACAACTTCCACAAAGTCACATAATCCAGTACGGACCCAGGAATAGTCCCTCAAGATTGTCAACCCTTCTGGTCTCTGCATTTTCCCATTACAACCTATCACCTTGTCATTTTAATCTACAACCTGTTCACACTCATGACTAAGGATGATCCCAGGCAAATTCATTCTGGACAGAGATATTGAAACAAAATATGAACTTTTCTGATGAATGGTTCATAGGATTATAATTTGGAATGTAAACTCTTATATTCACATTTTTTTGTCTTCAAGCTCCATTTTCAAAAGGAACTATTCTGTTTCTTCACAATGTAGGGTGATAAGGATAACTAATAAAATAATGCATGTATAATTGCTCACTGAAGTACTTAGCACATAGGTTACCCAATAAGGAAGTCATATGTGTGTATGTGTATATATGTGTATATGTAATATATAACACATATAATATATACACACACACATATATGTGTATATATTTTGCATGGGGGGGGGCGGTGGGTACAGGAGTTGAACCCAGGGACTTATTCTTGCTAGTTAAGTGCTTTACCACTGAACCACACCCCAAGCCCAATAAATTTTTTTTTTAAACAAAAGCATTAAGATACAAGATAGAAAGAGATTGATGAGGCTACTTCCAAGCTTACTGACATCATTCTGTTTTCTCAAAGGTTTTCTCCCCCTTTCTGGTAAGATGTAACCTTTAAAATGCCACTGGCATTCGTGCAGGAATAGATTTGCCCTTGGACCTGTTTCAGGTTTTGTTTTGGGGAGGAGGGAGAGTAATTAAACTTAATAGGAAGAGAACCCTCACATGAAATCAAAAGGTCTTAGTGGACATCTCAATAAACCAGAAATGAATCTAAATTAACCTCTTAAATTACTCTTCACACCTAAGTGCATCTTCTACTTCCATCTTAACCCTAAAAGTTAATGAAAAACGTGCTTTGGTCAATAGATCCAGGATTGTGCTCTTTATCCAAAAAAGCAGTGGTTCCTCATCTCAAGACCCACCTAGCAGTTGTGACTTGTCACATGAAAATCATCAACCACTGCATTAGCATTCACACCACCCTGAACTCACTAAGAATCCTACCAACCCAGAAACCCAAAAGGCATTTGGATGTAAAATTGCAGGCAGTGAGGGACATTTTATTTTATAGTTATACCACTGGGTGACCTGCCCTGAAAGATTACATGTAGGGAGAAGATTAAAAATGAACAGGAAGGGGGGCTGGAGTTGTGGCTCAGTGGTAGAGCACTTGCCTCATACACGTGAGTCCCTGAGTTAGATCTTCAGCACCACATAAAAATAAATAAATTGGGCTGGGGTTGTGGCTGAGCTGTAGAGTGCTCACCTAGCACGTGTGAGGCTCTGGGTTTGATCCTCAGCACCACATAAAAATAAATAAGTAAAATAATGGTATTGTGTCCAACTACAATTGAAAAATAAATATTTAAAACAAACAAACAAATAAATAAATAAAAATAAAGATATTGTGTCCATCTACAAGTTTTCTAAATGAAAAGGAAAAAAAAGCAGTATCAATAGTTTCAAAAGGGCAAGTGGTGGAAAGAATATCCTCAGTTGAAGAGAAAGGAAGCATCTTTTACAATGTCAAGCTATAAACTGAGCCTCTAATATACATACCTCAATTGTCTTAGTGGCAGAAGATACAGGGAAGTGTAAAAAGAAGCCTCCAACATATACTTTATTCTTGGCATGAAACAATGGTAGATTCTGAGGAAATTAATAAGAAAACAAAGTGCTGGGTGAAGTGAGGCAGGCGTGTAATCCTAGGGACTTCGAAGGCTGAGGCAGAAATAACACAAATTCTAAGCCACCCAGGTAATTTAGTGAGACCCTGTATATTACCTTACAAACTGACCTAGACTCAACATTAGCTGTAATTCTTCATATTTTACCACTTCAGCATAATGAATTAGGCTAATAATTGAAAAGAAACAGAAAGTTTTGCACTTTGAAAGGCCATCAGACCACAGGGATCTGACAGCGAATAGGGCTTACCCAGGAAAAAAACAAAATACAACCCTCTTTCTTTCTTCTTTCTTTTGCAGTGCTAGAGATTGAACCCAGGGCCTCATACACACCAGGCAAATGGTCTACCACTAGTTATACCCTCAGCCCCCAGCAATATCTTATTTATAAAGCACTTTTAATTTATACATAATGCTTTCAAATGATCCAAAATTTTCTACTGAAGTAGGCGGGACAGATTCAGATAGCACTTATGCTCCATGCTCAGTGTTTTTTTTTTTTTTTTTTTTAACTTTTACCCAAATTTGACTATTTCAATCTTGTGTTCATTTAACATTTATTCCTTTGGTTCACAAATACCTGCATCCCCACTCTGTGCCAGAAACTAAGAACTGGAGGTAAAGACAATAAGGTCTTGATCCTTGACTGCAAAGAGCTTACAAATGGTTTTAACAGCTACATACAAAGAGGGTGATGTGGAAAAATCAGAGAATCCTAATATACACTGGAGTCAGGGAAGCCCAGTGGTTTTTTTTTTTTTTTTTCTTTTTTTTGGACTGGGGATTGAACTCCAGGGGCACTCAACCACTGAGCCACATCCCAGCTCTATTTTGTATTTTATTTAGAGCAGGGTATCACTGAGTTGCTAAGTGCCTTGCCATTGCTGAGACTGGCTTTGAACTTGCAATCCTCCTGTCTCAGCCTCCCCAGCTGCTGGGATAACAGGCATGTGGTAGGCTACCACACCCAGCTGGAAAGCCCATTCTTAAGGGATTCATTTCTGAGCATCAAGTAGAGAGGCACAAATGGTGAGTAGGTATGGGGTCTGGGTTCCAACAAGAAACAGCATGTACAAGAGTCCTCAGTTAGGAGAAAGCATGGGACACTCAGAAGTACAGTAACCTAGAACATAGTGTGCACGTGCTGAGTCAGATTAGCTGTGAGCTAGTTGTCATACATCTTGAGAACCTAGTGTGCACTGGGCTCTGTTCTGGGAACTGATACAGTAGGTAACAAGAGAGATGTGATTTTTCATCTCTAATGGCTTACATTAAAGGAGGTGTGGAGAACAACAATAAGCACACAAAAATTTAAATTATTTGAGTAGTATGAAAAAAACATATTTTGTGGATATGTGTGTTGGTACCTGGATTGAACACAGGGGCACTCCATTAAAATGGCCACATACCCAGCCATTTTAATTTTATCTTGAGATGGGGGTCTTGCTAAGTTGCTGAGGTTGGCCTCAAACTTGCAATCCTCCTGCCTCCACCTTCTGACATGCTGGGACTATGGGGATGTGCCACCTCACCTGGTTTAAAATAGGCTTTTAAAGTACAGTCATTAGGAGACTGCTTTAATGTGGCCAGTGAGGGATTTTCAGAGATCACAAGAGACGAGGCCATAATGGAAAAGAAACAACCATGCAAAGAGCAGGAGAAAAAGCATCCCAAGTAGAAAACACAGCAAGCACAGATGCTCTGTGATGGGCAGTTTAAGGGACAGAAAGGTCAGTGTGACAAGAAATTAGAGAATGAAGACAGAGTAGAAGGAGACAAAGTCAGTGTGTTAGGCAGAAGCCAGACCATGCAAAGCTTATGAGTCATTGTAAAAAGCCCAGAGTTTATGCTAAGGGCTTTATAAAGGGGAGAGAAATGGTTTGTTTTAGAAATTACATAAATATCTGGTTGCTAAAAGGAAGAAAACTGTAAGGCAACAAGATCAGAAACAGGGAGATCAGTTAGGAAGCTGCTGTAGTATTCTAGGAGAAAGATGCTATTGACGTGGACTTGGGGTTTTATAAGTCATGGTTGAATTTCAGGTGCATTTTACATTAACTCACAGATTTTTATGGGACTCTAGGATGACTCTTAGCAATTAGCTGGATAGTGGTACATACCCTTTACTGAGACAGGGAAGATTCTAGGAAAAAAAAGATTGGGGTGCAGAATCAATAGCTCTGTTTTGGTTAAGTCTGAGAAGCTCTATTAGACATCCAAATGGTTATGATGAGGAGGAAGACTCTTTTTGTGCAAGGGATGGAAACCAGGATGGAAATATAAATTTGAGTCATCAGTGTTTAGAAGGCATTTGAAGCTACTGAAATGGATGAGATCATCTAGGAAGAAAGCAGAGAGAAAGGATGACAGCCTTCCTCATAAGCTGAAATTGTGCAGCAGATCCTAAGAGAAATCAGAAGACACTGAAGGGTATATATATATATATATATATATATATATATATATATATATATATATATATATAGACACATCCAGAAGGCTGTTAATGTGGGAAACCCAGAACAAGAGACGAGAGGGGACCAGCTAGGAGACTCTAGCAGCTTCAGGGAGAAGCTTACTGTGGTTTGGACTATGGTGATATAAGTGGAGATGAAGAAAGGTGGATCTGATTGGCAAGATGCCTCGGAAGATGCCCAATTTGGTGACTTCTTGGGGAGGTAACAGTCCACGGTGACTCCCAGTGAGCTAAGTGACCCCTCCTAAAAAAAAAAAGCCTGGGTAAGTTTGTTGTTGTTGTTTTCAGTTCTTGGCAGTGCTTGAACCCACAACCTCAGGCATGCTAAGCACTTGCCCTACCTTTGGGCTACACCCCCCCCCCCAGGTCCAAAAGCCAAATGTGGAGGAGAGGATGCTGAGTTCACATTTGGACATGCCCAGCTTCCAGGTGCCCACGAGATACCATACCGTACACTGTTGGGCACTGGGGTTTCCCTGCAGGCCCGCAAATGAACTAGAGATGAGAAAAGTCGAGGATGGTCAGCACAGTGCACCGGCCTGCATCTTTCTGTCTACCTTTCCAGATGCCAAGATTCTACCTTTTCAGCTCCCAGGAAGCCCTGGGAGCTGAACCAAGATCTCAGGGAGAACCATGAGTCAAATATTTACTTCCCAGGCGCAATCAGGCATTTGAAAGCCAGAGATTCATTCGGATCATCAAGACATGATGTGACAGGAAACGTGTTCATGGCAACTGCTAAGCCTGACTTAGAGGGTGGAGATGGATCAAAGGAGCCCTTCTCCAGGCGGGAGTTTCTGGGTGCGGGGAGCGGGGGGCCTCGGAGGGCTGGGTGGGCAGCAGCACGCGGGTCCCTCGCCAGCCGTGCCCGCGCTGCCCACGGCGCCCTGCAGCATCCCCGGGGCGACAGGGTGACCTCTCAGGAGGCTGCCGAGGGTGAGGCCGAGCCGCGGGAAAAGGAAAGAGTCACAAAGCCGACGTCGCGGGGGCATCGGGCCGCGGGCCATTACCTCAGCCCCCGGCAGCTACGAGCTCAACTAGGCTCTCGCGCACTGACTAGGCGTCCGTCGCGCCTCAGGAAAGTGGCCACGGACGGAGGAGTATCGGCTAAGAAACGTTCTCTGAGAAGAGCGGACGCCGACCTCGAGCCAAGCCACATTCGACGCTCAGTCGCTCAGGCGTCCGCCCGGCCCTATGCGCATGCGCAGCTGGACATCTCACCCCGCCCACGCCGGGCGCGCCCTGATCGCGGTCTGCGCGTGCGCCAGCAGAGCCCCTGCAGGAAGCCCAGCTGGAGTTGCACGTGTCCCACCTGTCAGATCAGTTAGTCCAGACGTGGTTCAGTTGCACCTAACCTTATCCACCGACTTTTTTGTGTGTGGTGTCCGCAGTACTGGGGGTTGACTCAGGGGTGCTGTGCTACTGAGGCCACATCTCCAGCCCTTTTTAATTTTGAAACCGGTCACACTAAATTGCCAAGGCTGGCGTTGAACTTGCAAACTGGCATGCGCCGTCACCCCAGCCACCTTGCCTGCTAGTTCCCTGGCGAGTCCTGTTGGGTAGAAGTGGCTGCAGGGAGTGTGGGGGGGAAGCTCCTGTGTGCAATGCATTGTGCAAGTCACTGCCTGTGCCTGTTGTCTTAATCCTCACCATCGTGCTCTAAGGCAGAACTTCACGCCCCAATTTGAAGGACACCCAGAAATGGGAGAACAAGGACTTGAACACAGTTTGTGTGATTACAAAGACAGAGGAACTTTCCCTTCCACTTCCTATTGATAAGTTCTGACTGTGTTGTGAATTACCAAGTAATTTGGCTCCCACATCTGCCGGGTGTGCTGGCTTGGTGCACTTGGGTGATCTCTGCAGCCACATATATAAGCCCCTGCGGTTTCCTCTTCGTGGACTGCCTCTCCCTACCACTTTATAAAGTCCTACTCCCATTCCCAGGTAGTAAATCTTGTACATCTTTTTCTTGTTGTTGTTGTTGTTTTGACCACAAACGGTCCTTTTTCCATCTTGGAATTTTGGAACCAATTTGGGAATCAGGCATTTGAAAGCCAGAGATTCATTCGGATCATCAAGACATGATGTGACAGGAAACGTCTGACTGAGCAGTGAAGGCAGGCTTCTTCTTGGCCAAGATAGAGAAATGGAAGATACATTCTCAATTCAACTTCTTGACCTTGGAGTCAAGAGGTTATAGATAGAGGGAAAAAGAAACAGGGGGAGGGATAAGGTAATAAAGGGGGAATGGGCTGAGACTTTCTGGGAATTCAGGTGCCACCTATTTTCTGTCCTTCTATGTTTTTTTACAGTTGTAGCCATGGCAGTTGTCAGCTGTCAAGGTGCTGGGGGCAGGGTGTGGTCTAGCAAACCCATGGGATTATAATGTGGGGTCTCTTGGGTCCCATCTTGGATCCAGCTGGTTTCAGCCAGCCCACCCAAAGAGGGAACTTCTGGCCTGCAGACTTGTGATCAAAAATAAACAAGATTAGGACCCCATAGAAATTCAGCTGGGTCATCCTAGGCAGTAGAAGACCAGGTCAGGGTAATATTTTTACAATCAAGACATTTAATTATGGGTGGTAGAAATGCCTGGGAAAGCAAGGCAGGAAAAGGAAAGAAGTAGGGGTGGAGTGGGGGGTTAATGAGAGGAAACTGGATCTTGGGAGGGCACCTGGGGCTGGAGATGTAGCTCAGTTGGTAGAGCACTTGTCTAGCTTTGCAAGGCCTTGGGTTTGTTCCCAAGCACTACAAAAATTAATTAAAAATAAAGAGGGCATCTGCCATCCAGTCTCCCACTGAAGGAAAGCCTGGGGGAAGTGTCCCTTTTTCATGCCAGATCTGACTTTTTAAGAGCAGCTGGAGGTGTATTTTCATAGGAAATCTTCTAATTTAAAAATGTTGGCAGCCAGGCATGGTGGTGCACACCTGTAATCCCAGCGGCATGGGAGGCTGAGATGGGAGGATAGCAAATTCAAAGCCAGCCTCAGCAAAAAGCGAGGTACTAAGCAAATCAGTGAGACTCTGTCTCTAAATAAAATACAAAATAGGGCTGGGGATGTGGCTCAGTGGTCAAGTGCCCCTGAATTCAATCTCCAGTACCAAAAAAAAAAATGTTGGCAACTGTGAGGATGGCCTTAGGCCTGAGCCTAAACAACTCCATTTTAAAAACTCCAGTTTGAAACCTGCAGTCTCACCAGGCACATCCAACAGATCCCTCCAATATGGCCTCAAACAAGTCACTTCCCCTCACCCTGATAAACAGAGTGAAGCCCCTGGCAGGCTGTACTGGCCTGATAAGAGGGAAAGGTGAGAAGATAAGGGTGGAGACCACCAGACTAGATGTTTCAAACCCCAAGGTAAATGATATCATGGAGAAATCCCTGGTAGCTGATAAGTATTACAAGGAAGTGTGAAAAGCCCCAAAATTTAATATAAATAATAGAGCTAATGAATAGGGATTCAGCCAGCCGAAACAAGGATGCACTCTAGCTGGAGAGCCTGATGAGGACCTGGACTGACATCCCATCACTTGTCATTGTTTCCTGACCCTCTGTGTGATCCTCACTGCTCTCAAACCCTACTGCCTCACCTTCTCCCTATGACCCTCTCCTCTACCAGTTGGTCGTCCACTCCATGCAGGAAAAGCCTGCCTTGGTTCTGGACCTGGTCACCGTGGTCTGAGTGAGTGTGCATCTGCTGGACACAAAGCCTAAGGCTTACGACTTTTGAACTTAGCCTGCAGAGGAAATGTCTGTCATGAGCCTGTCATGATTAAGTGTGTTTGCAGTGCTTAGAATTAATCTAGAATTGTTTGCTGTGAATTGATTATGTCTATTGCAGTGCCTAGCATTAAGGATTGTCGTTTTCTTGATTAAGAACCTATAGAGTGAAATTGTATTGAGTAATTTGAGTGAATAAAGCATTGAAAGGGGCAGAAGCATGTAGAATTCTTTATTTCTCCCTTCGACTGCATACGTCGCAATTTTGCCCCCTCGCCATAGCAACTCCCTGAAAAGTGAGTACACTGTGTGCACTGAGACTAATGCAGTTGTGGCCAGGAGCAGCTCCTGGGTGTGACCTTGCCTGGCACAGAGTAAAAGTTGCCCAAGTCAATAGGACTTGGGTCTCAGTACAGGACAATCTCCCAGCCGCTGTTGGGTGTGCGTCACTTGTAGTCATCATCCTGGGAACTAGAAGAAGGACCCTTCTTGGGTGGGTGAAGGTCCCAGGCTTCTGAATACAGTATTTAGCTTTAAATGTAAAATTATTTGGGATGTAAGAAAAGCAGCAGAAAGGGGCTGGGGTTGTGTCTCAGTGGTAGAGTGCTTACCTAGCAAGTGCGAAGCCCTGGGTTTGATCCTCTGCACTAGGTATAAATAAAATAAAGTATTATGTGCAACTACAACTAAAAATAATATTTTTTAAAGAAGAGAAATGAAAGCAGCAGGGAGACCAGAGTGGAAAGTTACAAGTAGTTGACACCAGAGTATGGAAAAGTCACCACCCCTTGACAAACAGGAGGTGAGGGGCAAGGGACTGGCCTGACGAGCAGAAACAGAGTGAGTATGTGCCAAGATGCACTCACTCCTAGAAGGCTTTCCCAACCACAAGAGAACAAAGGGAGGTGGGGACAACTATTGGCATCAGATCAATATTGGCCTCAGATTCGCCATTTTAGGTCGGGAGCCATTGTATCTAGAGGCTCCAAAGTTTGGATTCTGAGGCAAAGCTGCTTAACTTCCCATAAGAACATGTGCCCGCTAAATGATCAGCCCCACCCCAGCTTATGATGCAGCTCCTAAGCAGCTTATGAAATTCCTCTTGCAGGCTATAAAGCTGCCCCGTGAGTGCCACACGCTGCTGCTCTCCTCGGAGGGACAGCCTTGTCGGTTTGCCTTGTGCTACTGACAATAAGTCTCTTGTGTGAGTTTCTGGTGTGTGGCGTGGTCTTTGGACTTTGTGTGGACTATACAAGTGTCCTTTCAACACCTGAAGGTACATTTCTTTAAATAACCCAATAGGAGACAGTAAAGACCCCCATAGTACTTAGCAATTGAGGAACCAGGGGAGGGACCTTGCACACTAGGGAATAAAATGCTGATTGTCACTGCTCTGGATGTGCGTACTCACCCAGGCACGGATCTTGCAAGACCATCATTAAAAGCCTCGTTTTCTCTGTACCTTCATCTCTAAATTCATTCTTCAGATGTGGACAGGAGAGCCTGCGTCTCACAATCTGCCTACCTGGATGCTACTTGTGCCTCAGATTATGAAGGGAAAGATGGAGAGTCTTAAATGGCCACCTGTGTGATGTGTGCAACTCTGAGGAGAAGTGGCCCCTGGCAGGAAGTGACCTGCACTTAGACCTGCACTTATTTCCCACCAGCCTGGAGGGAAATAAACAGACTGGGGATTCTGACCAGAGGGCATTATTACAACCCCAAATAACCAATCCTACTTTCTGTCATCTACAACTATGTGGTCTCAAGTGATGTAAAAGAAACACATCAACACTTAGAATAAGATTGAACCAAAGTACCTCCTGGCAGACACAAACTGTTACTCGCTGCCGTCCAGGCATGAGGGCTGCCCCTGTGAGCCCAGGTGGCTTTTCAGTCCATGTGGCCCACAGCCATTTGTCATGAAGCCATGGCTGCTTGAGGGAGAAATTCTCACTGAAACAACAGGAGATCCTTGGGCCAGAGGAGAGGCCTGGGCAATACCTGAGCAGGAATTTCAGGTGGGAGTACCAGGTAGGGAGTAAGAGCAAGGGAGATTATTAGAGAAGGGAAGGGCTGGAGTGAATATTTAAGAGAATAGATTCTGCAGTTTGAAGCCAGAGAGTTAAAGGGATAACCAATATTTATTCAATCAACAAATATTTATTGAATAACTATTACTTACCAAGCACTGTTCTAGGCCCTGGGGATACCATGGTGAACAAGACAGAGTCACCTGCCGTCATGAAGATGACATTGAGGTCAGACTCCATGGGGAGATTGGTGGTGTGATCTGTCCTCTGATACTGCCTGGGGCAGCCAGACATAGAACTTGATTTGTGGGCAACTCAGAAAGGGTATTGGGTCTGGCTGACCCTGCTTAAGAGGTAGAGGTGGGACAGACACTGGCGACCACAGACAAGACATGGGGAGGGGCCCCCACTTCTGGGGTCCTTGTCCCTAGGGAAGCACTTGATATTTTCCATTAATTTTTTTTTTTCGCAGTTCTCGTAGCTGTGTAATGTTATCCAGGGGTAGATTTGCCTTGTCCCTAGGGATTCTTTTTTCTATAAACTGCTAATAAAGTTTTTGAAGTTTACATACAGAAACAGGGTGAGGATGTCCCAGAACACAGGTTTAGCATGCATGAGGCCTTGAGTTGAATCCCCAGCAGCTCACGGACACAGTGACATTCAGAAAAAGACACTCCTTTCAATATATAATTCTATGATTTTTAACGCATGCCAAACATTTTTAGCACATCCTATTCAAGGATAGGTAAAAATAGAGAATAGTTCCTCCCGTGAATTCCCTCAAGCTGTCCATCTGCAATCAGGAGATTTGCAGGAGGCCCAGGAAGGATAGTCCAGTCCTGCTGCATCTGTGTGTCTACAAGAAGTGCAGTTACTGTACCCCTATCCCCTGGCAACCTGGATATAGCAATAATCCAGTCCTTTTTGTTGCAAGTGGTATCTGTTATATGGCTATTCACCATTTGGTTGTCTATTTGCATATTTATGGACATTTAGGTTGTTTTCTAGTTTTGGCAATTTTGAATAGAGCTTCTCTCCATGTGCACTTACAGATAGGCATGGGGGCGCATACCTGTAATCCTGGAGGCTCAGGAGGCTGGGGCAGGAGGATGGCAAATGTGAGGCCAACCTCAGCAACTTAGTGAGACCCTGCATTCAAAATAAATAAATAAATACATAAAAGGGCTGAGGATGTAGCTCAGTGGTAAAGCCCCCCACATTTATCCCAGTGACACACACACAAAAGGCACATGCAGGTTGTTGTGTGGACTTCTGTCTTCATATTTCTAGAGTAAGAGCCTAGAAATGGGACACTGGATTAGATGGCAAGTGTATTTTTAACTTTATAAGAAACCATCAAGCTGTTTTCCTGAGCAGCTGTACCATTTTGCGTCGCCACCAGCAGAGTGTGAGAGTTTCCATTGCTCTGTGTCCTGGGAAGCACTTGATATTTTTCCATTAATTTTTCTTTTTTTTTTTTTTTTGCAGTTCTGGTAACTGTGTAATGGTATGCAGGAGTAGATTTCATTTGCACTTCCCTAAAGACTCACGAGGTTGAGCACCTGTTCCCATGCTCTTGGGATTCCTAAAAATTAATAAACGGGTACCCCGACTTGGAAACAACTTACACTACTGAAGAGACTTGAATGGATTCTGACTTAGCCTGACCTACTGGAGTATTTTAACGGCAACTCAGCAGATGACAACTCAATCAAAGGCACACATGGCAGATCTGGAGAGCCAGCAATCAGGGGCAAGAGGCTGCTGATGGGGCACGGCCTCCTCTGTTTCAGGTTTCATTTGGAGGAAAGCATTTGGTTCTCTGCCTACACAAGGTGCCACCTTCCAGAAGCTTCTCCATTTTTGCTGCCCACTCCCTCCTCCTTTTTAACATCCTCCCTTCCAATTTATTTATTTAGAGTGTGTTGTTTTTAATATTTATTTTTTAGTTTTCGGTGGACACAACATCTTTGTTTTATGTGGTGCTGAGGATTGAACCCAGCGCCTCGCGCATGCCAGGCGAGAGCGCCATCGCTTGAGCCACATCCCCAGCCCTTATTTTATTTTTGAGGCAGGGTCTCACTGAGTTGCTGAGGCTGGCTTTGAACTTGTGATCCTTCTACCTCAGTCTCCCAAGTAACTGAGATGCATGTGCCCCAGATCCCAGCTATTTTTTATCTTCTTTTACTGAGACAGGGTCTCAAGCTGGTCTTGAATTCCTGGACTCTATCCTGAGTGCCTGGCTCAATTTTTTGTTCGCTTGTTTTTGCAGTAGTGGGGATCAGAACAGGACCTGGCACATCTAGACAAGGGCTCTCCCACTGAGCTCTGCCCTAGCCCTTAAGCAGATTTGAAAATTCAGTGCATAAGGGCACAGAGACACCTGTGCTCCAGGCCTTAGGGGACCTCAAGGATGATACCAGCCAGCCAGGAGTCACCAGGGCTCCCTGGAGGAGAAGATGCCTGCACTGGGTCCTGAGATGGGCAGGACGCACAGGGAGAGTAGTCCAGACAAAGGGATGGCATGAGTTGGCTGCATCTGTGTGTCTGCAAGAAGTGCGGTTGCTCCACTGTAAGGAGGAAGGGCTGAGGGCTGAGGGTGTGGCTCGGTGGGAGAGGCCCTGAGTTCCATCCCAGCACCACAAAACAAAAAGATTGAAGCTGTGGAGTTGCAGGAAATGAGGCTCATGAGGGAGGCTGGGGCTACATCCTGAAGAAGCTTGTGCTCCATGTTCCCAGGGCTTTCTCTGCCTTGCCTTGAACTCACTGATCAGTCTGCCTACAGGGGGCGCTATATTTTTGTCCTTCTCTGGGCTTCTTGTGTTGCTTGCCAGGGTGTCTGGCACATAGAAGGTGCTGATAAATGTTTGATGAATATAAATGAATATGCAATATATGACATTTATAGGGTAACCCAGCTCTGGAGCCCTGTCGGATCATCCCAGTAGTTCTCAAACTTGAGGGTGCCCCTAAAGGTTGCTGGGAGCTATAATGTTGCCTGTGATGCCTGTAATTCCATCAGCTCAGGAGGCTTAGGCAGGAGGATTGCAAGTTCAAGGCCAGCCTGGACGATTTAGTGAGGCCCTGTCTCAAAATAACAAATAGGACCAGGGGTGTGGCTCAGTGGCAAAGCACCCCTGAGTTTAATCCCCAGCACCAAAACAAACAAATCATCTAAAGGGCTGTGGCTTGCTGGATTCAGCCCCCAAGTTTCTGACCCAGGAGATGACGGGTAGTAGGGCCGTTGAAAATTTCCTGTTGAACAGGTAAGTTCCCAGGTGCTGCTGCTGCTGGGGGCACGAGGATCACCTTTGGGTGACCGTGTGTGTGTGTGTGTGTGTGTGTGTGTGTGTGGTGCTGGGGATTGAACCCAGGGTTATGCAAGCAAGGGAAGCACTCTACCAACTGAGCTATATCCCCAGCCCCTGGGTGACTATTTTTGATGTAAGACTGTGATTACAGGTTAGGTGCTTCTCAGAGCCAAGTCCTGGACTGGGGACTGTCGATGGGCCCTCATTGCTGTGGTTTGTCACAACCATCTGATCCTCTGACCGTTTGGGGCATTTCTTTTGTATTAACTGGTCCCTTTGACTGTAGCTTTGGAGTTACTTTCTCTGGGTCCCCTTCTTTCAGGGAATCCCAGGAGGGTTCCCCATAACTGGCTTCCCTCCTGCTGAATAGTCCAGCTTGGGAGCCGCACACAAGACAAATCTGTGCTGTGAAGCGGGGCTGCAGGGCTGCAGTGCTGCATCAAGGGTCCCTGTCAGTCGCCAGCGCTTGGGCCCACATCTGCAGATCCGTGATCTCCCCGGGGGAGAGTCAGACAGGTCATGTGTGACTCCTTTAAGAGCCGGGGCTCCCTGTCTCCAGGGCTGAAGGAAGGAGCCACTTAATCAACAGCTCCACTTCCTGCAGCACCTGGGGCTCCCCTCTCTCCATCCCCCACTGCCTCCCCTTGGGCTTCCCAGGCCAATTACTGCCAGGCAACAGCCCTCAGCTCGGGAAGCTGGTAGGCCAGAGGCTGGTCTGGCAGGGCCTGGGGAATAGAGGTGACCCAGCTTGGAGACAGCCCTGGGGGAAGAGGGGTCTCCCAGGGGTGGAGACTGTCACTCAGTTGGCCCGTTCATTCTCTCTGTATGTGTTGGGTGTCCGGGTCATAGTAAGGCTGGGAAACCTGGTGACCGCTGGGGTGTGAGGCGTAGCTTAGGAAGGAGAAAGACGGGGGGAGTGTTGCTCAAGGGCTCCAAACCCCTCCAGGCTCAGCCCAGACCTCGGAGGCTTTTCTACCTCGTTTAGCCACGGGAGCTGACTGCTGCAGATGGTGGCCAGAAGCAGGAACCCCAGGAAGGAAAACCGCCTTCCCACCTGGGAGACCCATTCAGAAGAGCGCTCCTTAGAGAACTCACTCGGACCAAGGCTCAGGCGGACCCAGAAATCCTCCGTGGAACCTTGGTCCAGGCCCACCCCCAGTTCAATTCAGAGGTCTGGGCATGACCAAGAGAAGCTCTCTGCTTTGCTCCCCATCATCAGATAAACAAGACAGTCAGGGGCAAGAGCCTGCTAGGACCTGGGCGAGCTGCTAGATGCACTTATCCAGGGCAAGCATCTCTAGGGAGATGCAGCATTCGCTGACTTAGAAAAGCAAGGGACTGTGGACCCTTTAAAATGGAGTGAAATTCCACATGAATGCACGCAGAGACACTCACATTCCCAAAGGAACAGTCTCCAAGGCACTGAACCACTAATCCAAGAGGAAAGGTTTCAGATTCCTTCCTGCCTCCGTCCCCTGTATGAGACCTGAAACCTCTTCCTCTCCCTCCAGCCATCTCTGAGCACAGGCTCTGATCTGTCTACAACTCTGATTGTTAATAGATTCCACTTGGAAGAGATTCCCCTAGTTTTCTTCTTTTTTTTTTTTTTTAACTTTTTTTTCCCTTTTAGTTGTAGGTGGATACAATTCCTTTATTTTATTTATTTTTATGTGGTGCTGAGGATCAAACCCAGGGCCTCACACATGCTAGGCGAGTGCTCTACGGCTGAGTCACAACCCCACCCCTTCTCCCCTCTCTCCATCCGTTCATTCTTAAGAGCTAACATTTATTGAACACTTACTACATGCCAGGGACGTGTCATACTCCTGGCATGCAGCCCCTTTACTGACACAGCAGAAAGACACAGCAGACACAGCAGAAGAGACCATAGATCATCAATGCTCAAGGAATTTTCAAACAGTGAACACATTCATGTAACCACCACAAACACCAAGAAAAATAACATTTTTTTGAAAGAATTTTAATATTTATTTTTTAGTTTTCGGAGGACACAACATCTTTGTTTGTATGTGGTGCTGGGGATCGAACCCGGGCCGCACACATGCCAGGCAAGCGTGCTACCGCTTGAGCCACATCCCCAGCCCCAGAAAAATAACATTATCAGCACCCTAGAGGGGCGCCCTGTATCTTACCAGAGACTGTCAGCTGTGGCTGGTCTTGGCAACACAGATTAGTGTTTGTTTGTTTGTTTTCTATTTCGAATTCTATATAAGTGGATCATGCAAGTCATTGTCTCTTTTGTGTCTAACCTCTACAGTCCAACATTATGTTTGTGAGGTTGGTTCATATTGTTCCAAATAGTTGCAATTTTTTGTTTGTTTGTTTGCTTTTGGTACTAGGGAATCAACCAGGGCTGCTTTACCACTGAGCTATATATATGCCCAGCCCTTTAAATTTTTCATTTTGACACAGGGTCTTGCTAAGTTGCTGAGGCTGGCCTCAAACTTACAAGCCTCCTGCCTTAGCCTCCCAAGTAGCTGGGATTATGACACCAAATTATTTTTTTAATCTAGTTAGATGTCAAGTAAGCATCTCAAATTTAACAGGAACAAAACAGGGCTCCTGATCTCCCCTCTACACAAACCCCAGACTGTTCCTCTCCCAGTCTTTCCTGGTCCTGGGCAGCTCCAACCAGTTGTTTACACCCCAAATCTCAGGGTCATCTTTTCTCCCTCCCTTTCCCCACATGCATTCCACAAGCACATCCCATCAACTCTGCCCATAACACACGCCTCGAGTCTGACCTCTTCTTATCACCTCCGCCTCTACTCTCACCCTTGAAAATTTTGATCTTTTTAAAATGTCAGGGGGGCTGGGGATGTGGCTCAAGCGGTAGCGCAATCACCTGGCATGCGTGCGGCCCGGGTTCGATCCTCAGCACCACATACAAACAAAGATGTTGTGTCTGCCGATAACTAAAAAATAAATATTAAAAAATTCTCTCTCTTTCTCTCTTTCTTTAAAAAAAAATAGAATTGGGGCCCTATTTCAGTTGTTCAGTTCAAGCTCCTATCAGGACTGGAAGACCGATTAAGTGCTCCCCTTTAAAAAAAATAAAATAAAATGTCAGGCTCCGGGCTGGGGATGTGGCTTAAGTGGTAGCGTGCTTGCCTGGCATGCGCGAGGCACTGGGTTCGATTCTCAGCACCACATACAAATAAAATAAAGATATTGTGTCCACCTAAAACTAAAAAATAAATATAATACATACATACATACATACAATAAAATATCAGGCTCCCTGCTTTGTGGAGGAAAAACAAGCAAAACCTTTGTGTTGGCCTGTGGTCTGGCCCTCGTTCTCCCTGGCTCCATCTCCCACCGCCCTCCCCTGGCTGCCCCGCCTGCTGGCTCCACAGGCTCCCCCCTCCCCCCCTGCACTGGCTGTCCCTCTGCCTGGTGACTCTCCCTTGTCTTCCATGGTCCATGCACTTGCCTCCTTAAAGTCCTTGCCCAGATGTCATCTTCCTGCCGAACCTGCTGGGCACCTGCTTAAACTGCAACGTCCACACCCTGAAACACTGGATTCCTCTTTTCCCGTCTTACCCTGTCACTTCTCCACTAAAACGTAAGGTCCAGAGCGCAGGCAGTTTCAGGGGTCAGATCTCTTCCCTAACCCCAAGTGCCTAGGACGGTACTTGGCAGAGGAAGTATAAAGAAATATTTTTCAAATGAGTTGAAAATTTTAGTGTAACTGTTACCTCCAGTGGCTTTCCACTCGTGTAGGAGTGATTTCGGGTTCATCCCATGGCTTCCGTGATTTTCATGGCCTGTGCCCAACTTCATGTTTCTTCTTCTCCTCGTTGACCGAGTTCTGGCCACATCGGCCTCTTTTCTATTCCTCAAACACACCTAGCTTTTTCCAAACCCACAGGCTTTGCACATGCCGGGTCCTCTGCCTGGGACGTTCTTACCCTAGATCTGGGCATGGCTGGCACCCTCTGATCATTCAGGTCTTAGCCTGCATGATGCCTCCCCTTCCCTGGATTCTCCAGAAAAGCAGCTCTTTCAACAAGTCAATCCTGTCAGCTTTCCTGCCTTTATGTTCTAACAGCAAGCGCTTAGCAGAGCCACTGAGCCACATCCCAGTCCTCTCCAAACTTTTCACTTGTAGTTTATTATCTATCTTTACTGATTTGAGTTTTAGAACCTGAGGAGCAGGCATACTGACATATTATTCCCAGCACCTGAAGTGTTGAGTATCCACTAAGTGTTCAGTAGGTATTCAGTAGGGGGTCAGAAGTCTGAAATCAAGGGGTTGGCAGGGCTAGGCCACCCCCAAAGCCCCCGAGGAAGAAGCCTTCCTTCCCTCTCCCAGACTTTGGTGGCTCCAGGTGCTCCTCGCTTGTGACTAGATCCCTGACCTCTTCGTCCCTCTCTGCATGGTCCTCTCCTCCTCTTATGGCTGACCCCCTCTTAATGGACGTCGGATTTAAGGTCCACCAGATATCCAGGATGACTTCTTGACACTCTTAATTATATCTGCAAAGATCATTTTTCCAAATAAGGTCACACCCACAGGTACTAGATGGACATATCTATTGGGAAGCCACCATTAAACCCATTACTAAGGTAAATGGCAGAAAAAGAAAGAGCTTAGAGTTCCAGTGGGTTTAAACTTTAGTCCTCCAACGAGTGACTGCTTTCCGAGACATAAAGATCCACTCCTGGGAATACGGCCATGTGTCACTTAAAGGTGGGGACACCTTCTGAGGAACACATTGTTAGGCAATTTTGTCACTGTGTGATCCTCAGAGTTTTCACAAACTAAGACAGTCATGTTGCCAGGTGGTGTGATCTTAAGGGGCAACCAGTGAGTACACTGCTGTTGTTGACTGAACGGTCAAACTCGAAGAAGCAGAGATTACAATAGCAGTTGGCAGGGGCTTCAGGAAGGGGGAATGGGGAGAAGTTCAATGGGTGTAAAGTCCCAGTTATGCAAGATGAATAAGATCTAGAGATCTGCTGTACAACACAGCACCTATCATTAACAATAGGTGTGGATCTCTTATAAAGTGTCCTTACCACACTCACACAAAAGGACATGGGAAGCACTGGGAGATGTTGGATATGTCTGTTACCCTGATTGTGGTTGTGATGTCATAATTTGCATATGTCCAAATTCTTCAGATTGAGCACATTAAAAATGTGTATTTCTTTCTATGTCAACTATTCCTCAGTAGAGACTCTCGGAGCCTGGAGCGGTAATGCACGCCTGTAATCTCAGTGACTCAGGCAGCTGAGGCAGGAGGATTGCAAGCTCAAGGCCAGCCTGGGCAACTTAGTGAGGCCCTGTCTCAAAATAAAATAGAAAGGGCTCAGTGACAGAGTGACCGTGGGTCTGATCCCTAGAACTGATACCCTTGGCCTGCAAATGCCGGACATTTCAGTGCTGACTGTCCACGCATCACTTTAAAGGGCGTTCTGGGGAGGGAACACCTGCACTGTCCTTGCTGCCAGGCTAGCGTGAGAGTCCATCTCCAGCGAGGTGCCTTGCTGCAGCCTAAAACCCCACAGCTGCTCACTGCTGGGAGCCTTGGCACTGTTTAAAGGGATCCAAACTGTCACCTTCTGGAAAAAAAAACCTCTCCAAAGAAAGTCCTCTGCTAGTGCTGGTGATGGAAGGAAAAGGTAGGGATCCAAGAGGGGGCTGCTTCTTCCCCAGCATGACAGGCAGCTTCCAGGACCTTCGGCCACTGAGCCTGACTCCAGGTTTTTATACAATCCCTGGTGGAATCCCCTTCCCTTGAGTGTGACCTGAACCTGAGACTTACCTCTAATGAATAGAATATGGCAAAAATGATAGGATGACTTTTTTTTTCTTTTTCTTTTTTTGGTACCAGGGTGAACCCAGGGGCCCTTAACCACTGAGCCACATCCCCAGCCCTTTTTTACACTTAATTTTGAGTTCTTTAGGGCCTTGCTAAGTTGCTGAGGCTGGCTTTGAACTTAGGATCCTGCCTCAGCCTCCAGAGCTGCTGGGATTACAGGCATGGGCCATCAGGCCCAGCTCAGGACGACCTTGGGCTGGAAATGTGACTAAGGATAAGGCCTCTGCATGCACCCGGCCCTGGGCTCCATCCTTAGCAATGAAAAACAAAAAGAAGTAAAATAAAAGTAAATAAATTTTTAAAAAGACTGTGCCTTCCATATTCCTCCTATTGCCTATCTTTCCTCACTCTTTCTTGGAGGGAAAGCAGCTGTCAGGTTGAGCTCTTCTACAAACTGGTGAGGTACCGATTTCTCTAGCCAACAACCTGTAATCGTCAATAAAAGACATACTTGGAAGTGGGCTGTTTTGTCCAACCAGAACAACTGTAGAGAAGGAGAGGTTTATTTAGGGGCTCACAGTTTCAGAGGTATTGGTCCATAAGAGGCAGGCTCCATTCTTTGGGACTTAAGGTGAGGCAGGACGTCAAAGATGGAAGAGTGTGGCAGAGAAGCAGCTCACATGATGATCAGAAAGCAGAAAGACTCCACTGGCCAAATACAAACATATACCCAAGGCCACGCCCCATGCCCCACCTGCTCTAGCCACACCCCACCTGCCTCCAGTCCCCACTCAATTAATCCCATCAGATGATTGGTTCACAGATTGGGTTAAGGCTCTCACAACCCAATCATTTCTCCTCTAAACCTTCTCGCATTGTCTCACACGTGAGCTCCTGGGGGGACATCTCACATCCAAACCACAACATGGGCCTTCTAGGGTCTGCAGAACCACATGGGCAGCTCAGAAGCAGACCTTTCCCACATGGAGCCTTGGGGTGACTGTACCTGGCCAACCAACCTTGATTGCAGCCCCTTGTGAGACCCTGAGCCAGTACAGTAGCACAGCCTGTGTCATGCCCAGACTCCCAACCCACAGAAACTGTGCGATAATGAATGTTGCTTATGCCACTAGGTTTGGGAGTAATTTGTTCCGCAGCAGCAGACACCAACAGACACCAACAGGCCCAGATATAGAGTGGTAGGATATATTCAGCCTCGCGGCTTCTGCGCTCCTGCTCACTGTTTACAAATTTGGGAATTCACAGATACATCACTTATCGCTCTCAAAAATCTACAACATCTCCTCCCACTCCTTTTATTCTGTTTATGTTTGGGAGGGAGCATAATATCAAACGATAGTGACAGTTCTATTCCTATGTTCTATTTTTCCTGCTTAATATGTTGCATTTTCTCATCTCATTAAATAATCTTCCGAGCGTTCTTTATTCTGAGCAGCTCTTCACTGCTGCCCCGATGAGCGGACCCACATTAACTAAAGCATTCCCCTCCTTTGTGTTTTGGGCTTACAGTAGAGTTTTGCCCCCTTGGGCGATATCCATGAGCATGTGCCGACCCCTCTGTTGAGGCTCTGCAATAAAAGTACACAGAAGACCCGGCGTGGTGGTGGTGCACACCTGTAATCCCAGAGACTCAAGAGGCTGAGGCAGGAGGATCGAAATTTCAAAGCCAGCTTCAGCAACATAGGAAGGTCCTAAGCAACTCAGCAAGACCCCGTCTCTAAATAAAAAATACAAAGGGCTGGGGATGAGGCTCAGTGTTTAAGCACCCCTGGTCAATCCCCAGTACAAAAAAAAAAAAAATCATGGGTGGTCTGTGGCTAAATGCTTCTGATCATTGAACCAAATCTATACCTTTTCCTACTGTGTGTTCCTGGGCTTGTTATTTAACTCTCAGTTTCCTTTTCTGAACTGCAGGGATGATAGTCCCATTTTCTTCACAGAGTTATTATAGGCACCATTTAAAACACAGCACAGTGCCTGTCATTTCAGGGTATTTAGACACCAGCCAGGCTGCGGTACCCTCACCCCATCAAGTTCTGGTCCACAGTGCATAATGCCAACTCTTGTCCCAGATGTAAGCCCACCTCCAATCAACAGCATCTTGGCTTCCCTCCTGCCCTCTAATTCTCCCTGAACCCACTCTGCTAACTCCAGCTCAGCTGCCCTCCGTCACCCTGACACCTGCCTTTGCTACGTGATCCTGGTATGATAGTTAATTTTACATCATCTTGGCTGAGTCATGGTACCCAGACAGGTGCTTGAACATTACTCTATGTATTTCTGCTGAGTATATTTTTGGATGAGAATGACATTATTATGAGTAAAGCAGACGGCCCTCCATGGAGGTGGGTGGGCCTCAATCAGTCAGTCGAAGGCCTAAATAGAACAAAAAAGGCTGATCTTCCCAAACGAGTGAATTCTGCAGCAGAGGCCCTTGAACCTGAACTGCAACACCAGTTCTTTCTTGTGTCTCCAGCCTACCAGCCCACCCTGCAGATTTTGAATATCTTAAACTACTCCCCCCACCATGGATATGTGTGTTTATATGTACATAAATACATACACACACACATACACAGACACACATGTATATGCACACCCTATTGGTCCTGTCTGCTCAGAAACACCAATGCACTTGAGCAAGTCCAGCTCATCTCTGGGCCTGTTTCCTCACCTGTAGTATGAGAGGAAGATCAGATTAGGGGGTTCATGAGGGATTTCCCACCTCTAAGATTCTAGACCATTCCTTCTTCTTCCAAAGGACCTTTTAATTTCTGCAGCATAGACCACACCCAGAGCTTTAAACAACTAGCCTAAGCAAAAAAGGAGTGGGGAAACACTTTTGAATTTATTTGCCATCAAATGTGCCAAGACTTGTGCCCAGCACCTGGGGGTGTGTTAAATCCTGACATAGTGTCTCAGCTACATGTGTGAGAGTCTGGGTGAAGAGTCATCTCCGAGTGCTTGTCCTGGGGCGCGAGGGACACCCCCTCTCACCTAATCTGATTGTCCTCTCCGAGCAGACACCCCAGCTGAGCTCCCACCTGGTCTCAGGCTCCTGCTCTGTGCTGCCATCAGGCCCTTCCCAAGAGCCAGGAGGAAGCTGCTTCAGGGGGTCTGAGGGTAACCAGGCCTGGGGGTGCGCAGGGTCCTGGTGCTGCCAGAGAAGACACCAGCCCCACCGCTGCTAGGTTCGAGTGCAGCGCCGGCCCCGGTACTTCCCTCGGTCTCTCTTCCTGCTCTTGGGGCGTAAGATGAATGGATCACTGAGGTCCACCGGCCAGGCCTTGGGGAAGGGGAGGCGGGGAGCTACCTGGGATTAGCCAGGAGAGTGGCCCTGCAGAGTCTCCCCCAGGCCTCAGAATGGCTGTGGGTACAGCCTCTGGAAGTCCCAGAGGGGCCGCTCCAGAACTCCATCGGCTCCAACTCTCAGTGGTTTCTCGGCACTGGAAACACTACTGGGATAACGCAAGCGTCTTCTCCTGGGCTTCTGGGCTTCTCCTCGCCCACTGTGAACTTTGGATTGTCCACAGCCAGGGCAGCGTTTCTGGGACAGCCGGGTTTTTGCCATGGGAACTGGACAGCAGAGGGGAGAGCCCTCTCTGCTCCCAGCAGTGAACCTCCTTATACCAGCCCTCAGTTTTCAGGACTTCAGACCCGTGGGCCCTGGTCCAGGATCTTACCAGGACAGCAGATGATAGTGTTTCGAGTCTCAAGAAAGGCTGCGTGAGAAACTAATAAAAATAAAAATAACAAATGAAGACAGGCTGTGTAATGTTCAACATGTCGCCTGACTTCTCTGAGTCTCTGTTTCCTTATTTGAAACAGTGGAATGGTCGTCTCTGTTTCATAGGTGACTGGGAGGTTGGAATGACATATTGGTGGTGGCAGGGGCTGCGGCAGCGGTAGGCTGTCAGCGATGGCTTCCTTTTCCCCAGGGGAATCCTGGCCCAGCTGGTCAACCAACAAGGAAACCTTCCAGCAGCAGCAAAGGAGGCACCTGGTTGCCGAGGCTGCTTCCTGGGCCTAAGGAAGAGGCAGCTCCGTTCCTGGGAGCAGGTTAGAAGTGGACTTGGGCAGAGGAGAGGAGGGGGAAGGCCAGGAGGGGCTGAGGGCCGGGCTCCACTGCAGGCCCTTGCCAGTCTGGGGCTGAGAGAACAGGCTCCCTCCTCTGCAGACACGCAGGCCCTGGAGCAGCTGAAGGGTTGTGGGGAGAGGACCCCAGTCCTCCCCTGATGGGGTGCTCCGGCCCCAGGGGCTGTGGAGGGGCAGGCTGGGCTGGAGGGCTGGGCACGAGGGCACCGAGCTTGGAGGAAGTCTCCAACGGGCCAGAGCCAGTGGGTGAGGCAGACAGGTCAGGCCTGAGGGACAGCTGGGCAGGAGGTGCAGTCCCCATGGCTGGGCCAAGGGACAGCAAAGGCAGAAGGGGTGGGAGAAGGCCAGGGGAATCCTGAGAGTGTGGACCTGGAGAAAGTTGCTGAGCTGGGGAAGAGGAGACTGGAGTCTGCATCAGGCCCTTCTGCTTCAGGCAGCCATGTTGCCCACGGGCAGGGGTTTGTCCCAGGGGCTGCTGGGGCCAAGCCCAGCAGCCAGCAGGCTCCGGCGCTGGGCGGGAGGCGCAGTCCAGGCGGCACACACACTCATGCAGCTGCAGAGTGCGAGTCCACCACCCTAACTCAGCCTGCAGGGCCTGGATCTCCTTCCGCAGGGTGTGGTTGTGTTTCTCCAGGGTCTCGTACTGCTGGGGGAGAAGCGGTGGGTCAGGAGGGGATGTCAGCCTGCAGCGGGGCCCGGCGTGAGCCCCATCCCCCTCCAGGCTCCTCATGCCAGAGGAAGCTGCCACCTTCTGCATATCCAGGCTAGAGCCAGCCCTCTACCACGCCCCCATCCTGTACCCTGGCAGGGCACAGAGCTACCCCGCTCTCTGCCCACTGCGAGTCCCCTGAGCTGCACCCACTTACCTGGATCTCCAATGGCTTCCTCATTGGTGTGCCCCCAACCACCCAATTCTCTTGGCCCCAAGAAGTAACTGTCATTAATTGGAGGCCGAAACCCTCCAAAGGCCCAAGACTCCAGGTTCCAAACTCCCCGTGTTGGCCCTGGACGCCAGCCTGGCAGCCCCTGCTCAAACCTCCAGTGCCATCTGTCCTGCCTTCTCTCCTGCTCCTTCTCCTCCTGTCCCTCAGATGGAATTTATTTCCTCAACATGTTTCCTGTCTCCTCTGCCTGGACACTCCTCGGTGCCACACCCTGTGTGAGTCCCAACGTGGCTTTCACGTGGCACCTTCCAAGTCATTCTGTCCTAGACAACTCAGGTGACTTAATGTCACCGCCAGGCCTCCCCGGGGCCCAGAGCTTGGCAACTGAGGCACGGAGGGATTTGGGGTTCAGTTTTCCAGGTTGACAGCACAGGTGTGCTCTGCTGGACATCTCTGAATCAGCCTTCAAAAGGTTCTGTTCTTCCAGACACCGGGTTCTGAGAATCTGCTGGGACAATCGTCCACTTCCACTTCCACTTCTAAATGGCCATCTGTGATGACAGCGATGTCAGAAACGCGGAAAGAGTTTTATTTTCACGTTAAAGGCTGAGTAACGCCAACAGTTTCCTTCAGTCCCCTTTTGGGGACACTTGAAAAGGAGAAGTTGTAAGGATGTTTTGCATTAAAAACGTGCCTTAGGCCATGGACTCGAGAGTTCCTAAGGACCTCAACACCACCAGTGGTGGTTTCCATGGGTGGAATGGACACTTCTAGAACACATCACCAGGTCACCTAAACTCTCCAAAGCCTTCACCTGACCTCCAGGAATTGAGTCACTCATTCATTTATTTGTTTGCCACCTTCAGCCTGTTCAAATGTCACTACTCAGGGGATCTCCCTAGTTAATCTCCATCACCCACCGCCTCTCCCTTCCCTTTTCCGATTTATTTTCCCGCTTCAGACTTATCACCACCTAACATCTCCGACGCTTTATGGATCAGCTACTTGTACTCTGGCCTCTGTGAGAACAGAAGCTCCTGGAGGTGGGAGAGGGGCCTTTGTCTGGGGCTCATATCTGCCCTCCAGGGCCTGGGGTGCAGGGAAGACACACAACAGCAGTCTCCACAAGGAGCAAATAGAGGACGCACAGTTTCCCGTGGTGCTCCCTGGTGCGCAGTCTGCAGGGGGCGCCCCCCATCCCAGCCAGTGCTCCACCTGCCCCTGGTGCATGTTCTGACCTTCACCCACTTGGAAAGCTCCTATGGAGCCCTCAAGTCTAGATCACCCTTCATCGCCTCTTTATGCCCCCAAGGCCACTCACAATAGTGTCCCTCTGAAATTAGGATGAGGTCACAATACCCATGCGACTGTGTTTAGAGACAGGACTTTAGAGCCAGGCATGGTACTGCTATGCCTGTAATCCCAGCAGCTTGGGAGGCTGAAACAGGAGGATCACCAGTTCAAAGCCAGCCTTAGTAACCCAGCGAGGCCCTAAGCAACTCAGTGAGACCCTGACTCTCAATAAAATACAAAAAAAAAGGGTGGAGGATGTGGCTCAGTGGTTAAGTGCTCCTGGGTTCAATCCCCAGTACCAAAAGAAAAAAAGAAAGAAACAGGCCTTTTAGGAGGTAATTTAGAGTGAATGAGGTCATAAGGGATCTTACAGGATTGGTAGCCTTATAAGAAGAGGAAGGAGGACTGGGGATGTGGCCCTGTGGTAGAGTTCCCCTGGCATGCGTGAGGCCCTGGGTTTGAGCCCCAGCACCACCAAAAGAGGAAGGGAGAGAGAGAAGGGAGAGAGATGACTCTCCTCTCACATCCGTGGAAAAAGACCACAGCACCCCCAAGCACCCTGGCAGGAAGAGAGCCGTCAGCACAGAGAAAATTAACATGTGCCTTGATCTTGGACTTTAGAAAATAAATCTCTGCGGGTTAAGCCTGCAGTGTCTGCAGCCCCAGCAGATGGATGCGCTGCCCTACCCCTGTGTCCCCACACTGCCTTATCATTTGCCGGATGGTGACTTGATCCCAGTGCCTCTCACCTGCTCCGCAGGCTGCGCTATACCCTGTTCTAGGTGATGATGGGCGAGTAGCAGGGAAAGGAATGGTTCCCTGCCCTTAGGGTGCCGAGGAGGGAGACAAGTCATGTATTTGGGATGTGGACCCGAGGGCCACTGCTGAGGATGGGTTAATCAATTAGTGGGTTATTTGGTTATGGTGAGAGTGGATTTGCTATAAAAGTGAGCTGTCTCTGCTCCATCTTGCTCTGTGATGTCCCCCGCCATGCCACTTGTGACCAGCAGGAAGGCTCGCCACACAAACTGGCATCATGCTCTTCGATGTCCCTAAACCAACCTCTTTTTTTTTTTTTAATTGTACTACTGGAGATTGAACCCAGAGACACTCTCCCACTGAGCTATATCAACAGTCCTTCTTGCTTCCTTCCTTTCTTCTTTCTTTTTTAACCTTGTGACAGGTTTCACTAAGTAGCTCTGGTGGCCTTAAACTTGGCAATCCTCCTGCTACAGCCTCCCAAATTGCTGGGATCACCAGTGTGCAGCACAAACATCTTTTCTTTATGAATTATCTGGTCTGTGGTATTCACTTATAGTAACAGAAAGTTGTCTAAGATGGAGGGTGTCCCCACCTGGTGCAGGGCATCTGCCTTGTCTGTGTGCTTCTGCCGGCTGCGCTGGGCGGCCACCCGGTTTTTCTGTTTCTTCTTCAGCTGCTTCTGACAATCTGGTGGGTCCTGCTGGGCATGGGACACAGGGCTCAGGGATTCCAGCAGGACTCTTGCCCTCTGCTCTGGCCAGCCATTTGCAAAGCCAAGTTGTTCCCTTGGGGACTTGACCTGTCCTCCTAGAAGCCCCTCTTGCTCCTTCAGCACCCATACTCCTCTGCAGGCCTCGCACACCTCATAAGCCCTGCTCATAGAATATGTGGGGGCGAGGACAAGTAGGGAAGCTGAGGAGCCTGGGATTGAAACCTGGACAGAACTGGCTTCGAATGGCACATTCTCACGAGCCATGTCTCTCTGGGCTGGTCGCTCACTTCTCTGAGCCCGGTCACCTCCTCTGTGCAAGAGTGGCATTATGGTACCTTCTTCAGAGGCCACTATGAGGCGTGGAGAGAAACCCACAGGGCAGGCAGCTCGGAGCCAGAGCTGGGAGAGGTCAGCTCTGCTCGCGGAGTGCTCCCTGCAGTGCTCCCTGAGGGCGGGGGCCCTCTGTCTATGTCCTGCTCACATCCAAAGCTGATATCCACTCACTCCACAAAAATCTATTACTTATCTACTGTGTGTCGGCCGGACACGTAGTCAGGGGGACAAAACAGGAACCACCCCTGCCCCCATGTTCTAGCTGAGCAATCATCTGGGACGAATGAATGGAGAGTCCCTTTTGCCGGACCAATGGACTCCAAGGTTGTCAGCTGCGACCATCCCCAACCTGGGCACCTTGGAACTTAGGTGAACATTCACTCCAATGGCCCAGAGCTCTGGAAAGATGAGGCAAGGGGGGCAGTGGAAGACCTCACAGCCCAACAGGCCCCCATCATTCTTCGGGGTGTTTTGTGGGTCAGGACCTCAGGCAAGACCCTGGCCTCCTTGGCCAAGGATTCTGGATCCTCAGTAGTTCCTGGCTCCAGCTCTACCCAGGCCACAGCCTCCGGTGCCTTCACGGCCACAGCACCCTCATTTCAGACTAGAGCCCGGGGAAGGACCCCAGTCAGAGAAGAGGGGAGACCTGTGAGGGAACCCGTGGCTGCAGGGGTCATGGGAAGACAGAGACTGGAGGGACCATGGGAGAAGAGGTGGGTCTGGAGAGAGCCCGTGGGAAGTCCAAGATCTAACCCCGAGGCTGCATCTGCAACTTGGGAACTGTCCCCCGATGGTTCAGGGGAGGAAATTCAGACTCAGGGAGGGCTTGAGTGGAGCCTGCCAGAGGTCACACAGCCCAGGAGCACAGAGCTGGCACTAGAACATCCCACCTCTTGCCCCACGGCCTGGGCCCTGAGACCCTCAAGTCCCCTCCCCGTCACCCCCCACCCCTGCAGCCCTGTACTCACGGGCCCCATCAGCAGCACTTCTCTTCCACAGAGGTGCATGGCTGAGGCAGGGGAGCCAGGCTCACACAGATCCTGGATGTCCCTCAGCAGCTGTGACCTCCCGGTGCCCTCTGGGGACCCAAGGAAGTGGCAGCTCTTTAAATCCCTAGTGACCACTCCGCCCCCAGAAAGCCCAGTTTCAGTTTCTCCTAAAGCCACCGGCTGCTCAGAATCCCTGGCTCAGGACTGCTCACGTGGCTGGAAGTTCCTGACATGATCTGGCTTCCGGTTGGGCCCCTTTTCTGGGAGAAGGACTATGGAGGGTGGAGACTGGGAGAATGAAGGCCAGGTGTGGGGAGGGTGTTCTGAGGAGGGAGGGCGGGCTGCCAGGAACAGAGCCAGGGAAGAAGCCAGTGGGGCCCCAGGTTCACATGGGGCTGGGGAGAGTCCCTGTGCTCCCTGGGGCACAGGTTCACAGCCCACAGCAGAGCAGTGCAATTGTGAGAAACTGAGTCACCCTCTCTGAGCCTCAGTTTCTTCATCTGTAAAGGGTGTGAGTTGGGATGGTACAAATTCCCAGGCTCAATGTAGGAACTATGGGGGAGAATATGACTCCCCCGATCCTCTGAGATGGAGTCCAGGTGGGTCTGTAAAATCAAGCAATGGACCTTAAATAGATGGATGTTACTGTTTCCATAGATCAGACCTAGGGACTAGGAGCCCAGCTTCCAAGCTATGTTTGCAGATCTGTAAAGTGAGGATAACGATTTTGTTGTGAATAGATGAGTTAAGGCAGGTGAGTTGCCTGAACCCAGGCCTGGTGCAGAGAGTGAGACCTCGACCTTTGCATTTATGAAACCCTGGGAGATTCAAAACTGTGTTTATCACCAGGCCTAACAGTCCCAAGCATCCAGTTGTGTGAAAATAGCAAACTACCACAAGATCAGAACAAGACGATGACATTTCCATAAGGTTTAATAATATGGATTGTAAAGAGGTCATGAAAGTATAAAATAAGCACCAGAAGGAGGAACAAAATTCAGAGAGTGGTGGCCGGAGACAGGTGGGGGGACAGAAGAGGATAAAGGGACTTCAGTAATTGCTTGTGTAGTGGGAGCACAGTTGTAAGTGGTATTATCTACATTTTGGACAATGTTTGAAATGTTTCCTAGTAAAAACCTCTTTAGAAGACCTAGCAAGCCCCGAGCAAACCGGCATGGTGGTGTCTCTCTGAGAAAGCCATGCTTGGATAGGACATCTGATAGCGGGGACACAGGAGCCAAGCCACCCCTGTGCTGAACCAGCACACAGCATGTAGGGTTCTATGGTCTGGCAACAAGTGCATCTTGGGGTTGTGTCTGCGTCATGAGCGCTCAAGGCTGATGATGGGGGATCTTGAGGGTGAGCTCATCAGGAAAGGGTAATGCAATTGACCAGCCCCGAGCTGTGCCTGCCATGCCGAGACTGATTGGAGATGTGTCACAGAGGCGTGGAGCGTAGCCATCCTCTGCCCTCCCTGCAGCTAGGCCTGAAGCTGCCTGGGCCTTACAGCTGGAAGCTCTGAGCCCCTGCGCCCTCTCACCAGCTCCATTGCCTGTGGCCTCGGTCTTCTCACACACAAGCTTGGGGGGGGGGGGACAAAGAAGTCACACCCCCTGCACAGAGCTGTTGTAAAGTGCCATCCAGTCAGGACGGACTCCCTCTCCTGAGGTTTGTGGTGACTCATTCTGGATGGTGGCTTGTAATTAGGACGGCCCGGTGGGAGGGCTTGTGCATCACAGCTGGGCCCTTGCCTCCTGGCTTCTGAGGGGCCTGGAGGCGGAGGTGGAAGTGGGACACCCCCACGCAATGAGGCTGCCCCGGTTTCTCTGAATTATTTTTGTTTCCCAGTCACTGGGAGAGCTGGGGCTTCCTGCCTAAGGCGGGCACCTGGGGCTCAGTGAGCCAGAGCTCCTCAGGGAGCACTCTGCAGGGCGTTGTGCAGGATGTACCCCCAAACAGCTGTGGGGGAGGCTCGGGCCAAGCGCCCCTCTCCCAAACCTGGATCCCCCAGGCCCAGGCTTCAGGTAAGAGGTAGAAGGCAGGTGTGGCTCCTCCCAGGAGGCCACAGCCCTGAGGAGGAGCAAAGGAGGCAGGTTTGATGGCTTCAGCTCCCTGAGGAGGTGGCAGGGAGAGGGAGTGGCAGGGAGGGAGGGGTGGTTACTGTTTAACCTCCAGTGGCCATACCAGGCTTCCGCCAGCGGCCCTCCCCGGCTGGCAGGGCCATCTGGTCCCAGCCCTCACTCGGTGGTGTCCTGGTGTGCTCTGGCTGCCCCAACACTACCCCAGCCTGGGTGGCTTAAACAACAGACACTGATCTCACAGTTTGGGAGGCTGGGAAGCGCAAGATTGAAGTGTGGCAATGGCCTCTGGCTAGCAGATGGCTGCCTTCTCGCTGTGTCCTCACTTGGTAGAAAAAGTTGTCGTCACTCTTTGTCATCTTACAAGGACACTAATTCCACCCTCATGACCTCATCCAAACCTAATTACCTCCTAAAGGCTCTGTCTCCAAACACCATCATATTGAAGATTGAGGTTGCGCTTGAACATAGTTTGGGCAAACAAAGACATTCAGTCCACAAGAGAACGAGAGGAAGCTGGTACCCAGAGAGTCAAGGTCACACCACAGGGCATCAGAGCTGGAGGGAGAACACAACCTCTGAATCTAAGCCCTCAGCTCTTCTGCACACCCAGCTTGGAGAGGCCTCTCCATGAGTCCACCACCTCAGCTTGGGCTAGAGGCCAGACGGCTCGGAGGCCTCCTGAATACCAGAGCTACAAAGCTTTGCCTGTTTTGCTCTCTCAAGTATTCCCCTTCACATAGTAGATGCCCAGATAGTGAATAAATGAATTAAAGTCCAGGCAGCTTTTCATCCAGGAACCCCAAAACCTTTCTGAATAAATAAACTTCTGCTTTTCTCATTCCCATAGGATCTGCCTTGGGTGCTGGGGGATTCTCCCGAGCCAAGCTCCTCATTTTACCAATGAGGAAACTGAGGCAGAAGGAAGGGACCAATTGGCAGAAGCTAGGAGACATGTAAGGCCTTTTCCCAAGTATGTTCCACACCTCATGGGGCTGGGTAGAAGCTTAGCCGGTCTCCAGGTGCCCAGGGATGAGGACCTCTGTCTGGGTCTTCCCACCTCATGCATCCCTAGTTTTAGGGCACCTGAGGGAGCTGTAGAGGATGAGTACAAGATGAAGGCTTAGGCGCCTGCTCTGGGTTGAGGCTGGTACTGATGTCCCACCCAGGACTGTGAAGGAGCCTGCTGGAGCTAAGTCTCAGCCTGGGGTGGAACACACCTGTAGGGGAGGTCACCTCCTCTGGGGGAGGTCATTTTCTGTCAGGGGAGCTCAGATATTTTCCAGAGCAGGGGCTCTTTGGGAGGGAGATGGAAGGATAGGAAGGCTCTATCCCAGGGCCTGGAGCTTGTTCTGGGGCAAGTCACTTAACTAACTTCTTTAAGCTTCCTCTGTATAATGAGGATAGTAATCCAAGGATTTGATGAAGTGATAAATGTAAAAGAGTCAGAACAATAAGTCACATAAACTTGGGTTGAATTTTTAACAAGGTTAGTTAGTAATACCTGATGAATTTTTCTGTACACATAGCAACAGACCTGGATTATGTTTCATTATAAAGAAAAAAATTGTGGGGTGCAAGAACATTGATGAGATGATGTTTCAGTGAAATGTCTCTTTAATGACAGAAAACTTAAAAGTGCCTGGGGGCGGGCTACAGCCTCGGGCGGGGCTGGCTCACAGTGGGATGACCCCCAAAGGGCCAGCTTAGCTTAACAGGGAGGGGGGTGCCCCCACCTCCCGCCACTTTCCTAGTAGTTCCAACAGAGGTCCCGGGCTGGCTGTCCTTGGTGTGGCTTGGGTCCTGACAGCAGTCCCTGTGGCGAGGGGAAGAGAAGAGATTGGCAGAGCTGGGGTCCCAGGCTCATGCTGGAGTGGGGATGGGGTCAGCCCCATCTAATCCAGGGGGTGAGGAAGGGGCACCTCCTAAGGGCAGCAGAGTGCAGGGGCTGATGCCCTCACCTGGGCTCAAATTCAGATATGGGGGCGCTGCCACTCGGCAGGGCATTCCTTGTTGAGATGGATTCATCCCCATGTGACACCAAGCCAGGCACTCTTTCATTAGCTCCCAGCTTCCCAAGTTGGGGAAGAAGGTCCCGAGAATAAGTCACTTAACTAACTCCTTTAGGCAGGAATGCATTGGCTTGCTGAAGGGATGATCCAGAGGTCCTGAATGCTGGGCTGAGACTGAAGGCGGTGACATCATGGTGACCTCTCCAGGAATGGGGGGCAGAACTGGCTTTCACTTTCAGCACAGCACATTGTGAGCGCTCTTTAGAGCCCGAGTGTGCAAAGTGATGGGCCTCCCAGGAAAGGGTGACTCCACACGGGGTTGTCTGATGTCACCACCGTCTTCCCTGGTGGTGGGTGGTGCCAGCCAGGAGGAAGTGGGATCTGGCACACATCCCAGTGCTCAGCTCCTACCCCTCCCCAATCCTGCTGCGCCCTTTGCTGCCTTCAAAGCGTGGTGTGGCTGGTCTCTGCAGTTCTTTAACACACGCATCTTTCCTGGAAGCTGACTCAGACTTTGGAGAGCAGGGAGCACCCCTGGGTCTCGTGGGATGTGGCAGCAGCGACCACGGCTCCTATGTTTTCCCAAGGAGTCCAGACCCGGAGAGAACTGGGTTTACACCCTTGAGCTGCCTCTGCGAACTGTTGTGACCTTGGGCAAGGCCTGTTTCTCTAGGCATCAGTTTCCCTGCCTATCAGATGAAAATACCCTCACTTTTTCAAGGCTGCCATGAACTGAAAGCCACACATGGAAAGTGGTCACTAATGAGCTCGGAAAAGGTGAGTCTCCTCTCTCTCTCTCTCTCTCCTCTCCCTCTCTCATCCCACTGAACTTTAGAGATGGGAGGGCCTCGTGTGGAGCCTGGTGTGAGGGAGTGGCCAGCCAGCGTCATGGAGCAAGGACCTGGAAGCTGGGCTAAGCTGGAGCAAGGTGAAGAAAGCCCTGCCCATCGTGGCCAGGGACTCACAAGACCGTGGACATGACAGCGCTGCTCCTGGAAGACAGACCAAGATGGTGCCAGGGTCCAAGGGAGCTCTGGCCAGGCAGGTGGGTAGTTGGTCATGGCCAGAGGACAGAGATTGTCCAGTCTCCTGGGTTCACAATGGGGGAACTGAAGCTCAGCAGGAGGGGACTTGGCCATGTGCAGGGAGGTGGCAGAGCAAGGCAGACCAGCACTGGTGGGTGCCTGTGTCACAGGCGAGTGGTCCAAAAATAGGACTTGCTCCATAGACGTGTCTCAGCCAAGAGTAGGTTTTCTCTTTTCTCATTTAACTTTGACTTATGTTTGTGGTACTGGGGATGGAACCCAAGGCCTTGCAATTACTAAATAAGCATTCTACTACTGAACTGTGTCTCCCACTCTGGAACATTTAAAACAACCTAATATGTGCATTATAGTATAAAGGAATCAGTGCCGGGCAGGGTGGTGCATGTCTGGAATCCCACTGGGTCAGGAGGCTGAGGCAGGAGGTTCCCAAGATCAGCCTCAGCAACTTAACAAGGCCCTGTTCCTGTCTCAAAATAACATAAAAAAATAAAAGGTCAGAAGGAGCAGTCAGTGGTTAAGCACCCTGGATTCAATCCTGGTACCAAAAAAAAAAAAAAATAAAAAAAATCAAACAACAAATTTGACCTTAAACATCAATATTCAGATAAATAAGTTACTTACATATACTTCTTGGTAATACTTCAATGATTAGCAATTGTAATTTAAGCAGGGTCTTCTCTCCTGCATATTTTTTCTCTTGGTTTCCAGAATAAAAATTCTTATTATCTTTCCATATGATTATAAAGGTAATAGATGGAGTAGAATAGCAGACTAAGATGATAAGTACCTTTTAAATTATTTATTTATATTTTTGAGACAGGGTCTCACTATGTTGCCTAGGTTGACCTCCAACTCCTGGACTCAAGTGATCCTCTTGCTTCAGCCTCCTGAGTAGGTGGGACTACAGGTAGAGGGCACTGCACCCAGCAAAATTAAAACTATAACGCCACATTGTTTACATGGGGTAAATATGCCTCTTGACAAGGCATCTAGAACACTATCAAGTTTCAATCCATTAGGTCCTAAGAAGTCCTCCCTTCAGAGCAGGGCTCCAGGGAGGCTGAGGTGGGAGGATCACAAATTCAAGGCCAGCCTGGGCAACTTTGGAAGACGCTGCCTCAAAATAAAAACTAGAAAGAAGTGGGGATGTAATCCAGTGGTAGAGTACTTGCCCAGCAGATGCCAGGCCATGGGTTCAATCTCCAGTACAGGAGAGGTTGCCCTAGGCCCTGGGTTCCATCCCCAGTTGCTGGAATTGTAAGGGGTTGGGGGGATGACACACGCCTGTAATCCCAGAGATTCAGGAAGCTGAGGCAGGATGTCTCAAGCCCAAGGCCAGCTTCAGCAATTTAGTAAGACCTTGTAAAAACAACAACAAAAAAAAGTGTTGGTGATGTAGCTCAGTGTCAAGTGCCATTGGGTTCAATCCCCAGCATGGGGTTAGTGGGGGTTGGGGGAAGCAGGTCCATAGCTGTCAGGATTTGGGCATTTTAATTTCATGGTCATTCTTGTGGTGAAGATAATTATATTTTTTCTGCCCCCACCCTCCAATTAAGCCTAAGGACAGTCTAGCACTGAGCTACATTCTCACCCTTTGTATTTTTGAGATAGTCTCATTAGTTGTCCAGGCTGGCCTCAAACTTGAGGTCATCCTGCTTCAACCTCTAGCAAAGCTGGGATCACAGGTATTTTTGAATGGTTACATATAACTACAGCTCTATATCTTCTTCTTAGTTCTCTTCTAAACGTATTTCCCAGGGGCTTTGAAAGCTCTCTTTCCTTTTTTCCACAAGGCAAATAAAAACAGCCTAATAGGCTCCTACCCTTGTTTGAAAGCCCCTTGGATCCCTAATATTCTGGCTACAGGCAATTATTCAAAACTTAAACACAGTTGCTCCCTGGTCACCTCCTCCTCAAAGTTGGGAGGTAGTCTGGTTGACTTTAGTTGAAATCCTACTATTTGGCCCCTGGGAAGCTGGGACAGCTTAGACAGGCAGGACTTGTGGGAGGCCAACCTTACAGGTGACTGAGTTACACTCCCCAGCTGGGTGCTGAGGCGCTCAGTCACAGAAATGGGTGTGTCTTGCTACAGCCCCATGGGTGAAGCTATGCTCACCTGTTCCTTTGTAATATAACCCCTTGCCCTGTTTAGGATAGAATCTTCCATGGAAGTATCTTGTGTGTGTCCCCTCCTCTTACTGTGCCCTTGGGTGTGGCCTACCCA
This sequence comes from Marmota flaviventris, assembly GCF_047511675.1. NCBI lineage: Eukaryota > Metazoa > Chordata > Mammalia > Rodentia > Sciuridae > Marmota > Marmota flaviventris. The sequence goes on along the minus strand of NC_092506.1, from coordinate 7,612,971 downwards.
GGTGTCAGTCAACCTGCTGACAGTGGACATCATGAAGATAGACTCAGCCCCCTGAAACCTGACCCCTTGCCTCATTTGAATAGCTTCTCCTCAATAAAAGGGGTCAGCGCCGTGCTCTCGCTCCTAGGAGCCGTCACAGCAACCCCAAAGAAAAAGGTATTTGTGTCTCTTGTGTGGTTATTTCGTGCAGCCCAGTTAGCCCAGTTTAACTAGAGTGAACCCTGAGCCTTTTAGTCGCAAGAACAGAAACCTGGCAAGGACTTTTAAGCATAACATTTAAGTAAGTATTTCAATGCTAGAACAGTAGGAAAGTAAAGCAGTTCAGAAGTACTGAAGGTAACAATTTTAAGTACCCCAGAACTTACTCCCGAGTTGAGTTGAATGATAGGGGTTTTCAGTGACCAGTACACACATCCAAATGGCTCTCTGACACAAATGTTCAACCCAACATTACCCTGATAAAAGTAGTAATGTTTTCTGTTCTGCTTGTTCTGTTTAATTTGTGTTAATGCTGCTAGTGTGAACCTCATGAAACAGCTCTCTTGGTAGTCAAAACAGTCAAGCACAGGCAATTCATATGATTCAACCTATTCATGACACTAATTTCACAATCCACTTTATGGACTGCATCCCATACTTTAAAAATCATTGTTTAATTGAGAATATCCAACAATAGTAATAATATAGAGCAAAGTGGGCACTGACCCCTACCCTTACCTCCTTGCTCTTGTTAGGTGTATAAACCAGAAAAGCATTTTGGATAGTAATTCGGCAGTATCTGTCAAAATTTTTAATGTGTATTCATTTGACACAGTACTTTCACTTCAAGGACTCTATCCTTCAGATATATATTTTTATATTTATTTTTATGTGGTGCTGAGGATCAAACCCAGTGCCTCACACATGCTAGGCAAGTGTTCTACCACTGAACCACAACCTCAGCCCCCTTCAGATATATTTGTATGTTTGCAAAGATCTAAGATATTATGAATGTAAAACTCATATTACAAAACATATATCAGTAGAAAAAGTGTTATACCCATATTATGAAATATGAAGTCCTTAAAAGACTAAGATTTATATATATTTATACAGAAAAATGTCCAAGATACATTGTTAGAGTATTTATAGTGCACTGAAGAACACTAAAAAAAATTGTTTAGCAGGTATGCTTCCAGTTAGTGTGATTTATAAAATTAACATGGATTGAAATTTACCTTTTCACTTAATGCAGCATGGTACCTGTCCACGCTGGTATTACAGTTCCACCTCACCCTACTTAAGGGCTTGTGAATCCATCACAGTTTATATGCACCCTTGTCTAGTGAATCTGCCCGTACTGAGAACACCTAGGCTTATTTCCAGTTTTTCTTTTTTTTTCCTTTTTGAGGGGGCAGTGCTGGGGACTGAACCCAGGGCCTCAGCATGCTAGGCAAACACTCTACCGACTGAGGTACACCCCCCCAGCCCTCCCTTTCTTGTTGTTCCAATCCATGAAATAATTGATTTCATTATATCACAAATATTCATGAACAGGGCTTGAATTTCTGTAGCCTCAATTCCTGGAGACAATACAGCACACTCCTATGGTCTGAGGATTTCTCATTTTGATCTTGGTTGTGTGTCAAAGTCTTTGAGTAGGAGTTATGCTCATTTTCTTCTGTGTGTGTGCTTGACAGAGGGTAACTAGTGTCCACCCAAAGGGCTCATTCAGGCACCCTGTCTGTCCAGCCTTCATTGCCCACAGTCTCCTTCTGCAAGATGGGAAACAGTCCCTCTTCAGGCAAACTCCAGGGAAGCCACACCTGAGTTCAAATCTTACCCTGGTTTCTTAAACTCTCTGGACTCCATTATCACATCTACAAAAAAACAAAGAAACTTCTCAGGCTCACAGGGAGATGAAGGGGAACAACCAGAGTGGATTGTAAATGGTTCCCCAGGAGTTTGCCATTATCTTCAGTGGCTGCTGATATTCTTTCACAAGCATTAGACAGGGGCTATTCCAGATTAATTACTCACATTTACCTTGTGAGCTGGGGAAAAGATTAAAAATAACACAAGGCTCTCTCACTTCTGAGTTTACAATGGACTTGTCCCTGGTCTCACCTTCCTTACATTCTCTGGACCTCTTGGGCACTAAGGTAAAGAAGGAAACACTAGGTTTGGCGATGTGGTGCAAACCTGTAATCCCAGAAGTTTGGGAGGCTGAGGCAGGAGGATTACAAGTTCAAAGCCAGCCTCTACAACTTAGTGAGACCCTGTCTCTCCTGTCTCAATATAAAATATAAAAGCAGGGGGAGTGGGGGGGGGGAATGGGGTTGTACCTCAGTGGTAGAGCACTTGCCTAGCATGTGTGAGGCCCTAGGTTCAATCCCCAGCACCATGTAAAACTAAACAAAATAAAGGTATTGTGTCCATCTACAATATATATATATATATATATATATATATATATATATATATATATATTTTTTTTTTTTTTTTTTTTTTTTTTTAAGGGGGAGAGGTAGGGAAGGAATTCTAGGACAAAGCCATTCTTTCAACAACAAATATTTATTGAGCACCTACTACATGCTGGTCACTGTACTAAGTAGCACCCGGACCTCAGTTTTCAATCCAAAAGGGCTGGAATTCTTTCTTAACACAAAGCATCTTAGGTGAGACAATTCTTTGTGTGGGTCTATTCCCTGCATTGCGGAGCACTTAATCCTCTAAAGGACGGGACTCTCTGGTCATTGGAACAACTCCAAAATGCTCTCGCACGCTTCGAAATGGCCCCCTAGGGGGCAGTATCGCCCTGGATTTAGAAACCCCGGCCCGCTTCCTCCAGGAGACTGGGAAAGGCCCCTTCTCTACTGTCACCGGCAAATTCAGGATGAGGTCGAGGCCCAAGGTGAGCAGGATGTGGCCCCTGTATCCGGGGAACTGGGCAACCCACTACTTCCCGGATGAGCTCGTCATCAGCCTTCGGGTACTTGGTTCAGGACCTCTTCGCAAGTACTCCCCACCGTACCAAGATACAACTCCATAACTTCAGCTTCCCGTTCCCGGCCGAGTCCTGGGATCTTGGGGAGAAAGGAATGGGGGTTTTGCCTTGGTCCTCAAGAATCAGTCTTCGGGAGGCGCAGGGTTAATGCAGGGAGGCGCATAGACGCCTGAGCGCCACTAGAGGGACCACTGACACAGCTCAGCCGGGCAACTTTACGGTCACGTGGTGGTGAGGGCGGGTCCAAACAAGGGGCCAGGCCAATAGGCTGTGCTTTCGGTGGGTGTGATGGCCAATAGGAACAGGGAGCGGGGTCCCGGACTGTAAGAAACGACGACTGGGAGGGGGCTACGGGACCATGGGGCTTCTGACCATACTGAAGAAGATGAAGCAGAAAGAGCGGGAGCTGCGACTGCTTATGCTGTATCCTCCCGGACGCCGGAGCGCCGAGGGTAGTAGGGGCCCCCGCCGCGTGGGCGGTGCCAGGCGCCCCCTGCCGGGCGCGGGTGAGCGGCCGGCCGGCGCGAACAACTGCCCATTGTGCGTCACGCACGTGGGCCCTACCAATCGCTGGCGGCGGGGGCCGGGAGAAGGCCGTACCACCGGCTCGGGCCGGGCAGGGGGGACTCCGTTCCAAACGCCGAAGGTGTGGGCCTAACGGCGCAGCGCGCGACCGTGTGTCCCTATTGCAAGGAGGAGGTGGGGCTCGGAGGTGACTCGAACGTCACCGTCCGTCTCCGTCTGGCCTGAGCGTGGGCCCCTGTCCTCTCTGAGGCCCTGACCTCCTCCCCGATGTCCAAGGGTGCCGGGTCCTGGCCCCGCCCCCGAGGTCGGAATCCCGGGGGCGTGTGGGGCCAGCTCTGGGCTCTGCGCCCCGCGGGTGTGGACTCGGTCCACCGTGACTCTAACCGTCACCTCTGCTGCCCCGCCGCGCGTCGGTGTCCCCGCGGCCTGCGGCTTGTAGATCCGAGGGCCCAGCCGGCCTCCCGAGCCCGGTTAGCAGGCGCCTGCACTCCTGGCCCTGCCCTGTACGGCCGTGGGGAACCGGCCATCGCAGAGCTAGGCCGGCCTCACCCCCGGCCCGGAGAGAACATTGACGTGCGCACGTAACTTAATAAGATCCGCATCGCATTTCATTTAAAGAGCTCTGAGAAGGGCGCGGAGAAGTCACGCATTCAATAAATATTTATTGAGCGCCTACTACGTGCTAGGCACTGGCCTAGGGGCTGGGGTGAAACAACAAATCCTGTCCTATGAAAATTCTGTAACGGGGGAAGAGAAAGAGGAGATCGCAAAGAAGTGAAATATGTAGTATGAATGGAGAAGAAAGTAGTTTAGGGAGGCCAAAGAAGGCCACCGTCTGGCCTGAGCGTACCTGACCTCCTGACCCAGTGACCGCTGGATAAAGACATGAAGGAGATGAGGAATATGGGGGCAGGGGGAGCCGTTTAAAGCAGAGGAAAGGCCAGTGGAAAGCCCTGAAGGAGGCACAATTGGTGTGTTCGGCGGATGCCAGGGAGGGTAGTGTGGCTGGGGAGGGTGAGGACAGGGAGCATCGCTAGGATGTTCTTAGCTCTTGCTTTAAGTGAGTACCAGATGCCAGGCCATGAACCGAGCCCAGTTAGGCAGCTGTACTCATGCAGTTGATATAGAATGGTGGCTTGGACTAGGATGGAAGTAGTGAGGTCACGGAAATAGGGGGACGCCGTGATAGCAGGGCCAGCGGGAATTGCTGCTAGGTGGGACGTGAGAGAGGAAGTGAAGTGAAGCCTGCCGCCTGGGTTTCTGGACTGAGCCATGAGAAGACAAGAGCCACTTACCGAAATGGGGAGGAGCAGGTTCCCCGGGAAGTGATAGCTCTGAGCTCTGTGGGCCACATGTGTCTCTGGGATGCCTTGGAGTACCAGGTAGGCTGCAGGATACAGGGCTTACTAGAGGGGCGTGGGTGGGTGGCATCAGCACAGGGATGGTGTTTGAAGCTATGATCCTGGAGGGACTCACCTAGGGAGCACCGTGTGCACAGAGAAGTGAGTTGTGGAAATACAGATAAGTCAGGCAGGGCGCAGAGGAAGGAGGGTGAGCCACTGTTGTCAGGTGCTGCAGGTGAGGGCCACCGTCCACTCGGGAGCAGTGGGGAGATCTGGCGGACCCACTTGGCAAGAACAGGTGTGGGAAGCAGTGGGAGCCACAGCCTGCTGGGCCATGTGTTTAACAAAGAGCAGGGAAACAGAGGCTCTGGTGAGTGTGAACAACTGGCGAGGAGGTGTGCTGTGAAAGGGAAGGTAGGAGTCCCTGGGGCAGAGGACGGAGAGGGTTTTGTTTGCAGCATCTGAGGGCGAGAAACAATAGCATATTTGCCAGCTGCCAGGGATGATGTGGGGGAGAAGGAAAGATGGAGGACAGCATTAGGGAGATGGGGAGAATCTGGAGCCAGTTTTCAGGGGCTAAGGTCTCCGCGAGGTACTCTCCTCGCCTCCATTTTACAGGTTGAAGTCATTGGTCCCAGGTCCAGTGAGCAGCAAGAGGCACTAAGCCCAGGACCTCCCCCAGCCCCATCCCGGCTGCAAGTGCCTTAAGTGTTGGAAGGAGAGCAAGGTGTCTGTCCCACTGGTGAGCTTATCCATTCTTCTGCTTTCTGCACCAGAGGTTGTGGAACATTCCAGAAACAGAGATGGAGGTTTCTGCCTCTGTGTATTTGCTCTTCCTTCAGCCCTTCAAAAAAACTAACTCCCTGTATTTCAGGCCTCCGTTCAATGTGCCTCTGGGAGCCTTCCCTGCACGGAGCTGAAAGCCCTCCCTACAGGGGCCCCTCCAGGTGTCTCCCTGGGGCTTGCCACACTCACCAGGATCTTATTTTCTCAGTTGCACTTTATCACAGTCTCCTCACTAAGAATGCAAGCTTCATAAGGGCAGGGACTTTGTCCCTCAGCACCTAGAGAGGGCCTGGCACATAGTAGGTGTTCAATCAATATTTTTTATATGAATTAAAAGAGCTTTTGATTAGCAGAGATGATACAATTATATCTTTTCGTTGTTGTTGTTGGTACTGAGAAATGAACCCAGGGTGCTTAACCACCGAGCCACATCCCCAGATCTTTAATTTTTTTATTTTAAGACGGCCTCACTAAGTTGCCTAGGGCCTTGCTAAGTTGTACGGGCTGACCGTGAAACTGTGATCCTCCGGCCTGGGCCTTTGGAGTCACTATATCTTGATAGTCCCATGCTTTCTCCAGGCCAGTTATGGGCCAGCACGGGCTCAATTCTCTTTGACATGATGGGAAATTGTCAGTCCCTAAGAATGACATCACCACTGGCATAGCACAGGGACTTCTCCTTAACCTGTGTGCCCCAGCGGCCTGGACAATGCCGGCAAGACAACTATCCTCAAGAAGTTCAATGGGGAAGATGTGGACACCATCTCCCCGACTCTGGGCTTCAACATCAAGACACTGGAGCACCGGGGGTGAGCGGGGCCTGGGGCCTGCCCCGAGGGGGGTGCGGGTGGGGAGGACCAGCTGACCACCAGCCGCTCTCTGCCCAGATTCAAGCTGAACGTCTGGGATGTCGGTGGCCAGAAGTCCCTACGCTCCTACTGGCGCAACTACTTTGAGAGCACTGACGGCCTCATCTGGGTGGTGGACAGCGCGGACCGCCAGCGCATGCAGGACTGTCAGCGCGAGCTCCAGAGCCTGCTGGTGGAGGAGGTGGGCCAGGCGGGGCGGGGGCAGCATGATCCCTGGGGGACACCTGGGGACCCGTAGTGCCAAGGGCAGAAAAAGCATGCTGTGGACAGAGACCTGGGTTTACATGAATTTGGTTTTACTGTGTCACCACCCTGAGCCTCAGGTTCCGTACTTGAAATGGGAAGGACAACACTCACACCAGAGGGCTTTAGGGAGCATCCTCAAGGTCAGCGTGCGAAGCTCTGGGAGGCAAGGAAGCCTGGCTCAGGAGTCTGCCACTGCGTGTGACCTCAGGAAAACTCAACCTCTCTGAGCTTCCACTTCCACATTCCTAAAATGGGGATCACAGTTAGGCTGATCTCATAATTTATTGTGTGGCCCCAACACCTTTTTTTAAGTAAGATTTTAGATTTACAGAAGAGTTGCAAAGATAGTACAAAGATACTCCCCCCTCCCTCACCCCACTTCCCTAATGTCAGCATCTCAGAGAACCCTGGTATACCTCTTAAACCAGGAAGCTAGTATTGGTGAGTTACTGTTATCTAACTACAGGTCTTATTTGGAATTCACTATCTGTGTGTGTGTGTGTGTGTGTGTGTGTGTGTGTTTGTTTCACTGTTGTTTCCACTCGTGGGCTTTGTCTGTTCTGGGGTTTGATGCAGGTCACCTTGCTGCATTTAGTAGAAACCAGGCCTCTTGAGAGCGGTAGTGAAGTTGTGAATAACTCCAGGAACCACAGTGACATGTGGTCCCCTCCTGGGGGTGTCAGCAGATCCAATGAAGTCCTGGCTGTCAAATGCTGAGCCCAGGCCTGGCAGGTTGAGGCCAAGCAGGTCATGTCCACCCGCCCACATGGAAGGACTCCCAGTTGTAAATGCATAGAAATGACAGAATCAGAGGCAGACAGCGAAGCCTTTTGGGAATGGAACAATCAAAAGGGCTACAGCCAGGTGCAGTGGTGCATGCCTGTAATCCCAGAGGCTCTGGAGGCTGAGGCAGGAGGATCACGAGTTCAAAGCCAGCATCAGCAATGGCGAGGGGCTGAGCAGCTCAGTGAGAACCTGTCTCTGAATAAAATAAAAAATAGGGCTGGGGGTGTGGCTCAGTAGTCGAGTGCCCCTGAGTTCAATCCCTGGTACCAAAAAAACGGGGCTATGAACACTTGGAAGAGGGAAGGTGGCCACTCGCAGCAGCAGACCCCCAGGAGGCTGGGATGCCCATGTGGCGTGGGCTCGCCAGGCCACAGTCCTGAGCGGCAGGACTACAAGGGCTCAGGAGTCATCTTGAGTATGCCCTCCCTGCTTATAAAAGAGGAACCTGAGGCATAAAGGAGAGGCGCCCACTGGGGGTGGTTGGCTGGAACCAGGACCCAGGCGCAGCCCTGGGCTCTGCTCCACGTGGCTGCAGCCTCAGTGGCCCTGCCACTCTGTGCCCCTCACCTGGGCCTCTCCCGGAACCCACAGGCCTTGTCTAATCTTCAGGGTTGGTCTCTGACCCCAGTACCCTCCTCCTCCCCGCAGCGCCTGGCCGGAGCGACCCTTCTCATCTTTGCCAACAAGCAGGACCTGCCTGGAGCGCTGTCCTCGAACGCCATTCGCGAGGTGAGTCCAGTCCCTGGGGCAGCCTCCTGAAGAAAAGGGGCATGTTTCTATATTAATTTGTTTAAAAAGCACTTTTGACCCCTGCTGTGTGGCGGGACGTCTGTGGGCACCAGAGTCTCGGTGTCAGCAGGTTCGATGGCACAGTAGCCAGCGCACTGCAAGTGCACCCCTTGTGATGCTCTTTGCGTGGATTCACTAGGTAGGAACTACTGTCGCCATTTTAAAAGATGGTTAAGCAGACTTAGAGAGGTTAGATAATTTACCCAATGACACACAGCTAGAAAGTGGACAAGCCAGGATTTAAAAGCAGGCCTATCTAACCCTGGTAACTAAATCTTAACCATTAAACTAGTGCTCAAGCACCACAATGAGAAAGAGCTAGGTTAGAATGTTGGTTCTGCCATTTACTAGCTGTGTGACCTTAGGCAGGTTCCATAACCTCTCTGAGCTTTGGTTTCCTCCTTGGTAAAATAACCAACATAATCCCAGACTCATGAAGCCTTGGGAGGAGCAGATGAGATGTCATATGTAGGGTTCCTGACACAGGACCTGGTCCTAGAAGATGCACAGGGGCCCATGTTGCTCTTTTCACCATTGAGTGTCAGCGGTGTGGCCCTACAGAAAGCCTAGGTGCCCAAGGGGGTGGCAAACCCTCGTAGGAGGCTGCACAGACGGGGTGACCCCTGGACAAGGCCTTGAGGGAGACGCAGAGTTCCCCCGGGGCCAGGAGAGGGCAGACCGGGGACTGGCCCCCGCCCACCAGCAGCTCCTGCCCGCAGGCCCTGGAGCTGGACGCCATCCGCAGCCACCACTGGTCCATCCAGGGCTGCAGCGCCGTCACCGGGGAGAACCTGCTGCCCGGCATCGACTGGCTCCTGGATGACATCTCCAGTCGCATCTTCACAGCCGACTGAACCACCTGGATGTCCCCACTCGCGGTCCAGGCCCCAGCCCCCCCAGCTGCCACCGTGCGGAGCGGAGTCAGCCCGCCGGACTAACACGCCGCCCTCCCGGAACCTGCTGCTGCTACTGCCCGCTGCTGCTCTCCCACGGCAGGAGGCTGCACCCTCCAGGCACCCTGGCTCCCCACCCAGCCTCCAGCTGCCACACCAAGAAGAGGGGCCTGGGCCGGCAGGGGCAGCCTCTGCTGCTCTGGAGGCCCTGGGCCTCATCTTGGGCTCAGCTGTGAGAATAAAGCACTCCTGTCCAGCTGCTGGCTGAGCCCTTGTGATTCACCCGCCTTGAAGACCACCTGGGGTCCTAGGGTCCGGCAGGGCGCATACAGGAGCAGAGGGTCATCTGTGCCAGAGGGACGCACAGAGTTGCCAAAGCTCAGGTTGGGGCTGCACCTGATGCCATCTGGAAGAGTCCAGGCACACTTCTCAGAGGAGGCAGCCTTAGAGTTGGGAATGGAGGAGGAGGAAGGGTCTGGGTAGAGAATGGGTGGCAGTTTACCAGGGCAACTGCACCGCTCCTAGGTGGGAATCAGAAAAAGGCGCAGCCGCAGGCCTGGGCTCATGGCGCACAGGTTGTTGAATGGAACATGGGCTAAAAATGGCCTCCCTACTTGCTGTTGTGACCAGAACCCCTTGTGCAGTGCACACCCTGCACAGCTGTACATGGCAGTGCTGCTCAGGCAGAATCGCAAAGCAGAGGCAGGAAAGAGCAAGGGCTCTTGAGAATTGGGAGGGCATGGACTTGGGCACAAGTAGGCACACAGGGAGAAAGAGGGAGGGGTCTGCATCGGGCAGGGATGGTTAAGGCCTTCCCTGAGGCATGTGAAGCCAGGCCCCCTGGACCTCAATCCAGGGAGCAAGGCCGACAGGTGTCTTCATGGCTGCTGTTCTAAGCACTACTCAGGGATCAAGGCAGCTAAAGACAGGCCTAGGGCATAGACCATCAGTGTCCCCTGACACTGGAAGCTGAGCCCCCAGGAGATTAATTAGTGGCCACCTCAAGCCCCCCCCCAGCAAGTGGCACACTGACCCTGCACCCTGGCCACCATGCCCTGCTGCCTACTGCACAGCGTGGGCCTAACCATCTTCAGCTTCTCTTTTCTCAAAATTCAAATGCCAAGGGCGGTAACTGAGCTCTTGCTCATCTCTTAATGAGGACCTGCTGCCCACCAAGCCCACGGGACTGTGTCCAAGGGAGGAAGGACATCTTTATGATAGTTGGATGCTATTCGTAAAGGTGAGGAAGAGACCCTGGGATTTCCATCTGAACTAGCACTAGGGTCCCTTCCCCGAGGGGTAGAGGTTCCTTTAGGGTGGGCAGAGGGAAGCAGATGTTGGGTGGCCAATCTTACGACATGCTCAAAATTAGGAACCCCTGCCCTGTCCTCCTTGAGGGACAGATGCTGAGGTCAGCAGCCTCCAAATCCCATGGCCAGCAAACACTTGAGTCCCCGCAGCCAAACCCCAGCCCTGCCATGTGCTTGTTGAGGCTGAGCAAGTTGCTTAACATCTGTGCCTCAGTTTCCCCATTTGGGGAAATACAATGGCACCTACCTCCCAGGGTTGGGATGAGGACTGAACTGGTTGGCGCCTTGTATGTCATAAGCACCAAGTGTCAGCTACCATTAGAATGAACAGTGTGGTCCAAGCAGTGTGCACTGTTACCCCATGCTTGTGGACATGCTGGTGGTCCCCTTAGCAAGCCACACCCCGATGGAGAAGGTGAATTACGCACAGCTGGGGGCCAGCAAGAGCGCAGCATGGTTGCTCATCACAGAGGTCTGGGTGGAGAGCCCAGAGTGCAATTCTATTGTCTATTTCCACCTGGAGCCTGCAGTACAAGGTTGGTACCTCCAAGTTCCAGGAAGAAAAGTCCCTGTCCTGCCAGTGCTTCACCACACTGTGGACTCAAAACTTTATGGTGCAGTTCAAGATTTTGTCTTCAGTGTAACACTGACTGGAGCAAAGGTGACCACGGTGCCAGGTTTGAAAACCCCGTTCTCCACTTGGCCCCAAGGACAACAGTACCAATGTGTATCACCAGCCTGGAGAGTTCCAGAAAGGCTGACCCTAGAGCATATCAGAGCCTCGGGGACTGCGGCTCCTCTGCCACCTTTACCGTGACTTCTTCCCTTGAACCAAGCCATGGTAGCCCCTGCTTCCTATGTTGTCACCTTTCCAACTGGATGCTCACACGAATGCTACACTGTTGGGTCATAGGGAATTTTCCTAATGTAGGCACTGCCTTCTATAAGAGTCCCTCCTGTCTCCTTTATAGGGTGGCTCAGTGGAAAAAACACAGCTAGCTGTTTCATACCTAATGCATGAGAGACCAACTTAAATTCCCACTACCTGCAGCAATAGCTTGAGATGTGCTTGCAATGGGGTTTTTAAATATATACGTATATTTAGGAGGAATGCTGGGATTGAACCCGGGGCCTCCTGAGTGCTAACCATAAGCTCTATCACTGAGCTACACCCAGTGTGCCACCCCCCCCATGAAGTTTTTGATAAAGTCTCTGTATCCTGAAGCTTCCATGATAGTCGTGAAAAATTTGTTGGTCTCAAATTTTCACAGGGATATATTAATGATGATACTAGGCTCACATTCAGGTTTCGGTTTATCCAGGATCCAGGTACACTCGAAGGAGGCTTTTTCCATCTCACTCACCTCCTTCTCAAAGTTTTCCATGATTCTTTATCCCCCAAATTTGTAGATGGGATTGCTGGTAGTGGTGGAGCTGCCCAAATGTACACGTTCACTGAGGACAATTGTCTTTCCTCCTTTGATGTCTTGATGGCTTCCACCATACCTGTTTCTGGCTGCAAACATGTAACAAAAACAAAAACAAAAACCCTTCCCTGCAGCCATTGCAGAAGATTCTCTTCTAACCCCCTTTCCCCCTTCTAGAGATGAGAAACTGGGTCTCAAGCAGTTAAAGGAAATTCAAACCGTAAGAGTAGTGACTTAAGAGTAGAGTCCCCAAACAGCACCCTGCCTCTCTGGCATTGTTTTTGCTGCCCCCACGCTTACAGGAAACATGCATCAGCCAGTCCTGCAGAGGGAGAGAGGAATTTGGCTGTCTGGCACATTCTGAACACAATGAAAATTGGGTGGATGAGCTGGGCGCAGCAGTGCTGTAGTCCCACCTCCTCTGAGGCTGAGGTGGGAGTTCAAGACCAGCTTGGGCAACAGAGGGAGATCCCCAGCTCAAAACATTAAAGTAAAATACAAATAGGGGCTGGGGTTGTGGCTCAGTGGTAGAGCGCTTGCCTAGCATGTGTGAGGCACTGGGTTTGATTCACAGCACCGCATATAAATAAATAAAAATAAAGGTCCATTGGCAACTAAAAACATTTTTTAAATAATTTTTTTATATAAATACAAATAGCTGGGCGCGTTGGTGCACGCCTGTAATCCCAGCGGCTCAGGAGACTGAGGCAGGAGGATCGCGAGTTCAAAGTCAGCCTCAGCAATGATGAGACACTAAGCAACTCAGTGAGGCCCTGTCTCTAAATAAAAATGCTAAATAGGGCTGAGGATGTGGCTCAGTGGTCGAGTGCCCCTGGAGTTCAATCCTCGGTACCCAATAAAATAATAATAATAATAAATAACAGTTGGGTGGCTGGATGAAAGAGGGGAACAGGGGAGACGTAGTTTGGAGGTCGGAAAGGTTTTCCGCCCCGATTGGATGCATTCAGTTCCCCGCAAAAATAAAACCAGCAGCTGGAACCTGCCCAACCAATCCTTTCTCTCAAAATTTACAACATTTGCCCTTCAACAACAACAGGGATCTTTTCAGACGCTCCCTTGGCCGCGCGCTACGTCCGAGAACAGCGTCGTCACTTGCGACCAGCTCCCTGGGCCGGAAGGAGCAGGGCGCAGGCCCGGGCTAGGCGGCAGAGCGCAAGGGGCGGGGGTGGCGTGGAGGGGGTGCCTGCCGGCGGTCAGCCCCGCTGTAGCCGGGTTGTCATGTCTCGCCAGACGAAGGATGACTTTCTACGGCATTATACGGTCTCCGACCCCAGGACCCATGCCAAGGGCTACACCGAGTACAAAGTAACCGCGCAGGTGAGGTGGGGCCCAGCGGGGACCTTACCCTTTTAAGTAGCCAGGGGGTTGTGCTTTACCTTAAGGGAAGGCGCTGTAGGAAGCTCCTTTTTTAGACGACAGAAATGGGTTTCCCCTTTAAGGAAAGCCTGTGGTGGGCGCTGACGTTGACTTCTTTCACCATCGGGGGCGGGGCCGTGGAAGGGCGTGGTCCTCTTTAAAAGGGCGTGGACACAGTTCCCGGACTTGTGAGGTGCGTGTGCCCACGCCCGACGCTTGCTGTCTGGGCCTCCGTCTGTGAGATTCTCAGACGTGAAAACTCTGGCTTAACCCAAACGTTAGTTAGTTTCCCAATTTGGGGGTAAGTTTCATTTATTGGTTTGTTGGATACCTAGAAACCCTTTAAAGAGTTTATTTCTTAAAAAAATTAATACAGGTCTATGGTTTAAAAAATTCACAATTCAAAAGGACTTGAATCTTCACGGTCATCGCAGGAAGAGGATAGGTAAAGGCCATAGTGGATGTTGGAAGCAATATTATAAGCACATTTTATAGAGACATGGAGAAAACCATGAAAAGAATTTAAGAAAAAACGGCATAAGAGACTGCCTGTAGAATGATTTGTAAGAACCGGTAATAATGGAGACCTCTAGGGAAAGTCTCTGGGGAAGGGGGTTGAGGAAGGACTTTTTTAGTGGGTTTTTTTTTTGTTTGTTTTGTTTTGTTTTTTGCTAGGGATTGAACCCAGGGGCAACACTCTAACACTGAGCTACATCTCCAGCCCTTTTTATTTTGAGAAAGGGCCTCACTAAATTGCTGAGGCTGGCCTTGAACTTGTGATCCACCTGCCTCAGCCTCCTGAGTCACAGACGTGTGTCACAGCATCCAGTTTAGCGTTCGTATTTTATACTCTTAGAATTTTGGCAACAGGCAACTACTAAATGCAGAATCCTAGATGTTTTTAAAATATGCTTTCCCCAAATCTTTTATGTCATTCCCATGCCAAAAAACTACAAATAAAGAGATTGCCCCTGGTAGATGGGCAGGAGGGGTAGGGGGGTAGAAAGGATGTGGCCTTCTTCTGCAACCTTTGCCTGCATACCTCCTACTGACTTTTTAAACCAAGTAACATTTATTATTTGAGATAGTTGGGATGGGTCTATAGTTTTTTGTGGATTGGGGTGTTTTTGTTTTGTGCTTTCCAGTAATGCAGATTGACCCCAGGGCATTGTGTGTGCTAGACAAGCCCTCTGTCATCAAGCTACATCTCCAACCCTACTTTGATATATTTTTATAAATATATTAAAAAAAATCTTTTATAAAGATAAATTTTGCCTACTTGCCATCCCCTTGTCTCTGTTGCTACCAGTTTGTTGATCCTTGAAAATAACTACATTTACAAGCAAATTAACGTGTCTACTTTAGTAGTATTATTTACACACAATGGAGTTGTGCTTCTGACTCTTTTTGCTTACTGGTGTTTCTAAGTGAGTTTTTGTGTTTTATTTTACTTTAATTTTTTTTTTTTTTTAGAATTTTTTTTTAATATTTATTTTTTAGTTTTCGGCGGACACAACATCTTTGTTTGTATGTGGTGCTGAGGATCCAACCCGGGCCGCACGCATGCCAGGCGAACGCGCTACCGCTTGAGCCACATCCCCAGCCCCACTTTAAAATTTTTTAAGATTGCAAATAAAAGCATTCTGACTCATTTTTATTATCAAAAAAAATATTAAATTAAGACACAGTTTACATAAATGAGCTCAGTCTTCAATGTACAGCCTAATCAAATTTCACTAAAAGTATAATGTGTGCAAACACCACTCAGATGGAGAGAGACATTTTCATGACTCCAGAATATTTCTTTTCATCTCTCCAATCACTGGTCACCCTCTCGCAGAGATCACTATACTCATCTGATTTCTGTCACCATTGATGAATTTGGTTTGTTCTTGAATCTCATATGAATGAAGCAATGAAACAAATATTCTTTTGTGTTTGACTTTTTTAACTCAACATAATATTTTTGGAATTCGTCCAGGGCTTTGCACATGCTGATCAAGTGTTCTACCAAGTTAAATCCCTGCCTTTTTTATTTTTTTGGTACCAGGGGATGAACCCGGGGCGCTTGAGCACTGAACCACATCCTCAGTCCTTTTTATTGTTTATTTTGAGACATAGCTGGCCTTGAGCTTATGATTCTTCTCCCTCAGCCTCCTCAGTCACGGGAATTATAAGCATGCACCACGACACACAGCCCCAGCCCTTTTTATATTTTGAGACAGTGTCTCCCTAAATTGCTGAGGCTAGCCTCAAACTTTCAATCCTCCTGCCTCAGCCTCTTGAGTCAAAAGGATTACAGGTGTGCATCACTACACCTGGCTCACCATTTCTTTATTACTTATGTTGAATATTTTGTTTTTTTCTTAAACTTTTTTTTAGTTGTTAAATTGTATGAACTCTCATGTACAAAATTTTTTTCTGGACATATCTGCTCATTTCTCTTTGGGATACACATAGGAATGGTACTGCTGGCGTGTAAGATAGGTATACGTCTAGCTTTACTAGAAATTGCCAGAAAGTTTTCCAAAGTAGTTGCCCATGTCATGCTTCCCTTATCACCTGCACTGGAAATCAACAGGATCTTTAATTTTAGTTATTCTTGGTATGTATTTGGAGTATTAATTTGCATTTCTCTAATGAGTTGATATTGAGCACATTCTCATAATAATCTTATAGGTCTTTTTTGTGGGAGGTGCCTGTTCAAGTATTTTGCTCACTTTTTTCAAGCTAATTTTGCCATATTTATTCATACCAAATCACACTGTGTTGACAGGTAATGATTGAATACAGATACAGGCTGTCAGGAAAAGGGGAGGAGAAAGGGAGCCCTTAAAATAGGGGGTGGGGTTGCGGCTCAGTGGTGGGGCGCTTGGCTGTGTGTGCAAGCTGTGAGCATTTTGAGCGCTTGAGCTGACTGGACTGTGTGTACGTGTGTGTCCTTTTCACTAGCTCTGCCTTTTGATCCCACTTAGCACCTGAGATGGGCGTGGACTTCCAAGATGTAAGTTAATCTGCTGACCATAAGACATCTGGAAGCTAGACTCCACCCCCTGAAACCTAACCCTCCACACCATTGGGGTGGAAAAAGGGGCTTTAGAAGTCCTCCTTCTCTTTCTCTCTCTCATTTTTTTTTTTTTTTTTTTTTTGTGTGTGTGTGTGTGGTGCTGGGGATTGAACCCATGGCCTTGTACATGCGAGGCAAGTACTCTACCAACTGAGCTATATCCCCAGCCCCCTCTCTTTCTTTATTTCTGCCTCCCTAGTGGGAGCTGGAGCTGGGGAGCCATCGCTGAAGAATCACGAGAAAGAGGTATTTTCTCTCTAGGTGTGGTTACTTCGTGCCAGCCCACATTCACCTGGAGTGAACCTGAACGACTTAGTTGTGTGTTGTGGCAACTGGGTTTCATTCTCAGCCCTGCATATAAATAAATAAAATAAAGGTTCATCAACAGCTAAAAAAAAAATTTTTTAATAGGATAAAGTGGCTGGGTATGGTGGCACATGTCTGTAATTTCAGCAGCTCCGGAGGCTGAGGCAGGAGGATCACAAATTCTAAGCCAGCCTCAGCAACTTGGCCAGGGACTGAGCAACTTATCAAAACCCTCTCTCTAAATAAAATGTATAAAATAAAAAGGATGGGATATGACTCAGTGGTTAAGTGTTCAATCCCTGATACCCCCCCCCCCCACAAAAAAAGGATTAGGGCTCATGTTGCCTAGCACATGTGAGGCACTGGGTTCGATTCTCAGCACCACATATAAGCAAATAAGTGAAATAAAGGTCCGTCAACAACTAAAAAAAATTTAAAAACAACAACAACAAAAAAAAAAAAGATTAAACACCAGGCCTTCTGAAAAGCAATAAGGAGCCTCTTTCCAGAGGCTGCTCTCAGGTGACACTCATGGAACTGCTGCATCTTTAAATTAAAGTCCTACATTAAATACGAATTATGTCAAAGTCACATTTCTGAGTACCATCCTTTGAGAATGACTCCCACCAGGGAGGCAGAAATAAAGAGAGGGAGGACATTCTAAAGTCCCTTTTTCCTCCCCAAGTTTGTGGTCTTAAAGCAGCTTTCACATGTTGTTAGTTATCTTCTGAACTGTGAGACAGGTACTCTTTTCTCAACTATTGATGTGGAAACTGAGGCTTATAGATATTAAGTGACTTGGCCATATTTTGCTCATTTTTTAAAAAATTGAGTTGTCTTAACATTGATTTTATAGAGGGCCTTTATATTTTCTGGATTTGAGTCCTTTATCAGGTATATATTCCTATTTTTTGGGGAGGGGTACTAAGGATTGAACCCAGGGGGTATCCCTCAAGGGTTTTTAAATATGGGCTTTGGGTTTGGTTTGGTTTTGCCATGTTTTAGGCAGGTCAGTTGTCAGAAGCCAAGGCCAGGTTTTCTTCTCAGCGCTCCCTTGCAGGCCATCCCCCTCTCTGAGCCTCCACGATTTCATCTTTTAAATAGCGTGTCAATGTGCCCCACTGGGATCTAGGAGAAGGAATAAGAAGTGTTTTAAAAACTGTCAGGTGCTGGGCTGGGGCTGGGCTCAGAGGAGGAGCACTCACCTAGCATGCATGAGGCACTCAGTTCGATCCTCAGCACCCCATAAAAATAAAAGGTATCAAGGGAAAAAAAAACCTGTCAAGTGCTGCAAACTGTGGGACATTATTTTTAAATGATTATGAACATAACTTAAAACTGAATCTTCTTGTCAGCTCAGACCCAACTCTGCACTTCGAGGGTCACCAGCCCCAGAGGTGGCTTCTTCTGTGACTGGGGGTGTTGGAACGCAGAGGATGGGACTGGCTCCTGGCACACACATCTCCCTCCCTCCCTCCCTCCCTCCCTCCCTTCCTTCCTTCCTTCCTTCCTTCCTTCCTTCCTTCCTTTCGGTCTCCTTTTTCAATGCTGGGGATTGAACCTAGGGCCAGGTGCAAGCTAGGCGGGCGCTCTTACCACTGATCTACATCCCCAGCCCTTTTAAGATTTTTTTTTCTTTTAGAGACAGGGTCTCCCTAAGTTGCCCAGGCTGGCTTTGAACTTGGGATCCTCCTGCTTCAGCTGCCCCAGTGGCTGGGATTATAGGACGTGCCACCACATTCAGCACAGCCTCATTTCTTCAGAGGTTTGGGGTTCTTTGGTTTCGGGAGATATAGAGACTTGGCCTCTGAAGGCCCAGGTTGAGAGCTGAACAGAGGGTGGTGCAGTCTGGAGAGGCCTTTAGGGATCCTCCCATTTGAAGGATGAAGAAACTAAGGCATGCAGAAGAAAAATTGCTCAAAATTACACTAAAGCCTTAACTTCAGGATGCCTTAGTGGCTGAAGGACAGCTCCCTTTGAGGAGGACTGAGAGGTCCCTGGAGCCTCCTCAGCTGCTACAGTTTGGTGGGGTGTCAGATGTCTGTCTCTGATCTCATGTGGTTCTTGCCTTTTCTTTCTCAGTTCATCTCAAAGAAGGACCCAGAGGATGTCAAAGAGGTGAGAATCGGGGGTGGCAGGGGGACCGTTCCCCAATTCCCCAGTTCCAGATCTGGAAGCAGTAGGGTTATAGGTAACTGTGAGGAGCTGGGCCCTTCCTCCCTGGCCCCTAGTGGTTGGGATGCTGTCTTCTCCTCACAGGCCCTGGGGCAGACTGGGTGGGGGGAAGGCTACTGCCCACCTTGCTGGCCAGGTTACGTCTCATGCCCCTCCTAGGTGGTGGTCTGGAAGCGGTACAGTGACTTCCGCAAGCTGCATGGGGACCTGGCCTACACCCACCGCAACCTCTTCCGCCGCCTGGAGGAGTTCCCATCCTTCCCCCGTGCCCAGGTGTTTGGTGAGTGTCAGATCTGAGCTCTCGGCCCAGGACAGGAGAGTTGGGCAAAGGGGGCCATTGGCCCTTGGCTGGGCGATGGCTAGAGAGATGGGGCCCAGAACTATAGGCAAAGACATTTGGAGAGCTGGGTGGATCCTCTGAAGGGAAATGGAGGCTCAGAGAAGCCTAGCCCTTGTTGTGAGTTGGGCCCTTTAACATTCCTACCTCTCTCTCTCTCTCTCTCTCTCTCTCTCTCTTTTTTTTTTTTTTGTACTGGGGATTAAACCCCAGAGAGCCTTACCACTGAGCTACATCCCCAGCCCTTTGTATTTTTTATTTTGAGACAGAATCTTTCTTAGTTGCCAAGGCTATCATCAAATTTGCAACTCTCCTGCCTCAGCCTCCCATATCACTAGGATTGCAAGTGTGTGCCACCATGCCAGAACATTCCCATCTTTATTACCCCTACTTTCATGATGAGGAATCTGAGGTTCAGTGAGGTAAAGGGTCTTGGTCTGTGTCTTAGTTTGTTTCCTGTTGCTAATAGACACAATACAACAGACTAGGCAAATAATTAACAGAAGAGGTTTATATGTCAGGTGTGGTGGGCAGTGCCTGTAATTCCAGTGACTAATAGGCTGAGGCAGGAGGATCACAAGTTCAAGGCCAGTCTGGGCAACTTAGGGAGACCTTAAGCAACTTAACAAGAGCCTGTCCCAAAATAAAAATATTTTATTTTATTTAATTTATTTTTTTTAAAGAGAGAGAGAATTTTTTTTTAATATTTATTTTTCAGTTTTTGGCGGACACAACATCTTTGTTTGTATGTGGTGCTGAGGATCGAACCCGGGCCGCATGCATGCCAGGCGAGCGCGCTACCGCTTGAGCCACATCTCCAGCCAAAATAAAAATATTTTAAAAGGGCTGGGATGCAGCTTGGTAGTAAAGCACCCCCAGGTTCAATTGCCAGTACCACAAAGGGAGGAAAAAAAGTTTACTTTGGCTCATAGTTATGGCAGAAGATTTAGAGGCCACATCTGGTGATGGCCTTCTTGCTGGCAGAGTCCCCAGGAAGCATGGGGCCTCACATGGCAAGAGACAGGGACCTTGGCAGACACCTAGCCAAACTTTTTTTTTTTTTTTTTTAAGTGCTGGGGATTAAACCCAGGGCTTTGTGTATGCAAGGCAGGCAATCTGCCAATCAAGCTATATCACCATCCCACAAACTCACTCTTGAGATAACCCATTTACCCATTAACCCATGGATCACATGAGTCCCCAGACTCACATGAGATATTCTTTGTATGTGTGTGTGTGTGGTGCTGGGGATGGAACCCAGGGCCTTGTGCATGCAAGGCAAGCACTCTACTAACAGAGCTATGTCCCCAGCCCACAAGGTGAAGGATGCTGTTACTTGCTACCACAGGAATACATCAGGCTACTCCCTCTAGCAACATAATAACTAAGGCAGCATTAGATAAATTTTAATAATATCTATACCAGCAGTGAGACTGCTGCTTGCTGTGTGACCTTGGGCATAGCACATCTCTGAGCCTTACTTTCCTCTTTATTATATCACATCCATCTGAAATGACTTTGTTTCTTGTTGATTACCTGCCTTCCCCATTACAGTGTCACATCCTTGAGAGCGGAGACTTTGTTTCTCTCATCCGTCTTGAACCCAGCATAGAGCAGGTGTTTAGTTAAACATCTGGGGTGCAGTGGTGCACACCTGTGATGCCAGCTACTTGGGAGCCTGAGGCAGGAGGGATTGCAAGTTTGAAGACTTTTGTTGTTGTTGATGATACTGGGATTGAACTCAGGGACTTGTGCATGGTAGGCAAGCACTCTACCACTGAACCACATCCCCAGCCCAGAATCAAAAGTTTGTGGGCAACTCAGCAAGACCATCTCTCAAAGTAAAATTTTTTTTACAAAGGGCTGGGATGTAGCTCAGTGGTAGAGCACCTGCCCAGAATGCACAAGTGCCTGGGATAGATCACCAGCATTGACAGGAAAAAAAAAGAATGAATAGGGCCAGGTGTGGTGGTGCACACCTATAATCCCAGCATCTTGGGAGGCTGAGGCAGGAGGATCCAGTGTTCAAAGCCAGCCTCAGTTATTTAGCAAGGCCCTAAACAACTCAGTGAGACCCTGTCTCTAATGAAATATAAAAAGAGCAGGTATGTGGCTTGGTGGTTAAGCACCCCTGGGTCCAGTCCCCTGTACCAAAAAAAAAAAAAAGAAGAAGAAATAAAGAATGAGTAGGGAGATTGAGCCCTGCAGGAGGCATCTGGAGAGATTGCTGGGAGGTTGGGAGGAGGCCAGTAGGCTGCTCAGAGCCTCAGGCAGAGCCAGGAACAGTGGGCCTTGGTGTTAGAAGCCTCTGAGGTCACTGCTCTCCCGCTCCCTTGTCCTGGGACCTCAGGCCGGTTTGAAGCCTCTGTGATCGAGGAGCGGAGAAAGGGGGCCGAAGAGCTGCTTCGCTTCACCGTGCACATCCCTGCACTCAACAACAGCCCCCAGCTCAAGGAGTTCTTCCGGGTATGTGCACCTGCCCTTCCTACCACCCCAGCACCTGGAAAGCTTACCTGCCCACCAAGCTACACTCCCTCTGTTGGTCTTTCTGCAGGGTGGGGAGGTGACACGGCCCTGCGAAGTGTCCAGAGACCTGCACATTCTACCACCCCCTCTGATCCCCACACCACCCCCTGATGAGCCTCGGTTGCCCCAGCCACTTCCTGCAGAAAGGAGGGGCCTAGAGGAGTTGGAGGTGTCAGGTACATGAGAATGGGGGGAGGAAGCCAGAATTGGGGGACAGGAAGGCAGGGCTCCACACTCCTATCCCTACCTGTGATCATAGTGACAACCCTGTCGTGTCCCGTGCACCTGCTGAGGTCTTTGGATAGGTCATTTCCTGTCTTTAGTTTCAGTTTCTTAATCTGTAAAATGGGCACAGACCCTGATGATGGGCTTGTCTAGGCCTATTGCTGCAAGGATTTACTGAGAGGATCATCCCATTTTGAACTCTGGCGAGTGGTTTATGTGCAGGTGTTAATATCCCAATGGTCTGTCCTCAGCGGACCCCCCGCCGTCCAGCCCTGCCCAGGAGGCTCTGGATCTTCTCTTCAACTGTGGCAGCACAGAGGAGGCATCCGGCTCCCCTGCCCAAGGCCCTCTCTCTGAGGCTGAGCTTGCCCTCTTTGACCCCTTCTCCAAGGAAGGTAAGGAGCAGGGGCAGGCAGGGCAGGGGTTGCAGTAGCAGGTCCTTGGGGGCAAAAGAGGAGGCAGGACCACCAGCCAGCTGTTTGCAACTGTGTAAATCTGAGCAAGTTGTCCCTGTACAGTGAGCAACCATTGGGGAAGGAGATGAGCCATTTCTCCCTATGAAAGCTTGGAAGAGCAGGGTCACATTGCTCTGGGAGGTTTTAGCCTGTCCTGCAAGTCCAAGGTGGGGCTTCCTGGCTGGCTCAGGGTCCCCTGCAGATCCTGGAGGTAGGAGAAGCCTGTCAGTGGGCTCAAAGAGCAGCAGCCAAGGGAAGCCACTCTGCCTTGGAGGCCACCAGAAGCAGATGAGCTCCCCACATGGGACGGGGTCCTGAGCACTTTCCTGCTCTGAGACCAGGAACATGATAGTTCCCAACAGTGAGACACTGGGTTTTTCATTCAGAAATTCTCCAAGCTTCTGCTGTAACTGCATCCCAGGTGTTAAAGTGGTCAGTCTCACTTTGGGATGATGGTGACACAGTTTCTCTTTTTATTCCTTAGGAGTGTTTTTAAGCTGGTTTTGTTGGCCCTCCTGGTTTGCCCTTTGGTGGCCTTGAGGGCTGACCCCCCACCTTCTGATGAGTTTCAGGCATCTGAGGCCCAGCCTAGGAGAGGAAACAGCCTAGGCCAGCCTGTGTCAGCTCCCATCTAGCTGTCAGCCTCACCTTCCCCCTGGCTCAGGCCAGTGGCCAGTGGCCAGGCCAGCAAGTGACAAGGGTGTGAGGAGCTTGCTTTTACTTGTTCTTCTTCCACACCTCCAAGGTTGGGGAAGGGGGAGAATGGACTGGGGGACAGAAGCGGTGGTATCACCGGGGATGTTGTACCATCCTCTGAGTGGCAGGCACCCAGATTCCCTGGCCCAGCTGAGCTCTCTAGGGTTCCTGGTGGAGGATAGGACAGCCACTGGCAGTTGCTGGTTTTTTTTTTTTTTTTTTTTTTTTTTGGTACCAGGGATTGAACCCAGGCGCTTTAATACTGAGCCACATCCCCAGCCCTTTTTATATTTTATTTAGAGACAGGGTCTCACCAAGTTGTTTAAGGCCTAAGTTGTTGAGGCTGGCCTTAAACTTGCGATCCTCCTGCCTCAGCCTCCTGAGATGCTAGGATTACAGGTGTGCGCCACCACACCCGGCTTGGCAGTTGCTTTGAAAGGCCCTTTACAGGTTGCACCCCTGAAACATTTACTGTGTCCATAGGAAAATTCCCCAATCCTTGTGTCCCTGTTGCTGAAGTGCAGTGTGCTCAGGCACTTCCTTCCCTCCTGCCTCCCCAACAGTCGTGTATGCCAGGAGCCAGCACCCCATCTCTCTCTCTTTTTTTTGCTATTTATTTATTTATATTTTAGATGTTGATGAACCTTTATTTTATTTATTTTTATGTGGTGCTCAGGATCGAGCCCAGTGCCTCACACTTGCTAGTCAGGCACTCTACCATTGAGCCACAACCCCAGCCCCACCCCTGCCTCTCTGACTCTTGCACTCCCTGCTTCCTGAGCACCACAGGGAGGGCTGTAGGCCCAGCTGGGAGGGGCGACATCCTCCTGCCTTCCTGCCACTCATCTCTTCATGGATCTCCTGGGACTCCCCATTCGGATGGGGCCGGAGAAATGCCCACTCGTGCGTTCCCTCTCCAGGACAGGAATGCCACGGTGCTCCCTGCTCCTGTACCTTCCTGTCAAAGGCCTCTTCTCAAAAGACTCACTGACTCTGTAGCCACCTCATATGAAAGCCACAGGGAGGATCTCTGACCACCTCCAGGACGTCATGAGCCCTTCAACCTGGAACATGAAGATGCCAGTTGCCCACTGCCCCTCGCCCTGGGGTTCTCAGCTGAGATTTTAAGATCTTGAAAAAGTCCTGGCGAGGGCTGGGGTTGTGGCTCAGGGGTAGAGCACTTGCTTAGCATTTGTGAAGCACTGGGTTTAGTCTTCAGCCCCACATAAAAATTAATAAATTTTTACAACTACAACTAAAAAAAAAAAAAAAAAAGAAAAGAAAAAGCCCTGGAGGGTGTAGCTTGCCTAGCATGTGCAAGACCCTGGGTTCAATCCCCAGCACTGTCAAAAAAAAAAAGAAGGAAGGAAGGAAAGCAGCATTTTCACCCTTAGCCTGATAGTTGGTCTACCATCCTGTAACTGAACTTGTGGAGAAACTTTTGCATTCCTAGGCCAACTGGAGTCGGGAAAGAAATAGGACCAGTGAGTGACCCAGAGCTCAATAAGGAAAAATTAGTGTATACCTAAAGAATTAGGAAGGTAGGACTCTTTTTGCTATACTCAAGTGGCTTCTAGACTGTCCAGGCCCTGCACCCCTCCACTGAGGACACATTGGTACCTAGATGGGTCACAGAGGTTTCGGAGGGGTCAACAGTCCATGGGAAATGAAGGGCCAGTAAGGCTTGAATGCTCTTTTTCTGATTGCAGAAGGTGCAGGCCCCAGTCCCACCCACATAGGTGAGCTGGCAGCCATGGAAGTAGAGTCCTCGAGGCTGAACCAGGAGCCCTGGGAGCCAGGAGGGCAGGAGGAAGAAGAGGACGGAGGAGGGCCTCGCCCTGCCTATCTTAGCCAGGCCACAGAGCTCATCACCCAGGCCCTGCGGGACGAGAAGGCAGGCGCCTACCCTGCTGCTCTCCAGGGCTACCGAGATGGTGTGCACATTCTGCTCCAGGGGGTGCCCAGTGAGTAGGGGCTGGAGGGTAGAGGGTCAGGCCTGGGGTCCTAGATGGAGCAGTAAGGAAGGGAAAGTGAAAAGCAAGCAAGGACCAGGAGCCTTTCTCCTCACTGCCTGATGACCATGTCACTTTGAGAAGATTATTTTCCTTCCTCTTGGTTGCTTCAGTTTTCTTTTTAGTAGAATGGGGAGGAGAGACATGGTAAGTCCCAGGGAAGGGAGAAGGACACATGATGCTGCTCCGTGAACCGTAAGGGCTAGACCAGGGGTTCTGGGCTCAAGTACTCAGCTGAGCCAATCTCTCCACAGGTGACCCGTCCCCTGCCCGCCGGGAAGGTGTGAAGAAGAAGGCAGCTGAGTACCTAAAGCGGGCTGAAGAGATTCTACACCTGCACCTGTCTCAACTGCCGCCCTGAGGAGTGGGCCTTCCATAGGACTCTAGCTCCAGCACTGCCAGCCTCCCCCTCTCCTTCCCCAGCAACCCCAGGGGCCATTTCTGTACGTAACTGGACCAAGGAACACAATGGCTCCCTGCCTGCCTGCCTTCTTGGAGTCAGGACTCTATATGTGCCAGTATCTATCATGATGTGGCAGCAGCAGGTCTCGTCATTAAAACTTGTCAGTTTAGCCATCTGGAACTGGGGTCTGCAGACTGCAGCCTACAGCCAGATCTGGCCCATCACCTACCTTTTTTTTAAGGCCCACAGGCTAGAATGGTTGCTACATTTTTTAATGGTGTGTGTGATGGGGAATCAAATGAGTAAGAGTCTGTGACTAGTGAAAATTAAATGAGGGCTGAGGTTGTAGCTCAGTGGTGGAGAGCTTACCTGGCACTTGTGAGGCACTGGGTTCGATCCTCAGCACCACATAAAACTAAAGGTATTGTGTCCATCAACAACTAAAAGAATTTAAAAAATAATAATAATAAAATGAAAGTTAAGTGTCTATGAATAAAAATTGTTGGAACATAACCAGGCTCAACCACATCTATGGCTGCAACCAGCAGATTTGAGTAAGGCGACCAGCAAATCCCAAAACAGTTTTTCTTTTTTCTCCATCATTCTGAGGATTGAAACCCGGGTCTCAGGCTTTCTAAGCACACCCACTCGATCTATCTGTCTGTCTGTCTTTCTCTCTCTCTTTCTTTAATGTTTTAGTTGTCAATGGACCTTTATTTAATTTTTATGCGGTGCTGAGTATCAAACCCAGTGCCTCACACATGGTAGGCAAGCGCTTTACCCCTGAGCCAAAACCCCTCTCCGCCTCTTTTCTGTTCTTTTGCGAGTGGGTCTAAGTTGCCCAGGTTGGCCTGGAACTTGTCCTCATGCCTCAGCCTCCCTCCTCAGGACTGCATCCTCGGACCGCTGCACCTATCCCAAGACATTTTCTACTTGACTCTTTGCAAAAAAATAATAATAATAATAATAGAATAGAGTATCTCCAGGGAAACAGTAGAGAAAGAGGTCGATAGAGCCAGTTTATTGAGTGAAAAGGAAGAGGGACGGAACCAAGACCGGGACGCTAATTTTGGTACCGCCCTAACCGACGGTTTAGTGGAATAAATCCCAGCAAGACCTAGGAGGCGTGGCCCCGCGGTGCCACGCCCCTCCCCGCCGGCTATTGGTTAGGGAAGGACTACAAACCGGTGCATCATGGGAGTGCCCGGCCTGCAATTTTTAAGGTAGAGGAGGCCGAGCGCGGCGCGTTGTGGGGGACGTTAGTGGAGCCGGAGTTCGCGAAATAGTGCTGGTATCGCCGGACTACAACGCAGTGCATCTAGGGAGCACGACTCTAGGGATCCGGTGAGAGGGCGGCGGTGGCGGGCCGGGAGGGCGGGGACGTTGAAGACCGGGCGGGGAGGCGGGGCGGGCCCAGCGAGGCTCGGCCCCGCCCCGCCTCGGCGGAGCCTCACCGGGCCTCCGCGGGCAGTGGCGTGCCCTCCCACACGATGGGGAGACCGGCCGCTGTCCCCGGGATTCTGAGCGCCCCCCCATCCCCGCAGCCCACCCATGCCCGGCAGCAAGCTGCCTGTGGGTATTTGCCCAGACATGTGCCCGGCCGCCGAACGTGCCCAGCGCGAAAGGGAGCGCCGCCTTCATCGCTTCGAGGTGGAGAGGGGGTGGACAGGGGACCCGCCCCGCGCCGACCCGCAGCGCACGGTAAAGGAGTACAATCGACCCGCTGCCGGCAAGCCCCGCCCCCCGCCGAGCCAGCTGCGTCCGCCCTCGGTGCTGCTGGCCACCGTGCGCTACCTGGCCAGCGAGGTGGCCGAGAGCCCCGACGCGCCCCTCGCGGAAGTGGCCAGCTTCGTGGCTGACCGCTTGCGCGCGGTGCGGCTAGATCTGGTTCTACAGAGCGCGGGCGACGCCGAGACGGCGGTGGTACTAGAGGCTGCACTGGCCACGCTGTTGGCCGTAGTGGCTCGACTCCAGCCGGCTGAGACGCGTGGGCCGGTGGACCCCGTGCTGCTGCAGACCCAGGTACAGGAGAGCTTCGGCTCTCTGCGGCGCTGCTACGCGCAGAGCGCAGGGCCGCACCCACGCCAGGCCGCCTTCCAAGGACTCTTTCTGCTCTATAACTTGGGTGAGTCGGCGTCCCAGCCTTACTGGCATAGAGCCAGGCACCCCTCCATGAGGACAGTGGAGGCAAAGAAAAGAAGTTTTAAAATCTCACCGTTAGAGGCTGGGGTCGCATGCTTAGCCCTAGATTCCATTCCCAACAGTAGCAAAGAAAGAAAACATCAGTTTCCTTCCAAAAACGTCAGTGCACAACCCTCAACATCAGACCCCAGACCCGACTTTTCCTATTTCAGAGTTCAGTTGTAATCCCAGCGACTCAGAAGGCTGAGGCAGGAGGGTCGAAAGTTAGAGACTAGCCTCAGCAATTTAGCAAGGCCCTTAGCAACTTATTGAGACCCTGTCTCAAAAAGAACTGAGAATGTGGCTCAGTGGTTAAACGCCTGTGAGTTCAATGCCCCCACTAATAAATAAATAAATGATAAACTAAAATGAAAGGCACAGGGTCGGGAGAGTTGGCCTTGATAGTGATTTTCAAACATTTTAAAATCTGCCTTCCCTAACAGTGTTGCAGAGATCACACGTGCCCAGGAACACATCTGACAGAAGTTTCAAGACTAGATCGATCCTTTATATGGGTGGTGCATTTTAACAAATTCAATTGAAATGAAATGCTCTTGACTTCACAGCTCACTAATGAGTCAGAAGCCTCAGTTTACAAAAGGTGCCCAAGTTCCCAGTGTCCTGTGATTTTCTGAAAGAAAAGAAGCAAGATAGGGGCTCCTTGAAGAAATGGCCTTCCCAGGCAGATGAGGATGGTTTAGTAGATCAGGCTCCCAAAATTGTGGGTACAGGGCAGCCAAGGCAGTGGGAAAATCAAGTGACAAAATTTCAATTTGGGTTAGGCCCTACCACATACTATCTCTAAGGCTCTCAGGCAAGCTGTTAATTTATTTGTTTCTTCATTCCCCATCATTCCCCAACACTGCCCACTTCTTCTCTATTGTAAGCACCTAGGCTGACACTGATATTTGGATCAGGTAAAGGCCTGACTGCAGGATCTTATTGGGGAAGTGGGGCAAGGTGGGCTGTGCAGGCAAAGGGGTATGGTCAAGTTGGGGTGAGCTGGACCAAGAACTGGAGTTGAGCCTCATGGAGGGCCAGCCCTGTCTGGCCAGAAGAGTGAGCATAGCTGAGTCTTGGAGCTGGTGGGAGTGGAGATGGGTAGGGCTTAAGGGGATGGGACCGGAAGTGGGCCTGATCCTAGAAGACCAGGCCTCATCCCAGCCTCCCAATTTCTCAGGCTCTGTGGAGGCGCTGTATGAAGTTCTGCAGCTGCCTGCTGCCCTTCGTGCCTGTCCGCCCCTGCGCACTGCCCTGGCCATCGACGCCGCCTTCCGGGAGGGCAATGCAGCCCGTCTTTTCCGCCTACTTCGGACCCTGTCCTACCTGCAGAGCTGTGCAGTACAGGGCCACGTGGGCCATGCCCGTCGTGCTGCCCTGGCCCGCCTCGCTCGCGCCCTTAGTACCCCCAAGGGACAGACTTTGCCTTTGGACTTCATGGTTCATCTGCTGGCCTTGGATGGACCTCACGAAGCACGGGACCTGTGTCAGGCCCATGGGCTACCCCTGGATGGAGAGGAGAGAGTTGTGTTCCTGAGGGGTTGCTATACTGAGAAAGGACTGCCACCTGCTGGTACCTGCAACGTGTTAGTGGGGAGTAAGCTCCGAGGGCGCACCCTGGAGGAGGTGGTCATGGCAGAGGAGGAGGATGAAGGTGTGTTCAGACCTTCCTAGGTCTGACATTAGGGGGACCTGGCATTAGGGGGATATATGCCAGCTTCCAGAGCTTCAGGACTGGGTCAGATCACTTAGGTTTCTTTTTTCATGATTCTTAGACCATAAAAGGAACTTTCTTTTTGGGACCAATGGCTGTACTTCATTTATTGGAGGGTACATAGAGAGGAGACTGTATGGGTGTGGCAGGAGAGGAAAACAGACTGGGCAAGGCCCTGTCTACCTGGATCTGAGTGTGCCTACGAGTCCATGAGGGGTGGCCTTGCTGATCTCTGAATTGGCCTCTAAGGTTGACATTATGCATCCTGCACTCACCAACCCACCAATGCCATCACTTGTTGGTTTTTCATCCCCTAGCAGCCCTGCCAGCCATTCTGCCAGCCAGATCCAGGAGGAAGGAGATTGGGACTTGCCACTCCCCTCGGTGTCCACACTGATGGAACTCCTAGCTGTTGCCTCAAGCTGGAGAGGGGACCATGATTATACATACTCTGGGCCTTGGGGGAGACTGGGACACGCTCCGGGAAAATATATGGGAGAGGGTTAGGATAAAGGGAGATCGGAGGAGTACAGGCTGGGGTCAGAGTTCAGCCACAGGTCTCAGGGTGGCTGTTGCACCCTCCAAAGCTGCCACCACGATGCTGAGCTGTCTCTGCACCTCAGCCCAAGCTTCAGATCCGGCGTCTGTGTCCTTGGCCCTGTAGTAGGCATTGGCCAGGCCAGGGAATGTGGCAACAGAGCTGGAGTGAGGTGCCCAGAGCACATGGCTGATGAGAAATGGGCAGGCTCAGGGTTAGTGAAAGGCCCAGCCTGGAACTCAGCTGCTCTACACAGCCAGGCACAAAAGCCCCCACCCAACCCATCTGAAAGCTGCCATGTACAGTTTCATGGTGGGAAGACTGTAGATTAGAGTCCCCGATGTGACTGATTTGCCTCCCTCCCTGAGACTCACCTTCCCCTCTGCCTTAGACTAGATTGTGCTCCAAAGCAGCAAAGCTGCTATCTTCTTCCTGGCAGGTGGCCTTTGCCTGGCGCCTGCGAGGAGCTTTGGGACAGGCTCACCTGTAGTAGCGTTCCTCCGGGAAGGCTCTGGAGTTCAGGAAGGCCCGCTCTAAGAGCATCAACTGGTCATTGAACATCCGGACCTGCAGGGGGCTGGCAGAGGCAGGACCTGTGGCTCACCCTGCAGCCCGCAGCCTGGGTGCACCTTCCCAAACACCTGCCCTCTCCCTTGCTCACTCAGGGCTGCCTTTCCTCTGTGCTGACACATGTTGATCCAAGGCCGAAGCTGCTACTGCAAACTTCTCCACTGCCGTCACCAGAGGCCCTGTGGAGAATACCCAGGGCTTAGCTTTGCAGGTGCAGAGCTCCCCATGCCTCAATGTCAGGGGGTGTCCATACCCAGGCTGATGTTGTGCTGCTGCAACAGGTTCCCAAGTTCCTGCTGGGCAGCCCGCAGGAAGCTGTGGAGGACCTCACTGTAGTCACTGACATTGAGGGGCAGGAATAAGCTGTCACTGAGCCGAAGAAGCACATTCCCAGCTGTCTGGGCCACAGCTTGGTGGCTGCTAAAGCCTACAGGGAGAACAAGACCAGGCTATCTTCAGTTCATTCTCCTGTGGGTGGTCTCAGGATGCTCCTTGCCCCACTCCTCACCAGGGTCCAGAAACTTTTCCATATAATCAAAGGTGTCGAAAGCTGTGTGGTAGGTGGGGTAGATCCGGGCTGAGGTCTTGCTCTGGGGGGATAAGGCAGAGGTGATGGGCTTAGGATAGGAGGTGGAAGGTACACCGACAGCAAGCCACAATGTGTGGGAATTGTCAGAGTTGAACCCTTGGCACCTCCATGAGATGGATTCTACAATTCCCACTTTACAGAGGAGCAAACTGAGGCTCAGAGCGATGAACCTGCCAGACATCGCATGACTAATAGGAGGCAGAGCTGGCTTGGGTGCCAAATTCCAGTTTCACGTGAAGGAGCCTGGAGCCCTGGAGTCAGGGGGACTTAAATCCCAGCTCCATGCTCAGTACCAGTGTGGCCATGAGATGGAAAAAAGCCTTTATGGGACATCAAACAGGGAGACAGGCTGGCCACTCAGCATCCTGCTTCTCACTGCAACCTCACTCGATGCTATGAGTCCTCCCTATTTCATAACATTTAATCAATATTGAGATAAACTCCCCCCACACACACATTTTAAGATCTCAAGGCTTTCTATAATTAATGTCATTGTACAACCGATTGGGTTTTTTTTCTTCCCTCCTGAATAATGCATAACACAAGTTGCTTCTTAAAATCAGTAGTATCTTATATTTGACAAAGTAACAGATGAGTGTAAACAGACTCAGAGGTTAAGAAATTCAACATTAGGTAGCACAACTACTAAGCGAAGGAGCCAGATATAGTGTCTGCACTAGAGATTTAGAATTAGAGCAAGGGGCGTGGGTGCGCCTGCTCACCCGGTCATAGGTGTAGGTCATGTCCACGGAGGAGATGCCCAGGAAGTGAATGAAGGGGGCGTAGTCGCTGCCAGCACCCAGTGAGCCCAGACTGCGGGAAAGAAGTGGGCTGGCTGGAGGGCAACGGGCCGACCCGCTGCGCTTGGTCCCCATCTACGGTCCCCGGTCTCACCTGGGAACCGTGCCGTACACCGGGCTGCTGCGGTTGAAGTGCCGTTTCCAGTTGTCGTAGATACTGAGGCCGCTGGGGCCTGGAGAATCGATCTGGCCCAGAAGGGAATCTAGTCTTGGGGCGGGCACCCTCCCCAGCCCCAACAACCAGGCCTCCCCAGCCCCAACAACCAGGCGGGCCGTCAAAGGGTTACCCTAGTCCCCACAGTCTCCCGACCACCTGCTGTCCATCAGGTCTGA
The DNA here is from genome assembly GCF_047511675.1 of Marmota flaviventris. NCBI lineage: Eukaryota > Metazoa > Chordata > Mammalia > Rodentia > Sciuridae > Marmota > Marmota flaviventris. The sequence continues at coordinate 7,580,707 of NC_092506.1, read as the reverse complement.
CTCTGCCCACCTATATGGCCCCGCCCTACTCGGTCTAGGCTCCACCCCGCCATGCCAAGTCCCCAGCACCTCCTTGGTTGCAGAGAAGACCACACTCTGGACAGGGGGTGTCCCCAGCACTCTAAGGGTAGCATTGGCTATGGGAGGAACAGAGAAAGACTACTCAGACTCCAGTCCCTTCCTTTACCTACCCACCCCCGTCAGGCCGGCACCCTGCAGCGCCCACCCCGTACCCATCACTGCGACGTCCACGTTGATGTAGGCTACCGTGCGCTCCTGCAGCTTGCTGAAGAACTCCTGCCAAGGCGGGGGTCGACTTCGGTCCAGTGCTACCCAGTCCCAGAAGCCTCTCTCCATCCCCTGCTCTGTGGGGCTTACTCACCTCTGTGAATTCCGTGGAGCCTATGAGCCCGAACTCCTCTGCCCCCCAGCTGGCAAACACGATTGATCTGCGGGGACGCCAGGTGCCTGAGGATGGGGGCATAAAGGGTTGGAAGGCAACCAACCAGGATCCAAGGTGGCTTAGGGGAAAGGCTGGGGATGTGTGGGGGAGGGGAGAGCTAGAAGGGGGAAATTGGGGAGGGGGGAGTAGGTGACCGAATGGCCTGACACCCTTCAGCCAGACCTTCCAGGAGGCTCCATCCTTCTTCCAGTCTCCTCTCTGTGACAACCCACCCCAACACCAGACTCCCCTGTCAGGGGCTACTTTCTGCCAGGATGCCCCACCTCCCTTCCTCTCTGCAGGCATGTTAGGGAGGGGAATGGGGGAGAACTGGCTGGCTTGCCCCCTTGGGCCTTGCCTCCAGGCATCCCACGAAACATTTGCTGATAATCTCTGAAGGTACCCTCAAGGGCCTTGCACTGAAACAGGTCTTCTTACAACAGTATCTTGCGGGAGGTACTAGTTCTATCTCACTAGAAACTGAGCCACAAGGAAGTTAAACCACTTGCCTCGGGTCACACAGCTGGTAGGCACACAACCAGGTTCAAATCCAGGAGTGTGACTCCAGAGTCCTGGGGCTTATCCACTGCTCCAGTTGTCTCCCAGAGCATCCCACAGCCGGACTTCCATCTGCAGCCTGTGCCCACCCTGCTCTTGCCAGTTTCCATCCATCTTTGCCAAGACCCTGGTGGGTTCCACTTGCCCTTCCACCAGCTCCAGAACCCCCTGCTTGCCTGCTGCCAGTGCTCCCAGTTTTGCTCCTACCCCTGGCTGCAACTCACTTCCTTTCATCACTCACTTTCTTGTTTTAAATGAAAACTTTTTTTTTTTTTAACCAGGAATTGAAGGGGGAGGGGGCTTAACTTCTGAGCCATACCCTCAGCCCTTTTATATATATTTTTTGAAACAGCGTCTCCCTAAGTTGCTCAGAGCCTTTCTAAGTTGCTGAGACTGGGTTTGAACTCACGATCCTCCTACCTCAGCCTCCTCAACCTGGGAAACAAGTGTGCACCCACCACACATGGCTTAAATTAAAACTTTTAAAGTATAACATACATGCTTACAATCACAAGTTCCCACATTCCTGCCCCAAATGCATAACCTGAATAGACTCAGACAACCCCAAATTGAGGGCCATATAACAAGACAATGCCCAGATCCAGCAAGGTGAAGCATGGCTAAGGGACTAGTACAGATGAAAGGAGCCTGGAAGACACACAATGTTTCATTCCCCAATTGGATCTTGGACCAGAAAATTCTTTTGCTATAAAGGTCATTATTGGGACAAGTGACAAAACTGTTAATTTCCTGATTCCAATCTTTGTACTGTGGTTGTAAGAGAGAATATCCTGGGCTAGAGATATAGCTCACTAATAGACCCTGTCTCAAAATAAAAAGTATAAAGGGCTGGGGGTGTAGCTCAATGGTAAAGCACCCCTGGTTTCAATCCCCAGTATTTAAAAAAAAAGTAAAAAGAAATTTTAGAAAATCAGTATGTGAGGAACAGGATTCACGCCTTCCCCTCAGATCTGCCTCGCCCTGCTTAGTGCTTCATCAGTGGTGCCTCCGTTGCTCAGGGTGAGCCTCCCCTTGTCCTCCCCTGTGCCCCCACCCTTGTCCAGCCTGAGGACAACAAGCTTCTGTCCCTCCCCCACAGTAGCCCAGGATAGACATAACATGTGCACTCCAAATGCTGCTCTCCTGATTAAAATCACTCCCCAGCTTACCACGACCCTTGGACCAAACCAAGCTCCCCATCTGTGACCTGGCGCTGCCCACTGAGCCACCTTGTCCAGTCCCAATAGTCTCCTGTTGGGAGCTGCCACATAGGAGCTGAGCGCCCCCTACCTTTGAGCAATGGAAAGGTGGAGACTGGTTTCTGCTGCACAGAAGCAGGTGGACCCCATCTCTGCTCAGCAGAGGAGACAAGCCTTGGGAGTGGGCGTTACCAGTGGGACTGGACTGACCCTTGTAACATTACCCCTCTGCCTTATTTGGATGGAATGTTCTTTTGAACAGCCTCCCCCAATAAAACCAGGGTTCTAAGTGTGCCCTCTCTTTCAAAGGGACTTCTAAGGTTGAGAGCCATCCAGGGCTTTGAAAGGTATTTCTGTGTGCTTGCGTGCTTTCTTTGCCGTTTTCTTAAGTTATTGGTGCAGCCAGCTTTTGGGAACCCAGCATAGGTCGCCACCCCATTTAGTTGGTGAGATCCTCCCCAGCTGCTGTGCCCTTGCCCTCCTCCTGGATCTGCCTCTCCTGCTCTGAAGGGCTTGAATGCTACAGTGTCCCCTACAGAGAGACCTTTCCCACTCTTCATTGGCGGAACGAGGTCCAGCTCCAGCCAGGCAATGAGAAGGCTCTCAGAGTGAGAGCACACCAGTGTGTGAGTCAGTGAACTGCACCGGGATCCTGGAGGCCAAGGCTGGTGCCCATGTGTCTCTGCCCCCAGGGCGCTAGTCCTGGCACAAATGGGCACTGGAAACTGAGAGAGAGGAGGTGGCACAGGATGGTACTAGCTCAGGAAGTAGTGGGCTGGAGGTGACCCCTCGGGCAGAGAGAGTCCTTGGATTGGAGGAAGGAGGGCGACCTCACCTTTCTTCAGCAGGGTCCCAAGCACTCGAGAGATCTCCAAGAGAACAGCGGTGCCACTGCTGGGGTCCACAGCTCCATGTATCCAGCTGTCCCGGTGGTTTCCATACAGCACATAGCGGTCTAGCGGGAGGAACAGTGTCAGAGAAGCAGAGAAGAGGAAGGGGTGGGCGGGGTGTCCAGGCTGCGCTGAGGCCAGGTCAGGGCCCAATGAGGCTGGAGTGGAGTGGCAGGAGCACCGGGGCAGGGCAGGGTCCTGGCGCACAGGGAGCACGCTGAGGGGCTCACCAGGCTCCACGGCCCCACGGATGATCCCCAGGACGTTGGAGGAGTTCCTCAGTTCCAGGCGATTGTAGACACTCATTTTCACCTGGCTGGGGAGGGGACAGATGTGACAGGGGTCTCCACCCAGTCCACTGTGTGCCCTGACCCAGTGCAGGAGAAACAGGTCCCGAGAGGGAAAGGAACATGGCAACATGGGACATGTCCCAAAGGACCAAAAGAGGCAGCAAGGCTGGAGCCAATCCTTCTTGCTGAACCCTCGAGGCCTTGCATTCATTATTCACTCAGTCAGTACTTAATGAGCACTTGGTGTCTGCGCAGCACCTTACTAGGCTCTGCACAATGATCCGGACAGATGGGGCCCTGGTTTTCACCTGGCCTCCCTCTCCTGAGCAAGACAGAACCCAGGAAGTGAACAACTAACTGTAGGTGGTGAGGGGCCTGGGAGAGGGAGTTCGGGTGCTGCAGGTGGCAGGGGCCCTGACTTGGGGGATCCATCCTTGGCATGTTCAAGAGAGAGTGGCTGCTGCGTGTGGGGGGAGGGGCAGAGGACCCCGCAGGACCTCCCAGGTCATGCAGCTGTTCACAGCCTTCCCCTAAGGCAAGACAGATATTTAGGGGACAGGGAAGAGCTGAGAGAGAGAAGGAGGAGAAGGCCAGGTAAGAGAAGAATAGCCAGGAAGAAGAGAGGTAGGAGAGAGAGGAGGACAGAGAAGGGCCTGACCTTACCTGCCATCAGGGAGGCTTCCAGAAGATCGGAAGCCTGGGCCCAGTCTGTACTCACAGCCCAGAGCTCCCTGCCAGGCAGATGGCGCCAAGGTTCCATTGAGGTTGCTGGGAAGAGCGAGAGAGGCCCTCCGGAATGAATGTGGGTGTGGAATTGAAGGCTGCGTGCCACTGGGGGCAGGCAGGGGACTGGGGCACAGGCTCACCAGAGCAGGTCTTTGGCATCCTGGAAACCAATGGGCTGTGCAGGAATCGGGGGGAATCCAGAGGCATTGCTATGGTCCACGCGGAAGGAAGAGTGATGGGCTGGAAGGTAGGGAGTCACAGGGTCCCCAAAATACTTATAATAGGATCCTCTTTCCACACCTGAGGGAGGCAGGCCCCAGGAGTTTGGGAAGGTCTGGCTTGGCAAACTCTGCCCATCATTGACGTCCATGGGGTCTGTATACACCAGCACCCCGGCCACCCCATACTTGGCAGCATTCACAGCCTGCAGGAGGCAGAGGAAGCTGTGTGTCAGGGAGGGATGAAGGCAGGCACATCTTGCTCCTCTTTCTCCTCTGCCATGGAAGACAGGATGGATCTATCTTCCCACAGGCAAGATGATGTTTGTGCAAGACCTTTAAGGTGGTGCTACTTGCAGCAGCAAACGACTGTTCATTGGGCATAGCCAAGCTAATGCCTATCAGTGGAATTAGTTAAATAAATGGGGACATCCTGTGATGGAATACTATGCAGCTATGGGACATGTACTTCTACAACCATGTTCATAGCAGCATTATCCTCAAAAGGTGGAAGCAACCCCTATCCATCAAGGGATGAATGGATAGATTAAATGTGGTTTATAATGTGCAATGGATAGAATATTATTCCTACTTAAAAAGGAGGCAGACACAGTAGTGCACACCTATAATCCCAGCTACTTGGGAGGCAGGAGGATTTTAAGTTCAAAGCCAACCTGAGCAATTTAGTAAGATGCTGTCATAGAGTAAAAATTTTAAAAAGCTGGGATGTAGTTCAGTGGTAGAGCATTTGCCTAGCATGTGTGAGGCCCTGCCTTCAATTCCCAGTACTGCAAAATAAATAAATAAATACATTAATTAATTAATTAATTAATTAAAAAGGAATAAAGTGCTGAGACCACATCAGTGAACCTTGAAGAGGTTCTGTTAAGTGAAATAAGCCAGACCAAAGGATAAATATTACTTGAGTCCTCTTATATGAGATGCCTAGAAGAGGCAGGATTGCAGAGGCTGAAAGTAAAATCCAAGTTACCAGGGGTGGAGTGTTGGGTGGGGAGGGGGTATTGTTAAGTTGAATTTCTATGTGAAATAATGGTAAGGTTCTGGAAATGGACAGTAGTGATCTTTAACATTGTAATGTTCTTTGTGTGTGTGGTCGGGGGAGGTCCTGGAGATGGAGCCCAGGCCCTTGAACACACTAGGAAAGCGCTCTCTCACTGAGCTGCATCTCCAGACTTTTCATTGGTTTGTTTGTTTATTTATTTATTTATTAGCTGTAGATGGACCTAATACCTTTTTTAAGCTTTTTATTATCATTTTTTAAATGTGGTGCTAATGCTTGAACCCAGTACCTCACATGTGCTAGGTGAGTGCTCTACCACTGAGCCACAACCCCAGTTCCTATGTATTTATTTTTATTTGAAACAGGGTCTTTCTAAGTTGCTGAGGCTGGCCTCCAACTCATGATCCTCCTGTCTCAGCCTCCCGAGTTGCTGGGAAGACAAGCTTGTGCCACCTTACCTGGTTCTTTTTCTTTACCTTGCTGTTCCCTTTTTCTTCCCTCCCACTTTTCCTCTCCCCTTTTTTCTTATCATAGGCACTATTCAAAAATTATGATAAAATACACATATAATGAAATGTATTATCTTAACTGTTTCATTGTATGTTGGTATTAAATGTGTTTGTTGTGCAACTACCTTCACCATGGATCTCCAGAAGTCTTATCATCCATCGTCCTGCCAATCTGTCAGTCTATGCCCTTTAAATCCTAACTCCCATTATCCCCTCTCATTGTATGCCTTTTTATATTAAAAAAAAATTAAACCATAGGTACACAATATCTAATTTAAAATTTTTTGAAGGGAGGGAAAACAGAGGATCATGAACTGAATCCGATTTCCATTCATATATGAGTTTGTTGGGATGAACCCAACTACTATGTATAAGGTTCTCATTATTTATTTATTTTTTGTTTTTGGTAGTGCTGGGGATCAAACCCAAGGCCTTGCGCATATCAGGCAAACATTCTGCCACTGAGCCTCATCCTCAGCCCCTGAGTCAAAAATTTCAATTGAAAAGAATGACAGGGTCCGGCGCAGTGACCCACACCTGTAATCACAGCGGTTTGGGGGCTGAGGCAGGAGGATTATGAGTTCAAAGCCAGCCTCACCAAAAGCCAGGCACTAAATGACTCATTGAGACCCGTCTCTAAATAAAATACAAAATAAGGCTGGGGATGTGGCTTTAAAGCCAGCCTAAGCAATTCACTGAGACCCTGTCTCTAAATAAAATATTTTTTAAAAAGGCTGGGAATGTGGCTCAGTGGTTAAGGGCTCCTGGGTTCAATTCCGGGAACCAAGGAAAAAAACGAAAGAAAGAAATGACAGGGACTGGGGTGCAGCTCAGGGAGAGCGCACGTGCTTCACGTACATGAGGCCAGGGTCGCATCCCACCCCCAAAAAGAAGAAAGAAAAAGGAAATGGCAGGGAGGGGAGCAATAAGAGGAACTCAAGTTCAACATTCAGAACTATCACAGGAAGATCTGAACTCCAAGAATATCAAACCTGAAGGTTTTGCCCCATCCCTTCACCACTTAAGGCTCCAAGAAGCTGGAGAAAGCACCCGAGGCCACAGCCTGGCAGCGGCCGCCCCAATACAACGCCCCTTCTCGCCTCCAACCAGGCTCCGCCCACGCTCCCCGCTGCTGCCACGCCTCCCCGCTGCTGCCACGCGGCCCCTCTTCCCCCCTCTGTCCTCTGTCCACTCCGGCCCCTCCTCCCTCTGAGCCCTGCACAAGGCTGCTCTCACCTTGTCCCCACGCCCTGCACCCCCATAGCGGGTCAGGGCAATGGTGCCCTCGAGATTGATCCCCTGCTCCTGCAGCTCCTTGAAGTCCTCTTCCTTGCCCTGGTATGCGTAGACGAGGAGGCCCTGGTGCCCAGAGGAGGTGACCCTTAGAGCCAGCTGAGCCCAGGGCAGGTGGGGAAAAGGGCAGGAAGGTAGGATAGCAGGGCGAAGGATTTAGACTGTCTCCCCACCTCACCCAGAAACATGAGCACCCCAAGGTCGGTCACCCTGAATACCCTGAGTGAGTATGGCCTTGAGCAGGGGCCATGATGTTTGTTGAATGTCTAAGTGACAACGGAGGGGGTTGCTGAGCCCCTGGATCAGAGCAAGGAGAAGCCTGGGTGGGAACCAGGTGGGTTGGGAACCAGGGGGAGCTGGGCGATGTCGGCCGGTATTCCAGTCCCACCTGCGGGGTTCCGGGGGGCGCGTAGGCTGCATAGGGTTGCACCACATCAGGCCCCCCCTGCTCCCCAGTCACATTCTCCTCGTTCGGATGGTAGGTGTGGAGGATGTCCCCAGTGGGGCCCACTGTGGAGGGGGACAGAGTCAGGGCCGGGCGGCTCCTCTCACCCACCCGGGCATCCCACGCCTGGGCAGGATCTCACCGACTTCCACGAGGTTGGGCTGCTCCTGGCTGGGGAACGATAGCAGCACCTCATACTCCGTCCTCTCTGCTGAGTCCAGGCCGGACTCTGAGTCCCTCCAGCGACTCAGCAGCAGTTGCACCAGGGCTTCATCACGGGGGCTGGAGGCCAGGTGCGGCTGCCTGGAGAGTTCCCTGCAGAGTGGCAGAGGAAGGGACGGGCACAGTCAGGGAGGGGACCTGCAGATCGAAGGAGGAGCGGGCAGATCTGCCTCTCACCAAAGGTTCTCACGGATCTTGCTGGCATCCAGCTGCCCCATGACAGCCTTCAGGAGCTCCAGGTCCAGGTCCTGGAGGACTGAGGTGCTGGGGGCCGGTGCATCCGCCCCTTTGGGGATGGCAAAGTGGCCCAGGATGATCCCCAGACCCAAGAGGGCAGCAGCCCCCAACCCCAGCCCTAGCACCTTCACCCACTGCATCCTGTGGGACCTCAGCCAGCTGGGGTGGCCCTGGCGAGGGCCTCCTTATAGATGGGGTGTCAGGCCTAGTTAACCATTACCCCAGGGGTGGTGTTGCCCTTTTGACCCTGGATGGCCAGGGAATAAGGGAACATCTCCCGGTGAGAATCAGGAGCTGTCACATAGACCACATTCTGCATTGTTCATCTGGAAGGGAACTCTGAGGGCACCAAGGCAACATGGGGACACCAAAGGGCAGAGATGTAAAACAGACATTGGGCCAGGTCTGGGACTCAGAGCCCCTATGTCCAGAGCAGGTTCCTGCTGTGCCACAGTCACTGCCTATCTTCCTTGGTGTCCCTTAGTCTCTGGCACAGCCTGCCCTGCATCCTTGAGCATACCTGAATTTAAATTCCATCCTTGCTTGACATAAGCTATGTGAGCTTGGGTAAGTTACTTAGCTTCTCTGAGCCCATTTTCTTAGCTGTAAAATGGGGGATAATAGACCTGCTTCACAAGACTATGGTGCTATCTTCATTAAGCAAGATTAAATCTATAAATATCTAGTCCAGCAGGGTGTGGTGGTACACCCCTGTAATCCCAGCAACTTGGGAGGCTGAGTCAGGAGGACTGCAAATTCACGGCTAGCGTCAGCAATTTAGCAAGGTCCTACGCCTTAGAAAGATCTAGCCCAGTGTCCATCATGTAGTGGGAGCTCAGTAGATTTTAGTCACTTCTCCCTAGAGCTCAAGGAAGAAGGGGACCTGAGTGAATATTCTGTATTTATCCAAGTGGGCCCCGCTGTGGAAGGAAGTAGGGCTCTTGGAAAGGGGGGCTGTTCTGGAGGCAACAGCGGAAGCCATGCAAGGTGTCTTCCTCCTCAACCTCTTGACCCATCCTTCTGCTCCCTCCATTCACGGTTTATTTCCTCCTTCACTGACAGGTACAGACATTGCTCATTCATTTGGTTCTAAGTGAGGCCTATATTGGGCCCTGGGGAAGCAAAGTCCAGACGGACAGGCTTGATGATTATCAGTGCCCAGAATATAGCCTTGAATTTTATCAGCAGCCATCAGCGTGGGGAGCACACACCTTCCTCACAAGGACACAGGAGGGCAGACACCAGCAGGCAGCCAGCCAGTTGCCAAGGTTGTTTGAGGACCAGAGATGGCGGCCCCACGGGTCCTGGAAGGATTTAGTCCTTTGATCATGTGAAGTCATAGACAGCACACCCACCGGGCGAGAGCTAGTGGCATCTGAGTGGGTGACAGCACTGTGAATGTGGTTTACACCTGAGAGTGTAGAACTCTCAGGAAATCAGCTCTGGCTGTTGGAGTCTGACATGAACTGGTTGATTTTCTTCCCAGCACCTTGGACTAGACTGGGGGACACCATTTAAGGTCCTTGGGCCTGTGAGCACACTTTGATCCCCTCCACACAGTCCTTCCGCACCTCCAGGGAGGTCACCCCATTGCCATGTTCCTTTCCTCCCTCGCCGCCCTCCTTGTCCAGTCTGAGGCCCTTCAGACCCTCTCAACCCCACTGATCCTTTCAGCATTGGTCACATTTACTGAAACCACACCCTGCTGGCAACGCTGCCCCTGTACCCTTGCCCTTGAATGTGCCTGCAGTGTCATCCGACGTGTGGGCCCCTAACTCTCACAGGCACTTAGATGGGGATTTTTGAAGTCTCTCCTCTCTTTCAAGCGCCGACACCTCTCCACCCATCTCAGCTGATGACTGTGCTTCCTCTGTCACCAGGAAAACTAGAGGCAGCTGGAGGGCAGCTCCCCACTTGCACTCCCAGCCCCACCCGCCTCCTGGGCCTTCCCTCCTGCTCCTGCTCTGAGAGACCCACACCCCACCTAAGGCCAGTCTCTACCCTGGGCCCTGGAGCCCAACCCTGGCTCCATTGAAGGACTGTGGCTCTGTCCTGCTCCTCCACTCTCCCTTAGAAGGCCGTTTCCAGCCACCTAGGACACCCACTTATGGTGTTTAACACCTCTTTTGAAAAAACCTCTTAGCCACTTGCCCTCCAGTACCTGTCTTCTCTTTCTGTTTCCTTTTATGATGACAAATAGGTCTAGGCTTGTCTTCAGTGCCTCCTTCCCCATTCTGTCGTTTTTTTAAAAAAATTATGATTATTTTTTTCATTTTTTAGTTGTAGTTGTCAGTACCTTTAATTTTTTTATGTGGTGCTGAGGATCGAACCCAGGGCCTCACACATGCTAGGCGAGCACTCTACCGCTGAGCCTCAACCCCAGCACCCCCCACATTCTGTCTTGAAGCCACTCCAATCAGGCTTCACCCACCACTCCACTAAAAGGGCTCTGCAAAAAGTCAGTTGTCCTTCAAATTGCTAAATCACTTCTGCACCCCTCCCTCCCTCCCTCCTTCTCCTCCTCCTCTTCCTTTGTCCTGAGAATTGAACCAGGGTGATCTGCCACTGAACTACACCCCCAGCCCTTTCTGTTTTTTATTTTGAGACAGGATCTCACTAGACAGGATCTCACCCAAGCTGGCCTGGAACTTGCAATTCTCAGCCTCCTGAGTTCTGGGATTGTGGCATGCACCACTGTGCCGGGCCTGTCTTCTCCTAGTGTGACCCGGAAGCCAAACTTTCTGACTGAGATGCTCAATTAGCTGGGTGTGGTGATGCATGCCTGAAATCCCAGTGACTCCAGAGGCTAAGGCAGGAGGATTGCAAGTTCAAAGCCAACCTCAGTAACTTAGTGAGGCCCGAAGCCACTCAGTGAGACCCTGTCTCTAAATAAAATATAAAAAAGGGCTAGGGATGTGGTTCAGTGGTTAAGGGCCTCTGGGCTCAATCCCTGGTATTCCTCCCAAAAAAACAAAAACAATGCCTTAGACACCTAAATCTCTTGGCTTCCAGGATCTCACGCGGCCTACTGTCTCCCTCCTTTGTGGCTGCTGTTTTGGTCCTTCTGTTGGGAACTCTTCATGTCCTGGCCTCTCGCTGTCACAGAGGCCCAGAGCTCAGGCTCTCTTCTCTATTTATACCATTTCCTAGACAACCTCGCTCAGCATCATGGCTTTAAATACTGTGGTGGCCAGCCTCCGAGCTGGCCTTGAAGGACAAGAGGAAACTGCACTGTATCCAAGGTTAAGTTCCAAAAGATATGGTGGCTTCTGCCAGATGAGGTGGCACACTCCTGAAATTCCAGTGACTCAGAAGGTTGAGGCAGGAGGATTGCAAGTTCAAAGCCAGCCTCAGTAAACTAGTGAGGCCCTAAGCAACTTAGTAGGACCCTGTCTCAAAATAAAAAAATTAAAAGGCTGAGGATATAACTTAGTGATAAAGCACCCCTGGGTTCAATCCCCAATACCAAAAACCAACAAAAAACCCATCATGGTTTCTGCCTGGCTCTCCCTTGGATCCTTTGCCAGCTGTTATGAGCACATTCAAGCAGCCCTGTGGACAGGCCACATGGTGAGGGGCCATCTGGGAAGTGTGTCCTCCCGGGCCAGCCAAGCCTTCAGAAGACTGCAGCCTTGTTGACATCTCAATTGCAACCTTGCAAGAGACCCTGAGCTTGGACCACCCAATGAAGCCACTTCAACATTGCTTACTCATGGAAACTGTGAGAGATGGTAAATGCTCATCAGTTTAAGCTGCTAGGTTTTGGAATGGTTGATTCACAGAGATGACCAATACGAATTACCTCAGTAGGTTGAAAGCCCCCAAATTTATCCCCAATATGAATCTATCCTCTGAATTCCTGTATTGTTTCCAGCTGCTGCTTGCACGCACACTTGGGTGTTCAAGAGGCACTCCTACAGAACACACCCAAAACTTGGCTCCTCATCTTTCTCTGCAGGCCTCCTCCTCCCACTCTGAGGCTCCACTTTAATTAAAGCAACTCCATCTTCTAGTCACTTGTGCACAAAATCAGGGAGTTATCTTTTTATTCCTGTTCCTCTCATATTCTACTTCCAGCCTATCAGTACAAATCCCGAATCCATCCTGGTCCAAGACTCTGTCATCTTTCCCTGGATTGTGGCAATAGCCTCTCACCTGCTTCCCTCTGATTTCTTTATTGTCCCTGGTCCCAGTCCATTTTCTGTCACTATAATAAAGCACAGTGGACTCAGTGATTTACAAAGGAGTTTATTTGGCTCCCAGTTCTGGAGGCTGGGGTGCAACACCAGGCCACGGCACCTGGTGAGGGTCCTCCTGGTGGCAAAGCCCTTCTGGATGAGCAGGCATGGGCAAGGGGACAAAGCACAGGGGCACACTTAATGTTTTAACAACACACTCTCAAGATTATAAGTCCACTCATGACAGTGGAGTCCTGGGGACCTACACACCTCCCGTAGGAACCGCCTCCCAACACTGCCATGCTGGGAATTAAGGTCCCAACACATGAAACTCTGGGGGGATATGTCTAGACCACAGCACCCATTCAGTCCATTCTCCACACAGCAGACAGTGACCTTCAAAACAGTCACTGCTGGCTCACAGCCCTCCAAGGCCATGTGACTCTGTGACTAGGTCACTCCAGTGGCCCTAGAGCCCTTCATGTCTACAACCTCATCCCTTTTTCCTCCCCACATTCATTCTGTGCTTCCACTATCCCTGATCCTGCCAGGCACCTCCTCACTCAGCACTCTCAATCTGGCCACCTATTCAAGGAAATTGCAGCACCATTTGGTGGGGCAGGAAGCCTGTGGGGAGCACAGGAACGAGAACTTGCCTCCACTGCAAAGTAACAGACACTCGCTGAGCGCTAGCACCGTGCCACACCACGCTCAAAACTCCACCAGGCAAGTGGGTCACCAGCCGTTTTGCTTGGGAATAATTCCTAGGAGCTTAAGTCGAGCCAAGTCAGAGGTCAGAGGAGCCAAAAGCTGAACTTGTATCCTCTTGGCTGGTATCTCCTTGCAGTGTGCCCTAAGCAGAGATCATCCATGCCCTCTCCAGGTCACGCCAGAGACTAACTGAAAGGATTCTACTCGACTGGGCTTTTATCATTGGTTAGGGCTGAGGCTCTGTAAAGTTAGAGGTTGAGATACCCAGGGGCTGGGGAGATGACTCAGTGACAGAGCACATGCAGGAGGCCCTGGTTCCCAGCATTGAAAACAACAAACAAACAACAACATATACATTCCCTATAGGACTGGGGCTGTAGCTCCGTGGTACAGCCGTCTCACCTAGTGTACTGAGGCCCTGGGTTCAATCCCCAGAACAGAAGAAGAAAAAAGACCTATAGAATATTCTTCAATTTTTTAAAAAAAATATTTTTTAGTTGTAGATGGATGCAATACCTTTATTTTGTGTGTTTTTAAATTTTTTTTTGTAGTTGTAGATGAACAGAATGCCTTTATTTTATTTGTTTATTTTTATGTGGTGCTGAAGATCGAACCCAGGGCCTCACACATGCTAGGCAAGTATTCTACTGCTGAGTCACAACCTCAGCCCCAGTATTCTTCAATTTTATATCAATTTAGCAATCTTATTTCAGGATTCCTTCTTTTCATTGTTCTTGACTATATGTCAATTTTCTGTATCCTTTTTTAAACTGGCTTTGCCATCTCCCTGTTTCTGTTGTTAAATAGTTAAAAGGAAAAAAATTAAAAGCACACGCCAAAAACCTGAAGTAGCTTCATTGCCTAGTTGTATAAGGATTACTCTTTCTTTTCTTCTTTTTTAAAAAATTTTTTCAGTTGTTGATGGACCTTTATTTTATTCATTTATTTATATGTGGTGCTGAGTCTTGAACCCAGAGTGCCTCACACATGTGAAGCAAGCACTCTACCACTGAGCCACAACCCCAGCCCTTTCCTTCATTTCTTTCTGCCCCTATACAGGGATTTAGCCCAGGGATAATTTACCACTTGACCATATCTCCAGTTCTTTTAATTTTTTATTTAGACTCGAGATCTCACAAAGAGCTCCAGGCTGGCCAGGTGCGGTGGAGCACACCTTAATCCCAGTGGCTCTGGAGGCTAAGGGCAGCAGGATCATGAGTTCAAAGCCAGCCTCAGCAATTTAGCAAAACCCTAAGCAACTCAGTGAGACCCTGTCTCTAAATAAAAATCCAAAAAGGGTTGGGGATGTGTCTCAATGGTTAAGCACCCCTGGGTTTAATCCCTGGTACCAAAAAAAAAAAAAAAAAAAAAAAGAGCTCCAGGCTGGCCTCAAACTTGGGATCCTCCTGCCTCGGCCACTCGAATCGTGGGGATTATAGGCGTGTGCCACCACACCTAGCTAAGAGTTGTTTCTAAATTTCTTGAAAATTAAGCCTTACCTATACCTATCCACACATATATTCATATTCTCCTCTTACCTAAGAATCATGCGACACTAGAGAGGATTTCCTAGAGCTGAACACCTGCAGAGGGCAGCAGTGCGAATGGGCACAAGTTCTTAAGCTCTGAGAGCCAAAATCCAGATGCGTCTCCAGTCCTGAAAGGTGCTGGGCCCTTGGGGAGTTCCCTCTGCCTCTCTTCTTCCTATTCCATGTCTATCAAGGGGAGATGGCTGATCCAAGGTCACAAGATGTGTATTGGCTCTTTCTACCACTTCCTCAAGTCTTTCTGCACTTTGGAGTTAAAGCAGGTGCCTGGATCTCCCTGGGGAGGAAATGCAGTCCCTCTTCCTGTCCCACCCCAATGCTCACCACAGGAACATCACCTCTGAGTCTAAGGGCAGGGCCATGTATGTAGGGGGCAGATCAGGGAACAAGAGGTTGAGGAAGTCAGGGGGTGGTCCAGACACTGGCTCACTTCAGAGCTGGGGGCTGCTTGCCCCCCACCCAAGTCCCAGGCCCTTGGACACATGGTGGCGTTATTTCAGCTGGGAAGTTTATTGCTGAGATCTAAAGAGTTGCTGGATGATTAAGTGGCTTCTGATAAAGTGCCCAGCCTTTGGCATCAGGCCTTGCTAGCTCTGATTCTGGTTCCTCTGTGGGGAGGTTGGATGGCGGGACCAGCAGCACTGCCTTCAGGGAGAGGGGAGGCTGTAGAAAAAGGGGTGTGGCGGGGAGGACTCAGCCATCCACCAGTGCGTGCAGGGCAGGGCTTCCTCCTGGATTACTTCTGCTTCCTCCTCCCAGGCCCGTTTCCTTCTGCAGGGTCTGGTACAACACAGTAGGCTGGAACACAGGGGTGCAGGGCCTCAGGTGGGTACTGAGCAGCGGGAGCTGGGCTGGGAGGCAAGGAGGAGGCAAGACAAAGGGGTCTGGGCTGGGGGTCTCACCAGGTTTTGCAGCTTCTCCCCCAAGATCAGGTTGTCCGCTTGGGTAGTGATGAGTGCCTCCCGAAGCCTAGGGTTGAAAGAGGGAGCCCTCTCAGCCCCAGGCTGTTGTCCCAGGAGCACCCCGCCCCAGCCTCCTATATCAACTCTGTGACCAGTATCTCCTAAGCCCTGTCTTTTCAGCACAACTGTTGGGAAAAGACATGTTCTTCCCAGGCAAATCTGCAGGGCCCCAGAGGGACAGATTTTGCTTTTCCCCTACTTTAGCAAGAGAAGGACAAGCTGCTTCATCACATGGGCTGGGCTGCAAATTCTCTGAAATCCCGTTGGAAGGGGATGAGGGGCAGAAGGCGGCCCCCTCTGTGGGCTGTGACAGGATCCGGTGTGATTCCAGGCCAGTGAGAGGGTCGATCTGGAATCAGCCCTGCCCAAGCACTTCAGGTCAGCTGTGAATGGCAGCTTCATCACACAGATCCCGTGGGTGGCCGTGGGGGAGAGCTATAACACCCCACTGCTGCCCTAGGCCCTCTGCCACCAGGTAGGGCCATGACCCTGGCATTACCACAAAGGGGCATATAGCCACGGGATCAGGATCACGCAGAACAAGCTCCAGAGCCCAATATCCAGAGAACAGTCCCCCTCCCCGACAGACAGCCCACCTCAGTTCTTGGACAATTAAAGGTGGAGACTGGTTGCTGATGGGTGCGGACAGCTATTCGTGAAACACATGTGGGCATAACCCATCAGGCACTGAGCAGCCCACCTTTAACTTTTTTTGGAGAAGAACCTTCTATAGAATCTCTTTGATGTTCCTGATACACTTTATAAAGCAGGCGTGGCCCCATTTTGTCTAGAAGCTCGATCCATCTGATCAGCTTCTGAAATTGCTTTCTGTGTTTTTTTCGCCATTTTATTTCTATGAGTTTTTATTTCTCAGCCAGCCCATTCCACCGAGGGGAACCCCATGTCCACTGCCCGCGTGGACGTGGGCAGGAAATGGGAAGCTCCCAGACTGCCCTCTAGCCATGTTGCATGGACACAGTAGACTGAAAGGGAAGAGCTGTGGCCAAATGTGGCCCCCACTCGTGAAGCAGGTCCTGCTCTCGTAGGACACTGTGGCAAGGAGGTGAGGGCCTGCTGGCAAGGTGATGCGGTAGGAGCCAGAGTGGGAGGAGGGGAGAAGAAATGGAGGGGAGCAGGAGGGAAAGGAAGCAGGGCAAGTGACGACCCCAGCCTCTGCCAGCAGCCATGGCCCTGGCCTGAGGACCAGGCCTGGCCTTGTGGGGCTGCGCGGCCGGCTCACCTCCTGCAATCATTCTGCAGATTCCTCATCTCCTTTGAGGTCTGCTGGGGGCCCCAGTCTTCCTGATCGAGGAACAGGTTCTCCTGGATCTCCGAGTCCCTGGGGCAGGTGGGCAGTGAGAGTAGGACCAGAGGATCTGGAGGCTGGGCAGGGCGCAGAGTAGGAGTGCCCAGCCGCAGCCCAGGCTCCTTGAATCCTATCTGTGCAGCCCAGGGCTGAGTCCAACCCAGGTCTGGATGTTCCTGTGGGGAGGAAGCACCCTTTGCCTCCCACTTGATTCTGTCTGGGTGTGTCTGTCTGTCTGTCTGTCTCTCTCTCTCTCTCTCACACACACACACACACACACACACACACACTGGCCTTACGATTCAGAGTCTTCCGATGCATTCAAGAGTGTAAACAGGAACGTGAAGGCAGGTTCTGGCTTCAGGTCTAGCTTTGGCTCTGAAACAGGTGGCTTTGCAGAGAAAGTATTGTGGTGACTCTAGTGCCTTGAGCTGCTCGCGCAATCTGGGTCCTCCCACACTCTGCTGCCCCTGCCATCGCCCTGCTTTGCAGGGGCTCGTGCTGGGCATCCCCAGCCCAAGGAGGCAGAGTGGTGAGGGAGGTATGGATGAGAGCTGTCTGGGAGGTTCTCCCGTCGCTAGGCCCAGACTCCCCAGCTGAGGCCACAGGAAGAGGTCAGGTCTTCACCCAGGCCCAGAAAGAACCTCTCCAGCCCTCCTGCCTCCCCTCTGCCTTGGGAGGCCCAGTGTTTGCTGTCACCTCCATGTTTGGCTCCCCGGAGACCTGAGGTATAGACTTTTGCTCCTCACCAGCCTGCACCACTGGATTCAAGACCTCCTTGGAGGGGGTTCCTCGCCTGCCCCTGAGAGACTGAGGGAGATACAGCCTGGTTGGTGACCCATAACCACCATGCCACCTGCCTGCCTTCTCAGCCTGGAAGCCTCCATTGTCCAGCAATCTAGAGCCATCGGAGTTATCAGATTTAGATCTGGCTGGACGCGGTGGCACAAGTCTGAATCCCAGTGGCTTGGGAGGCTGAGGCAGGAGGATCTTGAGTTCAAAGCCAGCCTCAACAAATGAGAAGCACTAAGCAACTCAGCGAGACCCTGTCTCTAAATAAAATACAAAAAAGGGCTCGGGATGTGGCTCAGTGTGATTAAGTGTTCCTGAGTTCAATCCCTGGTACCAAAAAGAAAAAAGAAAAAAAGATTTAGATCTGTCAGATTCAGCAAATACAACAATACAACATAGCATGCCTAATTAGAGTTTTATATTTAAAAAATGCGTGCTTTGTGTATGTGTGTATGTGTGGCACTAGGGATTTAACCCAGGACTTTGCACATGGGTAGGCAAGTACTCTCCCACTGAGTTTGACTCCCAACCCAAGGCCCTTGTTTTCTACCTAATTTTCTACTTCAAAAAAGCTTCTATTCAGGGGCTGGGGCTGAGCGGTGAAGTACTCATCTAGCAAGGCCCTGGGTTCAATCCTCAGCACCACATATAAATAAAATAAAGGTATTGTGTCAACTACAACTAAAAAATATTTTTTAAAAAAAGCTTCTATTCAGACCAACCATGGACCTTACTTCCTGACACCATCCCAAACTTATCCCTGAGACCATGTTCTTGGCCATGGTCACTCCCACCCCACTGTCCTCTCTACTCTGCCAATGTGAGTGCTGCCCAGTTTCTCTGCTGAGCAAATGCCCCTCCCCAGCACCCAAGGAGGGGTCCATGGTGATTGATGCCATGGCTGAGGCTGAGGACATTTCCATCTCCAGAGGCCGTGTGAGACCTTCTAACAAGAGAACTAGAAAAGCAGTTCTGTTCCAGGTCACAAGTCTGAAGCTGCCTATAATTTAATGCTTGTCTCTCCTGTTCTCCTTCCACCTTCCTTCCATGCCACCATAATGATGCCCATGAATGTCCTGGCTGATGCTCTCCAGAGCATCAACAGAAACAGAGGCAAACACCAGGCTCTCATCAGATTGTGCTCCAAAGCCATTGTTTCTTAGCTGTGATGATAAAGCATGGGACATTGGCAAGTTTGAAATCATTGATGATCACAGAGCTGGGAAATTGTGACCCTCACAGGCAGGTTAAACAAGCATGAAGGGATTAGTCCCAGAGTTGATGTACAACTCAAGGATCTAGGAAGATGGTAGGATCATCTACCCCCATTCCATCCCAAGAGTTTGGTTTCATGAGACTGATGATCTCAGCTGGATTCACAGACCACAAGGAAGCAAGATAAAAACACATGAGAGAGAAAATCCTAGGACCCTTTTTCTAAGAACCTAATGCATCTATCACACATGCAAGTAATATAAAACAATACTATATAAGAATATTACTAAGTATATATGTTATTTCTATATAATGTGTCTAAATAAAATGCCTTGATGGAAAAAATAGTCATAAGTCAATAGAAAAGATTGTCACCATTTTTCACCCTCAATTTTTCAGAACCCTGTATACCTGTTGGCTATGTGACTAAGGACAAGTTGATTTGAGGACAGTGGTGACCTCAGATGTAGGCCATCTTCACCCTGAACTCTGCCTGGGCCTGAAGGACTTGTGGGCTTCTATACAGTGTGCTGTATGTTGTGTGAAGCCTTCCTTTCTTCCTTCCTGTGCTGGGGATTGAACCCAGGGCTTTGTGCACGTGAGGCGAGCACTCTACCAACTGAGCCATGTCCCCAGGCCCCGTATATGTGTGGAGCCTTCCTAGGCAGTCACATTCCTGTGCACACAGTGTACACAGATCCCTGCAGAGGACCTTGTCACCCATCACTCCAGGGACTTGCCAAGCTTCAGGGTGGCCACTCAGAAGCATGCCATCTCTGTCATCAGGTTTGATCTGTCTCAAGGGACCCTGGCTGAGTATAACAAGATCCACTGGCAATTTCTCGCCTCTGATAGTTTTGCTTTGGAAACTAGGCTTAACAAAACAACTTCAAAGAAAACAAAAACAGTCCCTGGGGAGGTCGTGGTAGCTGATTTATACAATGCAGAAAAACTGAAGTAGCCTGAAGGGCCAAAATATAAGAAAAAGTAAGTGACAACCTGTTAACATGATAGGATTCGGCTCACTCATGTGTTCATCATCCAGGGGAAAAACTGGTTGGCCGGCCACTGTCTGTGGCATGGGCCTCGGGCCAGGTCCTGAACACACAGAACAACTGCGTTGTCCGAAGTTCCGGGGAACAGACACCCCAGGTACGCAGATGCCTACAGTGCAGACAGAAGGGAGATGTGCCACACAGGTCTGTGCAGAAAGCCCTGGCCGCAGAGGATCCATGATCCACTTCAGAGCTCCAGAAAGACTGCACGGAAGGGGCTGCCTGCTCCCAAAGGGCTGGAAGATGCAGAAGGCGGAGAGTGTAGGCAAAGGCAGGAAGGCTCGGAGGGCGCGGTGTGGACAGGTGTGGACACTCCCACTGGTGTGAGCAGGTGCAGGGCTATGGCAGGGCCTGGGCTGTGGTCCCTGGTGAAGAGAATGCAGGGAGATCTTCGTGTTTGTCTGGGTTGTTTGGGTCATAGTTTGGAGAGTGGGTGAAAGGAGTAGACTTGAGGACAGGAAGCCGAGAGCCTCGGGGGTGAAGGCGAGGGGAGCTGCACTTGCTGTGACAACAGTTATGTGTCTCAACTGTGAGTACTGTGGAAGATGTGTGTGGGACCACAGAAGCTGCCCCTTGACAACAGGCACCTGTCGGGTACTAGTGACCCCATGTAGAGTGGTCAGTGAAATATAGGATATCCATTAAAATTTAAATCTGGGATAAAGGACATTAATTTTTATTTTGTATGCATGTCCCAAATATTTCATAAAACATACTTGTATTATAAAATAATGTATATACTTTTGGATAACAAATTATCTTAAAACAAGAAAAAACACAAGATTCAAAGAAGCTAAGTAAGCCAGGTGCAGCGGTACACACCTATAATCCCAGCACCTCCAGAGGCTAAGGCAGGAGGATCACAAGTCTGAGGCCAGCCTCAGAAACTTAGTGAGACCCTATCTTGAAATAAAAACTAAAAAGGGCTAAGGATATGGCTCAGTGGTAAAGCACCCCTGGGTTCAGTATCTGGCACCAGAAAGAAAAGAAATAGTCTAAAGAGGTTAAGTGACTTGCCTACAACCTCAGAAGTCAAAGGTGGGGTCAGATTGATCAGCAGTGATGGCTGTTAGAGAGAGACTGCCATCTTGTCACACAGTGGGAGCACAGGGGAGGAAGTCGACCTGGTACAGACCAGATGCTGGGAGGACCAGTAAAGTGGGAGGAAGCAGATCCCTCAAGGGGCTCAGCCTCAGGAAGGGGCAATGGCAGCAGCCGAGATGCTGGTCAAGATTGCTGGATGGCAGGCTGGGGTTGTGGCTCAGTGGTAGAGCATTTGCTTAGCATGTGCGAGACCCTGGGTTTGACTCTCAGCACCACATAAAAATAAATAAAGATACAGTGCCCAACTACAACTAAAAAAAAAAAAAAAAGTATATTTAAAGAAATAAAAAAGGTGGCATCTTTTACAATAAAACTAGAATAAACTGGTTAGAACTTGGAGGAAAGGGAACTGAGGTCTCAGAAAGCTGGCCTTCACCTGTCTCCCATGGGTGGGGGGAGTGGCTCTGGGGAGAATTTTACCACCTTGACTTCTTCAGGACCAGAAGACAAGAACATGGGGACGAGAGGGAAATGAGGCTGGGAGGTGCCACCTGCGTTACCACTCCTATGCCTTACCACAGTGCAACTGGGAGGATTCCTAGGAATTAGCATCTTTGACCCGTTCTCCAGGCGCTCCTGCATCACCCACTGCCGAGCAGAGTCCAGGCCAGGCCACCGTGTGAAGGGCACAGGCTCCTTCAAAGGAAAGGGAACGAGGCTGGACTCAGGAGGATTTGTTCCCAGGCACCTCGCCCAGACCTCATTTCTTTCCTCCCGAGACAGGGATGGGTAACTGGACAGAAGAAACGCACCAGGACGTGGGGGCAGGGATCTACCACAGGGCCACTGAAAAGAGGCCGGGCTGGCAGCCTGTTACAGAGGGACAACACTTGTGACATGGCCCGGACTTGGCATCCTGGGTCTTATATCCTGGGCTCTGCCTCTGACCCAATAAAAGCAGTCTGAACAGGCAAACTCTTTAATCACGTCTTTATTTCAAAACAGACTCCCAGTTTTTCTTTACACTGCATACAGCTCCCCAGGGACAGAGAAAGGCTTGCTGGGACAAGATCAACTCAACATCATGAGGCTCCTCCTGATTCTTCCCAAAGGCTCTGCCCTGCTGGCCAGCTGAGGAGAGTTCTACAGGCGTGGTCCAGTCAGATACCTGGGTTGGCCCCGGCAAGAGGGCCTGTTTGCAGCCTCCACAGAGCACAAGGTGCTGGACAGACAGCCTAGGTCTCCCAGGGCCTTCCTTCATGCCCACCAGGCCCACCCTGTTCCGTCCAGTCCCCTGCCAAGTGCTCCTCTTCCTGGTGGTCCACCAGCCTCTCCACAGCCTGTCAGCTTCTACTTCCATGAGCTTGTCAACAACAAAAGTGCAACAGGCAAAGGGCGCAGTGCGCCTCTCAGTGGGCAGGGCGGTCTCTGAAACCACACTTTCCGCCAGCATGGAAAAGGGAATGGCGGGGAAAGTTCCCAAGTCAGTGAGTTGCATCCACCCTGGCAGTGTTCTCAGGTGAGGGCTTAAGGAGACTAAAAGTGAAACTTGCCACCAACCCCAGCAGTGTTCTGGCACACAAGAAAAGCTTCCTAAAACTTTATAAATCCCACTGCAAAATGCTAGTGGGACTGGGACCTTGTGGGTGAGAAAAGGGGTCGCCTGACCCCTGTTGCAGGCTACCTGTTCAGAGATGATAAGCCCCAGGTACCAGGGCATTAGAGTCCAAGGCCCTGGCAGCCACATCCTGAAATGTACTCTGCCATAAGCAGCAGCACCCCCTCAGCCTGCCATTCATCAAACACCTCGATGGCACGACAGCTCACCCGGCTCTGGCACCTTAAACATTTATGGTCTGAGACTCAACTAAGGCTCCCCACTCCTCCAAAACTTGTCACCATAGGTTGAATGTCCAGCTTCTTCCTCAAGGGTAGAAGTGTCCTCCAACCCATGAATTCTCCCCTGAACTATCTATGGAATCAAACAAGAAACCCACGGAATTCAAAGCCTCTTTACATACATGCGCCTGTGGCTGTGAACCAAGCCATCAACAGAGGACAACTCCAGAGGGACAGCTTAAGGCTGGCCACCCTCTGCAGGTCCTGATTAGAGCAACCACAGTTCCCCGCAAGAGCAGATATAGGCTCTAACCCCCAGTACTTGGGAAGATAGGAAGGAGAGAGTGACTAGTTGGGACGAATGAGTGGCCAGGCCAGGCCCATTTCCTGAACCCGAGGCTGCCTAGTGGGGCTGCCCAAGCCTTCAGGAGTAGCCAGGCCTCATGTGCAGCAATAGCACCTGCACGGGTAACAAAGCCAGCAGAGGGGACCCCCAGTGTCTTTGCCATCAAGAGGGGCTATGTACAGGGAGAGGAGGGGAGAGACTAGCCAGGAGCACCCCCACTTCATGTCATTCAATCAGGAGGTCAAACTGCTCAGCAGCTTCAAACTCAGCATTCATGGCTGCGGCCCACTCATCCAGTTCCGATTTCTAGGGAAGAGAAATGGGGGCAGGTAAGTGGCAAGGTGGCTACGTTAGCTGCAGCACATCACCCACACCTTGCAGGTGCTACCTTCCCCCAAGAGTCAGTTGCACCCTGGCCCTGCATGTCTCCTGTGTGTAGAGCCTCCAGTGTGCATGGCCAGCCAGAGGACAGAAAAGGCCCCACCTCTCACTCACCAGGATCTCAGGCACCTTTTTCTTCTTCCGTTTCTCTTTCAGGATTGGGGGAGAGATTCCAGGGAGCGTTGTATCTGGGGCACAGAGCTTTGCAGGGACCTCAGTTAAATTTGAACACACCACAGGTGAGACTTTGGACAAGTCTTCAGGGCCCCCAAAGCCAAAGTAGGACCGTTGGCCTGGGGTGGAGGTGGAGGCAGAGCCGAGGATCTCCAGCCGGCTGTAGGATCGCCTCACTTTCTTAGACATGTCCAAGTCTCTGGCATCCAGTTCTCCTTCCTTGAAGTTGGACTCACCATTCAGGATACATGACATAGGAGTGGTGGTGGGTGTGACAGGGATACGAGTCTTGAATAGTTCCTCTTTAGTGGGCTGCCTGTTAGGAGGGTTGTTTTCTTTCTCCAAGAAAAAAGCAATCTGTACCAGAACAGGAGAGAACACATTTCTGGACCACTTACTTCCAGGCCCAAGGAGACTCTGGCTGGAAAGGACAGATAATTCTTCTTCTTCTTCTTTTTTTTAGATGAACACAATATCTTTATTTTACTTATTTATTTTTATGTGGTGCTGAGGATCGAACCCAGTACCTCACATGTGCTAGGCAAGTGCTCTATCACTGAGCCACAACCCCAGCCCAGAACGGATACTTTTAAAAAGAAACTAGTCAGTGCTTCTGAGGAGCCTGCTTTTCTGCCTCAGGAATACTTGCCGCATCTGCTACTGCTGTTGCTGTTTCAAAGTGTGCCTGGCATCCAGCCACCTCTCACTAAATCACCCAAGCTTCCATCTAGACGAGCTCAATGAACTCCTAATCCTTGCTTGTCTCCAGCCTTGACTTCTATGATCCATTTGCCACACAGCTGCTTAAGTTTTTCCTAAAATGTCCATTTGTTCACCTATCCTGAGCCAGGCACTGTTCTAGGCACTGGGAATACATCAGGGAATGAATTAAAACTCTACTGCTACAGTGCTTCTATTCTAAAACATAACAGGAACCCATGTGTTAAGTGAGGGTGTTAACACTACAGAAAATCAAAGCCCACAAAAACCAACTGGATAGAGTTCTGGGAGTGGGCTGGAATCATAGGCCTCACTGAGGAGACATGTGAAACATAACTCGATAATGGTAAGGGAGTGGGTCATATGGACATCTAAAGGAAGTGTTCTCAGCAGCAGGAAAAGAGATGTAAACATCCTGAGGCAAGAGTGTGCCAGTCAGAATGAAAAAACAAGGAGGCCAGTGTGGCTGCAGTGACCTGAGGGGAGAGGAGCTGAAGATGAGGTTTGAGAGGTAACAGGGGTGGGGGTGTTTCACTGGGTCCTCCCTAAGCCACTGGAGAGCTTCTGCAGAGACCAACAGAGCCACGGCAAAGGCAGCAGACATGTATTTTAGAGGTTCATACATTGGCTCCTCATTATTCCATTCAGCTCCAATGCTTCCTCAGGGAGGCTGTCCCTCACCATCAAATCTGCATCAGCCCATCTCGCTTCTGCTAGCTATTCTGCCACAATGACCTCTTTTATTTCCTGTGTAGCAACACTGCTACCTGATGTTGGCTTGGTTAATGGTTGACTCAATCACCCAATCAGAATGGAAGTTACCTGAGAGCGGGGGTCTTTAGTCTTACTAGCTGACTTGCCTATGCCTGGCACTTCCAGCAGAGCCCTGCATTTTGTAGGTGCTCATAAGGATGAATTCATGCCCATGAACTTCACACTAAATTTCCTGAAGGCCAAGACAAGGGTGGACGCAGAACAAATTTAATGACTCTTGTGATCGAAAGCCAAGGAAGTAGATCAGGAAACTTTTCCCCACTTCAAGCTTTGGGGAACCTGTATGATAGGTCTTAGTAAAAGGGATGATGAACAGAATTGGGATTACTCTCTTTTTTATTTATTTATTTATTTTTTTAGTTTTCGGTGGACACAACATCTTTGTATGTGGTGCTGAGGATCGAACCCGGGCCGCACGCTTGCCAGGCGAGCGCGCTACCGCTTGAGCCACATCCCCAGCCCAGAATTGGGATTACTCTTGACTACTTCTTCCTCATTTCCTATGGCCAGTTGACCAGATTCCAGCAACTTTATCCTGCTCAGTGTTTCATGAATCTATCAGTCAACAAATAAAAACAAGTGGCTAGGACTGGGGTTGTGGCTCAGAGGTAAAGTGTTCTCCTAGCATGCATGAGGCACCACATAAATGTAATGTAAAGATATTGTGTCCACCTAAAATTTAAGAATATTAAAAAAAAAAAAAAAAAGAAGAAGAATAAGTGACTACCACTGAGGTCCCTGCTCTCAGATGTCTATGTTCATAGAGGGAGAGAAAGACATCAAACATGCAAGTAAGTACACTCATGCTGTTAAGGCCTGAGGAGAATTACACATAAAAAAGTGATAGTGACCGGGTAAGGGTGTCAAGGAAGGTCTATGGGAGGAGATCTCCTTTGAGTCCAGTGCTGCGTGCCGGGTCAGTCATGCGTAAAATGGGGAAAGGAAGGTGCCACTCTGCCAATACCTTAGGCCCTTACCATCTTATATAAGGATTCCTGAGCTTCATGTCCTCACACCTGGTGTGGAGGCCCCAGCACAGTCATTCTCCTCATGACCCCAGAGAGATCTTTATGTAATACTCAAGCTTGACTCAGTCACTACCTACCTTAAAACTTTTCAAAGGTCAGCTGGAGGTAGCTCAGTGGTAGAGTACCTACTTGGCACGCACAAGGCTCTGGGTTTGATCTCCAGCACCATCCGCAACAACAATAACAACAAAACATTTCCAAAGGCTGCCCACAGACCAAGGATGAAGCCCAAGCCCTGGAATTTGCTCTTCATGTCTCATTAGGATCTGCCCTGGCTTAGCAAGCTCTCTCCCCTACCCTGACTAAGTCTGTTGCAGACACAAATTACCATTCCTCACACCTCATAAGTTTTCTTTGGACTCTAGATCTCTGCAAACATGGCTTATTTTGCCCAGAATACCCCTACTTTTAATTTGGTTTAAGCCAAAAAGAAGAATAAAATTATGGCATTTGCTGGTAAATGGGTGGAACTGGAGAACATCATGCTAAGTAAAATAAGCCAGACCCAGAAAATCAAGGGCAGAATGTTTTCTCTCATATGTGGAAGCCAGACCAAACTAAGGGAAAAAAAGAACAAAAAAATTAGAAGGGGAGGAGAATCCCATGAAAACAGAAGAGAGATCAGTAGAATAGAGGAAGGGGATTGAGGGCAAGACAGAAAAAGGGAAGAACAATGGGAATATTTTGATCAAACATTCCTATGTACATGAATATACCACAGTGAATTTCATCTTTATGTATATCCATGATGCACTAATTAAGAAAAAATATAGGGGCTGCAGTTGTGGCTTAGTGGTAGAGAACTTGCCTAGCATGTGTGAAGCACTGGGTTCGATTCTCAGCACCACAGATAAAGAAATGAATAAAATAAAGGTCCACCAACATCTAAAAAATATTTTTTAAAAAAAGAAAAAAAATATATAAAACCAGAAGAAAGATCAATGGAGTAGAGGAAAAGGAAAAGAAAGGGGAAGAAAGGAGGGAAAGTGCTGAGGACTGAATTGGAGTAAATTATGTTTCACACTGTAAAATTATGTCAAAGTTGACCCCAATATTATATCCATTAATAAGCTAATAAAAAAAAAAAGAATCCTAGCCAAGTGTGGATGGCACATGCTTGTAATTCCAGCGGTTCAGGAGGCTAAGGCAGGAGGATGGGAAGTTCAAAGCCAGCCTCAGCAAAAGCAAGGTGCTAAGCAACTCAGTGAGACCCTGTCCCTAAATAAAATAGAAAATAGGGCTGAGGATGTAGCTCAATAGTCGAGTGCCCCTGAGTTCAATCCTTGGTAGCCCCCCCCACAAAATTTTCTAAATATTTGTAAAAACACCCCTGAGCCACTGGGTTGGGTACCATCATAGCACCTGGTTTTCTTTTTGCAGCTCTGGACAAATAATATTGTAATCACTTGGGTCATTTGTCTTTCTCCCCATCTGTAAATCCCACAAACTCTTCAAAGAATAAAATTAACATTTCTAACTGACTATATCTTCAGATTTCCTCTTTGTGTGTGTGTGTATGTGCTAGGGATTGAACCCAGGGCCTTGTGCTTTAGTGTCAAGCACTCTACCAACTGACCTATACCCCCAGTCAGATTTCCTCTTAATGAAATATTCTCTGTAACAAGTTCTGTTAAAACTGTAAAAGCACCCTAATATAACTCATAACAACCACATATAAAAACTGAGAATAAAACGGATAGACAGTGGATAGGACACAGCTCAGCATTTTAAGGAAAATGGTAGAAAATACACAGGTCATAAAGAGCTAAAAATGAAAAAAGTCTGCAGGGAGTAATCAAGATTGGCAATGCACGATGTTGTCCAAAAGTAAATTGTTCCAGAATACTGCAAAAAAGCTCCCTAAGTAGATGTGAGAAGACAGTATGCTGCTCCCCAGCTCTATAGTGACCTGGATCCCACTCAACTAAGCCGTTGGAAATGAACTCACCCTAGAGCTCCTGCGAGGCGACTGGACAGCTGGGATCTGTGGGGAACAACACCAACTGATCAAATAGCCAGCTCCCAGTTTTGGCCCCCCACTCACAACCCCGTCTCTTAACCCTCACCTCCACAGCATGAGCCACGATCTTCTTCAAAACGATGGGCTTTCTGACTGGAGCCGCATGGGGTTCCTGGAAAAGAGGAGTGATCATGAGCTCTACATTAGTGCTGGGGCCTCTTGGGCAGTAACTGAGAAACCCAGGGCTCACCTTCCCACTGAGTTCAGGAAGGAAGTTCGGAAGATCCGAGCCTGATTTCCGCTGGGACCGCCGCAGAGACGTAGCAGAAGATGGGGTCCTGGGCCCTATAGAGAAAAATGAAGAGAGGCTGAGCAGGACTCCAGGCCCTAGAGTCCAGAGACCGAGACTAGTGTGGGTCAGAGAAGGTTCCCAAACAAACCCTCTGGGGGCGCCTTCCTGAGAGAAAAAAGCATTCTTTGGCTCGGTGGGGAAGGGCCTGCGATCCCAAACGGCTCAGCCCCACCTCTCCCGCGTTCCCTCTGCTCACCCGAGCGCCGAGCGGCCCCTCCGGACCGCGTTCGCCTCTCAGTCATATCTAGTCTGGGCCTCGACCTCCTCTGCCGCCGCAGCCCGAGGCTCGTGCCAACAGGGAAGGCCGTCTGCAGCTGCAAGTGGAAGTGTTCGAATTACCCGCCCGGTCAGAGAGGAAGCGGAAATGACGTAAGGCGTGAGGGCCGCTACGCTTGGATTTTGCCCTCTTCGCCCGCCTTCCTGTCAAGCCTCTGCAGGGGTGTGGCCGGTGGCGCGGTGTCGTCATTAGTGCGCGCCGCACCCGGAAGAGACGTGGCAGCGGAGGGATAATCGGAGCGGCCGGAGCTGAAGCGGGCAGAGCGGGAGCTACGAAGAGCGTAATCCCTGTCCTTCCGCGCCTCGAATCACCGCTCGCGCACGTCGGGACCGGTGCCGCGGCGGATCAGTAACTTCGAGAGTGGGGGGGGGTCTGTAAAGAAAGGGGCGGGGCTAGCAAGGGGTGGGGCCCAGACGGGGCTTTGGGGGCGGGGCCAGGGGTATCAGTGGGTAGCTGACTGAGAGGCCTGACTGGGGTCGGGATACCGAAAGAGTGAGGGGTCGCGGTACGGGGGATTTATGCAGGGGGCGTGACCCGACACCAGCAAGACCGGGATTTTGGGTTTGCGTGGATGTGAGAGGTGTCGGCGAAGTTAAGTGGAAACGGACGGGGCTGGTGAGACCCAAGTGGCAGCTTGGTAGGACCTGGCTTCTTCCCCAGGGTCGGTCATGGGACTTTGCAAGTGCCCCAAGAGGAAGGTGACCAACCTGTTCTGCTTTGAACACCGAGTCAACGTCTGCGAGCACTGCCTGGTAGCCAATCACGCCAAGGTGGGGCATTCAGAGGATCGCCTGAGCAGGGGACTGGGTGGTTGGCGATATTGCCTTCCTCCAAACCCTTGAGGGGCACCACTCTAGACTGTAAGCTCCATAAGGGCAAGGACTGGGTTTATTTTGCTCACTGCCATAGCCCCAGCCCCAAGAGAGTCAGGCACATAGTATGTGCTTAATAAATGTTTACTGGTGGAACAAACAAAAGGATATGTGTCTGTGGTGAGAGAAAAGAGGGAGTTGGACTTTGGAGTGGTTGGTCTTGGAGCCTAGGCTCCAACTGTGACTTCTCTTTCCCACTCCATCCAGTGCATCGTCCAGTCCTACCTGCAGTGGCTCCAAGATAGTGACTACAACCCCAATTGCCGCCTGTGCAGCACACCTCTGGCCAGCCGAGAGACAACCCGCCTTGTTTGCTATGGTGAGGCCTGGTCATCCTGGAGGGATCAGGGTAGCCCCAAAGCCATCTTGGTGATTGGTTTCCAAGCCCTCCTCCAGAAGCAGCATAATACATTCCCCAGGCCTGGGAGGCCAGAGCCCTAGATTCCTGCCCTATTAGGTTAATTCCCTGCTATGTAAGCTCAAGCAGGTCATTTTCCCTTTCTAGGCCCCTATGTCTTTTCCTAAAAATTAAAGCTCCTACTTCCTGCCCTGCCAGTCTTGGAGAGTTGAGCAAGAGCCTGTCAAACTTATGATGACGGCAGTTGCCAGCCACACCAGCATGGGACTTTCAGATATTTAGGATCTATTATTCTTCCCAGTACCAAACAGGAAGAGTTTCCTACAGTAAAGTTAGCTAGAGGGAACCATCAGTCATATGTGTTATGACTTTGGTCTGGTGTAAGAACGTCAGCTTCAATTTTTGAAGGAGCTGATGCAAAAGAGACAGCTCTATGTCTTTTTCAATGTGAGAGTGTGTGTAACTTGCATGACTTCATGTGTCTCTACATGGGATGTTCATTAGTACATTAGTGGATGGTCACAGGTGTGTTGTGGACATACAAGGAGAAAACATTGATCAGGATCCTTGAGTGTTAGCAGCCATGTGAGCATATACAATGAGTTCATGGGAGCTAGTGTGGATATAAGGAATGGCACTTGTTTTGGGGTTACATATTCATAAGCACAGGAATATTTGTGTCCATAGATGTATACATGCATCCTTGTGCCTATGTGTATATCTAGGAATCTGTTTGGAAACTATTCTTGATTCACTGTTAGCTCAAGGAGAATGATGAGTACAGGCCCAGAAAGGACTCCCTAAAAGATATTGGTGGCATTTTCTTCCTGCCCACCCTACCTCTTTGTGTGCTAGGCAGTTTTGTAGCATCTGCCTCGACTTTAGTGGGTGGTATCCAAGAAGGCCGAAGTCTTAGGCAACACTGATGAAATGGACCTGGAGTGAGGAGGGAAGAGCGAGGCCCTGGGCCTACATGTGTATGTCCCTTAATCCTGGCAGTGGGACGGGGGCTATTGCTGGGCTAAGAACCCACAGAGTCTTCTTCCTGTGTCTCTCCCTTATTTCATGGGCCCTCAGATCTCTTCCACTGGGCCTGCCTCAATGAACGTGCAGCCCAGCTACCCCGAAATACAGCACCTGCTGGCTATCAGTGCCCCAGCTGCAATGGTCCCATCTTCCCTCCAAACAACCTGGCTGGCCCTGTGGCCTCTGCACTGAGAGAGAAGCTAGCCACAGTCAACTGGGCCCGGTCAGGACTGGGCCTCCCTCTGGTGAGAGTCCCTTTGTCTGACCATCTGTTTGCCCCAAGCCTTACCTTCCTCGCCAGATGGGTGGGTGGGGACAACACTGGTCAGGCTAGTGACCCAAATTCCTTCCTCCAGATTGATGAGGTGATAAGCCCAGAGCCTGAGCCCCTCAATTCCTCCGACTTCTCTGATTGGTCCAGCTTTAATGGTAAGTGGTGGCCTTTACCTGCTTTCTGGGACCTTGCCTTTCTGCATTGCTCATGGCTCTCTCCATACCCACAGCCACCAGTACCCCCGGACAGGAGGACATAGACAGTGCTTCTGCTGCCCCAGCCTTCTACAGCCAGGCTCCCCGACCCCCTGCCTCTCCCAGCCGACCCGAGCAGCACACGGTCATCCACATGGGCAATACTGAGCCCTTGACTCATGGTGAGCCATGGGATTGTCCCAGCCAGAGAAGGACAGAAAGGGCATGGGTGGTGTGGGTGGAGGCAGCTTGGGGATCCAGAGCCTCCCCCAAAGTGGCACTTCCTCACCCTAAGCACAGACATGGCCTCCCCTCAGTTCCAAGATACTCTATCAGGCTGGGGAGGTTAGGATACCCCCCTGCACAGGGCCAGTTTCTCTGAGCCTGTTGATGCTGGTGGCTTCATCCCTGCAGCCCCAAGGAAGGTGTATGACACGCGGGATGATGACCGACTACCTGGCCTCCATGGGGATTGTGATGATGACAAGTACCGCCGCCGGCCAGCCCTGGGCTGGCTGGCCCAGTTGCTCAGGTATATGGGGTCAGTCAGGGCAGGATGGCAGGAAGGGGAGGAGAGGAAATAAGCCAAGAGAGGATGAGATCTGATGACAGCAGGGCTGGTTCTGGGTGTGGTGGCATCCAGTGCAGGGTCTGTGCAGAGGCCTCGGCTGGGCAGTAGCTACCTTGGAGTGCTCTCTCTGTGGCTGTTCTTACCTCCTGTAGGAGGTCTGGACTTGGGCTCTCTGTGGCCCCTTCCTGCTCCAACAGCACCCAATCTTTGTAACTCTCCCCCATGCCTGACATATCCCAGTTTCCAAAACACAGTCTCAGCTAGAACATGTGCCTCAGCTGCTGTGAGCTGCACAATGACTCCACCTGGTGGCAGTTGCAGGGGTGATCATCCCTGTGGCGCAGATGAGGAAACTGAGGCTCAAGGATGGTGACTAAGGCTCTTCTCTGTGCCCCAGGGACCAAGGGCCTAACCTGACTCTGCCCTCATTCCCCCCAGGAGCCGGGCTGGGTCTCGAAAGCGGCCGCTGACCCTGCTCCAGCGGGCGGGGCTGCTGCTACTGTTGGGCCTTCTGGGTTTCCTGGCCCTCCTCGCCCTCATGTCTCGCCTGGGCCGGGCTGCTGCTGACAGCGATCCCAATCTCGACCCACTCATGAACCCTCATATCCGTGTGGGTCCCTCCTGAGCCCTTGCTTGTGGCTGGGCCAGCCTAGGACCAGGGATCCTAAGGAGGGAAGGCAGGGAGGCTAGGAGTCTCTTTTCCACTCCTCTCCTTCAAGCCTGAGACACTAAGATTCCTGACCCAAGGCCAAGGCCACCAGAGTGGCTACAGGCTGGGTCAGGAGTCATGTAGGTCAAGCATTTATCTTAACCTACTTCCCCCTGGGTCTCCAGCCTCCCACCCTCCTCCCTTGAAGGAGCTGACAGGTGCAAATAAATAACAGACTTTATTAAAACACCCAAAGCAGCCTTTTCCTTCTCCCTTCTCATCCCCGTCCCTAGTCCCAGGCCTCAGTGGTTCTCTTCCCGGTATTGGATGGCCAGAAACTCCAGGGACAGGCGGTTGAAGAACATGGCTTCATTGAGCACTGGGCAGAAGAGAGAGACCCCATCAGCCCAACACCCCTGCCCTCTCCTGTTACATCCTAGGGTTCCAAAGCTCCCCCTCCTCTCATCACACCTCCTCCCACTCACTCAGGATGGTCAGGGCAAAGCACCGCAGAAACTTGTCACCTGTCATCTCCGCGTAGAGTGACCCCATGGCAGCCCAGCAGATGCTGATCACCTGGGAGAACTGTAGGCCCATCCAGTGGGAGAGCGGTCCCCTTACACAACAGCGGGTTTCCATCAGCCCCTCAGCCCTGAGCCCCTGCCCAGGCCTACCATCAGGACAGTCGTGTAGTGGAAGCTCATGTGGTCATAGTGGTGGGTGATGCAGAAGTTATGCACATCATTGGCAAAAACGGCCAGGTGTATGAAGAAGAGCAGCAGTGCGGTCATGGTAAGCATCATGCCTGGTGGAAAGAAGAACACAGATATGCGGTCACGCCACCGCATCCTGGCCGCAGTGTAGACTCAAGTCAGATGTGAGAGCTTGAGCAGACCAGCACTGCCCAGAAGAGCAGCAGAACCCTGAGGACCTAGGGCTCTCCATCTGGAATAGCAGTGGGATTCCAGAACTAGGAGGACACTGGGGGGGACAAAATTCTGGAACGCAGGCTGATTCCAGCAAATACCAGAGTGTTTCATGGATGGCTGGGGTTGCTCTGAGGTGGGGAGGCATGGGCAAGAGATGCAGAGCAGTGGGGCCCTTGTGCTGGTAAAGGGACAGCACCTGCCACGGTTCCACCCCAACTCCACTGTGTGCATCTCCACAGATGCAGGTAGCGCGTGTGCGTTCTGCAGACGAATGACCAGGCACAGCAGAGTTAAAGGGCATGCCCCAGGTCTGTGGCAAGTTTTAGGCAAATGAGATTAGGACCCAGATGTGTAGCTGGAAGCATCCTTGGTGAGGGGACCTAGGCTGGATTGCAGGTTCTAGGTATTTGCCCCACTTCCTGTTGGGGTGGAAGAGAAGGGACAAAACATCCTCCATTGCTGTCCAGGATAGCTCAGAGCAGGTGGCTCTTCCACTTTTTCTCATGTTCCTGCAGGACCAACGCTGACCAGCTTTCCCCTCCATATTTGGATGCTCAGCATCTCCCTCATTTCCAGAGTCCCACAGAGCGCTGGGGCTGGCGGCATCAGGCCTTTTTTATTCTCAAGTCTGAGTCAGGGATTGTTTTCCTCAAACTTGCATAGCCATTGAGCCACACTGAGTCTGTTCTGGAACTCAGATCCCATCCTCCTTGAGACAGAGCAGGGAGGGGCAGACGCAAGCCCAGAAAAAACAATTTCCTTCACGCAGGTGAGAGGTGAGAATTCCACTGCTGTCAACAAAACAAACCAGAAAAGCTGTGAAAAATGGTATGGAGGGATATAAAAGCTCCCAGGGTTTGAAGTAGGAGAGGGAGTAACTCATGTCCACCATGCCAGCCTGCTGTCTCCTGCCCAGCTGCCTGCCCAGAAAGTTAAGTTCTAGATCAGACCAAGACCTGAAGTCTCCCACCTCCACGCAGTAGGATTGGAACCTACAGCCGTCATCCATGCTTGCTCTCTCCTCCCCATCTGCCGTCAATCACAGCAGTTCCTCAGACCCCTGACCTAACCATGTGGCTATGTCATTTTTTTTTTTTTTTTGCAATGCTGGGGACCAAATCCAGGACCTTGAGCATGTTAAGCCAAGTGCTGAACTGAGCCACACCCCAGCCTGCTAGAGTTTGAATATATGGTTTGACCCCTGAATTCATGCCAGAGTTTAATCCCCTAAATCTCATATTAATGGTATTAAGAGGGCAGCAGCTTTAGCAGGCTTTGGTGTTCAGAGGAGAGGCTTTGGGGGAAGCAACTAGATTATGTCATTAGGGTAGAACCCCTTTGATTGAATCCTGGTGGTTTTATATCAAGAAAAGAGACCACACAGATAAACACGTGATGTGGTTCAGTCTGCGGGAAGGAGGCTTGCCAGAAGCACTGTCATGTTCGGACTTCCAGCATCCAAAATAAATCTCTTTTTACAAAGTAGCCTGCTTCAGGCATTTCATTCTAGTAACAAATTTAAAGCACATCAAAAGGGTGATGTCCCAATGCACATCCGTGGTCCCATTGTTCAGATAGGTATTTGCACCCAAATTCTCATTTGAGTATAAGTGAACTTCAATACATTGAAATTCCTAACTCGATGCTATTTTAGATGGAGCCCAAGCAATATATTAATATATATTCTAAAATATTTTAGTTGTAGAGAGAAACAATATATTTTATGTGTTTTTATGTGGTGGTGAGGATTGAACCCATTGCCTCACCTGTGCTAGGCAAACACTCTTCCACTGAGCTACAACCCCAGCCCATGACTATGTTCTTATAGAAGATTAGCATATCTACAGGCATAAAGTGGATGTTAGCAGTTTCCCTCCTGTACCCTGATCCTATAGAAGTGACCTCTTTGCCAGTTTGAAAAGTCAGCATCTTTTGGAACTTCATATATCTAAATATACACATATATACATTATTATTTTCTGGTACCAGGTATTGAACCTGGCTCGGGGCCACTTAACCACTGAGCCACATCCCCAGCCCTTTTTAGTTTTTATTTTGAGACAGAGTCTTGCTAAATTGTTTAGTGCCTCACTGAGTTGCTGAGGCTGGCTTTGAACTTGCCATCCTCCTGACTCAGCCTTCCAGGTCACTGGGTTACAGGTGTGTGCCACCATGCCCAGCTATACATGCGTAATTTAAAAAAAAAATCTTAACATTCTTCCAACTACTTAAAAGGCTGAGGCAGGAGGATCACTTCAACATGAGTTCAAGAAAAGCCTGGGCATCATGGTGAGACCCTTTCATAAGACAAATAAACTATTCATGAGAAAATCATACCATATGTACTATCAAAACAAAATCTTCAAAGAGATAAAAACATGACATCTAAACATAAAATTAATATGTAAAAAAGATTTATTAACTCATCAACAAAGGGAGTCCCCTTAGTAAGATGGTAAATCACCTTGGTGATCTGGATATAGACAGGTAGTTAAGGAAGAATATTAAAATATGATTACTGGAGGCAGGCCCAATGGTGCACACCTGTAATCCCTGAAATTTGGGAGGCTGAGGCAGGCAGATCATAAGTTCCAAGGCCAGAGTCAGCAACTTAGACTATCTCAAAAAGAAATGGGATGGGGCCAGGCACAGTGGCACATGCCTGTAATCCCAGTGGCTCAGGCGGCTGAAGCAGGAGGATCATGAGTTCAAAGCCAGCCTCAGCAAAAGCGAGGTTGCTAAGCAACTCAGTGAGACCCTGTCTCTAAATAAAATACAAATAGGGCTGAGGATGTGGCTCAGTGGCTGAGTCTCCTGAGTTCAATCCCTGGTACCAAAAATAAAATAAAATATGATACTGAGTTAGATACAAAACTGGTTCATGTCCTAAAGGACAATAAAAATTATTACCTTTTAGACTTACTTTTCTACTAGATATAAATGTTTTCCCTCTCTCCTGGGCAATGCCTATTTGTCCCTTGAGAGTCTGAACTCCATAGTAAATACCAAAATCAAACAACTATATATTCCTACAAGTAATTGCATAATCCTCAGATGGGCTTGTGAAATAGTGCCCCACTATAACATCGAAATTAAATGCTGTACCCTTGGTCTGCCAATTTGACAACATTCTGCCACTTTTTTAAAAAGTTTATAGACTTCTTGGAGTGGACCTAAATTTGTGGTGGAGGGTTGCTGGGACAAAGCTAAATCTTTATACTCTTTATTTTTTTATTTTTATTTTTTAAAGAGAGATATAGAACTTTTTAATATTTAATTTTTAGTTTTCGGCAGGCACAACATCTTTATGTGGTGCTGAGGATCGAACTCGGCGCCCTGCGCTTGCCAGGCAAGCGCACTACCTCTTGAGCCACATCCCCAGCCCTTTATATTCTTTATTGATAAGATTATAGATTATAGCTTCAAAG
Source organism: Marmota flaviventris (assembly GCF_047511675.1). Taxonomy (NCBI): domain Eukaryota; kingdom Metazoa; phylum Chordata; class Mammalia; order Rodentia; family Sciuridae; genus Marmota; species Marmota flaviventris. The sequence continues at coordinate 7,543,695 of NC_092506.1, read as the reverse complement.
GCTGAAATCTAATGTTTTTATTTATTTTTTCATTAAAAAAATTAGGTACCAGGAATTGAACTCAGGGGTGTTTTACCACTGAGCCACATCCCCATCGCTTTTTTATTTTGAGACAGGGTCTTGCTAAGTTGCTTAGGGTCTTGCTAAATTGCTTCAGCTGGCCTCAAACTTGCAATCCTCTTGCCTCAGCCTCTGAGTCACGGGGATTACAAGTATGTGCCACCACTCCCAGCTCCAATACACCTGGCTTAATATGTTTTTTAAAACAGTCTCTGAACATCCCCTTGGTTCAGAGGTTGACAAATGTCTTTTTCTGTCAAAGACCAGATAGTAGATGCTTTTGGTTTTGTGGACTATAAGGTTTCTGGGGCAAGTGTTTGAGTCTGCTATTGTAACTCAAAAGAAGTCATAGACAATATATAAACAAATGAATATGGCTGTATTCCAGTAAAACTGTACTTTGGACACTGAAGTATGAATTTTGTGTAATTTTCAAAAGTCATGAAATGTTATTTTTCAACCATTTAAAAATGTAGGGTTGGGGTTGTGGCTCAGTGGCAGAGCGCTTGCTTAGCATGTGTGAGGCCCTGGGTTTGATTTTCAGCACCACATATAAATAAATTAATAAAATAAAGGTTCATCAACATCTAAAAAAATATATTTTAAAAAATGTAAAAATAAAACAGGCAGGCCTGTGGCATATGCTTGTAATGGAAGCAACAGGCTGAGGCAGGAGGATCACAGGTTCATATCCAGTCTCAGCAATTAGCAAGGGCCCAAGCAACTTGGCAAGACCTTGTCTTAAACTGTCTTAAAAATTAATTAATTAAAAGGGCTGGGAATGTGGCTCAGTGGTTTAGAGCCCCTGGATTCAATCCCCCAGTACCAAAAAAAAAAAAAAGTAAAAACATTGTAGTTCATAGGGTCTATGAAAATAAGTCGTGCTCTGTTTTGGTCTGCAGGACCCTTGGCAAAGAAAAATTAAATAAATAGTTTTTTCCATCCATTCCATCCAGCCCCCACTAGACCATCGTAAGTAATGTTTCAAGGGCTACGCGCATGAACAAAGTCTTTCTTTTCTTCCATTCCCACTCTGTGCGTTCCAATTGAATTTCAAGTCATTCCCCTCTCGTGTGCCTCAGCTGTCGTTAGCTGCACCTTTTTCCAAGGCAGAAACCTGGAATTATCCTCCCTTCCTTCCCAACCCTCCAGTGGCACATCCCTTCAGTCATTTAACGTCTGCGGGGTCTGTTTTAAGCATGAGAGAATAGGGGTTCTCAAATGTGTGTAATGTGCGTGCCAGCACTTCTTGGGGACTTTAAAAAGAGGGTAGGTCTAGAAGAGCTTTTTTTTTTTTTTTTTTTTTTTAAATCGCACCACGGGTACTTCTAAAGACAGTTCTGATGCATCACAGGACCGGGCCTGGAAAATCACTGTGCTCTATGCCCCTGTGGGTTAGGGTACAGGCTTTAGTCCTCGCAGCCCGCTAGTGGGGTATGTCCCCAATTTTAGGTGAACAAATTCCAGTGCTCGTCCAGTCCATCGGTGCACATATTCCCTGTGTCTCTTGCCTGCAGGGATGAAGGACTGGGGAGTCATGACCCGGCCCTCTTTCCGAGAGAGCAGCAAGCCAAGGCAGTTCCCAACTAGGGGAACTCAGGGCTCTCCCGGAACCATCATCACTCGTGGAGGACCGGTGTGGGGGAACACTAGTCTCGAAGGACCTAGAGCTGCAGGGGGACATTTCACCTGAAGGACTGCCTCGTTTCAACAACAACTTTATGGCTGCCGGAAGTACTTCTCGTTCCCTTTCCAGCTTCACGCCCGTGGGCTGCAGTGAGAGCGATGGCGGCGGCAGCCACCGGGCCTGGCCCGGGGTCTGGACCTGGAGACTCCCCGGAAGGGCCCGAGGCGGAGGCTCCGGAGCGGCGGCGGAAGGCGCACGGGATGCTGAAGCTTTACTACGGACTCTCGGAGGGGGAGGCGGCGGGGCGCCCCGCCGGGCCGGACCCTCTGGACCCGACTGATCTCAATGGGGCACACTTCGACCCGGAAGTTTATCTGGACAAGGTGTGTGTGTAGTGGTGGGTCCAGGCTCCCCATGTATCAGACCCCCAGAACATGCCTCCGACTTCGTTGCAGGGGTGACAGGAGCAAGGGTCATAAGAGGAGAACGACCCCGCCAGGCAGTAGAGGTTCTGCTGGAGCGTGAGAGCGTGGGCAGGTTGGGACTGGCCTCAGGTGGTGCTGGGGTCTGAGGTCTTCAGGCTGCTGTTCCCATAGGGCCCGGGTAGGGGGCGTGGCCCAGGTTCTGACAGGCACAGGGCTGTACCTAGGCTGAGTCTGACAAGCCCCAAACCGGGTCTAACCCAGTAATCTCTGAGGCAGGCCACTGTAGGCTCCATATATGGGATTCGTGACAGGGTGGGATCAGAGTTTTCTTGCACAGAAAGCCTACCAGTTGGGCAAGTTGGGGGACATGAATGCCCCCTGACCTGAACACTAACCACCCTACTTCTCTAGTTGCGTAGAGAGTGCCCCCTGGCCCAGCTGATGGACAGTGAGACCGACATGGTGCGGCAGATCCGGGCTCTAGACAGCGACATGCAGACCCTGGTTTATGAAAACTACAACAAGTTCATCTCAGCCACAGGTGATCCCCACTGGGACACATGAGTCTAACATCTCTCATTCCTCCTGTGTTGGGAGAAAAGTAGGGATTTAGAGGGAGGAGACCCAGATTTCAGTCCTGCTTGACATTAATATACTATCACCTCCCTCCCTCTGGTCCTTTGTGGTCAGACTACGGTGGAGGTAATAGCTGCTCCAGAAGGGTTGTTTTAATACCAAAGAGGAGAAATGATGAAATGACATTTTTAAATGAATTTACATAAATCATTTAAAAAGACTTCCTAACACCAAGGAAGTCTCAGTAAAGTTGCTTTTTGTTTGTTTGTTTTTAATTAGTGGTAACTTTTGTCTCTGGTCCAGACCTACTTCAAGGTAGATGGCCTTATTCTTCCCTTCCTTTCTTCTTATTCCCCTTCCTCCTACCCTCCTTCTCTAATTAAACAAGGAGAGAAAAATTATGACATTAGAGACACAAAGATCATATAAGGTTTTTTAATTTATTTTGCCAAGAGCTATTTTGCACATTGGGGCTCTAACAGTGAATCCACCTGACAAAGCTTCTGCCTTTTGTAGCCCACATTCTACTTGGAAAGACAGACAATAAGTAAACACACACGTAAAGGTGGTAGTAAGTGCTTAAAAAAATTGAGTAAGAAGAAAAGAATATATGTAGGGTCTCCTTTAGTGAGGGTGAGTATGGGAAAGCCACTTTGAGGTGTGTCGTTTGAGCAGGGCCTTGAGAGACAGAGCCAGCCATGGGGTGGTGGGACTGGGGCAGGAGCACAGAGGTCAAGAAAAGAGAGCACATCTGGAGCATCCAGACGCAGCAGGGGAGAGTGGTGAGCTTAGGTAGGCTAGAGGGTTAGTAGGGATCAGGTTAGGGAAGGACCTGGGTGGTTGTGAGGAGTCTGCTTTTTACAGTGAGATGGAAGAACAGAAGAACGGTTGGTTTGGCTTATGTCTTAAAAGGGCCCTTCTGTCCACTTTGTTAAAAATGGACTAGAGAGGGGATAGGGTTGCAGCTCAGTGGTAGAGCGTTTGCCTAATATGTGTGAGGCACTGGGTTTGATCCTCAGCACCACATACAAAAATAAGTAAAGTAAAACTTTATTTATAAAAAAAAAAAGGACTAGAGGGCTGGGGTTGTGGCTCAGTATTTGCCTAGCATGTGGGAGGTACTAGGTTTGATCCTCAGTACCACATAAAAATAAATAAAATAAAGGTATTATATCCATTTACAACTAAAAGAAAAAAAAAATATATATATATATTAAATGGACTAGAGCCAGACACAGTGACATACCTGTAATCCCAGCAGCTTGGAATATTGAGGCAGGATGATCAATGTGCCAGTCTCAGCAATTTAGACCCTGTTTCAAAATAAAAATTAAAAAGGGCTGGAGATGTGGCTCAGTGGTGAAGTGCTCAGTGGTGGGTTCAATTCCCAGAACCAAAAAGAAAGTGGACTATAGAGTTGGGTATGGTAGCACACTCCTATAATCCCAGCAACTTGGGAGGCTGAGGCAGGAGGATTGCAAGTTTGAGGCCAGCTTCAGTAACTTAGCAAGACCCTGTCTCTAAAAATAAAGGGGGCTGGGGATGTAGTTCAGTGGTAAAATGCCCCTGGGTTCAAACCCCAGTACCCCCCCCCCCAAAAAAAAAAAATGAAAGGAAGTGAGGGTGGCAGAGACCATAGGTGGCTATTGAAGCAGTCATGCTGATGACATGGACCAGGGTGGCAATATGGTAAAGTAGAATGATTCAAGATATTTTTGAAGGTCAACCTTAAGGCATTTATTGATTGAATCATGTGATACATGAGAGAAAGAGAATTAAAGGTGCTGGAGGTGTGGGCCCTGAGTCCCTGGGAAGAATGGTAATGCTTCTTATTTTGAAGGAGTAAGTTGCAGTGAGAGCAAAATTCAAGAGTTCAGTTTTGGCCCTGTCAAGTTATGATGCCTATTAGAGGAAGAGTCCGGCATTCAAGGTGTATGGAACAAGATGAGGGATCGCCTTGGAGGGAATGTAGAGAGAGGAGAGATCTGAGAATTGAGCCCAAGGGTATCTGACAGTCAAAGTCAGGAGGACAAGGAAGATCCCACAGAAGGAGTGAGCAGTTGGAGAGGTTTGAGGCCAGCCAGAAGCATGGTTGTCTTTGAACTAAATGAAGAAAACATTCCAAAAAATGGAACTAACAAACTTAGTCGAGCACCCAGAGAGCAAGGCAACATGGAGTACTTGTTGACTAGGCAGGGACTTGCAGGAGGAGAGCTGAGAGGCTCTGGAGCAGTGCACAGGTGCAGGGGCTGCCCTCGGCTAAGGACAGGTGCTCATCTACTAGGCTGGGCTGTAGCTCAGGAGTGGAGCACTTGCCTGGCAGGCAGTTCCCCAGCACTGCCCGGGGGCGGGGGGCGGGGGGCGGTGGTGTGGTGGCACCAAGCACTTACCTACAGTAGCAGAAGGGGAAGAAGAATGTGGGCAGAGCCAGGCAGGTGCTAGATGTGGTAGAGCTTAACTAGAGACCTTCCAGAACATATCAGGGATTTTCCTTTATCCAAAGAGTGCTGAGGCAATGTGTTTAGACAGATGAATCATGTGGTGAGATTTGTGTTTTGAAAAGGTCCCTCCAGCTGCACTGGGAGGAACAGATGGAGAGGTGGCAGGAGCGAGGCCTTTTCTGTAGTTCAGGCTAGAAATTCTGGTAACTTGCACCAGCATGATGGTGATGGGCAGGATGAGAGGCATTTGGGGGCAATATTGACAGCCCAAGGAGCTTCGACTGTAAAGATTACCTCCAGGTTTCAGCTTAAGCACTAGGTGGTGGATAGAGCAGCAAGGTGATTTATTTATTTATGTTTTTGTTGCTGTAGATGGACACAGTATCTTTATTTGTTTTTATGTGGTGCTGAGGATCGAACCCAGTGCCTCACACAGGTGAGGCATTCCAGAGAGAGACAGATGGTAAATGAAGAAGTTAAGATCATTTCACCTTGACAAGCTCTCTGGAGAAAATAAAACAGGATAACTTCTTAGAGGGTAGATGTAGTGACTGATTTATAAAAGGTGGTAGAGAAAGGCTTTTCTGAGATGGGGACAGTTAAAGCGAGTGATGGAATTCCTCCAGGAGGATGTGGGGGCAGAATGACTCCAACTGACAGAACAGCCTAGGCAAAGGCCCTGGAAACTCTCCCAATGCAGCAGGGACAGCAGTGGAGAGAGCTGGACCTGACTGTGGACCACGGGATGGCAAACTTTTTATGAAAAGGACCATAGCACATGGCTTTCTGGGCCATCTGTTGTGTTGCCTCTGTTCAACTCTGCAACTGACACCTGAAATAGCCATACAGGTGATATGTGAATGAACGAGGGTGGCTGTGTTCCATCGCAGCCTCATTTGCGTAAGCAGGTAGTGAGATTCTGGAGTGATGTGAGCAAAAATGCTGGAGCAAATGCATTGATCTCTCTTTCCTCCATTAGAAAGCAATGAAAAGGACTGGGGTCGTGGCTCAGTGATAGAGTGAGCGCTTGCTTCACACATGTGAGGCACTGGGTTTAATCCTCAGCACCACATAAAAATAAGTAAATAAAATAAAGATATTGTGTCCATCTATAACTGCAAAATATTTTTTAAAAAGCAATGAAAATATCCACAGTAGTCTGAAACAACTTCTTTAGAACTGTAGAAATTAACCAAGGTTTTCAGTAATATAGGGAAAAAGAAAAATGGCTGAATTTTGGTAAGAATAGTGAACACTGTGACTTTTTTTTTTTTTAGTACTGGGGATTGAACCCAGGGTGCTTAACCACTGAGCCACATCCCCACCCTTTTCTTATATTTTATTTAGAGACAGGGTCTCTCTTAGTTGCTTAGAGCCTCATTAAGTTGCTGAGGCTGACTTTGAATTCACTATCCTCTGCCCTCAGCCTCCAGAGCCACTGGGATTACAGGTGTGTGCCACGGTGCCCAGCCCTAGGACATTTTAACTTGCTTTAGCCCCACTGCTTGCTCTCCAACTCAGCTACGGCCTTGAAAAATAATAGCTCATATTTCTGGTCCTGGATGGAAGACAACAGAGATGGAGCCCTTTCAAGACCTCATACTCAACAAATTGTCATTACTTGATCTGTCTGGTGGTTTCTTTTTTTTTTTTTTTTTTTTCCTTTCTTCTTTTCGAGATGGGTCTCACTATATTACCCATCCTGGTCTTCAGCTCATGAGCTCAAGTGCTGCTCCTACCTCAGCATCCCAAGTGCTGGGACCATAATTATGCCCTGGCCTGGCTGTCTGGGGGTTTCTTGAAGGACTTCACTCTGTAGCTTTATCAGTATTTGACTTAGAGGTTGCCTAGGGCTGGAGGCCTCTCAAGGAGGAGCTTTTCAGAACAATTATAGATAAGTAATGTGATTGCCCAAGTTGATGGATAATAGTCAGGCTAGCTAATAATCTAACCAAAAAGTCTAAAAGGAAAAGCTCAGGAATTGGATGTCCATATCTCAGGAAGGCCACACACTTTTGCTGGGTTGTACCCATACTCAGGAAAGGCCTTAGAATGCCCTAAGCTCTCCCCTCTGGCTTATCTGGAATCTCTGTACTAACAGGAAGTGGAGGCTAAGGCCAAGTTGTAACCAACTGACTGGCTGCATGTTTAAGATCCCCAACATGCACACACACGGCCAGGGAGATTTATGGGTTCCAGGCATTTAAGGAGTTTTTAGTTTAATTATTAGCTGACCACTAAGCTAACCGAGTGAAGATATCAGTAACCATACACATCTAAGAAACAGACTTTGTGGAATTTATTCAGAAACTAATTAGATCAGGTTTAGTAACTCAGAATAATCACTAAACAAAAACAGCAACTATAGCAAGCAGCAACAATAAATCCTGAGTAGGGAGGAGAATCTGATTCACTGAGTTGTCATATTATTTTAAATGTCTCTTTTCAACAAAAATTTATGAGACACTCAGAGACAAGAAAATATGGCCTGTTGCAGTAAAATCAATAATAAAAACTGTCTCTGATGAAACCTAAACATTTATTTACTACTAGACTTAAATCTGGTGTTTTAAGTATATTCAAAGAGCAGAGGAAAGTGATGTCTAAAGACATAAAGAAAAAGATGTGCTGATGCATGCCTCTAATCCCAGCAACTTGGGAGGCCAAGGCAGGAGGATCAAAAGTTCAAGGCCAGCCTCAGCAACTTGGTGAGACCCTCTCTCAAAATAAAAAATAAAAAGTGCTGGGGAGGTGGCTCCGTGTATAGCTCCCCTTGGTTCAATCCCTGGTGCCAATAAATAAATAAATAGATAAATAAATTTTAAAAAAGAACTAAAGGAAGATGTGAAAATGATATTGTTTTTAAAAAGAACCAGGTAGAAATGATGTAGTATAATAAATATAATGAAAATTTAATTTATAAAAATGGCTAAACTAATTAGGACAAATTTTTAAAAAGGAAAAAAGTTGGGCTGGAGTTGTGGCTCAATGGTGAAGTGCTTGTCTCCCATTCATGGGGCACTGGGTCAATCCTCAGCACCACATAAAAAAATAAAGGTGTCCGGCTGGGGTGGTGGCTCAGAGGTAGAGTGCTCACCTACCATGTGTGAGGCACTGGGTTCGATCCTCAGCACCACATAGAGTAAAATAAAGACATTGTTCACCTATAACTAAAAAGTAAATATTAAAAAAAAAGATGTTGTGCCCATCTACAACTAAAAACAAAACAAAACAAAAGTCTTTAAAAAAGCAAAGAAATGGCTCAACAGCAGATTTGAACAAGGAGAAGAATCAGCAAAACTTGAATATATGTCAGCTGAGATTATCCAATCTGAAGGATAAAAAGTAAAAATGATAAAATTGAATAGAATCTCAGAGATCTGAGGGACATTATCTGGTGTGCCAACATGTGTACACTAGAAGTGTCAGATGGAGAGGAGAGAAGAGAAGAATATATGAATAAACAATAGCAGAGATTTTGAATGAAAAACATTTATCTGTGTGTCCAAGAAACAAAACAAACTACAAGTAGAATACATGTTAAAATATTGATGCCTGGACACATTGTAGTCCAAAGACAGAGAAATTAGCTCCCGGCACAGTGATGCATGCCTGTAATCCCTGCGGCTCAGGAGGCTGAGGCAGGAGGATCCTGAGTTCAAAGCCAGCCTCAGCAAAGGTGAGGCGCTAAGCAGCTCAGTGAGATCCTATTTCTAAATAAAATACAGAATAGGGCTTGGATTGTGTCTCAGTGGTCAAGTGCCCCTGAATTCAACCAGTAACACCACCAAACCCCCCAAAAAGAGAAATTAGAAAGTGTGTCAAGAGAGAAGCATTCTCTCATGCAGGAGGGATCATCAGTAAGGTCAACACCTGGGGCTGGGGATTTAATTCAGTGCTAGTGCTTGCCTAGCCTGAGGCCCAGAATTCAATCCCCAGGTCTGCAAAAAAAAAACCAGAGATCAACAGCTGATTTCTTAGAAGCCAGGAAGTTGGAAGGCATGACATTATAAAGTGCTGGAAGGAAGACAAATGCCAGCCAAGAATTCTATACTCAGTAATAAAACTATCCTGAAAAAAAAGAAGGAAAGCTGAGTGGGATGATATGCTCCCATAGTCCCAGCTACACAGGATGTTGAAGGACCCAGGAGTTTGAATCCATCCTGGAAAGAGAGAAATTGACAAGAGGATTATAAAAATTAATAAGGAAATGTGAGAGACTCAAAATAGCCCAAATGGTCTTGCAAAAGAACAAACTCACACCAGTTTCAAAACTTACTTCAATCTAATTAACTAAGAAGATATAATACTGGCATAGTTTTGCCATCTAGATCAATTGAATAGAACTGAGTCCAGAAACAAACACATCTTTGATCAATGGACTTTTAACAAAGATGCCAAGATCATTCAATTTGAAGAACAGGTTTTTTCAACACGTGGTGCTAAGACAGCAAATGTCCACATACGGAAGAATGAAGTTGCATCCCTATTTCACATCACATAAAATTAATTAACTCAACATGGATCATAGACTTTAATGTAAGAGCTAACAATATAAAACTCTTAGAAGAAAAAGAAAGATGCAAATCTTCATGACCTTGGATTGTGCAAGGGTTTCTTAGATATGACACCAAAAGCACAAATAAGTAAAGGAAAAAATAGATAAATTGAACTTCTCAGAATTATCTTGCATTTCAGGTGACACTATTGAAGAAATAAAAGGACTCCTTACAGAATGGAAGAAAATATTTGGAAATTACATATCTAATAAGAGTATAGTACCCAGAATTATAATATAAAGAACTTTTATAACTCAGGGATAAAAAGACAAGTAGTCCTATTTGAAAATGGGCAAAAGATCTAAATGGATGTTTTTACAAAGAAAACATACAAATGACCAATAAGCACATGTAAAGATGCTCAGCTTCATTAGTAATTAGGGAAGTTCAAACAAGATACCACTACACACCACGATGGTGGTAATCCCAAAGTGGAAAATAACAAGTGTTGGTGAGGATGTGGAGGATGGAACCATCATAATTACGAGTAAAAACAGTTTAACCATTCCTGAAAAGATAAACCCAGAGTTACCATGTGACCCAGCAGTTCTACTCCTAGAAATATGCTGAAGAGAATTGAAAACAAATGTTCACATCAAAATATGGGTGCAGCCCAGTGTGATGGCACATATATGAAATCCTAGCTTTCCAGGAGGCTGAGGCAGGAGGATTGTAAGCTCTAGGTCAGCCTGGTCAGCTTTGCAAGACCCCATCTTAAAAGGGCTGGGGATGTAGCTCAGCGGTACAGTGCGCCTGGGTTCAATCCCCAGTACTGAGAAAAATGAAAAAGTTCTTTCAGCAGGGTGTGGTGGTATACCCCTGTCATCCCAGCTACTCTAGAGGCTGAGGCAGGAAGATCACAAAATTGAGGCCAGCTTGTGCGATTTAGTGAGACACTTTTCTCAAGAAGAGCTCAGGATGTAGCTCAGTAGTAGAGTGCTTGCCTAGCATGTGCCAGCTCCTGGATTCCATGCACAGTATTCTGGTGAGGAGGTGATGCTGACTGGCAGTGGCAATTATGGTCATTCTTACTGTTTCCTTTGTTTTGTTTTTGTGATGCTAGCTGTCAATCTCAGGACCTTGCCCATGTTGAACAGGTGCACCATCACTGATCCATACCTCAGTCCTGTCTGTAATATTTTGGGAGATGCTCCTAGAACTGCCTCATTGAACATGATGCTGAATTTGGAGGTTAGGAAAATATTCAGCCATTAATATCTTACTGAGTTTTTTTTTTAATGGACACAATATTTTTTTTTAGGAGAGAGAGAAGATAGAGAGAATTTTTTAATATCTATTTTTTAGTTATTGGCGGACACAGCATCTTTGTTTGTACGTGGTGCTGAGGATCGAACCCGGGCCGCACGCATGCCAGGCGAGCGCACTACCGCTTGAGCCACATCCCCAGCCCGACACAATATCTTTATTTATTTATTTTTATGTGGTACTGAGGATCAAACCCAGTGCCTCACAAATGCTCTACCACTGAGTTACAGCCCCAGCCCCTCTTACTGAGTTTTAAAAACTCAGTAATAGATGTTGAATTGTCTCATTTATTTGTTTGTTTGTTTGTTTATTGATACAGGGGATTTAACTCAAAGGCACTTGGCCACATCCCCAGCCCTATTTTGTATTTTATTTAGACAGAGTCTCACTGAGTTGCTTAGTACCTTGCTTTTGCTGAGACTAGCTTTGAACTTGCAATCCTCCTGTCTCAGCCTCCCAAGCTGCTGGGATTACAGGCGTATGCTGTCGTGCCCAGCTGTCTTATTTATGGATATGGTGAATTTAAAAAGGTTTTTTAAAGGGGAGAGAAAATACAGTGAATTATTATTAAAAGATCCTCTGATATTGAACCATGTTTACATTCATGAAATAAAAACATTTGAACATATTTTATCAGTTATTCTTTTAATAAATTGCTGAATTCCATTTTCTAATTTACCCACGCATCTCTATTTAATTCATCTTTGCATCTCCATTCATAAGAGAGATGAATGTGTTGTTTCTTTTTTGTCTACACTCTGTGGGGTTTTCATATCAGAGTTTGTGCTACCAAGTTCAAGTGGAAGCTTCTCTCCCTGCTGGGATGAGCGGCATTTGCGCACATCCTCTGGGGCTGGGTCCTATCTCCAGAGGATAGGGATGTCTTTCCTTAGCAACATTCTGATTTTGTTTTGTTTTGTTTTCTGGAACCCATTTTGGTAAATTCTATTTTTGTAGCAAGTTATCCTTTTTTTAATATTTATTTTTTAGTTATAGGTGGACACAATGTCTTTATTTTACTTTATGTGGGGCTGAGGATGGAACCCAGTGCCTCATGCATGCTAGGAGAGTGCTGTACCTCTGAGCCACAACCCCAGCCCAGCAAGTTATCCATTTTATCCTTAGAATATAACCCTTATGAATTAATTCAGTGTTTCATTTTGTTATCTTCTACATACATTGCAATTTCAGTTGACTTGCTGATGGAGTGAATGTGAGGTGAAGGAAAAATAGGACTCAAAGATGACATGTTGGAAATAGCCAGGAGCCAAGATGGAAGAGACAGAGGCAGCTTTAGGGAACATGAGGAGTTTTGTTTTGGACATATCCATATTGAGGTGTTACAGGGTCCTTCTGCAGGGCTGTGGTCAGAACCAGGGGCAGAACTGTTTTCACGCAGCTGCAGCAAGAGACTGCATAAGGTGCTCAGGGAGCGGGAGAGCAGAAGGCATGGACTGTGTGTAGGTGTGCGTTCATTCTGCAGATTTGAAGGGAGTTGACATTTGCTTTTATTTTCTTCATGAAGTATGAAGCAGGGTCTCCAGTAGAGAGTTTCAGAGCATGAGCTTGGCACAGTGGCACACACCTGTAATTCAAGTGACACAGAATGCTGAGACAGGAGGATGGCAAATTCAAAGCCAGCTGCAGCAACTTAGTAAGGCCCTAAGCAACTCAGTGAGACCCTGTCTCAAAATAAAAAATGAAAAGGGCTGGGGATGTGGCTTAGTGGTAAAAGCACCCCTGGGTTCAATCCCCATTAGGGAGAGGGAGAGAGGGAATTGGAGGCTGAGGACTGAAGAGAAAATGCTACTTTGGAAAATGGAAAAACAGACCCACTAGATCACTTGGGAAGATGGCTAGGTAGCATGGAGTGCTACTTTGGGACATCAGGCAATAACATTTCAAGGGAGAACAGCTGGAGTGATTTTGTGACCCATCTTTGGCTGTTTAGGTATGAGATGTAAGTGGCTAGCTGGGCTTAACCTGCACTAGTCATAGAAGGAGGGGACAGGAGAGGTCAGGGGCTGGCAAACACAGTGATGCTGATGGAGGATTCAAATGATCAGAGAGGCATTAGGAATAGTGATCAAGAGCCAGGGATGTTTGGTGGGTGGACAGGTTGGTGATGGAATTACAGCTGAGATTTTTGGAGAGGCATTTCCTGAAGATGGCTAGGAGGTGTGGACCAGATGAGGCACAGGCAGGAAGAGGTGACTGAGGAGACTGGTGAACAGTCAGTGTTCAGAGGCTTGTCCATGTCGCTGATATCCACAAAGAAGTAGCAGGAGGGAATCAAGAGGGAAGAGTGATCGGGAACTGAGAGGAGTGGCAGGGGATGGCAACAAGGGTGGGTATTATACATGATCTTCAAAACAGTGGGGTTTTGAGGAGAGGTGGGGTAGAAATGATCTAGAAGCATTAAGGGCCAGACCCTGAGGTACCTTGGTTGTAAAAAGGAACAGCTTCCTTAGGCAGGTTTCTTTGAGGACAAAAGGGAAGGACCCTTCAAATAAGATAGACCATGTTCCAGAAGGTGAGTGAAAGGGTTGTGGGACAGGCAGTTTAGGAAGGTGAACAAATATTTATTATTTCCCCTGCATGGGCATAGAGGATGCCCCTGTGAACTAGCAGACAGGTCCCTGCCTTTGCAGAACTTGTTGTGTTTTAATGCTGCTTCAGCCAGTACTAAGTGTCTTGAGTTCTCCTTGAGATCTAGACACCTTCTGAAGGCAGAGATCCCTCTGCTTCTCCCCTGGACAAAGAGCCAAGGGTACAGAGCAGCTATGTGTGTGCAAATGCCTGCTGCTCTAACATAATCACCCCCTCTCCATGCTGTGACCAAGCCCTTGGCAACCCTTTCACGCTGAGTCATGGGTGTGTGTGAGAGCCCTTGTTCCAGGTCTCAAGCTGAGAGCTGCACCTGCCCTCCCCCCCAGTCATCTCCTTTTCCCTCTTCTGGGCCCTTGCTCTACCAGACACCATCCGGAAGATGAAGAACGATTTCCGTAAGATGGAGGACGAGATGGACCGTCTGGCCACCAACATGGCGGTGATCACCGACTTCAGTGCACGCATCAGCGCGACGCTGCAGGACCGCCACGAGCGCATCACTAAGCTGGCAGGTGGGTTCCATCCCTAGGAGGCCCTGCAGAAGGCAGCCCTCTGCTGTGGGGCTAACATGTTCTCCCGGTTGGCCCCCCAGGTGTGCATGCGCTCCTGCGAAAGCTGCAGTTCCTCTTCGAGCTGCCCTCGCGCCTCACCAAGTGTGTGGAGCTGGGCGCCTACGGGCAGGCGGTGCGCTACCAGGGCCGCGCGCGGGCCGTGCTGCAGCAATACCAGCACCTGCCCTCCTTCCGTGCCATCCAGGACGACTGTCAGGTCATCACGGCCCGCCTAGCTCAGCAGCTGCGGCAGCGCTTCAGGTGTGGTCCCTGGCCCTAGCCTTGCCCACCAGCCAGGGCGGAGTACACACCTCCCAGGCCCTTGTGGGCTGTGCCCTGCCTACTGCCTTGCCTCCCTGACTCCTGCCCACCCTGCTGGCCGCCCTAGGTCTGCCTCTCACTGCCATCTCCCTCCCCACAGGGAGGGTGGCTCAGGCGCCCCTGAGCAGGCCGAGTGTGTGGAGTTGTTGCTGGCCCTGGGCGAGCCTGCCGAGGAACTGTGCGAAGAGTTCCTGGCGCATGCTCGTGGGAGGCTTGAAGAGGAGCTGAGCAGCCTGGAGAGCGAGCTGGGGCCCTCTCCTCCTGCCCCTGATGTGTTAGAGTTCACTGACCGAGGCGGCAGTGGCTTCGTGGGCGGCCTCTGCCAGGTGGCAGCAGCCTATCAGGAGCTGTTTGCAGCCCAAGGCCCCGCGGGTGCCGAGAAGCTGGCAGCCTTCGCACGGGAGCTGGGCGGCAGATACTTTGCTCTGGTGGAGCGGCGACTGGCACAGGAACAGGGTGGTGGTGACAATTCGCTGCTGGTGCGAGCGCTGGATCGCTTCCATCGGCGCCTCCGGGCTCCTGGGGCCCTACTGGCTGCTGCAGGGCTCGCTGAGGCTGCCACTGAGATTGTGGAGCGAGTGGCCCGAGAGCGCCTGGGCCATCATCTACAGGGCCTGCGGGCAGCCTTCCTGGGCTGCTTGACGGATGTGCGCCAAGCCCTTGCTGCTCCTCGCCTGGCTGGGAAGGAAGGCCCCAGCCTAGCCGACTTGCTGGCCAATGTGGCCAGCTCCATCTTGAGCCACATCAAGGCCTCTCTGGCAGCTGTGCACCTCTTCACTGCCAAGGAGGTGTCCTTCTCCAACAAGCCCTATTTCCGGGTACGGTCTGCCCAGGGGCTTTTAGTTATTTGTTCTGCTAATTGGCTCTCCAATGCCCTTTTACTAGTACATACTTACCAGTGATTGGGGAACTGAGGACTAGTTACCACGGCTCACACAGTCTTTGCCCCTAGAGGGCACTCTAGATGCGCTGTCAGGTTCTCCAGGATGGGGGGGGGGGGGACTCTGAGAGCACCTGCAGCCAAGCTATAGCAGAGGAAAGTGCCAGCCAGTGTCCCTAGTGCTGCCACTGCCACACACACACACAGACCAAGCAGAGAAGCTGCTCCTGGGTACTTGAGATGCAAGATGAAGCTGTCCCTTGGAGAGGGGCCAGGGCAGAGGGTGGGACAGCCCCTGTCTAGAAGAAAGGACTGTCTATCTGGGCCCTTCTTCCTCCCAGGGTGAGTTCTGCAGCCAGGGTGTCCGAGAAGGCCTCATCGTGGGCTTCATCCGCTCCATGTGCCAGACAGCTCAGAGCTTCTGTGACAGCCCAGGAGAGAAGGGAGGTGCCACCCCCCCTGCCTTGCTTCTGCTACTTTCCCGCCTCTGCCTGGACTATGAGACAGCCACTATCTCCTACATTCTCACTCTCACTGATGAGCAGTTTCTGGTGCAGGTGAAATTTGGGCTCATGGCAGGGGGCAGAGGGTGGTGGTTCTGGGAACATAGGAGGCTGGGCAGTCCCTGGTGGCCAGACCCAACCTCTACCCTACTTTGGCTGTGTCTAACTCTTAATTGGAAGTGGCCCCTGAACGGTCACCAAGTACCCACTGCCTCTGTCCTCTGCCTCTGGCTCAGGACCAGTCTCCAGTGACACCTGTCAGCACACTGTGTGCAGAGGCCAGGGAGACAGCGCGGCGACTGCTGACCCACTATGTGAAGGTTCAGGGCCTGGTCATATCACAGATGCTACGCAAGAGTGTGGAGACCCGGGACTGGCTTACTACACTGGAGCCTCGGAATGTGCGCGCTGTCATGAAGCGGGTTGTGGAGGACACAACAGCTATTGACGTGCAGGTGCTGCCCTCGGCTGACTGCTGTAGCCCTGACACAGACTGGGGGTATTGGGAACAGCACTCTAAGGATCAAGACAAAAGGGCCAGGCAATGCCTGTATTCATGTTCTTATTCCTGAGCCTTGGGAGTGTAGTAGCATCACCACCCCCATTTTACCTACAGGGCAGCAGAGGCCTAGGGTCACCCAGGAAATTGGGGCAGGGCTATGCTGAATATTGGGTCTCAGACTGACTTTTATGTCCTGCTTTGCCCCACTCCACTGATTCTATAAATGGTGACTCGGTACCCTGTGATTCTTGTAACAAATGAGTAAGTATCAGGCATCCTCTGCTGAGGCTCCTTGTGGTACCTCTTTCACCACCAGGTGGGGCTCCTATATGAAGAGGGTGTTCGCAAGGCCCAGAGTAGCGACTCCAGCAAGAGGACCTTCTCGGTGTACAGCAGCTCTCGGCAGCAGGGCCGCTATGCACCTAGCTACACACCCAGGTCTGGCTGGTAGGGGTGCCTCAGGGAAATGCATGAAAGAGGACCGTGTGCTGGGCGGGTTGTGATTCCTTGTCTCATTCCTCATGCAGTGCTCCAATGGACACCAACCTCTTGAGCAATATCCAGAAGCTGTTCTCTGAGCGTATTGATGTGTTCAGCCCTGTGGAGTTCAACAAGGTCTGAAGTCCCATGTGACCCAGACTCCAGGGGAACTGGGGAAGCTTGGCTGGAGCAGCTCTGCACCAGCCCAGGAAGCCCTAGGACCTGGTCTATGCCCAACAGTCTCTATTTCTAGGGCTGTTTCCAGGTAGTTCAGAGCACCACCACCATCACTTCATAGCTCAAGCCTGGATGCTGATCTAGAAGCCTCTGCCTTTGTCTCCACAGTAGTTCTGGGTCCTCAGGGTTTCCTAGTCACACCTTGGCTTTTGCCCAACTCCAGTCCAAGTTCAGGGATATTTTTTCCCTCATTTAGTAATGTCTTTCCTTACCCCATGTTAATACTGGCCCCTATCTCTGCCTCTGATTGCTGGGTCCTGCCTTCCCTTTCCCTTTAGATACCCTGTGATTCTTGTAACAAATGAGTAGGTATAGGGTATCCTCTGCTGAGGCTCCTTGTGGTACCTACGTACCTGCCAGGGCTGGAGGTGTGTGGAGCCCGCGAGCGCTGCTGCTGTTACCTCTATAGCAGAGGTACCAGGTACCATGTCCCTGGAACTCTCTGCCCGGGACCTCCTGTCTTATGCCATTTGCTGGCACCTCATGTTGTTGATAGACCTTTATTTATATGAGGTGCTGAGAATCGGATCCAGTACCTCACAGGTGCCAGGCAAGTGCGCTACCACTGAGCCACAGCCACAGCCCCCTGGCCCCTCTTCTTAACACCTACAGTCACTCAGCTGCCTCCCTATGTCCCTGCCTGCAGGTGTCGGTGTTGACAGGGATCATTAAGATCAGTCTGAAGACGCTGCTGGAATGTGTGAGGCTGCGCACCTTTGGGCGCTTCGGGCTGCAGCAGGTGCAGGTGGACTGCCACTTCCTGCAGCTCTATTTATGGCGCTTTGTGGCGGATGAGGAGCTTGTGCACCTGCTCCTGGATGAAGTGGTGGCCTCAGCTGCCTTGCGCTGTCCGGACCCAGTGCCTATGGAGCCCAGTGTTGTGGAGGTCATCTGCGAGCGCGGCTAGGCTCATCTGATGAGCACACAGGGCCGCCGTGGTGCCCATCTGGTCAATGCCATGGTCTGACCTTCTGGTGCGGCAGACCTTCCCTGGGTCAGGACGGGTGTCAGGACCAGCTTAATAAACCTGTTTCCTCCTAGGTCTCTTAGTGCGTGCGGGAACCTGCAAGGGGTGGGGTTTGGGGGTTGAGGCTTCTGAGGCGCCAGCGCAGGATCCGCCCCCGAGCGCCAATTGGCTGGTGTTCTGGGCCCAGGATGAGCAGGGGGCGTGTCCACTTAAAGACCTCGGGACAAGAGCTGCCGCAGCCCCAGCTCTGTGTGGAGGCAGGTGCAGCGTGTCGCAACCTCCTGGTGGCCAAGCCTTTCTCCTCGGGGACAGGGCGGGCTGCGTTTCCTTGACCGACTTTTGTGAGCCCCCACCCCTGGGTGCAGCGGAAACCATGGCTTCTCTTCAGGGCCCCCGAGCCCCACTGGAATTCGGGGGGCCCCTGGGTAATGAGGCTGAGCGGGGCTGGGCTGGAGGGATGAACTAGGAACAGGACGAGGCAGGATCTGAGGGTGGCAGTTTTGGGGGTACCCAGAAAAAAAAGGGAAGGAGTTGGCAGGGAGAGCCAGGAGGGGCACTTCTGGGGGCAGGGCGCTGGGGATTTGTGGAGAACTGAGATTTGGGGGAGGAGGGTCTTCTAGGGAAAGGGATCCAGAGACAGCGGGAGCTCGAGGACTGACAATCGGATTCGGAGACGACGGTGGTAGCCTGTGGGTTCGGGAGAAATGGGGAGCGGACATCCGAAGTTGTGGCCCCCTCCCTAGGCGCTGCGGCGCTGCTGCTGCTGCTACCCGCCACAATGTTCCACCTGCTACTGGTGGCCCGCTCAGGCCCGGCGCGCCTACTAGGCCCACCTCCGTACCTGCCAGGGCTGGAGGTGCTGTGGAGCCCGCGAGCGCTGCTGCTGTTACTCACCTGGCTCGGCCTGCAGGCGGCGTTCTACCTGCTGCCGGCGCTCAAGGTGTGAGCTCTGTTCCAATGCTTTGGGGAGGCGGGAGGAAGGAGGGCAAGAAGGCCCCACAACCCTTATCAGATTGCCCTGTACCCGCAGGTGGCCGAGGGGCAAGAATTGAAGGACAAGAGTCGTCTGTGCTACCCCATTAATGGTGCCTGGAGGACTGGCCCTTGCACTGGACTTGGTGGGAGTGGGGTTCAATATCTAGCCAGACGGTCCATGGAGATTAGCTCCCATATGTACCTCTCTTATGCCAAGGAGACTCCAAGGGAGTCTCCCCACGCCCCTTATCCCCGCTCCTTTACTTCATTTGCAGCTACTCTATGCACCAGGGCAGTAGCTGAGGTGGCTCTCTGAAGGCTAAGGTGGTAGCCTAATGGCTTAAGCAGGGTCTGTGACCTCCCTGACCTTGCTTTGGTGCATGTGTATGTTGGGAGGGGCGGTGGTGATGCCCAGCCCCAGGACTTACTCTGTTGTGATTCAGGCTTCCAGGCTCTGGTGCTGACAGCCCTATTGGTGGGGCTGGGGGTGTCCGTTGGGCTGCCCCTGGGTGCGCTCCCGGAAATGCTTCTGCCCTTGGCATTTGCAGCCACCATCACCACCTTCATCTTCAGCTTCCTTCTCTATATGAAGGCTCAGGTGGCCCCTGCCTCAGCCCTGGCACCTGGGGGAAACTCAGGTGAGAGGGGTCCCAGTGGGGTGGAAATGCGGCAGATGGGGACACTTGTTTGTACTTTCACTCTCTGTTATTCTCTAGGCAATTTCATCTATGACTTTTTCCTGGGACGGGAGCTCAACCCTCGCATTTGTTCCTTTGACTTCAAGTATTTCTGTGAACTGCGACCCGGTCTCATCGGCTGGGTATGCTGGGCTTTATGGGGCTGGCCTCAGGCCAGGGGAAGGCAGGGCCCCAACAGTGCAGGACAAAAATCATTGTCATTCCCTCCTCCCTGTTGATCTATTGTGTCCTCAACATTGCTCTACTGCTGGAAGACAAGAGAGAGAGAAAGTCACAGGAGAGGAAAGAAAAGAAAACATAAAGCCTTCATCCTAGTGGGAAAGAGAGACCCAAACCAGTAAAATATATATAGTGAACTGGTGTAGTGCAATAGTGGGGCATTGCCTAACACCTGCCACACCGTGGATTCCATCCCCAGCATCACAACATACAAACACACCACACACACAAACACACACACAATGAAAGAAAACCAAGCAGGAAGAGTTAAGAGAGCTCATGCAGTTTTAAATACAGCAATCAAGTGCAAAATCTATTTTGAGGACAGTGATGATCACATGTTTTTGATGATCAAGGCAGTACAGAATCTAGAACTGATCACTGGGTTTAGCAGCCTACCTGTCCGTCACTGTTGGCCTTGACAACATTCCATCTCTGTCCTAGAGTTATGATCACCCATGCTGGACGTTGGCCAAGAGTACCAAAGGAACTCTTGGGAAAGGTCCCTCATGTAAACTTAGAAGTGACCTCACCCTGAGGGCAGGAGTGTGATGTGTTCACCATGGATCTGTTTTATTTTCCCCCAATCTTTTATTTTTTGAGATGGGAGGTCTGATTGTGTAGCCCAGGGTGGTGTCAAACCAAAGATCCTCCTGCATCTGCCTTCTAAGTAGTAAGACTACAGGCATGCACCACTGACCTGGCCCCCTGTGGATCCGGAGCAGGTCCTGCTCACAGACACTTCAGCCTCTAAGGCTATTTGCTTACTTGTGAAATTGGATCAAATTAAAACTTTCTCCCAAGATTATTGTGAGAATGAGAAAGGTAAGCTTAATGCTAGCACTTAGCTCAGCTCTGCCCAAATGAGGGTGCTCAGCATGGACTGGATCCTAGCTAACTGCTAGTACTGCACACATTATGTCAAGTCCTCACACTGCACCCGAGTCAGGTCCCTATCTCTATTCCCCACATGGTGGTGGGAAAGTGGGTTTTGGGAAAGGTAACAACCTGCCCAAGTGGCAAAGCTCAGATTCAAAAGCAGGAGTTTGAACTCTGGAGCCATAGTCACAGTCTGTCTACCTGAGCACAGGGCCTGGATCCACTTAACAAGGGGCTAAAGAGTGACTTGACAGTGACAGGTGAAAAAAGGGGAGAGGCTGGCACTTCCCCACCCAGGTGCTGCCACTTGGCCACCCAAGCAATGGCCTTGTCCCCCACTATCCCCAGGTCTTCATCAACCTGGCCCTGCTGGTGCAGGAGGCAGAGCAGCGGGGGAGTCCTTCACTTGCCATGTGGCTAGTCAATGCTTTCCAGCTACTGTATGTGGGTGATGCCCTCTGGCATGAGGTGAGGCTGCACTGGGCAGGGGAGGCTGGGGAGAGTCCCTGTGGACATAGGACTAAGACAGTGTACCTGGATCCTGTCCCTATAGGAGGCTATCCTCACCACCATGGACATCACACATGATGGATTTGGCTTCATGCTGGCTTTTGGGGACCTGGCCTGGGTACCCTTCACCTACAGCCTGCAGGCCCAGTTCCTGTTGTACCACCCACAGCCCCTGGGGTTGCCCATGGCTGCAGTCATCTGTCTCATCAATGGTCAGTCAGGAAGGGCAGCAAGCTGGGCCCATCATTTCCCTTCCCTCTTTCTTTCCTTCACACTTTGTTCAGTATTCAGTAGGTAGGTGCGAAGCTCGGGTGATTATCTAAAGCTGGGGCTGGGTTCTGGATATCCAGGCAGTCAGCTATAGACATGCCAGTAGATACTAAAAATCAGGCAGAAGACCACGGCCCTCAACCTTGACTATCTGCTCATACTCTCCCCCAGCTATTGGTTACTACATATTCCGTGGGGCCAATTCCCAGAAAAACACTTTCCGAAAGAATCCTTCAGATCCCAGTGTGTCTGGTAAGTTGGGTCTCTTGGGGGCCATAGATGAGGTGGAGCACGACTTTCTGGGATTCTCTACCTCACTCTCTGTGTTTCCCAGGCCTTGAGACCATTCCTACTGCCACCGGGCGGCAGCTGCTGGTATCTGGATGGTGGGGTATGGTCCGTCATCCCAACTATCTCGGAGACCTCATCATGGCTCTGGCCTGGTCCTTGCCTTGTGGTGAGTGCCCTGGGTGGATATGAGCAGTAGCATGGTGATCACAGGATGCCTATGATCAGCTACTAGGGATGGACCCAGTGTGTGGTGTGTGGCTGGGGCAAACCCCATTGCCAGGTTGGGTTGCCTTTCCCTGCTGAGCCTTGATGCTCTGTGAGCCAGTAGGCATGGAAATCTCTGTGAACTGCTGTCTGAGTGGTCACAGAGCACTTCTGTACAGGGGTGTCCCACCTGCTACCCTACTTCTACGTCCTCTACTTCACTGCACTGTTGGTGCACCGGGAGGCCCGGGATGAGCGGCAGTGCCTGCAGAAGTACGGCCGGGCTTGGCACGAGTACTGTCAGCGGGTACCTTACCGCATCTTGCCCTACATCTACTGAAGCAGCTTCACTGGCCACCAGACCACCATGATAGGAATCTGGACACAACTGGGCCCTGAGCTCACCCAGGAAGGGATGACCAGCCTCTGAGAAAAGGTCATTTGGAACAAGATGAAGCCGGTGCCCCCAAATGGAGACATTTTTCTCCCGTTGTATAAATGTCTGGAACCCTTGGTGTGTTTTGCTCCCATTCTGGGACCAGTGTGTTTATACCCAGAGTTGGGTGAGCTCTGACTAGGAGGAAGCTGAGAGGCAGTTTGTGAACACAAGTCTGGGCTAGATAGGATAACAGCTGTCACTCAGAAATGGGCACTGTACACAGTTGGGCAGACCAGGCACAGCTTTATTAATAACAAGGGTCCCCAGATCAGCCAGGGAGCTCCTCAATGAGAGTCCTCGGTGCAGGTGGCACAGGGCCTCCCCAAAGGCGCTCTAGCTCCCCAGTGAGGGCTGCCACCTCCTCTGCTGCCACCGTGTGGGCTTGGTGGGCCCTGGTGCAGTCTAAAGCCAATGGTGTTAGGACAGCCTCATTTTCATTGGTCCAGGCCAGCAGAAATTGGCACTTCTTCTGGGCCCGGTAGAGGCGATCTCGCTCTTCTCTAGCCACGGCCTGTTTCCTGGCCCTGCCCAGAGTCTGCACTAGATGCCCCAATGCAGCCAGCGTGTAGCCTTTCTGGTTGGCGGGACCCTCACCCAGCAGGATGCGGGCGGCCTCTTGCATAGCACCCCGTGTACCCAGGGGCCCTGGTGGGTGCTCGCTGGTTTCTAGCACGCTGGTTGCAGCCAGCAGGGCTTCCTCCGCAGAAGCAAAGACTTGCTGGGCGCCCAGGGCTCCAGAAACTCCCAGCAGCGTGGCACAGAAGTCGGAGAGCAGCTCTTCGTCCCCGCCATGATAAAGGGCTAGAGTGTGCGCATAGGCGAACAGCACGTTGGGGAGCTGGAAACGCACGAGCGGCGAGGCTGGGCAGCGACTCAGGCTAGCCAGCGCAGGGATGTGGGTGGGCACTGAGGGCCTGCAGGCCCTGGGGGCGTCTCCAGGAACTGGCTCCGTGGGGGCGGGTTCTAGCTCCGCAGGTTCACTGCTGGGGACACCATCTAACTCCTCCAGAAGCCGCGGCCCGGCCCCACGGTCCCACCACCACGGCCGCCACGGAGGCAGCAGCTTCCCGGCCTCGCCGCGGCTCAGCAACCGCTCGAAGGCCGCCTTCTCCGCGGGTGCCAACTCTTCCCAGAGTCTGGAAAGGCCGCCGGGTGCCGGGCCAGTGCTCAGGACTGCCTCTTCGGGGTTGTCCTCTGTCTCGCGTTGCTGGCGCAGCCGGCGTAGAGCACATGCTAGGCGGCTAGGTGAGGCGCTGCGGCCGCGGAGCTCTCTCAGCACCTGGTCACGGTAGAAGTCTTCGGCGCAGGCACCATGCGCCCGATAGCAGCGCAGCGAACAGTAGGGCACATTACAGCGTGGACAGGTGTAGCGCGCTGGCTGGGCCTCCCCGCCTGGGCAGAAACCGCACAGCCCGCCCGGCTCCATGGCAACTAGAGCAGCTAGCTAACAGCGAACACGAGCACCCAAGCGCAGCCACTTCCGGCGCATCTTCAGTTACTTCCGCCTCTTTGACAGGCCGAGGGAGCTTTCGGTTCGGCAAAGCTCGGAGGCTTCTCGGCAATTTCCGCCCACAATCATAAGCCAAGCCTCTCCCTTCTCTCAAGTAGCACTTTGGGCAGGCGCAGAAACCTAACGCAACGTACGAGCCCCGCCCACTACGGCGATGACGCACAAGATCGGAAAAATGCGCAGGCGAGTACTACGCTGGTCCTCGCTCGCCCCCTAGTGGTTGACCAAACCCTGCCCCATCCCCGCCCCACAAGTTTCCTAAAAGTGAAAAACAACTTTTCTGTAAGAGCTGTGGGCATGGGCTGGAGTTGTGGCTCAGTGGTAGAGCGCTTGCCTAGCCTGTGTGAGGCACTGGGTACGATTCTCAGCGCCACAATAAAATAAATAAAGGTCCATTGACAACTAAAAAATAAAAAATACAAAGCTGGGGACAGAAATCATCTATGCTAAGCACCTACTTTGGGCCACTAATCGTGCCAGTTCTATGGGAGATAAGATTTCTCTCTATACTGGAGGAACAGACATTTTGCTAGGGGACATAGACAATTTAAGGGGCAGTTAGAGTGGAAGAAAGGCCTAGACCTGGGTGTTGGGGGCATTGCTTTAAAAGAAGGCAATGTTTAACAAATATCTGAGCTTCTGTTCAATTCCTAACCTAAACCTGCCTCTTCCTTCATTAAATACTTTCTGATTAAATATCCAATAGTAGTCAGGCACTGTGAGGCCTGTAATCCCAACTACTTGAGAGGCTGAGGCAGGATGATAGCAAGTTAGGGACCAGCCTGGACAATTTAGCAGGACCCAAAATAAACAATAAGGGCTGGGGATGTAGTTCACTATGTATATTATGTTTATATACACAAACACATACTCACAATATTTATATACACATAAAATCTTCATTCACCTAATTCTGTTAAATGCAGACTCCATATTGAGGACCAAGAACACAATGAGGATCAAAGAGATGACATTCCTGTCCTAAAGTTATCTTCTGGTGTAACAGAGATGATGAACCACAAACAACAACAACGATGAGGTGTTTTTGTTTGTTTTTGTTTTACATACTGAGGAATGAACTCAGGGGCACTTAACCACTGAATTGCATCCCCAGCACCCCCCTCCTGCACCACACACATTTTTTAATTTTGAGAACAGAGTCTCAAGTTGCTGAGGCTGGCCTCAAACTTGTCATTCTCCTGCCTTAACCTTTTCAGTTGCTGGGATTACAGATATGTACCACCACATCTGGCTGAAAGATGAGGTCTTGATCTATGGTACCTATGAAATGTATCCTGGTTCTTTGATCACTCTCACATTCATTCCCACATCCTGTCACTTCTGCCTCTGAAATATCTTACATCTATCTTGATATGTATCATTTATCTCCCTACAAAGACTTGAAGACTTGGATGGACCACCACTGATGGTCTAAGCTACCTGCCTCCTCATCGGATGACAGTGCCTTAACTGTTTTCCTAACTTCCTCCAGAAAAAAAGCCTGAGAAATAGATTATAGGGCTGGGGATATAGCTCAGTGGTAAAGCATTTGCCTTGACTAGTCAAGGCCTGGTTTGATTTTCAGCACTGAAAAGTGAAAAACCCACAAGAATTTAGATCACAAATCAGATTACATCAGTCCCTTGCTTAAATCCTCTTCATGACCCTCTGTTGCTTTTAGACTCAACCCCAGCTATGGTGTGAATCAAAACTCATGTTGAGACGGGCACTGTGGGCCACAACCATAATCCCAGCGGTTTGGGAGACTGAGGCTGGAGGATGGTGAGTTCAAAGTTAGCTTCATCAATTTAGCAAGTCCCTAAGCAATTTAGCAAGACCCTGTCTCTAAATAAAATATAAAAAACAGCTGGGGATGTGACTCTGCGGTTAACTGCACCTGGATTTACTCCCTTGTACCAAAACAAACAAAACCAAAACCAAAAAAATCCACAAAAACCAAAAACAAACTTATGTTTAAATGTAATCCCTTTTGTGAGGCATTAAAAGGCAAAACCTTTTAGAAGTGGATAAGTCCAAGGTTCTACTTTAATGGATTGATCTATTCATGGATTAATGCAGTGTGGATATAATAAAGGAGTTCTTTCCCATGGCTAACAAGGTCCTGCAGAATCTGCTGCACTCACTCTAGACATCACTTCTGCTTCTGCCCTTGGAAGCCTCTTGGCTGGAACTCTCCCCAGCTCAACACTTGATGGGTTATTTCAGGACTCACATCTTCTCCTCAGTGGTCTCCCTTAGGGATGCTCCTAAGTACGTCTGTCCACAACTTCCCCCACACCACACCCACATTGCAGCAGTCTTTCTATGAGGCTATTAATACTTGGAATGAGTTTCCTCATATTTCCCCACACAAAAAATTTCAACTGTAGGCTAGGGACGTATGTCATTCAAGGGCAAGGACTTGAGAACTTGGATTCAATCCTCTACCAACCATAAAAAAAAACTGATAAATAGAAAGTCAGGGGCTGGGATTGTGGCTCAGTGGTAGAGCGCTCTCCTAGCACGGGCAGGTTCGATCCTCAGCACCACATAAAAATAAAGGCATTATGTTGTGTCCATCCACACTTAAAAATATAATAAAAAAAAAAAAAGTTAGGGACTATGTTTTTTTTTTTTTCCCCCCAGTGCTGGGGATCAAACCCAGGGCCTTGAGCATATTATCCCAAACTCCCTACCACTGACCTACATTCCCAGTTCTTTTTTCTTTAAATCACCATACACAATATGTATATTTTTTTAATCGAGAGAGAGAATTTTAATATTTTTTAGTTTTCGGCAGACATAACATCTTTGTTTGTATGTGGTGCTGAGGATGGAACCCGGGCCACACGCATGTCAGGTGAGCGCGCTACCACTTGAACCACATCCCCAGCCCCTTGGCTGTTCTTTATACAGCCTATATACCTACAATAAGCCAGGGGCTATGTAAGCATTTTATATCCTTTCACCTTCACAGCAACTCTCAGATGATGCAGAGACTAGATAAGTAGTTCAAGGGCTGGGGCTGTAGTTCAGTGGTAGAGCAGTTGCCTAGCATGTGTGAGGTACTGGGTTCGATCCTCAGGACCACATAAAAAGTAAACATAAAAGAATGCTGTCTAACTACAACTCTTAAAAAAAAAAAAAAAAAAAAAAAAAAAAGTAGTTCAAGATCTGCCAAACAGTAAGAAGAGGGAAAAAGAAAAAAAAACCCCAAAACTCCAAGTTCAGCAGTCTAAACACAAGGGCTTTCCCCCATGGTATATTATATTAAGAACCAGCAGGTTCAAAAACAGATGAATGATGAGTGGGTTTCAGATATGCTGGAAGCCTTAGTTGCTAGGAGGGATCCTTAAATCAACTCTAAAGAACTGTTTAGGAACATTTTATCCAATCATAGCATGATTAAATCAGCAAGGCCAATCAAACAGAAGTAAACAAGGTCACCCATCACCATGGTGCCAATGTAATCAAGCAATACTTTGCTGATTTCTAGTACTGAGGCACAGTAGGTTTCTTGTGTCCTGGACTTTAGTAAGGCCACAGCTAGTTCTAAGTTCAAGGAAGGACTAGATTGACATTTCCTGACTTTATCTTCTACCCAAACCCCTTCCATACTGCCCTTTGCTGCCTCCATAAAAAACACCTCATCATGATTCCTGCTACCTTCTCTAGCTAGAAGATGAAAAAGGAATTGTGGGGGGAAATAATCAAACTATTCAGAATGGGTAATTTCCCAACTCTTTGTCTTAAGGGCGGTTATCTGTGTCTCTCCTGTAGTTTACCATTTCTTCCTTCCAGATTATGGGCCTCTACCCTTACTGCCTCCAACCTCTGGAGGACAAATGACCACCCCTGAAAACCATACCTTTTCCTAACATCCTGCAAATTAAAATGAAACAATGAGCTGTCTGGACGAAGTGGCTTTATTAGAGAAAACAAAGATTACATAGGACTTAGGAGTTGGCATTGGGGCCTTTCTTCTTGCCAAAGGTGGGCACAACATTGACAAAGCGGCGGTTGTACTGCATCCGCCGCTTGGCACGCCCTGTCTTCTTCTTCTTCTTCTCCTGTTTGGCCACCTGGGAAAAAGAAGGGCTGATCAGAACCTAGCTGACCTCTTACAAGCCTGGCACTCTTCCCTCAGGCTCCTCTCCATAAAGGGACAAGACAAACAGGAACATCAAGGGTCGTGGATTAGCTGTGACAGTAAGACAAAGTCCAAACACCACAAATTTTCTCACTCACCTTGGGAGTTTGACCTCTTACTTTCCCAGCACGGGCCAGAGAACCATGGACTTTACCTGTGGTGAGAAGGGAGAACAGGAGCAGGTTGAGACAAGTTTGGCCCAAACTGGAGTGAAACAAAGTCAGAGTTTTGACCTGTAATAACATTTTCTGGCTCTAGACTTTCAATAAGACTTGAAGAGCATCTTGGGGATCTGATCTGACACCTTGATTTTAGAGGGGAAACTGAAGCCAGACAAAGGTCTGCCAGAAGAACTGCTGTCTGGCTCCTTCTCTCACACCTCTTGGAGTTCATTTAGAGGTGAACGGAAAAAATTTAGCTGGACTGAAGATCGTGGAAAACACTTCAGTGTCTTGCCAGAAAAATGATACCGAGCTGCCAGGACTATATACCCCACACCCACTCATTTAGGGCAGTTCAAAAAGTCCTCCTCTCCCACTTACCTCCAAGCATGCGGCCGGCTACTTCCAAAGTGGTCAAGGCCTCCACTCCACACTGGCCCAGAGTAGCCTCATCCTCCAGCGGCGCGCCTGCCAGGAGCACGACTTGGTCTTCCGGGGCGATGCCCTCCAGTGAGGCTACATGAGCCTGCAGGAGAAGCAAGATTCGTGTGCATTCCCGCGGGTACCAGGGCCAAGAGAACCAGAGGACGGGTAGAGTGCAAGCAGCTCCACTCAGACTTACCTTGATCTGGGCGACCGTCTCCTGGCCGGTTACTTCGAGGGTGTGTAGCTCTTGGGCGCGGACAAAGAGCTGCATGTCGGCGACTGAAATGAAAGGCTCGTGTGAGAAGAGGAAAAGCGTCCCAGGAACAAGGGAGTCAGGGAACGGGAAACGGAGCAGGACGATCGCGTCGGGACTGACGCGCGGCGTGTCAACGTGGGGGAGACCGGGCCTGCGAAGAAGCTCAGGCAGGGACTCGAGCCCGGGCCGCCATAGAGAAGCCCCTGCCCCTTGATTTCCCGGTGCCTTAAGACCCCGCGGCCGGCCTGCTACCAAGCCCTCGCCTAAGTCTTACCTGAGCCGCGGCCCGAGGTGCCGCTACCGTGAAGATGGAGTCGAGAAAGAGGAAGAAGCGAGGGCGCGCACGTCCTCACCGCCTGCTTCGTGCCACGTCACTACTGAGCGACCGCGCGGTCCTCTAATATTTGTACCGCTCATCACCATTCTAGCTCCGCCCCTTTACGCTACGCGCAGGCGTCCTTTCTTCGTGGGCTGTACGCGCAGGCGGGTGGAGGAGGCGGGACCAGGCCGGTTGCGCGCGCAGAGGGCCAGTAAAGGGGCTGGTCAAGATGGCGGCGGCCGCGTTCCGGGCGTCGCTGCGGGGCTGGACCACTGGGGTCCTGCGGGGCTTCGGGCTGCGGCACCAGGTGAGAGCGCCGAGCTTGGAACTGAGGGAAGAGGGCTGAGTGCGCGGCTCACCAACAGCCCAGTTACAATGAACAACATTCATTGTAACTCTGCAATCCGCATCCCTACGTGGGTCCTTAGTTTTCCTGCCCAATCGGTGGCACTTGTCTCGAAGGTAAATACAAGATTGAGGGGGAAAGTGGTAGATCCCGGAGTGCGCGTGAGGAATATGGGGTTTGGGATGTGGATAAAAGAGAGCGCGGGTTAGTCGCGACTGGGGGTTACTGCCCACGACACTCGCTGCCTGGGTCCTGAGTGTGAGCAGGGAATTGCCATTAGTTAAAGTACCTAATCTAGAACTAGACTGTTTTAACAGAATGTGCAGAGACAACTTTTAAATACTGAAAAATGCTATAGTGGTCAATCTTACTGCTAATTAGCTTTTCAGAAGTACACAGTGTCATTTGAGTCCTGAGAGAGGCATGCTGTTCAGAGTGCCTGAGTTTCTTTGTCCAGTCCCACCTACACCCTGCACACCGGGAAACTGAAGCTTGGTGCTTTCCGCCTCACACCTTTTATTTATGCTCTTCTCTCTGCTTGAAATGTTTCCGTTTCTGTACTTAATAAAGTTCTCTGTTGTTGGGTAAGCCATGGAGAGATTGTTTGTTTTGCCTCAGAGCCAGACCCAGGGGCCACCTGATTACCCCAGCTTCGTGGAATCTGTGGATGAGTATCACTTCGTGGAGCGCCTGTTACCTCCAACCAGCATCCCAAAGCCCCCAAAGCATGAACATTATCCCACCCCTAGTGGCTGGCAGCCTCCCAGAGGTGAGGTGGTTTGAAGGCTGATGGGGAGCATCTCCCTCCCCAGTGGATTCAGGACTCATGTAGAAATCCTTTAGGATTAGCATTGGTTAGTGCCCAAGTAAGGGCTCAGGAGTGGAGCTGTCCATTCATGGGTACCCATCTATCCACACTGCTGGGATGGAGTCTTTCTACCTAGGGGAAAAAAATGAAGCATAGAGAGAAAACCAAGTGCTTGAACTGATATTCTCCCCCAGCAGACTATGTACCATAATTGAGAACACAGCTTGGGAGTCAAGCAGTTTAGGGTTTGAATTTGATACTGCTGTTCGTTGCTGGTATGATCTTGAGTTAATCATTTCTCCCAACCTCAATTTCAGCAAAATAGAGATAATTTTCTCAGCACATAAAACACTTAGTGGAAAGCCCAGCATATGGTAGGTGTTTGTAAGTCCTTTGTTCCAGAGATTGATTTTGGCCACCCTGACCCAGTGGAAAAGGGCACGGATTACCTGAGAGGGGACCCAAAGATCCAGGGAGGCATGACCCTGACTTCATTTATTTCTTGCCATTAGTTAAAGTACCTAATCTAGAACTAGACTGTTTTAACAGAATGGTGGGAATCCCAGCCCTGGTCCCTGCTCCATTCCAAACCACTTACATGATACCAGGATAAACAATTTGGTCCTGACTATAAACTGAAGGAAAGAGATGCCCTGATATGAAGTCTGTAGTTGGCTTGGTCCAATTGGTTGCAATAACCCTCTGCTGATTTTGTGAGGGGAAGGGCCTTGACTGTTGTTGGGTGAGGCCTAGAATGAATGGCTTATCAATATCCATCACTGACAGATCCCCCACCCAACCTACCCTACTTCGTGCGGCGCTCTCGAATGCACAACATCCCTGTCTACAAGGACATCACACATGGCAACCGCCAAATGACTGTGATCCGGAAAGTGGAGGGGGATATCTGGGTAAGTGTGTAGGGAAGGGGTGGTAGCAGGGTGTGGTTCTGTACTTTTGGGGGCTAAAGGGACAGTAGTCTGAGATGGACTATTGATCAGACCCGATTTATCATCTTTTCCCAGGCCCTACAGAAGGATGTGGAAGATTTTCTGAGCCCACTGCTGGGGAAGACACCTATCACCCAGGTTAATGAGGTGACTGGTACCCTTCGAGTCAAGGGCTACTTTGATGAGCAGCTTAAAGCCTGGCTCCTTGAGAAGGGCTTCTGAAGCCTCCTGAGCAACCTGCATGGCATAGTCCCCCCCAGACTGGAGTTCAGGGGACCTTGGGAGTTGAAGTGTATTGGATCCCCTGGGACAGGATACAAAAATCAGGGTTAAGGGCTTGGACAGGGCAGAGTATAAGGGCTAAAAGGCTGTGGGGCCAGGCCTTTCTTACATAAAGAGGGAAACAGGTCCCTATGCACAGGTGTCCATTAGGGGAAAGCTCTCAAGCATGAGAGACCCACCTTGAACCACCAAACTAGGAGAGGACATTATCTGCTGTCCTTCCCCTCACTGTGGCCTGTTATTTGGGGCTGGAAATGACAGCGCAACCCCCTTTGGGGGAGGGTTCACAGGGCAGAGCCTTTGGGCACATCCTTCCTCAGCCCTCTGGGAGCTCACTGCCAGGAGCATTCCTGAACCTTTGCTGTAGATCAGACCTGGCTTGGTCCTGGAGGGTTTGTAAAACACTGTTGACTTCAGCACAGGGTCCTGAGAAAAGCCTTAAGTTCAAGTGCATTGCTGGGCACCAGAGCATAGATAGCCATGTAGCCCAGGGAGAGGTGGGAATCCCAGCCCTGGTCCCTGCTCCATTCCAAACCACTTAGACTTAACTGGGTTTCCAGCTCTAAGAAGTCAAGTGATTAGCTTTGGCTGGCCTGGCCAGGCCATAAGATGGTACTCAGCAGCTCCTTGCAGTCTGGCCGCAAGCCCATCCTCCCAGCCTGTTGACCTGCAGGCAGGAAGTTGCAGGCCTTTCACTCCTGTGAGTGGTCCACCCATAGTCAACTAGCCTTCACACTTTCCCCACCCTGGAGTCACCCAGGTCAAAGACCTGAGGTTCCTCCCCGTCCCTCAAAATGGCTAAGACTGTGTTTGGATCCTGGCTCTTGGTCTCTGACCTAAGGTAGGGTACTGATTTCTCTCTGGGGCTCAGTTTCTCCATATGCAAATGGGTATGTCTTTGTAGTTGTTCAATAGTCAAGTGTCTACTCCTGGAAATTATAGACCATTATCAAGTCCATAGTCTTGGTAAGAAAAAAGGAGCCCAACCCTGATCCTGACATAAGCCCCACCAGTCATTAATGCAAGTTTTTATTTGGCCGTATATACAATTTAAGCTATTAAAATTTTTACAATATTTACAAATTAAATAATCATCTGAAACTGTCTCCAGCAACTCTTGTAACACAAAACCAAGGGGAAGAAAGGGACAGGCAGGCCTTGGCTCCTGTGGTCCCTGCCTGGCCCAGAGCCTGTTCTAAAGTGGAGAGGAGGAGCTGTACTTCTGGCTTCTCTTTCCTGGGGATGGGCATTCAAATTCAAAAGATAAAATTTAAGCCAAAAGCCACCAGGTAATAAGGTAGTAGTTCCAATCCTTCTGAACTTAAGAATCTTAAGTTCTGCAAGGTGAGAAGTGGCCTTCCTTGGATTCTGGGTTGCAGTGGTTAAGGAGCAGCACACTAGCCCTCAGCCCGGCTGTGGCTGGGCAGTGGCTACAGGGTGAGACTGAGGCAGCCTCACCTAAGAGAAGCTGCAGGGGAAAGGGCCTGGGGGAGGGGCAGGGCAGGGTCCCTCAGTGCTGCCCGCCTGCCCCCCACCCCCAGGCACTCCTTTCCCTGAGTTGTGTGGTTGCCAGTAAGACGTGGAAATGCCACAGGGCACAGGGGGCATAGCCACCACCACAAAGGGGCTCCACCACAAAGGGGCTTCTGGGGGAGATCAGGATAAGAAAAGGAAATTTGTACCAGTCTTGGCAGGAGGGCCAGGGGCAAGTTCCTGGCCTGCCTCCAGCCCCTCTGGGGTCCACACTTGGGTATGGGAACTAATACTGTTCGGCACTGCAGTGTGACCCCGCATACAAGGAGGGCTTGGAGGGTCTGCCCCTTCTCCCAGAAATGGATGGGAAAGAAGGGGGTTCTCAGAGGCTGAACCTTTTGCCTTCACAGCTCCAGCTATGCCCCAGCAGAACACAGGGCTGAAGAGGTGGCAAGGAATGCTGAAGTTGACCCAGCATCCCCATGCCCGCCTGGGCCTCAGGGCTGGAGTCTTGGACTGGGAACTCAGCCTCTTTCCACTTGGCCTCAGGGATGCCTCCTCCTCTTTCTCAGAGCTGGGGTTACTACTCCCTGGTGCAGAGAGGGAGCTGGCACTTGGTGGCAGGACTTGTTCCAGCGAGGGCTGCTCAAGAGAGCGGGGACAGGGTGAGGACAGGGGCAGTGTCAGTGGGCAACAGGGGACTCCAACTTTTGTAGGCGGCGACGGCGGAGCTCTGCAGCATCAGGCTCTCCATCTTCAGGCAGCTCCTCGGCACCCACTGACTCAGGAGCTGAGGATACAGAAGTCAGAAGTGGAACCCGGAGAAGCCCCAGCCATATCCCTAAAGGCTGATCAAACCTACCTGGAGGCTTTTCAGTTTCAGGGGCTGGTGGGGAGGCTCCTGGAGATGGGGTGGTAGCCTCAGAGCTGGGGATGCTGGTAGAGGAGGCAGCAGCGACCACTGGAGAGGCAGTCTCTTCAGCAGGGTTGACAGAAGTGGCAGGCCGGGGGGGCCTAGAGACAGGGGACAGAAAGTAGGCCCAGCCTTGGTAACCTAGCTTGGGCAGATTGTTCTGTTCTTGTCAAGCCTTACAGGACAGTCTAGGACAATGTGCCCCTGTGACTATCAGGCACAAAGGAACACACTTGGAATGGATGCTCCTGTGGAGTGACTCAAAGGCCACAAAGTGTTCTCAAAACACTTGGAGATGGACTGCTGACCCATCTCTCCTTTTCCCCTGCAGTCTCTGCTCAGGGGCATCAGGACTTCACAGGGCATTTGCTGAATAATCACAAAGTGCTAAAGTCTTAACTCTGGCTTCCCTCCAAGCCTGTGTTGTCACTGTTAGGTGCAAGGCACTTGGTACATGTCACCTCTGTAAACAGGAACTCCACTATTCTCATGAGGTGAAGGAGATCACAAAGCAAGTGAACAATGGGACTAGCACTTGAATTCAGATCAGGCTGGCTCCAAGTGACTTAATTTTTCCTTTTTTTATGGTGCTGGGGATGGAACCCAGGACTTTAATCAGCCATGTACCCAGCAATCCCTGCCACGTAACGTTGCATTAACTGTTTCTTCAATTCAGGAGCAATTCTTAGTGTCAGTAAGGTATTAGGTGATGAGCTAAAGCTAGGAATAACTTGAGTTTAGAAAAATATAAAGGAGTAAGATTCAAGGTCAGTTCACTAATAAACATCACTCTTTCTTAGCTCCAGATGTGCCTCTGGAGTGGGAGAATAAAGGCACTGGGAGTAACGCCCAGAGACCCTGAGAATGTCTGGAGATAGGTGACCTGAGTAAGTAGGTATTAGGGGGTATAAAGGGAGATGTGCCAAGAACAACGGTGAGGGACCTTTTCTTGGCAACTACATAGCTCCCCACTTTCTTGCAAACACTCTGTGGCTCCCATATCCCCATGAAGACATACCCCAAAGAGGCCAGCACAGTGAGATACTGGTTGATTTGCAGCATGGCGGCATCGAGCAGAGTGTGGATGTTGCGCAGGCTCTGCAGCCGGGCCTCCAGGTGCTGCCGCTCATGGCCCTCCAGAGCCCGCAGTTCCTCTGGGGTCAGCCCAGCAAAGCCCGCAGGGGGCACAGGCATGGGGGGGAAGGCTGGAAGAGGTGGAGGCTCAGTTTGGCTACCTTGGCCTGATACCCCCCTACACCTTCTAGAACATCCCAGAGGGTGGTCCAACTTACCAAAGGGTGGCGGCAGGGGCATACCCATCCAGGGAGGAGGGAAGGGAAAGCCTGGGGCAGGGCTAGCCTCTGGGGCAGAGCCAGGTGCTGGGGCAGGGGCACCCGTGCCAGCAGCTGTAGTTGTAGCTGCTCCACTGGGCCGAGAAAGGGCTGCTGAAGTGCAGAATGAGAAATCAGTGCTGTGGGGTCTCTGTATCCATTCCTGCCACCCTGCAGCTGCTGCAGTACCCAAAGGCTCACCTGCACTGGTGGATGGAGGGGCTGCAGCCTCTCCGGAGCTTGGGGGAGGTGGGACAGGTGGGAAGGGACCCATGGGGGGCCACAGCGGGAACATGCCTGGAGGAAAAGGAGGCAGGAGGCCCTGGGGGACTGCAGAGAGAAGACAGGATGGTAAGAAGACCATTGAACTGATATTGACCCCACTCCCAAACAGGGAGCTTGGCTACTGGGAGCTGTGTCCTCTGCTCCCAGAGGCCTGAGCTCAGCACTGGTTACAGTGATTGTAATCATTTATTTCTCATCTTTTCACCCTCTCTGGCCCAGACTTGGAGGGCAGAGACTTGGATTCCCCAGCATCTCCCATTCCCAACTCTGGGAAAGTACCCAACATATGGCCAAATGAAGGGATACTTACAGTTAGGGGGCTGAGGCAGGAGTGGTGGGGGATGAGGGGCAGGGGGTGGCCCCTGATCCGCAGGCTCAGGAGGTGGTGGTGACTGGGCTGGCAGAGATGCTCTTAGGACATCCATTCGGCAGGTAGGGCAGGTCTGCTGTCGCTGGAACCAGGAGCGCAGGCAGCTAGGGATCAAGACCAGGTAGTGGTCAGCAGGTCTCCAGGGGCCTGTGATCTGATGTACAGGTTCCCAGGGCCCCTCCCACCTGGTGTGGAAGATGTGGTTGCAGGGCAGCCTCTTGGCACCAGTCACCATCTCTTCTCGGCAGATGATACAGACATTGTCCATTGCCTGAAGTTCCTCAGGAGTGGCATCTGGATACCTGATTAGGATGGCAGAGCATGTGTCAGAACCAGAGCTGAAAGCAAGGTGACCTGGGACAGTGTTTGGGAGAGAACTTGGGACAAGCCCACTTACAATGTGTTCATGTTGCGGATGGCTCGGCGGGACATGATGGCGTCTGTCACAGCTTTCTTGAACTGCCTGAAACAACAGTCAGTAAATGCAGGGAGGGGGAGGGATCAGGTTAGGAGACTAAAGGGACAGGGCTGGGCTCACCTCATGGCCAGGTACATGGGTCGGATGGCAAAGAGCGGGAAGGTGTGCACCTTGATCATGATGGTCATGAAGGCCATGTACAGCAGAACCTTGATAAAGCCTGGGGGTAAGGATGCAGAGACCTGGTCACAGGGTCTGGCAGGTAGAATAGGAGATGCTGGTCTGGGTCAGGAGAGGTCCAGGTTGCCCTCACCTGTGAACAGCTCTGTGTAGAGCATGTACACAGCTTTATTGTCCCAGGGGTTCTCGCTCTGGAGGTCCACGGAGTGTAGCACATACTTGATGAAGATGGTGAGCACCATTGTCATCAGGATGGCATACTGGAGGGAGAGGGGCACGAGGGGGATGTAAACACCAGCTCCCCTTGATCCAGCCATGCTCTGCAGTGCCAGGGCCCCAGCACAGCAGGGTGCTGTGTTACCAGCACAGGATCTGAACACAGCTGGTCTTCCCAGCTCCCCAACTCACTATGACTTCAGGCAGTTCACTCAACCTCAACTTGCTCATCTGTAAAATGCAGAATTAACTATTTATTTATAGCAGCGTTGTCTTGCTGATTAAGAAATGCAGGTCAGGGGCTCAGCACAAGACTGGTATACAGTGGACACTCGGCAAATGCTGACACGCCTCCCGGGGAACCCATCCAGCTAATTCTCTCCTGTCCATCCACCTATGCAGAGCCAACTCTAGCATCAGCCTTCAGGAAGACTTCCCTGAGCCCAGGTCACGCCTTGTCTGCAACCTATTTTGTGCCCTCCTGCCATCAACTAGGAGTGTATGAGGGGTACCATGACTGACTGATCACTGTTCCCTGGTGGCCACACAACAGGTGCTCAGTAAGGGTCTGTTGGGTTACTCAGTAACACGCAGTGCCACCTTGGACTTGTCTCTCCAAACTCCCAAGCCAGTTTTACCTCAAAGCCAAACACCAGCTGCACAGAGGCCCCACGGGTCAGGATGCTGTGATAAGCGTGGCTGACGAAGAGGAAGTCCAGGATACCCAGGAGGAACATAAGGGCTGTGGGGACCCCCAAATGGGGTAGGGTAGGATTAGCCCAGGGCCTGATAGCAACTTCTGCTCTAGGACAACCCCACCTTCAAGCCCACCATGGCCCAGCCATCTAGTCAGGTGGGCACACTCCACTGATCTCAGCCCTCTGGGAACTCAAGTTTTGCCATGGCAGTGGGTTGTTGGGGCAGCCTACAGGTGAGGAGGCAGAAAGATAAGGCCCAGCAGTTAAGAAGCCCTGGAGTGGAACAGGGCACAGATGATGCAAATTAACTTCCTAAATTATCTTTCCTGTACAGCTGCAGGCTGAGGGGTGGCTTGTGCTCTGGGGTACAGTTCCATGGCTAGTGACTCTTCACCTTCCATTCCTCTATGGTTCCTGTCTTCCCTCCAGCTCCCTCCCTTCCCTTCCACAGATCTCACTCACAGACAATTCGGCAGTGAAAGAGCCAGGAGATATTGGGGCTGCGTTCCATCTAAAGCAGAGCAGAGTGGACCCATCAGGAAGGCTGGAGTCCTCCATATGCCCAATCCAGCCCTCACTGCTCCATAAGCCTGCCCACTGGCCACTCCCAACTCACAAAGTCCACACGGTCCTCGGCCAGCCAGTGGAAACATTTGAGAAAGAGGAGGAGGGTGAAGAGCGCAACAAAGCGAGGGCTGAAGTCGTCCCGAAAAACGGTGAATGCCAGACAAGTCTCAGTAACAGCATACCAGGAACGCTCCAGAAGGTGCTAGGGGTTGGGCAGGGGATGATGTGGAATCCAGACATTCTGCTTGCCCAACACCCTGCCCCTCATCTTTGAACCACAACATCTTACCTCCATCTCTGCTGCCCTCAGCTGCCCAAAGAACACCTTGCCCATCACCTTGCCCAAAAGGAAGACAAGGACGAAGGCCTGGATGTACAGGACCTAGGAGTGGGGAAAGGCTATGGTTTGGGGTCACTTTCTGCTTTTCTCTGCCTGGAGCTCATCATTCAGGAACCTCCCCAAGTCTTCACCAGTTTATTTAAACTTAGGCAGCTAGTGGCTACTTCTCCCCTACTGACCTGTAGCCCCGCCTCTGCCCTAGGCAGACTCCTCCTTCCCTCCCAGGGAGTTCTGCCCTCCCTGAGCCCTGAACTCACTGCCATGCTGGGGCTGGACTTGGTCAAGTACACCACAGTGGGGTAGAACTGGTGTTTGAGGTAGTAGGCATGAGCCACCACGGCCCCGGTCAGCGCCAGGCTGGCCGCCATCATCACTGCGGTGCGGAACATTGCCCTGGCCCGCAGACCTGCGTGGGGAAAGGAAAGACAATAACGTGTATTGCCCATCCTATGCAAATCTAGCATAGTGCCTGGCACAACGTCAATGGGAGAAAGAGGGTAAAATCTCACTTCACTATCACAACCATCAGATCAAGAAAAGCATGTTTCCCTTTCCCCATTTCACAAATAAGAAACTGAGCCTCAAAGGGGTTAAGCGATCACACTGATATGAAACCTGGGTCAGTCTAGTTTCAGATCTAGGGCTCTTTCCACGCTGCCTGCCAAGCCGCCGCCTCCTCTGGGGAGGCAATGAGGAAAAGAAGCATTGTTGGAGGGCCAGTGGGGGGTGGGGGGGGACTGCCACCGCTGACCCTAGGGTGAAGGTGCTGGGGTTTGTGGCAAAAGCAAAAATCTGCTCCAGGGGCGGGAACGCTCGGCCTGAACTGGGCGAAGCAAAGCCGCAGAGGGGCACAGCCCGGGGAGGCAGCCATGCGGGTGACAGCTGTGCCAGGGTGGTCAGTGCGGACGCGCGCCCCGCGGGAGCGGGCGAGGTACGTCAGCCTGGAACCCTGGCGCCCCCCAACCCCCGGAGCTGTATCAACTCGGGGCACTAAGAAACGGCCGACCAGCAGGGTGCAGTGCGGGACAGAGGGACTCGGGTCAGCTTCGCAGCCGCGCACCTGTGAGCGCCAGGAGTTGTGAGCGTCGCAGGCGGGGCCCAGCTTCCGTGGCCGCGCCGGCGACTGAGGTCTACGGCCAGCTGACAGGCCGAAAGCAGGCGGCGGGACTGAGGGGGCGAGCCGATCCCGGTGACCTTAACAGGAAGGTCTTGGTCCCGACCCCAACCACATCCCGGGGCCCACTTCACTTCACTCACCAGGAGCCCAGCGCCGCGAGCCCGCTCAATCTCCGCGACTGCGGCAGCCGCTCGGGTTAACAACACTCCCCACCCCCTGCGAACCGGAACTTCGGGGGTAAGACACCTCACTTCCGGCGGCGCGGGGCGCGGCGTGGACCGTACCAAGTGTGCCCTTTGTTTGTTCCCACTGCGCGCCTTGCGTGGTGCTGGGAGCAGAGGTTTTGCCGCCGTTTCGGGGATTTGTGCCTACCGAATAGGGCTAAGCAAGGGGTGAGAGAGGTGGCCGGAGCGGAAGAGAGTAACGGAAGTGGTTGTTCCCCTACCTACTAGTCACAGATGGTACGGTCTCTACCGCTGGGTGGACTCAACCCAGTCCCGAGTCGGGCTCTCAGAGCCACTGGGAGGTGGAGCATTTTGCAGGCCGTGCCACTTGGAGGGGGTAGTGAACAAGGGACAGGCTATACAGTAGGCCTAAGAGAAATAAAATGTCTTAGCGTCTCGTTCCAGGAATATCACAACAGTCTGACAAATAAGGTGCTTTCTGGGAAAACTGGCTGCAGAAAACAAAAATTCGTCCCCTCCACGATCACCCCTCGAGTTGTGTGGGAGTGAGTTGGGTCCCGTGGCTGCCACTGATTGGTTGCGAGAAAGTTACGCGGACCAATAAGAAAAAGAAAGGAAAATTGTTTGGCCTATAGAAAGAGAAAAGCGGGTGAGTGGTTGCTAGGGGCGGTGGGCCCCGTTGCCTAGGACTAGGTCCTACCCCAACTGCGGCGAGTAGGCAAAGCCGTGTTCGTGCGCAGGTGATCCCTGTCCCGCCTCGGGAAACGTTTGCCTCTCCACGAAAGGGAGGGGCAGTCAGGTGTGCGGGGTCTGGGGAGAAGGCTGAGCTAATTAGATCCTCCTAATCTTGGGACCGAGTATTCTCCGTCTGCGCCAAGGGATTGACTTTTCAGCGCCGCATGCCGGTGTCCTTTTCTGTGCCTACGGTTTTGCTGTCCTTATCTGGGGACAGTGGTCCTGGGCTATTTCAATCGGTGTCTGGGTCGCTGCCAACTCAATGCTGTCATTAACAAAATGAAACTAAGGCACTCACTTTGCGCCCTGTATTTTCCTTCGTCATCTCTTTTAACCATCAGTCGTCAAAGTTGATCAGCTAGGTGGTGCTATCGCCATATTAAACGTGGGACAGTTGTGGTTCAGAGGCTTAGCAAGACCTGTCCTAGGATTCCTTAGGTCTGTCAGCCTATAAATGCCCAAGCTATTATTCTCAGCCATCCTCCCCGCCCCCCACCTGTTGACCTTACAGGTTGAGCTTCTAATCAGTCACTGAGTTGGCTCCCCCATAAAGCCTTTTATGACTTTTTACTGACTACATCCAATCATCCACTTTCAGTCTTTATTGACTCAATCTCTCTCGCCTACTTGAAAGTCTAATAAACTTGTGCCACCCACACACCCCTACTTTTTTCTTTCTAGCTACGCAACTGCCCCCTCCCTCTCCCACCATTTTGTAAAATTTTGTGTTCATCTTAGTCCCATTGCTACTTTTCTTGTATGATTTCTTCTGTGGATTCAACCCCACCACCATCACCCAGATGTTGATGACTCCCATGTCTGGCTTCCAGCTGAGGTCTCCTTTGCTTTCAAAACAATTCTGTGTCCCTGGACTCAGAAACCTGGGCAGCATGCCGTGTTCCTCTGTCTGCCCCGACATTCAACCTGGTAATTAAGCCATTTGTACCTGTCTGTCTACAAGTATGTCTCCTCTTCTAGAGACAGTGAACAAAAGAAAGACCTCTGCCTTTATGGCAATTTCCCTAGTAAATGTGATAGACAATAAACACTACATATAATAAGAATGAATTATGTAATATGTTGGAAATTCGTAGAGCTAGAGGGGAAAAGAAGAGCAGAATAAAGGGAATCAGTACTGTGGGGGGGGGCACTTGAAGCAGGATGCAGTATCATCAAGGATAGTCAGGTAAGCATCACTGAGAAGGTGACCTTTGAGCAAAGACTTGAAGGAGGTGAGAGCATGAGCCAAGTGGATTTCTGAATAAAGAAATGCCACTACAGGTGATCTGGTCCTGGTTTGTTGGAGGAGGTAAGTGTGGCTAGAGAAGACCTAGCAAAGGATGAATAATAGGAGAAGGGTCAAGGGCCACATTATATTGGCCATCCCAGGCTTTTATTCTGAGTGACATGAGGATCTGTTGGAAGATGTTGAGCAAAAGTGCGAACTGCTCTGACATAGGACTCAAAGATCAATGCGTTTTCTGTTTTGGAATACACTGAATGGGGGCAGGAGGGAGTGAGAGGCAAGAGTAGAAGCAGCCAGTTAGAAGGCTCATGCAATTTGTTAGGCAAGGAAGGAAGTCCTATTAATTCCACCTCCTGTCTTTCCTTGCCGTCTTCACTGCCACTGGCCTACTGCAGACCACCACCATCTCATGCCTACACAAAAGGAACAGCCTCCTTTCCTTACTCTTCTTCTGTGTATTATTCATTCAGTGGCCAGAAAGATCTGACATCTTAGCCGGGCACAGTGGCACACACCAGTAGCTTGGGAGGCTGAGACAGAGGTTGAGGCAGGAAGATCAGAAGTTCAAAACCAGCCTCAGCAATATAGCAAGGCCCTAAGTAACTTAGCAAGCAAGACCCTGTCTTTAAATTAAAAAAAAAAAAAAAAAAAAAAAACAGGCTGGGAATGTGGCTAAATGGTAAAGCGCCCCTAGATTTAATCCCTGGTACAAAAAAAAAAAAAAAAAAAAAAAAACCAGATCTGACATCTTAGTCAAAGTTTGTCTCCTGTCCCCTCTCTGCCCTTTGGCCATAAGGCCTTGTTTGTGGGCACCTCAGATATACCACACCTTCTTAATTCATTTTCTTTTCTTTTTTTTTTTTTTTAATGGTGCTGGGGATTGAACCCAGGGCCTTGTGCATGCTAGGCAAGCACTCTACCAACTGAGCTATATCTCCAGCCCTGCTTAGTTTATTTTCTATTGCTATAACAAAATACCAAGAATTGGGTAATTTATAAAGACCAGAAGTTTATTTGATTTATGGTTTTTGAGGCTGGGAAATCCAAGATCATAATGCTGGCATCTGTGTGGCATCTGGTGAGGGCCTTCTTTACTGTATCATAATATGGTGGAGGGTATCACATGACAAGACGGAGAAAGTATGTGTCCGCTTAGGTTTCTGTTCCTCTTCCTGTAAAGCTACCAGTCCCATCATGGGTCCCACTCTGACAATCTCATCTGATTCAGTTAAAGGCCTTACCTCCAAATACCATCAACCTTCAAATACTTAATTTGGGAATTAACTTTCCAGCACATGAAATTTGAGGGCCATGTTAAAATCCTAGCATCTGTCATGCCCCAATCCAGTATATCATCTTTTGCATGGGACTTTCCTCTTCCTTGGAATATCTAGCTCCTCAAGAATCATCAGATTTGGGCAGGGTTCCCCTTCTCTGTGTTTTCTTGGTGCAGTTCACTGTATTGGAATTGGCAGTGAACTTCAATCAGCTTGCAGAGACCCTGAGTTTAAGGTTGGGGCCTGAATACTTTTTTATCTCAACTGAGCAGATGAGTAAATTTTTGAGCAAAGAATATTATCAGGATTAAAGAAGGTCATTTTATAATGATAAAGAGGTCAGTTAATTAAGAAGAAATAACAATCCTAAACATTTATGCACTCAAGAACAGGGCTTCACATTACAAGAAGCAAAAACGGATTGACTGCTAGGAAAAACAGACCTTCACAGTAGCAAATTCAAATTCTCAATGACTGAAGAACAAGTAGATGAAATCAGCAAAGAGAGAGTAGACCTGAGGAATACTATCAACCATTTTGACCCAATAGACATTTGTAGAACACTTTACCTGATAGCAGCAAAATTGGTGTTTTTCTTAGGCCCATATAGAACATTTACCAAGATGCAACATTCTGTAATATAACAACTCAATAAATTTAAAACAATTTATGTCACAAAAAGTATGTTCTGTGACCACAAAATTTAGAAATAATAAGAGAAAGATACCTGGAAAATTCCAAAATATTTGGAAACAAAATAACACACTTTTTTTTTGGCGGGGAGGGAATGGTACTAGGGATAGAACCTAGAAGTGCTTTACTACTGAGTCATATCCCCATTCCTTTTTTTTTTTTTTTAATATCGTTGTTTTATTTATTTATTTTTATGTGGTGCTTAGGATTGAACCCAGTGCCTGACACATGCTAGGCAAGAGCTCTACTGCTAAGCCACAACCCAATCCCCGCCCCCCACATTCCTTTTCTATTTCTTATTGTTAGACAGATTGCTAAATTCCCCAGACTGGCCTTGAATTTGTGATCCTACTGCCTTAATCTCCCGAATTGGAGCATTACAGGGGTGTGCCACTGATAAGCAGCAAAATAGTCCACTTCTGTATAACTCATGGGTCAAAGAAAATCAAA
The DNA here is from genome assembly GCF_047511675.1 of Marmota flaviventris. Classification (NCBI taxonomy): domain Eukaryota; kingdom Metazoa; phylum Chordata; class Mammalia; order Rodentia; family Sciuridae; genus Marmota; species Marmota flaviventris. The sequence goes on along the minus strand of NC_092506.1, from coordinate 7,499,503 downwards.
AGAAAAATTAGAAACTTTTATATTTATTATTTTTTCTAGAAACTGAGCTGAGTGAAACTGATACACAATATGTAAGAATTCTGAGGATGCCAGTAAAGAAGTATTTAAGGGGATATTTAGAGCACTAAATGCTAATGTTAAAAATGAAGAAAGTGGGCCAGGGGTGTGGCTCAGTGGCGGATTGGATTGCTTGCCTAGCTTGTCTGAGGCACTGGATTCCATCCTCAACACCACATAAAAATAAAGATATTGTGTCCACCTAAAATTAAAAAATAAATATTTTTAAAAAATAAAATAAAAATGAGGAAAGTTCTAGAATCTAGTATACCTCAGGTTCCACCTTAAGGAATTAGAAAGAGGACAAAAAATCAAAACCAAAGTAAGCAAACAAACGAAAAGGAAGTAGTAAAATCCAAAGAAAAAATGAAATAGAAAATAGAAAAGCAGTAGAGAAAATCAACAAGACCAAAACATAGTTCTTTGAGATGGATAAAACTGATAAACCCTGAACTAGATTGGTTGGGGGGAAAAAAGAAAAAAAACACAAATTACTAATATCAGAAATGACATCACCATGGATTCTGTAGGTTTTTGGTTGGTTGGTTGGTTTTGGTACTGGGGATTGAACCCAGCGGCACTTAGCCACTGAGCCATATCCCAAACCTTTTCATTTTTTTGAGACAGGGTCTTGCTAAGTTGTTTAGGGCCTCACTAAGTTGCTGAGGCTGGCTTTGAACTTGTAATCCTCCTGCCTTGGCCTCCTGAGAATCTGGGATTATGGGTGTGTACCACCATGTCCAGTGGATTCTGTAGATATTAAAAGAATAATAAGGGACAACTGAAGATTTTATGGCAATGAACTAGACAACTCCTAAGAGCAAGAGCAAGTTAAGAAGGTCTACCTTCCCCACTGTATTTGATGTTGTACTGAAGGTCCTGGCCAAGGTGGGCACAGTGGCAAGCACTCCTGGGAGACTGAGGAAGAGGATTGCTCCAACCCAGGAGTTCAAGGTAAGCCTGGGCAACCCGGTGAGACAAGGAAGGAAAGGACAGACGGAAAATAGGAGGGAGAAAGGAAGGAAAAATAAATAAAAGGCACACAGATTGTAAAAGAAGAAATAAAACAACTTTATTTCTTTTTGATTCTTATAGTTTTTATTATACCTAATGATCTATTTTTTTATTGGTTGTTCAAAACATTACAAAGCTCTTGACATATCATATTTCATACATTTGATTCAAGTGGGTTATGAACTCCCATTTTTACCCCGTATACAGATTGCAGAATCACATCAGTTACACATCCACATTTTTACATATTGCCATACTAGTGTCTGTTGTATTCTGCTATTTTTCCTGTCCTCTACTATCCCCCCTCCCCTCCCCTCCCATCTTCTCTCTCTACCCCGTCTACTGTAATTCATTTCCCTCCCTTGTTTTTTTTTTTTTTCCTTTCCCCTCACTTCCTCTTTTATGTAATTTTGTATAACAATGAGGGTCTCTTTCCATTTCCATGCAATTTCCCTTCTCTCTCCCTTTCCCTCCCACCTCTCCTCCCTGTTTAATGTTAATCTTTTTCTCATGCTCTTCCTCCCTGCTGTGTTTTTAGTTGCTCTCCTTATATCAAAGAAGACATTTAGCATTTGTTTTTTAGGGATTGGCTAGCTTCACTTAGCATAATCTGCTCTAATGCCATCCATTTCCCTGCAAATTCCATGATTTTGTCATTTTTTTAGTGCTGAGTAATACTCCATTGTGTATAAATGCCACATTTTTAATCCATTCATCTATTGAAGGGCATCTAAGTTGGTTCCACAGTCTAGCTATTGTGAATTGTGCTGCTATGAACACTGATGTAGCAGTATCCCTATAGTACGTTCTTTTAAGGTCTTCAGGGAATAGTCTGAGAAGGGCAATAGCTGGGTCAAATGGTGGTTCCATTCCCAGCTTTCCCAGGAATCTCCATACTGCTTTCCAAATTGGCCGCACCAATTTGCAGTCCCACCAGCAATGTACAAGTGTACCCCTTTCCCCACATCCTCGCCAGCACTTGTTGTTGTTTGACTTCATAATGGCTGCCAATCTTACTGGAGTGAGATGGTATCTTAGGGTGGTTTTGATTTGCATTTCTCTGACTGCTAGAGATGGTGAGCATTTTTTCATGTACTTGTTGATTGATTGTATATCCTCCTCTGAGAAGTGTCTGTTCAGGTCCTTGGCCCATTTGTTGATTGGGTTATTTGTTTTCTTATTGCTTAATTTTTTGAGTTCTTTGTATACTCTGGATATTAGGGCTCTATCTGAAGTGTGAGGAGTAAAGATTTGTTCCCAGGATGTAGGCTCCCTATTTACCTCTCTTATTGTTTCTCTTGCTGAGAAAAAACTTTTTAGTTTGAGTAAGTCCCATTTGTTGATTCTTGTAAAACAACTTTCATAGCAGTATGATTGTAGAAAATCCTATGGAATCCACACATATACAAAAAGCTATGAGACCAAATAATGAATTTAACAGTGCTGCAGAATACAAAGGTCCATATGCAAAAAGCAATTGTATTTCTTTTTTTTAATATTTATTTTTTTAGTTGTAGTTGGTCACAATACCTTTATTTCACTTTTTTATTTTTATATGGTGCTGAGGATCGAACCCAGGGTCTTGCACGTGTGAGGCGAATGCTCTACTGCTGAGCCACAACCCCAGCCCAGCAATTGTATTTCTAATATTAATAATAAACAACCAGGAATTGAAAATTTTAAAATACCACTTACATAGTATCAAAAATAGCAAAGGTGGGGCTGGGGTTGTGGCTTAGCAGCAGAGCACTTGCTTAGCATGTGTGAGGCACTGGGTTTGATTCTCAGCACCACATAAAAATAAATAAAATAAAGGTCCATCAACAACTAAAAAAAAAAAAAAAAGAATTAAAAAAATAGCAAAGGTTAGTAATTTTTAGTAAAGGACATTTAAAAACTATACACCAAAAAGTACAAAACACTGCTGAGAGAAATTAAAGATTTAAATAAATAAGAGCTAAGCCCTGTGCACGCATCACAATACTCAGTGCCCCACAATGTCAGTTTTCTCCATACTGATCTGTAGATTCAATGCAATGCCAACCAAAACCTCAGGGGGCATTTTTTAAAGAAATTAACAGATTCTAAAATGTAAATGAAGTTTAGATCTAAAAAAAATAAAATAACCCTGAAAAAATATAAACGAAGTTCGAGGACTTGCATTACCTGAGTTCAAGGTTTATAATAAAGCTACAGTGATCAAGCTAGTATGGCATTGGGTATAAGGATAGACACATGAAACGTGACAGCCAGACAGAACACAGTTCAGAAATGAGTTGACACATATGTTGATTTCCTGATTTCCAGTAGAGGTACTAGTAGTTGTTGTTTTGTTTGTTTGTGGTGTGTGTTTGTGTTTGTGTGTGTGTGTGTGTGTGTGTGTGTGTGCTGGGGATGGAACCCAAGAGCTCAGGCAAGCTTAGCAAGGCCTCTGCCACTGAGCCACACCCCAGCCCCCAAGGCAGTTTGATAGTAAAAGATAATCATTTCAGAAGAAGGTCTGGAATGATTGGATATCTATGTGAAAACAAAACCTCATCCCTTACCCTGCATCATGTACAAAAATTTAACTTGAAAGCCATCATAGACCGAAGTGTAAACCCTACAAAGTAAAACCTACACTTTCTAGAAGAAAACATAGTGGAAAAGTTTAGGAAAAAAATTCTTAAATAGAACACAAATAGCATAAGCTCTCAAAGAACGATTTGACAAATTAGACAATCAAAATTGGACATTTTTGCTGTTCAGAAGACACCATTAAGAAAATAAAAAGGGGCTGGGATTGTGGCTCAGCGGTAGAGCACTTGCCTAGTGTGTGCAGGGCCCTGGGTTCGATCCTCAGCACCCCATAAAAATAAATAAAACAAAGGTATTATGTCCAACTACAACTAAAAAATTTTTTTAAAATTAAAGGCAAAAACAGTTTGGGAGAAAATGTTTGCAAAACATATATCTGACAAAGGACTCACATCCAGCAAAGAATTCTTATAATTCAACAGTTAGAAAATACAAAAGCTAATACAAAATGGGCAAATTTTTGAGCAGATATTTTGTCAAAGATATTGAGATAACAAATAATCAGATTAAAAGGTGCTTGGTGGCTGCAGTGGTGTGTACCTGTGACCCCAGCAATTCCAGAGGCTGAGGCAGGAGGAGCACAGATTCTAGACCAGCCTTAGCAATTTAGGAAGACCCTGTCTCAAAATAAAAATAAAAGGGCTGAGGATATAGCTCAGTGGTAGAGCACCCCTGGGTTTATTCCCCAGTACAACCCCTCCTCCCAAAGCACTGATAGATAAATGCAAATGAAAGCAATGAGATACTTCAACCTTTCTAGGTTGAATACAGGTCATACAGGTGGAGTATTTGGCTACCATGCAGGAGGCCCTGGATTTGATTCCCAGCACCTCAAAAAAAAAAAAAAAAAAACTGGTCATAAAAATTGGTAATGATGTGGAGCGACTAAAACTCTCATATATAGTTGATGGGAAAACAAAGTGGAACACCCACACTGGGAGAAAGCTTGGTAGTCTTTTCTTTAAATTATTATTATTTTTTTTAATTTGTTCTGGTTAGTTATACATGACAGTAGAATGCATTTTGACACATTGAACACAAATGGAGTACAACTTCTTCCTCTGGCTGAACATGGTACAGAGTCACACCAGTAGTATAATCAAACATGTATATAGGGTAATAATGTTTGTCTCATTCTACCGTCCTTCCCATCCCCACAACCCTACCCCTCCCCTCTCTCCCCTCTGCACAATCCAAAATTCCTTCATTCTTCCCCCATTATGGATTAGCATCTGCTTATCAGAAAAAAACATTCAGCCTTTGTTTTTTTTTGTTGTTGTTTGTTTTGTTTTTTGTTTTGGCTTATTTTGCTTAGCATGATATTCTTCAGCTCCATCCATTTACCTGCAAATGCCATAATTTCATTCTTCTTTAAGGCTGAGTAATATTCCATTGTGTATATATACCACAATTTCTTTATCTATTCACCTGTTGAAGGACATCTAGGTTAGTTCCATAGTTCAGCTATTGTGAATTGAGCTGCTATAAACATTGATGTGTCTGCATCACTGTAGTTTGCTGATCTTAAGTCCACTGGGTATAAACCAAGGAGTGGGATAGTTTGGGTCAAATGGTGGTTCCATCTCAAGTTTTCTGAGGAATCTTCATACTGCTTTCCATAGTAGTTGCACCAATTTGCAGTCCCACCAGCAATGGATGAGTGTACCTCTTCCCCCACATCCTTGACAACATTATTGTTGCTTATATTCTTCCTAACTGCCAATCTGACTGGAGTGAGATGAAATCTTAGAGTAGTTTTGAGTTGCATTTTTCTAGTCGCTAGAGATGATGAACATCTTTTTCTTATGTTTGTTGATGGATTGTATTTCTTCTTCTGTGCAGTGAGCTGGGTAGTCTTATAAACATAAATTTGCATTATGTCCCAGCAATTCCATTCTTAAGTTACCCAAGAGAAATGAAAATATGTGTTCGGGGGCTGTAGCTGTAGCTTAGTGGCAGAGCACTTGTTTAACATGTGTGAGACACTCAGTTTGATCCTTAGCACTGCATAAAAATGAATAATTATTTAAAAGAAAAGAAAATATGTATCCATGCAACTAGCAATAGAGAGCAACTCCAAGGATTGCCAGGATGGGGCTGGGGGAGGGGATGAATTTCACAGTGATCCACACAAACTGTTTGGATGGCAATATTCTGTATCATGGTATCGGTGGTGATTACATGATTTACACATGCTCGTTGAAGCACGCCAAACTGTATACTTAAAATTGGCAAATCTAGGGGCTGGGGATATAACTCAGTTGGTAGAGTGCTTGCCTCACATGCAGAAGGTCCTGGGTTCAATCCCCAGCACCATATGCACATGCAAAGGTGGCAAATCTTACTGTATGTTAATCGTACCTCAATAAAATTAATACAAAACTGTTATAAATAAATACACATTTTGACTTAGATTTTCCCTCCACAGGAATCTGTCCTGTTTGTTTATTCATTTGTTTTGAGGTATTGGAGGTTGAACCCAGGGCACCTTACCATTGAGCTATATCCCCAGCCCTTATTTTGAGACAGGGTTTTTACTAAGTTGCTGAGGTTGACCTTGAGCTTGCAATCTTCTTGCCTCGGTCTCCTAGGTGGCAGGGATTATAAGTGTGCGCCAGTGTGCCCCACATGAATTGTTCTTTTCTTCAATAAACTTTACTAAGTTTAATTGTCTAAAACTTTTCTTTTAGCATCACAGACACCATCTTCAGATTCTCACATCCTCTGTCTCTCTCCAGTGAGAGGAAATGCCCTCCCACTTCCTAATGGAACACTGCAAGTACTCCCAGCCAGAAGGACCAGCCCAGACAGCTTCTCTTAGTGTCCCCCCAGTGCACCAATTGTGGGACTGACCACATGAGACCAGCTTGTCTGTCTGTTAGTCTGTCTAAATGACCCTGAACTTCCCTTGTCCTCTGATCTCCTTACTTTAATAAACAAATATTTGCTGAGGATCTACTAGGTGCAGGCTGTAGGCCAGGCACTCGGGACACTGCAGAGAAAAACAATGCAGCCCCAAGCCCTGCGCAGTGTTGCCGCCTGTAATCCCAGAGGATTGGGAGGTTGAGGCAGGAGGATGGCAAATTCAAAGCCAGCCTCAGCAAAAGCAAGGCTCTAAGCAACTCAGTGAGACCCTGTCTCTAAATAAAAAATGCAAAATAGGGCTGGGGATGTGGCTCAGTGGTCTAGGAGTGCCCCTGAGTTCAATCCCCATTACTGCCCCCCCCCACCCCCGCGCGCGCGCGCGCGCGCGCGCGCGCGCGCACACACACACACAAAAATGCAGCCCCAGCCTGTTGAGCTTTCAGTCTCATGCTGGAGAGATGCACTGACCATGGAGAGCATCTGGCCTGTTGAATGAATGAATAAGTGGATGAATAAATGCCATCAATCCAAGCATAATAACCAACTAGTCAACTGGTTAGTTTCAGAGTTTAATATAATCCAAACAGCATAAGACTGTGCACTGCTTGATAAATTTGTGTATTACAGATGGCCATAAGTTCTTCATCACTTCCCCCACAGAGAGGTAAGGTTTTTCTCCCCACCCCCTTGACTCTGGGCTTGGCCTCTGACTTGCTTTGATCCAATAGAATATGGTAGAAATGACACTGTGCCAATTCTTGGCTTATCCTTGAAGAGAACTGGCAGCTTCTGTGGGAACACACGATTAAATCAATCAATCAGGGTCACTCCAAATGAATTTGGGATGACTAAATAAAGACACAGTCACAGAAAGTACCTTTTTCTTTGGGTTCAGCAACTACTCCTCAGCCACAGCTCCCACAAGGGGGACAAGGCAGGCAAGAAAGAGGAGAAGCATGCCTCAAACCTGGATTATATTAATACTGGGAGCTAATTCATGGAACATTCTATCCAAAAAAGGGCAAAGGGGTTACAACAAACAAGTGGGTGTAATTCAACCCCACTGTGTGACACCCACTCCTGGAGCTGTACCTTTGAGGGGAGGGCAATACCAGTTCAGTACTTCTTTATTCAAGACTTAAACATGTGTACATAACTCCTGTCCAGAGCGTCTCACGACAAGCTTTCATTTCCTTCTCTTGGAATTCAGCCTCCATACTGTGAGGAAGCCCAAGCAGTCTTGTGGGGAGGCCTATGTGGAGAATCAGAGGTCTAGGCAACAGCTATCACCAAGCTGCCATTCATGGGAGTGTGCCCATCTTGGAAGCAGATCTTCCTGTCCAAAATGAGGTGCTCCAAGTGGTGCCACGTGAAGGAAGGAAGGAAGAGCCATCCCCTCATGGTCTTGCCCAAATTGTAAGAAAACAAATGATTGTTATTGTAAGCCTCTGTTTTAGGGCGGCTCAATTCATAGCAATAGTCTGATCTGCCTCCCTTTTCCCAGCCTACTACCAGTCCAATGCCTACTACAGAATAAGAGCTTGGTAAATGATGAAGGAGAGAATAAATAAATGATTGGAGGGGTGGGAGGATGGGTGGGTAGTTGGATAAATAAATCGTTGGGCCTGACAGCTCTGGAGTGGTGAGTTTTGGCAGAATTAGGGACCCAAAGCTTTGTGAAAGATGAGGAGACATCTTTGCTATAAATAGCTTCCTGGGCAGGGATCTACTTATAGTGGTATGTCACAGGCAGAGCAATACTCAGCTGTTCAAGGGAGGCAAACTGCAGTCCAAGGGTTTAGAAGCCTCCGCAGTATAGTGGTCCCAGAGCCACAGCAGACCTCTTGGAAGCACAGCCGCAGGAGGGCCGCCTGGAGCCACACCCTTCTCCTACCATCGCATTCGGTCCAACTTTAATTTGGACATGATCAGAACTGTGGAGGAACACCTGCAGTACATGCATTTTTACTGCTTCAGCTTCTGCGGCCCAGGAGACAGCTGGGAGGAGCTGGACAGATGTGCAGCCACCAGCACCTGCCCGGCTCTAGCAAAGACCTCCCTAACTAGGCAGCTGGATCTCTGCATGGCCTGCTTCCAGCCTGCCTCCCCCGCCCACCACACCTCTGTAGTCCAGCTTAGCTTGCTTCTCCCCAAACCCCACGGGCCTCTTCAGCCTAGCTCCCTTTACTTTGGCTCCTCCTTGTCACCACGTGCTATAGCGAGTGTCAGATCAGGCGAAGGCGGGCAGCGACCCAAGTGGGCAGATTTAAAGAGGCCGCCAAACCAGGCTTTATTGAGATATCACTCCTGGGAGGATCAGCCCACAGAGTGGACAGGAGAAGGGTCTGAGGAGAAACCCGTGGAAGCTCGACTGGACTGGACTTTTATGGGGCTCACGGCAGGAAGGGAAGGGCTTGGGACAGGAAAAGGTGTTTTTAGGGCCCCTTGTCCCTTTGGAGTTGGTCAGGGGAGCTGGCTGAACTCCAGGATTGGCCAGGGGGTCCTGCTGATTGACAGGCCGTTTCCGAAGTCACCTGATTGACGTTCCTTTCCCGCGGCTGCTTTATTCTATTCTAAATCGCCACCAAGTGGCCACCACCGACCTAACAGCGAGCTTTTCCCTCTCCTGTTTGCTCAGAAAACCCTTAGTGTACACCCAAAGACATTTCCAGCAGCAGCCACAAACTGAGGGAGTCTCAGTCTTCTCGGTGCCCCTGGCACTTGACGTGATGCAAACACAGCCTCGTGTGACTGCCACCAGGGCAGGGCTCAGAACCACAAGAACATCTCCCACTGAGCACTACAGAAATCAGGGTAATAGCACAGCCAGCCCAGAAGTGATGAGCTCCGACTGCAGGCCAGGCAGTTCTCATCCTCATGACAACCCCATGAGCCAGGTACTATTACCATACCTATTTTATACACAGAGAGGTTAAGTAACTTGCCCAGAGTTGCACAGCTACAAAGGAATAACGGGATTTAAACCCAAGCCAGGTGGCCCCACAACCCTGCTGTCAGCCCCTGCACTTTGCTCCATGTTCATTTTCTCCACGACAGCTTGCCATTTTATTTTTTTGGTGCTGGGGATTGAACCCAGGGACTTGTGCATGCAAGGCAAGCATTCTACCAACTGAGCTATATCCCCAGCCCCCAGCTTGCCATTTTATTGATGAGAAAACAGATGCTTGAAAAGATGAAGAACTGGGGCTGGGCTGGGGCTCAGTGGTGGAGCGCTAAGCCTGAGGCCCTGGGTTCCACCCTCAGCACCCCATAAAACTAAACAAAGGCATTGTGTCCATCTACAACTAAAACACAAAAGTTTTAAAAAAAAGAAAAAAGACTAAGAACTTAGCCCAAGTCACCCGGCTGGAGAGTGGCCGAGCTAGGATGCTACTGCCTCTCACCCAGCCCGGCCTGTCACCTCCACTGGGGGCCTGGGGAGCAACCCCAACCCAAGGCTGAGCCATTCCTAACAGTTTCTGGGAAAAACCAAGGAACAGCCACTTCAGGCTCCCTGGCTGGCTGCCACCTGAGACAGTTGTTGAGCCCGGGTGTCCTCAGAGGGTAGAGCAGGGACAGGAAGCTGATGTATCTCCCCTCTGCAGGGGGCAGGCAGCCAGCTGGGAGGCCTGTCTGGGCAGGCCAAGGACAGATCCAGGGGAAGCACGGTGGGTCACCCAACAACAGCACAAAGAAAGGTGCCAGGGCTTGTGTGGCCTTGGCAATCAGCTGGCAGCAGGCCAATCAGCTCACATTTACAGGACGTGTGTTGAGCAAAGGAACAAGTACCAGGGACAGCCATGAGTTAAAAGTCACCTCTTCCCTTCGGAGTCTTCTCGCCTGTTTTAAGATACTTAGGGAGGTGCCGCCCGCCTGTAATCCCAACGGTGTGGGAGGCTGAGGCAGGAGGATCAGCGGTTGAAAGCCAGCCTCAGCAACTTGGCGAGGCCCTGAGTAAAGGAGGCCTCTGTCTCTAAATAAAACACAAAAAGGGCTGGGGGTGTGGCTTATTGGTTAAGTGGCCCTGAGTTCAATCCCTGGGACCAAAACTCACACTGCTCAGCCTGCTCATTCTTCTTTCCTGACGAATGGGTGCTTTCCCTCCCCTCATTCATTCACTCACTTATTGATTGCCCCTGGCAAGCCAGGCCCGTTCTGCGTGTAGAGAATAAGGTCCCTGCCCCCGTGGACCCTCCAGTGAAAAGACAAAAAGAAAAGAAAGAGAAACCAGGAGGACTGGGATGTGGCTCCTGGGACAGCGTTTGCCTAACATGTTTGAGGCCCTGGGTTTGAGCCCCAGCTCGGCGGGGGTGGGGGGTGGGGGGGGGAGAAAGACAGAATGAAAAACAGGAAACACGGACAAGCGGTGACTGAGAAATCAAGAAGGGAGAGGAGGCTGGAGGAGCTAAGCTTTGAGAGGAGAGAGTGATTCCACCCTGCAGGCGGGAAGAGAGGAGATGGGGAGGCACAGATGCAGGTGGACAGAGGAGCAGGTAAGGGAGAGTGTTGCACGTTTGAGGAAGGAGAAGAAATTGTGATTATTCACCCGAGAAGAAATGGAATGGAAACTTAGGAGGGACACACAGTGGGACTGCCAGGGAGCGTGAATATAGCCCTGACTGCAAAGCAGAGTAGTGCTCAGGCTGAGATTTGCTTTCCCTCCAGTGCAGGTACCAAGAGGCCTTTGGATGGGTTCCATGTTGGAGTCTCCCAGTCTCGCACATTCTCCATACGTCTTTTAGGGGGTGGAGCCATGAGTTGGACTTACTTCTAATCAATAGAATCGAGCACAATTGACTTCAGAGATCTGGTCACCAAAGTCCCTTTGGCTCCCTGCTTGCATTCCTCCTGGGTCACTTGTTTCAGAGGAAGCCAGCTGCTGTGTCATGAAGATGCTCAAGCAGTCCTACGGGCAGGTCCATGAGGTGAGGAACTGAGGCCTCCCAGCCAGCAGCCACGCAGTGAGCCCCCTGGGAGGGGAAGCCCCCAGCACCACAAATGACCGTGGCTGCAACCAACATCTCAACAGCAAACCTCATGAGAGACTTGAGTCCGAACCTACTGACTTGAGGGCTAGGGGTGTAGCTCAGTGGTTAGGGTGCCTGCCAAGCGGGCATGAGGCCCTGGGTTCAACCACCAGCACCAAAATAAATAAATAAATAAATAACTCCTGACTCACAAAGAGTGTAAGAAGATAATACGTTGTGTTTGGATTTAAACCACAAGGTTCTGGGGCTAACCTTTATACCATTTGAATTAATATTTCAAATGTCTTTCAGAAGGTCACCACCAGAGGGCAGCGATCCAGGCTTCTCCTGTCTCAGTGTCCTGTCATCCCCTGTGGGCTTTGGGTTTCCTGGAAATCTACTTTTGGTCAGAAGTTAGGAAAACAGAGAGTGAGATCATAAGAGAGGGAGGGGTTTTTGTTTTGTTTTGTTTTGGTTTTTCTCCATATTTTTATTGGCACATTATGATTAAACATAAGAGAGGGAGGTTTTCAAGGGCTAATAACAAAAAAACTAGGTAAGGAAGTATGTTAGTTGATTTTCTGTTACTGTAACAAAATACCTGAGAAAATCAACTTATAAGGAGGAAGATTTTATTTTGACCCTTGATGTCAAAGTTTTTTTTTTTTTTTAATATTCATTTTTTACTTATAGGTGGACACATTGTCTTTATTTTACTTTATGTGGTGCTGAGGATGGAACCCAGTGCCTCATGCATGGTAGGCAAGCGCTCTACCTCTGAGCCACAACCCCAGCCCCTGCCCTGCCATGTCAAAGGTTTTAGTTGGTTGCCTCCATTGTTTGAGGGCCTGGGAAGGCCGGACATCATGGTGGGGAGTACCATGGGAAAGCAAAGCTGCTCACCTCAGGGCTACCACAAGGCAGAAAAAGAGACTGACCTAATTCCTTCCCCTAGGCTCCACCTCTTAAAGATGCCCCAGCTCCCCAGAGCACCGCAGGCCAGCACAAGCCTTCAACACTCAGCCTCTGGGAACACTTAAGACCCAAACTACAGCAGGAAGTGACCTTTAAAATGAAATCAGAGCCAGGCATGGGGTCCCACACCTGTAATCCCAGGACTCTGGGAGGCTGAGGCAGGAGGATCGTAAATTCAAGGCCAGCCTCAGCCATTTAGCAAGGCCCTGTCCTAAAAAAGGGCTAGGGATGTGGCTCAGTGGTGAAGTACCCCTGGATTCAATTCCTGGTACCAAAACAAAAATTAATTAATTAATTATAAAAATATTTTTTAGTTGTAGATGGACACAATATCTTTTATTTATTTATTTTTATGTGGTTCTGAGGATCAAACCCAGGGCCTCACACATGCCAGGCAAGTGCTCTACCAATGAGCCACATCCCCAGGCCCTTTTTAAACTTTTTATTTTGAGACAGGGTCTCCCTAAGTAGCCTAGGCTGGCCTCAAACTTATGATGCTTCTACCCCAGCCTCCCCAGCAACTGAGGTTACAGGCACATGCTACTGTCCCTGGTAAGATGGTAAAGTTTGTGTCGTGTGTTTTACTACAATTCAGACACAATGTATTACATCGTGATATATGCAGTGATGGAAATATATTCAAAACAAAACAAAACATGAAAAAAATCCATCCATTTTAGTTGTAGGATTCAATGATTCCCGTTTTGTTTTGTTCAGTACTGGGGGTTGAACCCAGGGCACCCCACCATCCTGGGGACATCCCCAGAACTTTTTTTTTTTTTTTTTTTTGAGATGTGGTCTCATTAAGTTGCCCCAGGCTGGCCTTGTCTTGGGATCCTTCTACCTCAGCCTCTTGAACTAGTTGGGATTATAGGCGTGTGCCACCCTGCCAGTCAACTCAGTGGTGTCTAGTATACTCAGACATGAATTTCTTTTCAGCCCTAATTAATTGATTTTTTTAAAATGAAATTAAAATGGCTAGAGGCAGGTGGAAGGGAGAGGGAACAGGAAGGTCCTCTGGGCTGAAGACTCGGGCCTGTTAAAGAAAACAGAGGGTCTCAGAGTGGGGCCTGGGGGTGTATGCAGTGGTAGAGGCCTCTGTAGCAATCACAGGGACCTGGGTTCCATGCACAGCACCACAAACAAACCAATGAACGCCACAGCAGAAGAAGGAGAAGAAATCCCAGGAGGACTGGCCTGGAGAGTGGAGCTCAGAATGACAGAAAATGAGTCTTCAGAGGGAGACAGAGGCGGATCACGCAGGGCCATGAACAGTCTCGTGACTTGGGGACTTGCACCAGGCAGGTAAGGCACTGACGGGTTTTAGCTGGACAGCACGGGAGACATCCTGCAACAGAGAAGGGGAGGAGGAGGGAGGGCAGCACCAGTCGGAGCCGGAAGAGTGGTCAGGAAGCAGATGCAGCCAACTAGGAGAGATGACAGCCGCCTGGGCAGTGCAGGGCTGGGCTGGGTGGATGGAGATGCCAAAGGCGCAGAGAGCCAGACGCACTCCTGACTGGATGAGGGCAGGGAGAGGGAGGACACCCCCCCACACACCTTAGATACAAAAGGGACAGTGATTCTCCAGGCTGGGGGATCCAGCAGGTTTAGGGGCAGCACCGTGAGATCACTTTTTTAAATTATGAGATATTAAAAACCAACAAACAAGCTTGGATCTGGGCACAGTGGTGTGTGCTTGTCATCCCAGCAACTCGTGAGGCTGAGGCAGGAGGATCGCCAGTTCGAGGCCAGCCTCAGCAATTTAGTGAGCGCCTCAGCTAAAAATTAGTGAGACCCTGTCTGAACTTTATTTAAATTTATTTGGTACCAGGGATTGAAACCAGAAGCACTTAACCTCTGAGCCTCATCTCCAGCCCTTTTTATTTTCTATTTTGAGACAGGGTCTCTGCTAAGTTGCTTAGGGTCTCACCTAAATTGCTGAGGCTGGCTTTGAACTTGTGATTCTCCTGCCTCAGCCTCCCAGCCCGCTGGGATCACAGGTGTGCACCACCTTGCCTGGCACCTGGATTGCAACCCTAATTAGCCCCAAATAAATGTAATTTTATTTGTTGTTAAAAAAATAGAACTATGAAATATTCAATGCATATATACTACACATCCTTATATTGTTCAGGATAAATGCATAAAATCTTGTCAGTTTAAAATAAATGAATAAAAATATATACAGATACAATATGAAATATTTGCTATGTATGAAATGATTTATACCAAGTGTACGTAAGCAACAGAGTGGACTACTAAAAGAAACACCCAACTTGAGAAACATTAGCAACATCAGGTTCTCCTATTTTCTTCTCCCTGTCACCTCACCTCTCTCCCAGCCCAAAATTCTACAGCCCCACATTTTATTACTATTTGGAAACTCATCACCTTGCTTTTATTTTTCTCAAATTCAAGTGGTTACTTTATTCTAAGTGCATGAACAAAGATGTTTCAATTGAGGATGGGAAGGATTTGCTTTTTCAGTGTAAAACTGACTGTAGCGAAGTCCCCAGTGTCTAGCTCCTCTCTCAACGACTGGCCAGCCACTCCCCGCACTCTCCCCGATAGTTCCTAGCCCCATGTTCCCACTAGTGTGATACGCATCGTGGGGTCTATTTCCCTGGGGTAGCAGGATGTGCTCTGCATTCATTGAGATGGTCCTGCTTCTCTGTTAAAGAGGTAAATTACATTAATTAATGTTCTTATCTCTAACCTTGCATTTTTAGAATAAATTCAACTTGGGCACCATGTGTTTTCTTTTCTATACATCACCAGACTCAGCTTGCTGATCATTTATTTAGAATTTCTGCATCTGTTTAAGAGGCTACATGTTTCTTTTCTTTCTTTTTTTTTTTTTGGCACCAGGGATTAAACAACCCAGGGTTGATTATCCACAGAGCCACATCCCCAGCCCCTTTTGCCCTTTTTGTTTTTTATTTTGAGACAGTGTCTTGCAATGTAGCTTAGGTTCTTGCTAAGTTACTGAGGCTAGTTTTGGACTTGCAATCCTCCTGCCTGAGCCTCCTGAGTCACTGGGATTATAGGAGAGGTCCACCACAACCAGCTGTCGTTGTATCTTCTAATTGGTTATTGTTTATGTTTATAAAGACTTTTTTGTTTCTTTTTTTTAAGAGAGAGAATTTTTAATATATATATATATATATATATATATATATATATATATATATATATATATATATTTTTTTTTTTTTTTTTTTTTTTTTTTAAGTTTTTCAGTGGACACAACATCTTTGTTTGTATGTGGTGCTGAGGATCGAACCTGGGCTGCACGCATGCCAGGCGAGCGCGCTACCGCTTGAGCCACATCCCCAGCCCCTTTTTTGTTTCTTTATTTTTTGTTTGTTTGTTTTGGTACCAGGGATTGAACCCAGGGGTGCTTAACCACTGAACCATATCCCCAGCCCTTTTTTAAAAATATTTTTTTTTTTTATTTTCAGACAGGGTCTCACTAAGTTGCTGAGGCTGGACTCAAACTTGAGATCCTCCTGCCTCCGCCTTCTGAGCTGCTGGGATAATAGACATGCACCACCCCACCCGGCAAGACTATTGGTTTCTGAGTACCAAGTTGATATCCTGTCAACATAATTGAAATATTATTTGAATTAGTTCTATCACTGATTCCCTTGGGTTTTACAAGTCAGCTTTCTTATCATATGCTTATATAGATTTACAGTTTCTTTACCAGTTCTGGTGCTTGTACATTATTTCTCTTGTCTAATTGCATTGGCTAATACCTGTAGTAAAATTTTAAATAGTAGCAGAAATAGTGGGTATCCTTGCCTTGTTCCTGAACTTAGTGATATGTTTCCAGCATTTCTGCTTTTAGTAAGATACTGGCATTAGCAATCCCAAAAAACCAAAGGCCAAATGTTCTCTCTGATATGGGGATGCTGACTCACAATAGGCAGTACGTGTGTGTGTGTGTGTGTGTGTGTGTGTGTGTGTGTGGAGTGGAGGCTCAAGGGATTGGGCAGGGGAATGAGCAGAAGGGGTGGGGGATAGAAATGGGAAAGACAGTAGAATGAATTGGACATGACTTTCCGATGTTCATGTATGAACCCACAGCCAGTGTAACTCCACATCATGTCCAACCACAAGAATGGGAAGTTATACTCCAAGTGTTTATGATATGTCAAAATGCATTCTACTGTCATATATAACTAAAAAGAACAAATAATAATAATAAAAAGAAACAGACACTGGCATTAGAATATGTCTCATCTATCTAGCTAATTACCACTTTCATTAGCATTATTCCATATCTAGCACATAATATTTATATCTATTCATATTAAGAAAGTATCGCTCACAGGCATAGTGGCACATGCCTGCGCCTTGGGAGGCTGAGGCAGGAGGATCCCAAGTTCAAAACCAGCCTCAGCAAAAGTGAGGCACTAAGCAACTCAGTGAGACTCTGTCTCTAAATAAAATACAAAATAAGGTTGGGGATGTGGCTCAGTGGATGAGTGCCCCTGAGTTCAATCCCTGGTATCCCTCCCCCCCAAAAAAGTGTCACTCAATTCCTATTTGATTAAGTATTTTAATAAAGCGAGATGTTGAATTTTATAGGTTTTTTTCAGTGTCTATGAAGATAATCATATATATTTTCTCTAAAATCTATTAACATAATATTAACATTTCCCTAAATCTCTGTTCATTTTCTCCCTTCTTGTCCCCTCTCTGTTGTTCAGACTCCATAATCTCTATTGGCCTGTCTTCGAATTCACCAATTCTTCTGCTGATCCGAGTCTCTGTGAAGCTCTTCTAGTGAGTTATTATTATTATTATTATTATTATTATTATTTTAAATATTTTTAGTTGTTAATGGACCTTTATTTTATGTATTTGTATGTGGTGCTAGGAATCGAACCCAGTGCCTCATGCATGCTAGGCAAGCGTTTTACCCCTGAGCCCCAGCCCCAGCCCTCCAGTGAGTTTTTAATTTAGCTGCTGCACTCTCCGGTGCTGCATGTCCATTTGGTTGTCTCTTCAGTGGAGTCTGTTTCATGAGCCACCGTCATCACATTTGCCTACAGTTCTTCACGTGGGGTCTCCTCTGGTTCTTTGAACTTTTCATAACAGCTGCTCTGAAGCCACCTCTGCTAAGTCCTTCAGAAACAGTGTCTGTGGCTGCCTTTCTTCTGTGTAGGAATCGCGCTCGGCAGTTCCTTTGCCTGTCTTCTGACTTCTTGGTGGAAAACTGCATATTTTTGATAACACTGTAGCAACTCCAGATACGGATCTCAGGACTCAGGGCAGCTGTCCTGCGTGCTTGGTCACTTGTTTGTGCCCTGCCTGAGTTAACCCCATGACGTCTATTTCCTTGCAGCATGTAGCCTAGGATGGTTAGGCTCGGAGGGTTTTTTCCTATTTTTATGGTGACCTTGTCTTCCTCAGGGTTGCCCTGGAGCGGCATATCTCAGTCATCGGTCCGAGTTTGGGCTTCCTGCCTGAGTCAGAGCCCCTCCCTCCTGTGGGGTTGAGTGTGTGGCTTGCAGGCTGCTCCTGTGGCTGAGTGTTTGTGTTTTTGCCCACGTTCGGACAGGGACTGGTAGTTTGCAATTTCCCTCCCTGCCTACTTGTGCGACAGTGCAGCCTTGCTGTGTGTGTATGGGCTTCCAGGCTGCCAGGGAGCAGTTTTATTTTTAAGCTGGGTTTCCTAGGAGTGGTGACCAGGGCAGAGTAACCAAGGTCATGCTTCAGCCCCTGTACCAGCCTGGCTGCTGCCTCTTGTGGAGGGTCTGGTTGCAGCTCTGACTGTTCGTGAGTGGGTGCAGCCTAGTGCGTGGCCACAGCTCTCCCAGCTCCAGGGTGGACTGTGACCCCCTAAGGCCCTTGGCGGCCACCTCCTTCCCTGGTTTCTCTCACTCTTCTGGTTGCTCTGCCACTTTCCTTGTTGTACTAGTATGGAGATGTTGAGTGCTCTCTCAACGGCTGTCAGTCAAGATCTCCGTCTTGTTGGACAGTGCTCACGGGCATTGTTCCAGAAAAACCGGTTCCCAAGGGCAACACGGCGGAGCTCTGTCTCTAAGGCTGCCTCTCCCGATGGGAGAGCACCTTTGCTGCTCTGTAGGAACTGGGAGGATGGCGGAAGCCAAGCCTTACTAGAAAGATACCGCCTCTCTACAAGCTGGTGGGGCGGGCTGGGATAGGAGCCTCTGGTCTTTTTTTTTCTTTTTTCTTGACAGTGCTGGGGATGGAACCAGGGCTTCATCAGTGCTAGGCGGTGCTCCGCCACCGAGCTCCATGGCCAGGCTGGCCTCTGGTCTTCTTGGTTTGCTTTTCCTGACATGAGCCGCGGGGATCTAGTCTTGCAGGCTGTCTTGCCTGTAGTAGAGCTACAGAATCATAGACAACCCCAGCATCTCTGTGGCTCTCAAGAACAAGACTCGATTTCTTGCTCATTTTCCACACCCCTTATAGTGTGTGGCCCTGACTCAGTTCCATGTCCTCTTTATTCCAGAACCTGGATGGAGAGGCTGCCCTTCCAGGGGGACACCAGGCTCCTGGCAGATGGATGAGAGCAATGGCAGAGCCACACTGGGCTTTTAAACTCCTGCTCAGATGGGGCATGCGCCATGTCTGCTCAGGTTCCAGATGTACACTGTCCTGGTTGGAGGGTGGGTTGTGACAGAGGGGCCAGGGCCGGGCTGTGGGTGGAGAGATGAGCAAGGGCAGCAGGGACAGCACGGCCTTGTAAGCCATTTATTCATTCAGAAAGTAGGAGCAACACGCTTAGGTATTGGATCAAGTCAGGTCTGGGGGCTGGGGATGACTGTAAGGGTCCAGCGAACGTCAGAGGAAGAGACCACCAAGAGACCGGCTCATGCAACAGCAAAAGCGGTTTATTGAGGATCCAATCCAGCACGCTGGGGCTCCGTGCTCACTCAACAAGGGAGAGCGGCTCAGAGCCCTGAGCAGGGGTTGAGCAGTGCTTAAGTACACTTTTTGGGGAGGGTGGGGGGCCTTGCATACATCAGAGCAAATCATCATGAGGCGCGGGAAAATCAAACAACAATTCTTAGACATGATTAGTACATTCATTGGCGGGAACAGGTCGGGTGGGGGTGATAGGTCAGTTCTAAATCGGGGTACACATTCAAACTGATTGGTTTAGGCCCTGCGAAGCCTACGTGCCAAGCCGCACAGGGTCCTAGGTTATTAAACAACCAGATGGTCAGGGGGAATATTTACTGGGCAGTTCCGGGTATTGTCCTAACAGCTACAGGAATTTCAGGTTTTGGGTGTAGCATAGGAACTTAACAATACCTGGTCCTTTACTTTTTAACTCAGGCCTTGCAGCTTAGAAACTTTACAATGCCCGGTCTTTTACACTTTAACTTCAATTTCTTTTATTCTTACATGACAAGCCTGACTTCCTAGTGGGAAAAATCACAGGAGAAGCCGGGGGAGGGGGAAGAAGGTTGCAGACTGGAACACACTACTGCTGAGGAGTCTGCACTTAATCAACAGACTTTTTTCTTTTCTTTCTCCTCCCTCCTCTTCTCCCCGCCACCCCCCACACATGTCAGGCTAATGCTCTACCACCAAGCTGCATACCCTACAAACCTAGGGCTTCTTTTCTGCATTCTTTTCCAATCTCTAGCATTATCAGTAGACAGGAGATGGGGTGAACACAGCTGGTCTGGGGTTCACTACTGGGTTTTACTCAAAACCTTCTCTAGGTCAGGCTTTGTTCAGAATCAGTCTTGAAACAGACAGAAGGACCCTCAGATCCCTTTGTGAAGACCGGGCCAGACAGCTAGGTGGAAACTTGACTTTCTGTTTACTGGCTGTGTGACTGGAAGTAAATTACTTAACCTCTCTGGAGACAACACTGCATTTTAGTGGTTGCTTCTTCCTTTGTGAAGTAAAGCTACTAACAACACCTACATATGTAATCTCTGCAATTTAGGAGGCTGAGGTAGGAGAATCTCAAGTTCGAGACTAGCCTCAACAATTTAGAGAGACCCTGTCTCAAAAAATAAAGGGCTGGGGGTATAGCTCAGTGATAGAGAGCCCTTGGGTTTATTCCCAAGTACAGCGTGGTGGGAGAAAGGAGGATGTTTTAGCTTCTTGTCCTGTAGGGGTTTCAGGCCCCGGGGTCCAGCGGTCCTGCCCCTCTTATGGGTGAGGAAGCTTTGGGAAAACTTTTACCTCGCAGCTGCAAGGCAGGTGGTGACTGGCTTCACAGGTAGAAGTGGTGGGAGAGGGGCAAGCCACGCCCCCCTCTCCAGGAGGGTTCTGATTGGTGGAGGGGCGGGGCGGGGTCCACCCTTGGGATATATAAATGCGTAGGTGCCCTGGGTCCTGAGTTATGCTGTGGTTAACTCCTGCTGGCCGGTGAGGCTTCTTGAGGGAGGAGCCTGCTTTGTGGGAGGCCGGCTGAAGACTCCCAGGTTGACCTTGGGGTGTCGGGGGAGAAGAGGGGTGGTTGGCACCTTCTCCAGAGCCCCTTGGTTGGCATCTCTGTGAAAGGTTAAGGGAAGGTTAGGGAAGCAGCTTGAAAATGAGGAACTGGGCATGGTGGCGCGCACCTGTAATCCCAGCGACTCAGGAGGCTGAGGTGGATCTCGAAAGGTGGAGGGCAGCCTCAGTAATTTAAAAATACCCTGTCTTAAATTTTAAAAAATATTAAGAACTGAGCCAGGCGCTGTGGCGTGCATCTGTAATCCTAGCGGCTTGGGAGGCTGAGGCAGGAGGATTGCGAGTTCAAAGCCAGCCTCTGCAAAAGCGAAGCGCTAAGCAACTCAGTGAGACCCTGTCTCTAAGTGAAATACAAAATAGGGCTGGGAAGGGCTGGGGATGTGGCTCAGTTGGTAGAGTGCTTGCCTCGCATGCAGAAGGCCCTGGGTTGAATCCCAAGCACCACAAGGTGGGTGGGGGGAAGGGCTGGGGCTGCGGCTCAGAGACAGAGTGCCCTTAGATTCAATCCCCATCACGACAAAAAAACAAACCATAGTTTGAGGAGGCCCCAATCTCAACTTTTTCTAAATCCAGCTATTTGATGTCATTCTCTTTGGTCCTCAGTTCCCCCTTGATACAGGGGGCATGTGCCCTTCCAACTCTTTGGTGTAGGAGGTGGTTGAGATCTGGGCAGCAAGGGGAAAGTTCTCAGGCTTTTTGAATATGTGGGTTCCACCTTCACCTAACTGAAGCCTGGTTGCTTCCTTTGCAAAATAGGTCCCTGTTACACCCGCCTCCCAGGGGGCAGTAAGATGAAGCCCTTAGAGCTTTTAGCACAGTCCCAAGCACCTAGGAGGTGCTTGCTGCTGCTGTTACTCTCTGGTCCGTGCACCAGGAGGAGGGTGGGGGTGCTGCAGTCCTCAGCAGATCTTTGCTTCTTTCCTGGCCTTCCCATCTGTCAGGCCTCCCAGGTGCCCTCTGTTCTGAATCCTTGAGTCTCTGCACCCTGCCCTCCACCTCGCTGGTCCTCTTTCTGGCCAGCCTCACCTTCCTCTTTGATTTGTGGGAGGTCATTGTATAGGTACCAAGTCCTGAGGCTGCTGTATCTGCAGGTCCCCTTGCTCCACCCTGCCCCACCCTACTCCTACTCCCTATGAGATAAGTGATACCGGAGACCCTGCCATTGTTCCCGTGGTTATCACCCAGAGAAGTTGGGGGACTGCAGCCAACAAGGGGGGGGGGGGTAATGGGTTTCTTCATCCCCAGTAGGGCCAGGAGTCCAGGCCTTCCTCAACATTCTGGGTGAGTTTCCGGGAGGCTGGCATGGGAGGGGTGATGGGGTCAAGAATACAAAGAGCTGTGGAAGGCAGGGTCCTGCTCTGCTCAAGCCGGCCTCCCAAGCCTCTCTGGACAGGTGTGGCAGGTGGGAGGGGAATCTTGTCAGAACATGGGTTCAATGGTGGTTTGGGCTTTGACCATTTTATTTATGGGGCATGACCTGTGTCCCCTGTTTTTCTTCTCTACCTCCAGAGGACAGCTTTTTCCAGGAGTTCCTCTCCAAAGACACCTGCTTCCAGATTTCAGATACGGTAAGGAAGCAAAGTGGGGTGTAGAGGCTGGGGTCACTTGAGTAGAAGGTTGACTTAATGGGATTCAGTGCTGCTGGGTCCCCTGGACTGTTGGGGGAACCCTTCCCCTTATCTTTGCTGGGCCCCTCATTTTACTGTCTTTTCTTCCCTGTCCAAAACCTCTGGGGTGTGAAGGAACCTGGCTGCTGGCCTCATCCCCAGGACCTCTGGCTGCCCCAGCCTGTCTGCAGTTCCTCCTGGCTGTGGGGCTGGTCTCCTTCCGGTGTGCTAACCTGACGCTCTGTGAGCACAACCACAGCAGTTCTTGGCACTATGAGTGGCAGGAGTGGGCAGTGGGACACTCCTGAGGGTGAGGGTATGGTAGGATGGGACAGGGCGGAGGCCATAGACTTGACCCTTGACCTCATGCCCTTGTGTTCCTAGCAAATGAGATGGAGGAGGACTTGGAGAAACCTAAATGTGAGATTTTTTCCCACGGGCCCTGGGGGAAGATTGGCATTCCCAGGTGGGGAAGTTCTAGGACTCAAGGGACATACTGTGGGCACGAATGGGCTTCTAAGCCAGCGCTGTAAGTGGGTGAGGCTGGGCTGCCATCCCAACTCACTCTCCACTCTACTCCTCCCAGGTCATGGCCAACAAGCCAACCCACTGGGCCTGGACTCAGAAGTGGTGTCCCCACCATAGTGAAGTTCAGAGGGATTGCTGTCAGGCCCGGGGCCCCTTACCCCATGTATTAGGCTTCTCTAGAGGAACAGAATCAACAAGAAGTATAATTATAAAAGGGGGACTTATTAGGTTCTCATATGTGACCGGAAGTGATAGTCCACAAAAATGGCCATCTGCAGGCTGGAGAGCTGGGGGAACCAGTAGCTGGGCAGTTTAAGATGCTGAAGCCCCAGAACAAGAGGGATCAGTTCTACCCTAGTCTGAGACCAAAGGCTTCTTGAGAATCCACTTTGAAAAGTGAAGAAGCGAGAGTCTAATATCCTCAGACGATCACACCAGTAATCAAGAACCTGTTCAAGAAGAATTGAGCTTGCATCTGCTGCTGCCTGGTTCTTCCAACTTTTATTCCATCCAAGCCATCATCCTATCGGTTGGTGCTGCCCACGCTTAGGGAGGGTCTCCATTTCAGTTGGCTATTCCACATGCCAATCATTCCTAGACAGAGTCTCATTGACAAACCCATAACCCTCCTAATCCTTGGAATATATTAATCTAATCAAGTTGATGATTCACATTAACCATTACACCCCGGGACCCTGGCCATTTACCCCCACACTGTGGCCTGTGTGGTTTGCCCCAGCATCTCAGGTGTGACCTCCCACACCTCATCCAGCTGCCCTTCCCTGATCTCTGAGTGCCATCCACCCTGCTGCCAAAATTGCTTCTCAGTGGCCAAAAACCTCTGGGGTGAGGACTTCCTTGTTGTCTTGCCCCCCAGATGCAGCTAGAGCTGGGCACCTACACCTTCCACAATGAGCTGGAGACAGGAGCTGAGGAGGGTCGGCTTGGGGACCTGGGGGGTGGGAGTGGGACCAACAGGATGTGGGAGGGGGGCAGTTTCCCCTCCAGGCTCACTCTGTGGCCCCTCCCAGTCTTCCCCAAGCCTCCACCACACCTGGGGACTGAGTTCTGCAGCTGAAGAGCTGCCCGCCTGTCTACTCCCCTATGTAACACGTGTCCACCCCCACCCCCAGCCTCCTGTCTGGTGGGCCTTAGGTGGCAGCACTGCCCCTGCCCCTACCCTTTCCTCCTAACAATGTGTACCCACTCTGGTCCTGATCCTCTAACTAACGTGTGTCTACAGGACACCAAATGCTTAGGTCTGGCCTGGTTCCTTGACCCAGTGTGACGGTAAGAGGGTCAAAGTGTTAGGACCTGTGAGCACAGGCTTTGAACCAGCTCTTCCTCTTCCCGTGGCGGCCGGTCTCTGTCGTCCTGAGCCTCAGTTTCCCTTCTGTAACATACACCATCTATGAACAAGGCGCTCTACACAGCGTATCTGGGATTCAATGAGCTGGGATACTCGCAGCCCTAAGAAGGGGCCCCCAAACCTACTGGGTAAAGTTTAAATGGAAAATGGCTCTGTGGCCAGGTCAGAAATGTCTTCAGGGTCAGACTTAAGGATATTTAGGAATAATAATGATTAAATAATAATATAATGTAGTGATTATTATCATATAGTTCCCTCCCCCTCCCCCAAAGGAAAGGCATACTGAGCACTCAGTAAATTTCTTGCTACTGAAGGAGAAGGAAGGCTTCCCAGAGGAGGCACATTTAACTGGGCCTGGATGTTCATGGGAGGGTAGTCTAGGGCAGTGGTTACCACTTGCCCTTTGGAGCCAAACAGTTTAATTTCAAATTCCAGGTCCCTGCTTGTTATTTCAAGTCTTGTGCCTCTGTTGCCTGGCCTGTCACATGGGTAGTGTTTTGCAATGAGTGTTGAGATTTGAATGGGTTAATCCCAGGAGGGTTCTGATGCTGTCTGAGGAGAGGGGAGGGAAGGTGTGGAAGTAGTGAGCCCAGCAGGGGTGGCTGTTCACAGAGGGGATGGAACAAGTGGGGAGTGGGGAGAAGTCTACAAGTCTGATGGAGTTACTTGCCCGCTCTAGAGTGGATCTCAAGGGGCAGAGTAAGAAGGCCTGGAGATGCCAGCCAGGTGCACGCCTGGAATCCCAGCTACTTGAGCTGAGGCAGGAGCATGGCAAGTTCAAGGCCAGCCTCAGCAACTTATTGAGATCCTGTCTCAAAATAAAACTTAAAAATGGGGTGGGGAACTCCTGGGTTCCTGAGCATCCCTGGGCTCAATCCTCACAACTGGGGAGAATTTTAAAAGCCTAGAGATTGAGGACGTTAGAAACGAAGCTAAGGACTAAAAAGTATTGGGAGGGAGATGGGAATGCAGCTGCATGGAAGTGCACGCCTAGCATGCGGGGTGCCCTGGGTCCACTCCTCAGTAGCCCCTCAAAACAGTACTGAATTTCAAATAGGCAATATTTCACATGTACATTGTGAACCAAGAGTCCCCTTATTCCCTCAACTCCCCGCCTCCTGGTCCCTGCCCTAGAGGCAATGAAAGTGAGTTTCTTACATCCTTTCAGGAAGGAATCCAAACATACATCATCAAATGTGGCATTATAATCATGCACACACATCTAAATGGCACAGAGCTCCTAAGACCTATGGAATTTTAGGGCAATAGAAGAATCTTTTGCCGTTCATAAAAGTCCCTGAATTATTCATAAGGAGACCGCGCCAAGACCCACTCAAGGGTGGCAACTCTGAGTGGGGGATACTGAAGAGACAAACACTTTGAACACAGGTGTGCTGGGAGCAGGAGAGGGCAACTCTGCACCCTAACCCCATACCTCACCTGGTGCCAGCTTCCATCTAGCTGTTCCTGACCTGCTTCCTTTATCATAAACCAGTAACAGTGAGTCAAACACTCTCCTGAGTGCTGCGAGCCTTCCACCACATTGCCAAGCCCAAGGAATGATTTAGGAACCTTCAAATTTAGTTAGCTGGGCAGAAGTGGGGGTGGCCGGTGAGATGGAACTCTTAACCTGTTGGGTCTGTTACAGGTTCCAGGATGGTGACAGAAGGAATGGAATTGTGAACATGGTCCATGCTGGAAAGTTGATATTTTGTGTCAGAAGTATCAGAAAAATCACTGAACCAAATATGCATCTGTTTCTCACCGCTTTTTATTAAACTCTGGTAGAATTCCATGCATCCTGCTGCTGACCTAGCAACATATTTTTTAATTTTTTTTATCCATATGTCCCTTTTTATATTCCCATTTTTAGATACAAGTAGTTATAAAGTAACTAGTCCCTTACTGACCCATACTTGTTTCTTCACTTAATAGCAGGCTTCTGCTACTGCAAGCTGAGCTTCTGTGAGTGACTTTGTAAGGATGTCATAAACATGTAAAAAAAAAATTATCTGTAGGGTAAATTTTAAAAATTGCTTTGCCAAGGAATAAGCCCAAATTGTCTTTTTTTTTTTTCCCAAATGTCCCTCTGGCTATTTACCACCCCTCCAGTAGTACATAAGAAAGGCTTGATTTTTCCAGAATTCTCACCAACCCATGAAGTACCAGATTTTTTTCTTTTTTTTTTTTGTACCAGGGATTGAACTCGTGGGCACTCGACCACTGAGCCACATCCCCAGCCCTGTTTTGTATTTTATTTAGAGACAGGGTCTCACTGAGTTGCTTAGCGCCTCACTTTTGCTGAGGCTGGCTTTGAACTTGGGACCCTCCTGCCTCAGCCTCCCAAGCCACTGGAATTACAGGCGTGCCCCACCCTGCTCAGATTTTTTTTGTTGTTGAAAAATTAAGTGGAAAATGATTTCTTGGTGAAGTGTTAGTTCATACTTATTTTTTTTTTCAGTGAGT
Organism: Marmota flaviventris; assembly: GCF_047511675.1. Taxonomy (NCBI): domain Eukaryota; kingdom Metazoa; phylum Chordata; class Mammalia; order Rodentia; family Sciuridae; genus Marmota; species Marmota flaviventris. Next base: position 7,472,627 of record NC_092506.1, on the reverse strand, counting down.
TCAAGTGTCTTTTCTTATGTTTAATGATTCTGGCTTCTGATTGACAGATAAGAATTCTTTTTCTACAAATGGAGAAAAATAGCCCTTTAAAATACTAATTATCCATATTTTCTTCAGTTCATCCTTTGACATTGCTGTGTTAGTCAGATTTCTGTTACTGTGGCAAAATACCTGAGAAAAACAACATGAAGGAGGAAAGTTTTCCAGGTTTCAATCCATGCTTGGCTGGCTCCATTTTGGGGGCCCAAGGCGAGGCAGAGCATCATGGCAGCAGAAGCCTGTGGCAGAGGAGGCTGCTCTCCTCATAGCAGATGGGAAGCAAAGAGAAACAAAGGGGCCAGGGACAAGATATAGTCCACAAGGACAAGCCACACCAGGACCCACACCCTTCAGCTAGGTCCCAATTCCTACAGTCCCGCCGCCTCCCAGCAGTCCATTCAGCTCTGAATCCCTTAATGGATTAACCCATTGATGAGGTCAGCATCTTCCTGATCCAACCACTTCCCCAGATCACCACTCTGAACATTGCTGTGTCTGGGACCAAAAACCTTTACACATGAGCTTTTGGGGAACATTTCAGATCCCAAACTACAGCACAGTATAGATGGTTTGTGTGTGTTTGTGTGATGCTATGGATTGAACTCAGGCCCTTGAACATGCTAAGCACATACTCTACCACTGAACTGCATCCTCATCCCCTGCATGGTTTTTGTTTTGTGGTACAGTACTGGGGACGGTATGTAGGGCCTCACACATGCTAGGCAAGCATTCTTCAACTGCCTACACCCCCAGCCTTGTATAGATTTTTAAAAGCAAAAAATAAAATTTGGCCTGGGGGTGTACCTCGGTGTAGAGTACTTGCCTAGCATGTGTGAAGCCCTGGGTTAAATGCCCAACAATGCAAAAAAGAAATAAAATAAATAAATAAAGCAAGCAAGCTTTATGGCTTCTGAGTGTTATGTTTATGTTCTGAGTGTGTCATAGTTTAAAAGACCTTTTTCCACACTGAGATGTTTACAAAGACTTCTCCTTTAGCTCCCAGTTATAGATTTTTTTTTTAAAGAGAGAGAGAGAGAGAATTTTTAATATTTATTTTTTTAGTTTTCAGCAGACACAACATTTTTGTTTGTATGTGGTGCGGAGGATCAAACCCGGGCCGCACGCATGCCAGGCGAGCGTGCTACTGTTTGAGCCACATCCCCAGCCCTACATTTTTGTTTTCCTGCTTTACATTTGTATCTTGAGTTCATTTGGAACTTCTTCTAAGATGCAAATTATGAATCCAACTTTATTTTTTCCCCTAGATTGTCCCATCCCCACTTTTTTTTTTTTTCCTGATACCAATGATTGAACCCAGGGGTGCTTAGCCACTGTCCTCTGTCCTTTTTTATTTTTTATTTTGAGATAGGATTTCACCAAGTTGCTGAGACTGGCCTTGAACTTGGGATCCTCCTGCCTCAGCCTCCCGAGTTGCTGAGATTACAGATGTGTAGCAACACACCTAGCTGCCCCTGCCTTTAAATTTTTTTTTTTTAGTTGTTGATGGACCTTTATTTTATTCACTTATTAATATGGGGTGCTGAGAATCGAATCCAGTGCCTCACACATGTGAGACAAGTGCTCTACCACTGAGCCACAACCCCAGTCCCCTCTTGTAATCTTAATTGTGGTTAATTTATAGACTATTTAAGCAGAACTGACATGTTTATGAGGTATTTTCATATCAGAATGAGGTGTCTACCCCCAGCCTTTACTTCTTTCCAATGGCACCAATGGTCAGTAACCCCCAAATCTGTACTTCTATTCTGAGCATAGGGCATTTTTAGGGCAGTGAAACTTCTCTCTGATGCTGTAGTGGTGAATACATGACATTACTCATTCGTCTGAACCCACCAACTTACAATGAACCCTAAGGTAAAGGATAGGCGTTAGTTAATAACGTTGCATCAATATTGCTTCAGCAACTGTAACGAAGATGCCACCCAGATGGATGCAAGATATTAACAGGAACAGCTGCTGGAGGGAGGGAGGATATAAGGCAACTCTGTCCTTTCTCAGTAATTTTCCTGCAAGTCTAAAACTGATCTAAAAAAAAAAAAAGTCTTTTAAAGAAGAAAAAAATTAGAAATATTCCCATGAGTGGAAAAAGCAGACTCACTTTCTCCAGCAGTCTGCTCGAAACCCAGATGGCTCTGACCCCGGATGTGTGAGGGGTTTTCCCTACATACCAAGAAAGCAATCAGTTCTGTAGCAGACACTGGCTGAATGTCCCCTCAGAGGTCAGTTCAGTCTATCTAGAGATAGCAGCAGGTTTCTCAGAGGCTCCCCAAGGCTGTCTCTGAAGAGATGGATATCAGGGTGTGGATCTTATGGTCCACAGGGTCTTCAGGAATACAAGCCTCCAGGACCACCAGTCCCAGCAAGAGCATGAGAGGGAGCTGGGCATGGTGGCATTCCTGGAGTCCCAGCTCCTTGAGAGACTGAGGCTGGAGGTTCTCTTGAGATTAACCTGGACAACATAATGAGACCCCATCACAATCAAACAAGCAAATATAACCCAATAAAGATGCAGCAAGAACTTCTGCGGTGCACCTAGAGTCCCAGCTACTAGGGAAGCTGAGGCAGAAGGATCACTTGAGCCCTGGAGTTTGAGGCCAGGCAGTGTGGGGCAGCACAGATAGACCTCCCCCCCCCCCAAAAAAAAATCACAGGAGGAAGAGAAAGGCCCTCAGCCACAGGGAATCCTTGCCCCTTCTCATTTCCCTAACACACGGAGAATCTCCCCTCCTCAGTGTTCACCCAAGACCCCTGAAGAAGGGCAGGAGCTTTGGGGGCCCTATTTTATCATGCTCCATCAATAGTCTACTGCAAGCCCCACCCCCGACCTTGCCACCTTCCTAGCTTGAGCCACATTCTCTGCCCCTGGATATCTGCAGTGCTCTGGTGCCTAGACGCCCTCCTCCCTCTCTTGCCTCCTCAACCCATCGCTATGCAGCCTTCTTTGTTTGTACAAATCTGATCAGCCTTCTACTTCAAGTAGATTGAAATCTAAACTCTGCTGGCCAGCTCAGGGGCGCCACTCTCCCTTGCCTTCTGACTCTAAGTGACAAGCATACTCCAGTTCCTCCCTGTGCTGAGACTCCTAGAGGCAATTCCCATACCTCACCTCCTCCTCGCCACCATAACTCCCTGCATCTAATACTTCCTCTAACTCCTGGACAAGATCAGGTTTCAGGTAAGTGCATCCTTTGCACCAACTTTCTTCTCAATTAATTATGGGTGTAAAAGCAAGTTCAGGGCTGGGGCTCAGTGGTAAAGCGCTTGCCTCACATGTGTGAGGCGCTGGGTTTGATCCTCAGCACCACATACAAATACTTAAAGATATTGTGTGTCTATCTACAACAAACAAACAAAAAACAAGTTCAGTGTCGGCCCCCTCGAAGCCATGAGTCCTCACCACCCATACCCAGGTGAGCACAGTGCCCTGCCCATATAGAAGGTGGTCAGTGCCCATCTGGGGAAAGCCAAGTGCAATATGCAGGAGTGAGGAGGTTTGTGCAAGTCACAGTGGCGGCTCTGGGACTCATGGGTTGAGTCAGAAGGCTTTGAGGGGACAGGCCGTCTTTGCAATCTCCCCTGCACATCTTTCCTCTCTCAGACTTCTGCTTCCTGATATCCAGCCACAAGGAACACTTGTAGCTGGACTTTCTGGCGTGTGTCCCCTCAGCCTTCAGAACTTTCCCTCTGCTGTTCTTTCTGCTAGGAAACCTTATCCACATTGTTGACTTAATTCCTATTTGTCCATAATCACGACTCAGCTACCATGACCCCCAAAATTGGATCAGGAGAGCACCCTCTACCAGCAGGGACTGATGGCCTCAATCACGGGTCTCTGCTGCGCGAAGACCTGCAGAATTTAACCAAGAGTGGCCACGAGAATGCAGAATGGTAAGGGCGAAGAGCCCAGGAGCTGTTTTCAGCCCTGACTCACCAGGTGGGGGAACTCCGGCAAGCCACACCCCCGCAGGCCTCAGTTTTCCTCATCTGTAAACTGAGGATGAGAGTGGAGTCCATTACATAGGCGGCTCTTAACTTCTGCTGGGGTCATGGACCCTAGGATCCCAGAACAGCTATGCACAAAATGCTTCAGCAACTGCCGGGCTGGGACCCGCATACCACTGAAGAGCCCTGAGCTGCAGGATCACTGAAGCCCCGTCCCCTTCTTCAGGGTCTCCCTTTGCAGTCCACCAGGCATAACCTGCGGGTCCCGGGTGGGCCTCTGACGCCCTCTTCTGGGTAAGGCGGCACAAGGGCGCTCCCGGTTGGGTGCACAGAGGGCTTGCGGGAGAGGGCAGGTGTCCACCTCCCGCAGTATCCTGGTTCAGGAAACCGCAAGATGGGCTCCCACCATTGCGTCTTTGCATCCCATTCGCTGCACGAACCGGGAAATCAAGGCCGAGCACGGCCGGGACTTACCCAAGGTCACGCAGCGAGTCGGGGCCTAAAGGGCCGGCTCCCCGCGCCCCGCCGGGACGCACGCAGCCACTGGGGCGGGTGGCGGCCGGGACTTGCGCCCCAGGGCGCGGGGGTGGGTGGGGGCGGGAGTCGGCCCAGCCCCGGAGCCCGGCTGCTGCGGGGAGAGACCGGGTGGGGCTGCCGTTTGCCGAGTGTCCGGTAGGGGTCCGCTTGCCGCCAGCCTGGCCCCTGCTGCGAGCAGCTGCCGCAGCCCGAGGTAATCTCAGCCCCGCGCAAGGGCCAGCAGGGAGGGGCGAGGACAGCTGCCGCGGCACCGCGCGGAGTGAGGGGCGCTGGGGGCGGGCTGGGGGCGGCGCCGCCGCGGCCCGGTCGCCCCGGAGTGCCCGCCCGGAGGGCGGCAAGGGTGGGGCCGCTGGCCCTGCAACCCGAGCTGCTGCCCACGGTTAAAAATACCCCCTGCCCTCCGGTCCCCTCTCTCCTCTCCCCTCCCCGCCCCCGCAGTGCCCTTCCGCCAGGGCCCAGCCCTTCCCACCCCGACAGGCGCGGGCCCTTCCCCGGGGACAACTCTGCCTTTTGCTAATTTGTCCTCACGCGGAGTTGGCCCGGGCCTGCGGAGGGAGGGGCGGGGAGACACCATGAGTAAGAGATAGTCAAAGAAGGTGCCCGAGAGATAAGGGAGAGTCGAGAGGAAGCGGGGTAGGAGCCCCAGGAGGAGGAGGAGGAGAAGGAGGGAGGGAGGAGGGCGGCGGGAGGAGGGCGGGGAGGAGCGCTCTTCCTGGTTGGGCCCTGCCCTGAGCTGCCACCAGCGAAGCCAGCCGCTGGGACCGCAGCGACCCCCAACCTCCCCTCCTCCAGGTAAGGAGTTGGGTGGCTGGCCGCGATTCTCACCCTGGCCACTGCTTGGGGGCAGAGGGGCTCCTCAGATGGCCTTTACTTGGGCCCTTGGCGTGCCTGGGTCAGGGGCAGAGGATTCGGGAAGCGGCACAGCCCAGGCACTCGCCCCATCCTGCACTCACTACTGTCCCCAGGGGCTGGGCTGGAATTTAGCAGCTCTGTGGGTTTCGGGTGGTCTGTGGAGGGGGCCGTCTGCCTGGAGTTCTCACTTCCCAAGCCAGAAAGGGGCCGGTGAGCAAGGTGCTGGCCAGTTTGGAGAGGGGGTTACAGGCTGGCCAACGGGATCAAAAAGACCTTCCCTGGGGTTCCATACACACCTTCCCAGATCCCTGTGTTACTTCAGGGCTCCACCCTACCCCACCTGGCTTGCTGGCTGGCTGGCTGGCTGACCACAGAGCTGCAGGCCCAGAACAATGGCAGTGGGGAGGAGGAGAGGTTGTGGTTAGCATACCCTGGAACTGCGGAGCCTTCTGCTGGATTCTGGAGCCTAGGGAGGCTGCAGAGAGCCTGAGTGCTGTGGGGGCAGTGAAGTGGCGGGGGACACCAGGGTCTGGGGAATAAGGTGTGCAGAGGTGGAAGAGCAGCACTAGCAGGCAGGAGCTGGATTCTGGTCCTGGCAGACATGGGTACTGAGCTGGTCTGTACCACAGGATGGCAGAGGAGATCATCACACCCGTGTACTGCACTGGGGTGTCAGCCCAGGTGCAGAAGCTACGGGCCAAGGAGCTGGGCCTGGGCCGCCATGAGAACGCCATCAAATACCTGGGCCAGGATTATGAACAGCTGCGGGCCCGATGCCTGCAGAGTGGGGCCCTGTTCCGAGATGAGGCCTTCCCACCAGTGCCCCAGAGCCTGGGCTACAAGGAACTAGGTCCCAACTCCTCTAAGACCTATGGCATCAAGTGGAAGCGTCCCACGGTGAGAGGGCCATCCTTGGGTGGGATTCTTATTGGGTGAGGAGTGGAATGGGACACCAGGTTCCTGGTGGGGAGTGGGGTCTTGGTGGTGGGGTGTCAGTTTCTAGGAGGGACCAGCTCAGGGACAGGACTCTGGGTCTCGTAGGAGATGCTGTCAAATCCGCAGTTCATCGTGGATGGAGCTACTCGCACAGACATCTGCCAGGGAGCACTGGGTAGGCCTCTCAGGGGTGGGGAGGTCTGGGTGTTTTTGCCACAGTAGTTCCCTATTCCCGTTCCCGTTCCTTTGGGCTCTACCCCAACCCCTCCCTCCTGCAAGCCCAGACAGGCTTTGGCTATCAGCACTGGGGCTGGTTTGCCCAGATTCCTGGGTCTTTTCTGTAAGCTAAGGGCAGTTGATAGGCACCCCATCCAGGGAATCCCAGGTTCTCCTCAACATGGATATCCATGAGCACACCTCCCCACCCCCAGGGGCAGATCCTAGAACAGGCCTGACATGAGTCCTTCCCATCCCAGGGGACTGTTGGCTGCTGGCTGCCATCGCCTCCCTCACCCTCAATGACACCCTCCTGCACCGAGTGGTTCCTCATGGCCAGAGCTTCCAGGATGGCTATGCGGGCATCTTCCATTTCCAGGTGAAGGGCCCCGCACACGCTGGGGAGGGGGGAAAGGAAGCACTGGGGGATATATGGAAGGATGACCACCGCACTCGAAGTTAAGGTGGCTAGTGGCCACACCCTGCGGGGGCAGCCCTCCCTCTGAGAGGTATTTGACCTCTCAGTGCCATCTCAGATCTGTCATGTGTGAAACAGTTGGGCAGGTATTTCAACTGGCAGTTTTCCTGGGTGGTTCTGAGTAGCAGGGAGAAAGTGTTTGGAAAAGTAGAAGAAATTCTGTGTTATGCCCTGTGGGGAAAAAACCTTTCCCGACTTGGACCTCAGTTTCCACATCTGAAAAAAAGAGTGCTGGGGGAAAGGTGGTCATCTCCAATTGTCAATCCTCCCATCTTCCAGCTCCTGTGCTTTGGCGACCTCTGACACAGACTAGCAGAAAAGGCTCAGGATTAAGTCTGTTTAAACCAGCTTTTCTTGACGTTTGCGACAGGACCCTTTCTCCAGACACACTAATGAATCCTCAATGAGCTCCAATTGGGAGAGACAACTCAGCAACTGTAGTCGAGACCCTCTTGCCTTGGTGGTCCCAGCCATGTGTGGAGGACTCCTGGGTGTCGCCTCCTTCCGCCTAGTTAGGGAGCCCCTTACCCAACTTGCACAGAAGTGGCTGCCATACCAACTTCTGCGGAGCCACTTTGGCAGACTGCCGCACTTGCCCTGCTTTAGTCCGCAGGGGCGTGGCTGCCCCGCCCCTTCCCTCATTCATCCAATCCTCTCCTCCCTGGCCTCTTATTGGTCCGTGTAACACTCCCCGCCATCAATTCCAGCTCCTTGGGCCCGCCTTCTCTCCTCCTATTGTTTTGGGCCGCCCCCCACTGTTGTGCTTGGAGCACTGGGAAGCTTCTGGCTTCTGTCTTGGGCCTGAGCCCCACCCTTTCCCGCGTGAACCGGCCTCCCATCAGTGGTTGGAGGATATGGGTCCACATTCAATATATTTATATGGATCCCACTAACCCCTACACTCCGGCCTAGAACTGGGAGAGTAGAGGTATGGCCTAAAAAGCAGTTGGTTTGGGGAAGAGCCCTGGCCAGATGGCTTTCCACCCCCTTTATGTCTGAGGAGGTCTGTCCTGTTTCCATGGTGAGCTACAGACGACTGCATAATCTTGCTTAACTTTCCTGTGAGGAACGCACTGCTGCTCCCTTTAATGGGTACAGAAACTGAGGCTCGGAGAGGGTAACTTGTCCAGGATCACGTGTGCAGTGCAGTTGTCCCTCCATGTCTGCAGGGGACTGGTTCCAGGACCCCCATGGACACCACAATCCATGGATGCTCAAGTTCTTTATGTAAAAAAATGTAATATTTTCATATAACCTACACAGATCTTCCACATCCTCCTATATACTGTAAGACATGTTTAGATGACTTGCAATACCAAGGCAATGTAAATGCCATATAAATAGTTGTTCGGTATTGTTTAGGAATGACTAGAAAAAAGTCTGTGCATTTTCAACACAAATGCATTGAAAAATATTTCGGGGGCTGGGAACGCAGATTGGGGTAGAGCCTTCTTGTAGCATGAGGGTTCCATCCCTAGCACTGCAAAAAAAAAAAAAAAAAATTAAATCAATTTTCTGTCTGTAGTTGGTTGAATCCATGGATGTGGAACTTGTAGATGTAGAGGGCTGTATACATGTATCTGGTGTATGTCAGTATATGTATTCCTAGTACACATCAAGTTTGTATGTATCTAGTATGTATATATTGCATAAGTATCTACTATATGTGATCTAAGATCATGTATCTAGTTAGTAGCAAAACTGAGGATGGAGCTCAGGGGTGGGGGAATCCCACAGCAGGTACTCACTGTGTTTCCTTCCCTGCAGCTATGGCAGTTTGGGGAGTGGGTGGATGTGGTCGTGGATGACCTGCTGCCCACCAAGGACGGGAAGCTGCTGTTTGTGCACTCTGACCAAGGCAACGAGTTCTGGAGCGCCCTGCTGGAGAAGGCCTATGCCAAGTGAGCAGAGCTCCTGGGGACAGCTCTTGCCCCACCCCTGGGGGTGGGGGACCCTGGCCCTCTTACCTGGTCCTGCTCAATGTCACAGTGCTGACCTGGAACTGCCCACAGGGTCAATGGCAGCTATGAGGCCCTTTCGGGGGGCAGCACCTCCGAGGGCTTTGAGGACTTCACAGGCGGGGTCACCGAGTGGTACGAGCTGCGCAAGGCACCCAGTGACCTCTACCAAATCATCCTCAAGGCGTTGGAGCGTGGCTCTCTGCTGGGCTGCTCCATTGACGTGAGTGTGCCCAGCCTGACACCCACACCATGACCCTTGCATCCAACTTGTAATCCAACTCTTCCATCAATTTCCTCTCCCCACCCAATGCTAACCTCGCCCCCACCCTGATTTAGCCCCAGACCCCTGCCCTTCACCTCAGCACCATCTCTGGCTGCACATCAGTGTCATCCATCACTTCCTCCCCCTCTTCCACCTCATGCCCAGTGGTGTTCAGGTATCCCCTCTCCATCTCCCCCCAATTCCCAGGTCTCAGCTTTTCCCCAGGATCCACTCTGCTCCCTTCCCACCTGCTCCTTTTGCCCTGCCATCCATGATCCAGTTCCCTAGCCTCCAGCCTGATCTGTCCTGCTCTCTGTCTGCCCCACTCCTAGCCCCTCCCTCTCCTCTCCATGCCCACCCTTGTCTGTCCCACTTTTCCCACCACCATCTCCAGATCTCCTTTGTCTTTGACCTCAGGCTCCACCCCAATATCTCTGTGATCTGGGCCCCTTCCCCCTCTCCATAGGCTCCATCCTGACCTTCTTCCTCTCTTACCCTCCCACTGTCCCTGTAGGGCTACACATGGGGGTGTGTGCATGTTCACAAAATCTGGCCAGCCTTAGCCCATACCAGTGGCAGTGTTGGTGGGGGTACCTGGGGCGGGTGTTGGTGGGGTAGTGGAGCCACCCCCACCCTCAGGAGGAGCAGCCGTAGGTGAGGATGGAGTGAATGGGACTGTGGCCCCTGCCTGCCACCGGCAATAGTAGGAGGGGACTGGCCCCCAACCACAGAGCACATGTCTTTCTGCAGATCTCCAGTGTCCTGGACATGGAGGCCATCACCTTTAAGAAGCTGGTGAAGGGCCACGCATACTCTGTGACTGGAGCCAAGCAGGTACTGCCCTGGGTGGGGCCTGCCCTGCAGGGTGTTTCCCTTCTGGCCTGTCCTTACCTCCCTGGCATCTGACCAGGGCAGTGGGAGGTGCTTGCTCCTCCTTTGACCTTCTGCAGCACCTTATCGCTCCCTTGGGAAACCATCCCGAGCCGCTTATCAATTCGTGCCCTGATTGACTGTACTTCGTGTGCCCAGCTACCTCCCTGGGCTGTAAATTCCTGAGGGACAAGCTCTGTGGCTCTACTGACAGTTCCCTGGTGTACTGCTGGGTGTGGAGTAGGGCAAGGTGGAGTGAGAGCCGGTGCTGATGGGTGCTCTGGGAAACAGGTGAACTACCGGGGCCAGACGGTGAGCCTGATCCGGATGCGGAACCCCTGGGGCGAGGTGGAGTGGACAGGAGCCTGGAGCGACGGGTGAGGGGCAGGGTGGTGGAGACTGTCTGGAGAGGTTTGGGAGGCTTCTTAGATGCCCCTGACATTTCTGCTTTTGACTCTGCCAGACCAAGGTGGAGTCATAGTTGAACAAAGGGGCCCCTCTTATGTGACTGGGTTTGGGGCAATGACCCAATAAAGCGTAGGCTATGAGGGCCTGGGCCAGCCTGTGGGGATGCTCTGGAATTGGGAGCTCAGGGTCTGACTTTGAGAGGACTTCCTGACCTGGGCTTTGGGAAGACAGTCCAAGGTGGACAGGCCCCAGGGACAGAGGCCAGGCAGGTCAGTGTCCACCAGCCCTGGCAGTGCCCCGCTCCCCACAGCTCCTCAGAGTGGAACAACGTGGACTCTTATGAACGGGAGCAGCTGCGGATCAAGATGGAGGATGGGGAGTTCTGGTGAGCAGCCCTTCTTGGCCTGACCCTTCCTGGGCCATGTCTCCTCTCTCCCAACCCCACAAACCCGGACAATGAGCGAGGTTCCCTTCGTCAACCCCCAGGATGTCATTCCGTGACTTCATGCGCGAGTTTACCCGCCTGGAGATCTGCAACCTCACGCCCGACGCGCTCAAGAGCAGGACGATCCGCAACTGGAACACCACACTCTATGAGGGGACCTGGCGGCGGGGGAGCACTGCTGGGGGCTGCCGCAACTACCCAGGTGGCCTGAGCGCACAGCTTGGGCTGTGCTGGGGGTGGCCAGGGAAGGGCAAGACTCGTCACCTTGCTGGGCCTCGGGTTCCTCTCATAAGCGACATGGTCATGTTTGCTGGTCTCTAGAATTTGCTTTGAGAGTAAAATAGTAAATGTCCTCCTCAATGCTAAAGAGCCCTGGTGCTACTGAGGGCAAGACTCCTGGCCATCTCCTGGCCACCTTCTGGTCACTGCTCTTCATTCCCAGAGCCCCGCCTCCTGGCTCTCTCACCTCTGGGCTTTTAGATGGATGACTCTGTCCATGTCTTGCCTCTCAGTTCCTTGCCAATTTCACCTGTGGCAACCTTTTCCTGTACCTTAGCTCAGCCCCACCATAGTAATTATTTGCCTCTGAATCACCTTGCTCTCTCCCCTCCCCCTCCAACTCTCTCAGCTCCCTCCTTCCACAGTCCTCAGACTCATGGAACTGTGGAATCTGTTGAACCACCATTGTTTTCCCACTTTTTTTCTTTTTTAATATTTATTTTTTAGTTGTATTTGGTATTTTAATTTAGTTGTATTTTGTATTTTAATAAAGGTATTAAACAATACCTTTATTTCACTTATTTATTTTTATGTGGTGCTGATGATCGAACCCAGGGTCCCACACACGTGAGGCGAGCGCTCTACCACTGAGCCACAACCTCAGCCCCTCTTTTTTTCTTTTGGTACTAGTGATTGAACCTAGGGGTACTTAACCACTGAGACACATCCCCAATACTTTTTATTTTTTATTTTGAGACACGGTCTCATTGAATTGCTTAGGGCCTTGCTAGATTGCTGAGGCTGGCCTCAAACTTGTGATCCTCCTGCTTCATCCTCCCAAGTCATTGGGATTACAGGCGTGTGCCACTGGGCCTGGCTCCGTATTATTTTGTTGGTGCATTCTAGTTGTCTGTAATGGTGGTATTGGTTGTTACATGTTTGTACGTGCACATTGATATAACAATATAATTTGGCCAATATGACTCCCGGCATATCCCACCTCCCTCCCTTCCTCCCACCTCCCACCTCCTGGCCTCTTGCTTTTTTTATTTTTTTATTTATTTTTTATTTTTTTTTTTAGTTTTCAGCGGACACAACATCTTTGTTTGTGTGTGGTGCTGAGGATCGAACCCGGGCCGCACGCATGCCAGGCGAGCGCGCTACCGCTTGAGCCACATCCCCAGCCCCCTCCTGCCCTCTTTCTGCTGTTCTACTGATCTCCCATTGATTTTTATGAAATTCCCTGTCCCCCACCTCTCTTTTCCTTTTTCCTTTCTAGTTTCAATATATGAGAGAAAAGATATGGCCCCTAACCTGAGTTTGGCTTGTTTCACTCAATGTAATGTTCTCAAGTTCCATCCATTTTCCTGCAAATAGCATAATTTCATTTTTCTTTATGGCTGAATAAGACTCCACTGTGTGTGTGTGTGTGTGTGTGTGTGTGTGTGTGTATGTGTGTATGTCATGTTTTCTTTATCTTTAGCCATTGATGGACACCTAAGCTGGTTCCATAGTTTGGCTATTGTGAATCATGCTGCTGTGAACACGGGTGTGCACGTACCCCTGTAGGAAGATGACTTTCATTCTTTACATAAATACCGAGGAGTAGTGTAGCTGGGTCCTATAGTGGTTCAATGCCTAGACTTTGAGGCACTTTCATGCTGATTTCCATAATGGTTGTACTAATTTACAGTCCCACCAACAATGTAAAAGTGTTCCTTTTTCTCCCCATCTTCTCTAACATTTATTATTATTTGTACCCTTAATGGCTGCCATTCTGACTGATGTGAGATGAAATCTCAGTGTAGTTTTGATTTGCATTTCCCTAATTGCTAATGATATTGAACATTTTTCACATATTTGTTAGCCATTTGTATTTCTTCTTTGGAGAAATGTCTGTTTAATTCATTTGCCCATTCATTCATTCATTAGGTTGTTTTTCTGGTTAAGTTTTTTGAGTTCTTTATGTGTTCTAGATAGTAATCCTGTCAGAAGGGTAGCTAGCAAAGATTTTTTTCCCCATTCTGTGGGTTCTCTCTTTACGTTCTTTTTTTTTGTTTTTTGTTTTTAGTTGTAGATGGACACAATATCTTTATTTATTTATTTTGATGTGGTGCTGAGATTCAAACCCAGGGCCTCACACAAGCAAGGCAAGTGATCTACCACTGAGCCACACCCCAGCCCTCTCTTTACATTCTTGTTTCCTTTGCTGTGCAGAAGCTTTCTAATTGGATGCCATCCCATTTATTAACTCTTGGCATTATTTCCTGAGCTTTAGGGTCCTACTGAGAAAGTCTTTGCCTATGTTGATATGCTGGAGGGCTGAGCCTACATTCTCTTCTAGGAGTTGCATAGTTTCTGGTCTAATTCTGGGGTCTTTGATCCAGTTTGTTGATTTTTGTGCAGGGTCTGGTCTCATTCTTCAACCTATGGATAACCGGTTTCCCCAGCACCATTGTGGCTGTCTTTTCTCCAGTGTATGTTTTTGGCACCTGTGTTGAGGATCAGATGGCTGTAGATGTGTGGGTTTGTCTCTGTGCCTTCTATTCTGTACCCGTGTGTCTGTTTTTATGCCAGTACCCTGCACGGGTTTCTTTTGTTTGCTTGTTTTTTACTATAGTTCTGTGGTATAATTTGAAGTCAGGTATTGTGATGCCGCTAGCATTGCTTTTTTAGCTTAGAATTGCTTTGGCTATTTTGAGTCTTTTATTCTTCCAAATAAATTTTAGGACTGCTTTTTTTCTAATTCTGTAAAGTCTGTCATTGGTATTTTGACAGGGATTGCATTGAATCTGTATATTGCTTTCGGTGGTACGGCCATTTTAACAATCTTCATTCTGCCTATCCATGAACATGGGTGGCCCTTCCATCTTCCTATGAACCTACCAAGGGACCCTCTCTTGACCCAACTTCCTTGCCACTGTGTCCCTGTTCCTCTTCGAAGCAGAATTGTTCAGGAATGGCCACACTGGCCCGTTTCCTTCCCAGCCCACCATTTTGGCACTGTCTTCATCTCCCACCTTACCTTCTCTCCATACCCAGGGTGTAGTCGTCATTTCCATCTTGTCCCTAAAGTTTCCCAGTCTCTCTCTCCTTCAGTTTCTGTTGCCTGGCATAAGCACAGTCGTAGCTGAACCTGGCTCTGACTGGCACAGAGCCACTGATGGGGCTGGAGAGAAATCACACAACTGAGGTGGCGTTTTCCCTGTAAATCCACAGCCACAAACCTCAAATGAGTACTTTGCACAGTCTCAGCCGGGCCACCGTGAGTTAGCCACATTCCCACTTTCAGCCTCCTCCGCCTTCCTCTCATTGTGGACCTGGCCTTGCACTTTCTTGAAAAGAGACCTCATCACCAGGACAGCTCCCCATATTCCCACCTCCAACCCGCCCCCTTCATCCCCCTGTGTGTACCTGTGCAGGTCTGCACTGCCGCCCGCTGGGACAGTGGCAGAACCCTTCTCCCTCCCCCAGGAAGTGTTTTGTTCCTTTGTCCCTCACCTTTCACTGCTGTGTTGTTGTGGAGAATCCCTTGTATTAAAAGAAAGTGACCCTCTCTTGACCCTACTTTTTTTCTTTCTTGTTTTTTTTAACTTATTTTGTAGTTGTAGATGGACACAATGCCATTATTTATTTTTATGTGATGCTGAGGATTGAACCCAGTGCCTCACACATGCCGGGCAAGTGCTCCGACACTGAGCTACAGCCCCAGCCCCTTGACCCTACTTTCTTGCTGCCAAGTCTCTGCTCTCCTTCAAAGAAAAATTGCTCAGGAATTGCCACACGTCGCTTCCTTCCTGACAGCTTTGGCTTTACCAAATCCAGGGCTGGGCTGCTCCGTCCTCCTGCCCTGCACCCTCCTGCACCCTCCAGCGTTCTCGGCACAGCCCGCCGCCCTCTCTTCCGAAGCATTCTTCTCTTGCAGGAATTCCACTTCAGTTTTTCCCCAAATTCATAAGCACTGTGGCTGAGAAGGCCCGCCTTTCCTTGCAGTGCTAGTGCCATCCTTGAGTTCCCACGTATCATGGGGCTGTTTCTGGGCTCACCTTTCTGTCCCTTGGCCTATCCTTCCGCCAATAACACATTGATTTAATTCTTATAGATTTATGAGAAGTTCTGCTCGAGATTAAGTGCTAGGGGGCTGGGGTAGAGCGCTTGCCTGGCATGCGTGAGGCCCTGGGTTCCACCCTCAGCACCACATATAAGTAAATAAATGAAATGAAAGATCCATTGACAACTAAAATATATATATATATAAAAAAAAAAGAATAAGAGCTGGGGGTGTGGCTCAGTGGAGCGCCTGCCTAGCATGCAGGAGGCCTGGGCTCCATCCCCACGTCCCATAAACACGAACCTGATAGAACTTTTCTGTACAATAGTTTTACACCCAAGTTTGTGAATGAGATTTATCTGCTGATTTCTCCTTCTGATCATTCTGGTATTGGTGCTGTTTGTCTTGCTAAGTGAACTGTTTCTAGAAGAGTTTGCATAAGGTGGGAATGATCTGTTGTCCGAATGTTTGGTGGAACTTGTCTGTAAGGCTGTCAGGCCTGTTCCTTTTTTTATGTGAAGATTGATTTTTGATACTGAATATCTTTAATGGTTCTAGGATTGTTCAGGTTTTTTTTTTTTTCTTCTTGAACTTTAATTTTTTTTTAGCTGTTGTTTATTTTTGCCTGAGCAAGCTAGGCAAGCGCCCTACCACTGAGCTACAGCCCCAGCCCCCTTGAACTTATTTTGATGGGTTGTACTTCCTAAGAATTTATCCTTTGCATCTATTTTCAAAGTTATTAGTGCAAAGTTATCCTTAATATACTCTTAGATCTCATCTGTAATAATGTTCTGCATTTTGTTAATCATAGTATTGTGTATTTGCACTTTTTTTTTTGGTACTGGGGATTGAACCCAAAGGGGCTTTGCCACTGAGCCACATCCCAGTTCTTTTTATTTTTTTTAAGACAGACAGGGTCTCTCTTAGGTCCTCATGAGGCTGCTTAGGGCCTTGCTGAGTTGCTGAGACTGGCCTCAAACTTGCAATGCTCCTGCCTCAGCCTCCCAAGTTGCTGGTATTACAGGTATGCGCTTCCATGGCTGGCTTATACTCTTTATTAATCCTGTGAAGTTTTGGGGTTTTTAATTTTTTTGTTCTTTTTAAATATACATGACAGTAGAGCGCATTTTGACATGCTATACATACATGGGGTATAACTTATTCTAATTAGGATCCCATTCCCGTGGTTGAACATGATGTGGAGTTTCACATATTCATATATGAACATCGGAAAGTTATCTCTGATTCAGTCTAGGGGTCTTTCCTATTCCCATTCCCTCCTCCCAGTCTTGTGAAGTTCATCAGTATTAGCCTTTACAAAGAAATGATTTTTGATGTTGTTGATCCTTTGTACAAAATGATTTTTTTTTTTGTCGTCATCGTTGTTTGTTATCTCATTTCTTCTGTCTTCTGATTTATTTTGGACTTTATTTCATGACCTGATAAATCAAAAACTTACTTCATTATCTTGAATTTTTTAATGTGAGCACTCATGTATTTTGAACTATGAGAGTAGGAATATTGAGTCTAGAATTGTTGTAAGCTCCTAGGGAAAGAAACATTTTTTTAGTTATCTAGTGACTACCTTCATTTCTAATAATTCTTTTTGTTTTCAAGTGTATTTCAGCCAGTGTTAGTCTAGCAATTCCAGTTTTTCCCCCCTTTGGGTTCACTCTTTTTTAAATTGTTTAATTTTGTTATTATTATCATTTTTGGTGCTGAAGCCCAGCATACTGTACCACTGAGCAACATTCTGAGTCCTTTTTACTCTTATTTTTTTTATTTTGAGATAGGATCTTGGTCAATTGCTGAGGTTGTCCTGGAATTTGTCATCCTCCTGCCTCAGCCTCCCATGCACTGGGATGACAGGCATGTGCCACCGCTCCTGGCAAGCTAGTATTTAAATTCCAAACATTTTTTTTCCTGCTAGAAATTAAACATTATCATCATCATCATCATCATCATTATTTGAGATAATCCTCGTGTGTTTGGAGTATCTGCATAATAATTTTTTTTGTTCTCCATTCTGAGACCTTTCATCTGAGCTCATTTAATATCTGCATGAAATATATTTCTTTTAATTTCTTTTAGGGAGGCTTTTGGTGATAAACTTTCTTGGTATTTGGCCCATGCCTGTAATCCCAGCGACTCAGGAGGCTGAGGCAGGAGGATAGCAAGTTCAAAGCCAGCCTCAGCAATTTAACGAGGCTCTAAGCAACTTATTGAGACCCCGTGTTTAAATTTAAAAAAAATAAAAAGGGCTGGGGATGTGGCTCAGTGGTTAAGCGCCCCTGCATTAATCCCCAGTACTAAAAAACAAAAACAAAACAAAAAAGAATTTTATTGAGAATTCTTGTATATAATTCACCCATTTAAAGTGTACAATTCCGTGACATTTAGTGTATTCACAAAATTGTGCAAACCATCACATCAACTTTAGAACATTTCATTATCCCCCAAAGAAGCCACACCCTCCTCAACTGTCCCTCCCAGCCTCTCACAACCACTTTCTTCCTCTTCAGAATTTGCATGTTCTGTATATTTCATATAAGTGGAAATACACATGTTCCTTTGTGACTGGCTTCTTTCAATTAGCATAACAGTTTTCAGGCTCATCCACATCATAGCATGTATTGGTCCTTTGTTCCTTTTTATTTTTAATTTTTTTTAGATGTTGATGGATCTTTATTCTATTAATTTATTTAAATGGAGTGCTGAGAATCGAACCCAGGGCCTCACATGTTAGGCAAGTACTCTACCACTGAGCCACAACTCCAGCCCCTCCTTTTTTATTTTTATTTATTTTATTTTGCAACAGGGCCTAACTAAGTTGCTGAGGCTTATGATCCTCCTGCCTCAGTTGCCTGAATCTCTGGGGTATAGGCTTGGGCCACCAAGACAGGCTACTTTGTTTCTTTTTACTGTCAAATACTATTCTATCATTTTGGTATATTCTCTCATGGGTGGATGGACTGTTGGTTGTTTCAAGTGGTGCTGCTCTGAGCAGTCATGCTCACACCTTGATGTGGACATGCGTTTTGTTCCTAGAGGTGACCCTAGTAGCTCTGTGCTCACCCTTTAGGAAGCTGCCAGACTGTTCTCCAGTAGCTGCCCGGTTTTTCCTTCCCACAGCTGGTGTGTGAGGCTGAATGTTCCACGTGCCACCAACACTTGTTGTGTGTTATCGTTTTGATTGTTGTTAATTTAGGAGGGAAGGAATTTAGGAGGCCGAGGCCTGTTAGTGCCTTTAGACAGAAGTGTCGCACATTCCCTGTAGGCTCTGTTGCTCTGGTAAAAGGCTTGTTCTGGCAGCTAACTCCCTAGTCAGCTAACTCACTAGACACTAAATGTCACGGTCTAGTAACGCAGGTCACTGTTGTCATCTTTGTTGGCTGTCTGTGACCTCCTGTCGGACCCTTGCTTTCTCTCTTGTCCTCCTTTAAGTCACTGCACATACAGTTGCTTGAGTCACCTTTTAATTGATTTTTTTTTTGGGGGGGTGTACTGGGGATTGAACTCAGGGGCACTCGACCACGGAGCCACATCCCCAGCCCTATTTTGTACTTTATTTAGAGACAGGGTCTCACTGAGTAGTTTAGTGCTTTGAACTCACCAGCCTCCTGCCTCAGCCTCCAGAGCCGCTGAAATTACAGGCGTGCCCCTCCTTGCCCAGCTCGAGTCACCTTTTAGAATAATAATCCAGTCACACCCTCCCCGTCACCAGCCCTCTGGTGGGGCCTTTTGCTCTTTGATGCCATCTACTCACCTTGGCCTGTCCCCCAACTCCTGCCCACCTCTGCCACCTGCCAGGATCCCTGGTGCTCGCTGGAGCCTCACTTGATGTTTGTCATCCGGGAGTGGGGGCAGAGTGGCGGGGAGTGGCCTTTGCTCCTGCCGCCTGTTTTTTTTTTTTTTTTAACTGAACTATTAATCGACCTGATCCGCTCTGGAACAGGAGCCCTTGAGATCCAGGATGGTGTCTGCCCCCTCAACTGTGCCTGTCACCTGGCACATAATGGATACTTAGTAACAATTGATGGATTAAGGAGGGATGCCCTGGTGCAGGGGTGAGGCTCTGAGGGCCTCTCTGCTCTTGCCCTGCCTCTGAGCTCCACCTCCTCTCCTGCAGCCACCTTCTGGGTGAACCCCCAGTTCAAGATCCGGCTGGAGGAGGTGGACGACGAAGATGACTACGGGAGTCGCGAGTCGGGCTGCAGCTTCGTGCTGGCCCTCATGCAGAAGCACCGGCGCCGGGAGCGCCGCTTCGGCCGCGACATGGAGACCATCGGCTTCGCCGTCTACGAGGTGAGTCCCCGATTGGGGCTGAGCCACCGAGCCCGGTCTTCCCACCTCACGAGATCTCCGCCAGGGGTCGCCCGAGGTCTCCACCCTGCCTTGTCTGCCCCCTGCCACACGATGAGGCTGGTGGCCCTAGGGGGAGCCTCCAGAAGGCACCAGCCAAACCCCTCAGCTGCAGGCAGGTCCTAAAATTCATCTAGTAAGGCAGGAGGAAGGCAAGTAAGATGGTTGTCTCCAGGAAGAGAAGGTTCTGGAATTTACCTTCATCTTCAGAGAGTGGGGTGCTGCCCACAGGAAGAAGGAGCTGGCTTGACTGACAGTTGGATGGCAGCTTTCGGGGCCAGACTTCGGCTCAACTTCAGAAATAAGTGGGCCATCTTGGGGGTCAGGAAACCCCATGCCTCAGAAGTGTGTGAGCAGAGCCGGTGTGGAGGACCAGGAGAGGGAGGCCTGCTCAGAGAGAGGCTGTGCCTGTCATTTGTGATTATACCTTCTGGGTATAATCACAGGGCTCACCCTGCTTGTTGTGTTCAAGACAGGGTCAGAAACTTCCGGATCTACCCAGCCAGGGTAAAGGAAGGCCACAGACTTAGCCCATACCCAGATCCCCTGGCAACAGACAGGTGTGGGCCTCCAGTGTCCCCAGGCCTTAAGACACTGTGGTTTGGCCTTCCTGGCAACTATTCTGGAGGCTCTGATTCAGAGCAGAGGCCCAGGGTGTGCCAGGGACAGGACCCCTGCCTGGGCCCTCCCTCCTGAGGTCACTCTGTGTGTGCCAACAGGTCTGGATCATCGCTGGCTCCAGGCCCAGAGCCCTGTCACCAGTCTCCTCATCCCTTCCCTCCTGTTAGGAACTCAGGACCTCTGCCCAGAGTGCACCCTGTCCCCACCCCTGCACCAACCACTTCTCCCTTACCCTACCTCTCTTGCAGGTCCCTCCGGAGGTAGGTGTGGCTCCTGACTCACCTGAATCTACCTGCCCCAGAACACACCCTGCCTGATGGGCCCACACGGGCAGCATAGTGACAAACCTGCCCCTGCATAGAGCGGAGATGTGACCTGGTTTTACCTGGAAAGTGCTTCCCCTGACTGTTCAGCAGGTGGAGCAGTCACTGCTCTCCTGGGGGTCAGAGCAGGTGGGGGGAGGGCTGGATTTCAACCCTAGTCCTCAGAGCCCCGGTGGGTCTTGTGCGCGTGAGGCTTCAGGTCCTGATGTTCGCACCAAGTCTGCACTGGCCGGCCAGTCTGTCGGGAGCAGGGCGTGGGCTGGGCTGCGTGGTCTGTCCCCTTGAGCAAATTGTTGAAGTTCTGAGCCTTGGTGTTTGTGTCTGTAAAATGGCACTGCCTTCAGGGCCATTGTGGACACTCAGTGAGGTGCCACCTGCCAAGTGCCTGCAGAATCCAACGTGGGGAAAGCCCCCAGTGATGATAATGAGAAAGATATTCAGGTGGTGTTATAGTATTTTAATGTACCTTATTTGCATTTAGCTGCTCCTCAGCGTGACTTGTCAGGGTCATGTGGGCTATAAGTGATGAGCCATGACCTTGTTCTTCAGCCCCTCCCTGAGGCCTGGGCTGGGATCTGGGGTGGCTCCTGAGGGTGCTGCAGCCCTGCTCCCTCTCCCTCCTGCTAGCTGGTGGGCCAGCCAGCTGTGCACTTGAAGCGCGACTTCTTCCTGGCCAACTCATCCCGGGCGCGATCGGAGCAGTTCATCAACCTGCGGGAGGTCAGCACCCGCTTCCGCCTTCCACCCGGGGAGTACGTGGTGGTGCCATCTACCTTTGAGCCCAATAAGGAGGGCGACTTCGTGCTGCGCTTCTTCTCTGAGAAGACTGCTGGGACAGAGTGAGTCCCCCACTGCCTTCTCCCACCTTCCCCTGAAGGCCCTCCACGCCCCCTGACTGGTCCTTCTTTCTCTCCATTTTGCAGGGAGCTGGACGACCAGATCCAGGCTAACCTCCCTGATGAGGTGTGTGGCCACCCCACCAGGCACCGGCTCCCTCCTTCCCTCCCCTGGGCCTGTGATGGGGACGTGGGCATCCTGTGTCCTGGGCCTCTGCTGGCTCCTCATAGGAGCCGTAAGAGCGAGGCCAATCCGTCATCTCCCTAGCACTTTACTGTTTGTGAGGATGATGGTGCATAATCCCTGTGTCCCCGTGCTGCGGCTGTGCTCGACACTTTATCTGGGTCATTTCTTCCCTGCGACACCCCTGTCTGAGTCCTTTCATGATAACCCCCTGGAAGGGAAACTCAAGTTCAGAGAGGTTGACGGACTTGCCCAGGTTGTACAGCAGGGACCTGGACTCCCACCTTTCATCGCTGAGCTGGACTGTGTCCCTGTCATTCAGGCCCCAAGATTCCTGGGCAGGGGGCAGATCCCCATTTCACAGACTAGAAGAGTGAGGCTTGCTTGGGAGGCCAGGTGACATGTGTCCCGTGAGTGCTCCCACCCTAGCTGAGCAGCTGTCCCCATGGGCAAGGCTGGGGCACCCCTCACCTGTTCCCTCCTTTCTCCGTCCAGCAAGTGCTCTCAGAAGAGGAGATCGATGAGAACTTCAAGTCCCTCTTCAGGCAGCTGGCAGGGAAGGTAGGCTGGAGTGGAGGTGGGGTGGGGATGGGGCGGGGTGGGGGCGGGGGGCAGCCCTTCTCGAGCTGGTACCACCCTCCCTCTCCCTTCAGGACCAGGAGATCAGTGTCAGAGAGCTGCAGACCATCCTCAACAGGATCATTAGCAAACGTGAGGGTCCCCAGCAGCTGCTCTCGCCCCATGTCCTGCCCCTGGTTGTCTTCAAGCATCAGAATCCAGGCCGTTGCCCCCACACTCAGCGGAACCCCACCCCTTGACCTATGGCTGGGGGGGTCCACTTCCTTTCTGAGCCCAGCTTGCCACTGTTTCCATCCTGCCAAGTCCCGTTCCCCTGCTTGAGCTCTGTGTGCTGGTGGGATTTGGAGGACAGCCATGCTCCAGCACCAAGGGGAAGGCGCCCTTTCTTCCCAAGATGCACCCCAGGCCAGGCCCAGTGGCCTGGGGAGCAGAGCACAGCTGGCTTCACCCGCTGGAGCACGCGGTAGAAGGCAGTGGCTGGCTGTCCAGCCTGGCTGCACGGGGCCTGGTGCCCCAGTCCTGCCTTCCCTGCCTCCGACCTCTGTCCCCGCGCTTCCCTGTATCCAGAACCCCTCTCCCTCCCACTCTTCTAGCAACCTCTGCTGACCTCTGGGGCCTGCAGCAGACCCCACCCCGCTCTGTCTTTCTCTCCACTTTCTTTCTCTTCTGCTCATCACTCATGGGACGATCACTGGGTGCCGATGGGCTTTGGGGACACCAGCCTGACTGCTAAAACACTTTGCCCTGGTTTATCTGATGATGAAGCCACCACACCCCACTCACTCTGCTGGCCTGTGTACCCACAGGCGACACTAGTGCCTCCCTGCCTCCGAATGCTCAGTGCTCCCAGTGTGGGGTGGGCACAGGAAGCTCAGCAGGTTGAGGGGCTGGAACTGTTTTTTTCTTGCAGACAAAGACCTTCGGACCAAGGGCTTCAGCCTGGAGTCGTGCCGCAGCATGGTGAACCTCATGGACGTATCCTTCAGTCCGTCTGCTGTTGTTTGGAGTCAGGGAATATGGGCACCAGAAAGTGGCTGGGTGAACTGTCCCAGGAATGCCCAGAGAATAGACAAAGCTAGGGGGTATGTGGACACCCCAGTGCCCATGTTCAAAGCCTTCCTGGGAGGGGGAGACCGAGGCACAGTCTTGAGTCAGGTGGAAGCTGGAGCAAAGCCTGGGTCCACAGCTGACCCTAAGGCCGAGCTTTTTCTGCACCCTTCCCCGCCCAGTTGAACACAGCCAGCCTGGTTATGGCTCCCCCCAGTCACCTTGCCTTCTCTTGGCCAGTCTCCCCTTCCCCCAGTGTCCCCTCCCATGCCAGCTCTAAGCTGTGGAGCTGCCTTCTTAACAACCACCCAGCGCGACGGCAACGGGAAGCTGGGCCTGGTGGAGTTCAACATCCTGTGGAACCGCATCCGGAACTACCTGGTACGTGCCCCCGGCAGGTCCTCTCCTTCCCCTTGCAGCCTCGGTCACTGCAGGAGCAGGCCAGGGGACAGCCCTCCACGGAGGCTCTGCCACTGCCAGCTCTTTCCCACCCCTGAGCCCACATGTCCCAGCAGCCCACCCTTGTGGGCTCCTCCCCTCCCTGTCCCCTTCAGCAACCCTGGGGGTGGGCAGGAAGAGCCGGGTGACTCACTGGTCCCCACCCTCTGCCCCCACCACAGTCCATCTTCCGGAAGTTTGACCTGGACAAGTCGGGCAGCATGAGCGCCTACGAGATGCGGATGGCCATCGAGTCTGCAGGTGAGGCCCAGGGCAGCCCCTACCCCTGGCCCTCCTCCCTGGGGTGGTGACACAGAGCTGTGGGGATGTGGTCCCAGCCATCTTTGGCCTTTCCCCCTTGGTTTCTAAGTACGTTATCAGCATATCTGTCCTTTCTTCCTCACTGCAGCCAAGAAAGGACAGAGTCTCTTATTACCCCTGTTGGGCATGTGAGGAAAGTGAGGCTCCAAAGGAAAAGTGACCGGCCTTAGGACACAGTGCCAGGGAGGGCAGAGCCAGGCTTCAGGCCTCCTGTGAGAGCTGCCTGAGGACGAGGCCAGGGCATCAGAACCACCAGACCACACCCCTCTTTGGCCAACTCCTGATTCTCTGGCCTGTCCGGGGCTGGGCGTGCCCCCTGAGACTGGTCCTTACTTGCCCAGCCCCTCCCAGTCCCTGGGCCTGCCCAGAGGTCCTTGTGCCCCTTGTCCCTGAGAAGAGAAGGCCCACCCTTCCCTGACTCCTGGCTGCGCCTCCCCGGCCCTCACCTGCTTCTCTCCACAGGCTTCAAGCTCAACAAAAAACTGTACGAGCTCATCATCACCCGGTACTCCGAGCCTGACCTGGCCGTGGACTTTGACAACTTCGTGTGCTGCCTGGTGCGACTGGAGACCATGTTCCGTGAGTGTCCCAACAGGCTCCTCCCTCCAGCTGTGTCCCAAATGCGTCCCTTGTGAGCTGGTGGGAACGGATGATGGCCGGTGCGAGCAGTACCGTCGCAGGAGCTGGAGGCTGAGATCTGGAGCCCGCGAGGGCCCTGTATTTGGTCACCCAGAGGCTGAGTGCGTGGAGAGCAGGGAGGGAGGGCAGGAAGAGCCCCTTCCTACTTCAAGGGGTGACAGCTTGGGGCGTTAGGGGGAGTGGGGGTCAGGCAGGCTTGGCTGTGCACAAAGTTCTCAGCCCCGTGTCATCTTTTCTTGAACACACAGGGTTTTTCAAAACTCTGGACACAGATCTGGATGGAGTCGTGACCTTTGACCTGTTTAAGGTGGGACTCTCCCTGGGTCGGGGAAAGGGTTGGTGGCAGTGGTTTTCTTTCCTGACCCATGTTCTCCTGTCCCTTCCTGGGCCTTGGAGCCAGCCTTCAAGAAGGGGCAGCCTGAGTCCTGGGAGCTGGGGTGGGGGTGTCTGGATTCTGGGGCAGGAGCCGGAGGCTTTGCCTCAGTGGGACCAACAGCTCTATCTCCCAGAGATAGAGGAAGTGAGGAAACAGTTCCCCAGGAGCGAACCTCAGAAGTGGTAAAGAAATGGCTTCTGAGCCATGGGGTCGGGGCGTGGACATAGGGGTCCAGGTAAGGAGGGAAACAGGCAGCCGATTCCACAGCCCTGGCCCAACGGCCTTCCCTCCTTCTGCAGTGGTTACAGCTGACCATGTTTGCATGAGGCGGGGGCCCAGCACCCTGCTGCTCCCTTCTACCCTCGTCTGTCAAGCCGCGTCTTCCAGGCTGCGTCTTCCCACCATGCCACAGCAGGTCACGCCAGCCGCACATGCCTTCCTTGGAGCAAGAAGGCGCCTTGGTCCTCTTGCCCGCTCCTCCCAGCCTCCACTGCTCACCAGCTCTGGGCAGAGCTGTGTGGCCCTCCCGCTGTCCCCAGCCAGGGGCTCACAGTGGACTCCCCTGGGCCCGCCGTTTCCCATGGCCAAGCCAGGAGGGCAGCTTTCTGCTTATTCCTGCCTCAGGGCTGGGCGGCCAGGGAGCCACGATCCCAGCCCCACTCCTCCAGCATCCTCATGTGTCCCCCCACCCGCCTGGCCTCACCTGCTGACTTTATAACCACTATCTCTGCGACCTGCACCCCAGGTGTCAGGCATGCAGGTCCCCTTCCTGCTGGGGGAGCCCCTGGGCTGGGATCTCCTGTGCCTTCTGTGCAGAAGCCAATGCCTGCAGCCCACGCCTCCCAGCCCTGCCCACCAGGAGCCAGCCAGCCTGGAGGGTGGTCGGGCCTTCCCCCCTCCTCCTGTCCTTTTTTTATATTGACAGTTTTAAAGGGGACTCTTCAGGGACTGGGGGATTGGTTATGTGATACAGAGGCACTGGGCGCGGGGTAGGGAGGTCCCATGTTTCCACACAGAGAAACCCCAAATAATAAAGGAAAAGGCCCCACATTTGTCTCTGGAGTGTGTTTCTCCCCAGTCTGCTGCCGGGAGGGCGGCAGGAAGCCTTAGCAGGGGGACAGCTCCTGGCCTCAAGCTCACCCGTTGCTGGAGTGAGTGCAGGGCATCCGAGTGGGGTCACCTATGGCCCTGGGAGGCCAGGGAGGATGAGGCCCAGGGCCTGGCACAGGGACAGGGCTGCACTGTGAAGGCCTGACCCTTGCCTTACCTTCATAAATCCACCAGGCCAGTTTCCCGCTGAAACCCAAACCCATACTTAGCACAAACCTCACCCCCCAGGGAGCTGCACAGAGCCTCCTTCAGGTCCTCTGGGGTTGGGGTGGGTCTCTCCTGTGACCCACACACCTGTAGCTTATATAAGCTGCTCCAGCGCCTCTGGGATGCTGCTGTTCTTCCCAGAGTTAAGAGTGGGGAGAGGGGACAGCCACCAACTAGCACTGACTGCAGGGTACAGACGGAGACTGCCCCAGGGCGCAGGGTGAGGGAGCAAGAAGTCGGGCTGCCTCCAGCTACTGTGGGGTAGAGAGGAAGAGGAGGCCTTTGCAGGTGTCACCTGCTTCTTGACTGCTCCCAGGCCAGGTCCTCCCTGGATATCTATCCTCATTACTGAGATGCGGAGGCTGCCGAGGTGGGAGGTCTCTGGGCCCATCCTGCTCAGCCCTCCATGGTTCTCTGTGTTGGGCTTCACTTGTTATAGGGGTTGCGACACTGTGGTTCTGGGTCATCTGGGGACCTAACTTCAGATACCCCAGGTTTGAGGCTGAGACTGCGGCTTCCTCTTGACTCCCCTATTTGGGCTTTATTTTTTTTATTTTTATTTTATTTTTTTGGTACTGGGGATGGAACCCCAGCCCTTTTTATTCTTTATTTTGAGACAGGGTCTCACTGAGTTGCCCAGGCTGGCCTTGAGTTTACAATCCTCCTGGTTCAGCCTCCCGAGTCTCTGGGACTATAGGCATTCGCCACTGCAGCCAGCTCTATTGGGGCATTTTTTTAAAAAATATTTACTTTTTAGTTGTAGTTGGACGCGATACCTTTATTTTATTTATTTACCTTTATTTTATTTATTTATTTATGTGGTGTTGAGGATCGAACCCAGGGCCCTGCACATGCTAGGCGAGTGCTCTACCGCTGAGTCCCAGCCCCAGCCTGGACATCAGCTGTGCAGCCAACTCCCTGACTCTCATGGAGTGGGGGAAGGGCGAGCAGCCATAATTACTGTCACCCCCTTATTTGTGACTCTGATCTACAAAGCACTCACAGGTCCGACCGTGGTTTGAAACACAGTGACAAGACCTTGGGTCCCACGCATTTTGAGGCCAGAGTCAGGGCTGCTCAAGCCCTCATGACAGCCTCCAGAAGCGAGGGTGCAGGTGGGCAGGGAGGGAGGGGCAGGGCGGCTGGGCCTGCGGGTTTGGCTGTGGCTGGGAGGCAGCTTTCTGGGACTCCTCACCTGTCCAACTCAGAAGGTGAGAGATGGAGGGAGGCAGGAAGAAAGGCCCAGGGGCGGGGAGCCCGAAGATGTGGGGACACTCAAGACTTCCAGTGAGGTGTAACCAGACTCCTCTGAGCTGCGGGACACAGGGCGTCTTGGTCCTCACCCCTGGCCTGGTCCTCCGCCTCCAAAGCCCCTCCCCTGTCCCTTTACATAAGGCCTGGGGCAGGCTGGGCCTCAGGTCAGGCCCACGGCCATGGCCTTCACCGACCTGCTGGACACCCTGGGCGGGGTGGGCCGCTTCCAGCTCATCTACACGGCCCTGCTGCTGCTGCCCTGTGGCCTGCTGGCCTGCCACAACTTCCTCCAGAACTTCACGGCTGCTGCGGTCCCCCATCACTGCCAGCTTCCCGCCAACCACACAGGGGCCACCACCAACGACTCGGGGGCCTGGCTGAGGGCCACCATACCCCTTGACCAGCATGGGGTCCCTGAGCCATGCCAGCGCTTCACAGAGCCTCAGTGGGCCCTTCTGAGCCCCAACACTTCGGTCTATGGGGTGGCCACCGAGGACTGCAAGGACGGCTGGGTCTATGACCGCAGCGTTTTCCCGTCCACCATCGTGATGGAGGTCAGAGGGAGCCGTTTGGGGCGGGGGGCTGCTACCTAAGGCCAGGGCTCAGTGTCCCACTCTCCTTGCAGTGGGATCTGGTGTGTGAGGCCCGCACCCTCCGTGACCTGGCTCAGTCCATCTACATGGCCGGGGTGCTGCTGGGGGCCGCCGTGTTTGGCAGCCTGGCGGACAGGTGAGCTTCTGATGTGAGTGTCCCTACCACCAGTGGCCGTCTCTGTGTTTTTTTTTCTTTTTCTCCCCCCGCCCCCCAGTATCAGAATTGAACCCAGGAGCACTTAACCAATTAGTCATATCCCCAGCTCCTTTTAAAATATATTATTTAGAAATGATCTCGCTGAGTTGCTTAGGGTCTCCCTGCTGAGGCTGGTTTTGAACTCTTGATCCTCCTGCCTTAGCCTCCAGAGTCGCTGGGATAACAGGCGTGTGCCATGGTGCCCAGCTATGCTAACATTTTTTGGTAAAAGTTTACTCACATTTTCAATGGATAATGCATAAGTGCATTTACATCCTTCAAAATCCCAAAAGATACAAAAGAGCATGCAGAAAGAAAGTTTTCTCATCTCGCCCCATCGCTCCCTCCATGGGGCAGCCCAATTTCTACATCTCCAACTAGAGAGATCTTTATTTCTGTGTGTGTGTGTGTGTGTGTGTGTGTGTGTGTGCTGGTGTTTGAACCCAGGGCCTCACACATGCTAGGCAAGCACTCTACCACTGAGCTACAACCCCAGCCCCTATTTTCATTTCTAAATTTTTCATTAAGTTTTATAATTTGGGAGCTGGGGTTGTGGCTCAGTGGAGGAGCACTTGCCTAGAATTCGTGAGGCACTGGGTTCTATTTTCAGCACCACATAAACAAAATAAAGGTCCATTGACAATAAAAAAAACATCTTAAAAAAGTTTTATGTTTTTTGATGCACACATGTACATAGCTATGGGTTACAAGGTGCTGTTCAGGGCAAGTATATAATGTGTAATGATCAAATCAGGGTAGTCGGTGTATCTATCACCTTAAACATTTACCACTTGTTTGTGGTGAGAACTTTCAAAATTCCCTTTTCTGGCCATCCTTCCTCGAGACATTTTGAGGTTTTATGCAGTCGGTCAAATCAGTATATGTGCTTGCCCCTTCCTTTTCATGCTGTGTAAGGATGGAACTCAGGCCCCTGCACATGCTGGGCGAGCCGCACCCCCAGCCTGCTCCCCCAACCCGCGCAAATGCTGGGACACTGCACACAGGCTCTAGCCCCCCACTTTGTCTTCACTTTGAAGGCTTCTCCATATTCCTTTGGAAAAGCTGTGCTGTCCTCTGTAATGTCCACACAGCATCCTGTGTACAAATGAGCCAGAACTCACCCCCATGGAAAGACTGTGAGACAGAGCGGGGCCCTGGCTTTGAAGAAGTCCAGCTCCCTCACCTCCTCTTCCCTCCCCTGCCCCTCTTCCCTCCGTTCAGGTTGGTGGGGAGGCCCTCCCAGACTCCAGAGCTCATCCCCTCAACCCCTCATCACACCTGGTCTCTCTACATGTGAACCTGTATCTTATCTGGAGGGCCTCCATGTCTCCAGCCCTCAGCTCAGGCCTGTGCCTTAGAGATGCTCAATGAGCAATTGTAGAATAATGAAGGAAGGAAGGAAGGAAGGAAGGAAGGAAGGAAGGAAGGAAGGAAGGAAGGAAGGAGTGTGCGTGTCATGGGTGTGTGGGGAAGAAACGCTGTCCACACCTTCTTGGTCTGCTGCCCTTCTGGACAAGTAGGGCTAGCACTCTGGCCCTGGGCCCTCGTATGCAATGGGGTGCCATAACCCTGCCACCCTGGCCTTGGACTCCTCCTGCCTCCCTATAGCAATCAGCTCCCCTGAAGACTCCATGCTGGGTCCTGCCCCCACAGCCTGGGTCTGGCCAGGGCTCATCTCCCTGTGATTCTGGTCAGAGGCCTCCTTCCAGCCAGAGCAACACCCAGGGGACCCCCCTCCCTACCCACCACACCTCCCTCTGGGTCTCTGCAGATCCTCTGCCTTTCCCGGGCCTGGAATAAGTCTCTTCATCTCCAATTTTCTTCCACATGGTGTCCCTCGGCCACCGGTGCCTGGGTCCCAGCTGTTGCCCTTCCGTTTTGAGGGGTGGGTTTCACGGCACCCCAGCTTCCCTTTGGCTGATTTCCCCTTACCAGAGTGGAAGGCCTGGGCACTGACTGTCGGGGATGCCACTGCTGCTCCTGAAGCCTAACGCTTTGTCCATTCCCTGGGCTCAGGCTGGGCCGCAAGGTCCCCCTGGTCTGGTCATACCTGCAGCTGGCAGTGTCAGGGGCCGCCACGGCGTACATTGACTCCTTCAGCGCCTACTGCGTCTTCCGGTTCCTGATGGGCATGACCTTCTCTGGCATCATCCTCAATTCGCTCTCGCTGGGTGAGTTCAGCCGCGGAGCAGCCTGGACGGCTGGGGCTAGAGGAGAAGGGGAAATGGCAGCCCCATCTTTCTTATTTCCTTTGGCTGGAGTTCTCCTCCAGGGGCCTCAGCTCAGAACACCACCAGGTTCTAGGCCTAGGAGACGGGGCTTGCAGACCTTGGACCTGCCCGCAGCCAGGGTAGACCCTGACATCTTTGTCCTTGGTCTGGGGTCTCATTTCCTCCTCTGTGAACCGAGAGGGTCTGTTTATTTCATTTGTGAGTTAATCGACAATAACCACTTACTAAGTGTCCATTGCATACCAGGCTTAGTGTGGGACACAGAGGTGACTGGGGGACACAGAGGGCAGTGGGACAGGATGGTCTCCAGAGCTGCAGACAGCCCTGAAATTATGCGGCCCTTATAAGGGTGGGGTTTACTTGGGCTGCTGGTGGCTTCTCTCAGCTGAGGCAAAAGGATGGCAAGTTTGAGGCCAGCCTGGGAATCCCACCTCAAAATAAAAAATAAAAAGGGCTGGGGATGTAGCTCAGTGGTGGAGCTGTTCCTGGGTTCACTTCTCAGTACTGGAAAAACAAACACTTGTGGTTTCTTAGCTCCATGGTGGAGATCTGGCTTGTTGGATGCCAGGGAGGAGTGTTACTTCCCAAGTGACAAGTGGCAGGATCAGTCCTCAGCGCAGGCTGGGATTTCCTGGGTGGTCTTGGTGGAGAGGTTCATGGGATAGTCGGAAGCCCATCCTGAACATGGGCTGACATGGGCTTGTGCTTCACTTAAATTCCTTACCTTGCTCAGAAGCTGCCACCACCCTCAGGCATCCAATGACAGGATAGGATTTTAATTTCAGGGATGGAGAAAAAGTCGGGGGGTTGGAAGACCAGGACACACACAATGGGATCTCAGCAAAGCCCCACAATACCTACATTCACACGCACACACATACACACACATACATGTATCAGACACACGTGCACACATCAGACACCGCTGGCGGCTGGGCACTCTGTCTTTGGGCAGCTTAGTCTGCAAGGAAGTCTTTTTTGAGACTCAGTTGGGTGCTCCAGAGCCTCCTCAACAGGTCACACCTTGCCCCTGGATTGTGCCACAAAAGTGTGAGGACCCTCACGTCTCTTTCTATCTCCCCTCTTTGTTATTATGCACACCATTCAGCCCTTTTTACTTTTTCCAGTGCCGAGGGTGGAACTCAGCTCCACCCCAGCCCCTGTTCTGCATCTTGAGTCTTTCACTTAGCAATGCCATCACTGGCTCATTTGTTGATGCCTCCCGGGGGACCCCATGGCCACTTGAAGGACTTTGGCTTTAATTCCAAATGAGGCAGGAGGCCCTGGAGGATTCTGTGCTGAGTGCAGCCCTGACCTGATTTAGTGTTTGAGGTTTGACAGGATCCCTCTGGCAGATGCCATTTGGCACCAGAACAGAAGCAGGGAGTCCAGAGAAGAGGGCATTGCCCTCATCCCAGCAAGAGCCAAGGTTGAACTGGGCCAGAGGGTGGCAGCAGAGCAGATGAGAAGAGCAGAAGGTGGCTAAGCTCTGAAGGCAGAAACATGATTTGCTTTGTGGGTGGATTGCACTAACGGGCTCATTGCTCCCTGGAAAGAAGTACCCTCATTAATTTGTCGTGGATGCCTTGGAAGGATGTATCGCGATTTATTTAACAGTCCCACAGACAAGTGGCAGGCTCAGGTTTAGGTTTTATCCAATCTTTTCTGCCTATAGAAATTTGCAATTTGTCTTCACATGAAGTTAAGCATCTATTTGGAACCCAGGGCTTCCTGGAAGGTAGGCACACGCTCTACCACTGAGCTATGCCCCCAGCTGGGTCGACCATGTTTTGATAGCATCATGAACCACTCTATTTCCTCTGTACCAGCCATTCACATCCCTTGCCCATTTCCCTTTAGGCTTGCTGGTAATTTTCCTATTGATTTGTAAGAACACTTCCAATATTAGAGAAACAGCCTCTTAACTGTTGAGTTGCAAATATTTTTGACTTTTTTTTTTTTGCCAATGCTATGACTTTGCTTATTGTGTTTTATGTTGTTTATTTCTATTTAGACATTTCTTTTTTTATGAATTCAGATTTGTTTAACCTTAGCCTTCATTTGATTCCTTCTGATTGTGAGTTTCTCAGAATTTTGAGATTTTATATATAAAAAATCTAACCATGAGTTCTAGCATTCTTGTGGTTTTATAGTTGACATTTAGTAATTTGATCCCCCCAGTCGGGACACTTTGGCCTGAGTCTCAATGGGTCTCAGCAAGAGTTTAAATCGCCATCAAGAGGCCGGGGAGTTAAGCAGCTCCGTGGGAAGGCAGGCTCGCTGAGCGTACTGCCATTTCCTCTGCAGTTGTGGAGTGGATGCCCACCCGGGGCCGAACTGTGGCGGGCATCTTGCTGGGCTTCTCCTTCACCGTGGGTCAGCTCATCCTGGCTGGCGTGGCCTACCTGATCCGCCCCTGGCGGTGGCTACAGTTTGCGGTCTCAGCTCCCTTCCTGATCTTCCTCCTGTATTCTTGGTATGTCCGGCAGGAGTGAGGAGGAGGGGAGAGTGCGCCCGGGGGACGGGACACTCACCTGGCCCCGCAAGAGGTCGGGATGGGAGAGGCTGGGATTTGCTGGCCCTGGTGGGGACACAAGGGACAGAAAGTGCTCAGGGGGACCACACACTCCTGAGTACTCTCAGGCGGCTTTCAGAAGGTCCAGTAAAACCCCTTCTGTTAGCATGAGGCTCTGGGACATGTCAATCATTTTGTCTTTCAACTCCTCTGTGCCTCACAACAGCCCCATGACATTTTATAAGAGGGAGGCTAAAGCACAGCCCAGAGAGGGATCATGATTTAGTAAAGGCCACACAGCTAGGGATCAGAAACAGATTCAGAGTCAGGTGTGGTGGTCACAGCTCAGGAAGCTGAGGCAGGAGGATCGCAAGTTCAAAGCCAGCCTCACTAACTTAGCGAAGACCTAAGCAATTTAGCAAGACCTTCTCAAAATAAAAAATAAAATGAATTTGTGATGTGGCTCAGTGGCTAAGCGCCCCTGGGTTCAATCTCTGATGCTCCCCCTCCCAAAAAAAAAAAAAAAAGACAGAGAGAGATTGAATACTGAGTCCACTGTAGTCTCTAAGGACCCTTCAGTGATTCTCTTTATTACAAAAAAGGGAAGGTGACATGTCCTCCAGTCTTCTTGGTTCTGAGACAAGGGACATTGCACCCTTTTTTTTAGGATCTGAGAGAAGGTGGATGTGGGTGTAATTGGGTTTGGGAAATGGAATGAGCTCCACCCAGCCCTGGTCCTTCTGCATCCTTCTCTCCCTCCCAGGTGGCTGCCAGAGTCATCTCGATGGCTCCTCCTTCACGGCAAGTCCCAACAAGCCCTGCGGAACCTGCAGAAGGTGGCCGCCATGAATGGGAGAAGGGCCGAAGGGGAAAGGCTGACCAAAGAGGTGAGTGGGGAGGAGGGAGCAGGGCTGGGAATGACCTTCCAACTTGAGGGCCACCTCCGGGTTCCACAAGCTCTGCCACCTTCCCAGGACTCGGCTGCCACCCAGGCGGAGAGTTCTGGTGTGGGAAAGATGTCCTTTAAGCACTGAACGGCTGTGTGATCTGGGGCAAATGATTTAGCTGCTTCTCTCATTAGTCTATCCACCTGTGCAGTAAGGAAATAACCTTCACGTTGACCTCCAGTCAAAATTTAATAAAAGCAAACAACTTAAGATAGCAATCATAAAATAAAATTGTTGGAGAATCGATAACAAGAGCACCATTTATTACACATTCCATTCTTTATAAGATAGTTATCATTCATTAACAATACTGGCTGTTTATTAAGCCCTGTGTGAGGAACTATGCTAACAGCTTCTCATACATCATCTCACTTAATGCCTCATTGGTGCCAATGAGGAACTGAAGCTTGCGGGTCAGGTAATCTGCCTAAGACACACAGCGGGAAGGGACTCAGAACCTGCTTTCAACCACCGCCTGATACTGTCCCAGGAAAGTGGGGAGCTGAAACTCCAAACCTCAGCTCAGCAAAAGCCATGCAAGAGAACTTCATGATAGGTGAAGTGAGGCGGAAATAAAGTAAAGGAAAAGTGAGGCTTCAGCAAAAAGCACTCTCGAGGGAGAGATGGGCCGTCTCCAAACAGAGAATGGCAAAGGAGACAAAGGTGTCCCCAATTTTATTACTCTTTGATGTTTAGCAGGAAAAGTGGGGACCACCTTCTGTACTCTCTGCTAATCAGGTGTTCAACTCCCCCTTCCCGTCGGGTGGTGGAGTTTTTGACCTTAGTCGGTCCTCTCTGGAACTGTCACAGTGGCCATCCTTTTGGGGCAACTTCGTCCGCAAGTCAATCCCATGTTAATGGGGACACTGGGGTCAATAGCTGTCAGAAGTTACCTTATTGCGCCTGCATTACTAAAGGACTCTTCCTCCCCAGACACATGGAGACACCTTTAGCCATAATTCCTAGTTTCATGTCAACATCAGAGGACCCTGTCAAGAGTCAGTCCCATGAATCCTTTTCTCTTGACATATTTCCCAATTAGCTCCTTTTGCTTCTGGTTCTTTTCTACAAATTAACTACCACCTTTGCTTTCTTGTCTACTTTGGAAGTAGCTTAAAGAAGGACCCCTAAAGTAATTTAAAGACCACTTACGACCTTGCCTACACTTGACTGCTCATTGCTAGCTTCTACCTAACAACACTATCTATACCAGGAAAGGTATAGACAGACTCCCAGATCCCAGAGCCAGGAGGGTGGGGCACATGTTGAAACCTGTGCCTCATCTCAAAGCCCTGGAGCCACTATCTTGCCAGGGGTCCCAACAGGTGTGTGGTGGGAGCACACCTGTAATCCCAGCAGCTCAGGAGGCTGAGGCAGGAGGATCACAAGTTCAAAGCCAGCCTCACCAATTTAGCGAGGGCCTAAGCAACTAAACAAGACCTTCTCTCAAAATAAAAAATAAAATTAATTTGGGATGTGGCTCAGTGGCTAAGTGCCCCTGGGTTCAATCTCTGATAACCGCCCCCCCCCCCACACACACACAAAATGAAGGTGTTCCCAGCAGGGACAGGAGGCCCTGGATCCTTTGCTGCCACTGATCACACATTCCTCACCCAGGTGGTGAGCTCCTACATCCAGAGCGAGTTTGCAAGCGTCCGCACCTCCAACTCTATCCTGGATCTCTTCCGAACTCCGGCCATCCGCAAGGTCACATGCTGTCTCATGGTGGTCTGGTAGGTGAGGGGCTCATTCCAAGACTTTGACCTGAGGCAGGAACGTGCCTTTTTCTCCCACTGACAAACTCTGTTCTGAAATATTCCCAACGCAACGAGCAGGTGAGCTTTGCAAAGCCAGTCTCATCCCACACGCCTTTCTGATGGAGCTCTCTGCTGGGTGCTAAGATAGAGTGTAGATGAGACATTGTGTTGGTGGAAGGGGGCAGGTCTCCTCTGAGGGTAGGGGTGAGTGCCACTGGAATCTCACAGGCAGCTTTTCCAGAATGGACCTTGCACTATCCCTTTGGGCTCTCTAGGGAGATTCTGGGAGGATTCTAGGGGATTCTGGGGAGAGTCCATTCTGAAAAAACACTTCCAAGTCCAGGAGGGAACAGCTAGAGAAACCATGATGTCCATGCAATATGACAAGTATCCAAACAGCAGTTCTGCTCATGGCTGCAGAGGGCTTCACCCAGCAGGTGGCATTCGAGTGGTGGTTAATCAAGTTTGCCAGGTGGGCAAAAAGAAATTCCAATAGCTACGTTGCCATGAAGATGAGAAATGGATAAGAATATAAAGATGGGCTGGGGAGTAGCTCAACGGTAAGTATGCCCCTGTCTTTAATCCCCAGGACCATCACAAAACAAAAAATCCACATCTATTATTTGAAATATAGTCCCTTCCATACTCAAAGGAAGGGCATTAAGTTCTACCTCCTGAAGGGTAGAGTCTGGCTGAAATTACCTTCACCCAAATGTTTGCATCTTTTCTGTAAAACAGGGGTTTCTAAAAATTATTTTAACTTTTTTTAATCATTCTTTTTTAAAATTTTTTTAGTTGTTGATAGACTTTTATTTTATTTATTTTTATGTGGTGCTGAGAATCGAACCCAGTGCCTCACACATGCCAGGCAAGTGCCACTACCGCTGAGCCCCAGCCCCAGCCCTGTTTTAACTTTTATTTATTTGTTTGTTTGTTTGATTGTGCAGCACTGGGATCAAACCCAGGACCCGGTGTGTGTTAGGCAAGCATGCTACCAGTGAGCCATATCCCCCGTCCAGATTTGTTCAATCATTTACTTAAATAGATTCATATATGTGTCATTTATACCTTGGGTTCTAATTTAGTAACATTATTTATTTTGTTTAATGAATACTATATTATTTACTCTCCTTCTCTGTTCTGGCTTTGGCCACAGGGAGCTTGTTGTCATAGGCTCCTATGTCCTTCACTTACCTCCATCTCCTTCTGTCTTTATTCTTTTAGCACTGCTTTAACTTCAGTGCCAAGTGGTGCTGACAGGAAACCAAATGCACTCCAGGGTCCATGGATGGGACTCAGGGGAGTGGGTGTTAGGAAGAGATGATGGGCGAAGTCTAGGCTCCAAGACCAAAGTCAGAGACTTATGAGACCAGGAGGGGATTCTAACTCTCCCAGGAGAGGAGTCCTATGTTAACCATCCTGTGTCCCCTGTCCTGGGCCCAGGACAGTGAAATGGTGGAACAGGATCATTCTGCCACCTTTGCCAGGTTCTCCAACTCTGTGGCTTACTACGGCCTGGCAATGGACTTGCAGAAGTTCGGGCTCAGCATCTACCTGGTACAGGCTCTGTTTGGTATCATCGACATCCCAGCCATGCTGGTGGCCACCACCACCATGATTTATGTGGGCCGCCGGGCCACAGTGGCCTCCTTCCTCATCCTGGCTGGGCTCATGGTCATTGCCAACATGTTTGTGCCTGAAGGTAAGCCATAGCTTGTGCCTGTGCTGCCCTCTGGGATACTGCCACACAGGTTTCTGGAGAACTGGGAGCCCCTGGGGTCTTGTGGGCAACACGTACCATGAGAGAACAAGGCTGAGAGGTATTTTTTGGATCTGGGGGAAATGTGACTAAGGATTAATGGAGTTTGTTAAGCACTTAGTGCCTAGTGTCAGTGCAGGAAGAAGATCCACCAAGGTCATGAGTCTGCCCTTGAATCAAGAACAATCTTGACAGCAAGACCAGGCAAATGCATATAAAGCCACTGGAGAGCCAACGTGGTGACTTCCTTATGCCAGTTATGTGTGTGTCCACTCAGAGCAGGCAGCCTGTCCATGGGTTGAAAAGTTAGGACTTGAATCTCAGCCAGCCTGGTCTGGAACAATGGTTCACACAGCTGGCTAAAATTACCTTCACCCAGAGAAAAATCCCAAAGCCCAGGTGCTCCACACCACGCAAAGGGACTCTCAAACCCTCAGTACTTAAAAAGCTGTTCAGTGACTTCAGCAAGAAGCCAGGATTGACTATCTGGGACCTAGAACATGTGCCAAACTATGTGCCCAGGTGTGACCACGGCTTTGCCACCATGGCCTGGGGCAGGTCGTCTAACTTCTCTGGGCTCTGGTTCCTCACCTATAAAATGGACAGGTGTTATCGTTAGTATTTTGGGATATTTTCATCCAATCATTTTTCCTATTTATAGATTTTGTATTCTACATAATTGAGACATCATTTATATATACATATATATGTAATGCAATAATGCAAATAGGATTATCTATATGTATACATGTGCATTGATAAAGGATATATATATTATATATATATATATATATACATATATAAAATATCCTTTTCTATTATATATTAAAAACATCCTTTTCCATGTTAGTACAACATTTCATGGGCTTGATTTTTTTTATTAGTTTATATTTTATTGAGATTGGTGTTTTTCAACTCTGGCTGCATATTAGAATTAGATATTAAAAAAATATCCAGACTTGAGGCTTTGATATAATGGATGTGGGGCAGGGCCCAGGCGTGGGTGTTTTATGGAATGTCCCCACGAAATTCCAGTGTGCAGCCTGGGCTGCCACCAATCCAAAGGCAGTACCTTAATTTCTTTGACCATTACCCTCATACAGGACATTCAAATTGGGGTTTTGCAATATATAAACAACAGTTGAGGACAGGGAGGCTAGGAGATGATAACAGTGACCAAGTCACTCAATTGGGTCAGGGCTGTGGACTAAACTCAGGCCTGACTCCAAAGCTTATCTCCAGTAGATCTTGGTGACAGATACAAACAAGAGAGGAAGGAGAGCCAGGGTGCAGTGGCACATGCCTGTAATCCCTGTAGCTCCAGAGGCTGAGGCAGGAGGATTGTGAGTTCAAAGCCAGCCTCAGCAAATTAGCAAGGACCTAAGCAGCTCAGCCAGACCCTATCTCTAAATAAAAATATAAAAAGGGTCTGGGGATGTGGCTCAGTGTTTAAGCACCCCTGGGTTCAATCCCCAGTACAAAATAGAGAGAGAAGGACACATGGGGTGGGGGTGGGGCGCAGAAGTCAGAGAAGGGCAGTTTGGGGACTTCCAGTTGGGCACTGAGGTGATAGAAATACAGGCTCCCTGCCTTGATGCACCTCCCTCAATGGCTGTGTCCCCCTCATCCCTGCTTAGTTCAGGGGCCTAAGCACCCTCTGCCTCTTTCCCCTACTCTTGGCATCCCCCCAGCCTCCCACCACATTCCCCTGCCACCCCCTGTTCCCACCCTCAGCTTCCCTTTCCCCCCCTTAGACATGCAGACCCTGCGCACCGCCCAGGCAGCTCTGGGCAAGGGCTGCCTGGCCAGCTCCTTCATCTGCGTGTACCTGTTCACGGGAGAGCTGTACCCCACCGAGATCAGGTGGGTGTTGGGAGGAGAGGCCCGGCGGAGAGCTCTCTGCCCAGACACCCAGGGCCCAGCCCGGAGAGTGCAGGCTGTGTGCTGAGTCCTCCCTTCCACAGGCAGATGGGGATGGGCTTCACCTCGGTCAACGCCCGCCTCGGGGGCTTGGCTGCGCCCATGGTCACCACGCTCGGGGAGATCAGCCCGGTCCTGCCGCCCTTGGGTTTTGGCGCCACCTCGATTCTAGCAGGCCTGGTTGTCCTCTGCTTCCTGACCGAGACCCGCAACGTGCCCCTGGTGGAGACCATCGCTGCGATGGAGAGGAGGTGAGCGGCCGGGGCACGGCTGGTGCGAGGCCAAGCAGGCTGTGGTCACGCGGAAACAGCCGGGGAGCAGACGCAGTCCTCCCCGCCTTGGTCTTCCGTGGCTTAGCTTTCGACAGGAGCGGGCCCAACGACGACGACCATAAAAGAGAAAGAAGGGGGCTGAGGGTAGCTCAGCAAAGAGCCGCGCCTGCCGCCGCCCCGAGTTCCCTACCTAGCCCTGCAAAAGGAGAAATAGACCAAAGACCCGGAGACTCGGTTGGAAATGAAGCCTGGTAGAGAAATGGGGAGAGGAGAGAGAGGCAAGTGCAATTTGAAGCAAAGTCAGATCGTTGCAGGGTTTTGAACTGGGCCCTGAGTTTCTGAACAACAGAAAGGGAGACCCTGCTGGGGGGAAGAGAATACCAGCTCCCCAGGGTAAGTAAAGCTTCCCTCACTGATTAGGCTGGAGGAAATGCCTCTCCTGGGCCTCCTTAGAGAGGTTACTGAGCTAGGTGACAGCATTGTCCTGCACAAAAAGTGCAAGAGGGGATCTGATCTGGCTGTTCTGAGTGAGGCATTTCCTAGTCACAGCGTGTTCAACGAAGACCCTTAATTTTGAAGAGCAGGGACAGGGGTGCAAGACATATCACTTTTTCCTGAACCACTTGCGAGAAAGTTGCTGGCATTCCTTCCAAGTACTTCGATGTGTATTCCTCCAAACAAGGATATTCTCTTACATAACCACAAACCACCATCAAAATCAGAAAATCAGTATTGCCATGTGACCACTGTTTCATCTTTAGGCTTCCAGCCTGTTTCCGCAACAATGTCTGATGTCTGGATCCAGCGAAAGGATTCAGATCCCAGTCATAGAGCTTTTAGTTGTCTCATTTTCCTCAGGCTCTAGTAGGTTCTCGGTGTTCTTTGATTTTCATGACTTCCACAGTTCTACAGGGCTTTTTAATCGTTGAAAGAACCAGTGCAACCAAAAGTACACCCAATATAGTGCCTCACAATACAGCAGGAGAGCACAGGCCAGCATGGCGGGGGCGGGCACAGGTGCACCTCCCAGGGTCCTCACTTTAGCCCCTGAATGGCTTGTTTCTGTATCTCAAGCCATCAAGACAAATTCTCCATCTCAGAGAAGCCAAGGCACAGGTTTGCTGATATATATATATATATATATATATATATATATATATATATATATATATATATATATATAATCTCACTGGTCATAACCAAAGCCAGTCTACATAACCAGGCAAGCCAGGTAGAAACTATAGGTGTGATTCTAATAAAAGATGTAGACAGCTGGTAAAGGCATTCCTCCAGGGGAGAATCAGGCCCTGACCACATGTTATAAATTACTAGCCAGTACTGTTATCTCACCCCTGTCTTGACAGATGGTCAAGGTCATGGATCCATCTTTAGAGATGAGCTCAGATGCACCACAGCTTTGAAGATCACAGATCAGTTCTTTCCTGGGGTTCCCTTTGGTTGGGGTTTGCTGATCTTACAGGTTACCCTGTATTCATTTCAGGTAGGAGCACCTAATAGTAATGCCCTCTCCCTCCACAGATGCCCTCTGCCCCGCCACAGACTCTGACTCCTCTCCATATGGAGCTGTCCCTTATGGGAACATCCTTCTCTCCCACTCGGTTTCTGACACCCCAGGCCAGGCCACCTATATGTGTAGACATCCTCCTCATCTTGCCCCAGGCCTGATGCCTGTTCCTGGTCACACCCCTCACCTTGTCAACCCATGAACTGCTTAATCTCTGATTCTCCATACCAGGACACTGTCCTTTCTAGGCTCTGACACCTGAGGCCAGGCCACCCCTGCATGTGGATACCACCTTGTTTTACCCCTTGTCATAGTTTTGGTTTTGTTCAGGAAAAAATGGGAAGAAGAAATGCTTTGCAGATACAAACACACACACACACACACAAAAAAAAAAAATTCAATATAATCAGTATTTGTTTATTTTTTTAAAAAAATTTTAGTTGTAGATGAATACATTATCTTTATTTTGTTTATTTTTTTTATGTGGTGCTGAGGATCGAACCCAGTGCCTCCATACCCTAGGCGAGTGCTCTACCACTGAGCCACAACCCCAACCCAGTATTTGAATATATTTTTGATGATACAGGTTGTCATTCTCGTAAAGAACTGAGGGACAATCCCCTTTCTTCTGCCATTCCCCCAAATCATGCACTTCTTTAGTCCCCTTGTCCTCACAGCTTTTCCTTGGGATTAGACCAGGTACCATGGTGCCCACAGTAAATTAGCCACACCCAGCACCTGTTTGCATGTGAGCTTCTGCAGAAAAAATTTAAATCAGAAGTCTATTAAAGTGGAAATAGGCACAGGGCTTTTTGAGCAATCAGAACACACAAATGGGCTGACGTCTCAAGGAAGCCAAGCCCTGCCCCTGGGTAGATACTGGCAGAAGCATGTCCAGATGGAGCTGCACCCCAGGAAGATTAGTGACCAAAGCCAGGAAGTCTCTGAAGAGCTCTGCAGGCTGAGGATTGTACCTGGGATTTGATTCAGGCTTTTTGAAATCTTATTTGATTATTAGCCAATGAGTTCCTGCCATGTGTCAGACACAAAGCTAAGTACGGACTGAAGAGGGAGAAAACAGATGCCATCTCTACCCTCTTGGAGCTCACAGAGCAAGGGAGACAGAGAGGGAAAATACACACAAATAAACACACACAAATACATGTGGTAGTAAGAGAGACCATGCGGTGGAGAAGGAGGAGGGGTCAGCCAGGCTGAGAAGGGAAGTATGTCCTTGGAGGAAGGAACAGCCTATGAAATCCCCCTGAGTCCCAGAGTGCCTGGCTTGCAAGGTGGGGCAGGAGGTGGTGGCAGAGCCAACCTTAGAGGACATGTTGAGAATTTAGGCTTTTAAGCTGGTGGAGAAACTGCTGTGGGGCAGGGCTTGGAGGAAGGAATCTGTATGTCTGAGTGACAGTTTTTTGTTTTTCTTTTTTGTTATGCTGGGAATCCAACTGGAGGCATCACACAGGCGAGGCAAGGGCTCTACCACTGCTGCATCCCCAGCCCTGAGCTATATTTTTAAAAGAGCTTTCTGTCAGGTTGGCATTATCATTCTCAGTCCAAACAGGGTCTCAGTCTCGGCTCTAGGCATTTCTGGCCATTGCTGCAGAAGAGTGTTGCTCAACTTTTTTCAGGTGATTCATTAGGGTCATGACTCCTCATGTTGGAGCAAGCACAACCAAAGAACAGCTGACTGACCATGTTTTAGAAGTTCTTTCATGTAAAACTTGAACATTCACAAAGGAGGGAATGCAAATAGGAAGTGAACTGAATGAAAATATGCATCTCAGTCAGAATCAAAGAAATGCAAATTTTAAAGCTACTGGGGCAGCACTTGCCTGGTAAATGTGAGCCCCAGGGTTCCAGCCTCAGTACTAGAAGGAAAAGGAGAAGACGGGGGTGTAATAGTTTTTAAATATTCAGTAAGGAAAGATTTTAAAGCCCAATGGTGATATTTAATGCAGGAGCCTGTGTGGGCAAGAGATCTTTCTGGAAACTTCTTTGGCATTACTGATCATGAGCTGTAAACATTTTTGTATTCTTCTAAGTAGCAGTGACATTTCAAGGAATTTGTCCTAAGGAAATAAGCTGACATGTGATCACAGTTTATATATAAAACATATCCAGAGCTGGAGTTGTGGCTCAGTGGTGGAGTGCTTGCCTAGCATGTGTAAGGCACTGGGGTTGAGTCTCAGCACTGCATATAAAAAATATATATAAATTTCCAAAACACCCAATAACTTAAAGTTCTAGTACATCATACAGAGAGTTATGTTATAAAGAGTCTGAAGTGGTAGACTGGGGATGTGGTTCAGTGGTAGAGCACATGTCTAGCATGTGCGAGACCCTTGGTTCCATCCCCATTACTGGAAAAAAAAAAAGTTTTAAATGGCATGAGCAATTGACAAGGTGACTTACACCTGTAATCCCAATGACTTGGGAGACTGAAGTAGGAGGATTGGGAGGAGGAGGCCAGCCCAGGCAACTTAGTTAGATCCTGTCTCAAAATAAAAAATAAAAAGGGCTGGAGATGCAGCTTGTGGTAGAGCGCCCCCATGTGCCATCCCCAGTACAAATACGGATAAGCAGCATATTTAAGTTATTTATATTTTCTTAATTATCTCATGAAATAGACTTGGAAGGGAGAAGAAATATGTTAACATTGTTGTAGAAATTGCCTCAACGTAAGGGTGATGGTTTATGTTTTAAAAGTTAGGGTTTTTGTTGTTTGGTTTTGTTTTTGTGGTGCTGGGGATGGAACCCAGGGCCTCATGCTTGCTAGTCAAAAGCTACCACTGAGCCACATCCCCCCCAAAAAAAAAGTTTTAAAAATGACCTCCAAATTACCTCTGTGGAGAAGAATCAGCCCAAGGACAGAGAAAAAGCACTAGAAGGTTCCAATGGCAGGACTAGAAACATGGGGTAGTAGGAAGAGAGGAAGGAAGCCTGCTACGTGAAGAAATCATCATGATAAATTAAATCAAAACCAAATAGTAAACGATAATGAATTTAAACTCCTGAACCAAACGATTAGAAATAGGAGAGTTCAAAGTTAAGAATAAAAACTGGGATGAAATGGTCGGGCCACTGAAAAAGTTCTCAACACAGAACTTGCTAAAAGTAGACAAGAGAAATGGGCGAGGCAGGCAAAGGATTCAAACGAGATGACAGGAGTTTCCATTTATCTTTGAACAGAATGAAAGAAGCCCCTTCCAAGAGGGAGGCAGAAGAGAAAAGCGAGGAAATCGCCCTTCAGCAGCTGGGAACTTCTCCTCTCAAAGAAACCATCTAGGCTGCCCGGAGCCTGGCGCGGGCTGGCAACAGCTCACCCCTGTCCAGACCCGCCCTGGGGCTTCTCTTGGGGGCACCAGGGGTTGTGGTGCCGACTCCAGGCAAGGTCTACCAGAGGTCAGCATGGCCCTGGCACACAGCCACCCAGTAATTAGCTTTACATATATACAGGGACTCCACTTCCCAAGGACCAAAAGAGAGATTGTTCTCTGTAGCAATAAA
Source organism: Marmota flaviventris (assembly GCF_047511675.1). Lineage (NCBI taxonomy): Eukaryota > Metazoa > Chordata > Mammalia > Rodentia > Sciuridae > Marmota > Marmota flaviventris. The sequence continues at coordinate 7,427,862 of NC_092506.1, read as the reverse complement.
AGACCTATTTTCCTTTGTCATTCCCAAATCTGCCCCTTCTGTGTCTCTGTTTACTATGGTCCTACCTGAGAATGCAGTGTTTATTGCAGAGTTAGTGTGACATTCCTGTCATGGGGTTGTTCCTGGAATAGCCCCGCGTAACCCAGAGAATTGTCCAGAACTCTGCTCCACTCATTTGGAGAAACACTCCCGCCCACCTGATGGGATTACTACGGCGATGTCTCCACGGCGGACTTGAATCTTCATATGGATCTTCATGCTACCTTTGTGTCCCCAGGAGCCCTTCCCAGTGTGCCCTGCAGATGGCACAATGAATAGTGGAGTAAATGTTGAAGCAGACTCCGCTGCTCCTCTGCATCCCTAGCAATACCACCCTGCAGTCATGGGATCTGGTTCTTCTTACAGAGAGTAGAATCCTGGGTATGGCCAGCATCCTCCTGACCTCAGATCCATTTCTGGTCCATATGTTGGACGGGTGTCTGTATCCCCGGCCTTGACCTTCACTGGAATTCAGAAGAGCTTCAAAGGAGATTCCTATCTTGGCCCATAGGGTGGCCTGGGCCAAAATTTCTTGTCTTATCCTTTCCTCCTGGAATTGCCATGGGATCAGTGTTCAGACTCCCACAGCCCAAGGACATACACAGTGTAGGAAAGAAGCAGGAATGCCACAGTTTGGGCAAGAGCCATTACAACCCGCTACTTCACCAGGATCAGTCCCTCAGCAAGTTAGATCTTCTGTTTGTGTGTGTGTGTGTGTGGTGCTGGGGATTGAACCCAGGGCCTTGTGCATGCAAGGCAAGCACTCTACCAACTGAGCTATATCCCCAGCCCAGCAGGTTAGATCTTGCAAGAGAATTTGAATAAGACTCCCCACCAAATTGTCCCAAGCCCCTGGCACTGATGTACCAAATCCTCAGTCCCTCCCATGGATCTAACCTCCTCTGGAAATGTCAGGGAACATCTGTCAATAATTCAGTATCTCGGTTTTCCTATTTGAGTTGTTCTTAACCCTTAGCAAATCAGTAAATTAAAAGAGGCAGAGGGCTGCTTTCCCTGGCCATAGTGTGGGATTCACCTCAGGGATCACCCCTTCCGGGCAGCTGTCCCTCCCCTGCCTGCCTCTGGGTTCCCATCATGCCCTCTGAACAGTCTCCTGGATGCTCTATTCCTACTTTGTTGTAATGGACCCATTTACATGTGGCTCCTCAAGGCAGGAAATAATCTTTGCTTGACCTGCACACAGTAGGTGCTCAGTTCACGTTGCAGTAGCAGATGTAACAGTCATGAGTTGGGGGAGACCTGTAACTGCCAAATACTGAGGGAGGAGACAGAAAAACTAGACAGAGGCCCAGGTAGCAGGATCTACACTTGTTTAAAACAAGTCTGTTGCCAGGTACAGTGGTGCACACCTGTCATCCTAGCTACCTAGGAGCTGAGGCAGGGGGATCACGAGTTGGAGGCCAGCCTGGGCAACTTATCAAGACCCTATCCCCCAAAATATAAAAAGTGCTGAGGTTGCAACTCAGTGGTAGAGTGTCCCTGGGTTCAATCCCAATTGCAAAGAAAGAAAGAATGGAAGGAAGGAAGGAAGGAAGGAAGGAAGGAGGGAGGGAGGGAGGGAGGGAGGGAGGGAAGGAAGGAAGGAAGGAGGGAGGGAGGGAGGGAGGGAAGGAAGGAAGGAAGGAAGGAAGGAAGGAAGGAAGGAAATCTGTCATAAACACCACTTTATTTTTATTTGTAAAGACATCTGGAAGAGGGCTGGGGTTGTGGCTTAGCAGTAGAGCACTCGCCTAGCACGTGCGAGGCCCTGGGTTCAATCCTCAGCACCACATAAAAATAAATAAATAAAGGTATTTAAAAAAAAAAAAAAAACATCTGGAAGAGTAGTTCTCAATCCTGGAATCACCTGTGAGCTTTTAAAGCAATCCCACTCTTTGGGATTCTGATATTCTTTGCTGGGGCTGGGACTCAGGATGAGAAGCCCTGGTCTAGAAACAGCTTTCCTAACCAGCGAGAGGAGGCAATAGCCCAGCAGATAAGGATAACTATAACATGACTGAAACTCCTAGTTAATGGGTTAGTTACTGTGAGGTTAGAAAGCAAATTTAATTTCTGTGTTAGCCTGTCTTTTGTTACTGGGACCAAAATACCTAATAAGGACAACTAGGAGGAAAAGAGTTTATTTTGACTCATGGTATCAGAGGTTTAGTCCCTGGTGGGCAGGCTCCATTGCTCTGAGCCCAAGGTGAGACAGAACATCCTAGCGGACAGGCATGGCGAGGAGCTCTGCTCAGTTCATGGCAGCCAGGAAGCAGAGAGGGAGGGCAAGGGACTGCAGAAGGGGTGAACCCTGTCTGGGCATGCCCCCAGGGACACATGCACCTCATCAAGCCATGCCCCATCTGCCTACAGTCACCACACAGTCACCACAGTCAGACTAGGACAGACGGATCAGGTCACGATTCTTACAATCTCATCATTTCACCTGCAGACATTTCTGTATTAACACAGGAACATTGGGGGGGATACCTCATTTTCAAACCAGAGCAGTTTTCCAGGTTGGGGTGATACGCAGCTCTAAGGGAACGAATGCAGTCTCCTCTAACAAATAATCTGCCCACAGCGTTTCCTACGACAAGCATAAATGGTCTCAGGGTTAGAGGTTGCAGGCCATGGGATAAACCATAAAGCCTCTGACTACTCTTGTCCTTCTTAGCAAAAAACACAGGCCAGAAAGTACCAGTGATGACTTTCTCACAGCTCCGTGTGTGAGAACAGGACTCCGCTCAGCTGTTGGTCCTTACAGTAACCTGACAGTAACTGGCAGATGGCTTCCAGAATTCTTTACTTTTACATAAGAAGGCCCTGAGAGGCTACTGTGAGTTGTCTTTAAAAGGCCTTGTGACCATAATCTTCTAGGCATCTCTAAGTTTCTGAGAACGATCGGGCCTGGTGGCTGTAGGGAGCGGGCTCACCACGGTGACTGGTGTGTTCCGATATATCAATGATTGCCCGGGTCTGGTTCATGAGCAGTTCAGCTAAAATTAAAAGCTGATGGCGTCCTGGGTCATTGCTGCTTGAGGCCCCAAGGAAGTGGCCGACAACCATGCCCGGGAAAGTATATTCTATTTCACGCGGGCTGTGGAGCTTTGCCCTGGAAAACATTGCCCAGAATACACCAGACCTGTGCTGCCTGGTGTGAGGCGCCATCAAGAGATGGACTCTAAAGGAGAAACTGAAAACTGAACGCTAGGGCTCTGCACCCCGCTTTGAGCTTTAAATGCAGCAAGTGACTCCACTTAAGTGGGTTGTTAATAATGAGGTTGGGGAGGCGCAAGGAGGCCCAGACAGGCTGTCAGAGTCCAACCACATCGTCAACCCTTGTCACTGTCTCTTTTTTTCTTCCCATGCCCACCCTGGAATCCTCAGCTGCTGGACTTTGCAAGTAGCAGACGGCGGGGGAGGCAGTGGAGGACCTGAACCGGGTGCTTCTGTGGCTGTGGCCCTGCTTGCTGGACCTGGGAGATTACGGGTATTGAGGATGATGATCATGACATTTGACTGCCCCTGAGGTGAACCTGGCGCGGTCCGTGCTTCAGGCAGGGAAGATGCTTCAGACTGCTGAGCCTCCTAGGGACAAGACTGGCAGACAGGGTGGACAAGACATGGGGAAAAGGCGCAGCCGTGGGGTCAGGAACTGGCCATTGGCATCCTGGGAGAAGGGACCCCTCTCCTCTCTCAGGTCTTGTCCACAGGGCACCTGGTGAGTGTGACAGACCACCGGCACCCTCATCCTGACCGTGAACCAGTGAAGACTCTTCATCAGAAACTGCCCAGCGGCCAGTTTCTGGTGTGGCCCACTTTTGTCATAGACTTGTGGTCTACTAGAAGTGAGCTCAATGGCAGGGTGGCCTCCCTACGAGATGACAGCACAAGGTTCACGTTCAGGACGTAGGTTCTGTCCCTTTGGTGTCACCCTACTGTTGTTGGGTTTTGTCTTTTTCTACAGGCTGATTGTTCTCAACACTGCAGCTCAGGTCGTGATGGACAGTCACAATGCCTGGACTCCCATCAGGTCAGTCAGGGTGGGGGACATGTATGGATTCAGCTTGACCTGACTCAGCCATCTGGAATCGCAGCCACCATGACGGACCCTGTTTTCTGGTCAACACAGGAATGTGCCTGATGTCTTGGGTGTTGGCTTGGGGTAAAACAGGTACATTCCAGCTTGGATGAAGTCACTTTTGTCCTGATTAATGTATAAGCCCTGTCCCTCTGACCCAAATCACAGGAATCCACCCGTCTTGCTGCCACCCATGGCATTCTGACACAAATGGCATTCTGTGTCATCCTGGATCTGTCTCTTTCTTCAGTCTCTTGGCATCTTGAAGTTGGTTCTTTTACACTGGATTTTTCCAGAACAGTGTGCACGGCTGCTGACACCTCTTGCCGCATGATTTGATAATAGCCTCACTGGCTTGGCTCTGGAGAGGGAGCCCGTCTGCATGGGCTTGATCCGCCTCCTAGAAGTCAGTTATGGCCATTATCACCTGACGTTATCTAGATTTGGTGCAAGTTCCTATCAGTATGAGTGACCAGGGCACTGAGGGGGTAGCTGAGACCCCTCTGCTGGAAACAGGAAAACATCGGGGGATGGGGCTTTAGGGGATGTGTCCCCATGGCACCTGGTGACCTGGCATGTATCCACACAGGCCACATGGGCCACGTAGGTGAAGTCTTGAGCCACAGCTCATCTGAGCCTTGGTAGGACCCTGCTATGTCCCTGGGACAACCACCACAGGAAGGGAGGCCCATGGCGACTGTGGGCCGGCTCCCACTCACCCCCCTTTCTCCCCAGAGGCTGTCCAGAGCGGGTTGCTCACTGGCTCTGGGTTCTGATGAAGCCTGAGGCTTTCTGCCCCCTCCTCAGGATGGATTATGAAGGTGCTCAGCTGCATCTAGAGTGGGCTTCTCTTCTGTGATCATCAGGCCCCCTCCCTTTTTGGTCTGTGGAGCAAGGACCTCAGAAGGCTGAGTCTTTGGCTTCTTCTCCTTTTTTTTTTTTTTTTGTTCTCCTATGTAGATAATAAACCCTAAACCTAAAAATGGTTCATTGTGTCTCCACAAGTCAAATCAGTCAAGCTTTGACCTTGACCTGCCCTTGTTTTGTATGTGAACTTGACAGAGACCTACAATTTCACCTCCCCTTCGAACCAAGGATGAGCCAGAGAAGCTGGAATTTTCTAATTTTGGGTTGCTTATACAACTTGAAGGGTGCCCGTAACCTGGGAATGATGGCAGATTCATGGAATCTCGATATTTAATTGGTTACTGACTTACGAAATTAAGACTCAAGGAATATACCTTGAAAGCTTCCATTGAAATAGTTCATGTGAAAAGTTTAGTCCCCCCACCAAAATATTCATAGATAGAGGACAGCTTACTTCCTGATGGAAAGCAAGTAAGATGCCCATGGGCTCTTTCCCAAGAACTCAGTAGAAGAATGAAGCCAGAGAATAGATATAATATATGTATATGTTTATATATGTATCAAACCCAGGGCCTAGGCCATGCTAGGCAAACAGCTAGGAGCTGCTGTGGCACCTGCAGGCCCCGAGTACGCCTGGCCGGCTCTTCCGATGGAAAAGGCAACGGTGGGACTGTTTTATGGAACTCTTGAAAGGAAGATGAAGGCTGGAGGTGCAGCTGGTTGGTAGAGCACTTGCCTAGCGTGTCCGAGTCCCTGGGCTCATCTTTTTTCATTAGATCTTATTTACACACGACAGTAGAATGTGTGCTGATTTTAAGTCCTTTGGGTATATGCTGAGGAGTGGGATAGCGGGGTCAGATGGTGGTTCCATTCCAAGTTATTTATTTATTTAGGTACTGGGATTGAACTCAGGTGCACTCAACCACTGAGCCACATCCCCAGCCCTTTTTTGTATTTTATTTAGAGACAGGGTCTCACTGAGTTGCTTAGAGCCTTGCCATTGCCGAGGCTGGCTTTGAACTTGTGATCCTCCTGCCCCAGCCTCCTGAGTCACTGGGATTACAGGTGTGTGCCACCACACCCGGCCCATTCCAAGTTTTCTGAGACATCTCCACACTGCTCTCCTGAGCGGTTGCAGCAATTTGCAGTCCCACAAGCCATGTATGAGCTTGCCGACATTTATTGTTACTTGTATTCTTGAGAATTGTGAGGCCCTGACCTGATCCCCAGCACATACACAAAAAGGCAAACAAATTATTTGGCCTATAAACCAACTGCGAAAGAAATTTACAGTGTGATGGAAGGCATTCCAAGATGAAGGATGTTTTAAATACATATTACAGAATCCATTGAGATGGGGTCTTGCTACTTTGTTGCCCCGATGGGGCCCCAACTTGCCATCCTCCTGCCTCAGCCTCTCTAGTAGCTGGGATTACAGGCCTGCACCACCACACCCAGCCCTTAAATGTCCTTTTACAAAGAGATGTAAATTGAAGTATTTAGGAATAACATGAAATGTTGGCATTTGCAACCTGAAACAATGCAAAGGTTTTAATCAGGGATCCATGTACTTTCTACTTTTGAATCTGGTGGAAATTTTCTTGATAGAAGTGGCTTTTTGCCAAGATTATTCTAGAATGATGCCTTGCCTTCCCAAAGTGACCCAGACTGCCTCCCCGGGCCACTCTGCAGTGGCCCTCGTCAGACCATGTGGCCTCTACTTCAACCTTTAGTGGTCACAGGATGACCACATCCCACAAAGCCCCAGCCCAGCTGCCTGTGGACCATCCGGCCAAGGCTGAGCACACAGCCAGATCACTGGGCAAAGCTGAGGCTGGAAAGGGCCAAGAACTAAGCAGTTGCCAACAGTCGGGGAGAGGGGTAGACAGGCCACAGGTGTGCCCGACATGTCTATTTGGATGCTATTGATACAGCTCCCCTTAGTAGTTAAGGATAAAGCTGAAGTCATCATTTTGATGCACATGGCTGGCACTGTGACCAGAGAGTCTTCCTCATGGCTGCATGGAGAACAACCTCCTGAGTTTCCTTGACATCTCTCTGTCACAATTTGTCATCATGAAGGTTCTTAGATGTGCAAATGTATATTTTTCCCTACTTAAGTTTTTAAAAAATATTCTTATTAGTTGTTCATGGACCTTTATTTTTATTTACTTATTTATATGTGGTGCTGAGAATCGAACCCAGTGCCACGCACATGCTAGATAAGCACTCTACCACTGAGCCACGACCCCAGCCCTTTACTTAAGTTTTTCTTCTTTTCCTCTTTTGCAGTACTAGGGCTGGAACCTAAGGGCAAGCTACCCTGGAGATTCATCCTTAGTACTTTTTATTTTTTATTTTGAGACAGAGTCTTGCTAAGTTGCTAAGGCTGGCCTCAAACTTGGGATCCTCCTGCCTTAGCCTCTCAAGTTTCTGGGATTACAGGCATGAGCTACCATACCTGGTTGCTTATATAGTTTCAAAAAAAAATTAAGGGACTGGAGATGTAGATCAGTGATAGAGCACTTGCCTAGCATGTGAGAGGCCCTGGGCTAAGTCCCTAGAACACATATGTGCTCATACACACAAAGATGGAGCAAAAAATAACAAATGTTGGCAAGGATGTGGAGAAATTGATGCCGTTGTGCACTGCGGGTGAAGATGTGAGATGTGCAGCCACTGTGGAAGACAGTACGGAGACCCCTCAAAAAGTTATAGAAAGAATCACCATGTGATCCCAGCCATTCCATTTTGGGTATATACTCAAAAGAACTGAAAGTGGGGACTTGAACAGATTTTTGTACTCTATGTTTATAGCATATTCTTCACAATAGTTAAAAGGTGGCAGCAACCCAAGTATTCACCCACAGATGACCCAATAAACAAAACTGTGACTTATCCATGCAACAGAATATTACACAGCTTTAAGAAAGGAAAATTTTGACACATGCTGCAACGTAAATCAACCTGAAGCGTCATGCTAAGTGAAATCACCCGTCACAAAAAAGCAAATGCTGTATGAGTCCACTCATATGGTAAGTCCGAGAGCAGACAAATCCATCATGACTCCTCACCAAGGCAAACTAGGGAAACAGGAATGGGTGGGACACTCTGCAGCCTCCCAGGGTCTTCTCCACACTGCACTGTGCCGGCACCAGGGCCCTTCCTGAGCTGCACCATTTTCTGACATGTTGCCAAACCATGTTTTGTTTTGATACTGGGGATTGAATTTAGGGGAACTTGGCCACTGAGCCACATCCCCAGCCCTATTTTGTATTTTAGAGACAGGGTCTCACGGAGTTGCTTAGCACCTTGCCATTGCTGAGGCTGGCTTTGAACCACAATCCTCCTGCCTCAGCCTCCCAAACCACCAGGATTCCCAGCTCAAATCACATTTTTACAAATTTTGGGGGGGCCATATACTGTAAAACAGGGACTGGGATATAGCTTGGTGGCAGTGAGACAGCCCCCCTCTCCCCGAACTTGCCTCAGCCTGTCAGCCATTAAAAGCGTGGTGTGTGCTTCTCCCGCAGTTCAACGCTGAACGCTAGCCTGGGACCATTAAAAGTGTGGCGAGTGGTCTTCCCCACCCCTCGCCCCTCGTTCTCTCAAACAGTCTTATTGACCTCAAAACCCAGGTGCATTGCCAAAGCGCCTTTAGTATCACAAAGGACGGACTAGGAAGAGGGTGACACTCTTGCAGGGTCATTGCAAGGGACTAAAGACGCCCCTCCCCACACACACACCTGTCATTCTCAGCAGCTGCAGCGACTCCTGCTCAGAGGCCATCCAAGGGGAGAGGTGACTTTGGGCTCCTCCCTCAAGGATGAACCTCTCACCCAGGAAAAGGACAACACCTTTCGGATGTACCTGAAGCCAAGGAAAACCCCTAAACTCTCGCCCATGCTGCCGGCTCACTCACCCGGGAGCCAACAGAGCTGGCCTGCTCTCTCTCCGCAATCTCCCCTCCCTGGAGGTTAAACCACCCCCCCCCATTAAATTGTCACCTGTGTGCTCAGTGTCCCTTGGCCCAGTTTTCATTTCTGCTGTTCCTGTTTCTTATCACAAGTGCTCAGTGGACTTGGGAGCCTGCACAGATCTAGAATTTTCCATGGCCTCGCTCTGGATACTTCCTCTCCAGCCATCCCGAGAACACAGTCAGGTCATCACACTTGGACGTTACAATCTGGGCCTGATGTCTCCTTCCTTTACAAGCGGGGTCCTCTCCTCATGAGTCCTAATTCTTTTTTTTTTTTTTCTTTTTGTACCAGGAATTGAACTCAGGGCACTTAACCATTGAGCCACATCCTCAGCCCTTTCTATTTTTAATTTAGAGACAGGGTGTCACTAAGTTGCTGCAATCCTCCTACTAAGCTTCTCTAGCCACTGGGGTTACAGGCAGGCACCATTGCCCCAGGCATCCTAATTGCTTTTAACCAAAAGTGCAACGCAAGAAGAATAGATGTTCTGGGTGACTTCCCACGTCTTCTAATGGAAGTTTCAAGAGCGGTTTGTGCGAGGGAGGATGATGGTGCAAGTTGGAACAAGGATTCTGTTGTCGTCTCCACAAGGCAGCCCTTCAGGGCTCCCAGGGCCCCAGCTCTCCAGCAAGCACTTACTCAAGGGCAAGCCAAGGTCAGCTGTCACAGAATCCTCACCCAGACCCAGCCCTGGAGAGGGAAGCCCGCCAGGGCTGCTCCTAGCGAGGAAGGAGAAATGAAAAGATGAGTAAGAGGGAGAGGAAAGAAAAGACAAGGAAATACAATTTTAATCTAAAGTTCCTCCTGCCTTTTCAGGCCCGTCACTTCCAAATTCCTGAGAAATCTGTAAGTATTAGAGTTACTGCAAATCCATTCACTTATGAAAATTACGTTGTACACTGTGAATTCGCTCATGCAATAGAGTAAGCAAAGAGAGAGATGATATTTTAAGAAACTTATAATTCAGAGACTTTGCTACATTATCTATTTGTTGTTGTTGTTTTCTGGGTACCAGGGATTGAACCCAGAAGTGCTTTACCAATGAGCTATAACCTTTTTATTTTTTATTTTGATACAAGACCTTGTTAAGTTGCCCAACCTGGCCTTGAACCTTCGATCGTCCTGCCTCAAGCTCTAAATTTAAGTTAGTTTTGAGTTAAATAACCTGACTTTTCTTTATAGTGGTGTTACTAAATAATGTTCTATTGATGAAAGATACTAAACATGCTTCTTTGTATTTTACTTTTAATTCTGGAGGTTGTGTGGCTGCATTTGCTCGCCACAGGAACAAAAGCCGGCAATGTTCCTGTGATGACCCCAAAATCCTTATTCTCATCCCTGACTATAAAAAATAAATATATATGCACAAGGATCTTATTTCAGTTACATCAAGTGACGTCACATATAAGAGTGCACTCCTAAGTAAAAATAAATTGAAATGGATCCAAGTATTTTAAGAATCATGTGGTTACGTAAAGTTAATACAATTATAAGTTATGTCCTTATTCTCAATATATATTTTTCTAGATATTTAGATAACCTATAGTTGTTAATCTAAAATAATTAGCACCTATGTCTAATTGTTTAGTTAATATATATTTGTCTAATTGTTTTTCTTCAACAGAAAACTCATAATTTATATGTTTTAAACTTACATTTATCTAATACTCTGCCTTTTAGATACAGATATTTGAGATAAATGTGTTTACTATAAATGCTTTTAAGAAAAAATACAATCTTCAAGTAGTTTCTAATTCTCAAGTTACTGTACAAACTTATAAGATGATAAACAAAACTAATTTTGTCTGCAGAAATATCTAAAAATTTTAACTATATTTTCATTGATATTTCTTATCAAAGTACAATAATTTATTTATAGATTCTAAGGTTTTCAGAAATTGTTCCAAAGTATAACTAAAAAAATTCTAGAAGAAAAAGATGCTTCAACAGAGAGAAAGCACACATTGGATCCTAAAAAAAGAAAAAGAAAAAGAAAAAAGAAATCATCTTTGAGTAAAACAAGGTCTTTATATTCTAGATTTCAATGATAAAAGTATTTTCCTAAATAAAAAGATTTTTAAGTTATTATCTAAACAGATGATATAAAAAGTTAGAACAAATTAAAAAAGAGATTTATATATACTGGACTGAATATAAAAATTTTAACTGATTAATTCAAAGATATTTCAGGCTATTTTTCTGATTTTACTATACTGATGTGAGCCAAGATTTTGTCCATATTTTGACATGATAAAAACCTATTAAAATGTTAAGTTCATTTCCTTAAAGAAAGGTCTTTATTGCCTAATGATTCTTGCTGTTTAAGACAAAGATTCATTTTGGTAAATAAATTCACATCGTTGATTAAACACTAAGTATATTAAACTGCTATCTTAGATCCCAATTTTGACAATTGTCCTTTGAGACTAAATTTGATTGATTCTAAGACACTGAGACACTGTTGATTCTTACATTTTGTTTGTTAGATAATATGGGATTTGAAAAAAAATTTATTAGAACTGAGGTTCTTCAAATTAAAGTTGTATGTTACTTTTGAGCAATAAAGGTTACAAACTTTAAAAATTCATTCATATTATATAAGTTCTCTGGCTGAACCTATTGACCATAAAAAATACAGTAAGATTTATATAGTGCTCCCTATGCTGGGAAATAACCTTAATCATAAAAATATATATATATATATATATATATATATATAATTTTTTATTTAAAGAGAGAGAGAGAATTTTTAATATTTATTTTTCAGTTTTCAGCAGACACAACATCTTTAATTTATTTTTATGTGGTGCTGAGGATCAAACCCAGAGCCCTGCGCATGCCAGGCAAGCGCGTTACCACTTAAGCCACATCTCCAGCCTCTTAATTATATTTTTTAAAGACAATTAACAGATACCTATTTAAAAGATAATATTCTAAAATATAAAGATATTTTGAGACCTCCTCTCAAAAAGAGATTAAGAGTTCCTTCTAAATTGTCTGTATGGATCAACTAGTCTGTATTAAAAAATATATAATAATCAATACAAGATAAATCTATTCTTATCATTTAAATACTTGTACTATTATCTATAACTTAAACTAATGATGCTATGACTTGTGCCAAGCCTTTACTCAATTTTTTTTTTTTTAGAATTTTTTTTATATTTATTTTTTAGTTTTCGGCGGACACAACATCTTTGTTTGTATGTGGTGCTGAGGATCGAACCCAGGCCGCACGCATGCCAGGCGAGCGCGCTACCGCTTGAGCCACATCCCCAGCCCCCTCAATTTTATTAAATAAACAAAAGGGGGAATACAGGACCTCAGAGAAACACACTAGATTTTACAAAATATTTTAAATTTTTTTCTTAAATTGTCATATTGACAGTCTTAATGTTACTGAACACGACTCAGTGAACTAAATCAGATATCAAAGGAGAGTTTAAACCAGTCATCATGAGAAACCTGGCACAGGAAGGTCAATTTCCAGCTACAGAGTTTACAGCCATGCAGCTTCACGAGCTTGTCAGGTAAGTACAGATTATGAAAAGCCTTGTATGGACCCATTTCTCAGATCTACCTTTAATGTGTCTTGCAGTGTGGACTGGAAAGTCCACCCATGAAACTAGATTAATTGTCCTGGCTGTAATGGTCAGTTATACCTATATATTGACTCTATGGTAAACAGGCTGTCTGGAAGTATCTTTTGAGAAAAAGACAGTGTTGAAATAATGGACTCTTCTGCATCTGTATGGATGGCGGCTATGGACCAGGTGTGAGTAGCACCAACTAAGGGCCAGTTCTCTGTGAGGGATCTGCCCTGAGTCTTATAGCACTGCTCTCCTCTTCATCTATCTGTGTGTCTCAGCTTTAGGGGCTTCAGGGCATGAAATCCCAGACACATCAAGCACCTTCCCTTAGGGTCAAAGACCCTTCCAGATTGTTTTCCACCACGACAGCAATATTTAGAGTTTCCTCACAGTGAGGTTACATTAGGCAGAAGATGATTGGTTGATGGATCTTGTCTTCCTTATGTATGATTGACGGGCATGCCCCACTTAAACCCTATAACGGTTGTGTGCATTCCAAAAATGAACTGAGCTACTGGATGTCCACTTGAGGTTTGTCACCAGCCAGTTCTCACCAGCTCCCAGAGTCTGTGTGTTGATTCCACGTCTCTACCCCCCACGACTGAGGTAGCCGAACAACTTATTGACGTATGCAAGACCGCAGATGAGGAACCTAAGCCAGCCAATTATGCTGGACTTTAATAACTAAGACTACATTTACCTGTATGGACAATTGTTGGAAAGATTATTAAAATAGATTTTTCCAAGAGTGTTTATATTACTGACAGACCTAATAAACTCCTTAAATGTGAGAGTTAAGAGAAAGGATGATAAATATCCTGTGGCCTGTAAGAATATAACTTATTGTATCGTTAGTTATTGCCAGCTAATATTTCAGAGCTATAATATGCTAAAGTTAATATTCAGGCTTTAAAACAGGTGTATGTCAGTTAACCAGACCTAGGCAAACTGCTGATCTCATAATCCCTAAAGTGACTACTTTATTCATTGCTTTTTCAATTATATCCTTTGTGGCTATGTCTTAAAACTTACAATGTATGGATTTTCTTAATGTTTGACTTAAATTACTTCCAAAAATCCTTCATGGTCAGATAAGTGCTGATGGAAGGATGAGAACTAAGAAATGATGCTCTAGAAGACAATGTAATGAATAATGTGAGTGAGCCCTTTGCTCTGTGGTTTATGGAGAGGCCTAAATGCCATGCCAATGAAAATGTCTGTTACTACAGCCAAACACAATGCCTCCCAATAAAATTGGGAAAAGATTAAGAATCTTCTGATGAGTGTTTGATGAAGTAATAATAACCTGGATCTTCCAAGTTGATTGTGTTATGAAGATGATATGTTTTCTACTAATTCCTTTTGTGTTTCAATAGCAGATCGTGATGACCTTGGACCAAGAGTCAAGTGACTGAAAGATAGAATTTCCCAGTTGCATTTTATATATATATATATATATATATATATATATATATATATATATATATATATATTAAGAAAGGGGGAATATGTGGGACACCAATCTTGCACGTGACTGAGTCACACTCCCCGGCTGGGTGCTGAGGTGCTCAGTCACAGAAATGTGGCAGAGCTTTCCCCACCCTTCTTGGGTCTGAGGGTCGGTGTCTCGTGCATGGGTGTGTCTTGCTACAGCCCCATGGGTGAAGCTATGCTCACCTGTTCCTTTGTAATATAACCCCTTGCCCCGTCTAGGACAGAATCTTCCATGGAAGTGCCTTGTGTGTGTCCCCTCCTCTTACTGTGCCTTGGGTGTGGCCTACCCAGGTGTTAGTCAACCTGCTGACAGTGGACATCATGAAGATAGACTCAGCCCCCTGAAACCTGACCCCTTGCCTCATTTGAATAGCTTCTCCTCGATAAAAGGGGTCAGCGCTGCTCTCGCTCTCTCACTTTCTGTGGACCCTTAAGGTCAGAGGAGCTGTCACAGCGACCCCAGTGAAAAAAGTATTTGTGGGGTTGGGGTTGTAGCTCCGTGGTAGAGCACTTGCCTCATAAGCGTGAGGTGCTGGGTTTGATCCTCAGCATCACATAAAAATAAATAAATAAAATAAAGATATTGTGTCCATCTGTAACTAATTTTTTTATATAAAAAAGGTATTTGTGTCTCTTGTGTGGTTATTTTGTGCAGCCCAGTTAGCTCAGTTTACCTGGAATGACCCCTGAGCCCAGCACAGGTAGGCTGGCCATAATCCAGGACCTCATGGCCCATACACCACCCTGTATGAACTTGAAAAATACAGCTTCTCAGGGCAGATGCAGCCCACCTCCTCTGGGCACCCAGCTGGATGAGTGAATGGTGCCTTGGTACAGGTTGGAAAGACTCCCACCTCTGGAGAAAAATGGCTTCACAGCAGGGTGCAGTTTGACCTGCAGAACATGGGCTTCATTTCTACTCCCAACCCCCACCGGCTTGGCCAGGAGTCCTTGCTCAGTGAACAGCCTGTGCAAATGTTCTGTGTACTCACTGAACATTAAGCCCCTCGACAATATGACAAAAACAATTTTCCCTGGCCTAATCAGATCACATGCAATTTACTGATAATTCTTAAAATATCCAGTGGTCAACCAACCAGACACGGAAGCACCCCTGTAATTCCAGCTTCTTGAGAGTCCAAGGCAAGAAGATCAAAAATTCAAGGTCAGCCTGGGCAATTTAGAGAGAACCTGTCTCAAAATAAAATATAAGGGCTGAAGAGGTCCCTCAGTGGTAGGACATTTAGACAGCACACAGGTTTGATCCCCAGCAACACACACATACAAACACAAACACACACACACATACACACACACACAAATCCTCTTCTCTTAATTTGAGAATCTCAGGAAGGTTTCAGATTATATAAAAGGAAGTTAAGGGGCTAGGGTTGTGGCTCAGTGGTAGAGCGCTTGCTAGCGTGTGCGAGCCCCTTGGGTTCAAAACTCAGCACCACATAAAAATAAATAAATAAAAACAAAGATATTGTGTCCAACTACAACTAAAAAGAAAAATAAATATTTTTAAAAAAGGAAGTTAAAAAAAAAAAGCAATTTGGGGGCTGGGGTTGTGGCTCAGAGGTAGAGCACTCGCCTAGATTGTGTAAGGCCCTAGGTTTGATCCTCAGCACCACATAACAATAAATAAAATAAAAATATTGTGTCCAACTACAACTAAAAAATTTTTTTTAAAAAATCAGTTTAGATAAGAGAAAGGTTCTTGAGCAACACTACAAAGGGATAGGTGGGGTCGCCTCTGAGTCAGCAGGAGGGGTGTTCAGATTCTGTCTAGGTGACCTTGGTAGTGGTCAGCTTGAGTTTCCCCAGCTGCCGGTCACTGAAACAAGTTTGGCAAAAGAGGAAGAGTGGATTCACCGAGAGTGGAGGGGGAGGAGACCCGAGACCTGAGTCTCCAATCCGCCTCCCAGGAGGGGTTTAGGGGTATTCCTGGGATAAGGAAGCCAAGTGGGGAGGTCGCTGCAGGCAGGGGCAGTGAAGGAAGCCATCGCACAGGATACGTGTTCGGCAAACGGTGTGGGGCTCCCGAGTGCACCCAAGGACACTTGCACAGGCCCAAGTGGGGGCTGGTGGTTCAACCAGTTTGAGCTCCCTCCAGGTTCCTGAAAAACCACTCAGGCAGCCTGTCCACGGGGCCCTCCGTCAGGGGTGCTGTGGGAGCGCACCAGCCGTGGGACCTCTAAAGTAGGTGGTCAAAGCAAGTTACTGAGGTGAAGCTAGAGGGTTTATTCAGGTTTTCCCCAACCTCACGGGGGTGTTCTGAAGATCCAAGGGGGTGACATTTACTTACCTGTTCACTCCCCAGGACTGAGCCCCTCCTCCATGCCAGGCACTGAGACGCAGCTGTGAACAAACGGAGAGGTGGAAATGAATCAAAATATCCATTGGGATGAAGTTAGGAGAGGCTGGGAGGGCAACTGACCTGGCCCGGTGGGGACGGTTCTCATTGGTGGGAGACTTGAAGAAGGAGTAGGTGCTATCGGGCAATGGGAAGGGAAAGGAGAGACCCAAGAAGACAGAAGAGCGAGTCTGAAGGTCCTGGGGCAGAAGGAAGCTTGGATCTTCATAGGACTGAAGTGAGGCCACTAGGACTGGAGCAGAGAAGTTAGGGGGAAGAGCCGGAGGGAAGTAATCCAGGTGAGACAGGATGGGAGCCTGGACCAGGACAATGGTAATGGAGAGAGAAGTGATGGGGACACTCAGGGAAATGAACAGGAAAGGGAATGGGCAGGAGGAGAGGAGAGCTTATCCAGGTGACTCCTAGACTTCTGGTGTGTGTTTCTAGAGGACATTGGCACCATTCACTGGAATAGATGTGTTAGCTTTGCATTGCCATAACACAGTACCTGAGGTAATCAACTTATAAAGAAAAAATTTTGGCCCACAGTTTTGGAGCTTCCAGAACAGGATTGATTTACCCTGTTGCTTTAGGCCTGTGGAGAGGCAGCACATCATGGTGGGAGCGTGTGGCAGAGTAAAACTTCTCACCTCATGGCAGGAAGCAACATAGGGAGAGAGGAAGGAGGAGTGTCTCACAACCTCCTTTGAGGATCTGCTCCCAGTGACCTATGGACCTCCCACCAGACCCCGCTGCTTAAAGGTTCCACCACCACCCAGGTGCTGCCCTGGGGACCAAGCCTCCAACACACGGGCTTACGGGAGACATTTCTCCAAACCAGAGCAAAGGGCCAAGTTGGAAGAGAACCTGGTTGTGAGGAAAGACCCCAGTTTAGGTCAGGGAAGATGCTGAGATGCTTCCCCTTCTAAAGAGGTACCAAGAAAGCAGGTGGACCCCCACCTCCAGCCTCAGAGGGAAGGTGTGAGCTAGAGACAAAGCCCAGAGCCACCCATGTAGGGGGAACCCTTGAAGCAGCGATGTGGCTAAGGCTGCCTCAACTCATCGCGGGTCCTCTGTGACTCCCAACGCAATTGTATAATTGTGCACCTGATGTATGGTCTCATTCTGTATTCAAGTCATCAGGTAAGTACTTTCAACTTGACTCTATTTCTAAAGATCATTTTATCTCTGAAAGTATGGCAAGAAGTCACCCAGCCATGAAGAACATAGCTCAGGAGGAACTCCTGTCCAGGAAACCCCGAGACCTGACTGTATCAGGCACCCACCGCTGCATATAACAAGTGACTCCAAAGTTTAGCAGCCGAAAACAACAGACATGGGGCTGGGGTGCAGCTCCGTGGCAGGGCACTCGCTTGGTGTGCACGAGGTCCTGGGTCCCTTCCCCAGCAGGGCAGGACAGCAAGCATGTATCGTCTCACGGCTCCTGTGGACCAGGGTCCAGGAGCGGCTCAGCTGGGTGTTCTGGTTCAAGGTCTCTCAAGTGGCGGCAGCCAGGGCATCGTCTGGGAGGAAGGATCCTGGTCCAGGGTGGCTCACTCAATGGCTGTTGACAGGAGACCACGTTCCTCTCCATGTGGACCTACCTGCCCCTGGAACTCTGGAGCGTCTTCATGACGGGGCGCCGACTTCTCTCAGAGTGAGGGATCCCAGAGAAAGTCTGAAGCTACAAAAGCTTGTATGTGCCAATTTCAGATGTCACCCATGGTCACTTGCACCAAATTCTAGTCACTAAATATGAGTCACTAAGACCAGCTCATGTGTAAGGGAAAGGAGTTAGGCTCTGCTTTTTTGTTTTTTAGTTGTCAATGGACCTTTATTTTTTTAATATATTCATTCATATGCCGTGCTGTGAATCGAACCCAGTGCCTCACACATGCAAGGCAAGCGCTCTGCCACTGAGCCACAACCCCAACCCTGTTTTATTTATTTATTTATTTTTTAATTTTCTTGCAGTACTGGGGTTTGAACCCAGTGCCTTGCTCATGCAGAGCAAGCACTCTACCACCCAGCAACATCCACAGCCCTTTTATTTTATTTGTTGGATTGAACCAATTAGCCACTGAGCCACATCCTTAGCCCTTTTTATTTTTTCTTTTGAGACGGGGTTACTTAGTTAACTAAGTTACTTAGGGCCTTGCTAAGTTGCTGAGGCTGACTTTGAACACCCAATCATCCTGTCTCAGCCTCCTGAGCCACTGGGATTACAGGCGTGCACCACCACGCTCTGCTCCTTTTATTTTATTTTATTATTTTTTTTTTAATATTTTTATTTTTCGGCGGACACAACATCTTTGTTTGTATGTGGTGCTGAGGATCGAACCCGGGCCGCATGCATGCCAGGCGAGCGCGCTACCATTTGAGCCACATCCCCAGCCCCTTTTATTTTATTTTGATACTGGGTCTTGCTAAATTGCCCAGGCTGTCCTTGAACATGCAATCCTCCTGCCTCAGTCTCCCGAGTGACTAGGATTATAGGCACTTGCCATCACACCTGGCTAAGATTCTTCTTTTTTTCTCTTTTTGCTGTACTGGAGATTGAAACCTGGGCCTCAGGTGTGCTAGGCAGGTGCTCTACCTCCAGGCCTTAGGTTCTTCTTCTTCTTCTTCTTTTGAGAGAGAGAGAGAGAATTTTTTTAATATTTATTTTTCAGTTTTCGGCAGACACAACATCTTTGTTTGTATGTGGTGCTGAGGCTCGAACCCGGGCCGCACGCATGCGCTTGAGCCACATCCCCAGCCCTTTAGGCTCTTCTTTTGAAGGAAAGACCATCAAAGACTCTGGGGACATATTTTAACCTACTACACTCAAATTACATATTCAAACTCTTTGACATGACACAGCTTCCACCTCTAGGTTTCTCGGTGGCCTTCTGCATTCTGGGGAAGTGGACGTTTTCCACCGACTTCCCTGACTTGGTCACAACACCTGCTATTAAGCCTGGCATTTCATTCTGTGTTTGTGTGTGTGTGTGTGTGCGGAGCTGGGGATGGAACCCCAGGCCTCTTGCGTTCTGGGCCAGCGCCCCACCACTACCACACCCCCAACCACTCGGCATCTCTTGGGAAGGCCACCAGATCAGTCTTCCATAACTAAAAATCACATAACTTGTAATATATTTTAAGGGTGGCAAAATCGCCTCCATTCTCTTGAGGTCCCTGCTGAGCATGAGAATTAAGTGACACAGTCAGGCTAACAGAAGCAAAGCTCACAGATCTCTTGGATAGGATTTCTGTGGCCTAGCAGCCTTCATAAGGAAACGGAGGCCCAAAGACTCTAGTCAAAGGCTACATGGAGAGGCTGAAAGATGTTTCCTAAAGGTCTGCCCAGAATCTCTCCATGCCAACCCCTTGCCCTTCATGACAAGATGTTCAGGAAGGACAGCTCGACCAGGCAGTTGGGTCTCTGGCCTGTGAGCTCAGGGGTGGTCCGCGGGCTTGGCATGCGGGAAGCCCCCTGCTCCGCCCAACGCTGCAGAAAAGAGGAAGAAAAGAAAGAAATGCCATGAAGGTCAGAATGATCTCATATCTGCTGTTTTTAAAAATCTCAC
Source organism: Marmota flaviventris (assembly GCF_047511675.1). Classification (NCBI taxonomy): domain Eukaryota; kingdom Metazoa; phylum Chordata; class Mammalia; order Rodentia; family Sciuridae; genus Marmota; species Marmota flaviventris. The sequence goes on along the minus strand of NC_092506.1, from coordinate 7,407,883 downwards.
TCCCACCCTCCAGAGCCTTAATTTCAGATATCAAGACGGTGGGGAATAGGGGAGGGAAGGACGGCGGCTGAGAACCACCCTGGAGCCGGCAGACCCGCCCTGAGCCGTGCTACACTGCCGCCACCTGGTGGCAAGACGCCTGCAGCGCAGAGCGGTGCCTCCCGGTAACAGCGTCAAAAATATAGATTTTTTTTGTTTGTGTTTGAAACAGGGTTTGGCTATGTCTGGCCTCAAACTCTGAATTCCCTGCTTTAGACTCTCAAGGAGCTGGGTGTACTTAAAAATGATTAAAATTTTGGCGGGGGTACTGCGGATTGAATCCTGAGCTACATCCCAGGCCTTTTTATTTTGAGGCAGGGTCTAGCTAAATTGCCCAGGGTGACCTCCAAGTTGTGATTGTCCTGCCTCTGCACCGGCTCCAAACTGAGGATGATGACTCTTATATTACTTTTTTTTTTTTTTTTGGTATCAGGGATTGAACTCAGGGGTGCTTAATCACTGAGCGACATCCCCATTTTTTTTTTCAATACTTTGTCTAGATACAGGGTCTCACTGAATTGCTTAGAGCCTTACTAAGTTTATGAGGCTGGCTTTGAATTCACGATCCTCCTGCCTCAGCCTCCTGAGCTGCTGGGGTTAAAGGTGTGCACCACCACGCCTGGTTTATATTACCTTCTGTACTCCGATGGAAATAAGTAAACAGGGCGCCCTGGCGCTCGCCTGTGATCCCAGTGGCTTGGGAGGCTGAGGCAGGAGGAGTTCAAAGCCAACCTCAGCAAAGGCAAGGCACTAAGCAACTCAGTGAGACCCTGTCTCTAAATAAAATACAAAATAGGGCTGGGGATGCGGCTCAGCGGTTGAGTGCCCCTGAGTTCAATTCCCAGTATCAAAACAAATAAGCAAAAAAAGGTAAAACAAAAGTGTGAGTCTAAAATAAATCCCCCCTTGCCTGACTTCAGATATACTGTTGCTTACCTTGGGATTTTGTGGCAGCACCCTCAAAATTCACCTTAAAGCTCAATGTTCAAAGTGTCCCTGTCCTATCTCTGAACTTCCCTCCAAGCATTTTAAATTTTCCCTTTGGCATTTTGGTGTAATTATATGCTGTTATATACTATGTGTAATGTTAGTTATATCTTCTATTATATAAAGTGTCCTATGTTACTACTTTACATACTTCTTTGCAGTTTCCAAGCATATAAACTCTCACCCCCTGTTCTAATGTCCACTATAAGTGCCTGGCTGCTCCTGCTGGGCCAGGACACACGTGGCCTTCCCACCCCGTGTGCCTACAGTAGTGGCAGTGTATGATAGGACCCTGGCATTGACCCCTTCTGTTATGCACACTACAAAGGCAAGGTCCATGAGGTCCCCATGTGCAATCAAAGTCCAGGAAATTGGAAACAGGACCTGCTTGTAAATCTTATTGAGATTTGCTCTTCGGGAGTTCCCCACAGTAGTTTCTGTAAGCCCACTCAGCTCCACTACCAAATAACTGGTCCATGGTATACTTTACTTGCCAGCTGTGTGATCTCCAGGAAATGACTGAAACTCTCTGAGGTTATGGAATGTCCATCTATAAAGTGGGATGAATGATGTCTTTTTTCATAGGAATATGGTAAAAAGCAAATGACAATATGTAGTAAAAGCATTATAAATTGCAAACCACTATGCAAATCTCATAGTCTATTGAATTGTGGAGTGGGGATTGCAATTAAAACATGGGTTGGGGGGCTGTGGCTGTGGCTTAGCAGTAGAGCGATCACCTAGCACGTGCAAGGAGCTGGGTTCGATCCTCAGCACCACATAAAAATAAACAAATAAAATAAAGGTATTGTGCCCAACTATAACTAAAAAATATATATATATAAAAAAAAAGCATGGGTGGGGGTGGGGGTGGGGGTGGTAGAGCTTTCCTGTAATCCCAGTGGCTCAGGAGGCCGAGGAAGGAGAATCACAAGTTCAAAGCTAGCCTCAGCAATTTAGCAAGGCCCTGTCTCAAAATAAAATTTTTAAAAAATTACTGGGGATGTGGCTCAGGGGTAAAGCACCCCTGGGTTCAATCCTCAGTATCAAAAACCAAAAACCAAAAAACATGTGTTTGTGGATGGGGACCTGGACTAGACTGTGCTGTGCTGTTTAGTGGAGAACTCGTGGCTATGTAACAGCCTGCTCTGGGCTTCCATGTTCACACGTGGAAACAGGAAACAGTATCAGTAATGCACGGATTGCTGCTATGGTTACATGACATAGTAAGGTCAAAGGCTGTCCCAGGCAGGGGCACAGTGCATGGTACCAGAGCCGAGAGCTCTCTCCCAATGCAGACTAATTCAGAAGCCTACCTGGGAGTTGGGGTGGCCGTTCTCCAACCAGCACTTTGACCTGGTGCTGTCCCTCCCCCAGAGTGGCAGGCTGGGTTTCCACCCAGGCACTTTGGTTCAGGTGGAAGAGCAGCAGCCTCTGAATGATTCCCTGACAAACTACTCCTGCAGGCTGACGAGCCACGCTAGCAAATGACACAACCTCTCCCGACCCCTTCAGGGGAACAAGGTTTATTCACAGTTTAGCAGGAATTATGTTAATAATATAGGATCTCACATTAAAGAAAAATAATGAGCATTTACCTAGAACCATACTGCTTACAAGACACAGCTACACAATCGTTTTTACAATAACGACTCCATGGACACAGTGGACCCTTTCAAAGCGGCAACTCAGCCATGTTTAGGGAATTCACAGTGTTGCGCAACATCCCTGCTGCCAGATTCCAGGACGTTTCCATCACTGGAGATCAGAACCCCAACCCACATCAGCAGGCACTCCCCATTCCTCTCCCCCACCCCTGCAACCTCAATCCAATTTCTGTCCTTATGGATTTGCATTTAACGTAAATGGAATTCTTCAAGAGGTGGCCTTTGTGTGTGGCTTCTTTCATTTGCATACTGTTTTCAAAGTTCCTCTACACGGTAGCATGTGTCCGCGATGGAATAAGATCCCATTGTGTGGCTATGCCGCACTTATTTATCCATTCATCACTTGATGGATATTTGGGTTATTTCCACCCTTTGGCTATTATGAATAGCACTGCCGTGAGCCTTCTTGGAGAGCGCTTTGTGCTTTCAGTTCTCTTGGGTTTACACTTAGCAGTGGAATCACTGGGCAGATAGTAACTCTGTGTTCTCTTGAGGAACCACCTGACTGTTTTCCCCATGCGGCTACCCTCTTCTGCATCCCCATCAGCAGGTTCCAGGGTCCCGATTTCTCCACCTGTTATAGCACTTACAAGGGTGCATGTTTCTATGACAGCCCCCCAGGACATGTCAAGTGATATGATTGCATTTCCCTAAAACAGATGACATTGAGCATCTTTTCATGTGCTCATTGGCCACATGCATACCTCTGTTAGGTATAACGAGGTGTCCCAAGCACTAAAACACTCAGGAGGGAGTGGGCAAGGCAGATGTACTTCTGCAGAAGGGTGCACTCCCAAAGGGCATTGAGCTGGGCGGCAGTCTACTAATATTTGCCCCCCTAACGAGGTACCGTCCCTCGCTCCTTTTGGAAGAGCTCCAGGGTACAATCTACTGATTAGCTAAAATTTTAAAATTAGGGCGGGCAAAAGGGAAGGGCTACAGTTGAATTCAATTAAGGCTGAAGACTAGATTTTGAAAATGAACCCCGAGACTTTCTCTGTCGCACACCTTCTTTGGACAAGTGTCTATTTTGATTCTCTGACCTTTTTTTTTTTTTTTTAATTAGAATGTCTTTTTGTTGTTGAGTGAAAGGAGCTCTTTATTTATTCTGGCTACTGGACTCTTCTGAGACACATGCTTTGTAAATATTCCTCCCATTCTGTGGATTATCTTTTCACTTTGTGTCCTCTGGTGCATAACAGTTTTTAATATATGATGTTTTAAAATAAAATAGTTTTCATTGTAAAAGTGACACATTTTATTACAGTCACAAGAGCAGAAAACTGTTCCCTTGTGATGTTGGGCACAACTCAGACGCCATTTCTAAGAAGCTTCCTGAGTAAAACTGCTAGAAGAAAACAAGCAAAACTTCATCATGCTTTTTTTTTTGGGGGGGGGTACTAGGATTGAATTCAGGGGTGCTAACCACTGAGCACAATCCCCAGACTTTTTTATATTTAATTTAGAGACAGGGTATCACTAAGTTGCTAAGTTGCTTAGGGCCTCACTAAGTTGCTGAGGCTGGCTTTGAACTCCCAATCCTCCTGCCTCAGCCTCTGGAGCCACTGGGATTACAGGTGGGCACCATTGTGCTGAGTCCCATCATGCATTCTTGTTGTAGATGCCCTGTGGAAGGAACCGCTGAGCTAGAGCCGCTCCTCATCGTGCACTCTAAACACAAACCAGCAGCCAGCATCACACCAAAAGAGGCCAGGCTGAAGCCACTGCCCTCAAAGAGGAAGGTGGCGTGGAAACTCATCCTGATTCATCATTCCCACCGATGATGTCACAATTTGGTTCAATGCACTGAGGCAGGAAATAAATCGACTAGCATCAATATTTAAATAGAAGGGGGAATATCTTTATTTGTAAACATTATTATGATCTGGAGAATCTGAGAGGCTCCAAAACCATAAATAAGAGGATTTGGTAGAAATGTCTGGTTGTAAGAAACATGACTGAAATGAATGGCTTTTCTTTAAACTGGCAGTTACCCAACAGGGGACAGTATGGGGTGTGGGGATATGTTCCATTCATAAAAGTAACCAACAAATTAAACAAAACAGGATCTATATGGAAAAGTCTGTAAAGTTGTATTGCCAGACAAAAGCACAGGTCTGGAAAACAGAAGATACACCAGGGTCCTGTTTGCAATGCTTATAGCTTAAAAGTATCCACTCTTCCCAAGTGCATTAAGATTTTAAGTACTTCCTCTCAGAATGAGGTGAGATGGACTATGTAAAATGATTGTTTCTTTTTTGCCTTACTGGGGATCAAGCCCAGGGCCTATCTACCTCCAGCACCCCCCCCCCTTTTTTTTTTTTTTTTGAGACAGGATATCCTTAAGTTGCCAAGGCTGGCCTTGAACTTGCCATCCTCCTACCTCGGCCTCCTGAGTAGCTGGGATTACAGGTGTGTGCCACTGGGCTTGACTGCAGTGTCTTTTAAAAGTTCCTATGAAGCTACTCGGGGCAAATACTGCTAAATGCTTATATTTCTTCCTCACTAACATCTGTATATTAATAGGGCTAGCAATGTCTCCCCAACATTACTTTATAACTTATGGACTTATTCCAGCCTCCCTTAAAGATAGGACTTTGTGGCTAAAATCTGAGCAACTGTTGTTGGAAAGGACTTCCAGAAAGACGTCTTCAAGAAGCGATAAATAGCCAGGTAGAGTGGTGCACACCCATGATCCCAGCAGCTGGGGAGGCTGAAAGTTCAAAGCCAGGGCTGGGGCTGTAGCTCAAAGGTAAAGCGCTTACCTTGCACGCACGTGTGAGGCATGGGTTCGATCCTCAGCACCACGTAAAAATAAATAAAGGTATTGTGTCCCATCCACAACAACAAAAAAATGTTAAAAAAAAAAAAAGTCAGGGCTGAGGCTGTGGCTCAGCAGTAATGCACTTGCCCCGCATGTATGAGGCACTGGGTTCGATTCTTGGTACCACATATAAATAAATAAAGAGTTATCAACAAATATATATATATATATATATATATATATATATATATATATATATATATATATATGAATGAAAAAAATTCAAGCAACTCATTGAGACTCTGTTTCTAAATAAAGTGCAAAACAGGGCTAGGGGGTTCCCTGAGTTTCAATTCCCATTATCTCCCCCCCAGAAAAAAGCGATAAATAGAAGTTTGGAAAAGTCCTCCCCCACTTTTCCTCCTTCTTTCTGCTACCTGCAATGGAATGTCAATACAAATGGCTGGAACTCCAGAAGCCTTGTTGGATTGTGAGGTGAACTTTTTCAGTGATGGAGATGAATTCAAGGACTATGGCACAGAAAGATGGAAAGACTCCGATGATTGTAAAACCACCATGTTAGCTCTGGCTACCTATTTAGAATTCTTTTATCTGACAGAGAAATAAACTTATGTTTTGTCCAAGCCACTATGATTTTAAGATTTGGCTATTATGTGTTACTAGTCCAAAATCTACTTGATATACTACTATGATCAAAATGTTATGTTGACTCAGAAAAAATAAATAAATAAAAAACAAGAAAATCCAGAAATAGATCCAAGGACTTATGAGGACTTGATAAATGAAAATATCACAGTTCAAGTCAGTTGGAGAAGAATGTTTTATTTATCTACCAAGTGTAAGTGACATACTGGTTGTTGGAAAGAAAACAAAAATAAATCCTTTCACATATCATAAATTAGTTCCAAGTGGATCAGAAAATGTAAAGTAATTAATTAAAATTAATAAAAGAAAAATTGGAAGAATACTTGCATAAACTGAGGTTAGGAACCATTTTAAGCAAAGCAGGAAAACTAAAGCCATGAACGAAAAGTCGAAAAAAAAAATCTGTTGTAGAAGAAACCAAAAGCAACGTTAAAAGACAGGTTGGTGGAAATAAGTGTGCTATATTCTTGATAGACAGTGGTCAGCTGTGGCCGGGGTCTACAAATATTCTCTGTAACGGGCCAGTTACTAAACATTTGGGACCTCAGCGCTGTAAGGTCTTTGTTGAGACTACTCAAGCCTGTCAGTGTGACAAAAAGCAACAGTAGGGCTGGGGCTGGGCTCATGGTATAACGCTTTCCCCAGCACCACATGGGAAAGAAAAAACACTAAATAAACAAAATAAAGGTATTGTGTCCAACTACAGCTAAAAAATAAAAATAAAAATAAATAAACTGTAGACTATACATAAGAAAATAAGTGGGGTTATGTTCCAGTAAAAACTTATGAATACTAAAGTTTGGATTTTATATTATTTTCACACATCACAAAATAGTATTCTTCTTCCTTGTTTTCCAACCATTTAAAACTCTAAAAAAAAAAAAAAAAAAAAAAAAAGATTTTCAACTTGTAGGACTTGCCTCAACAAGCGACTGGATGAATTTGTCCTGGGAGCTGTAGTTTGCAACCAGTGGCCTTTGATATACAAAGAGCTCCTGCAACTTGGCAAGAAAAGGCAAAAGACACCTGATATAAACAGGGGAGTTGCAGAAGAAGAAATCAAGTGGCCAATAAGCATTTGTATGGGTATGTGGAGTGTTTCCTGTTGAGTGAGTACAATAATGACAAATAGTCTCTGGAAGCTTTCCCTAAGAGACCAGAACCAGTCTGTTGACCATCAAGTGCCTGATGAAACTAGTAACTCAGAATGTGACTGAAAAGAGGGAGTGAGGGCCATGTCATACCTAGCTACTCAGCACCCAGAGCAGATCCTCTTCCTTCCCTCTGCAACATTTAGTAATCACTGTGAAATAAAACCAAGCCTGGCGTTGAAGGCATTACATATTTTAAAGCAGATTCAGCCTTTGTCTCCATAACCTCCTCTTTTGCTTTTTATTTTTCTTTGTTGTGCTGGGACAGTGCCCACCTTACACTAATCTAGGGACTGCTGTAAAGGGGCTTTTCAGATGTAATTACAGTCCCAAATCAGTTGACCTTTATAATAAGGCAAGAGCCATTATCTGGTTGAGCCTGACTAATAACATGGGCCCTCTAAAAGCAGTTTCTCTGGCTGGTGCAAGAACTTAAAAAAAAAGCAGCTTGACCCCAACACATTCATTTCAAGTCTTCTAAGACACCAAGCAGCAAACCTAGCTATGCTGTGCCCAGACTTCTCACCCACAGATAGATCTGGGAGTTAATAAATGCATGTTGTTTTAATTTACTAAGTTTGTGATAACTGGGTAGTGACAGAATAACAATATACCCCTTATTTCCTGTACACGGGGCAGCTCCTGCCCTCCCGGGTGGGTACCTATCAGTAAGAAGCCTCAGGGAGAGTAATGAAGTTCTCTCTCCTCTGACCTGACCACATCCTGCTCCATCCTGATTGAGGACAAAATGTGCTCCAGTGGGCCAGGGAATTGGCCCCTTCCCTCATCTCATTCCTAGGACTTAGTAGAGGTCATTGGTCACTTTGATGCATAGATTTAAGAATCCCTGCTCTGGTAAAACCCCAGCCATCCCTTAATCAGCAACCCCCTAACTAGATGCTCACACATCTTCCAGCTTTTAATATGGTAAATGAGGCTGCAGAGAACATGCTAAGTATAAAGAACTTAGCCTGTATTTGGGGTTGTTTCCTAAGGTAGGATCTGCTGTCAGGAGGGAGGGACATTTTTTAGCCAGGTCCAGGGGCTCACGCCTGTAATCTCAGGCACTTGGAAGGATGAGGCAGGAGAATGGCAAGTTGGAGTCCAGCTTCAGCAATTCAGCCCAACACTGTTTCAGAGAGGAGAGGAAAAAGAAAAAAAAAAAGACAGGGGTGGGGGACCCCAGTATGGGGCTGGGTATGTAGCTCAGCGTTAGAGTGTCCCTGGATTCCAATAATTGGTACCACAAAGACAAAGGGAGGGACACCTTTTAAAAGGCTCTTTATAGAGCCAAACTGCTGTCTTGAAAGGCCCCATCAATCTTCCATTCTATCCAGAGTATGATGTCTTAAGGTCACCTGATCCGGACTGAGTCAATGAAAACTCTGGCTCAAACAGTTCGGAAATATTCCAGAACCGTCTTACCACCTTACCCCTGAACTCTTCTCTCTGGGTGACCACCCTCCCTCGCAACCGCCCAACCCCGCACTGGGAACCTCTGCCTGGAAATCTAAAAGCCCCCGACTACATCACGAGTCATTTTCCGCCCCGTATCCACCAAAGTGTCTCAGGTTCAGAAGGGAGACCCATCCCCGCGGCTGGGTGACAAGCACGACAACAGCCACGACAGCCAGATTCGCTACGGATGCCGCCGTTTAGGATGACCAGGGGCACATCAGGGCGGGATGGGAGGGCAGCAAGGGGTTCTGCAGGGTCCACGCGACCTTCCTCCCCGTCGCGGGCACAGCAAGTTCCGGATATTCGGGGACGTGTACACCTCACGCCTGTGAGCCCAGGTACAGGACAAAAAGGGGACAAACAGCATCGCAAAGGCTCCCAGAACCGGCGACGCTGGGAAAACAGGTGCGCGCGGAGCTCGGTTGCTGGACGTCAGACGCACGGCGGGAGAAAACTGCGCAGCCGCAGTGGGGCGGGCCCGGGCTCCGCGCATGCGCGCAGCGCAAACCATTTGGCGGGTTTTCCCGGCTGCTGGGTTCTGCTTCCCCAGCTGAGTAGCTCGGAGGTACCTTTTCCCCGAGCAGGACCTCCTCCGTCTCGAGGTTTCCGCGCCTTCCCTTCGGAGCTCTGGGGGGCTACCCCCACAGTAAAAATAAAAAGTATTTCGGTGTGATTGACGCCTGGGCGCGAGGTCGTGGGTCGCTTGGTGACGTCCGGTCTCGGGCCCAGGGACTGAAAGGATTAGAGAACCTTGCCTTGCTCGTCGCCCCGCTCGCCCGCGGGCGTCTAGGGCTCAGGTCGGAGCTGGGCTGGCCGGGCCCCCGGCCCCTGCTGAGTCGCCATGCCCGTGTCCACCCAGCAGCTGGCGGAGGAGCTGCAGATCTTCGGCCTGGACTGCGAGGACGCCCAGATTGAGAAACGTGAGTCCTGCGGAGTCGGCCGCGCGGCGGGAGGAATTAGGGGAGAAAATTTTGAGATTGGGATGTGGGGGCTTCGGAATGTGCCCGGGATACCCCTGGGGTCCGGAAAAAAAAAAAAAAAAGAACAGAGAGCACGATTTTAAATCTACACGGAGTGTCGGAAGGTGGAATTGGGACAAGCCAAGTTCAGACTGGACCCGAGGGCATCCCCGAGGCTAGAGGTTGCTGAAGGAAGAGAGGTTTTAGACTGTAGCTTTCTGTTCTTGGCTCCTCCCTGTCCAGTCCACGGAAACTCTAATACTGACCCAGCCCTTCTCTTGTCAACCTATTGGTGGTCTGGACAAATATGAACCCCTTGTGGTGGGTTCCTACATTTGAATTTTAGCTTTGGAAGGAACTTCGGGGAGCCTGTCAGCTCCCTCTGTGTCTAGATGGAGGAACACAGAAAAGGAGAGTTTATTGCTAAAGTTATGTGTGAACCCCAGTCCAGGGCTCCAGCAGGTGGACCGATGGTAAGGAATTATTTGAAGTAAAATCTCAGGAGATGTGAAGTTCTGTTTTAAAACTGGGAGGGATGTGCACCTGCCCTACCACTCATCAACTTGCTTGTTGCTGTTTTGCAGTCCTGGGGATGGGATCCCCAGCATCCGGTGGGTGCTAGGCAGGTGTTGTGCTCCTGAGCTACACCCCCAGCCCTTCATCCACACTTTAAACTTATTTTAGAGATAAAACCAGAATGCAAGCATATTATTTTCTGACGAGAAATTCCTTTCATAGACACCAGAATATTTCAAGTCCCTAAGGAGAATTAAAAGGAGACTCTCAGGCTGGGGTTGTGGCTCAGTGGTAGAGCACTTGCCTAGCACGTGTGAGGCACTGGGTTCAATCCTCAGCACCACATATAAATAAATGAATAAAATAAAGGTCCATCAACATCTAAAAATATATATATTTTTTAAAAAGGAGACTCTCTTTTCTTAAAAGGAGACTTGAATAAGAAACTAGTCAGAAACTTGTTTGGCAAACATGAAATCAAAACAATAGGGAACCAAATTTGTACCAGCAGACCAAAATACCTGCTGCTGCAACTCACATAGGCCCATCTGGGCACAGGTGCTGGAATTCTAGACTTTGCATTCATAATGGTTAGCCTCAACAAGACCATAATTGCTTGAGAGTCATACCGTATTTCCCTGGTCTATTCCAAGTCTACTAATGACTAATTTTTTACCCTTCTCCTTTAATGTCTTCTGTCCCATCCTTACTCACAACTGATGAACTTGCTTCCTGTGTTGCTGAGAAAATAGATGCATTAGAAAACTTCCATCAGCTGCTACCATTACTTTTCCCCTACCTGTGTGTGTGGCGTATACCTAGACTTCTGTTACAGTGATTAAACATGTTCCTTGCAAAAGCCAAACTACCCACTTGAGTCCTAAATTCCATTTCTTCTTATTTCCTTAAGGACATCACTCCAGTAATTCTCCACTCTTACATATTTGGGGGGGATTTATTGGGGGAGAGTACTGTGGATTGAACCCAGCATGCTTTACCACTGAGCTACATCCCATTCCTTTTTCTTTTTCTTTTGTTTTGTTTTTTAATTTGAGACAGGTTCTTGCTAAGTTGCTGAGGCTAGCCTCCTGCGTAAGCCTCTCAAGTCACTGAGATTACAGGTGTGTACTGCTGTGCCCGGCACATATTTCTGTTTTTCTCTCTCCAAGATTTTTTTTTTCCTAAATAGCATAGAAATGTTGTTCTTACCTCTGTCTGTAAAGTATCCTGTTGACTCCTCTTTCAGCTGGAGTTTTCTTCTACAGCAAACCTCAAAAGGGCTGTGTGTACTTGCTCTTCACATTTCTCTTCCTGTCAGTAAGCGCTCCCTCGTCTCACCATTTCACTGAAACTGCTGTTACCAAAGTTCCTATTGACCTTCAGCCTACCAAAGCCAGGGATGAATTCTCAGTTCTCATCTAAATTACCAGCAGATTTGACACTGTTCATCATCTCCTATTTAATAATTTATTTAGCAGTGGAGTCACACCATGTTGCCCAGGCTGGCCTCAAACTCTAGATCCCCTCCTGCCTCAGCCTCCTAGATACCTGGGATTACAGGTGTGCCCCGTGGCGCCTGGCTCATTTCCTCTTCCTTAGTATGCATTTTTCTCTCAGCTTCTCTGTCCTTGCTCCTGGTTTTTCTTTAGCCTTGCTCTTCACCACTTACAGGCTTTGCAGATTCATCCTCATTTTAGCGTTGGAGCATCCAGGGCTCAGATCTGGGACCGCTGCTTTCTAGATGTGTTAACTGTCGTGGTCTCACCTGGTCCCATGGATTTATATCTTATTTAATTGCTGCTGATTCTCAAATTCATGTCTCAGCTGCACCTCTCACCTGACTGCAGGTGGTCTGTCCTGCCTACTTGATGTGTCCTGTTGGATGTCTAATTGGCATCTCCAACTCCAAGTCTAAAACTAAGCTCCTGGTACCTCCTCCCTCTCCCAGGAGCAGTTCTCCTACTCTCTCCCCCATCGCAGGTCATAATCACTCCCTTTTTCTACTTGCCCAGGCTAAAAAATGAACGTCCTCCTTGGCTTCTTTGTTTCTTACACCTCACATCTGGTCAGCAGATCCCACTGGCTTTATCTTCAGGGTGTACTTTTTCCTCAGCTTTTTTCTTTTATCCTTCTTAGGCAGTAGAGTGCATTTTGACTTGTATGTACATGGAGTATAACATTCCAGTTAGGATCCCGTTCTTGTGTTGCGCGTGATGTGGAGTTTCACCGGTCGGGTATACATATGAACACAGGAGGGTGATGCCTGACTTATTCTCCTGTTTTTTCAGGCTGTACTTTACCAAGAGTCACCACTTGTCACCACCTCCGCTGCCTCCACTTTGATCCAAGCCACCATCATCTCTTTCCTCTCACTTGGATTTTGCCATGATTCTCTTTCTTTCTCTCCCCCCAACCCCTTTTTTTTTTAAGATCTGGAGGTCAGGGCTGAGGATGTGGCTCAAGTGGTAGCGCGCTCGCCTGGCATGCGTGTGGCCCGGGTTCGATCCTCAGCACCACATATAAACAAAGATGTGTCCACTGAAAAACTAAAAAAATAAATAAATATTAAAAAAAAAAAAAAAAAAAAGATCTGGAGGTCAAACCCAGCTCATGCTAGGCAAGTGTTCTACTGAGCTGCATCCCCAGCCCCCAGGATTTCTTTTTTCTTTTTTTTTTAAAGAAAGAGAAAGAGAGAGATATTTTTAATATTTATTTATTTTTTAGTTTTCAGCGGACACAACATCTTTATTTGTATGTGGTGCTGAGGATCGAACCCAGGCTGCACGCATGCCAGGCGAGCATGCTACTGCTTGAGCCACATCCCCAGCCCCCCAGGATTTTTTTTTTTAATATGTATATTTTTAGTTGTAGATGGACACAATACTTTTCTTTTATTTGTTTATTTTTATGTGGTGCCGGGGATCAAACCCAGTGCCTCACACATGCTAAGCAAGCGCTCTACCACTGAGCCATAACCCCAGCCTCCAGGATTTTTTAATTGTCCCCCCAGCTCCTGTCCTTTTTCCCTTCAGTCCATGCTTAACACAGCATCCAGAGATCCTGTTAAATGGAAGTCAGATCATGTCACTGTTCTGTTCAAAACACTCCAGTGATTTCCTACTTGCTCAGAGCACTCTGATTACAGGGTAATTACAGGACCAGCAATTTGGATCCCTGTGCCCTTTCAACTCCTCTTCCCTCTCCTTGCTCCCTAGCCATGTGACTTTACTGATCCTGCTTCTACCTCAGGATCTTTGCACTTGTGGCTTCCTCTACTGAAATCTCTTCCCCTAAACACTGCCTGACATGCTCTTTCACTTCCTCCAAGTCTTTACTCAAATGTCACCTTCTCACAGAGACCTTCCCTAATCACCGTATTTGAATTTGCCAACCCCTTCCCCAGCTTCCTGATCCCTTCCCAGCTTTATTTTTCTACATAACACATTTAACCTTCTAACATATGGCCTATTTTATTTATTTGTTTGATAAACTTTATGAGAACAAGGTTCTTCTCTGTCCTGTTCGCTGCTGTGTTCCCAGTGCCTAGCATGGGGCTACACTAGTAGATGCTGAATAAATATCAACCAAATAAATAGAGGATTATTTTCACTTTGCAAGATGAAAATGAAGAATGAACCAAATTCTTACCTGTCCCCTTTTCCCCCCATAGTGGCAGAGCTGTGTGTTCTGTACGGACAGAACGAGGAGGGGATGGTGGGCGAGCTCATAGCCTTCTGCACCAGCACCAAGAAAGCTCACCTCACCCCTGAGGTCCTGAGCACTTTTGAACATGAGGTAAGAACAAAATGTGGGCAAACTGACGATGTCCTCCTGCCCCTGCTCCATAGGGGTGTGTGCAGTGTAGGCAGGAGAGTGAGGGCTTTGGAATCAGGCCTGGATTCCAGGCCTACTGTGAGCTTGGGCAGGCTACTTAGTATCTCTGAGCCTTAGATTTCTCTTCCATCAAGGATTCTAATAATCTGTATTTTTGTGGTTACTGTCAGAATTAAATGAGAATGGATGTAGAACCCCTAAAATTACTCAGAAGATGGTGTTATTAGAATTGTTATCTTTGATTATATTTGAATGCCTATTATTATCTCAAGGCTGTGGGAAATGCTTCCCCCATTGTGAGACTACAGGTTAATAGTGAACTGTCTTTCTTCCTCAGATTCTGAGCAAAAGATTATCTAAGACCTGGCACAGTAGCTCCAAGGACAGTGGGCATGCGGGCACTAGAGACATCATTTCTATACAAGAGCTGTATCCTTTCCTGCCAAAAGTTTTCCATCAAGTCACATATTGTACTTTACAATTTGCCTGTGGTAGTAGGTGGAACTTAGAAACAAATAATAAAAGTTACCTAATATTTAGATTTCTATTTAATCAGCCCTTGCCTTAAGTGGAAGTTCATTATTGTTTTCCTTAACCAATGTTTTTAGAATTGAAGTGGAAGAAGAAGAGGAGACCCTTTTGAATTCTTACACCACACCCTCTAAGGTGAATATATGTTGTGTACAAATTGCATTCTATAAGTAGCAGTTCTTAATATTATCACAACCTATATAGATCTGAGGGGGAAAAGCAATCACTCCCCTATAGTTCCTACCATAGTTCTACTTTGCATCTTCCTTCCAACTAGATACATAAATATTTTACGTAATAATAATTGTGAACATACAGTTATCCAGCTTTTTTCAGCAAGCATATTATAAGTATTTCTGTAAATACAATTTCTCCCTAATTGCCCCCATTTTTTAATATTTATTTTTTAGTTGTAGTTGGGCACAATATCTTTATTTTATTTTTATGTGGTGCTGAGGATCAAGCCCAGGGCCTCGCACGTGCTAGGCAAGCACTCTACTGCTGAGCCACAATCCCAGCCCCAATTGCCCCTTTTTTAATGGTTGCAGACTCTTATACCAAGTGGAGATACTGTAATTGAATAATCCATTCTGTGGTGTTGGACCCCAGTGTGAGAGGCTCGGTAGAGTAATGATAAAGTATTGCCTTCAGAGTCTGAGTCAGTTAGTGAACAACTTAGTGTGTTGTTTTGTCACTGAGCTACAGTTTCCTTACCTATAAAATCAGGATTTACTTGTTCAGGTATTGAGCAGCTACTGTATGCCAAGCATTGTCCTAGACACTAGGAATGGGCAATCAATGAAACTGGCTTGAGGCAGGCGCAGTGGAGTGTGCCTGTTGTCTCAGCCCTTGGGAGGCTGAGGCGGGAGGATCACTTGAGCTCAGGAGTTCAGACCAGCCTGGACAACATAGAAAGACCCTGTTTCAAAAAAGAAAAAGGCACTGATGGGTGCTGCCCTTGAGAAGCAGCCCCCACCTTGGATGGCTTGAAGATAAAATGAATAAATAAAGAACAAGGCCCCCCCTTGGCAGTGTATTCAGCAATAGCCATTACCAGGGATTGAACCCAGTACACTCTACCACTGAGCTACATCCCCAGCCCTTTATTTAGTTTTTATTTTGAGACAGGGTCTTGCTAAGTTGCCAAGGCTGGCTTTGTACTTAGGATCCTGCCACCTCAATCTAGGGACCACTGGGATTACAGGTGTGCACCACCACACCCTTTATATTAATTGAATTTGTGGGAATCCATGAACATGGAGTAAGCCTAAATTTTTCAAAGCAAATCACGTCCTAAGAAGCTAAGTTGTTTTGGTAACCTGATTGAAGAACAGAGAAACCAAAAACATGCCCTGTAAATTTTCGTACACAAACCAGATGCATAAAATATTATGGGAAACTGGGGCTGGGTGTGGCTCGGTGGTAGAGTGCTTGCCTAGCATGTACAAGGCTGTGGGTTTGATTGAGTCCCAAGCCCACTCCCCAACCTACAGGAAATATTTCCCTTCGAGTTTGTTAAGATTGAGAGACTGTGTATAACTCAACTCCCAACTCGCCCAGAGATGATTTTCAGAGTCCATATCCCAGTGAAGGACACCTCCATTCTTACTTTGCTCAGGCCAAGAACCTGCAGACCTCAAATCCTCTTTTTCTCACACCCCATCCAACTAGCTTCCAATCCCATCTGCCTTCCTTCCAGGATCTGGCCACCTCCCACCACCTCTGTCAGGAGACAAAGGGCCCACAGCCTCTCTGTCCCCTGAGCAACTGGACAGCCTCCTCTCCAGTCCCCTGGCTCTTTCTTCCTTGGCCTCCTCTAACCGATTCTCCCTGCAGCAGCCAGTGTTCCTTTCAGAAGAAAGCCTGGCCAGGATTCTCATGCTCACCACTCCCCGTGCTTCCTGTCCTCCCTGCTGACATTTACAGCCTGACCCAGGCTGTGACCCAGTGACGAGCTGGCCCCACCCTGCCCTGCCCTGCCCTCTCCTCGGGTCCTCCACACCGCTCTCCTTTCTGGTCTTCAGACATGACAAGAATAAAAAACGTGTCCAGCTCAAACCTGCCTCAAATGGCAGACCCCACCTCATCCCTGCCATGGCTTATTTTCTTGCTTTGTGTATCTCCACGGGGCTTGGTACCCCCAAAGTGAGTGCCTCCGTCAGAGTGGAAGGTTCTGAGGATGGACACTGGTTCATCTGCTTTTCCCTAATGCCTGGCCCATGATGGATGTTGAATTGTAGAAGAATCTTTAGGGGAAGTAGTTTGAGAAAATGTGTCAAAACCATAAAATCTTTTATTATTATTATTTTTAATTTTAGATGGACATAGTATCTTTATTTTTATGTGGTGCTGAGGATGGAACCCAGTGCCTCACACACGCTCTACCAATGAGCTACATTGGTAGATCAGCCGAGGTAGGCTGCGGGGGTGCGTAGGGCTCGGTGGTTAGCGCTTGCTTGGCATGTTCAAGGCCCTGGGTTCCATCCCCAGCACCAAAGGTATATCTCCTGAGGAAATAATCCAAATATGCAAAAATCTGTATCCATAAAGATATGCCTCTCAGCATTATTTGTAATCACCAGAAATTAGAAACAACCCATCATTCAACAAAAGACAGTTAGTTGTGTAAATTTTCATACAGCAATTCAAATAGCACAGCTACTCAAAAGGATAAAGATTGTAATGAGGGGCTGGGGTTGTGGCTCAGTGGTAGAGTGCTTGCCTAGCACATGTGAGGCCCTGGGTTTGATCCTCAGCACCACATTAAAAAAAAAAAAAAGATAAATAAATAAAATAAAGATATTGTGTCTACAACTAAAAAAAAACATTGTAGGGGCTGGGGGCATAGCTCTGTTGGAGGAGTGCTTGCCTTGCATGCACGAGGCCCTGGGTTCAATTCCCCAGCACCACCAAAAATAAACAAATAAATTGTTTTTAAAAAATCAGTGTAGGTACCTAAAGTTTACATTTAGACTAAGATTATAACTGTGTGTGTGTGTGTGTGTGTATGTGTGTTTATATTCCCCCCAGTGCTGGGGAGTGAATCCAGGGCCTTGCACATTCTAGGCAACTACTCTACCTCTGAGCTACATCTCCAGTCCTAATTTTCATATATCTAAAACTGGAAAAGTATTAAGTATCAAGGCATATTCAGACATTGTTCTTGTATGAGGAAAGTAGCGTGGAGGGTTTGTTGATCTGGTTACCATGCAGCTACTTAATGATTTTGAATCTGTTCTTGGCTTCTATCTCTTGCAGCCACCATGGAACCACAGCTGGGTGGCATGACTTAAATACACCAGCAGGAGGAGCTCTTGGGCAGGAAAAGCTGCAGATGAGGCAGCCTCCTGGTTGTGGGCTGGGCAAAGATTTGTCTTTCCTGTTGAACTCAAATTATTCTAGTTATTCTAGGAGCTCTGGGTCTCTGGCTGGATTTTATCCTTCATTCTGAGCTTATCTTTGGATTCTTGTTGATGAGCCAAAAGAAAAAGAAAAAAAAAAGCACCAAACCCAGAAGTGACCATGGATGAGGTGTTTGTTAACTATTCTCCAAGTATGAGCTCAGCCACGTTATCTGCTGGAGTCAGTCCCATCTTTAATTTGGAAAATGTGTGGTAGATTTGGCCAGAGTGAGTGTAACACGGTTCCACCCCTTCTCAGGAAAATGTGTGCAGGCACATCAAAACTGCATTGCCAGACTGGGGTTGTGGCTCGGTGGTAGAGTGTTTGCCTGGCACATGTGAGGCACTGGGTTCAATCCTCAGCACCACATAAAAATAAATAAATAAAATAAAGGTATTGTGTCCATCTACAAATGAAATAAAATTAATCTCAATTTTAAAAAAAATTGCATTGCCAAACTCAGATCTGTTCTAAAGCAAAGAGACAGGGACAGAAAGCGAACACACCAAAGATTTGACAGGACAGATTGCCCTCCTGGTGATCCTTTTTATGGTGGGTGGGATGGTGCATGCCTGGAATCCCAGCAACTCAGGAGGCTGAGGCAGGAGAATCACTACTTAGAGGCCAGACTGGGCAAATTAGACCCTGTCTCAATAAAATTTTGAAAGGGGTTGGGGATATAACTCAGTGGTAGAGCACCTTTGGATTAGATTGCCAGTACCAAAAAAAAAAAAGGTTTTTTTGTTTTGTTGGGTTTTTTTTTTTTTTTTTTTTAGTTATTTAAAAAGAAAATATTGCTTGTGTTTTCTGTAATTTCCTTCAAAATGGGGCCAATGTTGAAGATTTCTTTCTGGAATTATACTTGGAAGATGGGACCTTGAGGGACCAACCGTTTGTGTCCTATCCTGTGCCCTTCGTTAGGGCACTGGTGGCCCTTTTCTTCCTCAGGAGCTCTACACATAATCAGCAACTTGGGTCCAGGGTGACTAGGATCTTGTTTGTTTCCAGGGTCCTCAGAAGCGAGCTATCACCATGCCAGAAACCCCCCTAACAAAAAGGAGCGTGTCTACTCGTAGCCCACATCAGCTCCTCTCTCCATCGAGTTTCTCTCCAAGGTATGGATCCTACTAATTCAGGTGCCCAGAAGGAAGCCCTCCTCCCCTTTCTCTGGCTGCCTGGCAGAGGCTGACTGCGGAGTAGCTTATTTGCCGTGGGTGGGTGTGCAGCTCTGGCTCGGCCGCCCGGCTCTCTCTTCCCTGGTGGAAAATTCCCGTGTCTTACAGTAGCCGAGGAGACCCACTTTCCGCCCACTTCTCCAGGGCTGGTTTCCTAGGTCAGGAACTGAGGCCTGATTGGAGGCAGCCCGTCTGCTCAGAAGCCCAGAGTTTTGCCAGTAGAAACAAACATTTTTGCCTGCTTTTGTCAGTTTGTTTCTTCTTTTTGTAATCTAAAGTGTTTATTTTCTAAAAAGCATAACACACATCTTTGTTCATAATGTTGCATAACCTGTTTGTTGTTCCTCACTCAGGTTACAACTAGTTTCTGAGAGTTTCCTTGTCACCGAGACTCTACACGGACTTAATTGATATTTTTTCCCTGCTGCCACCACTGCACCTAAACCCACAGAGATCATATGTGACTTTTTGAAATCCGTAAATGATATGTCTTATGTTAGGGAATCCTATAGGTACGTGCTTTGCTGAGTAGAAGTGTTTACAGGTACTTTAGAGGACGCTTGGGAACCGTCGTGACGTTAACCATTTAGGGAAATCCCAACCACCAAGAGTCACCACCCCAGATGCATACTTTTAGACCATCCAGAATACCTTGGAAAGGCAGAGACAGAAGCTCTGCAGGCTTTCGGGATTAATGGTCACGAACTTTGAAGGACAATTTTATTTCACCGTGGTCCAGTAGAGCTTGGGAGAGATCTTAGACTGCTTTTTATTTTTTATTCTTTTTACTGAGGATTGAACCTACGGGTGCTTAACCAGTGAGCCACATCCTTGGCCTTTTTTTATATTTTATTTAGAGACAAGCTCTCACTGATTTGCTAAGTGCCTTTCTAAATTGCTGAGGCTGGCTTTGAACTCCCAAGCTGCTGGGATTACAGGCATACACTACCATGCCTGCCTCAGACTGCTTTTGAAAACAAGCTTAACTAAGAACATCTTTGAAACCCAGTGTGTGGCAATGGTTCTCGTGGATGCCCCAGCCCTTACGGGAGCTGAGTTCTCCAAGCTGCAGTCCTTTGAAACCCGCGCACCTGGTTGCATGAAAGGGCCGTGGAGTCTCATAGGGAGGAACTCAGAGAAGTCAGGGATGTGCTGCCTCGTCAGTTTTTAATACATGCTAATAAAGCTGACATCAGAAGCTGGCTTTGTAATTTATGAAAGTAACTTGTAAATTATTCAGGTAGAGGCAGCATTGGAGATGGAGATAATTAGTTGAGCTCATTTTCTATAGCGTCCATCTGGAGAGAAGGAACGGTGGCCCCAGAGGCAGTAGTGCCCCATGTAAGATTAGTTCCTGAAGAGTTTTGGTGCAGTAAATGAAGTCTGTTTTAAGTAGACCCGTCTGGAGGTACGTGATGTTCACAACTGAAGGATTAGAGTAGATCAGCAGTGTCTGTGTGTTCTGGTGTGATTCTCCAGCCAGGGAGTAGAAATATGAGAGCTTAGCAGTTGGCCTTGGAGCATGGGAATGTTTGCTCACCAGTGACTGTTAATTCATGACCTCTGCACCTCCTTAGACACCAGGGAAATTGGTAATTTTGCTAACTTCATTTTATTGTTTTTTTTTCCCCCTACCTTGGACTGCATTGTGAATTTTTATATATTCTCGACAACTTTTGGCTTATGCACAGTTCCAGGCTCAGAATGTCCTGATAAATGCTGACAATTCATAAGAAGAAAGAAAAATGATACCTGAAACTTGCTTTTCATTCGATTCAGAGTTTGAGTTGTGTCTTTGTTTAGTTAATACCAGGACGACAACCTTTTAAAATGATGTGTCTGTCTTTAAACTTCTCTAAACACGTTTGGTATTCCTCCTCGATCTGGTATTCCTCAGCCTCTCATTCCTGAGATTCCTGAAAGGTCCCAGTATGTCCAATCCCATTACGCTGATTAAAGACCATCTTGGTTTTTCTCTAGTGCCCATTTCCCAAATGTAACCCTGTTTATTCCTCCCTCCTGTTAGCTGTGAACACTGTCTGTGTTGTTCCCCTTAGTGCTACTCCCTCCCAGAAATACAACTCAAGAAATAACCGAGGAGAAGTGGTCACCACCTTTGGCTCTGCACAGGGCGTGTCGTGGTCTGGGAGAGGAGGAGCTGGAAGCATCAGCCTGAAGGTCCTGGGGTATCCAGAGCCACTGACTGGGAGCTACAAATCCATGTTCCAGAAGCTCCCAGACATTCGAGAAGGTGATCAGCGTTTCCCTTTGAAATTCTGGTGGGTGTAAAACCCCCAGGAGGGGTTTAGAGAAGTAACAAAGGCTGGGCTGGGCTGCAGAATAAGCTCCAAGGCAGCCTTTGAATACCCAAGCTGGCAGAGTCCTCGGGTGCCTGTTAGAGGAGGGGCGCTGGCGGTACTGTCAGTAACTCTCCCAAGTCCATCACTTTGCCAAGGAAGAAACATACCCACATCCAGTATTGAAAACAGGAGCTACGAAAGAAATTCCGTTTAAAGTTAAGGACGTTTATGGCTTCTTCCTTGGGAGCCCTCTCCAGGTTGCCTCGACTTGCCCAAAACTTCAGTAGAACCTGAGGAAGGGTGGCGATTCACACTAACTCCCTGGGACTGGGCCATGTGACCCCTATATTCAGCAACCAATGGGCTGGGGCTTTGGATGTCCAGGCACCTCCCTGCCTCTGTAAAATGACTGACTAATATTTCACAATGTGCCGTGTTTTCTTTTCTTGGCAAGTGAAATGTCTTAAGCATAACGCGTTTTGACCTCTGGGGTTACAGTTCTGACCTGTAAGATAGAAGAACTTGGCAGTGAACTCAAGGAACACTACAGGATCGAGGCCTTTACTCCTCTTCTGGTCCCAGCCCAAGTAAGTTGTTCTGAGAGTTCTCGCTAATTAGTCTCACGGTGGCAGAGAGACTTCTGTCTTGGTTAAATTGGGCAGAATGGGTCCTTCCGAAGAAGCCTTATGAGTGTTCCCACTTGGATCGGGGTCTTGCCCTAAGCAAAGGCTGAAGGCTTTGTTCCCCTTGGAGGTGAGGCAGAAAGCCCGGGAGAGTTCCACAGGTAGAAGCATTCAGGAGTCCAGGATAAGGTGGCAGCGAGAATGGGATTTCCAGAGTCTCATTACCTCAATGGTGTGACTCCCCTGGTTCCGCCTCTGTATTTGCAGTGACTCCCCTGTTTTGGTCCAGTGACAGCCGGTAGTATCTTTGCGTCAGGGTTAAAATCTGGCATATGTGCTGGTGCTTTCTCTCTTCATCTAAGGAGAGACCTCCTGCAAGATTCTCTTTGTGTGAGTGCGATGCTGGGGATTTCATTCGGGCATTGTACAACTGAGCTACACCCCCAGCCCATTTTTTTTTAATTTTGGGTACCGTGGATTGAACTCAGGGGCACTCAACCACTGAGCCCCATCCTCAGGCCTGTTTTGTATTTTATTTAGAGACAGGGTCTCACTGAGTTACTTAGTGCCTCACCTTTGCTAAAGCTGGCTTTGAACTCATGATCCTCCTTCCTCATCCCCCCATGCTGCTGGGATTTCAGGCGCGTACCACCACACCCACATGCCTGGCACTCACAGCCCTTTTAAAAAAAAAACAAAAAACTGTTTTAGTTGTAGCTGGACACAATACCTTTATTTTTATTTTTATGTGGTGCTGAGGATCGAACCCTGCACCTTGCACGTGCTAGGCGAGCACTCTATCGCTGAGCCACACCTTCAGCCCCCCACAACCCTTTTTTAAGGTATGATCTCACTAAGTTGCTAAGTAAGGCTGGCCTCAAACTTGTAATCCTCCTGCCTCAGTCTCCCAAGAAGTACCTGTGCCACCATACCTAGCATGCAAGAGTCTACAGTGTCTTTGTCATGTGTTTGCATCCAGGGAAGAATGGTCCGTTAGGAAAAAGATATGCAAAACTGCCCTACTCAGGAGATTTGGAGGAATCAGGAGGAAGTATGGGTAGGGGCAGGGATGCACAATTATGGAGGAAAGATTAGACTTCCTCTGTTTGTTCTTAAGAGTGGGAACATGACAGAGGAAGCCATTGGGGGAAAGATTTTGTTCAATCTAACGAAGAACTTCCTGTTCAGAAGCAGCATGGTGTGTGACTAGGGATGTGGCTCTGGAGCCAGAGTCCTGCACTTGAAACCTAGGCTTCACCTGGGTTTGACCTTGACCGAGTTATCTAACTCTCTTGTTTTCCTCGTCTTAAAATGGACATGGTCATACCTAGCCCATGTTGTGAGAATTAAATGAGTTAATACACATCAGCCCTGAGAACAGAGCCTGGGAACCAGGCTCCATAGGTGGGAGCTATTACGAAGCCCACTACTCGTGGATGCCAAGGTTATGATGGGTGTGGACAAGCGCCCCTTCACTGGAGATTCAGGCAGCCTCTTGGAGGGGCTCACGTGGTGGGTGGGTGGACTCGGTGCCCCACCTCTGGTGGTGATGTGGTCAATTCAGAGTCAAGGGGATACTCAGCCAGAAAAGCGAGTGTTGTGTGGGGTTTGTTTTGCCTTTGCCCTGTTGCCTTTGGATGTGGCGCTGCTGTCCCAAAGACTGTCATACTTACATTATTCCATTTTTTCCCTAGGAGCCTGTCACCCTGCTGGGCCAGATAGGCTGTGACAGCAATGGGAAACTGAACAGCAAGTCAGTGATTCTGGAGGGAGACCGGGAGCACTCCTCAGGTGCTCAGATTCCAGTGGACTTGACTGAGCTCAAAGAGTACTCTCTGTTTCCTGGACAGGTGAGATAGGAGGGCCTGCCTGGGGTGCAAGAGGCCACTTGCACATATGAGTGCTGCATCTTGGGCAGCTGCTTCTGGATTTCTGTCTCCGATGCTGTGAGATGTGGCTGCTGGGCCTGAGGCACCATTGTAAGGATTCGGTTCTCCCTGATGGGAGAACCCAAGGTGTGTGACTGTGGGTAGGGCACTTACCTTTCTGAGCCCACAGTGTCTTCATCTGTAAAGTGGTAATGATAATTCTTACCCATGGAATGGTTGTGAGAATTAGGTCATTTATGTGGAGCATAATTATTATTACTCTAAAGCCCCCTTGATTTGTTTTCAAGAGCCAGGCATGGTGGTGCACCCCTGTAATCCCAGCAATTTGGGAGGCTGGGACCGGAGGATTACAGTTCAAGACTAGCCTTAGCAACTCAGCAAGACCCTGCCTCAAAATAAAAATTAAAAGGGCCAGAGTTGTGGCTCAATGTAGAGCACTCCTTGGTTCAATCCTCAATACCACAAAAAGAAAAAAAATCTGCTAAGTTTACAGTTGCAAAATACTTTTTAAAGTAATCTATTCAAACCTCCTATTTGTCTACCTGTTTAGCAGTCCTGCGTTGTTTCTCTTTCAGGTTGTGATTATGGAAGGAATTAACACCACTGGCAGAAAACTTATTGCCACCAAACTCTACGAGGTACAGGGTAGCGCCCCTCCTCCCTCTCTGTCGGCTCCAGGCACAGGACATGCAGTCCTGGGTCCTAGGAAAGGGTCCTTCTTAACAACCCGCTTAACAGTCAGTTCTTTCTATAGAGTGGACCCACCTCTAGGCCACAGGTCAGCAAGCCATTCTGTAAAGGGCCAGATAGCAAATATTTCAGGCTGGGCGGGCCATAGGCTCCTGTCAGTCACTCAGCTCTGCCATTAAGGACAGAAACAACCCCAGACAACCCACCAATGAATGTGGCTGAGTTCTAATAAAACTTTATTTATAAAAATGGGAAGCCCCCAGATTTGGCTCCAGGCTACAGTTCACCTGTCACTGCTCCAGGTGACAGCCCTCCAGAGACTCTCATAGGATGCCAGGGAAAGCACAGGACCCCTCTCTCCCATCCTTGCCTGGAAGTAGACTGATGTTCCAGGCACCTGCTTTGCTGCCACTGGCTGCCAGGCATTTTGTGAGAGTTTTATCAGTGACCTCCCATTGCCTGGGCTGCTTTGCACTCAGAGCCATTTAGAAAAATGACAGGTCCTCTTGCCCCTGGGCTGTTAGCTCCAAGGAGCAACAGAGAGAGGTGCGCCCTCCCCTCACACCGCCCTCTGTTCTCCCACGACACACCCACAGACAGCCCACTCACCTTCCTTACCAAAGTGAGGGTGGAGCGAGACCTCAGCTGAGCTTTTCTCCTGTTTTAAGGGTGTGCCGCTTCCGTTTTATCAGCCCACTGAAGAGGACGGAGGTAAGTTTGGGTTCAAAAGCCAGTTTTCCAACAGTGAGGGTGGCAGACAGGCTTTGGGAGGGCGTTGCACAGGCCCAGGAAGCTCCGAGGGCTTCTAGGGGTGATGTAGCTGCGCAGTGAGGACATAGCCCACCTGTGGACGCCCGGCCCTTTGTCCAAGAGCCCCAGGTCCAAGCCTCATGACCTGGTAGTGTTATCACTTCTGACTACAGGAAGCACATCCTTTAAAGACCACACTGACAGGCATTTGGAAGTTACTTTGAAAAGGAAAAAGATGTGCATTTTTTAAAAATAACTTATTGGCATCCTGGATCGGATCCTAGAAGAGAAAAGAGCACTGGTGAGAAAACTAGGGAGCTCAGGATAAAGCCAAGAGTTAACTGTAATTAACATACCAAGGTTCCTTATGCCATAGTTACCTAAGGCAGAAATGTTAGGGTGCGCTGGGTGAGAGGCAGGCAGGAGTCCTGCGCCATCTCTATCTTCTAAAGATATTCCAAAATTAAAAGATTATGTTATAAAAAAAAAAAAAATCTAGGGGCTGGGGATGTGGCTCAAGCGGTAGCGTGCTCGCCTGGCATGTGTGCGGCCTGGGTTTGATCCTCAGCACCACATACAAACAAAGATGTTGTGTCCGCCGAAAACTAAAAAATAAATATTTAAAAAAAAAAATCTAAGAAAGCCTGTTGTTGATTTGGAACTAATCTAGATAAGGAAATGCAAAAAGAAACTTAGGCAAACTTTGCCTCAAAATATTTGTAGGCAAACTTGAGAACATTATATTAAGCAAAATAAGCCAAATCCAGGAAGTCAAGGGTTATATGTTGCTCATGTGGAAACTAAGAGGAAAGAGGAAGAAAAAGGGAGGATCTCATGAAAATCAGAGAGAGATCAGTGGAGTAGAGGAAAGGGAACGGGGAGGGAGGAGGGGACGGAAAGGGGAACTGGGGGAGTGATATTGACCAGATTATACTTATATTGTGTGCATGTACAAATCCTACCATTGCACACAAATATAATTTACCAGTAAAAAACAGACAAAACATCTAGGCATTTTTCTAAGCAAAGTGGAACACCATTAGAGATGAAAAGCAGCGCCAGGCTCTCCCGTGGGATGACTTCATCTTACTGCCTGACTTATGCCCCACCAGGAGCTGGAATAAGAAGTTATTCTTGTGACAGTGGGAGCCAAGATGTGTTGGCCCTGTGCTGTCCACAGGTGTCAGCTGAGCACCTGAGATATAGCTAAAGCTACTACTAAGGAACTGGATTCTTAATTTTAAAAGATACTCAGTTCAGATATTGGAAAATGTGTAATTAGCTTGGAGATAACTTGGACACGTGAATTTATTTATTTGTTTGTTTGTTTATTGAACTCAGGGGGCACTCAAACACTGAGCCACATTCCCAGCCCAATTTTGTATTTTTATTAGAGATAGGGTCTCCCTCAGTTGCTTAGCACTCACTGTTGCTGAGGTTGGCTTTTAACTCATGATCCTCCTATCTCAGCCTCCCCAGCCGCTGGAATTACAGGCGTGCGCCACCATGCCCAGCTCAATTTATTTTTTTCAACTGTAAATCTCATAAAATCTAAATAACTGTCAGGTATTTCCAATAAATGTGTAATATCAGAATTGAGATGAACTAAAAAAACAACTTAGTATGAAAATAATACAAAATATTCCACTAGATTAAAAAAAAAAAAAAAGGAGTAGACTCAGGCCCAGCTATTCAGGAGGAATACAAGTTCAAGGCCAGCCTGGACAACTCAGCAAGACCCTGACTCAGATTTTTAAAAATTTAAAAACTGGGAATGTGGGCTCAGTGGTAGAGCACTCCTGGATTCAGTCCCCAGTACACACCCACCCCCCAAAAAAGATGAGTAGTGGATGGCAGACTAGTGTATTGTCACTACCCTGTGCCAGTCAGCAGCGTGTGAGGTCATTCTTGGAGATGACCTAGAATCAGGAACAAAATTTAGTAATTTATGACATTGCACGGTTTATCAGAAAATATGTGTTTATGAGGAAAATATGTGTGTAAAGGGTGGCATGGTGGTATCAGATCAACTTCAAGGGATGAATCAACATGGCTTAGGTACCAGGAGCCCGAGCCATGGGCCAGGAGCTTTTGGATGAGGAATTAAACAGACGGTTGTAGAGATACGAATGAGACGTGGACCTCGCCCTCTCAGCACTCACTGTGTCCTCTGGTACCTTTACGTCTCTGGTAGGCACACAGAACCAACCCGACTTTGTCCCCTGCCCACCACCACACAAACTGCTTTCCCATTGAACGGAATGCTTTGTCTTTGTTTGTGGGGCCGCTGTGACGGTGGTGGACTGAATGATGCCCTTCCTGTCCCTGGAACCTGTGAAGATGTTGCCTTTTATGGCAAAAGGAACTGTGTTATTAAGTTAAAGACCCTGAGATGGGGAGATTGTACTGGATTACCCAGGGGGCTGCCTGTCATCACATTGGTCCTTATGAAAGAGGATGGCAGGATGGCAGGATGATCAGAGTCAGAAATGTGAGGCTGCCGGCTTCCAAGATGGAAGGCAGAGCCATTCACCAGGGAACCCAGGTGGCCTCTGAAAGCTAGAAAAGACAAGGAAAATGGGTTCTCCCCTAGCCCACCTGCCCTGCCAGTACCTTGATTTTAGAACTTTTAAATCTCCAGAAATGTAAGATGAAAGATTTGTTTTAAGCCACTAAGTTTGAAGTAAATTGTTGCAGCAATGCTCGGAAGCTATACAACTGCATGTCAGGAAGCCAGAGTTCTGGGCTCTGGGTGGTCAGTGGTGGAGCACTTGCCTAGACTGCGCTAGGTCCCGGGTTCAATCCCTAGGACTGCCAATTTTTTTTTAAAAAAGTCAAAGTTCTTAGGATTTTGTTGTCATTGTAAGCTACAAAAACTGACCCAGATCAATATCAGAATTTGTTCAGGGAAATCCAGGCAGCTTACAGACTGGACAGGGGCTGGAGACCCAGGCTTGGGACCAGGACACAGGCCCAGCAGCTCTTGTGTCCAGGTAACAGGAACCCCCCGGCTCTGTCACCCAAACACCTGACTGGAGTAGGGCTCCAGCCTTCCTCCTGTCCTGGGACAGGCCCTCTCCAGATTCCAGACCCCAGCAGGAAGGTGTGAATGGCCTGAGCTGGGTCATGTGCCTGGCCCTGGGCTTGCTGAGGACAGAGCACCTGACTTCCAGCCCCACTTGCCTGCCCTGTGGGGAGAGGGCCAACTCTCCAAAAGCAAAGCATCTGCTGTTAGAAAGTCTGACAGGAAACAGCACCTGCAGCTCCCCTTCCAGGCCTTCAGCCCACCTGCCTCTGGACTCTCCAGCCCCTCTGGACCCGCATGGTCCCAATGCTGAGCACGATTGAGTCTCAGTGAGGGTGAGGGCTTTCCTGATGGCTGTGTCTTCATGTCCCTCAGGTACACTGCTGGGAAGCACTGCTGTGGCTATGGTTGTTTGCAGACCTGCCTGTGTCCTCCATCTGGTGGGGTGCCCTTGGAGGAAGGACGAGGTCTTCCTCCTCTTGGGTCCCCAGGCCACACACATATGGAAACGCAGTGTGGGGACTCCCAGGGCATTTTCCTCCAGAGGCCCTTCCTGCTCCCACCACCCCAGTGCCCGTCCTGTACTCAAGACCTGACAGTCCTTTCTGTCTTAGATTTTGAGCAGACCATGGTCATGGTTGCCTGTGGGCCCTACACCACGTCTGACAGCATCACCTACGAGCCCCTGCTGGACCTGATCACTGTCATCAACCGCGACCGGCCGGATGTCTGCGTCCTGGTAGGAGCCCCCGGGATGGCTCTGTGCAGGGAGGCGGCTGGGGGAGAACAGCAGAGTCCGTCTCAGAAAGGGGTCTTGCTGCTGTTCCAAGTCTTTCAGAAACACGTCAGTTCTTGTTGTTTTTAAACCCTTTTTAGTTCTCCGTCTGCATCTCTGGAGAGGTGAATGTGATCTAGAGGCCTTCGCTAAATCTAAATGCCCAGCTTTTTTTTTCCTCTCTTCATTGATTTTACAATATTCTTGCCTCTGTTTCCTTTTTCCAGCTTTTGAACCAAATCTTTTTGTGTCTGAAGTCCTGCTGTTAGCATGGTGGTCAGTTGTCCTTGCTAGATATAGAAAGAAAATAGCCCAGTGCCCTGGGGAGGGGCAGCAGTACAGGTTGTGGGCCCTGGGAGCCCTCTCCACAGGCCTCAGGTGTCTCTGCCTGTGGAGTTGGCAGGGCGCCCCCTGCCGAATGTCCCCAAGTTCTCCAGGCAGCCTTGGCAGGACAGGGGACCCTGGGCAGAGAATGGCAAGAAGTCACCTGTAGGTGTTTGCAGACTTATGCGGTCCTGACTTGTTCTTTTGGTGTCTTTGTTTCTCCCTTTCGGGGCAGTTTGGTCCTTTCCTGGATGCTAAGCACGAGCAGGTGGAGGTAAGTGCCTCGGGATGGTGAGGAGGGGGACCGGGCACTTCCCTTCGGTCCAGGCCTTGCTTTTATTTCCACTTTCCACATCTATAACAAACCTAAATTAAACCTGTGGCTAATCAAAAAATATTGTAGCCAGGCATTAATAAATATCTTGAATTTGAGGTACTCATTTCACTAGGATATAAGGCCATCTGGAAACTGGCGGGGTGGGGGGTGAAGTGCACTGGTTTCTTTGTGGCACTTGGTGCTAAGGCACAAGAGCAGCGGCTGAAGTGCAGGCACCCCTGAGGTGGGAGCTGTGCTCTGACCATATCTGACACGGCCACTGCCCTGAGCTGGTGACCATCTGGCTATCCTTAGACCCATAAAACACAAATGGCCCTTCCTAGGACATCCTTGTGGCCAAGGCCAGGGCCTCCTGCCCTTGACTCAGGCTACTTCACCTTCCATTGACAAGATTTCAAAGCCCTCCTCTTCCTGCTAGTCTCTCAGCCTACGTTCAGCAGATTGATTCTTCCTCACGTACTCCCCACCCACCTGTACCCAGCTCCCGGTGGACAGAGAGCGCGTCCTTTTCATCCTTCAGCTCCAAGCCCGACAGCCATCACCCAAGGGTCACCTAGCAAGTATGACAAGTGAATGACACCAGAGACCACCTCTAAATCCCCATCCTTTCCCTTGCAGAACTGTCTGCTGACAAGCCCATTTGAAGATGTCTTTAGGCAGTGTCTGCGAACCATCATCGAAGGGACGAGAAGGTCAGCACTCCAGATGCTGGACAGAACCCAAAGCTTCCTCTTCTAGGGCTTCCCACTAAGAAACCGGAACTATTTAAACCTTAATGTTAGTTCCCATCCTTTTCGTCCTTTTGAACTATGAGATCAGATAGAACCCTTGAACTTCAAGTGTACAGGCGCCAAGTGATGCGGTGGCTTTGTGAAGCGCTGAGATAAACCAACTTGAAAGGAAAAGCTGCACCAGCCCTCGCTCTTCCCTTGCTCTTTCTCCTCTCTTTCTATTTCTCATTCTGTATGCACCCTGGTGTCCATGGGGATGTTCTGGGATGGCTTTGAGAGGTCCTTATGACTGGCAGCAGAGCCCATGAGGCCTAGGCTTCTCCTTGGGCGACCATTTTGGGGTGAGCCAGTTCCTTCCCTGAGTTGGTGCTTCCCGTGTTCAGTGGGACCTGCCGAGGATGGGGGTCTTAAGGGACTGCAGAAGTCACAGCAGTGATGGAAGAGCTGTGCGTTTCTAATTTGAAAGGAGAGTCGGTCCCAGGAAGAGTCTAATGCTAGAAGCAGGACGTGACGCGGGAAGCTGATTCTCCAGTCCTGTCCCTTTTCCCAGGTGCCAGGGGCTGAAGAAGTTGGTGTAGTAACAGAGCTACTCGTGGGATCTGCCTGCCCGTAGCTGAGCTCATAAAAAAAACAAATATTGCTGTGCTGAGCTTTTAAAAACAAGCCTGTAACAAAGGTGGTTTTCAAAACAAGGTGCATAATCTTCCACCTTTGGGCATGAAAACAGATCCCCAAAGTGATTAGTCATAACACTTCCTTCTCCTACCGGCAGTGTGGGCCAGTGCAGGGGGCAGCAGACCTGAGAGTGAGCACCCCAGTAATTCACCCCGGAGCCAGAAGACAGGCTGGGCCTGTCTTCTGAAAGTCCTCCCCACTCCCTCCCTCAGTGACAGTGACACAAGTGCCTTCCCACTTCCTCAGATCTGTCATGATGCCAGCCAGGTTCATCAGATCTGGAGAATGCTTAGAGCTCAGGAGACACCCTCCCCCACCCCCACACCAAAAATATAAAGCAGCAGCAGGATCGGGGCCACATGTCCCTGTTGTCAGCCATGGGAATCCATAGGGGCTGCAGCAGGGCCCAGCGTGGCTGGTACTTGCAGTTTGAGGCTGGGTTCTGATTTGGGTTCCTCACCCCATGTGGTATTGACAGCAATGATACAAACAAGGAACAGACCAGGCATTGTCACCCTGAGGCGGGCACCCAGCACTACCAGGCACTTTCATCTGCAGCCAGTGTGTGCCACGGGGCGGGAGCTGCCCCACCCTTCCAGAAACAGTATATAAGTTGTCCTTGGCCGAGGACTTCTTTCTATTCCTAGAGGTCAGGAATGCCAAGCACTGCGCTCATTTGTCAGTAGAGGACAGAGCCAGCAAGGAAGGACCAGCTCCTGTGCTGTCCATGTGAGGGAGCGGCTGTGAGACACCCCCCCATGTGATGTGTGAGGTTGTGTGATACTGAGACAGTTGGAATTTTCTTCCTGATCCCTCCCCCAAAGCCAGGAAGCTGTTTCCTCCTCAACAAGCTCACTTCCAAATTCGACCCTGAGACAGCAACTCCAGCCTCTGACAGCAGCCAGCTGTGCCTCATTCTTTGCATGCATCACAGATTATGAGTCCTTGGAACCTAGAGCCAAGATGTCCCCAGTCCCCTCCCCGCTGGCCTGTTCGCCAGATTCCAGCACCAGAGGTGGACTTGAATAATATAATGAGGCTTCAGTGCCAAAGGGATTGTAATTAATACGCAGAGTGCCCTTGGTCTCAACATCCTGGTTTTCTTTGCCGCACGCAGTCTGGGTTCACTCTTGGGAGTAGGCATGATGGACAAGTGATAGGGTGATAGCAGTCAACACTGAGATCACACTTGAAAATCCCTGTGCCTATGCCTGCAGGGCCATAGCATTGTCAGCAAGAAAAGGAGCTGGAAGCAAGAGCTGTTGGCACGTTTTAAACATGCCCCAAAGTAATGCTTTATGCCTGTTTGGTTTACAAAAGGCCCCTCTGCCAACCAAGCTGAGGAGCCAAGGAAAACGGCTTTTCCCCCTTTCCTCTTTTGTGCAGCCGGGGAAAATAAACAGTTGGCCTAGAGAGTTAGCAGCTTTCCCTCATGTTGTGGCCCTAGAGGTTCTCCTTCTGCCTCTGTTAGAGCAGACATCTGCCGTCTCTGCTTCTGCTGTTGCTGTTAAGTATGTCTTCCACTCCTGCGAGCCAGTCGGTCCGAGGTTGAAACCCGGGCGCTGGCACAGAGAAGCCAGCACGTGTCCTGCGCGTCTTCACTGTCCTATCAGGGCCCAGCCTGTGGCTACTCGAGGGGTTTCAGCTTGATCTTGAAAGTACTAAGGCAGCCTCCGATCTGCCCAGCGTGCCTGGTTTCTCCCTGGACAGGAGTCCCCAGCTTCTGTGGCAGAACCTGGCCAGGCGTCTGGGGGACAGTTCAGTGCCTCTGCTGTGTGTGTCCAGGGATCAGGGGTTGAACTACAGGCCCAGTGCCTGCTCTGAGCCCAGGATTCTTTGGCCAAATCCTCGTCAGTCTAGATTTTCTAGATCTCAATTTCTTTTCCTTTTTCTACCAAATAATAGTTTTCCTCTGCCCCCCAGTGGGATGCCACACAGAGGAAGGGATGGTGTGTCCTGGGCCACAGAAGCTGGTCAAAATGGATGTGTGTACATGAGGGCAAATGGCACTTCCCTTGCGTGTCCAGGGTGGCAGCCACTCTGGGGCAGAGCGCCTTCCACGGCCACCCTGCCGAGGGTCTGCGGTGTCCAGCCCTCACTCCTGGGCCATGTGGCCCACTGCCTGGACCCAGCGGCTCTCACTGTCTCTCTTTTCTTGTGTTTTGACAAAGCAGCTCCAGCTCCCACCTGGTCTTCGTCCCGTCCTTGAGAGACGTGCACCACGAGCCTGTGTACCCACAGCCGCCTTTTAGCTACTCCGATCTGTCTCGGGAGGACAAAAAGGTGCCAGCCCCCCCATGACAGCGAGGCGCAGGGGCAGCTCTTGGGGGAGGAGAAGCCTGTTTGGGGTCCCCACGCAGCCTGGCTCTTAGACATTCTGTGACAAGCAAAGACGGTTGTGAGTCTGCTGCACGTGGGTGGGTCCCCTCCAGTGTCTCCGTCGTGGGCAAGTGTTTCCTGCTGCCCTGTGCCACGTGTGTGTCCCACCTTCTGATTCAGCGAGTGCAGTTTGTGTCGGAGCCCTGCAGCCTCTCTGTAAACGGGGTGATCTTTGGCCTGACGTCCACGGATCTGCTATTCCACATGGGGGCCGAGGAGATCAGCAGGTAAGAGGTACACTCCAGGCCGGCAAGTGTGGCAGCCGGCTCCCTGCAGCCTGCGAGCCGTGCGGTGCTGGGCAGTCCTGACCAGCGTGTCCTGAGGACCGCACTTCATGCCAAGCCCTTTGGCCATGTGCCATGTCCCTGTAGCCGAGAGCAGTGGACACATTTGTTGTCCTCACTCATCTAAACAGCCTGTGAGAGTCCTGGGGGCCCCGTCTACTCCAGCATTTAGCTGGGTCTTCCCCACTCCTCCCTCCCTCCACCTCCTGGCTTGTGACCTGGGCAGGCGAGGGTGTCCTCTTTGTGGAGGGCGGGCCGTGGGTTTGCCCTCCAGGGTCTTCTCCCGGTGGAACAGGGTGAGGGGTAGATGCAGCCAAGTCTGACCTTTTGGTTTGGCGGTTGGCTCTCCCGCCCTCCTCGACAGGGAGGAGACGGGGGAATGAGGTGGTTCGGGAAGGTGGGTGGGTGCTCCTGGTGGCTGCCAGTGGGGTGCAGACCTTGGGTCCTCTTGGCCAGGCCATGTGTTAGCCTTGATCACCAGGGTCCCTGCTGTCCCTCACCCCTGGTGCTGCCTCCCTCCTGTGGGGACAGTGTGCTCTGCTCCTGGCAGGGCTAGGCTTCCCCAGAGGTGTCCTGCTGCTGCGTCTTGGCCACTTAGCTGGGTCGCTCCTCTTCTGTGCTTGCTCTCAGCTCCTCTGGAACCTCAGACCGACTCAGCCGCATTCTCAAGCACATCCTGACCCAGAGGAGGTGAGCGCTCGCTGCCGCCAGCTGGCTGCAAAGAGAGTACTTTGGGGTCATGGAGCAGTGACAGCTCTGACTGTCAGAGCCTCCACCAGGCCACTCACTACCAGGGGACGTCACCCTGTCACCAAAAGCCTGCATTCTGTCTCCCCAAACAAAAGAAAGAGCCGGTCGGTGAAGACAAGTGCGCGGAAGTCGGCGCAGGGGCCTGGGGCAGAGTCCCTGGTCCCCGCTGCTGCTGACCCTCTCTCTCATCTGCAGCTACTACCCACTGTACCCTCCCCAGGAAGACATGGCCATCGACTATGAGAACTTCTATGCCTACGCACAGCTGCCGGTCACCCCAGACGTCCTCATAGTCCCCTCGGAGCTGAGGTACTTCGTGAAGGTAGGTCTGCGCTGGCTTTCCTGGACCTCCAGAGCTGGTCTCTGCCTTTCCCTCCTGGGCCACCCAGCACTCACCCTTTGTAGGTCTGCTGAAGGGCATGGTGGCCTCTGTGACCTAGCCCTGGGCCTGGTGGCTTTGGGGGAGAAGGTGGGACAACATGACAAATCCGTGGGTGAAGTGTAGCTGGAATGGAGCAGGAGCCACCGGTGAGTGGGAAGGCCTGGCACAGTGGCTCCCACCAGGCGTGTCAGGGCGGCCTGGAGCGCGGCACACGGGCCCTGCCTTGCCCCTCGGTGCTCTGGTGACTTCCCACGGGATCCACTGAGGACACTTGGAAGCAGCTCAGGAGCCACTGTGGTCCCTGTACCGCGAGCCCTGCCTGCTGGGCTGAGTCCGTCACAGGGAACCCCCCAGGCAGTCCCCGTTTTCCAGACCAGAGCCGGTCCAGCCTCGGGAGGCAAGTTGTTTCTCATCCAGAAAACAAGAAACAGCTGGATGGGTTTGTCTCCGAGTATGAGCGCCGACTGTCTTCCTCCAGGGCGCCTCTCCTTTGTTCAGTCTCAGAGACGCAGGAGCAGTTCAGAGTGACCATGTGATGGCCTCCGTTTCCATTTTACAAAACCTTCTTTGGGGTCTGAGCGTCCGGCTGCTCTGCCACATCAGTCCCCAGTTGAGGGCCTCTAAAGCCGGTCTTCTCCCTTCCTTCCCCAGGACATCCTCGGCTGCGTCTGCGTGAATCCCGGGCGCCTCACCAAAGGGCAGGTGGGCGGCACCTTTGGCCGCCTGTACCTCAGGAGGCTGCTGGTGGCCGGAGAGACGAGGCAGAGCCCATGTATTGCTGCCCAGGTGGTCAGGATCTGAGTCTTCCGGCCTCGCCACCCTCCTTGTGCAGCACCCAGGGGAGCAGCGGGCTCTGAGGACCTGGGTGTGGTGGGGCCCTGGCTCTGGGTCAGGCTTCCCTGGAAGGAAGCTCTCACCCCGGAATGGACACCAGTGTCCGAGGGGAGCCAGCTGGAAACAGTGCTCTGGAAGGGCGGGAAGGCTTTGGGATTTTTCTACGTGAATCAAACCCACAAACAACTTTTGGAGAAATAAAAATAAATTCTGAATGTAACTTCTGCGTTTAATCTTTCTTCCACTTTCTTTTTCCTGGTAGTATCCAAAGAATGTTGCCTATTTGACCCGTGTCCGGGGAAGGCAGAGTGCCGGTCATACTGGGTTTCTGCCAGCTCCTTGGGACTCTGGCCCCACCCTCATCCTCCCCAGGCCCCCTTGGCTGCCGAGCTGAGGAGGGGCGCTGGGCTTGGCCCTGGAGCTGGGCTGCGGAGCCAGCGCTGGCGGCGGGCCCAGCCCTCCCCACATGGACGTGCTGGGGTCCCAGCCTGACCTCTCTAGCTGCAAGAGGCGGCTTCCCTGAGCCAAAAGCCCAAGTCCCTTGTGGTAGCCACTCTACCCAGTCCCAAAGGGGCGTGGGGCTTGCCTGTAACCCAGAGCCCTCGGGCCAGGGCAGGCCTTCCCGGTCCCCACACGTCCCCTGCCCACATGTCCTTACTCTGGGGAAAGGCTGCCTGCCACGGGTTAAGTCCACCTGAGCGGGAAGCTGTCCTGCTCCGCCTGCCAGAGCCAAGTCCGGAAAACCCCTGGCGGGCGGGCCGGGGGTGTGTGAGGGAGCAGCAGCTGCCGGTCCCCTGACTCAGAGGTAATCTGTGACTTAACAGTGGCCAGCCTTGCCCCCGCCTCCCCTGAAGGAGACGGGAATCTGGAGGCAGATGGGCTGGGCCTGGGCAGTACGGCTCTCTTTCAGCACGAAGAGCTGTGCTTCGTTTCACTAGTCTTTTAGCCACCTTGGTTTTAGAGATAGGCCCCAAATTGGGGAGCTGAGTTCCCCCCACCAGCTCCCCACACAGGAGCACCCCGTGGCCTTGGAGGAGGCGAGGCCCCTCCCCCCACAGCCTGACTCAGTTACCCCAGTTCAAGAGCCTTTGGGTTTCTACCAAGCCAAGTACCAGGGAGAAACCGGCCCTCCCCGCCTTGGGAAACCAGGCCTGGGAAGATTAACCAGGAGCCTCTGGCCATGATAAAGGAGGGTGGGCCCTTATCACCAGAGGCCACAGCACTTGGCAATTGTCCTGTTGATCCTGAAGAAGCCTCTGGGGAATGGTAACATCTCGCACCCCCAACTTCCTCCAGACTCAGGGGGAGTCAGGCTGGGTAGGATTGGGGCGCTGGCAGAGAGGGAGGCCAGGGCAGGGAGGGGCCAGAGGCCAGGGAGAGAGAAAGCTGGAACTCCCTGTCGCCGGCATGAATGAGAGCTGGGAGCCGTTGCCTGGAGACAGGTCGCGTGACTGTTGGAAACGATCCAATCCGATCCGGGAGGGCCGAGCAGGCAAGTAAGATTCAACAGAAAGAAGGCAGGACGTGGCCCAGAAGGCGGCAGGCCCCGCAGATGCGTCTCTCCGGCCTCTCTGCCACCAGACAGTTCCTTTTTGCTCATCAGGAAGTCAGTGCCAGGCGTCTGCCAGCTGACTGTCCCTAGACCCCAGCTGTGCCCAGTTTCTTGCAGCATCTGTCATCCCCAGGGCTCATGCCATCCTGTGGTAGGGCACACGATCTTGGAACAGAGGCTCTGGGAGGGAGGCATTGGTGGTGGAGGGTGGAGGCTGACTGGGTCCCCTGCGCCTCCACCCCTCCTTGGTGGCAGCTCCCTGTGTCTGCTCATGCCCCAGGCCCTTGGCACACGAGCCCAGGACAAGGTAGATAGCTCTGAAGAGCAATGTCTGGCATTCCACCCGGGGTCTCCTCCTCGCTCCCACAGGGAGCCTGGGCGGCCCTCAGGAGTCAGGCCCCGGCTCTGGCAAGGAACTAAAGGCCCCCCCAGCTCCTGTGTGTGGGAACTGGGCGCCAGGAACAAGGCTGGAGAATTCACCCGAGGGGTGCTCTGGGTGGGTGGGCCACCAGGCCGGGATGCGGTCCTCTGACCTCTCCATCCTGCCCAGCCTTCTGCGCCACTCAGCCTGCTGTTGTCTTTCTCTTGACCTAAGGGTCACCAGCCCTGCTTAGCTGCCTCTGGTGCTGGAGTGGCTATTTGGGCTGATTCCTTACTTCTTTGTTTCCTCTGCCTGACCCTTGGCCTGGTTCACAACGGAGCCACCTGACAGCCAGTCCTGCCTGTGCACATGTGGCCTCCTTCTCAACCGGAGCCTCAAACTTGGCACAAAACTTGACTGACTGCGGGGGAGGGAGGTTTGATAGTTAAAGGTATTTTATTGAGGTACAACAAGAACCGTACACTTCCGTGATTTTTCACTTTATCCACAATGTTGTGCAAATATCTCTACTACATTCTTCAAGAATGTTTTTCTCACTCCAAGAAGAAACCCATACCCAATAGCAGTCACTCCTCACTCCCCTTGCCCCAGGCCCTGGCAACTACTAATCTACTTTCTTTAACGATTCACCTACTCCAGGCATTTAATCTAAATGGAATCACGCAAACAGGGTCCTTTCTGATTTCTTTCATTTAGCATATTTTCAAGGTCCATTCTTGAAGTAACATGTGATAGTACTTTTTTTCATTTTTCAGGGCTGTATGATACTTTACTGTTGGCCAAACTGTATTTCATTCACTCTTTCATTCATCCATGGACAGACCCTGAGGTTGTTTCCACTTGCTGGCTGTTGTGAATATCAGACACCTCTGTATATGTTTTTGTGTGAACACCTGTTTTCAGTTCTCTTGGGTATGTTCCAAGGAAATGGAGTGTGAGAGTGCTGTAGATTTATAGAGGACAAGAAGAGGGATAGGAGTGAATGAAGGAGGGGGAAAAAGAAGAGACAGAAGAGAAGCAAAGGGCCTGAAACATTTTTTTTTTTTTGAGCTGAACAATAGTGTCTAGAATGCATGGCAAGGGAGTTTGGACTGGATTCTGCCATCCCAGGGGTCTCCTGAGACTTCTGAGGACTGAGGTGGATAATATACAACCTGCACCAGAAGACTGGCAGTGCTCCCCCACTATGGAGCTGGGGGAGCCTAGAGACCATTTTATGAACTATCGGAAGACAGTCACCCAGCAGCCACTCTCCATTCCTACGGTAGCAGCACCCCAGATTTCCTGCAGGGTGACCACCTTTCCTCCACACTCTTCCTTTGCCTAAACCTAACACTGCATTGCATCTCCTGGCTTCAGTGACTGGTCAGGGATGGGTGGGAACTAAGGTGTTCCCAAGGTAAGCCTTCTTCTAGGGCTGATGGAGAAGACACGGCTGCAAGGGCAGAGTTGCTGCAGCCCCACACCACCACGAGGAGAAACACAGGACATCTGGGTGCCAGGAGTGAACAGCGGGGTCAGCACCGGCTTCTGGTGTCTGAACTGCACGGAAGCTCGTCTCCATCCCAACCGTGAACCGCAAATGCCCCTCACCCTTTCTTTTTTCTTCTTCTTTCTCTTTTTTTTTTCCCACTTAACCTAGTTTGAATTTTCTGTCACTTGCAACCAATAGGATGAGGGCCTGAACTAGGGGAGGAGGACTGCGAGGACTGTCAAGAAACAGACAGATAAAAAGCAGCTCGGATCAGAAGGAGGGCAGCAACCACGTCCTGACACGTGACATCCACATAGCCCTCCCACCCAACCTGCCAGAGGCTGGGAGTCACGGCCTCAGGAAGCCACGGGCTGGATTCAAACTCCAGACCCTCTGTCTTCCCACCCTGCCATGCTGGTGAACATGGCCACCCAACAAGGACGGACTGAGAGGGGTCCCAGGTACCAGCCCCAGCGCCAGGAGCACATGCAGGAGGGAGGTGCGGCAGACACGCTGCGGGAGGCGCCTGGTCTGTTGGGAGGATGGGTAAAGGGCAGCACCCAAGAGGGCCGCTGGAGCCGGGAGCCGCCCTGGAGAGACGCAGGCATGGAGAGGGCACCGGGGCTCCCAGAGATCCAGAGCTGCAGAAGGAGGAGTTGGGAGCTGGTGCAGGGGCGATGGGCCAGACACTGCTGTGGAGGGGACCTTGGACGACACTTTTCCTTAACAACAGGGCAAAGGGCGGGACTGGCTTGGGAGAGGAGAAGGGTGACAAGATTCTAGTGGGCAGACAAGAGGATGCTCCTGGACATCCATCTATGGTGGGCTCAGCTGACTGTGTTTCAGGAATTTGGGCCTCTCTGTCACCCACCCCCGTCACTCTGTGTTCTCTGTTCCTGAGTAGCCAGGGCTATGGCTGCTCCCTCTAGGTGTGCCCTGGAAATGCCCAGGGGCCTAGGCTGGGCCACCCTCAGTCCAGGGTGGACCAACTACCAGCTCTACATCCCCTTGCCCAGACCCCTTCCCCTCCTTCTCCTCTTCCTGATCCTCCTCCTCCTCCTCCTCCTCTTCCTCCTCCTCCTGGGCTGCAGGCTACTCCCCACCCACCCAGAGCCCTCCTGACAGCTGAGGGCCTGCAGCTGCCTAGACCTGGGGCCTCTTAAAGGTCTCAGGGACAGCTGCTGCCCTCTGACCCTGCTGACCCTGCTGACCCTGCTGACCCTGCTCCCTGGCAACCCGGGCGCCTGTCCATGGCCTGCGGGTTCTCCTCTGCCTGCTCTTATCATTGCCACATCCTCCTGGGGTCTGAAGCATTTCATGCTGAGAAAGAGAACCAAGCCTCGGAGGCTGAGTCAGCAGCCTCACTGGGAGGAGTAGGGAGGGAGAGGCCAGCGGGCAGGGGCAGCCCCCAGCCCCTCAGAGGAAGCAGCTTCCCCCAGCAGGAGTGGGAGACACTGGGTGAGGGTCTTCATCCTGTCCCCTCCGTCAGCGCTGAGCCCTGCTCACCTGCTCTCCCAGCACAGAGCGGGGCACGTGGGGAGACCCAGCGTTGCTCCCGATTCCTGGAAGGCTCTTCACAAGGCCCTGTCCACTCAAGGACTCCAAGGCCCTTTGAGTGGCCAGCTCCCTAGGACACTTCTGGCAGCAGAAGAGGCCTCTGGGAAGGGGTGCAGAGGCTCAGGCTTTGGGGTGGGGGAGTTAGGGAAGGATTTGTCTCGTTCACCCTTTTTTTTTTTGATACCAGGGATTGAGCCCAGGGGCACTTAACCACCAAGCCACATTCCCAGCCCTTTTTATATTTTGTCTTGAAACAGGGTCTCACTAAGTTGCTTAGGGCTTTGCTAAATTGCTGAGGCTGGCTTTGAACTTGTGATCCTCCGGCCTCAGCATCCTGAGCTGCTGGGATTACAGGCCTGCACAGCGATACAGGGCCTCCCTTACACCTTGCTAGAAGTCTCTCAGGCATGTGTGGAACAGCACTGACAGCATGACTTGCCGCCCCCCCCCCCCCCCCCCCGCCCCCAGACGTGCCTCTGTGACTCACAGTCTACTCCTGAGCTGGAAAACCATATAGCTGTAAAAATGTGATCTGGAGAACACACTCCTCATCCTGGTGCAGAGGCACTACTTCCGTTTCTGTTGCTCTTCATACAATACCATAGACTGGGAGGCAATAAAGAAAAGAGGGTTTGTTTTTGTACCAGGAATTGATCTTGGAGGTGCTTTACCAGTGAGCCACATCCGGCTGGGATTACAGGTGTCCACCTCCATGTCCTCAGAAAAGAGGTTTAATTTGGCTCACAGGACCAGATGTCCAAGGTGGAAGGGCCACATGTTGGTGATGGCCTTTTGCTGGCAGAGTCTCCATGCTGCATGGGGTATGAAATGACAAGAGACAGGGAGTGTGTGCGGTGGGGGAGGTGGCACTGGGGATTGAACCAGGGGATCTCTACCCTGAGCCACATCCCCAACCCCTCTTTATATTTTTATGTTGAGAAACAGTCTTGCAAAGTTGCCCAGGCTAGCCTCGAACTTGGGAATCCTCATGCCTCAGCCTCCCAAGTAGCTGGGAGTAGCACCCTTGAGCCTGGATCACTCTCTTTTTAATAAAGCCACCAGAATCCAATCATGGGGAAGGGCCCACCCCATGACTTTAATCCTAATCACCCCACAAAGACTTATCTCCATTCATGGTCAGATTATATTTCTACTCTCTCAATGCCTCACAATGGGGATCTATTTGTTTATTTATTTACTTACTTATTTATTTTGGGTACTAGGGATTGAACCTGCTTAACCACCGAGCCACAACCCCAGCCCTTTTTTGCATTCTATTTAGAAATAGGATCTTGCTGAGTTGCTTAGGGCCTCGCTAAGTTGCTGACGCTGGTTTTGAACTCTCGATCCTCCTGCTTGGGCCTCCTGAGCTGATGGGATTATCGTGCACCACCACACTGGCTCACAAGGGGGATTAAACTTCAACTGAGTTTGCTGAGGAAACAAAGCATATTCAAACCAAAATATAATGTTAACTGAGAAAAAAAAAAGCAAAGTGAAGACCAGTATGGATAGTAGAGGCCCCCAACAAGGGGTTCAGCCCTCCCCTGGCTCCCATGAGGGCCTACAGGACTTTGGGGCTGTACTTGTCTATATATTGGCTATTTGTGTCAAAAAGATGGGCGAGGCTTTGGTTGAACTTAAAGAACAACTCTAGCAGGGGTACAAGAAACTGGTCACATCCATTGTCTCCGGGAGGGGAAGTGGGTGACAGAGGTAAGACTTTGCCTCTTGAATTTTCTGAATTTTGAACCACATGAAATCATGTCCTTATCCAAAAAGTAATTCAAGTGAAAAAAACTGCTAGTCGTATCAGGCCACAGGCCCTCGATATGCTTCCCGAGGCAGTCAGAAACTCTCAGGAGCTATCACCTCCCTTCAGTTATTCTGTAGTAGGATTTTACCTCTCAGTGGCCAGTAACAGAAACCAACCCCAACTAAGTTAAGCAGAACTGGAATTTGTTGGTTTATGCAATGGAAACTGTTTCAGGCATGACCGGATCTAGGAGCTCACGAGCAACATCATTGAGATTCAGTCTCTGGCTCTGCTTGGCTCTGTTTGTTCTCAAGCAGGCTCTTCCCTCAGGGTGGTAAAAATGACCAGCAGCCTTCGGGGGCTGGCATCTTGGCATTCGTAACCCTGACTCCCAGCAAGTCCCCAGGCTGATGCCCATTGGTGTTACACGCCCATCCCTGAGCCTAGGAATGGCCCAGCGTGGCCAAGCACAAGCTTCAAACCCACTTTTAGAGCTCGGGGTAGGCACCATGTTTCTGAAGACTCTGCAAGACTGTATTTTGGACGACGCCAGAATAAAGGGACAGATGCCGGGCAGGGAAGACAGTGCTCACCCTCTCCCCGCCTGGACTGACCACCAGGACAGGCCTGCTGGACATCTCTTGCCTCCTGATCACCCAGTGCCTTTGCCTTCACCAGGACTATTCCTGCTCCGCCTGCAGTGGACACCGATGGCAGCTCCAGTGTCCTTCCCTTTCTCGGCCCAGCAAAGTCCCTTTCACCTGTCCACCCTGCTCACTTGTCACCTTCTCCTCGAGGCCCTTCTGACTGTCCCTTCTGCTTCCATCTCTTGGCAGGACAAATCCTTCTATGGCTGTTCTCTTGGGTTCTCCACCTGAGCCAAGGTGATTCAGAGCTGCCTCTACCACAGGCCCTGGCCACGGCACACCTCCTGCTGTCTTGGAGTTGGTTATTTGTTTCCTGAGGGGTTAGCTGTTCTCTGAGGGCTGGGCCCAGCTTGGCCACCTGTGTCTTCTCTGCTCCAGCTCAGCCCTGGGCAAGGAGAAGATGGGTTTTGAGATTAATGACATGGTGTCCCTGAAGGCGTGGGAAGCACTGAAGACAGCCTCTGCTGACTCCACAACTGTTCCCTATGCCCAGTGACAGCCGTGGGGCTGACGTTCCCAAAGGCTCTGGGAGGAAGTGCCTGGGCCTGTCCCTGCTAGGACAGGGCTGTCACCATTCTGGAAACCCCCATGTCACTGGGCCAGAAGCCAAACTTCAGGCATAAAGAAAAGTTCCTC
Organism: Marmota flaviventris; assembly: GCF_047511675.1. Lineage (NCBI taxonomy): Eukaryota > Metazoa > Chordata > Mammalia > Rodentia > Sciuridae > Marmota > Marmota flaviventris. The sequence continues at coordinate 7,363,982 of NC_092506.1, read as the reverse complement.
CGGCAAGGCCCTGCCACCATGCAACTCCCAAAGAGCGGCCCAAGGCCCAGGGAGCAGGCTGGGGTAAGGCAGAGTGCCCAGTCATCTCCAGTCCCAGCCTCTGCTGGGTCCAGTTCTCTGAGGGGGGTGAAGAGCAGGAGGGAAGAGCTGCGATTGGCAGGCATCCTGTGGGGGAAGGAAATGAGAAACAATCAAGGCAAACTCCAGCGCAGAGCTGGGGGCTCAGGACACGGGCCCTGCAGGCTGCACTCAGCTGGGATGTTGGGGGCACCCATAAGTAGGTGGAGCTCCCTTCCAGCTCTTGGCTGACCTATGGCCTGCTCAAGGAGCTAGGCATCTCCTGAGGCTTCCTTTCTTCTCAGCACCTCCCCTAGACACCGTCCAAGAGGACTCCACCCTTCCCTTGAGAGTCTCTGCTGCCAGGTCTCCCTCAGGGTCCTGGGTCCCCAGGTGATGGAGCCTGAGGAGAGAGGACTTCCGCTCTGGTCTCTTCATGCTGGCCACCCTTGGGGGAGGGGACGTCTGATTCTGGCCCAAGGGCCCTTAGTGAGTTCCAGGAAGAAGGAGCCAGGAAGGAAGGGTTGAATCAGTCCCCTGTGTGTGTGTGTGTGTGGGGGGGGTGATAGTGGGGGAGGGGCTGTGGGGCTGCCGGGACTGTCCCAGGGTATGGGAGGCTCCAGGCAAAGGAAAAGGAAGTTGCATTTGCCATTCCAGTGTCTCTCTACCATGGGCTGCCTTGCCCCTCCCAAGTGCCCTCTTGGCCACCAGAGTGTCCAGAAGCTCCTCCGGCAGGACAATCCAGGCCCCAACTGAGTCCTCAGACCCAGGCAAGGGGTACCAGCGCCACACAGAAGCTTCTCCCACAGGGGCGTGGGGGGGCTGAAAACAGTTCCCAGAGTGCAGATGGCAGCTCCAGTCCTGGCTTGGAGCCCTGGCCTGGTAGCCAGGCCGGAGGAGGGAAGCAGGGGCTTGAGCCAGGCTCAGGGGCTCTGTGGCTATGGACTTCTCCCCCAGGACCCCCAAACCCACCCTCCTCAAAACCTTTGCAAAGAGCTCTAGGTTGGTTCCTGACTATTGGTGGCTCTGACCAAGAGCTGGAGCCTTCTCCAATCCTCCATCCCTGGAATTGTCTGTGTCAACACCTGCTCTGAATGCAGCTCCTGACCATCCCCACCCCCCAGCCCCGATGGAGGACTTTTGGGGGCACCGTGCAGGGGTGGGGGCTTTGGCTCAGCTGGACCCCTACAGGTTCAGGTGGTTTTAATCATTAGAGTTGCCTGGTCAGTCGGCAAGGACAGCTGCCCGCAAAAGCTATTGTAACGTTTCACAAAACTTCGCTGCCTTCGGGCCTATGTATTCCCATTAATAAAGCACATGTGATCCCCTGTGTGGGACACATGTGGCCTGATGCTCTTCCCCTGTTTCACAAGCAAGGACACTCAGAAAGTGAAAGTTCTTTACTGGAGACCTCAGAGCAAGTCATCAGCAGAGCTAGCTCAGAACCTGGTTGGTGGCTCAAAGGCCAGAGCTCAGTGTACTGAGCCACCCCTCCTCTCCCAGGATCCACTGGGAGGGCAGAGACAACAATTCTGAGAAGCCTGAGGGAAGGGGTTCAGGACCCTCATGTTCTGCCCCTTTCAGGCCAAGCAAATCACTGTAGTAATCTCAAAAGAGTTTCTCTTTTTGAAATATTTTTAGTGGTGGGGATTGAACTCAGAGGCGCTTAATCACTAAGCCACATCCCCAGCCCCTTTTACATTTTATGTAGAGATAGGAGCTCACTGAGTTGCCTAGGGCCTCGATAAGCTGCTGAGGTGGGCTTGAACTTGTGATTCTCCTGTCTCAGTCTCCTGCCAAACCTCAGTTTCTCTTTTACAAGGGGATAATCATTCAAGCTCTGATCACTCACCAGGCAGGATTCAGGGACAAAAGGCAATCGGTAAGGGCATTGGTGGGCCTGAGGGGAGAAGTGCCTGGCAACACCCAGGTGGCAAAAAGGGGGAAAGGCACAGCCTTTACCACACACAGCCTCTTAGTCCATACTCTGCTGCTATAACACAATACCACAGGCCAGGTAGCTTATAAATAAATAGAGATTTATTTGGCTCATGGTTCCGGAGTCTGGAATGTCCAAAAGCATAGCGAGGGCCTTCAAACTATGTCATCCCATGATGGAAAGAAGAAACACAAGAAAGGGAAAGGGAGACAGATTGAACTTGCAGCCCCAAGCCCTTTTATAATGAGCACTGATCCACTCAAAGGGATGAAATCCACATGACACAAACACCTCTCAACAATGCTTTAAGTTTCCAAAACACTCTTTTGTGGGGGGTACACATTCAAACCACAGCACCCACCTATGCCACAACTGGACCTTGGGTCATCCTTCCCTCTTCCTGAACTTTTCAGCCTGTTTCCTCCAAGCCACCAGGCTAGTCGTGGCAGAACGCCCCTCACCCATCCTCCCTGGGGAGCTGAGGGAGGAGCTGAGCAGGCTCAAGATTAAAACCTGAAACTTCCTGTATTCATATTCCACTTCTGCTGGAACAAATTAACACACACGTGGAAGCTTAAAACAGCATGAATTCATTATCTTACATTCTGTGGGTCAGAAGTTCAACGCAGGTTGCACTGGGTTAAGATCAGTGTCAGCAGGGCCATGTTCCTTCTGGGGGTTCTCGGAGGGAATCTATTTCCTTACACAAATTCCTTGGCTTCTGGCCTCTTCCTCCATCTTCAAAGACAGCTGCAAGGCGTCCTCTGGCCCTTTTTCTAGAACAACGTCTCTTTCTTTGACTCTCCCCTTCTGTCTCCTCTTCTATTTTTAAGGGTCCCCGTTATTACACTGGGCCCACCCAGATAATTCAGGATGACCTATCTTAAAGTCAACTGAGCTGGCCATGGTGACACATGCCTGTCGTCCTAGCTACCCTGGAGGCTGAAGTAGGGAGATCACTTGAGCCCAGAAGTTCAAGACCAACCTGGATAACAGAGTGAGACCCTATCTCAAATATTAATAGCATAAAGCCAACTGATTTAGCAACTGTAATTTCCTCTTTCGATGTAATAAAACATTCACAAATTCCAAAGATATAGAAAATGGACACCTCAGGGGGAGCATTCTTCTGCCTACCAGGACCCCCCTACCACTAACATCCTTCCTCCTCACCCCGCCTCACTAAGGGCCTTTCCCACATTCACAGCATGGAGCCAACCCTCCTGGACCCACTGTACCTTCTGGGCTGACACCCCGCAGAAAATGAAGATCTCCTCACCAGATCACTATCCCCCTCTTCATTTGCCTGAATCTTAGCACTGACCCACGTGGAAGGATATCACTTTGTGCTTGGGACCTTGATTTCTTGACTTTCCCTTTACTGTGCTGTAGGTTCCAACCCAGGGGGTGCTGAATTCCCAGAGCTTAATCCATAGCAGATGCTCAACATATATCTGTTGAATCACTGAATGGAACAAGGACAGAGTTTCCCTCAGTTATCTCCAGACCCTGTGAAGTCCTGCCCGTCAATAATTGTATGAGTCCATGAAGTGAGTCAGAGCCCCACCTCCTCTCTGGAAGTCACCTAGCTGGTCAGCAAATACAGGTGTGCCCAGACCACACACTGCGGTCTCTCTCTCTCTCTCTCTCTCTCTCTCTCTCTCTCTCTCTCTCTCTCTCGTCTCTCTTTCTGGCTCTCCTCTGGCTCTTCTAGGAGAGCTTATAAGCTCTTCAAAATGCTCATGAGTTTGTAAGATTTTAACGTGGACATTTCCAATACCCCATTCATTCGCGTAGTAGGGCCTCCCCGGACACAGCCCTTAATAGGTCCAGTGATGCCCAGTGAATATGAAGAATTGGGTCTTCTAGCAGCCGCTTCCCCGGGCCTTCTAGAACCAAGGGTTTGGCTCCAGAGGGCACAGTCTTGAGTCCAGGGAGTCCACCCCCGGTATCGGACAGAGCCGGCCAGCAACAACGGAAGCAGGACCGCGCCCTTGGGAGCGTGAGGCCTCCGTACCCCAACCAAGCGCCTCTGCACTAGGGGAGCCCTGGGCGGTGCCCGGGCGGGGCGGGGCTGTGGGCGTGGTCCTACTGGGGCGGCATCGTCATTGGATCTGCAGGACGGGGGCGGGGCTTTAGGGCCACTGTCCGCACAGTAAGTTCACAGCCCGGGTCGGGTCCCACAGCCTCGCGGTCCAGCTCCGAGCTTTCGCTTCCCGCGGGTCCGCTGACAGCGCTCCTGATGGTGAGTTCGGGCCAGGGTTTCTGCAGCTCTCCCGCGGCTCCGCGGGGTCCCCTGAGAGGCCCATTCCAGAGGCTCCGGGTCCCCGATCGCGCCCGGGTCCCGGCTTCACCACCGCTCAGGTTCTCGGGCTCGGTGGGCTTTTCCTCCTGCGCCTCGATCCCCGCAGCCCCACCCGTGACCCGCACGGCCCGTGGGACGCCGCACTTCCACCTTAAAATCTCCAGTCCTCCTTCCAATCTGCCGGAACCTCGGTCCTAGCCCCGGGCACCCAGAAGCGTCCTCCGGCCACCCAGTGTCCCCGCCTGGGCTCGGGCCGTATTTTTAGCCGATGGTGAGATGTTCTCCTATCTTTAGCCGCGGCTGCAGTGTCCTGAAACGGATCCCGGCTGGGCTGAGCTGCCCTCGGACTGGGGACGGGGAGGGGAGGCGCCGGAATTCGAGCCCGGGCAGAGGAACCCGACCCGCGGGAGGGGCGGGGGCTTGTTCGCCGGAGCTCTGGCCTGGCGCCGAGCGGACACTCGGACATCGCCCAGGCCGGGAAGCACCAGGGAGGCCCCTCCCAGAGCTTGGAGACAGGGACAGGGTCCCCCATCGCCCCTTTCCCCCATTCATTGTCTGTATGTGCGACCAGTAACTCCCAAGAGAAAACGATCCCACAGACAATCCTCATCTGATACTCGAACGCGCAGCTCCTCGGGGACTCCTGCCTGGACCCGGAGGCGCGCTGGAGACCCGGTTGCGCCCTGGGACTCCTCCAGGACGCTGGACGTTAGCGGGAGCGCGCGCGCCACCTAGTGGCTGCAGAGCCGGGCGCGTTCCTCACCCAGACACTGGGAGACGTAGCCGCCGGTTAACCAGCGCTTGCCGCTCGCCAACTCTGGGTTGGCCAGGAGCAGTTTGTTCTTGATCTTGTTCAAGGCAGTATCCCGGAGACCCATAGTGCTTGAGAAAGGCATTGCAGATAGTTTCTGAATATCCATTTGACAGGACTGACAGTGACCCCTGCGCCCTCACTTGCGGGACAGCAGTGAGGCCTCCAGCAGCCGTCAGCCCATTTTCTGAATGAGGAGGGTGAGACCCAGAGAGGAGGGGTATCTTGCCGAAGATCACCCACTCCCGGATAGAACTGGGTTTAAAGCCAGTCTTCTAGTTTGAAGGTCAGGGGCCTCCTTCTTGAATATTCCTAGTGGGGAGTGGTCTGATATTCCTCAGGACAGGAGAGACCCGACCTCCAGGAAGTCATTTACTCTGAGGGAGGTCCAAGGCAAGTCCAGAGAGCTGGGATGGCTCTCATCTGCTCCTCCTACTGCGGCCTGGCGCCATTCCACCAGCCTCCCAGGGACAGTCTCATTCTCATCTCTGCACACTTGCAAGTTGAGGGGAGTGGGGAGCCAAAGGGCATGACTAGTTGGAAGGGACCTGGTGATTTCCCTCCTACTCCCCAGATACATCCCACTTGTGGCAGCCCACCACATTTGAGCCACATGGATCAATGCCAGCTCTTGCTATTTGGTTGGCCTTGGAAAGTTTCTTAACATCGCTGGGATTCAGCTCCCACTTCTGTACAGGGCAATAAGGACACTCACTGTGATGTGACTGGGAACATTAATATGGGAAGCTTCATGGTTGCCAAATCTAAATACTTGAGGCTTGCTGGTTGTAATTTCCAGCTCTCCCCAGGGTGGTTGATGTGGCCCCACCCTTCCCCTTAGCCTCTGGTCTCTCCACATCTGGAATTGGGTGGGTACATCTGGCTCTGAGTGAGACAGCTGTCAGGGACGCCCACTTTGCTGTGGAAACATTCAAGCTGGCCTGGTGCTCTAGTGTGATTTAGGGATGGAGGGAGGACCTGGCTCAGGCTCTGGGCAAATCCCATAGGTGAGCCCCACTCTCCATCAGTGGAAAGGAAGGAAAAGCTCTCCCAGGCTCTCTCCTGAAAAGGGGGTGGATTGGATATTTGTCAGCATATCCCTGGGCCTGGTGTGGTAGACAGAGGATAAATGGGTTTCCAAGACCCTGGGAGGCCCACCGCCTCCCCTCCCGGCAGCTCCTTCCAAGCTTAGCTGGAATGCTACCACTGGAGAGTCATTCCTTTGTTTCCTGTGCAGCTGCAGGTGCTCTGGGAGGAGCAAGATGTCCAGAGTCCATGGTTCAGCCTGACTGACCTGGGGTGTCCGGTCTTGGGGTGGGGTTTCCTGATCCAAGGCCCACATTGGGGGGAAGGACTGGGTCCCGCTCCTGCATCCTCCTTTCTCCTTCCTGCCTCCTCCTGCCCAGGATGAAGGATGAGGCAGGGGAACTGGCAGATGCCTCCTTTGCTTACCCCTGGCTGACCTATGGGGTGGGGAGCAGTGGGAGAGGGCAGGCTCATCTGGCTTGAATCCTGGCCCTGACCTTATCTGCTGGATGACCCAAACAAATTTTTTTCTTTGCCTCTTTATGCTGATTGCACATCTGGGCTCCTGCATGTCTGTACTGTGCCAACCAGGCCCTCCATGCATCACCCCCAGGAAGCAGAGGACATACTTGCTCCATTTCCTTTTTTTGTTAAACCAGTATGACACCCTTTCATAGTGTATTTATTTTTTCCCACATTAAAAATAGCTTTAGGGGCTGGGGTTGTGGCTCAGTGGTGGAGTGCTCGCCTAGCATGTACGAGGCCATGGGTTCGATTCTCAGCAGCATATAAAAATAAGTAAACAAAAATAAAGGTATTGTGTCCAACTACAAGATATATATATATATATATATATATATATATATATATATATGAATAGCTTTTTTTCCTGACTACATAAACAATATATGCATATAAATAATACATGCTCATTATTTTAAAAAAATTTTTTTAGTTATTGACAGACTTTTATTTTATTTATTTTTATGTGGTGCTCAGAATCGAACACAGTACCTCATACATGCTGGGCAAGTGCGCTTCCACTGAGCTCCAGCCCCAGCCCCAATATGCTTATTAGTAAGAACTTGATGACCAGGCCTGATGGCCAGGCCCAGGCTTATATCCCCACGACTTAGAAGTCTGGGGCAGGAAGATCGCAAGTTCAAAGCCAGCGTGGGAAATTTAAACAGACCCTGTCTCAAAATTTAAAAAATAAAAATTAAAAGGGCTAAGTGCTCTTGGGTTCAGTCTCCAGTCCGCCCCCCCAAAAAAAAAAATTAAAAAGTTGATGGCTGAGGTGTAGCTCAGTGGTAGCACACTTACTTAGTATGTTCAGCAAGGCCCTCGATTTAATCCCCAGCAACACACAGACACACACACAAACAAGTTGAATTTAGAAAAGTCTGAATAAGACAGAGAAGTTAACCTGAGATTGTACAACTTGAGGCAACCACCATCAACATTTGGCCAAACACTCTTTGGCATTAATGTGTACCATACACGTACACCACGTTGTAATAACCGGACCAAGTGTTACAGATCACTTTTACTGAGGACATCTTTCTTTCCTCATCCGTGACTCCACACATCCTCTCTGCCCCTACCTGTCAGTGTAGTCCATGGGACAATCTAAATTCTTCCAGATTCTTCTCTGTCTTTATAGAGGACAGAATCCTATACAGACCCATATATGTATGTTCTTATACATGCCTATATGGAGAAGGAGTCGTGCTTTCAATAAATGGCACCTTCTATACCATGTTTTTGCATTTTCTTCTCTCTCTTCAATGCCTTGTAGGAATCCTCCCAAAATAGGTTTTTTGTTTGTTTGTTTGTTTTTGTTTTTTACCGTGCTAGGGATTGAATCCAGGGCTTCACACATACCAGCGAAGGACTCCACCACTGAGCTATATCCTCACCCCAATACCCTAATTTTCAAAGGTGGGGGGTGATAGTAGGGTGGTTGTGTTGATTGAGATGTGTTTGCAGAAAGCCCAAAAGAATGTCAGGTAAGAATTCCCACTAAAAATATCTAAACTGTCCACCCTACCTGCTCTTCAGGTGTGGGCAGGGAGGGAGGGCCATACACTGTATTAGATTCAGGGGCCCCTACACATAAGAACTCCTAATGTGGAGGAGGAGGAGGAGGAGAAAAGGGAATCTCCCAGAAACTCCCCTCCAGGTGGGATGTGACTGGACCCGCAGGAGGTGTCCTCTGTCCTGCACTGTTGCAGAACACCTACTGTACATCCTGCCCCAGGTCACGCCTAAGCAGAACAGACAGTTTTCAAGCTCTCTGTCCTCAGTTGAGTTGGGTATTGAGACCATGTGTGAGACCACCACGCAACTTGGTACCTACATGTCATGAGGGACAATGTGTCATGAGGTGCAGTGGATCAGGAAAGGGAGAGAGTACTCAGGTGGGGATGATAGGCAGAGCCTGGGATCCAGAGCGAGAGATCAGAGTAGGACTTTGTACAAGACTTGTGCCTATCACTCAAGTTCCAAGCCTCAGTTTTATGCATATAAAGGGAGGGGCTTGGTGCTGGTGTTCTGTCCCATTTGGGGGAGGAGGTTTACTGGGGATCAAATCCAGGGGCACTTTACCACTAAGTTATATCCCTAGTTCTTTTTTATTTTGAATTTTAGATTTTGAAGCAAGTTCTTACTAAGTTGCTGAGGCTATCCTCAAAATTGCAATCCTCCTGCCTTAGACTCCCAGGGTCTACTCTTTAAGATGCAGTGGATTTATGAAGACCTGCTTCTTCCAGAGGGCTCCCCCAAGGAGAGGAGCCAAGTTGGACTGAGGCAGGGGGACCAGAAATGAAATGGTTACTTTTGTCCTCTTGTCCCTGACTTATATGTCCCCTTTGTGTTTCAGCTCCTCAGCCCTGGACCCAGTGGAGAATCTCAGGAACAAGACCAAAGCACACTGCTAGCAACAGATTCTCCATCTTTCTGCCTCCAGTTCTCAAAAAAGAATTTCCAACCCTTTGGGAGAAAGTGACTTTTATCTCAACCTCTGCCTTCCCTGGCCTTTAATCTTCATTTTTGCAATTCCTTCGGTCCGTTTTGGTTACATCCCACACCCTGGTCTTCAGCCCTTTGGCACATTTCCAGCACCTGAACGTTGCACTCGGAGTTTGGGGTTCAGGGTGTTGAGAGGAGGCAGCATAAGCCGCGGGCTGGGCAACCAGGCCTGGGTGAGGTCACTATGTCCACAAAGGTCCCCATCTATCTGAAGCGTGGCAGTCGCAAGGGCAAGAAGGAGAAGCTGCGGGACCTGCTGTCCTCGGACATGATCAGCCCACCACTAGGGGACTTCCGTCATACCATTCATATCGGCAGTGGAGGTGGCGGGGACATGTTTGGGGACATCTCCTTCCTGCAGGGCAAGTTCCACCTTCTGCCGGGAACTGCAGTTGAGGAGTCGGAGGAGGACGGCAGCTTTGCCCTTCCCTTCCAGTTCACACGCACTGCCACCATGTGTGGCCGGGAGCTCCCCGTGGGCCCATTGCTTCCCATCGAGCCATCGCCTCTGCTCAAGAATGCCATCTCCCTACCTGTCATCGGGGGGCCCCAGGCCCTCACCCTGCCCACAGCCCAGGCCCCACCCAAGCCCCCTCGCCTGCACCTGGAGGTGCAACCTTCCCCACAGGAGGCAGGAAATGTGGGCATCTGGAGGACTCCAGAGGCTGGCTCGCCCCACAACGGGCTGACCCCAGAGTCAGGGGCCGAGGAGCCCTTCCTGTCCCACGGCAGCTCCCTGCTGTCCCTGCACGTGGACCTAGGGCCCTCCATCCTGGACGATGTTCTCCAGATCATGGATCAGGACCTGGACGGCGTGCAGATCCCCACATAGGACCTCGGCTGACCAGGCATCCAGGCTGGGGTGAGGCCAGGAGGCCGGGTGTGGACATGGCCCTGGCCCAAAGTCAAGGATCCCTGGCCTACCTGTGGTCGCTGGCGGGTGATTCTCCTTGTGAGCCTTTGTTCCCCTTCCTCCTGTCCTCTCCCCACAGGCACGGTATGCCTTGTTGGTTTCCCGGAACAACCCACCCAGACACAAGCGGAAGTCAGCCCAGAGTGCCCTGAGCTTCTTGGGCACCATTTGACCCCACTGCCAACTGCTCTCTCTTGGGTGAAAGCTCTGCTGAAAGAGCCCCCTTTCCACTCTCTTTCCACCCCTGCCCCACTGGATGCCCTGCCTGAGGGCAGGGAAGAGGCAGCTGGAGGACTTGGGCCCTTGGCGGGCTGTTCCACACCTTTGGCTTTGTGTCCTGGACTGGTAGCCTGGTATCAGTGACCAGATGTGTCCAGCCTCGTGTCCTGTCCCATCCCTTTCTCACATGACCCGGGGATTCTGGTTGCAATAAAAAGTGCTGCTTCCTGTGGCTGAGCATCCTGTACCCTTGCCCCGGGTTTCCTGCAGAAGGTGTGCTCAAGTGGGGAAGGCCCCATGCCAGATGGCAGGCCTTACTCTCAGGAGGATCACACCTGACTCAGAGCCCAGAGTGAGAACAAAGCAGGAGCAAGTCAAGTGTCTATTGTGGATATTCAGACCTCGATTCAGGTGCTTGGGTCCAATCCCTGCCTGGGCAGCTGGGGTCAGCCAGGGGAGACCCAAGAGGAAAGGAATAGTCACAAGTGTGTGCAAGGGACCAACAGCTTCTCCAGCTTCAGATGAATGAGGAAACACGTGGGAAAGAGGGACAGGCCTGGGAGAGATCCGACCAATGCTGACCAGAGGACTCTATCAGCAGCTGTTTATTAAACATCCATAGTCTAGCTGGCAGGGCGGCAGGTGCTGGGGATCCAAGGCAGATGTGATCCCTACTCTCCTGGAGCTTGCATGCTAGTGGGGGGAGGATATAAACGTGTAAACCAATAAGAGACAATCTCTAGCTTGGTAAATGCTAGAAAGCAAACAACACTCTCAGGCGCACCAAAGGGGCAGGAGTGCTCCCCAGCTGGGGTTAGGTAGTGTCAGGGCCCAGCAGGGCAATCTGGTGTGACTGCGAGCTAAACCTTAGCTAAGGCGTTTGTGCTCAGGCATGAGCAAAAGTCATTAAGGCACCAAAATGAATGATAGAGGAGCTACTGTGAAGCTGGGTAACAGGCTGGCATCTGCTGGGAACATTTTCGCGGCTTGCCAGTCTGAAGCTGAGGCATCAGAGCTGCTGAAAGATTTGAAGCAGGAGAGACATGTGGTCAGATCTAGATTTTAGAAAGGTCATCACTCTGACTGGCTGAATAGAGGATGCGGGCAGCCACGGGGAGGGGACCAAGCAGAGGGAGGTGTGCTAAGGTACGCTGGGTACCTGGTACAGACATGCGGGCAGCTGGAGGCAAGGGCAGGCCACAGTGGCCCCATTCTTTCCTTCTCCATTCTTATTTATTCTTTCCGCCCTTGAGCCCAGACTCTGACTTAGCTCCCGCCCTTTCTTGCCTCCAGGAAGCATCAGAATTTGACCAGGAGACCAGAAATTGTTTGCACAACTCTCTCTCTCTCTCCCCACCCCCTCTCACTTTTCCTGGTTTCTTTAGGCAATGAAAATTGAACTCAAGGGAGCTCTACCACTGAGTCACATCCCCATCCTTTTTATTTTTATTTTTTTTTATTTTGAAATAGGGTCTTGATAAGTTGCTTAGGCTGGCCTCAAATTTGTGATCCTCCTGCCTCAACATCCCAAATTGCTGGGATTACCGGAGAGTGCCACCATGGCTGGCTGCATTTTTTTTTATTTGTTTTAATTAATTACACATGACAGTACAATGATCTTGACAAATCATACATTTGAATCAGATGGGATATAATTTCTCGTTTTTCTGAGAGTACAGGTTGCAGAATTACATTGGTCATGCAGTCACAGTTATACCCACAGCAATAATAATGTCTATTTGCTGGCTGCATTTTTTTTAAATTGTGGTAAAATATGTGTAATGTAAAATTGTTTTTTTTTTTTTTTGAGGTGCTAAAGATGGACCCTAGGGCCTTGTGCATACTATAAGCAAATGCTCTATCCCTGAGCTACATCCCCAGCCCCCCAAAATCTACCATTTCAAGTGGTCATTTCAGTGGCACTGAGTACATTTACATTACTCTGCAACCATCACCACCAATCATCTCCAGAACTGTTTCTGTTTTCCCAGACTGAAACTCCATCCCCCCAAACACTAACTCCCCAGGTTCCCTTCCCTGATCCCATAGACACCCCATTCTACTCTTGTTCCCTGTGAATCTGACTATTGTAGATACCTCATATAAGAGAATCATACACTGTCTTTTTGTGGCTAGCTTATTTCATTTATCATAAATCCTCGAGATTCATCCATGTAGTAGCATATTTCCGAACTTCTCTCCTTCTTAAGGCTGATTAATATTCTGTTGTACATACATGCCACAGTTTGTTCATTCGTCCATAGACGGACACTTGGATTACTTCCACTTTTTTTTTTAAATAAATATCCCAGAAATTTATTTGATGTTTTCTTTAATACATTTTATATAGAAAGATTGGGATTGTTATTGTTTGCTTTGGGGGCTCTGGATTATTTCCACTTTTTAGTTACTGTGAATAATGTGGCCATGAACGTGGGAATTCAGATATCTGTTCAAGATCCTGCTTTTAGCTGTTTCAGGAATACTCCCAGAAGTGGAATCGCTAGATCACAGGTTAGTTCTATTTTCAATTTTCTGGGGGAACCCCCTGCTGTTTGCCATGGCACCTGCACCATTATACATTCCCCCCTAAGCATTTTATTTTTCATTTGAAAGTTTTGCCCTCATTCAGAGGTTAGGGATTCACTCTCTGGAGTGGGATTTGACCCCTGGTCAGTGGGACTCATAGCCTGTTCTTGACTGCAAACCTCTGCCCCACAGGGCTATAGCTGCAGGCCCTGGTAAAGTCTGTGAAGGCCAAGGGTTGGGGGGGAGCCACAGGACCAGCACCTTCTCACCTGCAGCCCTCTTGGTGCTTGAGGGGCCTGTCCTCTTCCGCCTGGGGACATCTTCTTGAGTGCCTCACCCAGCCAGCCTCACCCTGGACCTGAACTGAGACCAGAGGATCCATGGAAGGAGAGGACATTGTTTTCCTGTGTCCCCAGAAGTGCTCTTGACTCATCTTGCATCAGGCACCAGCACAGGAAAACCACTCAGGGCTGCCATGTTGGAGTAATGACCTGAATTATCAGATTTACCTGATACCTCCTTACAGGTAGCTGAGGATAGAGAGAAGAAAGACTTGCCCTCTTCAGCTTGTCTGGGCACCATGTCCCACAAACACCATGCTCAAGAGGACTTCCCCAAGAAGGGAAGAAGTTGTTGGGCAGACAAAAAAAAAAAAAAAGAGACAAATGTCCCTACATCCTACTGTTTTAGATGCTCAGCCTTGATGCATGTTCTTATTCTAGTATTTATTTTTAAAACAACAGCAACAATGAAAAACATATTAACTGGACCTCATTGTCCAGTTATTTCCAGGACCCCTGAAGAGCAAAATCCTTTGATGCTCAAGTCTCTTAGGTAAAATGGCATAGTATTTGCATATAATCTACACACACACACATACACATACCCCTCTTCATACTTTTTTTTTTGTGTGTGTGCCAGGGATTGAACCCAGAGGTGCTTCACTACTGAGCCACATCCCCAGCTCTTTTTATGTTTTGTTTTGAGACAGGGTCTTACTAAGTTGCTCAGGATCTCCTTAAGTTGCTGAGGCTGGCTTTGAACTTGAGATCCTCCTGCCTCAGCCTCCCAATTCACTGGGATTACAGGCATGCACCATCACACCTGACAGTAGCTACAAACTTTTACTACAACAAAACTATAACTGGTTTGAATACTGCTCCTTCATAATCCAGATTTTGTTCCCTTTGCTTTCAGCCTGTGCTTTGGCTGTTAGCAGGTGGCATGACTCAGAACTTCATTTTTTAAAAAAAAATTGGGGCTGGGGTTGTGGCTAAGAGGTAGAGCGCTCACCTAGCCCTCGTGAGGCACTGAGTTCGGCCCTCAGCACCACATAAAAATAAAATAAAGATATTGTATCCACCTATAACTAAAAAAAATATATTAAAAAAATCTGAGCCCTTGATGACTCTCCCTGTTTAGAGTTAACTTTATTCCAAAACTTTTTTCAAAAGATTTTGAACTTACAGAAATGGAAAGAACAGCACAGAGACCTTTTATGTGACTTTCATCTAGATTTGCCAATTATTATCATTTTGCCTCTTTGCTTTCTCTATCACCACATAAAAACTTTTTCCTGGCCTTTTGAAAGTATGTTGCAGATGTTATGTTATTTTATATTAAATGTACTAGCACTTATTTCCATTAAGTCCTGTTTTATTTATTTTTAATGGACACATAAAATTGCACATATTTAAGGGGTACCACTGAGGTTTCAATACATGTATACATTGTGTAGGTTCAAATTAAGGTAAACATATATATTTCCTCAAACATTTATTATTTATTTATGGTAAATCATTCAAAATCCTTTCTTCTAGCTTTATTTGAACCCTACAGTACATTATTATCTGTAGTGCAATAGAATACCAGAACACATTTCTCCTATCAAACCATAATTAATACCCATTGACTGACCTTCCATTAACTCTTTATTTAGTTTGCTTGTGCTTTATTGGGCTTTTTCTATTTGTGGACTGGTGTCTTTCATCATTTTGGAAAATTAGTAGTCATTTTCTTTAAATATTGCCTCTGTCCTTTCTCTATTTTACCTTCTAGGACTCCAGTTAACATTTATTAGAGCTCTCACTGTTTCCTCTTTGTCTCTAATTCTATATTTTCTGTTATTTTGTCTTTTCATGCTATATTGAATGTAATTTCTTCCTCTCTTCTATTTCATTCATTCTCTCTTCAGTTGTGTCTAATCTGCCTTTAACCCATTCATTCATTGTGCTCTTTATTTTGGTTACTGTATTTTCTGGTTCTAAAAGTTCTATGTGGTTCTTTCAAAAAATGTCATGGCACTTTTTAATATATACTTGTTCCCTACATATATTTCTATGCTTGATTTTAATTTCTTTAAGTAGGCAGTGTTATTTTATGGTTGGTGCCAGATAATTCCTATATGTTAATTTTTTGTGGATTAATTTATGTTTTCTATTGTTTGTACTGATCCTTATACAAGGTTTTTTGTAAGGATTGAACCTAGGGCCTCATGCATGCTAGGCAAGTGCTCTACCACTGAGCTACAGCCCCAGCCTGATCATTACTTGCTTTTTAATATGGGTTGGCCATTGTATCTCAAAATATATTTTTAGAAAGGATAATATTTATTTAGGATGTTAACTCATTCCTTCAGGAAGGAAGTAATGTCTTCCTGCTTGCTTTTGCCAGGTAAGTGGGAACATTATAAGAATAAGTTCACATTAATCCAAGTTCAAGGCTTGACCTTTCCTGAACCACCCAGATAATGGAAGTCCATAGAAGTTGGGGTCCCCTCTTAAAGTGTAGATGTATCAGTGGAAGAGCATCTGACTTCCCATCTTGGGCAAGTTCTGGGTTTGATTTTTGTTCCTCCCCCTAAAGACAGACAAAAGAAAGCTAAATTTCAAAGTTCTATCTTTCAGATTAGTAAATTCCCCGGGACTAAAATTGTTTTGAATACTGGGCTTACTCCCTAGGTTTTAGCCTCCTCAGTGTTGGCCCAGGAATGCTTCACTGTATCTCAGGGGATTCACTTTGTTTCATTTTTATTTTTCCCTGCCTCACTGGATCACAGCAATCCTCTTTCCCCTTGACAATCAGAATCAATCACCCCAGCCAGCCCTGGACTCTCTTTTATGTTCTTCCCCAGTGGCATGTGGAACACAAAATGGGCCATTGACAAACTCAGCTCATGATTTAGAGAAATCGTTATTGTGCTCCCTGGTGGAAACATTCCTCCCTCAAATCCTAAAGACTAAGTCAGCCAGAGTCCACAGTTGCGGGAACAGGAAATAAACATTTTGTAAAAGAGTCATAGTTGAGATTACAAGAGACAGCACTCGTATGTTCACTTCTTGCTGTAAGAGAAATACCGTGGATTCTTGTTCAGAGCATGAAGAGTAACTATTACTGGGCGATGTAGCATTTCTTAAAAGAAGCTGGGTATGGTGGTGCACACTGTAAATCCAGCTACTCCGGAGACTAAGGCAAGAGTATCCTAATTGAAGGCCAGCCTGGGAAACTTAGTAACAAACAAAAATAACAAACAAAAAGGTTTTTTGTTAGCAGGGCATAGTGGTGCACACCTATAATCCTAGAGACTCTGGAGCCTGAGTCAAGAGGATCCCAAGTTCAAAGCAAGACTCAGGCACTTAGCAAGATCTAAACAACTTGGTGAGGCTAGATAGATAGATAGATAGGACTATGGGTGTGAATAAGCACCCCATATTAAATCCCCAGTATCACACACTCACATGCACCTACAACATAACCCTAAAAGAACTGAAAGCTATTGATGCTGGGTTCATCAGCTGTTTTAGACTTTTTATTGAAATATGCACACAGAGAAGTACACAAACCTTGTGTAGCTCAATTAATTTTTAAAAAAAGAACAAACATGTGTAACCCTGAAACAGATGAAGAAAAAGAACATAACTCATAACTCAGTAGCCAACTGATGCCCCTCTCCTGACTTCTACCCCCATAGATTAGTGTGTCTGTGTAACTTTACATAATCATACATTATGTCCTCTTTGAAGGATACTTTGCTTCTTTTGTTCAATATTGTTCTTGAGATTTATTCAAGTAGTTGTAAAGTAATATACACTATACATACATTGCTGTTTTTGTCTTTGGTGTTTTGGATGGAACCCAAGACCTTGTCCATGCTAAGCACACACTCTACCACTGAGCCAAATGCTATTTAATCCATTCTACCATTGATTGGCAGCAGAGTTTCCAATTTGGAGTTATTACAAATAATGTCGCCGTGAACATTCTCTCACGTAGTTTTCTGGTGTATGCATCAAGAATAGACTTGCCAAGTATGTTTATGTTGAGCTTTAGGGCTAGTATACTTTTTTTTTTAAAAGGTTGTACCATTTTGATCTTTATTTATTTATATGTGGTTCTGAGAAACAAACCCTGTGCTTCACATAGGCTAGGCAAGCACTCTACCACTGAGCTACAACCCAAGCCCATGGGCTAGTATACTTTTGATTCCTTCTTTGGAGTCACCTCTGATATCCCTCATCTGCATAATCATTTGGTTCCCTGGGGTAAAAAAGTGCACCAATGTCATCTCTGGATTATTCTTCCCAACTCCTGACACCCATTCTGAAAGTTTTGATGCTGATACAGAGTCAGCATTGACAAATACCTCAGAATTCACTGAGCGTGGTGGCGCATGCCTGTAATCCCAGCAGTTCGGGAGGCTGAGGCAGGAGGATCAGCAAAATGAGCAAAAATGAGGTGCTAAGCAACTCAGTGAGACCCTCTCTTTAAACAAAATATAAAATAGGGGTGGCTCAGTGGCCAAGTGTCCCTTGAGTTCAATCCCCGTACCTCCCCCCGAAAAAAAAAAAAAACCCTCAGAACTCTACCTTCCAAAAATGATTTTAAAGTACAATGACAGTAAGATGCATCCTGATTCGGAAATACAACAATATGGATGGGGTATGTGTGCATCTTGGAATTGGTAGAATATGGAACATTTGGGAAATGAAAAGGACCAAAGACCAAGTCCTGGGGATCCTGGCAGGTTGAACAGGGGAGAGAGGCTGAAGGAACTGCCAGCGCAATAGGACAGGTAATAATGCTCAGCAATGTCATGTGGATTGACAGACCCATGAGGACAGTGAATTGATCTCCAAACCTGTTGAAATGGAGATTGTGATAACTTTGTAAGCGCTGTTTTAGATAGACAGGTGAGAACAAAATCCCTATTAAATTGGGTGAAAGAGAGACTTGAAAACAAGGCAACAGAGAGGGGAATATAAGCAGAAAATCTGCTTTGAAAGGGTGAAGAGAAATAAGGTGACAATCAAAAGCTGAATTGGACATAAAAAAGGGTTTTTGCTTTTCTAAAAGGGGATATTAGCCATGTTTGCACTCAGATTTTTATGAATCAATAGTGAAGGAGAAATAAAAGGTACAGAAGAGAGAGACATAGTTAGTTGCATCAGGCAAATTCTTCAAAACCTCAGGGAACGGAATGAGCTTAGATAGGAGTAGGAGGCAAGGGAGAGGAGGTAGGTATCAGTGAAGTTGGGTGAAGGAGCTTAGTAGCGGGAAAGTAAGGCATCTTTTGACAGCTCCCAAAGGTCAGACCAAAACCGCCTAGATCTGGGTGTTCACGTTCCTCTAAAATGGGCACATTTGCTTGCCTAGCAGGTGCGGGGGCCCCCGGGTTTGATCCTCAACCCAAGAAGTTTATCTTTGCCCCGCGGTGGCACACACCCAAAATCCAGCTTCTCAGGAGGCTGAGGCAGAAGAATCCTAAATTCAAGGACAGCCTGGGCAACTTAGTGAGACCCTGTCACCAAGTAAAAAGGACTGGGACTGTGGCTCAGCGGTAGAGCACTTGCCTAGCATGTGCGAGGTCCTGGGTTCAATCTCCAGTACCACTAAATAAATAAATAAAATAAAATAGGTACACGCTTGGGAGCACTGGTGGACTTTAGCTACTCACCAGTCCCTCCCCTGGGAGTGAGATCAACAACCTGGCTAAAGGTCAGCAAGGAAGGCGCTAGGGTTCCAAACAGTCCATCTCCCGGGCCTCCCAACTTTCACTAACTCTTGCTTTCTCATTTTTGCCCTAGGTCAGACCCTCCCTCCTTTCTCCGGCTTCCCTAATTGGGAGAGGCGAGTCACCAGCTGTAGTTGCCTGGTGCGCGGCGGCCTCCAGTTGCGCCTGCGCACCGTGCACCCCATTCTCTACCCGACTTTTCCCTCCCAGCGCCGGCGGATAGAAACGAAGCTGGTCCTCCAGTGCTCGCTCTCGAGCGCGCTCACCCTCGGCTTGCGCCTGCGCAGAAGGACGGGGAAACCGTGCCTCTTGCGGTCCTGGCGCTTGCGCGCTGCGGGCTCCGGGGCCTCCCGGCCTGAGGGAGAGGAGCAGGGAAGATGGCGGCTGTGGTGGAGAATGTAGTCAAGCTGTGAGTGGCCGTTTCTTTCTCTTCTGGGCCGGGAGGTCTTGTAAGGGTCCCCGGAAGGGCGGTACGGGAGACAAGATGGAGAGAGGGACATGCCCGGAAACGCCACGCTGCGACTCCCAGTGGGGCGGGCCACGGGAGACTCCGGAGAAGACGTTGCGCTTCTTTGGAAACTTGTGGAGGCCCTGAGGGGGGCACTCGGGGCCCGGACCGACGGCCTCCTGCGGGGCTGGGTGGCGGGCGCTGCCCAGGAGTCGCGGCTTCCGAGGTGGCGCTTGGCTGCTGGCGACTCCCGGTCCCGGCCCCGGCCCCGGCCCCAGCCCGTCTCCCCTACGCCCGGGTCGGAGGAGCCCGGCGGCCCCCTCCCCACCGCGGCCCGCGGCGCCCGGAGCCGTCCGCCCGGCCTCCCCTGCGGGGTTGGAGACCGCTGGTTGCGTGACGTTTGGGCGGGGGAGCGGGCACCCAGGATTAGAAATGATTCTTGGGAGGAATTGTCCGAGGAGCACGTACCGAAGGGAAGGGACTGGGGGGAGTGGGCCTTTGCGCCGTCCAGGGCCGGCAACGGGACCGAAGCCGTCCGGGGCGACTTAATAATAGCCCACGGGGCCTCGGGTGGGCATTCCCCGCACCGTAGACAGCGTCGTGCTGGTCAGTTTCGAGCAGAGTTAGTTACTGGTTGTTGGGAACACGGAGACTGGTTTTTTAGCTGCTTCCTGTAAATTAAAGGTGTTTGGGGACTTCGAGGTATTCCCAGCTGCTCTCTTCCTGGAGAAGAACCCAAATGCATTTTCAGATGGATTGGTTCATTAATGCCCGCTGGGCAAATGATGCAAGGGTAGGAAAATCCTAGAGTTGTCTAGATGTCCAGTCAGGGCTTTTGGTTTGAATGGATGATAAGGCGAGGTTTGGAATCCATACTCAGGGACTCACAGCTTCTTATCTGTCTTTGTTGTAAACTAAACCCCACTCTCCCAAGAGCCATTTTTTTAAGGTTAAGTTGCTTCTCCCCCACTGCCTGGAGCCTTTTTCTTCTAGAATGCTTTCCCACTTCCATTAAGCTAAGTGCCTTTTCCTCTTGTGGGTTTTTTTTTTTTTTTTTTTTTTAAACTTGCTTTTTGCTCTATCCTGCTCTTTCAACCACCCCTCCTCCCAGCACTATTATCTCTTTGATCTGCTCACTTCAGTTTCCCCAGCTCTCTTAAGGCTGACGTTTTCCTCAATTTAGAAATGATGCTGTGGATCTACCATTTTTATAGTTATCCATCCTTATTCAGATGTTCTTTGTTTCCCTGCCTTTCTCTTTGTTGACTTTCCCCATCCCATTGTAAGGGGAGGATTTCACACAGATTTCATGATTGCCAGAAAAGGATCAAAGCTTCTAGGTTTTGAGAGTTACATGTAATGAAGCTCCTCATGTTGAAAGACTTTCTTCAATAAAATGGGTTGCCAACCTTTTCATGGAGTGTTATAAGTTACTGGTTGCCCATTTAAATAGAGTGTGGCTTTTCATTTCTCTTAAAGAGCTGTAGAGATTGTGGGGGTCACCAGCCACTGACTCCTGAGTATGAATAATGAGAAAGCAGCTTTCTCTTCAGTTGTAGCTGCAGAGGACTGTGGGCCACAACTAATACCTTCTCCCACAGAACTTTTGCTTTAAGAAAGGGGCTTTTATTTCTCTTGTACCATTCTTGTCATGGAGAGAGATGCTTTTCTGAAACTTCTCTTGATTATAATGTGACTAGTTTTCTGAAAGTTAAGGGTTATGTGTTGAGGTCAGGGCTTGCTAGCTCATCTTTTCTGACTTTCATCTTGTCCTGAGAGAAAAATTTTTGTATTTGCGAATTTTCTGTCCTTCCCAAATGAGATGTCAGAATTGAAAGTCTTTAAGGAGTCTTACTAGAGTAAGATACTAATGTAAAATAACCGATGGCTGACTAGTTTGGGAACTTTTCAAGTTAGGTAAAAAGATCTAGAAAATAGTGTTAGCCTGAAATTTCTTCTTATAGCAGCTCTGAGTTCATAAGAGCTCTCTCATTCTCTTATCAGACCCTCCCCCAACACATTTAAGTATTTCATTCCCAGCCCTCTAACCTAAATGATTGTTTATCCCCCCTTACTTAATAAGAGCTCTGACAGAAGAGCTCTCATCCATTCCCCCAAACCACTTCTAGCCTCCTTGCTCTGATTTTTGCAGTCTTCATCCCGCCTGGCCTTTCCTTCCATTTGACTTCCAGTGTCAGTATCAATTCCCATCAGCAGAAACAAAGGAGCTGCTGCACTCAGCCTTGTTTATCCAATTTCCCTGTGTGATGAGGACGTGGCTGCCTCCTAAAGGCGAGCAAATGTGAGCCTGTTTCCTTCTCCACTTTGCTCTCTAACACAAGATTCATGTCTACCTCAAATTACAGTCATTACAGCACTTCGAATCAAGCCAGGCTGTGTTTGGTGTTACTGACTGTGTGGGGTATTTTTTTCACTTGCTGGGAACAGGCTAAACTGTGCAGTGCTCTATTGCAGCCACACAATGACAACCCCCTCAAATATCAGAGCAGGATTTGTAGATGTAGCTTAAGTTACCGACAGAAGCCACGGAGCCTTACTCTTTCCAGCTTCTTAATTCTGGTTCTCTCCCTCAGAATCCTTATAATGTTAGAGCTCATCTAGTCCAATCTCCCCAATCCACAGAAGAGCAACAGAGATCCACATAAGCTGATGAAGTGTGCACATTCATGACTTGTAGCCAAGCCAGGTCTTTTTATTCCCAAGTTCAGCCTGATGTGTTCCAGACATCTTCATGGGTAATGAGGACACTATGGGAAAGAAATCACCTCTGCCCTCAACAAAGATTGATTGAATTTTGGACTGGGGGGTGTAGCTCAGTGGTAGAGCATGTGCCTACTGTGTGGGAGGCCCTAGAAGATTGATTAAATATAAAAATGAATTGTTGCAGTTAGTTTACTCTCTCAATACCAAAGTAGTTGTTAAGCCCTGAAGGACAAGAACAAGATTGATTCATTGTACGTACTTCTTAGAACCATATAATTCCTGGCAGTGTGCAATTTTCTAGCTTTTTAAGGCACTTAAGGATTTCCCCTTGCTTCAGCTCTCATGTTATGTCTTATTGTACTTGTCAGTAGTGTGCTCAGTAAAAGCTTCCAGGAACTTCAGGTGTTGAGGGCCTGGAGGCCTGCAAGTTCTTATCTACTTCTTGGTTACACTAAAGGTAGCATCTTGTGACACCTCAACACTGTAACTTGCTTTTTCTTCCTAGTTATCTTCAAAATTGTTTAATATCAGTACATGAAGAGCTTCTTTTATATGGCTAAATAGTATTTCATGGGGAGCATTTTGATAAGTCCACTGGGCCTTGGTAAATTCACTTCCCCATTTGTATGATGGGCTAGCATCTATTGCTAAAGTCATGAGGGTTAAGAGAACTAGCATCTTAGCTAGCACAGGGCTGGACGTATTGAGAAACATAAGAACATTTTATTTTTCCTCCTTTCTTTTTTCTTCAGTGCTGGGGCTTGAACCCAAGGCTTTGCACATGCTGGGCTAGTATTCCACCACTGAGCAACATCCACTAACCCCATTTCTACTTCTTGTTGGTTAAGATTTAAGTCTGATTAATTTGTAAAGTACCTTTCCTCATGATGACTTGGTGAAGGGGCTTGGTTCCCAAGAAGCAGAGATGGAGACAAATAGAACTGAATGGGAGGTAGTCTCCCATTCTCCTGAGCCTTCTAGAAAGGCATTTGCAGGGGAGAGGATGGCTTAGCATCCCATGCCCTTGCTTTTTGTCTTTCCTGCAGCCTTGGAGAGCAGTACTACAAAGATGCCATGGAGCAGTGCCACAATTACAACGCCCGCCTCTGTGCTGAGCGCAGCGTGCGCCTACCATTCTTGGACTCACAGACTGGAGTAGCCCAGAGCAACTGTTACATCTGGATGGAAAAGCGACACCGGGGTCCAGGTGAGAGTACAGACTCAGGAAGGGAACTCAGGAATGCAAGGAGGAAGAATTTCCCTTCTCTTAGGTGATGGGGTAGTTGAGGGTTCCCACAATGCTCCCTACCTGTGTATGAACATGGTCTTCCCATCATTAGAAACCAGGCAGGATGAAGCAGATGGGTTTGTACCAGCACCTTTGTTTTCTGCCCTGCCAAGGTTATTATTTGGGTTTTGGAGAATGATATATTAGCCCAAGGCCCCTAAACTCACTTTTTTTAAATACTGGGGATTGAACCCAAGGCCCTGAGCCACATCCCCAGCCCTTTTTTTTTTTTTTTTGAGACAGTGTCTTGCTGAATTGCTTAGGGCCTTGCTAAGCTGAGGCTGGCCTCTAACTTATGATCTTTCTGCTTCAGGCTGCTAGGATTATAGGCATGGACCACCACACCTGGCTTACATCTATTTTTTTCCCCCCTTAATATTCTGCCAACCTTGCACTCCTGCTATCAGTATTTCTCCCTTGCTGTAAAAGTCAAGGGAGCCTACTCAACTGGAAAGTATTTAGTGTTTTCTAGGACTGGGTTAGGGCATAATTTTTGTCTTCCTTCTATAGGATTGGCCTCTGGACAGCTGTACTCCTACCCTGCCCGGCGCTGGCGGAAAAAGCGGCGAGCCCACCCACCTGAGGATCCCCGGCTTTCCTTCCCATCTATTAAACCAGGTAAGGGACACCTTGCCTGAACAGGGGCATGGCTTGCTGTATGGCAAGAGGCCTGCTAATTAGCTGTCACTACCAGGCCCTGTGCTAGGATATGCAGAGGTTAAAATGAACTTGAGTATGATTTCTTCCTTCAGAGAATTCAGTTTAGTAATAGAGACAGGTAAACATCTAAGTTGCAAGACAAATGAACTAGGGTGTCTTGATTCCTGGGCAGCCAGAGAATAGAAGACCATAGGTGTCCTTTTGTTGATCCTGGCACTATGTACCCTTCTGAACTTTATGTCATCCTGACCATGTTTCAGACACAGACCAGACCTTGAAGAAGGAGGGGCTCATCTCTCAGGATGGCAGCAGTTTAGAGGCACTATTGCGCACTGACCCTCTGGAGAAGCGAGGCGCTCCAGATCCCCGAGTTGATGATGACAGCCTGGGCGAGTTCCCTGTGACCAACAGTCGAGCACGGAAGGTATGAGATTAACCCTATTTCTAGGAGAGCTTTTATGAAGTCCAGCCTCCTCTTCATGGGAGGAAGGAGGCATCTAGTTAGCAGAACTAAAGTAGATCAGTGGTAGAGTGCTTGTCCAGCAAACATGAGGCCCTGGATTCAATCCCCAGCACTATAAAAACAAAGCAGAAGCTGAGGCAGCCCCTTCAGTTCTATTCTTATACCGAATGGATTCTCTGTTGCCATCTTGTCTTTCCTACTCCTTTCCATTTAAGTATGGATTTCCACTCATGCATCCTCTTTTACACAAAAGTTTCTGTCACAAAGTTTTTTGGCATCTGGGGTTAGATAGGTGAAGCAGACCTGGTCTCTGCCAACTGGGAAGTTAACCCTAAGTTTAGCAATAAGAAGACCTAAAGATAATGCCAGGTACCATGCTGAGTGCTTCTCCACGTCCTTTCCCTTTAACCCTGTACAGCTTTATGAGGTAGGTCTTGTAATCCCCATTTCGTGGATAGGGATGCTGAGGCAAACGTGTTTTAAATTTTCCCACAAAGTCACACGAGTAAGCAACAAAGTTCTCATTTAAACTAGGTTGTGAGTGCCAGAAAGGAACTACCAACAATGTTCCCCCATGGTAGCCAATCAGAGACAGGCATGGCAGGGAAGCTTTGTGGAGCATGACATTTAATTTGTCCAGAGATGGTGGGGAAAGGCATTCTGGGTAAGAGAACAATATGAAGTGGCACAGAGGAAGGAAAGCATTGAAGGGACCAAGAGTGTAATTGTAGGGAGAGGAACAAGGCTGGTATGAGTGGGGCTAGGTCACAGGGGAGGTCTTGGGCAAGGCCATGAGTGGCCAGTCCTTTGGTGAGGGAGCTTTAAAATGTGTGCTGTTTCTGCTCACTCTAATCTTCCTGTGCTCTCAGCGGATCCTAGAACCAGATGACTTCCTGGATGACCTTGATGATGAGGACTATGAAGAAGATACTCCCAAGCGTCGGGGCAAGGGGAAGTCCAAGGTGAAAGGCCAGTGTAGGGCCTGCAGCTTGGGACAGTGTGGCCCCAGGAGGTCCAGGTTTTATTTAGTAAGGCCATCATTTTTCTTTTCTTGGCAGGGTAAGGGTGTGGGCAGTGCCCGGAAGAAGCTAGATGCTTCCATCCTGGAGGACCGGGACAAGCCCTATGCCTGTGACAGTGAGTGCCTCATGAGTGGGTGGGTAGTCCCTGGACTCAGCTCCTGCTCTGGATGTCAGAGGGGGAGGGTTATGTTCTTGCCTTGAGTGGTAAAACAAGCCTGGGCTTTCATCCTGCCTGCTGACTGGTTCCCCCAAAAACCCCAGGGAGGCCTGGGCCTCTGTTCTATGATGGGTGGGACCTGCATGCTCTGGGAGAGATTTCTGCTGTCCCCTGGGATGGGGGAGTGGGGAGGACTCCAGCAGACAGGATTGGCCTCTCAGTGGGAGGCATCCAGATCTGCTGGCCCATCAGGCCAGGGTGCAGGGGGCTGGCCCTGAGGTCTTCAGTGTCTGTTCTCTTTCCTTTTGCTTTGGCTCGCCCCACTTCATGCCTCCACCCTGGAGCACCATCGCTGCTGGGGTTCTCTCTCGCTTGCTCCGCTTTCCTGCTGCTGCTGCCGCCCCGTCTCAAGTGTGTCAAGGCCTCCTCCTCATGACTTTTCTTTCTGTCTTTCAGATAGTTTCAAACAAAAGCATACCTCGAAAGCGCCCCAGAGAGGTAGCTCTCTCAACTTTTCAGACTTTTGGTTTTCCTATCCCTTTTTCCCTCCTCCCTTGTTTCTCCTGCCTTTCTCATCTCCTGTGATGCTAGTTTTGAAATGTCTGGAGTGGCATGGGGGCAGAAACCGTGGAACTGCAGTTGTGCTCCACTTCTCAGAATACTGGAAACTGCCTTTACCACTGCTTGTGACCCTCAAACTTATTCCTGGGGCCCATGGGCCTAATGCATGGAGTAGCTTCAGAAGCATTTAAAGAACCCATTACAGAGAGATCCATCTGTTCCCCCTTTCCCAACAGGTGCTCGGTGGTCAGCTAATGTTCCCACCATCCCTGCACCTCCTACTCCCATCCTCCCCATTCCTTCCGGCTGGCCCCTTAACCTTCTGGTGTCACTGCTCAAGATTATAAGTTGCCTTGTGGGGATCTGCTTTCGTTGTTGGAAGGGATGGACAGACAGGGCACTGATTGGGAGTTTGTTTCAGTGTGTTTGGGGACCAGCTACCTCAGCCGGTTTAGTTGGTAGGTTGTCCCCAAAATACCTACTCCCAGTCCTTTGTCCATTCAACAGGTGTGGACTCGATGGTACATGTGGGGTAGCGTGAACCTCCCACATTTACTGAGGAGTGAGAGTTTGAAGTCTCTTCCTTGCCTTTCCCCTTCTTGTCATAAAACAAGACCATAGATACTTTTCTTCCCTTTCCTAACTTGAAGCTTCCCAGATTGTTACTATTCCCAGGGCAAGTAGTGATGCAACAAGGGCTGAGCCCCTGCAAAAAAGCCAACATGGAAGAGTAATAGTGACCATGCGGTTGGTTTTTAGTGAGGGAGAAGAGTACCAGAAGTTGCAGAGCTTCAGGGACTGCTGTTCCTGACTAAAGGTGGGGGTGGGGGTTACTGTCAAGGTTTGTCCCAGAACAGAGCTGCTGGCTCAGGGGTGGTTGCCGTATGTTTCAGGGGTAGGGATGTGGCACTCTTGTATCCTAATACCTTTCCCTACAATCTTCTTCTCAACTTAGTTTGTGGAAAACGTTACAAGAATCGACCTGGCCTCAGTTACCACTATGCCCACTCTCACCTGGCTGAGGAGGAGGGTGAAGACAAGGAAGACTCCCAACCACCCACCCCTGTTTCCCAGCGATCTGAGGAGCAGAAATGTAAGCTGAAGTGTCAGAGGAGGTGGGCAAGCGGGAAGGGGAAGACTGCTTATGATTGCTCTTCCTTGCGGGGATGCTGAGCAGCTCAGGAACCCTCATAAGCATCATCAGAATTCTCTCAGCCCCACGTGGTGGTGCACGCCTATAATCCCAGCAGCTCAGGAGGCTGAGGTGGGAGGATTGTGAGTTCAAAGCCAGGCTCAGCAAAAGCAAGGCACTAAGCGACTCAGTGAGACCCTGCCTCTAAATAAAATACAAAATAGGGCTGGGGATGTGGCTCGGTTGTCGAGTGCCCCTGAGTTCAATCCCCAATACCCAGAAAAAAAATAATTCTGTCTATTTCTTTCTTTCTCTCTCTGTCTAGCCAAGAAAGGTCCCGATGGATTGGCCTTGCCCAACAACTACTGTGACTTCTGCCTAGGGGACTCAAAGATCAATAAGAAGACAGGACAACCTGAGGAGCTGGTGTCCTGTTCTGACTGTGGCCGCTCAGGTACCTCTACCACCAAGGAGAGGGCTGCCACAGCACCCATTCCCTGTGGGGCTCTTGGCCTGCTGACTTCCAGCACTATCATAGTCAAGCAGCTCATCTCGCTTCTCCCCACATTTCCGGCCACCTATTTCACTCACCTCCCCCTACAGGGCATCCATCTTGCCTCCAGTTCACTCCCGTGATGATGGCTGCTGTGAAGACCTACCGCTGGCAGTGCATCGAGTGCAAGTGCTGCAACCTCTGCGGCACCTCCGAGAATGACGTGCGTGTCCCACCTGCCCCAGGGTGGCTCTTCCCAGGCCTCTGCTGCTCTCCCCACAGTTCCCTACAAAGCGAGCTTTCGTTTCAAAGGAGCAAGATCCCTCCCACAGCCCCTCCCCAGCAACCCCATGGAACTTGGATTTGTCAGCAAATTCAAGTTTCTTGAGCTCCAGCTTTAGGTCAGACACTGTTCTAGGCTCCAAGGATACTAAACAAGACAGACAAGATCCCTGCTTTCATGGAATTTGTGTTTTTGTGGGAACAGCAATAAGCAAGGAAATGAGAGCTTTTTATGATGTGCCTTGAAGAAAACGAAACCAGTGATGTGGTGGCGAGTAACTGGATACTGATTTAGATTTATAGTCAGAGATGACTTTTCTGAGGGGGTGAGGTTGGTGTTGAAATTTGGATGATACCAAGGAGCCAGTCCAAGAAGGTTTGGAGGTAGATCATTTTCTTTCTTTTTCTTTTTCTTTTTTTTTTTTTTTTTTTTTTGTTTGTTTTTTTTTGTGTGTGTGTGTTTTTGGTACTAAGGGTTGAACCCAGGGGCAACTTACCATTGTGCTACATCCCCAGCCCTTTTTGACTTTGAGACAAGGTCTTACTAAGTTGCTGAGGCTGGTCTCGAACTTGTGATCCTCCTGAATTGCTAGGATTACCCGTGTGCATCAGTGTACCCGGCAGGAGTTAGAGCATTTTCAAGGAAGCAGCAGCCAATATGAGGCCTTCAGTCTGACAGATTGGGTATATTCAGAATCCTGATGTGGCTGACTGGAACCTTCCTATGCAAGGGAAAACACGGGAGAAGATAGATCAGAGAAGTAGGCACTGCCAGACCTTGGGACCTCAGAACTTTGGGCTCTTTTGAGGGTGGTGGGGATGTCCTGGAGGTTGAACCCAGATCCCCTCATACATGCTGAGCATGTGCTCCACTACTGAGTACCCAGGGTCCTGGGCCTCATGTTCTAATCCAAATACAGTATAATGATGTTAAAGGCTTTTAATTGGAAATGACGTGTTCTGTTTTATGTTTTAAAAAGATAACATCAGGTACTTTGTGGAGAATAGATTTTATGGGAAGGGTGGAGGCCATTTGATCAGTTAGAAACTCTGATAGGATCCAGGTGAGGGATGACTGAGTTGACCTGGGAGGTGATAGACAATGTTGTTTTCTACCCAGATTCCCACATCTGTTCTTTCTTACATGCCACTTCTCCCTGTCAGAAGTAGCAGCAGTGTTCTCAGAAGCCCTCTTCCTGTCCCTGCCTCTGTTCTCCCTCGACTCACCCCTCCCCACCTTACTAAGGCACATAAATCATTGAATCCCCTTCCTCTTCCTTCTTGTCTTCTGTAGGACCAGCTGCTCTTCTGTGATGACTGTGACCGTGGCTACCACATGTACTGTCTCACCCCATCTATGTCTGAGCCTCCTGAAGGTAGGCAGTAAGATCTTTTATTCAGAAAAATCATTTTATTAGTAACTTAAAAAATCACCTGTACAGTAAATACTGAGTTCTGTTTCTTTATGTTATTAGTTATTTACTCTTCCAAGTTAAGAAGTAAGGTACTTTGCCGTAACTGAGTTCAGGATGTTTTCCTAGCATTTCAGCCTGAATGGTTTAATGTTTGAAAATTATCATCAGTTACATTTACAAACAGCAACCCATGAGAAAACAGCTGAGCAGAAAATAGTCACCCAGAAGGGGAGCTTGGTCTTCCAGCTAGTCCAGAAACTGAGTTGGTAGCTTGTCTAATGTGAAGCTTTTCTTTCATCTCTCTGAACTTGACAGATTTGAGTGTTTGCTTCCCCCCCCCCCCGAGTAGTTTATTTTAATAATGCTCCAAGTTTAATGTTTAATAATGTTGAGAGTTTATGTAAGCTCCTCACTGAAACTAGTGGCCCTAAGAAGCAGCTACTTTTCCACTAGTCCCCCTCCAGCAGGATTTCTGTGCCTAAACCACCACCTATGTAGAAATTCAGGAGCTTACTGAGAAAAACTCTACTGCCCAGTAGCTGCACTGTGCACAGAGGATGGGAGCCAGCATATAGGCAGTAGAAGTGGTTCACTGTGTGCTGAAAGCAAACTTATAGGTCAAACTGCTGTCACTTTATAGAAAATGAGGCTACTAAGAAGTCTGAGTTCTTTAGTAGTGCAGGGGAGCATTCAGCTGCAGCCATATCTAGTTTATAAATTGACTTGGGAGGAAGTAGTGTTTTGTGTTTTGTTTTGTTTTTTAGGAATAGATGGACACAACACAATGCCTTTATTTTTATATGGTTCTGAGGATCGAACCGTGCTAGGCGAGCGCTGTACTGCTGAGCCACAATCCCAGCCCCTGTTTTGTTTTTTTAACCCATCAAATAACATATTTCAGATGAAATTTGCATTAACCCCAAAAGGACTTTCCCATTGACACCAGGTAGTGGAGAGCTGCAGCTGAGTGTCCTCTGGAGTGTCCAGTCCACTGAGTGGCAACTCTGAAGGACACATACCCCCAGCCCCTAGTTTTTACTTTTTACTTTTTTTTTTTTTTAGTTGGACACAGTATCTTTATTTATTTTTATGTGGTGCTGAGTATCGAACCCAGTGCCTCACACATGCTAGGTGAGCGCTTCACCACTGATCTATAGCCCCAGCCCAGTTTTTACACTTTTTAAAAAATATTTTTTTAGTTGTAGATGGACACACAATATCTTTATTTTTATGTGGTGCTGACGAATCCAGTGCCTCACACATGCGAGGCAAACACTTTTCCACACAGCTCCAGCCCCTAGTTTTTACATTTTTAAAGGGAATTTCAAAAAGAAATGGAAGATGGGAGTGAAACTGTGTGGCTCACACAGCTTAAAATTACTAACATTTTTGCTCTTTATAGAGAAGTTTGCCAACCTCTGCTCATTGACCTTGGGGTTAGAAAGGACCTTCCTCTTTTAACTTTTTTTTAAAGAGAGAATTTTTTAATATTTATTTTTTTTAGTTTTCGGTGGACACAACATCTTTATGTGATGCTGAGGATCGAACCCAGCACCCCGCGCATGCTAGGCGAGTGCGCTACCGCTTAAGCCACATTCCCCTCTTTAACTTTTAAGTCACATATCTTTGAAGAGTTAATAAAATCTGAATCCTCTCCCCCAGAATAATGTCCAAATCCACACATGTACAATTTATGCTTATAATTTTAAAACATTAAGGGCTAATTTTTTGTCCCCCTCTTTAAAAAAAGAATAATCCAGCCATAGCAAATATATATTTTTTAATTTTTTTAGTTGTAGATAAACACAATATCTTTGTCATTTATTTTTATGTGGTGCTGAGGATTGAACTCATGCCTCACACGTGCAAGGCAAGTGCTCTACCACTGAGCTACGGCCCCAGCCCCATAGCAAATATTAATAACAAGATCTGAGACAGTTTTTTTCTTTTTTTCTTGCAAGAGACAATAATCTCCTGTTTTTATATGAACTTAGTCTTGGGTCTTAATGTTTGAATCATCAGAGTTTACCCCCTTTTCACAGAAAGCTGGGTTTTTTTTTGTTTGGGGTTTATTTACGTGTGTGTGTGTGTGTGTGTATGTGTGTGTGTGTGTGTAGGGGATTGAACCCAGGGCCTTGCATGTGCTAGGCAAATGCTCTACCATTGAGCTACATCCTAGCTCTTTTTTATTTTGAGACAGGGTCTTGCTAAGTTGCGTGGGCTCTTTGAAATTGTGATTCTCCTGCTTCAGCCTCCCAAGTAGCTGGGATTACAGGTGTGTGTCACCACACCTGGCAGAAAACTATCCTTTTTTTTTTTTCTTTTTTAAATATTTATCTTTTAGTTGTAGTTGGACACAATACCTTTATTTTATTCATATATTTTTAAGTGGTGCTGAGGATCGAACCCAGGTGCGAGGCAAGCGCTCTACTGCTAAGCTACAACCCCAGCCCTGAAAGCTATCTTTTTTTTTTTTTTTTTAATATTTATTTTTTAGTTTTCGGCGGGCACAACATCTTTGTTTGTATGTGGTACTGAGGATCGAACCTGGGCCGCACGCATTGCCAGGCGAACGCGCTACCACTTGAGCCACATCCCCAGCCCACTAAAAGCTATCTTAATGTGGAAATAGAACTGGTTTCTCTGAAGCCTTTTTATTTATTTATTTACTTATTTTTTGGTACTGGGAATTGAACCCAGGGCCTTGTGCATGCAAGGAAAGCACTCTACCAACTGAGCTACATCCCTAGCCCTATTTAATTTATTTATTTATTTATTTATTTATTTTTGAGACAGGGTCTTGCTAAGTTGCTGAGGGCCTCAGCCTCCTGAGTTGCTGGGATTACAGACATGTACAGTTCTGCCCAACTCTGAAGCCTCTTTTCATGACCTTTGTTCTACTTTTGGGGCCATGAAAACCATGTCTGATTATTCTGATAATAATACAGCTAAAGCTGGGGCACTCTATCTATCTATCTATCTATTTATTTATTTTGGTGCCAGGGATTGAACTCAGGGGCACTTGACCACTGAGCCACATCCCCAGCCCCATTGTATTTTATTTAGAGACAGGGTCTCACTGAGTTGCTTAGTGCCTTGCTTTTTTTCTAAGGCTGGCTTTGAAGTTGCGATCCTCCTGCCTCCGCCTCCCTAGCTGCTGGGATTATAGGACTGCGCCACCTTGCTTGGCAAGCTGGGGCACTTTGAAAACTTGTCTTTACCAAGGCTCTCCTGCTATTCCCAGGGCATCTGATTTATCAGGGCCAAGAGGACCTGGGCATCTGTATTTGATCCTATAGCTGATTGTTACTTTCATCTTCATGAAAAATGTTTTTCATGGTATTGAAGACCAAGAGGTTCATCATGAAACTGCTGCTGCAGAATTACTCTTATCCCACCTAGAGATGAGGAGTAAAGAGTGGAAGGACAGGGCTGGGATTTTGGCTCAGTGGTAGAGCGCTTGCGTAGCTTGTGTAAGACACTGTGTTTGATCCTCAGCACCACATAAAAATAAATAAAGATATTGTGTCCCATCTACCACAAAAAAAAAAGAATTAAAAAAAAAAAAAGTGGAAGGACAGTAGATACGGGTTTTATGGGGCCCACCTTGACTTCATTATGCTTCTCTGCAGGAAGTTGGAGCTGCCATCTGTGTCTGGACCTATTGAAGGAGAAAGCTTCCATCTACCAGAACCAGAATTCCTCCTGATGTGCCACCCCCAGCTCCCCCACATATCTAAGGCTGTTTCTCTCCTCCACCTTGTTTTTTCATACCTTTCCTTTCCTCCTCTCTTTCACAAGTCCAGAACCTTGGGGTGGTCATGCCAACCTGCCTTTGGCAACAACAAGCAGAGGTGGCAGCTCTGACCACCTCTGGCCCCAGGCCCTCAGGGAGAAAGGAGCAGCACACTGCCCCAAGGTGTACCCGTGGGCCCAGCTTCTCTCTGCTCTCCATGAAGTGCATTCACTCTGCTTGCCTTGGGCACAGGCCTTGGTGATCACAGGGTTCAAACCGTATCCTCCGAGAAAGAGTGGGAGAGCAGCTCACTTCTCTTGGCCCAGCTTCTGCTCTGGTCTCCAGAGTTTCCTCCCCAGAGATGAGCCAGGCCAGGCCTGCTTGATGGGAGCAGCTGGGAGTCAGCAAGCTGAAGCTATGCACCAGGAATCTTCCATGCCCTTTGTGCTGCTTAGCTTTGCCTCCTCTCTTCAGGGTGGCCCTGCTACAAGGGGTCTTTTGCCTGAGCCAGGATGCTCTTAGTCACCTTCCTGGCTTTGCCCTATCCTGCCCCACCCCATCCAGGGAAGTAGCAGCTTCACCTGTCCTTCCTGTGCTTGCCTGGCTCACTTACCAGTGGTCTCTGGAGACCCAAGCATTCCCCACCCTCAGAACCTCCTGTCTTCTGCCTCCCTCCTTGTTCCCTTTGCTTTTGTGGGGAGAAGGGACACATCAGGGGGCCAGGCCAGCAGTTTGGGGGCCACAAGGAGACGTTGGATAATGTGCCTGTTTTTTAACTCGACAAAAAAGCCTACCTCCAAAATCCCCTTTTTGTTCTTCCTGGACCTGGGCATTCAGCTTCCTGCCCTTTACTGAATTGGGAGCTTCTGCCTCCTGCCTGTGTATCCTGGCTCCTAGGTCACAGGAATGCATAGATGTCCCCTTCTTCCCTTGCACGCTCGCTAGCAGCTGGTAAGGTCTTCATGCCCTGATTTCTTGGTTTTCTGCTTAGTGGCGCTGACGCTGACATTAAGTAGAAGGGGGATGGTCCATGCCAGGACACCCTGGAATGACCTTCCTTTGCTTGTGGGCAGGCCCTAACCCACTGTCGCTTTGGAGTTGTGTCTCTTCTCCCCTCCCCTTCTTTAGTTCCTGTATTCTAAACATTAGTAAAAATAAACATTTTTACACAGAGCCCTCTGCTGGATGGTTTATCTCCTAACTCTCCTGGTTAAGAAGGCCATGTTATCTAAAACTTTATTCCTTCAGACAGTGTATTTTGTTTGTTTGTTTTTTATCGTTTTATAGCTTTTTTTGCCCCAAATCCAAATTTTTGAACATGTGAGCCGATAAAAAATTAGTTATTTTGTAGTTTTGTTATGTAAATTCAAGTTTATAACAACTTCTTATAAAAAACAATGAAGCTGTTTTCGTCAATACAAAATTTGGGTTGAAATAACTAGCATCCTGTTTATTTCTGTGCTTTGGTTGGTTGAGAATATTCTGCTAGACTTGGATAGAAGTGGTGACAAGTTTATAATAGTTTACCTTGAAATCTCAAAGATACTTAAAATGGATCCAGAAGTTTGATTATTATATAAATTTAAGTGACAGTAACATAGGACACAAGTAACATCACCATGGGGCACATGAAAGCATTTGCATAAATAATGAGGGCAACCTCCTTCAGAGGGGCCTCAGTCTTGGTCTCAGCCCTGTCTCATAATGTTGCTTCCCTACAGTATTCCTGGGGCAAGAACTGTCCACAATGCAGCTCTGCAGTCTTTCCCAGGATACATTTATATGCACAAAATTAATCCCTTGCGACAAAGTAAACATTTTGATGCTGTGTAGAGGATCTTGTTATGTCTCACTTGAGTGTGTGTTGAAGTTTTAAATTTTGTTTTTGTGGTGCTGGGGATCAAATGCAGACCCATGCAAATGGTAGGCAGGCAGACACTCTAACCACCGAGCTACACCTTAGCCCTTAAATACTTACTTTAGAGAAAGATTCATTTATTTATAGGTCCTCTGAAGTCTCCTTTGGTTTGGTTTTGCTTCTGGGTCATCCTGAAAGTCGCCTTTTGGAAGACTGAACTCTGGACTGTTCTGTTACAGTAAATAGGGTGTTCTGAACTGGGATGTGAGGAGCTGAGCACGTACATCCTTGAGTACTTAGACTAAAGAGGCCAGGAGTAGAGGGAGGGAGTGGGGCCACTGTCCTTGGCGGTTGAGTAGCAAGGGCTGGAAAAGAAAGGTGATAATGAGAACACTGAAACTGGCATGAGGGAATGTGAGAAGGGTTTGCAGGACTTGGAGCGCTGGATAGCAGCTGGTAGAATGCAGTGGTACGGAAGCCTATAAGCTAGGCAGGCCGG
Source organism: Marmota flaviventris (assembly GCF_047511675.1). Lineage (NCBI taxonomy): Eukaryota > Metazoa > Chordata > Mammalia > Rodentia > Sciuridae > Marmota > Marmota flaviventris. Next base: position 7,328,405 of record NC_092506.1, on the reverse strand, counting down.
GAAGGGGGGAAGCTGGGGCTGCAAGTTAAAATACCCAATTTTGTTCGGTTCTGAAAGTTAGCAAGGAAAGGAATATTAGATCTTGAGTGTAGGAACTTGGATTTTGTCAAGAGGTACCAAAACATAAAAACGAGTTCTTACGCCTTGAATCAGAACTGGTTCCAGGCAAATAATGTTCGGTAGCCGGATTGTTAGACGTGAGTCCCGCGCTGTCCATGGTAACTAGCTTTTGTGTGGCTTAAAGCTAGCATCCATTTTCTCCTTTCATCATTCTCTCAAAACAACTCCGTGAGGGCCATTCGCTCCGTCTAGTAGAGGAAGGAGCCCAGGCTGTTTCAGGTCACGGCCAGGAAGGTCTAGGGACGCGCGACTGCCTGAAGGCTCACCTGGCTCTTGGGCTGGTCCCGCCCCTGGTAGCTCCAGGGGAATCCCGCCGGGTGCTGGCTCCGCCCCCCCGCGCCTTTACTCTGGGAGCCCCGCCTTCAGAGGTCCCGATGAACCGCCACTTCTGCGGCCTCCAATGAGACGTGGTTAGGGGCGGGAAGGGGCCCCGCTGGGGGCCAATCTGATCGGTCAGGGGCGGGGCTACGGCGGGTGGGAGCCGAGGAGCCGCACCGCGGTCTTCCCAGCCGGGAGAGAGCCCGGCGCGGGCGGCGCGCGCGGAACCTGGCTGTGCGCGCGCCCGCCGCCCGCGCAGCCCCTCAGCCCGCTCCGCCCTCGGGGTCGTGGTGCCAGTCCTTCACCTGCTGTGCACTAGCTCCCCGGACAGGGGCTGGGGAGCCGGGTAGGGGCAGAGGCGCGAGCCACGGGACTAGCGCCTGAGGTGGGTGCGGAGTGGGAGGCCCGGCGGGCGGGCGGGCGGGTCGCGCCTGGATCTGCGCCTGGGTCGATCTGGCCGACGGACTGTGGGTCGAGGTGGGGAGAGGCCGGCCAGGGCGCAGAGCCGGCTTCCGGCCTGCCTGAATCTCGGGAGCAGGTTCTCGCTCCCTGGTACCCCTCCCAGGCCACCACCCTCCCCGCGGTGGACCCCCGCCCCTCTCGCTGCCTGCAACCTCCTCACCCCTATCACCCTTTGTCGCCTGTGCACCTGCACGCTCCCTTGCCCTCCCACTTCCCTTCTAGGCTGGACCCTCTCCCAGCCTTACCCCTCTCCTTGCCCTCCCACACAGCCCCAAATTAGACTTGCCCCAATTTGTTCCCTAGACCCATCTTTTTCCCCCTTTGTCGTCTATACACCTGTCTGTCTCAGCTGTGTCCATTCACCCCACCACCCTGTCCCCTAACATCATCTGAGTCCAGCCCAGGCCATTGTCCTCATCTCCCTCCCATGGTATACACACACACACACACAGCCCTGATTGTCCCCTACACCTGCCCCAGCCTCAGGCCCTCTCCAATCCTCACTCCTTTGTTGTCTCAGCAGCTGTCCCTGGACTATTCATCCTTCTCCCCCAATGATGCCAAACTCCAGCCCAGATTCTCCTCTCCCTCTGACCAGAGATGCCCCCTCCCAGCTCTGTTCTGGCATTCCCTGGGGTGGTGTCCAGCCCACTCCTCAATCAGCCAGTTCATTTCCTTTCCTCTTTCAGCTGGTCCAGTCTCCCCTGGTCTCCCATACTCCAGCCCATTCCCCTATCCTCTCTTCCTTTCTGCACTCTTCTCCCATTCTTCTGGTCGCACCCACTATACCTTATCTTCTGTCTCCACAGGTGCCCTGGAGGAACCATGGAATTGAGTAGCAAAAAGAAACTCCATGCCCTGTCCCTGGCTGAGAAGATCCAGGTGCTGGAACTCCTGGATGAGTCTAAGATGTCCCAGTCTGAGGTAGCTCGGCGCTTCCAGGTGTCCCAGCCACAGATCTCACGCATCTGCAAGAATAAAGAGAAGCTGCTGGCAGACTGGTGCAGCGGTACAGCTAACAGGGAGCGCAAGCGCAAACGGGAGTCCAAGTACAGTGGGATTGACGAGGCCCTGCTCTGCTGGTACCACATTGCCCAGGCCAAGGCTTGGGACGTGACAGGACCCATGCTGCTCCACAAAGCCAAGGAACTGGCAGATATCATGGGGCAGGATTTTGTGCCCAGCATTGGCTGGCTGGTCCGCTGGAAACGCCGAAACAATGTAGGCTTTGGGGCTCGCCATGTCCTTGCCCCTCCATTCCCCCCTGAACCACCTCCCCCAGGGCTCACATCTCAGGCCCAGCCTCCTCTTTCCCTTAAAGACTTCTCCCCAGAGGATGTTTTTGGTTGTGCCAAAGTGCCCTTGCTGTATCGGGCAGTGCCCGGCAGAGCAGTTGCTTGTGATCAGGTACAGGTACTGCTATGTGCCAACAGCAGAGGCACAGAGAAACGACGGGTATTGGTTGGCGGGCTCCGGTCAGCTCCAAGGTGTTTCTTTGGGGTCAGCAGTGAAGCGCTGCCTGCCTCCTATTACCCTGACCCAGGCATCCCCTGGTCAGAATGGTTAGCACAGTTTGACCAGGACATGGGGCAGCAGGGCCGACAGGTAGCCTTGCTGCTGGCTGCCCAAGTGATGGAGGAGCTGGAGGGCCTGCCTGGGTTCCACCACGTGAGGCTCTTGCCTCTGTCTGCCTCCAGCACCACACCTTCCCTGCCTGGCTCTGTAGTCTGGGCCTTTAAGGCCCACTACCGACACCGACTGCTGGGCAAGCTGACTGCTGTCCAGAGCGAGAGGGATGGCACCTCACTGGCTGAGGCTGGGGCTGGCATCACAGTGCTGGATGCTCTGCACATGGTGGCTGCTGCCTGGGCCAAGGTGCCTCCTCAACTCATTTTAAGCAGCTTCATTCAGGAAGGGCTGGCCCCAGGTAAAACACCCCCATCCTCAGACAAAGATTCTGAGATGCCACCAGTCCCCAGTGGGCTGAGCCAGGAGGAGTTTTCCCGCTTTGTGGACCTGGAAGGTGAGGAGCCAGGGCCTGGAGTTTGCAAAGAGGAGATGGGCACTGACAACGAGGAGGGGAGCAGGATGGACAGCTTTGAGCCCTTGCCCACCAAAGCTGATGCCCTGCGGGCCCTGGGCACCTTAAGGAGGTGGTTTGAGTGCAATGGCACCTCCCCAGAGCTTTTTGAAAAATTCTATGACTGCGAGGCAGAGGTGGAACGGCTCTGCTGCCTGTGAGGGTACTCGGCTGCCACCAGAGCCCTCCTGCTCTGTTTCCCATGGAAACGCCTCTCCAGAAGGCAGATCGGCCCTTTCCTGTGGAAATACAGTGTGTGGAAGAGAGGACTTGCGACTTCAGGTCTAAGTTCAGAGCCAAAGTGCCCAGGCCCTGAGAAGAGGCTCTAAAGGTGGGGCCTGGAGGTTGGGAGTCTGGGCTATATAGTTTCCAAACTCTGTGAGAAGGTTCTAGAGCCTGGGGAAGGAATTTGGAGGAGCTGGGGCTTGGCAAGGTAGGACTTGGGCTTTAAAAGACAGTAGCTGTATTCCTTGAACACCATGTTAAAAACAGTTCTGCTTCTGGAATAAAGTTTTTAACTAGAAAAAAGGCCAGGGTGTGATTTTTATCAGAGGAGGGTAAAATCTTTCAATTCAAATTTTATTTTAAATTTTTTAATTGTAGATGGACACAATACCTTCATTTTATTTATTTTTTAAATTTTTATGTGGTGCCAGGGACTGAACCCAGTGCCTCATGCACGCTAGGCAAGCACCCCACTACTGAGCCACAATACCAGCCCTCAATTCAAATTTTAAAAACCAACTGCTGACAGTTGCCCCAGTGAAGCTGTGGGTGGGGACTAGTTGGATTCCTCCTTCCGGAGGTCCAGCAGCCAGGATTCCCAGGTGTGGACAGTCCTTATGGCCCACCCTGCTAAGAAGTAAAGCTTGAGGACAGACAGATCTGGAGGATTGTCCCAGACATTCTATAGCTCTGATCATTTTGATCTGATTGCATATGTCTGGAGTGGAGGTGGGAGGTAGGCCAGGGGTGCAAAAAGGAGACAGAACTTAAAATAATAAATATTGATTATTTTTTTATCCATTTATTCATTATACAACATTCTTCAGCAAGGCCTTCTGTGTGACAAGATTGCAGAGTTGTGTCACAAAAGCTTGTGCAAAGTGCTGTGGAGACTCCTTCCTGGTGGAGGTGAGCTTTGAGCTGCAGCTGGAGGGGCAGACAGAGGAGTGGGAAGGATGTGCCAGATTAAGGGACAGCAGGCACAGAGGCTGATTGTGAGTGAGGGAGCTCGTCAGAATGTGGAATGCATGGGAAGGCAGGGGGTTCTGAGAGCCCCCAGGTAAACTGGGGTTCTAGTAGCAAAGCAGCTAGCAACTCTGTCCTAAAGGGAAATGTAGAGGCTGGATGTGAGTGTTTGCTGTATGGCTTCATGGGACACTTCACCTGGCAGACTGCCTAATGCCTAGTTTCCAACCCATGACCAGGTGTCACTTACACGGGAAATTGTTTATACTGGCAGAAGCTCTATGGCTTCTGTCTGACCAGTGTTCATTCATGCCTGCCTGGTTATAGCTCTGGTGCTGCAAGCTAGATCTTGTGGTCTCCACAGTGTCCTGGGGAAAAATCTGCCTGGAGCCACCCTGGTTCATGAGATGAAAGGTACAAATTCAATATACCACCACAAGAGGAAATAGGTTAAAAATTTTATTATTTTCAGATGCTGGGCAGGGAGGACACAGTGAGTAGGGAGGGCAGTTCTCTGTCTCTACATCACTTGAGGCAGGAATGAAGAGATAGACTCACAGGGGGAGGGGAGAAACTAGCATTATATATAGTGAATTAGGTGTGGGTCACTTTACTTTTTATTTTTGTTAAGAGTTGGGGTCTCTCTGAACGTGTTAGTGCACACCTGTAATTTCAGTGGCTCAGGAGGCTGAGGTAGGAGGATGGCAAGTTCATAGCCAGCCTCAACAATTTAGCGAGGCCCTAAGCAACTCAGTGAAACCCTATTTCAAAATAAAAAGAGCTAGGGATGTTGCTCAATGGTTAAGTGCCCCTGGGCTCAATTCCTGGTACCAAAAAAAAAAAAGAGAGAGGGAGATGGTCTCCCTGTGTTGCCTAGGCTGGCCTCAAACTCCTGGGCTCAAGAGATCCTGAGGCCTCAGCTTCTCAGGTCACAGGGACTGCAGTGTGGTATTGTACTTCTAATGGCAGGCAGTGACCTGAGCTGTGCTGTTCCTATAACATGGCAGTAGTACAGAGGAGACCCCAAGAGTAGGAAGGACCTTTATAGCCCACCAAGTTTACTGTTGGAGCACCATCGAAGAGTCTTAGGGAAGAAATGAGTCATTCTTGGGATTCTAGGATGAAAATGGAGACAGTGCAGTGTGGGTCAAAGATGTGGGATCGAGAGGCAGAGAGACTCTCATGGAAGCAGGTAGGAGATGGTGGAGGCAAGGCAGATCCCCAGCAGCAGGATGAGAGGATGTGGTTGGCCCTGGAAAGGACAGGGGCTTTGGATGCAGGCAGGCTAGCTGGGGAGGATTCTGGCTCCAGCCCAATCCTCCCAGTGACCTTTCGGCCTGGACCTTAAGCAAGAATTTGCCAGGCAGGCCTGGTGAGGGAAGCTGCCCCCCCACTCTGGCTAAGTACAAGGCAGGCCCATGTGGTGCATTTTTCTGAAGGGAGTTACAGTCAAGGCCTCAGGCCTAGCCCATGTCAGCCCTGCATCCCACCTAGGGACCTCCTCCCGAGGCCTCTTGTGGGAACCTAGCAGAGCACTTTCCCAGCCTCTACCAGGACTTCCTTACTGAAGGACATTGAGGTGACCTGGCTCATACCTTTCTCTCCAGCCCTTCTCCCTGTCTCCCAGCCCACAGGTTCTTAAAGAGCAGGAGCACTAACTGGTGCTACTTGATGGTGAGATAGTCCCTTTGCTCCTCACCTGTCCCTCGTCCAGTGCTGTTTCACGAAGGAACAAGAGAGCCAGAGGCTGTTTCTGCCTCTTGCTTGCAGACTTCAACAAATGAGGAAAGGCTTTGTAGTTCTGTCTTTCGGCTCAGCTTCTTGTCCTAGTTGCCTACCTGGCACCTGTCTGCTCTGACGATAGGACTCACTTTTTTGGTTGTTGATACTGAGTTTTGAACCCAAAGGCATTTAACCCCTGAGCCACATCCCCAGCTTTTTTTTATATTTTTATTTAGAGATAGGGTCTTGCTGAGTTGCTTAGGGCCTCACTAAGTTGCTGAGGCTGGTTTTGAACTCGTGATCCTTCTACCGCAGCCTCCAGAGATGCTGGGATTACAGGCAAGGATTCACTTTTAAACCATTTTGAAACTGCCTGTGAACCTTCCATTTTCTGGCCTAAGATCCCAAATCATGTAGCCTTTCCCTGTATTCTGTTTTCCCTACCCTGTGTTCATTTAGATTGTTCTTTTCTGAAATCATCCCAGTTCTGACATAACTCTTAAAATGTTGAAACCCAGACCTCTAAATATCTGTCCAAAGCAACAAAGGGGACAGATTAGCCCTCTCTTCTCAGGTGTCATATTCCAGCTGTACCGCTAACTTCTTCCCAGAGATTTTGCTTATTTTTATTTTTATTATTTGTTTTAATCTGTTTATTTTGCTGTGTTGGAGATTGAAATCAGGGCCCCATGCATGCTAGACAGACACTGAGCTGCATCCTGAACCCTTTAAATAAAAAATCCACAGTTCCTCTCTTCCTCCCTCTGAGCCTTGTTATAACATATCATAACTCTCCTGTCTGTGACTTTGTTTGCTAGTGTAAGCGGAATTTATAGGACCCTTGGCTGGTGGGTTGGGCCCTGCTCTAGGACTCCAAAGCTAGTGCTAGAGGATCCCTCCTCTGCAGGCCCTCACCTTCTTGAAAAAGGAGATAAAGAATAGGTATGTACACAAATGAACACAGTCATTTTGGATGGCGTTAAGTAACAAGACAAAAATCAAATAGTGATGTCAGAGAGTGGCGGGGAGGCTAGTGGGGTAGTGCAGTTCCTGATGAGTTGGGACCTCCCCTGCTCCTGCTCTTTATTTCTCTGGGTTTACCTTTTTAGGTTTCACATCATAGGTGAGATCATACTGTATCATCACCCAGCCTTTCAAAGCAAGAGTATTCTCTGCAAAGGGAAGAGCAGTTCAAACATCAGAGGTTAGCCAGGCAAGGTAGAGCACACCTGGAAACCCAGCTACCCAGGAGGCTAAGGCAGGAGGATCACAAGTTAGAGGCTGGTCTGGGCAACTGAGCTAGATCCTGTCTCAAAAACTAAAAAGGACTCTGGTAAAGTACTTGCCTGGCCTGTGCCAGACCCTGGATTTAATCCCCAGTACCAACCAAACAAATATCCATCAGAGTTTGGGCTGGGTTCAGCAGTGCACACCTGTAATTTCAGCAACTCTGGAGGCCAAGGCAGGAGAATCATATGATCGAGAGCAGCCTGGGCAACTTACTGAGACGCTGTCTTGAAAAAAATAATAAATGAGGATATAGCTCAGTAGTAGAGTCCCCCTGGGTTCAATCTCCAGTACCACCCCCTCAAAATCATAGATTAGGAGCAGCTTGGCAGACTGAAGACATGGAAATCAGTTCCTGAAAGCAAGAGAGGCTAAGGAAGGAAAGCGTGGAAAGGTGGGCAGGGGCTTGGGGCTGGGCAGCATTCAAATTTAAGTGAGATAGGAAGTCTTTTTCTTTGGTGGGGGGGTAGTTTAGACAAAGGGACAACACATGTTGTATGTTTTTTAAAATCTAATTCTTGCCAGGCACGGTGGTCCACACTTGTAATCCCAGTGACTCAGTAGGCCAATGCAGGAGGATCATAAGTTCAAAGCCAGCCTCAGCAACTTAGGGAGGCCCTAAGCAACGTAGTGAGACCATGTCTCAAAAAAATAAAAGGGGCTGAGGATGTGGCTCAGTGGTTAAGTGCTCTGGGGTTCAATCCCTGGTACCAAAAAAAAAAAAAAAATCTAATTCTCAGGCTGAGGGTGTGGCTCAGTTGTAGAGCACTCACCTAGTATGCATGAGGCCCTGGGTTCAATCCTAGCCCTGCAAAAAAGAAAAAAATTGAATTCCAGTTGCTTTATGAAGAGCAGTTGGGGAGGTCAACACAGGAGGACCAATGAAGTTAGGAAGCTACTAAAGGAGCGCCCAAGTAAAGGTGATATCCGCTCTTCCCAACAGATCTTAGACCTTTCTTTTTTCTCTCCTGGTACTGGGGACAGACCCCAGGGCCAACTGCAGATTACCACAGGCCCTACCACTGAGCTATACCTCAGATCTAATTTTTTATTTATTTATTTTTCAGCTTTAAGTGGACACAAGTCTTTATTTTATTTTTATGTGGTGCTGAGGATCGAACTCAGTGCCTCACACATGCCAGGCGAGCATGCTGCTACTTGAGCCATATCCCCAGCCCCCAGATCTAATATTTAACAAGCTCAGGCAGCTCTGCCCCCTTTAGAAGGGGTTGCTATGTGCAAAGTCGGGGGAGGGGACAAAGAAATGAAGTGCTTGACTTCAGCTCATTTACAAGCCCAGAATGAATGTGCTCTGTGTCCAGAAGGCTCCAGGGCAGAAAAGGCAAATAAGAGGCAGTCCCTGTTCCGAAGATGATCTCAACACTACTAGTCACCTGTAATGCAGGTCAGAGAACAGGACGGCCAGCACCCTGCCTCAAGGCCCGTCCAACAAATTGATATTTATAAAGGGTTTACTACTTGCCAGGCATTATATATATATATAAAATTAGATATTATGTATTAGATATTCTTGGTAAATTATATGATTAAACATGTAGTAGATATTCATTCCATTAGACACAATTATTATCATTATCATTAGTCTTGACAAGATGATGATCTGGATGCAGAGAGCTCAAAATAAGAAAGATTAGTTTCCAACTTCATATAATCTCTTCATTGCACTCTGAGTAGTTTCTTCCCATTGATGGGGGGGGGTTTGTTCTTTGGTTGGTTGAATGCTACCACTGAGCTATCCTCCCAACCTCCATTTTTTTTTTTTTAGTTATAAACATTTTTTTCTTTTTCTGTACTGGGGGTTGGGGTGCTTTCCCACTGAGTTTTATCCTCAGCCCTTTTCATTTTTTATTTTGAGACAGTCTCACTAAGTTGCTGAGGTGGGCCTCAAACTTGCCATCCTCCTGCGTCAGCCTCCTGAGTTGCTGGGATTATAGGCATTAAGCTTACCTGGCTTCTTTCTTTCTTTAAATTCTGTTGTATATGTCAATATTTCATGAGTAGTTACTTTTTACATTCTATATTTGTTATATCTAATATCCGAAATCCTTGAGGAACTACATCTTTTGCTTTGGTTTCTACTGATACTTTCATGTTGTTTCCCCCCTGCCCACTGGGGATATAGCTCAGTTTATTATTGTGGAAATTTAAAAATATATTTAATTGACAAAAAGTAATTGAATATATTCAAGGTGTACATTATGATAATCACATATATGGGTACATTGTATCACCTCCACAATCAAACTAGTTAAACGTCCATCCCTGCCCATGCCAAGCATTCGATCCCCAGAACTTATCCGTCTCGTAACTGTAAGTTTATATATTTTGACCAACATCCCTCATTTTCCCCGCCCCCAGCCCTTGGTAACCACCATTTTGCTCTCTAATACTGTGAGTTTTACTCTTTATTTATTTTATTTTTTAAAATATTTATTTTTTACGTTGTAGTTGGACACAATGTCTTTATTTTATTTATTTTTATGTGGTGCTGAGGATCGAACCCAGGGCCTTGCACATGCTAGGCAAGTGCTCTAACTCTGAGCCACAATCCCAGCCCGAGTTCTACTCTTTAGAGACCTCATGTGAGTGAGATCATATTGTGTGTCTGGCCTCGTTCACTTAGCATAAGGTCCTCTGGGTTCATCCATATTGTTGCAAATGGCCAGATTTCTTTTTTGCTAGTTGAATAATATTGCAATTTTTGATCCTGCGTGGGTCGATGGCATTGAAGGTATTTCCATATCTTGGTTATTGTGAATAATGTTGCAGTAAATGTGGGGTACATCAACAAATTCCACTAATATGCATAATTATAATTATCTCTTCAAAATACTGCTTTCATTCCTTTGGACATATACCCAGAAGTGGGATTGCTGGGTCATGTGGTGCCTCTACTTAAAGTTTTTGAAGGAACTTTATACTATTTTTCATAATAGCTGAACTAAGTCCCTTCCCCACCAATGGGATATAAGCTTTCCCTTTTGATCTCCATACTCTAGCCAACACTTTAAAACTTTTTCTTTTTTCTTTTTTGCAGTTCTGGGGATTTGAAGCAAGGGCCTTGTTCAGTCTAGGCAAGTGCACTACCACAGAGCCATAGTCCAGTCTTCTTTTGTCTTTTTGATAATAGATATGCTAAGGTGATAGCAAGGTGATAGCTCATTATGGTTTGTTTATTTTTATTTTTAAAAATATTTTTATTAGTTGTTGATGGACCTTTATTTTATTTACTTATTTATATGTGGTGTTGAGAATCCAGCCCAGTGCCTCACACATGCTAGTCAAGCGCTTTACCACTTAGCCCCAGCCCCTTATTTTTATTTTTGAGGTGCTGGGGATTGAGCATAGGTTCTTGTGCATGCTCTGCACCCCCAGGCCTCATCAGGTTTCCATTTTAATTTTTCTGATGATAATGATGCAGAACACCTTTCTGTATACCTGTTGGCCACTCCTTTGTCCTCTTTGGCAAAATGTCTAGTCAGGTTCAGGTTCTTTACCTTTTTTTTTGAAACAAGGTCTCATTAAGTTGCTTAGGGTCTCACTAAATTGTAAGGCTGACCCTCCTGTCTCAGCCTCCAGAGTGGCTGGGATTACAGGCATATGCCACTGCACCGAGCTCCTTTGCCCATATTAAAAAAAAAAATTTAAGTTGTTGATGGACCTTTATTTTTATTCATTTTTATGTGGTGCTGAGGATTGAAGCCAGTGCCTCACACATGGTAGGCAAGCGCTCTACCACTGAGCTACAGCCCCAGCCAATCATTTGCTCATATTTTAACCAGGATTTTTGGGGTTTGTTTTCCTTTTGCTGTCAAGCGGTGATTTTTTTTAAAAGGGGTTGAATTTAATCCCTAGAACACACCTGACTTTGCTGATTTGAAATGTTCGAAAGAAAGAGAGAGAGAGAGAGAGAGAGAGGAAGGAAGGAAGGAAGGAAGGAAGGAAGGAAGGAAGGAAGGAAGGAAGGAAGGAAGGAAGGAAGGCCTCAGAAAATGTGCAGTTACTCCTTCTAGGCACGAGGAGGCGCTACGAACATGATAAATTAATTTCTCAGCGACAGACTGCCTGGAGCTGAAGGGATCAGGGATATGGTTCTTAGCTCCCTGGGAGCCAGATCTTATTAAAATTTTTCCCACCACAAGGGATAGATTCCCTTTGCTGACAAGTGTAGGTTTTTTGCCTACCCATTCACTGAAGTTGCAGCCTGTTTCAGGATCTTGGCCTAATTTATGAGTGTTGGACTCTCCTCCCACTGGACAATGAACTCAATGTCTGCTCAATGTCTTCTGTTCCTTGTAGTTCTTTACTGTCCAAGGTCGTGGAGTCAGTGTTTTCCCCATGGTCAGCCCCAGCTCCTACACCTTGGCTTCCACTCACTATTTTTGGTTTTCAAGGGACCTATGAGAAGTTCTCTTACCTCTTGCTAATTTAGCAAAAAATTTATTAGTTGTTTATTGTTTGAACCCAGAGGCACTTTACCATTGAGCTACATCCCAGCCTTTTTTATATTATTTATTTATTTTTGAGACAGGGTCTCACTGAGTTGCCCAGGTTGTCCTCAAACTTGCAATCCTCTGGGGGCTGGAGATACAGCTCAGTTAGTCGCGTGCTTTCCTTGCATGCACAAGGCCCTGGGTCCAATCCCAGCACCAAAAAAAAAAAAAAAACTTGCAATCCTCTTGCCTCAGCCTCCCACACAGCTGGAATTAAAGGCATGAGCCACCAATACTCAGTTTTTGTCAGTCCCTGGGAGGTCTCTGGTCATTGTACCTCTCTATATCTGGTCCTCCTGGCATGGCCATGCTGGCTAAAGACCTTTCCTGCCCTTTAACACTGTTCAGCTCTTCAACTGGCATGGTGAGACGGGTGGCCGAGCCTGGTCTATTGGGACCTCCAGGAAGCAGGGCTCTACATAAAATCTAGAGCACTAGCCTGCCAGAAAGGAAGTCTGGAAAACCAGCTTCTGTCATTCATTCATTCAACAATTTTATTTGTTTATCAATCTATTTATTTATTTATTTTTGGTACTGGGGATTGAATTCAGTGGTGCTTAACCACTGAGCAACCTCCCTAGCCCTTTTTATTTTTTTATTTAGAGACAGGTGTTGCTCAGTTGCTTTGGGCCTCTCTAAGTTGCCAGGCTGGCCTCCAACTTGGGATCCTCCTGCCTTAGCCTCCAGAGTTGCTGGGATTACAGACATGCGCTACCTCCCCATGGCAAATTATTGAATAACCCTGCATGGCAGCTAGTTTTGATGATAAAGCAAAAAGAAGCAAGGTCTCTGCTCCCTGGAGCTCACAGTTTAAAGGAGAGAAAGATATAATCAAAGAGCCACACAGAGGAGAATGTGTAATTACACACTGGGGGGTGGTCATGAAAGCACGTGCTTTCATGGCTCACACCTGCAGCATCAGCAGCATCTGGGAACTTCATGAAATGCAAATTTTGGGGCCCACCACAAATCTATTGAATCAGAAACTCAGGAGTAGGACTCACCAATCTGTACTTTAACAAAACTTCTAGGTAATTCTGAACCTCTGACATAAGCCAAAGGAATCTGACTTAGATAGAGGAAGCTATATGGAACTTAGAGCTGAAAGATGAGTGGAAGGTACGTAAGTAGTGAGAAGAACATGTGAAATTGTCCTGTGGTGGGAGGAAGCCCAGTATTAAGGACCCAAGACAAGAGCAAGTGAATGTATGTAGGTTCTGCAGGCTGGGGAAAGGAGTAGACATGATTCTTTAGAGCAAAGGGAAGCCACTGAAGAGCAGGGTGACTTGATCAGAATTCCATTTCAATAGTTATTTGTTCAGATTCAGGACAGGACTGGAGCTGTGATATTAGGATTGGAAATGAGGGAGTAGACCCCAGGAAACTTCAAAGTACAATCAGCAGGACTTAGGGATTCTGATGTGAGAGGACAGGAGAGAGCTGCTGTGGACAGCAGGCTATGCCCTGCTCTGAGTTACTCCACAACTTATGGAACAGCAGTTTTCAGGCTGTGCCTAAACCTCAGTGACTCCACTTTGTAAAGCAGTCGTTTGCCGTGAGCTTAAGTGCCAAGGGGGAAGGACTCCACACCTTGTTTGTATAAGTAGACAACCACCATCTGCCTGGCACAACCAGAGGCATAAAGCAATAAATAAGTTAATTGTGCTAATAGAATGACCTAGTGAGTTATCAGAAGTACAGGGATGCATGGGCGTGTCAAACTCATATTGGAAAAAAACAGGCTCCCGAGCTTTTTGAACACACCAGACCACCAAAGGTAGGAACCCCTTCACCCGAGGCCCATAAAAAAGGAGAAGCACCCCAAGACTGGACACCCCATCTTCTGGTCATCAGGAAAATCACAGTGATGAACCTCTGAATCTCTGCCCTTGGTCTCTAGCAGAGTGTGGTTCCTTCTGCCTGTGACCACGCGTGGCCCACTCCAAACTGACTTGGAAACTGCCACCTGGTCTGTCCAGACCTTGGCCTGGAATAACTTCCTAAGCTTCGACTGCTCTGAACCAGCTTTTGGCTGCTCCTAATCTTATCTGACTACCTAGGGACTCTTTGCCTTGTATCTGCTCTCTGCCTTCTGAACCCTGTGGCTCCCTTGACCCTCTCTTAGCCTTTCTGTATCCCACCCACATCACTGTGTGAGGTGTGGGTGACTTGAGTGTTACAGATGTTAGAAATTAAGATGGGAATAAAAGAACTTGTGATTGCCAGGCTTATGAACCAGGTGACCCACAAGGATTCAGTGAACTGCCCCTTGTGGAAATGGTGTAGCTTGTCAATGTGCTGTCATTCAATGAATAGTGACATTGTGGAAAAACACAAATGTGTCTGGTCTGTGTTGATGACAGCTGCTTTGGGACACCTGTGACCTTGAGCTCTGCAGAAGGGCCAGGCTAGGGGGGTAATGTGAAGCACCTCTGGGGTACAAGAGGCACCAGCGTGGGCCTGGTGCAGGTTGGGGACAGGCTGGGGACACCAATGGAGTCACATCCAGAGACTGAATCCTCTGGGCCTAGCTGTTGAGTGAGTGTGGTAAACGTTACTTAAGCCAGTCACCCCCGGCTGTGCCCTCTCCCCTTTATATGTAGCCACTGTAGCACTCCATGCCTGAGTCTCCCCTGGAGCTCCTCGGCCACTGCTATAAAACTAAGAATGACATCTGACAACACAAGTCCTACGGGACTCTACTTAACATATTGGTCTCAGTTGCCAGCTCTGTACACCAAGCCTCCCTGCCCCTTGGTAACCTGAAAGCCACTTCGCCGACAGAGTCCTATTTCTTAGAGATTGCTCTCTCAAGAGTTCCCGAACATAACGGCAACCCGGCCTGGGGGGCAGCCCGGCACAGAGAAGGCCCTGGGTTCCATCCCCAGCATGAGAAAAAGAGAATGAAAAAACTTGAGTCATTTCCTGCCTGATCTTTGTTGGTTTTTCAGTTTTCTAACGGTGCCTGACACCTGCGCTCCCCCATGCAAGAGGAGCAGTTTTACCACAGATGGCCCCGTGCTTCACCCTGAGGACCTCACAGCCTGGCTAGCAGCCCTGCTGTGCGTGAGTGGAAAGAACTATCACTTGGAACTCGGTGGCCCCTCCTGCACCCTGCCATGTACCCCTCTCGTTCTAAATTATGAGTTCAGGCCCTGCCAGAGAGGCCTCTGGGTAGAACCAGAGAAGAAAAATGGAAGCCCAGATGTACAGGCACAATTACTACTCCAAAAGGATTTTTTAAAAATAAGGATTCCTTGATTTTACTCTCGATAGCTGTCATTTGATGAGAAATTGCAAACTACAAAGGGCCACCCAGGTTCTTCTGTCCCCTCCTTGCCGTTTATAAAAGCCATCTCCTCTTCCACGTGTGCACAGTTTACTTCCCTAGAGCAGCCGACTGCCCCAGTGGCCCAGCGTCTGCTGTGCCCCCACTGCCCTGTCCAGACTGAAACTCCTGATACTGCAGTGGCACTGTACCAGCCCCAAACTGCCTTACCCGAAGAGAATCTCAGAGAGAAAACTGAGGCAGAAAGCAGAAAGGGCTGTGCTAGTCTCAAGTCACCAGAGAACTGGTCTCAAGGTGACTATGTTTTCCAAAAGAGGAACAGAGATTTCTAAAAACTAGTTCAAAGGCTCCTACCACACAACTTTCTCAGCTTGACAGGGCAGCACATTTCTGTTCAGGAACACCTGGAACACTGATTCTTAAACTTTCGTGTGAGTAAAAATCACCAGGAAAGCTTTCTATAATACAGATTCCTGGGCCCTGTCCCCAGAGATCTGGATTGGCAGGTGTGAAGTGGGCAGGACCTTCTTCCTGGCTCAACTGCCCGCCACACAACACACTTGGATTAGCATAGACTATATACTCATGGCCCCTTACCTCTGGCTTAGCTGGGGTGAAGTGGAGAGGTGGGCTGTGGGCCTCACCCAGGTTCTAGGCCAGCAGGGTACCTCCTGCATCTTTGGCAGCAACCTTCTAGGGTCAGTCTAGTCACTTCTACCAACTGGAAGGATTTTCCTTTGGAGCCAGTGAGGGGAAATTTGCACACATCGCTTTGTTTCTCTAACAAAATACTAACCCTGCCGGGCATGATGGCACACACCTGTAATCCCAGCAGCTCGGGAGGCTGAGATAGGAGAATTGCAAGTTCAAAGCCAGCCCCAGCAAAAAGTGAGGCACTAAGCAACTCAGTGAGACTCTGTCTCTAAATAAAATACAGAAAATAGGACGGGGGATGTGGCTCAGGGGTTAAGTGCCCCTGAGTTCAATCTCTGGTACCCCCCACCAAAAAAAGAAAGAAAGAAAAGAAACTAACCCTAGCTACAAGGGAGGCTAGAAAATGCAGCCCTGCTCAGGGCCACCTGCCCAGCCACACTCTGAGCATGGGAGAACCTTCAAGATGGCCGCCAGCAACAGAGGAGGGTTCCGATGAGCACGTGGAGGGTCAGTCCTGGCAGGTGTGGCCTACGTCAGTTGGAACTTAGGTGACTCATGGAGATAGCCAAAGTGCTAGGTGGAGCAAGGTACAAAGGAAATGGGCTCTGGGATTGGAGGCCCAGATGCATCCACGCAAGTTGTGACTTCGAGCTGTGTGACCTGGAACAAGTTGCAAAATATCTCTGAGCCAAGGCCACCTCCTCTGTAAACTGTGACAATTACATGGGATAGGGTCTACAGGGGGCACCCAACCAATGGCAGGAATTCAGTCACCACAGGGTGCCTCAGGTTGATTGCAGACCAGATTAGGACATTAGTGTGGGTACAGGCTATGTTGAGCTTTATTGTCAACGAAAGGGATCCTCTTAGCCAATTCTTAATTCCCACCTGGCAAGTGAGATGGGAAAAGAAGATGTGGGATGGGTGTGGATGAGGTGGAACCCCAACCTCTGCACCCCTTCCCTGGAGATGACTTGGAGACGTCAGGGCATGCAAATGGAGGTTGGGAGGCACAGGAGACAGCTGTGTGTGACAGAACCAAGGGAGCAGGTGTGGTGGCTGGAGTTGGGAGATAGGTCAGGGGTGCAATCAGCATTTCATTTAATGAGCACTTAGTGAGTACATCTGTTCAAGCATCGGGGTTGTGCTGAGAGACACAAGGCGCTCACACACCAATGGAGAAGCCAAGTAGCAAATCAAACACAGAGCAGTGCAGGTGGGCTGGGGGCCCTGGAAGCTCAGAGTCAGCGTGGGCAGGGCAGGAAGTACCCTGGAGACAGTGCTCTGCTGTGTCTTGGAGGACACTGGGGTCAGCTGGGGAATCACTGCCCCCATGGCCAGCGGGGATGAGCCTCCCAGGCCTGGGCCACAGTGAACACAGCTTGTTCATGTCCACGAAGTGACCAAGGGAGAGGAAAGCCTAGTGGGGAGGGACGGCCAGGTAGTGGTGGGGTTTGGAATTTTCCCGAAGGTAATGGAAGCCCCTGAAGGATTCTGGATGGGGATGGACAAAAGGTCACACCACGCTACAGTCATGGGAGGAGAGCTTTGAAAGGAGTGGATGGGAAGAAGAACCCAGTGTGCTGTTACTGGACCCCAGGGGGAGGGTGGCGTGGAAGCCACCTCCAGTCCCTGGGAGCTCCTGAAGAGGGGACATGGCAGCCAGACACGGTGGTGCCCACCTGAAATCCCAGCAACTCAGGAGGCCGAGGTAGGAGGATCACAGGTTCAAAGCCAGCCTCCATAGCTGTAAGCAACCTACTGAGACCCTGTCTCAAAATGAAAAATAAAAAGGGCTGGGATGTGGCTGAGGTATTAAACGCCCTTGGGTTTAATACCTCATACCAAAAAAAAAAAAAAAGAGGGGACCTGGCAGAACTAGGGCTGGGCTGTCACCAGCACCACTTGTGCTTCCTGGTTCAGGGAAGAAAAGGGGTCCAGGTGAGTGCTGCTGGGTAAAAGCCAGGATCAATGGCTTTCTGCTCAGGTGTCCTGCAGCCCGGTCTGGGTGGTTGGAGGTGCCGGGCCTCGGAGAGGCCAAGCCCCTTGCATTTGAGTTCAAGCTGGGTGCTCTCAGCTTGGCTTCCCGACTTGCCCTCAGGGTCCTGTGGGGGAGCTGCTGGCAGTGCCCGCCAGGCTCATCCCCTTGAGTGCAGGAAATACTCATAGCTGAGGAAGGTGACAGCGTTGACCGGAAAGGCACGGGCACTGTTGATGGTAAGCCCCCGGAAGAAGACCCCCAGTCCCTCCTGCCGGAAGCTGCTCACCATGCAGTCCAGCAATCCCTGGTAGGCTCTGCGTCCCAGGCCATCCATCTGCATCCGGGACTTGATCACGTCTAAGGGCGTGGCTGTCACCCAGGAGGCAATGCCTGCAAAGCCCCCGGCCACTAACACTGTGGCTGAGCCTGGGGTAGAGGAAGCCCAGGGTGGGGTCAGATGGGAAAAAGAGCACCCTCTCCCTCCCCAGCCCCCCACCCTCTCACCACTTCACTTACTAGGGGTCTGGCCATCTGGAGTGTACTGGCGACAGAGCCCTTCATAGGTGACAAAGTAGATTCCCAACGTGGGGGTGTCCCTCAGCATTAGGGCCCAGGCTCCTCGGAACAGTCCCCGTGGACCCTCTTCCCGGAAGATGGTGGCTACGCAGTGCACGGGCCCCTGGTACCGGGGTCGAGGGCTCCCTGGCTGCACCCTTGACTCCGTCTGGTTTTGTAGTCGGACTTTGATGAGGTCAAATGGGGCCAGGCAGTAGGACTGTTGGGAAGGAAACAAGCAGGGCTTGGGCTGGTAACTGTCCCTTAAGACAACAAGAGGAAGGATGGGCAGAGGGGCTGCATCAGCCTGTGGGGACCACACTGGGGCCTCTCCCACACATGGCTGGGCATGGGCCAGGGCATTCTGATGCAGCAGGACAGGCCACCTCCCTGGGTATCAGGCTTGGTCCCCGCCTCATGCACAGCACCAAGCTTGCCTGGCAGGCACCAGGCCCAAGAGGACAAGCCCGGATTGTTTTTCCAGGAGTGGGAGTGAGTGTCTGGCCTCCCAAGATCCAGGGATGTGCAGGCATTTGCAGTAACTGGGCTGGATAAAGGGTTCAGTCTGTGACCATGAAACACCAAAGAACAGGCCCTCCCCAGGGTGAAGGAGGTCACCTCAGTGTCATTGTTCTAGTTACAGGGCCCAGCTTCACAGCTTCTCCCCCTTCCTCTGTGTGTCACCTCTCAGAGGCCTGAGGCCACCACTGGGCAGCCCTTCCTGCCTCTCACCAAGCCCTGTGATGGGTGGGATTCAGCAGGTCATAGAATTCTTGTCATTGTCTTAGGTAGACAAGAAAGATTTGGGGTAGAAATGGGACAGGGCCCCTGGTGGGGGTGGGCACTGAGGGGATACAGAAAGGAGGGGGAGGGGGGGGTTGGGTCAGGGACACAACCGCATTGTTCAGATAAGCTGCTGAAGTTCAGGTGAGAGATGGGTCCAGGCTGAGGGTGGCATGTTGCTGGGGACATGTGTGGGGTTTTTTTTGTTTTTGTTTTATTTTTGGGTGTACCGGGGATTGAACTCAGGGGCACTCGACCACTGAGCCACATCCCCAGCCCTGTTTTGTATTTTATTTAGAGACAGGGTCTCACTGAGTTGCTTAGTGCCTCACTTTTGCTGAGGCTGGCTTTGAACTCATGATTCTCCTGCCTCAGCTCCTGAGCCTATGGGATTGGAGGCGTGCACCATGGTTCCAGGCCCGGGCTCATATGTGTCTTGGGAGGAGCCACCTGAGCCCAACTCCTCAGCTTTAGACATGGCTGGTGGTGGAGGGGACTGGAGATCAGCCCTGGAGGTAGGTTTTGATAAACAGCAAGCCACACTTTTACTTTTGTCTCAGCAGGCAGGATTGTGGGCTGGGGACCCCCTTTGTGAGACAGGCCCTAATGCTGCCCTCCAGAGCCTGTTGGCCGAGCTGAGCCCTTGGCCAGGGTGGTTTCCTGAGCCTGGTCTCCCGAGGGCTGAGGAAAGTGCTGTGTGGTGGGGGCCACGGAGGACCAGGTGTTCTTTCCCCAGTGAGCCGTCAGCCTCTGCCAGGTGGAGAACAAGTCCGTGCCCGTCAGAGGCTGTCGGTGTCTCCCTCTTCCTCCCACCTGCTCACTAAGACACAATTCTGCTTCGAGACCTGTTATGCCAAAGCCATAGGCTTGACATGAATCCCAGGCTCCAGTCAGCCCTTGGACCCAGTCTCTATCCATGGCCCGACTGTCCTCTATTTTGCTTTCTAGAGACTGAGGAGCGGGGCCTGGCTGGGCCTAAGTCAGGCCACTTTGCTGAGTGTCTCGGTTCTCTTTATTGTTTTTGCAGAGTATAGAGCTTGGGGCTTAGAGATAGGTAGTCATGGCTCCCACACAAGAAGGTTCAGAATCCTCAAGACTTCTGGGGGTCTCGTTAATCATTAATTAACTTAATATGCAGCCTGACTTTGTCCTCGGGTCTTGCTCTCTGCTCCATGAAACATGTCAAGGGCATCAAGGCAGGTGACCAGCTGGGGTGTGGGACAGAACCAGTCCCTCTGCCTCTTTCTGTTCAGATTCCTTCTTGCCTCCACCCCACCCCTCAAAAGCCCATGAACTACAGTGCTGAGAACAAAACCAAATGACTGCAGCGACTTAATGATTAATATCCCGGGCCTCTCCCAGTGAGATCTGTGGCCTGGAGCCTCAGGTGAGGCTCCCAGATAGTGGCCACCAGTTGCTGAGGGCAAGGGCCTCAGCCAGGCAGGGCTGGGCTTTGAGCTCTGTGGGGACTAATTGTTGTTCAGGGTCAAAGGTCACCATGGGGAGTAGTCTTCCCACAGAGCTGGGGTTGGCAGACCCCTCTGGAGGTGGACAAGTCCTGTCAGCTCGAGAGCAGGCTCCAGCTTCTCCTCTATGGCCTCCTCTTGGCACTGCCAACCAACTCTTTCTGTCTTTTGCCCGCTCTGTTCTCCACCCTCAGGTGGGCAGCCTGGTTAGGCCACCAGGAGCAGCAGCACCACATGGCCTTCAGCAAGGCCTGCCCATCTGTAGCTCTGAGTCACCAGAGGGTTAGGGAGGAGACAGACCCCTCTGGTCAGCACGGTACCACCTGTGTGTATGCCCACGTGCCACCCACTCACCTGCAGGACACCACCAGTGCAGCCTGCTATGAAGACATGTGTGTAGCTGGGGGGCTGGGCCCGCCGCTCCTGGTGGGAGGTGGCTGTGAGTGCCAGCAGGGTGTTGCTGTAGACCCCGAACAGGACAGAGTTGACCACAGGTATGCTGGCAATGGGGAAGCTCATTCCCTTGAAGAAGCCCAGGAGCTGCAGGGCAACATGGTGGCACTGAAGTAGGCACGGCGGGCTCACCCCCTCCCCTTACCAGCCCAGCAAGGTCTCCTCCCTCCCTCCCACTCCCCTTTACTAAACCCTATCCCAGGGAGGTGGGGTGGTGAGGTTGGGAAGGCCTGGCTCTATCCTGAAGGGGCTAAGCTACCACCCAGTGCTCCCAACGAGCCCAAACGTGGTCTTTTGTTTCGGAGAGCAGAGCCCTGCTGGGAGGAAAAGGAAACTTATGCCACCTGCCCCAGAGCCTCCCACCCCAAAGAGGTGATTCACCCACCGACTCATGGCGGTAAATCTTGACCATACAGTCCATGATGCCCCGGTAGCTGGTCTGGGTCTGAAGTCGCACCTGCATAGGGAGGACAGGGCAGGTGGGGCAGGTGAGCCAGTCAGGGCTGCATCCATGCCAGGCAGCCAGCTCTGCCCTCTGCCCCTTGGAGCAGGAAGCCAGTGGGTAGGCAAGGCAGCATGAGCCCCTCTCAGCCAGGCCTGATCTGGGCCACATGATGTTCTGTTCAAGTGAGACAGTCCAGTCCTCTGGTGCCTCTCCTGACTCACCTTCACAGTGTCAAAGGGATGTCCCAGGACCAGGCCCAGAGCTCCTGTGATGACAAGAAGGTGCTATGAGTGAGGGCTCATGCCAGGCCCAGGAAGCAAGTCTGTGTGAGAGGAAAGAGGGATTCAGGCAGGAGGAAGGAGGCCAGGCCTTCTCAGACTGTCCACCTGCCCTCCAGACTTCAAGGAGACTCTAGCTGGTGCTGCCCGGCCCTGCCATGCTATGTGCTGGGCCAGGAAGGTACTAGGTTGAAGGACTGAGACCCTGGGCCCCACCTGAGGAGACACATGCAGAAGGGAAGGGCCCACTGCAGACGCTGTTCACACTGACTATAGAACACAAGGTCTGGAAGGAATCTCCACCCGGCACCTTCCTCCATCTCACAGTGTTGTGGCCTTGCTCCAGAGACCCTGCCTCCCTGGCACTCGCTACTCAGGCTGCAGTGCAGAGCTGGAGGGTCCCTCCAGGAATCTGGCTGGCACCTGGGGAGGAGACCCCACCTCCTACTTCCCAGCCTCATCCTCCACAGCTCAGGCTTGCTCTGGAGCTTGAGGCTGCCTCCCCAGGAGGTGGGTTCAGAATGTCCTTCCCTTTCTCTCAAGAGGAATGTCATCTAGAATCTGGGTTTGGGTACACAAACCGCCATGTCAGGCCTCAGAGCCCAGGGGTGCAACCCATTGCCAGGTAGGGCAGAGGCCCAAAGGGGAACTCAGGACAGTAGGGTAAGGTCAAAGGTGAACTTCCTTTTGGGCCCTGCAAGATGGACCTGGCCCCAGTGGGGGGACCTGTGGTACAGGATGTTCCTCGGCTCTCCGCTGTAGTGGGTGTCAGGCGGAGTAGCCTTGGGATGCAGGGCTTGTACCTCTGGCCTGTACCTTCTTCTCCTCTCCTCCTTCCCTGTGACTCCCAGGAGGCTCTGGGGACAGCTGGCTTTCGGGTCTCCAGGGGGATCAGAACTTTAGCCTCGGTTCTTCATATGTCACCCACCATCCCTAGGAAGTGACCTACCCTTAGATGTGATAGAAGGAAGAAAAATGTCTCACCAGAGATCCAGCCAGCCATGAACTCCTCCACAGGCATTGTCTGGGCTCGGGCAGGAACTGGTGCTCCACACGGGAGACTGGTGAGTGTGATTCCCCTGCCCTCCCCCGAGACGGGCAGACAGCCTCCCACTAATGTTTAACTCTGGCTGGAGGGTGAGAAGTGGCCCAGTGCCCAGATCTCAGGCAACCAGGAGTGGGGCGTGAGCCAACTTCAGTGACCCTGAGACTGGAGGATGTGTGTGCAGAGCAGGGAATCTTCCGGGGCAGGAAGATGGGCCCACAGGCCTGCGGAACGTCCTTTCTGGTCAATGACGCCTTACTGAGTGGCCTGAGATGGCAACTGGGTTCTAGCCCGGCCAGGCCCCTCCAGGGCTGCCTCAGTTAGCAAGAGACAAGGCCCGTCCCGCCTGTTCATGCCAAATTCCTACTCATGCCCACCAGAGCACAGGCCTTGCCCACCCCAGACCGGCAGCGAGACCTGGTGGAGGCAGAGTGTGGCCACTAGGTGGCAGGCCCAGCTCACAGTGGCCTGCAGCAGCCACTCAAACAGGATACGCTGGGAAGAACCCAGGAAAATAGAAGAACCAGCCCCTAGAAGAGGCTCCCCAGGCCCTTAAGCCTGTCTACTCTCAGTCAGAGATGCTGCCTCCCTCAGCCTCCTGTGCCCCAGGGAAAGCTGACGGTTCTGACTAGGTAAAGGACTGTGTGTCTGTGCAATGGTACCGTGCTGCTCTGGGTCAAAACCAGAACCTTGCTATGTCTCTCGCCCTCCCTCACCCTCTTGCTTCCTCCACAAGAAGATGGAACATGAAGGTTGTAGCCAGATGCCTACGCCTAGATATGGGACTTGCCAGTCTCCAAACTGGGAGAAATAAATTTCTTTATAAGTTGAGAGAGAGAAAGATCGAATCCTTTCTGGGTTCTCTGAGCCCTCAGGGCCCACCCATTCTCCTCTGACCTCACCTCCGGCCACCCTGGCCTCCCTACTTTTCTTTCAAACAAGCCCCCGCCTCCAGGTCTTTGCACGGGCTGTTCCCTCTTCCTGGACACCCTCTCCCTGACTTCCTCCAGGCTGGGGCTTAAACGTCACCTCCCAAGGGAGGCCTCCCCGAATCATCTCCAGTAACGTGGATCTGCCCGCCCAGGGGCCGGTGCCCCGCCCTCCCACTCTTCCTCTTCTTTCTAGAATTGTGCCTGTCACCGACTTGGAATGTCTGGGCAGACAAGCTCTCCGGCTGTTTTGTCTATTGTATCTCAAAGGCTTAGAACAGCGCCTGGCACAGAGTCGGAACTCAATAAATCCTAGCTCAGTAAATGAATGAATCAATGAAAAAGTCCGGAAAAGGCATCCAGTGGCCAGACCTGGGGCTCCAGATCTCTCTCCCACTGCCAAAGGACCCAAAAAATACGCCAATCTCCACTCCAGGTCCCCTTGGTTTCCTACTGGATGCCCAACCTTTCTCTCTCCTTTCTCTGAGGGTGGGCAAGTCCCAGGAGGCGGGGCCTCATCTCCAACCTCCTCTCCTGAAGCTGTCTGGGGTCCAGGACTGGCCTCTCAGGATGGGTGGATGGAGCTGCCCTTCTTGGGCCACCTGTTCTCCCAAGTGACATCGGCACCCATTCTGTGTGCTTTGGGGTCCTTTAACACTTGCCAGAGTAGGGCATCAGCCCAGCTGATTGCTATGTCCAAGCCTCTGAGCCCTCAAGGGCCATGGACTCTTTTTCCCCCGACTTCAGAATGGGCCCATTCTCTTTCATTTCCACCATCCTACCCCAATTCATGAGAGCCATTTCTTCTCTCCATTTCTGGGAGCCTCACAGAGGGAAATCCACCCTGGCTGTTGCTTTCTCAGTCTTCCTGCAAATTCCACCAGGTTCATCCTCCTCACAGCAGAGCAGGACTCTCATCTTGTCACTTTCTAGCTCACAACCTCCACAATATCCTTGATGCCTGACACCTTCCTCACTGGCCATGCCCCTCACCCTGGGGTTCAAGAACCACCACTACCTGACGTACCCAGGGTTTTCTATAACCTAATGGTCTCCCTTAGCTGCTTGCCTTCCTCATCCTGTCAGCCAGCCTGTCACTCAGCCTTCTGGATTCTTCAACGGCCCTGCTTGGTTATAGCCAGGTTCCAATCTCCCCACTGCTGCCACCACACGCACTGCCAGGAGTCAGTCTCCTTGTTTAATCTTTTCAGTCCTGTTTCCTCATTCATAAAATGGAGATATAATACTCACCTCTCAGTATGCGACAAGGTTTTTTTTTTTTTTTTTAAGAGAGAGAATTTTTTTTAATATTTATTTTTTAGTTTTCGGTGGACACAACATCTTTATTTTATTTTTTATGTGGTGCTGAGGATCGAACCCAGCACCCATGCATGCCAGGCAAGCGCGCTACCGCTTGAGCCACATCCTTAGCCCCGCGACAAGGTTTTAAACACTTAGAAAAGTGGCACATAAATAGTAGCTGCTAATGCTCATATTTCCACTCCTAGGATCCATGAGGACATGAAGAAATACAGTGTGCAGCACACAGTATTTGAGCAGGAGCTGAAGACCTTCCTCTTCCTGCTTATGGTATTTTGTAGCTCTTATGGCAACACTGTCATCATCTATAGTTTTATTTATTTTTCAGTTTTTTCCAGCATTGATGATTGAACTCAGGGGTGCTCTACCACTGAGCCACATTCCCAGCCCTTTTTACTTTTATTTTGAGACAGGGTCTTGCTAAATTGCGGACAGCCTCGCTAAGTTGCCCAGCCTGTCCTTGAACTTGTGATCCTCCTGCCTCAGACTTCCAAGTAGCTGGGATTACAGGCATGTGTCACTATACCTGACTATAATTATTCTTTATATTACTAGTATAATACCAGTTATTAAGATAGGAATAAAAGAACTGGTGATTGCCCAGATTATGACTATCAGGTGACTTGCAAATACTCTGTGAATTGCAACCAATGAAAGTGGTGTAGCTTGTGAATTTATTACTATTTAATAAATTTTGACATAAATGTGTTTGGTCTATGTATTGACGTAGCTCACTCAGAACACCCACAGTCCCTTTTGGCTGATCCCCAAGCCCATTGTTGTCTCAGAACAAGTTCCTCTGACTTGGGCAGATGCCCATGGACTTGTTTTTCTCCCTGTGTTCTGCATCTCATACACACATACCCATGTTGCCAGGAAATGTTGGTGAGGTGAGTTGGCAGATAGGTGGTTTCACACCTGCCTCTTCAGAGCTCCAATGTCTGGGAATATCTCAAGGTCTCAGAGGCTGTGTGTCTCAGATAGCCAAGGCTCATGTGACTGTGCCCTGAAAAAACTGTGCCTGACCTCAGTTTTTGACATACACAAATAAATTGAGAATGAGAATGGAGTCCAAAGTCATTTTACAGATGAGCAAACAGAGGCCCAGAGGGGAAGGGACTTGACTGTCTCATGACCACCACCCTTTACGGCCAGAGGGCTCTGCGGTATAGGCCGCTGCCTGCGACACCTCTGCCCAGCGCTCAGCTGGCTGACCAGTCCACCCAAGCATCTTCATCTCTCAGGAGGGAGTGCGACCCCAAAGTCACAGGCGAATGGAGTGAACGCCTACACTCGCGCCCCCTCCCTTTCTTGAATCTTTACCACACCCTACTGCAGATCAATGGTCTGAGACTGCGGGTAGAGAAACTGGACTGGGGTCACTCGGGTTGGTGACCCTGCCGGTTCAAGTCGCGGCCACGCCTGGGGCGTGACCCACCCAGGGGCGTGGCGGGACCTCCGGGGAATCTGGGCATGCGCGGCCCGTGGGGGCGTGGTCCCTCTGGCGCCCGCAGAGAGCGTGCGCGGCGGCCTCAGGCTTCGATTGGCTCCCGCGGCCGGGGAGGCGGAGTCTGACTGCGGCGCTTCCTCCTACCGCAGCTTCCGAGGCGCAGCCCCAGGGGCGGGAACGCCTGTAGCAGCCCGGATACAGAGCGGTGGTAGGCTTAGGGGGCCCTGGAGCCGGAGCTGGGAGCCAGAGTCAGTGCTGAATCCTGGCCTGAGGCTGCGGGCTCTGCGACCCTGCGAGGTGAGAGCGCGGCCACTCCCTGGCTGGCCCCCGCCCCGGCTTGGGGCTCGCGGTGCTCTGCCTGGACATTCTGGCTAGCGAATTTCGACCCTCCGCCCCTGTCACTGCCTTGACTCCTTTCACCAGTCCCGATCTCCAGTCAGCCGAAGGGCACGCTTCACCTCCAGCCTGCACAGTTGGTTTCTGCCAGGCAGGTTGTTCAGCCTTGTAGACCCAGGCTAAGACCCCTTCTCTTACTCGCGAAGAGCTAAAGGAGACCCTCATTCCCCACCTCTGGACCCCCAGTAACTGCTGCTTCTCTTTCCCTTTGCAGATGGACGGGCCAGAAGGCAATGCTGGTCAGCCTGGCCCAGCTGAGAGGTCCCACCGGAGCAGCGTGTCTTCAGTGGGAGCCCGAGGTGGGTCCTTGCTCTGCTCCTCTCTCTGCACCCTCCAGGAGATGTGGCTCTGCCTTGTCTTTTTTACTAATCTTATGTTTTAAGATATCAGGTGTTTATGAGATGTGGCAAACTTAAACAAGCCAGAGGCAGAGCACCTGGGCTTTGTGACTAGCTTAGTGATCCAGTTGGTACTGTCCTTGAATTCCTGCTCTCCTCATTTATAGAACAGTCAAGTCTCACCTGGTTGTGAAATTCGAGTGGGAACATATGAATGAAAAGTGACACCTTCACTTTCTTTGTTCCTTTTCTTTCTCACAAACAGCCTTTCAAAGGCAGGGGTCATTATCTTCCTTTTATAGGGAGAAAACTAGACCCTAGAGAGGTTAAATCACAGGCTTTTGGAAACCTTCAGGTGATCATGATCTTGAGCTTCTCTTCATTGCCTCTGTTTTCCCTCCCTGTGAGTTGGAGCTGAACTTTTTCCCTCCCTGTAAGTTGGAGGTGCCAGGAGATGATTTTTTGATCTCTCAAAGTAGCTGTAGAGACAGAAGAGACTGGGGATCCAAAAAGTACCTTCACAGTTGACTCTAAAGTATGCCCTTCCCTTTCACTGGCTTTCTTCATTTGATTCACAGCCAGTCTTTGAGGGAGGGATATTATCTCTGCTTTTGCAGATGGGTCAGCCAACACTCAAACTGACTAGCCAAAGTCAGCCAGTTAGCCCTAGAGAGCTGACAAGCACTGGAACCCTGGGGTGTGGGCCTCCAAGCTCAGTGTTCCTTTGCTGCCTGTGGTTCCAGGGATGGGAATTTGAATCTTGCTACCCTGCCAAGGGTCTCTCTTTGGCTTTATGCTCCCGATGGAAATCCCATAGCTTGTAACAAGGGAATGCTCAGCTCTTTGGGTTGTCCTTTCCTAGACTGCTTTTTTTTTTTTTTTTTCCTCCCCTTTTGCAGCACTGAGGGCTGAACCCAGAGGCACTGTACCACCGAGCCACATCCTCAGCCCTTTTTAGTTTTTGAGACAGGGTCTCACTAAGTGGGTAAGGCTAGCCTTAAACTTGAGATCCTCTTGCCTTAATCTCCTGAGTCCCTGGGATTACAGGTGTGCACCACCACCACACCTGGCTCCCTAGCCTGCTTAAGGCTTTCTCCTGAAAGGCCACAGTACTGACCTCTGAGGCTTGAAGAGTCCTGAGGAAGCAGAGACATAGAACTTTCTTTGTCTTGGGGTGGCCTTAGGAATCCTCATTCCCTTCCTAGGCAAGACTCATTCTCTCTTTAGTCCAGGCTAAGGGAAACAGTGGGTCACCATCCCTCCTCACTCCCAGCCTCATAGGCTAACTGCTGTGACCTCAGGATGGGTTCAGCTTATGTGCATAGTTCCTCACCTGTGGAATGTTCTTCAGGGCAGAAATGCAGCAGTGCTTGGGGTTGCCAGAGAGCTGGAGGCAGGGGTTTATCATGGCCAGCTCTAAGTTAAGGTGAGGTAAGGCTGGTATCAAGGCCACAGTGCTGGGTTTCTGGGTGGTTTGAGGGTCTCATGGAAGTCCTGATAGGCAGCACTCCTAACAGGGTCTTTTGGAAAGATTGTTGAGGCTCTGTTTCAGGAGTGTAGCCTGGGTCACCCCCAAGGGGTGTAGGATTGTGAAGGGTGCCTGGTCAGCCAGGCTGTGGGCCTTAGCTGACCCTGCCTGGCTTCTATCACAGCTGCTGATGTACTGGTGTACCTGGCCGATGACACAGTGGTGCCCCTGGCTGTGGAGAACCTGCCCTCACTCAGTGCCCACGAGCTGCACCGGGCAGTCCGCGAAGTCCTGCAGCTCCCAGACATTGCCCTAGATGCCTTTGCACTCTGGCTTGTCTCCCCGCTGCTGGGTAAGGCTTGATGGTGAGCAGCCCTGGGCAGGAGGGTTGGAAGGGCACTGACTAGTGCTGCTTCGGGAACCTCTGGCTACTTACTACACATCAGGAGTGTGTCCTGGAGCTAGCTACCCCTTTGAGGATCCAGAGCCCTCGGGAGACTCCTGACTCCTTTATCCCCACTTTTATTTGGCTGGTGGCAGAGGAAAGGCCTGAACCAGGACTCTGGGGGAGGGAGGGAAGGGCTTCCTGTTCACTGAGCATACCTTTTGTGCCACAGCTAGGCCTCACTCTGAGAGCACAATTTCACATCATGTGGCCTAGACCTGTTCTGCAGTGAGGAATTTGAGGTCTCCCAAAACAGAAGGGAGGTGCTGGTCCCTGGACTGTGTTCTGTTCCTTGGGGTTAGGGAAGAAAGTGAGGTGTAACCCAGGAAGCAGCTGCAGTGATGGTGTGGCCTTTGTTGAGGGTGGAAAGGACAGGAAGAGGAAGTACATGATTTCTCTGGACAGGGGTCTCAGCCCTGCCTGGTTTCTGACCCAGTGGCTATACACATCCTGCCCTTTCATATTGGGACCCCAGGGTGGGGTGGAAGTGGGGGCATTGGCCCTCCAGACCCTTACCCAGGAGTCCCTGGGTGAATAGGGTCCCTGGACCTGCTGCCTTGGACAGGAAGAAGGCCACAGGACAGAATGCCCCATGTCATCATCTGGGAAAGTAAATTGGTGCCAGGACCAGGCATGTTTCCTGGGCTTGGACATTCCCTTTGTTGTAGAGGAACAGGGTAGGGAGGTGACTAGTCCCACTAAGAGGGTGAGCAGGATAGCCTGAGTCCAGCCCCAGGCTACCGCCTCTCCTGAGGCCACTGGGGTTTGTGCCTGTCCCCCAGAGGGAGCATCCCAGTGAGTTTAAGTAGAAGAAAGGGAGCTCCCAGCACTCCCACCCCCACCCCCCGCCCCCGCCCGCTTCCTGCGCAGCTGCTGCTCTAGGGCTGCCGCCTACCCTCTTCCTGCTGACCCGTATCTGGCCATTCCACACCCAGCCCAGCTACCCCCCTTCACCCTCAGAGCTTCTGGTCAGGACGGGGCCCCTTGGCTGTATCTTTGGAAAGCTGGGGGTGGTGAGCCTGAGTGGGTATCCCGTGCCTGCCTTGGGAGGCTCCCAGTGCTGCTGCCAGGCAGATTGCTCCCCTCTCCACTTCCTTCACCCCCTCCCTCATCACATTCCTTTCCCCAGTGGCAAGAACTGAATGGGCTGTCTGTGTGGCCTGGCCCATCCAGGGGGAGGATGGCTGAGGCCACTGCGGAGTCAACACCCACCTTGTTCCCAGGCTGGTTTTGGAGGGTGAATGCTACACTTCAGCTTTGCCTCAGGCCCCAGAACCTCTGAGCTCTCCCACAGCACACTGGTGAAACAGTAGCAGAGACCCCAGGGCTAGAGTTCCTGCAAGACAGGGATGGGGTACCGTCTGCAGGAGCCCCCTTGCACATTTTGGTAGAATTTGGCCTCCTAGATGCCACTGTTGTTGCATGGGGGCAGGGCTCCAGGGACTGTCAGTCTTATTTAGGTGACAACCTCCAGGCTTGAAGCCCATCTGGAAGTCTGAAACCATGGGGTTAGCATAGTCCTTTTCTGATAACGGGATCCTCTGAGTTTCCAGGACCTGTAGTGAAGACAGGAGGATGTCCCTGTCCCCAGGTCTCCCCTTCCCCACGTCTCCCCTTCCCCACAGTGTGTCCAGTGGACCCCAGCTAGTGGGTTACTTTGTTTATTCCATAAGAGGGCACAAAGCACTCTGACCCTGGGGAGTGTTCTGCATGCTGGGGGTACAGCAGGGAACCAGACTGATGGAGTCCCTACCCGCAATGAACTCGAAGTTGGTACTTTCAAGTTGAAAGTGTAGAGAAGAGAAGTTTGAAGAACAGAACTCTATTCCTGACTAACTCCTTTTGGCCTTGGCAGTCCCCATCCCTCTGAAAATGATCTTGATGCCCTCGCAGCCCTGACATCCTGTGAGTCTCCAGATAGAGCAGGAGGAGGGACTGATCAGGCAGGAAGGTGGCAAGAGAGCACTTCCAGGAGGGGAGAAAAACACAACTGTTGAGGCAAATGGCATATTCTCCTGCTTGGGGAGTGTGTGGGGCGTGACATATGGGTGGAACTAAGGATCTAAGCGGGAAATGAGGACTGTGGAGCCTCTGGGAATCTGGATCCGAAATGATGGGATAAGAAAGGACTGGAGAAGCTGGATGGAGGGTTAGATGGAAGAACCTGGAGACGGAGGCCAATTTGGAGCTGTGCTCCTGTTTGAGATCAGGATCAGGGTTGGAGCTGGGTGTGGTGGCATGACCTGTAATCCCAGCTACTGGGGAGTCTGAGGCAAGAGGATTGCCAGTTTGAGGCCAGCCTGGGCAACTTAGCAAGACTCCGTCTCAAAATTTTAAGAAAGTTGGGCTAGGGTTGTGGGTCAGTGGTAGAGCGCTTGCCTAGCATGCGCTAGGCAGTGTGTGAGGCATGTGTGAGCCACTGGGTTCGATCCTCAGCACTGCATAAAGACAAATAAATTGTGTCCATCTACAACTAAGAAATATTTTTTAAAAATTTTAGGAAAGTAAAAACCTGGGGATGTAGCTCAGTGGTAGAGTTTAAACCCTTGGGTTTAATCCCTAGTACCTGAAAAAAAAGAAAAAAAGGAGAGATCTGGGTCCAGGTGGAAGTTCCAAAAGGTCCAAAGAATGGAAATGAGGACTCTTGGCACTAGGCTGGCAGGACAAGGAACTCAGCCATCTGCGGGGAGGGGGAGGGGGAGAAGAAGGCCATGTGGGGCAGACGATAGAGGGCAGGTGAGTGACAGGTGTTTTGCTACTCCCCCTCCTGCATCCTCAGCAGACACTTCAGTTCACCTCTGAGTGAGCGTGGAACCCCTCACACCTCTCAAAGGGCAGCACCCCAGGTGGCACTCTGGCCTGTGAGCTGAAGATGCTTGTTCCCTGGTCCGAGGGGCTGAATCTTGGGCTGATAGCACAGAGGTTGAGGCGCTGTGAGTGAGTGTTCAGTCATTGTGCCAGTCCATGTTGGGGCCCTGTGCGCACAGGATCTACTCCTGTCCACGTGTCACTCAGTCTAAAGCAGGCTGAGGCAGTGAGAGCTTGTCAGGTGGTGGAAAGTGCTGGAAAGGCAGGCAGATGAGGGCACAGATAGAAGGTTTTGAGGAGATGCTGCCTTAGTTAGGAGTCCAGGGCAGATGACCTTGAGCTAAGATCTGAGTTGTCCAGTCATGTACAGATCTGGGAGACAGGAATCCAAGGCAAGAAGAGCAGCAAGTACAGATTGTCCCACGACAGTCAGCCTAGGAGTGTTCAGTGATTTAAGGCCTGTGTAGCAGGAACAGAGTGGAGGGGGCGTGGGAGGTAGCCAGGTGAGAGCCAGGCGGGAGCTGGGCGGCACCATCTTGTGTGCCGTGGAGGTGAAGGTGGAGCCTGGCAGTGGGGAGGCCCAGGCCCTGCCAAGGGCAGGGGAAGGCAGCTTCTCCAAACTTTGGGCCCTCATCTCCAGCCTCAGAGTCTGCTTCCTGGTAGTTCTGGGTCTCTCTGCATGCCCCCCCCCCCAGCCCCTTCCATCCACCTCAGCCTGCCTGGGGCTGGAGTGAGCAGGGGTCGGCTGTCTCTGAAGCCCAGTACTCTTTGTGACTCTGGACAAGTCGCTTAACCTCTCTGAGCCCTGTTTTCTCTGAGGATGAAATGGACAATAGAGTTATTAGGGTAAATGCGTAAGAACCACTTGAATTGGTTCTGGACACTCTGTACCTACTCAGTTACTGATAGATGTGACTGTCCTTGTTGTTGCCATGAGTGGGCAGTTATGACGGGGGTGGGTGGGCACCATCAGCCTGCTCCTGAGGCTGCATGGATACCTCTCCTCTCATCCTGCAGAGGTGCAGCTGAAGCCCAAGCACCAGCCCTACAAGGTGGGCCGCCAGTGGCCCGAGCTGCTACTGCGCTTCACTGACGCCCCAGACGACGATGTGGCCATGGGTCAGTGCTGCTTTGGGCAGGTGGAGTTGCCCTAGCTGAGGGCAGGCCCTGCATCTCCCCCAGGTTTGGGCAGCCACTTCTGACGGGAGATCAGGTGCCTAGGGGAGGCTGAATAAGGGCAGCTGGGATGCTTATCGGGCGAGGCGGTGAACTGTGTAGCCCTCTCTCAGGGCCCTTGGCACGAGGGTTTCGTAGTCAAGGTGGGTGAGATTGGGAGCTGGGCCTGAGCCAGTCACAGGGAAGGGCAGCGCTGGGCGGAGCAGGGTGGCTGGCCAGTGACACTGCTTCCCTCCCCAGATGAGCCTTCCCTGCAATTCCGAAGGAACGTGTTCTTCCCAAAGCGGCGGGAGCTCCAGGTGAGGCGTGAGCCCTGGAGAGTACCCAGTCCAGGCCGTGCCAGCTCCCCTTCTCCCTTCATGCCTTGCCCCAGCTGGCTGAGCAGTCCTCTGCCACACTGGCCCACAGATCCACGATGCGGAGGTTCTGCGGCTGCTGTATGAGGAGGCCAAGGGCAACGTGCTGACCGCTCGATATCCGTGTGATGTGGAGGACTGCGAGGTGCTTGGCGCCCTGGTGTGCCGTGTGCAGCTCGGGCCCTACCAGCCTGGCCAGCCTGCTGCCTGCACCCTGAGGTGAGGGCAGGTGACCCAAGGCAGGGGCACCTGGTAGGGGAAGTTGCCCCCACTTATGAGTGGTCATCGGTCCTGCAAGGTGGGGCACAGTCCTGGAATTTGGAGGCCTCAGTCCTATCACACATGCTCACTGTGTGGCCTTGGGTGAGTTGCTCCACCTCTCTGAACCCCCTTTCCCTCATCTGGGCAGAGGAAACCTGGGTGAAGTGCTGTCTAAGAAGACTCCATAGCCCAAGAGGCCCTAGGAAAGTGTGAGGGCGGAGGCTGGCCTCTGGATGAAGTCAGGAGGGAACTGGCCTTGTTCATTGAAGTCACAGCCAGGGACTAACCAATACTGATTCTCCAGTGGCCAGTAACAGTCCAGCTTAATTCCAAACCCAAGGAATGGAACCCCATTCCCCAGACACTCATCCAGCCAGCTGTGTGCTTCCCAACCTTCTCAGGGCTGCCTCTGCCATGTGATATGCAGGCCTTGGGGTGGGGGTAGGGGCAAGGACTGAGTCTGCCCTGGCAGCACACCAGGCCACGCTCTCCCCTCCACGGAGGATGCCGCTGAGGTTTAGAGATACTACCCTGTTACAGTGGATGAGGCAGGAGAGAGGTGTGCAGGACAGGGACCCTGTGCTGGGGCTGATGACTGGGGCCTGGCAAGGACTACCCCAGTCTCAGAGTTGACCTGGAGGGCTGTCAGCTGAGCTGGTCCAAGGCTGGTGGCTGTGGGGCCCAGGCCCTGGTAGTAGGCACATCTGTTCCTCTTGTAAGTGACAACAAACCCAGCTCAAACTGTTGGCACACCTGAGCCCTTGCTCAGGTCGCATTCAAGTGTGGTCAAGGAGCCTCGGCCGAGCTCAGTGCCAGGGCTCAGCTGGAACCCTGCCCCGTTCTCACTCTCCTGGCCTAGCCTTCGTCCTCCTGCCCCTGCCAGCTCAGGCACACTCATGCCATGGGCCCAGTGGTAACTTGCTCTTCCCTTGTGTGACCAGAGCCCTTGGACTCATTCTGGTGACTAGTGAGTTGGTCCCAGGTCCACCCAAAGGAAGCATCATGACGTGAGCAGCCCAGGTCCTTCCATAGGTCCCACCACAAACCCAACAAACCCCGTGAGCTGAGAGCAAGAAAGGCTTTCTCATGGCAAGTGGGAGCTGTTCCTGAATGAAGGGGTATAAGGGGACAGGTGACAAAATGTCCATAGCAGCCCTCTGGGGTCCCCTCCTCATGCCTGCTGGGCCTGGGCCTCCTGAGCCAACATAGGTTCCTTCCCTCTGCCCTTCTGCTGGAGCATCTGCCCCTGCCCTCATGGCCTGGGGTATTTGGGGCTCCAGAATCCTCAACAAGACCCCTCTGCTCTGGTGAAGATGGCAGCACAGTGAGATCTTTTAGCACTGACCTCAGCCTGGGCCCATGCCAGCGCCCCAGCCTTCTGTGTTCGCTGGGATTTGTGTCTGTGTTTCGTATATAGGGAAGATGGAGCCCTGGAGCCTCGTAGACCAAGAGTTCTGACCTTAGTTTATTTTATTTATTTATTTATTTGAAAGATAGAGAGAATTTTTTTTTTTTAATATTTATTTTTTTAGTTTTCAGCAGACACAACATCTTTGTATGTGGTGCTGAGGATCGAACCCGGGCCACACGCATGCCAGGCGAGCGCGCTACCGCTTGAGGCATATCCCCAGCCCCTGACCTTAGTTTATTGGAACAGCCAATCCATGGCCCCCAGAATCCTTGGGTGGCCTAAGATGCGGAAGTAATTGCATGTATGTCGAGATCCTTTCCTGCTTTGTGTGCGTGTGTGATGGGGCGCCCTATTATTCATGAACCTGATTCTAGGCTGGTGTTTTGGCATCTTTATCTGGCAGAAGAAAGCATCAGCCTCTTGCACAAGTTTTTGGTTAGAAAAGCTCCCAGTTCAGAAATGCCAGTCGTCCTTCCTTGTGACACAGACATTGCTCTGAAACCTTCCTGCCGATCTGGTTCCCGATGGGGCCTGCTCTGGCTCTCTTCTTGGGTCCCAGCCTTCCTTTGTCCCTTCCTGCACACTTCGGTGCCTCCCAACTTCCTGTACTCACCTGACCCTGCGTGTCAGCGAGCCCCTCGCAGGGCCCACTGGGACACCCTCCACAGAGCCTAGCACACCACGGTGTTCTCACTAGTGTATCTCCTCTCCTGGGGTGAGAATGGGCCTGGTGGACCCTGAATCTGTCCCTTCTGCCAGCTTGGTGGTGTTTCCTTGGGTCTCCTGGGTGGGGAGCTGGTGCTGAGGGGGAGGCAGGCAGGGTCTGCCGTGTGGAGGCTCTTCGCAGCATGGATGGTGCCACAGACTGGGACAGGACTCAAGGGACAGGCATGTGTCCAAGGGCTTCTGCTCGTGGCTACATGGGCTGGCTCCTAGAGCAGTAGGAAAGAGCAGGATCAGAGTGGATGAGACCTGGGCTGCCCTCAGGGGGCTCCCACTCCAATCCTGGGCCTGGGCCTGGAGTCTTACGTGTTTAGGGTGGCAGTAACTATCACTGGTGCCCGTGGTGGCAGTACCGTCCTCATTCTGCAGATGAAGCAGCACAAAGCAGAGAAGATACCTCTTGCCAGTTGGCAGCTGGTCAAGGCAGAGGCAGGTCCAACTCCAGAACCTGCCCTGTAGAGGGGCAGATCTGCCCCCCGCCATGGCTGGTATGCCTACCTGGGCCTCTTACCCAGTGGCTGGCTTGGAGGTCACTTCCTCTGGTCACTCTGTTTTTCTTACAGGGGAGAGCGCCCCCACCTGCACTTGACAGGAGCCCCTCCTGGCCAGGATGGGTTGGCCATTGAGCCAGGCTCAGCAGGCCCTAGCTGAAATGGAACAGTGGGGTTCCTTCTAGGGGTCCATGTCCATGGCAGGGGAGAGCCCTGGTGAGCACATATGCCCTGTGGGTCCCCAACCAGGCACCAACCAAGCCCTTCCTTTCCCCCTGCGTGTGGCACCCACACCCTGAAGTCCTTGGCACCTCTGGTAGGGCCACCAGCACCCACTTCCTTCCTCCACAGAGAGAAGCTGGACTCCTTCCTCCCTGCCCATCTCTGCAAACGGGGCCACGGCTTCTTTGCTGCCTTCCGGGGCCGCAGTGCCAAGTCTGGGACGGGCGAGCAGGGCTTGCTGAACGCCTACCGCCAGGTCAAGGAAGCAGTCGGCAGCAGCGACAGCGGGCAGGAGGCCACCCTGGGCTCCCACTACCGTGCCTACCTCCTCAAGTGCCACGAGCTGCCCTTCTACGGGTGAGCAGCCTCGGCCCTGGCGCCCCTGCTCACAGCCCGGCAGGCTTGTCCAGGCAGCTGCCCGTGAGCCCCTGGAGCCCCAGCTGCTCCGTCCTTCCTGTGAAGCGCGGTCTTGGCATGAGCGCTAGGCCTAAGCCGGGTACCTGTGCTCCCCGCTCCTGTCCCAGGCCAGGACACCTGGATGGCTCTCCTCCCACCTGCCATGGTCACTTAGTCACTGGCCTGGCCGAGCACCCGCACTCAGCTCTCTGGCTCACCCGGTCAACGTATCACAAATAGCTGCCGCGCACCTACTGCACGCTGGGCACTCTGCACTGAAGGGACCTCACGAGCCAGAGGCCCTGTGGTCCCTGCCTAGTGAAGCTCATGTGCGAGGCGGGGGAGAGAGGGGGTCACCTGCAGGCAGGCATGGCAGCCAGGCGAGTAGAGGAGGGTGTGGCAATGAACCACAGGCTTGGCACAGGCCCAGTGGTAATGACAGAGACCTGAGACAGACATAGTCAGGTCAGGATGATCCCTAGAGACCAAGCGCCGCATGCTGCACTGCTGCAGCTTCGAGTCCTGTGCGCGTGCACTGTTGGGCTCGCCCTCGTTGTTGAGGCTGATGATGGACATCAGCCTTGCTGAGGTGGGACAGGTGGAAGAGGGGGGAGGGCTTGGCAACCAGTGCCACTGGCTTCCACAGTTGTTTTTTTTTTTCCTCTCACTGTGTGTTGGGGATGGAACCCAGGGCCTTGTGCATGCTAGCTAGGCAAGCACTCTACTAGCTCTACTACTAAGCTACACTTTACTTTTTAGGTACTGGGGATTGAACCCCGAGGCTCTTTATGACTGAATCACATCCCTAGCACTTTTTATTTTGTATTTTGAGACAGGGTCTCACTAAGTTGCTTAGGGTTTTGCTAAGTTACTGAGGCTGGCCTCAAACCTGTCCTCCTGCCTCAGCCTCCTGAGTTGCTGGGACTACAGACGTGTACCACTATGCCCAGCTCCCTCTCAGCCTTTTTCTTTCTTTCTTTGTCTGGTTTTTTGTTTTGTCTTGTTTTGGGTGGTGCTTGGGATCGAACCAGGGCCTCACAAATGTTAGGCTATTTCTCTAACATCCCTTCTCAAGTCTTTTTTTTTTTTTTTAATATTTATTTTTTAGTTGGATACAATATCCTTTTTTATTATTTATTATTTATATGTGGTGCTGAGCATCAAACCCAGGCCTCCCACATGCTAGGCCAGCGCGCTCTCGCGCTCTGCGGCTGAGCCACAACCCCCCCCCCCCCAACCTTCTCAGTCTTAAGCCTAGAAAGTTGTTACCGGGCCGGCCTTCACTTCTCTTTTGTCCCAGCAGGTCCTTGCTGCTCAAGCATCTTTGTCCTGGACAGTGGGCAACAGGGCTCTGTGGCTACTTCTAGTGACCTTAGCCTTGACCCCCAGGCCAAGTCCCAGGCTCCAGGCATTCCTGAGCGCAGCTTGCTTTGTCCCCCTTCCTGGGTTCGTGCTCTCTCCTGTCTCTTCTGCCCTGTGCCACCCAGTCCCTTATGTCCTGCACTGCTGGCTTATATGCCACCACCCCCATGAAACCTCCCCTCACCCTGCTCAGTTCTTCCTCCTCCAGAGCAGGCTTCTGTTTAACCCAAACAGATTAAGCCATCTTAGAGCACAGAGCGGTCCTCCCCAGTGTGCCAAGTGCTGGAAGGAGCGACTGACCCTCGTCTCCTCCCCAGCTGTGCCTTCTTCCATGGCGAGATTGACAAGCCAGCCCAGGGCTTTTTACACCGGGGCGGACGCAAGTCAGTAACTGTGGCCATCAGTCTGGAAGGCGTGCATGTCATCGACAGCAGGGAGAAGGTACGGCCTCCAGTGCTCTGGGGTGGGACCTTAGGCCACCTCTGTGGGTCAGAAGGGAGTGAGGTCTTGCCCAGGCATTCCTAGTTCCCCTGGGCCTATTACAGTGAGTGGACTGTGCCTCCCGCTTGTCCCTGGAGGCCTGCTTCCTCAGGTCTGCTCTGGGTCAGCTTTTCTGCCTCAGGTACTGGGCTGCACGTGGCCAGAGCGGGGAGGAAGCTGCAGCAGGGATCTTCCCTTTGAGCTTAGGAAGTCAGGGTGCCTGGCTGCTCTGCTTGGCCAGTGGTGGAGTCCAGCTGCTGGCGTTCCAGAAAGACCCTACAGCTGGGAGCCCAGGGGGGGACCCAAGGCCCGCTGTTCCCTGGTCGTGGCTGGCTTGCCTGTGTCTGCCAGTGTAGGCGTCTGTGCCAGCAGCTCTCCCTGTGCAGTGACAGCTTCCCTGCACTTGGGCACAAGAACCCTCCCAAACTGGCTGAAGAGTTTTGACTGACATCCCTTTGTCCCAGGCAAGGACTCCAGCCCTTCCTGGCCGGCTGGTCTCATGGCAGAGACCTCCCTGTCCCACTGCCCCCTCCCTGAGGTGACTCAGCAGTCAGGGCCCTTGCCCCACGGGTGGGAGCCTGAGGAATAAGGTTCTCGGCCTCCCTGGACCCCAGCCCCCAGGAGCATGCCGGATGCCGGCTCCCCTCCTTAGAGAAACACATGGAGGAGTTTAGACAGCCCAGAGAGACAAACACCCCAGCAGGAGTCCCCTCCAGGCTGAGGCTGAGTGGGACAGGGTGGGGTGGCCACTGCCAGGTGAGCAAGCCTCGCTCTCCCCCCACCCCCCAGCACGTCCTGCTGGGCCTCAGCTTCCAGGAGCTGTCCTGGGACCACACCTCCCCCGAGGAGGAGGAGCCTGTGTTGTGGCTGGAGTTCGATGGGGACAGTGAGGGTGTGCCTGTCAACAAGCTGCTCAGGATCTACTCCAAGCAGGTAAGTGGGGAGCATGTAGTGGTGTCACCCCACAGGGCAGGCTCTGCTGGGCCGGGGCTGGCAGGGGAGGACTGCCCTGCAGCTCTCACAGCCCGAGGTGGTGGCAGTGGCAGCTGCCCTTGGAGCAGCTGTTCCTTGAGGCTTTTGCAGTTCCGCATGAGCAGCTGCACTATCTTCTCCTGTGCTCAAGGCCCCATGAGGTCAGCGCTGTGGCTACTCCAGGTCTCAGATGAGGAGCACAGACATTAAGGTTCAGCCTTCAGTGAGCTTCTGTATGTGGCCTGTCCATGTACCCGGCGAACCTTTGGCCCCAACCTCCATTCCCCTGCGCCTCCTCCCACCCTGGTTGTCGGATCCCTTGAAGGGTTGTTCTTGCTCCTCCTCTCCTCTCTTGGCACGTAGATGAGTTCAGGGACTCCCATCTTTAAAAGCACATGTCCTCTCCCGCAGGTGGCATCGTAGGTCTTACCAAGAGGTGGGAAACAACCAGTGTCCCATCGGGGTGGATGGGTCAACCAGTTGTGCTCCACCCTTCAGTGTAACGGATGCAGCCTTCCGAGGCTGGTTCTCTGCACTGAGCAGCATGATTCTGAGGCTCATCCATACACTTGGTTCTCTTTGGGGGAGGGGGTGGTGCTGGGATGGAACCCAGTGCCTCCAGCCATGCTAGGCAAGCAAGCGCCCTAACACTGCCCAGCCCCTGTTCATTCCCCTTATTCTCAAGTGGGTTTCCATTGCCCGACGTACAGCAGTTCACCCTCTCACCCACTGGGGAGGTTTGGTTCTCAGTTTTTTGGTTTTATTAGTAAAGCTGCTCCAAACATTTATGTATAGATTTTATGTGGGCATAGGTCTCCTTTTGTATAAAAACCTGGGAGTGAGATTTCTGGGTTGTGTGATAAACACGATTAACTTTAGGACCTCCCAGAGTGGGTTCAGTGCCACATGCCTGTAATCTCTGCAGTTTGGGAGGCTGAGACAAGAGGATTACAAGTTCAAAGCCAGTATTAGCAATTTAACAAGGCCCTAAGTTACCTAGTGAGACCCTATCTGAAAATAAAAAAAGAGCTGGGGATGTGGCTCAGTGGTTAGGCACCCCCATGTTCCCAGGTACAAGAAAACAAGTTAATGGACTTCAGATTTTCACAAAATCATGCTCAACCTACAGTTAAGTCTTGAAATTTTAGAACTTTGATTTGTTTGTTTTTGCTTTTTCAAAGTTGTTTGGGGACCAGCCATGGTGGTGTACACCTGTAATCACCAACTTGGAACGCGGAGGCAGGAGGATCACAACTCGGCAAGACCCTGTCTCAAAAAAATAAAAAATAAATTAAAAGGAGTAAGGATGTAGTACAGCGGTCAAGCACTCCTGTGTTTAATCCCCAGTATGAAAACAAATTTATTTTGGCTATTTTAGTTCCTTTGCAATTTCAATATGAATTTTATTTTATTTTATTTATTTTATTTTTTTAGTTGTTGATTGACCTTTATTTATTTACTTATATGTGGTGCTGAGGATCAAACCCAGTGCTTCGCATGTGCTAGGTGAGTGCTCTACCGCTGAGCCACAACCCCAGCCTGTTTATTTATTTTTAAATTGGGGGTTGGGATATAGCTCAGTTGGTAGAGTGCTTGCCTCACATGCACAAGGTGCTTGGTTCAATCCCCAGCACCACACACACACACAAATTTGTTGTAAATAGACAGAATGTCTTTATTTTGTTTTATTTTTATGTTATGTGGTGTTGAGGATTGTACCCAGGGCCTCACACATGCTAGGCAAGCGCTCTACCACTGAGCCATGGCCCCAGCCCTCCATATGAATTTTAGAATTAGCATGCTGATTTCTACCCTTCTCCTGTCTGCCCCCCTCCCCCCAAGAATACACTACCCGGGATTTGTTTTTGTTTTTTGGTACTGGGAATTGATCCCAAGAATCTACCAATGAGCTACATCTCTAGTTCTTTTAATTCTTATTTTTAAACAGGATTTTAATAGGTTGCCTTGAACTTGGGATCCTCCTGCCCCAGCCTCTCAAGTAGCTGGGCACCACCTGGATTTTGATTAAGATTGCATTGACAACTTTGGAGATAACTGACTGGCTTCAGTCCACTCATTTCTACTTTGGGGTGGGTGGGGGGTTCTGAGGATGGAACCCTGGGCCTCATGTGTGCTAGGCAAGTGCTGTACCACTGA
This sequence comes from Marmota flaviventris, assembly GCF_047511675.1. NCBI lineage: Eukaryota > Metazoa > Chordata > Mammalia > Rodentia > Sciuridae > Marmota > Marmota flaviventris. The sequence goes on along the minus strand of NC_092506.1, from coordinate 7,286,601 downwards.
GCCACACCCCCAGCCCCCACTTATTTCTGTATCTCCTCCGTTTAATTGTCTTTGGTTTCTTTCATTAGCATTTTGTTAGCTTTATGCCCTTTTCTTTTCCATTTTTTGCCCTCTGCTCTGTGTCTGGTAGTACTCTTGCCATTTTGATTTCCAGTCATTCACTGTGGCACATGGACAGCAGCCGTGTATTCTGCAGCCTTGTTCAGCTCACTCACCTAGTCTGGTAGTTTTCCTGCAGGCCATTATATTGTTTGTGAATGGGGACAGTTAGAGTTGTCACCTTCTGATTTGTCTGCCTGTCGCTTGTCCTGCCTGGTGTTCACAGACTGAGCGGACATCCCAGCCTGCCCTGGTCTGTGGGAAGACCTGGTTTTGCCCAATGTGAGAGCGGCCTTAGCTGTAGGCTCCTCCCAGCCCCTTCATGGGGCCGAGGAGCCTGCGTGCTGGTCATCCCCAGGGCCTGGAGAGTGCAGTTCTGTGAAGGGGTGTTGTAAATGGGGGTTGCATTGTGACCCCCCAAGCATTAAGCTCTGCCTCAGCTCTTGTTCCAAGGAGCTTAGGGTGCTCCTCATTGTGTTTGCAGTTCATGTAGGACTGTCCCCCCCAGCTGCCACCTGTGCACAAGCCCACTGCCCGCTCTTGGACAGTGAGAGAAGAAGGACCCTGTGGACATGCCCAGAGGGCAGTGCGGAAACTAGGCCTCAGCTGCTGCTCTTCCTCTGGGGCCAGGGAACTGCCCACTCTCCCACTCCTCCCGAGGGCACGCTGTGCTGTTGCTGAGGCCTCAGGCCACACTGGGGATAGTTGGGCTGGACCAGTACAGGGGCTACCAGCAGGTACCCAGCCCATCTCCACAATCAGTTCTTGGTCCTGGGGGCCTCTCCTCGGAAGCACAAGAGCTTGACTCCCCCTGCCATTTCCCAGTCCCTGCAGCAACACCTGGCTCACAGTAGATGCTCAAATGGGTGCCACCCTTGGACAGCCTTCTGTCTGTGACACCCTGAGAAACCGAGGTCTCTGTATTGTGTCCAGCTATGGCCGCAGACATCTGGCTACCTCACCTTTTATGTCTGTGCATTCTGTTTTTAAATCTATTAGAAGATGTCACTTTTGAAGAATGTGCTCAGAGGGAGCCACCCCCACCAGTGACAACACCCCACTTCCCCAGGCCTGCAGGTGCTCCCAGCCGGCACACAGTGGCTTTCTGTAGCCGAGCGCCCCCTCCCTTCCTCACCCTCTCTGGAGCTGCTGAGTTTCTGGAAGCCCAGCCGGGCTTCTCCTCCTGCTCCAGCCCACACAGGCAGCCTTCCCAGGCTGTGCCTTCTGACTGGAATGTTCTTTCTTTTCCACGTCACCTCCCAGACCAGGGGACCCTGCCTCAGCCTCCTGAGTCACTGGGATTACAGGTGTGTGTCACCATGCCCAGTGCACCCGGCCTCACCTCTGGAGTCTTCATGTGGGACACCTCTCCTGCCCCCTGGTCCCCAGAGCACCCACTGCAGCCCTCCCTGCCTTGGGAATGGTGTGGTTCCTAAGTCCTCCCACCTCCTCGCCACTGCCCCCACCCTCCAAGAGGGCAGGGCCTTGGGTCTATATATCTGATGTCACTTAGCCATGGCCATGGCAAGGCTGGGCCACAAGCCTCACGCTGGCCCTGCTCCTCTCCCAGGCCGAGCTGATGAGTGGCCTCATTGAGTACTGCATCGAGCTGAACCTGGCCTCAGAGCCCGCTGCTCCCCAGGAGAGCACATCCGTCCCCCGCTCGGCCGCGGGGCCCTCACCACCTCCCACTCAGCGCCCCAAGCTGCGGAGGCAGGGCAGCGTGGTGTGCAGCCGGATCCAGCATCTCTCCACCATTGACTACGTGGAGGACGGTGAGCCACCCATCACATCCACGCACGCACACTCATGCATGCCCCAGGGACTCCATGGGTGGAAAGCTCTGGAGCCATGGGTTAGCCTGTGTGCACTGCCACACCTAGGTTCTTTGTACATCTTGGTAGCATTTAAATTTCTTTCTTTTTTTTTTTTTTGTTACTGGGATTGAACTTGGGCACTCGACCACTGAGCCACATCCCCAGCCCTATTTTGTATTTTTCTTTTAGAGACAGGGTCTCACTGAGTTGCTTAGCATACCACCATTGCTAAGGCTGGCTTTGAACTCAGGATCCTCCTGACTCAGCCTCCCCAGCCACTGGGATTACAGGTGGGCACCACCATGACTAGTCCCAGCCCTTGTTTTATTTTATTTATTTATTTATTTATTTATTTATTTTTAGAGAGAGAGAGAATCTTTTTTGTAGATGGACACAACACAATGCCTTTATTTTTATGTGGTGCTGAGGATCGAACCCGGGTCTCGCGTGTGCTAGGGACTTTTCTTATTTTTTGAGAAAAGTTCTAAGTTGCTTAGGGCCGTGCTAAGTTGCTGAGGTGGCTTTGAACTCGGATCATCCTGCCTCAGCCTCCTGAGTTGCTGGGATTTCAGGTGTGCATCACCATGCCCAGTGCATTTAAATTTTTTAATGTGAAGCCAGGCATAGTGGTGCACACCTTAATCCCAGCATTTTAGGAGGCAGGAGGCCAGCTTCAGCAACTTAGGGAGACCCTGTCCCAAAATAAAATTAAAAGGGCTGGGGACATAGCTCAGTGACAGAGTGCCCCTAGTTTAATCCTTAGCACCAGAAAAAAATTTTTTTTTTTTTTTTTAACCAAGAAGCATGTTATTTTGGTCTTATTTCCAGCCGGTTATTATAGACAACTTACCTATAACTGATTTCTTCCTTGGATTCTGAACTGTCTCCTAAGAGTAAATTCCTGGGAGTGGACTTACTGGGTTTGAGGGTGTGCAGGGTAAGACTTTGGATACCTGCCACCTTCCAGAGAGGCTGTGCCCATCCGTGCCCTCCCATCAGAGACAGGAGCCCTCTCCACCTTCACCCTTCACCTCCAAGGCCATGTCTGCCTTGGAGAGAACTCTTGGTGTCTGAGTACCAGTGAAATCGGAGCATTTTCATGCACCTGTACACATGTATATTTCCTTCATGAATGACTGTTCATTTCTTTTGCCCATTTTTGTTCTGTTGCTTTTTTTTTTAACCTCTTGAGATCAGTGGACCCTGGGCTCTGACTCCAGCCCTGCAAAAACAAAACAATGAACATCTTACACGAATAGGGGATGTGTAACAACTAGAGTTTGATGTTATTGTTAACGAAAGCTCACACTTCATTCTGATTTCCTTGGTTTTTGCCTAATGGCCTTCTGTCCCAGGGTCCTAGCCAAGAGACATCACAATTAGTTGTCTCCTTAGGCTTCTCTTGGCTGTGACAGTTTCTCAGACTTTCCTTATTTGGTGACCCCGACTGTGTCATACCAGTTGAGGCTTTGGTAGAAAGCCCGTGCTGGGGTTGGTCTGTCGCCTGGGCTCGTGAGTTCTGGGAGAGGAAGACCACAGAGGCCAGTGCTGTCTGTATCGCTGTCAGAGGTGCCCACGGTCTGCGTGCGGCTGGCCGTCGACCTTGATCACCTAGCTTGACGTCAGTAACTTGAGAGAATTCTTTGTTTCCTGGGATTGTCTTTAGTCACTTGTGTCTGTGGCAGGAATTTGGCTTCTTTGGTCAGTTGAAAAGGTTTACGGCAGGTTCCTCGGACAGCTCTGCTGGCCCATGATAAAGCACAGGGCCACTGCCTGGGATTTGGAGCCACGTGTCCCCCCTCATCCTGTTACCTGTGGTAGAGCTGGAGAGTGGATGGGTCTAAAGTGGGCGCTCAGTCCAGACAGGCCCCAAGAGAGCCGTCCACTGGAGACAGACACGGCTTCCTGGGGCCTCAGCACGTGCCTCTGGCTTCCCCACAGGCAGGGGCATCAAGCGGGTGAAGCCGAAGCGCACCACGTCCTTCTTCAGCCGGCAGCTCTCCACGAGCCAGGGCAGCTACACCGTGGTGCAGCCCACCGACAGCCCGGAGCAGGGCTGAGGGCAGCCGTCCTCCCAGGCCAGGGCCAGGCCGAGTCGTCTCCAGAGCTGAGCGTGTGGCGGAAGCCACCTTGGCCATTCAGGGCCTGCTGGGTCAGACCGTGGAGAGGTGGTTTCTGTGCCTGGGATCGTACTGGACTGCAGCGCTGGCCAGCGGCCTCCCGCAGGTCCCTATAACAACCTGCCCTCCCTTGCCTGCACTCTGGGCTCAGCTGCTGTCTCAGGACCACCTGATGGGGCCCCAGCTGCCCCCTCGTACCCCAGACACACCTTCATGCCCATCTCAAGGTGGACAGTGTCCTCTGCTCTGAAAGTACTGCTGGCAGCTTTGAGGGCTGAGGACCAGGGCTGGACCTGCAGGTTCAGCGTGCCTTTGATTTTCCCCTGGACTTGGGTGACCATGTCTGGCATTCCTTCTGCGGCATTCCACCCACACCACAGGGTGGGCTGGCACTCCGAGGAAGTGGGAGGGCCTCCTGGGACTGGACCATGCCGAAGAAGGTGAGGTCCCCCTGGCACCCCTGCCTGGCTGAATGGGACTGGCAGGGTGCCCCCTGCACTCAGGTGACCCTGTGGGCACACAGGATACTAAGCAGAAGGAAAGTGCCTCTTTGTTAGTCTTTAATGTCACTGCTGGGAAGTGGCTGGCTTGTCCAGCAAGCCCACCAGACCCACACTCCACACTGGGAAAATCTCCTGAAAGCCCTCTGTCACTCTCCTAGGCCCAGGCCGTTCCCCCACCCCAGGGCCAGGCGTCTGCGGCAGGTGGGGTCCCCCTCCCCTGCTTTGGTGAAGCCTGTGAACCTTGACAGCACCAGGAGGCGCCCTCTGCTCCTCAGAGCTAAGAGTGCCTTCAGCAATGCTGGGGGTTCCCTGGGGGACAGTCCCTACAGGAGACCTGCTAGCTGGTCTCTTCCCCTCCAAGGACATTGACAAGGGGACTTGGATACAGGTGCTGCCTGCTGTCCCAGTTTTGTCCTCCTGGCAACAGTGGCTTTGTGATGGGAATTATCTGGGAGGAGCCAGGCTCTAGAGGGAGGGCTTTCCGGGCCCTTGGGCTTGTCTGTGGTCTGTGGCTCTCAGTGCCAGGAGAGCAGGCCTGGGTGGCACAGGGCTTGCTCTGCAGTCCCTTCCCAGGGGAGAGCGGGGAAGTGCACACCTCTCGTGCTACAAAAATGAGATCCGCTCACCTCCCTTGGTAGCTTGTGAGGCCCCAGATGTTTCAAGGCGGTTCTGCCTCCCACAGCAGGGACATTATTGTCTTAGTGAATAAGTGGAGAGAGGAGGCCTGGGAGGCTTCTTCAGCCTCTTGGGGTGTCCCTGCTGCGGGACAGCATGAGCTGCTGTGTCCTGCTGCCCCGCCTGGAGTCATGTGACCTCCTGGAGCTGCCAGCTGTCCCTCAGCTCCAGCCCTCTGGTCACTTGGGGCCCACTGACTGTCACTGCACTGTATTCTTATCTGATGGCCAAGGGGCATGGCCGGTGTGCATCCGGGTGCAAACACTGCATGTTTCCCTTCAGCCTTTCTCACTTCCTAAACATCCATTGTGCCTTAACCTTCTCTGCCTGCCCTTTGGGACAAAGCAGTATTCTACTAAATGTCCTCATTCTTTTGTATCATGTGACTTATTAATAAACCCATTTCTAGCAAACTTTGGAGTGGTTTATGAAATACTGAGGGTGTGTTATTGCAGCCTGGGACTTGATTGCCCGCTGCCTGTTTGGTTTTTACTAAGTACGTGTCAAGCCCTCAGGGCTGCCCCACCAGCCCTGGTGGTCCACTGGCGCCCCCAGGGAAGGGTGATTCAGGTGGGCTCTGCAGAGTCCCATACCCTCCCTTGGGCTCCTTGTGTCCTGGGCCTAGCCAGAGGCCATTTGTTCCCCTGAGATCCTGTTAGCAGCACCCAGTTTGGAGGGCAGGGACAGTGTCACACCCACCCTGGAGCACAGTGGGCCTTGCAGGAGGCTGCCACAGCAGTGACACAGGCTCCTCCAACAGGGAGGGGCCCTAGAGATGGGGGGCACGGCACGTGCTCCCACAGCAGTGTGGTTCTGGGACTGGGGCTGTCTCCTGGACATTCCTGACAGTGAATGGTGCCTTGTGCACTGTGTGGCCTCTGCCTGATCCAGACACAGGATGCCATGACCACAGGTACAGCATGAGGCTCTGAGTTGGGTCTGTTTCTTGAATTTTCAGTTGGAAATAATAACAGTGCCCACCTCGAAGGGTTGTCGGGCACTTTAGTGCTGGCATGGGTGGGCGGGCAGCAGGGGTCAACTCTTTCACATTTCAGTTCTGTGGGAGGCTGGGAAGGAGAAGAGGGCCATAGGAGCAGCCCAGGCCATTGGTAACATGGTGTATGACCCCAGACCTGCTGTGTCCCACCCCCAGTGTCACTTCTGTGAACAATCACTACAGTCTTAATGGCTTACACCAGAACATCCAGGATCTCGCAGTTCTGCAGGTGAGAAATTCAGCATGGTCACGAGGGACTGGACTGACTCCCGAGGCTCCAGAAAACAGTCTTGGCCAGCTCCTGAGGCCACTGTATTTCTTGGGTGCTGGCCCCTTTCTCATTAGCCGTCAAGGCTAATGACAGCTGAGTCCTCACGTCACACATGTTAAACATCCACCCTCTCATGTCTTCCTCCATCTGTTCTGGTCCCTCTTCAGCCTGCAAGGACCCTGTGATGACATTGGATCAATTTAAATAATCCAAGATAATCCTCCTGTTGAAGTCAGCTGATACCTGCTGTAGTGGCACATACCTATAATCCTAGGTACTCTGGAGGCTGAGGCAGGAGGACCACAGGTTGGAGGCCAGCCTCAGTAACTTAGACTCTATCTCAAAAAGGACTGGAGATATAGTTCAGTAATAAAGCACCCCTGGATTCCTGGGTTTGATCCCCAGTGCTGGGTGGAAAAAAAAAAAAAAAGGTATGTGTCAGGCCCCACAAGTCCTGGCTTGGCCTCTGCCTAGTAAATACACTGAATCCATTTGTTTCTAGAACAGACTTGCCTTCTCCTGCCTGGGGACCAGGTGTCCTCTTCTTCCCTCCCTGCCTTGGCTTCCTAGCGCACCCCGGCCCACAGCCCCTTGACCCTCCCCAAAACCTGAACCTGTCAGGTAGACCCCTGTCCGCCCTCCATGCTTGCAGGGCCAAGACCCTGTTCATTGTCTCACAGCCTCACTGCTGTGTGGCCTTGGGTGAGTCACATCACCTTCCTGGGACTCCTTTTCCTCATCTCTAAGATGGGAGCAGTCGTCCTAGCTGCTTCCCCATTGCCGTGTGTGCAGGGCGACGGGAAGTGCTCAGGAGGAATGATGGTTCCCTCCCCATAATGCCATTCCATTCCCGGCTTCCCTAGTTTCCTAGGGCTGCCCTCATAAAGTCCCACTCACTGGATGGCTCAACAGGACAGAAATTAAGTCACAGTTCCAGAGGTCAGAATCCCATAAGCAAGATGCTAGTTAGAGGTGACCTGTGTGGGTTGGTGCTAGAGCACTTGCCTAGCACGTGTGAGGCTCTGGATCCCATCCCCAGCACCCCCACCCCAAAAAGGTGTGGACAGGGGCCTCTTCAGTTCCTGGTCCCCTTCCTGGGCTTGTGTAGTCTCTGCTTTTGAGGTCATAAGGCATTTGGGGGGTTGCGGGGAGGGGGTTGAACTCAAGAGCATTCTACCACCAAGCTACATCCTCAGCCCTTGTTAGTTTTTATTTTGAGATAGTCTCACTAAGTCGCCCAGGCTGGCCTGGGGCTTGCAATCCTCCTGCCTCAGCCTCCTGTCCTGAGTTACAGGAGTGTGCCCCCAAGCCCAAGCCCTACTGGCTGCGTTTCCCTGTGTTCCCATTTGCATCTATACACACATGCAGCACGTGACAGAGGAGCAGGCCCCACCCAACACAAGACAACCAGGAACGGTAATGGACAAGGAGAGGGTTGGGGATGAAAGAAGGCTTCCTGGAGGAGCCCTCCAGGCTCAGCAAGGTGGAGGTAAAGGCACAAACCAAGAGGGCTTTAGGAAAGCCTGGGCTGTGACCTTGGAGCCTGACACTGACCACCTGACTCAGGGGAGGAGCAGACCCCAGGACAGACTCACTGCTTGTCCTTCTCCTTGGCAGGGAAGCTTCTGAGCCAAAGGGCACTTCCCTGCTCTAGTACAGCCTGTATCTCAGAGAAGGCTGCCAGTTTACCCAATGTATTTATTTATTTATTTTAAAAATATTTATTCTTCAGTTTTAGGTGGACACAATATCTTTATTTTACATTTATGTGGTGCTGAGAGGATCAAACCCAGTGCCTGTGCACTTTACCATTGAGCCCCAGCCCCCAGTTTACCCAATTTAACCCAGAATGGTCGTGCAGGGTGGGCCCTGGTCCCAAAACCTTAGTCTCTCTCTCTCTCTCTCTCTCTTTTTTTTTTTTTTTTTTTTTGGTGTGTGTGGGGCTGGGGATTGAACCCAGGGCCTTGTGCACGCGAGGCAGCACTTTACCAACTGAGCTACATCCCCAGCCCTAGAACTTTAGTACTCTTAAGTAGCAAGTCTTAAGTTGTTTGGTTTTTTTGTTTTGTTTGTTTAACCAGGGATTGAATCCCAGAGTGCTTAACCACTGAGCCACATCCCTTTTTATTTTTTGAGACAAGTTCTCCCTAAGTTGCTTAGGGCCTCGCTAAATTGCTGAAACTGGCTTGGAACTTGCCTCCTCCTGCCTCAGCTTCCTAAGCAACTAGGTTTATAGGCCTGCGCAGAGAACCTGTTCCTCTTTAACTCAAGGGGCTGACATTGTGGGGTCAAGCACACCCCTGGTCTTGTGCTGCTTGTGCTGCTCCGACTGCAACCAGCAGGGGGCAGCTGAGCCCGCCCTTTCTTTCTGCTTGGCTGCAGAGGGCACAAGCCTGGCACCGCCCTGCTCAGTCAGGCTGCCTGGAACCATAGTCCTACCTGGTACAGAATCTGAAAGCGCTGCCCACGAATCCCCCAACCACAGCAGGTCCCTGACTTCTGACCTCCCAGAACCGTCCATGATGGGGGCAAGGGTCCTGGCCCTCCAAGAACACCAGATAAGAGGCTTCCTTGGGTGTCCACCAGGAGGGGACATGAGTTTTCCAAAGATCAGGAGCCATGTTCTATAAATAAATTCCACTTTGGAATTCTTTTGTATGTTTTCCGTGAAATGGCAGCTTAGTCAAAATATTTAAAGTCAGGGCCATTTGGGGAAACCGGGGAGGTGGGGTGGGCACACCCTGGTGCCAGTCATCTCCCCCCTTTTCCACCCAGTGCCCACAGGAGCTGCCACCCCAGGGGCCTCCCCAACAGGCCCTGTCCTCCCTCACAGCTGTCCTCTCAGCACCTTCCGTCCCCCACACGTACTAAGCTATCTTAAACTTCCACCTGTTTATTTCTCTCTCTTTGGTGGCCTTGAGAATGCTAGGCTAGCGTTCTACCACTGAGCTACACTTCCAGCCTGCATTTTAAACGATTTCACATAAATATAACTTACAACAGGGACATAATAGTCCCGGCTCTTTTCTAGACTTCTATGTCCCCTGCCATGCAACCTTGATTATTTAGTGGGGTTAGCAGTAACTGCTGATACTCTGAGCCAGTGAGCGCAGGCCTCCCACACAATGTCAAGGTCAGCAGCCACACAGTGTTCCCACTTTACCCCCAGAACTCTGTCCCCAAGGAAAGACTTGCTCACAGGCTGTGCCCAGTTAGACCAATGGGGGGGGGGGCGCAAAAAGGATCCTGCAGAGAGGTTCAAGGACAGTCTACTGCTCCAGTGGGGTCACTGTTAGGGCAGTTAGGTCCTGGCCTAAAGGTTCCTATCAAGAGTCACCTATGTGGAAGCCAGGACTGCCAGGGGTCATGGAAAAGGGAAAGGTTTTCTTGGGGGTTTTGCCAACCTAGAGGTGGGAGCTGGCAGGATGTCCTGGGGCACCCTCCCGGGATTCCTGGTGGGTGGTTTGGAGAGGAGGCTGGAAAGGGAGGACCCAGTCCAATGTGGGTGGTATAGAAAAGTTGGGACTTGCTGGGCTCGGTGGTACTGGCCTATAATCTCAGCTTCTCAGGAAGTCGAGGAGGAGGATCATAAATTCAAGGCCAGCCTGGGCAATTTAGTGAGATCCTGCCTTAAAATGCAATTTTGAAATGGTGCTGGGGAATGAACCACAGCACTCCTGGGTTCAATCCCCAGGACCAAAAAAAAAAAAAAAAGTTGCTTCTCCATAAAGTCTAAAGAAGAAGCCCCCTTCAGATCTGCCCCCTCAGTGGCCAAGAAAGGGTCTCAGGAACCAGGTGCCCACAGGTAAGACAGTCAAATGCCAACACAGGGGTGACACCTGTAATTCCAGCGACTCTGAAGGCCAAGGCAGGAGGATTGCAAGCTTGAGGCCATCTTGGGCAATTCAATGAGGCTTGTCTCAAAATTAAAAAGGGTGGAGATTAGCTCAGTGGCAGAGTGCCTCGGGTTCAATCCCCAGTACCTGGGGGGGGGGGGGAGGTGGCAGACAGGCCAGTGCATCCAGTCTGCTTTGCAAACAAGGACAGGAGCTTCTGCCTCCATCTGATGCCCTCTCCCTCAATACCTTCTGCCACCAGTGAAGAGAGGCTGCCCTGAGTTCCCCCGGCCACGCATGTGTTCTCAGTTCCCATGCTGCCCTGTTCCTTCTTCTGTGCCTTTGCATTTATGGAGCACAGGTGACCTGGAAACAGCCTCCTGCCTTCAGTCACTCTACAAATATTTATCTGGAGCCTTGCAGTGGTCAGAGTGACCTTTACAGAATGTCAACTGTAAAGTCCTACATTCACCAAGGCCTGCTATAGGTCAGGACCCTGTGGACACAGAGATGTCAACACACCCCACGCAAACCCCTCCCCTCAGGAGATCAAGTTCTGGAGAAGGGGTCTTGGTCAGAGTTGAGAGGTGACCTCAGGGCCCAGGCCTGTGACACAGGCAAAACAATATGCATCAGAATAATGAAATGGGGTAAGCCAGCTGTGAGATCCAGAGCCTGCCCTTGGTCACCTGAGAGGCGGGGGCAGCCCAGAAGAGGCCTGGGGTGTGGGGTTGTTTTCCACTGGGGCTATTTCAAGGCAGGGTGAGGCAAGGCAGTGACAGGAAGGCTCCTGGCCAGCACAAGATGACGGTGCAGTTTCCTGATGCAGACTGAGTCAAGGTGTCTCGGGGCTCAGCAGGAAAGGGTGAGGGGCTCTGGCACCATGAGGAGCCCAAGGTGACCCAGAAGGCCACAGCTCCCAAACTGGATCCTTGGAGGATGGGGGGTGAAGTTCTGGCACATTCTCAAGTGGCAGCAGCAACACTATCATGGTCCTGCCCTTGGAGTAAATCGGAAGCACCATCCTTTCTGAACCCTCTTGTCTTTTCCAGGGGTTCTTGCAGAAAATACCAGGGTCTCTCCCTGGGCTGGTGTGGATATGTTCAGAAATAAGAGCTGAGCTGTCTTCAGAACAAGAGTGGTAGGTTGTCACGAGGGAAGCCTCCGATCTTTATCCTCTGAGGCCAAGGTCTTGGAGAGGGGACCCTGACCCTGGAATGTGGATGTTGCCCAAGTCCCCCACCCCTATCCTTTCGCCTCCAACCCAGAGCCCCTAAACCAGCTGCCTGGGTGGATAAACTGTGGCCACCCCTCCAGGCAGGGCGGGCCCTCACCACTCAGCCCCACCCAGGGGCCCGAGGTTCTGTTTATGGCAGTTTTCTGAAACAGCTTGTTTTGATCTACAGAGATCTGCTGACGCACTGGCTACCCCTTCTCCCTCCTGCATCAGGGTGGAGTTATTTTTAGCTTCATCGGTAGAGGAATAAAGAAACACAGGCCCACCATACTGTGGGCACAGCCCTGTGACCCCAAGGCAGGACAGGGCACCTCTGTGTGGTTTTGAAGCTTCCACTCACCTCTCCTCAGACACATTCCTTTTCTGAGGAAAATGAGCTGCGTAGAACTAGGAGGCCTGGACAGTTTCCAAACACCAACTCTGAAACTGTGTTACTTTGTCCTTGGAAGAGGGTGGCTGGGGCAGCTCCAGAGGAGAGGGCACAAAGGAGCCTGATACTGCATGGAGGGGCCTGGGCTTTATAGAACCCTGTGCATTGAGCATTGCCAGTTACCCCTCCTCCTACTCTTTGGAAAAGTCTAAGAAAGCTTGTGTCTGGGATTTGGGAACAATGTGTGTGAACGAGGGCGAGTTTTGAGAAGAGAAATAGAGAAAAACAAGACATCAACTTGGGCCCTGGAAGCAGCCAACAGTAGTGACTATGCATCTCTCGGATGCTAGCAGGTAAGAGCTGATGCCACAGCCTGGTACTGGGAAGCAGCAGGGTGATGTCACTTGCTTGGTTTCACACACACCTCTCAGCTTTCTAGAACATTCTGACAGGAACAGTCCCTTCTCCACTGTTCTTTCAGGCCAAGTCACCCACCCCTGGAAAGGATGCCAGGCAAGATTGATGGGCATAACCTGGAGAAGAGCAAGCAGAGCCTGGGGACTCTCCATGGATAAGCCACCAGCCAACAAGCCCGGGCTTGCCACATACTCAGCCTTCTGTGTTGACAATCACATGAGAATGAGTCACCAGTTTTCCCAGAAGCAGGAGAGGGGTGCGGCGGAGCCCCGCCCTGCCTGCAAATGCCATCTTGCAGAGGCAGGGGAAAATTTCTATCTGGATTCCTCCCTTGTCGTCAAGGGAGCCTGTTGTCACAGGGTGGTTTGTTTGGGGTGTGGGCGGTTGGCCTGGGAGGAGACTTCCTGGCAGTAATTCTGCCCGATGAGACTCTTTCTACCACCTACCCCAGGGGCGGGCCTTGAACCAATAGGTGCCCCATGGGGGTCTTCTCGGCCTCCTCCTCACCCTGGCCCCATATGGTAATGGAAGGCCGATTATTCTTTTCAAAACCCTCACAAAATCCTTAGCCCTGCCAGCCTTTTGACCAGGTTGCTTTTGGCAGGCTGGCATCCATGCCTTGTAGGCAGCCAGCCCGATACCTCCAGAAGCCACTAGACCCACTCCTTGGGGCCCATCACAAGCCACAAGCTGTCCCGGACCAGTGCTGAGGTTTTTGGTTTGTTTGTTTGAATCACTTTTCTCCCCCCACTCCTCACCCCAAAAGCAAAGTGAGTTTTAAACCTACACCTATCTGGTCTCGGGCCCTACAATTGCCCGTATTGTTTTCCGCATAAACTTTTGCCATTAATACGCCACTCACTCATCTCGCTAAATATTCTATCCAGCGGCCTAATTAACTGCTGTTAGGGAATGCTTCAACTCCCCGGGTCCCTGCTGACCCGCAGGGACAGGACCAGGGACACGGCTGCACCCACCCGCCCCCTGCCATTTAAGCAACAAAGCAGGGCGTCTCGGCCACCCGCGCAGTGGGTACAGTCTGCTGTGCAGGTCACCGCGTTTCCCTCGAGAGGGTCGCGTCCTCCGGGGCGTCCCCGCCCCCACCGCGAGCGCCGGGGCGCTGATGTCACCGGCCGAGCACGCGGCGGCGCCACCCGGGAGTCACGCGCTGCCGCCCGGATAGTGCTGCGCCGCCGCAGAGATCCCTCCGCCGCCCCTGGAATTTTCCAGACGCTCTGCCGGCCCTTCTTTCGGGCCTCTGCTGGGCGGGGTGACCCGAGGCGACCCCAACTCCCTCGGTCGGCTCCGAAGCGCTGCCCCTGCACGCCGCCCCCCCGCCCCGCCCCACCTGAGGAAGGGACTTCTCCCCGCGGCCACTGCCTCCCAAATGTGACGTTGGGATCTGTCCCCAGGAAGGCCTGTTACTAGAGAAGGAGGGATAATTAGGGAGTGGCCACCAAAGGGAGACCGTGAACCGCCCCTGGTTGGCTTCTTGGGCGGGGTGGGGAGGGACTTTTTTTCCGGTGTCAGTGGAGGAATCGTCCCGTTGAGTAGTGTCTTGTGACGCGACCCGGGACTATAAAAGCAAAAGTTGTGGCCCATCCAGCAGGAGTTAGCGACAGGCAGGGCTGGCGCCTGGGTGTAGTGGTGGGGCGGAAGTGACCAGTTCAGGGTCTCAGGGGACACAGGCAGGAGATGGCAGAGCTAGAGGGGGTGGGGGTGCGTGGGGAAGGAGGGCTGAAAAGGAGCTTAGATGTGGGGGGCTCTGCAGCGCGAAGGCCCACAGCACCCCGCGAGGCCGCAGCAGCTCTCGGGCCTCGCTGTCCCTTCCTCTACTGCTGCTGGAGCGGGGATTTGACTTCCAGGAGGCCGAGGTCCTTCCATGGGCCTAGCTGGCCCTGGTGGCCTGGTTAACGTGGAGGAGGAAGGCAGGCTGAGGCGGGAAGAGGTGGAGACTGGCCTAGGCAGTGGTCGTTGGCAGGCAGGGTCGCAGGCCCGCAGCTGGGCGGGGAGGGCCGACTTGAAACTTGTCAATACCAGCAGCCCCGTTTTTTTCCAGACAAAGGGTTGTGAACCTGCCTGGGGATGAAGCCTGGTCTTAAGGAAACTGGACTTGGCTTCGCGGGCCTGACAGCTCTGGCCCAGGGTGGTATGTAAACAGGGCTCACCCCGGAGCCCAGGAGGTGAAGGGTGGCCTGAGGCGTGATCACGATCCAGTGTGCCATTGCCAACTGTTAACTGGGGGCTGCTGAGGCAGGCTGCTTGTGTCTGGGGACAATATTGACCAACCCTTTATTTTCCAGGTGGCAGTACCCTCCCCTCTGGACTTCCCTAGGTTCGATGCTAAACTCTTCTGTGAGCTCACTCTACCCCTCCTCCTCCCTCTAACTCTCTTGAGGTTATCCCTTCACTTAAAATCTTGCCTCTGGTCATCTGGTAAGCCTGGTGAAGTCGCAGGAGTGTTCTTGGACTCGGTATTGTTGGTAATGGTGCAGAAGGAAAGGCCTTCCCGGTGGAGCCTCTGGGGGGTGGGTTGGTGTTGCTTTTGGAGAGGGTGGGGATTGAATGTGCTCCCCTGGGTGGGGCTGCAGCAGTGGTTCCAGCAGAAGTCACCCAATGCCTCATGGACCTGGTTTGTTACTGTAGTGTTCATCATGGCGAGCAGATGACACCAGGACAAATGGAGCCCCAGCCAGTGTGAGTCGTAGCAGTGCAGGAGGGGAGACCCTGAAGGAGACAGCCCGCTTAAGTTGATGCCTGCAGATTGAATTCCAGAGGCTTAGGAGGAGGAGCAGTTCTCCAGTGTCTTGTGTCCAGGCCTTGCTCAGGATCCCTGTATTCAGGAGGCCAACCGTTAAGGTTTTCAGATGAGCTTGTGGGGGGCAGTTCACAAGTCCAAAGCAGATGCATCGGCTTGAGGGGCCATCACCTTTGAATGTTTCAGCAGCACCATCCTCCAGGCACAGGAATGCCAGCAGGCACCCCTCTTGTCCTGGGGGTGGTTTTCAGATGCTGCATCTTCTAAATTGAGCCTCTGGTCCTTCTAGTTCTGTGCTGTGAACTTTGCTTCCAGAAGATTCTTAAGTTATAGAACATTTTAAAGTTGATCCAACAACCAGCCTGATGCCTTTTAGATGGCACTTGGAGATGGAGCCCAGGGACCTCTCACCTACCCACCTGCTTACCTGCCTTCCTGTCTGCACATTGGCCGGAGGAATTCTTAGTGTGATGATAAAGCTTTTGATTGTTGGGGGGCGGGGCAGGGAGCTGTTCAATTTTAAATGCTTTAGGCAGAGGGAATTTGTTAGCTAGGTAGATTGTCAATCTGTGGGGGCTCATGTGTTGAGCTAAAGTGGGAGGGGACAAGCCGGTCATGCCCAGGAGCTGTGTGTTGGTGGGGGGGTCTTGTCTGGGCATTCTAATGGCATAGAACCTTACAAGAAGGGAATGGTGGGCCCACCAGTAGTGGGTGGGTCATGGGTGTTTTGTTTTCTGGTGCTGCAGATTGAACAGGGCCTTGGGCATTTTAGGCAAATGCTCAGCCATTGAGCTACAACCCCAGCCCAGTTATTTGATTCTCCTCCCCACTTTTTTTTTTTATACATCTCAGAGTATTCTTGTCATTCCCACTGGGGGCTCTGGGGGAGGGACAGGGGGGCAAGGGCTGGTGGGGATGCAGTGCTGGGAGCATGAGGGTGTGGGATGTGGGTTGAGAGAAAGTATGGGCAGAGATCTGAGGAATTTCATAGAATTTGTGAGTGAAGAAAACACTAGTTAATGGTAAATTGTTGGTTAAATGGTTGCATATAAGCAGTGAAAGTTGCTTGGAAATTTTTATAAAAGTGCTTAGAACTTCAAGGAAAGTTCAAGAAAAAAAGCAAAATTGTTTTGCTTTGCTCTAAAGTGGGGAAGACTGAGAAGGTATAACTGAAAACAAGAATATTTAGTTACTTGAAAAATGACGTGGAACTTGGTGTCAAAACTATGAGTTTTAAACTCAAGTATGCACTTACGATGAGATTAATATGGACTTTTCTGGGTTTGTAATTCATATTTTGTCATGGAGATCTCAGTGATTCAAAATTCTGAACAAAATGGAAATGCTTTTGGAGAGGGTGGGGATTGAATGTGCTCCCCTGGGTGGGGCTGCAGCAGTGGTTCCAGAAGAAGTCACCCAATGCCTCATTGACGTGAATTGTTACTGTAGTGAGACAAATGGAAATGCTTTTGGAGAGGGTGGAGATTAAATGATTTTTAAAGGAATTTCATAAGAAGTGCCTTATAGATTTTTCTGTGTTTGGTCAAAACCATAATAGCAAAAGTATTGCTTACTTAACTATAGTCTTGAAATCAGTCATTGTAACAAGGAAAACCTTTTGTGGTCACAGTGAAATTACTATATTTGTTAGCAATCAGAATTATTAATGAATACATTGGTATGGTAATTCAATTCTTAGCTGGTGACTTGGGTGTGATACAATTACTGTCATTGGAACTTAAAGTATATTAGTCATGCTTGTGTGGGGAAATATTTCTGGGTATGCTGTTGTGTAATGAAAGCTGTAAAAACAGGTGGTTAAAGTACTTGTTTGTAAGGCACGCACTGTTCTGTTCTGTTCTGTGTGTGGTTTCTAACCATTTTTCTTCCCCTTTACAGCACAAATAAAGGTTTGAGTTCCAAACTCCTTAGAATGGTCTTATTGCTGTTATGTTGCCCGACTGTCCTGTCACCTCTGAAGGTGGATGTGTCCCTGTCCTCAGATTGTAGACTGAGGCCTAGATTCATGTTCACTAGTTAGCTCCAAATGTAATCTTCATTGAAAGGGAACTGGTACGTCCTGAGTACAAACTGGTGCCTCAGGAGGAGGGTTGTGCACTGTTGAGAGCTGGTAATGTTTGTGCAAATGTAATCCTGAACCACATGAAGATGAGTGTCTAGGTGGGAGAGTACGTACTTTATAATCTAGAACATTCTCTGGTCATATTTTCAAATGGCATCTATTTTGTTTGGGGAAAACATTCTAAATAAGAATAAAATTGACATGTAATATGTGTTTATTTAGTTTGCATTCTTTGGGAGGCTGGCATGTATCTGTTTAAGCACATAATTCTCATGTTCTCTTTTGGTACATGACTAAAAAGTTTGGGCTTATGTAAGTGCTCTATTGAGCCAGCAAGGTTTTCTGATGGGTGGGGAGGAATCTTGAGTGTGTGTCATGTAAACTGATCTGCATCCTGGGTGGGGAAGTGGCAGCAGTGACTCATCCTGACACTTGTATTTTTATGTGCTGTCCTGTGTACCAGCTTAGAAGAGTTGGAATAGAACACCACTGGCCTTCCCTGAGGGAAGTGTCCAAGGGAGGGAGAGGAAAGCTGGGCGTGCTTGCTAGGGAGGGAGAGGACCGATGGACTGGGACCAGAGCACAGGGAGTTGAGCTACAGGTCAGCCACTGTCTACCTAGTTCCTGAGGGTCTCTTGGTGCCCCCTCCCTTGAGCACTACTGAGAACCCCCAGAAGAGAAAGGTCATGTGCCACTAGAAGGCCCTCCATCTGGTCTCTTGGCACTGCCAGTGGGGGCCACTGCTGTGAGCAATAGTGGTGTCTACAAATAGCAAAGTTGAACTTGAAGTTCTTTTATAAATGAAAGTAGCCTGAGGGCAGGTATGGACTGAGAGTCCTGGGCGCCCAGGCTGGAGCCCCCCGAGAAGTGGCCTGTTACAAAAAGGGGTGAGACAGTCACTGCCCCCAACACCACCCTGTTGGCCACCCTCTGTTGGTCTTACTGATCCTGATCCTGAGAGACTGCAAGGACCTCTAATGCCAGGTGAGGAGGAAGGCTAGCCTCTGGCCCATTGGTGCCCAATGTGGTGTTGGGTTGTGTCGAAGGAGGAGACGCTAAAACAGGTGCACAGACATTTGTGGAGTGTTTGTTTTGTTTTGTTTTTGAGAGGCTATGTTTTTTTATTTGTTCTTTTTAGGTATACATGATAGTAGAATGTATTTTGACATCATACATGGAGTATAACTCCCTGTTCTTGTGGTTGTACATGATGTGAAGTTTCACTGGTTGTGCATTCATAGATAAACATAGGAAAGTTATATCCCATTGATTCTGCTGTCTTATTGTGGAGTGTTTTAAATACAGTACATACACGGGTGCAGAATGGCAAGGGGAAGCAAAGGGTGTCCTCGCCCTGCCTGCTGGGGCCTCTGACCTTGACCTGCACCTTCCCGTTCCTGACTGCTCACTGTTCTCACATCTAAAGGGTTTACCATAAAGTTTGCAAAAAACAAATTGAAAATTTTCAGTAATTTTCAGTTAACAAGTGTTACTGGTGTATTTGCATCTGGGTTTTTGTTTATCTTTTTATTTTGTCCTTATGCATCAGATATCTGTGTTTTATTCAAAAATGAGATTATATTTAAATTCTGTTTGACTCTTTCCTTTATATGTAGTGGACATCGAGTCATTTGAAGCATCGTTTTCATTGTTGACAATGTTCTGGTTCTTGCAAGGCTGTATTAACTTAAACAATCTCATTTAGATGAGCAGGTTGTGTCCCAGGGTTTTGTTTTATTCCACTCAGGAAATAAAAGTTTTGATGATGTTCCATGTAAATAAAACTTTATCACATCTGTTGTTACTTATCCAAGATGAATATATATCTAGAAGGGAATGACTGTTACTATACTTCTTAAAACTTTAGGTTCATGTTGCTGAGTTGCCCTCCAGGGAGGCATTTTCTAAATCAGTGTTCTCACAGCAGGAAACCAACTCCTCTACAGAGTGCATTTATGGTACTAAAAACCTTTGCTGCTTGGGTGGATCCAGATTATGTTACCTTTGGACATAAGTGTTGTTCTGCCTGTTAGTGAAATTGAACCTTTCTCACATGTTGACTGGCCTTTGGCAGTGTGTGAGTGACCACTTGAAGAGTGACCATTCTTCAAGCACTTGTTTTCCTGTTAGTTGTTTTATAAATACTGTTTATATATTAAGGATACCAATGATCTTTTGTTTGGTACCAAAAAAATTCTGGTTTCTAGATTGACTTTTATTTCAGATATAAAAAAATTTTCTGAGGTTAATCAAATCACTGTGATTTCTGCACTTGTTATGCTTTGATCTGTTCTACCGTGAGTATATAAATATTAATCTAATTTTCCTGTGACAATTGAGTGGTTTCATTTTTACATTTAAACCTCTAAGTAGAGTTTTTGTGGAATCTTTTATGTGGTGGCTGGCCCTCAGAGCTTCCTTCTCTCTGGGATCAGAAGGATAATGGAGTAGCAGAGAGCCCTGTCAGCTTGTCAAAGAATTCCATGACCTCAGCATCATAAAAGAGCAATTGAATTCTTTTATCCTGTTGTTCTTATCCTGTATGATATTTACCAGTCTCCCAGGCTGGTAAACAGTGTTTTGACTGATTTAAACTGTGCTGCCATTGGCATTTCCACAAATTTGTTGTATATGTGTCATCTTCTCCAGAGTGGTGCAGCCTGGTCCTTGGTGATGTGGCTTTACAACACTCTTCACCCTTTCTCTTGTGAGCATGTTTGTTTCCTTACATAGTTGCCAACATCAGGTTTTTTGAATTTTATGTATTGATTGCTACCTTAAAAAATTTTTGTTGTAAAATGCACATAACATAAAATACATTGCCTTAACGATTTTTAAGTATACAGTTGATAGTATTAAGTGTAATAGTGTTGGGCAATTACAGTGTCCAGAATTTTCTCATCCTGCAAAAACCGGAAATTCTATACTCAGAAAGCAACATGAAACTCGCCACTCCCTCTTCCCCACAGTGCTGGCAACAGCCATTCTTTCTGAGCTTGACCACTTAGATTCCTCCTGCAGGAACTCGGTATTTGTCTTTTGTGATTGGTTTATCTCACTTGGCACAGTGGGCTCAGGATTCGTCCAGGTTGCAACATGTGTGAGATCGTCCTATTTAAGAAGCTGGGTGATGTCTGTGTGCGCATCTCCTGTTCTGTTTGTTCACTTGACTGGCTGTGTCTTTCTTTGGCTGTTGTGAATAAGGCTGCTGTGGACGTGGGGTGCAATTTTTTCTTCAAGATCCTGCTTTCAGTTATTTCAGTAAATGCATGTGAGGTCATACTTTATTGTGCTTTTGATTTGCATTTCCCTAATGGTTAGTGATGTGAGCTTCATTTCATTTGCTAATTGGCCATTTGTTTATCTTATTTGAAGAAATGTCTATTCAAGTCCTGTTTTATTTTTTAAAAATTTGAGATATTATAATTGATGACTTGCCAGAGTTCTCTGTGTATTCCAGGTATTAACCCCTTATCAGCTGTGTGATCTGCAAATATTTTCTTTTCATTCCATAGTATTGCCTTTTCACAGTCCTCTGATGCACAGCTGTTTTTAGTTTGTTTGTTTTGTGGTGCTGGGGAGGAAACCCAGGACCTCCTTATCTAAGCACGGGGCTCTGCTGCTGAGCCACACCCCAGCACAGAACTTTTTAGTTTTGAAGTGATCAGAATTTACCTTACTTGAGTTTTTTGTGGCCTGTACTTTTGGTGTCACATCCAAGAAATCATTGCAAAATTCAACATTACAACGTATTTGATGCTACTTTAAAAAGTATTTTAATTGTCTTCATCTGTATTTCTGTAATTCCTGGCTGGTCTGAGTATTTTACCACTTGATACACTGTCTCCATTTTTTGACTACTTACCGTGAGATTTTCATAAGGATGGTGAATTCTTACAGTTAGGAAGATAAGCAATTGCCAGTCATGATTGTCAGACTTACTCTCCATTTTTCCTTGTTGTTGATGCATAAGTATATATACTTTTTAAAAATGTTTCTTTAGTTGCAGACGGGCACAATACCTTTATTTTATTTTTGTGTGGTGCTGAGGATCCAACCCAGTGCCTCGCATGTGCCAGGCAGGCGCTCTACCACTGAGTACAACCCCAGCCCTAAAAGTATGTATTATACAAAAACCTGAAAACAGTCTGATAAGTGTAGTAGTAACCAAGTCCAGATTTGCTTCTCATTACTTCCGTTTCAGTAGCTGAGCACGCACACAGCGCCCTTGAGCCCTCTGCTCCAGTTATTTATGATGCTAAAATCCACAGCGAGCTTGTACTGAGTAGCTCCAGCTCTCTGCCCTTCTGCTCCGGGTTGACCAGCATGAGCCTCTTATGGCTGAGTCTGAATCATATTTGGAAATTTTAGGTTCTATTTTTTGTTGTTATGTCCAATAAAATAGGACAAATCCCAGCGACTATTACTGTTGGTTATGTTTTAAACTCTAGTAAGCATCCCTCCTTAAGACAGGGACGTTCTCTCCCTTGTTGGAGCTGAGAACACACAACTGGGTTATTTGGAGTCTCTGGTTCATGACATGATATGGCTCTCTTATTTGCTTCCTTGATTATTTCTAATAATGTAATATTTCTGAACCTTCTGCCAACATAAGAGCTAGGATGGTAGAGAAAGCAGCTTCCTCCTGCCCTCGTGGTGTCCTCCTCACAGCCCCAGCCTGAGCAATCAGCATCCTGAACCCTGAGTTTATCTTCCACTTGCTTGTTCCACTTGGTGTGATGTCGTTTCATGTGGTTTCCTTGCTGGCAGAGCCCATCTTGTGACTCTACAGTTAGTTCCTCTGTTCTCCTATTGATGGTGACAGTTACTCCTTTTCTGTTAAGTGTCATTAGAGGAATGATACGCGATGCCTTCTTGTTTTACAGAATTAAAACATGAGGGGCTGGGGATGTGGCTCAAGCGGTAGCGCGCTCGCCTGGCATGCGTGCGGCCCAGGTTCGATCCTCAGCACCACATACAAACAAAGATGTTGTGTCCGCCGAGAACTAAAAAGTAAATATTAAAATTCTCTCTCTCTCTCTCTTTAAAAAAAAAAAAGAATTAAAACATGACATGATTCATGAGGTTGGCACTCCCAGTGCCCCGCCCCCTCCAGCAGTTACCCCTTTACTGGGTTTCCAGACCTTTTTGTTCCTTTACAAAGTGTTGGGCTGATCCTGCATACTGTATATCACTGTTGACCTGCTTTTTTTCACTTAACAGTAGAGTCATACGAGCACAAAAAGAACTGTCCTCATTCTTTTGAGCTATGGCATAACATTCCTTGTCCTGGTCATACTATGAGTTATTTAGCTGTTTGGCCATCTTTTGGTATTGGAAGCAGTGCTGCGTGCTCACCTTCACAACCCCTTTGCATCATGCCTGAGTATTTCTCAGGGCAGGTATAAGACATGGAATTTCTGGGTCACTGGCTGGGTCTGTCCCTCTCCAGAACAGATATACAAATTTGCATACCTGAATACGAGAGTATCTGTTTTTCATATCCTCTTTGGCACTCAGCATACAAAACCTTTTTATTTTTTTAAGACCCTGCCAGTTGCCCTCTTTAATCTGTCATGGATGTACGGTGACCTTTGGAATCTAATTGGTTCACTCACACTTTCTCCACTTTCCCGCAGATGCCCGGAGGGTTATTTCTAGGGCCTTCTGGCCATTGCAAGCAGTGCTCCGTCATCCACTCTGAATTCCTTGGGGTGCACCGGCTTGGGCATCCCCAGGACAGTGCGTGCAGGAGGCCATGGGGTCTGGGCCAGGCAGCCCCAGCATTCACACCCACTCCAGCTCCTTCTGGGTCTGGGACCCTCAGTTTTGTGAGATGGGTCGGAACTTGAAGACCAAGTCCAGAGTCTGCTGCCTGGAGCTCTTGCCTCAAAGAAGGTTAAAAACAAAAACCAGATGTTCCAGGAAAGCGGCTGTGACCTTTCCAAAAAGCAGGATCAAATTGTGTCATTTATCTTTTCGGGGGCACTCCTGCCTCTGCTCAGCAACTGCAGCGGCTTCTGAGTTAAGGTCACTCTCTCCTCTGAGAGGGCACAGGCGCTCTGGCTCTCCTCGCCTCACAGGTCACAGGGAGCTGGACTCCAGACAGCAGGGCACTCTCGGGCAGCCTGGGCCTGGTGGCCTTACCATCTCCAGAAGTAGATGCTGGGGTTTCTCAGGCTCCTCAGCCTCTAGCAGCTGCTCTTCTGTGATGTGACAACTGTGTGTCAAAACAAGGCCTTCCTCCCTCTGCCCCTGTGTGGACCCCACAGGCAAACACTCGGCTGGTTTCCTCCAGTTTATTTCGCTTCTATGTGTAGAAAATGTTCAAAGTAATCCTTGCTCATGTTAAAACTTCAAGCCCTGTAGGTGACAGGGATGTCCTTTTCTAATGTCTGGCCGCCTTCCCTACAGAGGCAACTGTTGTGACCCATCGCTGAAGCTTCCAGAGAATTCTGTGTTCACATAAAGCTGTGGAGGGACAGGCATAGCACACAAACTGACTTGGAATCGGGTGTCTACCAGGTCTCTCTTGGTCCTTCAACACCCGTGTGAACCGTGGCCACCCCTTCTAGGGTGCAACTAGGTTGTTGCCAGCATTTTGAGTGTTTCTCAGGCTTTACAAAATCTGCCTACCTGACTGTGCCTTCATGTACATGGGCAAGTATACCAGTGGGGCAAAGTTTTCTCTAGGAGGAATTCTGGGGCCTGGTCCGTGTGCCTTTCCAGATATGATGAATGCTGCTAGGGAGGTGGTTCCAGCTGATACTTCCCCACCCTTTACCAACTCTGTGCTCTCAAATTTGGTTTGTGGTGCTAAAAATTGTTATTGTAATTCCTATTTGTGTTTCTACTGGATTATATACTTATTGGTTTATAAGAGCTCTCTATATATTAAGGAAATTAAACCCTTTATCATTTGTGCTGCAAATACTTTCCCATTCTCACTGATATTTGAGTCTTATGGTATTTTGCTGTCCAAAGTTGTAAATATATATACGTTCATTTATAGACATCTAATGGCTTCTGCACAAGATTTTTCTTTTATTTTTATTGGACCTATCTGGACTTAATTTTGGCAATAAGTGACTCCAAGTGCTTAGCCTTTAGTCTCCATATCATTTAGTGATTGACACAGCTGATGGCCATTGATCTATTGATGTGCAGTTCCACATAAGTTTAAATATTGTACTCTGTGCTTTAATATATGGTGGGGGTGGCCCTGTCTCATAACTCCACTTTCCCGAGTATTCCCAGCTAGACTTGCATGATTACTTGAACCTTCCCTATGATGTCTTCATGATATTCCTTCTGTACAAGAATAAGGTATGTCTTTCCCTGTACTCACAGTACTTTAGTCTGCCTTCATATTATGTGGAAAGCTGTGGTGAGTGATATTGGCCTTGGTCTGTCTG
Organism: Marmota flaviventris; assembly: GCF_047511675.1. Classification (NCBI taxonomy): domain Eukaryota; kingdom Metazoa; phylum Chordata; class Mammalia; order Rodentia; family Sciuridae; genus Marmota; species Marmota flaviventris. The sequence continues at coordinate 7,262,003 of NC_092506.1, read as the reverse complement.
CCTCCGGGACCCTTTACTGATAATTCACACAGACGACTTATGTGTTTATTTTGGGTAATGGTTACTAGTGCTGTTAACACTGTCAATATCTTGAGTGGTCTTTGCAGTTGAAATGTTCCTATTCACGCTGTCCTGCTAAAAATGCCTATACGTTTATGCAAAGCCAGAAATTGTACCCAAGGTCACATTCAGGGAGGGTTTGCCTTCTGAACCTCTGCCCCATGTGGCTGGCATGGCCAGCACCTCTCCTCCTTTCAAGGTCGAGCCTGTTCTATTTCTGATAGGATTTCTTCTGACTTAGTGATGCAAGAGGGAAGATGGCCTCTTGCTTAGCAGCGCAGTCCCTGGTCCAGATGGTCTGAACAGTTGGGAGGCTTTCGACTCGGTTGCCAAGCGCCCCACAGAGGGGTTCAGCCATATCCCCCTGCCTACCCTGTCCTTGTGTTTATCTTCTCTGGTTTTAAGGCAGAAATAACATTAGCATTCTGTCTTTCTGTTTTGTTGTGGTGCTGGGGGTGGAACCCAGGCCTTCTGCGCATGTCTGTGTTGTAATTTGCACTTTTTGATTCTGAGAAGCGCTGAGTACCTGGGTGTGTGGGCCTGTGCTTTCACTGCTGGGCGAGAACTGTGTTGGGGACCGTTAGCCTTGTATACTACAAAATGTTTCTCGAGTTTGTGGTTTGCCTTTTAATTTTGTGTGTGGATCTGGCTAATTTGTTAAATTTTGTAATCACATTCTTCAATTTTCATAAGAATGGTCTCCTACGTTGTGTTCTGCCATATTTCTTCTGGTTCCCTTGGACACTAACCTAATCCATCTGGAAGTTGCTTGGAGTACAGGATGGGGTAGGAACCTACTTTGGTTGTTTCAAAATGACTGATTTCCCCAGCACCGTTTACTGATAATTCTACTTTGTCTGCTGATTTGAAATGCCGCTTGGTAATCATTAGCAAATTAATACAATTAAGTCTGTTTCTGGACTTTCAAGTCTGTTCCACTACAGCTGCCTTTCCCTGTAGCAGACCAGTGTTTCACTAATTTTCTTAACTTGATTCTGTTTTAATACAGAGTTATCCAGGTTCCTGTCATTCTCTTGAGACATTTGGATTTTTGTTGGAATTTCTTTACCTATATAAACATTTGGGGGTAGGTACTGGGGTTTGAACTCAGGGGCACTCGACCACTGAGCCACATCCCCAGCCCTATTTTGTATTTTATTTAGAGATAGGATCTCACTGAGTTGCTTAGCCCCTCACTTTTGCTGAGGCTGACTTTGAACTCATGATCCTCCTTTCTCAGCCTCCCAAGCCACTGGGATTATAGGTAGATTGAATTCAGAGGTATTCGACCCTATGGCATTGTGCCCGGCGGCTATAAATGTGTTTTTTTAATATATTTTTGTTAGTTATTGATGGACTTTTATTTATTTATTTGCTTATATGTGGTGCTAAGAATCGAACCCAGTGCCTTACACATGCTAGGCAAGCGCTCTACCACTGAGCCACAACCTCAACCCCCTATAAACATATTTTGATATTAAGATTTTTCCATTTAAGAATGAAGAAGTTGCCTGTTCATTCAGAATAGGATGATTTTTTTAATGTTCCTTTGGAGTCTTAGATTATTATTTGGGTTATGCAGGTTTATGAAGTTTGTTCCTTGAAACTGACTGTTTTGTATTGTGGTTGCATGTGTTCAAGTTTCTGGGGTGGGGACATAGCTCAGTAGTAGAGCACAAACAGCATTTTAGCTAAAACTGAAAGGCTCTCAAGTCAGCTGGCTCCCACCGTGAGACCACCCCTTCCCCACTTACCACCTGAACATCGCCTGGCCTCAGTTTCCCCATATGTAAGAAGGGGTGATCATGACCTACCTCAGAGTGGGATAATGCAGGCATTGTACTTGGCCTCTTGACATGGACTTAGCACTGTTCTCTGGGGATTGTGTCACCCACGAGAACTGTTCCATTTTTCTTGAGTCTCTTCTTGTCTTGTTGGAATTGGCCGTAATTACTAATGAGCCGTGAACATCATGGTCTCATTCCCACTTGACCCACGAGGGGGATCTGTCAGCAGATGGAGGACGAGGGTCCTGCTGGAGCCCGGGGGGCTGCATATGAGCCCCCTTGGCCTGTTTCGTGTTGCTCAGAGGGTGATTGTCTTGTTGGTCCACAAATGAGTTGCCATCTGCTGATAGTTCACATGTTAATATTTATATGTTTATGTTAATATAGCTTTTTGTTTATGATGTTAATATAAAGTTTCCTTTTCAAATAAATTTTATTTTCCCTTCTAAAAATCAGGGTATAATCTACATTACCATAGAGCTCATGCCCCTCAAGTGCCCCGTTGGTGGGTCTTGGTCTGCTCACTCCCTACGTTGTGCAGCCATAGACCTCATTAGCCCAGGCGGAAGCTCCACACCCTCCTGTCCCAGGCCCTGGTCGTCTTTGTGCTACCTTGTCTCTGTGAATTTGCCTGTTCTAGGAACCTCATGTAAGTGGAATCATGCATTGTTTATCTTTCAGTGTCTGATTATTTCACGTAGCATGATATTTTCAAGGTTGGTCACGCCTGTAGCATGTAACAGGACTTCTTTCCTCTTCATAGCTGAAGGATACTCCATTATTGATAACTGCATTGGGTTTTTCCATTGGACTTTGGACGTTTCTTCTTTTGACCATTATGAACAGTGATACTGCGAATGTTTGTGTAAAGTTTCTATGTGAACATGTAATTTCAACTCTCCTTTGTACACAGGTAGGAGTGGGAATGCTGGGTCACAGAGGAACCCTGTGTGTAATTTTGAGGCACTGCCAAGCTGCTTTCCAGGGTCACTGCGCTGCTTTGCGTTGGCGGCAGTCGTGTGAGAGTTCCACTTCCCACATTCCCATCAACACGGGTTATTGACTCTTTAAATATAACCGTCGTAATGGGCATGAAATGGTATTATGTAATTTTGATTTGCATTTTTCTAATAATAGACAATATCAAGCGCCTTTCATGTGCTGTTAGCATGTGCATATGTTCTCTGGAGAAGTGTCTGTGCTGAGCCTTGGCCCACCTTCTAATTAGGTGTTTGTCATTTTATCATTGGATTATAAGAGCTCTTTATAAACTCTGGATTCTAGACTCTCATCAGATACATGACTTGCAAATACTTTGTCCCATTCTGTGGGGATCCTTAAACAGGATGGAAGAGAAGTACTGCTCAAGTGTGTCCTTCATCTCTGATGTCACCGATGTCACCTGCACTCTTGCTGGATTATGGGACAAGGTATCCATTTGTTTTCTAGATTGCTCTGGAGTTTTTTATTTGTTTTTAAATCATAAGAAATATTGAATTTATTCAAAAGCCTTCCCTGAATCTTTTGAGATAAAGGGTTTTTCTATTTCATCCTCCAATGATTTTAATTTAACTAATGAACTATTAATGATTTCATTAATACTAATGGAATAATAAGCCTTCCTATGATTTTTGATCCAAGCCACTCCTGGACATGGAGGTTTATAATGAATTACAAGGTCCCCGTTTTAAGGGATGAAGTCTTGCTAACTTTGCCCAAGCTGTCCCCTGACTCCTGGGCTGAAGCCTTCTTCCTGCCTCAGCCTCCTGAGTAGCTGGGCCCATCTGAATTTCTTATTCTTGAAGGTTTCCTCAGTGATGAGGTGGGGAGAAGAATAGCAGCTAGGTCTGTGTGGGGCTGAAATGTGTGATGTGGATACCCTGCTTGAGCGGGGAAGGGAGCAGCTATCTCTGTCTCTTTGCGGCAGGTCCCCAGCCTTCCCTACAGTCCACACCCTGCAGTGTCCGGGGAACAGTGGCCAACACTGTGGAGGTTCAGTGGCTCTCTGAAAGTAGTTCTAGGGCTGTTGGGCTACTTAGTATTTCTATTTCATCACAAGTCAATTTCTCAGGTTTTGTTTTCCAAGAAAATCGCCTTTTTCATGTATGTTAGTGCAGAGTATCTTTTTCTACTTTAATATTCTCCTCAGGAATAGCTTTTTCAACTTTTTTATGCCTAGTTTTTTTTTTTTTTTTTTTTTTTTAATATTTATTTTTTAGTTTTTGGCAGACACAATATCTTTCTTTGTATGTGGTGCTGAGGATCGAACCTGGGCCGCACGCATGCCAGGCGAGCGCGCTACCGCTTGAGCCACATCCCCAGCCCATTATGCCTAGTTTTTGTTATTTTGTTTGCTTTTGGTCTGAAATAGACTTTCAAGAACTCTATTTTATTGGCCTTTTTGAAAAAGCTGCTTAAGATAAAACAAGCAGCTCTGCTTTTCTTTGGTAGTGTTGGCAGCTTGGTTTGTCATGTCCAGGCTTGTGAGGCAGAGTGGCAGAGGGGAGTAAAGGCTGGTAGTGGAGTTTGTGGTACAGGCAGCCTTGCATCAGCCCACCACACCCTCAGTCCCAGGGTGGCAGTCAGGGCCCCTAACTAGAGTGTGAAGCATCCTGAGGGGACTGCTGAAGCCACCCAGAAGCATATAAGGCGTCCTCTGGGTGGCAGGCCCTCGAAGGCATGCAGAGCACCCAGCAAAGGAACAGCCAACTGTGGTTGCCTCAGACCAGTTTCATCTTTATTTTTTTTTAATATTTATTTTTTACGTTTAAGTGGACACAATATCTTTATTTTACATTTATGTGGTGCTGAGGATCGAACCCAGTGCCTCATGCATGCTAGGCGAGCGCTCTACCACTGAGCCACAACCCCAGTCCCCAATTTCATCTTTAAATGGTCACTCCATCTGTGTCCTGGCTACACTGGGCTGGTGCCTGTTCTCATGGTGCCTAGGCCTCAGATATTGATCACACAAACCAGGAGTGAACAGCAGCCAGGACTTTGGCACAGGCCTATCATCCCAGCTACTTGGGAGACTGAGGCAGAAGGATAATCAATTTGAGGCCAGCCTCAGCAACTTGTAAAATTAAAAAGAAGCTAGAGGTATAGCTCAGTGGTAGAGCACCCCTGGGTCAATCCCCAGCCAAGAATGAGAACAGAGCCCTCCCCATGGGAGCCCTTGGACCCTTGCTGGAAGGAAGAGTATTTCCGGCTGAGAGCAGAGCCTGAGCAAGCCGGTGAGCTGTGAGGGGCTCGCTGGAGCCAAAAGAGTACAAGGTGAGGTGGACCGGGGCTGGCCATCCCTCAGCCTGTGGCCCCTATGAGATCCAGGTACACCCTCGGCTTCTCCTCTGTATTTAGTAAGATATTTTGTTGTTCTTGTGCCTGTGTTTGTGGTATCAGTGCTGATGTGAGCTTGGCCTTATTAAGTGCATACTTTAAATCTCTAAGTGTTTGGTAATTTTGGGTTTTTCACATTATAGTCCATTTCTGCTTAATGACTGGTTATTGGAGGAAGCAGCCTGTATAGTTTCTTCTGCTTTAAACATGGCTCCTTTTCTTCATTGCTCAAGATACGATAAGTTTTATAAATGTTCCGTGGCAGTTGAGAAGGTGTTCTCTGTCACAGTCCACTCTGGATCAGTTTTTGGATCAAATTCCATTTCCGCCATCTGCTTGTGTAACGGATGTGCGGCTGCGCCCTCCACCTCCTCTGGTCGCGCCTCTTCCCAAGGGGGCTTTCTAGTTTGCTCCCTGTGTTCTGACACAGCATTATTGGTCCATCAAGACTCCCAGCAACACAAAAGATGCCCCCTGTGGAGTGCTTTCTGTTTGGAAGTCACCGCATCTGGCGTTGGTGGTATAAACTGGCACCTGCTCATGCACACTCATGTGCGCACATGCATAACACCCACGCGTGGACACACACAGGACTCATTACATTGGACTGAATGTTATTTTCAGGGGTTGTTTTCAACTTGAATTTTGTAGCTGTAACCAACCTCTTTGGCTTTCTGTATGTGTGTTTGTTTTACAGTCATGATTGATAAGATTTTTAATCTTTTGGGGTTTGTTTTTGTTTTTCTTTTTTTTCTACCTCAGGTAGGAGGCATATGTTGGGGACCCAGTTACTCATCCTGAAATGGCCTACCTTTCTGATTGAGGGCATACCAGGGTGTGGACCTATCACTGCCACCGTGGGGCAATGAGGGCCAGCGCCAGCACTCTGTGATTACAAACGGTGCGGTCACAGATCCCCTTGTATATCGCAAGCCTGCTCTTGGTTTGGGCTCTCCACTGGCCAGAGGAAAGGGGCAGCTGCTGGGCTCTTGCTGGCTTCCCTGGCCCCTCCGATGGTCCTGAGGGGCTAGGTGTGGAGGTTGCTGTTTTTGCCTGGCCCCACCAGTGCCACTGTTCCCTTTGCCCAGGGACTGAGTGTGCAGTGGTTTCTGGGGCCATTTCATTCTGACCCCTCAGCTGTGGCCTGTCTCCCTGTGTAGATCCCCTCGGGGTTCCTGCGGGACACACCTGAGGGCTGTCACTAACCTGTTGAACTAATTCTTTGCTCATCTTGCAGAGTATGTTCTAACCCACATTTCTGAGGCCTTGTAAGGCCAGAGCTTTTTGCTTCATCAGGTTGGGACTGTCTGGCTGTGCTCGTTTCCTCTCTGCCACTTCGATAAGTAAGTGCCTGTGTTTCGTGGTGTGTTTGGGAGGGAGGCTGCGAGGGAAGATGGGGCATGAGAAATAGGGAAGGGAGGCTGGGCCTGCAGGTTCTCAGCACACCTGGCAGGCCCCAGACCTTGGCACCCGAGTGTGGGAGGGCGGGAGGGAGAGGTGGCCGACTGCCTGGATTCCTGGGGAGGAGTCGAGGAGCCAGTTCTCTGTCAGGCCTGACCATTGTGCGCCCCAGGCAGGTTACAGCCCCACGAAGCCTCACTTCTCATCTGGACCTGACTGAGACACAGCTTCTGATTTCCTCAGGGTTCACGGGAGGGGATCCTGCCTCCCAGTTGACAGGACTGCAGGGCTCATGGGGGTGCTCTGTGGACCCGCTGTGGGAGGCAGAACCTGCGCTGCGGCAGTGGGTGCCCATGCCCTGGACTGCCAGGGTGGCCAAGGGTCCAGGGTTGGCTTTGTGTAACTCTTGGCTCTGGGGCTCTGGTGACTTGAACCCATCCTCCCCAGAACTCATACTCCAGGTCAGAGCCCAGTAAGAGGAGAGAGTTGGTGGGGACACTGTGCTTCCGACTTCACTTTCAAATGATGGCACTTCCGGGAAGGAATCCGCAGCCGACGGTGGCCGAGAGCTCAGGATGGAAGGCAGGTGGGCATGTCTGTGTGACCTCAGGTGGCCAGGGCCCAGCAGACCTGGAGGACCATATGCATTTGATAGTGCTGGAAGTTTCCCTTAGCTCTTAGATTTCCTGATCTGGGGATGAAAAGATTTTTGCCTTTAATTCTGAGCAATCAAGCCACGAAGAAGGTGTGAAATGAAAGTAACATCCCTCTCCCCTTGCCTACCTCAGTCCCGCCACATGGGTGGCCTGAGTTTCTTAGGCTCTTTCTGGAAACATCTGAGTACATATACAACCTTGTCAGTGCTGACGCCGTCCCAGAACAAGCAGGACCGTGATCTGTGGTTCACTGCTGGTCTAACTTCATGTGCTCCTCAGTTGGGATATGCATGTGGCTTGAGGCTGGGGGACAAACGTGCCCTGGCTGCGCCACCCAAAGGGGTGTCAGGACAGGCAGCAGGTGGGCCTGGGCGGGAGGAGGCGCAGAGCCGCCGCAGGTGTTTCTTTTACTGGCCGCGGCTCAAGGCCGCGGTCAGGTTTTGCTTTTCACCTTTCAGTCTGTGAGAAAGTGAGCAGGAAAAAGCAAAAGGCGCTGGTGGTGGCACGCCCACGAGCTGGGCCGGGGTTCAAGTCCCCGCGGCGTCCCTGCTTGCTCCAGCTCCAGGCCCTGCTGCCCTACCCACAGGGACATGGGTTCCCAGGGGAGGCACAGGTAAGCACAGGGCTTCTTCAGGCCACCTGCTCCTTCTGTCCACCCTGGCCCTCCTGGGGCCTGGGCTGGGCTTTCAAGGGCTTTAGTGGCTGCAACCTCCTTGCCCGGGGCCCCAGCCTCTGGTGACCTCTAGTCGATCTTCCTGTTCTAGGTCCTTCACCGAAAGCAGGATCCACAGTAGTCACCCTTTCATGTCTGGCTTTTCACTTAGCATCAACTTCCCAAGCCTCACCCATGGGGACGCGTGTCAGTCCTTATGCCGTTGACCATGTAGACCACAGACAGTTAATCCACCAGCTAGAGAACCTGGAAGTGCCTGCAGGTTTGGGTTTTGTTTTGTTTTTTCAGTTGTAGATGGACATAATACCTTTATTTTTATTTATTTATTTTTATGTGGGGCTGAGGATCAAACCCAGTACCTCACACATGCGAGGCAAGCGCTCTGCCACTAGCTACAACCCCCGCGCTGTTCCCACAGTTCATCTATTCTGAACAGGACATCTATGGGCATTCATTCACAAGCATTGGTTCCAGTCCCTGTTTTCAGGTTGGAGTGGGGTTTCTGGGTCATATGGTAATTGTATGCTGCCCCCGTTTCTGCACCACCTGGCTCTTCCCACAGCAGAGTGAGGGGCTTCCTCATGCTGGCCAACGGTTGCAATTTCCCGTTGTGTGTGGCAACCTCGTAAGTTGAAGTGTTATCTCAGCTTTCAGAGTTTTTTACCTGAATTTTTTTACCATCATTCAGAAGATGGGGATTCACTATCTGGAGTGAGATCTGAACCCAGTGAGATCCATAGCCTGTACTGCAATCCTCCTCCCCACAGGACTACAGCTGCAGGCACTGGTAGTCTGTGACAGCAGAGGGTGGAAGAGACGAAGGACAGCCCCCTCAGCACTTGGGTCTGCCTACTGCCTGGCAGAAGGTAGTTCTAGAACCTGTCCCCAGCTCAGAAGCACCCTGGGCCTATCTAAGGGGACGCTAGAAGGCAGGCTGCTTGACCAAACTTTAGAAGCCATTCTGTAGCAGACAGGATGTCACTTCCCTTGGCCAGCATAGCCCCCATCCCCTCAATGGAGAACAGTGGAGAAGCCCTTCGTGTCCTGCTTGACCAGAGGGAAGGAGGCCCAGAGGGCCCTGCCTCATCCCTCCAGAAGACAGGGAGAACAGCTGTGTCATCCTTAAAGAAAAGAAAGACAGCAACAAAGGAACACCATGTCCCTGAGCTGTGCCTTCGTTCCCAGGACCGTAGGCAACTCAAGGAATGATGACAGTGGCCCTAGGAGGATGTCTACATAAGTATTATCTTGAAGGACACTGCCTTTGAATGCTAGCTTTAGAAAACTGCTCGCTGGCACGTATGCCGGAAGCAGCACTCCTCGGAATGCTGGCCATACAAGGAACAAAGCACACAAGCCAGCTAGTGCTGATGAGGTCATCACTTCTGCAACTAGCCTGTAAAACTCCCTTCCTGTGGTAACTGCAGAGTTGAGGGCTCTGGAGAAGGTACATCAGCCAGCTGCCATTGGACAAGGTCCAAGAGGATGGAGGCACTACTTTCTTGGAGTAGTGTTCTTAGGGATGGAGGCACTGCTTAGCAAGACACCATGAGGGACAGAGCCTCTCACCACTGAATCTTCCCTGTAAGCTGTTTGAATAAATTATACACTTGTATTTATATATATATATATATATATATATATATATATATATATATATATATAATTATACTTGTACATTTAGATTATATGTATATGTGTGTACATATATATATATCACATGTGCATATTATATATATATATATATATATATATATATTTTTTTTTTTTTTTTTTTTTTTTTTTTTAAGACAGCATTTAGGCTGGCTTCAGACTTGCAATCCTCTTACCTCAGTGTCCAGAGTAGCTGGAATTACAGGTGTGTACCACCATGCCTGGCTTAATCTATGTCTTGCACACCATCTCCAGGTACTTTTTTTTTTAATGTTTATTTTTTAGTTCTAGGTTGACACAATATCTTTATTTTGTTTTTATGTGGTGCTGAGAATCGAACCCAGTGCCTCACGCATGCTAGGCAAGCGCGCTACCACTTGAGCCACATCCCCAGCCCTCCAGGTACTTTTTTAGGTCACTTGACAGCCTACTCCACTTTCCTGGCACTACTGGGCTGTGTACCTGTCAGCAGCCCAGTCTAGAGTCCCATTCCCTCACCCACCAAAAGGCGAAGATCAGAGTCTGATCCATCCGACTATCCCCAGATGTCCCCGCTCTGCTCCTCTGGTAGTTGCTGTAGGTGGTCCTGATAGACCAGGCTAGAGATGTGCATCTGGAAGCATGGCACAAAGTGGGGCAGATTGGCTGAGGAGTCCGCAAAGGGTAGAGATGGTAACCCAATCCCCCAGGCCTCATCCCCCCCACAGCTGAAGGCCAAGTCCACGAGTCTGCAGAGGTCATTGCACCTGCCTGGCTAAGGCACCTCCAGAGCTCTCCTTTCACCAAATTTAGAGCCAGGACCAACTTGTTCACCTGGCACCCTGAAGTCCAGGACAGGACTAGGCACTTGGTAGGTGCTCAGTCAGTGCATGCGGAATGAGGGAAGGAATGAACCCATAAATGAAGAAGCCAGGCCTGTGGGTCTTTGAGTGACCCTCTGAGGCTGGTCTTTGACTTCTTTACTCTGGGAAGGATCAGCTAACCTTTGAAACAAGGAATAGGGTCCTATGGACTTCAGGTTCATTTTCATTTTATTCTCTCACAGCTGTCTGGGGTCAGATGTAGTACAAATATGTTGCTAAAACTGAGGGGATTGTGAAAAGCCAAGTGACCGATTCAAGGTCACACCAGCAATGAGCAGCAGAATCAAACCCAGATCTGCAGGCTCCGCAGCCTGGTTGTTCTCATACTACATGTCCTTGAGTTAAGAAACCTCAAGGAGGTGGGCTGGGGCTGGAGCTCAGAGGTAGAGAGTGCGCTTAGCATGTACAAGGCCCTGGGTTGATCCCCAGCATCAAAAAAACAAACCAAACCAAACACCAAAAGAAAAAAAACACCACAAAAAGGGATGGGAAAGGGGGCGTCAGTGCCAAGAACACAGGCCTGGTGGGGGGGACATCCACAAACCTGGTCTTCCCTATACTTGACACTACTGCCATCTGGGAAGCCCCCACCAAACAGTGTGGATTAGCTCCACAAAGACAGGCCCCTACCTTGGCCCCATTGCAGGCTTGAGTCACATGCCTTCCCTGAGAGTCCTGTTTCCACTGGGCAGACCACAGCTGGAGCTGAGACAGCCACCATCCGGTGTGGGGGCAGGGCTCTTTGAAAATGCCAAGGACCAAGGTGGTTGTCACTATAGCCCTCACAGTAGGCCTGGGGATTACACGGGTGGGGTGGGGGTGTGAGGATGGTGGGGGGAGCCGCTCAAGGTGAGACACTGAGCATGCTATGGGAGCAGCAGAAATCACAAACCACTGGGTTTGTGGCACATACCTGTAATCCCAGTGGCTTGGAAGGCTGAGGCAGGAGGATCTTGAGTTTCAAAGCCAACCTCAGCAATTTAGCAAGGCCCTAAGCAACTCAGGGACACCTGGTCTCTAAATAAAATATTAAAAAGGGCTGGGGATGTGGTTTGATGGTTAAGTACATCTGGGTTCAAGTCCTGAAATGAAAAAAAAAAAAACTCCATACCAGTGGTTTGGGTTTGGGTTTTTGTTGTTTGTTTGTTTCAGTTGTAGATGGACACAATACCTTTATTTTATTATTATGTGGTGCTGAGAATTGAAATCCATGCTAGGCAAGTGCTCTACCACTGAGCCACAACCCCAGCACCCCCCACAAACCAGCTTTTTATTTTATTTTTTTTAGTTGCTGATAGACCTTTATTTAAATAGTTTATACGTGGCGCTGAGAATTCAAGCCAATGCCTCACACATGCCAGGCAAGTGTGCTACCTCTGAGCCACAGTCCCAGCCCCCACAAACTAGTTCTTAATCACAGACCCCACGTTAGGGCAATCAGGCAGCCCCTGGATCTGTGCCTCAGGCAAAAATGTCACTACCTTCCCTTCAGCTCCTGGCCTCTAAGTATGGGCAGAAACTCAACAAGAGGAAGAAAGAGCATTTCTGGTAGGGAGCAAAGCAGAAGTAAAGGCCTGGCCAAGGGTAATGGCACATGCTTGTAAATCCATAGAGGTGGGAGGCTGAAGCTGGAGGATTGCAAGTTTGAGCAAGCCTCAACAACTTAGTGAGAGCTTGTCTCAAAAATAAAGGGCTGAGGGTGTAGATGTGGTAGAGTGCCCCTGAGTTCAACCCCCAATACCACCCCCAACCACACACACACACAAAAGCAACAGCAGCAAAAGCTTGGCAGTAGAAAGCATTCAGCTAAGTTTGTCTGACGTCCAGGACATTAGTGAGGTACAAGGCTGGGACTCTGAGCTTCTCCATGTAGGAGGCTCAGTCAAGGAGATGCATTTGGAAATTCTGAAAAAAAAAAAAAAAATCTGAATCACAAGTTTGACTCAAAATCGTGCTTTGCCACTGTTCTAAATTTCTTTTCCACAAGACAAAAGGTGCTGCTTTATTTTAATACATTTTTAACTGACAGTAATTACACATATTTAGGGAGTATAGTGTGGTATTTCAATACAAGTATACAATGTGTAAGGATCAAAATCAGGGTAAGGATTTGATGTAAGGATCAAATGTCAGTGAAGAGAGCTGGGGATGTGGCTCAAGTGGTAGCGCGCTCGCCTGGCATGCATGCAGCCTGGGTTGTGTCCGCCGAAAACTAAAAAAATAAATAAATATTGAAATTCTCTCTCTCTAAAAAAAAAAAAAATGTCAGTGAAGACAAATATCATTTCTTTGTTGGAAACACTCAGAATCCTCTCAATTGTTATCAGCTGCCGTTGTCCTGTGCGGCGGACCATCAGGCATCATTCTTCCTATTCAATTGTACCCACTAACTATCCTCTCTCCCTCCCTCCCTCCACCACACCCTTGTTCTAAAGGCTTCATAAATACATTAACTGAATTCTCACGTCACCTCTATTATTTCCATTCTCAGATAAGAAAATGGTAGTACAAGATTACATAGTAAGGGGCTGGAGGTGGAGCGCCCAGAGTGTAAATTCTGCGTTGAGCTGCAGACCTGGCTTCCTTCTACCATCTAGGATGTGACTGTTCTGCCGTGGGGACCTTCATGTTTCTCTTTCCAACACCAGGCTGAGCTGGGAGAGACTGCAAGGCGGATGAGCTGGTGTCTGAGGCTTTGGGACCATCGAGCTCGGGGTGTGATCCTGGGCAGTCACAATCCCACTCCATTCCCGTCAGGAGCCTGATCCACCCGCAGCTCCTGGTTAGGGCTACCTGGACTCCTGCCCCCAGTGTAACGACCTCTACACATCCGGGCGTCACCTGAAGCCCCGCCCCCACCTCCGGCCCTGCACTCCAGCCCTGTGCGCTCAGGCAGAGACACGTCCACCTCGGACGAGGAACGGGGGTTCTGTCTGACTGCTAGGCTCCGCCGCTGTCATCACCTGCGGCCCCTCCGTACGCGCTGCCCATCCCCGCGGGACAGACTCGGTGCCAGCGCTCTAGAGCAGTCCCCACCCGCGAGCCTCAGGATGTCGGGGACAGCGCCCGCGCCGGCGCAGTCTGAGAGGCGTGGTCAGGTGCCGGGGGCGCGGCTTGGCGGCGGCGCAAAGCTCCCCTAGTGGCGGGTGCGTTTGCGCCCCCGCTCGGTAGCTTCTGGGTTGGGTTTTCACCGCGGCGGCGGCGTTAGGCAGCCAGCGCGAAGCCTGAGGCACCGAGGCCAGCAGAGCTGGGGGAAGCGGGAGTGACCCTGGCGTCGCGGTAGGCCTGGCCCGCCCCGCGCGTCCCGTCCCGTTCTTTCGGTCCTGGTCTCCTGTGTCCCACGGTCCCTTAGGATGCAGTCCCGCCCGCAAGCGCCCTTGGGTCCCATGAGCTGTCCGGGACCCCCGCACCCCTCCTCACCACCCAGCACGCTTCTCTGTCCTTAAAGGAAAATTCCCAATTAACTTGATTCTGACAAAAACTTTTCTCTAGCTGCTGTTGGCCATTTACCTTCGTAGTGTCTCTGCATACAGATCTTAAGGAAATTTGAAATCTTCACATTTCAAAGTTTAAGTCCATGGTGTGCGTGTGTGTGTGCGCGCGCGCGCGCGCATGGTTGTTTTACTGGGGATTGAACCCATGGCTTCACAAATACTAGGCGATAGCAAGCAATACCACTGACCTGCATATCCCAGTCCCCCTTATTATTTTATTTTGCTTTTCGGGGGTACCAGTCCCCCCCTTTAGGGTTTTTGTTGTTGTTGTTGTTGTTTGGTTGTTGATGGACCTTTATTAATTATTGGGTGCTGGGAATGGAACCCAGTGCCTCACACGTGCCAGGCAAGCACTCTACCACTGAGTTACAATCCCAGCCCCCTCTTATATTTTTTTAGATTTTATTTTGAGCTAGGGTTTCACTAAATTGCCCAGGCTGGCCATGAACTTGCTTTGTGACTCAGCCCCCAAAGTAGCTGGGATTCAGACATGCTGCATAGCACTTGCCTTCCCTTGGTTGTATTGCTACAAAAATTTGACATTGTCTTCACAAGAATTGGAGCAATAGATTGAGGAAACACTTTTTTTTAATTGCAAGAGATTGAACCAAGGACTATGCGCATGCTAAAACACACTCTACCAGTAAACTACATCCTGGGACTGTGGCTCAGCGGTAGTGCACTTGCCTTGCATGTGTGAGGCACTGGGTTCGATTCTCAGCACCACGTATAAAATAAAGATCTATCAAAACTAAAGGAAAAATATTTAAATAAATAAACTACATCCCAACCCTTCCAGTGAGTTCTGCTCAGGACATGAATATATGGAAATTATCTGGAGACAGGGAAAGAGCCACCAGAAAGGATTAGAAAGAACAATTCCAGAAGTCATGTGGGATTGAGATTCCATCAGCCTGAATAGGAAAACTCATAGTTCATGGGGAATCAGGTAGAGAAAAGGTTTTTACCAAGTGAGGCAAAATTAACTCTAAATGCTTCTCTAGTCTTACCTAAGAATGCTTAAAAACAATACCCAAAAGATCAAAATGTTTCCAGGCTTTATGAAGCTGTATCTCAGAACAAAGCTCTGGAGGGGCAAAATGGAAGCGTGCTATTATTAGTTTCTTATAGTTTACAATGTGTGACACAGCAGCTGTGATAAATTACATGTAGACTATAAATGCTTAAGGGAACCAATAAAGAACAAACTTTATTTGTTCTTTTTAAATATATATGACAGTGTACATAGTAAGACAAAAAAGGAGGTAAGAAGGATTCATAAAAATAACCTAAAAGACAGGGCCTGGTGGCGCACACCTGTAATCCCAGCATCTTGGTAGGCTGAGGCAGGAGGATCTCGAATTCAAAGCCAGCCTCAGCAAAAGCCAGGTGCTAAGCAACTCAGTGAGACCCTGTCTCTAAATAAAGTACAAAATAGGGCTAGGGATGTGGTTCAGTGGTTGAGTGCCCCTGAGTTCAATTCCCAGTACCAAAAAGAAAAAAAATAATGCAGAGAAAAGAAAAGAGTAGAGAGACAAATAGAAAACAAATAGCAAAATACACATATAAACTTGAGCTGTGTTGGCAAATCACAATAAATGCAAATAGTTGCCATTGGACAGGGTGGCACATGCCTAGAACCCCAGCTGATTCCAGAGGCTGAGAAGGGAGGACGACAAATTTTTTTTTTAATGTTTTATTTATTTTTTAGTTTTCGGCGGACACGACATCTTTGTTTGTATGTGGTGCTGAGGATCGAACCCAGGCCGCACACATGCCAGGCGAGCGCACTACTGCTTGAGCCACATCCCCAGGCCCGAGGACGACAAATCTGAAGACAGCTTGGGTGATTTAGCAAGACCCTATCACAAAGATAAATTTTTTTTCCACTTTATTTGTTCTTTTTAGATATATATGACAGTAGAGTGTATTTTGACATATATAAACATGGAGTATTACTTATTCTAATTAGGATCCCATTCTTGTGATTGTACATGACGTGGAGTTTCACTGATCATGTATTTATATATGAATATACAAAGATAAAATTTTAAAAGGGCCAGGGAACAGGGTGTGGTGGTACAAGCCTGTAATCCTAGCAACTCAGGAGGCCGAGGCAGGATTGCAAATTGGAGGCCCCCCTCAGCAATTTACTGAGACCCTGTCTCAAAATTTTAAAAGGGTTGGGGATGCAGCTGAGTGTTTGAACGCCCCTGTGTTCAACACCCAGTACCTGAAAAAAGTGGGTGGGGTTTGCTGGGGCTGTAGCTTAGTGAGAGCACTTGCCTAGCATGTGAGACGCCCTGGGTTTCATCCCCAGGATCATGGGGATAAAAAAGAGAGAGAAGAAAAAGAAAATGCCCAATCTTGCTCATTCCTGCCCCATCTCCCATCAATACAGAGGGGCCAGAAGGATCCGAGAACATAGGAAAAGCCCAAAAGGTCTTAGCAGAAAAATGGAAAACAGCTACAGGCAGGGACACCATGCAAACATGAGGTACTCAAAGTGTAGCCAACTGCAGAAAAGAAGAAGGCACCTGTTGGCCACACACCAGGCTCATGCACTGCAGGCCTTCCAGTTAGTCTGGGAAATGGCCAAGGTCATCCTGTCCTCCCCTTTTAGTTAGGGATGAGCTGAGCATAGATCCTTGCCCTTCTCTCCCTCTTCAGCCTTCAACCTGTTTCCTGAACTCACAGTACCATGGACTCCCAGCCTCCTGGGCCTAGTTTCTCTCTCATCCTCTGATCCCTTAGTTGTCACATTCCCCTCTACAGTTCTTCTGGCCTGGCCTGGTTCTGTTTTGCATTTTTGCCCTTTCCCTTCCAGCTTAGTGGTGTTGGTCTAATGAATCTAGCATTTGGATAACTTTGAAATGCTCCAAGGAGCTTCTTTGCAGGCACATCCTGTTTATCATATAGATGGAGCCACTTTATCCAAGAGGTAGGAAAAGGCCTGTCACATTAGGAAGCCAGGCCAGAGGTAACAAAGGTTCTGGAACCAGATCCTTGGAGAACACCTGTGCAGGGAGGCAGAGGTCTCTTTGGGGACTTTTTAGTTATCCGATACAAATGCTCAGGTCATTTTGGAATGGGGGTGTGGGTTTCACGTGAAATTCAAGGAGATCTGGTAGACCTGGACTAGACCTAGTACACAATGACATTTCTTTTTTTTTTTTTTTTTTCTTTTTTTGGTACCTGGGATTGAACCCAGGGGCGCTTAACCATTGGGCCACATCCCAGCCCTTTTTATGTTTTATTTTAAGACAAGGTCTCACTAAATTTCTGGTGCTGGCTTTGAACTTTCCATCTTCCTATCTCATCCTCCCAAGTCCCTGGGATTACAGGCATGGGCCACCGTGCCCAGCGCACAGTGACATTTCTGAAAGAGTCTGGGACATGTCTTTTTTTTTCTTTCAGTGCTGGGGATCAAACCCAAGACCTTGCACAGGCTAGGCAAGTGCCCTACCACTGAGCTAATCCCCAGCCCAGCTGTCTTTGAGAGGAGGACAAAGAACCATCTGTGGAGCTGGCTCAGCTGGGAGGGGCAAGAAATCTAAATTCTAGACCTACTTCTTTTATGTCCTCACTGAGATCGTGGGCCAGGCCCAGCTGTCCTGGGGCCTCAGTTTCCCCTGATGCACTGTGAGCCCTCAGAGGAGCCAAGGGGTGAAGGTTCTGTCTTTAGGACAGGTGTTGCTCTCCCCACTTGGCCCAGCTGCACCATCCAACTAGCTCCTCAGGGGCAGTGTGAGCCCTTCAAAAGGACCATCAGGGTCAGAATGGAAACCTATGATTCCAGATATCCATTTGCCAGCTTATAAGGTAAGAGAGATGGGAGAGAGACAGAGGAGGCCACTGGTCCCACTGGTGCCTCTTGGCACCGGCAGAGCCTTGGTGGGAGCACCTGGGTATGGAGTCAGGGCTGCAGCACCAGGATTGGCCATTGCCACACATGCAAGCTCCCAGGGCAAACCTTCTAGAAAGAACTTTTCTTGGTACTGACCTCCCAAGCACTCAGTAAAGAGAACTTCTTCGTGGCCCCCAAACTGAAGAGCACCTAAGATCCACAGCTTGGACCTTCCTGTTTCCTGAAGGTGGAAATTTGAACACCAGTTCTAGGTATGGCCCTGGCTTCTAGCCCAGTTCTCCATGGGGGCATCTCCACTCAGTCCCAGGCTCCTCTATGAGCCCCCAGGCTTAGCCTTGTCAGGGTTCTGCCATTTAGAAGCGATTATCCCATCTCCTGGCCAAGTCCCCGGCCTGGAATGTCCTGTCCAACTCATCCACCAACTCATCCTTCCGGGCCAATTAAAGTCCCACCTCCTCTCAGAAGCCACCCTCACTGGCTTGTGACTGTCTCCCTGACGCACGATCCGGGGGCACTTTTCAAGCTCTGATGAGCATCACAGCTATTTATAGACGTGCTTCCTCCATAAGAAAGCTCCTTAGCTCAGCCCCAGCAGCGGCTCTAGAAATGCACCCTGTAGCTGGAAAAACACAGGCTGCTGCTGTGGGCAGTGTGTGGAGGGTGTGTGTCTACTTTTGCTTTTTGCTTCATACATCTCATTGTTTATAAAATGTATCAATATTATAAGACTTTAAGTATAAGACTATGACTATTTAAAATAAATTCTTTATTTTTTGTTTTTGTTGTTGTTGTTGTTACTAGAAATTGAACCCAGGAGTGCTTTAAAACTGAGCTACATCCTGGGCCTTTATATTTTGAGACAGGGTCTTGCCAAATTGCCTAGGCTGGCCTTGAATTTGTAATCCTCCTGCCTCAGCTTCCTGAGTTGCTGGGATTACAAGCAAGTACCACCATAATAGGCAAACAATAATATCAAATTCTTTAATACATAAAGAAGAACAATTCTTTCTATATACAGTCTCAGACAATTCTTTGTTTTTTGTTTTCTTGGTACCAGGATTGAATCCAAGGGCACTTAACTACTGAACCACATCCCCAGCCCTTTTTTGTATTTTATTTAGAGATGGGGCTGAGGCTGGTTTTGAACTCACGATCCTCCTGTGTCAGCCTCTGGAGCTGCTAGAATTATAGGCATATGCCACCATGCTCAGCTCACACAATTCTTAAATCTATTCCTAGGTATTTGGTAGTTTGTATTGCCACATTAATGGTTAAAAGAGTAAGGTAGGGCTGGGGTTGTGGCTCAATGATAGAGGGCTCACCTAGCACATGTGGAAGCCCTGGGTTCAATCCTCAGCACCACATAAAGATAAATAAAAGTATTGTGCCCATCTACTACTAAAAAATATATTTATTTAAAAAATATTTTTTAGTTGTCTATGGACCTTTATTTTATTTATATATGTGGTGCTGGAGAATCGAACCCACTGCCTCACACATGCTAGGCAAGCGCTCTACCACTGAGCCACAACCCCAACCCAGGATATAATTTTTTTTTAAATTTTTTTAATATTTATTTGTTTAGTTAGTTAGTTTTTGGCGGACACAACATCTTTGTATGTGGTGCTGAGGATCAAACCCGGGCCACACGCATGCCAGGCGCGCACCCTACCGCTTGAACCACATCCCCAGCCCAGGATATAATTTTTCAAAGTTAAAAATGTGACTCTCAACACAAAGTGAGTGTGTCAAAGATTATTTCACATTTTACTTATTTATTTTTTGTTTGTTTTGTTTAGTCCAGGGGATTGAACCCAAGGGTACTTTACCACTGGGCTACATCCCTAGTATTTTACCTTTTTTTATATATTTTAAGATAGGGTCTTGCTAAATTGCGGGCTGGCCTCAAGTTTTCAATTCAACCGGCCTCAGCCTCCAGAGTCACTGGAATTAAAGGATACCAGTGTGGTGAAAAAGCTAGTGCAGTGGGCAGGTGGCACATGCCTGTAATCCTAGCAGTTTAGGAGGCTGAGGCAGGAGGATTTCGAGTTCAAAGCCAGCCTTAGCAAAAGCCAGGCGCTAAACAACTCAGTGAGACCCTGTCTCCAAATAAAATACAAAATAGGGCTAGAGATGTGGCTCAGTGGTTGAGAGCCCCTGAGTTCAATCCCCAATACTAAAAAAAAAAAATAGGTTGGGGTGTAGCTCAGTGGTAAATTGCTTGCCTAGTCTGGGTTCAATTCCTAGTACTTTGAAAAGAGAGGGAGGGAGGGAGACTGACTCAAATATCCAGAGGCACTGGGGGGGGAAAAAGTGCTAGAACAACCTGACTGAATTCCTTACATACCAACGTCAGTACGGCTACTTCTCCACCTGGGGAAGTTGCTTCTATCTCATCCTCACACCCAGAGCTGGGTCCCATCAATTGAATCCGAGGTACCTTCCCAAAGGAGTCCAGGGTCATCCTTTGGCCAGCCTGTTGGGAGTTGCAGACTGCTTTTGGCCTTTTTCAACTCTACTTATGGAGAAGCATTTAACCCCTTCTCCGAAGCACGTGACCCCTCCGGGATTCTCCCTAACCTAGGCTCGCGGGGGGCCTGCTCCGGGTGGGCAGATGTGGGCGGGCCACGCTTGGGGGCAGCGTGCTGGGCTCTGAGGGGACGCCCTGGCCCCAGCCCTAGGGCCACTGGGCCCGCGGTCCCTCCCTCCCTCCCTCAGTCCCCTTGGTCCCTCCCCTTGGTCCCTGGCAGCGTTCACAGCGCAGCCCGCGGAGGCGCCCTGCGCTGGGTCACCCGAGGGCTCCCGCGGGCCTCCAGGGGCAGCACCGGTCCGGTCCGCGGGCTCCGCGGATCCCCACGCCTGCTGCGCCTCCCGCTCCCCGCCCCCGCCAGGAACCCGTGGGGACCCGGCCTCCTGCCGCACCTCCGTCCATAAACGGGGGCAGGCCAGCCTCCCAGTGTGGGCTGGGGCTGGGGTGACGCCAGGGACACCAAGGCGCAGGGGACGCTGACGCCGACGCGGGAGCTTTCCCATCCCCAGCTGCGCTCTCTGGAAGCCAACGGAGGTGGTGGCTCCCAGGAGGAGGCTGGTCCAGCCCTCAAAGCCAGCATCAAGGACAGACAAGGCCTGGCACGGGGAACCAGTGCTTCTGCAGCCTCCAGAGCCCTCGCGCAGTTTCGTGGCCTCTATCTCTGGGGTTCACCCTAGGACAGGGAAGTGAGGGGTGCGCCCACGAGGAAGGGCATGGGCATCTGTTTCAAGCAAGCAATGGTGGTTGGCATCTGGAGGCAAGGGGAACAGCTGGTATTTCAAACCCACAAACAAAGGACAGGTGGCTGGTTACTGGGAAGGAGGACATAGGAGGAGGAAGGGAAGCCCAGCTCCCAGAGAACATCTCTGTGACCCGACTGAAGTGACCCAGACTCTGGCATCCTGAGTTCCTGTCCTTCTTCCCTCTGACTGGAGTTTTCTTCTCATTCTTCAATTTTCCACTCAAATGTCATCTTCCTTGTCCTTCCTATCAAAAATTCTTCTCCTTTGGATTCCTTTCATTCCATCACCTAAAGTACACCTGCTGCTCATTTACTCAGGTTGTTGTCTGGCTCTTCCACTGGAATGTGAGCTCCAGGAAGGCAGAACCCTTCCGTTTTTCCTGCCTTATTTTTACTAGCTGTGCCCTTCAGGCAGGGTGTTTTGTTGAGTGAATGTCCCAGGTCATAGGAAGGGAAGCTACTCAGTTACTAGATTGTTTGCTTGTGTGTTGGTACTGAGGATTGAACCCAGAGGCAATCTACCACTGAGCCACATCCCCAGCCCTTTCTATTTTGAGACAGGGTCTCACTAAATTGCTTAGGCCTTCTTCAAGTTGCTGAGGCTGGCCTTGAACCTTCAATCCTCCTGTCTCAGCCTCCTAAATCACTTGGGATTACAGAGTGATTCAGGATTACAGGCATGTGCCACCAAGCCTGGCATTGACTACTGGTTTTTGTTGTTGTTTTCTGTTTGTTTTTTTTTAAATCCACCTTTACACAAAGCCTTGGAGTCATCTTCTCAGCATAAGGTGAGATTGAAGTAGATAGATAATAATCAGGTGGAGAAGATTTCATACAGTCTTCAAAGGTAAAACCAGGGCAAAGGCCAGAATCCTGGATTATTGTCAAAGTTGCATAGCAGTTACAGCTTTAAACTTTCTGCGAGCCCACGCAAAACAAAACAGAGCTAGTTGTGTGATCTTCTTGTCTCTAAGGAAAACACATCCCAGTTCCTCTGGGAAAGTAAGCTTTTTGCTGGAAGCTTTATGTAAGACAGGTCTAGCATAGATCTTCCCAGAGGGACGAGATGGCTGTGAGTTGCTGACAGCACTTTCCTAATCAAGGCCTCCTTCCAGGGCTGGGCTGCGTCTGCAGCCAGCAGGGAGCCAAGGGATGACTCAACCTGCAGGGAAGAAACTTTTGGGGGCTCTAGAGGGACCCTCAGGATGAGGCCTAGAACCCAAGTGGAATGGGTGGATTGATTGAACACCTACCAGAGGGGTATGGCTCCCACTTTTGGGTTTACATGGCTAATAATTGAATCCCCACCCCACCCCAACCCACCCCCATGGTGCCAGGGATGGAACCCAGGGCTTCCCACATGCTAAGCAAGCACTCTACCCCTGAGCCACACCCCAATCCAGTAATTATATTTTAACCTAGATATCAGTAAAATATTATTTTAAAAAAATGTGGGGGCTGGCAGTGCTGCACACCTATAATCCCAGCGGCTCAGGAGGCTGAGAAAGGAGGATCACAAGTTCAAAGCCAGCCTCAGCAACTGCAAGGCACTAAGTAACTCAGTGAGACCCTGTCTCTAAATCTCTAAATAAAATACAAAATAGGGCTGGGGATGTGGCTCAGTGGTCCAGTGCCGGGAGTTTAATCCCTAGTACAAAAGAAAAAAAAAATGTGGGGGCTGGATGTGGTGGCAAACGCCTGTAATCCCAGTGACTGATTCTAGAGGCTGAGGCAGGAATGCAAATTCTGTTTTTGTTGTTTTATGGTGGTACTGAAGATTGAACCCAGCTCTACCACTAATCTACATCCCAGCTCTTTTTATTTCTTGTTTTGAGACAGGGTCTCACTAAGTTGCTTAGGGCTTAAGTTGTGAAGGCTGGCTTCAAATTTGTGATCCTTCTGCTGGAATTACAGGCTGCACACCCATGCCCAACAGGAGGGTTACAAGTTTAAGCCCAGCCTCAGCAACTTAATGAGATCCTGTCTCAAAAATAAAATAAAAAGGTCTGAGGGTGTGGCTCAGTGATAGAGGACCTCTGGGTTCAATCCCAAGTACCAAATAAATAAATAAATGGGGACTTGAATTGTGTCACTAGTTTATAGAAATTACAGAAACAATGAAAGAGTATGTTACACTATGGGGATATGATCTGCAAAATCCACGTTTGAAATTTATCATAATCAAACCTTTTGTTGGGGAGCACAGGAGATTGAACCCAAGGCTTACTATATAATAAACACTTTAAAACTGAATATACCAGGCTGGGGTTATGACTCAGTGGTAGATCACTTGCCTAGCATGTTTGAGGCCCTGGGTTTGATCCTCAGCACCCCATATAAATAAATAAAATAAAGACATTGTGTCCATCTACAACTAAAAAATAAATAAATAAATAAACTGTTTTTTAGACCAACATAAAATTTCCTAAATAACAAAATAACCACCATCACAGATGCCACCATCTCATAAGAAGACTTTACAACATCAAAGAAACACAAAGAGCTTGATCTTTAAACAGGGACAATCTTAAAACCTCGTGTTTGGTTTCTGGGAGAATCACTGACACAGAGGCTGCCCTGGTCTGTGGGCCGTAGCTCCAGGGAGCCTTTCCCCAGCCTCCTTTCTTTGGAGGCTGTCTGGTGGCAGGCCATCTTTGCTGTGACTGGAGCAGGATGGCACTTGCTTCCGTGGGTTGGTTTCTCTCAAAGATTGAAGGTGTTTACCCCATTGGGCCTTCTCTTCTTTACAGGAGGCCCTTGGTGCAGAGTGAACACTGACATCAGTGCCCCACCTCGGAGACCTGGTGACCTCTTATTTATAATGACCTCAGAGACCTCTTATTTTGACAGATGGGAAAACTGAGGCCAAGAGAGGAAGATGTGTGACTTGCTGGAGGTAACAGACTCCATGGCAGAGCCTAGAACAGAACCCAGGGTTTCTGGTTGCTTGTCCAGGGTTCTTTCTACCCAGCATTTTACCTATTAGTCAACCCATGTTGTTTACTTCTTCCATTTCAGCGGGTGCCTGGAAAGATAGTTGCATGGACTTGCTTCCTATCCACCAGGCTTTAAATCTTGACCTTGCAACTCACTGGCTTGGGCAAGTTTACTAACTTCTCTAGGCCTCTGTTTTTCTCATTTGTAGAATGGGTAAGGTATTGTAATGATACTCTCCTTCCAAGGTTGTGGAGCAGATTGAGCTACTGCATGCACAGAGCCTGTTGTGTGGCAAGGACTCTGTGCAGGCACCTGCCCATAGTTTTGCTTTCTATAGGGATGATGAGTTCCACAGATTTGTTATGAAGAGCAGGCAGGCCTTGACTTAGCATCATGGGCTGGGGGTATTGCTCAGTGGTAGAGCACTTGCCTAGCATGCATGAGGGCCTGGGTTCCATCCTTTGCACTGAAAAAATAAAATAGGTCTACTAACTTAGGATCATGGAAGGTCAGAGCTGGAACAGGCCTCCTGAGATATCTAGAGAGGAGTCCTTTTCCAGAAGGAAAATGAGTCCCTGGGGGCTATCTGAACTGCTGACAGTCCCAGGGGCAGTTGGTAGCAAAACAAGAATCGGATTCCTGGGGGTTCTGGGCTTTATTGCACAAGTCATCTGCCACCTCCCCACCTCCACTCCATTCTGCCTTAGGCTAATGTCAGCACTGAGCAGTTAAAGACACATAGCCCATGCCACAGTTTATTTTATAGTCTACAAGCTTGAAGCTTTGCATTTGCAAGCTTGGGCCAGCCAGAGCTCACTAGGCCTAGAAGTTAGTCTGGGAATGAATAATCTCACTTGACAGAAAGACACCAAGGCCCTCAGGGGTGCCTTGGTAATAACCAAGGCTCAGCAGAGGCTCTGAAATTCCTTGATTTTTCTGGAAAATGAAAGTTCACCTTCCAAAGAAGCTTAGGCCAGTGGAAAATGGCTAACACCCTCTTCTGCCTTTGGAAAAGTACTTCAGCTACAAAGATATCAACTACCAGCTTCCAAGGAGGTCAGGAAGGAAAGTGGTTGCCATGGCAACGTCTTTGGCAGCCTGTTTTCATCTTCCTCAGTTCAAAACAGCTTCCAGCAGGTTCCTGTCATGTGGGAAAGAGCTAAGTCTAACTTCAGCCCAGCAACTACTCTCAGCCAATCTCCTGCCACATGTCAGTGGCGAGAGGAAGGTGGTGGCCAATGAAGAGGCCCGGAGCTGTGTCATCACCCCAGCCAGATTGCAGTAACCAGAAGGCTGGCTCATGTGACCGTTTCCATGGTGACCTCCGTTAGCAATCCCAACTGGTCCTGTTTATGAGCTCTGGAAAATTCCACCCAGACTCTGGCCTGATTTTTTTTTTTTTAAGCTTCTCTGCTGCCTCCAGTTCCAAGATGGGGATGAAGTCACTGCCAATGTTTAACCCCTTCTGGAGAAATGCCTGGCCCCAGTTAGTTCTGGGGCTCTCAGAGGGGCACAGGCCTCTCCTTTGCCTATGGCTGTAGCCAAGTCAATAGCCTATGGCTGTCCTCTGCTGTAGGCTGGGGAGGAAAGATAGCCAGATACACAGTAGGCTACCCACTACTTATGGGGCTCACAGGGCCTGTCACTTGAGCCAGGCTCTGTTCTAAGCTCTGATATCCTCACAGTTCACTCCCATTTCACAGAGGAATAAATGGATTCAGAGAGGGAAGGAGCTAGCCAACCCCCTTTCCTCGCCACCCCCGTACAGGCAGTAAGCGGAGGAACCAGGCTAGGACCTTATGTGGGACTCTTGGGAGCCACTGTCTCCACATGATCCTCCAGGATGCCCAAGGTTAAGTGGGCAAGTGCTGAAGTCAGAGGAGAGTGGTGTTTAGGCCAAGAGGAGGAATGGCAGAAAGAACCCACTTGCTCCAGGACACCTAAGCCCTAAGCCACTAGGCCCGAGCTGAGTCACTAGGCTGGTGGCCTGCCGAACTGGCCACACTGGGATTCTGGCTGGGGCCAGGGAGGGAGAGCAAACCTGCAAACATCCCTGCCTGACTTCTGCTGGGTACTGTGCTGGCTGGGGAGATCCCCAGGACCACCCAGGACCGTGTGGATGACACATTAGCCGGGTGCAGAGCTGCATCATCAAGCTGAGGGCAGGACTATAAGAAGATGGGGACTCTGTTTTCCAGCTTGTTAAGTGACAATGACTAACAGCAATAAAAGTCATGCACCATTGCTCAAGATAACAACAGATGTGTCACCAAGTGAAGGACAGCATCAGAGTGATGTCATTGGATGAAAATGGTCACAGGATTGATAGTTCTGGGGGAAGGATTCTTGGAGGAGGAAAGGGTCCTTGGGGAAGAGGCAGAGGGACAGCCAGTGTCACAGACCTGTGGTAGCAGATAAGACTGGAGTGGAGGAAACAGGAGGAGGCAAGGCTGAGGGAGGGGGATGGTCCTGCTGAGGGTGGGGCTGCGGGGAAGGGGTGACCCTTCCTGACCTGGGCTGTCTCTAGCCTAGGTCTTCATTGACAACTGGAGCCTCAGCTGAAGTTTTTGCTTATTTAGAATAGTCATGGAAATTTCTGGGTTTTTTCTTTCTTTCTTTCTTTTTGTCATGGAAATTTCTAAGGGCTCAGTTCTCAGCTCCACCCTCTCCCCAGCCCCCAAGATCTAGAGTTCCTTTACTAGTTTAGGCTGCACGGATGAAGAGGCCCAGGGCAGCCTCAGAGTCATGGTGAAAGCTACAGAAGTTCAGTCTGCAGAGGATAGGTCACAGTTTTGGGCACGTTGGGCATGTGCTGCCATTGGATAGCAGTGCTGTCCCCGCCACTGGCAGGTCTTGGAGCCCAGGATTCCTGCTCCAGAGAGTGGCTGAGGGGAGGAGGGACAGTGTCCACCACTATGTCAGTGTGCTTGAGTCCAAGCAGCTCCTAGTGGGTGGCCTTCCTAAAACAGCTCCTCTGACCAGCTCCATCCTCCCACCTAAATACTGGGCTACATACAGCACTTCTGTGTCCCAGAAATCATTTGGGTGCTCCGTTTTCTTGGGGGTAGTATTTTGCATAACTATATCTAGAAGCTTCCAAGTGGAAGAAGTAATTCTGTGAGGAGAAAGGAGCTGGGGAGGCATCTCCATGGGCTGCTGTTGGGAGTTCCTGACCAGCTGTAGCAGCCAGAAATGTTGGGCTGGAATGAGCTCTGGCCCCAGGCACTGAGGCCTGGTTACCCAACAGCCAAGTGGAAAGCCTGGTGTCCTGCCCTTTTTTCCAGCTTTCCCCCAGTGTCATTGGCTCAGGGTCAAGCCTGAGGCCCCGCATCTCCACTTTCAGGGTCCACAGCAGAACCACTTCCTCCCCCAAGCAGGGCTGCAAACCAGGGCGTCCCCTGGGACCCTCAGGGGAGGGAGGGAGCTATGATAACAAACACATCATCATCCTGGTAAACAGGCCGCAAGGTGGGTGGTGCCAAGGGATGGCTGGCAGTGCGGGTCAGAGGCCCTTCATGAGCAGCGTCCAGGGCACGGTGTGGGTAATGAGAATGAGTCTGCCACTCCAAGCACTGGGAAGGAATGTTCCAAGCAGATGAGTCATGAAAAGTAAAGATCACAAGCCTGGGAGGAGACAGAAGAGATCAGTGTGGGAACACCGACAGCCTCTGCAGATCTTCCACTCCCTCTTCTTTCTCTGTCCTTCCGTGTCCCCCTCCCTCATCCAGGCCTCCATGGCCTCCAACCTGGGGTGCAGCTATGGACTCCACTCCCCTCCCTTCTGCTCCCTCCCAGTTCTGCCACCTTACAAAGGGCAGCAGACAGTTTTTCCCAAAGTCAGGGCCTCCCTGGAGGCAGAGGTCATCCTTCTGCCCATACAAGAGAGCCATACTCCCAGCCCAGGTGATTCAAGCTCTCCCAGACTCAATCCAGTGCCTTCCTCCTGCTCCCCTGCTTTCTGTAATACCTGCACCCCATTCCCAGCCAAAATAGTACATCCCTTCTTCCTCAGACAATCCTTACAAATTTGGGGGGTGCAAGGCTTCTGCTTATCTATTCTGTCTGGGGTGTTCCCATCCTGGGTCTTCACTAAAGCCTGGTAAGTTCTGCTTATCCTTTAAGGTCATGGTTTCCATGAACACTTCTGGAATCTTCCAGCCAGAATTTAGTTTCTGCTTCTGGATATTGTTCTTGTTCTGGCACCTCCTCTCCTCACGTGTTTCCCTCTTGGCTAGATCAAACTTAGTCTCAGCTTCCTCAGATAAACTCCCAGGAGAAGGCCCAGAATATGTGGTAGTTGGGTTTGACTATTCTCACTACTAAGTCAAGGGGATGTCAAGGGACAGACAGTTCAGCTATCTATTCTGAGTGTCTAAGAAGCAATGTGGGAATGTGACTTTTTTTGTTGTTGTTGTTTTCAGTACTAGGGATTAAAGGGGTACTTTACCACTGAGCTACATGTCTAGCCCTTTTCTTTTTAAATTTTGTGACAGCATATTCTCAATAAATTGCCTAGGCTGGCCTTGAACTTGCCCTCCTGCCTCAGCTTCCAGAATAACTGGAATTACAGGCCTATACCACTGAACCTGGCTGGGAATGTGACTTTGAATTTCAGATGCATTCATTGTAAATGAGGGTCTAATTAGAATTACAGGATTTCAGGATCAGGAGAAAAATGTCAATCTTTCTTGTCCAGCTTCTCTGCAATGCAGAAAACCCTCAAAACCTATGAAGAAGTTGTCACCTGAAGGAAGGGAACCTGTGACTGGTGAGCTTCAAGGCCTGCTTCACCTCCAGCCCTGAGCAGCTTGGCTCTCACATCAGTCCAGGAGAAAGCCCATCAGGCCACATTTTTCTAGCAGTACTGAGAAACACAAAGATCCCAGCCCCTTGTTCCACAGACTTGCTTCTGCAGTACGTGGGCCACAGTGTCACTGAGGAGGAATGAGCATGCCTCTGTGAGTGTGCGTGTGTGTGCAGAAGGTGTCATGCTTAATAAGCATCATGCAAAGCATTCTGGGCCAACGTAAACATCTGCAGGGACCTTAAGAGGGTGACTGAAAACATCAGGTATATAAGAATGTGAATGTGACCCACAAGGAAGCTTCACTGTTCCTCCAGGCTATTCCAGAAGGCCCACTCAGCAGGCCACAGAGGATGAGTAACCAGAGGCCACAACGAGGCAGCAGGTGAGGGCTGACCTCGTGCCTCCCAGAGTGATTCACACCCACAGCAAGGACTGAGCCTTAGCCCTGCACCCTGGGGGTGAAGGCTCAGCTGGAGCTGCATGGACTTCATCCCCACCTGGCCTGTTTGGCCTTGGGAGAGGGAAGTAAGCCCAGCTTCCCATGTGATTCAGCTCAGTGCCATTCACCCCCACTGATGGCCAGGCACATTTATGTCCAATCTCCATCTGTTCTGTGCCTGCCGAAGCAGACATATTGTCTGTAACCACTCTGCTCTTCACTGACACCCTCCCCCAAACTTCATTAGCAACAGTGACAAACTGCTGAAAACCTCATGGGTTCATGTGACTAAATCTCTTTTTCATAAGTGTCTCTGGGCATAACACTTCAGAACAGGGGACAGGCTGTGCTCTTACAGCTCTTTCCCATGTGGCACTACCAGATGCCCTGCACTCCCTGAGCATCTACCAGATGTGCTCATGTGCTCTTTTTAGTATTATGGTTGCATGTTTTGTTTTGTTTTTATATATATTTTTTTTAGTTGTATTGTTGTAGATAGACACATGCCTTTATTTTATTCATCTTTATGTGGTGTAGGATCGAACCCCGGGCCTCACACATGCCAGACGAATGCTCTACTGCTGAGCCCCAGCCCCAGCCCCTACTTGTTTGTTTTTAGAGAAAGGTCTCACTCGGTGGCCCAGG
This sequence comes from Marmota flaviventris, assembly GCF_047511675.1. Classification (NCBI taxonomy): domain Eukaryota; kingdom Metazoa; phylum Chordata; class Mammalia; order Rodentia; family Sciuridae; genus Marmota; species Marmota flaviventris. The sequence continues at coordinate 7,232,109 of NC_092506.1, read as the reverse complement.
CTGGACTTAAAACTCTTGGGCTCCAGGATCTTCCTTGAGCCATCACACCTAGGTTGTATGTGTCTTAAATCCCAAAAGAAAGTTTAATTGTTCCTCAGTAGACACATACTGAACCGCTATTGTGTATCAGGCACTGGTGACACCCAGAGGAATAGCTCTCAGCCTCAGTTTCCCCATCTGTAAGGGGATGACTGCAGCACCTCCTTCTCGGGGTTGTAAGGCCTGAAAGAGCCTAGCACAGTGCTCGCCATTCATTACAGAAATAAAGTTGTGTGCTGTGCAGGGCTCTCACGCAGACACATCAGGGACAGCAGAGGGACCACGGGACCAGACAGACTATGCAGGTGGGGGAGAGGAGGTTAGCTAGAAAGTCTGCACCCAGGACTAGCTGGCTCAAGAGGAGGGGTCTGAGGAAGACAGGGCCCTGGGGAAGGAAAGTCTAGAGACTAGCTGGGTGCAGGGTGCACACTTGTAATCCATCTGGAAGCTGAGGAGGATGGAGAGATCCAGGCCAGCCTTAGCAATTGAGTGAGATCCTGTCACAGATGAAAAATTAAAAAGGGCTGGGGATGTAGCTCAGTGGTAAACTGCCCCTGGGGTTAATCCTCAGCACCAAAAAGAACAAATGGAAACTAGACATGATGGGATGGAGCCACTGAGGGGCCCTGCAGAATTTTCAACAGGCAGCACCATGTGGCTTGGGCTCCTCAGCACCTCTGGGAGCTATCTTGCTCTTTGTGTCAGTCCTGCTTCCACAGCCCTCAGGGCCACAGCTGGGTTCTGCAGGCAGGCCTTCGGGAAAGTCCACCACAGGCTGCAGGGCTCAGGGCCAGGGCCATTATGCAGCCAGTAAACTACAGGAGGGAAGGAGAACTCTGAGGCGGGCAGGGAATCACTCTTGACTTTCTCCTTTGTTCCCTTCCCAGAAGAGGACTCTGTCTAACATGGAATCCTTCCTAGAATTTTAGAAAAGGGTAAACTTAGAAGATGTTCCTTCTCACAGGAAGACAGTAAGAGAATCTGCTGTCACCACTTCTGCCCTGGTGACTTCAATGCCTGTGACAACAGTGGCTGGGACTGCCTCTTCCCTCCCCCCTCATTTTGTGGAAGAGCAATGACATAGGCACTTGGAGTTTCTGGAACTAGTTTTCTGGACTGCCTCACCTCCCGGCAAGTTATGATAGACCCAACCTGATCTTTTCTTAAAATTGGGCATCTCGCCACAAAACCATGAAAAGCTAATTTTGGCTTTACTATAAATTACTGCAAATTCTGAACCTGTTTGAATGCCTGCCTGTGCCTTGAACTCACCCATGTCTGGCTCTCTGACCAGATAGCAGCCCTCTCTGAAACTTAGTGACACCTCATAAATATTGGCCTTCCCTGGACAGACAACGACCCTCTCTGAGGCTCTAATGGTCCTCATAAATTCTGATGTTGGGGCCAGCAAAAATGTAAACTACCATTAGTGTGATGCTTGTCAGAGTTCTGTTATCTGTAACCCCCCTTTGTGTAACTTTCTGGGCTATAAAGCTGGACTTCAGAAAAGCTGGGGTGCTGTCTTGTTCCTGCCGTTTTGGGAGGGAGAGGCAGCCCGGCAGGTCGAAATAATAAGCTTGCGTTAATTTGATTTTAATTGGAGTCAGTGGTCTTTTCTTGTGTCCTGGTCTAACAGGTCATGGGTGTGTCCAGCGTGTTTCAAAGGTTAATTTTCTCCAAGGTTCCATTTTAGCAGTCCAAAACTCCCCAGGAAACAAAGCTCTCTCTTCTGCAATGCAGAGCTCTGACTGCGTCATCTCTGTGGGTTTTTTCCAGCCGTAGGAGGAGCCCAAGTTTGCTCAGCGGCCTTAGCAGCTCACATAGTTCCAGAAATTGGCTCTGGGTGGGGGGTGAGATGGAGGTGGTGTGGGGGAGGGGGAAGGGAACTGCAAATTCCAAGTCTTCAGCAAGGAAGTTGTTTTTCTTGAGGCTCTCCTTGCTTTTACATAAAGATTACAGGACTGCATTAAAATCAGGACTGGGTCCAATGAGGGTGGACTGGCCCAGACTAGCCTCAGTGAAGGACTGCAGAAGCTTCTGTGAAGAGCAGTCAGAATTACTGACACCTAAAGCTTGATCCTTGACCTGATGCCAAGCCAATAACTAGGACAAAGTTTTGAAAAAAAGGAAAAACAAGTTTTACTGCTTTGCTAGCAAAGGGGAATAACAGAGGACTCCTGTCCCGAGGCTGGGATTCTCACTGCGGGAGTGGGGGGTGGAGGGAGGAACAGTGGGCTTTTAAAGAGGGGATACAAAGGCTTCACTCCAGCTGGGCCCAGGGCAGGAGTCATCTGTGAAGTGGCACCCCTTTCTCCACAGAAAAGTCTTACCTGGGCTTCTTCAGAAATCTTCATCATGGCTGATTTTAGGACTGTCAGCAAGAGAGTCTCTGCAAAGGAGTTCAATGTAGAAAACTTCTTATTTTCTGTTGCCCTGCTTTTTACTTGGCCACTGGCCAGGAAGACACCAGCACTCCAGGTGCGGGGCACTTTCATACATTTTTCATAAACGTATCCAGTATAGTAGTTTGTAGAAATGTGCAAACAAGGCCTCTGGCCTTGAGCTGAGCTTCACATTTTTAAGGTAAATTACCAATTGGGCTCCATAGTAACAGCTGGCAGGGGGAGGAAAAAAAGAGGAGAAGAAGCTCTCCCCTTCTCAGGTGTTGTCCTTGAAGGGTTAACTTGCCCAGAACAGTGAAAGAAAAAGCTGCTTCTATGTGAATTTCTGCAGACTGTGAACTTCTGAGCCCCTCCCCTTACATGCTGGGTATAAAACTCTGAAACTCCCTGAACTCGGGGTTCAGGGGATTGATTCATTACAGCAAAAGCTGTGCCCTCTGAACCTGGCTGCAGCCAAATAAAACTGTTTCCTGCTATCTTCCTTGCCTTGCCTCGTTTGTCCCTACAACATCTGTAGCTTGAGGAAAGAACCATTTCTTAGTTGGGATAGGTGCTGGCCCTGAAGTTTGGATTCCTTCATTCCTGTGGTTCATGTGCTGAAGGACAGATAACAGCCTAGGACAGAAGAAGGTTCATTTTGCATCCTCCATGGTTAAGGATGGGGAGAGGGAGAAGAGGAGGCACAAAAAAATCAGTTTTAAAATAAACCATGATGGGGCTGCGGATGTGGCTCAAGCAGTAGCGCGCTCGCCTGGCATGCGTGCGGCCCGGGTTCGATCCTCAGCACCACATACAAACAAAGATGTTGTGTCCGCCGAGAACTAAAATAAATAAATAAATATTTAAAAAAATAAAAATAAACCATGATGGGGCTGGGGTTATAGCTCAGTTGGTAAATGCTTGCCTTGCATGTACTAGGCCCTGAATTCAAACCCCAGCACCATAAATAAATAAATAGATAAACTGTGATGAGCTGGGGTTGTTGCTCAGTGGTAGAGCGCTTGCCTCACATGGGTGAGGCACAGGGTTTGATCCTCAGCACCACATAAAAATAAATAAAATAAGTATTTAAAAAAAAAAACTGCAATGGCAGAGCAGGTGTTACACAAAAGCATTAGTGGATTCCTGCTATATTGCTCACCAGGGAAGGGGTGGGTGGATTCTGGAATTCTCTGGAGGTTTCTGGACTGGTGTGAGTCCAGAGGCTGAGGTAGCATACCTAGAGGCCTGACTCTAAATTTTTGCTGTTTTACTGCTTTTCAGCACCATAGCTCCTTGAAGCCACGGCCAGGAGGCCTAAATTCTTCCACATCTATTCCTGCCCTTTTGTTTATAGAATAAGCATCATTGCTTCTTTGATTTCATCCTATCTTTTCACACAGGAGGAAGTTGCCACTCAGAAGTTATTGGGTTTGTGCCCAAGGTCACATGGCTGTTTATCAGTGGAGTGACTGCCAGAATAAGAATCCAAGGCCTCCTATTTTTAGCCTGGGCTGTTGGAGAGGAGCATGAGGTGACTGGCTAAAATGGACTGATCCTCTTACATTGGTGTCCTTAGGCCTAAATGAAGACTAGGTTTGAGACTAAAGTGGAAGATAAATAATAAGATATTAAAGTGCCAGTGGAAAAGCAGCTATAGGACTTTATGAAGTCAAAAGGAACATGGATGCCCAGAGAGAAAAGGTGCCTTAAAAAATCTCAGTGCTTCGTTGAAGGATCCTTAGTTCCAAGAGATGAGCAGAGGGTACACAACATAATCAGATGGTTATTAATCTCCTCACCAAAGCACTTGGCCATTGCAGGCTTTCTTCTTGTTGCTGTTATTATTGCAGTGCTGGGAATCGAACCCAGGGCCTCCCGCCTACTAGGCAAGGGCTCTACCAACAGACTTTGTCCCCAGGCTAGGCTGTCCTGTTTAAAGAAATCTTCCAGAAAAGAAGAACCTTGCTAGACAAAGAGGAGAAGTCAGGATATTCCGGAGATAGCCAGAGTCTGTTTTGTGAAGAAAACAAAACAAAAAAACTAGGAAGATGAAGGGAGTAAATGTTTGGGTCCAAGCAGTAAAAACGGGGCTACTGTCCATAATGTTCTCTAAAAATGTTATTTTTCACTTATTGATGATTGGGGATTAAGTTGGAATCTTCTCCCTGGCCTTTGCCAAGCCATTTCTTTAGGTACAAGAGCTTTCCAAGCACCAAGCTCCATTTAATCCTCTAGTTCTTTCCACAACTCGGGAATCAGCTAACCAATATGTTGCCACTCTTACCAGTATAAGAAAAATTCTGTAATCTGTAAGGGAAATAGAAATGGTAAATTTAAGAATACTGACAATTATTTAAAGTTCCTTGGGGCCTTAACATTCATTTCATGGGTCCAGAGCAGGCCTAGGCCCTCCCCCAGCCATGGAAAAACCGCAATATTGGGGAGGGAGACAGGAGGTTTGGGGGAGGAATAAAAGCAGCAGAAGGTCATAAATGAGGGATTCAAGAACAGCTTCTGCTAGCTAATTGTGTCTAATTTTAAGCAAATCATCAACTCCCCAGGCTTCCAAATCCCTATCTGTAAATTCTGGTGACCTGACTCAGTTTTCTTCCTTCCAGAGATAAAATTCTATTTAAAATTTTCCAGTTCCAGAGCAAGCATCAAGACGGTGTCCAAAGGGAAACCAGCTGCATCTCAGTAACATTCCACTCTTAAGCCTTTAGAAAAAGAAGCAAAAAAGATAAATCAGGAACAGCTTTGACAGAGTCAGTGGACAACACCTGCTGAAACTGGCCCTGCTTTAAGGGAGTTGGGAGATGAAAGACGGGGGGCTAACACAGGAGCCCCCCTGGCCAGCACCCCATCCCTTCACAACCACTACTGTCATTTACAGGAGCCAAAGGGCTTTTGCTAATAAAAACATTTAAAAATAAAACAAAGTATCAATTCTCCCACTTTCTTTGTCATTATTCAGTTGCCATCCCAACCTGTGCAGGGTCACAAGGCTTCCTCTCTTGGAAGCTGATGCCTAAAACAGGGCAGTTTGAGGCTGGGGTGACTCAGGGGTGGAGGGAGGCCCTGGGGTCCATCCCAGCACTCAAGGGAGGCACTTTGCAGGTTCCAGGTAAGATCCTGTTGGTAAGCAAGGGGCGAGAAGGTGGCGTCATCACTGTGTCCTTGATGCCAAGCTCCAGTCCTATGCCCCGATTGAGTGCTCCATCTTGAGCCACCGGCTTGTTTCTCTTCTAAAAGGCCTGGCAGCAGCTAGGTCACCCTGAGACCCCCTTCTGGTCAGAACCCGGACTAATTATGATATTGCCAGTTATTGGTGATGAGTGAGTTCTGCTTCCTCACAATGTGAAGTCTGAACCTTAGAGCATCTCACGGAGGCAAGGATATGAAGCAGGGTTTATTTAAAAAGCACTGGACTCCTAACACAGACTCCTGCCTGGAGGGAGAAGGGGCCATAGCTGGTACCCTGGTGTGCCAAGAAGGGAGGCTGCCCTCTTTATCTGTCCCAGGGTCCTTTGTCCTCCTGCTCTCCTCCTTCCTGCGGGTGTGACGAGGCCTAGGAAGTGCTGGTGGGGTGGCCTAAAGGTAGGGGGAAGGGCAGGGTGGACAGCCCTGGACACAGTAAACCACAGCTTCAGGACTCCCTGTAGGGAGGGGCCCTCTTGGGACAGGTGACCTCAGCAACAGGCAGGGGCAGGGTCTGGATCAGGGTGGAGGAAGGGCTCCCAGGAGTTAACATTTTAATCCCTCAGGGGACGTTCTCCGACTTCCCCCCACTCACTCAAAATTAGCCTCCTTGATCCGACCAGACTCAGTTTACCTGTCTATACTGCCTGCCTGCCTAATTCTGGCTTCAATTACACCTGGTGACCTCCAAAGCGTGTTTCCATAAAGATACAGCATTGGATAATTAGCAGGGATGGTGTGTTCATTTTTAATGACGGGGCAAGAAAGGAGGAGGGCAAAATGACACGGAGGGGCAGCGAGAGGCTCCTCCGGGGCAAGACCAGAGCCCACGTGCGGGACCCCCAAAACATGGCGACCGGAAAGACTAGGCTCCTTCTAGCTGCGCCCTGCCCCCACCCGGGTACGACTGCAGTGCTGGGGGTGGGGCACGCCTGCGCACTGAGGCGCTGCGTCAACCGCCGCAGCTCACGGCCAGGACCGGCTGGAGCCGGTTAGAACAGGCAGCGCCCGCCCGCGAGCCGGCGCCTCACAAAGGGAGGGCGGCTCATGGACCTCGTATCCTTGCGCGGCGCGCCTGCAGCCCCTCCCCCGGCCTTTGTCCCCTGCGGAAGGGGCCGCAGCTGGCTCTGGGCTTCCGGGCGCTCCCCTCCCCCGCCTCCTCTGAGGCCGAGGACTCAGGAAACGGAGGGCCCCGCCGCCGCAATTGGGTGCAAACTCGTGTTGGGGAGCTGCGCGGGTGCCGAGATCTCTCCAAGAGCCCCTGAAGCAGCTCCAGGGAGAGTTCTGTTTAAATAAAAGTTCTCAAACCGCAATAAAAAGCTTTGGGGTTTACAAAAATCCTTTCTTTTTGCTGTCCGCCCCTCCCCCGCATAAGGCACGATCAGAGTGAAGTAGGGGATGATACAGAATCCGTGGAGCCACCCCCTGCGCCAGCGCAGGAGCAGGGGTTTGTAAGCAATGGGGGTCCCGGAACTGCTTTCCCTCGAGGCAAGGCCGGCTCCTCCTGCGGGGGGACTTTGAAAAGGTGGCGATGTGGCTGTGGGTAATTGTGAGGCTGGAGGCTTAGGACGACTGAAGGGGGCCGGGAAGCGGGCTTAGGGAGGAAGGTGCAGGGGTCCGGCGGCGTTGACGGGGTCAGAGCCCTCCCAGGCCTCCGCCCGGGACAGTCCCTACAAGTGGGTGTTTTCATGCCGTGACTCCCAAATAAGCCGGGGGGCTTCTCGAATGAGTCAAACCGTGTGCTGTCCGCTGAGCGCCGAGGCGCAGGGTTTGGCTCTGGGAGAAACCATTTTGTTCCTGCCGTTTGCTTGCTAACGCCCAGTTACAAAATGGAGATTAAGCCATTTCAAACCCAATCCGACCTTCCTCCAAAGGACTGTAAACTACCTACGGTACCGAGAAAACAGGAAAGGTGGTTTTGAGAGCTAATTTTAGACGTCCCAAGGAATAGTTTCTGTGAACTTCTGGATAAAGGACTTAAATGTAATAGTCATTTCTTTAATTAGCCTAAATTGTAAGCTTAAATCTACTTGCAAGTGGTTCTTAAGTATTTCTGGGTATTAGTTTTCATTCAAGTTCCATACATTGTAAAGAAAAATCCAGAAAGTTTAGAAGTCAGAGTCTATTTTTAGTCCTGCAGAGGAACTATTTTTCCTTCCCTCACAAAGGTGGCGGAGGGCTACTTGGTTCCGGCTGTGTGAGTTGTCAGTGGCCTATAAATACGCCTCTCCCGGCTCTGCGGCAGGCATTCAGGCAGCGAGCGCAGAGAGAGCACAGGAGGTGGCAGCACAGCTTGAGGAAGCGACAGATAAGTTTTTCTATCTAAAAGGAAAAGATAGTAACTAGGATAATTTTATCAGACATAAATAGGGAATAGCTTTCTAAAATAATGCTTAGCGTTAAGTTCTTGAAGTAATTTTAATGCCATTTAAAAAGATTTTGAGGAAACTAGGCTTTAAAAGCTTGAGAAAGGAAGAAAGAAGAAAAGTGTTTGTACATGGCAGATTGAGGCGAAGCTTCTTAATAGAGTAAAAAAAGGATTTGAAAGAAGTTGTCTAGAGGATTGCAGAGTCCTTAATAAAAGCCTTTAGTTGAAGTGCAGCCGTGTAAACTAACATTAAAGCGATTTAAACAGAATCTAAGCCTCGTTTAAAAGAGTGAAGCTGTAGGTGGTGAAAAGTCATTTAAAAGTATAGTATAGGTGATAATTGGAAGGCTTTAAAAGGTTAAATTGAAGGTGGTTAAGATGCCTTCATGGCGGAGGAAAGATTTGCGTCATTCGAAGCCTAGTTAATCTTAAAAGCATTACTTAAAAAAAAAAACCCATGAAAATGGGAAGATAATAGGTTAAAAGTAATTTGGAGAAAGAAGATTAGAAATTTGAAGTGGAAAACTTTGAAGACAGAAGTACAGGAAGGTGAAGAAGAGATAGAGAAGATGTAGGAAGACAATTTTAAACCCACAAAATAGGAAGCAAAAGAAAACTAGGAGGAAAAAAGCAACTAAGGGTGAATGTACAAACCTTAGAAGAAAACTAGAAGATAGAAACAAGATAGAAAATGGTTGAAAATGTCAAGTAAAGGTATTTCAGATAGAAAATGCAAGAAGCTAAGACATCTGTTGGATACAGACATTCAAGATAGAAAAAGGTAGAAGAGAAGTTTGAAGTCGAATATTGGATAAAATAGAAGAACAAGGAAATTATTAGTAATTTTTTCAAAAAGCCCATCAACTTTAATTTCTGGTGGTGCAGAAATTAGAAGTCTCAGATGAGAGTGTTCAAATTTGTAGACGAGCCAATTTAGAAAACGTTAAACTAGAAGGAAATTGGTTTAAAACCACATCAAAAAATTAAAAGGACTAAAGTAATTATAAAAACTAAGGCAGAATGCTTTTGGAAGACTTGAATTTAAAAGGCTTTAGATCCAGTAGTTTAGTTTGCTTTGAAAAATGTAAAGGACTTTGATTACTCAAGTATTTCAAGATCAAGAATAATGTGTTTGCATTGGACTTTGAGCTAAGATGATTTGTAAAATTATGAGGACTAGCGTTAATTGGCAGCTGACCCAGGTGCTACACAGAAGTGGATGCAGTGAACCTAGGAAGACAGGATTCCAGGAGCCAGTGTTTGAAGCTAGGACTGAGGAGCAAGCAGCAGTTCGTGGTGAAGATAGGAAAGAGTCCAGGAACCGGTGCGGTTTGGTGAAGGAAGCTAGGAAGAAGGAAGGAGCCCTAACGATTTGTGGTGAAGCTAGGAAGGCATTCGAGGAAGGAGCAGCCAGTGCGATTTGGTGCTGAAGCTAGCTGGCGTCTTTGGCTTGTCAACTACCGCGGAGGAGGCGAGCATGCATTGCGGAGAATAGCTAGCCGACCCTAGACCAGCATGGCAGTTTGCGAGGCTCCGGGGAGAGCGAGTGGTGTGGTAAAAGTCCGGGCGGTCGGCGATGTGGTTTATATTGTAACTTGAGCGTGGTAACTTTATTTACTTGTTTCCTAATGATAATGGGGGAGTTGTACCTCTGGAGAGGGATTTTCGTGGGGGTGTGTGTATGCATATAGGCCGATTTCCGGGTGTTGTAGGTTTTTCTTTTTCAGGCTTATGTTCTCATCTTTGTCTGAAGCTTTTGAGGGCAGACTGCCAAGGCCTCCAGAAATGGTAGATGGCAAGTTTTTTTTTTTCCACCAGTGTGAAGGAAAAGTGAATTTTACAGAACGTACAACTTCAAGCAGCTTGTTTTTAGTTGGCAATGAAGTATTTGGTGAATAGATGACTTATTTTCTTTTTCCTCACCCTGAATTAGTTTTGTAAATGAGTCTGGGTGTTAATTGGGGGGGAAGTTTTTCTTTTTTGTGGTGGGGATGGCGAAATGTTTTTGAGTTTTTTTCCCCTTAGGTCTTTCTAGACTCCTAAAGGCAAATGACTCCAGGTAACAGAAAAAGAAAATCCAGTATCAGGATAATCAGAACACCACAGGTTTACAATTTCTAGAAACTAGATCCACGAGTAGCTCTCACTTTGGAGGAGCTGTCCTTTGGAGAAATGGCTGGTAGTTAACTCTTTCTTTCCCCCCTTAATCAGACTTCTAAAGTGTTTTAACCCCTTAAACTTGTTATTACTGAAAGTATTTGGGGATGGTCTTTAACAGGGAAGAGAGGGGGTGGGGGAGCAAATGTTTTCTTTCTAAGATTTTCCACAGATGCTATAGTACTATTGGCAAACTGGTTAGAGAAGGCATGTACTGCTATGCTGTTGGCACGAACACCTTCAGGGATTGGAGCAGCTTTTATCCTTGGAAGAGTTTTCCCAATTGAAGCTGAAAAGTACAGCACAGTGCAGCTTTGGTTCATAATCAGTCAACTCAGGAGAACTTCAGAAGCGCTTGACTAGGCCAAATGTTGAAGTTAAGTTTCCAAAGTAATTTAAAATACTCATTAAAGGGGAGGGGAAATTTTTGGCAATTAGTTGGCAGTGGTCTATTGTGGTTGGGGTGGGGGGGGGTTAGGTAATTGTTTAGTTTATGATTTCAGATAATTCATGCCAGAGAACTTTAAATACTTAGGATGGAAAACTAAAGAACTCTACTTCCAAGTTGGCAAGTAACTCCCAATCATTTAGTTTTTTTCCACCAATTTTGGAATTGGGCATCCTGGGAAGATTTCACTGGGTGTACCAGTGCATTATTAATTTCGGCAAGGATAGTAAATCATGGTATGGTATCTGTTCCCCTGTGTAGGTCTTGGGGAAGTGTTGGATTGGGGGTTGGTCTAGCTTATTGGAATGACATTGAATAGCAACAGTCTTGGGGAATTTTTAAAGCTTAATTTTGGATATAGATGGTAGTGTGTGGTTCTCTTTTGGAATTTTTTTCAGGTGATTTAATGTAACTTAATACTACTATAGGAACTTCAGAGCAAAGGAAGTGGCTTAATGATCCTGAAGGGATTTCTTCTGATGGTAGCTTTTATATTATCAAGTAAGATCCTGTTTTCAGTTGTGTGAGCAAGTTTTTCTAGTGTAGGAAAAATTTTTCCTTTGGCAAAACAAGATGTAAAGGTATGAAATTTTGCGAATTGTATCTTAAACTTGTAACTATTTGTAAATCATAACTTATTAAGAATTGTGATACTTAAATGTCTCTTAGAGGGTGGGCATTTGATGAGGGAGGGGAAACCTTTTTTTTTCTGTAGACTTTTTTCAGATAACATCCACTGAGTCATAACAAGCCTGGCAGTATGATGGCCTAGATGCAGAGGGAACAGCTCCTTGGTGAATGATAAGTAAAGGCAGAAAAGATTATGTCATACCTCCATTGGGGAATAAGCATAACCCTGAGATCTTACTACTGATGAAAATATTGTCTGCATATAAAAAAGAGAAAGCTACCAATTTAAAGTTTTATGGAATCTACCATTTAAAAATTATGGCTTATTGAGCTATATTCTCAAAAGAATTGATGAGAAACATGAAGATCAAATGTCCATCTCAAAACACTGCTTTTACAAAAGCAGAATAAAATGGAAAGAAATGAAAATGATTATACTACATTGTTCCTGAAGTAAAAGAAGCTGAAATAATTGAGTTGGGATCAAGTGGATATGAAAGGAGGCTGTGCTGTGTGCCAATCTTTCGTTTGCCTCAGACAGGTTTCTCTTCCGTTATCAGAAGAGTTGCTTCATTTCATCTGGGAGCAGAAAACAGCAGGCAGCTGTTCACAGATAAGTTTAACTTGCATCTGCAGTATTGCATGGTTAGGGATAAGTGCTTATTTATAAGAAGGTGTTGAACCTGGCACTCTTTCCTGACCCCTTCCTTAGGGGGGATAACAGGATTGTGAGACATTTCCCCATCTAGCCTTTTTAAATTGTGCCTTGTGCCTGTGGGCTTCCATGATGGGATGGTATACCTCACTCAGAGGCATTTGCACCATAATTCCTTAAAAGCCTCTTAAGTGACCAGTGCCTTAGTCATAATGCTTAATAAAACAAAGGAAATATTTTTAACATTGAATCTATAAAACCCTAAAAGGGATAGCATAATATACTGTTAAGAGTCAGCTATGTTAATTTTGATAAAATTTTCATGTTACCTTACAATGTATATCGTGCCTAAAACCATTAAGTCGTATAAATTAATAAAATATTTTATTAGAGAATGTATGCTTTTAGAAAGCTGTCTCCTTATTTAAATAAAATATTGTTTGTCTGTAGTTAGTGTTGGGGCAATCTTGGGGGGTATTCTTCTCTAATCTTTCAGAAACTTTGTCTTCGAACACTTTAATGGACAAGATCAGAATTGAGCGGAAGACCGAATTTTAACTTTAAGGCAGGAAAGACCAATTTTATTCTTCATAAAATGATGAGCATTTAATTAATAATTCCAGGCACATGACAATAGAGACCCTTAAATAAGGAATAAATACCTTTTAGACAGGTGGGAGATACAGATCAGAATAAAAGGTAACTACACATTTTGTTTCCAGATAGCCAGGGGCCTATAAGTTGACAGTGATTAAACTAGAATAAGATGATTTTTCCACATTTCCATAGTTTGCATGTTAACTTTAAATGCTTATAATCATCTCATCAATTGTTGGCAAATGTTTTACACAATTCAGCTAGGCATTGGGGGCATGTGGGTTTTTTAAGAATTTTCCTTTGCAGAGGCTTCATTTCATCCTTCATGAAGCTGTTCAGGATTTTGACTTGCATATGAGTGCTTGGCTCTGCCTTCTGCTAGTGAGTGTGAGACCTTGCAGTGAGTGTATCAGTATACTCAAATTTTCCTGGAATTTGGAGGGAAGGGAGGAGGGGATGGGGCTTACTTGTTTTAGCTTCTTTTTTTACAGACTACAGAGAAAATGCAGTTGTCTTGACCTCAGGTCTGTCTATTCTTTTGGCAAGTAATAATGCAGTACTGTTCTGATCTGCTGCTATTAGAATGCATTGTGAAACGACTGGAGTATGATTAAAAAGTTGTGTTTCCCCAATGCTTGGAGTAGTGATTGTTGAAGGAAAATCCATGAGTGATAAAAAAGGCTGAGTGTTGAGGAAATTTCTGCAGCTTTAAGTAATCCATGTTTGTGATTGAAGCCAAGTACCTTTTGCTGTGCTGCTTTAGGTAAAATGCTTTTTGTTCTTTCTGGTAGGGGGGTGGGGGGACACTGAAGCCTTTAGTCTTTTTCAGATTCCACCTTAAAATCAGTGACAAGAATAAATTCAAACAAGCAACTCTTCAAGAAATTTTACTGGCAAGTGGAAATGTTTTGAACAGTTCAGTAGTCGTCAGTGCATTGTCTTTGTGTGGGTTTCTCTCCCCCTCCCCTTGGTCTTAATTCTTACATACAGGAACATTGAGAACAGCAGACATACGTATGCGAAGGGCCAGAGAAGCCAGACTCAGTAAGGAAAAAATAGCCTATTTACTTTAAGTAAACAAATCAAATATTTCATTTTAAATGTGGGGATTGGGAACTACTAGTCTTTCAGATGGTATTCTTCAGACTATAAAAGGAACTTCCAGTTGATTTTCACCAGTGGACAAATTGAGGACAACAGGTGAATAAGCTTTTTCTATTTTTACATACAAAGATTAGTTATGGGTAAATGACTCAGTGTTGAACAGACTTCAGCTTTATGCTGGAGTCAGTAGCATGTGATCAAGTTGTGTGTTGGCCTTGGGGGTGGAGGGGTGAGGTGGGCGCTAAGCCTTTTTTTAAGATTTTTCAGGTACCCCTCACTAAGGCATCGAAGGCTTAAAGTAGGACAACTGGAGCCTTCCTGTGGCAAGAGACAACAAAGCGCTATTATACTAAGGTCAAGAGTGGTTTCGGCCTCAACCTAATTTTTATTAGCAATGAGGACTTGCCTCAACACCTTCTGGCGTGCAGCATCCAGAAGAATGCTCCTGGGCTTACCTTAATATTTGAATAGCTGTTTTTATAGCAGCTTATGAAAAAGCCCAGATCTCAGTGGTGTTTGAGGGGAGGGAAAGGGGGAAAGCGGGCAACCAGTTTTCCCTAGCTTTTCCAGAACCTGTTTAAAGCAAGGTCTCCCCACAAGTGACTTCTCTGCCACATCGCCACCCCCTGCCTTTGGCCTAGCACAGACCCTTCACCTCTCACCTCGATGCAGCCAGTAGCTTGGATCCTTGTGGGCATGCTGCATAATCGGTTTCAAGGTAACCATGGTGCTGAGGTCTGGTGGGTTGCACTACTTTAGAAGAGGCCGCTAATCTATAAATTTTTAACAGAATATTAAAACCACAGAAATAGCTGGTTTTTATGTATATACACTTATCCAGTGACTAAAACCAACTTAAACCAGTACATAGAGAAATGTCAAGAATGTAATATTGGGTGGGAACATGACTTGTCAGCTTAAGAAGATAGGCTTTAGCAGTGGAGAGGACTGCTGGGTGGGATTGCAAAAATTCTCTGCTAAGACTTTTTCAGGTGAATATAACAGACTTGGCCAAGCTAGCATCTTAGCGGAAGCAGATTCTCCAGTGCTCTTCAGTAGGGTTGTAAAAGGTTTTTCTTTTCCTGAGAAAACAAATTTTTGTTTTCTCAGGTTTTGCTTTTTGGCCTTTCCCTAGCTTAAAAAAAAAAAGCAAAAGATGCTGGTGGTTGGCACTCCTGGCTTCCAGGACGGGGTTCAAATCCCTGCAGCGTCTTTGCTTAATTCTTAATATCTGTCTTTAGGAGGTGCTGTCTCAGAAGGTGGGAATGCCTCAGAACTATACATAGCTTTTTTTTTTTTTTGTTAACACATATTTTTTAGTTGTAGATGGACATAATACCTGTATGCCTCATGCATGCTAGGCAAGCACTGTACCACTGAGCCACAACCCCAACCCTATACATAGCTTTGTTGTTTGTCTGAAGTCTGACTGGGTTGTAGATTGTTTTCATGTGAGTATCTGATAACTGTTGTCTTTTTCAGGTAATCCTGCATCTAGTGCTTGGATAAGCCCCATTTTGTGAAATAAAAAAACTGAAAAGCGCTATACCAGTGTGTTTCCTTTGTTTATAAGCCTTTTATGTTCAAATGTGCCATAACTTATCTGTATAAAGTACACTGAAAGTTCAGCCAGTCCAGTGACACATGCTGTAGTCGCAGCAACTCAGTGGAAGCAGAAGGGAAGGATGGTGAGTTCAAAGCCAGTCTTAGCAAAAGTGAGGGTGCACTAAGCAACTGAGACCTTGTCTCAAATACAGTAGGGTTGGGAGTTAAATCCCCAGCATCCCCCCCCCCCCCCAGATGTCTTGAGTGCGAAAAGATGGGTGATGGTAGCCTTGACTGCTGTTTTAATTTGTGGTTAAATAAACAACTGTAGGGATTACAGTGTAATATTTAAATAGGGAAAGGGACTTGGGGATGAAAGGTTGAGGGTAGTGGGAAGGGAATAAATTAACATTTTGAAGTAGCAGTGGTTCAGGCTCTGTTCTGCTCCTTGTAAACACGGTCAGCCAACTACTCTGGTCACCAAGCTATTGGGTCTCCATAAACCCTATGATTTTGTGTTCTGTTGGGATACTGACAGCATGTTTGTGGGAGAACTGGCCTGTACCCCAGGTTTGGTGGTCCTCCCACTCTGCATCTACAATTACTTTTTTTAAACTAGGAATTGAACTTATTTTTAGGGCCTATGCTAAATTGCTGAGGCAGGCTTTAAATTTGATCCTCAGGCCTAAGCCTTCTGAGTTGCTGTTAATTGGCATGTGCTACCACTCCTAGCTCTTCACCTCCAACTTCCCCTCCTGTGTGCTCCTTCCTGTTGCTGCTCAGACCCCAGTCCTGGAGTGTAATGCCCATTTCAGTAAATCAGCCACACCTTGGAGAGGTTGGGCAAATGAAGTTGAACCCAGCACCCTCCCAACCCAGGGGCAGGGTGTGGACTAGGGATGGCAGGCCCTAAGCAGACATCTTTGAACACAGCAAGGCCTTGCCCAGTGCATTTGTGCACACCTGTAATCCCAGCCTGACCAATCACCCTAGAGCTGAGGGTGGAGCTCTGGGTGAGAACACCTGGGTTCAATCCCTTTATTGCCGGACATTGGCAAAGGTGAAAGGAAACTGCTGGATTTGAATTCTAATCGGTCTCCAATATGTGATCCTCTGCCACTTTTCTCAGTGTCAAGTGCCCTCACAAGGAGGAGAAATGGCTCAGACAGGTCAGTCAGGTTTGCAGACCAACTCTGACCTTTTCCCTTGAGGTGATATAATGGGAGGGGGGACCACCTCTCCCTATTTAGGGGAGAAGTGGAAGTAGACACCGCATAGCACCCTGTCCTGGATAAGGGTCCATTCTGAACTGGTGTACAGCCTCAGGGTCTTCTGGAGTAAGTTCCTTGTATTTCCAGAACCTTCAGCTCTGAAGGAACAAAGACTTACTTCACTATAGAACAAATTAGTATGAGCAGGAGCTTGGAATTTGCTAAGGGCTCTGTGATTCCTAGTGTTGGCCAGGATTGGAAATGTAAAGAGACAGATAAGAGTGAGCATAGGAAGGGGCAAAAAAGTACTAGCCCAGAAGCCACATCCACCATCTGAGTGCAAAAAGGGAAGGGAGAGCTAAAATTTCCCAGAAGGTTATGCTCAGGTCAAAGGGCCTGATTTTAATATAAACAGACCCCAGGTATGTCCTTTTTTGTGCTGCTCTTGGTATACAAAGGGCACTCACTTTTTTGGATTTCATTTTAATAATCCTGAATTTAAACAGCCCCACTATTCCCTAGCCTCTCCAAGCCCTTCCTCTCAAGGCCCAGGCCTGCAAGGGCTGGTTGGTATAGACCCAGCAGCAGATCTCTGGTTTTAGTAAATGGATAAAATTGGGAAAGGAAGGATTTAGGGAGAAGGGAGGCAACAGGGTTTAGGGGGAAATTTAGGAGGGTCTACCTGGGTTGTTGATTCAGAAGTCCTGAAAATCAAGAAGTCGTGTGTCAGATCCTGGATCCTGGCTCTCACCAGGTGGCAAACTTTGAAGATATAGCCTCCCCTGTCCAGGCCTCCGTTTTCCCACCTTTAAGTGGGGATAATGCCCTGTGTGCCAGGAAGAGTAGCCTTGGATCCAACAGGAAATGACTGGACTTTGCTTCCCTCTAGTGGATAAATGCGGTATTACACAGTCCTTGGACTATGTCGTTAAAATAATTTGGTTCAGCAAATATTTATTTTGCTGAGTAATATTCCATTGTGTGGATATTCCATAATTTTTCAGTCCATTCACCTGTGAGTGTAAGTTTGAGTTGGTTCCAGTTTTTTGGAAGTTATGAATAAAGCTGCTATAAATATTTCTGTACAAATCGGTGTGGAGAGTGTGGGGTTGTGGCTCAGTGGTAGAGCGCTTGCCTCGCACCTGTGAGGAACTGGGTTTGATCCTCAGCACCACATAAAAATAAATAAGTAAAATAAAGGTATTGTGGCCATCTACAACTATAAAAATATTTTTAAAAACATCTGTGTGGAGATATGCTTTCTTTTCTTGCTTGGGTTGCATGCTTCTCTTTTATAAAACCTGAGAATCGAACCCAGGGCCTCACATGTGCTAGGCAAACACTCTAACACTGAGCCACAACCCCAGCCCATGCTTTTTTTTTTTTTAATGAACAGAGACTGGGGGTGTAACTCAGTGGTGGAGAGCTTGCCTAGCATACATGAAGTCCCTGGGTTCAATCCTCAACACTATTTATTTGTTTTGTTTTTTTTAAAGGAACTTCTAAAGTGATTGTACCATTTTTGCATTCCCAACAACAGGGAAGTTCCAATCACTGTACATTTTCACCATTACTCGGTGGAGACTTGAATTTTACCTATTTTAGTGGATGTGTAGTGGTATGTTACTGTGATTTTTTTTTCTTTTTTCTTTTTTTAGTGTTTCTTGTCTTTATTTGGGGTGGGAGGGAGACAGGGTGAGAGAAGGTTGAGAATGGGTGACCTACTTTTCCTCAAACAGGAAGTACTGTCGTTCTGTGGCAGGTTCACCTGAAGGGACATATTGCATTTTAACAGCATCCACGACTGTTTTGTTGAATTTTGAAATGAGAAATTTTTTGTTCCTTTTGACACATAATGCACATTGGCATTAGATGAGTGGGTCTGGCATTTGTAAGGTGGACTGGCAGGAGTGGTTGCGTGCGCTCTGGCTGGCCCAGACTCATCAAGGGGCGGCTTGGCAGTGGAGGCAGTGGGCAGGGGCAGAAGACTCATCACAGGAACAGTGACTAGAGACGTGGGGGGTCAGGAGCAGGTGAAGGACAGGGCAGGCCAGTGCTGCCGACTCCAGGCAGGCAGCCTTTGAGGAGGGACAGAAGAGTAAGGATGAAGACAAGCCCAGCCAGTAAGGTCTGGGGGGGGGAGGCAAAGAGGGGAGGTGCCAGGGGCTCTAGATGGAGCAGTGAAGGTCTTTCAGTGACTGCTCTTCCCAGATGCCACCAGGGGTGATGTGCAGTGAGCGCTGCCTGGCAGGGGAAGGCTAAACCCAATTACAACAGCAGGGGTCAGGCTCTGCTGGAGACAGCGCAGTACCTCCAGCTCCCACAGCTGTCAGGCCCACAGGGACACCAAGGGCCAGCTGCAGATTTTTTTATTTTTTATTTTTTTCTTTTAGTTCTGGGAATTGAACCCAGGATCTTGTTCATGCTGGGCAAGCTCTTTACCACATTGAGCTCAAGCCCAACACTTTTCAATTTTTTTTTTGAGATTGGGTTCCACAAAGTCTCCCAGGATGGCCTGTAACTTGTGATTCTTCAGTTTTAGCCTCCTGAGTTGCTGGGATTGCAGGCATGTGCCTCTGTGCCCAGGGTTATTGTGATTTTCTGATGGTTTCATTTACATTGCCCTAATGACTAGTGAGCTGAGCATCTTCTCCTGTGCTTATTTGCCATTTATATATTTTCTTCCATGAAGTGTCTATTCCTTTTTTTGGCCAACGTTGTAATTGGGATGTTTATCTTTTTTGGAGTTGTAACAGCTTTTACATGTTCTAGATACAAGTCCTTTGTGACATACATGTTTATTTTTTGTTTTAGTGTCTTTGGAGAGTGGCAGGCTTTTAGTTTTTTTTTTTTTGGCGGGGGGTGTATTGGGCAGGTACCGGGAATTGACCTCAGGTGCACTGGACCACTGAGCCACATCCCCAGCCGTATTTTGTACTTTATTTAGAGACAGGGTCTCACTGAGTTTTTTAGAACCTCGCTGTTGCTGAGGCTGGCTTTGAACTCTCTATCTTCCTGCCTCAGCCTCCTGAGCCACTGGGATTACAGGCGTGTGCCACCATGCCCAGCAGAGAGTAGCAAGCTTTTTTTTTTTTTTTTGGAACTGGGGGTGGAACCCTCTACCAACTAAATGAACTAACCCCCCCACCCTTTTGTTCTTTTATTTTGATTTTTTTATTATTAGTTGTTCAAAACATTACAAAGCTCTTGACATATTTCATACATTTGATTCAAGCGGAGGATTATGAACTCCCATTTTTACCCTGTATACAGATTGCAGAATCACATTGGTTACACATCCACTTTTTTACATACTGCCATACTAGTGTATGTTGTATTCTGCTGCCCTTCCTATCCTCTACTATCCCCCCTCCCCTCCCCTCCCATCTTCTCTGTCCACCCCATCTATGTAATTCATTTCTCTCTCTTGTTTTTTTTTTCCCCTTTTCCCTCACTTCCTCTTATATGTAATTTTGTATAGCAATGAGGGTCTCCTTCCTTTACCATGCAATTTCCCTTCTCTCTCCCTTTCCCTCCCTGTTTTTTTTTATTTTGAAACAGGATCTCACTGAGTTTCCCAGGCTTACCTATAACTTGCAATTCTCCTGTCTCAGCCTCTCGAGTCGCTGTTCTTAGTGAAAAGTAGAAATTTTAAATCAAACAAACTACTGATACATACATAAAATGATGTGGAGGGATTTCAAAATAATTATGAAAGAAATCAGCTTTTTGTTTTTTAGTTTTATTTTTAAATATGTTTTGTTGTGCTGAGGATGGAACCCAGGGCCTCATACAAGTCAGGCAAGTACTCTGCCACTGAGCCATATCCTCAGTCCAGGAAACTAGGGTTTTTTTTGGTTCTTTTTAGTTATACATGACAGTAGAACCCATTTTGACAAAATTATAAAATCATGGGGGCTGGGGTTGTGGCTCAGCGGTGGAGCACTGGCCTTGCATGTGTGAGACCCTGGGTTCGATCCTCAGCACCACATAAAAATAAATAAGTGAAATAAAGGTGTTGTGTCCAACTACAACTAAAAAATAAATATTAAAAAAAAAATCATGGACTATATCTTGTTCTAATTCAGTTCCCAGTACCTCTTCTTCCCTTTCCCTCC
Source organism: Marmota flaviventris (assembly GCF_047511675.1). Taxonomy (NCBI): domain Eukaryota; kingdom Metazoa; phylum Chordata; class Mammalia; order Rodentia; family Sciuridae; genus Marmota; species Marmota flaviventris. Next base: position 7,211,655 of record NC_092506.1, on the reverse strand, counting down.
CCCACCTCCTGCTCCCTTCCTTCCCCCACCCCCTGCACCCTTCCCTCTACTCATCTTTTTAAAAAAATATATATTTAATTGTAGATGATTGTAATACCTTTATTTTATTAATTTATTTTTATATGGTGCTGAGGATTGAACCCAGTGCCTCACAGGTGCTAGGCAGGCGCTCTACCACTGAGCCACAACCCTAGCCCCCCTTCTCCTGATCTTTCTGCCATTTACCCATAGTTATTTTTTTAAATTAATTTGTTGTGTATGTACAAAGAAACTAGTTTTTTTTTAATCATTTATTTTTATGTGGTGCTGAGAATAAACCCAGTGCCTTCACATGCCAGGCAAGCACTCGACCACTGAGCTACAATCCCAGACCCGAAACTAGATTTTTAAAATGCATACTGTTTGTTTCCATTTATAGAAAATCCTCAAAAAATGAAAACTTTCTGGGTGCAGAGGCACACACCTATAATCCTAGCCATGTGGGAGACTGAGGCAGAAGCATTGCATGTTTGAGGATAGTGAGACCCTCTTTCATTTTATAAAAATAAAAAGGAATAAGGATGTAGCTCAGTGGTAAAGTGGAGGAAGAAGGAGGAGGAGGAGGAGGAGGAGGGGGAGGAGGAGAGGAGAAAAATCTAATGTATGGTGGCAGCAAATGAGTAGTTACAAAAGGAAACTTTGGGGAGAAGCCTGTGCTCATTGCCTGATTGTAGCACTGGATTCAGGACTGAGCACTTAGGTCAAAATTCATCAAACTGCAAACTTAAAATGCTTGCAGTTTCTTTCTTTCTTATTTTATTTTTTAGTTGTTGAGGACCTTTATTTTTATCTATCTATCTATCTATCTATTTATTTATTTTTAAATATATATATATATGTATGTATATATATATATGTATATATATATATGTATGTATATATATATATGTATGTATATATATATATGTATATATATATGTATACATATATATATATATATACATATATATATATATATATTGTAGTAGTTGGACAAATACCTTTTTTTATCTATTTATTTTTATGTGGTGCTGAGGATCAAACCCAGGGCCTCGCATCTGCTAGGCAAACGCTCTACCTCTGAGCCACAACCACAGCCCAATTTTATTTATTTATTTGTATGTGGTGCTGAGAGTCAAATTTAATGACTCACACATGCCAGGCAAGCCCTCTACCCCTGAGCCACAACTCCAACTCTGCTTGCAGTGTCTTGTGCATCAATAAAGCTGTAAAAGAAAGGATATGCACAGACACAAGAAGAAGCATTATTAAGCACTTACTGTGTGCCAAACACGGAGAAGATACTAGGAATGGAAAGAGAAAGTGCCAGCCTCTCCTCAGCAGCTTCAGGTCCTGAAGTAGAGCTAAAGAAACTTTTCATTAGCTTCTACCCAGCAGTGTGAACCTCCAGCTCTGATCCTGATACCCGCACCTACTGGCTGAGTGCACTTGGGAAGTCATGTAACTTTAAGCCTTGTTTGATTCTTCTGTCAAATGTCTTACCCAGGGGACCGTCACCAGGAAAAGCACTGAGTACTAACTTAATCAAAGTCTCAGGGACCTTTTCTTATGAAATGTGTCTGGGGGCACAAGAGTGATTCCTTCTCCTGAAGATCAGGCAGGGCTAGGGAAAGGCAAGAGACACCTGAGCTGAGCCTTACAGAATGGATAGGAGTTTGCCAGGCGGACAAGTGAAGGGTTTTGCCTCGGGGAAACAGAGGACATGACAGTTGATTCTAGCGACCATGTTGATTGAGGCGAGGGCATGCACTTGGGTAAGGTATTATTATACTCATGTTATAGAGTAAAGGAGACTTGAAGGGTAATGTAACTTGCCCAAGAGTCTGGAGGTCTGGGGACCTGGAAGAATGGCAGAAGTGGGTGCAGGGCCTTGGGGTGCTGGCCAGCCTGGAGACCCAGAGCAGGGGCAGGGGCCCAACATGACACCCAACATGACAGTGTCACTTCCCTAGGGGACAATGTTGTAAGTGGAGTAGAGGGGGAATCAACAGGCCCAGGCTAGCCCACCTTGGAGCTGAGATGGCTAACCGAGGGGGAATCAACAGGCCCAGGCTAGCCCACCTTGGAGCTGAGATGGCTAACCTGAGCACCTAGTGTCCCTGGACCCAAGTACTGAGAGGCAAATACATGGCTCCTGCTCGGTGATGTCACACAGAGCCTTATTAGTACCACTCTCAGGCCCTCGCCTGCTCACTTGCTCCTAACCACGCGTCATATATCACCAGTAGTCACCAGGCTGCCTGACAAACTGGCAGGAGCGGACTGTGTCAGGGATGCATGCTCATGACTGCTGGTGCCCAGAAATCAGGCCAAGGGCCCAGGGAGGGAAGGCTTCTTGGGGGAGGTGGTGTCTGCAGTGATGAAATGTTAGGACTTGCACATGGGAAGACAGGAGGAGTCATCCCAGGGAGGGACACAAGAGGTAGGAGGCTGAAGGACTTCCTGTCTGTGGGGCCACACCCCAACCTCTCCAGTCACCAAGAAATGACCTGTGCTGAAGGGTCCCCAGCTCCCCACCAGCCTCCCTTCCCAAACCTCCCACCTTTACTTTTTAAATTTGGTACTGGAAATCAAACCCAAAGGTGCTCCTCCCCTGAACCACATCCCCAGCCGTATCCATTTATCTATATGTATTTATTTATTCATTTGGTACTGGAGGTTGAACCTGGGGCACGTAACCACTGAGCCATATACCCAGCCCTTTTTATGGTTTTTTTTTTTTTTTTTTTTATGCTATGGCCTTGCCAAGTTGCTGAGGTTGGGTTTGAACTCAATATCTTCCTGCCTCAGCCTCCTGAGTTGCTGGGATTACAGGCATGCACCACAGTGTCTGGCTGCTCTTTTTATTTTTTATTTAGAGACAGGGTCTCACTAAGTTACTTAGGGCCTTGCTAAGTTGCTGAAGCTGGCTTTGAGCTTGTGATCCTCCTGCCTCAGCCTCCCGAGCTGCTGGGATTACAGCTGTGGGCTGCCACACCTGGCCCCACCTTTACTTTCTCTTGGCTCCTTATTTTCTCTCCTTCCATTGCTTTGAAAATTTTTCATTTTTATTTCTAATCTTCAGGCATCACCCTTACACGCACAACTGGCTCACTTCAAAGCCCCTCTAACTTCCAAATCCTCCTAACCCACAGGAGAATCTCAGCACAGCCTATCTCCTGCCAGCGTGAGGTCAGGGATTTAATTCCATCCTGTGTGCTTATTCCTGTGTCTGAGTAATGGATAGTCAGATTTGCCCATGTGGGTCCCAGTTTCTCGGCTCACAATTGCTTTTTTTTTTTTTTTAAGAGAGAGAGAGAGAGAATTTTTTTTTAATATTTATTTTTTAGTTTTCGGCGGACACAACATCTTTGTTTGTATGTGGTGCTGAGGATCGAACCCGGGCCTCACGCATGCCAGGAGAGCGCGCTACCGCTTGAGCCACATCCCCAGCCCTCACCATTGCTTATTTATTTTATTTTATATGTTTTAACACATAATAGTTGTACATATTATGGGGTACAATGTGTGACTGGCTACTTTGATACATGAATATACTATGCAATGATTGAATCAGCCCTATTTTGTATTTTATTTAGAGGCAGGGTCTGAATTTGGCTTTGAAATTGCAATCCTCCTGTCTCAGCCTCCAGAGCCACTGGGATTACAGGCATGTGCCACTGTGCCCAGTACTTTTGGGCTGTTTTTTTTTTATGTGTGTGTGCGCTGGCGATTGAACCCAGGGCCTTGTGCATGCGAGGCAAGCACTCTACCAACTAGGCTATATCCCCATCCCCCAACTTTTGGGCATTTTTGAAAAGTATAAACATTGGGTAATTTACACACACACACAAAGGATAAAAAATTCTCTCTCCTGAAAACTACATTGAGAAGCTTTGGCTATTCCTGGCTGATCAGGCCAGGGCAGAAGGACAACTAGCCTCAGAATGGGCACCAGGAAGTTGTGACAATGTGGGGCCACCTTGATCAGGAGCCTCTGTCCAGGTAGAGAAACTGCCAAACCATCATCCCTGAAGGCAAAGCAAAGCCTCTGACCTGAGGAGCAGGGCCAGGTACTCAAGCAGGAACCAGTGGGCACCCGGAGCCTGAGGACTCTGGACATTCACATGGGTGTTGCTAATTGCTGCCAGCCATGCCCAGGCTGCTTATTTTAGACTGTGTACATGACACCAAGAATCCTGTCCTTGCACGGTCTCTAAGGGTTGAGGGACTAGCTGGGAGCATCCTGCCTCAGTCCCGTGTAGCACTTGATAAAAACAGAGCAAGGTCCCCAGAAGTAGCCCACCAGTCACTGCACCTCCTGCCCATGGGGATACCCAGCTTTGGCGAGCTGGGCCCATCTCTCACTACCCACCTCAGAAGCAAAAGGGATTTGCACCCAGATTTCAAGATAAATTATCAAAAGCAAATTCTTCTCATGACCACGCTTCCTGGACATAATGGTTCATTGCATCTTGGGAAAAGGTAAATCTTCTCTTCAGCTCTCAATACCACATTTCACATCCTGTGTGGAGCCACTCCAAATGCACGCACCTTTAAGTCCTGATGCACCACTGGGATCTGAAAGATCACTGTAGTCTGGCGCGGTAGGTCATGGCTCATGACTAGGGCTCTTCCCTCACTCAGATAACAAGGCATGGCCCTAGAATGAGGAGGCACCCAGAAGGGTTCTGTTACACTCACCTATTCCTTTGTAAACTTGACCCCTTGCTGCATTTGAATAGCTTCTCCCCAATAAAAATCCCAGCACGTGCTTCCCACTCTCTTTTTGCCTGCTTGCCCCCTTTGGGGTAGCTGAGGCTGAGGAGCGGTCACTGAACCCAAAGAAAAGGTACTTTCTGTGTCTGAGTCTTTATTTAGCTTAAATTCACTTGGAAGACTGGTTATGTTGCCTGATGCAACAATCCTCCGCCTGCTTCTTGCAAATCTTGGCTTTCTCATTGGGCCACTGGTCCTGCCCTACTGGGTAATGAGCAGCCCCTTGGAAACCATGCAGCAGAACTTGGCCTGGTCCTCATTCCCAATTGTAGGAGGAGCTGATGCTGATGGGCTGTTCAACCTTGGAGCTACTACACATGTGGCTACCACCCGCCTGAGGCCCTTCCCTGGCACTGAAGCACATGTGCACAGACACTGGTGACATCATGACATCTCCTTCTCTAATTTTGTCCTTTACAAGTTTTATGAACATGGTGATGTAAAATCCTGCTCCCTCTGATACTCTCTCCTTGACAAGGTCTTTGCTCATAACCAGCTTGCCATGTCTCTAGTAGTTGAGTCTGGGTTCAGACTAGGTGGAATCTCTGTCAACTAAATGAGCACCTGTTTCTTCTTTGCCTGAGTCCAGATCTGAGTCTGCCTGGAACAGGCAGCACAGGAAGAATTTCAGGTCGCAGCACAGCCTCTGCCAGGGAATGGGAAAGTAGGTGCCCCTGACATTGAGTCAGAGCCACTTGGACATGTTGCAGGGGCACCAGGCAGCAGAAGCTCTGGCCCTCCTATAGTCCCACCCTGGGTGACATGGGACAATGGGAACATCAGCACCTTGCAGTTATCACAGCCACAGCAAGCCCTGAAGATTTGCTTTTGCATGTAAGAACACTGAAGCATTTTATTTAAAAATTAATTTTATTAATACATATTTTAAAATGATGCATAGTAATTGTACAGATTTATGGGGTACAGTGTGGCATTTCAATACAATGTGCAATGAGCAGATCAGGGTATTGGCATCTATAATGTCTCAGACATACATCACCTCCGTGTGTGTGTGTGTGTGTGTGTGTGTGTGTGGTTTCAACATTTAGATGTAGGACAGAGTCTAAGTCATTCAAATACTTCCTAAAAGTAATGGCTGCACATGTTTAGCAACTTCTCTGTGTTATGACTCAAATCTCATAAAATAAGCATAAAATAAGATAGGCTTTTCCTATGGTAAGTCATCAACAAACAAAGCAGGGACCATTAGCCAGTTGCTCTTGGTCTCTCCCAGTGGGTTAAACTGCAAATACTTTTCCCTGAAGTCTTTGAATCCTTGCTAGCTAAGCTTAGATTTTCTATTTTATTGCAGAGAAAAAGACCACTACAAAGGACATTGGAGGGAGCTCTTTCCAAAACAAATATACATAATCAATACATTTATATAATGTATATATACAGTGTATATGCAATGAAATTGTATGAATATATAAAACATATATGTATGTATACAGATATATAGTTTTTCCCATTTATAAAAGTAACTCACATTCACTGTAAAAACTCCACACACCATATCATAGAAGCAAATACTAGGTTGAACTGTATTAGTTTGGTGGTTGTTTTGTTTTGCCTACAATCACAGAAATTTAGTACATTCAACCCAAAAACATGTAAACGTGGTGGCTAGCCCTCCAGATTGAGGAGTGTTCTGTGCAGGTTTATGGTTGGTAGAAATATTACCACAATGATGTAACATAGATGAGTGTGTGTGTGTGTGTGTGTGTGTGTGTGTGTGTGTATGTGTGTGTTATTGGGGATCCAGGGCTCCTGCATGCTAGGCCAGCACTCTTCCACTGGCTACACTCCAGCCCTCTGTAGATAATTTTTGCCAACCTGCTTCTCCTAGCACTGGTTGTGTAATGACCTTGGGCTGGCTGCTTCTTCTCTCAAGAGCCTCAGTTTCCACATCTATAAAATGGAATTAATAATTCTGTGCTGGTTATTTATTTATTACCTCTCAACCCCAAATATGCCTGCTCTGAATGCGGATCTGAACCATTTCTTTGGCCAGACGGCCCAATGTTAAATCCTGCCAGAAGAGGGCGTAGAGAGACGTTTCTGGAGAAAGGTTTTGCTTTCTGGTTTGGGGCCTTCCTCTCAGCCTGGCCAGCTTGTCCAGCTCAGCCCTGAGGCTAGGGCAGCTTTTCCAGCACCAGGGTCCTGCAGGGCACTCTGGCCAGCAGCAGTCAGTGCAGCTGCTCCCTCCAGCACCCCACACCCACCTTGGGAGCAGTGGGATGTGTCTAGTGGGAACACATTTCCTGTGTACAATTTTTCCCAGTGGCTGTGAGGATGGTTTTCTGGCAAGTTCCATGGACAGTGCAGCACCTCAGCAACATCTCTGCTATTCTATGAAGCCCAGCCATTCCTGCTCCAACAGAGTCTTAATTTCAGACCTGGTTATTTTTCGTTTTTTTTTTTTTTAATATTTATCTTTTGTAGTTGTAGTTGGATACCATAACTATTTTATTTATTTATTTATGTGGTGCTGAGGATTGAACCCAGAGCCTTGCACGTGCGAGGCAAGTGCTCTACCACTGAGCCATAACCCCAGCCCCTCATTTTGTTTTGTTGAGACTCAAGTCTCTCTCTGTTGCCTGGGTGGGTCTCGAACTCAGGAGCTCAAGTGACCCTCCCACTTCAGCTTCACTAGTAGCTGAGACTGCAGGTGCACACCCCATACCTGGCTAATAATTCTTGTGTGTGTATGTGTGCGCGTTGGGGGTGGTTACTGGGGACAGAACCAAGGGCACTCTACCACCACACTACCTCCCTAACTCCCCTGCCTACATTTTTAATTGGTGCATCATAGTGGCACATAGTGATGGATTTGTTGTTACATATACCTACATGCGCACGATGTAAAAACATTGTTTGACCAGTATCACTCCCCAGCACTCCCCCCACACGCCTTCCACCTCCTGGTCCCTTTTCTCTCCTGATCTCCCTTTGATTTTCACGAGATCCCTGCCCCCCATTTTTCTTTTCCTTTTTCCTCTCTAGCTTCCACATATGAGAGAAAACCTATGACCCTTGACCTTCTAAGTTTGGCTTACTTTGCTTAACATAATGGTCTCTAGTTCCATTTTTCTGAAAATGACATAATTTCAATTTTCTTTTTGGAGGAATAAAAATCCATTGTATATACATCACATTTTCTTTATCTATTCATACTCTGATAGACACACAGGCTGGTTCCATAGTTTGACTCTTGTGAGTTTTGCCGCTATAAACATGGGTATGTGTGTATCATTATAGCATGAGGACTCTAATTCTTAAATTTTTTAAAATATATACATTTCTAGTTGTTGATGATACCTTTATTTTAGCCATTTATTTATATGCGGTGCTGAGAATTGAACCCTGAGCCTCAGACATGCTAGGAAAGCGCTCTACCATTGAGCCATAACCTCAGCCCATGACTTTCATTCTTTAGGATAAATAACGAGGAGTGGTATAGCTGGGTCATATGGTGGTTCCATGCCTAGTTATCTGAGGAACCTCCATACTGATTTCCACATTGGTTGTACTAATTTACAATCCCACCAACGGTGTAAAAGTGTTCCTTTTCCCTCACATCCTCTCCAGCATTTATTATTATTTATATCTTCATATCTGTCATTCTGAGTGGTGTGAGATGAAATCCCAGAGTAGTTTTGTTTGGGTATCAGGGATTGAACTCAGGGGCGCTCCCCACTGAGCCACACCCCAGCCCTATTTCGTATTATATTTAGAGACAGAGCCTCCCTGAGTTGTTAGCACCTTACTGTTGTTGAGGCTGGCTTTTGTCACGTTCCAATTCCATGACTAAACACTTAAGGTCACTCCAGGTGAGCTGGATGCACCAAATAACCACACAGAGAAATACCTTTTTCTCTGGGTCCTGTGAAGGCTCCTCTGACCTTAGGGGTCCGTGGAGAAAGAGAGAGAGGAGCACGTGCTGAACCCTTTTATTGGGAAGAAGCCATTCAAATGAGGCAAGGGGTAGGATTACAAAAGAGCAGGTGAGTGTAGCTCAAACCCGGCAGGTGACGCCCACACCTGGGGCCACTCCTTGCTTTCTGAGCTGAGATATCACCCAAGTCACCATGAAATGTAGTGATTGGTCAGAGCCTCAAGCTTCAGGATTGGAAGGTGTGGTCATTCAGGGAAGTTCCCCACAGGCACAGGCTTTGAACCCCAGATCCTCCTGTCTCAGCCTCCCGAGCCACTGGAATTACAGGTGTGCACCACTGCGCTCAATTCAGTGTAGTTTTTGATGTTTTTTTTTTTTTTTTTGGTCTTTTTTGGAACTGGGGGTCGAACCCAGGGCTTTTTCAGTATAGTTTTGATTTGCATTTCCTAACCACTACTGATGTTGAACATATTTTCATATACTTGTTGGCCATTTGAATTTTTCCTTTTGAGAAATGTCTGTTTAATTCACTTGCCTATTTATTAATTGGGTTATTTGATTTTTTTAGTATAAATTTTTTTGAGTTCTTTATATGTTCTAGTATTAATCATGTCAGAAGTATTAATCATGTCTCTCTCCCTCATTGTTTCCTTTACTGTGCAGAAGCTTTCTAATTTGATGCCATCCCATTTATTAACTCTTGGCATTATTTCCTGAGCTTTAGGAGTTGTATTAAAAAAGGTGTTGCCTGTGCCTGTATGTTCTCACCCTTTTTTTAATTTTATTTTGAAACAGGGTCTCAAGTTGTTCAAGCTGATCTCAAAATTGCCATCCCTCTACATCAGCCTCCTCAGTTGCTGGGATCATAGGCATGCACTACTGTGCCCAGCCTGACTAATAATTCTTCTTCTTTTTTTAATATTTTTAATTTTTTTAGTTGTAGTTGGACACAATACCTTTATTTATTTATTTTTATGTGGTGCTGAGGATCAAACCCAGGCCTCACATGTGCTAGGCTATCACTGTACCACTGAGCCACAAACCCAGCCCGGGGCTAATAATTTTTTATGATTAAACTTTCCCTGTTTAAATCACTTAATGGTTTCTCTCACCTGCTTGGACTCAGACCGACAGAACTCTCTATCCCATAATGTTATGAGGATCAACAGAAGTGATGCAGGGATAATGCTGAGTTCAGTGCCTGACACGCAGGGAGGACTTGAAAAGCGTCAGCACCACCACCACCACCACCACCACCACCATTGCTACCATCTTCATCAGCTCTGCACCGGGAAACAGCTCCAGTTGGCCTCATTGATTTGCTGCGGTTCCATAGATGCAGATTTGAATTTCCACTCCTGCTGGTTATTTGGATTGTCCCAATTTTCCATTGTTAAAAATAATCCTATGTAGGTGCAGTGACACTCGCCTGTAATCCCAGAGGCTCAGGAGGCTGAGGCAGGAGGATCACAAGTTCAAAGCCAGCCTCAGCATTTTAGCAAGGATCCAAGCAACTCAGTGAGACCCTGTCTCTAAATAAAATTCAAAATAGGGCTGGGGGTGTGACTCAGTGGTTAAGTGCTCCTGAGTTCAATCCCCAGTACTAAAAAAAAAAAAAAAAAAAAAAAAAAAGTAGTCCTACGATTCACATAAAAGTTGGCATTTATGAAGCACTCACTGTGTGCTACACACTGTTCTAAGCAATTACGTGTGTTAACTCCTGAATCCTCAATATGCCTACTATACTAGTCTCCTGTGTCTGCTGTAACAAACATGGCCAACAGTGCCACCAACAACACACATTTATTTTCATGCAGTTCCAGGGTCAGAAGTCTAAAATGAAGATGGCAGCAGGGCTATGTTCCTTCTGAGGGTTCTGGGGGAAAGTCTGATTCCTTGTATTTTCCTGCTTGTAGAGACCACCTGCATCAGCTTATGACCCCTTCCTCACTTCATTCCACCCTCATGCTCCCATGGTCACATCTCCTACCCACTGTGATCATCCTGCTTTCCCCTTATAGTGACCCTTGTGACTCTATCAGGCCCACTTGAAAAATCAGAATAATCTTCCCATCTCAAAATCCTTAACTCCATCACATTTGTGAAGTCTCTTTTACAATGTGAGGTACCATATTCACAGGTTCCAGGTATGAGTAAGTGAATGTCTTTGGGGGGCATTATTAAACCTAGCATACCTATGGAATAAGCACTATTATTTTACCCATTTTGCAGATGAGACAACTGAGGCACAAAGAGAATAAGTGATTTTCCCGAGGCCATACAGCTCATTAGCAGCAGGACTAGCATACAAAATTTAGACTGTCTGGCTTTAGAGTCCAAACTCTATCACACAACCTCATACAAATCTTTTCTTCCTCTCTGTTTTATTATTTTGCAGATTGCCCAACACAGAACATAATTGCAAATATCCAGCTGTGCAAAAGAGGAACTAGTGCCTAAGTGAAAATGGGAGATGTGAGTCTTTTTTTTTAAACAAATATACACAACTGAGATCCTATGGGTGTCTGGACTCTCTCTGTGAAGTGGTGCTGCCTCACCTGGGGACCCACAGTGACATCAGGATTCTCTTCCAGTAACTGACACACAGATTCAGAGTGCCAATAGTGGAACATGATCACAATGATCCCCATTTCTAGAGCCTTCCCCGGCCACCTACAGACATGATCTGGCCAGGATAAAGACAATTGGAATTTTTCTAAGGTCTGCAACAGTTAAGTGTTGCACCTGATTCTCTTGGTTCCCCCTTTGTATATATCTTTGTATGATTGAACATGAGTTTGTTTAGGATAAATTTCTAGGAGTGGAATTACTGGGGCAAAGGTTTATAAGGGTTTAACAGATATCACTTCACCACAGCTGCACCAATAAATTCCCACCAGCAGTGCCTGGAATCCGAAATCCTTCCTCACCCTGACCCTCATGACTTGAGAACAGAATCTTACTCAAATACATAGAGCCAGAGGATTTTTATAACTTCATATTCAACTTAGTAACTGAGAAATATTTCTCTTTCATGAAAGGAAAGAAATATTCTTCTCTCAATAATAAAAAATATTACAGTGGGGGCTGGGGATATAGCTCAGTTGGTAGAGTGCTTGCCTTGCATGTACAAGGTCTGGGTTCAATCCCCAGCACCACAAAAAAAAAAAAAAAGAAAGAAAAATATTACAGAATGAGTAAAGAACCCTCAGTTTCCTGGAGCAAATAAAAACGTGTTTAGCTGAATGCATTGCGAGACTGGAAAAATACTTTCCTCATGCTGAGTGTGATTCCAGTTTTTGTGGTCCTCACTGAGATTTGGGTGCTCTACCTTGTCTAAGGCACAATGTTTGAGGTTTTCTTTTCCTGCCTTCATGGATCATTTTCATCCCCCCAGGCCCCTTCTGAAGATTTCTAGTTACTAAGTCATTTCTATCATGAGTCTTTCCAGTCACTGCCTTTTTATTCTGCATTCAGGCCACAAGTCTTTTCTCATAACTTCCCTTTCAAGACTTTGTGTCTCCCCTCCCAGTGTGCTATTTATCTGGGACTAATGACCAGGACAGTGAACATGTATATAGTTATTTTTTGTTTTCTTGTGGTGCTAGGGATTGAAACTAGGACTTTGGGCATGCTAGGCAAGTGCTCTACCACTGAGCGGCACCCCAAGCCCTGTCTTTTTTCTTTTCGTTCTTTTTCTTTGGTAGTTGTAGATAGATAGAATGCCTTTATTTTTTTATTTTTATGTGATGCTGAGGATCGAACCTAGTGCCTCACTGTAGCATGGCAAGTGCTCTGCCACTGAGCTACAGCCCCAGCCCCAGCGTCTCTTTTTTTTTGTTTGTTTGTTTTGAGACAGGGTCTTGCTAAATTGTCCAGGCTGGCCTTGAACTTGAGATCCTCCTGCCTCAGCCTCCTTAATAGCTGAATTACCAGTGTGGCCACTGCACTCGGCTTGTAGTCAGTCATTTTTATTATCTTACTTTTCAGACAAAAGAAAGGAGGCAAAACAACTCGCTCACAGAAATGTGATTCACACTGAGGCATCTGCCTCCCGATTCTGCCCACTTGGCTCTGAACGTATCGCCTCTAGAGCAGCTGGTTTCCTGGTGTCCCTGCAGACCCTATGCCTGCAGGATGTCCACAGGTGAGTGGGTTGGAAGACTGCTGAGATTTGTCTTGGCTGTTGAAGGAGCCATGAGTGGCACAGGGCTCAGGCCCCGCTGCTTTCTGCTGTGTGATCTTTCTCAACCTGTTTCCTCATGTGCAAGATGAGTACAACACTAATCCCAGGCAGGGATCAGTGGCTACTATTCCCATTTTATAGGGGATGAAATGGATGATCACAGTGTGCGCCCAGGGCAGGCATAAGGTGAGAAGTTGGGAATAGTTGCTGTACCCCTCCTGAGGAAAGGCTTTCTGCACCACATTCCACTGCAAAAGTGGGGTTATTAACAGGGAATCGGGCAGGCAGTTCCCTTGGCAGATTATTTATCTCCTGCCATCCCCTGACCAGTCCTGTACTAAACTTGGCCCCAGATTTCCTGCTAAGGATGTCTAGATCTCCCCCAGTGGTCCTGCCCTTCCTACCCTTGTTTCCCCTCTAGGTGAGGCCCTATGCTTAGGAAATGTGCCACTAACCAAACACCACCACACAAACCTTATGTAGGCGCTTCCCCTCCAACTATGACCAGCACCCCAAAGCATCACCCTTCCCAGCCTCCCCTTCTCCATCATTCTGTGCTCAGAACACAGCTCAGGCTGTGGCTCACTCTTCATCAAGGCAACCTTCTAGATGCTGTATTTCTTTCTTTCTCTTTTTTTTTTTTTTTTTTTGTGATGCTGGGGATTGAACCCAGGGCCTTGTGCATGCGAAGCAAGCACTCTACCAACTGAGCTATATCCCTAGCCCTAAACTTTTTTATTTTTAATATTTAAAAATTTTTTAGATGTACACAATATCTTTATTTTATTCATTTATGTGGTGCTGAGGATCGAACCCAGTGCCCCACACATGGAAGGCAAGTGCTCTACCACTGAGCCACAACCCCAGCCCTAGAAGCTGTATTTCAATGTTTGAGATCTCTACTTGCCTCTTTTCAATGGCAGGATGCTCTCCACCCTCTATACTGCCCACTTCATAGTCGCAATGTTGTCAAGGTCTTCTGCCTATCAAAGTCATGAGGGAAGGTCTCTAGACACGACTTCTAGTCTGTCCTGAGCAGTGGACATTGTGTCTGATCCCCACTTGATGTGATTCCCACACCAATACGGGGACAAGGAAACGTAGAAAGTGAGTGTTATTGGGTGGCTGTTCTGGGTCAGATGTGGTGAAGGGCACTGTTCATCACAGTTTATAGAAGAGGGAACTGAGACCACCAGAGGGTACTGTTTCTGTGTGAGTTCCCACAGCCAGTGAAAGGCTAAGCCAGGATTCCAATCCAGCTCTGCTTGAGTATGGCACCACTGCCCTTGAGAGTTCTCCCAGAGACATCCTAATCAAACATTTCCAATTGGTTCCAGAATCTCACCTGTACTTCATAGGAGTTGGCTAAGGGACAAGACTCCATCCCTTGAGACCCAACCTGCAGAGGAGTCATTGCCTGTCCTTTCCAGCCCCTCCTGGACACAGGGTTCTTTCCAACTAAGGGACTAAGTCCCCATTAGTGTGGTGGGCAGATTGAACTAATGACAGCACAGGCACTGGGGACCTGAAGAAGAGGCTGGTTCTATGAACCAAGGAACCGCGGGCTGCTGGGCCCAGGAAAGCAGGGCTCCTCTCTGCCCTCTGGCCTCTTCTGGACTTGCCCAGCTGTTCCTCCTCCACCCTCTCCTTTCCTGGGGTCAACTCTTCTTCCCTCCTCAGTGTCTCCTTCTTTCCTTCCCCTGGTACCCTCCAGCTACTCCAGGGCTCATGGACCTCACCTGGACATTTGCCTCACTCTGTGCTCTCCCCCAGGCCCCCACTCCTTAAGGGCTCTGTCTCCTCGGGCCTCTCTCCTGGTCACTTCTCATTCCATGGGCTCCTTGCTGGGACCTGGAGCCACCACTCACTAGCTCCAGCACTTCAGACCCTGGGGACAATCATCTACTTCACTACTCACTACCACCCCTTCTCTGCTGGCAGTCGCCTTCCTTCACGGTTTGTCTCGTCTCTCCCCTTCATCGCCTCGGTTTTCTCATGTGTTTCTTCTCAAGCTCTCATCCTTACAATAACGCTAGGAGGTGGGCTCTCTTTCCACGCTCCTTTTGCCTTTAAGGACGCAGAAGTCCGAGCAGTTCAGGCGATCTGGAGGGGCTGACCCCGCCGCGGAAGCGGAGGGTTGGTTCTGGCGCTGCCGGCCCCGCCCCACCCCGCCCTCCCAGTCTCCGGCCCCGCCCCCGCCCCGGCCAGGCCCCGCCCCCGCCCCGCCCCGCCCCGGCTCGGGCGGCCGGAGGACCCGGAGCGGAGGCGCCCGAGCCCGCGGCGGCGGCGGAGGCGGCGGCGGGGACGATGTGGTTCTTTGCCCGGGACCCGGTCCGGGACTTTCCGTTTGAGCTCAGCCCGGAGGCTCCTGAAGGCAGCCCGCCCGGACCCTGGGTCCTGCACCGCGGCCGCAAAAAGGTGAGTGCGGCCCGGCTCTGCAGGCCGCGGCAGACCTCGGCCTCGTCTGCTGCGCACCGCCGGTTCCTCTGCGTCGCGCCGGGTCTGACGTGGAGGCGGAGGCTCGGGGCAACGGGCCGGGCCGGGAGGGCTCGGGCAGTGCCGACGTGGCGGGCGGAAGGACCGAGGGACCGACAGGCAGACGGGGTAGGGGTCACGTGAGCCCGGCCGAGTCCCTAAGGGCTGACCAGGGGAGAGACCTGGCCTGCGTCTCTTTTCTTCTGCTCCGGGGACCATCTACGAAATGGTGAGACCCAGGCCCAGCCGAGTGGTCAGCCTGGCCCCCACCCCCTGGCCTCTCTGTCCTCCAGGCCACAGGCAGCCTGGTGTCCATATTCGTGTACGACGTGAAGCCTGGCGCCGAAGAGCAGACCCAGGTGGCCAAAGCTGCCTTCAAGCGCCTCAAAACTCTCCGGCACCCCAACATCCTGGCCTATATCGATGGGCTGGAGGTACCTGCACTGCGTTTGTTTATCTCTGTTCTCACCATTTCCCAGTCTCCCACTGCTGTCTTCACTCTGTCCCTTGGTTTCTACCCCTTGGATTTCAGCACCCCCAGAGTTAGAGCTTCTCTACTGTCTCTGTTCCTCATCTCCCCTTCTTCTCCCTAACTCATCCCTGACATCCCTCTCTCCTTCCCTAGACAGAAAAGTGCCTCCATGTAGTGACAGAGGCTGTGACCCCACTGGGAATGTACCTCAAGGCTCGAGTGGATGCTGGTGGCCTGAAGGAGCAGGAGTTGTCCTGGGGGCTACACCAGATAGTGAAAGCCCTCAGCTTCTTGGTCAACGACTGCAATCTTATCCACAATAACGTCTGTATGGCTGCTGTGTTTGTGGACCGAGCTGGCGAGTGGAAACTTGGGGGCCTGGATTACATGTACTCAGCCCAGGGCAATGGTGGGGGACCACCCCGCAAGGGGATCCCTGAACTTGAGCAGTATGACCCCCCGGAATTGACTGACAACAGCGGCAGAGCGGTCAGAGAGAAGTGGTGGGTGACTGGCGGCGGCATACCTCAGTCTGTCCTGTTGTGAAGGCTCCTGTAGCCTCAGGATCTCTAGACTAGCTGGCACTCCCCTGTCCGTTGTTGCTTGGTTGGGAGAGTATCAGGGTCCCAGGACTGCTACCAGAGGCTCCATAGTAGTAGGGCAGGTTGGACACAAGCTTGGGCATTGGGTGGTTCTGAATTTGAAAATTGTGTGACCCAGGACAGATGTCCTTGCCTCTCTGAACCTTGGTTTTTTTTATATGTTAAATGGGGATAGTGAAACCAGCTGCTTAAGGCTGATGGGTCACCTGAGGGACACAGCCAGGACCTGCCATGGCAGGATGAGTTTTGCCTTAATGGGTGGTAGGGCTCTGAGCAGCTCTGGATTACTGCTACAGGTCAGCAGACATGTGGCGCTTGGGCTGCCTCATCTGGGAAGTCTTCAATGGGCCCCTACCTCGGGCGGCTGCCCTTCGCAATCCTGGGAAGGTGAGTATCCAGCCCCTGACTGTCTGCCTTGCCCCAGCTGCTCTTTCTCTGCTCTTTCACCAACCACCCCTTCTCTGACACTGAGTCTTATCCTACAGATCCCCAAATCCCTGGTGCCCCATTACTGCGAACTGGTGGGAGCCAACCCTAAGGTGCGTCCCAACCCAGCCCGCTTTCTGCAGAACTGCCAGGCACCTGGTGGTTTCATGAACAACCGTTTTGTGGAGACCAACCTCTTCTTGGAAGAGATTCAGGTAAGCCCCCCACCTGCCTAGGCTTTGGCCCTACATTTCCTATAATTGCCCTATACCCCACTTTTAGGTTCTCTCACAACTGAACCCTTTGAAGACAGGCATGGACTATACAAATAGGCCCTTTGGATGCAACTCTGGCTCCAACTCTTCCTTGCTTTGGCTTCCCCTTGTTGAAGTTTAGCTCTAGTAATAGTGCCTACTTCACAGGAGCGTGGGAAGTACACAGCATAGTCGTCTTTGATGTCCATGATATCCATGGTTCTAGGACTCCCAAGGACACCAAAATCCAAGAATACTCAAGTCCCTTATATAAAGCAGCATAGTATTTACACATATGATTTATTTACATCCTCTCACATTCTTAAAAATCATCTCTTGATGGCATATAACACCTAATAAAATGAAAGTGCTATGAAAATAGTTATTATACAGTATCATTTAGAGAACAATGACAAAAATAAATCTACATGTCAATATGGACACATTAATTTTTAATGTCTGTTATCAATGGTTGGTTGAATGCACCACTGTGGAACATAGAGGGCCGCTGTGCATGTTGGACACAGCAGATCCTTAGTGACTGTTCTTGTTGCTCCAGCAACTCTACAATACTTCCTGACTCTGGTCCCCAGGGTGCCATGCCCCATGCTGGCTTGGAGTGGGGTGGGGAGGGAAAGACAGATCTAGACCTGCCCTCAAGGAGCGAGCAAGGGGTTAATAGGCCATGTCCCTGTTTTAGGCAGTTCTCTTTGCTAGCAGGAAAATAGAGGGGATGGGGTGCTCAGGGAAGAGCTCTCTTAGGAATGACATTTGAAATAGGACCTGAAGGACAGGAACATGGGAGCCATAGGGATGGTAACTGGGGGAAGTGTTCCAGACAGAGGGACCAGCTCATGGGAAGATGTGAGGAGGGCACCCTGTGCTTCACCTCTGAACCTCACCATTGGTACCTGTGTAAAGGGAGAGTCACACGGAATGAAGGAGGGAGGTCTGCTCTCTGCACCTGCTCTGGCCCAGTCATGTGTGGTGAACACAGAGAGGTGGCTGAGAATCAGGACAGGGGAGGAGGGCGACAGACACTTCCACAGACTTCCAAGGAATGGAGTGGAGAATGTTGGCTTAGGTGGGGACAGGGAGGGCTGTTGGAGGATGGGGAACTGAACTGCATCTTGAAGAAGCCACTGGAAATGCTGAGCCCTGCTGCCTCTGGGCCGGGGTGGGGAAGTGGGGGTGGGTGAGGGCAGCAGGCACTGTGTTAGGTGGAATTCTCCTCACATGGCCCTTCCCAAAGTGTTTTCCCATCTAGGCTGTTGTGAGCAGTCACTGCTGCTGACCGAGGGTATGATGCCCCTAGTGGCTGCTCTTCTAGCAGCTGCAAGTTAGGTGGCCAAGATAAGGACAGTCATTGGAGGCCCTGCTGTGTGCCAGGCATTGTGCTGACAGCTTTTATGTGCATTTTCCAGTTGAATCTTCAGAACAACCCTATGCGGTGATAGAGTTATTAACTCATTTTACAGATGGAGGAACTTGCCTAAACCACATGGCAAGTAAGCAGGAAAGCTGGCCTTTGAGCCTAGGCAGTTGGGCTCTAGAGCCCACAGCTTTATTTTTGTCCCTTCAGACCTGGGGGTGACTTCCTGTCCTCACTTGTGACTGGGCAATGTGTGTGACCAGGCTGGCTTCCTCCCTGTGCCTTGTCCTTGTTCCCCTAGATCAAAGAGCCGGCCGAGAAGCAAAAATTCTTCCAAGAGTTGAGCAAGAGCCTGGACTCATTCCCTGAGGATTTCTGTCGGCACAAGGTGCTGCCTCAGCTGCTGACTGCCTTCGAGTTTGGCAACGCTGGGGCTGTGGTCCTCACACCCCTCTTCAAGGTAATTGAGGGGAGACCTGGAAAGCCTGGAGCCTCAAGACCTGTGGGATCCAGAGAGCTGGCAGGGTATATCCAAACTGCCGAAGAGATGATCCTGGACTGGAAACAGCCCTATGGGGCATCCTGGGGCAGGCAGCCTGGTCAGGGAAGACCCATATGAGGTGGCTTTCTGCCAGCGTCCTGGTGGTTCAGCAAGCCAGGACCTCCTGAGCAGCTACAGGGAGACTGTGGGGACTTCTTGCCCTTTGAGAGCAAAGAACCTGTGCCTCCACATTTCTTGATCCTCAGATCCTTGCTTCAGGGCGCTTGGCCCTTCCTCCTTTCCTAAGACAGACTCTCCTAGCCTGATCTGTGCAACCATTTTCCCAGGGCTCTGGGGACTACCTGCCCATCACCCCATTTTCCTCTCCTCTTTCCTAACTACTTAGGTGACTTCTGGGGCTGGATTCCTCCTGCTTCCTGAGACCCCACCCCACCTTTCAGGGTCACCTGCCTTTCCCTTACCTGCCCCATCCCCAGGACATCCTTTTCCCCTGAAGGAACTTGCTAGAAGTAGAAAAGCCAGCTATCAAGTCCTGTAAAGTTGGAATCCCCAGAAATCACAGGCAGAATTCTGTTTACATATGACATTCAGACACCTGTTCATAGGGAGGGGCACAGCTTCCATCAGCTTCCTAAAAGAGGCCTTGAACCTGAAAGGTTAGGGGCAGAACTAAGCTGGGGTAGGGGCAGAGGAGCTGCTGGGGAAATGCCTGATGCCTCTACTCTGGTGTCACCTCCTTCCTACCCTGGAAAACCAGTAGGGAGACCGAGTAAGTCAAGTGAGCCCTGTGAAGTCATCCAGCCCTGGGGTTGTGGCTAAACACTTGTTCCCTCCTATCCTCAGGTGGGCAAGTTCCTCAGTGCTGAGGAGTATCAGCAGAAGATCATTCCTGTGGTGGTCAAGATGTTCTCATCCACCGACCGCGCCATGCGCATCCGCCTCCTGCAGCAGGTAGGGGCCTTGGCCAGGCCCTGCCATGGTCTACCCACCCAGACCCACCCTGGTTGTTGGAGAGACACCTTCCTTACCTCCTGCTCCAAGCAGGTGGCTGGAGCCCCTTTCCTGGCTGCAAAGGGACCCCAGAAAACCCTCCCCTGAACATTCCAGAGATGAGGGAGTAGGGAGGCCAGGCTGTCATGAGGTGGATCACAGGGCTCCTTGGCAATCTCAGGAGTGCCCAGGCTACAGGGCTCAGGTGCCACCCCATCTTCTGATGTGGTCACCCTGGGATGAGTGGAGATACATCTCCTGCCAACCCAGGGCAACTGGGAACATTACATAGGACTGATGGGGCCTAGGATAGGGGACTCTTGTGAGCCAGGAAGAACTCTTGGCTCTCAGGTCCCAATCCCTCTCTGCATCAAGCCTCTTGAGGTCAAACACAGGCATGGGGCTTAATAAGCTAACCTGGCTGGCCAGGGGTGGATAGTGGGAAACCAGAGTGGCTCCAAACCTGTATGGGGCGAGAGAGGGCTGGCTGTGTTCTCCCCCACACACACTACCCCCCACCCTCCTGGGCTACAGATGGAGCAGTTTATCCAATACCTTGATGAGCCGACAGTCAACACCCAGATCTTTCCCCATGTTGTACATGGCTTTCTGGATACCAACCCTGCCATCCGGGAGCAGACAGTCAAGGTAGGTATGGCCAGGCAAAGAGTAACCACCTCCAGTTTTCCAGGGCATGGAGGGGGTTGTTTACAGGACACAGAGGCCATGGCTTCTGCTTGCAAGTCTAAGCAGATTATAGGTGGGGCAGGTACTACCATGTGCTCTGTGCTTGGTCCAGGCTATGGAGGCTGTCCTGCAGCCAGTGGTGGTATGTGGCAGGTGTGACCTACAGTCCTTTCAGCAGACCTCACTGAACATTTCTTTGTGCCCATCCTGTGCCCTGGGTTAGTACGCAGTTTGCACAAGGCAGCCCAAGCCCCTTTCCCTTGAGGGGTACAGACAATGGGCCTGGCAGACAAGAAATAGAATTAGAAAATATATATCACATCAGAAAAGAGTGGGGAGAGGAGGGTCTACAGTTTTTAAAAAGGGACTACCTTGCTTAGGAAGTATCCCTTGAAAGTAAGGAGGTGAAGGATTCAACCCAGGAGGAGATGGGGAAGAAATGTGTCTCCTGCAAAAGTAACGGCAGGTGCAAAGGCCTGGAGTCTGGAAGCTGCCTGGACTATAGAAGTAGGAAGTAGAAGTAAGCGGTTTAGCATGGCTGAAAGGAGATGGCTGAAGGAGGCGAAGTCAGAGGATAATGTTGGGTGGGTGCCCAGGCCTTGTTGGTATGGTGGAAACCTGCTGTATTCATTGGGAATGAGACCAGCAAAGCCCACCTGCAAGGTATGCGGTGGTGGGTAGAACAGAGCAGTGCTGTGGTCTGAGTGAGGAGCAGGTTTGTAGAAGGCGGTTGGGCCCTGGCTTGGCCAACTCTGCTCGATGGTCAGGTAGAGCTGTTGAGCTGGCTGTGAAGTTGAGGCAAGAAGTTTTGGCAAGTGGTGCACACTTGGGAGCTATCAGCTAACAGAGAGACATTTAAAGCCATGAAGTAGGTGAGATTACAGGGCCCAGTGTTAAATATTAAAAAAAAGGCCAAAGGATTTGTTTTGGGGTGTCTAAAGATTAAGATCTCAGCAAAAGGAGCAGCCAGTGAGGCTGGGGGGAGGACCAGGACTCCTTTCCTGGTAGACCAGAAACAAAAATTTCAAAGCAGAGGGAGAATTTGGTGGTGGTGGTAGGGTTATCAAAACTGCTAAGGGATCAAGTTTGATGAGGACAGAATTGACTATTGAATTTAGTGACTTGGAGTTCATTGGTGACCTCAGCCTAAGCCAGTTTGGTACACTGTGGGGAATGTTCCTGTGAGAGCCTGAGTGTACTGCAGGCAGGAGAGAGATGGGAGACAGGAGTACAAGACTTTTGAGATCTTAATGTATAGGGGACAGGAAACGGGGAGCTCCCCTTTCTCAACATAGTGGGTGGGACAGGAGCAGGCCGAGTGGGCTTTGGCAGGTCTGCTAAGAGCCAGGGACCACCAGTGGCCCAGGAGACCATTCCTGTCCTGGCCCACAATACCTACTGTTGCCTTCACCCCACAGTCCATGCTGCTCCTGGCCCCAAAGCTAAATGAAGCCAACCTCAACGTGGAGCTCATGAAGCACTTTGCCCGGCTGCAGGCCAAGGATGAACAGGGCCCAATCCGCTGCAACACCACAGTCTGCCTGGGAAAAATTGGCTCCTACCTCAGTGCCAGTGTGAGTGTCCTACAGCTGCCATAGGACCATGGCCTCCTCTCGAGCCAGGAACCTTGTGTGTGTGGTCATTCATCGTCTCCCACATGAAGGCTCCCAGAGAGCCCTGCTAGCCTCAGTGTCTTGACTCCTAAAGGTGGAGTGAGTTGTGCCAGGTCACACAGTGCATAGGTGTGAATCTGGGATCTGAATCCAGGTTGGCTTAGCCCCAAACCTGTGTGCATCCCCCAAGTTTTAAAATGTGACACCTGCTGTGCCCAGACAGTAACAGGAATGAATGAGTGGGATCAGCAGGGCAGGGAAGAAGGGAGGCACATGCTCTAGCCTCAGGGTGGCTGTTGTTCTGGCCCTCTTTCCCCTGAGGCAGAAAGGAGTCCAGGGTTCTAGGAGGAGAAACCCAGATCCAGAGTTTTAGGTCAATTTGTGCCTTTTAAGCTATTTTTGATAAATACACATTTTTAGACCCTGGAGGTCCCATGGTTGGCCCCTGATCTGGAGGTTCCGGGTCCCACTTTTGACTCTATACTTAGGAGTTCTCTCCCCTGCCCTACTCCAGACCAGACACAGAGTCCTCACCTCCGCCTTCAGCCGGGCCACCAAGGACCCATTTGCACCATCCCGGGTTGCGGGTGTTTTGGGCTTTGCTGCCACTCACAACTTCTACTCAATGAACGACTGTGCCCACAAGATCCTGCCTGTACTGTGTGGCCTCACTGTGGACCCTGAAAAATCTGTGCGGGACCAGGTGAGGCATAGCTGGGGCTGGGCCCTGGAGCTGGGACTCTGGGTTATATCTGAGCCCTAGCCAGCCTGGTAGGCTCTCAGGAACCCTGGAGCCCCCAGCTTGGCCCCTTGCTATCCCACAGGCCTTCAAGGCCATTCGAAGCTTCCTGTCCAAACTGGAGTCTGTGTCTGAGGATCCCACCCAGTTGGCAGAAGTAGGTGAGTGGCCATGCTTGTGTTCCCTCTTCCCCCACTTCCATGTCCTTGCCTGTCATCTGGCATGTCCCACCTCCACTGGAGCATCCATTTCACAGATGGGAAGACCTCCGCCTATAATAGGGAGGGGACGGTTACAAGTCATTGTTAGGGTACTTGCCTTTCTATCACCTCCCTGTGGAGCCTGAGGTGCCCATATCTGTTTCTCTTTTTGCCCAGAGAAGGATGTCCATGCAGCTTCCAGCCCTGGGATGGGAGGAGCTGCAGCCAGCTGGGCAGGCTGGGCTGTGACTGGAGTCTCCTCACTTACCTCTAAATTGATCCGTGCACACCCCATGGCTACACAGGCTGAGACCAATGTGCCCCAGAGACCAATGCCTGAGGGTGAGTGTCCCAGCTATTATCTGGCTCCCCCAGGAGGGTGATGGGGACATAGGGGATGGAATGGGGTCTAGTCTCCTTGTGGATTTCCTTGGTGCCCCTTCCTTCCGTGTATCCCTTTCCTCTCAGCAACCTCTGTCCTCTCCCAAGACCTCTCTGAGAGCCCCGGGGCCTCTGTTCTCTAGGACATCCTGCCCCAGCCCCCACACCTCTCTCTGCCACCTCTACAACCTCAGACCGCTGGGAGACACAGGAGGACAAGGACACAACAGAGGATAGCAGTACTGCTGACAGATGGGATGATGAGGACTGGGGAAGCTTGGAGGTTAGTGGGGCTGAGGAGGCTCTCAGGGGACCCCCAGAGAGCCGCAGGCTGCCAATCCAGACATATGGGGCCTGGCTGGAGTTGAGCCTGTATTATCTGCACAGCAGTCCTGACAGGTAGACCTCATGGAGTTGGCCACTGTAGGTCAGAGACAGCAGCTGATCTCCTCCCCAATCCCAGGGGTCTCCAGGAGCAGGGTCAGATGAGAGGCAGGGCAGGCAGTGGTTAGGCTGCCTGCTGGACTTCTTACTCTCCTGTGTGCCCACTGTTTACTCCAGTGCCCACTCAGCCCGGGGTGAGTAAGGATAGTCCCCCATATACCCTCCTCTAAAACCAGACCAGGCATGCTGCAGGGGTGGCTGAGGATGGGCGGGGGAGGGAGTGGTGCTGCTCTGAGTGAATTGTATCAGAGCTCTGGCCAGTTTTCCCATCTGGCTGACAGGGAAGGAAATGAAGGAAGGTAAAAGACCAAAGGGCCAAGCTCATGTCTAGGACAGGCCTGGGCCCGCTTACTTGCCCTTTGGAGGGCTGGGTGTGTCATTGGTATGCCCCTCTCCTTCCCATACTGCAGCAGGAGGCTGAGTCTGTGTTGGCCCAGCAGGATGACTGGAGTACCAGGGGCCAAGCAAGCATAGCTGGACAGGTGAGCTGGGTCAGGCAGAGTGTGTCTGTGGGGCAGGATCTGGCTCCTGCCTCTGGGCAGGCCCAACCTCTCCTTCCCACCCTTCTGCAGGTCAGCCCCCCAGAACACAAATCTCCTGAGTCAGACTGGAGCAACTGGGAAGCTGAAGGCTCCTGGGAGCAGGGCTGGCAGGAACCCAGCTCCCCAGAGCCACCCCCTGAAGGCACAAGATTGGCCAGCGAGTATAACTGGGGTGGCCCAGAGTCCAACGACAAGGGTGACCCCTTTGCTGCCCTGTCTGTGCGTT
This sequence comes from Marmota flaviventris, assembly GCF_047511675.1. Taxonomy (NCBI): domain Eukaryota; kingdom Metazoa; phylum Chordata; class Mammalia; order Rodentia; family Sciuridae; genus Marmota; species Marmota flaviventris. Next base: position 7,186,849 of record NC_092506.1, on the reverse strand, counting down.
CTAGCACCCAGGTATGGGTCTGTTGAGGGTGCAGACCGGGGTGGAACTCAGCCAGGAGTTGGCCCCCACAGCAGCCCGCACTTCCCTTTTCAGCCCAGGCCAGAATCGGACTCATGGGGTGAGGACAACTGGGAGGGCCTGGAGACTGAGAGCCGTAAGTCCTTCCCCTGGAGGGCTGACAGACTAGGGTTCAGGGCAGGGCAGGTCAGCCCTCAGCCTGCCTCCCCTTCCTGACTCCAGGGCAGGTCAAGGCCGAGCTGGCACGGAAAAAGCGTGAGGACCGGCGGAGGGAGATGGAGGCCAAACGCGCAGAGAAGAAGGCAGCCAAGGGCCCCATGAAGCTGGGAGCACGAAAGCTGGACTGAACTTCTGGGGTAGCCCTCCCAGCCACGGAGAGCAGGCCCCGCGGATGTATTTATTGTACAAACCATGTGAGCCCGGCTGGCCTGGCCAGGCACATCTCATGTGTACATAATCAGAGCCACAATAAATTCTATTTCACACCCCTGTCCCGAGCTCAGCTAGCCCCTCTGGGTAGCTGGGATCTGGTGCTGCTTTGTGCAGTCCCCACCAGCAGTAGATGTGAACATCAATTTGCTTTCAAAGCCGCGAGTAAACTGAAGAGGCATGATCTGATTTATCAGCGTCTAAGAATCATCCTCAGGGAGCAAGACCGACAGCACCCTGCAGACTGGTATCTGCAGTGAACCTGACCGGGCCACAATGGGCACCCTTGGGTCTAGGGGTGCAGAAAGGGGTCTGTGGGCCCCAGAGGGTTCCTGGGTCCCTGTCCCTAGTTGAGGCAGGAATAAGAGACCGAGCTCACCCCCAATGTCAATGAAAACCCGTCAGCGTGAGATGCAGGCCATGGGTTGTGTCAACGGCGGCGCTGGGGCACACAGGCCCCGTGCTGGCGGCTGCGCGCGAAGCCGGCTTTGCAGACGCAGCGAAAGGAGCCGTTCGTGTTCACGCAGCGCTCGCTCTTGCATAGAAGTCCGCGCTGGTTCAGCTCTCGGCACTCATCGATGTCTGCAGGTGGTTGACAGGTGCGGACTTCGCTTAGCTTCCAGTTCCGGCTGGGCACCGCTCCGCCCCTCCGCCGCCCCGCCCCCGGGCCCCGCTGTCCAGCTCACCAACGCAGCGCGCGCGCGAGGCGTCCAGCTGGAAGCCACCGGGACACTCGCACACCGCGCCGCCTGGCCGCGGTACGCAGCGGCCGCTCACACAGCGACACTCATCGGAGTCCTCCTCCGAGCTGTCCTCGTCTGTGAGGACCAGTGGAATTTCCGATGTCAACATCGCCCCCTGCCGATGGTGCTGACCCGGCCTCGTCCCTCTAGGCCTTACTCACCTCGCGATGGCTTCCCCAACAGCAGGGGACTCGTGTCCCAGAAGGAATTGCTCTCACTCTGCGATGTCGGACATTGGGACCCTGGGAGTGTGGGGTGAGGTGAGCGACGTCGTCGGTGTACCCCAGTTACCGCCCTCAGAGTACCCCTCATCAGCTCACCGGCGCTTCGCGGCGGGCACGGGCGGCACTGGGCGCCCCAGCCGCGGCCCTGGCGACAGCAGCAGTCATCGAAAGTGAGGGCAGGCCCGGCCAAAGGGCCCGCACACATGCCGTCCTCTCCGCGCTGGCCCCAGCACACGTCGCGCCGCTCCGGGGAACGCTCTGCGAAGGGAACCGGCCGTCATCGAGGAACCAGAGGCAGGGACCGTCCTCGGTTCCACCCCACCCAAGCCGGTGTGGAGGCCCTGGGGCTCCACCCTATGAACAGGGCCCTGGAGTCGGCCCATCGCCCTCACCCGCCGGGCTCTCGGGGAGCTGGCAGTCGCGGCCGGTGGGCCCGGGCACCCAGGGCGGGCGACACTCGCAGCGGTAGGAGCCCGGTAGGTTGACGCAGCGGCCAGGGCGGCAGGCTGCCGGGTCCTGGCATTCGTCCACGTCTACAGGCAGCGAGGGGATGGGTGGGGGTGGCAGTCACAGTTCGGCCTGGGCCCCGCCCCCTCCCTCTCCCCAGCTGACCGGCCCGGGCCTCACCCATCTCTTCGGGGTTCAGACACTGGCGCTGCGCGGGGCTGTACTCCGCCGGGGGCGTGCAGGCGCAGCGGTAGCCGCCACGCGTGTTCTCACACACTCCGTTCCGGCAGTTGGACTCATCCAGGCATTCGTCTACATCTACAGGGAGAAAAAGTGCCGATGCCAGGGGCAGACCTGCAGGCGGGAGGTTTGCGGGCCTCCGGGCCGCTTCCCCCGAGCCGCCGTGGCGAGCTGGCTCACCAACGCACTCCAGCAGGTTCCCGTCGTAGTAGAAGCCCTGCTTGCAGTAGCACTCGTAGCCAGGCTGTGTGTTCACACACTTGCCCTCCTTGCAGATCTCCGCCCCGAACAACACGCACTCGTCGATGTCTGCGGGTGACCAACCATGGGCGCCCAGCCGCCTATACCTCTAAGCTGTTCGGCCCCGCAGGCAGGCGGAAGGGGTGGGCGGGGCTCACGCAGGGAGGAAAGCCAAACCCCGCGGGAGAAGTTTTTCCCTCCAACCATTCCAGAGTGAAGGACCAGGAGTACAGGGGTGGGGGCGAGCCTGATGTGTGCGCAGAGCCGATCTGGCGCCGCCTACCCCTACGCCAAGCCAGCACCTGGGAGCCAAGCCTGGGGGCCAGGCGGCGGGGCCGACCTGGTGGAAGAAGCCGCGCTGGGGCTTACCACGATGGGCTGGGATGCCATAGTTGACAATGTTGTTGTCCTGCGTGTAGCCCTTTCCGTCGGGGCAAAGGCTGTGGAACTCAGCTGCAGGGAGGGAAGGAAGGAGGACTGAGTATGAGTCTGCTGGCCAGAGCCAGCACCACATTTCCCAACTATCCAGCAGGGAGCCATTTTCCCCATTTGGTTTCCTGATGCACAAACTAAGGTTCTGGAAAGGGGCCTGCCGGCTCCTGACCTGAGCTGTAGACTGGACAGGGATAGATTTCACAGTGGTCTCCCCATCCGGCCCCCAGTGAGCAACAACACTCCTGCTGGGTGACGTTGGTGGCCAGTACGCTGTCACAGAACACCGTGTCATCGAAGTTAAGGTAGCACTCCTTCTTGTGGTGGGGCTGCTCCACCTCTGAGGGGGAAGGCAGCTCAGAGTCATGCAGATAAACTACCCCCCCACATTTACATTGCCCACCCATCACATCACTGTCCCCCACTTTCCCTGGCCCCCCTTTAGCACCATGTGAGAGCCCTGTTCCTTCCTCCACATGGTTTTCAGGCCCTTGGAAGTCTGGCTCCCCCAGGCAAGAGAGATATCTTTCTGTTCCCCAAATTCAGGAGGATGGGATCAGGACATCTCTGAAGGCCAGCTGCAGTTCAGGGGAGTTGTCTAGTCTGAGGAGAAAACTGGGAGGATACTCACCCTCACAGCCATGCTGGTCCTGGGTGGGGGTGAAGCCCTCATCACAAACACAAACGTAGGAGCCCTGCAGGTTCTCACAGGCCCCATGGGGCAGGCACAGGCCAGGGTCCTGGCTGCACTCATCTATGTCTGGAGGGAGCAAAGGGAGCAAGAAGCAGGGATAGAAATGGCTCTGACAAGAACCACTGCCTCCTTCCCTGGAGTGTGCCCTGAGGACCTGAAATTCAGAACCTGAATTTCCACTTTGATTTCCAAGTACATTCCAGAGAGATGCCCTCTGGTCCACATAGGTGGGTAGGTACACTCACTGCTGTCATCCTTCAATGTCCCCCAGTGACAACAGAATGAAGTCCTAACTCAGCTCAGTTTGCTCTCCGAATACCCTTCAGTCCCATCACCCTCCAGCTCCCTCCAGCTCCCTCCAACTCCATGCTCAGGATATCAGTATTGCTCTCCTTGAAACATAACTTCCAGATCTTTGTACTTTGCAAATACTGTTCTTGGGGGGTGAAATACCATCCAATGCCTTTGTCTGAGAACCACTATTATTATGCTTCAAGTCTCAATTCAATGGTCATCTCCCCACTGATTGCTAGTCCAGAACTTTCTTGACACCCTGCACTCTAATGCTGAAAATTAGTTTATCACCACCACCACCACCACCACTGGAGGCTGGGAGCCCTTGGTCATTGCTGAGTACTTAGTACAGAGCACAGAACCTGGCAAACAGTAAGTGCTCAGTTATCTCTTGAGGATGAACACAAGTATGGGTGAGTTGGTAAATTGGACTAACACATCTAGCATAAAGTAAGCATCACAGAAGCACTAATGTCATTATTACTGTTATTCTGTTATTCAGGTGAAAGAATGGAAGGACAGCTGAGTGTAGGATGCATGGATGGATGGATGGAAAGACAGAAAGGCCAGTGTATCTGGGGGATTACTGCACCCTGCCACTCCCCTCAGAAGCCCTCAGCCAATCCCTCATACCTTGACACTTCCTGCCACCCACCAGACGATGCCCTTGGGGGCAGAGACATCTGTAGGAGCCGTTGGTGTTGATGCAGTCACCCCCAATGCAGGCCGCAGGGAAGTCACATTCATCAATGTCTGTAGGAGAACAAGGAGGTGGGGAGTCTCAAGGGCTGAAGCTGCCAAAGTACCCCTCCCTCAATGCCCCGGGAGGCTCCATAGCCCCATACCACATCTGGGATCTGGATGGGGACTAGACCTGGCAGTAAGGGTCCTGGGATAGGGAGGGACAAGCTAGCGCCCCAGCTCTAGGACCCCTCACCTTCACAGTGACTCCGGTCCCTTGACAGATGGTAGCCAGAGAGGCACTGACATTGGAAGGAGCCTGGTGTGTTGGTACAGATGCCATTGTCACATACGCCCCCAGCTTCACACTCATCCACATCTGTAGGACACAGGGGTGTCAGAGGGCCAGGATGATATTAGTCTCTGAGCTCTGCTACTCTTTTTCCATTCCTGCTCATGGCCTGGAGTACCTGAGCTGAGGCCAGCTCCCACGTGTGCCAGTGGCCAAGCCAAGAGCTTTCAGGGCCCCTGGCTAGGTTTGATGCCAAAAAGACCAGGCCTTCATACCCTTCACAGACCCTCACTAAAGAGGCACCCTCCCCGCCCTTCTCCTCATACTGCTCTAGGTTTCCCCAACGATTTATTTATTTTGTATCAGGAATTGAACCTAGGGATGCTTAACCCCTGCCACATCCCCAGACCTTTTAATTTTTATTTTGAGACAGGGTCTCACTAAGTTGCTGAGGCTGGCCTCCAACATTCCTTTTTTTTTTTTTTTTTTTTTTTTGGCGGGAGGTGGGTACCATGGATTGAACTCAGGGGCACTCAACCATTGAGCCATATCCCCAGCCCTATTTTGTATTTTGTTCAGAGACAGGGTCTCACTGAGTTGTTTAACACCTTGCCATTGCTGAGGCTGGCTTTGAACTCATCCTCTTAGCCTCCCAAGACACTTGGATTATAGGCATGTGCCATGGTGCCTGGCTTGGCCTCCAACTTTTGATCTTCTTGCTTCAGCCTGGGATTATAGGTATACACCACCACACCTGGCTTCCCCAGATTTTTAAATGGTGCTCTGCAGTCCACCTACCGTCCCTCTTTCCATCATGAATCCTCTTACCATTCCTTCTCCCTCACCTCTACCTGCCCCTGTGCATCAGTGTCTACCAGGTTCTGCCAAATGCTCCCCTTACCCAGCTCACCCTCCTTGACTGAACAAGCCTCGCCTCAACACTCCATAACTCCCATAGTCCACAGTCATGGGTATGTATGGCCCAAGACTACCAAACTACCAACCCACATGGCCTAGCCTCTACTGACATCTCCGGTAGAGAAGCACAGGGTGCCCATGGGTTTGGATTCCCCTTGGCCAACAAAGAACTCAGAATCTTTCTGCCCAAATATGTCTACCCCTAGGTATCATATTCTAGTGGGCAGCACCATCCACTGAATTACCAAACCACATACCTAGAGGGTCTCTCATTCCCCTCTTTTTTTCACCTTGTCTCCTAACCAGCATGCCCAGTTAATCTGCTCCAATATTTCTCTGATGTCTCATCATTTTATGGCCATTTTGAGGAGACTACTCTCATTTCTTCCACTACTGTCTGGCTTCTGTTCCTTCTCATTGTTTTTTGCTCTACTAATTCCTATCGGTCCTTTAACACAACTCAGGTTTCCTTCCTCCCAGTCCAGTGCTGGTTTCCAAGGAGCATCCCAGCTCCTTCCAAGCTCCCAGCTCTAGTACAGTCTGTGTCTTCGGTCCTCTGAATCCCAACCCTTAGCCCACGGCTTGGTGCACAGTAAACATTAGTGCAGGGGTGCCCATCACCCTGTGTTTGATATATTTTTTTACCTTCAAATTTAAGAGACATGCATTGCAAACGCAGTTTCAAGCACTGCCTCCTAAGACTTCCTACTGGAAACTCTGCAGCCCCTTTGCTGAGAAAATGATTGACTGAATAAAAGACCTGGGGAATGAATTGGTCACCTCCCGTCCACCCATCATTTTACAGACAGGGCGACTACAATGCCTGGCTTCAGCGCCCAAACTGTTGGAGGGTAGCAATCGGGGAGTGCAGGAGCTCACCCACGCAACTGCGGCCATCTGGCGCCGGTGTGTAACCCTGGGCACAGGTGCATCGGAAGGAACCCGGAAGGTTCTCGCACCAGCCGGGTGAACAGGGACTGCCCTCCGAGCACTCGTTGATGTCTGCAGCGTAGAGAGCTCGCTTCAGACTCTGCGGCACCGTAGGATGCGCGTTGTCGAGAAATCTCCGCCTGGGCTTGGTGGCGGGGCGCTCCCTTCTCAGGACGCTCCGCCCACGAGGCACCTTTTGCTGCCCCTAGTCCTGCCCCCGCCCCATCCGGGAAGGGCTCCACCCATTAGCCTTCGAGTCCCCGCTCTCACCGCGGCAGGCCCCGCCCCCCTGGCTGCGGTAGCCAGGTTGACACGCAATGCATTTGAAGCTCCCGGGTTTGTTCTCGCATTTGCCATCGGGGCAGGAGCTAGGGTCCCGACACTCGTCAATGTCTGCACAGGAGAAAGGAGGAGGACCCGTCTGGGCACAAGTTGGCTGGTCCGGCGCTCAGGGTACTTGGAAGGCCTCTCTCCAACACAAATCAAGAACAGGATGCTTGGGGCTTCCGAACCCCGATCTGAGAGGCTCAGAACTGGGCAGAGATTACTGCAGGCTCCCGCCCCCATCCCAGGTGAAGAGACATCTGGGATCCACCCTTTGGTGTGGATGGGTCCCCACCTTCGCACACCGGCGGTCGGGAGGCTTTGAGTCGGTAGCCTGGGTAGCAGTTGCACTTATAGTGACCGGGAAAGTTGATGCAAAAGCCACCGTCGCCGCACAGATGAGGTTTTGCGCACTCATTCAGGTCTGAGCGGGAGAAAGGCGTCGGGAAAAGAGATCAGGGGGCGGAGGAAGGGTTAACCGGAGCATAGGAGAGGAGCGCTCTCCACCCAAGAAACTGAGTACTGCCCCTGTGCCCACGGCGCTCACCCACGCACGAGCGCCCCCCGGCGCCCACGTGCAGGCGGTAGCCTCGGTTGCAGTGGCAGTTGTAGGAGCCTCCAGTGTTCATGCAGATTCCCCTCCCCGGGCCACAGGGCTCCGCCTCACATTCGTTCACGTCTGAGAAGGACGGGTGGGCCAGGAGACATCAAAGGGAAGTTTTGAGCCAGGGCTCCCGCAGAGCCACCTGCCTGTGCGCCCGCCCGCCTACTCAGAGCTGCGTGGCGCTCACCTACCTACGCAGTAGCGGTGCTGCGGATGCGACCGGTAGCCCGGGTTGCAGTGGCAGGAGTAGTCCGAGGGGCCCGGGACGCACTCTCCGTGGCCACAGATATTTTGGTTCAGTCGGCACTCATCGGTTTCTGCAGGCACGGGTGAGTCAGGGGGCAAAGAGGGCGCATTCACCTGCCACGGCCCCAGGGCAGACCCTGACATCCAGACCCACAGACCCGGATACCTAAACCAGGTCACCAGGTGACTTCAGGTTCCTGCACACCCCTATTTCAATCCTAGGATTTCCTACACTTCATCCCAGATAGCCCCCATATCATGATCCCAGGTAGTCCCAAACAAGGACCCTAGGTACCTGACATCCCTATCACCTTTATACCAAGACCTTTCATACTTCCATTCCCATTCACTCCAAGAGCCTGACTTCCAGTCACCTGAAACCAAACCACATCCCCTCAGGGTCTCAGTTGTCCCAATATCCTTCCTCAAGGGGCTTGAAATCCCATTCTCCCCAGTCATCCTATAGCCTCAATCACACCAATATCCTTTAACCAGTGACTTCAACACCCCTTCCCCCAGGGACCTGGGTGCTCCACTCCAGAATGGATGATTACCTGCCTTCCCAAGGCAGTTAGGAGACCTTTCCTGGGAATCCTAACTTTCATCACAGCTGTGCACACGTGGTCAGATGCAGGAACATTCCTCACCCAGTTTGTCACCAAGCTCAGGATTCCCTGCTTCCTCTTCCTCCCTCTTTTTGATCCCAAGATCCAATAGTTTCATCTCAAGCACACCCCCATTGACCCCCATCATGACCCCAGGAGTGGTGTTGACCTCTGCTCTGACCCACTCCTACCTGACCCACTAGTAGGCTTCTTCAGGCTGCTCTCCTCCCCTGGAGTATTTCTCCACAGGTCTCCTTAACATCCTCCCCAGGTGCCTCATCCTTTACATTCCCACAGCCCTGGGGCAGCCACCTTCCACCTGAGCCCTAACTCCAGGAGCACATCTAGGTTCAGAGTTTCAGGTTGACAGCTCCCTTGTGGCTTTGGAGCCCATGCCAACACAAGCTTGACTTTGGCTCAGTTGTGTGACCTAGAGCAAATTACTGAGACTGTCTCAACCTCAGTTTTCTCATCTGGAAAAGGAGGCAACAAGGCTCACTTTTCAGCATGAGAAGATTAAGTGATATTTAGTCTGTAAACTCTTTAGACAGTGCCTGGCACAGAGGGATTGCTCAGTCTGAGCTAGCAATTATTTTGATGTTCAGTCCTTTCAGACATTTCCCATAGCCTGTGTCATCAAACCCAAGCCTCTTAACAAGCCTCCACGCACTGGGCTTTCCCTGGCTCAGAAACACCCATCTGTGTCTGGTTTCTCTCTCCTCCACCCAGTGCTTCATACTTCCATGCCTTTACCCAAACTTCTCTTCCCTGGGAATGTTCTTTTCCTCAACCTGCATGCCCCTCCCTTCCCCACTCCTCTTGAATTTCTAATCCTCTTTAAAACCCTGCATGGTTTTCTCTCATTGATATCCTAAATATTATCACAACCCCCAGACTTTCTTCCTCCTTCTCTGATTTATTTTTTCATAGCATTTATAAGAAATACTAGGTGTTTTTTTCCCCCTGATTGATCTGGTTTTTGTCTGCTCTGTAAAGACAGGAAATTCTTCTCTATTTTTGTTCCCCCCAGCATCCCAAGCACCTCAACAGTGCTGGCAAATAGCAGGTATTCAATAAACACAGGTCAAATGAGTGAAAGCTCTCAGACTGTCTACCATGCTGCTTGGGCCATTTAAGGGTGCGGTGGAATCCCTCTTTCACCAGGACTTCCCAGAGCCCAGCCCTGGTCAAGTGTTAGCCTGTTAATGCTACAATATGATTGGAGGGGGACCGGGGGTGCGGAAATTAAGTTGGGGGTCATGACCTTGCCAAGCAGACCTTACCTGTGACCTGAGTTGGGGCGATTTCCACCGCACTTCGGGAGGGGGGTAAGTCCGGCAGGAACCAGCGCATAGTAGGTGGTGAAGGGCGGGACATCAGCTCTGCAGGCAGCACCCAAGGCTCCTAAGAGACTGAGCCTCCCTTGTCCCCCCAGGTCTTACCCCAGCTTCACTGCCCCCCAGTGCCTAGGCTGTTAACTCCCCCCAACCCCAGACTTAGCCCCTGAGAATTGCTCCCTGAAGCGCCCAGCTCACCTGGATAGGGTCGCGCAGGAGAGGTGGTGGCTGTAGGGTGGCTCTGCTGCAAAGACCGCTCCTCACTCACTGGCTGTGGGTGACAGCAGCATAAACCCTACCTGAATCCCTCACCTTCCCTGCCTCTCCCACCTGGGTTCTCATACTCACTGGGTCGGTGGTCACCCCTAAAAGGGAAAAAAATAGGGATATTAAACACTGGGGTGTGAGTCATATCTGTATGCTTAGGGTCTCTCTCTCCTTTTTTTAATATTTATTTTTTAGTTTTAGGTGGTCACAATATCTTTATTTTACATTTAGTGGTGCTGGGGATCCAACCCAGTGCCTCGTGCATGCTAGGCAAGCACTCTACCACTGAGCCACAACCCCAGTCCCTCCTTTTTTTTTTTTTTTGGTACCAGGGATTGAATCCAGAGTGGCTTAACTACTGAGCCACATTCCCAGTCCTTTATTTATTTTTTATTTTTTTAAAGAGAGAGAGAGAGAATTTTTTAATATTTATTTTTTAGCTTTTGGCGGACACAACATCTTTGTTTGTATGTGGTGCTGAGGATCGAACCCGGGCTGCACGCATGCCAGGCGAGCGAGCTACCTCTTGAGCCACATCCCTAGCCCCCCTTTATTTATTTTTATTTTTTATTTAGAGACAGGGTCTCACTAAGTTGCTTAAGGGCCTCTCTGAATTGTTGAGGCTGTCTTTGAACCTGTAATTCTCCTACCTCAGCCTCTCCAACTGCAAGAATTATGGGCATGCACATCTGTTTCAGGCTATGGTTAGGGTCTCTAAGAGTCCAACAGTCATGTCTCTGGGTCAAGGATCTAGAGATAGCTCCTGGAGTTAGGCTGTGTTGCTTGGTGGTCTGAGGAGCAATGGTTGAGGTCCTTGGGTTACAGATCAAGGCTTAGGAGGCTATGCCCCAGGGTCAAATTTCTGGGTCCAGTCTGGGAGGATCAGTGTTTCAGGAAAGGGATTAGGAGTTAGGGCTTAGACGGAGAGGTCATATGTGTGGATCAAGGGTCAAGGGATCAAGCCAGACCTCTGTCTTCCTCTGTGTCCTCAGGTGGTGGTGCCCTGCTGGGGCTCTCAGGGAGCTGTTGGGGCTTGGGTGGCCCATCAGGGTGCAGGAAAAGGGAAAAGTCACTTTCACCCTGGATGGTGAGGGTTTGGTGGGAGGTGAGGATGTGGTACCCCTTCCCAGCTGGGCAGATCTCCTTGAAGGCAGCTGTGGTCAAGACAGCAGACACAAAAGTGGGTGTTTTCCAGACAGAAAACACCCCACCCCCACCCCTGCCACCCTACAAGCCCCCTGCATACCGGTGCCATCTGCTGGGCAGCGCTGACACCGCGCACCCCAGGCCTTGCCCACACTGCAGCAGCAGAGCTGTCGGGTAAGGCGCGTGGTCAGGGGGTGCTGGCACTGGTGCTCAGGACTCACCAGGCGGAAACACAGGCTCTTCTCCTCTGGCTTGTCTGCTGCAGGGGGTAGTGGGCAGCATGGGCTTCTGGGACCAACTATTGCTCACATCCCTCTGTCCATCTGCTCCAGATCTTGCTTCTCTAGCCCATCCCCATGTGGCTAATGTGACTCCTGAAATCTACAAGACTATTGACCCCTGATTCTAGCTGCTCTGGACTTTACCCCCCTTCCCATTAAGCCCCTGATCTATAGGACCCTGACTTCATATAAGCCTTGATGTCATATGACCTCTAATCTAAGATCTCATATGTCCTCTGACCCCTTTGATCACTGATCCTGTCTTCTCTGAGTTTTGTTTCTCCTGCAGTCAATGCATGACCCCCTTCTGATCTCTTCTGACCTGACTCTCGATCCTGGGAGCTCCTCCCCTCCCACCTGTGCCTCGTAACCTCCAAGGACCCTGTGTCTCACCAATGCACTGTGTTCGAGAGGGGCCCAAGCTATGGCCAGGTGGGCAGACGCAGCGATAGGAGCCAGGGTTGTTGAGGCAATCACCATGACGACACATGCCTGGCATCGCGCATTCGTTGATGTCTGTGGTAAGTGAGAATTTGGTTTCTCTAGTCTGGAGCCATAAGGTGACAGCAAGCTGTTCCAAGACCCTCAGAGTCCTACCCCAACTCTGTCTCTTCCCTTGCCCACCTTGAGACCTTCCCCACCCACAACAGGCCCGCCCCTCCCCAAGCCCACAGAATCTCCTACTGGCCATACCCTGGCAATGGGTGCTGTTGAGCCTCTTGTAGCCCTGGGGGCAGTCTGCACCCACCTCCCCACGGACAGGCCCAGGCTTCTGCACCCCTGTGTCTGCAGAGAGAGGACAGCATGGCAGGGGAATAGGGGGACACTGCAGGTCTCTTTGGAGGGAAAAGAGGCCACGGGGGAGGCCAGAGGGAAGGGAGGGAGGAATTTGGGGCCACTGGGCTGGAGACTTCTATGGCAGAGGTGGGAGGAGGATGGGATGGGTGGCCCTGTGGGGGAGCCCCACTGAGACCAGGCACTCACACTGCAGCTGGGGGCACTTGTGGCACTTGTTCTGGCCCCAGGCGGTGCCAATGCTCCCGCAGCAGTCTTCCTGCTTGGTGAGGCCGGGTAGGGGGTTGCTGCCACACTAGGGATAGGGGTTGGGGGTGAGGTCACAGAGTGCCCTGCTCTCACTCACCTCCCTCCTGGGGTCCTTTCCCTGTCCCGCTCCTGGACCTCAACCTGCAGACCCTTATGCAATTGTAATGAGTTGGGCAGGGAGACCCTGAGAAACCAAAGGGCGGTGCCCTTGGGACTGTGGATTCACTCACTGGCTGCTTGGGCAGCGTGTCCTGGAAGCAGCGGCCCAAGGGCTTTTGGGTGGGTGGCCGTGGGTGCGGGGGCTTGGGGTGCGGCAGCAGAAGCTGGGCCGCGGCCGGGCCTTCGGAGTTGGACCCCTCGATGCGGTGCACTTGGACGGAGGCCTCGGGCGGGTGGTGGACACGCACGTTCACCACGGGGGGCGGGGCCTGCACTGGGGGTGGGATGCGGTGGCCTCAGGGCTGCCTTGTCAGGGGGGTTGCAGCCTTGAGGTTCTCCTGGGCTGCCCCCCGCCAGGGTTTGGTCATATCCATGCTCGCCCACCTCGAGCCCCTCGGGTTTGCCCATCCTCCAGTACCTTCTGCTGAGGTCTGTCCTGGCCCTGGCCCGAGGGGCACCAGGAAGGCCGCATGCTGCGCAGGGGGCCCCTCCCCCGGCCCAGGAGGGTCTGCGATCACCTGCACCGCGTAGATGGCGTGCTTGCTGGCCACAGGCTCGCCCTCAGGAGCCAGGGGTGGTAACGCGCCTGTGGACAGGGCTCCAGCCCGGCCCAGCCCTGGACCTGAACTGCTGGTGGCCGCGCCAGCTCCTCCAGCGGGCACCTGGCAGAAGCGCCCGGTGAAGTCCGGGGGACACAGACACTGGTTTCGGGAGGAGCACTGGCCGCCGTTCATACAGGGCAGAGGGCACACCACTGGGGGTGAGGGAGGTGAATCAGGGCCTGTGCTGAGCCCAGCCCACAGGCCTCCCCTCTCCCACGTCCTGTCCCCCCACCTTCCTTGTCACCCACTGGCTCCATCCTTCTTGGGAAACTGGATTTGAAAATGTATCACACACATGGAAACTGCCCTCTCTAGGTCCCAACACCCTATACCCATGGTGGGTTCTGGAGTTTTAAGTTTCTAACTTAAATTCTAGCCATGCCGTGAGCCAGATGTGTGACCCTGAGCAACTTCCTTCCCCTGCCCTTGCTACGGTGCCCTCGTGCATGGAGATGTGTCCATTCAGTGAGGCAAGAACTGTACAAATGCTTAGCACAGTTCAGTTCACACAGAGAAGTAGCAAATGATGGTGACCATCAGGAGGGAGCAGCCTGCTCTTCCTCTGGCTTTCCTCTGGAGCCTTCCCTGGGCATGGGAGTTCTCCCTAGTGCCTCCTCCTCTTCTCCCTCCACTCTCCCCCTAATTCAGGCCTCAGCCTCTCTTTCTACTGGCTGTCTCTCCCCTGCCTTCTACCTTGCCCCTCCAGCCCCCACCTCATCACTGCAAATGATGTCCCATCTCTGAATACAACTATGGCCCCTCCAGGACCTTTCTTGGGCATCTACACCAGGGATACTGTTAGAAATCAGTACCTCAGAACCTGGGCTCACTGTGCATAAGTGACCCTCAAGGTTCCACTCCTCTTGCTCCTGCCTGTTCCACCTTTCAGTCTCAGTAATGTCCCATGAGCCCATCTCCCCTGCTTCCTATGGCCTTGGTCCCTCCCGACTCTGGCCCTGCTACTCAGACCCTCCATGGCTTCTTGCCTCCTTCCTACCTGTCCGCAATCCCATAATCCCTGGAGAATGCCCCCTCAGATTAAACTCTGACATGGCACACCCCTGCTCACTGCTTTTGTCCTTGCCTAGACATGGGAGGCTCGCACAGCCAGAACCTTAAACCATCTACCTCTGCTCTTTGGAGAGCAGGGCCTGGTGGGCCCCAGCTCTAGGTCTCAAAGGAGGTTCATGGGGATGAATGAAGGTGTGACTGAGCAAGAGGTGAGAACTTTCTGTTGCTTTGTCACATAGTCAAACCTGACATGTGCTTCTAGTCTGGGGCCCTGAGTTCCTGAGAAAGCTCCAGTTCTGCTCCTGTCTTCGCTAAGGCTGCCCTCACTTCCCAGGGTGAGAAGGTGACTTTGTTGCTCTCCTGGACACCTGAAAGGGTCTTATAGGGACAGCCTTCATTCCTGGCCATGGGGGTTGGGCTGAGCATCCCAGCCCATCCTGCCCGGCCCCTGGGGACCAGGCCTCCCAGGGCAGAAGAGGTGTGTCCTGGGCCTGGGGAGGCAGGATCCTCTCCTTCCTGCCTCCCAGTGACTCACCCATAGTGGTGAGAGTGACCTCCCAGTGACACCCGCCCACTGTGGCCTGGGCACTGAGCCTGGGGGATGTGGGCAGCACGGATGGAGACAGCGGCCTGCACAGGATGGCTAGTGGGTCTGGGAGGCCAGGCACACACATGCTCACATACAGTCATCAGGTCACACACAGAGAGAGACTCCTGACACCATCAAGGCTCACTAGGTAAACACTCCCATACACTCCTGGACAGTGACTTAGACACACGGAGACAGCAACACAAGGCCCAGACTAATCACAGTGTGCCACTCCAAAGCTTCATCTTGCTCCCTACACACAGGGACCACACACACACACACACACACACACACCCCCTCCATCTCCTGGGAACTGTGAATCCCTGGAGTAGGGTTCCTCAGGTCTGGAGTGGGTGAGTGAGCAGGGGACTATATGAGAGGGGCTGTTTTGCTGGTGCCATCTTGGGCTCGGCCTAATTACCCTGTCCAGGAGGGTAATTACTGCTGGGACACCTCCCCCAGCCTGGCCCACAGGCCCTGGGGGAGGAGGCCCAAGCCCCAGGCCTGGTCCTGTGAACAGAGAGCTGTAGAGAGGGTGGGCTCTGGGCTGAAGGGGAGGTCCTAAGGGCCTGGGGTAGGGTGGGGAGACTCTGAGTACCTTTGAGGGAGAGATGTTGAGAGTTTACGGGAGACACAGGAAAAGGAGGGACTGAGGACCTAAACCAGTCCCCACCTCCAGGCCTGCACCCCATGTCTTAGGTCTCAACCCCCCTCCTCTCAGACTTTGCCAATGACTGACGCCCTCACCCCCAGAAAACACAGGTGTCTACTCCTGGCAGGGCCTGCTTTAGACATTTTTAAAAGACAGGAAAATATTTCTCTCTCTCTCTCTCCCTTAGGCTTTCTGCCCTGCTCATATCTCTGAAAAACCTCTGCACTCCTTCTCAGAACTCACACCTTCCAGGAAGCTGGTGTCATCCAGGACCCCATCCTAGGCCCCAACCTTAACCCAAAGCTTCAGAGGCCAGGCCTCCATAGTCCTCCAACTCTGGCCTTCAGGACTGCAGTCTCCCAAGCTACTAATGCCCTCGGGGCCGAGATTTCTGCTCTCTGTACCCCCAGCTCCCCACCTTTATGCATGAGGCTCCACTCTGTGTCCCACCTGGTCCTGGCGCCTGTCCTTCCCGGCTTCCCCCAGCCCGAGCCCCTGGCCCTCACCCACGCGGAAGCCGGAGCCCGTGAGTGTGTCGGTGCTGTGGCCGTTCTCTCCGATGAGCGTCATGTTGGAGCCCTGCTGGCAGCTGTCCCGACACTGGCCTTTGAGACAGGTCCGCTTGCAGATCACCGGCGCGAAGACCACCTTGAAGCGCTCGCGGGCCAGCGCCCCGCCCCCGCCGGCGCCCCGCTCTCCGGCCGGCCCCCCCTCGGCCCCGCCGCCCGGGCCCAGTAGTGGCAGCAGCAGCAGCGCCAGCAGCCCCGCCGCCCCCGCCCCGCGCATCTCAGGGGCCAGGCCTCCAGCAGCCCCTCGGGGCCCGGGCATCCGGGGCCGCTGACCCCGGGGGGCGCGCCCGGGCGGGGGCGAGGAGGGGCCGGCGCCGGCGGGGATCTAGAGCCGGGAGCCAGGGACAGGGTGGAGAGGGCAGCGAGGGAGAGGAGCCGAGGGAGCGGGCAGGGAGGGGACGGCAGGCGCGGGCGGGGGCCCAGTGCGAGGCCAAGAGATGGAGGATGGACTGCGGGGAGCCCAGAAACTTCTCGGCCCGGGAGAAGCCCAGCCAGGCCCCGAACCGAGGCCGGAGAGCGGAGACCGGAGCAAGTGGAGGCGGAGAGGAGGAGCGAGGGCAGAGGAAGGCCGGGCGGCCGGCCCGCTCCGCGCCTCCCCCTGGCCGGGCTTCTCTCCGCGGCCGCCGGGAAGCAGGGAGCGCGCGGGGAGGACGCAGGAGAAGTGAGCAGTTGTTTTCCCTGGCTGGAGCGAGGCGCAGCGGCGGCGAGGGGGGCTGGGACGCTGGCCCCGGGCCAGGGAGACAGTTTTTTTCTGTTTAAAGCGTCGTCGCTGCCGCCCGGAGGAGCGCGAGTGTGCGGACTGGCGGGCCGACGCGGGGCGCTCCTCGCCCCAGATGCCCGCCCCCGCCGGAACCGCGCTGGGCCCTTTCCAGGGAGTCCTCACCTGGGACGCACGGGCCGTCCCGCCAGATTCCTCCGGGCGGGGCGGGGAGGCCCGCGTAGACTAGGCGCCCCGCCCGGTAGAAGCGGGAAACCGAGGCTGGGGGAGGAAGATGGGCCTTGACCAGGGTCAAGCGGAGGATCGTGGTCGAGTGGGGCTGGGACCCAGGCTGATCAGCTCTTTGGCAGCCGCCCTTGCACATGTGGGGGTATCACGCCCCCAAGTCACTTCTCCTTAGTACTGGTCCACTCCCCTCTGAGATAAGGACTCAGGAAGGGCACGTTTTGGCCAGGACTCAGGTCCCAGGAAGAAGTCCGTAGGGTGGGGAAGAAAAACAGAAAAAAGCTAGAAACCCAGCTTCCATGCCAAGTCCCCCTCCCCCATTTAGAAGGCTTCCTGGTGCCCACCCTGCCACTCCCCCCCTCCCTGTCTGGCCGGGCTGGCTGGGCTGGCTCGGGGCCTCAGACACTCAGGAATCGCCAAGGTCTGAGCTCAGGACCTGGCCCCCTTCCCAGGCTAACAGCCGGGAGGAGGGGGGTGCTGCTTAAGGGCCCAGGGGGCTGGGGAGGGGCCCAGCAGGGCCCAGGACAGGGATTGGCAGAGGCTGAGGAGGGGTCTTGGGCTGGGAAAAGGCTAGAGAGGAGCCAATTCTATCCACTGGTCTGGAAGAAAGCCTGGGGTTTAGGGACCCTGAGCCATAAGGCGAGGGACTGCCAGGAGCCCCCAGGATCCTGTGTCTGACTCACAGAATCCATTAGGGGGCCTCATGACCAGGGTCAGAAGTACCAAGGCAGGGCAAGAAAGCGGCAGGTTTGGCAATCTGCCTGGGATAGGGGATGTGCTTACCTTCAGGCACACCTGAACAGACAGCTCATGGCTTTTACTGTGAGGGTGACTTTATTTGGGTGGCTTTGGAGGGACTGAGGTGAGCCCTACTTGAATTGCTCAGTGGCTCAGGCCCTGTTCCATATTTTGTGGCACTGCAGGGCTGGAAGGGGGCAGTTCTGTGTCCCCAGTGGATTCTCTGCCACTGGAATCCAGGAAGGCTTGTGAGGGGGAGCCCCCCTCCCTTAGGCTCTGGTCACACTCTGAGGCAGGGATTAATACTAACCACTTACCACCTGCCAGGCGTGGCCTGAGCATTTTATGTTCATTTTTTCCCTCATACTCATCTGAACCCGACCCTTCCCTGCCCAGAGCAGACTGTGGCTCACCTTGGCCAGCACAAATGGTGCAGGAGACTGCTTGGAATCTTGATCTCTCTAAGCCTCAGTTTGCTTTTCTGTGATCTATTCATTCACCAAATTGAGAATCTACCACATGCCAAGCTCTTGCCTACCATGAGAAAAATTCTTGCCCTCCCAGAGCTTCTATACTAGGCAGATGAACATGTGACAAGTCATTTCACACATATCGGTGGCCACCATGGAGGTGCTGTGACAGAGAAGAGCAGGTATCTGAAGGCAAAAGTGGCAGTGGGACCTGGGGGCCCAGGAAGATCCTCTGCCAAAAGGCCTTTTGCACCAGGGACTGGAGGATGGATCTAAGAGATGCCTGCTGGAGGCTGAGGAAGCAGAGGAAACCAAAGAAGAGACTGTTTGCAGAGGGGCGTGTAGAAGGAAGGGGTGGGAAAGAAACTTAGTTCTTCCAAGGCCTGAGGGAAAGCCAGTGAGAAACAGGGAGGTGAGGTGGGGCGGGAGGGGGCCTGGTGGGAAATCTGGGTTTAATTTTCATTGAGAGGGTACTTACTGTATCAGGGCACTCTGCCTTCATCCCTGGAGATGGCATCATGAGGACTGTGTGGAGATGGATTTTGGGGAGGTGGAATCTGAGGGCCTGTGAAGCAGAGGGTGCCTGAGAGGCAAGTGGTATGAATGGCTCCCAGGTGACCTGAGCCTGTATGGGTGTGGAGGGGCGGAGGGCCCTCATCTCTCTGATATACTTGCAATGAGGGATTTTCTAGACTGAGACAAAGAGGAGCCATGGAACCAGGCCCAGCAAATGTTCAGACTGTGTTTGAGTTCTTAGACCCAGAGAAGGCTAGGAAATTAGCCAAGGTTACACAGTCTCTGTGGCAGAAGCAGGACTTGAGTCCTTAATAGAACAGGCTCCTGATGCCCTGTTGAGAGATTGACTGGACACAGCTTCACAGCCTAAATCAAGATAGTTATGGGGCTGGGGAGGTGGCTCAAGCGGTAGCGCGCTTGCCTGGCATGCGTGCGGCCTGGGTTCGATCCTCAGCACCACATACAAAAACAAAGATGTTGTGTCCGCCAAGAGCTAAAAAATAAATATTAAAATTCTCTCTCTCTCTCTTTCTCTTAAAAAAAAAAAAAGATAGTTATGTCTCAGGCTGGGAGAGGTAGTGCCTGTAATCCCAACAGCTCGGGAGGCTGAGGCAAGAGGATTTCGAGTTCAATGCCATTCTCTGTAAAAGTGAGACCCTAAGCAAGTCAATGAGACCTTGTCTCTAAATAAAATACAAAATAGGGCTGGGGATCTGGCTCAGTGGTCAGATGCCCCTGAGTTCAATCCCTGGTACCAAAAAAAAAAAAAAAAAAAAGAAGACAGCATAGCATAGTGGTTGCTTTCTGAATGATTATCCTGGTTGTATTATGTGAATTGGGAAATTCACAAAACACTGTGTGAATTGGGAAAATCTCTTCCATTTCTCTATGTATCTGCTTTCTCAATTTTCAACAGGGAACAATGAACTGGTGTTTATGAAACCTGTAACCAATGCCAGGTACATATACATACTCAGTATATGTTAGCTTTCTTCATTGTTATCTAGGTCTGGGAGCCGTGATGGGCTGTGTGATGGGACAGGGGCTGTCTACACAAGGAGAACTACTGCAGTGAGAAGTACCATGTGCCAGTCTATGTACCATCTCTCACTGAGCTCTGAATGTCTCTGGGAAGCTTCTAGGCTCTGAGGAAAGAAATGGCTCTGGAGTAGTAATAAGGAGTTTCAGGCAAGTCCATCAGGTCAAAAAAGGTTGTGGCTGGGGTTGTGGCTCAAGGGGTAGAGCGCTCACCTAGCATGGGTGGGGCACTGGGTTAGATCCTCAGCACCACATAAAAATAAATAAAGGTATTGTGTCCACCTACAACTAATTACATATACATATATATATATATGTATTAAGAGGTTGGGTGGAGTTACAGAGGCTTGGAGGGGACAATTCTACTCAGAAGCATCTTTTTCCGTAGACACTGTACTGAAAGTGGTCATTGATGAATCCTGCAGATATGTCATTTATTGTGTGTACCAAAATGGTAAACATGGAGAAATGACATTGGAAAATGAAATTAACTTCACACTTCATATGAATGATTTAATTTTTTTTCTGTGCTTTGGCTAGAACCCAGGGCCTTGCATATACTAAGCAAGTGCTTTACCACTAAGCCACATTCCCATTTCCCCCTTATTTTTGTGTATTTTTTTAGTTGTACACGGACACAATATCTTTATTTTGTTTTTTTAGTTTTTACATGGTGCTGGGGATCGAACCCAGTGCCTCACACATGGTGGGCACATGCTTTACCACTGAGCCACAACCACAGCCACCCAGCCCCTTTTGATGGTTAATAAATCATAAAGGTTCTTCTCCCCTTGACTTTTCTCACCTTCTACACCAAGGTAAGGCCTACTGGTGAGAACTCAGGACTTTGAGGACCACTGACTTCCAGGATGGAGTCATGAAGCCCCAGCCCTGCCATGTCCCAGGTGACCAGGGATAAATCTCTTACCGGATACAAGCCTCAGCTTTCTCTTCTGCAAATTGGAATGCTGATAAGACCTAACTCAGTGAAGTTCTAAGGGTTAAATGAGATGCTTCTTGAAAAGCTCTTAGCTCAGTGCCTGGCACAAAGAAAACACACCAAAAATGGAGTAGGGTTATTTTCATTAAGAATCTAGTCCTTTTAATTTCCCAGAAATGTCAGATCAGTTCACGTGCAGGGAACAAGAAAAAGTGCCTGTTAGTGTGGAAAGCACAATGCTGTAAGTTATGCTTTGCAGAGTCACATGAAAGTGGCATAGGCCACTTGTTCATGTGAGTATGCGCCTGCAGATAAACCAGTCTTAGCTGGTCCTATAATGTAGCTGAGTGTGAATATGCCATCACGGTGTGCACTGTTACCCAGGAAAGGGCCTATCCACAGGTAGGAACAGATGCTGGTCTTGCTCACAGGAACCTGTGATAAATTCTGTAGACAGGTGAAGGGTCAGAAAGAGCCCAAGCCCACTGCTTCCCAGGCAACTGGTCTGCCTGCCATGACCGCTGCAAATGTATTTGCCACCAACACTTCTAGGAATGTTCTATATGCCTTCCTTTTGTCAAAGACCATAGAAAGTCTGAGATCTTACCCCACTAGGAAGCTGGCAAGTTAGCCTACCACAGGTTCAAGGATTCTAGCAGAAGACATGAGATTCCTGGGTCAGAGACAAAGGACTTTATCATGGCACAGCAAACCACATGAGCAGTAGCATGTGTTTGTCCCTTTGTCCCCAAGTTCCATTGGGGTGATGTAGATGGGCTCAGATTGGTGCCCGCATGTGAAGTGTATTGTAGTATGGATCAGAACTCTAAGCTTAGGGAACCCAAAGCCAGTGAGCATGCCCATATCTTGCTCTGGAGGGAGACACTATCTCCATCTTCCATGGCTCTTCATTTCATCTTTGAAAAAGAGAGTCCAGAGCAAAGACAATTAGTGCCTCATTGCAAAATGTGCAGAAACTCCAGAGGCTCATAGAGAATTGTCTTACTGTAATATCCACTCCTCACTTGTACACCAACTTGGATTTTTTTACTTCCATGGTAATTTGATCAACAGGGGATAAAACTATTTTTTTTCCATTTGTCACATACAACATTTAGTTGAGGTCACTGCAGACAGGTCTTCAAGCAGCAGGATGAGGCTAACTTGCAGTACTGACTTCACCCATGTCCCCCGTGGTCCCAGGTGAGCAAATCTATAAAACATCAGACCTATCTTAGAAAATCAGGTGGCTTCCTCCTTAAGTCTCTGCACAGACCCCTCCACTAGGCATGAAGCACTAACCAACCCAGGTACAAGGGGATACATTAACTGCACAGGGCTGGGGATGTAGCTCAGTTGGTAGAGCGCTCACCTAGCACCGAGGCACTGGATTCAATCCTCAGCATCACATAAAAATAAATTAAAGGTATTGTACATCTACTATTAAAAATATTAAATGAAAAGAAAAAGGAAATTAAAAAATTAACTGCACAGACTCTGTCTTGGCCATAAGGAAGAAGCCCAGAGAGATCCGATAAACCATATCAACCTTGGTCAGTGAAGAGAGACTGACCTAGTGACTCAAGGTGGTGATCACTTTGGCTAAAGTCAGGGACAGATTCCAAGAGACTGTTTTCAGGAGAGAAGCAAATTAATGCTTGACTTCCACATAAAAAGTAGAATCTGGTGCGGAGGGGCTCATGGCACTTTTGGGAAGAAACACAAAGCTGCTTCAAACATCAGTTTGAAGGGACCTACATCAGTTGAGGGACACCGATTGATATTGCCTCCAGTGTGGCCTCCTCACAAGCTGGTAGGACTCCCAACCCCATTTGAATAATTGAGTCTACCCCTTGTTTTGGGAAGGACTGAGAACCATAAGTCAACCTGTCCTGTTTGTCTGTGCCACTACCCCATGAAATGACTGAGTGCTGGCTACGGGAATAGTGATGGGGACAGCATGTGAGTATTGGTGTTTATGTGGGAGGTACAGGAGCTGAGGCCACCTCTGTCATTTCCCATCTCTTGGGAAGGCTAAGCAGAATAGCAATCAAATCCCTGACAGAACCAAGATGGAGAATGGCAGACCCACAGTCTGTTAAATTTAAGGCACTTGCAACAGTCTGGGAGAGGTGAAGCAGGGTGTTTCCCTTAGCAAGGAAGGTTCCAGGGAAAGCGGGTTGGAAAGACAGAGCTGATTAATATCTCTCCTTCTCCCATGTCCCCAGGGTCTGAACTGTTCCTTCCCAGGTGCCAACACTGTTGCTCTCCCTCCTCTGTCTCAAAATTTGTATATCCCATTCCAGTAGCTGGAACTTCTCCCTTTTCCTGATCGTCTCCTCCTCCTAATCATCACCTGAAAGTGTTAGGTATGAAAAGGACAAGGGCATTTTAATCAAACTTATAGGGACACATTCTGAACCCACTTAGCCTATGGACCACTGTTTGTATGTGGCAGGGAATATTGAGGGCTCTGAGAGAGGTGTCACAGCCAAGGGCTGCAGTTATTCCTCTGATCCCAGGAGTGCCAACAAGAGAATTCTGGTGGCCTGGACCACAATTACATTTGAGTCTTTCCAGACACAATGATGCACACCTGGATCCAACAACTTGGGAGGCTGAGGCAGGAGGATCACAATTTCAAGGCCAACCTCAGCAACTTAGCAAAACTCTGTTTCAAATCAAAACATAAAAAAAAAAAAAGGACTGAGGGTGTGGTTCAGTGGTAAAATGACCCTAGATCCTATCCCCAGTACTATACATTACACACACACACACACATTTGAATCTTCTAATCCCCCTGTTGACTAGGCTGCTACCTGGGAGTCACCAACAAGCCTGGCCTGAAATTGATGTTAGGGGGAAGAAAGAAACATTGTGTCCCCTACATGGTGAGTATGGAACCTGGAATTTTCAAAATTGTTCTAAAAAAACCTCCACTCTCACATTCCAATCTTCATGAAGGATGTGGCCAAGATGGGAGATGGTCCCATCCTGGGGACAGCTGCATTCATAATTTCGATTGCCTTACCAAGGTGTGGGGACCAGGAGGGAGAGCTAGAAATATTCCTGAGTTGATTTTTGAGGAGGCTATTTCAGAGCTCACAGGGGCTGGTAGGGAGCATGGTCACTGTCAGCCTATTCTGAGTGGCTTTTGGGATAAAAGACTTCATATGGTCCAGAAAACTATAAACACAACACAGATTCATCTCAAGAACTACAATGGCAGGCTGGGGTTGTAGCTCAGTGGTAGAGCACTTGCCTAGCATGTGTGAGGCACTGGGTTTGATCCTAAGCACCACAAAAAAATAATTTTTTTTAAAAAAGGTATTGTCCATTTACAACTAAAATAAAAAAAAATAATAAAGGACCACAGTGGCAAGGCACCATTTGACCTGAAAAGTGTGAGGTATCACCATAGTCCCAAAGGGGAACCGAGCATCTCGTGTATTAATCTGTCAGGTGTGGGCAGGGGCGGTGCTACATATAGTGTAATCTCCCTTATTGTGAAATGAACAGATGAACTTTTGGCAGAAATCACAAGTCAGGCATGGAGTGGCAGCCTCTGCTTCAGAAGCGCAGAATCCTTTCCTTTGTACCCACTCTATGATGGTGAATGTGCTGCCAGTCTAGTATGGTGATGAATCCAGGTGGAAATGAGAAAATGGCAGTACAGCAAGCAGTGAATCACGATCCACAGCTTGATCCCAGTCAGTGTCATCATATAATGGGCCCTTAACACGGGCATCTATGTGAATGACAGACAGTTTGAGCAGCTGCAATTTGTTTCCATGATTAGTTTCAGTTTGATGAAAACTTTGCTAGGTGGTTTGGCAGTGTTCTTGTTACCCACTTTGTGCATTTCACATTGGGTGGCTGCAGGACTCAGCAACCATGGCCACCTTGCTTTCCACCTGCAGTCGCGATGTCTGCACCATTGGCTGACCTGGATCAGACTCTAGCTGAAGATTCCTCAATTTTGTTGGTCTTTTAAAGAACTTTTGGATCAATTTCTATTCTCTATTTCACTTATTTCCACTCAAATCTTTATTATTCTTCCTTTATTATCTTTCCTTCTACTTGTTTTTGGTTTGTTCTTCTAGTTTCTTAAGGTGAAACATTAATTTATTGATTTGAGATCTTTTTTTCTTTTTAAAAATTTTTTAAAGATGTTGATGAACCTTTATTTTATTCATTTACTTATATATGGTGCTGAGAATTGAACCCAGTTCCTCACACGTGCTAGGCAAGTGCTTTACCACTGAGCCACAACTCCAGCCCTTTTTTCCTTTTTAAATATAAACATTAGAAGCTATACATTTCCCCCCTAAGCACCACTTTGGCTGCATTCCATAAATTTTTCTACATTGTTTTCATTTTAATTAATCTCAAAGTATTTTCTAATTTCCTGTGTGATTTCTTCTATGACCCATAGATTTTTTAGGAGTATGTTGTTTAATTTCTGTATAAAGTTTTCCCAAATCCCTTTCTGTTATTGATTGCTAATTTCATTCTATTATGGAATGAGAATAGATTTTGTATGAGTTCAATCTTTTTCAATGTATGGATCCTTAGAGAGTTTTCAGACCTCACATACCGTCAATCCTGGAGAATATTCCATGTGCATTTCAAAAGAATATGAATTCTGCTGTTTATGGAGTGTCCTATAGATGTTTGTTAGAATGTTGTTTGATGTCTGTCTGACTTGCATAGCTGTGACCTTTGTTTTTTAAAGGAAGTGCTTAGGGGAAAATTTATAGTTGTTAATGTTTATGTTGAAAAGGAAAAAAAAAGATCTCAAATCAATAACCTAATATTTTGCCTTAAGAAACTCGAAGAACAAAACAGTACAAGCAGAAGGGAGGACAATAAGGATAATCAAGATTTGAGTACAAGTAAGTGAAATACAGCAAAGTGACTGGGAGAATCAACTAATCCAGAAGTTAATTATTTGAAAAGAATTGACAAACCTTTACTAGCGACCGAGCCACTCAAACCCAGATCAGCCAATGGTGCAGACCTCACAGCTGTTGATAGAAAGTGATATGGCTGTGGTTGTTGAGTCCTAAAGTCTCCCAGAGGTGAAATAGTCATTAATAAGCACACTGCCCAACAACATGCAGTGATGGCGGGTATTTCTGTCGTCATAATAAGATCTCTTAGGTTTTCATCTGGTTTTACTATGGGAGTTTTCTGGAGTGGTGGAGCTGATCACAAGAATTTATCTAAATTTTTTGGGTCACTCTCTCCTTCTCTGGTGGTCATCTTTATCAGCATTGCAAACCAGAACAGAAAGAGCCCAAAGAGTAATCAGTAGCCCATCTATGATTTCCTATTGGATTTCGCCCATCTCAGGAAACTTTGCTTAAGGGAGTAAAGGTTCCCGTAATGGGTCCCTGCAGCATCCAGGACCCACTGGAAAAAATAACTCTGAGACCCTCTACTGTGATCTTGGAATAGACAGAAGGTTGTCTTGATAGTAGGGCTGAGTTGTACAATGGCCCGGCTGTTGCCATTCTTTTTTAACCAAGCACCATGTCTCCTGCCTATCAGCCCTGAAGTGAACCAGCCAAAATTCTAATGAGTCATCCAATTTCTGTCCATAGTGGTGATAAATTTTACTCCATCTGCATTTAATATGTGTACACATCTTGGCAAATGCTGTCTGAAAGGGGATGGAAACTTCTATAATTCCGGGATGAGTGTCAGTACTTCTTGTTTCAATGAGGCAGACCTGTAGCTGTGAGAAACTATCTATTCCTCCATTCCCCAACCCCACCCAGAGGAGAGGAGTAATAATCAGGGAAATGACTGGTAGCTGACTTTGAACTTACTTCATGGTAACTGGCCTGTAAGCAACGACCTAATTCCTTATGAAACAAAATTGAAAACCTTTATTGCCCAGTTGGTCATACAATTTGGTCAACAAGCATGCTACCAATTCCCTGTCCTTCCTTCAAAACCTGTTAATCAGCCCATGAAGTCCTCATGTTTCTTACAAAAAGCAACATCTCTGTCCCCATTCTACCCTCATTGGCATCAATGTCAAGAAGTATATTGCTTGCTTTGGCAGCACATATACTAAAATTGGAAGGTACAGAGAAGATTAGCATGGCCCCTATGCTAGGATGACATGCAAATTCATGAAGCGTTCCACAGTTAGAATTTATTAATAAAAGAATCTTTAACTTAAGAAAAGAACTAAAATCTAAGATTTTTCCCCATTTGGAGCGGTTTGTTTTGGTTTTGGTGGGAGGATGCGGGGATTGAACCCAGGTTCTTAGGCATGCTGAGTATCTTTGGCATGCTAAATACATGCTCTACCACAGAGCTACACCCCATCCTTTACCCTATGCTGAAAGGGGATGGGAACTTCTGTACTTCCGGGATCAGTGTCAGTACTGCTTGTTTCAATGAGGTAGACCTGTATCTGACTGTGAGAAGCTATCTATTCCTCCCCAGGACATATTTATGCAGGATATGCAGGAGGGGTATTGGGGATTGAACTCAGGGGCACTCAACCACTTAGCCACATCCCCAGCCCTATTTCTTGTATTTTATTTAGAGACAGAATTTCACTGAGTTCTTTAGTGCCTCACTTTTGCTGCGGCCGGCTTTGAACTCATGATCCTCCCAAGCCGCTGGGGTTACAGGCATGTACCACTGCACCTGACCCTACCCTACTTTCAAACAAACTAGTTAAGACTGACACAAGTTCATGGATGCTGGCAAAAGACACAAGACTTCTGGGATGAAGACAAAGGACTTTATTACAGCACAGCAAGCAACATGAATGTAAGCATATCTATTACTTCCCCCTTCCAAGTCTATTGAAGGGGGCCTGCATAGATGCCTACGCATGGTGAGTTGAATTACAGAGAACCCAGATCTTTTATAAGGGACAGTGGGTATAGCAGCCCTTTGCTCTAGAAGGAGCCATTATTTCTACAGTCCAAGGCTGTACACTATACAAACATACTTTAAGATAGTCCAGAATAAAGGTACATACTCTTTTGTGTCTCTGCTCCTGCAAAACCTGCATAAATGAGAGATTGGTAGAGAACAGTTGCCTAGTACTCTTTACTCACATCTCCTCACTACATCCTCACACAATCCTGCCAAGTAAACATAAGTAGCTCTGTTTCAGAGGAGGAATTGAAGTCTGGAGAGGTGAAGTCAATTACTCCAGGTGACAGAGCCAGTAAGCAGAAGATCTAGGATCAAACTCAGGCCTGCCTGATTCCAGGCCTATGTCTTGTCCACCCTACAGTGGATCTTGAGGCAGGAAGAAGTCCTGAAGGGGATAGAATTCCCTGGAGTAGTGGGACAGGAAGAAAGTAGGAACAGTAGGAAGAGATGAGAGGGAACAAGGATTTTATTTGTAGGATCTTGGAGACCATAATAAGGACTTTGGACAATTGTTTAAGTGTAATAGGGAGATGCCAGCTAGTTCTGAGCAAATATAACATGCCATATGTTTTAAAAGACTTATTCAAGTTTCCTACTCTGTGAAATGGTGACAACAGAACAACAACATGAGGAGAAAATGAAAGGGGAAAAATGGGAGGATAAATGACCAGTTGATACCTGGCAGAACAGGAGCTGAGTGGGTCTTGATGATGACACAGAGGGTACACTGGGGAATTCAGGATGGGCTGGAACTGGAGACTGTAATGGCCTGGAAAGTCTGTGCATATAGGCTGGAGTCCAAGAGATGGTTCAGGGACAGTTTCTATAGTCAGTCTGGCAGAAATGAATTGGGATGCAGGCCCTGAGTCAAGTACATTGCTGCCCAAGAACCTGTTGATGATGGAGAGAGTAAAGAGGTACACAGGGCTCTCCTAGGAGGCAGCAAGGGTGAAAAAAATGGCAGTGCCAGGGGGTCCTGTAGGAGGAAGATGGGGATTGGTGAAGGGCATTACAAGTAAGATTAAGAAAGCATATTTTGCCGGGCATGGTGGGGCACGCCTGTAATCCCAGTGGCTCCAGAGGCTGAGATGGGAGGATCATGGGTTCAAAGCCAGCCTCAGCAAAAAGTGAGGCACTAAGCAACTCAGAGAGACTCTGTCTCTAAATAAAATACAGAATAGGGTTGGGGATGTGGCTCTGTGGTCGAATGCCTCTGAGTTCAACCCCTAGTACAAAAAAA
Source organism: Marmota flaviventris (assembly GCF_047511675.1). Taxonomy (NCBI): domain Eukaryota; kingdom Metazoa; phylum Chordata; class Mammalia; order Rodentia; family Sciuridae; genus Marmota; species Marmota flaviventris. The sequence continues at coordinate 7,158,037 of NC_092506.1, read as the reverse complement.
AAAAAAACAAAAAACAAAAAACAACCAGGTTTTGTCCAGGGAAGGAGGTTTCGGATGCGATTATGGGGGGTCTAGTCTTAACTCCTTTTTCACTGTCCTGGTTTACAGCCTTGAGACCTAGCAAGCTGCACATCTAGGGACCCCTGCCTACCCCATCTGCTTCTAATCTAATAAGGAGGTAGATACACATAGAAAAAGAACACGAAAGAAAGGGGAAAATCATAAAGGCCAATGTTCAGGGAGTACCAGCAACTTTCACTTGCAATCCACTTAAGAAAAGCCTAACGGTCACAAGTATATGTAATAAGTCCCCCATCCCCACTCCAGAGCGGCGCGGCTGGAACCTGATCTGCGCATGCCCAGCACAAAGCGGTTTTTCAGTCAGCAAACTTTCTAAGGTCATAAAATTAAAAAAAAAAAAAAGGTCTGCTTAGGGACAGGCTTTGCATTAGTCCCAGGAGTCCCAGGTCTTGGCACTAGGTGGGGGTAGAGCATGTGACAGACTAGAACCCTGGACGTGCAGAAGGGGAGGGTCTTGAAATAAGCCGAAAGCGACAATGATTCCCGCTGGTCCAAGTGAGGCTCCACACGCGCGCAACCACGATGGCGGTGGTTGGGATTACGACACTGCCCCGCCGGCTCAGCCTGTGAGGAAAGGACAACCCCAAGTCAGGCAGAGGCCAGCGAGGGCTTTTCAAATCAAGTGGTCCCCTCAATTCGCGGAGGGCAGGAAAAGCGACCTAGCGAACTCACTCCCGAGCCCTACGACGCGAGCAGGATTTCCCCGAACACGCCCCTCCAGTTTCTGTTTGCCGGGTTCCGGGTGACTGACGCGCCTCCCGGGTAAAGTGGAGACCGCTGCAGACACGCCCCACTGTGGGCAGAGCGAGATCTGAGGACTCCTGGGATGCGTCACTTCCGCCCTCATCCTCAGGCCCTTGTGAAAGGGGCGGGGGCGCGGTGAAGGCGCTCTGCTTGTGCGACATTTCCGGTGAGCCCAGCGGCGACAACGGCAACATGGCCCTGAACGGCGCTGGTGAGGACTTGGGCTACGGGGGCCTGTGGCTGCGGGGCGCGGGAGCCTGCTCGCTCCGGCAAGATCCCGGTCCCTTGTGCCTGTCTTCCCCAGAAGTCGACGATTTCTCCTGGGAGCCCCCGACTGAGGCGGAGACGAAGGTGCTGCAGGCGCGACGGGAGCGACAGGATCGCATCTCCCGGCTCATGGGCGACTACCTGCTGCGCGGTTACCGCATGCTGGGCGAGACGTGCGCGGACTGTGGGGTGAGGAGAGGCTCGGGCGAGTGGCCGGCGATGGGCCCGCGGGCAGGCCGCATGGCCCCTCCTCAGCCCTCCCCTTTGAATCCCATCGCCCCGCTTCTTACCCTACCCCGTGTGCTTTCTGGTCCAGACGATCCTTCTCCAAGACAAACAGCGGAAAATCTACTGCGTAGCTTGTCAGGAGCTCGACTCAGACGTGGATAAAGATAATCCGGGTGAGGGGTCCGATGTGCTCGGTGGGGAATCATTGTGGTGGTAGATGCCCAGAACAGTAGGCCTGGGAGGTGACAGTGGAGTCTGTGGGTGGGCAGACTCCAAGATGCTTTCCCCTTTAGGCTCTGGAGAGGACCATTCATTGAGAACACTAAGCACCTCCTGTTCCCACACTGCGGGAGAGTCTGAGCGCAATCAGGCACAGTCTTGATGGGCCCATCAAGTTAGGGCATAAATAACTGTGATAGAAAAATAGAAAGTGGGTTGTGACTGAGAGTGTAGCTCAATGAAGTGCTTGCCTAACATGTCCAAGGCTCTGAGCATAGTTTTAAAAATCTGCAGCATAGTTTAAAAAACAAAACAAAATAGTAAAGAGCACAAATAGAGGGTTCCTGGGTGTGCCAGTCATTCTGACCATTCCACCCACTTTCTTCCCTTTTTAGCTCTGAATGCCCAGGCTGCCCTCTCCCAAGCTCGGGAACACCAGCTATCCTCTGCCACAGAGCTGCCCTCTGGCCCTAGGCCCACACCTCAGCCCCCAGTACCACGACCGGAGCATTGTGAGGGAGCTGCAGCAGGGCTCAAGGCAGCCCAGGGGCCACCTACTCCTGCTACGGCTCCAAGTGCAGATGTGGTGACTTGCACACAGGCAGCCCTCCTGCAGAAGCTCACCTGGGCCTCAACTGAGCTGGGCTCTAGCACTTCCCTGGAGACTAGCATTCAGCTGTGTGGCCTTATCAGGGCATGTGCTGAGGCCCTGCGCAGCCTGAAGCAGCTGCAGCACTAAGACCCAGCCCAGCCCACCCCACCCCCGAAAAACCCTCTAGAAAAGTCGCTGTTCCTGTGTGGTTTGTTCTTTTCTTGGTTCTAAGTGTGCATGTCAGCCCCAGCTCCACTCCACTTTTTCCTACTTTTGGCCTCTCACCTTCCTACCCTATACTCTCCCTGAAGCCCTGAAAGTTGAGTTTATATCTGCAGTCAGGATGAGTGGTAGGTACAGGGCAGTGTGATATCCCCTTTCTGAGGAGGACATAGCCTTCTCAAAGTCAGGAGCAAGGGGGCTGGACCACCAGCCTTGTCTGTAGCTGCACCCTCCTCCCCCAGCCAGCTAAGCCATTCATTGATGACTGTGAGATTTGGGATTCTGTTCCCAGGGTAACTTCTCTCTCTCTTAAGCATCCTGGTTCTATCATGCTGCCTCACCTCATGCCCACTCCAGTACTCAGACACTGACAGAAATTGTAGGAACCCCAACTTTGCACGCTAAGAGCCACGCATGGTTTTGCCCCAATATTCTGATCCCCATTTTTAGTACCTTTTCCTAGGGAGGGTAATTGTGAAGGACACCTTGTGGAGAGGGGCAGTAAAAAAGAACCTCCAACGACACCCGACTGCCCATTTCGGACTCTTTTTTTTCTTGCTCCCCTTCTGTGGGCGCCCCTGTTGCTTTTACCAGGCTTTGCGCGACGCTGTCCCCCCAGCCTGTTGCCTGTTTAAGAGAGGCCCCGCCCATGCGGAGGGGTGGGTCAGGGGCGGAGTCAGAGGAGCCAGGGAAGGAACAAAGCGCGGCCTGCGGGTGGCGGCTGCGCTGGGCCGGCCGGGCCCGGAGGTGCCGAGCCTGCGGGCGGCGACCCGGGCAGGGCAAAGCTTTGCGGGGAGGAAGGTGGTATCGCCCTCTGCGCCGGCACGGCCATGAACGGGCTGCCCTCTGCTGAGGCTCCAGGCGGCGCGGGCTGCGCCCTAGCCGGGCTCCCGCCGCTACCGCGCGGCCTCAGCGGCCTCCTCAACGCGAGCGGGGGCTCGTGGCGGGAGCTGGAGCGCGTCTACAGCCAGCGCAGCCGCATCCACGACGAGCTGAGCCGCGCCGCCCGGGCCCCAGACGGGCCACGCCACGCCACCGGCGCCGCCAGTTCGGGGCCAGCCTCCGGCCCGCGTCGCCCAGTGAACCTCGACTCGGCACTAGCCGCGCTGCGCAAGGAGATGGTGAGTGGGTGGGCGCCGCGGGGGGAGGGTCCCGGGCGAGGTGGAGCGCAGGGGCACCGGACTGGGTCTCAGAGGTCCCGCAGAGGCATTTGAGTTATGGGGGTTTGTAACAGTAATTAGCAACAGCCAGGCGTGACAATAGTTACTATATATATATGTATTTTTAATGTTTTACTCACGTTACCTCATTTCATTCTCAAAGGCAGGAGCAAGAGGGCTGGACCACTAGCCTTGCTCTAGTACAACTCCACTTTACAAATGAGGGTCAGTGACTTGCTTAAAGTTTCACAGCTTGCACGTGCCTTCTGTTGTCCCTAGAACTTTCACTTCGGAAAGATTGGCTAGGGTTGTGACCTGGGCCGGGGGCTCTGGATTCCAGGAGAGCCCACTGTCAGTTGTCTGCAGGTGGGGTTACGGCAGCTGGACATGTCGCTGCTGTGCCAGTTGTGGGGCCTGTATGAATCAATCCAGGACTACAAACACCTGTGCCAAGACCTGAGTTTATGCCAGGACCTGTCATCTTCCCTGCACTCGGACAGCTCCTATCCACCGGATGCCGGCCTCTCTGATGACGATGAGCCTCCTGATGCCAGCCTGCCCCCTGACCCACCACCCCTCACTGTGCCCCAGACACATAATGCCCGAGATCAGTGGCTGCAGGACGCCTTCCACATCAGCCTTTGAACAGCTGGGGTGGGTGGGAATGCACCCATGCAAAAGGGTCAAAACTCGCCCCTGAGCATGTCCTCAGAAGACAGTGCCTGCTCTTCCACCTGTATCACCTCACCTCAGGAGAGCCAGGCATATGCCTCTCAGGCAAAACTGCCAACCCCCTCCTGGTTGGTTGGCACTGGGTGGGCACCTGGGTTGCCATGATATTGGGCCTCTTCTCTACATATGTGCACCCCCAGCTTGGTGATGGGGCCCGAAGTATCTTGCACTCTGCTTGGCATCACTGGGATTGGGATGAGTGCCTGGCTCCTATCTTTTTTTCATCTTTTGCTGCTACTGGCAGCTGCTGGCTCAGGGGCATTCCACCTCTGGTCCCTGGGATCCACTGCCCTGGATAAAGGCCTCAGGACCCATGCCTGCACACACCCAAGTCCATAACAGGCTAAGGCCCCATGCTGGATATTTTAAGTTTAGGGGCCAGCCTCCTGGGCTGGTAAATAAATAAATAAATAAATACCCTCGGAGTTCCTGTTCTGATTGCCGGCGCTGGGCAGGAATATAGCGGCTTCTGACAAGTGAGTTCCACATTTCACCGGCAGGTGGCGTCCGAGACCCCCGAGTGAAAGAGGCTTACCCGCGGCGGCTGCGAATCATTCTCCCCCCAGCGGAGTTGGGAGCGTTCCAGGCTGCCCGAGCCTGGCTCCGCAGCTGTAGGACTGCGGTGGAGTCACTTCCCCTCTCCCACTGGCGGCTTTCTCGCCCAGCCCCCCTTTCCCAATCGCTTTGGGTTTTCCTGGCCCGCCGGGAAGGAAGGAGAAGGAGCCGCCCATCTTGAGGAGAGAAACTTTCCACCTCGAGTGGGGGCGGAGTTGGTGCAACACAGGAAATGGGTGGGCCGGAGCGGCGGTCCGGGGGCCCCTCGGCAGGAGAGGGGAAAGCTCAGGAAGGCACTGGAACTAGTGGCTGTGGAAACAGCTGTGGAGGCTGAAGGGAGTGTAGTTTCGGCCTCACTAGGGGCCAGAAAAGCCCAGAAGATGAGAGCAGGGCCCCAAGCCTGGGTGTCAGAGACTCAGTGTCAGTGAAGCGAGATTGGGGTCCCAGACACCCTCATTGCACACTTTGTCTCATACACATCGCTCGGCTCGCCTGCTCCCCACACACTTTGCACTAAGGACTTTCATGTAAAGCTCTTCCCCTTACTCCGGAAACCCAGAACCACGCTACTGGGACTGAAAGCCATAATCGGGTGTCAAGCCCACCGGAAGAAGCCTGCACATTCATGAGGTTGCACACTTCAGGCTTACAGGCAGCTCGCCCCATACTCTGCAGCACAGTCACCTGCCTCCTGGAGTTGCAACTCAGCTGGAACTCCTGGCAGATCAGATGTCCTGATCAAACCAAGTACCAAGCACCAGGGTTCCGTATCAGTTCACAAACCTGACAGGGCAAAACGCAGGTGTATTGCCCCAGGCCAGTTCTCTTAAGTCAGGGTTTGACTTCTGCAGATGCTCATGCCCCTGCTGGGCTGGTGGGTGGGCGGGCAATAAAAACTCTAACTTAGGTGTTAAGTCTGCAGCTAAAGCAGGGTGAGGGGTGCATTTTCCAGGGGAGAGAAAGTAAACAAACATACCATACATACAGGCACACTTTTCTTTCCTGTCCATGATAACGGATTTCATGAAATGATGCCTGTCAAAATTAGCCAGGCTCTGTGATAAATGCTTTCTGAGGTTTCATCCTCTCAATGACTCTATAAAAGACAAAACTATAGTTATCCTCATTTAACAGTTGTCAAAACTGAGGCTGAGTGTTAGTACTTTGCCCAAGTCCACACACTTGAGTTGAAGTCAGGATCTGAACCTCCAGCTGCTTGTGGGAGGTCGAGGCTGTCTTCCCTCTAACAGCTGAGGAGTCAGGTTCTGAGAGACTGGGGGATGGGTGCTGCCCACTGATAGGGCACCAAGGTTAGTCCCTAATTCCGCTTGCTCCTTCCTGCTCTGGTTAAGGCATGGATGGCAGCCATGCCAGAGTTGAGAACATCTGAATCTGGCCCAGACTATCAGGAAGACCCTGAGCAAGTCTCTTCCCCTTTTTGAGTCTCTCTTTTCCTAGCCTGTGAAATGGGGTCACGAGTAAGAAAGGGCAGCAAGCAGGAAGGGAGGCGGCTGGGACAGCACTCCTCCAGGGCGGCACGAAGTTGCCAGTTGCCCGCTGTCCGGGACCACGCGCTTCCATCCGGACCGCGCGTCCACGCCGCCTCTGCGCGCACCAAACGGGCACTACAGTAGCATGTCACCACCTCCCACCCCCTACCGCCGCCCCCCGCGCGCGGGTCGCGGCTCGAGGCCCCGGAAGCCGGGTCGCTCCGCCCCCCGCTCTCCTGCCCCGGCTCCCGCCCCGCGCCCGGGCCCCGCCCGCCCTCCGACGGGGGTGCGGCTCCAGGAAACGGCGCGCTAGCCGCTCCGCTCTCCTGCCAGCCCGACGCGCCTCAGACCACCCCGCCGACTCAGCCAGACCACCGGGCGGCGGCGGGGACAGCAGCCCGGCGTCCGAGCCTCATATACTTCCGCACGGACGGGGCGGGCAACGCGGATAGGAGCCCCGGACACCATGGGTACCCGGGCAGGGCCAGTGATCGCAGGCCAGCGGGAAACCTGGGCCTGAGAAGTGGGCAGCAGGAGCGGAGGGGGCCATGACCTCTGTGTGGAAACGTCTGCAGCGCGTGGGCAAGAGGGCCGCCAAGTTCCAGTTTGTGGCCTGTTACCACGAGCTGGTGTTGGAGTGCACCAAAAAATGGTGAGTGGGAGGGAGGCCTGAGGGACCATTCCAAGATTGGCTGGGACGCCATCAGGCGGTTTGAGCCTGAGAGAACTCTGCCCGCCAGCCCAATAGCCAAAGGGTTCCATCCCAGCTTGAGCCTGGGGTGCCAGACTGAGGGTCTCAGAAGTGCCTTGCAACTTGTGGAACCCCTAGAGTTGGGGGTGTGGGAACCTTCTTGGGGCTGGGGTCAGGGCTTGGAAGCCTGAGCATCTGTCTGTGCCCACAATTTCATCAGCTGTGGTCAGGGCTTCGGGAGGGAGGTTGGGGGGGTTGGGGCCAGAGAGATGGTAAGGCCGGCACTGGAAAGTTGGAAGTTTTAAGTTCTACAGGTGGCCAGAGCTGGGGCAGAAACCTCATGGACCTTAGTCCAGCTTGGAACGAAGATGTTGTCCCCCTCTCAAGCCCTGCCCAGAGGACACCCCTCCCCTTTAGCCAGAGTGGGCTCTGGGAGGCTGGAAATGTCTTCACAATGTCCTTAAAAGGGGAAACTGAGCACTTGGAGGGATGAGGAGGGAGGCGGGGAGCAGCTTAAAGGGGCCTCAGGACCTAGGAGGTTTGGGGGGTCTGCAGTAGAGGACCTGCAGAGGGCCAGGTAGTAGGGTGAGGGTGCAGGCCCTGTCCTAGACTGCCAAAAGGGCCAGGGGCATCTGGTTCAATTGTCCCCACTGGCAGCTGCCGGCCCCTGCGTCACACCCTAAATATACGAGCTCCCTGGTGTCAGCTTCCCTTGGCTGGATTAGGGCACAGCTGTGGGGGCCTCACGGCCCAGCCCAGTGGGGCTAAATTTAGGTTCCCAAGGGTAAGGGCTGGGGCAGGAAGAAACCATGGGGTCTAAGGGGAGGGGAGTGAGCAAAGGCTGGGGTGCCTGAGGCAACTGATATATGTCTCAGGTCTTGCTCACACTGAGCCCTTCACTTGGCAGAAGCCCAGAGAGGATAGGGCCTGACTCGGGTAACACACCACAGAGCTAGCACTTGAACTCTGACCTCTGGCTTTTGCCTTAGCATCCTGGGTGAGGCCAGGGGGACGCTGAGCATTGACTGGACAGCAGGCCAGGGGTGCAGGCAGTGTCAATGCGGCTGAGTCACAGGCAGTGGGTAGGGCCTTCTGGGTTTCTTAGTCTGGAGACCAGGACAGGAAGCTGCCCCTGCCCAGGTTGGAGCTCCCTGGGAGGGTGTGCCTGGCCTGAGTCAGGCTGCCAACCAGGCCCCCGCCCTCCCTAGGCACCCCGTGTTTTGCTTCCCCTTTCTGGGAAGGCCTGTGGCTATCTTTGCTTGGCTATTGCCTGCAGTTTGGGGTTAGGGAAGAGAGCTTAGCTCTGGGCCAGAGGGCTCGGGGCTCAGCTGTGGGATCTTACTTGGTTGACCCCTTTGGGCCACAGCATCCTCAGGGGTTAATAGGAGAGCTATTTATCCGGGCTTGGCCTAGGAGGGGCAGTGAGTGGGCCAAACCCAAGCATCCTGGCATGGGGCTAGGGACAGGCAAGGAGTGCTGTTGGGTTCCTTTACCTGATTTTCCCTCAACCATCCTCATCCTTGGCAGCAGTTGGACACTAACTCCATCAGGCCCTCTCCCTCAGGCCCAGCCACGTCAGCTCCATGTGTGGAACTAGGCCCTGGGCTTCATGCCTCCTTTTGTCTTGGCCTCCACACATCCCTGCATCTCCTGAGTTGGCCCAGACCTTCCGGAAGTCTTCCCTGACTAGGCTACACTGACATCATCTTTCTGCAAAGCTAGGATCTAGGGCTCGGGGGCAGGCCCCCGTGTCTGTGGCTCGCTCCCACCCTCTCCCCGGCCCTCTCCCTCCCTTGCACTTGCCTTCCCCTCTGCCTGGAGCCCTCTTGCTAGAGAACCCCAAATGACCCACCCCTCCCCAACTCACCTCTGCTCAGACACCCCCCTCCTGGCTCTCCCACAACCCCCTGAAGTTAGTTTGCTGTTTCTTTTCCTTCTTGCCTCCCACTTCCCTTGTCCTTAGCCCAGAGAGGTCTTGCCTTTCCTTTTTTCCTCTCTGTTCCCCAAGCTGGGCTGGGTTCATAATGGGCAGTGAGTGGGTACTTCACAAATAATTTGTGAGTGAACGGACTATTTTTACTCTGAGACTTTGTCTCTGCTTGTGTCTCTGAGTGTGTGCGTGTGTGCGCGTGCATGTTTGTGTCCATCTGTCTTTTATGTCTGTCTCTGCTTTCCCTTTCTTCTTGTTAGCACTGGAGATGGAACTCAGGGGTACCTTTTACTACTAAGCTACATCCCCAGTCCTTTTTATTTTGAGACAGCATTTTGCTAAGTTGCTGAGGGCCTTGCTCAGTTGCTGAGGCTGGCCTCAAACTTGTGATCCTCCTGCCTCGGCCTCCTGAGTGGCTGGGATTACAGGCATGCACATGCCTCTCCTCTTTCCACATTCTTGTTGCTGGTCCATGTTGTCTGGGCCTTTGCCCTTGGCCTGGACTCCACCCTTCCTCAGCAGCCCCACCCTCACCCTGTGGCCCCAGATAAGGGGCTGCCCATGCCCTCTCCTGGGGGAAAGGGACAAGTGCTGAAGGAGGACCCTGAAGGAGGTGGAGAAGAGAAGGAAGACGAGATGAGGAGGCTGGGTGGGCCTGACTGAGCCCCCTCCTTCGCTCCCTCCCTCAGGCAGCCGGATAAGCTGGTGGTGGTGTGGACCCGGCGGAATCGTCGCATCTGCTCCAAGGTGGGGGACAGTGTGGTTGCAGGTTGGGGACAGGGCCTACCGGGTGGAGTGGGAGGCTGGTTGCAGCTGATGGGGAACTGGAGTGGGGTTCCAGGTCAGACCAGGATGCACAGGGGAGAGGAAGGTAGGGTCAAGTTTGGAGAGAAGGGAATGGGGGTGAGGGAGAAAGAGGTGAGTGCAGGGGAGGACTCACACTGTCCCTTTTAGGCCCATAGCTGGCAGCCAGGTATCCAGAACCCATACCGGGGCACCGTGGTGTGGATGGTGCCTGAGAACGTGGACATCTCTGTGACCCTGTACAGGGTGAGTCTCCAGCCTCTGGCATGGACAGGAGCAGGCAAGGGATTGCCGAGCTGGGCAGCCATGGGGCCCCTGGTGGGTTGCTCATCCAGTGAAAAAGAATAGAGGGGAGATACCCAGAATTTCTGGTGCGGGGGTTGCACTACTCCACGTGGGTGGCCCGGGAGTTCTTGGAGGAGTCGGCATTTGCCACACCTGCAGGAAGAGGGGCAGCTGGCATTGGGGAGCAGAGGAGCTGGCTGCAGGCCCACAGGCGTGAAGGCCTCGCAGCTCCTGAGCCAGCTGAGGCTCTTCTGCTGCCCTCTCTGCAGCCCTGTACTCACTCATGCCCTTGTTCCCAGGACCCCCACGTGGACCAGTATGAGGCCAAAGAGTGGACATTTATTATTGAGAACGTGAGTGCTGGGGTGGGATGGAGAGGGCTGGGGTCCGGGGGATCTGAGGGCAGCATGGGTGCTCCTTGCTCCATTCCACCCCCGCCCACAGGAGTCCAAGGGGCAGCGGAAAGTGCTGGCCACAGCCGAGGTGGACCTGGCCCGTCATGCAGGGCCTGTTCCAGCCCAGGCCCCGCTGCGGCTGCTGTTGAAGCCCAAGTCTGTGAAGGTGGTGCAGGCTGAGCTGAGGCTAACTCTCTCGGGGGTGCTACTGCGGGAGGGCCGCGCCACGTGAGTGCCCACTTGCCCTCCTGGCCCTGGCCTGTGATCTCTGGCCCCGGCCCTCATCCCTGACCTCTCACCCCCAGGGATGATGACATGCAGAGCTTGGCCAGCCTCATGAGCGTGAAGCCTAGTGATGTGGGCAACTTGGACGACTTTGCTGAAAGTGACGAGGATGAGGCTAATGGCCCAGGGGCCCCTGAGGCCCGGGCTCGAGGCCCCCAGCCAGGTGGGCTCACAGCCTGCCAAGGCTGAGACTGCCAAAGCCTAGGAGCATTGGGGGTACCTAGGCTACAAGCCGCTGACTGTGCTGGGGTGGGGCCAGCTTGTGCATGCCCAGAGGTGGAAGCTCATTTCTGCCCAGCACTTCCAACCTGCCCAGCAGCCCCGTTTGTTCTAAATGGATTCTGCCCTATAGCATTGATCTGACTGAGTCCTGTAGGATGGCTTCCCCTGCCCCTGGCCCTCTTAGCCCCGGGTTGGTGGGTGCCTGCCTGGACTGTGCCTGACCTGAGAAGCCCGGTCAGAGGCCCAGAGCTGAGCCGGGCTGCAGTCCAATCTCCCCACCCCTCACCACCTGTCCCTCCCTTCTGCTCATTAAGGCTTTTTGTCTGTCTGCCCCTGTGGTTTTCTTTCTCCTTCCTCTCTCTCTCTGCATCTGAGGGCCTGTCTCTTCTCGCAGGCCTGGGCGGTGCCCTGAGGCTGGGGTGTTTCCCAGGTAGGCCCTGTACTCTAGTTGGGGGAGGGGGTGTGACCTGCAGGCCTGCCCTGGGCTCATTGAACTCCCCATGCCAGATACCTCTCGGGAGCTGAAGACACTTTGTGAGGAGGAAGATGAAGGCCAAGTACAACCCCGGCAGGCAGGTGAGGCCCTGGGTTGGGATGGGGTGAGGACTGAACCCCAAGTTACAGGTCCCAGGCCTCAGTGGCTCCTCCCTTCCTCTCCAGCTGCCAGTCCTTCTAGTGCTGAGGATATCAGCCCAGCCCCCGTGAGTGCCCCTGCACCTGCAACTGGGGCCTCCCGGGGCCAGGGGTCAGAACCAGCTTCTGCAGCTGGGGGCCAGGTGGGGCCTGAGGCCCCAAGGCCCCCGGGAACCCCACCAGAGTCAAGGTGAGCTCTGGAACCAGCCTCCCCTGCCCCGTCCTCCTGGGAGCAGTCCTCTCCTCCTGCCCTGCCTCGCCAGTGCCCCAGTAGGCTGAAGGATGGGGTAGACATGAGAATGGGGCCTGCATGAGCCCCCCAACACCCTTTCCTGCTCTCTCCTCAGGTCCTCGAGGCAGCCAGGCCAGGACACGGCCCCTACCCCAGCCCCTCGGCTCCGGAAAGGCTCTGAAGCTCCCCGGCCCCCGACCCCCAAAGGGGCTGATGAGGTCCCCAGTGCTTCAGAGGTTCCCCAAGCAGGAGTGGGTTCTTCTGGGGAGACCCAGACCTGGATAAGCCCCCAGGAAGGGACAAAGGCCCAGGGAGCCAGGCCAGGCCCAGACATTGAGGACCAAGGTCCCAGAGATACCTTGGGGATGCAGAGACCCAAAGTTGAAGAGGGGGACAATGGGGAAAGACCAGAGGCTAGTGGGGTGGACACTGCACAAAGGGCAGGAGTCACAGCTGGGAGGGCTGAAGAGAGGTCAGAATTCAGTAGAAAGGATGCTGAGCAGAGATCAAAGGTGAGTCTTCTAGCCAATAAGGGACCAGAGGCAACAGGGCTGATGCCTGAGGCATGTTTTAGGGTAACTCCTGAGGCTCCTCCAAGGGGCTCTCAGGGGAAGATGGGGGTCAGAGCCCAGGAAGAGACGACTGCAGGCCTGAAGCCACCTCTAGTAGAGCTTGTAGAACACTCTGGACATCTCAGTGACCTCGGGGGGGCCAGGACTGCTGTAGGCCAGGAGAGAGAGGGTGCAGAGGTGAGGGGCAGAGCCCCTGGTGTTGGGAGGACAGCCCTGCAGCAGGGCCCCTCTGCCGGAGCAGCAAGCACCAGGCCCCAGGTGAGCAGGTTTCAGGGGGCCCCATCATCAGCTGACCAGGGGGCAATATCTAGGGATCTGAGGGTCTGGGAGGAAGAATCTGACCAGTCAAGGGTCCTGGGAACAGAGGGTGGGCTAGCAGAGTGGGAGGAATTGAAGACTCAGAAGACAGGCACAAGCAGGTCAGTGTTCCCAGTGAAGGAAACTCGTAGAGCGGAAGCTGAGGTATTGGAGGCCCAGGCAACAGAGGCAGGAAGATCAGGGGTCCTGGACGTAGAGGCTGCTGGGACAGCCGAGTTGGAGGTATCAAGGACTCAGGAGATACCTGAATGTTCTGGGTTGCTGAGGATAGAAGCTGAGATAGCAGAATCTGAGATATTAGGGATCCTAGAGATGGGGAGAGGAAGTTCTAAGATACCAGAGACAGAGGCTGGGGAGGCAGAAGCTAAAATATTGGAGGCCCAGGAAATAGCAACTGACAGTTCAGAGGTTCCAAGAATAGCAGTTGAGGTGGCCGAATCTGAGATATTAGGAGCCCAGGATACAAAGTTGGGGGTTTGGGGGATCCCAGGGGTAGAGACTAGGACAGCAGAGGCTGAGATGTCAGGGATCCAAGAGGTAGCACCTAGGGGTTCAAGGGCCCCAAGGATACAACCTGAGATTGCAGGGGGTTCCCAGGAGACAGAGGTAGGAGATTTAGAGGTTTCAGTGATAGAAACTGAGGCAGCACATGCTGAGATATTGGGGGCCCAGGAGACAGAGGTAGGAGGTTCAGGGGTTCTGAGGATTGATACTGGGACAGCAGAAGCTGAGATGTTAGGGATCCAGGAGATAGTAGCTGGGGGTTCAGGGGTCCCAGGGTTAGAAGCTGAGATAGCCAGGGCCCAGGAGACAGAGGTGGAGCACTCTGGGGTCTCAGGGCCTATGGCTGAAGTGGCAGAGGCTGAGATGCAGAGTATGGAAACTACAGTTCCAGAGCCTGGGGAGACACAGACTGAGAATTTGGAGGTCCAGGAGGCAGATACTAGGGTCTGGGGAGCTCTGAAAAAGGAGGATTTAAGGGCTCCAGGTACTAAGCAAAGAGTTTTAAGGTACCAGGAAGTAGGGGTAGAGGTTTTAGTGGGAGAAAAAGAGACTAAAGTTTTGAGGGCCCAAGGGGCAGAGCCTCATGTTTGGGGGTTGTCAGAGGTCAAATCTGAGGTTTGGGGGGCCCAGAAAGCAGACATGGTCAGTTTAGAGCCCCCAGAGAGCAAATCTGTTATTTTTGAGGCCCAGGAAGCAGAGGTTGGGGTCTTGGGAACCAAGAAAGGGCAAGAAGCTGAGGGAAGCCTCCCAAAGGCCAGTCTGATTTCAATGCAGGTGGCCAGCGGGGCGGGGGCTGGGGTGCCCAGGCCCTCGGGGGCCTCTTCCCCAGGGGAGCCTGAAGAGGACAGGAGGCTGCCGGGCAGCCAGGTAGGGATGGGGGCCGCCGAGGGCCCAGCCTGCTTCTTCTCACTAACCTGGGGCTGAGCGAACGGCGGCTCTGCATGGACCCACCTGGTGGACTGAGATGGGATGGGATGGGGAGCTCAGCTTCAAGAGCCCCCTCATCCCTTCCTTCCTCAGGATGTCCCGGCTCTCCCACCCTGTCTTCCCTGGGTCGCATGGAGCTGGATACGCCTAAGCTGGTTTTCTGGGCTGACTGAGATGTGGCTGCTGGTGACCTCTGATCTTGCCTGGGGGCATCTGACCTTTTAAGTGACCTTGGCAGATAACACCCTTGAGCTGGATACCCTTTTACCTGACCCCAAGGTTCTGGCCAAGTGGTCTCTGAAGACCCCTGCAAACTCAGAGCTGGGGTTGTTTTGTGCCAAGCCTGAGCTTCCCAAAGGGCAGAGGGAACAGGTCCCAGATGCACATCACCTAAGCCCACCTCTTTGTCCTTAGGCACCACCTACCCTGGTCAGCTCCAGCCAGTCCCTGCTGGAGTGGTGCCAAGAGGTCACCACCGGCTACCGTGGTGTCCGCATCACCAACTTCACCACATCCTGGCGCAACGGCTTGGCCTTCTGTGCCATTCTGCACCGATTCTACCCAGACAAGATGTGAGCTTGGGGGGCAGGCAATGACTGGGGGAGCCTGTAGGGAGAGTAGTCCAGCTTCTGACCAGCACTCTTTCTGCAGTGACTATGCCTCCCTTGACCCGCTCAACATCAAACAGAACAACAAGCAGGTGAGATGGGGGAGAGAGCCTGCGGGGGGGGGGGGGGGGGGAATGAGGGTCTAGAGTGATGCTGAAGACCTGAGAATTGGGGAATCTATGGGCTGCAGGGACCCGCCAATGTGGCTTTTGGACCTATGTCACCCTTTTTTGTCATTAAATTGTTTCATTTAGTTTGTTTTGGCGTTTTTTAAAAAGCATTATTTCCCCCAGATCCTTTTTCCAAAACCACCCTTTGGTAACAGGGGTGGACAGTGCAGTTGCTAAGTAACGCTTTGGCGGGGGGCCCTGTTGCTAGATTTCCCTCCGCAGGAGGTAGAAGGCGTTGCTAGGCAAACCCTGGCTTGCAACTCGGGGGACCCCCTGAGCGGGCTGGCCCTGGGCTGCAGTTGCTGGGTAACGCCGGTGGCTACCACGGCTGCTGACCCTGAGTGCACCCTTCCTAGGCCTTCGATGGCTTCGCGGCCCTGGGCGTGTCGCGGCTGCTGGAGCCCGCTGACATGGTGCTGCTGTCTGTGCCCGACAAGCTCATCGTCATGACATACCTGTGCCAGATCCGTGCCTTCTGCACCGGGCAGGAGCTGCAGCTGGTGCAGTTGGAGGGCGGTGGTGGTGCCGGCACATACCGCGTGGGCAGCGCCCAGGCGAGTCCTCCCGACGATCTGGATGCCAGCGGCCTGGCGCAGCGGTTGCGCGAGCACGGGGCCGAGGCTTCCAAGGAGCCCAAGGAGGCCACTGGCCGTGAGAACCGAGCGGCCACCAAGGGCGTGGACGCGGTCTGCACGTCCAGGGACGGAGAGACCGAGGCCATAGGGGAAGCGCGCCCGGCAGGGACCCCCGGGGAGGGCTCCGGAGCCCGGTCGCCCCCGTCCCCAGTGCCCCTAGCGGAGGGGCTGGTGAATGGGGCGGGGGGGCCGAGTGGCGCGAGTGGTGCGGGCGGTGTGAGACTGCGACGGTCTTCCATCAATGCCGAGGCCGGGCCCGTGCCGCCGCCCAGAGCGCATGGCTCCTTCTCCCACGTACGCGACGCGGACCTGCTGAAGAAGAGGCGCTCTCGGCTGCGGAACAGCAACTCCTTTTCGGTGGACGACCCGGACTCGGGAGCCGCGGGAGCTTCGGCAGCCGTCGCTGCGGTGAGTGCCCCGCTTCCGCTGCAGCTTGAGGTGGTAAGGAGCTGGGCAAAGAAAGATCCTGAGTGGCCCCAAGGACAGAGCTGGTTGCGAGGGCAGCAGTTGAAGAGCAACGGGACTCAGCTGGATGCTGAAAGGCCTCTGATCAGAGGGACCCTTGTGTGGTATTCATTCCTCATCCGGAGACATTGTTAAACCAAGGCCCATCGGGCCCTCAGTGGGCCTGGACTTTGCTGCCTGCCTGGGATATATGCCAGCGGTTTTTAATATTTGTCACCCATTTTGAGGAACCATGGGCTGTAGTAGGAAGTTTCCAGAAGGCTCTGTATTGTCAGCACTGGGCACAGTGCTTTGTGGACTATAGAGTTCAGGCCTTTCTCTGTAAGCGGCCCTTAGCAGGCACAATTGGGGCAGGGTGTCTGTCCTCAAGGGGTCCTCTTAATCCCAAGATTCTCCACCTTGGATCTGTAACAACAGATGCTGGAGACCAGGTTCCTTTTCTTCTGGAATGGGAGGTTGGAGGTGGAAGACCCTACTGGGGCCTGTGTCCCAGCCCCCAACCCCTGCAGGTCTCTGGTCATGTCACAGAGTGTTACATCATTGTGCTCAAGGGGAGACAGTCCTGGAGAGAATAGGGACTCATTGAATGACTCATGTCACTAAAGTCCAGGCTCTGGCTTTGAAGCTGGGGTCTATGACAGTAGGGGCAGTTCTGTCAGGCCACTTCATGCCTGCAACTGCCCAGTAGTCCTTGAGTTCAGAAGAAGGAAGGGACTGCATTAGAAAAGGCTTTCTGGAAGAAGTAGCAGCCCTTGAGCTCGTTGATAAGATAGGAGGGCTTTCCCAGGTGAAAAATGGGACGGGCGGCTCTTAAGAGAAGGAACCTGCACAAGCAAAAACGGGGCAGCAGGCAAGTTCAGGGCTTGTTTAGGGAACTGCCAGTCATCTCCCAGAAGGTCCGCAGATGGTAGTGAGGCCAGGCTGAGGGCTGAAGTGTCAGGTCAGAGGCACAGGGTTGAGCCTGTGAAGGGGAGCCTGAGAGGGCCCTCATCAGAGATAAGGTAGGCAGGCATCAGTGGGACACAGCCACCTCTAGCCCAACTGGTGAGTGTCAGTGGCTCTTTAAATCTTAAAGGGGAAGCTCTAGCCTACATCCTTCTGGGACCTTGTCCCAGCATCTGGTTCTTCCAAGCCTGGCTCTCCTCTAGCGCCTGCCCCACAGGAGATAATGACCCAGGGGCCTGGGGAAGGCTCCTCCTCATTGGTCGCCCCCATCCCCAGTGCCCCACATGTACAGAGGGAGGTGGCTCTGCCTGGCCCCACCCTTGGGAATCCCCGTGGCACCTAGAAGCTGGAGTGGGGATGAAGCAACTCCATGAGAAAAGCAGATGTTTCTGGTGCAGCCCTGCAAGGCTTCCTGGAGGAGGGGCCACATTAAGGGTATAGAAAGAGGAATTTGGGTCAGACATGAGGAAGAAGCATTGGAATTCCCATCAGCGCGGGCGTGAGTAAACTCAATTCTTGCTGTGGTTGGCTTTCTCCTCTTCCTGCCTCTGCCTGCCTTGTCGGTTGAGCCCCCTCCTAATTGCTGGCCTGCCACATGACCCCTCACAGTGCCCATTCCAGGGAAGTATAACTACCCCATTTTCCACGTTGGAACATCAAAGCTCAGAAAGATGAAGAGGCCGAGAATATGAACCTATGTTCTGAACCTGAGCTCTTAGGTGGCGCCCCCTGCTGGCCCAGCTCTGTGGATGCACTGTGCTATCCTGGGCAAACACATTTAAGCTCTGTGTGCTCTTTCCTTGGGGCCAAGAAACAAAGGTATGAAAGCCCTTTGAAAAGAAGCCTGCAGGTACTACTTAGGGTACTGTAAAAAAGGGAGCTCCGTGTTCCCCTAGATGCCATTCTGGAGCCCTGCAACTTTTATGTCCTAGGGAGCTGGGGTTTCTCCCCATTTTACATATAAGGACACACAGAAAAAAATCCCAGTGGGAGTTCAAGCTTGGAAGTAAGTCTTGGGTGAAACAGCGCTGGACCCCAGATCATGTCTCATATGGGCTTCATCTCTGACCCTCAGTTTCCTTATCTGTAAAGTGAGGGTGGTAATGGTCCCCACTTCACCAGGTCGTCAGGTAAACTAAATGAAAAAGCAAGGTAATGTGCTTTACAGTGCCAACTCGAATTTTTGATAGATATTTGTTATTATTAATTATTATTTGATATTATTATTAATTAGTATACCCCGGGTGCATGATAGGGCCCAGCCCTATCTGAAGGAGAGCCCTTTGGTCAGGGAGACATGCATAGCCAACAGCATGGTAAAGTGTGGGTAGGATCAAAGCTGTCATGGGAAAGGCCTTGAAGGAAGCATCTGCCTAGACTGGGGACCAGGACAGGCTTCAGGAGGTAGGCAGAAAGGAATGTGGGAACCTGAGGGGGCCCCAGCAGGAGGCAAGCTGAGCGGAGTCATGAAAGTGTCCAGTTGGTTTAGGGCAATTTAAGATGGAGGCTCATTTCAGGCTGAGAGTACTTTTTAGGGAACTGAAAGTCCATCACTGTGGCATCTACATGGGACTCAGGATGGTAGGGGAATTGAGGCTAGAGCCACCCACAGGCTTTGGCAGTGAGGCTGAGGACTGAGAAGAGGTACAAAGAGAATAACGCCATCAATGAAGGTTTTGGGAAGACCTCTCAGTTGTGGCATGGGGGTAGAGTTGCAGGCAGGGCATAGTGGTGGCTGGTGCGGAAGCCACCACTGACCCAGGTTTTAGAGGATGGTACCCTGTCCAAAAATGTCCTGGGCTGCTTCCAAGAGGTTGCAGCCTGGGGCAAACAGTGAGGGGACTGGATACCTTCTCTCCACCCTGTGAAACAGAAAGGTGGTCAGAGCAGCATTGTCAAGGAACTAGAATGTCAGATGAGCTAAAGTGGGAGCCCCCAGGGCTGACAGTCCCGGCAGGATGACTATCAGGAGTGAGATACATCACCCTGGACTTCCAGGGTAAAATTTTCAGGTCCAGCCAACCTGGATTCTGGGTGTAGGAACGGATAATAAGGTGGGAGGGTGCCCCCTTTTGGCTGGGAGATGGAGGTGCTGGCTCAGGATGGCCTATATCCAAAGATGGGGCTGCATCGTGGCAGCTCAATGTCACTTCCAGGGGCCCTGGCATGATGAGAGTGCCAGCACTGGGTGACAGGAGTCAGGTGGCCTGGGGGGGGCTCCATGGAGGGGTTGGTAATCACCCTAGTCCCAGGAATGAGGACTTGGAGGCTTGGTGTGGACGGGCCAGGACCGTGGGCTGGGAGTGGAGGCCTGGCCTTTGCTTAAGGAGGTACTTTCCCCAAAAGAAGGTGGTTGGGAACTGTAGAAAGTGCTGGGTAGCAGGGTGTGGGAGAGCAGACTCTGCTTTCCCTCTGTGTGAGAGGCGCTGGCTGGCCCAGGCTGGGGCTGTCAGGGAACCCCTCCCAACCCTCACTGGCCCTTTTTTCCACAGGAAAGCCCAAGCCCTGACCCCAGCCCTACCCCTGGCCCACCCACAGCCACTGCCCTGCAGCAGCTCCCTGGTGAGTAGTTTGGGGGTGGGGTGACCCCCAGCTCAGCTCAGCAGCTCACAAATCCTGGGCTGAGGATTTCCTGGGGCATGTGTTGGCTGGAGATGCCTTAGCCTGTCTCTGTCTACAGGTGGCAGTACCCCATTGGAGGAGTTACCCCCAAGTCCAGGGGAGGAGGCTGGACTGGTATGTAGGGCTAAATGGGGGAAACTGGTGGGTGGGAACTTCCTAGGCAGAGCGTGGACTGAGCCCACCTATTCCCTGATCCCCTTTCCACCCCCAGCAACGCTTCCAGGACACCAGTCAGTATGTTTGTGCAGAGCTGCAGGCCCTGGAACAGGAGCAGAGGCAGATAGATGGGCGGGCTGCTGAGGTGGAGAAGCAGCTGAGGAGCCTCATGGAGTCAGGTGGGGCTTGCCTCTGGGGTCCACTCCTCAACACACACCGCCAGATCTAACCAGCCCTGCAGCTTCTTCCGGCCTTAGGAGGATCTGGGAGTAGGCCCAGCTGGAGTCATCGTCCCTTTTTATAGCTGGGCATGCTGAGCCCTAAGTGGGGAGCAGCTTGCTGGAGGCACACAGCTCAGACTTCAGGGATGCCACAAGGAAGCAAACCCCTCCCCCAACCCCCAGCTGTGCTGCTCTGACTGGCAGATGTCCAGTGACTGTCCTGGCCTAATTCAGGTGCCAACAGGCTGCAGGAGGAGATGCTGATCCAGGAGTGGTTCACCCTGGTCAACAAGAAGAATGCTCTCATCCGAAGGCAGGATCAGCTGCAGCTGCTGTGAGTACCAGTCCCAGCAGCGGGCCTGCTGCCCCCCCAACCCAGACCCCACCAGCTCAGGCCCTGCCCCCATCTGGCGTAGGGAGGATGAGCAGAGGGACTCTTAGCTACTTTGGTTAGAGCTATTTGCTGCTTTCTTCTTTCTAAGAAAAATCTGTTTGAAAACCATTGTTCAGTCATCGTATTAATTTTTTGTGCTTATTTCCTGTATAAAGAGCATACCTTTTTATTAATGATAAAGCAAAGACTCAGAGAAAATTTTGGCCCAGAAGGGACAGAGCTAAGTCCTCCAATGGGACCCTCTGCCTTTTCAGTAGGAAAAACAGGCCTGGAGGGATCTGAGCAGGCTCCCAAGTGGAGTCAGAAGCAACTCTCCCTATTATTCTCCATGGTGGAGATGATTTTGCCTCCCTTTTGCATTGGGGAATTTTTATTTATTTATTTATTTGTGCCAGGGATTGAGCCCTGGGGTGCTACTGAGCCATATCCCAGCCCTTTTTATATTTTATTTGAGATAGAGTCTTACTAGGTTGAGAGCCTTGGCTAAGTTGCTGAGGCTGGCTTTGTACTCCCCATCCTCCTGCCTCGACTTCCTGAGTCACTGGGTTACAGGTGTGCACCACCACACCTAGTAACATTTTGGATAACTTTTTCAGAACAAGTTTAGCCTAATACTTCCATCCACATACCTTCTGGGTTGTTTCTTATTTTAAAAATGGGCGTGGACAGCATAAATATCCAATAATTGGAGACCAGTCAGAACAAAAGGGAATTCTCCATGGGGACTGGGGTATGCTTTTGAGATCAGCCTGAGGGCTAAGGGAACAGGTGGGGTGGGATGGGGCCACCGAGCCCTCAGAGCCCTGGGCACGCCCACCCTGTGCGCTTTCCTTACCTGACCTGCATCCTGCTTCCCAGCATCGAGGAGCAGGACTTGGAGCGGAGGTTTGAGCTGCTGAGCCGGGAGCTGCGGGCCATGCTGGCCATCGAAGGTGGGAAACAGGGCTGAGCAGGGCTGGAGGCAGGACAGGGCCACTGGGGCACTCCTGACTCAGGCTACTGCGCCCTCAGACTGGCAGAAAACCGAGGCGCAGCAGCACCGGGAGCAGCTCCTGCTGGAGGAGCTGGTGTCGCTGGTGAACCAGCGCGACGAGCTGGTCCGGGACCTGGATCACAAGGAGCGGATGTGAGTGGGGACCCGGGAACAGGAGTGGACCCAGGGCGCCGGTGTGGGTCGCGGGTCGGCCGAGGCTGGGCTGACTTGCACCTCTTCCCTGCCAGCGCCCTGGAGGAGGACGAGCGTCTGGCACGCGGCCTGGAGCAGCGGCGCCGCAAGCTGAGCCGGCAGCTGAGCCGGCGGCGCGAACGCTGCGCACTGAGCTGAGCCTCCCGGCCTCCCCGGCCTCCCCGGCCTCCCCGGCCTCCGGGTCTTCCCGCCTCCCGGCCTGCAGCTTTGCTCGCCTCCCGCGGCCTGTGCTGGGGAGAACCCGGCCCTCGGGATGGGGGACGGGGCGTATGGCCTCGGGGCTGTTGGCGCCACTGCATCGCGGCGGCCGGCTGGACTCCCTGGCAGACCGACGGAGCTGCTGGGCTGGGCGCCGGCCAGGACGTTATTTATTTGTCGGTATGAGTGTGTGTGCGCGTGTTCATGGGGTTCCAGGGGCGCCTCACAGAGATCTGCAGGGCCCCCAGGAGGCCTCTGAGGAAGAGGGAGAGGGAGAGGGATGGCGGGGGACTGTCAACCGCACCCTCCTCCTGTTTCTCTCTCGACTAATAAAGTTGGACAAGGACAAGGACACACTGGGTGGGACCTTTCTCTGAACAATTTGAGATGGGACAAACGGAAAAGGGGCTCAGGGTGATGTTGTCTCTGCGACCTTAAACGCTGCAGACCAGGTTGGGGACTCCCAGATACACACTGAGGCATGACCAGGCCTCTCAAGAATGATGACTGGAGTGAAGTCCCATTTTGAAAGAAGGCACGAAAACAGTGGAGTTGTTGGCCATTTAATTTTTTTAACACTTGATTACATGAAGTTCTGGCACCCACCCGCCCCCATCTCCAGATTCTTCCCCAAGGACCCCTGGCCGTCTCCTCAGAATCTTCCATCTTAAAGGAGCTGCACTTGGTCACCTGACACCTGTCAGCAAGCTGGTGCCTGTCCTGCAGCTGGGGCATCAGGAGGCAGGGTGCTCAGAGACAGCTCATCCTGGCCCAGGATGCCACCTTGGTCCTCAGGGGTCATCGAGCCACTGGGCCCAAAGAACTTCACCATGGCACGGACCTGTGGCAGCTCTGAAAAGGTCTCCACCGCCAGCAGCATGGCCAGGAGCCCTAAGAGCAAGTAACCTGGAGAGAGAGGTTGCTAGGGTAGTTCTTGGGGTGCCCACAATGCTCCCCACCCACTTCCCAGTGTGATGACCTACCCTGGCACCTGGCTCCATTCACACCTCTCTCAACAATGCCACCAGGCTTTTACTGTATCTTTCAAACAATGCCCTGGGTTAGGGTCTTCCACCTGTGAAACTCAGGCCCCCAGTGGCTTATGGGAGTTGCAGTTCAGACTCTTTTCCCTTCTTACACTCACCAAGAAGTGCGAGCTGGCCAAGGTGGTAAATTGCTGGATGCAGGCCATGACCTTGACTGGGCAGCAAGTCCCCCAGCCCGATGGTGCTGAGTGAGCCAAAGCAGAAGTAGATGGCCTCCAGTAGGCTGCAGTCACCCTGCAGACCCCACAGCACCAGTGCTGGCAGTAGCACAAAGATGCAGGCCACCAACAGGCCCAGTCCTGCTGCCTGCAGCAGTGCAGCCTGTGCTGGTGCCAGCTGCCAGCGGGCTGCTACCCAGGTACCTGGGCAGCTAAGCACAGGCAGCAGGCAGTGGCGCAGGGTGGCCACAAGAACTAGGGAGGCTGGCAGCCCCAAGGATGCATAGACCACACAGAAGGCCTTTCCTCCTGCCGATAGTGGGGCCATGTGGCCATAACCTGGAGAAGACAGAGAGAGCAGGCAGTGAGCTCTTGAGTGGGATGGCTGCTGGGGGTCTTTACTGTTTTCATTGCCTCCCATAGAAAGCTGCCCTCTAGTGGCGGAAATTGCATGCACTCTTCAGGTTCTGCTGCTTCACTGGGTTAAGGTCAAGTTCCTTAACCTCTCTGAGCCATGTTTTTCTGGGAAATGAAAGGATTAAAGAAGACAATCTTAGCCAGGCAGGCATGGTGGTTCACACCTGCAAGCCCTGGTGCTCAGGAGACTGAAGGAGGATTGCAAGTTGAGGCCATTCAAGGCAATTTAGCCTATCTCAAAAAAAGAAAAAGGTCCCTTTGGCCATCTGTAGCTGGGACAATTCACAGAAATGCTGTCCTTCCCCAGAGAGATCCTGGCTTTCCCTTTTGCAGTACTGGTGATGGAAGCCAGAGCTTCACACATGCTATAGGCAAGTGTTTTACCACTGAGAAACCCCAACCTGATCCTGGCTTCCTAAGAGATTGCTCAGCTCTGTCCTTAACCTGTACTGCCAATCCACAGCTAGTGGAATGTCACCCACTGTTTCATCACCCCAAAGTGCATTACATCTTTCTATGTTCTGGGTCTTGTGCTGGAATCTGAGTCTACCTGGGCCCTCACTTTTGGTTGGAGAGATAAGCAGGAAAAACAGTCACGAAGGTGGACACAAAGTACTACAATCAGGCAGCATGCATGAGAGAGGTCAGTTGGGGCCAGGGAAGCACACGCAAGGCAGGGGCAGAGCAGAGCATGCTGGGAGAACAGGATCAGCTAGTTGAGAGGTTGCAAACTCCAATGCCCACAGAAACTGACCGTGAGATAAGAGGGAGAGGTGAGTGGTGGGGACTGGGATAGGCTGGAGGGCATGTGCTTTGCCTAGAGACAGGACCTGGACCAGTAACATACTGGACCAGTATGTTACCTTGCAGGGATTCAGACTCAGTATAAATTGTTTCTTGAGTTTCCAAAAGAAGGTAGGTGTGAGGCCCAGAGTTTGATCCCCAGAAACACACACACTACACACACACACACACACTAATAATGATAATAATTCAGACACTTTGCAGGACAAAACTAAAACCCAGGGCCATTGCCTCATTTCTCTGGGCTAAGTACATGCTGTTTTCCTCAACCAGGAATTCCTTCAACCCTCATGGCTGTGCCTCCTGCCATGGCTAACAGCTCATCGGGGATTCCTCCACTATCTCCTCCTGAGCTGGTAATCCTGGTCTGTGCTTTCTCCCTCCATCCAATAGTCCATCCTTTGGTGTTGTCTCAGGCTCATGGGTCTGAGTATCTCTCCTGGATTTCAAAGGGTGCCTGGGGAGGCCACACCCCTTCTGGCAGCTGAAGTGGAGGCACCAGTTGGGGTGTGTTGGTATGGGGAGCCCCAGTTGTGATGTCAGGCCTGATAGGGCTAGGCTCTGTCTGGGGCTTTGGGGTTGGGGGAAGGGCTGCACCCCCAGGGACCTCAGGGAGCCAGGGCCTCAGGAGCCAGCTCCTACTGGGCTGCCTGGCAGCCTTACCCGTGGTGGTGAGGATGCTGGCAGTGAAGAGGAGGGCCGAGGGCAGATTCCAGTTGCTGGCCTCAGAACTGTTGCCCAGGCTGGAGACTCCGTGGGCTTGTGCTCTCAAGGCCACGCCCAGTAGCTCTTCCAGTGCTCCAGGTGGCAGGCAGGCCCCATAATCTGCCTGGAAGGTAGCCAGCTCGGCCTGGAGCTGGGTCTGGAGCTGCAGCGCTGGGGGGCCCTCCAAGGCCTGGAGTACCACAGCCCCAAGCCCCATGGCCAGCAGGTGGGCCACAACTAGGAGCATGTACCGGGCCCAGGGCCTCAGACCCCCCATAGCGTGGCGCTAGTCTGGTCACCTGGGAGCTGGTGGCTCCTCTGCAAGCACCTGGGAAGGGCTCCGCAGGGCGGTGGGGAGGAGGCGCTGTGTGGGTGGCTGGGCAGAGCCGGGGTGAGTGTGAATGGAAGGGTGATGAGCCTGAGCACTCCTCCCAGTTTCTGGGGCAAGACTTTTGCCCATTTCAGGCAGCTGGGGTGGGGGCAGGTGGAGGAAGGCGCTGCAGTGAGGGAGAGGGCAGGACGCTGAGGCTGAGAGAGAACCTCACATTTATTTAAGGTCATGTTCACCAGTCACACATACCCCATCTCATTCAGATACCGAGGAAGAGGACAGACACAGGTCCCTTTCCTCCTGATGTTCACACAGGAAACGTATGAACCAAGACGTGACATCTTCACATTGTTCTTGGAGCAAACAGCCAGGTCATGGGAAAGCTCCTTTAAGAAGGTGACATTTCAGCTGGGGAATGAAAACAGGCTAGTCATGGTGGGAAGAGCCTGCGGTGGGGAAGGAGCAGGGGGCTCACCATGGGGAAGGAGCAAGGATACAGGCCCAGAGACCTATGGGGGGGGACCCTGGGGGTGGAAGGACAGTGGCCAGGGCAGAGGAGTGGTGGGATTCAGGATGGATGTGGTGGGGGCAGGGAAGGTGAGTCTCTGCTACACTGCAGACAGAGCCTGGCTGCCATGGCATGCTGGGGCAGGCAGAGGAGCCCGAGCCACACTCCCACAAACTCTTGTAGAAGCGTTGAAAATGCCAGGATGGGTGGACTTATTTTGCGTGTGTCCAGATTGTGGATGAGAAAAACACAGGCAAATCCTCAAGACACTGCTTCCCGGCCTGTGGGCTCCTAAGTTCAGAGATCTACCTGGGGTGGGGACAGCACATCCAGGGATGGTGACCTGGGGAGGCGACTCTGCAGCTGGCCCCAGAAGATAGGCAGAGACCACCCAGCAACAGGGAGGATCAAGGCAAACAGTTGCTTGAGTGCAAACACGGAGGGCTGGGGCAGGTCTCAAGACAGGGGTATGGTACAAGGTATCCTGGCCTAGGTCCAGGCCATCTGCCCACTGTGCTAGGGGCATGAGGACACCATGGTCCTCGGATAGCTTGAGTCTCCTGGTTACCTCCAAGAAAAGTGTCAGGCTGCATTTGGAGAGACAGCTTACCAGTTTATTTGGCTTCATTGGATCCCAAGACCAGGGCCCCCACCCTGGCTGGGGTAGCAGGAAGGCACCCAGAGAGCCCCGGCCCCACTGACCCCCAGGGCAGGGGGCCCAGGCACTAAGCCCTTGGGGCAGGGGCCACAGTAGCAGGACTTGGTCAAAAGTGCTGGTGACAGCTGAGGCTGGCCCCTCCCCTGCACCTCCCTCCTCCCTACACCCTGGGGGCAATTCCCTGAGACAGGCTCTGGTCCTCCCAACCAGCTGGGTACAGTGTCAGGCCCCAGTGGGGCAAATAAGTCAAGGGGACCTATAGGTCATAAATTGGGGGGGGGGTGCAGGCCCCCCATCCAGTGTGATGGCTTCCTGTGCAGTGTAGTGTTCCTGACCCCCAACAGGGGGCGGAGTCTCTGGGGGAAACCAAGCAGCTCCAGATGCGTGCCTGGCTCCTGTTCCAGTGTATGCTGCGGCTCCTCCATGGCAGGTGGGACAGAAGACGGCCTGGCCCACTCAAGGGCCGGCCTCTGGTGCCCATGGGGCTTGGGCACCCATGTCTTTGGTCTGCGCCCTGCAGTCCTGGGGGCCTCCTCGGAAGGGGTTGGCAGGTGGGGAGTCCCAGAAAGGATCTGAATCTGGGAACAAGGTCCAAGGTGCCCGTCTGGGCGCAGGCTGTGGTGAGGGCAAGGGTGAAGGCCGTGGTCCAGCTGACACGAAGCTCCACGGGTCAATGCGGCTGCGAAGGGGTGAGGGCCGAGGTCGGCTGATGAGGCCCAGGGGTGGTGAGCGTGGAGTGCCCGGGGTGCCGGGAGCAGAGCGTGATATTCCTGGTGGGGGTGAGACAGTGCCTCCTATGAGGGTGCAGGAAGAGCACAGGGTTAGGCAGTCACCACCTCCTAGGCGCTGACTAGCTCACTGCAGCTTGAGGAACCAAGGCCCGAAGGTGTCACCACCTTTCTCAAACTACACAGTGAGCTACTTGATTCCTAACTTCCACAGCCCTATATTCCAGAATGCAACTGTTTATTACTAAGTGGCTCAGAGCAGGGGTATGGAGCAGACAGGTCTGGCCTTAGATTCCAACCCTGCCACTTACAAGTCTGGGAGCCCAGAGTCCCTGACTCTCTGTGCTTTAAATTTTATCATCTAAAAAATGGGTACCATAAAGTGCTCATGGCAATCTTTAGACACCTTTTCTCTAAAGGACCACCATGGACAGTAACTGGCACAATTAATCAACCTGTAGGAGTTGTCCTTGTCACCATCACTTCTATTATTTTATAGCTAGCTGGCAGCCCATCTTGCCCCTGACCACCGTACAGTTGAACCTAGAACTCAGTTCTTTACATGTGTCCCCAGTGCCCTAAGGGACCAGCTTGGGCTCCAGCAGACATCTGTGGTCCTGGCCTTGGTTTCCTAAAAGTTCCCAAGCAGTTCTTCCCCTCTCTGGTGGCTGCCATCTCAGCATCTGCCCTAGGGCCACTCACCACGTGTCTCCTCCCGCCGGGCACTCTTGGCTGACGGCTGGCCGGTGGGGACACCCAGGTCCAGCAGCAGGGGCCCAGGGGTGGAAAGGCCTCGGGCATCCTGCGTCTTGGGAGAGAGGCAGCTGATCGGGGAGGCAGGAGGCTCTGTGGGGCACGGGGAGGTCACCGGCACAGGGGTCACTGTTGGGGGCTCTCCGCGCTCGCGGCCCAGACCCCCAGGTGGCTGCAGGTCTCGGCCGAGGCCTAGGGAGGCGAGCAAGGCGGTGCCGCGCAACAGCGCCCGCTGGATCAGCTTGGGCGTCCCGGAGCTGCTGCCGCGCTCGGCTGGTCCCGGCCTCCGCGGCTCTTCGGGCTCTGGGCTGGGCCTTGCGGGGTTACCTGTAAGCAAGGGTGTCACAGGTTAGGCCACGGCTGGCACAACACCCTGGTGAGGGTCTGGAAGAAGGACCGAGTTCTAGAAAAAAGGACTGAGTTCTGCTTCCCAGCAGCATTTCCATGGGTCAACTCCTTTTCCAGGGGTGCCCCTCCCATCTGATACCCCCCAGCCTTCCACCAGCTGGGGGAGCCTGGGAAAGCCTGGGAGGCAGCCAGGCCCCTGGGAAAAGGACAGGAGTTCAAGAAGTAGCAGGCTGAGGCCAGTGACCAGCCAGGTCAACTTCCAGGCCCCGGTGCCAGGTTGGCCCCATTGCCTGGGACCAGTACTGTGCTCTGTGCCAACTCCCTCACCAGCTGGGCGGCCCTGGCCCTTCTGCTCACCCACCCCCACTCCAGCAGCAGTTTGTAGGGAGCTCACAGGTAAATTCCAATGTACACAATAGTTCCTGGGGGCACGCATCAGTGTCGCTATTCCAGAAATGAGGAAACGGAAGCTCAGAGAGGTTAGTTCCTTGCCTGGGGTCACAGCTAGCTTACAGAGGATGTGTTTCTGCCAGGTATGAGCTGGATGATTTAGAAATATCATGTTGTCTGATCCTTAGGCCCCAGAGGTTCCAATACAAGGACAGAGACAGAGCTAGCCTAATTTGTGCAGGGGCAGCAGTGCCTTTGTGACCCACCCCTTGCCTACAAGACTCTACCTAGATTTAAGAATGAGTGTCCTTGGGGCTGCGGTTGTGGCTCAGTGGTAGAACACTTGCCTAGCATGTGTAAGGCACTGGTTAGATCCTTAGCACCACATAAAAATAAATAAAGGTATTAAAAAAAAAAAAAGAGTGTCCTGTCTTTGGGGTTAGGATTGCCTTGACTCCATTCCAGACTACCTGGGGGCGGGGTGGCAGTGCTGGGGAACTGGCCATGAAGGGAGTCACAGGGCATCTATGATGGTCTCCTTAAAGTCCTGATTTGGTTACATCCCTCCTTAGCTCTCTACTGCCATCAGAAGAAAGTCCAGCCTCCATAGCTGGGCTGTCAAAGTCCTCCCTGGCCTTGCCCCTTTTGTCCTTTCCCTCCCCCTTGGTTCATGGACAGAGCAGGCTCTCTGGAGTGCCACTCTGTGTTGGGTGGCAGGAGAAAGAGATGCAAGGCTGGAAATGCTCTCTGCTGTGAACAGGACTTGGTGTGGAGGTCCTGCTGTTAGCCACAACCCTCACTCTGCCTCCCATCTTCCTCCCAACCACCCTTGACTACTGCCACTCAAAGGCCCTGTTGCAAACCTGTTAAAAACAGGGTTCCTCTTAAAACTCATCATTTCCAGGCCTTTCCTAAACAGGCTCTGCCTACCTTTCCAGCTTCATTCTCTCCTCCACTGGCGCGCTGCCTCTGGCCTGACACTCCTTGGCTTTCAACATTTCTCTGAGTTTCAGTGCGTTTCCTTCATGCCTGTACTCTTGCTATTCCTTCCGGCTGGCACATGTTTCCCACCTCAACTTTCAGCTGACCTCTTACTCACTGTCAAAGACCCAGCTGAGGGCTGGGGTTGTGGCTCAGTGGTAGAGCTCTCGCCTAGTACACCCTGGGTTTAATCCTCAGCACTGTGTAAAACTAAATAAATAAAGGTATTGTGTTCAACTAAA
Organism: Marmota flaviventris; assembly: GCF_047511675.1. Lineage (NCBI taxonomy): Eukaryota > Metazoa > Chordata > Mammalia > Rodentia > Sciuridae > Marmota > Marmota flaviventris. Next base: position 7,128,280 of record NC_092506.1, on the reverse strand, counting down.
AGAAATAAACATTAAAAAAAGACCCAGCTGAGACATCACCTCCTCTGTGAAGCCTTCTCAGAATCCCCCTGAACCTGTGTAGCTGTTGTCCATATTACACCTTTTAGAGCTACATTCTCAATACTTACTAATCCCTACTCTGCTTGTTTATGAGACTGCCTTCTCCACCAGACTAGAATATCCCCAGGGTCATGGCAGTGTTGATCTTAGTGTTGACAACTGGCTCATAATGCATCAATATGTATTTGAGGGAAGAGTCTGTGCTTAAATTCCTTTCAACAACCATAAGAGGTAATCACTAATTCACAGGGGAAGAAACTGGCCATTTATAGTGAGTTTAAACAGAAGAGGGGAGAGACACATTTAAACAAGCACGAAGCCACCTGCAGTGGTGTACATTTGTAATCCCAGCTACTCTGGGGGCTGAGGCAAGAGGATCTCAAGTTCAAGATCAGCTCAGGCAACTTAGTGGGACTCTGTCTCAAGATAAAATAAAAAGATGGGTTAGCTCAGTTGGTAGAATGGCTGCCTTGCATGAACAAGGCCCTGGGTTCAAGCCACAGCACCACAAAAACAAAGGGCTGGGAATGTTGTTCAGTGGTAGAATGTCCCTAGATTGAATCCCGGTATCAAAGAGAGAGAGAGAGAGAGAGAGAGAGAGAGAGAGAGAGAAACCCAGGGTTCCAGAGGTAAGCAACTTGTGCCAGGTAATTCTCCTAGGATTCTAATTTGCTTCTAAGCTTCCTAGCAGTCAGAGTTGGCAATCCTGTTGTTTAAAAGAAGGCAGTATGACTCTTCTTGACCCAGAGGAGAAGGTGAAATTGCTTCCATGGGGCCTCATGGAGAGGACATGTCCATGAAGTGGTTAGTGGCTCCAGGGCAACCAGCTTCCCAAGGCAGTTTCTGTCAGTGTGGGCTGAATATATCCTGCCAAAGTGCCACTCACTGCAACAAGGTCCCCAGGGGTCAGAGACATCCAGCTGGAATCAGGGTAGGGAGGTTGGGGGATGAGGCTCCCCACAATGGCTTATGCCTGGGACACTTTCACAGAATCTGGGACCTCTGTGAGGCCTCACTCTTTGAAAAGTCAGATACCTGAAAAGCCAGGTATCTGACTCTGTGGGTAGCTGAGAGGCCAAGGTCATGTACTCTTGTGGGCCCAGATGGAATCAAGTGCTCAGTCAGACTAAGCTGGGGCAAGTGGTGTGCTTTTAGGCAGAGTGGAAAGCTTGAGGAAACTGGGCTTCAGGTCCTTGTCGTTCCTTTCCTTGGGAGCTCAAGGAGGACAAGGCCAGAAGGCTCTGGAGAACACAGTCAGGGACTGCTTCAACTCTACACACCTAGATTGACAAGACCTCAAGTTCTCCATTGCTCTGCTTTGGGGCAAGTCAACTCACCCCCCACACACAGAGGGTGAGATAGACCAACAGCCCCTGCTCTGTTGGGTGTCCTAAAGCAAACAACTTCCATCTTTTTGTCTCAGTTTCTTCTTCTGTAAAATGGAGCCAATAATAATACCCACCTCACAAAATTGCCTGGCACATAGAAGCCAATAAGTACTAGCTGATATTATTACTATCAAATCAGATAATGGTAGAGTGGGCATGGGTTGGGAGGGGTGAGTCTAAACTGATTGTTGCATAGGGATTTGGTCCGAGGGCCACTAAGCTAGGTGGAGCTGGGGCTTCTGAGGATAGTACCTGGGTTGGTACAAGGATCCACAGGCAAGGGATGCCACCTTCTACCTCCTGCTAAACTCAGCGTTGAGCTGAGCCCTCAGCCCTCTGATGCAGGAGTTCTGCTCTTTGCCAATCCTCTGGCTTCCTAAGCAGTTCAAGTGAGAAATGCTTTTTCAAGTGGAAGCTTCTGAGGAAATGGGCTGAGGAGAAGGGAGCCAGAACATCTCTTGGTTCCATGCTTTAGCTGGGGGTTTCAGGCAGGTTATTTCCCTCTGTTTTTCTTTTCTTTTCTTTTTTTTTGAATAGGGGATTGAACCCAGGAACCCTTCACCCCTGAGCCACATCCCTAACCCATTTTATATTTTATTTAGAGACAGGGTCTTGTTAAGTTGGTTAGGGCCTCTCTATGTTGCTGAGGCTGGCTTTGAACTTGCAATCCTCCTTTCTTAGCCTCTTGAGCCACTGGGATTTCAGGTGTGCACCACAGTGCCCAGCTTATTTCCCTTCTTGCATCCTCAGTCTCCTTATCTCTAAAATAGGGATAACCCTGGCACCTTCCTCACAGGTTGAACAGAATGCCTGACACACAGAAAAGCCCCAAACTTCCCCAGAGGCAGTGACAATGGGCCCTGGATCCCTGGCTATTCTGCTCATCACCTTCCCTACCCACAGGCTCCCTAGAGGGGATTCTGAGAAGCACAGTGTAGCAGTCATTTGTTTGGCCCCACCCCATACGGGCAGTTTCCTTCCTCTCTCTGGACCTTGCTTCCCTCAGTGCCAAATGGTCGGGGGCAGTACCATTCCCTGCTTCCTTTTCTCCCTAGAGCCAGCTGAAGGTACAGTGCTGCCACAAGGCTAGGAAAGAGCCTCTGGCAGGCCAGGCTTGAACAGGGGGGACTAGTCTCTTGGCCCAAGGCCTGGGCTGAATCCAGCTTGGCTGTGGGCCTGTAGGTCAGACCTAGGACTGCTCTGCCTAATCTCAGATTCAATTTCCCAGTTGCTAGAATGAGACCTATCAGGGCAGGATTCCTGCTCTGTCTGGTCACATTTCCTGGCCTTCCCCAGCCCAAAAAATCCTGTTGGGGGAGACAAGGCCACTCACCATTGAGTGTTGGGGGTGTGGAAGGAGATCCTAAGGGGGAAGAGTCATCTGAATCCAGGTACCACGCGGCTTCATCCATGCGGGACCTTCTCCTAGCGAGGGAAAGGGTGGGGGGGCGTTTTGTGAGTCTGAGGAGTGTGGGGGAGGCAGATCATGCTCAGGTAGGAGGCATTCAGTCACTCACCTCCCATTCTGGGCCTCTCCAGGTTTGGGAGAACTGGGACCCCAGGCCCAGCAAGCTCGTCGCTCTCCATTGCTTGAGTCCTCCAGACGACGGGGAGACTGGCGGCCCCATGCCTGTCCAGGTTCTGCAGGTTCCACTGTGGAGGAACCCGATGAAGTCTGAGCTGATCCTTGCTCTCCCCCATCATGAGGCTTTGCAGGCAACTCTACAGGATGCAGGGCAGGCTGGGCCCCAGATTTACTCCCAGGGAGGGGACTTGTTGGGACAGGTGGGTCTGGGTCCTGGGGCCAGCAGTGAGGTGGGGCATCTCATTAATCCCTCTGATGACATTTGCTGTTTATAAGTTAGTACAGAGAGTGACACAAACTGCCTTATTAGCTATGTGGCAAATTACTTTTTTCACTTTTCTCGTGTATGAAATTTAAGATAGTAATGATATTTATTTAAACAAATTCTTGTAAAGAATTAAAATTAGCAAAGGATTTAAGAAAATGACTAGTACATAGTTGTTTAACTAAGAAATTTAGTTTTTTGGTGAACTGAGAGGCAACAGTCTAGATGGAAGGGGAAGGAACCCTGGAGCAGAAGGGAAAGGAGACAGTAGGCGGAGTCTGACTCCAGGGATAAGGTGTGACACAAGGATTAGGAGCTAGGGGAAGAGACAGGAGGCTAAATTTCTTACACTGGATGGCCCGGAACCGGGGGAAGGTCGGCGAATCCCCAGCCCCAACCTCAAAGACGTTTCTTCTCCTGTCAAGGCCAGGTGAGGCCTGCACGGTGATGCGGTGCTTGAAATCTGGGGTTTGGGGAAGGAGAGAGTAGGTGCAGGTTTGTGGTGGAGAGCTACGACTCCAAACTGCACGTGACCGTGATCTCCGTCTGCTCCTAAGCCACCCAAGGCAGCGGCACAGTGGCTTTGTGACAGCCTCACCACTTCCCGGGAACCCAGACTTTGAATAAGGAAAGCTGAAGGACCAGACTCCACGAACCTGACCAGCCCAGCAGAGTCCAAGGTTCCCCAGGGGCGGCCCGCCACGCCCCCTCGGTCTTCCCAGAACAGTCATGAGCTCCGCCCCTTCCCGGCCGCAGCCACTCCCAGGCCGAAATGCAAATATTCCCGCCAGAACCCACCCACAGATACAAAAAATACTCAGGGTCCCATCCTTCCAGCCTTCAGCTCCAGGGTCCACCCACCAACACCCTACACCAATCCCAGTGCGGCCAGGACAAGGAGCTGACTCCACCCCTCCGCCCACGCAGCCAATGGGTTCCGCGACCCTGCCCCTCAGTGCCTACAGCCAATGGCGGGCGGAGTCCTGAGGCCCCGCTTACCCAGGGGCATGCTGATGCGCTCGCCGCCGTCACGCGCCCGGAGCTTGCTGCGCTTGAAGGTGCCGCGGCGACGGCGGACGTGCGGCCGTTCGCGGTCCACTTGCTGCAGCAGCAGCGTCAGCTCGCGCTCAAACACCTCTAGCTCCCACTGAGCCAATAGGTGCTCGCGCCGCCGTAGCTGTTCGGCTTGTGATCGCTGCTCGCGCGCCGCTCGCGTCAGCTCCTCCTCGCGGCTCAGTAGTTCCTGCGCCCCGGACAGGGAAGGCGGTGGGGTCATCTCGGCACTGACCCCTGTCTGCCCCACCGAGATTCGGAAAATGCTTTCCGACTCTGGGTACCCGCGAGTCCACTCACCTTTTCCTTCGCCCGCAGCTCATCGAAGAGGCCCTGGATCTCTCGTTTCCAGCCTTCTTGCATCGAATGGAAGGAGTCCCGCGGCATTTCCCGCAGGACCTGCGCCTCTAGCGCCTCCAACTGCTGCAGGATGGAGGCGAAGTCGGGCCTGCGGTGAGGGTCCTGTGCCCAGCAGTCTAGGGGCACGGCAGGGAGGGGGGACAGAATAAGAAGGAGGTCTGTGGGTGGATGTGTCCTGGACCAGGGAGCTCTGCCCCTTAGCTGCCCACCTTGTCCTCTTACCGGCCATGAGCTGTGCGAAGGGTTCTGGACAGGTGGACGGGATGGGCAGTGTGAGCTTGTTAACAGCTACACCATAGGCCACAGCAAGACAGTCGATACCACGGTAAGGCACTTCCCCAGTCAGCAGTTCCCACAGCAGCACCCCAAAGCTGTGGGCGAGACAAAGGGTCTGTGTGCCCTTCTCTGCTTACTTATTACTATTTCACCCCAAAGCAATGAGGAATTAAATGGACCTTCCCCTGGTCTCGGCTTGTCTGCCCACCCAAAGGCTTTGGCAACCACTTCTGTCCTTTGTAGCCCCATAGCAGACCCTGTCCAGTCCCCCGGGCCACACCTCCAGACATCGCTGCCCTTAGAGAAGGTGGAGGCCTTGATAACCTCAGGAGCCATCCAGGCATAGGTGCCTGCAGCACTCATTTGCGTGGTTTTATGCCACTCTCGAGCCAGACCAAAGTCAGTGATCTTCAGGGTCTTGTGTTCCATGTCATCTCCTTCAATGGGCTGCAGCAGCAGAACTGGGGAAAAAGTGGGGCAGGATTGTGGGTGTTTCAGGATCAGGTAGTGGGGACAGGGGAAAAGCTGGCAGCAAACTGTCATCTGACCGATGGCCTGGCCAGAGGTGATGTGGTCTATATCTTGCCCTTGAGAGCTTACAGCTGGGGATGGGTAAATTCTGGGACATATTTTCTTAAGGTCTACTAGAGCCACATATTTTACACACAGCCCTAGCGCTCAGAAAAGAAAAAAAAATCACTGAGGTAGGTGTTATTCCTATTTTAAAGTTGATGAAACAGTAGGAAAATGACTTGGCCAAGGTCATACAGCAATAAAGTAGAGATTCTACCCTGCTCTGTGTAGTTCAGCTCATGTTCTGAATTTTCCCTAATACTACATGAATAAAACTCAGCAATGTTCTTAGCAGATTCTTAGTATTTGTGAGTCTGATTTCCAGAGAAATCCATGAGTGTCTTGTCATTTTGCTGAGACAGGAGTGTGAATCAAACACACCCCTGGGAGGGGGAGCAGGTAGGAAGCCCTTGGTAAGCAAGAAGCCCAGCAGTCACCACTGGCCCCTGGTGCCTACATCATCCTGTGGCTAATGCAGCCACTCCTAGTAGAAAGGCTCCAGAAGATAACTATTAAGGCTGCAGGATGTGAGGAGAAAGGGAGGGGTGGTGATTCTTGGCCATAGAGGAGGAGGCTATGGCAAGTAGGAGTGGATGGTCAGACTTGGTAGGGGTGCTTGGCTTTGACTCAAATTTGGGCCACCATACTTGGTACAGGAAGACAAAGAAGCAACTTGCAGATCTCTTGCCAGGACAAATGCAGCTCGAGGGAGAGCAGTTTTAGAGGAATAGAAAGAAAGGTCACAGGATTGTCAAGGGTCTGAGAGGGACCTTCTACTTTTCTGGTTATAGCCAACTGCATGGTGGAGAGCGACATCTGTTTGCTGCACGTGCTCTCCTGCCCAGGGTGTCACTCAGCACTGTAATGGGTACTGGGGGGGTGGCGGGCAAAGGGGAAGGGTACCTACCCAGCCAGGTGAGTTAGGGAGGTCTTCTCAGCCGAGGTGGCAGACAAGGCATTCAATTTTTGAGGGCCTAAAGCCACAGCTCCCGATCCTGCTGCTGGCTAAGCCCTGTGGACCTTGTTGGGGATCTGGCACTGCTGTCTAATCCTTCCACCATCCCTGGCTGTTTCCTTAAGGGCCTCCCATCATTGGCTGCTACAGTTCTGGCATTCCTCAGAGCCCAGCCTCTCTTCAGCTTCTGTGCATCATCCCTAGGCCATCTTAGCTCACCCAGGTGCCAGTCCCCCTCCCCACTGGCATCTTCCATACTTAGAGCTCTAGGCCAGACAAGAGCCAATTCAGTGCCCATTAGGTGCTCCACCTGGCATTCATGCGCTCTCAATAGCCTTTATTATGCCTGGCAAATGTTCCTGTCATTTCTCCTAATTAAGAGAATGGTCTCAAAATCCACCCATTCCTTGGAGCCAAACTGGGGCTGAGTCCTGCAGAGTTAATGCAGCTCAAGATGACCCACCTCAGAGGATCATCACAGAAGTAAGCTATTCATACTTTTTAAAAGCCTCCACTTGGGGTCTGACATCTGGCAAAAGAGTTTTCAATGCCGGCTGCCTTACAGCGTCTGTACTCACATCTGTCCCATCCACTCACTCCACTGCACCCTTGATCATTTCTTACTTCCAGCTTCACAGCGGCTTCTGGTCAGGCCAGGAGGCTCAGCACAGCACCAGTTATTAGCCCTGTGCAATTTCATCCAAGGAACCACTGTGTAGGCAGGAGGGGCAGCAGGCACACATACCTTTTCTGGAGCCCAGGCCCACTTTTCTGGAAGACTGGCCCTTGCTCTAGCCTCCTGTGTGACCCATCAGACTGGTATTGCACTTTCTGCACCAGTGTCTCAGTAGGGTGACCTGTTTCTCTCACTTTTTTTCTCTAGAGGAATCTGAGACCCGGAGAAGAGCAGCAACCCCCCAAAGCCTCAGATTTCTTTCTACTACCTCCCCAGCCCCACCACTGGCACCTGCTAAGCCTCAACCTCATTTTGGCACCCCCTGCTTCTCCTCCAAGCTGTCTTTCTGCCTTCCTGGGCCTCGAACTCATCTCATCCTAAGTTGCTGTTGTGACCCTGGGCATGGGAGATTAGGGGGTACACTAGAGAGCTCAAGGCTGGGACAAGCCTTGCAGCCCCTCTTAGTGCACTTTAGCCTCTCAAAGGGACCTGACCACCAACCCCACCCCCCCACCAAGCTGGCCTCTATGGAGCCTGGGAGTGGCCTGGGCAGTTCACACCTCTTCCGCTTCCCTCCCGTGGTCCTTACTTCTCCTTTCTGGGAGGCCTGGGCAGGTCTACAACTGGGAGGGGGGTCCTTCAGGGAGAACTGGGGGAGGTCAGACCCAGGCCGGGCTGGCTGGTCAGTCCTGTGACTCGTGGGCCTGGAGAATTCCCCCTTCTCTCCCCGCCAGGCTTCCTCACAAGGCCCCCATTGTCCAGGAAAATCACGCCATTGTTTCCTGCCTGTGCCCCCCCATCTCAGAGACTCCCCCCACCCCAATCCCGCAGACAGCAACTTGGGCCTAGGACTGGGGTCTGTGATGTTGGATGCCAGGCTCAGAGGCCCAGGGCACCTTGCTTGGCCTTCACCACTACCACCCAGACTCTTAGATGGAAGCAGGGGAACTGAGGGGGGCAGTTGGGGGAGCAATCCCTGTCTCCTTCCTCTCTGGCAACCCCCCCACCCCCAGCTCTTTCCTCCCCTGCAGGCAGCTGGGCTAGGGAGGGAACAGGGACTGGAGCAGGGGCAGGAAGCCAGCCCAGGGGCAGCAGGAAACACAGGAAGCAGTGGGGAGGGTGGGGAGCAGGGGCCTGGGCTATTGTTCCATTTTTTCTGGAAAGAAAACGGAGGAAAAACAGAAGACAGGAGCCCCCCCACCCCTTGGGCCTTCGGGGAATCCCCTTCAGGCTAGAGCTGGGAGTGGGGGTTCCTGGACAGCTAGTAAGGCTTGGGGGGCAGACTGCTCCCTCTTATGGATGAGTGTGTGGGGAACGGCAGGTCTCCCCTGGTCTTTCCAACCTTGGCAAGGACTCAGGTATCATTGAGTTTTGGTGCTATCCTCTCCCTAGCCCCTTGTCCAAGGAATAGAAGCTCAAAATATCTATGCTGCTTTCCAAGTGCTTCTCCAGACCCCACTGAGCCTCCTCCACACCCTCACCCCTAAGTTTCCTATTGCTACTACTCTCCAGCCTGTGCCCTGGTGCCTGCCTACTTGCCTCTGCTTTGGTTAGGCTCTGCCTGGACACCCAACCAAGTGCTCTGGCCTGGCAGGGAGCTCACCTGTTTTGGGAAGCTCTCGCTTGTCTTGAGCCCATGATGGGACAGTATGTAGAGGGCCTGAGGTGGTGGGAGAAGGAGCCTCCCTTAACCAGGCACTCCAACCCCAAATGCTGATCCCAGGCTGGGTCTTCCTCATGATCTTGCCCTCAAACGTCCACATTTGAGGACCTGTCTGGCATCATGCACCAGGGTTTGCCCAGGCTGATAAGCCATTTCAGTCTCCTGGTGACTCCCTTTTTAGAGAGGCTGAAATTGAGGCTCTGAGTTGAAATAGCCAGCTAGGGGTCATGCAGTCAGGGAGGGATGGGGCCAGGATTCCAGCCCTGGCCCCAGACTTGACCTCCACAGGATCTCTCCCCTCTGATATGTGTCCTGGAGGAGCTGCCCACCATGTACAGGAGAGAGGAGGAGAAGAATGGGGGAGAGTAGAGCAGCAGAGCCCCCACATGTGAACTTCAGGGGGGGAGGAGATGAGGAGCACCTCCAGGGGATGTCCTTAAGATAGTGGCCACAGGTGGGATGGGGATGGCCAACTTGAGAGATCTCAATGTCATTTTCTTTCTTTATGTTTTGGGGGTGTGGTGGTGCTGGGGGTTGAACCCAGGGCCTCATGCACGCTAGGCAGGTGCCCTACCAGTGGACTATACTCCCAGCCCCAAAGAGAACTCAATTTTCTAACTTGCCCAAACTGTAGTTACAGGCGGGAATCAAGGACTCCTTCTGGGGCTGAGGTAAGGAGACCCTGCGGGGTGTCTGGGGTTCCTGCCATGGGGCCAGTGTGAGGCCATAGGTAACCCTGGTCAGCAAAGACTCCCCTAGGACAGGAACTCTGGCCTCCAGCAGATCCCTGGCTAGATTCAAGCTGAGGGTTGGGAGGAGGTGTGTGCTGGGGCCATGCCACCCCTCCCACCCGCTGTCCATGCCACTCAAAACTCACTGTTGTTGGACTTGAGGTCGCGGTGGATGACAGGTACCAGGGCCTCACAGTGCAGGTAGTGCATCCCACGGGCAATCTGCACGGCCCAGTTGACCAGCACATGGGGTGGCACACGCCGCCCAGCCAGGGCACGGCTGAGGGGCCCACCAGCTGCATACTCCATCACCAGGCATAGGTTCGGCTCCTCCAAGCACACAGCCTTGAGGGCAATGATGTTGGGATGTGCCAGCATGGCGAAAAGCCGGGCCTCCTGGCGAACGCTCTCAGCAGTCACACTGATGTCCTCATCAGGATCCTGGCGAGCTGCCTTCACAGCCACCAGCTCCCCTCGCCAGCTGCCACGGTAGACCTTGCCGAAGCCACCAATTCCAATCACCTCCTCCAGCCGCAGCTCCTGGAAGCTGGCCACCTCGCAGGGGGGCGGGCCGCCACCCCGAGACACATAGTTGGATGGAAAGATGCCTACCTGGCCACCCACCTGGCCTGCCCACCAGCCCTCATCTCCTGAGATGGCTGCATCCCGGGACAGCACTTCCACACGGTCTCCCTTCCGCAGGGCAAGCTCGTCCTGCCCATTGGGCTCGTAGTCGAACAGGGCTGTCCACACAGGGTTGGCATATGCCGCTGCCTTCGGGGACCCCTCTGCCCGGCCTCCGCCACCACCCCCGCTGCCCCCACTGCCACTGCCATTCCATGATCCCAGAGGACTCTTGAGGAAGAGGTTCTTCAAGGGCTCCATGGCCAGGAGCTGGCACTGGAATGTGTGGGGGACCTCCCTGTGGTCCCCACCCCCGCTGACTGCCAAGGCCCTAATGCCGGAACCTGGGCATCCGGGCCCTGGCCCTCAGCCCCAGACCCACGCCTCTCTGGGGAGCCAGGAGTGTTGTCTCCCGGCCCCCCGCATCTCCGGCTTCTGGAAGAGGGCACCTGGAGCGGTGTAGTCAGGCTGGAGGGGTGGGGCCCCGGGGCCTCCGGTGCCTCACCATGGCTGGCTTGTAGGGGCCCAAGAGTCCCTCGGTCCTGGAGTACTCTTTGGAGGTTGGCTCCAGCGCCCTCCAAGTGTAAGGTGGGGCCTGCCAGGGGCAGAGCCTGGACTCGGCTGGGCCTTTACATGTAGCGGGCAGAGAGTCCCCAGTAGGGCCGAACCTGCCTCTTCCCAGCCTTGGTGGCTTTGGCCCAGACGGCTCCGACCCCGTTCCCTTCTTCCTCCTCCCTTTGTACTTTGGCCCTGGGGGCGGGAGGCAGAGGTGGAGGGTGGAGTTTCACTTTTTTCCGCTCTTCTCCCTCCTGCAGGAAACAGCATCAGATGACGCGGGCGGGTTGCACCGCTCCCCTCCCGGAGGCTCCGGGTGGCTGGGCTAGGGAGTTCCCTGAGACGCAGGCCCCGAGACGCAGAAGGGCAAGGGTAGTTGCAGACCCCCCCATCACCGAAGACTTCGTGATCTAGGAAGAAAAGTCCCAGACTGGGTGCTCCGTTGCCCAGGACCGAAGATAGATAGGGACCAGCCCGGCCTTCTGCATCTGAATCCACAGCAGCAAAATGGGCTATAGAACCGCGCTTGGCAGTGCAGCAAGCCGAGTCTGGCTTGGGCTACGAAGTCGCGGGACGGTGTGATTCATTCTCTTTGAGTTCCATTCTTTTCATATATGAAATAGGAACAAGAAGCTCTGCTTTGCAGGACTAGGGGGGGTGAGGGTAGCGGAAGACTGGAGGACAGACTCAACTGGCAGCACCTCAAGCTCTTTCAAAAGGCTAATACTACCCCTCACCTAGGAAACAATCCGCTTCTTCGTGTCCCTTTCCCAATGGAAGAAAACCTGAGGCTGTTGTTCATAAATTTGCCTAGGACTGACTGGAACCAGAATAGCTGAGTCTCCCTCACCACCGCTGGGTAGTCTTGACCCCAATTGCTTCAAAAGTGTCACTTTAAGAAAGACGACGCTATCCTATTCGACTACTCCTGTCTGTTCCGGAGGATGGCTCTCTACACACCAGGTCTGAGCTCTGACCCGGAAGTAGAAGCCGCTCAGAGCGAGAAACACTCATGACGTTAAAGGTCTTGCAGTGAAAGAGGCCGGCGCTAGAGGGGCGTGTCCCGTAGCGCCTAACTCTGGGCAGTAGCCCTGAGGAGACCACGCCTCCACCTTTTCCCCGCCTCCTGTAATTCACTGGAAGAGCTTTGCGCCAATTACTTCACTTTCACCTATTGGCTACTCAACTACCCTTTCGATTCCGCCTAGCGGTCCCCTCCAGGTTGGCCCCGTCCGGGCGTGCGCATGCGCTCAACCACTTATAAAAAAAAAAAAAACTCTCTTTACTTCTGGACTCTGCGCACGCCCAAAGGGCACCTCCGCGTCCTGTCAGCTCCACCAGCTCTCTGCGCTTGCGCTCTCATGCCTCCAGATTTTCCTTTTCCGGGTCCTAACTGGGTTTACCGGGCGCATGCGCCACTGCAGGCTGGCGGCTCGCGGCTTCTTCTTCCGGCCTTCCCGTTGGGCCGGCACCGGCAGAAGCGGGACGAACGCAGGTCCCCAAGCGAGTGACCTACGACCCCGGAAGTGGACTTCAGGGTCCCGGGGCTTTCCCCGGTCGGGAGCCAAGGGAGTCGTCGCCTGCACTCCGGGAGCACCCACCCCACGCCCACCTCTGGATGCCGCCGACGGGTGCTCGATCTGTGTCCCGCGCCTGCCTGCTGGTTCGGCACCCCGGAGCAGTTCTGGGCCAGGGGTGGGGGCCCAGACCCCGCCCCTGATGCAGCCCCACCCCCGTGCCCGGGCCGCACTCCGCTGACTGCTCCGGCCGGCCCCGCCCCCTGCCCGCACCCTCGCCTCGCCGATCCCCTCCCCCTCTGGGGGAGGCCATGGCGTGAGGGCGAGACCGAGCCCCGGGGCCTTCGGGCGCCAGGCGGGGCATGGACCGGGGGCCGCCCCCATGAGGGTCCCGGCAGGGGGGCGCGCGCAGCAGCGGCAGGGCCATGGGGTCTCAGGTGTTGCAGATCCTGCGCCAGGGGGTGTGGGCCTCGCTCACCGGCGGTTGGTTCTTCGACCCGCATCAGAGCACCTTCTCCAACTGCTTTCACCTCTATGTCTGGATCTTCCTGCTCACCTTTCCCTTCTTGCTGTACATGGTGAGATGTTCCTGCCACCTGTTAACTCATGCCGGGACAGGGAGGGCAGGATGTCATGGAAGCAGCCTGGCAGGGACTCTGGACGTACTTAGGATGTTGGGCCCTGCAGTTTGGGTGTCTGCGAGGAGAGGCTAAATCCTTCTTTTCCTGGGTCGGGTGACCTTGAGCTTCTCATTTGATCTCTCTAGTTTTTAGTACTGCCTGCATGGAGGGGTGATGAGGCTTCTCCTGAATTTATGAATCCTAACCATGGCAGTGATGGCAGGTACATCCCAAAGGGGCAGGGCTATGTGAGAAGGGACCTGACTTGCTGCCACCTCCAGGTCCTGCCCCCCAGCTTGATGGTGGCTGGCGTGTACTGCCTCGTGGTTGCTATCATCTTCACTACCATCAAGACTGTGAACTATCGACTGCATGCCATGTTCGACCAGGGAGAGATTGTGGAGAAGCGCAACTCGACCATGGGGGAGCAGGAAGAAGAGCCTGCCCAGGGGGACAGCAGTCTGCCCAGGTGGGTGGGACAGGGATTGTGATGGGATTAAGGGTTCTTGCTGCCTAGGCCTGAACCTCTGGGGGTGGAGGAGGGGCTGAACATTGGCTCCCTGAGTGAATGCTACCTAGCACTTGTCCTGAAGTCATTCTGGAGTTTAGCTCCAGTCTGTTTCTCTTTCTATCTGCAGGGACCCTGGTGTGGAGATGACTGTGTTTCGGAAAGTGAGTTCCACACCCCCAGTGCGCTGCAGTTCTCAGCATTCCGTGTTTGGCTTCAACCAGGTCTCGGTGAGTGGCCCCAGACCTTGGCTTTTCCACTGCTCTTTTGGGAGCCAGTTCCTGTTGTGGGCAGGTCCTGAGTTGTTGGTTCCTTTGTGCCTCTTCTCTGCTCAGGAATTATTGCCCCGGATGGAAGACTCTGGACCCCTCAGGGGTAAGTGACTATTGCACAGGGTTGGGACATGGTAGCATGGAATGGGACGGTCTCCTGTGGCTGCTCCAGGATCCTGCTGATGCCTCTGGTGCTATGGGTTTCAGATATCAAGGAGCTGGTGCGGGAGCAGGGCAGCAACAATGTGATAGTGACCTCTGCCGATCGAGAGATGCTGAAGCTCAGTTTACAGGAAAAATTAAGTGAGTGGGCACTATAAGGCATTACTTGCAAGGAAAGACTGTTGTTAGCTAACTTTTGCTCCAATGTAGAATTCTCTTTGTACTGTCAGATGGGACATCCTCAGCATTCCTTCCTAGATTGGCCCTCAGGGAAAGCAGAGTTCATTAAGCCCCCTTGGCCATCATTTTTTCTTCTGTTATACAGTATATCCTGCTCTTGTTTTTTTTTTTAATTTTTTTCTTCTGACAGTTGGAGACCTTCCCCAGACACCCCCAGGAGCTGTCCCAGACCCCTCTCTCCCCAGCACAGACTCTTCAGAACGTTCTCCCCTGGCTGGAGATGGAGCTCCTTGGGGTGGGAGCAGCATGGTTGACACTCCCATGAGCCCCTTACTGAAGGGGAGCCTTAGCCAGGAGCTAAGCAAGAGCTTTCTGACCCTGACCCGGCCTGACCGGGCTCTGGTGAGGACCAGCAGTCGAAGGGAACAACACCGAGGAGCCAGCGGCTACCAGCCCCTGGATCGGCGGGGCTCAGGTGAGCCCACACCCCAGAAAGCTGGCTCATCAGATTCCTGCTTCAGTGGCACTGACAGGGAAACGTTGAGCAGCTTCAAGAGCGAGAAGACCAACTCAACGCACCTGGACAGCCCCCCTGGTGGACAAGCCCCTGAGGGCAGTGACACAGATCCTCCCTCTGAGGCTGAGCTGCCTGCCTCACCTGATGCTGGCGTCCCCTCAGATGATACACTGCGTTCCTTTGACACAGTCATCGGAGCAGGGACACCACCAGGCCCAGTCGAGCCACTCCTGGTTGTACGGCCTAAGGACTTGGCCCTACTAAGGCCTAGCAAACGGCGGCCACCCATGCGAAGACACTCTCCACCTGGCCGTGCTCCTCGACGGTCCCTGCTTGAGGGCGGGGGCTTCTTCGAGGATGAAGACACCAGTGAGGGCAGCGAACTGAGCCCGGCCTCCAGTCTCCGATCACAGCGGCGCTACAGTACTGATAGCTCCTCATCTACTTCTTGCTACTCCCCTGAGAGCTCCCAGGGTGCAGCAGGGGGGCCTCGGAAGCGGCGGGCCCCTCATGGAGCTGAGGAGGGGACTGCTGTGCCCCCCAAAAGGCCCTATGGGACCCAGCGGACGCCCAGTACAGCCAGTGCTAAAACACATGCTCGTGTGCTAAGCATGGATGGGGCAGGGGGTGATGTCTTAAGGGCTCCCCTGGCCGGCTGCAAGGCTGAGCTGGAGGCCCAGGTGGGAGTGGAGCTCGCTGCTGGGGATCCTGCTGTGCTGACTGCTGAGGCCCGCAGTGGGCCTGCTGCCAACCAGCCAGGCTGGCGGGGGGAGCTGCCTGAGGAAGGTGCTGTTGGTGGAGGTGAGTGTAGGCTATGGGTGCAGGGGGCAGGAGGGGAGCTAGGGGGTTGGTTTGGGCAAGGGGCGGGCTGGAGTGGACCTGGTTAGCGTCAGCTCTGCCTCCCTCTCAGGCAGCAGATGGATGTGGACCAGTGATTGAATGATGTTATGTGCCAAACCTCTTGGGTCAGCAGGGTCCAGCCACCTGCTCCAAGTCCTGTGGTTAGCACCTGAGCCTCTGCTTCCGGAGGAGACTCATCATCCACGCTCATCATCCTGGCCACCAGTGGGGCAGGGCAGATCAGTGTCGTCCTTATTTCTAAATGAGGAAACCGAGGCATGAATGGCTAGGTGACCTGGCTGGGCTCCAGAGCCAGTGCGTTGTTGGACTAGGTCTGATCTTTAGCACCATACTAGAGCATCTGCCCCCACGTCACTCCCCCAGCTCTGTTCAAGCCTCTGTCACTTATGCTCGGGGCCTCTCTCTGGACAGCGACTGAGGAGACAGGCAAGCGGGACCGCTCAAGCAGTGTGAGGCGGACCCAAGCAATCCGGAGGCGCCACAACGCAGGCAGCAACCCCACCCCACCGGCCTCTGTCATGGGCTCGCCACCCAGGTTAGCATCTGCCACCCGGCCCAGGGGCCCAGGGGCCCAGGGGCCCAGCTGGCTCTGTGGTGCTGACCCAGGGCTGCCTTTTCCACAGCAGCCTGCAGGAGGCTCAGCGGGGCCGGGCTGCCTCCCACTCCCGGGCGCTGACGCTGCCCTCCGCCCTGCACTTCGCCTCTTCACTACTGCTGACCCGGGCTGGCACCAACGTGCACGAGGCCTGTACTTTTGACGACACCTCTGAGGGTGCCGTGCACTATTTCTACGACGAGAGTGGTGAGCCCCTCCTCAGCCTGCCCAGCACCTGTTTTGCTCTCCTGGGGCAGTCTTCATTCTGTTGGCAACAGCGCTGTCACTTAAGTCTGTGTTCAGCCCCATGGCAGGTGCTTTGCCTGTGTTCCCTCTACCGTCCTTACAGCGTCTCTGGGGTATGAGTGCTCTTGTCTTCCTTGCTTTGCTGATGGGAAACCAAGACCCACCAGAGGCTATAGCTGAGCAAATGGTAGAACAGAGATCCAAACCCAGGCTGGGCTGACCACAGACCCAGGCTTTTGACTTGCAGCCCCTTTCTCATTTGGTTTTTATCCCTGTGGACTGGGCTGCCATGCCAAGGAGCACATCACGGTGTTCTTTCTGATTTGATGGCCTTGGTGCCCTTGTGTGTCAGGCCTTGGCACTCCTGTTCCTGCCTTGCTGCCTCATCTCCCACTCTCCTGTCTCAGGTGTGCGACGTTCCTATACCTTCGGCCTGGCTGGAGGTGGCTATGAGAATCCAGTGGGGCAGCAGGGGGAGCAGGCAGCCAATGGAGCATGGTGAGTCTCCAGGCTGGGCCTCCTAAGGCCAGTGATGTGGTACACTACGTTTCAGAGAAGCACTCTAAACCTGGAGTTTTTTCTTTCTTTGCAGGGGTGGGGTAGGAGCCATGGCAGCTCCCTAGGAAGAGAGAAGTATGGGGAACAGTGAAGGACAGATTTGTGGGGATCCCTGGGAGCCTTGGCTCCTGGGCACTCCAAACAGGAAGCTTCCAGGACACTCAGGGCCCAGGGAGGAGGGGAAGAGAGTGCAATTTTGACAATGTGTGTTAGCTAGGATCTAGGACGGGGGCACTTCTGTCACCTGCCTCATCCTGAGCCTGGTATTCCTCTGTCCCTTGGGTTTCCAGTCATGGAATAGGCAGCCCCACCTACCTGGCCTTGGCCTCAATTCCATGCCACCCTAGGTCTTGCTTATGGCTAGGATTCTCATGGCTGCTGTACCCACAGGGACCGCCACTCACATTCCTCCAGCTTCCACTCAGCTGATGTTCCTGAGGCAACAGGAGGCTTGAACCTGCTGCAGCCGAGGCCTGTGGTTCTTCAGGGTATGCAGGTGCGCCGGGTGCCGCTGGAGATCCCGGAGGTGAGCATCTAGGGAAGGGCTGTGCAAGGAGTCTGTAGGGGTGAGCAGATCACTGAGGCTGGCCTTAGTTGAGAGCTTGCCCAGGTGCCAGGAGGGACAGGCTACCTGAGGAAGAGTTCAGAAACTCCACTATGTCTATCCTGATCTTTGATGGTTAGCTGAGGATGTACAAGACTGAAGCTGAATGGCTCAGGAAGTTGTTCATTTGCTTATTCTGTGACTGTGTCTGGAGTACCTTCCTAATCCTGAGGGGTCCACGATTAACAGGTACAATGGGTGTTCACAGCGATACTTGCAAAAGTGACAGCTCAAATTTGCCGAACAGTGACCATACTCTTCCTTGTGCCTGACTCTGTGTGATTGTTTGGAATATTCTCTTCTAATAATTCTCCTTTTAGTATATTTGTCGATAGCATGCTTTTTTACTTGTAAAACTATTCCAATTTGGACAATAATTAATGCAGTCAGTGCAGTGATATGAGAAACATTAAGAATGCACGAACCATAATTTTTTCACCTGTACTCCCAGCTACTTGGGAGGCTGAGGCAGGAGGATCATTTGAGCCCAGGAGTTTGAGGCCAACCCAGGCAACGTAGTGAGACCCTGTCTGTGAGAAACACAAAAAAGCACAACCTCAGAGTTGAGAAAATAATCCTAAAAATGCGTATGTACACATTTTACAGCCAGAGCCACAAGTAGATCCCAAGCAGTGGTAGGAGCCACCAAGCATTGTTTTCCTGAATCATTTATTATTTTTAACTATTGTGTAGAATTGGAAGCATTGTCCTTGCTGTCTAACTGATGGCCGCCTCCACAGTGGTTGTATATCTCTGCCTCTCTCCATGGTATCCTCAGAGGCCAGCACAGGGCCAGGCCTTTAGCTGTGTCCCCTGAGTGCTTCAGTGAAGGGCAAAACAAGCCCAAAGAGGTGAAGTAACTCGCTCAGGGCCTCATAGCAGCTACATGGCATCCAGTCCATCCTCAGGACTAGGTACTTGTGTGGGTGGGGTGTCCCAGGGACAGTGATGGCTCCATCTGGGAAGACATGATATTTGTACGAGGTCCTGAAGGACAAGGTAAATTACATTGGGACTGGATGAAACAGGAGATTCTGCCCGAGTGGGGAAGATAGACGTGGGATTCTGTAACTCTGGTGCCTGGTAGGTCCCTGTAGCCATTGAGCTCCTAGCAGCCATTGTCCTAGGAACTTGGAGCAAGGAATAGGTCCTTGTAATGGAGGATCCAGGCAGAACATGGGGCCGCTAGATGGTGGGGTCATACTGTGCTGATGGACGTGGTCAACCAAGCTAGTGTGCTAGGGTGGGAGTGGTGCTACAAACCATGGCAGGGGTGGCGGGGCTGATGGCCGCGGCTGTGGGGACTGCAGTTTGACCTGCTGGACCAGGACTCCCTGCACGAATCCCAGGAGCAGACACTGATGGAGGAGGCGCCACCCCGTGCCCAGCATAGCTACAAGTACTGGCTCTTTCCTGGCCGCTGGACCTCTGTGCGCTATGAGCGGCTTGCCCTGCTGGCTCTCCTGGACCGGTGAGTGCCTATCTGCTTTGGCCCGTAGTCCCCAGAAAGTCCTAGGGGTCCCAGGACCCTGGACTTTGAGACTGTGAACCAGTGGGGACAGTCATGGCTTCAGAGAACATAATGTGCCTTTGATGGCAGTGGCATTTCTTTAGGGTCCTTGGGTATGAGGGGTGGTCAAGTGGTAGGGAGTCGGGGTGAAGCAGCCACTGTAGTAATCCCATCTTTTTTTTTTTTTTTAATTTTTTTTTGGTTGTAGATGATATTTACCTTTATTTACTTATTTACTTTATGTGGTGCTGAGGAGCCAACCCAGTGTTTCACGTGTGCTAGGCAAGCACCCACCTCTGAGCCACAACCCTAGCCCAACCCATCTTTCTTTTTTTAGAGAATTTTTTTTTTTTTTTTTAATATTTATTTCTTAGTTATTGGCGGACACAACATCTTTTGTTTGTATGTGGTGCTGAGGATCGAAACCCGGGCCGCACGCATGCCAGGCGAGCGTGCTACCACTTGAGCCACATCCCCAGCCCATCAACCCATCTTTCTTAAAGCCCTGCTTAAGACAAACAATTCAGTCTGATTTATTTTATTTTTTGGCACTGGATGTTTAACCCAGGGGTACTCTACCATTGAACCACATCCCTAGCTGTTTTTATTTTTTATTTTGAGATAGGGTCTCCCTAAGTTGCTCAGGGTCTTGCCAAATTGCTGAGGCCACCCTTGAACTTGCTATCCTCCTGCCTCAGCCTCCCGAGTCACTGGGATTATAGGTACATGCCACCATATCTGACTGGTCTGATTCTGTTGTTTTTACAGTACCAGGGGCACTCTACCACTGAACTACATCCCTTTTTATTTTTCATTTTGAGACAGGGTCTTGCCAAGTTTCTGAGGCTGGCCTTGAACTTGTGATCCTCCTGCCTTAGCCTCCTGAGTACCTGTGATTACAGGCATGTGCCACCATGCCTGGAAGTCTGTTGTTTTCTTTTGCCTCTGTCTTTGACTTGATATAAAAATGGAATGCCGTTAACTAAAAAGTTCACAATCATTTGTCTCACCTTTCCCAATTTTCAGAGGGGAAACAGGCCCAGAAAATCAGATAGAGCTGTCAGGTGATCTTTATTGCCTGCTATAGAGGACTTGGGCCTGGAACCCACTTCCTGGTTTCCTGTCCATTGGGCTTTGACCTGGCACCATGACTGAGTGCTTGTGGGGTACTGCTTGTGTTTATAATGGGGTGCCTGACGTGGTGTGCCTCGCTTAGCCTACCATGAGCTAGACATAGGGAAGTCTTAAGAGTGTTGGCACCTGAAGCCTTTAGCATCTAGAAGGTCAAAGACTGGGATGGAGGGCAGCAACAGGATGGCTTCCTAGAGTAGATGCATCCTGGGCTCCCCCTGTGAGATAGTAGGTTTGAATCTTCAGAGGTCAAGAAGCTGGCACAGCCAGAGACCTGGAGATGGTCCTTTAGGACTGAACCCCTGTGCTGAGGCAGAAGGGCTATGCCTTGACTCACCTGTTTCTGCAGGACGCGGGGGGTGGTCGAGAACATCTTCGGCGTTGGGCTGAGCAGCCTGGTTGCTTTCCTGGGCTACCTGTTGCTGCTCAAGGGCTTCTTCACTGACATCTGGGTCTTCCAGTTCTGCCTGGTCATCGCCTCCTGTCAGTACTCCTTGCTCAAGGTCAGGCCTGGCTTCATGTGTCTCTTACCCCAATTTTCCTCAGACCTTCCCCTTCCCCCTACTGTAGGTCTGAGGGCTCTGAGCTAGGAAGCAGACAAGATGCTTAAGGTCCTTTGTAGGCAGCCACCCATCTGATAGTTGAGAACACTAAGCTCAAGGCACTTGAGGGTCCTGCTCTGATTCCAGTGTCTCATGCTCCTGTGGGCACTGGCTCTTGTTGTCAACATAGCCCTATCTCTTTCAGAGTGTGCAGCCTGATGCGGCATCTCCCATGCACGTGAGTACCCTTGAGCAGCACCTCTCACCAGGGAGGCCCTGGGAGGGGCTGAAGCCAGGTGGGAGGAGGTCTTAGCAGGAAAGAGGCGGGGCTCCCTCACTAGCCCCATTGCCTCCACCCTGCCTGGCTCTCTAGCTTGGACCCAGGGCCAGCCCAGGAGCATGTGGGCATGTCCACATGCCTCTGGGGTCGTCAGCAAGGAAGGCCAGCTCCTCATAGGCTGACTCCTCAGGGCCACAACTGGGTGATCGCATACAGCCGGCCCGTCTACTTCTGCATCTGCTGCCTGCTCATCTGGCTGCTGGATGCCCTGGGCTCAGCACAGCCCTTCCCGCCCGTCTCCCTCTATGGCCTCACACTCTTCTCTGCCTCTTTCTTCTTCTGTGCCCGAGATGTGGCCACTGGTGAGGCCTGGCAGGGTAGAGGTGGTCTGGGAGAGTAAGCCCAGGAGGGTGGGCAACAGACTGACCAGCCCTCATTTTCTCTCCCCGCCAGTGTTCACCTTATGCTTCCCTTTCGTCTTCCTCCTGGGCCTCCTGCCCCAGGTCAACACCTGCCTCATGTACCTGCTGGAGCAGATAGATATGCATGGCTTTGGGGGCACAGGTATGATGTCCGCAGGTGGCTTGGGGGTGGGGTAGTATCAGGCCCTAGAGGACCTATGAATTGGGTCTGTGGCTCCAGCCCTTGCTGATCCACCTTCTTCATCTAGACCCCTGACAAGATACAGGCCCCTGCCTTCCTCTAGCACGTGGTATCAACCTGAGAGTGCCAAAAGTTCCGAAGCCCCCCAGGGCTGGGCAAGCAGAGAGCAGTTGGCTAGGGGTGATGTCCTGGGAGTTGGGCTTCTGGGAGTTGGATGGTGGGCAGGGGTGAGGTGGGCATGCCCACATGTAAGAGCTGGGTCTTGCCTACTCCTCCGTGCCATGCAGCTGCCACCAGCCCGCTCACTGCAGTCTTCAGTCTTGCTCGCAGCCTTCTGGCTGCTGCCCTTCTCTACGGCTTCTGCCTCGGGGCCATCAAGGTAAGGTGGCCTGCAGGATGGGGGGCATGCTGAAGTCTGTGGGATTGTTGGGACAGGGCCATGAATTGGGCTCAGCAGCGGCTTCTCATGTGGGGATACCCCCGCCCCCATGCTTACCCTCACCTCTCTTGACCAGCATGCTTCTCTCCCCAGACTCCTTGGCCAGAGCAGCACGTCCCTGTCCTCTTCTCAGTCTTCTGTGGCCTCCTGGTGGCGCTGTCCTACCATCTGAGCCGGCAGAGCAGCGACCCCACTGTGCTCTGGTGGGTGCTGCATGTGCCTGTCCATGCACACATGTGTGCGTGCTCCATGGATGTGCGTTTGTGTCTGTGGACCTGGGCATCGTGCATGTGCCTGTGACCCACATGGATCCTGGTCTCCTGTGGCCCTGGAGGCCTGTGCTAGGAAGAGCAGCAGCCCCACCCCCTGACTGTTTTTCCCCCCAGGTCCCTGGTACGGAGCAAGCTCTTCCCTGAGCTAGAGGAGCGGAGCCTGGAGACGGCCCGAGCTGAGCCCCCAGACCCGCTACCAGAAAAAATGCGCCAGTCTGTGGTGAGGGGGCGGGAGTGTGGGTCTCTGGTAGGGAAATGGTGGCAGGGCCAGGGCTCGGTGTGCAGGCCTTGGCATTGGGCAGTGAGCTGTGTTTTCCACCTCTCAGCGTGAGGTCCTGCACTCCGACCTGGTGATGTGTGTGGTGATTGCTGTGCTCACCTTCGCCATCAGCGCCAGCACCGTCTTCATTGCCCTAAAGGTTCGTGTGGTGCAGTTAGCCCTTCTTGGGTCTTGGCAGGAGAGTGTTGGACCTGAGGCCCTGAGAGGCCCCTGCCTGGTCTGGTGGGCTGAGCCCCTGAGTAAGCATCTGGTCTCTCTCTCTGCAGTCGGTGCTGGGTTTTGTATTGTACGCGCTGGCCGGGGCAGTGGGCTTCTTCACACACTACCTGCTGCCACAGCTGCGCAAGCAGCTGCCCTGGTTCTGCCTCTCACAGCCCGTGCTGAAGCCACTGGAGTACAGCCAGTATGAAGTGCGCGGTGAGTGCACCCTCCTACCGTACCTCCCCTCCGAACCTCCCCTCCAATGCCTGATGCACCACCCTTCAGGCCCAAGCACTGAGTGGCCTGGTGGGAGTCTTGGTCTTCTTGGCTCAGGGTGACAGTAGGGGGCAGTCTTCGCCATCGCTGCCCTCTCCACTCTGACCCTGCCACCCATCCCTGCTCTCTTGTGCCCACTCTTCTCACCATGACCTGGCGTGGCCCTGTTATGCTCTCAGCCCACGTGTGCCTCCCCTTTTCTGCCTTCCTTGTCTCTGAGGAGATGGAAAAAGTAGAATTCCAGGGCCCTGAAGGGATCTCTTGTCCAGAATGCAAACTGGTCTCTGCTGGACTAGAGCCATCCGGTGTGCATTGTTGCTGGGCTGTGCAGCAACTTAAAATATTCTCCAACCTGTGTTTAATCATCTTGAATTGTGATAAGGAAGGTCACATTTCTCGTTTTTCTAAACAATGGGAGGTTTTGGGCCACTGGGCCAGTATCCCTCTGTAGTTTTTACCAGCTTGAGTCAGGGAGCCTTGCCCCTCAGAAGGGTCTGTGGCTTGGGGTCACCATGTGCTTGTCCTCCCAGCCTGCTGTACATCACCTTTGCCATCCCCAGTGAGTAGCCTTCATCAGCCTTGTTTCCGTAGATAGTAAACAGGACAAATCACCAGCCCTAAGCCTGTGGTGAGCCCAGTGGTATGCAGAGCTCTGGCTCTGCTAGGGCCCGTTACTTTATTTCAACTGCCAAAGATCAGTTCCTCCTCACCATGCTGAAATTTCTGGGGACCCAGGACACACAGCTCCTGGTTTGTCCGCCCTCCTTGGTTTTCTCTGGTCCTGCTGTGGTTAGTCTTCTGGATCCCAGGGAAGAGGGGCATATGTGGGGGACCAGGTGCTGGGCAACAGTTCTACCTCCATGTTGCAGGCGCTGCCCAAGTGATGTGGTTTGAGAAACTGTATGCTGGCCTGCAGTGTGTCGAGAAGTATCTCATCTACCCTGCCGTGGTGCTCAATGCTCTCACAGTGGATGCCCACACTGTTGTCAGCCACCCGGACAAATTCTGCCTCTAGTGAGGACTACCGTGCTACCTATCTTCCCATTTGATTCCCATTGGGGAAACTAAGGCCCAGAGAGGGAATGGGTAATGGGTGGTGACCAAGATTGCCCAGAAAGCCAAAGTGGGGCCCCAATTCCTGATGCACTTTACCTGCACTGGAGGGATGAGCCTGAGAGTCACTGGTTCAAGAGAACAGACGCTACCTGAATAGAGAGAGCTGAGAAATAGGGTTGCACTCGGGCCAGGGTAGGTGAGAGATGGGGCATGTGCACCCACTGCCTCCTAAGCCCTGCTGAACTCACCCACAGCTGCCGGGCACTGCTGATGACTGTGGCTGGTCTGAAGTTGTTGCGCTCGGCCTTTTGCTGCCCACCCCAGCAGTACCTGACCTTGGCCTTCACAGTCCTGCTCTTCCACTTTGACTACCCACGCCTCTCCCAGGGCTTTCTGCTGGACTACTTCCTCATGTCCCTGCTCTGCAGCAAAGTGAGCGGGGAGTGGGGTCTGTGGCTTAGAATTCTTCAGCCTGGGGGGTGGGGGGAAGAATGTCCCTGGGGCCTGTCACCTGCCTCTCGGACAATCCTGCTGTTGGCTGTTCAGGGAAGAGGTTATCTCTGTCTCTCCTTGCAGAGAGGAAGCTGAGGCTTAAAGAGGTGGAATGACTTGCCTTAGGCCCTCCAGGGAATTGACAGTCAACCAGGATTTGACCCCATGTCTGTCCAACCCTATAACCACCTTTCTCAGAAACAGCATAGTTAGGACCCGACCTTGACCTCTGGAAAAGAGCCAGACTCTGAGCTCTTCCTCTCTGCCAGCCTTGGCCCTAGAGAACAATTCAGAATTGTTTCAGAAGCCCTGGGGCCTGTGCATGTAGATATTTTGCTAGACCATTGGATTTCACACTCAGGGTTTGAGACGGGTCACTTTGAACAAAGGACCATTCCCTACTGTGTGCATGATGCCCGTTATGGTGGCTGGGATTCCTACAGGCCTGAGCCTTTCTCACTCACAGGGGTGCTCACTTTTTGTTTCTGGCCAGGCCCAGGGTGGTGGGCCTCCCAACTTGGCTCCTCTGAGGCCATGACCTGGGACTATTAATATTCAGTCCCACTGTCCACAGCATTACTACTGACCAAATTGCATGGCCTGAGCAAGTCATTTATTTTCTCTTCCTTCTCTGAATCTCACCTTAAGCCATCTATAAAATGGAAACAGCTTCCAGGGTCATCACGTGAATTAAATGGTTAATGTGCCCTTAGAGCACAGTCAGGAGTTGGTCATGATATCAAGTGCCTCAAGCCAGAACCATAGAGAAGGTGCTGGGAATGATACTGAGCTGGACCCCACATAGGCACCCAGTGGGACCCCAGGATTCTGAAGGAGGCCATGTGTCTGGGGGCTTGGCTGACCCCACCTTCATGAGTGATACTACACGTCTTTTGTGTCTCTTGCCCACCCTGCAGCTGTGGGACCTGCTGTACAAGCTGCGTTTTGTGCTGACCTACATCGCTCCCTGGCAAATCACCTGGGGCTCGGCCTTCCACGCCTTTGCCCAGCCCTTCGCAGTACCACGTATCTGCTGCCTGCTTTCTGGGTGGGGTGGGCAGGGAGGGCTGTGGCCTGGGGCTGCAGGGAATGGGGAGGGAGTCTGGGAGATCCTGTGTGTCTGCTGTCTCCTTGACTTACGCCCAGACTCGGCCATGCTGTTTGTCCAGGCCCTGCTCTCAGGGCTCTTCTCCACACCCCTAAATCCTCTACTGGGCAGTGCAGTGTTCATCATGTCTTATGCAAGGCCTCTCAAGTTTTGGGAGCGTGACTACAAGTGAGTGTTATGGGAAAAGGAGCAAGTGCCTGGCCGGGGAGGGGGAGGGGGTTTGAAGCCCAGACTGGACAGTGCCCAGCAGCAAGTGTGTGAATGCTTGGGCATAGCGGGGACACTGTGGAAGCAGATCCCATGAGAGCAAACCCTGCACCTAGACAAAGCCTCAGGGAGATAGGTGGGCCTGGATGAGATGCCAGTTTCCCCAAGTCCTGGCTGTGTGGTCTGGGTGAGTCCTTTCATGTCCCTGAGCCTGTCCTCCTTATCTGTGACAGTGTTACTAGTGCTATCATAGGTAGTTTCTGTTCATAGCACAGGGGTGTGGACTTGGAGAGGACCTGGGTGGAGCCTGGGTAGGAGGTCTCGACAGGTGGAAATCGTCACCATTGTCGGTGGCTGCGCCTTTTCTGATGCCGTCGCTCTCTTGAACAGCACTAAGCGTGTGGATCATTCCAACACCCGCCTGGTGACGCAGCTGGACCGGAACCCTGGTGTGTATCCAGCTGTCCAGAGGCTCCGGGCAGGGCTTCCCCTAAAAGGAGCCATTCTCACGTGTCAGTTTGGTCATTTGTTTATCTGCCCTGGTCCCAGGCGCTGATGACAACAACCTCAATTCCATCTTCTATGAGCACTTGACGCGCTCACTGCAGCACACGCTGTGTGGGGACCTGGTGCTGGGCCGCTGGGGCAACTATGGCCCTGGTGACTGCTTCGTCCTGGCTTCCGACTACCTCAATGCACTAGTGCACCTCATCGAGGTTGGCAATGGCCTTGTCACCTTCCAGCTGCGTGGCCTTGAGTTCCGGGGTGAGCCTCAGGGCTGAGCCTGGGAATGGGGGTGCAGGCATGCTTGGGTCCTGAGCAGTGCACTGTGTGCAGGGACTGCATTCATGTCCAGTTTGGCTTGGGTGACCTCAGGCAAGGAGCTCTTGCTCCCTGGGTCAAGGTTTCCCAGTCTAAGCTGTGAGGTGACAGGTTTTCCAGCCAAGCCCTCTGTGTGCCTTGACTTTGGGTCTGTACTGACGCCAGAGATGGCTACAGTCAAAGTTGGGGGCTAGAGTTCTGGGTTCTTGTGCTAACTTCACCTGGCCTGCTCTGTGGTCTCAGGCTAGGCCTCATTCAGGCACCACGCACAGCCCCTAGAGAGCAGGGCTAGTGTCTTCCTGCCTCTACCTTGCAGGAAGACATACAGGATGCAGCTTCTCAGGAAGCCCAAGAGTGTATAGCTCATGGGCACTATGACCTTGAGCAAGTCCCTTCTCCTCTTTGAGGTTCCATCTTTACCTCTATAAATGAGGGAGCAGACCCCTGCCTCTTCCAGTCTCCCTCACTATGGCTGCTGGGAATTAAGAGAAAGAAGGGGTTCACTTGCCATTCACTCAGTAACCTTTCCACACACTATGCCTGGTGGAGGGTGAGTGGCAGCAGCCCTCGAGTGCTACATTGGCCTCTTGCTGGGGGAGGCAGGCAAGGATTGTCCTAGTGTCCCTGACTGGGCACTCTTCCCCCACAGGCACGTACTGCCAGCAGCGTGAGGTGGAGGCCATCACCGAAGGTGTAGAGGAGGATGAGGGCTGCTGCTGCTGTGAGCCTGGCCATTTGCCACGGGTCCTGTCCTTCAATGCCGCCTTTGGGCAGCGCTGGCTGGCCTGGGAGGTGACGGCCAGTAAGTACGTGCTGGAGGGCTACAGCATTAGCGACAACAACGCCGCCTCCATGCTGCAGGTCTTTGACCTCCGCAAGATTCTCATCACCTACTATGTCAAGGTACGGCCGGCAGGCACCTGGTAGGCAGCAGCGTCTCTGCTGGTGGATGCTCTCTGACCAGGAGCATCCCAAGTTCTGTTTTCTAGAATGTTGGAAGCCTGTTTGATCCAAGGGAAGCAGAGGCCTCAATTTAATCATGCTCCACAGTGCCACCACCAGATAGCAGAGGTGAAATGATCAATGTGAGACTCCAGAATTAGGAAAAAAAGACAGAGCTGGGCATCGAACCCAGGCCTAGGGTTAGCCAGTATGCTCTGTGCCTCCACCTGGGTGCTCCAAGCTAGGCCAGAGGATCTTGAGATCTGTTTGGCATGGTGGGGATTGGTGGGGCCTGTGGGTGTTGAATGATATAGGGCTCCTTCTCAGGGTTCTGTGCACCTGGAAAGTTACCTCCCTTGTCATGGCTCAGTACAACCCTTGAGAAGTGTGGTATTGTGGTCTGAGATGACAGACATGATGAGGCTTTATGGTGATCAGAACAGGATACTGCAGGAGTGAGGTGGGTGGTGATCACACAGGCCTCCATGTGCTCCTAGGATTTGCCTTGGAGCTTCGCATGGGGCTTGGCACGTTTCCTGCTGGGGGCCAGGGGAGCCTGTCCTCCTCGGGTTTCCCCTTGGGTAAGCACAAGTAGCTCCCAGCTGTCTTTTTTGCACCCCATAGACAACCTACTCATGTCACATGTTACAGCAACTGTAATTTCCGTTGGTCTTTTTGTCCTCTGAACTCTTGGAGAACAGTTTGAGGCTCCCCCTACTTTTTTTTTTTTTTTTTTTTTAAGAGGAGTTTTTTTTTTTAATATCTTCACCTTTATTTATTTATTTTTATGTGGTGCTGAGGGTCTCATGCACGCGAGGCAAGCGCTCTACTGCTGAGCCACAACCCCAGTCCCTCCCCCTACTTTTTCTAAGACATGGTCCAGAATGGGACAGTCTCAGTCCCAGGTCACCCAAAGGTCAAGGTCCTATCCATCTTCCTGTCCCATCTTGAGAGCTGTGCCCAGTCACCCTGCTGCCTCACAGAGACCCCACTCAAAGCCACGAGCAGCCCTCTGATCTTGGGCCTGAGCTGGTAGGTTGAGATGAGCCCTGCCTGGCTCATTGTCCCATGGGAAGCTGCCTCAGGTTGGGCAGAGGAGCCAGAGGACACAGGGATGGCACTGCTAAAGATGTGTGGAGCATGGGGTGAAGTCTGGAAGGCTGGGGGTGCAGGGGAGGCAGCCATGCGGGGCACATGGAGGGCCCAGTGTAGGAGGCAGTGCTGGGGACATGTCCTGTTCAGCCCTTGAGATGGGCCAGGCAGGCCCAGCCCTTTCCGTACAGCTTTGGCCACCCCTTGGTGCCTCCTCCGCATCTTGCCCTTCCTGTGGGTGTCACTGAGTACAGTGGGTGGCAGATGTGGTGCAGCCCTTAGCCAGAGCCATGAGCCCCCACGGATGCCTGTGGCCATACCTTGTATTCAGGGTTAGCCCTTCTAAGCCAGGTGGTTCGAGACCCTGCCACATTCTTTAGCCACCCTTGGGAGAGGAGGAGCCAGGGTGATTGACCTCATTACAGCTGAGGTGATAGCCTCAGACTGGTCCTGAGGACAGTGATGTGAGAGCAAGAAGGCCCACAGCTGCAAGGCCTGTGCAGCGGTGAAGTGCACCCAGACAATACCTGGACCTAATGACTCTTAGGCACTGCTCTCAGGTGGGAGCTCTTGCTGCTTACGGGCCCAGGTCTTCATTTTCTCCCTGAGAGTCACTCTGAGGCTGTCACAGGAAGAATGACACTGGCAAGTTAGCCAAGCACTAATGTGTGCCTGGCCAGCTCCTCCCCCTGCCCCTGCAGCACTGTTTTCTGGGGGCTGTGATGGTTCCCAGAGAGTGGAGACATTCTAGGTGGTCAGGAAGGCCAGTCTGGAGCCTAAAGCTGCCCCATAGCCATTCTGCCCCCTCATGCCATTACTTTTCTGATGCCTTCTTGGTAAAGCAACGGCTCAGCCGTCCCTAGACTGTCACTCATCTGCCTGTGCTAAAGCCATGCCAGAGCCTCCATCCCAACACAGCCATTAACTTCAGGTGTTCTCCCCTGCCAGGAATTGTAGGAGACCTTGGCTGTTTCCATCTTGTACCCTGGTCATTTTACTCAGGTTCTTCTCCATGCCCCACTATAGGCACCTTGCTGGACACTCCGCTGCCCAGAATACTTCCTTTTTTAGAGAGAATTTTTTAATATTTATTTTTCAGTTTTCAGTGGACACAACATCTTTATTTTATTTGTATGTGGTGCTGAGGATCGAACCCAGCGCCCCGCGCATGCCAGGAGAGTGTGTTACTGCTTGAGCCACATCCCCAGCCCTGCAGGATACCTTCTATTTTTTGCCAGCTACCAGCTGCATAACCCTCTCCAGCCCAGACTTTCCCACCTCTTAAGCCACACAAAGTGCTGACCCCATTGGCTTTGTCTCAGGGTGGCACATGGAATCCCCGTAACCTCAATGGCTGCAGCTGCCAGCCTCACGCTGCCTCTCCATCCCAGTGGTGCCAGCTACCTGCCTTCCTAAAACTCCTCTCCCTTTGCCCAACTCCTACTTAGACATCAGCAGTGCTTCTAAATAAGAGGTCCAGGAGCCCCCAACTTCAGGCACAAGGTTCTGTGCCTCTGCCTTTTTTCTGAGGAGAAGGCCCTGTTACTGTCATGCTTCGGCTGCCTAAAGTAACCTGAGATCTGGATCCCACAGCATCTTCAAATTCCAGCTCAGCCTGCCCTGCTGTGTTGACATGGGGCAAGACTGTCATTTGTCAGTGCCTCTTTACAAATGGGTTAGGTGCTAGGGCCTACAGCACAAGGTGAGCAGGTACTGTATACAAGCATCTGCTGCAGGGTGGGACCCTCCAAGTCCGCTTTGTAAGTGGGGGCACTTCCTACTGGCTTCCCACCCTCCATGGCCCTGGGTTGGGGGTGGAGCTCACTTGCCCTTGTGGCCTTGGGGAGCTGAGCTGAACTGCAGAAGGTGGATATCCTAGGAAACACTTTAACTAGGCTGGGGCAGAAGTTTTTCATGTTTCCCCCCAGTGCTGGGGCAGGGGTGGGCTGCCCTCCACACAGTCCAACACCTGCTCCTCCTCTCCCAGAGCATCATCTACTATGTGAGCCGCTCCCCAAAGCTGGAGGCCTGGCTGAGCCACGAGGGCATCGCAGCTGCTTTGCGGCCCGTTAGAGCCCCCGGCTATGCCGACTCAGATCCCACCTTTTCGCTGAGTGTGGATGAGGACTATGACCTTCGCCTTTCCGGCCTCTCGCTGCCTTCCTTCTGTGCTGTGCACCTCGAGTGGATCCAGTACTGCGCCTCCCGGCGTGGCCAGGTTGGGCCACCACTACCCTGGGGCTGCCCCCACCAGGCCTCTGGGGACCTGAACCCTCTTGCACTTCTCCCCTTCCCATTTGGGTTCTTCTCACCCTGAGACTCCCTTGGCCTGGGCCCTGGCCCCTACCTCAAGTTCCCAGTCCCAGGTCTGAATGGGGCTCTGGGGATGGGGCTCCTTGTGCCACAGCCCGTGGACCAGGACTGGAACTCGCCGCTGGTCACGCTGTGTTTTGGCCTGTGTGTACTGGGCCGCCGAGCCCTGGGGACAGCCTCTCACAGCATGTCTGCCAGGTGAGTGCATGTGTCCTGCTGGTCTACTACTCTCCCTTCACCCATGTGTGCAGAGCTCAGTGGCTCTGGAAACCGAGTTGGTCTTTCCTGTTGGTGTAGCTTGTTTCATATGGGCCAGGCGCTTCTCAGTCATCACTTTGCCTGTTCCTCAGCACTCTGAGGGACATGGGCAGAGACTGGCTTCCTTGGAGAGATGTGAAAACTGAGGTTCAGTGTGAGGAAAGGTCTCAGCTCACATGATTCAGAAACCTGAGATGCCTGGCTCCTTCCCACCCCTCGTTCACCTCCATGTTCCTCCTCCCTGACCAGCCTGGAGCCCTTCCTCTATGGCCTACACGCTCTGTTCAAGGGGGACTTTCGCATCACCTCCCCACGTGATGAGTGGGTCTTTGCCGACATGGACCTGCTTCACCGTGTAGTGGCACCTGGGGTTCGCATGGCTCTCAAGCTTCACCAGGTGGGAGAGTGGTGTGCCCAGGCTGCTTGGGCAGGTGGGGGCTGAAGGCTCACTCAGTGCAGGGGCCCCTGACTCCTGCCCTCCCATCCCGCCTGCCAGGACCACTTCACATCCCCAGATGAATATGAGGAACCTGCGGCCTTGTATGATGCCATTGCAGCCAACGAGGAGCGGCTGGTCATTTCACATGAAGGTGACCCAGCCTGGCGTAGTGCCATCCTCAGCAACACACCCTCCCTGCTGGCACTGCGCCACGTCATGGACGATGCATCTGATGAGTACAAGATCATCATGCTAAACCGCCGCCACCTCAGCTTCCGAGTCATCAAGGTGGGGATGGCCTACTTCCCTTCAGCCCAGGCCCCTGTCCATGGAGCTAGATCCCTGACCCTCAGTGTGGCTGCCCACAGGTGAATCGCGAGTGCGTGCGTGGCCTGTGGGCTGGGCAGCAGCAGGAGTTGGTGTTCCTGCGTAACCGCAACCCTGAGCGTGGCAGCATCCAGAACGCCAAGCAGGCACTCCGCAACATGATCAATTCCTCCTGTGACCAGCCACTGGGCTACCCCATCTATGTGTCACCCCTCACCACCTCACTGGCTGGCAGCCACCCCCAGCTGCGAGCGCTGTGGGGCGGCCCCATCAGCTTGGGCGCCATCACCCGCTGGCTCCTGCGCAGCTGGGAGAGGTGAGCCCTCGCCGCCACCCCTAGTCCATAAGGCCTCATAAAGGGCTGAGGTGCTGGGCTTCAGAGGGAGCATAGGTGCAGTTCCTGCCCAGGTCTTCAAGTGAGGAAGTGCTGGAGCTAGGGCTTGAACCCCAGAAAATGGCCCCTCCCAGAACTGATGTGAGCTGTCATCCCCAGAGGTGTCCCCTTTTCCCTAGAGCTGACAGTGGCCTTTCATCTTTAAGCATAATTGAAAACTCTGTCAAAAGGCCCTTAGAGGTGAGGACCTGGGGCTCCCAGACATTGGATGACTTGTTCTGGGGGTGGGGACTTATGCTCATGAGGCCTGTGGCCGCAGCCTTGTCTTTCCCGACCCTTTCATCTCCCCACCTCCAGGCTTCATAAGGGCTGTGGTGCTGGCTGCAATAGCGGTGGGAATGTGGATGACTCGGACTGTGGTGGGGGCAGCGGCCTGACTTCCCTCAGTGCTAATCCCCCCTTGGCACACCCGACGCCTGAGAATACAGCAGGTGAGCAGGCAAGGCTGGGCTGACTTGGTGGGTGAGGATGGCAGCCGAGCTGAAGTCTGCTCCCTTATCTGTGTCTTACAGGCAGTGGCGACCAACCCCTCCCACCAGGCCCTGGCTGGGGGCCGCGGCCTTCCCTGAGCAGCTCTGGTGATGGACGCCCCCCTGCTCTATTGCAGTGGCCTCCCCCTCGGCTCCCTGGTCCACCCCCTGCCTCACCTGTTCCCACTGAGGGTCCCCGGTCCTCGCGGCCCCCTGGTCCTGGTTTCGGTTCTGAGGGGCCCAGTGGAAAGTGGAGCCTGGGGGGTCGGAAGGGTCTGGGAGGATCTGATGGAGAACCAGCCTCAGGGAGCCCCAAAGGAGGCACCCCCAAATCTCAGGTAAAGGGCCTGTTGGGGGGTTGGGTTGCAGAAGGCTCAATCCTGCTCTCCTGCCAACCTGTCTCTTCTCCCCCAGGTGCCTCTAGACCTCAGCCTCAGCCCGGATGGCAGCTCTGAGGCCTCACCCCCCAGAGCAGCACAGGATATTTCTTGCTTGGACAGCAGTGCTCCCGAGAGTGGTACACCCACTGAGGCCCCAGCTGACTGGCCTGTCCCTGCTGAGGAACGCGAAAGTCCGGCTGCCCAGCCATTGCTGGAGCACCAATACTGAGCAGCCTGGCGTCCACTGGATCCCATCATAGGACTCAGTAACTTGGACTTCCTCTGCTGCCTCTGGCCCTCTCTGTTGGACCACAGAACTGAGTGGCTTTGGCTCCCACATCTGAACCCTGACCTCTGGCTGCCTCAGCCAAAGTACCAGAACTGAATGACCTGGACCTCTGACCTTGACCCCTGATCTCATTCCTAATTTACGGCCTGGGTACCCCAAACTGAGGCAGTCAGCTTCCCAGCCAGGCCCTAAAAGCCAAATCCATGGGCTGGTCCCGCTTTGAGCCCATGGCCAGGACTGACTTGGTCCCTGGGCCTGCACTGCCTGCAAGGGTGGTCCCCTTGTCCTGGACCTGGGGCTTGAAATGTGGCAAGGGTTGTTTCTTCTTTTTTTTTTTTTTTGGTCATTTTTTTTTTCGTGCTTCAGAGACACCAGAATTAATAACACTATTTTTGATTTTGATTGGCAGTTTCTTCTCTCTGAAAATGGGTATAGGGTAGCGATGGGGGCTAAGGGTGGATGTGCATGGAAGGGGGCTAAGGGATGAAGGAGATAGGGGTCAGACCAAGGTGGGGACCAGGTAAGATGGGTCCTTTTCCCCACAATCCTGTTCCCTTTAGAAGCCTTGATATGAAGGTGGTTGTGTTGCATTTCCCACTCCAGTATGTTCAAAAATTTCCAGCCCTATGGATCCTACATTCCTCAACCTTGACCTTGGCCATAGCCTTTCTCTGAACCTCAAATACTCCAAGCCTTAAAGAGGTGATGAGGACACCTTTGTAAGGTGTTCTACAATAAATGAGACAGGTGTATAGAGCATTTACCCAGAGTCTGGGGCTGGGCATCCTGGGCACCTGCTGAGTGCTGGAGGGGGGCTGGACGCAAGGTGTCCTTCTGGAAGGCAGGTACACTTGTTCCCATTCCTCAGCCAGAACGTGGGCCCAGCATAAAGGGTGGCAGGAGGCGCCTAGGTCGGCCTGGCCTCCTGCTGAACACTGGTCTGACCGTGGCCAGGCCTGGAGTCCCCGCCCCCTGCGCTTCCCGCCGCAGACAGACCCAGGCGCGCTTGAAGTAACCGCCCCGCCCCTCCGCCTGACCACGCCCCCTACATGGCCCCGCCCCCAGGCGGAGCCGGAGCCGAGCCGGGAGCCGGAGCTGGAGGACAGGCAGCAAGACCCCGGCGCGGGAGGCTGCTGTGATCGATTGGGCGGGAGCCCCAGAGGTACTGGTGGGAGTGGGGTTCGGGAAGCCCTGCGGTCGGGCCAGACAGGGACAAAGTGGCCTGGCCGCAAGCACTGGTGGTGTTGGGGTGGAGACGAGGCTTCTCACCGCGTTCGCTGCCTGCACCCTCCCAACCTCCCTCCGGCTCCAGCTCAGTCCCGAGTCAGCATGTCCAGTCCTCTGCCTCCGTCTGACGACTCCCAGTCCCTCCTCTGCATGACGGCTTAACCCGACTGGTGAGCCGGTGAGTGGATTCAGTGACGTCTGACTCCTCTCTGGCGCTGGCAACTGCCCCTTCTGCTGAGTTGGGGGGTACTCCCCCTCTTCTGGGTCTCCCCTTCTCTTTGGGTGGCCTCCTCTCCAGCTTTTGCACACCACCCCCCAGTCTTGGGCCTGGGCTGGGAGGAAACATCTGTCGCGCCCCCTGGCAGCAGAGATGGGGTCATGACCTCCAGATGTGCTGGGAAGCGTCCAGGGCCGCCTCCTGGGGCAGCCAGGCCTTCCGGATCTGTGGGGGCGGAGCTGCCCCTTCCCCGCAAGTGACACAAACTGCAAGGAATGTCCTGGCCTCAATGGACCCTGTGTAAAGCTGTGGGATGGGGGGCAGAATCCAAGACACCCCCAAGGCAGGGGTAGAGCCCGGCACTGGGCCAAGGCAAGAGTCGATCCCTGGGCTGGGCTGCACACACTCACAGAGCTCCCTTACACACACGTCCAGAGCTTAGCCACATGGAGCAGGAACCTGCACAGACCCCCTTCTTCATACCCTCTCCCCACCCACCCCCATGCCTACCCAGCCCAAGCCTACCCGTGCCCAGAGTTTGGCACATGGAGCCTGCATCTGTCATGCACATAGATGGCTAGCTCCAATGGCTTCACCCTCCTTTCAGTCTCCCTGCAGTCTTCAGTGGGAACAGGGATAGTTAACCCCTTTTAGAGATGAGAAAACAGGCTCAAGGTCCACATCAGAGCCTGTCCCAAGAAACCAAGGTTGGAGGCACCCTGAGCTTTGGAAGCCTACCCTTGTTTGGTTCTGAAGGCCAGCTGAAAGTCCTCAGGCCCCTGCTCTGGCTGCCCACTCCATAAAGTGTTCACAGGGGCAGGGGGTGGCTTCCCCTCATGTTCTCACACCACCTTTCACACCTGCCCCTGGGCTCACCTCATTTCCTCACTCAGCAGGTCTCTGGGGCCTTGGGTGTCTCAGTCTTACATCCTGTGAGACCGAGAGCCTTGCTTGGCCCAACCCCCACCTGCTCCACACCTACGCAGGTTCCTTTTTTTTTTCATTTTTTTCAATACTGGGGATTGAACCCAAGTGCACTACCACTGAGCCACATCCCCAGCCCTCTAAGCACACAGGGACAGGGGTGTGCTGGTGCAGCTCTGTTAAGGCCCTGGAGATTCAGACTTTTTCTTACATGGAATTGCTAATAGGCAAGAGCATCTCTTTTCTGGACCCCAGACTGATCTGTTACATGAGGTTCAGACTTCCCTGTCCATATCACTGAGATTACATAGGCAGAGGTCCCCATGGATTCCAGTTCTATCAAAGGGGCTTGGGTGTTTAGTTCTAGCATGCCCTTTCCTGCTTTCAGGTGTGGGCATAGTAATCTGCAAGAGGATGGGCCTGGGGTCTCTCTCTCAAGCTAGGGTGATTTGGGTCCCATGACTGAGCTGAGTGATTCAGCCCCTTCCTCATGATGTGCGGGCTTGGAAGGGGGCTGGGCCCAAAGATGGGACCATTTCCTGTGTTGAAGGAAGTCTTCTTGCCCTTCCTGTGGCCCTGGGAGCCCCTATTTCCCTGAGGTATTGAGACTGTAGGAGCCAGGGCACTGAGAGCAGGCCTCTGGGTGCTCAGGTCCTCAGGGACCCTGGAGGAAGTGGGAGGTGCAGGGAGGAAGGTCTCTGGGGACAGGACGTCCTCCCTTTGTCAAGCAGGCAGGACCCAGACACCAGTGGCCCCATGGGTTTCCCGTCTCAGCCCAAACCAGTTGTCTATCCTTTGGGCCAGGCCTTGGCGGGGACCTTTACTCTGGGCCCAGGCCAAAGCAAAGGTGTGTTAAGTGGGACTTGGCAGCCTCAGGGCTGCCTAGGCTTTAGGACCCTCAGGGCCAAGGCACCATAGCCCAGCCCACACTAACCAGGGAAGGGGCTGGAAACCTCAGCCCTAGGCAGACAAGGAAGTGGCCAGGAAAGCGGAAGCAGCTTTGATGGTCTCGGAGGGGGCCGGAAGCCAACCGGGGTGGTGGAAGACCAGGCTAGGGGCCTGGGTTCCTGTTTTCTCCCCAGGCCCCTCTGAACAGCCCCCTCCTCCTTCAGGGCAGAAACAGCTAGCTGCCACAACCTCGGCCTTCAGGCTGGGCACCAAGCACCCTTGTCTGCCAATGCAACCCGGCTCCCAGAGAGTCAGGCCCACAGAGCATGCCCATGTGGGCCGGCGGCGTGGGGAGCCCTCGGCGGGGCATGGCCCCAGCACCCAGCGATGACCTCTTCGCCCGTAAGCTGCGCCAGCCAGCCAGGCCCCCACTGACACCACACACCTTCGAGCCAAGGCCAGCTCGGGGCCCACTCCTGCGCAGTGGCAGTGATGCAGGCGAGGCCCGACCCCCTACACCAGCCAGCCCTCGGGCCAGGGCCCACAGTCATGAGGAAGCCAGTCGTCCTGCTGCAGCCCCCACCCGGCTCTTCACGGACCCACTGGCATTGCTGGGGCTGCCTGCTGAGGAGCCAGAGCCCACCTTCCCACCAGTGCTGGAGCCCCGGTGGTTTGCTCACTATGATGTCCAGAGCATGCTCTTTGATTGGGCTCCACGGCCACGGGGAACAGGGGGCCATGTGGAATCCAGCTCTGGGACCCCGGCCTCAGCCGAGGACCAGGCTGCGAGCTTAGACCTGCTGCTTGGGGCACCTGGATTTGTGAGCGAGCTTGGGGGTGAGGGAGAGCTAGGCCTAGGTGGACCAGTGTCCCCACCTGTGCCCCCTGCACTGCCCAACGCCTCCGTGTCTGTCCTGGAAGAGCCACAGAACCGGACTGCGGCCTACAGCCTGGAGCACGCAGACTTGGGTGCTGGCTACTACCGCAAATACTTCTATGGTAAAGGTGAGTGCAGGCTGTCTGGGGGAGAGGGAGGAGGGGGCTGGGACAGAAGTCCCTGTCACCTGCAGTGCATACAGTAGAGGGGTCAGGGTTTTTTTTTTTTTTTTTTTCCCTGTAAAGTACCTGGCTTTAGGAAGGAAAGGGACTGAGCCAGGGCTCTGCTGGGCTCACCTCCTTAAGGGCAAGCCCTGGCCCTTCATCCCCAGCCAAGGCACACCCCTCTGGTTCATCCTCGTAACCCACCAAGCTGGAAAGAGATTTTCTGTCCACATTTCTGTGAGGGGAAAACTCGGGCCTGAAAGGCCTACACTTAGAAACCTTGTTCTCACCTTTGCTATGAAAAGAGATTCTCTTAGAACGAAAAATATGGGTGTGGGGATGGGGCCAGGCAGCATCTGCGCCTGGGTGCAGTCAGGCATTGGCCTTTTAGGTCTTGGGCAAGTTG
Organism: Marmota flaviventris; assembly: GCF_047511675.1. Classification (NCBI taxonomy): domain Eukaryota; kingdom Metazoa; phylum Chordata; class Mammalia; order Rodentia; family Sciuridae; genus Marmota; species Marmota flaviventris. The sequence continues at coordinate 7,090,050 of NC_092506.1, read as the reverse complement.
TGATTTGGGCTGGGCTTCAGAAGGAAGCTCAGGGACTATACTTGGTGAGTTGGGACCTAGTGATGAGTGTGGTAGATCCTGGCGGGCAGAACTGCCAGGGGGCTCTGACTGATCGTCCACAGCCTGCCCCTCCCCAGAACACCAGAACTTCTTCGGGATGGACGAGGTGCTGGGCCCGGTGGCAGTGAGCCTGCGGCGGGAGGAGAAAGAAGGCAGCGGAGGGAGTACCCAGCACAGCTACCGCATCATTGTCCGGACCACACAGGTGGGCCAGGATCATGGGATCAGGATGCAGGTCCCCTCATCCTTACCCCATCTGGTCCTAAGTGCCCCAACATCCTTTCAGCTCCGGACCCTCCGAGGCACCATCTCAGAGGACGCACTGCCACCAGGCCCCCCACGAGGCCTGTCTCCGAGGAAACTTCTGGAGCATGTGGCACCACGATTAAGCCCAACATGCCTGCGTCTGGGCTCGGCTTCCCCCAAGGTGCCTCGCACCCTCCTTACACTGGATGAACAAGTGGTGAGTGGCCAGGATGGGGAGACCCTGCCTTATAAGTAGACCCAGTCTGCCCATCCCCCCAGCCTAGAGAAAGCCAGTCCATCTCCAGTGTTTCTGAAACCATCAGGGGTCATCTGGAGCCTTGTTTCTCAAAGGTCTGAAGACCACCAGCATCCTCAGCCTCTAGGGTCTTATCAGAAATGCAGATTCTGGGGGTCCCAGGCCAGGCCCACTGTACCAGAGTCTGCATTTAAAAAAAACTCCACAGTGGTGCATGTGTACTTTTAAGACCCAGACTCCCTGGTCTGACTGACCCTAGGGCTTCTGCTGTTCTCTTGTCATTCCTGACCAATTTGCCTTGTGGCACCTGCTTGTTCTCCTTTCAATATGGTTTGCTACTTCTTCCCAAAGTTTCCTGTTCTACTTTGGGACAGTCAGGCCAGCGGGAAATTCTTTTTTCTACCCTGTGCTGAAAGCTGCCCCCTGACCCTGACTCTCCTCTTCTGTGTCCTTCACCCATCACTCAACAAATATGTCTCATACACTCTTGGTGTCAGGCCCCAGGCTGGACACTAGGGACAGGTCCAGGCCAGGCGCTTTCCTTGAGTAGCTCACAGCTGGGTGTGGAGAGAGATCTACTGAGAGCTGTTGGAATACAGGAACAGAACATTAACAAGGGGACTTTGGAGGGCTGGTGCTGATGCGTTTCCTCAGCTGGGGTTTTACACTATGGAGGTAATGCAAGAGCTCAAGCCAAGATGAGCGGGGTGTTTTTTGCAGACAATGTTGAGCAAGGCTTCTGGGCTGAAGAAACAACTTGGATGATGGTTGAGACTAAGAGAGTGTCACATGCACTTTAGTGGAGGACAGCTTGAGGGGGGATGAGAGAGGCTTGCTTTTGGTCCCAGGGGCACTGAGAAGCAATGGCTGGATCTGAGAGGCACAGTGGCCCTCTGGTTACAGGAGACTAAGCTGGAGCAGAAGGCAGAGAGGCCAGGTCAAAGGTCAATACAGTTATCCAAGCTAGACATGTTGGTGATGATAGAGGAGGTGACAAGAAAGTGACAGTCCAGGGGTAGAGTCAGTAGCCCTTGTGACTGACTGAAAAAGGGAAGATTGAGATTCCTCAGCTTCTTGGCCCATGAGAATGGTGTTTTCATGGAGTCGGAGACCCTGGAGGAGGAAAAGGGACCAGAGAGTGGCAGCGAGGAGATGAGGTGCCAGAGTGCTGGCAGGGTACCTGGCAGCTGGGGAAGGAGGCCTAGAGTTTGGAAGAATTGTCTGGACTGGACTCAGAGAGGGGGTGTCATCCCATGGAGGTGGCCACCGCAGCCACTGAGGGGAGAAACATAGGTGGAGAAGAGGCCCGTTTGTCAGAGCCAGAGGTGGCCAAGAGAGTCCTGGGATGGGGCTGCATCCCTTGGCTGCAGAAGAAGTCTAGGTGTGTGTGTGTGTGTGTGTGTGTGTGCATGTGTGTGTGTATGTGTATGTGTATGTGTGTGTATTGCCAGGGTTGAACCTGGGCTTCCTGCGTGCCTGGCTCTAGCTCTGAGCTTAGCCATGAAGAAGGGATGTAAGAGTTGGGGAGACCCCAGGGATCAGAGAGCCTTGAGCTGTGCATGGTTATCCACAGATGGAAAAGAGCTGGGAACAGAGATGGTTCATGGGGCTGGGGTGGGGGCACCTCAAATTCAAAGAAGGGGATGCTGGTCTAGGCTTGAGTCAAGCAGGATGGCAACAGGAACATTTCTGGGCCACGAGTACACTGTGTGCGTGGCCTGCTCCATCCTCACAGGAGGACTAACCGCCCCCATCCTCCCCTCCTGAGTAGACTATACCCACTTGACTAGTGAGGACATAGAAGTGGCTCAGAGAGGGCTGGGACTCAAGGCCAAACCCCCAGGCCAGGGTCCCAACTGTTCCCCATAACACGGTCAGGGTGGGATTGATGGGATACTGAGGCCTGTGCCTTCTGCCACCCTCTTCTCCCCCAGCTGAGCTTCCAGCGCAAGGTGGGCATCCTGTACTGCCGGGCCGGCCAGGGCTCAGAGGAGGAGATGTACAACAACCAGGAGGCGGGGGCAGCCTTCACGCAGTTCCTCACCTTGCTGGGCGATGTGGTGCGGCTCAAAGGCTTTGAGAGTTACCGGGCCCAGCTAGACACCAAAAGTGAGGCCCTGGGGGCTAGTGGGGAAGGGGCAGAACTTGTACTGAGGGCAGCATTCCTTGGGGTCCCTTGTGACTCTTTGTCCAGAGTCTGGGGCTGAGGACATGTCTGGCTACAAAGCCAGGCTATGGGCTGGAAGAAGGGTCCAGGGCTGTCTTCCAAGGCCCTGGTACCCTATTGCCTGAGCTGGGGCCCAGTGGTTTTGGAGGTATCACTCCTCCAACACGGAAGCCAGCTTCCAGGGGAACACCCCACTTCCCTAGATGGATGGGCCCCAGGGGCCTCTGGGAGAGGCCTCTGTGCTCAGGCCATCAGTTCCCTCCTAAGACACTCACTCCTGTCTCCTTCTGAGACCCTTTCTCACTTCTGTCTTGGTTCTATCTCCACACCCTTGTCCTGACCCCCTTCACGCTGGTGTGAGGCTGCAGCCTGCGGGGGAGGGGAGGTGGGCCCGGTGGCAGTGAGCCTGGACCTTCTCCGAGCAGCAGCTCGACCGCTTTGGCCTGCCCTCCCTTCAGCAGCCAAAGCTGAAGGCCTCAGACCCTGTGGCTTAGGCTCTGGCTGGTGGCATGAAGGGGTTGTCTGCCTGTTGTTGGAGCATGGAGGCTCCTGAGTGTGAACAGGATGGCAGGTTTAAGCCATCCGGACTCCCTTTGTTTTCCCTCTGTGTCCCCAACTCCCCGGCCACAGCGGATTCCACGGGCACGCATTCCCTCTACACCACGTACCAGGACCATGAGATCATGTTCCACGTGTCCACGATGCTGCCTTACACTCCTAATAACCAGCAGCAGGTGTGAGGGGCCTGGCACAGGGTGGGGAGTGGCAGAGGTTCTGGGGAGTCTTGGAGAGTGCTGTGTGGGTGGCAGTACTTGAGCCTTGGCCTGAGCTCTCCTGACCCCTGCAACCCTTCCCTCTGGAAGCACCTTCCCAAAGATAAACACCTTACGCCTTCACCAGAGATAGGTGGCGGTGCTAGTCAGGTCGAGGATTTGCCCTGCCTGAATGAGGGGTTTGGGGGTACATAGTGCCTCTCACCCACTCCCCACCATCTAACCCCCAGCTCCTGAGGAAGCGTCACATCGGCAATGACATTGTGACCATCGTGTTCCAGGAGCCGGGCAGCAAGCCCTTCTGCCCTACCACCATCCGTTCGCACTTCCAGCATGTGTTCTTAGTGGTGCGGGCGCATGCTCCCTGCACGCAGCACACGTCCTACAGGTGGGCACCTGGGTCATCCCAGGTTTCCCATGGGCACTGGGTCCAGGAGCCCCTCTGCTGTCCTTCACTGCAGCCTCCCTCTGCACAGGGTGGCTGTGAGCCGCACCCAGGACACTCCAGCCTTTGGACCAGCTCTGCCCCCGGGTGGAGGCCCCTTTGCAGCCAACGCTGACTTCCGGGCCTTCCTGCTCGCCAAGGCTCTCAATGGTGAGCAGGCAGCCACACATGCACGCCAATTCCACGCCATGGCTACACGCACGCGCCAGCAATACTTACAGGACCTGGCTACCAATGAGGTGACGACTACATCGCTGGACTCAGCTTCCCGCTTTGGCCTGCCCTCCCTAGGCGGCAGGCGCCGGGCGACCCCTCGGGGACCAGGCACTGAGCTGCAGGCGGCGGGTGCACTGATGTGGGGCGTGCGCGCAGCTCCAGGGGCGCGGGTTGCGGCCGGAGCCCAAGCAGGAGGACCCGACAGTGCCGAGGTGCCGTGCCTGCTGGGCATTTCGGCAGAGGCACTGGTGCTGGTGGCGCCACGGGACGACCGCGTAGTCTTCAACTGTGCCTGTCGTGATGTGCTGGCCTGGACCTTCTCCGAGCAGCAGCTCGACCTGTACCATGGCCGCGGGGAGGCGATCACCTTGCGGTTCGAAGGGGACCCCGGACAAGCGGTGGGCGAGGTCGTGGCGCGCCTGCAGGTAAGCCTGGAGGAAAAGAGGCCAGGGAATAAACATGGGGCTCAAGGGCACTGGCCGCCAGGGTGCCCTCACGCGCCCAGAAGAAGCGTGTTTTGGAGTCCCCACCACCCCCGAAAGGGAAAGTCCAGGAAAGAGGCAAAACCAGCGTGGGAATTTAAGCTCCCGCAGGAGACCTCTAGTGTCCGAGCCTCAGGTCTTCACCCGTCCTTCGGCTACTAAAGCTCTTCAGGGAGGGCGGGAAAGCCTTGCTGTGAGGCGGGGCGGGGCGGGGCGCTGGCTTGGCCCCGCCTCCTGGTAGCCCCGCCCACACCCCACCCCGTCCTGCAGCTGGTAAGCCGAGGTTGCGAGACCCGGGAGCTGGCGCTGCCCCGCGACGGCCAGGGCCGCCTGGGCTTCGAGGTGGACGCGGAGGGTTTCATCACGCATGTGGAGCGCTTCACGTTTGCTGAGACTGCTGGGCTGCGGCCCGGGGCGCGCCTGCTGCGCGTATGCAGCCAGACGCTGCCCAGCCTTGGCCCCGAGGCTGCTGCCCAGCTGCTACGCTCTGCGCCCAAGGTCTGCGTCACTGTCCTGCCCCCCGATGAGAGCGGCAGGCCCCGCAGGTCAGGGCACTGGGGACACTGGGTAGTGGGAGGACTGGGCAGCCTGTGCCTCCTGTGTGGCCACCAGCGTTCTCGGGATTTGCATGTGTGTGCTTTGAGAGTCCTTCGTGTCCTGACCTCTCTGAACTGCACTTTACATAGAGTGGAACCAATTAAGCACCATTGGTTTCACTGCTCACAAGATTAGATTGCCACCACTTTAACCCCTCCCACTATTGTTTATTTACTCTGCTAAGGCTGTAAAGGGCCAGACAGTAAATATTTCAGGCTTTCTGGGACTTCCTGTCTCTCCCACATCTACTCATCTCTGCCGCTGTAGGTAAATGAATAAGTGCAGCTGAGTTCCACTAAAACTATTTATGGACACTGAACTATTTGGATTTCATATAGATGCTGCTTGCCTTATGAAGGGGTTACTGTAATTAACCGACATATCCCAAGGTCCAAAAATCACAAGTCAAATTGTGTTAAGTCTGAACTAATTTCTACTTGTCATGAAATATTCTTTTGATTTCTTTCAATTATTTAAACATCTAGTCATTCTTAGCTCATATGAATTGCTAAAACAGGCACATGTTCTAGAAAAGGGAAAGGCACTGGCCAAATTTAGCTCCAGGCAGTGAATTTGGGATACTTAAGCAATTGCATGGGCTGTTTAAACTCTCATAGCATGATACAAGCTTAGCGCTATTATCCCATTTCATAGATGGGACATTTGGAGTGATTTGCCCAGGATACATAGGATAGCACTGGGATTTGAGCCCAGGTCTGGAAGAATGGGCAGCAAGTAGGCACACGTTTTTCACTGTTAGGGAGTTTGGGGCGCTCTCCCCTGGTGGTGAGCCTCTGGCTGCATCTAGGGATGGGCCTGGCGATGCTGGGAGTCCTTCCTGATGCCACCCCTCCCCATCTTCCCCAGGAGCTTTTCGGAGCTGTACACGCTGTCTCTGCAGGAGCCCAGCCGGCGGGGAGCTGCAGAACCTCTGCAGGATGAGACCCCCAAGGTAGTCCTGCTGCCCACCACAAAGCAGCTACTGCACCTATGCCTGCAGGATGGCAGTGGCCCTCCAGGGGCTAAGGATCTGGCAGAGGAGAGGACTGAGTTCCTACATAGCCAGAACCCACCATCGCCCCACAGGTGCACTCTCTTGGGCAGCTTGGTGGGGCCTGGGCAGGCAAGGCTCTGGGAAACCAGCTTCCAGGTCTGAGCCACCCCTGCTCTTCCCAGCTCCCTGTCAGATGAGGCCCCAGTCTTGCCTGACACCACCCCGGACCTCCTACTGGCCACCACTGCCAAGCCATCGACACCTGGTGCTGGCAGAGAGATACCTCCCTTCAAGGTGAGTAGAAACAAGGCTCTGGAGCCCAGTGGCATAGAGGTGACAGTTGGTATCACTGCATCAACATCCATTTCTGTCCCCCAGGACCGGCCAGGCAGCCCCAGTGGCCATGAGGACTCAGCCCCAGAACTGAGGGCCTCCTTCTTGCCACGAACCTTGTCTCTGCGGAACTCTATCAGCAAGAGTGAGTCTGGAGTAGTGGGCACGGAGGGGGAGGGTGGCTCTGTGACTCCCCCTGCTGAGCCCCCTCCTGTGCCCACAGTCATGTCAGAGGCCGGCAGTGAGACCCTGGAGGACGAGTGGCAGTCCATCTCGGAGATTGCCTCCACTTGCAACACCATTCTCGAGTCACTATCCCGGGAGGGTAAGGCCACCAGGGTACTGGGAGGAAGAGCCAGGATGGGATGGATTCTTTCTCCCTTTCAGACCTGCCCACATGGCCCCTCTGTCCCATAGGACAGCCCATCCCAGAGAGCGGAGACCCCAAGGGAACTCCAAAGTCTGATGCTGAGTAAGGCTTCCCACCCTCACATAGCCCCTTCATGTGCCCTTCTGCCACCCTTTGTGCCTGTCCATTGGAGTTAAGCATTATCCACCAAAGTCTCGGAAGACAGGGTTTGGGTGCTGCACATTCAAGGGGCTTCTGGGAGTCAGCCTCTGGTGCTGCCCCTGTGATGGTCCCACTGAGTTCTGACCTCATGTCCTCAGGCCAGAACCTGGGAGTCTATCAGAGAAAGTCTCTCACCTGGAGTCCATGCTCAGGAAGCTGCAGGAAGACCTTCAGAAGGTGATGAGGTGGCCTGGGGCTGGCACAGAGTCATGGGGCTGCCACAGGAAAGGGGTGGCTGTCCTGACCCTGTTCCTGCTGGCCCGACACACACAGGAGAAGGCAGACAGGGCAGCCCTGGAGGAGGAGGTGAGGAACCTGCGGCACAACAACCAGCGGCTACTGGCTGAGTCGGAGAGCGCCGCCACCCGCCTGCTCCTGGCTTCCAAGCAGCTGGGCTCCCCCGCTCCGGACCTGGCCTGAGCTCACCCACAGCCCCAGGCTAACGATGGACCTACTTAGAACTGCCTGGGCCCTGCAGAGTACTTGGGTCACACCAGCCCTGGGCCCTCCTCAGGATCCCTCCCTGCGCCAAGGCGTGTCTGAGCACTGCCCCAACTCCCCAGTCCATTTGGTGGCAAAGGTGCCCTATTCGTCCCTGTTTGTAAATATTTTGTGGAGACAAGGGGACGACAGGGAGTAAAGAAGCCACAGTATCAGTGTCTGTACATGTGTTCAAGACGTGTTGCGGGGGTACACCTGAGGCCACATGAAGCTCCCGAGACAAATTAGAAGGACAGGCCTGGGAATATTAGCCTAGGGTTGGGCTGGCTCTGAGGGGGTCTCTGCGGTTAGGCCACCCTTTGGCTTCTCTCCCACAAACATTTATTTGGTTCTGTTGGGAAATTGGTGTCCGCTTTCCATATTCCACACCTACCCTGCTTAGGTCTCCTGGTTCTGGAACCAAACCCAGGGGCCTGAGATCAGGGACAGAGAAACAGAATGGATCTTCAAGACAGGGGAGGGACAGAGTTTGGGGGTCAGGAAGAGGCTGACTGTGCCTCATGTGTCTCTCAGGGAAGGCCATATTCTTTCTTTCTAGTTACTAGCCTTTCTCGTCCCTTTGACCACCTGACCACATCTTGCAGGACCGAATTCCAGGGGTGGCAGCTTCTCTGTTCCATATCCCAGAGGACACTGGCCCTCAACCCACTTCTCTGCTCACTGATCCACAATCCCCCACCAGACTGGGGCTATCCTATGAGAGGCACCATCAGGCCCAAACTTGGACTTTGTCTAAACCCTGTGTTTTCTAGGTTTCCAATCTGAAACCCAGACAGGGCACTGACTTGTCCAACATCACGTGCTTCATCCAGGCCCTTCCCTAGGCTGGCTAAAGCTTACTCTGCTGAAACTAGGCCACAAGTCTCTGTTAACTTGGGCTCTGGGGGTGAGCTAAGCTTTAAGTAACAGGGAAGATGAGGGAGGCTTCATGGAGGAGATGACACAAGGACTGAGTTTTAAAGGTTGAGTTGGAGTTGACCAGGCACAGAGGGCTAGGGTATCCCAGTAGGGTGTGGTCCTGTCACATGCAGGAATCCAGGATTCAAGTGGCTGGAGCTGGATCAGAAAGGGTTGTGGGGAGTGCACAAGCCATCCTGGAATGGCGGTTCTGAATACCATGGCCCAGCTTTTCTTGATTGGGAGCTATAATGAGGAGTTCTTAAGTGGCAGTGTGGAAGGCAGGCTCTGGTCACTTTGGAAGTGTGTCTGCACAAAACTGGGACCTGATCGTGTGGCTGATAGATGTTTAAAGGGAGAGTGACAGATGAGATTTGGGTGCGGAACCCTTTGGCTGCAGGAAGATGTAGCTAGCCGCAGTCCTGGAGGGAGGGAAGGTGACTTAAACTAGGTGATTACAGTGATGATGGGGAGAAGAGGCAGATGTGCCAGGATGTCATGAGGACTAGTTGCAAGGGCAGAAGAGGTGACATCCACAGTGGTGGCCAGTTTCCTGACCGCAACCCTTAGAAGGTGGTAGGGTGATGGCTGGAACAAGAGGGGAGGAGGGGCAGGTTGGGGACAGCTGAGGTCACTTGAAACGGGGAGAGTTTGAGAGACCTAAGAGACGTCATTGTGGAGATGTCAAGTGGGCTGGCCCGCAGGGGAAAGAAGTTTGGGCTGGAGACAAAGACTTGGGACTATTGAGCCACAAGCACGATAAGGTCACTCGGGGAGTGTGGGAAGGTCCATGAGAGGGCTTCCGGGGGTCAACGAAGGTCACTGCAGGACACTGGGAAAGCCAGGAAGAGCGAGGCGCTGCCTGGACTGAAGAACCTGAGCTCACTGGTTTCCCTCGACTTTGGGCTGGAACCCTGCGCGCAGCCTCGCGCGCGGCTTCCTGCGAGTTAGAAGCTGCCTCTCCACGACCGGTCCCGCCTCCGCTCCGCCCCTACCGCCCCGGCTCCAGTCAGCCCCGCCTCCCGGGCGCTCTCTTTCCGGCAGGTCCTTAAGTTCACCCGGGTTCTGACCCTAGGACCCGGCCACCGCTAGCTCGGGTTCCACCCCCACAGCGGGATATCAGCTTGACCCGCTTTTGCTTCAGGACACGCCCCCGGGCACGCCCCCTGAGCACGAGGCCCTAGTGCAAGTTTGACTCTACTCCTCAGACAGCTTCCGGTTCCCCAATATTGCGCTGCCCGCTGGCGTCCTGTTTTCAAGGCCGGATCCATTGGCATCTGCGCGCAGACCCTATTCCCAGGGAACTCGTTAACTTTTGCAGCGGGTCCGCTAATGTTATCTCGCTTGCCCCTGAGAGCACCCTTCTGCAACGGTGCGACACCATGTATCTCCGCCCAGAGGGAAAACCCCAAGCACTTTGCCTGGCCCATCGCTAAATGCCATATACGCAGGAGCATCGGGATGGCTGGCCCTTCGGCCTACGCTGTTGGCTGCTGCGCGTGAGCCGGCTCAGGGCTGTGCTTTTACACCTTTGAGGTTGCGGGTTAGTATTCTGCCTCTCCTCCCAGAACAGGGTATGGAAGCATTGGCGCAGCAGGCATAGACCTTTATATCACCCTTTCCCCGCAGTCACTCCCTTGTCACCGAAATGTGAAACTAATGCAGGCCCTCTTGATCCTTTACTGCCAGCCTCTAACGTGGTCTCTGGCCCTAGTGGCCTCCCAACACTAGCTACAGGTTTAACCTCTACTGATCTAAGACCTGGATGGAGTTAATGGTGCCCCTGTGAAGATTCTGAAACAGTTCCATCCCACCAGCCAAGGGGCCCAACTGGTCTCTGAATTGGGACCCCTGTCTTCACCACCTGTTTCCATCGACATCCTAAGACCACACACTCCCAAATGACAGTATGCATATTCACTCAACTCTGTTACCAATGTCCAGCCTGACATGACCAGCAACGTGTGTTCTGTGTTTGCTGAAAGAAGGCAATGTTTGGCCAGCTTGACAAAAAATTTATTAGTTCAGAATAGAAACAGCAAGAGTCCAATTGCTTTAATTCTTCAGTAGAAACTGCCTCTTAACTGGAGAGGTTCCAGCCTACCCTTCTCCACTCTCCAAACAATCTGCCCCACTATTAAGGCACTTAAGAAAGGGGGGAGCAGGGAAGTCTCAGACCAAACTCCCTCAGGATCCAGGAGAGGGTGAGTACTATGCCATTGGTTCCCTTCAGCCACTGCTGAGCAAGGAAAGAGCTGGCAGAGACCTCTGCAGGGCAGGAATGCCAGTCCCTCAAGTGCTGGTGTTCGGCAGCGCCTAAGGGTTTGGTGATGGAATATTATTTTGGATCAAAGTGTAAATGAATCCTTTATGTGAGGAAGACACTGAAAATAAGGCTTTGTGGCCTCAAGGGCCATAGCTCCAGCCTGCTCCTCTCTCTAGGAGAGTGCTAGAAGTTGGAGCATGGGGATGGGGTCCTCCCAGAGTTCCTTACAAAGGGAGATGACCATTAGGATGGGGAAGAGTTATTCCCAGTTCCCCCATTTCCAGAGAAGTTAATGCTTCTGCTTAAGCACCTCCAAAAAGAGATAGATAGAAACTGCCAATGAAAGAATAAAATGTGCCCCCCAAAAGGCATTACCCAAAGGTATTGGGGACAGCTGGAGCACACCCCCCAGAATCCATAAGTGCTTTGGGAGGGCTTCAATCCCCTGAAACCTGGTGCTCTGGGCAGGGCTGATGTCACCCCCTTAGGAGCTGATCTGACTCAGAAGGGCTGAGAAGTCCATGTCCACAATGGAGGAGAAGTCTTCATCCCCTGTGAGGCCATTGGGGAGCCCAGAGTTTCCCAGGGAGGTGGGAGCTGGGTCAGGGGGCCTCTGGGAACCTGTCACCAGGCGAGTGATGGCCTCAGGGTACTCCATTAGCATAGGCTCAGCTGTGGGGTGGGGCATGGATACACCCTGGTTCAGCAGCTGCTGAAACTCCGAGTTGTCGACTGAGGCCAGGTCTGTGAATACGGCTGGGTCTGTGCTGTTGCCAAGCAGGGCCCCCAGATCTTCATCAGCATCGAATTGTAAGTGTAGCAGGGCCTCCGACAGTGTGCTTTCCCCGGCCTGGGTGGTCTTTGAGGCAGGTGGGGCCACAGCCTGGGGAGGGCCTGGGGCTAGGACTGGGCCAGGGGCTGGGGCCTGAGCCTGGGCCAGAGGTGGTGGCATGGATGGGGCTGGGACCAAGGCCTGGGCCAAGACTGGGGCAGAGGCTGGTGCCAAGGCAGAGGCCTGGCTTGAGATCTGCCCAGAAGGTAACATCATGGGGGGAAACTCATCAAAGTTGATGGTGCTGAGGGATGGTGTAAAGGTGTAGGGCTGGGGGGCTGCAGGAGAGACAGAAAGGTTGAGGTCACAGAAAGCCCTAGAAAGACCCACCCTATTCTCTGTTCCTGAGCCACTCTTGATAGTGCTTAGGACCAGCCCTTCCCTTTTTGTTTTGTATTTTGAGACAGACAGGGTCTCACTAAGTTGACCAGACTGGCCTTAAACTTGTGATCCTCCTGAGTAGCTGGGATTACAGGCGTGCCGCACTACACCCAACTCCTGGCTCCCTCCCTGTAACCAATGTGACTTGGTCAACAGGGTCCAGTTCTAGCCACACTGCCTCCTTGGACACCACCCCCCCAATCTTAGAGCCCACAAAGGGCTCTCACCTCTGACCTCACTGTACAGCTGAAAAACCAGTTGAGGGGAAATGAGCCTTTGGAGGACCCAGTGAGCAGTGGCCTGAAGTGGGCACTTATCACTTTTTGTTGTTGTTTTGCTTTTTGGTACCAGGGATTAAACTCAGGGCACTTACAACTGAGCCATATCCCCATCCCTTTTATGTATTTTCATTTAGAGACAAGGTCTCATGAAGTTGCTTAGAGACTCAATAAATTGCTGAGGCTAGCTTTGAACTTGAGCTCCTCCTGCCTCAGCCTCCTGAGGGGATTACAGGCCTGCATCACTGTCTGGCTACTTATCACTTTTTTTAAGCCACATACCAACACCTCTTGGTGAGATGCCACACACCTCTTACTACTTTAGAGGTGCTTTTTGGTTTTTGTTTTTCCTTCCCTAATTCAATTGAGAGTTTGGGCAGAGATCATCCATTTTGATTATTGTTTTGGTACTAGGGATTGAACAGAGGGGTGCTTAATCACTTAAGCCACATGCCCAGCCCTTTTTTATTTTGAGATAAGGCCTCACTAAGTTGCTGTGACTGTCCTTGGACTTGCTTCCTCCTGCCTCAGCCTCCTGAGTTGCTGGGATTACAGGTGTGTACCACCACACCTGGCTTGAGATCATCCATTTTCATATCTGTTTCCCAAGGTATCTAACACAGGGCTTAACTGATGCAGTGGTTCTCAGACTTCCCTGTATATTAGCATCCCCAGGAAGCTGCTGCCTCCTGAGCCACACTTCCACAGCCTTTAGTTCAGCAGTCTGTAATGAGTGGGGTAGGAATCCATGCCTCCACTGCTCCCTAGATGACCCTGATAGAGGTCACCAAGCCACATCCCTGAGAAGCACGGGCCTCACAGAGAGCAGGCATCAGACACCTGTTGGTGCCTATGTTCATCTCCCTTCCAGGCGTCCCAAATGTAGCCTGAGCACAGTTGAACCCATTGTTCCAAGGACACTAGAGCAAGTCCTTACCTGACTTAGAGATGGAAGTTGAGCTGCGAGAAGGCACGGCAATACGCCGGGGTGGAGGCCGGGGATCAGTGGGTCCTGAAGGGCAAGGGCTAAGTCAGTTCAGTCCCTGGGATATCCCCTCCCCAATTCCTAGGGCCTCCCTCCCTGCCCATTCCCCATCTCACCACTGAAAGGACTCTTCTTCATGATGCTCTTGAATGTCTCATATGTCCTTTTGCGTTTCTCCTCAATACGATGACGATCATCTGGAAAAGCAATGGGGAATGGGCCTTATTCTCCTCAGCTGGCCTCCGGTGGTCCCAAAAGCCCCTCAGGAAGAAGGGAAAGGGTCAGACTTTCCTGAGACTGGTCTCCCACCAGTGAAGAGGGATGTGGGACACCCACACACAGCAGTTCTAAGACTCTCCCGTTTTTTTTTTTTTTTTAATATTTATTTTTTAGTTACAGGTGGACACAATATCCCCATCTTATTTTCATGTGGTGCCTCACACACACTAGGCAAGGGCTCCACTTCTCAGCCACAACCTCAGCCCTCTCCCAGCTTTTGAGAAGACTCTGTTGGCTGAATCTGTCCTTCAGAGGCCCTGGATGATGCTGCATGAAGGGGCCCTGTTCTGGGGAGAGCAGCCCTCAGGGGGCCAAGCCTCCAGGTCATCCCTCACCTGCACTGCTCACCTCCCAGCCTCCAGGCAGGCCCGGAGAGGAGCACTCTGCACTAAGGCCAAACAGGCCTATTTAAGACTTCCAGACTCCTCATCTCTAGTGGTTTGGCACATTAGCTTGGAGCTTTCAGAACTATCTTCCACCTCAAGTGCCCTCAACCCAGAGCCAACTTCATGACCTTTCTTTCCTCCTGGGTCCCTGGCCATCCTTCTGCCAGGTCACCAAAGCTAGAAACCTTGGAGTTATCCCTACCATCATCTTTCTCCCCCTCCCACTTACTAACTCGACACACATCTACCAAGCACTTAGTGTGTGCCAGCCCCCTCCAAGCCACTGGACATATGGCTGTGAGTAACATGCAAGGGTCCTGCTCCTAAAAACATGTATCTTGGGCTGGAATTATGGCTCAGCGGTAGAGCGTTCGCCTAGCATGTGTGGGGCCCTGGGTTCGATCCTAAGCACCACATAAAAATAAATGAATGGAATAAAGGTATTGTGTCCAACTAAAACTAAAAAAATAAATATTAAAAAAAAAAAAAAAAAAAACATGGTATCTTGGTGATAGAGGGACACGGACACAACCATACACAAGATCTCAAATGTGCCAGGAACTTTGAGGAAGCTCATGTCCAAGAATAAGGTGACAGAACAGCACCATAATGGAGGTGAGAGTCAGATTAGAGGTCATCAGGGAAGGACTGGTGTGAGCCAAGCATTCCAAGGCAATAGCCAGGACACAGGTCCTGAGGTGAACTGAGCCTGGTGTGTGTCACGCACTAAATGGCGGCAAGGCTGAAAGACAGCCAAGCAGGACAGCAATGGGAGGTGTGATCATCTTGCTCCGCCTTCCTTTTTGCAAGGTCCATGCCCCACATCTCCTCTTCTTACCCTATAGCAACATCTTCCCAAATGGCCTCCGCACCGTGAGTCCCTCCCTCTCTGATCCTCTGACTGCAGCAGAACGAACCTCCAGTTCTGCTCAGGCCATGTCTCCCTTGAGAAGACCTTGGTGGCTCCCCACTGCTTCCAGGATGAAACCCTGCACTCAGCCTGACAAGCAATTGCGTCTAGGTTTGCCCATGGCATGGTCAGCTCCCACCACAAAAATGCCCCTGATTTGGCCATGTCCTTGCCTACACCCCTGCCTTCCAATGATGGCCCACAGGCATAAAGAATGTGCTTCTGGATCTTTCTCCAAGGTAAATGCTACCACCTCCAGGCACCTGTCTCCAGCTCCCTGTGCCTGCACTCCAGGGCACTCTGCACACATCTCAGTTTCACACGTCATTCTGTGATGTAACGATGTGTTCTGTGTGTCCATCTTCCTCATATGACTGAGCTTATGAAGGACAGAGAACCTGCTTGTTCATCTTTGCATTCACAACACCAGGCATGGGTCCTTCTACCAAGTGTCATGCGCCGCCCAAGCCTTGGTCTACCAAGCCTTGACCAAAATGTGGCTGGGCTGTATGGCAGTGACAAGGAACACACGTCTACAACAGGACGTGGAGCCAGGTGGCCTAGGGTCAGATGCTGACTCTGCCACTCACCAGATATGTCCCTGCCCTCAAAAGACTGGCAAGAGATTAAAATCAGATAATGCTGAAATGTTTGGAATAGGGGCAGACTAGTATATGCTGAAAAATCTTGGCTACCATTTTTAAATGAGGCAAGAGAAGGATTCTGATTAGTTGTATTTCTCTCAACAATGAGACATATTCTGAGAAATGCATCGTTAGGCGATTTCAGATTTCATCATTAGGTGATTTCATCATTAGGTAAATGTCATTGTGTATGTTTACAAAAACTAAGATGATACTACATCACTAGACAATATAGGCTTATGGGACACCCATCATATATCAGTTTGCCCTTGACTGAAATGTTACGCAACAGTGACTATACTGCATAAACCCAAGTTCCACCCCAGACATCCAGCCCTGGCTTTTCTTTTTAGAGCCCAGCAGCCCTGCTGCCACCCTCCCTGGCTGCATACCTGTGTCTGGCAGGTACTGGAACTCCATGGGCTCACTGAGCTCCCGGTCAGAAGGCCGTCGCAGCTGCATGGAGACACGCACAGGAGCCTGCAGGCTGGGGTCCGCATAGGGAGGGGTCCGGAACACAATGGCCACTTGCCTGTGCACGTCAGCTTGAGAAAAGGAACCTCGGGCCTCCCAGCCTGGTCCCGTGAAATACACCTCAATGTCCTCTGTGGGAGATGGGTGGGGGTGTCATCAGTGTCTAACCCGCTCAAGTCTGCAGGTCCTAACTTCTGATGCTTGTCTCCTGGCTCATCCCAGGCCTGAGTGTTTAAAGTCAGGTACCTGGCACCACATCTTCTCGGCCTTGCCCTCACCTCTCACTCCAAACAGTCCAGCCCTGCCCCTGGAGAGTACCTTTCTGCACCTTGTCACACAACAAGAAGATCTCATCCCCACCAAGGCAGCTCCCGGAGTTTCGGTTCACTCGGCAGATTTTGAGCTCAGCAGTGTTGGGGGCACCTGAGAGCGTGACAATAAGGAAGGAAGCCCTGAACTACCAGAGGTCCCCAGGGTGGCCTGCAGGAGATGCAACATCCCTGCCCTTCCCTGCCTGCCCAGTGTCAAGGTAACCCACAGTTTGCCAATCACACTTGTGTAGCCAAACTTAGACCATTCCTGATGGCTCCTCACACCAACCAATCCAGCAGCTCTTTACCAGCTGTGTGCTCAACACTGCTCTGGACAAGGAGAATCCAACAACACATGAGACCTTAACATCTCCGCCCCCACAAAGCTGTGGCCCAATGGGAACCAATTTGGTCATACCTTCTCTTTCTCCACCTGGCAATGAGCCCTTCCCTCCTGACTCCCAGTTTACTCTGGTTCCCCATTCTTGGGGCTCCAGAGTCCTTTCGTTTTCATTCATCCTGATGGTTAAAGATTGCAACTGATCAACATCAGCCCATATCATCTGTTAGCTTCTGGTGAGCTGCCCTCATTGAATTCTCACTGTCTAGCATTATCTTGTTCCTGTGAGTTGATGTTCCAGAATCATTAGTTCTGGGCACATTAACTCTCCCCTCACATGATATGGAAAGTGCCCATTTCCCATCAGACTTTCGACCAGTGTGGAAGCTGCACCTTAAGGGCAACTCAGTTGGGCACTGAGGAAATGATGAGTACCCTAGAGGCCTGAATGAAGCCAGAGACCCTCTTGGAGGCCACACCCGCCACAGCCTGGTCCATCCCTCTTCCCTTTCTGTGGCGTCCTAGCCACTCACGGTTGTCAAAGATCGGATGAGAGAGGACAGGCGGTAGGCAGAGAGGCCTCCCTGATGGGTCTCGCACTGTCACCTGGAAGCAGAGCCGCACAGCATTCAGGTCATAGTCCCCACGCTGCTCTTCTATGGGAACTGCCAGAAAAACAGTTGGTCAGGAAAGTTGGGGGGTCGGCGCATGACACGGGATGAGGGAGGGCAGGCAGCTCTGTACTGAGGGTGCCCTTTGAAGGCATGTGATACAGAAGTCCCAAAGTCCCAGGGAAGAAATAAGCCAAGGTCCCAGACCCATCACTGATTTCACAATGACTAGATGCCATGTCCCCTTTCTGGGCCTCAGTTTCTAGGTGGTAAAATGGGAGTGTGTAATGAATGGGCAGCAAGATTCCATCCACACTATGAGTTTTGGCCAATAAGGGAGACACAGGGCAGGGGCCTGGCGGGGGTGAGAGGGTATGGTGCCACTGGCAGGCTCAGGTCTTCGCCCCTCCCCCCTCACCTTGAAAGGGGTTGTTGTTGGTCTGGATGCGCTGGCTGATCGCCTGCTCCAGGTCCCGCTTCTTCACACACTGGATCCCCAGGTTCTGGAAGCTAAGGTGTCCCCCCAGGCATCAGTCCTGGGTCTCCACCTTGCTCCCTTGTCCAGCTTACCCCTTCTTCCCTCCAAAACCCAAGCCCCCAGATCACTGCTGTGCTTCACCCCCTGCAATGGCTTCCCGTTATGCTGCAGTGAAAGCTACATCTACCTCAGCCAAGGAGCCCCTGTGGGTAGGGAGCCCTCAGCCCAGGAGCTTCCTTTCCATCCTCCACACACACTAAACTCACTCCTCCTCCTCCAAGGCTACTGCACTTGTTTTTTCTGCTTGGAATGTTTTTTCATGCTTCTCTGCTTTCTTCTCTTCATGCTTTCTCACCATTTAAGTCTTAGCAGAGAGAGGCTTTCCCTGACCTCTCAGTCCAAAGTAATGAAACCAGCTCCCCTGCCTCCCCCACCATTGGTTACCCTCCCAACCTATTACCCTACTTCATTTTTATCACTGAAATTATTACTCTGTAACAGTATCTTGTTTTTGTTTATTTTTTGGTACTTGGAATTGACCCTAGGGGCACTTTACCACTGAGCTACATCTCCAGCCTTTTTATTTTTTCAGACCTCGCTTTGTTGCTTAGGGCCTTGCTAAGTTGTTAAGGCCTCAAACTTGCAATCCTCCTGTCTCAACCTCCTGGGTCACTGGAATTATAGGCATGCATCACTGCACCAGCCTTCTGCAATATCTTGTCTGTTTATTTATTTGTATAATTAGTTGTGGCCTGACTCTGTCAATTGGTATGTAAGCTCCAGCAAAGTCTGCTAGTTCACAGTTTTCTTTCTCATAAGAGAGAGATGACATCAAGGGACTTGCCCCTCCAGCCACAAGTATCAGGGCTTCAGGATGATCGGGGAATTGTCCCTTTCATACGAAGCTCCCACTTAATAGAGTGGACACATCAATATGTGTGTGTGTGTGTATTTTGGTACTGGGGATTAAACCCAGGGGCACTTAACCACCAAGCCACATCACCAGTCTCTCTCTCTTTTTTTTTTTTTTTTTTGTATTTTATTTAGAGACAGGGTCTCAGGGTTTCAGGGTCTCACTGCAACTGGCTTTGAACTTGAAATCCTCTTGCCTCAGCCTCCCCAGCCACTGAGATTACAGGCAGGCAGGCTGACCCCCGCTCAGCCCAAAAGATAATAGAGAATTTCTCTGTTCCAAGCTTGTAGAGCTTGGAACAGAGAAATTCTGTCCAGAAAAGAGTAACAATGTAATAGCTACTTGTCCCCCACATTTCATAAGCTACTGCCTGGCCTCTGGGGAACTCACCTGTGGATGCATCGGTCTGGGCAGAGCTCAGCCTCATAGAAGCCATCCCGGCAGTCCTTTCCCACAAGCTCATGGGGATGAGGGCGGTGAGGGGGGTCCTTGGTGACCAGGGAGATGCGAACTGTCCCTGGTCCTGTATAGCCATTGATCTGTCCAAAGTACAGAACATACTTTCGTGGCCCATTAATTCCAGACCTGGCTCCCAGACGCAGTGGCAAGTCTGCTGGGGGCTTCACAGTCCTTTCCACCACACCTGCATCCCCACCCAGCCCTGGGCTAGTGCTGACCTTAATGGTGGGGTGGGTCTTAGTGGTCTCCGTGCTTCTCTCTCCTGGGATACTGCCCGCTGACCGGCCCTCACACTTATAGCGGAAGCGCATGCCCCGCTGCTTGGGCTGCTCAATGATCTCCACATATGGGCCAGAAGCCTGGGCTGGCTCTGCAGGAGACACAGCCAGCCGGTCTGGTGCTGCCCCTATGCCCCCTAATGCTGGGCAGACCCTCCCCAAGCCCTGCAGAAGGATGGCCCACTTACCTGAGGGGAAGATGAGGGGGAACAGGTCTGAAAGGGGAGGAGAAAAGGATCAGCACAAGCCCACTGCCCACCCTCACCGGTGAGGGCCTGCTGGAGCCAGCTCCCTCCCAGGGAAACTGAGTCAGGACTGGCTCCTACCACCTGCATTTAAACTTAAGTGCGGGTAAAGGAACCAGCACCACCTGCTTCCTGAGGGAAAACGGTATGCAATCCTTCCTTCCCAAAGGGTAACTGAGTTGGGGCACTTCCCACCGCCCTCCCACGGAGAAAACTAAGGCACAGTCTTAATAAACGAAGTCAGACCTGCCCCAACGACCCTGGGGGGGACTGCGTCAAGACTCACCCCGCACCCCCGCCCTGGGAGGAGACTGAGTCAAACCGTCACCCCCCCAGAGGGGAAACTGAGTCAGACCCCTCTTCGCCCGCCCCGCCCCACGCCACCATCCGGCCGGCCGCTCCCTGCGCAGCTCCGGGTGGCGCAGGAAGGGGCGGAAGGCGGCGCAGGGCTCCGGCTCCGGCGAACCGGGCGCGGCCACCCGGAGGGGTCAGAGGGCGCCCTCACCGTCCATGGCCACGGTCCGGGGGCGGGGGCGGGGCCGGGGTCGCAGCTGAGCCCGCGGCGCGCGCTACAGCGGAGCCATTCGCCAGAGGCGGAAATGCGCCGCGCGCGCCCGCAGTCACGTCACTACCCGGAATCCGTCCGCGCCTGCGCGCTGCGCCGCTGCCGCGCGCGGGGGCCGAGAGCAAGTGCACCCTGCGCGGAGGACGAAGAGGCCCCGCGCGCCGCCGCCGCCGGGGACGGGAAACAAGTGCTTGCCGCGTAGGGGATGAAGAAGCTACTCTCCTCGACGCTGCCAGCCTGGAGGCCGCTCCCCGGGCTGGCACGGGGGGAGGCTCAGCTCGTTGTTAGGTCTCGGCCCCGCCTGGAGGGCGGGCCCTCCGATTACTCACTATGTTTTTAGGGGATTTCGGCTCCCCCCCACCCCCCGCTGATCCGAGGAGTTTGGTGATGTCATCCCGGGCCCATCTGGAGCAGAGCCAGGGCTGCTTGCTGCGGCCGCCCGCCCTGCGCGGGGAAAGGCCCTGGCCTGTAGCGCCCGAAAGATCGGGAGGCTCGACTCTACATGGCTTTCCTAACCGTCCAGGTGCGATCTGGTTGTTGTTGCCTTCGAAGCACTTTTGATTCCCTATTTGCATCAATCCAGATGCCGCTGAGGACGGTGCATGGATGGTGGGGCTTCGCCTGCACCGGGCGATCGAGGTTCTGGGACACATCCGCTGCCGCAGACGCAGACAAGCAGACCGAGGGATTGTCACCTACCTCTCTAAAGCGCCCATTTAGGATGCCGCCAAACTGCGAGCCCTCGGGGGGAAGGGAATGGGCCCCCCAAAGTAAATCTCAGTGCCTAGTGCCTGTGCCTCAGAAGGTCCCAGGGTCCATGGGGCCTCTTGAACCCGCAGGGTCATGTCCCGTATGCACCTTCCCAGGGCCCAGGCTCCAACGTCAGAATCTTTTCCAGTAGTTAACGGTCTTGTAACTCCAGGGTGCGGGTATTGCCGTCAAGGCCAAGGCCCAGGGCATATGTTCGGGTTGAGGATGGAGATTTGGCCTGGAGCATCCCCATCCCAGGCCGCCTCCTCATCCCAAAGTGAAGATGCTCCACAGCAGGCAGTGGAGGCTTCTCCAGACGGAGAAAAGCTTATTTTCTCTGAATTTGTTCTAAATTAGGAAACCATGTGGGAATTGGAAAAGATTGGAAATTCTGACTTGCTTTCCCAGGCGCTGAAAAAACAGGAAGAGAAAAGTGAAAATAGAGTTTCCACCCCTCCTACTCATTTCAGTTTCCCACGTGGCTGGCCCTGATTAGAAAAGTCAGTTCAGTATTTTGAAGAGGCGACTTCAAAGGTCCACGGAATGGATAATCTCTGGTTAACAACACACACAGTCACCACTGATTCTTGCATGATCCTCTTTTAAAAATTCATATATATTTATAACTTTTCAGTTAATACCATGAGCCAGACACAGTGGTGCACCATGGAGGATTGCAAGTTCAAGGCCAGCCTCAGCAACTTGGCAAATCCCTGAGTAATTTACTGAGACCCTATCTCAAAAAAAAAAAAAAAAGAAAAAAGGCTGTGTGTGAAGCTCAGTTGTAAAGAGCCCCAGGGTTTAATTCCCAGTACCCACCAAAATTAATACCATGAATACCAGTGTACTCATTGAGAAATTCAAGTGGGCAGGTAGAACACCACGGTGATTCACATTTATGCCATTTGTCCATTCCCTCCTTATCCCCAGGTTCAGGCTCTCCCCATGTTCAGGCTCTATACATACACAACACACAGACACTACACACACACAAACACACACACTATACATACACACACACACACTCTCACACACACACATATTGTACTGGGGATTGAACCCAGAGATGCTTTGTTACTGAGCCACCTCCCCAACCCTTTTATATTTTATTTTGACACAGGTTCTCACTAAGTTGTCCACTCTGGCCTCAAACTTGGATTCCTCCTGACTCAGAGTTGCTGGGATTATAGATGTGTGCCATAGCACCTAGCACAAATTTATTTTTTAAAGGAATGAGTTTTGAGGAGTGAAAATGTGGGGCAGAGAAGTATGAAATAGAAAATAAGCAGAAATATAAACTGTTTTGCAAGTTTTTTTTTTTTTTTAATAACCACAACTATAAAGAATGTGCTGTACAAAACACAAAGGTTTAAAGACAGGTGTTCTCTCCGCAAGGCATAAGATCTCAGTCTCTGGGTTTTGGATGGCTGGTCACTGATAGAGGGCACAGTCCATATGTCTGACCAGACTTGAACAGAAGAATGGCTACTTGGCCCTGGTAAGAGATGAAGTGGTTTCATGTGTCACACAACTATCAAAGTTTCTCCCACAATGCCAGTGTAGAAGGGCTATGGCTTTTATATTCTCTTTCTTTTTTTTTAAACTATACTAGGGATTAAACCCAGGGTCTCCCACGTGCTAGGCAAGTACTCCACCACTGAGCTACATCCCTAGCCTTTTAAGTTTTTATTTTGAGGTTATCTGGTTAAGTTGTCCACCGTGTTCTTGGACTTATGATCCTCCACGTCAGTCTTCTGAGTAGCCAGGATCACAGGGGTGTGCCACCACCCCAGGCTAGGAGCCATTTTTACACTCTACAACTTCTAATTTTACTTCTGAAAAGGATTTATACAGTACTCCTGATTTTCAAATTCTATGTGTCTGATTTAAATGATACATTAATAATCTTTACGCACTTACACGAGAAACGCCCATGTTAGTATGATGTTTATTGTGAGTTTTTGGTACATATTCATTATCAGGCTAAGTTCCTTTCTAATGCCAGTTCACTAAGAGTGTTTTTGATAAAATGAGTGTTGATTTTATTCAATCCTTCTCCTTTATCTACAGAGATCTTGTGAGTTTTCTCCTTTATCTGTTAATGTAGAGAATGATACAGATTTCCTAATAATAAACCACCCTGTATTCTTGGTACAAACCTGACTTGGTCATGGTGTTATCACATTGTTGAATTCAACTAATTGATATTTTAGAAGGGGATTTTTATGTTTGCAACTGTATTTACAAATGAAATAGCTGAAGTTTTTTTCCTTTAAAAAAAGTACTAGCCTCGAGCTGGGGTTGTGGCTCGGTGGTAGAGCGCTTACCTAGCATGCGTGAGGCAATGGGTTCAATTTCTGGCACTGCATAAAAAAATAAAAACAAATAAAATAAAGGTATTGTGTTCATCTACAACTAAAAAAATAAAAATAATTAAATAAAAATACTGGCCTTAGCCAAGTGTAGTAGTGTACACCTGTAATACTAGTTATTCAGGAGGATCCCAAGTTCAAGGTCATCCCAGGCAACCTAGTGAGATTCTGTCTCAAAATAAAATTTAAAAAAGGTCTGGGGCCAGTTTATTTGTTTGTTTATATTTGAGACCATGTCTGTCTAGGTTGCCCAGGCTGATCTTGAACTTGGGATCCTCCTGCCTCAGCTCCCCAGATATCTGGGATTATAGGCCTATATCAGTGCTCCTGGCTTTAAATAGTATAGTTTAAATGCATACTTAAGTAATATTTAAGAAATCAAACAAAATGATGCCAAAAAAAGGATTGGGGATGTAGCTCATTGGGAGAGCACCCCTAGGCTCAATCCCCAGTAAAACACACACACACACACACACACACACACACAGGCCTTATCTAATTTTAATATTAAAGTTATACCAGCCTTAGAGAATGATTTGAGGGAATATTCTCCCTTTTCTATTCTCTGAAAGCGTTCATGTAGGCCTGGACTGATTTCCTCAAAAGTTTGGTAAAAGTCCCTAGTCACCTGAGACTATTATTTGTTCTGGAGAAAGATTTCATTTTGTTTTGTTTTAACCTTTTCATTACAAACATTTGAAAACACAAGTATTAGAGAAAATAGTTCTTTTTTTTTTTAGAGAATTTTTTAATATCTATTTTTTAGTTTTTGGCAGACACAACATCTTTGTTTGTATGTGGTGCTGAGGATCGAACCCAGGCTGCACACATGCCAGGCGAGCACGCTACCGCTTGAGCCACATCCCCAGCCCCGAGAAAATAGTTCTTTTTTTTTTTTTTTAAGATATTTTGTATAACTTTTTGAGAAGAAATAACACCTTTTTTAAATTGAGATTGAAATAAAAGTTTCCATTTCTTTTTTTTTTTAAAGAGAGAGGGGAGAGAGAGAGAGAGAGAGAGAGAGAGAGAGAGAGAGAGAGAGAGAATTTTAATATTTATTTTTTAGTTATCGGCAGACACAACATCTTTGTTTGTATGTGGTGCTGAGGATCGAACCCCGGCAGCACGCATGCCAGGCGAGCTTGCTACCGCTTGAGCCACATCCCCAGCCTGAGAAAATAGTTCTTGAGGTATTCTGAATACAAATACTTTTTCAGCTACATGTGTTGAACCTTTTTTAAAAATTAACTCACATGTAGCTATCATTCAGTTTATATCAGTAGTCATCTTACTTTTTTTTTGTAATACTGGGGATCAAACCTAGGTCTCACACATGCTAGGTAAGCACTCCACCCCCGAGCTACACCCCCAGTGCTATTACCTCTCTCTCTCTCTCTCTCTCTCTCTCTCTCTCTCTCTCTCTCTCTCGGTACCAGGGATTGAACTCAGGGGTGCTTACACACTGAGCCACATCCCCAGCCCTTTATTATATTTTATTCTGAGACAAGTTCTCACTAAGTTGCTGAACCTAGCTTTGAACTTGCAGTCCTCCTGAGCCACTGGGATTACAGGTATGTACCACTGTACCTTGCTTCACTACTTTATTGTTTTTTTTAATATTTTTAGTTGTAGATGGACACAATGCCTTTATTTTATTTATTTACTTATTTATTATGTTGTGTTGAGGATTAAGCCCAGTGCCTCATATATGCTAGGCAAGCACTGTACCACTCTACCACTAAGCCCCAGCCCTTCCATTACCTCTTTTTTTTTGAAGAAATATTTATTTTTTAGTTGTAAGTTGGATACAATACCTTTATTTTATTTATTTATTATTAAATGGTGCTGAGGATTGAACCCAGGACCTGGCACTGCTAGGTAAGTGCTGTACCGCTGAGCCACAACCCCATCCCCTTCCATTACCTCTTAATATGTTACCTATTCTCTGTGTTTTCCATGTATTCTTTCTAGGATTTATTCCTAAAATGACTAGACAAGTCAAAAGAAAAAATACTTGCAACACCTGTAGCTGAAAAAGTATTTGTATCCAGAATACCTCAAGAACTTATACAAATCAATGATAAAAACAGGCAAATGGAGGGCTGGAGTTGTGGCTCAGTGGTAAAGCACTTGCCTAGCATGTGTGAGGCCCTGGGTTTGATCCTCAGCACTTCATATAAATAAATAAAATAAAAGATCCCTAAAAAAAAAAAAAACAGGCAAAAGATAAGAACCGAAGTTTCACAGAAGATACACAGAAAAAGGTATTCATCAAAGGTCATCAAGGAAATGCAAATTCAAATGTAATGAGATGCTAATTCACACATATTAGAATAAATCAACACAAAAGGATGGAGAATATGTAGCTTATGCTGGTCAGAGCATCAAATAGTACAACCGCTTAGGGGAACATCTGGCCCTTATAACGTTAAATCTACATTTGCCCTCAGCAATTTCACTCTTATTCATTTTCCCTCAAACAAGTTTTTAAAATTACATTCACAGAAAGTACAAGGATGTTTGCGGCTTTTTATAATACGAAAAAACTACAAGGCATCTAAATGTCTATCAAAAAGAGAATGGAAAAACAAGTGGTTCAGGGGCTGGGGTTGTGGCTCAGTTGGTGGAGTGTTTGCCAAACATGTGTGAAACACTGGGTTCGATTCTCAGCACCATATATAAGTAAATAAAGGTCAACTAACAACTAAAAAAAAATTAAACAACAACAAAAAGGTGGTACAGTCATATGGTAGACCTCAATCAGCGATTGGACCTTTTGCTCCTTGCCACCAAAAAGCAAACTTTCTGGCTTTTTTTTTTTTTTTAAGACTACAGTATGCACAGCACTTGGGAATTCTACTGTGATCTTTCACTGAGTGCATTGAAGGCTGCCAGGTTCCATTAGGACTCAAAGCAGAAGAAGCTCTACTCCATGTTCAGTTTAAGGATCAAGTGTCCCTGCCCATCATGATCTAGGAATCTTTAACCCCACCAGGTTCAAGGTGATATACTCAAGATTTAGTCAACCCAAAAAGCATGAGTTTCATAACCCTTCGACCTGTCTTCCATCTCCCTCTGTTGGGGCAACAGCTCTTCCTCAGCTCAAACCTGTGTCCTCTTGGGTGTTCCCTAGAGAAGACAAACTCAGGCTTCATTTACAGATGGGTCAGTAGAAGGTGGAATGAGCCCAAAATGGACCGCTTATATTTTCCAGCCCCATCCTGAAGAAAAACAGTAGTGAGGAGTAATCCTCCTAGAGGACAGAAACTAAAGGAATAGACGGGCATCAACTTCTTGTGGAGGGAGAAATAGGCGAACAAGAATGGGGGTATGTATGGACTCCTGAGCAGTGGGGAATGCGTTGGCTGCTTCGCCAGGGGCCTAGACATAGCGAGATTGGGGGTGTGAGGAGGAAAAGGCATGTGAGTGGAGCCATGAGACGGGGGAAAAAGTGGGCAGATCACTGTCTTATGTTACTTCCCAGCAGGTGGCATCCATGTCCATCACAGAGGAGAACTGGACAACATGGTGGACATGACTGATTTTGTGGATATTAGCCAGCTTCTATCTGAGACCACTCTAATGCTGTACAGTTGATTCATGAATAGAGAACCACAGTGGCAGGGAGGTGGGTCATGTATGGCTCCATAACAGAGTGCCTGTCTACTTCAGGGGGTGACAAATCAATCACACTGCAGACCCATGCTGCCCTGGAGTGGCTGTGCTTTGTTTGTAGTGGTACTGGCACACATTCTGGGAGTGGGTTTGCCTTCTCTGCTACATGCATTGCCAAAGGCTTAGTGTAACTTATCTCCCAAGCTGGCTTCAATTGTATAGAAAATTAGATGTGATAATGACCATATTACCCCAGGAGACACTAATGCTACCATATACTGCATCACCCCAAAACTGTTGACCTGATAGAATGCTAGAATGATGCAGCTACAATCCAGGAATGTGGCACCTCTTCCCATCATTCCCAAAGACCAACTTGGAAAGTTTGTGCTTCCTGCTCTCACAGCTTTAAACTTTCCCAAACGGGAGTTTCTGGCTTTTGGTGGTAATGAGGGGTGTGCTTCTACCTAAAGCTATGGC
The DNA here is from genome assembly GCF_047511675.1 of Marmota flaviventris. NCBI lineage: Eukaryota > Metazoa > Chordata > Mammalia > Rodentia > Sciuridae > Marmota > Marmota flaviventris. Next base: position 7,062,660 of record NC_092506.1, on the reverse strand, counting down.
TGCGATTTGGCCTATTGGACTCCTCATGCTAGTAAGCCAGCAATTAAAGAAAAGAGATATGCTACTGGCAAAGTAACTAAACCTGATTAACCTTTATTACAAGGAGGTAGGGTTCTTTCACATAAGGAGGACATCAGAGATATACATGGAACTCAAGAGATTCATTGACATGCCTCATGGTATTTCCATGTTCATTGATAAGTATAGATGGGTAATCACAACAACCACAACCTGACAAAGATGAAGTTCAGTTAACCCATTGGACTAGAGACCATGTTCACGGATTGAAAATTCAAAATTGTAAAGATATTGATTCTCTCCAAATCTGTAGATTCAGTGCAGTCCCAATCAAAATAACTGCAGAAGTTGACAAACTGATTTTAAAATTCATATTGAAATTCAAAGGACCTGTAAGAGACAAAATTCTTTGTCTCTTACAAAATGGACAAAGTTGGAGGAATTACATTATTTAACTTGAAAACTTACTTTAAACCTAAATACTGGACTTTGATTCAAGAAGGTTTTACTGACAAAAGCTACAGTCATGGAGAAAGTGGGACATTAGCATAAAGTGAGACATAGCATAAAGTAAGATCAAAGGAATAAATTAGGCCAGAAAGGTCACCTGATTTTTCAATAAGGGTATTAAGGCAATTGAATAAGAAAAGACTAATCTTTTCAAGAAATGGAGTTGGATGGGCATGGGGGTGCACGTTTATAATCCCAGTGGCTCAGAAGGTTGAGGCAGTTAGATTACAAGTTCAAAGTCAGCCTCAGCAATTTAGCAAGGCCCTAAGGAACTTAGTGAGATCCTGTCTCAAAACAAAAAATAAAAAGGGAGGGCGGGGATTGTGGCTCAGTGGTAGATCACTTGTGTAGCCCATGTGAGGCACTGGGTTTGAGCCTTAGCACCACATAAAAATAAATAAATAAAATAAAGATATTTTTAAATAAATAAATAAAAATAAAAAGGGGGCTGAGTATATATGGCTCAGTGATTAAGTGCCTCTGGGTTCAATCCCTGATACACCCATCCCCCCAAAAAAGAAATGGTACTAGAACAATGGGGGGGGGTGAATCCTATTCCTTACTTCACACCATATACAATAAGTTGTTTCTTGCTTCTCTTGATATTCACTCATGATAATTTACCTTCATGTGTTTGGTGTTGGTTATTAATGAGATCAAATAACAAACAGTCTGTGGATTCAGTTTGGGAAGGCTTCCCTCCATGGAAGGTTGTTTCTCTTTCTGCTTCCTCTTTTGTCCTTGGTATTGGTGGGGGTGGGGAGGTATGGGAACAGCAAGTTCATTTTAGGAGTAAAATAGCCCTCCAAATCTGCACATTCCTCATATGCAGGTTGAACCCAGAAAGAATCAAAATATTTGAAAAAAAATGTGTCTGTATAGAATATGTACAGACTTTTTCTTGTCTTTACTCCCTAAACAAGTATAACAACTATATACACTGCTTTTACAATACATTAGGTATTATAAGATGATTTAAAGTATACAGGCAGATGAGTATACATTATATGCAAATCCTATGCCATTTTACATAAGAAACTTGAGCATCTGTGAATTTTGGTACCCACAAAGTCCCCAGAGCCAATTCTCTGTGGATACTGAGGGACAACTGTTATATAGAATTACAAAAACTGAGGTCCTTATTGATTTCCAAAAATAATCCTCTTTCTTTCTTTCTTTCTTCATTCATTCATTCATTCATTCGTCCTGAGTCTGGAACTCAAGGGTACTCTATTTTGGTACTAGGGATTTAACCCAGGGGGGCTTTATCACTGAATCACATCCCCAGCCTTTTTTATTTTTTATTTTGAGACAAGGTCTCACTAAGTTATCAAGGCTAGCCTTGAATTTGCCATTCTCCCACCTCCAGAGAAGTTGAGATTATAGGTGTTTGCCACCATGTCTAATTCCAAAAATGATCCACTTTACATTAACAGTGTTTAGATTAATAAACCAATGTAAATATTGTCAATAAAAGAGTAAAACTAGTCCCTAAAACTCCCTGTTTAAGTTAGGGACTTTAGAATGAAGCTATTTGTTAGGTTTGTGTCTTGTTTTTGTTTTTTCAATACTAAGGTTTGAACCCAGGGCCTCCTCTTTGTGAGACAAGCACTCTATCACTGAGCTCTATCCCAGCCTTTTTATTTTGTTTTGAGACAGGGTCTTACTAAGTTGCCCAGACTGGCTTTGAAGTTGCTGTCCTCCTGCCTCAGCCTCCGAGTTAACTGGGATTATAGGTGTGCTTCACTGTGCCCAGCTCTGCCTATTAGTTTTTCTGACAGTTATGAGAAACAACTGTACCAGATGTGGATTTTCTGCCTGTTTTTATGACTCTCCTAGAAATGGCATCTTCCCTATCTCTGGGTATTGTTCCTAATATGGAAGTATAAGAATCAAAATTGAGGGCTTGGGCTGGGGCTCAGCCGTGGAGCGCTGGCCTAGCACGTGGGCGGAGGCTGGGTTCGATCCTCAGCACCACATACAAATAAATAAATAAAATAAAGGTTCATCAACATCTAAAAAAATATTTTAAAAAAATCGTATTCACACTTTATGTTTGTACTTTAGATATTTAAAGAAAACATGGCCACACACCTTTATGATGGCTGACCAGTTGATTTACTTTGCATATGGTATGTCCCTGTTCCCTAGGTCCTGAGAACCAGCCCCTGGCCTATTTCCACCACTGTAAACAATAGCAGTGTTCGCTGGGCATGGGCTGCATGCCAGATGCTTAGCTAAACACTGCACAAATGTCATCTTTTAATCTGATGTTTACAGTCAGTCCTTGCAATAGCACCATTTGTACCTCCCCATATAGGTGAGCTAACAGGTAGAGAGAGGTATAGAGTAACAGGTATAGAGGCATTGAGGGACATGCCCAAGTCACCCAAGACCCAGGACTTAAAGCCAATTCCGCTGACTCCAGAACTGTCATCTCAACTGTTACCTGCCACCTGGGACACAGGGGCTGGAAGGAACCTCAGTTGCCCCTTCAGGTTATGCTCTACAGTGTCACCCCAACATGCTCAGCTCAGGAAACAGGATGCTCTCAGCTCTGGCTGATGAGGGTCTTTTCTGATGGATGAAAGGGACAGAATCTGCCTCCCTTTGTCTTCCATGAGGAGATCAGCCTGGTGACTTTTGGGGCCTTGTTGGAAATAAGCCGTTCCCTACTCTAGGGAATCCCCAGATCTTGCCTCCTTCACTTAACACATATGCCTAGGACAGCGCAAAGAACAAGCCAAGTGGTAATCCTGGTGGAGTTGCTATTTAAGAGAGGAAGACAGACAGCAAATACATGTTGGCAGTGTCACTCTTCATCCCTGCTTGTGACCTTTCTGGATCTTTCCAGCTTTCCAGATCTGAAAATTTTTGGAAATGTGGCTTCAGATCAGGTAGCCACACAAAGAACAGGGCCAGGGCTGGTTGTGATGACCTCTGTGAGATACCCTGGCTTGTCACTGGGGCTTGGAGTGACCACAGGTCTAGGACAAACCCAGAGCTTCACTTTGGTTAAATTTTTGTAAAAAGGAAAGAAAGATCTGCTTCTCTGTCACCATATGCCAAATAAGCAGATGGCAAGACAAGCCCAATCCACTGGCACCCCGTCCCTCTCTGCAACCCCAGCCCTCTTTAATGCTGCCTCCCCAGAGGCCCCAGCCCTTCTCAACAAATTCACATCTGCCCCTCTCCAGCCCCACCGCTCCCTGCTCTCACAGCTCCAGCCTGTGAGAGACCAACCTTGCATGTGACTGAGTCACACTCCCCGGCTGGGTGCTGAGGCGCTCAGTCACAGAAGCTCAGTCGCAGAGCTTTCCCCACCCTTCTTGGGTCTGAGGGTCGGTGTCTCGTGCATGGGTGTGTCTTGCTACAGCCTCATGAGTGAAGCTCTGCTCACCTGTTCCTTCATAACCCCTTGCCCTGTTTAGGATAGAATCTTCCCCATGGAAGTGCCTTGTGTGTGTCCCCTCCTCTTACTGTGCCCTTGGGTGTGGCCTACCCAGGTGTCAGTCAACCTGCTGACAGTGGACATCATGAAGCTAGACTCAGCCCCCTGAAACCTGACCCCTGGCCTCATTTGAATAGCTTCTCCTCAATAAAAGGGGTCAGCGTGTGCTCTCTCTGTTCCTGCGGACCCATAAGGTCAGAGGAGCTGTCACAGCGACCCCAAAGAAAAAAGTATTTGTGTCTCTTGTGTGGTTATTTTGTGCAGCCCAGTCATCCCAGTTCAACTGGAGTAAACCCTGAGCCTTTTATAACAGAAACCCGGCACCAGCCTCTTCCCCTCCTCAGGCCCACCCCCCACCTCTGGACTCTTCTACCTCCAAAATCTCTCCCCAGTCCTGCCACAGCCCAAGATCAAGTGTCAGTGCTGTTCCCTCAGATATACCCCCCACTCCACTCCTCCCCAACCCTGTTCTAGTAGAGTTTCGGAATAGGAGAGCGGATTTTGAGATTGTTTCACAGGTCATACACACCCACACCCAGACACATATTTCCTGTTATCCTGTGACCCTCCCTCTCTGGGCACAGACTCAGGACACAATGGAACAAAGGAAGTCACCCATGTTGGTTTGGAGTCCTTAACAATAGACTTGGAAGAATGAATGCCCACCAAGGAGGTAATGAGAGGATGAGGAGAGAAACAGCAGGGTTTGAGGAGGCAAAGAAGTTGGGGTGTGTGTCCCAGACCCCAGCAGCCTCCATTGTGGCTGAGGCATGAAAATGAAGAAAGAGATCTGAGAAATTAGGTTGCTGAAAGCAGCAAGGTGCCATGCTTCTGGAATGGGGCCAGCGTCCAGGGAGCCTGAGGGATGGTGGTCAGGAAGCTTCCCGGAGTCTCTGGGCAGAGGGAAGGATCAGGACACAGGCGAGGGGTTCCACTGTGATCCTGCCATTAAGGGCTGGCAAACCCAGAGAGGCCTGTCCTTAGGGTGGTGTCTTAGTCCATATTCTGTTGCTTTGACAAAATGCCTGTATAAAGAAAAGTCGTTTATTTAGCTCACAGTTTTGGAGGCTGAAAGTTCTAGATCAGCATGTCCCATCTATTAGGCTTCTGGTGAGGGTTCCCTCGGCTGTGGTCACAGCATGGTGGAGAGGCGGGAAGAGAAAATAGCCGAAGAGGACAAACACAAGGGTGTACCCCCTCTTCAGAACTGACTGTCTCTTGGAGACTCTCTCTAGAGACTTTCACCCCTAGGGCTTTCACTCCTTCAAGGACTGGGCCGCCAGTGTCCGGATTGCCATCCTCTGTCCCCACCTCTTAAAGGAAACACCACTTCCCAGCATCAACACAGTGGGACCAACTGCTTACCAGGATCCCTTGGGGGACAACACTCAAGCCCTATCCAAACCAGAGCAAGAGGGGGTCAAGATGCAATAGAAAGGGCTGCGGCTCAGTGGTAGGGCGCTTCCCCATGTGTGTGAGGCACTGGGTTTGATTCTCAGCACTGAGTATAAATAAATGAATAAAATAAAGGTCCATCAACAATTAAAAAAATGTATTAAAAAAACAAAGGTTAAATTCCTTTTAAAAATGCGGTAGAAGAAACCAATTGAGTGGAAATTCCACAGGTGCCTGCAGGGATGCTGCCTCTCCACAATAATAGTAATATTATCTAGCGTTCGTGGAGTATTCACAGTGTTATTTTTTTTTTTAATAATATTTGTTTTTTATGGGGCTGGGGTTGTAGCTCAGTGGTAGAGCACTCGCCTAGCACGTGCGAGGTACTGGGTTCGATCCTCAGCACCACATAACAATAAATAAAGTAAGAATATTGTGTCCAACTACAACTAAAAAAATGTTTTAAAAATTAAAAAAAATATGTTTATTTTTTAGGTGTAGATGGACACAACACAATGCATTTATTTTTATGTGGTGCTGAGGATCAAACCCAGAGCCTCACACATGCAGGCCTTGAACATGTAAGCTCAGGGGATTCTCCCATCTTGAGTTCCTTGGTAGCTGGGACTATAGCCATGCACCACTAAACTCAGCTTCATTATTTTTTGTTGATTCATATTTCCATCTAATATAATTTTTCTTCTTACTTTTCAAATTTTTTTCAGTGCTCAGGATCAAACCCAGGGCCTCATACATGCTAGGAAAGCACTCTACCACTGAGCCCTACCCACAGCCCACTTAACATTTTTATAATATAGATTTTACATTTTTAAAAGTTTTAATTTTTGTGGCTCACAGTGATGCAGGCCTGTAATCCCAGAGGCTCAGGAGGCTGAGGCAGGACGATTGTGAGTTCAAAGCCAGCCTTAGCAACTTAGTGAGGTCCTAAGCAACTCAGCAAGACCCTGTCTCTAAATAAAACATTAAAAAGGGCTGGGGATGTGGCTCAGTGGTTGGGTGCCCCTGGGTTCAATCCCCAGTACCAAAAATAAATAAATAAATAATAAAAAGGACTGGGGATATAATTCAGGTAAAGTATTCCTGGGATCAGTCCTCACCACCACCCCCCCAAAAAATTTTAATTTTGTCTTCATCTTCTAAAGATTTTTTAGCTGGGTGTAGAATTGTACACTGAGAGGTTTTATCCTTTCTTTCTGCACTTTAAAGGTATTTCTCCACTATTTGCTTGCATTGTTGCCAAAAAGAAATGTTTTGTCACTCTTATTTTTAATTCTTCTGTATATAACAGGATTATTTTTTTTTCTGGTGCCTTCTCTTTTTTCTTTAGTTTTTTCTTTCTTTTTAAAAAGAATAAAAATTTTAAAGTTTTTAATCTTTAATGAGATGACTTGGGAAATACACGTTTCTGTGACACTGACACTATGGTTTCTAGAGTCACAGTTTGCTTGTCAGATTTTTGTTGTTGTGACAAAATACCTGACAAAATCAACTTATAAGAAGGAAAGATTTATTTTGTAAGTACTTTTCTGTTGTTTTGTTTTGATGGTGCTGAGGATTAAACCCACACCCTCACACATGCTAAGCAAACACTCTACCACTAAGCTACACCCCAGCCCAGAAGATTCCTTTTGGCTCAGGGGTTCAGAGCTTTCAGTCCATTGTTGGTTGACTCCATTGCTTTTGGGCCTGTGGTAAGAGCAAAGCTGCTCACCACAGGGCGGGCAGGAAGCAAAGAGAGAGAAAGAACAAGGGGCCAGGGTCCCAATATCCCCTTTGGGGGCACAACCCCTATAAGCTAACTTCCTTCCACTAGTCCCTACCTCTGAAAATTTCCACCACCTTCCCATAGCACAGCATCTGGGGACTAAGACTTGAGCGAGAGCCTTTGGAGGACACTCAAGATCCAAACCGTAACACGTGGTAAGACACAGAATTACATCTCTGATGAATGACAACTTATGTTTTCCAGTACTGGGGACGGAAATAAGGGACACGCTACCACTGAGTAACATTTCCAGCTGAGTAACATTTCAAGACAGGGTCTTGCTAAATTGTTGAGGCTGGCCTCTGCCTCCCAAATCACTGGGATTATAGGCATGTGCCACTGTACCTGGCTGAATGCCAATATTTTAAGCAATAATTTCTGTTATATGGCAAACAACATTAAGAAAACAACCACAGGGGCTGGGGATGTGGCTCAAGCGGTAGCGCGCTTCCCCTGGCATGCGTGCAGCCTGGGTTCGATCCTCAGCACCACATACAAACAAAGATGTTGTGTCTGCCGAAAACTAAAATGTAAATTTAAAAAAAATTATATATATATATGAAAACAACCACAAAATAGGCAAGGAAAAACCCAGGATATCATCTGAGAACAGCTGTTGCTTCAATGAAGGGGTCCTGGCATACCAGTGTTAAGACTGTTCCAATACCAAGGCCAGAAACAGCCGCTCTTACTGTTGCACCACCTGCATCCATAAACTTGGCAGCAGTATTGATCCCCATGGTTACACTGGTCTGAAACTACCTTTGAATTAGTTGACACACACCATTATGAGCCCATCCAATACTGTGAGGCCCTCTTCAGTCCTTGCCTCTGGTGGCAGTAGCACTGATGCAGAAATTGGTCTCTATGCAACTCTGGAGCCAGCTCAGAGCAGGGGGGCGGGGTGTAGGCAAGCTTGGCAGAGGTGAACATCTTATACTCTTTGGGGTTGCCCAATTGGAGGATTTATGTGTCAGGAAATGTGGGTTTCTTTCCCACTTCTCTTCCTGGGAATAAGCCCTTCTTTCTATCACCAGTTTTGGGCAATCTGATGTCTTTATTTATTTGTTCTATGGTACTGGGAACTGGACCCAGGGGCTTCCAACCACTGAACCACATCACCAACACTTTTTGTTTTTTGAGACACGGTCTTATTAAGTCGCAGAGGCTGGCCTCCTGCCTCAGCCTCCCAAGTCTCTTGAGATTATAAGTGTGCACCCCCACACCCTGCTCTATGACATGTCTTGATGTCAGGTTTCAGGTCTTTAGTTTGCTTAATTTTCTTGTGCTTAGGGTAGGTTGGACTTCTTTGATCTGTAGGTGTATAGTTTTTATCAAATTTGGAAAATCTTTGGCTATTATTGCTCCAAATATTTTTGACCCACCCCCTTAATTTGGGGTCTCCACATATATATATTCAGCCACTTGAATTTCTCCCATGGCTTATTGATATACTTTCTCTCTCCACCCCCATCTTTTTTTGTACTGGGTATTGAATCCAGGGGTGCTTTATCACTGACCTACGTCTCCTGGCCTTTTTCTTATTTATTTTTATTTTGAGGTAGGATCTCACTAAATTGCTGAGGATGTCCTTGAACTTGCATTATCCTGCCTCATTCTTCCCTGTTGCTAGGATTACAGGGTGCATCACCTCACCCAGATACTGATGTGCTTTTGCTTATATTCTCTTTTTACATTGTGGTTCATTTTGGGTAGACCTAGCTAATATCTTCAAATTCACTAACCTTTTACTCTGCAATGTCTAATCTGTACTCAATCTCAATTCATCCTATTTCTCATCTCATCTAGTATGTTTGAGAATTTTTGTGTCTTTCATGTCCCTTCTTAACTCTTGACAATTCTAATATCAGTTAGTTCTAGGTCCATTTCAACGAATTTTCTATTATAGGTCAAATTTTCTTGCAATATATATATAATTTTGATGGGCTTTTATTTTATTTACTTATTTATATATGGTGCGGGGGATCAAACCCAGTGCCTCGTGCATGCTAGGCAAGTGCTCTACCACTGAGCCACAACCTGAGCCCTTTTCTTGCATTTTGTGTCTTTATAGTCTTTAGTTGTTAGACATTATGAGTTATATTTTGAGGGTGCGTTTTGGGTGGCAGGATATAGTTGTATTCTTATACATATTTTGGAGCTGTGTCCTGGGACATGGTTAAATTACTTTAAAAGTATGAATGCTTGGGCTGGGGATGTGGCTCAAGCAGTAGCGCGCTCGCCTGGCATGCGTGCAGCCCGGGTTCGATCCTCAGCACCACATACAAACAAAGCTGTTGTGTCCGCCAAATACTAAAAAATAAATATTAAAAAAAAACTGATAGCAGCTTAAAAACAAACATATGGACCAATGGAATAGAATGAAGAGCTCAGAAATAAACCTTTGCTTATATGGTCAAATGATTTTCAATATGGGTGCCAAGACCATTCAAGGAGAAAAAAACAGTCATTTTAACAAATGCTACAAGGAAAACTGGAAATCCATACACAAAAGAATGAAGTGGGACCCTTATGGCACACCATACAAGAATTAAGCCAGGGAAAATTCTAGGTGTGGTGACAAACAACTGTAATCCCAGATACTTGGGAAGCCGAGGCAGGATCACAATACTGGGCCAGTCTCAGCAGTTTACTGAGACCCTGCCTTAAAATTTAAACCTAAAAAGAGCTTGAGATATAGCTCAGTGGTAAAGCATTCCTAGGGTTCCATCTTTAGTATAAAAATTAAAGAAATAAAACCCTCAAACATGGATAAAAAATAAATCTAAATTAATCAATGAAAGCATAGACCAATATAAAGAAAACTACAATATCATGTTCAAAGATATTTTTAAAAAGACATTTTATTTTATCTATTTTTTTGGTATTGGGATTCAACCCAGGGGCATTTAACCACTGAGCCACACCCCAGGCCCCTTTTTTATTTTATTTAGAGACAGGGTCTTGCTGAGTTGTTTAGGGCCTCACTAAGTTGCTGAGGCTGGCTATAAACTTGAGATCCTCCTGCCTCAGCCTCCCAAGCAGCTGGGATTACAGGCGTGCACCACTTTGCCAGGCAAGAAAGATATTTTAAATGTGGAACAGGGGTTGGGGATTTAGCTCAGTGGCAGAGTGCTTGCCTAGCACACGCAAGGCCCTGGGATCCTCAGCTCTGGGGGGAAAAAAAGCTAACTGTGGAACAAATGGAAAGATATTCTAGGTTTTCAGATGGCGAGACATAATAGCTTTATTAAAATGGTCATTTGTGCTAGAGCAATTAATTGAAATTCTAACACATTTTCTCTTTTAGTTGATTTAAAAGATCCTATTTGTTCATTATTATTTTACTTTGCTTTTTCAGTGTTGGGTATTGAACCTAGGCACATGCTCAAAATAAAGGTATTTGTCCATCTATAACTTCAAAAAATATATATTAAAAAAAAAAAAAGGAATACAAGCCCAGGACTGGGGTTGTGGCTTAGTGGTAGAGCGCTTACCTAGCCCTGGGTTGCACCTCAGCACCACATAAAAATAAAATAAATAAAATAAAGTTACTGTGTTCACCTACAATTTTAAAAATTTAAATAAACAAATAAAAGAATACAAGCCCTGGAACAGTCAAAATATGTACAAAAGAATAGTGAAGGTACCTTGCCTTAGCAGAAAGAAACACTATAATTGAATCAATATGGTATTGGCAAAGGAACAGACAAACAGTTCCATGGTACCAAACTAGAAATACAGAACTGGGTCTCAAACCTATTTGAGGATCTACTATATGACACATGTAATATTTCAATTCATCAGGAAAAGGGCTGGATTACACAAGGAACAGTAGTGGCACACAGCTCATTTCCCATCTGGAAGAAAATACAGTTGGGCTTTTCTCTTATTCTAGCCCCACAAGAAATGCCAGAGGAATCCGATTCTTTAAAAAATAATAATAATAATAACATAAGAGTACTGTAAGAAAATGTAAGAGAGGGTGGAACCGAGGCTCAGTGGGAGAGCGCTTGCCTTGCAAGTTTGAGGCACTGGGTTCAATTCTTAGCACCACATATAAATAAATGAATAAAATAAAGGTCCATTAACATCTAAAAAATATTTAAAAGAAAAGAAATGTAAGAGAGGAGACTTTATATTTTTATTTTTTAAGACTGAGAATTCCAGGGGGGCTTTACCACTGAGACATATATATCCCCAGCCCTTTTTATGTTTTTATTTTGAGACAGGGTCTCTTTAAGTTGCCCAGACTGGCCTTGAACTTGGAATCTGAGGGATTTATTGTAGCAATGTTCATGTTGCCATTTAACTGGGAACAAAGCAAAGGCTCACAGATAACCAAATTCCATAGTGTGGAGTATCATAGTCATTACAAAGTGTGAATTAAAACTGTAACAGTTGAATTGAAGAGAATTCCACAAGGCAGTTGTTGACCGAGAAAAAGAAAAGTGCACTTGGTAAAGCAATACTAACTAAAACCAAACAATAATTACACTCTGGAACTGGGGTTGTGGCTCAGTGGTAGAACCATTGCCTAGCATGTGTGAAGCACTGGGTTCGATCCTCAGCACCATATATAAAAATTCAGGGTGGTGAATAAAATAAAGGTCCGTCAATATCTAAAAACAATTTAAAAAAAAAGGAATATAAAAAAAATTTTTAAATTACACTCTGTGTATAGGCACTGACACCTATCTACAATTACACATAAGTTGTGTGTGTGTGTGTGTGTGTGTGTGTGTGGTGCTGGGAATGAATTTGTGGTCTTCCTGCCAGGCAAGCACCTTAGGCTGTGCTACATTCCCAGCTTCGTGGAAGTCTATTCTTAATTAATAAGCAGGAGCCAGGCATGATGGCGTATTCCTGTTAATTCCAGGAACTCAGGAAACTGAGGCAGGAGGATTCCAAGTTCAAACTTCTTGTCTTCCACCTGGTTGGCCGAGAGCTGCTTCAGGAGCAGTTATATCGTCACATTTCCAGTCTTGCCCGTGCGTAAGCAGGACACTCTTGTGGACATAGGAAGCCCTAAAGAGCATTGCAGGTACCCGTATGGGAGACATCATCATATGCAAATGAATGTGGAGGGCTTGGGGACAGGGCATCTGCTTCAGATATGTTTTCCAACAACAGGCATAAATGAGATATTAAAAAACTACATCTATTTTTTTTTTTTTTTTTTTTTTTGGTATCAGGGATTGAACTCAGGGGTGTTTAACCACTGAGCCACTTCCCCAGCCCTTTTTTATCTTTTATTTTGAGACAGGGTCTCATTAAGCTGCTGAGGATGGCTTGAACTTGTGATACTCCTGCCTCAGCTTCCTGAGCCACTGGGATTGAAGGTATGAGCCATCATGCCCAACAAGATGTTGAAAATATCTAACCACACTATTGGTGTTAAGAAGACTCTTGATTTTTGAATAACCACTATATGCTGAATGTAAACACCCTGACTGACCTGCACAAGCATGATCCCTAGGTGTTACCATTACTGTCCTTGTGATAGAGCCATCAGTATCACTCCTTCACTGCTGCAGATAGACTCTTCTGGAAGTGGCAGAAGCGGAACTGGGGTCACCTGTGCTGGTTACTTTTTTTTTTTCTGTTGTGCTGGGGATCCAAACCAGGGTCAGGTAAGCATTCTACCACTGAGCTATATCCCCAATCCTGCTGGAGACATTTAACCTGGAAGGTAAGTGCTACCTTGAAGGGCATTGCTCAATCTGATCAGGAGCCAGGTTCTTCAAGCAAACAGTCTACTAATACCTTTCAAGACAAAATTCCTTCTTTTTTTTTGAACCCCCCAGTGCTCTTTATCTCTAAGCTACATTCTGAGCCCCATTTTATTTTTTATTTTGAGACAGGCTGTGGCTAGGTTGTTTAAGGCCTGGCTAAACTGCTGAGGCTGTGTTAGACCAGGACGCAAGAAAAGACCACTGACTCCAATTAAAATCAAATTAAAGCAAGCTTATTATTTCGACCGGCAGGGCTGCCTCTCCCTCCCAAAACGGTGGGAACAAGACAGCACCCCAGCTTTTCTGAAGCCCAGCTTTATAGCCCAGAAAGTTACACAAAGGGGGGTTACAGATAACAGAACTCTGATGAGCATCACACTAATGGTAGTTTACATTTTTGCTGGCCCCAACATCAGAATTTATGAGGACCATTAGAGCCTCAGAGAGGGTCATTGTCTGGCCAGGGAAGGCCAAGATTTATGAGGTGTCACTAAGTTTCAGAGAGGGCTGCTATCTGGTCAGAGAGCCAGGCATGGGTGAGTTCAAGGCACAGGCAGGCATTCCAAGCAGGTTCAGAATTTGCAGTAATTTATAGTAAAGCCAAAATTAGCTTTTCATGGTTTTGTGGCGAGATGCCCAATTTTAAGAAAAGATCAGGTTGGGTCTATCAGCTGGCCTCAATTTTGAGATCCTCCTGCCTAGGCCTCCCAAGCAACTAGGATTATAGGTACGTGCCATCATGCCTGGCTCAAGCCAAAATGACTAGAGCTATTGTAGAAGGGTGGGCCCTAGCTTTTTCTCTGCTGGCCCCTTTGCATTTGTTTGACAGGATGGTGACATTGCTGGGATCGGTTATGTGTAATCAGAGAAAATAAACATTTTTAAATTACATATATTTTGATGAAATAAAAGTTTTGGAAAATCTTCATGAATCTTCAGTCTTCAGGATGGTTTTAGGCAGAGCACACAGAGGAGCTTCCTTAGGGCTCAGAAGACCATCTGACTTGGGAAGGTGCGTTGGTTAGGACAAATGGAACAGAGCAATAAAGTCTGCTCGACAATGAGAGGCTGCCCTTGTGGGCCAGGAAAACTTTGCATACATTTGTTTTTCGTTCTCCTTCCCTCCCTCTTTTTCTTTCTTTCAATGTGACATGGTCTCCCTATGTTGCCCAGGATGGTTTTGAATTCAGCTCATGTGTTTCTCCCAGCTTCAGCCTCCAGAAACTAGAGGCGCTTCAAATTTTAAGGTGAAACACCACAGCACTGCAAGGCTGTCTGTGGGCCGGGGCGGGCTCAGAGGCAGAGACCCTGCCTAGCACGGGGCTGGCTCTGGCTGTACCCCGGCGCCAAGAATTAAAGAATGAATTTGAAAAAAGGAAATCTCTAACTTGGTAGTTACTGCTGTGAACGCTGGGACAGCTCCCCGGCCTCTCTGCTGAGGTGGCACCTGTGTTCCAAGTGTCTCTGGCTCTGGGTCGCCTGTGGCAGGCCTGGCAATGGGCTGAACAATAGATGGGAAGGCAGCATCCGGGTTGGATTGGCACCTCTGCTGGTGCAGATGGTCCCCGACTGTAAACTTCAGCAGAGACTGAGGTCTGAACTGATTTTTCCTGGGCTAATGGCATGAGACATGACACTCTTCTGATGCTATTTAGTGGCAGAAAGCCACAAGTCTCAAGGGTAAACCGCATATAAACTACAGTGCACTGTGCTAAGCAGTGACGTTTGCTTGGCCAGGTGTATTCAATGCATTTTGGACTGAAGACACGAGGACACAGCCCCACTTCAGGAGTGTAAGGTGCTCTGCTCAGGGTTGGTTCAGTCACCTGAGCTCTGCCCGTGGTTCACCGTCAGATGAATAGAGCCCCTAACCTAGAGGGTGGCCTGGCTGTGGGTCCCATCCATTCCTGAAACAAAGGTTCACTGAGAGCCCCCATGTACTCACGCTGCGACGGTGCTTGTGACATTCAGGCTGACAGTCCCCAGGCCAAGTCCTGCAGGGAATGTGTCACTGGATACTCGCCTCACATGTGACAAACAGCTGGGGACGTGAGATCTGGAGGCTTCCTGGAGGAAGGATCACCTCAGCTGACAAAGTGTTGTCCAGGGGACAAGGCCCAAGGGCAGCAAGAGCAGTGGTAGCCAGGGAATGGCCACATCAGAGAAGGACACATGGGGACAACTGCACAGATGACTCTGCCTTTGCCTGTCCTCAGCCTCCAGGAGCTATCCATTCATTCTGTTTCTACTTACCCTTGTCCACCCGCTTCTCCATGATGACCGCCCCCAAAACACAATTTATTTTGCATTTTCACAATCCTTCATATATTTTCTATAAATAACATAAACACTGGATCATTTTTCCATAATAGGCTTGTCATAAAAGTTTCAGAGGGTTTTCTTTTACAAAGAGATAAAATAACTTGGTGCAGTGGTGCACACTTCTAATCCCAGCTACTGGGGAGGCTGAGGCAGGAGAAGGGCAAGCTCCAGCCCAGGCCAGGCAAAGGAGCCAGACCCTGTCTCAAAACAAAAATAAATGAATAAATAAAAACAGAAAAAGGGCTGAGGGTGGTGCTCAGTGGTAGAACATGTGCCCCGGATGTCGGAGGCCCTGTGTTCACGCCCCAGTACAGAAATAAATAAATAACAGACAAGATATATTATGACCCAGAATATCACAAGACAATATATATCAGTAACATAAAAAAATCTGTAGCTATCTCAGACATTTGATGATAAAGATTAGAAGAAAAATGAAACCAATTAAATGCCAATTATTTATCAAATTGAGAAATAATACTACAAGCATTTACCGTTTAGAAGTTATCATTTTAAAATGAAAAATTAAAAAACACAAAGCATTAGTTGCCCTGATAGTCTTGATATTTTTTTCATAATAAATATTTCAGATGTAAAAACATTTCATTTTCCATTGTTCTTGATCAAACTGTTGAGAGGGTGTCCACAGCATCTTCAACTTGGGGATATGTGTTGCTTTATTTAAGCTCACTTCCTTTTCTTTTTTGAGGAAAATATTTCGTCTGCTTCTCTTTTTTTTATGCTGAAATCAATATGTTAATTCAGATTTCAGATTGGTTTCTGATTTCCTGTCAGATTACTTCATAATATTCACATTTTCTCTTTGTGTTTCTCCTGCTGTTCACAAAGGACTGTAGCCTATATAAAATATTTAAATACTAGTATACTCCAGTGAACATTATTTGGTACTATTCAAATAGTGTAACATCTAGTAAGATTAATAGTTCTATACTGAATCCTGTGTTGAAATGATCAATTTAAGGATTTACTTTGCTTCCAAAAGGTATTATTTCTTGGAACAATACTTTTAGGACTTTTATAAAGGATACAATGCATATAAACTTATTAATATTTTAATTTCATGAAAGAGATATTTATGTGGTATATGCATACAGTGGAATATTATTCAGCCTTGAAAAGGAACAAAATTCTGACACATGCTACAATGTGGAAGAACTTTTATGGCATTATTATTATTATTATTATTTTAAATATTTATTTTTTAGTTGTAGTTGGACACGATATCTTTATTTATTTTTATGTGGTGTTGAGGATCGAACCCGGGGCCTCACAGGTGCTAGGCGAGTGCTCTACCACTGAGCCATAATCCCAGCCCTATGGCATTATTATTATTGTCATTTGAGGTGCTGGAAAATGAATTCAGGGCCTCATGCATGCTGGGCAAACCCTCTTACACTGAGCTATACTTGCAGTCTAAAGACATTATTTTAATTGAAGAAAGACAAATGCAAGAGGCAGCTGTGGTATGAATATATAATCCACTTACATGAGATTCGTGGGGTAGCTCAAATCATAGCAAAGTAGAATGGTGAGTGGCAAGGGCTGGGGAAAGGAGACTGGAGAGTTACTGTTTAACATGGCAGAAAATTAGTTTAGAAACATAAAGTTCTGGAGATGGATGGTGATGATAGTTGCATATTAATATGAAATGAATTAATCATTACACCTATGATGATTAAGAACATAAGTTCTATATATTTTGCCACTTTCTTTTTTTTGAGCCAGGGTTTCATTATGTTGCCCAGGTTGGCCTTGCGCTCCTGGGTTCAAGGGATCCTCCTGCCTCAGCCTCCCTAGCAGCTGCGGCTCCAGGTGTGCACTGATCACTATACCACAGGAAAATGATATTTGAGCCAAGACTTGATGGAGGTGAGGGAGAAAACCAAGCAGATAAGTGGAGAAAAGATGTTGCAGGCAGGAAACAGCAAGGAACCTGGGGAGGGACAGGCCGGCGAGGTATTCAAACCACAGAGAGGTCAATGTGGCCGGAATGCACTGAGCAAGGAGGACACTTGTAGGAGATGAAGCAGAATAAAGAGGAAAGGAGAATAGATTTGTGCGAGAATTTGTTTTAAAATAAACGAGAAACTATTGGTAGATTTTGATCATCAAAATGACATTGTCTCAATCACATTTTACAGTGACCCTGCTTTTCCCTACTCTGTATGAGGCTGTTGTGATAGTCTGGGGAAAGAAGGCCATGATCTATTCCAGAGTAGCAATGGTGGGGTCTGAAGTATGTAGAGCCAAAAGCATTTGTTGACAAATTGAATGTGAGAACAGCAGACAAGTCTGAGACAACCTAACGATTTTTTAAAATTATATTCTTTAGTTGTAGGTGGACACAGTACCTTCACTTTATTTTTATGTGGTGCTGAGGCTCAAACCCAGTGTCTCACACATTCTAGGCAAGCGCTCTGCCATGGAGCTACAGCCCCAGCCCGACCTAATGATTTTTTTGGTCTGAGTCAGATATGGTGGTGCACAGGAGGCTGAGGCAGGAGGATCACAAATTAAAGGTCAGCATGGCCAACATAGTGAGATCCTGTCTCCAAATTTAAAAAAAACAGAAAGGAAGGCTGAGGTTCTAGCTCAGTGAAGCATTTGCCTGGCATTTGTGAGGCACTGGGTTTGATTCTCAGCACAGCATATAAACAAAAAGCAAAATAAAGGTCCATTGACAACTAAAAAAAAAATTTTAAATAGAAAGGATTAGGGATGTAGCTCTGTGATAAAGCACCAGTGGGTTCCATCCCCAGTGCCACAGGATGATCTGAGAAACCAGAACACTGGTCATCACTGGCAGGGACAAGAAAACGGTGAGAGAAGAGGTTGGGAAGAAAGGCCAGAAGTTTAGGGTTAGATAGTCCCTTTTTTAGACATTCAAGTGGAGAAACTGGATGGGCAGTGAGAATGAGTTCAAGGGAGACAAACGCTTTGAAGACATGAATTTGAAGCCATGAACCTCAGGGGGATGTGAAGGGAATGAGTGTGGATACAAAGATAAAATCCAGGACTGATCTCAGGGCGAGAGGTCAGGGACAAGCAAAGGAGCCAGCAAAGGAGACAGACAATGAGCAAGTCTGGAAGGAGGAAGGAAGCTGGGAGCCAGGGTCTGGCGTCAGGGCACCCAAGAAGAGAGTGCTTTAAGGAAGAGGGCTTGGCCCACTCTACCAACAGTGGAAGGTCTGGGAGGTGAACAATGGATTCACTGTTGGTGTGCGCCAGAGGGGTGTCACTGGTGTCTTTGACAATGGGACAGAAACCAAACTGGGCTTAGTGCAATATTTAGCATACCACGAATGGGAATAGTTATTGGCTGTTATCAGCGAATGGTTGATTTCAATACCTGCCAATTGACCTGTTCTGGTCTTATTTCCTCCAATCCAAGAACTCCCTCCAAGTGATCATTCAAAAAGGCAAAAATAACCTGCCTCACTTACATCTTCAAGGCAAATCATGCTGAGATGAGAATGTGTAAAGTTGCATGTAGAAGGAACTGTTCATGGCATTGACTCTAACAGGGAAAAACTGGAAATACTTTGAATATTTGACAACAGAAAATTGGATGTGGCAGTTAAAATGCATCTAAAGAAAACACCATGTAGCCATTAAAATAGTGACATAGAACATTGAGAGATAACGGTTTTTATATAACTATTTTAATTTATATTGCTAGATGAACAGCTGAGCAGTATGCAAATTAACAACCAATTTACCAGCTGGCCATGGTTGATGGGTGCCTGTAATCCCAGAGGCTCAGGAGGCTGAGGCAGGAGGACTGCAAATTCAAAGCCAATCTCAGAAACTTAAGGAGGTGCTAAGCAACTTAGTGAGAACCTATCTCTAAATAAAATCGAAAAAAGGCTGGGGATGTGGGTTAGTGATAAAAAGCACCTAAGTTCAATCTCTGGTACAAAAAAAAAAATTACCAATTTTTGTGTGAAGCAGATAGCAAAGTAATCCACAGCCAGAGTTTGCAACATTTTCTGTAAAGGGCTACATACAGCAGATATTTTAGGCCATGTAGACCATACATCTCAGACTCAACTACTCGGTTTTAATGTGAAATGAATTGTAGGCAATATATAAATTAATGTGGCTATGTAATAATGAAACTTTGTGAACACTGAAATTCAAACTTTATATTTTCATGTCATAAAATATTCCCTCAATCATTTAAAAATGTAAAAACCACTCAGTCCATTGGCCATAGGAAGATTAGCAGGGGGTTGCCTTTGGCCCACAGGCCATCCTTTGTCAGATCTACAGACACTCAAAATGCTCACTGTGGACAATTTTCCCAAGATAATGGGAAGTTACACTTTCCTTTTTTTTTTTTTTTCTTCCAGTACTGGGGATGGAACCTAGTGGCACTGTACTGCTCAGATACATTTTTGAGACTGGGTCTCCCTGTGTTTCTGAGGCTGGCTTTGAACTTGCAATCCTCCTGCCTCAGACTCCAGAGCCACTGGGATTATAGGCGCCCGGCTCTTCGCCTATTTAAACACTCCTATATATGTTTTTGTCAGACCTGCCTTGTCCATCTCCTTTATTTTCAATTTTTTAGATTCTACGAACTCTATCACCCATTAATAAACTAAAAAATTTACTCTTTAATGTTTATTATTATTTATTATCCAGCGTCTCTTCTCACCCTCCACCCCATGCGAAGACAGAGATATTAATTTTGTTCCCAGATTAATTCCCTGCACCCAGAATAGTGCTGGAACACGGTGGCAGTTCATTAAATATTCTTCCAACGCATGAGTGAATAACGTTATGAACTATAATTTTTTGGCGCGGTACTGGGGATGAAAGCCAAGGGCGCTCTGCCACTAAGCTACATTCCCAGCCTTTTAAAATTTTTCAGACAGGGTCTCGCTGAGTCGTCGGGCTGGCTTCGAACTTGCATCCTCCTGCTTTCGTATGTTCTTTTTTTTTTTTAGAGTGGCAGTAATGTGTACTTATATTTTGCTTTTATAAAGGGGAGAAAATTCGGTGCAGCATTTCATCCAGGTAACAAACTTCTTGAAAAGATGATGATGTGCACATATATTGAATAATTAAGACTTAAGGTTTGTCATGATTAATAAACTGACTGAATTCTTACATTAGACTGTATCAAAGATCTATGAAAATTTTCATTAGTGACTGTTGAAACTTGATTTTCAAATTTCATGTTCCATATATCTGTTATATATTGTAAATGAAATACAAAGCTACAGATTGCTTTTTAAGAACTTGAACTGCTTCTCCTTTCGTATGTACTATTCTTACCAGAAACCTAAACTCCAATGCAACATAAAACTTCCGTGAATTTCCATGCCTTGGAATGAAGCTAACAAACTTGGCGGGGCAGTCCCCTTAGTTCCATCCACTCCTCCAGTTTCCGAAACAGCTACTTCTCGCCCTCCGGGGCCGCGCCCGCGCCGAGCACGCGCCGCTCGCTCCCGCCGCCACTAGGCGACGCCCCTACACAGCCTCTGAGCCCAAACACAAGTTCCACGTGATTCGCGTCGCACCCGGTGGGCGTCACGTGACGGACTCAGTTTTCCTCCAATGGCTGTGCAAGTTGTGGAGAATCTACTTAGGACCCGGCCCGAGGCGTAGATCTCCCCGTTCTTCTGCCAACCAAGCGGGCCGGCTCACCGCTTCCAGCTGGGCAGCGGAGTCTCGCCAGGGATTTCTCTTAACTAAGCTTCGGAGGGCCCAGGCCTGCGCCGCGGTCAGTCCCGGAAGTGACCTCTCCCAGAGGGGCCGGAAGTGGCAGTGGAGGGAGGGAAGATGGCGGAGGTGGTGAGTCCGGTGCCCGGGGCGGGGCGGAGGGAGCCAGGGGAGGTGGGTAGAGCCCGAGGCCCCCCAGTAGCCGACCCTGGCGCCGCGCTGTCTCCCCAGGGGGAGATAATCGAGGGCTGCCGCCTACCCGTGCTGCGGCGGAACCAGGACAACGAAGATGAGTGGCGTGAGTGACGTCGGGGGGCGGGGCCAAGGAACCTGAGGGCGAGGGGCGGGAGGGAGTCAACCGAACCCCCGGGATGGGGAGGGGCCTCTGAATCCTGGGGCGGGCGGGGCCAAGATACTCTGGGGGGAGGGGCGTGGCTTCTAGCCGCTCCGAGATGGACAGGGCGGAGCTTGGAGAGGGGGTGACACTTGGTGACTGAAAGGGGTTTGGGCGAGAGCTTGTAAACGGTGAGGCATAGGGATCCGGCCTGGGGGTGGGGTTCAGGTCGTAGAAGGGTGGTGCCTCATGGTCTGAGACCCCTGCCTGTGTTGTTCTCACAGCCCTGGCCGAGATCCTAAGCGTGAAGGACATCAGTGGCCGGAAGCTTTTCTACGTCCATTATATTGACTGTGAGTTCTGGGCCTGGGTGAGGTGGGGCTGCAGGGTAGTGTGTGGGGCAACCTCTGGCATTCCTTCCTGAGCCATTCCCACTGCTGCAGTCAACAAACGTCTGGATGAATGGGTGACCCACGAGCGTCTGGACCTAAAGAAGATCCAGTTCCCCAAGAAAGAGGCCAAGACCCCCACCAAGAACGGACTTCCTGGGTCCCGCCCCGGCTCTCCGGAGAGAGAGGTGGTGAGTAGGTCCCTGCTTCACCTTTTCTCTCCTGCCTCCTCCTTCTCTCATCTCTTGGCCTTAGGGGCTCCTGGATGGGCAGGAGGCAGCACCCTTCCTCCTTGACTTCAACTTGCAAAGAATGGGGGCCAAATTGCAGATGTAGCTTCCAGAGTCCAGGGACTATTCTTGTGTCCTTGAGAAGGCAGAGGGTGGGGTTTGATCACTCTATGCTGAGGGGCCCTTCCCCTTTGCCATCCCACCACCATACCCACCCCAGAGGAAGACCCTGGACCTATTTCTACAGCCGGCCTCCGCCCAGGCCAGCGGGAAGACCTTGCCAATCCCGGTCCAGATCACACTCCGCTTCAACCTGCCCAAGGAGCGGGAGGCCATTCCCGGTGGCGAGCCCGACCAGCCGCTCTCCTCCAGCTCCTGCCTGCAACCCAACCACCGCTCAACGGTACCCTCAGCAATTCCAGGGACCTTGCTTTCTTCTCAGGTCCCACCTTCTCTACCTTCTGACCCACCTTTCTTGGTTTCTCTCTGCAGAAACGGAAGGTGGAGGTGGTTTCCCCAGCAACTCCAGTGCCCAGCGAGACAGCCCCAGCTTCAGTTTTTCCCCAGGTGAGCCCCCACTTCATCTTTTCTCTTCCTTTCTGATCTCTGGCAGCTTCCTTTAGGCTTATCTCACAATCACTCATTCTATTCCTACCATCTCATCTGCAGAATGGATCCGCCCGTAGGGCAGTGGCAGCTCAGCCCGGACGGAAGCGAAAATCGAATTGCTTGGGCACTGATGAGGTGGGTCTGTGGAGCAGCACAAGAGGGAAGATAGGTGAAAAGGAGGGGATATACAGAGTGGAGAGTTTAGTCAGCAACTAGTTTAAAATTTAATACAAGGGCTGGGGCTGTAGCTCAGTGCCTTGCATGTGAGGCACTGGGTTTGATCCTTAGCACCACATAAAAATAAACAAAGGCTTGCTCTCCATCTACAGCTACAAAAAAAAAGATTTAATGAGTTGTCATATACTACCAGAGAAATGAAAAGCCGCGCTCCTTTTGTGTACAATGGACCAAAATGCATTCTGTCGTCATGTACAATTAGAATATATTTTTTTAAAAAAGTGTTGTGGCTTTGTGGTAGTGCACTTGGCTGGCATGTGTGAGACACTGGGTTCAGTTTTCAGCACTACATATAAATAACAACCGAAAAAATACTTAAAAAAAATAAATAAATAATTGAGGAGGGCTGGGGTTGTGGTAGAGTGCTTGCTCGGCACGTGTGAGGCACTGGGTTTCTCAGTACCACATGAAAAATAAATAACTGGGAGTGGGGGCGGGCACAGTGGCACATGCCTGTAATCCCAGCAGCTGGAAGGCTGAGCAATTCAGTGAAACCTGTCTCTAAATAAAATACAAAATGGGGCTGGGAATATGGCTCAGTGGTTGAGTGCCCCGAGTTCAATCCCTGGCAAAAACTCTCCCCAATAAATAAATAAATAAAGCAAGCAAAGGTCAATTAATTAAAAAAATATATATTATTAAAAAAAAAAAAAAGTAAATGAGGGGTGATGCATAGTGATGGTGGGATTAGGAGCCAGGTAGAACATTGCTCATATTAGTCACTGAGTGACCTTTTTCAATTATCAGTTTCTTAGTTTTGGTTTTGTATTTGGGAAAGTGGGGATTATGGCTTTCCTCATAATGTTGTTATTAGGCTTGAAAGAGGAAGTGTGTGGCAGGGCTGTGAGCTATAGTGTCCTGTTGAGCCATCTCGTAAACCTGTCATCTTCCACTGGTCCTGGGCAGGACTCCCAGGACAGCTCAGATGGAATACCATCGGCACCTCGCATGACTGGCAGCCTGGTGTCTGATCGAAGCCACGACGACATTGTCACCCGGATGAAGAACATTGAGTGCATCGAACTGGGCCGGCACCGCCTGAAGCCGTGGTACTTCTCCCCGTACCCACAGGAACTTACCACTCTACCTGTCCTTTACCTGTGCGAGTTCTGCCTCAAGTATGGACGTAGCCTCAAGTGTCTGCAGCGTCACTTGGTAAGAGGGGTCCAAGGAAACTGCCCTCTCAGTGGCCCAACACCTTGCCCTTGCCCCTGATCATCTTCTCTTCCTCAGACCAAGTGTGACCTGCGACACCCTCCAGGCAATGAGATTTACCGCAAGGGTACCATCTCCTTTTTCGAGATTGATGGACGGAAGAATAAGGTCAGTGGCTGGGGGCAGTGGAAGCAGCTTCCTTTCATATTTCATGCTCAGGAAAACTGACCAGTCTGGCCAACAGAATATTTCAGCCTGTTTTAATTGAATTCTTACTGTAGGGCAGGTGCTGGGGGAAACATAGATGACCAGAAATAAGAGAAAATCTCTTGCTCTAAGAGCCCATGGCCCATGGCAAACACAGATTTGCCAGCAGCTACTTAGTTCCCAACGTGAAAAGTACCATGAAACACAAGGTGGGTTAGCAGGGTCCAAAATGCTTCATAGAGATGACCTTGGAGCCCTGACATGAAGGGGAAAGTGGGTAAGAGAATCCAAGTAGTGAGGTTCTGAGGGGAGGCACATCCCTACAGGGATAGCATGTGTTGACAGGCAAAAGCCACTCTGGTTAAAAGGCAGAGGAAAGGGGCTGGGATTATAGCTAAGTGGCAGAGCACTTGCCTCACATGTGTGAAGCACTGGTTCAATCCTCAGCACCACATAAAAAAAAAAAAAAAAATAATAAAGGTATAGTGTCCATCAGCAACTAAAAAAAAAAAGGCAGAGGAAAGGGAATGAGGCGAGGCTTTCAGAAGGGACAGAGCTTAAGTGACAGGAACAAGACCAGTGGGGTGGCATGAGGGGTCACAACAGGTTTAAGTCTGCACCAGTGGGAAGAAAGAAACCTGGAGATTGCTGAGACTCACCTGGTGGGGGAGCTGTGGCTGGGGTGCAAAGCAGGTGGTTAAACAGCTAGGTGAATCTCCACTGAAAGTGAAGTTGAAGCAGCAAGATCCATAAGTTGTTGGTAAAACCCCTAAGACCACTTTTTGATTAAATGTCAGGATTCCTTATCTCTGCCACAGAAGAGTAAGTCAGTTCCCAACAGGTGTGTGTTAAGGTTAGTGTGTTAAGGTTTTGATGGCCAGGTTCCCAAGACTTGCCACATGGGCATAGTTTCTCTCATTAACCTTGGTTCATGTCTGATTTCATGGAGACATGTCACTGTTGACAGTTTTTAAGTAGAGCAGGGTGCAGTGGAGGCCCCCAAGTCAAGCTTAGGTGGAAGAGGAACAGGGAGCAGGGGGAATCTGTCTAGCTTGCCAGAGAGGCAGATGCCAGCATGGAGCCAGTACACAGGCTCCTGGACACAGAGTAGCCCTGCCTAAGCAGCAAGGAGGGCCTGACTGGTGGAGTGGGTTAGGCCCCAGGGAATGATTTTTATCACCCATCTGCCTGGAACATAGCACAGAAAAGTTCTCCAGAAGGGTGACAGGTTTTTCCTTTGCAGAGTTACTCCCAGAATCTGTGTCTTTTGGCCAAGTGTTTCCTCGATCATAAGACATTGTACTATGACACGGACCCCTTCCTCTTCTATGTCATGACGGAGTATGACTGCAAGGGCTTCCACATTGTGGGCTACTTCTCCAAGGTCAGCACTTACCCTTGCTATCTCACAGCTCTGCCCTGAGCCAGGTCCCTCCCCTCACTCCTGCTTCTCTGGAATAGGAAAAGGAGTCCACAGAAGACTACAATGTGGCTTGCATCCTGACCCTGCCTCCCTACCAGCGCCGGGGCTACGGCAAGCTGCTGATTGAGTTCAGTGAGTATGTGTGCTGCCCGGTTGGGGCTGGGGCTGGGGCTGGAGGCAGGCCCAGACCTATTGTCAGTGCACCTCAGTGGTGCCTCACCTGCAGATGTGCCAGATTGTTGTGATTCTCAACCCTGGCTGTGCAGCCCCATCACCAGGAAAGCCAGCCAGAAATAAACGTGGGACTCTACCAAGGTCCTCTCCCTTTTCAGGGTAACTGCCCTGCTTTTTGGAGTAGGTTCTCAGCTTCCACTGTTCCTGGGCTAAGATTCCAAGTACCAGCCCTCTTTCCCAAATCTGTTTCATCTGCTCCTACTCAGGGCCCTGGGAAACGTAGTGAGCTCCTGTTGCTCATCTGTCTGGGTTTGTGCTACCATACAAGTTGTTAGGCAAGAACTAGAAGTTAATATCCCCAGGTGTCCAATGAGCCTCAAAGGCAGTAGGTATTTAAGAACTGGTTAACTCACCAAACTGATGTAACCACAGACTTGAGCCCTGCTCCTTTATTCCTTTAGGTCAGTTCCTTAAAGCCCAGAAAGAACTATGCTCCTCTTTATACATAGGCTCTTCAATATCCCCAACCTTGAGATCAACTTCCCCCACTCCCATTCCATTCACCTCACCACTCTCAGAACTCTTGGGAAAACCAAGTTCTGACTTGGAAGACAGGGAGGAAGCCTTAGGTTCTTTGCCAGGTGAAGACAAAGACTTTGACCTGACCAAGGTCATGGTCTATCTAAAAAATTTTATTGGTTGATAGTACCAAGATGGGGTCATGTTCTCAGGAAACACTCAGCCTGGTAGAACAAATGGATCCTTAAGGAAACTCAGTAAATACTTCTGTGGAGATGGGATGTGAACAAGGTATTTACTTCTGACTAGCAGGGCAAGAGAAACATCATTGCAGGCAGCTCAAAGGGTGGGTGGATGTTCACTGGGGAGGATGTTCCCTGTAGTTGCAGAGGTGAGTATAGCCTCCAGGGACTCCCATCAGGACTCTGCATGCAGTGTGGACCCAGCAGAGTTGAGTAGGAATCCAAGTGTGCCCTCTTTCCCTTATTGTTTTCTCTCTCTGGACACCAGCCTCTTTGTCCTTTTTGCCATAGGGTGGTTGGTTAAAGTCACAAGAGATTGGGCAAGAAGATAAGGCTAGCCAGTAAAGATGTAGCAAGGGCAGGAAAGGCTAAGATCTGTTTTGAGGCCAATTATAGCTGAAGGCGAGGGAGGGCTTCTATAAAATAGCAGATACTCCAGGACCTTGACAGGAGAATGTAAACTCAGCTGCAGAGATGTGAGGCCACTCTACTCTGATTGAGGGTCTTGCCAAGGCCCTCAGTCAGTGTAAGTAAGAAGGAAAGGGCCACTTCAGAGGTCAGCTACCTTGCTCCAAGGAATGACCTCTCTTGGGCTTGAAAAGTCCTTGCATCTTAATGCCACCCAGCCAAGCCAAAGTGGCATTAGAACTGCTCACACTCCCAAGGTCACAGCTAAGGATCTGAGTGCATGGAGAGTTCAGGCATCTTTAGGCCTGGGTCAGAGATGAGGGTGTCTCTTAGTTCCTTGCAGACCAAAAAAGACTTGGATGATAAAGGAAAACCAATGGCTCTTTCTTCCCATAAGCCATTTTTTCTGCATTTCCCCTACCCATAAGCCTGCACTGGCTCCTGAGCACCCCTCTACTATAGCTGCTCTCAGTGCCCTTAGCCACAGATGAAGGTAAATACTCAGACCTTTAAGAGGGAATTGAGGGACAGCAGAGATAACTATAGGTAGCTTGACTCTGCAGTCTGTGTTCTTATATATTGTTTGTGTGGATTTGTGACCACTTACCATCCTCTCCTACTCCAATGCTTTAGGCTATGAACTCTCTAAAGTGGAAGGGAAGACAGGAACCCCAGAGAAGCCCCTCTCAGATCTTGGCCTCCTGTCCTATCGAAGTTACTGGTCCCAGACTATATTGGAGATCCTGATGGGGCTGAAGTCAGAAAGTGGGGAGAGGCCACAGATCACCATCAAGTGAGCTGGGCTCTGCCTACCTGGGGGTGCATGGCATGGCTTACCTGTTTCTGGGGAGAGATGGAAACCTTCAGAGGATCTGACCTTTACCCTCCCACAGTGAGATCAGTGAAATCACAAGCATCAAGAAAGAGGATGTTATCTCTACCCTACAGTACCTCAACCTCATCAACTACTACAAGGTAGGGGGTGTGCTGGGGCGGACAGGTGAGTAGGGTGCTCAGGGCAGGACTTGCATAGGCTGACCACCCGCTGGACCCATCTCCTACCCAGGGCCAGTACATCCTCACTCTGTCAGAAGACATCGTGGATGGGCATGAACGGGCTATGCTCAAGCGACTCCTTCGAATTGATTCCAAGTGTCTGCACTTCACTCCAAAGGACTGGAGCAAGAGAGGAAAGTGGTGACCAGGCACTACCCATACCAGTGCCAACAGAACTGGGGCTGAAAGCCCATTCTACCCCTACTGGGGATCTGAAGAGGCATGCTAAGGGAGACAAGACTGAGGACAGCTCCAAGAGGGGATAGGCCTGGGAGGGGTCAGCTGATGGACAGCACCAATGTGAGCTCAAGGCTCAGGACAACTCCAAGGTCAGCTGGCTACAGGCCCAGGCCTGCTCTGAACCAGGGACCAGAGCCAGGCAGTTGTGTACAGTGAGATGGGGGTGGGGGCACTGTACAGAGGGCTGGTGATTGTAAAAATTCCTTTTGTAAAGTAGGAGCTGGGGGTGTGGTGGGTACTGGCTGCAAAAAATTCTGACCTTTCTTGCCCCCAGCAATAAATTGTTTCTATAGGCCAGAGCCACTAGAGGTTCTTGTGGGAATGGGACCCATGCTGGGGTAGGGGCACCAAGGTACCCAAAGACTCACAGGTACTGTGAAGAGCTCATTTATTGGGATGATGGAATCGCAGGCTCCAAAGTGAAGAGCCGGTTTACTGGTTTGAAGGAAATCAGTGGCTTTCAATTTCAAGCTCTGGTTTTCAGTCCTCAGGCACCTGTGCGTGAATCTGCAACAGGAGTCACCTCTACTATAGAGTTTCTAATATAGTGGCCAGGTGGGGAGGGACGAATGATACCCACTTCTAGAAAAGCCAGTGGTGGGGAAGCCATGCTTCCCACACTGCCCAGTCAAATTCTCCAGGGCCAGGCTCCATTGGCCCTATAATGCTTCCCCGCCCTAAATCTCCAAATCCCCAAAGGGCAAGACTGGGGCTGGGGTAAACAAGAGGAGGAGGGTGTACTCACCGCTTCAGCGAGGCTGGGCCAAGCGAGGGCCCCAAGCACTTTGGCATCCGGGCCAGGGGCGGTCTCCAGACCCCACAAGGTGAAGCTGCTGAAGCTGCCAGTGGCTCCGATAAAGCGGTCCTGGGAAAGGGGCAAGGCTAAACATTCGGGACGCGGCTCCTGCCCGCACCCCCTGCAACCCTGTCCCCGCGCTTACGAATTCTCGCTCCAGCGACTCTGGGGCTTCCACCAGCTCCTGCTCATCTTCCTCGGGGTCACTCTCTGAGTTCCCGGAGAAGTCCTGCTTCCCTTTCAGCCTCTCTCCCCTGTCCTCCGTCACCATCACGTATCCCGTGAAGCCGGGCGGCACCGCCGCCTCCTCGCCCCGTAGGCTGCGGCCCCGAAATGACACCTGGAGTCCTGCAGAAGGGAAGCGCGGGACCTGGGTCAAGACCTCCCCGCCACCTCCGCGGGACCCCGCTGCCCGGGCGCAGAGGCTGCCGGGAACGCGGTCCAGCTGCGAGGCTCACCGTCGGGGCCCTGGCGGACGGCGGGCGTGAAGAAACGCCCCACGGGTGCGGGCCCATTCACCAGGACCTCGCAGGGCAGGAGGTGCAGCGTGGCTGGGGTCGCGTCGCACAGCGTGACGGGGCGCAGGTGGATGCGTTCCTTCTCCACCACCGCCTCGCCGCGGCATTCCATTCTCCGGCGCCGCTTGGGGCCGAGGGCAAAGCTGGCGCGGGAAGCGCGCGGGGCCTGTCGGGAGGCGGGGTACGGTCGGCGCGGAGCCTCACGGGAAGCGTAGTTCTTCCCCTTTGCAAGTCCTGCCTCCCAGCGGGAAATCATTGGTCTGCGCGCATAAAACTTGCAGAAATCACTCCAAAATCATGTCTGAACACTGGCAAAATATGAACATTATCCAAATCACAAAAATTATGAAATTCCCTCTTTCTTTTATAATATGGTGACTTATTTGCGGGGGAAGGGTGCTAGGATACTGCGCTTAGTGAACATAGGGGTGCTCTACTACTGAGCTGCTTCCCTGGTCCTTTTTATTTATTTGGAGACAGGGTCTAGCTAGCCTTGAACTTGTGATCCTCCTGCCTCAGCTCCTGAATAGCTGGGCTTATGGGTGTGTGATATGGTGCTCAGATGATTATTTTTTAAAGTACAATGCTAGACTCCAGCTAGTTTTCTTTCCTTCTACTTAAGATTTGTGAGGCTATCCCATCATATGGGATAGCCTCACTTGTTTTTTGGGGGTTCTTTTTGGTTTTGGGGATTGAACCCAGGGGCCACATCCCCAGCCCTTTTAAAAATATATTTTTTTAAGTGATGGATCCTTATTTATTTTTATGTGGTTCTGAGAATCAAACCCAGTGCCTCACACATGCTAGGCAAGGGCTCTACCACTGAGCTCTCCCCAGCCCTTTTTATAGTTTACATTTTATTTTGAGATAGAGTCTAGCTAAACTGCTGAGGGTGGCTTTAAACTTGCAATCTTCCTGCCTCGGACTCTGGGATTACTGGCAGGCGCGACTGTGCTTGGCTTGAGATAGCCCCACTAGTGTCAACATCCAATCCGAAGAAAAGCCCCTGCTTCCTTCAGCCCTTCCCCAAATCACTGAATAGAAACACATCGCATATGTCCTTCCTAACATCCTGAGGCATATGCCTTAAAGTATATTGTGCTAGGAATGTACTGTCAAATTACCATTTTTGTGCTTTTTCTATTTTTGGTACTGGGAATGAAACCCAGGGCCTCATGTATGCCGAGCAAGATCCTACCATTCAGCTACACATCTCTAGCCTCCAAATTACTGTTTTTAAAGTCACTTGAAATAATTCTTTCTGTGATTATACCACCAGCTGGATCCTTAGTTAGGATCACTAGTTTCATTTTGCTTTTGACTTTGAAAGATAGTTGTTTAAAATTTCACTTTTGTTTTATAAATACATGATTATTTACATGCTTTTGAAGTCAAATCTTCAAAGTAATATATATTCAAAGGAAATTAGTGGCATTCCTTGTTCCATCTTTTTTTCTCCTCCCATAAGTAATCTTTTAAAATATTTAGTTTTTCTTCCCATTATTCACTTTTTAGTTTTTAATTTTTTTTTAGTTGTAGTTGGACACAATACATTTTATTTATTTATTTATTTATTTATATGTGGTGCTGAGGATCAAACCCAGGGCCTCACACGTGCCATGCGAGTGCTCTAACACTGTGCCACAACCCCAGTTCCAATTATTTACCATTTTAAATTGTTAATAACTTTGTGTATATTGGATTCACCTTCCTAATATTCTGTTGAAGATTTTTGCACTTATGCTCACAGAGAAATCAATCTGTAGTTTTCCCTTCTTGTAAGGTCTTTATCTCGTTTGGGGATTAAGGGCATGTTGGCCTCATACAATGGGTTAGGAAGTATTTCCTCTGCTTCTAGTTCCTGGAAGAGATTGTAAAGAATTGTCATTTCTTTCTTAAAAATTTTGTTTTGTTTTAAATATTTATTATTTTTAGTTGTGGTTGGACCCAATATCTTTTATTTTTTATGTGGTGCTGAGGATTGAACCCAGGGCCTCACACATACTAGGTGAGCGCTCTACCACTGAGCCTCAACCTCAGCCCTTGTTTTGTTGTTTACCAGGAGAATTTACCAGGGAAACCACTGGGTCTTCCTTCTTTTTTGGAAGGTTATTAATTATTAATTCAATTCTTTAACAGATATACACCTATTCAAATAATATATTTCTCTTGTGTAAGTTTTGGTACTTTGTGTTGCTCAAAGAATTGATCCACATCATTTATCAAATTCACAAGCATGGAATTGTTTATTTAACGTCCTTTTAATTGTCCATGAGATCCATAACAGTGACCCCTCTTCAATTTCCAATATTAGTAATTTGGATCTTCCCCCCTTTTTTAAACTGATTAGTTCAACTAGAGATTTTTTTTTCAATTTTAGCGATGTTTATAGAACAAATTTTCAGTTTTATGGATTTTTCTGTTTATTTCCTAAAGTCTGTGAAGTGCATATCAAAAAGCATGTGCTTAGCATGTGTCCTAGGTGTGATCCCTAGTGCTGCAGAAAATAAATAAGCATCTTATAGGGAGCTGTTTTGTGACTATAGAAATAATTTGTTCCTCATCGTACTTTTGCCTACTTATCTGATCATTCACTGATGATTCTTGCCTGAAACATTTATTGCTGATGGTGATTTTCTACTTCCATCATTCCTCCTACAATTATTAGCTGATGTTTGAGAGCTGTCCCTTCTCCCTCATTTATTTATTCAACTACTTATTTGTGGGACTGAGAGTATAGCTCAATGGTAGAGCAAGCACATGCCTAGCATGTATGAGGCCCTAATATGGCCAAAAAGTAAAAAAAAAAAAAAAAGAATTGCTTATTCACATCAACATGGTTATGTGGATATTTACCCATTGGTTTTCATTTACTAGTGTCATTTTTTTGTTGTTGTTGTTGCTCAGTTTGACCATTGAGAGGTCCTTCAATTTTGCTGCCCTTGTACATTCAACATGCCCCCTAATTTAAAAACAAATTATAGACATATAATTCATATACCATAAAATTATCCCTATTAAACTGTAAAATGTTGGGGCTGGGGTTGTGGCTCAGCAGTAGAGCACTTGCCTAACGTGTGTGAGGCCCTGGGTTTGCTCCTCAGCACCACATATAAATAAATAAATACAACAAAAGTATTGTGTTAAACTAAAACTAAAAACAAAAAAAAAATTTAACTGTAAAACATAATAATTTTAGTGTATTCACAAGATTGTGAAATCATCACAAATTCCAAAATATTTTCATTGCTCCAAGGGGAAATGTCATTCATTACCATTTACATACCCCATCCTCTGGCAACCATTACTTTACTTTCCATCTTTATGGATTTGCGTGTTCTGGACGTTTCATATAAATGGAATCCTATTGCATGTGACCTGTTGTGTCTGGCTTCTTTGGTCACTTAGCATAATGTTTTAAGGATCCACATGAGATCTATCGGTATGTTAATATTTTTCTTTTGCAGTACTGGGGGTTTAACCCAGGGGCGCTCTATTGCTGAGCTATCTCCCCAGCCCTTTTTTATTTATTTTGAGACAAGGTCTCACTAAGTTGCCTAGGCTGGCCTTGAACTTGTGATCTTCCCACCTCAGCTTCGATAGTAGCTGGGATTAAAAGAGTATGCCAACCACACCTGATTCTTTTATTCTATTTTGTGGTTATGAATGATGTTATAATGTATAGATACACCACATTTTGTTTACCCATTAATCCACTGATGGTACTTTGAGTTGTGCTATTTTTAAATGTTTGTGTCTCTCCAAAATTCATGTTAAAATATAATCCCCAGTGCAGCAGTATTAACAGGTGGGGCCTTTAAGAGATGATCATGCCTTGAGGGATCTGCCCTCATGAATGCAATTAGAAACTTTACAGAAGGGCTGGAGTGAACTAATCAGGCCTCATTTTGCCCTTCTGTTTTGTGCTATGTGAAGTCAGAGTAGCAAGGCACCAACTTAGAAGTAGAGACCAGGCCCCATTAGCCATGAACCTGCTGGCACCTTGATCTTGAACTTCCAGCCTCCAGAAGTGCAAGAAATAAATTTCAGCTGGCTTGGTGGCATGTGCCTTTTATCCAGTGACTTGGGAGATTGAGGCAAGAGGATCACAAGTTTGAGGCCAGCCTGGGCAACTTCTTCAAATTTAAAAAAATTAAAAATTAAAGAGCTGTGTATGTAGCTCGGTGGTAAGAGTGCCCTGGGTTCAATCCCTACTACTTAAAATGCAAAAACAAAAATAAATTTTAATTGTTGATTAATTACCCACTGTATGGTATTTTGTAATAGCAGCATAAATGAACTGAGACTTGCTTTAGCCACTTGTAGCTATTATGAAAGATACTATCATCAATATTTATGTACAAGGTTTTGTGTGAATGTGTTTCCAATAATTTGGGGTAGTACCTAGGAGTGTGTATTAGTCAGTAAGGGGTGCCATAGCAAAATACCACAGACTGGTGGCTTAAAACACAGGAACTTATTTTCTCACAATTCTGGAGATTAGACATTCAGATGAAGCTGCCGTCAGGGTGGGTTTCTGGTGAGGCCTCTCTTCCTGGCTGGTAGATGGCCACCTTCTCGCTATACTCTTATATGGTCTTCTCTATGTGGTGAGAAGGAGTTCTCTGCTGCCTCTTCCTCTTATTCTAAGGACACCATCTTATTTAATTTGGGTCCCATCCTTAGTGACTCCACAATATAGTCACATTGTGGTTTAGGGCTTTGACATGGTTTTGGGGGTGGAGGGGCATAATTCAGTCTAAACAGAGTGGAACACCTGGTATGTAAAAAGTTTATGTTTACATTTTTAAAGAACCACCAAATGGTTTTTCTCCAAAGTAGTTGCATTATTTCAACATTGCCACCAGCGACGAGTAGGGAGGGGTTCCAGTTGGTCCAGATCTACTGTCTTTTGAATTACAGCCATTCTAGCAGTTGTGAGGTGGTGTTCCATGGTGGTTTTATCTTGAGTTTCCCTGATGACTAAGGATTTTTTTTTCCAGTACTGGGATTAAACCCAGGGGCACTCTACCAATGAACTGCATCCCTAGTTCTTTTTATTTTTTATTTTGAGATGTAGTATTGCTAAGTTGCCCAGGCTAGCCTCAAATTTGTAATCTTCCTACCTCAGCCTCCTGAGTAGCTGGGATTATGGGCGTGTACCTCTGTGCTCAGCATGACTAATGATTTTGCACATCTTTTAATGTACATTTTTAATGACATTTGTACATCTTTGAAGAAATGTGTATTCAAATAATTTGCTGTTTTATTGAGTAATTTGTTTTTTTTATTGTTGAATATTAAATTTTTTTATACTTTCTGGATATCAGACTGTTATCATTACCAATTTTTTTTTCCATTCTGGGGTTGCCTTGTTACCCTGTTAATAGTGTCCTTTGATGCACAATTTTTAAAAATTTGATGAAATATAATTCACCTAGTTTTGTGGCTTATGCTTTTCAAGTCAGGTCTAAGACACCATTGCCAAATCCAAGGTCCTAAAAATCTACCCCATCTTTTCTTCTAAGAATGTTATATTTGCTCTTACCCTTAGATCTTTGATTCATTGTGAACTAATTTTTTCATGCTGTGTGAAGTAAGGTCCAGCTTCATTCTTTTGAACATGATTATCCAATTGTCCTAGTCCTATTAATGAGACTGTTCTTCCACCATTGAATGACCTTGACATACTTGTCAAAAGTCAGCTGTCCACATGTTTCTTTCTGGGTTTTCAATTTTATTCCATTGGTTTATATGCCAGTCTTCCACTAGCAGCACTATTTTGATGACTATAGCTTTGTAGTAAGTTTTGAAATCAGAAAGTGTGAGTTCTTTCTTTTTATAGATTTCAGTTTTTAGAGTAGTTTTAGTTTGACAGCAAAATTGAACAGAAGATACATAGGTTTCCTGTAGGCCTCTGCCCTCACACAGATAGTTCTTTTTTTTTTTTTTTTAATTATTTATTTTTTTTTGTTTAGGTGGACACAATATCTTTATTTATTTTTATGTGGTGCTAAGGATTGAACCCAGTACCTCGCACATGCCAGGCCAGCGCACTACCACTTGAGCCACAACCCCAGCCCCAAGAGATAGTTCTTTTAAAAAAAAAAAAAAACATATTTTTTAAGAGAGAGAGAGAGAGAGAGAGAATTTTTAATATTTATTTTTCAGTTTTTGGCAGACACAACATCTTTATTTTATTTTTATGTGGTGCTGAGGATCGAACCCAGTGCCCCGCGCATGCCAGGCGAGCGCATTACCGCTTGAGCCACATCCCCAACCCCTGGATAGTTCTTTTCCCACTGTCAACCTCCCACCCAAGCCAGGGCTGTAGTCACCCCAAACTTGGGAGCAGGGGAGTTCCCACAATGGAGTGGTTCAAGTCATCCTGAGAGGAGGCCCGTGGGATTCCAAAGAAAGGAGCTCTAAACATCAGCCTGACCAGTTCACAGCACTGATCGGGGGAACCTGGAGGGCTGCAGGATATCCTTGAGAAGATGGAAGGAAACTGGAGTGTGCCACTGAGGGCTGCCCTACACAGACAGCGGGGTGTGGAGTGCATGAGGATTTAAGAAACTGGGCTCAGGGCCAGGGCTAGTTTCTTTCAGTGTTTTGGGCAACAACCTAGACATTTTTCTCAGTGCCTGGGAATGTCCAGGCTCTGGCTTAGGCTCAAGCCTGCTGGGAAAATTGTGCAACTGGCACTGTATTTCTCAATCAGATAGGAGAACAAGTAGGGAAAACTGAGGGAATCTACAGATACATTTGTTAACAAGTAGTGGACTTACATTGCCTCATCATTATCACCCAATGTCCATAGTTTATCTTCTGAGTTCACTCTTTTTTTGGGTGGGTACCGGGATTGAACTCAGGGGCACTCGACCACTGAGCCACATCCCCAGCCCTTTTTTGTATTTTATTAAGAGACAGGGTCTCACTGAGTTGCTTAGTGCCTCACTTTTGCTGAGACAGGCTTTGAACTCATGATCCTCAGCCTCAGCTTCCTAAGCTGCTGGGATTACAAGCATGAGCCACTGAGCCCTGCTTGAGTTCACTCTTGGTGGTGTACCTTCTATTTGAGTTTTGACAAATATATGACAGATGTATCCAGACAGCTTTCTGTCCCTACAATTGCTTGAAATAACCAGTTTATTAGTATAATTTATTTTGGAAGCTTTCAGTCCAGGACTGGTTGGTCCTTTTCCTGTGTGCCTGTGGCAAGGCAGCACGTCATGGTAGAAGCACCTGGCAAGAGCAAAACTGCTTGCCTCATAGCCAGAACACTGGGAAAAAAACATTTTCTTTTTTTTAATATTTATTTTTTAGTTATAGGTGGACACAATGTCTTTATTTTATATTTATGTGGTGCTGAGGATTGAACCGAGTGCCTCATGCATGCTAGGCGAGCGCTCTACCTCTGAGCCACAATTCCAGCTGAAAGACATTTTCAAAAGATGAAGCTGATAAAAGACTGTTGTCCAAGCCGGGCATGGTGATGCATACCTGTAATCCCAGCAGCTTGGGAGGCTGAGGCAGGAGGATCGTGAGTTCAAAGCCAGCCTCAGCAAAAGTGAGGTGCTAAGCAACTCAGTGAGACCCTGTCTCTAAAATAAAATATGAAATAGGCCTGGGAATGTGGCTCAGTGGTCACATACCTGAGTTTAATCCCCAGTACCAAAAAAAAAAAAAGACTGTTGTCCAAAATATACAAGAACTCAGAAAACGTAGCAATAAGAAGACAAAGAGCCCAATTTAAAAAATGGGCAAAAAGCTTGATGACCCTCACCAAAGAAGTTCTACAGTTGATGCCAAGTAAGCAGATGAAAAGATGTTCAACATCATGTGGCATTTAGGGACTTGCAAACAAAAGCAATCAGATACCACCATACACGAATAGGATATCCACAATCCAAAACACTGACAACATCAAATGCTGGTAAGAACGTGAAGCAAGAGGAACTCTTACTCTTTGCTCTAGGAATGAAAAATGACACAGCCACTTTGGAAGATAGTTTGGAGACTTTTTACAAAACTAAACATACTTCTGCCCTATGATCCACCAATTGCATTCCTTGATATTTACCCAAATGAGATGCAAACATATCTACATAAAAACTTGCAGGTGGATGTTTATATTACTTTTATTCATATTTTCCCAAACTTGGTAGCAACCAGATGTCTTTCTGTAAATGAATGTATAAACTGATGCATCCATATATTGGAATATTATTCAGTGCTGAAAAGAAATAAGCTATCTAGCCATGAAAAGGCATGGCTCAACCTACCTAAAATGCATAGTATTAGTAAAAGAAGCCAATCTGGAAAGGCTACATGCTGTATGATTCCAACTATGTGACAGTTGTGAAGAGACAAAACCGTGGAGACAATAAAAGGATCAGTGATTGCCAGCAGAAAGGGGAAGGAGGGGTGAATAGGGGAAACAAACAGGATTTTTAGGGAAGTGAAACTACACTGAAAGATACTATAATCCTCTTGACAGTGTTCTTTTGCAAAGACATGCACACACACACACACACACACATATTATATATATTTAGATAGATAGATCAAACCCAGGGCGTCACACATGCTAGGCAAGCATTCAACCACTGAGTTACATCCCCTGCTCAAGATTTTGGTTTTAATGAAGTTCAGATTCTCAGTTGTTTCCTTCATATTATCATGACTTTGATGTTCTATCTAGTGTCTTCTAGATACCCAAGATCATCTTTTCCTATACTCTCTTCTATAGTTTTGCCCTTTACATTTAGGTTTATGATCTATTTTAGTTGATTCCTGTGGGGGTATAAGGTCTGTATCTAGATACATTTTCTGCATGCTCAGCACATTTTGTTGAAAAGACCATCTTTGCTCCATTTGTACTGCCTTTACCCCTTTGTTAATGGTCACTTGGCTCTACTTATGTAGCTCTATTGCTAGGTCCTCTATTCTGGTCCATTGATCTATTTGATTACTATATAATAGGTTTTGAAGTTGGGTAATGCCAGTCCTCCAACTTATTTAATATTATGTTATCTATTTTGGTCTTTTACATCTGTGTATAAAATTTATAGAGTTAATTTATCAATATAAAAATAATAACTTTCTGGAATTTTGATTGATATTGTATTGGAACTGTAAACCCAGATGGGAAGAGCTGACATCTTGACAATACTGAGTCTTAACCATGAACACAGAACATCAATCAATTTATTTAGTTTTTCTTTGATTTCTTTCACCAGAGTTTTGTAGTTTTCTTCCTACAGATCTTGCACATATTTCATCAGGATTATACTCAAGTGTTTCATTTTGGGATGAGATAATGTATATGACATTGTGTTTTCTTTCTTTTTTTTTTTTAAAGAGAGAGTGAGAATTTTTAATATTTATTTTTTTAGTTATCGGCGGACACAACATCTTTGTTTTGTATATGGTGCTGAGGATTGAACCCGGGCCGCACACATGCCAGGTGAGCGCGCTACCGCTTGAGCCACATCCCCAGCCCTGACATTGTGTTTTCAATTTCAAATTCCACTTGTTCATT
This sequence comes from Marmota flaviventris, assembly GCF_047511675.1. Lineage (NCBI taxonomy): Eukaryota > Metazoa > Chordata > Mammalia > Rodentia > Sciuridae > Marmota > Marmota flaviventris. The sequence goes on along the minus strand of NC_092506.1, from coordinate 7,023,674 downwards.
GCTGATATATAGGAAAACAATTTCCTTTTTTTTTTTTTTTTCATTTTATCAACCTTGTCTCCTGCAACCTTGGTATAATTATTTATTAGTCTCAGGAGTTTTTTGTTGTTGTTGTTGATTCTTTCAAGTTTTTTACAAAAATGGTCACATCATCTGTAAACATAGTTTTCTTTCTTTCTTCCCAATCAGTATACTTATTTCATTTTCTTGTCTTACTGCACTAACTTGGACTTATAAAACGATGTTGAAAAGGATGGTAAGAGGAGCATCCTTGCCTTGTTCCTGATCTTAGCAGGAAAACTACTTTCTCATCTTTAAGTATGATGTTATTCATAAGTTTTAAAATAGCTGTTCTTCTAAATGGTAAATACTAGGTTATAAATACTTACACAATATTTTCTACTAGTGTTTATAGTTATAGCTCTTGTCTTTTTGACTTTAGGTCTGTTTTGAATTAAAATTTGTATATGGCAGAAGGTAGAGGGGCCATTTTTAATCTTTTCATGTGAATAGTCAGGTTTCCAGCAGAATTTGTTAGACAGAAGGTTAACTTTCTCAATGATTGTTTTGTAATCCTCATAAAAAAATCAATTAGCCAAAGGTATGTATATTTTTTCAGTTTCTAAACTCTATATTATATTAATTTATGTGTTTATCAATATTTCTGTACGATACTGTCTTGGTCAGTTTAGTTTTGTTGTTGACTTTAAAATAAGAAAGTATAAGATCTCCATGTCTGGACTTCTTTTTCAAGGTTTTTTGAAGTGATTTTCTTGTTTCCAACACAGGTTTTGTAGTTTTTGCCAGAAATCACTTAGCTGTGTGTACTTGGTTTAGTTTTGCTTTCTCTATTCAATTCTTTTGGTATCCTTGTTAGTTTCTATGCCAGAACCAATGCTGTTTTGTTTACTGTAGCTTTTCAACATCCCTTGAATTCAGTTTTTGTGAAGCCTCCAGATTTGTTCATTGCTCAGGATTGCTTTGGGCATGTTGTAATTAAATATAAATTTCATTATTATTTTCTCTATTTGTGTGATGGTTGGTATTGTGGTGATGATATCATTAATCTATAGATTACTTTGGAGCATATGGATATTTTAGCAATATTAAATATTCCATTCCTGAAAAAAAATAGCTGTTCTTTATCAAGTTGGGGAGGTTCTCCTCTACTTCTAGTTTTCTGTTTTTGTCATGAATGGGTATTGAATTTTGTCATGCTTTTTCTGTGTTAATTGGTATTATCCTGTAGTATTTCTTTTTTGGCCTATTGATGTGATAGATTACATGAACTGATTTTTGAATGTTGAATCAGTCTTGCATACTTGGGATAAATTCCCCTTGGTCATGGTATATCTTTTTATAAATTGTTCAATTTGCTGAATTTTTTTGCGGTACTGAGAATTAAACCCAGGGTCCTGTGCATGCTCGACAAGGGCTCTACCACTGAGCTATCTTCCCCACCCCTAATTTGTTACTATTTCACAAAGTAGTTTTGCATCAATATTCATGAGAGGTATTGGTTTGTGATTTTATTTTTTTGTAATGTATTTATTTATTTATTTATTGCATTAGGGTGATGCTGGCCTCAAAGAATGAATTAGGAAATATCCCCTCTGCTTCTATCTTTGGGAAGAAATTTCAGAGAATTGGTATAATTTATTCCCTGAATGTTTGGTTGAATTAACCAGTGAACCCATCAGATCTGGTACTTTCTGGTTTGGCAGATTATTGATTGCTGTGGCTTCTCCCCCAATTCATATGTTATGGTATCAATTTTTCCTGAAAGTTACATATTATGTAGAATGCATTTTTAATATATAGCAAGTTACACTGCAGAAATATCAGACTTCTCATAGCCTTCACACACACACATGTACTCACACTATATATATGTGTGTGTGTGTATTTACATATATTTTACATATACTTACATATGTATGTTTATATATATATATGGAACTGAACCCAGAGACACTATTGAGTCATAGCCAGCCTTTTTTTCTTTCTTTTCTTTTTCTTTTTTTGAGACATTGCCTAGCTAAGTTGCCCAGGCTGTTCTTGAACTTGTGATCCTCCTTCATCAGCCTCCTGAGTCAATGAGATTACAGGTGTGCACCATCATGCCCAGTCTATATGAGAAATTGATCCCACTAATTAGCTGTCTGGAGACAGGCCAAAAGCTGCTCTTCTCAGTGGCAGAGGCACAGCCTTGGAGAAGTTCAGTCTCTCTGCACTTTGTGGGTGTTAATGGCAGCAGTCCCACCCCCATCCTAAGGTCCGGGACCACCTTCTTAGTGCTGAATAGGGCTAGATAGCAGACAAGGAAGTATGTTCTGGAAATCACCAGCTCCAGTGGTGGCTTCCTGGAGGTCCAGTCTCCAACCTTCCTTGGGACTTTCTAAGTGTGGAGATTCTGTCTCACATCCTTTTTCTGCTGATAACAGCTGGAGACCTGACCTTTTTGTTGCAAGCTGACAGCAAATTACTGCCTGATTGGGGAGCACAGCTACTTGTATACCCTTGACTGAAAATGTCCTCTTCTACTGGGGAAGGTCCTTCTCTATGACTGAGTGCACAGCTTTGAGAGGGGTACACATCGAGTGGTGAGGGAGGAAGGGGACATCTGCCTAGCCAGCCAGATCAGCTGAATAAACCCTGGTGATCAACAGGGTGACAAATGTTGCAGCCAGATCACCCTCACGTCTCAGCTTGACCTTGAAACTGGCTTCTCAATGACCTATGACAGCTTCCACTGGCCCAGATCCTTCTTTCCTTTCCTAGCGTCCACCCAGTCAGGAGAAGTAAGACTGGCCCAGAAGATCCCAGAGGCAGGGGCAGCAGAAGAGTTCCTTTGCCAAGATCAGCCCAAGCCCAAGGTCTTTTTCCACCTAGTGCTGCTGATGGCTGCTTCTGCAGCCTCCTGGGGTCTATCCAGGGCACACAGGGTTGGGGACTGTGAGGCTACTGCAGAGTTTTGCTCCAACAGTGTGATAATGGAAACTGCCACAGGATGACAAAATACTATTCCCAACTAGCTTAGAAAAGTCACTTAACCCCTTTGGCCTACTCCAAATCTCCTCATCTGTTGGCCCTGGAAAGCTGTTGCAAGGATGACATGAGGCAATGCAAGTTGAAAATACTGGGTAGATGCCAGCAGCAGAACTGACCTCAACACATCTGAATCCTAAGCATATTGCATATTTTGAAAAAGAACTAAGGGAATGAGTTCTTCCCTGAGATTCCCAAGTACAGCCTAGGGATCCTAGGGGCCAGGCTTTGGAGCCAGGTTAGGTCTAGCTCAGATCACATGGCCCTTTTCTGTCCCCTAAGCTGGCTCCCATCAGCATTGGCCTGGGGAGATGAGGAGGAGTCACTGCAACGTCCTTTTGCTACTCTTGAGCTGGGACCAGGACCCTAAGAACCTGGGTTGGAAAGCACCAGCCCCCAGTTTAGGAGGCCCAAGTTCTAACTCCAGCCTCCATAGGATATTGCTGAGTGACCTTGGTCAAGGCCAGACACACTCTGGGAAACAGAATATTTTATCTCCTGCCTCCTGGTCAGAAATTCTGAGACTCTTAGCCTAACTGAGCAAGAACTACCGGGTCCTACATTTCTGGACTTCAGGCCTTTGTTTCTCTGATTCTACCCTGTTGAGCCTGTTCCTACCAAAGTCCAAAACCAAAAAACAAGCCGGTGAGGGTCATTGGTGAAAGTAAGTTTTATGGAAAAGGCACTCCAGGAGCGTGTCCTAGCCTTTAAAAGCCCCTCTTAGGTAACTTGCACTCCATCTGTCTCCCAGGAGTCACTCAGTGACTGCAAGCCCACGGAGATAGTCCCCAACCAGAGGCAGCACCTCCCAGTCATCAGTCCGCAGGGCCACAGGCACTCCGTCCACCTGAGGGGCCTCCAGTCGCAGCAGCAGCATGGAGTTTGGGGGCAGGCGGATGGCTATGTGGTAGCTGGTAGGGGGCCGGGCCACCACTACAAAGGGTTCCAGGTGGCGGGACACCAAGGTTTCCAGACCCTGTGGGCCTAGTGGGCACCACACTCGACTCTCAGCACCCTTTGGCAGGCAGGAGTCCCAGAGTCCCTCAAAGAAGCCTGGCTGGGCCCCCTCAGGGGGCTGAGGAAAAGGCAAAAAGAGGTCTGCAAAGTTCACAGGCAGAGGTGGCAGGTGGGCGTGGCACGTGAGGCCAGTGGGTGTGGTGTAAAGGGCCTGAACTTCCAGCCGTGCTGGGGCGGGCTGTCGGGGCCGCAGGGGCAAGAACAGAGGGTGGGCAGGGCGGCCAGGACACAGGCAGGGCACGTGGACAGGCTCCAAGGGTGCATAGAGCTGTCCTTCCACGAGGAAGCGCAACTCCAGGGAGTAGACGGGCTCCCGGGCTTCCACCTGGAGCTGCAGCACCGGAAGAGGGCCTGAGGCTCTCTGGGGCCCCACACTCAGCTGAATGGGGGCCAAGGCCTCCTGCACTATCAGCCCTGCTGCAAAGCCCTGGTTCTCAGCCATTAATGAAGAGGCTAGTGCTGGTGCGGCAAGTGAGGGGCCCAGGGCCACCCCCAACTTGGGCCCTGCCAGATGGGCAAGGAGGATGTAGTAGAGGCGGGCATGGTCACGCCCATCAGGGTCCTCTAGCTGCCTGGCCAGTGCCTGCAGCAAGTCGGCCAGGCCAGCCCCCCCACCCTCACGCAGCAGGGCCCGGCAGACCTTCAGCAGGGCCTCCTGTAGACCCCAGTTGGCACAGTGGGCAGCTGCAGCCTGCAGAAAGCTAAGGGTGGCACTCTGGGCATCCCCCTCTGCTACTTTTGCCAGCATTTGCAGGTGCCAGCGAAGAGCTTCATCCCTTCCTGGCCGGGACACCACCTCCTGCCGTAGTACCATCCTGAGGGGCTCCTCCAGCTCAGGGCCCACCCTATCCAAGAAGTCCACAAAGTGGGGAGCCAGCACAGGACGAGCTTGGTACAATTGGGCCAGTCCCTGGATCAAGGGTGTCAGCACCATAGGTTGCCTAGCCAGGCAGCTGGCAACCAAGTATGAGGCCTGGAAGCAGAGAGTGGCCAATGCCCGTGGACCACCATCCAGGGCTGCCCTCTGCCGCAAGCCATCCAGCAGCTCCTCCAGGTACCACTGTAGGTTCTGAAAGGGGCCTTTCTCCTCTTCCTCATCTTCAGCACAAAGCAGGCACAGCAAATGCAGGCGGGACAGGAGGACCATTGGGTCATGCAGGAGACTGGGCATGAGACCACGGCATAACTGGGGCACCAGCAGCAATGGGGCAGCCTCCTCACCTTCAGGGCCGAGAGGCCAATTCTCAGGGAAGCTCAGGAGGCAGTGCAGATAAAAGAGGTGGGTGGGCAGTGGCAGAGCTGGGTGCTGGGCAGCCAAGGTGAGCCGGCGGAGCAGCAGCGCCTCATCCTGGGAGGTGAACAGTGCCTCTCCAAAGGCTGCCTTGAGAGCAAGAACTGCGTGCAGCAGTGTCAGCTGGGCTGTGCCCAACAGCCGTACCAACTGTGGCTTGAAGAGTGCTGGTGGCTGTCCCCGCAGACCCCGGAGGGCCCAACCCAGCAGCCACAGAAGCTGGGCCTGGGCCACAGGGGTGAGCAGGTAGGAGGTATCCAGAAGCTGGGCCACAGAAGCCCTCAGCTCCCGGACCTCCTCAGGGCTGGGCTCTAGCATTGCAAGGCCACATGCTCCCTCCTCTGTTGCTGGCCAGCAGGGTGCCTGGGGCTGAAGGTGAGCATGGCCCTCTTTAACTAGTGTCCAGTCCCAGGTACCACCCCCAGTGGAGGAAACCCCCGCCATAAGCAGGCCCTGCAGGCCAGCCCCAGATCTGGACTGTACCACCAGGGTGTTACGCAGAGCAAGTGCCAACAGCAGGCTAAGTGGCTGGATGGGGCCCTCCTGCCCCAGCTGACTTCGCAGCAGCCCCAGGAAGCCCCCTAGCAACCCAGGCTTGCAGCTCTCCAGCTCTCGCAGGCACTCACACGCGGTGGTCTGCAGGGGGCGCTGTTCTGAGATGGGACCAAAGCCTCGCCCCACATCACGACCTGTGGCCAAGCCAAGGAGTAGGGGCAGGAGTCGGCAAGAAGCTCCCGAGGTGGGGCCTAGCACACCTCCTGAGGCCAGGACTGTGGTGGCTGCCAGCAGCAGGAGCCGACGGAGAGCTGAGGGCCGTGGGGGTAGGAGGACCAGGATGTCCAACAAGGAGGTGGCAGCCGCCTCGGCAGCAGGGACGTCGGGCCACAGTTGGGCTGGATACTCCAAGCTCAGGGCCAGCAAGGAAACCTGGGATGGGGGATTTAGGAGGGAATCATGAAGATGATGTTCAGGGTGCAGTAGGCTGGGGTGACCACAGGGGCCATGGCAGGGAACGCATGCAGGGCCTACCTTGGTCTGCTCGCTCAGCTTCTCGCTCCTCAGGTCACTCAGCAGGTCGCGACCCAAATCCTCCCCATCGGCACCTGCCATGAAGGCTGACGGGCTGGCCCGGAAGGCCCCGAGACGCTGGGCCCAGGCTTCCCGGCTCAGGGGCCCCATGGTCAGGCACGCAGGGTCCTGTGCACCAGAGAGAAGGCAGTGTCAGGCCGGACGCGCAGGGCTCCACGGCCGCCAGAGGGCGCCCGAGCCCTCCTCCATCGCCAAGAAGGCTGCTGTCACCCTGGCGCCCGCTCGCGGATCCCAGCAGAGACCCCGCGTCTGGGTCGCAAGCTGAAACCTAAAGGTTTCGGGGGCGACGCCGGGGCGGACAGCCAAGGTCCTCGCGGGGCAGCAGCGCGGGCGAGCGGGGCAGGCGCGCGGGCAGGGTGCGTGCCAAGCGCTCATTAGGCCGCCAGCCCGCCCGCGGCCGGCACCGAAACCACAGCGCCGCCCCGGCTCCCGGCGCCCACAGTAACGGGCCGGCCTCTCTCACCGCCTGACTCAGCCGCCCCGGGCGCTCGGGCCGGCGGCTCCTTCCGGGAGGGCGGGCGGGCGGCGCGTGGGCGGCCGAGACCGGGCGGGCCCGCGGGGGGCGGGGCGTAACGGGGCCGCCGCCTGCCCCGCCCGGCCGGCAGGTGCCGACTCGCCGGTTTCGCTGGGGCTGAGTAACTGTCCCGCCGCGCAGGCCCCCTGCCCCGAAACCGCCGCGGGCCCGGGCAGGGGCGTGGAGTTGGGTGGGCCGGGCTCCCGTCGCGGGGGCGGCGACCGCAGGACCCTCGGCGCCCGCCGGGCCAGCCTGGAGGGCCGCGCGCCCCCCGCAGGCGCCCGGGCGCACCGCACTCAGCGCCGCGAGCGCGCGGCCCGCGGGTCCTCGGGCTGCCGCTGGGGTGCGCAAAGCGCGGTCCCGGGCGCCGCAGGAAGTGCGCGCCTCGGCCCCGGCCCAACCGGTCCGACGGGCGCCACAGGGCTTCTTGGCTCCGCGTCCCCGACGCCGATCCCGCTCCCCTCACCCGCTCAGCTTGGGGGCACCTAGCCGGCGCCGGGGTCGCGGCCTGGCGGAAGCCGCTGACCTTTGCCCGAGACCGCACAGAGGGCCGGCGGGGTCGGGGCGGCTGGCCGGGTCCAGCGAGCGCGGTAGGACCCACATGCCCAAGTGAAGCCGGGAAACAACGGGACCCAGACTCGGGACGAGCGGGTTGGCAGGGTCTGGCGGGTCACGGGGTTCGCGGAGCACGGACGGAGAAACCACCGCCCAGGACAGTCCAGAACCACAGTCCTAACGCCCAAGAGGGCCGGCCCGCAGCTATTTGGGGGCACCTGGCGGGTGGACTTGGAATTCTCCAAGCAGCGCCTCCTAGGCCAGAGGCCCAGGCTGCGGCTGCTCCACTGACCGCTGGTTTCCAGGGCACAGAACTAAGGGCGTCCAAACCCCGCCGCCCACCGCCTGACTAAGGCCTCTGGCTCTAATGAGCAGCTTTGAAGATGAAACGCAGGAGTCCCCATGCCAACTCGCCTCTCCTCTTCCTCCAGGCTGCCCGAGCCTCTCCCCGCCCCATCCTGCCGCCGCTCCAAATGAGAGTGGTGAGGTAGAGAGCTGGAAAGGAGGCTGTCTGGCACCCGGGTGGGGGGGGGCGAGGAGAGAGACAGGTCCAGCCAGAAGGCCTGGTCCTGGCTCCTCTGGGCTGGACTGACAGCTGACTCACAGGCGACAGCAGCAATCCATTTCCCTCTAGGTGCCTCAGTTTCCCCATCTATAAAATGGGAGTGATGACTCCCGCCTAAGGGGATGTGGGGTGGGGCACCTGGCTAATTAAACCTAAGATCAAAGAGGCCAGGATGAGAGCACCCCTGGGTAGGGAAGGCAGCTTGGAGTAGGAGCCTGTCTGGTTTTCCTGTCTGAGGTCCAGAGGGCATTGATAACTGCAAGTCCTGGGTCCTCACCTCTGTGAGAGACAAGGCTCCTTCTGGTCCCATCCTCTCAACAGCATGCCTCTGCCAAACTCCAGCCTACCTGTGCCTTGGCCCCCTGGGGGCTGGGATCTGGAAAGAGGGGGCCCCAAGTCTGGTTTCCAGGACTGAGATAGATGTGCCACATGGACTCACTGAGGCTCAGGACAACCCTGAGGTTGCCTGAGCAATCAAGGATGGGTACCGCACAGATGAGAGTCTGGAGTCCAGAGAGGTACAGTCATTTGTAGGAAGACCCAGAGCCCTCACAGGTAGATCCGGACTTCAGCAAACAGCCCCTCTCTGCGTCTGACTTGCCCCCGACATACCAGCTACCCTCAACCCTCTTGGGTGTCCAGTTCCCTGGGTTTCTGCTTTCTTTGCAGACCTTTCATGGCAATATTTGGGGTTGTCTTTTTATTTGTTGTCTGTTTCTTCCAGTCTTCTGTTTGTGAGGGACCCTCTTGGTAACATTTTTAAAGCTTTATACGATTTACACACCACAAAATGCACTCTCTCTCTTGCTGCTTCCACCTGCCTGCCTGGTAGTTGTTCCCATATAGGAGAGTGGTGATGGCTCTATCCCTGACATAGGCCAGGCATAGAGTTGAGCTCAGCCTCATCATCAGGCCTGCCTAGGAGAGTGGCATTCCTGCTACAAGGACCTAGGTGGGGCCACAGTCAGATGGCTGAGCAAGGAGTTCCCCACTCAATGCCCTCCCGTATTCCCTCTCTTCCTGCTGAGTTTCCGTCCTCCTCCATGCTGCCAAGTTCTGGGGAGACCCTAGGCATAAGGCTTGGAAAAAGGAAAGCCAGTTTTCCTGAGGGGTCCTGAATCTCGTTTTCTCATCTGTAAAACGGGGATACAACCAGCCCATCCCCACAGCACTGGATGCAGGGGAGCCAGGGAAGCCTCAAACAAAGGAGTGCATTGGCCCATCCAGAAACAAAGAGTAGTGGGTGCCAGGGGCAGGGTGCTGGGGAATGGAGGGTGACTACCAGGATCACAGGTTTTCTAGACTTGGTATAACTCTGAGGTGACTGACAACTACTGAACTGTACACATTATAAGGGGGTGATTTCTGCTGGGTGTGGTGGCACATGCCTGTAATCCCAGTGGCTTGAGAGGCTGAGGCTGGAGGATTGCAAATTCAAAGCCAGCCTCAGCAACTTAGCAAGGCCCTAAGCAACTTAGTGAGACCCCGTCTTTAAATAAAAAATATAAAGTAGGGCTTGGGGATGTGGCTCAGTGGTTAAGCGCCCCTGGGTTCAATCCCCATGTTGCAAAATAAAAAAAGAAAAGATGGTAAATTTTATATTATGAATATTTTACAAAAAAGAGACAGAGAGTGCATTTTGTGGTGTGTGAATTGTATAAAACTTTAAAAATGTTACCAAGAGGGTCCCTCACAAACAGAAGACTGGAAGAAACAGACAACAAATAAAAAAGACAAACCCAAATATCACCATGAAAGGTGCTGCAAAGAAAGCAAAATCAGGTAACAGGAAGTGAGGAAAGGTATCAGGCCAGTCATCACGTGGGTAAGTGCCTCGGACAGGAGGAGCCACAGGAGAGGCTCAGCTTAGAAGAGGCTGCAGCCTGTTCAGGGGACCGAGGAGGGAGATATGGTAGGCACCCAGGGAAGTGGCAGGACAGAGCCAGAGGTCAGCAGGGCCAGGGCACACCAGGCCTCACCAGGATGCTATCTGGGGCGAGGGGAGGTATGGTAGGACTTGGGTTTTCAGAGCATGGACAGGGAACTGGGGGCTGCTCATGAGACGGATTCAGGGTCCTAGTGAGGAGCTCCAGGGTGGACATGGATTTGGAAACTGATGGGACTTGCCAGTGGGTGGGTGTTGGGGGAGGAGGTCACAGGTGTCTGGATGGCCCCAAAGCCGCCCTCCCCAGCCTTCTGCCACATGGCAGCACCCCCTCTAGCAGGCCCCCAGCCAGGAACTCATCAAGTGATGGAGACTCAGTGTCACCCATGGCACTTCACAGTGTGTCAGGGGCTTTGCCTACAGCCAAACAGAGGAAAGGCAGCTGATGGACCTAACCAACCTGTTCTAGAGGCCCCTAGCTGCTTTACAGCTGTTTGCAAGGGCATCTGAGCAAAGGCAAACCCAAAGCATCCCCTGATGGCTGAGGGCAGAACTAGAACCCAGAGCCTCACTTTACACGTAGAGAAACAGGTCCTGAGAGGGTAGGAGCTTGGCCCACGTCCCCGGACACTAGGACATCTCTCCCATGTGCCTTTCTGCCTTAGCCTCCAGGATCCTCAGCCCCTCCCCCCTGCATCCCATCCTGGTTCCTCCAGAGACCTTCCCTGAAAACAGGAAGCCAGGAACACAGTGCTTCAAACGCTCTCTTCCCACCACCCAGCTTCCACCCTAGCTCTCCCTGTGTTCCTTGGGATGGGACCTGAGCACTCAATTCTGATGGCACTTTGAGGATCATGGTTCTTACTTGCCTCCTGTGGCCAGTCTTTCCTTCACACCCATCCACTGTAGCAACAAGAGATGGCCTCTCAGGATCCAGCTGGAATGGGTCCTCATGCCTTGAATGGAACCCGTCATTTCCTGCTTGGACTATTGCAGTAGCTCCTTCTCTGGTCTCCTCATCACCACCCTCCCCCACTGATACAGTCCATTCTGCCCCTAGCAGGTCTGATGGCTCTGGGAGACCACAGCTTCCCACCCCAATGAACCTCACATGGCATGACTCACCTGTCTGCAGTCTGAGTTCCCACACCATCCCTTCCCCTCACCATCCAGCCACTACAACTGTTATGTGCCTCGAGCCTCGGAAAAGGCTCCTTCTTGCTAAGGCCTCGGCACCAGCTGTTCCTTTCTCTGATCATTGCTCTTCCCCACTCTGCATAGCTGACCCCCGCCTCTCATTCAGATCTCAGCACCCCCATCTGCCAGCACCACATCACCCTAAAGGTTCTGTTTTTATTTTTGGTATCGGGCATTGAACCCAGGAGTCCTTAATCACTGAGCAACATTCCCAGCCCTTTTTATTTTTTATTTTGAGGCAGAGTCGCACTAAGTTGTTTAGAGCCTCCCTAGTTGCTGAGGCTGGCTTTGAACTTACAATCCTCCTGCCTCGGCCTCCCAAGTGGCTGGGATTACAGGCATGCACCACGATGCCCAGCTACCCTAAAGGTTCTGGTTTGCACTGTTTTCTTATCTCTTTGTTTATCCTGTATTGAAGAATCCCGGGGTCTACCACATAGTGGGCACTCAAAAAATTCTGGGCTTGGGCTGGGGTTATGGCTCAGTGGTAGAGCGCTTGCCTCACATGTGTGGGGCATGGGTTTGATCCCCAGCACCACATAAATAAAATTTTAAAAATGAAGGTATTGTGTCCATCTGTAACTAAATTTTTTTAAAAAAATTGCTGGGCTTTGTGGGGCACACTTGTAACCCCAGCAACTCGGAAGGCTGAGGCAGGGAATTGCAAGTTCAAGGCCAGCCTGGGCAACTTAGCAAGATCTTCTCTAAAAATTTAAAAGGTGTCTGGGGATATGGCTCAGTGGTAGAGTGCCCCTGGGTTCAATCTACAGCACCATAAGAAAAAAAAAAAAAGAAAAGAAAGACATATCTGTCAATGCAATTAAGGCACTGATGAATGATAGCTAGCTGACTCCGTGCTGAGTGCTGGGTGAACAGTAGTGACAGCAGGAGGTGGCCATCCTCACACACTTCACAGTTTAGCTCTGTTTTACCCAATTTCACATACTTTGCTGGCTCTGGAGCTGCCCTTGAACCACAGCCCACACACTGGCAGCCTGTGGGTCAAATATAACCCACAGAAGTGTCTTGTTTGACCCAGTCCATGTTTTTAAAAAAAACATGAGGTAACATTTAAAAATCAGTAGGCTTCACGCACAAATCTGAATTTCTGACTTGTTTGGAAAATGGGAAGGTGTGGCCATGCTGTGTTCCAGTACCCAAATGACATGCTGTGACTGCCTGTTAGATAAAAGGCACGTTCTCCACCGTCCCCACCACTCTCCAGGACCTTCTGAAGATTTTTTTTTTTTAAAGAGAGAGAGAGAGAGAATTTTTTAATATTTATTTTTTAGTATTTGGCGGACACAACATCTTTGTTTGTATGTGGTGCTGAGGATCGAACCCGGGCCGCACGCATGCCAGGCGAGCGCGCTACCGCTTGAGCCACATCTCCAGCCCTCTCCAGGACCTTCTATCACAGTTTAGCAAGACTCTTTTCCTCATACTTAGGAAATCAGCTCTGTCTGTCCCTACCAAAAGTTGGCACATGTAAGGCAAATGGGTCACACAAGTCAAGAAAAAATAGGATATTCATTCATCCCATAAGTATTAATTGATAACTGTCTTCATTCCAGGCTCCATAGTGGATGCTATAACTATAGCAGGGGCCAGCATGGATAAAGCACTCTTCCTCCTGGGACCTCACTCTGTCCACTGTAGCTCTCTTGGCACCAGTGGAGATGTGGGACTGGCTGGCCCCACCCATTTGACCTCCCCACCTGGCCTCCTGTGTGTTTCAGTTTCTCCCCTGATGAGAAAGCCTGCATTTATGTTGGGGGGTCATCTGTGTTGACCTCATAGATGCTACTGAGCACCCACTACCTACCAACCCATCAGGGACTAACACAACAGAAGTGCTCAAGAAAAACTTGTGGAATGGGGAAGGTCATTTCACCTCTCTCCTAGATTATTTATCAATGCTTATCAATGTTTCTCCAGGATTTACTGTCAAATGTCAGTGCCCAGTGGTTGCTCACTTAATGTCAGTTGGAGGAATGGGTCCAGGATCAGAGGGGAGGGTGACAAGGGAAGTGTAGGCTTCCTGAAGACAGAGCCCTGGAAGAGGAAGGAAAGGGGCAGACATTAACAGCCCCTGGCAAGAGCTCATGTCTTCCTCCCAGTAACCCTGGAGGGACACCTGAGGAAAGCCCCTTTGCCAAACTCAGACTCTGGGAGTCAGGTAGGAGGAGGCTTGGCTGCCTGCAAGGTCTCCCCTCACCTACATAGAGGACTGACTCTATAGGGTGGGGGGATGTAACTGGTCTCTGAAAAACAGCCTCTCACTCTTGAAAATATGTCACCTTCAACTAGATGCCTGAGAGCTTCAGCCACTTCTCTTCTGACTCCTGTATTGCTCATTTCCCTACAACCTTTTCCAGCAAAAGCTTAATACTATGTGAGAAAGGTGTAGGTGCTGTAGGGACTCTAAAACGTTAGGAGGGGCTCCTATCCCTGCACTTAGTGGGTCAGCTAGTAAAAGAAACCCAGTCACAGAGGCCACCAAGCACTCCTGGGCAGGGTGGTGGATGTGGGGTATCCCTCCAATTGAGCCTAGCGATCAGTAGAATGTGGCCAGTGGAGTAGGGTGGAGGCAGAGGTCCCAGGTTGAATCTTTGCCCCTCGTGGACGGTGACTGCAGAAAGAAAAGGCTGGGCCTGAGCACGTCTGGGTTCCTCGCCCTCAGCTCTCCTCCAGCCTCATGGAACCTGACATCCCATCTTTGAGACAGGAGACAGGAGAGTTGGACGATGTTGTAAGTCCAGTGACCAAGGTGCTGGGGTTTTGTATCATGTCGGTGGTACAGCGCAGTCTAAATGCTTACTCCCAAGCCTTCTCCGGGCAGAAGGGGCAGAAGACTCTAGCTGGGGTCCTGGGGACCCAATGGGCGCTGGCTGTACATTCGCATGTGCGTCCCGCCTCCCCGCTCCTGCGGCCCGGCGTGCCTTTCCGCACGAAGCCTGCACCCAGCAAATACCTCTGGATTGAACCACGAATTGCTCAGTCGGGCCTTTGGGATCCCGGGCCGCTTGGGCGCAGGCCCGGTTCAACAAGTGAGGGCCGGACCGCGGGTTCCAACCCGGCGGCTTCGCGCCTCCCTAGGCGCCTGGGGCGCGTCAGGCTGGGCCGGGCCCAGTTAGGCGAGTTTCATTTCATCACCCGCTGGGCGTGCGAGCGCCGGTGCAAATAACGTTGCCCTCCCCTCCCTCCTCTTCCCAACTCCCTCCGAAACTCCCGTTTGCAAACGCTAGCACGCCCGGCTGGCAGGTCCGGGGCGGTGGCCGGGTCGGCTGGGCAGCTGGAGCTGCAGGGGACTGGGTGCCGGCGCCCGCCCCCGCCCGTCCGCCCCGCCCGGGCCGCGAGGCCACCTCACCGGCAGCGGAATGGAAACCGGTTCGACAGGTAACAAATAGGTGGGTTGTCACCGTTATTTCCCAACGCATGCGCCATCGCTCCCCAGGCTACTCCAAGCTAATTAGATCAGATCACCCCCCTCCCCGCCCAGCCACCAACACACACCGCCGCGAGCCAATAAAGCGTGAACCTGTCGGTCCGGCTCGCACTTTAAGACTTCCCGAGCGGCCGAGGGGACGCCAGTCGAGTCAGGAGACGCCTACCTGCCGTTTCCCCGTCGCCCAGTGCACTTGGCTGCAAGGGCTCTGCTACCGAGGGGACCGCGACACTCCGCGAAGTTGGAACCGGCGCGCGCCGTCCCAGCACTGTCTTCCCTCGGAACGTGGGGGCGCCTCGACGATTCCTCCCCTCAACTGTCCGCTTCCTGCGCCTCCGAGCCGGCCCGGGAAAGGTGGGACGACCCGGTTCTAGTTGCGGAAACGGACCGCGCCGGGCCAGGAGCGTTCGAAAATGCCCCGCGCGTTCCTGGTGAAGAAGCCGTGCGTCTCCACGTGCAAGAGGAACTGGAGCGAGCTGCCAGATGAGGAGCGCGGCGAGATCTACGTGCCAGGTGAGGCGCCTGCAGCCCTCGGCGCCCGCGGCGGCGGGAAGGCGGGGCGCGGAGATGAGCGGCTCCGCGCCCGCCGCTGAACACCAGGATGCAGGTTGCCGCGGCCGCGGCTCCGTTAGCCCGCGGCTGGCTGACCCCGGGCGCGGGGAGGAGAGGGCTCGCGAGCGGAAGCAGCGTCGGGTGGGGGCGGGGGCCATCTCCCTCTACCGGCCCGAGCCACGGCGTAGGGGAGGCAGCGGGGTGTGTCACCGCTCTGGCGACCCTCGGCTCTCGAGTCGTAAATCCAGAAAGCGGAGACTTTGATGAAGCGCGAGGAGGGCGCTGGAGCGATGCCACTTTAGGGGGCAGGGAACGAGATGGAGTTTCAGCTGAGGCTTTGCCACTTAGATTCTGAGCCTTAGCCGCTTCCATAGGTCTTTCTCCCTCCGCCACAAATCTTGTGCCAGGTGGGGACGCGGGCGAGTATCCCCAAGTTGCCCTGCGGCTCTAGCCCCGCGGTCCGCACAGTGCGCAAGCGGGATAAGAAGGCACCCGGTTGCACCCAGCCTGCCCTTGAGACAAAGATGGGATCGGTTCTCACCTTTGTTAGAAACGCGATCCTTCAACCTTGCAAAGGATACATGGAGCGGAAAGTAGTTTTAAGGAGCTCCCCCCGCCCCAGCCAAAGACAAGCCCGGGGAAGCTGGTGCACCCAGTTTATTTTGAGAAGACGCCTTGACAAGAGTCCGCGTCCACTTTGAATGAGTAACCCCAGTTGTCTTCCTTTGAGGCATCTTCCTAGGGTCCCTGAGGACGCTTTTGCTCCTTCTGTCCTCCCCCTTCCCCCAACAAAATCTTTGGTCAGGAAGCCTTGGCAACTCCCCTTTTCCGACCGTGGGGGTGGGGTGGGGGCTGCAGTCAATACCTTGCCCAGTGCCTCCAAGGAAGGAGAGGTGGTAATTAACCAACCGACTTTGACCCTTGATCTGCAGATTCCCTGGCACCGCCTGGGCCTTAAGGAAAGTCAGGAAATCATCAGATGAGGGGCCAATGAGGGCTCTTGCTTCAGTCTCCCTCTTTTATTAAACTCTTGGGGGTAGGGTTTTTGTGGCCTGAGCTGCCAGGATCCTATGACCTGAAGCCAGGGTGGGATGTGTCACAGTTTAAGCTTATCTCATGGGGGCTGGGCCATCCTCTGTAGCCTCTTTAAACATTGGAATGATCCCAGTGGGGAAACTGAGGCAAAAAAGGAAATGAGTGTCTCCCTATCTAGGTGGGAGTGGGCCAGGACTGTAGTTTTTAGCTGGCTGTGTTCCCTCACCAGCTGGCCAGTGCTCCACCTCCGGAAGGACCAGGGAGAGGCCAGCCCTTCCTTGCTCCTACCTCCTCCCCAACCTGTGTTTGACTTGCTGCTTAGCTGCTCCATGGGATCTGATAAACTGAACTTGGACTGTGTTAAAGGTGAGCTGAGACTTGGGCCCGGCTCAGAGTGCTGTTAATTTTAGTTTTATTTCACATCCCATTTAGTAACAGATCACATATTGACTTTTACAAAGGACAAAGAAATTCCGCTTGTTCAAATCATTGACTTCCTTGGGTCCTAACAATTTTCCCCATAAGAGTTTTGGTGGCCAAAGTGGGAATGGTAGAAGAGACCTGGGCCCCGGGATTGTCCCATCAGGGGCAGGGGACGACTCCTAGGTGGACAGTTCATCTGCCACTACCATCCAGGTGGAGGAGTGTACAGATGCTCACTCTGCAAGAAGGTCCTGGAATGGAGGGCAGGCTGACCTCGAGGGCGATGGTAAAACTTGCCCCCGTGGCTCTGGCAGTGGATGAGAGTTCTGTGGGCCAAGTAAAGGGCATAGGTTTTACCTCTAAAGGCCACGTGACCCACTGGAGAATTTTCCCACAATTTTTGGAAATGAGAAAGGGAATGTCCTTGGGCCACACTTGGACGCTTCAGATGGCTGGAGGGGGCAGTGTTGTGGTGGCCTGTCCTCTGGCTGGGCCATTCCATCACCAACCGACCATGACCCCAGGAGTTGACTGGGCACGTTTCCGTCACCCCCACCTCACAGACTCTCAGCACGTTGTGACCAGCTAAGCACTGACCCCTTTCCCAGGGAGGGCAGGGGAACATGCCGGTGTCTGAATTTTGACCTTCCTGCCGGGGCCCTTGAGACACTCAGAGCATCAGAAGCTCCCTGGAATGAGTGGCTAAAAATACTGGGCCCAGTCCCAGTCTCATAAGTACCTCAGCCTTCCTCCCCCAGGCAGAATTCTACAGGTTCCTCTCCCAGGGCAGAATCTTTCCCTGAGCCCCCATCATCCTCCCAAAGCTAAGGGGAAGCCCTGGTCAGCTGGGTCTGGAATGCAGGCAAGGGAGAAGAGAGCCCCATCTGCTCTGGGATCAGGGGGAGGTTAGTGGACAGGATGCTCCCTCTGGGGGGCCTTGACCCCTTATCTTCCCTCACCTCCCCGGGTGTGGGCTTCTGTCCTCAGTTGTGTCAGTGTTGACTGTGGAGTAACAGGAGGATGCTGGTTTCTGGAGGATGAACCAGGTACTTGTACCTGTTACTTCCACTTGGAGGGATGATGCGTCCCTCCAAGCCTGGCCCCTGCTGAGTGAAGTCTAGATGCCAAGAAGGCACCTGGGGAAAGACCCATCCTGGAAGCTGGAACTCCAGGAGCATCCCTGGGGCCTCTTCCAGAACCCCAGACTCCCACCCCTGGGCCTCCCCTCTGGCTGCCAGCGGCCGCTGTTCTGCTGGTTCTGCAGCAGGGCACAAGCCCAAGAGGCCAGTGGGGCTGAGCTGCAGGAGCCCGGGGTTTCCTTTAGATAATGCAGCTGGGCCTCGCCCTGCTGTTAGGCAGTGTGGGACTTGACCATTCTTTTTCCAGGCTGAGTCAGAAAGGCAGAGAAAATCAGCTTTGGACCCCAGAATAGGGGTGGGAGCGGTGGGAGAAGCTAGGTTTCCAATGAGTGTTCTAGTGACTTCTGGAAGTGCTGGGCAGTGGAGTGGGTTTGCTGTGTCCTCTTGGGAAAGAGGCTGGGAGGAGACAGCCAGTTAGTGCATGGGACAGAAGAGCAGCTTGTGCCCTAACTGGTAGGACTCCTACAAATCCCATGGGGCACTGTCACCGAAGCTGCTAAGCTGTTTGTCCCAAGCTTGGGTGTCCTGTGGCAGAAGCTGCCAGACTGTCCCAGAAAGAGAGCAGGTGAGAGCAAGTGTCCTGGGTGCACAGAGGATGAGGACTGAAGCCTGGCCATCACTGGTGTCGGGTTCCTTTTTACCATTGTTCATCCCCTGGCATCCTATAGGGCCCCACAGGCCTGTGCTGGGCAGGAGGATGAAGGATGCCACAGGAAGTGCACTTCCTGGCTGGCCAAGCCATACACACTGGTGTGAGGACTGAGGACACAGTTCTGACTTCACCATGGACACTGAATGAAAAGCAATCAAGAAAGGGGGCAGATATCGCCCAACAGAGATGGCAGCAGAAGGCCGAGAGATAGGTCCATGTGTCCCCAGGCTGCTGCCCTGCTGGATGGCAGATACGGCTCCTTTCAGAGGATTGCCAGCTGACCTGCAGGACTGGGCACAGGGGAACCCAGCCCTTGTTGATAAGGGTACAAGGCTACCTGAAACCAGCCTGGGCTGTGCACACACCCAGAAGAGAGTTGACCCCACCAGCACCTGCGTGGTCAGCACCCAGGAGGTGGGGCACCCTCACATCTGCCTCACTTGCTCTCCCCATTCTCTCCCCAGAGAGCCAGGGATCAGGCCTCCTGCCCAGTCTAAGGCCTTTGATGGGGCAGGACCTAGCATCCTAGCCACTATTTGGGCCAGTGACTTTCAACCCAAGAAAGGGGGAACTTTTTTTTTTTTTTTAATACAGGGGATTAAACCCAGGGTCACTTAACCACTGTGCCACATCCCCAGCCTTTTAATTTTTTTTTTTTTTTTTTTTTTTTGAGACAGAATCTCACTAAGTTGTTTAGGGCCTCACTAAATTGCTAGGGCTGGCTTTGACTTTGCGATCCTCCTGCCTCAGCCTCCTGAGTCTCTGAGATTACAGGCGTGTGCCATGATGCTCGGTTTTAAGAGGGGGGACTTTTGGAGGATAAGGCAGAATGTGACCCTTGTATAGGCAGCTACCCTGGACCTAAGTCCCTTTTTGTCCATCCCATCGCTCTGGACTGGTCTGGAGGCACGTTGGGCCAATAGGAGGCAAAGCATGAGCTCCTGAGGGAGGAGGGGAGGTAGGCTAGTTTGGCCTTACCACACTCCACAGCTGTGGGTGGGCAGTGAGTGGCCACAGCAGCCACCGCCTTGTTGGAAACATCTAATTAAGGGACAGAGAGCAGCACCAGCAGGGCCTGACCAGTTCTGCTTCCTGCCTCCTATCACAGTAACACTCAGACGTGTGGCATGCTAATGTGCACTCCTGTGTATGCAGCCCAGCAGGGACACACGGGGGTGGCAGGGAGACAGGTTTGGCAGGGTGGGCGGGATGAGGCAATATCCCCACCCTAGCAGCCTTACCTGCCCCTCTCTCAGGGTAGAGGTGGCACAGAGAGCCAACCCAGGGAGGCTTCACCCTGTCCATGCTCAGCACCAGCTATGTCAGGTGTGTGTGGAAGGGCAGAAGCAGACAAAGGACACGGGATTGCCTCCCTACAGGTTGGTCCCAAGGACCCCAACCATGAGCCTCCCCTCTAGTGAAGCCAGAGAATAAAGTGTGGCAGCAGCTTCTTCTTCTTCTTCTTCCTCCTCCTCTTCTTCTTCTTCTTCTTCTTCTTCTTCTTCTTCTTCTTCTTCCTTCTTCCTTCTTCCTTCTTCTTCTTCCTTCTTCTTCTTCATGTGTTAAATTTCTTAGTTGTAGTTGGACACAATATCTTTATTTTATTTATTTATTTTTATGTGGTGCTGAGGATTGAACCCAGGGCTTTGCACATGCTAGGTGAGTGCTCTACCGCTGAGCCACAACCCCAGCCCCCGTTTTCTACTTCTTTTCTTTTTTGGGGTGGGGGATTGAACCTAGGGTTGCGCTGTCTCTGAGCTGCATCCCCAGTCCTTTTCATTTTTTATTTTAAGGCAGGGTCTTACTAAGTTGCCCAGGCTGGCCTCGAACTTGTGATCCTCCTGCCTCAGCCTCCTAAATCTCTGGGATTATAGGTGTGTGCCCCCAGGCCAGGCTAAAACTTTTTTGGGGGTGGGGGGGTTCTGGGAATCAGACTCAGGGCCGGCTCATGCTAGGCAAGCACTCTACAGTTCATTCTGAGTTCAAACTAACTCATCTCACCTGCTGCCCCTCCTCTCTCCTTTGCTCCAAGGCAGACAGAGCTGGGTTCTGGCTTTGGGTTTTCAGGCTCCTCATTCACAACATCCCAAACTGACAGACCCAGGAGAGTAGAGATCCCTGTTTTGTCCACCTGGGTTGAGAAATGGAAATGGCCGTTCAGTTTTGAACACTTGGCCAAGGTCATCAGTGGCCGGTAAGCTGGCACCAGTAGCTGCTAATGCTGTGCCCCAGGTCACCCAGCCTGGTCCCCTGTGCACAGACATAGGAGGGCAGACAGGCCACTGACAGCTGGACCCCCAGAGCTCGGGCCTGACACCAGCCTGTGTGGCTCAGAGAGAGGTGGGGCGCCAGCTCAGGGGCCACGCCAGGGCCTGGCGCTGGTGAATCAACCCCTGGAATGAGGTGGCTCATTAAAGTCCCCCGGACAGACGGACGCCAGCGCCCGTAGAACGGGTTCTGGGCGCGGGCAGGCACATTCTTCCCCCGTCAGAGCTTTGTTGTGTTTTGAGGGGGCGAGATCTGGGGCCTTTCCTGAAACTTCAGTGCCCTCATACTTACCCAGCCTCCATTATCCCGGTCCTCTTCCTTCTGCTACATCCCCATTTGTCCTGCAGAAGAGGTGAGGGCAGCGGCCCTGCCCTGGTCCTCACCACTGTCTTTCCAGCTTGGAGGGGTTGGGGCAGAGGACCTTGCTGGTGGGACTGAAATCCCATATGCACCTCTCTCTCATGCTCCCTCATCCTTTCTGTCCCAGGACTGTCCCTCTTGATTTGTCTTTCTGAAATTTATAGGTTTTAAGTTCAGACCTTAGGATGTACTGAGATTTTAATTGAAATATTAGACCATTTGCCCAGCTCTGCTGGCTTCGAGACTTGACTCCTCTGGGTCACTTCTCATCAGGACCAGGGCTGAGGGTCTGCAGCCAAGCCTCCCTGGCCCGTTTACTGTGATGTGTCTGCTGCAGGGAGTGGCTGCCAGGTATCGGTGCCACCACTGCCTGAGGGAGCCCAGCCTGGCTGCCACAGCAAGCGGTCCGCTGTGGGGGAGGGTTGCATAAGCGCCGGGCAGGCTGCCCGAGCATCCACCTGCTGCTCCCTGACCTCCTCCCTCTCCACCCACCTGGCCTGTTTGCCTGCAGAGCTGGGCTGGGCTGGAGTTGGGAGCCTGGAGCCCTGATGGGCTGTGACAGCAGGGACTAGCAGGCTAGAGGAGGAAGGGTCTAGAACCACCTAAAAACCCAAGACCAATGGCTAAATCTGCCTGGAGGAGAAGCCTGAAGGGTCCCAGACCATCACCCTCTGGGGCCAGGATGACTCTCAAGGAGTTGTCCTTGGCCAGGGCCTCCAGTGGTGCCCTTTGTCCCAGCAGGAGCACACACAAGCTTGGAATCCAGAGGGACTGGCCCAGGTGGGGCAGGCCGATAGGTCTGCAGCCATAATTGGCAGGGCAGTTTGGTCCTCCCAGTTCCGCTAAGACACAAATTACTCAGCGGGCAGTGGCGCTTGGCTGGCGTCACCTGTAATTACCTTAATGGGGCAGAAGGGAGGCGTAGCACGTGGTGGTTGGGAGAAGCCCCACTCTATACATGCCTGTGAGAGCTGGGACAGAGGCTCTAGCCACCTTCTTGCTGGAGAACCTTTCTGAAATCCTCACCCGGCTGTTCTCTCCACAGTCAGCCTGGGCTTCTGCCCACCACAGCCCTACCGGGAGCCAGAGCCATCAGTGGCCGAACCCCCTTCCTGCCCCCTGGCTGTGGACATGAGCCTTCGGGACTCCAGCTATAGTACGGCCCCAGGAGCCTGCGTGGTGGCCCAGCTGCCCTCTGAAGATGTGGGCCGCCTGACTGGCCCCCAAAGCAGAGATCAGGGCTTCCTACGCACCAAGATGAAGGTAACGACTGTCACATTGTCTCAGGGACCAGGGGCACATATGGAGACCTATGTCCAGCCCATGAGATGTGGCACCAATGAAATGTAGGCAGACTGACCTGGGCCCTGGGCCAAGGCTTCTGCAGAGAAGAATTTAACTGCAGCACAGATGGAAGAGACGTAAGTCTGAAGTGAGAACGGCCACTGACCGCATGGTTTGTGTGGCCACAAGAAGCAAGGAGAGCTGTAGGAAGAGCCCCCCAAGGCAGAGAGGCAGGAGTCTGGCCTGGCTGCATCTCCTGTCTGGGTCGCATTGAGCATGAGGTCTGAGTGGCCTAGCAATTAACTATTCCCTGAAGCAGCAACCACCTTGCCCAGATCTGTGTCTCCAGCCTGATCAGTGTCTAAGGACATGACTAGAGCTGGGCCTGGGTGAGCAGCCCCGGTACCCTCCGCAGTACAGGCACGAGGCAGCGCAGGTGTCCCTGCCCCCAAGGACAGCACCAACAGCAGGCCCGGCCTGCCTGGGTCTGCACTCCGGAAGCTCCAGGGTGGGGCAGCATCTGCACACTGATCTAGGGAAGGGTACTCCTTTATTGATGTCCTGTGTCACCAAAGACTGGAACACCATATTGCAACTGGGGGGGAACATGGTGTTCTTTGTGCCCCTGCTGCTCTTCCCCTGACTCTTGGACCCCTGTGGGTGGGGAGAGTAGAGGAGTTGGAGGACTGCATCCTGACATTTCCCAGGTGCCAAATAGGAAGTGTAGTGCGACAGAGGCCCAGGATCTCAGGAGGAGCAGCCAGAGACAGGCCACCCACAGAGCACAAGCACCCTCTAGATGGTAACAGAGGTGAGAGTACAGACTCCATCATCCTGGCTGTTCAGCCACTCCTGTGCTGATCTCACCTGGGGAGCTGCTGTAGCCACTCTGAGCAGCATACTTTCCAAGGTGTTACAGGCACCCAGGTCTTGCTTCAAATGGACAAGGCAAGGGGGAAGCAGGGTAGAAGAGATGGAACAGGAGTGGCCCTGAGTGACAGGCACAGGCTTGTGATATTGTCTCCATACTTTTGTATAAATTTGAAATCTTCCATAATTAGAAAAACATCAGAAAGATTTACAGGCCAGAGGATGGATGGCACAGGGGTCTGACCCACACCATGCCACCTGGCTCAAGTGAACCAGGGAGCTCGCTGGCCTGGGCCAGATTCTAGTCTTGCTGCATGCTTCAGTCTGTAGGCTGTGATCGAGACCCTTTCCCTGGGTGGTCATCTACTCTGTCACAGAGGCAGAACAGGAATGAATTAATAGAGACATGCAGATTTAGCCTCCATGAAGAGTGAATTGTCTTTGGACGCACAGCTGTTTCTGGGTAGTTCAGTTGCCTGTCTCCAGTGGTTAAGGAGGGCCTCAAAAGGGAACTCAGGAACCAAGCAGGATGCTGGACCCATGACGCAGAGGTTCCTTTGAGCCCCCAGACTTCCCATCTTTGAGCAGAGGGCCCAGGGCTGTGGCCTGTGGACATAGACACTGCTTTCCTCAGGGCTGGGGGTTGGCAGTCCCAAATTCTGGATGTTTGTCACAATGCTGTCCTTGCCCACAGGTTACCCTGGGGGACAGTCCTAGTGGAGACCTCTTTACCTGCCACATCTGCCAGAAGGCCTTCACCTACCAGCGTATGCTGAATCGCCATATGAAATGTCACAATGATGTTAAGAGGCACCTGTGCACATACTGTGGGAAGGGTTTCAACGATACCTTTGACCTCAAGAGACACGTCCGAACCCACACTGGTAAGCACAGGCCCAGGCCAGGAGGAAGCACCCCAGGACTGCCCGACCCAGGCCATGTGGGAAGATTCCATGGTGGGAGGGGCATCCTGCAGCTCAGGGTAGAAGTCCTCCTGAGATCAGGGATGTGGACTTGATTTGAGAGTCACTCAGGAAAAGTGGTGATGGACAGGCTTCATCCATCCCTCTGCCTGAGTCAGATGTCCTGACCTTTCTGTGTCTGGATGCTGCTGACAGGCTCCAAGGTCCCTTGTCAGGTCCCTGATGCTGGCCCCTGTCTTCCTTAGGAGTGAGACCCTACAAGTGCAGCCTGTGCGACAAGGCCTTCACCCAGCGCTGCTCCCTGGAGTCTCACCTCAAGAAGATCCATGGTGTGCAGCAGAAGTATGCGTATAAGGAGCGCCGGGCCAAGCTGTATGTGTGCGAGGAGTGTGGCTGCACGTCTGAGAGCCAGGAGGGCCACATCCTGCACCTGAAGGAGCACCACCCTGACAGCCCGCTGCTGCGCAAGACCTCCAAGAAGGTGGCTGTGGCCCTGCAGAACACTGTGACATCCCTACTGCAGGGTAGTCCCCACCTCTGAGCAGCTCAGGCTTGCTGCCCAGCCAGTCCGCCCTCCTGTGGCCTCTCCTCACAACCCTGACATCAGGACTGGAGTCTGTGTAGTCCCCCTCACTCAGGCTGATGCCGACCTCGACTCCTTTCCCTGTTTGTCTTATGGGCAGAGTTGATCTGCACCTGAAAGACACGCAGATGTCTGGGCAGGGGTGAGGCCCACGGATTAGCAGCTGCCACCTACAGAGACAGGCACCAGGACTTCCTTCACAGAGGAAATGCGGTGAGAGGGGATCCTGTTGCCCTGGGCCCTGAGTGCAGGACAGAGGCTGCAGGTCCCCTTGGACAGCAGAGTCAAGAACACTGGCGAGGAGCACCCTGCAAAGACCCACGTGGGCACTGGTGGAGGCTTGTGCGCCTGCAGGCCACGCATGCGTGCACAGCCATGTGCATGTGTGTGTGCAGCACTGCTCTGTGCGTGCTCAAATAGATGTGTCACTCGTGTGTGTACACAGGTGCACACAGGAGGCCTCTTCAGGTATCACCTCATTTTTAAAAAATCAAGGTGCCAGGGAGGTTTTATTTCCTTTTTTAAAAGATGACAAATGTACAGATATTAATATATATTTGGTGACCATGGCGACTGTTTTTAACAGAGGGATGGAGCTGGCTTTTCTCCTCCCTGTGTGGTTCTATTTATCCTGGACATTTCAAACTTCTCTGTGCCTTGGGTGTGGGGCTCCTGCCCAAACCACCCCTGTTCCCTGAGATCTCCACTGAAGACCTCCTCGGGCCCTCCGGAGGGTGCGCTGCTCCTCCTCTCCTTCCTCTTCTCTGGGCAACACCTCACTTCTGCTCCTCCCTGGGGCTCTGCCTCCCAGATCCTCTCCCGGCAGTCCCCAGGTTTCCTGAAGAGCCTGCTGGCACTGTTTGTTGGTGGTCCCAGGCTGACGACAGAGGTCAGCCAGGCAGGATGGAGAGTCTGTGACGGGGAGGCTGCTACTTGCAGTGCTTCCAGCACAGGAGGGCTGGAAAGCCAGCCCTTTTCCTGGGTGAGTCAGACACCCGAACACAGCAACCAACAGTTGGCACCAAAAAATAAAGACAACTGAAACTTCAAGAGGGAAGAGAGTGTGAGATGGCTAATAAATTCTCTTTGTAGCCTTTTTCCTGACTGTTTTCTAAATGGCAAAGCTGGGTTTTGAGTACCTGAGCTGGTTGGCTCCTCTGAGCAGTGGTCAGGCTCCCTCGGCGTAGTTGGGTTTCCTGCTGATAACAGCAAAGTGCAGTGAGTCAAAAGGGTGTTTTTCCAGTGGGTCAGAGAAGATGGGCAGAGGCCACAGCCAGCCCGCCTCCCTTGCCCTCCAGCAGATCCACCAGAAGGCCACCGAATGTAGCAGACTGGGCAGCCTGAGCAGCCCACGGAAGCCAAACCCATCAGAACCGCCATGGCCTCCCTGCCGGGAAGGTGCAGCGACTCTGTGGACCCCAGCTCTGCCCCACTCCAGGCTGAGCTGAAAGGAAAGAGCTTCTTGAATGGAGCTGGATATAGACTAACTCTGCAGACCAGTTTCATTTTACTGTTGTGTGTGTGGAAGCTGCTCTATTCTGAAAGTTCTAGAGTTTAGCTGGGAGCGGTTTGTGTTTACATCTCTGTCTCTCTGGGTTCATTACCAAGCTGAAGCCTCATGAGACTGTTTTTTTTTGTCTTATTTTATAACCTTCCCTTCGACTAGTAAAATCAGAAAAATAATGTTTTCTGTGTTCTGATTTTCTATCTTATGAGTCTTTTTTGCAGAGAAGTTCATCAAAACAATTGCTGCACTCTACCCAGACCCTGTCCCTTTATGGTTACCGTGGGCTGGAGGAAAGGCAAGACTCTGACCCAGCTAGATTAAGTGACTACCAAGGCCTCACCCTACCAGTGCTTCTGCCCCACCCAGCCTGCTCTGCTCTGAGGCTGTGGCAGCTGGGGCCCTCTTCCTGGGCTCCCTTCCTCTGCCCACCACCCCAGGATCCCAACCAAGAGCCTCCACCACCCAGAACCTGCAGCTTTCCACAGTGGCTCTGCCTCTGTCCTAGCTTCTTCTTAATACCCTGCCAGGATGGGAGCAAAGGAGGAGGAGCTGCAGTCACTTCCAGTCAGACACGAGGGAGGTCTGAACAATGCACACCCTAGGGATGGCTACACTCAAGTGCTGATCGGTGCCAGGCACACTCATGAAAGAAGTCAGGGAGGGGAGCTGGCCCAAGGCCTCAGGCCCATTAGCAGTGAGCTGGGCTAGAACAGACAGCCTGGCGATGTGTGCCTGAAGTGCTGTTCCTGCTGTGGATAGAGAACTGGGAGAAGAGAGTGGCCCCTCTCAGCACTCAAACTGGAGGGAACTTTGGAGATTACCTGGCTTGCCCATCACCCACCCAAGATCACTCTGGAAACTCTGGTCCCTGAGTCCTCGTTCAGGGTCATTCCATCACTCCCTGGACAGATGGATGGGGAGGAGAGTTACTAGGCTCTGGCCACTGGTGTATGTCCTGGGAGGCATTTGAAGGCTGGTGCCTGGACGTGTGAGGAGAAACCTCATTGTGAGAAGCCCAGACCCCATTTCACACACCCGAGTGGAGCAGAGCCCACTATGGGGGCGCAGGTGATTAACTGCTATACCAACTTCCTCAGCAGGGTTGGCCCAGATGGTCACATTTTGAAGGCTTTAAGGTTCTTAAGACTCTTCAGAGCAGGCCAGTGCAAGAGCCTGGGAGAGAGCGGGGATTAGTGCACACAAATGGTGTGACCGAACCACAAGGTCAGGCAACCCTGAAATGAATCTTTTGCATCTTGGAAGAGGGGGCACCACGTGGGGAAGATGGGAGGACCCGGCCAACAGAGGAGGACACAGGGTGTCAGGGGTGAACTGGAGGAAGGAGCGGGGCCCACCACCCATCCCACGCTGCAGTCAGTCAGTCTCACCACAGGGGTTTTGGGAGACCTGCCTGGGTGCCAATGAACACTAAGAATAAAACAGGCCTCAGGGGCACAGGGGAGCTGGGCAAGGCCTCATTAGGAGGGAAGCAGAGTCCTGCTGTCCTCAGAACAAAGCAGCAAGCATCGGGTAGGGAACTTTAGGGCTGCAAGTGCTCCTCATGGTTTATACTCCAGAGTTGAATATCTTCTCTAACAATTTTACAATGAGTATGTTATTTTTACTATTGGAACAACAATAAAAAAAAAACTTAGAGGTTTGCTGGGCGCAGTGGCGCATGCCTGTAATCCCAGCGGCTTTGAAGGCTGAGGAGGAGAATTGCAAGTTCAAAGCCAGGATCAGCAAATGCAAGGTGCTAAGCAACTCAGAAAGACCCTGTCTCTAAATAAAATACAAAAAAGGGCTGGGGATGTGGCGAAGTGGTTAAGCGCCCCTGGGTTCAATCCCTGGTACCAAAATTTAGATCTAAAGTTTGATACATCAACAGGGAGATGGGGCTGACTCCCCCAGCCCAAAAAAAAAAAAAAAGAGCAAACAGGATCTTGGACGTTATCAGAGGTGTGGCCTCAACCACACTTCATGTGCCTCTGCTTTGGGCTGGTCCCCAGAGTCAGCAAGTGGTAGGGAAAGGGCTTTGGCCTTCATCAGGAGACAAGGCTTGCCTAGCCCTCTCCCACTATCTGTGTGACTTTGGACAAGTGACAACCTCTCAGTTTCCTCATCTATAAAATGAGGTGGATTCTAAGTTCAAAAGACCCTCTCTGCTCTGAAGCCTGTAGGTGCCTATCTTGGTAAAGCACAAGAAGAAGCCCCCTGACAGACTGCTTCAGAGATGTGGACAACAGAAGCTGGGAGGCACCATGAGGGGAGGAAGGCCACCAAAAGGCCACCAGCCCAGGAGGCAGGAAAAATTTGTCCATTTGGCTTCCCACAAGGCAGAACCCTGGGTGAGCAAGAGTTAGAGGGGCACTGACCCGGTCTTAGAGAGCAAAGGACCTTACTGAGCCCCACACAGCTTGACCCTGGGAGGGAGGAGCTGGCGCCATCTTCAGAGCCTGGGAAGCCACTGTGAAGAATCTCTGAGTTCTCAATTCTAGGACCACACAGGCTGGAAAAATGATCCCCAAGCTCTTCCACCTATGAAATTTTATAAGGTCCGGTCAAAGTGCCATGGCTATGACCTTCAGGTCCAAAGGCCATTCCCAGCAAGGCAGATCTGGTGGGAATGCTGGTGAACAGACCAGGCATGAGACAAAGCCCAGGGAAGGGTGAGAGCAGGTGCGGGCTGTGCCAGCTCTGGGTTTGGGGTGAGGATGGCCTGGTTTGTTGTGGGAAGGGGCTCCCTTTCCTATACTCTGGGTCCAGCCCCTGAGGCAATGGCTGCCACTTGACCCAGGATGTCCCACTCTCACGTCCAAAACCAACCCGCTTCCTTCGTGCCCCCTGACAGCCCCTTCCTCATCCTGAAGTTTGTCTGACGCCCACCCTCCTTCGGCAGTGAGGCTCCTTGGGCACCTCTGGCCCATCCTGGTGCTCTTGCTCTGCCTCCCTGTGTCCTCTAGGCCTGAAGATCCCCGGGGCAGTGTCTGTGGGCTGCGGGCTCCTGGCATGTGGGCAAGTGGCTGCCAGCAGGAGGGTGGGCTGAGTCAGGTGTGGAGATCGGGTTGGGCAAAGGAGGCACGTTGAAGTAGGTCTCCCGGGCTGTTCCCTGAGCGTAAGAGCTGGGAGGCAAGTGGCTGTTCCATGTGTTCCTGACTTCTTCTCACTGAATACAGTTGTCCCTGCTAGCCTCAGGGGATGCATTGCAATCCCCCAGTGGATCCCTGAACCACAGAGAGTACTGAACCCCGTGTACACTGCTTTTTTTCTATCACAGAGACCTATGATGAAGTTTATAAATGAGGCACAGTTAGAGATTAACAGCAGCTAACAATCAATATAACAATTACAACAGCATACTGTGATAATGTGTGCATGTGCACTCTCTCTCTCAAAATATGGAATTTTCCGTTTAGTATTTTAAAACTGTGACTGACCTTGGGCAACTGAGACCATGGATAAGCGGGACTGCTGTAAAATGGTGCATATGCTCCTTCTTCATTCTTTTAAAATAGAATAAAACAAAATCAGGAATCTTTTTAAAATGTACTCAGATGTGGGGGGGTGGGGGAGCCAGGTCACTGTCACTGTGCAAAACCTCAAATGCAGGCTGCTTACCTGTGTTCAGACTCCCTCCTGTCTGAGGACTTGAGGGGCATTGACACGCCACCTCCCACCTAGAGAGGACACCATGGCAGGTGAGTGTCACTGAATGTCCAGGCTGTTAGGTAACTCCACCTGTTAGTGTCACAGCGGCATGTCCCATCCCATAGAACAGCATTTGGGGTGTAGGTCCTAGGGCACCGAGAGAGGCCACATATCACTTATTAAAAACCTAAGAGTCCTCAGAGTTAGGTTTTGCTTTAGGCACACATGTAAACATTCCTGTCACCACAGCTAATCATCCCTTGCATTTATTGAGCTCCTACTACGCGCGGGCAGTTTCGAGCTAGGCTTCTCTATGATGTCATTGCTAATCCTCACAACAACCTAAGGAGGTAGTTATTATTGTGCCTATTTTTAGACAAAGAAATTGAGGCTCAGGAAGATTAACCATCCTGTTTAAGGTCACACAACGCTAGTGAACAATGAAGCCAGATTGATCAGAGGTCTGCTGGACTCCAGAGGTTGGGCTTTTGACTATGGAATGAGAGATCTGCATTTGTTCTCTGGACACTGAGCACCTACAATATGCCAGGTGCCCTGTGGAGGTTTTTTGTTGCCAGACTGAACAAAATGACCTTGTTCCAGAAGTTCACATGGGTAGTGGGAACAAACATGGCCCCAGCCAATGCAGGACACACCAGCAGTGAGAACAGAAACAGCTGGCTCCACCTGGGACCCAGAACTGACCCTGCTACAGACTCCAGCCTAGAACAGAAATCTCTAAGTTCCAAATGTCATCCCATGATGACAGAGATGAGGAAAAAGGAAGGAAGGAAGAAACATGAGCAGG
This sequence comes from Marmota flaviventris, assembly GCF_047511675.1. Lineage (NCBI taxonomy): Eukaryota > Metazoa > Chordata > Mammalia > Rodentia > Sciuridae > Marmota > Marmota flaviventris. The sequence continues at coordinate 6,993,013 of NC_092506.1, read as the reverse complement.
GTTGAGTACCCACCTTCTGTCCATCTGGAGTGTTGAATGGAATCTCCTTGAAACTTCCAACAACCCTGAGGTGTCGGTACTGTTACTGTCTCTTTATAGACAGGGACAGTCTCTGACATCACATTGTCTTCCCCAAAGTGTGGAAATAGAAGAAAGGAGAGTGGACACCCCAAGGCTCCACTATAGGGCAAAGCCAAGGCCTCATAGGGGACCAGGTGCTAGTCTGGCTCCTGCCACAGAATGCCAGGTGTGTTTGTTCCCCCTAAAGTTGCAGCTACACTGTCTTTTAAACACTCCAAACCTGGAGAAGGGGCGAGAGAGCAGAGAGAAGCTGCTCAGAGTGGGGTGGGACATTCCAAAGCCACCAGAGACATGGACTCCAGCACCAACCCTCATCATACCCGACCTCCACCCTACAGCCCCAGTTTTCTAGTCTTGTAAGAAACTCATGCTGTCCTCACCTCCACTGCCCGGCCAGTCCAGCCGGCTCCCGCCCGGCCCCCTCCCTGTAGCCTCCACCTCTGGGGACTCCAGGTAACAGGCCCGGGCGCCTCCCCCTCCCCACGCGCAGCAGCGGATGAGTTGCTGAAGAGACCAGGAGAACTGGAAGGACTTGAGTCCCTTCTGCCCGCGGCACAAATGACCTGCCAGCGGTAATAACAGGGCAAAGGAGCGGACCCGCCTGGGACTGGGGAGGAGGGGGGCCGGCTGCTGCCAGCAGCCTGTGGCCGTGTGCCCACCGCTAAGGGCCTTGCTCAGAAACTTGAGGGTCTCTGTTCTTGCCATGACACTACTCATGCTAAAATTCCCATGTCTCTGCTCTTCCACTGTTCTCCCGGAGTTCTAAGGGGTTCACATCAGGGTTTTCTGAAACAGGGTCTCTAGGGTGCAACGTACTCCCCAGGCAGCAGATCCTGTCAGAGGGAGCGGGAGGAGATGAAGGTTCTGGAAGTCAGAATAGAAAGGTTGAGACTACACTCATGGGGTCTGGAATTTCTTTCCTTCTTTTGTCTTTTTTTTTTTTTGATATTAGGGATTGAACCCAGGGGCAGTTACCACTTAGCTACATCCCCAATGCTTTTTATTTTGAGACAGAGTCATACTAAATTGCTTAGGGCCTAAGTTGCCGAGGCTGCCCTTGAATTTGTGATCCTCCTGCCTCAGCCTCCTGAGTGTTGAAGCTACAGGCATGTACCACTATGCCCAGAGGGATTTGGAAGCCAGTCTGGGTAATTCAGTGAGACCCTGTCTCAAAATAGAAAAGAGCTGTGCATGGTGGCACTAGCCTGTAATCCCAACCAATTGGACAGAAGGATCTCAAGTTTAAGAACACTCTGGGCAATTTACTGAGACCTTGTCTCAAATAAAGGGATGGGGGGCTGAAGATATAGCTCAGTTGGTAGAGTGCTTGCCTTGCATGCAAAAGGGCCTGGGTTCAATCCCTAACACCACAAAAAAATAAAAAGGGCTGAGGATGTAACCCAGTAGTAGTACTCCCGGGGTTCAATCACTAGTACCACAAAAGGAGAAAAAAAAAAAAAAAAGAATGCATGGACTGGGGTTAATCTGTCAAAGAAAAGGAGGAAAGGAAAAACCCAAACACCCATGGTCTAGGTTGGAAGAGTAGGGGTGATGGGGACAACACACACACAGATGCAAAGTGGGTCACTAAGAGGTAATGCTAACATGTGTCTTTGCCATATGAAGAGCTCTTGAGCAGAGCAAGGTGGCAGTTGAGTAAGATGCTTCAGTGGTGGGGGGAGGGAAATAGAGTTCTTACACATCCACAAGAAAACTAAAACACACACCACGGAAACTGACAAATTAGTATTAGATATTCATAAAAAACTTTAAGTGATAAAAATCATATAAAAAATACTCAAATTCTTTAATAATCAAATAAATGAAAATTAGATACAATTTACCTATAAATAGAAATCTATAATAAAACAGGTTGCTATAATATTGAAAAAGTAGGAGCAACCTAAATATTTGATTTTAAAGTACATTAAAATTTAAAATATATACTCACTGAATATGATGTTATAAAAACATTTCAGGAAAATGCTGGTAATATATTAAGTTAATATGAAAGTTTCCAAACAGCATCATGGGATGGGTACATGCACCATTTTTGTAAACAAAGTAAGTTTATGTGTACATCATACAAGTAATGGAAGACGACATGCCACCATTTTTACAATACTGTTATTGCTGATGTCAGGACTTTGTTTTTTATTCTATTCTGCATTTTTATTCTATTCTGCATTTTATCTATATTTTAAACTTCTCTATATATTTTTTTCTATATTTTTAATGTCTCTATAGAATATAAAAATATGTTTTAATATTGCTTTTGCAGGGTAAAGGAAGTTTATTGGTGAATCTGAAGGGTCCTCAGGAAAACTCATTTTCTTTACCTGTATGTTGCTGAGAAGTAACATTCTGATTATTGGATGGTCACAGAAGTGAGGTGAGATGAGGGTGGTTGGGTATGTAGCTCAGAGGCAGAGTGTTTAGCTAGCATTTACCAGGCCCTGGGTGCAATCCCCAGCACCACACACACACACACACACACACACACATACACACACACACATACACACACACAAAATATAAAGAAGTGAGGGGAGATGGGGATGATGGGAGAAAGGCTAAGGGGACAAATCATCTGAGGAAAGATTCCCCAGGAAGGAATCCTGACCTTGGTGTTACTTTAAAATCTAGGGGAGGGGGCATGACATTGTATGGAAAACACAAAGGACCTGGAGTCAGGGTCTGCAAGTTTGAATCTGAGGTTGGCCTTAAGGAAAATACCTTTCTGAAAGTCAATGTCTTTAAAATAAAATAACAGTGATGCAGGATTACTGTGAGGATTAAATAAGATTATGAGTTGCTTTGGAAAGTATAAATCCCTAAACAAATGTTGGATATAATAGTTAATAACATTCATTTACGATTTAACTTGGGCAAGAAAGTGGACCAGCTGCTGTGGGTGAGTTTACATGGGCTGTTGAGGGCATTGGACATGCTGGAGGCAGGAGACAGTTTTCCCACATGGTTCAGACAAACTTTGGTTTGCTGATCCATAGAAATAGAATATAAAAATAAACCTACTCTGAGCTCAGAAGAAGGCTTTTGGCCACCTTCTGATTATTCTCTGAGGAAAGAGTATAAAGCTCCTGTTAAGCTAGGCACACACCTGTAATCCCAGCAATTTAGGAGGCTGAGGCAGGAGGATCACAAGTTAGAGGCCAGCTTCAGGAATTTAGCAAGATCCTATCTCAAAATGAAAAAATAAAAAGGGCTGGGAGTGTAGGAACTCAGTGGTAGAGCGTCCCTAGGTTCAATCCCTAATACCAAAACAAAGAAACACAAATATAAACAAATAAAGCCCAAGAAATTCCTGGTTAGTCACGAGTTGGTCACTGGAAGGAGAAAACAGTACAAAATACAGAGACCTGTGACCTCCCTCACCTGTACTTGTTTACTGATGTTTTGGCAAAATGCCTGGGGGCTGAGCTGGGTGGACCAAGGATGCCAAAGCTTGTCATCTAAGGAGACTGGGAGAGGCTGGGCGTTGATTCCAGTTAGATGGGTCCCCACCCTGCACGAGGCAGGTACACCTGCACATGACTCATACGCCCCCTCCTGTCCACGCCAGTCAGCTAGTTTTTGCCATCCCACTCTGGGCTTTCACACTGTATGGTCCCAAACATCCGCTTTCTCCATCCTCCTAGACGGAACGGCTGAATTTATCATGACAGCTCTCCAGGTACTGGCCATTTTGGAGACTCGTTCTCGACTGTGCCACTCCACGTCCTTCAAATCAGGGACAGAATCTTCATTCTTCCCTTTGCTCCTTCCAGGACACCCCACCCTCATTTTTCCATTTTCAGGGTCTTTTTAGTCCTCTTTCTTTCCTCCTTCCTTAGCTTCCTGCTCCTTCTGTTCACCTCTCTGGCTCTTGATCCAGCCAGCATTTACCTCTGTGCCCCTCATGTCATAGGCACCTCCCACCAGGAGCCCCTGAATGCCAGGTGAGCTCAAGTACAGGGAGGACCCAGTCATGGGGGGGCCTGCCCCTTCCCACCAGGGCCACCAAGGCTATGGGCTCACGAGCTTCTTTATCCCCCTCTCCATTCATGATCCTGTCTCTGAATTATCCAACATAACCGAGTTTTTCTCATAACACTACTGCCAATCCCAGCTCCTCCCCTCCCTCTCCTGTGGGAGCTTTGGATTGGTCCCCGCCTGTTGGTGCTGACCTGCTGACATGCTGCTGGTGCTGACTTGACACCGAACACCGTGGCCAACATGGTTTCCCCTGGTGAGTGGAGAGGTACAGGGTGCTCAATCAGGGTGGGGACAGGCAGACAAGGAACAGCCTGGCACTTGCATTTTGGGGGCTGCACTGCTACCCCTCCATTCTTGGCTCTTCTGTGTATCCCCGCTATCCAGCAGGGTGTCCGGACAGGAGTTCTTCCTGCCTCCTTCATTCCTTAGAACCCCACCCACTATGTGTTTTCTAATCTGAATCTTGTTTCGAAATCTCCTGCCCGAGGGGTTTCCCAACCCCTCCTAGTTTTGAACCAACCTGCTGATCACAGCACTCCCAGATGAGGAATAGAGACGTTAGGTGGGACCTGGCATGCCATTGTGCCCTGGAGACGCTCCTGTGCCTGCAGCAGTCGTCTAACTGGTGGCATCTGGGCAGGAAGGGGAAGACCAAGTAGGGTCCAAACTGAGAACAAAGACTGGCAGAGGGCAGATGGCAGCCCAGCCCTGTTCTTCCCCAAGGGCAGCAGGTACAGGTCTGGTCTGCATCAAAGTGATTCTGTCCAGACAGCCCATGGAGTCCTCGCTCCCATGGGAAGATGCCTTTTAGTTCCCACCTCTGACTTTATGCGCTGGACTTGGGGCAGCAGGAACCCTGCCACAGGAGCAGCCTCACCAGAGCTCGTCAGTCTTCCATGTGCCCCACTGAGGCCATGGGGCATGATCATTCTCCAGAGGAAACTGAAGGGCAGCTATCAGGTTAGAGTAGCAACCTGGGTCCTCCATCAGGTTCTAATTTTTAACCTTGATTTTTAGTTAAAAAAATTTATGCAAAGCCTCACTTCTACATCCCCCAGACAGCCGATCCCTTCATGCAAAGGAGCAGAGTGGAATCCTGATTGAGGCTCCTGCTCTCCGTCTCGGAGGGGAACACTGCAGACTAAGCCTTCTCTCCAGTCCTCTGAACCAAGGAGAAAAAGTACTGGATACCACACTTGCTCTTATTCCTGGCACATGGTATCACTCTTGCTTCACTTTTTCTCAGCCCAAAGCTAAGATTGGTGGCAATCACACAGAGAACTTTCTCCTGTCTCCACCCCTCCATGCACATGTGCACACACGTAAACACGCACCTCCCAGGAGTGCCACATGGGAGATGGCGCTTGGAAAAGGGCCACTTGGAAAAGCAGGGGACAGGGGTTCTCATCTTCCCGGACCAGGACCTGCATGAAACCAAGTCTCCTGAAATTGTTAGCTGTTGACTTGGCCAACATAATCTCAAATCCAAAATGCTCAGAAGACAATCTAATGGCACACACCTGCACAAATAAACAATAAGGCTTACTGGGCCCTTGTGGGTACCAAGGGGTCAAGTTTGGCTCAGCTTTTGAACTCAGTCTAAACTATCAGAACATCAGAGACCACCAGAGCCAAGGACCATTCCTAAAAAAAATCAGGTGTTGGTCCAGTTTGCCCTGCCCACAGGGCCAGAGAAAGAGTTTGAGTTTTTCTTTTTTTTTTTTCTTTGTACTGGGATTGCCAGAGCTCCTTTTATCTTTGAGACAGCGTGCTGCTAAGTTGTGGAGGCTGGCCTCAAACTTGAGATCCTGCTGCCTCAGCCTCTTGAGTCAGTGGGATTACAGGAGCGTGCCAAGGCGCCAGGCAGGGTAAGGGCTTTTGAGGTCATTTGTGTATCTTCTCAATGCATTGGCTACCAGGCCTTGTTGGTCCCAGTGTGGCAGTTCACATTTTTTCCCTAAGAACATCTTCTGGAATGTTCTGTTCACTTTGCATGAGTTAAACTAATTAGTATGATTTAATGTCTCCTCCTCTAGGCTCTAGAGCCACAGCGCCATCCTCACAATCTCCCAGTTTCTGCTGTATCCTGTCCATACTCCAATCACCGCCAGGCTCCTCTCAGCAGGTTCAATAAACTCCCAGCGGGCTTCTGGGCTAACCCCGAGTCTCCTTCTGCACCTTTTCTCCCTCCTGACATCGTCTTACAAGTCTGTCCCTGAGGCTCCACTGTGGGTGAGTGACCTGCATGGGGATGGTGGTTCCTTCTCTAGGGCACAGCCAAAATATCCTTCTCATAAGAAATCCAGCTTCTTTACCACCCATGCAAGGAGAGTGGGTCAGGGCAAAGGAGACATCTAACAGTCCCTAACAATCGTGGGCTCAGTGAAGAGCCATCACCCAGGAGAGTCCATGTGGAGAGGGCTACCTGGCCAAGCGGCAGCTGTCCTGTGACCACACTTCTCCCTGTGGCGGACACAGCATCGTCACCTGAAAAGCATATGGCATCTAGGTTACAAGGCTTGAGGCTGCCTTGATGTCCCTGGTCCCTGGCTGTCCTGAGCAGAAGGTGGGGCTTCCCTGCCCTGTCACCCTGATGCCTTCCTGCACAAGTGAGCAGTTTAACCATTTCCCTGCCACCTCATCTTTGAAAACATCTCATAAAAGCGCATCAGAGGAAACAGCCTTTTCATTCTACCTATTATTAGTTCCCGGAACAGAGGCTTGAAATATGCAGTCGCCCTGGAGGTGATGAGCAGACACGAGTGGCAGAGCTACCATTTAACCCATTTCTGGAAACGATTGTTGATATCAAATTCAGGGGCCACCAACTCCCACCAACATGACCACGTGCCACTGTGTCAGTAGCATCCCTTCCGTCTTGGGCATCATTCCAGGCCAATGGACAGAAACTCTGGTCAGAGGGCATCTGTGATGAAGCACATGTAATAATGCGTGGGGCTACGTGATGACTGACATAGTTAAAGGAGTTTATAAGGATTATCTCATCCATCTGACCAGCATCGCAGGAAGGAAGGAAAAAAAGGGGAGGGGGAGCTCTTAGATGAACCAGCCACCTAAACTGTCAGTGAAGGAATGAAAATGAACTCAGAAGCCCTTTCTCTGGCCCCTTGGCCAAACCAAATCAGACAGACACAGGATTTTTTTTTTTTTTAAGAGGATGATTCTCAACTCCGGCAGTCTGATAGTCTGACAGTTAAATGATTTCAAGAGATGGACTGCACTTGATCCCTCTAAACTGCCAAGGGTACCAAACCACAAATCGCTTCCCTGCCTTCCACAAACTTCATAAATAACAGAGACGCTCACTTGAATAATTAGAAGAAAAAACTGTCAGCCAAGTAGTTTAAGGCGGTTTAGGTGTGGCTGGAAGCATTCTGTGTATTTTCTGTAAAGCCAAACATGTAGACAGTCAAAAATACTACTTTAATGAGCTTATAAATTTAGAGTGACGCTTCACAGCTACAGCGAGGTCTGGGGTTCAACTATTTTGTCTTTGAAATCAAAGCGGCTGCCATGAGACATTCACCCCATTGCTTTGTCCAGGGTGGCGCGGGCTTCTTCCTGGCAGCTTGTTCTTGGACCCAGGTAACTGACCCAGACAGTTCTACCTCCAGCATTTTGTGCAGGGAAAACTAACTCTTAGTATTGGGAGATGTTTTCTGACTTCTTAGCTCTTTCCTTCCTTTCCCCTTCATCTGCTCCCAGCTTCCCAGAATGCCTCTCAGCCAATGCTGTTACCCTCAACAAACTTGAATGCTTCTCAGAAGAGATGGGCACTTGTCCTGGTCAATCCTACAAGTTCACAAGTTTCTCTAATGCTCAAGTTCAAAGCACTCTAATCTCAGTAATCATGGTTTGTTAAATGTGTTTCTAGCTTTTCCTATCTACAATATTTCTAAACAATTTAAGTGAGCTTAAAAGAGATTTACATAATGTGCCACAATTTGGCAAATGAATGTTGTACATAGTGTCTTGCTGACAGGGTAAGTCTGGTGCAGGAACACCCTGTCAGCAGCGCTGTCCCATATGCGGCTGCTGTGATTCCGACATGGCCTCCAGGGCCCCACAAGGCACCAAGGGGAAGGGCGAGGTAATGCATCTGCGACTCCCTTAGACCATGGCTGGATCTAAAGGTGCACACCTGTTCTTCCCAGTCCGTTGGCTTTTCAGAACCAATATTTGGATGCCACTTCCATATTTTCCTTTATTCCCGATCCGTGCCAGCCTGGAGACCAAGACAGAACGAGTCTTCAGATGAACACTTGGCCATCAGTTTTTCCAGAGCCCCAGGACAGTGTTGCTAATATTCATGGTTATGTGTGACCTTGCTGTCTCTCTCCACAGAACTATCTGTTAATTAAACAGACAGACAACCTTACAATTAGGTCAACTCCCTATACTCTGACTTAAGCCCTGGGTTCCTTTCTCTCCAGGATTAGAGTACTCAGAGGGAATGTCTCAATGGCCAATATGCAGAATGTTCTCCTTATGCCCCTAGAGGACTCCTCAGTCAACAGCCACCCCCTGAATATCCCAGGACTTCTGGCACCGGAGCCTCTTACGGGATCTTCTGTTTTTCTGTCTCTATAGTTCTCACTGGTTTTTCTATGCTGTTGAGGATAGAATCTAGACAAAGAGAAGCCTCAACCTATGTGTGCTGGTTATGTGGCTCTGGGAAAATCATCATGACATGCCAAGCATTCATGGTGCAAAAGTTCCCAGTCCCTTAGCCAAGTGCTATGACACACATTTGTAATCCCAGCAACTGGGGAGGCTGAGGCAGGAGGATCACAAATTCAAAGCCAGCCTTAGCAGCTTATCAAGGCCCTAAGCAACTTATTGAGACCTGCCTCAAAATAAAAAATAAAAAGGGTTGGGAATGTTGCTCAGTGGTTCAGTCCAAACTATAATAATAATAATAATAATAATAATAATAATAATAATAATAATAAAAGTTTCCAATCCTACTCTCCTATCCCCAAACCAGCTGAGATACAGACAAGCCCTTGGCCAGGGTAACTTAGCTCCATTAGATAGGCATCTAGAATCCGTGCTATCTCCCTTCCAACTGAATGGGTGCCCAACTGTCACCTCCCATGGCTCCTTGAGACATCACTAAGTACAGCCTAGGGGTGACAGCTTCCTTCAGGGAGCCTACCATCACCTGAGAGCGCCACTTCAATCTCCCACCCTTGCAGGTGCATAGGAAAGACTCAGGAAAGAGGTGTCCTGCCATGTGGCAGCCCAGAGCCAAATGGGAAGAGTGGCCTCAGGAAGTGGGCAAGGTCTGAGAAACAGAGGAACTGCCCGAGATGCCAGCACAGGGCTGAGTTGGAAGGCTGGGCGAGAAACTGTATGACAACACAGATATGCATTCTCAGCAGTGATCAAACTCCCACTAGCTTGGCAATCTTCCTTCCTCTTCCTCCTCCTCCTCCTCCTCTTCTCTTCGTCTCTCATCTCTGCAGTACCTGTTTTCCTCTGGGCACATGAAAATTTTGCTTTCTCTCTTCTTCCATCCAATTCCGAGGTGAGAGAAGTGAGGAGCAGAGTTCTGTACTCTGCCAGCTCCGATCATGAATGGATGAATTGTTCTGCTCAGACACACCAAATACAACCGATAGATGTGTTGATGGGACATTCACAGAGTGGACAGGAAGCACAACAGTGTCAAGCTGTGAAAGACACACGCCCTGCCCCTCTGAGCTTTTGTGGGATTAACAGGCCAGCATGGATATATCTGGCTTTTTGCATCTGCCTTTATAAATGTCTGCACGAGGTCAGTTTTTCTAAATGGAAGGCTCATCTCCTGGCTGCTAAGCCTTGTGCTCACTGACTATGAGCTCTGCCTCTGATCTACACCTCCAGCCCCAAAGACTCATGTCTTTCCTACTGGGTAATCAGACCCTTGATTTTCATATTATAAGACTGATTTTCCACGGATATCTCTGGTTTTTCTGTCCTCCATCTTACTAAATGCTCCAGAAGAGCTCCATATTTAAGTAAGCCAAGTATGAATCTACAGTAAAGTGGAGACCATTTTTATAAGTAAGTCTTCAACGTGTTTGCTTCAGTGGAGACTGGTATTTCTTTTCTAGAATGATCTCCACCATACTTCCCATTTTCTTCTCATCTTTGATTTTTTTTTAATTGCCAAATAAGGAGTTTGCCACCTAAACCACAAAATGGGAGATAATCAATTTCTGCCCTTGATACATCAAGAATCCTTTGGGGTTTTACAAATACAAGTAATCATTATCAAAGGATTTGAGTTATGAAGGAAGAAGGGGAAGTAGAACTATTTCAAGGAGCACAGGGATCTCTGGACCCAGCTCTGCCACTGCTGCCTGGGTCAGGCAATTCTTAAGGAAGAGTGTGTTTAAGAAAACACACTCTTAAGAAATTATATTTTCAGAAATGAGAATTGGTGAGGGTCTTGATATGCCATCAGACAAAGGGCTGTGTTTTCTGTCCCAGAAATGCATATTGTCATGGAAAATAGAGGCTATACAGGTGCCCACAGGACAGCTCTGATAAGAGGCCATTCTCTGCCATATGCAGCTCAGCAATTTCCCAGGGGCCTCCAGGTCCCCCATTCTCTCCTCTGGTTTGCACTCCCTAGACACCTGAGCTTATTAAATTGATTAAAGCAGCTGTTCAAACAAATGTCCAAACTGATCTATCTGGTTACAATTTCCATTTTCCCCAAATCAGCCTCTTTTTTTAAAAAAAGAAGTAGGTTAGCAGTAAATGAACATAACTTCACCCACTATTGCCCTGCACTAAACCGGACCTTTTCAGAAAATTAAAAAGTAATTATTCCAAAAGTAGGTTTTATGGTTAAAATGAAACCACAGTCAAAAGCTATTAGAACCTGGACTTTGGGCAAACGCCAAAGAGGGCAGTGCTGGGCATCTTCTTGAGGGGGAGGGAAGGGACTAACCAAAGAAATCTTAAATGAGCATATAAAAAAGTAAGTAAAATGCTGAAACCTGTTCCGCCACCCCACTCCAGTTAGAAGGCACTTTTAACAGCATTAGGAAAGCGAAACCAGTTGTGGGTGGGGTGCAAAGGCTGCCAGGTCATCCGCCTGAAGAAACTCCAGGCTGCGCCTACATGAGCGACGTGCGGCCTCCAGGACCGCGGGCAGGGTGCGTGGCAAGCCGCGGGCCTGGGAGGGGCAGACCGGGTGTCGGTGGTCACTGGCTCACAGCTGCGGGTGACTCGGGTAGCTGCTCTGACTTGTTATCCTACAATATGATTAAAGAACAAGCGTTTAAGAAAACACAAGCACGCACTAGCATAGAGAAGCCCGCAGGCGCTGGGCTCCTGTACCCGGACTCCCGGAGTCGGGCCGTCGGGGCGGCGCCCTCTGCTGGGGCGCTGACGGTCTCCTGCCCCCCGCCCGGTGCGCCGCTGCCCTCTGTTGGACAAAAGGCTTTCAGCTCCACCAGGCCGTCGTTGGTTAAAGCGACACGCTAGCTACAACCCCTAGGTGGCATTAGAAAGGCACAGCCGGCTGAACCTCTGTTTCCACGTCTGTAAAAGGGGCGCGACGGTCATCCTTGCTCACGTCAAAGGGTCGTTCTCAGGAGCAAATGAATGAGGCCCTGCTGTTTTTACCGGTACCACGCCTGCTTCTGCCCAAGCAAAATCCATTTCACTTCCCCGAGGAGATCTTTCACCCCAGTGTCTCTTGCCGTGGGAACACAATTATGTGGCAGCTTTTTTTCTAGCAGCTCTAATAACTTCACTTTTTTTTTTTTTTTCAACTTTTTGCAGTGCTGGGGACCCAATGCAGGACCTCACACATTTCTAGCTCACACAAATTTTTTAACACAGTATTTACAGCGTTTTTCCCCTTATAAACATGTATCATAATTAAATTTCCTGTCAATTATCTGTTCAGTATCTAAACCCCTGAATTCCCCGGGTCTGTCTAGCATTATGCCTACTGTGTACTAGATGCTTGATAAATACCTTTTTTTTTTTTTTTTTTTTTTTTGGTGGCAGTTTTGGGGATGGAACCTAGGGCCTTGGCATGCTAGGCAAGCACACTACCCCTGAACCACACCCCAGCCCTTGATAAATACCTGTTGAATAAGGACAAGGAGGAATCATAGGAACTAGTGCAGGTCAGACAGAAATGGAAAGAACAAAGCAGAAATGGGGGAAATCCTATTTCAGGAGTGACAACATAAATTAATACTGAAAAATATGGGGGCAATGGCAGAATGCCTGGTTAGCATGCTCTGAGCCCTGGGTTCCAACCCAGCACCACAAAGTAAATAAATAAATAAGAAAAATGAATAAAAAGAGCATGGATGATGGTAAAGTTTTGAACTAGAGAGGTGGTGGCTGGGCAACATTATAAATGGAACAAATGCCACTGATTGTAACATATAACAATGTTAATGTTAGGTGAAATTCACCTTGATAATAAGAAAACAAAGGGGGCAGAACTGCAATATAATAATTATAGTTAATAATACTTGATGATTTAGCCACTTTACAAATACTTGATGGAGACAACATAAACAGAATATTCCTATACAGTGTTTGATGTTTATACAAATGTTTTCACATAAATGATTCCACTGGTTCCTCCCAACAAGCCCACCACAGGCAGACAAGGACCAGCCAGGACACAGTCAGTGAGAAGCTGCAACTCACCAGGCCACTAACACACCTGGCTGGGAAGCTACGCCCTCCTGCTGCCCTGCCTGGAAAGGACTCCTCCAGACAGTTCCCTGGCAGCACCTGGCCTCCTTCCCACTCTGCTTCAAGTCTCCCCATCAGAAAAGCCTAAGAGCAGCCCACCTCTCCATTATTGTGCTCTCTCTCTCTTACCCTGCTTGATTTTTCTTCAAATATCTTTCATTCTTTTCTTTTAATTTTATTTTTATTTTTAGGTTTTAGTCGCCAATGGATCTTTATTTATATGTGGTGCTAAGAATTGAACCCAATGCCTTACACATGCTAGGCAAGTGCTCTACCACTGAGCCACAACCCCAGCCCCTCTTTTCTTTTTCTTTCTTTCTTTCTTTTTTTTTTTTTTTTTTTGGTCTGGTATTGGGGATGGGGTCTTGCTAAGTTGCTTGGGCCTCACTAAATTGCTGAGGCCAGCCTCAAATATGATTCTCCTGCCTCAGCCTCCTGAGTCACTGGGATTACAAATTTTTCTTCAAATTTCTTAGAACATATTACTCATTCATCATTTTTCTTTCTATAACAATGTAAGCTCCAAGAGAACAGGGCCATTCATCTGTTTTGTTCTCTGTCATAATAATCCTGACTCCTGGAATGGTATCTGACAAATATAATAGGTACTTAATAAATTTGTGTTAAATGAATGAATAAGTACTAGAACTTTGCTATGAACTTGGCCAAATCTTTTGAGGAACCTAGGTTTTTTTGCAACACAACAAAATAAAATTATAATGTGACTGAGATAAAATGCCAGTTGTTAGGGAACTATATCCAAGTTCAGGATCAGAGCTTGCTTGGGTTCCTCTCATCCCCAGCTTCTTGTTTTGGGCATCTGTCAAGAAACAATCTGAGAACAGAAGAATTGGCCACAGCCCATGTCTAGGTCCCACCCTAGGCCTGCTCTTGGCAGGGAAGGGTGTCTCTGAGGAGGAAGGAGAAGGTGCCGGGCAGCGGTCAGAGTCCAGGGAGCAGCAGAGCGTGACCTTACAAGATCCATGTAATCTGAGTAGAAATTACACCCAGGACCAAATTGATGTGCAACAGGAACTTTTTGATTAACTCTCGTTCCCAGGGGAAAGCTTGCCTCTAACAAGTTGAGGCAGTGTGGTGTGACAGAGCAGTGACCCTTGCAAAACAATGAGACTCTGAGACCCAGTGGCAACCCCAGAATTGTGCCCAGTGGCCTTGGAAAACCTCATGGCCAGCATCAACATTCACTTTCCTCCAGTGCCTGGATCAGGCAGCCAGGCACGAGGGAAGGTTGTCAGGCGGAGTGCAAAGAGCAGACTAGGAGTCAAACCTGGGCAGCTCTAGTGTCGGTGGACTTCTTGCATCTGATGGCAGTTTACAGATTGCAGATTGGTCATTTGTCCAAACTGACCACAGCCATGGGATATCTTAAAATAATTTATATCTTAAAATAATTATATGTTATATCTTAAAATAATTATTGACAAAACATTTTTGACAAATGCCTGTTTGCCAGTCCAAGCCTTACATTTTAACTTAATGGTACAGAAACATGTTTTCAACCTTTAATAAATCATAAAACTTTCTAAAGGAAATATTTCCTGGACTTTCTCTTTCTTTCTCCCTCTTTCCTCTCTCTCTGTCTGTCTCTTCTAATGCCATCTGGTTTCAAATCCTGTTACTATTTTTCTTAGTTTAAAATATTTATTTTAATGCCTAGGTGCAGTGCATGTAAAGGAAGAAGAACTGTTAGAACAGTTCTTCTGGAACTGAGCACCTATAAGAAATTCTAAGCTATGTAAGCTGTGGCCCCCCGACCCCATATATACAAACACTGTCCCATGTGGGCACGCATACATACACACACACACATCCCCCTCAAAACTTCCTTATAACACATCCAAAGTACATAGCTCAAAATCCAAGCAAATGATTCCTTACAAATTAAACAAAAACATCACAGCATACTTTGCATACTAATAATAGGCCATGACTTTTGCCATTTTCTGAGCGCTATTTGTTGGCATTTTAACCTGTGCTGGTTTCAGGAACTACAACCATTCACCTTTGTCCTGCAGGAACCACATTTAACCCTCCTCCAGCCCTGGGCACTCAAGCATGGGTGGGTATTGAATTTTTCTCAATTCCCACAGCATGACGGTAAAAAGCAAACAAAGTAAAACCGTGGTTGTTTTTGCCTTATATTCCCTAAAACTTGGAAAGGGCATTTGGCCATCTATAAAGACCAGGGCTTGACAGGGATTAAAGGACAGCCTGGCATCTAATCCCAGCTGAGCAGCACACATTGTGGTGGAGCCCACCTGTGGGCCTGTGGAGGTGGGCAGAGGCCCCAGATAGGCTGGTGGGTTTCAGGCAGATGAGGGAGCACAGGTCCCATCTGAAGGATGTGGACAGACAGCTCTGTCTGGAGGCTGCATGGTGCCAGTGTATTTAGATCTCCTCACTTTCCAGGAAAAGCCAGAAACTGAGTTGTTAATGTGAATCTCCACATTTTTAAAAGTTATAAATTAGTTCTAAAAGTGGTATTAAAATACTGTTTGAGTTGAGTGCAGTGGTACATTCCTGTAATCCAGCTCAGGAGGCTGAGGCAGGAGGATCACAAATTCAAGGCCAGTCTCAGCAACTTAGCAAGGCCTTATCTTGAAATTAAAAGAAAAAAAAAAAAAAAGGAATTAGGATATAACTCAGTGGAAAAGTCCCCTGGGTTCAGTCTCTGGTACCAAAAATAAATAAATAAATAAATATTTTTAAAAATATGAGCCAAACACAATATATCTATGGCCTGATATGGCACACAGGAGCCTGACTGTGCACTCTTTGGAATAGTAAGTGGTTCTAGCAGGTTTCAGGCCTCAATCCACCACTCATTAACTGGTTTCTGGGTAGGTGCTTCACTTCCCAACCACTTAGAATTGGTGATCCAGGATGATGGAGAAGCTAGGGCGTTGATTTCCTCCAGTTCAGATCCTAACTCCACCACTTACTACCACCATATACTAGCTGGTCATTGGGATGGACTACCCTGGGCTCCAACTCCCCCACCCCCATAAAATGCAGACAAGCTGGGCACAGTGGCGCAAGGCCTGTAGGCCCAGTGGCTCAGGAGGCTGAGGCAGGAGGATTGAAAATTCAAAGCCACCCTCAGCAAAGCAAGGCACTAAGCAACTCAGTGAGATCCTGTCTCTAAATAAAATACAAAATAGGGCTGGGGATGTGGCTCAGTGGCTGAGTGCTCCTGAGTTCAATCCCCAGTACCCCCACACAAAAAAATTGCTGACAACAATGCAATCCCTCCCACAGGGCTGATGTGGGATTAAATGAGGTGATGCACACAAGTGCCTTCTGTGGAGGAAGCACCTGGTAGTCATGGCAGCCACTGCTGTCATGAGCTTGGCGTCCCTTTCTCCATCTGTCCACAGCCAGTCAGCCAGTCCTGCTAAATAAGACTTCTGAAACTCTCAAATCTATCCCAGGCATGACCTCACCCTCACTCTCTTCATCCTGAACTATCACAATCATCTAATGGTCATGCATCCTGCTTTCCTGAGCAGCCTCGGGAAATCAGCTGCTCCCATGTGATTCCCTCTCCCAGCTTACGCTGGCATTCATTCTCCCTGTCACCTGCAGAACAAAGTCTACTTCTCTAATCAAGGCTCTCCCCAGGCTCATATCCTACCAGTATCTATAACATTTTTATGCCCCAGCCACACCCTACCCTATCCTTGCCTTTCCTGAAAGCCATGCTGTTGATTGTCATCAAATCTCAGCAATAATATTCTTTCTGCTTACCTTGTTTGTCCTCCATGTCAACTTTTGACCACATCTCACCCTTCTAAATCCAGACCAAAACAGTGATTTCCACCATGAAGGCTTCTCTGATTGTCCCCCTAACCAGCCCCTGCGGTACAGCCCTCACTCCCCTGCATCTCTCCACACCTAGTGCATAGTGCCCTTTCGCCCATCTCAAAATGCCCTGTAGTCCACTTGCTGACATCTGCCAAACACGAGGTAGGGGCTGGGGATATAGCTCAGTTGGTAGAGTGCTTGTCTCACATGCACAAAGCCCTGGGTTCAATCCTCAGCACCAGGAAAAAAAAATAGGAGAACAAGGACAAGAACCTGGCCTTTCTTTCTTTTTTTTTTTTTTTTGTACCAGGGATTAAACCCAGGGGTGCTTAACCACTGAGCCACATATCTAGTCCTTTTTTATATTTTATTTAGAGGCAGGGTCTTGCTGAGGTACTTAGGGCCTCACTAAACTGCTGAGGCTGGCTTTGAACTCATGATCCTCTTGCCTCAGCCCTCCAATTTGCTGAGACATTACAGGTGTGTGACAGTGAACCCAGCTGCCTTACACATTTTTAAAAAAAATTTCTAGCTGGCACACAGTTAAGTTCTTGGTGTTTGCTAAATAAATTAATAAAGGCATTGTAACAAGGTCAAAGATAACATCACTTTTAATATATCCTGTTGCAAGAAATTGGGATCTTTGGGAATATACTTGCCACAAAGAATAGGAGGGGCTGAGGTTGTGGCTCAGTGGTAGAGCACTCGCCTAGTGTGTGTAAGGCCCTGGGTTTGATCCTTAGCACCACATAAAAATAAATAAAATAGGGCTGGGGATGTGGCTCAAGCGGTAGCGCGCTCGCCTGGCATGCGTGTGGCCCAGGGTTCGATCTTCAGCACCACATATAAACAAAGATGTTGTGTCCACCGAAAACTAAAAAATAAATAAATAAATATATATATAAAAAAAATAAAGGTATTGTGTCCAACTACAAGTAAAATAAATAAATAAATAAATATTTTAAAGAAAGAAAGAATACAAAAAAAAAAAGGCCCATAAAAATCACTTAAAAGAGCAGGTGCTGCAATACTTGCCTGTAATCCCAGCAAGAACTCTGGAGGCTAAGGCAGGGGATCAAAAGTTCAAGGCCATCCTGGGCAGTTTAGTGAGATTCTGTCTCAAAACAAAAATAAAAATAAAAAAGGGCTGGGGATATAGCTCAGTGGTAAAATGCCCCTGGGTTCTATACCCAGTACTCCCCAACACCCAGCCAAAGAAATCAATTGAAAGCCCTCAACTTGCCAAGCATAGTGGCACATGCCTGTAATCCCAGTGGCTCAGGAGGTTAAGGCAGGAGGGTTGAAAATTCAAAGCCCACCTCAGCAAAGGCAAGGCGCTAAACAACTCAGTGAGACCCTGTCTCTAAATAAAATACAAAATAGGGCTGAGGATGTGGCTCAGTGATTGAGTACCCCTGAGTTCAATCCCTAGCACCAAAAAAAAAAAAAAAAAAAAAAAAAAGCCTTAAGTTCCCTGGAATGTGTGCATTTTGGTTCATTTTAGCATAAAAAGATGTTATATTTAAAACTCTAACTACCTAGATAGTTGAAAATATGCACTTACAGGTGGCTGGCATTTGTCACAGAGCCTTGACATTCACTTGTCTTTCTGTGGCCTCTATGGAATGCATGATTTCCCAGGTGAAAATGTCATTCAGACAAAGAACAGAAATCTGATGTTTTGGGTCATAATTTATACAACGTGCCAGTCTGAGAGGTTTTCACACACGGGGAACTGCCTGAACCTTGCCCTTGTGTCCATGCAAGCCTCTTATGAGAGAGAATAATTCCTCAGCTGAAGAGTCAAGAAAGGAGGCTGGAAGCCATCCTCTCTGGGAGGCACAGACCTGGGGAAGAAAATAAACATAATTGTTTTAGAATTTGTATTCTTAAAAACTTGCCACAAAGCATTCACCAAATGAATGGAAGGTTGTGACTCAACCTCATCTCCCCCTCCTCCCCCAAGCAGCACAGCAGAGCTTGCTTTGGCAGCCTGGGAAACTGATTTCTGGGGTTGGTCTAGAAGGAATGGGGGCAGCAGTTCAACAGAGAGCTTTTCGGGTGCTCTGGGGTGAGGCTCTCTGGGATGGCCTGGCTCTTGCAGTTTCTAGTTGGTGCGCTTGATAGATAATGGTTCTTTTTTTCTTAATATTTATTTTTTAGTTGTAGTTGGACATAATACCTTTATTTTATATATTTATTTTTTATGGAGTGCTAAGGCTCAAACCCAGGGCCTCACACATGCTAGGCAAGCGCTCTACCAATGAGCCAGAACCCCAGCCCCAGACTAATGGTTCTTACTGCAAAAAGCTGTAGGAAAGATTAAATGATAAAGAACAGGTAAAGTGTTCTATCATGGTACCTATTAAATACTCTGATTATGACAAGAGTTTAGGAAATATTAGCTTTTATTATCATTCATCAAAAAGATCCTGGGCTGGGGTCGTGGCTCAGTGGTAGAGCGCTTGCCTAGCAAGTGTGAGGCACTGGGTTTGATCCTCAGCACCACATATAAATAAAAAATAAAATAAAGATATTTTGTCCATCTACTAAAAAAAATTTTTTTTTTAATTCTGCTACTAGGCTTGAGCTATATGGAGTTTATCTTTACAACTTCATATATTCTTAGTATCTCTATTGTCCATCTATGGGAACTGAAGAAGGAGAAAGCATTCAACTTCTCACCAAGGAAAAGGCAGAAAGAGTGGAGATAGAAAAAAAGAGGCCACATCCACATAAAGGCCAGCCCTGCAACTGGTTCCGGCATAAAAATAGATCTGGACTCCAGTGGCTGCACTGGAAGGAAGGAAACAAAGAGCGCCTTCAGTCTGCCACATAGTAGAGAGCAAATCCTGGGCCTGGACAAACCTCAAGTTCAAGTGTGGAATAAAGACATTTTCAGACTTTGAGGCCTTTGAAAACAAGAGGCATTCTCAGAAACAGGGTAAATTATTACAGTGATTTTTTTTCAATAGATGTTAAATGATACTAAGACTAGTAAAGCCACTGAATGTGAAGGATTCATTCATTCCACGAATACATCCTGAGTGCCTACTATGTGCTGTTCATTCAGCAGGCCAGAACAGGTCCCCACAGACACTTGCGGCTGCTCCATGGAATTTACTTTATAGTAACAAACAACTACAGGAGGAAACTGAATCAAAGAGGAAAGTGACAGAGAAAGAAAAATGAGGATCCTGAACTCCAACTTTCAGTTGAAAAACTACAGGAATTGCAGCAGGTAGAAGATGGAACCACCTGCCATCCTCAGAACCCACTCAGATAAATCCAGAAGGTGGAACTGGCCTGGGCTGGGCATGAGGCTGCGTGCCTGTAACCCCAGCTTTTCAGGAGGCTGAGACAGGAAGATCTCAAGTTCAAGGTCAGCCTGGGCAACCTAGGGAGACCCTATACAATTTTTTTTTTAAAGGGAGGGGACCTGGATGGTATAGTTCAGTGGTAGAGCATTTACCTTGTTACATACAAGCCCTGGACATACTCAATCCCTGGAACCAAAGAGAGAGAGAAAAAAAATGCCTGGATTCCTGAAAAAAGTCAAACTGTTAAAAACAAGACAAGAGGTAGACTTGTGTAGATTAAAAGAGTTAACAGGAGCTGAGGGTACCTCCATGGTGGAGTGTGTTTAGCATATATGCAAGGCCCTGGGTTCCATCCCAGCTCCTAAATAAATAAATGTTAACAATCTCATCCAACTAGTAAACCCTTGAGTATATCCTGAGCCAACAAAAGCAATTTTTTGTTTGTGGTACTGGGGATTGAGCCCAGGGGTACTTTACCATTGAGCCACATCCCCAACCATTTTTATTTTTTATTTTGAGACACGGTATCACTAGGTTGCTGAGGCTGGTCTCAAACTTGTGATTCTCCTGCATCAGCCTCCTGAGCCACTGGGATTATAGGCATGTGTCATTGCTCCCAGCTTCATTGTTTTAATCTTTTTATTTTTCCATCTAAATGAAAACATTCAAAAGGTGATATGCCTGTAGTTCCAGCTATTGGGGAGACTGGGGTAGAAGATTTCTCAAGTGTGGGTATTGGAGGCCAGATTGGGCTACAAAGTGAGACCCAGTCTCAAAAAACAATAACAACCAGGCATGGTTCCTCACACCTGTTATCCCAGCAGATCAGGAGGTTGAGGCAGAAGGATCACAAGTTCAAAGCCAGCCTCAGCAATTTAGTGAGGCACTACATAACTTAATGAGACACTGACACAATAGTACAGTGACTTGTTTACTATGTTAACTATTCTCACATAGGAAAAATCATTAAGAGGAAAAGCAAGGTTCTGCAATGTGGCAGACTGAATACATTCATGTATTTATCTCTAAACCCCAGTTAGATGAAAATAAAGAAATAAAAATGAGGCTGGGGTTGTGGCTCAGCGGTAGAGCACTCGCCTCGCATGTGCGAGACCCTGGGTTTGATCCTTAGCACCACATAAAAATAAATAAACAAACTAAAGGTATTGTGTCCAACTACAACTAAAAACTAAATATTAAAAAAAAGAAAGAAAAATGTTATAAACCCACAAAACAATGAGGTGGATTAGAGATGTCAACCAGCTTTGGAAGATGGAATGGAACTAATAGCCCAGTAGAAGATTCTGCGACTCCAATGCCTAAAGAGAGCCTGGGGATATGGCTTAGTTGGTAGAGTGCTTGCCTTGCATGCACAAGACTCTGGGTTCAATCCCCAGCAACACACACACACACACACACACACTCAAATGCCTAAAGAGGAGAATGTATGCAAAAAATATAACAGTCATCTTTCACCAATGTTCAGGACCTGGAGAGACCAGACACCTCTGATAGAACAAGGACATGGAGCTGGAAGCAGGAAAACTGTTTAGAAGTCTGTACATAAAGCAATTAAATGTGGGCGCAGTGGTACATGCTTGTAATCCCAGCATCTCGGGAGGCTGAGGCAGGAGGATCAAAAGTTCAAGGCCAGCCTCAGCAATTAAGTGAGATCCTGTCTCAAAATAAAAAATAAAAAGGGATGGGGATATGGCTCAGTGATTAAGTGACCTGGATTCAATTCCCAGTACCAAAAAAACAATTAAATTCACAAATCCCCTCCCCAACTTTTTTTTACCATTGAGCTGAAAACATAAAAACTGCGATAAAATGTATATATCTTACTACATCTACATCTACAACCCTATACCCCCTTCCCTATTGCTACAATCTCAACATTGTGGCCCCATAAGTATTCCCCCATGCAGGTAACTGGAAAATTCTCTGGAGAAACCAAATAGTCCCTACAATATGATCTACACATTCTGACACTTGGGGGTACCCAGAAAAAAATTCTGCTTGTCCCAGTCACCCACAATAGGGTGAAGCCCATCAATCGACATGCCCCATCTATGTGAATAGTTTCCAATTAGCTCTGCTTAATGTCTCAGTATCAAATATGAAAAGCAAGCTGTTGAAGAAAATCTCCAACAGCATACATACACTTCAAAAGAAAAAAAAGGGAGGCAAAATCAGGGGAAACAGTGTGAAAAACAGAAAAAATATAGTTCATGTAGTGAAACCTAACAGACTCTATCAATTCATTTTTTTCTCCCTTCCTCTCCCTAAGAGAGCTAAGAGAATATGTACACAAAACAAGAGGACAATGCTATACACACACACACTCTCTCTCTCTCTCACACACACACAATAGAAACAGTGACAACAATTTAAAATTTAAACATTAAAATTCAAAAACTCATGGGGCTGGGGTTGTGGCTCAGAGGTAGAGCACTCACCTACCATGCATGAGGTACTGGGTTCGTTCCTCAGCACCACATAAAAATGAAATAAAGATATTGTGTCCACCTATAACTAAAAAATAAATATTAAAAAAAATAAAATTCAAAAATTCAATAGAAAGGGTAAGGTTAATGAGCTTGACCAAAGAGTAGAACAAAAAGAAAGATAAAAGGATAAGATGCATAATTCAAGTTCCAACATCAACAGAAAATGGGATGTGGGAGGGCCGCGCGCTGAGTGACCAGCATTTCTTCTCGTGATCAGTGGAGGCTCTGTGGGTCATTTTCATAGTGATCTGGCCACATTCATAGTGGCCCCAGACACTGCCCCCCGATCCTCGAAATAGCAGAATGCGTCTTCATGCATAGGCGTGCCTTCCTGCAACCCCAGGGGTGGAGCTATGCTCACCTGTCCCTTTGTGATATTACTCCCTTGCCCTGTTTGGGATAGAATGTTCCATGGAAATACCCTTTGTGTGTCCCCTTCTCTTGTTCTGCCTTTGGGTGTGGCCTTCCTAGATGTCAGTCAACCTGCTGACAGCAGACATCATGAAGTTAGACTCAGCCCCCTGAAACCTGACCCCTGGCCTCATTTGAATGGCTTCTTCTCAATAAAAGGGTCAGCATGTGTTGGCTCTCTCTCTCTCTTTCTGTGGACCCTTAAGGTCAGAGGAGCCGTCACAGGACCCCTAAAGAAAAAGGTATCTCTGTCTCTTGTGTGGTTATTTCATGCAGCCCAGTTCCCCTGGAGTGATCCTGAGTGTTTTAGTGTCGAGGAACGCAGCAGGGATGAGTATATAGGTTTAGCCATGAAGTGACAGAAAACAGGTAATTTTTTTTTTTAAAGAGAGAGTGAGAGAGGGAGGGAGAGAGAGAGAGAGAGAGAGAGAGAGAGAGAGAGAGAATTTTTAATATTTATTTTTTAGTTATCGGCGGACACAACATCTTTGTTTGTATGTGGTGCTGAGGATCGAACCCAGGCCGCACGCATGCCAGGCGAGCGCGCTACCGCTTGAGCCACATTCCCAGCCCTGAAAACAGGTAATTTTCATGGGAAAGAAAAATATATCCTTACAGTCAAAATAAAAGAACACCCAGATGCAATGCCACATGCCTGTAATCCCAGTGACTCAGGAGGCTGTCAGAAGGATCTCAAGGCCAAGGCTCAAGGCCAGCCTCAGCAAATTAGCAAGGCCCTCAACAACTTAGCAAGACTCTGTCTTAAAATTAAAAAAAAAAAAAAAAATTTTAAAGACCTAAGGATGTAGATCAGTGGTAATGCACCCCTAGTTTCAACCCCCAGTACCTTAAAAAAAAGAACAGCAACATCTTGAACATCTTGAACAACATCTTGAATGGCAACATTTGGAGTTAGAAGATAGTGTTAGAAGTTAAAATTCTATGGGAAAAATATTCCTAACCTAGAATCTATACCTAGCTAAACTATTAATCAAATATGAGAAAAGAATAATATTTTCAGACAGATTCAGTTATCACAAAGTTTACCTCCCACGGTCCCTTTTTTGGAAGCCATTAGATGATGCAGTTGACTAAGAATAAGGGAGTAAAATAAGCATTTTAATTTAAACATTTTGAAGGATGGAAGGAAGAAGGAAGGAAGGAAAGAAAGGAGGGGGGGCAGGGAGAGATGAGAGAGAAAGGAAGAAGAGGAGGAAGAAGAGGAGAGAGGGGGAAACAAGGACCATTGATTTTCTGTTAGATTAGACTACAGGAACAAAAATATGGCAAGGGGTTTAATGATCTTCTGGAGTCTTTGGGACAAATTACCCAAGAGTATGCAGAAAATATAATCAATAACACCAGCTATTATATGTTTGTGTTATGATATTTGTGTTAGGATAAAGTTTCTACTCAGAAATTTGGCAGACTTTTAAAAGTACACAGAGGATAAAAATGGTAAGTGTTTCTTTCATCCTATTTCTGCTTTTAGCCACCTCTTACATTCTTGCCCAAGAGACAAACAATCCAACAGACCAAGTTAAGACTTGGACTTAACATGGAAGTCTTCACATTAGACACTCAGGGGACCTTCTCTCCTCCTTGGGATAAGAGTAGAGAGTGTATAACATAAAAAGAAGACCCTTAATGAGATACAGGGGAGCTGTGGAAAACCTCATGTGATTAGATAAATAATTAAAAGTCAAGATCAATGGGCTAGGGTTATGGCTCAGTGGTAGAGCGCTTGCCTAGCGTGTGTGAGGCACTGGGTTCGATTCTCAGCACTGCATATAAATAAAGAAAAATAATAAAGGTCTGTTGACAACTAAAAAAATATTTTTAAAAAAAATCAAAGATAGGGGCTGGGGTTTTAGCTCAACGGTAGAGTGCTTGCCTAGCACATGTGAGGCTCTGGGTTCGATCCTCAGCACTACATAAAAATAAATAAAGGTATTGTGTCCAATTACAACTAAAAAATAAATATTAAAAAAGAAGTCAAAAGGCTGGGGATGTGGCTTAAGCGGTAATGCACTCGCCTGGCATGCGCGGGGAGCTGGGTTCAATCCTCAACACCACATAAAAATAAAAAATCAAAAGATATTGGGGGCTGGGGATGTGGCTCAAGCGGTAGCGCGCTCGCCTGGCATGCGTGTGGCCCGGGTTCGATCCTCAGCACCACATACAAACAGAGATGTTGTGTCCGCCGAAAACTAAAAAATAAATATTAAAAAAAAAAAAGATATTGTGCCCACCTAACTAAAACTAAATAAATAAATAAATAAGATGTCAAAGACAGAAACAAAAAGCAGGGGACTAGGGTTATGGCTCAGCGGTAGAACGCTCGCCTAGCATGTGTGAGGCACTGGGTTCGATCCTCAGCACCACATAAAAATAAATAAATAAAATAAGTGTATTGTGTCCAACTACAATTAAAAAATATTGTTTTTGCATTTTTAAATTTGTTTTAATTAGTTACACATGACAGTACAATGATCTTGACATATCATACATTTGAATCAGATGGGATATAATTTCTCATTTTTCTGAGTGTACAGGTTGTAAAAAATAAATATTAAAAAAAACTAAATATTCTGCTGGACACAATGGCACATGAAAGAAAGAAAGAAAGGAAGGAAGGAAGGAAGGAAGAAAGAAAGAAAGGAAGGAAGGAAGGAAGGAAGAAAGGAAGAAAGAAAGAAAGGAAGGAAGGAAGGAAGAAAGAAAGAAAGAAAGAAAGAAAGAGCAGGTACAAATAATTGAACTAACCCCATCTCAAGCATGGGTAATTCAAATTTGGGGTGGAGGTCGGGGTACCCTGTGACATACTGGCCCTGCTAAAGTAGGTTAAACAGTGCAGCCCAGCAATTATTCTGGGTACAACTCTGGTGCTATTTAGAAGATCCATAAGGATGAATTTGATCCAGATGTGTATAGGACCCTGCAAGAGGCCTGTCACAGTAGATGGTAAAACTGGCTTCATGGGAGTGGCCAGTACAGAAATAGTGAAGGAAGTAAATTTAAAACCAACAAACATAACCATCATTATGGAATATGGCGTCTTACTTTTTGAGTTTTTTCCCCTTCATTTGCTCATCTCCTCTTCACTTGCTTTTGTAACTTTGGAGCCACTCATTCTTCAGGATCCATTTTCATTTTGCTTACTCCAGGCCTGCTGCTTCTTCCACAGCCCTCGATATCTATCCTTTATCCTGTTGTAATTCTTCTCATCAGGCCATGCCTGCATATTGTCTCCCTAATTATGTGTCAGATGAAATCCTTCTAGCCCATCCTAAAGCCACTTCTCAAAGAGCTATTTAAGAACCCCAAATCCAATTTTCTTCTATCATTACCAAATCTATTCTTTCTCCTCAGAATGTTCTTATTTTCCTCTTTACCACTATTTTTTTTCCCTTCCACTGGTACTGGCTCTGCCTTCATGCCCAGTAGCTCTGCTCCATTCCCACATCCTTCTTTCTAGACTCTTCTTTCCTCACTCTTCTTTACGCCTTCAAGATCAATAATGTCTCTAATAATGACTCTAATGTCTCCTCTTTGACTTTCAATAGTTCCCCTACCTGGATATCTCCTTCTTTAGCTGCAATCCTTCATCTGCCTCATCCACTGGGACCTTCCCCTGTAATATTTTTCTCTTCCATAGAAACGAATTCACCAGTAATATCTTTCACTTCATGAAGGCTATCCTCATCAATTTCTATTCCTTCCTCAATCCCTTCTAGTTCTTCATCTCTCATTTTTGTACTTTCAGAAGGAATTTCCATCTCCTCATCTGTAAATTCTATCCCTCTTTCATCACCAGTAATTTCTATCACTCTTTCAATGTTCTCTTCACTTCTGCTCAGTTTTTCTCCATTAGATTCCAGTTTCTCTTCACTTGACCCCGCTTTATCTCCAATGGATCTCGAATCCTCTCCATCAGTCCTTGGTTTCTCTTCACTGGACCTTAGTTTCTCTCTACTCAACCTCATCTTCTCTCCACTGGACCCCCGCTTCTCTCTCCTGTACACTGGGTTCTCTCCATTGGACCCCCGCTTCTCTCCGCTGTACACTGGCTTCTCTGCAATGGAACCCCGTTTCTCTGCAGTGGACCCCCGCTTCTCTGCAGTGGACCCCTGCTTCTCTACAGTGGACCCCCGCTTCTCTACAGTGGACCCCCGTTTCTCTCCCCTGGACTCCCGCTTCTCTCCACTCAACTTCTGCCCCTCGTTCTGCTGCAATTGATATTCTCTGGATCTCAAGTCCTCTCCACTGGTCCCCACGTTATTCCCAGTAGACGTGGGCATCTCTTCAGACAGAGACCACCCCTTCCTAGACTCTGCGGTCATCCCTGAAGCGTTAGATTCAGCTCCAATTTTGCGTTTGACGTCTTGTTTTCCCCAAATCTCTCTGGCAGAATCCTGCAATGCATCTGCTGTACTACTGCCAGTCCCTTCCTGACTCAGGCCTGCCTTCTCTTTCAAGACGGTCTTTCCCACACTTTCTGGTCGCAAGTTCTCAGGACCAACCCTCGGGTCCCACGTTCTAGGCTTTTGCGTCTTTCTGCCCAGAAGCTCCACCCTCTTTCCAATCACGATTAGCCCGTTCCAGGGCACCCACATTTTCACTTTCTCTCGCTGCACCTGCGCCCTCTTGCAGCCGGGCTCCGGCGAATGCCAGCGGATGGAGGCCTGAACGGCGCCTCCTGGGGTGAGGGCCTTGCTGAGCCGCCTCAACTGATTGTTCAGCCGCTCCCTTGCGCCCCTGAGCGAAATTAACGGAATCCCTTTCTGCTCAGACATCGCCACCTGCCCTGGAGGGTGGCCCACTGGCTCCACTCCGGGGAATCATTCCCTAACCCTCCCTCCCGCCCCTCCCGCCTCACGCCGTCCCACCCCGCCCCACCCGCCGCCTCACCCACCGCGTGGAAGGCGGGAGACCGAGTTAGTGCGCACGCGCAAAACGCGCGCGTGGCCGTTGGAAGCCGGGCCGGGAACCGCCACGAGCCGGAGTCCCCCAGCCCCCGGGGCGGGGGATGGGGCGGTGGCCGTGACTCGTGACGTCCCTGGCCCTGAAGTGTGACCGAGGCCCTGAAGTGCTCGTGTATCACCCGCCCTCTTTCGGTTCCGCGCTGCCCGTTAAAAGCCCTGCTTGGGATCTCACACACACACACACACATATACAAAAAAAAAAAAAAGACTTGGGCGTTATTGCCAATGGAGTCCCGCAAGCTCGACCTGCTACCCAATCGGAAGGCGCAGCTGCCCGGGACAGGGTGGGAATCACCCGGACCCCAGGTAACTCCCAGGCCGGGAGGGGGAGGTGTCACCAGCAATTGATGGGATCCCCACTCGGTCCGTTCATCCGGGCGAGTTACAGTGACGAAGCTGCGGGAGCGCGCGGGCAGCGTCCATCCACGGAATGTGTGTGCTGCAGCTGAGTAGCCCGAAGGAGCAGCATCTGGAGGCTGGGAAGGAGAGTAAGGTAAAGAAAAGATGTAAACCCTCTTCCAACCACCACCTCACTCCCTGGTACCCGATTGATATCCAAGGAGAGTGAGAGAGCGAGCGCACAGTGGACCAGGGGATGGGGCGCCTCTGTGCCCTTGCATAGCTGTATGGCGACTGGTGAGGATGCCAAGAGACACAGGGTTTTACCTTTGCCTGCGCAAATGGAAAGGGATTCATCACTGTAACTCCTCCCTAGGACTGACTCGCACTGGCTAGATGGGGAAGAAGAGGAAGAAGGGATGTGAGGGATTGTGAAGGGGCTGGTGTCCTCTTCCCTCCGCCCCCGCAGTGGGGGAATCCTGAAAGCACGCATGGCTTCACCTGTGTATCTATGTTCATATAATCATAAGACCCTTCATTTTTCCTTTCAACTTCATTCTACAAATAGTCATTGAGCATCTACATTGTGCCAAAGATGGTTAAGGCATGCAGAGGTGCACACTTTGTGGGCTGTGGCTGAGGCTGAGAATGGAGCAGCTAGGGTACACCCTGAAGGTCCTACCTCCCCCAAGCAGCTACCCAGCAGTGTAGTTGAAAGCAGGGATACTAAGATATCAGGAAGCAGGGCAGGTGACTAGGAGGCCTACTATATCACTGAACCAGACTGCTTGTGTTTGGAGCCAGATGCTGGTAAGGGGAGTTAGGAGAGCCTGTCTTGGGAGTGTTACAGAAGTGAGGAGAGGATTCTAGTGGAATTTGGAGGGACTGATAGACACAAAACAAAACAACAAGTGACTGTTTTAGTGTTTATCTATGTTCATATTCATGGTTAAAATAGATTACAAAATATATCTCAGAGCTTAGTGTGTGTATGAAGTACCTAGCGTACTGTAAAGACAAATACAAGTATTAGCTGTTATATTAATATTGTTGTTATTCCTGTTGTTAGTGCTATCATATGGGATGTTGTGTTTTCTGAGGATGTACTGAGCCACACGCTCTGAAATTCCACTCTTAACACTTATCCTCTAGGTTAACATTGCCTCCTAAAGCTCCTTCTTTAAATGCAGAGACATTAGAAGAAAAGCAAGTATTAGGCATGGTAATACACACCTGTAATCCTGGCTACTCAAGAGCTGCTCAAGAGGATAATAAGTTCAAAGCCAGTCTAGGCAATTTAACAAGGCTCTGTCTCAAAATAAAAATTTTAAAAGGGCTGGGGATATAGCCAAGTGTTAGAGCACTTGCCTACCATGTGGAAGGCCCTGGGGTCAATCCCCAATACTTAAAAAAAAAAAAAGCATTTTCACATTGGATTTTGAAAACACAACTACATACTATACATGTAAGGACACAAAAAAGGTTGAAATAAAGGATAAAAGGAAAGGAAAATGTACACCATGCACACACTAACCAAAAAAAGCTGATGTTGCTATTAATTTCCAAGAGAATAGACTGTAATCATGAAATATTACTAGAAATAAAAGGGACATTTTTAATGATGAGTCAATTCAACAGAAAAACATTCCTAAATTTATATGCATAAATTTATATATGCAAATATGTACACATTTATAACATAGCTTCCAAATATACAAAGTAAAAGTGACAGAACTGAAAAGAGAAAGAGGCAGTTTTAGTTAGAGATTTTAACACAGCTATCTCAATAACTGCTGGAACAAACAGACAAAAAAAATCAGTAAGGATTTTGAAGATTTAAACAGCATAATTAATCAATTTGATCTAATTGACCTATATAGGAATCTGTACCTAACAACTGCAGAAAACATTTTTGTGCACATATTATATGTTAGGCTACAAAGATAGTTATCAACAAATGTTAAAAGACTGAAATAATATAGAATACATTCTCTGACCCAGGATTAATTAGGAATTAAAACAAACAAACAACCAAAAAAAAAAACTAAATTCTAAACTATTTGAAGACATTGCTTCTAAATAACTCATAGGTAGAAGGAGAAATTATAATGGAGATTAGAAAATACTTTTAAATAAATGACTATGAAAACATGACACATCAAAACTTACAGAATATTGCTAAAGCAGTGTCCAGAGGGAAGCTGATACATCCACAGGCACATGCACATTTTGGAAAAGAAGAAAGACTGAGAAGTCATTGATCTAAGCTTCAATCTTAAGAAGCTAAAAGAAAAGAAAGTGAAACCCCAGGAAATTAGAAGGATAAGAGAAGAAAGTGATAGAGAAATTGATATGTAGAAAATAAATATATAGGGCTGGGGATGTGGCTCAAGCGGTAGCGCACTCGCCTGGCATGCATGCGGCCCGGGTTCGATCCTCAGCACCACATACAAACAAAGATGTTGTGTCCGCCGAAAACTAAAAAATAAATATTAAAAAGTTCTCTAAAAATAAATAAATAAATATATATATATATATGTATATAAAGAAAAAACAATAAGGTAAATTTTTGAAAATGTCAATAAAATTGATAAATTTCTAGCAAGACTAAGAGTACACATGGAAGAGAGAAAAAGCAGGATGTAGGGGGAAAATACTAATTATCTGTATTAGGAATGATATTGAGTATGTTGCTGAAGATGCTCAGACATTAAAAAAAAAAAAAAAAGGTAATAAGGGCTGGGGCTGTAACTCAGCGGTAGAGCACCTGCATTGCATGTGTGAGGCACTGGGTTGAGTCCTCAGCACCACATAAAAATAAAGATATTGTGTCCATCTACAACTAAAAATATTTTTAAAAAGGTAATAAGTGTATATGTGCCAAAGAACTTGGATAATTTAGATGAATTAGACAAACTCCTTGAAAAAATGAAACTTATCAAACCTGATAAGCAAGAAATAGAAAAGTCTGTGTGGTTTTATCATTTTTTTTATAAATTGATTATGGAATTTGAACCTTTCTAAAAATATCTATATACAGATAAATTCATAGGTGAATTCTTGAAAGACTTAAAGGAAAAATGCCTTTTTTTACTTTTTAAATGGACACATATATGTACATATTTATGTACATAATTATACTATACTATAGTATAATTTAATATGGTGTATATAATGTACAATAATCAAATCAAGGTAATTAGTATTTTCATCTTCTCAAACATTTGTCATCTCTGTGGGTTGGAAACCTTCAAGACTCTTCTAGTTATTTTGAAAAACATGAAATACTTCATGAATTAATGTGGCACAGAGGCCTTGCTAATCTTCTCTGTATTGTTCCAATTTTAGCATGTGTGCTGCTGAAGTGAGCACAATAGTACCATTCTTACACAAATCCTTCCAAAAAACAGAAATAGAAGGCACAGTTCTCATTCTAGTTTAGGAGGACAGCATAACCTTGATACAAAAATCTTTCAAGAAGAGATACAAGCAAAGACTGGGATGTGGCTTGGTGGTAGAGCCCTTGCCTGGCCTGTGCGAGGCCCTGGATTTGATCCTCAGTACTGAAAAAAAAATAAGAGAGAGCAATGAATTGTGGCAAGAACTACACAACAGTGTGAATGTACGTTGTGCCACTGAATTATACACTTAAGAATTGTTGAAATGGTAAATTTTAAATTTATGTATGTTTCACCACAAAAAAAAAAAATTGTCAAGAACATAAGAAAGGAAAAAAATACAATCTCTCATGAACATAGATGCAAATTATAAACCAAATATTGTCAAGTTGATAATATAATATAAAAGGATAGCATTTAATGAGCAAGCCTTCTTCCAAAATACAATGGTTTAACATTAGAAGATCAGTCACAGAGGTCAGTACAAAGGTTCATGCGTGTGATCCCAGCAACTCTGAAGGGTGAGGCAGGAAGATTGCAAGTTCAAGGCCATCCTCAGCAAGTCTCCAAATAAAAATTTAAAAAGGGCTGGGATGTAGCTTAGTGTGGTAAAGTGCCCCTGGGCTCAACCCCCAGTACCAAAAAAAGAAAGAAAGAAAAAGAAAATCGGTCAATGCAATGTGAAGGATAAGAGAAGAAAGTGATAGCAGAAATTGATATGTAGAAAATAAACATATGTAAAGAGAAAACAATAATGTAGATTTTTGAAGATGTCAATAAAATTGATAAATTCCTAGCATATAAACAGAGTAACAGGAAAATCCATATGATTATTTCAAAAAGGTAGAAAATAAAAATCAACACTCTGGCTGAATTAGGCATAGCAGGGAGCTTCATTAATCTGAGACAGTATATCTAGGAATATCTTCATTGAATTTTAAAAGCATCCCCTCAGTCAGGGGCAGTGTTGCATACCTGTAATCCCAGTGGCTCAGGAGGCTGAGGCAGGGGGATCGCAAGTTCAAAGCTAGCCTCAGAAATTTAGTGAGGTCCTAAGCAATTCTGCGAGACCCTGTCTTTAAATAAAATATAAAAAAGATGGCTGGGGATGTGACTAAGTGGTTAAGCATCCCCTGGGTTCAATTCCCTATACCAAAAAAAAAAAAAAAAGAGAGAGAGAGAGAGAGAGAGAGTTCAAAGCCAGCCTCAGCAATTTAGCAAGGCCCTGTCTCTAAGTATAAAAAAGGGATGGGGGTGTGGCTCAGTGGTTAAGTGCCCCTGTGTTCAATCCAAGGTACCCCTATCCCCCTCCCATGAAATAAAGCCAAGACTTTCCTTTGTCGCCATAGCTTTACTTCTGTTTTGTATAATTTCCCAGTGAGTGCAGTAAGGCGAGAAAAGGAACTGAAAGCATAAAGAATGGAAAGGGAAAATATCATTTTAGATTACAGGATTGTGTATGTAGTAAACCAAAGAACCTATAAACTATGAAGTTAATAAGTAAATTTATTTATTTACTTTTTAATTTGTTCTAATTAGTTATACATGACAGTAGAATGAATTTGATACTTTGTACAGAAATGGTACACAACTTCTCATTCCTCTGGCTGTACATGGTGCAGTCACACCAGTAGTGTAATCAAACATGTTATAGGGTGGTAATGTCTGCCAGTAAATTTAGCAAGGTATTTTAGTAATTTATACAATTAAAGAGTAGGTGCTATAGGTGTTGTAGCTCAGTGGTAGAACACTTGACTGGCATACACAAGGCCCTAGGTTCAGTCCCCAGCACTGCAAAAATAATAATAAACAAACATACCTGGACACAAGGTAAATATATAGAAATATATTGTTTCTGTGTATCAGTATGATTGTAAAATTTTAAAATATGCCATTTAAAGAAAATTTTAAAAGAAAAAGAATTTTTAAAATAGCAAAAAAAAAAGATCATCAAATATCTAGAATAAATCTAACAAAAGCTA
Organism: Marmota flaviventris; assembly: GCF_047511675.1. Lineage (NCBI taxonomy): Eukaryota > Metazoa > Chordata > Mammalia > Rodentia > Sciuridae > Marmota > Marmota flaviventris. The sequence continues at coordinate 6,959,424 of NC_092506.1, read as the reverse complement.
TGTAAGACCTTTAGACAGAAAACTACAAAACATTACTAAGAAAAATTGAATTACTTAAAAATTAGAAGATATTCCATGTTCATTGTTTATAAGATTTAATATTTCAAAGATATCTGTTTTTTTTTTCTGTTTTTTATCTACACATTTAATATAATTTCAATCAAAATCCCAACTTAAGGGGCTGGGGCTATAGTTCAATGGCAGAGCACTTGCTAGCATGTGTGAGGCACTGGTTTGATCCTCAGCACCAAATAAAAAATAAATTAATAAAAAAAGATCTTGTGTGTTCATCTACAACTAAAAAATATTTTTTTAAAAAATCCCAACTTAAAGGGGCTGAGGTTGTGGCTCAGCAGTAGAGTGCTCGCCTAGCACTTGCAAGGCCCTGGGTTCGATCCTCAGCACCACATTAAAATAAATAAAGGTATTGTGTCCAATTACAACTAAAAATTAAATATTAAAAAAATCCCAACTTAAAATCAGCATACAGGCTAGGATTGTGGTAGAGCACTTGCCTAGTACATGTGAGGCACTGGGTTTGATCCTCAGTACCACATTAAAATGAAAGTATTGTGTCCATTTACAACTAAAAATATTTACCAAAAAAAAAATCAGTATATTACTATAGTGATAATAGCCACATCAATGTTTAGAGCAGCTCAATTCACAATATCTAAGCTATGGAACCAAGCTAGGTGCTCTTCAACAGATGAATGGATAAAGAAAATGTGGTATATATACACAATGTAATATATTACTCAGCCATAAGAAAAATGAAATTATGGCATTTGCTGGTAAATGGATGGAACTGAGGCTATCATGCTAAATGAAATAAGCCAATCTCAAAAAACCAAAGGCTGAATGTTTTCTCTGATATTCAGATGCTAACACATAATAAGGGGTGGGTGGAGCAAGAAGAAGTTCATTGGACAAAGGGGAATGAAGGGAAGGGAGGGGGATGAGAATAGGAAAGACAGTAGAATGAATGAATTTGATATAACACTGGTCATGTATTCGTATATAATTTGTTTATATACGAATACATGACCAGTGTAACTCCACATCGTGTCCAACCACAGAATGAGAAGTTATGTTCTATGTATGATATGTTAAAATACACTCTACTGGGGATGGTGGTGTTGCTCAGTGGTAGAGCACTTGCCACGTGTGAGGCATTGGGCTCAATCCTTAGCACCAATATAGAAAAAAAATAAAGGTATTGTGTCTATTTACCAAAAAACACTCTATAGTCCTGTATAACCAATAAATAAATAAATTTTAAAATAGACAAGTAGAGAGGGGAAAATAAAATCCCAGTAAGTTTTTTTGGGATAGAAATTAACCAGCTGAATTGATGTGGAAATGTAAAGGACTTATAATAGCCAAAATGATTTTGAAAAAGAACAACAAAGTTGGAGACTTTACATTATCTGAGTCCAAAGCTTGCATATCAGTTTACCATATGCAAGACTATAAGAGAGAATGTCATAAGAATAGACATAAAAATATATGAACAGGAATTTGGTTGCCATTTGGGTATATTCATATACACATGAATGGATAGAAACATGTAGGAATATATATGTGAAAATATATATAGATATTCAAATTTAAAAAATAAAGTTTAAAAAACTGAGCACAAACCAAAAAAATAAAAAAGAATACACTTATAGATCAGTGGAACAGAAGTGATCACACTTATACGGTTAGTTGAATTTCTATCAGCATGTGCACCAAAGCAATTTAATAGTGAAAAGAAAGTCTTTTTAACAGATAGTGCTAAAATATCTGGCTGATATCCAGCAAAAATGAACCACAGGGCTGGGGTTGTGACTCAATGGTAGAGTACTTGCCTAGCGTACATGAGGCACTGGGTTCGTTCCCCAGCACCACATTAAAAACAAACAAACAAAAAAACCTCAATAAACAAAATGAAAGTACTGTGTCCATCTACAATTAAAAAAAATCAAAATGAACCACAATCTGTACCTCACACTATATACAAAATTAATTGAAAATGGACCCCACTTGGCTGGGGATATAAGTTAGTAGTAGAGTGCTTACCTAGCAGGCACAAGGCCCTCAGTTCAGTCCCAGTGCTGAAAACAACAACAAAAACATAGACCTAAATGTAAAAGGTAAAACTTAAAACTGTAAAAGTTCTAGAATAATAATAAATAGAATGTCTTCAGGACCTTGGGATAGTCAGATTCCTTCAATAGGACATAGGAGCTGGGGGTGTAGCTCTGGTAAGAATGGGTACCTAGTGTACTCAAGGCCCAGGATTTGACTCCCCACCACTAAAAAGGAAAAAGAAAATAGGACACAAAAAGACTTAACTGTCAGGAGCTGCCACATAGGAGTGAGCATGGACCCTTAGCCTTGAGCCATGGAGGTGTGAGACTGTCCCTGGAAACAGGTAGATCTCATCTCCACTCAGCAGGGGAATGAAATTCTGAGAGTGGGTGTCACCCAATGAGACTGAGCTACACCCCTCTGAAACCCAATCCCTTGCCTCATTGGGGTGGAATTTTCTCCAGTGTCTTCCCTCAATAAATAGGGCTTCAAGCATGTGCTCCCCCCCTTTTTTGCTAGACTCCCTTGCCTCCTTATGGGAGCTGGGGCAGAAGAGCCATCACTGAACCCCAAGAAAAAGGTACTTTCTGTGTCTGTGTGATTATTTCGTGCCAATCCAATTCACAAGTAGTGACCTGACTAATTTAGAGTTTCATGGCACTTAACCATAAAAGGTGTAACCAGACATGGTGGCACAGTCTACTGTAATTCCAGCAACTTGGGAAGCTGAGGCAGGAGAATCACAAGTTCAAGGAAAGTTCAAGGCCAGCCTTGGCAGCTTAATGAGATCCTGTCTCCAAAAGAAACAAGGGGGGGTTTAGAAAAGATGTTCTAATTTTAAAAGAGAAGGGCAAGAGAGGAGCAAAAGCCTGAGATAGGCACTTTACAAAAGAAGACATGCAGATGGCTGATAACAAAATACTGTCCCATATCATTCCTTAAGAGGTATCACACCTGTACTAACATGGCAAAAGTAAACAGGTGGTACAACTGGAATGTTCAGACAATGTTGGTGAAAGTGTAAGTCGGTTCAACTGTCTTGAAAAAATGGCAGTATCTACAAAAGCATTTTAAATGTATGCCTGCCCCGTTACAAAGTGATTCTCCTACCCAGCAGAAATAAGGCCTTCGGTATCTCAAAAGAAATATGCAGAACCAGGTGTCATGGTGCATGCCTGTAATCCCAGCAGCTCAGAAGGCTGAGGCAGGAGGATTGGTAGTTCAAAGCCAGCTTCAGCAAAAGCGAAGCACTAAGCAACTCAGAAAGACCTTGTTTCTAAATAAAATACAAAATAGGGCTGGAGATGTGGCTCAGTGGTCTAGTGAACCTGCATTCAATCTTTAGTACCCCCCCCCCACCAAAAAAAAGAAATATTCAGAAGTATTCATGGCAATTTTATTCATGATATGTGGGGAGCCATTCTCGCATGTGATTGGGCACCTCCCTGATTGGGTGTGAGGCGTTCTGGCCAAACTGTATTGGAGCTAATCCCCACCCTCCCCAGGTGCTAGAGCCTGTCCATGTGGGGGTATGACTGACCATTGACCCTGAGACCAATCACTGACCCTGACCTTGGAATGCTGCCCCCCTCGACCTTCACTGGATGGAATTTTCCCCTGAATTTCTTGTTCCCCAACAAAAGGCCACTCCCTGGCGTGCTCTGTCTCTCTCTCTCCTGTTAGTCCTGAGTAAGGCTTGCTGCCCCACCGGGTGGTTCGAGGTAAGAGCTAGAGGGAGGGCCGTCTCGGACCTGGTCAAAAAAAGGTAATTGAGTCTTGTGTGTTTACTTTGATCTCACTAGTTAACTTCTATGCTACAAACCTCTTTTATGAAACCAGCGTGCTGGTCGCGCAGTGAATATAATAGTCAAAAACTTGAAATAATCCAGATGCCCATTCCCAGTAGAATGGGTACAGAAATTATGATATGATCACATAAGGGAATATGACACAGTAATTAAAACAGCCACCGCTCTATTCAGCAATAGGTGGATCTCACTCGAGAACAGGGCCACAAGAAGGCATGGAATAATAACATTTATGTAAAGTTCAAGATTATAGAGAATTAATCTATCATGGTAGAAGTCAGAATAGTCATTAGCTCTGGGTTGGGGAGTAACTGACTAGGTTGTAGATAAGAGGTAGCCTTTTGGAGTATAGAAATAGCTGAATATCTGGATTTAAATGGTGGTTTCACAAGGGTATACATATGTAAAGATTAACTGTGCTTTACATTTAAGATTTGTACACTTTATATCTCAATTTTAAAAAATAAAAAGGAGCCAAGTGCAGTGGTGCACACCTGTAATCCCAGCCACTCAGGAGGCTGAGTCAGAAAAATCACAAGTTCAAGGCCAGCAAGGCATGTAGCTCAGTGATATAGCACCCAGGTTCAATTACCAGTACTGAAAAAAAAATTTAATAAATAATAAAAAGGAAGGGCGGGGTTGTGGCTCAGCGATAGAGTGCTTGCCTACCATGTGTGAGGCCTTGAGTTCAATCCTCAGCACCACATAAAAATAAATAAATATAATAAAGGTATTGTGTCCAACTATAATTAAAAAATAATAATTGGGCTGGGGTTGTGGCTCAGCGGTTGAGCATGCAACTAGCAGATGCGAGGCCCTCAGCATCACATAAAAATAAATAAAACTAAGGTATTGTGTCCAACTACAACTAAAAAACAAATATTTATTTAAAAAAAATAAAAATAGTAATAATAATAATAAAAAAAAGGAGACAGATAACCCCATAATTGGTGACCTCAGGGTCAGTTCCTTCATGGGCTAAAGCCAGAGGAGGGGACAGGTGTGGTTGTCTCTGTGTGTGGAGGAGAAATTACTAGACCAGCCACAGATGTGCCATTGTTAGGCAGGCCCTGGCCTGTTTTGGGACCCATAGATCATTGATCCCCATCATAGGCGTCTCCAAAGCATGCCAAAATCAATGAGAGGAGAGTGAGGAGGTCTGTAGGGGCAGGTGCCCATTTGTGGGTGAGCAGTGCTTAAAGGAAGGGCAGCTTCATTGATGAAGGCTCTTCCCTTCTCCTTGGCATCATTTGGCACAGTGGTGTGGATATATTCAATTAAGTGCACATGGAAAAGAAATACACACACACACACAAATACACACACACACAAACACACATTGAATAGCTTAAAGCAAGAATGAACTGATAGAACTGGAGTTGTGGCTCAGCAGTAGAGCATTCACCTAGCACATGCAAGGTGCTGGGCTCAATCCTCAGCACTACATAAAAATAAATAAGATAAAGGTATTGTGCCCAACTACAACTAAAAAATAAATTTAAAAAAATGAACTGATAGCTTGATGCTTCCTGGATCTTTTCACTTGGAGAAATGTTTGTGCCTGAAGTCTCTTGCCTCTTGATAGCAAAAGTAGTGATTGGGATGGTTTTGGCAGCCCTCAACAGGTAAGGTGGGAACTTATTTCTTATGCCCAGGTGAAGGGTCCCTGAAGTACCAGCAGGGAAAGGGGTAGGTCTAGGAATCAAGAAACTGAGTTCAAATATAACCCTGTTACTTTGCAGCTCTGTGCCCTTGGACAAATTACTTCACTTCTCTGTTAGACTCATCTTTAAATGGGGCGGGGAGGGTGTCTTTTTGGTTTCCAGAGCTGCCTCCCTCATTTTACCCACACCGAATTCTCAATTTTATGGCAGCATGGAGAAATTCATCTGGCTACATGACACCTATACAGGGAATGAAGACTACACCAGGATGGGCTGTGAGAGGCAGGCCAGATGCATGGGCGAGTGGCCTCCTCAGCAACCTATTCCTCCTTTGAGGAGATTCCCCCCCGCCCCAGTTCCTCCCAGGCCAGGCTGAGTCTTCAAAGGAAAATCTGCAGAAGCTCCATGAGCAGGACAACTAACCGTAACCCTAATTAAGAATCTGCCAAAATGAAGCAGGAGCTAGAAGCATGAGTGCCACCTCCTCCTCCTTCTGGTGGCCAAGCCCCAGCCCCACTCTTCCCAGAACTCCATGATTTCTTTTTTTTTTTTTTTTAATATTTATTTTTTAATTCTCGGTGGACACAACATCTTTGTCTGTATGTGGTGCTGAGGATCGAACCCGGGCCGCACGCATGCCAGGCGAGCGCGCTACTGCTTGAGCCACATCCCCAGCCCACTCCATGATTTCTTACCTATGCCCCTATGAAAGTTCCTCTGGCCCCAGGACTGCTGAGGGGAAGATGGGCAGGGCAGTGGAGCCCAACAGGGCCCCAGAGCTGCCTACACTCCTACAAGAAGTCCCTGGCCATCTTTAAGATAGTTTGCAATGCATGAATTCTGCAACACTGGCAATCCACCCAGCCTGCATCAAGACCACAACTTTGTGGTTTTGGAACACTGCTGGGATGTGAGTCAGGCCAGAATACTATGGTCACCTTCTGGGTGGAGTTTTCAAGCTAAAGAAGACTACCACTAGGCTCAAGCCCCTATCTCATGATTGGGGATGGGCAATTCAAGCACCCACCCCAGCATCTCATCTTCCTTTTGTGTGCCCCAGCTGAGTGTCAGAGGGAAGAACAGGAAAGAGCTCATGGGGCTTCTGAAGTATATCACGAGGCTTGCAGATGAAGCCTCATTACTGGTATGTTAGGGCTCAAGGTGACCCTGGAGCCCCTCTCTGGATTCAACCCAAGTCCTCAAGCCTATGGCAAGGTTGGCTGTGGGAGGGAAGCCATGGACAGACTGGGCTGGGTTGCAAGGAGATTTGCCACCCTAGGGGCCTGTGTTCCTATTCTGGTAACCTAGGTAAGCATCTTGTCTGGCTCACTGGCTCATCTGGTGGATGCCTTCTTTGAGCATGAGAGGACCTTCCTGTTGGAATACCATACCTGCATCTGAGATGCCTATCTCTGGGCAGACTGTGTCATGCCTATCCACAGTGGACACAGGGTCAGGGGGCCCTGGACACCTGCCTTCTCCTAGTAGTTTCACTCCTTGGGGGAAAGGAGAGCAGGGAACACCATGGCATCTGTCCATCGTGATGAATACCAAGGGTGAGGCTTGATGTTCCAACGTAGAGGCTCTGATGGCAGGTTGTTCCCCAACAGGCCCAGCAGATTATTATATCCTTTTCAGCTGCACTGAGCAGCCTGGGAACACAGGAAGTCAATCAACTAAAGATTTGAGGAATCGTAACCTCTCTTGCCCTGTCTATGCCTGTAAACTGTGTGTCCATTGAAAGGTCACTCTGTAGAAGGCTGCTGTTAGCTCTAGGTAGGAGGTACACAAGTTCCCACAGAGGATTGGTTGGAAGAGAAAGGGGAGACTCCCAAGGAGGGGCTGAGGGCAGAGAGGCTTTGAACTGCACCAGACCCCTGTCCTAAGTCCTCCCCATCACCTAGAAGCTTGCCCAAATTGGCAGAGCTCTTTGAACAACTGAGGGCGAATACTGCCTTGTATGCTCAAAGGCTTCCACAATGAGCCTCTGTCAGGAAGAGGAGTCCTGGGAGAGGGCAAAGCTGCAGGGCCAATTTGAAACATTAGTGATAGGTGGGCCTGGTGGCACTCTGGACTCCCACTAGACTAGTGTAATGAGATGTGGAATGAAAGCAAGGATCCATCCTCAAGGGTGTGTGAGAGATGAGGGAAGGGTAGGAAGTCGGCTTGGTAAGGCACAAGGATGTGCCACGTGCCTCTGGCAGGCTACCATGAGCCACTAACATCCTGCCTAGATACATTTCCTGAACTCTTCTCCAAGGAAGTCACTGGAGTATGTCAACCTTTCTTCTTTTGGACTTCATCTCTTCCCCACCTGAGGCCTGCACAGGGGCCCTCCCCATTTCAGAACCTACCCAAGATACAAAGCCTCTAAACTTTTTTCTTTTAATACTTTTAGTTGTAGATGGAAACAATACCTTTATTTTGATTATTTTTATGTGGTGCTGGGATTGAACCCAGGGCCTCATGCATGCTGGGCAAGGGCTGTACCACTGAGCTACCACCCCAGACCCTTAAACTTAACTTTCAAGCCTTTTGTGATCAGGCCACTGCTGCCTTTCCCAGCTTTGTCCAACATGCCCGCCCCCCCAACCTATGGTCCTCTGACACATACCAAGCTTGCACATCTGCAGAGCCTTTGCCTCTGTCTGGCTAACTCCATTGCAAAGGCCCAGATCAGAGACCACTTCCACTCTGAAGTCTTCCCTGGCTGGCTCCCTTGAGCATCAGGGCTTTCTGACCTGTAGTGGTTACCAAGTGAGTCTCTGCTGGATATTTTGAGGAAGAGGGGGTCTCCCACACCTTAGCTGCCCTTTTGGAGAACTTGCTTCCCAGTCCCCACCAACCTGATGTACAAGTTGGAGGGCCAGGTGGCCTGTCAGACATGCTAAGATATTACATATTCATGGACAGTCTAGGTCAGGCGCGGCCCCAAGGCACCCTCAGAGCTGGAAGTCAGTGCGGGGAGGGTGGGCAGGCAAAGGCTGTGAGCAGTGGTTACCCTGTGACTGGTGGCTGTAGGACCTATTGTACCAGCAGCTACAGGCAACCATGAGAATGCCAGTAAGGATTTGGATAAAGCATGCACCAGGAACTGGGAGACGGCCAGCTGAGAACCACCAGCAGCTGTGTTGCCAGTGATTTGACTGCCTGACTCTGCCAAGCAGAGTGATCCCCACAGCCCATAGTCCCCAAACTGCTACCCAGCTACACTGCCTATTCCCAATCCTCCTCCGCCTTGCAAGAGCTTGTGGACTTCAGATCCTTCTGGGTCTCCTCTTTCCACAAAAACTTCATGGAGTTGGTAAGAGCTGGAACTCAAACATGCGAAGGTGAGAGCCCCCAGCTTCTCCCAAGTGTGTGCCTGTGTTGGGCAGGGGGGTCAGGTGGCCTGTTAGCAGCCCCATCTTGGGCCAGGACTCATCCCTGTAGAAAGGGCCCAAAAGCTGAGGTGTGGAAAGGAAAGCTCCCAGCCTAAGGAAGGAGTAGGGAAATTAAAGGATCTCTCCTTTGCAGGTCAGCACCCTACTCCTCCAGAAAACCCTTGTTCTGGAGATTCAGCAGCCAGACCCTGCCCTGGGACCTTAAATAATAAGGGCCTCAATCCCTCCTCCCCTAAAAATGGTCACCCAGCCATAGCCTCATCCTGAATCCAACTTTCCCATCATTGAAGTTCATTAGACACTGTTGCCCCACCTCCGTTCTTAATAAAGAGCCTGACTTTGCAATAAGGGGACCTACTTGTCTTTGCTTCTCACAGCTCAAGGCACACCTTAGGACAGGGCAGGATGGTATCAGGCTCTTCAAAGGAACCTGTAAGACCCAGAACAGCCAAGGTTTGCCTCACAAATCCTAGGAAAGACCATACTTCAGACCAATCATATTTTCTTGACCAAGAAAATGTAACCACATTTCCAGCCTCCCTCCGAGAACTTGCAAAGTTAAGGAATGGCATTAACTCCAGAATTTTCCTTCTCTCACTCCAGCCAATTAGGGTATTATTACTATTATTATTATTGGTCCTGGGGATTTGACAGTTCTATGCCACTGAGCTACCCCCAGCCCCTTTTGGGGTCTCCCAAAGTTGTCAAGAGTATAGGCACATGCCACTGCCCCCAGCTAGATTGGGGTAGTTTTAAACTTCATATTACCTCAATTCACTCTGCCCTGGGCCAGGCTTCTTAGCTATTTGTGCCTGTTAGGCAGTGAAAGCCCAAAGTGTAGGCTGGAAAGAGCCCACAACAATGCTGGCAAGAGGCCAAGGACCTTGGGTTATATACAGAGAGGTGGGGCTACAGACACCTGAGTCTGAAGTCCTGGGCTCCACCTGGCTGGCCCCACCCTGCATGGACTCCAGCCAAATCTACAGAAGGCCAAAGGCTTAACTTAGCTTTCTGACTCAAAACAGCCACTCAACACAGCACTCATAAATTATGTTAATCAGCCATCCTAAGGATGAGGCGAGAGAGGAAAGATAACCCAAGAGAACTTTGAGCGTGGACAAAGTAGTTCAACAGAGCACTTGTAACCTGCACTGCAACCCACACCAGACCAGGGACACTCCACCTCAATAAGGCTCCAGGGGCAACTAATTCTGGTGTGAAGCTATTTCTGTTAGTGTCCCTGCATTAATAGCAGACACACCATGGGCTCTGCCACCCACCTGGTAACAATTGCAACATTAAGAGCACCAACTATTAGAAGGGAGTCTTGGAAAGTCATCAGGAAGACAAGGGGGTGGGGTGCAGAGGAGAGAGGCTGTTCCTTTCAGTACACCCCCCTGCCAAGTTCCGCCAAGCCTCAACTAAAACAAACACGGCATTAACAAGCCTTTTTATTGTTGTCTTTTTTTTGTTTTGTTTTTTGTTTTTTAATTGAAGGTCGCTTACTGGTCCTGCTTCCATGAATGGTCAAGACCAAGAGAAAAGGGAGGGGAACCAGCCGGCACAGGGAGGGATCATCTCCACAATATTCCATTTATACACAGAACTAAACAGACAAGCACAGAGTCACTATTGCGGTTAGAAGTTGGCAGCATGGGATGAGGGAGGAACAGGTGGGAAATAGGGGTGTCGTTAAAAAAAATACAGCCCCCCCCCCCCAAAACTGGGTGCCTGGGGGAAGACTTGGTCTGTTTCAACCCAAGAGGAATAGAAGATCAAAAGCAGTTTGGGAAGGCCAGAACCGTCAGGGATGGAGGGAGGAGGAAGGTCCAGGGGGTGGGGGGGCTGTTTGGCAACTGGGGTGAAGGGAATGCCCTCCCCCTGCTGGGATCCCCCCAGCCCCTCCGGTCTGGCAGGAAGGGGGCAGCCTGCAACCCCCTAGGGCAGGTCTGGGGCTGCCAGATGCTCCAGGCAGGGGGCTGGAGGGGGCTCACAAAGGCTTGCCCTCCAGAGAGATGACGGCACTGCCCCCCAGTTTTTCAGCCAGGGTGCAGCGGTCCTTGACCTCCTCATAGCAGTTTGCTTGTAATTCGTGCTTGATCCCTGTGGGGAATAAAAAAGAGCATCTGTGAACAGGAAGCACTGGGGTAGGGGGTTTCTGTGGCTGGGAAGAGAAATCAAGAGCAGATGGACGAGATAAGAAACCGCCCAACAGGAGTGAAGATGGGAGGGGAAACCCCCTCTTGCCATGTCATTCACCCCACCTGCAGCCGATACAGAAAAGTACACATTGTGGTCTCTACCTGTCAGCTTCTTCTTGATGGCGTCCTTGGAACTAGCATAGATCATTTTGCTCTTAAGGGGTGCGGATTCAGGGGCCCTAGAGACAAACCAAGAGTCAGGAAACTTGCCACCAACTGCCCTCAGGCTCTGCACAACCCAGAGAAACACTTGAGCTAACCTCCAGCACTGAGGAAGTTTGTCAAGTTCCCCACTAACAAGTGTTATTTTACAAACCCTCCTCCAAATCCCCTCTAACTAGTAAGACAAAAGTCAAGCTCTTCTGAGAAAGGAGAAGACAAAACTGCCTGAATGAGAAGCTCACCAGAAGATAAACACCAGGTCCTCTTTCTTGCTCTCCTTGGTCTCGTAGGTAGCGTCATAGAGGGCATAGCGGCAGTCCTTGTCTGGCAGCATCTTGACAAAGGTGGCGTAGGGATCATCCACAGTCTGGCCCACATCACCTACCAGGATCTCCTTGCCCTCCTCCAAGATGATGTTCTTCTTGTCCTCACTCAGGCAGAAGAGCACTGCCTTCTTACGCTTCTTCACTTCCTCTGGCGTTGAAGACTTGCGTACCTTCATATCATTGAATACCTTGATGACGCCATCAGAGACAGCCACACCAGAAGCCTGAGAAATGAAACCAGACACACCTCATAAGAAAAAGAATTCTGTAGAACTGCTCCTTACAGTCCCTCCTTTTTGTTCTCAAGAAATCTCTGTCTGGATGCCAAGTACAATCCTTAGCCCTAGTCTCAAGGGCTCACTAATTCCCTTTCCAAGGCAAGTCATTACTTTCCCACTCAAGTTACCATCAAAAAACCAAATACATACAACCACTGCATGGCAGCCATGGAAAAGACCTTCAGTTACCTAGTTCAAAATCCCCTGTCTCCCATCTTATAGGATAGCAACTGGAAACCTGTAAAAAGCAAAGCCTTGGCTGCACTGTGAACCCAGAATTAAAAAAACCCATGGGCTAAGAGTTTGGTTCCTACTCTTGGTACTCCATCTCAGTCTTTGGATAAAGGGATGCCTTTGAACTTCACAGGCAGAAGGACCAAACACCTGGGTCCTAGTCTCCTCTTCAAAGAGGAAACCAAGATCCTACAACACTCCAGATGGGTCACCAACAGGTATACAGTTAGTTTTGGCAAGCCCATCAGAACGGCTCTATGCAGTTATTACAAAACGACACTCTTCCCTTCAGAGATCTTCCCCAAACAAGAAAGGAATTCTAACTCCCAATTAGGATCCTGCTGGACAACTCTCTGTCCTCCAGGAGTGGTTCTGGGACCCAGAGTTGCTAATACCAGGCATAACTCTAGTTCCCAGCATCTTCGAGCCCTCTTTAAACTATGCTGGATCGTACTAGAGGAAGCTCTAAGGAGAGGCAGCGACTGTCCCTGGCGAAATCCGCCCCCCCCCCCCCACGGAACGACAGCGGAAGCTGGCCACGTGACTCGGCCACTTCCGGAGTAGGCGGAGAAGAGATGGGCTAGGTCCGGCCCCCTCCCCGAGAGAAACCCGTTCGGGAAAGGCAGTGGCACCTCCAGGACCTCAACATCCAGAAAGCGCCTTTAAGGACGGGACTGTAGGCCTGTCAGCTACAGGCTGTAATCTGGGAGCATACACAAGCCTTAGTTCTCGAAGCCTTCGGGCAAAATATAGGGGGCGGAACGGTTTCCGGGCGGTGCCCGCCTGGGTCACTTCCCTAAACTCGGCTCCACCCTCAGGCCCCATCCGGCAAAGCCAAAGGCCCGTTTGTCCGGAGCTTTCAGCCCCGGTGGACAGGCTTGAATGTATGCGCACGCGCCGGCCGGTCGACAGTGCTGTTCCAACGCTGGCCGGCGGTACAGGCGAAAACCCAGTTCGCAGTGCGCGCTCGCTCGCTCCCGAGTAGGTCCACGGCCTCTAAGATCCACTCCAAGCCTTACAGTGCAAGCCCCTAACCGTCGGCCCGGCGCCCCAAACAGGACACCGTCGACATAGCATCCCCCTAGGCACCGCGCCCCCGCCTCTCCCCGGAGCCGGCATTCCCTGCCACCTGCTCCCGAGACAAACCCGCCCGCCGAGGGAGGGTAACGAGGAGAAAGGAACAGCCCTTGGGTGGGGCGCGCGCGCCGAGACCTCTCGCGCGCTTTTCTCTGGCCGCCCCCGGGCCAGGTTTGGACGCCGCGTGCTCTGCCGGGGGCGCGCCCTCGTGAAACGCGCTACGCCGGCTGCTTCGCGAGGGGCGCGTACCCGCGAGCCCCCTCCCCCACGCCCGGTGTCCGCGCGGGCGCACCAGCGGATGGGGGAGGGGAAAGGAGTCCAGGGGGCGCGCGAGCGACGTCCCAGCCGGCCCTTCCTCGCTCCCAAGGGCGCGCACGCGCGGACCAGCGCCGCCCGCCCCTCAGTGCGAGACCCTCATCCCGCCTGGGGCGCTGGGGGAGGGGTTGCCGACATCAATCCCCGGTGACCCCCGCGCCCAAGCGACCGATCCGCAGCCGCCTCCCCTCGGGCACCGTGACCTGCCGCTCACCATGTTTCCGGAAGCGAAAGGAAGACGACAAGAAGAGCCTACGAAGACGAGAGCCGCCGCAGCTGCTGCCGGGATCCGACTGAACGCGGCCTCTCCCGGCCCCTTCCGTTTAGTAGGAGCCGCACAATGAGGGGCGGGGCGAGCTTCCGGCGCTCCCCGAGCGGGCCGACGGGAAATGGAGTCCAAGGGTCCTGCGCCGTCGTGGGGTTCTCTGGGTAATAGTCTGTCGCATGGCCCACCACCCTGCTCCGCAGTGCATGCGTGGAAATGTAGGCCGAGGCAGCTGAAGGGGCGGAGACATGGCGCGGAAAGTGAGCCCATTGGTGGAATTTCCCAGGAAACGTTCTGATCTGAGCTATAGTCCCGGCGCTGCGTAAAATGACCTGAAAACCTTTCCCTACTAAACCGTTCCCCAGTGAAACGGTTTTTCTACGACCCATCTGTCACTTTCTGAATCCCTTAGTCTTAAGTTTTTATCTGGAATAGAATTTTGCTTCTCTGAATCGAAGCAACTATTCATTGGCCTGGAATCTCGTCCTAAAGCAAGGAGAATCGCAAGTATAAAGGTGTCCTAAATAAATATTTGAGTACCTTTCGTATGCGAAGCCACTGTGGTCTCCGGAGGAAAGGTCATATGCAACTTCAACAAAATAATAGGAGGGAGAAAGGCCATTAGGAAAAATTTGAAAGGGGAGCTTTGTTCTTGCTTAAAGATGTTTGTAAAATCCATTAGGCAATAAAGAGGGGAGGCGAGGATTTGTGCATTCAAGAATTCGTGTGCCTTTCACCATATAGGGAGAAGAGGGGAAAGATACCAAGCTAGATTTGAACCTAGTTCATAGGGTTATGGCTATTCTGATACTCGCAAAAAGGAGCAGGACCTTAAGGGTAAACTAGAGTGGGAAGCTCTGGGAAATTTTCGTTAGCCTAGAACAATGGCCATGACTTCACATTCTGCAGGAAAAGAAGGCAAGGTGGCGAACATGTCAGAAGCAAGGGGAATTGGCGACCTTAATCCCATTAGCAGAATAAAGAGTGTAAATGGAGAACAGTGCCAGGGAATGGGGTACCTCACAGAGCATGCCGGGGGTTGTAGTCGGGGACACCCAAACGCACCGCCGACGGGCCAAACTCCTGGAGCTTCAGGTAGAGGCGGTAACTCGACTCCGCCTCCCCCAAGCGGGGGCGCTTCAAGAGGCTACTAGCACCACCTTTTTAGAAATTAGCATTTTCCCAGAGCAACGAGGAGGGGGAGGGGGCTTCGCAGTTACCCTGGAGAGCTCTCCGCCCGCCCCCGATCGCGGGATGCCCTAGATGTCCTTATTAGGACAAGAGACCAAAGGGGGTGGGGCCAGGCCGAAAGCCGACTTCAGGCTCCTTATAAGGCCTCGTGGGGAGGGAGGCGGGAGTCGGGAGCCTGCTGGGGATGCTACACCGCTGGCTAGGCGGAGTCTGAAGGGCGGACCTGAGCTCTGGCGCCCGCCTCTCTCCTAGCAGGCCCGCACCTCCCGACTTCCGGCAAGATAGCTAGAGGCCTGGGCGGGGAGCGGGAGGGGTTGCTTCAACCCGTGTCCTGCTCCATTGTAAGTGTCCGTCAACCCGGAACCTCTTTTAAGGGTCCTCAATCCACTCGAGGATCCCCCACTTCGAATGAGCCACAGAAGTGACGAGTGTTCTTTTCTACCTTTGTCTACAGCCGGCTACGCGAGATCCGACCACGTGCCCACCTGAGGCCTCCCCACTTACTTGCCAGGACTGGCGGCATCTCTTTCTTACTGTCTTTCTCCTACTTTTCCTCTCCCTCGGTCCACCTAGCTTGGGCTTTCTGTGCACATCCCCGACTTCGCAGCCCCAGTCACACCCACACGCCGCACACGCAGGGTCCCGCGGCTCCGGATCACTATTTCCTCATCCTTTGCTCTTTCTGCCTTACCCTTGGGTCCTCATCCCTTGCACACCTTCCTAGATGTCCCTCCCACAAATATAATTACACTCACTTGCCCACACCCCCTACAAATCTTTTCAAGTCCAGTCTCTGTCCAACCTCCTTTGCAAAGGTGAAGCTGAAATTCAGACCTTGGAGCAGCCAAATTAAGGTTGCTCCGTTAAGCGCCGGCTCAGTCTGCCCTCCCAGTCGCAGGAGGCGCTGTCGGTCTTCCTATTGCTTGCACAAGATGCCCCTGCTCACTCATTGGAGAAGGGTGGGAGGAAGGGGCGTGTCAAGGCTCCAAGGCCTGGAGACGGCGGGTCCTGAAGGCTGATCCTGGACTGGGGGAGGGGAGGCAGCTTAAGCGAAAGGTGATAGTGACCGCTCTCCAGTTAGTCGTTTCGAGTAGTGCAGGGGCGGGGAGGGCGGCAGGAGGCTACCCTCCAGCTAGTTACCCTCTGGGGCCACGTGATTAGACAGGTCCCGCCCTCACACTACCCCCAGCCAGGTGTTCCAGTCCCGACCCCAGAACTGGAGGTGCCCCAGTCTCACGGGCTCGAGGCGCCAGAGGATCCGCCCTGGGACTCATGGCGGCGCCGGTCCGCCTGGGCCGAAAACGGCCGCTGCCGGTTTGCCCCAACCCGCTTTTCGTACGCTGGCTGACCGAGTGGCGGGATGAGGCGGCCAGCAGGGGGCGTCGCACGCGTTTCGTGTTTCAGAAGGTGGGTTCCAGTCGACTGGGAACAGGTGCTGGCCGAACCAGACGACCTGACCTATCCTGACCTAGTTCCCTTCCCCTACCCCTGCCAGGCGCTGCGCTCCCTCAGGCGGTACCCTCTGCCCCTGCAAAGCGGGAGGGAAGCTAAGATACTCCAGCACTTCGGAGATGGGCTCTGTCGTATGCTAGATGAGCGGCTGCAGCAGCACCTAGCTTCAGGTGGTGATCGCCTCCGGCAGGAATGGGAAGATCCTCCGTTTCCCCCAGGTGCAGCCTCTATCTTGAATACTTAAGTTTCGAGATTCCCAACTCCTGTCCTAGTTGCTGTTTGACTTGGGGCTAGTGATTGGCACTCACATACACAAGCAGACTGCATCCCAGACCTCGCGACTGCCAGATTACTGTGATGCGGGACTCGTTTTCTTTTGTTCCCACAGATAACCCAGCTTCTGGCTCATCATCTGGAGAGATGCGTCCAATCCAGAAAGGGTCACCTGCCCATGTCCAGGACTCTTCCATGCCAGTGAGGAAACGGCAAGGGGACTGGGAAACGAAATGGGAGTACTGCGAGTAGGATTTCTTGATTTGAGAATGTTAATAGGCCTGAGTCCAAATCTCATGGGTGATGCCTGGCCTGGGGCAAATGACTTATCTTCTCTGAGACTGTGTTTTACCTGCAATGGGAATATTGACAACAGCTGTAGAGGGAATTCCTTAACTAAGCTATTTAAGGGGGCCCAGCCCAGGAAGTAATGGGGCTGCTGTTGGTGTTCCTGCTCTGCAGTGGGTGGCAGAACTGAGGCTGGGCCAGGCAGCTGCCCCCTGCTCTGCAACTCTGCACTGTCCCATCCAGATTTGCAGGGGGTCATTCAAGAAAACTGGAGGCAATTGAGGGACTTGCTCAGCACCATGAAGTCAGCTGAAACAGCCATGCCAGGAAATGAGCCGACAGTGACTTGCCGGCATTTGTGTTCAGAGTCCCTATGTTCCTTTCAGGTTCTTGCCCAGCCCCAAGCAGGAGGCTCAGGTGGCTACTGGCCAGCTCGGCACTCAGGAGCCCGAGCAGTTCTGCTGGAGCTCTACCAGGAACACTTGGTTAGTGCCTGGCCACACTGGTAATAGCCAGTAGAGGCAGTGGGGGTGAGGGGAGGCTCCTGGAAGTGCCTTTCTGGCTAAGGTGGGCAGAGAACATCCCTGTCACTTTGGCAGAATGAGGAGGAGCCTCAGCACTGAACCTACCCTGTTGTTTCTGTTTAAGAATCCCGCAGGCCGCAGCTTCCTAA
Source organism: Marmota flaviventris (assembly GCF_047511675.1). NCBI lineage: Eukaryota > Metazoa > Chordata > Mammalia > Rodentia > Sciuridae > Marmota > Marmota flaviventris. The sequence continues at coordinate 6,941,758 of NC_092506.1, read as the reverse complement.
CCAAGGAGGAACTGCTGCAGAGGTGTGCCCAGAAGACCCTCAAGGTGAGCACCAAGGTGGAGGAAGACAGATGGAGCCCATCAAACTGCACTTCATGGCAGTGAGCAGTGGCATGGGTCCTGGCCAGCACCTGGAGCCAGCTTAGATTTGTAGCACTACAGGCTCTCTGAGGGTCTCTTTCTCTATCAACAGGTAGTCCCTGGGAATGCTCAATCCTGGCCAGCTCTTCGTTCCCTCCTGCATAGGAACCTGGTCCTCAGGACACACCAGCCAGCCAGGTGAGACCAGCTTCAGGGAATACAGGAGGCAGGGACAGGATACATGTGATATTCTTGGTGAGTCCCTACAGTTGCACAATTTGCTGTTGAGGCAGGGAAAGACTGGCCTTTCCCACAAGGAGCCTACACTAAGCTGGGAGGCTGAGAAAAGAGGATTGCAAGTTCGAGGCCAGCCTCGGCAACTTGGTGAGACCCTGTCTCAAAATATAAAAAGGGTTAGGGATGTAGCTCAGTAGAAAAGTTCTCCTGGATTCAGTCTCCAGTATCAAACCAACAAAGGAGCCCACACTGTTGGAGTACCAGGAGCATGTGAGCAACTGGGGGCAGGAGGGGATGGAGGATGGGTGCCAGAGTTGTTACAGGAGCTGAAAGCCTTTGCCAAGGAGAGGGCACTTAGCATGTCTTAAAATTTGCTTTTCTTGTTTGGTTTTGGCAGTGGGAATTAAACCAGAGGGTCTTTACCACTGAGCTACATCCCCCAGCCTTTTTACTTTATTGCATCTATTTTGAGACAGGGTGTTACTCAGTAGTTCATGTCCTCTCTAAGTTGCTGAGGCTGACCTTGCACTTCTGATTCTCCTGCCGCAGTCTCTGGAGTTATTAAGATTACAGGCATGGGGGCTGGGGATGTGGCTCAAGTGGTAGCGCGCTCGCCTGGCATGCGTGTGGCCCGGGTTCAATCCTCAGCACCATATACAAACAAAGATGTTGTGTCCGCCGAGAACTAAAAAATAAAAATATTAAAAAATTCTCTCTCTCTCCCCCACTCTTTCTTTAAAAAAAAAAAAAAAGATTACAGGCATGGCATGTATTAAAATCTGGCTGATAGGCCTCCACCACCATATCCCACTTTCTGAGATCCTAAGTACTTGGTAGGTTGAAGTGAGACTCTAAAATTTAGCAAGAGGCAGACTCAAATTTTAAAAAGCTGGGAATGAGGTAGAGTGTCCCTGGGTTCAATTCCCAGGGCAAAAAAAAAAAAAAACCTGGGAGGGGACTCATAGGTAGGAGGGAACAGAACGAGCAAACGAGGAGAAAAGAGTTTTTGCCTGTGACATGTATTACACAGGGCAAATAACAGTATCTAGGCCCCCGGGAAACTGATCTGAGAGACGAGAAGACAGGGAGCCAGTGGACTTGTTTTTGTACAGGGCTGCCAAGATGGAGAGAGGCCCGCCTAGCTGGGTGACAGCCTGCCAGATGTGAGTGAAGAAGGGAAAGCTATATTTGTCTCCTCCACCTCCCAGGTACTCACTGACCCCAGAGGGCCTGGAGCTGGCCCAGAAGTTGGCTGAGTCAGAAAGCCTGAGCTTACTGAATGTGGGCACTGGACCTGAGAAGCCCTGTGGGGAGGAGTCAGCAGTGCCAGGAGCAGCCTCAGCTGAGCTGTGAGGAGGAAAGGGGGGGCGGGGCAGAAATGAAGCCAACACCACACCCTTATCTCCATGATCTACACCTGCTGTCCTACCTTCTATGGGTTGTAGGGGGATGCCCTGGCACTGGGAGTTCTAGCCTCACATAGAGCACCCCCCTCCATAGTGGTGCCAGTGAAGGAGGGGTCCATCAGCCACTGCTGGAGCTGAGGCCTAGAGAGTACAGGGTGCTGTTGTGTGTGGACATCAGCGAGACCAGGGGGTAAGTAGAGGGGGGAAAATCCATGAAGATGATCAGAAGATGCTGTAGGGTAGAGCGTACTGGACTGATCTTGGTCTCCCTCCCTGTTATTTCAGGGCAGGACATAGGCAAGAGCTGCTCCGAGAGCTACAGCGGATGCATGTGGCCCATACAGTGCGCAAGCTGCACGTTGGGGATTTTGTGTGGGTGGCACAGGAGACCAGGCCCAGAGACCCAGGTAAATGGCTGTGGATGGGCAGGCATTAGAGGCAGGCCTTGGGGAGAGAGGTGGGACACAAGCCAATGGGTTCTTTGACTTCTTGGCAGCCAGACCTGGAGAGTTAGTCCTGGATCACATTGTGGAGCGCAAGCGCCTGGATGACCTGTGCAGTAGCATCATCGACGGCCGCTTCCGGGAGCAGAAGGTTCCTTTGCTGGATGTCCTTGCCTTGCTTTTTCTGCCTGCACCAGGGTCACTGCCTCAGCCCAAAGGCAGCTGGGGAGCACTGCTGGGTGTTCTCAAGGCAGAGCCCTCATGGCATGCAGCCACGCCCCATTAAAGCTGCTGTAGGCAGCCCCAGGTTCAGATCCCCTCAGGCCACCAGGAATATAGTGAGAATGGAGGATTCTTAGGTGGGCCCAGGAGCACGTTAAAGACCCCCTCTGTACCCAGCCCCTGCAGTCTTGGTTAAACAGGGCCCAAATGTCTGCAAATAGAAATGCAGAGGCTGTGCCTTGGTCCCTGCTGCTACACTGATCCTAGATCAGAGGCCACATAACCCAAGGAAGTCTTGAAGGATGGGCAGTTTCAGAAACAGAGAAGGGCTTTCCCACAAGTCACAGCACAAGCTCAGGTGTAGAGGCTCTCTGAGATAGCAAAGATGAGGAGGCTAACTGGTGAAGACAGTCACACAAATGTGACGTGATGGACAGCCCAAGCACATGGGCTTACAGGCCTAACCGTCTGCTCCTCTGTCTTCCTCCCTAGTTCCGACTAAAGCGCTGTGGTCTGGGGCATCGGGTGTACCTGGTGGAGGAGTATGGCTCAGTCCACAACCTTAGCCTTCCTGAGAGCACACTGCTGCAGGCTGTCACCAACACCCAGGTAAGCCACAAGGCAGGGCCAGGCTTTCAGGGGATATGGTCTATGGTGGTTCAGGCCAGGATCTGCCACTTCCTGTGGGTCCTTTTCACCAGGTCATTGATGGCTTCTTTGTGAAGCGCACAGTAGACATTAAGGAGTCAGCTGCCTACCTTGCCCTTTTGACAAGGGGCCTGGAGAGACTCTACCAGGTAAGCAGATGCACCTGTCTCAACTGGTCCCTTACCTGGGCCATTGCTTCCCCAAGGAGGAAGGGCTGGCTCACTGAGGCCTAGGACTGGGAAAGACTGCTGGGGGCTGACCCTTAGAGCTCTAGCCTGGCCTTAGTCCCCTCTTCCCTCAGGGACACACCCTACGCAGCCGTCCCTGGGGAACCCCAGGGGACCCTGAGTCGGGGGCCAGGCCCTCCCCAAGCCCACTCTGCTCACTCCTCACCTTCAGTGACTTCAACACAGGAGCCATCAAGAACAAGGTACTGCCTCTGCCCAGTTTTTCTTTAGGCATCCTGGCCCCCACCACCTGACACATGCCTTCCTCAACCTCAGGCCCAGTCTGTGCGTGAGGTGTTCGCCAGGCAGCTGATGCAGGTTCGTGGAATCAGTGGGGAGAAGGCAGCAGCCCTGGTGGACCGATACAGCACCCCTGCCAGGTACATCCCTGGATGGCCTTCTAGGGGTCCTCAGCCCTTGCCCTCCTTGCATGGAATATAGCTTAACCTGTGCTTTTGGAGAGTGGGCCTGGCTCCATTGGACTGTGCAGAGCCAGAGTTGGGCAGATTCAGCTGAACCCAGGGTTGCTTATGGAGGTTGGTCAGCCAGGACTGGATGATGTCCCAGATATGGGGGAGGGTGCAGCAGAGAATGCTTCCTGGAGGAAGGGGCTGGGGGGGGGGGGGGGCTTTTGCTACTTCTGTCCCAGTGTTCCCAGGAAGGGGGCAGGGCAGGATGGAGCAGAACCAAAATGCCAGGCACAGGAAGTCTGCTGTGTCCTGATCTCCCCACCCCAGGTTGACCCTATTCCTGCTTCAGTTCTCATTGTGCTGGCTCAGATAGTCAGCCATCAAATACCCCATCCCCAGCCTCCTGGCTGCCTATGATGCCTGTGCCACCCCCAAGGAGCAGGAGATGCTGCTGAGCACCATCAAGTGTGGGCGTCTGCAGAGGTGAGAGTGGGAGAGAATCTGAGGGAGTCTGGGGCCTGGGTCATGCTAGATCCCAGCCAACCCTGCCATTCTCTTCCTGTAGGAATCTGGGACCTGTTCTGAGCAGGACTTTATCTCAGCTCTACTGCACCTACAGCCCCTTGACTTGAACTGCAACCAGAGCCAGAAGCCATCTGGCTCCCCTCCCCCCAAACTACCCAGCCTTTTAACCAGGACTTTTGGGGCTACAATAAAAATCTTGATGTGTTTGCAGACTTATGTATTATGGAGGCGACACTAGGCTCCAGGGCCCTTGTAAAATATGCAGCAAGTAGATGAAACCATATGATCCTGGGTTGGTTTTTTTTTCTTTTTTTTCTTATTTTTCTTATGCAGTGCTGAGAGTAGAACCCAGGACCTCCCAAGTGCTAAGCAAGCACTTTACCACTAAACTACACCACCAGCCTGTCTAGTGTATTTTAAAGCAAGCTTCTCAGGACCTGGAGTTCCCTGGTTAGGGAGATGGAGTCAGTGGGGCATTGCAATTTTGAATCTGTATAATCAGATGGCCCCTGACCATACAAAATTTCCTTTGGTAAGAGGTTCTGCAAGTTGGAAAAGATGAAAAACTACCCACTGGTTGCCTAATTTTATAGATTAGAAAACATGCCCAGGAAGCTACCTAGGACTTGTTCCATACCTAATTTGAGGCACAGCTAGGACTGGAACCCTGGGCATTCTGTTACTGTCTGGACCAGGGTTTCTCAGCCAGATCTAAAACTCAGCTGGGGCCCAGGATCTGCATGCCTTATTACCTTCTTCTCCCTCAGGGTGACTGAAGCCTGTGACAGAGTTCCCAGCTCCCATCAGTGGAGCCCCTCAGCCTGAACACAGAGCCCCCATCCCCCTTTAGGTAGGCTTGGCCTGCCTCCCATAAGCCCAGCCCCTCCTCCAGGCTGAGGTTACCCACCACCTCAGCCACCAGGACTCCTTCTTTCTCCCTTTATTGCCTTTCTCTTTCTGCCCTTCACAATATCTCCCTTTTAGCAGAACAGTCATTCCTGAGTCCCAAGCTCCTTGGCTACAGGGAGCTGCAGGGAGGGTAGCTCCTCCTTCTCCCTTGCTGCAGGTCCCTCCCCTCAGAAGGTGTAGGCCCCCACGAAGATGGTGAGTCTCAGTACAGAGCTGGCCCGGTAGCTCATGAGGGAGTTCATGGTGACCATCTCCAGGTCCAGCACGTACTCCCGGGGGCCCGTCACTGGCCGGGCGAGGACCAGCATGGCGCTGACGTTGTTGATTTGCTGCAGGGCACAGTGGATGGCAGGAGATGTAGACTGTGTCAGCCCATGTGCCAGGACCCTACCCCAGCATCACCTCCCTCCCTCTGGCTGAGAGGTGGGGAGACAGTCCTGGCCATCAGGCTATAACCCAGGTTCTCATCTGGCTCTGATACCCTGATTGTCTCCTCTCTCCTTTACCCTGCCCTCAGATTCTCCTCTCCCTGCCGTTTTAGGTAAAATTACGTAACAAGGGTTCACACTGATGATTCAAGACCAGGTGTGACTTGAAACTGATGGGGACCTCTGGTGATCCAGAGCAGGCAGATTCCCCTTCGAAGCAATCAGTTTCAAAAAAGAAAAGCTCTTAACACCAAACACCTCATCGTGCTGAATACAGCACAAGGACCGTGGGTCTGAGACCCTCTCACTGTTCACAGTGAGCCACACATAGACCCCCACCCCTACAGCTTAACAGAGATGGATTTTTGGACCCCTTCACAAAACTCTGCCACTGTCCTATTTTCATGGGTGAAGAAATTGTGGCCAAATAGGAAAACCAGTCCCAAGGTCTCAAACCCCAGTGCCTGAGGGCCTGTTAGAATTGCCTTTAACATCTACAATTTATACCTTAGGAATGTAGAATGCCCCCTGGCTTCCCAAGAAGTCCTACCTCCCAACGGGGAGCTTTTGAGAGGAGAGTCTGGGCATAAGTACAATCTAGTTTCTGTTGAGGGCTTCCTGGAATTCCATTTTGGAGTATGCATGTCAGTTGAGGGGTAGGAACAGAGGAGAGCCTTACCCTAATGTAGAAGTCCCCCTGTGAGTTTCCAGCACGAATCTGAAAGGCATTGTAGGCGCCAGGGTAGACAGAGGTCGCCTGAATCTGGAACACATCTGCCGGCACGCTCCGCTCTGAGGTGATGCTCATGTAGCGGTGCACGATGGACGAAGGCTGCTCCCGACACAGGGGGTTGGAGGCAGGACAGAGGCAGCGGCTGGAGACCCCCCAGGTGGGGGAATATGAATGAGCTCCTGGCCCATCCCCCAAAATTGCCCAACCCGGAAAGGAGGGACTCCCAAGAGGCTCTGCCTACTTCTGATACAAGACTATAACTCCCACCAGTCCTCAGGGGCACTCACCAGTCCAATAAGATGCCAGTCTGCTCCACAGCCCTCTGGGAGTTGTAGTTTTTGTAAAGGCAGTGCATTGAGCTTACTTACTTGTCTGACACCTGGACATAGGGCTCCAAACAGCGGTTGGTGTCCACACAACGGTAGCCCCCATGGAAGTTGACACAGGTTTGGGCCTCAGAGCACTGATGTGCTCCAGACTCACACTCATCAATGTCTGTGCCAAGAGAGAGGGGCTAAGAATCGGGCTTTAGGCCACAGGCCTGACATTACTCTGCCCACCCCCCTCCGGGGAACTTGTACCTTGGCAGAGGCGTGTGGCCAGCAGCTGGTAGCCCTGTGGGCAGTGGCACGAGAAGCGGCCTGGCTCATTGACACAGCGGTACTGGCACAGGTAACTGGAGTAGCTGCACTCATCAATATCTGAGGGAAGGCAGGGATGAGGACTCAGGCCATCCTCATAACTGAGTCTCACAAAGGTGTACTGAGAGAGCCCATTCCCAAGTTGGGCTGAGTGTGGGAAGAGAGGGCAAGAAAAGCTCTGCAGATCTCAAGAGGAAGATAGAGGGCTCAAAGAAAAGTCTGGGTATAGCTCTGTGGTAAGAATTCAGCATGTGTGAGATCCTGGGTTCAATCCCCTGCACCACCAAAAAGAGGAAAAAAAGAAAAGTCTTCCTGCCTTCTGGCTCACAGCTCTCTCTTCACCCCAGGACTGTAAGTACAATAAGTGGGGTGGACCCTGGGAATCTGGAGGCTTGGGTATGAATCCTACTGATTTGGGGGGAACTTCAGTTTCCCTGTCAATAAAATGAGCAGTTAAACAAGTCCTGAAAGTGCAGCCTGCTCTAGTTTTCAATAATCTATCTGATAATTCCTGCAGTCCACAATCAGGCCAAGCACCCAGTCACCTCTGCACACTGTGAACTACACAGGCAGGGCACCATTTTTCTGGCTTTGTTCCCCTCATGCTGCCAGGTACCAACAAGGCTGTATTCCACAGTGAAGCATAATATAAACAGAGACCATGCCAGGTGACCTGGAGTGAGAAATCCAGGATAGAACCCTGGCACTATCTCACCCTTGCTGTGTGAACTTCCGCAAGTTACTTAATTTCTTAGTGGGAAAATGAAAGTCACTGTTTACCCAGGACTTATGCTTATTTTCTGCAATCCTCTCACAAACCTGGAGAGAGAGATTAATGTCCTCATTTTGGAGAAAGGAAAAAATCATACCCACCTCCTATGATTGAAAACAGGATGAAACGAGGCCAAGTATATGAGGAAAGTGCCCAGAACAGCCTAGTTCTCAGTAAATGGTTCACTTTTTAAGATTTGATGAAGCCTGTTATTGTCCGACTTCACCCTCCATACAACCCATTGTATAGAAAAAACAGGCTTGGAGAGAAGAGTGACTTGCCCTAGTGCAGATTCAAACCCAAGTGGGCATGACTCCCAGGAAGAGTAGCACCCAAATCCTTCTCTGTTTCCCCAGTGAACTTCAGTAGGGACCTAATTGCCTTCCCCACCAGCCTAGCCCAGAGTACATAGGAAATATGTGGCTACAGAAGATAGGACATTAAAGAAAGCTGCAAGGCCTGGGGAACCAATGTAGGAGCTGGGACAGGGGTGGGATTCTCACCACTGCAAGAGAAGCCATCTCGGTGCAGCTCATAGCCCTGGTGGCAGCGACACAGGAAAGTCCCATAGGAATTGAAGCAGCGCTGCTCACACGGGGCCCCCATGTCACACTCGTTCACATCTAGAGGTTCCAGGAAGGAAAAAACGGGAAGGGTGAAAGCCAAAGAATGGTCCAGAGCCCCCACTCCACCTAGGCTGGTCAGGAAGGAAGCTCCCTGACCTCACACCTCCCTGCCCAGAAGCCTGGCCTGGCCCAGCCTCACCCACACAGGAGCGGTTGTTGGGCCCCAGCTGGAAGCCCGGCTCGCACTGGCAGCGAAAGGAGCCAGGTAGATTCACGCAGCGGTGCTGACAGTAGCGGTAGCGGCACTCGTCTATGTCTGAGAACGAGGGCAGAGCACAGAAGTCAGGTGGGGCCCAAGCAGGCTGGGACTTAAAGGCTCAGCACCCATAGTCCTATTTGTTTCTAGGGGGATTGTGTCAGCCAGGAAACACCCACATACAATCTTCTGTGTCTGATAACAGGAGGGCACAGGTGACAGGGGCCTAGGGGTGGGCTGGAATAAGGGTCAGGTGCTAGGACAAGAGACAGGTGAGAGTCAGGTGCTAGGAAAAGAGCCAAGCCAGAGACACAGAGAAAGGTTGCTCCCTGAACTCACCCACGCACTCAGGCCCGATCTTGCGGTAGCCATCAGGGCAGGTACACTGGTAGGAGCCAGGAAGGTTATGGCAATCCTGGCTGGGCCGACAGTCATGCAAAGCTTGGGCACACTCATCCACATCTGCAGGAGATCCCACATGCCATCAAACATGAGTGAGACACCTCAACTTGGGAGGGTGACACAAGCCACATGCCACTCACATGGATACATGGGTGATGAGTGACCCCAAAAAGAGGAACAGATGAATTAGACTGTCCAAGCAGCACAAGTAAGAGTCCATGTGGGGGCACCCCTAACCTATGACACCCATCAGGGAAGCTCAGGAAACAAGACCTCATCTATACTCTACCCTCCTTGGGGCAACACTGACTCCAGGATCCTCCCTCCCCCAAGGCCTATGGCTCCCAGGGGTGGGGTCCAGACCAAAAAGAAGGCAGGGGCAGAGACTGGGAGGCAGAGTTTTTGCATGTCTCTGCAGGAAACAAGGCAGGATCCCAGGGGCTGGCGGGACAGTGGGACACGCACAGGGTGAGGACGTGGATGAGGATATGGATGGCTCCCTGAGGAGTCTTTGAGCAAGGGAGGAAAATGAGGTCTGAGTTTTGAAGTAGCTTGCTGAGAAGAAAGGAAGCCTGGATGCAGAGTGGCCCTCCACTCACCCACACAGCTCTCCTGTTCGTCGGGCTCATAGCCTGGTGGGCAGGAGTTGGGGTGTTGAGCAGGGGGCACTGGTGGAGGGGGTCCCTCGCCATGTAGGTCATTAATAACAGCAGCTGAGCGGGGCAGGCACAAGTAGCCCCCGTAGTGATTGATGCATTTCATTTCTCCCTTGCAGGCCTCAGGGATGGTAAGGCACTCATTAACATCTGCAGAGAGGGACCTGTTAGACACAGCCAGTCTCCTGGGCTGGCCCTGGAGGGAGTGGGAGGCAAGGAGCCTAGCATAGTCACCTTTGCACTGTGATTGGGTAAGGCCTTCTCTCTACTCAACAAGCCAAGCTGCCTGCTCAGGACCCCTCCCCAGGGTCTGCCAGGGCTGGAGGTAGGGCAGCTGTTCCCACTGTTGCCCACATTCTCCCACCTCCAAGTGACTCTCCTCCTTTCTCTAGCTTTCACTTGGACCAAGAGAGATTTGCAGGCCTCTGACCCACCCCTATGGACACTGTCCTCCCAGATTTCAATGGGACAAAGAGCTGGCACAAGAGAGTGGTTCAGAGAGGATGTACACAACCTGGCCCCTCCGGGCAGGGCCTTATTGCTGGTTGGTCTATTGGGGGGGGGGGGTGTAGAGGCAGAATTTCCTGAGTTTTTTGGAGAGGAAAGGGCCAGCCTTAGGTGAGCTGGCTCCCAGGGAATCAGAATCAGCCTGGGTCCAACAGGACTGGGCTGAGAACAGGACCCTGAGGTCCTATTAAAGCTTTTGGAGGTGGCGGTGTCCTTGGGAAGCAGAAATTCCCTTCCCGGGTTCCTAGGGGTGGTTTGTCCCCCAGGCACACTCACCCCGGCAGTGCTGACTGTCTGGGTCCCACTCATAGCCATCTGTGCATTCCTGGAAGGAACCAGAGGTAGCCATTGATCACCCTAGATTTCTTCCAACGGGCCAGGCCAAGGCAAGGGCCTGAGCTCCACCACCCTCCGGCCTGCTCCAAACAATGGTGTCCAGGTCTTCCACCAACCAGGGGAAAGGAGAATCTTCCCCAGCAGCAGCCACCCAGGATCTTGGTCTCTCTATCCCTGCCCATCCCATCCCAGGCCAGTGGCCCCACTGTCCCCACCGTGTAGCTGTCCGGCTCCTCGGAATCCTGGGGAGACGCTGCCCCCAAGAGCAACAGCAGCAGCGCCCAGAGCAGTAGTGAACCGGGGAGGCAGGAGGCGAAGGGGAGCATCCTGGGGCTGGGAGGTGGTGGGCAGGGGTCAGGGGCCTCGGCCATGGCACCCCCCCATATTCTGTCTTGGGACTGGGAACCCCGGTCCCAGCCTTCTCCAGCTCAGGACCGTGTTTAGGGCCCTGGAAGCCTCCCGGAGCTGGGGGCTCACTCCTCTCGCAGGCCAGGGTCCCAGGCCCACCGCCCGGGGCCGCCCCGCCCCCGCCGAGTGCCTAGCGGTGTGGGCCGAGGAGCGCAGGCCTCTCGGCTCTGCGCTGCGCCGACTCCACGGACACTCAGGCCTGCGCCCTCCTTCCACCGACTGCCACTTACTTGGGCCCGCAGCGACCAGCTACTAAGCTGACTCCAGCAATGCCTTGGGCAGACGGACGGGCGGACAGCGCAGCTCCCTGGACGCACGGCCCCAGGAAGCGCCCCCCGCCCGCCCGCCGCGGCGCGGCCCACCCCGGCGCCTCCGCCCGCCCTTCGGCGGATTCCTGAGCCCGCGCCAGGGGGAGGGACCCCGACCCCCGCTTCTCCGCCCCCGGCCGGCCACAGGCCCCCACCCGATCCCCCGCGGCGTCAGCCGGAGCCGACTCCGGGCGCCCGGCCACGGTCCCCCAGTGCTAGGTCCTGGGGCCATTGGCCTTGATGCCAAGCCCCCATCAAAAATGTTATTCTGCGCACCTAGACTCTACCCAGTCTGTGCCTCCAGAATCCCATCCTATGCACCCACTCCTTAGTCCCGCGAAGCACGCAGGCTGATTCTGTGCCTCCCAGGGTAACTGGGCACCTAGACCCCCACTTGATACTGGTCTGCCACATCCTCACTCTAACTCGCTCCAGAATTTTATTTTGTGCCCTCAGACCATCACACTAAGCAGTCCCAAAACTTCATCCAGGCAGGAGACGCTCCCAGGCGCAAAACTGTCCATGTCTTCATCTGCCCTCCACCCCAGGCCCGCCTTCAGTCAGGTGGTCTCTTCACTCCTCACGGCCTTCCCCGCGCCCTGCGTCCGCAAAACTACAACAGTTTGGGGGCTGGGGCGGAAATTCCCTTTTGGCCCAAAATGAATGGAACCCCCTGAGAAGGCGGGCAAGCCTGAACTCGGGAGCGCAACGTGACTGGGGACAGTACCAGCCGCTTCCCGACCCTCCTCCAGCCCAGGCGCGCGGCACAGAGCATGCCTTGGGGGCGGAGTCTGGGCGGATCTGGCTCCCAGGAAGGGGCGGGGCCTCGCGTTGCCCACGTCTCAAGGCGGGACTATACGGGAAAGGGCCGCGTGTCCAGAGATCCCCCCCGGGGCCAGGCTGCGAGCGGGAATAGTTGCTCCTCCCTGCCCTTTCCCATCCCTGTATATCCCCACAATCGCATCCAATGTGGCTGCCAGGAGGGGATATACCGAGAAGGGAACGAGCAGGTGAGTCCTGAGAGCTTCAGGCGGAAAGGCTGAGGGTTAATTTCCCGCTCCTGCCACCGTTCTTCCCAGCCTCTGGGATGAGCATTTAAAAATCACCTTCATGGTGCAGCCTGTAATCCCAGTGATTCGGAGGCTGAGGCAGGAAGATGCAAGTTCGAGACCAGCCTCGGCAACTTTGCGAGACCCTCTCTCCAAATTAAAAATAAAAAGGCTGAGGATGTGGCTCAGTGGTAGAACGCCCCTGGTTCCAATCCCCAGTACCACCAAAAAACGAAAGAAAAGCAACCCTAAAACATAGCTCATTAAAATAAAAAAGACAGCCAATAACAAAGTGTTGATAACGGTATGGAGAATTGGAGGTGTATGTATGCCCAGGAGAACTGAAGACATGTATACACACACACACAAAAAAAAATCTAAACACACTCTTCACTGTATATGAAAGCCAAAGTGTAGAAACAACCCAATGTCCATCAACTGATGAGTAAACAAAATGTGGTACCTCCGCACAGTGGAATATTATTCAATCATAAAAAGGAATAAAATACTCGGGTTGTGGCTCAGAAGTAGAGCACTTGCCTCGCAGGTGTGAGGCACTGGGTTCGATCCTCAGAACCACATAAAAATAAATAAACAAAATAAAGATTTTGTGCCCATCTACAACTAAAAAAAAATCTTTAAAAAAGAAATACTGAAACACATTATAGTATGGATTAATCCTTAAAATAATACACCCAGTGAAGGAGCCAGACACACACAAAAAAACACATATTCCATTTATATAAAATATTCAAAATAGGAAAAGAGAAACTAATGGTTTTCCAGGTAAGGGGGGAACATGGAATGACTGCTAATGGATATGGAATTTTTTTAACTGTTTTGAAAAATGTTTTTATATGGGGTTGGGGGTATATAGCTCAGTGGTAGAGTGGTTGCCTGACATGCATGGGGCACTGGGCTCAATCCTCAGGACCACATAAAGATGAACAGGTAAAATAAACGCATTTCTGTCCATCTACAACTACAAAAAAAATTTTTTTAAAGATGCTTTGTAGTTGTAGATGGAGAGCATCCCTTTATTTTATTTATTTTTATGTGGTGCTAAGGATTGAACCCAGTGCCTCACCCATACTAGGCAGGTGCTCTGCCACTGAGCTATAACCCTAGCCCCTAGAATTTCTTCTGGAATGATGAAACTGCTCTGAAATTAGTAGTGATGGTTGCACAACTATGTTAATATATTAAGCAACTCAGCAAGACTCTGTCTCTAATATAAATATGGGCTGGAGATATGTTCAGTGGTTAAGCACCCCAGGTTCAATCCCCAGTACCAAACAAACAAACAACAACAACAACAAAAAAAAAAAAACATTGCGCCTACTCTATGTAGGCCTGTCCTGAACATTGAAGACAGGTAAATTGGACATCTCTGGTATGATTGGGAGGCAGATGCCAAGTGGGCACAGGAGCAGCAGGGGCTCATGGGGCTGAAGAAGGTTATACCACAGGACAGGGGAGCAGGGAAGGCTTCTTGAAGGAGGTGGCCCTTGTATTGACCAACTGCATAGGAGAAGCAAGAATGATTCCCCAGGGAGTACTGACCATCCTCTACCCCCACCTGGTTGCCATGTGTCTGAGGCCTATAATCCCCTGGGTCTCCCATCATGGCAGCGGTACCTTTATTGTCACTGCCCACTCAGTATCTATCCTTGTCTCTTTCTGATCCATCTCTGTATCCCCAGATTTTCCCAGAACAGTGGCCTAGAGCACTGTTAAATAAAGAAAAAGGATTGGGGTGGGGAACAGCCAGGCAAATAGAGGGACAAAAACATGAATGCCTGAGGCAGCTTGTGTGCTCTAGGGGTCTACCCCTACTTCAAGCCCAGCTTCCTTTAGTGGTTTCTCCAGCTCCACCCCCTCCAGCTTGGTCTGGACAGCTTCCTGCCCATGCACACATTTGGGGCTGCACCACCATGGCTTTGACTACCTGCCTCTTCACCATCTTGGCCCTGTTACTGGCAAGCCTAACCCAGAACATCACAGGCTCCCATGGAGCCCAGGTAAGTGCTCCCAACTTGCTCCCCATACCCTCCCCACTACCAGTACCAGGTCCAGGATCATCCCTTCAGAAACAACTGACTTGTCGCCAGGCAAGATGGCACAAGCCTATAATCTCAGCAACTTAATGAGACCCTCAGCAATTTAAAGAGACCCTGTCTCAAAATAAATAAATAAATAAGAACCAGGGATGTGGCTCAGTGGTAAAACTCACCTGATTTAATAAAAAGAACAGGAAGGAAAGAAGGAAGGAAGGGTGGACTTGGCTTGCCATGCCTATTTCTCTGAGGGAGTAACAGAGACTGGAAAGGTGGTTGCTGTGTCCAGGCTCACAAAGGAAGACCAAGAAAGATAATTCACTGACACCTTAGCCCAGTCCTAGGAGATGGAGCTAAGGTGGGGTCCCAGCAATGAGTTTTCCACCTGTGCTTTCTCTTCCATCTCGATTCCTTGCCAGAATCTAGGTCCCTGGCCACTGGAGCTGAAAGAGGTCTTCAAGTTGTTCCAAATCCAGTTCAATCGGAGTTACTTGAACCCAGCAGGTATCTTGGGTCATATAAATCTCCAGTCTAGCCCCCACTCCAAATAGATGAAGAACTTGAGGCTCATGGTGGGAGATAAGCTTGGCCCAGGCTACTCACTTCAGCAGGGCTGGGGATATACTACTTGGTTCTCCAAATGCACATGTAGGAACAGGAAGGAGCATCCTTTGCCATGTTCCTGAAGGGAAGATGGCAGCTGTTGGGCATCTCTCCTAGCCCTGCAGTTGATTTCCCTGCCATTCCAGGCAGTGAAAAAGGAACTACCATCTAGTCATGAGTTCATTGAACAAGCACCCAAACATACCCATTTTGTCCCCAAGGTAGGGACTCCCTCTCTCCCCATGAGCTGCCAACCCAGCTCCTGCCCCCTCTGTCCTGGATCTCCTCTTCCATAGGGGGCTGATCTGGACCCCATTCTTCCACCCTACCCTGTTCCAGCTCCTGATCTGTGGTCAGAGGTGTGAAGAGGGGGTGGCGGATGTGGCCTGGCAGGAAGCCGGTCTCCAGCCACTCACTTTCCCTTCTGAGTCACTCTGCCCTTCACTCAGCCTCCCCAGGGTGGGAAGATGCTCCTCTTGCTGCCTCTGGGAAAGTCCTAACTCTAGGTGGGTTGGGTAACCACTTCCTCGCCCATTGTCTACCATAGAGCCTGTAGGGGCTACAGGAAAGCAGCCAGTGCCCACCTGGGTAGGAACATGCCCCGCCAGTGCCCACTTCCTGCCTCTGAGGGGGCTTGGGAGTCAGCCTGAGATAACTCTCTTTTGGTGTAGAGTATGCTCGCCGCCTGGACATCTTTGCCCAGAACCTGGCCAAGGCTCAGCAACTACAGGAGGAGGACTTGGGCACAGCTGAGTTTGGGGTGACTCCATTCAGCGACCTCACAGGTACCTGGACCCTCCTGGGCCACAAGTGGCGGGTGGGAAAGCTGGATCTCTTGTAGGGTATACTGGTAGAGCAGACAGACAGAACAGACTTTCTACTTTGAGGACCAAAGGGTGCCTGTCCCAAATCTCAGACTGCAAGGGCAGGAACTCAGCCAACCTGTCCCAGCCCAGCTCAAGGGCTAGAGGCAGCAAGTGAAGCAGAAGGTACCAGCAAAGAGCTTGGTGTGAAGAGGAGGTGGCGGATGTGGCCAGTACCCTTATCTTGCCACCTCTGAGGGACCCAAATGGCCAAGGATGTGGATGACTAGGGTGGAAGGGGCAGAATATGGAGAAAATGGGGTCAAAACTGACCTCTGTGGCCCTGTCTGTCCCCCAGAGGAGGAGTTTGGAAAGATCTATGGACACTGGAAAGCAGATGGGAGCCCTAGCATGGGAAGAAAGGCAGGGCCTGAAGAGGCAGGGAAGCCTCTGCCCTCCACCTGTGACTGGCGGAACGCAGATGGCATCATCTCATCTATCAAGAACCAGGTATCTGGGGCCGGGGTTGTGGCTCAGTGGTAGAGCACTTGCCCAGCACGTGCGAGACCCTGGGTTCAATCCTCAGCACCACATAAAAATAAATAAATAAATAAATAAAGGCATTGTGACCAACTACAACTAAAAATTAATTTAAAAAAAGAACCAGGTATCTGCCCTCACCTGGATAGGTTTATCCGTATGCAGCCCAAGGGTGGGAGAAGGGAGGATAGGCCTGAACACCCACGGTGCTCTACCCTCTAACCTCCCAGGGGAACTGCAAGTGCTGCTGGGCCATGGCTGCTGCAGGCAACATCGAGGCCCTGTGGGGCATCACATACCGACAGTCCGTGGAAGTTTCTGTGCAGGGTATGGCTGGGAGAGGGGTGTATGACAGGGAAAAGAGGGATAGGGGCCTGGTCACCCACACTGTCCCTTTCTGCCCCAGAACTGCTTGACTGTGGCCGCTGTGGGGACGGCTGCAAGGGTGGCTTCGTCTGGGATGCATACATAACTGTCCTCAACAACAGTGAGTATCCCCATCGCTAGCCAAGCACAGGGCTGGGGGAGATTCAGGAGCGGAGGCTCCTTCCTTATCTTGCTTGTCTTCAGGTGGATTGGCCAGTGAAAAGGACTACCCATTCCAGGGCCACACCCGGGCCCACATGTGCCTGGCCAAGAAGTTTAAGAAGGTGGCCTGGATCCAGGATTTCATCATGCTGCAGGAAAATGAGCAGAGTGCGGCCAGGGTGGACACGGGCAGGGGATGGAGGGGCTGAGGGACAGAAACTAGGATGGAGGCACCCAGACTGGCCACAGACAGAGGTGGGGGGTAGGGGGAGAAAGGGACACCCCTCTGCCAAGAGCAGCAACCCCAGGGCAGGCAGGACCTGATTGCACCCTCCATCTCCAGCAATTGCCTGGTACCTGGCTACCCAAGGCCCCATCACAGTGACCATCAACATGAAGCCACTGCAGGTGGGTAGGGTAGGACGTGGGAGGTAGGGCATATGGGATGGGTGGGCTCAGACTCAACACTTCTGCCCCTGTAGCACTACCGGAATGGTGTGTTCAAGGCCACACCCACCACCTGTGACCCCCGGGTTGTGAATCATTCTGTCCTGCTGGTGGGTTTTGGCAAGAGCAAGGTGGAAGAGGGGATACAATCGGCCTCTTCTGCATCTTGTTGCCGTCCTCGCCCCTCCACCCCTTACTGGATTCTGAAGAACTCCTGGGGGGACAACTGGGGTGAGAAGGTGAGTAGGATCCATTGCAAGAGGGGTCAGGGTAGAACAGGCCCTCTCCCACCTTCTGGCCTTGATGTCCCCTAACTTCCTAGGGCTACTTCCGACTGCACCGAGGAAGCAATACTTGTGGCATCACCAAATACCCAGTCACAGCCCGTGTGGGAAAACCAGCTAAAAAGCAGCCAGTCTCCTGCCCTCCCTAAACGTGTCAGCAGCCTGCTGGCCCCTCCTGCATGTCAGCTGCCTCTACACAGGCCCTGCCTGAGGTTTTTGCCTATCCTCCCAATCTTCTATACAACTTGAATAAACCAAGACAAAACTCTTGGCTCCTCGGTATACTTAGCTGGGGCATGGAGATGGCACGTGGGGGAGATAACAGACAGTATCCCTGACCTGCCCCAGTCCCAGAGGGGCTGGCATACACCAATGACACTCAGGTATACACAGGTATACACGGCACATGTCCCCAAATGCTCCTCTCCCTAGAGTGAAAATCAGTCTTCAAACTTATGGCAACTTTATTTTCAGTGTGCTCAGGATAGAAGAGGAGCCTCAGTCATGATAGAGGCGCAGGAGGCAGCCACGGAGGGTGCCCATGTACCGATCCCAGAGGGTTGGGTGCCTGTAACGAAAGCAGCAACAAGTCCTCATATATATATATATTTTTTTTTGGGGGGGGGGTGGAGGGTGGGGATTGAGCCCAGGCTTGTTCATTACTGAGTTACAACCTTGGCCCCTTTTTAAATTTTTTATTTTGAGATAGAGTCTTGCTGAGTTGCCCAGGTTGGCCTTGAACTTGTGATCCTTCTGCCTCAGCTTCTCAAGTAGCTGGGATTAAGGTGGGTGTGCACCACCATACCCAACAAGTCCTCATAAATTCTTGTGATTCTTCTAATTATTATCCTCAGTTTATAGGAGGAAACTGAGGTATGGAGAGGTTAAATAACTTGCTTAAGGTCATACAGATTCTAAGAGGAATCCCTAAGGCAGCAAGATAGGGAACCCTGAGTCTGCAGGAGGGTGAACCCTGGCAGGTGGCCAGCTGGATCAAGGCCAAGCTAGACACAAGGTCTGGGGTCTCTCACCGGAAGCCATCCAGGGAGTGAACAGATGCTGAATACTGATTCAGGAAGAGCCGCACGTCATTTAGTGGCCAGTGGTCAGAGCGGCAGGGTTCCACAAACTGTGGGTAAAGAGAACAATCAGTATCACCAGTACCATCCATAGACAGGCTGGGTCAGGGATCCCAGGGTGGCAGGAAGGACATCTCACCTTCTCAACAAGGTCCACAAACAGGTCTCTGACATCCTTATTGTGGGTCAACTTGGCAGCCACATTCACCAGCCCCCGAGACAGGTTCTGTGGGGCAGGGACCCTGGGAGTTCTGCTTTCTGCCCAGAAGGAGCTGGGCACAGAGGCTATAGGATGAGGGGGAGAGGCCCCTCCTCAAATCTATCCACCTCCCTCAATCAACCAGGTCCCCTCAGTTTATAAGCCTATCCCTCCTCACAGGCGGGCAGAGGGAGCAACATCGCCACCTGCCAGTTAACCTCAGGCAAGAGCACAGTTGCGGGAGGGGTAGGCTGAAGATGCCAGGGGAGAGGCTGGACAGGGCCACAGACCTTGAAGTTGGCTTCCATCTCAGAAAAGACGCCGAGCTTTCCCCGGAGGGCAGTGCATACCAGGCTACAGGGAGAAAGGGTTATGCCTAAAGCCATCTCAGCCCCCACTTCAGGCCCTGCCCATGGACTCCCAAGGTCACCTCTTGTGCAAGTCCAGAAGGTCCTTGTCAGCCACTAGCACCTTGAGTTCCTTCAAGTCCTGGAGAAACTCCTTATCTAAGTCCACATCCATATCGTCCACCTGGGAGTCTGTGTGAGGCCCATGAAGGGAGTTGGGGTAGGTAATAAACCCATCCCATAAGATCCTGAGCATTCCTCACCCACTACCTCATTGCAACCCATGGAACAGAAGAGAAAATGAGGTTTCAAGGTGGAGTGACAGGTGCCACGTTGTAGAAGCAGTGGGCTCTTGCTCTGCAGATAAGGTGTGTGGGGGAAAGCAGATATGAGAAGAGGTAGCCTGGGTGGGGACCTGAAGACAAAAGGATGCTGGAAACTGGGCCTACAGGAGGAACTGCAGATGGGAACCAGGCCCTAGGAGGGTAGGGAGAGTATCCAGGCACCTGGGTCAGTGGGGGCCTCACCAACGGCTCCAAGAGTCCAGTTCTGGATCATGAGCTCAGCACAGAAAGCAAAGTCGCCGAAACTCAGATACTGTAGCTTTTTCTTCCCTGTCTCAAAGCGGTTGTTGGCAAAGAAGACGATGGCTGCATAGTCCCTGCAGGGAGGAGGAGGCAGGTCCTCTCAGTGCTTAAAATTCCTTTTCACAGTGCCTACAATAATGTCCTGAATATTAAGCTTACTAGATAAATGTTTAGTGTGGAATAAAAAAAATTCCTTCTTAGCAACAAGCTCCCACCGGCAACCTCAGCTGGGCATCCAAATTCTGGCCTCTTTCTGTCCTAACTCACTGTGTGAAATGTCTCATGTCACTTCTCTATGGGACTCTTCATCTGTGCACAGAGAAGCATTCAGCCCAGGTTTATTAAGGAATAATGTGGAAGACTACAAGGGTACCAGCTACCATTACTGAGCACTTCCTAAGTACCTTAATGTGCCACCTCATATCAGCCCAGATGCAAAATGGCAGGACAGAATTTGAATCCAGGTCAGTCTGATCCAAAGTACAGACTAGAAGTGGGATAGCCATCCCCCTAGTAAAGCTAGGAGGTGGAAGAAGTTGAGGTGAGCAACATGGGTCAGACTTAGGGCCCAGGGAAGGTGTGTGCAGAAGGGCAGATGGCTGGCCCCTCACCTGGCCAATCGGTCGGAGAGGAGGAAGTGTTGCTGGATGTTATCCACCAGGGAGCCCCGCATTTCCTCCACCACCTTGAAGACTCGCTTAAAGTTGTCAAACTTGAGGGCATTTAGGGGAGGAAGGAGACTGGTTAGAATGTGCTCACCCAATGAACATCCCTCTCTCTCCTAACCACCTATTCAGGTGGCAGATGCTGATTTAGCACTTGCCAGTTCTTCAACAAACTACTAGTTATTAGTAGCTATTATCAATTCAACAAATGTTTGCCAGCTTTTGTCATCTTGCCTTGAATAATTGATATTTACTCACTTTTTTTTTTTCTTTTTCGTGGTGCTGGGGATGCAACCCAGGGCCTTCTGCATGCTAGGCCAGTGCTCTACCAATGAGTGATGCCCCCTGCCACTCTTACTCACTCCTCTCTCTAAATGTAACCCCAATTTGCACCATCATGTTCTCTTGAGTCTTCAGGAACTTAAACAGGAACAGACTTTCCTAAGTCCTAGGAATTCAAAGCCATACTTGGGGAGCTCATGGAAGGCACAGAAGAAGGGCATCAAAGGCTCAAAAAGCTTACTTCTCCCTGGCACTGACAAAAAGTCTTGTGCGGAAGACTTTAATTTCAGGGGAACAGATAAGGTCAAAAATAGCACCTTCCAGGTAAAAGCAACATGAACAAAAGAAATCCTGGGAATTGAGAAATGAAAGCCTCGAGAGGTCTGCAGGGAGCAGGAGAGGCTGAAGATTAAAGGCAAGATGTGCAGTTTCTACCCAAGAGGTAATGAGAATTTATGAGCAGGGGAGAGCCAAGGTCACATGTGTACCTATGAAAGGTCATCCTGGCCATAAGGGAGGGGATGACTTAGAAAGAACAAAAAGAGGGGGGAAGAGACTAGGAATGAAGCTGCTGCCACAATCAGAGGCTGGAGGTGGGACAGTAGCCTAGGGATGGAATAAAGGAGAGGACTGAAAATGGACTGTGGGTGCAGTGCCTACCTGTCTCCGACAGCTCTTGAGAGTGATGCCTGTTTTCGTGCTGATGTCGTCCAGGTCTTTCTTGGTGCCCTTGGACAGCTTCTTGCCCAAGACCTCTCGAACAAAGGCCTCATCAAAGGCATAGTATCTTGTGGAAGCAAGAAGACACCACTAACTCTTCATAAAGGAGGGGAAAAGGGGTCCCGGCAGGGCCTGGGGCTGGCCTCATCTTTCAACTTTCTTAGTTCTTAAGTAAGTTCCGTCCCTCCCAGACCTCGGTTTCAGCCTGCAAAACAGGTATACGGTCAGACTGGTTGACGTCCCCACCATCCACCAGGTGAGCACCTCTCAATTAGCAACGCCTGCCGGGAGGGCGGAATCTGGAAGATGAGTTGGTGCAGTAGCTTGGGTGGCGCGTGCAGCAGGCGCTCAAGCATGTGGAAGGTGCGGTAATGGTCCATAGTGTCGCTCTGCAGCACCGCCGCCGTGGCCCCCGTCTGCTCCAAGATTCCCGAACGCACTCTCAGAGCCACAGCGTCGCTCACTGGGGAGTGGGTGCCATCATCAAGACCCAGCCCCCCTGACCCCTGAGTCCCTTCAGGAACGCCAGCACTAACCCTTCTACATGCCTCATTCCAAGCCAGGTGACCACTTCCCTAAAGGATGTCTGAGTCCTGGCCCCGCCCCCTGTTACATTCAAAACAACTGCTCAGCCCCACTGGTTCCCCCAGAAGGACCCCCACAACCTGAGTAACCATCCAACCAGAGGCGATACACGTCCTCGTCGATAAGGGTCGTGTTCCCCACGAAGATGTCCAGTTCGCTGGTCATGGCGACGCCCGGGCCCGGGGCGCCCCGAGCAGGAGCTGGCACTGCCCGGGCCCGGCGCGCGGTTGCCGGACCACTTCCGGGAGCGCAGAGATTACGCTCCGAGCACCCGGAGCCAGTGAAGGACCACTTCCGGAACGGAGGGGGTGGGGCGGAGACAGCTAAGAAAGAGGTGGAAGCGTGTCTGTAGAGTAGCTGCTCCCTACACTGAGACGGATGTATCCCAGATCTTTCGCTCTCCCTACTCTGTTGATCCGAACTGTTTTCAGGAGGGCATTCTAAGTGCCTCCCGCTCATCTCTCCTGCCCCACAAATTCTCCCCTCACTTCCTTTCACCATCTCTGCCCTCCTGGGGCCTCTCAACTTTGATCTACATCCTAAACATCACAGGGCTCTCTCTACCCTAAGTCTCTCCTCTGCAAAATGGGTGTGGGGTCCTATTCCAAGAGCTCTTTCTGGGGATCCCTCTGATCATCCTGCAATTGAGCACCTTCCCTGGACACAGGGCACCTGCTCCCACCATGGTTTTAACCACAATCCTCATTCTCACACCAGCTAATAACCTTATTGGACTCGTCAGAACTCTGCCTGGAGCCAGCATCCACAGGGTTGCCTATCTACTAAGTCTCTCCGTACTGTCTTCCCATACGCCCCCCAAAAGCTCAACACATTCTAGACAGATGTTTTGCTCTTCCCAGATCTTTTCCCTGCTTCCCTATCTCAGTGACAGCCCCAATATCCACCCAATTCTCACACTAGAAACCTGGACTTTCGCCCAGATTCCTCTCTTTGCATTTGCCTCCTGAGTATCTTTAGTATCTGTTTCACCCCCTCCACTCCCACTGACACAGTCCCAGCCCAGTCTGCCTAGCTCTCCTTGTTCACTGACACAATGTTACTAATCTCCCTGCCTATCCCTGCCTCCCTTCTCTCCTCGCAGGGTCCATCCCACACGAAGTCGCTGAACAATCTTTTTAAAGTGGGTAATTTAAAATTTACTCCCCTGTTTTAAATCCTTGTGGGCCTTTGGAAACTCTCCAGTCTAGTATTGAAATCTCTTAAGGATTTTAACTGAATGTGGTAGTGAATGCCTGTAATCCCAGGGATTCAGGATGAGGCAGGGGAATGCAAGTTGGAGGCCAGCCTGGGAAAGTTTAGACCTCGTCTCAAAAAGAAAAAATTAAAAGAGTTTGGGGATGTAGTTCAGAGATAAAGTGCCCCTGGGTTCAATCCCAGTATTGCAAAAAGAAAAAAAGAAAAAAAAAATCTGGCTTCCACCTACTCTTCCACACCACTTTCTATACACCTCTGTCTTTGAAAAAACATCAGGCTACTCTCATTGTTCCCAAAGCAGCTAGGCTTTTTGGAGCATCAGTGTCTTTCACTCCGCTATTCTCTCTCCCTCACATAGTTTTCTCTCTACTTGGCAAAGTCCTATTCACCTTTCAGGGTCAAATTGTATATCACCTTTTTGGAGAAATCTTTTGGGAATCCTCTAGACTATACTTGAGGACTCCTTTTTATTTTTATTTTTTTGTGAGAGAAAGAGAGAGAGAGAGAGAGTTTTTTAATTTTTTTTTTTAGTTTTCGGCGGACACAACATCTTCATTTGTATGTGGTGCTGAGGATCGAACCCGGCCGCACGCAGGCGAGCGCGCTACCGCTTGAGCCACATCCCCAGCCCACTCCTTTTTATTTTTATTTTTCCTTCTTGGTACTGGGGATTTAACCCAGGGGTGCTTAACCACTGAGCCACATCCCAGCCCTTTTTTATATTTTTATTTTGAGACAGGGTCTTGCTAAATTGCTTAAGGCCTCAGCAAAGTTGCTGAGGCTGGCTTTGAATTCACAATTCTTCTGCCTCAGCCTCCCTAAATGCTAGATTCCAGACGTGTGCCACCACAGCCAGCGTTTCTTCTTCTTTTTGGTACTGGAAATGAACACAGGATCTTAGGCATGCTTGGTAAGCGCTCTATCACTGAGCTACACTCCCAGCCCTCCTCCAACATTTTGCTTCTTGTTAATCTCAGCATGTTTCCTTCACCAGATTTTGGACTCTTTGAGGTCAAGATCAGGATCTTGGTCAAATTTATTTCAGGGCTGTCTCTACCCTAACACAATAAAGGTTTACTGAATAAACGAATCTCTTGGATGTCCAATTCCCTGGGAAGAAGGGTAGACTGATAAATGAAGCCAGGACATTTGAATTCAGGATCCGGAGGAGCTAGGAGTAATGCTTAGAGAGCGAAGACTAGAATTCCACAGAAGATAGGAGAGAATGGAAAGCTATCCGTCTGGTTTCCGTCGCGGATTGGGCAGGAAGGAGTCAGAAGCGGTCGCCCAAATCTTCGTTCTCAGATGAAGCTGAGATGCTTAGGCTCAGGATTGATGAGATCTGGAACTTGGAAGGACTGAGCCCCTCCAAATTGAGTTAAGACTGGCGCCAGGGGTCGCGATCCCTCGGGTCGGAATGGGCGGGAAGAGGCGCTCAGCGCCCAGGCCCCGCCCGTTTCCGGAGAGGCTTGCCGGATTGGTTGTCCTTTGGTACCGTCACGCAGCCCCGCCTCGGCGCGCGTCCCGCCGCGTGCCCACCCCCGGGTGGTTGCTGCAGCCTACGCTACCTCTAGCACTGCTGGCCGCCCGCGGAGCCGGAGCCCGAGCCCGAGCCCGAACCCGAGCGGCGCCGGTCCCAACGTCGGGCTCCTGGGCCGCGGCGGCGGGCGGGCGATGCTCCAGCGGCCTGACCAGCCATGGAGGCCGAGGCAGGCGGCCTGGAGGAGCTGACGGACGAGGAGATGGCGGCACTGGGCAAGGAGGAGCTGGTGCGGCGACTGCGGCGAGAGGAGGCGGCGCGCCTGGCGGCACTGGTGCAGCGCGGTCGCCTCATGCAGGAGGTGAATCGGCAACTGCAGGGTCACCTGGGCGAGATTCGCGAGCTCAAGCAGCTCAACAGGCGCCTGCAGGCCGAGAACAGGGAGCTGCGCGATCTCTGCTGCTTCCTGGACTCGGAGCGCCAGCGCGGGCGCCGCGCCGCACGCCAGTGGCAGCTCTTCGGGACCCAAGCATCCCGGGCGGTACGGGAGGACCTGGGAGGCTGTTGGCAGAAGCTAGCCGAGCTGGAGAGCCGACAGGAGGAGCTGCTGCGGGAGAACCTGGCGCTTAAGGAGCTCTGCCTGGCGCTGGGCGAAGAGTGGGGTCCCCGGGGCGGCCCCGGAGGCGCTGGGGGCTCCGGCGCCGGGCCGACCCCAGAGCTAGCCCTGCCTCCTTGCGGTCCCCGCGACCTAGGCGACGGGAGTTCCAGTACCGGCAGCGTGGGCAGCCCCGATCAGTTGCCCCTCGTCTGCTCCCCGGATGACTGAGGGCGCTGCTTCTACGCCGACGCTCGCCAGAATTGCTTCCTGAGCGCCAGGACTGCTGTGGATCTCCGTACCTCGACGGTCGCTTCGGCAGTGTAATAGGGGCCGCTGGCATGGACTAAGAATCCCTGACATTGAGGAAGCCCCCCCGCTCTCGCTGGCGGGGTAGCAGGGGGACTGGAGGCTGGAGCGGAGGGACTTGCTGGGGGTTGGGTGGGGACTAATAAACTCGGACGGAAGCGGAGCCTGAAGCCTGGGCAGCATCTGTCTAGGACTCGCCGGGGTTGGGGTGAGGGAGGGAACGCTAAGACGGGGTATCATTTCCTTCCAGAGGGACTGCTTCAGAACTAAGGTGGCTGACTTCCCTCATTACTGGGGATCCACTGGGGTGGGATGCAGAAAGGTCGTACTCCACTGTCCCCCCCACCACCACCGTTGGTTGCCCGGACAGGCCGTAATCAGCCCCCTGAAGTGGCTCCAGCTCCCTTCCCGGCTCCTTCCTGTCCAAGACAATGGGGCAGGAAGCAGATGTTGGGGACCTAGAATCCACTGGCCGGCTCCTCGGAAAGTGGAGGGGCATAACAGCGCCCCATGTGGCGCACGCAGGAGCACTGTGGGCCCCCAGGGGGAGAAATTATGATCTTAGCTTGCACCCCATGTCTTGGTCCTGGAGATGAGGCAGAGCATACATAACCCTATTTATCAGATAAGACAGTTGAGGGCCAAGAATATGACCAAAGTCACTGCAGTGAGTCAGGAGCTGAGATCAGAACCTAGAACTTCTTACCCCAAATTGTCTCTTTAAAAGCATCTGGATCCAACCAGGCATCCAGGCCAAAGCTTCAAGCCTTTTATTCCATTTTGGCAGGTTTGTATAAAAATACTCTCTTTAGGAAAATAAATAGCAGCTGCCCTCTCTGGGAGGCTTAGGATTTCCTGGAGCTAAGGGCTTCTCAGAGCTGGGGGCTGCAAGTCAGCTCATCACAGAAGCCTCTGACACCTCCTGAGCTGTGCCATTCAGGAGGGGCTGGCAGAATGCTCTGGTCCAATCACCTGGAGCTGCTGGCAGTGGGGCTGGGTGAATTAGTGTTCTAGGCTGGTAAAACAGCACCTTCTGTCAGGGGGTAGGGTTGGCTGGGTTGCAGGATAATGAAGTGTAGTAGTTGTGGTCTAGAAGGGGTTAGGAGCTGCCAGAATTTCTCTGTCATAAATGGGAAATATTTTGTTTCTGATTTAGTGCAACTTGTGATGGAGAGGCCAGCTCTAGAGAAACAGTGGGCAGCTTTGGTGGCCCCAGGCTGGCTCTACTGCAAAGCAAAATATGCTCAGTCTCATCTGGAAGGATGGAGAAGAACCTGCTGGTATTGGGCATGGGATATGGTCCAGACCAGCTGGACTAATGGGGGGAAAAGGAGATGTTGACTAGGATAGCACCTGCAGGGGATGGCACTGGGTGCTTCACAAAGCGAGGAGGGTGGGAGAACCCAGGGGGTCAGAAGATGGGTCTCCACTGCTGCTGCTACTCTTTCGATGAGCTGAGGCACAGGGCTCAGGGGTGCTGGGATAGGTGAAGACCAGACTGGGGGTAAAAGGGGTCAGAGAGGGTGTAGTCATGAGTGTGGGGGTGTGCAAGGCCTCAGGTTCAAGAACAGGCCCTGGGGAAAGGGAGATGCAAGGTACAGGGCGGCAGGGGCCTGGTGAGCTGCTGGTGCCCCCTGTACCGCTGGTACCGCATGTGTCCCTCTCCTTGTCTCCCTCTGGGATTTTGCAGATGGGGCGGTGAGCTTCCAGCACCAGCTCCAGACGCTCCTTCTGCTTCTGTAGCTCTTCAATCTCTCTCTGCAGTCCAGATTTCTCATCCTCCAGTTTGTCAGTCTCCTATAGAGGGTTAGGAGAAGATGAGGACTGAAGACCCCCAAAGGCCTCCCCTGGAGGGAGGTTGGGGGGAAGTAGGGGTTTGGAAGTTCCCTGCAAATCTGGACTGCAACTCCCATAAGCCCCTGGGAGAAAATGGGCACGGGCATGACTCCCATCAGGCCCAGGGCTTCTTAGGAAATTGTCAGCTGGCTTCATTTGGTCTCTGTTGAGAAGCGCGCTGCAACTAATTTTTAATGTCCTTTTCGCAGGACAAGGAGCTAGGATGGGGCATGGGGGCTAATGTACTGGGGTCCCGCGGACTCCTGGGATCAGGGTCCCTTTGCCCCCTAAATCGACCAGTGCTCACCGCCTGCAGGAAGTCAGTCAGTTCCTTCCTGCGATTCCTGCACTTGGCCGCGGCCAGCTTGTTCCGCTCGCGCCTCACTCGCCGCCGCTCTTCCTCCTCGGGGCTGATCTAAAGGGAGGGAATGGGGGCGTCAGTGAGACGGTATCGAGCCACCCGCCGCCTGGAACTCGCCCTCTGCGGAGGGCACGGCAGCGCGGGGTCACAACCCTCAACCTGTGATTTAGTGACCACCACACTGGGACTGGTTCTCCGTACTCAGGGGCAAATCCTCCTCACCCCTAGCCTTAGTGCCTATTTCTCTACCGAAATGCCCTCGCCTCCCACAAAACTTAACCCTTCTCATCTCCCAGGACCAAACTCAGAAGCCCTCGCCTCCATGAAGCCCAGCTAGAAGTGAACTTTTATCTTCTGAGCCCCTAGGTCAGGATTATCTCTGTTCCCAGGACCCTTGTCCTTTTGGATCTCTGGTAGGACAAATCTCTTCCTGCAGGAACAGTGACGCCTTAGTGGGGCTCATGAGTGCTGCGGGAGGCTTTTTTTTTTTTTTTTTTTTTTAGTATTTTTATTCTATTTATTCATTTGTAGGTGGTGCTGAGGATCAAACCCAGGGCCTCACATGTGCTAGGTAAGCACTCTACCGCTGAGCTATAGCCCCAACCCCTGCTGAAGACTCTTTATTGGGAGCCTTCTGTATACCATCTAAGCACTTTATTTAGGTTTGTAGGCTTTGCTTTTTTTGGGGGGGGGGGAGCTAGGGACTGAACCCAGGCCTGGTGCATGGTAGGCAAGTACTGTACCACTGAGCGACATCCTCCAGCATGCATGCATATGTGTGTATATGTAGATATGTATGCATTTTATACCAGAGATTGAACCCAGGGATGTTTTGTTGGTGGTGTTTTTTTTTTTTTTTTTGGTACCTGGGATTGAACCCAGAGGCACTTAACCACCGAGCCACATCCCCAGCACTTTTTTATGTTATTTAGAGACAGGGTCTTGCTGAGTTGCCTAGCACCTCCCCAAATTTCCAAAGAAGGCTTTGAACTCACGTTCTGCCTGCCTCAGCCTCCCAAGCTGCTGGGATTACAGGCCTGCACCACTGCGCCCAGGCCCCAGGGGCACTTTTTACCACTGAGCTACATTCTCAGCCCTTTTTATTTTTTATTCTGAGACAGGGTCTCACTAAGTCGTTCATGCCGGCCTTGAATTTGAGATCCTCCTGTCTCATCCTCCCTAGTTGCTGAGATTACAGGTATGGGTCCCTATGCCTGGCCCCTACATATATTCGTATCAAATTTCCCTTGTAAGGACCTGAAGCCCAGAGAGGATGAATAATATGTTTATGTTCTGGAACAGGAATGATTATCTATTTCCTCACTACTTGCAATGAATGAGAAGCCAACTGATGGAGGCCCCCTCCCTCAGGAAGACTCCACTCATAGCTCAGCCCCAACCCAGTAGTACCTAGGATCAAAGGGTCACACTCAGGACAGGGACAAAAGAAGGAAGCACAGGAGTGGTTACCTTTGCCTGTCTCTGTGGCTCATGCTCCAGTTCCCTTCCCTAGTTGGTTACAAAGGTGTGGTCACATGCACCCGTGGCAAATCACCTTTCTTCCAGGGTTCCACCCTCCCTCCCTGTCCTCTACCCAGTGTTCAGAGGAGACTTTTAAATGTGGAAACCTCACCTCACTATTGTCTCATATGCCCAGGAAGAAAAAAAGAGCATCTGCCTCCTTAAAGACCCTTTATGTCTCATTCATTTATTTTGGGGAAGCCAGAACTCTTAGTTCCCCCTTCCTGGAGTCTTTTGTCAGCTCCCAGTGACACAGTGTGGGTCAGTGGTCAGATCTGACTCTAGAGTTGTGTAGACCTGGGGCTAAAGCCAGTCCTGTCTCATCACTCACTACTTGTATGATCTTGGGCAAGTAAATACCTCACTGTGCCTTCATTTTCTTGCCTGGAAAATTATAAAAACCAAAATACCCCCAAAGGGTTTTTGTGAGGATTAAATGAGATAGGGAACCTCGAGACCTGGAAAGTAGCAAACCCTCTTGTTCCCATTTCCCCTGCCCCACTATATAGACTGCATTAGCCCACCTCTTCATGTATAACAGCAGTGAAGAGACCCTCCCATCTTTCCACAGGCAAGCCTTATACTCTTTCTCCTCCATTCTTGCTCCTGCATGGCTTCTGCCTATGCAAATCCTACCCTCCTTTCATGCTAGCATGCTGCCCTCCATGGGGAGCATCCCCTGATCCAGAAGTGATCTCTTTACTATCTGAGCCTCCCCCTGGACTCCTATCACTCTCTGACTTGGGCAGAAGTCACCAGTGACACTGCCTTCCCTCTTCTAAACCTGGGTTCTCCTTTCTAGAAAGAGCTTGTCCCCTGTACCCTAGCACTCCTGTGGGCAATCAGAACCAGCACAACACCTTGGCTTCTTACCTGTTCACAGGGCCTGCGACGCACCCCTGCAGGTGGCCCAAGGGTCCGAATGACTCCTGGCCGGGGTTGTGGGGGGCTGTATTGAGGGTAGGTCAGAGGCCTGGGGTAGCTGCTGGGCCCCAGGAAATGAGGCTGTACCATCCACTGCAATTCCTGGCTGCCACTCAGAGCATTGATGCTTGGCACGAGGTGGAACTTCTGAGGGATAAGAAACACAGGTTCAGGGATGAGGTCTATGTGTATCGAGGGCCTTCCAGGGGACAGAGTCCACACTGCTGTCCACTGTCAATGCACATACCAGTTCTGGGAAACTAGAAATAGCACAATTTGGCAATCAGAGAAACTGACTTGGTGGCAAATCTTGTTCATGAGCTGTGTGTCTTTGGGCAGTCACACAGCCTCTCCATGCCTTTGTTTCCCCCATCAGAGTTAATTTTCAAGCGTGAACTGCTCAGCATTGTTCTAGTGACTCATAGAATTGGCACAATAGTATCTTCATTTTCAGACAGGAGAACAGTTGTCCACAAACACACAGCCACTAAGTAGGAAATGGGATCTGAGCCCAAGTGGCTGGGCTCTTACCTACTTCTGCACCCACTCGAACAAAGAGGAGAATTACAGTCCTAGCTCCCAGTGTGGCTATAGGAATGTATGTCACAGAGTCTAGTAAGTGGCAGATGGCAGGTGTCCAATGCTGAGAGGCTGTGATGGGCAATAGCCACTGTTCTGGATTCATCTGGTCCCAATTCTACAGCCATTTACTGACTGTGTGATTCTGGGCAAGTTATTTGACTTCAATTTGTCTCAGTTTCCTCATTTTAAATATTACAGGTAAAGATTAGAGCATTTTATTGATGCGAAGCAGCAGAGCTTTAATAGCTCTGAAATCACAATTGACAATTTTAAAAATTTAGTGGCACAAAACAGTGTTGTTGTTGTTTAACTATGGGGTTTTAGAATCTATGAAATATGGTAAATGCCGTGGAGAGCACCACCACAGGAGGCGCCCATATTAGCGACCCCGCTGTTGCCTGTGACCATTCCCTTTCAGCCTGAAATCTGAGGAGTGGGTTGGGATGGGAATTCAATGCTCTGTGAAGAAAACTGGGTTCCAGCCCTGTGGCTGGGTCCTGGGTGTGGGCGCCCAGCTGTCTAGGAAGCGCTCCACAAGCCCAGGCAAGTCCCGACCACGGTGGCATTGGCTCAGAGGTGCGGACCCAGCGGACCAGTGACCCTAGTTCCGGGATCAAGGAACTGCCAGCGGCATCTCCTGCTCCCGAGGTTGTCCAGGCCCGGGCCGCTTGAGGCCAGGAAGGGAGGGGCGCCCGGGGTGACTCAGCTGCCGTGACTCGGCCGCCGTGAGTCGGCGGAACGAACGCAGCTCTTCCCTCCCCTTGGCGACACGTGCTCATAGCCCCTCGACAGGAAATGGGCACCTGCAGCCTCCCGGGTCTCTCCAGTGGGCAGTAGGCGCCGTCGGTGTCAAGAGTCGGGGACGCGGGAGTTGCCAGTTGCATGACCCCCTGTATGTCCCAGCACCTCGCGCTATTTGCCGGGTCCGGCATAGAGGTGGAAAGCCACTCTCCCAGAGCCCATTATGTTCCACTGTCAGGCCCACGGGGTCCACTACGCAGAGAAAGGGATAGTGATTTGTCAACGCGGTAGAGAAGGACGGACAAATGGACAGACACACGGACGGTCATAGACAGACTGTCAAGGATTCCCACTCTGTCCAGGCTGGTTCTCATGGACCCCGGCTCCCTCCTGTGACGGGACATCCCCACAGCCCAGCCCCGGGATCCCGGGAATTCAGCCTGAGATGGAGAGCTCAGTTGACCCTGTGTTGGGCAGGCTGAGGCAGGTGGGGAAAAAAAAAAAAAATAGCGGTGAACAGGAGGAAAGAAAGACGGTAACGAAGACTGAGGGATAGAGACAGGCAGCGAGTGGGCAGAGGGCAGGCGAACGAAGGGGGCGTTCGCAGATCTCCTTCCCGCACGTAGCGCGCGTTCCCCTGGGCATTGGGGGAAATTGGCCCCTGGAAGGCAGAGAGTGGGCAGGATCCTCGGCTCTGGCCCCCAGACCCCGTCCCTACTCCTGTTCCCGGCCTTAGCCCGGGGTGTACCGGAACCGATCCGGCGTCCCAAGCGCTGTCCACCCTGGGACCGCGGGTTCCGGCGCCTCTCACCTGCTGGGCTGCTGCCTGCGCCGCGGCGGGGGGCTGCGCGGGACCGCCGTACGCGCTGCCGGCCCCGGAGCTCGGTCCGGGTTCCCCGAAGTCTCGGTACATGCCCTGGGCTGGCTGCTCTGTGGGGTCCGCGTCGGCGGCAGGGGTTCTGACTCACTCGCGCCTCGCAGAGTCTTTTCTTTTTATGAATGAAAAGTTCTCGGGCGGAACCACTTCGACCGCGGGGGGTGGGGGCGTTTCGAGGCGGCGCAGGTCACTTCGCGGCCCCACCTCTCCAGACGCGCCGCCTTTCGCTGGTCGGCACCGAACTTTTCCACCCATCCTACAGTCAACAGCCGACTGTCCTTCGGAAAAGGGGCTGCCTTTGGCGTCCCCCAGCCACCGCGGCGGGCCCGCCCCCTCTGACGTAGCTGCCCATACATGGTGCAATTTCCTCGCCGCGCCCAGGTGGAGCGGAGGATTCCCCCGCGGATTTACGCACCTGCCCGGAGCTTGGCGCCCCGCCGGGTCCCGCCCAGAGCACGGATCCCGAGCCGGCTGCTGGCGCCGCGGCCCGCGCCCCCAGTCCTCTCCCAGCCTGGGCTGGCCTCGGTTTCTGCTTTCATAAAATAGGACCGAGAAGGTGAAAGCTGCCTGGAAACTGTAAAGTGAATTACTAATGTGATGGATGATAATGATTATTTACTAGATGTTTATTTCTATGCCAGGAACCATCCCTACCGCCACCCAGGGTTTCACCTTGAGGCCCCTCCACTGGCATTGTTTTAAGGCTCCAGCTACTACTGTAAAATGAATAAATGACAAACCAAGGTTACGAAAGCTATGGGTTACAATAAACAAGGCGATGCTCTGATCTGTTCACAAATACAACGAAATACAATTGTGTTACTCAGGCTCATTTCAGGAGCAACCATCGTTTTTTTAATTCAGCGCTCCTATAGGCAGTGGGAACCTGCAGTAGGACACAGGAGTCCTGAGGTCTGCTAAACGCCAACTTCTTTTTATTTTATTTTATTTTTTTAATATTTGTTTTTTAGTTTAGTTGGACACAATACCTTTAGTTTATCTATTTATTTTTATGTGGTGCTGAGGATCGAACCCTGGGGCTTTGCATGTTCGAGCAAAGTGAGCGCTTTGCCACTGAGCCACAACCTCAGCCCTAAATGCCAACTTCTTGACTGCCAATGGTATTCTGGAATTGTGTGTAGCCAGTCTTGGAGCATGTCAAAAGTCTGCATGAATGAGAGGCCCTGGCCAAATATCCTTGGGAGGTAGGTACCATCATTATCCCCATTTTACAGATGGAAAACTGAGGCTGAGAGTTGTTCACCAAGTGAGGTGGACAACTCAGGGCTGTGGGAGCTCCAGGCCTAGGCTCAGGCAATTTTCAAAGCCCTCAAAGCTTCATGGACAGCTTTCCACGTGTGCAGAATGTCAGTGCTGAAAGGACCAACCTAACCTCCCTCTCTATTTCCTCCCATTTTATAGATAAAGAAATCAAGACCCAGAAAGAGTAAGGAGCTGCCCTGGTCACACAACTACAAAAAGAGAGTTGAACTTTCCTGCTTTCCACTGATACTTCCTGTTGACAGCTCCAGTCTTGCCTGGGGCCATAGGGAGCAATGGTGGTGGTGGTCCCAGACTGCCTTTCTGGGAAGCAGCCGCCAGGGGTCTGTGGGTGCCCTCAGGACTTAAACACAGGAGGCCAGCTTGGCCCTGAGGTTCTAGTCTCAAGGTTACCATTTTCTGTTTGTGTGACCCTGGGCAGGTTACCTTCCCTGAGCCCCAGTCCCATCTGGGCCTCCCTGCTGACCTCATAGGGCTGCTGTAGGATCAAATGAGATCACAAATGTGAAAGTGCTTTGTAAGCTGTAAAGTGCTGTGAACTCAGAAGGTGCTTACCAGCCTAGTGCCCCTCCCTTGCCCTGGTTCTACTCAATGCTTGTCTTCCTCTAAAAAGAAAACACAGCAGTTTACCAGAATGAGAAATATAGTGTGTGTGTTTGTGTGTGTGAATGAGAGAGAGAGGCACACAGACAGAGATAGTGTTTTTGAGATAGTGGGACCCATGGGAAGAACATGAATGCTGAAGTCAGACAACTCTGGAACTCTGGGTTCTGGGTTTGAAATCTGGGCAGGCTGCTAGGTTGTATGACCTACATGAAGCACTCAGTCTTTCTGAGCCTCTGTTTTTTTCCTCATCGGTAAAATGAAGACATGAGCCAGGCACGGTGGCGCACACCTGAAATCCCAGCAGCTTGGGAGCCTGAGGCAGGAGGATCTCGAGTTCAAAGCCAGCCTCAGCAAAAGCGAGGCACTAAGCAGCTCAGTGAGACCCTGTCTCTAAATAGAATACAAAATAGGGCTGGGGATGTGGCTCAGTGGTCGAGTGTTCCTGAGTTCAATCCCTGGCACACCCCCTCCAATAAATAAATAAATAAAATGAAGACATGGGATAAACACAAAATAGTGTCACATGCTTAGGACAGTTTATAGTAAGAGTCTGACAAATAATTATGAAAATAAATTCATATATGAATAAAAACCCCAGCAGGAGCAGCCTTTGGGACTCTGATCACATGTGTGTTTACACACATATACACCTACATGCTCATATGGATATCTGGACTCCTTGGCTGAGCCCAAGCTGAACAGGTCAGGGGTGACACAGGCAGCCAGGCACTGATACATGTGAGGCTTGTCATAGAGGGTCAGCCTTGACAGTACCCACCCACCTGCCACAGGAATATCACCCTGGCTCCTCCCCAAGTAGCCTGGGATGGCTGGCTGAGCAGGGCTCTTGTCTCAAATTTTGTGTGTGTGTGTGTGTGTGTGTGTGTGTGTGATTACATGACTTTGAAAGTCCCTTCCTGCTCTAACCGTCAGTGGAGCCACAAGGAGGCCCTTTCAGAGGCAGCGCATTCCAAGCTCCTCAGTCATTAACTCCTGCTTTGTGGCCACACAGGCGTTCCTGGTGCCTGACCTCACCAACTCTTACCCAGGGAGCCAGAAGAGAAGCCCAGGGGGCCTCAAGGTTGCTGTGAGTCTGGGACATGGGGAGTTGAAAGACCCTGCAGCTGCCCCTTGAACCTGGCTCCATCTCTTCTCCTCTCTGAGCCCAGAGAATCCCCTGCTCCCAGGGCTGCAGTGAGGCCAAAGAAATAATAGAGGTGGGTGCCAGGCATCTTGTAGGTTCTCAGGGTCAAGGGCGTGTTGGAGGTGATGTTTATGTTTTTCAGTTTCCATTCTCTTTTTAAATTGAAGTGTACTTTTTAATTGAGATGAAATTCTCATAACATACAATTAACCATTTTAAAGGGTACACTTCGTGGCATTTAGTGCATTCACCATGTTGTGCAAGCACCTCTCTGGTTTCAAAACTTTATCACTCCAGAAAAACACCCCATTCCCATTAAGTAATCACTCCCAATTTCTCCCTTCCTCCACCCCCTGGTAACCTTTAATCTATTTTCTGACTCTATGGCTTTGCCTATTCTGGACATTTCTGTAAATGGAATCATAACAATACATGACCTATCATTTTTGGCTTTTTTTCACTTAGTGTAATGTTTTTAAGGTTCATTCATGTTGTAGCATGGGTCAATACTTTGTTCCTTTTTATAGATGAATAATATTCTTTGCACACATCTTTAATCCCAGCAGTTTGGGAGGCTGAGGTAGGAGGATCGCCAGTTCAAAGCTGGTCTCAGCAACTTAGTGAGGCCCTAAGCAATTCAGTGAGACCCTGTTTCTAAATGAAATATGAAAAAGGGCTGGGGATGTGGCTCAGTGGCTAAGCACACCTGTTCAATTCCTGGTGTGTGTGTGATACACACACACACACACACACACACACCACACACACACACACATGTTCACTGGTATGAATATACCGTAGTTATATATTTGCAAGTTGATGGACATTGGCTTATTTCCACTTTTTGGCTAGCACGAGCAATTCTGCCATGGACCTTAGTATACAAGTTTTTGTGTGGACATACATTTTCACTTTTCTTAAGTATTTACCTAAGTTGCTGGGTCATAAGCTAACAGTCTGAGAAGTTGCCAGACTATTTCCCAAGGTAGCTGTACCATTTTACTTTTCCACCATCAGTGTTTGAGAGTTATGATTTCTCCAAATATTTGCCTATCCTTATTTGTTCCTAGTTTTTTAAATTAAAGACATCTAAGAAAATTAAAAACATTCTAGAGCTGTGAAGTGGTATCTTGTTTTTTTTTTTTTTGTTGTTGTTTTTTTCTTTTTTTGTACTGGGGATTGAACTCAGGGCACTTACCCACTGAGCCACATCCCTAGCCCTATTTTGTATTTTATTCAGAGACAGGGTCTCACTGAGTTGCTTGTGCCTTGAAGTTGCTAAGGCTGGCTTTGAACTCTTGATTCTCCTGTCTCAGTCTCCTGAGCCACTGTGATTACAGGAGTGCATAACTTCACCCAACTTATTATGTTTTTTTTTTTGTGTGTGTGTGTGTGTGTGTTTTGATTTACATTCCCTTAGTGAACATCTTTACTTTATTTTGGGGAATGAGATCTAACTATGTAACTCAGGCTGGGCTTGAACTCAAAATCCTCCCTGCTCAGCCTCCTGAGGAGCTAGAATTAGCAGTTACCATCTTTTCATGTGTTTCTTTTTTAAAAAAAAATATTTATTTGTTAGTTGTAGATGGACACAATACCTTTATTTATTTTCTATGTGGTGCTGAGGATCAAACCCAGGGTGCGCACATGCTAGGTGAGTGCTGTACCGCTGAGCCACAACCCCAGCCCTTCATGTGTTACTTGGTCTCACGTATACAGTACATTTTTGTACAGATGTTTACTCAAGTTTTTTGCCCATTTGTAATTTTTTTTTTTTTTTTTTTTTTTTTGGTACTAGGGACTGAACCCAGGGACACTCCATCAATGAGCTGCATCTCCAGCCCTTTTTGAGACAGGGTCTAGCTAAATTGTTTAGGGCCTTGTTAAATTGCTGAGGTTGGCCTTGATCTTGTAATACTCCTACCTCAACCTCTCAAGTCACTGGTATTACAGGTGTGTTACACCTGCATGTGGCAAAAGTTTAACTTTTTAAAATTTCTTTCTTTTTCTTTTCTTTTTTTTTTTTTTTTTTTTTTTTTTTTTTGATGCCTGGGATCAAACCCAGGGCCTTGGGCCTGCTAGGCAAGTGCTCCACTGAGCTATATCTCCAGCCCCAATGTTTAAAATTTTTTGTGAAGCCAAATTTATCTACTTTCACCTTTGTTGTTTGTGCTTCCAGTAGAAAATCTAATGATTGATTACCAAGTCCAAGATCATGAAGATTTATCCCTATGTTTTATCTCTTTTTTTTAATATTTATTTTTATTTTTTATTTCATTTTTTTTTTTAATGTGGTGCTGAGGATCGAACCCAGTGCCTCTCATGTGCAAGGCAGGTGCTCCACCACTGAGATACAGCCCCAGCCCCATGTTTTATCTCTTAAAATCAAGGTATCGAGGGCTGGGGTTGTGGCTCAGTGGCAGAGCGATGGTCTTGCATGTGTGAGGCACTGGTTTCAATCCTCAGCACCACATAAAAATAAAAATATTGTGTATACATAAGTATAACTAAAAAAATTTTTTTTAAAATCAAGGCATGGATTAAAGTATAGCATGCATACAGTAAAGCACACATGCCCAGTGTACTCGGGAAGCTCAGTGACTTTACATATATATAAACCCATGTAGCAACCACCCAAAGACAGAGGGCGTTTCCAGCAACAGAGAAGGCTCCTTGTGCCCCTCTCAGGGTCACCTCTAACCACCTATAGTAACATATAAATAAATAATATGTATAAATTATTTATTTTATATACACATTTATTTATTTATTTTTTTGTTTATGGTACTGGGAATTGAACCTGGGGGGCTTTACTGCCGAGCTACATCCCTAGTCATTTTTAATTTTTCATTTTGAGACAGGATCTTGCTAAATTACTGAAGGCCTTTCTAAGTTGCTGAGGTTGGCCTCAAACTTGCAAGGCCTCCTGTCTCAGCCTCCTGAGTAGTTGGGATTACAGGAATGTGCCACCTGCCCAGCGGTAAGCATTTTTTTTTTTCCTTTTTGCAATGCTCAGGATTGATCCCAGGGCCCATGCATGCTAAGGCAAGTGCTTTCCCACAGAGCTACATCCCTGGCACAGCCTGGTAAACACTAGTTTGACTTCTATCTTCACAGATTTGCCTATTGTTAAACTTCATATAAATGGAACTGTATTGTGTACACCCTTTCGGGTCTGGTTTCTTTTACTCGAGATGTCAGTGGAATTGTCCCATTGACAGGTGAACCAGCAACTCAGTCTTTTCCAATATGGTGGAGCATTCCACTGTACAAATATTACATAGTCAGTCTCTATTCCCACTGACTTGGGGGTCTCTTCAATTTGGGGCTCTCATGAATAAAGTTGCTGTGAGCATTCTGGATACGTCCTTTGGTGTTCAATTCCACGTACTTCTCCTGGAGTCATGCTTGGGGAGGGAGTTGTTGGGCCATTGGGTAGTTGTGTATTTGGCTTCAATTGATTCTCTCCAATAGTTTTCCAAAGGGGCTGTAACATTGTACATTTCACCAACATTGGGTAAGAATTCCAGCTGCTCCACATCTGGAGACAACTTTTTTTATTTTTTGCTTGGGATCCAATTAATGCTAAGTACACATTCTACCACTGAGTTACACCTGTTTCTATACCCTGAAGATGACTTTTTTTTTTTTTTGCTGGGGGCGGTGAGTGCTGGGGAATTGAACTCAGGGGCACTTAACCATTGAATCACAGCCCTAGCCCTTATTATTTTGAGACAGGGTCTTGTTAAATTGCTTAGGGCCTCACTGAGTTGCTGAGTCTGGCTTTGAACTTGCAATCTTTGTGCCTCAGCCTCCCAAGCCTCTGGGATTACAGGAGTGCACCAGCTGGAGGTGACATTTTAATTCACTTCAACAGACATTTGTTTTCCTTGGTCCTGGCCCCATCCTTTTTTTCCTGAATGTTTGTCACAGCTCATACCATTCTCTCCATTTCCCACCCAGCAGCAGAGGAATTTTAAAAAAGATCTTTCTCTTCTACTTTTATATTTTTTATATTCAAGGAATCTGTGTCCCCCCATAGTCTCAAGATAAGTTGCCGGACTTGAATTTGAGATTCTCCTGCCTCAGCCTTTCAAGTAGCTGGGATTATAGGTGTGCCACTGAGCACAGCTTCAAGGGAAGTCTTTAAATCATGAAAATGGTCACAAAAGAATTTTTAAAATTCTGAGGCAGGAGGATTGCAAGTTTGAGGCTAACCTGGGCAATCTAGCAGGATCCTATTTTTTAAAAAATTTTTCAATTTTAATTTTTAAAATTTTTTATTTGTCCTTTTTAGTTATGCATGACAGTAGAATGTATTTTGATATATCATACATACATGGAGTATAACTTTGAGTTTTTGTGGTTGTATATGATCTGGAGTTACATAAGTCATGTATTCATAGATAAACATAGGAATGTTAAATCTGTTTCACAGTGAGATCCTATCTTAAAAATAAAAAATAAAGAAGGCTGATGATGTAGCTCAATGGTAGAGTGCCATTGGATTCAATCCCCAGTATGGCAAAAATAAAATAAAATTCTGACCATTTCACCCTCTGCTTCAGGTGCCTCTGAGCTGTGGCATTTTTAGAATTGCCACACAGGAGGACCTGAGGCCTGGAAGGGGTGCAGTGAGGATGTTTGCTGTGTCCTGTGCTCTTGTAAGTTGCATGTGGATTGGGGGGGGTTGGGAGAACCCTCATTGAGCTCTGATGAACCAAGAATGTTCAAAGTAATTTATGTAATCCTGTGAAATAGATCACGATCTTATAACATGACACCCATTTTACAGATTAGGAAATTAAGGCACAGAGAAATTAAGCAACTTGCTAAAAGCCAGAGGTCAAGGAATGAAAGCATCCAGAATCCTCAACATGAGATTTCAGGCCTTCTCAAACCTGGTGGACTCCGGCTGCCTATGGCTCTTCTTTCAGTTCCTGCTCACAGCTCTGCCTTGCCTTACTGTTGGACTGAGCCTCTCACCTTCGAACAGGCTGGTCCTTCTGCCCAGCTGCCTTTCCTCCGCTCCAATCCTCCTGCTTGGTTCCCCCACTATTTCTTCAGCAAGGCTTCCCTGAGGCCCAGCCTAGGTTAAACCCCTTGGGCAATATACTTCCCTGGTACTATGGAGGATATTACTGTTTTCCCTCTGCCCAGAATAGTTTTTAAAGGTTTTGCATTTTGGAGAGAAATATGTGTCTATCTCTATGTGTGTCTATAATCTGCATCTCTCAAGTTGGTGATCATGAAAAGGAGATGCGGAGAAGAAAGTATTTAAAAACATGATTTTTGTTTTTCTTTATATTTAAAATTTTTAGTGACACTTCTCTTTTGACTAGGTAATACATTTACATATATCAAAATCCAAAAGCTACAAAAGCGTGTGTGGTGAGAAACCTTCTCCTTCACTGTGAGCTTTCTTGTGTTTTGTTTTACACAGGTAGCCTGTTCTACAACCTGTTTTATTCTTTGCTTTGTGTCCTCTCTCTATTTTTTCAGTGGTGAGGATTGAACCCAGGGCTTTGCACATGCTAAGCAAGAGTTCTACCACTGAACCATATCCCTAGCCCTACTTTTGTGTTTGTATGTTTTTATTTGTTTGTTTTGGTACTGGGGATTGAACCCAGGGGTGCTTAACCACTGAGCCACATCCCAGCCCCCCCCCCCTTTTTTTATTAGAGACAGGGTCTTGTTGAGTTACTAAGTGCCTTGCTAAATTGCTGAGATTGGCTTTGAACTCATGATCCTCTTGCCTCAGGCTTCCCAGCTGCTGGGATTACAGGTGTGCGCCACTGTGCTTGGCATGTTTTTGTTTATGTTGGAAAGCCTTCCACTCAGTATGTATAGATCTTCCTCTTAAAATAATAAAATAAAGGGAATGAATCTTGGAAAAGAAAAAGAAAAGAAAAAGAAAAAGAAAAGCCAGGCATGGCGGTGCATGCCTGTGATCCCAGTGACTCAGAAGGCTGAGGTAGGAGGATTGCAAGTATAAGGCTGGCCTCAGCAACTTAGTGATGCCTTTAGCAACTTGGCAAGACCCTGTCTAAAAATTAAAAATAAAATAAAATAAAATAAAAAGGGCTGGGGATATGGCTCAGTGATAAAGCACCCTTGGGTTAAATCTCCAGTACAAAAAAAAAAATCAGGGTGGGGACTAGGCACAGTGGTATATGACTATATGGAGGCTGAGGCAGGATTAATTGAGCCCAGGAGTTCAAGACCAGTTCTGAACAACATGAGAAGACCACATCTC
The DNA here is from genome assembly GCF_047511675.1 of Marmota flaviventris. NCBI lineage: Eukaryota > Metazoa > Chordata > Mammalia > Rodentia > Sciuridae > Marmota > Marmota flaviventris. The sequence goes on along the minus strand of NC_092506.1, from coordinate 6,900,135 downwards.
AAAATCAACAAAACAAACAAAAACTCTACATGGTTAAAATTGCTTTAATAGTCAATGGAAATCACACTTTCTAGTACACTGGTTATGTGTTTTGATAGATGCAGGTGCCCGGGTAACCACATTCCAATCAAGATAGAGCACATTTTCATTCCCTTCAGAAAGTTCTCTTCTGCCCCTTGTAGTCAGTGCCCCCTCCCCAGGAAATCACTTGACTCATTTTCGTTGCCATAGACTAGTTTTGTCTCTTCCAGAATTCCACACCAATGAAATCACATGGCACGTGCTTTCATGTGTGGCTTCTGGCTCGCATCATCATGGCTATGAGGCTCCTGCATGCTGTGTGTGGCCCCACGGACTCCTTTTCATGGCTGAGTAGCATCCTGTCGCCCAGGTATACCACAGTTCTTATACCCATTAGCCTGAATTAACTGAATGAAAAGTTGGATGGAGCCAGACCTGGAGTGGGGGAGTGGAAGGGATGATAAAAGACCTGGTCCTGGCCCCAAGGCACTGAGAGCCCAAGGAGTGGTCAGACACTAAGGAAAACAGTCCTGGGAGACAGTGCTGGGGGCAGGAGCCAGAGAACGCTTGGGGAATTCTTGGACTCCCCCCAAAGATTTTTTCCAACTGGGGTGGGGGTGAGTGGGAAAAGATTTCCTAGCAGAGGAGGACTGGAGGTCAAGGGAGACATTCCTGGGATTGGAGACAGTGGGCACAAAGGCCTGTGGGTGGGCTGAGGAGAGGCCTCAGTGGCTGAGGTCCAGGGCATGCAGTGGAATGTGTGTCGGGTGGTGAGCTGGAAGGGTGGGCTGGTGAGGCCTAAGCCAGCGCCTTGAAGAGCCCTCCGAGGAGCTTGACCTGGGCTGGGGGATGAGGAGGCCAGGGATGTGGCTGGAGTCTGGAGAGGAAGGGATAGAGCCCCTTGCTGAACACAGAAGGTCTGTGTGGCCTGGCCATCCAGGTTCTTGGTGGTCAGGGGAAGCCATATACGGTGAGGACAAGGCTGTGGAAGAAGAGGCAATAGTGGATGGGGTTGCAGCCAGGACTGGGTATCATCATGGATGCAGATTCCTCTGAAGTCTCCAGATGCTGCTTGACCCACGTGTGTCCAACCCTTTGATGTCCCCTGAGCCTCAGGCCACTCTGTCATGAGGCAGATGAAGATCTCAGTTCTCTAGAGAGGGAAAGGGGCTGGGCTAAAGGCTACCAGGCATCAGGGGCAGCTCTTGGATCCCCATTCTTGTCTGGGCCTCTCTTTCCTGCACCAGCCACACTCCAACCAGGGCAAGTGGGGTGTCTGAGACCTGGTCCCAGCCTTGGCTGGGTCTCCAATTTTTATATGATTTCAGAACGGTCCCTTTCCCTCTGGGAGCCTCAGCATCTCCTGCACATCAGCAAATCATAAATACCCTAGTCTTTCAAACCCAAGGTTTTAATGGAGAGAGTCGAGGTGACCAAAGGGCCTTCACCCTGCTCCAGTCTGAACAGCTCCAGAGGCAGAAGGGATTAATAGCATGAGATAGCCTGGCAGGGTGACAGAGCTAAGGGAGCAGCTTCTCCAGAGGAAAAAACCAGGGACTATAACCAGACTGAGAGCTGGACAGGGCCACCTCAGGCATCCTTTATCACCCTTTTTATAGATGGAGAAACTGAGGCTCGCAGAGTAAGAGCAGACCTGCTCTGTGCCAGGCACTACACTAACTCACTTCACTCCTCACAGCCCTCCTTTTGTTAATGAGGAGGCTTTCTGGCTGGATAACCTGGACAATGCCCTTAATTTCTCCAGGCCTCAGTTTCCTCTTTTGAAAAAGAGAGAAATTTTTGAACATAATTTTCAAGGTTGTTGGGAGAATAAATGAGGTGAGGCATGGACAATGGTTAGCAAGGAATTCCTACAGTACAGGAGCCAAGAATGTTTTCAAGCATTTGCTTGCTGTCATGTTTTGTGCCATGTGAACCTTTTTCTTGAAAGAAGGGTGACTGCCTCTGCTATCAGTGTTCAGGATGGCCCTGCCCACTTGTCCTGGCCCCTTAAGTGTCTTAGAGTGGTTCCTGCTCCGTGAAGACCCAGGTCCAGGATAATTGGAGCCTGTCACCCATTCTTGGGCTCATCCTAAACCCTCAGACCTAGGACTGCCCCTACTTCCTGTCCCCAGGCTCTTAGAAGCCAGGCCTGCTGTCCCCTGAGGGTGCCAGCTCCTGCTGCATCCTGGGATGGAAGGCTGGCGGGCCTGGGCTGGGTCAGTAAATGGCCCCACCCGAGCTGGGAGGACCTCCAGGCACCGGTGTAAACTGAGTCATGGGGGCCCAGGGGGTGAGTCATGTGAGCAGGAGCCAAATGGGGCAGAACTCGCCTGCATGGGCTCCTGGCCACACCTCAGAGAAGCTCAACCCTCAGCCCCGCTCTGACACCCAGCCAGCCGCTGACCCTGGGGCAGAGGGAAGCAGGACCAGCCCAGTCTCCCTGCGGGCAGAGCCTAGAGGCTGGATAATCAGCGTGCATGTGTGTGCACGGAGTGTGTGTGGTGTGTGGTGTGCTGGGGGAGACAGGTGGTGAGACAGAAAAGGGAGGTTCTGACTTGGGAGGAAGGGATTGGGGTTTGGAAAAAGTCAAAGCCCTGGAGAGATTCTGGCGGGAATGACTCTGCCCTCTCCTGGCCTCAGAGGGTTTGGCTGGTTTTTCTGTAGGAGCCAGCTTTCTCCCTTTAGTTGAGGGGGGAGAGCCAAGGCCTGGTGCAGGACTTGTCCACCCTCTAGGGTTCCCTGGGGACAGAGCTGGGACCACAGAAACCAATTCAGACTTTGCCTCTGAGAAGTCTTTGCCTCCAGGAGCTACAGCTGCTCAGGGACCAGGGGCAAAGCCTCTTGCTACAAAACTGTGGAAAACACTCTTGGGAGTGATGGCCACTGCCAGAGTATTTCTAATGTTGACCTTGGCCAAATTCCTTAACATCTTTCGTCCTCAGTTTCCCATCAGTGAAAGGAAGGCTGTGAGGAGTGAAGTGAGTTAGTGCCTGGCACAGAGCAGGTCTGCTCTTACTCTCCGAGCCTCAGTTTCCCCAACTACAAAATGGGCGATAAAGGATGCCTGAGGTGGCCCTGTCCAGCCCTCAGTCTGGTTGTATAGTCTCTGGTTTTCTTTCTTGGGAAAACTCCTGAAGGCCTGTCACCCTGCCTGACTGGCTCTCTGTCTAGTCTAGGGTTTGTTATGTCTTCCTGGGAGGCCAGGATGCAAAAAACCATGGGGTTGGTGGGCTTCTCAGCCAGGTGCCCTCAGGCTTACCCTGTTGCCTGGGGATGCACGTCAGAGAAGTGGGGAGTTTCCCTCCTCAGATGAATCAGCCCTGTGAGCCAATCCCCATCCCTGCCAGGGCCCCTCCCAGTTGGTGGGAGTGGGGTGCAGCTGCCCCACCGGGAAAATCCCCCAAATCCTGCCAAATCTCTGGTTGAGTGTCTCCGGCCCTGTTTCCTGTCCTCCTGATTCTGCCCACTGTGTCCTGGGGTTGAGCAGGGTCTCCCCTCACTAGCAGCTCTTTTGGTGCCTCCTCTCCAGGACCTGGGGGTTTGCAGTGTGTGGTAGAGGACTGTATGTGTGAGTGTGGAGGAGGGGAGGGTCTTCTTTTCCTGGCCTCAATCATTCTTCCCTTGGTTTTATAAAAGGAGCATAGCACAGGGGCTTGTCCAAGTTTAGCCAGACCACCCCAAACCTGGCCACTTCCCTGCTCCACATTGACAGGACCTGGCCGAATAGAGCCAAGTCCCTTGCCAGCCTGAGGGGTGGGTTTTGGGGAGTCTTGAACTGACAGGGGAGCAGTCCCTCACTGTAGGCCCAGGACACCCTTCTTGCCTAGTAGCTGCACTCTCTGAACCTCAGTTTCTTCATCAGTATCAAAAGGGACTCTCCATGTGCCTTGGCCTATCTCCCAGAGGTCTCTGAGAACCCAACCTGTGTGCTTTACCAATTGATCCTAAGCCCTTAGTGGATCTCATCGATTTCTGCAGCACTCACCCCAATATCACTTTCATACAATGAAGGCTCAATCGTGTTGCAGGTGCTCTGGAGCAAGATGACCAGGTTTAAATCTTGGCTCTGCCACCTACTGTGTCCTTGAGTCAATTACTGAACTTCTCTGAACCTGTTTTTTTCTGCAAAATGGCCATAATAGCCAAGCCAAATGAAGCTTGTGTGAGGTAATCCAAGTAAATACTTAGCCAGTACTTGGCTCTTGTCAACAGAATGAGGAAACTGAGGCCTACAGACCCAAAATAACTTTCATTCAACTACACATTTATTCAAGAATGTTTATTTATTAAAGAATGTTTATTGACTCCTCTGCTAGGCTGGGTGCTATTTTGGGTACTGAGGATACCCTGGAGGATAGGTAAACTGCTGCCACGGTCCTCAAGGGATCCAGGACACGCAGATGGGAGCCACAACGCTGGGTGCAGTGGCACACACCTGCAATCCCAATGACTTCGGAGGCTGTGGCAGGAGGATCACAAGTCTGAGCCCAGCTTCAGTAACTTAAGTGAGGCCCTGTCTCAAAATGAAAAATTAAAAGGGCTGGTGATGTAGCTCAGTGGTAAACTCCTGGGTTCAATCCCTAGAACAACAACAACAAAAAAAGATGGATACCACAGGTAGGTGGCTATACTGGGAACCTAGGAATGTGCTAGAACAGTTGGGGTGAAGATAGGTGGCAGAAGGCCTGTAGGGATGACCCCTGAGTCTATGGGTCTGAGATGTGGAGTTAGGAAAGTGGGTGAGGAACCAGCATGCCTAGCAAAGACACAGAAGTGAGAAAGGCTAGAATGTCAGAATGTGTGCAAGAAAACCACATGCAGCTCACGATTCTAGAACAAGGATGAGAAGGGAGTAGGGGAGAGATGCAGTGGGAGGGGACAAAGGGAGCTGGTTCCAAGTTAATTACTTTCTTCATTTGTTTAATAATTTATGGAGAAGTGAACTCAGGGCTGAAATTTAGACACTGTTCCTGGCTTTGTACAGCACACAATCTTGGTGACTTAGGGTACAGCAGGAGACAGACATCAATCAGGTGATTACATAAGTAACCACAAGGTCTCATGATAGGGCTACAAAGCAGGTGTTCTAGTAGAAGGAAGGCTCGAGGCCCAGGGGTGAGGAAGTGCCAGTTGGCTTTGGTGGAGTGAGCATGGGCAGGTAGGGATGTCCGAGGGAAGCTGGGGCAGCTGATGAGGGCCAGATCAATGCCAGCCCAGAAGAGTGGACTCTTACAGGACTTGGGGAGCCATGGAAGGCAGACGCATGGCCAGCTCTGCTGCAGTGTCCATAGACCTGGAGGTGTGGGAAGACAGAGGAGGCAAACTAGTGGCTGTTGCCATTGTTTGGAAGAGATGGTAAGGAATGGGCCAATGCAGGGCCATGGAGACAGGGGGATGGAGAACAGGGATGAGTGTGGCGTGCTGTTATGGGAGAACAGGGCTGCCCATATCACCTGGGCATCTTTGGACAGGCACCCATGATGGCCTGTCCAAACCTTGGCCCACTTCAATCAAATACAAAGCACTGATGGTCTGAGATAGGCAGGGCAACAGGCTCCAATTCCAAGATCAGTTCTGGGGACTTCCCAAGCCTGGACTAGGGGGACTCAGCCCTGGGGAAGCTCAGGGTGGGGAGGAAGCTGGGGAGGGGGTTGAGCCAGCATCTCATGACTCAGCCACTTCCACCCAGTCAGCCCAGTGGCATCTCCGCTCCCTTGCTCCAAATTCCAACTTGGTGAGGCTGCTGGAGGCTGAGTCAGCTCCTGTTCGGCACGAGAGCAGCATCCAGAGGGGTGCCCTGCCAAATTCCCTGGCCCTCAACCAAGGCAGGGCCAGGCGCAGAGTTGGGTAGGCAGAAGATGCAGGAGCCAGGCTTCCAGAGGCTACAGCAGCCTGAGTGGAGCAAGGTGTCCCATGAGACAGTGTGAGTAAATGTGCTTTGTGGGTTGTGAAGCATGAAGGCAGGCAAAATTTTCTCCTCTAGGTCCAGGACCACACTCTGCCTGAAGAAGACAAAGAACAGGACCCAAGTCCCAGCTCTGCCCACTCAATGGATTACCCTGAGAAAACTCCTTTCCCTCTTGACCTCAATTTCCTTGAAAACAGGATGGTGGTCCCCTTAAAGAGTTCCTAAGAGTTAAACGGTGTAGATGGAAGTGCTTCACGAACCGGTGGCTTTTGTGATAGATAGCAGAGGTGAGGACACATGGAAAAGTCTCAGGAGACCACTTATGGTTGTATAGGTTATTCACTGAGAGAGACTGTCCAGCCAAGAGAGATTGAAATCTCTGTTCACCAAATGGTGGGCCCCAGTCTGGGACTGCCAGGACCAAGAAAACACTTTTCTCTAGAGTACACAAATGCACCCTGGGGAGTAGGAGTGGTCCCTTGGGACTTCTTGGGTCAACCCCAGATTTATGGAAAAACTGACTTTTTGGATGAAAGGAATCAGGGCTGGCTTTTCAGAAGTTCTCAGAAAAAGGAGACCACTGTTGGACACAGTGGCATACACCTGTAATCCTTATGACTCAGGAGGCTGAAGCAGGAGGATCACAAGTTCAAGGCCAGCCTCAGCAATTTAGTGAGACCTGTCTCAAAATAAAAAGCAAAAAGGGTTGGGGATGTACTTCATGATAGAGTACTTCAATTCCTAGGACTGCAAGAAAAAAAAAAAAAAAAAAAAAGGAAAAGAAAAGAGGGAGAAGGGAGATCACTGTTGGCAGCCAGGCATATCCGATTACTGGGCAGGCAGTGGGGTTTCAGGGGGCAGTCTCTCCTGGCCCAGCCTCTTCCCAGCAACCAAGCAGTTAACCACCAAAACAGTATTTTAAAAAACACTCAAGACACAGACCCAAGCTGGGTTTTATTGAAATGCCAGGAACAGGCACATGTCAAGGTAGCCAGAGAAGGGAGGATGATGGTGCAGACTGTGAGTGGGCAGGGAGGGGCAGGCCCCATGTTGCGGCCTTGCATCCCCTTTCTGCCAGGGGATGAGCAGGCACAACGAACCTCCCAACAAAATGGCATGCTCAGTCCTGCAGGGCCCCTGTCCCCTGGACTATGTGGCTCCAAGGAGAGGGAATGGAAGCACTAAGTTTCCCCCCTTGAGAGGAAGGAAGGAAAGAAGGGAAGAATGCAGGAGGAGGGGAAGGTATAGCTGGGGACGAGAGTGGCCAAGGAAGGTTCTCTTCTTGAGTATCTGCACCCAAACTGTGATCCTCTGCAGTGATGGGAGCAGCAAAGAGGAAGGCTGAGGGCTCGGCCCTCAGGGAGCCAAGCCCCAAGTCTTTTGGGGCTGGAGCCAGCCCTGAACAAAGGGCAAAAGTTCCAGGGGACTGAAGATGCAGGAAGTTACCAAGTAACCTAATCTTCAGAGCTGGGGGGTTTTGGCCTTGGGACGAGGAGGAGGAAGACAGTTGGGTCCATCCTCAGCAGGGTGGGGATAGAGGACAGTCTCCCCCATTTGGCCTTATTAGGTGAGTTCCACATTGTTGGCACGGTCCAGCACCCGAGAGCCACGCGAATTGCCTCCAAGCTGGAAACGGCTCTCATAGAGAGTAGGGCAGAGATGCCAGCGATTGGCCCGGTAGATGCCCAGGTAGGTGTAGACATCTGGCTTGTAGGTGAGCAGACACTTAATGCCTGCCGCACGGATGGCCGAATCTGCCTCCAGTACACCTAAGCGGTCCGTAAAGTCGTCCGTGTAAACACAGATGACCTGGCGCCCACCCTCCTTGGCCCGTGGGCTCACCTTGGCCACCTGAAGTCGGCCCTCAACCACAGCCCGGGCAATGCCAGCCCAGGCATGGTCCAGCTTGAAGCCAGGTGCCAGGTGAATCAGCCACTTGCCTGAAAGCACATGGTGGGTGATGGCCAGCTGGCGCAGGGTACCTGGTGTGATAGGCCGCCCGCTGGTCTGCAGAGCCTCCCAGGCTGCCTGCAGGCCCTGAACATCACCTGAGTTGGGGGTATAGCCCTGCCCATAGGCTGCAATCCAGCCCACAGGTTCAGAGTTGGGTGAACCGGGGTCCCCATAGCGTGTGACTTGGGATGGTGGGTACTTGGCCAACCAGGCATCCAGCTCAGCAGCAGGTGTAGTGCGGGCATCGAACACCAGCCAGGGGTCCATGTCAGCTGCCATGGCCTCTGCAGCCAGGTGCTCAGCAGTGAAGCCATCCTCGCGGCCACCCGGAGAGTCCTCCTCCTCCAGTTCCTCACCTGGCTCCATCCTGCTATGAGGGAATGGAATCAGGGCAGGTCTGAGACAACTAAGGCTTACTGGGTCCCAGCAGGTACAAAGTACTATACTAAACTGTGTGGCCTTGGGCAAGACTAAATGTCGCTGTCCTTATCTTTACAATGAAATAACAACCGATCCTGTCCAGTAGATTTGTTGTGAGAATGAAATGCCTGAGGTGGAGTGGGCCCCACATAAGCTATTGTTATTACTACTCTCACCGCTTACAGACCAGGTAAGCTCAGCGAAAAGGGACTTGCCCAAGGTCACACCTGTAGTGAGTGGCGGAGGAGGAATGTGAATTCAGGTGTGGGAGCAAGCAGCCCCAGCAACACCTCCTGTAGAGACCGGCTGGTATCCAAGAGGCTGCGATCTAATAGACAGAAGCAAAGAAGCACAGATTCATGCAGCCCCCCCAGGTAGGCCCAGGAGGGCGAGGCCTCCCGGGCGGACGTTCTCGGAACCATTTAAAGACTGGCACACAGAGGCCCTGAGAGGTCAGAGTGACCAGTCCGAGACCAATGGGCGGTGCCCGGACTCGAACCCGGGCTGGTTAGAACCTGCTGGAGAGCCAGGCTCTGGCCCTGCCGCGCCCGCCGCCATTAGCACCTTCGGCCCGAGAAGTGCCCCCGCTCCAGCCCTGCTGCTCCCGCCGCCCCGCAGTCACCTCCGTCCTTCGCTGCGTTCGGCGCCGGCCCAGCCTCGGGCCCGACTCCGCTCCTGCCGGGGCTCCGCGCCGCCGTCGCCGCCGCGCCCCGCCCCCGCCACGGCAGCCGCCGCCGCCGCCATCTTAGCGCCCCGCCGCCTCAACAACAACTTTATAGACAAGCGCAACCACGGGGCGGGGCCACCGGGCAGGACTGGCCGGCTGCGGGGCGGGGCCGGAGGGGAGGGGCGGGGCCGACCACGGGGCGGGGCCATTGCTGGAACTCAGGGGGCGTGGGCCTACGGGGGCGGGGCTAACGTTCGCTCTTCTGGCTTGGGGGCGGGCGGTAGTGGCGGAGCCGAGCGGCCCGGCACCGACGCACACTGCCCGGTAGGCTCCAAGAGACGGGCACTTGGGCCCTGTGAGCGGCGTCTCGACAGGAGGCGCTAGGACCCTGTAGAGAGCGGCGGGGGCGGAGCGGGCGGCACCAGGACCCGGGGGAGCTGCGTCGGGCGGGCGGCGAGCAGGCCCGGAGGCCCGGGGGCCCGGAGGCTGCGGGCGGCGGCGCTGGGCCCGGCACGGCGAGAGAGGCCCCGAGATGCCGAGCAAGAAGAAGAAGTACAACGCGCGGTTTCCGCCGGTGAGCACGTGGCTTGGCCCGGCGGGAGCAGGCCCGGGCTCCGGGGAGGCTCCGGCCCTGAGTCGGGCCGGGGGGTGGGGGGGCGGGCGCATCTGGGTGTTCGGGGCCTGGACGCCCCGCCCCCTTCCGGGCCCTGCCGGCGTCCGTGCCCCCCGCCCCTTTCTCCCGGGATACCCCTCTCGCTCCCCCCAGCACCCTTTCAGGGACCACTGCGACCGGGTCCGAACTCTGCCCCCTTCTGTAGGCACGAATCAAGAAGATCATGCAGACGGACGAAGAGATTGGGAAGGTGGCGGCGGCTGTGCCTGTCATCATCTGTATCCTGGCGGGGGCTGGCCGGGTTGAGGAGCCTGGGGGAGGGACCGGGCACCCCACTTCCCGCGTTCTCCTTGACACCACTCAGCCCGGGCGCTCGAGCTCTTCCTGGAGTCGCTGTTGAAGAAGGCCTGCCAGGTGACCCAGTCCCGGAACGCCAAGACCATGACAACGTCCCACCTGTGAGTGGCTGCGGAGCTGAGAGGGGCTGGTGGGAAGGCTGTGCCCTGATAGGGAGATGGGATGCTGCTGGGAGACCAGCAAGACTAAGAAACTGGCGGAGGAAAGCTTGGGTGTTCCACGAAGAGGGAACAACCTGAGCAAAGTAGGGAGGCTGTGGTGGAGTTGGGGAGGGGTTTTCTAGGCTCCACTCCTGACATCCAGGGCTCCTTGATGTCCCTGGCTGAAGGCCTTAATGTTTGGGCCCCACTGAAATGCCTTCACCTTCCTACCTCTTCCAGGAAGCAGTGCATTGAACTGGAGCAACAATTTGACTTTTTGAAGGACTTGGTGGCGTCGGTGCCTGATATGCAGGGTGATGGAGAAGACAACCATATGGATGGGGACAAGGGTCCTCGCAGGTGGGGGCCAGGGTCATGTGTACAGGTGGGGAAGATCAAAGCTACAGGGACTGGGGGAGGCTGGGGGGCAACCAAGGAGGGGAAAGACCTCTGGGCAGATGGACTGTACCTTCCTGCAGGGGCCGGAAGCCAGGCAGTAGTGGCCGGAAGAATGGTGGGATGGGAGGCAAAGGCAAGGACAAGAAACTGTCTGGAACAGACTCGGAGCAGGAGGTGAGTGAGGCCCCGGCCATCTGTTTTGCCCTGTGGTGATGAAAAGGGCAGCCTGTTCCAGGTTGAGCTGGCTTAAGGTCTGTTCTCAACCTTATCTGTGACTTCTTGCAACTCAGTGTCTGTATAGGTTAGCTCTGGGGGTCTATTCCTGTCCCTGCCACTCCCAGGGATCTGGGTTCCCTGATGATGGGCTCATGGCTTTTCCTGTCAACTCTGACCCCTGCTTTGCTCACAGGATGAGTCTGAGGACACAGATACTGATGGGGAAGAAGAGACACCGCATCCCCCACCCCAGACCAGCCGCCCTTCTGCACACTTTCAGAGGTAAGCAGCCCAGGGCATCAGGAGGGAGCTACTAAACTCCTCAAGATCACTTGGTTTTCCCTGTGATCTTCCTCAGCCACTTGGTTTTGTTAGTTGTAGCAGGCTTGGGGGATGGGAGGGGAGCAAATAGGGGTGCTTAAAGGCAAAAGACATTCTCTGAGAAGGTCTTGTCCCTACCCTGGTCAGAAGCAGCAGGTGGAGCCTGGGCAGGGCCGTGTGATCTGCTCTGGGTTCTCCCCTCTTTGGGGCTTGGCTCTCCATGGTCCCAGAGGGTGGCCAGCTCCACAGCTACCTCTGTGGAGGATGTGGGGGGCTCAGTGGGCCAGAATGGGCATGGGAGCGAAACCTGATTTTCCCTCCTGCTTTCTGCCCTGCAGCCCTCCGACCCCCTTCATGCCCTTTACCTCTACTCTGCCTTTGCCTCCGGCCCCCCCAGGCCCCTCAGCACCTGACGCAGAGGATGAAGAAGACTATGACTCCTAGCACCCTCTGCCCCCCAGGCCGTACCCCCTTTTAGTTGGTTTTAGTTGCTCTGGGGGGAAGAGATAAACTGTTCTTAAATTTATTAAAAAATAAATAAAAGGGAACATCAGTGTCTTCTCAGCCTGTGTTCAAGGCTTTGTGACTGTTTTCCCATCCACTCCACTGCCTTCCCATGCTCAGGGACTTTGGTTTGGTAGGTCAGGCAGCAGCTAAGTAAAACAGGAGTTGACCAGGGAAGCTGGAGGCCACAATTTGCCAGGATAGCACCAGGGATGCTGATGGAAGGAGGGGGGGCGGAGGGTGGTCTAGTGCCCATGTCAGCAGGTGCTAGATGTACTGGGGGACAGCCTGTTTCGTGCTATGTGACCCGTTCTTCTCTGGACTGCTGTGAAAGGACAGGCAAGACAAAGAGATTGGTCCTTGAAAACTGCGGGGCAGGGTAAGGCAGAAGCACAGAGAGCCTAGCAGACCCGAGGCTTGTTTTGGCCTTGACTTGACGTGGGGGCTTAGAGGGAAGGAATTATTAAGGAATTATTATTTCTTTCTGTAGCAGCTTTGGCAGGGAATGGACCTGGAGGACAGGTGAGGGGAGGGCCTGAGTAAGCCACCAAAGCAGACAAGAACCATCAGGCCCTGGGCCACCTAGCTGCATCTGGAAGGAGGAGGTCAGCTATCCAATGCTGCAGAACAGGAAGTGGTACCTGCCAGGTGTCCTTTAGCCTCAGGGGAGCCTTTACCAGCTGCTTCAGTACCATGGTGGTTGATGAAAGAGTGGGAGCTGAGGTGAGAAGCTCTGGATGAGGGGGTTCTGTGTTTGGGTTGTGAGACCACTGAAAGAACAAGATCTGGTATTTTGTTCTTATTCTGGTGGTACTGGGGGTCAAAACCAAGGGTTTTTGACCCCCAGTACTACTTAGTGCTTAACGTCTAAGCCACATCCTCCAGTCCTTTGTTTTTTATTTTGAGACAGGGTCTTGTTAAGTTGTTGAGAGTCTCACTAAATTGCTGAGACTGGCAGTAATCCTTCTGCCTCTGTCTCCCAAGTCACTGAGATTATAGGCATGTTCCACAGCACCTGGTAGTGTTTTTTTGTTTTGTTTGTTTGATATCAGGGATTGAGCCAGGGGTGCTTAGCCACTGAACTACATTCCCAGTCCTTTTTATTTTTTTAAATTTTGAGATAGAACCTCACTAAGTTGCTGAGGCTGGCTTTGAACTTGTGATCCTCCTGCCTTGGCCTCCCAAGCTGCTGGGATTACAGGCATGCCACCGTGTCCAGCTCAGTTATTGTTTTTGTTTTTTTGGTATTAGGGATTGAACTTGGAGGCACTTGACCACTGAGCCACATCCCAAGCCCTACTTTTTGTTTTATTTAGAGACAAGGTCTCACTGAGTTGCTTAGCGCCTTGCTTTTGCTGATGCTGGCTTTGAACGCATGATCCTCCTGCCTCGTCCTCCCAAACCTGGCTTAGTTTTTGTTTTTAAGATAGCAGAAACAAGTTTCCAGAGAGAGAGAGACTGAAGGGAGAATAGAATTGGTGAATTGAGGTGGTAGGCCTGAGGCAAACCCCAATCTGAAGAGGAGTTGGCTTGGGTGGGGCATTGAGGTGCCCAAAGTTTTCTCTGATGGTTAGGACCATCTGCCTTTATGTAAGGGACAAGGTAGGTTGAGGTGGCTCCAAGGATAGTGGAAATATCTGCAGCTTGAGGCATCTTGGTGTGGGGCAGCTGGCATGGACATTCAAGGAGCTGCCTCCTATTCATTCCCTCCTGCTTCCCTTGGGAGAGCCGTCTCTCCCTTACCCGACCCTGGGATGTGTGCACAACTGTCACCACACCCTGAGGTTGAGAGGTGGGCAGGTGCACCAGCCTGGCCAGGGACAGCACCCTACTTTGGCCACAGTGACTAGTGCAGGGTGGGAGTTCTAGTGCATGAGAACCCTGGGGATTTAGGTGGGACCACTGGGAAAGGATTTTGACAAGATAACTGGCACGGATGACAATGGCAGTCACACTAGTATAGCAAAGTTGGTGGGACACAAGTAGGCTGGGAGCTACTGGAAGGTATGTGCCACTTCAAGGAGCCATCCTGCCTGAGGCTGAAGCCAGTGCTGAGGACAGAGCTGAGATGTTCCAAGATAGAGATTTCTGGTGGCGTCTTAGCACCTGGATCTTGACCCTTCATATCCTTGTGTACCTGGACTTCCTAATTATATGAACCAATAAACAGTGGCCCCACAAGCTGTCAGGTTTCTGTTACTCATAACTGAAATAACTCTGGGTAAAACAGGGACCATGAACAGGAGGTGATCCCCATTGCCCCAAAAAGTGTTCTCTAGCAGTAGGTTTTTGCTGAGCAGATGAGGAGTGGGGATGGGAGAAGAAGAAAGCCGTGGGAGCCTATGGCCAGGGTCCATCCCAGGTGGGCTCTGAACAGAGGGTTCAGAAAATAGTGGGAAGGCAAAGAGGCCATGGTGCAGGAAGCAGCCCTCACTTCATTGTGGCGAAAGTCCCTAGGAGGCACCCATGGCAGCTGGCCGGACCCTCTGGGTTCTCAGCCTTTTGGTTGAACCTTGAGGCAGAGTGTGTAGAACTGGAACCTCTGGAGCCAGGACCTGGTTCAAGTCAGGACTTGTGTGCCTCAGGTTCTCAGCTGTGGAGTGGGCTAGTTATATTACCTTTGTTAGGTATGTGTGCTATGCAACAGTTTGTCGTCACCCCTGAATGAAGGCAAGCTTATCAATTTAACAGACCCGATCTATAGAGGCTCAAATGCAATGGCAGTTTGTATCTTGCCTACATAAGGTTCATAATGGGATTTATCTGACCAATGGATGACACTTGTCTAAGGAGACTTTAGGGCTTAAGCTCCTGTGGCCCTGCCATCCTCAGCCCATGATTTCCAGGCTCAGACACCCATGAAGTGATCCAGTGCCTCTGCTCACCTCCCACAGACGAGGGCTGATCACAGTTCCCCTCCTGAGACACCAGCCATTTTCTGCCACAGGACCTCTCAGACCAGTGGAAAGGGCCTGGCCCAGCCTTCAGCAAGTGTCAGAGTGAGAGGGCCCTGGGGAGATGGTGCTCCTGGCTGGGTCAGGCCTCTGGGTGCCTGGCAGTGGGTGAAGATGGCCATAGTCCCATGGGCCCCACCAAACACCAGAAAGGGGCAGCCACAGTGCCCTGCCTACAGAGCTTTGCTGGGGAACAGATGATTCCATTCTTTAGCCACCAGGGAGCCAGGAGCCTGGCTCCTCAAACCAAGTCCTGTCTGATAACAGCCTGGCCTTGGCTATGCCGTGGTGTGTTAAATGTGACCAGACGTGTGAAATGGGGAGCAATTTCCAAGGCCAGTGTGGCAGCCAAGGACTGTGACCTTCCCCCAGATGGAGGGCCCCTCTGCAGCAGCACTTATTGAGCACCCATCATCATTACTCAACGTCACCCACCCAGACACCTGAAAAGAGAAAGTGACCTCACCGAGGAGATGGTGTCACAGAGCTCATAGTGCTTTTGGAAATGTCAATGGGGACAACCACCTTGGAAAGGCATTTGGCTGTAACTACAGGTTTTCCCTGTGACCCTACAGTTCCACTCCTAGGTATCTTACCAAGAGAAGTGAGGGCACATGTCCACCAAAGACATGAGAGTGTTCATAACCCTAGAAACAGCCCAGCTCCCATCAAGAAGAACATGAGTGGATACATGGCAGCCTGTGAGTGCTAGAAGAGCAGGGAGGAGCAGGCCCCTGTTCCTCAGCGTGGGTAAATCCCGTGGACGTTATGTTGAGCAAAAGCGGCTCAATGGCAGGGAACACTAATGATGTAATTCATTTAAATGAGATTGGTGCAGACAGAAGTCAGTATAGTAGTTACCTAAGGGTGGGGATTGGCTGGGAGGGGGCACAGGGAACCTTCTGGAAATACTGTATAACTTGAACTGCATGGTGGTTATATACAAAGTTACATCCAGCTGTATACTTAGGATTTGTGTACTTTTATGGTATCCTCATAAAAATTTTATTCATTTATTCTACCTACCTACCTACCTACCAAGAATCTATTATCTGTCAAGCAGTGTTCTAGGTAGTAGTGATTATTATGAACAGAATGTTCTTGGAGTGTTTCTGAAGGGGAAAGACAGACGATAAAGAACAGAAATAGCATGTCAGATGGAGATTTGTGCTGTGAGGAAAATAAAGCAAAATAAGAGAGGCCTGGGGAGTCCAGGCAGGAAGGGTGGCCCAGCACCCTGTTCCAGGTCCAGAGGTGGCCTGAATGAGATGAGAATGAATAGAAGGTTCCAGGGTGAGGAGTGAGTGGGCCACCCAGCTCTCTGTGGGGAGAGAGAGAGCTCCAGGCAGAGGGAACAGCAGGGCAGGAGCTGGGCAGGTTGGGCGGCTTCTGTGGGTTCCTCTGTGGTCTTCTGCTCCCACTTCCTCAGCCACCAGCCAAGCCTACTCAGGCCCATCTTGGCTGAGGAGTGTCTTTGTGGTGCTGGCAGCTCCTCGGGATCCAGAGCTTTGTGGAGGGGGAGGGCGACCTTGTGGAGGTCCTACCTCACACCTGCCCAGGGTGCTGCTTGTCCTGGGGCCCCAGAGACCAAGGAGGAAAGCTGAGGAGGGCAGTGGCCTCACCCACCTGGCCTCTACTGGCCTCTTCCCTGCCCTGGAGGGTAGAGGCCTTCCCTTCCCCTCTCTGGGCTCTACCTTCTACCCACCCCGCCCCTGTGGCAGCAGCTCCTTCCCTGTGCTGTTAGTTAGATCTGAGGCCACTATAGGTTTCCTGCCTCTGCCCTTCTCAAGGGGAAGCAGCTTCACCCCCACTTTAGACAGAGAAGTGAGGCGACTTCTTGGCAAAGAGGCAGACAATGGCCAGCACAGGACTGTGCCTGGCCCAGCATGTAGGGAGGTGGAGTTAGCAATCTTCCCCACCCTGGACCTGCTGCTGTTCCTTCTCAGGTGCAGTGGCACTCAGCTCCAGGACATGGAAGCGACCAAGTTCCCACTGTTAGGCTGTGGGCCTTGTGATAGGGGAATGGCATCCATGATCTAGGTGCTCCACCAGGGTCCTGATCCCTCCTTGCCTTGGTGTAGGGCCTTTGGTGACAGGGAGTCAGGACTCTCTCTGGGGCTCCTGATAGCTGAGAGTGAGCAGGGCCATGTGACGCCCACCTCCTATCATCAGGGAGAGCCATCTTTATTCTGAAATCAGTCTTCCTGTTGTATGTGTTTGTGTGTGTGTGTTCAAATGTCATTTTTAAAACATGGAATAAGGGCTGAGCTTTCTGCACCCATACAGGTAATCAGGAGAGTTGCAAAAGAAAGCAAGATCCTATATGACGGCCATCAGACCGGCGAGGACAGGTCAAATGAACCACCTGGCAGTGACCATGTGGTAAAGGGCAGTGTGGTGTCTTGGGAATGGAAATAGAGGACAGTTGGCAGTGAAATGACCCCAGCATGTCCCCTCTTGGGTAGAACTCTCACATATAGAAAGATATGTCCTAGGCCTGTTAGACAAGGCAAAGTCACTGGGGAACTTCATGGCGGCATCTGTTTCCAGCTGAGAGAAGCCGCAGGGAGCAGGCATGGGGGTGTAGCACAGGGACTGCGGATCTCCAGCACAGCACCACTTGTGGAAAACACAGGGGTATGCAACAAGCCTGAATGTTTCTGCCAGTTACTCTGTGACCTTGGGCAAATGACTTAAGCTCTCTTACTTCAGTTTCCTTATCTATACAATGGGGACAATAAGTAGATCTCTTATGGGGACTGAGCTGATATATGAGATATGATACCTGAAGTGCCTAGCACAGTGCCTGGCATACATAGCACCCAATCCATGGTGCTCCCTGTTTCCCACATATCTGGAAATCAGTGCCTGGAAGGCAGATTGGAGGTGCCTTGGGGGGCAGGTCTGGGGGTTGCTCAGTGGTAGAGGCTTATGCATGAGGCCCTGGATGCCCTCTTCAACACCATAAGATGTGGGTATACTTTGCCAGTGATCTTTAAGAATGAGCTAAACCAGTTTATCTTCAGGATTAAGGGCCCAGTAAATGGTGGCCCTGAGCATTTGCTCTGTGCAGGGCTTTGTCCCATGCTCCTGGGAGGTGAGTGCAGGGAAAGACATAGCTCCTGTCCTGCGTGCATGCCAGTCCAGTTGGTCAGTGGGTGACAGGCAGGTGGTAAACAAATCTCTAACCCTGAATGCTGGGGTGAAAAGGGCTGCAAAGGGGCTGGGTGTGGCCTAGCACGTGGTGGCCCTAAGTACAATCTTCAGCAGCAAAAAAGTAAATAAATAGAATACAGGCCAGAAGGTACTAACCTGTTTGTTCTGGTAACCCAGGAGGACAATAGTGTTGAAGTAGCAACACCTGTGCGGAAGCAGGGCAGGGACAGAAGTCCCTACTTTCAGCCGCAGATCCTCCCCCAACCTGGTGTCTCTCCCCTCCTCTGGTTCCTGGTGTCCCCTCCGTTCCCCCTACTCCAACTCCTAGACCTTGTCTAGAATCACATTCACCATTGCTGGGAAGCTGATCGGTTTCAGGATAGAGGACTGATGCTGGGGTAAGGGCCTGGCCCTCCATCTGTCCTGGGAAGGTCCCTCTGCATGGCTCATCTGGCCCACTCTCCCCAGGGGTCCACCTGCTACCGTGAAGAGGAAGCTAGCATCCTGTTAAGAGTTTGTCCTTGGGTGTGATATTCCTTGTATTTTAATTCTAGCACCACTCTTGGTGGCCTCTTGTCTCTAGTACCCCAACCTCTCTGTTTCAGTTTCCTTAATAAAATGGGCATCATAATTTTCCTGCCTCCTAGTGTTGTCTCGAGGATTTTGTGATTTTTATAAAGATCTGTTGGAATTCAGCCCTGAATGAACCCAGTCCCTGGAACATTTGCACCATTTACATTTTCTTCTTTTTTATTTTCTATTTTATTTGTTTATTTGGTACTGGGGATTGAAACCCGTGGTGCTTAACCACTGAGCCACATCCTCATCCCTTTTTGTATTTTAGAGATAGGGTCTCACTAAGTTGCTGGCTTTGAACTTGGGATCATCCTTCCTTAGCCTCCAGAGCAGCTGGGATTACAGGTGTGCACCACTGTGCCCGGCTCGTTTTCTTTTTTTTCTATTTTAATCATTTTTAAGTGTGTGGTTCAGTTGCATTCACATTGTGGTGTGACTATGGCCACCATTCATCTCCAGAACTTTATTATTCCAACTGAAACTTTGTCCCCATTAATGACTTGGCACACCCTGCCCTCAATCCCTGGTAACCACCCTCTGCTCTCTGTCCACCCCAGATGCCTCATGTGAATGAAATTGCACTGTATGTGTCCTTCTGTGGCCTGCTTTACTTGGCACAGTATCTTTCAGGTTCAAACATGCTGGAGTTTATGTCAGAATTTCCTTCCTTGGTAAAGGCTGAGTAATATTCCTTGTGTATATATATATACATATATATATATATACACACACACACACACACCACATTTTATTTATGTGTACATCTAATTTTTTTTATACAAATGGAGCACAACTTTCATTCCTCTGGTTGTACACGATGCAGAGTCACACCATTCATGCAATCATACATGTTATCTGTACATCTGTTACTGACACTTGGATTGCTTCCACTTGTGGGCTATTGTGAATAATGCTACTATGAATATGGTGTACAAATATCTGAGTCCTTGCTTTTTTTATTATTATTATTATTTTTGTGTGTGGTACTGAGATCAAAGATACCCAGGGCCTCTTGCATGTCAGGCAAGTTGGCTACACCAACCGCTTAGTACCTCCCTGCCTCCAATTTTCTTGTGTGTATGTACCCAGAATTGGAGTTGCTAGATTACATGATAATTCTACCTTTAAGTTTTTGAGGAACAACTAGACTGTTTTTCATGACAGCTGTCTGATTTATATTTCCACCAGTGATTATATAAGAGTTCCAGTCTCTCCATATCCTCATCAACACTTGTTAATTTCTGTTTGTTTTTATTTTTTGGTACTGGGGATTGCAACCAGAGGCACTTAACCACTGAGGTACATCCCTAAAGGTTTTTTTTTTTTTTTTTTTAATTTAGAGACAGGGTCTGGCTGAGTTGCTCAGGGCCTCACTAAGTTGCTAAGGCTGGCTTCGAACTCGCAATCCTCCTGCCTGAGCCTCCTGAGCTGCTGGGATTACAGGTGTGTACCACCACACCTGGCTTCATTGTGGTTTTAATTTGCATTCACCTGATAGTTAAGGATATTAGACATCTTTTCCTGTGATTTTTGGTCATTTGTATAATTTCTTTAGAGGAATGTCTATTCAAATCGTTTTGTGTGCTTTTAAATTGGGTTATTTGCCTTTTTTATTGTTGAGTTAAGAGCTTACATATATGTCTATATCTACCTTACCTGTCCATCTATCTTTCTGGAGAGAGAGAGAGAGAAAGTGTGTGTGGGTGTGTGGTGCTTCTGATGGAATCCAGGACTTGCACATACTAGGCAGGTGCTATAATCCCCAGCCCTGCATTCTTTATATATTCTGGATACAAGTCCTTATAAGAGGTATGATTTACAAATATTTTCTCTGATTTTATGGGTTGGTTGTCTCTTCAGTTCCTTGATGGTGTTCTTTGAAGCACAGAAGTTTTAAATTTTGATGAAATCAAATTTATCTATTATTTTGTCATCCATATTTTTGGTGTCAAACCTAATGAACCATTTGTCTGGTACTAAGGTTTTTTATAGTTTTTCATTAAGGGTTTTATAGTTTTAGCTCTTTCATTTAAGTCTGTGATTCATTTTGAGACTTTTTTAAAAAATATTTTTATTAGTTGTTGATGGACCTTTATTTTATTTACTTATTTACTTATTTAATTGTGGTGCTGAGAATCAAACCCAGTGCCTCACGCATGCTAGGCAAGTGCTCTACCACTGAGCCACAACCCCAGCCCAAACTTGCACTCTTAATCACCATATTGTTTTGTTTTGTTTTTAAAGAGAGAGTGAGAGAGATAGAGAGAGAGAGAGAGAGAATTTTAATATTTATTTTTTAGTTATCGGCGGACACAACATCTTTGTTTGTATGTGGTGCTGAGGATCGAACCCGGGCCGCACGCATGCCAGGCGAGCGCGCTACCACTTGAGCCACATGCCCAGCCCTTGAGACTATTTTTTATATGGTGTGAGGTAGGGTCTATCTGCTTTCTTTTGTATATGAATATTCACTCCTAGCACCATGTGTGTTTTTTTTTTTTTTTAAGGGATAGAAGTATTTTTTAAATATAGTTTTTAGTTGTTGATAGACCTTTATTTTATTTATTTATGTGGTGCTGAGAATCGAACCCAGTGCCTCACATGTGCCTCACACGTGCTCAGCAAGCGCTCTCCCACTGAGCCTCAACCCCAGCCCAAAAAGACTGTTTCTCTCTCGCTCTCTCTTTCTTTTTCTTCTTCTTCTTTTTTTTTTGTACTAGGAACTGAACCCAGGGACGCTTAACCTCTGAGCCACGTCCACACCCTACCCCCCTTTAAAAAAAAAATTATTTTTTAGTTGTAGTTGGACACAATATTTTTATTTTGTTTATTTATTTTTATGTGGTGCTGAGGATCAAACCCAGGGCCTTGCACGTGCTAGGTGAGTGCTCTACTGCTGAGCCACAACCCCAGTCCCCCAACCCCCTTTTTAAAAATGATTATTTTATTTAATTATTTGGTGCGAAGGATGGAACCCAGTGCCCCATGCACTTGAGGCAAGTGCTCTACCACTGAGCCACAACCCCAGGCCCACATCCCTAGCCCTTTATATATTTTATTTTATTATTTTTTATATTTATTTTTTAGTTTTAGGTGGACACAATGTCTTTATTTTTTATTTTTATGTGGCGCTGAGGATCGAACCCAGGGTCTCACACGTGCTAGGCGAGCACTCTACCACTTGGGCCACAAGCCTAGCCCCTATTTTATTTTGAGATAGGGTCTTGCTGAGTTGTTTAGGGCCTCAATAAATTACTGAGGCTAACTTTGAACTCACAATCCTCCTGCCTCAGCCTCCCAAACCCTGGGATTATAGGTGTGCACAAGTGTACCTGGTGACTATTTTTTTCTCATTGAGTAGTCTTGACAAGAATTAACCATACATATAAGAGGTCTAATTTATTGATTCTCAATTCTATTTCATTGATCTACATTGATCTGGATTATGGTAGTTTTGTACTGTGGGTTTTTTTTTTCTCTCTCTTTCTTTTCTTTTCTTTTTTTTTTTTTTGGTACTGGGGATTGAACTCAGGGCTTCAAACATGCTATTGAAGCCCTCTACCACTGAGTTACATCCCTAGGAATTTTTTTTTTGAGACAGGGTCTTGCTAAATTGCCCAGGCTGGCTTTGAACTTGGGATCCTTCAATTCACCTGCCTTAGTTCCTTGAGCTGCTGGTACACCAACACATCTGACTTAGCTTTGTATGTTTTTAATTGAAAAATGTGAGTCTTACCCACTTGAATCAAATTGTGAAATATGATATATCAAGAACTATGTAATGTTTTGAACAGCCAACAATAAAAAAAAAAAAAAAATGTGAGTCTTAACAGCTTTGTTCTTTTTAAGGATTACTTGGCTATTCTGGGGATCTTTGAATTTTTACATAAATTTTAGGATTAGCTTATCAATTCGTGCCAAACATAGCTGAGATTTTGGTAGGGTCTGAGTTAAATCCTTTTACAGCAAATTGCCATTTTTTGGTTTTGTTTTTATTGACACATTTTCTTCTGACTAAGAATTACATTTTTCATATATATACATATCTATAAGAAATGTTTTATTGGGTGCCAAACATTGTGAATTTCACATTGTTGATTTGAAGTTTATTGAATTCTTTTAAAAATATTGGACTTTCTCTGGCACTTTTGGTCAAAATACTTGTGGTTAGTTTTTGTTTTTTAATTTTTTTAGTTGTAGGTAGACACAATGCCTATATTTATTTATTTTTATGGGATGCTGAGAATTGAACCCAGTGCCTCACACATGCTAGGCAAGCACTCTGCCACTGAGTCACAACCCCAGGCTCTTGTGGTTAGTTTTGATCATTTCAAGATTAGTTTTTCTGGGCTTGGCAGCACACACCTGTAATCCCATCAACTCTGGAGGCTGAGGCAAGAGGATTGCAAGTTCAAAAGTTCAAAGCCATCCTCAGCAACTTAGTGAGACCCTGGCTGCTAAAAAAAAAAAAAAAAAAAAGGTCTGGGGATTTTATTTAATTAATTATACAATGGGAGTGCTTGACTGGCATGTAAGAGGCCCTGGGTTCAATCCCAGTAAAAGCAAAGCAAGACTTCCAGTCCTGTGTGAGCTCTCAGAATCTTTAGTCTCTATAGTAATTGTTCTTTTCCTAAAAGGTGTTCTTACCTAGCTTTGTGGGATTTAGCCTTTTCCTCCTGCAGATCAGCACTACTCCTAACACCAGGGGACCCTTTGCAGGAGCTCTGTTTAAGTTCCGTTTATGGCTGGGGCATGGTAGCACACGCCTGTAATCCCAGAGGCTCAGGAGGCTAAGTCAGGAGAATTGTGAGTTCAAAGCCAGCCTCAGCAAACGCAAGGCACTAAGTAACTCAGCGAGACCCTGTCTCTAAATAAAATACAAAATAGGGCTGGGAATGTGGCTTAGTGGTGGAGTGCTCCTGAGTTCAGTCCCCAATACAAAAAAAAAAAAGTTCCTTTTATGTATCCTGCCTTATGATTATAGCTGCCCTATATACTTTTGCAAGCCCTGATCTCTCTCTCTCTCTCTCTAACTCAGTGAGATTGGTGGACCCTGTTTGGGCTCCCTTCCTGCACAGAAACAACAAATTACTCCTAAGCAGATAGTAGATGTACCCCTCAACAATGGCAGGACTTACCTCTTCTTTTCCTTTTCTCGGGGCTTATAGTCCTGTGCCACCTATTGTCTAACATCTGAAAGCAGTTGTTTCCTGTATTTTGTCCAGGTTCTTTCTTGTTTGTAGCCAGTTGGTTATCTAATTTTTTTTCTTTTTGCAGTACTAGGGATTGAACCCCAGGGGTGCTCTACACTGAGTCACACTCCCAGCCTTATTATTATTTTTTATTTTGAGACAGGGTCTTGCTAAATTGCTGAGGCTGGCCTGGAAATACAGGCATGCACGACCATGCCTGACTCCAAGGGGTAATTTTAGTCTTGCTCATTTCCCTGTGGCCAGAATTGAAAGGTCTCCCTCCTTCCACTCCCCAAGTTCTTTCCCTTGCTCTCTTCCTAGGTTCTTTACATGCTGTAATTGAATTATGGTTGTATGCATGTGTTTTGTCTCCCCCAGTTGGACTGTGACCATCTACAGGGCAGGGGGCCTGTCCCATTCATGCTTGCGTCTCTAGGATGTGTCTTAGGACCTGGCACATGAAAGGTATATGGTGAACATGTCCTGCCTATTGTTTTTTCCTGCCCCTTTTCCAGATCATGTCAGATCATACCCCTATCTTTAGAGAGCTGCTTACCCCCTCCAATCACATGGCACCTCCAGGACTGTTGATCAGGGTCCCCTCCCTACTGGTTCTAATAACTGGTCCAGGGGTGGCTGTGACATGTCAGAGTCCTTTCTAGGGTTTTTCTACCTGTGTTATGAGAATCCTCTGTCCCCTTTGGTGGACAAGGTCCAAGCTTACGGACAGCATAGGCAAAGGTTCTCAAGGCCCTTGTTCTAGACAAAATTGAGATCAGGAGCGTTCTTGCCCTTTTCATACTCTGATAAAATAAACTAATCATTTATTTTATTGTTTTTGGCTTAATTTATTTCTGTCAATTGTTTATCAAAGGGACTTGATTACTACAAAATCTTTACTATGTCTCCATATATTTGCTGAATGAATTGAATAAATTTACGCATCTGCCTCTTTTCCTGTGCACCTGAAGTGGCTTCCAGTAAAAAACAGAAATGGTTAATCAAAAATGTAAAAACATAATTAGAGGAAGTGAAGATTAGGACCAAGACCAGGTTCAGTGGCACACACATGTATGTAATCCCAGCAACTCCAGAGGGTGAAGCAGGAGGATGTGAGTTCAAGGCCAGACTGAACAATTTAGTGAGGCCCTAAGCAACTAAGACTCTGTTTCAAAAAATAAAAGTGCTTGGTCTTGGGTTGTGGCTCAGTAGTAGAGCGCTTGCCTAGCATATATGAGGCACTGGGTTCAATCCTCAGCACCACATAAAAATAAGTAAATAAATATATTGTGTCTATCTACATTTAAAAAAATAAATATAATAAATAAAAGGACTGAGGATACAACTCAGAAAAGGCCCTCTGGGTTCAAGCCCCAATACCAAAAAAAAAGGGGGGGGGGATTAGGATCAATATACAAATATGCAGCCCATAAAAGCATGTGAGATGTTTTATTTATTTATTTTTAAATTATTTTTTAGTTGTTGATGGACCTTTATTTTTTATTTATTTGTATGTGGTGCTGAGAATCAAACCCAGTGCCTCACACATGCTAGGCAAGCGCTCTGCCACTGAGCCACAACCCCAGCCCAAGATGTTTTATTAATTGAATATTAAATTTGGCTCTGAGCTTCCTGGCACCCAAAGTAAATAGAGAGCTGTAGTACCTTTTCTTTCTTTTTTTTCTTCAGAGCAGAGCAGACAGAATACACAAGTTCCTCAGTGAAAAGAAATTGTTCCTAGACTTTAGTGTCAAAGGGGAAGTTTCAGATAGGGCTCTGGGAGAAGGTATTGAGGGATGTGGTAGAGATCAAGCCCAGCCACAGTCCAACAGCCAAAGTCCGCGATGGGCCGAGAAAACCAGTAAGGTTGCCAAATCAGTTAATTTTCAGTTGCCTTGCCATGACCTCTCAGTGGCTCTTGTCAGAGTGGGTCACTTCCCTCCTGTTTGCAATACTTCTTCACTTGGCTAGGAGCCCTCACTCTCATGCCCGCTCTCTTCTGGTCCCCATGGCCACATCTCCCTGACCTCTCCTGACCTCTGAGCAGTAGGCGGCCCAGCCTCTATCTCTTGACCTCTGCTGTCCTTTCCCTTCCTACGTCTGTCAGCCAAGTCCTCCAGTCTTTGTACTAGCAAAGTTCCTGGGCCCTCCAGTTTAATTTCTCCTCAATAGTCAGAGTCACAAGGCCGTGAGCATGTCCTGCTTCCTTATAGTTCTATGATCACGGGAAGTCAACTTTCTGTTTAATGAATCTCTCTAAAAATGCCTGATTTGTGCAGTAGCCAAATCTCTAAACTTCATTTAGAATGAAATATTCTCTGCTTCCTTGGCCATTGCAGCCCCTGACGATGATGAGGGAAAGCAGATCTGCCCAGTCCCTGCCTCCTCCCCCTCCTGCCACACCCTGGAGAATCCCTGCCTTTGCCAAGGGGGATTCTGGGGAAGTAGGAAGGAAAGGGATAAGGAAGTGTTTATTTGATTGGCACTGGTGGAATGTGATCTATCTCTCTGGGTGGCCATGTTTAAAGCTGGTTTCTGCCCTAGGGATGCTTTCAGGGGTTCCTAGAGCTCCTTTATAGATCCCCCCACTTTCACTGCAACTCCTGAGAAACAGCAGGTCCTCTGTTTTAGCTGGCTCTGATTTTCTTCTGACGACAGGCACACCCAAGACCCTCTCTCCTGGGCACCTGTGCAGGATAACACAAACTCTCTGGGCAGGGCCCCTTTTTACACTATTACTGGCCAATTCCCACTGTGGGGCCACATCTTTTCTGGAGGCTTCTTTTACTTCTGGCCTGCTGGGCTGCCATAACTGCAGCAACCCCCAGGCCCTCTGTACCAGATCCAGGATGGGAAGATAACTCCCTAGATTCCAGTTCCAGCCCTGGACATAGCAACACAGTCACCCTAATCTATCTCATTCCAACTTTCTCCCTCAAAATCCATCCTTGATCTCTTTAACCTCTTGAGATAGATAAGGGTTTCAAGTGTTGGCAGCAGGTCCACCCTGGCCCCTGGAGCCCTACCTCCACTAGTTTGTTCTGCATGCCAGTGTGGCCAGCTCACAAGGCCATGGCGAACTTGTGGTTTTTCTGTTCCTGCTTGTCCGTCTGAGACATATGTATCCCACGGGAATGCCTTGACCTTTTCTGGTCTGATGGACTTATTGTTAAGGGAGGTTTCGGTACCTG
This sequence comes from Marmota flaviventris, assembly GCF_047511675.1. Lineage (NCBI taxonomy): Eukaryota > Metazoa > Chordata > Mammalia > Rodentia > Sciuridae > Marmota > Marmota flaviventris. The sequence goes on along the minus strand of NC_092506.1, from coordinate 6,873,544 downwards.
ACAATAATAGATGTTGAAACTAAATTTCTCCCCCCTCCCTCCTGCTTTTGGGTAGTTTTCCACTTCTGCTGCTTGGGGTATAAAAAAGGTGTGTTAACAATAAAGGGTATTGACTCCTGGATGAAGAACCTTGGTGTCCTGTATGTCTTTTAACCTCGCTGTCCCTCGCCGGACTCGGCTCCCTTGGCCGGACGCGGCATTCAAGTGGCAGAATGAGCTGGGAATCCCAGCTGTTTGTGTTTCTGAAATAGGAGGATTTAAAGTTCGAGGTCATCCTCAGCAATTTAGCAAGATACTGTCTCAGAATAAAAAACAAAATGAAGATGTGGAGATGCGATAGGACACCACTGGCTTCAATCCCTAGTACCACCAAAGAAAAAAGGAGCGGGTGTTGGGGATGTAGTTCAGAAAGTTTATAGGCCCTGGGTTCAACCCCCAGTACCACTGAAGGGAAAGCGAGGAATGAGAGACGGGTAAGCAAAAGCGACCAGGCAGAGGTACACATGACAGTTTAGTTGTCAGAGCTGACAAATAAAGGCCATCTCTCTATAGTGGAGAGAGGCAAAGCAGGCTTGGGTTCTGAGGTTTTTAGAGGGCAGGCTCAGGAATCAGAGCTGGGTAGGTCCTAATGCCTTCGATTAAGGTTGGCTTGGTATAAGGGAGTGGTGAGCCTTTCTCAGAAAGGCCCTTGGGTGGAAAAGTGAAACTTTTTCCTTAAAATGGTGGCTGTCACTTAGAATGGCCATACAAATACTAAGCAAGGACCTTATAACCACAATGGGCATGCTTGTAATCCCTCAACTCAGGAAACTGAGGCAGGAGGATGGCAAATTCGAGGCCAGCCTCAGCAATTTAGTGAGAACCTATGTCAAAATAAAAGGCTTAGGAATGTGGCTCAATGGTTAAGTGCCCCTGAGTTTAATCCCCAGTTAAATATATGTATATGAATGTATAGGTATATGTATGTGTATACATATATTTATTTTATTTTTTAGAGAATGGCAAAATGGATTTTGTGCTTGTTAGTTTTGCATGTCAACTTTATTGGATTAAGGATACGTAAAGTAAAGAGATTTCTTTTCCCTTTTTATTTTTCCCGTCAGTACTGGGGATTGAACCCAGGACTGTTGCTGAAAGCTTGGTCCTCGTCCCCAATGCCAATCCAATAATGAGGACAAGGTTTTACGAAAAAGGAAAAAGAAGGGTTATTGCATTGCTAGCAAAGGAGAAACACAGGGGACTCCTGTCCAAAAGGCTGTGATTCTGCCCATCAGCAAGAACAGGGGGCTTTTAAAGAGAAGACTCAAAGGCTACATTTCATGTGTTCTCTGTTGAAGTTGTAATTTGCATGTTAATTTGGGAGATAGTAATTTCTGAGATCTTCTGGTACCATCTCCAAAGTCTGGATTGCTTCTTCCTTTTTTTAAAGAAATATTTTTATTAGTTATTGATGGAGCCTTATTTATTTATATTTGGTGCTGAGAATCGAACCCAGTGCCTTGCACATGCTAGGCAAGCGCTCTACCACGAAGCCACAGCCCCAGCCCTGGGTTGCTTCTTCCTATGGTAGGTATGTATTCAAGGACAGAGAAGTCTGCCTAGGATGAGGAAGAAAGGTAATCTTGTTTTCCCTGAGATTAGGGAAAGCGAGGGATTAGAGAAGAACAGAGAGAGAGGAAGAAAAAAAAAATGTCCATTTTAAAAATAAGTTGCAGTGGCAGAGCAGCGAGAGTTATATTCAAAACATAAAGTGGACCACTGTTAAAGGACAATTTACCACTGAGCTACATCCCCAGACCTTTTATTAATTTTATTTTTTATTTATTTATTAATTTTGGTACCAGGGATTGAATTCAGGGGCACTTGGCCACTGAGCCACATCCCCAGCCCTATTTTTTTTTTTTTTTGAGAGAGAGAGAGAATTTTAATATTTATTTTTTAGTTTTTGGCGGACACAACATCTTTGTTCTTTGTTTGTATGTGGGGCTGAGGATCAAACCCGGGCCGTATGCATGCCAGGCAAGCGTGCTACCGCTTGAGCCACATCCCCAGCCCCGTAGCTTGTATATTATTTAGAGAAAGAGTCTCATAGAATTGTTTAGCACCTTGCTGTTGCTGAGGCTGGCTTTGAACTTTCAATCCGCCTGTCTCAGCCTCTCTAGCAGTTGGGATTACAAGCATGCACAGCAGCATCTGGCTCCTTTTTATTCTTTTGAGATAAAGTCTCAACAAGTTGCTGGGTGCAGTGGCGTACATCTGTAATCCCAGAAGCTCAGGAAACTGAGGCAGGAGGATCACAAGTTCAAAGCCAGCCTCAGCAACAGTGAGGTGCTAAGCAACTCAGTGAGACCTTGTGTTTCAGTGACCAAGTGCCCCGGAGTTCAGTCCCTAGTACCCTCTTCCCAGCCAAAAAAAAAAAAAGTCTCAACAAGTTGCTGAGGACCTCACTGAGTTGCTGAGTCTGGCCTCAAACTTGTGATCCTCCTGCCTCAAATTCCTGAATTGCTGGAATTACAGGCATGTGTTATTGTGCCTGGTTTAGGCTCTCTGGCCTTTGGATTTACACCAGTGGTCCCAGGTTCTTAGGCTTCTGGCCTTGGACTGAGAGTTACGCCATTAGCTTACCTGGTTCTGAGGCCTCCAACTTGGCTTGAGCCATGCTGCCTGTGTCCAGCTTGCAGATAGAGGGTCTGTCATGGGACTTCTCAGCAGCCATAACTGCACAGCCAATTCCCCTAATAAGCCCTTCTCACATATCTATGTAAATATCATATTGGGTCTGTCTCTCCTTCATACAGTTTCTTCCTGTTTTCTTTAAATGTTGCATTTTGGTCCCTGGCAGGTCATCTTGGAATTCCTGTCCCTTCTGCCCCAGAGGTGGCAGTGGCAGTTCCAATCTCTTGCTCTCATCGCCTTAAGACAAATGCAGAATCTTCTGCATGGCCATCAGATCCCCTATAACCTGATCCTTGAGCCCCCACAGAGATTTTAAATAGCAAAACACCAAGGAATATTACAAATAATTATATATTAGTAAATATAAAAGCTTAAGCAAAGTAAATGTTTATAGAAAAATGAGAAATGCCCAAATGGGCATAATATAACAAACTTTCATAGAACCATAATCAGTAAAGAAAATCATATGTGGGCTGGGGGTGTGGCTCAAGTGGTAGCGTGCTTGCCTGGCATGTGTGCAGCCCGGGTTCAATCCTCAGCACCACATACAAACAAAGATGTTGTGTCCGCCGAAAACTAAAAAATAAATATTAAAATTAAAAAAAAAAAAAAAGAAAATCATATGTAAGACTCCAGTGTACAGGAGCCCCCACAGACACTCTTAGAGGGACTTCCACCAGAAGAACACAGGACAGATGACCTTTATCTTATGTCAGTTTTTCCAAAAGCCAGGGAATGAGAGAAGGCTGCCCAATTTCTCATTTGACTCCTGATCCAGAAAAGGAAAGGAAAATAGAGCTTTGGGTTGTAGACACAATGTTAAACTATAAACTAGTAGAACAAAATATAGGAGATTGCCGCACCTAGGGGTGGAAAAAGGACTTGCTGAGACTCCACAAGACTGGGGTATAGCTCAGAGGCAGAGGATTTGCCTAGCCAGCACTGCAAAAATGAAAAAGAAAAAAAGGAAAACTCCACCAATACAAACCCTATCCAAAAAACGTTTGGATCTGATTTCATCAATATTTTTAAGAATTTCTGGGGGCTGGGGTTGTGGCTCAGCGGTGGAGTGCTCGTCTAGCACGTGCAAGGCCCTGGGTTGGATCTTTAGTACCTTATAAAAATAAATAAAAGTATTGTGTCCAACTACAACTAAAAAATAAATATTAGAAAAAAAAAGAATTTCTGTTCCACAAAGACCCTCAGAGACAAGTGGACAAATGATTATGATCCAGGGCATATAGAACTGCAAGTCAATCAGTAAAAGACAAAAACACAATAGAAGTGTTGCGGGTGGGACTCAGTGGTAGAGCATGTGTTTAGCATGTGCCAGGCAGGCCCTGGGTTCCATCCCCAGCACTGCAGAAAACAAAGCAAAAATCTGTGGTAAAGCACCCCTGGGTTTAATTCCTAGTACCAATACGTTTGTGTGTGTGTGTGCGTGCACGCACTTGTGAGTGAGTGTGTGTATGAGTATAAATAAGGCAAGATACCATTTTATACTCACAGGGTTAGGAAAAATTCACAAGATGTATTATACGAACATTTGCAAGAATGTAGGCAGAAAGCTGTGGTCACTTCTGCAGGGCATGTACAATGGTATAGCCTTTCTCTGGAGCAATCTGAAATTTGTCTTGTGTTTGTGCCAAGTCCTCACACTCTTGATCCTTGATAAATAAGTCAGGGAAGTTCTCTAGCTGGTATCCAGAGAGGCGTGTACAAGGTCCTTTCACCACAGTGTCCTTTGTGGAAACAAGAGTTGGGAGCAACCTTGGCACTTCCCAACAGGAGAGTGGACTAAGTGATGTGTGATGGAGGAAAACTACAGAAATCTGCAGTAGTGAGAACCAACACAGGAAGATTTTAAACAGTAATATTGAAGAAACAGAGTAAGGAACAAAAATGAGATCTGTACCATTTATACAAACTAAGAACACATAATACCATTTATATAAGCTAAAAACATGAGAGCCACAAACAGCGTCAGGAGGCAGGCACCAACGTGAAGCATGGGTACGACCAGGGCTTCAATCACTGATTTGCTGGAAAGTTCCTCAAGGAACCCATGCATAGACCTCTTTAATCGATACCAGCAGTGTGTTCAGAAAGCAATAAAAGAGAAAGAGGTTCCTGGCAAAGAAAAGCCTGAAAACTCTTTTTGATATTAACAGTCATCTTTTTTTCTTAATTTTTTTTTTTTTTTTTTTTTAGTTGCCAATAGATTTTTCACTTTATTTGTTGACTCATTTGTGGTGCTGAGGATCAAACCCAGGGCCTCACACATGCTAGGCAAGTGCTCCACCTCTGAGCCACAGCCCCAGTCCCTTAACTGTCATCTTGAAAATAGATTCCTATATCAGAAAATTGAGGACTCTGGATTTTGTCAACTAAGACTATGAAGATAGCTGTGGCATTCAATGAATTTAGGAGGCAGATGTTTTATTTCTTCTCTATTGATGTTTTCCTCTCACTTGTAAAAGATGATGAACCACCACTCTGCTTTGAGATGATTTCTCACTTGTTCTGGCATCTTCCAGAACTCAGTGGGCTAAAACTGAATAGTTTCTTGGGATTATGGTTGCAATACATGGTCTGGATTCAGCTTTAAATATATCTTGGGGGCTGGGGATGTGGCTCAAGCGGTAGCGCGCTCGCCTGGCATGCGTGCGGCCCGGGTACGATCCCCAGCACCACATACAAACAAAGATGTTGTGTCCGCCGAAAACTAAAAAATAAATATTAAAAAATTCTCTCTCTCTCTAAAAAATAAATAAATAAATAAATATATCTTGTATATAAATTATTGATAAACTAGTCAAGATGATCAGTGTTGCCTGACTTCTTGGTTTTGCTGCAGAGGACATTAAGTACATTGTACTGGGGTCATTGTTCACGAAAGCAATTGGTTAGGACCTCTTTCTTCTCTCAGGGAGCTAATGCTTTAAAAAGGAATCCAGGCACAACAGTTTCATCCAGTTTATTTTTATATAATAACTAACAGTTAAAGATTGCTGGTGGCCTGGGTTAGCAAAGAGGAAGATATTTTTTTATCAGACAGTTCCCTGCCTTAATAAGAGGTGTTCAATTAAGACATGAAAGCTTCAAGATGTTAAAATGAACACCATTTCAGAGCTCACAGCATAGTTCTGGAATTACATTACTTGGAGTTGCTATGGCAAAAGAACCCAAACTACAAAAATTTGTTATTGCCAGTTATCCACCCAAGTTAATGAATTAAGTCATGCTGCATATCATAAAAACATCAAAATGCTGAATCTGGTTAAATAGAGGGGAAAAGTGCTTGCTTCATTTGCCTTGTTTGCCCACCCTGCCCTGTAACGTCTAAATCATAATGATGGAATAAATTTTAACATTTAGTTTTTATAAAAAAAAAAAACATGAATACACAAAAAATGACATTAGATACTTCAAAGGACCCATTCATCTGTAACTGGGATGGGAATGGGGATCAAAGATACAGAAGAAAAATACTAAACCAAAACAAGAAGGCGGCCTTGCATCCACTGATGCTTGTCATACCATGTGAGACAAGAAAGATAATGAACTCTGCTCTCTGCTCCTGAGGACTAAAAGAAAAGGAGATGTGTGCAAAGGACATGAACAGGCAACTCGTACAGAAAGCACCAATGGCCTATCGAGAAGAAATACCTGAGTCTCGTAAACAATGCAGGGAATACGCATTATAGCAACAAGAAAAATATTTTTCATGTATTTTCAGGAATTTGAAAGATTATAATAGAAAGATTCAGATACTTTGCTGGCTGATGGAAATCTACATTGATTTAAGTATTGAAGGCAGTAATTAGCACTGTCAAAATGTAAACTGCTTAAGGCACTTATCTTGCAGAAATACTCAGGTGTGCAAAGGCACATTCGCAAGGACATCCCCAGCTGCCCTCTCTGTAGGAGGGAAGCAAGTGGGGGCTATGCCCAAGTTTGACAAGAGAAGATGGGTCAAGTACATTATGCTGCTTGTAGTATGAAACACCATGAAGATGGTGATGGCTGGGGTGGCTTGTGTGTACTGACAGGGAAAGAAGAACAACTACTTCCCCACACCTTCAGCCAGGACGTTCTGCTGCCTCCATGTCTATCAGTCAGTAGTCATAATCACCCACATTTACCTAGTGATTTACCTTTGTGATTTCATTTAGTCCCCGAAACGCACATATGACCTGGGCTCATCACCCAGTTTTGTAGGGTGAAGAAGTGGTCACAGCCCCGATGGTTCCCTGGACCCTGCTGAACTCTCCCCGTGGAAAGAAGTAGGCCTCACATACATACTGACCCCACCTGGCTGTGCTTTTTGACAAAGCCCTTGAAACTGACCAAGAACTGGTTGCCATAGAGATGGCCATAGAGATGGCCTGGAGGACAGTTCCAGGGCTGGCAGGTGGGAGTGGGGAATGAAGCCGGACACCAACATGCTAAACACCCATCAACAGTTGGTCAGGGCCAACTCGGAAAGACCAGCTCAGGACCTGGGCCCTCAGACTCCAGAGACAGCCACAGGCCTACTCCAGCTTCTGTCCGGCTTTTCCCCGGCAGAGCAGGTGAGGGAAGCGGGCCCAGTGCGGGAGACTGCCAGCCTCCTAGAGCAGGCCAGGGCTGGGGGAGGCTCTGAGAAGCCAAGAGCCTGGAGCTGAGGTCTGGGTGACCTCTGGGACAGGGACTGTGGGGAAGCCTAAAGGATATGAGGTGAGGATGAGGAATGAGGGAGCAATTTAGGGATCACTGCTGGGGGAGCAGGTTTTGGAAAAGAAAATTAATTCCTTCCATCTTGGCTGTAGAAAGTCCAAGGCCCTGTGGAACATTCAGAAGAACTGTTCTTCATTATTTGTTTTAATTCTTTATTTTTTTCTTGGTTAATTGATTCTCTTTTAAATATTATTATTATTACTTTTTTTGGTACCGGGGATTGAGCCCAGGGGTGCTTAACCACTGAGCCACATCCCCGCCCTTTTTATATTTTATGTAAAGACAGGATCTCATTAAGTTGCTTAGAACCTCCTAAAGTTGCTGAGGCTGGCTTTTTTTGTGTGAGGAGGGGAGGGGTACTGAGATTTCTTTCCCTTTTTTTTTGTGTGTGTGTATGTGTCAGGGATTGAACCCAGGGCCTTATGTCTATTGCCAGGCAAGCACTCTACCAACTGAGATATACCCCAGCCTTTTTTTTTTTTTTATACTGGGGATTGAACTCAGGGGCATTTGACCACTGAGCCAAATTCCCAGCCATATTTTGTATTTTATTTAGAGACAGGGGCTCACTGAGATGCTTAGCGCCTCGCTTTTTGCTGAGGCTGGCTTTGAACTTGAGCTACTCCTGCCTCATCCTCCCGATCTGCTGGGATTTCAGGCGTGTGCCACTGCACCCAGCTTAAAAATTTATTTATTTATTTTTAAATTTTCAAAATTTTAACTGACACATAATAATTGCACATATTTATGGGGCACAATATGAAACTGGATAGATGTAGACATTATGTAATGAGCAAATCAGGGTAATCAGCCTTTCTATCTCCTTAAACATTTATCATCTCTTTGTTGGGAATCTTCAAACTCCTTCTTGGCAGCAGAGGGTGACAAACAAATCTGGATTCTGGCAATAGACTCCACATGTGCTGGTCCTGCCTCTACAAATTACAAAGGCTGTGTGACCTCAGCTCTTAGACCTCTCTGAGCTTCTTTGATCCTGTTTTTGCATATGCATGATGGGGTGATAGCCCTTGGGAAGGTTGACTGTGTTGTTGCCTCCAAGTACTGAGCACAGGAAATCTGCTTATTCAGGCTGTAATTTTAATACGGAGAATGGCGGTGGGTGGGGATCAGTGTGAGAGGTAATGAGGGCCAGCCAGTGTTCATAGGAGGCCCTTGGGAGGCGCAGAGTGGTCCAACAGGCTGCTCAGAGCTGGCCCCCTCTCTGGTCCTTGCCCAGGGGAACCTGGGGAATGATGATGATGTGCCCAGGCAAGGCCGGCCACAGAGGTCTCAGAGCGCAGGGCAGAGGGCAAAGAAGGACTGCGGAACCCAGGGGCGGAACAAGAAAGGACAAGCCTCCGCTGAGGCTGAGGAGTAAGCAGTTGGGCATGGGGTGGGAGGGATGCAGGGGCCCAGGAGGATCCTGATGCTGACCCCTGTCCTCTCCCTCTTCAGTCTCTTCCCGGCTCCTCTCCGGAAACCCTCCTTCCCCTTCCAGTGGGCCTGGGAGAACTTCATCATGGATGGTCAGGCTCTGCTTCAGACAAGCTCCCCTGAGGCCCCTGGCCACCAAGTCCTGCCCTCGCCCCTAGCAATCCTCCAGCACAAGTCCAGGCGCAAATCCATGCTCAACTTCCCAGAATCCCTTGATTTCTGCCAAAAGACGGAGATGCAAAATCTGGAACAGAGACAGCAGCTGGGGGCCTGGGGTGGCATCCTCCTCCCTCCCAGCAAAGGGGAGAACCAAGGGCTGGAGCTATCTAGCAAGTGTGGCCTCTGGCTGCCTGGGAAGAGGTCAGGATCAGAAACAGAGTCCGAGGAGGCTACAGAGCGGGAGGGCCTAGGTGTGGAGGAGGTGGAGAGGGGTCTGAGCCCTGGGGAACTGCTCCAGATCCCCAGGAGGGGCTTGATTTTGGAGGAGGAGCGGTTCTCAGAGGCAACCGAGGAGGCTGAGCAGTGGGATCACAGCGCCCCCCACAGGAGGAAGGGCAGCTCTCAGAAAAAAGGTCAGAATTCTGGAAAGGAGGCTTTGGAAGAAGGGGAGCTGCGGGGCCAGAGCCAGGGAAGCAGCTCCAGCTTCAACAGCTTCAGAGGGTCACAGAGGGGGATGTCAAAGGCCAAAGAGGTGCAGGGGCCCTGGGACCTAGAGAAGCTGCACGGGCAGTTACAGCAAGAATTGAACTGTGGTGAGTGCGCCTGCCAGGCCTGGGTTCCCTGGAAGCCGCCCTGGGGGGAAGGGGCAGGGAGCCCGGGCCTGAGCCAAGAGTTCAGACTGGGCTGTGCTGTGCTCTGGGGGATGGTGGGGGGACTGCCCAGTGGGCCAGGAGGGGGGGTTTCCCTGACTTGGTTCCACTGCTAATAGGCCCCCAAAAGCAGTCCTGGAAGGCTTTCCGGGCTGCCTCCATCCGGAGTGAGAAAGCCCATGACATGGGAGAAAAGGAAAAGTTCCTGTTTGCCAGCTTCCCTAATCGCACCTTCCACAAACGACATGAGGCCACCAGGTAAGGGGGCAGAGCCCGGAGGGTGGGAACCCAGGCAAGGGTTGGGGAAGGGGCCAGTTCTCCAACAGGCTGTCACTGCACGCTCATCCATTCCTTCGTCCATTCATGGTTCCGTCTTCCTGCCCCACCAGTCATCCTACATCCACCCATCCACCCATTCATCCATTTTTTTCCTTTCTTCCTTTTTTTTCGGTGACACCAGGGATTGAATCCAGGGCCTTGTGCCTGCTAGGCAAACACTCTGCCACTAAGCACACCTCAGTCCCCATCCATCTTTATTTTTGGTACCTAGGATTGTTGAACTCGGGCACTCATCCACTGAGTATTTTATTTAGAGACAAGGTGTCACAGAGTTGCATAGCTCCTCACCGTTCCTGAGGCTGGCTTTGAACTCTTGATCCTCCTGCTTCAGCCTCCGAGTCGCTGACTATATCTCCTGATAGCATCTATTCCCAGCTTTCATTCACCAGACTGTGTCTTCCAACTGTCTATTGATACAACCCATTTCCACTCATTTCCCATCTTTCCTTGTATCCATTCATTAACCTATTAGCTAACTGATTAATGTAACATAGGTCGAGTGTCTGCTCATGAATCCTCGGGATATAAAGATAAAAATACTTGGCTCAATCCTGAGAAGCTCAAGGTCTGGGAAAGGAGAGAGATGGGCAAGTACAACAGTTCAGGCAGATGGTTCTACACTTGGGCTTGAACAAGAGGCCATGGGAACAGAGGGGAGAAACTGGAGGCTATGAGAGGGCTGTTGGCAGTGACTAGGTAAGAGATGATTACCTGAACCAGGCGGCTAGGTGGATGGAGAAAAGGGGATGCACTTAAGAGATATTTAAAGACTACCTCAATGGGCTTGGTGACTGGTCAGAAGTGGCATGAGAAGTCAGGGAAAATTCATTCAGCACTTTTTTTTCATAATGACTTTTATTTATTTATTTTTCTATGTGATGCTGAGAATCAAACCCAGTGCCTCCCACATGCTAGGCAAACGCTCTACCACTGAGCCACAACCCCAGCCCTCATTCAGCATTTTTTATTATAACACTCTCAATCCTTTTTTTTAATGTACTCAGTTGACAATTTAACATTGTATATATGTTTTTGAATTAGGTATACACTGTGGCATGGCTAAATCAAGCTGATCCCCTATGCATTATCTCACTATTTTTTTAAACACTTAAAATTTACTCTTTTTAGTGATTTTCAAGCATACAATCACATTGTAGATCTCTTGGACTTATTTCCCCTAACTAAAATTTTATACCCTTTGCCAACACCTCCCCAGTCCTCCCCTGCTCTGAGACACTGGTAATCACTATCTTACTCTAGGAGAACAGTTTTTGTTTTGTTTTGTTTTAGATTCCACCTGCATGAGATCATGCAGTATTTGTTTTTCTAAACCTGGCTTCTTTCATTTAAAATAATGTCTTCCAGGTTCCACCACGTTATTCCAAATAAAGTTTCCACCGTTTTTATAAGCTGAATAGAATTCCATTATGTGTATATACCACCTTTTCTTTATCATTCATTCATTGATGGACACTTAGGTTGATTCTATATCTTGGCTATAGTGCATAATGTTTCAGTAAACTTGGGAATGCAAATGTCTTGTCAAAATACTGATTTTGGAGCCAGGCACGCCTGTAATTCCAGAGGCTTGAGAGGCTGAGGCAGGAGGATCATGAGTTCAAAGCCAGCTTCAGCAATGAAGAGGCACTAAGCAACTCCATGAGACTGTCTCTAAATAAAAAACAAAATAGGGCTGGGGATGTGGCTCAGTGGTAGAGTGCTTGCCTTGTGTGAGGCATTGGATTGGATTTTCAGCACCACCCATAAATAAATAAAAGTTCACTGACAGCTAGGAAAAAATATTTTAAAAATACTGATTTTGTTTCCTTTTTTTGGAGGGGTGTGCTTAACCATTGAGTCACATTCCCAACCCATTTTTGTTTTTTATTTTGAGACAGGTTTTCACTGAGTTGCTTAGGGCCCCCCTAAATTACTGAGACTGACTTTGAACTTGCAATCCTCCTGCCTCAGCATATTGATATGCTTGGATTACAGGCAAGCACCACTGGGCCCAGCTAGTTCCTTTTTTTGTTTGTTTGTTTGTTTGTTTTGGTACCAGGGACTGAACCCAGGGGCACTTAAACACTGAGCCACATTCACAGCCCTTTGTGGTATTTTATTTAGAGACAGGGTCTCATTGATTTGCTTAGGGCCTCACTAAATTGCTGAGGCTGGCTTTACCTTAGCCTCCTGCACAGCTGATATCACAGGCTTGCTCCACCACGTCCAGATTCATTGTGATTTTTAATCCACATTTATCTAATAGTGATATTGAACATTTTTTTTTCTTTCTTTCTTTTTGGGTAGGGAGGGTACTGGGAATTGAACCCAGGGGTGCTCCACCACGGAGCAACATCCTCAGTCCTTTTCAATTTTTTATTTTGAGACAAGATTTCACTAAGTTTCTGAGGCTGACCTTGAACTTTCGATACTCCTGCTTCAGCCTCCTGAGTAACACTGCTGCTCCTGGCTGAACAGTTTTTCATATACCTGTTGGCCATTTGTTTGTATTCTTTTGGGAAATGTCTATTCAGGTCCTTTGCTCGTTATTTAATTGGGTTGCTTTCTTGCTATTGACTTCCTCGTATATTTTGGATATTAACCTCTTACCAGATGTAAATTGTGTTGGTTTTTCACTGCTGTGACCAAAATACCTGACACCAACAATGTAAAGGAAGGAAGATTTATTCTGGCTCACGATTTCAGAGGCTTCAGTCCATGGTTGGCCAGCTGTTAGGCAGGAACATCAAGGTGGAAGGGTGTGGTGGAGGAAAGCTGTCAGTTCATGGCAGCCAGGAAGGGAGAGGGTGGGCAGTTTAAGAGACAGAAGGCAGGAGGAAGAAGGGGCCGGGAATAGAAAGAGTCTTCAAGGCCATGCCCTCACTCACCTACTTCCACCTACCTTCTACTGCCTGGAGTTAGCACCCAATGGTCCAATCAAAGTGTTAGTCCATCAAATGGATTAATCCACTGATACAGTCACAGCCCTCATGATCCAATCATTTTCTAAAAGCCCACCTCTGAACCTGGCTGCACTGGGGACCATACTTTCAACACATGAGCTTTTTGAGGACATTTGAGATCCAAACCATAACATATGGTTTGTCAATGTTTTCTCCCATTCTGTAGGTTGTTTCCTTGATGCAATCTCAAGTACCTATTTTTACTTTTATTGCCTGTCCATGAGAGGTCCTATCCAAAAAAACCATTGCCCAGACCAATATGATGCGGCTTTCCCCATGTTTTCTTCTAGTAGTTTTACAGTGTCAGGTCTATGTTCAATGTTTAATCCATTTTAAATTGACTTATGTATGTGGTGTGAGATAAAGGAATCTAATTCTTCTGTATGTGGATATTTGGTTTTCCGAGCCTGATTGATAAAGATCATTATTGAAAAGATTGTCTTTCCCTATTGTGTGTTCTTGGCATCTTTATCAAAATCAATTGACCATAAGTGCATGGATTTATTTCTAGGCTCTGTATTCTGTTCCATTTGCCTATATAACTGTTTTATTCTAGCACCATGCTGTTTTAATCTCTATAGTTTGTGTGGTATATTTTTAAACCAGGCAGTATAATGCCTTTAGTTTTTTGTTTCTTTTTTTTCCCCCCTTATGATTGTGCTGGCTTTCTAGGGTCTTTTGTGATTCCATATGAATTTTCATTTTTGAATTGTTTCTCTCTCTTTTTAACTAGGAATTGAGCCCAGGGGTGCCCTACCACCGAGCTACATCACCAACCCTTTTCCTTTTATTTTTAAATTTTGACAGAAGGTCTCACTAAGTTGCCCAGCATGGTCTTGAACTTGCTATCCTTCTGCTTCAGGCTTCTGAGTACCTGGGATTACAGGCACAAACCACAGTACCTGGAAGGATTGTTTTGTTTTTCTTTCTGTGAAGAATAGCCTTAGAATTTTTTGGAGTGGGGAGGGGGTACTAGGAATTGAACCCAGTGTGCTTTACCACTGAGCTACATCCTCAGCCCTTTTCATTTTTTATTTTGAGAAAGGGTCTTGCTAAGTTGTTTAGAGCCTCACTTAGTTGCCTAGGCTGGCCTCGAACTTGTGATCCTCCTGCCTCAGCCTCCCAAGTGGCTGGGATTTCAGGTGTGCACCACTGTGCCTGGCAGGTCATTGGAATTTTGATAGAGATTCCATTTATTCTAATTGCTTTGGGTAGTGTGCTGCTATTATACAAGAATCCACATCTTTCATCTGTCTGTTTTTCTATTCAGTAATCCTTTCAGCATTTTGTTCCTTTCCCATCCATTCATTCATCTTTCTGTCTGTTGCCCATCCAACCAAATGTGCCTCAGACCTTTTCTGGTAACTCCTACAGGATAAGGGGTCAGAGAGAAAAGCAACATTGTCCCCTGCCTTCAAGGGGAGGTGAGCAAGGATGGAGGGCCTCAGGCTTTGCATGAGTGGCTGGGGAGGTCTGCGCACAGATCAGAGTTGGGCTCACTGCTGGAGAGCAAGGAAAGGCCTAAGGGGGGCCCATGGCCAAATGGCCAGATGCAGCCTCCCTCGGGTCTGACATTCATGACAAACCTGTTTCCCAGGCCCTTGGCTCACTGGGCCCCAAAGTCCTTCTGCCCAGGTCCTCAAGGCTGGTATGTGCTATGCTTCCATACTCACCTACCACCCCTAGCTTTCCCTGAGGTTCCTGGTCCCTTTGACTTCTTCCCACCTCCCTCTTCCCTCTCCCCACACAGAAGCCTGCTGCAGAGTTGGGAGCGGCAGCAGCAGGAGCAGCAGCATCAGGCTGAGCTGCGCAGGACTCGGGAACATCGGGTTCAGCAGCAGGTGGCCCGCTGCCTAGCATCCTATGCACCCCCAGGGGGCCGGGGGCCCAGTGCCACCCAGCGCAAGGTGGAGGAACTGAGGTAGGAGCCTGGCATGCCAAAAGTCTGTTGGGGTAAGGCAGAGAAGTTTGCTGGATGTCAGGCTGCAGGACCCCAAGGCAGCTGGCCAGACCACTTGGCAGCATTTTACAGATGGCTTTTTTTTAAGGGGGGGGCTGTGGTGCTGGGGACTAACCCAGGGCCTCATGCTGACTCCACCACTGAGCTCCATCCCTATCCTTGAGTTTTACAGATAATGAGGTAGCGTGAGGACGGTGGGAGGTCTTGGTCCAAGGTGAGCTAGTGAATAATAATAACCCTTCAGCTGTCCAATGCTCAAGATCAAAAGTTCTGCATGCATTTATCACATTTCCCAATTTTGTTCTTCCAATTTCCAATGACAGATATGCTTATTATTATATTTTTTAAGTATGACAAAATTTAATACATTTTTTTTTAGAGAGAGAGAGAGAATTTTTAATATTTTTTTTTTTAGTTTTTGGCGGACACAACATCTTTGTTTGTATGTGGTGCTGAGGATCGAACCCGGGCCGCACGCATGCCAGGCGAGCGCGCTACCGCTTGAGCCACATCCCCAGCCCAGATATGCTTATTATAAAGATGTGAAATCACAAAAATAATTAATGTAGAACTTGGTCCTATTCTAGAGACAACTGCTGTGCATGGTCAGGTGCATTTTTATTCTCTTCCATTTTTCCAAAATTTCAAAGCAAATTTATGAGTCAGACCCATGAAATAAAGAGCGTCACTACCCACATAGTCCTACAGATGAGGACAACTGAAACCCAGAGAGCTTAAATGATCCACCCACTCTTGAATGAGCAGCAGAGCTGGAGCTTTGGCTCCAGCAGCCGTTCAATACAGTCCTTGCTGTACTGCCCAGTGCCCAACCTTCAGGGAAGGGCACCAGATGGTCGTCCAAGAGCCCAATCTTATGAAACAGAGAGCGTTAATAATCTGACCCTGCAGGCTGCAGCTGGTTCCAGGGAGGCCCTTTCCACCCCTCCTCTTCTCTTGACCTCGGTGAGTGGCAGGGAGAGGGATGAGGGCCACTGAGGCCTTGGTGGGGCTCTGATCAGCTATTCTCTGAGTTTTGGTCTTGTCCCTGCAGTTTACAGATGAGGAAATGGGCTGTGAGAGGTCAAGTGTTTTAGGGGATCCTTGGCCAAAGATTGCCAAGCCTCCAGTTAATCATTTGTTTTTTGAGCAATGGGAAGTGTGAGATTCAGCTCCAAGCAGTACGTGCCTTTCTTTCTCACCTGGGAGATGAAGGCATACTCAGATCTTTCCCTGGCTATCTTCCAGTCTTACAGCCTGGGAAATCTGCTGTCTGAGCTAAATCTGAGACTCTACCCTGCCCAGCAGGGGCAAGCACAGAAGAGGTAGCCTGATGGCAGGGAGATATATCTTCCCATCACTCCAAGATAACAGACAGAGGGCTGGGCTGTCGCTTAGTAGCAGAGCATTTGCCTAGCATGTATAAGGCCCTGTGCTTAATCCCCAGCAGCACAAAAATAATGACAAAAAAAAAAAAAACAATATAACACACAGAACTGACATCCACTGGCACTGAGTCCTTTTTCTCTTGGGGCTCCAAGACATGAGCTTCCTGTCACTTCTACCAAAAATAGGATAAAGTATCCAGGAAGAAGCTGAGAGCAGTGGTGCAAGCCAGTTGTTCCCAGATTGCTTGGGCCCAGGAGTTTGAGAGCAGCCTGGGCAATACAACGAGATCCTGATCCAATACAATAACAGCAAAATTTGTATTTTAAAAGTATAAAGCAATGCCAGGTGCAGTGTGCATGCCTGTAATCCCAACTACTTGGGAGGCTGAGACAGGAGAATTGTGAGTTCAAAGCCAGCCTCAGCAATGGCAGGGCACTAAGCAACTCAGTGAGACCCTGTCTCTAAATACAAAAATAGGGCTGGGGATGTGGTTCAGTGGTTGAGTGGCCTGGAGTTCAATCCTCAGTACCAAAAGCAAAAACAAAACAAACCCAAAAGTAGACAGCAAGAAAAACGCACACACAACCATGGAAAAGACAGATACTTAATGCCAGCTTGTGACGCTGCCCCACCCCCACCCAAACTTGAAACTGCTGTAAATTCCCTCTTGAATGGTGAAGCCCCATTTTGCAGGCACTTTTCTTCCTGGCCATGTATTTCTAAGTCCACATCCTTTTCTCCATGAGGGAAGGTTCCTTCTTGGGCACCTGGCCCAGCGAGGCAAGAGTTTTCTGCCAGAGAGCCAGAACACTTGCCAGAGAGCCCAGCTCGTCTCAAGTTTCTTCTACTTCTCCCTCCTGTCTTATCCAGGTGCTGCCCCCACATCCCATGGGTTGTCTTGGGTGCTTTCCTGAAGGACATATGGTCCCATGTGGGGTGTGGCCAGAAGGTCCCCTTCCACCAGGATGCTCTCAACAACAAGCAATGGCATTCAACTGGTTGAGCAAATTTCTGACAATTGTACAAACTGGGCTTTTGTAAATGGCATCAGCTACCCCAGTGGAGCCCTGACCTTTCAGGAATGTTTCATTTCAACACATTTCTTTGGTTTCTCTGAACCTTTTCCTAAGCTGTCTGCTTAGAAGGAGCAGAGACACCACTGGCAAGCCTGGAAGGTAACCAGAGCCCAGAAAGGGGACTCCTCAGTCACACAGCCAGCAATCACAGCATGCTCCTGTGTGAGGGGGAATGACGGGTGGACTACAGGGAGGGGGAGCTGGGAAGCCAATGCTGGCTCCGTTCCCTTGGGGATAGCAAGGACAAGGAGCCAGCCCTGGCTAGAGCCTGGCCTAGGGCTCAGGGCTCAGTCCCTCACTTCCCAGCTGCACAACCTTAGAGAAGTCCCTTGACCTTCCTGAGCCATCAGTAAGGTAGGGCAAGTAATTCCCACCCTGGCAGACCTGGGAGGGGTCCAGAGCCAGGATTATGTATGAAATGGCTTTATAAAGGTCAGAGCAGGGACCTTTATAAAACCCTTAGTGAGGACAAGCAGGCTGTGGACAGGGATGGGTTGTGTTCATCCCCATAGCACTATCTCCCCCACAGGCGCCAAGAGCGACAGCGCTTTGCTGAGTACCAGGCGGAGTTGCAGGGCATCCAACACAGGGTGCAGGCCCGGCCCTTCCTATTCCAGCAGGCCATGCAGGTGAGGGCCAGCACCTGTCAAAGCCAACAGCCACCAGGGAGCGTGGAGCCAGCTGAGTGGGCAGGGTAGCCAGGTGGAAGTGGGGCACTCAGGTGGGGTCCCTGTGTTGCTGCCTCCAGGGAAACCCGAGACATCCCCACCCCCAGTCATCGATGCTCCACGGTGGCCTCTGCAGACCTGATGCAGAGAAGGAAACCCCTTCTTTCCTCAGACCAATGCCAGGCTCACCGTGGCCCGGCGCTTCTCCCAGGTGCTGTCAGCACTAGGAGTGAATGAGGAGGAGCTGGTGGCTGAGACACATAAAAGGGACACAGTGGGAACCTCCAGGAAACCCAGGTGAGGTAATCTGGATAGCCAAAGACCGGATCTACAGAACTACTACAGGACAAGGAACCAAGAACAGACTTTGAGCCCTACAGGGTTTCCCTCATGTCACTTGGGAAGGCAGGGACCAGGGTTATTGTTCCTGCTTCCAATGAAGACAGAGGGGCAGGGCCTTGCTTAAGGACATAGGAGTGAATAAGCAGCCAAATCAGTCTGGGACTCTGCAGCTTTCTGAGCAGCTGCATACTAAACCCCAGTAGGGGCTAGTGCCACGCTGGTCATCCCATACATACTGTCCCTTACACCTTAGAATAACCTGGTATAGAGCAGGGATTATGAGGCCCACTTTGCAGTAAAGAAAATTAAACTCAAGAAGGGGGAGTCACTTGCCCAGGGTCATTCAGCATGCTAGCATAGGTGCAGGATTTGAAGCCAGTGGGTCAGTGGTTTCCTGGGCATGGAGTGGAGGCTGTGGAGCCCAATGGCCTTCATCTGTGTCTTTAAGGAGCCACAGGTCAATGGGGGTGAGAATGGAGCCCTCTTCTCGGAGCCCCCCAAAGACAGAACCCACTGGCAGCCAGCCTGACAGGCACTTTTCCGCCAGCCTGGACAGAGTGCTGTCCCCAAGATGAAAATTAAAGGCTTTATGGCAAATACAGTGTGGGATTTCTGGGGGAGGGGGGTGAGACTTTGGGCGGGGAGTAAGTGATGAATGGGTGGGGCAGCAGGCCTCGCTTTCTCCACATCCCCCAGGAGCTCTGACTGTTCTTGCCGTCTCCACCCTGCACACACAGCCCTGCCTCTCCTTCTGAGTGGTACATCTCAAGAAGCAACAGCTGAGACTTCTCCATGCAGTCAAATTCAAAAGGGAAAAGAACGTGAGCATGGTGGCTCATGCCTGTAATCCTAGCAGCCAGGGAGGCTGAGGCAGGAGGATTGCAGAGTTCAAAGCAGCCTCGGCAACTCAGTGAGACCCTGTCTCAAAATATAATATTTTTTAAAAAAGGGCTGGGGATGTGGCTCAGTGGTTAAGGGCCCCTGGATCCCTGGTACACGTCCCCCCCCCCCCGAAAAAAGGGGGGGTGTTGAAAAGGTTCCTGTATTTGAGTACTCCCATGGGGTGGGGGTGGGACTTTAAAGGGGAACTCATGACATATCCTAACATCTGAGATGGGTCACACAGGGAGTCCACAAAGGGAGCAACCTGGGGGGGGGGTGTGAACCGGGCTTTTAAGTCCCGGTAATTTTAAATTAAAATCCTTCTCAAGTTTTAAAAAAGAAAGAAATATAAGTACACACAAATGTGTCCAATTTTGTATTCAATTTCACGGGGTTTACAGGCGCACAGAAGCTCCTACAGCACCTGAGCAATTTAGAGCAGGTTAAAAAAAAAAAATCCAGAGAACGCGAGGGCAGGATGCTCACAATACTGGTTATGAAAGTTCCGAGTTGGGGCCTCAGAGAAGAGGAAAACATTCTGCACCATCTAACACCCCAAGAAGCCCACTAGAAGGGCGCCCACTAGTGACAGGGAGCAGCCTGCAGCTGGAGGAATGAGAGCGGAGCTCAGGAAAAGGCTTCCAGTTCGGGGGATGCTGATTTCAAAAGGATCCAGTTCCTTGCAGCTCTGCGATTCGGTCTTCTGGAGGAGAGGCTAACCCCGAGCCGAGTAGTGCATGCGCACAGACCGCCACCGCACCGAGGTGGCCGCGAATACGTAATCGGACCCTGATTCGGGCCTTCCCGTGAGCCTTTGGGGCCGACTCCCGTGCAACGCCGGAAGCAGCCATTCTTGGTTTCCGGCAATAGGACAGCGGCGGCCTTGCGACCCGGAAGTGTTCCCATTTTGCGTCGTCGGGGCTCGGCGGCTACCCGGCTCCAGGCGTACGCACCACTATGGGGTCTTCAAAGAAGCACCGCGGAGAGAAAGAGGCGGCCGGGAGCACGGCGGCGGCCGGCACTGGGGGGACCACCGAGCAGCCGCCGCGGCATCGGGAGCACAAGAAACACAAGCACCGGAGTGGCGGTGGCGGCAGCAGCGGCGGTGAACGACGGAAGCGGAGCCGGGAACGTGGGGGCGAGCGCGGGAGCGGGCGGCGCGGGGCCGAAGCCGAGGCCCGCAGCAGCGCGCACGGGCGGGAGCGCAGCCAGGCCGAGCCCTCCGAGCGGCGCGTGAAGCGAGAGAAGCGCGATGATGGCTACGAGGCCGGTGAGGGCGGGGCTTGCGCGGGGGGGCGGGGCGGGGCCCGGGCGCCTGCTTGAAGCTCGCCCGGGGCTCTTTTCACCTGCATTTGTTAAAGGGTGTTGGGATTAAAGGTTGATCCTCTGCACTGAGCCCCGTGAAGACGAACGTCTTCTGTTTTCCTCAGTTGTCTCGCATGACAGGCTTTCAAATAAATGTGTTGGGGGAATAAATGAACGACTGGATGAAGTGGTATCAGTGTGTCCCGAAGCAAGAGAAAACCTGGTGTTGGGAAAATCGCGTAGAGACCTGAGGCAGTAAGGTGGGCGGGGTCTAAATACCGAAGGACCCTGTGCATTATGCTCTGCTCTGCTCTGCTCTGCTCACGGTAGGGAGCCTAGGATTTGAGTTAGGGAATGGGTCAGATTCATGTTTGTGAAGCCCACTGCATTGAGAACTTGTTCAAAGACAGGACTGGAGGCCCAGGAGTCAGGAGGGCTATAAACCCACCAGTGAGGGCTGATTGTGGTCTAAACCAAGAATTTTGCTAGGAGGGAGTGATTAGTAATGTTAGACTCCACAGGGGATCAAGCAAAACCAAAACTGAAGAAGGAGGCTGGTGACCTTGGAAAGGCTGGGATCCAGGGCCACGTAGAGAGAAAGAGAACTTGGGTATTTAAGAGGAGGTAGGCTATGGGGATAGGGATTCAGGAAAGGATTTGCTCCTAATGGCAGGATGCTCTATCCAGTGGTGTCCAGCTTCTCTACATAGTGTTCAGTGAAGTTCTTTGCTGTTTGTGAGGTGGACGAGGGAGGTCCAACATGCTAAGTTATCAGTGTCCTGAACATGTCACATAGAAGAGTCACCAGTGTTTCTCAACTGCTTGAATTGCATAGAGGACACGGTCATGCTGCAGACAGCCCCTGCTGTGTGGGGAGAAACAGACCCAGCAATGATGGACTGTGCCAGAGTTCATGGCAGAATGGTTAATTCTGATTAGCAATTGAATGGGGCTTCATGAAGGAGGTGGTATTTTGATCTTTGCATTTGGATAGGATTTTTTGTCAAAGAGGGCAAGTCCAGATTAGATTGTTAGATTCCTGACAGTTTAGATTGAAGATACAGAATATACAGAAGTGGAGAGGGCAAAGTGAGGGGTACAGAAATTTGGACCTCTTGGGTCAGGAAAGGAGGATGCATAGAAGAGAGAGAGAGATCTGTCAACGGAAACTTGTATAGAGGAGCTGTTGGGGAGCCCAGAGAGGAAGAAGCTGCTGTTGTCTGGTGTTCAGCAGGCCCAGGTGCTGGTGAGGGGCCCTCATCTTTGACCCTGCAGCTGGAGTCGGTGATGCTGGCTTCTTGGCCCTGTGTTCAGCCCCTGCCATGCCTCTTGTTGTTTCAGCTGCCAGCTCCAAAAGTAGCTCAGGAGATGCCTCATCGCTTAGCATTGAGGAGACCAAGTGAGTACTATTTCCCTTGGGCTTCTGCTTTCTTCTTCTGGGGCAGCCATATTGGATGACATTCTCACACTAAAGTGGGCCAGGTGGAGTTGGAAGGGTCGTATGAATTGTCTTAGCTAAGCGTTTGAGTTATAGAGGGAGGAATTAAGATGCAGGAAAAAGGATGATATTCACTGGTTGGGGACAAGCCAAGACTAGCACCCATATTCCCTGGTAGGGAGACCAGTGCCATTTCCACTATCCAGGGCTGCCCAGGTTAGGGTGTATGTTTAGGATAGGGTTACTCATTCCCACCCTAATTTTTACCTCCTATTTGTCCAAAAATGCATGTGGTGCCCCATTTCTTGTGGGTTTTGTTTGTTTTTGTGGTGTTGGGGTGGAACCCAGAGTATCATGCATACCAGTCAAGTGTTCTTCCACTGATCTACATCTCCAACCTGACACCCCATTTATTTGGCAGCCCCTAACACTTATATCTCTTGTCCTTAGTAAACTCCGGGCGAAGTTGGGGCTGAAACCCTTGGAGGTCAATGCCGTCAAGAAAGGTAAGTTTAGGGCTGAGGATGGGGTCAAGGGAGGTACAGCGACCATCTGTAAGGGTCTGTGAAGAAAATGGTGTTAGAGTGCAGAGGCAGCAACACTCAGTGGTTGTGTGTGTGTATCTGCCAGAGAGCACAAGGCCTCTCCTTGCTGTAGTGGGGATCTGGTGTGTGGCTTGCTCTGGTTCACCATGGCATCCTCACTCTGGCTGGAAGGTGCTCTTAGTCGGGCTGAGACTTGCACAGTTGCTGCAAACTGACTGGACTGCGTGAGATTGGTTTTTTAATTAAAATAGAACAACATGATTTGAGGAGGTTTGGAAAGTGTAGAGGGTCCTGTCGTTCTTTGTGGGGGACACAGAAGTATGGGGATGGAGGGGGGGCAGGGAGGTGAAGGGTTCTTCCCCTTTCCCTGGCTCCTTCTGGCCCTCTGAGCTGGAAGGGGGCAGGGTGAGTGGCTCCCTCCTCTCCCCACCAGCCATGGGCAGGCATAGCCTCACGTCTGGGCCCCCCTTCCAGAGGCGGGCACCAAGGAGGAGCCCGTGGCGGCCGATGTCATCAACCCCATGGCCATACGACAGCGAGAAGAGCTCCGGGAGAAGCTAGCAGCTGCCAAGGAAAAGCGCCTACTGAATCAAAAGTTGGGGTGAGGGGTCCCAGCCAGGGACAGGCAGAGGAGGCTGCTATTCTTGCTGCCTCATGGGTTGGGGTTGGGGAGCAGGTGGTGAGCTCCCCCAATCCTCACTCCCTTCCCTCCTCAGGAAGATAAAGACACTGGGGGAAGATGACCCCTGGCTGGACGATACTGCAGCCTGGATCGAGAGGAGTCGACAGCTTCAGAAGGAGAAGGATTTGGCAGAGAAGAGGGTGAGCAGCAGGGCAGCTGGGGTGGTTGCTAGGGGCCTCCGGGGGCTGCCAGGTGAGGCTGGAGCCTGGCCCTTGAGAGGTGAGATGGCTCAGAGAGGAGGGGGACTCATGGTCGGGCCATGAATTATCTGCAGCTTGCCTGCGAGGCCTTCCCTTTTTGTGCTTCCTCTTGTTAGAGACCTGGGTGTTTGCTGGTGATGCTGAATGGCCCGAGGTCACAGGCCACCCCTCTCTGTCCCATAGGCGAAACTGCTGGAGGAGATGGACCAAGAGTTTGGTGTCAGCACTCTGGTGGAGGAGGAGTTTGGGCAGAGGCGACAGGTAAGGCTGCAGCAGCTGGGGAGGGCAGGATGGGGGTATTGCCACCTTGGTGCTGGGATCTCAGGGTTGGGTGAGTTACAGCTCCTGACTCAGGTGGATCTTCCTCCTTAGGACCTGTACAGTGCCCGGGACCTGCAGGGCCTCACTGTGGAACATGCCATTGATTCCTTCCGAGAAGGGGAGACTGTGATCCTTACCCTCAAGGACAAAGGTGAGCGAGCTGGGTGTTCTGGAGGAGGTCCCAGACACTGCTGAGCCAAGGGCAAGGGTGGGTGGTCACTGCCTCTGCCCTGTCAGGTGTGCTGCAGGAAGAGGAGGATGTGCTGGTGAACGTGAACCTGGTCGATAAGGAGCGGGCAGAGAAGAATGTAGAGCTGCGTAAGAAGAAGCCTGACTACCTGCCCTATGCCGAGGACGAGAGTGTGGATGACCTGGCACAGGCATGCCAGCAGGGTGGTGAACGGGGCAGGGCCTGGGCTGCTGAGGAGATGGGCTTCATGGCTTGTAAGGAGCCACCCTGGGTCCCAATCTGTACCTCTTGCCCTACAGCAAAAACCTCGCTCTATCCTGGCCAAGTATGACGAGGAGCTGGAAGGCGAGCGGCCACACTCCTTTCGTCTGGAGCAAGGCGGCACCGCCGATGGTCTGCGGGAGCGGGAGCTGGAAGAGATCAGGGCCAAGCTGCGGCTGCAGGCTCAGTCCCTGAGCTCTGTGGGGCCCCGTGTGGCCTCAGAGTACCTGACACCTGAGGAGATGGTGAGCGCCTCTGTGCATCGTACTGGAGTGCAGATTCTTTGTGCCCCTTGGGCTGTGGGCTGCCAGTTTGCACTCGGGGAGGTTGAGCATTGGCACAGGGCTGGGTTCCTAGGTGGTTTGTAAATGGCTGCCCGGGGGAGGAGCTGGGTGTTGATGAACAGAGACTGTTGAGCCAGATGTATCCAAGCTTGTGTTCCGGCTCTGCAATGCAGCCAGCTTGTGTCTTGGGTGAGTCATTTAACTGAACCTGAGGTGCCCATCTGGAGTGGCAATGACAGCAGCCACCTCATGAGGCTACTATGAATAGTGATAATGTTTGCAGATGATAATTTTAGAGGCTCACATGGATTTTGGGCTCAGAGGGATTGTGAACAGAGGCAAACAACAGGTGTGGTTGGTGTCTTGGCTAAACGGGAAAGAGTCTTGGAGCCGTACTACCAAGGCTTCCAGGCCTGGCTCTCCCACTTAGGAGCTGGGCAACTTTGGGCAGGGTATGTACCCTCTCTGACCTCATTTCTCTCATCTCACAGTAGAGTGCTAATAGCACCCACTTCACATGTGTATATGGGAAGTACTGGGGACAGTGCTTGGCACAGAATAACTGAACTGGGCGTGGTGGCACATACCTGTAATCCAGCAACTCATAGGGCTAAGACAGGAGCATGTCAAGTTCAAGGCCAGCCTTAGCCACTTAGTGAGATCCTATTAAAACGTAAAGAGAGGGGTTGGGGTTGTGGCTCAGTGGTAGTACACTTGCCTAGCATGCGTGAGGCACTGGGTTCGATTCTCAGCACCACATACAAATCAGTGAAAATAAAAGTCCATCAACAATTTAAAAAATATTAAAAAAAAAAAAAAAAAGTGGGGCTGGGGATGTGGCTCAAGCGGTAGCGCGCTCGCCTGGGATGCGTGCGGTCCGGGTTCGATCCTCAGCACCACATACAAACAGAGATGTTGTGTCCGCCAAAAACTAAAAAATAAATATTAAAAAATTCTCTCTCTCATATCTCTCTCAAAAAAAAAAGGTAAAAAGAACTGGGGGTGTGGCTCATAGGCAGAGCACTCTGGGTAGTCCCAGGTACAACTGAAAAACAGAAAATGATAGCTGTTATCAAGGTCATGGAGGCCTGCCTTCCACATCTCTCATGTCTCCTCAGGTGACCTTTAAAAAGACCAAGAGGAGGGTGAAGAAAATCCGCAAGAAGGAGAAGGAAGTGATCGTGCGGGCGGACGACTTGCTGCCTCTTGGAGACCAGACTCAAGACGGGGACTTTGGTTCCAGGTGGGTGTGACTGCAGAGGTGGGTGTGAGGCTGGGCTGGCCTGGGCCAGGGCTCACTCGAGGGGCCTCCTCCTCCCAGACTGCGGGGCAGGGGTCGGCGCCGAGTGCCTGAAGTGGAGGAGGTGGCAGCCCCAGAGGATGAGGAGAAGGAGCCTGTGCCCCAGCCCCCGCCATCAGATGACACCCGTGTGGAGAACATGGACATCAGTGACGACGGTGAGGGGCTGGTCAGCAGCAGGTGGGGATGGGTTGGGGACCAAGGAAGTGATATGAACAGGTGTCCTCCATCTCCCCACCAGAGGACGGAGGAGCTCTGCCGTCGGGGTCTCCGGAGGTGCTGGAGGAGGACGAGGCGGAGGTGGAGCTGCAGAAGCAGCTGGAGAAGGGGCGTCGGCTGCGGCAGCTGCAGCAGCTGCGGGACAGCGGGGAGAAGGTGAGGCCAGTGCCAGCGTGACTGTGACGGCCTGTGCCCGTGAGCACCCACATTTGTGTCAGCACAGGCGGCACTGCGTCCCACAAGGACTCTCCTTGGTGCAGAGCCGGGTCCTGAGCGAGTTTCTGGCCTTGGTGGGGTGCCCTGCATCTGCTTTCCTTTGCCCACTCTTGGGCACTCGCTATGGGTGGGGCTCTGTTCTCAAGCCTGGGCATCCTTGGCAAGCAGGACAGTCCCAGGGCCCTGTTATTGTGCTGGGGACAGCGGTGACCTTGTGAGCGGAGAGGCAGGCGGTAGTTTCTGATAGTGACGAGAGCTGTGCGGAGTAAAACAAGGTAGCGCGAGGTCAGTGCTCAGAGAGGGCCTATCAGAGGCATCTGAGCTGAGGCCTAGGTAACACAAGGAGATCGAGGGGTGGAGGCTGTGGGACAGCAGATGTCTTCAGAAGTGACCCTGGAGTGCCTGAGGCCTGGGTAGGCTGGGGTAGGGAGCGAGCAAGCAGAGAGATGGAGAGCCGAGGTGAGAGGTCAGCAGGGTCAGTTTGTGTGAGCTCTGGAGGCCATAGCCTTCCTAGCCTTCCAGGGCAGTTACATGAGGCCGGCCAGGCAGAAGTAGACATGGTGACAGAATCTCTTAGGAGCTTACTTTCTTGCAGGGGGCTGCAGGGTCAAGGGAGAAGTGAGTCCTTGAAAGGGGAATTGATTAGGTGTGGTATGGGTGGCAGGAGGGACCCTGGAGTGGAGACCAATTGGAAGGTCCAATGTGAGCTGTGGGAATGGCTTGCTTATTGTACCCAGGGAGAATTGGAGGGTCCCGGGTCTCAGTGGCATCACCCCAGAAACTTCTGGGTCTGCCCACAGCTGCTCCCTCCCCCAGGTGGTGGAGATTGTGAAGAAGTTGGAGTCTCGCCAGCGAGGCTGGGAGGAGGAGGAGGATCCTGAGCGAAAGGGGGCCATCGTGTTCAACGCCACCTCCGAGTTCTGCCGCACCCTAGGGGAAATCCCCACCTATGGTCTGGCTGGCAACCGGGAGGAGCAGGAGGAACTCATGGTGGGTCCCATGGTCCCCTCTTCTTGGCTGGCCAGCTCTGCTCTCAGCCACAGGCCTAGTGCTCAGGGGAGGGAGTGGGCAGCCCAGGCTGACCCTAATTTCACACCCCAGGACTTTGAACGGGACGAGGAGCGCTCTGCCAATGGAGGCTCGGAATCGGATGGGGAGGAGAACATCGGCTGGAGCACCGTCAACCTGGATGAGGAGAAGCAGCAGCAGGACGTGAGGATGGGTGTGGGCGGGGGTGTCCCTTGTGCCCCAGAACCCCCACCTCATCCCTAGAGTGGCTCTGAGGCCCAAGGGCTGGCTGGGGTTGGGAGGCTGTCCACAGGGTCCTTGCCTGGCAGGGAGTGACGGGGCGAGGGGGTAGGAGGAGCCTGTGTGGCTTGCTTATGCCCCACGTGTCCTCCCCAGTTCTCTGCCTCCTCCACCACCATCCTGGATGAGGAGCCCATTGTGAACAGAGGGCTGGCTGCTGCCCTGCTGCTCTGCCAGAACAAAGGTGCGGGCTGGGTGCCGTGGCGGGGAGGCGGGGTGCTGCCTGTGGGTGAGGCAGGTGCAGTGCGTGCCTCTGTCCCCCTCTGCTGCCTTTTCCTCAGCCCCGGTGCCATGAACATGGGGCCTTGAATCACTTTAGTTCTGGGCATTCGGTGGCAGCATCTGTCCCTCTGCTGTGCTGTCAGGACTCCGTGTCTCCTCAGGAAGGAGTGAGGCGAGACTGGGGTTAGGTCCCAGCTCTGCCATTTCCTGGGTGAAGGTCTTTGCCTGCGTGTGCAGTGGGCACGCTCAGCAGGGCGGAGGCTCTCTAGCACCCACGTGCTGGGGCTGCTTCAGGCTGCCTCGGAGCTGGGCCTGTCAAGGGTGTGGGCAGTCTGGAGTCTCATAGCCTCTCTGTCCCCAGGGCTGCTGGAGACCACAGTGCAGAAGGTAGCCCGGGTGAAGGCCCCCAACAAGTCCCTTCCCTCAGCTGTGTATTGCATCGAGGACAAGATGTAAGTGGGCACGCAGGGGTGCAGGCCTTCCCGGAACACGGAGTGGGTGGCCAATGGTTCGTACTGAGCCCCTTTATCTTGCTTCAGGGCCATCGATGACAAGTACAGCCGGCGGGAGGAGTACCGAGGCTTCACCCAGGACTTCAAGGAGAAGGACGGCTACAAGCCTGATGTTAAGATCGAGTATGTGGATGAGACGGGCCGGAAACTCACGCCCAAGGAGGTATGTGCAGGCCCCTTTGCAGATAGGGCCAGGCCAATGGTGACTGGGTCAGGGAAAGGCCAGAGCCCACTGAGGGGCCTGTTTTGCTGCCTCTGACTGGGGTCCTGGTGAGGTGGTAGAGTGACCTGGTGAGATAGGTTTCTGGCTCTTGTGGGCAAGAGTCAGCAATCCCCTCCCACCTGGCACGGGGGTCAGACAGGCACCTCTGTACCTCTTGCCTGCCTACTGCAGCCAAAGCCCCCAGCCCGAGGGCCACCATCCTTGAGGGCGTGTCCAGGCTTCTGCCGTGGCTCTCCACCCCACACTCACTGCGTCCAGCCCTAGCCCCGCATGGCAGGTCTCACGCCAGGTCCCCTGTTATGCCGGAGTCTGTGCCCTCTCCCCCTCCCCCCCTCCCTGCTGCCAGGCCTAGCCCTGGAGTGCGTGAATCAGCACGCTCTCACCCTATTGGGAAGCTCCTCCCGGGTACAGGTGGCCCTGGCCTCACTTGTAGTCCCTGCAGCTCCTGGCCCATGCCCTGTGTCCCCCAGGCTTTCCGGCAGCTGTCCCACCGCTTCCATGGGAAAGGCTCGGGCAAGATGAAGACAGAACGACGGATGAAGAAGCTGGATGAGGAGGCGGTGGGTGCCCAGGGACGTGCTGCATTTGTGGGTGCTGGTGGTGATATGCTGGGCCTCTTTCTGCCCCTGTGCTAACTGGCCCCTGCCCACAGCTCCTGAAGAAGATGAGCTCCAGTGACACGCCCCTGGGCACTGTGGCTTTGCTCCAAGAGAAGCAGAAGGCCCAGAAGACCCCATACATTGTGCTCAGTGGCAGCGGCAAGAGCATGAACGCGTGAGTGGGAGGTGCATGGGGAGGGGGTGGGGGGACTGCGCCCACTTCCCTGGAGCTTTACACCTCTCTTCTCCCTGCAGGAACACCATCACCAAGTGAAGCTGGCCTCCCCCAAAGCCCCTCCCCAACTTTAATGTTAAATAAAGTTCCCTCCTTATTTTTTCCTCCCTGGTCGTGGTGCAGAGTCCAGGGTTATGCCCAGGAGGAGGGGTAGGTGGTACTCTCAGGCAGCCTGGGCCTCTTGTTCCTCATCAGCTGTGTAACTCAGGCAAGTGGCTGAACCTCTCTGAGCCTCAATTCTGCCTTTTGTAAGTCAAAACAGCTCTGCTTCATAGGATTTCATGTGCAGATTCAGTGAGCTCATTCATTCACTCATTCCCTTGGAATTTGGGCATGAGCAAGATAGGACAGATCCCTGAACACGTGAGACTCAGAGTCTGGCCTCTCTGCCAGTTGACACCCAGTCATCAGATGGCACAACTAACTGAACAGAGATAACAGAGAACAACTAGTCTGGATCCTTGAAGATGATCCTTTACCTGCCTTGGCCCCAGCCAGCTAGGGAAACCAGTGTGTACCCTGCCCTCTCCACCTGTGGTGGCACAGGTCCTGCTATGGAGATGCCCTCATGCCTTCTTGGTGGACACTTCCTGATATGACGTGGAAGGTGTTCTAGAGACTTGGTTCCCCTGGTATCTCCAGGACTGCTTGAGCCACTGCCCTGTAATCTCCCCAGTTAGACAGTTTGCAGGGTGGCCCAGGCCTGCCCAGCCCAGTGGGATAGGGATTGAGTTCTGTACAGGGTGGAGGGGCCACTACCTGTGTCCGCCCTCCTTGGCTGCCTCAGTCTGTGAAGGTGAGGGCCATCCCAGCTGCACCTTGTCCAGGGCCAGGTCGGCTGAGCCAAGGCACTTGAAGACTTGTCCGGCACAGCTGCACCAGGAGAGGTAGGGCTCCTGCTGGGAGGGAGCTCTTGGGGCAGCCTGAGCCATCAACAAGATACTTGAGAGCCCAGCATATGTGGACAGTGACCCAGCTGCTACCTCAGGCATCAGAGAAAGTGGGTGTCCTGCTCCCTATCCCCCAGATACATTCCAGATGGGTCACAGATTTTAAAATAAAAGAATGAAACCAAAAAATAAATTGAAGGAAATGGTGAACTTTAAAATATAATCTTGGAGTGGGAGAATGTAAGGGACAAAACCCAGTTGCCTTAAAATAAACTATTAGTGTTGGACAATGTGATTTCTGTGTTGTAAAGACCACAAAGCAGGCAGGCCACTTTTTTCACTCTAGTTTGAACTCATTCTGATTTACTTTTCCCTTTGGCTGTGCCCTCAAGGTAGGTGCCTGCGGGGTGCACTTGTTGGGTCTAGGACTCGGGACTCAGTCCTTTCTCTCAAAACTGCATGCGGTGCTTCCAGTGTTGGGACCGACAATCTGGTGCTTCTGGCTGGCTGTTGAAGCTCATGCCTTATTTGCAGGAAATGGACCAATAGGCTGCTTTATCCCAGGCCTGGTCTAGAGCCAAGATGGCTCCATAGTAGAACTTTCTGGCTCTATCCGTGGCCACTGGGCAGATTAAATGGCAAGTCAGGGAACAGAAGGGCTCCCTAAGACACCTGAGGGGCTCCAAGCTGGTGCAGTCTGCTTGCTTCCTCTCTGCATCCTGTGGCTCTCAGGCTGAGGACTTACTCTTTTGTTATGTATTCTCACCTACTCCCTAGGCTGTGCCCAGCCCAGGTGCCCCGATAGGAGGGGCTACCAAGTGCCCTAGAGGCCTGTGCACCCAGGTCAGGTAGGACTCAGCTTTGCTGCTCAGCAGTTGGGCAAGGCCAGCAGTACTTCCCCTGACCCTCAGGCTCCTGGGCCCAATGATGCTAGAGTGCCAGCCTCAGGGATGATGGTCCCTTGGGCAGGGATGCCAGGTGAGCCCAACAGGCACTGATGTCAGATGTCTTTTCCATTTACTACTGTTTGTCCTTGGGCAAGTTACTCAGTCTCTGTAAAATGGAGTCCATGAGCCCAGATTTCTAGGGCTGGTGAAAGGCATGGTTGAGAAATCCATCTCTTAAACATTGGCTGCTGGCCTGCATAACCAGAGGAGCCAAACTAAGGCTTCCAGGGCGCGTGGGGCTAAGGCCCAAGGGATGGGTAACCCTTGAACAGGGCATGACCAGATGGGGTGGGAGGAAACCTAGCTCCTGCCTCCCCCATGGTACCTCACAGAAGGCAGGAAGTTGGGGGGGCTCAGCCACACCACATAACACCCCTCTCTGTTCTCATGAGCCATCTGGGCATGGTGAGGGGAACCCCGGGACAGGCTGGCTGTCCAACACTGGTGTGGCCTTTGTTCTGAGTGAGAGCAGGCCTTGTCCACTTTGCTCTGAGATCCTGCCCAGGTGCCCCAGATCTCCTTAAAGCCCCAAAGCTGTATTCCAGCTCCATTGGTCAGCTGTGGCCCATTCTGTATTCCTTTCTGGTTAAGAGAGATTTTTTTTTATTCAGCTTTTTTTACTGCTGTGACCAAAAGACCTGACAATTTTAGGAGGAAAACTTATTGAGATCTCAGTCCATAAAGTGTCAGAAAAGTGTGGTAGAGGAAAGTGGCCAGGATGTGGTCACCATGAAGCAGAGAATGAGAGCTCCCCTCACCACAGACAAAATGTATATCCCAAAGGCACACCCCCAGTGATCCACCTCCTCCAGTCACACCCTACCTGCCTCCAATTAATAACCAGTTAATCCTTATCAGACTGATTAGTTTAAGGCTCTCACAACCCAATCAGTTCACCTCTAATCTTTCTTGCATTGTCTTACACATGAGCTTTTGGAGGGACACCTCATAGCTAAAACCATAACAGATACTTAAAATATATAAACAGATGAATGTAATGCCAGCTGGGATTTACTATATAATCACTCCAGCATAAATAAATAAGAAAAAATATGGAGGGGCAGGGATATTAGGCAAGACTAGCAAGATGTCGATAGACTAACACTGGGTGATAGGCACGAGGGATTCATTATTACATTCCATCTATTTCTGAGTTATTTTGAATTTTTTCCATTAAGAAACTTTGCTTAAATAGAAGAAAAATGTGTTGGCTTAGCAACAGAAGAACGTACAGATGTTCAGTGAAAGGTGTGAACAAGAATGTTTACAAGAGCATGTTATAACAGCTGTCATCTCCGTCAATGGAAGGATAAAGAAATGGTGGATGTTCACATGTAGCAGAACAAATTCATGGATGAATCTCACAGACACAGTATGGCAGTAAAGAAGCCAGACATGAAACTACACACGGTCTGCTTCCGTTCAGTATAGGAATAGGCAAAATTATTTCTACTATTAGAAATCAGAACAGAACAATGCTTGGGACATAAAGAGCAAAAAGGCAGCCACCTGAGACTTGATTCTCTGACCTTCCTAAGATCCCGTGAGTTATCTAAAATGATCTAGAAAATTTCTTTTCTACTTAAACAACAACTTTCATATAGAACTAATATTTCTATTTGTCCTGCTTTCTATTGTTTTTCTCCTTTTTGAATAATTATTGTTTTCCCCTCTAGTGCTGGAGCTGGAACCCAGAGCCTTGTTCGCATGCTAGGCAAGCACTTTGCTCCTGAACTACATCCCAGCTCTGTTTTTTTTTAAATGATCGAGTTTTTTTTTTAATATATATAATATTATATATATACATATATAATATAAAAATATATATTTAAGTTGTAGGTGGACATAACATCTTTATTTTTATTTATTTATTTTTTTATGTGGTGCTGAGGATTGAACCCAGAGCCTCACACATGCTCGGCGAGTGCTCTACCACTGAGCCACAACCCCGGCCTGTTTTTGATGTTTCTTTTTACTTTCTTGGAAGTTCTACACCTGTGTCTATTCTTTGAAGCTTTCCCTTAACATTTTAACATGTGCATAAACAAAGCATAAACTTAATTCTGTTTCCCTTTAAGCCATAGGGAAGGCTTTGGATCCCTTTAATTATAGTTGCCCCTTCTGGTTTTAGATAATTTTATTATCCAGTATTTTTTGTTGGCTTTTAAAAAATATATTTATTTAGTTATCTATTTGTTACCAGGAGTGTTTAACCACTGAGCCATATTCCCAGCCCTTTTTATTTATTTATGTATTTGAATCAGGGTCTCACTAAGTTCTTAAGACCTTACTAAGTTGAGGCTGGTTTTGAACTTGTGATCCTCCTGCCTAAGCTCCCAAGCTGCTGGGATTACAGGCTTGTGCCACTGCACTAAGAACTATCCCCAAGTCAGCCATCACTGCCATCATCATCAATTCATGTTTTTATTAAGAAGCCTCTCTTCTCCTAACTGAGGCACACACCCGTCATCCTAGCAACTCATGAGGCTGAGGCAGAATGATCATAAATTGGAGGCCAGCCTGGGCAACTTGGTGAAACCCTGTCTTAAAAGGGCTGGGGATGTAACAGTGGTGAAGTGCCCCTGATTCAATCCCTAGAACAAAACAAAACAAAACAAATAAAAACAGCAGTAGCAGTCTCTCTAGCCACTTTCCTGGGGCCACTTTCATTCTCTGAGTTCATCTTTTATCAAAGTCCCACTGTTGCTCAATCTGAGTGTCCTTTCTTGTGCTGGGTGGCCATCCCAATCATGGGGCTGTGATGAGTTTCAAAGCTGCTTCATCACCCAAACTTCTCTGAGGTCCAAATATTCCCAAGACAGAGTTGGCCTCAATTAAGGCCTCTACTCCAGCCAGCTGGGCTCAGTCTTTCCTGCAACCCCCGTGTTCTCTTCCCTGAACTCTGGGCACACCTCATGCTGTCCACTCCTGCAGTTTCTCAGAGTCCCTCAGACTGCCATTCCAGGCCTGGAGGCCTCTAGCCCTACCTTTCTAGTTTCCTTCCTCCCTGACACAATGCGTGCTTTTTCTCAGACCCTGGAACTTTTCCTCCGGGTTGGGTGGAGGGCACAGAGAGAAACAAAATAGCCCTTCTGTGCCAATATGTGCTCTGCCTTGGGGAGGTTTTAAGGAAGGGTCCCCCAAATCATTGATTTGTCAGCTCTGGCCACAATAAGAGGGGGAACAAGAAAGCTGAGGGCAGATGGTCAGCACTTCCTGCCGAAGCCCTCTCAGCAAGGCAGGTGTGGGTAGAGACGGCAAATAGACCTTGATGGCCAATGCCAGCCTATGGCAGACATAAAGCAGCTGGGGGACCCATGTGGAAAAGGATGGCACTTGGGGACTTCAGAGAGGAGACCAGTGAGGAGAGGCAGGGAAAACAGAAGTCCAAGAGCTTCAGGGGGCTGTCAGAAGGAACTGCTGAAACAGTGTGGTGAGAAGGCCTGGGGACAGGGAGGACCACTTCAGAGATGGCAGTTGGTGGGTCTTCCCCCCGACACACACACGCCCTCCCGCCAAGGATCCACAGCCCCTTGAATTCTCAGAGGACAATGGAAAGGATGCATATAGTTGTCTGCAGCTGGGTTCCTATAGGGGACGCACGTAGCAACAGGGCTGCCATGAGTCCCCTGCACCCCAATTTGGGTACAAACTGAAAGAAGTTCCAGCAGGACAGTTCCCTACCCTCCAAGTGCTTCCCAGTCACATACTCCAGCTTCAAAGTGCTGAAGAGGAGGATGTGTCCCCAGACATTCTGATAATGCCTTAGTAAATGAATACCGCTAAGTATGTGGAACTTGATGCCAGTTGTAGAGTCCACCAGACACCCCAACTTTCTTTCTGCATACTGACCACAGATCACAGAGTGCCTGTCACCTGGTCAGCAGCAGGCTTTCCCAGCAGGCTGAGCCCAAGCCAGAGCCTTGAACATTCCAGCTGTTTTTGCCCAAAACACTGAAAGAAACCAGTCTGGCACAGAGCCGGATTCTTTAAACCCTTCCATACACTCCTTTGTCCACTCACTCACTGAGGACAGACCCGGTAGTGAGGTGGCAAAACCAGACCTCACAAAATGAAATTATAAGAACACTATCTTGAAAAACCAATGCCTGGGGAAAGGGTCAGTTCAGCCTTTCTTCAGGAAACCTAATTAACCACAGGTGCCTACTTTTGGATTTAAATAACTGTCATCTAGGAATCTGACTACTCCCTTTGGAACTGTAAACACCCCTGAGGCTTCAGAGACAAGGCTAGACATGGCTGTGAAAAGAGCTGGTTTCTCTTTATCACTTTTTGCTTCTGTAAATAGGCTTCCTGTAAATAGGGAAACTTCTGTAAATAGGGAACCTTCCCCAACCCTCAACACTCCCCTCCCCAACAAGGCCTTCTGTCATGTAGACTAGAATTTTTTAAAAGATATTTTTAGTTTTAGATGGACACAATACGTTTATTTTGTTTATTTAGTTTTTTTTTTTTAAATATGGTGCTGGGGATCAAACCCAGTGCCTCATGGATGCTATGCAAGCAGTCTACTACTGAGTCACAATCCCAGCCCTAGACTAGAAATTTTATGGCACCACATAGCCTATAAACGTTGTGAGAAACCGTGGATCAGTGCTCAGAATTTGGTGTTTTCTGGGCTCGGTGGTATAAAATAAAGTTTGGAGTTCTCCTTTTTTTTTTGGTACCGGGATTGAATTCAGGGGCACTCACCCTCTGAACCGCATCCCCAGCCCTATTTTGTATTTTATTCAGAGACAGGGTCTCACTGAGTTGCTTAGCACCTCTCTTTTGCTGAGGCTGGCTTTGAACTCATGATCCTCCCAACTCAGCCTCCCAAGTTGCTGGACTCACAGTCCTGCCCCATCACACCTGGCTTTGGAGCTCTCCTTCTGTCTGAGTGTTGCTTGCTGCTTCTGACCTGTTTCCCCCAACAGTAGAACACCCTGGTCTATTTCAGGGATATGCTGCAGTGCTCTGTGAGCAAGTTTTCCTAACAAAAGCTTTGGACTGCTCACCCTGGCGTGTGGTGCTTCTTTTTTTTGAATCCCAACTAGCCCTATCTCAGGAAGATTTGAGGCAATCCTTTGTGGCAATTCCCCTGCCACAGCTTTTAGGATGATGCCACATTAGAGTTCAGCAGTTGTTGTTTGGGGCATCTGGACCCTCAGACTGGCCTGAAGTTACTGTTTCCTTTTTGCATAATTGGGTGTCATGTTTTAGGGTTCTGCAACCCAGGGCAAGTTGCAGACGTGCTGGGTGGATGTGTTTATTGTGGCCCCTGCTGGTGGCTTCTATTAATACTGGCTGAATACATTGCCAGTAACTGCTTGCATCTCCTCACCTGGGCCAGAGTCCTGCAGGCAGAACCAGGAGGAAAGTCAGCACTCTGTCCAAGCAAGAGGCACTAAAGCAACGGACAGCCCATACTGTCCAAGTGTTAATGACTTAGACTGGTTAGTAACAAGTGTATCAGGTGCTTGGCAACTCACTGAAAACCTAGCAAGGGTTAAATAGCAAAGTAGACATTTTAGCATCATCAGAATCTGTCACAATCACTGAAAGAATTAATGGAGAGATTTCTAAGATTTTTTTTTCAGATTAGAACTTGTAGCCAGTATATTAACTACAGACATAAATGAAAAAGAACTAGAATCAGATTCAAAATCATTTAAATGGCATTAAAAAATAAATGTTGAACAGGGTGTTATGGCTTGGATTTTCTGTCTGTTGCAGTACTGAGGACTGAACCCAGGATACTGCACCACTTCACTAGGTCCCCAACTCTTTTTTTTTCTAAGTTGTTGAGGCTGGCCTTAAACTTGAGATCCTCTGGCCTTAGCTTCTCAAGTTGCTAGGATTTCAGGCATGTACCACCATGCTCAGTTATGGTTTGGATCTTAATATTCCACAGAGGTCATATGCTTGGTCCCCAGCCTATGGCACTATTGGGAAGTGTGAAAGCTTTAAGAGGTGGAGCCTAACAGAATAACAAATTAAGTTGTAAGGTCATTGGGAGTTGCTCTCGAAGGGGATGCTGGTCATCCTCTGCCATGTGTTCCCTTCGTGATGTACTATGCTGCCACAGGCCTAAAGCAACAGTGTCAAGTAACCATGAACTGAAAACACAAGCCAAAATAAAACTGTCCTCCTTTTAAATTGTTTATCTCAGGTATTTATCACAGTGATGGAAATTAATTTTAAAGGAGATTAAAACTGGGCTAGGATGTAGCTAAGTGGTAGAGTGCTTGCCTAACGTGTGCAAGGCCCTGGGTTCCATCCCCAGCACTGCAAAAATAACAAGAACCAAAGCAACAAACAAATAACACGCCTTATTCCTTCCATAGGCACTTGGATTCTCTTGCAATATGCCAAAGGATCAAACTTGACATAATATGATCCACTAGTGGGGTACTATATTTTTATACTCATGATATTCTGACAGTGGTTCCCCCTGAGGAATACTGCCCACACTTTTTTTTGCAAACTCCTCAAATTGGTAAGTAGAGATGGCTGGACCTTGAATGAGGAGAAAATCCAGGGTCCTTAACCCAAGTAACTTTTGAGGGGTTGCCTCAGCAACTACTAAGGATTAAGTGCTGGCCTTCTGCCTTCAACTGTAAAGGAAGGACCTACACCCATTTGGCTTCTTTGGATAGTGAAGCCAGCATAGTCCATATTTAAGATTTTTTCTAAAGCCCTGTACTGGGCCATCAGACAAGAAGTCATATTTAAGTGGGCCCCTGCAACAGGAAGCCTTCAGGAGATCAGGAAGCTGTAAGGCAGGCCCGCCGCTGAGCCTCATCTCCCTTAGCCCCATGGAATTACGTTCTCAAAGCTGATTGGAGTCTTTGGAAATTATATGCCACCAGTATTCACTAGCCCTGGCACTTCCCATGCTACTGAGAAGCACATACTCTGTAGAAGGAACCCACATGTACTCCCTATTCCTCTTGTAAGAGAATCCAAGCACATAGATTCCAACAGACAGCACCTGCAGTTCTTTCCTCGGTTTGAAACTTGACCTGTTTGCACATGGGCAGGCAGAGCAACCCTGAAACAAAGCCTGATGGGAGGGATGGGAGACACCCTGGCGCCTTGCCTCTCAGAGGGCTATCACAGAAGGGCACTGGCAATGGCTTCCAGAGTTCTCTACCAAGGAAATTTCCAAAAGCAAAAAAATAAATAAATAAAATAAACAAATACAAGGAAATTTCTGGTAGGGCACCTGTAGCTTTAACATGCTGAGAACTGAACTTGAATTGAGATAAAGAACACAACAGACGGGAGCCACCACAGGCGGGCTACTGCTGAGGAAGGAAACAGTGAATTAGAGGGCCACACTGAGAAAATCTTGCAAAAGGAAGGACTAAAGAAACTAAGAGCAAGACCAAAAGAATTAAGGATAGAAGGTAAAGGTGCTAATATTCAGATAATAGGAATTCTAAAAGGAAAAATAAACATGAAGGGAAAAAGTGAGCCCCTTGGATCAAAAAGGCAGAAAGAATGCCGAAAAAAGGAGATAAAAGGAACTGCCCACACCTCCATATCACAAAACCTTACAAGTATCAGGGAGAAAGCTTAGAGAGTGTGCCACATACAAATGAAGGAGAAGTCAGTCGACATTAGATTTTTCAACAGCAATGCTAGATGCAGGAAGACAAAGTTGTTTCTAAGCCATTAAAGAATTTAGAATCCAGAATTTTATATACATCCAAACTGTCATTTAAATATGATGAATTACTTCCAATATGCCAATTATGACAGAAAGTTAAATGGATTAAATTCATCAGCTAGAAGATAAAAAAATGATTCAGTTCTTAAAATCTAGATACAACTAGAAACATCTCAAGCATGGGTGTACCAAGATGAAAATGCAAGGGATGGAAAAAGGCTTGTTAGGCAAAAAATACTAGCTAGAAGAAAGCTAGGGTAGGTGTATTAACACCAGATGAAATGACCAAACGCACGTGGAGGAGCCCCACAATCATAGAGGTTTCTAGTCCCTGAAGATGACAGCAATTCTGACATGTTGTGTTTATACACTCCAGCCTTGTATATGTGTATTCTTCTTGAAAGATTTTCAAAAATTGGGCTGGTGGGGCTGGGGTTGTGGCTCAGTGGTAGATCGCCTGCCTTGCACATGAGGCACTGGGTTTGATCCTAAGCACCACATTAAAAAAAAAATAAATAAATAAAATAAAATAAAATATATATATATATATATATATATATATATATATATATATATATATATATATTAATTGGGCTAGTGTGTGGCTCAGTGGTAGAGAGCTTGCCTAGTATTTTTAAGGCTCTGGGTTCCATCCCCAGCACCGCACACACATATATACACACACACATACAGATACATACATACCTAAAGATACAAGAAAGCCATATAAAAAAAGAAAGTGAGGGGGCTGGGGATATAGCTCAGTTGGTAGAGTGCTTGCTTTGCATGCACAAGGCCCTCGGTTCAATCCCCAGAACCACACACACACAAAAACAAACAAACAAACAAAAAAACGAAAGAAAGAAAGCCTGGTCAGCAGCAGGCTTTCCCAGCAGGCTCCTGATGGAATTTAAGAAGATGGTTACCTTGAGCCTTGGGAAAGGGAACAGAATGGAATGGGTAGATAAGTGGGGGGTATAGGACACATTGTTGGGTTATTGTTAAAATCCCATTCTCATGAAGGTGATTACAACATTAAACATAACCAACCAATTAAATACAATGACTTACTATATTTTAATTTTTATTTAATTTGGGTTCTTTTGTGTATGTGGGGGTGGGAACAGGGGGTTGAACATAGGGCTTTGTGAATGCAAGGCAGATGCTTTGCCACTGAGCTACATCCCAGTCCTTATTTATTTTGTACCAAGGATTGAACACAGAGGTGTTTAACCACTAAGCCACATCCCCACCCTTTTTTTGGAGACAGGGTCTTGCTAAATTGCTGAGGGCCTCACTAAGTTGCCCAGGATAGCTTCAAACTT
This sequence comes from Marmota flaviventris, assembly GCF_047511675.1. Lineage (NCBI taxonomy): Eukaryota > Metazoa > Chordata > Mammalia > Rodentia > Sciuridae > Marmota > Marmota flaviventris. Next base: position 6,833,393 of record NC_092506.1, on the reverse strand, counting down.
GTGACTTTCCTGCCTCAGTTTCCTGGGGTTGCTGGGATTACAGGCATGTGCCACCACGCCCAGCTATTATTTCATATATATGTTTTTGGTTTTTTTTTTGGGGGGGGGGTTTCCTTCAGTGTTTTGGGCAAAAACAGCTGGAATGTTCAAGGCTCTGGCTTGGGCTCAGCCTGCTGGGAAAGCCTGCTGCTGACCAGGTGACAGGCACTCTGTGATCTGTGGTCAGTATGCAGAAAGAAATTTGGGGTGTCTGGTGGACTCTACAACTGGCATCAAGTTCCACATACTTAGCGGTATTCATTTACTAAGGCATTATCAGAATGTCTGGGGACACATCCTCCTCTTCAGCACTTTGAAGCTGGAGTGTGTGGCTGGCAGCACTTGGAGGGTAGGGAACTGTCCTGCTGGAACTTTTTTCAGTTTGTACCCTATCGTCAGTGGGTAAAAAGTTCTGGAGGTCGGCTGCACCACATTGCAAATGTACTTAATGCTAATGAACTGTATGCTGAAAAAATGGCTAAGATGGTACATATTATTGTGTATTTTACCACACCTAGGAAAAACACTAGAAACCAACACTTAAAAAAAAGTTGCATCAAGGGAAACTTTAGCCTTTTTATCCTACAAGGGTTGACTGCCCTAGCCCCACAGGCTACCTGGTAATTACAAAGGGAAAATAATAATACCTCACAGGTATTTTAGTCAGCTTTTGTGTCACTGTGATCAAACATTAAAAGAACAACTTAGACAGGGTAAAGTTTATTTTGGTTCATGATCAGAGGTCTCAGTCCATAGGTGGCTGACTCCATAGCTCTGGGCCTACAGTGAGGCAGAATATCATGGGGGCAGGGTGTAGGGAAGGGAAGCTGCTCCCCTCATGGCAGCCAGGAAGCAGAGAGAAAAGGGGGAAGGTCCACAGGGAAGAGGCACCCTTCCAGGGCATGCCCCCAGTGACCTGCTCCTCCAGTTACACCCTACCTGCCTACAATGACCACCTAGTCTGTCCAAATAAGACGGACCGATTAGATTACAACTCTTGTAATCTGACCTTTCACCTCTGATTAATCCTGCATTAGCAGGAGCTTTTGGGGGATACCTCATATCCACCATAACAACGTGGAAAAAGTTTAGAAGCCACCCCCTTTTCCCAGGTGATTAAAATCAGTATCTGCTGTAACCAGACCTCTCCTCCTGAAGCATGTGATGTCCCTTACTTGCACTACCTAGAGTAGTCACTCAGAAACAACAGGACACCATACTTTTATATCAAGAGGTGCAGTAAGACCTTGGTCCTGTGCTGTTGGTGCTAAAGCTGTTTGTCTCAAATCTAAGCACGCAAAAGCAATCATACAAATCCAACACCGGATATTTCTGTCGGGTGATTGAGCTTGTCAAAATAGCCAATTCTATAAAGAAAAAAGTTAAGGGGTTTGTTCTAAATTAAAAGTAACTAAAGATATATTAACTAAAAGTAACAATGCTGTGTGTATAAATAGAATATGGCAAAATGCTCTTAGCTGACTCTGTTGAAGGGATATGGGCATTATTTTACAATTCAACCTTTATTTAAGTTTGAAAATTCTCATGTTTGGTTTGGAGAAGGAAAAGCTGAACAACTAGGAGCTAAGTATACAACTACAAATGTGGGGAGAAGAGCTACAGAATAAGCCCAAAGGGGTGTAAGTGGAAAATATGACAAGAGCAGAAATTCATGAAATAGAAACAGGTACTAATGAATGGGAATGAAGGCAAAAAGCTGGTGCTTTGAAGAGACTAATAATGAACTTCTGCCAAGAGTGACAGGGATACAAGGAGAAAGCATAAATGATATTTGATATGAAAAGGAAATAACTTTGGATACAAATTTACCTTATAAACATAAGGTAAGTCTACAGATAACTTGTGCCAGTAGATTTGAAGCCATACTTAAAATGAGAAAATATGGAAGTATTTTTCCTTGAGAGTATAACTGACTCAAGAACAGGAAACCTTACTAATCTATCACCACTAAAAGTTCAGAGCTGGAGAGGATAGGAAAGGCAGCAGAACACAACAGACACTAGTATGGCAATATGTAAATCAATGGATGTGTAACTGATGTGATTCTGCAATCTGTATATGGGGTAAAAATGGGAGCTCATAACCCACTTGAATCAAAGGGTGAAATATGATATATCAAGAACTATGTAATGTTTTGAATAACCAACAATAAAAAATTAAAAAAAAAAAAAAGTTCAGAGCTGGGTGTAACTCAGTGGAAAAGCACCTGTCTGGCATGTACAAGGCTCTGGATTCCATTCCCAGCATCACAAAAACAAAACAAAAATCTAAGTCAAAATCTAGTCACCTCCTTAAGAAATGCCAAGTTAGTTACAGAAATTTTTACTAAACATTTTAGAAATCCAGAATCCCAGTCTTTGTTTGGTGGTAATAGGGATTTAACCCAGAGCCTTGTACATGCTAGGCAAATGCACTATACATGACCTACATCCCCAATCTGTAATATAATTTAATTGTCTTGGTACTGGGGAATTGAACCCAGGGTACTTTACCACTAAGCCACAATCCCTGCCCTTTTTATTTTTTGAGACTGTCATGCTGAGTTGCTGAGGCTGGCTTCTAATTTGCAGTCCTCCCAAACTGGTAGGATTACAGGCGTGCACCACCACACCCTGCTCTCCAACTCATTTTGTGTTGATATGAACTTGACATAAGAAAACAAAAAACAAAACAACAACAACAACAACAAAAAAAACAGGGCTGGGGCTGGGGCTCAGCAGCAGCACACTTGCCAGGCGTGTGTGAGGCACTGGGTGTGATTCTCAGCACCACGTATAAATAAATAAAGGGGGCTGGGGATGTGGCTCAAGCGGTAGTGCAATCACCTGGCATGCGTGTGGCCTGGGTTCGATCCTCAGCACCACATATAAACAAAGATATTGTGTCCGCCGAGAACTAAAAAATAAATATTAAAAAATTCTCTCTCTCTCTTAAAAAAAAATAAAAAATAAAGGTCTATCAACAACTAACAAAACAAAACAACAACAACAAAAAAAACCAAGGGCCATAGAAATCTGAAAAGCTTAAACCATATCACTTATGAGCTTACAATTTCCCCGAATATCAGGAACCTGAATCCAGCAATGTGAGACAAACAACAAAACATTGTGACAGTTTTTGCCAAGAATGCAAGTTTTTTTGTTTTGTTTGGGGTCTCACTATGTTGTTCAGGTTGGACTTGAACTGGTGACTCAAGCATCCTCTCCAATAGCTGGGATTATAGTTGTGTGTCACTGCACCTGGCTTATAAGAATGCTCTAATGTGTCAAAATGTCAAGATACTTCACCACATTTACAGATTAAACAAAAGCTCCACATGATGTGTTCTGGTTGCCATTTGTGCTTCTTGGTGCTTATGCCCGGGTAGCTGGGTGACAAAGTGTGAGATGGCTGTGTAAGAAATACCCATCAGAAGTGACATGGCTATAAAAGCTGGTCTTGAAGTGATAAGAACTGCAGAGACAGGAGGGCCCCAGAGTGTCAAGTACCATGCCAGGAGGGGCCACAATGCATGGATTGGCCACAGCTTCAGTGGAAAGGGGCTCTTGGGACATTCTCAGTGCATTCTGGGAGATCTCATCAAACACGGTTGGATCCCACCACAAAGTTAGGGAAACAGATAACAGAGAATGACAGAGAAAGTAGCACACAGAATTCAAGGATCTTCCCACCATGCATAGCTACAGTCTACAGGTACTAAATAGCTGATAAAAAATGGAGAAGTAGAGATTAAAAGATTTTAGGGGTACTAGGGATATAGCTCAGTGGTCAAGTACTTGCCTAGCATACACAAGAGGCTATCAGGTAGATTATGGAATCACCGAGAAAGCTGGAGAAAAAAGTAAAATCAAACTTTTAGATATAACACCAAAAATCTCACAGTGACACAGCCCATAAAGGGGGAACAGTGGAGTAATTAAGGGGAAAAGACAGCCTCAAATGTTAGAAAACTGAAATTAAATCAGCTACCTGTATAATCTGAGAATCTACAAACAAGCAGGCAAACTCAAAGAAACAGAAGGAAAAGGTCAACAAAAAAATGCACCTCTTGCAAAGCTAGCTAAAGAAAAGCAAATACAAAGAGTACGAGACACAGTTGTTGGTTCCACCTGCCTGTACCCCCCTCCCAGCCTTTTTTGGTAAGAGTACTTCTCTATTCTGTGGGAAACATACATCATACAGATAAGGTGTGGTTCATTCTTCTCCCTCAGGCCTGGCCACAGCACGTGACCCTAGCAATACCAATCAGCCTTCCCTGAATCACAGGGATCCTCAAGCAAGGGCCTCTGTCTATGCAGGCTGTGTATAAACTGGAGCTTCCTGCAGAAAACATCTGTAGGACGCAAAAGGATCCATCAAGCTGAAGCCAGAGACGGCTCTGAGAAATGCTGGCCTCTGACAGCTTTGCTCCAGGCACCATTCCTCAACATCACGTGAACAACTCTCACTGGCTTCTGCTAAAGAAGGTGATTTTTTTTTATCATTTACAGGTAAGAGATCCTAAATAATACAAATATTATGCATGATATTTTGCCCCAAAAGTTAAATATTAATGAAATGTACTATCTTGAAAGGCAGAGGTCTGCCCCTAAAATTAAGGAATTTGACACTCTGGACACACCTAATAAGTCCTACCAAATTCTGAAGAAACTATCATTTATTCAAGTCTAAAGATGATTTAATGTCTCCAAACTTATTCAAGGCCCTAAGCAACTCAGTGAGACCCTATATCAAAAGAAAAAATAAAAGGGCCTGGGCATTGGGCTGGTGTTTTGGCTCAGTGGTAGAGCGCTTGCATAGCATGCATGAGGCCCTGGGTTGCATTCTCAACACCACATATAAATAAATAAAGGTCCATTGACAACTAAAAATATATATATATTAGGAAAAAAAAAAAAAGGCCTAGGGATTTAGCTCAATGGTAAAGCACCCTATTCAATTCCCAGCACACCCCGCCCCCCCAAAGTGAAATTGGCCCATAGACACAAAAGTCCTAAATAAGTAAATAAATAATATACTGAATTATGCAAAACTAAGCAGGGTTTGCAACTGCATGCACTTGATCTCAGCCCCAACTATTCAGAAAGCTGAGGCAGAAAGGTCAGAAGTTTGAGGTCAACCTCAGCAACTCAATAAGGCCTTGTCTCAAAATAAAATGGGCTCTCTGGATATAGTCAGTGGTGGTGTGCACCTGAGTTAAATTCCCAGCACCAGAAAATCCAGTAAAACAAAAAAATAAAAATAAGCAGGATTGCTGGGTGTGGGCGCACGCCTGTGACCCAAGTGGCTTAGAAGACTGAGGCAGGAGGATCATGAGTTCAAAGCCAGCCTCTACAACTTAGTGAGGTCCTAAGCAACTCGGGGAGACTCTGTCTCTAAATAAAATACAAAAAAGTGCTGGGGATGTGGCTCAGTGAATAAAGATCCTTGGGTTCCCTCCCTAGTATCAACATTAGGAAACCTATTAGGCAAGTTTTAGGAAACCTATTAGGCAAGTTAGTACATTAATACAATAATTTGATTATCTCAGCAGATGTCAAAATTCATCATTGTTGAATAAAATGGGGAAAATACATGTCAATAATCTAAGAACAGAAGGAACCCTTCAGCTAATGAAAGAAATCCACCAGATGCCTAAAGCAAGGACCCTATCTCATGTTGAATGAGAGCACCATTCCCACTAAGAAACAATTATGGGTGCCATTTGACACCCTGGAGGCCCTGGTCTCTGTGACTCACAAGGAGAAGAAACCGAGGTAAAGGGTAAGATAAAAGATGCTACTAGCAGTACATGACTTTGACTAAAAAGCCAAGAGAATCAACTGAAGAATTATTAGAACAAATCAGAGTTCAATTAGATCCATGAATTAAGCAACAAAGCTTTCCTATATGCTAGTGACAGTCAGAAACGTCATTTCAAAAGATCCCATTCATACAGGGTGTGGTGGTGCATGCCTGTAATCCCATCGGCTTGGGAGGCTGAGGCAGGAGGATCACGATTTCAAAGCTAGCCTCAGCAAAAAGCTAGGCACTAAGCAATTCAGTGAGACCCTGTCTCTAAATAAAATACGAAATAGGGCTGGGGATGTGGCTCAGTGGTCAAGTGCCCCTGAGTTCAATCCCCAGTACCACCCCCCCCAAAAAAAAAGATCCCATTAATAAGGAATTCATAACAAGTAACAAATAATTTTACAAAATTCCTAAGACTAAATCAAATTAGAAATGTAAATGGCCCATATGAGAATACCCACACTTTACAAAAGAACACATATACCTACCTCAGTCCTGGAGAGGAAGATTCAAAACCGCTAAGATAACCATTTCTTCCTAAATCAGACTACATGAAATCATGCCAACGAAAATCCCAACCAGACTCTTACATGAAAAATTGGCAAGCTCATTCTAAAGTTCTATGTAAGAGAAAATGCAAAATGGTCAAGGGTGGGGGCAGGGGAATTGCATCCCAGGTCCTAAGCACACGGCAATACATGACACGAGCACATGGACCCTCTGATCAGACATCTCAAAGAGAAACCCAAATACATGTAGGAGTTTGAGACAGGGACTTGCTCTATTGCCCAGGCGAGCCTCAAACTCACAATCCTTTTGCCTCAGCTTCCCGAGTGGATGGGATTATAAACATGTGACACACTGCACCCAGCTTGCAGGAAATTTTTAAAAAGGTACTTCCAATGAGGAATCAATGATTCAATAAATTTTATATCTGAATGACTCTTCTAGGAAAAAAGTTAGCTCTCTACATCCTATAAAAAACAAACTTGAAGGCGGGCATGGTGGCACATGCCTGTAATCACAGTGGCTTGGGAGGCTGAGACAGGAGGATCAAGAGTTCAAAGCCTCAGCAATTTAGCGAGGTCCTAAGAAACTCAGTGAGACTCTCTCTAAATAGAAAATACAAAACAGGGGTGGGGATGTGGCTCAGTGGTCAAGTGCCTCAGAATTCAATCCCTGGTTACCCGCTCCCCCCAAAAAAAACCCCCAAACTTCAAAAGAAAAAAAAAAACACTTCAGATGAATTTCTGTATCTGTGTGAAGATATATCTTGAATTCATCTGATTTCTGTATACACACGTACATCATTTTACACATGTATATATACATATGTATTCAAGGCCAAAACAAGAGAATGTGCGTGAGAAGCAGAAAAATGAGGTAGAGCTCCAGAGAATGTGGAGACTGGTAAAGTCCTTCTGGTTGTTTCAGAAATGGGATATCTTACAGTGTATGTGTCGCTTACACCTCCAGTAATAACCAAAAAACATCCTGAAGAAACAAAATAAGAGTCCTTAAGGACAGCTGCAGAGCTCAAGGAAGGCCCAGTGGCTTACAACAAGAGGTAAACCGGAGCATACTTGCGGAGTTGGTGAATGGGTGAGTTTTCCCCCAAAGGTTACTGCTTCTTGATGAAGTATGAGCCTGCAACTACCAGGGAAGGAGGATTTAAGTTTTAGACACCCCAGAGTAGACCGGCTGGGCAGTGCTTAGTGTCCATTTAGGCTTGGAGGGATTCATTTAAGGTACAATGAATGGGCCAGGCTGACTGCTTTCTGGCCCAAGTGCCTGGAGTTCAAGCATAGAGGTGAATGACCAGGTTCACTCAGGGTTAGAATTTTACTAGATGAAAGGAATGGCAGAGACAGAGGAGTGAAGGTGTGGACAGCAAACCCCACACTACAAAAGGAGGAAAGTGAAGGCAGAAGGTTAATGGTAGGAATATTAGGATTGAAAATAAGGATAGAAAACTTTTGTAGAGGAGGTAGCTAAGAAAGCTAGGAAGTGGCAAATGCACAGGTTATCTAAATTCTGAAAATACTGCAATATTTAGTGATATCAAAGGTTCGGGGAGCAAGTAGGGGTGTAGAAAGCAAGATAGAAGATAAGGACATTCAGGCTGAAGATCTCAAGGAACCAGGGATAAAGTGCTGAAAAGCTCCATCATGGCGGGGATGCTCTGACCCAGCAGGGAGAAAGACTAAGCCAGGATGTGAACTCTTTTTTATTTATTTTTTAATACCAGGGATTGAACTCAGGGGCACTCGACCACTTCCCCAGCCATATTCTATATTTTATTTAGAGACAGGGTCTCACTGAATTGCTTAGCACCTCACTTTTGCTGAGGCTGGCTTTAAACTCGTGATCCTCCTGCCTCAGCCTCCTGAACCACTGGGAAGGATTACAGCGTGAGCCACCACATCCGGAAGGATGTGAACTCTTTGATGCCTAGGACAATGCCAATCATAAGGGGGAGAGGACAGTTAGAGGCAAAAGCTTCTAAGAAGAGGGATCACAGGATTTCCAAGAGGGTCAATGTCTACTAGGGAGGCTGTGGCAAGAGGATTATAAGAAAGTCATAAGGAGGCCACCAACCCTACTTCTGGTGCTGATGCACAAAGGAAAAGGGCGAGGGTGAGAACACAGCCTCCATTTAAAAAGTTATACAACACACATACACACACACACACACAAAGTTATACCACAGCCTGGTGTAGTGGTACATTCCTGTAATTCTAGCTACTCAGGGAGGCTGAGGCAGAGGGATTGAAAATTTGAGGCCAGCCCCAGCAACTTAGCAACACCCCACCTTTTTAAAGAATTATATAGGGCTGAGATGTACCTCAATAGCATAGCACTTGCCTAGCATGCATATGGCCCTGGGTTCCATCCCTGATACTGAGGCAGGTGTGTGGGTGGAAAGGTTATATGACAGTCATATCATCAGGGAATAACCCAGTTTTAAAATGGAATCAGGAGATGGTTAAGACACAGAGGTTCACTGACCACAAAGCAGATGTTCTGGAGGTAATGAAAAGTTAAAAGTACAAGAAAGATATGGTTTAACGAGGGGATGCACAGCAGCAGTGGTAGGAATGATTAGAAAGGCTGGGGAAGCAGCTCACAAGGCACCATAGGATTCATCCAGAGCATCTATAGAGGCAGGTGTGTGGGCATAGGTCCTTTGCTACAACCTTGAATGCTTATATCGGTGTTAACTGCAAGAGGCTAGGAAGTAGGACTGTTCCTAATTGTGAAACACACAAAAGGAGGTACAGCACAGGGCCTGGCACTTTCTAAATGCCCAATAAGTGTGTGTCAGTGAATCACTTGGGAAAGACTCAGCCAGTTCCCATTTCCTCCCCCATCTGGCCACAAGCCCCAAGGCCTCTACCAAGAAGCAGGTTTTTAGTTTACCACAATTCTCCCTTCCCACAGAGAGCCACTCAGACACCAGTACAAGTCACCACCCACCAGGGGTTTAATTCTCCTAGGACAAAAGGTCAGTTCAAGAGGGTCCTGCCTTGTCCCCATCCAGGGGTAAAGATCTGCAGGGCACCCTGGGAATGTCCAAGCCCAGAGGAGCCTGGGAGTAGTCCCTGAGCAAGTGGAAAAGTGGATCCCAGAGTCTCAGGCCACCTCTTCCTCTTCACTCTCCTCCTCACTCTCATGATACTGTCTGCGATTGGTGTTAACAAAGAGGTCAGAATCATCTTCAGAGGCAGACTCTTCTCCTGATGACTGTGGCTCAGCTGGGAGTTCTGGCTGAGTCTGTCTGCATGGAGGAAGCAGAAAGAATCAGCCTAATACCTTCTAGGAAAATCAAATCTGCAACCAAGGAGTCCCCAAAAAGGAGGATCATTTGGCCAAGCAGTCAGACACACAGGTGTTTAAAAATGCAGCAGTTCCAGAGAGAGAGAGAGAGAGAGAGAGAGAAAGCAGCAGTTCCTTAAAAAACACAAGAAGAGACAGAGAGTCAGAGCCAATAGTGGGAAAACAAACATTGTCCCCCACCCCAAAAGTTTACTACAGCCATTGGTTTCAGTTAGGAATCAAAACAATTCTACTAACACTTACTAGGCCCATATTCCATGCCAGGTACCGTACTAAGCAACTTTATAAGCATTAGCTCCTTCTTACAAAGCTCCTATCTTATATCTGAGAAAACAATCTTAAAAGACTAAGTAACACGCCTAGAGTAACTTAACTATAAATGGCAAAGGTAGGAATTTAACCCAGGGCATCTAACTTTCAAGCCATATTCACAACCACATGTTCTGCCACATGTTTAGGAACTCTCACCAGAAATGAGAGAGAAATGTAGGCTCTACTTTCTCCAGACAAAGGTAAAAACCCTATTTTCTCTTCCCTACACTAGGGTGTGCTCCTCACCTGTTCCTGTTGTGTTTCTCAGCCACTTCAGAGAAGGCCTCAGGCCTGTGCCAAGAGAAGAGCCAGGTCAGAGAGGACAGAGAAACCTCTCAGCAAAAGAGCTGTTTCCAGCTGTCCCTGCCAGGGATGCCACATTCTTCCCTCTCCCAGTTCCCTAGCTAGGAAGTCAGTATCCCCCAGAAACCACAAAACTAAGGATCAGGGGCATCCTACCAGAGGCCCTCCTTCTGCAGAGAGCGCACATGGTCCTTGCAGAGAACAAAGGAGATCTCAGCCTTCACCTTTTCTCCCTCTTCAATGGGGTCAACAATGAGAAAGTCCCCTGTAGGCAAGAAAAGGCATGCTTGCAATGGGGAGCCAGGACCACAGGAAATGATTCTGTCTCCTAGAAGGCTGCCTTTCTCACCTCTCTTAATCCAGATGTTCTTGCGGTATTTGGATGGCATGCTCACCAGGAAGCGCTGCCCTTGGGCTGTCTCCACCTCATGCAGATTATTCCCTGGTGTCCTGAGTACCTGGTCCAAGAAAGACCAAGAGACAGCTTTATCAGTCACAAACACCCTCTGAGCTGCAATGCACCCTACTCCCACCCCAAGGGTCCTATGGAGTGGAGGGGTTGGGAGCAGAGCAGCCTGTGCCCAATGCCACTCACCCTCACAATCTGTTGCTGGTCAGAGGGCACCATGTGCTCCCCCAGCACCTCCTTCACCACATGCTTCCTCTTGGTGGCCTGTGACATGCTGGGTCCTGTCCCAGGGTGGTTAGGAACAAGAATACCGTAAGCTCCTTCTCTGAAGTTATTTTGATGACAGTTTCAGAAGCCAGGCTGTATGAAGATATGAAGATGGGAGGGGCCATTTACTGGAGAGTGACACAGCATCCTGGTTAAGGATTCAAGGTCTCACTGCCTAGATTCAAATTCTGCCTTGGCTATTCCCTGTTTATCTTTTTTTTTTTTTTTTAATTCGCTTATTTGCTTTTGATACTGGGGATTGAACTTAAAAGTGCTTTACCAGTGAGTTACATGCCCAGCTTTTTTTTTTTTTTTTTCCCGAGATGGGTCTGGCTAAGTTGCTCAGGGCCTTGCTAAGTTGCCGAGCCTGGCCTCCAATTTGTGATCCTTTTGTCTCAGGCTTTGGAGTTGCTGGGATTACAGGCTTGCTGCAGCAAGGAGTGTCAACTTCTCATTAAAAAACAAATGACAGGGGCTGGGGTTGTGGCTCAGTGGTAGAGTGCTCGCCTAGTGTGTCTGAGGCACTGGGTTTGATCAATGTCTAAAAATAATAATAATAGGACAAAACTGCTCACCTTTTCTATGCCCCCCCAAAACAATAGCTAACTCAACACTGCTATAAAATAAGATAATGAAAATGCCCCCAGCATGCATATCACACGAGATGACTCCTGTTATCAGAAGTCCTGTTGTGGTCAGGAACTATACATATTTCAGAGAACTTGAGATAAATTGTACCTTTCTCGACATGAATATCATCCCATCTCTAGCACAGCCACGTAACACAAATGCTCAATCTCTTAACACACTACAGGCAGAGACGAATTCAGTGACCACCACGACTGTCCAAGCCAGAAATGCGTGAAGGGTCGAGGTGAAGCAAGCTTGGTCTGCGGCAGCTGCCGTATCTCGGAAGACCAGAGCTGGTATCACCGAAACTGATAGTTTCCAGAGGAAACTCCGACGTGTCTCTAATTGCCGTCTCCAGTCCTCTGCTCCCTTCACCCGGAGGAAAGACCCACACTTACTCGTTGGCCCTTGGGTACCACAGGCGCTGCACAAGCAACCCTGTTTTCCAGCTGGACGCTGAGAGCGGATAGTTCACGACTCGAAATTTCAAAGCCGAGCCAACGAAGGCACAAAAATGGGACTTGCCGGTGATCACCACGGAACAGCAGTTCTGGACTCCGGATCGTGGCGTTCCCAATTTCCGCGAGTCCAACTACAAGGAGGACATCAGTTTGAGTCGGACCCTGTCGTGTACTTCCGGCGCTCTCTCAAAAACCTTCCGGCCGCACTTCCCCTACTTTGTCCGTTCCTCTAACTTGTCCTACCGCGGGGTCCGTCAGACCCAAGTCCTTGGGTTCTAAGTACCGGGTAGTGAACAAAGGAAGTATCCTGTTCGGAAGCTTCTCTCTCTCAGACTGGAGGAGCAGCCCCAGAAGCGAGACCACAGAGGGCAGCGTGGCTTTCCGCCAGGGGCCAAAAAAGAGCGGCTAGTGACTACATGACTGAGACGTGGGGCAATCCAACTCTATGGCCCCTCAGCGGCTAGAAGTGCCCAATTACTTTTTTAAGGCGGGTCTTGAGACAACCCGGAAGCGGAAGTCGAAGAAAGTTCTAGTGGGTTGAGGTATCGGCGGGAGCGGCCGAGTAGCAAGAGCAACCGTTACTGGAGCCGGAGCTGCCTGTGAGCGTGAGCCTCCCAGCGGGGCCCTAGCTGGAGGCTGGAGGAAGGGCGGGGAGGAGGGGAGGAAAGGGACCCCATTGCTGTGGCGAGCCAGGGAGTGCACCTTAGGAGAGGGTTCGGCCGCGGGGAGGAGCGGCGCGTGGCGCGTGGGAGCGGCGGAGCGTGGAGGGGGCGGGGCGAGGCCGGCTGGGGCGGTGTGAACCCCGCGGGGCCGCGCGAGCTGGGGGCGGGGCCGCGCGAGCTGGGGGCGGGGCCGCGCGAGCTGGGGGCGGGGCCGCGCGAGCTGGGGTCGGCGCCGCGGGCCTGCGCCTTCGCTCTGAATGCCGTGTGAAGGGCGGGTGAGGCAGAGACCGTTTTGGTTTTTCACACCGCATGGCTGCTCGAGCAGTGTCAGTGTCATCTTTGCGCAGCCAAGGTCACCGAGAGTGTCAGCTCTAGGGCGCGTCCTGGCCACCGACTTTGGGTGTCTTTCTATTGCCCTGCGTGCGCCACCTGTTAGAGCTGGATTGTTTCTATTGGGACTGCACGGAAACCTAGTTCCCCCAGGGAGTGGAAGACATTTCTTTTCTGAATTGTAGGGAGATTGTCCCTGGTTCTCAGTTTTCTCTGTGAAATGAGGGATTTCACCATAATGGCCCACCTACGTTTTAATATGAGATTGCTCTTGAACCTTTGGGAGCTCAGGTCCTCAGCCCTAACTTGCATTCTCTTGAGATTCCTAGATTAAGCTCGATCAAGATGACCACCTCCCAAAAGCATCGAGACTTCGTGGCAGAGCCTATGGGGGAAAAGCCAGTGGGGAGCCTGGCTGGGATTGGTGAAGTCCTGGGCAAGAAGCTTGAGGAAAGGGGCTTTGACAAGGTGTGGGTTGGCTACGTGTACCAGGGGAGACCTGAGGGGAGAGATGGCAATTTCTTAGGGCAGACTGGGAGTGGGAACAAGCTAGGGGGGAGGAGTAGACAGTGGTGGATAATCCGAAGTGACTGGCTACCTGGGAGAGATGAAGTAGGGGCAGAACCTGCCCTACTTCATGGGCTTGTGTGCTCTAAATGTCACAAAAGTGGCATTGTTCTCCTATCCAAATATCAAGCAAGATTGACTCTGCTTAGCTTCAGAGGCCAGAGGGGATCTGGCACATTCAGGGTGGTGAGGTGGTAGACAGCTGTCTTGCTTTTATTCTCCACAGAACTCAGCAGCATGCCTTTTATTTTGCCTGTTTTGCAGGCATATGTCGTCCTCGGTCAGTTTCTGGTGCTAAAGAAAGATGAAGACCTCTTCCGAGAATGGCTGAAGGACACATGTGGTGCCAATGCCAAGCAGTCCCGGGACTGCTTTGGGTGCCTTCGAGAATGGTGTGACGCCTTCTTGTGATGTTCTCTGGGGAGCCCTCAATCCCTAGCCCCATTATCAAGTCTCCAGAGTTTGCAGCTGAGTGGGGGCTCCTTGTCCTCTACAAAGGAAAAGATTGCTGTTGTTGTACTCCAGGGTCTTTGGGAGTTCTCTCCCCTCACCATTTCAATCTTTTTTGGAATTTTTGCTCTTGCATGCAACTCCCTTTTTCTTTCCCCTGCCAGTTCCATGGAAATCATTAACCAGCTTTTCTGATTGGATTCCTGGCCCCTTCCCTCACCCCCACCTTCACCTCTGGTCTGTTTGATGCCATTTGGCACCTTTTTTGGCATAACAGTCACTGTCCTTGTAAAGTTTTTTAGATCAATAAAGACAGTGGCCTTCATGACTGAGTGTTGTGTGTTGAAAAGTAAGTGGGCTGAGAGTTGCCTCTTCCCCAGAGCTGATGGTGTCTGCTGCACTCCTTATCAGTGCAGAACGAAACTGACACCTTCCCTTCCCACTCCTAGAGGGTAGCCACCCTAGCCACATGGGCCTTGGGCAGGTGGCTTGGAGTGTCCCAATCCCAGGATGATGTGGGAGAGAGTGTGGGTTGACTTCCTGGGAGCCAGGTAGGCTATGGTGTTCCAGCTGTCACTCAGGTCAACAGCTAGGCAGCACCTGGTGGAAAAGTCAGTAGGAGTCAGGTACCAGGAAGAGGGTGGACTGGATATAGGTAAGAGTTCACCTACTGATCACCCCATCATCTCTCATGCCCTCAAAGGCGTGGGCAGGGCTCTTGCTATCTGCCCAGATGTCTTGGGGGAAAGCAGTAAGGGAGTTACACTTGAATTCAGTATATTTAGGTCCTTTTCTCTCTTGCTCTTTTCTTTCTGTACTAGGGATTAACACAGAGCTTTTTGTAGGCTAGGCAAGTATTCTACCACTAGGCTGTGTCCCCAACCCATTTTATTTTAGTTTTTGGTACCAGGGATTGAATCCAGGGACACATAACTACTGAGGCACATCCCCATTCCTTTTTAAATTTTTGAGACAGGATCTTGCTAAATTGCTGAGGCTGGTTTTGAACTTGTGACACTCCTGCCTGAGTCTCCTGAGCCGCTGGGATTACAGGCATGCATCACCATGCCTGGCCCTTTTTATTTTGAGACAGGGTCTTGCTAAGTTGTTCTGGCTGGCTTCAAACTTGCCGTCCTCCTGCCTCAGCCTCTTGAGTTGCTGTGTGTGACAACGCCATGCCCGGCTTGATCCTGTTTTTTCTTGGGACATTTATGAACCTTCCTGAAACTGAAACTTTTGCAAACATTTTTTTCCTTTCATAATAATAAACCATTGTTTTGTTTTTTAGAAGTGAAGAGACTTGGGACTCAGAGAAGTTAATTTGCTCATAGACTTGTTGCTGAGAAATAGCCAGGCTAATTCAGACTGTAACTTGGGCATGTCACTTAGTCCCTCTCGAGTCTCAGTTTTCCCACTTAGGAAATGAGATTGTTTTAGGGATCAAATGAAATGCTAGCTGTATACCACCCATTCATGCTTGGCATTCATCCCTTCAACAGACCATCATTGAACAGCGACTTACTTGCTGTATAAACAAATTGTTCACACAGTCTCTACTGGCTGAAGAGGCACAATTGATGGGTATTAAAACAAATGGATAATATGAGTTTTCAGGGACGTCAAGTTAGAGAAAAATTAAGAGATTAAGTTGACAAAACTACATTAATATTAGAAATTCTATATAAAATCATAGAGTGAAGGGACAAACCTGGAGTGGAAAAGATATTTGAAAAAATATAAAGTATCTAACCCAGAGCATGTGGAACGGTGGTCAAGAAAAAGTTGGAAAGAATAGAAAAACTGGCAAAAGACATAAAAGGCAGTCCCAGAAAATATACCCTAACAGCATGTGAAAAGGCTTGATTTCATTAGTAATCAGAAAAGCAAATCCCATCAACACCCACCCAATTGGCAAGAATCTTAAAAAGTCGGACAATAACAAGCATTGAGCATATGGAGCAACAGGAACTCCTGTGTTGGTGGGAGTGTGAATTACTGTGAGCACTCTGGGAAAACACTTGGGCGTTATTTTACAAAGCTGACACACCCTGTGAGCTGGCAATTCCACTCTTAGGACTATGCCTTGAAGAAGCTCCTGAACACCTGCACTAGGACATTTGTGAGTGTGCATAGTTCTGTTGATTATAATAGCCCCCAATGGGACACAACTGGTGGTTCTCAGTATGAGGATAGATAAGTAAATAAAGCTGCACAGTGGTGAAAAACCAACAAAAAGATGGGGTCCGCTCATGTAAAGTTAAGTGAATTCTTGCTTAAGGATCCCTATATAGATGGTAAGTCTAGAAAGGAAACCAAGAAGCTAGGCATAGTGCTGCACACCTAGAGTCCCAGCTACTAAGAAGGCTAAGGAGGGTTGCAAGTTCAGTGCCCATTGCTGTGCAAAAAAAAACAAGGGAATGCTTATTGCAAAAGTTAGTAGTAGGTCCATAGTGTAGGTCAGTGGTGGAGCACCTGCTGAGCATGGGCAAGATTCTGGGTTCCATCCCCAGCACCAGGGGAAAAAAGTCAATAATAAGAAAAAAATCTGTGGTAGAGGGTGTGATAGTGGAAGGGCTTGGCAGTGGGAGAGGCATTTCCATTTTTTTGACCTTTGGGGTGGTAATGTAAACATTAGCTACTTATTAAATTGGTCAGGGGCAGGGTGTAGCTCAGTGATAGTGTTTGCATAGCATGTGTGGGACCTGGGCTTGATCCCAGTACTAAAAAAAAAGTTGTTTTTTTTTTTTAATTTACCTGAACTCATCTGTTCTTCGATGCCCTTAATGTGGATCATTCTGAAATGTATCAGCTACATTTCAGAATAATATAAGGAAACACAAAACTAAAGACCAGAGGATGGAACAATGATCTGGTAAGCTGGGCACTATGGTCTGTAGGGACAAGGGTCCAGTTGAGGCTGTATCTGGGTAGGATAAATGGCCCACTGTGATAGAGACGTCAGATGGCCAATCCAGTTGGCTATAGTCAGCCACCGTACAAGTAGAAGCATCACTGAATGCTTAGAAAGCACATCCTCAAGGCACAGAGTAAAGTGCAGCAGGCCAGGCCAGAGAGGTGGCTAAAGCACACATGATGAGTTTGTGTGTGTGTGTGTGTGTGTGCGCGCGCGCACGCGCACGCATGCACGCACTGGGGATTAAACCCAGGGGCATTCACAACTGAGCCACATCCCCAGCCCATTTTTTTTAATATTTATTTTTTGTAATTGGACACTATTTTTTAAAAAATATTTATTTTTTTAAACACAATATCTTTTATTCTATTTATTTTTATGTGGTGTTAAGGATCGAACCCAGAACCTCACGTGCTGGGCGAGTGCTCTACCACTAAGCCACAACCCCAGCCCTCCCAGCCTATTTTTATATTTTATTTAGAGACAGAGTAGTTTATGTCTTCACTAAGTTGCTGAGGCAGGCTTTGAATTCCTGACCCTTCAGCCTCAGCTTCCCAAGAAGCTGGGATTACAGGCATGTGCCACCATACCTGTCCAAGATGACATTGTTATGCAATATTTTTAAAATTCAGATGAAGGCCAAAATCCACAACAAACAAAATATCAAAGAGAGGATCCAACCCTGTATACAAATTTGCTTCTGCCACTTCTCCCTGGTCCTTGCTAGATGGGGGCAGAAGGGATAGCAGCTTCTCCCTCATGTCTGTTCCAGCTTCAGGAAGTTGTGACTAGGTGGGTCTCGGCCTTCTACAGGGACCAGGTCTCTTCCTCCTGCCCCAGGACCTACCAGAGCCCCTTACCCACTCCAGGTCTGGGTCCCCAGCTCAGAGCCCTGCATGTGCTTGGGACAGTGGGGCACAATGGAGGGAGGGAGGGGTATATCCAGGCCTGTTTCCCTGGCACCCTTCACCTACCTGGCTCCTCCCCAGCTGGTGGCTGGCATCAAGTACTACCTGACAGTGGAGATGGAGAGCACAGCGTGCCGGAAGACCAGGGTCTCTGGAGACCATGTGGACCTCACCACCTGCCCCCTGGCCACAGGGGTGCAGCAGGAGGTAACAGCACTGCCCCAAGCCCGCACCCTGCACAGAACCTGAGGCCCTGGGCTTGTCCCATCTGAGCTGGTCTGGCTGGCTGGGCAGAGACTTAGCTGAACCTGCCCTGCTTTTGGGTGACTCAGCTTCAGGCCAGTGTGAGGTGCAAGAGGAGAGGCTGGAGCTTTCCTGGGTGTGGGGGATTTGCTGGAAAGACCTGGGATCTAGTCCCATCATCAGACTATGTGTCGCTGGGGCCAGTGATTGCCCCTCTGTGGCCCCAGAGTGACAAGGCAGGCAGAGAGCTGGCTCCTGGGCTGGCCTCACCCCTCCCTGTGCCTTGGCTCTCTACAGAAGCTGCGCTGTGACTTTGAGATCCTCGAAGTCCCTTGGAAGAACTCAGCTTCTCAAACAAGACTGTGCAGCTGTAGTAGGTTTGCAGGTGGGAGTGGTGGGCCCCCAAACACAGCCAGAAACTCCCAATAGTCTTAGAAAAGGGATTGGGACAAAGAGAAGAGAGATAATGTCCCAAGACTAGCCCCAAGGACAGTGTCTGCTCAGAAGGGGAGTGCATGCCCTGCTTCTCTCAGCACCTGGGAGAAGTTCAGGCATGCATGTGGGAGGTTCAGCCCACTGGGTCTTGGACACTGAGTTTTCTGTCCACTAACG
This sequence comes from Marmota flaviventris, assembly GCF_047511675.1. NCBI lineage: Eukaryota > Metazoa > Chordata > Mammalia > Rodentia > Sciuridae > Marmota > Marmota flaviventris. The sequence goes on along the minus strand of NC_092506.1, from coordinate 6,814,638 downwards.
TTCCTGTGCCTGTGTGTGGTCCAAAGTGGGTTGCCTGTCCTGCACAGCCACTGCTGTGTAGGCGATGTCCTGGTCCCATGGCCTCTTGGTCTACAACATTTCTAGTACAATTGAATTTGTGGCTGTAGTACATACTCAGACACATACACTCACACCTACAACCCTCAACTCTACAGACATTCACACCCATAAACCCACAGGACACACTCAGATGTTCCCAGACACCATAGACATGCCCTGAAAAAACACCAGCGCCCACCTAGCAACCAACTATCCAGCAACACAACCTAGCAACCCAGAAGCAAAGCAAACACAGAAGCAGCACCCCAAGATAGCCTAGAGATGGGCACGCAGACTCCCAACACTAGCCAGAGTCCCACGTCTCCACCTGGGGGTGTTCCTTGGATGCACCAACTCGCACCCACACCCAGGACAGGAGGAAGTAACCTGGTACCTTGAGGCACTGGGTGTTTGCAGTGTGAGGCCCAGATTGGTAGCACTGTGGGGGAGTGGGGAGCAACCCAGATGATGGGTGACCCTCAAACAATATTGAACAAATAAAGCAAAATATACAATGGTGTGATTCTGTTCATGTAAAGTTAAGAAGTAAATTCTTGCTTAGTGACCTCTACATAGATAATAAAACTAGAAAGAAAAGCAAGGAAATGTTTATTGCAAGTCAATAGTAAGCCTGGCATGGTGGTGCCCACTTGTAATACCAACTACTTGGGAAGCTGAGGCTGGAGGATCACAAGTTCAAGGCCAGCCTCAGAAACTTAGTGAGGCCCTGTTTCAAAATAAAAGGATTGGGAGTGTAGATCAGTGGTACAGTGCTTGCCTTGCGTGCAGGGCCCTGGATTCAATACCTAGTATGGCAAAAAGTAAAGAAAGAAAATATCAATAGTGATTATCTTTGTTTGATTATGGAAGGGTGTACAGGTGGGAGTGGCATTTCATTTTTGACCTGGATGGTGGAAATACATGCACTGACCCTGCAATTATTTGTTAAAAGGAACATGCATCTTCTGGCTTGTTTTCTATGTATTAGCTACATTTCAGAATAATAGAAGGATAAGAAGGAAACAAAAAATAAAAAAAACTGGTGATTGAATGAGTATGGGACAAAGTGACAGAATTGTCACTAGTAGGAATGAGGGTTCTCTCAAGCTGGGTCTGGGCAGCGTGTGGCTCAGCTGGCAGGTTCCGCCAGAGCAGGGCCACTGTGGTTCAGCTGCTTCCTGGGAGGAGCCCATTGAGGTAGTAGAGTGGCCTTCTCTGGAGTCTGTGACATACTATGTGCCTAATGTTTTCCTGATGGGTCCAGACACACTCAGCCTCAACCCTTGTGCTTGTGACACTGTCATTTGCCTGGTGTGCTTAGGTAGGGGCTCGGTAGGGCTACAGCTTCTCCACACTCAGCCCTGACACAGTCACATTGTTGCTGTTGAATGACAAGGTGATGGAGATGCTCTCCTGCTCTATGAAGCCCTTCCTGTGGCTCCAGCCCATACTGGTTGCCTGGCTTTGCCTCCCTGGCTCTGGCACTGGGACCCTGGTGGGACCCTGTGTGACATACTCTCTTCCTTGTTTCTTCAATGTTCGCCTTTCCCTGGCTCACCCATGGGTTTTGTCACCTCTCCCTGGGGCTCGACTGGAGCCCAGGACAGATTGATAGGGCAGGAGCCCTTCATCTGGGCTCTTTATGTTATATCTCACACAAATCCCTGGATCAGTCCTGGGGCATCAGGGGACAAAGGGCATCTAGAATGTACCTTGTGACAGAGTGGCCTCTTAGAGGTCCAGCCCTGACTCAGCTTGTAGGTCAAAGGGAGCAAGGCCTGGCGTGCTGGAGAGAGGGCATGCCTGATGGAGGAGGCAGAGCTTCTCAGCCAGGGCTCAGGGCTCAGCAGGTTGAGCTGAGCACCTACTGGCCTGGGGTTGTTGGTGGGCCCAGAAGTCAGCAAATATTCACACAATATACCTCTTGCCACCCTGACTCCCTGTATGCAGCCAGAGCTTGACCCCTCAGTTGCTCTAGTCCCTAGCACTCAGATCTGGCCCGCAGCTTAGGGTGAACCCTGGTGTCCTAAGGGCTTCTTCCTGCTGTCCCTAGAAAGGAAGGGACAAACAGCCCAAGACACCTTCCCCACCTAGCCCAGTGGCAACCCAGATGGAATAGAAGACGCCCAGTTGGTGCTCATGGCTGTGGCCTCCCTTTCAGGGTGTCCCCTCCCTGCAGGCACCAGGACTCTCTCTGCGGCCATCACTCTGGCTTCAACTAATGGTAACCTTGAAGAACCAGCCAGGGGCACAAGTTCTTCCCTCAGTCACCTGGTGATCTGGAGCCAGTTGTTCCACCCAGTGCAGGGCTCTGAAGATTCAATCAGCTGATGAACAGGACACCCCGGCACTGAGGGGAACTCCTCCATGGAGTCACACGTGTCCTTGCCAGGAAGTTTTCTTTCCAGGATATGTGTGACAGGACAAGGGGAGCAGAGTCCTAGGGAGAGAATGTCCTTCACCCAGCTGAAGTCTCAAGGAAGAGGGATGGGGTGGGCTACAGCAAGGAGCCTGCCAGGGTGGGCCCAAGGTGAGGAGGTTGTGAGAGGCCTCCCTGGTCATCAAGACCCATCAGGCCATGAGAAAGAGAAGGGTGCTGTGGGCAACCTGGGTTGGAAGGCCTGAGCCACAGCAAATCTGGAGCCTGTGCCCCATGGCCAGTGGGATGGCCAATCTCAAGTTCATGCTTGGCCCAGGGCGTTTTCTGGAAGCCAGAGTGATCCAGACAGGATGGAGCCCAGACTACAGGCTCCTTTCTGGATGAGACAGACCACCTTCAGGAAGCACCCCTCTGCAGAACAGCCTGGTCAGCACAGGACATTGCGGGCATGTGGGTGCTACTCCAGGTCCTACCATTTCTTCTTTGACCCCTCATTTCCTCCTTGTAGAAAAAGGTAATAATCACTACTCTGCAGAGCCACTATGAGAACAAGAAAATGTGACTCAAGGCCTAGCATGTGGCAAGAGTCCAGTGATGGTTAGTTTCCCTCTCCTCCCTCTTTTTCTCTCCAGATAGTACTTCTAGCCAAGTGACTTCAGATTAGCTCTGATTAACTCTTCTGCAGATGAGGATACAACTACCTCAAGGTTTGAGAGGAGTAATCAGTGGACGAGAAGTCCTTGGAAATTGCTAGATTGTAGCACCAAAGACTCATTGACATTAGCACAAAGCAGTGATGGACAAGGTAGGTGACAGTGACTGGTGACTCACTGTTTCTTGGTGAATCAGAGATGGTGCTTTACTTTTCAAGGGAGTTATGAGAAGTAAGTGTGGCCATGACTGAGCTCCATGTGGAAGAGCAGAGCTGGGGCCTCCCAGGGAGGTTGCCTGGTCCCTGTGGCAGCCTGCCACCTCTCCCTGTGAGCTGTCCTATGCCTCTCAACTCATGGTCCCTACCTGGCCAAGCCTCCTCATCAAGCCAAGCTTAGGCCAGCTCTCCAACAAACAGAAGTCTGTCTCTTTAAGACAGACACCTGAGCCTGTGACAAACTTGTGACCTTTTCCTTGGAATCCCAGGGAGGTAGCAGTTTGTTTTTCATAGCTGGACTGACTGGGTGGGGAAGCAGATTGGCAGCTGGACTGGCAGTGACCATGCTCTGGTCTGAGAAATCACTTCCTCATGGCCCTAGGATTCTAGAATTGGGGAAGGGGGAATGCTGGATGTCTGCTTATGATACTCACCACAATAATAGTGCCGGGGTGATGGCACACACCTGTAATCCCAGCAATTCAGGAGAAGGCCGAGGCAGGGTGATCTTAGTTCAAAGCCAGCTTCTGCAATTTAGCAAAATGTGGTCTCAAAATAAAAAGTGAAAAAGGCTTGGGATGTAGATCAATGGTAGAATACCCCTGGGTTCCATCCCCAGCACCACAAACCAAACCAATAATAGCTATCACTAACAAAGCACCAATCTTTTGCCAGGTACTGTAAGTGGCCACCTCCTCTGAGCCCCATGTAAGACTCCAAAAAGATTTCAATGTCCCAAGGACAAATGTCCTGGCTCTCCAACATATATTAAAGCCCAAATTATGCAGACTCTAAAGCACAAAGAATTCTAACAAAGTCCAGGCTTTTCCTGTGTTGATTGCTTCAATGCTATTTTTTATATATTTATTATTGGAGTCTTTCAAAAAGTTGTGGGGTCCCTATGTTGCTGGTACTTCTAGCACTTGTCCAGTGTGCCTAGGGGTGACTCGGTCTGCAGGCATTGGCGTTAGAACAAACTTAGGAGAAAAAAATTTTTTTCTTAGAGAGAGAGAGAGAATTTTTTTAATATTTATTTTTTAGTTTTCAGCAGACACAACATCTTTGTTTGTATATGGTGCTGAGGATTGAACCCGGGCCGCACGCATGCCAGGCAAGCGCGCTACCACTTGAGCCACATCCCCAGCCCAGGAGAAAAATATTGTTACCCTTTTTTTCAGCTGAGGCTCTGGGAAGTTGAGTGATTTGTCCAGAGTTATCCAGTCAGTTAAACGGCAACAGGTATGACAGCCCCTTTTTCTGACAGTTCTCACCCTTGGGACTCAGTCTGGTTTAGGACTGCTAAGTTCTTAGAGCTCCCGGGCTCAAAAGCCAGCATCTCCATTTACTGGTGATCAACTGCTGTCTATAGTCAAATCAATTCTCCCTTCCATGTTATTTCCTCCTCTGCAAAGTAGAAACTCTATAATTCCCTCTTGGTGCTGATTGTGAGTTAAATGACACTGGCTCAGGGCAGTAATGTCACCTACTTACCTGCTGTTTGTAGAACATCTGGCCTCTTCCAATTTACTTGTATCAGTTCATTGAATCCTCACAATACTCACTTTCCAGAAGAGGAAACAGAAGCAGTGAAAGGTTAAGTAACCTCTCCAAGGTCACACAGCCCAGAAATGGTGGGACAGTAAGAGCTCAAACATAGCTGTTGGTAGATCAGACTGGACAGACTTTCTGTGAACTGTTCCTACAGTGGCACTTAGTGCTGGGGTTTGTGGCTGTGCTCTCCCTTGCTGGAGGGCTGGGCAACGCAGCATCGTGGCACACAGGGGTTCTCTGACCCCTCGGCCCAGCCTGCAGGACCTGGGGGTGGGGAAGGCACCGTGCAGGGATCCGGGATCCGGGGGCGACTGGCGGCAGGCGGGGCCGGGCGGGGCCAGGGAGCCCGTAAAAGCAGCACAGGCTTCGGCTTGGCACTGACACTGCAGCCATGGCACGTTCTCACCTCCCGCTGGCGATGGGCCTGGCTCTGATCGCGCTCTGCCTCCTGGCGCTGTCCCCTGACGCCCGTGCTGATCCGCGAGGCCGCAGGACTGGAGAACGCCAGGACCTGGCTCCCAACGACCCGCAGGTGCAGAGGGCGGCGCAGGCAGCTGTGGCCAGCTACAACATGGGCAGCAATAGCCTCTACTACTTCCGCGACACGAACGTCATCAAGGCGCAGAGCCAGGTGAGCTGGGCAAGGGAACCCCGCCAGGGCTAGTCACTGCCTAGGTGCCCAGTAAAGGGGATGCCAAGGCAGAAAGCAATATTGCATACGATACTTAAAAAAAATTTTTTTTAGTTGTAGTTCGTGCAATATCTTTATTTTTATGTGGTGCTGAGGATCAAACCCACATAATACATGCAAGGCAAGTACTCTATCACTGAGCTACAGCCCCAGCCCACAATGCTTTCTTAAATGTTCATTTATTTTTTGTGACACTGGGGATCTAACCCAGGGCTTTGGGCATGTTAAGTAAGTGCTCAAGCACCAAGCTGCACCCCTGCCCACTATACAGTGCTTTCTTTTCTTTTCTTTTGGTAATGGGGGTTGAACTCAGGGACACTCAACCACTGAGCCACATCCCCAGCCCTGTTTTTGGATTTTATTTAGAGACAGGGTCTCACTGAATTGCTTAGTGCCTTGCTTTTGCTGAGGCTGATTTTGAACGCATGGTTCTCCTGTCTCAGCCTCCCAAGCCACTAGGATAATAGGCGTGCGCCACCATACCTGGCTTCTCAAAATGAAAAATCCACCATGAACCAAGTTTCAGGATCCAATCCTGTAAATACAGAGTTCCCTTCACTAGAATCCCCCTGGTCCCTGCTAGATGGGGGCAAAGGGGAGGCAGAAGGGACAGGACAATAGCCTCTCCCTGGTGACGGCCTCAGCTTTGAGAAGGTGTGCCCAGGTGGGTCTCAGCCTCCTGAAGGGACCCGGCCTCTTCCCTCTGCCCCTTCCCCCTGCACCAGGACCCACCAGAGCCCCTTACGCACGCATTCCAGGTCTGGGTCCCCAGCTCAGAGCCCTGCATGTGCTTGGGGCAGTGGGGCACAATGGAGGGAGGGAGGGGTATATCCAGGCCTGTTTCCCTGGCACCCTTCACCTACCTGGCTCCTCCCCAGCTGGTGGCTGGCATCAAGTACTACCTGACAGTGGAGATGGAGAGCACAGCGTGCCGGAAGACCAGGGTCTCTGGAGACCATGTGGACCTCACCACCTGCCCCCTGGCCACAGGGGTGCAGCAGGAGGTAACAGCACTGCCCCAAGCCTGCACCCTGCACAGAACCTGAGGCCCTGGGCTTGTCCCATCTGAGCTGGTCTGGCTGGCTGGGCAGAGACTTAGCTGAACCTGCCCTGCTTTTGGGTGACTCAGCTTCAGGCCAGTGTGAGGTGCAAGAGGAGAGGCTGGAGCTTTCCTGGGTGTGGGGGATTTGCTGGAAAGACCTGGGATCTAGTCCCATCATCAGACTATGTGTCGCTGGGGCCAGTGATTGCCCCTCTGTGGCCCCAGAGTGACAAGGCAGGCAGAGAGCTGGCTCCTGGGAGGAGGCTGACCCCTGGGCTGGCCTCACCCCTCCCTGTGCCTTGGCTCTCTACAGAAGCTGCGCTGTGACTTTGAGATCCTCGAAGTCCCTTGGAAGAACTCTTCTCAGCTTCTCAAACACAACTGTGTGCAAGTGTAATCGGCCCCCAGGCGGGAGCGGATGAAGGGACACATGGTGGAGGGCACCTCAGAGCCATTGCCACATCTTCTGCAATAAATCACTGGCACTGCTTCTTGCATTGGTTTCTTCTGTGTGCTCCACTCCCCACTTTCCACCCAGCTACTGATGGCTCCAAACATTCCCCAGCTGACGAGCCACCCATGGTATTCCAGGGGGTGCTATCCCAGCCCAGACAGCACTGACAGTTCAGGGCTCAGCCCTTGAATCTGGGGATCTCCAACTTTCCAGCATCACAGACATGAGGAAACAAATTCTGGGGTCCCCAATCACAGACTCCCACTAGCCTCAGGTAACAGACAGGAGACAAAGTCACAGAAGAGGGATTGTATCCCAAGACTAGCCGGGGACAGTGTCTGTGAGCACTTAGAAGGGGAGCCCATGCCCTGCTCCTCTCAGCACTTGGGAGAAGCTCAGGCATGCATGTGGGGTGCCCAGCCCATTGGGTCCTAGACACTGAGCTTCCGGCCCACTAATGCTCATATGTCTGTGTGTGGCCCAAAGTTGTCTTACACAGCCACTGCTGGCCAAGAGCCATGAGGCCAGGACATTGCCTCTTACATTCTCACTAGTAGGACCCCCCCAGGTTCCCTTGGCAAGACCCCTGGAAGGCACTTGGGGCATCGTGCTGAGTGACCAGCATTTTCCTTCCTATGATCGGTAGAGGCTCTGTTGGTCACTTTCATAGTGATCTGGCCACATTCACAGTGGCCCTAGACAGCTGCCCTGATCCTTGAAGTAGCAGAATGGGTCTTCATGCATAGGCGTGCCTTCCTGCAGCCTCAGGGGTCGAGCTACGCTCACCTGTTCCTTTGTGATATTACTCCCTTGCCCTGTTTGGGAAAGAATGTTCCATGGAAATGCCCTTTGGGTGTGGCCTTCCTAGATGTCAGTCAACCTGCTGACAGCAGACATCATGAAGTTAGACTCAACCCCCTGAAACCTGACCCCTGGCCTCATTTGAATGGCTTCTCCTCAATAAAAGGGGTCAGAACATGCTGGCTCTCTTTCTGTGGACTCTTAAGTTCAGAGGAGCCGTCACAGGACTCCCAAAGAAAAAGGTATCTCTGCTCTTGTGTGGTTATTTCGCGCAGCCCAGTTCCCCTGGAGTGATCCTGAGTGTTTTTGTCGCCAGGAACATGACAAGGCACTGGACATGGAGCCCCAGAGGGAGCAAGTGCAAACCTGCTGCCCACATGAGGAATAGTTCTGACTGAATGTCACTTAAAGAAAATAGGGTTGCAACATTTCTTGCATAGTTGAATTTGTGGCTGAAGTGCATACTCAGACACACCCACTCACACCTACAACCCTCAACTCTACAGACATTCACACCCATAAACCCACAGGACACACTCAGATGTTCCCAGACACCATATACATGCCCTGAAAAAAACACCAGCGCCCACCTAGCAACCAACTACCCAGCAACACAACCTAGCAACCCAGAAGCAAAGCAAACACAGAAGCAGCACCCCAAGATAGCCTAGAGATGGGCTTGCAGACCCCAGACACTAGCCAGAGCCCCGCATTCCCACCTGGGAGTCTCTCTTTGATGCACCAACTTGCACCCACACCCAGGACAGGGGGCAGTAAGCTGGTGCCTTGGGGGTTCTGGTTGTCAGCAGTGTTCAAGCCCAGAGATGGCATGGAGAGAGCTCTGGCATTCCTTCTCTGCTGCCCACACGCCCTTCTTTCCAAATGTCTCTATACCCCACCTGTTCCTGCCTGGGCCCCACCTAGTGGTGGGATGTTATGAGCTTCAGTGCCAGCTCCTTGCCTGCTGCTCAGTCACAGGGGACTACACAAGGATGAAGATGGAGAGTTACAAAATAGATGCTGAGTTCCACCTGACATGAGTAGCTGAGGGTTTGACAGGGACATGAGGAATAACTTCTAGCCCTGCTCCTGCTGGACCCTGCTGGCTATGACAGCCCAGACAGCTAGTGTGTGTGTGGCTGGCTTGGAAGTGCTCCATGTGACACCAAGCAGGAGGCTCCAACACAGGACCAATGCAGGGTAGGTGGCAGAAAATGCTTGATGAATGAATGCGTGAGATCTTGGGGTGAGGCAAATCCCAGGGATGACTGCCTAGTGGCTTCTCCATCCCTGGAATCTCTGCCCAAACCTAGATGGCATTTCCTCTGCACAGTCCATTCCTGGACCTTGGGCCAGCCTGTGTCCTCAGCTAGGCTAGGAAGGGGAAGCTGCTTCTGTCCTAAGGCACGGGGGCTCTACCACTGTCTGGTCCAGCCCAGAGGCAGAGGTGGTTATCAAAACTGCTGCACCCTGGACTGGCCTCCACTAAGGGTGAGATGGTTGTAGATGGTGGAAGACCCCAATACTGGGTGGGGACCCTCAAGGTTCAGACTTGGCTTGAACTTGATTTAGTGCTAGGTCTGCAGTATCTAGCACAGGCTAGCCCAGCCATGGCCACAGCCTGTCCAGACTCAGGCTATAAATAGGGGAATCTCCCAATGCAGCTGGTCCATCCCACTTACCTACTGCTCGCACCTCCCCTGAGGCCAGAAGGACTTGAGCAGCCTCCTCCACCCTCCTTACTGAGGCTCTGTAGTCTAAACCCAGGCAGAGGGCAGGGTGGATGACAATGACCTCAGACCCGATATCCCCAAGGTTGATGTCCTTATACTGGATGCTCATGGTGCTGCTAGGCCTGAATTTCTGGGGTCTGAGCCCCATTCCTGGAGCCCACTGGTCCCCCCAGGCCTCGATAATGTTGACCTATGGGCCAGATGGGCCTTCCTCCCCTAAGTGGGCTACTGCTCCCTCTGTCCCTTACCAGCACCACCAGTTCCTGGGCCTAAACCACTTTCTGCATCACTCTTCTGGCTGTTGCCAATGTGCTGCTGGGCTGAGAGGATAGCCAACACCACCCTTCATCCCACCCCCAGGGGCACCACACAAGTTCCCTTGCCCTGTGTTTTGCACAGCCATAGAAGACACAAAATCGTCTGGGGTGTAAAAACTCTGTTGGGGCCCAATTCCTGCAGGGCCCAGACAACCACGGTAGCAAAGTTGGGGACTTATCCCAACACCCAACTCCAGGTGGGCAGCTTGCCAGAGGCTTGGGTCTGTATCTGGTGGCACTCTCCAGGGTCACTTCTTGAAGTCCTCCTCTCCAGCCTGTGGGATGGGAGCATGAAGGAGCCAGTGCCTTGTGTGACTACTAACTACTCTGGGGCCACTTCTGGCAAGATCCCTAGGTCCCCCATTTCCTGTCCTGTTTGGCTCACCTCAAATGCTGTGTCAACAATCTCATCAATGACAGATGCCTGGGAACGGAACTTCTGCTGCTGATATTCCACCCCAGCCACCAGCTGCAGGAATTGGAACTGGAGCTCCCGCTGCCTGAAGGGACAAGGTGGGGGAGGCTGGACTCTGCTGGCCTGCCTGTATTCTTTCTGGGCCCCCAGAGCTCCCACATGGCTCTTTTTGCCAGTTTCCCCCAAAACTTAATCACCCAAGACCTCCTTTTCTATTTTGTTTCTTTCTCAGTACCTAGAACAGCCCCCATGTCTGCCTGCACCATGGAGAATTCCAGAATTAAATTGCTCACCTACCCATCTGATGCTCCCTCATCTAACCAAGCCTCTCCATAGACCCACTTAACCACCCACCCACATTCATCTACCCCACCCTTCCCTCACTTGGTCCTCCCTAGATCACCCATCCACCTACACCGTGACCATACTGTGCGGGAAGCCATCCACCTAAACCCCCACCCCTTCCCCCATTCACCCACCAGCCCTTCTACCCCATTCATCACTCCACTGGATCTTACCAATCTATCCATCAAATACAGCCAACACTGTAAGATGCTCCAAGGACATAGATGAATAAGAAACAGACTTTGCCCCCAGAGCCAGAACACTGACCTGCTCTGGTTAAGTGTAAACACAGGGTGCTGAGGGCACAGGGAGGGGAACCTCCCCCAGTGCTGGGGGTCTAGAAAGGCTTCAGGAGGGACTGTCCTTAGAGGTGAGGGACTGTCACTGAACTGAGTTTGGAAGAAATTTGGGAGTATGCCAGGTTGGAGCAGGGCTCCTGGAGCTCTGAATCTCAAGAACATTCAGAGAGAGCTCTGAATCTCAATAACTGTGGGGCTCAGGGCAGGCTTCAGGGGAAGCTGCTGCAGCGGGTGGGTGAGTTAGTTGAGGTGCATCTGAGAAGTGTCAAAGCAACGTCAAAGGGGGAACAGAGGAGGGGGGAAAAGCCAAGGTTACACCAAGAACCACTCTTGGGGGAGGGGCCCTATGGGGATGATATCCCCAAGGAAAGTGTCTCCGCGTGCTGAGAGCCCAGACCAGAGTGGTCAGGTGCTAGAACATGAAGGATGAACAGGAGAGCGCCCCAGGAGACAACTGGAGCCAGGATTGGAACTGAACTCTCCCAACTCCTGGTCAACTGAGCCTGACACCAGCATCCAGAGAACATTCCAGGCAGAGAACAATGCAGGCAAAGGCCTATGGGTAGAGAAGTATGTGCCATGCTTGGGAAAGAGTGTGGGCAAACAAGGTTGTGCCAGTTGGGGGTTGGTGGCTGCAATGATATGAGGTTAGCAGAGGACTAGTCAGACAGGGCCCTGGATGCAGGCCATGAAGCTTGGATTTTCTCTTGGATGAGAGGAGCCCAGAGGCTGGACGGGGGAGGGCAGCACCTGGCTTTCAGACAGAGGGGTCTCAGGAAAGAGAGGAGCAGAATCCCTGCTACAGGAAGGTCCCATGGTGCAGGCAGCCAGGGGCCACTCCTGGTTTCCACATCCCAACCCCATTCCACTCCCTTGCACAGAGGTGGCAATGTCCCTTTCCCTCCAGTCCTACTGCCAGCCCCAAGACTGCCTCACTTGACCTGAGGCCACCCTCCCTTCTCATCTTCTCACTTGTCAGTCATGGCCCCAAACTTTCGGTCGATGAACTGATTCCACAGGGTGGTCTCGCTCACTGTCTCCTCAGGCTCTGGAAAAAGAGAAAGTGGGGCGGGGTGGGGTGGGTGAGTAGGAAGATGCCCGGATCTGCAGGGAGGAGGAACGCCAGCGTCATGGAGGTTCACAGAGAGGGCCGAAGGTGTTTCCATCCCTGATGCCCAAAGAGTTTGCTTCTCCAGGCACAAAGCATGTCCCCATCCCGCTCCATTCCCTCTTACGTGTGTTTGTGGTGCTGGGTTTGGAACTCAGGGCCTCTCGCGTGCTGGGCAAGTGCTCTACCACTGAGCTAAACCCCACTTTTCTTGTGGAGCCACCCCTTAGTTCCATGTTGTCTTGCTGGAGGTTAGCTCTTTCCACAGTTCCAAGGACACGTGAGGGCAGCCCGGCCAGTTACAGGCTACGTGATTGGTTCAAAACTAGGCAATGATTCTACTGGAACTAAGCATGCTCATTTCTGGGATTTTGTTGGAATTTGCAGAAGACCATCACTTTTCTGCTGGTAGAGGTATGGTTAGCTAAACTGTAAGGACTTGGCACTATACTTGTTGGTGACCCTTTTGCTATCCAAGGGAAAACTCACTCTAAAAACAAACCCACACAGATGCCCATAGAGCAAATATAAAAGACCAGATTCTGATCATCATTTGTGCCCTGGATCAAGACATTCTTTTTTTTCTTTCTTTCTTTTTTTTTTTTTTTTTTTGGTACTGGGAATTTGACCCAGGACTTTGCCATGGAGCCACATCCCCAACCCTTTTTTATTTTGAGACAGGATCTCATTAAATTGCTTAGGGCCTCACTAGATTGCTGAAGTGGCCTTGAACTTGTGACCCTCCTGCCTCAATCTCTGAAGTAGCTGGGATTACAGGCGTGCACCACTGCACCTGGCTGGATCAAACCATTCTCGAAAGCCCATGCACCCTCAACTTGCTAAGTCATTGGAGCCAATAAATTTCTCTTCTATTCTTCTCTTCTCTCTCTCTCTCTTTCCTTCTTTTTAATTAAACCACTCGAGGTGGCCCTGTGAATGATCCTAAGAGTGGGATTCTAGAGCTCAGATTTCAAAGTTCTGGGGAGGATCACAAGTTTGAGGCCAGTCTCAGCAACTTAGCAAAGCCCTAAGGAACTTAGTGAGACCGTGTCTCAAAATAAAATACAAAAAAATGGCTGGGGATGTGGCTCAGTTGGTAAAGCACCCCTGGTTCAATCTCCGATACAAAAAGAGAAATCATCATCATCATCATCATCATCATCATCATCAAGTTCTGAGGATCTTTCAGCAGGAAGAAAACCATCAGGCTCAAAATCAATACATCCAGGAAGTGAGGTGTGAAAAATGAACACACAGGCAAACTTATTTTCGTAGGCTCTCAATCTGGGTCAAGAGACTCCAGACAAGTATATACAACCTTAATGAAATCCACAAAGGCAGTTGAAACCATCATGGAAGAGTGACTTTCATGAACTTCCTAAGTTATTAATAGGAATGGGAGTTTGGTGAATCAGACTTTGGCTTATTATTTGTTTTCCAAGTGGGTCTTTCTAGAATGGACAATAGAGGCAATTCGCTTTAGAAGATTGTCCTAGAGGCCTTTGAATCAAGGTACCAAACTCCAAAAGTCCTTCCATGTCATTAGGTTCTAAAACTGTAAAATTGGGGGTAATTCTGTGTCCAGCTGTGGAAGGAGGTAGGGTGGACAGAGACTGCCTATGCCCCCGGGGTGGCACAGGGTCTGGGCAGCTAGGCAGTACCTGTTTGCCTGAGCTCCGTCAGTGAGTCTTCCAGCAGATTCTCATGGATTTGGGCGGCCTTCTGAAGAGAAGAGGTCTCAGTCCTGCTGGAGTCCCCTGCCCCCATCCCTGGAGCACCCTGGCCCCCCCTCATGTTTCCCAGGACATCTGCCCCGTGTGGCACCTCCTGTTTTACTTTCTCCAGGCCTCTGAGCAGTGCCATCTGGAAGTTATCCACCAGGACAGCGATCACCAGGCTGAGGAGGGGGACAGCGAGGTGCTTTCAAGGGGGACACCAGAAGAGAGGCATGACCAGGGTGAGGGGCTGGGGTGGGGACTCCTGGGAGAGCTTGGGAGTGAGGCTGGGCAGCAGAGCAGGGTCCTCACTTGAGGAAGATGAAGTATTGGATGATGATGTAAATCATGAGAATGGGGATGATATACCAGGCGCCTGCGGGAGGGGGAGACAGGAGTGTCAATTGAGCAGTCTCCTCCCACCCTTGCTGTACCCCTACCCCAGGCTTCAGAAGCCCCGAATCACAGGTGGGGTAGCTGAGCCCTCAAGGTCTGTGTGCCCATCTCCTGCCCTCTGCCTACCCCGGGCCCTGCTGTCCATGTAGATGAGGGACCAGTCATCCAGGGTGAGCAGAGTGAAGAGGGTGAAGATGGTGGTGAAGATGTTCTGGAAGCGCATGGGGTCCGATTTGCGGAATAGTGCCCGCAGGACCACAGAGAAGAGGACTGGTTGTTTAGGACCAAACCAAGCTCCTATTTCCTGCCCCTGTGCCCTTCCTCCTGCTTTCACTCCTGCCACCCTGTCCCCTCCATGCACTGCCCCAGCCGCAGGGCACAGGATACAGAGGCAGGTAAACATGAGTGTAAGGATGGCTGCGATAGATGGCAAGGAGTGGCCCAGGGTTCCTGTCACTTCCTGGAGGCTGTTCAGGATGCTGTGGGCAGAGATGGAGAGGGAGGTGAATCAGTGGGGGTGGGAGGAGGTCAGTGGCAGTAGCCAGAGCTGGTACTGAAAGCACAGGGTCCCTGATTTGCTGGTGACTTGGGGGAATCCTGTTGCTTCCCTGGAAATGAAGAGGTGGCTCCCAGGGATGGCTCCCGGAGGAGGCTTATTGGAAGCAGGCTGGGGTCTGCGGCTGCCCTTGCCCCATCATTTGAGCAGGTCACAGTGGATTCCTTGGTTTGTTTTCTGATGTTGTTTTTGTAGGACTGGAAATTCAACCCTGGGTTTGGTGCATGCCAGGCAACACTCTGCCTCTGAGCCACATCCTCAGCCCCACAGTGGATTCCTTGGGAACCCAGGCCTGTGTCCCCTCTTCCTTCAGAGTCCCTACAATCAGACCTGAGCCTCCGCAGTACTCGAATGGCCCTCAGGGCCCGCATGCTCTTGAAGACCTTGAGGATCCGGAAGAGGCTGTGGTTGTAGAAGGAGAAGGAGAGGGAGTTGACCTGCATGAGCACGAAGTCCAGCACGGCCATGAGCATGATGAAGAAGTCTGAGGGTAGACGGTGTCTGAGTGGCAGTGGCCTCCCTGTGCCGACACCTCACTGCTCCTCCTTCCTCCTTAGCCTCCCCCAGGCAGTTCAGTGCTGCCTTGCCACCGGCCGCAGCCCCTTTCCACCCACCCAGATTGTTCCAGAAGTCGAAAAAGTATGCCAGGCCCAGAGCAATGATCTTGAGCAGGGCTTCCATGACGTAGATGCAGAGGAAAATGCAGTCCAAGACTAGGAAGTACCACTCTGTAGGGACACCAGGGGGTCATCAGGACTGTCCCCAGCCTCCCAGCCTCCTCCTTCTCCCTCTGTCCACAGCGGCCTCATGCAAGCCCAAATACCCATGCTCTCCCTGGGTCTGCCCTAAATGGCTGTGCGACTTAACCACACTGTACCTTCATTTTGTGGGCAAAGTGGGGATAATAACAGTCTGCTGGACAGAATTGTCGTGGGCATTAAATGCATTAGAATAGAGATGGACAATGACCATGTGGCGGGTCCTTTCCTTCTCACTGCTCCAGGTAATTTTAGGGGCCAGCCTCCCCAGGCTTCCCACAGGCTGCTTTTAACTTCCTGCTCCCAGGGCTCCCCACACCCTGCCCACCCACAGCAGCATATTTAGAGCAGATGTGCCACCTGGTGGCTACATCTGTGAACAGCACAGCCTCCTGTTCAGTGGGTTTCCAGCTGACCTCTGCAGTATCTTTCTTAGCCTGTCTCTAACACCCCAGTGTCACTGAATTCAAAGGATAGAGGATCAAGTGTACTAAATTATATAAATTTCCTGGCCCTGGATGAGGCCCATTTAGAGCAGATGCGCCACCTTGTGGCTACCTGGTGACCTCCTCCACAGGAACAGGGCCCCGTGGTTCTTACCACCCCGGATCTCGACCTCAGCAAAGGTCTGGGCTACAAGCATGACGGTGTTGAGGCAGACGACGAGGAAGATGAAGGTTTCAAAGGCCAGGGACTGGGTCAGCCTCCAGATCAGTCTCCGGAAGCCCCAAACGAGGTGGCTTAATTTATCCCACAACCACTGGAAGAGGTCCATAGTGTGCATCTTCTTGTGGGCCCGCGGGGATCGGCCCACTGTAAGGAAGCCAGAAAGTTACATCTCTGTAGGGGGTGTGGGGATCTCATGCCCCCTCCCAGACTGGTTGGGGGTCATTATCAACCCTGCCTGTTGGCCTGCTGCCATTCACCGATAGCACTGTAGGCTAGTCCTGTGCTGATCTTGACCAAAGTCCTGACTTCTGTCACACCAGGGGCCAGCCCGTTTGGGATTTGGAGTGGCTTGAGTGGATTTTGAGGGTTCCTGACACTAAATCTCCACGTCTTTATTTGCCCACATGGAAGCTTATGCATGGAAACCCTCACTCTCCTCACCTCATCCTCTTGCTGAGCCTCCCTCTCCCTTTGAGATCCTTGAACTTCCCTTCCTCCTGGATGCCTATCTTGCCCCCATCCAGTAAGTTACTCATCTCTCTTCGCTTGTTTGTTGTAAGACTATCGCCATATTTATTGAACTACTAGGAACCAAATCTGGGAGTTTGTGAGTTACCAGATAAGGTCCCTCCCTACCCTCCAACAGGGCCCTCATGCAGGCACTAGTTCCCAGCGGCTCATAGTTAGTAGGGGGAAAGTAGCCACACAGAAGCCACCGAGGTACATGTTCTGATATGGAAGACAACAGGCTCCTAGTACTGGATAGCCTCTGATGGACTCAGTGACCCCCTCAGTCTTAGATCCCCCTTGAGAACAGGAGCCATGCTGGATCCTTCCTTATTCTCCCAGGACCTAAGCACAGTCAATAAGAGGTTCAACATTTGAGAAGTAAATATGTGAGCAAAGCAGTGACCAAGTGAAGAAACACCTCGTGGCCTGCAGAGGTGCACAACGCAGGGAATGAAAGAGCGGATGGTGAACAGTGAGAAGGGGAACTAGCGGGCACAAATGGATGCAGGTGAATGGCAAGCTTCCTGATGTGTGCAAGGTCAGACCCAGCTGAATCTGGGCTGGGCGGTGGGGTCTGGGGTGGGGAGGACCAGAAGAGACTCACGTTTGCGCTTCTGAAAGTGCTCATCTTCACTCCAGCTCTCTGTGTCTTTGGAGCTGCGGGGGTGAATCTTGCTGGACCTCCGAGAGGGGGATGAGTAAAATGTGACATGGGACTGAGTCACGCTGTGCCCCCAGCTTCTGGTGTGAGTTATGCCAGGTGAGTGGGATGCCATATAAGAGGGGGAGCTGCCCAGCAAGCTGCGGGACTTGCGTGGCTCTGTGGTTGGTGGTCCGCTCAACTTGTTCTCCCCGGGATGGTGCTCACCAGAGTGTTCCCTGCGGTGGTGACCACCACGATGATGCACACCACGGAAGTTGGACCCCTCAGAGGAACGGTAAGAGGAGCTCTCTCCATGAGGAGTATGTCTTCGGTGGTGGTGGGAATCAGGATAGTGGGGCCTGCTGTAGTGGTGGGGTTCAGGTAGATGGGCCTCATCATGGTGGTAGTCTTCACCATGTTGGTAGGGCCCACCATGGGGATGGTGGGAAGGCTCGCCATGGGGATGGTGGGGAGGCTCGCCTTGGGGATGATGGGGAGGCTCACCTTGGTGGTAAAACGCAGCAGAGGAGTACTGGGATAAATTTTCTCCAAGGTGATGGGTCTCACCATAGTAGTTATGAATTTGATCTTCACCAGGATGGTGGGCCCCAACATGATAGTGGTGCCCACCAGAATGGTGATGCTTGCTATGGTGGTGGGGCCCGCCACGGTGGAAGGAATCAGTATGCTGGCGGGACTCCCCATGGTGGTGGGTTCCACCGTGGTGGTGGATTCCAGAATTGTGGGACCCACCACCACGATGCATCCTACTACCATAGTGATGCTCATCATTAAAGTGGTTCTCACCAGAATAATGTTGAGAATGGACAGTGCCATGGGGGAGACCCTCACCAGGGGATGGATAGTGGTGAGCCCTGCCACGATAGTGGGCCTTGTCACGGTGGTGGAAAGGATAGGAGTAGGGATTTTCAGGGTCTTGGTAGTGAGGTCCACCATGATGACGGAGCCCACTGTGATGGTGGGGCCCCCTGTGGTGATGGGTCTCATGATGGTGGGCTCCACTAGGGCCTGGCCGGTGGTATGGGGATGATGAGTGGGGGTGAGATAATGTATCCAAGTCATTTTGAATCCTTTCAGTCACTGAAGATTGATCCATAACTGTGCTGGGAATGGTAGAATGAAGAGAGCTAAAGAGTTGGAACCAACAGTTCCCTCCCCGGATTTCTCTTCTCTCCTAAGCTGAGCTTAATGCCAACTGTGGCACTGGGCTTCTAGGAAGGCCTGACTCTTCTCTTGGAACTCTCCTCTCTATGATGTCATTAGCAGGTTTGGACCCCATTTGCAAAAGCCTCTTCCTGAACTATTCTTCAGAATCAAGAATTATTATGTCTAGCACCTTCAATGTAAAATAAGGAAACAGATCCAAGGTGATCTAGCTGGCCAGTAGCACCAAAAAAGTCCAGGCAACACCATTTTTCTATCACTCATTTTAGACCAACTGTTGCCATGAAGAACTTCATGAGGCCAGGTTGTGTAGTTCTCATCCCACTTATAGATCAGTTGGCTCCCCTATAAATAGGTGTGGAACATTGGGCCTATTGCTTAATTTTCTTATGCCTCAACTTCTTCCTCTGTAAAATGGGAATAATAACACCTACTTACAGGATCAAAAAAAAGTTATGTAAACCTTATACTAGTATAACAAATTAAACCAAATTAATTAATTAATTAATTTTTAAAAACCCTTATACTAACAGTATAATGAATGTTAGTTGCTATTTTAGTTATCTTTTTTATGACTGTGACCAAAAGACCTGACAAGAATAGTTAGAGGCAGAAAAGTTTATTTTGGGGCTCCCCTCACACAGGTCTCAGTCCATTCATCGCTAAATCCATTGCTCTGTGCCTGAGGTGAGGCAGAATATGATGGCAGAGGGTGTGGCAGAGGAAAGCAGCTCAGAATTTAGCAATCAGGAAGCAAGGAGAGTTCTGCTCACCAGGGATAAAATATAACCTCCAAAGTCCTACCCCTGATGACCTGCCTGTTACAGCCACACACTTCCTGCCTACAGTTATCATAAAGTTAATCCATATCAGTGGATTAATCCACTCATTAGGTCAAGGCTCTGGTAACCAATCATTTTACCTCTAAACTTTCTGGCATTGTCTCACCCATGAGCTTTTGGGGATACCTCATAGCTAAACCATAACAGTTGGTATTATATGTCACGAGCCAGCCATGGGCTGTGTGTGTGAGCTATGCGCATTTGAGCCTGTGAGGGAACTGGACTGACATTGCTGCCTGGTTGGGCTGTGCACCTTAGGTGTGCCTTTTTGCCTGCTTTGCCTTGGATCCCACACAGCACCTGAGATGGGTGTGGCTTTCCAAGATGTCAGTCAATCTGCTGACCATAAGGCATCACCAAGCAACACTCCACCCTCCAAAACTAATCCCTTGCCTTATTTGGGTGGAATATTCTATGAATGGGTTCTCCCCAATAAATAGGGGAGTTTCAGGTGTGCTCTCTCTCTTGCCTGCCTCCCTTGCTTCTCCGTGCCCTCCAGTGTGGGAGCTTGATTCTTGATTCTTGATTCTGCAAAGCCATCCTGAACCGTGAAAAAGGTATTTTCTGTGTCTGTGTGGCTTTTTCATTGCCAGCCCAATCCACGCAGAATGACCCTGATTCTGCGTATTGCAACAATTATATTCTGTCCTTAGTCACTGATATTGATGGAAATACCTCTTTGGGGCTATTAGCAAAATAAAACTATCAGCCATTATTTGTCGAGGACCTACTTCACATTTAATTTATGACTCACAATTACCCCTCCTGGTGAATTTAGTCATTCTTTTTTACAGAGATAGGTGCAGTGGCTCGGAAAGTATCAGTTAGTTTCTTTGTTAGTAAAAAGTTTAAAATCAGTGCTGTCCAAATCTAGAGGCTCCTCCCATCACCATCATGCTGTTCTGTCTTCCTCCTGAAATCTACTGCACAGCTTGCCCTATGCGCTGAATTCCCTTGTACCCAGCACAGCTCTCCTGGAAGTTTCCAGGTCTCTCTCTTGACTATGTTTGCTTCCTGAGTGTTTGGTCACAGCCAAGTCCACAGTGGGCACAGGTACTGGATTCCCCATGATGGAGAGATACTCTTATCTCTTCAAGGGGCTCCCTGCCTGGTATGAGCAGCAGACAGGAAAGTTTGTGGCAGGAATGCCCACTGACCATGAATCTCTTCTCCTCTTCTTCTTGGGCACAGTCTTTCACCTTGAGTGTGTGCATGTGCCACACACACGTGTGTGTTTTATGGCGTTGGGATGGAACCCAGGGTCTTGTGCATGCTGGGCAAGTGCTCTACCATGAACTACTCCCCAGCCCGGAGTGTGTGCCGTAAACAGCTGTGGCTAACAGGAGAGAGCAGAAACAACATGAGCAACTTCTGGGTCTCGGGTTTGGACCACTGGGCAGGTGAACCTCTCTTTTTCTTCCTGTGGGATTGAGAGCAGGTCCATCAAGAAGGCAGGATCAACATTCTAGGACAGGACTTCAACTGAGCATCTGAGGACCACAGTATTCCCTGAGATGTTTCTAGGTTGAGGGTTTTGTATCATGCTCAGGGGGGAAAAAAATACTCCAACAATCATGGGATGCAACATTTTTGATGATGGACAGCTATGGAGCAGCCTCAGAAACCATTTGCTGGAGATGGTTCAGCCCCTACAGCAGGAAACAGCAGGACTGTTTCATTCAGTTGAGTCCTTTTTTGATTTTTCATGGGGTCATGACATCTGGTGGCAATCTGTGAACACGTGCTTCCTGGAGAGGAAAATACCTTGGCCCTCCTGAGCGACCTCCCCACCTTCCCTAATGTGACAAGGACTGACTTATGGAAGCAAGCTGACTCTACTGGTGTGAGAGAAAATCAGCAGAAGATTTCCTTCTAAAGCAGTGATTTTTCTATCTGTGACTCAGCTGCCTCCCTACCACTTTCACATTGGTGGCAACACAATAAAACATGGATTGTACATTACAAATGAATTTTATTGTGATGATTTGATCATTTTTGAAAGTTTCTTTTTTTAAAACTTTATTTATTTAAGTTTTAATGTGGTGCTGAGGATCAAACCCAGTGCCTCACACGTGCTAGGCAAGTGCTCTACCCCTGAGCCACACCCCCAGCCCGCCCACAGGTTTCTTATTTAGTCATCTACCATGCCTCTCTTTTCTTTTTTTTTTTTTTGCATCTTATCAGCATTTGTATTTAACCAAAGGATCTAACTGTTCAATGTGGTGATTTTAAAATATGAGGTGTGAAAAGGAAGCATAAGCTGCTTTTTTAAAAAATGGACACAATTTTTGTACATGTTTAGGGTACAGACTGACATTTCAGTACATGTATACAATGTTTAATGTCAGATTAAGGTAATCTGCATATCTATCATCTCAGACACAAATCATTATATCATTTCTTTTCTTTTCTTTCTTTCTCTTCTTTTCTCCCTCCTTCCCTTCCTCCCTCCCTCTTTCTTTCTTTTCTTTATTTTTTGTGCCAGATATTGAATCCAGGAGTGCTTAACCACTGAGCCACACCCCCAGCCCTTTTTTATTTTTTTGAGAGACGACTTCGCCGAGTTGCATAAGGCCTTATTAAGTTGTTAAGGCTGGCTCTGAATTTGTAACCTTCCTGCCTCAGCTTCCCAAGTCGCTGAGATTACAGGTGTGCACCACCATGCCTGGCTGACACATATCATTTCATTGCATTAAAAACATTCAAAATTTTCTCTATTAGCTATTTTGAAATATTCAATTAGCTGTCATCAACCATAGTTACCCTGCCATAACGTAGAACATTAGAAGTTATTGTAATAGCATTGATTAATAGCTATTAATTATATCTCCCATCCAACTGCACCCATTTCCCTGTCAACCAGGCTATCTCCACCCTCTCTCCCTCCAAGATCTGGTAACCACTCTTCTATTCTCTACTACTTTAAGATCAACTTTTTAGCTTCCACATATAACTGAGAACATGGTATTTATCTTTCTATTCCTGACTTACTTCACTTAACATGTCCTCCAGTTCCATCCATGTTGCTACAATGACAGAATTTCATTATTTTTATGGCTGAATGATACTCTGCTGTGTATGTGTGTGTGTGTGGTTTTTTTTTTTTTTTTTACTCATTTATCTGTTGATGGACAACTAGGTTGATTCTGTATCTTGGCTATTGTGAACAGTGCTATAATAAATGTGATAACAGATGTCTGTCTCTCTGTGTCTCTGTCTCTGTGTCTCTCTCTGTCTCTCTCTGTCTCTCTCTCTCTCTCTCTCTCTCTCTACTTGGGATCAAACCCAGGGCCTCATGCATGTTAGGCAAGAGCTCCACCAATAGCTCCACCTCCAGCTGACAGACATCTCTTTGGCATACTGATTTTAGTTCCTTTGGATGTACACTCAGTAGCGGGATTGCTGGATCCTATGGTAGTTCTATATCTATTTTTTTTTTTTTTAGTAAATTTTATACCCTTTCTCATAATGGCTGTACTACTTTACATTCTACTTTACATTCCCACCAACAATGGGTGACAGTTCCCATTCCTCTGCATCCTCACCAGCCGCTGTGGTTTGGATTTGGGTTGTCTCCCAAAGGCTCATGTGGCTTGGTCCCCAGTGAGCAGTGTTCAGAAATAGAAAATGACTAGATCAGGGGCTGCGACCTCAGCAACAGCTAAATTCATCAATGGTTCATCTGATGGCACTATTGCAGGATGTGGGCCCTTCAGAGGAAGAAGGTCACTGTGGCATGCCCTGGAAAAGTATGCCTAGGGGTATGGCTCAGTGGTTAAGCACTCCTGGAAAGGTATGTCCCTGGACCTTCCTATCTCTGCCTACTTTCTGATTGCTATGAGGTGAACAGCTCTGCTCCAGCACACCCTCTCCACCCTCTGCCATGTTGCTTTGTCTCACCACAGGCCCGTAGCAATAGAGCAATAGATCTGAAACCTCTGAAACCGTGAACCAAAGTAACTCTTTCCTCCTTTAAGTTGTTTTCCTCAGATGTTTTGTCACAGTGACAAAAAGCTAACTGACACACCAGCATTTATTTGTTTTCTCTCTCTTGTTATATATATATATATATATATATATATATATATATATATATATATATACACATATATATATTAGTTATAGATGAAACTTTATTTTTATGTGGTGCTAAGAATCGAACTCATGGGCTGGGGATGTGGCTCAAGCGGTAGCGTGCTTGCCTGGCATGCGTGCGGCCCGGGTTCGATCCTCAGCACCACATACAAAACAAAGATGTTGTATCCGCCGATAACTAAAAAAATAAATATTAAAATTCTCTCTCTCTCTCTTTAAAAAAAAAAAGAATCGAACTCAGTGCCTCATTCACAGGTGCCAGGCAAGTGCTCTACCACTGGGCCCCAGCCCAGCCCTGCTTTCTCTTTTATGCTAGCCATTCTAACAAGGATGAGATGGTATCTCATTGCAGTTTTGACTTGCATTTCCCTGAGGATTAGTGATATGAGCATTTTCCTCATATGCTTATTGATTATTTGCAAATCCTATTTATTTTATTTTTTAATAACTTTATTTTGCTTATTTATTTTTATGTGGTGCTGAGGATTGAATCCAGGGCCCTGCACGTGCTAGGCAAGTGCTCTACCACTGAGCCACAATCTCAGCCCTAATTATTTTATTTTAGTTTTTGCATATCGTATTTTGAGAAATGTCTGTTCAGGTTATTCTCTCTCTCCCTCTGTCTCTTTGATACTGGGATTGAACCCAGGATTGCTTAGCCACTGAGCCTCATCCCCAGCCATTTTTTATTTTTTATTTTGAGACAAGAGTCTTACTAAGTAGCTTAGGACTCACTAATTTGCTGAGGCTGGCCTTCAACTTGCAATCCTCCTGCCTCAGTCTCCTGGGTCACTGGGCTTACAGGTATGTGCCATCATGACTGGCAAAATCTTTCTATTTTTCTGATGCAGCACTAATTGGTATAAATTTCCCTCTTAGAGCCAGGTGAGGCAGTACATGTCTGTAGTTTCCTGGACCTGAAAAGTGACTTGTTTGTTACTTTCTCAAGACTTGGAAAGTTTCCAATAATTATTTAATTAAATGCGTTTCTATGATTTTTCCCCATTCTCTTCTCCTGAAAAAAGCATAATGTAAATGTTTACTCATTTAACATTGTCCTCTAAGCCTTGAAGACCTTCATTCTTTTTATTTTTTTTTATCTAATTGGATTATTTTAAAAGACCTATCTCCAAGCTCAGAAATATTTTCTTCTGCCTGATCCATTTTGCTGTTGAGGCTCTTAACTGTATTTTTAAATTTCATTTGTTGCGTTCTGTAGCTCCAAGACTTCTGATGGGTTCTTTTTTATAATCCCCATCTCTCTCTCTGCTGAATTTCTCACTCATTATCATGAATTCTCTTCCTAATTTTGTTGAATTCTGTGTTCTCTTATAGATCGTTGAATTTCCGTAAAATTCATTCATTTGAATTATCTGTTGGGCAGTTCATCAAATTCGTTTTCTTTGTGGTCAGTTGCTCGATAGCTCTTGTGTTCCTTTTAGAGTCAATCACCTTATCTTGTTTTTCAGATTTCTTGTCCCCACATTTGTATTTGTGTGTTGGGTGGATCCGTTGCCTCTGCAGTTTTGTAGGGTGGCTTTTTTAGTAAGGACTCTTTGCTGACAATGTTTCCTAGGGTGTTGATTGTAGATGCTGCTTTGTCTTTGATCTTTGGGCACTTGAGTGTAGTGTGTGTGCAGCTTCTTCAGCTGTAATCCATGTTGACAGGCAATGTGTGTGAGTGTCTCTGTGACCTAGGCTGCAGGAGTTGTGGGATGCAGCTCCCCCAGCCGGGACAGGTTTGCTGGCATCTCTGGGTATGGTGCACCTGGCTGTAGGTGTGGGGCATCCATCTGTTTCCTGGATCATGGAGAGCAGGCTTAGTGCCCTGGGCCCAGGTGGGTACAGCATAGTATACCTGAAATCGGGGGGGTTTCCTGTCCATGTCCGAGGGCTGCACAGATGGCTCTGCCAAGGCTCCAGGGACCGACCTGCTCAGAAGGCCTGCCCAGCTGCTCCCCAGGGCTGAGTGTGGTGGATGGGGCCAAGCGTCCAATTCCCACAGCCTTAGTGGGTTGAGCTTCTGAGAAGAGGCTTATAAATTGCTTCTTGGGGTCACAGGAGGATATGTAGGGCCATCTAGTTGTTTCTAGGGTCCTTGGTGAGATAAGCCACTGAGGAAGGGCTGCTCAGCTGCTTTAAAAAAAAAAAAAAAAAAAATATATATATATATATATATATATATATAGTTGTTGATAGACCTTTATTTAATTAATTTATTTACTTACATGCTGTGCTGAGAACTGAACCCAGTGTCTCACACATGCTAGGCAAGCGCTCTACTGCTGAGCCACAACTCCAGCACCAGAAGCTGCTTTTGTGGAATATAGAACAGTTGTTGGCAGAGGGTAGTGTGGCCCAAGCTCCACCGTCCCAGTGTGATGTTTCTGTGCAGGCTTGCTGAAGGAACTACATGATGTCTTTGGCTGACATCTTAATCAGGTACCTTCTAACCTCCAAGTGATAGAGCAGCTGGCATCACAGCTTGGACTTTTGCAGAGACTTTTTAAAGATCTAAACCTAACACTGTCAGATTTACATGTTTCCCAGTAAATGAGTCAAAACAGTATGACCAGCCAGGCCTGGTGGTGCCCACCTGTAATCCCAGCAACTCAAGAGGCTGAGGCAGGAAGATCACAAATTCAAGACCAGCCTCAGCGAGACTGGTCTCAAAGTTAAAAATAAGATGGGCTGGGGATATATCTCAGTGGAAGAACACCCCTGGGTTCAATCCCCAGTGCCACAAACAAAGCAAAGCAAACAGAGAAGTAAAACCCCATGACCAAATGTGATACCTGGATTTAGTCCCCAAATCCAGAAGGGACACCACACATTGCCTTTCTGTCTTTGTGGTATATGGTGGAAGGACACCTACTCGTCCCTCACTTTACAAATGATATCCCACGTTCCACAGATCTCTGCACCCCCAGGATCTTTCCTGATGTGTCAGGACCTCAAATTTTCCCGGATTCATCTCTGATTCTCTGGCATGCAAGTAACTAAACCACCTAGGGTGCTTCCCTTCCCTGTCCACAGAGTTCAAGGTCCCTCTGTACCTTGCAGTTTTCAGGAGAATGGCATGAGTGAGGGTTCAGGTGGGCAAGACACTGAAGGTGTACTGTCATCCCAACTATTTAATGCAAACTGAGTATAGTTTTCCAAACTCATGGGACTTTTTACCACTGAGCCAACTTCCCTGGTCCTCGTGGGAATTTTTTTTCCCCTTTTGATATCAGGGGTTGAACCCAGGGGTGCTTAACCACTGAGCCACATCTGCAGCCCTTTTTTTAAATTTTTTATCTTGGGACTGGGTTTCCCTAAGTTGCTTAGGGACTAGCTAAATTGCTGAGGCTGGCCTTGAGCTTGTTGTTCTCCTGCCTCAGCCTCCCAAGCTGCTGGGATTACAGAAGTGCACCACTCCTCCTGGCCCTCATGGGAATGTTAAGGAAAGTATTTTCCAGTTCAACAGTTGCCTACCTGTTGCTATGATTTACATTCTCCATTAATTTTTTTTCCTTTGCTACTAGGGATTGAATCCAGGGGTTCTTTACTACTGAGCTATACCTCTAGTCTTTTTTTTTTTGAAATGGGGTCTAAGGCTGACCTTGAATTTGTGATCCTCCTGCCTCAGCCTCCTGAGTTGCTAGAATTACTGGTGTGTGTTATAATGCCCAACTTCCAATACAAAGTTTTTAAAAGTCAAGGTGACAGCTGTAATTGGCATCACCAAATCACCATTTACTTTTGCACCTTGAAAGAGATTAATTTTGCAGTACTGCCCATGCACCTCTGAAGTCCTTGATGGTGACACTATTCTCTGCAGTTTCTCAGGATTCTAGTATCACTTTTGCCTTATAATTCAGCAGAGGTGGGAGGCCAATTCTGGGATTTCCACCTAGACTTTTTTCAAACCCCAACAGCCCCCACTGCAGTGTTGGAGAATCCATGAGAGATTCTGCCTGCTGCTGAGTATTAATCTCACAATGAATTTTAGGACTAGGGAAATGCAGCACCATTCAGTGGCCCTTGAGAATTGGTATTTAATTTGTAAAGGTCTTTGGTGCTAATTGGTTTCCAAGGGTAATAATATTGGAATGAATATCTCAAGCTACAGTAAATTCATACAGTGTCATGTTAGCTAAGCTCAACTGTATTTCTTAGAATTCTCTTTGTTATGTAGTTCTGCGTCAGTGTGGACCCAAGTGACATTTTGTGCAAGGTTGGAAAGTGGAAGTAAAATGGGAGTCAGAGAACCTGGGTGTGGTTACTCATGCCTGTAATTCCAGCCACTCAGGAAGCTGAGACTGGAGGATGACAAGTTGGAGGCCAGCCTCAACAAGGAGTCATCTCTTTTTTTACCAGAAGGGTTGAGGTGGTGGAGATAGCAGAAGCTGGTGAGGCTCTCACACAGTGATCCTTATTTGGTAGCTCATCTTGTTGGCAAGAGGTAGCTGGGTCCTCAGTTCCATACCAGGTCCTCCTTCAACTTCTGGGTCTCCTGGTCCAG
The DNA here is from genome assembly GCF_047511675.1 of Marmota flaviventris. Classification (NCBI taxonomy): domain Eukaryota; kingdom Metazoa; phylum Chordata; class Mammalia; order Rodentia; family Sciuridae; genus Marmota; species Marmota flaviventris. Next base: position 6,786,698 of record NC_092506.1, on the reverse strand, counting down.
GTTCTTGCTTAGCTCCATGTTAAAGAACCAGCTCCTCCTGCAGGTCTTTGCATCATCGATGCTGGAGGCTCAGCTGCAAGGGAAACTGATGTGTTTTTCTGGTTCACCCAAGGGTCCTAGCATGTCCTCACAAGTTCCACCTCACATTCATCCCAACTACTTACCTGCTGCCTTTAGGTTCCATTACCAGATAAAGAGGCAACAGTCTTAATTAATCAGTGCTCATGCTGTGTCTTATCCCTGTAATGCAACTTTCACCGGATAGAATCACCTCAGCAATTTTGTTTCTCTAATCAGATCCTGATACAGTAATTTAGAAGATGCGTGTTTTAGTCAGCTTTTCCACCCCTGTGACTAAAATACCGGACAAGAGCAATTTTAGAGGAGAAAAAGCTTATTTGGGGCTCATGGTTTCAGAGGTCTCAGTTCATAGCCAGCCAGCTCCATTGCTCAGGGCTCAAGGTGAGGCAAGAACGTCATGGCAGCTGGGTGCGGTGGCACACACCTGTAATCCCAGCCACTTGGGAGGCTGAGGCAGGAGAATCGAGAGTTCAAAGCCAGCCTCAGCAACAGGGAGGTGCTAAGCAGCTCAGTGAGACCCTGTCTCTAAATAAAATACAAAATAGGGCTGGGGATGTGGCTCAGTGACTGAGTGCCTCTGAGTTCAATCCCTGGTACCACCTCCCCCCCGAAAAAAAAAAATCATGGCAGAAGAGTGTCGACCCTACCTGCATTCAGTTACCACTCTGTGAATCCCTAGCAGGGGATTAATTCACAATTGGATTAAGGCTTTCATAATACAATCATTTCTTCTCTAAACCTTGAATATTCTTACAAATGAACTTTTGGAGGACAGCTCTTATCTAAGCCATAAAAATACATACACTGCCTTTTCTCTTTGTTGAAGAGCCTTAGAGTTTTATCCATATCCATCTGTCCATCTTTCTTTCTCCTTTTTCTTTTTGGTATTAGGGATTGAACCTAGGGGCACTTAATCACTGAGCCACATCCTCAGTGCTTTTTTTGCATTTTATTTAGAGACAGGGTCTCGCCAGTGGCTTAGGGCCTTGCTAAATTTCTAAGGCTGGCCTTGAACTCTCCTTGATTCTCCTATTTCGGCCTCCCAAGCAGCTGGGATTATAGGCATGCGAACTACACCCACCCCTTCTCATTTTAAGAGCAGAACTGGCCTGGAGTGTAGCTTAGTAGTAAAGCACATGCTTAGCATGCACAAAGCCCTGGGTTCGATCCCCAGTACCAAAAAAGAGAGAACAGAAAGTACATGTGGAACTACTTTGGGAGAATTCAGAAACTTCTGGATCTTGCCTGAAAAGAAAAAAAGCATCTAAGGACTATTTTGGAGACAAGGTAGAGAACAGTTCAATGGTGCATAAAAGAGATTTGGATTTTTAAGCTAGAGACACTTCTGTGATCAGTAACCAATTCAAAGCCTTTGATTAGCTGCCAAAGGATTCTGGTCGCCCCTAACATCCTTGAAGTGGGCTCCTCACTGTAACCACCCCCACAGGAAGCCAGAGGAGGTCTGTGCCTACCTGGTCACATCCTGCACTCACCAATTCCTGCAGCATTTGCGGGTTTACTTCTACAGCTGCAGAAGTGCCCGATTCATTGGCAGAAGGCAACAGGGAATATCTAATTTCCCTGTTAAGGTTTTCTGTTAAGGTCCAAACTTTGGGGGTGGGGAACCTCTCATGTGCTGCTGCCCGGTGGCATCCTTGCTTCCCAGGACTTTGTCATCCAGGGAAGTGTCACTGTTTGGTCCCACGGGCAGCCCCTGAGTCGAAGACTTGAATGGCTGCTTTAATCCCTGGTGGATCTCTAGTAGCCACTGCCAGCTATTCCCAGAATAAATTGTGGCAGGAAAAGTCTTTGGCCTCATTGTTAGTCCAGTTTCCTTTTACCATAAATACAATCTTCTTAAAGTGTTTTATTATTCTTGTTTTTAAAGTCAGTAGTATCAGGTAGTATCAGTTGTAGACATTTCAATACAATTTCTTTAAAAAAAAAAAAAAAAAAAAATATATATATATATATATATATATATATATATATATATATATATATATTAGTTGTAGATGGACACAATAACTTTATTTTATTTGCTTATTTTTATGTGGTGCCAGGGATCAAACCCAGTGCCTCAGACATGCTAAGCAAGCGCTCTACCACTGAGCCACAACCCTGGCCCCTCAATACAATTTTGTTTTGAAAATTTTCTTCTGTTTTTATAATTTGTAGAGAACCTACAATTCTCCAGAGTTGTCATTTTGAAGACCCTTACTTTCTCCTGGGGTGTGGTGACACTCTAGGGCTAGGAGACCAGGCGCCGGGCTGCAGCTGCTGTTGGCCCTGCATGGATGCGGAGTCCCAACTCCTTCTTTAATGTTTTCTTAAGTCCAGGTCAGGAGGTTGGCACATTTGTTCCATGAAGTAGCAAATGTTTTAGGCTTCAGGGGCCATCTTGTCACAGGAAAGCAGGGAGCTGAAACTCCAAACCTCAGTTCTTGTGTTCCAACGAAAGAAAATCTAAAGTCAGACACCAAAAACTGTGCAAGAGAACTTTGTTGTATGTAAAAGTAAAGTAAAAGCAAAGTGAAGCTTAAGCAGAGAGCACTCTCAGAGGAGAGAGTGGACTGTCTCTGTGCAGAGAATGACAAAGGAGACAATGCTGTCTCCAATTTTATTACTGTTAGATGTTTACCAGGAGAGCTGGGACCACCTTCTGTACTCTTTGCCAATAGAACCACACGCAGCCCTTCTCATCTTAAGAACAGAACTGGCCTGGAGGTGCAGCGTAGAGCAGGAGGTCAAGCTGTGGAGCTTTTGACCTTAGTTGGTCGTCTCTGGAACTGTCATAGTGGCCATCCTATTTAAGGGGGCTTCATTTACAAGTCAATCCCATGTTAATGTGAGCGCTGGGGTCAGTAACTGATCAAAGTTACCTAGTGTATTTGCGGTACTGAAGGAACCTTTCTTCCCAGACACTTATTGCCATAATTCCTAGCTTTACACCAACCTAAATGGACCCTGTCAAGAGTTAGTCCCAGGCAGGTGTGGTGGCACATGCCTGTAATCCCAGCTGCTTGGGAGGCTGAGACAGGGGTATCGAGAGTTCAATTCCAGCCTCAGCAAAAATGAGGAGCTAAGCAACTTGGTGAGTTGCTTAGAGTTTACAATTCTAAGTAAAATACAAAATAGGGGGCTGGTACTGTGGCTCAGTGGTAGAGCTCTCGTCTCGCACGTGTGAGACCCTGGGTTTGATCCTCAGCACCACCTAAAAATAAATAAATAAATAAAATTAAGATATTGTGTCCATTTTTAACCAAAAAAATTAAATTAAAATAAAATAAAATACAAAATAGGGCTGGGGATGTGGCTCAGTGTTTGAGTGTCCCTGAGTTCGATCCCTCGTACACCCCCCCCGCAAAAAAAAAGAGTTAGTCACATTAATCCTTTTCTGTTGATGTGATTTCCAACTAGCTCCCTTGTTTCTTTTTATTTTCTATAAATTAACTACCACACTTTGCTTTCTCATCTACTTTGGAAGTAGTTTAAAGAAGACCCTAAAGTAATTTTTTTAATATTTATTTTTTAGTTGTAGTTGTACACAATACTTTTATTTTATTTATTTATTTTTATGCTGTGCTGAGGATTGAACCCAGGGCCTCACACATGCTAGGGGAGTGCTCTACCGCTGAGCCACAACTCCAGCCCCACCTAAAGTAATTTAAAGAACACTTGTGACCTTGCCTGCGTTTCACTGCTCATTTCTAGCTACTGCCTAACAACCTGGTCTTCATCATTGTGACTGTTACACTCTGCCACTGTAGTGCACAAGCAGTCACGAACAACAAATAGATGAATAAGAATGGCTTTGTTCCAATAAAATTTTATTTACAACAACAGGTGGGGGATGGTGGTCAGATTTGGCTTGCTATTTGCTGGTCCCTGAGCTAGAATGTCAACAAAATGAGAGATCAGCCTGTGATTTCAGGCTACCAGTAACATCTCTAAATGCCACCTAGGAAGTAAGTGGCAAGCCAGTATATGTAGGAGTTCCACCACATACCCACAGTGGGTACAGATAACCTTTAGAGCATAAGTAGTAGTAAAATGTGGTAAGCTCATGAGGAAGTGATGGGTTTTGTGTACCTTTTTTTTTTTTTGTGTGTGTGTGTGTGCGCACGCTTTTTTGGTAGATGGACATAATACATTTATTGATTTTTTAAATGTGGAACTGAGGATTGAACCCAGTACCTCACACATACTAGGAAAGTGCTCTACCACTGAGCTACAACTCCAGCCCATGTGACAAATCTTTACTTTTAAATGAGTATCAATTTACCAAATTAATAGCATGAAACAAGTTCTTGAATTCTATTATCTGGTAATGTTTATTAAGATAAACTAAAAGCAACCCAAACAAGTAAACTTAGTATTCAGTGTTCTAACCCTTTTCCAGAATATATTTTTTAGAATTATTTTTTGTAGTTGAAGTTGGACACAAAAACTTTATTATTTATTTATTTATTATTTTTAGGTGGTGCTGAGGATCGAACCCAGGGCCTTGCACGTGCAAGGCGAGTGCTCTACCGCTGAGCCACAACCCCAGCCCCAGAATAGATGATATTAAGGCTGACTTTGCTTCATACAAATTACATATCAGTATTTACTACATTGCATAGGTAAAGCCCTTGAGCTTCAAGAAAGTGTGAGGGAGCAGGATGTGGTGGCACATGCCTGTAATCTCAATGATTTGGGAGGCTGAGGCAGGGTTGCAAGTTTGAGGCCAGTCTCAGCAATATAGAAAGATCCTGATAACTAATTTGACCCTGTCTTGAAATAAAAAATAAGAAAGGGCTAAGGATGTGGCTCAGTGGTAAAGTACCTCTGGGTTCAATCCCTGGTACCAAACAACAACAACAAACCAAAGGATAAGGAAAAAATTCTTTAACCCCTTTTTTTCTTCTAAGAATTACTTTTTCCTATTAGGTCTAAGAAAGAGGATTGGGAATGGAGCTCAGTGGTATAGTGCTTGCCTAGCAAGTGCAAGGTCCTCTGTTCTATCCCCAGCTCTTCAAAAATAAAACTTCCAGGAAAAAAAAAAATCTGTAGGTTCAAGAAAGAAAAAGTCAACATTGATAAATATATTACTTGAGCTAAAAAGCACAGGAAAACAAGCTAGGCACTCATTAAATTTCTAAGAAATATAGGTCAAAAGATGAAACATTTAGATAAGTACTAAGTACAGAGGACTGAAATGTGCTATCCCCAGAAAGCCAAGGGACTATATAACACACAGGATTAGTTTACTACCTTTCATAAGAGTAGACCTTGAGCTTTGCCCCCAGGGCATCTAGAATGCCTATCACAGAACAGGTGCTTCTTTCTCCTCTTGTCCTTGGATGTGGTAGCTTTCATGGATTTCTGGCTGGCGGCACTGACCAGGGCAGAGAGGTTATCCAAGACCTCATCCCTTTCTTCTGGAAGAGAGATGAGGGGAGAGAGATGGCAGCCGGGGTCCTCAGATTCCTGCAGCCCTGTGGGTCAGAGGAGAGAATGTTGGGTCTGGAAATAGGTCTGCAGGATGGTCATCATCTTCTGTAGGTCACCTCCTTCTCCTCTTTGGAGCTGGAGCTGCCATGGGATCCCAGGGCCACCACCTCCTTGGCCTTGAGCTCTTTCTCCCTCTGCAGGTGGCACTGTTTAATGTTGGCCCGAGTTTCTGTGGCCTGCTTCAACCTGTGTTCTTCAACTTGCTGGCCTTGAACACTTCTGCCACCTCCTTCTCAGCCTGCAGCAGCTGCTGAGTCCCCTATGACCGACTAGTCACAGATGGGGCCACTTTTGTTCTTTTGGTTGTTTTTGTTGTTACCGGAGTTGAACCCAGGGACCCTTAACCACTGAGCCACATCCCAGCACTTTTTATTAATTTATTTTTTGCAACAGAGTCGCACTAAGTTGCCAGGGCTCAATAAGCTGCTGAGGCTGGCCTGAAACTTGTGATCCTCCTGCCTCAGCCTCCAGAGTCTGTGGGATTACAGGAGACTCTGGCCGCTACGAGCAGCAACTTTTGTTTATAATATAATTTATTTTATTGTTGATTTATTAATTTTTTTAATAATGGTTGTATTTAACAACTAGCTTGCAATATTCAGATTTCAGGAGTCAGCAAGAAGGCTAGGGTTGTGGCTCAGTGGTAGAGCGCTTGCCTAGCATGTGTGAGGCACTGGGTTCGAGTGCCAGCACCACATATAACTAAATAAATACATAAATAAGGTCCATCCACAACTAAAAAAATATTAAACAAACAAACAAAAACAAAAGAAGTCAGAGCCACACCTGTCATCCTGCATCATTTGGGGAATGGTGGTGTAATCCATGCGGCTGTGGTCTGGGGGTAATGACAGACCCAGGTGAAAAGTCTTTGGGGGTCAGACCAGGCTGAGCCTGAGGGTATTTGGTTTTGAATCCTGTGTCCCACATCATGAGATTGGAATGGGGGTGGAGCATGGGGATTGGAGAGGCCAGTTCTGTTCTGCCCTTTGCCCCTGAAGGTGCCAGCACAACCCTTGGGGAGGAGAGAGATGGCAGCCCGGGTCCTCAGATTCCTGCAGCCCTTCTGGGTCAGAGGAGAGAATGTTGGGTCTGGGAGGTTGAGAAAGGGGCTGCCGCTCTTCCTTCCCTTCTCTCTTCCTCCCCTCCACGCCTTCATCTGGATGGAGCCAGAGGGAGCCTTTTCCCCAGGCCCTGGCTCTGCAGTCCTTTTCACTCCTCTCACTCATTCTGGGAGGCTGCCCAATTGCGTTGGCAGATCACCAGCTTCTCTCTGTGCCCTGCCTTACCCCAGGCTCCCAAAGCACTCTGTTCCCCCCCAACTCGGGGCCACTCTCAGGAGGCCTTTAGAGCACTGCTCTTTAATAAGGAGGCCGCAGGGACGGCTGGTTGTGTGGGGCCGTGCAGTGTATTCTGATGGTAAGAACTACTGGCAGGAGCTGGGCTTGGCATCTGAGCACTCTGGTTTCTGCTTTGGCTCAGCTATTTTTCCTGCTGGTGGGCCAGGGCATGACATCTTTTAGTGCCTCAGTTTCCTTTTCCATAAGAGGGGTTAAGAGTTGCACCTAACTCACATGTTGTTGTAAGATTCAAATATTTTAAAATACATGATCCATGGAGGAAAGCACCCAGTACATTCTAAGTGCTCAATAAATGGTAGCTGGTATTGTTGTTCTTATTAACGGAACTTCTTCTGGCAGCACTTGCAGTTTCTCTTTTAAGCCTTTCTCCTGCCTGCTTCAGTGACTCCTCATTATCTGTAATAGAGGGCCTCAGGGCACCTTGCCATGCCAAGAATGGGCTACTGCTGGGCTGAGATAGTGACCTGCTCAGTTCTGGGGCAACCTCCCTTGCTGATCATCTGTGGCCATTCCACTTATTCCAGAACAATCTGAACTTCCTCCTCTCCCTTTCCTCTTTCTCCTTCTCCTTCTGCTTTCTCATTTCCAATCTTTAAAATCTCCCTCCAAATTTGGCCCAGCAAATGAAGTTGAGTGACATATGATGGCCAGCTGAAGAATACACACACACACACACACACACACACACACATTTCAGGAGAGGGCTTCTTTATCTGATGTGGGTGAGCAGGGGCTCTGATTCCTCAGTCCAAACACCTCCAATGTCAGCTGCAACCCAGAGGACAGGCCCAGGCCCTGGGGTCCAAATGCCCTGCAGCAAAGTTCCTTCTACCAACACACATCTGGCGCTGGCCCCTCTGTGCCCACAAGGTTCTAGAGCTTTAGAATCATGTGGCCCCTGCTGATATACCTAGCCTAGTTATCTCATTAGATCAGAAGCCAGCTTGTCACAAGTTATGAAGGATTCATTTCTGTTTTCTGTAAAAATATCAGGATGTCTGTATGGCCTGGCCATTAGTTGATGTTGTAAAGCTGATTGGAATGCCTGCCAGTGCCCAGAACTCACCCATGTCCAGTTTTCCCTGACCATATAACAACCCTTTCCTAAACCTTAGTGACGCCTCATAAATTCTGGCCTTCCCTGGCCGGATAACGACCCTCTCTGAGTCTCTAAGATCTCCATAAATTCTGATGCCGGGGCCAGCAAAAATGTAAACTTGTGTTATGGTCCTCAGAGTGTTGTTATCTGTAACCCCCCTTTGTGTAACTTTTTGGGCTATAAAACTGGGCCACAAAGAAGCCTCGCCGCTGTCCTTGGCTCCCACGATTTTGATGGGCAAGGCAGCCCGGCCGGTCGAAATAATAAGCTTGCTTTAATTTGATTTTAATTTGAGTCAGTGGTCTTTTCTTGCGTCGTGGTCTAACACCTGCCTCAAGGAGCTTGCCTTTATGTCTGGAACAATAATTGAATAATTTTCAGAGGAATTTATCTAGGGAGGGGAGAGTCTCTGGGATCAGGAGGTAATTGACTGGATGGGGGAGATGGATTAGTGTTTTTTGCAAGAAAAGACAGTACCTGTGGCAAGAACCTACCCCCAAATAAAGGATAAATATTCTTGGTTTCTTCTTTTGCCTCAAAACATGATGTTTACTCAAATAATTTATAAAAAGAAATGAAAAAATGCCCAACATAAAGAACAAATGAAAATCGGAAAAAAAGTTGTTCAAACCTTTTGCTCCCTCCCACTTCCTGCAGCCCCTCAGCCCTGAGGATTAAACCCTGGCTAGGCAGAGTAGAGCAAAAGAGCCCTTGTCAGGTAAGGTGGGCAATAGTAAAGGGCATGTCCTCAATGGAGGTGTTTTAGATGGTCTCAATGCGTCTCTAAGAGTTCCCTTTCTGTCACCATATTAGTAGAAACACCCTTATGGCCACAATGTCCACTATGATCCATTCTAAGGGTATAGCTTTCCCGACTAAAGAAAACTACTGAAGCCAAGTGCAGTGGTGCATGCCTGTGATCTCGGCTACTTGGAAGTCTGAGGCAGGAGAATTGAAGGTTCAAGGCCAACCTGGGCAATTTAATGAGATCCTGTCTCAATATAAAAAGGCTGGGGATGCAGCTCAGTGGTAGAGCACTTGCCTAGAATTTACAGGCCCTGGGTCCCATCCCCAGTACTGCAAAAACCAACATGCCATAGGCAGAGATGGCAGGGAGGTGGCAAGAGGTTCACGTTATTCAGCTTATTCCAGTTACTCTCTCAATGATGTGTTCAGGGCCATCCTCTCTGGGCTGGGAATCTTGACTGGTTGACATGACCCTTAGAAATCCTGCCAGGCATGGTGACTTGCACCTGTATTTACCAGCACTCAGGAGGCAGAGGCAGAAGGATCACTTGAGCTCAGTAGTTTGAAACCAAACTGGGAAACATAGGAAGACCTCGTTTCAAAAACATACAAGAGTGAAATTAGCTAATCTGAACTTCCAAGCATGTCATTCAAGGCCTTTCCTAAACTGGTACTGGCCACCTAGAGGGCCCAGTGTGTATGTCAGCTTTCTGTAACAAAGGTACTGTATCAAACTACCTGAAATAATCAGTTTATAAAGAGGAAACATTTGTTTTGGCTCAACAGTGAGGCCTAACTCAAACTTGAGGTCTTTCTGCCTCAGCTTCCCAAGTGGCTGGGATGAAAGTTGTTCGCTATAGTACCCCAGTCCCACACACTTTCATTCTTCTGTATTCATAAAAATCAAGATTATTGCTGGCCCATATTATGCCTTTGGGCCAAGTGGAAAAATGCACCTCTTCCTCAAAATGCTGTCTTCCAACTGCTAGAAAACTCTTAAACGGATGTGCCAGCCTGTAACATCTACCATGTGTTAATACTGGAGGAGCCCTGATAAAACCAGAGGTGGCAACTTGGGGGCACTTCTATGTGCCAGACATTGTGTTAGGTGCCTTATCTCAAATACTGTTCCCAGAATCCCATGGGGGGATCTTTATTTCATGGAGGTTGGCTGGGTCAGGCTCAAATACTGAGTGAAAAAAAGTAGGGCTGGGCGCAGTGGCTCATGCCTATATAATCCTAGGGCTCGGGAGGCTGAGGCAGGAGGATTGAAAGTTCAAAGCCAGCCTCAGCAAAAGTGAGACACTCAACTCAGTGAGACCCTCTAAATAAAATACAAAATAGGGCTGGGGATGTATCTCTGTGGTGGAGTCCCCCTGAGTTCAATCCTTGGTACCCCTGCCCCCCAAATGTAGCCAGTAGTAGCAGATCCAGGGTTTGAACTTCAGAGCACTGATGGTTAATTATTAGGAAAAGTCATATCCATGGAATCATTGCCTCCCACTGGCTGCTCCTACATCTGTTCCATACCTTGCGGTGAGCTCCTTGAGGCAGGGGCCACAATCACCACGGTTCTAAAGCTCTAGAACTTTGCAGGGTAGGCACAGAGGGGCCAGACCAGATGTGCATTGGTGGAGCTTTGTTGCAGGGCATTGGGACCACAGGGGCTGGGCCTTCCCCTGGGTTGCATCTGGAGGAGTTTGGACTGAGGAGTCAGAACCCCTGCTCACCTCAGGGTCTGTCCTTACCCCTACATCAAAGAAGCCCTCTCTTCCTGTTAAGTTTCTGAATGCAGATATTTCTGAGTTCAGAATTGTGGCTGCAAAAGTGGGGCAATGTAAATGCCTGCCTGCCGAGAGCCTGGGAAGGTAGGGGAGGCCTATCAAAGCAGATTGAAAAGGCATGTTTGAGTTTCTGAGGCAGACCCAGGGTAGGGTGAAGGACGTTCCTGCCGGAGATGTCACCAGAGGCTAGGGCTGGCAGAAGAAGGAATAAAGACATCTTCTAGGCTTGGGGGCCAAAGGACACCTGTGTTTGAATACACGACTTTGAGTCTAGTACAATTCTTTATTTCTGCTGAGCATCAGAGAACTAATTATGGCCTTGCATGCTCTAATTATTGCCTTTTCCAGAGCTCTACTGGTAAAAAGTGGGGTGCTATATAAATCACCCCTTTCAAGCCTAAGGAAGTGTGCTATGATTCAGGTGGGGTTTACCCACTCGAAAACTTGTGTTGAAATTTGGTCCCCAGGGGCTGGGGATGTGGCTCAAGCGGTAGCGCGCTCTCCTGGCATGCGTGCGGCCTGGGTTCGATCCTCAGCACCACATACAAACAAAGATGTTGTGTCCACCGAAAAATAAATAAATATTAAAAAAAAAAAAGAAATTTGGTCCCCAATATAATAATGCTGAGAGGATATGATGACTTTAAGAGGTGACTAGGTCATTAAGATGGATAAACACCTCACTCATGGGTGTGTGTTCTTGCTCTTGGGAACTGGCTTAGTTACTGTGAGAGGAAGTTCTAAAGTGAGGCCACCCTTCCTTGTGTTTTGTCTCTTTCTCTTCTGCTTGCACCCACTTGCCCTCTGCCACATGGCCCAACCTGATGCTGGTGCCATGTTCCCAGCATTCAGAACCCTGAGTCAAAACAAACTTCTTTCCTTATAAACTCCCCAGTCATAGGTCATTTATTATGGCAACAGACTGTATCTATGACTAAGATACAGTGTCATATGGCCTGCCAACCAACCATTGCAATCTTCATTGTCCAAGCAGGTCAACTATTTTCTCTGTGGAAAAAAAAAGAAAAGATAAGAGCTGATATTGGCATCTTGGTTCTTCACTTTACATTCTTTTGGGAGGTCCTGGGAGTCAGCCTAGCCTGTGCCATGTGACTTTATTTAAATGGCACCATGCACAGCAATTACAAGCACAGACTTTGAAGTTATGCTGTCAAGGTTCAAATTCTAGTGGCCACTTTCTAGCTGTGTGACCCTGATGTCACTTAAAATTCATTTTCCAACTGGAACATGGTGTCTATCTCCTAAGTTAATACATGGAAAGCCCTTAAACAATGACTGGCATACAGTGGACCATATTAGATATCATTTTTATTTTTTGTCCAGATATGTCAAGGTAGCTCTGAAGAAAGAGAAGTCCTGAAATTTTGCTAGTCTTAAGGGAAGTTTCATTTGAAAGTGCTAGATTTGGTTATATTTTTTTTGGGGGGGGGGGCACTGGGATACTATGGGTTTAACGTAGGGGCAATTTACCACTGGGCTACATTCCCAGCCCCTTCATGTTTTGAGAAAGGGTCTTGCTAAATTGCTGAAGCTGACCTTGAACTTGCAATCTTCCTGTCTCAGCCTCTCAAACTGTTGGTATTTCGGGCTATGCAAGAGTGCCCAGCAGATATGGATATCTTGCTGTGCTCAAGAAAACTGGGAGAGGAATTGGTCCTCCTTAGAGTAGGGACTTGCTGGGAGAGGTAAAATTGGAGGTAAACATTCCCTAACCTGAAACCGGAAACGGATCCTCCTCCCAGAGGAGGATCTTCACACTGTTCTTCCTAGTGCAGTGTGCTCTAACCTGCACAGTCCTTACTGTTTGCTTCCATGCTTGCTTCCATTTCACTGTCTTGGGTGAGCTCCAGGAAGATAAAGACCCTATCTGTCCTGGTCACCTGCATCTTCAAGTTACAAATGCTGTTCAGTTAATGATGCCAAATAAACAAAAATGACTGATTTGAAAAATGAGAGAGACTGAGGTGGCTGTGGTCTGTATTGGTGAGCCCAGTCAATCAAAGGGTTGAGGAGAGTTGTGGGCCTTTGGGAGGGGCAACTAGGAGCTTGACTAAGTCTAGGTTCCCATCTTCATAGGGGCGAGTCACAGTACCTCCTAGATATCTGTCTCATACTCAAATATGGGGAATCTGTCTTTCAATGAATGACATACTGCCTGCACATTTTAAAGGTGTTTTATTTAAAAAAAAAAAGAAAAGAAAAAGAAAAAGAGAAAAACAAACCAACAAAAAGCCCAATCCAGGAACTCTTGGTCCTGGGAGTCTGGGAGCAGCTTAGGTTTGTGGGGAGGGTGGAACCTGGAAGACACACAGTATAGGGGTCTCTGCAGCCCTGGGAAGAGCAAGAACCCAGCCATACTGAGAAACAGCACAGCCACTGCCTGGGGTTCAGCCCCACTCTGGGGCTTGCACTCATCTACTTGGAAAGACAGGTGTGGGGGGGACCCAGCCCCCAGAAAAAAGTAGGGCCAGGGCTTTGGGACGGACCTTACACCTCTTGTTAAAGTCACCAACCAGCTGGGAAGAAGAGGGTGGCCCAGGGCTCCATCAGGCCTAAAAGGTCGGCTCAGATGGGGAGATGCACCCTCAGTTCGGTGTGAGGCTCAAGCCCCTGGGAAAGAAAGGGCCCTGATGGGGCAGGACCTGGAGGCAGCCTCCTCCTGGGAGGGCAGGGCAGGATGCAGGCTCTGGGAGTCAGCTCACGGCTCAGGAGCCCTGGGGACTTCGGGGGATGGCTCGAATGGGTCTGGGTGGGGGATTGTCCAGGACGGGTTCGGGCCGGGCCCGAGCACCACCACGGCGCTTCTGCTTGCGCAGCAGATAGTTCGAGTACTGCACCTCGGGCATGGCCAGCTTGAGGCAGGCCTCGGTGGCTGGGCCGGCGCCGCCGCCAGGCAGGTCATAGCCCATGATGTCCACCTTGCGGCTGGGCTGCCATGGCTGCAGCTGCTTGGTGCGGATCTGCGCGGCTGGACGCAGCACCGGATCTTCGCCGAAGCAACGGCGCAGCAGGCGCTGCCGGGCCTCGCGCAGCTCGCGCGCTTCGCGCTCCACGCATGCGCGGCCGGCATGTGCCACGCGGCGCCAGAAGGTGGCGTTGAAGTGGTCGTAGAGGCTGGCGTCGAGGGCGTTCCAGGCGCGCGCGGCCCGCGCCAGCGCTTCAGGGATGGCAGCCAAGCGCGAGCTGGCAGCGCGTGCGTTGAGCTTGGCATAGAGCACGTCGTCCAGGTCCCAGGCCAGCAGGCGCCGCAGCAGCACGAGTGACTCGTCGAAGTACTCAGCGATCATGACGAGCGAGAAGACCTCCTCCACCTGGCGGATCAGGCCCGCCAGGTAGGCGGCGTCGTCGCGCGGGCTGCGTTCGTTGTCACCGCCCAGGTCGTAGGCCAGCGTGTTGTGCGCGAACATGGCGAAGTGCTCGCCCGCGCGGTAGTAGGCCTCGGGCGTGCGCAGGAAGGCCTCGAGCGACGCGTTGGGCACGCGCCGGAAGGCCGGGCAGTACTGGTTGTAGTAGCTGAAGAGCGACTCGAACATGGCGGCCGGCTCGCGCAGGATGGTGACATAGACGGTGCCGGGCGGCATGAGGCGCTCCAGCTCCGCGCGGTCAAAGCGCAGGTGGCTGGCCAGCACGTGTGGCGGCCGCGTGGCCGGATGCACGAAGTGCGCCGAGAAGTTGCGCGGGTAGCAGAACTGGTGCTCGCAGCTCGGATGCGGCAGGGCCACAGTCAGGTTGTGGCGCTCGGCGAAGCGGAACAGGATGTTCTGCACTGTGGTGCCCGCCGTTTTGTGCGTCTTCAGGAAGGCCACTGTCATATGCTTGGGGCGCGGTGGCGACTCCCGCAGGGGTGGGCAGCTCAGAGGGAATAGCTTAGGGTACCTGCAGGGCCCGGGCATATGTGAGAGGAGGGCTTGCCCGGATGTGCTGCCCAGGCTTTACCCCTGGAGCAGTGGGGGCAGGGGTGCCTTTAAGCTGGGCCCCACGATCCCTGCTGTCCTCCTGATAACCACACCCTTGTGTATTCTCCTCTTGGGGTGACTGGGCTCATCGATGCGCATGACGAATAGAATAGGGCAGAAACTATGGGATGTCACCTCTTAGATTATATCAGAGAAAGGCTATGGCTTCCATCTTGATGGTGTTTTCTTTTTCCCCCTCCCACTCTCTCTAAGATAACTCATGTTGGGGGAAGCAAGCTACCACACTGTGTGCAGCCCTATAGGGAGGTAACACATGGCAACAGACTGCTTGAAGAACTGAAGTCTGCCAAACCACTTGAGTGAGCTTGGAAGGGGATCTCTTCCAGTCAGACCTTCAGATGAGGAGCAGCCCTGGCTAACGCCTTGATTGCACACTCATGGAAGACCTGAACCAGAGGTACCCAGTAAGCTACACCTGGATTCCTGACCCACAGAAAGGGAGAGAATAAATGTTGTTTTCAGCTGCTAAGTTTCAAGGTAATTTGTTTATTCAAAAATAGATAATGGGGGCTGGGGTTATAGCTCAGTTGGTAGAGTGCTCACATCGCAGGTGTGAGGCACTGGGTTCGATCCTCAGCACCACATAAAAATAAAACAAACGGGGGGGCTGGGGTTGTGGCTCAGCCATAGAACATTTGTCTAGCACATGCGAGGCCCAGGGTTCGATCCTCATGAGCAAATAAAAATAAATAAATAAAGATATTGTGTCCAACTAAAAAACAAACAAATAAATAAATAAAACAAAGGTATTGTGTCAATTTACTATAAAAAATGTTTCCAAAAAATAGATAACGGAAGGGACAAATGCCCTTCAGGATCCTTGAGGAATCCCACTTACAGATGTAGAAACTGAGGACCAGAGGAGAATCTGGAGACAATCACTAAATCCTCTATCTTCTTCTCATTTTACTCTTTAACTGATTCCTCACTTTTTAGGTGGGGGACACCAGGCTTTGTAGCAAGCCATTTGTTATAGGTTCTGTTAAGATCTCTGGAGCCTTAGTCATACATTCAGCATTTTTTTTTTTTTTGAGCAAAAATCTACTGTGTGCCAGACACTCTTCTATGCTCAAGAAATGCAACAGTCTACGAAACAGATGATACTCCAACCCTTCATGAAGTGTTCATTTCTGTTCCTCCTTCCTGAAACGAGGGTGTTTGGGATGACTAGTGACCTATAAGGTCCTGCAGGTTTTAATTCACTCACCTTTTTCTCTGCCATCCTAAGATCACGTAATGAGGGCAGTGTGAAGCAGCTTACAGAACACCATGGAGATTTCCTATCTGTAGCTGCTTTGGTTCAGGATAACGGCTACACACACATAAGACTAGCAAATCATTTGGTTCACACTGTTCATACCATTCTCAGGGGCAGGCCACGTAGAAAAAAAAAATGGGAAATTGAGGTTCAGAGAGGTACAGGGAATTGTTGAGTTCACAGGAAGTCAGGAGCAGGGGCAGGATTCCCATCAGTCAGCACATGGTACCTTGTATCAGGGTGACTAGTGGGTTGTACATACCATCACTCCCACTTTATAAGTGAGGAACTGAGGCTCAGAGAAGTGAATGGCTTTGCCCAGAACAAAAGAAGTAATGAGAAGTTATGTGCTGTCCACTGGGGCAGCACTCAGCTATCATGCTGTTCCCACAGGGTTTGGGCTGAATTCATATCCTAGCTAACTCTGACTGACTCTATGACTTTGAACAAGTAACTCAGTCCTTTCAGTGAAGGCCAGTTGTGGATGTAGAGGACATGTATGGAAAGCACTTTCAGAGTAAAGGAGTAAAGATTAACAGAAGGACTCTTCTGTTAGGTAGAAGAATGGGAAGGGGAGCCCCAGTTCTTTTATTTTTGACACAGGGTGTTGCCAAGGGTGGCCTTGAACTTGCAATCCTAACTCAGCATAGCTGGCATTGCTGGCCAGCACCACCATCCCTGATAAACCCCTTCTTAGTGTGAACCCATGTGGCTCTGAGGGAACTTGCCTCCTTTGGGGGCCCACCCACTTACCAGCTGAGCTGCGCCCCCTGGTGGATGAGAAGGCTTACAGTGCTGCACCCCAGTACCAGCAGCAGGATTTTCCTGCGGCTCATGGTCTTGGTGGCCTGCTGCAAGCGCTGCAAGATGGATGGCATGGTGGAGCGCCCAGCCCTTGACCAGCTAGGGCCTCATTAGCCAGGACTCCCTTCACTGGCATTCATGGGGGCTCATGAGGCTCTGGTAGTAGGGCCAGTGTTCCCAAGAAGCCTGGCAGGAGAAGGAGGCAGACAGGTTTGCAGTGGGCAGAGGAGATGGGCTCTAGGCCCTAGCAGGACTGCTGCAAAAGAGAGCTCCAGTGAGTGGGGTGAGCAGCAAGGCCAAGGCAGATCAAATTCCTACCTCCTGTTAACAAGACCCGACCTCCTCACTGTTGGAGATAACCTAGTCTTGGGTGGAATTACAGGGTCTGGTGTGTGGCCAGCTCTTCAGCCTATAGCCACTTCTTACACCTTGTCTCTCCCTCTCCACCTGTCCCTAACTTTTCTTTGTCTCATGGCCATTTGTCTGTCTCTACAACATGTGGCTCAGAACACAGAAGTCTCAGCTTGAGTTTTGCCCTTCTCCAGGACTCCTAGTTTGATTACTTCAGCTGAGGGGTGTGTCTGACCTCGGCAAAGACTAAGCTACTGATCTCCACCTCCTTAAGTCTCAGATCAGTACTGCAGGCTTACTCCCTGCACTCTCCATTACAGACTCTCATTTAATCCTCACTACAGTGCTAATGTAAGTATTATTCCCACTTTAAGGATGAAAAAAGTGAGGTTCTGAGAGGTAATGTCACTTGTGTGTGAGCACATAGCTGGTAACAGCAGAACTGGGATGCTAACCTACTCTTTCTGGCTCCAAAGTATATGCCCTTAGACACTATAATGTGTTGTTTCCATAAAAACTGATTTTTCCATCCCTGCCCTGGTTCTGGCATTTTTGCACACTTCTGACCCTGAGCCCTCCTGGCTGGGCTCCTGCCCTGATGGCTCAGGACCAATAAATCGACGAGGGAAAGTGGGACTTGAATCCTGGAACCCTATTTGGATTCCATCCCCAGACACCTGAAACCCAGGTGGCCCTATCAGCTGACTGCAGTGGAGGTGCCCAGCAAAGGGGATAGGGTGGCAGCCTGGGAGAGGAGAGGGGCATGGGTAGCATAGAAGCGGCTCCTCCTTGTCCCTTTGCTGAGAATCTCTAGCAGGAGGTGAGCCTCCATCCCAGGTGAGGTGCAGGAGTGGGAGGCAGGAAAAAGGCCTGATTTCTGGCCAGTCTACTTTCCCCACCCAAATGCCTTGGCTCAAGGGCAGCACAGCCCTTGGCAGCTGAGGTGGAAAGTCAGCTTCAGCAGCCATGCCTGACCCCAGGCTAGCGTGGGTCTCTGTCTCATCCCACAGGCCTGTGTCCAGGTTCAGGTTCAGGTTCACCTTCAACACACACCCCTCTCCAAAGGGGAGGGGCAGCCTGAAGCCTTATGGGCATGTGCATGTGTGTGGATCTAGGACACCTGGGTCCCAGGAGGGGTGAGGTAATGAGAAAACCCTTTTGATCACCACCAACCTCCAGGTTCCTGGGCTTGGCTTCCAATCTCCCTGGCCCCCATTAATCCTGGATTAGATTTAAACCTGTTTGGGTGAAAAGATGTCCTGGTTACGCTTCCTCTTCTCTCCAGGCCCCAACACCTGCTTTCTTCCACCAGCCTGTCGACAGACTAATCTGCCTGGAGCTGAGGGGGTGAAAGGTCTAGCTACAAAGGACAACCAAGGGCACAGCAGAGGCAACCCAAGGCCGCCTTTCACTTTTCAGGAATTGCTGGGGCAGAGGAGGGCTGGCTCAGCTGGGTGGGGAAGCCTGCAGGAGGAAGCCTGAGCTCTTCCTGGCCCTCTCCCTGGTCCACACCTTCTCAATGTTACATCCCTGCTTAGAGGACTTGGTGACCAAATGGGGGTTTCTGAAGGAGTGAAATGGAAGTCTATTTCTACCTCTGCTAAACTCACTGAAACCACTCTTATTTCTCAAGGGAGTCTAGGCCTGCCAAGGAGGTCAAGTCTATGGGGAACTATAGCAGGCCTTTCCCTGGCCATACAGAAAGGATGACAGGGGTACCTGGTGTCTCCTCCACTCTACCCCGTGCCTTCCCACACTCCCAACATCTAAACTCTGGGGAACTAGCCAGACCCCAGTTTGAGGCCTTCTTGGGGATGGGACATCATCAGTGCAGGAATTCCCTGGACACCAGCCCCCAGTGATGGGTGCCAGGGTCGACCGTTTGGCTTCTGTCAATGACAGCTCATCACCTCCAGATACAGCCTGATCTGTTCCTGAGCACCCACCCCCAACCCACGGTTCCAGAGTTCTTCCTGGGACAGTGGGATCATCCTGGCACCAATATCTTCCCCAGCTTGCCCCTCCCCCTCCTATGCTGTGCTGTGATTTGTGCTGCCCTCCCAGAGCGCATGGCACATTTTTCTCGGTGACAGACCTTCAGGTATTTGAAAGCAGGAACCCTGTTTCTGGGTGGGCACTTGGCCAGACAAAACATTCCAGGTCATGAGAGAGGGTGCCACTTGGACATTGGAGGAGGCCTGCCTTGGCTCTGCCTGTTCACTGCAAGATGCCTCTTTTGGAGATGGATTCAGGGCAGTGGGAGCCACAGGGGGCCACTTGCATTGGGTTTCCTTCTGGTGTTGAGGCTGGTGGGTGCAAGTGGATGGTGGTGCTGCTGGACCAGTCTTTAGAGCAGTGAGTGGCCTTGGCTCCTGCTCACAGATGCTTCAAATGACTCCCCAGTCTCCTGGGTGTCTTCTTTATGGAGAGAGAGAGAGGTTCCCTCCACCATCCCAGGCAGGTCAGGGTGCCAACCTCATCAGAATATCAGTGCTAATTTTAGTCAGAACAATCTACCTCAGGCTGCTGCCCAGTTTTGCAAATTGCTTTCTTTTCTCCAGAGAACCAAAGAAGAAATGGTATAGCCTGCCAGAGCTTTGAAAACTGGCCTGGATACCCACCCACTTCCAAATGAGCCCTTTCTGCTCTGTCTCCTCCAAGCTCCAGGGTTGATACTGATACATTTAGAGGAAGGGGTGCTCTGCACTGGACTATTTGGATCTGACCTCCCAAAGACCTGGAAACAACTCCATCCTGACTTGGGGGACGGTTCAGCCCAGTCAGGAGGGAAAGTGACCCAAGGCCCCAGAGAGGAAGGGGAAAGGGCAGCGGAGGGGCAGCACATTGTGGCCCAGGAGATAGAATATCTTTCCACCTCTGTCCTTTTCCTCTCTCCTTCCAGCCTGCACCAGGTCCCCCCAACCCCCTCTCCCTGTCATCCACCCCCGCTGCATCCCTGCCTCTGAATTCCCTTCATCCTTTTTTCTCCATCACTACTTACCCCCACCCTCCTCCCATTCCTCAATTTCATCCCAACCTCTCCCTGAGATCCGGACACCGTAGGGAATAGGCCAGATTCGCTTTCCCACCCGGGGAGAGTGAGGGTAGAGCGGGCCCCTCCTTATGCTTCCCGGGGCACTAGGCCCCCAGGACACTCTCCCGCCTCCCCTTCTTCCCCATCCCCTGCGGTCCACTCCCTTGGTCGCCCCTAGCCCCAGGTCGGCCACTGCAGTACTCACGCTGCGCAGGTTGCCTGGGCCTCCGACTCAGGTCGGGGTTGGCCCTGTTCGCGCCGGCCTCTTGTCCTGAAATCTGCACGATCCCAGGGCGCCGGGGGCCCTGAGCGCAGAGTGCCGGTCGCTTGCCTCGTAGCGACTAGATGGGATCAGGTGGCGGCGTCCGCGGCTCGGCTCCTCTGGGCTCTGCTTGCCGCCCGCCCCCATCTCACACCGGAGGCGGGGCGGGGGCGGGGGCGGGGGCCGGGCGGCTCGGAGGAGGGGGAGAGGAGAAGGAGCGGGAAGGGGAGGGGGACCACTGGCTGGCCAGATGCCGGCGAACACACTCTCCGGGTGGCATCTTTGGATCCGGGCATCTTTCACTGACAACCATGCAGAGCTGGATACAAACGTGTTCAGCTTCCTTTTCTCACTCATCAGAAGGGTAAACTGAGGCTAAGAAGGTGTCTGTATACTCTGGCATTCCTGGAAACCACTGGTCAACCTTGGGCTGGGGAACTATAGCAGGCCCACATCTCCTGTGTGGCTTAGAGAGGAGGTACACTCATAAGCACCCACCAGCTCATTCCCTCCTTCTCCCTCCTCTTTCCACCTCTAGTAGAGAAAACAATTCCTATCTGGTCCCCATGCCCTCTCCTTTTCCCTTCCAGCCTGTTTTCCAACCAGCTGAAGCAGCCAGTCTACTCACCCTTTCACTCCTGACCACGGTTTTTATTCAGACTGGGGCCTGTGCCCAGGCACCTTACAACAGGAATACAAGAGCCCTAGCTCAATCTGGTTCTTCTATTATGTCTCAGAATTAAGAAACAGCTCCTCAAGCCCCTTTGCTTCCAGTTCTAAAATGGGGAGCTGTTCTTGGAGCTGCTCTACATGTGAAGGCTCCTTGGGGACTCCTCTTTTTAGCTCCTACTTGTGCAACCTGGGCAGAAGCATCTCCCATGGCCATATCAGACCCCAACTTGGTTTTATGACTGGCATAAACCTCATTTTCCCCTATGTTCTGGGCAAGGATCCTGGAGCAGGAGCAGCCACCCAAAGCTGGAATCAGAAGGGTCTGGATACCCACTTCCAGTGCACTCAGGCAATAGGTAGGTGTCATGTAAGAATCCTTGTTGAGGAAAAGAAGAGAATGGGGACTCTTGGAGTCAGGAGAACTGTGCATTGCCCTTTTTGGTCCTTGGACACATCAGTTTCTTTCTGTCCCTCAGTCTTCTCTTCTGCACAATTTTGGGGGATACTGCTACCCTGTCTGCATGCCAGTACTATTGTAATAAAATGAGGCCCCACTGGGTGTATCCCTTTCTGCTCTAGCTGCTTTAACTTCTCATCCATCAGCTCTTAGATATCCTACCTTAGAGACCCCCATCTCCCTGCCCCCCAAGCACATTCCTTCTCCTGGGGCCTTCAGCCTTAGATGACCTTCGTTGTGTGCTCTGGTTACAGGGAGCAGAAAGAGCCTTCCTTTGGGCAAGGAATGTTCCACCTCAATAACTGACAATCTGAAGGGAAGGCTACCACTGTTCTTCTGTGCTGTCCTTTCTGGGTTTTTCTTCTCCTCTGGGAATGGCAGCAGGAGCCTAGGGTAGTTATAGTGAGGCAAGAGGGAAGAGTGAAGGTTTGGGTAAGAGTAAAGATAATTTCCCAGTCAGGGATAAGACAAGAACCAACTTTTCCTAGCCCAGTCCTTTCTTCTGTCTCTCAAACCTTGCCTTCTCTGCATCCGTTGCTATATTCTTTTTCCCTTTCTTCCCTTACTTTTCTTTTGGGGGCAAATGATGAAATGGAGCTATGTTAGCAGAATTTTAGGGCTCCAGGACTCCAGACAACTAGATTCAGCCACCTATCCCAAAATGCCAACAAAAGACATGAACAGGGGTAAAGGCAGGAAAGGAGCTTTAATCAGTGTGGCGGCAGTAGGAAGGACAGAAAAAGGCCCAGAGACCTAATATCTGTCAGCTGGGGCTACAGAAATTTTGAGGCTTTTTAAAAAAGGGGAACAAAGGCAAGCATAGGGGGGTTGCACTGCTGGGGGATCTGCATAGTTGGCAAAGCAGGTAATCTTGGTCTAGTTGATCATTATCTCAGGACTGGTTCTGCAAAGCTATAAGGGGATGAAGGGAACAAGTTTCCATCATGACTGCTCTTGCTTAGGGGGGCAGTCTCACTTCTGTGTTGGGTAATTGCTCCTGGTTGGACAGGGATCTCACCATGGGGTGACCTGTCTGAGAGCTCTCTGTTGCTTGTGAATAGTTTTAGTCCCTTGTCATGAAGATGTTTATTGATCAGACCTGTTGCTCCTGAAATCCAAGGTAAGCAGGACAGAACAACTCAGGAGAACTCAGAAGGAAAAAAAAAAAAGTAAAAAAGAGTTAGTGGCAACATGGAGGTCAGGCCTGCTTTCAGGTAGAGAAAAGATCTAAAGGGTGTATGTAGGGAAAATTTTGCATTTTTCCTCTCCTTTACTTAATTCACACACACAAACTCAAACCTGCTGTCACTGAGAGCAGTGTGACAAAGCTAGGTGACAGAGGTTGGGAGAGAAAATGTTGACAGGACAGGGAAAGGTGGAAATTGGGCAGGCAAGGGTCACTTATGGAAGGCACAGGGTCACCAGCTGAAGTCCTGAGTTTATTTTCAAGTAAACAAATATATAATTATTTTTTCTTCGAGGAAAAAAATGTATATACCCCAGTAATAATTTATTAAGTGCCTTTCGTATACCAGGTATTGCAAGACAGAAAAAGATCAAGTCCCCGATTAGGTTTTTTTGGGGGGTGAGGTAGGGAAAAAGAGCACAAGAAAGATTTAAAAACAAATGGTGGGCCAGGCGTGGTGGCACACACTTGTAATCCGAGACAGGAGGACTGAAAGTTCGAGGCCTGCCTCAGCAATTTAGCGAGACCTTATCTCAAAGAAAGAGCTGGAGATGTAGCCCGGTGGTAAAAGTGCCGCCCCTCGGTTCAATTCCTAGTAACCAAAGCACCCTCGGTTCAGTCTCCAGTGGCAAACTAAACCAACCAACCAAACGAAAAATCTCCACAACGAATGGTGGAAAACTGAAATGTATTATGGGAGCTCCAAAACAGGAACGTAAAGCGGGAAGAAGGCTTGGCAGAGAAGACGTTCGAGGCTGCTCGAAAGGTGGAAAAAAAAAAGGGGGGGTTTTAGTGTCGCTTTTCGTGGGAGCTCAGCCCCCGCAGGCCCGCTTCTCTCCCGGCTCCGATCCCCTTTCAGCCCATTCATCCGTGCCTGCGCCAGGGGTGGGCGGGCAGTTAGACACTGTTTTATCATAGGCATCGGCTTTAATCTCCCGCTGGCGCCCGCAGGGGAAAGTGTCTCGGGACGCCCTGGGGAAGTAAAAGCCCAGGCCTCTCACGCCAGACCCGGGCGTGGGGCCGGAAGACTGACCACGCTGGGGCAGGCAAAACTGCCGAAAGCACGCCCTGGGCCAGGACCAGCACTCCCCGCCGCCCCGCCCGTCGCCCCACAAGGGAGTTCCGGAGCTTAGGTTGGCTCAGCAGGCGGTGGACCCGGAGGCAGCGACCCGCGGACCACAACTCCCAGAAAATTTCGGGACGGGGCCGCCCATGGCCCGGGCGTGGCGAAACACGTCTCCCGGCGGACGGCAGGGGGTGGGCCTCAATCCTAGCTGTCTTCCAACCACGGAGGGGACGTGGCGTACGTCGCTGCCGGAAGTCCCGGGAATTAGGACTCGAGGCTGGCCCGAACTTCCGGGTTGGTCGCGCGGCTTCCTGTGGCCAAGATGGCGGCCGAGCATCCCGAACCCCCCAAAGGGGAGTTACAGCTGCCGCCGCCACCACCTCCAGGGCACTATGGTGCCTGGGCTGCCCAGGAGCTTCAGGCCAAGTTGGCAGAGATCGGAGCTCCGATCCAGGGTAAGAAGCGTGGGGAGGTCTGAAGGGGGCTTTGTGGGCCTGCGGGGAAGCGGGTTAGCCCTTAACCCGGGAGACCCGGGACGTGGGGCTGAGGCGGGCAGCTGGGGGCCTGCGGGGGCCAGGCCTACCCTACTGATCCTGTGCTTTGCTTTGCAGGGAGTCGCGAGGAGCTGGTGGAGCGGCTACAGACTTACACCCGGCAGGTAAGTGTTAGAGGCGGGACTTCAGGATAGGTTGAGGCCTTCAAGACCCCTCAGCTCTGGGTCTTCATTCGTTATGTACTTAGGCACAGCGAGCAGGGGCTTGACCTTTGGCAGAGCTTGTCTTTGCCTGCTTTGTCGTAATCGCTTCTGTCTGCATTGGTTCTTACCAACGCCCTGCCCCAAATCTGGCGGACAGGCGTTGGGTAAATTTTGTTGACTGACAGGGAGAGAATGTTATTTAGTGTAACAGCTCCTCTTGAGTTGATTTAGAGCCTTCCTTTCTGTTTTGCAGACTGGCATTGTGCTGAATCGACCGGTTTTGCGAGGGGAGGATGGGGACAAAGCTGCTCCCCCTCCCATGTCAGCACAGGTAAGGATATTGTTTCACTTGAATGGGATCCTTTTTGCTTAGAGTAGCTCCTTCTCTCTTCATGCATTATAGTGGGGATGCATCTAGCAGATTGGATAAGGAGGTCCTGAGATGACAAAATTGGGAGCTCTGTTTCCCTTTTTGGTGCTGATATTTGCCTCCTTCCCTAGTACCTGCTCCTTCAAATTCGTCATTCAGAATTTAACTAGAGCTGGGCGCTGTAGTCCCAGCGGCTGGGGAGGCTGAAGCAGAAGAATGAGTTCAAAGCCAGCCTCAGCAACAGCGAGGTGCTTAGCAACTCAGTGAGACCCTGTCTCTAAGTAAAATACAAAATAGGGCTGGGGATGTGGCTCAGTGGTCAAGTGCCCCTGAATTCAATCCCTGGTATCCAAAACAAAAACAGAATTCAACTTGAGGGGCTAGGGTTGTGGCTCAGTGGTAGACTGCTTGCCTAGCCCATGTAAGGCACTGGGTTCAATCCTCAGTACCACATAAAAATAAATAAAATAAAGGTGTTGTGTCCACCTACAACTAAAAAAAATATTAAAAAAAAATTCAACTTGAATGCTTATAAGCCTGATTTGATTCTCCCCCATACAGAAGCAATCACCTTTTTAGCTCCCCCAGGGGTAACTTCCATGTTATTCAATGAAACTTTAAGGGATGATTTCTTGATTTGATTATATACTCTTTGCTTTAGTAAACCATTGGGGTTTGTGATGCCACGATGCACTGGTTTCTATTTATTTAAGTCCATATCTCTTCGCATCCAGGATTTGCTTCTCCTCCAAAGCAGTGGTTGTCACCTGGGATTTATTGATCTCTATGTGTGGAGTAAGAAGTTCCTAGTTGGTTTTTAGAAGCATCCTTGAACCTTCTGAAATTAAATGCAGAATCTGAATTCATGATATTTTTTTGAGAAAAGAGTTGATAATTTTCTTTGGTTCTCTTCTCATGATATTGCTATGGAGCATTCTTTTATGGAATAATATGTTACTAGAATTTGAATCCCAGCACCTGGCTTATGGTAGATGTTAGGTTGGTTTGAGGTGCTAAGGGAACAAAGCACTAGACAACCCATGCAGGTGAAAGAACCAATCAGGTGACAGACAAGCAGTGATGGTGCCTTATAACCACCTGTCAATCAGCGGGGTCTCCTGACCAATTCTGGAAGGACATGATTCTCAGCAAGATCCCCAGGAGGACAAGGGAGTCTAAAAACCTCCCTTTCCTGTCCCAAGCCCTCCCTTTCTGCCCTAAGCCCAATAAAATTTCAATGGGGCTGAGCCTGGATGCGATTCTCCTAGACCTGCTCTGTTGGACTGGAGGATCACCCCCTAGGAGTGATTCTCAATAAAGCCTTGTTCATCTGTTTTTAATCTGCCTCCTTTTGATCACTGGTGCCTGACCTTACAGTAGATCCCAACAAATGTTTGCAGCATGAATAGATAAATGCTTCCTAGTTTATGGTCTTATTTTCTTCACAGCTCTCTGGGATTCCCATGCCACCACCGCCCATGGGACTTCCTCCTCTGCAGCCCCCTCCACCACCCCCACCACCTCCACCAGGCCTTGGCCTTGGCTTTCCTATGGCTCATCCGCCAAATTTGGGGCCCCCGCCTCCTCTCCGTGTGGGTGAGCCTGTGGCTCTATCAGAAGAAGAAAGGCTGAAGCTGGCACAGCAGCAGGCGGCATTGCTGATGCAGCAAGAGGAGCGTGCCAAGCAGGTAGGGCAGGTGGAAGCCTGTGTGTTGGCTTCATTAGGTCCCTGAAGGGGGAGTGGAGCCTCAGAAAGCTGGATCCTGGGGCCAAGGCTTTTGGGACGATCTGGGACAAAGATTAGAACATAGGTCCAGGACTGGAAGAGGACCACAGGAAGCAAAAAGTTGTGGCAGATTGGCCTGGGGGGTTTTGGTGCTGGTATGAGCTTGTTTTCTTTTTTAAGCAGGGAGATCATTCATTGAAGGAACATGAGCTCTTGGAGCAGCAGAAGCGGGTAATACCCCTCCCCCTAATCTTTGACCTCATGGTCCAGTCTATAGGCTGTCATTTAGTGTTTAGTGTCCAAAATGAGGTGCATCACTCAAATTTTCTGTGGAGGCTACCTCATCCCCAACTATGTTCCAGTATCTCCCAAAGAATTCCATTTTTCCTATAGTCCAGGTGTTGACAAACCAACCTGGAACCTGCTTTTGAGTGACCTGTGAGCTAAAAATTATTTTTATATTTTTAAAGAGTTGTAAGAAAAGAACCTCAAACCAAGAAGAGAAAACATAGTTCATATAATAGCCCAAAAGCCTAAAATATTTAAAAATTCAGTGGCCTATTACACAAAAGGTTTATTGACTCTTACCAGTCTTATATAATTTTAGGTACCTTGGAGAGGATTCTGGGTTAATTTAGTCCTTTGTATGGGATTTAGACTAAATGTGATGCATATAAATTTGGGAATGATGTAAAAGATATTCTGCTTGAAGTGCAAGGATAGAGGGGATGTCAGAACCTGGGTATTTCCTCCTTGTTCTTATGTCAGTTGTTACCCATTAGGATACTCAGTAGTATTGGAAAATAAGGATTTAAAGCTGCAGGTATGGAAATACACATGAAGTACTGGCTTTGCCCAGACTTTGGCAAACATTAAGGGGTAAGAATTTTCTAAGGAAAGAATTCAGCTGGATATGGTGATACATGTCTGTGATCTAGCAACTCAGGAAGCTAAGCCAAGAAGATTTCAAGTTTGAGGCCAGCCTTGGGAAGTTCAAGGCCAACCTCAGTTAACTTAGACCTTGTCTCAAAAAGTGAAAAGGGCTGGGGAATATAGCTTGGTGCTAAAGCACCCATGAGTTCAGTCTCTAGTACTTAAAGAAGAAAGGAAGAAAAAGAATTCATAGTTCTTTCTAAAGAATTTTTGGAGAAGAAAACTCTCACTGAGAAATGTAAGGCTGCATTTAGCTAAACACTAAATTCTCTTCTAGGAACCAGAAATTTCCGGGGGATTTCGTTGGTGTTATTCTCAGGGATTGTTTGTTTTGATATGAGGGCGCTTCTGTTTTGATCATTAGTCTTGAAGTGCAAGGATAGAGGGGATGTCAGAACCTGGTGTTTCCTCCTTGTTCTTCTCAGGCCTATTACCTGGCTAAAAGATTACATTTGGCATTTTCAAATGGGTCTCCACTCCTGCTTTCCTCCTGTAGGCAGCCGTGTTACTGGAGCAAGAACGACAGCAGGAGATTGCTAAGATGGGCACCCCAGTCCCTCGGGCCCCACAAGACATGGGTCAGATTGGTGTTCGCACTCCCCTGGGTCCTCGAGGTAAGAACCTGGAATGACTAGGAAGAACAAGGAAGGTAATTTAAAAGGTTCAAAAAAACTTTTTTTTTTTTCCTGGTGCTGGTGATTTAATCTAAGTCCTTGTGTATATTAAGCATGCCCTGTTACTACTGAACTATAGTTCCAGACCCTAAAAAAGACTTTTTTTTTTTTTTTTTGAGGGTGTTCTGGGGATTGAGCTCAAGGTACTCGACCTCTGAGTCACATTCCTCAGCCCTGTTTTGTATTTTATTTAGAGATAGAGTCTCACTGAGTTGCTTAGTGCCTTGTCATTGCTGAGGCTGGCTTTGAACTCACAATTCTCCTGCCTCAGCCTCCTGAGCCGCTGGGATTATAGGTGTGGGCCATTGCGCCTGGACTATTTTATATTTTATATAAAGACAGGGTCTCACTGAGTTGCTTAGCACCTTGCTGTTACTGAGGCTGGCTTTGAACTTGTGATCCTCTTATCACAGCCTCCTGAGCTGCTGGGATTACAGGCATACACAAGTTTTTTTTTTTTAAAGTGCTGTGGGCCCTCCATATCTGCTGCTTCTGCATCAAAGCATTCAACTAACTAGGGATTGAAAATATTTTAAAATAATTTGCTGTGGTGGTGCATACCTGTAATCCTAGCTACTTGGGTGGCTAAGGCAAAAGAATTGCAGATTTGAGGCAACTTAACGAGACCTTATCTCATAATAAAAAATAAGAGATGGGAATGTAGTTCAGTGGCAGAGGGACCTGGGTTCAATCCCCAGTACCACAAAAACAAAAAACAAAAACTTTATTTCTGAACATGTTTAGGTTTTTTTTTCTTATCTTTATTCCCAAGACATACTGTAGAAAAGTGATTCATGTAGCATTTGCATTGTATTAGGTGTTACAAGTAATCTAGAGGTGATTTTAAAGTGTATGGAAGGATGCTTGTGGGAAAAATGTGCACAGGCCATACAGATACTATACCACTTTTTAGAAGGGCTTGAGCATCCTTGTATTTGTGTGGGTTCCAGAAACAAATTCCCTATGAATACCAAGAGGCAACTGTATGTATAACATTTAAAAAATATTTATATAGTAAATGTACAGTTTAATGAATTTTAAAAAATTGATACACCCGTAACAACCAATACTTAGACCAAGAACTAAAACATTCCTAACACTCCAAAAGCACCCTTGTCACTTGTCACTCTCTGCCTTGAAGAGTAACCATCACCCTTTCAGTGAAAGAAGTAGTTTTTTTTTTTTTTTTAATGTGTGTGCTGCGGCTCAAACCCAGGGCCACATACATGCCAGGTATGTGCTCTTGTTGCTGAGCCACATCCCCAGCTCTGGAGGTCATTTTTTAAGAGGTGTTTTGTCTCTTCTGACATCGGACTTCTTTTCTTCTTTCTTTCAGTGGCTGCTCCAGTTGGCCCAGTGGGTCCCACCCCTACTGTTTTGCCCATGGGGGCTCCTGTTCCCCGGCCTCGTGGTCCCCCACCGCCCCCTGGAGATGAGAATAGAGAGGTGAGACTAATGATTCCTTCCTAGGGACAGTAGAATGGAGGTTTGGAAGGAGACTATTTTAGGATTTTAGAGGATTTTGTGAGAAGATTGCAGGGGTGGATTTAAGGTCTTAGTGGGAGGGGAAAGCCACATTGGTTAGAGTATGTTTAGGGTAGGGCAGAGGGATCTGGAAGGCATTTCTGGTCAGAGTTTTGAGGTCCTGCCCACTGTCTGTTGATTACGTCACCCAGCTGGTAGCCTTTGTAGTATAAGAGGTGAAAGTCAGAGGAGGAAGAGCACTGTGATTCAGCCCCTCTGACTGGTTGTCTGGCAGATGGATGATCCTTCAGTGGGACCCAAGATCCCTCAGGCTTTGGAAAAGATTCTGCAGCTGAAGGAGAGCCGCCAGGAAGAGATGAACTCTCAGCAAGGTGAGTGTATTGGTGGGTCCTGAAGCTGCAGGCTATGACTGCATCCTCTTTGTCCCCTCCCTGAGGAGGCTTTAGAAAGTTACTGGCTCTTGGCAGAGTGAAGGTACTCTGGGCAGGGCAAGGGCACTGGAGAAAATCAAGTCTTCTTGATTTTCTTTTCTTTTTATTGTTTGTTCAAAACATTACAAAGCTCTTGACATATCATATTTCATACATTAGATTCAAGTGGGTTATGAACTCCCATTTTTACCCCAAATACAGATTGCAGAATCACATTGGTTACACATCCACATTTTTACATAATGCCATATTAGTAACTGTTGTATTCTGCTACCTTTCCTATCCTCTACTATTCTTCTTGATTTTCTCCTTTCTCCTTGACAGAGGAAGAGGAAATGGAAACAGACACTCGCTCATCCCTGGGCCAGTCAGCATCAGAGACTGAGGAGGACACGGTGTCCATATCCAAAAAAGAGGTATATGATGGAGCTGGTCTGGAGGTATTGCCAGGAGATGGGGCTCAGGTACCAAAGTAAACTAATTGTAAGTGTTCAGTAAATAGTATCTTCTGATGTTTTGTGTCAATTTTTGTTCTTTTTTTTTAACCAGAAATTGAACCCAGGATGCTTAGCCACTAAGCCACATCCCATTCCATTAATTTTTTTTTTTTTTTTTTTAATTTTGCGATAGGGTCTTAACTAAGTTGCTAAGGCTGACTTTGAACTTGCAGCCCTCCTGCCTCAGCCTCCTGAGCCACTGGGATTATAGGCATGTACTACTATGCCTGGCTCAATTCTTGTTCTAAACATCTTGCAGATGTTTTTCATTTCATTCCCATAAATCCCTTTAAGTTCTCAGATCTGTGCATGCCTACAGTTTACACTGAAAAGGCTGAGGTTCTGAGAAGTACAGTAACTTACCAAAGGTACACAGCTTGAGAGAGGCAGAACTTGGGATTCTGTCCCCAGGGCCTCTTTATGGCTGCTTTATGAGATTGCCTCTTTGGGGAAAGACTGAGCGTTGAATTATTGTTAGAGTAGGGATGGGCAAGGTGCTTGGATTCTCTGACTGAGTTGGTTTTTCTTGTCTTGATAGAAAAATCGGAAACGTCGAAACCGAAAGAAGAAGAAAAAGCCCCAGCGTGTGCGGGCAGCATCCTCGGAGAGCTCTGGGGATCGGGAGAAAGACTCTGCCCGGTCCCGAGGCTCTGACTCCCCTGCTGCTGATGTTGAGATTGAGTATGTTACTGAAGAACCCGAAATCTATGAGCCCAACTTCATCTTCTTCAAGAGGATTTTTGAAGCCTTCAAGGTAGACAGAGCGGCACACTCGGGGTTGGGGGGCAGTCGGACAGGCTGGTAGACAGGGCTGAGGAGGTGGTGTTTCAGTGCAGGGTTCTGGAATGGGATGGGGGCTGGCTCTTGAGAGGTGGGGTTTCCACAATGTCTGCCTCCTCAGCTCACCGATGATGTGAAGAAGGAGAAAGAGAAGGAGCCAGAGAAACTTGACAAAATGGAGAACTCTACAGCCCCCAAGAAGAAGGGCTTCGAGGAAGAGCATAAGGATAGCGATGATGACAGCAGCGATGATGAGCAGGTCAGGGCATCCTTCCTTGGCGGGGAACAGGAACAGGGGTTGGGGGGGCATCTAGCCTTCTCTGGGACCATGGTGAACTTCTGCAGGTTGTTCATGGCTTATGAAAGTGGGGATTCCCACCTGCTCAAAAGAGGGATTGTTCTGTCATAGGAAAAGAAGCCAGAAGCCCCCAAGCTGTCCAAGAAAAAGTTGCGCCGAATGAATCGCTTCACTGTGGCTGAGCTCAAGCAGGTGAGACCTGAGATGACCCAGCAGGCCCTGGATCCTGGCTGGAGACCCATGTGAGGCACGCCTTTCACCCTGTGGGAAAGTTTGGGTGACTTGGATATGGTCCTTTGGAAGAAAAAGGAAGCCTAAGGGCTGGTGCTTTCTAGAGGTCTTGTTTGGAGGTTCTAGCCACGTAGTAGCTACTCGTATACCTTGACCCAAGAATGGTCCTCCTCTCTCAGGCAAGATCATGGACTTCAGAAGGAGGAAGGGGACACCAATGTAGCCAGCCAGATGAGCTGGATCAACCCTTGCTATCACAGGGTTGACTGGTGTCGCAGCCACATGGCCCTCACATCAGATAGGACTTTCTAGAGACATGTTGCTGTGTGTTTTCCAGCTGGTGGCTCGGCCTGATGTTGTGGAGATGCATGATGTGACAGCCCAGGACCCCAAGCTCTTGGTTCATCTCAAGGCCACTCGAAACTCAGTGCCTGTGCCACGTCACTGGTGTTTTAAGCGCAAGTACTTGCAGGGCAAACGGGGCATTGAGAAGCCCCCCTTTGAGCTGCCGGATTTCATCAAACGCACAGGCATCCAAGAGATGCGGGAGGCCCTCCAGGAGAAGGTGAGGGCCCTGGTGGAGTGCAAACCTGTGCTTAGGCACCCACGTCCTTCATAGCAGTCAGCTTCAGAACTGGAGTCAGGTTTTCGAAACACACCTACTCGTTACTAGTCTAATCCTTTCTCTAGTTTAGAAGTTGACACTATATAGGTGCACTGTGTACACCTGGCAGGAAGCAGGAGGGGTGGGACTTTGGGGAGCAGACCCCAAGTCTGTTTGGAACGGCTGTCCTGCCCCAGGCTAGGCCTCTGTTTTGAGCGGCTCTTTTCCTCCTCCTCTCCCCTTCTGCTTTTACTTTGCCAGCTCACGTGGTGACTCCTTTCCCTGATGTACTTAGTGGCTAGAGACTCACAGTGGTTTTGTAGCTTCTTAGGTTTAAAGATTTTATTTAATACTTGGAATAAGTACTAATTACCTCTGGTGCAAGACTGGAGGATATGCCAAAATACATAGTGAAACTGCCTTCCAGTTAACCTCTGTTCTCCTGGTCTTCTGCAGAGGCAGCTACTGAGATCTGTCTCTTTGATCAGATGGTTTAAAAAATAGTTATTGACATACAAAGTGGAGGCTGATTTCATATACTAAATGTTATTTTTTTCAGTATGGGTTGTGTGATCTTATTCATTTATTTGGTGCTGGGGATTGAACTCAGGGCCTTGAACATGCTAAGCACGTGCTCTGCCACTGAGTCACACTGAGCTCATTGAATTATGTAATTTTTAAAAAAATATTTATTTTTAGCTTTAGGTGGACACAATGTCTTTATTTTGTTTTTATGTGGTGCTGAGCATTGAACCCAGTGCCTCATGCATGCTAGGTGAGCGCGCTACCACTTGAGCCACATCCCCAGCCACAAATTATGTAATTTTGAGGGTTTTGAGCAGGAAGGATTTTGGAGACTTTCAGAATGAGATAAATGAGATTTCTCTTGACTTCTTTTGGGAGTTGGGAGCCAGATCCTCTGCCAAGAGTTGAAGTTGGTGATTACCTGTCAACTCATGAATACTGCCATTATCCACAGGAAGAACAGAAAACCATGAAGTCAAAAATGAGAGAGAAGGTTCGGCCTAAGATGGGAAAGATTGACATCGACTATCAGAAACTGCATGATGCCTTCTTCAAGTGGCAGACCAAGCCAAAGCTGACCATTCATGGGGACCTGTACTATGAGGTTAGAGAAGAGGCTGTGGATGCATACATAGCTCAGTCTTGGGGTTGTGACTTTGTACCTGTTGATTGGAAGGGCTTTCACAGTTGGTTTCCCAGAGATGGAGTTTGAGATTTTAAAATGAGATCCTTCTTGAAGGAAAGATGCAGATCATGTCTTTTTATTTGGTATAGGGGATTGAACCCAGGAGTGCTCTTCCACTGAGCCATATCCCCCACAACCTTTTTTATTTTGAAACAATGTTTCACTAGGATGTCCAGGCTGGCCTCAAACTTGCAATGCTCCTGCTTTAAACTCTCCAGTCAATGGGATTAGAGGTGTGCAACACTGTACCTGGCTCTATCATGTCTTTGAAATGATAATAATAGTTTGTGGTGGGTGGTTTACAACAGAGGGGCCAAGTGGCAGATATTTTTGAGAAACTTAATATTGGGAGCGGGAAAAAAATTTCTATCTATCTATCTATTTATTTATTTATTTTTTGGTGCTGGGGATTGAACCCAGGGCCTTGTGCATGCAAGGCAAGCACTCTACCAACTGAGCTATATCTGCAGCCCTTTTTTATTTTTATTTTTTTGTCCTTGAAATATCATGCCTCAGACTTCATAGGATGTCTGAGGCAGAAGGTTCTTGGAGATCAGCCTGTCAAATGTCCTCATTTCACAGATGAGAAAGCAGGTCTGAAGTTGGCCCTGTTCTTACAATGGGTTAGTGACAGCCTGGCCTCTATTCCTTTCCCTATGGTAGCTGGAATCCAAGTGGGAACCAGGCGGCCCTCACGGGATTTTGTATCTGATGCGGATTAGGACTTCTTATCTCCCGTCTCTTGTCCCTGTGCCATTGAGGCTCCATTGTGTGTCTGGCATCCCTAGTACAGCATGTTATGCTTTTTCCTCAGGGGAAGGAGTTTGAGACACGACTGAAGGAGAAAAAGCCAGGAGATCTGTCTGATGAGCTGAGGATTTCCTTGGGGATGCCAGTAGGACCAGTGAGTGTTGGTTAGCTGGTTGGGGAGGCAGGGAAGAGGGTGGGAATTGGGGCAGAAAGGAGAGTGCTTAGGTTAGGCAGGTAGTAGCCTATTCTCTTTTTCTTGTAGAATGCTCACAAGGTCCCTCCCCCTTGGCTGATTGCCATGCAGCGATATGGACCACCCCCGTCGTACCCCAACCTGAAAATCCCTGGGCTGAATTCGCCAATCCCCGAGGTAAGTATTATGCTTACTTTCATTCTTGGCTGTCTATATTTTAACTGAGGGATGGTTGTTTGTTTTCCTTCTTTAACTACTGTGTTTAACAAAAAAAAAAAAAAAAAGAGAGAGAAAAATAGTAACAGTTTTTGTTTTTTAAAAATATATGACATGTTTATTGTAAAATATTTGGTCAAGCTAGGTGCAGTGGCACACACCTGTAATCATAGCAGTTGGGAGGCTGAGGCAGGAGGATTGCGAGTTCAAAGCCAACCTCAGCAAAAGCGAGGTGCTAAGCAACTCAGACCCTGTCTCTAAATAAAATACATAATAGGGCTGGGGATGGGGCTTTCCCCCACCCCCACCCCCCCCGCCCCGCCAAATATTTAGTCAAAATTGACAGGTACAAAGATGAAAACAGATACACCACAATTGCACCAGTGTAAAATAACCAGATTTGATTATATTTGTTGATCATCTTTCCAGATGATTCTCTGATATATATGTGGAAGACAGAAGTAATTTTATCTCAAGAATGGCACAACATTTATCATTTCAAAATAAAAAGCATCAATTAAAAAGTATTAACAGACAACAGAGTCAAATGAAAAAGTGTCATTGTTAAACTTCAGATAAAACTATCTGTCTCCTAAGTGAAGTAGATATTAACCAAGCCAGCTTTCCAAAATTAGGAAAAATCAGTAAGAAGTTGGAATCATGGTTTGTATGTGTGTGTGTTGTGCTGGGGATCAACCCAGGGCCTCATGCATGTTGGGCTGCATCCCCAGTCCTGGAGTCCTGATTTTTAAAGTCTTTTGTTTCAATTTTTGGCAGCACAGACATCACCCTGAAGGAGGAGATTTTTAGCATACTCTGCCTCCTGTCCCCATTCTGTTGCCTTCAGAGTTTGGTGCTTATTAATTTTGCTTTCTAATGCTTTATAAAATTTGATTTTATTTTGCATCACAATTTTCAGATTTCCCAAATATGAGTTCCATACTTTGCTGCATGACTTTTCTCTAGGGCTTTGGCATGTTTCCCTGGAACTGGTGAGTGGAAATGATTTATGCTTTCTCTCCTGCAGAGCTGTTCCTTTGGGTACCATGCTGGTGGCTGGGGCAAACCCCCAGTAGATGAGACTGGGAAACCGCTTTATGGTGACGTGTTTGGAACCAATGCTGCTGAATTTCAGGTATGGGCTGTGATCTGGTGAGCTTGTTTTACTTAAAGCCATGAAGGTTAGAGAGAATTGGCCTATACCTTCATTATCAGGGAACGGGGTGTTCTGAAGTTTCAGTCTGAAAAAGTGCATGTTTTTTCCTGAGTTGTAAGACAACTCCCCACTGGACTGTGAGCTCCGTGTAGGTAGGGATTATTGTCTGTTTATTTTTCTGTGGCTTCAGTTTACAAAAGCTTGGCACATCATAGCTACTTTGTATATGTTTTTTGAATGAATGAGTGATGTCTTTCAGACCAAAACTGAAGAAGAAGAGATTGATCGGACCCCTTGGGGGGAACTGGAGCCATCTGATGAAGAGTCCTCAGAAGAAGAGGAAGAGGAGGAAAGTGATGAAGACAAACCAGATGAGACTGGCTTTATTACACCTGCAGACAGGTGGGGTGATAGAGTTTGCCTTCCCCCGGTAGCCTGGTTTGGGGTCGTTTTCTCTACTCATGCGCTTCTTTCTTCACAGTGGCCTCATCACTCCTGGAGGGTTCTCATCAGTTCCAGCTGGAATGGAGACCCCTGAACTCATTGAGCTGAGGAAAAAGAAGATTGAGGAGGCAATGGATGGGTGAGGGAACCAGGCAGGCAACAAAAGGAGGACCTTCACTTCCCTTTAGCCTCTGGGTTGCCTAGCTGACACATTAAGTGACTTTTTTGTCTGTCCTCTTCTTTGTTTCCTCTTTCTGTTTTCTTCTTGTCTTTAAGATTATTGAACATTATTTTCTGTGATTCCATTTTACCTCCTTGGTTGTCTTATTAACTGTGAGTCTTTGTTTTGTTATTTTAGTAGTTGTCTTAGGGTTTATAGTATCCAGCTTTACATAGTTACCTTAAAGTGATATTATGCCAATTCTGATGGTATTGAGAACCTTAGAGCAGTGTACCTCCATTTCTATCCTTTCCACCTTGTGTGGTTGTACATTTCACTTTTACACGTGTTGTAAATCCTGTGCTAAATAGTTACTATATTTGTTTAAGTAGTCCACT
Source organism: Marmota flaviventris (assembly GCF_047511675.1). Classification (NCBI taxonomy): domain Eukaryota; kingdom Metazoa; phylum Chordata; class Mammalia; order Rodentia; family Sciuridae; genus Marmota; species Marmota flaviventris. The sequence continues at coordinate 6,749,789 of NC_092506.1, read as the reverse complement.
ATCTTTTAGTAAGAATTATATATGAATCTTTGTAATTATCATCTCCAGAGTTTTTTGATTTCTTGTTGTCTATTCAGTATTCTGTCTGGTATTAGTTTCCTTCTGTATGAAGGGTTTCCTTTAACATTTCTGATGTGGGTCTACTGGTCAGCGTTCCTTCTGCTTTTGTAGTCTTAAAAGGTTCATTTTTGTGGATTTTGATTTTGAAAGATTTCTGTTGCATGTAGGAATCTAGGTTGACAGGGCGTTTTTTCCCTTTCAGTACTTCTGAGATGTTCCAGCATCATCTTTCTTACGTAGTTTCTGATGAAACAACTGCTGTCATGCTTACTGTTTGTTCTTTGTGATGTGTCATTTTTCTCTGGCAGCTTTTAAACTTATCTTTTTAAAAAAATATTTATTTTTTTAGTTTTAGGTGGACACAATATCTTTTATTTTATGTTTATGTGGTGCTGAAGATCAAACCCACGCCTCATGCATGCTAGGCGAGCACTCTACCACTGAGCCACAACCCCAGCCCTTTTAAACTTATCTTCATCTCTCCTTCTGATCAATCTGAGTATGATGTGCTTTTTTTTCCTTATGCCTTTTTTTTTTTTTTAATTTTTTGTAGTTATAGATGGACATAGTGCCTTTATTTTGTTTATTTTATGTGGTACTAAGAATTGAACCTAGTTCCTCATTCATGCTAGGCAAGTGCTCTGCCACTGAGCTATAGCCCCAGCCCCTTTTCATGTTTTTTTGCTAGGGGTTTGTAGAGCATCTTAGACCTGTGGATTTATAGCTTTTATAAATTTTGGGAAATAATTGGCAGTTATTTCTCCTTTTGCCCCCTTTTTTCACCTGTCTTTTAGCAACTCCAATTGTATATATAATGGTCTCTTGTAGCATTTATAAGAATTTATAAAGAATTCACTTTATAAGAATTTCTCTTTTTTCTTACATTTAAGCAAGTTTCTACTGCTGGGTCTTTATGTTTGCTATTTTCTTCCGCATTTATATATTCTATTCTGACATTAATCCATCTAATGGAGTTTTAATCTCCAGAAGTTTGATTTGGGTCTTTTTATATATTTTAAACCTCATATTTAGCTTTTTGAACATGTAGTATACACTTAGAATAACATTTTATGTATTTGCTTGTTAATCAGCAGTTCTGGACTGATTTCAGTTGATTGATATTCTCATTAGAGGTTGTATTTTCTTGCTTCATATGCTTTGTAATTTCTGATTGGTTGCTAGTCTTCATGCAGGGCCCAAGATATTTTCATGTTCCTCTAATCCTTTACAGCTTTGATCAGGCATATAGTTATTTGCAAACAGATGAATCCTTCAAGGTCTTGTTTTGAGGACCTTAGCAGGACTGGAGCTGTGAGTAGTCCTCCCCACCAGGATGCCCAAGACCCTTTTGTATGCTGAAAGCCCTGTGAATCCAGAGGTTTTTCCCTTTATCTGGTAGGAATCATCATGATTCCTTATCCTGAGTGAGCAGCAGGTACTGTTACCTCTGATATTTTTGGATTGGCTCTTCCCTGTCCTCACATGCATATGCTCCTCATCACTCTTCCAAATACCTGAAGAGGACTTCTTCAGTCTCCATTTGTGTCCTGCAAACCCTGGCTGCCTTGATCATTCTGGACCTTTGGTTTTTATCACAACTCCCTTCCTTGTTCTCCCTTTTATACTACAGCTCTCTTGGTGCAGTATGCTGGGGCAGTAGAAAGGGCTCACCTTATTTGTTTCTTTTGCTCTGTTTCTAATATCTTGAAAACCACCATTTCATGTATTTTGCCTATTTTGGTTATTTCAGGTAGGAGGATAAATCCAATTCCTGCTTCTCTTGTCAGGAAGCAGAAGTCTCAAGCTTTGTATATTCAAGGAAGAAAAACAAAGAAGGGTATTGTGGACAGAATTGTAGTAAGAAGCGATTGGGCTGGGGACCTTTAGGTCTTGGTTAAGAAGTTTGGAAGCCTTAGGTTTTTGTTTTGTTTTTGTATTGGGGGTTGAAATGAGAGGCACTTTATCATTGAGCTACATCCTCAGATCTGAAATAGGGTCTCCTAAGGTAAGGCTGGCCTTGAATTTAGGATCCTCTTGCTTCAGCCTCCCAAGTCACTGGGATTATAGGTGTGTTTCACTGTGTGTGGCTAAGAAGCCTCAGGGTTTTCAGCAAAGAAAGGGAAGAATCTGAATTCTGTTTTAAGGTATTTACTCTGGTTGCTGTGTGAAAAGAAAATCATGTTCCAGAAGAGTGGGAGACAACATGGTCTGGGGTGACAGTGGTAGATTTGTTATTGTGTTCTGAGTATAATTTTTGAGTTAGGTTGTGAGACTGGTGGTGGATGGCCCTTGTGCCCTTGGGAAGTGTTGCAAATGTGAGTTGTGTACATTAGAAAACCAGGCACCACTCTCTCCAGGAAGCTTTTGGCCTCTTTGATTTTTAGCCGCCTTTGCCTGTTTTCTGATCCCCTAACTTGATTCAGGGGGCCCCTTAGCTCAGTCTCTATACCTCTCTAACTGTATCCCCTGAAATCAGTGCTGTGTCCCAAGACATCCCCCAACCAAATCCTTTCTTATAGGCCTCCATGAATGGTAGAGGCTATATACCCAGGTATCTCAGAATCTGGGTGGAGGTACCACCTATGTTTCCTTTGCTTCCCCTTCTGGAGACCCTTGGTCTCTTTTTGGGCTTGACTTCATTGTCCTTTGCAGAAGTGAGACACCTCAGCTATTCACTGTGTTGCCTGAGAAGAGAACAGCCACCGTGGGGGGAGCCATGATGGGATCGACTCACATTTATGACATGTCCACGGTGAGCATTGGAGGACACTGCTTGTGGAGCTGGGGAAGGGGGAGTTAGGGCCTCTGAGACTCTTTGGAGATAATAATGTTTGGAGATAATAATCTTTCTTCTAGGTTATGAGTCGGAAGGGCCCCGCCCCTGAGCTACAAGGTGTAGAAGTGGCCCTGGCACCTGAGGAGTTGGAGTTAGACCCCATGGCTATGACCCAGAAGTATGAGGAGCATGTGCGGGAGCAGCAGGCACAAGTGGAAAAGGAAGATTTCAGCGACATGGTAGCTGAGCATGCTGCCAAACAGAAGGTGAAAATTCCTAGTGGACTGAAGCAGGGAGGGGAGAGCTAGGGAGCAGGGTATGCCTTTTCCTGTGGAGTTGTGCCCTCTAGTGGTCAGAGTGAAGGCACACTCAGTGCCTGCTGCCTGGCTTCCTTAAAATTCTCCAGTTGGTTGTCTTCTCTAAGGATCATGACACTGAGGCACAGGAAAGGAAAGGATCTGAGAGGGAGGATCATCAGGTCTGAAAGGGAGGTGTTTTTCACACAACTTCCATGTCCATCAGGCTGGCCCCTCTTGATTGGGCTATGAGGTGGTTTAACCTGTTATAACTTTTTTTTTTTTTCCTTTCCTACAGCAAAAGAAACGAAAAGCTCAGCCCCAGGACAGCCGTGGGGGTAGTAAGAAGTACAAGGAGTTCAAATTTTAGGTCTTCTTCACACAGCCAGACTTCTTTTAGGCTCTTTGGATGCCTGAGCTTCATACATGGGTCCCTAAGAACCAGTTCCCCTGCAGTCATTTCATGTACTTATTTTAGACCTGTTTTGTAAATAAAGCTGTTTCCCAATGAAAGAGATGGCTGTGAAACACTCCTGATCCTCAGTCGTCTCCTTTTAGCCCCTTCTGCAAATGGACTAAAATAACCACAACCACTGGGCTGCCACAGAGATCAGGGGCAGGTACTTGGATCAAATGTTGCATTGCAGAGATGGTAAAGGTAAACCTGTACTGAAATTGTGGTTGTTTTACCACCTATACCCCACTCCCCTTGGTAGGGAGGCTCTGGGGGAAGCACCTCAAGGTTTGGTTTGACCTTACTACTTTGCCCTTGGGGAGTAAAAATAGCCAGCTTAGCGCCCTGGCTGGGCTGGGGAAGTAACTGTGGGCTAAGGAAGTAACTGTGGGCTAAGGAAGTAGGCCATGCCAGGCCTTCCTAATTGACCTTGTGGAGGAAAGTCCAAGTCCTTACCTGTGAGAACATAGCTGGAAATCTAAATAGGATGTCCTGAGTCCCTGGGAGCCCCTGGATTTATTTGACACTAGAGCTAGGGTGTTTGGAGTGTGGGAAGGAGCCTGCATTCTCAAGGTCCCCCTTCCTGAGAAATCTTCCTGGATCAAAAAGATTTGCTGAGCCCTGGGGAGAGCTCCGTTGCACTACTGTTATCTGTGGAAATGCACGGGAGGTGCTAGAATACTGGTCTTCAAGATGGTTTCTGGAAAGGGGGAGTGGAGAGGTCCCACCAGGACAGGGTCATTGAACTATTGAGCTAGGCCTTGAACAGAATTTGAGAAACTTGAGAACACATTGAGGCCTTGTAATAAAGGCTTCTGGGAGGGAGGGGAGCTGTAGGGAAAGGAGGAGTAAATTGTCGCCAAACGGGCCAGCCCAGGGCTAAGCCCGAGAACCTGCCCACCCCCAACCCAGGGTCTTTTGGACTCCAGATTTAAGCCCCTGCCTACTACCTCGGGCCGGGAACTTATAGCTCTCGGGCGCTTGAGGTGCTGGGCGGCCTCCCATCCCCACCGACCGCTCCTTTTACCCTTTGGTGGTCTGGGTAATAAAGCCCCAAGGTTTTAAAGCCGGGATTAGAGGCGGTGGGCAAACAGCTTGCGCACCGCGCACGACGCTCTACAGACCCCGGGGGCCAGGCGCGCTCCGGCGGCAGCCCCCCCTGGCCGGGACCGCGCCCCGGAAAAGCGGGATTTCCGCCGGCGGGGCTGCGACCGTGGAGCGCGGGGAGCGGAAGGGGTCAGGCGGCGGCGGTCAGCGTGGGGCGTCGAGCGCAGGCCTAGCGCGCGCCTTCTCCGCCCCTCGGGGCGGGAGTCTGGGTGGGCGCGCGCCCAGAGCCGGCCGGGCGCGAGCGCGCGACCGGGCCCCGCCCCTCGGCGCTGGGTGGGGCTGCGAGCCGGGGCTCCCCGCCCCTTCCCAGACACGCCCACCCAGTGTCTCGGCGGCGCGGGCCGCAACAGGCAGCGGCGGGCAAGCGCGAGGACCGCGCGCCGCGAGGCCCCGCGCGTGCGTGCAGACTTGCTGGCGGCCGTGCTCGGTCGCGCGGGCTGAAGAGTCGCGCCGAGGCCCCGCCGCCGTCGTCGCCGCCGCCGCGGGGGAAACCTGGGAGCCGCTCGGCGTCGCCTCGGTTCGCGTGAGCCCCGCGCCCCTCGACCCCCAGCCGGGCCATGGCTGAACGCGGAGGGGCCGGCGGTGGTGCAGGAGCCGCTGGGGGCGGCGGCGGCCAGAGGGGCTCTGGGGTCACCCAGTCCCCGCAGCAGCAGCCACCGCCGCCGCAGCAGCCGCCGCAGCAGCCGACGCCCCCCAAGCTGGCCCAGGCCAACTCGTCGTCCTCGTCCACCTCGGCTGCGGCTGCCTCCTCCTCGTCCTCGTCCACCTCCACCTCCATGGCCGTCGCGGTGGCCTCTGGCTCCGCGCCTCCCGGCGGCCCGGGGCCAGGCCGCACCCCCGCCCCGGTGCAGATGAACCTGTACGCCACCTGGGAGGTGGACCGGAGCTCGTCCAGCTGCGTGCCCAGGTGAGCGGCGAACGGGTGGGACTTGGCGCTGGGGTCGGCGGGGGCCGCGCCCGCCGGGCTGGGCTGTGACAGGCCCCCGCGTCCCCATCCCACGGGTCACGTCGCCTGGCTGGGGCGTCCTTCCCAACTCGCCCCCCGCTCCCCGCCTGTCCCGAGGCTGGGCCTGGCTCCAGCCAGGCCTCCCAAGACTCCGCCGTGGGGACCCGCCCTCCTCCGGCAGCCCCACCTTCTGCCTGTGCGGGGACCACCCTCTTCCCCTCGACGAGCTAGCGGGCCTTCTGGACCCAGCCCAGGGCCTTCTCTCGCTGGGTCCGCCGGAACCCGGCCTTCCCACCGTCAGTTTCCCCGAGTAAGTCACTCTTCCTGCCTCGCTGGCGCCCCTGGGCTGTATATATGTTGCACAGCTGTGGTGGAGATGGCTTTTGATATTCTTATTTCCCAATATACTCAGCATGTGCCAAACTCGGTTGTCACCTTTTCCAGGTAAAACCCGTATAGTAACCCTTGGGGCTTCTAAGAAGTCTTGAGTACCCAGGTTCACCGGCCTTCAGATCACACTGCTTCCCTGCCTGGACTCTGGTGCTTGTAGTTTGGAGTCCTATTGAATGTGTCTCTAGGTGTGTTTTTCATCCCCTCCTACCCACTAGAAACTGGTCACAGAATCTTCCAACTGTGTAGGGCTCCATAAAATTACTGTCTGGTTACTAAATTCAGTCCATTCCTTTCTGTTGGAACCCTCGGGGACTTTCCTTTCATTAAAAAGAATATGCCTGGATTGGGAATATTTTCTGTTTCTGTATTGGCAAGGCGGTCTTTCTCCAGTTCTTTGGGAACAGTGTACCATGTCTTAAAGCTTACCCTGTGAGTAGGCAGCCTGTAGAGCTGGTTTCACCCAAGAAGCCCAGAGAAGTGCCTGGAAGGTGTCCTTTTTTAAGGCACCTCTAAACTTGAGTTGATTCTCTTGGGCTCTCTTCTTACTCTAGCCCACCCATGGGCTGATGGGTGTTTAAGAGAGAGGGAGTATTATGGGGTTACACCCTCAACTTTTTTTTTGTGGTGCAGGGGATTGAATTCAGGGCCTTGTGCATGCAAGACAAGCACTCTACCAACTGAGTTATCTACCCAGCCACTCAACTCTTTAATATTATTTTTCTTTTTTTTGGTACCAGAGATGGAACCCAGGGGCACATCCCCAGTCCTTTTTATTTTATATTTTGAGACGAGGTCTTACTAAGTAGCTTAGAGCCTCACTAAGTTGCTGAGGCTGGCTTTGAACTTGCAAACCTCCTGCTTCAGTCTGCTGAGCAGCTGGGATTACAGGCATGTGCCACCCAGCCTGGCTAATATTTTTTTCTTTTTAAAATTTATTGTTAACATTATCATATACTCAAATGCACACGTAAATATAGAATGTGAAAAACAATCTCAGGCTAAGAAATAGAGTGTTGCCCCTTCTGTCGAAATCCACAGGGTGCTCCTGAACCATATCCCCACCTTTCCTCTTACAAGGTAAGTACTCTTCTACATTGTGTTTATTATTTCCCTTGTCTTCCATTTGATTATAGTTTTACTGCGTATTTGCATCTCTAAACAACGTATTTAGTTTTGAATGTTTTTGAAGAAATGCTGTCATACTGTATGTATTCTTGACTTAGTTTTTTTAACTCAAAATTGTGAGAATGATGAATGTTGTATAGTAGCTCTAGTTTTAAATATTTTCATTAATGGATTGTAGCATGTTGTATGAATGAATATGTCATAATTCTCCCGATGAACATTTAGGTTGTGTCCTATTTGTAACATGAGGAGCGATGCATAAATATTTTTTTTCAGGACTCCTAGTGTTTCCATGCAGGTTTCTTTAGGGCATATTTATACAGACGGTAAAGTCACTGATCATGTGGCATAGATCTGGAACTTTAGATAATGCCAGGCTGTCCCACTTGCCCCTCTACTCTTCATGTCCTTTGTGCACAGCACTGCACTGATTTACACTTTCTTTTTTCTCTATCCTTCCTTTTCGGGAATGTTTTAATTCGCTTTGGCCAGAGCCCTAGCACAATACTGTACTCAAATGAGAACTTAGCCTGTGATGATGTACCTGTTGGTCTTGAGCTGTTGTAGGTGAAAGTTGGTCTTTCCTCTGTCTACATTGTGCAAGTATGCAAATTTACCTCTTTAAACATAAAAGCTCTGTGCCCCTTTATGCAAAGACCCACTGTCAATTCAGCCATGCTTATCCACTCTTCCTTCACATCCATCACTGTGGTTGTTGACATTTGGACAGCTGCCTCCTCTAGCTCGTGAGATTGAAAAGGCATGAGCTGACTGACAGGAAACTACCAAAGAGGAGGACAAATAAATTCACTGGTAGCTGTTGATTTTTGACTCTGGATTTCTTAGCCACTAAGTAGTCCATGTTAATAAATTTTTAGCTCAAGAAACAGGCAGGCATCCTGATGAGATGGGCAGTGATTAATGCTAGCTTGTGAGAGGCTTGTTTTCCTGTGCTGAGTGCATGCAGTTGTGTCATGTTTACTGACCAGTCCTTGAACTTGTCCGTTGTCCTGCTCCAACCTTGTTTCTGGGCAATGACCCTTGTGCCCCCAGATCCTTGTGAAACACTTGTGCTCCTTGGAGCATGCTGCCGCTCTGTCTTCAGGATGGAAAACAACACCGTATAGGCAGAAAAATGGCTTGCTCTTAGTCCTTCTGAGGATTGAGGTTTCCTGGGTGTACTTGTTTGTTGTTTAGAATATATTGACAATGTGCAGCTCTGTATAGAGAGTGTCTTGTGTAACTCCATGGAAACACAGATGTATGAGCTGTAGGCATTTAGGAATTTTGTGATCTGAGGTTTGGTGTGCATAAGAACATGAGAGTCAGTCTCTCCCTGGTGCAGAGGAGAGGAGTTGAGCAGTCACACTTCTTTTCTTGATGCCTGTGAAGAGTATAATTTGCTTTTGAAAAAAAAGTTTCCTTTATTAGATACTTAAATAAAGATGAACATTGTAGGGGCTGGGGCTGTAGCTTAGTGGTAGAGCGTTTGCCTAGCGCATGTGAGGTACTGGGTTTGATCCTCAGCACCAAGTAAAAATAAATAAAATAAAGACATTGCGTCCATCTACAACTTAAAAAAAAAAAAAAAAGCACTGTAGTAGTTTCTCCAGGTATGTGTTTGCTCTTTTTTAACATCTACTAAATTCTCTCAGAGTCCATAGATTTTAACATGTATGAGCTATAGGCACTTAGGAAATATCGTGATTTTAACTTTTTATAAATAACTGACTTAGTCGAGAAGGTGTAATGATGCATGCTTATACACTTTCTTTTTTCTTTGTTCTTCCTGCCCCAGCTGCTAAGGAGGCTGAGGCATGAGGATTGCAAGTTTGAGACTTAGCGATTTAGCAAAACCCTGCCTCAAAAATAAATAAATAAATAGATAGATAGGACTGGTTGAGGATGTGGCTCAATGATTAAGCGCCCCTAGGTTAAATCCCCAGCACCAAAATAAACAAATAAAATAAAAAACAAAAAGGGCTGGGGATGTAGCTCAGTGGTAAAAACCCTGGGTTCAATCCCTAGTACAAAAAAAAAAAAAATTGCCATTTTACCAGAAAATTTTTTGGGGGCAGGTACTGGGGATTGAACTTAGGGGCACTCAACCATTAAGCCACATCCCAGCCCTATTTTGTATTTTATTTCAAGACAAGGGCTCCCTGAGTTGCTTAGCGCCTTGCTTTTGCTGAAGCTGGCTTTGAACTCATAGTCCTCCTGTCTCAGCCTCCTGAGCTACTGGAATTACAGGTGTCCACCACCATGCTCAGCCAGAAATTTTTTAAACAAGAAGATTAACACATGTCCATGGTTAGAAATATAAGCAGTATAGAAAGATGGCAAGTGTGAAGGGTAAGCCCCTTCCCTGTTCTCATTCCCCAGAGGTAATCCCTATGAAATACAGTTGCTTTTAAGACTTTATTACAAGAAGGCAACTCAGCTATGAAATTCATAGTGTCAGGAGCTAGCATTGTTTCCCTCCATGCTAAGTCACCTTCTACTGTGGCCCAGTGTGGCACAGTGGTGTGCTGTGGAGACTTGGTTGCATGCTGCCCGAAGGGTTTTAGGGTCTTATTATTGATTTTCTCTCTTCAGTCTTTGTGAGGTGGAATTCCCCCTGGTGTTATTTTCTCTCTTTGATTTGCTTTAAGTAGGAGAGGCACAAAAATTGTTAAATTTTACAAGTACACAATATTTCCTCTGGCATAAAAGTGATTGTTAGGAGCCAACTTGTGCTCTTCCAAGTCACTCAAACCAGAGTACCTTTGTCTTTTAGTACAAAGCACATTTGCATATCCTTATCTTCATGTATACTTAGGGAAGGAGTTGAGCAGTTATCAATCACATTGCTCCTTAGACCACATTTTAAAAAAATGGGTACTAAGGTTAATTCTTATTGGACAAAGTGTTAGAGGCAGAGGAGGTGCCTGCCACAGCTGAGTTGGCATGCCTGGCCTGCAGCAGAAGTGTTCTTTGCATGAAAACACTTGGGGCCAGTTACTCCTGTTACCACAGAAACACTAGGCCAGGAGAGACTTGTTAACTGCTCTGACTGTACACCAGAACAAGCTCTTCCATGCTTTAGTTTTTTCATCATTGATCAGGAATACTTTTACTTACCACCCACCCTAAGACGTGTTGAAATAAATATAAAATAGAACTTAAAGAGCTACAACAGTGAGCATTACTTAAATGATAGATATAAAGTAAATGTAATTGATCAAATAAGAGAGAGCTGGTGACATGTCTATTATTTCCCTAGCATTAAAAGTCTTAAAAGCATGTTTACCCTAGGAGATTCATAATAGAATATCCTCCCTATCAGGGTAATATTATCCATTATCCCTGTGGAACCTCAGATTTATCCTTAAGTCAGAAAGAGAATGACTTTCAGAGTCAGTTTTACATGTATTGATTTACAGATATTTAGGACATATTAGTGGTTATGTGATTTCTGTTTAAACTAGTTTTTTTTTTTTTAAGAGAGAGAGAGAGAGAGAGAGAAAGAGAAAGAGAGAGAATTTTTAATATTTATTTTTTAGTTTTCGGCAGACACAACATCTTTGTTTGTACGTGGTGCTGAGGATCGAACCCGGGCCGCACGCATGCCAGGCGAGCGCGCTACCGCTTGAGCCACATCCCCAGCCCCAGTTTAAACTAGTTTTGCAGTTTCTTTTTTATTTTATTTTTTTTCTGTGTACTGGGGATTGAACTCACGGGCACTTGACCACTTAGCCACATCCCCAGCCCTATTTTGTATTTAGAGACAGGATCTTACTGAGTTGCTAAGCGCCTCTCCTTGCTGAGGGTGGCTTTGAAGTCTCCTACTTCAGCCTCCTGAGTTGCTGGGATTACAGGCATGCGCCACTATACCTAGCTAGTTTTCCAGTTTCGTCAGACATCCGGTTGTGGCTGCCATTGTCAGCACTTGCCAGAGGGAGGTGCAATTCGGGTGCTTGGGCTGTGTCTCTTAACTGCCTCACCTTGGGAGGCTGGTCCTGCTTTGGCCAGGACTTGGAGGTGTTGATGCAGACTGAGGCAGATCTTGTGGGTCCTTGGCCTGGTGGCATCACTGTCATCACATTCTGGAAGCTCTTTGGGGACCTAGGGTAGCTGTGGGAATGATTTTAAAGTGTTGGTCTTTTCCCACTTAGGGTTTGGAGTAAGATTGAGGGCTCTTGAGAAAAGGCAGATTTTCAAGTTGGCCTTAGAACTTCTTTTACATGGCCCTGATCATGGTGGTTGAATTCCAGATTGGCAAGCACCAACAGGATCCTTCCTTCTCTAGGCCGTGACCTAAGAGTAACCAGCACAGTGAGAAGGGTTTAGAGAACCAGAGGTATATGGCAGCACCCACCTTAGTATGCTTTTTCCTCTTACATTCAGGGGGTGATTGTCTGCTTAGAAAGGTGGCTGACAGCAGGGCGCGGTGGCACATGCCTGTAATCCCAGCAATTTGGGAGGCTGAGGCAGGAGTATCGCAAGTTTGAACCCAGCCTCAGTAACTTAGCAAGACCCATTTCAAAACTAAAAAATAGAAAGGATTGGGGATGTGGCTCAGTGGTTAAGCACCCCTGGGTTCAATGAAAGTTGGCTTACAGTCAGTGCTTCCCAAAGGGGTAGACCTGTATTGACCTCTATACTTTGGGAAGCAGTGGAAAAGGCAACAAATGATGATACATACAATGCATAGAAAATGGTTCCTTTTCTTTTTTGTGTGTGTGGTGCTGGGGATCAAACCCAGGGCCTTATGCTTTCAAGGCATGCACTCTACCAACTGAGCCATATTCCCAGCTCTAGAAAATAGTTTCTTAAAGCATTCTATCAGGCATTCAGTTATGTCTTAGCATCATGAGTTGCTTTATCTTAAAGCTGTGCCTTCCAGTGTAATAGCTGTTAACCACAGGTGGCTACTTAAATTGAAATTCACTTCCCCAATTTACTGGCCCCTTTTGTGTCACCTTGGTAATGTGTGGCTAGTGGCTTCCATATTGTACAGGGCATATCTAGAACATGGTAGCATCACATAAGGTCCTATTAGATAATACTTAGAGGAAAAACCTGCCTAAGTCTTTCTAGTATGAATATTTATGGCTTCTTGAGAAAATACTTGCAAAGTGTTTGTCTAATAAGGGATTAATATCCAGAATATACCAGGAACTCAAACAATCCAACAGCAGAAAAACAAATAATCAGACTAAAAAGAGGGCAAATGATCGGAATAGCTATTTCTCAAAAGAAGACATACAGGGGCTGGGGATGTGGCTCAAGCGGTAACGTGCTCGCCTGGCATGCGCGGGACGCTGGGCTTCGATCCTCAGCACCACATAAAAATAAAGATGTTGTGTCCACCGAAAACTGAAAAATAAATATTAAAAATTTCTCTCTCTCTCTGTCTCTAAAAAAGAAGACATACAGATGGCCAATAAGTATATGAAAAATGTTCAAATCACTGATCATCAGGGAAATGCAGATCAAAACCACGAGATTTCCTCTCACCCCAGTTAGAATGGCTAGTGTAAGAAAGACAGTAAATGCTGGCAAGGATGCAGAGTAAGGGGAACTCTCATGTGCTGTTGGTAGGAGTATAAATTAGTACAGCCATTATGGAAAACAGTATGGAAGTGCCTCAGAAAACCAGAAGTAAAACTACCATATGACCTAGCAATTCCATTACTGAGTACATAGCCAAAGAAAAGGAAGTCATTATGTGTGAGAGATATCTGTACTTACATATTTATTGCAGCACTACTCACAGTAGCCAAAATATAGAATTAACCTAGGTGTCCATAGATGGATGAATAGTTAAAGAAAATGTGGTATGTATGTACAACAGAATATTAGTTAGCCATCAAGAAGAGTGGAATCTGTGACAACATGAATGGAACTGGAGGACATAAGGTAAAGTGAAATTAGTTGGGCACAGAAAAACAAATACCAATGTTCTCACTTATATGTGGGACCCCCAGAAATTAACCTCTTAGAAGCAGAGAGTGGAATAATGGTTTCCAGAGACTGGGGAGGGTGGGGCTGAGGGAGGTTTAGGGAGGATGGCTAGAGGATACAAGGTACAATTAGTAAGAGTGATAATCTTTTTTTTTGGAACTGGGATTGAATTTAGGGGCACTTAACTACTGAGCCACATGCCCAGTCCTTTTTATTTTTTATTTTGAAACAGGGTCTTACTTAGTTGTTTAGGGACTGAGTTCCTGAGGCTGACCTTGAACTTCAGATCCTTGTGCCTCAGCCTCCCCAAATCACTAGGATTACAGATGCACACCATCACACCTGGCATCACACTTTTGTCCTCTTCCAAATAACCTTTTCTTGGCAAGAGGATTAATTTTTAATGTTCTGTAGCACAGTATGGTAACTATGGTTGACAATAATTAAGTGTATATTTAGAAATAGGGCTGGGGTTGTAGCTCAGTGGTAGAGTGCTCACCTAGCACGTGTGAGGTATTGGGTTCGATCCTCAGCACCATATAAAAATAAATAAAATAAAGATATTGTGTCCATCTACAACTTAAAAAAAATAGCTAGAAGAGAGGATTTTGAATGTTCCCAACACGGGGAAATGAAAAAATCTTTAAGGTGTTGAATATACCAATTATCCTGATCATTATTTGTGTATTGAAATATCACACTGTATCCCATAAGTATGTACAATTATTATGTGTCAATTAAATTTTAAAAAAAATTTAAAAAAGGAATTAGTGTTCTATGTGACTTGACTGGGAAAAGACTCTTGGAAGCTTGTATCTGGTCTCCTCTGAACTTTGCCTCATGAGCCTTTTCCCCTTAGCAATTTTGCTTTGTATTTTTTTTTTTTTGCTCTAATTTTTTAAAAAATTTGTTCTAATTAGTTATACATGATAGAAGAATGCATTTCAATTCATTGTACACAAATGGAGCACAACTTTTCATTTCTCTGGTTGTACACAATGTAGAGTTGCACCACATGTGCAGTCATATGTGTACCTAGGGTAATGATGTTCATCTCATTCCACCATCATTCTTGCCCCCATGCACCCTCCCCTTCACCCAATCAAAAGTTCCTCCATTCTCCTCATGCTCCTCCCCCGATTATGGATCAGCATTGGCTTACCAGGAGAACATTTGGGCTTTGGTTTTTTGGGATTGCCTTACTTCGCTTAGTATGATATTCTCTAACTACATCCATTTACCTGCAAATGCCATAATTTTATTCAATTTTAATGATGCTTTTTACTGTAATCTTTTGTAAAAAAATATTTTTTAGTTGTTGACAGACCTTTATTTTATTTATTTGTATGTGGTGGTGAGAATCAAACCCAGTGCGTCACACATGCTAGGCAAGCGCTCTACCACTGAGCTATAATCCCAACCCCTTGCAATCTTAACTGTGAGTATCTTTTTAAAAATATAGGCTGAAGATGTAGCTCAGTGGCAGAGCATTCGCCTAGCATGTATGAGGCTCTGGGTCCCATCTCTAGCACCACTAAAGACAAAGCAAAACAAATACAAATATATATGTTTTTTTCTTATTCACTTAATTAAATGGAATATTTTTGTCCTCTTCCAAATAACCCTTTTCTTTGCTGTTTTGAGGGCTCCTGAGGTTTCTTAGTGTTTTCTCCTTGGACATCACCTTCTGGTTTGCTCTACTTCATCCTGTCTTTGCTTTCAGATGCCTGCCTGCCATTTATATCCCACAGCTTTAGGTCTAAGTCAATATCTATACAGTTTTCAATATCTATTGAAAACTGACTGGATGTATTAACTCCAAAATGGTTTCATTTAGTTTGATTCTATTCTGTTCTGTTCTATGTTTTGAAGTATTAGGGATTGAACCAGGGATGCTTTATCACTGAGCTACATCCTTAGGCCTTTTTAAAATTTTTAAATTTATTTTTATTTTTTTCTTTTAAAATTTTTCATTTTGAGGGCTGGGGTTGTCGCGCTGTGGTAGAGCACTTTGTCTAGCATGTGTGAGGCACTGGGTTCGATTCTCAGCACTATATATCAATAAATGAATAATTTTTTTTTTTTTTGACACAAAGCCTTTCTGAATCGTCCAGGATGGCCTTAAACTTACAATCCTCCTGCTTCAACCTCCTGAATCACTGGAATTACAAATGGATGCCCCTGTGCCCAGCTTCAACATGGTTTTTAGATGGTAAAATTGTGCATGATTTTAATTTCTGGCCTTATTATTTTGGTGATTTCTAAAAATTATATGGTAAACATGTATTACAGAGAAGGTCAGTAAGTAAATATTTAAAACATACATATTGACTCTGTGAATACTGTATACTAAACATTACTAAACTCTACACTTCAGAAGGGTGAGCTTTATGAATTTTGTGTCACATTAAAGCTATTAAAAAAGGGGAGGGGCTGGGGTTGTAGCTCAGTTGTAGAGCATTTGCCTCACACGTGTGAGGCACAGGGTTTGATCTTCAGCACCACATAAAAAATAAAATAAAAGTATTGTATCTATCTGCAACTAAAAAGGGGCGGGGGCAGATGCAGTGGTGTACACCTGTAATCCCAGCGGCTATGGAGACTGAAGCAGAGGATCATGAATTCAAAGCCAGACTAAGCAACTTAGCAAGGTCTTAAGCAACTCAGCAAGACCGTATCTCTAAGTAAAATATAAAAAAAGGGCAGGGGATGTGGTTTAGTAGTTAAGCACCCTGGGTGCAATCCCTTGTACAAAAAAAAAAAAAAAAAAAAATTATGTATTTAGTGAACATCGAATGAGAAAATGGGAGGGGGTAATGCTGCTTCCTTTCTTGGTTCTAGAATACCTTGTTCATTTATATTGGTGGCAAAATGGCAAATGGAGAATGTTCTAGACCATTACTTACCTTCCTTGCATTGGGTAGATGAAGAATAGAAGGATGAGTTGGTGTTGATGAAGGCAGACTGATTTGTTTAATGTTTGTGCAGTTAGTTTTAGATGGTGAAGTATTTAAGATACACTAGAGGTTAGAATATTTTTTTAGTTCTAGCTTCACCAATTTTTCTGAACCTTGAATATTGTACTTCCTGTTTCTCTTTGTAAGTAATGATTCTTGTCAACTTCAGGTAAACCTGGCTTTCATTTGGCTTTTAAGCACTTTCAGTTTTAGTTCTGTAAACAGAATTTCACCAGATAATACCGCAGGTTATTTTGGCCAATGTATTTTTTAGGCTGTGTGCATTTCAGAAGTTGCACTGTAGGTAATTACTCGATGCTGTTTTTATGACCCAGTTTGGATACTGGAGACATGAAAGGGATGATGATGAAACTTTCCTTCCTTCAGTACCACCTGTTCCTCTCTCTGTAGACAGCAGAGCTCCTCCAAGACAGTTCATCTCTCAGGACCTTCCTGTGAGCAGGATTCTTCCAGATGGCATCTTGGGCTAAACTGGCACATGGACCATCTCTAAGGAGTTTTAGAATGGTTATTGTGCTTAGGTATAGGAAAGTGTATTTTTTTTCCAGTTATTCTCCAAAACAGTGTGTATGTCTATTTGTCTTTGAGTTTCTTTTGTTCCTCTTTTCATAGGTGAGACAGCCTTCATTCTTTGTTAAAAAAATAAAAATCTAGGACACACCAAAGGCTTAGGACATCACTTGTCACTTATTTGATCCCTCCCCACTAGCCTTTCCCTGTGTCTTGCTTAAAAACACTGAAAGGCTTCAGGCTTTGGGGGGCAGCTTTCTCTCCTTCTATTTGCTGGCTCCTCTCAACACATTGCACTACACTGCTGGTTTTTCCCTTTCTCTGACACTCTGGTCTCTCCTAGAAGGTAACCACTAGTGGCAGTTCAGAGTGATGGAAGTTTCATTTTTGTTTTGTTGTTTTGCAGTGCTGGGGATTGAACCGAGGACCTTACACATGCTTGGAATGATGTTTTAAAAAAGAAAATTAAATCATATCCTTCTCCTTCCCATAATCTTCAATTTACGTATTGAACAGATGCTGACAGACCAGCTGGTATATGCCACAAACAAAATCCTTGATGTCATGGAGTTTATGTTCTAGTGGGCAAAGATAAGAGACACTATCAAATAGCATCTGTCATACTTAGAGTAAAACCCCTTTTCATGTATTAGGAGACATTTTGTGATGTGGCCCCTTTCTTTGACTTTGACCTTATCTTCTGTCATTCTCTGTTGCTTACATAGCTCTTGGTGAACTGGGCCTGAGCACAGTCACCCCTTCTTCAGGGCTTTTGTCTCTCCTGTCCTCTCTACTTGTTGTTCTTAATTCCCTGGATGGTAGCCCTGGTGTCATTCAGGTCTCAGCTGACCTGCCATCTTGAAAGGCTGGCCTCACTTGCCCAGTCCATTCAGAGTTGGTGAAGCCTCTTCACAACAACTTACCATTAGCTGAAACAATTCTGTTCATTTATTTAGTCACTGTATAGGTGCTCAACAGATATATGTGTCAAGTTAATGACACTGGTTTTCCTATAGTACCTGTTTATTTGCAATGTTTGTTGAATGGATCTCTATTATAAACAATTCATTCAATAAATATTTACTGAGTATTTCTGAGTAGCAAATGATGTAGGTGCTGAGGAGACAGCAGCAACAAGTTGATAAAGTCCATTCCCTCCTGGAGTATACATCCGAGTGCAGAGAGAGAGAGTTGATAAGCCACTGATGAATCAGACTTACAATAAGTGAGTGAAACAGACTGAAATAGGCAGGGAGTTGAGGGAGTCAGGGGAAGCTGTTGAGCAGTGAGGCCATGGAAGGCCTCTGTTGGGGTGGTGTTTGAACTCATGCTGAAGTGAAGGGAATCTGATGAACTGAGCATGTTCTGTATGTGGCCATCAGAGGCAAGTTCTCACATCTCTTTTCTCAGAAGGAAAACCAAGGCCCAGTGAAGGGAAAGCATTTTTGTAAGGCTACACAGTTTAGATGTGGGTGGAGCTGGAATTTGTCTCGTAGCTCATGATTGTCTGACATCAGAGCTATTTCTCTGTTAAACTTGGTACCTTAAGTCCTGTCTGGTTCTCATAGTTGACAGATAATACTGACTGCCTTATCCATTGTCAGTTGGAAGTACAGGAAGTGGGAAGCTACATGGCATAGAGGCTGTGAATGTGGGTTCTAGAGCCATTGCTTGGATTTGAATCCCAAGTCTACTGTTAATTATTTGAGTGGCCTTGGGCAAGTTATTTAATCTCTAATGCTTTGATATTATCTTCTATAAAATGGGCACAATTATTCCTATCTCATAGCATTATCATAAAAGTTAAATTAATACATGTATTAATTGTGTGTGTTGCATATAGAAAACAATAAGTGATGTACTCTTGTTATCCCACTTTATTATTTTTAAACATTTTTTTATTTTTTGGAAGTAGTTGGAAACAACACCTTTATTATGAGGATTGAACCCAGCTAGACGAGTGCTCTGCTGCTGAGCCACAGTCCCAGCCCCAAGTGATGTACTCTTGTAATCCCAGTTACTCAGGAGGTTGAAGCAGGAGGATCCCAGTTTTGAAGCCAGCCTGGGCAATGTAGTGAAACTCTGTCTCAAGATAAAAAATAAAAAGGACTGGTTATATAGCTCAGTGGTAGAACATCCCTGGGTTCAGTCCCTAGTACTGCCCTCCCAAAGCAATTAATATTAGCTATTGCTATCTTTCTTGCCAATCCAGTCTCTCTGTCTTCCCTCTCTTCAAGAAAACCAAAAGAACCTGCTATCTTTCTAGAATCAGGGTGACATTCTGTTGTCCTCAGTGGGTGGGATGGTCACAAGATCTTGAGTTCACCTTAGGCACAAATACTACCAAGCCCCAAGCTTATTAGAAAGTCAAAGCTACATATTTTGGTCTGAAGCAGTGGCTGGGTCTGGATCCTGTTTCTACATCCTGCCCACTTACATGAACGGAAGAGATGGCGCAGGTCCCGCCTACAAACCACAACTGTGTTTTGAGGCAATTTGACTTGACAGCTTCCTTATTTCTACCTGCTGACTTCTTTATCCCTGGTTTGGCAGCCAGAAGAGCAACTAAACCAGTTTATAGTTCGCTATTTATTGCCAATAAAACTAGAATAAGGACTAGGAAAATGAGGACTTGTGGGGGGGTGTCTTTTTCTCTTGTCTCCTTGAGGTTTTTTTTTTTTTTTTTTTTTTTATCTCAAACTATAGAAAAACTCTATTTTCTTCTTATGTGAGAAATCTGATAATACTTTTGTGGCCTCTCCTGAAACATTTGGATCTTTGCATGAATATTAATTTTCCTCTTTAATGATATCAAGAGTTTTAATTTTGGTTGAAAATTTACAAACATATTTGCTTATTGTTGGTTCTTCCTTTGGAATATATAACATACAAGCTGGATGTGGTGATACATGGCTATAATCCCAGCAATTTGGGAGACTGAGGCAGGGGGATCACAAGTGGGAGGCCAGCCTCAACAACTTACCAAGGCACTGTCTCAAAATAAAAAAAATGAACAAATACATAAAACAGACTACCCTTTCCCCAAGTCTCACTCATCATGATGAACAGGATCCTCCTGGTAGACATCAGGGTCTAATGAGTAGTGTAGACTGGTACATGGAGCATAACTACTTCAAAATTTATATGTTTTTTAGTTTTGTTTTTTCCTTATTGTTAACAGCATGCCCTTTCTCTTTTGTTGCTTCTAATGGGCTGAAGAACCAAACAGTTGAAAATGTTAAGAATGACTGGGCTCCGAGTTTGAGGGTAAGATAATTAGCAGCATAGCCTGAGAATGGGAGATTCAGAGCTGGTGTTGTAGGGAAAAGGAGCAGGCAGTTTTGCTCACCTCCTGGTTTAGGCTGTGTTCTAGAGAAGGAGGAATGTGAATTTGGGGAGGTGTCCATCCTTCTAAAATCTTAGGGAGCGACAACTTGGTGGAAGATGATTTAGAGACACAAGTCCATGTGCATGTGATGGGCGTGCCGGGGCTGGTGGATGGAACCCTGTGTGCTTGGTGTAGTCAGTTCTGGTCCGTTCTGGGCCACTTACTTTTGTCCTGCTATTTTAAAAAAAGACTGCCTTTCTCCACCTCAAAGATTTGTTATGAAGAGAAATAGATGGTACATGGAATGTTTGGGCATCCAAATCTATGGACAGCTTGGGTGCTGTTAGTGAGACTAGGAGCATGATGGTGTACAGTGTTTGTCCTCTGGTAGACCTTCTAGTGGTCATCATTTTTGTTGTCTTTACAGGTAGGTTTCTGTTTAGTCCTTTTGGCTCATGGACAATGGAATTTGGCAGTGTGATATACATTAAACCCATTATTTGATTAAATCACCTCGTTAGACTTAAAGCATGTGGAGAGTGGTCTGCTGCATTATGGTCATCCCTGCCAGGCACAGCTTTTGCTGTGGATGAAAATGAATAAACAACTCTGGAAACCAAGGTCCTCTGGGAATATAAAAACTCTTGTGGCTATTAATGGACTTAATTGTATTTCCTCTCTGTCACCAAAATGTGCAATAAATTTGTTTATGCTCATGCCTTTAATGGGGAGAATTGCTCATTAAATGTGCATAATATCATTATCACTTTGTTTTTTTAGAACTGGTAGTGTCTCCTCTCTAGCTTTTCTTTAAAAAGAAAACTTATAATAAAGATTAGCTGTAATGTTATTAAACATTGTCCATTAATCCCTTGATTGACTTTTTCCTCCATAAAGAAGGAAAGGATATCTTACTGGGAAGCAGACTTTGGCTGGGAATAGAGATGGTCTCCTAAATCCAAGATAAGGCATGAGGTCAGTTTGGTAGGTTCAGGACTTAGGAAAGTGATATATTTACATGTGCTCCAGAGGGCCTCATTCTAATGCAGCCTCACTGATAAATGAATGCCATGTCCCAGTATGATTGGGCTTCATCTTATTTAAATCCATTTAAGAGAATATTTATAGAGAAATGACCTTAGCATTGTGGCTCTCTTTGTTTTGTGTCATTTAGGTATTTCCTCCTATTGTAATATAACTGGGGAGAAATATCAGCAATAATCTCTTTAAAACCATTATGTCAGAAATGCTTTGACTTTAAAATATGATTTCTCATTTGGCTTTACCTTGCTGTTTGGATTTCTGTATGTCTCTAGCTCTTCTCTGCTTGCTTCTTCTTGGTTTCCTCATTTAGTCAAAAGACACTGAATATACATTCTGTGCCAGTCATTGGTACATATACTGAGCAGAGAGCAGTGAAAAAATGCAAAAATTTCAGCTCTCACAGTTGTCTGCTAGGGACAGGGTAGGCAGCAGACGGTAAATAAGCGAATGAGAAAATAATAGGTGGATCAGGTGGTGAAGATAAAAGGGGAATGTGGATAAGCGGGCAGGAAGGAGAATGTTATAGTTAAACAAGGTGGTCTAGAAAAACCTCAGAAGGTGATCCAGTCAGGTGGAGCACACATGAATGCAAGCCACATGAATTTATGGGAAGAGCCTTCCCAGTAGAGGGAACAGGAAGTATTATGGGTTCCAGGAATATCCAGGTGGCCATTGTGGCTGGAGCCAAGTGAATGAGGGAGAAAGTAATAGGAGATAAAGACATAGATGTAAAGGGGACTGGTTTTTGGTTTTGTACTGCTGGGGATTGAATCTAAGGCTTTTCTGTGCTAGGCAGGTACACAGATCTTATAGGCCATTGTAGGACTCTGGCTTTGACCTGAAGTGAGATGGAAAATCATTGGGGGCTTTAAGCCAAAGAAGAGACATAAAAATGACATCCACTTAAAAGAACCACTGGCCTCTGCAGAATCTCTTTAGAGAAGGATGGGGTTGGGCTAGGAGGTGCTGTGATGATCTGGGTAGAGCTGGTAGGGCTTGGACCAGGACTAGGATAGGGGGAGATGAGGAAGTAGTCAGATTCTGGGTATATTGTCAAGTTTAAAGGATTTGCTTGTGGATTGGATTTGAGGTATGACAGAGCACAAGTTTTCAAGGATAATTCCAAAATGTCATTTAACCTCTTTGTATCTGTTTTCTATTTTTCTTCCTCAGAGCAATATTGTCATCTCTTTATCTTAGTGATGTTATGAGAATGAGATTTGTTTAACAGGGCTCTTCAGAGCTTTTTGGGAGTTTGTTTCCCCTTTTGCCATTTGTAATTAGTTGGAAATAAATTTCCTTGAGAATTTAAGGGATGATGGAATAATCTATAGGTAGATGCCCATTGGTTAAAAATTTAGGTAAATTCTTTCTATGCTTTAAGCCAGACGAGGCCTTCGGAGCAGCTGAGTCTTGACATCCCTAATTATTCTGCTGTCATATTTGCTCTGTGTGTTATCTTCTCTGTGATCCTTATTTACTGGATGGTTTTTCAAGAGGTGATCTATTGCAGAAATTGTTAATATCTGTAGCTCAAATCTTTTGTCACCAACCCAGTGAAACTAAAAAG
Source organism: Marmota flaviventris (assembly GCF_047511675.1). Classification (NCBI taxonomy): domain Eukaryota; kingdom Metazoa; phylum Chordata; class Mammalia; order Rodentia; family Sciuridae; genus Marmota; species Marmota flaviventris. The sequence goes on along the minus strand of NC_092506.1, from coordinate 6,727,256 downwards.
TCAAAACATTGTTGGCTTCCCTCACAAAGGATTGGTTCGCTATAGCAGAACCACTGGCATATGTTTATGATCACGTTTAGATTCTGTCTGTGCTCCCTAGGAGCTGCTCTGTAAGGAGAAAAACTGCTGCAGAATGATCTAACTTGTGTAATCTTGAAGGTGGAGCTATTTTTGAAAGAGAACAGAAAAATAATGGAGTCTTTGCTGGTGAATGCCAAACTGGAACTTTGTGATTTAAAAGGAAAAGGATTCCTTTAGATGTTGTAATTTGAACTCCTATCTCCATTCTATTCTGCTCACCATGTCTAGATCAATTTTATGATAGATACACTTAGGTAATTGCTCTTGAAAATGGTAGCTGTTTTTTTTTCTTTCTTTCTTTTTTTAACACGTTTTAGATAAGTGTATAATTTGCATAATTGGATGATATGAGTTGCCTAAAAGAACAGTTACTAAGTTCAGAAATGAGAATTCTATTTACATTTCCTACTGATATACTGATGGTTTGTAACTAGTTCTCAACCCTGTCAGATTCTATGGCCACTTTCTTTCCTGAAATGGAATTCCCAGATAATAAAGTCTATAATGTAATAATTGCAACATGAAGGAAAAATGGACATTATTTATAGTGAAGTATGTATTTCTTTATGTAAATTCTCACATCATATTAGAAACCATAGCCAATTGGTGCTTGTAGATTCAAATAGCTTTACCTTTGTGAACATGGCACCTATAAATAGACATTGACCCAGGTGTATTACATTGTTGACTCAGATGATATATGTCAGTGCCATGAGTGATTTGATTTTCTAAAACGATGAATAAATCTTCACGAAGTTCTACACAAAGCAGAGTAAAATCTTCTCTATTTACATGGTAGTTACATTCCTGGAAAATTAACTGGGTTAAATTGTGGAAAAATACTTATTTCTGTTTCTCCATGCAGTTTCTTCACTTGCAGATATGTCTGGTGGGGCCAAAGGCAGATTTGTTATGAAGGCAAACTTAAGTTTCAGGGCTCTTTTACATGACAAGGCAGCTCTCTCAGCCCTATACTTGATGTAAACAGCAGCAGTAGCTTCTCATTGAGGTCTCACCTGCACTCAGAAAAACATACATGATGTGTACAGCTTGGTAGAGTTTTGCAAACTGAATACACACACACACACTCAGCACCTACGTCAGGAAACTGAATGTTACCAGCACACCTGAACATCACCACACACCTTCTGATCATTGCCTTCTCTCCACCAAGGATAACCATATCCTAACTTCTGACAGTTAAATTACTTTGCCTGCTTTTGTATTTCAGTGTATACATTTATATCTAATTCTTTGGCTTAACATTGTGTTTGTTTGGTCTGATTGTCCTGGTTGCTATAGACCATCTTTTCTGGTTGCTGCATACTATTTTGTGGTGTGATGCATTACACTTTCTTTAACCACGTTCTGCTGATGATGGCCATGTGTGAGATTTCCAGTTTGGAGCTAATAATAATGCTACAGTGAATGTTCTTGCACCTGTGTGTTGGTGACCAAAGTAAGTACTAATTTCTCTTGAGCATGTAACCAGGAGTGAAATGGCTGCATCATAGGGTGTGAGTCTGTTCAGCTTAGCAATGAATGAAAGTTGCTTTTGGTCTACATCTCCCAACAGTTGATATTCTTCATCCTTTTCCTTTTAGCCATTGTGGGGGTCGGGGTGTGGAGTTGTTTAAAATGGTTTCTCCTGTGGTTTTCATTTTCATTTCCCTGTTGATGTTAGAGTACCTTTTCATGTTTATCATCATCCATCTGGATATCCTCTTATGAATTATCTGTTGAGGTCAGTTGCTCAATTTCTTATTGGGTCTCTTTTTCTTATTTACTTTTAGAATTTTTCTTACATATTACTTCATGCTCTGTGGGTTGCTTTCACTCTTTCAATGGTGTCTTGATGAACAGAAATTCCTCATCTTGGTATAGTCCAATTTATCAACTTTCCCCTTTATGTTTAGTGCCACTTATGTTCTGTTTAAGAAATCTTTGCCTGTTCTAAGATCATGAAGATGTGCTCTAGTATTTTATCCTAAAGCTTTATTGTTTGTCCTTCACATTTAGAGTTATTTATAGTCTATCTGAATTTAACCTGTGTGCTGTGTAAATTTAGGGATCAAGATGGAATTTTCTCGGCATGGATGATCAGGTAACCCTGCACCACTTACTTAAGAGACCATTCATTTCCCAGTGTACCATGTTGCCCCCTTTAACTAAGTGCTGTGATATTTGCATATGGTTCTGGTTTTAGCCTTTCTGTACAGAACTGTTGGTCAGTTTGTTTGTTCTTGCACTAACACCTCTTCCCACCCCCTTCTCAGTTTACCGCATCTCATATCAGGTCTGTTACCTGGTGGCATGAGTTTTCTAGCTTTGTGCTTCTTCAAATTACCTTGATTAGTCTTTTATTTTTTTAATACCCGGGATTGAACCCAGGGGCGTTTATCCCCTGAGCCACATCCCTAACTCTCTTTATTTTTTATATTGACACAGGGTCTTGCTATTTTGGCTTTGAGCTTGAAATCCTCCTGCTTCAGTCTCTCAAGTTGCTAGGATTATAGGTATGCGCCACCACGCCTGTCTTCTTTACTAATCTTTACCCTTTGTGTTTCCTTTGATATGTTAGAATCAACTTTTTGATTTCCTTAAAAGGTTTTTTGGAGGTAGGGGCGTTTTATTTAAAGTTGCATTGTATATGAATTAATTTGGAAAGGGCTGGGGATGTAGCTCAAGCGGTAGCGCACTCGCCTGGCATGTGTGCGGCCCGGGTTCGATCCTCAGCACCACATACAAACAAAGATGTTGTGTCCGCCGAAAACTAAAAAAATAAACAAATAAATACTTTAAAAAAATTTTGAAAAGAGTCAAAATGTTTAGAATGTTGAGTCTTTCAATCCAAGGACAATACGTGTTCCTCTATTTTTTAGGTCTTATTTAATCGTTTTTTTTTTTTTTTTTTTACATTTTTAGCATGAAGTATTCTCTATTTCTTTAGATCTATCCTCAAGTGTTTGATATTTTAAATCCTAGAGCTAATTTAGTAACTGGTTTTTGTATGATTTTTCTTACTGAGGACCCTCTAACTTTTGCTTAAGCTTTCTGTCCTACAAAACCTGGTTCTGTCCCTGGGTGGAATGTTTTCACTTAGATAAATGTGGGAAATCATGTGGGAAGCTATTTCCTAGTTGTGTGGAATTGAAGGTCCTCATTTGGGTGGGTTGAAGGATGTCTGACATTATTTATTTATTTATTTTTAAGAAAAAGGAGAAAGAAGGTTTATTGCTTTGCTAGCAAAGGAGAAACACAGGGAATTCTGTCCCAGAGGCTGTGATTCTGCCCATCAGCAGGAACAGGGTGCTTTTAAAGAGGTGATTCAAAGGTTACATTCCACTCTTCTCTGTTGAAATTGTAATTCTCTTGTTAATTTGTAATTCTCTTGTTAATAGTTATTTCTGAGATCTTCTGGTACCATCCCCAAAGTCTGGATTACTTCATTCCTATAATGGGTGTGTGCACATGGACAGGTAAATCTGCCTAGGATGGGGAAAAAAGGTTTCCCCTGAGCATTGTTTGTTTTTATGCCTCTGAAAGTCTGTGAAGTTCACAACCAGTGGGTGATGGTCCAGCCAACATCTTAGGGACTTATCACCACCATAGCTCATCACATTTTAGAGACACATGTTACAGCTATTAGGGGCTGTTAATGTGAGTGTGGCTGAATGTCCACTAGTGTTAGACTTTTGCTTGTTTGTTTTAGGAAGGAATCTGAAGCAAGCCAACAATTTCAATCTATGCCATCTGTAGTCTTCTAGACTTTAAAAATAAGCAAATGATTAATCTTCAGAGACTTCTATAATAGGCCTGCTGGTAGAGGAGATAGAACACTAGTCTTGGAGCCAGGAAAATCAATTTGTCCTTCAATAAATAAAAATTGTGATTTGGGGTCATTGCCTTTAAGCCTCGATATTCTCATCAAAAGGGCTGAGGTTGTGGCTCAGGGGTAGAGTGCTCACCTAGCATGTGTGAGGCCCCTGGGTTTGATCCTCAGTACCACATAAAAATAAATAAATAAAATAAAGGTATTGTGCTCAACTATAACTAAAAAATAAATAGTTCTAAAAAAATGGAAAGAGGGCTGTGGCTCAGCGGTAGAGCGCTCACCTAGCATGTGCAAGGCCCTGGGTTCGATCCTCAGCACCACGTAAAAATAAATAAAATTAAGGTATTGTGTTCAACTACAACTAAGAAACAAATATTTTAAAAAATGGAAAGAAATAAAAATAAGTATCTGGCAGATACTGAGAGTTGTTGGGAAGAACAGATAACATGACTTGGACGTGTGTTATAAGTCCATACAGTGCTATAGCAATGCCATTGGTGTAAATTCACACATTTGCTAACTGTTCTGTGCCAGGACTATAGGATAATTACCAAGGCAAAGCTTGATAACTTGGATCTGCCCAGTTTGGGATTATTTGAGCATGGGCACTATGACCATGACTTAGGGAAGTGGCATCTATTTTCCAGAAGTGTGTGACAACAGGAGCACTAGTCTGTTGGGATTCCTATGACTTAATTCTAGTTTTATAAATGAAAAGTATGCAAACCACTCACTTTCCATTTCTTTCATGTCTTACTTCTTAGAAATGCTTTGAGGATTAAGATAAAATCACTAAATATTTTTATGTTCCTCAGGAAAGGTGCTATAGGCATAAGGATGGTGCATTGTTACAGTTAAATTACCAGGCTAGGGAGGGGTTGAGTGGTAGAGCACTTGCCTAGCATGCACCAGGCCCTGGGTTCTATCCCTAGTACTGGCGGTGGCAGAAGGGGGAGAAAAGAAAAGAAAAATTCTCATTCATATGAATTCACTATAAGTATAAATATCATCACTCTGAAAGGTAATGAGATCTTGGAATGTAAGCTTTGAGGTAGGAGGGATATGTCTTTGCATATTAATGTGAAATATTCTCAATACTGATAAGATTGAGTTTCAGTGTGATTCCTTCATAACCCTTGGTCTCCATAATCAGTATTACTCTGAAATGCAGCTTCTTGTACAGAATTGCTTTTTTTAACTGCATTTTGGTTTTATTTGAAGTTTCAGGATTTATTTTCCTCCTTTTCTCTCTCTTTTTTTTTTTTTTGTTATTTGATTCCCCCTAATAGTTTTTTTTTTATCTCATTGTTGCTGTTATTATTTTTTTTTAATTTTATTATTTTTTTATTGGTTGTTCAAAACATTACAAAGCTCTTGACATATCATATTTCATACATTAGATTCAAGTGGGTTATGAACTCCCATTTTTACCCCAAATACAGATTGCAGAATCACATCGGTTACACATCCACATTTTTATATAATGCCATATTAGTAACTGTTGTATTCTGCTACCTTTCCTATCCTCTACTATCCCCCCTCCCCTCCCCTCCCCTCCCATCTTCTCTCTCTACCCCATCTACTGTAATTCATTTCTCTCCTTGTTTTTTTTCCCATTCCCCTCACAACCTCTTATATGTAATTTTGTGTAACAATGAGGGTCTCCTTCCATTTTTTGCTGTTATTTTTAATCAAAGTTATACATATATTTCAGAGAGTCCAGTGGTTCTACAAGGTGTGTTTAGCAACAGCCTTTGGATATCATCTGGTGAATCTAGTTTGTTCCCTGTGCTCTTTACCTGGCCTGGGTCTGCTCATTGAATGCCAAATAAGGCAAGCCTATTCAGGAGAGGGGGGAATTGCTTCCACCTGTTCATGAGAGGACTGTCCAAGAGTTTGTACATAGTCCTTTAAACTGGTGCCAAGTTATATTTTTTTTTTCTGTTTGAGGTTGTGCTAGTACCATTGTTTTTGCTAAGAATTGAACCTAGAGGCACTTTATTACTGAGCTACATCTTCAGCCCTTTTTATTTCTTATTTCAAGATAGAGTCTTGCTAGGTTGCCCAGGTTGACTTCAAACTTCTGATCCTCTTGCCTAACCTCCCAAGTCTTTGGGATTACAGGTGTGCACCACCAAGCCCGGTTGTTTGTCTTTTTAGAAATCATTGCCGTTTTCCCAGTAAAATTATAATTTTGGTTAGATTATTATTTAGGGTTTTATCATTATGACTGTAGAAAGTGAGTCATTGTTGAGCCAAATAATAAACTGTGATTTTTTTCCTTCCCTGGCCCACTTTAAATTTTTCCTAGTGTTAATAATTGCCTTTTTAGTTTTCTTTATTAAGAGCTAAACTTGAGTACATAGTTTGTTCCCTGTGCTATTGTAATTGCTATCTCTGTGTTAACTCATTGAATTATTAGATAGCCATAGAAGCACAGAGAAGCTAGAAAACTTGCCCAAGAAAGCAGCACAGCTGGAGTTCAGACCCTGGTAGCCTGGCTCCCCAATTTATGCCTTTAACTTCTGTGCCAAACTCTTGTGTGTTTTCTGTTAGTTGTGAGCCTTTTGTTTTTTTGAGGTGAAATTTAAATGCAGTGAAATCCATGACCTTAGGCTTATGATTTAACTTCAGACAAATGTAGTCAAGTAACTAACGCTCCAGTCAAGATAGAGAATGTTAGTTGCACTTCCAGTTAGTCCCATCCTTCACAGACAATTATTCTTCCAGTTTCCATCACTATAGATTAATTTTATCTGTTCTTGGACTTTGTGTAGATGAAATCACATAGTGTCGATTCTTGCAATGTAGATTCTGAGTCTTTTTCCAGACTCAGCCATGTTGTTGTGTTGTTATTGCCAAGTAGTGTGTCACTGAAACAGATTCCACAATTTTTGTATTCTCTTGTTGATGGACATGAGTCCTGTGTAGTTTTTGCTGCTCTGAACATTCTTGTTACAAATCTTTTTGTGGGCATATATTTTAGTTTCTTTTTTCTTTTTCTTTTAAATTTTTTTAATGGACGTGATATCTTTATTTATTTATTTTTATGTGGTGCTAAGAATCAAACCCAGTGCCTCATATGTGTGAGACAAGCGCTCTCCCACTGAGCTCCAGCTCCATCCCCAGTTTCTTTGGGGATAACTATAGGAATAGTGTGAAATGGTGGGTCTTAGAATTAGGTACATGTTTAACTTTGTAAGAAACTGCCAGCTTATCAAAAGTAGTTTTTATCATTTACATTTCCTGGTATGGGTGGAACCTGTGACGTGCTCCTTACTGCTGGAATATGGCACAGGTAATGGGTGGTACATATTATGTTACATCAGATTGAAATGCCCATCTTACTGGCTTTGGAGAAGCAAGTTGCCATGTTGTGTGTCCATGGAGAGGGCCATGTGGCAGGGAGTTCTGGGCGGTTTCAGGTCCACAGCCAGCAGGAAACTTTTTGGCCAGCAAGGATTGACTACTGCCAACACCCAACGTGAGCTTGGAGACGTGCTGTCCTGCTCAAGTTGTGGCTGAGACCAGTCCCAGCCAGCACCAGGTTGTGATCTTATGGAACACTTCTCTGATATAATAGATGTATTGTTTTAGGCTGCTAATAAGTTTGTGGTAATATTGTCATGCAACAGTGGATAGCTAAAAATAGTAATATATAATAGAAGTAACATAACATGCAAGGCCCTGGGTTTATCCCCAGTAGTGAAAAAAAATATAGTAGTAATATATAAAAGTTCATATTGCAGTACATTTCTACCAACATTTAGTTTTGTCATTCATTTTCATTTTGGCCATGTATGAAATATTTAACTCCGGGCTGGGGATATGGCTCAAGCGGTAGCGCGCTCGCCTGGTATGCGTGCGGCCCGGGTTTGATCCTCAGCACCACATACAAACAAAGATGTTGTGTCCGCCGAAAATTAAAAAAAAATAAATATTAAAAAAAATTCTCTCTCTCTCTTATCTATCTATCTATCTCTTTAAAAAATAAATTTAAAAAAATTAAAAAAAAAAAGAAATATTTAACTCCTGGTGAAATGACTTACGACATTGAGCATCTACTAGTTGGCCATTTGGATATCTGTTGTGAAGAACTGTTCAAGTTTTTTTTTTTCTATTTTAAAAATTGTTATGTTTGTCTTTTATAATTTTTTAAAAATATTTTACTTGTAGATAACTTTATTTTATTTATTTTTATATGGTGCTGAGGATTGAACCCAGTGCCTCATATGTGCCAGGCAAGTGTTCTGTCACTGAGCCACAACCCCAGCCTTTAATTTATTTTTAAAAGTTTTTTTATATTACAGATTAAATTCCTTATCAGATGTAAGACAGTTATCATTTGAATAATAGGTGTTCCCCAAGAGCTCCTGTAAATGCAGGACTATTCAGAGGCAAAATGATTAGATTATGAGTGCTGTGACCTAAATAATCCATTCTAGTTTGTACCAACTAACTGGCTGGTAACTGCAGGCAGGTGGAGTATGGCTGGAGGAGGTGGGTCACAGGGGTGTGCCATGGGAGGGCATCCCTACTCTCTTTAATTCCTGGCCACCATGAGGGGAGCAGCATCTCTCTGCGCCATCCCTCCCCCATGATGTGCCGCCTCATCTGAGGCCCAAGTGATGACCATGGAATGAACCTCTGAAACCTTGAGCCAGAAATAAACTTTTCCTTCTCTGAGTTAGTCTTGTTGGCTATTTGGTCACAGTGATATAAAGCTGACTAACACAAAAACCCTTAGTCTTTTCCTATCATTCTTGTCCTCAATAATATTATGTTCAGGTTGATCTTAGCTTCCTTAATGTTGCCTATGATGAGACTTAGGTCTTGATTTCTTGATAGAAAATTTGACAAAAGTGATTCTACAATATTCCCAAAACATTACATCCATGGGTGCACAATACTAACAAGCCTGGTTACTAGTGAGATGACTCTGATTACCTGGTGGTGTTGGTGTCTGCCAGGTGTGTCTATTTTCTTGACTGTAATGTCATTATGTCCTTTGTAACTAACAAGTGTGTTGTATGCAGACAGTTTGAGGCTGTACTAGTACCATTTTCCTTGTTAGACTTAAGCTGTCAGCACAAGCGTCCTGCCCAAGTCTGTTGCCACTGTTCAGTTACCCAGTGATTTTTTTGTTTGTTTCCCATGTTTCTTCTCCATTTATAAATTGTCCTTCTTCCTTCCAATATAGACTCACGGATTTTTATCTTATTTGCAGGGTTGTAATGGATTACTACCATTACCTATTTTGATGCCCAAATTATTGCAGAGATGGTTGGTAGGAGCCCATTGTGCTATTTACCTTTTATTTGTCCTAACCTTCTTTTAGTGAGGAGGATGGTAATTAGAAGCTAGTAGTATCTGGGAGTTTGTTGGGCCCATTGCAATGGGTGGCATTGCTTCTGGTGCTCTTAGCAGACAGAGCCAGGAAGTGAGTCTATGTATACAGTACACATGTCCCCTACACCGCATCACTTCTTTCTGTGTATGTCTTTTTTTTTTTTTTTTTTTTAAATATTTTTTAGTTGTCAGTGGACCTTTATTTTATTTATATGTGGTGCTGAGAATAGAACCCAGTGCCTCACACATGCTAGGCAAGCGCTCTACCCCTGAGCTATATCCCCAGCCCTCTGTGTATGTCTTTAAAAACCATGAGTTCAAACTGATGTCTTCAATTCCAGTGTAACATCCCAGTGTTATCTCCAATTTTGTCACTTTCCATGCTTGTAAATACCTTTTCCAAAAGGGAGAAATCTGTCTTTCATTATTTAATACTTTTACTTACTTGCTCATTGTATCTGACCTTCTAACTACCCTGACCTTTTCCATCTGCCACATCTGCACACCCCTATGCACCCCTTCTCCAGCAGCCTGTAGCCTTAAGCATGGCAGGTGGAAGCAGGAGAGCAGACTACTGAGACAACAGAGATGCAGGATGAGAAGCAACTCAATTTACTCAGCTAATCTCAAATAGTATTTATTTCTGTTATCTACTCTTCTGCAAAAAAACCCACTGCAAAATATTTTCACCTAAAATAAGGACAGTATTATTTTGCATTGCTCAGCAAGGAGAGTCAGTTCTCTCTTCCACCCAAATTTCCCTGGGATGAAGGAATCATCTGCAGACTCATTTACTCAGCAGCTGGCACCTCCCCTAGGGCTGGGGCTGGAAGGCCTGCAGGTGGCTTTTCCATGTGTAAGTTCCCAGGGCCAGCATCATAAGAAACAATGAGCCAGGTGGAGGCTCCCCTCTTTACCTGGCCTGGGTCTGCTCATTGAATGCCAACCAGTAAGGCAAGCCTGTTCAGGAGAGGGGGGACTTGCTTCCACCTGTTCATGAGAGGACTGTCCAAGAGTTTGTACATATGTTTTTATACTGGTGCCAAATTATAATATATTTTTTTCTCAATAAATGGAAGATTCTTTTACTTATACAATTGATTTGTTCAATACTTTCCAGTTTGTTTTTTCATCTTTATTTTATTATGTGTACACACACACACACACACACACACACACACATTTTGCTATCCTGGGGTTTGAGCCCAGGAGCACTCTACCACTTAGCTACATCCCCAGTCTTTTTATTTTATTTTGAGACAGGCTCTTGCTAAATTGATGAGGCTGGCCTTGAACTTGAGTTCCTTCTGCCTCAGCCTCCTGAATCACTGGGATGACAACTGTGTGCCATCTTGCTTAATTAATTGTATTTAAAAGTTTAAAAACATTTATAGCTACTCTTACATAAAGACATAAAAGAGATGTTATTCACTTAGCTTCATGAAGTCTGTTGTTTCTTTTTTGCTTGAGTCATTTCCCCCTTTCTCTGCACTTTCCCTTTTTCATCACCCGTAACTCATGCATGTATTTTTCCATATTTTCCTCCATTCTTATAAAATATGGAAAACCCACAATGGATTAGGAAAATCATTTATAAAATGGAATCACATTAAAACCAATTTTTTTTTTTTCATTTTGCTTTTCTCACAGAAGCCCTTGTGGAAATTCCTGTGAGTGAAGAGGTTTTGTTCTAATTTGTTGGTTTTGGGGTGGTTGGGGATTGAACTCAAGGGCACTTGACCACTGAGCTACATCCCAGCCCTATTTTGTATTTTATTTAGAGACAAGGTCTCACTGAGTTGCTTAGTACCTCGTTTTTGCTGAGGCTGACTTTGAATTTTTGATCCTCCTGTCTCAGCCTCCTAAGCCTCTGTGATTACAGGCATGTGCTGTGGTTCCCGGCTTCTAATTTTTTATTTTTAGTGGCCACATATAACTCTATTTTCTAATTTGGTTATTTGATCATGAAGGAATGGGAGATTGGTCTCAGGGAATAGGAACAGAGAGGCATAGCCTTCAAGGGAAAGAGTAGCCTGGATGAGGAAAGAGGAGTATAAGATATTTCTGGGGTTCTAGACCCAGTGAGCCATGGAGGAGACGGGGAAGTTGGAAAAAAATGGTAATGGGGTGGTTTATTGGTTGGTTTTAGTGGGGAAAATGAGGGTGTTTGCATACATTGACATTGATTTCTAGGTCATTGAAGGCACAGGACCAGGGTACAAGTCCAGGGATGGGACTGGAGCTAGGGAGAGGGTTCCCTGAGGGAGAACTGTGTCTTGCTTGGTATTAGGTGTTGCTGTTGCTGGTGGACCCATAGATGATGGATTTCTTCATTCCAGGCTAGGGATGTGTGTATTTACACTGGATGCATTAGGTACTGTTCTTTAAAAAGCTGTCCATTTTCAGAAGCAGCTTTTGTCTTATTTTATATAATGTTGTCTGAGGGATCCTTGTGCTAAGAATAACATCATGAGTTTGCTAGTTTTTCCGAGGCACTTAAGGGATTTAAAATTCAAAACTAGAGCTATGTAACTGGAAATTCCAAGATCTCTTCTCCAGATAAACCAATTGATGCTGGAGTGGTGATTAGCCTCTTTGAATGACAAATGGACGTTTTTTTCTCTTCTTTTGGTAGAAAGAGTATTTGTAGTAATGGATGCCTAATGAGTAGGATGGACACATGATTCCAGACTTTTGTGTGTGTGTATGTGTGGTGCTGGGGATGGAACCCAGGGTCTGTACTATAGTCGTGTACCCTACCACTAAGCTGCACCCAAGCTCAGATACATGATTCTGATGAAACTTTGATTAAGGCAGCTCTTAAGACACTTGATTCCATTGCGGGGAGAAAGATATTATATAAATGCTGGTGGCCTTGGAATCAATAATGGAGAATAATTATGCCATCTCCTTTTTTAAGAACAAAGGTCTTATTTTTCACATGCCCTGCTGGCTCAAGACAAATTGAAGGAATTGATTATTTTTTACTTTTAGGTGAGGTTACTGAAGCTCAGAGCTGGAGGTTACCATGAGCTCTATTTAAATAATAAAGGAGAAGTCAGTAAAGTCCTTAAGATTTCATTTTGATCAGAGCAGGAGATAGATTAGAAGGTGTTCCTGTTGTGTTCCCCTCTAATCTGTTTGGCTTTGGTCTGTTTTCAATAACTGAGACAGAACTTGAGATGTCCATTCCATGTGAAAAGCACTGAGAGCTGCAGAAATGAGGCTTGCCAGGCCTGTCCTTAAGCTCAGTGCTCTGCAGTGGAGAGCAGATTGACAGAAGTAGTTAGTGACTGTATGCATGTGCTGAAGTTTATAGGGAGGGGGGCTTGAATTCCTTTCTAGAATCTGACTTTTGAACTGGAATTTTTGTTTTCAAGTTTTTGTTGTGGAGAAATTTTTTAAATATGCAAAAATGAAGAAGAGTGTACAATGAATCCCTGAGTACTCATCACCCAGGTTTGTCATCAGCCCATTCAGTGTTGTTTCATCTGCACTCCTATCCCCCATCCTCTGCTCTTGTCCCTGCTCCCCAGCAAATCCCAGGCATAATAGTTTCAATGTGTAGCTCCAGAGGGTGGGGGCATAAACAAATATATAACCACAATACCTTTATTTTCTAAAAATAATTAATAGTGAGCTCTCAACTATCTAATTTATGGTTGGTCAAACTGACTTTTCAAAGAAAAGATTCTAATGGATGGTGATTTGGAAGAAGGAATAATTCAGGGAACAGCATGTGCAAAATTAGAAAAATTGTATAAGGAGAGGTAATAAAAGTCTGACTTAGGGTTGTGGCAGTGGGTGTGAAAAGGAAATTGCAACTATGAGTCACAGCAGAGGTAAATTCAGTGGAATTTTGTAGTTGAGGATGGCATTCCTTCTGTTTCTGGCAACAGTGTTTGAGTGGTCATTTTGAATCATAGAGAAACAGGGTCAGCAAATTATGGCTTATAGGCCAAGTCCACCACTCTATAAAGTTTTATTCAAACACAGCTGTACCCCTTTGTTTATGTGTTGAGTATGGCTACTTTTACCCCACAATGACTGAACTGAGTAGTTACAGCAGAGACCCTATGACCTGCAAAGGCCAAAATCTTTACTCTGCTGGTCCACTCTAGAAGAAGTTTGTCTGTTATGCTCGAATTCGAGACCCCCAAAAGACCACCAGAGACCCAAGATCAATGTAAGCAGCAAAGAGGTGTTTATTGTGAGCTAGCTCGGTCCTCCGCGCGCGCACACAGCAACTGGTGACGCTGAGAGGCCTTGAGCCTAGGGTTGCAGCAGTTTTATACATTCTTTGGAGAAGGCAGGGACCCCCACATACATCAACTCTAAAACATGATTAGCACATTCACTGACGGGAACAAGTTGGGTAGGGGTGATTGGTTACTACAAGAGGGGGATTTATTTGAACTGATTGGTTTAAGCCAAGAGGGGTGTTTGTGCTGAACTACGTGGTTTCTCAACACCATAAACTACTGGGAGGGTCATCTGGCATCCCAGGTATTTCCCTGTCTCATGCTGATTGGTGGCTGCTAGGGGGTTGCTATGGGTCCCCACCTAGCCTGACTGAGTCAGGGACACCTGGTGCAGCAAATCTCTCCTGTTATTTGTAGATAAACAACTTAGCAGGGTGGGAATGTGCCTAGGAGTGCTCTGTGGGTCTTTCCAAGGACAAAGGTCCTGCCCTTCCTTGGACAGGTTTTGCTCTGAGGTAGAGGCTGGTTTTTCATGTCACGGGCTGAAGTTATACCTCAGTGGCAGAGCGCTTGCCTAGCATGTGTGAGGCACTGGGTTCCATCCTCATCACCACATAAAAATAAATAAAGATATTGTGTCCATCTACAACTAAAAAAAAAAAGAAAAAGTTTGTCAAGCCTTAGTCTATAAGAGCCTGGGCCCTGGTTAAATACTGTGATGCAGCTATTGATCAGAAACAGCCATGGTTTTGTGATAACACTGTGTAGGAGTCAAAAGCCTTGAGTTGTATTTTGCTTTCTCTTTATCACTCATTCCAGCTGAGGAAGTGAGTCTGTAGGAATCTCTCTGCCAGTTTGTTACTTGATTTTATTTTGTGCGTTGACTTGTTCCCCTGCTAGAAAGAAATCTCCCTGAAGTCAGGGTTTTTTGTGTCTTGTTTTTACTACTCTATCATCAGAGATTGGGTCAGTGTCACACAGTTAGTAGATCCCAGTAAATAATCTGTGGATAAATATAAGTGAATCCTTTAGTCTTTTGCTTTTCTTCTACATTAAACACATTTGGAGCTTCTTGGGGATCCAAGGATGATATATTGTAGGTGGCAGGGATGCTATTATGTAAATCTGTGGTAATTTTCCCTTAACAAAGTTTAGAAAGGTATTTCATCAATACAGTAGAGTATCAAGCAACAATGAAAACTAATAGCCGGGAAGACTGTAGAAATGTTGGAAAATGTTCATGGTGTGTCACAATCTTATGTAAATTTTACTGCCTCTGTAAAATACGTGTGAATATGGACAAAGCCTGGAAGACAAAGCGAAATGAAATCATTGTTTTTAGACACTGGGATTTTTGGTATTGTTTTTTCTCTCCAAGATTTTCTTTAATACTGGTATTTGACTCATCCTTTCAATAATGATTTTTTAAAATATATAAACTTCCTGTGCCTCTCTCCCCAGGTCCACACCCTCCTGTACTATGTCTAGTAACTCAACCCTGAGTGTAGACACAGACAACAGTGACCACTGGGCATGGTGGCGCACACCTGTGTTCCCCGAGACTCAGGAGGCTGAGACAGGAGGATCTCAGGTTCAAGGCCAGCTTTAGTAACTTAGTGAGAACTTATGTCAAAATAAAACAATAAAAAAAAGGGATGAGGATGTAGTTTAGTGGCAGAGCACCCCTGAGTTCAGTCCCCAGTACTCTCCAAAAGTATGACACAAGGATGAGAAATTGGAGATTAATATAATATATAATATAATTAGAGATTATGTTAAATCTCTAATATTAGAAAGGTAGATAAGCATTATGGGTAGACATTTTACTTCATCCTGAAATATAAAATTACCGTGCACTTCCCAACAAGAAGTGTGCCTATGAGCATCCCTTGGTTGAAGTCCGATTTGTTTATAGGCTTAATTACACAAAAGCCCCAAGGTTCTCATTCTGGCTGTCTTTCTCATGGTACCATACAAGCCAGCATTTTTTAGCAGATGCAGTAATTTGTGTAAGACTGGAAGACGCCACACCACACAACACAGATCACCAAAGAGGTTTTCCACTTTATTACAAAAGGCTGTGTGTTTATATAGGTCTAAGGAGAGGTCGCAGGGCTGAGGTAGATAACATTTGGAGCAGTCATTTGGTTTTCTTCCCATTTTAATTCAGCCTGTTTTTAAAAATGTGAATGACTCTTTTCTTTGTACCTCAGTTTCTCAATGTACAAGATCATTGTTCTTGGGCTGGGGATGTAGCTCAGTGGTAGAATGTTGCCTAGCAAGCATGTGGGACTGGGTTCAATCTTCAGCACCACAAAAATATAAATAAAAAATTTTAAAAAATGCTTCAAAAAAATCATTGTTCTTTAAATATCTTCTAAGGATAAGGTAAGTTTACAGTCCTTTTAGTTAAATATTGAATAGGACTTTGTGTTTTTTTTAGCAAACTACATTTTTAGGATACATGTGGGCATTCTTGCAGGGCTGGAATTCTGCATCACAAAGAAAATTCTGCAATTTCAGAAGTCTACTTCCCAAGGCAGTATTACCTCCCAGGGTTGCAAATGGTAGATGATCAAGTACCTGCTCTCATTTAAATGAGAATAAAACCCAGGTCCTGCTGTTGGTCCTCAGGAGTCTCTGTGAATTGACTCCTTTGTTGATCTTGCCATTTCCTGCTTCCACATTTCTGCTTTGCTGCACAGGCAAGCCCCTCATCCTCAGAAACCTTAGACATGGGTCATGGCCTCAGCCTTTGAACTGCCCCAGCAGGGTAGAAGTCAGGGTTCTTTGTTGCTCCTTCCCAAGGTCCCAGCTGCCTTCCCAATGAGGTCTCTGAGCTCCCCTCACCTGCCTCCCTGCTGCTTCGCCATAGACTCGCCAACTTCTCACCTGCTCCGTAGTTTTCCTTATAGAGCTTGTGTATTGCATACCATCTCCCCCACCTCCAAGTGGAATGGAAGGTCCATGAGGGCTGGGATTCTTGCTGGTTTTGTCACTGTTATATCCCCAATGGTTAGATTGGGGTCCAACACATAATAAATGCTTGGTAGGTATTTGTTGAGTAGACAAGATGGCTGGGATGCATGTCTCCCCTTCCTCTTGGAATTTTCTTAATTACATCATTATTACCACTGCACTGCATTGACTTCAGTCGTACTCTGTTCCCCCTCTGATGAGCAAGGACAAAATGTTTTCTCTCAGTTCTTGGTGTAGCTGAGAAAGGATGGAGATTTCAAGGAAACATTTTAGGTGTGAAGAGCAGTAGAGTAGTTGGTGTAGAGAATGCAAGTATTATATGGTCCCGAAAACTCCTGAATCTGTGCTTGCGTGACCGTATCCTAACCTACCTACTTAGAAGAAGCACACTTCTACCTTCAGAGAGCCAGTGCTCACCTTTCCTGTGGTACTATCTCATACCCTGCTTTCTCTTGTACATGTGACAGCTGTAAACAGGACCAAGATGATACCCACTTGCTGGTTGAATCTTGTTTTTCTAACCAGGCTGCTATAACAAAAGACTGTAGAACAGGTGGCTTAAGCAACAGACATTTGTTTTCTACTAGTTCTGGAGACTGAAAGCCAAAATCAGGGCCAGTAGGGTTGGTTCGTGGTAAGGCTGCTCTTCCTAACTTGAAGATGGCTGCCTTCCTGCTCTGTCCTCATGTGGCCTTTGCTCTTTTCGTCTGTGTACATGCAGGTAGGGGAAAACAGAAACAGGGAGAGAGAGAGAGAGAATGAGAGAAAGCAAGCTTTGGCATTCCTTCTGGTTGTAGGGACACCAGCCTATCAGATCAGGTCTACCTTAGGACCTCATTTATCCTTAACTACCTCCTCAAGGCCCTGTCTTCAGATATTGTCACATTGGGGGTTAGGGCTTCACATGAATTTTGGGGGGATACAATTCATTTCCTAAAATTGCTGTTTCTTTGACTGAAACAATAACTTTAGGCTCCAGGTACGATGTCTCACATAGTTGGGATGACGACCTTCATTCACTTTTTCAACTAGAATTTATTGAAAATCAACTATGTGCCACATTCCCAGCCAGATGCATGGGCTATCTTGGACCCAGCCATCATGAGGCTCACGGCCCAGTAGAAGAGACAGGTAAACGGTGTCAGAGTCTGGAGGTGAGAGCTATGGAGGAGCTGTCTGTGATGAGGAAGTTTCCTTGAGAAGGCTGTGCAGATTCTTGTGGTCTGTAATTGACCACACAGTAGCAGATGAGTCACGTCTTCATGCACACAGTCACAAGAAGGAGAGCCTGTGACTAACCTCAGACTCTTCCTGGGTCTTCACCTGTCTTGCTCTTCTGTGGTACTCAGTCCCCCTCCCCAATCTTTGCCTTAACATTTTATTATGTCATTTCAACCACCAGTGTCGTCTTCACATTTCATTGAAAGCTGTTGATTTTTTTTTTTCCTGATTCCTTTACCTTAAAGGATTCAGCTGAACCTTCAGTCTCTCTCCTCATCTAGCTTTCTGCACAGCAGTTAAGTGAAAGCTGTTCCTGGCAGAGCCTACCATTTTCTATCAATAAGTGATAAGGGAGATTGTCAGCCAGCACAAGCACTCTGTTCACGAAATTGCAATTACTAATGCAGCATTTCATGAAGTTCTTACTATTGTTAGAAATACCAGAGTACCACAAGGAAACAAACGTGCTTGGAAGTAGCTCCGCAAGGCAAACTTTACTTCTGCAGAAGGGCATGCTACCAAAGAAAATTCAGCAAGCAAGCACACTTGGGCAGGCAGTCTGCCTGTTTTTATCCCTAATGCAGCACTGCCCCATGCTCTGATAGGAGGAGTTTGGGGTTATAGTCTATGTGATTGGCTAATGTTAAAATTGGGAATGGCAAAAGGAAGGGCTGTGATCGAATCTCAGTTGAGACGGTCATGATTGGATCTTACTTCCCAAATAAGGCAAATACTATATTCTAAAAATGGACCACCAGACTTTCTATTTCTTAGACTATGTAAAAGGCACAAGTAATTTTATAAGTTATGACTCCAGAGAATTTCTTTCATAATAAGGCAAAATTTCCTTTTTCTTCCCCAAGGGGATAACAGATGTCATTAAGTTTGTCTTAGTTGCCATTTGCTTTAACCCTGTCTGGTTTTCCTGCCTGTGGTGGTCATGTTTATGAGAGTGCAATTGATGTCTCTTAACAGCATGGAGGAGTCTCATTGGTGACCCATAGTCTCGAATGAATGAAAAAATGCTCCATGCGTGCCTTAGTGCTCCATGACCCTGTTTACCAGACATGGACACCTTACAGATGCCTCCTGGTGTTAATGGCATGTCTTGACTTCACAGCATGCTCCAGAACAGACTTGGAGTCTGTGGACACTCTCTTATCCTTCTCACTTCTGCAAGTTCTTTCCTAAGTATTTGTCTACGATGTTTCTTATCCTTGGGTTATAAACTTCCCAGATAGGTGACCCACCTTGTAAGTTGACACATTTTAATAGTGTTTGTAATTGTATAGTAGAGACTTTTTTTAATATTTATTTTTTAGTTTTAGGTGGATACAATATCTTTATTTTATTTTTATGTGATGCTGAGAATCGAACCCAGTGCCTCACGCATGCTAGACAAGCGCACTACCACTTGAGCCACATCCCCAACCCAATATAGTAGAGACTTTTAAAAAGAAATTTTAAAATCTTTTTTCTTTGCTCTTACTCTTTACTTTCTATTCCAAGTTTGCTTGTGCATTCATCCATCCTTCCATCCAGCTCAGATAGGGTGCTTACTTAGTTGTTCATTCTTGCATAATTGTCTTGGTCCACTTGACAGTTGCCCTGACCTGAACAGATTGAATTTTTGTTTTCTGGGCTGTGTGTGTATGTGTGTATGTGTGTGTGTGTGTTACCTTACTCTGGTTTTCTTTTCCATCCTTATGTGGAATAATTTCTTGTGCTCTGAGACCTTTGAATTTCAATTGCTGAAGTTAATTTCTCCAGTAGACTCTTTCTGAGTTTTACCTGCTGGTTTTTTTTTTTTTTTTAAATATTTAGTTTTCAGTTTTCGGTGGACACAACATATCTATTTTATTTTTATGTGGTGCTGAGGATCGAACCCAGCGCCCTTCGCATGCTAGGCGAGCACGCTACTGCTTGAGCCACATCCCCATCTTACCTGCTGTTTTATAAATAGGTCTATCACAAAGACAGTTATATAGATAGGAAATAAATGTGTTTTCCCCTTTCTCATTATTATTGTGACTGACTCATTGTAACTTCAGAAATGGAGAAAATCTCAAATGATATTGACCAATAGAAATGCAAGGTGAGCCACATGTTTATTTTTTTTTTTAAGTTTTATTGGGCTGGGGTTGTGGCTCAGCGGTAGAGCGCTTGCCTAGCATGCTCGAGGCCCTGGGTTCGATTCGCAGCACCACATAAAAATAAATAAATAAAATAAAGGTATTGTGTCTAATTTAAAAAAATAAATCTTAAAAAAATTTTATTGTGGTGTGATTCATACTGTGCAGTTCACCCATTAAAAGTGTGCAGTTCCATGGTCATAGAGACTTTCAGTTTTTAATAGCATTATTTAAAAAGGAAAAGGAGCAGGTGAAATTAATTTTAATAATAACTTCAGTATATTTAAAAACTTCAAGATGTAATCAATCTAAATCATTTTCTGCTGCTTTAGTTTTAAAGTTTAAGTTCACTAAAATTAAATAAAATTTTGAAATGTAGTTTCTTAGTCCCACTAGCCACTTTTTTTAATGCTCAGTAACCACATGCAGCCAGTGGCTCCCTGACAGAGCTCTAAAGGGACAGTCTTATTGCAAGATAATTCTATCTTAGACAATTGTAATGTATGAAATACAAATTTTCTTTTTGGGGATGATAGTTCATGACTATTTCTCTTCTAGAGCATGAATCAAAATTATTTGGCTGACATAGTTAAAAGGCAAGAGTAGTTTATTCTGCATTGCACAGGGAGAGGGGATATGTGATGCAGAAGTCTTACCCTGAATTACTCAGAGAGGGTGGAGGAGTTGGCAGAAAGCTTCACTTGGTCTTATAGCTCTCCTTTGCATGTACACTGTCCTCAGTATATGGATGCACTTCCTGATATTGAGCACCTTTTGTCCTCATTCCACCTAAGTACCATAGTTCTGATTTTTGTATCTGCTTTGTCCCATGAAACTTTTCAGTGCTTTCAAAGAGCAAATAAAGGAACCATGTTTTCTTTTTCTAGCCTTTATTCTGCTGTCTTCTGCAAGCCTACTTTTTCCTCCAGACTCTATCACAGATTTAAGAATTATTAAATAATTGCAAAGTGTGAGAAGCAGTAGCAACTTCAGTTGTTCAGAGACTTTGGAGTCAAGAGTGCTTACTGGGAGCTGCCTGGAGTGGCTGAAAGGGTCAATCAACCAAGGCAGACAGTGACAATAATCTGATGCCTCCAGGAAGAGCTTAGCAGTTTGGCTCTGATTCATTTAATTGGTAAGGATGTTCTTTAGATGAACAGAGGATATGATGTATTCATGGTTCAGTCAAAAACCACTACTGAATATGTTCAGGTTATTTGGTCTTCTCCCAAACTATGTCATTGAATTGGTTTAATAGACTTTAAAAATCATTTGACTAAAATGGACTTTGAGAGCTTGAGACTCCAGCTGCCTTCAGGATTCAGTTCAGCCCACTCTTGGCCATCAATGCTGTCTGTAGCAGCTTTCCTACAAAGCTCTAGGTACCACTGCCTCTGCTGCCATCAGGCACAGCAGGACCCAGTGGAGGAGCAGGAATTTTACGCCAAATGGACAGCTACGCTTCAATACTCCAGCCGCGTAGTCTTCATTAAGGTATATGACATCTCTGTTTTCTTCTGGTAAAATGGAGATAACAGTTTGTACTTCATGGTGCTGTGATGAGGAGTAAATGAGATGGCACATAGTGATTTCATAAGGTATTCAGCAATGTAACACAAGTACTTATGTTATTGTGCTTTTAAGAACTGATAGATCTGAATAGACATTTCTCCAAAGAAAGTGAGCTAAGCACATGAAAACATGCTGAACATCATTAACATCATGGGGATGCAGGTGAAAAACCACAATGAGATGCCACTTCCTACCTACTAGGTTGGTGAAATGTAAGCACATGAGCAGATGTGTTACATCTGGCATGATACAATAGATAAAAGCAGGTGTTGATGGGAAGGTAAAGTGGGGCAGCTGCTTTGGAAAACAGTCTGGTGGTTCCTCAAAAGATTTATCAAACTTGAATCCTAAGACCCAGCAGTTCTATTCCTAGGTATTTGCCTAACAGAAGTAGAAACATGTCCACACAACACCTCTACATGAATGTTCGTAGCAGCATTATTCATAGTATCTGAAAAGTGGGAACAGCCCAGATTCCATCAGCTGATGGATAGGCAGATGAAATGTGTGAAAATTATCTGGCAGTAAAAGGGAATGAAGGATTGATACATGCCATAGCATGGATGAACATTGAAAATATTTGCCAAATGAAGGAAGCCATACACATATTGAGTGACTTTATTTGTATGACATGTTTAGAGGAGGCAAAGCCATAGACACAGAAGGCAGATTAGTAGTGGTCAGCAGCTGGTAGGGTGGAGGGGAAATAGGGAGTGACTGCTAGCTAATGGGATTTCTCTTTGGGATGATGAAAATGTTCTAAAATGGCTTGTGATGATGGTTATACAACTCTGTGAATGCACTAAAAATGATTGAATTGTCTACTTTATTTAAAAATTTTTTTAGTTGTAGATGGACTTTTATATTATTTTTTCATTTATATATGGTGCTGAGAATCAAACCCAGTGCCTCACTCATGCTAGGCAAGCACTCTACCATGGAGCTACAGCCCCAGCCCCTGACTTTTAGTGAATGCATTGGTTTGCATATGAATTACCTCAATGAAGTTTTTTTTTTTTTAAAGAAAGAACCAACATGATCATTGATGTGGCAGTATCCCTATAGTACGCTCTTTTAAGATCATCAGGGAATAGTCTGAGAAGGGCGATAGCTGGGTCAAATGGTGGATCCATTCCCAGCTTTCCCAGGAATCTCCATACTGTTTTCCAAATTAGCAACTAAGAACAGAACAGGGAGGAAGAGCATGAGGAAAAGATTAACATTAAACAGAGACCGAGTTGGGAGAGAGAAAGGAAATCATATGGAAATGGTAGGAGACCCTCAATGTTACACAAAATTACATATAAGAGGTTGTGAGGGGAAAGCGGGGGGGGGGGGGGACACAAGGGAGAGAATTGAACAATAGCAGATGAGGTAGAGAGGGAAGATGGGAGGGGAGGGGAGGGGGGATAGTAGGGGATAGGAAAGGTAGCAGAATACAACAGTCACTAATATGCCATTATGGAAAAATGTGAATGTGTAACCGATGTGATTCTGCAATTTGTATTTGGGGTAAAAATGGGAGTTCATAACCCACTTGAGTCAAATGTATGAAAGATGATATGTCATGAGCTTTGTAATGTTTTGAACAACCAATAAAAAAAAAAAAAGAAAGAACCAACAAGCAGGAGTTTTCAAATTCTCTGCTAATCTTTGTTCTCTTCCTTTCCACATTGTTTTCACCTTCTTTATTCCCCTTCAAGTAAAACTAGAAAGAAACAAAAGCTAAAAGCCTTTCTATTTCAGTGTACAGTCTTCTTAGTTCAAATATTAGTGCTCTCCTGACCAAGCCTACCAATCACATTGCATATTAAAAATGCAGCATGCAGTTTTAGTTCCCTGTAGATTTATGTCTTGGAGTTCTCACTAAAGAGTGAGACCCTGGAGAGCGGAAACACCTGGGGATCAGGATTAATTGGGGACTGTGCTTCAGCACTTACTCTTTCATTGAATCTTCAAAGTAACCCTGAGAGGGTTGTTGATTCTGAGGTCCATTTGCAAATCCATGAACTTGACCGTCATGTTGGCCTGCCTTTTTGTAATGCCTACAGCTGTTGGCACAGTCATCTGATCTGCATGTTAAATATTTGTGTACTCTGATACTCCTCCAATGCTTTATTTTCTCAAATTCTTCAAGAGAGAAATAGAAATACATCACTAGGAGTAATATAGTCTAAACATGGCCTCTTATAAAGACAAACTTTCTTTGACATCTTATGTTTAATCTTGAAAAATTGTGTGAATATTAGCATTTTACTCTTTATATGTGTATATTCAAATAAAATTCATTCACCCACCCATCCCCCCAACTCTAAGTAAGATTGACGTGTGTAGTATGACATGGTGTCAGCCTGGCACTCCAGGTTCATGTGCACTACTTCTAGGAGCCAAATTGTGTGTCAGTTTTCTTTTCAGCCTTGGGTTACTGTTACCTAGTGCTTTATCTGGTGCTGACTTCCTCTTAACTCCAGATTCACTCTCCAGCCTGTTTGACATCTGTACTTGGATATGAACTTAGTCTCACAGACTTAGCAGGACGTGAATAGATTGATTCTTGATTCACTTCACTGCTCTAAAACTCCCATTGTCTCCTCCTCAGTTGCCTGGTTGCCTGTTTTAGTCAGTTTTTTTTTTTTTTTTTTTGTCAGATCTGACAAAAGTAATTAGAGGAGTAAAAGTTTATTTTGGGACTTTTACTTTTTTTTTTTTAGTTTATTTTCAGAGGTCTTAGTCCATAAATGGCTGACTCCATTCCTCAGGACCTGAGGTAAGGCAGCACATCATGGCGGGTGTGGTGGAGGGAAGTGGCCAGGAACATCACATCAGGAAGCAGAGAGAGCTCTGCTCAACAAGAATACAATATATACTCCAAAGGCACTCCCCCAGTTACCACTCACTTAAGTCCTATCGGGATTGATCCACTGATTGGGTTAAGGTTCTCATAATCTAATCATTTCACCTCTAAACCTTCTTGCATTGTCTCACATGTGAGCCTTTGAGGGGCATCTCACATCTAAATCATAACATTGCCCAAGGCCCAAACCTAGGAATTCTCCTAGTCTTTTCTTTTATACCTGCCATACTCACTCCATTGGCAAGACCTGTGGGTTCTAAACTACCCTTTCATGTTCCCTTTGTTCTTGTAGCCCAGGCCACCCCATTTCACCTACTTTAGGTGGGAGCCCCTGCCTTATCTGCTTCTACCCTCTCTATACCTCTCTGCACAGCCCATTGAGCTATCTTTTAGAAATGCAGGTCTGATTTCACTCTCCTGCTTAATTCCCTCCAAAAAAACCCAGATTCTTATCATGATCGATAAGATTTTGTTTGGGCAGGCCTCTGCCTTCCTCTCCAGCCCCTTCCTTACCCCGAAGCTTTGTTCTTTCCTTTTCTACCCCATGCCCATTTTCTGCACCTTGAATAGAAGTCCAGTCTCTCTGGGTCTGTTGCAGTGTCCTCTGCCTGGAAGCCTACTTCTCAGAAGCTGTTGGCTTCATGTCATTCAGATCTTGGTTCAGACAGGCCTTGCCTGACCATGGTATCTAAATTAGACACATGTAACACTAGTCACTTTCTTGTTCTTTCGTTTTGAACTTTTTTTTATTACATACCACATCTAACATGATCATGATCTTCATTTATTTTTGTTTGTGCACCTCCCCCTAAAAAGAATGTAAATTTTATAGAAGAGGGATTTCTCTGTTTATTACCATATCCCCAGTGCCTGAGCAGTTCCTGGCATATAGTAGACCCTTTTAAAGTGTTTATTGAATAAATGATTGCTTTTCCCCTTGTGCCCAGGGCCACCAAAAGAGTTGGAGTTGTGGTCACCTGAGAGTGTAGTCTCACAACACTTAGTGATGGGGACGTGTTCTGAGAACTGTGTCCTTAGTGATTTTGTCAGGTTTTGAATATCAGAGTGTACTTAGATCAGCTAAGGTGGCTGGCTCCAGGGTTGGTAGGCAATATGATCCTATGGGACCACTGACATATAGGCAGTCTTTTCTTGACCAGTGTTGTTTTGCCACACATGACTATACGGGCAGCACCCAGTTAGGGAATGAAAGTTATCAAAAACCTCTGGTACATTGCACAATCACAGCTGATCTGTTCGTGATAATCCCAAATTGGAATCCACCCAAATGTCCATCAGCACATGGATGAATAGACAGATGGTGGTCCATGCAGTACAGGTGTTACTTGGACTTGGAAGAAAGGAAAAACCAAACACAGCTTGGCATGAATGAACCTTGAAACCTTGTGCTACCTGAAGGGAGGGCTGGCACGAGAGCCTGACTGTGATTTCACTCCTGTGGAGACTGGGAACTGCACATTT
Organism: Marmota flaviventris; assembly: GCF_047511675.1. Taxonomy (NCBI): domain Eukaryota; kingdom Metazoa; phylum Chordata; class Mammalia; order Rodentia; family Sciuridae; genus Marmota; species Marmota flaviventris. The sequence continues at coordinate 6,701,549 of NC_092506.1, read as the reverse complement.
AGTCTACGTGGACATGAAAGTGCTCACCAGGGCCTGGGATGGAATACAAGAAAACATCTAGGGCTGTGGAAGTATTCTGTATCTTGAAATTGGTGGTGACTATACCAGGTATGAATTTGTTAAGACTTACTAAAATGTATAATTACACTAAAATGTACAATTTGTTACAAAATTGTTTTACAGATTGTACCTGCTTAATTCAAAGGAAGCATACATCTGTGGTCTGGAGTTAGAGACATGGCCTCTGATGGTAGCATTCAGAATCACCAGTTGGTTGTAGTCAACACTCTAGATCAGCATTTTCCCGTGGAGCTGGAGTCAAGCATATGGGAAAAATGTTGTTTCTTTCTCCCCCTTTTTATTTTTTAGTTTTTAGTTTTCGGTGGACACAACATCTTTATTTTATTTTTATGTGGTGCTGAGGATCGAACCCACCCCGGGCATGCCAGGCCAGCGCGTTACCGCTTGAGCCACATCCCCAGCCCTCTTTCTCCCCCTTTTTAAATTTGAAATCCTGTTAGGACACTCATTGATGTGGAACTTTTTGCCAGCCTCTACATCTGTTGCTAATTCATTTGTGTTCAAAATATTAAAGACTAAAGGTGTTTCTTCATCCTCTTGCCCTGTATTCATGGAGATGCACGGATGTGAACGATTGTGGTGCTGAAGCAGAATTGGAAAGCTGTATTTCTGTAGAGGGATTGGGGTCTCTCCAAAGCCTGGGCTGTCAGTGCCTTTCAACTGTTCCAGATGGTGGAGTGGGGGAAGGCTGACACCGCTTTAGCCACTCCAGAGTGGCCTTTTATTAGGTTTTGACTGCGTCTTAGTTATGAAACCATCAGACCTGGTTTGCTTTCACATTGACTGACCTCAATGTTACCCTTACCTTCCTTCCTCTCTTCTGTTTTTGGCATTTGGCTTGCTTTTCCGATCGTCAGTGTGCCTCGGTGTGAGGGCGTTGCTCTCAGGAGAAAGTACTACATTTTCTGGGAGTATTAATTTTCCTGGCTTTAAGCTTCCTTCCTCTTAAACAATATAGGCTGCCTGTCATGTGTGAGGGTATAAATTCTTGTTAACTTTTTAATTTATTGTGATTAAGGTGGATTTTAAAAGAAAGCCATTTCCTCTTCTTAAGAATTGCTTGGCAAGACGTTGGAAACCCTAGAACCATGTTGCAAAGGAGTGTGTAGCCATCTATCAGGATTGTGTTTGCCCAGATCCAGTGGCCGCTTCTCTGTACGTGCGCAATTAGATATCTTCGTGGGGGCAAAGCAGCAAGCAGGATAGGGCAAAGGGGAAAGTGTCGGACAGAGTTGATGAGCAGGGGCCTGGGATATCGACTCTGTCTATTGACTAACCTTGAGGCATTTCACATCATTTCTTTGTCCTCAGTTATTAGATAGTAACTTTCATTTGTGGATGAATGAGATTCTATGGATTTTGTGGATAAATGGAAACGGTTCCATTTTCCTCCAAGGAATTTGTCAGTATAAAGTATTGCATATTATCTTTCTTAAGGATGACAGATCCTAGTAGAACTATCTTTGATTGAGTAAAGCTCTTAGGAGATAGAAAGCTCATTTAATAATTCAACAAATACTTACTGAACATCTGTTATATCACAGGCATTTTCTAAGTTTTGGGAATAGAGCGGTAAACAAAATATTTGAATGTCTGCCCTCATGGCACAGAGATTTAAGCTAGGGAGATGTACTGAGACAACACGAATACAGGACAGTTTAAAGTATTAGTGACTTGTGCTGTGCAGGAAAAACAAAGCAGGAAGGAAGACAGGAAGTGTTGAGAGTCATCATGTGGCTTAGGTATTATTGCAGCTGGTTTCCCTTTTTACACTACACGTTTTATTTTGTGCATTCAAAAATGTCTGTTGAGGGGGGCATGGGATGAGTGGAGGAACTTTGGATGGAGAAAAGGGAGAGGGGTAGGGGGCATGGGAGTAGGAAAGATGGTGGAATGAGATGGACATCATTACCCTAGGTACATGTATGATTGCACGAATGGTGTGACTCATGTACAACCAGAGAAATGAAAAATTCTGCTCCATTTGTGTACAATGAATCGAAGAGCTTTCTACTGTCATGTATAACTGATTAGAACTAATAATAAAAAAAAATCTGTGGGGCTGTGATTGTGACTCAGTGACAGAGTGCTTGCATGTATGAGGCACTGGGTTCAATCCTCAGCACCACAAAGAAAGAAAGAGAGAGAGAGAGAGAGAAAGGTATTGTGTCCATCTACAACTAAAAAAAAAAATAAAATAAAATAAAATAAAAAAATTTTTTTTTTTTTAAATATCTGTGAAGGGGACTAGAGTACCCAAGGGACTTTGGCATACAAAAGGTTAAGGACCCTGCATGGGAGTTTACTCCACCACCCCCCCCCCATGTGATTAAGAGGTATCTGTATCCTCTTTTATGCTTTATATTATAGTGATGTGGTGCTTTTCTGTGTAGATTTTAATATTATATATGGTAATTGTGGCTTTTAGGTTTTCTTTAATTATTTGAAGTCATCACTCACTTTGAGAATGGTGTTGTGGTCAGCTTTTCCATTTGTGTTCTGCACAATTCTCACGTACCCTGGAGCCTTTTTGGTGACTCTGTGGCCATCTTAAATTTGTATTTGAATCATTCCCATCCAGGTTAGTCTGAACAAGTCAGTTGGAAACCTGGCCTTAAAGGATTATAGTAAGGAGCATAGTCAGGTGTTGCTGTATGTTTATTCGGTAGAAACAACAGGTTGTTAACAGATGCAAAAAGTGGATGAGCCACTGATTTAACCCCTTCATTGTATGCTGCTGAACCAGTATGAAGACCTTGAGCTGATGCTAATGTCTGTATAAAAATGTTAAGAATTTTGTTGTTGTTGTTGTATAGTGCTAAAGATTCATTTAGCACAAACCCAGGGCCTTACTTATGCTAGGCAAGGACCCTCCCACTGAGCTGCATCCCCAGCCCCCAAGTATTTTTTTCTTTTCTTTTTCTTCAAAGAAATAAAACATTGTTTGCCCTTCTTAGTGGGGAGCTGTAGACAGTTGAACAATTAGCCACAATACATTATGGTTAGAACTAGGATAGAGATAGGCCCAGGTGTCACTGAAATTACCACAGGGGGACACCTCCTTTACCTGTGCACCAAACCAGTTGAGAAGGGTTGAGAATGTGAATGGCTGTGCTCACCATCTTTGTTCTCTTCTTATCACAGCACTTTGTTGTTCAGTGCAGGTGGACTTTCTAGCCCACCACCTGCTGCTGGATAGTCTGTAAGGCATACCTTTCTAAGAATTTAAGAAAGAGCCAAAGAATAATATTTTGTGACATGTGAAAATTATGTGAAATTCAAATTTGTATGTTCTAACTTGATTACAACACAGCCATTCTCATCCCTCTGTGGATAGTCTGTGGCTGCTTTCTCCCTACAAGTAGTAAGTTGAGCTTCATCAGAGACCTTACTGCCCATAAAGCCTAAAATATTCAGACATTTTGTAGAAAAAGTTTGCCAACTCCTGCTTTAATGCTTTTTAATGCCCTACTAAAAATGCAGAAGACTTGAAGTGGTGGTATTCTGTCAAGAAGAATGCATGACATCCTGGTACTCTTCCCTTAACTGGTTGCAAGTAGTGCATTAGAAATATCTGAAACTTCCCCCTCTCTCTCTCTCCTTCCCTCCCTCTCTCCCATCAAAGCAAAGTAACAGTACACATATACCTTCATGTAGTAACAGTCTTTGACCTCATTCTTATTTTCTGTTTTCAGTTTGATTATGGGAAACATTTTAATACTCATCAAAAAAGAGGGTACCTGAGTCAGGATGACCCCAGAATGTTTGCCTGAAGAGCAGGAATTATGAGATCCCTTTTTGGGTATGTATGAACTTGGCAGAAGGACCTTAGAACCATCCTTTAGCTTCTCTGGGGTTCTCTGTAGATGGCGGGTTGTTGGGTGAGTTTGCTAGATCATCTCTAGGAAGCTTTTAGCTTAGTAGAGCTTTTAGCAACATGGCAGGTGACTGGGGTGATCTGGCTCTGTTACTTTGTACTCTGATGACCTTAAATAGCTTATTTAAACTCTCTGAGCCTCTGTTAGCTCATCAGAAAACATGGCTATAACAGCGACCTTATAAATGAAATAAGATCATGTTTTAAAATCTGCTGGCATTGCTGGGTGCCTGTTTTTCTTGGAGTTGCTGCAGACAGAATTCAGCCTTGTGCATGCTAGGTAAGCACTCTGCCACTAAGTGACACTGGAGCCTCCTAATAGGTGTTTAATGTAACAGTGAAAATTATTATGATTGTGAACCCTTCCTTTGTATTGTAAGACTTTTTAAAAAGTAAAGGGTGTCCCAGTAGTTTGTTTTAATGTGTGATTGATAGCCCATCATTGTGCATTAATATGTTTGCATTTTATGTTAATGTGTTTGCTGATAACTGGCTTCCTAAACACTGAGTAATTTGAACCAAGACCTTTAGTAGCTGGGAACTTCTAGCTCCTGTTTTAACTCAAATTCAGGAGTGGAGAGAATGTCTTGTCCTGTGAACACATTTAGTCATAGTATCATTTTACATGCTCATAGATGATGGTGAGGAGGAGAGGTTCCATTTGTCATGTCATCTCCCTTCTGTATTGACTACTTTCTATCCTCTCTACCTGTTTCAAATAATTGATTGAGCTCTTTAATAATTTTAATTCTGCCTTGGAAGGTTAGTTTTGACAAGACAGAGAAGTTCTAATGTTTGCTTAGCATAGTGTTGATAGTTTAGTGGAAACATGCAGTGTTAGATCATCAGTAAAGACACTGCATTTTTTAGAAAAAAATTTAAATTTTTTATTTTATATACAAAGAACTGGTGTGGTTTCTTTCATTAGGTGAATGTTTTGGATAATCTATTCAAGAAGCATCCCTGCCTTGGTCTCCATCCTTGGCAGCAAACCCCAGGTGGCACACCTTGAGGCCATGTTTCTGCATCAGATCAGGCCATGTTGAGCAGTCTCAGTAGGAGTGAGAATCCTGGCTGGGTTTTCTTAGGAGGCCTTAGCAGAGGTGTTGGTGACCCAGCTTGCTTTTAGGGGTGCAGCAAAACAAAAGACTTTTTGTTTTTGAATGATTTTCCATTGATCTTTATTTAAAAAATTTTTTTTAGTTATAGATGGACACAATATCTTTATTTTTTTAAATGTGGTACTGAGAATCAAACCCAATGCCTCACATATGCTAGACAAGCACTCTACCACTGAGCCACAGCACAGCACTATTGATCTTCATTTAAAAAAAAATTTTTTTTTAGTTGTAGATGGACCCTTCCTTCCTTCCTCCTTCCTCCCTTCCTCCCTTCCTCCCTTCCTTCCTTCCTTCGTCTAAACCTAGCGTCTCACGCATGTGAGGCAAATGCTCTACCACCAAGCTACAACCCCAGTCCTGATCTTCATTTATGAAAATCTACTAAACACTAATTGTATACTTCATTTTATGCAAACTCATTTATGAAACACCTGTGTTTATGACTTGCTTAGTGAAAAAGATGGGACCCCTTTAAATATCTAGCCTTCCTAGTAGAATGAACATAATTATTTGAATTACGTGAAACTATGTAAAATCAGATTGACGCAGAGTAAGATAGACATGTATAGATTATAGTTAAGAACATGGGCTTTGGAGTCATTAATACAGCTGTGGTTCAAAACCTGGTTTTGCCATTTATTTAATAGCTGTCTGTCATCTTGGCCTTTTGGTTTTTCATGGGAATAATAATACTGAGGGTCATTGTGAAGGTGAAATCATCCAGTACTGAATGTGGTGCCAGATGCATAGTAAGGGCTTCCATTATTTTCGCTGTGGGTAGGTTATTTGAGGTCTGCACAGTGTGTTGCTTCCTTTGGGTATAGAACGGAGTCTTCTGTCTCTCAAGCTTCATTTTTTGCTCTCAGGCTCCAGCTATTGTGATCTAATAGCAGTCCTCCTAAAGTTTCGTGGCCTTCTTACCCTCTCTACATATGCCTGTGCTCTCTCTGTTTAAAACAGCTTTCTTCTTGCCTTCTTTTTCCCTAACTTAGCCTTCAGAGCCCTGTCCAAGGGACATTTCCAGGAAGTTTTCCCTCACCCCCAGCCCCGGTGCCTCCCTGGAATCTTGTGCCCCTCTCTCCTTCCCACCTTGCATTGTAAGGAATTGCTTACTTGCTGTCTCTCCGTGAGACTTGGAGCTTCTTAAGGGCAGGCATTTTGCCCAGCTTTGGAAATAGTGTCCATGTGCTGCCCTGGCGCAGAGAGTAGTAGCACTAACAGGAGACACATCAGAGATGTCCCTTTCTTAAGGCGGTGATGTGTTGAAGTTGCAGCTGAAGGGTGTGGGGGGGACAGCCAGGTGAAGAAGGGAGTGTGCAGGTGGAGAGCAGTGCATGACAGGCCTGCTTTGGGTGTGGCTGCGCTGTGCTTCAGTTTTCTTGTTTGTAAAATGAGAGCCTCATGTCCATCTCAGGGTGTTGTGAGCATGAAGACTGTTACAGTGGTCTGCTGACTGAGACTTCTGAAATGAAGTGTGATCAGTTCATTCCACATGGTTTCTGAGTGGATTTAGTGAATTCCTAAATATGCAAATGAATCTAACTTGCACTTTTTCTCAGCCTGTTCTTTAGCTGTCCTAAGCCTTTGTCCAGTTTCAGTGACAAGAGGGCAGTTCGATTGCCTTTAGTTTGCTTGCTTATTTTAGATGGGGAGCTGAGGCTCTGCCTTTCCTTGCTGCACAGTGGCATGTCCAGCTTTTTGGACAGTCATTGTGGTCAGTTATAGTCTTTTACTTTCCAGAAACAGAAACCAGCTCGTGACTATACACAGAATACCTAGTATTTCGGGTAAGCCTTGGGCAGGGTGACATTAGTGCTGGTTAATTGAGCAAAGACATTGAGGACCCAAGTTCATTTCTTCTTTCTGCACTGTCATCCTCAGTACAGGTTTGTTCTGGCTGGATCCCCATGATATTGGGGAGTCTGTTGTGATTGTGAGTGCATCAGATAGACACCAGCTCATCCAACCAAGGAACAGGAACTGTTCCTTTCTGTGTGTCTCTGTTGGTGGACTTTTGGATGGTTTTCACCTTTTGACTGCTGTGAATAATACTGCAGATGAACACTGGTGTACGATAAGTTACTGTTGTTGTTATTATCATCACTATTATTGCCCTGGGGATTGAACCCAGGACTTTACATGTGCTCGTAAGCATGCGTTCTACTACTGAGCTGCACCCCTAGTCCCATAAATGATTTTTTTTTTAAATACAGCATCATTTCATCAACATACACACCAAATCTTGTTGCGATTAAAATTATATTTTTAGCATCATTTGCTATAATGAGATTATAATATTTGAAAAATTTTGAGACACTAGTTTGATGTTTAATGGGGTGTGATCCCATAGCAAAGAAAATATAAACTAAATAAATAAAAGGAATCTTAGAAGTAATTTTATTCCAAAAATCATGGCATTTGCAGGTAAATGGATGGCATTGGAGAAGATAATGCTAAGTGAAGTTAGCCAATCCCAACAAAATAAATGCTGAATGTTTTCTCTTATATAAGGAGGCTGACTCCTAATGGATTAGGGAGGGGGAACATGGGATGAATAAATGAATTCTAGATAAGGAAGAGGGGAGGGAGGGAAAGGGAGGGGGCAGGGGATTAGCAAGGAGGTGGAATGTGATGGACATCATTATCCAAAGTACATGTATGAAGACATGAATTGGGTGTCAACCTACTTTATATATACAAACAGAAACATGAAAAATTGTGGTATATATGTGTAATAAGAATTTAATCAAAAAAAACCTAAGTACATGTATAAAGACATGAATTGGCGTGAACATAATTTATACAAAGACATGAAAAATTGTGCTCTATATGTGTAATAAGAATTGTAATACATTCCAGTGTCATGTATTTAAAAAATAAAATCAATTAAAAAAGTAATTTTATTCGATCCCCTTCCCCTCCCCCTGCTCCCTCTCCTTCCCCCCCTTACTTTTTTTTCCCCTTGTACTGGGGATTGAACCTGGAGTGCTTAACCACTGAGCTATATTCCCAGCCTTTTTTTTCCCCTTTTTTTAAAGATGTTAATGAACCTTTATTTTATTTATTTATTTATATGCGGAACCCAGTACTCGAACCCAGTACCTCACACATGCTAGGCAAGTGCTCTACCAGTGACCCATAACCCAGTCCCCCAAGCCTTTTTGAGACAGGGTCTCACTGAATTGCTTAGGGCTTCACTCAGTTGCTGAGGCTGGCATTGAACTTGAGATCCTTCTGTCTCAGCCCCTTGAGTTGCTGGAATTATAGGCATGTACTACCATGCCCAGCCACTTCATCCTTTTTTGAAGATATTCTGGATTCAGAATGATTTTCCAGGATCAGAGATTTAAGTCACTTTAAATAGTTAAAAGTGATTGAAAGTATACATTAGTCCGATATTTTAGGAGAGTTTCCATGTGTGTCTTTTGCCTGACTCTTATGCTAATCAATATATAACTGGCTATGTGGGCAAAATGAGGTGGAAAACTAGGATAGTTTAGGTATCTAAGTAATAGATGAAAATTTCTGCTGCTCAAAATGTTTGGACAACTTTAATACTCATTTGAGGTGTTTGCTCTTTTCCTGTGGTCCACTTTGTGTGATAGTTTTTGTGTTTTTCAGGGGATTCTGTTCCTCATCTTGCTTTCTGGTTTCTGTCAGTAGTGGTCTCATAGTTGCACACCATTGCCACTGGTTAGAGGACAGGCAGGGGGTTGCCCTTGGAGAATGCTCCAGACCTGAGTGAGCTGGCCTGGTTGTGGCCTTTGCTTTTCCCTTGACTCCCAGTAGTCAGGTGTTTCCTTGCTCTGAAACATGCCTGGGTTTGTCAGGGGAGATTCACAACTGGCAGACCAGTGATCCCTGGACAGGTATATCCCAGTGGAACCAGAAAGCTGGGTCTTACTTTCTTTAATTGGAGCTGACTTAGAGATAGATATTGAACTGAAAAGAACACATCAGTCATTTGAAAGCAGTTTCAATTACTGGTCTATCCATATTTAGAATTCTTTCAATCATTTCCACTGTATGTAACACTGAAATCCTTTGTGGTTGTCTGCTACAAAAATGAATCTTTGACCCAGTGACTTTAAATGCTTTTGACACCATTGGGAATTTTGAGAATTCTTAATTTAATTTGTGCTTGTCCTGGGAGGTGAGGAACAAGAGAGAAGCTATAGCCTTTGCGTGGAGGGGTATGCTGTTTGTGGGTGAACAGAGGGGGTGTGCTTCTAGAACTTCTGTTTACCAGGTAGTGATTATTAACATAATAAATACCATGTTTTAAATTTTATTTCTGGAGGCAGTAAAGAACCAGCCAAGCACAGAGATGAGTGGGAGGTAATTGGCACGCCAGGGCCCCAGAGCTGTTTGTGTAGCCCAGTCCCCAGGTGCCGAGTGCCTCATCAGAAGGAAAAGGAGCCCCGCTCCTGCTGCAAATGGCACTGACTTCCTTGGTGATAGAACATGCACCTCTCCTCTTCATGGGCCTGTGGTGAGTAGAGATGGAAACCACTTTTCTCTCCTTCCCCATCCCAAAGGTCACAGGTTGTTTCTTTACCTTAACTGGTAAAGTGATTACTTGACTCTTGTCAAGCAGGGACTTGTCCTGCCAGAGAACAGGAACGTCTCTTCACCACACCCTTTGGTTCTGTCTGTGCAATGACAATAGCCCTTTTTCTCAAAGACTGTGTGTTCAGAGGCACATGCCTCCCCGAAGGAAAGGAGAGGCTATAGAGATGCACTTGGCTCAGCAGGTTTTCTGAATGGCTGGGGTTTTGAGTGCTGAGCCTTCCACTGGTCCACCCACTCCTCTTTCTCCTGCTACTGCCTCCTCTGTTGTTCCCTGGTTGGTGCCTGGAGAAGGGCCTGGCCTGACTGCACCAAGGATGGAACAGGGCCTCTCCTCAGCAGGGAATGCATCGTTCCTGCAAGTTGTGTGCAGGGCATTTGTGGGAGGGGTGGAGTAGGAGTGTAAGACTGAGTTTCCTCTCTCAGTGAGCTAAAAATATGGTTGGGGAGCGATGACGAGCACAAAAAGATGAGAATGGGGAGCGATGACGAGCACAAAAAGATGAGAATGTCAGTGTATGTTCTACATATAACTTCACAAAGTGACGGTGTAATATAATGAACAGAACCAGCAAAGTCCAGTTGTCCCTTTGGGTCTGTGGGAGATTGTGGGGTTGGTTTCAGGACCCCCCCAGATATCATAATCCCCAGATGCTCAATTACCTCATATAAAATGGTGTAGTGTTTGCATATAGCCTGTGCACATTCTCCTGTATACTGCCCCCTGCCCCCGCTGCCCCTGCTGACACACACACGGGAAATGAACCCAGAGGCGCTCTACCACCAAGCCATATCACCAGCCCTTTTTATTTATTTTTTAAATTTGAGTCAAGGTCTTGTTAAATTGCCTAGCTGACCTTGAACTTGCAATCCTCTTGCCTCAGAATTGAGTTGCTGAGATTATAGGCTTTGCCACCACACCTTGGTCAGATTTGTTTTTTTCCAAATCAAAAAAAAAAAATTTTTTTTTTTTTTACTGAGGATTTTTACTGAGGATTGAACCCAGGGATGCTTAACCACTGAGCTACATTCCCAGCCCTTTTTCTTTTTTTCTTTTGAGACAGAGTCTCAATAAGTTGCTGGGGCTGGCCTTGAACTTGCAAACCTCCTGCCTCAGTCCCCCTGCCCCCGCCCCCAAGTCACTGGGATTTACAGGTGTGCACCATTGTGCCCAGTCTTCCAGATGTTTGCCTAGTCCCTAGGTGCTGAGTGCATCCAAGGGCAAAACCCTTGGATACAGAGAGCCAGCTGTGTTTCAGACAGTGATTTAGGGGTACTTGTCCTTTTGTAGGGATACCATCCTGCAGAATGAGTCTTTTAAACAGGGATTGGTGTCCCATTATACTTTTCTAGGTTAATTGGTCCTAATATAGCATAATAAATACCTTTATTTTTAGTTAGTTGAGGAAAAAATATAGTATTTTTCAAAAAGTGAGAAAGAAAAATAAATATGGGACAGCATACATGTCTCCTGATAGGTGTACACAGTACCACTATAAAGTTGTCTTGCTGACTAAAATACATCCTGAGTTTATAGGGGATGCAAGGGACAAAGAGGCAGTGTTTTTTTGGGAGGGTTGCAATCAGCAAATTCCAAACCACGGGATCCTTAACCCAGTTATTTCAACAAATAAATCATAAGGGAAAGTCTCAAAGATAAGAAGAGACTTAAGAGGTGAATGAACCAGTAATCACATGTGGCTCTGGTGCAGACAAAATGACGAACCTGCGGCCTTCTGGGATGCAGCTCATTAGCAACGCACTTGCTGGGCCTGGGTTCCATCCCCCAGGACCACACAAACAAAAGCAAACAAAAAGGGAGATGTCTTGACAGAAAAAAGATCAGTGGTTGCTTGGAGCAGGGCGAAGGGGCCACCTGGCTTCATAGGGCAGGATGGACATACCCGTATCTTCACATGGTGGTGCATACGTTGAAATTCATCATACTGTTCATAAAATGGATGCCTTTCTTCCTTCCTTTCTCTTCCTCTCCCTTGGCCCTTTCTTTTTCTTTCTTCCCTGGGTATTAAACTGAGAGCCTTGTTCATGCTAGCTTTACCACTGAGCTACACCCCCAGCCCTGGTATGTTTTGTTGTATATAAATTATTCTGTAGTCAGATTGATTTAAAAATTGATTGAAAATCAGTAAAAAATTTTTCTTGTACCCACAGTGATGAATCAGTTGTTCAAAGGCTTAATGCTACCTGACCCTGATTTGTGCTGAGTTTCCATTTATCTGATTTGGGATGCATCTCTGTTGCTTTCTCTACTTAACATGAACTTTTATCATTTGAACATCTGACTTTGCTGTAGTGTCTCCGATGTTTCCTTGTAGCCACAGAGCAGACTTGAATTTTATGATGTTTGTTCATGTGTCTGTCATCTGAAAGGACATGCATTTTGATGCTAGAAGAAGTGATGTGAGCCAGGCGTGGTGGTATGTGCCCATAATCCCAGTGGGCCAAGAGGCTGAGGCAGGAGGATCCTAAATTCAAAGCCAGCCTCAGCAAGTTAGTGAGGTCGTAAGCAATTCAGTAAGACCCTGTCTCTAAATAAAATTACAAGGGCTGGGGATATGACTCAGTGGTAAAGCACCCCTGGGTTCAATCCTTGGCACCCCCCGCCATAAAAAAGAAATGATATGAGCTAAGAATGCAGCTGGGTGGGAGAGAATTTGCCTAGTATGCATGAGGCCCTCCCTGGGTTCGATCCTCAGCACTGTAAGCAAACAAACAAAATGATGTGAGAAGGATACATACCGATTTATAAAGATAATTTATTGAACATTCAATTTGCTGCATTATAGTAGTCAAGATACATTTGAGTGGAAAGTAGTCCATTTGGATTCTTTTTCATCCAGTTTACCAACCAATCAACATTTATTGAATATATTCTTTACACCAGCCACTGTGTTGAGTTCAGGGCTTATGAGGATGAATATGATGCAGTGCAGATCCTGCTTGTCACTCTATTGGGATGATAACTGTACATACTTGTTATTTTAGCAGTGTGATAGATGGCATGGTACAGGTTGGTGCAAAATCCAGTGGTGGCCACATTTACACAGTGACATTGTATTGTGACCCCTTCCTGCCTCATACCAGCCTTTCCTTGCCTGTCAAATCACATGAATCATTGGCAAAGTGTCAAGACAGTTTGGCAAAGGTAGTTGGAGAAAAACCTTCCTTTTGTCCCTTTAAAATTTGTTATTTTTCCTTTTAGATCTCTGTATTAGAGTTAAGATTTTGATATTCTTCAGTTCATAAAACATTGAATTGCAAAGTCCCTCTCATTTAATTACTTTTCATTGTTATTTTCCCTTACTTCTCCCATTTCCACCCCATCCTCATCAGGATGGTTCTTCTGTGAAAGGAAGGCAGCTGTCATTTCAGAGTTTGGGGATTGAATCTGGCTCTGGCACTTACTTTTGAGACTTTAAGATAGTCACTTATCTTGCCTGGGAGTGTTTTTCATTTATAGAATGGAGATAAAAACACTGAATTGGTGTTTTGTAAGGAATCATTTAAAGTAACTTAGGAAGTCTCCCCTGAAACACAGCAGACCTCCAGCAGCAGCAGAGTTGCCTCCCTAAGCTTTGAAGCTCGTTGCCTCCCAAGCCGCATGTGTCTGAACTAAGAGCAGTATTTCTAACATAGGTTCTGTTTATTGGTTACGTTATGTAAAATCAGCCAATATTATTGAAATTTCCCCGATGACTAGCCATTCCTTCTGCTGAGGGAGGTGAAGACAGCCAGCAACGAGGAATGTCACAGTGGTAGTGAGATGCACTCTGTGGAATCCCAAAATGATGAGAGCAGTTTTAGACCTTTTCCTTTCCCCCCCCCCCATAAAGAAGAACATTAATTTACATTCTCAGTGGACTAAAGGAGGTTTTAAACTGTCACAATTAAAATTTTATTCTTTAAAAAATATCATATTGGGTGGGGTTGTAGCTCAGCGGTAGAACGCTCGCCTAGCACGTGCAAGACCCTGGGTTCAATCCTCAGCACCACATAAAAATAAATAAACAAATAAAATAAAGGTATTGTGTCCAACTACAATTGAAAAATATTTTAAAAAATCATATGATCAACGCACTTAACTTAAGCTTCTGGTATTAATAACCTCATTAGACTTCTTAAAAAACCAACACAGGGCTGGGGTTGTGGCTCAGTGGTAGAGTGCTTGCCTAGCAAGAATGAGGCACTGGGTTTGATCCTTAGCACCACATAAAAATAAATAAAATGAAGATATTGTATTCATCTACAATGACAAATTATTTAAAAAAATAAGTATGCTTTCTGGAGTGCAAAATACTTCTTATTTTATAGTTAGTACTGCAAAAGCACTTGGTTTGGAAATAGAAACTCTTTTCTGAAGGCCATCCCCACAAAGATGCCTACAGCCAGCAACAGACACTGGACAGAACCACCAGCACGAGAAAGACGTGACTGCAGTTTATGCTTAGCATTTACGCCTCTTGAGGTGACCCTGCTTACTGAACAGGCTGGTGGTTGGACTCTGGCACATGCACATGTCTGCATCACAGAGAGATTTGTGGGCATAGCCTTGGGTTCTCCTAGAGTCCAAGGAAGGTAGATCCTCTAGAGACATCTTCAACTGTGCACCCACCTCCAGGCAGGGGTCACTTGGGAATGTTGAAGTCGTCTGACCACTATCCAGATCAGCCATGCTGCCAAGAAGAGCCAGGCAGAATCATCCTCCCCATACTTTACTAAACCATCAAAGTGGCTTGCTTGTTCCTATGCAGACAGCAGCAAATGACTTCAGACAAGGAAGTCTCATTCCCAGGCAGGTATATTTTGAGGAAGCAACACTTGTTTATATTTGTGATTCAACTTCTTGGGATGAAGGTGGACTTGAGGTTTGCGGGTTTTACGTAACACGCATACATTGCAAGCCCTCTGCAGACCCTGCACTGCCTGGGAGTGTCTTCAAGTAAATCTGTTATATTTAATTCCAGAGAAGGAAACATTTTAAATATAGTTTAAAGTCTTTGCCAAATTGATGCATCTGGATAATCAAACATGATGGTGCCTCTGCAAATTTCAGGATACAGTTGATAAAAGACTATTCTAGCAACTGCTAGATTGTAGGAACTCCAATTTTCTCATTTTTTCCCATAAACAATGGGACAGAAGTAACAGTCTTCTACTTTTTGATCTCCCAATTTAATTTTTGATAATAGTTCCATCCTTAAGATAAAACAGGATATTTAAGAATTCTTCAGGATCTTTTCCTTTGAGGTAAATCCTGATACAGCCTCAACTTTTTAAAATATTTCTCTCAGTTTAGTAATTTTTGTGGCACACACATATCCATATATTTTCAGAAGATTAACAGTTTCTGTCCTCAGTAGCTCTTAAGTTTCACTATTGTATTCTACATTATTCTTTTCTTTGGGTCTAAGTAAATGTCTAGAGTACAACCAAAAGCAGGTAAGCAGAATAAGGTTAAGTGTAAGTAACAAGAATTGTAATGACCCTGGATACCTTTCTTCTTTCCAATCATTATCTCCAAACCTTTTTTCATTTTTGGTGGAATATTTTCTTATACTCCTTCACTTAAGAAGCCTTCAAAGGCTAAAGAGTTATAGTGTTGGATCTGGTTGGAAACAGGCTGTAGGGATGCAAACCTAGAGTCAGGCCTGCAGCTCTTAAGCTTAACCATTAGTGGCTTCTTCAGAGCATGGGCGAAATACTAAGTGCCCTAAAGGTTCCATCTACACAGCCTGCATATTCATCTTCCAGTTCCAGTCCAGCTGACCAGTCCAATGAGTTACCCCACAGAAGGGAGGATTGTCTTTAACTTTAGCCAGCAAGCCCACTTCTAGATCATGTGAGTTGCCAGAAGATATGGGCAAGGGCAGACTCTCTTGGACAGGTGCTTTGTTTAGCTCTCCCATTGCAGACTGTGACCAGTGCTTCCATTGGCATTGGGTGTCTTTGTCAGGCTGAATGGTTGAAAGTGAAATTTGTTTTCATTGGGTTAGAAGTTTATGGAGTTGTGAGAGTGGGGAAGAATGTCTCAAGTCTGTTAGTGACTTGCAGGGTCTTCTTCAACCTGTAGCCTTTGGTTTATTATGTCTAATGAACTTTTGTCCCCAACACTTCTTGACATAAAGGCAAATTTGGGAGGTCTCCTTTTCATTGTCATACTATCTGGGATGATATCGTTCATGTGCAAGAGAATTGTACTTTCCATATGTTATGGTTAGTATGTGAGGTGACCCCCAAAAGCTCACATGTGAGACAATACAAGAAGGTTGAGAGGATAAATGATTGGGTTGTGAGAGTCTTAACCCCATCAGTGATTTAATCCCCAGATAGGGATTAACTGGTAACTGAAGTGGTAGGGTGTGGCTGAAGGAGATGAGAATTGGGGGATGGCTTTGGGTATATATTTGTATCTGTTGAGTGGAGTCTTTCTCTCTGCTTCTTGGTCACTATGATATGAGCTGCTTCCCTCTGCCACATGCTCTGCCATGATGTTCAGCCTCATCTTAAGCCTTGAGAAATGGAGCCAGCCTTCTATAGATTAAGATCTCTATGAGCCCTCAAATAAACTCTTCCTCCTCTATAATTGTGCTGGTCAAGACCTTTAGTCATAGCAACGAAAAAGCTGACTAAAACACCATACTTGCAAAACTGCAAAGCTGCACTCCATCACATTCTCCATCCCAGTTGCCAATAAGGTTATCCATGTCCTAAGCTCTCTTTTCCTGGCAAGACATTACAGAATATAATTTTTCCAGATTCTATAGTTCTCCAACCTTTAAAGAACCTATGGAGTTTGTTTCCCAAAGGGGAGGAAGTTCAACCTGCATGGTGTCCACTGGGCCATTGTCATCCTCTTCTATGATTTCTAGCTTGTCCAGTACAACAAACACCAGTCTTCGTCACACTGAAAGAGCTGTTCCTTTCATATATCTCACCAGTGAAACCTTGACCACGACCTCCTTCCAGCATTTCTGCTACAAAGAGTGTTCCTGACACTGCACTGTCTCCTGGCAAGGGTCCTCAGAAGCACATGACTCCCAGGAACTTCTCTTCCCCAGACCTCAGCTTCACTCACAGGGCAGCCCATGTGACCTGGAGGCCTTGACTCAGTGGCTTCCATTCTTAAGCAGGCTGAGCCTCTCACCGTTGGTAATTGCCAACAGTAACTCTGTGAATTGCTTGTTTATTTCTGCAACAAAGAGAACTGCATGAGGTCACTCTAGACTTTTTAATCCCATCTGATTTTTCTTGTCTTTTGCAGAAGGAACCCTCAAGTGCCCCACAGAGCAGTCTTGGATATAACTGTCCTTTGCTCCCCTTTGGTTTTTAAAGGAACTTCTGTGTCTGTCAGTGACACTGCGTTCTTCCAGTAGGACAAACTAAAGTTTTTCTTTGCTGAACTCATTGTGATAGTAACTTCAGAACATAAACTCAAAAACGAACCACTAGTAAGTTTGTTGTAAAATCACAAAGAACAAATCATTGGCAGTCCCAAAGTGTGTTTTTACCAATTTGTTGTAAAAAGACAGCAAATCAAAATGCCTCTGATGTGTGTCCCCTGCTCAGCTGACCCTGCTACCTCAGTTTTCACCCTTGAACTTTTCTTCCCTTCTTCCCCTTTCCTCTGCGTGTCCCTTGGCTTCCCTGTCTCCTGCTCCTTGGCTTTGCTAGTAGCATCTGGAGGCATCGCTGTTGACTGACACTAGGGCCAAGGATCTTGCTAATAACCCTGATGGTGTTCATCAAACAGCCCATAGGCTCATGCATATTGTCTCTGTAAACTCGAGAGATTCAGCACAGCTTTCACTGCACATCTATTACTTAGAAAAATGTTTAACAGAAAAAAACTGGATCAGCAGGAGAGTGGATACTTGTCCTGGTTAAGGACAACAATGAGCCAGTGGTTTAATTAACTTCCTTCTTATTCAGGTGCCTGCTTGTGCTCCATGATAATTCTCATTTCTCAGAGATACACACACACACACACACACACACACACACACACGGCTTTAATGTGATCATAAAACATTTATTCCTGAGGTGTACACTGAATCATCCATGCCATGTCCCAGGTTTCTCCCTGCCCTGGCCTGAAATCCCTATTACTTTGATTATCTTTGTGTGTGGGGACACACTGTGCTGCTGCCTGGGACCTTGCTGATGTCCACTGAACTTCAACAGCAGGAACCCCAGCAGGGTTCCTTCAGCCTTTCCTTCCTTACTTCTGGATATCAAATGACATACTCTGTCATGCCATTTCTGATGGCAGAGGGTGTGTGCTTGTTGTAGATTTTTTTCTCTGTTAACATGGCTTTAAAAGCATTTCTAGTGGTTTGTAGTTTGGTATTTTATTCCCAATTTGGAATTATTCTGTAAATATGGAAGTCCAGTGGGTATTTCTGCCCACACACTAGCTGAGATGTCCTGGCCGAGGGTGCCCTCAGATGACCCACGTGGAACTTGGTCACAGTGTTGTCCTCACTATGGGGGATTCCCTCCCTCCCCAGCCTTTCCTCACTCTTGAGCTTTCTTGCTTTTACTTTCAGTAGCTGAGGCACTGGGGAATGTCCTTCTGTCCCCTCTTTGGATTTCTCATGTCCTCTGTTACCTCTCTTGCTTCTCATTTCTCCTCCCCACTCATTTCTTTTCAGTATACTTTTTTTGCGGGGGAGGGGGGTTGCCAGGGATTGAACTCAGGGGCTCTTGACCACTGAGCCATATCCCCAGCCCTATTTTGTATTTTCTTTAGAGACAGCACCTCGCTGTTGCTGAGGCTGGCTTTGAACCCAGCCTCCCTCTTGCGTCAGCCTCCCAAGCCATTGGGATTACTGGCATGCGCCACCGCACTGGCTTCAGTTACTTTTGAATTAAAAACTTACCCTAATCACCGCTAAGCAGCATTTAGCAGCATGTGCATATCCTTGAGAAAAGAGGCACCAGATGACCCAAAAAAGATATAATGAGAGCTTCTGAAATCTGCAAGGTGTTCCCAGAATCTTTACAGTGTTGTTCACCTCAGCCTTCTCCAACTAAGTTTGCCTTTCTTAAGCTTTTTCCCTTTAAGTGATTACAATTCCAGCATATTTTATATTTTATACTCAGAAAGCGTGTTGACTCTGAGTGCAGTTTGTGTTGACAGGTGGCAGGACCAGCCTCTCTCTCTGCTCCTTGGAGTTAAGGGTCTGCTCAACTGCCCACAGCTTAGCTTCTGGAATACATCCATCTGTAAGGTGAATTCTTATACTATTTATTTGTGCTTTTTAACTCATGATTGGACTGTAGTAAAAGCAACATAGGTAGGTAATCTCTCCTATCTGACTTATGTGGCTTTACAACAAAGAACCACATGACTGAGACCTCTTGCTTAGTCCTCCAGCCCTAGTTCATTCTTTTCAAATTGAGCTTTTACTTTCAGTAGCAGAGGCACTTAGGGGAAGAGTGTGGATGAAACAGTCTGCTCAGTAATTTTTCCCTCTTGGAATTGTGAACGAGTATCAAGAACACCAGTTGAGGAGGAAGGAGAATTTTATTCTTGACCAAGAACAGGAAGTGGGAGATAAACTCCTAAATCACCTTCCCACTGCTTGGGGGTCAGGAGGTTATAGATATAAGGTAAAAGAAAGGAGAGGGAGGGATGGGCTAAGAAAGGGAAAGGATAGTCACATCTTTTATTATAATGAAGTCAGAGGTGGTCTGGCAGTCACTCTGGTGGCTGTCTTCAAGCCCACCTGAAGAAGATCTTCTGGCTTGTACACAACTTGTCCTCAAAGACAGGCAATATTGGGGCAGGGTAAAAATTCAGCTAGGCCACCCAGTTTGTACAAAACCAGGGTGGAGTAATAGTCTCTGAAAGTTGGCCATCTAGCCTTGGCCCAATTCTCCCGTGCAGCAAGAACTCAGGATTTTTTAAAGGAGATCCAGTCCCAGCAGTGCATTCTCAACCTCTAGTGGCCAGACTCAGGTGCTGCACGAGGCTGGGAGAGGACTGCTCTCAGGGAGGACCCTTCCAGTGTGTGTTTAAAAGCCGGGGAATGAGTGATATGTACATGCCCCCAAAATCAAAAGATACAGAAAGATCCACAGTGAATTGTGTCCTCACCATCACTCCCAGGTCTGCTCAGATCCCATATTCTTCTCAACCCCACCTTGCCCAGTTATTGTAGAGCTCTTGATTAATTCCTTGTGTATCTTCTCAGACATTTTTATGTATATACAAGCAAGTATGAATATATTTGTATATAATTGTATACATTATCTGTATTTTTACCTTTAAAAATTAATGTTAGCATACTATGGATGTTGTTCTGTATCTTGATTTTTCTTTTGTTCATTCAGCAATTAATTCTTGGGGATCTTTCCACATATCAACATAAAGAACTTTCTTCATTTTCTTTCAGCAGCTTCAATAGGATCTTATTATATGGATCTACCATAGTTTAACTAGAAATTTATGTACTGTTGGACTTCAGATTGTTTCCAAACTCTTCCAATTATAGTGCTGCAAAGAATATATTCATGTGTATATATTTTATGTGTATTATGAATGCATTTTGTTTTCTGTTACTCAGCAATATTATTTTATTTTTAAAGTTTTTTTTCCCCCTAGTAACAGGAATAGAACCCAGGGGTTCTTAACCACTGAGCCACATCCCAAGAACTTTTCTATTTTCTATTTCAGACAGAGTCTTGTTAAGTTACTTAGGACCTCATTAAGTCACTGAGGCTTGCCTCAAACTTGCAATCCTCCAGCCCCAGCCTCTTGAGCCTCTGGAACCATAATTTTTTTAGGTCTTAACATTTTATTTTCCTTGAGCTTTTTGTATGTTTAATGCAGCATTATTATTTTTGTATCTAAGTACTCCCTTAGTGGGTTTGGCAAGTGTTTAGTTGTCCTTAATGTAATAATAACACTAAGCATCTTCTCACACAGTCGTCTCTTGCTATCCCTGGGGTATTGGTTCCAAGACCTTCTTTGGATACCAAAATCCATGGATGCTCAAGTCCAGTATATAAAATGAGATAGTATTTGCATATAACCTATGTGTATCCTTCCGTATGCTTTACATCATCTATAGATTACTTATATTGCCTAATACAGTGTAAATGCTATGTAAATAGATGTTTAACAGACATAATTTTTTTTCTGAAAAAAAAATATTTTTTGCTACTAGGGGTTGAGCCCAGAGCCTTGCACATGCTGGGCAGGTGCTCTATCACCCACTGAACTACATCCCAACCCTTTTTATTTTTCATTTTGGGACAGGGTCTCCCTAAATTTCTAGGCTGGCTTTGAATTTGCAGTCCTCTTCCTCAGCCTCCCGAGTAGCTGGGATTGTGGGGATGTACCACCTCACCCAGCTTTCCTGAGTATTTTTTATTGCAATTGGTTTAATCCATGGGCATGGAACCTATGGAATGGTTCTGTCAGGGGTTCCCTTTCCATAATCCAGGTAGAATATGTTCTTTTCTTAAGAATCAGCATTTTATTAAAAAAAGAAAAGAGACGATTACTATCCATGTAAACCTGATACTTTTACTAATTCAGAAATGTGAGTTTAAACCAAAGGGGAGAGGAACTTCTGAGAAATGGGGCAGGGTGGTATGCTGCCATCTAAATCTGTTTGTCCCTCAAGAACACTAGAAGACTTGGGTGGTTCTAAATGGTGTGTTGAGGATGCACATAGGTCATATGCAACTACTGCATCATTTTACAATTTTACATTCTGACCCCTTACACTTTAACCACCTTCACTGGAAAACCCAAATCCATTAGTGATGTTTGTATCTGACATGCCATCACTGAGAAAACAAAATGAATCACAAACCCAAGTTTCACCTGCAAAGACTCCAGCTATCTGGCTTGAATAGCACTTCCATTGTGTACAATCTATCTAGGAGGAACAGTAAAAGAGGCTATTTTTCCTGATGCAGCTTCTTAAACTGCAGTCAGGTTGTGCTATTAATTAAAACACCAAACAAAAAGGTTAATTTCCCTCCCAAGCAGTGCTAGATTGTAGCCCTGTCTTGCAATTGGATTGCATCTTGTAATCAGTACCCCCTTATCAGTGAACTCTGCTTGTAATGGACCGCTGGCTCCAGGAGACTCGGGGTTATTTGAAACCTCTTGCTGTCTGGAAGAGACATCATCTGTAGCATTTTCACCTTCCTCAAGTATTCTTATCCAAGCACTTTATTTATTATTATTATTATTTTTTTTTTTTTTGGCAGTACTGAGGATAGAACCCAGAACCTTGAGCATGCTAGATAAGCACTCCAGCACTGAGCTACATCTCAGCCCTTTTAATTATTATTATTTTTTTTGTGAAACAGAGCCTCACAGAGTTGTCTGGGCTAACCTCACACTTAGGCTTCTCCTGCTTCTGTCTCCAAGAGGCTGGGATTACAGGTATGCATCACCGTGCCCTGCTCTGAGCACTTTAGAAGCTGTGGGGTTATTGGCCTTACTTGTCCTGGGAAGGGGCAGATATTGAGCACAGGGAGCAGTGGGTGTGCTTGATTATTTTGTAGCCAGGACCCTGTGTGTGCTCAGCTGGATTGGATTTAGTTGGTTCCATTCCTTGTTGGGGTCGCTCTTGCTCTTTCCTTTTACACATGCCTGTCCAGTTGAGGAAATGGATGGGAAATGTAACATGACATGATGTTTACCTAGTTTGGGAAGCCATTTGCTTTTGAAGACATTTGTGATAAAGAAAAGCATTTTAAGAAGTTTCATAAGTGAAATTGCATTTAATTTAGGGTAGATTGTGTGGAAAAAAATTCTTTGTCACAGATATACAGTGTCAGCACAGCAACAGTGCTGCAAACGCTGTCAGTTTTGTGAGGTGCATGATCATGGAACTCAGTCAGAAATTCTTGAATATTGCCTTTTCTTGATAACTATATTTAGCTTTTTCTTGGGCTGAGTTCTTATCAAAGAGGGAGGAGACTAACAGTAACAGTAATGCCTATTGGCTTAATGGCAAGAGACAGTCAGGTGGGATTTTCCAGGTTTTGTAGGGTAAGGCACAGCAGCATGAACCATTTCTATAACAAAGAAACTGTCACGTCAAAGGAATAAAGAAGGGTTTTTAGTTGCATGTACAAATAAACGTAGAAGGCTATGGGCAATCTGGTATCCAGCCCTCCTGGATGACTTCAGGTGCTGTGGAGGGAATGTGGGGAAAGGAGAACAAAGCAGCCAAACAATTTTCTTTCAGATGAGACTGAAGGTAGGACCTGCATCTGGTCCTGAGATAAGATGTGAGGCAAACAAACTATCTTTAGACCTAGAAGTGCATAGTATAACAGCTTAGATAGCTGGGTGTAAAAATGTTCCTTCTCCTTTCTTTTCTTTTCTTTTCTAAGTACTTTTTCTAAGTTCTTTTTCTTTTCTGAGAGAGAGAGAATTTTTTAATATTTATTTTTTAGTTTTCTGTGGACACAACATCTTTATTTTTATTTTTATGTGGTGCTGAGGATCGAACCCAGCGCCCCGCACATGCCGGGCAAGCGCGCTACCGTTTGAACCACATCCCCAGCCCCCTTCTCCTTTCTAATCTCACTTTTGACTTATAGTGTCATGTAATGACTCATAATATCACATCATGTGATACCCTTGAAGAAGAAAGAGGATTTAAAAGTAGCCAAAGACAGTCAGGACTTCAGTAGTTAGAGTAAGAAGTCAGAAAATCTCTACTTAAAAAATCAACTTATAGAGAAACACAAATTAAAACTACACTGAGATTTCATCTTACTCCAGGCAGAGTGGCAATTATCAAGAATACAAGTAACAATAAATGTTGGAGAGGATGTGGCGGGGGAAAGGTGCACTCATACATTTCTGGTGGGACTGCAAATTGGTGCAACCACTCTGGAAAGTAGTATGGAGATTCCTCAGAAAACTTGGACTGGAACCACCATTTGACCCAGTTATCTCACTCCTCAGCATATACCCAAAGGACTTTTTTTTTTTTTTTTTTTTTTGGTGGTGCTGGGGATTGAACCCAGAGCCTTGTGCATGTGAGCTATATCCCCAGTCCTACCAAAGGACTTAAAATCAGCATACTGTAGTGATGTGGCCACATCAATGTTCATAGCAGCACAATTCACAATAGCTAAGCTATAGAACCAGCGTAGGTGCCTTTCAACAGATAAATGGATAAAGAAAATGTGGTACATATGCATATATATGGAATATTACTCAGCCATAAAGAAGGATGAAGTTATGGCATTTGCTGGTAAATGGATGGAACTGGAGGCTATCATGCTAAGTGAAATAAGTCAATCCCAAAAAACCAAATGCCAAATGTTCTCTCTGATATGTGGATACTACAGTTGCGTGGATAGAAATTCATTGGTTTATACAAAGGGGACTGAAGGGAAAGGGAGATGGGAATAGGAAAGACAGTAGAATGAATTGGATATAACTTTCCTATGTTCACATATGAATACATGACCAGTGTAACTTTACATCCTGTACAACCACAAGAATGGGAAGTTATACTCCATGTATGTATGCCAAAATATACTCTACTGTCATGTATATCTAAAAAAAAATTTTTTTTTAAATTAAAGGATGGGGTGAATCAACATGAGCAGGGACTGGTGGGGAATACATGTTATCCTAGTGACTCCACCAAAGGCTGAGGCAGGAGGATCGTAGGTTCACAGCCAGCCTCAGCAACTTAGCGAGTCTCTAAGCAACTTAGTGAGACCCTGTCTCAAATTAAAAGTAAAAAGTGCTGGTTATGTGGCTCAGTGGTTAAGCACCCATGTGTTTAATCCCTGGTCCAAAAGAAAAAAAATACAACATTAATATCAGACACATGTCAAAGACAACAATGTTAGTGCTCTGGAAATAAAACTATTGAGAATTGAGATTGAATTCAAATCAATCAGAAACAAATTAAGAATCCTTTATCCATGAGAAACTGCTAAGCTTCTACTTCAGGTATTAAACTTCTGCTTCAGGTAGAAGCAGTGGGGGTCTGACATTCTTACCTGGGGCTCCTTCATTGGCCTGGTGGTTCTGCAGGGTGGGGATTGGCTGCCAGTGTGCACTCACTTTCCTGGAGCAGGAGGTGAAGAGCCCTTGTCCAGAGGTGGTGATCTCAGTGGCAGGTGAACAAAGAGGCAAGCCATTGTGGGAGTCTGAGGGAACCATCGCCAGAGGGTCAGCAACACACTGGCAGACTTGCCCAAAACTAACATCTTGGGAGATGAGATGATTAGAGAAGTGTTAGAGAATATGTCCACATACCCCTGGCTGACTTACAAGTCTGTGCACACATGCAGGTAATATTGTCTGTGTACCCCTGGTTGATTGAAAGCTGAATGATGTATGGAGGAGATGCAAGAGGGCTCCATCAGAAAGGAGAAGTTGGGGAAACCTGAAAAGTGCCTGACTTTGCATTTACTAGCCCTGGTACAGCTCCAAGGGTGGAGATTGGAAGCCTAGCAGGCTCAAGATGTACAACTTTTAACCAGTCATTGGCTAATCACTAAAAAGATGAGTGGCCAAGGAGACAACCCCAGCAAGCTATGCTAAAAAAAAAAAAAAAAACAAAGTTGGGTGTGGTGGTGCACACCTATAAACCCATCAGCTCAGGAAGCTGAGACAGGAGGATGGTGAGTTTAAAGCCAGCCTCAGCAACTTAGTGAGACCCTGTCTCTAAATAAAATATTTTAATAAGAGTTGGAGATGTGACTCAGTCATTAAGCACCCCTGGGTTCAATCCATGGTGGGGGGTGGGGGAAAGCAAGAAATTGGAAGGAAAATAAAAGAAACAGTAGAGCTAAGAGTGGTGGTTGAGCACTCCTATAATCCCAGCAACTCGGGAGGTCCAAAGCAGGAGAATTACAAATTTGAGGCCAGCCTCAGCAATTTAGTGAGATCCTGTCTCAAAATAAAAAGGACTGGGGATGTAGCTCAGTGATAGAGTACCCCCAAGTTCAGTCCCCAGTACCAAAAGATGAAAGAGAGAGAAAGAAAAGAAGGTGAGGTGGGGGGAGAAAGAAACTGAGTAAAGACATCAAGTAGCTACATACCAGGAGGCCGAAAGGGAGACAGACTTTTAGATCTACTCTAGGCAGATTATTAAACAAGCAAACAAAACCCATAACCCACACGGAGAGTTATAATCCAGTTGTTAAAATATATTCTCTAAGATATCCAGTTTTGGTGTGTGTTTTTGTGGTGCTAGGGATTGAACCCAGAGCCCTACTCATGCTAGGCAAGTCCTATACTACTGAGCCATATCCCTAGCCCAAGACATCCAGTTTTTAACAAAAATTATGAGACAAAGAAACAGGAAAAGGTGATTCATATTCAGAGGAAATAATTAGTCAATAGAAACTGTCTCTGAGTGAGACTAGATGGTGAATTGGGCAAACAAAGACTTCAGCACAGCTATTTTAAATATGCTCAAAGAATAAAGGAAGCTGTTTAAATACTTAAAGTATGGTGACAGTGATTTAGTAAATAATCCCATTGGAACATAGTATAAAAAAGAGCCAAATGCAATTAGAATGCCTAAAATGAAAAATTCACTATAGGGATTCAACAGCAGATTCGAGATGCAGAAGAAAGAATCAGTGAACGTGATAGATCAATAGAAAATTATCCATTATGAAGAACAGAGCAAGAAGAGTGAAGGGGAGTGGGTAAGAGAGCCTCAGAGGTCTCTGGAACATTAGGCCTACCAGCATACATATAGTGGGAATCCTAGGAAGTGAAAAAAGGAAAAGACTGAAAAATACATGAAGGAATAATGACAAACCTCCCCAAATCTGATGACAGTCATCAATGTATACATTAAGGAGGAGAACCCCAAATGAGGTAAATAAACACCAAGGTGTTAACAGCTCCTAATCAAAGAAAATAAAGATTAAGACAAAAAAGGCTGAAAGCAGCAAGAGAAAGGTAATTGATCAAATTTTGAATAATGATGGGCTTCTCAGCAGAGATAGCGCAGGCCAGGAGGCAATGGAATGACATTCAAAGTGCTGAAAGAAAAGTCTCCAGCAAAACATTTGTATTGGGCTGGGGTTGTGGCTCAGTGCTTGCCCAGCATATATGAGGGACTGGGTTTGACCCTCAGGGCTGCATGGAAACAAACAAAATAAAAGCATTGTGTCTGTTTACAACTAAAAAATAAATACATATCCTCAAACATTAAAAAACATCATATCCAGCAAAACTGTCCTTAATGGCAGGCAAAACACCTTCCTGGATGAACAAAGATGAGAGAATTTATTGCTAGCAGATCTGCCTTATAAGAAATACTGAAAGGGGTCTTTTAAAGGAAAACTCCATGCACTGGCATTAATTTAAATTGCAAGAGGAAATGAAGCCAGTGCTGCCACATGCAGGGCTGAGTGTGAGTTGGTGTGCAGGAAGTGCCCGGGCTCTCTTGCAGCATGTTCAGGTGAGTCTGAAAGTCAGTGTACCACAGCCATTAAAAATCTGAATGTCTAGACCTTTCAACTGAGCATTTCTAGTTCTAATGATTTATATGATAGAATTATTACAATAGCTCTCTGTAATAGCTAAAAACTATTATAAGCAAATTAGATGTCCATCAGAAAAAGACAGGTTAAATAAATGATCATATATTTATTTCAACTAAATATTATGATTATTTAATAAATGAAATCAGTCCGTGTTCTGACATGGAGAGATGTCCACTTAATGCAAGTTACAAAATAGGATCTATTTGGATAAAAAGAGAAATTGAGAAGCACAGAGGTGTATGCTCAATGTCTGTAGATACGCACACTTTTTTCCTTCAGACTTTCAACATTAGATCTTCTCTAGGAGTTTATGGGATTATTCCACTCTGTTATGCACTTCCAAAATAAATTAGTTATTTTTTTCTACTGTATACCAGTAATATTTTGTAAAAACATTTTTTTAAAAAATAACTTATGGCATAACACAAAGTTTGTGATTTGTAATTGAAAGGTTGAATAAATCAGGTACTTATCCTGTGAACAGAGCTTAGCTGTCTATATCCATTCCTCCCTGTGTATGTGCTCTTTATTTACATGTCTTTGTAGTACCTAATATAATCTTTAGGAGCAACACTGATCTTTTCTTTATTCACTTTCTCTTCCCCATCCCATCTCTGTTCCTATCATATAATGCTTTGCACATAGCATACTCTGTTAATATTTGCACTTTAAAAATATTTGTTTATATTTAGTTGTAGATGGACATAATTCCTTTATTTTTTAAATTTTTTTAAAAGAATTTTTTTAGTATTCATTTTTTAGTTTTCGGCGGACACAACATCTTTGTAGGGTGCTGAGGATCGAACCCAGGCCGCACGCATGCCAGGCGAGCGCGCTACCGCTTGAGCCACATCCCCAGCCCGACCTTTATTTTTTATTTATTTTTATGTGGTGCTGAGTATCGAACCCAGGGCCTTGCACGTGCTAGGCGAGTGCTCTACCACTGAGCCACAATCCCAGCCCAATATTTGCACTTTTTTACAGACATATAAACTAGTAGCTATTCCATACAGCAGCTAGAATCCAGTACAACAGCACATAATACAGTTATTTGATTGTCCTCTCCAAAATAACCAGAGAGTCTCTCAAAACAAAATAAAACATAAGCAACAAAAAGAAATGCTCTCCTTTCCCATCTTCCCAGTGGCCAACTGAGAAGAGACTGAGCCCTGCTGACTCCTAGACAGGAAAAGGATTCAATTTCTAGGGACAGAATTTTTGCTTCTCACTGGGCTACTCTTTTTTCTTTAGTGTTATATTTTTTTCCTTTTATTTCATTAAAATAAAAGAAACAAAACAGTCCTAGCCCAGGCCTTTCTACTTTTGTGGCATGACTGTTACATGCAGCATTTAGACTGTTTGACCTAATAAATTTCTAAAGATGCTGGGCATTGTGGGGCACACCTGTGACCCTGCAACTCAAGAGGCTGAGGCAGTAAGATCACAAATTCAAGGTCAGCCTCAGCAACTTAGTCATACCCTGTTTCAAAAACCAAAAAGGACTGGGGGTGTAAATCAGTGGTAAATTGCTCCTATGTTCAATCCCCAGTACCAAAAAAATTTTTTTCTAGGGATTGCCTTCGCCTCCCCCTTCTTTTTTCCCCTCCCCCCCTTTTCTCCCCTCTTCCCTCTTGGCAGTGTTCGGGATCAAACCCAGGGCCTTGACCTCTACCACTTGTGCCTTCTACTACTGAGCTACATCCCCACCCTAATCATTATTTAATAATTTCTGTTGCTTTCAAATCTTTGTACATAGCATTAGGCTTTGAAAAGTAAGGTGATGGGCTGGGGTTATAGCTCAGTTGGTAGAGTGCTTGCCTCGAATGCCAAGGCCCTGGGTTCAATACCCAGCAAACACACACACACACACACACACACACACACACAAACACAAAAGGTGTTATTTTAAAAAATTCAAAAAGTAAATTAACTTGTAAATTGCTTTCTACTGGATTAGAGGAAATTTCCAGTAAAAGAGATGGAATGAAGTGTTTGCTCAAACCCTTCCTCAGATAACAATGAGAAGATTTGCACAAAATACAAGAAACAACTGAAAGCGCCCAGAAACTCTCTGTAGAGCCTGGAGGAGAAGACCTGCAAGTCTGTGACTGTTTTTTGCCAGAATCTGTGCCCCCATCCCCACAGTGGCTGCAGGAATGGAATGGCCATGGAAAACTGCATGGTTACAATGGCAGGGGCCAGAGACTAGACGTCAGGGTTCAAAGTGCAGAGGAAAACACAGTGAGTCCTGAAAGCAGGACTGAGGCCCAACTCCTAAGTAGAAACTGCCCAAATCTCTAGTTGACTGTTAATTAAGCTCACTACAGACAGACAGGGCAGCCCCTAGGAAGCCCAGCTAAACACACAAAAGTAAAAAGAACCAGCCAACTCAAAAAACTAAAAGTGGTCACAGGGAAGAGAGGAATATACCCTTGAAAAACCTAAACCAGATGAGATGTGTGTTGAATGCTTTTTTAAACTGTGTTCTGTGTTCCTAAACTGTACACAGCTCAGGCAGTAGAAAAGTGAAGCCTTACTGGCATGGGGTGTCAGAGGACAGACCCTGAGACTGGCAGCACAGATGGAAAATTCGGGGAATATCACACACACACAAATCACAGTGTGAGCTCCTAAATCTGAATATAAGCTGCCCAAATCCATGATTGTCTGCCAAATTACACAGGTGCAGGAGAGACCCCAAGGTGCCAGGCTAAAACAGCAGCAGCTAGAAGCTGCAAGGTCTGAGCAGTGGTGGCAGCAGCTGCATACCACAGAAGACACAAATTGACAGTTTGCATCTTGACAAGTCAACTGCCTACTGTAGATAGATAAATCCTCAGAAGGGAGGACACAGCAGGATCCAGAATGCAGCGTTGTCTTATGTCCAGTTTTCTACTTATAAGTGCAAGACAAGTAAAGAAACAGGAAAGTATAACTCATACAGAGGAAGAAAAGCGATTGATAGAAACTGACTGTGAGTGTCTGTGTGGGTACAGATGCTGGATTTTGCAGGCTAACTTCAAAGCAACTTTCTACATAGGACTGGGGAATTATGGGCAAATGCCATAAAGAGTTAAAGAAAAAATAAGTGAATAGAGAAGTTGTAACTAAGACATGGAGACCGAAAACATAGAAGTTATAGAGCTGACATAAAATAGTAAGTGAATTTTTAAAAATCACAAATGTGCTCAGCAGGGGAAAAAAACCTGCGTAATTGAAGGTGGATCAGTGGAAACTACCCCATCCAAAGAAGAGAGGGGAGAAACAGTTATAGAAAAGTGAAAAACCCCAGGGACAATACCAGATATCCAGGGCAGCTGCAGTTGAAGTCCTAGAAAAGAAACAGAAGAATAGGGGGAATAATTGGGGGAAAAAAAATTATAGCCCCAGACATCTCAAATTTGATAGAAAACATTGACTTACAGACTCAGGATGTTCATTGGAATCTATCAAGGTACAAAGAAAAAGCACTCACAAGCATATCATAGTCAAATTGCTGAAACCAAAGGTAAAAAGGAAAATTTGAAAGAAGAGGGAGATGGCACAGTATCCCCAAATCATCAGTTTACACATATGGCTGACTTCTCATTAGAATCAATGAGGACCCAGAGACACTGGAGTAATTGAGTCAAATACTGGGTATGAGTGGGTCTCTCCACCAAGAATTCAAGATGCAGAGAATCCATCTCTCAAAAATGAAGACTAAATTAAAAATTTTTCAAATACACGAAAACTGATTTTATCACCAGCTTGCCTATACTAAAGGAAATTTGGAGGAATGACTTGTAACTCACATTTACTGGAAGAGATGAAGGCATTGGAAATGGCAAATACATAGGTAAATTAAAAGACTATGAGGAGCTGGGGTACAGCTCAGTGGTAGACTGCTTGCCTAGCAAGTTCTAGGCCCTGAGCTCAGTTCCCAGCACCATAAAAAAAGAAAAGAAAAAAGACTATGTGTTTTTTCTTCTCTAGTTTATTTGTAAGACATGACTTTAAAGCAAGCACCTATAGTCTGAGTTTGTAATATATATATAGATGTACTGTGATAGCACTAAGATGGACATTTTTTTGTTGTGACTGTATTTTACCTTCTTTTCCTCTTCTTCCCCCCAAGAGCAAACTTTAGATACAAGACATAGGTTGAGAGTGGAAGGATGAAGCATGGGGGTGTAACTTGGTGGTAATGTGCCTCTGAGTTCAATCCCCAGTACCCCCAAGCAAAAAGAAAAAAAAAAATCTACTAGGACTAGTAAGTTAGTTTAGCAAGGTTGTGGAATACAAAGTCAATTTTAAAAATTACTAACTATGTTTAAATCTGCAGTAACAGATAATTGGACTTTTTTTAAAATCATAGTTCTACTTACCATATGTCATTCAAATACATGAAGTACTTGGGGGTGAATTTCATAAAATGTATGCAACCCTATATATTGAAAACTATAAAATATTTCTTGAGAGGTGGTTTTTTTGTTTTCAGTACAATCTCAATCAAAATTTCTGCAGTGTTTTTGTTATAGAAATTGGCAAGTTGGTTCTAAGTATATTTTGGAAATGGAAAAATACC
Organism: Marmota flaviventris; assembly: GCF_047511675.1. Classification (NCBI taxonomy): domain Eukaryota; kingdom Metazoa; phylum Chordata; class Mammalia; order Rodentia; family Sciuridae; genus Marmota; species Marmota flaviventris. Next base: position 6,669,802 of record NC_092506.1, on the reverse strand, counting down.
GAGGTGGGCCAAGACAGTTTTATAAAGAGTGAAAATTGGAGGACTGCCTTACAGTAACTGTAAGCTGTGCTACTGGCAAACAGACATACACAGTGGAAGACAAGAGTCCAGAGACCCACACATGTGTGGACAGTTGATTTTCAGCAAAGGTGCCAAGGCAATTCAATGGGAAAGGAAGGTCTTTTTAACAAATGGTGCAGAAACAAGTGAACATCCATATGGAAGAAGATGAATACTCGTCCTTATCTTGTATCCTATACCAGAAAATCAACTCAAAATGGGTTAAAATCAACTCAAATTGGCTTCTTCTGGAAAAAAACCTGAGAGAAAATGTTGGTGTGACCTCTGGGAATGAAAGTTTCTGTTAAGTGGGATATAAAAAGCATATACCATAAAATAAATTCTAAATTGGATTTTATCAGAATTAAAAATGGAAAGGAGGGGCTGGGATTGTGGCTCAGTGGAGAGTGCTTGCCTAACACGTGTGAGGCCCTGGGTTTGATCCTCAGCACCACATAAAAATAAATTAATAAAATAAAGGTATTGTGTCCAACTACAACTAAAAACTAAATATTTTTTAAAAAATGGAAAAGAAAAGTCATGCCACAATATGAGAGAAAATAATTACAATTTATATATGTGACCAAAGGTTAGAGAGAACTCAGAACTTGAAAAGATAACCACATTTTTTAAAATGACAAAATATTTTAAAAGATACTTCTTCACAAGGTAAGATAAAACAATGGCCAGGAGCTACTCAAAAAAGATACTTTATATTATTAACCATCAGGAAAAAAATCAGTTTAAAACTGCAATGGGCTACCACTGTATACCCCCAAAATGGCTAAAATTTACAAGACTGATAATACCAAATGTTGACAAATATGTGGAACAAATGGAACTTTCATACTGTCCTGTTGAGAACATAAAGTGGTACAACAAATTTGGAAAGCAATTGGCAGGGGTTTTTTTCCAAGTTAAACATACACTTACTAAAAATTACTAGATTACTAGTAATTCTACTACTAGATATTTACCTGAGAGAGACAGACAGGAAAGTGCAGAAACACGCATGAATATTCACTGCAGCGTTATTCATCATAGCCAAAGGCTGGATACAATCCAGGTGTTCATCAACAGGTGATTGGACAAATTGTGGTATACCAATACAAAGAAACACTACAGTTAAAAGGGACTATTGATACATACTACAACATGGATCGATCCCAAAAATACACTGTATGAAGGAAGAATATAATATATGTACCCAAGGATGTATGTATTGTATCATTCCACTTGTGTAAAAAATGAAAGATGCGAATCAATAGTGACAGGAGAGCAAGTTCAGGGATTGCCTGTAGCTTAGAGTGGTGGAAACTGATTGCAAAAAGGCACAAAGGAGCTAATTTTTAAGAGTGATAGAAATTTTCTATTTCTTGATACTGATGTTCTTGGTATATTTTATGTTTGTTTATAAATTATATGCCCTAGTAAAACTGGTTTTAAAGAAAAACTTTCCACTATTTACAGAAGTCCAGTGAATATTCATTCATTAGCCGATTATTACCCCTTAGATTACTTATTCTCCTTTTCAGAAGCTATTCCTTTTTTTAGAGTAATATGTGCATTTTATTTTATTTTATTTTTATTTGTTTTAATTAGTTACACATGACAGTACAATGATCTTGACATATCATACATTTGAATCAGATGGGATATAATTTCTCATTTTTCTGAGTATACAGGTTGCAGAATCACATTGGTCATGCAGTCACGTATATACATACAGCAATAATAAAGTCTATTTTTTTTAAGAGAGAGAGAGAATTTTTAATATTTATTTTAGTTTTCAGCAGACACAACATCTTTGTTTGTATGTGGTGCTGAGGATCGAACCCGGGCCGCACGCATGCCAGGCGAGCGTGCTACCGCTTGAGCCACATCCCCAGCCCCAATAATAAAGTCTATTTTATTCTGCTCTCCTTCCTTTCCCCCCTTCAGAAGCTATTCTTTGTTCAACTGTCAGTTTCCCCTTTATTCCTCTAGGAGGAATGTTCCTATCTCAAGTTCTGGTGATTTTGCTTGGTTTCAGTTTTGTTCCCTCTCAAGTTTCTTAGGTTGGTGCATGCATTGTGACCAATGACAAATGGAGTAGAAGTCTTCTGGAGGAGCTTTTAGAAAAGATGATAGATTGAATTGCTGCCTCCCTGACTCTACTAAAATGACAAGGAATTTTCTTTTTAAAGGGCAAAAATCTCCAAGGATTAAGAGAACGAGAGAGAAGATAGCAATGGACTAGATTTTTACTCACAAAATTTTTGAAAGTTCGTACACATGTGATAAGTAACTTAGGATTCAATGTTCTCTACTTCACTAAGGCTTTTCAGTAAAGGAAGCTAATTGGAAGTGAGCTACTTTGTTTTTTTTTTTTTTCTTTCTTCCAGATATAAGAAGGCAGTGTTCTGGGATAAGTTTTAGGTACCTCAGAATGTGGGACTAAAAACAATTAAAAGTTTGAATGGGGAAGAATGAGAACCCTAGGTCCCCCATCTCACCCTTTTAGGTTACTACCCCCTTCCCATTCCTGCCTCAAATGGGAGATTTCATATCAGGAGAAGTTAAAAGAGAGATTATGTTTGTGGAAGTCAGGCCTAGGGGAGCCCTCTTATAACTGAGGGTGGGAGGGCGGTTTCTTGCCCCCAAATAGACTTAAATGCAAGTCTGCACATTCAACTGGAAGATCTTCCAAACACCTTCCAGCATCCTGGATGTTCGGCTTTTCACACCACTGCCTCTGACCCCTAAGACTTGGAAGGATTTGTCTCAGAGAAACTGACCCCCTCCTTGGTTCCTAGAACACTAATTTATAAACCCCTTAACCAGAAGATTAGAACATTCTTCTCTGGGGAAATTGACTAGTCTGTGGAAAACCCCATGACATTTCTAGTGTCCTGTCCAATTAAGCTCTGGTGAGGCACAGCATTCAACAAGCTATGCTCATATGCTCATACACATAGAATTTCTAGTTAGTTCTTTAGCTCCCCTTTTTTACATGAGCAAAATCTAAGGAACTCCAGATATTTAAAGAAAGCCTGCACCCTGAAAACTGAATTTCTCACAAAGGTAAGCTATTATACCTAGAAAACAAGAGCAGGATGTTATGTAAAACAGTGGATTAAAAGACAGGCCAACAAGAGAGAAGAAATCAAATAAATGATTAATAGAAGTTCTGAAAGAAAAGATGAAGAGCAGAACATTATTAAAGAAAAGCATAAGAAATCTCCCCAGAAATAAAGGTCTCAAATTTATAAAGGCCCACCCAGTGTCCAAACTGAAAATAGCAAGTGAAAAAGACCCTCAACAAAATGCATTATTATGTATTATTAGAAAAGTGGTAACAGATTTTTAAGTCAAAGAGAAAAGTCACACAAAAAGGATCTAAAATAAGTGTCATTAGGCTATTTAATAACCGCTAAAATCTAAAACGTATAGATTAATAATGCCTTCTTAAGTCTAATGAAAATCTGTTTGATCTATAATTCTATACCCAGCCAAACTATCAAATCCAGAGTGAAAATAAAGATATTTTCAGAAATGCATGGTCTTAGAAAGTTTATCTTCTGACTACCTTTTCTCAGAACATCTAGAGGATATGATCTTCCAAAACTAGAAAATTAAAGGAAGACCTGGAGTCCAAAAAACGGGACTCTTGGGGCTGGGGATGTGGCTCAAGCGGTAGCTTGCTCGCCTGCCATGCGTGCGGCCGGGGTTCGATCCTCAGCACCACATACAAACAAAGATGTTGTGTCTGCCGAGAACTGAAAAATAAATATTAAAAAAAAATTCCCTCTCTCTCTCTCTCCTCTTTCTTTAAAAAAAAAAAATCCTTTAAAAAAAAAAACGGGACTCAACCCAGGATACAAGGGGAATGCTCAAGTTGTTGGTAAAGGAAATTCCAAATGTGACAACCATGCAATCATTGTCAGGCCAGATTGGAACTCATGACCCAGAGTTCCAGGAGGGATGTCTTCCCAGAAAAATGAGACTAAGACCATATAATATGTTGTACTAAGAAGAATCTTAGAATTCTGTTAAAGAATTTTTTAAAAGAGTAAGTCTCTAAAAGTTTTTCCAAGTTATATGAAGAAAGAAATACAACATGCTACATAATCAGACTGGATAATATTTACATAGCATTTTATCAGTTTAACAATCTATAATTCATATTGCCATATGATCTTTGGGAGGAAGAAGACAGGGTAGTGTGTGTGTCTTTTCTATTGTGGGAGCACTAAATCTTCATTGCATATAGATAATGTCTAAAGTTGAGAAACTTAGATACAATCTTTATTTGAATGTTTATATCATTATTTATTTATTGTTTAGGATATTTTGAAAGATGAAGGTAAACATCAGGAGAGTTGAAAGGGGTGAGTGCTGAAAAGTGGGGAAGGATGGAAAAGCAAACTGTTCTTCATGGATTAAGCTTTGTGGTACCATTTGGTCTTTCAGTTACAGTAGTGTTTCCTCATCCACACTTTTGCTTTCTGTGGTTTCAGTTACCTACAATCAAGCACAGTCAGAAATATTAAATGGAAAATTCCAGAAGTAGTTCACAAGCTTTAAGTTTCATGCTGTTCTAAGTTGCATGACCAGATCTCATGCTGTCCTGTTAATCATGTCCAGGGTGTGAATCATCCCATTATCCAGCATATCCATGCTGTACATGTTGCCCATATGTTAGTCACTTAGTGTCCTTCTCAGCTATCAGATGGATTTTAGTAGTATTACAGTGCTTGTGTTCAAAGATCACTCTCATGTGAAAAATGAGAATTGAATATACAGCCTATTATTTTCTTCCTTCCCACCTGCTCATGGAAACTGTGCTTTTATTTTCAGTATTTTGTTGTTGTTGTTGTTGATTGTGGTGGAAACTTTTGTAACTTTAAATGTTTTAGTTAAGCTTCCATTTCTCATTCCACTAATGTCATTACCTAATTAGTTTTTCTCTTCCCTACTAAAAGTTGAAAACAATAAATAACATGTACTTATAACAACCATTGCGACTGTAACCCTACAAATCTAAGTACTTAGAGTGGTGTGTTTTCTTCATTCAAAGGAGAGTGTTCTTAGAATAAAGATCAAATGGCTTCTTTTTCATACTTAGAAGCTATTTAGTTGCTTAGAATCATGTCATATTTTTATCTTGCCTTATTTTTGGGTCACTTCTTTCCCCTTCCTTCCTTCCTTCCACCCAGTACCTTTTATTTATTTATTTATTTTTATATGGTGCTGAGGACCAAACCCAGTGCCTTACACACAGTAGGCAAATGCACTGCTACTGAGCCTCAACCGCAGCTCCATGGGTTATTTCTTTTATGGCTTTTTTGTTTGTTTAAACTTTAAATCCCAGGCTTTCTAACTACTTTTTTTTTTTAATCCACAGAAGAATAATAGGTCTGCATGATATCCCCAAGGTTCTTTTTAAACTTCTCATCTTACTACTTATTGCATAGAATTTCCCTTTTATACCGAAGTTTCTGTCCATAAATTTCCTTCTGCCTCCTAACCTGACCACTTGATATGTGAGCCTTCGATACAGCTGTGATTATAAATTTCTTAGCTCTCACACCTGCATTTCCTGCCCTCATTCCTACTTGTTCTGGTGACCACCCTTAGTCTGTTAATCCTTCCAGAGTTAACTTTTAGCACATCCCAGAGGACTCATACAAGTTCTCCTTTTGTTTCTGCTGTCACACAAATGCCCTGTGCTGTGCTGTGCTGTGCCCATTTTCACTTAAGTTATTCAGCAGATCTTTTCCTATCCTGACAGACACAGCTTCCTCACTTCTTCTTACAGACATGTGTCCATCATGGAAAGGTATTTTAGGTTTTCCAACCTTTTGCTATTACAAGCAATATCGATCTATAGAATCAATTCCTAAAGTAGAAACAGTTGAGTTAAAGAGTTTGTGATTGGCAAGGTAGGTAGAATTGTTCTCTCTAGGGATGGCCAGTTTACATTCCCACTGGAGGTTTACTGTTGCCTGATTGTGACAGCCTTGCAAAAGTGTGCAGGATTTTCTCTTTTCTGCAGGAATATCTGCTAACATGATAGTGAAGGACAGCAATGAGACATGTCAATGAGTCTGATATGGAAGATTACCCCACTTTCACAAAAACAATGAAGCAAGATGCAAGGAAAAAATGCTAACAGATTAAGGAATTAACCACAGGACCTAATTAGAAAAAGACTTGGCAACATGCCTGGCTCATCAATGGCAAAGGGAGAGAATATTCTGCATTCGTTACACTGTTTAAAAAGGGCTAATTTAATGCCCTTTAATCTGGGCTAATATTGTCCAATTAGAAGGCTGTTAGATGAAAATTCTGGGGTTTTTATGCTTAATGGTGAGGGGAAGCAGATAGTTTTTATTCTTTTAATATATTTACATCGGATGGTTTAATTAAATAAACTACACATTTCCAGTTTTCTTTCAAATCACTGTGGCAGGAATCCAGGAGATTAAAGTAAGAGGAGGGCAGCCTCTGCCCTCCAGCATGCCTAGGCCTCAGGTGGCAGAGAATGACCCCCGAAGGGGGTCCAGAGGGAACGTGGATTGGCAGCATAGCTAGGGGGAGGGAAGGTTTCCTCATTTCTTTATCTGGTTGCGCCCCGCACCTGCATCACACACACACTTTCTTGGCACTGGTGCCCTCTAGTGGCGGGCAGGATTGGCCTTGATGCATATGGTCTCTGATTTAGGTAGAGGACCCAGTTAAGAGCAGACTCCAGCATCTTGGCCACCACCACGAGCTGCCAGGCCTCAGGCAAGCTACCCAGTGTTGCATCAGTGTATCGAGCGCTCTGTGGTGGTGTGTGTTTGGGTTCTAATGAGCAAAATGCAAACAGTGTCTTAGAGCTTATGCAAAATGCAAATAGTGTGCCGGCAGCCCCAGCAGTATTTTTGTGTATCCCAGTCACCTGGCATCCCTGCGAGTTGGTATCATTCCAGCGGTCATTTCACAGATGAGGAAGTGGAGGCAGAGGGAGATGGAGCAGCTGACCCACCATCACCTAGCTGGCAGTGAAGTTGCTGGGTCACGGACTTCACACAGGGCAGCAAGCACAGAGGAAGCCTAATGGTTTTCTAAAGTGTCCGTGCAGTCAGTACTCCCTCTGGCAGCATGTGAGTTCCTGTCGCAGCACATCTTCACCCACACTTCATTTTGCCAATTTTGTGGGTGTAAAATGGTATTTTCATTTCCATTTGCATTTCCCTGATTCCAAATGAGGTTGAACATATTTTTGTATATTTATTGGCCCTTCGTGTTTCCTCTCCTGGAAACAGGAAACGTCTGTTTGTGTCTTTTGCCCGCCTTTTCATTGGTTAGTCTTTTTCTTATCAAACTATAGTTCTTTAGTTTCTAGACCCTTGTCAGTATTATGATTTTAACATCTCCAAATTAAAGCTTGTCTTTTGATTCTGTATATGTGTCTCCTAATGAATAGAAATTCCTGATTTTTATATAGCTGGATTTCTCGGTTTCAGGGTCTTGTTTTTAGAAATCCATCCATACTGTCATCCCATATTTCTCAGGGAAGCATTTGCATTTCACACATAAGCATTTGATGGACCTGGAAAATATTTGCTGTGTGGTGTGAGGGGTGAATCCAGGCTTCATTTTCCGCCTCATGTTTTGTCCCCGTCCTAGGTTACTAAGCACTGTCTTTTTCTTATCAAGTTTCTATATAATTGTGAGATTGTTTCTTGGCGCCCTCTTCTGTCTGTTGGCCTACTGTAGTTCACAGACACCACCTGATATCAATAACTGCTGCATTATGGTAAATCCAGGCATCTCATAGGCCAATTTCTATGCCTCGTTTCTCTTCTTTAAAAAAAAAAAAAAAGTCTTAGTTTTTCTTAGTCCTTTTTCTAAATTATAAATTTAAAGAATTATCACATATGGAGAATCCTGATGGAATTTTGATCAGGGTCGTGATAACTTTATTTCCGTCTAAAGAATTGAGATTTTTTTCTTTTAGTTGTAGATGGACACAGTACCATTATTTTATTTATTTTTTTTGTGGTGCTGAGGATCAAACCCAGTGCCTCACATGTGCCAGGTGAGCACTCTACCACTGAGCCTTAACCCCTGCCCAGAATTTAGATCTTGAGTTTCCCTTGTGTGTGAGCATGGCATCTCTTTCACTGTTTACTATCTCACGCTGACTTTTGTATACTTATGACGAATCTTACAATGCCTTGTAGGTCCTGCACATCTTGTGGGGGAAGCAGGTTAGAGCAGTGGCCTGGAGCACAGGCTCCAGGGCCAGCCTGCCTGGATCCAAGTCCTCACTCCCTAAGCTGTGTGCAGTGGTGTGAACTTGGGTGGATCCAATTCCTGGTCCTCCTTTTCCATGTCAGGAAATCTGGCTGATGGGAGTTCCTCTTTGTAGAGCTGTGTAGTGAATACACAGCAGTCATTAGCTATTTGCTCCTGCTTTGTAAATTATATATTTTTTAAATAACATTTTCTAATTCTTTGTTGCTAGTATCTAGAAATGCAGAAATCTAGCAGCCTTGTTAATAAGCTCTCACTAATCCTAATAATGAGAATTATTTTGGATTTCCTGAATACCTACCATATATCAACCTGCAATTTCTTTCATTTCAGCGCTCGCTCGCGCTCCCCCCCCCCCCTTTGCATGCCAGGCAAGGTCTCCACTGCTGAGCTGCCCCACAGCCCTTCCATCTCAAGTCTTTATATGTTCGTGTCCTTTTGTTCTCTTCCAGGGCTGTATGGGGTCTTGATGACAGCATAACCAGGAATAGAAACAGGAATGAGGAGCCCTCCATTCCATTCCAAGTTATCCTAACATTTTACCTTTAGTGTTTGCTATAGATTTGAGATGCTAAGAAAGTCTTTTCATAAATGATGTTTACTTTTACCAGATTCTTGATACCCGATTTATTGGAAAAATCATATATTTTGTCCTTTAATCTGTTCATGAGGAAAATTGCATGCATAAGTTTCCTAATGTTAAAGCATCTTTAGATTCCTGGAATAAATGTAACTGAGTTATGATGCATTTTTAAAATACATTATTAGATTCAATTTGCTAATATTTTATTTTGAAAATTTGCATTTATGATGGTCAATGATTATTTTGTAATTTTTCTTTGGGTACTAAAGTTATGTTAATTTTATTAAATGAATTGAAAGTGTTTCTTCCTTTTGATCCTCTGGAAGAATGTGTATTAAGTTGAAATTATCTCTTTGAATATTTGATAAAATTTGCCTGTAATCATCATCTAGACCTGATGTGTTCTCTCTCTCTCTTTCCTTCTTCCCAGTATTGGGAATTGAACCTAGGGGCCCTGTACCACTGAGCTACATCCACAGCCCTTTTCATTTTTTATTTTGAGACAGGGTCTCACTAAGTTGCTGAGACTGAGCTTGAACTTGTGATCCTCCTGCCTCAGCCTCCTGAGTCACTGGGATTACAGATGTGTGCCACATAGCCTACTCTGATGTTTTCTTTTTCAGAACAGTTTAAATTACTGATGTCTTTAATAGTTAAAGAGCCATTCAGATTTTCTCTGGCTTATTTAATAATTTCTGTTACATTTTTTAGGATTTTGCCTTTTATATCTAAGTTTCTAGCTTTACTTACATAAAGCGGTTTGTGACATCCTCTAATCTGATGAATTGGCTTTATCTAGATTTTTTTTTTAAAACAATTTTCAGGTTTTAAATTTTATTAGTCTTCTAAGATTAGTACGTATTTTATGAAATTTGCTTTTGTCCTACTTTCTTACTTTTAAATTGGGAGCTTATTTTGTTGGCCTTTTATTTTTTACTTTCAATTGCTGCTTAATTCATTCATTTCAGTACTTTTTCTGATATAACCACTTGAGACTGTTGTTTCCTTTTAAAAATAATATCAAAATTAAGTTCCCTCTAAGAACTGTTTTAGTGACATAGCTCAATTTTGATACATAATATTTCAGTTTTTGGTTCTGAATATTTTCTGATTTCTTTTTAGGATTTTCTCTTTGGTTAGGATTTTCTCTTTGGTCCTGTATGATGATGATGATGATGATGTTGTTGATGTTGTTGTTGTTGTTCTTCTTCTCCTTCTCCTTCTCCTCCTCCTCCTCCTCTTTCTTCTCTTTCTCCTTCTTTTTCTCTTCCTCCTACTTCTCCTTCTCCTCCTCATTCTCCTTCTCCTCTTGCTTCTTTTCCTTCTCCTTCCTCTTCTTCCTCTTCCTCTTCTTCCTCTTCCTCTTCTTCCTCCTCCTCCTCCTCCCTTTTTCCTCCTCCTCCTCCCTTTTTCCTCCTCCTCCTTCCCCTCTTCCACAGGGAATTGAACCCAGGGGCACTCTACCACTGAGTTACATTCCCAGTCCTTTTCGCTTTGAGACAGGGTCTTGCTGAGTTGCCCAGACTGGCCTGGAATTTATAATCCTCCTGCTTGGAATTATAGGTGGGTGCCACCTACCTGGCTCATGAGTTCTTTACAATGATGTTTTATATTTTTTAAGTGTATTGTCTTGAACTTATTGTTCTAATTCATTTTGTGCCGTAACAGAGGGATAATTTTTAAACAACAGAACTTTATTTGGCTGACAGTTCTAGAAACTGGGAAGTCCAAGGTTGCCTGGCTGCATCTGGTAAGAGCCCTCTTGCTGCATCATGAAGTGGTGAAGACATCACGAGGCAAGAGAGGGTCAAGATGGCTTTTATAACAGACCGCTCTCTCCATAAGGAACCCACTCCCACAATAACAGCCCTCATGATCCCCTTACCTCTTAAGGGACCCACTTCCCAATGTGGTGGCATAGGGAATTAAGATTCCAGCACAGGAACTTTGGCGTGGGGCATATTCATACCATAACTCTTCTTTTTTTTTTTTTTTTTTAAACCCTGGCTTTTGGAGGGGGCAGTACCCAAGATTGAACCCAGGGGCACTCAACCACTGAGCCACATCCCCAGATATTTTATTTTTTTATTTTTTAGTTGTAGTTGAACACAATACTTTTATTTTATTTATTTATTCTTACGTGGTGCTAAAGATCGAACCCAGGGCCTCGCAAGTGCTAGGCAAGCGCTCTACTGCTGAGCCACAACCCCAGCCCACCATAGCTCTTCTTATTCCTGATTTCTAACTAAATTGCATTTTAATGGGAAAAACTAATCATCATATTACCGATTCTTTGAAATTTGTTGTTAACTTGCTTTACCCTAAAATATAAGATCATCTTTTAAAAACATCCCATATATGGTTGAGGGAAAGAAAAGAGTATGGTTTTCAGTTGTTGGGTTCAGGATTCTGTATTTACCAAGTCAAGTAACTGTAATATTATCAATTTTTTCCTACTTAACTATTAACTACATATGAAATTTAAATTATTTTTAAATTACTGATCAATGTCTTTAATAGTTATAGAGCCAGTCAGATTTTCTCTGGCTTACTTATTTCTGTTACATTTTTTAGGAATTTGCCTTTTGTATCCAAGTTCCAACTTTACTTACATAAAGTGGTTTGTGACATCTGATGAATCTGCTTTATCTGCAGTATGTTAAAATATGCCCATCTGGGGCTAGGGTTGTGGTTCAGCAGTAGAGTGCTCGCTTAGCATGTGCAAGGCCCTGGATTCAATCCTCAGCACCACATAAAAATAAATTAATAAAGATATTGTGTCCAACTTCAACTAAGAAAGAAATATTTTTAAAAATATGCCCATCTGATAATGATCTCCTTATAGTTACTATTGTCGTCTTATACTTCTGACAGTTTTGTGGCATTTATTTTAAGCTATTTTTATTAAGTATAGGTTTAGAATTATCTGAACTAGTGATCCAGTCTCTTGTATGGCTACTTTGTCTGGTATGGATAACATTGTAGCAACTTTCATAGATTATGATATGCCTGGTATAACTCACCAGTCTTTTATTTTAGGTGACCTCTTACCAAGAACATATGGGTGGATTTTGATTTTTAAATATAATCTGTCTTTGACCTTGAGTGTTTAATATGTGTATGCTCAGTGTGGCTACTGATGTTTGGATTTTTTCCTTTCCCTCCTAATTCATGCTTTCTGTTTGTCTTTTTTTCCTTTCCTTCTGTGTTTCTGGATGATTCTTTCCTTTCTTTCTTCCTTTCAGTACCAGGGATTGATCCCAGGAGCATTTAACCATGAGTCACATCCCCAACCCTTTTTTATATTTTGAGACATGGTCTCACTAAATTGCTCATTCTGGCCTGGGATTTTCAGTCCTCCTGCCTCAGCCTCCTGAGTACCTGGGATTATAGGCGCGCACCCCTGCACCAGGCTCACCATTTCTTTTTCACCCTTGAGCTTCTTTCTGGGACCATTTTCTTATTTTTGCAGTATATCCTTAAGAAGTTGCATAAATATGTGAGCTGAGTTGTACAGCCCTTAGAACACTGAGGAAACTTCCAAGGCTGGATTGTCAAATACGCTGCACTTTTTGCCTTCCTTTTTCTTGGCCCACTCACTGGGGGACTCAGCTGTTGTGTCATGAGATTACCTAGCAACCCAGGAGATGTCTTTTGTGGAGAGGAGTGGAAGCCACCTGTTGACCCCAGTACTAACCTGCTACCCTTGTAAGTTAGCCACCTGGGATGTGGACCCTGCAGCCCTGGCCAGGACCTTGACTGGCCTTGCAAGAAACCCTGATCAAGGCCACCTAGCTCAGCTACTTCTGAATTTCTGACACATGAAGCTGAGAGATGATAAATGTGTGTTATTTTAAACCATTCGTATTGTTATGAAACAACAGCCAGTGCACATTAATGAGTCTTTTGGTGGTAAACTGTTTCTGTTTATCTGAAAATGTTTTTCATTAACCCTCATTCATAAAATGTTTTACCTATGTACAGAATTCTATATTCACAATTCTTTTCTCTCTGCACATTGAAGATATTTTTCCATTCTCTTCCAAATTATTATTGCTACTAAAAGTCCATTGTTAGATCTAAGACTTGTATCCAGACTATATAAAAAACTTACCACACAGGAAGACAAAAAACCCAATTTAAACACAGGCAAAGGATTTGAATAGACAATTCACCAAAGAAGATATGCCAAGTAAACACACTGAAAAGATGCTCAACATCTTTAGTCATTTGAGGAAAGCAAATTAGTCATCAGGGAATTGCAAATTAAAACCACAATAAAATACCACTTCACACTCACTGAAATAGCTGTAATCAAAGAGGCAGACAATAACGCACCTACCTCCAGAGGACATGGAGAAACAGGGGCCTTTGTTCACTGCCAGTAGGAATTTAAAATACCACATTTTTGGAAAATACTTTGGTTGTTTCTTAACAAGTTAAACATAAATGTATTGTGTGGCCCAGCAATTCCACTGGTAAGTACATACCCTGGGGAAATAAAGCAAGGTCCTCACAGAGACTGGGAGGTAAGTGTTCAGAGCATTATTATTCAAAATAACTAAAAGTGGGCACAGCCCAAATGTCCACCAACTGGACTGGATACATATGATAGACTACTGTTCAGCAACAAAATGAATAAAGTTTTGACAGATGCTACAAATAGATGAACCTCAAAAACCTACTAAATGGAAGAAACCAGACATGTGTTGTGTGGTTCCATGTATGTGAAGTGTCCAGTAAAGATAATCACACAGAGAGCAGGTTGGCTTCTTGGAGTAGAATGGGAACAGGGATTTGCTGTAAATGGGCTCAAGGGATCTGATCTTGGTGATGGAAACATTCTAAAACTGTGGTAATGATTGTACCATCAGCAAATTTACAGAAGATCATTGAATTGTGCACTTAAAATAAATGATTAATATAATTGTAAATCAAACCTCATTAAAATAGTTTTTCTTAAAGTCAGCTGTCAAGGATGGAATATAGCTCAGTTCCATCCCCTCCCCTCCTGCCAAATCCCCCTAACTCAACTGTCTGATTGCTTCTAATCTGTCTTTCCCCCTCCCCCTTAGGGAGCTTTTAATTTGTCTGTGGTGTTCCAGATTTGCAGTAACATGTCTGAGTGTGGATTTGTTTTTGTTTACCCTCTTTTTGGATTTGTTGGGCTTTCTAAATTGGAGGTTGAATAAATTCTGGCACCTTTCTGCCATTAGTTCTTTGAATGCCCCTTACCTAATCTGTTTCTCCTAGAAGAGTACTGTATTTTCTAACTTCTATATTCCAGGCCTAACTGTAATATTTACTGTTTCACTGCCACTCTGCTACATTTTGAGATTTCTCCAGATTTGCCTTCCACTTTACAAAGTCTCCATCTGTCCTAGTGGTCAGGGGTCATGGCTCTTACAGATCACATGCTTTACTTCTTGTGGCTGGGATGAGGGTCTCCAGCACCTCCTACAGGGGACTCAGGAGCTCCTGAGTGCCATGCCAAAGGATACCTGGAGAACCACTGCCCCAGGTGCATCTGTGCTCCCGCTCCACCACATCAGCCAGGTCCTCCCACCAGCAGGCTTCAGTTGCTCCGATTATTCTAATCATATCACCTGATATTGTTATAGTGATCATTTTTGCCAGTTTAGTGAAAGTGAAATGCTATCTTGCAGTGGGTTTTGTTTGTATTTTCTTTTTACTAGCAAGATTGAACATATTTTTATTTGCCATTTGCTTTCCTTTTCTTTTCAGGGCCTAGCCAGTATTTTTTAGCCAAACACAGGTCCTGTTCTGCCTTGTACAAATAATTTTTTTTTTTTGTTGAAGTACTCATTTAGAGGGTCAAATCAGCCATTCTCATTACATGTTTTTATTTGAGCAATAAATTTGACATGTGAGAAAATGTTTGGTTGGGGCTTTTGTAGATTTTATTCATCTTACGTATTTCTTTTTTGGTATGGGGCACTTAATCACTGAGCCACATCCCCAATCCTATTTTTTATTTTATTTAGAGATAAGATCTCACTGAGTAGCATAGCACTGAGGCTGAGGCTGGCTTTGAACTCACAATCCTCCTGCCTTAGCCTCCCAAGCTGCTGGGATTACAAGCATGTGCCACTGTGCCTGGCTTTTGTTTTTTGTTCTTTTTTAATGTGGTCTTGCTATGTACCCTGGAAGTGATACTCTGGGTGGCTGGGTCTATAGGCATATGCCACCCTAAATTTTTTTTTTAATTTTTAATATTTATTTTTCAGTTTTCGGCAGACACAACATCTTTGTTTGTATGTGGTCCTAAGGATCGAACCCTGGCCACAGGCATGGCAGGCGAGCGGGCTACAGCTTGAGCCACTTCCCCAGCCCCACCCTAAATTTTTTTGGAGTGTGTTTCACTAAGGAGCACTTTTTTTTTCATGGCCAAACATAGTAACTATTTATTAATTTTCTTATAAACATTCAGTTTCTTCCTTTAAAAAAAAAACCTAGAATTTAAATACTTCCCCCATCCCATCACATATAAGTCTATATACATTATTTACATCTTTCAAATAAAACATTACAGATTTTCTGACATTCATTATCCCCTATTAAAGTAAAAATGATGAAATAATTAAACTCTGATCAATAACAGCTACAATTTGTATAACCTTGGCACAGTTTACAATATGGCGACCATGCTGCATTTCGTATTTTAGATTATTTTTCCCCTTCCAGCTACTTTAAGAAACTATTTATATCCATGAAAGTAGGATTTTTGTCTTTATACATTCTCTTAAATACTTGCACAACATGAACACTGCCCTTATACTTCCATTACTTGGCAGTGGCAGTATTTCTCTCCCTTTGTCTTCAGAAATGGTATCTATTTGAACTACATGTTCTCATATTTACTGTATTCACTCTCAACCTAGATTTCATGACACTGTTCTTAGTGATAATTTTAAGTAATAAATGTATAGGAAAAATTCAAATAGAACAAAAGTATTCCATAAAATATTACTTCCTCACCACCTTGGTTATGCATGTACAAAAATAATAAATACAATTTAGTGGCTATAAAAAACTATTTTCCCTAAAAATAGTCATTTGTGCAGAACAATTTAAGGAGAAAAGTGTTCCTAAATGAAAATACACAAATCTGTTTTACAATCTGCACAATTAAGTATTTCAGAAAAAAATAAAAGCAAAAACCTATAAGAAACATCCACCTGTAAAATTTAATAATAATAAAAATTAAATATTTTGTTTGATTTTATACAACTAATATCCTTTTCAGTGATATAATTTAAAGAAAGCTGTCAACCAAAACAAATAGAAACCTATATTTTGACAGTAAGCACTAAAGAATCACTAACAATGAAGACCTACAAAGTCAACCTAACTGCTTTGTTTTCTTGTTATGTGTGTATGTATCTGTCTCTCAAACAGAAGATGGAGAATAGGAAAACATACAGCTAGAAAAGGCCAGTGATTTCACTATCTGTCTTTGAGAATTATAGTCCAGAGTTTTCTATTATATAACACTATTTGCAAACAGACTTGCAAATTATGCTTATAAAATTGAGTACCCATATTTTAATCTGTTTTTTCTCTTTTGTCTAAATAAAGTTCAGCTATGAGTGGCAGACATGGAATGCACTGTTATGTTTTCAAAATAAATTTGCTTTTATTAACTTATTAGAAAAGTTTTAAAATTCAAATAATCTGCAGTCAGAATTTTGTTACATGTTCTAATTACACTTGTTCATTAAATCTTGAGATAGCTTTACCTCTAGCCATGTATCATCTCATACACAATTAAGCTGATAGCTGAACAACAGTGATTCCTATGGTAAATCTTAACATCATGTTAAAACTCTTTGTCATTTTAATTATTTTAGGAATGGTCCTTAAAGTGTAGATCTGTGTTTCTAAGAATTGGCATATTCTTTAATATTCTAGGTAAGTTTCAAAATATGATTGTATGCAGTCACATTTCAAAATTACAAATATATTTTTGGCCCCCATCTTTTCAAAACAAGTCAAACTTTAAGGTTAAAAATGATATGTGAAATAGTTACAAAATTCTAAATATATTATTTCTGACAGACTTAAAATCTAGCATAATTAATACATAAATGTTCCAATACTAAGGAGCATTTTTGTGGAACTGAGTTCTGTTTGCAGCATCAGCATATACCCATTCTGATCAGAGGGAATCTGTCTCATAGACTCAAGGTTTCTGTTTATTTAAATCTCATCTCTTTGGCCCATGTTTTCCATCTGCAGCTCCACTGTTCTGGAGTTCTAATTGACTTTGTTTTATCTTTACCTTTCTTTGTAGTTGTATAAATGGGCTTTAAGGGGTTGGGGTGTTGCTCAGTGATTAGCGCTTACCTATCATGTATGAGGCCCCAGATTCCCTCCGAAGCACCACTAAAACGAACAACAAAAAAAGAATGGGCTTCGAGTTCATTTTACCACAGATACTTTTTCTTTGTGTCCCCTTTAATGAACTCTGGCCCTCTGAATTTATTGCCTGTTCCTTTCTCTCCTGTTGGGTATCTTTTAACTTACGAATTTTCAAAAATGTAAAGAAAATAGCATAGTGATCCTCCACCTCCGTGTCACCCAGCTTCAGTAAGTACCACCTTCTAAAAAATGTTTCTCCTAAAATTGAAGTAGGAATTTTTTAAATGAGAAAATAGGTTTTTAAAATTTTTTAATGTAAACAATACAAAAAAAAACTTAAAGAAAGTTGAAATAAGATAAAACCCCATGTCCAAATGTGACCATTATGTCAATTTGTTTGAACAATTTTCATTTACATGAAAATTGAGTGTGAGATTTAACAAAAATGGAATAACTCCATAATTATTGCATTATAAATGTGTTCCTTTCCATTTAATATGTGAAACTCTGTATTCTTTGTTTTAAATACACCTTGTTTCTTACATGAATATAATTTATAATAACCAGTTCCCTATGGGGACTGTTCTGCTTATCTCCTTAGGTAAATACTTAAATGTGGGTTACTAGCTCAAAGAGTATGAATATTAAAAATGTTTCCACCTATAAGTAAAAGTGAAAATTGATCATGGTTTTCATTTCTCCCAGTGGTTCATGGATGTGCGTGTTCCCGAATCCCACCTACCCAGGACGTTGTCGCTCTTCCCATTTTCAGTCTGGCTGTCTGTATCTATTTGACCTGGTGAAGTTAAACATCTGCTTATATTTTTTCACCACTCCTTTTTATTATTTTGTCAGTATTCTTTGCCAGTTTTAATCATGGGGTATCTTCTTATTGCTACTTTTTTTGTAGTTTTTAAGATTTTTAAGTCTTATTGTGATCATTGTTTATTATATTATTTGTTGTGCTATATAGAAGTTTTTGGTTTAAAATTTATTGATCAGCTCCTTTATGGGTTCTGATTTTGGCATCATGCCTAAAAAAGTCCTCCCCAACCCCAGGATTTTTCATTTTAACCATCCATATTTTCTTCTGGTACTTTTATAACTTGCTTACTTGCTTTTTTCTACTCAAAGCTTTGATCTGTCTGAAGATTACTTTGGTGTGAGGAGTAAAATAAAGATCCATATTTTTTTTTTCCCCAGACAGCTGGCTTTCCAATACTGTACTGTCATTAATTGAGTAGTATCTGTTTCCTGTACACAGTGAGGTTCTCTGTGTACTTGGGCCTGGCTTTGGACTCTGTTCCCTGCTCTGGGTTCTGTGTTCCTTTCCCAATACCATGGTATTTAATTACTCTGGCCTTGAGTACATGTTCATACATACCTTACTCTCCTTTTCCCAGAATTTTCTTGGCTTTTGTTATTGTTACTATGAAAAGTTTGAAATCAACTGAAAAGTAGAGAGTAGAAAAGGGTTTAACAAACCCCCATATTATTCATCTTCTAAATTGAAGAGTTGTTCATATTTTGTCCTACTTGCATCATCTGTTTTTTCTAAAGTATTTTGAAATCAATTACAAATTCATTTCTCCTCTGAGTACTTTAGCCTGTGCCTCTACTTACTTTTCAATTATTTATACATTATTATTGGTTACCCTTCTATTGCAGAATCTTGATTTTTCTGTATGTTCATATTTTCTTAATGTCTCCACTAGCTTTTGGGTTGATTTTCTTGAGATCCAGTACACAGTCATATATTATCTCTTATGCCATTTATCTCAATACTTCAGCCAACTTTCTAGAGAAGTTTTATCTAAGTAGTGGAGATAGGCCCTTATCATTATTATCTTCTTTTTTTTTTTTCCCTTTTTCGGCATTACTGGGGATTGAACCCCAGGGTGGTCTAGCACTGAGCCAATCCCTCCCTATTCCTTTTTTTTATTTTGAGACACATCCTTGCTAAGTTGCTGAGGGTGGTCTCAAACTTGCAGTCCTTCTGCCTCAGCCTTCCAAGTCACTGGGATTACCTGGCAAGATAGGCCCTTATATTCTTCCTGTCCTCAGAAGGAATATTCTGGTCTCCTGTCTGTGCTATTTATAGAACATATATATTTTAAAATTGATAGTAAGAATTCTTTTTTCTATTACTTTTTTTCCTAAAGGCCTTTTTAAAATTAGGAATATGTTGAATTTTAGCATCTAATACAGTAAGTATATTTATATTTATATATTTTTTAAACTAATTAACATAATAACATGTATTAGTAAGTCCCTAATATTCAACTATCTTTGCCTTGGGAGTCTCCCTTGGGCATATTTTTGTTTTAAATACTTAATTAATTCTTGCCCTGGTTGCTTGTTTGGGCTGGATCTGAGAAGGCTTCTTTTTGCTTGTTTTTGTCCTCACCGTCCTCCCCTGCCTTGATCACTGAAGCACATGAGTTGAGGGGATAGTGAGTGACTGCTGGGAATTTCAGATACTGGTAACAGTGCCTGGGGTTTGTCAGATACTGGTAACAGGGAGGGTCTGTTCAACAAAGGCTGAGGCTGAGGGAGCTCCTGACATCTTTGAGCACTTCTGACATGCCAGGCTTTGCAGTCTGCAGATGTGAGCTTTTCATATTCCTCAGCAGTTCTGTTTTGTGGAAGAGGAAGCTTGCACTTGAGTCTCTTCTGCAGTCTAAAAGAGCTACTTTGGGCCTGAGAATTTTAGAGTCTGGTTTTGCCATTCACATTTGAGGCTTGTCTTCTCCTCCAGAAGGCTGTCATCAAGGATGCTGTAGAGAGAGAAAGGAGGTTTTGTAAATGTTCTTGGTCTGTGCAAGTAATTGGCGTGGACACCCCCAAAATAATCCTATGCCGAATAGCTGAACATTCAGTGTATACATACTGCCTTCTGTCCCTCCACCTTGTAGGAATTCACATGTGATGGCCTGGGAAAGAAAAATGCCTAAGCATGTTTCACAGTTCTATTTTTTTGTTTGGCTCCAAGTCTTTTTCTCATTCTCTGATTTTCCCCTCATTGGAACAATTTTGGGATTAAACCTTTAGTTGCTTTGTTTTTGAAAAATCCTTCAAGTTTACTGATTTAAAAATAATCAACATACCTTATATATAATCAGAGATGATAAATTATTGTATAATGGTGTATTAAGAATTATAATGCAAAAAATAAAATAAATAATAAATAAAAAGAACAAAAGACAAAGAGTCAGAAATATTTTTTCAAAAGTGGAGCCCCTGATAGATCCAGTCCACACAAGAGTTGGAGCTAGACAAAAGAAGATGGCTCTAGTGGTTTATTTAAGGGGTACATCAAAGGCAGGGATTAAAAAAATAATCATAATCATAATCATACTTTAATTCATTGTTTGACAGTCAAAATCATACTATTTCACATAAAGTAATGAGTTCAATATCTCCATAAATTGAGGTAACTTCATAAGCAATAAAAGCACACTGCCCAGAAATTTACCCGCTCATGCGATTGTTGCGGAAGCTCACTCCAGCTTCAAATTGTTACAGTGCCTGTTAAGGTAGAAAGTTCTAGAAATAAACATTGCTTTCACAAAGGAAAAGCTCTCCTGTGATTTTTTTTTTTTTTTTCTGTTTATCTCCCATCTTTTCTGTGTAGAGGGAAGGCAGAGCTTATCCTTCCCACCTTGTGTTTAAATCACTAATGTGGCGAAAAAAGGGACTTGCTCATTTGACAGCCATTTTGGGGAATGACAAAGGAATATCCAGGTCACTTGTCTTCTATTCTTACATTTATCTGCTTTGGTCTCAAAAGGACTGTCATTTTGATTCAGAAACTGGCTGTTCCATATTTTATTTCATCCATATCTTTCTTTGTCTTCTTCCCCCTTTTGTGTTCACCTCGTGGCCACTTCACTGTTCATTGATGTGCTGTGGGAAAGGAGATGGGGGACGGACTCTCTCTCTCTTGCCGAACATCTCTAGTTATGATTCACAAGGGAGTGGGTTTGAAACAGTGGCAAAATGCAGGCTGAGGATCATTTGTAGATGTTATGTAAGGCTGTTTCTCCTTTACCTTACAGTCAAGCACAAACTAGAATAATTTAGAAGGTTTCAGGGTCCTTGTAATTATATTTTTGTCCCAGTTATCAAATTGGCAGCCTAACTGCTTCAGATTTTGTCTAATAGGGTCTAAAGAAAACAGTTCCTTGAGAGAATCTGCTTGTGCCCAAATAATAGGTCCTCACTGAAGCCTCTGCCAGCTCCTGGGTGACTTCCTTTATGTAAGTCAGCACCTCACTATGTGCTGTCACCTTCACTGGCTAAGTCACTGATAGACTAAAATCCTGTCCTCTCAGCTAGGTTATAAATGCTCAAAAGCAGAGAACATACTGCAGTTTTTTTCTCCGTATTGCCCTGCTCCTGGCACAGAGCTCAGTGGAGAGGAATGTCCACTGAATGGGTGGAGAGGGCTTATGTGGTCTCCATCAGGGTTGAATTGAGGCTCAAGGGTAACCAAAGAATACACAACAAAGAAAGCAAGGGGTGGCTCAGGAATCAGCAAGATACAGAAGGCAGTACCCCTTTGGGTGATCAGGGGACTGTGACCTGCTGGTCTGTGATGGTTTTATTATTGAGAACCTTGACTGAGGTTTCCAAATGGAGATGTGTTGGGTTTTGTTTTTGTTTTTGGCAGTATTGGGGATTGAACCCAGGGTCTCATTAAGTTGCCCAAGCTGGCCTCAAACTAACATCCTCCTGCCTCAGCCTCCTGAGTCACTGGGATTACAGGTTTGTGCCACCCACCATACCTGGCTCTTAAATGGAGTTTTAAGAGGAGAAAATAAATGACATCATTTTCCAAATACCTTGAGAGAGAGAAAAGTTATTTTTAAGCCAGATGACCTGGACTGCCTCCTGAAAGCCTCTGAATTGCTGTCCTGTAGCCTTCTGTTTTACTTCAAAGGCAGATCATTGGCCTGAGTTCCAGGGCACTTTCACCAGCAGTCCAGAGGTGGACCAGCTGGAGAACTCAGCCATACATTTTGTGGCTGGAGGGGAGTTACAGAGGAGCCTTCAGCCTGTACCCACATTCCCCGGTTGTCCCGGGAAACTGACTCTCCCGCAGCAGCATGAGCTTCTGAGTGAGCTCTTGGAAATGTGGAAGGCCAGGCATGGGTTCTCCTGGAGAAGATCTCTTTTCCCTTCAGATTCTGAGATATCTTTTCTTCCTTCTTTTCCTTTAAAGTAGACTATGGGAATAATTCAGCCACATTGCTCTTAAAAGTGTTTAGAAACTTGTAGTCTAGCAAGTTTGGTTCCTGGTATGTTAAAGGATAGGCTCACCTGCTTTAACAGAAAAGCCCCAAATAAGACATTTATATACGATAGCTCTTCATTTCTTTCTTACATAAAATGGGAAATCCAGAGGTAAACACTCCAGGAGTGATCCAGCATTGACATCCTGTGATGTCAACAGAGCTCCTGGCCCCCTTTCTAATTCACATTTCCTGGCACATGACTTGAATTGTCATGGATTCCTCATGGCCCTAGTTAGCTGCGGAGCTCCAGCCATCAGCTGCATTGCAGAGCAGAAGAAGAAGGGACAAGAGGAGGCCCTGGCTGGGGAGTAAACTCCCTTTAAAAAGACCTCCCCAGGAGTCCCATCTAATCCTTCTACTTGGATTTCATTTGCCATGTTGTAGTCAGTGTTCTCACCTTGTTGTAAAGGAAGCTGGCCAGCTAGGGCTTTTATTCTAAGAGGCAGTATGCTCAGCCAAAGATCACTGCTCTGTTATTAATTAGGAAGGGGAGAAGAGACTTTGGGTAAGCAGCTAATTTCTAGTACACTTCTTTTAACAAACAAAAACAGTTTTATTGTATAATTGAAACAATAAAACTGCACATATTTCTAGTATACAATTTGATAAGTTCTGACATATACAGCCCATTAAGCCATCATACACTTAAGACAATGGACATATCCATCACCCCCAAAAGTGTCCTTTTATTAGTGTTTCTTCCCATCCCAGCCTTGTCTCAGGGGTCTCCAAGACCACCCCAGGTTCAGGGATTCACCAAGACTCAGGACCTGGAATTTAGTCATGCCCACAGCTGTGGTTTCTTTCAGCAAAGGACGTGACTCTGGCAACCAAGGGAGGAGATCTTGGGTTCACCAGGCAGGGGCTTCCAGCATCCTCCAGCAGCAGATGCGACAGCACATAAAATGGTGTCTGCCCAGGTTCTTCCTGAGAGCTGCAGAGGGAGTTGCCCTCTGTCTCCCACGTGCCAAAATTACACACTGCACAGAGAAAGCAGGTGTTTGCCTGAAACGTTGGTAAAAGCAGTTCAGGAGCAGTGAGCTGCTGGCATGAATTCTGGAATTTCATTAATCCTCCCCAAATCCAGGGGCCCAAATACCTGTCATGGGTAGCAGTCTGAGGCCTGTCCTGTGTTGTTAACACTCTCCTGCACACCCCTGTCCTTAGGCCACCACTGATATGCCTCCTGTCTCTCTGTAGATTAGCTTCCATTGTCTAGAGTATTGCTGGTACCCTTTTGTGTGCTCTTTTCACTCAAAATAATTTTGAGACTCATGTGGTTGGTGCATCTGCAGTTTTTACTGCCAAATGGTATTCCATTTGGGATGTTCACAATTGATTTATCCTCTCATTTGTTGATGGACATTTGGTCACTTCTAGTTTTGCAGGGCTTTTTTTTTTTTTTTTTAATCAGGGATTGAACTCAGGGGCACTCAACCACTGAGCCATATCCCCAGCCCCCCCTTTTTTTTTCCATTTTTGTTTGTGTTTTATTTAGAAACAGGTTCTCAAGGGACTAAGGATAGCTCAGTGCTTGCCTCACATAAACAAGAGCCTGGATTCAATCCCCAGCACCAACACCAAAAAAAAATAGAGACAGGGTCTTGCTGAGTTGCTTAGCACCTCACCATTGCTGAGGCTGGCTTTGAACTCACGATCCTCCTGTCTTAGCCTCCTGAGCTTCTGGGATTACAGGCATGTGCCACTGCACACAGCTTTGCAAGGGTTTTGTAGTTTATTTTGCAGTACTAGAACCCACGGTTGCTTCACTACCAAGCCACATCCCCAGCCCTTTTTATTTTGAGACAGGGTCTTACCAAGTTGCTTAGGGCCTCCATAAAGCAGCTATGAACGTCTGGGTACAGCTCTGTGTGTAGGCATATATATTTCCTTTGGGGTAAATGCCTAGAAGTGAAATAACTTTTTAGGAAACTGCCATACTGTTTTCCAAAGTGACCAAATAGTTTTATGTGTTGGGGGAGTTCCAGCAGTTCCACATCCTCACCAACATTGGTGTGATCAGTCTTTTAAGTTGTAGACATCCTGGAAAGTGTGCAGTGTGTCTCATTGTGATTCTAATTGGTATTTTCCTAGTGACTGATTGTGTGAGCCTCTTTTTACCTGGGGACCTTCTTTGGTAGAGTGCCAATCACAACTTTTGCTTTTTTTTTTTTTTTTTTTTCATATATGTTTGTTTTCCTACTACCACATTTTGAAAATTCTTTATATATTCTTGAGACAAGCCCTTTGTTTTAATTTCCAATTATGTGTTATTAGTATATAGAAATACCATGATTTTTGTATATTACCTTGTATCCTATAACTTTTCTAAACTCATTATTCTAATATTTTTAAAAAGATTTTATCACATTCTTTACATAGATGATCAGATTGTTTGAAAATAAAGACAATCTTACTTCTTTCATTCCAGACTGGACATCATTTGTTTGTTTCTTGCCTTCTTGCCCCTATTATAAACCTCCTTTGCAATATTGAATGAAAATAGATGGTCTCGGCTTGCTCCTCATCTTACAGGGAAAATATTACATTCTTCACCATCAGGAAGGGCCTACCTTAGGTTTCTCATGGGTGCCTTCTATCAGATTGAGAAAGAGCTGTTCCTAGTTTGCTGAGAGGGTTTTTCTTTTTCTTTTTTTCTGAGAGTTTTTATCAGGAATGGATATGATTTTTCAATCAATTTTCTGCCACTTGTTGCAATGATCATATGTCTAGTCTTTTAATGAATTAATTAATTTTTCTAATGTTACACCAATCTTGCATTCCTGGGATGATGAAGAATTTATTTGGTCAAGATATATTATCCTTTTTACGTGTATAACCCAGAGATGGATTACATGTCGTACTTTCTACTCAGTGGCTCCACTCAGAGGTCTGAGACATTTCACACCTAATGTCTGAACCTGAACTCTTGATCTCTGAACTCTCCCCAGACCGACTCTTGCCAGTTTTCCTCATTTCAGTTCATGATAACCCCCTTCCCAGGTGTTCAAGCCAAAGGCCAGGTGCTAACCTGTATCTTCACAATGTACCCAGAGTTCAAACTGCCATGCCTCCTCCACTGTCCCCTCCAGACCACTGTTAACTTTCCCCTTTCTACCCTGCTCCCTTCCTTTACCCCTAGTGACTGATTGTGTGAGCCTCTTTTTAACCTGTGGACCTTCTTTGGCAGAGGGCCAATCACAACTTTTGCTTATTTTTTTTTCATTGATATATGTTTTCCTAGAATGATCAAATTAATGTAAAACATGTTTGTTGCCTCTCAGAGCTAGTGATGCCCCCTCTTTTGCAGAGTGGTAGTCAAGTCTTCAGTCTGACTTACAGAGCCCTGGGTTGGCTATGTGACCCTTTCTGGCTTGGGTCCTACTGGCCTCCTTGCCATGGCCTGGTGAGCAGACAGACCTTGGAGTGTGGCCCCTTCCTCACCTGGAACTTCTCCGGGAGGCCTGCCAGCCCTCCTTGCCTCGTCTGCCCCACCTTGCATCCCCTCTCCTGGCTCTGTTTTCACAATCTTCCTGCTACATACTTTTCTTAATTATTATGCTAATAGGTTATTGACTGTGCCCTTTCACTAGAGTGTAAATTCAGTTCTTGTTCTGGATCACAAGTGACTAGAACAGTCCCTAGCTGGCTGCTGTTCAAAGCAGAGTCCATATGGCTCTAGGGCCCTGATTCTGGCCTGTCTCTCTCTTTTAATTGATGTGTGGTTGGCATACAATGGGTTCATGGGTTTTCAATATGTGTTTTGCTTGTGTTTATACCCACATGACCACACAGGTGTCACTAGTTACCACAGAGAGGTCCGTTGTGTCCCTTCGCATTCAGTGTCTCCACCTGCTCCAGTGCTCTGTCGCTGTGCGTTGACCTCCCCTGCTTGTGAACTTCACTCGGATGCAGCCATACAGTGTGCAGCCTTGCACCTGGCTCTGGGCTCAGCATCGTGTTCTTGCAGGCCTCAGTACTCTGTTATTTTTCTATTCCATGTTTTAATTTGTTCTTTCTTCTGTTGGTGGCCGTGGAGATTCTTTCTATTTGGGGGCTATTGTAGGTGAAACTGCTTTGAATCTTCTTGTGCCTATCTTTGTGGTCTGTGCCTTGGTTTCTCTGGGGTCCTCTTGGGAGCAGTCATGGGAGGAGGTGTGTGTATGTAACATCTAGTCATGAACTTCCACGCAGCTGTCTTGAGTAATCATATCATTTTGTGCCTTAAATGGGATTAAGCCACATATGGGATTTCTGGTTGCTGCACATATTCATCTACATGTGGAGTTGTCAGTCTTCATAATTTTAGTGCAAAGTTGTTTACTGAGTAGAAAAACTGATCTAAGTAGGATCTCATCAGTGTCAAGTGTCAGGACCCCTCAGGCTTTGAATGCTGCATCCTAAGTGCATGAAAGGTTCCTGCCAGTGACACATGGACTGACAGAAGCCCTGGGTGGACACCTAGTTCAGCCTCCTAACCCTGAGACACCTTCAGTCACAGTGGCTTGCCTGACTCTGTCAGTCTCAGAACTACAGTTAGGAGTCTTTCTATAAATTGTGTTTAAATGTGAGATTTTGGAGAAAACTTAAATTGGGGGCTGGACCAGGATAGGTCTATGTTTGCATCTCTGCTCAAGTACTTTTTATGTGACCTTGGACAAGTTTCTTAATTCTTCCCAGCATCCTTATCTGTAAAATGGACACAATACCAGCTGCTGGGGCAAGGCAGGTGTTTAAGAAGTGGCAGGGTTGTTCTTTCGCTTTGGAGAATTAGAACGTGTTGGAGACCTCAGATCCCCCTTGAGTCAATACTGTTACACACACAAAAAAAAAACTTGTCATACTGTTTGCAATGGTATTAAAATCACTATGGAGGGAGCTGAATTGTAGCTCAGTGGTAAAGCGCTTGCCTAGCACATGTGAGGCACTGGGTTCGATCCTTAGCACCACATAAACATATTGTGTCCATCTGCAACTAAAAAAAATATATATATATTTAGAAAATCACTGTGTTGGGTTTCATCTCTCAGCCAACACTAAAGACATCCAGTCTAGCTGTTGCCTTACCTAAGGTGCTGGACCTTTCCTGGTTTACCTAAGGTGCTGGACCTTTCCTGGTTCTTATTTCTGTTGGGTGCTGTGGTATGAAGGTTTGTTTGCCCTGCCATGTATTCTTCCTTCCTAACATAATTCTGCCATATTATCCTACAATATCATATGTATCATGAGTGAGGAAGGCTGGCCCAGAGCCCCATGAAACATAAGAGAGCAGAGGAGTAGGTGCAAAGCAAGTAACAGACATGTGTCCCAGTTTCACTCCTGTGAGCTTTTGTCTTGCAGTGAGTTTATTCAGCACCAGCAGATCAGTCTGGAGGTGGAAAATGTTTGCTTGTGAAACAGAGATAAACCTAACCCATCAGCAGCATTCATAATTAGCAGCCTCAAATGAGAAATAAAACTGGGCACATGCAGTCGCCATTTGCTTATCCCCATCATGCTCCCCTTCCTTCCTAACCATGAAGATTCAACTGTGTTTCTTAGTTACCAATGTGTGAACTGTACTGATCCACGTGGCATAGGGAGAGCCTGGTTGGGGTCGGGGCAGGGGTGGGGGGGCGACACCTGTACTCTAAAGGGAAGGGAGAGCCTGGGATGCTGCAGGCAGGAGGGAGAGATTTGGGAGACAAGTGTGTGGACCCACGTGGCTGTGGCTGAACCAGCAGGACTGATCTCAGAGGATGCCATTACTGGCTGGGGAGGTGTTCGCTGGTAGGAGCACTGCTAGCTGAAGAGGTGACTGGACTTCAGGTGCAAGGACGGACAACAAGAGATGGGCCCAGAGAGCCACAACTGGGGAGAGAGCAAACATAAATAGAGTCTGATTCCCACACCTTGTCATGTCTCTGGGCATCAGCATCCCTTACGTGTCCCTGTTCTCTGGAACCTTGCCAAGGAGATGACAGGAAGACTCTAGCTGCTGTGACTGGAAGTGAGAAGCAGCGCCCAGATCTGCCTCCTGGCTCCTATAGGAGGACAGGGTAGCCCTGCTAGGAGGCAGCCACAGCAGGCAGAGGGTGGTCCTATCACTTTTAGTCAAAGGCAGTTTTCTTATGTGGCCCTGAAGGTTTATCTAGAAAAAAAATTCAGGTGAAAGTGAATTTGTGACCATTTAAATCATGTCCTGCCAGGTGGTCCTCTGATGTGTTCGTGTGGATTATCTCCACGTTGTCAAAACTCCCATGTATGAAGGCTTCAGGTGTGCCTAGGTGGCAGGTGGAGGAAGACCTGGGCGGGCAAATAACGGCACGGCCTCCCCACCTCCTGCCCTGAGCGTGTTGGCTTTGGCTTGGGGTAGTTGGGCTTGCACAGAGATTAATGGAGTAACATGCCTTTGTTCACTTCTCAAGTATACAAATCAAATAAAGGGACATGCTTTTGCTGAAGGGGAAAACTCTGGACCGAGAGTGGCTTCCTCACGTTCTTTCCTGGTAGAGCAGGTCCTCCCATCAGACTCAATTCCTCATAAGTTCCTTGTATTTGACCCGGTCTTCTTTCTCTGTATTTTTCTAGGCTATTCAGCTTGACCCTGAAGAAGCTTGTCATGCTAAAAGAAATGGACAAAGATCTTAACTCAGTGGTCATTGCGGTGAAGCTGCAGGTGAGTTGGACAGTATGTGCTCGAGGACCAGGGAAGCCGGATGGCCATCTGCCCACTACTGGGGCTTCAGAAAGCCCCTGGGGGCCACATCTCTCTCTTCCTCGGCTAAGCACATGACCTTCTGAGTCTCAGTTCTGCCTCTTAGCATGGCACTTACCTCCTTTCAGTTTACTTTCTCACTCAAGTGCCCTTCCTGCCTGCCAGGGCCCCTGAGAGGGGCCAGAGTGTTTTATGAACTGCTCAGTGATGACTAGTGTGGCTGTGGCCAGTTTCTGTCTTAGTCCTAGGACATCGGGGTCAGGAGGCACATTGGAGGTTTTCCATAGGGTGGAAGAAACTGGCAGCATAACATGTGCTGGGATATTTATCTTCTGGACAATAACATTTAACTCCTTGTACTTAATTACACTTAATTCAGTATTCTCAAGGAACTCAGATACTTCACCAGTGTTCATACTCTAAGTATTCCTGAATTCAGGAAAAGAAGAAGGAGGAATAGCTGCAGCAGTGTGGAGGAGCTTCCCTGGGCCAGCTAATCACCATGTGGCAGAGCTGGGACTGGAAACCAGAGAGTGCAGTTTGTTTCATTAAACTCCATTACCAGACCTTCCTCCACAAAGCCTTTCTAATGACGACTCCCTGGAGCTTAGTGAGATTCCGAAGTGCCTTTGCAGTCATTAAGTAAGGACTGAATTCTTCAGCTTGAGGATGGTGTACTTACTGAATCTTATTCATTGAAAAATGATGAGCTAAATATGGCAACTCCCGACTAACCAACTATTAGCTGGTGCAACTGTTAGGCAGCAATTTATTGTGCTAATACTGGCTCCATTAAAATCCCCATCCGAGGTCCTCACAGTGTGGGAATCATACATTGAGCTCCTCAGGTCCTTTTGGTCCTGTTTTGGGGAAAACTTGAATGGTTTCCAGCATTCTTTGTGGATTCCTGCATGTCCCACCTTATATTCTGATTCCCTATTATACGTCCTTCCAAATCTGTGAAGCATTCCCAGACACTGTGTGTTGGAAAAAACAAATGTGAGAGAGAAATGATGTGAAGGGGCAGCTTTTAGCATCTTGTCCTCCTTTCCTGGTTTTGTCCCCATTTCTAAGTCACAGGCAGTGTTCCAGTTTTGAGGAGTTGTTTCCTTTACTGAAAGCTGTTGTTTTCCCCCCATACACTGTTGGTATGGTTTTCAGCATTCCCTAGTTGCTTTTGCCTTTTCTGCAGTTAAAACCTTTTGCCAAAAAAAAAATTTACTTATTTTATTTCCCAATTAGATGTTTAATATTCTATAAATTACACTAAAAACTCTAAATATGCTGGGTATTCTTTTATTATTTTACTTCCAAGCAACTGAAAGTAACTACAGATATTATCACATACATTTATTTAGTCACCTGATTATTCATTCATTTAGTAATTACTTACTGAGCATCTCTTTATGTGCCAAATATTGTTCCAGGCACTAGGAATATAGGAGTGGGAGCCTGGGGGCAGTGGGTAGGCTCCTCAAAGTCAGGCAAAAATCCCTGACTTTGAGGAGCCTAGGGATAGGGATGAAGCTCAGGGGAGGAGCACCTCTCAGTAGTGCCCCAGGGAACCAAGCCTTTAACACCGGAGCCTTTGGGGGGGGGGGGGGGGACAGTCTTCCAAACATTCATACCACCACATGCAAAATTAAGAGAAAGCCAGCTTCACTTAGGAATGAATGTCCCTTAGGAAGGTGTAAAAACTGCCAAGTTACTGTCACCCAACCCTGATGCACATCTGAGTGCTACTGTGATGAAACAGGCAGTGTGCAGGGTACACTTGCAGGCCACAGGGAAGCACAGTGACACATGCCTATCAATTGTGCTGCTTTTTCACAGGATACCATTTTCTACTTGAAAAAAGTCTCAAACTGGTTGTTGAGACTCAAGTAATTGGAAGGGATCTCAATAACCAGCAAGGTGGGTCTGTGGCTTCAAGGAGGCACCCAGGGATCATTGCCAACAATAAAATTTGAGCTTTCAAGTGAAATTCATAATTTTGGAAAAAACCTGCCTCTGTCACTGTAAATCTAACAGCTTCCAGATTCTTAAAGGCTTTGTGAGGAGAAAAGAGGAGGTGTTAATGATCTTGATTATATAAGGCACTTGTCTCTCACAAAGGATTTGCATAACTGAGTGAATCAGCATTTTCCAAATGACCAATGCATGAGGCTGCGAAACCAAGCTGGATAAAGATTCATTCAAAGAACAGATCAATTGATTGGAATTTACTATTAACTTTTTATTTTAAAATAATTCTCACTGTACAAAAGAAATGCAGGGCAGGGTTGGGATTATAGCTCAGCAGTAGAGCACTTGCCTTGCACTTGTGAGGTACTGGGTTCCATCCTTGGCACCACATAAAAAATGAATAAACAAAAAAAGATATTGTGTCCATCGGGAGTGGCTAGTACAAAAAGTTTCTGTACCACTCATCCAGTTGCTCCCAATATTTATCTTTCTCTGTCGTAGTACATTTATCAAAACTAAGAAATTATCATAGCTGGGCATGGTGGCATGAGCCTGTAATCACAGGGGCTTGGGAGGCTGAGGCAGGAGGATCACAAGTTTGAAACCAGCCTCAGCAACTTAGCAGAGCCCTAAGCAACTCACTGAGATCCTGTCTGTAAATAAAATATGAAAAAGAGCTGGGGATGTAGCTCAATGGTCAAGTGCCACTGGACTCAATCCCTGGTACCAAAAAAAAAGAAAGCAAATAAAGAGACTATCATTAATATAGTACTATTAATTAAGTCACAGAGTTTATTCAGATTTCCTGCTTTTTCCATTGATGTCCGTTTTTCATTAATTGATTGGATTTTGGTATATGAATGCAAAAGCCTTATTGATATAGTTTGCAATTCTACTTTGCAACTAACCTTTAAGAGGCTACCCCATGGGGCTAGGGCTGTAGCTCAGGGTAGAGCGCTTGCCTTGCATGTAGGAGGCACTGAGTTTGATCCTTAGCACCACATAAAAAAATAAATAGGGAGCTGTGGTTGTGGCTCAGTGGTAGAGCACTTACCTAGCATGTGTGATGCACTGGGTTCTATTCTCAGCACCATATTAAATAAATAAATAAGCAAAATAAAGGTATCGTGTCCATATATAAAATAAATAAAGATAAAGCAGAAAAATATTTTAAAATAAAAGAAATAAAGGGATTGAGTCCAACTACAATTAAAAAATGTTTTTAAAGATTTGCAGAAATGTAACTTCATATCCTCTCCTTCATACATTTCTACTGGGAATGTTAAGTAGTGCAACCACTTGGGAAAACAGTCTGGTAGTTCCTCAAAATATTACCATGTTACCTAGAATTCCACTTCCAGGTCATACCCAAGACATATGCCTATGTCCATAGCAGCACTATTCACAGTACTAAAAAGTGGAAACAACCTAAGTCCATCAACTGGTGAGTAGATGGGTAACATAGGGTCTCTTCATACAGTGGAATATTATTTAGCAATAAAAAGAATGAGATACATCCATTTGATTCAACAAATATGAGCCTTCAAAACATTATGCTAGCTGAGCTGGCTGCAGTGGCACACACCTGTAATCCCAGAAACCCGGAGGCTATCAGGAGGAACACAAGTTCAAAGCCAGCCTCAGCAACTTAGCAAGACCTTATTTCAAAATAAATAAATAAGGCTGGGGGTGTGGCTCAGTGGTAGAGAACTTGCCTAGCATGTATCAGGCCCTGAGTTTGAACCCCCTGCACTACAAAAAAATGAAAATAAAATTAAAAAACATTATGCTAAGTGAATGAAGCCAGTTACAAATGACCACATATTATATGATTCTATTTATAATGAAATGTCTAGAACGAGAAAGTACATATAGAATATATGAAAAGCCCTACAACCAGAAAGTAGAAAAATGGCAGCACAGGGCAAGGGAAGAGAGGTGGGTGGCTGGGGAATGCCTCTGTGAAGTGGTGAGAATGTTCTGATTCAGTGCTGATGGTTAATTATGTGCTTTAAATGGGTGAATTTTATGGTATTTGAATTATATCCCAATAAAAATGTAATTTAAAAGCCTGTGCCATCTCACAAAATTATTTTGGTTTTAGAAAATATATTTTTTATTAAATACATGTTGGTAAATATGCAATCTGTTCATTATGTTATTTTTAATTTTTAATATTTATTTTTTAGTTGTAGTTGGACACAATACCTTTATTTTATTTTATTTTATTTTATTTATTTTATGTGGTGCTGAGGATCGAACCCAGGGCATTGTGCGTGCTATGCAAGCGCTCTACCCCTGAGCCACAACCCCAAGCCCTCATTATGTTATTTTTAAATGAACTAATACATATTTTAAAATATCTGCTTTAATTCATACTATAGTAAATATTGACATGTAAACAAAGCTGTTTGGGACCCTAAGTAATTTTTGAAGCATGTAAAAAGTTCCAGAGACCAGCTGGGCACAGTGGCTCGTGCCTTAAGTCCAGCAGCTCGGAAGGCTGAGGCAGGAATACTACTAATTCAAAGCCAGCCTCAGTAAAATCAAGGCACTAGGCAACTCGTTGAGCCCCTGTCTCTAAATAAAATACAAAATAGGGCTGGGGATGTGGCTTAGTGGATGAGTGCCCTGAGTTCAATCCCTGGTACTCCCACTCCCCAAAAAAGAAATATTTGCAGATGTGTATAGCACATGTTGGATGGTGAAAGTCCAGTAACAAGGGCTGCTGCTATTGGAAGGTGAAATGTCCTGTGAGTAAATAAATAAATAATGTAAGATAAGGGGTGAGGAGTGCTGGATGGAGGAAATTAGCAAATTACATATGGTGGTCAGGGAGCTCCAATGAACAAGATGCACAGATTTAGAGGGAGAGAGCTGTGTGTATGCTTAGAAGAAGAACATTCCAGGTGCAGGGAAAGCCAGTGGAAAGCCCTGCACAGGTATGGCTTGCGTGTGTCAGGCTTGATTCAAATAAGTACAGCTAAAACTGGTGAAATGTTTGGAGTGAGAATGTTGTAGCTTTTAGAAGTTGTTTTTCTTGGCTTCAGGGGTCAAAAAGAATACTTCGCTCCAACGAGATCATCCTGCCAGCTAGTGGCCTGGTGGAGACAGAGCTCCAGTTAACCTTCTCCCTTCAGGTAAGAATCTTCTAGCTCTTTAGTCTAACATGCCACTGCCAGTCTAGTTCCCAAACAGTGCTCAAACCTGGAAACTGCTTTCCCCAACAGGAGCAGAGCAGTCCCTCAGTCTGCCACAGTGGTGTGCTCAGACAGGATATGCTGCTGAGACGTGTGCTGCAGCTCAGGCTTCCTTCCCTTGCCTTAGATATGGCCATAGCCACCTACTCACCCCTATCCTTAGTGACCCACAGCACATACCCAGCAGTCTTCTGTTGCCCCTTGTGATCCACATCCTCCCCTTCCTCATCCCCCTGGCACATCTCTCACCGTAATCCCAGTAGCCACATTGAAAAGCATGGAGAAAACACCTGACCAGATGGCAAGGGAAGAGGCAGTTCTGAAACTGTGTGGAGCCTAGAACTGTTGGGGAGCCAGGCACCAGGCAGAGCCAGCCCCTCCAGCACTTCTTTCTCCCCTGACTACCCCGTGCACAGATGGTAGAAACCAAAGCACACAAGGGCTGTGTCCTGTAGCGGGACTCCAACCCCCCGCACCCCCCAAGACACGGTGGCTTAGCAACTGTCTGGATTCTGTTTGTGCTCCTAGTACCCTCATTTCCTTAAGCGAGATGCCAACAAGCTGCAGATCATGTTGCAAAGGAGGAAGCGGTACAAGAACCGGACTATCTTGGGCTATAAGACCTTGGCTGTGGGACTCATCAACATGGCAGAGGTGAGCAGAGAGTAGTCTTAAACTGCTGGCCTGTAGGTCAGAGAGCCAGGACATGCGCAGGGCCCAGCTGTTCATGCCCAGCATGTGATTTCCACAGCCTGCGGGCAGGTGTTCAATTTTACTTTGTAAGTTATTTTGTTGGAAATTCAGGGTATACCTCTTTTTATCACTTTCTTCTTCATGGGTTTTTTCTCTCTTTTTGTTGTGGTGGTGGTGGTGGTGGTTGGTGGTTGATTATGGTTGTTGTTGTTTGAGATGGGGTCTTACTAGGTTGCCCAAGCTGGCCCCAAACTCCTGGGCTCAAGTGATCCTCCTGCCTCAGACTCCAAAGTAGCTGGGACTCCAGGCTTATACCACCTTGTCCAGTTCTAACTTTAAAAAAATAATAATAATGTCAAGTTTATGGAAAATTTGAAAGAATAATATGAAGAATTCTCCTGTACCAAATTCACCCAGATTCTTAATTTGTTAGCTTATTACCACCATTGCCTTATTATCCTGTGTCCCTTTATGTGTATCACTTTCTTTTCTGAACCATTTGAGAGTAAGTTGTAGGCGTGGCCACCCCATTGCACATTACTAGTGCACTAGGTTAATTTCCTAAGAACAAGATGCTCTCCTTCCCGAGCTCCATGCCGCCATAACAGTCAGGACACTGACACTGTCTCACCCCAGCCCCCAGTCAGATGGTGCTGAATGTCTCAGTAACCTGAGATCTGATCTAGGAGTCCAGATTGTGTTTTGTCGCTGTGTCTCTTTGCCCTCCTTCAGCATGTAGAGTCCCCCAGTATTCCTTGTCTTTCATGACCTCCTGGGTTTGAGAGTCCAGGTTCCTCAGTCAGGTTTATCTTACCATTGTCTCAAGATTAGTTCTGTTTGTGCAGTTTTGACAGAATTACCCACCTAAGTAGGGTTGCTGCATGGTGTTGATTTGTGCCTTGACTGGTGGTAATAAATTTTATCACTGAGCAAAGATGTTATCTGCCAGGATTTTCCACTATAAAATTAATGAGTAAGTATTTTGTATTTATTAACAAAAAATATTCTATGTAGAGTTATTTTGAGGCTATGTAACTTATCTTTTTCACCAACTAGTTTGAGCATCTATTAATGATTCCTGCCTAAACTGGTTAGTACTTTGATACCTGCTGAACTGTGAATATCTAATCCTACCCTTCCTCCTGTGTTACCAGTTGGCTTCTGTTATAAGATGGAGCATTCTCTTCTCCCCTCTATTTACCAGTTGATTCACTTATTTGTACCAGTTATGCAGGTGGGTTCCTAAAAGGACATTTATTTGATGGGAATTAATATGCTAGTACATACTTACCTATTTTGATATTCCATTTGTCTCAGATCTGGCCAGTGGGAACCCCTAAAAGCCGCCTTTCATGCCCTTTTTGATATGGCCCTTCATTTTTCACACACTTTTCTTTCTGGCACAAAATATTCCAAGCTCATCTTGTTCTTTCCCTAATCCAACCCCTGGAATGAACTCATCCTCTGAGAAGTCCTGGGTTTTTTGTAGTGGATAATGGTATTTAAAAACCAAGATGTGCTGGCTTCCATGCCTCGTTGCTCCCGCTGCCTCTTCACACGTGCATGCACATGTGTGTGTGCACGTGTGCTCGCAGACACTCCTG
The DNA here is from genome assembly GCF_047511675.1 of Marmota flaviventris. NCBI lineage: Eukaryota > Metazoa > Chordata > Mammalia > Rodentia > Sciuridae > Marmota > Marmota flaviventris. Next base: position 6,633,035 of record NC_092506.1, on the reverse strand, counting down.
CACCATGTCCCTTCCACATCTGGCCTCTCACCATGAGCACAATGGTAGCTTCAGTTCCAGCACAGTCATGGGCTTTTCCAGCTATCCCCTTCCACATTTCTAATTCCCTTCTGCAACAGGGAGAAGGAGGCTCCCATTTTTTTATTTTCAGCATTTTGCTGCTTGTGCAGTTCTCCTGTGTGCCAGGCGAATCCCCTCAGCCCTAACAAAATCTAAGGAGAAAGGAGCTGCAAGTCAGGTTTTTCTTTGTTGTTGTTACCAGGGGTTGAACCACTTAGGGATACTTAACTACTGAGCCACATCCCCAGCCTTTTTTTTTTTTTCAAACATTTTATTTAGAGACAAAGTTTCACTGAGTTGCTTAGGCTGAGTTGCTTAAGCTAGCTTTGAACTCAAGATCCTCTTGCCTCAGCCTCATGAACCATTGCTGCACATTAGTTTTAAAAATTATTTTGGTACTTTAATAAATTAAATAAGGAAAAGTTTGTGTCCTAGTAGAATATGTGAGATAGTTCTAACCCATCTTTCTGTCCTCTTCAGGTTTTATAACAAAGTGAGAGATTTGAGGGTCAGTGGATTAATGTCAACACCCCATTTTCCCCACTTTGTCAAATCCTGCCATTTCCCTGTTCTATGGCCCTTATTCCTCATTGCCAGAGTCAGATGACCACCACTTGTAGGATGAGCCCCACCAGCCTTGAGAACTAGTTTGTCTGTGAAGTACTTAAGCTAACATGCAGTCCCTAAGGATTAACAACCATTTTCAGTCTCAGGCTTGGATTACCAGCTGTAAGTACATGGCCCTGACCAGTGGCTGGCACTTCTGGAGATAGCTGTTTGGTTTGGGTGTTTTGTTTTGTTTGAGATGGGACCTCACTACATTACCTAGGCTAGCCTCAAATTCCTGAGCTCAAGACCTTCTTCCTTAGCCTCCCATGTAGCTGGGGCAATAGGCATGTGATACTTTGCCCGGCTTGGCAATAGTTTTAAAGTAAAAGTTTGAAGGCAGTGGGAGTACAGTAGGTGTTGACTTAGAAGTGAGAAGGAAAATGTGTCAGCAGAATGCCCTTGTCACTGGCTTGCTCGCTCATTTGTATTAATAAAAATAACAGCCCTGTGACCTGCATGAAGGAGCTTCCACTGCCACTCTGCTCGCAGGTGATGCAGCACCCTCACGAAGGCGCTTTGGTGCTGGGCCTGCACAGCAATGTGAAGGACGTCTCAGTGCCAGTGGCAGAAATAAAGATCTACTCACTGTCCAGCCAGCCCATTGACCATGAAGGAATCAAGTCCAAGCTGTCTGGTGAGATACATGCAGTGTCTGGGGACCCATGGGAGACAAGGGTGCCTGTCCCCTGATCTCTGTCCTGGGAAAGCTTAGCAAGGCCTTCCTGAGATGTGTCCAGGCAAGAGAAGCTTGGAGATCCCTGGAAATAGTGTGTCCATGGTCATAGGCCTCCCCTCCTCTTCTCTGCAGCCCATGTGTGCTGCCTTCTGATCATCAAAGTCTCTTAGGCAGATGTTCCAGGGCAAGTCTGTCTCACTCATGTGTCTGTTCCAGATCGTTCTCCTGATATTGACAACTATTCTGAGGAAGAGGAGGAAAGCTTCTCATCAGAGCAGGAAGGCAGTGATGATCCCTTGCATGGGCAGGTAGCTTCCCACGGCCTTTTCTATGAAGTGCCCGAGAAGCTTCCGGGATTTCGTGGCCTCATTCCATCCCCTGTCCACTTAGGACCTGTTCTATGAAGATGAAGATCTACGGAAAGTAAAGAAGACCCGAAGGAAACTGACCTCAACCTCAGCCATCACGAGGGTGAGCCACCCAGGTCGTGCAGCCGAGGCTCTCATCTCAGGTGGGAGGGGAGTGGTACATTTAGATCTAGTGGGGCTTTTGAAAATCTGTCAGCTCATGGCTATATCATCAAGATTTCCATTCAGCCCCAAGTCCCTACCCCACTACCCACTAAGAAGCAGCATGGTAGGAAGCCACTTTGGCAGACAGGGCAGTGCGGGCTTCAGGTTCTGCAGTCTAGAAGAAAGGCGGAGTACACTTCTTCCAGAGTTGGAAAACAGGTGCTTGGGAGTGGGGGGCGGGCAAAAATACTCAGACCCCTCACCTCCCCTCTCCAGGCAGGTGCTACAGAGAGAAGACCACCTCTCTCTAGAGAGTGCAGCTAGGTTGTCCTTTACTGAACTTACCCAGAAATAATAGGCAACTACCTGCAAACTCCAGAGCTGGGTTCATTAAGGTTTGATTACATTAGAAATAGATATAAATATATAGTTCTGCTTCATGGATCCACAACCCTGGAAAACAAATGCCTTTGGATTATGTTTCCTGCAGAAGGTTTCCTCAAGAGTCCCTAATTTTTGTAAAATTCAAGTCCTAGACAGAGAAGCTAAGATCCAAAATTTCCAGGGACCTCTGATTGATCCTGAAGGCCCTGTGCCAGCATGCAGGAGTCAGGAGTACCAGGGGGTTTTAGGAGAGAAATTCCCAGTTTCATTTCCCCCAAAGGCATTCTGATTCTCTTGAGTGCAGAGCCAGCCTAGGGACTGACACCCTGAGAGTGAGGGGCCCTTTCCCTTTGGAGTAGAGCATAGGTCAGCCCTTCCAGAGGTGTATCCAAGCCTGGCAACCCACTGTGAAACAAGGCCATCACCTCTGCAGGCAGCCTCAGGAGCCCCGGGGCCTGTGTTTCCATACAAACCCTCCACACAGTGACCTTGATTTCCCCTCCACATCAATGATTGGGGAACAGGAGAACTGCTCCCTTATCCCATTGTACTTAAGTACCTCAGGCACCCAGAGCCCCAACCCAGCCCCTCCCAACATAGCACTCTGAGAAGATGGAGGGCTGAAGCTCCTTAGGCTGGGCTTTTCTCTTTCCTACTCTGTAGCCACCAGGAGGCCCACAAAGGGTGCCCCTGGGCTTTCTGAGTCATCTCTTCCTATGTTTCCTGCCATAGTGTCCCCCGGAGTACAACCAGAGATCAGTTTCCCCTGTCAACATCCTCCCCCAGGGATGGTTCTGGATGTGGCAGGCACTCTCCAGTTGTGTTTCTGGACTCTCAGCGATTGCCCTTGGCTTGCTTTCCTCAGTGTGCCTTCTCTCTCTCCACCAAGAGCACATTCCAGATGTTAATCTGTGTACTGTGCTGATAGTCAAGCTTCTCCTGTCACTGTGAACTCAAGGGCACAGGCCCTTTCTGCCCTCTTTGAAGGCCTTTCAGTTTTATTTGCAAATAAGTTGTGTCCATCCCCAGTTTGAGTCTCATTCAGGCAAGAAATACTTATGTCCACAAACTAAGTCTGGATCTCCAAGCAGGGGACAGAGATCAGTGAGGCTGGTCAGTGCCGTCAGAGAGCTCTAATGTCTGCTCACACTCATCTCTGCAAGTAGCTATAACACAGCAGGATGGCACTGTGAGGCTGAACTCACATAAGGGACAGTCGTGACACTAAGGGGAAGGCGACCACATCTGATAGTATCTCAGATGAGATGCCAAGAGATGGGCACATACACCATCACCAGGTAGATTTGGGGACTACTTGTGTTCAAGGCAGAAGACCCTGTGCACAGAGGCAGTGTGGGGCTGAACGGTATTCTCCAGGCATCAGCAGCAAGCTGCCACTAGGCCAGGGATGAGGAGTGGGTGAGGCTAGAGACGGGCAAGACTGCCCTTGGACACTGACAGACCTGACTCCTAGGCCTTATTCCAGAGAACAGGCCAGCCAGAGTGGAGTAGCATGATCAGATTTGCCTCTGGAAGGAAGAAGGCCGATACAGTGGCCCTGGGGAAATGCTAGGAAAGGCTTGGGTGAAGGCAGTGGTGTCACAGGTTCTGACCAGACAGCCGGAGTGGGCCAGCGTGGGCTTGGAGGGCACTCCAGGTTTGGACTCAATGACTGGCAGGTTGGGATGTCACTGACTGGGGTTGCACATGCAAGAAGAGGACAAATGTCATTCTAGGGACTGAGTATATGACAGGACTCTCACCAGAGCAAGGGATGAGCTGGCAGTGCACACCTTGGAGTTGTCAGGGTGCCGAGGGAAACCTGGGAACAGCAGAACCTCCTCTCAAAGCTGCGCATAGGGCTCTAGGACCTGTGCTATGATTGGCTGTGCTTGGGCCTGTCTTCCCTGGGAGGATTCAGTGCTGAGGCCAGGAGACATCTCTTCCTGTCCTCTCGCCATTCCCTGCAAGGATGGGCTCTGTTGCCTTGGATTGACCACTAGTGGATGTCATTTGAAAATTACTGTGCAATTTGTCTCCACAGCAACCTAACATCAAACAGAAGTTTGTGGCCCTCCTAAAGCGGTTCAAAGTTTCCGATGAGGTATGGCCCCTTGCCCCTGAGGTTGATGGTGAGTAGAATTCCTGGAGCTCCCCACCTTGTTCCTGTGTAGCACTGGGAGTCTGCCTCCTGGCATGCCTAGTAAAGCACTGAGGGAGAGGGAGGCTAAGCAAGACATTCCACTCCTGGAAAGAGGGAGGAGCTTCACACCTCATGTGCAGCTTCGCAGTGTCTGGAGACAGTACAGTGGTGTCTAGCCATTAATTAATACAGGGCATCTGGCTTGGGATGTCAGCAACAAATCTAGCTGCTGCTATTGATTTTCTCTCATCCCCTAATGGAAACGTCAGTGAGCACCAGCCTGCAAGATCAAAAGTCCTTGATGGTTAGCTCTTGAGCCACCAGGAATGGACCACTGATAGAAAAGCCATCTCTTCTGGGTTACAGATGTTCTAGGGCTCTGCATTTGAGCCAAAGCTCAAGTGAGGCCAGAGCTCCTCCATAGCTGCTTCCTGACACCTTTCCTCCCTCAGCCATAATGCCCCCTGCACCCACCTTCACTCTTCCCATCCAGGGGATCTTAGTTCTTCATCCTTTCTGAACCTCCAAGTCCCAGGCAGAGATTCACTTTTTGCCTCGGTGGACTGAAAAGGGGATAATGGTGAAAGTTGTTCAGAGAGTAGGTCTTTGTCCTTCTGTGGACCGCAGAAGAAGGCAGAACTAGCCGCCCACATGAACCTGGCTTCTGGGTTTTCTTGGCCCGTTTCTTGGGAGAGGCATATTAGCACTCAGTTTTCCTCCTGATGCAGGGTCCTGTTATAGATGACAGGGAGACCTGAGAGGGGAAGGTGGCCTTACTACATCCCTGCTCTCAGGGCTGGACCACAAGAGGACATCAGGACTATTCTACCAAGTGTGACTCTGTGACATGTCCCTTTAGAGGGCATATTAGGCAGGCCAGTTGACATGTGGCCCAGAAGAAAGGAATTGCTACCATAATTGTTAACATGAAGAACCCCTCAAAGATCCTTTTTCTACACACAGGTGGGTTTTGGGCTGGAGCATGTGTCCCGGGAGCAGATTCGGGAGGTGGAAGAGGACTTGGATGAGCTGTATGACAGCCTGGAAATGTATAACCCCAGCGACAGCGGCCCTGAGATGGAGGAGACGGAGAGCATCCTCAGCACCCCAAAGCCAAAGCTCAAGTGAGGCCAGAGCTCCTCCATAGCTGCTTCCTGACACCTTTCCTCCCTCAGCCATAATGCCCCCTGCATCCACCCTCACTGTTCCCATCCAGGGGATCTTAGTTGTTCATCCTTTCTGAACCTCCAAGTCCCAGGCAGAGATCACTTTTTGCCTCTAATTGACAAAATTCTGACTGGATTCTTAGGAAGTCCCTCCACCCAGGTGCCATTCTCCGCCCCCACAGCATCCTTCCTCACTGGGTGGGCTTCCTAGAAGCCCAGGCTGTTGATCTGCCTTGAGCACTGGCTCTGCTTGGCTCTCGTGAGCTGCTGTTCTGAGCCACGATGGCTACTGACCCCGGCTGTGCTTCTTCGCTGCAGGCCCTTCTTTGAGGGGATGTCGCAGTCCAGCTCACAGACGGAGATTGGCAGCCTCAACAGCAAGGGTAGCCTCGGAAAAGACACCACCAGCCCTGTGAGCAGACCAATGGCAATGAGGGGTGGGGAGAGGGACCTGGCGTGTTGGCTTCACACTCTGGCCCTCTGCTTCTCTGAGCATGGCTCCTTTGAGACCACAGGAAAGTGGCTTTAGTTTTCCTCTCGTCAGCCTTGGCTGGGAGCATAGCACTCTGATGGCATTGCTGTCTCTGATCAGATGTTCTTTTTGATCTGTTTCTGCTGTGACATGGAGCCTTCCCTCCTGTCTCCAGAACTCTCCCTCCATGTCCTTTATGCAGTGTTTGAGAGCATGTGGCATTTGGCCAAAGGGAAGTGATTGTGCCTTCCAGGGTAGGGGAAAACCAGTTTCAAGGGGCAGAGGAGCACATGGTCTGTCCAGAATATAGTACCTCGACTCTGCTGGGTGGAGAACTTAGAGAAGCAGTGCCCTGAAGGATGTAGAATGTAATGAGTAAGAGGACAGAGCCACCCTGCTGTGGTGTCCAGTGCCCAGCAGCAAGTCACGCAGGATCCCAGGGTAACGCTGCCACCTCAGGCCTGGAGAAGCTGCTCTGCCCTGGGTTCACACCTAAAGGCTTGCAGAGCAGAGCTGTCTTTTCTGTAGACAAGAGGAGCCAAATCCTCCAGTTGTTGCTGCTTTGGCAGAAGATGAGGGATATGGTCCCCCGTCCACAGAGGGAATACACAGCTCAACCTGCAAGTAGTAGGTGTTAACCATGAGGAGATGATCCAAAGCTGCCAGGCACACCATCTCCTGAAAGCATAGTCTAGTAGGGCTGTGTCCTCCTGCATGCACAAACCACCAGTGTCTCCTGGGGCATCCGTGGCTGCTGTTCTGCCTGCTGTCACCAGGTGGCACCGTCTCCTAGCTTATTCCTCTTCCCAGTTAAGGCGCAGCCTGACCCATCAAGAATGGCCTGGCAGTGTGTTAGGAGACAGAGGAAGGAAAACTGGGGTCTACACCAAGAATCCTCCCACGGACAAGCTTCAGGCCTGCCTGGCCACCAGTGACCCAGTGCCTCCCCAGCTCTGGTCCATGGTGATCTGGGCCTGAGGGTCCTCACTTACTGTACTGCTAGCATTTAGGATGTGGATCAGAGTTCCTTTTCCTCACAGGGGGCTGCTGAATGGCCCTGCTGAATTGTCACTGTCCCTGTGGACAGACCATTGGCCACAAGAGCCAGATTCCATCTTAAACAGAAGTTGTAGTTCTTCTAGAAAGAAGCCCAGGGCCTGCTGAGGGAAGGCTGCTACCCAGTGCTCTGGAATGTGGGACAAGTGCTGGCCAAGCTGATGCCACGGGGCACTGATCACAGCACTGGCATGCTCTGTGGGTGCTAGTGCTCCCTGTCACTTGGTCATTAAGAAGAACTAATTTATAACAACAGAATTGTTTCTGGATTGATAGAATTTTACTATAGGTTCTGCTTTAGTCTCACTCACATAGTTTACAACATTTTGAGGAAAAAATTACTTTGACAGTCTAAGCCTCAGATGTCTTATTTGTAGGGTAAGGGTGTAGGCACAGGAGCCCATTGCCTCAGAAGGCAATGGAATATCAGTCTCTACAATGTGATGGCCTATGAAGGCAAAGAATGCATTTGTGCAGAGCAGAATTTCTAAGTATGAATCGTGACTCCAGTGACTGTAATCTTGGTCAAATTCCCAAGCCTCCATTTTCTCATCTACAAAGTACTTGTCAAGAAACATGCTTCACCAGGCCTCGTGGAGATACAGTGAGATCATACAGGTCAGACCTCCAGCAGGAGCTGCTTACTGGTTGCTTGCTGGGGACCTGCAGCAAGTGTCAGCTGCTGTTGCTCTTATTATCATAATTCCTTAAAGCCATTTCAGTTTTGGACTCCTAAAATTGATAGAATTTAGATGTCTTTTATACAAGTCCTTCAAATTCTGGTTCTTTGGCTAGAACTCAGACTTGCTTTGCTGCTCCTCTACTGAGAGTTCTATTTTGAAGAGCCCCATATGTCTTGATGTGGGTGTGGAACTGTGTAATCTTCTGGTAAGAAGGCACTTTGGGAACAGCAGAACAAGCCTGTGCTCTTATATGGAGAACTTCCTGGTAGATTAGGAGCAACATACAGTTGTGCATGTCTAGGGACTATCTGGGTAGCTGCTGCCTCACATTGGTGGCTTCTTGTCCCTACTGCTGAGCATTGTCACTGTTATATTTTTGCTTCTTTGTTTTTTGGTGGGTTTTGTTTGTTTGTTTGTTTGTTTTGTTTTGTTTTGAGGTGCAGGAATCAAACGCAAGACCTTATGTATACTAAGCAAGTTCTCTACCACTGAGCTACATTTCGGCCCCATATGTTCATTTTTTTAAATTCACCTTTTGTTTTATTTTGTTTTGTTTCCCAGCTTCTCAGAAGATTTGGTTTATCACTAGAACCAGAAGAAATTCCTGATACAAATTATTGCAGTTGTTGAGTTTTCTGAAAGCTCCAGCACACATAGCAACATAATTTGGCTCTTTATGCTGATAACAATAGGCCCTGACAGTGCTTCAGGAAGTTGACCCAAGACACTGCCTGCTACTAGGAGCTGCTATTTCCATAGCACTGTCAGTAATGTGTTAGAGACTAGAGCTTTATCCCCCTCACCACACACACTTCCTCAACAGCCACCATTACCTGTGGGCACATGCTACAGACTGGGAACCCCCTCCAGTGCCAGTTAGGCAGACACAGCTGGAGCACTGCTGGGCTGGAACAGAAGTTTGGAGAAATTAGGAGCTAATTCCAATTTTTATTGACACTTATGCCTTAATAAAGCTAGTTGGGGGTTCTTGCCCTATGATCACCCTCACTTGAGTGCAGACTTTCCCTTTATAATAGATCTCTCACCCTGATAACCTTAAAAAAGACAACAACAGAAAGCTAATGTGGGGGGCTGGGGTTGTGGCTCAGAGGTAGAGCACTCACCTAATATGCATGAGGCACTGGGTTCAATCCTCAGCACCACGTAAAAATAAAATAAAGGTATTATGTCCACCTATAACTAAAAAAAAATTTAAAAATACAATAACATTAAACAAAAAAGCTAATGGGGGTTACATCTCAATAAATGCCCCCTTTGCCATGGAAACATAGTAAGAAAACAACAAGGTTACTTTAAAACCCCCAGTGGAGCTGCATTCCCTCTCTGGTCCATGCTGATCTGAAAGTGAATGAGAACTATCATCAGCAGTGCTGTTATGGGATTCTAAACTCTGTTAGCAATGGCTAGTCACGTAGATAATGTGTAAATAAACTACCTGCATGCTGTTCTGCATGGCTATGAGCTGTTACCCAAGCTACCCCACCTTCAGCCCTGAGGTCATGGGGTCTAGCAAGTGACCATGGGATTCTCCTTGCAGATGGCTCTGAACAGCAGTTCTCCACTAGGTGACCTTGCCTGCCAGGGGACATTTGGCAGTGACTGGAGATATTTTGGGTTGTCCCCAGTGGGGGGCTGCTACTGACATCTGTGAACAGAAGCCAAGAATGCTTCTAAACATCCTGTGGTGCCCTGGACAGCTGGTCCACCAAGACTGTCAGCAGAGCTGAAGTGGAGAAACCCAGGTTTAGAGTGTGACACAGGAAGCCTGCTCTTGTGGTCTTTGTTCATTAGCTGATCCGGTGACCCCCTGAATGTATTAGCCTGATGTTCCCAGTTTTATGACATTTACTCAGAGAAAGGACTTTGAGTAATTGAGAGGAAGCAGAATAGCCTTTATATTTTCTTCCTCCTTTGGTTCCTTAGAAGAAACAAAGAAATTCACTGAGGCCAGTGCCTGCCCAACATCCAAGACCCATAGCACATGCTGCTCCTGGCTGTGGTGTTGCTGTCTGAATAGCTAGAAGCCATATTACCTAATACTAAATATTTAGTTATTTATCTTTATCTGCAAAATAAACCTTCATTATTTATGAGCCACCACGTGGTTTCACATTAGGCATCTTTTTGCTTAATATATATTCTGTTAAGAGAGTTTTCTGGGTGTTTCTACCAATCAAAAAGCATTGGGCGGGGCTGGGGATGTGGCTCAAGCGGTACCGCGCTCACCTGGCATGCGTGTGGCCTGGGTTCGATCCTCAGCACCACATACAAACAAAGATGTTGTGTCCACCGAAAACTAAAAAGCATTGGGCACCAGTTGCAGTGGCCACTCCTGTAATCCCAGCTACTTGGGAGACTATGGCTGGAGGATCAAAAGTTCAAGGCCAACCTCAGCAATTTAGCTAGATCCTCTCTCAAAATTTTAAAAAATAATGGGGCTGGGGTTGTGGCTTAGTGGTAGAACACTTGCCTAGCATGTTTGAGGCACTGGGTTTGATCTCCAGCACCACATAAAAATAAAAACAAATAAATAAAGTATTGTGCCCATCCACACCTAAAAAACATCTTTAAAAATTTTTTTTTTTAAATAAAAAGAACTGGTAATGTAGCTTAGTGGAAGAGCACCCTGGGTTCAGCCCCCAGTGTCCAGGGAGGGAAAGCATTCGGCTACCATGAGTATCTTCAGTCTAAAAATCATAGACCATGGGGCTGGGGTTGTGGCTCAATGTTAGGGTGCTCACCTGGCATGCATGAGGCACTGGGTTTAATCCTCAGCACCACATATAAATAAATAAAGTCCATTGACAATTAAAAAAATATTTTAAAAAAATAAAATAAAGATATTGTGTCCACCTAAAACTAAAAAATAAATATATATTTTTTTAAATCACAGACCCAAACTATAAGATTCTCCCTTCTCTGTTATGCAGAGGAAGCCTCCATATTTCCCTTTAGGGCAAAAGTGTCCACTGAATTCAGGGTCAAAGACTGTATGGATCCAATTGCAAAGTCATCTAACTTTGAGCCTCTCTTCCCTAGTGACATCTTGTGGGAGTCAGAATTTCTGAATCCCACATCTCTGTGTCATTCACTTAATGATTAATAAAATAACTGACCCCTCTGAAACTTCGTTTTCACAAAAATATACCCCTCATAAGAGCCCTAAAGATGTTCTGAGGTTGAATACACTAAAAGTATTTTAAGCATCTAGGGACCTAGTAAAACATGTTAGAGTTATAATCATTTAGATCAAGGATAACCAATTATTATAAATTTTGCAGATGGAATTGGCTGCTCTAGAAAAAGTCAAATCTACTTGGATTAAAAACCAAGATGACAGCTTGACCGAAACAGACACTCTGGTACGTATGATTCCATTTCCTCTTCTAGCCATTTTGGATATTCTCTGCACCTTTGGAAATAAAGGCAGAAAGACTCTTGTGGGCTGGTGCACATCTGTGTTCTTTTCCTCCTGAAGTCCTTACGCGTGGGGTAGAGCTGACCCTAAGATCAGCTCATTGCCCACATTAACAAACCAGAAATGTCCCCATTCTGCCCTTTAATCAGAGCTCATCTTAGGGTTGAATAGTTGGGATAATTTCTGTCATTTACTTCCAAAAGATGATGACCAGTGTCTTCCCTTGAAAAGCTGTCCCTTTCCCCTTTCATTGGGGAGTTTAAATCAGGAAGTAACCTGACTAGAATTTCATCTGAAAAGATCACTTGTAGTAGTCACATGGCCAAGCAGTGAGCATTAAATCTCTTGAGTGGCTACTGATCACTCCTGCTCCAGGAGTGGGGCTGCCCAGGGTGCAAGCCAAAGCCTAGTGAGGCAGAGTGGAGTCGGTTGGGATGGCCCCCACGTGAGCCTTGAATTGCACATACATTCACCATGCACCTCTGGTGCTAAGCACAGAGGATGCAAAGATGCCTGAACCATGGTCTCTGCCACCAAGTTCCCCTTTGCAGGGGTAGCCACCTGTGCACACCTGGGACAAGACTTTGTTAGAGGCCCAGGGAAGTGCAGGGGGATGCACTCTGGAGAGAGGTCATCTGAGCTGGCCTTGCAAGACACCCTGCAGTTCATCTAGTGGGATGGGAGGCTGGACACTAGGTGGGAGGGAGAATGCCATCTGATGTGCTGTATCTGAGCCTCAAAGTGAGACCTTCTGGTAGTTGAATGGAGTCCATGGAAGTTATTTTAGACTTTTGTTTAATTTTTTTTTTTTTAGTTGTAGTTAGACATAATACCTTTATTTTATTTATTTATTTTTATGTGGTGCTGAGGATCAACCCCAGGGCCTCACAACACGTGCTAGATGAGCACTCTACTAATGAGCCACAACCCCAGCCCCTAGACTTATGTTTTATATAGTAAATAATACTACATTGAGCATCTCATGCACGATGGAGCATTAGGCTTAATTCAAGATTTAAAATGTACTGTATTAACCTGTTCATTCACCAGCTTCCACTCTTGCCCATTGTGGTCCATACTGCATGCGACTACTACAAGTGATCTTTTCAGATGAAATTCTAGTCAGGTTACTTCTTGATTTAAACTCCCCAATGAATGATTATATCTCAAATGGAATTTTAACTTAGCATTGAGAGGAAAAAGCCAAATGTTAGAAGCATGCCATAGGATTTCTTTTCTGTGGAATTCATAAAGAGGCAGAACTAACCTATGATGGCAGAAGTCAGGGTACTGGGTGGGAATGGGAACGGGCATTTGGGACCTTTCAAGTGTACTGGAATGTTCTTTCTTCATCTAGTTAATGGCCCCTGGGGCTATCCTTGCATAAAAATCAAAGTTTATGCTAGGGAGCAGAACACTTGTCTAGTATGGGCCAAGCCCTAGGATCTGATCCCCACCATTGCTAAATAAATAGATAAATAGACTTTATACTTCAGATCTAAACATTTTACTCCATGGAAGTTATTCCTTAGTAGACATTTTTAAAACATAAAGGATGGCAAATGCAGGGAGGTAAGCAGGCACACGTGTGGAAAGCAGTCTTTCAAAAGGCTAGGGCATCAGGGAAGTTGTCATCCTAGGGGCTTATGGGAGATTGACTTGATACCTCGAAGGCCCACTGGAACTGTGCAGAGCTGTTTGAGCTGTTTGCAGTGTCCCAATAGAAACACCTTGATCTTAAGAGAACACTCTGGAGTGAGCAGACAGGATGGGTTCTCAGGGGAGGAGGTAAGACTCTTGAAGATTGTCAAAATGATCCAGGAAAGACAGAAGCCTAGACTCAGGGTGGGAGGAGGTCGCTGGGTGGAGAAGGAAGTGATTGACTGCCAGACAGATGCAGGTTGGCTTTGACCAGTGTGAGGAGGCTGCAGACAGACATCACCGGGTCCCTAAGCCACAGGTCCTGCCCTGACGAGGTGTGAGATCCTGCCTCCCCATCTGGGAGCAGGAGTCCCCAACCCCTCTGAGGAAGGCCCATCGTCAGCACCCGTTCATGTGCTAAACACCTTTGTAGTCATAGAGGGCAGAATTGGGAGGGAGCAGATGAAACCCAGCATTGTGGGAGGATGAAGTTAAATTGAACAGTAGTAGCTTCTCCATTGGTGAAGGAATAGTTTTAGAGCCATGCTTCCAGGAAGAGAGTGATTGGGTGGCTTTGGTGGTGGTAATGGGCCCTGCAGGCTCTAGGGAACTCCTTAGTGGTCAAGTGAGAAGTAACCTTCTTTTGTTCCCTTCCTCCATGGCAGGAAATCACCGACCAGGACATGTTTGGAGATATTGGCACAAGTCTGGTTGTGCCAGAGAAAGTCAAAACTCCTATGAAGTCCAGCAAAACAGAACTGCAAGGCTCTGCCTCCCCCAGGTACACCAAATTGGAGGGAAGCAGATGACACAGACCTGCAACCAAACTTGGCACAGACTCAGGGACCTAGGGAGGGTGAGAGCTGGTGCAGCTTTGGGGTTGGAAGGGCTACTTGACCCCTCCCCTCCCCTCCCATCTCATCCCCTTTCCCTCAGCAAAGTAGAAGGGACACACACACCTCGGCAGAAGAGGAGCACACCCCTGAAGGAGCGGCAGCTCTCCAAGCCCCTGAGTGAGAGGACCAACAGCTCTGACAGCGAGCGCTCGCCTGACCTGGGCCACAGCACACAGGTATTGTAGTCCCCCAGCAAGACCAGGCCCTCCGAGGTTGCCTGGATGTTAATCTCCTCCTTCGACAGCTAGATGGTGAGGAAAGAACACTTGAAATGCCGTGAGTAGAAGACTGTAATGAAAGACCTAAGTGAGAGGAAGCAGACATGTTTGTCATCCACTAGTGGGAGGGAGTTGGGCTTTGTGCTAATATGTGGGGAGCAGCCATCAGCTGCTCAGCGTGTGCCACCTGAAGCAGCACACAGGTCTTGCAGCAATTCTGTAACCTAAAAACTCATATTGAGGGGGCGCTGGGGTTGTGGCTCTGCTGGAGAGTGCTTGCCTAGCACATACGAGGCCCTGGGTTTGATCCTGAGCACCACATAAAAATAAATGAACAAAATAAAGGTATTGTGTAAACTAAAAAATATATATATTTAAAAAAAAAAAAAACTTACATGGGCCAGAATGTTGCACTTTATCAGTGGCTATGTGAAGGCCCAAGGTGCCAATGTTAGACATCAACTTCTTAAGGCAGACTTGCAATTTATCAGAATCTGCATGAGCAAGTAAAATGTCATCCATATAATGTATGATCAGACAAAGCTGTGTAAGAGGACTGATCGCATGAGAGACAAAGAGCTGGCATATTGGAGGGCTATTCTTCATCCCTTGGAGGAGGACTATCCAGTGATATCTCCGGGTGGGTGTCGTGGTGTTAGGTTCCCACACCATAAAGGCAAAAAAGGGTCTGTCCTGATGTGCTGTAGGTATAGAAAAGAAGCAATTCTTGAGGTCTATAGCAACAATAAAATAGATGCTCCGGATGCTGGCAGGATGAGGAATACCTGAATGAAATGAACCTATCTTTTTCATATATTTATTGGTCTTAAATCTTTTTTTTAAATTTATAGTTATAGGTGGACACAATATCTTCATTTTATTTTTTTATGTGGTGCTGAGGATCGAACCCAGTGCCTCATGCATGCTAGGTGAGCACTCTACCTCTTGAGCCACAACCCCAGCCCCTTAAATCTTGAAGTAACCTATGTTTCCCATTTTTCTTGGGGATTACAAAAATAGGTGTCTTGTGAAGGCTGGTGGAGGGTTCATTGTGCCCAAGATCTAATTGCTCCTGAACTAGGTGCTTAAGAATTGTTAATTTGGGCGGGGCTGGGGTTGTGGCTCAGTGGTAGAGTGCTCCCCTCACATGTGCGAGACCCTGGGTTCGATCCTCAGCACCACATGGAAATGAATGAGTGAAGTAAAGGTATTGTGTCCAACTAAAAATAAATAAATATTTAAAAAAGAATTGTTAATTTGGGTTCTAGGATAGGCCACTGTTCCACCCAGATGTGATCTGTGGTGTCCCATTCCAGGGGGATGGGCTCTGGCTTAGTGGTCAGCGGAACAGTGGCCCTTAGAATTGGGGAGGCACTGGTCTCCCCAGCAGTCCTATTTTGTCATGTATCATTATCTCATCACACAGAGCTTTATCATCAGTAGTTATAACACACAGGGAAGCAGGGCAGTGACCCCACTCTCAACCGCCACCTGGAGCAAAGCCTAAAGCTCTGGATTCTCACCCTACTTCTGTCCTCTCCTACCTATGGGATCTTCAGTCACTGACTTTTCTGTACCTCGGCTTCCTCATGCAAGGGGCCATGCAAGCCTGAGGAGAAATGAGAAGAAACCAGACCTCGGGGCATGTGTCCTCTCTGAAGCAGTGGCTTCAGAGCTGGGGCTGGCATACCTCACAGTCTCGCTGTTGTGGAGTTAGGCAGTCAGCCTGTTCATTTCCCTGATAAATATGAAAAGTTTGTGTCCATATGACTTCCTGAGTTTGACACTATTACATAGCAACAAATGAACCTGAGACCAGAACAGCCCAGTCCCTGGGGTGAGGTATCATCCTTCTGGTTCATCGTCACCCCTAAAACGCCTTTGTTCCTGGGACAGTGGGTCCCTGTGCAGAGCCAGCTGCCACTGTCATTATTTCTCTCCCCACAGCCCTCCTTGCCATTCCCCCACATACCCACTCTCCACACTCACTCTTCTGCTCCCAGTACGTAAACTGCCACTGTTCCTGCCACCCCTTCACAGGAAGCTCATGTGTCCCTAGCCTGCAGGCCTCCCTGGCAGAACCCCACCGTGGCTCCTTGCCTGCTGTGTTGCAGGTGTGCCCTCCAAGGACTTTCTGCTTGTCCTTCCTTCTCTCCATTTTGGTCAGGCCAATGGGAGTCTGTATCTTTCACAAATTCCTAGTATCCACACTCTGAATATGCCAGTGCCAAGGGTTCTCCCCACTTCCGGCACAGCTGCCTCTGGCTCCCTGGCTGTGCCTAACAAACGTTTATCCCTGCAGATTCCAAGAAAGGTGGTTTACGACCAGCTGAATCAAATCCTGGTGTCAGATGCTGCCCTCCCAGAAAATGTAATCCTGGTGAATACCACTGACTGGCAGGGCCAGGTAAAGCATTCAAGACCTCACGGGGCTCAGCATGTGCCACCTGAAGCAGCACACAGGGAAGCAGGAAAGTGACCCCACTCTCAGCCCCGACCTGGAGCAAAACCTAAAGCTCTGGATTCTCGCCCTACTTCTGTCCTATCCAACCTATGGGATCTTCAGTCACTGACTTTTCTGTACTTCAGCTTCCTCGTATGTTTAGGGGGAAAGAAAAAAAAAAGGCAGCAAGCATTGGGTCTGGCCCGCCTCCCAGGTGCCAGCTGTGTTGGGCAGCCTTTTAGGAACACCAAAGGCTGTAAGATGGCTGGAGCTGCCCCTGGATTTCATGAAAGTAATTTGGCAGGAACAGAGCAGCCCTGCCTGCCCCCTCCCCTCTGTCTGCCCTGTGAGACACTGGTGCCAGGAATGTCTGGGTTGTGGTCTCTGCTTAAAGCCCCCTATGTCCTCCCATCTTCCACCATCAGCCTATCTCAGGGTGTCTGTCCCACCCTCTAAGCCAGAAAACCTCACTGCCTCTGTCCAGCCTTGGCCAGAATAACAGAGGATAGGGGCCCTGCAGCTCCTCCTGGGTCTCGTTTGCCCTCTCAGCCCCTGTGGGGAGAGATGTGGCCTGACCTGCCTCCCTGTCCCTTCCTTCCCCCAGTATGTGGCTGAGCTGCTCCAGGACCAGCGGAAGCCTGTCGTGTGCACCTGCTCCACCGTGGAGGTCCAGGCTGTGCTGTCCGCCCTGCTCACCCGGATTCAACGCTAGTAAGGACTCCAGCTTCTTTGCTGCTGCCCTTTTGGAGCTCCTCCACCTCATTCTCCCACCCTGACTCACACAATGGTAGGACCTCCTGGCCTGCAGTGCAGGTCCACGTGTTTGGGGCAGTGGCAGCAAGCTGTAGGGCCTGATGTCCTGGTAGAGTATCAGCTCCTGAGCCCCCTGACTCCCTGCCCAGACTCCTCCCACACCTTGACTTGCCCCAGCAAGAGGCAAGAAGAGAGAACCCAAGGTTTTAAAAAGAGCTTTTACTCTGTTCCCGTAGCCATATCATCTGCTTGACAACCAAGAGTCAGTGCTTTCCCCTTCTAGGGCCTTCTTAGAAAGGCCTGTAGTCCCCTCCCATGTATCAGAGAATGAGGCTATCCCAGATGCTGGGCTTAGGCCCATGCAGGCTTCCCAGGTGGCAATGCTGGCTTGTCCCTATTAGCCCCAGCTCTCCTGTTTCCTTCATTGGCAGATGCTGCCTCTAGACCAGTGCTGTGGCTTGTTGCCTCCCTGTATTGCTTTGCTTATTGGCTTTCTTTTCCCCGTGGCTTGTTGAAATGATTGCAGTCAGAGCTTGGGACCTGCCCTGAGTATGGCTTGCGAAGATCCCCTTTCTCCCCAGCTGCAACTGCAACTCCTCCATGCCGAGGCCAGTCAAGGTGGCAGCTGTGGGAGGCCAGAGTTACCTGAGTTCCATCCTTCGGTTCTTTGTCAAGTCCCTGGCCAGCAAGACCTCTGACTGGCTGAGCTACATGCGCTTCCTCATCATCCCCCTCGGTAAAGTGGGGCAGCACCCAGAAGGGGTGTTAGCCACCAGCAGCTCCAATTCTGGCAGCAGGGTGGGGGTTGGTCCTAGGACAAGAGCATCAGGGAGACCAAAGGCCCAAGCCATGGCTGGGGACAACTGCTGCCCACCTTTTCATTTGCTAACCCATTTTACCTTCTCTGGTTTTCCATCCACCAGGTTCTCACCCTGTGGCCAAATACTTGGGCTCAGTCGACAGCAGATATAGCAGCACCTTCCTAGATTCTGGCTGGAGAGATCTGTTCAGCCGCTCAGAGCCCCCAGTGTCAGGTAAGGGAACCTCCACCCGAGCCAGTACCGGGGTCACAAGACAGTGCAGCTGAAGGGGGCTTTTCCTCCTCAGGGCCCCTGTTCCCTGTCACTGTGCCCATACTTCCCTGGTGAGTATTCATTAAGTGCAGCTCTTCCACTTGGGGCCTTCTCCAGATGCTGTGCACCCTACTGCTGCTTAGCCCCTTGTAGGAACAAAATGTAAGAAGCAAGAAATCACTGAGCAGTCTCTTGATAAGTGAGTGACGCTGTACCAGCTGGTGTTTCCCTGCCACCCAGTGAAGTTAGTGGTATCAGAGTGAGGTTGCCATAGACAGGACTGTCCTTTGGCTCACAGTCCCTTTGATTCAAAGGGGTAGCCAGGCATGGTGGCACACTCCTGTAATCCCAACAGCTTGGGAGGCTGAGGCAGGAGAATCACAAATTTGAGGCCCTACGCAACTTAGTGAGATCCTGTCTCTAAATAAAATATAGAAAGGGCTGGGGATGTGGCACAGTGGTTTAATCCCTGTGCAAAAAAAAAAAAAAAAAAAAAATGGTGGATAGAATAAGCAAAACTCAGGGGATTTTAGAGCCCCTCCATCCCAGATCCATGGTCCTTTCCTGGGTCTCAGGAGGGCGCTCTCCCAGGGTTTGTGGGTTGCCAGCTGAAATGAACAGGCCAATCCCTCCTGGCTTTTCTGCAGAGCAATTGGACGTGGTGGGGCGCGTGATGCAGTATGTCAATGGGGCAGCCGCTACACACCAGCTGCCTGTAGCTGAAGCCATGCTGACCTGCAGGCATAAGTTGTAAGTCTGACTTGGGGGCTTCTTACAGTTGAGGTGGGCTCTGGGAGTCTGGAGAGCTCCTGTTGTTCACATTCTCCTTCTCCACACCCCTTTTCCTGTCACAGGAGCCCAAGAGCATTTGCAGGTCTTTTATTTCCTCTCTTGCAGGCACCCCCCTCCTCACCCTGGGCCTCCCAGCTCACGAGGTCCTGGGCCTGAATTAGTTACTCCTCTCCCGTCCCCTCAGTACTGAAGCAGCCCATCCTAGGGCTGAAGTCACCTATGCGGAGCAGGCAGTATAGTTTGCACAGTTGGGTCCTTTGCCCTAATTTTGTGTGCTCCACATGTACAGTGAGTAACAGGCCCTCCTCCTGACACTGAGATGTCTCCTGAAGATGTAGCACAGTGTTCTGGACTCCTGTACACCACTGTGAAATATGAAGGGCTTATTTCCCCACTGCTCTGCTCAGTCACATCTGCTAACCATAAAGCTTGTCTGTCTCCCAACAGCCCTGACGAAGACTCCTATCAGAAGTTTATTCCCTTCATCGGCGTGAGTATTGACTCCCATTCTCTGCACCCCATTCTCATGGGGACAGATTTTGCCCCCTGGGAGACATTTTTGGTTATCATAGCTGGGAGCGTGGTGCTCCTGGCATCTAGTGGGGAGAGGCCAGGGATCCTGCTGAACCTCCTCTAGGATGCAGGACACAGTAGACACAGTGTGGCCCCAAACGTCAGTAGTGCCAAGGTAGAGAAGCCCTGGGCCAGGACACATACTGGGCTGTCGATTTGATTTTTATTTTTTAATTTTTTTTCTATTTTATTTATTTATTTGCAGTACTGGGGATGGAACCCAGGGCCTTGTGCATGCTAGGCCAGTATTCTACCACTGAGCTGCCCCAGCCTTCGGCTGTCCCTTTTAGGGTTATCCTTTCCCCACATGAACTATCCCTGGATTCATCCCTGGTATCTCCTGCTTATTAGACCAGGCCCTGAATTTGGAGCCTGTAGATCCTGGAATAAAATCCAGAGCTTGGCTTCTGCAGGCTCAGGGAAGGGAAATAGTGAAGTGTGGTCTTCTGGGCAGAGGTCCATGAATCAGAAACTTCTATCTCCAGGCTCAGATGGACCACTGAGAAGAAGGGCTCTTCCTCTGCTTAGTCAGGAAGAACCTTTATTAGTGAATTATACAATAAAGGAAGAACTCTTAGATGCCTTTGGTGTCAGGTATACCAACTGTTGCTCTGTTTGTTGGTGAGAGCTGGGCCCAAGCTCAGACTGACCTAACTAGTTAGGGGCCCAGACAGAGCACCCCACAGAAAAGGACCAAACACTTGTGTTTCTGCTTCTGAGGTGTTCTGATTTCTCTTTCCAACCAGTTTGTATCTTTTTCTGTAATCTCCTTGAGGATCTTGCATAGTTTTTGGGGAGAAGGGGCAGTGAAGTGCAGATAGACATGCCCAATTCCCCACTATCCCTGATCACTGAATGTTCAAGTCTCTGGGTATCCTGAGTAATCTTAGTTGAGGGAATGGACAGCCCTCCTCAGGCTTCTGGGATGTTCATATAGTTATACCGCTGCAGGCCATGGGACCCTGGTCACAGCCCAAGCTGTCAGTTTGACTCATGTCTTTATGGAACTGGGGATCGATGCTTACTCTGGTCTCCCAGCCAAACAAGAGTTAAAATATGAAAAATGTCATAGGGGCGTAGCTCAGTAGTAGAGCACTTGCCTAGGATATGCAGGGCCATGAGTTCCATCCTGAATTTTGTTCCTCTCAGTGAGTGAATGCAGCAGTGCTCTCAGCAGCCTGACGAAAACTGCTGCCACCTGCAGTCCCCTTCACTCCAGCAGCCCAAACCCAGCTGACTATCAGACCACAGGAGATAGTCACCAAGTTTGCCTCTAGCCTCTAGCATCCTTTTGTGACCACTGGAGGGCTCCCTCTGTCCTTTCCATAATAGTCTATGGGGAATCTAAAATTCCTGAGATGCCCCTTATGGGCACTCCAGATTCCAAGAAGGTAGAAAGAGGAGGGCTGGTGTCTGCACTGATTCAGTATGTTCAGTTGAGCTGGCTCACACAGAGCATGGCTGCCATGAGACATGCCTGTCCCGACAGAGATGGAGCTGGCTTCCTGGGACCCTACCTATGTGGTCTTAGAAGAATTGAGATCACTACACTAACTGGTTCCTGCCTTCATATGTGCCTTGCTCATTTCCCCAGAGAAGAGCTGCAAATTCCCATGGGCCCTCCTTGTGTTGTTTGGACTGGGCTTCCTTTCTTTTTGTGGTATTGGAGTTGGAACCCAGGGCCTACACAGGCTATGCCCATGCTCCACCATTGAGCTACAGCCCCATCCCTTAAGCTCTGGGCTGTTCCAGGCTTATAAAGATTTTCTGAGCCTATGATAAAATTGTGTGTATGATGGCTGTTGTGCTGGCCCTATTTCCTGTTGGATCATACTTGCCTAAAAGACTTACTGAGCATGTCTTCCCTCCTCCAGGTGGTGAAGGTGGGCCTGGTTGAAGATTCACCCTCCACTGCAGGTGAGCCTGGGCCCCTGGGCTCCTCTTGGGTGAGATCATCTCTCTGGTGCAATGGTCAGAAATTGGAGGTGCTGAGTGTTCTGGGGAAGCAGCTTGGGCAGGAAGATGTGAGCCTTGCTGTGCAGCTGTGTGGGGAGGGGAGGCAGGAGCAGCCCAGGGCTCAGGAGGAAAGCAGGGCTGCCCCTAAGAAAGTGGCTCCTCCCTCCCTGCCATCAGCAAGTGAGGATGGCTGCCTCTGACTGACAGTGTTCATCTCCCGACAGGTGATGGGGACGATTCACCTGTGGTCAGCCTTACTGTGCCCTCCACATCTCCACCCTCCAGCTCAGGCCTGAGCCGAGATGCAACAGCCACCCCTCCTTCCTCCCCATCCATGAGCAGCGCCCTCGCCATTGTGGGGTAAGCAAGGCCCAGCAACCTAACTCTTCCCAGGCACAGACACACTGGCCTAAGAACGTCACACTGGTGAGAGAACTCAGAGGCCAGTCACCAGCCAGCCAAGTCATTGGACAGCTCAGTGCAGTGAGAGGCATGTCCAGCCCGGCAGGCCTTTTATGGCTGTGAGGTGTGATGCAGGTGTCTTGTTATAGGACTCACTGGCATGTGAGTGGCTCTGTGGTGTGTCCACTGTGCTGGCGTGGGCAGGTTACTGGGCTCCAGTTTCATCTTATGTGTAGTAGAGGTGAGTTGGCCACCTTGGGGACTATTGTGTAGCTTATAAATAGGAACCGAGTATCAGCTGGGGCACGCTGTGGTGTGGTGCCTTGCGTCACTTGGTCCAGTGGTACCTGCCCTCCTGGAGCTCGGGCTCCCAGGCTGGGCCTGCACTGCAGAGGCGGCAAAAACCTCATGATCGTGGGGTGTGGCAAAGCGGGGAGGAAGTCTTAAAGAATCTCAAGTACCTAAAGCTTAGCTGGAGAGCCAGGGAACCCTTTCCTGCCAGGCCTGAGGAAGGGGAGGGGGATGAGAAGAGGCTTTTAGGCCATGGCCAGGAGCAGAGAGCAGCATTCTTTTTCTCTTTCTTCTGCCTTTACCTCTTTCCTTTCATCATAGCACCTGAGAGGGAGGCACTGGGCAATGGCTTTTCCAGAGGCCTCAGTGAGAGTGTCATAGCCCTGGACCTGGTATCCCCAACCTGTCCTCCAAACCTCTCTTCCTCCTCTCCTCCGTGGACTTCTGATTTTTCTGGAAGGGACAATGTAGGAAAAACAACCATGCTCTGCCCCAGAGACCTGCTGGATCCAGGCTTCCAGGAGCCCTGTTTTCTCTCAGACCCCCCCCACTGCCTAAAGATTTCTGTCCAGCATAAGTTTGGGGAACCTTGAGTCCAACCCCTACCTCAACCTCCTTTCTCATACAATATAAGCTTTTTATTTATTTATTTAATGGAACCACTAAAAAAATGAGGCAGAAAGAAAAAATCAGATGACTTTCATAGCCATGTGCCTATTGTATCTGCCACCTCCTTTCAAGAAACCATCAGCCCTTTCCCTGGGAGCTAAAATTATCCCTGAGCTAAAAGTGCCCCATCTAAGCGAGTTCCAGAGCTGCTCTGCAGCCACTCTGGCTCTTCAGCCCCCGGCCTCTAGGCACCGACTTTGCTTGCTGGGAGCATGTGTGCATGTACAAGGATCTGCGTGCCTGTGTGCACTCTGCTTCACAAAGTTTCCACTTCTCTCACCCTGTGATAGTTTTACTTGGGCCTTTATCCTCTGCTGGTTTTGTTCTCAGATCAGCCTGATTCTTGATACCCACATGAGCTGCTGATGATTCTGTGTGACTGGAGGGAACACAGCCACTCAACTGGACTTGCTCCCCATCTCCTGCTCCAGGAGGCTGGCAGCCCCTCTTCCCAGATTCTGGCCCATGTAATTGGGCTCTGAGGAAAAAGCTGATCTCTTGTTTTTATCCCATTTCTCCAGGAGTCCCAATAGCCCATATGGGGATGTGATTGGCCTCCAGGTGGACTACTGGCTGGGCCATCCTGGGGAACGGCGAAGGGAAGGTGACAAAAGGGACGCCAGCTCTAAGAACACCCTCAAGAGTGTCTTCCGCTCAGTACAGGTTTCCCGCCTGCCCCATGGTGGGGAAGCCCAGCTTTCTGGCACCATGGCAATGACCGTGGTCACCAAAGAGAAGAACAAGAAAGGTAAAGAGAAGTGCAGGGGCCACCAGGCCTCCTCCCTTCTTTCAGGGTCTGAAAGACAATTTGCTTTCACCTGGTGGAGTGGGGGCGGGGGGCTCAGTGGTAGAGTGTTTGCCTGTTATATGCAAAGCCCAGTATGGCAAAAAGGGAAAAAAAAGTCTGTGGGTGGGATGCAGTACACTTATCACGTGATCAGCCTGGGACCCAGTGAGAACACCCTGCCTTCCCCTGGGGGAAACGCCATACCTTATATAATGCAGGAAACTGAGGTCCCAGCTCAGGGGCTGAGGCCCTTGCTGCTGCAAAGTACAAGGAACCTTTCTGACCTTTGCCCTCAGGGTTGGACTATGGGACAGGATGACCATGCCCCAGCCATGGTCATCGTGACCCATTGAGCAGAGCTTTCACATCCAGCACAGAAGAACTCCCCAAAGAAGCTTTATGAGCAGAAGGATATAACTATTTTAGGAATTAAGGGGAATCAATCCTTCCAGAAAAAGAGGGGTGGCTTGGGCTGGGGTTATTGCTCAGTGGTAGAGCGCTTGCCTAGCATGTGTGAGGCACTAGGTTCAAATCTCAGCTCCACATATAAATAAATGAATAAAATAAAGGTTCATTAACATATATCTATATATATCTATATATATATCTATATATATAGATATATATAGATATATAATCTTAAAAGGGGGCGGGGTGGCTTAAGGCCCTGGAGGCAGAGTTGTAGAGGCAGGGTCCTATATTCTGTGTGAGGCAGGAATCCCCATAACCAGGCTGCTGTCCTTGTAGATTGCCACTCTTCTAGCTGGTTGGAACCCCACAACTCCAGCTGTGCACCAGCAGCAGCTGAGGACCCTGCCTCCTGGGCTGGCAGAGCAAGAGCAGATGGGCCTCTTCCTGTGCATGCTTTCCACCCTACAGCATTCCCCAGGGCCCTGGGCAGGGGCTGTGCGAGGCTAGGGCCAAAACCTGCACACTACAGCATAAGGATTTGCTGAGAGTGGGGAGCTGAGCAGTGTCCTCTGTATCAGTATCCTTGCCTCTTTCCTGGGGCCAGGGTAGAGTTAATGCAAATACCTGCCCCCACATCATCTCCTTTGCTGTAGGCCCAGCAAGCCCCAGACAGGGAGCTAGGCCCCTTCCCAAGGTGCCTAGAACATTTCGGCTAGAAGGGACTTCAGAGACCATCTAGCCCCAGGTCTTGACTGTTCAGATGAAGATAGGCCCGGGAAAGGATGCAGGAAGGTGTAGATCCTGACCTGCAGCCTGAGCCAAGCAGGAAGGGAGGAGGACAGGCCTTTTGCCAATTATCTCCCATTGCCCCGGGAAGAAGGAAGCACTGGGGTTGGGGAGGAGAGGGATGGCTATTTCCCAGGGCTGCAACAGAGATAGTTTCTGCTGGCTTTGCAGTTCCCACCATCTTCTTGAGCAAGAAACCCCGGGAAAAGGAAGTGGATTCTAAGAGCCAAGTCATCGAGGGCATCAGCCGCCTCATCTGCTCCGCCAAGCAGCAGCAGACTATGCTGAGAGGTGTGGTGATTTTGATGGTCCTCCCCAAGGGACAGGGAGATGACCTCAGCTGCCCCATTACCTCCCACTTCCCTCTTGCCCCCAGTGTCCATCGATGGAGTCGAGTGGAGTGACATCAAGTTCTTCCAGCTGGCAGCCCAGTGGCCCACCCATGTGAAGCACTTTCCAGTAGGACTCTTCAGTGGCAGCAAGGCCACCTGAGGCCCGGCTTCTGGCTACTCTCCCTCCTGGCACTGCCATCCAGCCTCACCGCCTGCGGGCAGGGGGAGGCCAGCAGGCCGGGCCCAGAACCACTTTCCTGGCACTGGGGCCAGCCCTTCACATGCCCAGTCCTGAAGGACACTGCCACTGGGGATGCTGCCCTCCCTCCCCACTGCCCAGCCCCATCCCTTACCACCCCTCCTCCCTCCTGCTCCAGTCCCAGGGCAGGTGGGTTCTGTCTTCTGGTGCCCATGGTCCCTGGAATTGAGTCCTGCAGGCCTTCCTTCTCCTGGCCCTACCTCTTTCCTTCTGTGGCACCAGTTCCCTTCCTGGAAATAGGAAATGTGGGATCCTGGTCCACAGTGGGAGAGCCCAGTTCTCCCCACTCCCACCCCAGCCATCAGGCTCTCATTTTCCAAGGCCCCACTGCCAAATACCACTCATCCCACCTGCCCCCAGTGGGGCAGGCCAGAGCCACTCCCCCCCACTCCTGTAGGGACCTCCTCCTGTCCATGACTTCCCAGTGGAGGGTGAGGGGCAACTGAGTGATGCCGTGTGTTTCTGGAATGGAGGGGCCTCCCCCATGCACGACTTCCTATCCCAGCCCGCCCTGTCCTTGTATATGTCAGGTTTCCTGAGCATTTCTTCGGTTCTCTGCACAGCCAGTCCCTCGGTTGTTTATGTAACCCCCATGCACCATCCTGTCCTGTGACTTCCTCTCACTGGTGATGTTCTTCCCTCAGCCTTCCCGCCCCTTCACCCAGCACAGCTCTGCCGGGCATGAGAGGTGGAGGCAGACCCTCTGTCCACCGGCCGTGTATCTCCCTTTCCCATGTAGACTTGTCTCCCTCATCCTCCTACCTCCTCCATGTCAGGGCAGCTGGGCAAAGGCCTCTCCACCAGGTCTCCCCTCCAGCAGCCTCTTTTCCTCCCTCTTGTCACCATGGCAGATCCTGAGCCCTTCCTCAGCTTCGTCCAGCTGTTCTCAGGAGAGGCTGAGGGCAAGGACACAGAGCCAACCATGCCACTGGCACTCCAGAGCTTCTGCATCACCCTCACTGCTCCCTAGAAGTTGTGGCACAGAACTGCATTTTGAAAGTGTTTGCTCACTCTCCATGCCTCCCCCAAAGTCCTCTAGCCCTTCCCCAGGCCTGGCCCTGCTGTCCAGAGCATATCCTGGGCCCGAGGGTGGAGGTGAGGGTGGGAGGACGGGGTGAAGTTGATTTTTCATTCAATAAACTGGTGATTTCTTACCAACTGCCTTGGGCTTCTGTGCCCATGACTGTCATCCGGGCTTTCACCCCCACCCCCCAGAAGGACACAGCATAACTCCATTCAGAATCAACTAGGAACCTAGGTGGAAAAGAAGTACACTCCCACTTTTTCCATTACGGAAACCAGTATGATGATGTCTCACCCAGCCTGAGGCAGGCAAAGGTCAGAAATAGGACTGATTTCCCACCAAACTCCATTTTCCCCCAGGACCCTCTGTTCCCAGTCCCCAGTGTGCCTAACAAGGCAGTGGCATGTGAAGGGATGGTTTCTCCCTTCTGAAAATCTGAGGCTTTGCAAAGGGGTCTTTGCCTCTTAGGTGGCAGGGTTGGGGCTTGGGTTTCTCTTTGGAGTTTACTTTCCTGCCCGTCCTTGATATGAGATATGAAACCATCATAGCTGATGCTTCCTGACACCTGGGTCCACCACAGGCTCCCAAGCTCAGGCCTTCACACACAGCCTCCTGGAAAGAAGTGTCTAGAGCTAAGAGCGGGGACAGAGAGTGTCCTTTCACCCTGCAGGATACAGCCCAGGGGTGCAGCAGCCAGGTAGGGCAGGCTGTTGCTGGCCTCAGACAGACTCCCCAAGCCCTGTGGCATATCCTAACCAGTGTCTCTGGGACCCAGCTACATGACCTGGCAGGAAACTTCCTGAGCCTAGATGTGGGCAGGGACACTGCCACAGGGCAGAGTGGACAGAGGACAGCTGCATGCAAAACTCTTCAAAAGCGCTATCTGGCCTTGACTTCTTCCCACTCCCCTTAGGCTTTATTTCTCAATCCCAGCCTCTTGTCAGAGATACAACCTGGGTTGCCAAACCCAAGGGACAGTGTTTTCCTTTGGCCTATCATCAGCCTTTGATGCAAATGACCATTTCTCCCTTGAACTTTTCTCCACTAGGCCTTAGACTGTGGACCATACCTGCTATCCTCTCACCTCAAATGGCCATTTCCCCTCCTGCGTCCTCTTCAGCCTAGGAACTTGGAATACTCAGGGCTCTGCCTCTCCTGTCTCTCCAGCCTCCATTCCTGCCCTAGAGGGAGCTTACTGCGCCCCATAGCATGAGCTGCACTCAGGAGATCTCTTCCCCTACAAGTGGAAACTCCACTCTTCAGTTGCCAAGGGTGAAAACTTGGGAATCCTGCTTGATTCCTCTTTTTCTCACTCCCAACATCCAGTCTGTCAGCCATCCTGGGCTTTCCCTTCAAGACAAATCCAGAAGCCAACAGCTCCTCACCCTTCTCACTGCCAGGATTATCCTTTGTCTGGATACTGCAATAGTCCCATTACTTCTCTGCCTTTACCCTGTTCTCCCTGCCTTGTATTCTCCACACAACAACCAGAGGGAGTTTTTTAAAAAATGTTGATCAGATAGTTTTAAATTGCTGATCTGAAATATCCAGTGACTTCCCATCTCACTAGAGTACAGAGCCTCCTGGTAACCTTCAAGGCCTAGCAGTTCCCCACCAGGAATTGCCTAGCTCTTATTTTCCCCTGGGGGACTTTGCACACGTCATTCTTCCTACTCCTGCCCCCAAGCCTCTGTGGCTGCACCCTCATTCATGTCTCAGCTTAAAATCTCTTCAGGAGATCTCTCCTTCTCTTACCTTTCCTTCTTTTCTGACTAGTACTTCTTGCTCCTGAGCATTTAATTATTCATTTGTTTGTCTCTCCCACTAGAATATAAGCAGCTCCAAAAAAAGGGGAAAAAAAATCTCTCCTTGTAGAGAATCAGACAAGACTGCAAAACGTCTGTTTGCAAGTATGCATACAGTCATGTCTGATTCTCTACATCTCCTGCTAGATCTTCAGCAGCAGGATTTATTGCATAGGTGTGTGGTAAATATGTGTTGACAGAATGAATGAAGATTCCCTCTCTCATTCTGCTGGAATGGGGTCCCCAATCCAGATGAGCCTTGCAAGACACTTTAACCTGCAGCCCAAAGGACACCTGTGTTTTCTGGTAGGCTCTGGAGTAAGAGGATGGACTTAATCCTGAGCCAAGAGGAGAAGGTGGGAGGCATTAAATTTCCCAAGATGCCAAGCACCAGACAACTCAAGTGAAGGCTTTGGGTTACATCTTGAGACAGCTCTGTCCTGTCACTGACAGAGACATCATTTAATGGTGAAGAAGTAGCATTGTGGTGCAGAAGGTGAAACAACCCCTATCTAGCCCACACACCAAGGGGGTTTACGTATTTATTTTTTTAATTTTTTTTTTTTTTTTGGTACTGCAGACTGAACCTAGGGCACTTTACAAACTCAGAGCTTCATCCCCAGTCCTTTTTATTTTTTATTTTAAGAGATCTTGCTAGGTTGCTGAAGCTCTCCTCCAACTTGAAATCCTCCTGCTTCAACCTCTCGCATCACTGGGATTACAGGTGTATGCCATCACATCCAGCTTCAGTGAAGTTTTTTATTAGAATGTTTTGATTTACAGAAAAGTTGCAAACATGGTACAAAGAGTGGCGGTAGGGCCGAGGATACAGCTCAGTGTAGAGAACTTGCTTAGCATATGCAAGGCCCTGAGTTCTATCCCCAGGACCACAAAAAAAAAAAAAGTGACTCTATACCCAGTCTCCTGCCCCCCCACTATTGTGAACATGTTCTGTTTGTGTAGTAAAGTTGTCATAACTAACGGCACTTGCTGATGATGGTGACTTTGCTCACCTGGCTAAGGTGTTATCTGGGATTCCTCACTATGAAGTCTGTACCATATGGAAAGAAGTCACTGAGTAGGGGACAAAATTGGGGGGAATGAGTTTATCTGTATGGCAGATTTCAGACTGATGTTTTGTTTTTTTAACAGATACAACATTTTTTTAATTTATCCATTTTTTTTAATGTGGTCCTGAGGATTGAACCCAGTACCTCACACAAGTTAGGCAAGTGCTCTACCACTGAGCCACAACCCCAGCCCCAGACTGATGTTTTAAACAACTTCTTTCATCACCCCGATGCTGTGTCCAAGGACAGATAGCATTAGTAGCCATCATGTCACCTCTCAGTCATGTTCTTTGAGCCAGGCCTCTGCTGAGCACTTCACATGGTTTGCTAAATTGAGTCCTCAGCCGCCTCCTTTGTGCAAGGTCAGAGAGCCACCTCTCCCAGCTCTAGGTCCTCGCAGCACAGTCAGCTCAATCCTCATCTGGCCAGAGTGGGACTCCTGCTTCCTGGCACTCCTCCCCACATCTCCCCAATCTTAGTAAATGGCACCAGTATCTATCCTGATACTCAAGCCAGAAACCAGCTCATCTGGCACGACCCCTCTTCCCAACTCATCAGTGACCCTATCCATTCTGCTTCCCAGATTGCTCCCAAACTTATGCAGTACCTTTCCCAGGTTGGAGCCCTGCAGTGCCTAAGTATGATGCACTGAGTGTGACACTTCACCTCTGAGATCTTCCTAAAATCTCGAACCTCAGTGTAGGCATAAGAAAAATATCAGGCTTGGCATAGTGGCGCATGCCTGTAACCCCAGTGGCTTGGGAGACTGAGACAGGAGGATCATGTGTTCAAAGCCAGCCTCAGCAATACAGTGAGGCCCTGACTCTAACTAATAAAAAATTTAAAAGGGGGGCTGGGAATGTGGCTTAGTGGTTAAATGCCTCTAGGTTCAACCCCAGTTGAGGAACAGTTCAAAGAGTACCTGACTTGTATTCCTCAAAACTGGGGAACACTGGGGTTATGTTATAGCTCAGTGGCAGAACATTTGCCTCACATGTACCAGGCCCTGGGTTGGGATATAGCCCAACCATGTCCTTCAGGCCACAGGGTCTGGCTCCAGTTACCTTCTCCCTCAGGCTCTCACTTGAGTCACATGGCCCTGTCCATCATCACAGACATCTAGCCTCACTGGGCCTAAACTATAGATCTTCCTAGCTTGCAGAATCATTCCTTTTCCTTCGAGTAGCTTCCTGTTGTGGTCCTCTGAGAGGTTTCCCCACCTCCCTGAAGCCCAGCTGTTGTCAGTCTCTCTTGGCCCTTTGTTCAATCACAGTTCACTGTCACCTG
Source organism: Marmota flaviventris (assembly GCF_047511675.1). Classification (NCBI taxonomy): domain Eukaryota; kingdom Metazoa; phylum Chordata; class Mammalia; order Rodentia; family Sciuridae; genus Marmota; species Marmota flaviventris. Next base: position 6,602,367 of record NC_092506.1, on the reverse strand, counting down.
CAGTATTTTTTGCCACCTTGAGAAAGAGTAGGGCCTTAAGACCCTTACCAGACACAGATCAGCTGAGTATCCATATTCCTTTTTTTTTTTTTTGAGATGGGATCTCACTATGTTGCCCAAGGCAGCATTGAACTTGACCTCCTGGGCTCCAGTGATCCTCCATCTCAGCCTCCCAAATGCTGGAACTACAGATATATGCCACCAAGCCTGGTAAGGAACCAGATTTCAAACCCAGGTCTTCCATCTCCTGATTATCTCAACCCTCCATACACCCAGGAGTCATGAGGTTCCTGCTGTGGGTCAGCTCCTGTCCTAGGTATGCTGACACAAGGATGCACACACAGTTGGATCCCTACCTTTTCAGGCAAGCAGGGGAAGAAGTGAACAAGTGTCACACAGCGCTACAGGATGCACAGGAAGGGCATCTAACCCAGACTGGGAGCATCCAAGCCGTCCCAAGGGAAATGACACCTGAGCGGTGTCTTAAGACGCCTGACAAGCTGGATGTTCTGGTACAAGAACCAGCATGTAAAAATCAGATAAGAGTGAGACCTATGCTGAGAACCACATATGGTTCAGTGTGGCTGAAAGGCTTTGGGGATGGTGTCCTGCAGAAGAGAAAAGAGCCCAGGGCATGAGGACCTTGTGGCTACTATTATTACTTAATATTAAGGTAAGTGCAGTGGCTCACACCTGTGATCCCAAAACTCAGGAGGCTGAAGCAGGAGGATCAAGTTTGAGGTCAGTCGTAGCTACTTAACTAAACCCTGTCTCAAAAAAAAAAAAAAAAGGCTGGGGATGTGGTAGAGTGCTATGCCTGCATGCATGAGGCCCTAGGTTTGATCCAAAAAAAAAAAAAAGTAGTATTACTTTTTTTTTTTTTTTTTTGGTACCAGGATTAAACCCAGGGGCATTTAAGCACTGAGCCACATCCCCCAGATCCTTTTTATATTTTATTTAGAGACAGGTTCTCACTGAGTTACTTAGGGCCTTGCTAAATTGCTGAGAATGGCTTTGAACTCACAATCCTCCTGCCCCAGCCTCCTACTAAACTACTGGGATTACAGGAGTGTGCCATTGTGCCCATGAGTATTACTTCTTATTACTATCTTAGAACAAGGATTGGGCTCTTGATCCTGAGATAATAGGGAACTAATAAAGGGTTTCAGGCAGAGAAACAAGATAATGGAATTGAAGCTGAGCCGGCTATGCCCACCAGAGGACACAGGACCTGTGTCCAGACCAGGCAACGAGTTCAAGGGCTGTTGCAGCATGTTTTAGTCAACTTTTTTGTTGCTATGACCAAAAGACCTGACAAAAACAACTTGGCTCACAGTTTCAGAGTTCAGTCCATGGTCAGCCGCCTGTATAGCCTTGGGCCTGCGGTGAAGTAGAGGTCATAGCAGAAGGGCATAGCAGAGGAAAGCTGCTCAGTCTGTGAAAGCCAGTAAACAGACAAAATGTCACCCCCAAAGGCATCCCCCACTGACCTATTTCCTCTGGCCACACCCTACCTGCCTACAGTTACTACCAGTTAATCCATACCAATGGATTCATCCACTGATTGAGTTAAAGCTCATAATCCAATCACTATACTAGAACATTCTTGCGTTGTCTCACACATGAGTTTTTGGGGGATACCCTGTATATAAACCATAACAGTGATTTAGAAACAATGTGACAAAGACAGACTAAGGAAAGGGTAGAAGGGTGGGAGAAAAGTCACATAGGCCTGAGAGTGATTTAGGAGGCAGTCAACAGGTTTGCTGGGCTGATTAGAAAACAGGGCTGAGTGTGTCAAGGACAGGACTGGCTATCTGCCCATACGAGGAGCAGATGGTGAAGCATCCCTGCGGATTTGGACAGGAGATGGTGGGCAAGGTCCAGTGTTAGAGGCATGCGTGCTGATCCACAGTAGGGGCTAAATATCTGGGTCTTACTGGAGACAGAGGTAATGCAAGGAAGAGGGCAAATCACCATGCGCCCATCCACTCCATCCGACCACCCAACTCCCCCTAGCAGCACCACCTTCTCGTTCCTGTTCAGCCTTTCTGTCTCCCCTCACCTGTGGCTCACTTCATTCTCAATGTGTTTTCTCTCTGGCAGTACTGTAAGCAGAGACTCCCGCTCCCTGACACAGGGTCTGTCAAATAGTGAGCTTGGCGGTGGTGATAATAAATAATTATGAAGAACAGTGTCTGTTATGTGCAGGTTTAATGTGAGAACTCTGGGCCTTTTTTTTTTTTTTAATCATCTGACAAATGGAGACACACAGGGGTGGGGATGTGGCTCAAGCGGTAGCATGCTGGCCTGGCATGCGTGCGGCCTGGGTTTGATCCTCAGCACCACATACCAACAAAGATGTTGTGTCCGTCGAGAACTAAAAAATAAATTAAAAAAAAAAAAAAATGGAGACACACAGCTTTGACCTTGGCTGAGTCTGACCCCTATGTTCCCTCCCACTGAGCAGGGCAAGGACCCTTCTATCCTGGCTGGAAGGGTACAGAGTTGCCATATAGCTGCTGGGACAGGAGCCAGGGACTGACTTTAAGGAGACCTCAGAACAGACTTGATCTTGGCTCAGTGGTAGAAAGAATCTAACAAGCAAAAGTGGGAAGACTCCTCAGGAAGAGGGGGACACGGTGGTCTTTAAGGAACCATTAATCTTGAGCACTCGTGGGTGAATCTACAGAAGTGTCAAAGGGGATGAGATTGTTGAAGAAAGTGCCCCAGCCACTCAAAGAAAAGGAGGGAAGCTACCAGAGGAAAAAAGAAAGCCAATTTCAGTGGGATGGGTGCTTCTGAGGATCTGAAAGGACAGGGTAGAAGCAGTGAGAGTGATCTTCAGGGAGAAGAGCATTAAATATCAAAAGTATCAAGAATGTTCCCGGGCATGGACAGGGGCAGGGGGCTGCTGAGGACTGCAGAAAATGGCAGAAGGAGCTGAATCACCATCAGGCATGGGCACGGATTCCTTCGTTCATTCTCCATTTACTGAGCAGCCATCAGCAGCCTGGCAGGAGACCAGCAGCTGCGGGGGAGGCGCAGGACTGAGCAGGATGAACAGTGTCTTCCCTCTAGAGATGCACAGTGTAATCCTCAGGACCAGATAAAAAGCAAGTGGCTGAAAAGGTTGAACAAATGCAAGGTTAAGTGCTGAAAGCAAGATAAGGGCATAAGAACTGGCAGGGAAAGGCCCAGTCCTCCCTCCACCAGGCACCAGGGACACAGGGCCAGCCGCCTAAGGAGAGGCACAGCGGACCCACAGAAAGCCAGCCATCAAGGGAGATTGAAAACTGCTCTCTACCTACCTGGGAAAAGGTGATAAAGGAATGTGCTCCTTCATTAGGCAGAAAGAAAGCACAGGTAAGGAGGCAGAGGTAGCAGTGTGCGTACCCGGTATGTTCTGTGCAGCCCATAGGCCTGTAGATGCAGGTGAAGTACATGTGGGCACTGGGTGCCTCTGCCCTGGGTGAACCTGCCTCAGGCTGTGTCAGGGGTATGCACCTGTATTTTTGCATGGGTGTGAACATGCAACTTAGTCCCAGTTCTCTTATCTCCTTTCTGTGTGTTCAGTCTCCCTCACACACTCTTGGGGACAAAACAACTTGCATTCTAGATTTGAAAGGGATGTAGTGGTCGCTGAGAACAGCAGGATAAAAAATATAAGCCCCTGCTCCCTCCGTTGGAGAGCTGCTTCCCCCTCACTGGGCCCCAGCTTCCTTACCTGTAGAACAAAGGCATTGAGACAGCACCTTTCAACCCAGGCTGCACATCACAGGAACCAATGAAAGGTTTTTAAAAAGAGGTGCCCGGGGACCATCAAATCTCAGTCCTGGAGGGACAGACTTCCAACAAAGTTCCCCAAGGGCTTCTGCAACCCAGTCTTACTAAGGAAAATAAAGGTGCCCTAGATCCAGATTCTTCTCTCCCTATGATCTGGACATGTTGGCAAGTTTGGGGTGCAGTCCTGATGGAGCACACAGGTAGGCTTATCAAACCATAGCCAGGGTGCCGCTTGAAGATGGCCAATGTGAGGACTGAAGGACACCAGATGCCAGGTTCCTCAGGGACTCTAGAGGAAAACTGACCAGCTGAAATTGGCAGGGATAAATGAGCTGGGCTCTGATGCAACTAGCATAATCAATAGAAATAGTAAACTGTAACAGAGGTGCTTCTCTGGGGTGGGGCATTGGATGACTGGAAAACTGCATTTCCCTGCAACTTGTGTATATGCCTTTTGAATGCTACATCATGTGAAAGTATAAACAAGCTGGAAAGAAAAATCATTGGCAGAAGTACAAGACTGAGAAGGACCAACTCAATGTGATGGAGTGGATGTACCCAGTCTTAGCTGACCATGAGTATTACCTGTGGTGGCTGACAGTGTTAGCGTGAATTCAGTTTCAGAGGTGGAAAGATGGCATGGTGTTTTATGTTTTGTGGTGCTAGCGATCAAATCCAGGACCTCCCACATGCTAGGTAGGCACTCTATCACTGAGCTACAACCCCAGCCCCTGGGGCAGCATATTTTTTCAAAGTGGGGATGTCCTTCTGTGGTTGGTACAGTTCACTCCTTGTCTGGATCATTGGATCCTGGGTACAGCACCACTTTTTAAGCAAGGTCTGGATTAACAGAAAGGAGAAAAACTGGGATGGGGAAGGGTCAGGAGACTGCAGTAGGGCTAAGGAAAGAGATACCAAACCAGGTAGAGAGAAGACTGAGATGCCATCCTGTCTCCAAGTTTCTTTATTGGTTATAGGGAGAAGATAAGCTGTGAGCACTGAAGAAAGGCACTTTTGGGGGTTAAGGAAAAACTTCTAACCTTTAAGACTTATCTATGGCAGAAGACCACCCCTCTGCCAAAGATGGAGCTATGGGGGGGATTCCAACACCCCCAGCATGCTGAACCTAACAAACTCTAGGAGGGGAATACTGATTTGTAGGAATACCCCAGATCTCCCATAGACATTAGGCCTCATTGTAAAGCTTTTGTCCCTTGGGAGGTCATCCTGCCATCACCTCCTAGTGCTGTCAACTTAGAAGTGGTGGGGTTAGTGTGGGTGGGGAGGGAGAGCTGGCAACACAGGGTTACAGAGAATCAGATCAGTACCTGGGTTTGGAGGGAGTTTGTAAGCCCAATAGGTTTCCTCCTTTTTTCTCCCATTAGAGTACTATCCAGGCCCAACCCTGTTTAGTGTCTGAGAACAGACGAACTTTAGGTACCACCTGTAAACCTTCTGACTTTTCCTAAACCAATTTTTACTGAGCCCTGCTGTGTCTCCATGAAGAGCTGCACCGGAATGAACAAGAGGGCAGCTCAAGGTCTACATTACAGTGGGAGAAGCAAACCTACAAGAAAAATGTCAGAAAGGCTAATCCTAGAGCCTTAAGCAGATGCACCACAGGGCATAGAGGACTACTCTAGAAGGGGATTGGGAAATCGAGGAGGTGACATCTAAGTCCCAAGTTATTCCATCACAAACCACACACTCACTTTGTCTTGATCATCTGGCCAACAGCATTTGCTGTGGAGTTCACCTGAGAAAGTCAGGGACCCCCATGGAAAGCAACATTCCATAAGAGAGTAAAAACTCAGCAGGGAGTGAGTTAAGTATTGGGAGTACACTCCAGAGTCCTTAACTCATAATGTGTTAGCCACTAAAAGAACTCTGCTTTCCCCACCCTCTCACTCTGTCTCATCTGCCTCAAAGCACATTAATTACACCTTCACCATGCATGACAAGAACATGCATCCACATAAAGGATAAAACTGTCAAGTCAGGGAAACAGCAAATTCCCAGGACCCTCAACTTGTTACTCCATGATGTGTGTGAATTCTTCCACTCCCCACCCATGTGTCTCTCAACAGTCACAGCTACTCAACCTCATCACAGGCAAAGATGTTCATGCAGGACTCAGCATCCATATGATATATGAGAAATGCGATATTTGGTTCCAGGATGTCGACTGACTACCCCTCCCTCAAAATTGAATTGTTCGTCCAGGAAAAAAACAAAACAAAACACCTTTTGAAATGTACCATTAACATTCCTAAACTCCAGCCCACCCCTACAACCTTTTAACGTGAATAAAACTAGCTCCGTGTTCTGAGAGCCAGCTGGACACTCTCTTGGCCAGTGCTGCTTCTCCCTTCTGCTGGAGCAAGACGTCCCAATAGTCTTGCTCCAGCCGCAGCTATGCCTTTATCAAAGTCTTCCAATATTCTGCTGGAGAGCACGAGAACCTGCCAAGCCAGTAACATACCCACGGGGGCACGAGTCTTGGCTCCACCTATGCCCGCCAGTCCATTTGCCACCCCTGTCCCTTACGGCAGGAAGCTTGCGTCCCTTTCCCCAAGAAGCAGCCCTTCAGCTACCTACAAGAACGTGGACAGGGGCTGGGGATGTGGCTCAGGCGGCAGCGCACTCGCCTGGCATGCGTGCGGCCCGGTTCGATCCTCAGCACCACATACAAAACAAAGATGTTGTGTCCGCCGAGAACTAAAAAATAAGTATTGAAAAAAATTCTCTCTCTCAAAAAAAAAAGAGACATAACTCATAAATCTTCACTTTAAAAAAAAAATAAAATTAACTTTAAAAAAAAAAAAAAAGAACGTGGACAGTTCCGAAAGTGGGATGGGGATTGGGGCACATCTCTAAGTATAAATGAGCAATAAATGAACATCTCGAACCTGTGAGATGGGGATAACAGCAGCACCCACTACAATGGGTCTTTGTGAACGTCGGGGTCATACATTTAAGGTACCAAAGCGCCCGACACATTACGCGCCCAGGAAGTGGCAAATGCTTCAGTAATGTGGACTACCCCTTGGGGGTCGGGTCTTCTCCCTGTGTCTCAATTTCTCCGTCAGTCTCTCAGGCCGCCGCGCTAAGTGCATTCGGTTTACCAACTCCCGAGCACCTCCACCCGAGCACACCCGCTGCCTCCGGCGTTTCACAGCCTCACAGACGCGGAACCTCCGGCAGGAGCAGCAGCGTTGACCGCCGCTGCCAACCTGCGCCGCAGGCGAGCTGTGAGCGAGCCGAGCCCCGCCCCTCCCCGCCCCGCCTCTCGCTGGCCCCGCCCCGCCCCCGGGTGGCCCAGCTCTGGGAGCCGGCCTGGCCCGCGTGCTCCTTTAAGGCAACTCGCCCGCGGAGGAGTGTGTTTCGCCCCCTCCGACCGCGCCGAGGTAGCTGCTTCACCTTTAAGGCGGCGCGGGGACTGCTGGGAAGGCCGGTGGGATGGAGGCAGCGGGATCGGCTCACGGCCACGGATCCCGGTGAAGCGGGGCGGGAGCCGGAGCCGGAACCGGAACCGGAGCCGGGCGGAGCCAGAGGCGCAGATCGGCGCGGGCCGATCGGTCCAGGAAACCCGGTCAGGCCCTAAAGGGGAGGGGCTGCGGACAGCCTAGGGGAGGGGTCGTGGGCCCGGCCTTCTGGAGGACCAGGCTAGCCGGCGGGGAGGGGGCGCGGTCCTGGGGGCTCGGGGGCGGGAGCTGGGCTTTTTCTAGGGAGGGTCTGTTGGGCGTCCCACCAGCCTATGGGAGGGGTCGTCGTGGGCGCAGCCTAGAGGCTCATTCCCGAAACCTGAGACCTGAGTTCTCTCTACGGGGAGGGTCTCCGTGGGAACGATCTGCCCTGGGGGAGGGGCTCCGCAGTTCGGGCTGCCTGTGGGGGAGGGGGCTATCCCTGGGGCTGGGGCCGGATCGCCCGGAGGGGCCGGGGCTCCCCGCACCCGGGTGAACCCCTACGATCCGCGTACGGCTCCCTGATCCGTGTCCTAATTGAAGGAGTTCCGGGAACGCCCCGAGACTGGGCGGCCTAAGCCAGCCAAGAGCTGGTGGTCTGAGTCGGAATCGGGGTCCAGCCTCACCGGCCGCACCGCATTGCGTCTGCCTGGCCAAGACAAGCCTGGCGCGCCCCCTATAGGCCGAGCGCGGGCACGGTGCAGGCGGCCTGCTGGGAGATCCGGACACCCCAAGGACCCAGGCGGCCCGGGACCGCCGGTGTTTACCAAATCTGGGGTGGACAGCGGTGTGGCCCTAGGCCCGGTGCCCGCCTGCCCGCCCCTCGCCATCACAGGCGGCGCGACCATGGCCACGATGGTGCTTCCGCGGGAGGAGAAGCTGAGCCAGGATGAGATCGTTCTGGGCACCAAGGCCGTCATCCAGGGATTAGAGACCCTACGTGGGGAGCATCGTGCTTTGCTCGCTCCCCTGGCCTCTCATGAGGCCAGCGAGGCCGAGCCAGGCTCTCAGGAACGCTGCCTCCTCCTTCGCCGCTCCTTGGAGGCCATAGAGCTGGGGCTTGGGGAGGCCCAGGTAGGTCATCTGGGATGCCGAGGTGGGAGGTCATGGAAGGGGTTGAGTTTTCTAGAGGAATCTCGGTAATGTAGGAACAGTATCTGAGCAGAGAACCACCTGGCCCCTTGAGCCCCATGCTAGGACTGCAATAAATATTTTTTAAAGATAAGAAGTGCACTTTGGAGACCCCAGCCTGCCCCTGGAGACCTTGAACACCCTCACTCCCACCCAGAGACAGGGTAGGAGAACAGAAAGGAGATCTTTAAGGAAATACTCCCCCCCCCATTCATTGTAACATGAATACTTTAAGTTATCTGATTTATTATATGCCAGGCAACAAGTCAGTGCCAGGGATACAGGGTTCAACAAGGCAGAACAAGATTCCTGCCCTAGTCTGGTAGAAAAAGAAAAACAGTTAATTGTAACAAATTGTGATAAATTTTCTAAAGAATAGAGAGCAAGATCTTGTGATAGCTTATAATCAGAGGTCTTATCTAATGGTCAGGTATAATTTCTCTGAGGAAAGGACATTTAAACCAAGACCCAAAGGAAGAAATGGACCAGCCTCCATAAATGGGAGTTGGGGGAGAAGTTGCATGCACAAAGGTCCTGAGGTAGGGAAGATCTTGTGAGGGAAGTAAGAGAACTGTGTGACTAGAGCTTCATGGGGAAGGAGAAAGGGAGAAGGCAGGAAACACTCATGGCCTTGTTAGTTTTTATTTTATTCTCAGGAAATCAGGAAGGACTTTAAGCAGGCAAGAAATATAGACTTAGGTTTTAAAAACTCCCCTTGCGATATGGAGAATAAACCTGGTATCAGAGATGGAAGCAGGTAGCATGTTGCTGGAAAGCCACTGCTCACATTCAAATGAGGGAGGGCACTTGGACTAAAGGGATGGCCATAAGGGTGGAGAGAACTAGCCCATTTCTAGATATTCTAGAGGTAGGTCCAGCAGGATGTGGGGATGAAATAAGGGAGTGGGGGCAGCAGAACTCAGATTTGTGTTAGAAGCAAGTTCAGGGACAAGACAGCCTGGGTGGGTCAGGAGTTCTCTTTTGTCCCTTGTAAATTGGGCTGTCAAGACCATTTGCAGACAGAGATGTCCAGAAGGCATTGAGACTCACAAGGACTTAGACTCTGGGAAAGCCCCACCCCTGTACTGGCAATTAAACCCAGGGTGCTTTAATACTGAGCTACATCCCAAGTGCTTAGTTATTTTTATTTTGAGACAGGGTCTTGCTAAGTTTTACCCAGGCTGGCCTTGAACTTGCAGTTCTCTTGCCTCAGCTCCCAAGTTGCTAGGATTACAGGTGTGTACACCATACCTGGCTCTGGAAAGGGTTTTGTTTCCCCCAGATCTTGACTAAGCCACTGCCTGGCTGTGTGAATCCTGGGCAGGTTGAATCATCTTGTTTTCTTGTCTTTAAAATAGAGATCATAGCCTCTGCTATATATACTTCCAGGTTGTTTAGGGAATTTTTTTAAAAGCTTGTGGTTGTGAAAACACCTTTCACTTAAACATTTGCTAACCTATTAGAAAGAGCAGGATCTCAGACTGCCTAACCTCTGCAAGGGCAACATATTCCTTTCCCAGTTGGCTGTCAGTTGCAGAGATGGCCACATGGGTCCCACTCCCCGTGGCTTGTAAGCCTCACACAGTTGGGGAACAGGAGAGCACAGCAAGGAGGCCACACGTGGAGGGAAAGTGTGACCAGGAAGAGGAAGACCATGAGATATTGAGAAAGGAGAGTGGAGCCCATGCCAGGGCCCCAAGGCAGGAAGAGCCTGGAAGCTCAGGAAGGGAATCAGAGGTTAGGGAGAGGGGGGAGGTGGAGCTGAGGCCTCTGGATTCCCTTACCTGCCTCTGTGCTTCCACAGACCCTCAGGGCTTGTGAGGGATCTTCAGCAGAAGTTGGGATGAGGCCTTTTCATCACTTGGCAGCCACTTGTCTGAGTTCTTTGGGCAAGTACTAGTCCTGGGGCAGGAAGCAGTAGTAGAGTGGCTGTGTTTTCAGAGGGTTAAGTACAATTCTCACTAGAGACAAAGGAGAGTCTAGCATCTCAGGGATCCCAGAGGTAGCACTGAGGGACCTCCTCCTGGGTTTGAGCTTTGGACTATGGGACTAGGGGAGAATCTTCCTTGAGTTGGGGGAAACTCTTGAGTCCCAAGGCCCTGCAGCTCCTCACAAGCAGAGCCAGGACTGGCTCTTCACAAGCCCAGGAGTCCCAGGGGGTGGCCTGGGCTCTGATGTGCATCTGGCTGACCACAGGTGATCCTGGCACTATCCAGCCACCTGGGTGCCGTGGAATCAGAAAAGCAGAAGCTTCGGGCTCAAGTGCGACGGCTGGTGCAGGAGAACCAGTGGCTGCGCGAGGAGCTGGCAGGGACGCAGCAGAAGCTGCAACGCAGTGAGCAGGCAGTGGCTCAGCTGGAGGAGGAAAAGCAACACCTGCTGTTCATGAGCCAGATTCGAAAGCTGGACGAGGACACCTCCCCCAATGTGAGTCCTAACCAGCGAGGAGACTCAGGCAGGTGAGGCAGCTGGGGACAACTGGCTGCCTGTGCCTCCCTCCCTGACACTTTGTCCCTTGTTCCTCCCCAGGAGGAGAAGGGGGATGTTCCCAAAGACTCTCTGGATGACTTGTTCCCCAACGAGGATGAGCAGAGCCCAGGTGCAGATGGGCAGTTGGCTCTGGGTTGGGGCAAGGAAGGGTTAGGCTGATTCCTGGGCCTTGGGACCCAGAAGTCACAGGAAATGGGGAGGGGTGGCAGCTATCTTCTTTCTTGCCTTTTTTCTCCCCTTTTTTTAATGACATCCCAGCACACTAGTGCTTTAAAGGCAGGTCTTCCCTGTTGCATCTTAATACCCTCTAAGTTCTGCCAGCAGCAGACATCACAGTTAAGAGCTCTGGAGCCACCGGGCCTGACTCCACCTACTCTCCACTAGCTCCTCTGAGGCCACTGGGAGAGTTCCTTTTCCTCTCACAGCCTGCTCTGAGGGTCAGAGGAGAGACAGGAAGGATAGTGCCCAGCAGGGCTGTGCTTGCCTCTCTCAGGATGTTGAGTACACAGTGAAGCCTAACTCTGCAGATGGAAGATTAAGTCTCAGAGGTTAGGGAACTTGCTCCAGGACATACAGCTTGAAATGTTGGAGCTAGGACCCTACCCATTTTCTCTGGGATGACTATTCTACATACGGGGAAACTGAGGCAGAGGTGAATGACTTGCCCAGGGCCACATGTTAGGTGGGCAAAATGCACAGCTGGCATGTGCCAGCCCAGCCCAGGGGCAGATGGCACATCTGACCTGCCCCTTGGCCCTGCAGCCCCTAGCCCTGGAGGAGGGGATGTGGCTGCTCAGCATGGAGGCTATGAAATACCAGCACGGCTCCGTACCCTGCACAACCTGGTGATCCAATACGCTGCTCAGGGCCGCTATGAGGTGGCTGTGCCACTCTGCAAGCAGGCGTTGGAGGACTTGGAGAAGACATCAGGCCATGACCACCCCGATGTGGCCACCATGCTCAACATCCTAGCACTGGTCTATAGGTGAGGGCCCTTTCTTGCCAGTCATCCGTGGGAGCACCTGCATCCTTCCTGACGACTCCAGCCCTGGGTCACTAACTCTCAATGCCTGCTGGGACCAGGACTTAGGCCTCAAGGGGCAGCTGAGAGAGAAGAAAGGCCTTCATGGAGTGGGGCTCTCAATCTAGTGGAGAAGAAAGATTTGGGCATAAGCAGGGAGTTGGTCCAGCTTAGGTACCCAGCCTTGGGTACGGACTCTATGAAAAATGAGTTGGCCCAAAACACAAGAGTGACACAAACCAGGGCACTGGGGACTAGACAGCAGGGTGCATTTGAAAGCTTGGGCCCCTGGTGAGTTGTGAGTGAATTGCCAAAGCCCCCAAGTGCCTAGAGGGCAGGGGCTGCCCAGGCTTCCCAATACTGAATCATAGTATCATGCCACACATCAGTGACTGCAGGGATCATGGGCCCCTGGGGACAGGCCTTGGCTGGAGGACAACCCTAAGCATTTCCTGCCTGCTCCCAGGGACCAGAACAAGTACAAGGAGGCTGCCCACCTGCTCAATGATGCCCTGGCCATTAGGGAGAAGACACTGGGGAAGGACCACCCAGCTGTGAGTGAAGGGCATGGGTTGTGGGGGGGGTTGTCCTCCACTTCCTGCAGATCCCCAAGTCCCTGCCAAGTGAGGCCCAGGGTCAGGTCCTTCCATGTTCTACCCCTGCAGGTGGCTGCAACACTGAACAACCTGGCAGTTCTGTATGGCAAGCGGGGCAAGTACAAAGAGGCTGAGCCACTGTGCAAGCGGGCCCTGGAGATCCGGGAAAAGGTGGGAGCCAGCAGGGTTAGAGCTGGGCAGGTAGGGAACTAGCCAGACACCCTTAGCCCAGCCACTGGCCCCTTCTCTTACCTCAGGTCCTGGGTAAGTTTCACCCAGATGTAGCCAAGCAGCTCAGCAATCTGGCCTTGCTGTGCCAGAACCAGGGCAAAGCAGAGGAGGTGGAATACTACTACCGGAGGGCGCTGGAGATCTATGCTACCCGCCTTGGGCCTGATGACCCCAATGTGGCCAAGACCAAGAACAACCTGGTACCTTGAGGCTGGAGTCTAAGCAGGAGAGATGGAGGGTTGGGGACAGGGAGGAAGAAGAGGGAAAGCCCAGCTCCCTTCACTCTGCTCATTCCCTGGGGCCCTGCCTCTCCAGGCTTCCTGTTACCTGAAACAGGGCAAATACCAGGATGCAGAGACTCTATACAAGGAGATCCTCACCCGTGCTCACGAGAAGGAGTTTGGCTCTGTCAATGGTGAGTCCATGTGCCTCTAGCTCATCTAGCACATGCATACTCAGCCATGAATGCCTCGGATACTACCTCTACTGGGCAAGTCCTTACACCTAAGGTCTGGGTGGTGGCCCAGCCTCACCTGTGGATGGTACCCATGGAGCACACCTACCAACTGGATAGCCATAGCTGTGCATATTTTGGCAAGCCCCATGCTCTTTGCTCAGTCTTCCCTTTCTCCACCAGGCAACTCCTACTCACCTTGAGGGTCTGGCCCAAGTGTACCCTCTTCTGAGAAATCACCTTCTGGCCCCCAGTGGTCAGCCATTCCCTGCTCCCAGATCCCTAGAAGCTGATCCATCTTTTAGGCCTACCACTTGTCTTGGGCTCTGGTCCTAGTTGTGTAAAGATCTGCCCTCTACGCTTGCTTTGCCCCAGTCACAAGCCTCTGCATGCAGGCCTGTGTCCTGCTCATTTCTGTCCAGAGGAGAGTCAGTGATGATTTTTGTTGTTGTTGTTGTTCATTTATTCAGCAAAGCAGAATCCTTGTTCTTCCTGGGTAGTCCTGTTCTCCCCAGACCCCAGTCCAACCCAATCCAATCCAGCAGGCTGGTGACAATCCCTTTTCTCCCCACAGGGGACAATAAGCCCATCTGGATGCATGCTGAGGAACGGGAGGAGAGCAAGGTAGCTCTGTGAGCAGGACTGGGGAAGGCCCAAGACTGGGATATTCGGAGGGGAGGGCCTTCGCCTACCTCCCCAACTGACTGAACTTTCCCCCAGGATAAACGCCGGGACAGCGCCCCCTATGGGGAGTATGGCAGCTGGTACAAAGCCTGTAAGGTTGACAGGTGAGGGCAGGAGTAGGCTGGGATTAGAGCAGATAGCAGAAAACTGCATCCAGGGTGAGGTGAGGCCCAGGCTCTACACTCTATCCTCTTACCCCTCCCCAGGACACACACCTTTCCTCTGCCAGCTCATCTTTCAAGTACTAGGTCACAGGCCACCTGTCCCAAGGAAGCTTCCTGCACCAAGACCTTTTGGTGTTGGTGGCAATATCCCATGAGGGCCTTGGGCCAGGTCCCCATTCCTGGGGTGATTCTCCCAAGAAGTGAGATACCAGTGGGCTAGAACAGGACTGGACAGATGGGAGAGGCTAGATTCTCAATGACTGGGTGGTTCTTCAGGGCTCAGTGTGGACTAGATGCCAGAAAGGCCCTGGGTCAGAGAAATATGGAGTTTGAAACTCTTTTGTTGTCTGTCCACAGCCCCACAGTCAACACCACCCTGCGCAGCTTGGGGGCCCTGTACCGGCGCCAGGGCAAGCTGGAAGCTGCGCACACCCTGGAGGACTGTGCCAGCCGCAGCCGCAAGCAGGTAGGGCTCCATGCAGATGGAGGGCAGATGGGGATCTAGGAGGCCCTGTATGTGTTCCAATCAGGGCCTTATGCTCCCTGCTCCTTTCTCAGGGCCTGGACCCTGCAAGCCAGACTAAAGTGGTAGAACTGCTGAAAGATGGCAGTGGTGGGCGGGGAGACCGCCGTGGCAGCAGAGATGTGGCTGGAAGTGCTGGGCCTCGGTCTGAGTCTGACCTCGAAGAGACTGGGCCTACAGCTGAGTGGAGTGGGGTGAGTGTGGGGACTGGGGTGGCCTGGGAGTCTGTGTAGCCAGTGTAGCCTAGAGACTGACCTGTCACTTACAGGATGGCAGCGGCTCATTGCGGCGCAGTGGTTCTTTTGGGAAGCTCCGGGATGCTCTGAGGCGCAGCAGTGAGATGCTGGTGAAGAAGCTGCAAGGGGGTGGCCCCCAGGAGACCCCTAACCCCAGGTGAACCCCCACCCAGGGTGAGCCTCTCCAGAACTACCCAACAACCCCAGATAAGCTCATGATCCAAATGCAGCACCACCACTACCAAATGTGCTTTCCCTCCCCCTTCCCAGCCCCAACCTGACTCCTCCCCGACCAATCCCACCATGGGCAAATCCCGGTCATCTTTTACCCTCAGAATGAAGCGGGCCAGTTCCCTCAACTTCCTCAACAAGAGCGTGGAAGAGCCAGTCCAGGTAGGGGCAGAGGGTCTTGGGCATTGGGCAGCTGAGGCCCAGGCCCCTGCCCTGGGTCCCAAGTCTGCAAGTGCTCCTGCCCAGCTTCTCCTGGAGCATGTCTCTTGATTAAGCAATGTTCTGTCCCTGTCCCAGGCCTGCTTTGGACTGGACAGCAGGGAGACAGATGAGAACACAGCCCCTGCCCTGGGGTGGACATGTACAGGGCCAGTGCCAACATAGTAACCGTGGAGTGACAGGAGTGTCAGACACTGGGGTGTGGCCTTGGGCCAGACCTGCCTCTCCCCAGCTGGGGGACACAGGCTGTGTCTGCTACAAAGGAATGGCTGGGTCAGGCCCTTGGGGCCTGGAAGCACAATCCCAGCAGCATAAGGCTGAGTCACCTACCCCTCTGCCCACAGCCTGGAGGTACAGGTCTCTCTGACAGCCGCACCCTCAGCTCCAGCTCCATGGACCTCTCCCGTCGAAGCTCCCTGGTGGGCTAATCCTGAAGGGGGAGCCAGTCATCAGAGCCTCCACCGGGCATAGCCCCTACCCCCTGCCCTGCGCATGGGCCTGCTGCTTGTCCTGCCTGTCTCTCCCAAGAACCCCCGTCTTTTCTGTTCAATCTCAGGGTAACCTCTCCCCTTGTCATCTCAGCCTGAGCCCTGGAGGCCGGGCCTGCCAGCTCCAGCTCTACCCTTATTTATTCCTTCCAGCAGGGGCCCCTCTTCCCTAGGATACAGGCCAGAGGGAAGGGCTGGCTGGAGTCTCCAAAATAACTCGGTGTCCTGCCCTCCCCAGATCCTGGACTGGAGAACACTAAGCACCTGCCCAACCTTCAGCACTCTTGCCCTCCATCCCGATCCCCGCCCCCACCGGCCGTTGCTTCTGTATATAGAGAAATAAGTTATTGGCCGCGCCCCACCCCTCAGTCCATGTACTCCCTGGGCTTCCCTTCGCCCGCCCTTCTCCAGTGGTACCGCCCAGGCCTTAATCACCTCCATTCCGCGCGGTGGTATCTCCCATGCTCCATGTTCTTAGGGGCGGCGCCTCCGCATAGGGTTTCCTGGACTTCCTCGCGCTTCTGGCCTCCGAGGGATACGTCCCATCGCGCCTTGCCCGGTGCCCCAGGACTGAGGGTCTGAACCCGAGCCCATCCTCCATCCGCCGGGCCCTGCCCCTCATCCCGGCCTTATGCACTGCCCCTCCTGCCAGGCCCAGACCAGGCACCGCCCGTTGAGCCATCCTGCCACGCCTCCTCCCGCGCCTGCAGCTTCTCGGGAGGGCCGGTGACAGCCCCTGGTGGCAGGAGGGACTTCCCCAGTTGAGGGATGAGGTGGTCGCTATTTTCAGATGTTGCTGTAGAAATAAAGACGGTTTGAATCTGTACTAAGCTTGTTTTAAAGGGGAGGTCCCTAGCATATCGGGGGCGGGGGGAGATGTCGCGTGGAGTGGAGTGTGTGTGTGTATGTGTGTTGTATCTGTCGCGTGCGTCCTGCGATGCGGGAGCCCAGATACTCTGCCCCTACCCCGGAACTGTGTGGGGGTGCCACGAGTGCGGGATTTCTAAAACATTTACCTCTGGGGTTCTTAAGAGCTCGAGCTTTGGTAAGTTTTGCACCTTAATACTGTTTGATCTTGAATCCGAGTTTTCGGGGACTCGATTTCCCATGTATGATAAGTGAGTTATGGGGCTGGGGATGTAGCTTAGGGGTAGAGTGCTTGCATAATCATGCACAAGACCCTGGGTTCTATCCCCAGCACCGCATGAAAGAAAGAAATGTGGGTGATGACCTCCTCCAGAGCCTCGGTAGGGCTGAAAGTGTACAGCACACGAAGAACCCTGGATAAATAAAATTTTACTGCTCCTGCTGCAACCACGCGCCTTCTCATTTAATGCTCACATCCAGCAAGTCAAAAGGGTGAGGATGGCTGCCTCCGTTAGACAAGTGAAAAGTGCAAAACTGAGGTGCACCAGTGAGTCGCCGCCGGGTTCGGAGCTAGGTCCTCCCGCCAGGTCCGTCCAGGAACTGAACCACGAGCCCCAGAAGTCAGTGCGCCGGCAGCGACGGGAGCGCTCGGCTGCTGTGTCTCTCGGAGTTAGGCCTGCGCAGCGGCGGCGAGTCGCACACTCTGGCAGACTACAAGTTCCGGGAAGCAGCGCGGCGCAACCCAAGTCGAAAAGGTTTGCGCCTGCGCGGCGCGGGCGGGGCCTCTGGGGCGGAGCGGCCACCATCTTGGAACGGGAGGCGGAGCAGAGCTGACTGGGAGCGACCGAGCGGGCCGCCGCCGCCGCCATGAACCCCGAATAGTGAGTGAGCCCCGCCCGCGCCGCCCGGGGCAGCCTCGATCCCGAGTACGGGGCTATAAGCTTACCGGGGTGTCTGGCCTGGGTCAGGACGGCGCAGCGCCCCTACATCCGGGTCCCTCTTCCGCTGACCCCCCCCACATCCGGGTCCTGCCCCTCCCCCCGTGGGCCCCAGGACCCCGGCTCCACACCCCGAGTCCTGGCACCCGCAGCCCAAGGGCGGTGGCCCTGAGGGGCAGCACCTGCAGCCGAGGGCACCGGTCCTACTAGGCCTTCTCGGTCAGGTGACTCCGCAGCTCCAGTCTCTCCAGGCCTCAGTTTCCCCACCTGCTGCTTGACTACAGTCCCGGTGGTTTGCAGCTTGTCAGAATAATCCCGGGGCCCTGGTTCAGACTTGGGCGCTTTAGGCCCGGCTGTGAATCCTTCTGCCCTTCGTTTTCTTCTGGAGTCGGGTTCCCCGGGCCGACCTGACGCGGGAGGCCCGGAGCGCCACTTGGCTCGCGTCCCCTTGAGGTCCTCCCCTCCGGAGCTGCCGCCTCGCCCTTGTCTGGGTCC
Source organism: Marmota flaviventris (assembly GCF_047511675.1). Lineage (NCBI taxonomy): Eukaryota > Metazoa > Chordata > Mammalia > Rodentia > Sciuridae > Marmota > Marmota flaviventris. The sequence continues at coordinate 6,584,349 of NC_092506.1, read as the reverse complement.
CGCTGCTCTGTTGTTCCTGGTAGTCCGTCCTTTCCTGCCCTCTCACCTTTGCTTAGCCCTCCAGCGCCACCGTCACACCTTTTCCCTCCGTTGTCAAACTGTGGAGAAGTTTAGGGGAATGTGAGATTTGCTTTTCCCTTTGCAGTGGGATTCTGTAGTCCTTAGACTCCTCACTTCTTGGTCACCTCCCCCTGCGGGTGGGTGGACCACATCTCACGCCCTGCACTTCTAGTTTTCCCCAAGTATCAGTTATCTTCTTCCTCTTTTGCCACTTCCTTTTTCTCCTCCAGCTCCAGGCCTCAGATTTCCTTGGGGAAGGGTGAAGCTCTGAGCCGAATTAGGAGGGGGAACAGAGAAGGGAACCGGCAGGCCCTCAAAGAGACTGGAGTCTGACAGGCCTGGTTTCAAGTCTCAGAGTTGTCAGCTGTGTAACTTAGGGCAAGTCACTTCCCTTCTTTGACCTCTGGTTTCCCCATTAGTTTGGGAATAAGGACACTGACTTCCTTGGACTGTCAGGGATTTAACAAGAGATGCACTTGAAGTACTTTTCACAGAGCCAGTCACAGCTCAGTAAGTACTAAGTGCTGTTATCATTGCCACTTGTTGACCAACTCTTTTTGGTGACTTCACATCAGGCTCTTTACATTGCTTTTTCACTTATTTGGTTCTGGGATGGGCCTTAGTTTCCACTTCTGGGGACTCCCTGCCTAGATGGGTATACCACAGGGCACAGTGGGGGTTCCCTAAATAGCTCCTAGTGGACAGAACCACAGTTTGTCAGGAATCAGGGTAGGATGCCAGCTTTGTCACTGATTGCAATTCTTGACAAGTCATGTTCCTCTTTGTCTCAGTTTCCTTTTCCATAAAGTGGGACTTAGCAAGCTGAGGGTGCTATGTATGGGTTAGATTATTTTGGGGCGGGGGGTGTTTGAATTCTAATAACTGGTGAGCATTATAGTGCACCATATCAAGACATGCTTTATGGTGTGGGGGGAATGCTATAATAGTGACTTCAGGATGATGGCAGCTGGGTTTCCTGCCTTCCTTCACACCTTCCTGTCTTTTTTCTCCAGTGACTACCTGTTTAAGCTACTTTTGATTGGTGACTCGGGCGTGGGCAAGTCATGCCTGCTCCTGCGGTTTGCTGTGAGTAAGAAGCCTCCCATACCATCTATCTGGGGTCCTGGCTGAGGACTGGGGCAAGGAGAAACAAGGGAACTAAGGATGAGGTTGCAGCATCTGCTAGCAGTGCAGCGCATCTGACTGAACAAGGGCACATGGTTGGCAAGTTGGGGTGCTCAGAACAGGAGTTTGGCAGCTAGGAGCCCAGCCAGGACAGAGAGCTGGAGGGACAATTTCCATATAGGAAAAGGCCCATTCACCAAGGCCTTTTCACTGGCCCCAACCTTCCAGGATGACACATACACAGAGAGCTACATCAGCACCATTGGAGTGGACTTCAAGATCCGAACCATTGAGCTGGATGGCAAAACCATCAAACTTCAGATTGTGAGTGTGGTTCCTCCCCGGTCCCTGGGACAGAGGCATGTGTCTTAGAAGGGGAGGACTCAGACTGACCAGCCCCTCTCCCTACTATGTCGTAGTGGGACACGGCCGGTCAGGAACGATTCCGGACCATCACTTCCAGCTACTATCGGGGGGCTCATGGCATCATCGTGGTGTATGACGTCACTGACCAGGTACTCCCAGACTTACCCTCCCCAGCTTTGCCTCCTTGGGTTTAAGATTTTGACTCTTGTTTTTTATTCTTCTGTCTTCTCTTTGCTGATGCTCCCCAGAAAGGGGAAGCATTTATATTCAAACTTATTTCACAAGGAGTGGAGTGGCCACAAAAATGATCCTCTCACATCCCTGCTGCAGGGTCTTTGCAGAACCAGGCCTCACACTTCCTCCCACCACCTCATTCTAGACCTTCCAGTCACCTATTTTGTGGGGGTTTAGTCAGCTGATTGGCCACTGTGCTGGGCCCATGGCTTCCTATGTGAAGAACAATTGAAGGGGGAACAATTGAAGGGCCTTAGATAAGTAAGCGAGGGAGCTCTAAGCTTAGGGCCCAGAGGTCCAGGAACTCTGTGTCTAATATAGTGACATGTCACTAGCAGTAGAGGTGGATGGCAGCAGGCAGAATTAAGCCTACAATGTCTTTTACTTTACAGAATCGATCACAGCCTTAGAGTTGCTTTTTTTTTTTTTTTGATAAGGGAGGGGTCTTGCTCTGTTATCCAGGCTGTGACCTCCTAGGCTCAAGTGATCCTCCTGCCTCAGCCTTCTGAGTAGCTGGAACTATAGACTATAGTGTGCCACTGTCTGGCTTCATATTGCCTTTTAATGCTAGTAAGAGATCTATGTCATGTTCCCATCTTACAAATGAGGACCTGGGTTCAGGATGGTGAGGTATCTCGCTTAGGGCCCTGCAGCTAGTACAGTGGCAGAGGCAGAAAGCCTGGTCTCTGGATCCCACCTGCTTTTTTTTTTCCTACCAAACCTTGTTGTTTAATAGGGGCCAGGCCCTGGAGACATGAGAGTTTACATCAGCGCCGAGCTGAGAGAGTCCCTGCTCTGAGGAGCAGTAGGGCTTTTCTGCTCACCGAGGATTCATGCCACTTATTGTGGACAACAAGCTGGGGGGTAAGCTAGATGGACCTAGGCCCTCCTGACTGACTGCCAAATGCAGTGACCTTGTTTCACTTCTCACCCTGATTGACCTCCTGTGACTTTTAACTCCATTCTCTTCTCTCTTCTTGGAAAGTGGACTATCGATAGTGCTCCACCTTCTGCTTTACACACACTCATATCACTGAATTCCACCTCAAGCCCCTTCAGTGTTTTTTATGGTTTATTCTGTATTGTCCCCCAATTCCATATTTTCTGCTTTCTGACTCTGGCCCTGGCTTCCTCCTTACTATCCTACATGGTTCTGGCCAGTTCTTTGATTTGGCTTCTGTCTTGTCTTCTGTGATGTCTATTCAGCTTTCACTGTAGATACCCTCCTTTGTGTCTGTGCTTCTGTTGGCACTTGGTGTCTGTGTTAATTCAAATCTCACTATTTTACCTAGTTAACTTAAGGGTGCAGTCTGTGTTTCCATATGAGGAAACTCACTTGGAGAGGTGTTAAGTAACTTGCCCCTGATCTCCCAGTCAGGAAGGGCAAAGCCAAGGTTGACACCCAGGGTTCCTAGCTTTAAGCATAACCTTTCCTGCCCTTGATACCTCTCCTCAGCCTCAGATATTTGCAGAACTCAGATGTCCAATATTGGCCTCATCTTCTCTCCCCAAATCCTCTCCTGCATCTTTATCTTTGTAACAGAATCCCTGTCAGAAAACTCTTCCCTCCCCCATCCAGTGTGTCTCAAGGCCCCTTTATTCTCTCACCATTATGTCTTTCAAATTTGTCCCCTCATAATAATAGCAGTGATGAGGATAATAGCCTTACTTGCTAATTAAGCACTTGTTATGAGACAGGCTTGTATTCATTCTTTCATGCAAACAACAGCCTTGCCGGGAGGTACTATTTATTCAAAAAAAGAAACTGAGGCTCACAGAGGTCACGTGATATACCTAAAGTCACACAGTAAATGTCTAAGCCAGGGCTTCACCCAGGATGACCTGATGCTAGGCCTATGTGCTCCCCCACTGCACTCCACATCTTTTCCGAATTATAGCAACTACCTTCCAGTTGGTCTCTGTCTTCTTGCTGATTCTCTGGCCTCCACATCCTGTCTGGTCCATTTTCCCAGAACAGGTTTGATCCTGCGGCTTCTGCGAGAGACCCCCCACTGGCTCCTGGTGTTCCCAGTCTTATCCAGGCTAACACCCTTTGAGCTCTGGCCTGCCTGCTCCTCTCCTCCCCAACTCAGGGCTGTGTCCTGGTAACATCCCACTTCTCCTTGCTCCCTAAAGACACCATGCCTTCCTGGTCTGTGACCTGGCACATGCTGTCTCCATAGCTGGCACCTTTCCTGCAGAAGGCCATTTGGTACCTACAGGCTGAAGTCAAGAGACAATCCTGGGGCTCCCCAGCACCTGCCTTCCATTCCTATCTTGCCATTGTGTATGTCCTGTTCTGTTCCTCCATTGTCCTCTGAATGCCTTAGGGAAGGCCCAGGGATGAGTTCTGTCTTTGTCCCCTAAGAAGAGAAGCAGCTCTAGCTTGAACACTTAGCCTAGAAGTTCTGCCCTTTGACTTGGTGGGTCTCAAGCTGCTCGGAGAGTCTAAGGCCCAGTGATGAGGATCTTGGTGCAGAAATAGGAAAAGTGTTCAGCTCTGCACCCTCAAAAGGCTCCCCTTTAAAGACCTCCACCTCCCACTAGGCTCCAAGCCCATAAGGGTTTTTAAGAGATATCTACCTGTCTCACTCTGACCTGCCTCTGTCCTGCTGCCATTGGCTCCCACATATGGTTAGGCCTGGAAGTGGCTCAGAGAGAGCTGCTGGAGGCACAGTCAGATGGCAGGCAACGTGGCTGTGCTGGGCCTGGATTTTGGGGTCCCAGATGGAGAACAGCAGGAGAGGGGGCTTCTTTCTGGATCCTTGAGCCCACAGCTCCCATCTCTCCCTGAAAGGATTCTTGTTTACAGGCCTGGAGAGGGGTGGGAGTTGGGAGATCAATAACTTTGGACCCTGGGCCCTCTAGGAATCCTATGCCAACGTGAAGCAGTGGCTGCAGGAGATTGACCGCTATGCCAGTGAGAATGTCAATAAACTCCTCGTGGGCAACAAGAGTGACCTCACCACCAAAAAGGTGGTGGACAACACCACAGCTAAGGTGAGCAGGCCCAGGCCAGGCCATCCAGGGGTTTGGGGCCTTCTGCCTCTCACCCTTCTCTCCCCTCCTCCTCTCTTCTCTCCCCTCGTCAGGAGTTTGCAGACTCCCTGGGCATCCCCTTCCTGGAGACAAGTGCCAAGAATGCCACCAATGTGGAGCAGGCATTCATGACCATGGCTGCTGAGATCAAAAAGCGGATGGGGCCAGGCGCAGCCTCGGGGGGCGAACGGCCCAACCTCAAGATTGACAGCACCCCTGTGAAGCCAGCTGGTGGTGGCTGTTGCTAGGAGGGGCACTTGGGGTAGAACAGGAAGGGGCACCTTCTCCAGATGATGCCCCTGGAGGGAGCAAGAGGTGCCTCCCTCTGCCTCTCCAGGGGCACTTGAGTCTGTGGCTTTGGGGTGTCCTGGGCTCCCCACCTCCCTCTGGTCCATCTGCCTGCTGCCCTGACCCCAGTTCTGTCAGGGCCCCCAAGGGAGTTCATGCAGGACCTGTGACTTGGGTGGGGGTGGGGGGCTGCTCTGCTGCTGCCTCTAGGTACCTTGAAAAGATGCCCCACCATGCACCTTCCTTTGGAACAAAGGCTCTGTCTCCCTACCCCCATGTATGCTGCACTGGGTTTCTCTTCTCTTCCTTCTCTCCCACCTTCCCAAGAGCTGAGGGCTTCCCTGGCCTTTGCTGCCCATGGCTACAGTCAGTGCCTGAGGCCAGCAGTGTGGCCAGGGGATCCAGGACCTGGGATCCAGAGCCCTGGGCCGGAACTCAGGATGGGCATGGGGGTCACAGGGGCCCAGCAGCCCACTCTTTCCCTGCCTCCCTTCACCCCTCCCACACTCACAGCTCCAGCCGTCCAGCTGCAGTGGGGATAGAGTACGGCTTGGGCAGGTGGGTGGGCCGCTGCACTGGGCCTGTGTCTTGAGCCCATAGGGAGCCTGCTCCTGCCTCCCCCTGCCCTGCCAGAGGCAGGCCTATGCGCTGCCTGCCCACCGTGCCCCTTTGTCCCTGTGGCAGGCGGAGGCGGAAGGCCCACCGTGCCAGAGGCCAGGCACCAGCCTTAACCCTCACTCTGCCAGCACCTTTTCCCTATCCCTGAGGCAGCACATCAGGCTTATTCTCCCATCCCTCAGAGCCTAAGAGGGCAGAACCTCATCTTGTGTTGCTACTTCTCTGGGAAATATGGGTGCAACCCAGGGTTGGGGGTCTCTCTGTTCACCCCTTCCAAACCCAGGATCCTGACCCCCTTGCCCTCTGGCACAGCTTCTTCCTGCAGAAAACAAATCTGGTCTCTACCTAAGAAGCCATGTCCCTTGTGCTGTCTCTTGCCTGTCCCACCCAAACTGTGCCCTGCCATCCCCTCCTCTTCAGCTTGTATTTAAATCCCTGAGCTGCCCCTTGGGTGGGGAGGCCTACTCCCAGGTTCCCCTCTGGTATTATGTCAGGCATTTTGCAAGGAAAAGCCACTTGGGGAAAGATGGAAAAGGACAAAAAAAAAAAAAAAAAACAATAAATCTCACTGGCCCTCGGGTGAGCTGAGGGTTTTTGCAAGGAAGTTGTGGTGGCTGTGTGTGGTCTGTCGTGGGAGACTGCCTCGGGATGGGATGTGGAACTGCATCTCGGTGTGGTGAGGTACACAGGGGTCTTAGCTTGAACTCTCTGTCCAGGGTTACTGGCAAAAGACCTTGACCCACATACTGGGGCCAGGAAAGCTGCCTGCTTTTGCTGCTGTGGGCTGTCCCCAAGGGCCCAGCACGATTCTGGGAGGCAGGCAGGCGGCATCAGCAAATACCTTTAGCCACCGACAACACCACACGGGGTTTTTGTCTCAAACATGGAGTTGGGCAGAGCCAGGGTCAGGGGTCCTCAGTATACTCTACAGACATACCCCGTCGCACCTGACTCGCACCAGGTTCAGCCCCCTCTCTGGGTTCCTCGGATGAGTCCTTCGCACTTAGGACCTCAGTTTGGCTCCCGCGCTCAGTGAGTGCGCTGTGCAAGGATAGGGGAGTGTGCTGGTCCAAGTGGACCGAGGGTGGCCGTGATGGGTTGCTTGTGTGACGGTGGCAGGGATGTACATCCAGGTCTAGGTCTGCGTCTTCTTGAGGGTACGTGGCGGTGGGCACTTGGGGCGGGGAAGCGGGTCGGGCGGGCCCGGCGCGCTGAGCCCAGGCCCCGCCCGAGGCCGGTGCACGGCGGCCCCGCCCCCGGCTCCGCCCCGCCGGCTTCGCGGGCTGGAGAGCGAGGGAGCCGCGGGCGAGGGATCGCAGGATGAGCGATCGCGGCCCGGGCAGCCGGCAGCGGACGCGCCCCCCGAGCCCACCGGCCCGCGCCTCGCGCCCTCCACGGCCCCGCGGCCCGGGTCCCGGCCGCGCCGCCAGCGTCCTTCGAGCCCCTCGGGCCATGCCCGGTCGGCCCTAAGCGCGGGCCGGGGGGCGTCCCCTTGCGCCCAGACCCCGCGCTGGCGCCCCCCGGGCCACCGCCCGGCGCGGGGGCCATGGCGTTCACCTTCGCCGCGTTCTGCTACATGCTCACCCTGGTGCTGTGCGCCTCCCTCATCTTCTTTGTCATCTGGCACGTAAGGCTGGTCTGGGGCTGGGGGCGGGGTGGGGGGCAGGGGGGCACACGGAGCGGGAGGGGGCTTGGGTGGATGGCCTCAGAACCCTGGGGAAACTCGGAGCCTCCTCTCCGCTATCCCCCATCCGTCGACTTCTGTTCGCCCCCATTAATACCCCAGCGTCGGCTTCCTTCCCGGTGGGGCCCCCTTTCTCCACCGCCCCCGCCTGTCTGTGGGTATGTCAGTCCGTCCCTGACCCCCCCCCTCTTCCTTTGCCCTATCTTAATGGTGGGATGGGGGATGGAAGTCTGGGATTCTTGTTCCTTCTCCTCCTGCCCCCTCAATCTAGCCACCCCCGTTTGTCCGTCAGGCAGTTTGTCTGTCTGTTGCTCACCCCCCCCCCCACCTTGGGTTTTTCCAGCGGGAGTGGTGGAGCCGGTTGCTATGGCAACTGCATCTGTTTACAGGACCCACATCTCTGAGCCAATTAACCCTTTCCCTTCCTGGCCCCCTCTCTGACCAAGGAAGGGGCTCTAAGCAGCTCCAGAAACCTAGCTCGCACCGCAGCTCATTTTGGGTACCCCTCTGCCCAGGTTTCTGCTCCACTTTCCAGCTTCCTTCCTGTTTCTGCTCCCACATCCCCTTTGTCTTGTGCTTACCTACCTGGTCTGCCCCTCACCCTGGCCTAGCTTCACACCTGGTTTTTCAGAATGTCCCTGTCTCATCCCTCATCCTGCTTTCTCTGAGAGGGTCCCTCTAGCTCATCCTCTCTGGGGCCCTCTCAAGGGCCTTCTCTACTGGGCCCCCTTCCCCTCACTACAGAACTATCAGTCAGCCTCCAGCTTATTGTTGGGGTCAGGGCCCCCCTTTTCAGCCCTCTCTCCTCCTCTGCCCCCTGAGGTTTCTGTCCCACTGGGACCCCTCCAGTCCTGTCTGTTGCAGCCACTGACACCTCCTGCTCACCTCCAGCACATGCAGCCCTGATCTTCATTCCCTTCCCTTCCGGGGTCCTCTTACCCCTCTCCAAGCCTTCTCCCTGTACTCCTTCCCGTAGTCGTCCTTCCTCTCTTCCTCCAGTTGCCTCACCTGCCTCTTTCCTACTCTTCCTACTTCCTCTCTTTTTCTGGGACCTGCTGCCTGCTCCATGGTTCTCCTTGCACTCTCCTCCCAGCTCTCCCTTTGCCATCTGCCACTCCACTGCCTTTCTCTTTCACATCAGGATTCAATTGACTCTGCTGCACCGCTGCTGTGAGAGGAATGAGCCCCCATAGGCACATCCAGACCTGCACCCCATTTCCAGCACCCTCCTGCTTTTGCTTCTCTCTCACTCTGGGTCTCGCAGTGGCTATTTCTTTTTTCTCCCTCCTTCCTTCCTTTCAGAGCCTTGGACAGTCTTGTGGGGTGAGAGGAGGCTTGGGTCCTAAGGAATGGAAGGAATTGGGGACCACAGCCTGGGGAACATAAGGCTAGCCAGCTGCTAGAATTAAAAAAAACAAAAACAAAAAAACCTTTCAGCCCCCTGCCCCAGGGGATTCTCAGAGTCCCTTCATCCAACACACCTGTGTCAATTCAGGCTCTGGGAGGCTCTGAGGGAGTCAAGGATACATAAGAATCAAACTTTGCCCTTGTGGAGTGACCTGGCTGAGAGGAAGGTCCTGAGTTTTGAAGTAACACCTTTGTCCATTCAAGAAATATTTATGGAGCACCTACTATGTATGAGGCAGTGTTTGCTCAGCCATTTAGCTGGGTGATCTTAGCAAGCCATTCATCCAGAGTCTGTTACCTTGTCAGTAAGTGCTTTAGACATCAGTGCCCAGAGTGAAGTCGGCTAAGAGGGAAGGGGGCGGGAGGTGTGGTCCTTCATCCAAAGCTGGTAAGAACTAGAACCTTCCAGGGCAGGACCCCAGATCCTGCTCCAGCCCCTGAACCTTGGTTCCACTGGTTGCTAGGCAACCCTGGTGGTGAGTGACGTGTGTCAGCTGTCACCGTGGGGGATTGTTTGTTCCAGGGGGCTGAGTCAGCGCCAGGCAGCCTGAGGGGTGGGAGGTGCGACACCGGCTGCCTGCTGGTGGTGCCAGCTTGGGGGCAGACAGACGGCACCCTTCCGCTCCCTGCTGGACCCTGTCACTATGCCTATCAGGCGGGCTGCTGCCCAGAGTCAATGATGGGTTGGGGGAGGAGCTCCAGATGGCCCCAGCTCCCTTTAGGAAGCCCATGTTCTTTCCCTTTGAGCTGTCTGGGGTCTGGGATATTTGGGGGTGGTGGGACTGCTGCCTCAAGCTGATGGGGAGGGAACTTCAGCAGCTCCTCTGCTAGCTTCTCTCAGGTCTGGGCTATCATCCTCTTAAACACCTACTCCCCTCAGAAATTTCCCACCAGTGAGGACACTGCCACCAGCCAGACACCCCAAGAGAAGACACCTTGTGCCCCTCTGTCTTACTTCCCCTACTGTGTGCACCCTTTGCAATCTGGCTCCTGGAGAACTGTAGAATCTGCCTACACCTCCCCTTCTTCACTGCCACTCTCCTCAGACCACCAAGCACCCCTCCCCAGATACTCAACAGTCCCCATACTGCTCTGGCCTGAGTATGACAAAGTGATCAGTACTTGTAACTCTACAAACAGACTGGCCTTGGACAGGATACTTAATTTCTGTCTTAGCTTCCTCATCTGCAAAACAAATGAATATAATATTAGCACTTAAGTCATTAGGTTGTTGCAAGCAGTCAGTGAGCTAATAAGTAAAGCTCAAGGATGGAAGTCTTGTTTAGCCAGCCTGTGCCCCACCCCCAAGACCTCAGCCTGACTACCCTACTTTGCCACAAATGACTCCCCTTACTCTTGTGTTCAAACCCAAACACCTGGGTCTGGCCTCACAGGAGACCCAAATCCAGCTCTGCTGATCTCTTCAGCCCCATCTTGCACGATTCCCTCCTTTCTTCCCACTCTCCTCACACTTTCACCCCAGCATCTGAAATGCAGCTTCTTGAATGTTCTTTCAACCCTGTGCCTTTGTACCTGCTATTCCTGCTGCTTGGACTGCTTTTCTCTCATTTGTTCACCAAACGCCTACTTAGAGTTAACCTGAATCCCCATCACTCCCGCAGGGGGTCTTCCTATACCCCAGGGCCCCATCACTTCTCCCCCCAAAGCTTGGGCTCCTCCCAAGCAGGGGCTGTGTCCCAGGCCTCTGGGATTTTAGTGCTCAGCACAAGGCCCTGTAAAAAGAGGCCATGTCTTGGGATATTTGAGAAGAGGCTGTAGTGAACACCACCAAATTGGGTGTCAGGACACTAGGAGTCCATTCCAGACTGTTGCATGACCAGGCCCTGCCCCTACCTGGGCTTCAATTTCTCTATTTTGCAATAACCTCTATATGGCCCCATCCCTGCACACAAATTCCAATCCCAGGGAAGGATGGGTGTGGGAGGCCATCAGTTGCTGCCCTACCCTTGACGGGCACACGCCCCTCCTCCAGATCATAGCCTTTGACGAGCTGCGGACCGACTTCAAGAACCCCATCGACCAGGGGAACCCAGCGCGGGCAGTAAGTGATACATGTGCTGTGCCGAGGTGTGTCCGTCCATCTGTCTTTCCATTTGTCGCGGGTGGCGCAGGGGTGGGAGTGGGGTCGAGGAGGTGCGGTAGGGGGGGCCAGCGGCCATACCCCTTTCTCGCTGTCCCCGCCCCCAGCAAACACCTGGCGCGGGCTTCGGGCTCGGGTTCCTCCTGGCGGGGCAGCAGTTGCCAGGCTCTGGGCTGTTGCCGTGGCGACGCGGGTGAAGGCCCCTGCATGGTTACTGTCGCCATGGGGACCGCGCGGCTGCTTCCCTGCGGTGCCGGGGATGCAGTAGAGACTGCTCTGCCGCCTCCTGGTGGCCGCGTGCGGAATGGGAGGGAAGCACCCAGATCCTGCTCCGTTGCCTTCCCCATCAAGGCCTTTTCCTTCCTCCACAGCGCGAGCGTTTAAAAAACATCGAACGCATCTGCTGCCTCCTGAGGAAGGTCAGTGTCACAGATGTGGCAGAAGGCTCCCAGTGCAGCACTGCCCCGAGGCTGTGGCCCAGAGCCAGGCCCTCCTCTTTGGGCCTATTTGATTCACATTATCACCTGAGGGGGTGTGGGAGGCCAGAGGCCTTTTATCCCTGAATTCATGGTGGGTTGGTACCTCCCAGACCCCAACTCCCAACCGCCTTGAAGCTTGAATCTGCCCTGGCACCAGACCGCTGACTTCTCACCCTCACTCCCCAGCTGGTGGTCCCAGAATACTCCATCCATGGCCTCTTCTGTCTGATGTTTCTGTGTGCAGCAGAGTGGGTGACCCTGGGCCTCAACATCCCCCTCCTCTTCTACCACCTCTGGAGGTGAGGGCAGCAGCTGCCTGGGGGAGACTGAGATGGGGGCTGAGGGCTGGGTGCAGGTAATCAGGCCTCTTCCGGTCCCAGGTATTTCCACCGTCCTGCGGATGGCTCTGAAGTCATGTATGATGCGGTCTCCATCATGAATGCTGACATCCTTAACTACTGCCAGAAGGAGTCCTGGTGCAAACTCGCCTTCTACCTGCTCTCCTTCTTCTATTACCTGTACAGGTGAGACCCTGCCCATGGCAGTCAGAATTCAGGGAAGAGATCTTCTAGGGATCATGCTTCCAATCCTAAATTCCTGCCCTTTGAACTTGAGGACTGAGGGCAAACCCAGGGTGTGACTGGGTGGGTGGCTGGATTTGCTCAGGATGCAGGCTCACTGCCTTATCTTCCCACAGTATGGTTTATACGCTGGTGAGTTTCTAAGGGGGAAGCCGGCCAGGGAGCGAGCCCAGAATGGACCGGACGCCTGTGCACCCCCAGCCCTGCCTCTTGGCCGCAGAGGCCTCAGCCCTGGGGAGGGAGGGGGCACTGGTGCCCCCAGCCTCTCCACTCCCCAAACTGCTGCTGCGGGGACCCCCGCCTTCAGAGCCCTCCCCCTTGGACTAGGGCCAGGCAGAGCTCTAAACAGGGGCAGGGGCTCCTCTGCCAGCCTGTAGTCAGGCATGGCAGTCAGTCCTGGAAGGGGTGAGACTTCTGGCCTGGTCCATTTCGGGGAAAACTTGGGCCCTGCCACCAGGTAGAGCTTGACCCTGGAAATTCTGGGCCGCCCCCCTCCACCCTTACCCTGAGGCTCCCCCTACAGGTGGGGGCACCCGCACCGGGAATGAGCAGGCTCAGCAGGGGGGCAGCCCATTCCTACTCTGCCCTCCCCCATCCCCAGGCTCCCTCTCCAGCCCTGTCTCCACTTGCCCTGACCCCAGCCCACCCTGTCTCTTGAACCTATTTTCTATGTTGCCTGGAGGAGTCCGGCACCCCCTCCCCGGCCATTTGTGACAAACTATGAATAAACTACTGCAAACACATGGGCCCTAGTCTGCTCCTGTAAGGCCTGAAGAAGAGATGGGGTGAGATGGTGGGCTGTGGACTGGGAACCCCAGAGCAAATTCCCCAGCACAGCTAATCTTGCCCCACTAGCCTCAGGCCCCACTGGCCCACTCTCAGATGGATCAGAGGCCTTCCAGGCTTCCTGGACTGCTGCCCCTTCCATCCTCACTTTTCCACTTGTGTATACTGAAACCCTTCCATCTGCCTTTCATGGCAGTGCCAAGGCCACAACCTCTAGGAAGCCCTCGTTGGGTCCACCCTCTTCTTAAACAGCCCTAAGTTGGGTCCCCTGGACAGTGCAGAGGCCCAGAGGTTGTAGCTCTCCCTCAGGCCCAGAAATGAGGATCACACCAAGTCAAGGAAACCAAATTTTCAATGTATGAAAAAACCAGTGCCATCTGGGGCTAGGAGTCATCGGACCAGGTGGAAGGTCAACCAGTATATGATGAGGGGCTGGAAGGCTGCAGCTCCTAGAGTCAGGTAGAGCTGGAGACGCTGCCGAGGGGCTGGACCCCCCACACTGTCAGGGCCCAGAACTGCTGTTCGCAAAGAGCGCACCTGAAAGAAAGGAGTGCTGAGAATGGGTCAGGGGGGGAAGCTTGTCCCCAGCTCTGACCCAGGTGAGGAGGCAAAAGGGGCAGCCCAGACTCACGATGAAGTACATGAGTGCAGATGAGGTCCAGGCCAGTGCCACGTAGTAGCCGTCACTGCCAAACACCAGCCCTGTGAGCACACTGAGGATCATCCTAGGGGAGGCAGGCAGCAGGTGACCGCAGGGTCCAGGCCTGAGATTGACCCTGCCCACCAAGTTCCTGGGCCCACCCTAGACCCTGCCCACCACCATGGCCCTTTATTCCCAAGCTGTCCCCACAGGGACCCAGAACCAAAATGGATTTGTAAGGCCCAAGACCTGGATATGAAACCCCTTTTCTTGAATCCCACACATCTTAAATATCTTAAAGGTCACTCAGTTCCTGGGAAGACTGCTGGAAACAGCAGTGTCTCTAACAGAGTGGAGCTAGTGGCTAAGATAGAGGAAGGACATGACAGGGCCATACTTCAGGGCTATAGCTATATAGACCTAGAACCCACGTCTGTAGGCCCCTCCTCCAAGCCCCCTCCACCCAAACACCTCTCCACCAGCCCAAAGATGCTCACCCCACATATTTGTAGCCGCTGTAGGCCAGTAGGTGGAAGGTGCTCAGGTCACTGCGTACGGTGGCCAGGTAAAGGCCCAGGAGCAGAGCCAGCACCTCCATAACCATCCACACCAGTGCTGTGCTTGCACATAGGCCCAGCACCTCTGGAGAGAACCTGTAGCCATGGGAGGGGACAGGTCAGAACCAGTCATCCTGTAGCAGGTGTAAGGATGAGATGGGAGGCTGGGGCAGCAAAGTGTGGGCTGAGACATGGTGCTGGTGTCTGGCACAAGTCCTCTAGGGAGGTGGGGAGATGAACCAGGAAGGAGAAAAGGGGGGTTGGCACAGACCTTTTCTGAATTCCCAGTGCCATCCCAGCCAGCAGCACGTAGGTGATGAAGGCCATCGCTGCCAAGAGTCAGAGGGTGGTTGTCAACCTGGCTTCCTCATCCACAGCATCCTTGCTAGGCATTCAAGGCCACTGACATTCCAAGTGCCTCCATATTTTCCCCTGTCTACATATCCCAACATGGTCCAACCTCCACATTTGGTTCCCCAATACCCTGCATAGGATTTCCCTTCTCCAACCAGTCCTCTCCCTGAATAAATGCCATCTGAATCTTCTCCCAGAACCACAAATCACCTTCCCCTCCCCTGACCCCATGCTAGGAAGCTTGTCATGAGTTTCCTGCTGTGTCTCAGAAACCACATCATGGTCTAGGCACAGTGGCACACGCCTGTAATCCCAAAAACTGAGGGCCCTAACATAGGAGGAGCACAAGTTTGAGGCCAGCCTCAGCAACTTAGCAAAACCCTGTCTCAAAAAGGGCCAGGGATGTAGCTCACTGGTAAACCACCCCTGGGTTCAATCCCCAGTACCCACCCCCCAAAACACATCATGAGCCAAGATCATAGTACATCCCAGACAAGATGAGCTTGATTTTTTGCAAGGCTATTAGGGTTAAAATACAGGTTCAGTGGGCAACCCAGGCTGTCCCTAGAGTCCAGGGCCACAGGGATGACTTCATCTCAGCCACTGGATGAGCTCTGGCCACCCTCACAACACAGAGAACTCCAAGTTTAACCCTGAGCAGTTTTCACAAGAGCTCAGTGCCAGTGGGGGCTGGGGTTCAGTAGCAATTTAAACCTCATCATTCCTGTCCTCTGTCTCCTGTGAGGTAGCAGACTGATGTGCCTCCCAGAAGGCAGTGTCTGGTGTTAGGAAATCAACTCTGCCACCTATAGCTGTGTGGTCTCAAGATACTGAAGTCCCTCTGAGCCTTGGCTTCAACGTGTAACTTGGGGATGCCAGTGCCAGCCTTACACAGTGGCTTTGAGAGGCACATAGAATGAAGTATGGAAGAACATTTGTCCTTCCTGGAGCACCTGGGTGGACTGCCCTCCCTAGCAGCTTCTCTGGGGACTGACCCCTCTGGAGTCATCCTTCTCAGTGTGTCCACTCTGGACCTGGTCCTCTACAGTTAACAGGGTGGAGAAGTCAGCAGCATAGCTGGCCAGCCACGGCACAGTATGTGTGTCATGTGGATAGGCAGTTGTAGGGACCCAAAAGGGAGCAATTACTTGTTCAAGGGGTTAAGGCAGGCTTCCTGGAGGAGGGAAAGCTGGAATAGGCCTTGGAAGACAACTACTAATGATGATAACGACTAGCATTTACTGTGGGCTCCTATGTGCCAGGGGAGATGTTGAACACACATCACTTCTCTGAATTTCCACAACAATCCTTTGAGGTAGAGGCTACTACTATTGCTGCTTTACTAAGGAATGCAAGAACCAGGCTAAAGTCCACAGCTGGAAATGGCAGGGCAAAGCCCAAGGCGCCAAGCTAATGAAGGACATGGTCCAGATTAAGAGGCAGAAAGTGCTATGGGGACACTGAAGGCATATTCAGGAAGTTTCTTACTAGTTACTTCACCCCAACTACCTGGGTTCTAGCAACCACAACACAAAAAGCACCAGAAGCAGACATTGGATCAAGTTAAGACTCTCTTCCTGCTCATGCCACAAGGCACTGTGTCTCCCAATCCAGATCAGAGACTCACTAGGGATGTAGAGGTCGGGAGCGTTGAGGTCTTGTCGTGGGGGCAGAGGCACATCACGACTGTACTGCACTTCCCAGTTCTGGCAGTGGTGGCAGCAGCCAGGTCAGAAGCAGAAGAGAAAAGAGAGAAGGGAGTTGAGGTCTGACCAACGGAGGAGGGGGGGGGGGGTTCTGCCCGTTTACCTGGTAGGAAGCTCACCTGGTGTGTGTAGGGGAAGACCAGCAGCCCTAGCTTCTTGGCCACATAGGCTGTGTCCACAGCGAAAAAATACTTGAGTTTGTTCACAGACACAAAACGGTGTAGCTGGGAGGGAAGAGAGGAGGCTGTGGGGGAGCCACATCCAGAGCCTGAGGGTACTCCTGTGTGCTCCTTCCCTGAGGGCCACTATGAAGATCAGGTGGGATCCCAGCCCTAGCCAGAAATCCTGCCACCCCTTTCCCTGGGGGCAGACCACACCTCCTTGTGCACTATGTCCTTTCCATGAGATGCGATGGAGCTGCCATAGGCCATAGCCACGTTGGCCATTGGGTCCCCAAGCAAGTGGTTGACATTGAAGGCCACCTCGGCTCCTGGGGCTGGGTATCCCCCAGGCTGGCTGGAATAACCACCGCTTGTATCATCAAAGAGGGGAGGGGAATCCGGAGCTGCCCGGGCCCTGTGCTTGGAACCTGTGAATTTGGAAGTACTAGAGTGGGTGAAAGGAATACCAAACCACAGCCCAAAACCCTGTCCTTTCCTCTGGCTGAGCAGCCCCATGTTGAACCTGGGTGCACCAGGCAATCAGTGAAGGAAAGTCAAGCTGTGTGAAGGATAGGTAATTCAGAAACAACTTTGATGAGGAATCCTTTGCGGAAAATCTTTTACTAAGCATAGGCAAAGGAAGAGAGCCTGGAAGTAGCTGTCCACCTGGGGTTTCTGAGCTCCCAACCCAGTCATGGAAAGTGAGCAGAAGTTGCAAGGTGAAGATAACTGGAAAGATATCCCTGCAAGAACAAGGGTAGGAAAAACAACAGCTGGCTATCGAGAGGCACTGAGAGGTGATCATGACATGGAAAAGGAAGTTTTGGAGAACCCCGGGTTTGACATGGAGATCCAAGCTATTGGGTAGAAAGGATGAAGTCCGGGACGCCTTGCAGTCTTGCAGGACAGAAACCCAAGTGATATTCCCTGCCCTGGGCAGCGGGAACGGCCGCCCCTCTCCCTCAGGGTGAGCGGGCCGCGCCACTGATTTTCCTCCAGTCGGCCAGGCCGCGCCCCGCCCGTCCCACACCTCACGCACCGTGGGCTCCGTAGCCCGAGTGATAAGCCATTGCTGCGACGCTCGCTCTCCCTGAGGGACGGTTGCGCTGCCTCGTGGGTACGATTACTAATAGGGCCGCTGCTTCTCTCCCCGGGCACCGACTGAGGTTACCCAGCGGCCCGACACGTCCCGGAGTTGACCGATTGCGGTCGCCATGTCCGTAGCGTCATGCCAAGCCTCCTGCCATTGGCTCTTAGGCGGCTCCGATTCTCCTCTCCCTTCCCTCAATTGGCTACTGGAGAGCCTTAGCTAAAGCAGATTCGGCTGTAGCCAACTTCCGGGCGAGGGATAGGCGGAGCAATTAGAGACGCTCTTAGATTGGATAGTGGGCTTGCTAATTCGAGGCGGGAACAGCCAATAAGTGGAAGGGTGTTGTGAATTATTTCCGCGTCTGCGCAGTGGAGCACTTGACCCTCGCTCTGCCACGACTGCACCAGGAGCAAGACTTAGCAGGAGACTAGCGGCTGAAGTCAGAGAACGTAGCTTCATTAGTGGGACGTATTCCAGGAGGGAATAGGGTAGTCGCATTCTGACCAATCCCCGTCCCTGGGGACGCCTGCTCCTCCCTCTCCCCGCTCGATTTCCTTCTTGTCCTTCATATTTCATCCAATTTTGGAGCGTTACACCAACCGACCAAGCGGTGTTGGTTGGAGGCGGGGCCTGGCAGTGATTGAGAGGCTGACAGCCCCAGAGTTCTGACTCCTCCCGCCTCCCTCTCCTCCTTTCGGTGAGGGTGCTGTCCACCGACCGGTGCTGAAAATTCTCTCCGGCTCCACCGCCATCATGCAGACCCGCCCGCAAGGGCCTCTGCTGGGAAGACTTGAGATTTGGATCCATACGCTGCGCGTGCATATCTAAAACCCAGAATATCTGAAGTCCCAGAAGTTGGGTAGTATAGGTGGAGCAGGATCCTGCACCGGGCCTGTCCCATCGACTCTCCAGTGGTCCAGCCGATTTTTGATCTGTTATCTCCTGAAACTGCAGCTGAAACTCCTGAGCCATTGCTTGTCCTTTATTTTCAAAGTGAGGCCCCCAAACCTCTCTTGTCCCAGGGGATCCTTTCTGTTCACTCAGGTTCAAATCACTCCCACTTTGCCTAGAGACAATCTTCAAACACCTCCCTGTCTTCAGGCATTCCTTTCTAGGGAGTATGATCAGGCTCTGAGACCTGCCTGTAATTAGCTTCCTAGTGTCCATTACACCAGGTAACCTTCCTGCTCCCCAGACTCAACCCACAGTGATCCAACCACTGTGCCTTTGACTAGAGGTCCCCTCCACTTGGGATGCCCTTCCCCCTCATATCCACATGTTCAAAGCCTTTAAGAATCAACTCAGCTTTGCCTCAGAGAAACAAAGAGGACAGAGGCCTGACCTGGTATGGGTTGGAGGCCAGCGCCTGTGATGTAAGTGCCCTCTGGTTTGCATTCAGTTTGCCCTGGATGTAGGTGCTGTGAGGACAGAGCCTTTTTCACTGTCCACTCCTACAGTTGTCTCCCCAGGCCCAGTGCCAAGCATGGTAGTTTCATATAGGAGACACTCAATAAACATCTGTGCACCATAAATAAATCATAAATAAATGGATGAAATAAATAAGTAAATGGATGTAACCCTAGACCTATTCTTTCTCTCCGCCCCCCCCACACACATTCTCTCTGTTATGTCATCTTTAAATGATTATCCCTTTGCTTAAACACACACCCCAAAATAACTCACCCAGTATTGCAGCTTCCTATATTCCATCCACTGATTGTGAGCTTAGGGTTAAGGCCCAAACCAAAGCACAGTGTGAGGATGTGAGGCTGTTAGGGGCCAAGGAGCAGCACTGGGGCCTCGTGTAGGAGGCCCACCAAGGGCAAACCCCACTGCCCCACATGGCTTGATGAATGCTTGTGAATTTACTCCAGCACTTTTCCACCCCCATTTCTCAGAAGGAAAAATTGAGTTTGGGGGTAAAGTATGCTAGCCTAAGGTCTTGCAGCCTAAGGTCCCCAATATCCTAATCCCCAGCTCACCTGCTGTAAGAGGAGCCTAGTGCCACTGCCCAGTGGATGAGGCTCATAAGCCTTTCTGGATGGTAAATGCCCCAACAAATGAGGCTTCCAGGGTGAGTTCTGGGTGGGCTTAGCTCTAGGCTTACCCCTTAGAGATGGGACGCATCGGGCACCCACACATCTTCAAGATTCACCTTCTTGGTTTTACAGCCCTGGGCAACTCAGGAGTCGTAGAGCACGGACTTGCTCAAGGTCGCAAGAGCGAGAGCGACCAGAAGAATACCCAGGCGTCCGGCAGCCCAGACGGCTTCTGGGGGGCTGGGGAGAGCCCGCGGTGCCAGGCGCTACCGGCGGCGCCGCCGGTGCCGCGGGGGCGGGGTCAGCGGAGGGCGGGGCGCCGGGCACCGCCAACGCCGCCGCCGCCGCCGCCGCGCTCGGGCTGGGGCTGGGCGCACTCCCTCCGCGGCCGCCGAGCCGAGCGGACGCCCCTCGGGGCCGCGCCGCAGCCCTCCGCGTCTCCCCTATCATGCCCCGGGCCTGGGCCGGGGCCGCCGGAGCAGCCAGAACACCATGCCAGAGGGCGGCTGTGGCGACGGTGGGGAGGTGCCTGCGCTCATCCCGGACGGCGAGCCGCTTCGGGAGGAGGTACCTGCGCTGGGTGGTTGGTGACCGGAGCCGGGGCTGGAGCCGGGCGAAGGAGACTAGCAGAGGGGATGACCCCCAGGAAGGGGGTTGAAGAGGGAAATCCTGGAGCCCCTATAGCCAATGACGTCATCGGAAAGCCCGCATTCGGGCAGGGGTCCCAGACCTAAGGGCGGGCAAGAAGTGGGGCGACTGGGCAGGAAAATGGGGAGGTGACTCCCACCCTCGGCGCCCCCTCAACTGTCCTAGCCCGTCCGGTGACGTCAGCGCCTGGCCCCCACGCGTTCCCGTGCCGCAGCACAGCCTGGGATGCTGACTCCCACCCCCAGGGCCACAGGGTCAGGCCCCCAGCCCGGCTCAGCTGCTCACGAGGTGCCAGGCGGCGCCTGCAATGCAGCAGCAGTGACAGGGCCTGGGGGTGGGGGAGGGAAGAGGGCAATGAGAAGGGAGGCGGCCTCGGTACCCCTTCTTCCTTCTGGTGAGGCCTAAGGGTCACCCTGCTGGAACCCCCAGGAAGATCCTCCTCCAACCTAGCCAGGAAGATCTGCAGGGACCCTGTGCCGTGGGGTGAGGGGTATGGTGGCCGGTGGTGAGTGAAGGTAGCATGCCCATGTGTGGGGTGTGTGTGAGAATTCCAGTGTGTATATTCCCTACACTCGGGTAGGTGGGACTTGTGTGCCCTATGATCACTTGAGGATCTGGTGGGTCCCTTGGCTTGGGTCTTTGCCCAGCAGTGCCTATGTGTGTGAATGTGTCCTGTCATGGGTGGGTCTGTGGTTTGGCATGGAGTGCCCGTGTGGGTGTCAGGTTGCTGTAGAGGTGGGGCATGTGCAGTGTGGTGAGGTGAAGGTCTGGTGTGTCTCTGGGATTTATAGAGTACGTGACGTGTATGTGCATGTGTACGTGCTGTGGTGGTGGTGGTGGTGGTATGTGTGTGCACCTTGATGTGATTGCAAGGGTTTGTGCTTTAGGGACAGGTGAAGGCCTGATGTTTCTTCAATGATAGGTCATGTGTTCCTCCTTGGGGAGGGGTCTGTGATAAACACTGGTTGGAGGTGGATGAGTGGTATGTGCACCTGACTGGCCATGTGGGGCTGGGTATTGGGTGAGGGAGATAGGCTGCCCTGGGTGGGGCTGGAGCCAGTTCTCCTCTCCTTAAGGCCTTGTGGGTCTGGGTAGGAGATGTGGCCATATAACCTGACCTCTATTATTTCTGCCTCCTTCTGCCCCTTTTTAACCTTCTTCTCCATGCTCCCCACCCTCTTCTCTCTCGTGGGGTGAGGTGGCCAGGCTGGCAGCCCTGCTGAGGAGGGCGGGCCAAGCCCTAGGGCCAGAGAGTGGCCCCTGCTGCCCAGCAGCTGTGTCCCTCCCACTCCCTTAGCACAGATGGGGAGTGGAGGGCGGCCCTCCATCTGCTCCCCACCCCAAGACTCACACCTCCCCCACTCCCAGCTCTCCCTCTTTCTCACTGACTTAAAAGCTTCTCCAAGTCTCCTGCTGTCCCTAGTGGAATAAGGACCTGAGAGAGTCTCAGGATAACAGTAATAATGTTTATTCCCATGGGTAGACCCTGTGCTAATATCTTCACACTTACAATCTCCTTGAATCCTCACAACCCCAGGTTACAGATGAGGAAATTGAGGTCCAGGGAGTATGAGGGACCTGCCCAATTTATCCTGTAAGTTGCAGAGCAGCATCAGATCCTGGGCTGTTAAACTCCAAAGCTCATCCTGTTGGACCCTTGGGCCCCTGCCAGTCTGGCCTCCCAGACCACCAGGGCCAAGAGTCAAGGCCCAGAGAGGGCAGGGATATGGCCAAGTCCACACAGCAAATCAGGGTAGAGCTAGAACCACCAGCACTCAATTTTCTCAGTAGCCAGCACAGTAGAAGACAGGCTCAGAGGTGGTGGGCCTGGGTTTGGATCCTGCAGTAGCACTGGGCTGGCCAGCAGCAAGGTCTGAAGCAGTGGACTCAATTCCTTACAGCCTCAATTTCTGCTCTACACAGTGGTCCTGGGGCACCACTTCCTTCACCACCTGAGCAGGGTGGGCTTAAGCAGGGTGACTGGCCCAACCATGGGCTCCATCCTGACTTCATCCTCCCTGTCTCTGCCCACCTTGCAGCAGCGGCCCCTGAAGCAGTCCTTTGGAAGCTCCCTGTGCCGGGAGTCGCACTGGAAGTGCCTGCTCCTCACTCTGCTCATCCATGCCTGCGGGGCTGTGGTGGCTTGGTGTCGCCTCGCCACCGTGCCACGTCTCGTCCTGGGGCCCGAGGCAGCCTTGGCACGTGGGGCAGGGGGTCCTCCACCCACCTACCCGGCCAGCCCCTGCTCGGATGGCTACTTGTACATCCCACTGGCCTTTGTCTCCCTCCTCTACCTCCTCTACCTGGCTGAGTGCTGGCACTGTCACGTGCGGTCATGCCAGGCACCTCGCACGGACGCCAACACCGTGCTTGCTCTGATCCACCGGCTACAGCAGGCCCCGCCCTGCGTCTGGTGGAAGGCCACCAGCTACCACTACGTGCGGCGCACACGCCAGATCACCCGCTACCGCAACGGCGATGCCTACACCACCACGCAGGTCTACCACGAGAGGGCCGACAGTCGCACTGCACGCGGCGAGTTTGACTACTCTGCCCATGGGGTCCGCGACGTTTCCAAGGAGCTGGTGGGCCTGGCCGATCATGCGGCCACACGCCTCCGCTTCACCAAGTGCTTCAGCTTCGGCAGCGCTGAGGCCGAGGCCTCGTACCTCACGCAGCGCGCGCGCTTCTTCAGCGCCAATGAGGGCCTGGACGACTACCTGGAGGCCCGCGAGGGCATGCACCTGAAGGATGTGGACTTCCGGGAGTCCCTCATGGTCTTCGCAGACCCCCGCAGCCCGCCCTGGTATGCGCGCGCCTGGGTCTTTTGGCTGGTGTCGGCAGCCACGCTGTCCTGGCCACTGCGCGTGGTGGCGGCCTATGGCACCGCTCACGTGCACTACCAGGTGGAGAAGCTGTTCGGCGCCAGCTCGCCCCCTCCGGGGGCCGTGCCCAGCGGGCCGCCTCTCTCCCGTGTGGCCACGGTGGACTTCACCGAGCTTGAGTGGCACATCTGCTCCAATCGACAGCTGGTGCCCAGTTACTCAGAGGCTGTGGTCATGGGCGCCGGTTCCGGCGCCTACCTGCGCGGCTGCCAGCGCTGTCGCCGCTCTGTCAGCAGCAACTCGCTGCCCCCTGCCCGGCCCAGTGGGCCCCGCCTGCCCTTCAGCCGCAGCCGCCTTTCCCTGGGTGCAGGAGGCCGGGCCACGCCTGGGGTTTTCCGCAGCCTGAGCGGGGGGCCACTAGGGCGCCGTGGAGAGGACACGGAGCCCCTGGAAAGCCCACCGTGCTATGAGGATGCCCTTTACTTCCCGGTGCTCATTGTCCATGGGGACAGTGGCTGCCGGGGGGATGGGCAGGGTGCACTCTGAGAGCCCCAGAGCCACCCCTCACCATGGGCAGAGATACCTGAATAATTGTCCAAAACACGAGGGAGAACAGACCAGCCACACATCAGGGGTGGGGGCGGGGCCGGGGTTCCCTAAACTAAAACGCAGTGACCTGTGTCATTCATGGGAAATGGACGCCACCTATGTTGAGTCTATATCCATCCCCAGCATGGTTCCCCCCAACTACCACCTTCCACTCCCTGTAATGGTAGAGGACCAGGCTTGGGGGCCCTGCACATTGTGCAGGAGAGGAAGGTTCCAGAAAGGCTGGAAAGAGGAGGAGTCCTGGAGACAGCTGTAGCCTGCAACAGAGAGCTGCACGCTGGGCTCCTTCCTGCCCTGGCTGAGGCCATGTTGGGAGCCCTCCAGCAACACAGAAGCACAATGTAGTGGTTTGGGGCCATGCCCACTGGGTTGGCCTCCCCAAAGAGAAGAGCTGGAGGAGGCAGCATGGTGGCCTCGGCCCCACTGCCCACCCAAATTTCCCACCCCCTTCACATGCTAGGTCCTTCCCTGCCCACCCTCTCACCTCTGCTCCAGGGCAGTCCCTGATCTGACCCTGCAATGCAGCCCTCTCCTTTGGGAGCCTGGTTCTGGGAGCACAGTCTCGCCCATCCTGCTCTTCTCCCTAGTGCCCATACACCCTCTCCTACCCAGATCCCTCCCCTGTGACCTGGGGCTCGCATTAGGCCCCCCACAGTCCCTGGGCTCCACTCTGCCTCCTGAAGTTCCTGTCTGCCTCTGTTAGCCACGCATACACCCCAACCTTGTGCTCATTTCTCCCAAGGCTTCTCGTCTTCACCTTCCTGATGATCCATGGGACACACAGGGAGCCAGGACATCCGAGGGGCCCTGGCCCTGGCCACCGCCTCTTGGACGATGCCCTTGACTTGCCCTGGGTGCCACTGCTTCTCCCATCAGTGGAGCCTGGCCCAGGGGACACCACCCCTCCCCCAGGGAGGAGAGAGTAGTCCCTTCCCTTCCAACTGGGGCTTCCACCCCCTCTCAGGGGCCGGTGGGGGAGGGAGGAAGCCGAGAAGGTGCAGATTAAATAAAGATATGAATGGAAGGGCTTCTGTGCATTCCTGAGTGGTGAGTCCAAGGTTACCACTGCAAACACGATGGATATCCTCCTTGGGTCAAGGTGTAATGTTGGATTCTGGGTGGGGGACCAAGATTTTGACTCCAGCATTCTCAGGAGCAGGATGAAAGGGAACCTCATGGCACAGCCTGAGGCCTCTGAGACTCAGGGGTTTGTGTTTATTTGTAGTGCTGGGGATGGACCCTAGGGCCCCTGCTACTGAGCACCTGCCCTGTCTCTGAGCTGTGCCCCAGCCCTGAGACTCAGCTTTGAGTTACCCTGAGCAGGTGACTCCATATTCCTATGTGGTCTAGATCCCCCACCCCCTATCCCTCCTGCAAGTGGGAATTAAACCCAGGGGCATATTACCACTGAGCTACATCTCCAGCCCTTATTTTTAAATTTTAAGATAAGATCTTGCTAAATTGTCCAGGCTGGCCTTGAACTTGGCCTCTTCCTGTCTCAGCCTCTTAGACAATGCCCTTGCCTTGCCCTGGGTGCTACTGCTTCTCCCATCAGTGGAGCCTGGCCCAGGGGACACTGTCCCTCCCCCAGGGAGGAGAGAGTAGTCCCTTCCCTTCCAACTGGGGCTTCCACCCCCTCTCTGGGGCTGGTAGTGGAGGGAGGAGGCAGAGAAGGTGCAGATTAAATAAAGATAATGAAATGGAAGGGCACAGTCATTTGGAAGGTCAAGGAAGAAGATCGCAAGTTTGATCTCGGCCTCCCAACTCACCATTGCCCCAGCACCTGGATCATTTCTAAGGCACTGTCCAAGTTGACCCCTCCTTCAGCTCAATGGAAGATTCCATTCTGCTGCTGGGCATGCTGAGGACAAAGGGAAGAGCTGTGGCCTATGACTCTGGTTCAGTTCCCCTGTGGCTATTGAAGTTATTACCAGTTTTGGGGATGGACACTGAGCAGGTTGGAGGACACAAAGCTGGAAACCGTCAGCCCCAAATTGGGGCAGGCCAGCATGGGATCCAAAAAAAATAAGAGAATAAGGGGCAAGGGAAGGGCCTCACTCACTAAGCTCAGAAAGTTGCCTGGAAATGGCATCCTCATACGTATGGCTGCTAGAGGTGTTTCCTGTGCAAGGCCACTGGGCTAAAGGGCAAGTCCCAGCATGGAGCTGTATCTGCTTGAGGAAAGGGCACCCTCTTCTAATTTATACAAAGGTGCCACAAGGGCTGAAGGTGGCCCTAGAAGGGCACTGAGAATGGATGGGATTTCACCAAGGGTAGAGGTGTTCTGGGCAGGGCCAGTGCCTGAACGAAGTCCTGGGAAAAGGGCACAAAGCAGGATGTGCTAAGAAAGTAGTAGCAGAGAGCCCTGGAAGAATCTGTTGTGGCTTCCTTTCCAAACTCCAGAATTTGTCTTTAAAGTGGGACAAACTAGTGGAAGGCAGTTGGGGAAGGGAAGTGATAATATCAGGGCTGCATGTTAGGGTGTTTGGCAAAAATGCAGCTGCCTGATGGCCACGTGAGAGGATGGAGTTAGAGATCAGAGCTCTGCTGGGTGCCAGTCCACTGCCTCACTTTGGGAGTGAAATCACCTCTTTGTTCAGAAGTAACTGAAGTGGAAAACCCTATGGTGCCCAGACACTCAAGAAGGCTCGAGTGGGAGCTAGGCGCAGTGGTGTGCGTTCATAATCCCAGCCATTTGGAAGGTCGAGGAAGGAGATCGAAAGTTTGAGGCCAGCCTGGGCAACTTAGCAAGATCCTCCCTCAAAATAAAAAGGGCTGGGGATGGAGCTCAGTGGCCAAGTGCCCTTGGGTTCAGTTCCCAGTATCACTAAATCAATCATCAAAATATTTTTTTAAAAGGCTGCAGTGGGCAGGGAAGCAGACATGCTGGTTCCAGCTCCTCCCCACAAAGAAGGTCTCCCTCTTCCATCTTTTGCTCCAACCCCATAGATCTGACTGCCCCTTGGCCACTGTATATTCTCCTCCCATCCTCAGCAATAGAACCCCGGTTTTATTTCAGATGGTGTGACTGTGTGATTTAAATCTAGGATATGAGATCAAAACAGAAGGTGTCGGAAGGAATTACCAACAATGCTCTTGAATTAGAAACAATATTGGTGAAAACAACTTTCATCTTCCCTCCTTGCTTAAGTCTGGAATGCATATGTGGTAGCTGGAATTCCAACAGCTGTCTTGGATCAGAAGGTCACCTTGAAAATTGTAGCCATGTGCTGAGAATAGCAGAACAAGAAGATAAAAGATTCTGGTTTCTGATGACACCAGGGGAGCTTGCGTATCAGATCTGGGTTGCCTATTTTGAGAGGCTATTGAGAAAGAGAAGTCAAATTTTTGTTTGCTTAAGTCACAGTTGTTTCTTGTCTGTAATTACCAGCGTATTTTATTAATTATCAGCTGCTGCATAACAAATTATCCTAAATATAGTGGCTTAAAACAGCAATAATCACTATGCTCTCCCCTGACTTCTGTGGGTCAAGAATTTAGACAAGGCACAATAAGGATTGCTTATCTCCACTCCACAATGTCTAGGGCCTCTGCTGGAAGACTGGAAAGCTGGGGCTGGGATCATCTGAAGGCATATCCACTCACACGTTTGGCAGCTGATACTTGCTGATGGCTGAGGGCTAACTAGGGCTAGAAGCTGGACAGACACACCGGGCCTCGCTGTGTGGCATGGGCTTCCTCACAGCACGGTGACAAGGTTCTCAGGAAAAGCATACTGGAAGGATGAAACTATTGTTCCTTCTAATCAGAAGCCACACAGCACAGCTTCTGCCTCTTTCCATTGGTCAAAGTTGTTACAAAGGTCTACCCAGTTTCAAGCTGGGCCCGGTGGTGCACGCCTGTAATCCCAGCAGCTCCAGAGGCTGAGACAGGAGGATCATGAGTTCAAACCAGCCTCAGCAACTGCGAGGCTTCTAAGCAACTCAGTGAGACCCTGTCTCTAAATAAAATCAAAATAGGGCTGGGGATGTGGTTCAGTGGCCAACTGCCCCTGAGTTATATCCCCGGTACCCCCCCAAAAAAGGTCTATCCAGTTTCAAGAGGTGGGAACACATGATCCCACCTCTTAATGGAGATTTGTCAACATCACATTGTAAGAATAGCATGTGGATGGGAGATATGTTAGTGCCATCTTTTTTTTTTTTTTTTTTTGTACTGGGGATTGAACCCAGGGGCATGCAACCACCAAGCCACATCCCCAGCCCTATTTTGTATTTTATTTAGAGACAGGGTCTCATTGAGATACTTAATGCCTTGCTTTTGCTGAGGCTGGCTTTGAATTTACAATCCTCCTGCCTCAGCCTCCCCAGCGGCTGGGATTACAGGTGTGCTCCACTGTGCCTGACTGTTAGTGCCATCTTTAAAATGCAGTCAATTGCCAAGCCAAATGTCATTCTTAACTGAGTGACATCTATAGAGTGGTCTGCATTTTTTTTTAAAACTTTGTGGTACTGGGCATTGAACCCAGGGGTTCTGTACCACTGAGGTAAATTCTCGGCAATTTTTATTTTCTATTTTGAGACAGGGTCTTTCCAAGTGCCCCAGGCTGACCTTGAACTTGTTATCCTCCTGCCTTGGCTTTCTTAGTAGCTGGGATTACAGGTGTGTGCTACCACACCTGGCAAATACCAACTCATTCATGATGCTGGTTTGAGGGAGGAGGGCAGTGGCATGTTAGATATGAGCCAACTGGGGGCCGAGTGACCTGTAGTAAGTTAAATGTGGCCACAGATTCTTACCGGAGCCTTCAGGCCTGTAGTAAGTTAAATGTGGCCACAGATTCTTTGGAACTCTTCTCCTCAAGAGGCAGAATCGATCTTCCTGCTCTTTAAGTCTGGGCTGGGCTTCTTCACTTACTCTGACCCTCAGAATGTGGTGGAGAGGAGCAACACTGGGCATTTAAGGCTGGCTCTTTAGAGACTGCAAGGCTTCCCCCTTCACCATCTTGGAAGCCTGAGACCACCAAGCTGGGAAGACACCCAGCCTAGCCTCCTGGCAGATTCGAAGCCAGGTGGAGAACTGAGGTCCCAGCCAAGAGCCATCTCAGCCCCCAGAGCAGGGACTGAGGCTGTCTCAGACCCTCCAGCTGCAGTAGAGCCACAGATGACACAGCCTCAGGAGCAGCCCCAAGTGAGAATAGCAGATCCCAGTCCAAATCGCTGGCCTCCAGAATGCTGAGAAATAAGACATCCTTATTGTTTTAAACCACTACATTTTGGGATGATTTGTTACTTGCTATAGTCACTGATAGAAGGCTCTGGACCGTCATGAGGGAGGGCACTGGGTCTGCACATTGTTTGAAGGTCAGCTGCCACCTCAAGTCTCCTGATGTTTCCTGTTCCCATGTTGGACCTCTCTTGGAACCAACCTCAAGCCAAGATATTCCATTTAAAACCATTCTCAAGAGCAGGGGGCAGTGGACACGCCTGTACTCCCAGTAACCCAGGATACTGAGGCAGGAAGATCACAAGTTTGAGGCCAGTCTGGGCATCTTAGCAAGATCCTGCCTCAAAATTAAAAATAAAAAGGACCGGGGAGTATAGCTCAGTGGTAGAGCACCACTGGGCTCAATGTCCAGTACCACAAACATAAAAATAAAAATAAACCATTCTCAAGAAGAGAATTTAGTCCTTAGAGAGGGTGCAGGGCCTTGCTGTCAAATCCCAGAGGCCTCTGCCTCCCCTGACTGAAGCTTGACGGGGCTACACGCAGCCTGCTCCAAACAGAGCCCTGGATCCCAACCCACCTGTGCCCATGCCACTCCTATCTGTCTTCTGTCTCAATAAATGGCACCACCAGCCCGCCAGCTGCTTCAGCGGGACATCTGTGTAACAATCATTCCTCCCTCTTCCTCCCCCTCCTTTTTTTTTAGCTTCCTTTGGTTTGGTTTTAAGGTACTGGGGATCCAATCCAGGGACACTCTTCCACTGAGCTACAACTCCAGCCCTTTTTCAATTTTTTTTTTTTTTTTTTGAGATGGGTCTAAGACTGGCCTCAAAATTGCACTTCTCCTGCCTCAGCCTCCTGAGTAGCTTGCATCCAGTGCTAAGGGTTATTTGCGCACATCCAATGCTAAGGCCAACACCCACCTGCAACCCCTCCAACTTCCCCTTCTCACAGCTCACTCCCCTCACAGCCCACTCCCCCAACTCCAACTAGATTTCTTTTTTAATTTTAATTTTATTTATATTTTTAAATGTTGAGACAGGGTCTCACTAGGTTGCTTGCTAAATTGCTGAGGCTGGCCTTGAACTTGTGATCCTCCTGCCTCAGCCTCCTAAGGCACTGGGATTACAGGTGTGTACCACTACACCTGCCCCAAATAGATTATTTTGAAGATCTAAAAGTTGTCACATTTCAGCCCTGACCACCTCCCTCTCCACCCCTAAAGAAATCAGTCACCCAGGATTCTACCCACAAAACACTGCCCTACACTGCTCCCATCTCCTAGCCACCCCAAGGCCCCAGCTTGCTTCAGACTCCAAGGCCCCCACCCCCATTAATCAGAATGGTAGTGACTTAAATGAAATTCCATCCAGGCATGGTGGCACATCCCAGCAGCTAGGGAGGCAAAGACAGGAGGATAGTGAGTTCAAAGCCAGCCTCAGCAATGGCGAGGCACTAAGCAACTCAGTGAGGCCCTGTCTCTAAATAAAATACACAATAGGCTGGGGATGTGGCTCAGTGGTTGAGTGCCCCTGAGTTCAATCCCCGGTACTCCCCCCCCCCCCCCCGCCAAAAAAAGAGATAGATGAAATTACATCTCCAGGACTCCAACAGTCTCAAGTGACCTCTGGTTGGTCAACTCCATGGTGTCTTTTTTTTAAAAAAAAATATTTATTTTTTGGTTT
This sequence comes from Marmota flaviventris, assembly GCF_047511675.1. Lineage (NCBI taxonomy): Eukaryota > Metazoa > Chordata > Mammalia > Rodentia > Sciuridae > Marmota > Marmota flaviventris. The sequence continues at coordinate 6,554,080 of NC_092506.1, read as the reverse complement.
TTTAGGTGGACACAGTATCTCTACTTATTTTTTTTTTTAATTTTTTGTTTTTGGTGGACGCAACATCTTTATATAGTGCTGAGGATCGAACCCAGCGCCCCATGCATGCCAGGCGAGCACAGTACCGCTTGAGCCACATCCCCAGCCCCTCTTTATTTCATTTTTATGTGGTGCTGAGAATCGAACCCAGTGCCTCACGCATGCAAGGCAAGCGCGATACCACTTGAGCCACATCCCCAGCCCTCCATGGTGTCTTCACTCAGCTCCCTTCCCTGTTCTTTCTGCTGCTCACCATAAGTTATGATTATTTGTGATTCCAAATGCATGGGGATTTGCTTTTCTTTTTGGAACTGGGGATTGAACTCGGATGCCTAATCACTGAGCTACATACCCAGTCTTTTCTATTTTTAAATAAAAAAGTTTGCCAAGGCTGGTCTTGAACCTGAGATCCAACTGCCTCAGTCTCCCAAGTTGCTGGGATTACAGGCATGCACCACTTAGCCCAGATTACAAATCATGAGTTTTTTTTTTTTTTTTAATGTTTCTTCTACCAGAATTAAAGTCATGGGAGGCAAAAGGCTATAGGTGCAGACCCTTGAGTTAGAGGGAATCCTGACTCTGCCTCTACAACCCCTCAGTGACCAAGGCAAGTCACTTATCCTCTTTCTGCCTCTGACTTCTCATCTGTAAAATGGGAGATAACAGTAGACTCTACTTGCTTCAGAGGGCTGTCAGAAGATTAAATAAGATACTGTGCTATCAGGCTTAAATCAGGGTCTGAACAGGAAATTCATTTATGTTTCATATATGCTTTTTACACATAGCCAGCCGGTAATTTTATAGACAAGCCCAGGATTGTCCACTTGTGCATCAGGTGGGCACACAAAAACTTTCCGATTTTGCAGCATCCTGGATTGAGGATTTTTGGATGAGGAATGCTCAACTTGTAATTCCAAACAGGCTTTTCATATCTCCCTCTACCTCTCCAAATTCATATGCTGATGATATATGAATTTGGAGGTAGGGCCTTGGGGAAGTAATTAGGGTTAGGTGAAGTTATGAGTTTGGGATCCCCTTGTGGCTTTATAGGAAGAGGAAGAGAGACTCAGCGAGCAGCTAGCTGTGTCCCCATGCTACACCCTCCACCATGTTAGGTTGCAGCAAGAAGGCCCTGACCTGATGCTGGCACCTTGATTTTGGACTTCCTGGCTTCTAGTGTTTATAAATACTTGAGCTGTGGTATTCTGTGATACCAACAGAAAGCAGACTAAGGACATCTGTTTCCCCAGCCAAACTGGAAAACCAAGGGTGGGAGTGTTAGAACTCACTATTTGAGGTGGCAGCACTGGCAGTTTCTGGGACCCTCCTGGCAGGCATGATGGAAACTCACATCTGTATTTTCAGTCTTGACTCTGTTTTGAGCTCCCAATTCAGGTATGTATGGATGGGAGTTTTGGGGGCAGTCCACCTGGATGAGACTCTATATATCCCAAAGCAACTACCTTAGTCCACCCCCATGATCCCAGTACTTCTCAGTGGGCCTCACCACCTCTCAAAACCGTTACATTAGGAATAAAATTTCAATGTGAGATTTAATGGGGACAAAGCACATCAAAACCACAGTACTGACCGTATCATGCTGTCTCCCCAAAGTGGCCTCTCCTATGTCTCCTCTGTGAATGGAGCCACCCAGGGGATGAGTCTAGCCCCACAGCCATTGTTGGCCTCTTGTCCACATTCAGTCAGCTGCTGGGTCCTGTTCGTGTCTCCTCTTGGTTTTGGTGTCTCCTCCCACTCCAACACCTCAGCTGCCAAAGTTCACGTCACCATCCTCTCTTGCCTGGGCAGTACCCTAAGTGGTCTCACTGTGTATGAGCACTGCTCTCCTCTTGGTCACTTTTGTATCCTGATCCCTAGTGGAGTCTGTGAAGAATAATAGAGTCTCATTAAATACTGGATAGATGAGTGAACAGATGGACGAGTGACAGATTATTGTGGTTATGATAATTTCTCCATTTTTCAGATCAAAAGGCAAGCACAGGGCTGGGGATGTGGCTCAAGCAGTAGCGCGCTCGCCTGGCATGCGTGCGGCCAGGGTTCGATCCTCAGCACCACATACAAACAAAGATGTTGTGTCTGCCAAAAAATAAATATTAAAAAAAAATTCTCTCTCTCTCTAAAAAAAAAAAAAGAAGGCAAGCATAGAACCATTAGGGAATTTGATGAAGTTTCCTCAGTCATCATCAAGTTGTGGAAGTTGTGGTGCTGGAAGCCATCAGAGGCCACAAAATGCAGAGTGCTGGCTCCTGCCACTGTGCTGGTAGACCTCCTGGTGAAACCTCCCTGAACTCACTGAAACCCACACCAAGCTATGGGCTGCCAGGTGCTCTGAAACTACAGCTATCGTCTTATTTAATAGCATCACCCACCCAAACCACAGATGACCAATTCCCCCTGAGGGGGAAATCTTCCTCTCCTGCCCAAGTCCAGTATCATCAGCCTGCCCGAGATCGGTCTCACCTGTAAGAGCTAGTTTCCAAGAGGTGGGCTTTTTTTTTTTTTTTTAATTAGGGACATGGCTGTTGGGTCTGGCCTGGCTCTGTCATAGGAGGGATGATCCCAGGATCTGCCTGAGTTCAAACCTCTGCTTCCTAATCGGGTCAACCAGGGCAGATGGCTTAGTACCTTCAGCTTCCACGTCTGTAAATTGTGAAAAGAATGACACTTACTAAGAATGGAGATCGTTATGGATTTTAGATGGATTAAGACATGTTAAATCCTTAGAACAGGACTGGGTATACTAAGTACTTCAAGTATATACAGTTATTTTCACTGTTCTTTGGCACCAAACCCTACTGCCATTTGTAGTGGGAAGAACTCCACTCCTCAAGCCTGAGGTTGTCCACAGATGGCTGTGGGAAAGGTTGGCATGCATGGGCCACCTAGTGCCTACAGCAGGGAGGAAAGGTGGTGCCCATCAGGAGCTTAACAGGTGACAGTCCCCATTCCACCCCTGTAGTACCCATTCTGTCCCTGTAATGCTCTTAGGACTGAACCTTTCTCCTGCCCTCCAGAGTCCCCTCTATAGTGAAGGAGTGATCCAGAGAAAATTTTCAGACATAAGGATGAGCACTGAGAGAGAGGTCTGAAGCACTGTTTGACATCAACGTCCCTAAAAACCACGACCTTCAACTTTCAAGCAAGGCTTCTGGCCCAAACCCACATAGCCAAACCAGCCCCCTAGGGAAAGTCCCCACTCTGTGGAGCAGTGGCTGGGGAGAAGGGAAACCCAGCTCTAGGAATGCTGGGTTCCCAGGTGAGAAGCTGTGCTTTCATTCCTAAGAACAGGATTCCTGGGAGAGGGTCACCCAGAGTCCCACCAGCCACTTTAAAGACTCTCAGTGCCATGTCAGCTCATGTGAAGACCCCTCGGGACGGACTTCCAAAAAGGACGAAAGGTGCCTATCCTGCCAGGGGAGGCAAGGGAGTCAGCAGATTTTTAAGTAACACTAACGTTTAACAAATCAAGCAGCTAATTACTGAGCAATTGGTATACTCTGGGATAAAGGCCTGAGTAAGGCCTTTCCCAGTGGCTGTAAGTCCGCGGTGCCAAAGACAGGTGGCGCTAAAGACTCATTCACCGACGTCCAGAGAATGGGAATCTGACGGATCCGGTGAGTGTAGGAAGGAGAGGGCGCCAGGACCGAGTTTGGAGCCTCCGGGTCAAAGATGAGGAGTTGGGACGACTAGCGGGTCTGGGCATACCCTGGAGGTAGCGAAGCCAGCCGCCCGAGTGGGCGGGGCTCGCCTCCCAAGAACTGTGGGAGGGGTTGTGCATTAGCTGGAAGCGTGGCTGAGAGAGTGGTTGGGCTTCTTCTCTACCTGGACCGTATTTGTGCGCAGTTTGTGGAGAGTGGGCGGATATTTTTAAAAGGTCTTTTTAGATGTTGGTGGACCTTTATTTTATTCATTTATTTATATTCGGTGCTGAGAATCGAACCCAGGGCCTCACACATGCTAAGCAAGTGCTCTACCACCGAGACACCACTCCAGCCTGAGAGTGCACGGATTTTAAGGGACTGTCGAAGGCGGGACTTGTGGGCATCTTCAGTGGGCGGAGCCAAGAGGAGGGGCTCTGTGTAGGTGAGCCCTCACCTGAGTGAAGTGTGGGAGCTGTACGTGGCCGGAATTCCTCCGCGGGATCTACGGAGGGGCGGGGCCTGTAGCCGGGGGCGGAACCTGCGGAAGAGTTGAAGGGGAACTTCGCACGTTTCCCTGGAGGGCGGGGTTTGCGTCCGTCTCTCCTGGACAGAGTTAATATCTCTGCTGCAGAGCCTCAGGTTCTGTGAAGGACGGAGCTTGCAGTCGTGTTAGGGCAAATAATTGCGAGAGAGTGTGTAAAGTCTGGATAGAGTCGCACCTCCAGGAATCCAGGACGGGTAGCTCTGCCAGTCTTCGGACCAACCCGAGGAGGCGGGGCCTATGGTGTTGGTAGGCGGGACTGATAGGTCAGAGGGGCGGGGCAATAATTTTGTAGGAATCTCTGAGCTGGTAGGCGGACACGTCTTGAGGCTTTGGGGGTGGGGCTCTGGCCAGCTCCCTAGGGGGTCTCCAGACAGCAGGGGTGGGCGTGGCCCGTGGCTTCAAGGGGCGGGGCTGATAGCGCCGGGCTCTGGGGCAGCTCCTGGGTTGGGCGGGGCCTGAGAGCCAGCTCTGGGTCTGGGAGGAGCCAGGGCTCGGCGCTAGCGGGGGCTCTGCCCTGGGAGGCCGTCTGTTTAGGCCCGCACGCAGCTCCGCATCTGGTGCTCATTACCGGATGACAAAGAGCCGGCTCTGGGCCCCCTTCCCTGTTACCATCCCCCCTCCAACTGCAGTACATTTAACTCCTTCTTGCCCTCGGGGCATTCTAGAACCCCTGCCCCGGGTCAGCTGAGGGAACTACAGTGAACTACAGTCTGCGTCCCCGGAGATCTTGCCATTCCCCAGTCTTCGCCCACACCTCCTTCCCAGATCCAGGGAAGCCTGAGCAGCCCTGCGACTCCCGGCCCCATACAGCAGACCTCCCTGGCGGCATCTGGGAGGTTAAAAGCTGGGCAGTATCTGGCGGGGACGTCTGGTTTGAGTTAGGGGAACGTGAGAGCGGGCGACCAGGGGCGGTGCGTAGCCTTCCCTCCGCCCCCTCTACCCCCCCCCCCCCGTTAGTCCACAGCTCCGGGCCCTCCTCTCCTGGTCGCCTGGGGCCCAGTCCCTGAGTCAGAGGGTGTCAAAGTGCTCCAGGTAGAAAAGGGGCATTGGGCCACCCCTCTTCGCCTGCCCGGGTGGTGGTGGCGGCTTTGCCCCTTCCTAATTAGAGGCTCCAGAGACTGAAACTGAAAAATTATAGAGGCAGTGGGAACCGGCGCCACCCTGGCCCAGGTCCCGCCCCCTCCCCCAAGGCTGTGAGCCCAGGAGGAGGGAGGTTACCCCACGCGCTGTGATCTTTGACCTGCCTATACTCCAGTTCCTGGGACACCGCAGTCCTGATGAGCCTGCACCCTCGCTCAAGCTGGGCCCTGCTGAGTTCTTTCAGACCCGGCACCACCCCCATTCCACAAGCGAGAAGAGCAAAGTGGGATTCCTAGGGGTCCCTCTTACTCCTGAGGCTGCTGGGGCGCTGATCTGGGACCTCTCTCTTGAGTTGGGCTCTCTTTCCATCTCAGCTTCCCCAGAGCAGGAGGGAGGAGCCTCCAAGAGCACCCACAACCCAAGGGCCTCAGCATCCTTGGGTGTCCCTAAGTACCAGGCCCCGGTTTCTGGGCAGCCTGGGAAGAGGGAAGGGATGTTCAGAAGAAAGTTAGGAAACTCAGCCCCTAAATGCCCCCTTACTTTCCTGATTCACCAGCCCCAGAGTCTTCCCCCAAATCCCAGTTTGGCTGTAGTTCAACAGAAACCATAATCTCAGGACCCTCCCCCAGATTCAGTCCCACTTTCTTGGAGTTTTGGTAAAAAAAAGAGTAATAAATATAGAATTCTCTCCATGCCAAACCTCAGACTCCCAGGCTTGCTGTGTGACTATGGGCAAGTCTCTACCCTCTCTGGACTCCTCCTTCCCTGAGAATTCCCGGAAGTACTCTCCCTTAAGAGATCTTACCTTACCTAGACAAACTAAAGGAAGAGCCATTCCTTTTTTCCTGAGTCCTCCCAGACCCTCCCCTCAGGCATCAATGGGGGCCAAGAGCTTTAAGTGAGGTTGGCACCCCATTTATTGGAGAAGATCCCAGCACCCACCCCCTGAGGTCCTGAGGGCCTTGGTGTGTCCTCTGCCATGAGTGCTGAGCCCAGTGAGCAGGAAGCCTTCTGTCCAGCCGGATAGCCCCCCATGGGTCTCTGGTGCAGCCCCCAGCCATGTGTCCAGCGCATGTCCCTTCCCCCTACCCTGCAGGGGACATCTGTGCCCCATCACACGCTGGTTCTGCAGGTCTGTACCCCTGTGAGGCTGTCTCTGGGGGGCATGGGTTCCGTTGGGCCTTTGCTCCCGGCATGGGTGACCCAGCGATAGCAGTCAGTAATACGCTTGTTGGGTGCATGGGGGCCACAGCGGGTGCAGTACACAATGCCCAGTGCAAGCAGGACAACCAAGAAGACGCATGTGGGCACAAGGAGTGCCACCAGCAGCCATCGGTCATCCCTCTGGCTTCGACCTGCCAGACCAGCCTCTGCCAAGGGTGTTGGGGCTGCTGTAGGTGCCACTGAGGGCAGCCATGGGGCCAACTTGGGACTGGAGCCCCCTTCCCTTGGGACTTGGGGGGCTTTGGAATGGGGATGTGAAGGGATGATAGGTGAGGTCTGGTTAGGAGGGGTCTGAGGAGGGAGGGGAGTGGAGAGAGCTGGGGATTGGGTGACAGCAGGCACAGGGACTTGATAGGCAGGGGTCACAGGGGACCTGGAGGTGGGGAGCAGAGAAGGCTGGACAGTAGGGATGATGGACAGCTGGGGAGCCTGGGTTCTAAGAACTAGAACATCTGGGGCCAGAGGGGATTGGTGGGCACTGGGGGTGGTGTCAAGAGGGACAGGTTTAGACGGGATTCCAGGAAAATGAGTGGTGGTCTGGGTATCTGATACCTGGGTATTTGGAAACATGGGGGAGTGGTGGCCAGGGAACAGTTGGGGATATTTGGCTGAGAACATGGGAGGTTGATGGGCAGGGGGCTGTGCTGGGTAAGTGACAGAGTTAATTCGGGGCTGGTGGGCAGTGGGCAGATCTGGATAGTTGGTCTCAATCATGGGGAGCTGGTGGTCAGGGGGCACAGCAGGGCGTGTGGCAGGGACCAAGGGGGGCTGATGGGCAGGGCTCAGGGGTGGGTATGTGGCAGAGATAATAGGGGTCTGGCGGGCAGAAGGCAGTGTGGGGCGTGTAGCAGAAATTACCATGGGCCCGGTGGCAGAGAGCACGGAGGAATGGTAGGGAACCCTAGGGGCACTGAGCGGGGGTGGCCAGGTGGGCTCAGGGTAGGGTCTCCTGGGCTCTCGGTTTTCTGGGAAGCTGGGTCCATAGGCCAGGCCGAAATCTGGAGGCTGTGTAGGCTCCATCCACATGATCCCAGGCACCTCTGTCCAGCCACCATCGAAGACCTCCCAGGCCTCATCTTCATCCTCTTCTTCCCCATCATCCAGCAGTTCATCACCAAGGTCCTGGGAAGCCCTGGCGCCCATGGCCCCTGCGGGACTGCAGCTGATGCCATCCGCCTCAAGCTCGTGACCCTCACTGCAATAGCACTCGAAGCCACCAACATAGTTGACACACATCTGCTGGCACACACCGGCGATCTGGCACTCATCCGTGTCCACACAGCGGTGGGGCTCATCCTCTGCTGGTCGGAAGCCCAGGCGACAGTGGCAGCTGTAGCCTTGTGGCCCACCAGGCTCACACTGTTGCTCGCAAGGGGCTTGAGAGCAAGGGTCCTCACAACTGTGCCCATCTGCTGCCAGCCGGAAGCCCTCGGAGCAGCGGCAGGACACATGACCATCCTCCTCCTCCACACACTCGTGATCACAGCCCCCATTGTCTGGGCCACAGCCAGTCCCTGGGCAGAGGGGCCCAGTCTGGGACCAGCCCACACCACCCTCAGGCTGATTCACGCAGAGCAAAGAGGCTCCCCTGCCAGCCTGGCACTGCACAGCAGCCACAGAACCAAAGGGCAGCCACTCGAACTCGGTGGAGACCAGGTGAAAGGGCGTGGTGTAGACAGCTGGGCCGGCCTGGCCAGCTTCATCTGGCAACGCCGGGCAGGCTCCCTCGAAGCCAAACTGGCATAGGTAGCCATCCACGGGCAGCGTGCACGAGCCCTCTTTCCAGCGATGCTCACCACTAGCCTCAAGGGCCACACAGCGCTGGGCCGGGCAGGACCCTAACTGGGCAGCCTGGCCCCAGTTGGTGAAGGCCGTGTCCTGGTCTCCCGTGGTCCACGTGAAGCCGCGCAGCGGGCGCTGCTGCTGGCATTGCCGGGCCTGTCGCTGCAGCCCGATCCACAGCAGCTTGTTGGTGGGGCCAGCGCCCACGAGGCTGTCCACGCGCCGGGCCTCCTCGGGGGTCCGTGGCGTGGCCAGGTCGCCCCCCAGCTCCCGGCAGGCCCGCCAGGCCTCCAGGAAGGTGCGGCGTTTCGGGAAGAGCGCGTAGCAGCTGCCGGGACCGCAGGCGGCGCGGGGCTCGGCGTCCCAGGAGTCCTGGCCCAGCGCGGGCACCGCGGCCGCCCAGGCCAGCAGCAGGCGCAGCAGCATCGCGACGCCCCCCGACTGGCCGGGCCCGGGCTCGCGGCGGCTCTTGACAGGGGGAGGGGCCGGGGCCTCTGGCGGGCGGGCCGGGGGCGGGCCTTGTAAGGAGCGGGCTGGGGCCGCGGCCAGCTCCCTGCTCCCGCTCCCTCGGGGCCGCGGGAGCAGGAAGCAGAGGGGTGGGGGCGCAGGAGGGGGAGAGGCGCGTTAGCTGGCGCCCCAGGGCCCGCAGGGCGGGGAGTCCCGGGAGAGGGGAACGCCTGCCCGGAGGCAGCCCGACCCTCCGAGATCCCCAGCGCAGTCTGGGGGCTCAGGCCACGGGGTGAGGTCGCGTCCCAGACACTCGCAGGGACCCGAATCAGGACACACCAAGCTCAACACAGCCCTGAACGACCTCACAGCCCAACCTGCTCCCGGCACCCCTCTCACGTCGCACATGCGCATGCTCCTCTCCCCCTCCCCACGCGAGAGCCAGGGCGCGTGGGCACCCTGTGTGTCTGTCTCAGCCAAGCCCTGCACCTCGCCGGGGGGCCTGTGGACCCCATCCCACGCGCAGAGTCCGCCTGACGTGCTCATCCCTTAGGTGCACCTTCGAAAATGGTGTGGCATCCTACGTGGCCTAACCCATCAAGTCCCTGGAAGTCCTGTGCGGGCTCTGACGGCAACTGCCTCGATAACCCAGGCGCGGGAATCCTCAACCGCTTACTGTTCACTAGCCCCTTCCTCAACTCACCCCACCCTCAAGCTTTCTGGCTCCAGCTAGGCCAGCTTAAGGGGGAGGGGAGGGAGGGCGACAAGGGCTGTCTTCCCTTCACCCCTGCTCAGCCTGGGGCCCTGGGAACCTGGGCTTAGAGGGGGAGGAGGAGGCCCCCAAGCAGGAAATGCCTCTCTGGGCTCCTGCTGCAGGGTGCAGTGGGTTAGGGGGCTGGGCGGGGGCTGGGCTACACTCTGGGTGAGCAGGACTGGCTGCAAGGGGACCAGTACACAGCCATGTATGGGCACAGGGCACGCAAGGACACATTGCATGCATGTATATGACATAGGCATCACCTCGTGGAGCCCCCTTCCTGCCCCCAGGGCCCACTGCTCAGGCCTGGTAGGGTCCTCTTCCTGTCTCTCCTGGACGCCTCTGGAGGCACTTGAGCCAAGCTGGTCACCAGGATGGCCCCTGGGGAGCCAGCTGAAAGATTAACCCGTGCACACCCACTGTATTCTTTTTGTATTTTGTATTTGATTTAGAGACAGGTTCTCTCTGAGTTGCTTAGCACCTCACTTTTGCTGAGACTGGCTTTGAACCCACCATCCTCCTGCCTCAGTCTCCTGAGCTTCTGGGATTACTGGATTATTTATTTTATTTATTGTTTTTTTAAGAGTTGGTTTTTGCTATGTTGCCTAGGAACATCCTCCCTCAAACTCCTGGGCTCAAGTGATCCTCCTGCCTCAGTCTTCTGAGTAGCTGGGACTACAGATATTCTTAGCAGATGTTTGAATCTGAGGTGAGGCTGTGGAGGACACTGCCCCATAGGACACTGCCCTGGTCTAGCTTCCTGCTGTGCTGCTAATCTGCTGTGTAACTTTGGGGAAGTCACTAACCTTCCCTGGGCCTCCATTTTTCTTATCTACAATATGGGGATAATGGGCCCAGTTTTTTTTTTAGCTCAGCTGGGATATTGTATCATCATACTCACTATTTGCAAATGTGCTCTGTCAGCAGTGAGCATGAAACATATGTTCCTTAGTCTTCCCAACAAACCTGGGTGAGGCCTTCAGTCCTAGCTAGTGTCTGAGAACCAGGGCTTTTGAAATGCATGCTATGTGCCTGGAAGTTCCTTCTTACAGGGTGCACACCTGGGAAGCACACAGAACTACTCCCCTTCTCAGGAAAGAAAAGTCAATATGGTGCAATTCAACCTTCCTTTGGCCTAGGCCCAAAACCTTGAGCTCATCCTTGACTTCTCTCTTTCTCCCACACCCCACATCCAGTCTCGGCAAATCCTGTTAGCATTGTTTTCAAAATAGACCCAGAATCTGAGCACTTCTCACCATCTTTGCCACCCACCCCTGGCCATGCCACTAGCATCTCCCATCTAGAGCCTCACACGCCACCTCCCACCTCCAGACCTCCTAACTTTCTATTGCCCTCGCCACCCTGCCAGAGGGATCCTTTGAAAATGTAGGTCAGGGCTGGAGATGTAGCTCAGTGTTAGGATACTTGCCTAGCATGCGTGAAACTGTGTTCAGTCCCCAGCTATACACACTCTCACACACACTCACACACACACACACACACACAGTGGACCAGGCAGGCATGGTGGCACACACCTATAATCTAATCTGCTGCTGTGTGACTTTGGGGAAGTCACTGACCCTCTCTGGGCCTCCATTTTTCTTATCTACAATATAGGGATAATGGGCCCAGGTTTTTTAGCTCAGTAACTCAGGAAGATGAGGCGGAAGGATTGCAAGTTTGAGGCCAACCTCGGCAACTTGGCAAGACCCTGTCAAAATAAATAAAGAAATAGAACCTAGGTCAGATCTGGTCCCTCCCCTGCTCAAAACCCTCTGAGGTCCCATCTGACTCAGAGGAATGACCCCATGTCCTTGCCATGTTCCTAAACTACTCCGCTCCCTTCTACTGTGGCACCAGGCACTCTACCTCAAGATCTTTCCCTGTGGTCTCCTGCGGGGAGCACTGTACCAGCAATGTCCAAATGCTCTGCTTCTCCACTTTCTTCAGGTCTTGGTTCAAGTGTCAGTTCCTGATCCCCACCCCACACTGTTCCACCATCCCAGGGACTCCCTGGCCCTGGATCTTGCTGCGTTCCCTGCTGTGCACTTATTATTCTAACAAGGTATATATTTATTTGTTGCTTTCCTTATGACCTGATTGCTCCTAGCCAGAGTTTCTCAGCCTTGGCATTATTGATATTCGGGGCTGAATAACTACTTGTTACAGAGTCTGTGCTCTGCATTGTAAGATGCTTAGCAGTGTCCTTGGTTTTTGTTGATGTTGGTAGCATCCTTCTAGTTGGGACAATCAAAAATGTCCCCAACTGGGTGCAGTGGCACATGCCTGCAATCCCAGCAACTTGGGAGGCTGAGGTGGGAGGATCGAAAGCTTGAGGCCAGCCTGAGCAACTTGGAGAGTCCCTAAAGCAACTTATCAAGATCCTGTCTCAAAATAAAAAAATTAAAAGAACTAGGTATGTGGCTCAGTGGTTATGTGCCCCCTGGTTCCCTGCCTGGTAAACCCACCACCACCACCCAGAAAAAAAGTTTTCAGACATTACCAAATGTTAATATTACCTCCACAGAGAACTCTGCCCTTGGAGACTGTGAGCTCGGTGATGGCAGGGTCATTCTCCTATTCCCTACTCTATGCCCAGAGTGTAGAAAACTCGTGGTCCATAGATGCTGCGCAATAAGGGTTTGTGGAATGAATGAACAAGACTCCAATGTGTGAAGAGCCTGGCTCAAGGAGATGACCTGTGTGAGCTGGGATTCCACCTGGGACCAGAGACCACTTGCTCCCCACACTTGCTGGCCATCCCCATGAAGTCTGACCATCCCAGAACTGGGAGAACCCTGCAAACAGGAAGTCTTTCTGCATTGGGCGGGGGGACTGAGGCCTAGGGAGTCTCAGAACCACTTAGTGGTAGGGCTCAGACCAGGACCAATGTCTCCTGGTTCTTAGTCCAGTTCTCTTTTTGCTGTAGCACCCTGTGGCACCATTTGAGCAGAGACTGGGAATTAGCAATGATGGCAGAAATGGAGTTGGAGGCAGGAAGGCAGACCAGGAAGAAGGCACAGAGGGCTCAGATGTGCCTGGAGAGCACAGCACTGCACTGGGCCCAGGGAGAGCCTCAGGAGGAGGTGAGGCCTGGATACAGGGAGCAGAGAGGAGTCGAGGCCTGGCTTGGCAGCTGCCATGGGGACAGAGGCATGAGGAGCGATCTTCATGGATGGTGTGCGGTGGGTGGAGGGGGGCTGGAGGCCAGGGACCAGTGAGGAGGCTGTTGCAATAGTCTGGGAAAGGAGAAGGAGCTGGCTGGAGAGCAGGGCAGCAGGGCGGGCCGGGCTGGGGGAGGCAGCCTCTGGAGGCTCCTTAGGGGCGGTCCTGAGCCTGGTCCAAGGGTGTGGTGAGCCCAGTCATGATTCGGGCAATGGCCAGTGCTGGGGCGTCTAAGAGAAGGCTGCAGGCCATCTGGCAAGTGGGTGGGTCAGATCAGAGGTCAGGACCCCAGCTTCAGTGGGGTCAAGGGGTTGGGGACAGGCAAGGGAAATAGGAAATAGGAGGAGGAGGGTCAAAGGTCAAATTCCAGATGTACTAGTACTTACCAGTGGAGGGAAGCCTGAGAAGGATGGGGGCTGGGGAGCAGAGGAGGGGCATCTCTGGACCCAACAAAGTTAAAGGGACTTGAAGACACTCTGGATGCCTAGTTTAGGAAGGTTCCTAGTACTCACTTGTCTCCTCCAAGTTGGGAGAGGTAGGGTAGCATTTCCCTAAGAACTTTCTGCTCTAGTTGGAATGGGGGACACAGTGAGAACCACATCAAAGGTCTGGGGTGAGGAGCTGGAGACAGGGCTGGTCGGGGTCTTACTCTTCCTGCTGAGCCTGATTGGTCTTGGTTTATCCACAGCACAGAGAAGATGTTACTTGATGAAATGAATGCTTGGAGCATATGTGGTGGGTATATGGATGGTCATTTGGATGCACGGGTGGGTGCATGGATAGGTGGGTATGTGAATGGATGCATGTATGCATGCATGGGCAGATGATTGTATGGATGCCAATGTGGAAAAATGGTCAGGAGGAAGTATGGATGAATGGATGGGTTGGTGGATGATGGACAGATGGATAGATGTAGGAATTATTAAGTGGAGGAGTATGTGGATAAGATGATATTTAGATGCATGGTTGGGTACAGGGACATAGGTTAAAGTCATAGGCCCCGATTCAGAGCTAGTAGCCACCATGGTGTGTGGCATGCTCACAACGGAACTCTCCATCTCTGCAGGAGGACATCCCAGGAACATGGAACAGCTTGGGCTACCACTGCAGGGATCAAGTGTGACTCTTCCCTGATACTACACAGTCATTCTCTCTGCTGGGGCCTGAGGCCAATGAAACTCCCACTGGGGGAGGGGACAATGTGTCTTCCAAGCTCAGGACACCAGGCTCAGCTCACACTGAGGGTCAGGTGGCTGGGGTTCCCTGCTCTGATCATGGCCCACATAGGGAGTGCTCACACACCTCAACGGGACATGAAAACACAAGCCCAAGCCACCAGAAGGAGCCTTGGCTGGCAGCGACTGGGACAAGCAAGAGGCAGATGGTGGTTTTTGGATACAATGTGTGGGCCTTGGGGGAGAGGTAGGCAGCCTGCAGAGGGGCTGGCCTGGAGAAGGCCCCAGAACAGCCAGGGCCAGGGGTCGGGTGTGGTTGGGGGGCGCCCCCTGAGCCAGCCGGCATCCTGGAGAGCCTTGGCACCCAGGCTGCTGAGCCAGCACATTGTTCTGTGTACAAGTCACCTCCTTGCCTCCTTCTGTCCCATCCCCCATCTCCCTCCATGTCTAAATTCTTCCCAAACCAATCCAGCCATGAGGCTGTCAAGAGGAAAGGCTGAAGGGTGGGTGGGAGGCGCCTGGTCTTGGGTGGGAGCCCGAGGGGAGGTGGGAGTGGAGGAGGGAAGGGAGACCTGGCAGCCTCCTCCCTGCTCCACGTGCTGTGCCACACCCGGTGTGCTTCTGGGTAGGATAGCCCTGCAGGGAGCCCCCCTCCCTGTGGATGGGGTGGGAATGCTAGGGTAGAAGGGGTGCAGTCCCTCCTCAGCATCCCCAAAGGTGGAGGCGGCTGTGGGTGCCTTTGCCTTGGAGAGAGCCCATGTTTGTGCATGGCCATGCACAAGTGTTTGTGTGCACAGGCCCGGCATTGTCGTGGACACACACAGCTGGGTGATGTGTGTGTTCGGCTAGTCCACACCTGTGCCCACAGCTGTGTGAATGAAGCATATGGCTGTCCCTGGATTGCCCAACCTGGACCCAGCTGGAAGCCCCATTCGCTCTCCTGGAAGATGCCTGACATGAACATCTGGCCACATCTGCCCTCAAGAAACAGAATCCTGGGGCTGGGGCTGTAGCTCCGTGGTAGAGCACTTGCCTTGCACGTGTGACGTACTGGGTTCGATCCTCAGCAACTAAAAAAACATTAAAAAAAGAAAGGGAATCCTGAGCCCATGTCAGAGCTAAAAGGAACTAGACTTGCCCTTGCACATGCCCACAGCCCTTCTCAAGGATGAAGCTTCTTAGTGATCCAAGGCTACCTGTGGGAGTGGAACCTCCCTCCTAAGCCTGCCACCTAGGGTGACTAATTTGTCCCAGCTTTCTGAGGACGTTCTGATTTCAGCACTACAGACCCCATGTCCTAGGAACCCCCTCAGGCCTGAGCAAATGAGACGGTTGGTCCCACGACATTCTTCCCCAGCTACCCCAGTCCCAGCCTCCCACAACCCCTCACCTCTGGAACTTTCTCTGAAGGCTCTTACTTTCCCTTCTCTTCCTGTCAACGCCTCCTCCTCCTGCCCCCTCAGTGTCCCCAAGGATCTCTGCATCTCGGTGTCTCTCCCTTTGACTGCAGCCTCTCGCCTCCCTTTCTCCTCTCCCCCGTGTCTGGGTCTGCAGCTCTCCTGTGGGTCTTGGGGGTCTCCCTGTCTACTGTCTCCTGGTGCTCTGTCTCTTTCTGTGTTTTCTGTCTCCAGGGTCCTTCTGTCTCTGTCACAGAGTCTCTAGCTTGCCCCCAACCCTGGGTGGTCCAGCCTCTCTTCTCTCCCAGCACTGCAGCCCCAGGGCTGGCTGGGGTGCGAGCCAGATCTGGGGGCCTGACCAGGCCCGGAAGGAGAACCAAGCAGACATGATATTTATGTTGGGACTTCAAAGTGGAGCGCAGGCCGGTGGTGGGGGTTGAATGGCTGACAGGCAAAAGCCAGACTGAGGTCAACTCAGGCCCCTCCCTGGTGAGGGTCTCCTTGGTGACACACACCTCCCCTTGGGACTTGGAGACCAAGTGTAGGAACAGAATGGGCTATTTTGGTGCAGAGTTCCAAGAAAGGCACTTCCTGTGCCTTTGTCCTGCCCCCAGCCCCATCCTTTCTTCCTGTCACCCTGCAACTGGGTCTAGGCACCGTGGGCCCCCACCTCTTCCGAGCATCAGCCTGGCTGGGGAGACAGAGTTCTAGGGGTAGCAGGCGCAGAGGGCTCCATCTCAGCAACGTCCCTGGCGCTGGTACAGCCCAAGCATTCTGTCTCTCTGGCAGAATCCATGCCTGGCAGGGCCCCGTGGATCTGTAACCCATCGGGCCCCAAGTTAAGCAGGCCCAGCCCCTTGGGACCTCTGAAGTTCATTCATGGGTTGCCTGCCCCAGAGCCTGAGGGGCCAGATGGGCCGGGAAGGTCACCCTATCCTTGCTCCCCCATCCCGCCCTTGGCCTAACCCCGGTTAAAGACACCCAGCTGCTGAAAAGGCGTGGGGCCTGGTGGCTGGGTGGGGCAGGCAGGGCCGATTGTCTCATCCTGCAGCTCAGTTCAGGGTCCTAAGCCCCTCCCAGGAGCCCCGCCTCGCTGGCTCTCCTTCCGGCACCCCCTCAGGAAACCCCAACCCCAACTAAAAGGCTTGCTCTAGATCCCGGACTCTCCTAAAGCCCACCCAGGCCCCCAGAACCCCAGCCCCTGGGCTCTGTCCCCTCCCAGACCCTCCCCGGCTCTTCCTGTGAATCAGGCCGGCTGGAATCTGATGAGCTCAGGCCTCCCCACCCAGCGAAGCCGGCTTCTGCCTCCTGCTTGGCCAGTGGGGTTGCCACGCCCCTCACAGGGGTCTTCCTAGCACTCACAGCCCCCCCAGGGTCTACCACGGGCCGGGTTGGGTGGGGGGTGAGTGAGGCAGGGGTGGGCCAGGGCTGGGAAGATTAGTCAGGAGAGGGGCTTGGACCTCTTGGGCATGCTCGAGAGTTTAAAAAAAAAAAAAAAAGTATGGTGTGGGCTGGGGACGTGGCTCAAGCTGTAGTGCACTCGCCTGGCATGCGTAGGGCACTGGGTTCGATCCTCAACACCACATTAAAAAAAAATAAATAAAGGTATTGTGTCCACCTAAAAACTAAAAAATAAATATTAAAAAAAAAAGTATGGTGTATGTGTGTGCGCACATGTCTGTGTGTTTGTGTATTTGCACTTTCAGGGCTCAGACTGCAGGTAATAGCAGCCCTGTGCTATAGCAAAGTCGTGTGTGTGTGTGGCCATATCTGAGCAGGTGATGTGGGTATTGTGGCAGTTCTGCACAGGTAGGTCTGAGTGTGTCAGGAGATCCTGTGCAGCTGATCACTAAGGTCTCTATGCCAACTCGTCCTCATGGGTGCCCTACTGGTGCCTGGGTGCTCTTGTGCCTGCTGTGGTGGATGGGTATTACACTCTGTGTTGGAATGCGGGTCAGGAGTCTCTGTGTGTGGAATCGTGGGAGTTAACATGGGTCAGAAGATGTTAAATGTTGAACATGGGTCACTGCAGGGTGTTAAATGTTGTACTGAGGGTGAGTCAGGTGCCTGCTGTCCACCCCACCTCTCCCAGGCCATCCCATAGGCCTTGGCTCCTGGCCTATGAGGCTGTAGAACCTGGGACAGGTGGCCCCTCCCTCATCCCTGTCCTGACCTGCTTTTGCAGGATCCCTACTCCACTGCTAGTGCCAGGCTGGGCATGGGTCCCAGGGTCCTGAGTCTCCTATGTATGGGCCTCTGTTTAGAAGATACCCGGCATGGAGCTGGAAATGAGGTGTGCACACCCCCTGGTGGCAGTGAGGGAGAACATGCCACCCCAGGAACTCACAGGAGCCCTTTCATAGAGTCATCCTGGACCCATCATTCCACACTGTTCTGCACAGATTTACTAAGTGCCAATTCCGGCCCAGGCATTGTTCTAGGGCCCCCCGAGAGTTAGCTGGGAACAAGGCCAACTTGGCTCTGGCACGCTAGTGGGGGAGACAGACAATAAACACTCACACATACAACTAGGGTGACTTTGGAAGTGATAAGTGCAACATTTCCAAGCAAGGAAATGACTGCTGCTCTCCACGGAGCCAAACATCAGTCCCAGCCATGCCCTGTAGCAGTGGACATTGGACAAAGTGCATGACCTCTCAGCCTTGGCTTCTTCTTCTATAAGGACAAGCGTGGTTGGTGGCAGGGGTGGTGCAGAACCCCCTAAAATGCAGCAGGCTCTTTGCTTCCTCCCTGATCACAGCATGAGGAAGATGAGATTCCACCCGTTTCCTTGTGGGTTGTGGCTGCTTGGTGCTTGATCTACACAGGACACTCAATATATTACTGTTGAGTATTGAGTAAATGAGTCTTTCTGTGTTGGAGAACCTTGTGTTTGAGTCCTTTGTCCTGTAAGGAGCCACATGCCCCAAGCTAGCCTGTTTCCTCATCTGTAAAGTAGGGATGACGCTGGCTTATTATCTCCTACCCTGCCTGGAGCCCCTGCCCCTTTATCATCACACTTGGTCATGCTGATGTGGCCCGGGCCCCTGAGAATCAGGTAAACAAAAGTCCCCAGGATGCAGGCAGGATCTGGCAGTGCTCCCATGAGCCACTGCTGGAGGATCACTGAATTCCAGGCCAGGAACTAGGACTGAACATGGGAAGGGCTTGCAAATGGTCCAGAGTCAGGGGCCCAGAAGCCTCTGACTGTTCCTGTGAGACCCGCTTCCACATCCGGCCCTGGGGGTTCTCTGAGCACCCCTGCAGACATTCCAGATCCCTCCTTTGGGACTGAGCTTGACACATCCTGTGTTTAGTTCCCAGAATCTCTCTTCCCGTATCCCCAGGGCCCCTCATTCCTAGTTATCAACCTCTAATTAAGGGACAACATTTATTGAGCACCTATGGCATGCTAAGCACTGCAAGGCTCTGGGGCCAGAGGTTGGGTAGGGAGAGGACATACAACAGAATAAAGGGGAGACTCCCTACTAGCAAGTAGCTGGAAGCGGGGAGAACTTCTGGGACCTAGTGAAAATTTGGAAGCCCTGCACCTGGGCTATATCTGGATCATCTGAAAGCAAATGTCCACAATTTTTACTTCCCAGTTGTCATGTCTGACACATGGGCTGATGTCCCTTTGTGCTCAGCACCTCAGGGTGGTGTCTCTGAGACTGGTTGGGGCCCTCCTCCATCCGGGGACAATCCTTTCCTGAAGAATGGCCACTGAGAGGCTGGCTTCACCCAGACCCAACTCTGAAGGACCTGAGGGCCAGTAGCTTCAGCCCCCACGTTGTGCTGTTCCATGGCGGCAAACAGAAACTGCTTGTGCTCCGTGGCCCTTGGCCATCCTAGCCGCTCTCGGCAGCTCTCTGGGTTGTGCACGCCCCCTCGTGGTTGGTGGTCAGCGGTTTTTCTTTGCTTACATTTGAAGCCTCTTCTGGGCTTCCTTTTGAGGCTGATTTGCTGTGTGACTCTTGGGAGTTGCCTTCCCACACCTCAGTGGGGCCAGCAAGAACATAGCCTGCCTGCCCACAGAGCTTTTGTGAGGACCAAAAGATCTGATGCAGAGTAAATGATTTCCAAGCTCCACCTGCCCTCCACCCCATCCTGGAAGCGCATGGGCCACTGGTGGGCATTATTGCCCTTGCCCAATTCCCTGGGGATGCTGGAGTCCCGGGAGGGCTGCCAATTTTCGGGAAAGATTGGAACAAGGGTACTTTCTCCCCGGGGTCTGACTCCTGTGCAGCAGAGGGTCCCGCCCGGCAGGGAGCAGGCACCTGAGAGCAGGTGGGGGCTGCTAACGCCCACCTCCCCTCCCCCTTCCCCTAGTAAGAGCTCTGCTTTGCAATGAAACAATCCATTAAGGACCCTCGAGCACTTCTGGGTGAAGGGCAGGACAGCAATAGTGTACCCACTTTGCAGAGGAGGATGCTGAGGCTGGGGGAAGCTGGTCCTCTGCTGCCATTCTGCTGCCTCCTTCCCACACCAGGCACAGATAGAGCTTTTCAGGGCCCCAAAGTCCACAGTAGCCCTGCCTATGTCACAGAAGGCAAGGAAACCACCCCCATGCCATAGGTTGGACATCAGATTGATCTGTTCCCTGTGGGGCACACTCACCCCTGTGGCTGGGGAGGAAGAACAAGAAGCAAGGGTGCTTGAACACAGTCTGGGATCCCCCAAACCTCCTCAACTTTACTCTAGTTACTCAGAAGTGGCCAGTCTCCCAGCTCCTTGGCAGATAGGCTCACGGAGATAAGTGCCACTCAGAGGTGGTGGCGGACACCAGAGATGGCTGGATAGGGTTGCCAAGAAGGCTGTGGCCTTGGAGGGTGGGGTTGATGGCTACGAGGGCCTTCCCCACCAGCTCAGAGGCTTCTGCCCCAGGTGATGCTTCTGGCCCCTTCTAGCTACTCCTCTGCTGCTTGGCTCCCGCAGCCTCTGGCTCTTGAAGGTTCCCCCTGACCTAACCCTCTCTTCCCTCAGCAGTTGTCTCTGACTCTCCCCCAGTGTCCCTGGGGCTGGCTCTGGCTTCCACATCCTCATCTCCCTGTACCCCCTTCTCCTCATTCTGGCTACCTGACACTGGCTGCCCACTGCCTGCCTCCTCTGCTGCAGTCCCTGGGGTCCCAGGCTGCTCTGCCCGGCGGTAGACCAGATAGCCATCTGTGGGAAGCTTGTGGGCCAGGGCTCCAGGCTGCAGGCGGTGGTAGTTCTGCTCCTTGTACAGGAATAGGCCAAAAACATCTGGCTGGCTGACTCGAAACTTAGTGGCACAGAGCTGGTTCAGGGTGGCAATTGAGGCCCCAGGAGGCACAGCTAGAGTCTTGGAGGTACAACCGCTGCCAGGATCCTGGTAGGCTACTCGAAGGAGGTGCTGTGCAGGAAAAGAAGCAAAAACAAGTACTCAGCGCTCTCTGGTGTGTATGTGGCTCCAGAGAAGGCTACACAGGGACGGGGTGGGTGGTATGTACCCAGTGGTGGAACCAATTGGCAGAAGTTTTGTAAACAATGAGAGGGGTTTGGGGCAGGGGGAGTGTGGCTGAGCTAGTGGGTCGTGGCTGCAGGTGCAAGTCCAGCCCAGCAGGGTCTCACGAGTCTAAAGGGACACTCAGATAGAGCTTACATTGTGCTCTAAGCATTTATCCTGCACCAACACACTTCAATCCTCATGGCAGCCCTGGGTACCCATTTTATAGAAGAGAAAATTGAGACACAAAGAATAACTTGTCCAATCCCCGCAAAACAAGAAATGGTGGAACTGGGATGAACTCAGGACTTGGCTAGAGTCTGTACTCACAAGCAAGGCTGGAAAGAGTGAAGGATGGGGCAGTGGACAGCTCTGGGGATACCCAGGCCAGAGCCCAGGTGGATTCAAGAACTGAAGCCTGATGACAAAGGAAGGAGAGCCCTGGCTGGGGCTGGGTGTTCCTTTCCTTTCTACATCAGTCTGTTTCTTCGTTTGTAAAGTGGGGATAATAATGGTCCCATTTCAATGTTTCTGTGAAGATCCAGGGAGGCTGCCCTGGAGAACTCAGTCCAGTGCTGGGCACAGGGGAGCCCCTCCCTCGAAGGCTGGCTTTGACATTCAGGTAGGGCGCTGCTCCTATTGCAATGTGATGTAGGACTAGAGGGGACTGGGTGCTGTCACAGTTGCTCTGGGCTCACGGGTTTCATGTGGACCGTGTGGCGGGCCTCTTACCTGGAAGTGGAGGGTGGAAGGCAGGCGGCGCTGCTCCCAGAGGCTCAGGGAGCGCTGCAGCTCCTGGGAGGGGTTGAGGGGGAGGGTGTGGGCCTGGCCTAGGTTGCTCAGCAGGGTCAGACTGGCGGACAGGCTGGTAAGGTAGTAGCCACCTGGGACACAAGGGGGCAGAGTGTAGCTCAGGCTGGGCATGGGGTGACCTTCTCCCTGGCCCTGCTTCCCAGGGCCCATATAACAGCTAAGGCCCCTTAGCCCTGCATCTACTGAGAGGGCAGGTAGGGCCCTCACCCTCTCCAGTGAGCAGAGCTGGCTCCAGCAGCTCCGACATGTACTCGGCTTCTAGCAGGAGGTCAGGAAGGTCACACTGGGCCAAGACAAGGCTCAGCAGAGGCAGGAACTCATCTGCGCCTGCGCCCTCCCCTGTGGGGACGTAGGAAGAAGAAACTTAGGATAGAGTCCTCTCCTTCTCTTAGATAGTGACCCCTCCCCTTAGCGCACCAGCCCATAGAAAATGGGGTGTTCTAACAACCATAAGGAGGGCTGCAGGGTGCTCTCCTCTGTGGGTCTCAGTTTCACCATCTGAGATGGGAGGGTCAGGTTCTTCTCCCCTGTTGTGCTGCTCTCCTCGGGGGCCTGCTTCAGACTGGGGGGGCAGGACAGGGCAAGGCAGTGAGGGGGCCATACCCACGTGGGTCCTCAGGGCCGTGTAGAGCAACTTGCAGGCCTGCAAGAGCCGCTTCACCTGGGCACTGGGTGAGTAGGTGCGGAGCAGCTGCAGCAGCTTCTGGCGCACCTGCTCGGTCTCCGCCGGGGAGGGCAGGCTCAGGTGGGACGCGAAGGCTCCAGGGCCTTGCACTCGGGCCACGCGGAGGCCCTCAGCCAGGCGGCCAAGGGAGCCATCTGCAGAAAACCGGCGCCGCAGGCGGGCTGCCAGGATGGGCCTGAGAGGCTTGAGCACTGAGCGATGCAGGGACTTCTCCAGGATGTGTTCTGCGGGAGGAGGCGCGGGGGTCAGGGGGGAAGGGGCAGAATTGTCTGGGAGCAGGAAGAGCAGGAGGCAGGTTGGGGGAGTGAGGCAGGGGGTGGAATTCACTTGAATGTTGCCGAGACAAGGGTGCTCGGGCGAGCAGCAGAACAGTTATCAGAGCCAGGTGGCACGGGGCAAGGAGGGGCGGTGGGGAAGGACTGGAGTTCTGAAGAGCTGGGGCTAAACTTGAGGCCAGGCTGGGGCCTTACCCAGCCTCTCTGGCGGTAGCAGCTTCTCAGGGCCCAGCTCTGCGCTCAGCATGGCCCGGGCCCGGCTCAGTGCCTGGCGGATGCCCTGCAGCTCTTGGGGCTCCGGGCTGGCCCGCACCTGGGTCAGTAGGTCCTGCACCAACTGGCCCACAGCTGTGTGTCTGTCCTGCATCAACACTGCAGCTGCTCGGCCCACCTGCCGCTCGGGAGCCAGCAGGGAGCAGAAAGCAGTGCTCATGGACCGGAGCAGAGGCCTGCGGCGGCCAAGGCCAGGGGATGTCATGGGACTCCCCCTGGACCCAGCTGGCCCCTCTTCCTCAGAGCTGCTGGGAGAGCCACAGTCCACCTCCTGGAGGGAGGGCAGGAGTGGGAGGACATGGCTGGTGCCTCCAGGCACACGGTACCCCACTGAGCTCTCCCTTCTCAGAAGCCGCCCAGGGGGCAGCCTTTCTGTGTGACTGGGATCAGCCCCTGGCAGCACAGGGACTGGGGGAGGTGGCACAGCAGGTGGTGACAGGGGACTAGAGGTCTCTGTGGACACCCGCACTTTGAAGCTCCTCTTGAATCTCTCTCGCTTGGTGGGGCCCAGGTCTCCTGGGAACAGGGGGTTGAAGAAGCAGAGGGCAGCGCCAGTGCCCTGGTCCAGCTCCTGAGGGGACCGGGCCTTCAGCCTGGGCAGGGGTGGGCCTTCAGGTGGACCCTGCGGAGCTTTGGTGTTGAGAGAGGAACTCCAGAACTCTAGGGACCAGAAACCAATGGGGTCTCAGAGAAGGCTCGGGAGGGTGCCCACCAAGGAAAGGCACAGGCAAGCTGTGGCTCTGGTGCCCTCCCTTCCCCTTCTGGCCTCAGCTCGTCCATCTGTGCAACAGGTGCAGGGAGCCCTTACCAATGCCCAGATGGGAGATAGCCTCCAGCTCCTTGTGGGTGGCTGCCTGGTGTATGGCTCTGGGGAGCCGGAGCGGGAGGAGAAGAATGTCTCTGAGGCCAGAGAGGGGGGCAGAGTCAGGTGGAGAAATCTTACAGTGGGGTGGGGAGGACAGGCTGTCCGGGGAGCAGGGTCTGTGGGCCGACTCACCGGGTGTGGCAGTAGGCACAGATGAGCTGAACAAGGTCGGGGAACATGAGATCCGAGCCCTCCAAGGATACGCCTGAGGGATGAGAGAAGTGAGACCAGAGAAGGGTCCATCCCCCCATCTCCAGCCCCTTCCTGCCAGACTGTCCCTCTTACCCTCAGAGCTTTCCTGGATGTAGTGGCTGGAGACGAAAGAGGGGCCACTGGCCTCTGGTAGCCGCACGCACAGAGTCTGGCACTGGCGAGTGTTCGATTTCCGCACCAGGAATGTCTGTGAGTGGACAGTCACGTGGCTCAAGACCTCAGTGTTCAGCCCTGCTCTCCCCCCGACTCGGCTGGCCAGTCCCTACACTCACCCCTGGGGGCTCGGTCCTCAGCACATGCAGTGCAGCTGCTGCATTGGCCCGTAGCTGCAGCCACACGGGTCGGGTGAGCAGCAGGCGCTCCCGCAGGCTCACAGTGCGCGCCGGCTGCTGGGGCCCACCTGTCTGCCCCCGGCTGCTGTCTGGTGTGTCATACAGAGGGTCCTGGGCTGGCCTGGAGGTGGGCACCCAGATCTGAGCAGGAGGTGGGGAGGAGGGCTCTGCCCATCCCTTTCCCCTCGGGGGTTCCCACCTCCCCTCCAGATCCTCCCTGCCCCACCTGGCTGCCCCTCCAACTTCACTAACTTTTCTCTCTCCAGGTGCCCGGGAGTGAAGCTCCGGCAGGGGTCTCTGAGAGGGTGTGTTCCTGGCTGCCCAGCGTCTTCCATGGCTGGGAGCTCCTTTGGCTTCTCTGGGACTCAGGAAGAGAATCCAGCCCCCAAGGCACAGGCGTGCACATTCCCGGTGGTGAGTAACACTTCCTGAGGGCGGTTCGCCCTGTCAC
The DNA here is from genome assembly GCF_047511675.1 of Marmota flaviventris. Lineage (NCBI taxonomy): Eukaryota > Metazoa > Chordata > Mammalia > Rodentia > Sciuridae > Marmota > Marmota flaviventris. The sequence continues at coordinate 6,529,434 of NC_092506.1, read as the reverse complement.
ACCCCAACCGTTAACTCTTGTGTGTCCACTCTGCCTGGCCCCATTCCTCCTGGCCAGTGACAGCTCGCTCACTGTTCTAGTCCCAGGTTCAAGAAGCAAGGATCCCTTCCATGCCAGCGCCACTCTGGGAGCCCCAGCTGCAGGGCACCACCTCTGCACAGTGCTTCCTGCAGTCTGCCAGCCTCCTCACACAGTGCAGCTGGGTGGGGAGGGGTTAAGCACAACTGGCTCAGTCCCCATAGGCACAAGCCTCGCCTTTGGGTCACCTTAAGTCTGTGGTCAGTTGCTCATCTGTCCCTGCCCTGTGGGTCAGCCTTGTGGGAGAGCACCCCCTACTGGTCACACATGACTCATTCCTGAGTCTAACTTGGGTTTTGGGATTTCAGGTTGCCATGGAGAAAGGATGCTGTGTCTCCATGGAAACCAACCCCTTTGCTTAACTGAGGTTCTGGGGGTGGTTCTGACACTCAGTGCTAACCAGGGGGAGTGTGGCTGTGAGGTCGTTAGCACATGGTGCTGCCGCCGGCTGCCTCCCACGCACAGGCCCTGCCAGCCTGCCTTGCCAATCTGCCAAGCAACTGGGGCAGGTGCAGACATGACCTGGTCTCTAAGCACGTGTACCAGTCCCTTCCCCACCAGGGGCTGCGTGCTTCTCATGCTCTGCCTTGAGCCACATGTGGCTTCTGACTCCAGGTCTGCCTCCCTCCCCCCAGCCTGTACCCCAGACTCCAGAGGCCCCAGAAGAAAGTCTGTCTCAGGTGCTCCCCAGGGAACCCCTGATTTCCTTGCAAGGTAAATCATACACACACAGGTCACACTAGAGTCCCAGCAAAGGTTTTAATTCTAGTCTTCAAAATCTGGGAGGCAGACACCAGGAATAGCCCTGAGAAAACCTGGGAAGCCTGGCTATCACCTCCAGCTCCAGCCAGAATGGACAGGCCCCCAACATATAATGATATGCCAGCCCCTTGTCTGGCTCAGTTCCCATGCCACGGGCCCAGCTCCCTGGCTCAGTGGAGAGGTCGGCAGGAGGGGTATTGCTTTGGCTTAGGAAGGCCTGTCATCTTGGCTGGAGGACAGAGGAGGTTTATCTTCAGGAGGGAAAGGTGGTCAGAGATGGAGACAACAGTCTTGCCTGGCCAGGTCAGCTCTGGGGCCACAGCTGTGCAGGCTCTGAGGAGGGCAGAGTGGGGCCCAGCAGTAACACTGGAGAGTGGTCTGTGCAGCCCCAGGAGCTTGTCTGCCTGTCTGCTGGAAAACGTGAATCCTGGGTGTGGTGCCAGCTGCTCTGAGGGACCCTTGGCTGTGAACAGCAGAGTCATGGTCCTGGGGGTTGTGGGAAGGGGAAAATCACTGAGAGGAAGTTAAACTACAAAGGAGGCGGCCACTTCTTTCAGGATACTGGGTGCCTCTCTCTGGGAGCCCTCATACAAGGGGCTTTGGCCCGCCCTGGCCCATCTAGGCTGGGGGCTCCAACCCACCTCATTCCATCAACCCAGAGACTCCCCATCCTGGTTCCTGCTACACACACTTCTCAGTCCTAGATCAGGCCACTGATTGACACAGCCAATGTCTTCTCTCTGGCTCTTTTGCTGGAGGCAGGTGTGGGGACAGGATGGGAAGGGGAAGCAGGACACCCTGAGGTTCTTACCATCTGCTTTCCTCTTCTGAGGTGACACTGCTGCTCTGGCCTGGGTAGTGAGAAAAGCCTCCCTGAGAGCCTGCCTCCAGCTTGGCAAGCCCCCCCCTCCATAAGGGCCTCTGAGGGGTGGGGGCTGCACAGAGCAGGGGGAGCAGGACACCCTTTCTAGGCAAAGTTTGGAGGTCTCTTGTCAGAGGCACAGCCAGTCCTATGGCCTTCCCTTCCTCCCTCCCTCCTTTTCTTCCATGGAGTTGCCTGGAACAAGGGGCTGACAGGGTGCACGTCCCTCTCTTCAGAGCAGCCTGGACTAAGAAGACCATGAGCTGCTGCAATGTCAGGGCACCTGGGCTGAGGCAGGGGGTGCCCAGGGTGAGCAGAGAACTTCTCAGATACCAGATACCGGCATCTAAGTGGGGGGCCTGTGCTGCAGGCCCTGTCAGAGGCAGGATGGGAACTCAAGCAGGAGTGGATACATCTCTTTTTGGCACTGGGGATTGAACTCAGGGGCACTTGACTACTGAGCCCCAGCCCTGGCCCTATTTTATATTTTATTTAGAGACAGGGTCTCACTGAGTGCTTTGAGTCTCCCTTTTTGCTGAGGCTGGCTTTGAACTCGAGATCCTCCTGCCTCAGCCTCCCAAATTGTTGGGATTACAGGTGTAAGCCACCATCCCCAGCCGGGACCCACCTTTTTGATAGCCGTCCAGTCCTCGAGAATATCAATCTCCTGCAGCATGTACACGATATAAGGGCCTGTGACAGGGTCAAGGAAGCTGGATAGCTGCTGGAGGGGACAGGTGATGGGGGCTGTGCTGGGGAGGCCAGAGGTGGTAGTGCCACCTATACAATGCTCAGGATAAGAGGTGTGTGGACAGTACTGAGGGGTCCCTCAGAGTCTAGATTTGAACACAGCCTCTGCCTCCTACCTCAGGGCCCCCTGGTTGTTAGGGATCCCCACAGCCTGTTTCAGAGTCCACCAAGCTCCCCTACCCTGTACCCTCACCTCCCTTCTCCAGGTCAGGTGGCAGAGGCCCATTCCACTCTCAGGGGCCCTGCTCCTTCTTTTCTATCTGGCCATGTCACCAACTGGCTCCTCGTTGGACCTCTTCCCCCACCTAAAGGCAAATTCTGGCCTCTTCCATCCTGAAAGTACACTCCTGTGGTCCCCCCTCACCTGTGCTCTGCACAGGAGGTCTCTGCACATTCAGCCCCCGATGGCTCCCCGGGAAGTCACTACCTTCCAGGTCCCTCCCTCCGTGTCTCCATCACCACAAGGCAAAGGCTCTGGCTGCACGGGAAGGGGCACTCAGCTCATCGCTGCTGCCTGAGCAGGTGGGTGGAAGACACAGCAAGCTCCAGCATGGGGCTCCTGCCTGAGGATGGGTGAAGGCAGCAAGTCCCCTCTGGGATATGGGCACCTAGAGACAGGACATGGTCGCAAAGACGCCACAAGCACAGGGAGACCAGAAGAAGCTTCACAGAAGAGGCAGCCTGTGCAATGACACTAAGAAGGCAGGGACAGGCAGAACCTCCGAGTGGGAGGCAGCAGGGCTGGGGCGGGAAAGCCCAGACTACTGGGGCCCACACTTGGCATGTAGAGAGCGCCAGGGGCTCAAAGGCTCATCCTCACTCAGAAGTTATGGGCAGTCACTGAGGTGAGCTTTCTATTTTTCTAGGGTCCATATAGGCAGGGAATACCCAGTATTCCCTACGAAGTTCCTGGACTGGCCTGGGCATGATCACACGACACTGAACCATCTATGTATCTAGTCCCACTGTCTCTCATGTCCCCTCCAGTCCCCTTTCCGGAATCTGGAGCCTGCCTGCCATTCTGTCCAGTTTTAGGCCACCTTGGGTGGAAGGATACCAGAGACGAGAGGTGCTTTCTTCCTCTTGCTGGGTGGCAGCGAGTCCCAGGTCTTTGAGCCACCTCTGGCGTGCAGTTTGTCATCCCACCATTCTGTGCCCGCGACCCAGAGTCAGGATCAGGGTGAAGGTCCCTAGGCCACTTCCACCCCTGTGGCCTCTGTGTCCCCCCATGGGCCAGCCCGGCCTCCCCATCCTTCCCCATCACCACCCAAGGACTCAACCCTGGGCTTGGGGCTAGGATCCCCTTAGGGCTGCTTAGGTCCTGACTGAACAATGGTGGGGCTTGGGGAAGAAGCCACGGCCCTTCAGTGAGCCTCAGTTAACTACGTGTTTAGTAGAGAGCACAACGAAGACAACTCTGACCTCTTCAAGACCCCTACGAACACAGGTGCCATGGATGTGGAGGGGACTGTGGCCACTGTATATGTTGGCATGTCAGGAACAACTCCCCATTTTGGAAAGGGGTAAAGGGGGCCCACTCTGCCTGAGCCACCACTATGCCAGGCACTGGGCTGTGCCCTTCCAGGCCTGGTCTCACTTATGCCCAAGAGGCAGGCCCTCAGACCCTCCCTTGTGCAGCCAGGAAAGCTGAGGTCCGGAGAGGTGGGCACTGGCAGAGCTGGGCCCCGCCCTCACCAGAACTGATGTCCAGACTCTGGCGGTCCTCCTCCAGCCTCTGGATCCGCTCCTGCAGCTCCCCCTGCAGCGTGTCATAGAGCAGGAGCCTCTCGCTCTGGAAAAGGCACAGCTGCTCAACCAGGTGGAACCAGGTGGGCCCAGTTAGGCCCTTGGCCTTGCCCATCGTCCACTGGCAGACAGTCGGCTCACCTCCAGGTGCTGTCTGGCTCCCTGAAGCTCACACTCATACTTATTCCTGATCACATCCAGGCAGAAGCCCTTGTAGATCCCTGTAGAAGGAGGGAGACAGGCTCTGCTTGGCTACTAGAACAAGGTGAGGCAGGGCAGGGTCGAGAGCAGAGGGGGACAGAAAGCTGTGGGTTCCAGGAGGGGAACAGCACAAGATGGCCACGGACCTGCCACCTGAATGCGAATCTTGAGGCTCCGTTGCAACCCCCCAAGAGGTTCTGTGTATTCAGGGGCTCTCTCAGCCCCCACCTCCTCAAGCCGCAACCGTAGCTGACTCAGCCGCTCTCGGAACAACCTGGGAGGTGAAAGGTAGCTGAATACCACTGGCTCCTCCCATGGGCACCATCACTCTCGGGCAAACACTGCTCCCCACAGGCCGCTTGCTGGGTGCTTGTTACATTGGACGTCAGCACCAGCCTCACTAGCTCCTCACCCCCAGGTGCATCAGCCCAGCCAGAGGTGTGCCCACACTCACTTCTCCTTCAGCTCTGAGAACTGCTTCTCCAGGTCCAGCATCTCATTGACACACTCACTGCGACGCCGCTCGTAGTCCTCGTCATCCATCTCTGGGAAAGAGGCCAGTCAGGGCCGGCTCTGGAGGGGCGGGCAGCTACTCCTGTGTGCACACGTGCACCTGTATGTGGGGGCTCACCTGAGCTCTCCTCCTCAGACTCGGTCTGGCTGCCGCTGCGCTCCTCCTCACTCTCTTCTTCCTCCCCATTCATCTCAGTGGCGGAATCGCCCTCTGCTTCCATCTCGTCTGTGTCTTTACTTGGAGGCTGGACAGGCATCTGGGCTCTGGAAGCAGGAGGAAGTGAAGCATCACTCACTAGTGCCTACAGCTCAGAGCAGCACAGAGGCAAGCAGGGAGTCGAGCTCCACTGACCCCCAAGGGAGACACGGTGGGGAGCAGTGACTGGCTTTACCACATGAGCATTACACTGGGTGGCATTTGTACCTTTTGCAGGAGACTGAAAATCCTCTTGCCCTTGGATGTTGAGGACAACCCCAATTATAATACTGGCAAAGGGTGTGATCCACTTAGGGGAGAGGCCCACGGCAGGTTTCCCACTGCTGAGACTCCCAAACCTTCTGACTGGAGCTTTCAAGGCCCTTCATGGACTGAACTTGAACTACCAATCCAGTTCCTTCACCTCATCTAATGGCCAGTTCTCACATTCCCACTTCTCTCCCTCCCACTGCCCATATAGTTCCTCTGTCTATGACTCCCTCAGCTGCTTTCTCTTCCTGATAACACTCTACAATCTTTGTCTTTTGCTGGTCTCTGGGTCAAATCCCATCTCTTGTTTCCTCTGGGACCTCAGTGCTCCCCCTGTGTCTTCAGTTTCTGGCAGATACTATGGTTTGAACGTGTCTCCCAAAGTTCACCTGCAGGAAACTTAATCCCCAATGCAAGAGAGCTGAGAGACCTTCACAAAGGAAAGATTCCTTAGTCTCCAGAACCCTAAGAAATAAATCTCTGTTCTTTAAAAATGACCCTGTCTCAGGTATTGCTGTTTTCTTTTTTTCCTTTTTTACATGTGTGGCAGTGCTGGACATTAACACAGGACCTTGTTTTTGCTAAGCAAAAGCTCTACCACTGAGCCACATCACCAGTCCTCAGGTATTGTTATAGCAGCACAAAATAGACCAAGATGGCAGGATCCTTCCCATAGAATTTCTGATGTGCTCAGGTATACTCTACCATTAAGAAAATGCAGAGGGGTTTAGGGGTGTAACTAAGTGGTAGTCTTTGCAGTATGCACGGAGCCCTGGGCTCCATCTCTAACACTGCAAACAAACACTAACCCTTAACCTTAGCCACACCAACTTAACCACTGCATCATCCATTTCATAGCTATATATTTCCAGGCATATGCATACTTGCTCTTCCTACTTTATCTCTCACTCCTTTGATCTGTTTCTATACCCATTGCTCTCACTGAAACTGACCCTGTAGAGTTAACCAATGAGCCCTTTTGGCTAATGCCAATATTGTTCAGTGGTTATCTATGTTGACCTTTCAGGAACCCTGACAAGCATTCCTTCTTTTACTCATTCATCTAGTATTTACTGAGCACCTAAGAAATTTTAGGTACCATCAGCTACTGTAGAAGTACAACTCTGACAGACACACTTTTTGACCTCAAGAAGCTTACGAGTTCCTGTGAGAGGGGGCAAAGGAACAGTAACTACAGTGTGAGGAGCGTTAAACACTGGGGTGTACAGGAGGGATATCTAGCCAGAATCTGGAGCTTGCTATAGCCAGGGCTTCCAGAGGAAAACAGAACAGATAGGGTAGGGTGTTGTGCTGACAAAGAGGGAACATTCCAGCAGAGTGAGTAGCAAGTGCTAGAAATGAGAGAAGGGGTGGGAGGTACAATTAGGCTCTGAACCTCAAGACCTGGGCTACAGAGATTCGATCATCAGCATATACAAAGTTCCTCAGTCCACAGGAGGATGCAACCAGCAAGGCAGAAAGAATGTGGGGAGTGAGAAGGGACCTGTGATGAAATTCTCAGGATCAACACAAGGGGAGATAAGAGACCTCAGCAGAGAAGGAAAAACCAAAAATCATGGAATATTTCAAAAGGAAGGTGCAGTGATAGTGCCCAATGCTGCCAAGAGATGGCCTGAGAAGAACACTAAACATTCCTCTCCACAGATCATCTCTGCCACCCAGGGCCTTCTATTTCAGTGTGATGTTCTTCCAACTTCTCTGGTGGCTGCTCTGTAAGCCTTTAGAATGATGTAGACACCACTGCCTCCAGGAAGCCTTCTTGTTTACTTCTCCTATTTGTCCTTGCTGAAGTCTCTCTCCAGTGAACGTGGGAGCCCTGCGAGGTCACCAGCTCCTGTGCTCCTTCCTAGCGCAGTACTGGCTCACTTAACCACTGGATAATTTTCAAAAACAAAGTAACCATAAAATAAACTTGCAGGCAGGGATTAGTTTTTACTTCTTGGAAGCCCAGGTGCCTGTAGTGGTAGCTAATGTTTCTTGACACCAAGTCAAGCAGTGCTTAATGCTTGGCCTGGAAAGAATTCAGTCACATTCCTCAATAATTTCACCAAGGTTCTGAACCTGACCTGAAAATCTCGGTTCTCCAAACCTGATTCATTTTTACGCTTCAGTTCCTAACGCTGGCAATTCCTCTTCACCATTAAGTGTATGTACATTGTAAAGACTCATTGTGTGTGTACTATCTCTTTCAGAAGCATCTCTCCCTTCCAGCTTATTCTGATTATAAATGTGTTAAATTAAGTCGCAACCCCCTCCCCACTCCTTAACCCGGGTGCAAAAGGGATGGAAAAGCACACCGTAAAGCGTGGCGAACAGCAGTTTCCAAACAGTAAGCTCCTCGAGGGCACGCCCCCGGAGAAGACGGACCCCTCCCCACAATCGCAGAGCCACCTCAAGACACTCCGCGGCCCTCCGGGAGCCTGTCGCCCCGCTCTACCCTCTGATGCGCCGGCGCGGGCCAGAGAATAGCTAGGGGGCTCTTCCGCCGCCGGCTTCGGCCCCACGGCCCCGCGCGCGTCAGGCCGGTTAAGTCTCTGCTTAGGCTCCAGAGGAGGAAATGGTACCGTCTCGGACCGACTGAACAGAGAGGCCAAACCAGGCACCGGGCAAGACGATACGCACCGCGGGGACTGAGGCCTCCGGCCTCACGTCCGAGGCTCCCTGAGACGTGCCCGAACTTGCCGGTACTGGCCGTAGCCGCCGGGCTCCCGGAAGCGCAGCGCAGACCCCTCTTCTTCAGGAGGCGGGGCCTGCCGGCGCTTCCGTGTGAGTCATCAGGAGGCGCCCGCCGGGGGAGCTCACAATTGGACCGCTGGGGCCGAGGCATGCTGGGATACCGCGGGCCAGTCTCCATAGCAACCCGCCGACATTCACGCAGGCCTTAGGCTAGCTGGGAAGGCCCCAGCGGTTTCCTCGCTTTGCTGCAGGTGCCCCTGGATCCGCGGCCCTCTCCCCCAGAAGTGTAAAGGGAGAACCCAGGGGCCCCAGCTCAGGAGAGTAACGAAGCCAGCTGTGGGTGTGAACACTCGTTTATTTACACATTGTCATTCGAAAGCAAAAAACCCAGCCCAGCCTATGGGAGGGTACAGATCTCAGATTGTCACTCATAGAGCCTGCGGACCCTTCCCTCCTCCAGAGCCCCCGAGGATGGAGGCCTGGAAGAACCAGGAAGTTTAGGATTCTGCTAAAAACTAAACTGTATGCTTTCATCCGATTTCTTTCCAAAAGGCCAATTTCATTAAGTATTCCAACTTAACTCTGCACCATTCATACTTTTAACTCTTCTATTGTCCATGCACCCAAAATTGTTAATAATAATAATAATAATACTGTAATAATATTAATAATACTTCACATTTGTACGAAGCTTACAGAATGTTTTCACATATAGTATCTCATCTGAGCCTCCCAACAGTTCTGTGAGGTAGGTATTCTCACCTCCCTTTTTACAGACAGCTTAACTGAAGCTCAGAGAGATAATGGGATTTGCTCAAGGCCACACAGCTAGTTAGTGGTAAAGCTAGGACTTGATCCCAGCACCCCATATTCAAGTCCAGTGTTCCAACACCATAGCTACCTCTGTAAAGTGGAGTGACATTTCTTACCCCAGTCAGGCCTGAGGGGCGACCTGAGGAGCCAAAGGCTGAGAATTCTCAGACTAGGGGAGGGATGGACTCAGCAGCGTCGGGGAGAGTTGGGGTACTTGGCCTTCAACTCCTGTTTGAACTGGCGGTAAAGGATCTTATTATGCTGATTTTCAACCTCCTTTTGGGGATGGAACTTCAAGGCTTCTTTGAAGCCCTTATGAACCAGGAAACCTTCATTCAGCACCTCAAAATCAAACCCTGCCACGTGAAGCTCACAAGCCTGTAGAGAGAGAGAGAAAGAAGAGTCAGCAAAGTTTCACTGAGTTCCCAGGGCTTAGATGGGCTTCCTCACCCTTCTGGAGGCATCTTAGAAACTGCACTATCCATCCGTTTCCCAAACTGTGATCTCCCCTGCTTTACTGCCTCCTTCCATCCGGGGCCACTCCATCCCTGACCCCACCACCACTTTTACCCATCCCCCTTGCCCTCTCCCTTTTAGGTACCTGGCTGATTCGATTGAAGCCATACTGCCGAAATCGCTCATCAAAGGTGGGCACCTTGCCTCCAGCCACGTAGAATGGCTCCCAGGGGTCCTGCCAAGGCACCACGTAGGCAGGCCTCAGCAAGCTCTCTTCTGGCAGATTGACCCAGCGGGAGTAGTTGGTAGGCGCCTGGCAAGGTGTGCACAGCCCATAATAGAAGGGCCGGACCTCGCCCACCTGGTAGAGCTGCAGGAGTTCAGTCTTGCTCATGGGCATACGGCGGGCTCGGCGGATCTCAAAAGCAGGCACCACCAGTGCGGTGCCCCCCCACTGGTTGCTCTGATCCAACATTTCCCGCAGGCCTCTCCACAGCCCCTCACTGGGCACCATGTCCACGTCGATCACCAGGGCATAATTGGCTCCCTCACGAGCCAGATTCCTCAGCAGGTTATTAGGGTAGGAGACATTGGTGCCTAGTGCGTAATTAATCCCTGGTTGGGCCACCCTGGCTAGCTTGTCGAAGACCTCCTGGCAGGAGCGCAGCAGGGCAAATTCCCCAGGCTCCCGGGGGTCAGGCACTGCTGCCTCATAACGCGAGGGGCACACTAGGTGCATGGCGACCCTGGCGCGCATATCAGGGCAGTGGCTGCTCAACGCGTAGGCCAGCACCGTGGCCAGCTGAGCTTCCTCCTTGGTGGCCGCGAACACTGACACGGACAGCGGACCCTCCCAGCGCTCCAGCAGGCCGGACAGGTGCAGCAGGTTGTCCACGCTGGCATGCGTGGCCAGGATCACATCGTTGGGGTCCATGGTGGTCTTCAGTAGGCCCCTGTAGACGCGGTAATCACCGCTGGCGTCCAGGACACCTCCTGAGGCCAAAGCGGTGCGGAGCTGAGCCTTCACCTGGTCCACGGATCTCGGGGAGGGCGGGAAGAACTCGAAATATTGATCCTGCTCCTCCTGCCCGTGCAGTCCGGACAGAAGCGACAGGTAGAGTAGCTGTAGCATCGCCACCAGCATGAGCGCGGCCAGCAGCAGCTGGTAGAAGGCACACCGAATGGCGTAGGACATCTGCATGGTTCTCGGGGCTTGGAACACGCAGCAGGGACCACCGGGCCGCAGACTCTGCCAGCGACCGCAAGCCCGGATTTACCGCAGCCTGCCGAGCACCGCCGAGGCGAGCCGAGGCGAGCCGAGCCCCGCGCACAGCCCCGCCCGCCGTCCGCCTGCGGGCCTCAGCGCGCGCCAGCTCGCCCTCTGCGAGAGAGGAGGAGCTACTGCACCCGCCGCCCGCGCCGCGCGCTTTGCAAAAGCCGAACCTACCCGCTGCCCGCCGCCTGCCTCCGGCCCGGGACGCGCACCCCTCCCTCCGGATCCGTGCGCAGCCCCTGGTCCAGCGGGTCCTGAAATCCAGGCGCTCTCGCCCAGACTCCGGAAGGGGAAGCTGTGGCAGAACTAAGGCTGTAGCTTAGTGAAAGATGGGGCGGTTGCAGGCTGAAGCGGGCCAAAAGGAAATTAAAAAGCTCCTTTCTACAGCGTTTCTCTCCCCTGGGTCCTACCAGGTTGGTACTAAGAAGTGAATGATGGAGACAGGGAAGTGCGGAGGAGATGAGAGATAAGAGAATGTGGAAGACGCACTGCATGTGGGACGAGGTGGCCGAGTGGTTAAGGCGATGGACTGCTAATCCATTGTGCTTTGCACGCGTGGGTTCGAATCCCATCCTCGTCGAGATCTGTTTTACAAGGAACACTCCTTAATTTTCTACATCCCCCTGCCTGGGACAGTGAATTGAAGCAAACTGAATTTGAGGATGCTGGTGGAATTCGGTGCACTTTCCGTCTCTCCCGTCATTCGTCTTCTCCCTCGTAGGGTTAGAACGTTCGCGGGCCAGGCCACAGGTGTACTTTTCCTTCTCCCTATAGAGGGCTCATGGGTGGGTGACACCTATGACTGGCACTGAGATTCCGGGCCGTGCCTTGTTGGCTGGATGGGTTATCTGCAGGAGTTAGAGAAGCCCGCACTCTGCAGTGTTTGATCATTTCATTTATTTCTCTATTCAGCCTACTGATTGTCCCCACTTACCATCACCTCCCAAGGTGGTGAACTCCTGCCCACAGCCGCCTCCCCAACACATACACATTTAAGCTGAAGGCCTGGAACATTTCAGTACCAGCTACAGTACATGGAGGGCACTTAATGCTTGTGGATTAGTTGATCCATGGGCTCTTGAAAAGAGGAGTGGTTGTGGGGAAAGTCTGGCACCTCCACTGCTAAATCAATTATACATGATAAATGTTCCCTTTTTGGCCAAATTAGGAGGGCCCCCATGGAACAGAGCACTGTGAATCTTGGGAAGGGGTGGGCTTTGAATGCCAGAGTAAGGTATTTGACCCCAGACTCATGGGCAGTAAGGTGCCAAGGTTGTGAGGGTAAAGAGCGACCTTTAAGACATATTTTGCACAGGATGTGTTGCACATGCCTGTAATCCCAGCTGCTCAGGAGGCTGAGGTAGGAGGATTGCGAGTTCAAAGCCACCTTCAGCAAAAGCAAGAAGCTGAGCAACTCATTGAGACCCTGTCTGTAAATAAGATACAAAATAGGGCTGGGGTTGTGGCTATTAGTTGAGTGCCTCTGAGTTCAATTTCCAGTACCTCCTCCCCCCAAAAAAGACATATTTTGCAGCTCAATAATACCTAGAAGGCACCTGTCCCTGCCAGGGGCTGTGTTAGGCACAGGGACACGGAGCTTGGGAGACATGGGTACTTAAAGGTTTTCACCAGGCGCAGGTACGAAGAGTGGAGAATGGGAAGCCCTTCAGCACAGACCTTGTAAGTGGAAGGCTCAGAAGCCACATTTGGTGGCATGTGTGTTTTCTTAGAGCTACTCAGGGTTTAAAAATGACAATTCAAATCACATTAGTGGTTAATTTTAGTGAACTGGTAGATTTCTTATAAAATCCACATTCTGTTTAATTCTGAAAGATCTGGCAATGACAATTCTGCATTCCCACAGGGTGACCATTGGCCCGAGTATCAGAGTGGCTCCCATTTTTGCTATCCTAACAGTCTTCTCTTTTCCAAAGTCTTAGTCTTGCCTCCTCCCTATGCACCCCCAGCCCTTTGAACATTTGAGTTTTAATTGCAGTGTTCACACAATCCCCAGTCACTATCTCCATTGTTGAGTTCTCCTGGTCATCTGCCCACAACCCCCCACCCCCCACATCATGCCCAATGCTAGGCACATTACATGTTATTAATAAATGAATAAGAGACTTATGAATTGTCCTCAAGGCCCCTAGTCTAAAGGGAGACTTTAGAGTAATGAATAGACCTTGGTGAGGTGTCAAAATCAAGAAAAGCAATATTGAAGGTCCAGAAGGTGGGCAGAGGCAGCTGGCTGGGGAGAGGGACTGGTTATGGCAGAGAGGAACATGGGGGATTCAAAGACTGGTGTAAATAACTATAAATGATAGATCTGAGTGACTTTACTGCAGGCCAAGTGGCAGGGCACTATGCTTTCTGGGTCCTGGAGAGGCTGGATTTGTTAGGATTCTCTAGAGAAGCAGAACCAAAAGAGAGGGAGAGAGAGAGAAAAAAGATATTAGTAGAATGATTTTTATGAATTGTGATCTTGAGGCTGGCAGGTCTCAATTGTGCAGGGCAGGCAGGCAGGCAGGCAGGAGACCCAGGAGGAGCTGAGGTTGCAGCCCAAGTGTGAAGGTCACCTGAAGGCAGGATTCCCTTTTCCTCAGCCTTTCTTCCTTAAGACCTTCAACGGATTGGAGGAGGCCCACCCACACTGTCAAATGTGCGATATTATGATATAGTAAGAAATATGTATTTGGGGCTGGGGCTGTAGCCCAGTGACACAATGCTTGCCTGGAACATGTGAGGCACTGATTCTTAGCACCACACACAAAAAATAAAAATAAAATAAAGGCATGCTGTCCATCTATAACTACAAAAAAAGAAAAGAAATACAGCCAGGCACAGTAGCACACACTTGTAATCCCAGCGGTTTAGGAGGCTGAGGCAGGAGTATTGCAAGTTCAAAGCCAGCCTCAGCAAAAGTGAGGCACTAAGCAATTCGTGAGACCCTGTCTGTAAATAAAATGCAAAATAGGGTGGGGGGTGTGGCTCAGTGGTTGAGTGCTCCTGCGTTCAATCCCTGGTACTGCCCGCCCCACAGCCAAAATAAAAGAAAGAAAGAAATATGTATTTGGTCTCTGTGCCTGGCTTCTTCTGACTCACAGCTTCTGAACCCCTTGGAATCTCCTGGGTGACTGGTGCATCTTTTGTTCTAATGAGCAAGTCTTGGTGAGTTCCTCGATAGCAGGGATTCAGGATGAGTTGCCAGGGAGATCAGTTATGTGCGATATTGAGAGTTTGGAACTCTCAATCCCTTTCCCCACCTCTAGGGCGTGGGGAGAGGGACTGAATGAAGGTTGAATTGATCAACAATGGTAAATGGGTCAAGGATGCAATCAATCATAATGAAGCCTCCATTAAAAACCCAAGGGAGGGGCTGGGGATGTGGCTCAAGCGGTAGCGCGCTCGCCTGGTATGCGTGCGGCCCGGGTTCGATCCTCAGCACCACATACCAACATACCAACAAAGATGTTGTGTCTGCCGAGAACTAAAATAAATAAATAAATTTTCAAAAAAAAAAAAAAAAAAACCCAAGGGAGCTGGGGTTTGTGACTCATTGGTAGAGCAGTTGCCTGGCACATGTGAGGCACTGGGTTCCATCCTCAGCACCACAAAAATAAATAAAATAAAGATATTGTGTTCCTCTATAACTAAAAAAATATATTAAAAAACACACAAAACCAAAAGGACTGGATTCAGGAACTTCCAGAAAGCTGAATATCTGAAGGTTCCAAGAGGATGGCATGACTTGCCCCAAGAAGGCCCCACCACCTGCCCCCATGCTATACCCTATGCATCTCTTCCATCCGGCTCTATCTTTTGTGATATCCTATATAATGAGTAGGTAAATGTATTTCCCTGACTTCTGGGAGCCACTCTAGCAAATGAATTAAACCCAAGTAGGGACTTGCGGTAACTCTGATTTACAGCTTGTCATCAGAGTACCTGAAGGCTTGTTGGATTGAGCCTTCCACACTTGAAATCTGCAACCATCTCCAGGTGGACAGTGTCAGAATCAAATTGAATTGTGGGACTCCCAGCTGGCGTACCCTGGAGAATTGCTTGGTTGGTTTGTGGGGAGACCGTACACATTTGGTGACTAGAGGTAAAGTTTATATTGAATGTGATAGTAGAAAGAAAAAAAATACTGGTTTATTTCTTCCCCCTCAGAGAAGAGAATTTACTTTACTCAAAGACTACTGATTTAGGAGTTGGAGTGTAGCTCAGTGCTAGAGCGCTTGCCTAGCATGTGCAACGACCTGGGTTTGATCCCCTGCACCACACATACAAAGTCTGATTTAAATGTTATCACATCTTCAAATATCCTATAGTAGCCAGGTGTGGTGGTGCACATGTAGTGGTGCACACCTGTAATCCCAGTGGCTCGGGAGGCTGAGGCAGGAGGATCATCAGTTCAAAGCCAGTCTCGACAATGGCACGGCACTAAGCAACTCGGTGAGACCCTGTCTCTAAATAAAATACAAAATAGGGCTGGGGATGTGTCTCAGTGGTTGAATGCCTCTGAGTTCAATCCCTGGTATCCCCCGAAAAAACTACCCTCACATTGACAGCTAGACTGGTGTTTCATCAAATATCTGGGTGCTGTGGCCTAGCAAGTTGACATACAAAATTAGCCATCCTAAGGCTCTTTTGCTCTCTGACTCAGGGCATTGGGCTCTTTGTGCTTGCCTCCGCACAGCTCCAGTCAGACCCCAGACTCATGGCCCTACAGATTCTACCCCAGTCCCGTGTCTGGGCTGGTTTCTGATGTCTACACTCCACCCCACCCCTCAAGAACCAAGTTGGTTCTGTCTCAAACTGGGCCATTCAGAGATGGGTGTCTGTCGGATGAATCTTGGTTTCTCTCTTTATTTATTGTACCAGGGTGGAACTCAGGGGTGCTTCCCCACTGACCACATTACCAGTTCTTTTAATTTTCTAATTTGAGGCAGGGTCTTGCTAGGTTGCAGAGGCTGGCCCTGAACTTGCCATCCTCTCGTCTCAGCCTCCCGGGTAGCTGAGATTACAGATATGGGCCACTTCCTGGCCCCAGCTTCACATTTCTGTCCCCAGTCAGATGAAGGCTTGATTGAGCCTTGAAGACAGTTCACCAGGCCCTTTACTTGGCCAAAGGTGATGGCCAATGGCTATAGTTTCCTAGCTTGGTACTCCCAAGCTAGGGTACCAAGCCAAGGGCTTTGCCCATTCTGAAATTTCCCAGCTGTCCCTGGAGAGTAGTCTATTTCCCTCCCAGAATGCTCTCAGCCTGTACAGCTATGCGGCCTTCAGTGGCCCGCTTCAGGATTTCCCAACTCTCAGTATCCCTTCACCTGGAAGGAATCCTCTGCTTCACATGCTGGAAGGCCAATTATTGTTTGAATCAAACAAATTAATGTTTGGCTATTTATCTACTGTCCTCTGAGGCACCCTGGGGGCTCTGAAGCTACTTTTCTTGAGGGGCAGGACAGCAGAGTGTAGGTTGGTAGTGTTGCCATCTTAACAATATATATCTTCTGACCCATGAACATGGGATGTGTTTTAGTTTCCTCAGGGCTTCTTTAATTTATTTTAGCAATGTTTTATAATTTATTATTATTATTTATTTATTCTAATTTGTTATACACGATGGCAGAATGCAATTCATTTCATATTACACACATAGAGCACAATTTTTCAAGTCACTGATTGTACACAAAGTATTTTCACACCTTTTGTGTCTTCATACATGTACTTAGGGTAATGATGTCTAACATATTCCACCATGTTTTATAATTTTTAATGTACAAGTCTTCCACCTCCTTGGTTAAATTTATTAGTAGATATTATAGTTTTTTAGATCTTACTAAAGTTGTTTCTTAATTTCCTCTGCACAGTGCTTCCTGCAAGAGAGAGAGCATACCTGAACCCCCCCTACTTACTGGGGAGAAGCCAGTCTTAGAATATTCCACCCAAATAAGGCAAGGGATTGGATTTCAGAGGGTGGAGTCTTGCTTAGTGATGTCTTGATGTCAGTGGTCAGCAGATTGACTGATATCTTGGAAAGCCACACCCCCGTCAGGTGCTGTGTGGCACATGAAAAGGCACACTTATGGGGCACAGCCTCATAAGCAACCTCAGCCAGTTCCCTCACAGGCTCAAATGCTCATAGCTCACACACACAGCCCATGGCTGGCTCCTGACAACTTCCTTTCCAATTTGAATACCTTTTATTTCTTTTTGTGCCCAGTTGCTCCGGGCGAGGACTTCCAGTACAATAGAGGAAATTGTGATGAAGTGGCACCCCCTTTCTCCACAGAAAAGCCCTCTTCACCATGGCTGACTTTAGGACTGTCAGCAAAAGAGTCTCTGTGAAAGAGTCCAATGTGATAAACTTCCTATTTTCTTGTCGCCCTGTTTACATGGCCACTGGCCCGGAAGATACCAGCACTCCAGGTGCTGGACACCCCCTTACTAGTTTTTCACAAACATATCCAGTATAGTTTGTAGAAATGTGCAAACAAGGCCTCTGGCCTTGAGCTGGGCTTCACAGAGATGTCTACATTTTTAAGATAAGTTACAAATGGGCTCCTTGGTAACAGCTGGCAGGGGGAGGAAAGAGAGGGGAGAAGAAGCTCTCCCCTTTTCAGGTGTTGTCCTTGAAGGGTTAACTTGCCCAGAACAGTGAAAGAAAAAGCTGCTTTTATGTGAATTTCTGCCGACTGTGAACTTCTGAGCCCCTCCCCTTGCACACTGGGTATAAAACCCTGAAGTTCTCTGAACTCGGGGTTCAGGGGATTGATTGATTACAGCAAAAGCTGTGCCCCCTGAACCTGGTTGCAGCCAAATAAAAGTGTTTTCTGCTATCTTCTGTGCCTTGCCTCGTCTGTCCCCACAACAGTGGGAGTGGGCAGCCTGTCTCCCTGCTCTCACTCTTTCACTGTTGAGTATGATGTTATCTGTGATTTTTCATAAATTTTTATCACATTGAGGAAGTTCCCATCTGTTGTTTGTTCATTGTTTCCATCTTGAGTGTTGGACTTTTTGTTTATCATCTTTTTTGTTGTGTTTATCATCTTAAATGAGATGATCATGTGTACCTCCCTCACACTTGACTCATATGATATATTACATTGATTGATTTTTGAAGGTTGAATAACCTTGCCTTCCTGGAGTAAATCCCATTTGGTCATGGTGTATGATCCTCTCAATATGCTGAATTAATATGCTTCTGATTTTTTTTTTATATTTTGTTGTGGATTTTTACATCTTTATGCTTCTTCCATATCCCCATGCTGGGGACAGAACCCCCACATATTCTAGGCAATCACTCTCCCACTGAGCTATACTTCCAGCCCAATTTGTGCATTTCTATTCATAAGAGATCTGGTCTGTAGTATTCTTGTGATGTCTTTACCTGGTTTGGGTAGAATGAGTAAGGAAGTGTTCCATCCTTTTCTATGATCTGAAGGAGTTTGAGAAAGATTGGTTTAATCGGTAGAATTTGCCTGTGAAGCCATGTGGGTGTTTTGTTTTGGGGAAAGGGAGATTTTTTGATTCAGTCTCATTATTGTTCAGACTTTCTGTTTCTTTTCAAGTCAGTTTTGGTAGTTTCTGTTTCTAGTAATTTCCATTTCATCTTATTTGTTAGCATATAATTGTTCATAGTATATCTCCCCCCCTCCCCCCCCCCATTGAGCTGCATTCCCAGGCCCCCACATCTTTTTAAATTTTTGAGGTAGGGTCTCGATAAGTCACTTAGGGCCTTGCTAAGTGACTGAGGCTGGCTTTGAACTTGTGCTCCTCCAGCTTCAGCCTCCTCAGCCTTTGGGATTACAGACAAGTGCTATTGTGCCCTGTACATAGTATTCTCTTATAGTCCTTTTTATTTCAGTATAATTGGTAGCAATGCCCCTGCTTTCATTTCTGATTTCAGTGAGTCTTCTTTTTTCTTTGTCAATCTAGCTAAAGTTGCATCAATTTTGTTGATCATTTCAATTTAGTGAGGCCCTAAATAACTTAATAAGACCCTGTCTAGTGTGTGTGTGTGTGTGTGTGTGTATTTTTGATATATTTGTTTACTTATTCATTAATTCTAATCAGTTATACATGACAGTAGAAAGCTCTTTAGTCATTGTACATAAGTGGAGCAGAATTTTTCAGTTCTCTGGTTGTACATGAAGTAGAGTCACACCATTTATATATATATATATATATATATATATATATATATATATATATGTATATATATATATATAATCTCATTAATTATTTGAAATAATTGTCTTATGCATATGTTTTTTTAAATCATGTAGGAAAGAAAAGAGAAGTTCGAGACCAAAAATACAATAATACTGGATTTTATATTTACTGTGCAGTTATCTTTCACAGTATTTTTTATTTCTTCACATGGCTTTGTGTTCTTGTCTGATACTCTTTTATTTTCGCCTGAATGACTCCCTTCAGCATTTTTTTCAGTAGTTTTTGTACAGTGACAAACTCCTCAGTTTTGTTGATCTGAGAATGTCTTAATTTCTTCTTTACTTTTTTTAAAGGACCACATAACCTGAATTTATTAACTTTAGGGAACCATAATTTAAAAGGTTCAAAAGTCCCATATGTGGGGGGTGGTCTGAGGTTGTGGCTCAGCGGTAGAGCACTTGCCTGGCACGTGTAAGGCCCTGGGTTCGATCCTCAGCACCACATATAAATAAATAAAATAAAGATATTATGTCTAACTACAACTAAAAAGTAAGTATTTAGGGCTGGGGTTGTGGCTCAGTGGCAGAGTGCTTGTGTAGCATGTGTAAGGCACTGGGTTCAATTCTCAGCACCACATATAAATAAATGAATAAAATAAAGGTTCATCAACATCTAATTTTTTTTTAAAAGAGTCCCATATGGACTCTTTTTTTGTATTTTTTTAAAATTTTTTTATTAGTTGCTCAAAACATTACAATGATCTTGACATATCATATATTTGATTCAAATGGGGTATGAATTCTTATTTTTCCACATGTACAGATTGCAGTATCACATTGGTTATACAGCCACGTTTATACATACAGCCATACTAATGTCTGTTGTACTCTGCTACCCTTCCTATCCCTGCCTCTTTTTTTTTTTTTTTTTTTTTTTTTAAAGAGTCCCATATGTTGTGGCTTAGTGGTAGAGCTCTTGCCTAGCACATGTGAGGCCCTGGGTTCGATCCTTGGCATCACAGAAAAATGAATAAAATAAAGGTACTGTGTGCAACTACAACTAAAAAAAAAAAAAAAAAAAAGAGAGAGAGAGAAAGAGAGAGAGAGTCCCATATTATAGGAGTTGAAAAAGACTATACAATAAAGGAAAAAACTGATGAATGGTCAGCCAATTTACAATCCAACCAGTTAACAAACAGGACCATCTTCTGTGTAACAGCTAGGCTTTTTTCTTCCAATGGTAGATTGATCTAAACTGGCTCTGTTAACTACTAGTTTATACCCCTATCTGAAATTAGCATTTGGATGGAACATGTATTAGTAGATTTTACCAGCACTAGCTTTCTACTGGTTAAGGAATTCACCAGGTAATGCTCATAGTTAGGCAAATGTTAGAATTAGTGAGTAATGTGTTATAATTACTAACTTCAAGATAATACTGGGTGATTTTTTTTTCCCGAAATACATGTAAAAACGATCAAGTCTCAACAGTACCTACTTATATAGTTAGAATAAACACAACTTCTAGGAGAGTCAATTTCAGTTCTGGTTTCACCACTTAATAGGAGACCTGAGGCAGGTTACTATCTAAGTACAATATGAAAAAGTCATAATACTATTTTACATCCCACCTACAAAGACCTTCTAAGTCTTTTCATATCAACTAGAAATTGAGGAAAGTACAATTTGAGAAACAATGATACTGCTCTTCACATGTCACTGGGTCACTAGCAATCACCCAAATCATGCCTCAATCCCCAGTGACTTAAGTTAGAAGCTCTAGGGGCTGGGGATGTGGCTCAAGTGGTAGCGCGCTCGCCTGGCGTGCGTGCGGCCCGGGTTCGATCCTCAGCACCACATACAAACAAAGATGTTGTGTCCGCCTAAAACTAAAATAAATAAATAAATAAATATTAAAAAAAAGTTAGAAGCTCTTTGCCCTGAAAGACATTATTCCCCAGTTGAGCAGGACATGCTATGACACCCTACCTGGGGTACACAATAAAATACACAAACTGTCTTCTACTGGCACCAGCAGACTACCATCGAGGTATGCACAGGACTGACTTAAAATCGATTAAATATTTCAATTCATTAAAGAAAACAAAATTTAAATTACATGCTTAGTCAACAGAAGTTTAACTTTAGTTGCTTAGTGAATTTTGAGCTGTCCCCATCACTGGTAACTACAACACTTTGCATTTGGTGTAGAAACCAAACAGAGCAGGTTTTCCCTTGCTGGTACTGTGGTAGGGACAAACGAGGCAAGGAACCGAAGATAGCAGGAAACAGTTTTATTTGGCTGCAGCCAGGTCCAGAGGGTACAGCCTTTGCTGTAATCAATCAATCCCCTGAACCCCGAGTTCAGGGAGTTTCAGAATTTTATATCCAGCATGTAAGGTGAGGGGCTCAGAAGTTCACAGTCTGCAGAAGTTCACATAAAAACAGCTTTTTCTTTCACTGTTCTGGGCAAGTTAACTCTTCAAGGACAATATCTGAGAAGGGGGGAGCTTCTTCTCCCCTTTCTTTCCTCCCCCTGCCAGCTGTTACTATGGAGCCCAATTGTAACTTATCTTAAAAATATAGACATCTCTGTGAAGCCCAGCTCAAGGCCAGAGGCCTTGTTTGCGGATTTCTACAAAGTACTATACTGGATACGTTTGTGAAAAACTAGTAAGGGAGTATCCAGCACCTGGAGTGCTGGAATCTTCTTGGCCAGTGATCAAGTAAACAGGACGACATGAAAATAGGAAGTTTATCTACAATGGACTCTTTTGCTGACAGTCCTAAAATCAGCCATGGTGAAGAGGGCTTTTCTGTGGAGAGAGGGGGTGCCACTTCAATTCCCCCCTTTAATGATGCTCTCCATAATTTAATCCTTTAAATTTAGGAGCATCATTATCATTAACTTGGCTTAAAGCTTTATGTAATGTCAAAACTTTAGTTGTTGTCATCCTTTCAAAAGCAGCTTCTTTAGTGGACCCAATAGTTTTAATGCACAGTGGAGCCAAACATGGGAGCAATGAACAGGTTAACAGCAGAATACCCATTATACCAGTTAAGCTTTTAAATCTACCAAGAGTTGAAAACCATCTCCCAAAAGCATGTTTGGACCCAAACTTTAATGCCCTTCTAGGTATGAACTAGCACATGTGCTAGTTCTCTTGTGTTGTTAGCTATATTCTTAACTGTTTGTCTATTGTGATCCATTTGGATGCAACAATCTGAGCTTTTGAACTCTCCATATATTTCTTTTTCCTCAGCCAGTAGGTAATCTAATGCCAAGCGGTTTTGATAGTTAGCCACTCGCATCTGGTCTGTTGTGTGGCTAGGAGGTCAAAGGGTGTGGCAATCTGATTAATAATAATTTCTAGTACAGCTTGTAAGTGAATAATTCTGTTTAACATGTCAATAGGAGTTCTGTAGCTCCAACTGTCCTTTTGTGCCCAGGTAGCTGGAGCATAAGTGGCAATAATCCTCTGGGGTAGCCAGTTACCTTCACCCCAAGATTGGTGACCTCCTAAATCAAGTTTCTTTCCAATGCACCTCTTTTTCCTTTCCAAACAGTCATCCATCTATAGCATTCCTCTGGTGGGACAGATCCTAAATATATGTTTTACCACCTCTTGGTTATAGTGGATTGTCTTGACCCATGATTCACATGATCTCCATGGTTCACATGATCTCCATGGTTGGAATAGGAGTAGAGCAGAATCCCTTATGGTTGTCAAAGGAAACCAAACTAAATAATAGACTAACATTTTGGTTAGCATAGGTTAAACAGCATAAATTAACAAAGCCAAACTAATAACACCAAACAAATCCTAGAAAACTTATATAAGCAAGATAAAAAAGTCTAAGTGAAATTTTGTTACCCAGAGTTCAGTCAGTAGGAGTTACTGTTATCAAACCAGTAGCAAAAGCCAAACAGAGAACTGTGTATATATCTAGAAGCAAGGGGTGGCAATGCATTACAGCATAAGAACTATCTCAGAGGTTGAAAGAGTTCATTAGTTCTGGTGGGAAGTTCATCTTTCACCAGGCATTGACCAGCCAGTCCTCCTGTGTGGCTGAAACAGGGCCGTAATCTCCTCAAGCTCCGGCCGTGCGTAGACCAGTCAGCTTCCAGAGTGACTGGAGCTGTTGTCCTTTTGATCCTCAAGCTTCTCTGGTGCTCCTTTTTCTTCAGGATGGCCAGCTTCAAGGGCATAGCAGCAACTGAAGAGCACTCCCAGTCCTCAGCTGCAGGCGTGAGTCTGGTGTAGTGAATCCAGGGACCTCTCTCTCTCTGCAAACTTGACTGCAGTTGGGGTGGATAAAATAACAGTGAAAGGGACCTTCCAAACAAGTTCAGGGATTGAATATTTCATTTTTTGACCCAGACTCTATCTCCAGGTTTGAAGGAATGTGCACTGGGTCAAACTTACTGGCAATCTTTCTCTAACCCATTGGTTGAGAACCTGTAAAGTTTTCCCTAAGGCCTGAAGCTGTCATCACAGGGTTAATTTTCCTATCTCTCTTAAGTCTACCTGTAGTCCCCTAATAAGAGGGGGCCTCCCATATATTATCTCAAAAGAAAAGAATTTAATCTCCTAGTGGGAGTGGATCTAATCCTCAACAGTGTAATAGGGAGAAATTTATCACAATGTAAATGAGTCTCCTGACACAGCTTACCCAATTTAGCCTTAAAGTCTGGTTCATCCTTTTAACTTTACCAGAACTCTGCAGCCTATAGGCAGTATGTAACTTTCATACTGTTTACACTCTTGGTCAGTAATCATATCACCTCTGCCCAAAAGCTGGCCCATTGTCTGAGCCAATAATGATTGGGACACCAAATCTGGGAATAATTTCTCAGAGAAGCATCCTAGTATCTCCCTAGCCTTCTCAGTGTGGGTGAGAAAGGCTTCCACCCAGTCAGAGTATGAACACACAAAAACCAAAAGTTATTTATAGCCCCGTGAGCTTGGTAGTTCAGTGAAGTTTACTTCCAAGTCTTCAAAAGGTGCTCCTCCTATAGTTTGGATTCCTGGTGGGAGCTTTGGCCTCTGACAAGGATTGTTGTGAGCACAAACCTCACATTGTTTGTAGATCATCCAGGTGTTGCTTGTGAGCTGGGGGACATAGAAATGTTGACTCAGAACTGTCTCAAGTGCTATATGTCCAACATATTTTCCTGTAGAACTGTCTGATAAGGCTGGGGTTAGAATCTCCGGGATGGCTTTACCAGCCATCAGAAAATCTCCACTATCCACCTGGGAGAAAATTTTCTTCTTCAGTCTTATATCACTTTCATGTTGGGAGTGTGTTGGCTCCCTGTCTGTTAGCTAGTCGGCCAGGCAGAAGGGCAGCATTTAAAACTGGGACTGGATTTTCTTCCCATTTCTTGCAGACAGCTATCCTGGCCTCTCTGTCAGCTCTCTGGTTGTCCTGAGAAACCACATGTTTCCCTTCTGATGACCTCGGCAATATATAATCACAATCTTCCTGGGAGCCCACAGTGCATCCAAGCGTTTAAGAATTTCTTGCCCATACATCATGTTCCCCCCCTTTTTATTTTCTCCTGAGTTAATTAGCCTACATAAGGCCCTATGAACATGAAGGGTAGCAAATGCATATTTTGAGTCTACGTAAATATCCACACAGACTCCTGCTGTCAACTGAGGTGCTCGAGTCAAAGCAATAAGTTTTACTTTTTGTGCTGAAGTTCCCTGAGGCAGAACCCTGCCTCGACAGTGGAGTCCAGAGTGACCATTGCATATCCAGCAAAACATACCTCATCTTTTATAAAACTGCTTCCATCTGTGAAGCAGTTTGTATCAGTGTCCTTGAGAGGTCTGGTCTGCTGGAGAACACTTCACCCATGACCTCAACACATTGTGATCAGGTTTTCCAGGTCCAAAGGGCAGCAAAGTTGTTGGGTTTAGAGTTCTGATGACCTCAATGTGGGTTTTCACATCACATGCCCTGATATTTGATCATTCTTTCATTAGTCAACCAATAGTGTCCTTTATATTTTAACACTGTCAAAATTGAATGAGGAACTCTGACAACCAGTTCTTGTCCCATGGCCAGTTTATCAGCTTCCAACACCAGAAGAGCTGTGGCTGCAAGGGCCCATAAACAAGGGGGCCAGCCCTGGGCTACAGAATCCAGCTGTTTGGACAAATAGGCCACTGGACGGTGCCATGTCCCCAGCATCTGGGTCAAAACTCCTATAGCTACTCCAGACAGATCATGGACATACAGAAAGAAAGGCCTTGTGAGGTGCACTGTTGAGTGCTTGTTTAATGTCCTCCAAGGCCTTCTGCTTAGTTGGCCCCCACATCAGAGGATCTCGTTTTCCCTCCTTTGTGGCTTCATAGAGGGGTTTTTGCCATGACTGAAAAGTTAGGGATCCATATATGGCTGATCCCAGTAGCCCCCAAGAATTCTCTAGTCTGATGGCAGGTTGAAGGACTGGAATTGAGCAGATCTCCTGTTTCTTTTGAGGCCCAGTTTCTATTGTTGGTTCTGTTGCTGAGTCAGATGGTAACCAAAGTATTTGACCTTTTTCTTGATAGATACGAGCTTTTAAGTCAGAGTCCAGTGCTGTCCCAATGATGGTGTACTCAAGCCCCTGGGAAGAACTGTCATTTAGGGAAGGGAGGCATACATAGAGCATCTGGTGCTTTAAGATGCAGGAATTTTTTGTTATCTCCCAGTGCAGGATCTTGGCTGCTAGGATTCTCCAACTCTTAAATCTAATGTAAATCTTAGCAGAGACTGATGACCTGGGGCATCATTTGTGTAAAAGGCACCTATGTAAATCTCTCGTGGGCCGTCCAAGATTGGAGGGTGCCGCAGTCTGGCTGGGCACAAATCACGAGCCACTGAAGCAGGAACAAACTTTATTTCTGAACTCCACCAGCACTCTCCACACACGCTCCCGGGAACTCCCCCGCACGCCATGCGGCTCCTCCAGGAACCAGCCACCGGAAATATCCCTCCTCCGGCACTTCCCCAACCAATGGGAACTATCCGGGAAACCCAGCGAGAGCTCAAGCGGAACTCAGTGGGAACTCCGCCAGAACTCAAAAGTCATCATCTTAATGGCTCGCTAGTGTCACCTCTCAACCACTACTTCTGGCAAAAATGCCATGCGTCATCCCGACTCGGCTGTGGCCCTTAACAGGAGGGCAGCAGTGTTATCATGTGCAGGTCCCAGTGTGGCAGCCACTTTGTGCCCACCTAGGTGTTGCTCTTTGCGTGGCTTTCTCCTCTTGCCAGGTGGGAGCCTGCTCTAATTGTATGTAGCGGCTGCCCTGTTTGTGTTTTTGTTCAGTATGCCTAGGTGCAGGGGGCTCTGTGGCCCTTTCTGCTGGTGGCTCACAGCGTGTGGCTTGGAGTCAGGGTGGCATGTCCTTTTGGAGTGTGCACCCTATGGCCCACTATTGGCTGTTAACATGAACATATTCCTGGTTCATTTGGGGGCTTGCAGCAGCTGAGCCCTCTTGAGGCACTCGGTCCCATGTAATCAGATGCAGTTGTGTGTGTCTATGGGACCCCTGCCATATTCGTCAATCATCAACTTCCGAGCAAGTGGGAAGAAACTGAAAGGAGGGGCTGGGGCCCAAACATTCATTCCTTCTCCGGTCAAGGCTTAGCATTTGAGCATGGCAGTGGGTACTTGTCTGCCGGGGCCACTGGAGGCTTCCCCTTTTGTCTGGCCACGCTTTTTTTCCTTATAAACATTTGGACCATTGGCTTTGTTCTAGTGAGACCCCCCTTTGAGTGACCTTTGGGTTTGTAAGGAGATCCATCCTCCTCTTTATCTTTCTGGTCTGCCTGTCTTTGAGTCTCTGGGTCTCGATTGATGAAAACAGTGGTGGTCACCTTAATCAGCTCAGGGCACACTTCTTAGTAAAGCCCTCTTGGATTGTAATTTTTGGCAAATGGCTCTCTGAGCCTGTCCCACAAAGGCTGCATTGATCACCTGTTGCCTGCGCCCGTGCATTTCTTCACTGACATACTTGCATTACAGCTGCTACACTTGTATGTGCCCCTCCTCCCCTGGGCACCTCTGGGCAGGGAGAGGGGCGGCAGTGGTGGTGGCCTGGACATTTAGCTCTGAGTCAGTTGGACACATCTCTTTTGATCATTGCTGCCAGTTTCATAGGGCAGAGGGGCCTTAGGCAGATGTGGGGCCCAGAGAAATGTTCAAGGCTATTGAGGGTGTGAGAGGGAGATGCTGGAGCAACGGGAGGCTTATCTCAGCTCTGTTTGTCTGCAGATGTGCTCGGCTTAGGTTAGGGCTCAGGGCTACCTCCGATTCCTTCTAATTCTTGGGCACAGAGAGTGTGTTTTATTATTATTTTTTCTATTCTTTTATGAGGGCTTCTTGACATCTCTTTATCTTTAGATTTTCTTTCTTTTTTTTTTTAAAGAGAGAGTGAGAGAGAGAGAGAGAGGGAGAGAGAGAGAGAATTTTTTTAGTATTTATTCTTTAGATTTCGGCGGACACAACATCTTTGTATGTGGTGCTGAGGATCGAACCTGGGCCGCACGCATGCCAGGCGAGTGCGCTACCGCTTGAGCCACATCCCCAGCCCTATCTTTAGACTTTCTTCTTTGTTGGGGCCCATCCTAAGTCTGGATAATGGATTCCATCAGATCAGTCATGGCCCAGGGTTTCTCCGTGTAGGAGGGAGTATGATTTTTCCAGCTTATGAGCACAATGGTGGTGAAAGCCTGGCACACAAAACTGCCTTGTCTCCCTCAGGTGTTTCCCTCTGGTCAATATGGGCAGGTCCTTTAGTCCCTTGCAGGGACATCTGGAGAGTTCTCATCTGAGTTGTGGCTCTAGTCTTGGGACAAATCTCCCACCTTAATCTTGGGAGATGAAAGAGTCTTTGGTTCTAGGAAGCCTTTGGCTCTGAGGACATCACAGAGGATGGAATAGCCAGTATTGGGGGCCATCATTTGTTGCCTCTGAGGACAAGAGGGCTGAGGAGACAGTCTGTTGTCCCTGTGGTCTTGGCAAAGGTGGTCCTGGGTCCTCTCTGGCTCATGGGAAAACTGTTTCCTTTTCTGACTTTCCTAGTCAGGTTTTCTGTTTAGCTGCTTTCCGCTGGGTCTTAGAGACTATTATGCTCCTGGCTAACATCAGCTTGGACTGTCCATCTAGACAGGCTCTCAACCAAGGGGGCTGTTTCTGTACTCTCTCTTGCCAGCAATCAATGTAAGAGAAATGGTTCAGGGTTCCAACAACAATCAAAAGGACCTCAGCAATGACTCTCTCATCTAAAGATCCTTCTGGTGGCCAGCCCACATCTTGGGTGAGCCACTCTAATTCACAGAGTATGCAACCTTTGTGGAGTGAGTTTCACCCCACAGTTACCAAGAAAACCTCCCTAAAGGTTTCTAACACACATTTCAGAAGGCTCAGTTTCCTTAGTGTGCCTCCCATGTTCCACCCTGCATTGGTGTCGCACGCTTAGAACAAAACACATTTAGGACAAGACTCGCTTCATCCATCTCCAGCCGCTCCCCTCGCGGGGACTTAGGGCCCTCTTAGCCTTGTGGGTCGGTATCAACCCCCCCCCCCCACCTGGAGCTTTCACCTAGACGTTGTTGGTTGGTGAAATTCCGCCATAGACTGTATGAGGTGCCACGGAACTGCGGATCAGGACTCTGCATTCGCTTCGGCCCTCGGGTTGAGTTGGAACCCTTCCCTTTGTCCGTCTCATTCACACACTTTCACACAGACATGGCCAGGACAGAATTTCTGTACCGCCCAAATTTCAACAATTCCAAACCAAACAGAAAAGGGAGTCACAGTTTCCCCTCTGCTTGCTGACCCCGAACAGAGGCTACTCGGGCGACTCCCCAGGTCTGTTTCAGCTCCAACCACTTTGGAGGGTACTTGGGACCCAACAAAGGGTGATCCAGCCTCTCTTCCACCTGCTTAGGCCTCTAAGGGGAGGTCAGGTGGGCTACAAAACCAAATGGACCCAGGTCCTACCTGTTCAGTTGGGCGGTGCTCAAAAACCCTAATTCTGGTTCCTGCTGCCTGTGGGTTCCATTGTGCTCTGGGTGGCAGCCCCAGGGCGCTGGGTGAGTCTATCCTCCTTTAGGCCAAGAGTGGCCTGGGCGTGCCAAGGGGACCGCTATCCCCCATCATCCCAGGGAAGCCGGTCCCCAGAGACAAGAGAGGCAGAATAGCCTTCTTTACCTCCTCTGTCCCATCTGGGTCGCCAAAAATGTTGTAGGGACAAATGAGGTAAGGCACCAAAGATAGCAGGAAACAGTTTTATTTGGCTGCAGCCAGGTCCAGAGGGTACAGCCTTTGCTGTAATCAATCAATCCCCTGAACCCCGAGTTCAGGGAGTTTCAGAGTTTTATACCCAGCATGTAAGGGGAGGGGCTCAGAAGTTCACAGTCTGCAGAAGTTCACTGTTCTGGGCATGTTAACTCTTCAAGGACAACACCTGAGAAGGTGGGAGCTTCTTCTCCCCTTTCTTTCCTCCCCCTGCCAGCTGTTACCATGGAGCCCAATTGTAACTTATCTTAAAAATATAGACATCTCTGTGAAGCCCAGCTCAAGGCCAGAGGCCTTATTTGCACATTTCTACAAAGCACTATACTGGATATGTTGTGAAAAACTAGTAAGGGAGTGTCCAGCACCTGGAGTGCTGGAATCTTCTCAGCCTGTGGCCAAGTAAACAGGGTGACATGAAAATAGGAAGTTTATCTACAATGGACTCTTTTGCTGACAGTCCTAAAATCAGCCATGGTGAAGAGGGCTTTTCTGTGGAGAAAGGGCGTACCACTTCAGTACAATGTTCATTTGCATGTAAAGTGCCAGTTTTATTTACAAATTAGTTAAGTACACTTTAGAGTCTGCTCTGTAGCAATGAAACTGACAACTTTCAACTACCTGGTAGTTGTAACTGGTGTTTAATCCTGCAGGGTTGTCGTTCCCTTCGACAAGGTTAAGTGGGAGACAGGCTGGATCAGCCCGTCCAGCCTGTCGTCTCCGAGGCACCAGCTGTCAGAAACACCCTCCGACAGAGGTAGTGAAGCGCACTAGACCAGCTAGTGTCTCCGGGGCTGAGCGAGAGGGTAAGTGTAGCGACCCGGCCCACCACCCAACCTGGCCCAGAATCACACCGAGTCAGAGAGATGAGTCAACCATAGAGGTGCAGCAATCTCAACTTTATTGTGTCAGGGACAAGGTTATATAGTGATAGGAGGGAGTAAGAAGAGACAGTAGCAAGAACCAATAAGGGGCAATTACGTCACTATCACTAAGGGGCCTAGGCAGATTTCAGATTAAACCATTAGGCGGGGCTAAAGTCAAAAGCCCGCACGCGCGCGGGCTAAAAGCCCGTGAACACCAATCCAGCCAGGTCACATATATGGAAATGCTCTGGAAGAACCCAAGAGGCCACCTCAGCCAACACCCAATAATGGCCAAGGGAGGTAAAAGATCCCAACACAGGGTCAGGCTTGCTTGACAGCCCCCTCACTTTGAAGCTGGGATCATCATCGTTAGTGCTATGGTGAAGATTGTCAGGCGGCTTGCAAAAGCCAACAAGGATTGATTGAGGTAGCTGTTAGGTCGGTGGTGGTGACTTCTTGTGGCTACTTAGAACAAAGCAGCCCGCATGGGAAAAAAAACATCAATCAGCTGCCGGTGGAAACGCCTGTCAATCAGCCAGATCTCCTGACTAACGCCTGTCAATCAGCAGGACCCCCTGGCCAATCCTGGAGTTCAGCCAGCTCCCCTGACCAACTCCAAAGGGACAAGGGACCCTAAAAACACCTTTTCGTGCCTTCCATGCGGTTTCTCTTCAGACCCTTCTCCTGTCCCCTCTGTGGGTCTAATCGAGTTCCGCCCGGGGGTGATATCTCAATAAAGCCTGTTCATCGGCCCTTTTAAATCTGCCTCGTTTGGTCGCTGCCTGCCTCGCCTGATCTGATATCTTGGTGCTGAAACCCAGGAAGGGATCTTTGGGCTTCTCCCTCAGGGGATTGAAGCCCATCCCTTCCCCCTTGGAAATTTCTAAGCAGCTCTTTCCCTCTCCCTTCATCCGGCCGACAGGAGTGGGGTAAGTTCCTCCTTTCCCCTGACCTTCCAGACCCTTTCTTTCTGTCTGTCTGCAGGGTCTATCTGTAAGTCACGCACGTGCCATAGGCCCCGCCCATTCTGTTCAGGGCTCTGGGGACTGTGGAGACCTCCCAGTCCTCCTGAGAGCTCCCCGCCAACCAGGTTGGCCAACCACTGGGGCCCACGGAGGCTGCAGGGACGCCTCAACCTCCGCCCTGGCCCGTATCTGTTCTGTAGGTGAGTGCAGACAGAATTTGGGATGCCTTCTTCTGCTCCCACTCACCCCCAAGGGTGCTGGAAGGTCATGAGAAACATAGAGTCCTCTCCTTAGACCCTAAAGTTCTCTGGGTGTCTATATTCAAATTCTGCCAAGTTAGGGCTCATTCAAGAACAGCCTGGTATTTTACTGCAGTTAGACAATGGGTCACAATGGCCCCCAGAAGGAACTTTGATTTTAAACCCTCACTGAATTGGACAATTTCTGTTGCTGGACAGGGAAATGGGAAACCACGTTCAGGCTTTTTGAGATTCGCTCCTGTCCTTCCCCTGCTCTCTGCTCCCGACCTTCTCTCTGCTCTTCGCTCCTGTCCTTCCCTCTGCTCTCCCTCCCGGTGGTACCGCGTCCCCTCCTCCTCCCTGCTGCCACCTCTGCAGCCCTTTCTGTGCGCTTCCAGTCTGCCTGGCCACCAGACACGTGCGCCCCTCCTCCCTCCCTCGCTGGCTCCTCAAGCACGCCTCCCTCCGCCTCCCTTTGCCACCCAGGTTCCGACAGGCAGGCCGAATGGGTCCCACCTGGCTGCAGTGGGTGGGATCTCTGTATCCCTCCGAGCCTCTCCCCCGCTCTGCTCACCTCTTCTACTGATAAGCCCTTTCCTCTCCCCCCACTCACGCCTTTCTTCTCCTGTCAGTTCTACACCCAGTCGCACCAGGCCCTCCCATCAGCTAACCCAAAGCTCCTTTTTCTTCTCAAGGAAATGGCTGCTGCTGAAGGGATCATTCGAATACATCCCATTCTCATTTCAAGATCTTTCCCAGAATCCAGATGAAAATCCAGCCTTATTTCTCAACCGCCTTACCGAGGCCCTAACCAAATACACTAAGCTGGATCTTGAGTCTCCCACCAGGGCTACAATGTTAGCAATCCATTTCATTACTCAATCGGCCCATGATATTAGAAAAAATTCAAATGAGCTGAGGAGGACCCTCAGATCCCTATCAGAGATCTGGTGAAAATGGCCTTTAAAGCAGGCTCCATTGCAGAAAAAGGTAACACCCCAAACCCAGGCCTTGGCAGCGGCCCTGAGGCCTAGGTCCCCAGCAAAAGTTTTAGAGGGGAACCAGCATTCCTCTCTGTCAGGGACTTGCTTCAAATGTAGATGTGAAGGTCACTGGGCTTGCCAATGCCCAAACCCATGGCTTCCTCCCAGGCCCCACCTGTAAGCAGACAGGACATTGGAAGAGTGACTGCCCTATGGCTGGCCCTTCCTTGGCGCCTCTACGCAGGGGTATGACCAGTCAGGCGGTCACTTCTCTTGAACTATTGGGGTTCGCAGAAGACCGAAGAAGCCCAGACTGGAAGACCCCTATCACCCTCGCCGAGCCCAGGGCAACACTCCAGGCAGCAGGTAAGTCCATAACCTTCCCTGTGGTCACGGGGGCTACCTATTCTGTCTTGCCTGCCCACTCTAGGCCTCTGTTTCCTTCCCAGGTCTCAGTTATGGGGATTGATGACAACCCTCCTCCCCAAACAGAACTGTAAAGTTGGCCTGTGCCCTGGAGGGACCCTCATTCATACTCTTTTGGTCATTCCATCCTGTCCAGTTCCTCTCCTAGGCAAAGATGTTCTCCAATTACTAGAAGCCACCCTCCAACTACACCCCAAGAATACTACCACCCATCTCCTTCTTCCTCTAATTCTTACCCTCTGTAATAACCTGACCATACCTACTGTGCCATTGCCCCCTGACCTAGTTGATCCCCAGACCTGGGACATCTCCATGCCAGTCATAGCCTCCCACCACAAGTCAGTCCATATCCAGCTGAAACCCCAAACTAAACTTCCTTTGCGTTCCCAATTTCCCATCTCCAAAACCCATAGGGAGGGACTTAAACTCATTATAGACCGGTTACTTGCCCAGGGACTCCTAATCCTTACTGACTCCCCCTGCAACACTCCCATATTTCTGGTATGCAAACCCTCAGGAGCCTATCGCTTAGTCCAGGACCTGTGCCTAATTAACAAGGCCGTTATTCCCCTCCACCCGGTGGTTCCCAACCCTTACACTTTTCTTACTCATATCCTTCTTTGACCACTCACTTTACTGTCCTGGATCTTAAAGCTGCCTTCTTTACAGTGCCTCTGCATCCTGACTCTTATTACCTGACATGGACAGGCCTACCCCAAGGCTTCAGGGACAGTCCCTACCTCTTTGGTCAGGCCTTGACACAGGATTTAACTGTTTGTGATTTGGGGATAGCACTCTCTTACAGTTGGATAGAAGTCTTCCCTACCTCAAGGGAAACTGCTAACACCGTCTCCTCCATCCTCATTGAGCAGATCATTTCCAGATTTGGACTTCCTACCTCCATCCAGTCAGACAACAGTCCGGCCTTCACTTCTCAGGTTGTTCAACTAGTCTCCAAAGGCCTCAACATCACTTGGAGGCTCCCCATCCCCCACTGACCCCATACAGTCATACTTCCATGCTGGGGCCCACCAAACTCAAGATTTCTCGCCAACCCTCTCCTTCTGGTACTAATCATTAATTCCTCTCAAACTTCCATCCCAACCCACAGATGGCACTTCTACATCCAAGTGACTTGGCAACAGGATGGCACCACCCGTTCTCAGTTTTTGGGTCAAGGTGATTGCCCTTTCACTGGCTGTAATCAGGCTGTCACCCTTAATGTTACTGGATTCAACCAGGCCGCCGTCCCACTTATGTTCAGCAATGCTGTGCTTCATAGCAGACCAAACTGAGGAATCTTGTAAGCGCTGGCCTGACACCTATGGCGGATGCCCTTATAATTAATGCAAAAAACGCTTCCTAGATAAGCCTTGCTGTGAGAATCTAGCATACACCAAATTGACTATTTGGGACCCATGGAACCCAAAATGGGCTTCTGATGTTGATGGTAAATTTTATTCATGGGGTTTTGCCAAACACCCCTCAGCCTCTATCAGAATATGGAGAACTTATATACAAGTGCTCCCTCAAATTCACATAACCACCCAGGAGCAAGAGAGGGAACTCCAACACCAGCTGGATGCAGTTGCCCATCCTAAAGCTGACCCTTTCTCATGGGTGGCCCTAATACATCAGGGCCTTCAGCTTCTCAATTTGTCCAAAGTAAATAACATTTCGGACTGTTTCCTCTGAGCAGGTTTGGATCGTACTCTGTTAATTGTGATTCCCATTGATTTTCTGCTCAATACCTCAACTAGACCCCAAGGACCCCCCTCTCCAGCCTTTGAGGAAGTACCTCTTTTTTGAAACTCATCAGGGAACTTCTCTTGCTGCTACACTTCCTCAGGTTCAGCACCTGTGACCAGATTGTTCGAATTTCTTCCTTAACCTTTGCTCCACCTAGGTTCTTTTTCTGGTGCAATGGTACCCTGACAAAAAATCTAAGCCTCAACATGCTGTTTGCTTTTTGTGTTCCTTCCACCTTGGTTCCTCAACTAAATCTGTACAGTGAGGCTGAGTTAACATGACTTGTTACTACCTCCCTTTCCAGGACAAGAAGGGCCATCTTTCTACCAGTAGTAGTTGGCCTCTCCCTGGCCTTCTCCCTCGCTGCCTCTGGACTTGGGGCAGGAGGACTTGGTTTTGCAGTAACAGCTACTCAGAAGCTTGAACAACAACTTCGGGAAGCAGTAGAGGCATCAGCCACCTCTCTCGCTTCCCTACAAAGGCAAATAATATCTCTTGCCCAAGTCTCATTGCAGAACCGTCAAGCTCTAGATCTTTTGACGCAGATAAAGGGGGAATCTGTCTGTTCCTGAAAGAAGAATGCTGCTATTATATCAATGAAACTGGATTGGTTGAAGAGAATGTTGACACCGTCCGTCGTTTGGGTGAAAGGCTTAAACAGCAACCATCAAATGACCCCTGGCCAGGCTGGCTAAACTCAACCCTCATTGGGTGGCTGACTCCCATTCTCACTCCTATATTAGTAATAGGACTTCTGTTAATGATTTCTCCCTGCCTCCTCAGGTTCGCTCGAAAGCATGTGAGTGAAATTGCCAGAGTGACCTACAACCAGATGCTCCTACACCCCTATGGTCACCTCCCCACTGAACCTACACCCAAGCCACTCCCCCCAACGATGCCCCTAATCAAGCAGGAAGTAGCTAGATGAAATTCGCCGCCCTGTATCACCAAAAAGGCTGGAATGTTAGGTTGGTGGTGGTGACTTGGTGGGTACTTAGAACAAAGCAGCCGCGCGGGAAAAGAACATCAATCAGATGCCGGCAGAAACGCCTGTCAATCAGCCAGATCTCCTGACTAATGCCTGTCAATCAGCAGGACCCCCTGGCCAATCCTGGAGTTCAGCCAGCTCCCCTGACTAACTCCAAAGGGACAAGGGACCCTAAAAACACCTTTTCCTGTCCCAAGCCCTTCCCTTCCTGCTGTAAGCCCCATAAAAGTCCAGTCTGGTCAAGCTTCCACGCGGTTTCTCCTCAGACCCTTCCCCTGTCCCCTCTGTGGGTCTGATCGAGTTCTGCCTGGGAGTGATATCTCAATAAAGCCTCATTCAGTGGCTTTTTAAAATCTGCCTCCTTTGGTCACTGCCCGCCTCGCCTGATCTGACAGTAGCTACACAGCTTTTTAGGTGCCATTGTGGACAATGGCATAACTGGTTGATTCATTTTAGCTGATTTTTTATTTTTATTTTTATTTTTTTGCGGAGGATGATAAGGGAGAAAAAAAAAAGTCAGCCAAATAAGAACACATCTTCTCTTCATTTAGAAGTCAACATTCAAGGTAAAAGAATTCTCTATTAGATTGGACATCACTCCCATGCTCTGATGCTCGCCTATTCTCAAAGAAGTTATTCTTCCCTTCCAGTGAATTATTCTCCATAAAGTCAACTATATTTTCTACTCTGAAAACCTTGTGAAAGCTCAACTCCAGCATGAGCCTGTCTACCACGAATTTAATGTACTGCTTCATCAAAGTGCAGTTCATCCCAGTGAGCTTCACAGCCAAGGCCACCGTGAGGAACTCCTGTTCTATCCTCACAGCATTGATGATTATTGCTTTTGCTCTCTGCTCTGATGGTTTGTGTAACAGGTGTTTAAACATTCAGCAGGCAAAGCCACAGTGTAAACCCTTGATTCTGATAATAAGTTCATTGGAAAATGTGAGACCAGAATATTGACACAAAAAAACCAGAAAAGAAGATTCCTTCCGCAGTGGCAAAGGCTAAAACATGTTCTCGTAGGTAGCCTCTTTGACCCCAATCCAACTCAAGGCCCAATCTGCTTTCCTCTTCACACAAGGCATCCTTTTGATAGCATTGGAGAGAAATTCCCTTTCTTTAGAATCTTTAGGGCTGGGGATGTGGCTCAAGCGGTGGCGCACTCACCTGGCATGCGTGCGGCCCGGGTTCGATCCTCAGCACCACATGTAAGGGTAAAAGAAATTGAAGTTAAAGCATAAAAGTTAAAGGGTAAAAGACCGGGTGTTGTAAAGTTTCTAAGCTGCAAGGTCTGAGTTAAAATGTAAAGGATTAGGTATTGTTAGGTTTCTATGCTACCTGCAAAACCTTAAATTTCTGTAGCTGTTGAGACAATGCTTGGAACTGCCCAGTAAATATTTCCCCTGACTATTGGTTGTTTAATAAGGGCTCTGTGTGGTCGCACGTAGGCATTGCAGGGCCTGGACCAATCAGTTTAAATGTAACCCCCTCCTTAGGAATGACCTATCACTCCAGCCTGACCTGTTCCCGCCAATGAATGAACCAATCATGTTTAGGAGTTGTTATTCAATTTTCCCGCGCCTCATGATGATTTGTTCTGATGTATACAAAGCCCTCCACCCTCCCCAAAAAGTGTACTTAAGCAGTGCTCAGCCCCTGCTCGGGGCTCTGGCTGCTTTCCCTTCTTGAGTGGGCACGGAGCCCCAGCATGCTGGTTCAATAAATCCCCCTTCTGCCAATTGCATGAGTGGTCACTTGGTGGTCTCTTTCTCCGACATTTCGCGGGACCCTTACACACATACAAACAAAGATGTTGTGTCCGCCGATAACTAAAAAATAAATATTAAAAAATTTTCTCTCTCTCACTCTCTCTTAAAAAAAAAAAGAATCTTTAATGTAAGTGTCAATAAGGAGACTATACATTTTAGAATGCATGTTTTCCGTGGCAACTTGGAAGCCATAGAAACAGCACACTTCTGTAATTTGAACTTCTTGGCTAAATCATTCCACCAAATTTTCATTTGTTATGCCATCACTTGCTGCAAAGAAAGCCAGAACAAGCAATATAAAATATCGTTCCTCAGGGCTGTTTGTGGTGGCACATGAAAAACCAGCCTCTACCTCAGAGCAAAGTCTGTCCAAGGAAGGGGGCGTGACCCTTGTCCTTGGAAAGACCCACAGAGCACTCCTAGGCACATACCCACCCTGCTGAGTTGTTTATCTACAAATAACAGGGGAGATCTGCTGCGCCAGTTATCCCTGACCCAGGCTAGGTGAGGACACATAGCAACCCCCTAGCAACCACCAATCAGCATGAGACAGGGAAAATACCTGGGATGCCAGATGACCCTCTCAGTAGTTTATGGTGGTTGATAACATGTTGGGAAACCATGTAGTTCAGCATGTACTCCCCTCGTGGCCTAAACCAATCAGTTCAAACGAATCCCTCTCTTGTACTAACCAATTACCCCTACCTACCCAACTTGTTCCCGCCAGTGAATGTGCTAATCATGTTTTAGAGTTGTTTTATGATTTTCCCGAGGTGGGTGATGATTTGCTAAGAGATGCTATGATGTATGTGAAGTCCCTGCCTTCCCCAAAGAGTGTATAAAACTGTTACAAACCCTGGGCTCAGGGCCTCTCAGCGTCACCAGTTGCAGTGTGCACGGAGGACCGAGCTAGCTCACAATAAACACCTCTTTGCTGCTTACATCGATCTTGGTCTCTGGTGGTCTTTTGGGGGTCCTGAATTCAAGCATAACACATACACATGTAATCCCAGTGGCTTGGGAGGCTGAGATGGGAGGATTGAGAATTCAAAGCCAGCCTCAGCAAAAAGTGAGGTGCTAAGTAATTCAGTGAGACTCTGCCTCTAAATAAAGTACAAAATAGGGCTGAGGATGTGGTTTAGTGGTCAAGTGCCCCTGAGTTCAATCCCAGTACCAAAAATAAATAAATAAATGTATCATATATATATATATATGATATATATATCATATATATATCATATATATATATATCATATATATATATATATATATATATATATATATATATATATATACCCATATATATATTTCCTCAGGCTTCAGGGCTTCCCAATGCTGAATGTCCTTGGAAAGATCCACCTCCTTGGCTGTCTGAAAGGAAGCCTCACTTTCTTGCATATCTGCCAAATATCATGGTATTCAATAGGAAAGATGATGTAAGGATGGCCTTAGGCCTTAGCCTCAGCAACTTCATTTTAAAACTCCATTTAAAAATAAATCTGCAGGGGCTGGGGATGTGGCTCAAGCGGTAGTGCACTCGCCTGGCATGCGTGTGGCCCGGGTTTGATCTTCAGCACCACATACAAACAAAGATGTTGTGTCTGCCGAAAACTAAAAAATAAATAAATTAATTAATTAATTAATTAAAAACAAATAAATAAAACCTGCAGTCTCACGAGGCAAGCTGCAGAGCCCTCCAATATGTCAATCAGGCATAGCCTGATAAAAGCAAGTCACTTTCCACAACCCTGGTAAGAGTCAGAGTGAAGTCACATGTCATTTGTCATAATCCTGATAAGAGTCAGAAATCAGCAAACCACATGTCCTAACTCTAAGAATGAAAGATGTTACTAAGAAACCTGGTAGAGGGGCTAGGGTTGTGGCTCAGTGGTAGAGCACTTGCCTAGCATGTGTGAGGCACTAGGTTCAATTCTCAGCACCACATATAAATAAATAAATAACAAAGATCCATTGACAACTAAAAAATATTTTAAAAGAAAAAAAAAAAAAAAAAAAAAAAGAAACCTGGTAACAGCTGATAGGGACCCAAACGGTGAACAGAAGCTCCCAAAATTTAATATAAATATTGGAGCAAATGAACAGACATTCAGCCAGCCAGCACTGATGCCCACACGCTGGAGGGCCTGATGAGGCCCTGGACTGACACCCCAACTCTTCTCATCTGCCTGATCCACTGCACCATCCTCACTGCTCTCTAACTCTATAGCAGCCTCTTGACTCTGGTGAGGAAAGGACGTCTTTACGTCTCCTTACAACTGGCTCCTCAGCCAGTGGTCAACTCCACTCCAGGGGAAGCCTCTATTGGTTCCTGACCTGGTCACTGCGGTCTGAGTATGCATCTGCTGGACTTGAGACCCCTTAGGTCTTAAGACTTTAAATCTAGCTCTGAAGCTCAGCATTCAGAGGGAATGTCTGTAATGGGTCTGTCGTGATGAAGTGTGTTCACAGTGCTTAGAGTTAACTTAGAATGGTCTGCTTTGAGTTGATGATGTCTATTGCAGTGCCCAGCATTAAGGATTGCATTCCTTAGACTAAGAACCTATAGAGTGAAATTGTATTAAGTGATTCGAGTGAATAAAACATTGAAGGGGCAAAAGCGCGTGGAAATTCTTTATCTTTCCCCTCAACTGCAGATGTTGCACTTTGCCCCATTGCAACAGATGACAAAGTGGCGGGTGTTCTCTCTCAGTAGTGGTCCATCCCCTACGCCGGGGGCAGGTACTTTAGTTAGCCTCCACGGGCTCCTTGGAAGATCCTCCTTGCAGTCTTGCTGGCCAGGACACCAGTCCCACTGAGGGCCGGGAACATGTCCTCCTTGTCTGCCAGGCTGAGCCCCTTCAGCAGCGAGAGCTGCAGCTGCTGCTGGTCTTCGGTGGTGGCAAGTGGGGTGCTGACCAAGAGCATGGTGGTGGCAGTGGCAGACATCGAGATGGCAGTGAACAAAGTGGCCAAGTGGAGCCCAGAGCCTCTTCTTCACTTTTGAGGATAGTTTTTATGGATATAAAATTCTTGGTTGATTTTTTTTTTTTTTTTGGCATTTTACTATATCAACCCACTGCCTTCTGAGTTTCATGGTTTCTGCTGGAAAATAATCTGTTACTTTTATTAATGAATGCTTGTATAAAAAGTTGCTTCTCTCTTTGTTTTGACTTTTGACAGTTTGCTTATAATGTGCTTGAGTGTGGATCTCTGTGTTTACCTCCTTGGTATTTGTTGAGCTTCTTGGATGTGTGGATTCATGTATTTTATCAAATTTGGGTAGTTCTGGCTATTATATCTTCAAATGTTCCCTTTTTGGCTGGGGGGTAAACTGGGGATTGAACACGGGGGGCACTGGGCCATTGAGCCACATCCCCAGCCCTATTTTATTTACAGACAGGGTCTCATTGAGTTGCTTAGTGCCTCGCTTTTGCTGAGGCTGGTTTTGAACTTTCGATCCTCCTGTCTCAGCCTCCTGAGCTGCTGGGTGATAGACTCAGCCTGATTTTCTCTTAAAATTGGGAGCCATCTCGCCACAAAGCCATGAAAAGATAATTTCAGCTTTACTATAAGCTACTGCAAATTCTGAACCTGCTTGGAATGCCTGCCCGTGCCTTGAACTCACCCATGCCTGGCTCTCTGACCAGATAGCAGCCCTCTCTAAACTTTAGTGACCCCTCACAAATCTTGGCCTTCCCTTGCCAGATAACGACCCTCTCTAGAGTCTGAGGCTCTAATGACCTTCATAAATTCTGATGTCGGGGCCAGCAAAATGTAAACTACCATTTGTGTTATGCTCGTCAGAGTTTTGTCATCTGTAACCCGACTTTGTATAACTTTCTGGGCTATAAAGCAGGGCTGCAAGAAAGCTGTGGGGCTGTCTTGTTCCCGTGGTTTTTGTGGGGAGAGGCAGCCGGCCGGTTGAAATAATAAGCTTGCTTTAATTTGATTTTAATTGGAGTAAGTGGTCTTTTCTTGTGTCCTGGTCCAACACTGGGATTTCAGGTGTGGCCCAATAACTCTTACTCACTTTTTTAGCATTTCTTTGGAGGGATGGGCACTTACAGCCTATTCATATTTAGCCTTGTGGAACCAGTTTCCTCTTCTTAAAATGGGGATAGTAGTTGAAGGATATGGAAAATAAGTCCAAGGACATCTTCCCTAAGCTTTTGTCATTTAAAATCCCAGACCCAGGCGTAGTGGCACACTCCTGTAAGCCTGTAATCCCAGCAGCTCAGGAGGCTGAGGAAGGGATCATGAGTCCAAAGCCAACCTGAGCAAAAAGCAAGGCACTAAGCTATCAGTGAGACCCTGTCTCTAAATAAAGTACAAAAAAGGGCTGGGGATGAGGCTCAGTGGTTGAGTGCTCCTGAGTTCAATCCCCAGTACTCAAAAAATAAAATAAAGTCCCAGGCCTCAGCTAAAGTGCAGGAACACAAAAGGAACTCGACCTGACTGG
This sequence comes from Marmota flaviventris, assembly GCF_047511675.1. Lineage (NCBI taxonomy): Eukaryota > Metazoa > Chordata > Mammalia > Rodentia > Sciuridae > Marmota > Marmota flaviventris. The sequence goes on along the minus strand of NC_092506.1, from coordinate 6,487,896 downwards.
CACCTGACCCCTCACCCTAAAGGGTCAGCTGACCCCAGTACAATAACCCCCAGGAAACTCCCTATTCACATTCCTGTCCCACCCTAATGGATCAGCAAGACCCCAATACAACGGACCCCAGGAATTGCCCTCCTGTCCCACCCTAAATGAAGCCTATATAAACCAGACCCTTGCTTCTGCCTGACGCCACTTTCTGCCCTGAAAATGAGACTCACAAGGTTCCACCAATTGACTCTGCAGCTGAATCTTGAATAAAGAAAAGCTTGAGGTTTGCTTCCCTTCTCCCAAATAAGATGTTGTTTCCAGCTAAAACTTAAAAAGAAATATTAAAAGAGAGAGAGAGAGAGAGAGAGAGAGAGAGAGAGAGAGAGAGAGAGAGAGAGAAACCCTGAGGAGAAAGAAAGAGCAGAACAGGATGCCAATTGGCTCCATCTTGATATCATGGCAACTCCAATGACTGCAAAGCAGGGCCCTGTTCTGTCATGCCAAAGATGGCCCCTGTGACCTGTTCCTTCTAATGTACCAGTGGCCTCAAGACCCATACCTCTCCCCTTTGCATTGTGGCTTCATTCTCCCAAGAGAGAGGAGGAGATTGGTTCCTCTCACCAGGAAAGCTGGACCAGGCTACCTCACAGGCTGCCAGTCAGCCAATGGGTGGCTTCTCTGGCTCAGAACTCACCCCTGGTCCAATCAGCTGAGAGAGGCCATTCTCATTCAAACCTGGGACGGAGACTGATGCCGGGAGGCCTGCTGGCAATGTGTAGCATGAGCCGAGCTGTGGTGTGAAATGCTTCTTGTGTAGAAGAATTCTAACCAGGGCTCATAACAGAGCAACTTGAGGGTGAGGACTGCACTTCAATGTCCGAGTCCCTTCACTGAGTGGCTCCATCCCCTCCTCAGAGACCCCTCCAAGGATTTGCTGATGGAAACTGGCTGCTCTAAGGGAGTCTCAGACTATTGGCAAAGCCATATCAGGACCTGGGAGGTGGCAATACCTGGGGACTCGACATCAGGAGAGGGACAAACAGGTGTAGCCCATCAGCCCAAAACTTAGAAGGAAAACTTGGGCTGGGTCTAGGGGAAAGAGGACGGGAAGATGGAATTCCAGGTTGTGAAGGATGCCTGTGGTGTGATTGTGCTTTTTCTGGGGCCCATCCTCCACTGCTCAGCCCTACCTTGGTCTTGGTCCAGGTGTTGGGTGACCTCTGTGGTTTTCATGGATCTGCCTGGCATGCCAGAGGGGGTTGCCTTCTTCCCTGCTTATCTCAGAGGGTACAGCTAAGCCTAGTACTCTTTACCAAAGACTCTGGGGACTCCAGCTCCTGTTTTCCCCGGGCTCATGAGTCTGAGCTCTAGCTATGACCTCATTCCAGGATTCCACACTTGAGTATCAAATGTCCACTGCTTCTAAATAAAGGACTGAATTTGAACCCAGGACACCTGACCAGCCTATGTGCACTTAACCATGGGACTAAATGGCCTCTGTAGGGGCAGCTGCTCTCCTGTGTCCATCCTCCTCTCTGCAAGTTGCTGCTCAGGCCTCATCTCTGCCTCCCTGGGCTGCAGAAATAGCCTCAGCCAAGGACTGCAGAAATAGCCTCAGCCAAGGACTGCAGGAATAGCCTCAGACAAGGACTCTCCTTGTCCCTTTTCTGTGATTCACTGTCCACATGCAGCCACCGGGGAGTCGTTCCAGTAGAGGGCTTCAGGGTTGCTTTTCCTTGATTGAAATACGAAGTTCAGATGCTCTGACTTTGTACAAAAGGCCCTTCATCCTCTCTCCTAACCCTCCCTCACCCCCTAGGAACCATCATCAGAAGTCCCCACAGTGTACTCCATGCTCACGCCTCCCACCTAGCACCCCTGATGGAGGTGCCCCTACTCCACCTCAGTAACTCACCCCTCAGTGCCCAGCTGGAAAACACTGCCTCCAGAATGCTTGCCCTGACCTCTCAGGTGGGATCCATGGCTCCCTCTCCTGGACTCCTGTATCACACGCTCTCACAGGCCTTAATACAAATTACACTCTGTTTCCCGTGGCCTTGGCAGTGGGGGCTGCATCCCCCGGATTCCAGGGTCTCCAGACCCAGGGCCTGGCCCAGGGCAGGTGTCTGTGAACAGCGGTCAGAGGAATGAACCCTCACTTGGGGTCTGGCCTGTGGTTTCTGGGCAGGTGCCCCATGCTGTCTCAGCGCCTGATACATGGCAGGTGGGCAGGAAATGCTTGTTCTTTTCTGGGCTGGGCAGTTGGTGCAGACGTGTGAAGATGAAGCCAGCACTTCATTCTGAGAACTGGCTGTGTGGTCAAAGCCCTTTGGGGGCTGACTGCCTCTCTCAGGATACATTTCTAAGGAGAAGCCCTGGCCTGGCAGAGGACGCAGATGAGAGCCAGGGCTAATGGCAGGGGACAGCTGTCCGTCCAGCAGGTGCTCCTCTCAGGAGGAAAATACAGGGCTCCTGCTCCTTATAGGGCCAAACACCCTTGTCTGTCATGTGGCTCAGAGGAACCAAAACAGGGATGCATACTAACACCAATCCCTGTCCCTCTCAGGGCTTGTCATTTTACCTGTCAAGTAGGTACAATCATTCCCACCCCACTGAGCTCACTGCGGCCAACTGCACACAGAGCCAGCTGCACTTTGAAAATAAAGACTCCATGAGTGCATCATACAAATGAACAGGTTGTAATTAGACCCAGGAGCCGGGGCAGAGGGAGAAACAGGGCAAAAGCCAGAGTATGTGCTTAGGGCTCCTGTCCCAAGTCCCTTGAGGAAAAGAAGCACGTGGTGGGCAGGAGGGACAGCACCTTCATGGAGGAGGGAGATGGGGGCTGTGTCCCAGCTCTACCATGGGCCGGTCACTTCCCCACGGGACTTGGTTTCCTCACCTGTACAGTAAGGGAGACATAGTCCCTGGCCAGTTCCTTCCAAGGGCTTTAATGAGGCTTAGTGAAGGAGTGGGTGTGGAAGAGCTCTTCACAATGGAAAGTCCACTGTATGCAAGCAGGCTAACTGCTCTTCTTGAAGCCAGGCCCGGTTGGGTTCTGGGAAGTGGGGATAGTAAATGTTGGCCAAGAAAAATACTGTATTAACTGGGCATGGTGGCGCAAACCTGTAATCCCAGCTACTTGGGAGCCTGAGGCAGGAGGACCCTCAGCAACTTAACAAGACCCTGTTTCAAAATAAAAAATAAAAACGGCTGGGGACGTAGTTCAATGATGTCTCTGAGTTTAATCCCCAGTACAAAACAAAAACACTGAGGACCAGGTACGGTGGCACCCACCTGTAATTCTAGTGGCTCGGGAGGCTGAGGCAGGAGGATTGTGAGTTCAAAGCCAGCCTCAGCAAAAAGCAAGGTGCTAAGCAACTCAGTGAGACCCTGTCTCTAAATAAATAAAATACAAAATAGGGCTGGGGATGTGGCTCAGTGGCTGAGTGCCCCTGAGTTCAATCCCTGGTACCGAAAAGAAAAAACAAAACAACAACAACAAAAAAAAACACTGAGGCTCAGAGCCGGGTCCTTTGAGTACCCTCAGATCCTCACTCAGCACCTCTTCCTTCATGCTCCCTTCAACTTCCCTGGCACCTTTTGCCCTGCGTGGGAGAGAGGACTATTGGGTGGCTGGGGCCCAGGACAAGGAAGAGCCCCTGCTCTGGGTTGGCCCCACCTCCCACTTTGATTGGAGGTCCAGGCTGCATCAGCTGCACCTGCAGCCAGGCCTGCTGGCAGTTCTGCTCCGGGGTCAGCAGGTGGAGGTCTTGATTAACAGATGCAGTCTTGATGGTGGGGGAGGGCCTTGGTCTTCACCCTCTTTTCCTTGATTGCCATCTTCTCAATGTGGTCTTCTGTGTGTCTAGATGAAGTCCGTTCTCTGTGAGGCCTAGAATGATCGGTGGTGGATTCTTTCTTGCAGAACCCCAAGTAGCCAGCAGCCAGGGATGGAGAGTGGCTTCTGCTGCCTCCTGCACCTGCAGCCAAGAGCCTGCCCAGCAGAGGCCTGAGCCCAGCCTGTCATCCCTTCTGGGCTGGGTCTCGGCTCCCGGAGATGTGCTGAGAAGAGGGCTGCCAGGAGCCCTGACGGGCCTTTCAGAGCAGTGCCTTGAAGAGGAAGGAGAGGGAGGCTCCGCAGGAGAGTCCCAGGGCCAGGAAGAAGGTCATGAGGGCGCCAGCCACCTCCCTCTCATGTGGCAACACCTGCCTGGAACACAGAGGAACAGAAGCTCTTAGAAAATGCCAGGCCCAAACCCCGGAGTAGCCCTGTGGTTCCCCGCCTGCCCCTACACAAGACACCTGAATTCCAGTCTGTGTCTGACCCCATTCCTGTGTTTAGTTTCCCTATATGTAAAATAGGGCCACTGAACAGACACCTTTCAGGGCCTTTGGGGTCCAACATTATAGGATTCTAGATCTCATGGCCTTCCTTCTTGACAAAATGCCCACCAGCTTGTTCTCCATGTCACCTGACTCTCCTGAGATTCCCAACTCCCCTGCCCCTAGAGGAAACAGCCCATGAGCTTTGCTTTTGAAAAAAACCTTAGCTCCCTTTTAAATGAGAATCTCTGCACTAAATGGGCTCTAAGGAAGGACAGCCCAACCCATTTATTTATATAAGGGGAAACTGAGGCCATCCCAGAGGCCCCAGAACCAGTGCCTAGGCTATGTAGGCAGGTACCTTCCAGCCAGAGGCCAGCTCAGCAGTGAAGGCCTGACCCACAGGGTGGCGCCAGTGAGGCGTGGACACAGCCAGCAGGCGGCCAGCTCCCTCCCTTGCAGCTGTCCCTCCTCAAAAAGCCAAGCCCCCTCCCCACCCCAGCACCTGCCCCCAGACCTAGGCGCCAGGCACATGGTGAGGGACACCAGGTAGCCATTGGAAACGGCGAAGAGCAGCATGAAGGTGATGAAGTAGGCGTCCTGAGGGAAGAGGATGGGCAGCCGGGCCCGCTCAGGCACGTGGCACAGCATGAAGAGTGGCACGAACAGGAAGCGCAGGCACACCAGCAGGGGCAGCAGCCGGCTGTCCTCATCTGGCTGTGGCACAGGCTCGGTGAGTGCTTCCCCAGGACACCCATGAGAGACCCATCAACCATCCCCCGAACTCCTCTGCCTCCTCTGCCGTGACCTAGGACTGGGGCCTCTAAGGAACAAGGACTGGGCCACGGCCGCCCAACAACCAGGACAGGCCTGGGGCTAGCCTTGGCCTCTCCCTAGCTCTAGTTTGGGCTTTCTCCAGGGAAGAATTGAAGAGGCCTTAGAAAGCATCCCTGGCTTCCAAACTTAGTTCCCCAGGGCATCCCTAGGGGTTCCATATGCTCCTTAGGGGCAGATGGCTTTCTTTTCCTTTAAATTTATTTTATTTTTAAAAAATTTTGAGTTGTAGATGGACACAATCCTTTTTTTTCTATTTTATTTTTATGTGCTGCTGAAGATCGAACCCAGTGCCTTACACACGTGCTAGGCAAGTGCTCTACCACTGAGCTATAGCCCTAGCCCTCTTTTCCTTTTAGTTTTTTAATTGGCACATAAAAGTTGCACATACTTATGGGGTACCATGTGATGTTTCAATTAGGTACACTTCTAGCATTCAAATCAGTGAGCATATCTGTCTCTTCAAGCATTTATCATTTCTTTTTTTTTTAATTTTATTTATTTTTTAGTTTTCGGTGGACACAACATCTTTGTTTGTATGTGGTGCTGAGGACTGAACCCGGGCCGCACACATGCCAGGTGAGCGCCTGGCTACTGCTTGAGCCACATTCCCAGTCCCGCATTTATCATTTCTTGGTGGTAAAACCATTCAAAATCCTGTCTCCTAGCTTTTACAAAGTATATAGTACATTATCATCATCTATAGCCACCCCGCTGTGCAACAGAACCCCACAACATATTTTTCCTATCCAAATATAACTTAGTACTCAACATATGACCTCTCCCAGATGGGGTTTCTTAGTAGGATGGGAAGCTGGAGATCCGGGCCCATCCTGCCTGGATCAGACAGCAATGCTCTGCTGCATTTCTAATGTCTCTAAGGGAGATTTCACTTAGCACCTTGCTAGAAGCAATTTGGAAACAAGGAATCTTGTTCAACCCCTCACCAGGTATAGGAAACTCCACATGACATTCTCTGAACACGGAGGGCTGGGCCCTGGGCTGGACACTGTGGACACAGAGGTCAACTCTGGATGGCTTCCACTTTCGATAAGCTCAGCCCAGGCTTGCATGTGCCAGAGGCCAAGCGCTTACTGCTGCTTGGCAGGCTCTTTCACTGCAGACCAACAGGACTACTACAAAGTCACTTTTTGCAATTTCATGCCCTCTGGCCGCCCCCAACTGCTTCCTATAAATTGGCAGCTTGTCCAGCCCAGCTGTGCTCACCCACAGGAAGTATGAGGTCAAGCTCCGCCCCAGCCAGTCCATGACGTTGAAGAGCAGGAAGCAGCAGATAGGGTTGAAGAACTGACCTGGGGGAGACAAAGGGTGGCTCACCCTGGTCCCTGACTCTCCTCTCCTGTCTCCCCCTATCATTTTCTTTACCCCAACACTCACTCCATTTCCCAGGACTGGTGGAGCTGGTCACCATGGCTGTGATGGCAGGGAAGACCGACAGGGTGACTGTGAAGACCAACACAAGGCACAGCGCCGTCAGCCAGATCTGGGAGCCGGAGGCAGGGGTGTGAGCGGGCAGGGCAGCCCCGGCCCAACACGGCCCCAACCTTCTCACCCCAGCCCTGCCCGGGTGCAGGACACCAGGGGCCTGGCCCAGTTGTGTCCATGACCTGCCATGACCCTATGACAAGTGGGATATGAAGACCCCATTCTAGCCTAAGAGCATCTGGTGAGGACTGGAGAGGGTGTCCCACCCTTCTTCCCCAGGAGTGGTGGCCGGGGGTCATCTCCCAGCTGTACCTTCTGGAAGACAATGAAGACTGAAGGTTTTTCTAGCTTCTGGGGCTCATCTAGCTCTGGTTCCAGCTCGGGCTCCTTCTCAGGGTCAAGATCTAGAGTCAGAGTTGCCACCTGGGGGCTGTTGGGAATCCCATTCTTCTCATCTGGGGCAAGAAGGGAGTGTGGGGTCATGTGATCTAGGTCTCCCAACAGTCAGCCCTGAAGGAGGAGGATTCCCAGCAGTTAAAACAAGTGACCCTTCTCCAGCCCAGGGTACCAGCAAAGGGAAGCAATGGTGTCAGTATGCCACCTGTTTATTAAGCCCATGTATGTGCCAGGCAACAAGTTAAGTGTCTCAGATGAGTTGTCCCATTGCCTGCCATTGTTTTGCAAATGAACAAACAGGCTGGAGGAGTGAAGTGGTTTGGTGACTTTTCTAAGGCCACTCGGCTTAGGTGTTGTGAAGCCAGGATTCAGAGCTCGCCTGCAAGAAGCTCCGCTGCCTTCCCATTTTTGTTTTTGTTTTTGGTACTGGGGAGTGAACCCCGGAGCACTTTAGCACTGAGTTATGTCCCCAACCTTTCTCTTGAGTCATGGTCTCACTAAGTTGCTTAGGGCCTTGCTAAGTTGCTGAGGCTGGCCTTGAACTCAGCCTCTTCATTTTAAAGAGCAGACAACTGAGGCCCAAAGAGCAGCAAGGCATGACTTTAATTTCAGACTTCCCTTTGAGATCTTCCTGTGCTCACCCAAGGCTCTGGAGCAGGTCATGGTGGTGCACACCTACAATCCCAGCGGCTGGGGAGGGTGAGGCAGCAGGTTTCAAAGTTTGAGACCAGCCTCAGCAATGTAGCAAGACCCTGTCTCAAAGTAAAAACAGGGCTGGGGATGTGTTCAGTAGTTAAGCACTGCTGGGGTCAATTTCTGGTACCAAAAATTGAAAAAAAAAAAAAAGCGAGAGAGTACAAAAGGCTCCTAGGAGCCAGGTTTAGTTAGGGACAGCGTGGAACGCTTCCAGCAGAGCTGGCTCATGCTTCCTCTGGGTATCCCACCTCCTCAGCGAGGTCCTGGGGCTTACCAGCCTGGAGGAGCTCAGCTTTGGTCTCTAGCTCGTGAGTTGGGGACCGTGAGGGCTTCTTGGCCAGGTAGTAGCGGGCAAACTCCTGCAGAAGGATGGAGAGTATCGGGACGGCTAGGTGAGGTGTTTGGATCCCTCCCCACACCACTGGCTTGGAGGCCAGGACACCCCAGTGACTGCACATGGGTCTCTTCTGCCTCCCCTGTGCTCTCCCAGAGCCTCACTCGGGGCTCTGAGATGCCCTGAGATGGGCCCTGGAACCCAATGGCAGACTCACCAGGTGTGGTAGGCTCAGGTAGCACACGATGGACATGAGGATGCCCACACAGGGTGTGATGAAATATCCCAGGGCAGAGGTCTGGGCATCCACACCACCTGCAGAGGAGAAGGGGCTGGTTCTGCAGCTCCCATGTAGCCTCTAACTCCTGTCCTCCTTCCTAGAGTGCACTTCTCAGATGCCCAGCCTCTTCCCTTTTCCTTCACTGACTGAGTCTCATATGATGCCCCAGTCTGGCCCTTCATCCCTCTCTTTTCTCTACATGCCATTTAATATTTTATTAGTTGTTGATGGACCTTTGTTTTTATTTATTTATATGCAGTGCTGAGAATCAAACCCAGTGCCTCACACATGCTAGGCAAGCGCTCTACCACTGAGCCACAACCCTGGCCCTCTACATGCCATTTTTGTTGAGCATCTACTATGTGGCTTTCTCTTACTGCAGGCTCAGTACAATCTCAGCAGGAATTGTAATAATCATTTATGTGGGGAAATTATGGCAGAGAGGTTAAATGCCCCATCCAATGTGCCCAGCTAGTAAAGGCTGAGATGGATTAAAGCTTGTGTCTATCTCAAACCTACGCCCTGTCCCTTAACCTCAATCTGCTGGCACATATCAGGGTTGACCCCAGGACCCCCTTCCTGGTCATTCTCCCTCACTGCAGAGCCCAAGGGTCTGGCTCCCAGGCCCAATCCCCACTTCTCCATTACTCCATCACCTCTGTCTCCACCAAAAATCCAGGCACCTTCTGCACACCCTCTGTGATCCCAAACCTCAGAGGCCACCCCACACCTCCAGCAATCCAAGTCCACTCACTGGCCATGGACATAAGCATGGCAAGGGCAGCGAAGATCCCAGCCAGGCCCTGGCCGCTGAGGAAGAGGGTGCTGTAGGTGGATGGCATGGTGCCCAGCTGCCCGAAGAGGCTTCCCTGCAGAACTGCACAAAAGGCTGAGGAGAGACAGGGACATGGCTGCCACTCAATAAGGCAGCCTTAGGGGCTTCTTGGAGGAGGCCTTGGAAGAGCGCAGGGGGACTCTGGACTTGGCTGTACCGGGGTGAGCTGTCCTTGGGACTCTGGACATTCTGCTGCAACATCCCATTCATTCCTCTTCTGAAGCAACCACTGGCCTGTGGGGCTAGGTGCCAGGAGGCCAGCTCCAAGGTCACTGTGGGGCCTGGGACAAAGGGGTTTTCCTCTCCCTCTGGGCCTCAGTTTCCCCATTAGAGATCAGTGGTGCTGTCTTATCTTCTTGCATCTCTTGGGCCCTTTCTGTTACAGGGAGGAGGCAGGGGTGGGGGGCAGAAGTGCTCACAGTTGATGAACCAGACAGAGACCATGGTGATGGAGAAGAAGGGCCCAGGGCTCATGTCCACCTTCACCAACGCTGCTGTCAGGGCGAAGAGCAGCAGGATGCCCAGCAGGCTGCCCAGAATGCGCACCGCCTCAGGGATGCTACTCGGAAAGGGATAGAGAGCATCAGGTGGGCCCCGGCCAGGCAGGGGGTGATGGGCAAGAGGTGCTGCCAGGGGCAGGACAGTGGGGCTGGGAGGGCCAGGCAGGTGGAGCAGGGGAAGGATGGAAGGTCTTCCTGGGCCCAGATGATAGGTACTGCCTTGGCAGGAGATGGGGTCTCACCACTGATACAGGAAGGAGTTGAGGAGTGTGAAGAGCAGCAGAGGCAGCTGGGACAGCAGCGTCACCCAGTTGTTGAAGTTGAAGGTGTCTGTGGGGCCAGTGTGGTTGGTGCTCAGGGTCCCAGCTGTGCTGTTGGCCCCTGCCAGCCGCCCCTGAAAGTACTGCCAGATGGGGAGGAGGAGTAAGGTTAGGCATCCCTAGTCTGTCCCTTTGCCTCCTCCCAGGTGTGTGATTGCTTGGCTAATGCTTTGGGGACTACTTGCCTTATCCCTGCATTGTCCCCAGCACCTGGAACACAGTGGAAACTCTATGGTTATGCCCTAAATTGAATGGCTGGCATATGGAACAGGGCCCAAGCACTAAGAACCCCCAGCTCAAGCCTCCACGCATCTCTGGATCACCCTGATCTTTAGTCTCTAGTCCCCCCACAGCAGTCTCTAGATTCATTCATTCCGTGGGTATTTACTGAGTATCTACAGAAGTCAGGCTCTGGCTTAGGTGCTGACCCACTGCTTTCTCCCTGGAACATATATCCTGTCACTTCTCTGCTTAAGCGCCATTTACCTTCTACCCACACCTTCGTATTATGTACAGGGTAAACCCCAAGAGTTTGGAACAATATTTAGGACCCTGCAATATCAGATCCCACCCTCCCTTTTGTGTCCCATCTCTCACTCCATCCCACTAAGCACCAGCACCCCAGGTTCTGGATCTTTCTCTGAATAGGCCCTTGTCTCTGTAAGGAATGCCCTCTTTCCTCCTGACCACTCCTCCATCCCCCAACTTTGCCTACCCCACACTCAACTTGTAAATCCTCTGTGTTCTCCCTCCCCTGAGAACCACAGCACTCTGATCCAAGCCTGGGAAGGCCCCTGTCACCTTACATTATTAATGGCTCTGACCCATCTTATTCTCAAGACCAGAGACTGATTCATCTTTGGGCCTCTGGGGTCCAGCACAGAGCACATCTGCAAAGTTACTGCACTGAATATAATAACCCAGGCTTAAAAAGAATGCAAAGTCCACACTTCTGCCTTCCTTTCAGAGAACCAACACTGAGGATAGACTCTCCCTCTGGTATGGTTTCTCTTTATTCCTAGTGGCTGGTCCACGTAGGAGCACATTAAATGTTTGCCTAATATAATTAATTCTATTGTAAAGAAAATCAGAGGCTTGGATTACCCACTTTTGGAGTGACTGGACCAGAAATAACGACAGAGGAGGTGGGTGTTTAGCTCTTTTGCTGGTCCTAGACCCTCCCCCCGCCCCGAGCTGGTGGGCATTCCCCAAAGTTTGGCCTTCTCAGCCATGAGAGAGGTATTTCCGTTCTCTGAGGCGCCGTGCTTCGGAGAGCGAATGGGCATAGTGAGGAGTTTAAGGCAGCATGGGGAAAAAGCGCTCGGTGAGCCTCAGTCCGGGGCGGCTGGAGGGATGGAGGGTGTTGTGGCCACCGGGCTGTCTCACCGGGATGGCGGTGATGAAGAAGTTCCAAGGAAGGAGGGTGCCCAGCCCCAGGATGAAGAAGCTGATCCCGACCAGGTGGTAGCTGTGGAGATCAGTGAGAAGGTCACCCCAAGGCCTCCTGCCGGGCCGCCCCCCCGCCTCCCAGGCCGTCCTCCGGAGAGCGTACTACAACCCCCATCACCCCCGCGCAGCAGCCGAGGGAGTCGGCTGATGGGAATTGTAGTCCAATCCATCTTCTACGAACCCCGGCGTGTCTAGGGGAGCGGGATTGTTCTGACGACCGCCACCCGGGCCCCAGGACACATGGCACCGGGTTCCCATCTCACCTGTCCTGCGGAGCGTCTCCTCGCGCCATGGCCTTGGCAACGGAATGCACCGGGATGGGAGCGCAGAGGGGAGGCTGCACCCGCTCCTATGCGGGGCCGGAGGCCGGAGGCCGCGGGGACTGGGGGCCGTTGTCCCCGAACCCGAGTGCGGGCTGCTGGAGGTGGGGTGGGAACTCCAGGAGGATTTCCGCGGGTCTCAATCTCCACCGGCTCGGGCCTTAGCTCCGCCTCCGGGGCGGGGACAGAGGGTCGCACCACCTTCCTCCGCACCCCAAACCTTGGGCTCTTTTGGGGCGTTGTACCGAGTCCTACCTTAGGGTCTCCCTACCGGCCAGCCCACACCACCAGTGTGGCTTGGGGCAGCTGACCCGATGGGTGTCGCCGCCGCACCTCTCCGCAGCCCCCTGCCTTGCCCGCGGGCGTTGGTCGTGGATCCCTGCGTCTAGGGAGGGAAGGAGAGCGTCCCTCCCACTCCCCCGCGGAGAGCTCTGTGGTCCCCTTGGACCGGACTTTTCTTCTCTTCGCCGGCTGCGATGCTGCAGAAGCCGCGTTCGCGCCCCCTAACGTTGGGGTGCACCCGGGGCGCCTCTGCAGAGCCCCGTCCCAGGGCATAACTCGAGCTGGGCCAGCGCGCGGGAAAGCAGGAGCCTTCGCATGTCGCTTGTGGTCCTGGCAGGCTGCGCGGAGTTGGGTACCCCCGAGGCCGAGGAGCGGGCTGGATACCCAAGCTGGCGGAACCCCCAGGCGGATCTGAAAGACAGGCAGACAGACTAGCCTTCTCCAGCAGGTGCCTAGGGAAGCGCCCGGCCTTTGGGCCGAACAGCCGAGGTGCTGGCCCTGCTGGGGCGCCGGGGCGGGCTTCCAGGCCGAGGTGAGCTGAGCCGCGTTGGGAGCCGTGAGTGGTTCAGCAGAGGCTGGGAGAGAAGGGTGCCCCGGAAGTGCGCTCCCTCCCCGCGCGCTGTGTGCTTAAATACGTTGCCTTCAGCGGTCTACATCACATCTCATCAAAATGAAGATGCAGCCACATCCCGCTCTTGTTTTCGTGGGAAAACTTTGAAAAGATTCCAAACCATTGCAGTTTCGAAATTGGTTTGCTTGGTCTGTCTCATAATTTATAAATGGGTGTGGTTTCTCTGGGATGCTGGAGAAGCTAGAGGCTCTAAAGCACAGATTGTTTTCATAAGAAACGACATTTTGTAACCATCTCCAGATTACTTGTATTTTTCCTCCAGCCACCTGTGGATCTGTGGGGCAACCACTGTGTTTGTCGGGTTCACGGCTTTATTACTACCATCCTTCCCCCGCCCCCCCGCCCCCCCCCCCCCCGTGGCGTGGGATGAATGCTTGGTGACAAATAGATTGGATTGCAGTGTTCTGCAGGGGAGTTTAGGGAGACCGGGGACAGCATTGGATTACACTAAGAGAAAGTTACTCTCTTCAGTTTTCTTCCAAGCTTCCGAATATATCAAAGGGGAAAGTCTCAGTTCACGTTTTTTAGCACCCTCTAAATACTCCCACCACACAGGGACCTCAGCACCTGTCTTAACAATTCTATCTAAATACAAGTTAATAACTTTCATTTTCCTTATATTTATTCTTCTACTTATTTTAGGGCTGAAGTACTGATTTCCTATTTATGACAGTGATATAAAGTTTTCTTTGAAAAAAAAATCAGTATATTTATGAAAAATGAATCCTTTAAAGAAAATAAGCGTGACTACAGATGAGGACAGCTCTGCCCGAGTCTCGAAGGCAGGACGTGAAGAATGGAGTTTTGGGCAGCAGTGCATCTGTGAAGGGAGAGAACAGTCTGTACCAAGATTGGGCACAGGAGACGGCTGATGCATGCTGGGATATATGATAAGTGCCTTTGGATCAGTGCCTTTGGCTGGCGCGTGAGGAGGGAATAGAGCTTGTCCAAAACAGGCTGAAGGCTGAGTGTGGAACTGGGATTCCAGCTCACAGGCTCAGTCACGCTTGTCAAAAGCAATATTTTGTTACTATCCTGCAGTAAATTTGTGAACAGCAAAACCCACCCATGAAAGATTTTCACGTCAATATAATATCCCAAGTGTACAACAGAAGATAAATTTTAAAAAGCCTTTAGGAATAAAATAATATGTATGTGAATATGTTAACGCTCAAGACACATGAAGCTGTCAAAACACGTGCCATAGAGGCATGTGCTGAAACCAGTAAAGATCACTAACTTGCTGATGGTGATGTGATATTCTGCAATACTGACCAAGTCTTGGCAAAGTTCCAAGCAAAACAAAGAGCAGCTGTCCCTCTACAGAGATAGTAAGTAGCTGAGTTACTGGAAAATGCTGTGTATATTTAACCTTATAAATAATACATTGTGTCCATATGTCAACTGGACTTACAGTCCAGGCTCAGAAAATGATCAACATGGTTTTTTTTAAAAAAAGAATATATTTTATTTTTAGTGCAGTTTTAGATTTACAGAATACATGAGCAGATACTACAGATTTCCATATATGCACCCCAACCTGCTTTCCTGTATAATTAATGTCTTGTGTTAATTGGATACTTTTGTTACAATTAATGAACCCATATCCATACAGTATTATTCACTAAAGTCTTCTTTCTTTGGGTTGCACTTTATGTGGGTTTGAGAAATGCATAGTGTCTTGGATCCACCATGACAGGGTCCTACAGAATAATTTAACCTTCCTAAAACCCCTTGTGTGTCACTTATTCATCACCCCTTCCTGCCATCCCCTGAGTACCTGGCAACCACTGCTCTTTTTATGTCTCTAAGTTTGGCCTTTCAAAATGTCATATAGTCGGAATCATATAGTATGTAGCCTTTCCAGACTGGCTTCTTTCACTTAAGGTTTCTCTGTCTTTTCTGGCTCAATATTTCGTTTCTCTGTATTACTAAATAATATTCCATTCTGTGGATTACTACAGTTTGTTTATCCACTCTCCTATTTCAGGACATCTTGGTTGCTTCCACTTCTTGGTCATCATAAATAAAACTGCTGTAAACATTTGTGTACAGGTGTGTGTGTGTGTGTGTGTGTGTGTGTGTGTGACAACATAAGTTTCCAACTCAATTGGGCAAATACCCAAGGGCACTGGGGCTACATCATATAGTAAGATGGTTTAGTTTTGTAAGAATCTGTCAAACTCTTCCAAAGTGGTTGTACCACTTTGTATTCCCCCTAGCAATGAGACAGTTCTTGTCCCACATCCTCACGGGCTTTTAATGTTGTCTATGTTCTAGGTTTTAGCCATTTTAATAGGTGTGTAGTATTATCTTGTTTTATTGTAAGTGCAATTTTTATTTTTATACTGGGGATTGAAACCAGGGGTGCTTTACCACTGAGCCACATCCCAACCCTTTTTTACATTTTATTTAGAGACAAGGTCTCGCCTAGTTACTTAGGGTCTTCCTAATTTGCTGAGGCTAGCCTTGAATTCATGATCCTCCTGTCTCAGTCTCCAAGCCACTGGGATTACATGCATGTGCCACTGTACCTAGCTTATGTACATTTTTTATTAGTGCATTTTAATGGGTGTCATCATGGAATATTAGTACATGGGGATATAATACCATTTCCATTACCTTCCTTTACCTTCACCTTTTCCTACCTTGATCCATTTACTCTTTAATAGTCTCTGTTACTTGCATGTCATCTTTTCCCCATAGATTTCACATGGGGGGGGGGAGGAACATGCGATAGTGGTCTGAGTCTGACTTTGTTTGCTTAACATTATGATTTCCAGTTTCATCTATTTTACTATAAATGATTTTCTTCTTTTTTAAAATTTTTTTTAGTTGTAGTTGGACACAATATCTTTATTTTATTTATTTTTATATGGTGCTGATGATGGAACCCAGTGTCTTACATGTGCTAGTTGAGCACTCTACCCCTGAGCTACAACCCCGGCCCCATGATTTTCTTCTTTATGCTGAATAATATTCTATTGTGTATATATACCACATTTTCTTTATCCATTCATCGGTTGAGGAACCTTTACATCATACAACTGTATTCATGTATTTAACATGCAGGAGCCCAGAAATAGGGTACAATTTTTATGTACCAGTTTTTACAAAACGAACAACCCTATTTAAAAACAGGCAAAAGGGAGCCAGATGTGATGGCACATACCTATTTGGGAGAATGAGGCAGGAGGATCACTTGACCCCAGGAGTTTAAGGCCAGCCTGGGAAATATAGCCAGACCTCATTTCTTTAAAAAAATGAAAATGGACCAAAGACCCAAGGGACATTTCATCAAAGAATATCCACAGAGGGCAGTAAGCATGCAAAAAAAGGCTTATCATCATATGTCATTAGGAAATTGCAAGTTAAAACAAGATCTTCGAGAATACAAAAAACAATAAACACTAGCATGGATGTGGGGGGAAGGAGCCCTCCTCCACTGCTGGTGAGAATGTGAATTAGCACAGACACTATGGAGAGGCGCCTAATGCACTGTGCTGAGATAAACCTGGAGATGCAGGCATTGCCACAGTGTGCTGACTTTAACTCCTTCTGGTGTCGCCCAGGAGGGCTATATCTGCATCCCATGGTGGTTCCAATTTAGTTCCTTGAGGAAACTCCATACTGTTTTCCACGGTGTCTGTGCTCTGGCAGCCAGAAAGCAAGGGAGAAGAGGAGTGAGCTGGGACCCAAGATCCCCTTCCAGGGACACCCCCAATTACCTAGCTTCCTCCCACTAGGTCCCACCTCCTAAAGATCCACCACCTTCCAAAAGCACCATGGGCTGGGGACTAGGCCTTTAGCATGTGAGCCTTTCAAGGACGTTCAGAATCCAAACTGTAACACCAAATGATTTTTTGTTTGCTTGTTAATTCAGACTTCATGGAAGTACAATTTGCTTTATTAAAAAATTGACCATTTTTTGAGATTCATTCATAATGATAGATGTTACTATTCATTCATTCACAGTTTAAAAATGTATAATAGTCCACATTTCATGACTCTTGTTGGATGCATGTTGCAGGCACATAGCTCATTTTCAATTGTATTCTACTATTAGCAATGCTGCTCTGAATGACATGGTGCCCTTGACATATCTACCCTGCACCTGTACAGAATTGTCTATGTACAGGGTCTCTCAACAGCAGCACTATAGACTTTTGGGCCAGGTAATTTTTTGTTGTGAGGATTGTACTGTGAATTGTAGGGTACCCCGGGCCATGCAGACGAGACGCCAGTGCCATCTGCATCCAATTATGGCAATCAACAATATCTCCATACATTACTAAATATCCTTTGAGGACAAAATTGCTCCTAAGACTCAAAATTCTCTTTTTAGGACATTTTGTAGAAGTGTTTTTATTGTTGCTATTATTGTTGTTTATATGATGCTAGAACCTCAGCATGCGTGCGAATGCGCTACACTGAGCTACACCCCAGCCCTGAGAACACATTTTGTAACACCATTTTCATGATCCCAAAAGAGATTTGCAGGTAATGTAACCTATCCACACAATTTTTAAAACAAATTCCATAAGTGTGACACAAAGGAAAAAAATAGAGAAAAGAAATTCATACTAAAATAATACTTTAGTATGCAAATCTTTGGGCACTACTATTCTAAAATGAAGATTTGATGCTTCCATCTGTTTCTCATGAATGCAGTTATGGGTAATAGAATTTGGAAGATCAGAAGTCAAGTTGACAGAAGGAAAAAAGGAAGAGGACAGTGCAATGACCCAGGTGGACTGCAGAGTAAAAAGGCCACAGCTTGCTCTTGCACATGCCTGTAATCCCAGTGGCTCGGGAGGCTGAGGCAGGAGGATTGCAAGTTCAAAGCCACCTTCAGCAAAAACGAGACACTGAGCAACTCAGTGACACCCTGTCTGTAAATAAAATACAAAATAGGGCTGGGGATGTGGCTTAGTTAAGTTCAACCCCTGATACCAAAAAAGTAATTTTAGCCGAACTCTGAATATTGTGCCAAAGTAAATTGTAAGCTGCAAAGTAGAGAAAATGAGAAGCTGTGGTATTTTGTAAATAACTTGAGATTAATTTATAAGTTGAGTGACAAAAGCTTTCCTAAGTGATGATAGGGATTTGGGATAGTGATGAAATATCTCAGATGTGACCATTGGGATTTTTTGTTTTCTTTTGCAATGTTGCAGATTGAACCCAGGGTCTCATGCATGCTAAGCAAGCACTCTGCTACTGCACTAAGCTCTTTCTCCAGCCTCTATTTCCTGTTTTTGTTTGATTGTTTTGAGATAGGTTCTCGCTATGTTGTCCAGGCTGGTCTTCAACTCATGGGCTCAAATGATCCTGCTACCTCATCCTCCTGAGCAGTTGGGACTACAAAGCTGGCCATGTGCCTGGCTCTGTCTCCTGTTTTGAAATCTCCTGTTTTGAAATCTCCTGTTTTGCATATCTATGGTATGTAAAAACTTGGAGACTGTTATGTCTTTTGGTACATAAAGAATAGAGGAGTCAGAAAACCAAGCATTCATATATGAAGATGTAGAGTTGGTTAGATTGATTTCTGGGACTAGTATTTAAGATTTCTTTTTTAAATTCCAGGTACTCTCAAAATAAGTAAATATTTTATTATGTATTTTTCATATTGTAGATCATTCTTTCTTTTTCCTATTGCTTATTACATTGTGCTTTAATTCAGTTATGCTCCCGGGGACTATAAACTGAATTGAATGATTTCTTATGGTGAAGGGTCCAAATTTTTGGTCTTTTTCAAGGCTTAGGACTGTGTTTAATCTTTCTTTTTTACTAGATTTGTTAGTTTCTTACCAGAAACAGAGCACCTACCCTCAGTGGCTACCTTCTAATCTATTCAAGGTAGGGACAATTAATTACCAACTTGTTATAATTAGGGGTAAAATAAAAATAACTAGGTTAAAAGCAAGGAAGTTTCAAAGTGTGAAATATATATGCTCCAGATTGTCTGTCTCTTTTGATTTTTCAAGGTTAAGAAAATACTAAGTGGTTTTATTTATTTATTTGGTACTGGAGATACTGGTGTGCTTAACCACTGAGCCACATTCCCTAGACTTTTTTTATACTTTATTTAGAGACCCAGTTTCACTGAGTTGCTTAGGGCTTTGCTAAATTGCTGAGGCTGGCTTTGAACTTGTGATCTTTCTGCCTCAGCCTCCCTAGCCGCTGGGATTACAGGCCTGCGCACCATGCCTGGTTTACTAAGTGGTTTTAGCTGTGTTCTGGACAGCTGAATTTGCCACATGCCACCGGAAAGGAGCTATTGCCAAATCATAAACAAGTGCAGTACTGAAGGTACCACGAGGGTGCCTCTGTGACATAGCCAGGATCTGAGGCTGAGGCTGAGGCTGGAGCTTACTGACACCAGGGCTGTCCTTCACTCTGTGCCTCCCACGCCCTTAGCACAGTTCCACTAACTCTAATACATCCACATTGCAGGTCAGGATTGGGGAAGGCAGCGGCCCAGTAAGGGAAGAGAATGGGCTGGAGGGTGTCCTTGGTCCCTACCTGTTCAGATATTCTGCTATATTCTGAATGCTGCTAAGTCTTGTGTGCAGAAGCTGGGGGTCAATCCTACTGCAAAGTGGTTTCCAGAAGTGTGTGGAAGCCCCAGTTAGATGTGACCCCGGGAAGCTTTGAGTTGCTTTCCTCCTAAGCCACTCAAAGGAGCACCGCCCTGCCTCCCCGCCGCCCTGCCTCCCGCCTCCCCGCCTCCCCGTCATGCAGACCATAGAAGGCATATGGCACAGGCTCTCTGAGCCCTGAGTTTGAGGCTCTGGAATCGTCAGTTTCTGTTTTATTCAGGAATCACTTAATGCAATAAACATAGTTTCTGGATATTGGTGGCTGGAATCATAAAGCCACTCAGTGAGCTCATATCAAATGGGGATGTTATGGGCCAGGCTATGTGGGCTATAAGCAAACAGACTCCATTTTACCCTGAGACTCCGTGTCATGTAAGAAACGCTTCTCTCACGAGAAAACTCTGCCTCTGCTGTCCCGATCCTGCTTAGCACATCCTGCTTAGAAACGCAAATGTTTCTGTTCTTCTTATACAATGTAAAATTGCTCTCTTTTTTGGGTTCCCATTTTTCTTGGGCAGTGTACCCTGTCAGAGAATGTTTGTCTAGACCTTAGTAACCATTCTTTAAACTGTACTCAACTAGGGTCATTTTGACCTACTTCTCCTGCTTATGATTTTAGACCTCATGATGTTTGTGTGTAGTTTTAAATCACAGCAACAGCCACTTATGACTAATGTACTGGCATGCTTTAAAAGGTGTGCCCCAACTCCTGGAGGGGGTCGAGGAGCCTTGCAGCTTGCTCTCGCCCCGCCAGCTTGTGCCCCCTCCAGCTGGTAAATAAAGATGGTTTCCTCTCCTACTTTAAGATCCCCTCCACGATTTATTGCAATCTCACCATACCAGGGACACCGCTGAGAGGAAACCGAGGTTCCTTCCCCTTGCAGCTCGAGTGTGCACACATGCAGGCTTGGCCTCTTGCCTCAGGCCTTCCTTTCCTGATTTCTCAAGAGGAAGCCGGCACAAGACCACTGCACTAGCAGCAGTCCATGTAGACGCTCAGTTCAAGCACCGAGGAGGAATGGTAAGACCCATTCCTGAGGGGGGGGGAAGGGTCTCTCTCTTTCTCTCTCTATTCTTTTTAGTTATATATGACGGTAGAATTCATTTGATAAAATTATACAAACATAGGCTATATCTTATTCTAATTAGGACTCCATTCTTGTGTGTGGAGTTCCATCCCTGGGGTCTCTTAATTCTAATTCACAACAGGGAGACTCTTCTTGGTTATTGGGTAACTAATAAACAGCCACTCTGCAAGTCCACTGTGTGCCCTGTTCTGACCAGATGTGTGGTGAGGACCAGGGGCCATGACATTAGGGCATCGCCCAGCACCCAGTGCCCAGGGAGTGGTGGCTTGGCTTGGCTGTGCTAGACATCCCTGCTGTATTTTCTGATGTTGGGCTGCAGACCTCAGCCAGAAAGCTTTTTCTGAACAGGCCCAATGATGGGATGGAAAATCCCAGCTGTGTGATTCTGGGCAAGACACTCCACTTCTCTGACCCAGTTTCAATCAGAATAACAGCATCCAAGTTCTGGCAGCCAGAAGTCCAAAATCCGAGGCATAGACAGGGCTGATTCCTTTTGGAGTCTCTGTCCTGTGCTGCTGGTGACTGAGGGCAGTCCTTGGCTGACGGCCACATCACTCCAACCATGGCCCTGTCTTCATGTGGCTTTCTCTCCTATGAGTCTCCTTAATGTAGATTCTTACCATTGGGTTTCAAATATGTTAAAACACAACTTTAATAATAATATGGAGTACTTTTAAAGTAACCTTTGTCAATTAAACAATGACATCCCAACATTTCACTTTTTGCTACTAATTAATAATATTTTGTCCCAAGTCTGGTAAAATGAAATTCCCTCAGATTTCCTCCAATATATATTCACCACTGGCTCTGTTGCTTTTGCAGCAACCACGCAGCTGTAAGAGAATTTGAAAGAAGCCTTTGCTAAAAATGCTCTGGCACATGGTTTAGTTCTTGTGAAAGAAGAGAAGAGTCATAGTTGGATCACAAACCTTTCTGAAGTAGATGATGAAATCATGTTTGGAGTTTAAATGTTCTCTTCAGCTCACTTGATGCATATATATGCATTTGCTTTTTAAAGAGCCAACACTGTTGCCTGTGTTGGCCCTGAATCCTGGGTTCAAGTGATCCTCCTGCCTCAGTCTCAGCAGTCGCTGGGACTACAGGCATGTGCCACTGCATTTAACTCTCCTTGTTTAACTGTCTGTATTAATTGTAGAGGGCTTCATCACCCCAACCAGTGCTGCAATTTCATTCTGAGCCTTAAATCTGATCTTTGTGTCTTTTAAAATTGTGTCCAAAATAGAAACTCTTAAATTCCTACAAAAGTGGAAACTGGAAGTTCTCTACAAACAGGACACTATAAAGTGGGATTGGCCTCCGATTTTAGCGGGTTAGTTTTTATTTGTTTTTTAAGTTAACAAGCTTTATTTATTTATTTATTTTTTAATATTTATTTTTCAGTTTTCGGTGGACACAACATCTTTGTTTGTATGTGGTGCTGAGGATCGAACCTGGGCCGCATGCATCCCAGGCGAGCGCGCTACCTCTTGAGCCACATCCCAACCCCACAAGCTTTATTTTTTAGAGCAATTTTGGGTTCAACACAAAATTGAAAAGTACAGAGAATTCCCATGTACC
The DNA here is from genome assembly GCF_047511675.1 of Marmota flaviventris. Taxonomy (NCBI): domain Eukaryota; kingdom Metazoa; phylum Chordata; class Mammalia; order Rodentia; family Sciuridae; genus Marmota; species Marmota flaviventris. Next base: position 6,465,997 of record NC_092506.1, on the reverse strand, counting down.
TCTGCCTGGCACGTGTACCACCTCTTCCATTACTGACATCCTGTACAATTAAACAATGTGCAAGACTGGCACATTATTACAGTCCATGAACCTACACAGACACATAATTATCACTCAAAGTCTATAGTTTATATTAGAGTTCACTCTTGGTGGTGTACATTCTATGAGGTTTATTTTTTTGTTTCTTTTTAAATTTTTTAGTTATATAGGTGGAAACAATATCTTATTTTTTATTTTTATGTGGTGCTGAGGATCAAACCCAGTGCCTCACGCATGGTAGGCAAGTGCTCTACCTCTGAGCCACACCCCATCCCTCCTATTTTTTGTTTCTGGTTTTCATGCTGGGGACTGAACCCAGGGCCTCCTGCATGCTAGGCAACCAATCCCTCTACCACTGAGCTCCTCCCACCCATGTTGTATTACATTGATGTATTTGTTCTTTCATCAATACCACCTGTGGTTACTGAAGCTATATTAGGTTATGAACCTGGGTCATGTCAGTTCTCTGCCTTTGTTCTTCAATATTGTATTGACTGTTCCGAGTCTTTTGCCTCTCTATCTAAACTTAAGAACTAGTCTGCTGCTATCCCAGAATAATATCCTGGAATTTTTATCAGCATTTCATTGGATCTGTAGAACAAGTTGAGAAGAAGGGATGTATTAACAATGCCGAGTCTTAATCATGAACATAGAATACCCCCATCCCAGGCAGCAGGAGATTATCTAACTTTTTGTTCTTAACCAAACTGTAGCTGAAATATGATATCTTAGTGTAGTTTTAATTGGCATTTGTCTTTTGTTGTGGTTAAGCAACTTTTAATAGGTTAAAGTATATGAAGTTGTCATTTTTATAAGTCAAAATTGACAATTTTGTATAGTTCAAAGTAACATATTTGTTAGTACTGGTGCACAACGGTAATCTCAGCTACTCAGGAGGCTGAGGCAGGGCAGGAAGATGGCAAGTTTGAGGCCAGCCTGGGCAATAATAAGACCCTGTCTCAAATAAAAATCAAAAGGGCTGGGGAGGTAGCTCAGTGGTAGAGAGCTTGCCCAGAATGCTTGAGGCCTGAGTTTGATCTCTAGCACCACAAAACCCAAAAACATTAGTATATTTAAGAGCCGCTTTACTCAGAGCAGTTTTTGTTCTTTGCTTATTTTTCTACCAGGTTGTTGGTCTTTTTTCTTTCTTCTTCTTAATAATGAATAGTAGGAGATATTTATATTTTATGCAAATTAAACTTCTGTTTGTCATTTGAATTGTGAATTTTTCTAGTTTGTCATTTAATTTTGCCAATAGTAGTTTTTTAAAAAATATTTTTTTAATTGATGGACCTTTATTTATCTTTCTGAGGTGCTGAGGATTGAACCCAGTGCCTCACACATGCTAGGCAAACACTCTACCACTGAGCTACAGCCTCAGCCCACCAATGGTAGTATTTGTGTGTAAATTTTAAAAAATATTTTTACTTGTAGATGGACACAATACCTTTATTTTATTTATTTATTTTTATGTGGTGCTGAGGATTGAACCCAGCGCCTCACATGTGCTAGGCAAGTGCTCTACCACTGAGCCACAACCTCAGCCCTATATGTAGATATTTTGGATGTTAACTTTGTCACTTGATTAAGATCACAATTGCTAGATTTATCCACAATAAAGTTACCCCCACACACTTTCCATGCTGTATTCTTTGGAAGCCAGTGGCTACATCCATCTCACAGGAGGGTGGGACTAGTTTATTTATTTATCTATTTATTTGTTTATTTTTATGGGTACTGAGGATCGAACCCAGGGCCTAGGTACTAGGTGAGCGCTCTACCGCTGACACAACCCCAGCCCCCTGTGTGACCTTTTAATGATGAAAGCTGGATTATATCAAATTTCCTGCTTGTGCTTTTGGATGGCTGCCCACTGTGCCCAGAGTGAGAGGTGAGTCTGTGCCTGGCCTGAGAGATCTTGTCTGGGGCAGGAGGTTGGCAAGTTTGAGGCCAGCCTGGCAATTTAGCAGGACTCTGTCTCAAATTGAAAAGTCCAAGGGTCTGAGAATGCAGCCCTTTGAGCAACTCTGACTCCTCCTGAAATGCTCCTTCTCCAGAAAAGTCCTCCCAATCCCAAATCTCATTAGACCTCCCTGTGAAGACCCAGTATTTTTCCTCATGTGGCAAATAGTACCTGGTGGTCACTCAAATCCTTTCTCTTCTTCTTTGGTAGTAATGAACTTGCCACTGGACATATGATACCCATCTACACTTCATTTCAACCCTCCCTTGAGGTTGGTTGGACCATGTGACAAGTTCTCTTTAGTGGAATTTTTTTTTTTTTAAAGAGTGGGAGAGAGAGAGAGAGAGAGAGAGAGAGAGAGAGAATTTTTTAATATTTATTTTTCAGTTCTCGGCGGACACAACATCTTTGTATGTGGTGCTGAGGATCGAACCCGGGCCGCACGCATGCCAGGCGAGCGCGCTACTGCTTGAGCCACATCCCCAGCCCTCTTTAGTGGAATTTGACTTGGGATGATGTGTGCCACTCTCTGGAGTGGCCCATAGACATTCCTATGCATGCCCTCCATCCCGAGGACAGGAATGACCCTGTTATGGTTAGGATAAAAGGTGTCCCCCCAAAAGCTGCTGTTAATATTCAGAGGTGAAATAATCGGAGTATGAAAACGGTAACCTAATCAGTCCACCCTAGTTTGATTGGACTAATTTGGTGACAACTGTAGGCAGGTGGGGTGTGCTAGAGAAGCTGGGTTTTTGAGGATGCATGTACACTGGAGGGCTTCGTCTTCTACTTCTTGGCTGCAATGCAACTTTCCTCCGCCTTGCTCTTCTGTCATGATGTTCTGCCTTTCCATGGGTCCAGAGCATTGGAGTTGGCCGACCATGGACTGAACCTCTGAAACTGTAAACCCCAAATAAATTTTTCCTCCTTTAAGTTGTTTTTGTCTGATAATTTGTCAGACAAACAAATAAATAAAATGACCAAAATAAATAAATAACAACAACAAAAACCCCCAGACTACTACAGGCTCCAAACAGATGACCATGGGAGTGGCATGCAAATGGGTACTACGAGGGTGCTTCGATGACAGCATTGGGCAGGCAGCCCCACCAACCTGGACCCCCGGTCTAAACTGCTCTATGAGGGAGAATCACACCTCTGGGGCCTATTTGTTTCTGCAGCTTAGCCTATGCCAATGTGAACCTTCTAGTTCAGTTCACATGTGATCAGTGGCGAGCAGCAAAAGGCTGAAGGAGTGAAGGGAAGGCTTTGAGTCTGAATGGAAGAGTAGGTTTATTATGCCTTTTGTATATTTCAATGACAACCTGAGAGATGTGGAATAAAATATCCACCCTCAAAAATGCGGTGCCGGGAACTTTCCCAAGCTTGCAAGAAGCAAGTACCAGAAGCAAAGAGAAGCCTGAGCTCCAGAGGAGCAGCCGGTGAGCCGGGAGGTTGGCAGCCCCAAGGGCTGGTGATGGGTAGAAGCTTGGTGTTTTGTTGTTGTTGTTCTGTTAGTGACTTCAAAGTAGCATTCAGTGGGGGCTGGGATAAGCTCATTGGTGGAGTGCTTGCCCCACATGCACAAGGCCTTGGGTTCAATCCCCAGCACCACAAAATGAGCATTGACGGTCCTCTGCTAGTCACTCTGCAGAGCTCTTGACTGGCACCTGCTCATTTAATTATCACCTCCTTAGGAGGGAGGTGCTGTTAATGTCCTTACTTTATGAGGAGCCCAAAGCATAGAGAAATTAAGTTACTTGTCTTTGATCTCAGGCTGGAAAGAGATTAGAGGTGAGACTGAACCCAGGACATATGGCTTTCTGAGTCAGTGTTCTTAAGGCACCATAAGTCACTACAGTATGCCAGGGTCATAAGTAGAAAGATGAGTAAAAACAGGACCAGCTTTTGCCTTGGGAGTGATGGTCCCACATGCCTCCATCAAAACCCACACATCCTGTGTCCCAGCAGGACCCCTGCATTAAACCAGAGAACAGAACTCTGTTCACCTTAATTCATTTTCTGGTGCTATAACAAAATACTCAAGACCAGGTGATTTATAAAGATTAGAGATTTATTTAGCTCACAGTTCTGGAAGCTGGGAAGTCCAAGGACCTGGTTTTGGTCTCTGGTCAGGGCTTCTTATCGCATCGTAATGACAGAGGCATCCTATGGTGAGATAGCAAGGTGCATCAGAGAGAGCTCATAACATTATTTGTGTTATGAATAATGGATTAATTCCCCAAGCCCCCACCATACCATTAATAGTTGATTTAGAGAGTTGTTTCCAAAACCTGAATTCCAGGAACACATCCAAACCACAGCGCTCTTCCTTCTGCTTTCCAAGCTGTCAGTAGCCCTGCCAGTTCAGGTCTGTGGGGGAGGAGGTTTAAATTCTTCTTACTCACTACATTCTTCCCTTCGGAAGAACTGGGAGTTGTAATATTACTACCAGGCTCTGCCCTACAGCACTACAGCCCCCTGTACTCCACCTATCCTGGGAAGCCTCCTGGGAATCAGCAGGGTAGTGGCTGTCGTGTGGGAATTGGCCACAGGAGCTACTATTAGAAATAAGTTCAGATTTCCCTTTCTGGAGCTGCAGTTGTGGCATAGGCAGAGAGGAACAGGGATCAGGAACCCTACATTACAGGTGGAGCATCCCTAATCCCAAAATCTCAAATCCAAAATGTTTTTTTCTTTCTTTTTTTTATTGGTTGTTCAAAACATTACAAGGCTCTTGACATATCATATTTCATACATTAGATTCAAGTGGGTTATGAACTCCCATTTTTACCCCAAATACCAAAATGTTTTAAAATCCGAGACTTTTCAGCACTGACATATTGCCGCAAGTGGAAAATTCCACATTATAAAACATTGCTTTATGCATAAAATTATGTGAGATATTTTATTAAGGTACCTTTAGACTCTGAATAAATCATATATGAAACATAAATGAATTTCCTGCTTAGGATCAGGTCTCAGCCCAATGTCTCATTATGTATATACAAATATTCCAAAATGGGAAAATTCCCAAATCCAAGACATTTCTGGTCCCAAGCATTTTGGATAAGGTAGATGCAACCCGTATTTCATGTCCTTGGGATCCTCCAGACATGCATCATTCTTGTGTCATTCTGTGCATAAGTGCCATATATCACAGCATAATCATCACCACCACATAATCATTGTGCCCTGTTTTTTTTTTTTTTTTGATCCAAAAATTGGTTTATAACTTTTTATTGTGTAATTGTTGCATGGTATGATTTCATTTGCCAGGAACATATAGGTGCATGTTTCTGTTCTCTTGCTCTGTGATCTATGAGTATATTTCCAAAAGCCAACACACCAGGCTTGTTTAGAGTACCTCAGAACTAAAGGTGAACGCATCTTACATGTGGCGCTCATGAGGACCTCGTAATACCAAGAACTGTGGTGCAGAACCTTGGAATACAGAAGATTACATTTTGTAAGTCTATAATTTGTAACACTGTAGTAAATTTTCTCAAGAAATATAGTGATATTTCTACTATAACAAATAAGTTACAACTAATGTGTTAACTTTTTTTTTTTTTTTCAGACAGGAAAAATGTTCCCTCAACTGTCAGGAAGAAATGATACATGTGAATTTGGACAATTCTATCATTATTTTATTTATTTATTTATTTTGTGTGTGTGTGCTACTAGGGATCAAACTCAGGGCCTTGTGGCATGCAAGACAAGCACTCTACCAACTGAGCTATATCCCCAGCCCTGGACTATTCTATTTTAATGTATATTCATGAGTATTCTGTGCATCCTAATCTTGCACCAATGACAGTTTACTAATAAACAATTTTTAAGTAATACTAGCACAGTTTTTTAAAAGAATTTCAAAAATTCATAAAATCTGCAACAATTATGTGGTGAAATATAGTATTCCCCCACAAACATAGGAAAGAGCCCTCAGATTACAGAAAGATGGCAGTAAGAGAATTCTACAGTGTCCCCGCTTATCAGAGGTATTGCTTTCTATAGTTTCATTACCTGAGATTAACCATGGTCTGAAAATATCAGATGGAACATTCCAGAAGTAAAAATTCACACTTTAAATTGTGTGCTGTTCTGAATCATGTGATGAAATCTTGCCCTGCTCTGCTCCATCCCTCCCTGGACGTGAGTCATCCCCTGTCCAGCTTGTCCACGCGGTAGAGGTGAACTCACAGCTTTGGCCACTTGGTAGCACTCTTGGCTACCAGATGGACCGTCACAGCATTGTAGCACTCGTGTTCAAGTGCTTCTTATTTCACTTAACAATGGCCACCAACGTTCAGGAGTGGGGATGCTGAGGAGGCACCAGGGCACAAAACATGGAGGGACAGATCCGCCATGGTGCCACGAGGCCATGCTGCAGGACACATAGGAAAAAACATTACATATATATTGTGGTTTGGCACAATCTGAGGTCTCAGGTGTCCACTGGGGGGTTTTGGAACAAACCCCATGGATAAAGGAGGAGGACTCTAATTTCTGGCCTCTGCTTGTTGCCTAAAAGGTCACCTGTGCCTTGAATCTCCACAAGGGGGCAGTCACACACTTGCTTCCAGGCTTCCCAAGGGTGAAAGCCTTGGTTTTCAACTTCATTCAGGAGCAAAAGACGAAATCTAGGCTTTGCCAGGGGATAAGTTAGAAATGAGGCCCTGGCACAAAACTAGGGCCCTTGGAGGGTTGCGATCACTTTATAAGAAAGACCAATAAACATCCCCCTGGTTCAAGGAGGTAAGTAGGGAGCTTGACTCAGCGGTGGCTGTGGCTGGGAAGAAACAAGATTCCTTGATCTCCAGGCACACAGCCAGGAGCCTAAATCAGCCCATTACGTGGGAAACTCAAGCTGAGAAAGTATCATAGAAATCAATCCCAGGCTGTCTCTCTGCTTTGGGTGCTGCTACGGTGCCTCTCCAAATCCATTTGTTGAAACTTAATCACTATTGGGATGTGTTGGGGGCATGGCATTTGGAAGGTGATTAGAACCAAGGTGGAGACCTCAAGGGTAGGGTGAGACCTGTCCAAGTCTGTTTTCTGTTGCTATAACTGAATGCCACAGATTGAGTAATTTATAGAGAAAACAGGCTTATCGAGTTCACAGTTTGGGAAGCCCAAGAGCATTATGTGGACATCTGCTTATTATCAGAGGGCCCTCTTGCTGGGTCATGACATGGTGGAAGACATCACATAGAAATACAGGGCAAACCAGGAGAACTCAGTTTCACAGCAAAGTCGCTCCCATGATAACCATTAATCCACTAATCTGTTAATCCATGAATGAATCCATCCATTCATGAAGTCAGAGCCCACATGACTGAATCCTCTCTTAAAGACCTCCCAGTGGGGATTCCACATGGGTTTTGGAGGATATGCAAATCATGGCAGTGCCCTCACAAAAGAGGCCTCAGAATGCTTTGCTCCTTCCACCAAGAAGATGCCACCTGTCAACCAAAAAGTGGATTATTGCCAGATACCGAATCTGCTCTCACCTTGATGGTGGACTTCCCTGCCTCCAGACTGTGAGGAATGAATTCCTGTTATTCATAAGCTACCCAGTCTACGGGATTTTGTTACTGCAGCCCGAACAAATTAAGACAGGTGCACGGTGGAAGCAACCATGAGCCGGGAAGGAGGAACAACTCCCTCCTAGCAAGCTCACAGACAAAGGAAGAAACAGCTTCCCGTGAGCCAGAAAGGCTCGCACCTCAAGAACATCCCTTCTGTTGTTACCAAACCCAGGTCCTGAAGCTAATCCACCGATAAATCAGTGTCCGAGTGGGGAGGAGGCTTATTCAGAGGCCATGGAATGGAGAAGTGGGGGCTCTGCTCTCAGATCAGCCTCTGTACTCTGGGGGCAGACACAGGTAGGAAGAATGAGGGGGGGGGGCCAGGATGACAAAGGGAAGGATGTCCCATCTGAATTCTGGGAACAGGCAGAGATCTTGGCTCAGGTGTCACCACTTACTGCTCCCTTGTTTCTGGTCATGGCGGCTGGTGGCGTCTTTAGCCTTGAAGTGGGAGGAGAGAGGCTGAGCACTCTAGAGGGAGTAAACCTGTATTACAGTTCTGGACTGTTTCACCTCGTCCACATGCAGTGCTGAGTAGAATGTGACCCAAAGGTTAAGGCAGCAAAAGTGAGGGACACAATATGAAGACGGAGATGCCAGGCCTGTTCCTCCGGTTCCAGTCACCCACTGGGCATCTGCAGCTCAAGTAAAGAGTCTGCGCAAGTTGAGTCCTTGAAAAGTAACCAAGGCCACTGTTAGTCGACATAACCCATATGTCACATCTGTGTGATCTATGGCAGAGCTAGTTGGGACATTAATACATATTGCCCAGCTCAGTAACCTCCAAAATGAGTGACTTCTAAGTCAATTTCATTCAAGGAAACTAGAGGGTTTATTTAGGTTTTTTTTTTCCTGGTAACATTATGTTTTGGATTTATCCCCCCAAGTTTCAATCCCCAAGGTAACAGTATTGGGGTGGTGGAAACTTTAAGGTGGGGCCTAGCAGGAGATGATTAGGTCATAGGACCTTTGGATGGGATTCATGCCCTTCTCAGGGGAGAGGGTTAAGTCTCATGTGATTGAATTTGTTCTCTCAAGAGAAGACTGTTAAAAAGTGAGGCCACCCCACCCCAGGTGCTTGGTGCTTTCTGCAAGCAGTGAATTCCCTTTCTGCGTCTCTACCATGTTGTGACAGAGTCAGGAGGCCCTCAACAGACACACCAGTATCATGCTGTTTGGACATTCCACTTAGCAAACTCCTAAGACAAAATAAGCCTCTTTTCTTTATTTATTACCCAGCATTGGGTATTCTGTTATAGCAACACAAAATGGACTTGTAACAATGTCCTTTTCAGCAATTTAATATTATTTCAACGTTACCTTGTTAAAACCTTACCGGTTATTATTTTTTTTTTAATATTTATTTTTTAGTTGTATTTGAACACAATATCTCTATTTTATTTATTTATGTGGTGCTGAGGGTCGAACCCAGGGCCTCTCTCGTGTGAGGCAATTGCTCTACCGCTGAGCCACAACCCCAGCCCCCCCTTACTGGTTATTTAGTGTTGGAATACTATGTTCTAATTTCTTTTTCAAATAAAAATTAGAGAGAACAAATAAGGACAGATTGAAAAAGAACAGTGAAGCAAGACTTGTTGTAGAGAATAAAAATATTCAATGCTGTGACAGTATTGTGTCCATCAGGGGCCAATCAGGAAATAGAATCCACACAGTAATTTGAACATGGAAAGTTTAATATACAGCACTATCACCAGGGGATTGGAATAATGGGGAGTCGACTAGTAAAAGTTAAAGAGAGGGCTGGGACTGTGGCTCAGTGGTAGAGCGCTTGCCTCCTATGTGTGAGGCACTGGGTTCGATCCTCAGCACCACATAGAAAAATAAATAAAGTTATTGTGTCCATCTACAACTAAAAATAAATAAATAAATAAAGAGAACTCTAAAGACAAAGAAATAGCACCTACAGGAAGCAGCCATTACGCTGAGGGCAAAGATAAAGCATACAAGGAAAAGCCTCCCCCAAGACGCGACCCTGAGCTGGTGGAAGGGGGCAAGGCTAAGCACAATGTTTCCTGCGACACTGCAAAGCTACCCAGATATTCCAGGGGCAGCTGCTGGCTTCTGGGCACGACTGGCCACCGTGTGCTCAGGAAGTTGGCAGTGGAGAAACTTTTTCTCATGGCCAGAAGCTACTGTTCGCTGTGCCCCCAGGAGTCTGGTATGGAAAACTTCCTGCCCCAGAGCTGGGCTTTGCAGGCTCTGCCCGAGGAAAACCCTTCCTCCCGAGGCGTCTCTTCGGCGCCCCCTGTTGGCAGGCGCGGCGCAGGGTTTTCAGGAAATGGGCTTCCGAAGGCAGGGGAGCCTGAAGCAAGAGTGAGATCCCCAGCCCAGGGGGGAAATCAAGGCAGGGGAGCCTGAAGCCAGAGTGAGATCCCCAGCCCAGGCGGGGAATCAAAGCAGGGGAGCCTGAAGCAAGAGTCAGATCCCCAGCCCAGGGGGGGAAATCAAGGCAGGGGAGCCTGAAGCCAGAGTGAGATCCCCAGCCCAGGGGGGGAATCAAGGCAGGGGAGCCTGAAGCAAGAGTCAGAGCCCCAGCCCAGGGCGGGAATCCGCTCGTGGAGCAAGTGAGTTGCTCGTTGGTCTTCTACGCGAGGCTTCAAAGACGGCTCAGGAAATAAAGTTCCATTTTTAATTGTAAGTACTGTTTTTTCAGTGCAGACTCGGGAGTCGATGACTCATGATCTGTTTTGCCCACAGAGATCAGACCGCTGGGATTTGTGAGCGACGTCAGAGTTACAGTAAGAAAGTGACAGATGACTAGCGGGACCCAGTGGCAGATGAGATCGTGCCAAGATCATTTTCCAGTTGAAGCAGAGCAGGAACATCCCTGCAGCCTTTGGATGAGGCCAAGGTTGGAGACTCACTTGGAGATGCTAGTGGCTCTTTCCTGGACTTCATGTCAAGTAAAGCCTATTGTGTGTCTCTTGCTGTTTCCAGGCCAAGGTCACTGGGAAAAGTAGAGAATCTGGGCCCTAGTGATTGACAGCTCAAGTTAGGAAACAGCAACAACTGCTGAATGCTTACCTGACCCCTGGGAGGTGGGGTCGGTTGCAGTGAGGAGGCTCCTGGCTCAGTTTTCTTTCTGAGAGGTATTAGCACAAACTGAAAGCGTTCTCACATTAGTCCCAGGACATAGGAAGACATAGTGATGGCTCACAGGGATTTCTTCTGTCGTCAGAGCCTTCGGAGTTAGGTTTCAAACTTAAATTTGCATGCACAAAGTTTTCATCATGACACAAAAGACTATGTTATCATCTTTGGAGTAAGCAGCTATGGAAAATGGCACAATTATCACCATACTGTTATGTCAGTAGCATACAGCATTTTTTGGTACGTGGACTAAGGAATCTTGAAAACATGTTGTGGGGGGGGGGGTGCAAAGCTCAGTGCTTGCCCAGCTTCAGGCTCCAGGTTTGATCCCCAGCTCCACACATGCACACAAATAAACAAAGAAAATCAAGAAGACTTTTTCTATCTTTAAAATCAGAAAAAAATAATATTCTTGCATTTTTAATTAAAACTAAACTAATCTAGTCTACAAACATACAATAATCAAAAGAGTGGATATGAAACAGCAAACCTAATTGTAAGTGCCATGTAAACTATACAACTTCTCAAAGAAAACCTAAAAGAAAATATTTGGGATCTTAGATTGAGGATAATTTTCTTAGGTATTTCACAAAAAGCATGACCCATAAAAAATGATAAACTGCACTTCAAAATTAAAAAACTTTGCTCTTCAAAATATTCAGTTATGAACATAAAAAAAAAGACACAAACTGAGAGGGCATATTTGCAAAGCAAAAAAAAAAAAAAAGTTTGGATCCAGAGTATACAAAGAACTCATAACTCTGTAATAATAAGTCAAACAACACCACATAAAAATGGAGATGCTTTGAAATGATACCTCATCAAAGAAGATATACAGATCATAAATTAATGAATAAAATGTGCTCCAGGGCTGGGGACACAGCTCGGTGGTAGAACTTGTTAGGCATGAACATGCCCGATGCTCTGGGTTCCATCTCCAGAACAGTTCTTAAAATTGATCATATTGAGTGTTGGTATAAAAGAGCAGTTGGAATTCTCATACACTGAAGATAAGAATTTAAAATGGTACAATGATTTTGGAAAAGCAATATGGCAGTTTCTTAAAAAGTTAAACACACAATTCAGCCATTCCACTTCTAGATATTGATTCAAGAGAAATGAGGACAGATGTCCAAACAAGGACTTGCACACAAATATTCATAGTGGCATTATGTGTAAGGGAACAACAATGGAGACAACCTAAATGCCCATCAACTGGTGGCTGGATAAACAAATTGTGGTGTATGGATACAGAAGAATACGTCTCACAATTTTTTTTCTTTTGGTACCAGGAATTGAACCCAGGGGTGCTTAATCACTGAGTCACATCCTCAGCCCTTTTTATATTTTTTATTTTGAGACAGGGTCTCTCTAAATTGCTTAGGGCCTCACTAAATTGCTGAGGCCGGCTTTGAACTTGTGATCCTCCTGCCACAGCCTTCCAAACTGCTGAGATGACAGGTATGTACCACTGCTCCTGGCCATACTTCTTGCAATTTAAAAGTAATGAACCACTGATACAAAGTAGTAATTGACAACAAATTAATTGAAGAGATTACAAATCCCAAAACAGATCTAAATGTGGCTAGGACTTTTACATATAGTCAAATGCACTTTAAAAAAAATTTTTTTTTAGTTGTTGATGGACCTTTATTTAATTAATTTATTTATATGTGGTACTGAGAATCAAACACAGTGCTTTACCCGAGCTAGGCAAGCACTCCTCCACTGAGCCACAATCCAGCCCCTCAAATGCACTTTGGATGTAGTTTTATCATTTTTTAAACCAAAACATAGTCTCTTGGAAGCACTACCACAACTCAGAAGAGCCCCCTCACCCTAAAAATTTGCCTCCTGCTGTCACATTATAGCCAGCCCCTCTCCCCAAGACCTCTCCAAGAACCTGTCTGTTCTCTAAAGTTTTGCCTTTTCCAGAATGTCATATAAATGGGACCAACAGCATGGAGTCTTTGGGGTTTGACTTCTTTCACTTAGCATAATGTGTTAGAGATTAAAGGATTTAAAAAAAGTTTAAAAGTTTAGTAATTGGGGTCATGTTGTAACTCGGTGTTAGAGCGCTTGCCTAGCATGTGTGAGGCACTGGGTTCGATTCTCAGCACTGCATATAAATGAATAAATAAAAAATAAAGATCCATCGACATCTTAAAAAATGTTTAGTAATTTGTCACATTTTGGAAGAAAGTAATTGGACAAACTATAAAAGGTATATGATCTTTGATTCAGAAGCCCCTGGAATCTGTTCCCTCTTGGGACACAGATGGTGGGAAGATATCAGAAGCTGCTAAGGTCATGTTCAGAGACCTCAGGTGCCAATCTGAAGCAGCCAAATGTAAGGAATAATAATAATAATAAAGAGGAGACAGAGAGACAAGGTGTAGAGGCAGGGAAGGTGGCAGAGTGGCTCCTTGTTTAAGTGACCATGTTTATCTATATCAATAGGTTACATTAGGTTATTAGTACCATAACCACATTATTGTTTATATATAGTTACATTTTTATAGTTATAATATGTAATGTTAGGAAAGTCCATTGTCTGTTAGGCGGGCAGATCCAGGAGCACTAGAGCTTGGTAAAACCTTGTAGTTATCTAACAAACAAGTTCCTTTATTCCCAGGAGTTGCATGGAGGGCATTACCATAGCAACCGGGCATCCTATGCCTTTGCACAGAAACTTTCCCAGGCACCAAGCATGCCACAGCCCTGAGGTCATCAGGGACCCTAATCCCAAACACAGCTCCCTTTTCTTGTTTTTTTAAAGCCTTTTGGATAAATTATATATATATATATATATATATATATATATATATATATATATATATATAAAATTTAATGTTGGTGGAGGCAAAAATAGGGTAAACATTGGCAACATCAAGCACAACATAATAATTCCAACATTAATAAGTATCCACCTATAAATAATTGTTTGACACCAGTAAAGCTGGATAACCACAAAGTTAGCCAATCCAATAAGTCTAAACCTCCATCATCTTATTGGACCTTATCAATGATATCTTTAAAGTAATCTAACTTCTTTGAAATAGAATTACTATTATCACTTAAGTTAAAGCAACACATATTATTAAGCTCCTGACAATCTTTTATGATATAATAATAACAAATAATTAATTGCAGCCCAATTTTAAAGTATGGCTTGATGATGTTGTTTTTGTTCTTTATTAAGTATATTGATAGTCATAGAGGTATGATTGGTATTTTTTACCATAGCACAGGACAGTTTTATAGTTGTTTTGTAAGCCCCAACAACTAGTCCAGGCATACCCACTAAGGAAAATGCCAAAGCTTTAAATTTTGTCTTAGAGAGAAGGTTTACTGAATCCATCACAGTTTTCATCAAGGGGAGTAGACCTTTAGGAATACGTTGCACAGGATGGTGGGGATGGCAAGAACACAGTTAGTCTGCTAAGACAACAATGGGTACTATGAGGCATTTTTGTAGGTATAATAACAATTTTAGCCAAGTGAACCCAGATACTATAATGGGTTTTAGAAGTCAAGGAGTCTGACTGTACTGAATTTCCCACTGCTGGGGTACAACAACAGAACAATGGTATTATTAAGGTCAAAGTGTTTACAGAGTTTTGTGTGAGTGTAGCAGTAAAGCAGTAACTAAGTTTTTCGGAGTCCTTTTTAACCTCATTTGAACCAGCCGCTGTTGAGCTGGTGTTGTTATTGATTTTCTAACCCCTCGAGTCACTGGAAGTCTGGTATCTTGGGATCCTCTTTTAGCCTATCTTCCCTTTTGAGGAGAGTGATCATGGTCCTTTTGTTTGGTGGGTTTCTCCTCATCTATAATCAAATGAAACTTGGGGGTCAGGTTGTGAAGTCCCTGATGTCCATTCATAACTGATAGGTCTCACACTCCGTGCTGGAATCCAAACTGGACCTGTTGGTGTGAGCATAGCCGTCTATCCTTTTCCCCATGGAACCAGAGGCATAGGGTCCTGTCATCCTGGGTCTGTTTGGGAATAAAATGTCTATCCAAAGCAGATGACTAATTGTGAGTATTAACTTTGTATTATATGTTGAGTGCATAAACTGTAAACAAAACAATATTTAAAAAATTATTTATATGAGAGAGGCTAGTTCCCCTTTTTTGTTTTATTTCAAAAGACAAGATTTAATGGGCTGGGATTGTGGCTCAGCGGTAGAGTGCTCCCCTAGCACGGGCGGGACCCAGGTTCCATCCCCAGCACCACATAAAAATAAGACATTGTGTTGTGTCCAACTATACCTAAAAAATTTTTTAAAAAGGCAAGATTTAAGAGTATGATGTGTTTGTTTAACCAAAGTCTGTTCGGTAGGATTATGAGAAATTTTATGATTTAAAATTATATTTTATTGATTATAAAACTGTGTAAAAGCATGAGATGTATATGTAGGGGCATTATTTGTTTGTAAATGAATTGGCTTATCCATGTGGCAAAACAAAATAATAAATGAAAACATGTAAGTAGATCCTTATTAGACTTTGGTAGCCCAAATGAACCCAGAATAAGTATCAATAAAAACATGAAGAAAGGAGTAGGGACGAAAAGGAGGGAAATGGGTAACATCCATTTGTCGACATGTATTAGAACGTGGGCCTCGTGGATTTACCGATTTTCACATAGGGCCCTGAAAGGTGAGAACAGTTGTTGACTATAGCATGAACCTGTTGAGAAGAGATGGAAAACAGTTTTATTAGTGATTGAGCATTTTGATGAAAAAATCCATGGGATTTCACAGCATCTGAAAATAAAGGACAAAGGGATTTCACAGCTTTATCAGGATGAGTGTTACCTTCCATCAAAGGCCCAGGAATCTTGGTGTGGCTGCATATATGAGTAAAGAAGATAGGAGACTATGGCCCAGTAAAAGAGTTTGAAGGGTTAAATAATAATAATAAGTTGGAATTTAAACAAGGACATTACACAGATACAAAAATAAGAGGAACAAGTTTAGTAATATATTGAGAATCTGTAATAATGTTTAAAGTAGTAGAAAATAGTCTTAGCACCAGGACAATGGCAGGTAACTCAGCTTGTTGTGGAGAGATTTGAGGTAGGGCATAATAGTTAGTCCATTTATCGTTAATAAGAACAGATATTATTCCTCTTTATTTACCTCTATTTGTATATATCTTTAATCCATTTATAAGAGGAATGGTAGAAATTAAGGAAGAAGGGAAATGTATAACCTGATATAACAAAGAGAATTGTCCATCATGAGGCATGTGAAAATCAATTGGTGCTAAAAAAATTGTTAATAAAACTTGATAGTAAAGGAAGAACTGTAAATATTGGAGATACAAATTTTTTTATAAGTAAGGTATAAAACATGAATGTCCATGCCTATTAAGGATAAATTATTACTGTTATCCTATTAAGGATAATAGTAAGAGGTAAAATATCACAGCCTGAAAAATGAGGACAATATAATTATTTATATATATATATATATATATATATATATATATATATATATATATATATATAATTTTTGGTTATAATAGTAACTACTGTTGTAAAATCATAGTGTGTTTTAACAAAAACTATCAAAGACAATGGCACATTAGATATTGAAAGTTGATCCACCATTATTGTTGATAATCCTTATAAATTTTTTGTAAAGCCTTTTTTAAAGAAGGAATTAAATAAAGAAAGGAGGCAGCATTCTGTTTCTTTAACAACTGGAAAAAATGAGAGATCAGTTTGGCATCAGTTGTAATTTTTAATTTATGTATTTAAGAAACTATATGAAGATTAATTTTTATGTTAAATTTAATTTACTTATTTTAATTGTAATATAAAGACATAAGAAAAGCACAATTAATACTATTAATCATCCCTGTTTTGTTTAAGAAAAATTTTAGAAATAATGGATATTATATTTTAGATATATTTTAGAAATTAAGACTTTATTGTTTGGTCACATAGAAAAACCCATAAGTTAGAACCTTAAAAACATTTATATTTTTGATTACTTTGTATGAATTAGGTTATTTTTAATTTAAATTTTAATTTTTATTTATGAGTGCTCATTTGCTTAAATGTCAATTTTGATATCAGGTACATGATATATAGATATAAAACAGGCCTGTAAAATTGGAAATTAGAAATCTTAACAGGTATCATGGACACTGAAATCAAGAGTTTCAGGTTAGCTGGCATTTTTGTCATTGATACTTATCAGACTCATCACCAACATAACTGCATTTATATCTTTTTAAGGATTTATTAAAAGAAATTTTGAATGTATTTGAGAGTCAACTCTGGGAAAATTGGCATTTGGATAAAGACAGAATGTAAAAACCTTTATACTTAGATAAAATCAGATTGATCAGAAAAATATATCAACTTACATAGAATACTTAAAAACTTACATTATCGTAATACTAAGTTGTTTTTTTTTTTTTTAATCAGGTCAGAGTGTACTTTTGGCTTAGATAAGAGTAAGTTGGAAGACTGTGAAATTTTTAAGAAAAAACTTTTTTAAAAAAGAAAGCTTTGTACATTTAGAATGTTTTTACTTTTTTCTTTCTGTGACATTAGGGAGGAACTGGTCAAGAAAGCCAGCTGAACACAAGATAAGACAGCCAGCCAAGCAGTTTCCATCTAAAAGAGACACTTTTTTTTTTTTTTTGCCTTAACTGGTTTTTCATAAACCTGGTAAAACTTGTAGGTCTTATAATCTACATTTTAAATATAAGGCTAGGAAAATTAGAGATCTAACAGAAGTTAAAAGTAAGTAAAACTGTTGTAACCATTTTTTTAATAAGATAATTCTCTTAAAGTATGGTGCTATAGTTTACATTTTTTTTGTGTAGAGTTGTTTTTTCTTTTTGTTTTAAATCTTGCAAATCTTGTAACAGTTTCCACATATGGTTGAATATACCTAATGATTTGTTGTGGATTGGAAAGGACAGAGCATGGTAGCCACAGGGAGCTTTTGGACACTTGTTTATTTTTGTTTCCTTTGCCCCAGACCAGGGTGGCCTCTTGAGACCATGCTTAAAGCCATACCATTAAAGTATTTATTACCTGATATTAGTATTTGTGTCCGGTAATTCTGTAATTGACTGTTCGTTTAAACAAAGAATTAATTACGGTCTACTTACAGTAACTGATAAGCATGTTTTAATGACAGTAGAGTCAAACCTTGTATTTCCCCTTTCATTTAAAGGTTGTAACTCTTTAAATACAGCAAAAGGTAACTGTTCATATTTTGGTTGGTTAGCAGAATTTATCTTAATAGGACAGATAGGTAAGTTCTGAGACTCCCCTTCCCCCACAGCTTGTCGCAAACACTCAGTTAACTGGGACCTAGCTGGGGGCGGGGCGGCTGCCACAGCTGGCCACGGAGGCGATGGCAGTGAGTTAGTTAGAGGAGTCACATGCGTGGGAGGCTCCGGGACAGCTCAGGGCAGAGTGTTGTTGCCAGGGCTGTGCCACTGCTGTGGCGGGGACGGCAGGGGATTTAAAGGGGGCACGTAGCGACGCACAGAAGGAGAAAAGCAGGCAGGTTGATAAATATAGGTTTTTATCAATTATATCTCTACAAAAAACAAGTTTGAAGCACAGGAATAGAAGTTCGTGGCTTCTCATGTAGTGTTTCACCTATTTTCTCCCAGCCTTTCAAATTTAGTGTGCCACTTTCTGGATAAAAAGGACAACAAGAGCTTATCTCATTGGCAAGGCAGTAAGATCAGCATTATTTATGGTATGTCCAGCCTTATGACACAGGAGAGAAAGCTCAGCCTGATGACGTCATTGAGCGTCAGATAGAGAATTACCCAAAGCCTAATGATTAGGGTACCAGCCCATGAAAGAGACAAGCTTCAAAAGCCTGTTCCAGGCAGAAGTTCCCCAACACCTGTCAACATCCAGAAGGGTCTCTATTAAGGCAGATTTTATTGTCCCAAACTCTCTGTGGACTGGGAGGCTTTTGGGGAGAGAACTCTTCTCACGCCCCACATTGGGCGCCAGGTGTAAGGAATAATAATAATAATGAAGAGGAGACAGAGAGACAAGGTGCAGAGGCAGGAAAAGTGGCAGAGTGGTTTTTTGGTCCAAGTGGCCACATTTATTTATACCAATAGGTTACATTAGGTCATTAGTACCATAACCACATTACTGTTTAGAGTATTAGTAAGGCTGTTCATCTTGTAGTTACATTTTATAGTTATAATATGTAATGTTAGGAGTCTTGTGCAGTTCTCAAGAAAGTCCATTGTCTGTTAGGTGGGCAGACCCAGGAGCACCAGAGCTTGGTGAAACATTGTAGTTATCAAGCAAGTAAATTCCTTTATTCCCAGGAGTTATGTCCTAAGATTAAGGTGAAGTTGATAAGACTCTAGCATGGAAGGCATTACCATAGCAACCGGGCATCCTATGCCTTTGCACAGAAACTTTTAAGGCACCAAGCATGCCACAGCCCTGAAGTCATCAGGAACCCAAACACAAAACCCCTGTGGGGGGCCGTCGGGCTGAGTGACCAGCATTTTCCTTCCCTGATCAGTTGAGGCTCTGTCGGTCACTTCCAGTGATCTGGCCACATTCAAAGTGGCCCTAGACAAGTGCCTCAATCCTTGAAGTAGCAGAAAGTGTCTTCATATGTTGGCATGCCTTCCTGCAGTCCTGTGGATCGAGCTACGCTCACCTGTTCCTTTGTGATATTACCCCTTTACCCTGTTTGGGATAGAATGTTCCCTGGAAACGCCCTTTGTGTGTCCCCTTCTCTTGCTCTGCCTTTGGGTGTGGCCTTCCTAGATGTCAGTCAACCTGCTGACAGCACACATCATGAAGTTAGACTCAGCCCCCTGAAACCTGACCCCTGGCCTCATTTGAATAGCTTCTCCTCAATAAAAGGGGTCAGCACTCTCTCTTTCTGCAGATCCTTAAGGTCAGAGGAGCCATCAAAGGACCCCCAAAGAAAAAGGTATCTCTGTCTCTTGTGAGGTTATTTCATGAAGCCCAGTTCCCCTGGAATGACCCTGAGTATTTTTGTTATTGGGAACGCAACAACCCCTACAGCCAAATATGGGATAATTCAGGCTTAAATAAGAAAAACAATTGCAAAAGATTGAAAAATCATCAAATATATTTAAAGTCACAACATCATAATGATTTTTTTAAATTTTATTAATTTTTAATTAGCTTTTGCAGTGCTAGAGATGGAACCTGGGGACTTGCGTATACTAGGCAAGCGCTTTACCATTGAGCTCCAGCTCCAACCCCTCTTAGTTTGACAAATAATCATATATATTTATGGAGAACAATGTGATGTTTTGACTCCATAATTAGCCAATCTAGTTTTTTTCTCCTGGGTCAAACTATGCACCTACACCTTTGAGGCTTGGGGATAGAACTCTAGTTTGAAAGTCTGGTGTCAATAAGGAAAGGTAGGGATGGAGTTGTTACTTGCTTCCTTGGTATGGAATTTGCAAATTCAGGGTGCTTGGAATTACCTGATTCCTTCTAAACGTTTTTACTGCAGTTCTTGATTCTTCCAAGCTTTCTCAATCAATGCCCTAAATTCCACCTGAAAAACCTGGAAATTGTATCATTCTAACTATATTATGCTTCTAATTTTCAGCTGCCCCAGTAGCCACAGGGGTAGGAAAAAATTCTTGTAGGACCGGTTAGGAGTTACTGCTCTGTGTCCTGAACCAGGAATTTAAAGCCCTGAGCTTTTCATTTTCTTTAAGCTGTGCAGAGAAGTTAAAAGCATTTGACTTCTCCTCACAAGACACTGATTAATTACAAGGAGAAAAGCCATCACTCTGCAGTGGAAAAGCTCAGGAGATACAGCCTCAATCAAGCAATTAAGGTTAAAATCATCAGTAATCAAACATGTCAACATCATGTACTCAAATTACTGAAACTTGAATCTCTCACCAATAAGCTCTTTGAGTTTTAAAGGCAACAACTGCCATAATAAGTGTGAGCCTCTGCACCGTTTGCCAGGACAGGCAGGAGAACCCATCCCTCCCTCCCCAAAGAACCCACATCGTAATCTCCAGAGCCTGTGAATATATTCTCTTATGTGACAAAAGGGATTTTTGAGATAGGATTAAATTAGGGTTCTGGAGATGGGGAGATGATGCTGGATTATTTGAGCAGATCCAAACTAATCCCCAGGGTCCTTATAAGGGACCAGAGTCAGAGAATCTGAGAGGCATTCCTCTGTGAATTAGAAGACAGATAAAGGGCCACAACCCAAGGGATGCAGGTCCTCTAGAAAAAGGAGGGACGCAGATGGCCCTCTGGATCACTCAGAAGGCACACAGCCCTAACAACACCTTAAGAGACACTCGCTCAGACTTCTGACCTCCAGAACTGTCAGATCATCTGCCTTAAGTCACTTCCTCTGTGATCTTTTGTTATGCTCAGCTTTCTGGGTTTCCAGCAGGGCCCGAACCAAGGCTATGGAGCGAGCACTCTGCTTCTCAGCCCTGGGCCTCCGTGGATCCTGTGGGGCCAGGTGGAGAAACTGTCTGGAGCTTGTGACAAGACTGAGTAAGAGGGCTGGGGATGTGGCTCAAGTGGTAGCGCGCTCGCCTGGCGTGCGTGCGGCCCGGGTTCGATTCTCAGCACCACATACAAACAAAGATGTTGTGTCCATCAAATACTAAAAAATAAATATTAAAAAAAAAAAAAAAAGACTGAGTAAGAGAATTGCAGCTTGCTCTCTGTTGTTGATATCATTGCTGTGGCTGGCTTTGAGCTCGAGATCCTCCTGCCTCAGCCTCCCAAGTCTTTGGGACTACAGACATCACCACTGCACATGGTTAAGGCACAGAACTTTCCATCATATTGAGACACCCCAGGCTGCCCTTTTATAACCATACCCACTTCCCTTTCCCAATCCACTTTCCCAGCATCCTTAACCCCTGGAAACCTGCTGCCCTTTCTGTAAATTTGTCATCTTCTGGATATGATATAAATGGAATCATACAGTCTGTAGCCTTTGGGGACTAGCATTTTCACCCAGATGGCCGATGCACCAGAAGTTCATACATTTTCACTACCTAGTACTATCCCATGGTATTTACCATTTAACAGATTGGTTCTCATCACCCATTGAATGACATCTGGGCTGTTTTCAGCTTGAGGTTATTCTGAAAAATATGCTAGGAACACTGTGCACAGGCTTTGTGTGGACTGTTTTCATTAATGCCCAGGGGTGTGATTGCTGGGCTTTGCGTGCCAGCTGCAAGTTTAGTTTTGTCAAGAAGTCGCCACCTCCCTTTTCCATAGTGGCTTCACCATTTTACATTCCTACCAGCATGTACCAGTGACCCAATTTCTCTGTGTCATCGTCAGTATTTCGTATTGCCTGTGATCCATTTTGAGTTCATTTGTGCCTAAGGCATGAAACTTAGACTGTGGCTCAGTTTTTGTCTATGTGTGTTCGGTTGCTGCACTACTGGTGGTGGAAAAGGCTGCCTTTCTTCCATTGAATAGCTTTTGAACTTTGTCTGAAATTATTGGGTGCATTTGTGTGGGTCTGTTTCCAGGTTTTCTGTTCTATTCCGTTGACTCACGTATTTCTCCCTCTGCTGATATTGCAGTCTTCTCTATTATAGCTATGGAGTAAGACTTGAATTCTTTTTTTTTTTTTCAGTTGTTGTTGGACACATGCCTTTATTTTATTTATTTTTATGTGGTGCTGAGGATCGAACCTAGCACCTTGTACATGCTAGGCAAGTGCTCTACTGCTGAGCCCCAGCCCCAGCCCCAAGACTTGAATTCTTAAAATGACTCTCCTCCACTAACTTTTTTTTCAAAATGATTTCAGCTATTCTGGCTCTTTTTCCTTTTCATATAAATTTAATAATCTCAACTATAGCTGAAAAAACATCTTGTAGGGCTTTAGTAGGAATTGCATTAATCTATGTATCAATTTGGAGAGAACAGATATCTTTGCTATGTTATCTTCCAATCCTTGAATACAGCACATCATATATTTGGCAAGTTTTTCTTTTTCCCCTTCCCCCTTCCCCCTTCTCCGTCTCCTTTGCTTGTTTTTATTTTTTTGAGTGCTGGCCCCTCACCCAGGGCCTCACACAAGCTAAACAAATGCTCTACCAGTGAGCTATGCTCTCAGCCCTCTCTTCATTTATTTAAATCTTTGATTTCTTTCACACAAGATTTTTGTAGTTTTCAGACTATAATTCCTTTACATGTTTTGTTAGATTTTGTGAAGAGCGAATGAGCCTTGGTCATTGGAGGCAAAAGCCAAACCTGGGAAAATATTCCTTGCCAAGGGTGGGATGCGTGCACAGCTTTGACACTCCCCTCTGACATCAATAGTCATCTGACGTTCCAGTACAATGGGTTTTCTGGGTACAGCAGGACAGCTGCAGGATGTTCCTAACACTAACAGCAGGAGAGCCACAAGATGTTTCTAACTCTGTAACTTCTTAGTGCCCAAAGAAGCCTCTTGAAACCTTAAAGAAAACATAGAGCTTCTGTAGTTTAACTTCCTGATAATGAGACCCTATATAATAAACATGCTGAGCTAGTTCTGGGTCACTGTTCCTCCATCCGAGGACAGTGTTCCACCTGGCCCCATTCTTCTTAATGTCTCTGCTTTTCTGACTCTGTGTTTTTCTTTGAGAAACTTTGTTGTTGCTGTGCTGGTCATGGCAAGATTCATATCCATTTTCTTTTTGTTTTGAACAATTACAAATGAGATTATATTTTAAAGTCTGTGTCTATGTGCTCATTGACAGAATATGAAAATATAATTGAATTTTCATATTGAGCTTAGCTCCTGAAATTTGTTACTTTCTACTTATAGGAGTTCTGTTTTATAGATTTCTTGGGATTTTTCTATGTAAATAAATATGTCTTCTGCATATAGGGACAGTTGTATTCCTTCCTTTCCAATCTACATGTCTTTTATTTCCTTTTCTTCCTTTATTGCAGTGACTAGAACTCGCAGCACTAAGTTGAATAAATGGTAGACCTGTTATGGTTTAGATGTGAAGTGTCCCCCAAAAAGCTCATGTGTGAGACAATGCAAGAAGGTTTAGAGATGAAATGATTGGGTTATGAGAGCTTTAACCTGATCAGTGTGTTAATCTCCTGATAAGGATTAACTGAGTGGCGACTGCAGGCAGCAGGTAGGTGTGGCTGGAGGTGGGTCATTGGGGGCGTGCCTTTGGGGTATATAGTTTATCCCTGGCAAGTGGAGTCTCTCTCTGTTTCCTGATCATGTCCTGAGTTGTTTTCCTCCACCACACTCTTCCGCCATGATGTTCTGCCTGATCTTGGGCCCCAAGGAATAGAGTTGGCCTTCTTTGGACTGAGACCTCTGAAACTGTGAGCCCCCAAATAAACTTTTCTTTCTCTAATTGTTCTTTTAATTGAAGCAGCAAAAAAAAAAAAAAAAAAAAGCTGACTAAAACAGGACCTAATGCTCCTGTCTTGTTTCCAATCTTAGAAGCCATTCAGCTTTTTCCCATTAAGCGTAATGTTCACTATAGGATTGTGTGGGGGGGGATGTTCTTTATTGAGTTGAGGGAATTTCCCTCTGTTCCTGTTTTCCTCAATCTTTATTGTGAATGAGCATTGAATTTTGCCAAATACTTTTTGTATCAATTGATATGATCATGTAATTTTTTTAGTCTGTATTATGGGATGAATTGTGCTCCCCCCAACTGAAATTCATGTGTTGAAGTCCTAACACCAGAATGTATCCATATTTTAAGATACAACTTTAAAGAAGTAATAAAAATGAGGCTATTAGGCTGGTCCCGAATATTTTGTGAATAATATTCTTATAAGAAGAAAAAAATTTGGACACAGAAACACAGTGGGAAAATGATATAAAGACTTAGGGAGAAGGAGGCCCTCAGAACCCACCTTTGCCAACACCTTGACCTTGGGCTTCTAGCCTCCAGAACTGAGAGAAATACATTTCAGTTGTTTAATCCACCTGGTCTGTGGTCACCATGACCTCTTCAGAAAACAATTCATGTTCTGTCAAGAAACCATTTCTGGCTTGCTCTTGACCCCGGGGCCAGACCAAAAACCTGATGATATGACATCAATGACCACCCAAATTCGGATGCCCATAAGAACCGGGGTTTGACGGATCCACCAAGCCAAGCTTGGGCACACAAAGTCGTTCTCCATCATCAAGTGCAAGTTGTGTCTGTGAGATCACACGCAGAAGGCAGCCTGAGCACCTCTCAGTCTGATGAGCAGGGAGTTCACACTTTCAGTGTCCCTGTACATTCCCTGCATGGCCACAGATCCTCAGGCCCCACCCAAGTGGCAGATGGAGCATTCTGAGCCTGGCCAACAGAGGGTTCTGCATGACCTGCTGCACTAGCTGGAAAGGAACCACTGTGGCTTTACTGCCAGGGCACGGGTGTCACTAAACCACAGTGGGAAGGGACAGCTCCAAGAGGGTAATTTTGAGGGACATGTTCAGTCCATTTGGTTTGGAAAGAGAGATGGTCTTTACTATAGCACTCCCTGCACCCCCGGCACTGAAGATTGAGCACAGGGCACTCTACCACTGAGTCACATTCCTGTCACTTTTTATTTTCTATTATTATTATTATTATTAATAATTGATGGAATACAGGACACTTAACTACTGAGCCATGTGGCCAACCCCCCTTTTTATATATATATTTTTTTAGAGACAGGGTCCTGCTGAGTTGCTGAGGCTGGCTTTGAACTTGTGATCCTCCTGCCTCAGCCTCCAGAGCCACTGGAGGCTGTGCTACAGGCATGTGCTACCATGCCCGGCCCTTTTCATTTTTTATTTGATACAGGGTCTGCATCTTGCTAAGTTGCTGAGGACCTCACTAATTTCCTGAGTCTTGCCTCAAATTTGTAATCCTCTTGCCTCAGCCTCTCAAGTTGCTGGGATTACAGGTGTGTCACCATGTCCAGCCCTTAACCACAGCTCTATCTGAGGGCCTTGGATGACAAGTTATCTATTATAAGAGGTATTATTACCTTAAGATTTAAGAACATGGATTTGAGACAAGCACCTGGCTCAAATCCTGTTTTTGTTACTTACTGCCCATGTGACCTTAAGCAAGTTATTAAACCCTTTTTTACTTCTCTTAAATGGGTCAATAATGGTATGTACCTCATAGAGTTGTTGTGCTGACCACTGAATTTGCACAGGTAAAGCACTTAGGTTAGTGCCTGGAACACAGTGAGCCCTCTGTCAGTTTACCTACTGTGAGGAGATGGTGATGATGGTGGTGGTGGTGATAATGATGATGAGGTCTGGCAGTCAGGGATTTGGAAGGGACAGGACTGCAGAGCCACAACCAAAAGTTCTGGCAGAATCACTTGTTAGTGATTCTGTTGTTCAGACCTTGTTACTATTGAAAACCTCAGTCACCCAATCAGGGAAAGACTCAGCCATGGTGTTTGCTGAGGGCAAGGAGAACACGAAAAGGGTTCTGAGGACATGCAGCTGTAGAAATTACTACAGCCCTAGACCTGTGGTACAAAAGAAGATTCCAATCCACAACTTATGCTTTCCCCCTATTATGCATCCAATTTTGCTTTTCTTCCAATCTCCCTTTCCTAAGCGGGTAGTTCTCAGCCAAGGATGATTCTGACCCACAAAGGACCTTTGGCGATGTCTACAGACATTTTTTGTTTTTTTTTTTTTGGTCCCAGGTATTGAACCCAGGGGAACTTAACCACTGACCCACATCCCTAGCCTTTTTGTTTACTTGTTTGAGACAGGGTCAAACAAATAAAGAAAAGCTGAAGCTTGTCTCAACCTTGCAATCCTCCTGCCTCAGCCTCCAGAGTCACTGGGATTACAGGCATGTGTCACCACCTGGGGCACTCTTTCTCTCACCCTCAAGCACCCAGCAACATGTGCCTTGGCTGGGGGCAGCATCTGGTGGGTAGAATCTGGGGGACTTCAACATTTTACAATGGCAGCAAGTGCCCACAACAGAGACCAATGTTCTCAAAGTTGAGAACTCCTGCTAGAGGGTGTGTGAAGGGTGGTCCATATTTTAATCCATAAATTACAGGGTATCAAAATGGAATTGGGGGGCTGGGGTTGTGGCTTAGTGATTGAGCACTTGCTTAGCATGCGTGAGGCCCTGGGTTCGATCCCCGGCACCACATAAAAAAAAAAAAAAAAAAAAAAAACTGTGTTCCCTTTTTTAGGGAAAGAGTTTGTGCTTAGAGAGTTCTCTGATATTGGGGCCGCATGGTGGTTGACGTTCCTGATGTTTGAGAATAAGACTGAGGAGTGACCGAGGGGTGGAGCCGGACAGACCTGGAAAGTTGGTCCCCAAGTCATTTTTCCCGACCTCTTTCTGGTGTGATTTCTCGTTCTTCAGAGACTTCAGACACACTCCATTCCCAGACTCGCTCACAGTGAGGGTTCTGGGTGTAAGTTAGCTCCACTTGTGTGAGACCTGACTGAGTCCTGGATCACGAGGTGGGCATGAGCTCAGGCGGCATCTGTCTGTCTAGGCCCCGTATCAGGCATGGTGTCCAGAGCCAACTGTTCTGATGTGGAAGGCTCATTCCACTGATGCCAGCCAAGCCGGTGCCTTCCTGGATCCCACAGTCTCAATGGCAGCCTCCCCATCTTGGCCAAAGTGGTGTTATTCCAGAGCCAGCAGCTGGGACACAGGATTCTCCCGAATTTAGTGGATGTAGCAGTATCCTGGGCTGGCCAGTTCTGCAGGGTTGTTTTGAATGTCATTCTTTTTTTAAAATATTTTTTAAATTTGTCGATGAATCTTTTATTTATTTATATGTGGTGCTGAGAATTGAACCCAGTGCCTCACACATACTAGGCAAGCGCTTTATGAGCTACAACCCGGTCTCAAATGTCATTTCTAAAAGCCCAATTGAGAGCTTATTTCTTTTGCTCTTTCAATTGTTTTATTAACACTAAATCCCTTAAAGAATCCCTTAGTGCTAAAAACAGTAATAGTAGTTTCTGCAGTGGAATGCTGACATAGCAATAAATGGTATCCAGATGCAGAAAGAAATCTCCTTATCAATAAGGAAAAAAAAATAGAAAAATTAAGCAAAAGACATAAACATTCCAGAGTAAAAAGATATGAACAGCCTATAAACCTGAAAACATTTTCAGTCTCATCACGCTTCAAGGAAGCATGAAGGGTGACCACAAGGGGACACCTTCCCACCCACCAGATCAGCAACTTTTCTATTTTGCAATGTTGGAGATCCAATCCAGGGCTTCCTGGGCAGTAAGCCACACACCCTGCCACTGAGCTGTATCCGCAGCCCCGAGAATCTTGACCATATAATTGTAGGTGAGTTTACAGAGCGACTCTTATAGAGAGTTCACGTGGATATACATTGACGCACTATGGGATGATGTAGTGTTATTGGAGAAATAGGACTTTTTTTTATACCAGAAAACCCAACAAGTAACTCCTCGGTAGCCCTGAAGCAGTGCCTCCCAGCATTTCTTACGTAATACCACACAGAGGAAATGGTCACATTTATCAGCACATTTGGTAAATAGAGGGGATGACTTGAAGGTAGAGATGGCTGGTCTGGCCACTCTTGGGATCACAGGGTCCCATTTAGCCATCCCTGGAGCTGAAAAGAGCCATGGCTGAGAATATCATCCATGGTACTCAGATGCCACTGCCCAGGCAGCTGTTCCCTAGAGACACTCTGTCCCCTGTGCATTAGAAGATACACATAGGATGTTCCCAGTGGCCCTGCTCGTGATGGAAGAACACTGGACACGACCCACCGTCCAGCAACAGCTGTGCACGATTTGGTGATGGGGATATACCCTGAGAAACGCATTGTTAGGCAATTTCCTCCATGTGAACCTCACAGAGCAGAAAGACAGCCACAATGTCACTAGGCAATGTGATCTTCTGGAACCACCTACAGAGCTGGCGTGTCATTGGCTGGAATGTTGCCATGCTACACACAACTGTATGTAAATAAAGTGTGGCGCATTCACATAAGGGAATATCCCTCGGTGAACATGAGCAGGTGGAGTACAGCCACCTGGGACGCAGGGAGCTCCTTGCTGGTCGCCAGTGCATGGCCTCAGTTCTAAATCGCTGTTATGCTCATACATATGTGATAAAAGTACAAAGAGAATGCATAACAAAAGCTCAGAGTATTAGCTATCTCTGAAAAAGAGGACAAGAGGGAGGCTCAAAGGTACCTGTAATATTTAATTTCTTAAATTGAGTTGTAATTTCACAAGAATCCACTTCCTGATCATTTATACTTGCATGGATGTATCTGTGTATGATTTATTTTATAACATATATTTTTATTTTTTAATACCTTTATTTTGTTTGTTTCTTTTTATGAGGTGCCAGGGATCGAATCCAGTGCCTCACTCATGCTAGGCAAGCGCTCTGCCACTGAGCCACAACCCTGGCCCCTAACATATATTTTTAATAGAGCAAAATTTTAACAGCCAACTTGTACTAATAAATCAGAAAACCTACATAAAGTGGACAAATTAATAAAATCTATAATTTAGAAAAAAACTGAGTTTAACAAGTAGAAAGCTTCAATAGTCCTTAGCCATTAAAGAAATTGAATTGGCAATTTTAAATACTGCCACAAAGAGCAGACTCGGTCTGATGATATTACAGGTGGTGTATGTCAAAACATACAAGTATGTGAAACTTTCATGAAGCAGATTATGCAATTCTTAAACAAGCTCTTCTGAAACATGCAATCTTAGTGAGCATTCTCCAATTCATTTTACAATTCTGATATGACATCCATACCAAAGCTAGCCAAGAACAGTGTAAACAAGAAATAGTAGAAGCCAGTCTCACTCATGAACATAATGCAAAATTTGTGAACACAATATTAATAAAACTAAATCTAGAAGCGTGAAAAGATATAATGCATTTGGACCAAGTTGAACTCGTCCGAGGAATGCAAGGACGGGGCAGTGGGTTGGAATGGCCACAGATACTTGGACACACCTACGATCAAGTAATGAGGGTCCACGTGCCTTCCCCTTGAGTCTCAGTGCTTTACAGCAGTGGGGACACTGTGCCGGTTTCCTTTCCTTAAAAGGTTGGCAACTTCCACGTCTTGTCACTTGAGATTGCTTGTCGGAGGCCGAGCGCCGTGGTAAGAAGTCCAACTCTGCTGAAGAGGTCGCGTGGAGGAGAGGGCCACTGAGCTCAGCCTTCCTTCCATTCCTGCTGAGATTCCAGCATGTGATCGAGGCTATTGTGGACTCTTGAGACAGACCACACACCTGCTGAATACCAGAGTGACACCCATGACCCATCCAGCACCACATGGAACAGGAGGCAGCCAGATCCCCAGCCCTCATAATCAGGAAATTCATACCATTCTTATTTTATTCTATTAATCTTTGGGATAGTTTACTATGCAGATTGTTAAATATGCAAGATCATATAAATAAAGATACAGAAAGTGCATTTGGTAAAATTCAGCATCCACTTATGATTAAAAAAAAAAAGAACCCAGTCTCTTAGGGAAATGGTTTTTTTTTAACCTGATAAAGATATCTACCACATTCTCTCTCTCTCTCTCTCTCTCTCTCTCTCTCTCTCTCTCTCTCACACACACACACACACACACTTACACACACTCACACACACACACAGAGCAAACTAAATGAATGGAAAGTTTTAAAATCATGAATAGGAGTGTTATTATTGCTGGGCACAGTGGCACACACCCGTAGTTCCAGCAACTAGGGAGGCAGAGGCAGGAGGACTGCAAGTTCAAGGTCAGACCCAGCAACTAAGCAAGGCCCTAAGCAACTTAGTGAGACCCTGTTTCAAAATAAAAATAAAAAGGGCTGGGGATGTGGATCAATGGTAAAGCACCCCATGTTCAATTCTTACTAATATACCCCCCAAAAATTGCTATTATCTTCACCTCAATTCAACATTGCACACACACACAGAGAACATAACAATTGGAAACATATAGGAATATACAAATTATTAGATTCAATGAGGTAGTTTAGCAATGAGATTGAATAGAAAATCAACATACTAAATCAACTATGTTTCTCTGCACCAGATTTTATCGTCTAAAAATGCCATTTATTTATAGTTATTTATTTGTTCTAATCAGTTATACACAACAGCAGAAAGCTCTTTGTACACAATGGAGCAAAAATTTTCACTTTTCTGGTTGTACCCTAAGTAGGGTCACACCATTTGTACAATCATACATGTACCTAAGGTACTGATGTCTGTCTCATTCCATCATATTTCCTAGCCCCATGCCCCCTCCTCTTCCCTCCCTTCCCTTTGGCCTACCAAAGTTCCTCCTCTCATCCCATGCCCCACTCCATTATGGATCAACATCCACTTATCAGAGAAAAAATTTGGTTGGCCTTTGGTTTTTTGAGATTGGCTTACTTTGCTTAGCATGATATTCTAACTCCAACCATTTACTGACAAATGCCATAATTTTATTCTCTTTTAGTCCTGAGTAATATTCCATTGTGTATGTATACCACAGTTCTTTATTGAAGGTCATCTAGGTTGGTTCCACAGTTTGGCTATTGTGAATTGTGCTGCTATAAACATTGATGTGGCTGTGTCCCTATAGTATGCTGTTTTTAAGTCCTTTGGGTACAAGGAGTGGGATAGCTGGGTCAAATGTTGGTTCCATTCTAAATTTTCTAAGGAATCTCCAGACTGCTTTCCAGATTGGTTGCACCAATTTGCAGCCAATGCCATTTTAAAAATATGCTGTCTTCAACAGCAACAAACACGCGGCACACACATCTAGTGGGTCCACCCACACTAGAGGGCTTAGCCTGTGACCACACATGATGCACCAGTCCTCACGTGTAAGTGTTCGCAGCGCCATTTAGTAAAAGAATCACCCTTTTCTGCCTTCTTGCCACCAGTTTTCCTAGCTTCTAGGAAGGGCTCCTGAGAAGCCTAGACACCCACATTGCCCTCTTGCCCTCAATTCCGGGTCATCTTCTGTCTCCATCTCCCTCTCCTCTGAGGCCTTTCCATGGCACCCTCTGGACTGCCTCGTCCATCACCAGGGGCATCCTCTGAGGACCCTGCTTCCCCGAAGCCCTTGCAGGGCAGGGCTGCTGTCTCCTTTGCTCTTGGAGCGGAGGTGGGCCTGATGTTCTCCACCTCAGCCTCTTTTTCTCTTCTCTTACGCCTTCCAGCTCGGAATGCCAAGCCATCCGATTCCATCCCTAAACGCTCACTCTTAATGGTGGACTCGCTTGGCTCACCTGCCCACCCCCCACTCCACTGTAGATAGGAAAGCAAACCTGGTAAACCCAGCTCCCCTCCCACTCTGTGCAGCATCAAACGCACACACGATGGTCGCACTGCACATCAGCTGCCAGGATCCTCAAGTAGAGGCTTCGGGCTGCCCGGGCAATGGCTCTCCATTCCCTGGTCCATTCCTTCCTGCACCTAAAAAGCCATTTCTCATTTTTCCACTCTCTTCCACCCTCCCAGCTCCCCTCCATCTCAGCTAATGATGCTGTTTCCTGCTTCCTAGACAGAATCAAAGCAATCAGAATTTCCACCGACTTGGTTTTCACCCACACCCACCAGCACCCGTTCTTCCTGCCCTCTGAGCCACCCAGGCTCCTGCCCAAAGCCGGTTCTCCACTCCCACTCCATATCCAGCATGTTCTCATCTCAAGCAACTCTCTTCTTTTTCCTTCATTGATTTTTGCTTCCTACCAGATCCTCTTCATCAGCACCCAAACACCCAGTCCCACCTTAAAACATGCATCCTCAGCAGGGCAGTGGCACAGGCCGGTAATCCCAGTGGCGGGGAGGCTGAGGCAGGAGGATTGAGAGTTCAAAGCAGCCTCAGCAACTCAGTGAGACCCTGTCTCTAAATAAAATCTATAAAAGGGCTGGGGATGTGGCCCCACAGTTAAGTGCCGCTGGATTCAATTCCTGGTACCAAAAACAAAACAAAAAGTCCTCCTGATCTCATTTTCCTTATCAATTGCCACCCCTGTCATTGCTCCTTTTGGCAGGGAAAAAAATTGTTGATAGTCAATGTCCAATTCCTCTTCTTCAATTCCCTCTTAAGTCCACTCCAACCTGGCTTTCATCTGGGCGCAGGAAAGGTCGTCCAGGACCTTCAAGTCCTGAATTCTCATTTCTCGACTTTTAACACAGTTGGCATGCTGGGTTGCTCTCGGGAAATCCTTCACACTTGCTTTGCTTCCTGTCTCGCCTCCTTCCTGCTCTCCGTTTCCAGACCTCCCTCTGCTGCCTCATGTTTTTAGGTCTCTGGCCTTGAACTTCTTCTCTTTTCTATCATATTCCAGATTCAGGCTTTAAATGCCCTTTATACACAAAGTCTCCTCCACATTTTGTATCCAGCTCATATTTCTCTCCTAACTTCATACTTTTTAATCCAGCTTCATCCTGGATGTCTGCCTTGGGCTGGTGCTCACTCTCTCGCTCTCTCTTTCTCTCCCTTTGCCATTCACGGGATTGAAACCAGCAATTTACCATTGAGCTACATCCCCAGTCTTTTTTTTTTTTTCTGTGTGTGTGTGTGTGTGTTTTAATTTTGCGACAGAGTCTCACTAAGTTGCTGGGGGTCTCACTAAGCTGTTGAGGCTGACCTTGAACTTGTGAGCCTCTTGCCTCAGCCGCCTGAGTCACCGAGATTAAAGGTGCACACCACTGTGCCCAGCTGCCTTTGGGTTTCTAATGGTCAGTGTCCAATGCTGAACTCTTAATTTCCCCACAAATAGGCACAAATGCCATTTTGCTCAGAAATCATTCTTTAAAAAAAAAAATTTAAATGAGGTTGAACTACTTTTTTAAAATATTTTTTTAGTTGTAGATAGACACAATACCTTTATTTATTTTTATGTGGTGCTGAGGATCGAACCCAGTGCCTCACACGTGCTACGTAAGCGCTCTGCCACTGAGCCCCAGCCCCAGCCTCAGAAATCATTCTTGACTCCTCTTTTTCTGTTCCTCCAAATCCCACCCTTTACTAAATCCTATTGACTCTGCCTTCAGAAAAGGCACAAACTGGGTCACTCCCTGTGTGACTCAACTTCTCAGCTACCATCCTGGTCTAAGTCACCGGCACTTCTCCCCCAGATTCCCGCAGGAGCATCTGTGGCAGTCACTGCTACCGTTGGCGGCTGGTGCTCAGCTCCCCTCCTTCCAAGCTCATTGTGGGGTTCTTCCCACCTTTGAAGTCAGCTGTGACTGTGAGTCACTTTAGCCAAAAGAAAAAGAGCTAACGTGATGCATGATGGACCTGTGATATGGCTCAAAAACACATCCATGATGCTCCAAGCCGTGGAGAAAAGTGTCATTGCAGCCCCTCCAAGCAGAAATGTCCTTTGAAGTGGAGTTCTGCCTTAGCCCAGCTGAACCCTGGGCCGGGCTTAGAGATCAGCTCTATACAGGGAACCAGCACTGGGGGCTAGAGGAGGGCTTATCTTGTCTTATTCCGAGACACGTTATTCCATCCAGGAGTTCTGATAGTGAACATACCATCCCCTGGGTCAGAGTAAAAGTCCAACTAAGGATGCGGCTCCCCGGAAATCCTTTTACAAGGGCAAAGTGGCCCTCCGATGGATTACTGCCTGGGCTGGAGGGAATGAGCTCTTCCTTCCATGGCGGGAGGACACAGCATGCCAGGCACCATCTTGGAAGGACAGACTGGGCCCTCATCAGGCACAAAACCTTCTTTGGTCTCGGACTTCCCAGCCTCCAAAACTGCACCAAAAGTGGATTTCTATTATTTATAATATTTATATTATTTATATTATATTTATATATTTATATTTATATATTTTTATATATATTTATATATTTATATATATTTATATATTTATATATATTTATATATTTATATATATTTATATATATATTTATATATATATATTTATATTTATATATATATATTTATATTATTTACAAAGGCCTGACCAGCAAGGGTCACATCTAGGCCTGAACCCACAGAGGGCACTACCTGGAGAGATGCCTGGTAGGGGAACGAACCCATGACAAACCAGCAGAGATGGAGCCAGGTGGCTGGATACCTCCACCTCACTTTCCACCTGCCACATTGGCCACATTACCTGCCAACAAAATGGTGGGGCAGCCCACTGCCACCATTGCACAGATGGCCTGCTTCCAGGGTGGAGCAAGGTAGAGGAGGGCGGCGAAAGGAAAATATCCAGTAATGGTGATTCTTGGTGGGGGAAGTTCCCTCTGTTTTAAGAAAGAGACCCAGGAATAGAAAGACCTGCTCTCTCTTCTTCCTTCGGATGTTGCCATACAAGGTTCACAAGGCTTGCTCCCTTCCAAAGGGTGGACACACACCAAACCCAGCTGAACAGACAGATGTAACAAAACCCTAAATCAACTGACCTTCTTATGATTTCCCCATGTGAGAGATACTACATTTGAGTATTTTTAAGTCACTTCAAGATGGTTTTCTGTTACTTGCAGCTAAACTCAGGTGTATGATGCGATGAGATGAATGGAGAGGCAGTCTAGCTGCTACCCAGATGCCTAGGGATTCAATTTTCTCTGTGTGAGGGTAGCAGTTGTGAAGACTGATCATAAAAATCCAGAAACTGTTTAAGATCTGTTGGGAAATACTAATGCTAGGGAAGATGGAATAATGATCCTATTGTAAACCAAGTCTGAGCAGCTGGAATTCACTGTCACAGTAATCAGCTGTCAGAGGGAAACTCATGAAGCCTGTGTTAGGTTAATTGTATTCATGGACCCAATTATTGCCTTCCTGAACCTGCAGCATTCGCCTTGTGGCTCTGGACTCTTTTTCCACTCTGAATCTGAGCTGACCCTGTGGCATGTTTGATCAACAGAACTTGGAAGCAGTGACACTATGCCAATCTCATACCTTAACTCCAAAAGGCTTTGGATGCTACCCTGCCACCTCCATGTTCAAGCTCTACTGGAGGAAGATAGACTACCTGGAGGAGAACCCAACAGTCCCATTCCAGACTATGCTGAACAGCCTGCTGACCCCCAATAGGTGAGAGACTGCAACCAAGATCAGCAGAGTTGCCTACCCAAGTCCCAGCTGACCGTAGTACATTAAGTAAACACGTCTGAGACCAGAAGAACTGCCCAGCAGATACACAGACTTGCATGCAATATTAAATTGTTAGTATTTTAAGCTACTGTGTTTGAAGATTGTTACAAAGCCATAGCTAACTGATACTGGACCTTAAGGACTAACAAACTTGCATGGGTACAATGCCACAAAGATTAACTCAACTGACTGTAGGAAAAATATGGAAACACTTATCTTCAACCAGTAGCCTACCTACACCATGCAAAATAGCATTGGCTTGGGCTTGGGATGTGGCTCAAGCGGTAGCGCGCTCGCCTGGCTTGCGTGCGGCCCAGGTTCGATCCTCAGCACCACATACAAACAAAGATGTTGCGTCTGCCGAAAACTAAAAAAAAATAGATATTAAAAAAATTTTCTCTCTCTCACTAAGAAAAAAAAATGACTAAAAAAAATAGCATTGGCTTGTAAGAATGTACTAGGGATAGCTCCAATAGAAAATGCTCATGAAACGGTTCTCAGCCCTGCTTGGTAGGAAGTAGAATTAGCTAGCCATGGAAAGCCCCAGCTCTGAGGTCACATCCCTGTGTCCCTCCCCTTCTAGTGTGATGTTAAAATCTTGAGCATGGAGTACATCTCTGGAAGCCCCTGAGGGACAGATGGAGGATGGGTGGGAATTACACATGGACTCATAACCAGACCGTGAACTGGTGTCTAGACAGGGAAATTACCAACCAATCCCACAATGTAGCAGCCTTGGGGACTTCCTGGAGCCATGGTCATTGCAGAGGACACTAACATTGGCAGGCAGAGGTGATCTGGATGGCACCTTTAAACACAGCCCTTGCAAGGGAGACTCTGTAGTTAGCAGGAAACAATCTAGTATCATTTAGTAGCTGAAGGAAACGGTAGGAAAGTATTAAGAAAGGCCACCTGGGGACATGTCCAGGGAGTCTAGATGAAGGTCACCTCTGGATGGATTTCTCCAGCCCTTGCAGCATTGCCAGAATGGCAACAAATCCTACCAAGAAGGGAACACAGAAGAGCCATCCAAGATGAGAAAAGATGGCAACTGAGTTGGCATTCTCTTTGGTGGGGCAAGATGGCCACTGAAGGACTTTGGAAGTCCAGGATCTGGTAAGTGTATTTAGTGTCACATGGGGGGACCAACATGCCCTGTAGCTGATGGTTCACTGAAAATTCCCCCAAACTCTAAGCTACACTGGCAGCTGTGTCTTTACCTGGAGCTTTATAAATGGTGACCACAAGCCCCTTGGATTTCCTTTGATGATTTGCATCAGAACCCCTGGTGTCCCCCAGCACATTAGTTTAGAATAGCAGAAAAGAAAGCAGCTGTGACAGAGGCATATGTTTTGAATTGCCACTTAAAAACAGCAACTCGATAACAAAATCAAAAGCATATGTGGGGGCTGGGGTTGTGGCTCAGCGGTAGAGTGCTCGTCTAGCATGTGCAAGGCTCTGGGTTCAATCCTTAGCACCACATAAAAATAAATAAATAAAATAAAGGTATTGTGTCCAACTACAACTAAAAAATAAATATTAAAAGAAAACATATGGCCAAAGTTTACAGCAAAACTGGGCAATAATGTACACTGGATGCCCAACATACAAGCCAGTAAGAACAAACCACCAACAGCCCCCAGAGGCTTGTATGGAGTCAGCACCTCTGTAGGAAAACAAGGAAGCAGTAGACCCAAGAACTCACTGGGAAGTAGGGCAGGTAATTCAGGAAGGCAAGTGGGAGGAGGCAGCATTTTTTCTCCCTCTCACAGTAGATGAATGTTAGGGGTCCATCATAAGCAGGAAGGTTCCATTTAAGACAGCAACACTAAATGTGGCACATAGTATATGCAAAATTATACATATAGTCATGAACCAGGGAAGACACTGGAGCATCAGCTCCCGAGAACACTCAACGCCCTAGGGGAGAGCAGGGACTTCCTTCCCCTCTCCTGGAGTGGATCTGTGGCTTGCCAATGGAAGAGTGGCCCTCCAAGAGCTCCTTGCTCTCTCCTACTATTGAAGGGAAAGGGTGGACGAACAGCTTCATTCAGCTGCCTCATCCTAAAAATCTCTAGATCAGAGATCTCCAAACCTGGACTTCATCTGTGGCCACCTGAAATCTCCAGCATTGCATTGCACTTCTCTGATTCTCCTTATTTGTTTGTTTTTGTACCAGGGATTGAATTCAGGGACACTTAATCACTAAGCCACATTTTAATTTTTTTGAGACAGGGTCTCACTAAATCGCTTAGGGCGTCACTAAGTTGCTGATGCTGGGCTTTTTTATTTTTTATTTCTTATTTTTTATTTGTAGATGAACACAACATCTCTATTCTGCTTATTTAGTTTTCTATTGGTGCTGAGGATAGA
The DNA here is from genome assembly GCF_047511675.1 of Marmota flaviventris. Classification (NCBI taxonomy): domain Eukaryota; kingdom Metazoa; phylum Chordata; class Mammalia; order Rodentia; family Sciuridae; genus Marmota; species Marmota flaviventris. The sequence continues at coordinate 6,427,832 of NC_092506.1, read as the reverse complement.
ACCCAGTGCCTCATGCATGCTAGGCAAGTGCTCTGCCACTGAGCCACAACCCCAGCCCGCTGAGACTGGTTTTGAACTCGCAATCCTCCTGCCTCAGTCTCACAAGCCATTGGGATAAGAGGCATAAACCACCTCACCCTTTGAAACGGGAATAATTTTAATGCGGCAGTGTCTTATTTATCTTGAGAGACTGTGAGGGTGATCATTAGCGACCATGGGTGTGGAAGTGAGGGCGTCATGAGCGCTTTCCCCGCTGTGATGATGAATTCAGATGGCCATTCTGTCCCTGCTGCTGTGGGATCCTGGGCAAGTCCCAGTTGGCCTCAGTTCTCCTCACCTGGAAAATGGTATTCTGTATTATGGCGTTGCTGTAAGAGTGAAATGGAAAGACACGGGAAATGAGCTTAGTGGCCTCAGTGCCTGACACTTCGCGAGCGCTCACTAAACGTTAACTGAGAATCATTTAATGGTTTTCTTAATTAAAGCTCTATTATTATGAAGATTGTTGAATTCTTCTATATTCTTCCCCCTCTAAAACGCCAGAGGGCGACATAGACAGCGGGACCCCCAGTCACTACACACCTGACGCAGCGCCTTCGTCGGCCACGCGGTGGCGCTAAGCCCCTGAATGTCTGTTTTCCCGCAGGTTTCGGGGAGCAGAGAGCTGACCCGGGAGAAGATGCGGGTAGAGGGGAGTCCTGGAAGACGAGGAGCCCTGACCGAAGGACCTGGGATCCCTGGGCTGAGTAGTTCAGGACACAGTAGGATCAGTGGACAATGAATGGTTCCTGCGGCCTTTATGAAAATGAGGCTCCCCTTCCTCCCAGTCGGGTCTGCATCTTTCCCCGGGCGGGGGAAGGCCGGGGGGTGGGGTGGAGCGCGCTCCTCGGCTTGCTGCAGCTCATTCATCCGCGGCGCGGCACGCCGTTGCCATGGAGATGTGATGCAGACCGGGGGCGGGGGGAGGGAGGCCCCGGGTGACGTCCGCGCTCCTCGCAGCTCGTCTCCCGCGGCCTCCCAGTTCTTGCCTATTTTGGAAGAGAGCCGCAGCCCTTCTGCTGATGCGTGCGCGCTGGCGCCTTTTTAAGGCAACTGGCGGAGTGGTGGCTCCGCCAGAGCCCGGGAGCTGCCCCCGCCCCCGGCCGCGAGCTCGGGCAGGCGGGCCGGGAAGACCCCGGCGCCATCTCCCCCCACCCCCATCCTAGCGCCCTCCACCACTATGGGGACATTCAACCAAGGAGTGAGGAGGTCCTGCCCTTGCCCCTCGCCCTACCCCACCTCCCAAACAGGGGAGACTCCTGTAGGAACCTTGGAAGGACACAAGATGCCAGGCCTAGCGCGCTTGGGGATCCTCTGGACAAGGCCACAGTGACATCGCCAGGTGAGGATTTTGCTGCCCTCTGGGCGTCCCTTCAGCTTCCAGCCTTAGTCTTTTTCTCTTTGGACTCAGTCTAGAGACAGATTAGGGTCTCAGGAAGGCTCAGTCCTCTTGTTAAACTGAAAGGGAAACTGAGGCTTAGAGGTTAGTGATTGACCAGGGTCAGGGGCCAGAGCTGAGGGGCCAAACAGCTCTGCCCAGCCCTGGCTGCCTCTTCCTCCCCCGCACAGCACAGATCCTAAGTGGGCGCCCTGGATCAGTGATCACTCTGCACAAACTTTTGGATCCCTCGGACTCCATGATCAACCATCCAAGTTGCTGCTTACAAATGTCTGCTTCCATTGAAGGTTTCCTGTAGTCATCAGCTTTCTGGAACTTTCTGAAATCAAACCTTTCTCAGATTGCTGGCAAGTGCTGGTTGGCTTCGGAATGGAGATGTGGCCTGCTGAGCACTGGCAGGGCTCCCCAGAGCTATGTGGACCCAGGCCCTGGGACCCCCTGCCCGTTCCTGATGGCACCTGTCCTCTCCCTCCAGCACGTGAGGAGGTGTTTGACAGGGACCCACGGAAGACAGCGTGAAATGCTTGACAATTCCCAAGGAGCCGTGGAGGCTCCAGAAACTTCCAGGCCCCACTCTGCCACTCTGGACCAGTATTGGGGACCCAGAGGTGGATCAGATCCAGCCCAGCACTTGTGGGCTCCAAGTTTAGCAAAGGAGAGAGTTTCATGCTCTGGAACAGTTGCCTTGGAGTCTCGAATGGCACTTCCAGGGAGGGCACAGACTTCAATGCACAGAAGGGGAAACTGAGGCAGCCCTCAGAAAGACACAATTTGCCAAGGTCACACGGCAACGGCAAATCATTGTGTTTTTTCCTGAGGCTATGACCCACAACTTTGCATTCTGGCCCCAGGCTCTTTTTCTGAACTTTAACCCCAGAGGCCAGCCTTTGAGACATGTACAAGGTCACCGCATTATGAGCCAAAGACCTGGTTCAGAATCCACCTCCCCCAAGTATGACTGTGTCACTTGGGTCACTTCATTGTCTGCACTAGGCCTCTGTCCCCCAAGACAGATGGCCTCTAAATAGCCCTGGCTCTAATTGTGAGTCTGGGATTCTCTGAAATTGGGTGTTCGGACCCGGCTGTGCGGTCTCTCAGTGGCTGGTTATAGGTCACTGCTGAGGGGGGTTTCTTCCACTACTGATGCTAAGAAATGCTGGAGATGGTGGTTACTTCAGCCACAGGCTGTGCGGTCCATTCTGAAGATGACCTGGGGGTCAGCTTTGCACACTTTGGACCCCATCGGACCCCTCCAATGGTGAGTCCCCTGATGAACTTGGCACCAAACTGTGTGAGTGGCCCCAGATAGGTTGGGTTTAAAGAATGGAAAAGCAAGTCAGTATTGTACTTGCTGCCTCCCAGTCTACGCGGGCCCGATCTCCAGGGACCTGAGGTGAGCCTGCTCATCCAGTGCTCAGAACTTGGTCCTCTGGGAGACTACAGACCCCAGGGGACATGGGCTCATGCCCATCTGAAACTGGGTCTCAGGGTTGGAGCATTCCCTTTCCAGATCCTGAAGGTGCTGGGCTAGGTGGGACCTGGCTTAGAGATGCCCAGAGTGACAGGGAAGGACCCCCGTCCATTTTGCAAATAGGGAAATGGAGGTCCAGAGAACAGGGGGGGCTTGCATGACCCCCAGAGGACTGGTGGCAAAACGAGGACCAGAATCCATGTCTCCTGATCCTCCTGTCCAGAACCGCTCCTCTGCATCGGACACAATCTGCTGACATCCACGCTGAGCTCACCTCCTCTTTTTCCCAGAGCTTTGAATCCTTGGCAGAGGGCGCCTCGGCCCACCCCTGTGAGGTCTGGGCGATCGGGAGCTTTCCCTTCAACCACATGGTTCTTTCCTCTGAAGCTTCCTGGTGTCCCCTCCCCGCCTACCCGGTGCTCATTCCTTCCTGGTTCCAGAAACTGCTCCATCAACAGGCCACTGCTGCTCTTCCCTTTTTGCTGTAGTTCAGCCAGCTCTGCAGTTCTGGCACTCTCGGGGTGCAGATCCTCATCCTCCCCTGATTGGGGTCTCTCCTTGATTGCTCCTAGGGCTCCCCCCTGCCTGTGGCCCAGGCCTACTCTTTACCTCTGATCCTCTGACCCTTATCCCCCATCCGTCTTTCGTGGGGTCCCCTGGACCATGCCTTGCAGACACCCTCCATGCTGGCCCAGGGCCAGTGGAAATAAGCAGCCCACACCTCAGAGGGGTGCTGTGAGGTTTATGGAGTTGATACCTGCACCAGGTAAATAAGGCGCAGGAACATGCTGCGACGGTGAGTGCTCACATCTCCAGGTGCGCTCAGGTGATATCATGGAAAGCCTCGAAGCTGGAGCCTGTGGCAGCCCAGGCAGCTGTGAATAGAAGGGGAGAGAGGAGGAGCAGCAGGAGGGGCTTTTGGTAATGGGCAGCAGTAGCCGGGACCGTGTGGGTTTCACCTGGGGGACAGCACGTTCAGGTTAGCTTCTAGAAAACTAGCCAGGGGGCTCAGTCGCTGAATCCTGAAGGGTGTGTTGGGGCTGAGCTCATTCTCCATCCCTGGACTTGGGGAGCACTATGTAGGGGGGGCACTGATGCCTGGGGAGGGGTGCACTGAAGCCCAGCCCAAGCCCTCAGGGTCACTTACTCTGTGTCCTTTGGCTTTCCCAGGACCCCACTGTCATCTCTGTCCTTTCTGCTGCAGCCCCCAGCGTGACCTACTCCATGTAGTTATCTTAGACCAAGCCCGGAACAGTGTGTCGAGGGCCGGCAGGTGCCAGCCCCTGCGCCACTCTTGCTGAACCAGTCCAGGTTGGCTCTGCAGAATCTTGCTCAGAACCACATTTTTCAAGTTAACATCATAACAATTCACGCTCTCTTCCAACACATGTTTTGCTCCTTTTATATACATCAGGCTGTTCTCTAAGTGAGCTCACTGACTTCCTGCATCAAGCCCTCGATGCCAGTGCCATTGTTCTCCTCACATCCCTGCTGAACAAGTGGTAAACTGAGACACGAGAGGTTTAGTCACTTAGTTAAGTGTCACAAACACTCAGCCCAGAGTCGGGTGCAGCCTCCACCCCTTCTGCCTTGGGTCCCTGCAGCCAGCCTCTCCTTTCCACATAGACCATATCAACCCCTGCCGCCTTCTGATGGCCTTCAGATAGCCAAAGATGCCAACCCACCCTCTTAAGGTCCTCTCTTCTGTGAGATAAATATCTCCAGTCTTCCATCTTTTAGACTTTTTTTAAAAAAATGAATATTTATGTGCTTCTTGCTTCATGCCGGGGAGTTGATGGTGAGCAGAGCAGACCATTCCCTCCAGGTGGCTACAGAAGATCAACTCACCTCTGGAAAACGGTGAAAAGTTACTATGGCAACAAGAGCTGGTAGAGGTGCAGGGTGCCTAGGAACCTGTGACTGAGGATTTGGCTTAGGAAAATCAGGGAAGGCTTTCTGGAGGAGGTGATGTTTGAGGTGAGACATCAGGAAAATAAGATGAACCAGGCCCAGGGGATGGCAAATGCCACCCCCACAGAGGGCAGAGAATATGCAAAGACAACTCGTGGAGGGCAGCAGGGCAAGAGGGCAGCAGGGCCCAGGCTGGAAGAAACTGCCTGGAAGAAACTGGAGACACAGGTATGGCAGGCTGCAGACCTGGGGGAGGTCTGAGTCACTCCTCAAAGGTCCTGGCCGTGCCTCTGCTCAAGGCTGGGCCTGAGCCACTTCATCTCAGTACCGTCCCAGCACAGCTGAAGCCAAACCTGGTCCAGATGGGGGCTGCCCTCTGTGAACACACCCTTGACCTCCTTTGTGGCTGCCTGTCACTGTAGAGAGCCTTTTTCATGCGGCTGCACTCCCGGTCCCTCCCACCTACCCCCCCTGCCCAGCACAGCCTGGTCAGCCGGACACTCGCCCCCCAGCAGCTTGGCTCAAACATCTCCCACATGGCCCCCCCAAACACCTTGCATGCCTGCTTCACAGCAGTCTCCCCTCGAAGGTGAGCTGGGGTCCGCTCTCCCTCACCAGCTTGGAGGCTCCATGAGCTCAAGGGCAGGCCCGTTTCACCTTGTCACATCACCACAGAGGCTGCCCCCACTCAGCCCTCAGGGAGCACCTGTGACCTCCTCACCCGGCCCCTGCTCCATGCCCTGCCAGTGCCGGGTGCTGGGGATATGGAAAGCAGCCGTAGATGCTGGTGGGAAGACAGTCAGGTGAACAGGGGATGACATTGCAGCTTGTAGGAGGCATGGGGTCCCTGCTGTGAACTCGTAACGTGGTTTGGGTTTCGTTCTTGTTTTTGAGGGCCCATCTTCCTTCTCTTCTGGGCACAGGTGCTGCTCCTCCCTCTACTCCTGCGTCCTCCCCTCTCAGCCTTGCCCGAAGGTCAGCATCTTTTCCCACTGGGCTCCACTCACCCCCTGCCACCCTTTGTATGGCTCCAGGTCCCTCATGGTCCCCGCTCAGCCTGCTCCCGGTCCCTGACCATTTCAATGCGTGTTTGCAGCACCCTCCCTCTTCACACGAGATTTGTTGATTTCATAACCATAAATAGATAAAATGTTCTGAATGCTTCCTTCCATGTGCTAGTAGGATTGAGGGAGTGATAGCATCATGAAAAGGCCTTAGGAGAAAGAAAACAGCCTGCCAGGAGGCGCCGAAGACAGCACAGCCACCAGGAGAACCAGCTCCACAGGAGTTTATGTTTTCCCTTCATAGACATGGGGCCTGGGGAGCGGGCTAGAAAATCTGTCAGAAGACCTTTGCAAGGATTCAAATCCACCAATTCAAAAGAAAAATCTAATAAGACTGATCCAGTTAAAGATAAAACAGAAAAAAGGAGAAGTGGGGAAACCTGGCTTCTAATTCTGGATCTATCTCCTTCTAGCTGTGTGACCCTGGACAAGTTACTTGGCCTCTCTGAGCAGGTGTGTGGAGATTCTTCCCCTGGGTTAGATTAGAGGCTTCAGAAGGCCTGGGATCCCACACTGCTGTCATTTTCTTTCCATAAAGAGAAAAGTGTCTTTCTGACAATAACTTGATTACCAACGTGGGATAAATCCCTCTTCCCTAAATGCAGTCCTGAGGGCTGGAGTTGGGACAGGGTGGAATGCAGTACCCTGCCTCTTCGATACCAGCTCCAATTCATGTTGCCATGGGAACAGATGGGGAGCACCACTCCAGCCTGGGGAAGCCTCATCTGCACACCCTCAAAGGGGGCTAGGCATCGATGGGAGCCTATCCCATAGGGCTTCCCAACCTCTCCTCCTGTAACATGTACATAAGGAGCATTACTTCTCCAGGAACTTGGAAGAGTAAAAGGAGAGGAAATGATGGTTTGGTAAGCTCCCGGTTCAGAGAGTTTTCTGGGTGAGAAAGAGGGAGAGAAAAAGTGGAGATCTTCTTGGGTGAGCTCACCTTCTACTCTAAGGATGGCTAACTTTTTCTGTAATGAGTCAGATAGTAAATATTTGGGGCTTTGGGGGCGTATGGTCTGTGTTGCAGCTACTCAGCCCCGCCATTGTGGTGTGAAAACAGCCATAGACAATAGGCAAAAGAATGGATGTGACTGTGTTCCAATAAACCTTTATTTACAAAAAGACCAAATGGGTCAATTTGGCACATGGGCCATAGTGTCTAGGCTCCTGGTGTTCCACAGGGTGCAAGAGAATAAGTCTGGGTTGGGAAGTAGGAGCTGGGCTTAAGGTGCAGCATTGCCAGTGCCTGCTGTGCGACTTTGATTAAGTCATCGTCCACCTCTGATCCGTACTTTTATCATCTCTCAAATTAGCATCGTAATATCAGTCGGACTGGTCATGAGAGGCTGTCTAACAGATCAGTGACACTCTAAGAGTTTTCTTTCCTCTCCTCCATCACTTTGAGTAGAGTCGCACCCGTTGCCCACTCCACCCCAACCTGGCCATGCCCTTGCCTGCTGAGGGTGGTAGCAGCCTGCCAGAGGGGGAGGTGACTCGAAGGAAGACTAGATTCCTAGTCTTCCTTCCCAACTCCCAGCCCCGAGTGACCCCATTTCTGCAGCAAGTCTAGCACAGGAAGAAATGAGGAATCCCTTCTCTCCGTCTCCCAGCCATTTGGCAGGAGGCGACGGTTCACTTGAAGGAGCGATGTGGCTGCAGTGGCTGGTAGCCAGGGCTTGGAGAAGGCCTCTGAGATTCAGGCTGGGACTGGAGTCAGGAGAGATGAGCTTCTGTGCTCCCCTAGAACATTCCTCTATGGCCCCAGTTTCCCTGGGGCTCAAATTAAACAGCCACAGCTGTAATCTAGGGAAGGGCACCGCCAGTGGCCTGGCGGATCTTGAGCTTGTCCACCTGTCTGTCCTGGTGCTGGCCTCCTTGCTCATCTTTTCATCCTCCCTGAAGCCCATCCAGTGATTCATTCATGTCCCTTCTCACTTTCTGTTCCTCTTCTCCCCCTTCTTGTCTTCCCTTCATCCTTTCTTTTCTTTCTCATGGACATATTTATCCAGAGAAAGACAAGATATATGCAGACAGCCAGCCCTCTGTCAAGATCTTTGCCCCAAATCTTCAGAAAACTGCCCAGGAGTCCCCATGCTCTCCTGAAGAACCAGATTTCCCATCCACCTTCCAACTCCTTCCCAGGAGTCATTCTCCTGGAAATCTCTGGAAATGGTACACCTCTTCTGTAATGGAGGTTGAGGTGTGATGTCCCCCTAGGTTCCCAATAAAGCTATGCAAGACAGAAGCAAGGAATCCTGTGGCCTGTTCTTGCTATAAAAAGGCCTTTTTCGGAAAAAATAATAAAGAAAGGAATCAGCCAATCCCTCCTCGATGCCATCACCTCTTCTTGGTGATTTTTCGGGGAAGGAGTGGGCGGGTTGCCATGGCAACAGATGCGAGCTCTGCTCAGTAAGGAAGGGACCTTGATATTTTTTTCTCTCATTCTCTCAGTTGTGTGTCTGTGTGTGTGTGTCTCTGTGTGTGTATGTGCGTGCTACACATGACTGTGCCCACACCAGGAATTTTTTTTAAGAACTAAAGAAAGCCCTTCTCTTCTCTCAGCTCCCCAAATATGGAGTGATGGAAAACCACTTACTCTTGCAGGCCAGGAAGGATCAGGATGGTTCCAGAGAAAGGGGAGTGTTCACGTGGGGCTGCCTTCCTCCATGTTTTTACTAGAAACTGCCTGTGACAAAGAGACCTTTGCACATGGTTGGGGGCTAAGGACTGGAAAGAAGGGAAGATGCTGGGTGGGGAGAAGAGAGCAAAGGATAAATGGTGCAAGAGACCAACAAGGGACATCAGAGAGAGCAACCAAGGTATACTGAGCCTTGGGATGCATGCAAATACACACACACCCTCAGATGCTGAGAGAGGGGACAGAGCAGACTCAGAGAGGGACACAAACACACACGGAGACACACAGGAAACTGTAAAAATAAATATACACAGGCACAAACATAGAACTACAAGCAATATAGGAAGGTGGAGAGTTTTTGAAAAGATGCACATCAATGAAAGCATAGGAAAATACACAAATGCACAGAGATAGACACACAGCTACAAAGACACATGCATACACATAGATACAGACCTACAGACATGTTTGGACAGACATGTTCAGATGCAGACACACAGGGATGTACAGTCTCAATCTAGTGAGCAAACATTCATTCATTCTCTCTCTCTCTCTCTCTCTCTCTCTCTCTCTCTCTCTCTCTCACACACACACACACACACACACACACACACTCCCTCTCTTAAATTGCCCAAGCATCCTCCAGTAATAGTGCATAACTGGGGTTGCTGGTGCTCATCCAGTAAGTTTGGCTAGGAGGCTCCCGCTCCCCCTCCCCCATTCTTTCTACATATTCACCCGAAGCCCCTCTCCCAATTCACTCCCTTGCCCACTTTCCAATAGCCCATGGGCTGTGATGCCCCCTCACAGGCTCCCAGTTCTTAGTCTGTTCTGCTGCTGCTGCTGCCTGCCGCTTGGGGGGAGAGTGGGTGACTCAGCCAGGCCAGGATGACTCACACTGACAGTATTTTTAGCAGCGGCCAGGAGCTCTCTAGCGTGCCAGCCGCCCCCCTCCTCCTGCTTGCTATTTCTGAACCGTCACTGGTGATATAAATAGCTCCTCTCCCACGGCCTGAAGCTGCTGCCAAGCTATTTTTGGTTCTGCACAGTTAAAAATAGTTTCACGGAGGTGGGAGGCAAGAGGAGTGGGAGCTGGCCTAGGGAGCGGAGACATCTAGAGCTTCTCAACTTGAATCGGAGTGGGCGAACTAGGATGAGCCCTCCTCCGCCCCCTCCCGTGTCCCTTTCTAGACCCTTCTTGCTTTCTAAAGCGCTTTCTCTCCAGTCCATTCTCCTGGAAAAACCCAAGGACTCTTCCCTCGAGCCCAATTCTCCTCCCTTGCTTACTCAACTCCCAGAGCCCAGGAATCTTGGCCCTTAGAGACCCCCACCCATTTATTCTCATAGAAGAAGGGGTCAGCTAAAGGGGGCTTCACCCTGAGCCTGTGTGGACGCGAGCCCTGCTTCGCTGTTCCAGGTGGCCCTAATCTGACTCGTGTGGCAATGCTTTCAGCACCGTGGACAGCGGCCAGGGCACCGTTCTTTCCTTGTGAATCTGCTCCTCCAACTGCTGCAGACTAGCTGGACCCAGTCAATAGACAGACCCCTCTTGTTACGGAGGGGCGCCACGAATGTCTCCCAGCCAGGACCTAAAACAACAGTAGGTGAAGAAAACAGGAGGCCCGCCCTGGGTTTTCATATGGAAAGGGAGTCCAAAGATAAGGGGAACAGAAGCTGGAGTGAGGGGTGAGTGGGGACATTGGTAGTTAGAGATGAAAAATGCAACCGAGACATACATCCTGAAGGGACCACCTCTCCATCATTCAGGTCCACAGAGTTGGAGACAGACTCATGCACACCATTCCCCCACCTCAATTGTGCCACTGACCCTAGGATGGTTTGTGTGATGGCCCAATCTCTGCCAAAATAGCACAAGACCATCAGGACCGGGTCTCCACAGCCACAGACCCCTCTTCTATGACATCCTCAGTTGCCTCTTCTTCTTCCCATGCTGCCCGTCTTGCTACCACCCATTTCGATGAGGACTGGGAGTTTCTTGACCCCAAACATTTCTTCTTGGTGTCAAAGTTCATATTCACCCTTCCTGGGTGACTCTCTACAATCAGGCCAACCCCTCTCCCTCAATTTTTATGTGGTTTCATTTCAGTATACCCCCTTCTCCCCCAAGTAACTTTTCAGATAAAAATGTCTTCTAGACCACTCCCTGTTCCCTTTATGGGATCCTGGGATAAGAGGCAACCTATTTTCCCTGTGGACAGCAGTCATGTGTGGTGAATGGAGAAAGAAGATAGTAGGGAAAGAAAGGCCACACGATGTGGACACGACCTGACAACGAAAAAAAGACAGACGTGATGGAACAGAAGGGGAACCTTAGGGGGCTAGGGGGCGCATAAACCCAGGACAGGCTACCTAGCATGCAATAAGATTTTAAAAACTGAGGGTGTGGGGGGGCGGAGAGTTGAAGATGGAGAGACAGCAAGGAATCTTAGAGCTGAAGCTGGGGAGAGGGTTGCAGGGAGGCGTGGAGGAGAGCCCGGCCGAGTTTAAGGGTCCCTGGTAGGTGCTGCAGTCGCGGAGGACCCAGTGCGGCCCCCTCACTTCCCCGCAGCCTCCCCCTCTTCCCTGCCGAAGCAGCGGGGGGGGGGGGGGGAGCTCGCGGAGCTGCGCGGAGGCCGCCAGGCCCCGCCCGCCGCGGCGGCTGCGGCAGAGGATTCCTGTCCTAATATGGAGCTGGGATTCCCCCGGCCCCGCCCCCGCCCCCGGCCCGCGGGAGCGATCGAGGCTCCCCGAGGGCGGGGTAACCGCTCGCTTTGGGGACCGGCAATGCGGCGGGGGGTTGGGGAGGCCCCTGGGTGAAGACCGCACTGTGCCCTGAGTCCCTGCCTCAGTTTCCCCCCGTCAGCGACTAAGGTTAATTAATCGACAGAGAAACGAAGATTCATTGCAGACTACAGCGTTGGTATTCCTAGTCTCGTTGGTATTCCTAGGACCAAGGCCAGACTCCACTGACGCCTTTCCCACAGAACCCCCACCTTTCCATCCCATCCTAGGGACTTAGACCCCCATGTAACTACCCCTGATAAATCGCCAAGGTGGAGGCTTGGGAAGGGGAAGGGAATATTAGTATATTAGTTCTTTGAAAATGGACAAGGGAATCCCAGACTGAATAGACCCGAGGAAGGAATCCCAGGTGTGACCTATCCCCCAAAGGCCAGGGAAAGTCCGTGCCCTCCCACTTATATGATCTTGACCTTTGCCTGGCAAATGAGGAGGGGGATTTGCCAATGACCCGGTTCCTCCCCCTTCCCTTATCTCCTTAAAACTCGCTGTCGGTATCAGCCCCTTCTTGCCCTCCACGCTCTCTTGCAGGGGTCTTCAGACCGCCCTGTCCTGTGCCCTGTCCCTTCCCCCAACACACTGGGAAACCTGAGTCCCCACACCCCCGTTTCAGGCTTTTCTAAGGCAGCGCCAGGCTCTGCTCAGCTCCCGCCAGCCGCGGCCCCCTCCGCAGCCTGTCTTCTCCCCCTTCTCCCGGCCCCCCTCCCGCTCTTGTTCAACGTCATGGGATGACGTTGGAAGCCGGGGAGGGAGGAGGAGCGCCCCCCCCTCCCCAGTTAGCGGCTCCCGCTGCAGCTTGCTTAGCCCAGCCTCCCGCTTTCCCGCCCCCCCCCTCTCTAAAACGAGCCCCCCACGCCTGGCAGGAGCTATATAAGGCGGAACGAGGCAGGCGAGGGGGGCAGCGCAGCCGAGCGGAGCCCAGGAGAGGAGAGAGAGAGCGAGAGCCGGAGCGAGAGACTGGGAAGCAAGGAGGAGGAAGCCGCCGGTGCGTCGGGACAGGAACGCAGGTGTTCGGAGCGCCGGAGCTGGAGCTCCACAGCCGGCAGTCATGTACCGCTCCACCAAGGGCGCCTCCAAGGCGCGCCGCGACCAGATCAACGCCGAGATCCGGAATCTCAAGGAGCTGCTACCGCTGGCCGAAGCGGACAAGGTCCGGCTGTCCTACCTGCACATTATGAGTCTTGCCTGCATCTACACTCGCAAGGGTGTCTTCTTCGCTGGAGGTGAGCAATCTGGGGCTAGCTACGGAGACCCAAACTGGCGGGCACAGGGGACAGTGGATCTGAGGGAACTCGCTGGGACTGCTGCATGTCCAAGGCAGCATGTTGGCGAGCTAAGGAGAGAAGGGACTCGGGGGGACTCGGAGGACTCGGGACTTCCTACTTTTCTTCCTGAGCTCTGTCGTCCAGACCTCACTTTAGTTTGGGATGAGGGTTAGAGAGCCTGAATGGTGTTACTAGAACCAAATTTAGGGAAGGAAAAGAGCCAGGACAGAATGGCTGTACTCCCCACCAGCTCAGAGCACCCCGGGAATCCGGTGAGGGAAGCCTGGGAAGTTGCAGGGACAAGCCTAGAGGAAGGGCAGCTGCAGTTTGCCACCCTTGAAGGGCTCTACTGATGGCTCTGGGGCGCTGTCCGCGGTGCTGACCGCAACGATTGCATTGAGGCGCTGTCTGCGGTGCTGAACCCAAGTCCACTTGGGAGCTCTGTCCACGGTGCTGACATCCAGGGCCGATGAGGCTCCGGGGCCCGCTCAGAAGTGTGAGGGCTCGCTGGCTGGGGAGTTCCAGCAACAGGTCCGCTGGCCAAAAGCTGCGGACAGCGGGTCAACAGGTGTTTGCAAAGGAAGGTCTATGAGAAATTCCTCTGGCTTCTCTGAAACTCACCGAGCCTTCCTCACTTCTGCTTTGCGTGCCAATCTTATCTTGACTCACCATGTCTTCTCATCCCACAGGCACTCCTCTGGCTGGCCCCACAGGGCTTCTCTCAGCTCAAGAGCTTGAAGACATCGTAGCAGCACTGCCTGGATTTCTGCTTGTTTTTACAGCTGAGGGGAAGTTGCTGTACCTGTCTGAGAGTGTGAGCGAGCATCTGGGACACTCGATGGTGAGTACTGAGAGTGTCTTCAGCTCAGACTGGGGTGTGAATTATGTACAATGAGCTTTCTACTCCTAAGAAACTGAGAGTTATCGGAGAGGGAGGGATCCTGCACTGGAAGATGCTATGGGCCAAAGATTTTCTCTTGCTGTCTTCACTAATGGTCATCTTTCTTTCCTTCAGGTGGACTTGGTTGCCCAGGGTGACAGTATCTACGACATCATTGACCCAGCTGACCACCTCACTGTGCGTCAGCAACTCACCCTGCCCTCTGCTCTGGACACTGGTAAGAACTGCCTTCTTCCTTCAGTCCAGTCTCCCTCTGCTTCCCTGTTCCACCCCATTGACCATCTTTCTCAGCCACCCACACTCTTAATATTTTTTTTTTCCTTACCCATCTAGATCGTCTCTTCCGTTGCCACTTCAACACCTCCAAATCTCTTCGGCGCCAGAGCGCAGGCAACAAACTGGTGCTTATTCGAGGTCGATTCCATGCTCACCCACCTGGGGCCTACTGGGCAGGAAATCCTGTGTTCACTGCCTTCTGTGCCCCACTGGAGCCAAGACCCCGCCCTGGCCCTGGCCCTGGCCCTGGCCCTGGCCCTGCCTCACTCTTCCTGGCCATGTTCCAGAGCCGGCATGCTAAAGACCTCGCCCTACTGGACATATCTGAGAGGTAAGCCCAGAGTTCTCAAACCTCAGGAGGAAGGCAGGCCAGAGATGATGGGACCCTAGATTCTGGAGTCAGGGGCAGGGAAGATGGGATTTAGTGGGCAGAGAACCTGGGAGGGAGTGAGATGCATGTGTTCCAAGCAAGGAAAACACAAAGTTGAACTCACCCTTTCCACTTTCCCAGTGTCCTAATCTACCTGGGCTTTGAGCGCACTGAACTGCTCTGTAAATCATGGTATGGACTGCTGCACCCTGAGGACCTGGCCCATGCTTCTGCTCAACATTACCGCCTATGTGAGTGTCCAGAGAGGCTGGGGACAAGACAGGGAGCTGGGAAAGGGCATAGGAGACCAGACCAATAATGGACTATGGTCAGGGCTGATGTTGGGGAGGTACCAGAGTAAACCTCAGGGTGAAGGGTCAAGGCGAGAATAGAACCAAGCTGGGGAACTCTGAGTGTCAAGGTCAAGGTGGGGAGTGAGAGGTGCAGGTTAGGGTAGTCAGAAAAGAAGTTGTTGGGCTCCCTCAATTCAGTGGAGAAGTGAGCAAGGTGGGAGTTTAGGTGGTGTAACTTGGTGGGTATCCTAACCCTGCATCTCTTCTTTCTCCCCAGTGGCTGAGAGTGGAGATATTCAGGCAGAGATGGTCGTGAGACTACAGGCCAAGTCTGGAGGCTGGGCGTGGATTTACTGCCTGTTATACTCAGAAGGTCCAGAAGGCCCTATTACTGCCAATAACTACCCAATCAGGTGAGCTGCAAAGACAGGGCCCTGGGGGGCAGCCAAGGTCTGTATGCAAGAGATGCAAATCAGAGAACGGCTCTGGGAATGGACACCAAACCCTTATGGCTGCCTCTTCTCTTCTCCAGTGACTCGGAAGCCTGGAGCCTCCGCCAGCAGCTGAACTCTGAAGACACCCAGGCAGCTTATGTCTTGGGCGCCCCGACTATGCTGCCCTCATTTCCTGAGAACATCCTCTCCCAGGAGCAGTGTTCTAACCCACTCTTTACCCCACCCCTGGGGGCTCCCAGAAGCACTGGTTTCCCAAACACTCCTGGACTAGGTGTTGTCTCAGCATCAGAAGAGCTTCCCCGACCACCTAAAGAGCTGGATTTCAGTTACCTGCCATTCCCTTCTGGGCCTGAGCCTTCTCTCCATGCAGAACTGAGCAAGGATCTTGTGTGTACCCCACCCTACACACCCCACCAGCCAGGAGGCTGTGCCTTCCTCTTCAGCCTCCATGAGCCCTTCCAGACCCATCTGCCTGCCCCATCCAGCTCACTCCAAGAACAGCTGACTCCAAGCACTGCAACCTTCTCTGATCAGTTGACGCCCAGCAGCGCAACCTTCCCAGATCCACTAACCAGCCCACTCCCCGGCCAGTTGACCGAAACCTCAGCCAGAAGCTATGAAGACCAACTGACTCCCTGCACCTCTACCTTCCCAGACCAGCTGCTTCCCAGCACTGCCACCTTCCCAGAGCCTCTGAGCAGCCCTGCCCATGAGCAGCTGACTCCTCCCAGCACAGCATTCCAAGCACCCCTAAACAGCCCCAGCCAAACTTTCCCAGAGCAGCTGAGTCCCAATCCCACCAAGACTTACTTCGCCCAGGAGGGATGCAGTTTTCTCTATGAGAAGTTGCCCCCAAGTCCTAGCAGCCCTGGTAATGGGGACTGCACACTCCTGGCCCTGGCTCAGCTCCGGGGCCCCCTGTCTGTGGACGTCCCCCTGGTGCCTGAAGGCCTGCTCACACCGGAGGCCTCTCCAGTCAAGCAGAGTTTCTTCCACTACTCTGAGAAGGAGCAAAATGAGATTGACCGTCTCATCCAGCAGATCAGCCAGTTGGCTCAGGGCATGGACAGGCCCTTCTCAGCTGAGGCTGGCACTGGGGGATTGGAGCCACTTGGAGGACTGGAGCCCCTGGACTCCAACCTGTCCCTGTCGGGGGCTGGCCCCCCTGTGCTCAGCCTGGACCTGAAACCCTGGAAATGCCAGGAGCTGGACTTTCTGGCTGACCCTGATAACATATTCCTGGAAGAGACACCCGTGGAAGACATCTTCATGGATCTCTCTACTCCAGACCCCAATGGGGATTGGGATTCAGGGGATCCTGAGGCAGAGGGCCCAGGAGGGGCCCCATCGCCTTGCAACAACCTGTCCCCAGAAGACCACAGCTTCCTGGAGGACCTGGCCACCTATGAAACCGCCTTTGAGACAGGTGTCTCAGCATTCCCCTACGATGGGTTTACTGATGAGTTGCATCAACTCCAGAGCCAAGCTCAAGACAGCTTCCATGAAGGTGAGTGCAGCCCAAAATATCAAGAATATGTCCTTGTCCTTCCAATGAGATTCAGGGTAGGCTTGGGGGAATCTGTTCCCCTCTCTATTAATTTTGCTAAAGGTAGCAGTGAGGGTAAATGACGTGGCAGGCAGGGGCTGGGGATTGATGGCTGTGGAATCCTTTGGGAAGGTGTATGCTTCCTAACTCGGAGACGCCACCCCATTTTACAAGTGAAGACAATCAATGTCCCAGAGTAAAGAAACTGTCCTTAGGCCACATAAACATGGCTGAAAAATTGATTCGAGTTCTGTTGATTGAGTTCTATCCCCTAAAGGGGATGCCGAACAACAGTTTGTAGAAATTGAGGAAAGAGGATGAGGCTGAGCCCCTGGCTCTATCACGGTTAGTTCCCTGCTATGGCCCCATCATTTCCAAAACTACAACCATAGTTTCACGCCATCTGGACAAATTTCCTCTTGTCTGCTGAGCTTAGATGATCCGGTCATTGAGCCAACATATTTGACACCCATCCTATCTGTGCCACACCCTCAACCCTAGGATGCTCTTTTCTAATAGGCCTGACTGACTCTCTCCCTCCCTCCCTCTCTCTCTCTCTACAGATGGAAGTGGAGGGGAACCAACGTTTTGAATAAGTCTGTGACTTAACGTCGTCAAGTATGGCATATTGTCATCAAGACGTGGAGCCGCTCTCCACCCCCCCGGGACTGTTGGGGGGATTCTGGGGGCCAGAGGGGGATATATCTGATTTCCCAGGCCCTGAGAGATTTGGGGGGGTGGTGGGAGGGCAAGGGAGGGGAGCTTCTTTTTAAACTCAAGAGACTTCGAGCGATCCCAGTTTCCATTTCAATCTGTATTCACTCGTAGTGAGTTTCCTTGAATGCGATTTCAAGCGGAGAATGGGGGAGTCTCACTTCCCCCCCGCGCTGCCCCATGGGCCTGGGCCAGTTCTCCACTCCTAGGGGCCAAGCCACCCCTGGGCCTTCGTGGGGGAAAGGCAGGGCCCACCTGGGCCAGCCTGTGCCCTGAGGGGCTCTTGACACCCACGTAGAATTCTCTACACACCAGTAACGGGATTTCAATTCCGATGGACTCCGCCGCCCTGGCGGCCCTTCCTGTGACTTTTGCGCCCCGCGCCTGGGGTGGGGGGTGCGAAGAGACGCTACGTTCCTTTCCGATGGAGGAAGGCAGACCTGCCGACACACGTGTGCTTGCACGAACGCGTGTACCTGGTGCGGGATCACCCGGCCGCCAGACCGCCTGGGCCTGCCCAGACGGCCACCTCGTGGTGCTGTGGTGACTTTGTAGCCAACTTTATAATAAAGTCCAGTTTGCCTTTTTGGTAATTCCAGTGTCATGACTGCTGTGAAAAAGGAAGGATGGGGAGTGAGAAAGTGGGGGGCTGGGGAAACCTGGGGTCAGGATATAAACTCTGGACCTGCTTGGGCCCTGCATTTCTCCATGCGCGCATACTCCCATGGCCCTCTAATCTGCATGTATCCTGTGGCACCTGTAGTGCCAGGAGCTGGAGCATTGGATGAAGCACATGCTACTCCCTGCCCTTGAGGTGCTTGGTGTCCCATCCTAGAGGATATTGGGTTCTCCTACCTGCTCCAAGCCTAGTGTTCACAGAGAGGGAGCCAACAAAGGGCCTGGGATAACCTGGGGATTCAGCCTGACCTTGGTCCTAAACGTGGTTTTGACACTTTTGAACACGAGTTCTTTCTTCGCCTGGGCTTGTGTGCAAAGTGACATCCTTGTGAGACACTGGAAACGACAACCACCTCTGTTATCCTTTCACAGGGCTTTTGTCCGACAAACACCTTTACATCCCTCAGTCACAGCAATAGGTCTTCTTTTCACTGAAAAGAAACTGAGGCTCATAGGCTAAAGGCAATTTGCCCCCACAGTTGCTGAGAGGTGAAGGTAGGCAACATACCCACATCACCCTCATCCCAGCCCTGGGTTTATTTTCTCTGCTTCCAAAGCCAGAGAACCACTGTTTCAAATTATCCCATCCCAGGTTTCCCAAGAAGGGGTGACTTGGGCCGGAGCAGGGGCCTCTCCTCCAAGCGCAGGATAAGAAACCCCTTCCTTTTGTCCCTTCTAGGTCTGTAAGCAGAGGGGAGCAGAACTCAATGGATCAAGAGAAGGAAGTTTCAAACATGCTTGAAGGCCCAAAAGCCACAGGGTATAGCTGATGAGGGTCAAATGAAAATTAGGAGACAGAAAGACCTGGATTCAAATCTCAGCTACACCCATTATTTGCTAAGTGGGTCCCAAACCCCAGTTTCTTCACAGGTGAAGTGAGGTGATGAAAGATTCTTGTCTCCCAAAGATACTCTTAGGACTGGATGGGCTCTCTCTTGAAGCAGATAAACACAGAAAAAACTTAGTTGTTGAGTTAAACCAGAAGACAATGGCAACCTGAAGGCCTACAGAAGCCTCTTTCTCAAGGAAAGAAATGTGACTCTAAGCTCCACACAGGGGCAGGATTTCAGGAGCTGGGAAGACATCCATGAGAAATCCCCTAACCTTCCTCTCATTCCAAAGCCTCTGGCTCTGGGGCCAGGTTCTTCAGAGGATCCCTTAGGTCCTAGGGACCTGTCACCCCTTTCCCTCCTTGGATGGGTCCTTGGGTATAACAGGAGGGTGGAGTCTTGCCCTCTACCTTCCTTGTACATCTGTTCTCCATCTTGGACGAAAGAACTGTATTGTCAGCCCAGAGAGGATCCTCTCTTAACTCTGCTCTATCCCTAGCACCAAGCACAGGGCCAGCCCATAGCAGGCACACAGGAAAGTATTCTGAGAAGACAATTTCTGAAGATCTCTCCAAGGGTTTGAGTTAAAAGTGCCAATTTCTGCTAGAGAAATATTGTTCCTAAGTTCCCAGAGAACAAAGAGCTATAACTTTTAGCTTGGAATCTTAAGTGACCATGAGCCCAAGACACATTGGTGTTACATCTGAAAACTGACCTGGTCATTAAAAACAAGGAAAGTTGGAGGAGTTATCAAAGCCTAGAGGAACCTAAGAAAACATAATGAGGGAATGTAACATGGTATACTGAGGCAGAGAAAGTATGCGAGTTAGCAAGGAAATCTGAATAAAGTCTGGAATTTTTTTTAAGTTGTAGATGGACACAATACCTTTATTTTATTTATTTACTTTTTTATGTGGTACTGAGGATCAAACCCAGTGCCTCACACTTGCTAGGCAAGCGCTCCACTACTGAGCTAGAACCCTAGCCCCAAGTCTGGAATTCTTGTTAATAAAAATGTGTCAGTATTGGCTCATCACTGTGACAAGTGTACCATATCAGATGTTAATAATAGGGGAATCTGGGTGTGGAGTGTGGGGGAGAACTCTGCTATTGTCACAACTTCTCTGTAAGTCTAAATCTATTCTCAAACAAAACGTTTTTGAAATAAAATACTAAGAAATGAAAATTTTTTGTGTGTGAAAAAAAGAAACACCACCCTGGCATTTGGTGATGGTAGAGACTCTGTTCTGAGGAGAAGACTCCACGTTCACATCAAGAGATCCAGCCCACCTGGGCCAGAGCAGGAAAAGGATGAGGAGAGCCAATGGCGCCACCTGCTGGAAGAAGCACCTGCTGCTGTTCCTTGTTGACTGGTCCCAGTGTCAGAGCATCAATTCCGTCTTAGAACAAATGGGTAAACTGAGGCTGAGGGCCAGGAAAGGACTTGCCCAATGGCACTCCTAGAGAGGCTAAAGAAACCATATCTGATCCTGGGGGTAACTGCTGTCCTGGGAGCAGAATGAATAAGAGAAGGCTCAAGTTTGGGGTCATGAAGACTGAGCTCAAGTAATAGCTCTGCCCTCTCATTTTCTCATGTGACACCCGTGTGTGCCAGGAGCTAGGAAACCGAAGACAGACACAATCATAGAGCTCATACCCAGGTTGTGGGAAAACACAGCGAAAAGTAAAATGTCTAAAAGGAGAGTGCAGCGTGTGGGGAAGGAAAGAACCCGAGTTCCATGGTAGAGTAACCAGTTCAAATGGGAGTGAGGTGACATTGAACCGAGACCCGGAAGACAAGAAAGAGGAAGAAGGTGCCAATCAAAGGAAAGTGGGAGGAAGGGCATTAAACAAGAATGGATTTGATCTGTTTAAAGAATAGAAAGGAAGTCAGTGCCTGGATCACAGCGAGCAGGAGAAGTGATCAGAGGAGAGGAGAACTGTCGCTCCACGTTCAGGAGGAGTCCCGCCAAACCTCCTGCTCCTTTGTTGCAATTTCCACGGTTGTTAACTATTACTTTTGTATGTATGTGAATAATTGTTGTTAAACTTCCATCTCTGAAGGCAAGACCTGTGTCCATCACATTGACGACTATGTCCTCAGTACTGGTGGCTCTGAACATGCAAGCTCAAAAACTGTTAGACAAATAACATTCATTAGAGCAGGGCATAGTGGTACATGCCTGTAATCACAGCGCTCTGGAGGCTGAGGCAGGAGGATCATGAATTCAAAGCCAGTCTCAGCAACTTAACGAGACCCTAAGCAACTTAGTGAGACCCTGTCTAAATAAAATTTAAAAAGGGCTGGGGAATGTGGCTCGGTGGTTAAGCACCCCTGGGTTCAATTCCCAGTACTAATAAACAAATATTCATTATAAGTAGTTTGTAATTTTTTGAAAATGCAATCAATAAAATACCCAACAGTTGAAGACTTAGTTAAATAAATTATGGTCACCAAGAAGACAGGGTACAACGGGGCTGGGATTGTGGCTCAGCGGTGGAGTGCTCACCTAGCACCGGTGGGGCCTGGGTTCGAGCCTCAGCACCACATAAAAATAAAGGCATTGTGTTGTGTCCATCTACACCTAAAAAATAAATTTTTTTTTTAAAAAGAAGAAAAAAGGATACAAGCCTTCACTGAAATTGTTTCAGTGACAGAGCATGGTGGAGCATACCTATAGTCCTCACACTCAGAAGGCTGAAACTGGAGGGAGGGTTACTTAAACCCAAGTGTTCAAGGCCAATCTGGGCAACATAGGAAAAAAAAAGAAGGCTGGTCCTGGTGGCTCACTCCTATAATCCCAGCAATGTGGAAGTCTGAGACAAGAGGATCACAAATTCAAGTCCAGCCTAGGAAACAGCAAGACTCTGTCTCAAAAAAAACAACTGGGCGGGGGGGAGGTGTTAGGGTTGTAGCTCAGTGGTAGAGTGCTTGCCTAGCACATGTGAGGCAGGGATTTGATTTTCAACACCACACAAAAATAAGTAAATTTTAAAAAGATACTGTGTCCATCTACAACTAAATAGATTTTATATATATATATATATATATATATATATATATATATATATATATATATATATAAAATAACCTGGGGATATAGCTCATTAGTAGAGTACCTTTGAGTTCAATTCCCAGTGACAAAGTTTGAGAAAGATAATCAGTAATGAGACATGTTCTAAATAATTGCTAAGTTAAAAGTAGACTACAAGGCTGGGGTTGTGGCTCAGCAGTAGAGTGCTCATCTAACATGTGTGAGGCCCTGGGTTCCATCCTCAGCACCACATAAAGATAAATAAATAAAGGTATTGTATCCATCTACAACTTAAAAATATTTTTTTAAAAAAAGTTGACTATAAGATGGGCACAGTGATACACGCCTGTAATCTCAGCAGCTTGGGAGGCTGAGGCAGGAGGATCGCAAATTCAAAGCCAGCCTCAGCAACTTAGTGAAACCCTGTCTCAAAAAATAAAATGGGCTGGGGATGTGGCTAGTGGTTAAGTGCCCTGGGTTCAATCTCTGGTACAAAAAAAAAGTTGACTACAGCTGACTGTGACTATGGGCCCCTTTTTTGGTTGCTTTTTGTAATGCTGTGGATGGAACCCAGGGCCTCAGGTATGCTAGGTAAGCACTCTACCACTGAGCTATGACCCTAGCTTCCAATCTATTTTAAATATTTTTTAGTTGTATTGGACACAGTGGGGACAAGTGCATGGAGTACTGTATACATGGCATGTTAAGGGCGTCTGAGTGGCAGGCCACTCCCCTTGTGCTTAGTGCATGAGCGGCAGACCGCTTACCCCTTAGGCACAGCCCTGGGTGTGAGGCCATGGGTTGCAGTCCCTGTGCTTGCTCCATGGCCCACTCCTCCATTGGTCGCTGCAAGGGCAGTTAACAGACATTGCATTTGTGGCTGCCTGTAATCTGCTTAGCTACTGCCTGAGTAAATATACGTGGTAACTGCGCAATAAAATCAGACCTGCTTCCTGCTTGGTCTCCGGAGGTCTTGATTAGTGACTCCACAGCCACACTCTCCTCTAGGCTGTTCCGTGGACCTCCTCGCTGGATGAGAGAGAGAGCCCTCACAGGACACAATACCTTCACTTTATTTATTTTTATGTGGTGCCAAGGATCGAACCCAGGACCTCACATGTGCTAGGTGAGCACTCTGTAGGCTGAGCCACAACTCCAGTCATCCAATCCGTTTTTTAAAAAACCTTACATATAAACAAAAATGCAGAGAAAAAGGCTAGAAAACATGACATCAAGTTATTGGCAGTAGTAGTATCTGGATGGTGGGATTACAGATTTTAATTTTCTTAAAGGTGTTTTTCTATACTTACCAGTTTTCTCAGTGTAAAATGTGTCCAGCACATGCAGATGCCCAGTAAGTGCAAATTGCTCCCTCCACTCCTCTTAGGACAAGAATTCTTGACATTCTGAATAACAGGGAAAGTGGGGCCAAGGGCTTCGCGAGGATTTCTGGGGCAAGTACCTACTGAAGCTTTGATTCTTTTGCAGGTCTACAGTGGGAACCTACACTAGTTCACGTTAACCAAGTTCAGAAGCTTGGGAGAGGGCTGGGTGTAGCTCAGTGGTAGCACACTGGCTTTACATGCTGGGTTTCCTACTCAGCATTGCAAAAAATAGACAAAATTCAGCTGAACAGAGGGGTTGTGAGTAGCCTCAGGAACTGGGGCGCTGTATGTAGTAACCCTGCCTGAGGCTGTGATCTGAAATCTCCCACAGGGTTGTTTCTGTTGAGGTAGCATTCCCTGAGAGATGAGATGTCTAATCGAAAATAAGCAATACTCTGGAGTCCTAGCATCCATGAACCCCAACTACCATACCCATCCTCTCCCCTCTGGGGAGGGAACGAAGACAAGATTGATTAGTTAGTGGTCCTGAGGATTGAACCCAGAGCCCCACATGCTAGGCTAGGGCCCTTTCACTGAGCTTCAGCTCCATGCCTGAACACAGGATTTCTTTATTCTTTCTTTCTTTTTTTTTTTTTTTTAAAGAGAGAAAGATTTTTTTTTTTTTTTTTAGTTTCCGGTGGACACAACATCTTTATTTTATTTTTATGTGGTCCTGAGGATCGAACCCAGTGCCCCACGCATGCCAGGCAAGCGCGCTACCGATTGAGCCACATCCCCAGCCCCATGAACACAGGATTTCTAATCGGAAGGCCTGGCTTTGGCTCCTGCCTCTAGCACCACCTCAGAACCTGACTGCCATGGTTTATTGCCCAAAGGTTCGCCAGCTGGAGGAGTGATTAACTGTGGCAGGATTAAGTGGTAGAAGCATTAAGAGGTGGAGCTTAGCCAAAGGTAAGTAGGTGATAGGGCTCCACTCTCATGAATACATCAATGCTGATCTCTAGGAGAGAAGGGGTTGTCATAAAGTGAGGCCAGCCCATGTGCTCAGTCCCAATGCCATGTTGTTTGGACTTTACAGCCACCAAAATCATGAGCCAAATAAACCTCTCTTCTTTATAAAGTACTCAGACTCACATATTTTGTTGTAACAACATAAAAAAGACTAAGACACTGGGCAGGTTACTTTGCTTGGCTGAACCCCAGTATAGACATCCGTGGGGCTGCATGAAGATCCCTATCTACCTCACAGGGCAGCTAGCATTAGTCCATGTTGATTACTCAGGGATGGGGGGTACAGCTCAGTGATAGAGAACATGCTTAGCACGGATAAGACCCTGGGTTCCATCCTCAGCGCTACTAACAAATAATTAAATAAAAAGTGCTTGTCCTTCCCTAGGGTCCCAAGGCAGAAACTGACAGTGTGTGCCAACAAAGGATGTTTATTAGGGATTGATCCCTTGATATGGCCAGATATGTAAAAACACACATCATTTGAAGTCAGGAAAACACACATGTTGGTGTGACCTCCCTTCCCTCTGGCTCCCTTTCAGCTGCCTCCTTCAGACTCCTCAAGTACAGAGGGCAGGGGTCACTTCTTGGCAGCTTCTGCCTGGGCTGCCAAATCTGCCTCTTTCTGAGCAGCCAGAAATTCAGCTCGCTCCTTCTGGAAGGCTGCCAGTTCTTCCACACTGAGGCTGCAGGTGAAAAAAGACAGATGGTTGATAAGTGGCCAGTCATAGGTGGAAGCTCACAAGGGTCCCCATCACCATTGCAGAGCCCAGCTGGGCCTGGCCCCTTTTCTCTCCTGGACTTCCCAGCCTCCACACCACTGCTCATCTGCTTCCTCTGCCAGGAATGCCACCCATACTCCTGTACCCCCCATCCTTTTATCTCCTTCTTAAAGCCCTCTTCATCCTGTGAGGCCTTGGCTATGCACTAGCTCAGATTAGCTGGCCCTTTCTCTGTGTGCCCAAATGTGTCCTTCTGAGGGCAGGGACCCAATCTATTCTTCTCTGCTCCCCATAAAAGTAAAGTTTGAAATAAGCTGAGTCTATCTCTGTTCCAGGATCAATCCCACTCCTGGGAGAAAAGTGTCAGCCTTGGTGGGGCATGACACAGACAGCAAGAGACTGCCCAGAGCTGAGGCTGCTCTTGTCCCTGCTGTGGTCTGGGCCAGACACCTCCCACCCAATGCCTACCTCCAGAAAGTAAGTCCTAAGGTCACCAGAAGAAACCCTGAGAGGACCCCTGTTAGCCTCAGAATCAAGTCTGAATGTGGGACAACAAAGACTGGTCCCTCCCTCTGACCATGTCCCAACTGCTGCTAAGACTACATTCCCACAAGGCAATGAACTCTGCTTCACTCTCTTACCTTCTACCTTTCATAGGGATCTTTCCACTTCTTGGATCATATGCCCCCAGTGCTTTTTCCTGGACTCTGCTCAGATGTCACCTCCCCACAAAAGTCCTCACTGACACACCAGGCAACACAGAAGCCCTCCTCTCTGCTCTCTGGCCATCCATTGTTCCTTTATCAGCAGTGACCATCTAGCAGCCTAATGCCCTATTATGGTTCTGCCTCAGGACTCTGAGCTCCTGAGGTTGGGCCAAGCACAACTCTCCATTAACGTCAAGAACTATGTCTAATACACAAAGCGTGTTCCAAATGATGCATGAGGCCCCAAGAACCTAAGGTCCTTGAAGTCAAAAGCTGACTCACTAAATGGACCCTCTTAGCTTGGACCCCAAATCAAGACCTTTCTGTGTCCTCTCTTCACACCACACCTCCCAGGACACTCACTCCTTCACCACGCGGATGCCCAGGGATCGGGCAGAGCCAACGATGGAGCGGACGACAGAGGACAGGTGTACATCCTGTAGGGCGAAGGCATCATCCTGGGCTTTGACCAGGGCAATCTCATATATGTGCTTCAAAGACACCAAGCCTGCCACCTCTTTCCCTGGGAGGAAGGAACAAGCTCTTCAGGTGTTACTGCTTTCTTCTCTAGAGCCCCCAGTATCTCAGGTGCCCACTCTGGCCCTCACCAGTCTGCCGGGCCCCCTTCTCAATCCCAGCAGCTGCCTTCAAGAAGTAGGAAACGGTGGGTTGTCCAATCTTGATTTCAAATGTCCTGTCAGGCTTAACAGAAAAAAAGAAACATGATGTCTTTTTTGTGTGCCCAGGCCCAGGGAACTTTTAATGTCCTATTCCTCCCTCCTCTCGGTGTCTAACAGACCACAAAGCTATAGGGCAAAATAAATCTGCAAGAAACATCCCTGTCGAGTCTATTTCAAGCCCAACCTCTGCTCTGGAAGCCCCAGTGATGGAGGGACAAGAGGAAGGACTGCAAAATGGCAGGACCAGGCAGGTTCTGAAAAAAGATGGTCTAAGCTGGGCTTGGTGGGGCACCCCTGTAATCCCAGCTAGGACAGAGAGGTTGAGGTAGGAAGGTTGCAAGTTCAGGGCCGGCCTCTAAAACTTGGGGGAACTCTGTCTCAAAATTAAAAAAGACCAAGGGACTGGGGGGTGTCGCTAAGTGGTACTTGCTTGCCTGAGGCCGTGGGTTCAATCCCCGGTACCAGAGAAAAGAAGAAAAAAAAATATGTATGGTGTAGTCTTCACCGTGTGAGCGGGGACACTGCAGCCCAGTGATGGGAGAGTCCGCGCCAAGCTAGGGCCAGAGCAGCAACCCGGGTGACCAGGGCCAGAGCAGCAACCCGGATGACCAGGCCGTGGTGACTGAAGAACGTGGGGGGCGGGGGGGAGGAGGCGGTGATGAGAAGGAAACCAGGGACGAGTCCGCTCTCCGCACCTTCACAAAAATCTTCGTGGGCAGGGGAATGCCTTCTATGATGTCCTTCGTCCTCTCGTTGAACTCCTTGCAGAACTGGTTGATAGAAACGCCCCGCTGCGTGGGAAGCGCGACAGTCAGGGTCACCTCGCCCTCCCTACCGCGGGCGCCCACCTTCCCTCCTCCCAGGTCCGGCCCGCAGGTCCAGTCGGGGCGGGATGGCTCGTGTGCACCGCCCACCTGGTCCCCCACGGCCCGCGGCGCCAGGCGGAGGAGGCGGGGGCCGGAGAGCTGCCAGCTGACAGGGCACAGCGCCTGCCGGGGGAGAGGAGGGCTTCGAGCCGAGGCCTCCCGGTGGCAGAGCCCGCGTACTAGCTCGCGCCCTCCCGCCTCCCACGCCGGGCTGCCGCCGCTGCTGCACCTGACCCAGGATGGGGCCGAGCGGGGGCCCGGGCATGGCCTGGCCTGCCCGCACGATGGTCCGGATCACGCCGCTGGCCTCGGGCTTCTTGAGGGCCCGAGTGGCGCGGCTCAGCTTCGACATGATGCGGGGCTCTCGGTCTTAGTTCACCTCAGGGTAGCACCAAGAGCGGTGCTATGGGCGCTGCCATCTTGGGCCAGAGATCAAGGGTCCTCACGTTAGGCGAGGGCAAGGGAGGCCACGAAGGGCGCCTTGTTTCAATCCTACCATTCTCCAACCTAGAAGACAGGCAGGGTTGGGGAAAGAAGGAGCTTAACTTGCCGCCTTCAAAGAGAACAACACGAAGGGTTTCAATACACACGATTTCCCAGGAACGCGCACCGGCACTGCCTTGGACAGCCAAGCAGGAGAGCGGGACCTCGATGCCCGCACAGCATTGTGGGTATGGTAGTTTGAGCCCTTATGCAAGGCCTGCGATTTGCTAAGCGCTAGCGCACCATCTGCTGAACAGGGTGATAATCCTAGGGTTTGAAATGAACCTGGAGCCCGTGGGTTATTGGGAGTGGTAGTTTTTATTCTGTCAAGTGTTTCCTAAGGCGATGTGGTTACTAGAAGAGACCCTGGAAGCAACCCCGCTGGTTGCTCCTCTTGCTGGCTGTAACTGGTACTGTTTCCTCCCCCTGTACAATGGTCACTATAACGTGTAGCACCTATCAGAATTGTTTTGAGGACTGACTTTGCAAAGTGCATTAGAACAGTGCCTGGGACCTACAAGGCATGTGCTGTTATTCTCTGTAAAATAAAGACAAAACTTTCCCGAAGTTATTGTGAAGCTTAATGGGCCCAGAACATTCGATACATCACCTGTGACCAATGAAATAAGACAGTATTTTGAATCATTTATTTTTTTTCTGAGCACTTACTATATGACAGGCACACTGCCAAGTGCTTTAAGTGCATTATTATCTCATTTAACTCTCACGACGACATGTAGTAAATACTTTTATGGTACACCTCTTACAAATGAGAAGGTGGAAACACACACACACACACACACACACACACACACACATACACACACAAAGGCTCCAAACACACCTTAGCCTGTTTCCCTGCCAGGGTGGGAAACTAACGTTGGGGTTATCAGATTACAGACCTTGTGCTGTTAACCACAACTCTATACTGCCTCATCTCATAAAATGAAAGAATCCACATAAAACCACGCTATAAACTGTGAGACATATAAAATTTTTATTATGAATTCTTGTTGGATTTACACTAATTAAATGTGGTTGTCCCTGCCTCTGAAGTCCATCAAAGGCTTCATAATGCTCAGCCTCATTAGTCATATGGAAGTAGGCTAGAAAAAATAAGGATAGGTAGAAAGGAGACCACAGAAGCCTTTGACTCTTAGAGTATCATAAGTCTAAGTGATTAATGGCTACATAAAATGCTAGCTTAAACATGCTAGTCTGTTCTTTAGACTAAATAAAGTAATAGGAAAATATTGCTAGAGACTTATGATGTGGTTATCAACCTAGAAATCCTGAAAGAATCAGACCATTGTGACCCGCTCTGTGCTCCCTGAGTGGGAGAGTGGAGCCCACCAGACCGACATCACCCCCCTGTACTCTCACATTCACTATTTACAGCTTCCTTTAAAATGAAGAGCCCTCAACCCCAGAAGTGTGTCTCACTCTTGACTGCCCACCCTTTCTCCCTTTGCTTTCATTCCTAAATGAATCTTGTTTTCCTTGTTTGTGCCTCTTTTGATGCGTCCTGAAATTCCTTTCTGTGTCTTAAGTCAAGAATCTGTCAGGGCTGATCTGGGGTCTCTTTGTCTTTTCTGCACACCCCTATCTAGTGGCAGTTTCAGGACTCTGGAACAAAGCGGTCTCTTTGATTTACTAGCAGTAAAACCTTAAGGAAGATAATTTACTTCCCTGTGCCTCAATTTCCATTCTAGGAAAATGCACTACAGTAGTCCGGACTTCACAGGAAATCAGTTAGTTGAGGTAACGCTCTTAGAAGAGGACCGTGAAGGGAAAGCAAGAAAGAGAGACAGAGACCAGGCAGAGATCCACACGAGAGTTTGTCAGAGCTGATAAATAAAGGCCATCTCTCTATAGTGGAGAGAGGCAAAGAAGGCTTGGGTTCCGGGACTTTTATGAGGCAGGCTCAGGAATCTGAGCTGAGAGAGTCCTAATGCAGGTGGTTAGGGGCTGGGTGGGTATGAGAGAATGGTGAGCCTTTCTTAGAAAGGCCCTTGGGTGGGAAAGGGAAACTTTTTCCTTACAATGGCAGCTGTCACTTAAGGTGGCCATCCAGATGCCAAGCAAGGACCTTATATTCCCACCCCCGTTTTTGTTTTTTATTGGGCCCCTTAGGGAACAGGGATGTAGGTCAATCTTCTGTAACTGCTTCCTGCTGGGAAGGGGCGGCATTTGAATCCTTCATTAGGGGACTAGATGTCATTGGAATGATGACAGAGGTTGAGTGGTGGTGGAATGCTGTCCCCAGTGCCCCAATTTTTGGTGAGGGATTGGTATTCCTGTAACAAAAGCTGGTTTATAGTTTGGCTAGAGATTTTTTGGATCTGGTCTTGAACAAATCTAATGACACAGGGGGCAAGCATTAACAGAAGACCTATGACAAGGAGAGGGGTCAGGAGAGGAAGTGCCCACTGGAGAAGGGGGTTACTGAGCTGTCATCCTTCAGCAGAGGAGAGTTGTGGTTTTCAATGTTCAAGGTCCTGTTGGAGATGTTTCATCTTGTCCTTTTCTGTACCAGATTGATTGACATAAAAAGAGCATTCCTCCTGTAGGTGCAGACAAATTTCGTCTTTTTTTTTTGGCCGTTAAAAGATCAAGGCCCCTTCGATTCTGCAGCACCACAGCAGCTCAAGGATCAAGCTGGGACTGTAGGGTTAGTATGGTTTGAGCAAGTTGCTGTAAGTCTCCTAGAAATTGGAATGATAATCCCTGGTAGTGGTCCCCCGGGAGGTGAGTGCAGAACGAGGGAGGAGGGCAAAAATGAAGAAGGGAAGGGCGGTACTCATGGTTCTGCAGTGTCCTCGTGGTCCCCAGAGACCGAAGGAAGATTGGGGGTTCCGGCCTTGGAGAAACACAGCTTGAGAGGGCCTGTGAGTGTCACCTGCCCCATGAACTCCCTCCTAAAGGAAGGAGGAGTTATCTGTGAACCATGTGCATGTTGCCTGGAGCAAGGGGCCTTTTGGGAAGGATGTGGAAGGAGCTTCTCCAGAGTTTCAATGCATGAATGGGTGACAGGAGGAGAGGTGGGAGAGTCCTGAGGAGTGGGGAGGAGAGTAGCAGGGTTTAAAGGTGAGCACATGTGGAAAATAAGACTGGGATCTTCCACCAGGGACACCTGTAGAGATAAAAGGTGACAGGGGTAAGGAATGTAAGCCCTGTAGGTGAGGAGTTCCTTTTGGTGATGAGGAGCCTGGATGGTGAGTAGGGCTCCAAAGGTGAGTTTCTTTGACTCATTAATGAGTAGAGAGGCTGTGGCCAACATTTGTAGGTAAGGGTCGCATCCCCCAACAGTAGGGTCACAGGGGCAAAGGTTGGCCCTAGCATGTGTCTGAGGATCCTAGAGCAAATCCCAACTTTTTAGCCATGTAAAGGTGAAATGGGCGTGTAACATCAGGGAGATGGAGAGAGAGAGAAAGTTTCGAAGTCATTCTTCTGTTTTGTAGCCAAGGGAAAATGTTAAACCACGACGCAAAGAAAAGATCTCCGACTCCAATTTTAAATCAAATTAAAGCAAGCTTGTAATTCCGACTAGCCGGGACAGTCTCTCTCCCGAAATCCGTGGGATAGAAGACAGATCTACAGGTCTCTAGGAGCACAGTTCTATAGCACAAGAAGTTGCAAAAAGGGGGAGTGTCTTGAGAACTTACAGATGACAGGATTTTGACAAGCATAATACAAAGGCGGGTAGTAGGTTAGTGGTCTAAATGGTTCAGCACTTAGGGAATAAATTTGGATCCCAACATCAGAATTTATGAGGTGCCATTCGGGTTTCAGAGAGGGTTGTTATCTAGTCAGGGAAAGCCAGGCATGGTGAGTTCAAGGCACAGGCAGGCATTCCAAGCAAGTTTAAAACATCAAAATACGGCAAGGCCAAATAGAAATCCTAATATTTTACAGAAAACAGAAATAAATCTTTTATAACTTTTGACAACATGGCTCCTGATCTTAAGAGGTAATTAGGCTGGGTTTATCAGAAAAGTTAAATTGACACTTTTTTTTTTTTTTAAGTCTTAGGCCTCTTATCCAGCCTGCTGAGTCTGTCCTCCTTTATATTTCAATATTAGCTTCAGTGTGGCCTTGGCCAGGGAGATGCTGCCGAGGGCTTTACAATGTACTATGCTGATAGAAGAAGAGGGGAGGGTTCTGGGTCCCTTGTTTGTCCAGAGCTTTAATAGCAAGTAGAAGCTGGGCGGGGGAGCGAGAGGAGCCAAGGGATCGCTTAGAGTGGAGAAAGGAGAAAGCATGCACATAAGGGATTTCCTTCCATTTTCCTGAGCACTCAGAAAAGTTATGAGGATTCCATAAAACACTGGGATAGTCAGGAGCCAAACGGAATGGGGCTAAGTGGGCGAGGAGGCAGCTGAGAGGTGAGTCAGACGGGATTCTGGACTGGGAGTTCCCCGTGGTGAGTTGGAGGGCTGGAGTGGCTAGAGGCAGGCGTCCCCAGCTCTAGGCCAAACAGAGTGAGAGAGGGGACAGTCGTTAAAAGGGTCTTCACCACACAATTTACTGGCCCCAGGGTCGAAGCCTTTCTGGGACTGAGAGAAGGGAGTTGTCACCGCTACTTCTCTAGTGCCAGGCTTTGCCTGTTGAGAGTCTTGGTTTTCTGTCCGGGGCTCTGCTGAGGAGCCAAGAACCAAGAGAGTGAACTCGCCAAGGGGAAGGGATGGGAAGGTCGAGAATCTTGGTGCTGGACCAAGATCTAAGTTAACTTTTGTTTCTAGGGAGGAGACTTGTCACTGCTATCTCTAGGGAGTAGACTTGCAAGGAGTAGGGGAAGAGAAGGGCGAAGTCACTTACCCAAATGGGGCCAGTGTGTGGATGAAGAAGGAGCCACTAGGTGAATGGAAGAAGGTGTGTGGTAATTGTCCTGGGCCCTGAGGCCAGGATCCCAAAGCAGCTCAGATCCCCGGAGGGGAGAGCAAAGCTGATGGGAGAATATGACCAAGTCACTGGCACCAGTGAAAGAAAAGTAGCGCAGGACTAATCACACACACACACACACACACACACACACACACACACACCTGGGATAAGAGCAGCAGCAAGGAGGGAGAGCAGGTATTGTGACTGGGCCAGAAAATGGAGGGGGTCTCGAGACCGATGTGAATGGGCTCGTGGTGTGAGGCGATGGAAGGACTTGAAACATCCCAGACAGTAGGGCCCACTTCGGGAGGGGGTAATGGGAGGCACTGGTAGACGGAACAGGGGATGGTTCTAAGGTAAGGGTGAGTGGCAGGCGAGTCTGGATGGAAGCACATATGAGGGGAGAAGGAAAGTGTAGCCCCCAACTTTGTGAGGATGGCCCTTCAAACAAGGGGAACAGGGCCCTGTGTATTGACCAAAAAGGAGTGGGTAAAAATTAGCCAAAAGCGCAAACCAGGCTAGGTGTCTGTAAGGGTTGGTAGGTTTACCCTCTACCCGGACAATAGAGGTCATAGAACGAGTGGTAGGCCCCCAGAGCCCCTTGAGGACTGAATATGTAGCCCTGGTGTCCAGGAGGAAGGAGACAGGCCTACCTGAAATACGCAGAGTTACCCTGGGTTCCCATGGAGTGATGGTAGTGGTCGGGTGATGGGGACCTGGGCCTCCTCAGTCCTCTGCAGCCAGTCCTAAGAGTTGGAAAGCGGAACCAGAAGGGCTGGATGGCCGGGGGGCTGCTATGGCCTCAGGGACAGTCAACGGCCCAGTGTCCCTCCTGATGGCATTTAGGGCACGGCCCCAAAGGCTTATGAGCCTTGGGACATGTACAAGCCCAGTGACCCATCTGACCACATTTAAAACAGGGTCCGGGCCCAAGGGACCCTTCTGCAGGCCAGTGGAACCAGGGACAGATGCTGCAGCCGGACAGGTGGTATAAGCGAGCATCTGATATTTTTGCTTCCAGGCCTTCTTATTTCTCTGGTTATACACCTTAAAGGCCACTTCCAGAACCTCTCTTGGGGAGTTAGGGACCCCCTGTCAAGGCACCTTAGTTTGGCCTTAATATTGGGGAAACTCTAGAGAAAAACAGGTCATTAGTAGTTGTCTTCCAACTGGAGTCTCAGGGTCCCGGTTGGTATTTTTAGATCGTCCTTGGTCAGGGCGTCTAAAAATGCTGAAGGGTTTTCATTCTTATCTTGGATGATTTCCTGGAGCCTTTCATAATTGATAGCTTTATGGGCTGCCTTTCTCAGTCCTGCCATGAGGCAAGTAATGAGTTGGTTTCTACTAGTTACTCTTCCATGCAGATTATAATCCCAACAGGGGTCCCCATCAGGGACCACTTCAGTGCCAATCAGATGGGCAGGGGAGGTCTGATGTACCTCATCACACAATTTCTAGCTTGCTCCCAAACTTGTCTGCACTCCTCGGGCAGGAGGGTGTTAGACAAGATCATATGGACATCGTGGAAGTTCAAATCATATGATTGAGTTAGATATTGACACTCTTTGATATATGTGGTGGGACTTGAAGTATAGGACCCAAGCCATTTTTCTATCTGTGAAAGATCTGACAAAGAGAAAGGCCCATGAACCCGATTACACCATCTACCCCAGCCACCTCACATACAGGACGCAGAGATGTGGGTTGGGCAACAGCAGCCTGTGAGCATGTGGCAGGAGGAGAGAAGGGCGGAAGGGTTGAGGGGACATTTGCTGCGGTAGCTTCATCAGGAAGAGAATTGTGGTATGGTGGGGGCTCATCCGCTGGGAGGAGGAGGAGTCCTGGGTAGGATCTTCTGTCCCTTTGGAAGCAGGTGTAGGGGAGGTGAGAGCTAAAAGGTCTTGTGCTGTAGAGCAAGAGTTGCACAGAGAGGGAGGAGAAGGCCTGAACGTAGGATATCTCTTTCCATTTTCCTGAACGCTCACCATAGTTGAAAAGATCCCTGATAACATTGGGATCTAGAGTGCAGTTAAGTGGCCATTTAGAGTCATTATCCAAAGAATATTGAGGCCAGATCTGATTGCACAAGGGGATAAGTTTTGGGGGGGGGTTAGTTCTGGGTGAGAGAGAGCTCAAAACCCAGGACCCAAATACAAGACCACCTATAGACTCTGTGGGCAGTAAGGATCAGCCACAGCTGTGAAAGCTGTGGCTGGGGTGTCCCTGACTACACAGTGACTCTGGGAATGCTGGACATTTCAACGGTCATTTTCCAGGACCTATAGGTCATTTAGGTCGACTGGAGACAGGGCATTTGGCAGAATGGAGGGCCTGGTCCCGTGATGGAATTTGGATCAGGGCCTCAGGATGCTCAGTGACCCTCGAAGAGGGGAGCAGGCACACCAGGGAACCCCATCCCAGGTTTCCATACCAAAATGAAGGGAAAGTGAGGAACAAGAGATGGATAACTAAGAAATGAAAGACAGAGACCAGGCAGAGATCCACACAAGAGTTGATTTGTCAGAGCTGATAAATAAAGGCCATCTCTCTACAGGAGAGAGAGGCAATTCAGGCTTGGGTTCCGGGACTTTTATAGAGAATCAGAGCTGGGCAGGTCCTAATGTGGATGGTTAGATGTTGGATCGGTATGAGGGAGTGGTAAGCCTTTCTCAGAAACACCCTTGTCTGGGAAAGCAAAAACGTTTTCCTTAAAATGGTGGCTGTCACTTAGGATGGCCATCTAGGTGCTAAGTGCTATGATTTGAATTTGGCTTGCCCCTTCCCAAATTCAAGTAAATGCTAAATGACCATTTTAACAGTACAAAGAGGCGGGACCTGTAAGAGGTGATTAGGCAGGAGGACTCTGAACTCATGATGGATTAAAGCCATTGTCACAGGAGTAGATTCCTTATAAATGGATGAATTCAGCCCTTTTGCCCTCTCTTGCCCTTCTGCCTCCGCTTTGGAATGACACAGCAAGAGGGCCCTTGTCAGATATTAGCCCCTTGATCTCAGACTTCCCCACCTCCAGAACTGCAAGGAATATATCTCTGACCTTTAGAAATTACCCAGTCTCGGGCTGGGGAGGTAGTTCTGTGGTAGAGCACTGGCCTAGCGTTGTGAGGTTTTAGCACCACAGCAACAACAGATTTTACCCAGTCACAGGGATGCTATTATTGCAGCCCCAATTGGACCATACCTGAGAAAGTGGACCAATTCAGGATTTGAACCCAGACCATCTGGCTCTAGGATCCATGTACCTTACTACTGCTATGGTTTGAAGATGATTCATTCCTTCCCCTGAAATTATACAAGTGTTTACTCCCCAAACATGTTAATGGTACTAAGAGTGTGGATTCTTAATCTGACTATGGTGTTCAGAGGTGGGACCTTCAGAAAATTATTAGAGTAGATTAGGCCATTAGGGTAGAGCCCTCATGACTGAATGCTAGTGGTTTTATAAGGAGAGGGAGAAAAACTACATAGACACCCAGAGACTCACATTCCCACCCAACATGTGATTCAGCAGCCACAGGGCCCCTCACCAGAGCCCAAGTCATGCTGTTTGGACTTAAAGCCTCCAAAACTATGAGCTAAATAAACCTCTTTTCTTTATAAAGTAGACTGTCTTAGGGATTTTGTTATAGGAATGAAAAGCTGACTAATATAACTTCTCCCTGGGATGTCTCAAAAATCAACAGAATTTAGGGCTTAATGGGTAATTTGAGGGGGAAGGGGAGAGAGGCATGGGTGATGCCCAGGATTCTGGCATGGACACTTTGGGCAAATGAATAGCAAAGACATTATAGTGTCAGGAACACAGGAAATATAGGTTTAGGTGGAGAGTGATGAATCAGGTGAGGTGACTTTCAGTAGAGGTTCTGGTCTGGGAGAGAAGCCTGGGCTGCAGACAGGAATGTGGCCTCTGTTGATTAGTGACTGGCAGTCTCGGAGGAAGGACCAGGAGTGAGACTGACCAGGGTGGGGAGAAGAGGTGAGAAGAGAACCCAGCCTGGGAAGAGTGAAGAGAAGAGAGGAAAGAATGACCAGAGAAAACCAAGAAGGAGCAGCCACCAAGTCAGGAAGCCTGGGAGAGTGAGGCCTCCTGAAGCTGGAGGAGAAGTGTGAGGATGGGAAAGTGGGAACCAGGTGAGAACTGATCCGAGAGCCCCCAGGAAATGAAGCCTGGGCAACACGTTTGCAAGGAGGGGCGTGCAGACCCCTTGCACACACAGTCTTTAAAAACCCACTGAGCTTCTGGGAGGAGGAAAGAGGGCCATGGGGTGCCGGGAGACAGAAACCAGAGGCCCAGCCGGGAAGCCTGACTACTGCTGCCTCCCAGATGGGCCCATGGATCCCAGAAAAGTCCCTAAGACTGGGGCTCAGTGGGTGGCTGGTCCCCTCCCCCCGGGGTTCCAGCAAGACCCCGGGGAGGGACAACCTGTGTAGTGTAGTGATCGTGGGAGGCTCAGCAGAAAGATGTGTACACTTTGAGGGACACATGGAGATGGGAGAAGCCACCCTGCAGCGAAAGGCTGAAGAGGCAGAGCTGCCTCCTCCACGGGGACCTGTGTGAACAGACAGCGTCGGGTGCCAGCAGCAGCCCGCCGGGAAAGGCACAGAAACTCCAGTGGAAACAGAATCACCAGCCAAGGAAAGAGAATCAGAGCTGAGTTAGAGAAAAATAAAACTCTGCATCTTACAGGAATTTCGGGCTGAGATTTGCATCCATCACAAGCAATGGTTATCCGCATGCCTGGGACCCTGGGAACCCCCAGAAGAAGCATGGAAGAAGCGAGGGAGAAGCAAGGAGGCCCAGGGGAGAAAGAGGGGGACTCCCTTCTACCTTCACTGGGGACATGGAGAACCGGGGTCCTGGAATTGCCCACGTGTTATTGGTCCATCCCCCACATTCCACCTGTTGCCAAGTCCTGCCCATGCGAGTCCCCACAGCTCCCACCAATATTTCCATCCCCAGCGAGGTCCATGTTCTGCCTCTCCCAGCACACACACACACACACACACACACACACACACACACACGGACCTGTATGAACAAATAGCACTGGGTACCAGCTGTGTGGCCTTGGGTGAGTCTCTTTACTTCTCTGTACCTCACTTTTCTCAACTGAGAAATGAAAATAACAAATATATTATTTTCTCACACAAGGACTGTTGTGTGAGAAACAGGATCACCCAGGAAGGGTGATTAGCTTGGGCTTGGATCAGGGTATATTTAGGTAAATGCCCTCCAAAAGTTAAAAGATCTAAATTTAAATTCCAAAGTGCAGCTTCTAAGTCAGGCCCAGTGGCAAGTGCCTGTAGTCCCAGCTACTCAGAAGGCTGAGGTGGGAGGATCTCCTGAGGTCAAACTCAGCCTGGGCAACAGAGTGTGACCCTGTCTTAAAAAAAAAATCAGAAAAAACATAAAAAGACAAAGTACAGTTTCTACCAAATGCATATGGCTTCTGTGTGGTAACCTGCAGGGCGGAACCCTAGAAACCAGAGAGGGGCGATGGGCAATTAAGAAAGATACACAAGGAGCTGGGGCTGGGGCTCAGCGGTAGTGCACTTGCCTAGCATGCACCACATACAAATAAATAAAATAAAAGTCCATCAACAACTAAAAAAAATTTAAAAAAAAAGACACACAAGGGGCACTAGCACATGTGGGGCACTGGGTTCAATCCTCAGCACCACATAAAAATAAATTAATTAATTAAATAAAGGTATTGTGACCATCTACAATATATATACACACATATATACATATATGTATATATTACACATACATACACATATATGTATATTTAAAAATAAAATAAAAAAGAAAGACACACAAACTCTTATAGAGAAAAATCTGGGACCAGATGGGACACTGACCTCTGATGGAGAAATAGTGACCCAGAGCTAGCTCAGCACATTTATTATAAAGAGTCTCACAATCAGTAAGTCAAAACTATAGGGGCTTTGTTCTTTGTGCACTAAAAGTTACAGAACTAGAAGCAGTTTTGTAGCTGTTCTACTGTTGCAGAGTTAGAATCCCCTGTTATTATCCTGCTGCACCCAGGAAGCCCACTGTCCAGAGTTTCTGCAAAGCAGGCAGGCTTGAAGGTTGTAGCACTTGCAAGATATTGTGGTTATCTTGTAGGTGATGTCTGAGTTCAAGGTCAAAACTGTTATTATTTCGTACCTTTGCACAGAAATTTCTCAGGCAGGGCTTTACCATAGTTCCTGGGAAATCTGTCCTGTACCTTTGCATAGAAAGTTCCCAGAGCAAAGCATAGCCACAGCTCTGAGGCCATCAAAGACCATAATCCAAGTCACCGCTCTCCACACTGTTGCACCATTGGAAAACTGAAAAATTGCGACTTGGACCTCTCCAAGTTGGGCTCCATCTATGTGGAGCAATTGCACTGACTACACTCACCCTCATGAGAATATAGCCTTCATTCTACAGCTGGCTCTTGATCATTTATTTACCTCTCTGGTTAGATCAGGTCATTTTTCAAACTAGGATCATGACCCTAGTGGTTTGTGAAATTGATTTTGTGGGTTCGACCAGCATTTCAATGGAATGGAATAGAAAATGGCAAAATACATCACAGAAAGAGGTGAACCGTCTCATGAAACCTGTTTCCTTGTGCATGTGTCTGGGTGTGGGCACAATTGTTAAATGTCTTTCTTAACAAGGATCACAGCCAAAACAAAAACAAAAAACAAAAAACACAACACATCTGCAGTAGCCCATGTGACCCTTAAAAATGATGTCCATCATACCTTGGTCATTTCCAAATTCCCAGCAAACAGAGGGTGGTTGGCCAGCCCAGCTCAGGTTAGCACACACACTCCATTCAGTGTGGCCACGGAATGTGTCACAGAGATAAGCATAATTTTGGGGTGAATCACTGGAAATTGGGGAGGAACAGTTTCATTGGGATGCCCCAAAGCAGATACTTAACAACATTATTGATGAAGAGATAAAGAAATAAGTGAATCAGGAGGCTATCAGGATTTGAAGTTCTAGGGACCCTCTTGGTCCTCCCTCACCGTGGCCATGGCCATTCCAGCCTCACCTGCCCCTCCTCATCTTAGCCTTTCAGCTCAAGCAAGACCCTGACCAAATTACATCATGCCAGGGCTTGATGAAACGAGCTTATCTTATTTTTGATGCTTTTATTATAAAATGTGGTTTAAAAAGAGCTCTATACAGCATACATGCACAGCTTAACAAGCTGTCCTAAAACAAGCACCCATGTCACCATCACTAAAACAACAGCACCTGGAATAGTGCCCCGGAAGCCCTGTGTGTCTTCCCAACCAAGTTCACTGATTTCCAAGGATTCTCTTAATTTTACTGCCCAGCTGTGCATCCTGAACTAGCTTACATTGGCTATTTTTTTTGTTGTTGTTTGTTTGTTTCCAGGGATTGAACTCAGGGGCACTTAACAACTGATCCCCAGCCCTTTTTTGTATTTTATTTAGAGACAGGGTCTCACTGAGTTGCTTAGGACCTCGCTAACTTGGTGAGACTGGCTTTGAACTCACAATCCTCCTGCCTCAGCCTCCTGGGCCACTGGGATTACAGGTATGGGCCACTGCACCAGGCTAGCGTTGGCTGTTTTTGACCTTGATAAAGAGGAAATCAGTGGATAAACTCTGCTATTTGTCTTCTTTTACTCCTGTTGTTTTTTCTTTCCATTTCTTGTTTTTGTAATATGTACATTGAGATGTAACTTATATATCATACAATTCACCTGATGCCAGACACAGGCACTCTGGCTTGATGACAGTAGAAACAAAAATAAGTCAGGCAAGAGGACATGCGGGCACAACATTTCTTAGGGCTTCTCTTTGAGAAGAGGGACACCGAACACTGACAGGAGAGTGTCCGGCTGGGTCCCTAAACAGAAGGAGAGAGTTTTATTCATGTGGAAGGGCTGTTTGCAAGAGGAGCCCGAGGTTTAGGAATCTTAATTGGCTGCAGGTACATTTCAAAGGTGTGTTTTTCTTTTCCTGTGAGGGCACTTTAACTCAGGGCGATCTTGGAGCCACATGCTCATTTTTATATCAATGTAGTAGCCTCTGGAATAAATGTCTCTGTCTTGTGATGAAGGTGAGATGCTATACCTGTTAAGGGGACACACAGGTGGGAAATGCAAGAGAACCCAAACCATAGTAAGTGATATGTTAGGAGTCCTGGGAATTTGTCGTTTTGATGACTCTTCGACAGTTTATGTTGTTTTCCAGGG
Organism: Marmota flaviventris; assembly: GCF_047511675.1. Taxonomy (NCBI): domain Eukaryota; kingdom Metazoa; phylum Chordata; class Mammalia; order Rodentia; family Sciuridae; genus Marmota; species Marmota flaviventris. The sequence goes on along the minus strand of NC_092506.1, from coordinate 6,387,197 downwards.
GTAGTCATGACAAGGGCATCCTGCCCTGATGATGCACCTGGTCTCCGAAGCGATGAGGTTGTGTGAGGGGAAAGGGGAAGGGACCTACCAAGCTTTTAATAACTAGCAAGCTATGAATTAAAGTGAGGGAGCACAGAAAGAAAAAATGCTCTCTTTCAGTGACTGTCAGAGCTGCTTCCCTCCACACTGCCCCCACGTGATGTTCTTCTCACCTGAGGCCCAGAGCAATGGAGTTGGCTGACCAGTGGACTGAATCTCTGAAACTCTTAGCCAAAATAAACTTTTCCTCCTCCAGGTTGTTTGTGTCAGGTATTTTGGTCACAGCCATGCAAAGCTGACTAAAAGAGGCAGGTTGTTTTGGTGGCATGTGATGGCTGAAAATTCTTTCACATTCCTCTCATCCAGGGGTAAGGTCTGAGTCCTCCTCTTGAATCTAGGCAGGCATATGATTACTTTGAGCAATAGAGCAGAAGAGACATTATGTGACATTGTGGCTTCCGTGGGTTATTTGTTTTGGAGATCCCAGCTGCCATGTTGCAGGAGCACTCATGCAGCCCTCTGGGGAGGTCCACGCGGACAAGGGTCAAGGCCTCCTGGCAACAGCAGAAGGTGAGTGGATGAGCCTCCTTGGAATTGGATCCTCTGGCCTCTTTCCTACAACCCCATGAGAGATTGAGCCAAACCACCTAGCTAAAGTGCTCTCCAGTTCTTGATCCTTAGAAACTGTGAGATTATAAATGCTTATTTTTTTTTTTAACCTGTGTGGTTTAGGGTAGTTTGTTACTCGGCAAAACTAATATAGATTTGGTGCTAGGAGTGAGGTCAATAACAAATGACCTAAAATGTGGAGCAGCTTTGGAACTGGGTAGTAAGCAGAGCCTAGGAGGGTTTTGGATATAGTGTTGTTGTGGTGTGAACTGATCAATATAATCAATAAGTCACAGACATAGGTTATAGATTATGGGAATAAGGTAAGATAAGCAACAGTAAGACATAAATTCATCAGGAGTAAACCTAAGTAATAGTAATAAAATCATGTAACCGTAAGACATAGGATTTAAGCCACAGGAAAAAGATATGCACAGTGAACAGTGATAAGTCAGCATGCCAGTGTAGTTATAGGTAAATATAGGCTGATAGGTTAATATAGATATAGACAAGGTTAAATCAATATAGTTGTGAACAATTTTATTAGCTTGATCATGTAGACATAAGGCTTAGAGATATCAGTAGTAAAATAATGAGTAAATAAGATAACTACAAGCATCAAATAAGTTACCAGTACCGGGATAGCGGAAATGGAGTCACTGTGGCTATCTGAACAAAGAGTGTGGCCGTAGGGACTCCACCTTGGCTGTTCTCGACTCCATCTTAGTTTTTCTGTTACTGTTCCTGTGAAGAGGGAACTGCAGGACCATTTCTGAGAAACAGAAATGAAAGCTGTCTTCTTTTAAAAATAATATTTTTTATGTATTTTGTACCCCACGAAATGTACCCAACTCAGGATATGATGGTGGTCATGGTGAGCTACATCCTGGGTTTGAGTACATTTGTGGGTCTACATCAGGATATGGTTGTCTAACACTTGCTCAGACCTGAGATGCCGTTAACTACGTTGTAAGCTAACTGCTTTTTTTAGCTTCTGTAACTTGCTTGCTTGCATGATGCTGAGAAAAGCCCCTGAGTTTGTGGTTTTCATCCTTAAATCCCCAAAAACAAGAACAGCCAGAAAATTGCTGTTCTCCCACAGAGCATCAGTCTCTATAGGTGGGTGACAGTCCCTGGCCAGGTAAATAAAGTTCTCTTTTGTTTGGATTCAGACTTAGAGTGTTTTCTGAGACGGCTCCCCATGAGAGTGTTAGCACAAGTCTGCAAAACCTGTACCACAAATAGCAGCTTAAAACAAAGGTAATTCCTTTTTTTTTTTTTTGTACCAGGTATTGAACCCAGGGGTACTTAACCACTGAACCACATCTCTAGCCCTTTTTTATATTTTATTTAGAGACAGGGTCTTGCTGAGTTGCTTAGGGCCTTGCTAAGTTGCTGAGGCTGGCTTTGAATTCGTGATCCTCCTACGTCAGTCTCCTGAGCCGCTGGGATTACAGGTGTATGCCACCGTACCTGGCTACAAAGGTAATTCTTATTATCTTAGTTTCTATGAGAGCAGGAGTCCAGGTACAGCTGAGCAGGGTCCTCAGCTTAGGGTCTCATATGACTTCAATTAAGGTGTTGGCTGAGGCTGTGGTCTTATCTGAGACTCCAATAGGGAAGGATCCACATTTGTTGGTAGATTCAATTCCTTGCAGCTCTAAGGACTGAGAGCTTCCTGCTCCCCCAATGGCTACTGGCTGGAAGTCATTCTCAGCAGATAGAGATCAACCCCAGTTCTTTGATACATCTTCCTCCCGCTACAGGCAGCCCATAAAATGGCAGTTTTGCTTATTCAGAGCTGGCAAAGGAGGGAGAGAGACTCCAGCAAGACAGATGCTATCCACTTATGAACATATTCGCATTACTATGTTCATGTAATCAGAAACGCCCATCACCTTTGCCATATACCATCAGTCAGAAGCAAGTCAAGGCCCTACCCACACTCCTTAAACAAGGGTGTGAATACCAGGAGGTGAGGATCATGGACGCTGCCTTAAGAGTCTCTGCCAGTCTTAAAGATACTGTCAGTAGTCACCTGATGACCTTCGATAAGTCTGACAGTGAAGGCTAAAAGGAAAGTGAGAAAAATGTCCTTGGATCACAAACAAGGAGATCCTCATTACATATTGGCAGGAAGTTTAGCAACACTGTCACCTGTGGTAAAGTGGAAAGTAGAAAATGTACCTAATGAACTGCATGATCTAGTAAAGGAGATTGACAGGCAAAATGTTGGAGACACCACCTCATTTCTTCTTTTTCCTTAGAACAAAATGTGAGAGGTGAGATACAAACACAGATAGAGGCACTGTACTACCAAAGTACTAGGATTTGATGAGTTTGAAAATTCCCAGTCTAAAAAAGAAAAAAAAAAAGTCTCTCTAGCCAGCAACAATGTTAAAATTAAGAAACAGCTTTTGGGAAATGATCAAACACAGGACAGTGTCAGGAAAATATGCTATAAAGTTGAAGTCAAGGGTATGGCTATAAAATTTCCTACCAAGACCTTAGATGACGGATTTCAGGCCCCTTAATGGTGTTTTCTATCAGCATAAGCCCAAGATAAAGAGGCACATAACTCAAAGAGATTTGAGGGTTTAGTCTAATGAAGTGAACCCAATGAGATTCATAAAAATTACAAAGATTTTAAGAGAATTGTATTGGCAGAAACATTACAAGCTTAAACTGTAAAGGGCAGAGGCAGCATAAATGGCAAAGAGGTATTTGGATCCCCAGACTTCTATGAGTGAAAGGCAGACTGAGAAAACTACTTAGCCACAAACACAGGCTATCTTTTTTGAAAAGGAAAGATGACTTGGGGACAGAGCCAAGAGCCATGAATAATATTCTTAGGTCTTAATTGGAGTCTTAATAGAAGAACTGTTGCTTGTGTCCTGCAAGATTTCACAATTGCTATGCAATAGTGAGTCTGCAAGTTTCTCATACTTCCCTGTTGAACATAAGGCATCACTGCTATGATAACAGAGCAGTTATCCTGTGCCTGTCCCACATTGTTTGTTGGGAGTGTAGGGGATGTTAGTGGTGGAGCAGGCTGAACAAAGGTTAGCTGCAGGGTGGGCTGAACACCCTCACCCGCCCTCACCCGCCTGGTTCCTTATTGTTTGTTTGCCTCAAGTCTGAACACTCAACCCCCACCCATCTGGTGCAACAGAAACCCACAACTGGCCCCTGCCCGATTTGCCTGAGGGCAGAAGATGACACCCTTACTGTACCCAACAAGGCAGCTTGCAGACCCAGAGACCCCGTTAGATTTTGGCTCTCCTGAGTTTTTAAATTCATCCTTAATTTCCCAAGACACAGGCCAGGAAATTGCTGTTCTCCCACAGAGCATCAGTCTTTATAGGTGGATGACAGTCCCTGGCCAGGTAAATAAAGTCTTTTGTTTGAATTCAGACTTAGAGTGTTTCTGAGGCTGCTTGGTCACTTCCCTTTTAGGGGAAGATGATCTTTTCATCCACAGGTTTTCAGAAGAAAAGGGAATGCTCTTGGGGAGCTGTATCTAAGGAACTGCACTGAGATGCCTCATGCATACCTGGACCAGCTATCATGATGTGGGGACACTCAAGTATCCCAAAGAGAATCTTTGTGCCCCGGAATGGCTGACCTCCTGCCAACATGCACCCTCCCTTGAAAGGGAATTCTACAGCCTTAGTCAAGCGTTCACATGACAACTGAATGCAGCCTCTGAATGCAGCCTCCCGAGTAACCCAAAGCCAGCTCCCAACTTTCAGCGATTCCCCAAAACTGAGTAAGATAATAAATATTTATTATTTAAGCCACTAAGTTTTAGAGTAACTGGCTATGCACTAATAGATCACAAAGATGAAGTATTCTCAGGGCTATTTGGTCTAATCCTTCCAATGAGCCCAGGAGGGACATCAGGAATGTCGTATACTCAACCCATCAATCCTTTCATTATAAAAGGGACAAAAAATGTGACTTTTATTACCTTCTAGAAGTCAGCAAACTTTTTTGGAAGGTACCAGAGAGTAACTATTTTAGACTTTGAGAGACATTCTGTCCCTTTGATAACTACTGAACTCTGTGGGTGGCCTGAAAGCAGCCTCAAAGAACACAGAAACTAGAGAGTATGGCTGTGCACTTATAACAAAAACAAAACAGGCCAGATTTGGTTTTGCCAGAGAGCTATAGTTTGCTCTCACCTGCTCAATAACCAAGTCATCTCTTTCAGTCATCACTGCTCCTGTTGGGAAATGCTGTCATCTAGTAAGTTTCAGCTTTTCTCGGTCATTTCAGGTTTAAACTCAGTCATCTTGAGTCTTCTGTCCTTCTCACTTCTCTTCTACCTGGAATGGTCTCTCTGATCTCAGGACACTTCCCTAGCGTCATAGCACTGAGAGCAGCCAGAGGACCGAGGACCAGTATCCCAGAAGCTAGCTGTCTTCTCTGCTAGCTTCTATTGAAATGACATTTTCATCCCTCCCTCCCTCCCTCCCTCCCTCCCTCTTACCCTATCCCTCCCCTCTCCCTCTTCCTTCCTTCCTTCTCAGTACCAGGGGTCAAACTCAGGGTCTCAATGCATGCTAGGCAAATGCTCTACCACTGAGTTACATCCCCAACCCTTTCTATCTTATTTTGAGATAGGGTCTTGCTAAGTTGCTGAGGCTGGCCTCAAATTTGCTATCCTCCTATCTTAGCCTCCCCAGTAGCTAAGGTTACAGGCATGCACTGCTATGCCTAGCAAGACACCTCCATCTTGCTGACCTCTGTCAGGTACCCTGAATCTCCCTCCTGTGAGCTGTGAGACCCCTTAGGACCTGCCAGCATCTCTCAGTTCTGCCCTTTTTGGACACAAAAATTCCAACACTCTTCCATGCCTGGTGGTCATAGCATAAAATAGACACACTGTGGGGCTGGGGTTATAACTCAGTGGTAGAGCACTTGCCTCGCACTTGTGAGGTACTGGGTTTGATCCTCAGCACCACATAAAAAATAAATAAGTAAAATAAATAAAGTAAAAAAAAAATAGACACACTGTGATTGTCACCCTAAGCCTAGGGCTTCCTGCAGAAGCTATACTGAGAAGTGAGGCCAAGTGTCCTCTACTCTGGATCCCCAGATCAATCTAAGGGTTCTCTCTCTCCCTCTCTCTCTCTCTCTCTCTCTCTCTCTCTCTCTCTTTCCAACTCCACATGTCTACCTCCAGCAAAGGCTCAAGGACAGAGCCCACCATCTTAGCTCTCCCCTCCTCACTCAAATCTCCCAGCCCAGAGTTTGCTGCTGTTTCTCTTTGTTGTGTTTTTTCAATATCCTTTCTCAATTAGCTTCTGAGATTCTTCTAGTCTTCAGATACTTGAACCCAAGAAACAGAAGAAATACAGTTTGTATCTTGTTCCTTTCTTTGTCCCTTCCTTTGAAGCTATAGGGAGAAGACCTAGATTGAAGACAGATAAAAAGGAGAGGCTACATGCAGAGAATTCAGAACAGTACCCAAAATCATGCTCAAAATCTACTTGCTCAACAAGTAGGTATTACTAGTAGTATTATTAAACTATAGATAGATAGATAGATAGATAGATAGATAGATAGTTGTAGATGGACACAATGGTTATTTACTTCTTTTTATGAGGACGGAGCCTAGTGCCTCACACATGCTAGGCGGTTGCTCTACCACTGAACTACAACCCTAGCCCCTAATATTATTATTATTCTCATTTTATGAATAAGGAAACTGAGGCCTGGAAAGATTAAGAAGCTGGAGTTCTTGGCACAAAGCGCTGGATTTAGAACCAGAAGCCAAGACTGGAACTTGGGCATCCCTGGCTGTTGGTGGTGTCCCAACTCTCCCTTCCTCTTCCTAACCTCAGCACTGTTCAGTGGTCAGGTGGACTCAGGCTCCTTGAGCTCCTGCCATACAACTCTAATCCCACCCAGTATTGTACCCTGGAAGAATCGAATGCCTCCTCCTTCATGAGTCTTGGCAATCTCTCCCAGACCTCCCTCACTGCAACTGGGATTCTGGTCCTTAGCTCCACCCTTGTTTGGCTGCATGACCTGGGCCCTCCCTGGGTCTCAATTTTCTCATCTGTAAACTGCGGATTATAACAGTAATTCAGTACATGGTCACTGAGGGACTACTCTGGCAGGCAATGAGCTGGAGGATGAGGTTATACAAGAGACTAATACTGTAGGCATTCAGTGATGAAAGCTGCCCAGTGGTGCAGGATTTGTCCTGCTAGTAGAGGCTTCTCAGGGGGTTTCTCTTTGATCAATGAGTGCTTTTGTCCCTAAAGGATGTGCTGATAGGTACTTTCTTGTTTCATCAGGCTACTGGGGCCCCAGAACAGTTGGCAAAGCAGTTGGTCTCTTTGCCTCCTATTTTTAGGTGGGGAAATTGGTAGGGTAAATGTGGTGGGGCCCAGGCTGTCTGGAAGATTGGGAGTCTTGCATGCAGCAAGTTGTCAGGGGTGGGGGACATTGGCAGATGTTCCCTCTCAGGAACAGATGAGAAAATTCCTACTCATGCCTGATAATGGAAGTCAAAGGCTACCTCCTCCGTGTGTCTTCCTTGATTTCCACATAAAACACACACCTCAAAGATAACTTAATGGTCCCCCCTTTGGGCTTCTCCCAGCCCTTGCTTGTTCTTCCATACCAAGAGATACCGAAAAATAGGAGCCTCATCTGATGCAGATAAAGTTTCTCCTATAAGCCCCCATCCTAACATGAAATGTTAGAAATTAGGTGTCCAGGGGCTGGGGATGTAGGAAACTTGCCTAGAATGCGGGAGGGCCTGGAGTCCATCTACCCGCGCCACCCCCCCCCCAAAAAAAAAAAAACAACTTAAGAATCTGGACTTCAGAGTCACTCATATAGCTGAAATCTCCCTCTTGGCCCCTTTCTAGCAAAATAGCCCTGAGCAAGTTATTTCTGTAAATTTGTTTCCTCCTCTGTAAAAATGAATGATTACCATGCCTGCCTCCCCAGAATTAAAGGCTTTTTTTGTTTGTTTTGTCTTGTTTTGGTTTTTTTCTCAAAAACCAGCACACAGCGCCTTTTAGAGGGGTAAAAGAGATCTCTTGAAGCCCCAGACCTAGAGGGGCTGGCTGCATGCCCCCAAAGCTCTGCTTATCCTTTTGCTATCACAGGCAGGGTATACGTGGTGGCGGAAGAGGAGGCACGGTGTGTGCCTCTGGATACCCAGAGACCCAGAACCAGCCCGAGGTCAAATCACTGAGAGAAAGCGGCCAAGCTGGGCTGGAAGACAGGTCTGTAACTCAGCGCAGCCGCTTTCCACTGCCTTTGCTGCCGACGCACACCCCGCCCTCCTTCTTCAGTATTTTCCTTCTCTCTGCTCCTCGCCCCCGCTAATTCTCCTCCTCTAATTCTGTGGCTTCCGCATATGGGAGGCGGGATCTCCAAGCAGGAGATGGGATGTCAGATCCCCCAGCCTAAAGCTAGGGAAAGGGGCCTTCAGACCAGGGATCTGGCTCTGCCTCACAGTGGGTGAAGACGTCAGGGTCTCCAGGAGAACCCCCGGAGTCCCCGGAAATGGGGGCGGAGTCTGGGGACCCCTAAAGGGGGGAGGGGTCTCGTAGACTTTCAAGGAGTCCCTGCGCCAGCTGAGAGCACTAGGGAGTCCCTCAGACAGCGGTGGGCGGGGCTTTCCTGTGCCCTGGGCGGTGCCCGGGGCGTGGTCTCCAGAGGGGGCGTGTTCTCCTGGTAAGGGGCGTTGCTCTGCGGACCAAGGCAAAGCTAGGCCGCAAGGGGCGGAGCCTTAGGCAAGGCGGGGCTTCTGTGGGCGGAGCCAACGGGGCGGGGCCTCAATCCAGGGGGCGGAGTGTGCCAATTCGTGCTCGTCCCCCTCCCCGCGGCCCCGGGTGTCCCCGTGACGAGGCAGCGCGGAGCCGCTGCGGGCCGGGCCCATCCCGCCGCAGCGGCCCCGGGGCCGAGCAGGGACGAGGCGGGGAGGGAGCTGCCCAGAGCGGGGCCCGGAGAGCGGCCAGGTGAGGCCGCCAGGGCTGAGGGGGCGGGGGCTGCGCCGGGCGGGCGCGGGGGGCGTGTTTGCGTGTCTGGGTGACGGGGGAGTAGGTCCGAGGCCGCCGCCTGTGGCTGTTTGCGCGTCTTCTCGTCCCTGCAGTCGCGGGTCCGGGCTGGGCTCTGCGCCCGTACGGGCTCTGCCCGTGGCCCCCGGGTGTGCAGGACTGTGCACGCACGCGTGTTTATGTGGAGGGGCCGCTGGCTGTGTATCTGCGTATGCGCTGGGCCGTCATTGTGGCCGCCCGGGGCGCCGGGCACCGGCCTGCCCCAGCGCAGTCCCTACAGCATAGGGATGTTTTCCAAACTGGCTGCCTGCGGGAGACAGCTCTGCTGCAGCCTGAGCCAGAGGGGGGAGCGCCGCCCCCACAGGCCTCCAGAGACCCAGAGGCCTGGGGGACCGCTGACACCTGAGGGAGGGTGGGAGTGCGCACCCAGGAGAGTCGAGAGGCCTGCCCTCAGGGCGAGGTCAAGATGGAGAGACTGAGGCAGATGGATGGTGAGGTGGAAGTAGGCAACAGGAGGAGAGGGGGAGGAGGGTGGGAAGAGAAATGGGGGGGGGGAAGGACAGTGCTGGGAGGACAGAGAGTCATTGAGAAACAGACAGACAGACAGAGGCCTAGACATGCAAAGAGGCAGAAAGATTATGATGGATAGATGGGTGCAAAGAACCTGACAGAGGATAACTCAGAGGTCCTGGGGCTAAAATCTCAAGCCAGGAATTGAGTCTTAGACCAAGTTAAGACCCCCAAGTCCTGGGTTGCCCTTCTTCCAAGAACAGCCCAGACTGGGATCTTGGCCACCAACCAAGTTGTTCCATTTCTCTGGCCCCACCAAATATGCGGGACCTCTAACTCTGCCACCTCCCCCTCTTGTTTCCATTCTGCTCATCTCCCTCCCTGGTGTCCCAGCAACCCTTGGCAGTTTAGGGGAGGCAGAGGAGAATCTTGCCATAACAATAGATGTGTGAAAGGGCACTCTGCCTCAGCCTAGGTGGCTTGCAGCAGACTGGAGCTGGGATTGAGGGGGACTGGGGTGGGAAGCTTCAAAGCTCTCTTCTTCTCTCTCACTCTGCCCAGAATGGTGCTGGAAGGAAACCCTGAAGTGGGGACCCCCCGAACCTCAGACCTCCAGCACCCCGGGAACAAGGGCTCTTGCATCCTTTCTTCCAGTGAAGATGCACAGCCGGGCGAGGAGCCCATCAAGTATGGCGAACTCATCGTCCTGGGGTGAGCCTCCCTGATCCGGGAGGGATGGGCACCTAGCAGCCAGAGGGAGGGCCCCAGCTCCCAATAAGTAGGGCCTTCTGCTGTTTTCCCTTGTTTCCTTCCCAGCTGATAGACAAAATTGACTAAACTTACCTCAATTCATAAATATTATTTTATCTTCCTGTTTTCACAAATTCCTGAGACAGCCCACCCAAGTTTCTGATCATATAAGAAAAAGTAACAACTGCTGCCTTCTGCAAAGCACCTATGATGTGTTGTGTGGGGCAAAGAACTCTGGTTCTGCAACAAAACTGCTTGATTCCAATTCTGCCTCTGCAAGTTGCTGAACTCCCTGTGCCTCCATTTCCCATTCCCATTTTACAAACAGGGATGATAATATTCCCTGCCTCAGAGGGTTGTCAGAAGCAAGCAAGGAAAGAAGGAAGGAAGGAAGGAAAGAGATGATTTTTGTTAAGTATGTAGAACAGCGCCCGGCACGTATCAAGTGATCTGGGAGGCAGGCCTGTGCCAAGCCCTTTCATGGACATTATTTCATTTCAATCTTCACAAAGATGCTGTGAGGAAGGAGGTGAGGAAACCGAGGCTCAGAGAGGGGAAGTGACTGGCCCAAGGGCACACAGCTGGTAAGTGGCAGGGCTGGGATTTGGACCCAGGTCTTTCTTACTCTAGGTCTAGTGGACTGTCACTAAGCTACAGCTCACCCTCAAGCTACAGATGGGAAAACTGAAGCCAGGAGAGAGAAAGCAACTGGAATTGGTGGCTGGACAGACCTCATCTTTTTTTTTTTTCCCCCCTGGTTTTGGCCTGACCTGAATTCCTGCACCTCCTTCTCAGCTCTTGCCCTAGGCACAGATCCCTCTTTTTCCGCCCCAATCCATGTCTCCTTTTGGCCTCTCTCTGTCATCAGTCCAGAAGAAACTACTTGATAAGCTTTAACCTCATGATGATGATTATTAAGGAATAATAATGACTATTGCTTGTTGACACATATGTATAATGGGCTTTTTTTCCCTTAAGAACAATAACAGCTAACAGTTATCAAGAGCTTGTTTTCTATGCCAAATTCTGTGCCAAGAATTTTCAAATGTTTTACCTCATTTAGTTTTTAAAATGAAACTACAAGGTAGGTTCTGAAAAATGGGCCCTATTAACCAGGCCCGCCTGAATCCTGAACCTGGGTCCTAAACCACCACTGTCTAGACCACCCCTGACCCCATGGGAAGAACTCCAAAGGGCAAAAGCAACGCCCCTCTTAGGGTGCTTGCATGAGCATAACAGCTCTTCATGTCCCCAGGAAAGGCCTGGTTTTCCATCTGAGGGCAAGGCCACTGATGGGGGAGAATGTAGACCAATGAGATGGGCCCGTACCAGCCATCTATTCTCTGCAAAGCAGAGAAGCCCCACACTGGCTGTGCATCAGAGCCACTGGAAAGTGCATTGAAAACACACATTGACAGGCCCACCTTGTCAGAATCAGAATCAGAATCTCCATAGGTAGGGCCAGAGAATCTGGACTTTAAAAAACTCACCAGGAGATTCTGATTCAAGTGGTCCTTGTCTGTATATGGCAGCTAATCACCCATCACTTCCTGCTGTATATGGCAGCTAATTGCCCATGACTGCCTTCAGAAATATAATTCTTAGCCTAGTGTTCAGAAATATAATTCTTACCCTTCTACCAACTTCATCGTCCCCTGATAACACTTTACAACCCAAATGACCAATCCCTGATCTCACAAACCCTGCCAGCCTTGGGGCCTTGGCTTAGGTTGAGCCCTTCATCTAGAAGGACATCTGCGAGTCTGGAGTCAGGCAGACCTGAGCTCAAATCTGGACTTTTTAACTTATAGGCTGAGGCAAGTCACTTTACCTCCCTGAGCCTCCAGTTCTCTTATTCATAAAATGGAAAGAAAGACACTTGCCTGGCAGGACAATGCACAGATTCCATTAGGTAATTAAGAACGTGAAGGGCCAGGAACACAGAGGTAGCAGTACATGGCAGCCATCAAGGGTCTGACTCACTCCATCTTTGCTTCTCACCATCATTTCCCCTGGACAAGAGCTGCAAAGGAAGGTGGCAACTTGACATGGATGGAGATATGGAGGTAGTAGCGTTGTGGATCCATTCATCTCCTCCATTTGTTTTCTAGTAGTGGTGTAATAAGTTATAGTTTGCTACAGGTGAATCCTTTCCAGTTCTTCATGGCCTTATGTAGGTGTTCTTTCTCTCCAAAAACCTGATCCTGGGGCCAGAATTTCCTTCTGCCTTTGGACCTGGGTACGCTTGGCTTGGGCCCAGAGGCATGTTGTCATGGCAGTTGATGCCTGGGTCCTTGAGAAGCTGGGGACCCCTCCACTGACAGCACAAAACTGATCATTGGATATATCATTTCTACAACCCCAGCATCCAGCACCTGTCCAGGCACGGCTCAGGCATCCAGGATCACTTGGTTAATTGAATGCAAGACACCCCCCACAACACACCTAACATGCCAATCTGCTGCTGTAGGGTCTTCTAGCTTTTGTTGCTTCCAGATCTTGTTTATGACGGTAGGACCTGCCTGGAGCTGGCAGTTTTCTCCAAGTCTTGCCAGGGGCTCACTTTCTCTTTCTTTCTCTCCTCCTACAACCCTTTCTTCTTAATCCCCACAACCACAGCTACAATGGGTGTCTGGCAAGTGGGGACAAGGGTCGTCGGCGAAGCCGCCTTGCACTGAGTCGCCGGCCACATGCCAATGGAGTGAAGCCAGATGTCATGCACCACATCTCTACACCCCTCGTCTCCAAGGCAAGCAGTTTATCCCAGCACCTTGTCCCAGGCCCAGGTCTTGGCCTGCCCACAGCCCCTGTGGAGCAGGGCAGTGCACTGTGCTGTCACTCACAGCCTAGTGGCTACCAGAGAAATGATGATGGTGGGAAATCCTTTGTAGTGTGCACAGGACTTTACAGTTTGCAAAATGTTTCCTTGACCACCAGACCTCATTCACTGGATGGAAAGGATCATTTTAGAGGAAGCCAAGGCTCCTAGAGTGGGATGTGATGGTTACACAACAGTAGCAAAGGGAAAGACTTGGCCCTGGAGGATGGGGTAGAAGTCAGCTCTGCTCGTTCCAGCTGTGCAGAACCAGGTCACTTCTCCCTGAGCTGCAGCTCCCTCAACTGTAAAATGGGAATCATAGTCCATCCTTGGGGTGGCCGCAGGAGCACCTGCTGAGCGGTCCCCTTGGCACAGGATGCAGCTCCCTTCCTCAGGGATCACTGCCAGGCCCTGAGCTCATTTCTGGCTCAGAAGGTTATATCTCTCATGGCCACATGCCCTGGGAGGTGACTTCTTTCTCCCTACCAGGCACTGAGTAACCGAGGCCAGCACAGCATCTCATACACACTGTCCCGGAGCCACTCAGTTATAGTGGAGTACACGCATGACAGCGACACAGACATGTTCCAGGTATGCTCAACCCCTCCACCAGCCTCCTGGCCTCTGAGCTCTGCAGGCATTCCAAGGTGAGGCCACAGGGCTAAAGGCCATGGGAAGGTGCCTTGTGGGTGGAGGGGTACAAGGCAGTGTTCTGTACTATGAAGAAGCAGGATGTCCTGGCAGGGGTTACCGGCTCTGCACTGGCATAGCAAGGCAGCTGCCATGTCAAGACACAGATATGTGATGCCCAGAGTGGGGCCCATTTGGCTTCCGAGTCCAGAGGGCAGGTGGGCAGGTGTGAGAGTCCTCATGCCTGGGTTCAGATGCCAGCTCCGTCACTCGCCACGGGATGACTTTGGGCGAGAGTCCTTTAACCTCCTGGGTCTTGCTCTCCCCAACTGTAAGTGGTACTGATAATAACACTGAGGTATTCCACATAGAATACTTAGCTTAGAGTCAATTCTTACTAAAAAGTCACTATTTGTTGTGAATATTGAAGCCCTTCCATACCAGAGGTGTCACTTTTCCACTGTTTTATAAGCAGACCAACTAGCTTTTATTGAGTGTGGGAGGGGGAAGGCAGAGAAGGAGAAGCTTCAAGCCATATCCAGTTGGACGTGGAGACCCTATCTGGGAGCCCGGAGTCCCCTCCTCTTTGTCTGGCAGCCTCGTTGTGTGGTGGCCTTGCACACAGAGCAGCTGCTGGGACGCTGGGGAGGGAAGCTGTGAGTCCAGCTGTGCGCGTGTAACCCCTGTGCTTGCCTTCCCCTCCCTTGCAGATTGGCCGCTCCACAGAGAACATGATAGACTTTGTGGTAACAGACACATCCCCTGGAGGAGGGGCTGCAGAGGGCCCTTCTGCCCAGAGCACCATCTCCCGCTATGCCTGCCGCATCCTCTGTGACCGCAGGCCACCCTATACTGCCCGCATCTATGCCGCTGGCTTTGATGCCTCCAGCAACATCTTCCTTGGAGTGAGTGACCCCCAGGCAGGGACAGCTCTTCATTAGACAGTGAACTAAGGGGAGGCTGGGGAGGTGCCGTGCCCTGGAGTGATGGACCCGCCCACAGTCATCCTAACCATGACCCAGGTAGGGCTTACAGCCCCACTCCATAGACAGCAGCCTGAGGTTGGGGAGATCAGGTGGTGCCCAAGTCATGCGGGCCTGTCTGGGTTACCTCTGAACTTGGGGTACAGACGTAGCCCCTCTGGTACACAGCCAGCTGGGAATACCCAGGGATGTGATCGGATCCCTCATGTGGTCCCAGGAGCGGGCAGCCAAATGGCGGACCCCCGATGGCCTGATGGATGGCCTGACCACCAATGGGGTCCTGGTGATGCACCCTGCGGGAGGCTTCTCAGAAGACTCGGCCCCAGGTGTCTGGCGGGAGATCTCCGTCTGCGGGAATGTGTACACACTGCGAGACAGTCGCTCAGCCCAGCAGCGGGGGAAGCTGGTAGGTGGCCCACTCCATCTCCCCCACAGCCCTTCCCAGGCCTGCATAATCTGCCCATCCCCCTGCCCAAGGTGAAAGATGACTTGCTGTCCTCACGCCTGAGGGAGCCCCAGTGGGCTCCATCTAGAACCCCAGGAGTTCTTGGCGCATGCCACTTGTCCCACGGGCAGGAGCAGACCAGCATCCCCAGGTGTAGCCTGCGCAGTGCTGAAGATCCCTGGGGTGATGAGAAGTGGAGCTGCACAGAGACACTGTGCACTACCAAGAGCAGCGAGGCTGCCAGCAGCTTAAAAAAATCACACCCTCTTAGGAGGGTGACACTTGGCCCATGTGTGAGCAGTTTATAGCCTAGAGTGTTGGCAGTTTGTAGTGTGTCTGTCCCGTACAAACAGGTTTCGCTTTATTATCCTCTCCCAGCGGGAAACAGCCATTGGAGTAGTTCTGATAGTGCTGGCCACGTGGAAGTACCACGTGGCACAGAGCAGAGAAAGAAGGTTCAGAGCTGGGAGTGAGTCCTAGAGAGAGGTAGCATGTGGCCACTCAGGGCTCTTCCTAGGTTTCAGCATGCTGCCCAAGGAGATGAAGACCTCAGGGGAAAGCAGGGCTGATCTAGAGATGCTACTGGGAGGGTTGGAAGCATCTTTTGTGTGTGTGTGTGTGTGGTGCTGGGGATTGAACCCATGGCCTTGTGCTTGTGGGGCAAACTATATCCCCAGCCCGATAAGCGTCATTTTAAAAATCTATGCACACAAACTATCCAGACACTTGTCGAGCTCTGTGCCAAGCTCTGGTCCAAGTACTTACGTTGATCAATTCATTTAATCTTCATGAGACCCACTTGAGATGGGGACCTGGAACCCACCTTGAGGATAAGGAGACTGAGACACAGAGAAGTTAAGCTACTCTCCTAAGAATACAGAGTTATTGAACCACGAGGTCACTCCAGAGTCCTTGCTGTTAACCATGACCCTGGGACAGCCGATTTGGCCTCAGTAGTAGCATTCTGCACAAGAGGTGTTTTCTGCCTCTGCCATTATGGGATGGCTTTGGAAAAACCCTGTTTGGGTCCCGACCTCCTGGTTTGACCAGTGAGGACACCAAAGCCTATGCTGAGAGTGAGGGACAGCGAGTGCCCAGGGAGCCTCTGTCTGCCTTCCCACTCCCACATGACCTCCCAGCCTGCCCTGCTGACCCAGCGTGCCCTATCCAGAGAGTGTCAGTGGGATAGACAGAGGGCTTGTCTGGGGTGAGGCTGCCTGATGGTGGGCTGGGGCCTCTTAGGCTAAGGCCCTTCTGCTGCCTCTGGCAGGTGGAAAATGAATCCAACGTGCTGCAAGACGGCTCGCTCATCGACCTGTGTGGGGCCACACTGCTGTGGCGCACTCCGGCAGGGCTGCTGCGGGCACCCACGCTGAAGCAGCTGGAGGCCCAGCGGCAGGAGGCCAATGCAGCACGGCCCCAGTGCCCAGTGGGCCTCAGCACCCTGGCCTTCCCCAGTCCAGCCCGCGGTCGCACAGCGCCTGACAAGCAGCAGCCCTGGGTCTACGTCCGCTGCGGTCATGTCCACGGCTACCACGGCTGGGGCTGCCGGCGGGAACGGGGCCCCCAGGAGCGCGAGTGTCCTCTCTGCCGCCTTGTGGGGCCCTATGTGCCCCTGTGGCTTGGCCAGGAGGCTGGCCTCTGCCTGGACCCTGGGCCGCCCAGCCACGCCTTTGCACCCTGCGGCCACGTCTGCTCTGAGAAGACTGCCCGCTACTGGGCCCAGACGCCGCTACCGCACGGCACCCATGCTTTCCATGCCGCCTGCCCCTTTTGTGGGGCCTGGCTTACGGGTGAACATGGCTGCGTCCGTCTCATTTTCCAGGGGCCACTGGACTAAGCTCCTGGGGCCTCTGCTGCCATGCCCGCCTGCCCACCCAGGTCTCCCACCCCCTGCAGCCCAGATGGAGCTCTGCATGTGGGACTCTACCTGTTGGCACATTGCTCACTGGCTGGACACACTGGATGGGCTGTGACCCTCCCCTGAGCTCTGGTCCCCAAGGAGGTCCCCAAGATCTCTACCCTAGTCATACTGATGAGGGCTTTAGCACCAGTGCTGTTCCAGGCTGATGGAGGGAGTCAGCCCCATGCCCCTGCCCTTCCAGGGGCATCCCACATCATGCCGCCTACACTGTGCCCTTGGGGGAGTGAAGGAGCTGTGGTTCCTGACCCCCAGCTTAGGCTGGCTGTGCCCTGAGCCTGCCAAGTCAGTAGCAGGTATCTGTCCTTCCTGATGCTGCCCCGCCGGGTTCCCCTATAAACCTCGCTACTCAGCTGCCCTGACAAATCCACGTGTCCCGCGTGCACGCAGTGCCTCCAGCCCTGAGCGAGTACTAGGTGGGCAGCGGGCTGGAGCTGGCATGTGCTGATGCCCACCACAGGCTACAGTCTGTGCCAGGTGGCTCTGGGGATGCAGAGATAATCATGTTCCCCACCTGGTGGATTTCACTATCTAGTGGAGAGTGGACCAAATTACCAAATGACAGAATTCTCAGGGCTGGGGAAGAGTCACTGCTGGCCACAGGAAAGTGAATGAGGCAAGGGAACTCAGCCTCCATGGTGGCTTGGACTCCTCCAGGCCAATAGGATGGGGAGGGTGCTGCACATTCTGTGCAGCCTAGGGGTAGGGAAACAGAGTGACAGATTCTAGGGGCTGGAGCATGGACTGCAGGGGGCAGATGGGGGTAGAGCAGAGATGGGGCCAGGCTGATGGGAAGACGCTGGATGGAGGATTTGGATCCATATTTGTGGACAGCCAGGAGTCAACAAAGCAGGGAGAGGATTCTCGGCTCCAGAGCATTGGCTCTGACACAAGGGCTACTATCACTGAGTGCCCACGTGTGCCCCACACTGTGCTAACCATAATAACAACTGCGATCATTGAGCACTCATCAGGCACCAGGCTCTGCTTCTCGGAGGTTTTGTTGTTTAATCTTCACACTAACCCAGGGAGGGAGGTTATTACCCTTTGCATTCACAGGGAGATGAAGGCACAAACTCCAAGTCACATAGCTAGAAAGTGGCCAAGCCAGGACTTGAACCCAGAGCTGTCCATTGGGGCAGAGGCTGCTCCTCTCCCTGACACTGTGGCTTTGCTTCAGTGAGTGGGGCTAAACTGAATGTGGTTTTCAAGTCTGTCCCATCAAATGGCTGGAGAAGGGGTCAGTGGACATCCACTGTCCATGGCCCAGCCCCATGCAGGGTCCCAGCAATGAGCAAGGCCCTTCCTTCCCAGCTCCCTGCCTGAGGAGAGACCTGCCCAGGCTGGTGTCAGAAGCTGGCAACCACAACCTGCTGGCCACCTGCACCCCAGGCCGATACAGTGGGCCATCAGCCAGGCTGGGGTGTTCTGAGCAAGAACTGAAGGCTTCTGAGAAGGTACAGGGAGTCTCTCCAGAGGAAGGGCAGAGTTGGGAGGGCAGTTCAGGTGAAGGGAGCAGCATAGCAGGACAGGGAAAATGCTTGGTGACCAATGAGCGTGGTGTTCAGGGGGGCAGGAAAGAGGGATGGGGCTTTGGGTATCTGGACTAGGGTCTGGTGAGCCCTGGTGGCCGTGTCTGAGCTGGACTCCTTATGCATCCTTAGCACGGGTCACCTATTCTTGTGAACCAAGGGTCGAGCTGGGGGTGTTGCTAGGGTTGCCCCCTGACCAACCAGGAAGTTAGGTAGAAGGACATTCTGGAGATATGAAAAAAGAAGGTTTTGAGTGCAGGCAGGACCTGGGTATCATCCCCAGTGCAGTAGAGAGTCCAGAGCTTTAGGAGTGCAGATTCTTGGTGGTGCACACCTGTAATCCCAACAACTCAGGAGGCTAAGGCAGGAAGATCTCAAGTTTGAGGCCACCCTGGGCAACTTAGCAAGACCCTGTCTCAAAAAATAAGAGCTGCTAAGGATGTAGCTCAGTGGTGGAGAGGCCTTGGGTTCAGTCCCCAGAACTGCAAAAAGGAGGAGTGCAATTTCCCCTGGAGGGAACTTCTCAGGGCTACACAGCTCGCTAGGACCAGAGAGACCAGACCTGGGCTAATAAGAGGACAGAGGGCATGCTTGCATGGTGAGAGGAGGGAGATGTGACTGCATCCTTGTTTCCTTGCTAAGTAATGCTTAGTTACCATGGGATGGAGAGCAGATAAGGACGCTGGAGTGGGTGTGGGAGCATTTCAAACCACCCTACAGCAGTAGAAACACAATTCTCCCCCAGTTGTTCCCTCTTCTGACCCTGTTGGGAACCAGGAAAGGGAAAAATCTGATTCTATTTTTGGTGGGGAGTCTCAAACTCTGGGAGGGAGAAAAGCTAGGGGCACTACCCTCGGTGCTGGGGAGAACTTGTAGTATTGGTGGGAGGGGTCAGATGGCCCGGAACTTGCCCCAGCTATGCCCTTTGCCAGATCTTGGAGCCTCATTTAAATAGGATGACAGTCCCTTCCTCATCAAGTGGCTGTGAATGTCTGAAAGGCACTGGTGCTACAGTACATACTTAACACTGCTTCCTCTCCTATCCCTTTGACATTCTCCAGGGGAAGGGCCAAGGCAGGGGATGAGCATGACTCTAGTGAGTAGACAGTTCTGTGTGAGTGTGGGTATGCATGTGTTTTGGGGACAGGTGGAAGGGACAGTGTGGTGGAAGGTCTGAATAAGACTAGGCCCTAGTTCAGGGATTCCTGAAAATATCTGTATGGCCTTAGGGAAGTCAATGAACCCCTTAGCCTCAGTCTTTCCATCTGTGCAGTGGGTAAAGTAGTATCCTATCTCAGGGGTTTTGCAAGAATTAAATGAGATTCTCCATGGCAAGCAACTGACAAAAGACCTCAGTTAAGCGCTTCCATTAACCACAATCATACAAATGGGAATTTTAAAGCTTGGTTGAGGGTCCTGTGTACCGGGCTCTTTAGCTTGCCTGAGCCCCCTGGTGGCCATGGACCACTTTACCTCCTATGTACATTCGACTTCACCTGAATCAATCCATTTTATAATCATTTTAAAAACAATGAGAATTGAGACCTGTGACTTTCCTATAGAAAAGATGACTTTCCTATAGAAAAGATGACTTTCCTATTGAGCTCCTCCTTATAATGGCAATTGTCATCAGAGCCAATAGCTAGCAGCACTGTCGTGCCAAGCAGAGCCTTGTGCATCTTTGTAAATGAGAAACTTGGCTCCTGTGATGGGCAGTTGCTGCTCTGAGCCTAGAAGCAGGTATCTCAAGGAGAGAGTAACAGATTTCAGTCCCCCAAACACCCCCATTTGCATGCACACAACTCTAGGGGGCAGTACTGCCCAGTCGGCATTCACTGAAGCCTACAACATCCTAGAAGTGGTTTTTCAGTTAGCCCAGTTTTCCAGCTGATGAAGCCACAACTTGGTGAGGTAAAGTGACCCACCTAAGGTCACAGAACCCTTAGGTGATAGAAACCGGATTTGACCTTAGGCCACCTGACTCCACCCCCCAGTCTGCCCCCCCCCCCCCCCCCCCGCCGGTCACCATGCTCCCCACTTGGCCTAAGTCCAGCCCCAGGCACTTCTACATTCATGCCCCACCCAGGCCCTAGCTCCTGATAGCTCCTGATAAAAGAGTGGACTTCCCACCGCCTCTGCACTGGGCTGCCTTCCGGGGTCACTGGAAGCTTTCTCATCTAGCGGGCACCGGGCAAGCACCAAGAAACCGCCAGCCCCTTTCCGCCCTCGCCCTTTTGTGTTGAGGAAACCGTGACTTGGAAATGTTTAGCGGCTCCCTCCAGGCCCACGCCGGTGTGTGGCGGTGCAGTGAAGCACTGGGGAGCGTTCTCCGCGCCCCTGCGCTGGCAGGACCACCTGGGCGATTCCCCGGACCGAGAGTTCTGCTGTCTCCAAAGAGTCTCCCCGCCAGATCCCCTAGTCCAATGAGGACCGGGGAGCCACATTACTCCCAGTGGGCAGGTTTCCACCTGCAAAACTGAGGTCGGGGGACGAAGGCGAAACCCCAAAGGGTGGGGTCCTGGTTGTGTGTGAGGTGAGGACCCTGATGCTCTGTCCATGACACTCACGCTAGCCCCGCCCGGGCTCGGGGACCCTGTCTGCACGGACCAGGCCGCGGCCAGGCGGGGCACCGAAATGCTCAGCTCCTGCGCAAGCCTGGCCCACGGACAAAAGGCCAAGGCCGCAGGGCCAAGCCGCAAGACACCCTAGAGCCTGGGCGGGTGGGGGTGAGGGGAGCAGGGCGAAGGGGCTTGCCTCGGCGCGCCTATTGGCTGGTGCCGCTGCCCATCTTGACTCCGGGGCCAGAGAATTGGCTCGCAGGGGCGGGGTTTGCGGAGCTCCAATGAATGGGGGAGCCGGAAGCAGGAAGTGAGTTTGCGAACCGCGCAGTGCTGCAGGTGAGGAGCTGTGCCGGTTTCGGGGTCACGGTGTGTCATCCTCCGGGGACCTGAGCCAGGCTGGGTCGAGAGTAGGATCACTCCCTTTCTGCCCACCTTTCATTTACGCCTTCCAAATCCATTCCGGTCCCTAGGCCAAGGAAAGTCCCGGGAAGCAAAGAGTTAACATCTCTTTTGGAACCCGCGGGACGTGCTATTGGGGCGGAGCCTCGTGAGTGGGGTGGGGGGTGGGGCTAGAAACTCATTCTCAGTCGGGGAGGGGGTAGTGGAGAATGCCTTGGGCTGGGAGACCCCCAGATCCCAACGGGGCTGTGAGACCTTTGGTAAGTTGTTTGGCCGCGCCAGATTTCAGTTTTCCCATATATACAATGGGTTCTGGACGTCTGTGACTTCCCTGGCCGAGCATGTGTCGAGGGAAGAGAACCGAAGTGCTGGGAGCCATGAGGGAGGAAAAGAGTTCGTGGGAAGTCATTGCTCTGTAGGTACATCCTGTCCAGGGCGACCTACCTTATCTAATTTGGGTTGAGGTTGGGGTTATTGTCATCCTCTTTTCAATAGGAGAAAAGAGAGATGCAGAAAAGAAACAATTGGCTGGAATCATGTTCAGCTTGGGATCTGGGGCTTCCAGCTAGAAACCTGGCCCTCTGTCCTTCTGAACAATGGTGGTGGGGGGCGGTAATTATTCTGAACAAGGAGCATAGGTGGTCAGAGAAGGAGAGAAGATAGGGAGGAACCTGGACTGGAAGTCTAGCAATGAGGTTCTCTGATGCTGACCCCTCTGTAGTGTGATTAGGCAAGATTCCTATCCTGTCTGGATTTGTTTCTCCAGCTGTAAACTAGGTGGTTGGATTCAGACTTTGAGGGAACACAGGCTAGGTGTGGCTCAGTATGTACTTTATAATCTCCTTGGGGGAATCACTAACCACTTCTGAGTCTCAGCATATCTCATGAATACTGATCCACTAGTATTCCCTTCCTCCTGAGCTTTTGAGAGGCCAAAAGAACTCATGGGAGTTCAGAGCCAGGTGTGCTATTAGGGTGTGCTGAATGACAGATGTGATGATGGTTCCTTTAGGGCCCATGGCGGATACCCAGTACATCCTGCCCAATGACATCGGCGTATCTAGCCTGGACTGCCGAGAGGCCTTCCACCTGTTGTCACCCACAGAGCGCCTCTATGCCCACCACCTGTCCAGGGCTGCCTGGTACGGAGGCCTGGCTGTGCTGTTGCAGACCTCCCCTGAGGCCCCCTACATCTACACTCTCCTCAGCCGCCTCTTCCGCACCCAGGACCCTGACCAACTGCGCCAACATGCCCTGGCTGAAGGCCTTACCGAGGAGGAATATCAGGTCAGTTCACCCAGGCCAGCCCTAATTTCCTGAGTGGCTTCTGGGTGTGAGGAACCAAGATGCAGGGAGAGGATTAAACCAAATGTTATAAACTCAGGAGCCTCCTCTCCTTGGAACCTCAGTCTTCTCATCTGTTAAAAAAAAAAAAAAAGTGCAAATGGGTTGCCTGTACCTCTTAATGTTGTAATGAATCACTTAGAACAGTGCCTACTTACCTTGAGTGAGCAGCCATCACTTACCTTGAAGTAGGAAGGAGTCAAGGCTAGAAATTGGGCAGTCTGAGTTCTGAACCAGTTCTGGCAGTGGGTAAAATGTTCTGCCTGTCTTTTGGTTTTTGTTTGTTTATAGATTTATTGGCCAAGTAATACATGGATTCTTAGAGCATTGCAGCAATGCAAAAGGGCCCAGAATAAAACACAAAGATTGCTCTTTCTCTTGCCTCTCCAGAGGTGACCATTGTGGCTGGTGTCTGTGTTTTGCATGCCTATACCTGTATGTGCACAGTTTTCACATCCTTATTTTCTCTTTCACATAAATGAGATCATGCTCTTTGTCACCTTCTGTGTACTGCTTTTTTCATGAATGCTGTGTCTTGGAGAACTTCCATGGGTACATATTAATCCACTTCTTTTTTTTTTTTTTTCCAGTATTAGGGATTGAACCCAGAGTCTTGTACATGCTAGGCAAGCTGTCTACCATTGAGCTATATCCCTGCCCTTTTAATTTTTTGTTTTGAGATAGTGTCTCTAAGTTACTCAGGCTGGCCTCAAAATTGCTATCCTCCTGCCTTAGCCTTCCAGGTAACTGGGAGTACAGGTGCATACCACTGCACCTGGCTACCTCATTCTTCTATTGGCTTTGAAGCATTCTACAACGGTGTACACTATAATCAATTTAGTCTTTTTTTTAAATTGCTGGACTTTTAGATTGTTCCTGGGTTTTCTTACAAACAGTGCCATGGTGAGCATTCTTGTGCACATGTGTGAGAAAGATCTATTTCTGGAGGCAGAATTGCGGGGTTGAAGGCTGTGTACATTTATTATCAACTGATTCTGTTAAATTTTCCTAAAAAAGCTTCTCTGAGTTATATTCCAACACTAAGAATGAACAAGAATATAATCTGTTTTTCTATATATTAAATAAAGGGATTGGATTGCTTATCTCTGAACTGAGGTGCTGTTTCTTCTAGCTTTTTTGAACCTTGCATTTCCAGGCTGTGTTCTTCTCATTAAAAGAGCTAGTCTGTGGGTATGTTTATAAATGGGAAGGTGCTACCCAATTGCTACTATTTTTAGTAGGATTCTTTTGTTTGTCAGTAGCAGAAACTCACCTCAAAGTAGCTTCAATGAAAGAATTACTGGTTCGCATAATTGCAAAGTCCAGAGGAAGCTTCAGGTATGGCTATATTCAGGGGCTCAGTGCTACCATCAGGGTGCAGTCTTCATCTCTCAGCTCTGCTTTCTTTCCTCACTCCAGGATTTCCAGGGCTGATAAAAGAGGAAACTGTTCACCAATGGCAAGTTTCCTGGTTAGAGCTTATTGGCCAGCTGAAGCCTTATGCTCATCCTTATAGCCAGAGAAGGTGATTTTTCTGACTGGCCAAGACAGCCTACATACGCACTGGAACTGGGGGAAAGGAGATTCCCCATAAACACCACCAGAAAAAGGAAGATTGAGTTCTTTGTGCTGAGAAAGTGAGACTAGATTGGGGCCAGTAAAGAAACATAGCCTAGAAAGATGTTTGAGGCTACCTGGCTTTGACAATTGTTTCTTCCGGTGCCCGCTGCCTGACAGGTTGGAAGCTGAGAATAAGCTTTCTAGAGAAGGAGGTGGTGTTGGGACTGGGCTTTAAATGACATAAAGGCCATAAGTGGCTGAGAGGAAGCAAAGGTGGATGGGTGACTGGGTGTTGTTGAACTTTGGAGACCAGCATGGCTGGACCACAGGGATGTGAAATTGGTCTGTGAAAGTAACTTGGAGCCAGACTGGGGCTCCCCAGGCTCTAGGTCCTGCCCCTAGATTTCCCAGCCTCACCCATGCTGGCTGTACCACATGTGCTTGTCATGTCAGGTCCCAGGCAGGGACTTCCCTTCAGTGGGAGGGCTGTGTGTCCCAGGTTTCTGATGTGATACCATCTCCCCCTCAGGCGTTCCTGGTCTATGCCGCGGGGGTCTACTCCAATATGGGCAACTACAAATCCTTCGGCGACACCAAATTTGTTCCCAACCTGCCCAAGGTGAGCTGAAGGAGGTTTGGGAAAGGTGGGAAGCAGGGTGCCAGTGGGGTGTGCGTGGCATAGATAGCTAAAGGAGCCCCAGCTGGAGTCCAGGGCTGAGCAGAACCTTGGCCTTGTCACTGCCACACTGTGTAACCCGGGGTGTCACCCAGCCTTGCCCTGTGCTACATACACATACAAAGGAAAAGCCTTGCAGATCTGAGGGTCAAGGAAGAGCAGGGTGTGGAAGCATGAACGAGTAGGTGCTTGCAAGAAAGGAGCCCACTGGTCATCACAGAGAACAGGGGAGGAGCCTGGGTCCAGGGCATCCCTTCTAAGGACTGTGAGGTTAGAGCCTTGTTGGGGCAGATGCACCTCGTACACTAGGGCTTGTCAGACCTTAATGCCTGGACAAGTCACCTGGTAATGTCAAAGCGCAGCATCCAATTTGGCAGATTTGTGGTGCGCCCGAGGCTTGACACTTCTCAGGCCCAGCCAGCGCTGGACCCTGGACCACACTCTGAGGCAAAAGAGATTGGGCGCAGGTGGGGGATCTGGAGGGCAGGTTTGAGGGGAGCATGATCAAGCCAGTGACCTCCTTTCCCCCACAGGAGAAGCTGGAACGTGTGATCCTGGGGAGTAAGGCCGCGCAGCAGCATCCAAAAGAAGTCAGGGACCTCTGGCAGACTTGCGGGGAGCTTATGTTCTCTCTAGAGCCGAGACTTCGGCACCTCGGGCTGGGGAAGGAGGTGAGGCCTCGACTGCTTGGGCAAGTGGAGGGTGCCCTTGGGGAGAAGGGAAGGGCAGCTGATAGGAAGGCACTGGGCTTTGTCTCTCTCAGGCAAAGCTGCTGTCCACTGCAGGCCTGTTTCGTCATCTGTAAATTGGGAAGGAGGCTGGAGGGAATGCTTCCTGCATGTCCTTCCAGCTCTGATCTGCCAGGATGCTGTATGAAGGAGGAGGGAAGGAAAGAAAAGCCCGGAGGTGGAAGGCGCTGAGGATGGAGGCTGGGGAAGGAGGGCTCCCAGGCTGCCCACTTCTAGAGGCTGCTTGGGTTGCAGGGGAGAGGCGTGGCAGCCTGGGGGTGGGCCAGCTGTAGAAGTTGGGCAGAACTGCAGAAAGGCCCAAGATGACATCCATTTGTTTTATAATTTTTTTCTCCTGGAAAGGGGGGGGGGGATAGAAGCTGCTGGGAAGAGGTGTAGGAAGACTGGGAGGCTGTCCCTCCAAGCCCCCCACTCCTGATCTTAGCCACTCCTCTTTCCCACCTTCCCCTCTTTTCTGACAGGGAATCACCACCTATTTCTCTGGGGATTGTACCATGGAGGATGCCAAGCTGGCTCAAGACTTTCTGGATTCCCAGGTTCGGGGACTGGGGACTCATCAATGGTGTGAGGGGGTCCTCCTGTCAGCCCCCTCATGACCCATGCCTGCCCTTGAGTCTCAGCTTGTACCCAGAGATACAGGCATGTTGGGTCCTTAAGGTGGAAAAGACTCAGACATCCTTGTCCTTGAGATCAGCCTGCACGAACCAAGAGGATGTCACCCAGATGTCCCAGATATGCCAGGCATAGAGCTGACCCTGCCCATGCCAGGTTACGGGGCCTGATGACAGCCTCGGGGCAGGATGAGATAAAACATCAGAGGTGCGTTTCTAAGCCTGGGCCCTGGACCAGCTGTGTGAAGGGCACCCACCTCGTGTAGCTCTGGGTCAGCTGCAGCCATGCAGTGCCTGACACGTCCAGTCCATAACTAATAAAAACTGGTGCTCAGTGTAGGTAGCAGAGCAGGAGCTTCAGCTCCGGCCTGCCCGCCCGTACCTGCTCCCTGTCCATCTGACTCGACCAGATCCCTCGGCCTGTTTTGCCTCTCTTCGATCCCCCTACAGTCATCACTTTCCCTTTTCCCAGCCCCTTACCCTCTCTGGATCTTTTTCTCCCCTAAACCCCTGCCTTGTTTTTTTCTAGAACCTCAGTGCCTACAACACACGGCTCTTCAAGGATGTCGACCAGGAAGGGAAGCCCTGCTATGAGGTGCGGCTGGCTTCCGTGCTCAGCACAGGTGCGCTTAGGTCCCTTCCACTTTTCTCTGTAGCAACTCTGGATCCTGGTGGCTTAGACCACTAGCCAGGCCACTCCAGAGAAAGAGGGTCCTTCTGTCCCAGGAGTTTCTGCATGTAGCCAAGGAGTGGATCTAGTCTCTATTTGTGAACCAGTCCTTATAGGTGGGCAAGGGACAGGTCTCTGATGGGCTCTGCCTGGTTTCAAGCCCACCCATGAGCCAGGCAATGAGCTCTACCCCTCTCAAACCACCTGGCCAGGTCGTGGTAATACTAGGGGGATTCTGCTGTGAGGTGAAGGCAGATGTGGGTGGAAATGTCCAGACCCTGTGAGGACATTTTCTGGTCCTCCTTTACCTGCCCATATCCCCCAGCCCCCCTTCCCCCACACACACTGTGCTGTAGCTGCGCTCCGCAGCGTCTGGTTCCTAAACCCCTCTCCAGGCCTTTGCACAATCTGTTTCCTACCCAGAAGGCCCTCTGGGCCCTCCATGTTCACTCATCCCCAAGCCAGGTGTGGATGTTACCTTTGCCAATACCTTGTCATCCCTCGGGCAAGTCTCTGCTGTCTCTTCTTGCCTCCCAGGACCCCCCAGTAATTCCCTGTGTTTCTGTTTCCCCCTCTTGACTATATGCCCTGGGAGGAGGAATTGGGTGTTTCAGCCATCACTGTCTCTCCAGCACCTAGCATGTGGCAGATACTCAGGGACTCAGTGCAGGAATAAATGAGGACAAATGGGAATTTGCCTTCAGGTGGAGAGAGTGGTGAGAGCCTCAGCAGGGTGGTAGGGAAGCCGAGGGATCAGCGAGCAGTTTGGTTTGACTAGGGAAAAGGATATTGTCTAGGCAATGGAGGGGATCCTGCCAACAAAGAAGTTGGGCCTGTACTGCCACAGGATACAGGATAGGACAGTGGTTGAGAGTGGCTCTGGGCTGGGGGTGTATCTCAGTGGTAGATCACTTGCCTAGCATACACAAAGCCCTGGATTCCATTCCCAGCACCACACACAAAAAATTTTTTTTAAAGAGTATGGCTCTGGAGCCAATCTGCTTGAGTGTATCAGTTACTTATGGCTGTGTAACAAGCACCCCCAAAATTTAACCATACAAAACCACCTTTTTATGCTTACAGACTGCAGGTCTGGAGTTGGATGGAAGGTCCAGTAGTCTTCTCTTATCAATGGTTGCAAGTTATGTGGTTTCAGTTCACCACCCATGGTCAACCATGGCCTCAAATGTTGAAAAGACCATTTTCAGAAACAAACCATTTGCTGGGTGTGGTGGGTGCATGCCTGTTATCCCAACATCTCAGGAGGCTGAGACAGGAGGATTGCACACCAGCCTCAGCAACTTAGTGAGACCTGACTCAAAATAAAATATAAAAGGGGCTGAGGATGTAGTTTAGTGGTAAAGTGTCCCTGGGTTAAGTCCCTATTCCTCAAATAAATAAAACTATTCAGAAGTTTTAAGTAATTCTTATTACAGTATATTGTTGTTCTATTTTATTATTAGTTATTGTTGCTAATCTGTTACCTTGTTAACATGTTAAAGTTCATCATGGCAAAGCAAAATATATACAGGGTTCAGTTCTATCTTTAGTTTTAGGCATCCACTTGGAATGTGTCATCCACAAATAAGGAGGGACAATTGTAAATTTTACTGATGAGAGAAACAAAATACCACAGTGTATCCAGGCACAGTGGCATGTGCCTGTAATCCCAGCTGCTCAGGAGGCTGAGGCAGGAGGATCACAAGTTCAAGTTAGAGAGACCCAGTCTAAAAAATTTTTTTAAAAAGAATAGAGGGTGTAGCTTAGTGGGAAGGAGCCCTGGGCTCAGTCCCCAGTAATACAAACAACAACAGCGTGATAGTTTCCCTTGCTCCTGTAATGAGCTGCCACAAATATCGTGGCACGAAACAACACAAATTCATTCCTGAACAGTTTTGGAGGTCGGGAGTCTAAGGTCAAGGTGTCAGCTGGGCTGTGCTCTTCTGGAGCCTGCAGGGGGATGTTTCCTTGCTTTTTCCAGCTCCTAGGAGGCCTCCTGCAGCTCCTGGCTTGTGGCCCCCTCCTCACTGCACCCCAGCTTAATTCTGTCTACAAGCTTCTACTCCTGTCACCCTCTTGCCTCTCCACGAGGACCACTGTGATCAATTTTAGGATGTGACTCTTTCTAAATACAAACTGTCTCCTTGGGTTTGTATCCCTGCTCTGTCACTTGCTATCAACATGATTTTAGAAAACTTTATTAACTTCTCAGTGCCTTGGTTTCCCCATCTATAAAGTGGAGATAATAATTCCCACTCCCCACCTGGGTTGGTATGAGGATTAAATAAGTTAACACATAGAAAGCACTTAGAATGTCACAGGTTACGTATTATTATTATTTTAATTTTTTAAACAGACACAACTTTTTTTATACCTTTATTTTATGTACCCATTTTTATGTGGTGCTGAGGATCAGACCCAGTGCCTCGCACATGCTAGTCAGGGATCTACCACTGAGCCACAACCCAGCCCAGTTACGGATTCTTTTTTTTTTTTTTTTAAGAGAGAGAGTTTTTTAATATTTATTTTTCAGTTTTCGGTAGACACATCTTTATTTTATTTGTATGTGGTGCTGAGGATCGAACCCAGTGCCCCGCGCATGCCAGGCGAGCACGTTACCGCTTGAGCCACATTCCCAGCCCAGTTACAGATTCTTTTAAAATGAGAGTTCATGGTGATTCTTGCTGGCACTAGGGAGTCATTGATGATCTTACTGTGAGAGCGCCATGATGAAGAGCCCGCTGAGTATTTTACATTGGCCTCCTCTCGGCCGCCCTTCTTTCCTCAGATCCTGCTCTAGACTCCGAATTGACTTCCAAGCTGAAGAGCTACGAATTCCAGGGGAGCCACTTCCAGGTGACCCGGGGGGACTATGCCCCCCTCCTCCAGAAGGTGGTGGATCACCTGGAGAAAGCCAAGGTAGGCTGGCTGGGCTGAGGGGTTTGGGCTCAGGACCCCCTGGGCAGCAGATGGGACTTGGGGACAGGTGGGTGGTCTGAGGCTGACCAACCCTGCTTACCCCCAGGCATATGCAGCCAACAGCCACCAGGAGCAGATGCTGGCCCAGTACATCGAAAGCTTCACCCAGGGGTCCATTGAGGCCCACAAGAGGGGCTCCCGCTTCTGGATCCAGGACAAAGGCCCCATCGTGGAGAGGTGAGGTGACCACCTACGCTGCCCCGCCCCTCCTGCCCACCCTCTTCCATCTGCACCTCTCTCTCCTCCAGTTACATCGGGTTTATTGAGAGCTACCGAGACCCCTTTGGTTCCCGAGGAGAGTTTGAAGGTAACTTGGGGGGTTGCCCGTGGTCAGGTTGGGATCCTTTCCCCCAAGGCCCAAGTTCATGTTTCTAAGTGTCCCCTTAGAAGTCTCCCCTCCCTGCTTAGGAGTAATAACAATAACAAAGCCTTGCAAAATAAAAACCATTTACCATATTCTGGCACTGTCTCATGAAGCTCATCTACACAAATTCACCCAGATATTGTCATCTGTGAGGATTTTGTCGGTGGGTGGTGAACCCAGGCACTCCGGCTCCAAGCCAGCTTGCTGTGCTGCCTCTGGTGTGTGGTCAGGGCAGGCTCCAGGCAGACAGACATGCATTCTGAGCAGGCTTTGCCCGTCACCATCTCTGTGACCTGGGACCATGTAATGTGACCTATGAGCCTCAGTGAGAGCATATATGCAGACTGCTGTGCTCCACCGACTGTGAACCTGCCTGTGGGGCCCCCCTGTGCAGGGCAGGGCATCCAGCCTGAGGATTCGTAATTGTCTGGGCTGGTATATCAGCTGCCGAAGCCAGGGAGTAGCTCCAAGGAGGGAGCCTTGTTCCCACAGCCCACTGGGGCTTGTCTATGAGCCACAGATCCAAGCCCAGGGACCTGAGGGGGAGAAGGGTTCATGTACCTGCAGCTTTCCTACCCAGGGTTTGGTGCAGTAGGGCCCAGGTCTGTGTCACTGTTGTCCCTAGCAGCTAGCACAGGGCCACAGCAAGAGCAGACATTAATGCGATGGCCACAGGGGTTGAATTGGGTGGTGTGGGATCCCTGCCAGGACTCTGCCAAACCTCCACCCTGTCCTGCCCTGCAGGATTTGTGGCCATGGTGAACAAGGCCATGAGTGCCAAGTTCGAGCGGCTGGTAGAGAGCGCGGAGCAGCTGCTGAAGGAGCTGCCCTGGCCCCCGGCCTTCGAGAAGGACAAGTTCCTCACCCCAGACTTCACCTCCCTTGATGTCCTCACCTTCGCTGGCTCTGGCATCCCTGCTGGCATCAACATCCCCAACTGTGAGCTTCCTTGGTACCCCTAGCCACCAGGAGCCCATGGAGAGCCGCCCCTCCCCTCCACAAACCGCCCTGCCCTGTTCACCCTCCCGGCCACTCCTCGCCCCTGACACTCCTCGTCCATCTCTCTGGTCCCCTCCTGGCCTTCTCTTCCAGACGACGACCTGAGGCAGACCGAAGGCTTTAAGAACGTGTCCCTGGGGAATGTACTGGCTGTGGCCTACGCCACACAACGGGAGAAGCTCACGTTCCTGGAGGAGGAGGACAAGGTGGGCGCCAGCAGCCCGAGGGGCGGGGCCGGCCTCACCTGGCCCGGCAGGTTCAGGAAGGCAGACAGCCCAGAGCTGTGGCAGGGACAGCACTCTGGTCGGAGCTTGGCCATCTCCCTGCCAGTGACTGCGTGGCCCTGTGGAGCCTGTGTGCTTTCTGGTCGTGATGAAGGCACCCCTCCCTCCTGGGTTGTTGCTACGTGGCGTCGGAGTGCACTCAGCCTCCTCCAAGCACACGCACCACGACGGGCCTTCTACCTGCAGGCCGGGTGGCCGTGGTGGGACGTGTGACAGCGGGGACTCTGCTTGCCTTGGCAGGACCTGTACACCCGCTGGAAGGGGCCCTCCTTTGATGTGCAGGTGGGGCTGCACGAACTGCTGGGCCATGGCAGTGGCAAGCTCTTTGCCCAGGTGAGAAGGGTGCCACCCCGTGCCCGCAGGAGCCTCCCTCACCCCCACAACCCGACTCAGGGAAGGGAATCTGCTCTGCCCTGGGGGGCTTTGGGGAAGAGGGCTCCTTAAGCAGGGAAGAAAGACTCTGTCTTGTCTTCCCCAAGATGACCCAGGAGCTCAGAGGTCTCCAGAACAGTTCCATTGGTGGCCCTTGAACCAGGAAGAATTGCTGGGCTTGGGCTGAGGAACCCACCTTGAGGGTGTGACCTGGGCAGCTGCAGGGACAGAGGCTGGGAAGGGTCAGCCTTGGGGTGGCGCCGAGGCTGCAGGACTGTCTTCACGCAGCTGTTCCCCGAGCCTGTACCTTCCTAGGTATTTTAGGGAGCCACATCTCCCCAGAGATGTCCCAACCTGCCACTGTGACCAGAGCCCTTGACACCCACTAGGGGAATATGGGAAAGAGCTGAGGAAGCCGTGGGCCCAGCAGGGAGCCACACAGATGAGATGAGTCCTAGGACTGCGATGTGCGGGCATCGGTGTGGTGCTCGAACTGCCACCCTGCTGCTCCCTGGCTCGCCTTTGTGAGCTGATCCTTGGCCTGGGGACCCCAGAGCTGAAGATCCCCGCCTCCCTTACCCGTATTCCTGCAGGATGAGAAGGGAGTGTTCAACTTTGACCAGGAGACAGTGATCAATCCAGAGACGGGGGAGCAGGTGAGGACAGGCTCTGTGGAGCCCCATCTCTGTGGAGCCCAGGATGCTGGGTGCGGGCAGGGTCAGGGCTTGACTCATGGCTCTCCTCCCAGATTCAGAGCTGGTACCGGAGTGGGGAGACCTGGGACAGCAAGTTCAGCACCATTGCCTCGAGCTACGAAGAGTGCCGGGCTGAGAGCGTGGGCCTCTACCTCTGCCTCAACCCCCAAGTGCTGGAGTAGGAGCAGTGGATGTGCAGGGGGTGCGGGTGCCGCCAGGGAAGGCAGGGCCGCCCTGACTGTGCCTGCTCCTTGCCCCTCCTCCCCCAGGATCTTCGGCTTCAAGGGGGCTGATGCGGAAGATGTGATCTACGTGAACTGGCTCAACATGGTTCGGGCTGGGCTGCTGGCTCTGGAGTTCTACACCCCAGAGGCCTCCAACTGGCGCCAGGTGGGGCTGGGCCTCCCTGAGGAGGCAGACGAGCCAAGCTCAGAGTTGTGGGTGCAGGGACAATGGTACTTGTGAGGCAGGTGGACAGGGTTTAATCCAGAGTCCACGGTTGGTGGGACAAGTCATGTCACTGCAGTGAGCTTTAGTGCCCCTGCCTGGGAGGTGGGAGGCACCCTCTCTCCCTGGCCACCTTTCAGGGTCAATCAAGTAGATATTTTTGCTGTCACTAACGGATGCCTGACTGCTCCTGGCACAGTGCTCACATGGTGCACTACTGAACTGTTGCCCCCACTTTCAGCCCCAGGAGGGAGGCAGTTTTATTACCTCACTGTAGAGATGAGGAATTCAAGGCGCAAAGAGATCCATTAACTGGCTGCTAAGGAAGAGACAGGATTCAAATCCCCACAGTCCACCTCCAGAGCCATTAGATTCAAGTGCTCATTTTTAGCATGGGTTTTGGAAAAAGTAAATAATAGCAACTTTTTTACAAAATCAAGAAAGTGTGGTTTGAGGAGGCAGTTTTATGTTATCAAAAGTATACACATTTTAGAATCTGGAAACTGGGGTCTGAGTCCTGACTATTTATTTAACAGCTAAGTGTGACCCTGAGTAAGTCACTGTATCTCTCTGGGGCCTCTGTTTTGTTTTCTATAAGCTGGGGATAATGATGCCTATCTGGTCCTGCTGTTTAGCACAAATAAGATTGTGGAGCAGAAAGTGCTCAAGGTCCTGAAAGTGAGGGGCCTTCAGAGGTACCTGCTGTCCTCGGAGGGTCTGGAGGAGCAGGTGGCATGTTGGATGACATAGGGGACCAAGAATATCAGGTCATACCTAGAAATAGCCTCCCTATCCCCCAGGGCAGTTTGCCCTCCCTGTGAGCAGAGAAGGGGAAAGAAGCATTTGAAGTGAGATCAGAAAAAAATTCAGAGGGTCAGGGAGAAGAAAATGACAGTAATAATTGACAGTAAGCCCCTGGGGCACATTAGGCTTGGACCAAGCATTTGATATTGGCTACAGATGACCTCTTTCCCCCTGGCCCTGGCAGGCTCACATGCAGGCCCGATTTGTGATCCTGCGGGTCTTGCTGGAGGCGGGCGAGGGACTTGTGACCGTCACTCCCACTACCGGTTCTGATGGCCGCCCAGATGCCCGGGTCCGCCTAGACCGCAGCAAGATCCGGTCTGTGGGCAGGCCTGCGCTGGAGCGGTTCCTGCGGAGACTGCAGGTGAGTGAAGGCCTCGTGCCTTGACGCCCCCCAACTTCTGCCCCATCTCCCCACACTGCTGACACCTCCTCACAGCCTCAAGGTTATTCCCTTAGTCATTCAGCAAGTGTCCCCCTGTAATCGGTTTCTCACTGTGGGGAGGCAAGGACAGTGAAGCAAAAGAAAGTTAGAGATTAAAAATCATTAGATCCAAAACACGAGGCAGCATCTTGGGTTGGACCCTGGAATAGAAGAAGGACATTAGTGGGAAACCTAGATGGAGTTTAAGTTAATAGTAGTTGACCAGCTATATAAGAGGTACCAAGAAGGGAAATTGCACTAGGGGCTTATGGGAGCTCACCGGACTATCCGTGCAACTTGGCAATAAGTCTTAAATCATTCCAAGTTCAAATTTATTGCTAATAACAAGTCATTAGATGAAAGAATCAAATCTACCAACCCCAAGGCCAAATTGAACTGCCACTGAGCATTGAATCGGCATGGAACTTTCTGGGAGCCCCTCTTAAGGACTGAGCCAGGTGGTTCTCTGTATTGGGAAAATCATGCAGCATCATGGACAGTGTCCTCAGCAACAATTGTACAGAAATTATGGAATACGGAATCATTTTGGGGGTGACTATATGTTATATCAGCCTCCATAACAGCTAAGGGCACAGCAGTGAGACGGCAGGCAGGGAAAGCTTTCAACCAGGGGTCCCAAACAGCCATATTTTTGACCCACCTAGTTTGATAAAATTTGGCAAAGGTATAAATCTATATTTCTGGCCTCTTGGAAGCTACCATTCACAGGCTTAATTCCCACATGAAGAACTGCTAGGGGAGCTGAGCCACAGCCCGGGGCTGGACATGGCGTGGGCTCTCTGGTTGGCGTGGTCCTCACCATTCCCTGTCACTCAGACGTCAGCCTTCTGTGTCCATGGGTTCTATGTCTGTGGATTCAACCAGCTGCACAGTGGAAATATTTGGGGGGAAAGTCGTGTATGTACTGTCTTTTTTTCTTGTCATCATTCCCTAAACATCTATGTACACAGCATTTACATTTTCTTAGGTATGGCAAATAATTTGAGATTATTTATAATATATTCAAATGGGTGCTTAGGTTTGAGGCAAGTATCTGAAATAGGGGACTTGAGCATTCATGGATTTTGGTGTTCATGGAGGATCTGAGACCAGGCCCTGTGGGTGAGGCCTCCACCTGCCTAAACCACTTGGGTAGGACACTGTCTGCCTCCCCTTGGCATGTGTTGCCACCTGTCCCATTTGAACTCCCAGAATCTACACATCAGCTTGATTGGTGGGTACTCAGCACCCTGTGGGTGTTAAGTGCTATTAGGAGGGAGAGGGGAGCCTTTCCCCAGGGCTCCCAGTTGGTTCTGTTTGCTCCACTGCTGGGAAAGTCATTCTAACCCTGGGTCTAAGAAGGCAGAGGCTGTCCAGGAGAGAGCCTAGCCTCAGGGCCTGTTTTGTCACTTGAAGATGGGCAGAACAAACAAGGGTCAGACCCACAAAATGTCAGATACTTGGCAAAGAACCAAATAGAGCACCTTGAAATAAACTAGATAATGACTGGAATTTAAAAAGACAGATTAACTAAGGCAGAATAAACAGGTTTTAGATCAAGCCGACTGTAAAAGAAATCATAAACCATGTGTAACAGAGAAACAAAGATAGGGAATTTACGGGAGGCTAAGAGACATGGAGGAGAGTGTGAGAAATTCTAATGTACATCTAACCGAAGTTCCAAAGGAAAAGGAGAGAGAAGTAATAGAAGGAACATGAGAACAGATAATAGCTGAGAATAATGTAGAATTGATTAAAGACTTCAATTAATAAATCCAGAAAGCTAAAAAAAAAAAAAAAAAAAAAAAAACAGGAAGGACAAGTGAAGCCTCTACCTCTACCTAGAAATATCATAGATGATACAGAAATCAGAGACAGAGAAGACCCTCAAAACACCTGAAGAATAAGGACACACTACCTTAAGAACACTACCTTAAGAGCTTCCATAGCTATCCAGGAAGCCAGAAGACAGTGGAACCGAGTCTGCCAAGTGCTGAGTAGATTACTGTCAGGACCCAGTAACTCATCTTTTAAGAATAGGAGTGACTAGGCTGGAGTGTTGCTCAGTGGTTAGTGCTTGCCCAGCATTCACCAGGCCTTGGGTTCTATCCCCAAAAGCAGCAAGAACAACGATGGATTAAAGACATTTTTAAACAAGCAAAAACAGTTTACCATTAATAAACAAATAAAATACTAAATAAAATTTAATAACAAAATTTCTATAGGACATGAGGGAAAAAAGAAAAATCAGCTCTAGAGACGAGGTTTGATAAACCTAAAAAAAATGGTGTAATGCAGATAGTAATAAATACAAGGGTTTAAGTTACAATGTGAACTTTGTACATCAATACAAAGGTTCAATTCCTGGGGTTACAAAAGAGCATGAAATACTGGACCCCAGCATCATACGTGCCTTGGAATAGATGCTCTTACAATCTGTTTATAATTTGGGAGAAGGATGAAAAGTTCCATCAATTTTATTAAATGCATTTGCTATAATTTCTAGGGTAGACACAAAATAATAGAGTATAATTCTAAAATTCATCTTAAAAGAAAACAAGAAAGGAGGGGGAAAATTATCAGACCTACCTATAACTTTATAGCAAAAAATAAATAAATAACGATAATAATTTGATTTAACCATGGGCAAAAGACCTGAACAGATATTTCTCCAAAGACAACATACAAATGGCCCACCAGCGTATAAAAAGATGTTCAGCCTCACCCAGCGTGGAGGTGCATGCCTATAATCCCAGCAGCTCGGGTCGCTGAGGCAAGTGGATTGCAAATTCAAAGCCAGCCTCAGCAAAAGCAAGGCACTAAGCAAAAGCAAGATCCTGTCTCTAAATAAAATTTAAAAATAGGGCTGGGGATGTGGCTCAGTAGTCGAGTACCCCTGAGTTCAATCCCTCGTACCTGCCCTCAAAAAAAAAAAGTTGAGCATTCATATACCCAACAGACCATCAATTCTAGAAAAACCTGCACATCTTCATCAGAAGAGGTACTAGGGGACTCATAGCAGCGTTTAACAGCAAAATCACAGATCAGCACTAGGGTGTAGCTCAGTGATAGAGTGATGCTCACATGCAGGAGGCCCCAGGTTTGATCCTAGCACCCCACACACCCACTGCAGTAGAGATGAAGTTTTGTGTGTGTGTGTGTGTGTGTGTGTGTGAGACATGGCAGTGAAGAGGAGGAGAATAGCTGCCTGGGAGAATAGCACAGATGAATCTCAAGCACGATGAAGCAGAAAAGTGAATCAGTGTGTACAGTTCAAAGGCAAATAGGTAATTTAAATTTGAATTTTATGTTGAGTCAGCAAGGGAAATGTGCCGCCGTCTGGCTGGGCACAAAATCACGAGCCACCACACAGCTTGTAGATTCAAACAGCAACTCTTTATTCCCGAACTCACACCAGCCGTCTACAATCATGTTCTGGGGAAATCCACGTTCTCTGCCCAAATCCACCCCCACTGGGCTTCTGTCTCCCAAAAAATACTGTCTGAAACCCGTGAGAACTCAAGGGGAACTCAGGCAGCAGGATACGCCCTATTCCCAGCAGGAATAACCTTAAACCTGGAACCACCCTAAACCCGGATTGTCCTAAACCGGGAACGCCCTAAACCCAGATTGTCCTAAACCGGGAACACCCTAAACCCGGATCCGCCCTGGTCCTTGAGCAAGGTCACCTTACATGCAATGTCACTGCAAAATGTCCTATTTCCACCAGTCCTTCCACTAAGCAACATGGGATACGCTGGCAAGGAAATTGTCATACCTGCTTGGCTAATGGCTCCCAGCAGAAATGAGCACAGAGTTGAGAACAGCAGTTTGCATAGATGGAGGAGGCCACGAGGCCACAGGTGCAGACAGGTAGGGGCAGGGGGACCAACTTTTTTTTATTATTTATTAGTTGACAATGGATTTTTTTTACTTTATTTGTTTATTCATATGTGCTGCTGAGGATCAAACCCAGGGCCTCACACATGCTAGGCAAACACTCTACCACTGAGCCTCAACCCCAGTCCCAAGGGGGACCACTCTTAACGTGGGCTGTTTGGACACATGGGCATCTGTTTCATTATTCTTTACAGCATACTGTGTCATGTATATTTGAAATGTTTTATTTAAAAAGGTGTTGTGATGCCTACCTTGTCAAAACATCAAGTGAGAAACATTCACCTTGGTTTAGTGGGCATTTACTATGTGCTAAGTACTTGAGCCACATTCGTCACTCACTCAGTACAACACTGTGAGAGTGCAGACTATTCCCCTTTAAAGATAATAACTCAGAGTGGTTTAGTAACTTATCCAAGGTTACACAGCCTGTGACAGCTGAGCATTTTTGCAGATTGTCCATTTTGTACTGCTATAACAAAATGCCTGAGACTGGGTAATTTATAAAGAGTAGACAATTATTTCTCACACTTCTAAATCTAGGAAGTCTGAGATCCAAGTATTAGCAGGTTCAGCATCTGGTGAGGACTACTCTCCTCTTCCAATGTAGTGTCTTGTTGCTGTATTCTCCGGACAGGAGGAACTGTGTTCTCACATGGTGGAAGGCAGAAGGGCCTGCTGATGCAGGAAGTTTCTTTTTTTATAAGGGCCAATCCCATTCACAGAGCCCTCATGGCCCAAGCACCTCTTAAAGGCCCCACCTCTTAATACCATCACATTAGCCATTAAGTGTTAACTCTGAATTCTGGACTCGACACATTCAACCACAGCACGGACCCTTCAGGGCTGGGCACCGCCAGCCGTGGCCCCTGGCAGAGTCCTATGGACATAGGGGAGTGCCCATCCTAGACACCTGTTCCTTCCTTCCTACAGGTGCTGAAGTCCACCGGGGATGTGGCTGGAGGGAGGGCCCTGTATGAGGGTTATGCGGCGGTCACTGATGCGCCCCCCGAGTGCTTCCTCTCTCTCAGGGACACGGTGCTGCTGCGCAAGGAGTCACGGAAGCTGATTGTTCAGCCCAACACTCGCCTTGAAGGTAATGGACTTGGGGCTCCCTTGATGGGGACCCAGGGAAGGCTGTCTGGGGTGGTCCTTCCCCTGACAGATCTCAGCATTTACCACCAAACACACACACACACACACACACTGTCTCTCTCTCTCTCTCCCTCCCTCTCCCTCTCCCTCTCTCTCTCTCTCTCTCATGGTTATCAGTGACAGCAGGTCTGAGGAAGGCTGGCAGAGCAGGGGCTCATGGGGAGGCCAGGCCGGTAGCTGGAGAATTGTGGCTGCTGGGTGCCAGATCAGGACGGGCAAGGAGCTGGGACTCTGCAGGCTGAGCAGAACCCAAAGGAGAACTTGGTAGTGTCCAGGATGAGGGTCAGCTCTGTCCTTCCTCTGCCTTCTCAATTCCATTTCCAAAAGTCCTGGCTCTCCCTGCATGGTACTTGTGCCTTCTGTGCCCTTACATTTCTTTAACCTACTGAGCCCACTGCACCCCTGTCACCTCTTTACACACCGTTCCATGTTCTTGGCATGATAGTGCCGATCTGTGCCTGTCTGGTACATTCAGGTCCCTGTTAAATGACACCTCCTGAGAGGCACTTGCCCCACACTCTCAACATAAAGTAACCTACTCCCATCCCTCTCTATCCTTCAGCTTCATTTTCCTTCTGTGTCTATCATGATTGGACATTTTCTTGTCCGTCTCATCTCCAGAAGTGGCATACCCCTGCCCCTAGCGTGGGCCTGGCATGCAACAGCTACTCTATATAGTCAAATGAAATGAATGAGTGAATCCTGCCAGCCCCATGGACAATATCATCATTGCTTTGATATGTCCACCCTGTGTTAGCCACCGAGGGGTGGAGACATGAAAGGTACCCAGGCCCTCCCCTTGAGTAGTTCACAGCCCATTAAGAATGATTAGGCATGGAGGCAATTATACAAGGGAAGCATTAACAAGTGCCCAGAAGATACCAACAGTGCACTGAACACATGGAGGAGGAAAGATCCCATCTGCCTTCAGAGAATCTGGGAAGGCTCTAGGGAGGAAGTGGTTAAACTAGCCTGAAGAACAGGTTGGATTATCAAAGGTAATAGTTGTGATGGTGAGGTGATAGCTAAATTTGGAGGACTTCTGGGTGCCAGGTACTGGGTGAAAACTTTCCATGAATTAACTCTCAACAACTCAGAAAGGAATGGTTATTATCCCCATTTTTTAGCTGGAAACAAACAGAGACACAAAGGGACTGCATACTGATCTGGGATCACACAGTTAGTGGGAGACAGAGTCAGGACTTGGTCCATCTGAACCCATAACCTCCGCTTTTATCATGCACCTCAAGATGCTGTGGAGCGCACCAAGGTGCTGTGAGAGGCTAGAGCAGCTGAAATGAGTTAGAGGGGAGTGCTTCCCCATGAGAACTCAGGGGACCCTCTGAACAAGCCCATTTCACAGGTGAGTGATCAGCTCAGATGCTGCTCTGCTGGTGGATAGCATTTGTGAGCACCCACTTGATGCACTATTGTATGTAATTCCTCAGCTCCTTGAGAGAAGAGGCACTATGCTCACCCCACTTTACAGATGAGGAAACTGAGACTTAGGGAAGTTGGGAAACTTGGCCATGGTCTAGACAGGTATGAAGCCATTGCTGGACTGTAAGCCCCACCAGGCCAAGCACTATATCTGTTTCATCTAACACGGCACCTGGTGTTAATCTTAAGGATGAGAGGGGGGCGTTTCATTACTATTC
The DNA here is from genome assembly GCF_047511675.1 of Marmota flaviventris. Lineage (NCBI taxonomy): Eukaryota > Metazoa > Chordata > Mammalia > Rodentia > Sciuridae > Marmota > Marmota flaviventris. The sequence continues at coordinate 6,346,285 of NC_092506.1, read as the reverse complement.
TCCCTGTAATATTTCCTACCCTGAAAGATGACTATGAGGACTAAGTTAGAAAATCAACTTAAATATTGAGCGTAATTTGTGGCCCAAGAGAAGAGCTCAGTAAGAACTAGGAGCTCCTGTGACATCACTGTGATTGTACTTCTCTTAAGATCTTTCTGCTGCTGTTTTCTCTCTGTCCATTCCCAGGCTCAGAAGTGCAGCTTCTGGAGTACGAGGCCTCAGCTGCTGGCCTCATCAGATCCTTCACAGAGCGCTTCCCAGAGGATGGACCTGAGTTGGAGGAGGTCCTCACCCGGCTGGCCACAGCTGATGCTCGGTTCTGGAAGAGCCCCAGTGAGGCCCAGTCTGGCCAGGCTTGAGAAGATTTGTGTGGCCCTGCCCCCCACTCCATCAAACCAGGACTACCAGTGGCCCTCCAATGTGTGTGTACCCCTACAGGTCAGCGGAGGGGCAGGAGCTCAAACTTTGGTGCTACCTCATCTGAGGGTGGTGATGCTAACCCCTTCTGTTTGTCAGCACTTTCCAGTTTACCAAGTGCTTCTCCTCTGTGATTTGAGCTGCACTGCCATGTATGGAGAGCATACGCAGGGCTTCTTGTCCTGTTTCCCAGATGAGGAACTGGTAGTTCAGTGACTGGTCTAGATCTTGCAGGTGGCGTGTGACAAAAAGCCAGGGCTCAAAACCTTCTCGCCAAATCCAATGCTCTTCATGTATTACTTTTATAACCAGAAAAATAAATATTAGAAACAACCACCATCTTACAGTGTGCATGATTCCTCCTTTTTGCTGGGGGCAGGACAATAGGATTGAGACCTAGGGAATGGGCAGGAGGGTAATTTTTGCCCTCCTGTCCACAACAGGATTTTGACATCATGAATAAACCAGGATGCAGAGTCACACATAGGACGATTTTAGCAGCCCTCCTTTACTACGTTTCTTGCACTTTAAATTATTCCAGAAGACTAAAAACTAGAAACTGGCAACTTGGGTCAGGATACTCCACGCTGTCCCTTAACCCTTGTGTTTAGTTTCCCGAAGCCTGAGCCTCTACAGAAAGGCAGCCTCTTCAATCAGGTTAACCTTGTTGGTGTTCAAAGCCTATCAGGGGCTCCTCTCCAGGCCTCGAGGCCAGAGACCCCTGTCCCTGACCCAGAGATTGCAGGAACCAGAAGCCATAAAGCAAAATAAGAGAGATGAAGAGACTGTGCCTCAGCGCGTCGCACTAGCGTGAAAGCCAGTGCGTTCAGTATGGGGTCTCCAGGCTCTGGTCCGGAAAGCTTCTCCCCGGAACCCTTGTACACGCGCTTCCCCGTGCCCGGGCGTGATTGGACGCTGCGCCGCGGGGGAGGCGGGGCCAGTTGCCTAGACGACGTCTGCGAAGATGGCTGCTGCGTCTTCACCTGCTTCCGACAGCGGCCTAGCTGAGAGGTGAGGGCCGGGGTTCTCAAGTTGTCCTTTCCCACACGTGTAACGAGGGTGCCTTGGCCGCCGGACTCCGGGATCCTGCGGCTCTTGCGCAGCGCTGACAGTCCTGGAAGGACTCTTGGGAGAAAGGAAACCGTTGCCCTAGGAGCGCAAGTGTGAGCCGCAGGGACCGGGACCCAGGCGTTCAGAGCTCACTGCACTCCTCGGTCTCAGGCACTAACTAGCTCCCCCAAAGTTTCCTTACCCTCGCGTTGAGACCCACTCCCCAATTCCCCCCCCCCCCATTTCCAGCAATGAGGCCAATTCGAAATGGCTGGACGCGCACTACGACCCCATGGCCAACATCCATACCTTTTCCGCCTGCCTGGGTGAGTCTCTGGAATCAGGAACCCCTGGTGCTAGGAGGGTGCGGGAATAAGATTCCATGGCGAAGCCTCTGGGATTTTGAGACTCTGATTTATGGTCTTTTTGTTTATTCCAGCCCTGGCAGATTTGCACGGGGACGGAGAGTACAAGGTAAACCAGTCACCCCAGCAGAGTTGGGGGTGGGGAAGTACCCCAAAGTGAGATTTTTCTGTTGGCTCCAAAGAGACTTAGCATAATCTGGAATGCACGTGTACAGTGAAGAATGCACTTTTAGGGCTAATTTTATTTTTGCTTCTAAAGTGAAAGGAACCTATTGGTTTTCTAATCCAGATTGAAGAAGTTTGTAAAGCACAACAGAATGCTGTTGGGGATTCTACCAAGACATGCTTTTTAATTTAGTTACCTTGACATGATTCTTTGCTGGAAGAGCAAATTTCTTAGCTGGGGGCAGACAATAAAGTCTGGAGGGAAGTGAGAGTTTTATGTTTATCAAGAGACCACTGATTTTAGGATTGGCCATGAGGTGATTTTTTTTTTTTTTTTTTTTTTTTTTTTTTTTTGGTGCTGGGGATTGAACCCAGGGTCTTATGCATGCAAGGCAAGCACTCTACCAACTGAGCTCTATCCCCAGCCCTAAGCTGATAATGGGTTTATGGGGATTCGTTGTACAAGTTTCTCTACTTTTCTTTGTGATTGGGAATTTTCCATAATAAAAAGGTAAATTTTAAATTTAATTTTAATATAAAGATAATAAAAATACAAATAAATAAGTTTTTAGCCCAGTGGTAGAGCAATTGTGTATTATGTACAAGGTCTTGGATGAAAGGGGGGAGACAAAATTGAGATGAATAATGAATGGATAAATAAAAACATCAGCTGCCAGCTATTTCTTACCAGGTTCTGTAATTCATTATCTCATTTGGTTTTCACCACTTGTATCATGAGGTAGGTGTTTCCAGCTTGGCCGGAATGCCTCACACCCAGTCAGGGAGGTGCCCAATCACGTGCAAGAATGGCTTCCCACAGGAAACCTGAGCTCTGAAAGGTTAATTAACTTTTCCAAAGGCACAGGACTTATAAGCCTGATGGCAAGGCCTTTTTTTTTTTTTTTTTGGTATGAGGATAAAGAAATGAGCATTAGTTAAAAAGGCCCAGCCCAAGAAGAGGGTCTTGGGAGAGATCTCTTGGACCCTGAGCCTGGAATGAGCAATCTTTTCCCTGCAGCTGGTGGTGGGAGATCTTGGCCCTGCTGGGAAGCATCCCCGTCTGAAGGTGCTCAAAGGACCAACAGTGCTGGCAGAAAACCCATTGCCTGCTCTGCCAGCTGCTGCTGCTGCCTTCCTCATGGAGGAACAACACGAGACCCGGACTCCAGCTCTGGCACTTGCTTCAGGCCCTTGTGTCTACATATATAAGAATCTTAGGCCCTACTTCAAGTTCAGTCTTCCCCCTTTATCTTTAAACCCTCTGGAACAAGACCTTTGGAACCAAGCTAAGGAGGTAAGCAACATTGGGCATGGGAACAAGAAGGCAAAGATGGCATAGGGTGAAGAGGGCCAGGCTCTGAGCTGGAAGAGTGGGCGCATAGGTGGGCCAGTTGTGGGAGGTTGGCCATAGTTCATCTCCAACAGCATCAGTGGTGGCCCTTCTGGGTAAGCTGCTGGTTCAGTCCCTAAGCAGTTGCTCCCAGAGAGGCATTCAACCAGGGCTTTTGAAGAGCAGAACTCAGAGAATCCTCTGCATTAGCCACACTCTTGCCCATCTGTGGAGTGAGGGAAACCAAAAAAAGAAGTGGCCCACAAGAGGAAAGTAGGGCACTAGAAGCAGCAAGAGTAAGGGATTTTGAGGGAGGATAATGTGGATGGCCCTGGCCCCAAGGCTGGATTCAAATCAAGGAAGTTGGGGCTCAGTGCAAGAAAGTTGGGAGGGAAGTAGAAAGGAAGAGGAACCCCTGGAAGTGTGGACTCCCTGAGGACATGGGTGCTGGAGCTCACAGGCTCTTCTTTTTTCTCTTGCTATCACAGGACCGGATAGACCCCTTGACCCTAAAAGAGATGCTAGAGGGCATCCGGTGAGAGCCCACCTCCCCCATGACCCCTCCCACTCCCACTCCTGCATCCCAAAGCTCTGACCCTTAGGGGCCATTCTTCCACCAAACCTGCCATACTGGCCACTCTTCTTGCAGGGAGAAGGCAGAGGTGCCTTTGTCTGTACAGTCACTCAGGTAAGGATCCTAGGAAGAGCCAGGGGAAGGGAGTGGCCATGGACTGAGCTGGGAAATGCACATACCACTTCTCTGTGTCCAGGTTTCTGCATCTAGAGCTGAGTGAAATGGAGGCATTTGTGAACCAACACAAGTCCAAGACCATCAAGCGGCAGGTAACACTCCTTTCTTCCTTCCTTCCATCCATCTATCTGTCCTTTTCCACCCCCACTCTGGTATGGGTGCTCACCATTGAGCTGCATTCCCAGCCCTTTTTATTTTTCAGTTTTGAGACAGGGTCTTGTTGAGTTGCTCAGGCTGGCCTTGAATTTGTGATCCTCCTGATTAGCTGGGGTTATAGATGTGTGCCACCATGCCTGGCACCCCCTTCTCTTTTTATTACCCTGTAAAAAATATTTACTTTTTTTAAAACCATATAACATCAGTGGCAAGTTCTACAACCAAACCAGACCAGTTTGAGTTTGCAGTTTCCTTTCCAGCCACACCACATATATAAAGTCATAAAACAGCAGTACCTTCTACATGTACAGTTAACAGTTACAGCTTTTAACACATAAATATATACCCTTATATAACTTGCGTATAGCTTTTATTTTATTGAGGGTAAAGGTATTTTTGGAAAATAAGGAGAAGTGTAAAGGGGAAATGTAAATGACTCTAATTTCACTAACCAGAGATTATTACTCTTACCATTTTGGTACATTTCCTTCACAAATAGTCCTGTACATTCTGCTTCCCTTGAGTATGTAACATTAAATTTTGAGCCTCAAATAATCTTCAAAAACTCCCATTTTTAGGCCCAGGCACAGGGGTACACATCTGGAATCACAGCTACTTGGGAAGCTGAGGCAGGAAGATCACAAGTTTGAAGTCTCAGCATCTTAGCAAGATCAAAATGAAAAGGTCTAAGGTGTAGTTCAGCAGTAGAGCAACCCTGAGTTCAATCCCTAGTACTGTAAAAAAAAAAAAAAAACTTTATTTTTAGTAGCTCTTGATTATTTCGTTGGTTGTTAGTTAGTTTATGTAACCATTCCATCTGAACATTGGGCAAGAAATGCTTCCCTTTTATTCCCTCCATATTTTTCATGGGACCATCCACACCTGTAGAGGCCACCTTAACTGAATGTGCTGGCCAACACATGCTGCGCTGTTAACATGATCCTCAGTTCTGTGAGAATCATTGCTCGTTCCTGCTTATCAACAGCTCAGGTCTTTAGTTATTAGCATCTTTGAATACTCTTCAAACTGAGAAATGGATTAATTATCTGGAAGAGAAGGGGACAATTTTCCCAAGCATGTGTTATGGTTAAGTGACTGGGAACACTAATGTCCATCCATGTTTCTGTGACCTTTAATCCTACTGTGTGCTGAGAATGGTCCCTGTTTTTTGTTCTTAATGATGATCACACAGTGGGCAGCTAATTTTTCCAAAGAAAAATGTTTTGGTTCTGCTAATATTCATGTGAGAAATTCCTTAGAAAGGGAGCATCCTTTTTCTTATTTGTTGTCTAGTTTTAATTACAAAAGAACATGTGCGGGCTGGGCATAGAGGCGCAGGCCTATAATTCCAGCAGTCCGGAGGCCAAGGCAGGAGGATCTCGAGTTCAAAGCCAGCCTCAGCAAAAGCAAGGCACTAAGCAACTCAGTGAGACCCTGTCTCTAAATAAAAAACAAAATAGGGCTGGGGATGTGGCTCAGTGGTCAAGTGACCCTGAGTTCAATCCCCTGTACCAAAAAAAAAAAAAAAAAATTGTCCATTGTAATCCTAAAAAACCTCCATGATTTCATTGTCAGAGATAAACAGTCTTTGTATTTGAGGGCTTAACTTTTCAGCAGTTTTTTGTTGTTGTTTGAGACCATATCTCAAAATAAAATTTAGAAAGGGCTCTCAGTGGGAGAGCACCCTGGGTTCAATCCCCAGTACCATTTAAAAAAAAAAAAAGGAGGGGCTGGGGTTGTGGCTCAGCAGTAGAGCACTCCTCTAGTATGTGCAAGGCCCTGGGTTCAATCCTCAGTACCACATAAAAATAAATAAAATAAAGGTCTTGTGTCCAACTACAATTAAAAAATAAATATTTAAAAAAAAAGGAAAGAAAAGAAACAGGATCATGATACGGGATCATATAATGTGCCCTTTTCACATTGAAGTATATAATCATTGCCTTTCCTTATGTATAAAATCACAACCCAAGGCCTGTGCATGGTAGGCAATCACTCAACCACTGAACTAGACCCCCAGCCCTCTTCCAGCATGTTTATATATTTTAAATTGTGATTTTACAAACATGACTTTACTTATTGTTTTTCTCTCCCATTAGAAGCATTCCCTATGTCATTGAATCTTTTAAAAACATAATTTTTAGGAAATGTCCACGTTGATTTGATCACAGAGATAGCTCATAATTGACTTACTGTTTCCTTTTGTTGTTGTGAGGAAGTTAGGTTTGTTGCATAAACATGTTTACACATAAATCTGTCACATCTCTGATGCTTCCTTGTCGTCCTCGTCCTCCTCTTTCTTTGCCTTCTTTCTTCCTTCCTGTGACATCAGGGATATCTGGGGGATGGTGTAGGATTCCTTGAGTGACCTCTAGAGTCCTTCTGCAGACAGTCATCACCACCATGATCACCTTGAAGAAAAACCTGGCTGATGAGGATGCCGTGTCATGCCTGGTGCTGGGCACTGAGAACAAAGAGATCCTAGTACTGGACCCTGAAGCCTTCACCATTTTGGCCAAGGTCAGTGTTGGGTCTGACTGACCCTGGGAACACCCAAGATCCAGGCTACAGTCCCTCCCTTTTCTCCCACATAGTGCTGGGTAGGACACATTCACTGTAGAAAAATTAGAAACTATTGATAAACGTGAAGAAAAAAATATTTGAATTCATATCCCCAAATCCCACCACCCACAGAAATCTACTATTAAAATTTTGTCCAGATACAGTAGTACCTGCCTTTAATCCCAGTAGCTCAGGAGGCTGTGGCAGGAGGATTGCAAGTTCAAGCCAGCCTCAGCAATTTAGTGAGGCTCTAAGCAACTTAGTGAGACCCTGTCTCAAAATAAAAATTAAAAAGGACTAGGGATGGTTCTGTTGGTTAAGCACTCCTGGATTAAATCCCCAGTACCAAAAAAAGAAAGAAAGAAAGAAAAAAATTGGGGGGGCATGTATCCTTCTGCCTGTGGTTGGAAAGCAGGAATTTTCCCCACTTTCTGGATAAGGAAGCAGGTTGGAGACAGTTTCTTATATGGATATAGATATATAACTTTACATGTTTATAAAAAACAGGATCATGGTTGGGCATGGTGGAGCATGCCTATAATCCCAGCAACTCAGGAGGCTGAGGCAGAAGGATTGCAAGTTCAAGGCCAGCTTTAGCAACTTAGTGAGACCGTATCTCAAAATAATATATAGAAAGGGCTAGGGTTTAGCTCAGTGGGAGAACATCCCTGGGTTCAATTCCCAGTACCATTTTTAAAAAAGAAATTTAAAAAAACAGGATTATAATACAGGATCATGTAATGAGCTTTTTTCACATTAAAGTATATGATCAATTAAGGATATGGTCATATGATTAAAACCACATCAGCCTTTTTAAAGGCCACACATATCCATTATCTAGAGTAGCCTAATTTAGTTAACCTGCCATCTGTTGTTGGGCACTTAAGTTGCTTTCATTTTTTTCACTACTAGGAACACCAGTGCAGTAGACATCCTTGCCCGAGCATCTTTGGGTGCTTGTAGAGATACTGCCCTTTGGCTAAACTCTATTCCTAGATGCAATAGAGTTTAGCCAAAGGGATAGACTTAAAGACTTTTGCTACATATTGCCACGTTTCCCTCCAGAAAAATTATATGAGTCTAACCTGTGACAAGCAGGGAGCAAATGAGGAGACGGGGAGTTTTGACAAGGAAGGAGTTACTTGAGATAAGGAAGATTTTTAGATGACTCAAAGGAGTTACTTCAAACCAGGGAGGGGCTGGGGCTCTGAGAAAGCAGGATGTTTGAGCCTCTTCTTTGCAGATGAACCTTCCCAGCGTTCCAGTCTTCCTGGAGGTTTCTGGCCAGTTTGACGTAGAGTTCCGGCTTGCAGCTGCCTGTCGAAATGGGAACATCTATATCCTGAGAAGGTAGCCATGGTCTCCGGGCCAGAGGAATGTTGCAGAAACCTGTTTTCTCGGGGGGTTAGCAAGATGAACAAGGGGGCTTGGGGACTCTGATATGGGAATGAAAAGAGCTGAGAGTTTTATAAAGGAGACTGAGCCCATGAGCATAGAGGGAATATCTGGAGGCTATGAGACAAGGACTGGCAAAGCAGGAGCCTGGTGAGGTAGCCACAATAGGTGAGCAATGCAGTCAGAAAGCAAGGAAATAGAAAGTCTCTTGTATTTGTTATATCAATTTATAGTGTATGCGACACTTCCTTATGCATTAGTTTGATATTTCATGCAACATTTTTAAATTCCCGAAATATTTATTGAGCACCTACCATTTATTAAGCACTGTGCAAGGAATCGGGGCTATGCTCATAAACAAAACACTATAAATATGGTCCCTTCCTTCATGCAAGAGGCATGTGTTAAAGTCAACAAACCAAGATATTCCAAATTGGATGAGTGTATGGAGGAAAAATGCAGGCTTATTGGGAAAAAGTACCAGGTGATCAGGAATGCCCATCCAGGGGTGAGGAACCAGTTGCTCAAAAATGTGAGGAAAACTGGGCCTGGTGGCATATACTTGGAGTCCCGGCTACTTGACCAGGAGGATGGCTGAGCCTAGGAGTTCAAGACCAGTCTGGGCAACAGAGTGAGGCCCAATCTCAAAAAAAAAAAAAAAAAAAGATTAAAAATTACTCTGCTGGACAGAGAGTAACTAGAAAGAGGCCCAGAGACCAGTGGGCTGTCAGTCATTAGATAGGCCATGATGTTGACTTGGACTTGGTGATAGGGAAATGTAGGACTTTGCCTGTGGTTGAAAGCAGGAATTTTCCCCACTTTCTGGTTAAGAGAAGCAGGTTGGAAGGACAGGAAACTGGCTTCTACCCAGAGAAAACTCTTCATCTTTTTCTTATAAATTAGTAAACTGCCCAAGTCTACTAGCACTGGCTAGACAGTCTAAAATAAGCTCAGTGAAAGCTCTGTGCAATGTCAAGCTATCATATAGGTCACCAGAGTAAGGGCAGGAGGGAACAGGGTAGAGAACTCACATGATGTTTTCCAAAGTCACACATCTACTAACGCAGGAGAGGTGGAAACAATCCCCTGGGCATCTGCTCTGGGGCCAGGGTTCCTCTGAGGTTAGGCTGGTTAGGCTGTGGGGCTTAGAAGGAGAAGAGTCAGCCAGGGATTGGAGAGGAACTTTCTCTGGGGCAGTATAAATGTGTCTTTATTCCACAGAGACTCCAAGCGCCCCAAGTACTGCATTGAGCTGAGTTCCCAGCCTGTGGGGCTTGTCCGGGTACACAAGATCCTGGTGGTGGGCAGCACCCAAGATAGTCTGCACGGCTTTACTCACAAGGTGTGGCCTCTGGCAAGCCCCAGCCCTTCCACACATGTCCACCCCAGTCCCCTTGGCTGGAAAGACCTCCTGGCTTCTCCTTTCCCACAACTTCAAGCCACTTCTTCTTTCTACTCCAATCCCTGAGCCCCTGAAGACTCTGTGTTCCCTGCCAGGGTAAGAAATTGTGGACTGTGCAGATGCCTGCCGCCATCCTGACCATGAACCTCCTAGAGCAGCGTTCCCGGGGTCTGCAGGCTGTCATGGCAGGGCTGGCCAATGGAGAGGTCCGTATTTACCGTGACAAGGCTCTGCTCAACATCATCCGCACCCCGGTGAGTCCCACCCTGGCTTCAGCGTCTGTTATTGATCCCTCCTTGCCCCAATCTCACTTGTGAATATTTTTAGCTGCCTCTCCTGACAGTATATGGAAGCATTTCAGAAACATTTTTCAAGCACTTTATATGTACAAGTCACCATTTGGGGGGGGGGGGGTGAAATGATGTTTTCAGGGAGCTCACAACCTACGGGAACAACCAGCACTCCAGACGCAGCATGTGAACACACAAGGCGGCCTGCAGCAGAGCAAAGGCTGGAAAAGCAGAGAGGGGCCAGTGACCAGGGGAAGGAAGGGGAAAGGTAGACAGGAAAAACTCATGGGACACTTCACAGAGCAAATGGCCACTCACCTGGTAAATTAGTTTGCTAAGTTGACAAATAGAGGAAGAATATTCCAGACGGGGCATCATGAACAAAGGTTGAGAGTCATGAAGCACTCTGATGGAAGAATCCAGGAGGTTTGATGAGGTTTGGAACAGAGATTTTTATACTCTCATGAGTCATTAAATCAATTTAGTGGATTACAATCAGCAACATTTTAAAAAATAGGATAGAAATTTCAGAGTGTATCACATGTGAAACCATTATGTGTGGGTATAAATTATCCTGAGTCTCACTATAAAATCTGAAAGCAACAGGTTTGGGCCTTCAGGTGCTGTGAGGGCAGGTGGCTGGGAGAAGTACAGAGGAGAAAACTGGTGGATGAGGCTGGTTGGAGTCTGATGTCAAAGGCCTAAGTGTTCTGATAAGGAGGACAGGACAAAAGCCATTGGGGGTTGGTTTTCACAAACGCAACAGACACAGCATTACGAAGGACAGAGTGGGGTCAACAATAGGCTGGAGGACTGATTAGGAGACTACCCCAGAAGTCAGGGCCAGTGGTGTTTGGTCTGGAACTGTGGCCATGGCAGTGAAGTTGGAGAGGAGATGGGAAATAAGTATTTTGGTGGCAGCATTGCCCCCAGGCCTCTCCTCACCTCTCACCTGTTTTATCCAGGGTTTTCCTCATCTTCTCCATCTTGCTTTTCTTTCCAAGATGTTCCTCAGCTTAACTCTGATGTTCCCATATAGGATGCAGTGACCAGCCTTTGTTTTGGCCGCTATGGGCGGGAGGACAACACCCTTGTCATGACTACTCGAGGTGAGAAGACTCAGTTCTGTCAAGGACATTGGCATTGGCATTGGAATGAAGGGGACAGGCTGGAGAAAGAGGAGAGAAGGAGGTGAAACACAAACAGACCCAAATATGGAAAGATGGGCCTGCAGACACATCCTGTCAGGGTCTGAGTTGCCATTCAGACAGCTTATTAGTACTTGGATGCTGCTGCCCAGAGGCCAGGCTTAGGTCGGGTCGTGTCTCCACAGCAAGTATTGTAGTACCTGCCACAGTGCTAGGAATGTCTCAGTACTCCACAAGGAGCTGCTGGGTGAATTAATGGTAGAACACTATTGAGACATATTGCGTTCCTTCCAGAAACTGAGTCTTGTCAGAAAGACAGACCTGTATAGAAATGGCTCTCTATTAAGTTGATTGTTTGGGGCAGAGAGAATGGGAATGTTGAATAGAACTGGGGAGGACAGATCGGTTTCTGTCTGTTCACTTCCTTAGGTGGTGGCCTGATAATTAAGATCCTGAAGCGCACAGCAGTGTTTGTGGAGAGCACAGGCGAGGTGGGTCCCCCACCAGCCCAAGCCACAAAACTTAATGTGCCCCGAAAGACTCGGCTCTACGTGGATCAGACACTGAGAGAACGGGAGGCTGGCACTGGTAAGACTCCCCCTCTTTCTCCTCCTCCATTGTTCCCAACAGCAAAAAGTGGGTGGATGGTTCTCAGGTACCCTAGGCAATCAGGGGGACCTCTGCCAACCCAACAAGTCTCATACCTCTACAAGTCAGGGACAGCATGGGAGGTGCACCTACCTACATATCATCATTGCTCAAGGGATAGGTGCCTTTAAAAGTTGGAGGGGCAGCGGTCACTTCTAGCTGCAAGTATTTTCAGAGTAGAAACTAATGAAGATTTTCTGCTTGTTCAACTTTCCCTTTTCATTCATTCATTACAGGATCATGCCAAGCCTTGTGCCAGGTTCCTTAAAGTAGGCTAGTCCTACATAGGAGACTTCATGTTGTATGACAGGAATAGGAGTTTCTGTGTGCTGTTGACACACATAAGGCAATAAGGAATATTTGCCTGGGAAACAATAAAACCTTTAGAGAGAGGTGACATTGACTTAATGCCAAAAGATAATTACAAGTCCACCAGACAGTGGGGAGGGAAAGGCAATTTAGGCAGAGTCTGGGATAGAAGCTCAGGGCCCTAACCTGGATTTAAGACAGCATCTGCCATGTAGCTGTAAGGCCAGGAGGCCGAGTGGCCACGGGTAGCTGGGGAGGCAGGTTGGAGCCAGTTCCCAAAGGGCCAGGAATGCAAAACTACATTCAAATGTGTGTTTAGGGCATGGGGAACTGGCAAAGAGGTCAAGTAAAAAAGAGCAGTAACTCTTCCTGCTAAGTTTTTTAAAGGGATCTTGGTCTCAGTTTGAAGGACAAATTGGAGGACAGAGAAAAGAGCAGGCTTTTATAACCTAGAACATGTAAGTGATAATGTAGCAGAAACATAAGTAGGGAGTTCTGAAAGGTAACCAGATGTGAAGTATTTAAAAATCACAATCTTTTGTATATACCAATAATATCCAATTGGCAAACATAATGGAAAAAGTTTCCATTTAAAATAAATCCCTAGAAACAATGTAACAAGAAAATGTACAAAGCCTAATAAAGAAAATTATAAAACTGTCTTCAAAAACATGAGAGGCCACCTGAATGGACAGACTCACCAAATCTCAGGGTGGGAAGACACACTGGTAAAATTGTCAATCCTTCTAGAATTAATCTAGAAATAGCAGAGTTACAGAAAAAATTCCCATGGGGTTCATTTTAAGGACTTGATCAGTTGATTCTAAGAGTAAATCTGAGAACTTTGGGAGGATAAAAATGAAGGAACTTACCCTATAAGATTGCAAATTAACTACAAAACTGTAGGAGTTGATGGTGCTGATGTGGAAGGAGACAAAAGTCATTTAGGAACATCCTGGAAGTTCAGAAAAGGCCTTGTATGTGTGGCAAGTCAGTATGTGTTAAAGATGTCATTTCAGATTAGTGAGGAAAGGCACAACTGTACAAACACCATGATTAGAGTCAGGTACAGCGCATACACAAAATCCCAGCTACTCTGGAGGCCAAGGTGGGAGGATTGCTTGAGCCCAGGAGTTAGAGGCCAGCCTGGACAGCATATAGAGACTCTGTTTCTTAAAAAAACAAAGTACAATTAGAATAACTTGCTTCTAAGGGAATTATATGAATCACAAAAGTTAATTATGGTTAGGTTAAAAATAAATTGGGGCTGGGGTTGTGGCTCAGTAGTAGAGTGCTTGCCTCACTTGTGAGAGGCACTGGGCTCGAGTCTCAACACCAGGTATAAATAAATGAATAAAATAAAGGTCCATCAACAACTAAAAAAAAAAAAAAGTTTAAAATAAATAAATTGTGGACTGGGGATGTGGCTCAAGTGGTAGCACACTCGCCTGGCATGCGTGAGGCACTGCATTCGATCCTCAACACCGCATAAAGATAAAATAAAGATATTGTGTCAACCTAAAACTAAAAAATAAATAAATGAATAAATAAGTAAATTGTAAAACTACTAGAGGAAAAAGGAAAGATAAATAAGTGGGATAACATAAAGATGCAAAACTGGGGCTGGGGATGTGGCTCAAGCGGTAGCGCGCTCGCCTGGCATGCGTGCGGCCCGGGTTTGATCCTCAGCACCACATACAAAGATGTGTATCCACCGAAAAAAAAACTAAAAATAAATATTAAAATTCTCTCTCTCTCTCTCAAAAAATAAATAAATAAATAAATAAAATAAAATAAAGATGTAAAACTTCCAAATGGCAAAAGGCACCTCACACAAAATAGAAAAGCAAAAACAGACCAAGATATTGGGTCTGGACAGAGGAGAACTGGCAGGAGCAGGGACGGGGGACTCTGGGGGCAAGCTGAGGAAGAGTTAGTTACCTGCTCTTACCAAAGGGTTAGGGTGAGGGGTAAATCAAGGTGGCCTGGGGGACAGTGATGCAGTAACTGGGGGAGGATAGTGAGGCTGGCTTCCACAGTGTTGAACTTGAGGTGTTATAGGACACCCAGGGAGAGATGACCATGGGGCAGTTAAGCAGCTGCAGGCCTAGATGCCCAGATGCTGTTGGAGACAACACACAATGTGGAGGGACATGGGAATAACAAGGTCCCAGTTCATAGGGGCCAGCAGCTGTTGCACTTTGGGATGGTCAGAGCCAAGACAGGCCCTGGGTTGTCCAGGGGACAAAGAAATGTAAGAGAATGAGCCAAGGCCCAGAATCCAGGAAACACTAGACTTTAGAGCTGAACAGAAGGAGACTAAGATGTGCAGACAGCAAGGTGGTGGGAGAACCAATGGAGAGGAATTAGAGCATAGTCCACAGCTGGGTCACCAAAAGGCTAGGCTTGGCCTCAGTCCTTCCTGTCCCACATTCCCAGCCTCTGCAGGTCCTGCCCACTGCATCTATCTCACACCCTCCCCACAGCAGCCTCCCTCCAGCCTCAGCCTTCATATTCTCTTCACAGCCATGCACCGGAGCTTCCAGACAGACCTCTACCTGCTGCGCCTCCGGGCAGCCCGCGCCTACGTGCAGGCCCTTGAGTCCAGCCTGAGCCCCGTGTCGGCCACAGCCTGGGAACCGCTCAAGCTGCATGCTGTGGTGAGCACCCAGGTGTGGGCGTATCAGGGCCAGAGGGCAGAGGTCAGGAGGGCCACACAATTAAGCCCCCAGAGCCAATGCCATGGAGTAAACCCCAGGCTCCCTTTCTCCCTCCATATCCTCCTGGGAGAGCTGCCTTCACCGTCTTGCTTCTTGTACTGCCCTCTTCTGTGGCTGGCCACAGAAGGAGACTTCCTCTTCAGCCCCCTGGTTCTGTGTTGTGCTCCTAGACATGGGACAGGGAGCACAGAGTGTCACCTTGGAACATTTCTTCCTAGGAGCCTCAAGGGATCTAATGGCATAGAGTAGAATACTGTTTGCTTCAGTAGCCATAGGACCGCCTGGTACAGAGAAGGGCCAGCCTGGTCTGGCCATAGGCAGTATGCCTGGGCGTGAGGGAGGAGAAGCCTACACATGCCCAAATTTGAGTGACCACGAGGCTACAGCCAGCTCTCAGTTGGTCCCTATGTGTATTGTCTGCTCTACCCAGGTTTCTAATCACTTAGTTCCTAAAGAGAGTGGATAGATATAGAGGAGGAAGGGGTGACAGAGGAACTCAGGGTGCGAGGGAGAAAATCTCATCTACCAGGACAAGGGTGGGAGGTAGAACAGGCCTGGGGAGCGGGCAGGAGGGAGCTGGGCCATGAGCCTGGCTGGCTTTGCCTCCACCTTGCTAGGTGGTCTCATCGAGGCCCTCTCCTCTCCAGGCCTCTGCTGCCCCGTCTATCTTCTGTGCATTTTGATGAAGGCAGATAGATAAAGCACTAGAGCAGTTGTTGGGATAACTTGAGGACACTGATGAAGAAGCAGACAGGGCCAGGCTCCTGGATTCAGTGCCCAAAGCCCTCAGTCCTGAGGGCCTTTTCCACCCATCCCCACAGGTCCAGGGCCTGGGGCCCACCTTCAAGCTCACGCTTCATCTGCAGAACACCTCAACAGTCCGCCCTGTGACAGGGCTGCTGATCTGCTTCCTGTACAACGAGGCACTCTATGCCCTGCCTCGGGCCTTCTTCAAGGTACTAGATCTCCCCTTAGCCCCGCCCACAACCCGCCCTGAGTCATGGGATACAATAGGTTAGGGCAGGGTCTTGATTAGATGCTCACCAGTCCGCAGTAGGCTAGTAGGTGGCCAACAGACCAACTTAGCCAGACACCAGGTGGGCATCTGGAAGGAGCACCAGGCCTTGCCTTTGCCACCTTTTTCCCAGTCTAACAGGCCCAGGAGCCATACGGAAGGTGGTAGGGAATAGCAGAGCCTGAGTCCTACCTACCTGTCCAACATTATTGGTGGCCAAGAAGCCCCAGCCTGCTTCCCAGCTGCTCCTGCTACCAAAAGGGATCCTCTCTACTCCAGAGAGTGTCATCACAGAGCAAAGGGTCTGCTTTTCCCCCACAGCCCAGGTTAGAAGGAGAAGAAACTTAAAACTCTGGAATGTAGAAGAAACAGCCCTGGCCTTGGTAGGAATCTAGGTTTAACCACAGACCCATCATGTGACCCTGGAGCATTGGCTTCCCAGCACTGCACCATGGC
This sequence comes from Marmota flaviventris, assembly GCF_047511675.1. Lineage (NCBI taxonomy): Eukaryota > Metazoa > Chordata > Mammalia > Rodentia > Sciuridae > Marmota > Marmota flaviventris. The sequence continues at coordinate 6,330,106 of NC_092506.1, read as the reverse complement.
CTGGCCCACCCTGAGAAATCCTGAGACACAGCTGATGGCAGGCACAAGCACATTTTGTGATCTGCCAACTAGTAGCTGGGCATCCTCTGTCTCCAAACCTAGGTCCCCTTGCTGGTGCCAGGGCTCAGCTACCCTCTGGAGACCTTTGTGGAGAGTCTCAGTAACAAGGGCATCTCAGACATCATCAAGGTAAACCATCCACTGGTACTTCTTGGAAGGTGGGACCTTGGGGAGGTCAGTAAGGGTAAGTATGGACAAGGCCCTCAGGGGCTGCAGGGTGGAGCTATGGTAACTGCACAGTTGAGGCCTCCCCCCTCCCTATCCCTTCAGCAGAGCCCTAGTGGCCTGTCATTAAGGTCAGTGCAGACAAGCAGGCTTGGCCTTTGCAGGGAACAGAGAGCAGGGGTCCAGGTGTATGCCCCAACTCCATGGCACCTCCTCCATAGGTACTGGTGCTCCGGGAAGGCCAGAGTGCACCCCTGCTGAGTGCCTACATCAACATGCCTGTGAGTGAGGGGCTGGAAGCCGCCTGAGCCCTGGGCCAGTGTTCAGGCCCCTGCCGAATGGAGTCAGCAAGATCCATCAGCCACTTTCACTGAGCTGGGTGGGTTGGGCCACTCCCCATGCAGCAGTGTGCTGGGGCGCCAGCTTCCCACTCCTCTCCTGAGCATCCCCTGCTCACCACTCCTGCCATGGGGCTATAGCAGCAGCTAGTGAGTATAAGAAGGCCTGGCTCCTTTCTCAGAACATGCCCTGGTATTGTTCCAGAGGCAGCTTCTGCTGCCCACTGCCTCCCAGTACTTCCCAGAAACCTCACCCAGTCCCAAGGAAGAGTTCTGAGCTGTCGAGATGAAAAGAGGACACTGACTCTTTTTCTTTTCCACTTCCCTCTGGCACCCCACTCACCTCCCGCTGCAGGCCAAGGCCAGAATTGGATGAGAGCCTGGCCTGATAAGTCAGAGGCTTTTCTTGGGTGAGACTGAGCCCCCTGTCAGCCTGGGGTTCCACTTTCTGTTCAGCAACCCACCGAAGGAATGCCATCTCCCCATAGGGCACCTTTACAAAGGCCTGGACCCTGCCACCACCTCAGGGCTCCAAGGCCCCACCAGCAGGTTGCCAGAGGAAGAAGTGGCGCAGGAGGGCAGAGGGTGCCCATGTGCACTCCCAGAGACCACACAGCATCTGCTCCTGACCTGGATGCTCATGCTCAAAAAGAGCATCTGTGGAAAGAAAAGTGGAATTAGGTAGAGCAGAGGCAGGCAGTACCAGAAGAGGCATTTCTGGGATTAGGGGAAGGGCTGGGGAGACAGAAGCCCTAAAGTGCCCATCAGACTGCCCTTCTGTGCCTGGGAGTCCAAATCAGCCCTGAGGGTGGAAAGTTCACTGGGCAGCAGCCAGAGCAAGAGAATTGGCTGGCACAGAGGTGAGGCTGGAGTTTAAGCAAAGGCTCAGTTTAGACCTAAATGCTCAAAACCCTCAAGCCCCTCATGCCTGCTGAGTCCCTGGGAAGTCTTGCCAGTGCTCCTCACAGGCCACAGGAGTCACCTGGGAGCCAGCAGCCTTGCTCTTGGGAACCTACATCTTTCCCCATCTGACCAGGTGTGGCCTGATGTGTGGCACACGGCTCAGGCTTGCAGGAAGTAACGAGATTCCTCTGTGTTTCCGGTCTCCCCTCATGTAAAATGAGGCAGTTTCTGAACTGTTTTTAGCTCTGACACCCCATGGGCTTTGCACCCCCTCTGGCAGAAAGGAGGAGTTGGCCCAGAAAAGTGATACTGGACAGGAACAACTGCACAGCTTTTGCCCTCAAGACCAAGGTCTCTACCAGGCATGGTGGCCCACACCTGTAATCCCAGCAACTTGGGAGGCTGAGGCAGGAAGATCACAAGTTCAAGGCCAGCCTTAGCAACTTGGTGAGACTTTGTCTCAAAATGATAAAGGGCTGGGGATGTGACACAGTTTATGCACCCTGGGTTCAATCCCTAGTACCCCCCCCCCCAAAAAAAAAAGAGAAGACCAAGGGCTTCAAACTGGTTGCCACTGTCTGCCTCTCTGCCCAAGACACAGGGTGGACCCCAGCCCTTCCAAGGAATGCATCTGGAGCCAGGTTAAGAGGCCACCGGTTTGGGCCAAAGAAAGAGCCTTCCCCCTTCTCCCCACTGCCCAGCAGACCACCTGGGTCAGGATGGTGAAGGGTTTCTACATCAAGCCAGCCCAGGCACAGTGGAAATAGCAGAGGTAAAGAAATGAAAAGATATGGAACGGAGGGTGTCACTGTCACTCTAGTCTCAACCTGCAGAACCTGGAGATGGAAGGGCCTGTCCAAGGGGGTAATGAGCCCATCATTGGAGTTATGTGCACAGGGTGTGGGCTGTCATGGGGCAAAGTCATGTATTAGCCAGAAGACCGTATAGTCCCTTTTACCCAGGTCATACTGTGAACTGCACTACAAACTGTGTGAACTCAAAACAAAAACATCTGATCTGTTTTTCTTTTCATATCTGTTCATTATGATGAAAGGAAAGACCTATGTTTGGCACCTGATGTGAGTTTTATAATACTATCCTATTAAATATGTGGGGAGCTGGGGATGTGGCTCAGTGGTAGAGCACTTGCCTAACATGTGTAATGCCCTGGGTTCGATTCTCAGCATGGCATATAAATAAATAAAGGTTTAAAAAAGAGAGAGAGAGAAATATATGGAACAGGGGGCTGGGTTGTAGCTCAGTGACAGAGACTTGCCTAGCACGTGTGTGGCACTGGGTTCAATCCTCTGTACCATATAAAAATAAGTAAATAAAATAAAGGTATTTATCTAAAAATAATTTAAAATTTGCCTAAAAAACAATTTAAAAAAGAAAAAAGAAATATATGGAACCAAGTACTATGGCCCATGCCTGTATGACTCAGGAAACTATGGCAGAATGACAAATTCAAGGCCTGCCTGGGCTACTCAGTCCTGTCTCAAAAAAAAAAAAAGACTAGGAATGCAGCTCAATGGTAGGGCCCTTGCCTAAAGTGTGTGAGGCACTGAGTTCAATCCCTAGTACTGCAAAAAAAGAAAACAAAACAAACTTTATATATATAGGCAGGGGATATAGCTCAAGTGGTAGCGCGCCTGCCTGGCATGCGCGAGGCACTGGGTTCGATCTTCAACACAACATAAAAATAAAGATATTGTGTCCACCTAAAACTAAAAAATAAATATTTAAAAAATATATATATATACATACATACATACACACACACACACATATATATGTGTGTGTGTGTGTAAATATATAAAGTCTACCATCTGGACAAGTGCACATAAAGCAACATAAAGCAAGAAACAGTGTATGGTCCCCAGTGCACACACTAGCAAGGGCTCCAGGAAATTGTGTACATTAGGCAAAGTTTATGTCTTCTTTCTTAATATTTATTTTAAAACATGTCTCCACTTAGTAATATGGAATTAGGCAGTTTATAACAAGAAAATAGCCTCTCATTCTCTTGAACTGCCCCCAGCAACAATCACTTCAATTTTATATATATATAAAATTGTTGATAGACCTTTATTTTATTTGTGTATGGTGCCGAGAATCAAACCCAGTACTTCACATAGGCCAGGCAAGTGAGCCCCAACTTCAATTATTTTTGAAATATGCTTATACTATTCTTGATTGATTTATCAATCTCAGATACTACCTGTTGACTCCCCATTGTAGCAGATGAGTATTTAGCTCTCGAGACAGCACCCCTCCTTCATCTCTAGTTTTTAGGCAAATCAATACTCGCTATCAAGATTGCCATTTATATTACCATGTGAAAATTATTCACTGCAAAGCCAAAAATTGGGCTAATACCCCAGCACTGGGAAAAAAATTAGGGGCTATAAATAAATCACCTTTTTTGAAACTTTTTTTATTTTTCATAGGATTAGTAGTTGCCCTTTTTTCTTTTTAATTTGCTTAGCTTTCTAATATACCAATTGCTAATTCTTCTCCAGCCAGTCTGATGATTCCTCTTTCTTCTGTACTCTTCCTTCCCAGAGGACTGTTTGCTCTCCAGGAGAATTCACTTTGCCCCTCTCCAGGGCTAGATTCCTGACTCCAGGGGTCCATGTCTTCTTTCTTAGTTCACCCTCATTTGGTGGAATGTATCCATGGGCACCTTCTTTAAAAAGTCACTGGAGTTAAAAATTATAAGTCAATGCCTGTCTAAACATTTCTTTCTTTAATGCACATGTGATCATAGAATCCTCGGTTGGAGGTCACCTTCCTACAGGCAGTGCTCCTGTATTCTAGCTTCCATGCCATTCTCCTCCTAGTTGTCTTTTCCTCCGAGATTCTGAATGTCATGACATACCTCATCCTGTCCTTGTTGTTTGTTTTGCCACTGAGCGGAGACAGATGTGCATCTTTTGTTCCAGGAAATTGTATTACTGCTGTACCATGGGTGATTTCCTCCCCTTGATTTCTCTGTTCTCTCTGGAATGACAGTTAAGCCCAGCATCTGATAAATGATCATCCCAGAGAGGACAAGATTGAGCCTGAATTTCTTCTCTATTCTCAGATTATCGTTTTGTTTTCTGAGAGCTTTGTTGACTTCTCTGAATTTTTCAAAATGTTTGTTGCCTTAATTCTCAATTCTTTGTTCTCCATTTAGTCCTGACTGTGGCTTCCCCCCACCACCACCACCCAGTGCTGGGGATTGAACTCAGGACCTCATGCATGCTAGGTAACTGAGCCACACCCAGCCCACAACCTTGGTATCTTTTCAAAGATGAATTTTCTTTTCTTTCTCTGAAATTATCTATAGTATTTTATCAGCATTTCCCGAGTTTCAGTTTTTTGGGGGTTTCTCTTGAGCTCACATGCTCAATATAATCTACAAATAAACCACCCTCTCCTTCCTCATGCCAGAATCAGCAAGGGAAAATGCCTGTTTCCAAGCTGGGTAGGAAGGTATAGGAAAACCTCCTCTGAGAATTTGGTAGTGGGATGCAACCTGTGGCCTTGAGCATGCTAGGCAAGTGCTCTACCTCTGAGTTACACTCCCAGCCCACTCCTGAATTTTTTAACCCCAAACTAGCCCCTGAAAAAGAGTTTACAACCTGGATTGACAATACTTGGGTTGTACTAAGAATACTAACTAAAAATTTAAAGTGGTGTAGGACTGGTCATCTGGCAACTAACAAACACATTTCTTCTCTGGAGGAATTTATGTTTAACCAAACCTCAGAACAAATCCCATTGATAAAATTCCAAAAAATAGGGCTGTGGCTGTGGCTCAGTGGTAGAGGGCTTGCCTAGCATGTGTGAGGCCCTGGGTTCGATCCTCAGCACCACATAAAAATAAATAAAAATAAAGGCATTGTGTCCATCTACAACTAAATATAAAAAAAATCCAAGAAATAGGAACTTATAGTCAAAAGAAATTGTAAGGGCATGAGATATAATTGACCAAGAACCAGCATAAGCAATAGCCAGAGAAACCCGCCAAGACTTAAGGTATAGGGATATAAAGTGTTTTATTTATTTTTTTCTTTTTGTCTTTGTTTTCAATGCACTTAAAAGAAAAAAAAACCCTAAACTTGGAACAGAAAGCAAGAGAATATATAAAATGATCAAGGTGATTTGAAAAAGAACCAAGTAGAACTTCAAAAAATGAAAAATTATTCCATATGTAAAACTCAGTGGATGAATTGTTAAAACCACTTTATGGAAAAAAAATAACAGCCAGGTGCAGTTGTGCAAGGTTGTAGTCCCAGCTATTCTAGAAAATGAAGCCAGAGAAAGATCACTTAATCTCCTGGACAACATAATCAGGCCTTGTCTCTTAAACAACAAAAAAAATCAATAGACTGATTTAGCAGCTGAAGGCAGACTTACCTGTAAGACAGTTCTGTAGAGATTCTCCAGGATGTCCAGAAAAAAGGAAGGAAAATATTAGTTATTAAGAAATCAGAAGGATGGAGTAGGGAGGTCTGATAAGAGTTCCAATAGGGACAGAAAATATCTGAAGATGTAATGACTGAGAAGGTTGTGGAACTGATGAATGACCAATTCATAGAATTAGAAAACCCAACAACTCTTTTTTTTTTTTTTAATTTTTTTGGTATCGGGGATTGGACTCAGGGTCATTAGACCACTGAGCCACATCCCCAGCCCTATTTTGTTTTTATTTTTTTTTTATTTAGACAGGGTCTCACGGAGTTGCTTAGCGCCTCACTGTTGCTGAGGCTGGCTTTGAAATCGCAGTCATCCTGCCTCAGCCTCCCAAGCTGCTGGGATTACAAGCATGCTCCACCAGGCCCGGCTAACAACTCTCATTTGGACAAATGAAAAAATTAACACATGGGCACATCACAGTAAAACCTCAGAAGACAAAAAAAAAAAAAAACAATTGGAGCCAATTGTGGTGGCTCAGGAGGCTGAGTTAGGAAGATCACAGGTTCAAAGCCAGCCTCAGCAAAAGTGAGGTGCTGCGCAATGCAGTGAGACCCTGTCTCTAAATAAAAAACAAAATAAGGCTGGGGATGTGGCTAGGTGGTTAGTGCCCCTGAGTTCAATCCCCAGTAAAAAGCAATTGGAGCCAGGCACAACCCTTATCTGTTATCCCAGCCACTGGGGAGGCTGAGGCAGGAAGATCACAAATTCAAGGCCAGCACTTCGAGACCCTGTCTCAAATGAATTTTTAAAAAGGGCCAGAGAGGGGCTGGGGATGTGACTCAAGTGGTAGTGCGCTCGCCTGGCATGCGTGCGGCCTGGGTTCGATCCTCAGCACCACATACAAACAAAGATGATGTGTCTGCCGAAAACTAAATAAATAAATAAATAATTTAAAAAATAAATAAAAAGGGCCATAGATATGACTCAGAGGTGGAGCACACCTGGGTTCAATCCCCAGTACTTAAAAAAAAAGAAAGAAAGAAATTCTTCAAAGGAATAACAATAACCAAAAAATAGATAACTTATTTAACAACAACAATGGAGACTAAGAGACAACAGAATAATATCTAAAATATATTGGAATAACTATTAATGTAGATTTTTATTGCAGCAAAAAAACTTTAAAAAGTACTACAAAAGGTATAATCCAGGGCTGGGGATATAGCTCAGTTGGTAGAGTGCTTGCCTTGCGTGCATAAGGCCCTGGGTTCAGTTCCCAGCACACACACACACACACACACAAAGGTATGTATAATCCTAGCGACTTGAGAGGTGGATGCAGCAGGACTGTGAGTTCAAAACCAGCCTCAGCATCTTAGTGAGGCACTGTCTCTAGATAAAATATAAACAAGGGTTGGGGAGGACTGGGGTTGTGGCTCAGTGGTAGAGCATTTGCTTAGCACTTGTGAGGCACTGAGTTTGATCCTCAGCACCACATAAAAATAAAGAAAAAATAAATGCAACAAAAAATACATCTTTGTGAGAAAAAGTATAAGTTTATTTTAAACATCCAATGAAGCGATACACCATATTCACAAACTGGAAAATTCAATTTTATATAGCCGCCAGTTTTCCCCAAACTGATCTATACAGTTAGTGGAGTTCCGTTCATGATCTCAAAGGGGTATTTACTGGTTTAACTTGACAATCTGATTCTAAGCTTTCTAAGGGAGGACAAGGGCTCTTGGTGGATGACTCCCAGAGGACACAAGGGTAGATAAAATGGCCAGTGGAATAAAATACAAAAATTAGTCATGGCATTCAGAAGATCACTATGCAACAAGGAAAGAGGGCGTCCCACAGCTACATGCAACAGTTTAGATACATCTCAGAAACATAATATTGAGAGAAAGGCAAGTCATGTAAAATTCAAAAACATGTAACTAAAAAGCCAAGCAAGGAATGATCAAGACATCAAGACAGGACCCTGTGTCCACCCCCCACCCCCCAGGAAGGGGACTAAGAAGGAAATGGTGATTTTTTTTTTTTTCTCTGACAGGTGTGTGGCGTACTATATAAATATGCTCTTGCATTTCCTCACTATTAAGTAAAACCATGAAAACCAGATATTCTGGAGGGTGAGGAATGAGATGCAGAGGAGGAAAGGCAGATCTGCCAATGTTTTAAGTTCAGCACAGAATGCCAGGCACACCAGGCTCCTAAACCCTTTTACAAAGTAGCAACAGAACATGCCTCCTGAGAAAAGCAATGACCACTGTGGGCACAGGCAGAGGCTGTCAGGCAGTGGACTCTTCTGGGGGTCCAGGGAGGACCTGCCGTGTCACAGGAGGACCCCAGCATTATCTGTGGACTTTTGGTCCAGCCCTCCTCCCCACCCCCAGTGCTCCAGAGATCAGAGTTTCTCTGTTTTAGTTTCTCCTGCAGATAACCCTACCCCAGCAGGGTAGCATGTGGCTGCAAGGGGTGGATGGGGCTGGCAGGGAGGGCACCTAGCAGCTCCTGATACTGACTTGGCATCGATCTCCACTGTTGGCCCAAAGCCTCACCTCACCTTCCATAGTTCTGGTGAATTCTTGAACCCCACCAGGGCTTTGGGGGCAGTTTGGCTTGCCTCTCCACCCCTTCCTTTGGGAAAATGTAATTTCGATTTCTAGTTCTCTGCATAAGACAGTGAACAAGCCTCCAACCACCCTCCATCTTTCAAAATGTCAGATTCTTTGGTCTACTGCCGTCTGTCTGTTTCCACCTTGTAAACTTATCTTTTTTTTTATTTCTTTACTATCATCTTAGTGATACTCTGGCAGTAAACATTGATTAGCTTGTGTGTTGAAGCTGCTGCATTAACAAGCAGCTCCCAAGAGGCCACAGAGCAGCACAGGCCTATGCCTTCAGGTCACCCTTCATGGGCAGTAACACCCCAGCTGATTCTTGGCCTAGATTTTTCTCCCACTCACTTCCTTTGGCTGTGCAAGGGTGAAGGCAACAGTACAAAGACCTGGGTTCCCATTCTGCTTCCTCCATTTACTACCCCATTGACTTGTCATGGCAACCAACAGCTTTACACACAGAACAAGAACCCAGCCACTGAGCTACGTCCCAGGTCAGCTAAGAGCTTCCATGAAACTGCTGTTGCAGAAATGGCCTGAAATATTACGTGCTGATCCTGGAAAACATGTTTAGATTCTACCACCCCTACCCCACCAGGGCAAAAGGACACCTAGGCCCCTCAGACACCTAGTTTTTTGGTGATTTTCAGGCATGACAATCAGAGGAACCAGAAACAGCAGCCAGGGTAACAAAGTGAGGGACCAGAAACCCAGTAAAGATGGAGGGAGGTCAAGGACCAGATGGGTACCTTATTAGCCTGGCAGAGAGGCAGCCAAGCAGCCTGGGCAGCCTCTTGCCAGACCCACCTCTGCAACCATCTGCCCAAAGAGGGAGAGATGGAGGGGCCTGAACCCTGGGCAGGGTGTCCAGGCTGGGCAGGAGCAAAGCCAAGGAAGGGGTTGAGGTTACCCACTGCTGACTTTTTAAGGGCCAGAAACGAAGGAATTTTCAGCCCACCTCCTGTTCCCCTCTGCCCACTTCAGTTCTAACTCCCACTGAAGTCAGGAAGCCATGAGTCCCACATCAGCTGCGGTGTGAAAGGTGATCCCATCCCCAGGCAGTGGGGAGGCCAGGAAGGGCCAGAGCCAGACAAGGGCCCAACGGGGCCCCAGAGCTGCCTGCAGGTTGTGGCAGGGGCCCAGGTCATAGGAATGCTGGCCTCGAGCCCATTCCCACGTGGTCTGGCCCCGCAACAGCAGCATCCCATGGAAGAGCAGCCCAGCCCCACACAGCAGCGCACCTGCTACACACGTGTCCATCACGAAGGCCAGGGTGAACTGGGCCAGAGACACTCTGCCTGCAGGGACAAGCAGAAAGAGTCAGGGGCCAAAGTCTGGCCCAGCCCTCCCAAAGCCCAGCTCCGGCCCACCCTCCACCCCTACCCTCCACCACAAAGCAGGCCTCATTTCTCTATTCTGTCCAGCCTGTGCTGGGAACCAGGCAGATGGCCGCTGCCTGCATGTGATGTTTATCCATGCATCACAAAACTTGGTAAACACCATGGGGAGGAGATGGCCTCTTGGCTCTCAGACATCAAACTGATCTTGTCTCAGTTAATTACAGCTGTCATCTGTATCTTAACAGAAAAGAACAACCTTTTACTATCTTGGCCACAGCAAGCAAGAAGTACTTGCTGCATAAAGAACAAGAGAAGCTAGACACAAAAGGTCATGTGTCCTGTAATCTCTGTCTGCAATGTCCTGAACAGGCAAATCCACAGAAACAGAAAGCAGCTTAGTGGTTGTCAAGGATGGGGATGGGGGAAGAGGGGCGGCTGCTTAAGGGGTTCTTTTTAGGGTGAAAATGCTCTGAAATCAGTGACAATGGTGGCACTGTGTTCACTGTGAATACACTAAAAGACACCAAATTGTAAACTGGCTAAAATTATTAATTTTACTTCAATAAAAGAGAGCCTGAAACAGAAGAGATGGAGGGCAAACATACTGAGGGGGCAGGGGAAGCGGGTTTTTTTCTATTTTGATAAATTGGAGAGAACAATTTGTTTGCAGGTTCCAAGGCAGGCAAAGGTGCCATGAGACGGGTAGGTCTGCATTCTGCAAGCTCAGAAAGAAACCCAGGCTGGACAAGCAGATCTGTGAGTAGTGAGGACCTGGGGGTTTCCCAGGACCCCAGGAGTGGCTGGAACTGCCAGAGTATGTGAAGTGAGAAGACAATGTCACCAAGACCCGAGAGTGGGAGGGTCCTTGGGCATCAGATAAAAGAGAACCCAAGCCAGTGCAGCAGTGTGCCTGCAGTCCCAGGTATTTCAGACGCTGAGGAAGGAGGATCACTTGAACCCAAGAATTTGAGACCAGCCTGGACAACATAGAAAGAACCTGTCTCTAAAGAAAAAAGGGGAACCATAAAGGAAGGTAGGAAGGCCCAAGTTGGAGGCACCAACGAGACCAAGGGCAGAAGTTGTCAAGGATGGGGCACTCAACAGTTTTTTAGTCTGAACAGTCTCTTAAAGCAGAAAAGAACTGGAAAAGTCCTGTGGCTTTGTGGCGACAGAGTCTGGGTCTGTGGCAGTATCAGAGGACAGCTGGGGACAGAAGTAAGGTCAAAGCAGTTGGAAGAATAAGGGAAAAGCAGCTATGAGTCTAAGGAAGTCCTTCTGGAAGGTTGCATGTGGACCAAAGAGCACAGAGGACATGTGGAGCAAAAGGTCTGTACAAGGTGAGAAAACCCAAAGGAAGCTAGTGGAGGGAGTGGGGTGCAGGGCAGGGATGGGACACCACCGAGGGGGCTCAGAGAGGTCTCTGAACAGGTAGGGCACCAGGCCTGAGGAGCTAGGGGCAGTCAGACGGGCTTGAAGAGCTGAAGACAGGGCGATTTGGGATGTAGCATCTGATGTCCTGTTCTCTCTGTGATGGCCCTGGGGACAGGAGAGCTGCAGTTGTTGGGAGAGCAGGCATATGAGAAAACAGGATGGCCAGGCACAGGTACAAGCCTGTTGAGGTCAGCAGCCATAGACATGGTAGGGTACCAACCTGCCACAGAGGACCGTGTATCTCTGGCAACTCTCAGAAGCCAGGGCCAGGAAGATACAGAGCAAGGACGCTGCCGTGTTGGCAGGAGACTGGTGAAAACTGAGGGCTCTAGGCTGTGCGTGGGGCAGTGAAGAGGGGATGCAGCAGAGGGAGAGAAAGTGACAGCCAGGAGCCTGCAGGGCCCAGAAGGTCTTGGAGCAGGAGTCACAGAGTGCAAGGGTGAGAGATGGAGCAGAGGAGCGGAATGGAAGGCAAAGAGGGATGACGATGGGTGGCTTTGGAGGTGACACATTTGGCATCCTGACAAGGACTGCAGTTTGGATGTGGGAATAGGAAAAGGAAGTAAAACAAAAGTCAAGAACCTGAGGCCTTTGCAGACCTTCAGATGCTCTTGATGTCAAAGGGCCCAGGGCTGACAGAGAGATGGGGAGCTGAGGCCAAGTACTCAATGACGAGTAGTGAAGAGAGGAGGCTGCAGAGACCACAGGGAGGAGCAACTGGAGCACGGAGTCTCAGTGGAGGCAGGGGGCAACAAGGAGGGTGTAGGAGGGCTGGTCAGGGAGCTGGTATGGGCAGAAGACTCTGACAGTGGACCTCTGGAGGTCCCTGGGGCAGAGCTGGGCTTGGAGTGGATGAGGAGGCACAGCAACTTCTCAGAGTGATCAGGAGATTTCTAACTGCAGAGCAAGGTTACAGAGAATCCTAAAAAGGTCAAGAAGGATTCAGGAGAGAAAGCCCACTACATTCTAGCCAGGAGGGAACAAAGACTGGAAGATCAGGGGTGGGGTGGGGCTTTTATCTTGGTGGTGTCGGAACATGCATGTCATCCAAAACACAGCATCTCAAAAGCCTCCTGCTCCTAGTCTTCCCTCCCACCTCCCAATGACTGGGTTTTCCACTGCCTGGATCTTTCACCCATCGTCATCCCTCTTTGCCTTCCATTCCTCTCCTCTGCCCCATCAAATCAGAGCCATCTCCAACACCAGCATTCAGGGCCCTCCACCCTCCGGTCCTGGCCTACTGTCCCAGCCTTAATTCTCACAATTCTCAAGATGCCTTTGCTCTTCTTGGGGGCCTTTGCTCTTGTAGTTGCTATCACCTGAGTGCCCACCACCCAACCACCCCTATGGGCTCCCACTGCTCTTTCCTCCTCTGCCAACAAGTCCTGCAATCCTTCCTGATTCTCTCAACAGAACTATCCCTTGTCTTGGGGCACTGTTGAGTGCCAGCCTGCCTTTACCCCCATAAATGACAGAAAACCAACAGGAAATCCCACCTCCCACCAAAACGGCCTTTACTTCCTGGCCCAATACCTTCCTGAAGCAAGGCAGAGGCACCCAGGCTCCCCACCTGTGAGCAGCATGAGCCAGGGCAGCAGGAGGAGGGCAGCAGTATGGAGAAGTGAGTGGGCCCGTAGCAGAGCTGACAGGGCAGGGCCCAGCAGCACAGAGACGTGGAGCAGGACACCAGCACCATGCAGCAGCAGGCACAGGAAGGGCCGGTAGTTGCGGAAACCCACGCAGCGGCCCAGCAGACGGCAGTGGTGGTCCCGGCGCAGGATGCAGATGCGGCAGGCAGAGCAATGCCCACTGCGTGGTGGCACCTGGCTCTGGCACTGGTAGCAGTAACTGCAGGGAAGGAACCACAGGGTCAGTGCCCCAGATCATGCCCAGGTCAGCCCTTCCTGGGGAAGCAGAACAGACCCACCCCCCCGCCAAGCCTCAGGTTCCTCTAAGCCTAAGGTTCTTCACAGGTAAATGCAGGCCCACCAAGACTCCCAGACCCCTCCAGTGCTACCACCGCATTGCCAGCTCTGACCTCTCTGCCCTCGTAATACCCAAAAGCATACTTCTCACTTCCTTCACCTTGGTCCATATCACCATGAACTGTCCTCTGGATTACTGCAGTAGCTTCTTGACTGGTCTCCTAGATCCTCCCCTTCTCTTCCCTTCTAGTGTAGACTCACCCCAGCTGCTAGACTCACCCTTTTAAAGCTTAAGTCATGCCCCTCCTCTGCTCAAAACCCTCCAATGGTTCTCGATTTCTCTTCTCCTCAAAAGCAGAGCCTTACATCTCTGTCATCTCTTCCCCTCTCACTGCACTCCAGCCACTCTGGCCTTACTGCTGTGCCTGAAACATGCTAGCCATACAACTACCCCAAAGCCTTTGCATGGTTCTGTTTCCTCTGCCTGAAACACTCTATCCTCAAATTCCTACACAGCTAATTCTTCATTTCCTTCAAGGCTTCACTCAAATGAGATCCACCTTGACAAACTATGTATTTTTTTTAACTTTACTTGTTAATTGTAAATTGTAGCTGTATATATTTAAGGTGTACAAAGTGTTGTTATGACTTCTAATACAATGCAGAATAATTAAATCAGGATAATTGACAAAACCATCACCTCACTTACTTTTTGTAATGAGAACTGCCACTTAAAACTGAAACTTGAACTCCCTTTACCCTGCTCTAATTCTTGTTTCCACATCAGCACCGTCTAACATTTTATATAATTTGCTTACTTATTGTGCCTGTAGTTCATTATCTGCCCCTCCCGCAAGTGATCGATTCCTGGAGGTTGAGAATCTGAAAAGTACCTTCCACCCAGGAGGTGCTCAGTACGTATTTGAGTGAATGAGCAGTACTTATTTTGGTTCTTCCATGCCAGATCTTACAGGAGTTAACAACCCGCCTGCTAAAGTAATCTGGTTCTAACACCCAGGTCGTGGAGCCCCTCCCCTGTCCGAGGCTCCCGTTTCTGCCCCCAGACCCCGCGCCCCACTCACGCCCAGCCCTGGCCCAGACCGCGGCCGGCCAGCATCACGCCCCGGATGCTGGGGTCCGAGCGCAGGAACAGCCCCACGTTGCCCAGCAGGTTAAGCAGCTGGAAGGCGGCCAGCGCCAGCTGCAAGGCCCGAGCCAGGGGTCCTAGCGGGGGCGGCCCGGGACCCAGCACCAGCACGTAGGCCAGCTCCAGGCTCACGACAGCGGCCCACAGCGCCGTGAGCACGAGAGGCAGCCGCGCGGGCGCTCCCTCAGCGCTCCCCGCCGCCCAGGGATGCCCCATGGTCCGGACCCACCGGTCGCGGGATCCCGAGGACCCGGAGCTTCCGTGTTGGGGCGGAGATAGAAGCAGACGGACGTCTGCTACGGCCAATAGAAATCGGAAGGAGTGCCGTGAGCGCGGGACTCAAAGGGACCGTCCGCAAATGCGGAGAGCTGATTGGTTGGGCCAATGCTCGGAATCTGGTTGGCGCTAGAGTCCAGGTGACACCGCGGAGTCGTCGCCCCGCCCGCCCGCCCGCGGAGACTCCGCCCCTCCATCAGAAGCCCCGCCTTTGGTGAGTGGCTGGTGTGCGGGGAGGGTTGGCTTGCAGCCGCCGAGGCGTCGGGGTTTCCCGGCTCAGCACATTCTCCCCCACCTCCCACGGCCGCCCCGATATTAATAGCCCTGCCTAGGTCCATCCAGCTGGCTCCGAGCCCCTTCCCATGCTTGGTGTTTCCCTTCATCACCCCAGAAAACATTCAAAACAGCTCGTCGCCTCCGTGTTTCTGACTGTGAAATGGGGATAGGGCTCTGTTTTCTACCCTCGTAGTGCAGGAAGATGGTCAGGACGAAACCTGGAGGGCAGCCTTTGGGGTGATCTGCAGCCACTGTTAGTATGGTCATCTCCGTTCTGCGGATGAGGAAACAGAACCGACGGCTTTCCCTAAGTCACGCAGCGCCCAAGCCATGGAACTGGAACGCGAATCCCAGATTTCTGCCACGAGATCTACCTCTGCACCCCTCTACTCCGCAGTCCCTGGCTCCAGAGCAACCTCTGGTCTCGTCCGGACCCAAGCGTCCTCGCCCCTATCCGGCCCCACCCTCCTCCCCCATATTTAGTGCGAATCCGATCCGGGGCTGGGCCGGGACCTACTTAACGGGGCCCGGGTGTCCGGGAACACGCGGAGTGGAGCCAGGAGCCCAAGCAAGATGATGATGGTTATGCAGCCCGAGGGTCTGGGGGCCGGGGAGGGGCCCTTCGCGGGCGGCGGGGGCGGCGAGTACATGGAACAGGAGGAGGACTGGGACCGCGACCTGCTGCTGGACCCGGCCTGGGAGAAGCAGCAGCGGAAAGTGAGTGCTCACCCATTTCCTAACCGCAAAACTGAGGCCTGGAAGGCTAGGCGGCTTGTCCTGTGCATCTCACAGGTCGGGGCAGAGCCTGACTTTAACCCAGACTGCCACTCCCCAGCCCAGGCTCTGCCCCGCAGCCCTCTGCTGTCCGCAGAGCTGGAAGAGAAGCCTGGGAGCCCTCATGAGGGGCTTAGGATGTCAGGGAGTGTTCCTGGGCTACCCGCACCCCCCACCCCAGGGCTCATTTCCCTGGGCCCACTGCCTCATTTCTGGGGCAAAGATCCGTTTGAGCAAAGCGCAGGGCATCCAAGTTGAGGGTGGGGGTTCACAAAGGATAATCATTCTTCCCAGCTCACCCCACACTCTAAATATTCCCAGGTTCCACCCCGAGTGGAACAAGCTAGGCACACTAGGGACTGGGGAGCAAGGCTTCTCAGACCCCACCCTACCCTCTCCTCTGTATCCTACCCACGGCGGGGTCCATAGTCATTCTATCTCGTGACAGTTGAAGAAAGTTAGGCCCAGAAAAGAACTAGGGTAGGCCCCAAATCATACACTGTCAGAAAACAGGCACCCCAGTCTGAGGATCTTTGTCCCTTGCCCCTCCCCCACCCCTTCACAAGATACCCCTTCCACCACGGGGCCCTGAGTCTGCTGAAAAGGCCACCAGGTCGGGAGGAGGGGAGCCCTGGGTCCCCTTACAGGTCCCCTTGTGCAGTAACCTGACTCTCCAGCCAGATGGGCACTTTGTGCTGAGGCAGCGCCTTGGGGGAGCTTAACAGGGGCACATGGCAGGTGCTGCCCAGACTCAGCCTTGTAGGGAGGGCACTTGGGTCCCCTCCCTCCCTGAACTATTTTCACTCCAGACTTTCCCTACTGGAGGGGGCAGGACACCTGGGTTCCCTAAAGAGAAAATGATCCCAGCTGGAATGAGAAAAATTTGAGAAGTGGTGGCCAGGGATGGCCTGCTGAGTGAGTGACAATAGCACAGGACTCCAGGAAAGGGCAAGGCACTGGGCTGCTCTGTGGAATTGTGAAATTCCACAGGGTCTGAGAATCCCAGAATTTAGAATCAGAGCATTTCCACTGTGTTAGAAGACAGGAGTTGACCCCAGGGGTCAAGAGACTTAGCTGACTAGGCTGGGATGCCCCGGGTGACACTTTCCCTCCAGGCCCCCCCTGCACCTGTCTCTAAGCATGGCTGTGGTCCCTGGGTTGGCAGTCTCCTGGTGATGTCATCCCTGCCCCTGGCTCCAGCTGCCAACTTCTCTGAAACAACTATCCCCCCTCTAACCACCCAGGCCTCTCCCAGATCCAGGTCCACATACCCCTCATATGACACATGCCAGTTTGTATCTTGCCTTTGTCACTTAAAATATCAGGAACATCCTTTCATCCCAACTTACAGCCACCCATCTCACCATCCAACAGCTGCACAGGGTGGATGCTGTCTAAATCAGTCAGCAGCCCCTGGAACAGGACATTTTGACCTTTTCTTTCGTGTCCAATATTATTTATTACGAGATTGTAATAAACACCTTGCGGTCAGCTTTAGCCCTGCCCCATCCCTGCTCCTGAATGCTCCTTTTCCCACAGGTGACTCCTCCATCCAGGGGCTTCCCACAGTCTCGGAGCACTCCTGCTTCCTCCCTCCTGATTTCTCTTCTTTCAGCCTCACCCTAAACATTTATGTTTGATAAATATTTTTTTAGGAAATCCTACTGTATGTTTTAGATGCCAGGATTCTACAAGAGACAAAACAAAGCCCCTGCCTCTATCTCACCCACCTGATCCTATCTCGTCCTCCTCACTGACACCCTGCATCTGATGCCCTTGATCCTCTTCTCCCTCTACTCTGCCAAGTCATTGTATCTACTCTGCAAACAAAACAAGCTTTCTGAAACACAGTTCTGTCTACCTCCCTCCTGCCTGAAGCTTTGCTGGCTCCCTGTGTGTCTCAGGATCAAGTTCAAACTCTCCAGCTTAGCACCCAAGATCACGCATGACCTGGCCCTTGCCATCCCTCCGGCCTGCCTCTCACCACTGATACCCCAACACCCCCAGCTTCATTCCAGTAGTGCCCAGAAAGTTGCAGTCCCACAAATAGCAACTGTTTCTCATGGCACACTTGCCTGGGTGGTAGCCCCTGCCTGGAGTGCCCTTGCCTGCCCTTCCCTGCCTAGGGAGCTCCTGCTCTTCCATCTCAGCTGAGATCAAATGTGAGCCTTTCCCAAGAGGCCCTCACCTGATTTGGACAGTCCCTCCCAGAGATTCCTCAGTGTGTCTATCCCAGCACTCCTCAGACCTACGTGATTGTCATTAAGAGTCATGTTTGATGTCATCCAGATCTGCTCGTCCCTCTGCCCTATCCAGACTCCAGGGTTAGAAGGACCTGCAAAAAGAACAAGTACCCTTTTAGTGCTTAGGCCACCGTGGAGTAGTACTGCCTATGTTCACACTCCCTTAGCAATGACAGCACCACATTTGTAAATGTATCAATTTGTAGCAGTGAGAGCGTCTTCCAGGTCCAGCTCCCAAGATCTCTGAAAACTAGATGAGGGAAAAAATTTCCAGGGCCATCTTTCAGGGATGTCTGCTTTGTGGTGTGGAAATGCTCTGAATTCCAGAATCCTGCCATATTGGGGGAAGGACCCATGAGTCTGAGACATCATGAGTCTGACCCATTAATACGCAGAGACTAAACCCCAGAGAGGACAAGGGCTGACCCCGGATTATGGAGAGTGAGTAGCTCAGCCGGGATTGGAGCCCAATTGTGGACAATGATAGCAGCATTCAGGGGCCAAAGGTTTGATAGATTGCAAAATATAAATATTTATTGCACTAGGCGCCAGGTCACCTCCACCCCAACACACACACAGCTGTGTACCACTCCATATCAGATGGAGGTTGATACTGGTGTCAGGAAGGAGGTGGCTCTGGAAGCCAGGTCAGGCTGGGCCTGAGTGCTCAGTGGATCCTCTACAACCCGCATAGCGCTTGCACACTCAGAGTCTCCCTGGAGGCCAGTCCACAACCCTTGGGGTCCTGGTATGCTTCCATCTGGAACTTCTGACATGAGAGAGACCGTATCTTCCTGGGCTGGCCCCTGAACTTTGGAGGTACTCCTACTTTGGATTGTTAAATATTTCTGAGCTCTCTTCTAGTGCTTAAGACTGGGCAAGGCTGGAGTGGACCCCAAGTCTGACTCCACTTCTTCCCTTCCAGAACAACTAAAGCTCAGAGAGGGCAGTGGCAGGGGGGACTAGTCCAGGATGCACAGCAAGTCAGTGGCCAAGCCAGGACTTGAATCCAAGGCTCAGGGCTTTGAGATCTAGCCTAAGGAGCCAGGAGTGTGTCTCAGGTCCCTATACCCAGTCCTAGGGTCCGAGCACTGTCTTCTCCCCCAGACCTTCACTGCCTGGTGCAACTCACATCTGCGCAAAGCGGGCACCCAGATCGAGAACATCGAGGAGGACTTCCGAAATGGCCTCAAGCTCATGCTGCTCCTGGAGGTCATTTCAGGTGAGGGTGAAGATATGTGCAGGGGCCTCAGACACAGGGCAGTCTGGGGAGCTGCAGAATGACGCAATGGAGTGCTGGAGGGGAGTTGGAGTGAGGGGAACTTGGGGACAGTGTTTACTGCTGCTTCTCATGACTTTGACCCTTGACCTGTGCTCTTACACTCAGGAGAGAGGCTCCCCAGGCCAGACAAAGGCAAGATGCGCTTCCACAAAATCGCCAATGTCAACAAGGCCCTGGACTTCATTGCCAGCAAGGGAGTTAAGCTGGTGTCTATCGGTGCTGAGGGTGAGGAGGGGCCAGGGCAGGGCTTGGGGGCTCCCTGGGACATCAACAGGTCACCTCTGTGAGCCTCAGTTTCCTCATTTTAACAATGGGCATACTCATCCCTGCCTCAGAAGAGAGACTGAGGAGCAGATGTACCCAAAGTACTGGCACAGCACCTGGTGCCCAGTAGGTGTTCAGCTAATCATTTTAAAACAGGAATAAGTGTTTGTGAAGTGCCTGCTAAGGGCTCACCCACTAGGTGCCCGTTCTGGGGTGCAGAGCAAGAATGAGGGAACGGTGCTCTGAGGCGTGGACAAACAGGCTTTGAGTACCAGCCAGAACTGTGCCCTCACTTCCTCTGTGCAGAGATCGTCGACGGGAACCTGAAGATGACCCTGGGCATGATCTGGACCATCATCCTCCGCTTCGCCATCCAGGACATCTCAGTGGAAGGTGAGTGGTGGGGGAGGAGGCCGGGGAAAGGACTGGCCCAGACCTTTTCCAACTAGTGCTCTCACCTACCACTTTGCCATCCAGAAACCTCGGCCAAGGAAGGCTTGCTCCTGTGGTGCCAGCGGAAGACAGCCCCGTACCGCAATGTCAACGTGCAGAACTTCCACACCAGGTGTGTCAGCGGGTCAGCGCTGGGGCAGGGGGATGTCCACCCTGATCAGTGAGGGCACAGAGCTGTTCCCCGACTCCGCCTCAAGCCCCAGGGAATGAGGGGTCACAGCCAAGTTCCTGGAGCATAGCGTTACCGTCTAAACATAGAAGGACTGCTAAATGTTGAATTGAGTAGAACTGAATTCAGGAGGATTACAGAGGATTCCTGAGCCTTTAAGAATCCCCAGAAGGGCATTCCAGCCAGAGGGAAGCTGGAGCCAAACACATCCAGAAATTGGTGTGTTCTAATCAAAGGGCTTGTGAGGGAACTTGGAGGAGCTAGGAGGAGACGGTCTGAGTCTGCTAGTGAGGGACCTTACACCCAAGCTAAGGAGTGTGTGCTTTACTCCATGCTATACTTGAGGCTGTCTTGTGGGGCACTCCTGGGCCTCGACTTGAGCCAGGCCTGACACCCACTTCTCTGTTCAGCTGGAAGGATGGCCTGGCCCTCTGTGCTCTCATCCACCGACACCGGCCCGACCTCATTGACTATGCCAAACTGCGCAAGGTGGGCTTCTGCTGCCCCAGCCCTGGCCCTTGATCTCTGCCCTCAGCTGACCTTTCAGCTCTTCCCTTCACACCCACCTAGGATGACCCTATTGGCAACCTGAACACTGCCTTTGAAGTGGCGGAGAAATACCTGGACATCCCAAAGATGCTGGATGCGGAAGGTAAGAGCACGCCACGCCCAGGCAAAGCCTCCACTTACTCATGAGCAGGCACAGTCCAACTTCTGTCCTGCCCCTGTTTGTCCCTCCTCTGCCCAACCACCAACTCTCTGGTCACAGTGCTCCTGCCACCATCCCCTTCCATCTTGTCCCCTGCCCTCTCCTGCCTTTCCCCTATGGAATGGCTCCACCCTCATATCTCAGTCCCCTGGATTATCTGAGATAATCCAGGTCCTCCAACACTGGCAGCTCCTCTGGGGCACATCCTGCCTTTGTGCCCTGTGCCTAAGCAAGCCGTTTAGTCAGTGAAGCAGCAGACATTTCCTGAGCACCTGCTGTGTGTCGTGCCCTGGCTGTGTCGGCACTGATGGAGAACTGGTTCTGGCCATGGACTGAGAGAAAGACTGGCAGACAGAGTTATAAGGTGGTTAGGGGTACCAGGCAGTGTGGACTGGTCCCTTAGGAGGGCCACAGTGTCTGTTCACTCACCCAGGCTTTGGGGAGGAAGAAAATGCTGGCCTTGGGGGAGCTGGATGCTAGTGACTAGATGTCACTGCCCCTCACATCTGAGGGGTTCTATGCCTGGCACTTGTCTGACATACTAGGGTTCAATCCCCATCCTCCACTGGTGGCTTTGGTCAACATACACCCTATTGCCCTCCCCAGACATCGTGAACACTCCAAAGCCGGATGAGAAGGCCATCATGACCTATGTTTCCTGCTTCTACCATGCCTTCGCAGGGGCTGAGCAGGTGAGTGGGCATCGCTGCTGCCCCAGGGGCACTGCTGCCCAGGCTGGGCTTGCAGACCCAAAGGCCCAACCTGGGCAGCAGCCCAACATTTGGCAGTGCCAGATGGTGTAGGTGGGAGTGCCACTGTCCCAGCTGTACCCACTTGGTCTTTAGGGAGCTCAGGAGCAAAGGCCTCTGACCTGGAAGCACCCTCTCCACCTAAGAGATGTGCACCCCTCCTCCTTTCCCCTATTTGCCTGGCCCAGGTTTTTAAGAGTCTTACAGAGGGAGGCTGGGTTGGGGCATCCAAGGCAGTTTGTCTTATGCCAGCCCTACTGCCTACCCCTACCACAGGCAGAGACAGCTGCCAACAGGATCTGCAAGGTGCTGGCCGTGAACCAGGAAAATGAGAAGCTGATGGAAGAGTATGAGAAGCTGGCCAGCGAGGTGAGGCTGGCCCAGAGCCCCTCCCACTGTGCTCTGCCCACCTTGGCTCTGCTCAACCCTCACTAACCCCAGCATGGGCCTGCAGACCTTCCCTCTTCTCAGAATAGTCCTGGCCTCTCCCTGCTCTTTGCGACCCATCACCTGCCCTTCTGACTACCCAGGCTCCTGGTTAGTCACTGATTCACTCCTTATTCATGGATCTATTCTCTTGAATTTAGCAGCTACATGGCCCTTAGTTCTGTGCCAACACGATCCTGGCCCCTAGACTCAGAAGTTAAGCATCCTGGAGCTGGCAGTGTAACTCAGTGATAGAGCACTTGTCTGACATACTAGGGTTCAATCCCCAGTACTTCAAAACATAAAGACATAAGAAATTAACCACTCTGCTCCTTTCCTGATCAGGAGGGACAGACTGACCCAGAGTTGTGAAAGTTGCCCCCAGGAGGTCTGGCCCTCTGGCCAGTCTCTGAGTGGGTGGAGAGGGGTGAGTGATCTGGGGGCAGTTCTGCTCAGAGCTCTCAGCTTTGCCCCTGCCTGGCCCTGGCAGCTGTTGGAGTGGATCCGCCGCACTGTCCCATGGCTGGAGAACCGTGTGGGCGAGCCCAGCATGAGTGCCATGCAGCGTAAGTTGGAGGACTTTCGGGACTACCGGCGCCTGCACAAACCACCCCGAGTTCAGGAGAAGTGCCAGCTGGAGATCAACTTCAACACGCTGCAGACCAAGTTGCGGCTGAGCCACCGGCCCGCCTTCATGCCCTCCGAGGGCAAGCTGGTCTCGGTGAGCCAGGCAGGAGTGGAGGTGGTCCCAGCCCTGTTCACATGCCCTGGGTGACAGTGGGCTCTGTATCCCTATCTGTACAATGGGTGAACCTCAATGGAGGGCACTTCTGCCTGCCCCTCAGGACATTGCCAATGCATGGCGAGGGCTGGAGCAAGTGGAAAAGGGCTATGAGGACTGGCTGCTGTCTGAGATCCGGCGCCTACAGCGCCTTCAGCATCTGGCGGAGAAGTTCCAGCAGAAGGCTTCTCTGCATGAAGCCTGGACCCGGGGTAGGTACCCCTCATGGGGCTGAGCCTCTCCTGGAGTGGAGTCCTAGCAAAATGCACAGGACTAGGGTCCAAGCCCTGCAGGAAAGCCAGAGACCCAATTTCTGGTCCCACCTTGACTTGCCACAGCGCAACCTTAGCCCCTTTTTGGACCACATAATCTATAAATTCAGGACCTTTCCCCCTTTCTAGGCTTAGGCCCTCTGTAGGTCTCTGATTGTTACTTACCATTGTATTTGTATATGTAGCAGGTGTTTGAAGAAGAGTTAGTCCTGAACTCTAATATCACTTGTCATATTCAAAATATTGCATGCCTCAAATATATCACTCTGGATAAAATCATTCATTCAGGGGCTGGGGTAGAGTGCTTGCCTAGCACATGTGAGGCACTGGGTTCAATCCTTAGCACCATATAGAAATAAATTTTAAAAATTAATTTTAAAAATCATTCATTTAGTATTCTGTCAAGAGATTTTAATCCTACAAATGAATGGATCCTGCCTAGCAATAATGAATAAACACTCAAAAGGGATTTTGGACATAATGAATAACAATCATTTGGTGTAAGAATTTCTTAAAATTACGGCTAGCTGTGTGACCTGGGAAGTCATTTATCACATTCTCTGCAAAACACACAGGCACTCAATAAAGCGTCCTACCACTATTATGCTTACATTGATTTTTAATTGCAAAATTATAATTATCACTCACAAAACACTTTTCAACAAATACTCATTAAGAGCCTACCAAGTGCCAGGCACTGTGCCAGGCCCTGGGGAAACAGTGGTGAGCAAAGAAATCAGGTCAGAGGCTTAAGGGGCTCACAGAGTTCTTGAGCGCTAGTTGGAGACCAAATAGTTTCAAAACTGTGCCAGGAATTAGCCTGGACAGTGCTGGGTCATTACGGCCATGCCACAGATCAGGGGCTTCACTTTATCGCTGTGGGGTTTCAGAGCAAACCCCCAGGGTAGCCCAGCAGGTGTCATCACCTGCCCTCACAAACCAGCCGAAAGCCCCTGTTCCTCCCGCGGCCGCCTCTGGGTGACCGGAGCCTGGCCTCTCTCGGAGCAGGGAAGGAGGACATGTTGAACCAGCGCGACTACGAGTCAGCTTCGCTGCAGGAGGTGCGTGCGTTGCTTCGGCGCCATGAGGCCTTTGAGAGCGACCTGGCGGCGCACCAGGACCGCGTGGAGCACATCGCTGCGCTGGCCCAGGAACTCAAGTAGGCGTGACCCGCTGCTGGCCCCGCCCCACTCCTCTGCCCTGCAGGAGACCCTCGGTTCTCCGGGGTTTGTTTAAATAGCTGTGGTACCAGTGTTGTCCTTCCCGTGTCGCCACTAGCTCCGCCCCTCCCGGAACCCGTCCTGCGCCGCTCTGCTGCCCCCACATCCACACCAGCGCTCTACCTGCCCGCAGGAACACGAACTGAACTCCCTCTGGGAACGCCCCGCTTTATCCCTCACCTGTCCTGGCTCCCTAAGCCTTCACCAGGGCACAGGGGCCAGCCCCAGGAGGGCAGTCAGTGGAAAATCAAGGCCAGGGTCTGGCCCCACACTCATCCCCTTTCTCACTCCAGTGAGCTGGACTACCATGAGGCGGCCTCAGTGAACAGCCGCTGTCAGGCCATCTGTGACCAGTGGGACAACTTGGGCACGCTGACCCAGAAGAGGAGGGATGCGCTAGAGGTGGGGGCTGGGGCCAGGGAGCTGGAGCCAGGCAGAGGCCACCCCTGCTAGCCAGGTGCTGACAGCTGTCCTCTGAACCCCTAGCGGATGGAGAAGCTCCTGGAAACCATCGACCAGCTGCAGCTGGAGTTTGCAAGGAGGGCAGCTCCCTTCAACAACTGGCTGGATGGGGCAGTGGAGGACCTGCAGGATGTGTGGCTGGTGCACTCTGTGGAGGAAACCCAGGTGGGTGGGGCACCGGTGCGATGACAGGAAAGCTGGCCCCAAAGCTGCCTCCTGAGGAGTGGGAATGGGAGGAAAACCCCAGTTTTAGAGTACTGGACTAGGATGCCTGGGTTCCTGGACCAGCCGCTGGACTGTTGGCTGGCCTGGAGCACACTGCTGCTCTTTCTGGTGCCTGCGGTAAACGGGAGATGCTGATTGATCCTTCTCATCACCCTAAGAGCCTGCTGACAGCTCACGAGCAATTCAAGGCAACACTGCCTGAGGCTGACCGAGAGCGAGGTGCCATCCTGGGCATCCAGGGCGAGATCCAGAAGATCTGCCAAACATACGGGCTGCGGCCCAAGTCTACCAACCCTTACATCACCCTCGGCCCCCAGGACATCAACAACAAGTGGGACACGGTCAGTACCCCACATGCCCTACCCTGCCCACCCCACCTGTATATTCTAACCACCCTGTGACCTCACCTGTCCCAAGATATGGGGAATAAAGCCCACCTCCAGATCTGGGGATCTGCCACAGATTCTCTGAAAAGGCATCTTGCCTATTGTGGCCTCATCCGTAAAAAGACAACAGCAACAGCAATTCCCATCAGAACTGATGTGCAGAATGCAATTGTACGACATCTTTCATAAAAGCCCTATTTTAGAGATGAGGAAACCAAAGTCCACACAGGTTGAGAGATTGCCCACATAGTCTAATTCAGCTCACAGCAACAGGGGCTGAGGTTTGAGCCCTTCAAAGCCACTTCTGGCCCCCAGAGCTGGTCTTGGCACAACCACCCTCCTTCCCAGGTCCGAAAGTTGGTGCCCAGCCGTGACCAGACACTGCAGGAGGAGCTGGCACGGCAGCAGATGAATGAGAGGCTCCGGCGACAGTTTGCCGCCCAGGCCAATGCCGTAGGACCTTGGATCCAGGCAAAGGTGGAGGTAAGGGCTTGGAGAGTGGGGCCAACCTGGGGCATAGGCCAGGGCTGGGCCACAGGGCATTGGAATCCTTCATCCCACCTGAGTACCCCTGCAGGAGGTGGGTCGGCTGGCAGCAGGGCTGGCTGGCTCTCTGGAGGAACAGATGGCAGGACTGCGGCAGCAAGAGCAAAACATCATCAACTACAAGAGCAACATCGACCGTCTGGAGGGTGACCACCAGCTGCTGCAAGAGAGCCTGGTCTTTGACAACAAGCACACTGTCTACAGCATGGAGGTGGGGCCCTACCCTCTGGGGAGAGACAGGCAGATTAGCTGGGGAAGCCTAAGTGATCAAGAAGGCCCCCCATGTACCCACAGGGATACTGAGACTCAACGATGGGAAGTGACCTGTTTAGAATCACAAAGCATCCTACTGCCAGGCCAGGATTTGTTATGGCTAGCCAATCAATACTTAACACATAATAAATCATCACACTTGAAGATAGGAGAGTTGCTAGTGGTCACTCACTGTCCCAGATGGGAACACTGGCTCAGTGAGGGGGAGGACTTGCCCAGGGTCACACAGTGGGACCTGTGTGGAACTAGAGCAGTGGCCAAACACTGGCTGCCCACTGATTGGCCCATCTCCCTTTCTCCAGCACATCCGTGTGGGCTGGGAGCAGCTGCTCACCTCCATCGCCCGCACCATCAATGAGGTAGAGAACCAGGTACTGACCCGAGACGCCAAGGGCCTGAGCCAGGAGCAGCTTAATGAGTTCCGGGCATCCTTCAACCACTTTGACCGGGTCAGCAGGGGCCCAGCCCATAGGGTAAGACATCTGGGGACTGATGGAACTTGGGAACCGAGGCTAACATCCACTCATCCCCTACAGAAGAGGAACGGGATGATGGAGCCTGATGACTTCCGAGCCTGCCTCATCTCCATGGGGTATGACCTGGTGAGTGCCCCAGCCTCTTCCCAGGAGTGCCATAATTGACCCCCCCATATGAACCACCTACTGTGTGCCCCTTTCATCTCCTCTATGCCTCACCACACCTACATGAGGCTGAGGCTATCAAAGACTCAGAAAGGTAAATTAACTTGGACCTGGTTCTGCCGTGACCCCAAGGTCTAAGCTTGCACTGTTTTTACCTTTGAGAAACAGCATTACAGAGGGTTATGGCCCCAGAAAAAAAGTCAGGATCAATGAGCAACAAGGGCAGGAAGCAGGTTTCAGAATGGAACAGAGGACTTCTGATCAAGGTCTTTTGGAGGAAAGGAGCTGGGGGAAACCTAGGTGATCAGGAGGACCCCAGTTCTGCTGGAGTCCTGCAAAGGGGTTGTGCAAGCCATGGCTGGACAGTCCCCAAAAGGAGACTCTGGGAGCCCTCCTGGCTTTGGCACCATGGGCCTGGAGCCTGCCTGTCTTTCTGCAGGGTGAAGTGGAGTTTGCGCGCATCATGACCATGGTGGACCCCAACGCAGCTGGGGTTGTGACCTTCCAGGCCTTCATTGACTTCATGACCCGAGAGACGGCTGAAACAGACACAGCTGAACAAGTCGTAGCCTCCTTCAAGATCCTGGCAGGAGACAAGGTGAGCCCCGAGTGGTAAAGGGCTGGCGGGCTGGGGCAGGGCACAGGACCCAGGGGCCCTCAATGCTGCTTCTTCTCCAGAACTACATCACCCCCGAGGAGCTGAGGCGGGAGCTCCCAGCTGAGCAGGCTGAGTACTGCATCCGCCGGATGGTGCCCTACAAGGGAACTGGTGCTCCAGCCGGAGCCCTGGACTACGTGGCCTTTTCCAGTGCGCTGTATGGGGAAAGCGACCTCTGACCTTAGCCCTGCAGTTCTTCAGAAAGAAAAGAAAGAGGGTGTTCCCTGTGGCTCATCCCATCCATCCGCCAGAGTCAGGCCCTCAGAGATCAGCCAGCCAAGTACTTCTGAATAAAGATCCCGTGGGCTTCTCTCCATCTCTTTTTGGTTCCTGAAACTGTCTTCTGGATCCCAGGCAGAACTAGCTATCCCTCCTCGACCTGCCAGGGGTCCCCCCATTCCTCCTTGCCCCAGGGACCAAGCATCCACAACACTGGGGACCAGGACATCTCTTTATTGCTGTTAGAGAAGGGATGGGTTACAAGTTTCCTGGATGTGGAAGGGGACAGTATCCCCAAATCCAGGGAGACCAGAATATGTACAGCATCAGACAGAGGAAAACCAGGACAGGAAGCCAGAACCTGCTGAGGACAGAGCTGGATTTAAGATGAGAATATTTTCATTCTGTTCCTTACCCGAGCCCCTTGCTCCAGCTGTGGCTGCCATGAAAGCATCCTTCACTCCAGTATCCTCCCAGCTACCACAATCCAACAAAGATGCAACTGGGGAAGTTCAGGGTGGGAGGGGGATAAAGTGGGGGCTCGGTGCCCCTTGCTCACCCTGAGGTACCCAGTGCCCACCCCTCAGACAACTGTGCCTGCTGGGGAGGAGCCTGCATGTGCGGGTCAGGCTGGGAAGGGCCACTCTGGTCAGCACCAGGTCCTGCACCATGGACTCCTCAGTTCACCACCGCCGAGCTGGCCATGGTGTTCACACCACAGGCCCCAGACCCTCGATGCAAGTAATAGTAACCCTGGGGGAGAGGATGCTTGGTGAGGGTGTGCCCAGCAGAACAGGGGCTAAAGAGCAAGGGCCACACGGGCAAGACTCACCTCCTCACCCCAGTCAGTGCCCCAGCTGTTCTTGATGGCCCAGAAAGGAACCTGAGAGCCTAGAGAGCAGTACAGAGCACAGGGGTCAAGGACTCAATCCTCATCCATGCCTCAAGCACTTTATTACCTTCAAATACATGCAGTGGGCCTACTGTGTGTGCGGTGCTAGGAAAAGAGCAAAAAGCAAGAAACACCAGCCTACCACTCTCATAGAGACCTGCTGCAGCTCTGAGGCACAAGAAGAGCACTTGCCACCCGCCTCCAGCATAATGTCACCCTCCCCAGCTTTCCCATCCACAGAGGGCATGGATGATCCCCTGAGGCTCTGTGGGTGACAGTGTTCCTAGGCTTTCCCCTGATTTCCCCCTCAGAGGCCTGGGATGCTGACATCCAACCCATCTGTGGCCTGGGACGGATGGATAGTCAGTCAGCGAAACTCACGGTTGCCATAGCCCACAAGCAGCACAGCGTGGTCAATGAGCCAAGGGCTGCAGAGGGGCCGGAGTGGGTGGGCGATTCCATGGCGGTAGAACTGGGGAGGGAGAATAAGGAGTAAGAGGCCAACTCTGAGGAGAAGGAGGGAGAGGTGGGCAAGAGATGGAGCAAGGGCTGTGGGGCAGGGCCTTACCTGCATGCCAAAGGCATTGATGGCTACAGAGATAGGGCCCCTCTTGGCCAGCCAGGCCGCTAGCTCTGGGAGGGGGAAGGACAGCGTCAATGAGCACAAGGACCCTGCTCAGCAAGCCTGCGCCACCCCCCTCCCCTCACTCACTTTGCTCATTTTGGCTCAGCTCCACTGAGTCATTGATGTAGACCCTGGCCTTCTCTTCCGAGAACCTGCAGGTCTGCATGTGGCCCCGGTAGCTGTAGTCATCCTCTGTCTCCAACCCTCCTGGGGGTGGCAGGGAGAGTGGACTCCACTTATGCTCCCAACCAGAAGTGCATCGAGCCCCATACACACCAGATCCCACGTTCTTCACCCACCCTGGGCTACAGGCGCCCCCCCTTCCCTCTGAGAACTCTCCTCATGCTAGGAGTGACACTACTGGGAGGCAGGGAGGACAGAGCAGCAGTAACCAGCAAGAAAGGTGGCAGAGACGAACTCAACTCCTAGTTCTTCCTCCTGCTGAGGGCTCGTCCTGGCCCTCCTGGGACTCCTCATCTAATTATCTTGTCCTGCTCTGAGAGTCCCCTCTAATCTGGTGTATGCCCCTGCCAGACTCCCAGACTAGTCTGTGTCCAGTCCTTTATCTTTCTGTGACTGCAGCCCAGTTCTACTGAACTGAACTGCCGCTTAGGTCCACACCTCTCAGGTGTGAGGTAGGTGTCTTGCACTTGGTTTAGCAGCCTTTTAGAAACCCAGACCTCTAAGTGGCAAAACCACCAAGACCCCCTGCTCACCACGACACACCTTCACATACATTTCCCCACTTGACATTTAGGGGACTCCTACCAGGTAGGCCTGGCTCATTTTCCATGAGGTGGCTGAGGCTCTGACAACTGATTGCCCAAGGTCTTCTGCCAATCAGGGTTGGCATTAAGACCTGAACCAAGTTTTACGTGACTCCCACACTCATGTCTCCCCCCACCCCATAAACTGACTTCTTTTTGAGGGAAAAGTAGCACTTCCTGCCCCTCCTGACTCCATTAATGCATACCCAAATTCTTTATGGCCTCGTAGGCGTTGGAGGGCAAGCCACCCATGCATGCTTTGTCCACCTTGTCACAGTCCAAGAGCTCTAGGAGACAGAAGGCTGGTCCGGAAGAGCCCTCTGGAGGGGCTGGGCTGGGGACAGGGAGGTGGAACGGGATGCTCACCCTGCTCTGAGAGGGAGAGCAGGGTTCCCTGGTTCAGGAACCACTGGCCCTCCACATTGCCTGTGACTGAGAAGGCCCAGCAGGAGCCACACATGCCCTGTAAGAGATGGGCAATGTCAGGGCCAGATCCCTTCCCCAGCCTCCATGCCGAGTACATGTCTCACCCTCATTTCTAGGGCTCCAACCTGGTCTTTGACTTTGGTGACGGCTCCCTTCTTCCTCCAGTCCCATTCGGGTGGGGCGGGGTCACTCACGGTCTTGGTTAATTGCATCTTCTTGATAGACTCCTCTTTTAAAAGGGGATTCAGATAGATGGTGTTGAACTCCTCCTCTGTGGGCAGCGCATGGAGGGAAAAAATATTTGAAATCAGCTCTGACTAGGCGCCTTGGGGCAGGCCCTCTTCCACGCTCCATGAAGGCTCTGGCTACCACCCCTACCTGTGAGGTCACTGAACTTGGTGACCCCATATTGAGCTGTGCCCCGGTCTAGGGCCTGGATCTTCTGTGCTCGCACCATGTTTCTGACAAAGATAGACATTCGCCACTTGGCTTCTGAGGATCAAAGAGGAGGCGAGGAGGAGCTCAGAACCCAGGCAGATCATACAAGGAAGAGTGATGGAGCTAAGGCATAGGGATTTCCCAGGGAGAAGGTGTAATCTGAATCAGGCCTGAAGCTCTTTTGGAGAAGGACAGAACCCTGGGGCAGGTGGAAGAGGTGGAGCCACACCTATCAGCAGTGGAATGAAAGGTGAGATCAACTTTCAGGCCAAACTGGAGTGCTGACTTCCCAGGTGTGAGGCAGTAACTGAAACAGGGTCTCAAGAGCATCACCCAGGGGAGGTTATGGGCAAGGCTATGGTGCACCCAGTAGAGAAAATCTGGTGTCCACTCCATTCTATCCTTTTCAGAGAGAGGGAGGCCCCTGGTTTCTGACCAGGAAAATAAGATCGGAAAATGATACAGTTACTTGGGGTGACAGCCCAGTCTTGGATTAGAACTCCGGTCTAATCCAAGAGATGTATAGCTTCTTGTGTCCCCCTCCCCAACATCATGGCACAAAGTGCGGGGAAGGCCCTGATCTGACAGGGACAGGAACAACCAATATGATCAGGGATTTGGAGGCTAGGTCCTCACCCTCCTTGGTTTCATAAGTCCGGTTATAGGTGGCAACAAAATTCTTGAAAAGTGAAGTCATCTTCATGGAAAACTCCTGGAAAGGCACAGTGTCTTTACAAGGACTTCAGCCCAACCGAAGAACCCTACTCCAGGTAAAGGGAGAAGGGGCATAAGGCGCAGCTGGCCTCAGATATGGCCTCCTCACCTGGGGTGGGAGATCCTTGCTGAACAGTGGAAAGACTGGGTTGAAAGTCTCATTTATATCATCTGGATAAGGTTGGAATATAGAGGAAATTAAGACTGAACCCTCAGTGAAGTCTGATGTGGGCTATCCCAGCCTCCCTGGGCTATCTCAGCACCTGTAACCTTGGTATCCACGGGGCCACAGTCCCGCCGCAGCAGCATGTGTCTTCCCAACTCATTCAGGATTGCAAAACTGCAGAGCTGAAGGGAGAGGGAGAAGACAGTCTGGGGACTGGGATGGGCACAAGGTTCCAGACAAGAGAAGCTGGCTCCTCAGATGAGGACCACCCCCAAGGCAATCACCCCTGCAGTGCGTGCAGGGTGAGGCACAGCCACCCCAATACCACCCTTTCCAAGCATCTTGATTTCCAGTCCTGGGAGCTTGGGCAGTGACTCAGGGCAGGGGAGCTGCTGCCTCAGATCCTTGCCTCTTGACCTGACCCATCGCTCCCAACTCTTGCTTGACTGAGCCTCGTGTCGGCAACTGTAGGAGCCCCATCACTCACCAGGGTTTTCTTGGACACAGGGAGCTGGCACACTGTGGGGTCGTTGCAGGGCGGCTCCTCCAGGGTGGCCTCCAGGGTGTACAGGGTACCCCCGCCCTCCTGGATGGAGGAGCGGATGAGGCGGGCACAACCAGCCTTCTTGGTCCCTCCTTTCGGCCCACAGCCCCACCCGTGCCACCCTGCCCGTTCCCAGTCTCCCGAGGTTCGATTCTCCACCGTCCAGGCCCCCGCCCCACGTCTAGGCCAAAGTTCCCCCATCCCTCGGACCAGGCCCGGCGCCCCGCCGCCCGCGCGTCCTCACCCGGCGGACGCGCCCGCGGACTGCCGCCAGCACCGCCCGCGACCCCGCAGCCCGGCCGCGGTTGTACATCCTGAGCGCGAAGCGGGCGGGCGCCAGCAGCTCCGGGGCCGGCGGCTCCCACGCCTGCGCGCCCGCGGCCCGCGGCTCGGCGGGGGCAGGAGCCACGCCCGGGAGCAGCCACAGCAGCCACAGCAGCCGCAGCCAGGGCGCCATGGCGAGGGCGAAGCCGGCGGCCCGGACGCACGGACCGACGGAGGAGCAGACCAACCGACCCTGCCAGACCCAAGGACTGAGCCGCCGGCGCCTCTCCCCACCGCTCCCCCGGGCTGGGGGCCAATGGGCGCCGGTCCCGGGCGCCTGCGCGCTCGCTTATTTACGAGAGGCACGTGGGCGAGGGGGGATGGTGGGGGTGGACAGGGCGAGGACGCTGGCCTGAGGATAGAAGCGACGTTTATTGCCCCTTATAATATGTTAGGCACTGTGCGCCCCAGCCCTTTATCTTCATGGCAGTCCGGGGAAGTAGGTGCTGTGCCCGGTTCACAGGTGAGGACAGAGAGGCTTACAGAAAAGAAAGGTCACTCAGACGTCTGATAGAGCTGAACTTGAGCTCGGGAGTTGGCTTCACAGCCTAGGATCGCGGCTTATTCACCACTTTGAGGCCTCTCTTCACATCCTCGAAATGGCCGGTTATATCCTGGGTTGTGGCAGTGAGTCGGGCTGTCGCAGTCCTCTGAGCTTTCTGCCACCACCAAAGCAATGTGTAGGGTAGGACCATTTCTATAAGCTTCAACTGCAGTGCGGGGGTGGGGGGGAGCTACCAAGGGGAGCGTAAAAGCAGATAAGAAACAATAAAGGGGAAAACATCTGTGTGTGTATGTGTGTGTGTGTGTGTGTGTGTGTGGTGTTTCCCCAGAAATGAGCAATAATCAGAGATGCGTGCTATGGCAAGCCACAGGAGCCCCCCCCCCCCCCCACACACACACCACAAGAACTAAAGGTAAGGGAGGCTTTCATTATTAAAATGGAGATATTCACGTAGACTGGATGGATACAGAATCCATTGGTCTTGGATTCTGGAGGCAGAAATTTTGGAGTCAGCTCATTGGTGGGGAAGCCATCTCTGGGAGCATCTGGTCTGAATTGTTGCAGTTAAAGATGCTAAGCTTTGTTGCAGGAATCCATGCATACGTGTGGGGCGTGCAAAGCAAAGGATTCTGATTTTTTTTTTTTTTTTTTTAAATCCTAAGGGCAGTTCTTTCTATAGGCGAAGTGGGAGCTCTCCCTTCCCCCGCCTCTTTCACGCTTTCCTGGCTCTCCTGAATTTGCCTGGGCCTGACATGAGCAATTTCATCTTAGGATCAGCAGTTTTCACAGGACAGGCATACACAGATGCATTAGGTCTAGTGCTCTGTTCCCAGAGCTCACAGTCTAGGGGACAGACAAAAGAGAAAAGGTCATTTTCCTGCTAGATGTTCCCAGTTGGACGAGGGGAAACAGGGAAGAGAGAGTTTTGGGGAAATCATAAAAGGGTGTGGGAGAGCTGTTATTGAAGATCTCATCCGAACCTGACTTTGTACAGCGAGAGAGGGTTAGAGAAACAACCGGACATTCCAGCTACTCAGAAATTAGTGCTCCTGGCTGTCAGCTGAGGTCTCAGAGGGGAGGATCTAAGGGAGCCCAGCAGATGTTCATTTCCTGCCTGCTTGTGCCCTCCTCTGGGATAAGCTTTTGGGGGCTCCCCTTGTCTCTTACAGGAGACATTCCCAGGTCCTAAAGGTAGCTTCTATTCCCAGCGGCTTATTTCACTTAGCATATAATGTTTTCCAATTCCATCCAGGTTGCTACAAATGACAGAATTTCTTCCTTTTTAAGGCTGAATAATATTCCACATTTTCTTTATTTCCTTCATCCATCAATGGATAGTTAACTGTTATAAAGACTACTTACCCACACTTGCACACACTTCATCTCCTGAAAGATCTGAAGCTGAATAAATTAAAAGCCTTCGTGGGAAACAGTCTGATATCTGTAACTTAGCTACTGTGAATCATGGTGCAATGAACACAGGCATGCAGACATGTTGAAATCCTGATTTCAGGTTTTTGGGTAAATACCCAGAAGTGGGATTGTAAAATGCCAGACACTTTTAGTTCTCAGTTTGGAAATCATTTCCTCAGGAAGGCATTCCTAAACTCACCAACCACTAGCTCTGCTCAATGCCATTGCCCCCTACTCCCAGATTCCCAGTCATCTTGAACTTCCTCTTACACTGGACTGCAATTTCCTGATTCCCATCCTCCACTCCAAGGATGGTTTTTGGGCGGGGCCCTTGTCACTCCTGCTCTTCCTTCAGCACAGCATCTGACACATCAAATACCTGCTTAATAAATGTTTGTCAGATGAATGAATGACCCCTTTGTTGTAGGGACAAAGGAGGCAAGGCACTGAAGATAGCAGGAAACAGTTTTATTTAGCTGCAGCCAGGTTCAGAGGGCACAGCTTTTTCTGTAATCAATCAATCCCCTGAACCCTGAGTTCAGAGAGTTTCAGAGTTTTATACCCAGCGTGTAAGGGGAGGGGCTCAGAAGTTCACAGTCTGCAGAAGTTCACATAAAAGCAACTTTTTCTGTCACTATTCTGGGCATGTTAACTCTTCAAGAACAACACCTGAGAAGGGGAGAGCTTCTTCTCCCCTTTCTTTCCTCCCCCTGCCAGCTGTCACCTTGGAGCCCGTTTGTAACTTATCTTAAAAATATAGACATCTCTGTGAAGCCCAGCTCAAGGCCAGAGGCCTTGTTTGCCCATTTCTACAAAGTACTATACTGGATGTTTGTGAAAAACTAGTAAGGGGGTGTCCAGCACTGGAGTGCTGGTGTCTTCTTGGCCAGTGGCCAAGTAAACAGGGCGACATGAAAATAGGAAATTTATCTACATTGGACTCTTTTGCAGATCTTTTGCTGACAGTCTTAAAATCAGTCTGGGGGAAGATTTCTGGAGAGGCCCAGTTAAGACTTTTCAGTGGAGAAAGAGGGTGCCGCTTCACCTTCAGCTTGCCCTGAAGGATCGTGATGTCTCCCAACTGTTGTTCTGTGAGTAGCTTCACTTTCTAGAAGAATGAAGACTGTGATTATGGTCCACACAGTCCTGGCAGGAAAATATAAGAAAAATACCTGCTGTCATTGATCCAGGATCCTGGCCATGTATTTATAAGAGCACTTACCCACACTTGCACACACTTCATCTCCTGAAAGGTCTGAAGCTGGATAAATTAAAAGCCTTCATGGGAAAGAGTCATCTCCCCCTAGTCTGATGTCTGACACTGGAGTCACATGACAAGTGTCGGGTGGAATAGTGGCTCATTTTCTTGCCAGAGTGATGCCAAGAATGTAATTATGATTAACAGAGTGGAGAGGAGGAAGATTTTTAAAGTCACAAATATATTATCTTGGGCTAGTCTCACAACCCTGCCAGAAAGAAATTATGCAACTACAGAAGAGGAAACTGAAGTCCAGAGGTATGTCCGTGTTTGGAGTCTAGGTTGAAAAGAGGCGAGCAGCAGAGATGACAGAAGGAATGGACATGGAGGACGGGGAGGCAAAGAGCAATGCATGGAAGCAGAAGAGTGTGCTTTTCTAGAAAGAGGAAGTGCTGGCTGGGTTGAATGCCATCCAGAGGGCAGGTAAGATGAGGAGAGGAATTAGGTCACAGGTAGGTCATCGGAGACCTCATTAAGGGTGGTAGCCAGGCACCATGATGAACATCTGTAATCCCTGCCACTTGGGAGCCTGAGGCAGAAGGATTGCAAGTTCAAGGCCAGCCTCAGCAATTTAGCAAGATCCTATCTCAAATTTTTTTTTAAAAAAGTGTTGGGTCAGGAGTCTAGGGGTGTAGCTCTGCAATAAAGTATTTGCCTAGAATGAGCAAGGCCCTGAGTTGGATCCCCAGCACTACAAAAAAAGCATGGTGAGGGGGTTGCTGGCCTCTGCAAACCTCCCCCCCCCACACCCCCCCCCCCCGCACCCCCAGGTATAGGCAGAAAGTGACATTGAAAGCTGGAGGATAAACAGGAGCCATTCCTTCAAGCACACTCAAAGGACTATGTAAATCAGTCACCCAGTCACTGGAGTAGCAGGGGGTAGTGGGAGGTAGTTGACAGTGCATGGTCCTGGCTTCTGCTTCAGTTTTTTCTCGGTAAGGACCTTAGAATATGCTGGTGAATCTTTGTGTCAGAAAAGTATACCCTTGGACATCAATTTTTGTATAGGGATTGAGTGCCCAGATCTGTTGGTGGAACATGAGATTCAAACACAGATGGGCAGTTTATTATTAATTTATTTCCTATTAGAACACATCTCCAAAATATTTGGGATAGTTTGCGAAATTTGGAGTACTTCTTTTAAGACCTGAAATTGCAGTGAAATGGTAGTTGCTTGCTGCTCATCATTAGGTTTCAGGGCAAGGGGTTGACTTCACCCTCTTTTGCCACAAGGGTTCAAGAAAGTTTTGCCTCATTTACATAGGGTAATTGCTGTGTGTGAATGAAAATGGTTAGAGCCAGGCATAGTGGCACATTCCTGTAATCTCAGTGACACAGGAGGCTGAAGCAGGAGGATTGCGAGTTCAAAGCCAGCCTGGGCAACTTAATGAGACCCTCTCTGTAAATCAAATAATAAAAATGAAAAGGACTGGGGATATAGCTCAGTGCTAAGGTGCCTCTGGGTTCAATACCTAGAACAGAAGAAAGGAAAGAAAAGAAAGAGGCAGGGTAGTGGGTGGGCCAGTACCCAGATGGTGGCCAGACAGAATTAACCAGAACAAGAAAGGGTGAACTGCAGGGCCTTCATTTCTGGGAATATTCATCTGATTCATGTGAGTGGCAGTTTATGATTGATGGTCTGAATTCATTCCAGACCCATCTGTGTGTGTGCCTCCTGTCCTTCAAGAAAGGTCAACAACATATAAAAAATTTACCCAGTTAAGTGAGCTTTAGGTTTCTAAGCCTTTGCTTCCTCGGATAATAAATCTTTTTCTAGGACTGGGACATGGGAGGAAATAAGGAGAGATTCAAAGAGGGCAAAATCAAAGACTTTGGAGTCACACTGACCAACCTGGGTTCTAATTCTGGTTTTGCCACTTCAAGTTGGCTGTGTGAGCATGAACAAGTTACTCTGCCTTTTCGGACCTTTGTTTTGTTGGGGCTCAAACCCAGGCCTTCACCCATGTGAAACACTTGTTCCACCACTGAGCTTCACCCCCAGTCCTCCCTTTGGGCCTTTTTGAAGAAATAGAAATAGGAAGAAGAGGGCTAGGGTTGTGGTTCAGCGGTAGAGTGCTCGCCTAGCACATGCAAGGCCCTGGGTTCCATCCTCAGCATCACACAAAAATAAATAAATTAAATAAAGGTATTGTGTCCAACTACAACTAAAAAATAAATATTAAAAAACTAAGAAGAGGGTAGACATGTATCTCATTTATCATGTCAGTTCTAACCTTCTAGGAAGAAAAAGCACTTGTAAAGGAAGACCTGGATGCAGAAGCCCAGGTCATGGGAGACCTGTAGGAGGTGAGGGCCCAGAAAGCAGAGCTTGGGAAGCTATACTTTGACACACACCACAGGTCTTTTCTTTCTTTCTTTCCTTCTTTCTTTCTTTCTTTCTTTCTTTCTCTCTTTCTTTCTCTCTCTCTCTCTCTCTCTCTCTCTCTCTCTCTCTCTCTCTTTCTTTCTTTTCAGTGCTGGGAGTCAAATCCAAGACCTTGTACACACTAGGCAAACAAACTACCAGTGAGCCACATCCCCAGCCTCAAACTAGAGGTCTTAAAGGGAGATTCCTGTCCCTGGAAGTTTGGATTTGGCAATGGATACAGGCATTTGGGGTGATCACTCTGATCAGGCTCTGATCTTCAGGACGTGGAGCCTGGGATGCTAGATAGTTTGGGACAGTCCCACATAAAAGAATTATTCCAAATCCTGCAGGACCTTCTAATGCCCCACTGATTGTTAACATAAATGGAAAACCTGTTTATAATTATCTGAGCTGAAAACCCTTACTCTGTTATGTAAGTGAAAACATGATATTATGAACACAGTTTTAGTAAACACTGAATTCTCCAGGAATGCTACTAAAGTGTCAACCAAGGGCAAAATTTTCCCTGCATGACTTCAGGTGTTTATGAACGGTTCGTCACCATTCCAGAAGAAGAAGAAGAAGAAGAAGACACCATTCCATGGTGTCTCTGAAGGCACCATGTCCCTATCAGCCTGGACTTAGAGCAATTCCTCTTTGCAGTGATCACTCATGTGATCTGATGGAGCACATGCATGCAGAAATGCGGATTTCTCTAGTATAAATTCCTTTCATTTTTCCTTGATTTTTAAAATTATGAAGGAGGGCTGGGTTTGTGGCTCAGTGGTTGAGCACTTTCTTAGCACATAGGTTCGATCCTCAGCCCACATAAAATAAATAAATAAACAAGTTGACATAATTTCATGCTTAAATAAAAATAAAAGTAAATAAAATTATTTTTTATTTTTCATCTGACAAGTCTTGTCCATGTGCATCCAACCCATCAGGCACAGCTTAGATGCTGGGAAAGTAAAAAGGGAATTGTCAAATATTTGTAGTCCCCAGCTGGGGTTGTAGCTCAGTGGTAGAGCGCTTGCCTAGCAAGCATGAGGTACTGGGTTCAATCCTCAACACCACATAAAAAAATAAATAAATAAAAATAAAGATTGTTTCCATCTACAACTAAAAAAAAAATTTTTTTAAACACAAATATTTGTAGTTCCAAGGGCATATTGGATCTGATATAGTTGTGATCCACTGGGACCCCTGACCCCACTATATGACCTGGGACACATCTTCTCATCTCTCTGAGCCTCAGTTTCTTGTAGGGATTTGTGAAGATCATCTGAGATCATGCCAATGCAATGTATGCTCCCTGAATGGCAGCTGTCAACCCTGTTGCTGCGATAGCTGACTTCTTTATGGCACAGGTACAATAAGATCTTTTATTTTTCTTAACTAGTTCTTTAAACCCCATCTCCTAGCTACTATATTTTTATTTTGAGGATCCCTCTTTTCCCTCTTACCTCTAAGTTTTCCAGAATCGGCAGTGATTTTTTATTTAGTTTGAACTTTTCCTCTCCAGTCAGGGCAACTAGTCTAGGAGTCCATTGCTGTTATACTTCTCACTGACACGCGGGGGCGATGTTGAGTTTGAGTTTGATCCTGCACCTTCCTGCATGTTAGGAGCCCTGGAAGAGAAGAGTAGGTAGGTATCAATGGATGAAAATCACATAAAGTTCCTTATGTGCAGATAAAAAGTAAAAACGGGTCAGGCCTCTGAGTTTCATACTTGACATCAGCTCCTAGATCTCAAAATTAGCCAGAGGCACATGTTTTCATCCCCACCCCACCTCAAGAGTCTCCCAACCCTGCACTCTGCACCACTATCGCCTCAGCCTTCAGTCCAGAGATCTGGAATTGTCCTTGATTTCCCCCCTACCCTTATGCCTCCCATCTGGCTCATCTTCAAATGCTCAGGATCCCATCTTCCAGTGTCTTCCAAATCCACCACTTCTCTCCTTTCCTATGGCCACTGCTCACGGCCAAGCCATCCTCTCCTGCCTCCAGCAGTCTGTGCTCCACACAGCAGCTCAAGGAACTGCCTCAAAGGTAATCGGGCCCAGGTGTGGGCTGTGATGGCCAACCAGATCCCCCATTAGGAAATGGACAGTAACACCCAGTGAGCGTGCTCCCTGCAGTGGTTTGCCTAGGCTGAAGAGCTACGCCCCCTTCCCCAGGTAGCTGCATGCATCTAATCTGAGAGGCCATCCCAGCTTCTGTCCACATCCTTCCAGGATCAGGGGAGGTGTCCTTTGAGATTCTTTGGCACCTCAACCCTGCCCCCAGCCTTGCTTCCTTCTCTTCTCTTCCTCAGGTGTAGATCCTGAGAGCCCTTCCCAATAGGCTCGCTCTCCCCAACAGACTTGCCTGCTAATGTTCCATCTCAGAGTCTGTTTCCTAGGGATCCCAATACAGGTCAGATCACAGCCCTCCCTGCACTTAGAATAAAATGCACACTCAGTCACACTGTGGCCTGGAAGGGTGGGCATGATCTGGACTCTGCCTTCCTGTCTGAACTCATCTCATGCTTTTCTCACTGGCCCTCTTATTCCCCCACCACAGTGACTTGCCTTCTCTCTGCACTCTAAGTGCTTTTCTATCTCAGGGCATTGGCACTGCCTGTTTCCCAAAGAGATTTTTTTCTGCTTTGTAAGACTCAGGGTCCTTCTTAGACACTTAACTCAGCCTGAATGTCATGGGACCCTTCTTCTAAAGATGATCTTTCTCCCTAGCTCAGAATATTTTATATATTTCAGCACTTATCACACCCCATCCTTATTTGTCTTATTTACCACTATCCTGTAAATGTCTGAGAACAGGGGTTTGATTGTTGTTTTTTTGTTGGTTGGTTGGTTTTGGTGGTACCGAGGATTGAACCCAGGTCTCCACCACTGAGCTACATCTACAGCCTTTTTTAAATTTTACTTTTGAGATAAGGTCTTATTAAGTTGATGAGGCTGTCCTCAAACTTGCCATCATTCCTGCCTCAGGCTCCTGAGTAGCTGGGTTTACGGGTTTGCACCACTGTGCTGGACCTGATCCTCCTCTGTTGCTATCTCCAATATAGGAACGTTGCCTGACCCTCAGGACCATTTTATCCATCAGAGAGCACAACCTCTGGGCTTTCTAGGGGATGTGAAAATATTGAAGACTGTTGGGAGCTGCCACATAGGAACCGAGCGCCCCTCAGCCTTGAGTGATGAGAATGTGGAGATGTGTCAGAAGCCAGCTGTGGGCTGTGGGTGTGTGAACTATGGGCACTGAGTGCACAAAGTGAACTGAACCGACTTTGCCCCTCTGTTTGGGCGGGCCTCACCCTGGTCTTTTTGCTTGCTCTGTGCCACGATCCCCACAGAGCTCATGAGATGGACAAGGCCTCCCCAGATGCCAGTCAACCCGCTGACAGCAGACATCACAAAGCTAGATTCAACCCCTTGCCTCATTTGAATGGCTTCTTCCCTATAAAAGGGTTCAGCACGCGCTCTCTCGCGTTCTCTTTCCATAGACCCCTAGGGTCAGAGGAGCTGTCACAGGACCCAGAGAAAAAGGTATCTCTGTCTCTTGTGTGATTATTTCGTGTAGCCCAGTTCACCTGGAGTGACCCTGAGTGTTTTAGTCATGGAATACCACAGAAGACTGTGGAAAAAACTCTATTGACTTAAAAAAAAAAAAAGTCCAAGTGTGATGGAACATGCCTGAAATCCCAGTGACTCCAGAGACTGAGTCAGGAGGATCTCAAGTTCAAAGCCAGCCTCAGCAATTTAGCGAGACCCTGTCTCAAAATTTAAAAATTTAAAAATGGCTGTGGAAGAGGCCAGTAGGGGGTTGCGGTGGAAGAATGACTGATACCAGATACAGGGGTTTGGGGTAGTGATGAAAATGTTCTGAAATTACATAGTAGTGATGTTCATACAACTCTGATTATGTGAAGTACCACTGAATTGTTTTTTTTTTTAAAGGGGGGCATGGGGCTGGGGTTGTGGCTCAGTGGCAGAGAGCTCACCTAGCATGTGCAGGGCCCTGGGTTAGATCCTCAGCACCATATAAAAATAAAATAAAGGTATTGTGTCCAACTACAACTCAAAAATAAAATTTGTTAAAAAGGGGGAGCAAATTTTATTGTATGTGAATTATATGTCGATAAAACTTATTTTAAAAATAAATAAATAAAAATGGCTGGGGATGTGGCTCAGTAGTTAAGTGTACTGGGTTTAGTCCCTGGTACCAAAAAAAAAAAAAAAAAAGTTTTAAATTGCTATGAATTCAGTTGAGCATCTCCTGAATAAATTTGTGATTATTCAATTTAATATTGATAAATATTTTGGTACAACCAAAAAGAATTTGTAAATCAGAATTTTTAAATCCAAGATAGATAATCACTTTAAACATTTTAACAAGCTATACATGGCGGAATATACCAGTAATCCCAATTATTCTGGAGGCTGAGGTAAGAAGATCACAAGTTCAAGGCCATCCTGGGCAACTTAGTGAGATCCTACCTCAAAAGAGAAAAACTTTAAGGGCTGGGAATATAGCTCAGTAGTAGAGCATTTGCCTCCCCAGTTCCAAACACACACACATGTACACACACACAAACTGTAGCAAATCGAAATTTAAATGAGTTACATGAAGTCAGATGATTTCTAAAACAAACATAAAATTCCTTGAAAAAGAACTGTGCTCAGCGTCTCCTCCAACTGAGGAGGTCCAGTGTTCTGTAGTGATCTGTTAAAAAATGGTTCATTACTCTCTTGACCTGGAAAACTCTAAAAAATTATGCAAATCAAGAGGTTCAAGTCTTTGTGTTCACTTTAAGAACACCGGTGAAACTGAACAGGCCATCAACGGTATGCATATTAAAAAAGCCACCAGGTATCTGAAAGATGTCATTTTAAAGAAACTATGTGTGCCATTCTGGTGTTACAGTGGTGGAATTGGGAGGTATGCCCAGGCCAAACAGTGGGGCCAGAAACAGGGTTTCTGGCCCCAAAAGAGTACTGAATTTTTGCTGCTCATGCTTTAAATGCACGGAGTAATGCTGAACTTAAGGGTTTAGATATAGATTCTCTGGTCATCACCCAGGTAAACAAAGCACCCAAGATGCACCCTCATACTTACAGAGCTCACATTCGGATTGATACTCATGCATGAGCTCCCCCTGCCACATTGAGATGATCCTCACAGAAAAGGAACAAATTGTTCCTAAGCCAGAAGAGAAGGTTGCACAGCGTAAAAAGATATCCCAGAAGAAACCAAAGAAACAAAAATTTATGGCAAGGAAATAAATTCAGCTAAAACAAATGCAAATAAAAGTTTAAAACATTCCTTGCAAAAATATTACAGTTGAATCCTACTATTATGTATAATTATTGTGCACTAAAGAAAAATGTTTAAATATTATAGTAACATGTTACTTAATGTGAGATGAAGATGACTTTGATTAGATATAAGATTGGAGCCCTCAAAAGTTTGGGAGACTAAGGCTAACAAGGTGAGACAATTAGCCCTTCCCTTTGAAATTGGCAGGTATGCTCCAGGGACCTTAACTCATGGCTTGCTAGCTACTAAAAAGGTGCTATGTGCTTTTTTTCTTTTTTCTTTCTTTCTTTTTTTTTTATGTAGTTGTAGATGGACAACATGCCTTTATTTGTTTCATTTTTATGTGGTGCTAAGGAGCGAACCCAGGCCTCACACATGCTAGGCAACTGCTCTGCCACTAAGCTACAGCTTCAGCCCCATGCTATCTGCTTTTCCCATTTAACTCATGGCTTGCTCCCCATTGAGAGCATGATATGGAGCTGGGTGTAGCCCAGTGATAGGGCACTTTCCTAGCATGCATGAGACCCCCAGTTCAATCCCCAGTTCTAAAAACATAAATGATAAATATGATATGTGCCCTTCCCTAGCGTCTCACTCACTCTCAAACCATCTTATTAGCCTTAGAAGCCAGGTGCATCTTTAAAGCCAAGAGCTCTTTCCTTGGCTCTCCAAGGACAAATAACATGAAGGATAACACTGTTGCAGAGGAACCAAAGCAGTAAATAATTCCCAGGATCCTTGGCTCACTACTCAAATGATTTATATTTCTCTCCAGTCCCTTGTGTTCTCTTAATAGTTGCCACTCATTCTCATCATGAGGCAGAGATTATACAGAGAGACATAATATTGGGCTCCAGGCTTCCCACCCCTGACTCAAGGCTGAAGTGCTTGCACAGGCCTTGCAAAGAAAACACCGTAGGAAATGTGCCCCAAACCAATTAAAATTCCTAGATTCTAGTCCAACCCTGCAATCCTTACATAGAAGGAAAACCTAGCTCCATTTTTTTGTCCAGAGAGCCAGCTTGACATTCTCAGCCAATTCTGCGTTTTCCTTTTGCTCAAACAAGAAGTCTCAAGGATCTGTTCCTGTTGCAGCTGTACCTTTATCTGATTCTTCTGATGGAGAACTTGAGAACCCACCCAGGAGGTAACAAAGGTTAAAAAATGGTCATGCCTGGCCCTTTGTTGGCTCCCCTTATATTATTGGATGAATGGATGCCTGGATGGATGGATGGATAGCTGGATGCATGGATGGATGGATTGATGGATGCAAGGGCAGATGCATGGATGTATGTATGCATGGATGGAAAC
Organism: Marmota flaviventris; assembly: GCF_047511675.1. Classification (NCBI taxonomy): domain Eukaryota; kingdom Metazoa; phylum Chordata; class Mammalia; order Rodentia; family Sciuridae; genus Marmota; species Marmota flaviventris. The sequence continues at coordinate 6,285,386 of NC_092506.1, read as the reverse complement.
ATGGATTCATACCTGAATGGATAGATTCCTGGATGAATGGGTAAGTAGGTGTGTAGATGAATGGATGGAATGGAGATTCTGGAACCCAGGCCTTGAGCCCAGATTTCTTTCTTGGAGTGAATTTGTCTCAGGGGCTCTTGCTTAAAGTTGGTGGATAGTTCTGCTCCACCTCCAGATCTTCCTCCTTAATCATTAGATCCCTACTCCCATCCCCAAAGATTCCAGGCCCTCACACATAAACTGAGCCACATCCCCACTGCTTTGTGTGCCAAGATCTCAGGTCACAGCAATTTAGAAGAAGAGTCTTGTTACATTCTAATCCCAGAATGACCTCCAATTTACCTCACCTTTGCATAACTCAGAGGAGTTATTTGAGAACAGCAGCAATGCCGCAGTCTGGCTGGGCACAAAATCACGAGCCACTCACAGCTTTGTAGATTCAAACAGCAATTCTTTATTCCCGAACTCACACCGGCACTCTACAAACACGTTCTGGGGGAATTCACATTCTGGGCCCCAATCACATTCTGGGCAAAATCCCAAATACTCTCTGAATCCCACGAGAACTCAACGGGAACTCAAGGAGCAGGCGTGCCTGAGGCAGCAGGATACGCCTATTCCCAGCAGGGTACGCCTTAAACCTGGAACCGCCCTAAACCCGGATTGTCCTAAACCGGGACCACCCTAAACCCAGATCCGCCCTAAACCCGGATCCGCCCTGGTCCTTGAGCAAGGTCACCTTACATGCAATGACACTGCAAATGACCTGGGTCATGCCATGCGTCATTCTTACTTAGCAATGGCCCTCAGCACAGCAATAATAATGCATAGCCAGGATTTACACCGTGCTTAATGCTAAACTTTTATCAGAACTTGTCTTTTAATTTAAAAAGTTCATCTCAGATTATCTGAAATGTTCAGTCATAGAAATAGGCAGGGCTGACCTCTTTCTCCCTCAGTGGAGCCCTTTTTAAATCTCTGCCTTAGCAAGTTGTCCTTTGTGGGGTGGGGGATATGGCAATTTAAAACTTGAAATTAGACCCCAGTCTGGACTGGTACCACCATTTGTGGGGCAGAGGCAGAGAGCAAGTGTGGAAGCCTCTGGTGCATGAGTCTCAGTTTGTCCAAGGAAGCCCAACATTCTCTAACAGGAACCAGCCACAGGCCAGGTGGTGAGCCTCCAGAGCTGGGATGGGGTGGGGCAGGGTGGCACATGGGCCCTTCCTTGGCAGGGGATGTGAACCATGAGCGATGATAATCGGAGAGTGAGCAGCTGGCAAGGCCTCCTTACCTCCTCATCTGCTGGGCGTAAGCCCAGAGTGTCCCCATCCTTGGCAGGTGTCTCACTACAACTAAGTAGATCTCCAAAGTGAGCTGATTCTTTCCTTTCACTTGAGCTCTTTAGTTGCCAAAGCTTACTTCCTGGTGACCTGTATGACTGAGAGATTAAGTAAATTGCCCGGTTCACATCTAACTCCAAAGGCCTTTGTCCTTTCCTCTACCCCCTGCTATCCACACTTAAACCCAGGAGAGTCCCCACTCTCAGTGCCGCATCTCCTCAGCTATAGGACAGGGGTTCATTGTCCTTAAGTAGGTTGTTGAGAAGAATAAAGGAGTCAATGGCAGAAAAGTCCTCAGAGCAAGACCTGGCATGTATTTGAAGGGTTTCCATTAAAATATGAGCTGTTGCTAGCCTCAGCAACAGCGAGTCACTAAGGAACTCAGTGAGACCCTGTCTCTAAATAAAATACAAAATAGGGCTGGGGATGTGGTTTAGTCGTTGAATGCTCCTGAATTCAATCCCCAGTACCAAAAGCAACACAACAACAAAAACAACTCATGTGATCATTTTCATTTTGTTACTGGGCACAGAACCCGGACAGGTCAGGGGACACCAGTGTCAAAAAGGACCTTTTAGTGTTTTGTTCTCCCCACAGAAAGACACAGGCTCTTACCCAGTATATACTACTTATTTTTTTTATGTAACAGCTTTTTTATTATTATACCAGGGATTGAACCCAGGGGCACTGAACCACATCACCAGCCCTGTTTGTATTGTATTTAGAGACAGGGTCTCACTGAGTTGCTTAGAGCCTCGCTTTTTGCTGAGGCTGGCTTTGAACTCACAATCCTCCTGCCTCAGCCTCCCAAGACCTGGGATTACAGGCTTGTGCCACTGTGCCTGGCTGAATTGTCAGTTTTAATAGTAAGATTAATGTATTCTAGATACAGTTCCTTTATCAGATATATGATTCACAAGCATATTCTCCCATTCTGTGATGTCTTTCACTTTCTAGTTAGTGATATCCATGGAAGTACAAGTTTTAAAATTTGATCTATCACTAAAGCAAATCTCTCTGTTTCTCTGAGGATTCTTTATCTGTAAAGCAAGCAGCATCAGCATGGTACCTTGCAGGTATGGAATAAAATTGTAATACATGAGGCAGATAACATTCAGATTACAGGCCTGGTCTGGCCGGCTGGAACCTGTTCCCTGCTGAGCCCCTTGAGGGAGGACGGAGGTAGTATGTCTCAGCTTGGGGGTCCCAGGGGATTCCCCAGGCCTTCCATGCCGCTCTCCTTCTTACTTTCACTGTGGTCTCTATCTGAATTGCTCCTTGGGAGCACAGACTTATTGGCTGTACCCACTGCTGTAGCCTCATTGCCTGGCACAGTGCCAGATCCATAGACAGCACCCATACACTACATGCTGAATGGGGCTGAGCCTGTAGCTCCGTGTTGGGCATCTTCCTAGTGTGCCTGGGGGCCCTGCATTTCATCCCAGCAACATATAAACACGGAATGAATGAAAAGTAGGTGGAATTTCTCACTCATGGTCACACAAAGAATGCGAAAGCTGGGACTTCCAGCTCCCTGGCCAGGATACACTTCCCTAATGTCTTACTCAGTGATGCTAGGTGAACTTTCTATTTAGTGACTAATGGCTTTTTTTTTTTAAAAAAAAGGTTAGCTTTGGTTAAAATGGTAAGCAGATCATTCGGATACATATTTTAGGCCCCAGATGGATACTTTTGCTCTGCCAGCAAGTGTCCAACAACTCCAGCTCAGCCTTCTGCAATCCAGACTCCACTTGGGCACCACCTCCTCCAGGAAGCTCTCCCTTACCCTCTTCCCTGGTCGCCCAGGCCTGTTGAAGGTCTGTTTATGGGCTCCCACTACACCCCTCACTTAACACATTACTGAAATTATCTTCCTCACTAAACTTAAACTGCTTAGTAACACGGGCTGAGTGTCTGTTTTCTCTGGTCCCCTCTCCCCTGTGCCCATACATGTCACTCTGGAGTGGCATGAATGTACTCTGAACCCAAAAGAATAATTATGTGAGCCTCGAGTCTGATTTCATCCACGTGCAACGCTAATGACAAGCAAAAATTTGATCATACTCAGTTTCTTCTGGGGGCTTCAACTGAGATGACTTGTTTTACATATTTTAGGCTAAGAAACACTACAGAGATGAAGAAGGTGAAGCTAGAGCCAGACCATCTTGGGTCTGAATCTAGATTGCCACATTCCAAGTTGGGTGGGCAATTTACAGAACCACTCTGTGCCTTGGTTTCCTCATCTGGACTTTGAAATTTTTTATTTTTTTATTTTTTGTAGCTGCAGATGGACAGCATGCCTTTATTTTATTTGTTAATTTTTATGTGGTGCTGAGGATTGGACCCAGTGCCTCGTACATGCAAGGCAAGCACTCTGCCACTGAGCTACAGCCCCAGCCCTGGACTTTGAAATGTTAATAGTATTTACATTGTGGTGGGCTGGGGTTTGTAGCTCAGTGGTAGGGTGCTTGTCTTGCATGTCTGAAGCACTGGGTTAGATCCTCAGCACCACATTAAAAAAAATAAATAAAAATAAAGAATTGTGTCCTTCTACAGCTAAAAAAAAATAATAGTACTTACGTTGTGGTATTATCATGAGGATGAGATGAAGTACTACATGTTAAGTGTTTAGGTCAGAGCCTAACAATAATCACCAAACAGATATGAACAAATGTGATTAAAATCTCCTTTTCAAAACAGTTAATAAGTGGATCAATTCAAGGAAAATGATAGTACAAAGTAAAAGTGTCTCAATCATGGAAATTCCTGGGGCCCAAAGGGGTGGGGTCTGTGATCTTAATGATTTATTGGAACCAGTGACAGGTGGGCTCCGTCCCACTCTCCACCAGCACTCATGTGGCCTTTGGCACTCTGTTTTAGCTCTATGTGTCTCCCCTTCCCAGAAAAGCCATGTCACCAAAATCCAGTCTGCTCATCTACCAGCTAGATGACAATTGGCAGGTTGCCCACCGTTTTAAGTTGTAGTTTTACTTCTGGCCTTGACTTTGACACTTTTTAAGTTAACAAGCTTTCCTAGTCTGCCACCCTTCCTTCTCTTCTCCTGTCCTGGTCCCAGCACCTCCCACTGCCTGTACCACCACCTCCACTTCTGCCTTTTCCTCCAACTCTGCCCCTCCTTAAAAAACACAGACAGGGACTAGAGATATAGCTCAGTGTTATAGTGTTTGCTTAGCAGGCCCTGGGTTTGATCCCCAGTTCTGGAAAAAAAAAAAAACCTCACAAATAGAGTCCCCTAATTCTTTTATGGGGTTTTCCGGGGCCATTACTATGTTCATAATACTGCTAAGATATTATGTGCCTTTTTTTCCAAAATATAGAGTGCCTCCCAGAGGTTTCATGATGTGTGATACTGTAGCAGATGGCTTGCAGAAGTAGAGAATCACTTGTCTTCTATTAAGCCAGACATTAAAGAGATTTGTAAACATGTGTAATAGCAACTCTTATTTTTTTTTTGGAAAATATAGTTATTCGTCATCTAATATAATAATTCTGTTAACATGTAATGATGTAATGTGATTTCTGTTAATTTAAGTGGATATATATTTATAAATATATATATATATATATATATGTGTGTGTGTGTGTGTGTGTGTGTATATATATATATATATGTATATATATATGTATATATATATACATTTATGTATGGGCTGGGAATTGAACCTAGGACCTCACACACACTAAACATACATTCTACCATTTAGCTATACCCCCAAGCCATATATATATGTATATATATATATATATATGCCAGGGATTGAACTTGGATACTTGGCCACTGAGCCACATCCCCAGACCTATTTTGTATTTTATTCAGAGACAACATCTCATTGAGTTTCTTAGCACCTCACTTTTGCTAAGGCTGGCTTTGAACTCACGATCCTCCTGCCTCAGCCTCCTGAGCTACTGGGATTATAAGCGTTCACCACTACACCTGACTGAATAAAAATATTTTAAATATGCAAAAAGCAAGCTGTCCCTTTAAACTAGTAATAAATATAGAAGATATTGGGCTCTTAGATATTTGGGTTCCACCTCTCCTAGGCAGTAAAGGGACTGTAGCAAATCATCCCAGGACAGATTTGAAGTATTTATCTGATATCCAAGAAGACATTCCAATCTTGTAACAGCTGCCAACTATTGAGGAAGAAACACGCCATTTTACAATGCCTCAACTGCCCGAGAGCATACCTGAAACCCGCCTGATAATTCCTATGCTAGTAGCAGCACAGGGGTCTTGCATGACAAGAGTAGGGGATGATTAATGACCAAGGCACCAAGATATTCTCAAATTCCTTAAGCATGGTGGTATCACAGGTTATGAGAACTGAACTGATCATTAAAAAAAAAAAAAAGTGGGCAAAGGGCATAGACATTTTACAGAAAGGAAACACAAAAATCTTTTAAATATATGAAAGATGAATTTCATGCATAAGTAATGAGAACACAACTCAAATGAGATACCATGATTCATCTGTTAGTTAGGCAAAGATGTAAAAATTTGAGGGGCTGGCGTTGTGGCTCAGTGGTAGTGCGCTCGCCTAGCAAGTGCAAGGCCCTGGGTTTGATCCTCAGCACCACATACAAACAAATAAAGGTGTTGTGTCCAACTACAACTAAAAAAATAAATAAAAATTGGATATGGGCTGGGGATGTAGCCTAGTGGTTGAGAAAGTGTTTTGCATGTATGAGGCCCTGGGTTCTATTTCCAGCACTGCAAAAAAAATTTTTTTTAATTAAAAATTCATAAAGGGCTGGGATTGTGACTCAGTGACAGAATGCTTACCTCGCATATGTGAGGCATTGTGTTCGATCCTCAGCACTACATAAAAATAAACAAAGATATTGTGCCCATGTATAACTAAAAATATTTAAAAAATACATAAAATTAAAAAAAACAAAAATTTGATAACATACTCTATTAGTGAGCATAGAAAAAGAGACACCCTCATGCAGTGATGGATGAACATAAGTGTTGTAATCAGGGTGGAGGGTACTGGCTGATATCTATCTAAAGTACAAAATCTTATGCTCAACCTAATTCCATTTCCAGGGACTTCAACTAGAGCTAGAGATGCACAGGCTAAATAGATGAACAAGTATTTTTGTTTTTAAACTCCTCTTTTTTTTTTTTTTTGAATACAACATCTTTATCTATTTTTACGTGGTGCTGAGGATCGAACCCAGTGCCTCATGCATGTGTGGCAAGCACTCTAACACTGAGTTACATAAATCCTCTTCCCTGAGGATTTTTCTTTGTGGTGCTAGGGAATCAAACCTGAGACCTCAAGCATGTAAGGTAAGCACTCCACCACTGAGCTACATCCCTATCCCCGAACAAGGAATTTTTTAGAGCAACATTTTTGTTTGAGATTGTCTGATACAAGGGACTGGTTAAATGAGATATACACACACACTGTGGAATACTGTAGAGCTGTCAAAAGAATGATTGTATAGTTGGATGTATATTAAATTCACGTATAAATGAGTTTGAGGTATATGCAGTAATTAAAAAAAAAAGGAAGGACAAAACAGAGGTCTAGGCTGAGACCATTGGTGTAGTTATAAATTGCAAAGATGTGTACAAATAAGCTCATATATGCACAGGCTATCTCTGAAATAGTTCATATGTGATCTAAAGGCCTTACCACTTCTAATTTGCCCAATGACACCTTGTCATGACCCTTGGACTTGTCTCTCCCCCTCACTCTGCAGCCCCCGACCACCTTGCTGTGGCCAGAATACCCTAGGCATGGCCTATTTTGGCTCTGCCACGGCTGTTAGGAAAGTTCTCCTCCTGAATGTCCACAGGGCTCACTTTTCACCTCTTTCAAGATTTTGCTCAAGTCTTACCTTCCCAGTGAGGCCTGTACCTGGCCACTGTAATTAAAACTAGCCCACCATCCTCTAGAATTCCTCTTACTCTACTCTTCTCTTCTCCAGAATGCTCATCACCTTCAAATGTTCAGTTATTCAATGTGCTTAAGTGCCATGTTTATGGCTTATTGTCTGTTTTCTCCTAATTGGATATAAACTCTACAAAGGTTGTAATGGTCTGTGTTTTGTTCACTGATGTAGACCAAGCATTTAACACCTAATTGATGCTCAGTAAATATGAGAAACTGGTAACAGTTGTTATACCAGAGAGGAAAGCAGGGATCCAAAGGAGCCATGGGAGTGAGATTTACGTTTCAGTACACACTCTGATATACTTTGTACCAGATGCTTGTATTAGCTGGTAAAAATTTAATTAAAACTTTGAGCCCTACCAATAAAATGCAAAAACTGGAAGGGGTAACCTGAACTTAACTCCTTCATTTGACATGATGATCCAAGGGCAGACAAGTCAGGTAACTTGCCTAAGATCACATGCCAGGATTTAAATCCATATCTGACTCCTGAGCCCTAGTTCTTAACTGTTACGCCATTAATTAGGGCTCTGATCATCCAATTTATTTCTGAGATAGAAATGTTAAAGGACAAGAATGTTCCAAAGATTATGGTTTGTCTGTCTGATGTTTTGTAAGGGACAGTCTCAGTTTTTTTGATAAGAGATTTTGATTATATTCTACCAAGCTGTTGACATAAATGGGAATACTGGACTTGGGAATTCTTTTGTGAGAACTTCACTTTCAAAGACTAAATCTCAGTCCTTTGTAGTTCGAAGTGCAATGCTCCTGAGACCTGCACCCCCAGCTAGAGATACCCATATTTCTTCTTCCAAAGCCATCAAGAGGTCTGGATGAGTTGTTGAGTGTTTGGAGATGAGGGAGAGATTTGAGGATGCTTGGTCTGGTTAAAGGGTATTGGGCGTGTTCCCAGGAACTAGTAAAGACTGGCTGTTACGCCTTTTGAACAGGGCTGATTGTTGGGAGGCCTTTTTGTCCTGGCCCAGATAGTGAACCCGCCGCTGCTGTTGGAGCCAGTAGAGCATCTCCACTTTGTCCCATTTCATCTTGTCTAGGTAGCGCTGTCCCTTGAAGGTCACTGGTTCACCAAAGATTAATTCAATCTCCTTCAGGAGGGAAACCAAAGAAGCCTCAATTTGATTGAGCTTCCTGTGGAAATAGCTGCGTAACTGATTTTCCCGCAGGAGATGACTCAGGCCCAATTCAGACTTTTGGAAGAAGCGGTTGGGGTCAGAGGCTTGCTGTTCAAACCACTCCAGTCTCGCCAGCAATACCTCCCGCAGCTGAATGGGCTTCAAGGCCCGTTCCCAGGCCCTTACTAATGAGGGCAGCTGCCTCAGACGGGCTTTGGAGCTGTACTTGATGGCCATGTCCAGCCGGATGTTGTGAGGGACCTCGAGAACAGACCACAGTCGTTCTAGACGCTTCTGCAGGCTCAGGATCTGGTTCTTATCACCTTCCAGCCTGTTCTCCAGCACTGTGTTCCAATCCCACTCTCCTGGCACAAAGTCTGGCTCTTCATCTTCTAACAAGGGGGGGGGCCGCTGAATAATTGGGGACTCTTTGATGCATACTGGAACCTCCACAGGTGCCTCCTCTTCAAACATCTGGAAGATGACATGGAGGAAATCTGTCTCCTGGTTGGTGAGGTACTTGAAGTAGTCATCCACAGACAGGGTGCTTTTCCACCAGGTCAGCCAGGAGATCTTCTTTGACCGCTTTTCCCAGCCTTTGCTTGGTTGGGGTGGTGTGGGAGAAGGCATCCTCTCAGCGTCTGACTGCAAAACATTTGTTTTCTGGTAAAGTCCAGTCAGATCAGGGTTGACTATTTGAAATTGTTTTTCATGGCGCAGAAAGGCTGAGGACAGGAAGGCTGACCAGTCTTTATCTGCTGCAGGTTCAACCAGAGGTCCTTGGTCAAAACAGAAATGGTCAGTAGAGACACGGCTCATCAACTCTTCATAGACCTCCTTGGTGCTACTGCCAATGAGGCGCTCTATATCCATTTCGTCTATAACTTTGGAGTCCAGTTCACCAGCCAGGTGGTTGTACAAGACTCTGGCCCCCTCAACATGGAAAGAGTCCAAAAAGTTTCTATCAGAAAGTCGCACAGCTGCTGCCTGGACCACGACTTTATTTTTCAACTTCAAAGTAGTAGTCACTGGCTGTGGATAAAGTGGAGGGGATTTGAGGTGCAGGTGGTCCCACTGTGCAAAGGCTTCTCTTTCCTGGAAGCTCTTTAACATTCTCTGCAGTTCCTCCAGGTGATGCCTGGCAGCTGGGTGGTAGGTCACAACCCTCAGGAGTGGGGGCAAGCCAGAGTCCAATGCTGAGTAGTGAGTCCACTCCAACTTCATGTTCTTTATCATTTGCTTCAGATCCGCAGCCACAATGTCCCCAGTCAGCTTTGGTTTGCTTTCTCCTGGAGGCAAGACTAGAGGGGTTAAGGAATGAGAAGGGAGTGTAGAAAGACCCAATTTATCTGCCAGCTTCCAGTCCTCACGAAGACAAGGCATGGATTGGCTTCTCTGTGGCTGGGAAAGGACAGGTAAAGAATGGGGGAGGGAACCTCTACTGGTGGGAGTCACAGAGTGGCTGGGAATTGACACCATCTGTGAAGAACTGAAGTCTATTTCTTTCTCTTTTCTTGCAGTAGGCAGCCAGCGGAGAGGCTTTCTACTCTTCAACTGAGGGATGGACTTCAATTCCTTCACTGGATCCAATTCAGGCTCAGTAAAAAACTCCTGTGAGCGGCTGAGTTGGACAAGGTAGTTCAGGTTGAGGCTAGAGCATGGCACTTCCGCGAAGCCCGTGCTGTGAGGCCAGGGGATCGGGCACAGTTTGAAAGGCCCAATGGGGCAGGGTGGGCGCCGCTTGTCCATGCTGCTGTGGGTGTGCTCTGCCTTCAGAAGGGTTTGGAAATCCGCGAGCAGGCAACGGTAGACGTCGGGACTGGTAAGGAAGATTGTGCAATCACTGGCAAGGCTGGCAGCCAACCGGGTGAGGGTGGCTGATTCAGTGAAGACCTTCGACATGGTCGACATAGTCACCAGCAGGTGCAGGTAGCGTAAAAAGAGCTGCTCACAGCTGAGCAGCACGTAAGTCTCGAGTCGCTTCCTCAGCTTCTGGTTGTTCTCGTAGCTCAGACTAGGTTCAGCAGGAGGCTCCCGCCAGCTGCACTTTAGTTCGTCCAGGATGACCTTGGTGAGACGGAGTCGGCCTTCAGAAGGTACCCAGGACGCCAGCCCACTGTTGGCCAGCAGCTTGGCCACCTGGCGGCACAGCGGCGCCACCCTCAGCTTTGCCAGAGACACGGTTTGCACTCTCAAGACCTGCGGGCTGCGCTTCTGAGGCTCTGGGGGCGTCACCCTGCGGGGTAAGAGTGACAGCGGGCTCAGCAACTGGTGATAAAACCGCTGTAACTCGGACTCTACCTTCGGGGGCTCCATCTTAGCGCAGGCGGAGCCCTCGGTCCCGGCAGAGGACGCCAAATGGTTACTAAGGTAACCAGGGCCCGAAGGCCCGAGTGCGCCTGCGTAGCCAGTGCCCGCCGCTCCGGATTCGTCGGGCCAGGCCCAAGCGTGCGCATGCGCCAGGAGGCGGGGCAAAGTGTGGTTCCCCGGGGCTCCGCCCCTCGCAGCGTTGCGCGGAGTTGGCCTGTGGACTTGAGTGGTTGCGTTCCGCCAGGTGGTGTGAGGAGGACAAGGATGGCTTCGGACTCCGGGGACAGTGGGACCCTGTGCACGGTGAGAGCGGAGCTTCGAGTGGATCCTCGCCCGGCACAGCCTCAGCCCCTGGGGTGATCGTTATCTTGGGAAGCCGGAAAGGAGCTGGCATTTGGGGCGGCGACTGTGACCACTGAACGCGAGGGTAGCAAGGCCCCTGGCTTGAGTGTTGCTGGGTGAAACCACGGTCTTAGAATGATCAGGAGAGGCGATGAAGAAGGGGCTTTAGCCGGGCTCGGTGGTGCACGCCTGTAATCCCAGCGAGTCGGAGGCGGAGACGGGAGGATCGCAAGTTCAAGGCCAGCCCCAGCAACTAAGCTGGATCCTGTCTCGAGATAAAAAAAAATTTAAAAAGTGGGTTGGGAATGTAACTCAGTGGTTAAGCGTCCCTGGGTTCAATCCCCAGGAACCCCCCCCCCCAAAAAAAAAAAAAAAAAAGACTCGAAGAAGGGTCACATGAGGCACGTCTCCAGGTCGTGGAGTGATTACAGTGTAGGTCAGGTGGTGAAATATGGTCAGGCTAGATAATAGGTCCCCAGTTCTCATCGGCTGGTCTCTGCGTCCCTTGCAGTTGGAGTTCGCGGTACAGATGACCTGCCAGAGCTGTGTGGACGCGGTGCGCAAGTCCCTGCAAGGGGTGGCAGGTAAGAGCTGGATAAACCTTTCTGGTCCCTTGGGAAGAACCAGGCTAGTGTGTTAGTCCAGCCCTACTTCCATTTTACAGATGCAGAAATGGATACCCAGAGGGTGAAAGGAATATTCTTAGGCACACAGAGACCCAGAGGCAGAGCCTAGCATACAGGTCTGGAGCTTATCCTGTCAGAGCCCTCTAAAGGCTCTAACTGCCGGAGCCTCCGGTTCCCTGGAGTGAGGAGCTAGTCAGAGTACAGCTCCTCCTACTGAGGGAGTTCCCTGAAGCTCAGGCTGTTCTTGCTTAGTCAACAGTCCTGACAAAGCAAACTGCAACCTTGGCCCTGGTGCATTTTTAAAAAGCCAGCCGGTCTGGAGTTGACTTGGCACAATCAGAAAGATTTGAAGGCAGAGCCACTGGCTTGGCCCTGGGAACTGGCTTCCTTTGATTCTGTTAAAAGTTCTTCCAGCCATTCTGTAGGTATGGGCCAAATACTGGGAGGCTTTTAGAGAGAAAGGTCACCACTGTGCTTTGGTAAAGATGAGCATGTAAGCCTTGCTCAGGTGGCATTTACAGAACAGGAAAAATGGTTCTGAGAGAGAAGGAGATGAGGTGGGTTCTGAAGCCAGGAAAATGGTAGCCCTGCATCCTGCCTAGGTTGGCATTGTGTGTTGTAGTTAGCAGGGTGCACTCCAGAATCAGAGCTGTTTAGGTTCAAATCCCTTATTTGCCATTTACTGGAGACTTCATACATGTGACTTTTTGTGTCTGTATTTCTGCAGTGTTTAAATGGGGATGATAGCAGAAGTTACCCTGAAGGATCATTATAAAGAGTAAATTAGCTAATACCTATAAAGTACTTTAGCAAAGTCTTGGCCAGGTAGTAAGAGCCCAGAAAATCTCAGGGGATTATTAGAGGAAGGGCTTACAGATGGTGATCTGCTTGGAGGGAGGTGTGAGGAAACAGTTTTTGTTTGTTTGTTTTTGCAGTGCTGGGATCAAACCCAGGGCCTCATGCATGCTAGGCAAGTGCTTTACCACTGAGCTACATCCTCAACCCCTACAGGGCAGATCTTGAAGATGAGTTTGCTTAGGTTCCTTTTTTGGGATGGCAGGTGAGGGTCTGATGGAAATTGAGCCTTTCTACTCAGAGCAGAGTGTCTGAGCATGGCTTTTCCAGGACACAATGCCTTCCATTTCCTATAAAACATTCCTGCTGGGAAAGCAGACAGCTGGAGTTTTTGTTGGATAGAGGGCTGTGTTCGGCCCTCAGCAGGTTTTTTTAGGTACCAGAAAGAGACATCTGGTGACCCTGTGTTTTCTGGTCTGGGTAACTTCAACCAGCTTGGGTTTCTCATGGCCTGGGCAGGGGAATCACAGTCTCCAGAATACAGAGAGAGAGGAGTGTTGCTTGGCCTTGGGAAGGAGCGCTTTGCTCTTCTCACAGGGGTGAGTCTAAGGAGCTCCTAGCTCAGGGCTGAAATCCTTGAGCTCCTATCACTTGGTCTGGAGTTCCTGTGGTCTCTCTTTTTTCCTTCTAGGCCCTGGGCTAACCAAAGCCTGGCCTAGCCACATTCCGAGGTTCACCAGCCATAGGGAACTTCTGCTTGGCTGGATAATGAGACTTCTGGTGCAGACTTGGGTCAGAAATTAAAAAGCGACATAGCTACAGGAGCTTTAGAAGCAGAGAATCAGCTCTTCTTGGAAGACCCCAGGGTCTGGAAACACGTCTAGGCCAGGCCTTTATCTGCTGTTTGTTCAAAACACACTTGGGCCTGTGTACTAACGCAAGCCCCCCTCACCTTTCCCTGGCCTATACAAGAAGCCAGCTTTGAGCTCCCTATTGCCTCTATTTCCCCTCCAGTACTTTTTCCTTGTTAAAGTCAAGGTGATTTTTTAAAAGTCATAACTAGATAATATGCATTAGTTACTTGAGGCTCTCTTCATGAGTATATAAGAATCCTTCTGCAGACTTATGTATACAGGACAATTGCAGGGACTTCAAGGGCAATGGGGACTCCATAGGCTCTTTTTCTGACACATTGACTTTTGAACTTGTCCCCTGTGATCCACACAGAGCTTCTGCCCTCGCAGAGATAGCAGCCTAGAGAATAAAACAGGATTATAATCAATGCAGAGTGAGTTTCTCAGGGGAAGTATGAGCCGCTGTAGGACAGGTATGTAAGGGCTCAGCCCAGCCTGGAGGTGACCGGCTGTTTCTTGGGGTGAGCCAAGTATCTGGGTTAAGTGCCTGCACTCTGGAGCAAGGCTGCCTGGGATTCCCAGTTCCATAACTTACCACAGTGTGACTTCAAGCAAGTTTCTTCATCTCTCTGTGCCTCAGTGTCCTTACCTGGAAATAGGAATAATAGCACCTAATTCACAGGGTTACTCTTGGTATCAAATGAGTCAATACTGGTAAAATCATCAAGGAGGATCTGGCCCATGGTGCCTGCTCAGTTGACATGGCTCTCAAGGTAGTGGTGATAAGCCCCCCTTTATAATGCATGTAACTGGCTTACTGAGATAAAATTGACATAAATTCACCTATCTAAAGTGTACAATTCAATCAGTATATTCGCAGAGTTGTGCAGCTATCACTATCAATTTTACGTTTTCATGATTTTATACAAGAAATCCTGTATCCTTTAACTTTAATCCTGTATCAACTTCTTGTTTCCCAACCCTGACCCCTAACTTTTCTGTCTACTATTCTGGACATTTCATATAAATAGCATCATAGGCTGGGCATGGTGGTACATGCCTATAATCCCAGGCACCTGGGAAGCTGAGGCAGGAGGATCACAAGTTCAAGGCCAGCCTCGGCAACTTAGGGAGGCCCTGTCTCAAATTTAAAAAAAGGACTGGGGATGTGGCTCAGTGGTTAAACACTCCTGTGTGAAGGAGACACACAGATAGATGACTGGGTTGTAGCTCAGTAGTAAAGTACCCCGTGTATTCACTTCCCAGTACCAAAAAAAAAAAAAAAAAAGGCTTATATAACATGTGGTCTTTTGAGACTGGCTTTGACATAGCAAAATGTTTGGAGGCTCAGGCATGTTGTATCAGGTATCCAGACTCCATTTCTTCTTATAGCTAATATCCCACATTGCATGGATATTGTTTTTGTTTATCCTTTTGTCAGTTGATGGTCATTTGGGTTGTTTTCACCTTTTTGCTGTCACAAATAATGCTGCTATGGATAGCCCACTTTATATATTTTGTTGTTGTTGTTGTTGTACTTAGTTTTTAATGACAGCAGAATGCATTTCAATTGATCATATACAAATGGAGCGCAACATTTCAATTCTTTGGTTGTACACAGTGTAGAGATGCATCATTTGTGCAATCATACATGTACCTAGAGTAATGATGTCCATCTCATTCCACTATCTTTCCTACCCTCATAACCCCTACCCACCCTCCCCTTTCCCCAATCCAAAGATCCTTCATTCTTCCCATGCCCCCCCACCATCATAGATAAACATCTACTAATCAGAGAAAAACATTCGGCCTTTAGTTTTTGGGGATTGGCTTACTTCACTTAGCATAATATTCTCCAGCTCCATCCATTTACCTGCAAATGCCACAATTTTATTTTCTTTTAATGCTGAGTAATATTCCACAGTCTCTTTATCCAGCTATTTAATCTCTTTACTCAGCTATTGATGAGTATCTAGGTTGGTTCCACAGTTTAGCTATTGTGAATTCAGCTGGATAGCCCACTTTTATAAAAATATTTGAAGAAGAATTTTCTGTTTCAAAAGTTATAAATGATACCTAGTATGTAGAAAGTACTCACAGAAAGCTTCTTCAAGTTCACCCAGCTAGAAGAAAGCCTCCACGCTGACTTCTGACCATGGGAAGGTTGGTGAAATTAAGGTTGGTTGCTGTCTCCTTCCCGCTGTGAGCACGGATGCCATTCCTCTGCTGTCTTCTGCCCTTTGTCTCCTCCCAGGTATCCAGGGTATGGAGGTACAGTTGGAGAACCAGATGGTCTTGGTGCAGACCACTCTGCCCAGCCAGGAGGTGCAGGCACTCCTGGAAGGCACTGGGCGGCAGGCCGTACTCAAGGGCATGGGCAGCAGCCAGTTGCGTGAGTGACCACTGTGTCCTTGGCCTCTGACTCTCTGGGAGGGAGCTAGCCCACTACTGGTTCAAATCTACCCAGACGATTCTCATACTCTTGGTTGGAGTGACTTTGGGGACAGTGTGAAAGTCATATGAGACTCCCTGCCCTTCCTGAGTTGATGAAGAGGTAGAGCAGAGTAAGGTGGCAAACCAGCCTGAGTGTCCAATACTTTGCAGAGAATCTGGGGGCAGCAGTGGCCATTCTGGGGGGCCCTGGCACCGTGCAGGGCGTGGTGCGCTTCCTACAGCTGACCCCTGAGCGCTGCCTCATCGAGGGAACCATCGACGGCCTAGAGCCTGGGCTGCATGGACTCCACGTCCATCAGTATGGTGATCTCACGAGGAACTGCAGCAGGTATATCATCCATAATATCCCTGATAGTGGCTTCATCTGTGTGCTTTCACACCTGATCCTCACAAGAACCCCAGGAGGCTCAGCCTACAGATAAGAAACTGAGGCTCAAAGAGATTAAATGGTTTACAAAAGATCCCAGAGGATGTGAAAGGTAGAGTTGGGATTTGAATCAAGGTCTGATTCGGACGCTCCTGCTGGGAACTATTGTACTGCCTCTCAGATGAAGGGCAGGGTCTGTGACAGAGTTTTTGTCCTACTGTCATATAATTAGATGTTTACTCCTTTATATCTCTCCTGGACCAAAAGCTCATTCAGGCAAAACACAAACCCATTATTCTATCCAAACCCTTCCTTCTTGTTGCCATCTCCCCAAAGCCTGGAACAGAGTAGGCCTATTTGTTGAATGAATGAAACAAATGTAGATAGAGAAGAAAGTGGACCAACTTGGCCTGTGAGCTGCTGTTCTGCTGCCCACCTGCTACCTCTCCTCCTTAGTTGTGGGGACCACTTTAACCCTGATGGAACATCTCATGGGGGACCAGAGGACTCTGAACGGGTAAGTATTCGTCTGGGCTGGGTTCGGGTATAGAGAAAACCCAGGTCTCAGAGGCTGGGCAGGCAGCTCCTGGGGCCTTGGAGTGTGGTGGGGTCTTTTCCTCTCATTTCATTTTGTTCAGTGTAAGAACATGTGTTAATTCTTTTCTGTGAGCAAGGCCTTGGGAAATAACACTGCATAGCCCAGTGCCTGCCTCCAGGGGGCTCACAGTCTAGTGGTATAATCCTTGCTGGAGCCCCAGGAACCCAGGCTGACACCTGATCCAACCCAAGGGCCAGTGGGAAACCGCCTCCCAGCAGAGCAGGTGAGGGTGTGGAAATTGAAGGTTTTACTAAAAAGGCTGCCCCTGACACTAGGACCCCAGTCCTGGCATTGTGTTCTCTCCAGAAAATTGTTTCCCTGACTTCAGGGAGTCAATCACATGCCACCTCAAAGATTTTCGAATTTTCTGAGTCGGGTTTGTACGTTCCTCAATTGTTTAAGTTGACTCATTTTTTTCCTTCGATAAATTTAGTTGTATTATTATTACTGTTGTTGTTGTCATTATTATTATTTTCACTCAATCCCAGGAAGTTTCAACATGTTCCAAAGTAGAGCAATAAATATCAAAAACGGCCATGTGGGGCTGGGGCTGTGACTCAGTAGTAGAGCACTTGTCTGTCATGTATGAGGCACTGGGTTTTATCCTCAGCACCACATAAAAATAAATAAAATAAAGGCATTATATCTATCTACAGC
Source organism: Marmota flaviventris (assembly GCF_047511675.1). Lineage (NCBI taxonomy): Eukaryota > Metazoa > Chordata > Mammalia > Rodentia > Sciuridae > Marmota > Marmota flaviventris. The sequence goes on along the minus strand of NC_092506.1, from coordinate 6,267,980 downwards.
TACAAAATATTCTAAAAAACCCCAAACTGCCATGTCTTTATCATCTAACTTCAGGTTACCATTTCATGGTCACCATTATTTTGTCTATGTCCCTGGCCCTTCTCCACCAGTATTTTGAAGCAAATCAAGACCTCATTTCATATCACTAAGGAAGATTGATTGATTGATTGATTGATTAACTGACTGACTGAGATAGGGTCTTGCTATGTTAAGCCCAGACTGGTCTTAACCTCACCCTCCCTAAGAGCTAGGACTGCAGGCTCACAGATAGCTGAGGTAAATTTATTTTTAACTAGAAACTTGATATTGCCACATAAAAATAAATCAATAAAAGAAAAAAAGTTATTAAAGTCCTGCTAGAGACTGGCTTGACAGGCTTGGGGACTGAGGTCACTTTGTCAAAGTACAGATTAGAGGACATGAAAGTGATGTAAAATACCTGTTCACACTAACCTGAGACTTTCCTCCTGATGCCTTCCCAGGGGCTGGAAGCCATTGAAGGGGGGACTGCATGTTCCTTAATGCCCTGTCACACCTCTTATCATCTCCTTTCTGGGGGTCTATGTCCCCCCAGCTCTTGGAGATAACAGCCAAAGGCAGGTTCCTGGTGCTGGAAACCTGCCAGCTCCTTCTAATGTGGTAGGACTCGGGGCCTTGTTTTTATTTTTTTTCTTTTGTTCACATCTGTCTCTCATTACTTATGAGATCTTCAAAACTTCTTTACCTTGTAAAATACCTTTTCCTGCCTGTATTTTTTTTATTTTTATATTACATTTTCTTTAAATATGATTTTATTTATTTATTTATTTTGGTACTAGGGATTGAACCCAGGGGTGCTTATTCACTGAGCCACATCCCCAGACCCTTTTATGTTTTATTTTTTTATTTAGAGACAGGGTCTCACTGAGACAGTGCTTAGGGACTCACTAAGTTGCTGAGGCTGACCTCAAACTTATAATCCTCCTGCCTAAGCCTCCCAAGTTGCTGGGATTATAGGTGTGTGCTACCATGCCCAGCTTTATTTTCTATCTTGATGAACATTTTCAACCTCTGACACAAAACCAATGAAACCATGGTACAGGGTAAGCATCCTTAACCTCAAAATCCAAAATCCAAATACTCTAAATCTGGAACTTTGAGTGTAGTCCTTTTTGTTTTGGAGGAGATAGAGGTATAGAGGTTTGAACATGCTAGCAAGTACTCCACTGCAGAGTGAGGTGTATTTTTAAGAGTTTGGATTTTTGTATTAGGGTTGCTCAACCAGTAAAGTGTATAAGAACTTTTTTAAAATCTGAAACACTTGGAAATCACTGACCTCAAGCATTTTGGATATTATTCAACTTGTATGTTTATTATTTCATGTAACTGATTATTTTGGATTTGGGACAGCTCTGTCTTGTTTCTAGTGGTCAAAATCTCTAATTTTGCCCCTGAGAAGTTGGGGAGACAAAATGTCCGCAGTGTCCAGGGCATTAGTGATCTTCTGCCTCAAATCAAATGACTCAGCTTTAGCATATAAAACAGTAGACTTTGATCATCTCAGTTTCTTTGGGCCAGAATCTGGGTGTTTCTGGCTCAGGATCTCATGGGGCTGCAGTCATTGAGGGCTCAACATGGAAAGGATCAGTTTCCCAGCTTGCTATTGCAAGAGTTGCTGTTGACAGGCTTCGGGTCCTCCTTGGCTGTTGGCCAGATACTTAGTGCTTTGTCACGTGGGTCTCTCGCTAGGGCAGTAGCTGGCTTCCTTTAGAGTACATGAGTAAGAGTGTGAAAGCCTCCAAGACTGAAGCCAGGTTCTTGTTGTAACCTAATCTAGGAAGTGACACTCAGTCTAGCCCCCTCTCCAGGGGGTAAATCACACAGATGTGGATAGGGGAGGTGCATCTCCACCCTGCCTGCCTCCTTGAGCCTTGAATGAGCGTGGGAAAGGCAGATCCAGGGCGGGGGTGGGGGGGGTGGGGGGTGGGGGGGTGGCGGTGGCTTGGAGGCCAGGCCAGCCAGGAGGTATGGCACAGCAGGAGTGTTTCTGGAGGGCAAGAAACTACCTTGTCACCTGGTTCTTTGCCCCAAAGTGGATGGAGTTGGCAGCCATATTGCACCCCAGGAAGAAGTGAGTAAGAGCTGAGCAGCCAAGGCTGTCATGAGATCTCCAGTTTCCATACAGCACTTGGTTTTGCCCCACTGGAAATGAATTCATTGTGGGAATTCGTTTCCAAGCTGGTTGTCCCTTGCACATCTCTCCTAATGATCTCTAAGCTTCTGTCCCTTTTCTCCCAGCCCTCCTCAGTTTTGCCTTTTCATACAATGTACTGAGGGATTGCTCTGAAGCATGGAAGGACCATGCCACGCTCCTGCCTGAAACCCTTCTTGGCCCTCCAGTGCCTGAGGGTACAGACTGGGCCCAGCTTCTTGGTGTGATGTTCAAGGACTCCTTGGCCCAATTCCACTTGCCTGTGTGCTGAGGGGAGGGACTGGGAAGACAGTCTCTCCCTTACCCCCTGCAGGGTCATGCCCAGCCTGCTCCCAACCTAGCCCTGACACCTCCCCGACCTTGATGGTGGTTTCTACCATTAAAGTCCCCAACACAGGACAATATAACAAAAAGTGCCAGGTGCTGGCCACAGATGCTGGCCACAGATGCCCCTCTGAACATGAAGATAAAGCAGAAACAGTATTCTTGCTGCTGTCAGCCCTGTCACCCACCACGTGCTGGTGTGCTTTGCTATGCAGCAGCAAGGCCTGTGGAGCAGCCCACACTGGCTCCAGCACTTGCTTTTGCTCAAATGTCAGGTCAGGGATGATTTATTTGCACAGATGTAGGTTTCTGTAGCTTACCAATAAGGTCCTATCACCCCAGGACATACCAGCTATTGTCCTCATCTGTGTTACTTTTTTTTTTTTTTTTTTTGGTACTGTGGATTGAACCCAAGGGTGCTTTGACATTGAGCTATATCCCCAGCTCTTTTTTTAATATTTATTTTTTAGTTTTAGGTGGACATAATATCTTTATTTTTTTTAATTTTTATGTGGTGCTGAGGATCAAACCCAGTGCCCCACGCATGCCAGGCGGGTGCATTACCACTTGGGCCACATCCCCAGCCCCCCAGCTCTTTTCATTTTTCATTTTGAGACAGGGTCTCGCCAAGTTGCTGAGGCTGGCCTTGAACTTGCGATCTTGCCTCAGCCTCTTAAGTCACTGGGATTGCAGGTGTGCGCTACCATGCCCAGCCCCACCTCTTTTTTTTTTTTTTTTTTTTTCTTTAAGAGGAGAGAGAGAGAATTTTTTTTAATATTTATTTTTCAGTTTTCAGTGAATACAACATCTTTATTTTATTTTTATGTGGTGCTGAGGATTGAACCCAGCACCCCTCGCATGCCAGGCAAGCACGTTACCACTTGAGCCACATCCCCAGCCCCTCACCTATGTTCTTGATCACATCTATTTCATATCGGAGGCCTTTGAGGGTGGAGACCACATATGTACCCCACCATGCCTGCCAGAGTATCTGACTAGAGGTATTCAGGAGATGTGTTAGGATGCTTTTTCTTTTCTTTTGGAGGGGAGGATTGAACTACTCGGGGGCACTTGACCACCGAGCCACATCCCCAGCCCTATTTTGTATTTTACTTAGAAACAAGGTCTCACTGAGTTTTTGCTGAGGCTGGCTTCAACTCACGATCCTCCAGTCTCAGCCTCCTGAGCTGTTGGGATTACAGGCATGTGCCATCATGCCTGGCTAGATGCTTTTCTTACCTTCTAGGATGAAGGGGGGAAACCCAGCTTCTGGAGCCAGGACAGGCCCTTTGCCCTCTCATGTTTCTTCTTTCTTTCCTTGAGCCAGGAGTCAGGGAAGTGATGCTGGCTCCTGTGATGGTTAGAGAAGCCAACTGTCACAACTTAAGCCTAGGGGAATTGAAGACTGCCAAGGGCCTGCAGAGCCAAAGGAGGCTGGAGAACTGGGCTTGGAAAGAAGCAAGAACTGGGCTATCAAGGCTGCAAGTAGGGCTGGACAATGTAGGAAAGACAGGCTGGTCCAATAGGGGTGACTGCCCAGAATGGGGATGCTGGCCCTTTCCAGGGTGCTGGCATTTCCCCTAGGATTTGAGTTCAGGGAAGGAGTGTCCAAGTTGCCTTCCTTGAGTTCCAGAACATCCCTTGATCCTACTGACTGGGCCCACAGGAAGAAATTGGTGGTTTTGGGAAGTGGGAAGAGAAATCAGATACTACAAAGCCAGAAGATAACAATATCTGTGCCCCCATGTAACCCTTCTTCCCACTGTGTCTCCAACTAGCACCGCGGAGACCTGGGCAATGTCCATGCTGATGCTGATGGCCGAGCTGTCTTCCGGATAGAGGATGAGCTGCTGAAGGTGAGCTGGGAATAAGGTTGGGCCCTTCCCAAAGGGACAGTGATTCTGAGACTGTTGTTACCCTTCAAAGGTGTGGGACGTGATTGGTCGCAGCCTGGTTGTTGATGAGGGAGAAGATGACCTGGGCCGGGGTGGCCATCCCTTATCCAAGATCACAGGAAACTCCGGGGAGAGGTGGGTAACTGCCCTCAAGAGGAGGCTGTTCTCTGCCAGTGGCACACATGGGACCCTGGGAGGTACCAGACAAGGGTCTACTCTGACCATACATCCTTCTTCAGGTTGGCCTGTGGCATCATTGCACGTTCCGCTGGTCTTTTCCAAAACCCCAAGCAGATCTGCTCTTGTGACGGCCTCACCATCTGGGAGGAGCGAGGCCGGCCCATCGCTGGTGAGGGCCGAAAGGACTCAGCCCAGCCTCCTGCTCACCTCTGAGCAGGGCCTCGCCTTGATTCTCTTCTGTCCTGCCAGCTGAGCACCTTCCCCCTACAGAGGAAGAAGAGTGAGTTGTGCTTGCTCAGGCCCAGGAGGACTGGGCACAGGGCATATAGGGGTCACTGTGAGGTTCCTTTGGCAAATTAAACTTTTATTTTCATATGGAACATTGCTTTTGTCTCTCTGTGTCCCTTAATGGACTTGGTGAACATAGTCTTTCTGCTCTGTGTTTTGCCCCAGGGCTACTCCTTAGCTTTGAAGCCAAAAAACCTGGATTAAAATCCACACACTGGCCAGGAGTGGTGGCACACACCTGTATTCCCAGGCATTTGGGAGACTGAGGCAGGAGGATCACAATTTCAAAGCAAGCCTCAGGAACTTAGGCCCTCAGCAATTTAGTGAGGCCCTGTCTCAAAATAAAAAGTAATAAAAGGGCTGGGATTGGGGCTGATGTTGTGGCTCAGTAGTAGAGTGCTCTCCTAGCATGTATGAGGCGCTCAAGCCTTAGCACCACATAAAAATGTATAAAATAAAGGTATTGTGTCCAACTACAACTGGAAAAAAAAAGGTGGGGTCAATCCCTAGTGCCAAAAAAAAAAAAAAAAAGTTCCACACACCAGGCCTCAGGCCCCTCTTCCTCTTTAGGGTAATAGTGAAGGGCCACAGCAGTTGTATTCCTGTGTGTGGCCTCCCTTTTCCCCTCACTTGGCTGACTGGAATCAAATCAACTCCACCTGTGCTAGCCCCTGCATTCCTTGAGAAATCAGAGCAGATCTAGTTGTAGTTTCTCCCTGTGGTTGGACTCATAAGAATGTAGGAACTTTAGGACCCCATACTCTTTTAAAATTAATCTGGCTCAAGTTGATTTCTTTATCAACTCACAAGTAAAAAAAAAAAAAAACTCTTAATTAACCTAATTAAGTCTTAATTACTAAGTGAGTGCTTGGCAGAAAGCCTGGTACATGCTAAGTTAAGGGAGCTGAAGCTGTGATTCTGAGGCCACATGGGCCCCTGGAGACAACCCCAGCAAAATTCCTCTCTCAGCCAGTGGCTGTTAACCAAAATAGCACATGGGCCTTGGATTTTGGGCTCCCCTCAGCTGTTCCCCCAACACCCCCACCCTATGCCACGTTAGGCTTTCCTATCCTTAACAAAACTGCTTTTTCAACCTGGTGAAGTACAAACTTTGCCCCTGTGCCACCTGCTTGGAATCAGGAGGGGGCTTTATAGTTAGTTGGCTTTGGCTTTGAGGCTCCTGGCTCTGTTCCCATTCCCTAGGCCCTGCCTGTTTTCCACTTCAAGGATGCTGGCACCACCTCCAGTGCCAGCCTTGGACTCTGTTCCTTCTGACAAAACTTATGCGGTTGTATTCCTATTCCCCTTGGTCCCTGGAGCCAAATCCTTTTAAGCCTGAGATCCAGGATGTCTTCCCTACCTCCTGGCCATTACAGAAATCTCTGGGTTCTGTCCACAGCCAACCCCTGACCTTCTTACACCTCCATTCTGGAATAACAGCAGGGCTTAACCGTTTTGAGCTGAACTACTCACCATTCCCTACCACTCAGTTAACACTCTTAAGAGATCAACATGCCCATTAGCTGCTCTCTTTCTGAACTCTGAGCTATGTGATTTCTAAATTGTTTGCATATTGCAGAACACTATTGAGATGCCTTGAAGCCACATCTGCAAAACAGAAGTATATCTGCAACCAAAGATGCTGAGTCCTGTCACAGGACTCCCCCAAAGCCCTAGAACCCTAGGGAGTACAGTTTGAAAATCTTTTCAAACTCAAGGGTTGGGGTTGTAGCTCAGTGGTAGAGCGCTTGCCTAGTATGTGTGAGGCACTGGGTTCCATTCTCAGCACTGCATATAAATAAATAAAATAAGGTCCATTGACAACTAAAAAAAAAAATATTTAAAAACTCTTTGTAAACTCAAGCATTTCTGTGCTACCCCTCAGTTTTTTTGAACATTATTTAGTTGTTGATAGACCTTTATTTTATTTGCTTATTGTTATATGGTGTTGAGAATTGAACCCAGTGCCTCACACATGCTAGGCAAGTGCTCTACCACTGAGCTACAACTTCAGGCCCTACCCCTCAGTTTTCACCATGTCTATAAATCATCTGTGCTATAATTTACCAAGTAATTTTCTTTAAATTGATTCACTTTTAAACTTACTTAAAAAGGAAATTTTCATCATATTAGCAAATACCTGTATTGTGCTTATTATATAATAGTATTAAGTTCCAGGCTCTGTTATAAACACTTCCTTTTCCCTTTCCTCCCTTCCTCCCTCCTTGTTTCCTTCCTCCCTTCTTTTTATGTACTGGGGGATTGAATTCAGGGTCCCATGCATGCTAGGCAAATACTGAGCTATATCCCCAGCCTTTCTTATTTTTTTATTTTGAGACAGGGTCTAGCTAGGTTGTCCACGCTGGCCTTGAACTTGAGATCTTCCTGCTTCAGCTTCCTGAGTAGCTAAGATTACAGGTGCCACGGCATGGGGCTAGATATGGAGCTCACTCCTTCTTTCCTTCCTTCCTTCCTCCTCCCTCCTTCCCTTTCTTCCTTCTTTCCTTCTCCCTCTCCCTGTTCCTCTCCCCGCACCCTTTTCTTTTTGATACTGGGATTGAACTCAAGGGCACTCAACCACTGATCCACATCCCCAGCCCTGTTTTGTATTTTATTTAGAGTTAGGGTTTCACCAAGTTGTTTAGCGCCTAGCTTTTGCTGAGGCTGGCTTTGAACTCTACAATCTTCCTGCTTCAGCCACTGGGATTATAGGCGTGTGCCACCTCGCCTGGCCAGAAACTTTTTTGTTTTGTTTTGTATCGGGGATTGAACCCAGGGATGCTTAACCTATAAGCCACATTCCAGCCCTTTCTATTTTTTATTTCGAGACAGGGTCTCCCTAAGTTGCTTAGGGCCTTGCTAAATTGCTGAGGCTGGCTTTGAACTTGCAATCCTCCTGCCTCAAACCTTCTGAGTTGCTGGAGTTACAGGTGCCTGTCACCATGCCTGGAAGAAATGCTGGGTTAAAGACTAGAAACTGTTTTTAAGAGTCTTCTAGGTGATTTTGAAGCATGCCAAAGTTTTATTTTAAGTCCCAACTTAAAAAAAAAAAATGGGGCTTGTTATAGCTCTGTGGTAGTATTTGCCCAGTATGTATCAGACCCTGGGTTTTATCCCTAGCAACAACAAAACAAAACAGAAGAGAGGTGTGTCTTTTTTTTGTAAAAATGGGATTCAGGATTATCCTCCAGTCCCCCCAAATTCTCCTCTGTTATGTATGTGTGGTAGGGGGTGCTGGAGATCAAACCCAGGGTCTCCTGTGTGTAGCACTCCACCATTGCGATATGTCTCCACTCATATACATTCTTTTAATTTGATTGATAATAAAATTTTGTAGCAAACTTTCCTAATAGCTCCATTTACTGGGCTTAACATAGTGTTTAACATAGTGCTCAACACTTTATAGAATCTTGTTATTGCTCAAAATGACCTTGTGCTTTGTAGATATTTACCAAGGTTTATTAAACCTGTTTGCCCAAATGCCTGTACACAAACTTTTTAGTCATAACCTCCAAAAAATGGAAACAATCTAGATGTCCTTCAACTGTGGAATGGAAAAACAAATTGTGGTACATTCTTATGATGTCAATCATTGATAATAAGAACCAACTATGGATACAAGCAATGACATGGATGAATATCAGATGCACTGTTTAGTGAAAGATGCTATACTCGAAAAGCGACATATATGTGACTCTATTTAATAAACAACATTTTGGAAAAGACAATATAGTGAAAGAAAACATATAAGTGTTTGCCAGAGGCTTGAGCATGGGAGTTGACTGCAAAGAGACATCATGAGGAAGCTTTTTATGGTGATAGATCTATTCTATACTTCAATTATGATGGTCATAGGGGTGTTTGTCAAAACTCAAAGAACTATACACCAGAAAGGGAAAGTATCACTGTCTATAAATTATACTTCCATTAAAAAACAAGCAAAATCCAGCAATTTCACTACTGGGTGGAATTACAGGATATTGTTTAATATCCAAGAGAAGTAAAAGCAAGGTCTCAAATAATATTTGTACACCAATGTTCATAGTAGCATTGTCTATAATAGCCTGAAAGTGGAAGCAACCCAAGGGTATACTGATGGATGATAAACAAAATGTGGTATATACATGCTATGGAATATTATGCAGCCTTAAAAAGAAGGAAATTCTGATACCTGCTCCAACATAGATCAATCTTGAAGTGCTATGTGAAATTAGCTAGTAACAGAACAAATAATTGTATGATTTCACTTATATCAAATAATTAGAGTAGTCAAATTTCACAGAGAAAGAAAGCAGAATAGTGGTTTCCAGGCAGGGGAGAAAGGAGTTAGGTGTTTTTTTTTTTTTTTTTTTTGTTTGTTTGTTTTTGTGCTAGGATTGAACTCAAGGGCACTCAACACTGAGCCATATCCCCAGCCCTATTTATATTTTATTTAGAGATAGGGTCTCACAGAGTTGCTTAGTGCTTCTCTATTGCTCAGGCTGGCTTTGAACTCCTGATCCTCCTGTGTCAGCCTTCAGAGCTGCTGGGATTACAGGCATGCACCACCATTCCAGCTCTAGGGATTAGTATTTAATGGGTTCAGAGTTTCAGCTGGGGAATATAAAAATGTTCTGAGATGCATGGTGGTGATGGTTGCACAATAATGAGAATGTACTTAATACCATTGAACTGTGCACTTGAGTAGAGTTTAAATAATATTTTATGTTATATATCTTTTACTACAATAAAAAAATCTTATATATTTAAAAAGAAGACAAACTTGGCATGGTGGTGCATGCCTGTAATCCTGGCAATTTGGGAGGCTGAAGGATCACAAGTTGGAGGCCAGCCTGGGCAATTTAGCCATATACTGTCTCATAAAAAAAAAAAAATAAAAAGGGCTAGGGATGGTAGCTCAGAGGTAGAATGCTCCTGGTTTCAATTCCCAGTACCAAAAAACAAAACAAAACAAACAAATGGAAAACCCAAAAACACACACACACACACACACACACACACAAATAAATAAAAACCCACAAAATCTTGAGCACAAAATTCGATACTGTCTGAATATTTCTCAAGAAGGATGTAGAATTCATGATATCATCCGTATATGAATGTGGTTTTCTCAGCAATAGATGGCAATACTTTTGCAAATCTGAAGAGGTGAAAAAATATTTTCATTTTCTTAGGAAATTGAATTTCCCTGTGACTGCAATTTATTTATTGGCCATTTGCAGTTCTTTTCTATAAAACTGTCAGTTCAAATGCTTGATCATTTGCCTAATTTTTTCTTCATCAATTTGTTGCAGTTATTTGTATAGTATAGATATTAACTATTAAGATTTCCAAATTTATACCTTCAGTCCTGAACTCCAGACACATTCAATTGCCCATGATGCTCTTTTCCTTTTTTAAAATTTTTTATTGGCACCAGGGATTGAACTCAGGGCCTCACACATGTAAGCAACTGCTCTACCACTGAGCACAACTCAGCCCTTCTTTTAAGTTTTATTTGGAGACAGAGTCTCACTAATTTTTCCAGACTAACCTTGAATTTGCAATCTTTCTGCCTCAGCTTCCTGAGTCACAACTGGCTACTGGGGTATCTACTTATTTATTTTTGGTGCTGAGAATTGAATCCACGGGTGCTTTGCCACTGAGTTATATCCCAGGTCCTTTTTATTTTGAGACATGGTCTTACTAAGTTGCTGAGGCTGGTTTGAACTTACGATCCTCCTGTCTCAGCTCCCAAGTTGCTGAGATTTCAGACCTGTGCCATTACACCTGGCTGGGGCATCTTTCAACAGGGCACGAGTTTCAGTCTTTTTTTTCTTCGTACCAGGAATTGAACCCAGGGGCACCTAACCACTGAGCAACACTCTCAGCCCTTTTAATTTTTTATTTTGAGACAGGGGCTCATTAAATAGCTTAGGGCCTCACTAAATTGCTGAGGCTGGCTTTGAACTTTCAAACCTTCTGCCTCAGCCTCCTGAGCTGCTAGGATTACAGGTATGTACCACCTGCTTTACGTGCTAACCCCATCACTCAGGTTTCAACTAGGGGATTTGGGGGATGCAAACATTCAGATCATAGCAATCTCTAAAACTGAATTTCTGATTTTCATAGCAAGTGTTTCTCATAATGTAGCCCATCTCAGTAAATGGCAACTCCATGCTTCCATGTGCTCCATGTCGTCTTTAACTCCTCCCTTTCACAACTCACATCCAATCACAGCGGTGATAGTTGACATCAAACTACATCTAATCTGATCACTTTTCCTTAATTCAACCTTGTTCATATCATCTCTCTCCTGGACTTTTGCAGTGGCGATAATTATTCTGAGGAAACAATTGTTTCCTCTATAGTCTTTTTACTCACCTTAAGAGGAGGTAGAATACTTATAAAACTATGAAACAGATGTCATATCAGATCAACCCTTATGTTCTATGCCCTCCATAGACTTCCAGCCTTACAATGAAAACCAGAGTAATTCAATGACCCACAAGGTGTGGCATTACCCTTCCCCCTTTCTTCTCTTCCTATTATTCCCTTTTCCAGGCTCCAGGGATACTGGCTCTTTGCTCTTTCTGGAACCAGCCTGATTTGCTCCTGCTCCAGAACTTTTTGACTTATACTTTCCAGCTGGAATGATCTTTCCTCAGAGGATGGCATCTTGATTACTTGAATTCTTCATCACCATCTAACTGCTGTGTTTATTTTCTCTCTCCCCATCATAATATAGAGCTCCGAGAAGATTGAGATTTTGTTATTTTGGTTGTTGTTATTCACTGCTGTGTTAGTTTTTCATCACTGTTACAAAATACCTGAGAAAATCCACTTAATTAAGGAAATATTTATTTTGGCTCAAGATTATAGAGATTTCAGTCCATGGTTGTTTGGCTCCATTGCTTTGGGTCTATAATAAGGGAAAGCATCATGGGGGAAAGAGCATGGTGGAGCAGAGTGGCTCATCCCCATGGCCACAGAAAAGGTGGGGATGGGGAGATGGTTGAGGGTGCAGGGGGAGTATCAATTGTGGAGATGGCAGACAAAAACCTACATCTTTAAATAGGTCCCACCTCTTACAGTTTTCACCACCTCCTAGTAGCCCCTTCAGGTACAAATCAGATGGATTAATCCATTGATGTGGTTGAAGCCCTCATAATCTAGTCACTTAGGGCTGGGGATGTGGCTTAAGCCGTAGCGCGCTTGCCTGGCATGCGTGCGGCCCAGGTTCGGTCCTCAGCACCACATACAAACAAAGATGTTGTGTCCCCCGAGAACTAAAAAAAATAATATTAAAAAATTCTCTCTTTCTCTCACTCTCTCTTTAAAAAAACAATAATAATCCAGTCACTTCCCCAAAGCCTCACCTTTTAACAGTGCTATATTGGGGACCAAGACTTCCACATATAAGCCTTCGGGTTCAGATCCAAACCTTAACTCCTATATCATTGATGCTGTAACATCTACATGGCAGGTGTTCCATGCAGTATGTTGAATGAACATGTGAAGAATATTTGCGAATTTGTCACATGACTTTGTTTTTGGTGTGTCTTCTGCCATGTACAAATCTTTACATACTTAAATCTGTCGGTTTAAAACTTTTCCTTTCTTTTGTGAGGCTCAATTTTTGCCTCTTCAAGGATTATTTTAATTTTCCATTTTGTAAATGTTTTAATTGTGGAAAACGTCAAAGATCCAAGAGTCATTTCCTTATTTTTCGACTGAAAATTCCATCACGGCAGGTACGGGCTCTAATTTTTCGCTGTCTGCAGTGTCTACCCGGACCCCGGCGCCGGGGGGAATGTGCCTGCAAAGACTGAGTTAATGGCATCAGGACTCCTAGGGTAGACGCCTCCGGACCCCCGGACGCCCTGCACAGTCCCGGGGCGGTTTGCTGACTAGAGGGCTTGGTCCCGGTTTCTCCCGCCAGGCCTGGCCTTCCTCGGGTCTTTCACGCTGCCGTCTCCAGGCACGGGGTTAGTTAAGACTGCCAGAATGGGAGGAGCCCTGACTTCCGACTGAACAAAGTTTTCCTTTGGGCCCAGGAGTCGGGGCCCCACCCTGGCCAGAGGCCGCCTCTCCAACTAGGCCTCTGCCGCCCGCGCAGCCCGCGCGCGCTCCCTCCTCTCCAACCCTCCTTCCCCTCCCCCCGGCAGCGGCGGTTGGTCGCGCGTCGTCGTCCCTCTCCCACCCCCTCTGCTAACGAGCGGGCTCCAGGCCCTCTGGGATTGGCTGCGCCCGAGCGCATCTTCTTTCAGTCTCTATGATTGGCTGCCGCACGCGCGGGATGCCCGTCCCGATTGGCTAGATCAGCGCGCCTGCGCGGCGGGGTTCTCGGTCGCCAGCCATTCCTGGGGAGGACTGCCGGTCGGTCGGACGTCTCGGCTGTCGCTGGAGGAGCGGTCCCGGCTCTCCGGGAAGGCGGCTGCGGCGGCAAAATGAAGATATTCGTGGGCAACGTCGACGGGGCGGATACAACGCCGGAGGAGCTGGCAGCCCTCTTCGCGCCCTACGGCACGGTCATGAGCTGCGCCGTCATGAAACAGTTTGCCTTCGTGCACATGCGCGAGAACGCAGGCGCGCTGCGCGCCATCGAGGCCTTGCACGGCCACGAGCTGCGGCCGGGGCGCGCGCTCGTGGTGGAGATGTCGCGCCCAAGGCCGCTGAACACTTGGAAGATTTTCGTGGGCAATGTGTCGGCTGCATGCACGAGCCAGGAATTGCGCAGCCTCTTCGAGCGCCGCGGACGCGTCATCGAGTGTGACGTGGTAAAAGGTAACACGGAGGCACGCTCGGGGGCGGGGGCGCGCTCGGGGCACTCTGCCTGTTAGCCACGCCCCTTACCCGGGGGTCGGTCACTGCGCGGTTGGGCCGGGTGGGGAAGTGCGCTGGGGCGAGGCCAGAGGTGTTGGGGGTGCGTTGGGCAGAGCCACCCTCCTCCCCTGCGGTCCAGGCACCGTTCACCAAGTGGGAGGAAGCGGCTCTGGGAGGGTGCGGCGGCCACTGCGAGCCGAACCACGGGGCCGGGGACGCGCCAGAGACTTGCGAGTGTACCGGGGGCGCGTCTTCTGGTCTCCTGGGCCTGGCACCGAGCGGAAATTGGGAAGTGACGGGCACAAGCCGGATCATGGAGCGGGGAAGATTTCGCCACTTCCCCACTTCCTCTCCAGACGTCGGTCAGAGCAAGGGAAGAGGGAAAAGGTGGGGGCTGACGCCCCAAGGCCGCCCTCGTGTTCCCTCCCGATGAATGCTCCCAAGCGGAAGGTAACGGGGCCCTTGGACGTTTCTCGGGCTGGGATCTCTTAGTATTGTTTGGCATGGGTCTCCTCATGGGTACAGGAAGGGCCCCTTCCGAGCCACTTTGGTATTTTCAGTATTTGATGGGTTAGACGTGGCAGCTCTGTGGTCCAACTCCCTTAAACCTGTTTTCCCTCTTTCCCCACCCTTTGGGCTCGATTTTAGATCTGTTAACTGGAAACCCTGACCTTCTTGCTTGTGGAAGGAGATTTGTTTTATGAGGGCCCCTTTTGTATAGCTTTACTTGCCAAACTGATGCCCCAGGGCAGTGTCATTCTTTCATAAGCTTGGAGACTTTTGCAAGGGGGCATACTTTGGCTGAGGGGATTATGGGGAGAGATGTGTGAGAGGTCTTCCTTAAACATTGGCTGAAAACGATTTACTTGAGAGTTGTCATTGCTTGAATTAATTCTCAGAGCAGATCCCTAGTTTGCCTTTTCTTTGAGAAAAATGTGTCACCATAATTTAGGCTTGATTTCCTTTTTGGAGCCCAGTCGACTTTTTCTTTTTCTTTTTCTTTCTTTTCTTTTTTTTTTTTTTTTTTAATATTCTGGGTTCTTATCCCCTAAGTTCTTTCTCTTTTGGGGAAGATTTGATGGGTCAGCCCTTGTGTATATGTGGCCTGTCTCTGTTCCACTTGGGAACAGATCTGAGTTAACTTTGCCCTGTTATTTTCAAGGATGCACCTGGGAGTATGTGATGCCCTCCTGGTGTTGGATTCATGCCTGCTCTTACCCTGTGTGAGACGTTTTGAGGATGAGAAATAAATGGGTGCAGTTGCTTGTTCATGGTCACCAAAGATATTTCATTTGTTGTCCGGTAAAGGCACATCTTTGGCCATTCCTTGTCCTTTCCACAAGTTGGGGAAATGTAAAAGGTCATTGTGTCCCTTGCTAGGAACAAGTTCTTATTCTGCATTAATACTCCATTCTATTTTCCTCAACTTAGGTTATGCAAGTCCACGAGACTATCCGGAATCGGGCTTTCCTGCTGGGTGCTCTGAGGCAGGATGTATGGTGCATGGATTTTTGATTTTGATGAGAATGAAAGAGTGGGAGGGTGTCAGTTTGGGTACTTGGCCAGCAAGGGGTATGAGAATTTTGTGTTTAATTAATCTGTTAGGTTTCTTTTGTAGTTGTTAGGCAGGGTGACTGATAGATTGAGAGTCTAGAATCAGTACTTGGGGGCAATCTCTATGGAACTCATGATCAAGAAGCTTGTTCTCAAGTGATAGAGAAAGCCAAAAATGTTCTTGAATTTGTTTGGGATCAACACTAAGTGACCCGGGGAAGGGTGGTGGTGGTGGTGGTGGTAAAGTGCATGATAACTTTACATGAGTTTTAGAATTTCTGGCTGATTCCCTGTGAGAGTTAGAGGGAAAATTTTGTGCATTTTGTTCCTTTGTAAACATTTGTTAGCTGAAATGCTTTGACTTCCTCAGGGAGGTGTCTTCCATTGTTGTTTGTTAGGCTTATATGCAATAGCACCTGATGCACTGATATCCTTCACTGATGTCTTTATAGTTCTTAGGGGTGAAAAAACTTAGGATTTAAAGTTGGGAATGTTATAGAAGAGACTGGCTCAATAAATAGCTTACTCATTTCTTGACTGTGAATGAGCATTTGATTTGCTGTCAGGTCTTCTGGTTTGCAGTTCTGGGGTTAAAACTCAGGGCCTTACATGCTGTGCTAGCGACTCTACCATTGAGCCACACCCTCAGCCCTGTCAAGTCTTTGAAAAGCACAGGACAGCTAGCTCTGTTTTATTTCACAGGAGAAAAACATGGTTGCTTGGTTACTCTAGGAGCTTAGATATGATTTGTAGACCAAAAATCTCCATAGCAACAGTGGTAACCACTCTCTGCAGCTGTGTCCTATTGGGTGTTCAAAGATGAACAGCTTCAAGAACCACTTGCAGACTTTGGCCATTGCAGACTTCAGGGGAGGTCTGAGTCAGAAGAGGAAAATTATCCCTTCTCTTGTGTGGGTAGCCATCCTTTATATACCGAGCTCTATAGTTTCAAAGTCTTTTAAAAATCATCTTAGGATAGGAAAAGTTGTTTTTCTGGATTCTCTTAACTTTGGTACTAGAGGGATTGTGATGTCATCAGACCATTAGGAGGTATCTGCAGAACTACTTGTTAGGTTTAATGCTAGTCTTAATGGAGAGATTACTTTGAGCTAACTATCCAGGCAAAAGAGTTCCTGGAGTTCTTCGGATCTCTGCTACTCTGATGGCTGGGAAGGAATTGGGATTCTGGGCATCTTTGATGGGGTTAGGCCTGAATTTGGCTACTCAGTGTGATGGGACACAGTTAACCCTGATGTGATTCAGTCATTTGGAAACCTAGTTATAATTCCTTTCAGATATCAGGCTTAGAAACTTAGATATAATTTGGCTATAATTGTATCTTCCCCCATCATCAGTTACATAGTTCATCTGGGCTGTCAGTTGAACTGAACATGTGAAATCAGACCAACCCCGCCTTTTCTTTTTGCAGTGCAGGGAATTGAACCTAGGGCCTCACACATATTAAACATGAGCTCTGCTTACTGAGCTACATCTCCAGACCTGAAATCTCAGTTTTTAAATTTTATTCCTTGATCTCTTAATAAAACCCAGCTATGTAGGGAGTAGACAATGGATGTTTGGGGGGAATTTGTAGACCAAATAATCAGGAATGTAGTGTGTTTCCTTAATCCCTCACAGTGCCTGGAGATTGTCCCCTTTCATCCCCCCTCCCCCAGTCTGCCTACAGGCTCTAGCAGATCTTCCTGTTTTCTCTTTACCTTGAGTGAGCCTTTCTGCTTGTCATTGCATTCTCTAGGTGGTTTTGCCATTCCTGAGGGTCAGCACAGTCTCTGTTTTTAGAGACGTTAGACCACCTGCTACTGTTTTTAGCTAGCTATCCAAAATGAAGAACAGAGGATAATTCTAGTACTGTGTGGCCAAGTGAAATGGAATGCTTAGCTTTTCATAATTGGTAAATAAGGAATCAGGCTCTGTCTGTGGGAGTGTTGAAGACTTGAGGGTTGAGGTAGTTCATTTTGTTCTTTTATCATCTTTAGAAGGTTCCAAGTTTGTGTGTACAGATGACATTGTGTTTTATTAGAGATGAAAGATAATATTCTTTAGGAGAAATAGATCTGTGGGTATGCAAGCGAGGGTATCTCCATTATTTTTAAAAATGAAAATTTCTAAAAATAAGGACACTTGTTTGAAGGTCATAAAAAGGATATCTTTTATTGGAAAATAGGATGTTGGTAACTTCTTCGAGGTATCTTTTTATTTTTTAAACTAATGTGACAGAGATTGGATCCCAGCATTTGGATTTTTTTTCTTAAAATAACCATAGGGCCTTTAACTGCAGAGCTCAGGGACAAGCTCCTCTCATTGTTCTTCAGGTCCTGTTTGCACCATTGCAATTTCTACAATTTCTAGTATGGACACAACCCCGAGAATTTTTTTTCCTTTCTAAAGTTTTCTTCTGTAGTAGATGAATAGTTCAGTTTTGAGATTTATAGCCTGTCTTAGTTCCTCTTCCTCACACAATTCATTCAGGTCTTGAATGAAGCCTCAGGGGTGACCTTCTAGCTTGCAGTGATTACAGCTTCTTGCCTCATAGCTGAGAAACCAGGTCTTTCCTGTGTGCAGTCTGTCCTATGAACAGAACTCCAAAGGATAAGGTATACCTCTCTGTCCTTTAAAGAGGAAGTGGTGGAGGATGTAATATGCCTGAGGGGGAGGGGGTCTTAGTTTCCATTCCCTTACCTTGTAGGTGTACATAGGGTCTAGCATCTCTCTTTCTAAGCTTACATTTTTTTTTTCATACTACACAGTTATACCTTACACCAATCTGTCCCAAGGACAGATTGGTGTAGCAAAGGGGCATGGGGCATAGAAGAGCTAAAACTGGTCCTGGCATTAATATACTTTGATTTGGGCAAGGGTAAGCCGCATAAAAATTCTTGAACATGTTTGCCCAGCAGTAAAGTGGAGATGATGATCCTTTGTCGTGCCACCTTACAGGATTGTTGTAAGGCCCAAGTGAGGTTGTGTGCATGAAAGTACTTTGAAAATTGGAAAGTAATATGAAAAGAGGGGAGATTATATTGGAGGAATTTTGTGAACTGCTTGCTCTTTGTAGTCTCTTGCCTGAATTGAGTCTCTTTCACCTTAATTAATCTAGGCTGAGAAATGGCTTGTGCCAAAATGTGAGTAGTTGTTTCTAGTGCTTGAGAGCTAAGTGTCAAAGGTGAGTGGTGGTGTTTGGTGAGCATGGGATGAGAACACTGAATAATTGAGTGATCCAGAAACCCTTTCTTTGTTTTGTCTGCTGGTTTATTCTTACAGTAGCTGTGAAGATTTTTATCCTGTGTTGCAGTTCATCTTTACTCTTTCTTTTCTCACCAGGGAGTTGGGTGAAGTGGCAGGGGGAAAGGGGAGAATGGGAAAAAGCCCTAGTCAAAGGTGACTCTTTGGGACAGTCAGAAGCTTTGTTATGTGGGAGCCAATATTTTATGACATACTCCTGGAGAGGAGGGTTTGGTGGCCTGGAGGTAACTGGCAACAGCTGGGTGCTGTTGTATCCAATTTGGGACCCATCGGGTAGCATGCCCTGCCCCCCTAATTGCTAACCCTCTGTCTGCTGCTTTATCAGACTACGCGTTTGTTCACATGGAGAAGGAAGCAGATGCCAAAGCCGCCATCGCGCAGCTCAACGGCAAAGAAGTGAAGGGCAAGCGCATCAACGTGGAACTCTCAACCAAGGGTCAGAAGAAGGGGCCTGGCCTGGCTATCCAGTCTGGGGACAAGACCAAGAAACCAGGGGCTGGGGATACGGCATTCCCTGGAACTGGTGGCTTCTCTGCCACCTTCGACTACCAACAGGCTTTTGGCAACAGCACTGGTGGCTTTGATGGGCAAGCCCGTCAGCCCACGCCACCCTTCTTTGGTCGCGACCGAAGCCCCCTGCGCCGTTCACCTCCCAGAGCCTCTTATGTGGCTCCTCTGACGGCCCAGCCAGCCACCTACCGGGCCCAGCCCTCAGTGTCGCTGGGAGCTGCCTACAGGGCCCAGCCTTCTGCCTCTTTGGGTGTCGGCTATCGGACTCAGCCCATGACAGCCCAGGCAGCCTCTTACCGCGCTCAGCCCTCTGTCTCCCTTGGGGCCCCATACAGGGGCCAGCTGGCTAGCCCTAGCTCCCAGTCTGCCGCAGCTTCTTCTCTCGGCCCATATGGTGGAGCCCAACCCTCAGCCTCAGCCCTCTCCTCCTATGGGGGTCAGGCAGCGGCAGCTTCTTCGCTCAACTCCTACGGGGCTCAGGGCTCCTCCCTTGCCTCCTATGGTAACCAGCCATCCTCTTATGGCGCCCAGGCTGCCTCTTCCTATGGGGTTCGTGCAGCTGCTTCCTCCTACAACACCCAGGGAGCAGCTTCCTCTCTAGGCTCCTACGGGGCTCAGGCTGCCTCCTATGGGGCCCAGTCTGCAGCCTCCTCGCTAGCTTATGGAGCCCAGGCAGCTTCTTACAATGCCCAGCCCTCGGCTTCTTACAATGCCCAGTCTGCCCCATATGCTGCACAGCAGGCTGCTTCCTACTCTTCCCAGCCTGCTGCTTATGTGGCACAGCCAGCCACAGCTGCTGCCTATGCCAGCCAGCCAGCCGCCTATGCTGCACAAGCCACTACCCCAATGGCTGGCTCTTATGGGGCCCAGCCAGTTGTCCAGACCCAACTGAATAGTTATGGGGCCCAAGCATCGATGGGCCTGTCAGGCTCCTATGGGGCTCAGTCGGCTGCTGCGGCCACTGGCTCCTATGGTGCCGCAGCTGCCTACGGGGCCCAGCCTTCTGCCACCCTGGCAGCTCCTTACCGCACTCAGTCATCAGCCTCATTGGCTGCTTCCTATGCTGCCCAGCAGCATCCCCAGGCTGCTGCCTCCTACCGTGGCCAGCCGGGCAATGCCTACGATGGGGCAGGTCAGCCGTCTGCAGCCTACCTGTCCATGTCCCAGGGGGCCGTTGCCAACGCCAACAGCACCCCGCCGCCCTATGAGCGTACCCGCCTCTCCCCACCCCGGGCCAGCTACGACGATCCCTACAAAAAGGCTGTCGCCATGTCGAAAAGGTACTGTATGCCCCCCCCGCCTCTGCCCCCAGCTGGGGCTTAGGGCAAGGGGCTGAGGTTGGCATGGGAGGGGAATTTTAGGCCCCTTCCTCGGTCT
This sequence comes from Marmota flaviventris, assembly GCF_047511675.1. NCBI lineage: Eukaryota > Metazoa > Chordata > Mammalia > Rodentia > Sciuridae > Marmota > Marmota flaviventris. The sequence continues at coordinate 6,247,592 of NC_092506.1, read as the reverse complement.
TTTCTCCTTTACTCCTGTGGGGTGTGCAGAGGCCGAGGGGGTCGGTGTCTGTGAACTTTTCTGGTCACCAGGGTTCAGGTGGAGCACAGAGCTCAGCCTGGGGTGGTACCAGTCAGGCTGGGAAAATGTCACCATTCTAGACTAGCCCAGGTGCCATAGGAGCCACTGCCTGCAGGATTGTGGCTCATACCCTTTCCCTATGTCTCAGGGATTCTTAAGCCTGTTACCTGGTTGTCCTGGTGTTGGTGGGGGTGGGCGTGAAAGAGTAGTCCTTTTGGCACTTAATGGCTGAAGGCAAGTTTATGAGATGCGTCCACACTCTGGGAAGTTGGGGACCTTGCTTTCATCCGCCGTTCTGTTGATAAACAACCAAGGTCTTTGTGTAGGACCCATGGGTGGGGATATTTTGTTTGTGGTTTGGGACTATAGACCAAAATTCACCTTGGCCACTTCGGAAAGGAGGGCTTCAGTGGAAGGCTTGGTTTCCTAATGAGTTGAACCCAGGCTTGATTTCTTGGCCTGGATAGGGTGAAGAACCTTCTGACAAAAGGAAACCAAACTGTTGGAGACCAATCTGATCACACCCTCCCTGTCCCCATTGGCATCTCCCCCATGCCCATCTGGAGCCCTCCCCTCAATTGTCTCATTCACCAACTGTCTTCTTCTCTCGACTAGGTATGGTTCCGACCGGCGTTTAGCCGAGCTCTCTGATTACCGCCGTTTATCAGAGTCGCAGCTTTCGTTCCGCCGCTCGCCGACAAAGTCCTCGCTGGATTACCGTCGCCTGCCCGATGCCCATTCCGATTACGCACGCTATTCGGGCTCCTATAATGATTACCTGCGGGCAGCTCAGATGCACTCTGGCTACCAGCGCCGCATGTAGGGCCATCCTGGGGATGGGGCACCACGGGGAGGGAGGGAGAGGTAGGTAGGGTGCAGACCCAGGTTATAACCACTCTGGCCCATACCTCTCCCATTGCGGTTTTTCATCCCCTCCCTCTACCATGTGGGCCTTCCCCAGGAGACCATCCTTTTGAGTGTTTGGCAGTAACCTACTTTGTTCCTTCGCCTCAGCATCACATCTTGTTACTGGCTCTAGATCTGCGGTTTCCCCTCTACCCTGCCTCCCATCTCTCCAGAATGGGAATCACTTTTGTTTTTATTTTTTCCTGGCTCCCTTTTATTTTTGTGCGCGATATTTAAGGTCGTGTGGATGGGGAAGCAACCTGCAGCTGAGGTCGGCGGCGCCTTTTTCTTTTAGATGTGAGGGAGGCCAGGAAAGGGTTAGCTTAACCATTTCCTGTGCGCCAAGCTGTGCCAGCAGTCCAGGGGGCCCTGATTGTTCCTCTGTAGACTGTTGAGACTGAGATCCTATTGGGACAGTCAGTTGGTATGTGTCCAAATCCCTGCTCACCACTGATGTTCTAGCGATGGTGAGCAGCACAGTCCCAATTCCCCATCTCCCCAAGTAGGTGGTGTTAGAAAACCTTAATTTCCCCCCCTTTTGTATGGACTACAAATAAAACTTGGGGCGATTTGCAGTTTGGAAACCTGGTTGTCATTGTCTTGATTGCACTCAGTGTCAGAGGAGCCAGTTTGACATCCAGGAAGTCATGACAACTAAAGGGCAGATAGCCTCAGAAACCAGGGTGGGTTTGGAACGGGGTTTGAATGTGGGAATTAGAATGATATCTCTGCTGCCCCAGTGGGATTTAGCTCATCGGCGTCCTACTAGCTTTCAGCCATCTTTAGGGCAGGAGAGTCCAGACCAAGTGGTTGGACTTCTTAGCCCTCAATTTGGTCACACCAAAATGCAGTAATATAATACCCATTTTCCTCTGCCTATGGTTGGCTATTTGCCCTTCCTTTTCTCCAGAAACAACCTGAGCTCCAGCAGGGTGGTTGTAGGGGTTGGCTTTTCTCAAATATTAAGTGGGGAATGGGCTGCTATGGTGTTTACAAGGTGGGGTATATCCTTCAGACAGTTGGCTCTAATGAGCACCGGGGCTGGGACCTGGAAGGGAGCCATAGTCGGGTGGGAGTAATGTCCCTATCTGATGCTGCCCTGTGGTTGGAGAAAGGAGGGGGCAGGGAAAATTTGAAGCAGTTGTGAGGCATTCTGGCCAGGGTGTCCTGGTACTTCGCCTGTTGAATTTCACCATGGAGTGTCGTCCTGCATCCTGCCAACCCATCACAGCACCTGAGACTTCTTTCCCTGTGCCCATCTGTTAATGGTTTTCAGATGTCTTCTTGCTGGGTTTATATTTGGAGGTGTCATAACAGACTGGGAAGTGGGTGAGGTGCTAGTAAAATGAAATATGGGGATGCTGGAATTGGGTGAGAAATTGAGGATTCTGCCTATACTCTTACTCCAGAGCTGGGAGTTGAGGACCTGGGCAAAAAATATGACAATTTCAAGAGAACAAGATGGAGGCTTGGTAATGATGGGTGAATGAAATAAGACTGGCTGGATGGGTTTATATCAGGAAAACCTACTAATGCTCCTGTGGAAAGGGTGCTTTAAGAGATTTTTGACTTGGGAGGCTGCTAGGGCAAAGTTCACTGGGGAGGTATGTGTGTCAAGAAGAGTCCAGATGGGGTGTCTGCCTCCTTAGCGTCATATGAACATGCCTATGACAAGAGTAGTTTGCCCTCGATCTCCTCTTCCCTCTGCCAAATGTGCAAAAATAATGTGGTTTTAAAACCATGAGCTTGTATTTGTGGATGCTAAATGGGGTCATTCAAGGGGGTACGGGGGCCATAGCTCTTTTCTTTGCTTCTCTTTCTGCTCATTGCTTTGCCTTTGGGTGCTTTGCTGCTCCTTTTTATTTCTTTGCAGGACTGGGGAAGAATGGGAAGAGAAGTTTCATAAGTTTCTTATTACTTTTCTGTGTGATGGTGGAATGATCTGAGGGCCATGCTAACAAGCTGACCTTTGATTAATTACCCTGGAAAATTGAGGGTCAATTATAGGGCTGTGATTGTGGCCTCTGTTATTTGCAATATTTCTTTTTCAATGTGGCTTTCTGTCATCTTCCTTTCTCTTCAGTGAGAGTTCTGCCACTGTCCCAATCCCATGATTCCTGCAAAAAGCTTAATGTGCTTTCGGGGCCAGTGTTGACATTCTTTATTGCAGCCCCAACTCTTCAGAGTGACCTGGCCTATTTGATCACTCTTAACTGTCTGTCATTTTTAGGTCCTGATACCCTTGCTGCCTCAGCCCTCAGGCTTTCAAGCCAGAAGGAGCTACAAAGCTAAATCATTTTGTCATTTTCTTTTCTCTTGCAGATGTTTTAAAACTCCCCTTTTTTAATTTAAATTGTGCCATTTGTGTTAATCCCATATTGCACTCATACTTTGATTTTTAAATTTGATTTCCAAGGTCCTATAACTTGGGAAAAGTTGGATTTAGTGAATGAGAGAAGGGACATTTGATGTATGTTTTAGGAAATGTGCTCTCAGTCTATCTTCTGATCATTCAACTTTACACCTGTCACCTCTACAACTTTGCAGTCATTGGAGAAGTTTTAGTTGATTTATTCTTGGAACAAGGCCACATAGAGACTTCTAGCCTTGCCAGCTTTCTCTCTTGAGTTTGGACCTTGTTTTAAATTCTGTTTAGGGTGGGCCTGGGGCCCCATCTTTTGTAACGGAGGAATGGGACTATCACTGAGGGGCCAGTCTCTACAGGTAGGCTGCCTACTAGTCATAACCCCTAGTTAAGCTCTGGCAAAGTCCTTGCATAGTCTATTGGTTTTTCAGGCATTTTGTCCAGCCAAGTCAAGTCTGTGGACTCCCATGGTTGAGTGAAATCATAATGAAAATATATTCATTACTGGATTTATGGACAAGTATGCTGTGTAATAATAGGAATTTAGGTAATAGAGGAGGACAGTATATGGAAAATTTATACCTTTAAAAAGGTTATAAAATAGGATTTCAGGTTTAGCTGTAAATCATTTGAAATATCTGTCTATAATGCTTGAAATGCAGTGCTCAGGTAGCTGAGCTCTTGGTCTGACCTAGAGAAAGTTACAGTGTGGAAGTTTCAATGACCTACCTCGATGAAACAGTTATAGTTAATAAGTAATGATAGACAAGTGATTAGGTTAGGAAGGAGAGGATGTGGTATCCCCAGTCGTTGGAGAATACTTTCTGGAGGTGGGACTTGATTTGAAAACTACTGAGAGAATAAGACTTTTGTCTCAGGTTTCCTGAGTTTGAATCCTGGTGCTACCTTTTTGCCATGTGATTTTGGATGTCAGGAACTCTGCCTCATTTTTGTCATCCAACATTTCACTGTAGTACTAAACATTGTTGAAAGTGCTTTTCAGGGCTGGGAATGTAGCTCAGTTGTTCAGAGCGCTTGCCTAGCATGCTCAAAGCCCTGTATTTAGTTCATCAAACACAAAACAAACAAACACACACACACAAAGTGCTTTTTTTGTGTTAATAAAATCTTCATAACAACCAAAATAGATATTTTTATAGGTTTTTGTTTTGTTTTGATACTGGGGATTGAATCCAAGCATGCTTTACCAACTGAGCTATATCTCCAGTGCTTTTTATTTTTTGAGACAGGGTCTTGCTTAATTGCTGAGGCTGGCCTTGAATTTTGTCCTCCTATCTCAGCCTCTTGAGTTGCTGGGATTATAGTTGAACACCAATGGGCCCAAGCTAGATATTTCTAAACCTACTTTATAAGAGGGGAAGTTGAGGCTATAGATTAAATAATTTTTCTTCAGCTCATATATGGGTTCTATCCCCAGCACTGAAGAAAAGTCACATGGCTAACAAAGTGCTTGATCGAGGAATTGAACCACCATTTGAACCATCCAGGACTTTGCTTGTAATCTTTATGGTATGCTAGTGTTGAGAGAGGGTCAAATAAGAACATGTGACAAGTTCTCATTAAATGCAAACCATCATAGATTGAGATGGCTATAGCACACAGCTCTGAGCAAAGACTTTGGATGAAGTTGTGAGTGTGGCACCTGAGTTACAGTGAAGGCAGTGAATTTTTATGAGTTATGCCTGGGATTGACTTAGGCCAATGGACTACACCAGTTTTGGCTACCTTTATTCTCTGGCAGTACTACTCTGTGTTGGATAAGAAGAAAGGTTACTGTGCAAGGTTAGGAACTTTATAGGTGGCTAAGGGTATATGGCTGGAGGGGGATTAGAGGCTTGAGAAGCCTATTTGGTCCTAGGGATCCAGTAAGCCAACCATTCATAGAGAATTTGGGCATTTATCCTATCTGTAATTCATTTCTGGTCCAGGAACCAGAGTTTTTAAGAGTATAAATTGTAATTTTCACCCCTAAGGGTGTGAGGCTAATATAGATTATTTGTATCTAAGTTTTCACTGACATTACTGTTTTACCCATATATGTGGAATTTTGTACATTTCCCTTTCAAAAGTCTAGGCTCATTTCTCATTTATATGCATGTAATATTATTCCTCCTATTTAAGGTTTGCAGCCAGGTGCTTATTTATACATATTTATGCTTTTGATAAAATGTCATTCTGGATGACTTGGGACAAGTCACTTTACCTTTTAGGAGCTTGGTAGCCTGATCTGCAGTCCCCCACCTCCCTCCCAAATCAGCAAACTTGATCATCAAAATATCTGGACATGGTAGTACAGGCCTATATAGACCCACAGACTTGGGAATCTGAGGCTGAAGGATCACTTGAGCTCAGAAATTTAAGGTCAGTTGTGCAACAAAAGTGAGAGCCCCATCTTAAAAAAAAAAAAAAAGCCAGGCATGGTGGTGCATGCCTGTAATCCCAGCAGTTTAGAGGCTGAGGCAGAAGGATTGCAAGTTCAAAGACAGCCTCAGAAATTTAGGTCCTGACTCAAAAAATGAAAAGGACTGGAGATGTGGCTCAGTAGTTAGGCGCCCCCAGGTTCAATCCTTGGTACCAAACCAACCAAACAAAATCTGAATCACTAAAATGGTATCTACAATGTTCCAGACAAGGGTCTGTTAAACATTGTGTCATTCTCAGAGCGATGAATAATGGATTAGTTGTCTCCCCCCCACACACACACAATTTTAAGCTGCATTAGTTTTCAGTAAAATAATAAACATATGAAGACATTCAAGCTACAAACCTCTCTTCCTAAAGCTTCATTTGTCAAAGTGCTCAAAATCTCTTCGCATAGATTATCTCTGGCTTTTGGCTGTCTACTTTTTGTTGAGGGAGATTGGAAAATTAGACTAGCTACTATGAATAAAGATATATCTTTTCAGTACTGATGAGTGTCTAGGATTTTGTTTTGTTTTGTTTTCCCTCTTTGCAGTGTTAGGGATGGAACCCAGGTCCTTGCACATCCTGGGCAAAAACTTGAATGCTAAGCTACATCCTCAGCCTGGTTCAGGTTCTTAACCTAATACTGACTGGAAATCAAACTCACCTCCTTTTGGTAATCAAATTAACTCATGCATTCATTCTTTTATATTTTAACTTAGCAAATATTGGAGTGTCTTCAAGGTGCCAGGTACAGTTTTAACATTGGGAATATGGTATGGAATAAGTATTTGCCAGGAACCAGGAGAGGGACAGAAAATGAAAAGATAGAATTTCAAGTAGTAGGATTTGGAAAAATAGAGTTGCAAGGCAAGGTTGGAGTAGAGGAAGCCTTTAAATGGTGGGGTGTGTGTGTGTGTGTGTGTGTGTGTGTGCAGGCAATGAAGGATCTGCAGAAAGAATATTCCAGTCTGAGCTTAGTACAATAAGGCTCTTGTGTCTAGAGGGGTGGTAGTGATTAAACAGATTGAGAGATTCCAGGAAGAACTTGATTTGATAGGGTATTAGAGTCCAGGGAGAGGAGTTTGGATTTCCCTCCCAGTTGTAATTGGTTTAAAAAAGCCTTGGGATATTTTAATTGGTTAGTTGGGTGACTTGCAAAAGCAAGTTATGACTAGATCTGGTGAGATTTCAGAAGGCAAATCCAGTAATTAGATTGAGTGTCCTTGGGTGTCTGCACACTGGCAAGAATGGTGGTCCTAAAATGATGTCTCCAGCTGCAGATGTAACTCAGCAGTAGAGCTTTTTGCATGAGGCCCTGGGTTTGATCCCTATCACTCAAACAAAAAACAACCCGCAAAGATTAGTATTTCCTGTCTCAGATTTGTAGAGATTGGAGTGAGTTGACTTCATATTCTTTGGTACTCTAGAAGAAAGCTTTGTTTGCAGGGTTTCTGGAACACAAAAATTGGAAGATCACACTGAAAGGAGATGAGAGATGTGTATCTTATTATGTGTTGTGATTACCACCAAATGCTGGTCCCCTTGGAAAAGGCATGTGCAACACACTTTAACTAGAATTGGTTTTCTTCATTACCAAACCTGTGGGTTAACAGTTAACAGTCTTGGTGGTGCATCACAGTCCAAGATGAGAAGGAACAAGATTAGTAACCATATATCCAAATGTCATGATTTTTAAGGACCTTGCCTTTTTCTACCCTAGAATAAGCTCCACCAGTTTTCTTCCATTGGATTCCTGAATCATGTTGGGTTATAAAATCCACCTTTTTTGTTTAGTACTCTGACTTCACCTTTTGCTTTACAAAATTCCTTAATCTTGTTCTTTTGTGGCTGCTTTGGGTGGTAGTATATTCTGTTTGTGTCATCTCCACTCCTGATGATCCTTTTCGTCATCAACAATTCACTGCTTTGGCTTGTTTTGTTCATATTTTAAGTTTTTACATCCAGCACTTGCATCCCCCTTTCCCCTTTAACTTCCTCTTCAAAAAAGCTGCTTTTGCAAAGGGTCTTGACTGAAGTTGCTTGCTCAATGAACAGGGGATCAAATGAAGCAGCCAAAGAAAGGGTGAGGAAGAAAATGTGATGAGGAAGTGAGACCCTGTGAAGAATGTTCTTGATTGTATTTGTTTACAGCTGATTGTGAAAATGCTCTTCCCTCTAAGGTTGGTTGGGGTGGGGGATGTTAAAACCTACAGCTCTGGTTGATGGCACCCAATAAAATAAAACAACAACAAAAAACTTTGCTGCTCCCGTTTTTTCTTAGGGAGGGGGTGGGGGGTCTGTTTCATTTTGGATCCTGGGAGGCTGCTTGCTAGAGGGAACTTGGTCTCCCCTCCTGGATGGTGCTGCCTCTGGCCGGCCTACTTTTGGGCCATCACACCTGGTCAAGCGGGACCCACTGACTTGCAGAGTTCCTTTCACTGCCTACAAGTAGTTTTAAATTTGCGGGGAGCTTCGGGGCTTTCAGGGCTACAGTGCGAGTTACTGACTGGCCTGAGAAGGTTGATTTTCTCAGGTGGGAGTCCTCGCTGTTTTCTTACCTGGCGCTGTGTCTGAGTAAGCTACTGTCCACAGCATCCAGGCTGCGAGGTGGGTGGCGTTTGGGAGTTTAGAGGGGGAAACTTGGAGTAGAGGACAAAATGGAGTGCAGAATGCTTTCGCGTTGTGCACATGGAAGTGTCGAAACGTGGAAGCTTAACAAAGTTGGCGCCATGAAGCTACCGACTGCCACACCGGGGCCCTCGCTCGCTCCGCCTAATGGCGGGCCGCCAGTCGCCGGTGAGACCCACGTTTGTGGTTCCTCCCTCAAGCCGACCTCTTACCCAATCAGTGGCTTCGGCTTCTCAATGTTGGTGCTCATTGGCTTTCGCATAAAAGCTCTGGGGTTACTGACGTTTCCACCTCTTCCCGGCCTCTCAGGTAATTGGCGTTCGCGGTAACCAATCAAGAGGAGGATCTTCGGGAACGCCTGCCATTTACTTTATTGAACGACCAATCCGGTGGATAGGTCACCTCCCCCTCTCTACCCAGAGTCACTGCTGCGGCCGCCGCCATTTTAGCGTTTTGTCAGAAGCGTCCGTGCCGCGAGGAAGAGGCCCTCCCGGTTTCCGTGCGGTGAGAGACTCCGAGCCCTTCCACTTTCTTTCCTTTGCTTTGTAAGATCTTGTCTCACTACCTTGGGCGTCGGGGGTGTCCTGGTTGGGTCGCGGCCTGCGCGCCCGTCACTGAGAGACGACCTCGGTCCTCGGCATTGCGCGGTAAGCCTGAAGCAGCCCTTCCCCCAACACCGCCCGCCCGAGAATACCTGGCTTTCCCCCCACCCTGCCCCCTACCCTACTTGGCTCGGCTTACTGCCGCGAAGTTTTCTTTGAGATAACCCCACTGTCCTTAGATGGAGCATTTGCAAGCCGTCTTGAGAGTTTCTCAGGACCTGGGACATTGTTGTCTGGTTAATGAACCTGAAGCCCCCCTCTGGCCAGGCATTTCTCCATTCTGCAGGCGCTTGTAGGCTGGTACCTCCAGAGAGGCGTTCCCCACTCGGACGCTTTTCCGGTACTCTGCACGCCGCGCTATCTGGTCTCATTCCCGCCTTCGTTACTTCCAAAGGAAGGTTCTAAACAGCTATTCCAAGGCCCACTTTTCCGGAAATGGTGGCTGCTAATGTTACTGCGGGAGGAAGAGCCAAATTATAGTTGCAGGCAATCAACCAACAAGCCTAGTAGTTAGATTTTTATCGTATGATTGACCACCTAGTGGGCAGAAAAGCTCAGTATCCCCAGATGTCCATTTATTTTCACTTTTATTCGCATTCTTTGAAGGTATCTAACTCTTAAACTCTTTAGCTACTAAGGACCTGTTAGACGTGTTCTCTTTCCTAGAGGTTCTCAGGCGGGTTCCTTAGCAGGCCTGTTTACTTCACTCCCATTTCCTTTTGATTACTGTGTGGAGATGTGAATGTGAAACAAAATTGGAAACATATGCTAGTGAAGGAAGATGGCAGTGGTGAGTCCCCCCCCCCCAAAAAAAAAAAAATTAACCTGAGGTCTTTTGTTAGAAATTTTGTTTCTTTTTTCTCAGGCTGTATCGAGATGGTGAAGCTGTTCATTGGAAACCTGCCCCGGGAGGCCACAGAGCAAGAGATCCGCTCACTCTTCGAGCAGTACGGGAAGGTGCTGGAATGTGACATCATTAAAAACTACGGCTTTGTGCACATAGAGGACAAAACTGCAGCTGAGGATGCCATACGCAACCTGCATCACTACAAGCTTCATGGGGTGAATATTAATGTGGAAGCCAGCAAGAATAAGAGCAAAACCTCAACAAAGTTGCATGTGGGCAACATCAGCCCCACCTGCACCAACAAGGAGCTTCGGGCCAAGTTTGAGGAATATGGTCCAGTCATTGAATGTGACATCGTGAAAGATTATGCCTTTGTACACATGGAGCGGGCAGAGGATGCAGTGGAGGCCATCAGGGGCCTTGATAACACAGAGTTTCAAGGTGAACCACTGTCTTTGGGTAGAGAGCTGAACACAAGGCTCTGTGCAGAAAAATGTTGGGTAAATAAAAGGAGAGTTTGTGGGTAGAGATACAGCTGTTGCTTGGTTGGTGATGATGGATTTAATATGGGTGAGGCACTTAAAATGAAATGGAAAATGCATGAGTTTTAAGGGCTTTATCTTAGGCAAGGAAAGTCTCCTGGGAAAAACTTGGTTTTCATTTGGAACCCCTAAGGCTTTTGTGCCTCTCAATATAGAAATCCTTTTCTCTTGAAGACTTCTAGTTATTGTGTCTTTTTCTTCTTTTAGTAGTAGGGCACATTGTAGAGAATTTCACTGTGTTGCCTCAGCACCACAGTATCACCATGATGCCTTATTTGACATAAGAAGAACTAGTTAAAGCAACAGTTTAGGGCAGAATTCCTATTAAACTCCCCCACCTTACCCCAGCTTTTACCTTTACAGTAACCATAACTAGTCTTTTTTTCAAGTTTTTTTTTAGTTGTAGTTGGACACGATACCTTTATTTATTTGTATGTGGTACTGAGGATCGGACCCAGGTCCTCGCACGAGTTAGGCGAGTGTTCTACCGCTAGTCTTTGAAAGGTTATTGGTCTAGTCCATTTGCATTGTGTTTGTAGTAATCCTGAAAAACACTCTAGAATTAAAAGACTGATTTTGGGAATCTTGGGAAGGAGGCATGGAATTTGGGGGCAGTAAGGGCATGTCTTAAAATTGGTTTGAGGGGGTGATGGACTGACTTAACATCTTTGGTGCATAGAATACTTAGATGAGTGTTACATTGGAGCCTTGATTAGATGAGTTGTTTTTGTGCCTAGAAGGCAGCATGGGTGGTATTGTGGATTATCAGTATATTTCAGAGGTATTGTTATTCTTCTCTTGGTTTACGCTGTTAATTCCTTTCGCAAGAGTAGCATTTAGGAGATAGAAACTATGGTGAGTTGTGAGCTGAACTCTCAACTCTTCTCCCATCTCTTTGGGTCCCCAGTGTCAAAAGCTGCCTCCCTTTGGTTGTAATTAAATTCCAAATTGGTAGTACATTCCCATAACTCATGACTATTTCAAGCCTGTTTTTTTTAACCATATCAACATGAACACTGTAAGGGCTAATTCTTTTCCTGAGTACTTGCCTTATTGTGAAGCAAGTACTGCCATCTTTGGTGTTCAGTTTACTTAAATTGGGCCTTAGAGCTGGAGGTCTAATCATTCCCTCATATAATGGGTTCCCTGTGTCATGGGCATTACTATGCATTATTAAAGAAAAGTTTCACAGGTCTCCTGGGTCTAGGTTGCTTTCCTTTTTTAATTGGCTAGTTACGAGTTATTTTGTCAACAACTTAATTGGGAACAAAGACTGCTCTTGTGAAGGGTTGTGATGTTATGTGTGATTTTTGGACACTTCCACATTTTAACCTAGCCATAGAAGCAGTGTCTCCTAGTAGCAGTTCCATGGGTAAGGGGAGGACATGTGATCTATTCAGGACAACTGATTTTTTTATCTGATCATTTGATCTCTAGGTTAGTTCTGATGTAATCTATGATTATTTTTTTCTATATTCTTTAGTGTTACCTTTCATTTCTTTTTGGTTTTGGTGGTGCTGGGGATCAAGCCCAGGACTTTATGCACACTAGGCAAGTATTCTACCACTGAACTACATTCCCAGTCCTTTTTTTCTTTCCTTGTTTTTTTTTTTTTTTGTGGGGGTGGGCTGTAGGTGCAGGGTGTCTTGCTGTGTTTTCATACTGGCCTGGAACTCCTGGGCTCAAGCAGTCATTTTGCCCAGCATTACTCTTTCTAGTAAGTTATGTGAGCGTGTTGAGTAGTGATAAATACCAGACTGGCCTTTTTCCATTTCAGTTTCTCAGTGTTGCATATATTCTTTATTGTTTGCCCACTCAAAGAAGTTGATTCTGGATATTTTTAAAGATTTAGGTCTTTTTCTGGCATTAGAATAGACAAATCCACAAATCATCAGTGCATTTGTTAATAACTTTTATGTTTTGAACTACATAGTTGGTTTCTTGATTGCACTTATTTTCCCAGTATTTGTTACCTGCCAAAGTGGCCGCCTGGGCAAATGCCAGACACAGGCTAGCACTTTAAGGTATTTAAGTACTTAATTGCCTTAATTCTTTTAATGACCGTGGACTTAACCAGATGTAATGTTAAAACAGACTTTTCTTTCATATTTGGGTTCCTCCTCCACCTAGAAGTCTCCTGTAATCTGACTTTAATTTTGCAGGTAAAATTATGTATTTACCATTTTTCCTCATTAGAAGAGCCATCTATTGACTCCTCCTTGGTTCTAACCATTCACCTCATTAACATCTGTATGTTTGGGTGCTTGTAGCTAGTTGCATTGTAGACTTTTCACTGGACTTGGATCCCTTCTGAATTTTTGCTTATCAGTAAATCGGTAGATCTTGTTAGGTGGGAATTGCATATCTGAAGAGATTTAGAAGTTAGTTTTAACTTTTCCAAAAAACTTTCTGCTTTTGTTAGTTTTTTTATTTTCAGAATTCAAATTGTGATTTTCAAAGAAAAATAGTATTAGGTGTATGTTAGACTCTCAGTCTTACTTGAAGGAGAGAAAGCACTTTAATCTTGCTGAACTGAGTAGTTTGGTCTACTGACTAATTTATTATCCATTTTCCACTTTTCTCATCCCCCTTTTCTTCCATAGTTTGTAATTCTTTCTAGAAATTGAAGTTTTTGTGAACAACTTGGCCTGTTTTCCTTTCACCCAAGTAGAGGGTCACTAAAATTAGTTGTCATATTGTAAAGAATTCTTATTTAGACAGGATGTCACTGAGTTGCTTGGAGCCTTGATAAATTGCCAAGGCTGGCTTTGAACTCACGATCCTTGTGTGTCAGCCTCTGAGTCACTCGCCTCCTGAGTTACAGGCAAGTACCACCATGCCTGGCTTGGTCAATCTTAAATGGTGGTATCCTTAGAGTCTTTAATTCTCTCTAATTTTGGGTGGTGGTGGTAGGGATATGGAACTGGCTTTTGCATCTTCCTGCTCAAATCGAGTTCGCCTTGATAGTGAAGGTTGGAGATGTCAGAAACCTGTGATGTATATATTTTGAATATCTTTTATGTCTGGCCACTGATTGGAATACATTTTTGCCCGTGTTATTTGGTAATGGATGAGATGTTTGTTTTTGAGCGAGAGTAGCTTCGTAAGCAGTAAATCGTGGCATTGCTGTAACATTTCTTCATCTAGTTGATCTTTTCTGGAAATCAGATCATTATACTGAATTTATATGTTGGACCCTTTTTAAAAAAATTTTTTTTGGCAGTGATGCATTAAGAGTTGTCTAGGTAAAGTCATTGCTATGATCAATGGCTGGGGTGTAGGGGCTTGGGCTATGACTAAGAGTGATAGCAACCCTTCTTGCGTCTGTTTCTTCAAGGCAAACGAATGCACGTGCAGTTGTCCACCAGCCGGCTTAGGACTGCGCCCGGGATGGGAGACCAGAGCGGCTGCTATCGGTGCGGGAAAGAGGGGCACTGGTCCAAAGAGTGTCCAATAGATCGTTCGGGCCGCGTGGCAGACTTGACCGAGCAATATAATGAGCAATATGGAGCAGTGCGTACGCCTTACACCATGAGCTATGGGGATTCGTTGTATTACAACAACGCGTACGGAGCGCTCGATGCCTACTACAAGCGCTGCCGAGCTGCCCGGTCCTATGAGGCAGTGGCGGCTGCAGCTGCCTCTGCGTATAATTATGCAGAGCAGACCTTGTCCCAGCTGCCACAAGTCCAGAACACAGCCATGGCCAGTCACCTCACCTCCACCTCTCTCGATCCCTACGATAGACACCTGTTGCCGACCTCAGGAGCTGCTGCTGCCACTGCCGCTGCAGCAGCAGCAGCTGCCGCTGCTGTTACTGCAGCTTCCACTTCATATTACGGGCGGGATCGGAGCCCCCTGCGTCGCGCTACAGCCCCCGTCCCCACTGTTGGAGAGGGCTACGGTTACGGGCATGAGAGTGAGTTGTCCCAAGCTTCAGCAGCCGCGCGGAATTCTCTGTACGACATGGCCCGGTATGAGCGGGAGCAGTATGCGGATCGGGCGCGGTATTCAGCCTTTTAAAGCTTGAGGTGAGAGCGGTGGGGTGTCCCCTGTTCTGGTTTGCCATCTCTCCTGCAGCCTATAAGGGCTCCAATTAGGCTGCCTGCTTGCTTGCTTTTGCAGGGTTAGGGTGAGGTTAATAGCATGGTTCAGAGTTTAGAGAAGTCCTAAATGCTTTAACTTTGAAGTAAGTAAATGTCCTTGGCCCTCCTGGCTATTTTTTTTCCCCATGGCTCCCAGCAGTGGGAGTCATTTCAGATTGTGCCTGGAAGAACAAAGAATGGTGTGCTGGTGATTCTTGGGTCACACCTATGTGCCATAATTGAACTGATCCTGGGACCCAGATGTTCAGACTCAAATACGCTGTTTCTCCAAGGCTTTGTTGAGTTTCCTAGGTGTGTGACATTATTGAGGTCTTCCAAGTTTCCTGTGTGCTTCCTGCTATTTGAAAGGTCTGATATGACCTCTATAAAGGCCATAACTATAGTTAATTGATCATCACTGCTCAGGTCCCAGTTAACTGTGAAGATTCCCAAAATGGCATCATCTTAAATCTTGAAGTGTATTTCTGAATTCTGGAACAGTTCAACAATTTTGTTTTGTTTGTTTGTTTGTTTTATAGAAGTTACTTGAAAGAGCAGAAAGAAGTAGAAAACATCTCTTAAAAGTGCCCAGACTCCAAAATCCATCTTAGCTGCTCAGCTCAAGATTTATTCCTGAAATAAATGTTAAGTTCATTCTAGTATTTTTTTGTTTTTAAACTGTTCCCATAGTGCTAAGTTTAATGTCCCTCATTTCCTCAAGGTATATGGTTAATATACCACACACCTGTTAATTTTACTCTCAGGTAAGGTTAAAACCAGGGTTGGGAGCTTTGCCATAAGCAGATCACTCCCTTCATCTTCCCACAGGTTGTTGTGGACATTTAATATTCTTGAGCTACCAGCTTTACTTTGAGTCCTCTGGCTTTCTCCATGAAAATGTTTTGAACCTCATGATTCATTTGGCTCTATTTGAATATATTCTCTTTTCATGTTTGTCCCCTTTGGGCTCCAGTTTTTGAGATTACTGTTGCACTCAAGGGTAATTCCCAATGCCCCTTAGTTTTGAGTAGCCCCTAGAGTATTCCCTACATTACCATTGATATCTTTAATACTGTAGGAACAGTGTAGGTGATATTTTGTCATCTTTCAATTAGGGCAGAAGATATGCAATTTGCCCAGGTTCACTGGCTAGGAAAGAATCAATTGGGGTTCACTGGCTAGAAAATAACTGATTTGGCTAGAATAGAAACTTGAGTGACTTGATATAGCTCACACATACCCTCCTAGTACTTTCTTTTCAAAGGTTAGTTTCTTCCCTAGGTGAAGTTGGATGCCCTCAGGTCTTAGAACTTGTTCAGTTGATAATAACTACTTTTGTCTAGACTTTGAATGGTTTTTAACTTGGACCTTGGCAGTAACTCCCTGACTGAAACATGCTGGTGACTTTTTTACACTAGAAGAAAACCTTTCCCTTTATCCTGTGCTGATGACAGTTTGTGATGTGGAATTACCTTTTCTGGGGGATGCTAATTTTAACATTAAGAGCAATGAAGTGTCTTTGCCTCTTCTTATGAAAGAAGATTGACTGTTTAGAGAAAAACCTTAATCTGGGTTTGTTTAGCAGTCCCAATTCTCTGTCCTTCAAGCTCTCTTTCGCAGATAATGATACTTGGGAACTAGTCCAAGTAAATTTAAAGAGTATCAAATTACCAGATTTTGTAAAGATGTTCTTTTGAAGTTTTAATTGGGAAATCCCTTTGAGCTTTGCTGTAAAGCCCCTTATTGTGCTCTCTTTCAGGTGGGATGTATGTGGGCTGAAATTCCGAGCTGCGGTTGTGCATGAGAATACACCCTTCGTGGTACCCCATCTCCGGGACGTTCTCGGCTCTGTGCGTTCAGTCCTCAGGAACCGTGGACCTTAATTTACCTTGCTAAGTTCAGACCTTCTCCTTTGTTTTTTCTCTCTCTCCTGCCCATTTTCCTGTTCTTCCTGTTGTTCAGTACTTCCTGTAGCTTTCCTGTTCACATTCTGTTCTCCCAGCAGGCCTCATTGTATGCAGAAACTGTGGTGGGGGCTATGCTGTTTCCTCCCCACCTCCTGCCAACACTGTGGGTGTTGGATTTGGGCATGACCTTGATGAGAGGGTCACTGCTCCTGGGTTTCTTTTGACCCAGAGGATAGACCTATAGAATTGAATCACTTTTTTTTCTTTCCGGTGAAATAAATGGTTTTTCAACTTAGGGTTTGTGTGCTTTGAGAGAGTTCTTGCTTTGGCTTGTTTTGTGGTTCTTAATTTGTACTTTTAAAGAGAAGGGGTGGGTGTGAAGTTGTAATATATTGAGCTTCAGGTGAACATCATCATTACTTTCTTTATTATAGGTAGGACTTAACAAGTGCCAAAGAGAAAAAAAAGTTATACTGAAGAACCCAGGCAGGTCACCTTATTCCAGTGAAGACTTCTTCCACTGGTCTATCCTTGTTAAAAACAAAAAAATTCCAACTATTTACTATTAGTTTAAGAGGTGTAGGTTTTTCCCTGTTAAGAGAAATAGTCATTACCTACCCTATGACTGCCATTCTAACCACCCATTCAGGTCTAAGAAAAGGAAGTGGTTTGGGGGAAGAAGGGGTTAGCTTTTACCTTTCATGTCATATGGGAAATGGAGCAATGGCTCCCACCAGAGAACATTTCACTACTTCCAGAAGCCAGTAATGCTTTGTGATTCCTTTTATCATCAATTTGTATAGCTCTGCTAAAATCTGAAGCATGTTTGAATGATGATGCTGCTCACATCTCATAGCTTGTGCTAAACCTGGCAGATACTGAACAATGAGGATGGGGGCTGAATGCAAGGAAGAGCCATTGCCTTTGGGGGGGGGGCTACCAGGGATTGAACCCAGGGGGTGCTTAACCACTGAGCCACATGTTTGCCCTTTTTTATTTAGAGACAGGGTCTTGCTGACGTTGGTTCTCACTGGGTTGCTGAGGCTAGTTTTGAACTCATCCCCTTGCCTCAACCTCCTGAGTCGCTGGGATTATAGAAATGCACCAGTCTGTTCAGTTTATGGCCTCTTGTTTCTGTCAAAAGAGTTTCTTCTACATGTTTTTATTGTCTATACTTTGCCCCAGTTTCAACATACAGATTTGTGCCTACTTAGGGCATGTCTCAATATTTGCTAAGCAAACCCTGAACACTTCATGATAATGCCAGGCATAAGACTTTCAGGAAAGGGTTGTAATGAGATGTAGCAGCTGGTTTTATTTACTTGGGTGATTTTTTCTATTAACTTCTACCCTATTGATTCATTCTAATTCATAGATGGCTGAGATTGGAACAGCTCTATTGATAAAACATGGAATGAATTATTTTCTATACATGGGTTCTGTGCTAGGTGTTTTGTGTGTTTTCATTTAAACCCCAGCAAGCATTTTTCTGTTAATTTTCCTTCCCTGGCTGGGTTATTCTCTTTACCACTGCCAGTTCTCTTGGAGAAGTCATACCTACTTTGGTCCCTTTTTCTCTGAAGAGAGACCCATTGCTGAGGTGTACTTGTATCTTAACCATTATACCCCTTGGTCTGATGGGTGGGGTTGGAAAGTTTCAAAAGATGGGAACTAATGGTATTCATTGAACCACATACTTTACTGAATGATACTTTGAAAGTTAGTATTTACATGTCAAGTAGAAAAGTCTTGTTTAGATGGAGATAGTCAGTGAAGGTTTTTAAGTGACATGTCATAGTAGAGTAGACTTGGGCATAATTTGTTTTCTTGATTGAATTCTGTGGCCCAGAATTCAATAGGGATAGGTCTAGGATTTCAAATTCCTAGACTCAAGTGTGACGGACTATAAGTGCACACCATGCAGTTTATGTTTTTGCCTTATGAAACAAGCTGATCTGGTTAAAAATTTTAATTCCTTGGTTCTATTAAATGAAGATTTTTGCTTTTTGCTTTGAGAGCCTGGTTTCCATGTAACAGACAAGTTTTTCTCATGGCTCAGTCTGAACTGGCTTAATATGCTACATTCCATACTAGAGCTCTTTTAAAAACTTAACTTGCTGAAAGAAAATACCATATTAAAGAATAGTGGGGGACCAGGTGTGGTGACGCATGACTAATCCTAGCCACTTTGGAGGCTGAGGCATGTGGATGGTAAGTTCAGTTTGAGGCCGGCCTCAGCAACTTGGTGAGACCCTATCTTGAGAAATTAAAAGGATTATGTTGTAGCTAAGTGGTAAAACACCCCTGGATTCAATCCATTGTGCCCCCAAATAGTGAATTCTAAAATTGTTTTTCAGAGATGATTTGAAAAGAAAACACTGATTTTTAAAAACTTTTTAAGTTTAAATGTAAATAACAAATTTTTGAGAAATTTGTGGGTGTTGCTATCCTTTTTTTAAAATACTTATTTTTTAGTTGTAGTTGGACACAATACCTTTATTTATTTATTTTTATGTGGTGCTAAGGAGCAAACCCAGGGCCTTGCACCTGTTAGGCAAGCGCTGTACCACTGAGCTACAAACTCAGCCCCAACACTGATTTTCTTTTTTATTTTATTTTATTTTTTTTTTTGGTAGTTGGACAGAATGCCTTTATTTATATGTGGTGTGAGGATTGAACCCAGTGCCTCACGTATGCTGGGCAAGCGCTCTGCAACTGAGCTACAGTCCCAGCCCCAACACTGATTTTCATTGTTAAAAGTGATTTGAAAATTTTAAGTTGCTAATCCAGGATATTTCTGGGTTGAGGCTATTCTGCTTAAATGGACAAGGTTATACTGCCATCACTTAACCTCAGGAGTTGGTTTTTCAAGAGTAAAGCCTTGGTTTTTTTTTTGTTGTTGTTGTTATTGTTTTTTTTTTTTGTTTTGTTTTGTTATACTGAGGATCCAACCCAGGGCATTGCATATGCTAGACAAGTGCTCTGTTACTGAACTACAGCTTCACCCCAAGAATAATACTTTGATACATTGAATTTTTCTTTAGATTTTATGATTCATTCTGTTACATGTGTGGTCATCTGTGAGCTGGCTTTGTGTTTCACTAAGTACTGACTGCTTACTGTGTTGATTATGCAGAGAATATGCAGGTAAAGGCATAGTATCTATCCTGTCTGAGCCTTGGGTGTGCAAATTCTTGGAATTCAGGTGGAGATGGGAGTAGTCACACAATTTGGAATGATGGCATGTGCCAGCCTGGTTCTGTGAAGGTCAAAAGACCTGTGAAGGGAAATCTGGGAGTTTGATGTGTTTTTTTTTTTTTTTTTAAATTTTTTATTGTTGGTTGTTCAAAACATTACATAGTTCTTGACATCATATTTCACACTTTGATTTGATGTGTTGTTAAAGCTTGTATTTGTTTTTGTTTTGTTTTGGTGGGGGGGGGGTTGAGGGTGCTGGGGATTGGTGCTAGGGCCTTCCCACAGACTCAACATGTACTGTACCACTGAGTTACACCCCCAGCCCTTGTGTTGGGACTTTCATTTTGACTTAAAAGGTCTTCTAGGCATTCTGCACATTGGGGTTGAAGTAAAATAGACCCTTACGAGGATGGAGTAGTGAGGTGTAGTAGTGGCCCAGATATGAGTTCTCTATCCACTAGGTGCTGGTGTTTCCACTGCAGGTGTGTATTGACACTTCAATTTGCTAGGATCAATATACTTAGTGCTCTGAGTTCTTAAAACATGATGTCCTGCAGAGATTTCCTAGAATGATTGTGATGGGAAGTCCCAGGATTCTTTCTGCATTATGTTTGGAGAACAGTAGTCCAGGTTGAAGCAGGAGAAAATAAGAGTTCCAGAAGGCCATGTCCCAAAGACCAAAATGTTGATGTATTTGAAGATAATGAAATTTTGGGTTCATTTGAAGATTTCACAGCTGAATTTATTGATCAAGAACAATGAAAGTAAATGAACCAGACACTGGGATATACACCTGTAATCCCAGCAAATGTGCAGGTTGAGAAAGGATCTTAAATTCAACATCAAACTCAGCAGTTTAGTCAGACCATATCAAAATATGTAAAAAGGACTGGGATGTATTTCGGTAAAGCACCCCTGACTTAGATCCCCAGGCCAAAAAAAAAAAGTTAAGGATGAGGATACAGAAACTTGGTACTATAATATGGAGTTAGTCTTAGTTGGAGCTGCTGTAAGAAACAAAATGAGTAACTTATACATCACAGAATATTCTCACAGTTGTGGAATCTGGAAATTTAAAAATCAAGGCACTAACAAATTTTGATGTGTGGTTTCTGTGTTGCTTTCACAGGGCAGAAGCAGTGAGAAATCTTGGGGTTTTTTTGTAAGGGCAGGTAGAATCTTATTTGTGAGGGCTCTGCCCTCATGTCTTGATCACATCCCAATACTGTCACCTTGGGAATTAGGATTTCACCATAGGAATTTTGGGGGAAACAATCAGACCATAGCAGGGCTCAACTTTGACATTTTCTTGGTCATAATGATGGCAGTACTTACTAAAAATAATTGTATTTAATTAATGAACTACAGATGGGCAGGTAATGTGTGTAATGGTAATTCTCATTTTACATAATAGAAATCAGTAACTTTAAAAAGCAGCAAATGGAGGGGCTGGGATTGTAGCTCAGAGGTAGAGTGCTTGCCTTGTGTGAGGTACTGGGTTCGATCCTCAGCACCACATAAAAATAAAAGTGTTGTGTTCATCTTCAACCACTGAAGGAAAAAAAAAATGGAGAATTAGGAGCATCTTATTCAGAAACAGGCCGAAGAAAAATAGTGAAATAGGGAAGTTGGGGCAGAAGACTTAAGATTTTGTAAGTGAACCTTCAAAACTGAGCTGAACATTTTATTCTAGGATTGCCTCAGTTGTCAAAGGCCAACAGAAAGCTTGAGTTCTCTATCCACTAGGTGCTGGTGTTTCCACTAAGGCCTGTGCCTGCTCCTTTAGTACCTTTGTATCCAAGTGTTTGTCTTTCCTTAGGTATGCAACAAGATGGGACCTTTCTGGCTGGGGCTATAGTTCAGTGGTAGAGAGCTTGCCTAACGTGTGAGGCACTGGGTTTGAGAATAGTAGGTTACCTATTGAGTTGAACTAGGATGTCCTGATTTATTTATAGATTTAAATTGTTTGAAGGAAGACAATTGTAGTGAACAATAGAACTTTTTCCTAGAAAGCCAGACAAGCAGCCTGGGAAATGTATGGAATGTATGGAAAACAAAGTTTCCTGCAGAATTTCAGCATGGCACATGTATGAAGTGCAGAAGGCTCAGAGATGTGAAGCCAGATTTTGGATACATGGCTCAACTGAAAAGGAAAAAAGTTGGGCTTAGTAGTGTGTGCCCAAAAACCTAACCATTCTCAAGGATTAGAGGCTGGTGGATCATTTGAGGCCAACTTGGGTAACATAGCAAGATCCTGTCTCCTCCTCCTCCTCTTTTTTTTTTTTTTTTTTTTAGGATTAATTTGGGAATGAAATGGATATGTCAATTATTAGACAAAATTTTAAAATTTATCTGAAATTTGAGTTATGCATTCATCTTATCCATAGTTTATATTTTAGTAGCACATAAAATAATGATGCATCTTTAAATTAGTGGCTTTTTTCCCCTCAGTACCTGGATGGAAACCCCATCTCTGTTGTTTAATTTTAAGACAGGATCTTATTAAATTGCTGAGGCTGTCCTCAAACTTGCAATCTTCCTGCCTCAGCCTCCAGTCACTGGGATTATAGGTGTGCAGCAGTGAATCTGGCTTAATCCTTTAACTTGTGAAAATTTTTTTCTTTGGCAAAGTAGCCCCATTGACAATCCAAGACAAAGCTTACTTGTGATGTTGAGAACTTCCTTATTTATGTTTGGTGAAAGCTCCTGTTATACTTGATTTTGCAGTACACCCACCCCAGTTCCATTTGGGCACATTGTCATGTTTGGCTTATTCTTATTTTTGTCTACCCTACTAGAAATTATTCTTCACTCAGGTCCCATGACCTTTTCTTTGAATTAGGCTTCAAGACTATAGATGGTCTCTTCAGGACACCTTAAACTCTTGCTCAGAAATAAGTTGACCTGGGCTCGGACTATAGCTCAGTGGCAGAGTGCTTGCCTAGAACATATGAGGTACTATGTTTGATCCAGATTTTAGCACCACATAAAAATAAGTCATTCTGTTCATCTAGAACTATAAAAAAAGAAATTTAAAAATATGTTGGGCCAAATGCAGGACTTAACTCCCAGGTTTCCTGCTGGGTGTGGGGAAAGAGTTGTTGAACTCATACCCAACTGGTCTGTAATGGTGGTAGGTCAAATTACAAGTTGTATGTTAATAGATGTCATTAATTTCTGGGTATTCAAAGCTATGACCTTCCCCTCCCTCTAATGGGATCTGTTTTGTGGTGCTATAACAGAATTTGTCATTCTAGAGCCTGGGAAGTACTGAGTGGAGTGGCTCACATCATCCTAAGGCAGAAGTTACTTGCCTATCTCTACTCCTACTGGGACATGGGCAATGTCTGAAGTCATATTTGGTTGTCACAACTTGGGGTTGCTACCAGTATCTGGAGGTAGAAGTCCGGGATACTAATAAATGCCCTACAATACATAGAACAGTATCCACACACCCAAATATCAATAATGCTGAGATTAAAATCCTGTGATTTCTTTTTTTTTTTTTAGAAAAAAAAAATAGAATTTTTAAATATTTTTTAGTTTTCGGCGTACACAACTCTTTATTTGTATGTGGTGCTGAGGATCGAACCCGGGCCGAACGCATGCCAGGCGAGCGCGCTACCGCTTGAGCCACATCCTCAGCCCTAAAATCCTGTGATTTCATCAATTACCTGGGCATTGTATACCATCTAGAATTGTGCTGTCCAGGTATGATAGCTATAGCCATGTGTTGAATGCAAAATATCCTCAGAATTTCAAAAAGCTAGTATAATAAATATAAAAATGCCTTTTCCCCCCTTTTGGTGATGCTGGTAATTGAACACAGGGTCTCGTGTGCCAGTCAAACTTTACCACTGAGCTGTCCCCCCTCCCTCCCCCCCCGTTTTTTTTTTTTCCCCCTAGTACTGTGTATTGAACCCAGGGACACTTAACCACTGAGCCACATCCCCAGCCCTTATTAAGTTGTGTAGAGCTTCACACTAAGTGGCTGAGGTTGGTCTTGAACTTGAAATCTTCATGCCTCAGCCTCTCAGCTTGCTGGGATTACAGGTGTGTGTCATTGTATCTGGCCCCCAATTCATTTTTTAAAAAAATTATAAATGGATAAAATACCCAATAAATTATTTTTATGTGGTGCTGAGGATCGAAGCCAGTGCCCCACACATGCTAGGCAAGCACTTTACCTCTGAGTTATAACCATTTTCCTTGCTTCCTCCCTCCCTCCCTCTGAGCCATGTCCCCAGCTCTATTTTGTATTTTATTTAGAAATGAGGTCTCACTGAGTTGCTTAGCACCTTGCGCAAGGCTGGTTTGAACTCCTGTTTCTCCTGCCTCAGCCTCTTAAACCACTGGAATTATAGGCCTGTGCCACCTCACCCAGCCCCCCATTCATTATTTTAGTTGTAGATGGACAGTGTCTTTATGTGGTGCTGAGGATGAAACCCAGTGCCTTACACATGCTAGGCAAGCACTCCAACACTGAGCCACAAACTCAGCACCCCCCATTCATTTTTAATGCTCATTACCTGTTAAAATAATATTTTGCATATATTAGGTTAAAATACATTAATATAGTTTCACATGTTTTTTTTTCAAATGTGGTTATTAAAAGTTTTCAATTGGGGCTGGTGTTGTGGCTCACTGGTAGAGTGCTTGCCTAGCACTTGCAAGGTGCTTTGTTCAATCCTCAGCACCACGTAAAAATAAATAAAATAAAGGTATTGTGTCCAACTACAACTAAAAAAAATATTTAAAAAAAAGTTTTCAGTGGCTGGGGTTGTGACTCAGTGGTAGAGCGCTTGCCTTGCACATGTGAGGCACTGGGTTCGATCCTCAGCACCACATAAAAAAAAATAAAGATATCGTGTCCATGTGTAGCTAAAAAATATTTTTAAAAAAGTTAACTATTTGACTTACATTTGTGGCTCACGTTTAATTTCTGTACCATAATGCTGATGTAGATGAAGACTCTTAAAGATATCTCCAGTCCCAAGTCTCCTGTGTGCTCAAGATTCAATAATTCAAAGATCTACTTGATGTTTAGTTATTTTCATACACTTCAAAATTAGTTATGACTGAAGTGGAACTCAAGTCTCCGCACACCAAAACTTTTTCTCAGTCCTCACCATCTCAAAATGTTAATGACTACCTATCTCTTGTAGTCAGATTCATAGTACTGGGGATTGAACCCAAGGCCTTGCATGTAGTAGGCAAGTGCTGTACTACTAAGCTATATCCCAGCCCTCATCTTTGATTCTTTTATTTCCCTTAATAATTTCTTCAGCACATTTTATATCAAATGTCTCCGTGTCTTTGCCACAGCCAAAGTTCCGATTTGTAACTCTTCTTTCCCACTTAGGACTACTACAGTGGCCTTCTCCTGGTCTCTCTTCCTTCTTTCCTCCTGTGGTCTGTCTGCAATTTTGTGTCTATTCAGTAGCCAGAATGATCTTGTCAAATAAAAAACAGATGATTATTCTCTTCCTTAAAACCTTTCAGCAACTTCCTTTTTAAAGTAAAAGGTTTTCCTTGGGCATTATAGGCTTGGCCTCTACCCCACATACCATTGTCTTGAGACAAAATAACCCCTTTTACCCACCTTAGTTTCTAAGTCACACTGGCCCACCTTTCAAAGCCTTGTTACCAAACTTTTTCCTGTCTCAAGGTCTCCTTTCTACCTGGAAGGACCTACCTTTTCACCATTTTAGGGTTTACTTACCCCCACCCCCACTAATAGAGATCAAACCCAGAGCCTGGTGCCTGCAAAGTAAGTGCTCTACCACTGAGCTACATCTTCAGCTCAGTGGCCCACTTGTCCTTTAGGTCTTACTTTTAGGACCAAGCATCAGAGTGCCTTCCCAGACCACCTGTTGCAAATTTGAAGCCCCCCACCCCGCCCCACCATCTTTCTAGTTTGTATATATTGTGGTATTTATCCTGATTTCTTTACTCATTTATTGAATATTCTTGAGAAATTGTAGAGGTGGGTGAGGAAATTATCTACCTTACTAATACATAGCCCAGTGCCTAGAAACAATATGAGACCTGTAATGGTATTTAAGAACAAGTATATGTAAGCTATTATTTGAAATGATGTGCTTTTGTTGAGAATATACTGCTCCATTCACAGCTTCAGTAGCCATGAGTCATGTGAGAAACTGGGTGCCAGCTCAGGGCTAGGCTAGCATAGAACCTGAGTTCATGGGCTGGAATCCTGCAGTTCAGCCACCTAGCTGTCATGGTAGAGCAGGCCTATAATCCCAGCGACTTGTGAGGCTGAGAGGAGGACTGAAAGTTCAAAGCCAGCCTCAACAACAGACCTTATTTCAAAATTTATAAGGACTGGGGATGTAGCTCAGTGGTAGAGGTCCCCTAGGTTCAAAAAGTTGAGCAATCAAGAAAGGCAGGGCTGGGGATGTGGCTAAAGTGGTAGTGTGCTCCCCTGGCATGCGTGTGGCCTGGGTTCGATTCTCAGCACCACATACAAACAAAGATGTTGTGTCCGCCGAAAACTAAAAAATGAAATATTAAAATTCATTCTCTCTTAAAAAAAAAAAAAAGGCAGAGATAGATGGTAGAAGTGTCATGCCTGAGGAGGGCCTGTAGTTTAGATGTGATCCCAAAGGGCAGCGCTAACTAGAATGCTGGTGCCCCACCCACCCCTTTCTACTTAGCTGAATTGCTGAGGCTGACCTTGTACTTTTGATCCTCTTGCCTTGGCCTCCCAAATTGCTGGGATTTGTGTATGTGAGGGTCTACTTAGTTGGTGAGCTCCAGTAGGGTTGGGACCCTGTCTTTAGTTTGCACTTATCAAGCTCTTCATGGCCTAGCACAAATTATTATAGTAATAGCCAACATTTACAGAGTGCTTTGCGTTTACTGGCCCAAACAACTCTGAGATGGGGGTTTGTAATTTGCATTTGACATCTGAGGAAACTGGCTGAGGTTAAGTTGCACACCCAAGGTCACAGTGAGGGCTTGGATTTGAGTTCTGGTATCCTGCAGAACCTGAGTTTTGAACCATTAGTTCAGCAGTGAGTAGGTCCAGGGCCATTAGCAGCACCCCCTCCATGGCTAATGCACCTAGGCTCTGAACTTTTCATAGATTCTTGCTTCTTGCCTTTGTCCCCAAGGTCTTGAGAGAAGGGGTAGGTACACAGAGAATGTTGGCTTGCCTTTGCTGCCTGGCAGAAGTAGTAATCCATTTCTCCACCCTTTTCAGTGCTGTGCAGTTCAAGGTAGTTACATGTAGAGTGTTGGATGCACGCTCAGCTAAACTGGGTTGGAAGTTCAGCTAAACTGAACTTCACAGAACTCATCATGTCCACACAATCAGGTATGATTCACAGCCATTGAAGTATACTGGCCATGCTTCAACAGTGGGGAAGACAGTGGTGCTCATAGCACATGTAGGAAGTCCTTTTGCTAGCCATTCAACTTTCCCTATTCTCTCAGCCACTGTCCTGATGCCAGTTCCAATGACCATCCAGAGCCACCACACTGGTAGCCTTGTTGGCCTTAGCATATGAAGAGCTGGGAATCCTCCCCTCTATGTGGACAGGTAGGTCCTCTTAGGATTGCAGGTTAATAGTGGTTAAACACCCCTAGGTTCAATCCCTGGTAATATGCTCCCCGCCCTCCAAAAAAAAAAAAAAAACCCGGACTTTTTTGAAAATGTCTGGAATAGAACTAATCTGTCCTACATAGGCAGTGAATGTTTGTGAGGGATCATGAAAACCAAGGGGATGTCCCTGGCCCAGTTTTGGAGAACAGTAACCCAAGCCTTCATGAATTTCTTCCTGAGTAGTCAGCCACTTAGGGCAGGGTTCTGGGCATCCACCCAAGCAAGGGCCAGGCACAGTGGTCATATTCTAAGAAGCACTTGAAGTCCAAGGGAAAATAAACCCTATCCTGGGCCAGGGACATCCCCTTAGCCTTCATCCATCCCTCAGAAACATTCACTGTCTATGTAGGACAGATTAGTTCTATTCCAGACATTTTCAAAGAAGTCTTTTTTTTTTTTTTTTTTTTTTTGGAGGTGGGGGGCACGTTACTAGGAAAAGGGATTGAACCTAGGGGTGCTTAACTATTATGCCACATCTTTTGTAAGCCACATTTTTAATATTTTATTTAGAGAGAAGGTTTCACTGAGTTGCTTGGGGCCTCCCACAATTGTTTAGGCTGCCTTTGAACTCGCGATCCTCCTGCCTCGGCCTCCTGACTTGGTGGTATTATAGGCAAAAGTCAATCTTAAGGCACAACTCTAACAACTGTTTTAGATTTCTCATCACAATTACCATTTTATCCTGTTTGGTACAATTATCTGTGTCAGGTCTCATTTGAGTTTAAGTGGTAGTGATAAGATTCTAATCCCAGAACTCTGACCTCAGACCTGTTTCTAACCACTATACTCAATCTCAGTAGTCTCTGAAGATCTCTAAGGGATCCTATCTCATCTCCTCTGCCCCTTAGCACTCAACGGTGCTTTTTGCAAATCCTTCCAGCAAACCCTGACCTATACTAGGTACTAAGCAAATATTAAGGTTGGAGAAACAGCCTGTCTTCTTATTTATGACTTGATCAACCTCAGGATTGTACCCAGAATCTCACATCCTCATGAATGGTCCATTTCCTGTCTACAAAGGTATTTTTTCTTCCTTTAAAATAAAACTTTAAATCAGGTGTGGTGGCACACACCTGTGATCCCAGCGACTTGGGGGGCTGAGGCAGGAAGATAGCAAGTTAGCAAATGGTTGGAATGTAGCTTAGTGGCACAGCACCCCAGAGTTCAATTCCTAGTACCAGAAAAACAAGAATCAATTCTGCTGACTTCCTGATTCGGGGAGAAGACCTCTCACACATTAGACAAATGCTGTTCACTTTTGTTCCTTTCTGATCAGTGATTTTTTTGGTTGGGGGGCAGTACTGGAGATTGAACACAGGGATTTCAACACTGATCTGCACTCCTAGCCCTTTTTATATTTTCTCATTAAGTTCTCTTTATTTTATTTATTTTTAAACACAAAGACTTTTTTAAGAGAGAGAATTTTAATATTTATTTTTTAGTTTTCAGCGGACACAACATCTTTCTATGTGGTGCTGAGGATCGAACGCGGCATGCGCGCTATCGCTTGAGCCACATCCCCAGCCCTTAAAGAGAACTTAATGAGGGCTGGGGATGTGGCTCAAGCAGTAGCGCGATTGCCTGGCATGCGTGCGGCCCGGGTTCTATCCTCAGCACCACATGCAAAACAAAGATGTTGTGTCCACCGAGAACTAAGAAATAAATATTAAAAGAAAAAAAAAAGTTCTCCTGAAGTTGCCCAGGCTAGCTCCTCTTTCCTCAGCTTCAGTTGAGGTTACAGGTGTGTGTCATTGTCTGGCATGATTTTTTTTTTTAATATATTTTTTTTTAGTTGTAGTTGGACACAATAGCTTTATTTTATTTATTTATTTTGTGTAGTGCTGAGAATCGAACCCAGGGGGTTGTACTATGTGAGCGCTCTACCGCTGAGCCACAACCCCAGCTGAGCCACAACCCCAGCCGCCCCACCCCCCACCCCCCGCATAATCTTTTAAGAATCAGCCTGTTATTCCTAAGCTTAAAACCTGAAGCTTCCAGTTATTCTAAGGTTAAAAATGAAATTTCTTAACAGAGCTTAAAGACTTGCCATAAACTTACCTCTTCAGATTTCTTGTATACAGTTTTTCCCTGCCACAGAGCTGCCTTTCTGGATCCTAATGGCATCTTACTTAGGAGCCTTCACACGTGCTGCCTTCTCCACTTTGTTGTAACCACACTCCCATGTCAGTCCTTGTGATTTGTTTTTTTGGTGTGCTGGGGATCTGGAACCCAGGGCCTTGTGAATGCTTGGCAAGCTCTCCACTTAGCTACATCTCAACCTTTTTGAAAAACTTAGGGTCCTGCTAAGTTGCTTAAGCTTGCTATATCACTGTAATAGTTTTCACTCCATAGTACTTACCAAAAATGTAATTAAGGTTTGCTTCTCCTATTAGGAATGTTCAGTTCCATTTATTACTATATCCCCAGATTCTGGCGTACAGTAGGAGTTCATTCAGTTGATAAAGGAATTTAGGAGCTTTTAGTGTGAGAAGTCACGGAACTCTGAAGTGTAGTCTACAACAAGAAACTTGGTCTTGGTGAATAAAAGGATTTCTACAACATGCAATTTCTCATGTAAGAACTGAGGTTTAGACATAAATACATTTGTCCCTACCTCAGTAAATTTTTAAAAATATCTTTATTTTTATGTGGTGTTGAGGATCAAACCTCACGCTTGTGAGGCCAGTGCTCTACCACTGAGCTACAACCCCAGCCCCTCAGGAGTTCTTTAACTGGCTAAAAACTTAATCCTTTGGAGGGATACAGGGCTATTCTTTCTTTCTCTCTCTCCCTTCCTTCCTTCCCTCCCTCCCCCATCTTCCTTCTCTTTTCCTTTCAGTACTGGAGACTGAACCTAGGAGTGCTTTACCACGGAGATACATCCCCAGCCCTTTAAAAAAAAAAAAAAAAATCTTCAAATAGGATCTAAGTTGCTGAGGCTGGCCTGAAACCTGTGATCCTGTTGCCTTAGCCCCGAGTTACTGGATTACAGATATGTACCCGCCACATCTGGCAAATATGTTGGTCAAAACCTAACCTAACATTAGATTGTGGTGGTTGGCTATGCCTGGTATCATGCACATCAATCATGAGAAAATCCCAGCATATCTTTGCCTTCTTTTCTTTTGTTACATGGACAGTCCTGTCAGTCCTGTGTCCCCATCAAAGCTAACCTGGGCCCTAGTTATATGAAATACACTAGTTGGAAAAGTGGGCATGGATCTTTATATCACCACATCCTTAGGCCCTTGTCTCCCAAATCAGGGAAAACTTCTGTTTCACTGAACCCTGCCAGGACTATTTTAAGCATAAAATGGGAGGGCTGAAGGGTGTAGCTCAGGGGTGAAGTGTGTCCTTAACATGCTCTAGGCCCTGGTTTGATCCCTAAGGTAGGGAGAATGTGGGAATACTACAATTGTAGGTAAAATTTCACATGTAGCCAGAAGTAATATGTCACAATAAAGCTTAAGCATGGTTGAATCCATCATTAAATATTCATTTTATGGGGACAGAACAATGATTTTTTTTTTTTTTTTTTTTTTTTAAAGAAAACAAAAAACCAGGCTGTCCATGGTGGCATATACCTGAAATCCTGGCTATTTGGGAGGCTGAGGCAAAATTCCAAGTTCTTGGCCAGCCTCAGCAATTTAGCAAAACTAAAGTAAAAAGGTCTGGGGATGTAGCTCAGTGGTAAAGCACCCCTGGGTTCAATCCCAAATCCAGAAAAACAACAAAAAAAAGAAAAGAAAAAAAAAGCCTCAAATATAGACACGCTTTACTATACAATATTATCACCGTATATTAAAACACTATTTGTTTTTTTTCTCTTTTTCTTTTGGTATGGCCGTAGTCCACTATTTGCTTTTCTGCTCTAAGTATTATGACACTTTATAAAAATTTTGTTACTGCAGGGGATTGAACCCAGGGCCTCCTCTTGCATGCAAGACAAAAGTGCTCTAACACTAAGCCACATCCCTTTGTCCTTTTATTTTAAAATGAGATCTTGCTAAGTTTCCCAGGTTGCAAACTTGTAATCCCCCACCCTCAGCCTCCTAAGTAGCTGGGTTTACCGGTGTGTACCACTGCAACTGGCCTATCTCCCACCCTTTTTCTTGGTGTGGGTACTGGGGATTGAACCCAAGGGTACTTTGTTACCAAGCTACATCCCAATCCCTTTTTATTTTTTTGAGACAGGATCTCATGACATTTCTTAGGGCTTTGTTAAATTGCTAAGGCTGGCCTTGAACTTCTGATTTTCCTGCCTCAGCTTCTCAAATATATGTTCATTATACCGGCCCAGCAAACTATGAAGTCAAATTGAGTCACCTGATAGGTTCCTGTAGATATTCTATGGCTGAGCCTTTTCCTGACTCAAAAGTTTCCTGTGGGGTTTCTATCACTATACTAATCTAAGTTCTAGCCTTTAAACTGTCAAGAGCAATTCTGGTTATTTAGAGAAAAGCCTGACCACCAGCTTACACATTCATCAGTGTCTCAATATTCTGGCATTATTTCTCACTATCACCTATTTCTGAAGCCATATTACTCACTAATTCCTTCCTTCTACATGTATGTTTTGAGACATTCAGTGATTAGAATTTTGTAGTTTGAGCACACTGGACAAGAATGAGAAGATTCTGGTGGTAAAAACAATCATACAAACAAAAAGATACTTCAGTGTTAGAAATATTTATTTGTCAAAAAAATTAAAAAAAAAAAGTGGGAGGAGTGGAGTTAAAACAAGGCTAAATTTCAGCTAACGCTGTACCACGATCACAGGTCAGACCAAAAAAAAAAAAAAAAAACCAAACAAAAACAACAACAAAACCCCCAATGGTCCTAGCAATTTCAGAAGATTAGCTTCAATGTTAAGAGTCCAGAGCTAACAGAGAAGAGTAAAAGGCTGTTTGCCACTACATGGTCATTTTAAAGGGAGATGCTGTAGGTAGGCAGGGAGGAAGGGTTCAAATCCTAGGGAAAGCAAGATAAGAGGGGTTCCACTGTACAGGAAAAAGGGAATGCCAGCATAATCCTTACCTAGGGATGATCTGAGGCTGAGAATATAAGGAACAAAGTGAAAGGCTACTAAGACTAGTATCAGGAGGAAAGAAAAGTAAACTTAGAAGAATTAAATTAAGAAAGAAAACATAGTTGGTCTCAAACTCCTCTGTTTACTGAAACATGAAGCAATGGAAACATCCCGGCAAAGGGGACCGCGCGGAGCAAGTTCTCATATATGACCGCAGCCCGAGGGTTCAGTCCGCAATTATCCTACCTGAAAGAGAGCACAACACAAGAGGCTTACACAATGCCTGGAGAGCAGCTTGGCTCCGAGTACAAGGGCCCTGGTCCCGTCCTGTATTCCAGGGGGGGAAAAAAAACAAAGAACAAAACAAAACCAA
This sequence comes from Marmota flaviventris, assembly GCF_047511675.1. Taxonomy (NCBI): domain Eukaryota; kingdom Metazoa; phylum Chordata; class Mammalia; order Rodentia; family Sciuridae; genus Marmota; species Marmota flaviventris. The sequence continues at coordinate 6,214,996 of NC_092506.1, read as the reverse complement.
GTCAGATTGGATCAAATTTATATTCCACAAAATCATCTAGGGTTCTATTAAATAGGTCTATAAAGGAATATACTAATAGCTATATAGGACATACAGATGTAATCTAGGTGAAAGTCTGCTGTGTTAGTGATAAATTCAACTTTCTCATTTTCTTAGCCATCTTTTAAGCAACATAACTATTTTTTTTGATACCAGGGATTGAACCCAGGGGAGCTTAACTACTGAGCAACATCCTCAGCCCCTTTTTATATTTTATTTAGAGTCAGTAAGTTGCTTACAGCCTTGCTAAGTTGGCTGAGGCTGGTTTTGAACTTGTGATCCTCCTGTCTCAGCCTCCCAAGCCGCTGGGGTTACAGGTGTGTGCCACGGCGCCCGGCAAAATAACCTCGTTAACAGAAGGCTTCTATTGCTCCAACAAAGGGCAAACATGTATCAACAAAAATAACAGTTTAATTTTTGGATCTGGGAAAAGCAGAAGATACTGAGATCTCAAATATGGCCAACTGTTCTACTTTCCCCTTTAAAAAAATGATATGGAATTTCACTATGTTGCTCTGGTTGAATTTTCCTGGGCTTATAAGTGTTCCTTCTGAGTAGCTGGGACTATAGGTGCAAATAACCACACCCATTTTTAATTTTTCATAGTAAACTTTTAGAAATGACATTTGTAAAAGTTCTCAAGGAACAGTGGGTCATTCACCAATCTCTAACACAACTACATGTCACACTGTCACAGATTTAGAACCACAGTTCCAGTGTTTTCTCTAATTGACCAAATCTCCCTTGCCAAATCGAAAGAAGAAATCACTGCTAGAATTCTGTAATTCTTCCATTGATGATGGAAACTCCAGACACCAATGGCTGGGGGAAAAAAGAAGTTAACTCACACCAAGTTCCTCTACTTATTACAGACAAAGGGCCAAATCTTGGTCTTGATCTGTGCCAATCGACTTCAAAAGCTGTGACGTTCTTGGATCAGTTCTGCTAGTGAGACCCGAATTTGGATCCCCAACAGTTCTGGAGTGTTTCCTCCTGGCAGCCTCATTAACATCAGGCTCCTGGGACTGCAACCAACTCAGGGTTATTCAGTCCATTTGAGGTTCACACCTGGAAGGTAAGTTTCTTTAAAAGTCATCACTACAAAGAGGTTAGTTGAACAACCACTGTTCTCAGTTAAAATTCACTTTTAAAATTATGTATCAATACCCCTTAAAGACCACAATATATTAATTTAAAAATTAACTTTGAAACATACTTAAAAGAAACAGAAGTTATCTGATAGATTGATAACAACTTACTTCACTTCAGACGCATCTCAACTCATGGTAGATCCAGCTGTAAAAATTAATGGCAAACTCCTCCATAGCTTCTAAGCTTAATCTACTTCACACACATGAACACACTGCTGCACAGTGGTCTCAGGAAATCCCAAGTCTTACTGACATGGTCATATAAGATATAAAATCACAGGTTCATGACACAGTGCTTCTCACTTCACAAAAAGCAAATTCTGTAGCTTTTCTTTCTTCTACACCTATACCAAAGAGGGGATAACTTGAAATCTTGGAAGCTCAGTAGTAATTCGGTTTAACCTTGCTACTGGAGCTCAAATTCAAGTGATGCCCAATTTCAAAGTATAAGTAAAACCATGAAAATATAATGTCATGATGCTGTTTCCACTCTGATTAACTCAATACTCAATATTTCCTACCCCAGTGACTTGCAGTAACTTAGCAACTTTGATACACAATTCCTGAAGTAGGAACATTAACTTTTCAGAGTCACAACCTATAGGATTTTATGTACATCAGAAGATTGCCAATTTCTAATTCCTTAAGTATGTTCCCACACAAAAAACCCAAAATGCTGAAAGAAATGGGAAACGTATCATAGGTTACAAGAAAATAGGGGTTAAGCACTCCAATGCTCTAGATCTGAATAAGGAAAGAACTACATGGGGCAGAGCATCAAACATTCAACAAACAAGTATCTTAGAATTAGAGACACTTAACATTTATAGGACTTTATCTGGCTTGCAGATATCATACTTGAAGAGCTTCCATGATAAAGGCTAGTGACCCAATAAACAATCTTATTAGCAAATACTCTGTGATTTCCATCATTAAGTCCTGATCCTGAACCTGTACCCTTCAGCTTAATACCACACTGACTGTTAGTGGGAATTTTAAGAGTCAGGCTTGAATTTGAATTTTGGCTTCACCTCCCTCATTTACCAAATGATGATGGGCAAACTACTGAGTCCCTGGAGCCTTAGTTCCCTTCCTGTATAAAGAAATATCTCTTACTGTCTAGATATTAATATACACAGGTCACCAAACAAACATTAGTTATCTTAAATGTTTTTCTGCAACTCAAGTGGATTTACAACTGATTATAGGAATATTATTCCTAAGAAACTTTAGTATGTGAAGTCACACGCTAAAACCTCAACAGGCCAAGTGAACCTGTGGCCTAAGCTAGAGAAATAATAAAGAATAACACATAATTAGTACTTTTTGGATTCTGTTCTAATAGCAAACAAGTACCTCTAGCCTCCTCTATGAAGGTCTCTTGCAAGGGAACTAAATGGAATCTCTTAATCACACCCACCCCACTCTCACCTCCAGTTTTTAAAAGGCTGAGTACCGTGCTCGGTCCACATATTGCTCCCGCTCATACCGGGCCATGTCATACAGAGAATTCCGTGTAGCTGCTGAAGCCTGAGACAACTCACTTTCTGGCCCATAACCGTAGCCCTCTCCAACTGTGGGGAGCACAGCTGTAGCACGACGCAGTGGGCTTCTGTCCCTTCCATAATAGGAGGAAGAGGTGGCGGCAGCAGCAGCCATAGCAGCTGAGGTAGCAGCAGCACCAGAGTTCGGCAATAGGTGTCTGTCATAGGGATCAACAGAAGTAGAGTTGAGGTGACTGGTCACAGCTGAGCTCTGGACTTGAGGCAGATGAGACATGGTCTGCTCTGCATAATTGTATGCAGAAGCAGCAGCCGCCGCCGCCACCGCTTCATAAGAGCGGACCCGGTAGCGCTTATAGTAGTCGAGTGCTCCATAGGCATCATTGTAATACATGGATTCCCCATAGCCCATGGTGTAGGGTGTGCGCACTGCTCCATACTGTTCGTTGTACTGCTCAGTAAAGTCTGCCACACGCCCAGTACGATCTACTGGGCACTCTTTGGACCAGTGTCCCTCTTTCCCACACCGATAGCAGCCACTCTGGTCTCCCATCCCAGGGGCAGTTCGAAGCCGGCTGGTAGACAACTGCACGTGCATCCTTTTGCCTTGAAGAAATAGATTAAGAAGATTATAACTCATTGACACTCTTTATCCTCCCCCAAAGGAAAGTAAACATAGGACACATACATACGCACACTCTTGTGACCCTATTTCAGCAATGCCCTCTAAAAAAATAGCTGAAGTTTCAATACAGAAGACAGCCAGAAAACGTTAGTCCTCAGAGACCAGTTAGTCCTTTCTACTTACCACAGTAGCAAATTCCTACCTACTTCTGTCTCTGCAACTTTCCTTTTCCCCCCTAAACACAAAAGTCAAAAAATTTCTAATTCTTAAAGACTATTATCAACTATAATGATTCAAAACCTGAATAACTTTTCAATGATATATCCAACAAAACCTCAGTTATGCTAGATCTGGAAGGCATCTTCGTTCTTTCTCCCTGATTTACTGAAGGCCATATAAGGCCTGAGCACTTACTGCAGCTTAGAACCCACAGCAACAGCCAGGCATGGTGGTACATGCTGTAATCCCAGTGACTTGCTGCAGTAATTTAGCAAGAACCTGTCTCAAAAAATAAAAAGGGCTAGGGATATAGGTCAGGGATATTGTACCCCTGGGTTTCAATCCCCAGTATGGCTGGAGGGGTGGGGAGGGGACCACCCCAGCAATAAAGTCAGGTTGTTTCACAGTGGGAAGAGCATGTGCTCATTAGCATGCATAAGGCCCTGGGTTCAATCACCACCAACAAAACCCAATTGCAGTCTTCTTTCCACCTTGTTTCCTTCAGCAGTTTCTGCAGGGGAAGGCTATGTTGGATGCCAAATCATATCTGGCTCATCAATTGCTTCATCCCCTGTATTTCTGAGAAATAAGACATTTTAACCTCATCCTCACTTTTATCCTCAAGGGCTAATCCATCTCTACTGCAGAAAACTCTGACCAAGGCCTCTCAACAAGAATTAGGAAGATCTTAAAAACAGTACCAGCTGCTTAGGGATAATGTGTTCCCATGTAATGGAACAATCAGGATTTCAACTTGCCACTTAGTTTACAATTCTTTTCTTTTTGCAGGTGGACACAATAACTTTATTTTTTATTGTTGTGCTGAGGATCGAACCCAGTGCTTCATGCATGCTAGGTGAACGCTCTACCACTGAGCCACAAGCCCAGCCCTCTTTTCTTTATTTTAATGTACTAGGAACTGAACCCATGGGTGCTCTACCACTAAGCTACATCTACAGCCCTTTTCAGTTTTTGAGACAAGGCGTTGCTAAATTGCTGAGGCTAACCTTGAGCTTGCAATTCTTTTGCCTTAGCCTCCTGAGAAGCCAGGATTATAGACTTATGTCACTGTGTTCAGTACTTATAATTCTTTATAGGGAATCTTCTGTTTGTTTGAAAATTGCAGCATTTGCCTAAAGGATTCTGGGCCCCCATTCAAACAATTCACACCCATGCTTCTAAGAAATGACTAGCATTGAGGAACAGCTTTGAGAAGAAACCACCTTTGCTCAAGGCTGTGTGCAGCCAAACTCAAGGTCCCTTACTGATAGATGAAAGCATCTGGAGTCTTTAAAAGCAGTTCAGGAAAAGGGAGTGGTGCTGGCAGTAATTTAGTACTGAACTGCATTAAAATTCTGGAGATCAAGTCAATACTTTAAAAAAATTGTGGCCATAAGGCCAGTAAAAATAGAGAAAATGGGCTTCTTGTCATTTTTAAGGGTTGCTCAGAACAGTTTCCCCCTCTGCCATCAGCATATTGCTCTCTTTTAATAGGTCTTGTTCTGAATACAGCTGTGCAATAGGAAGCCTTGTACTTCCAACTATCTTTTTGGGAACAACCTGATTTAGGATGGGAGCCAAAACAGCACCATGCACTAACCATGAGAGGGTTGTGGATTAGTGCAGTCCTATCACTTTAGTCTAACTTGGTTCTGCCCCAAAACTCACTTCAGCAGAAACAAAGATGTTCAGGCTTTTGACCTCCAGCTGCTAATGAACAGGCAGCATCCACCATCACCAGACTCAATTAGCAGACACCAAGCAGCAATAACTCTGCAAGCAGCATTTTAGTGAGCCATCCCAGTTTTCAGAGATTTAAATACTCGCATCTAATTTTTACAAGTTATTCAATGTTACCTATGCTTACAAAAGAAATAGATTTCTGCCCCTACACTCTCTCTCTCCCTCTCTCTCTCTCTTTCTCTCTCTCTCACACACACACACACACACACACACTCACACACTCTTATATATCAAATATAGAATTCTCTATAATTTAGACTATAAAATTATAAATTACTTGGCTTTCAAACATACACATTAAGCTATATGACAGACACAAACTGTGCTCTAATTCTGAAGTCAAAGTAACAATGATAATCTAAAAAGTAGCCAATCCAGAGACCTAGAAGTAACATTTGTAAGGGGAAAAAATCCAATTAAACTTGCATTTTATTTTTTATAGATTCTGGGTCTGTTTTTTAGAGAAACAAAATCCAGTGATTTTTACCTTGATGTTTCTGATACTAAATCCAATCTTCATTTCTGTTTTTCTTAGAGGGTGGGAACTGCTAAGTGTATAAACATCTGTAGCAAAATCAAAATCTATCGGTGTAGTTGTGAAAAGGATACCATTTAAAAAAAATTATCTAGAACTAAAAAACATCTATAATAAAGTGATAGTAGGCTTTTTTTTTTTTAAATAGTCTTGCCAACACAGTCATAACCAAGCTTTTAATTTAAACCCCTTAAAGTTCCTGTAATAATTAAAAAGTACTGTGTTTGTCTATTACCTTTCAGAATCAGGGCAAAGACAAATTCTACCACTCTATTCTACTACATGTAGATAGGCCAGAAGTTTAAAAGATTTTCTGAGACCTCAAAGTTACTTAAATATGCCAAAATTTCTCACAAAATTAGCAAAATAATACTATTTTATCTTGAAAGCTGGATCAGAAGAGAATATTAAAATGCTGAGGTGGGAAAAATGGGGTCCTAATTTCTTAGCTCCTATTATGTGCCAGGATCCAGAGATGGCTGGAGATGTAGTTGATATATAGCAGTACTCTGATTTAATTCTGAAAACAAGACATATAAATTTGGGAACACCTTCCTTTCCAATACAACTATGTTCCCCTGCTGCTTATGGAGAGAAAACAGATACTGAAAGGCACAGATAATTCAGATTCTATTGCTTCCTTTTAGAAATCATACAATGCAGAAACCTAAATGGCAACCATTAAGTACATAAATAAAGGTTCAGAAGATGCCCAAAGTGGCATTTTTCCAGAGGCTATCTTCATTAGTAGATGACTAAAAAGGCTTTTATTAGAAAATTATGCAAACTGATATCTACATTGTATTTTCTGCAAAACTGATTTATTTTCCAATAATAAACTTGTCATTTTGGGAAAATATAGAAGGTTACAAAAATGTCTGCATGTGTAACTCAAAGATCACTCTCCAGAAGGCAAAGGCACACAACATAAAAACCGAGTAAAAGATTTTTCTTTCCTAATTCAGTTTAGTGTCTGTGCTTCTAAGGAAATGATAACACTTTTAAATGTCTCATGGGATCCATTGCATTATTCAGGTATCTAATTCATAAGTAATAACACCAGTTTTATTAAAACACTCAGGGCTAGGGGCATAGCTCAGTGGTAGAGCAGAAGCCCAGCATGCACAAGGCCCTGGGTTCAATCCCCAGCACTGCAAAAATAAAAACAAACAAAAAATAGACATTCTAAGCCATCTTCCTCCAGTTAACTGATTTTCCTTATACATATTTTTGCCCTTTTCCTTTTAATCAACTGCACATTAAAAGGTAAGGGCCTGTAGTATCATTGCTACAACACCTCTGAAGAGTCTGTACCTGAATTTACATTCTTTTAAATTCTGTTTATTACCTGTTAAGAGAGAACCCTCTTTCCCCATTCTCCATCCATGATCTCCTTCCACCATTGAATGAAAACAATAATACTTTTAAAGGTAAAGTGCACCAGCATTCCAAAATAATAAAAGAAAAACAAATATAAATTTAAAAAACAAATAAGAAAAGCTTAACTATCCTATCACATTTTAAATAACTTTCTCTCAATACAAACACTCATGGTTGCAAACAGCACTCACCTTTCATCATACAGTGCTTTCACTGTGGAAACATTTTCACAACTATTACCTCATCCTAGTCTCACTACCATACTGTGGGGATGGTACAACAAGGATCATTAACTCTATTTTGTAAGTAGGGCAAATGAAGCAGAAAGAGGTTAAAACATTTGGCCACTTGGTAATTAATACCAGCAACTTTTGCCCTATGTTTTTAAGAGTAGCTAAAGACCAAAGCATCACTGGCTGAAGCCACATTATACTTGATGGTCCTCAACCACTAAACTCCATTATCTGTACAGTTTCTCATTTTTTTCTGGTCAATTTCTATATTTTTCCTATTCTTTCCATTCTGCTTTCTACTTTAGCAGAGAAACTCGAAGTACTTAACAACTCTTTTAGTGGCACTCAGGGCAAAAAGGGTGTTTATTTTAAGAACCAGAAGTGGCTGTGAATGTGTAGTCCAACATGATACTTTTACAAAAACCTTGCTGTACAATGCTATTCAACAGAACTATCTGTGATAGTGAAAATATTCTGTACATGTGCTAATTCAATAGCCATTACCCTCATATGACTATTGTTTGAAATGTGTCCAGGACAACTGAAAAAGTGAATTTTTTGTTTTATTTAATTTCAATTAATTTAAACTTACCAGCCACATGTGGCTAGAGGCTACCATATTAGCACAGTTCTAGAGTTTTCAGATATCCTCTCGTGGTATTAATGACAACAAATATAACTTTATTATCAATATAAACAATGATACACTGTGTGATGCTTAACTGAAATTTTATCATAGAAGTAAGACTATCATTTCCATTTAACCTTGAATTTTTAGAAAAATTTACTTTTTTCTTGGTTGTGCTTGTATAGTCCAAAGACTTAACAAATTCACCCAAAAGACACTTCCCCAAATCCAGACTCACCACTCAGATTTATAATATAGGGCTTCCTCTAAATACCTTTTCCCCATCACTACCCCTCACCCAAGGCAGTGGAATATAAACCCTATGCATTTAAACCCTCAAACCAAAGGCTTCTTAGGCATAACAAAAGAAGTAGGTAAGTCACAGACCTTTATCCTCCCTTCTCCCCAGCAAACAGTTTCATCAGCATTTGAATGAATGAAGACCACAGGATAAAGTGACCCACACTTTGTGGTCCTACATAGCTGTTGAGGAACATCTCAGCAAACATGAACAAGGGAAGTGTTCTGCTTCCCCAAGAGTAAGTTATGCTTAAGAGCAGTAGACATAATCTATTATGTCCAGTTAAAAGATCCTGCCAGCCCCATGGTCTTGTTCTTGCACCTGTCTTGAGCTAAACCCCACTCAGCTCTGCCACCCAGGCCCCAAAGCAGTTCACCTTGAAACTCTGTGTTGTCAAGGCCCCTGATGGCTTCGACTGCATCCTCTGCCCGCTCCATGTGTACAAAGGCATAATCTTTCACGATGTCACATTCGATAACTGGGCCATACTCCTCAAACTTGGCCCGAAGCTCTTGGTTGGTACAAGTGGGACTGATGTTGCCCACATGTAACTTGGTTGAAGCTTTGCTCTTGTTTTTGCTGGCTTCCACATTGATGTTCACCCCATGCAGCTTGTAGTGGTGCAGGTTGCGTATGGCATCCTCGGCCGCCGTCTTGTCCTCTATGTGCACAAAGCCGTAGTTCTTAATGATGTCACATTCCAGCACCTTCCCATATTGCTCGAAGAGTGAGCGGATCTCTTGCTCTGTGGCCTCCCGGGGCAGGTTTCCAATGAACAGCTTCACCATCCTGACAAGAGCCTGGAAGAGAAGAAACAAGATTTCAAAAGTCGGATGGGTGGGAAATTCAAGTGCACCGCAACATTTCTGTTTAATCCTCCAAAGTTCTAGGCACCTTCAAGACCCTTCCAGAGAAGTTCATTATTCTTCCTCGAGGGAGGCGGGAAGGTTTGACAATGAGCATTGCGAGGTACGAGTGACAAGCAAATAGGAGGTCGGAGGTCAGCATGCACAACACAGTGCATCTCCCGGAGAGGAGGCGTGCTTAAAGCAGCGGGTTGGCGCTGCATGTCTAAACAGCGAGGAAAAAGCAAGCGTAGGGCAAGAGGCACCCGAGTGTCCCGGGTGACACGGTTTTGGAGGGAAATCTGTGTACCTCTGCACTGCACGATATCGCCTTCCCACACGCTCTAAGATAAAAGGCCCGCTCGGGGCCAAACCAGGACCCCGGCAGCGGCCCGACCTCCGCCTTCCTCACCCAACAAAGACTCGGCCCGACCCCGGCCCCGCCCCCTCCGTCCGGCCCCGCCTCCCCTCGTTGTCTTCCCGGGGCTGCCCACAGCGCCACCAGGAGCCCAAAGCCGGTCCGCGAGGGGCCCGGCCCGCCCGCCCCCGGCTCCCCGCACACCCACACGACCCCCTCGTACCTCCCGGCGGCGGCGGCGGTGGCGGCGGCTCCCGCGTCAGAGAGAACCCGACAAAATGGCGACGGCCGCTCGAGCCTCGGCGCGACCGGGCCCTTTCTCGCGCGCCAGCTCACGCACGCGCGGGTGCGCGCGGCCTCCTCCCCTCCCCCTCGCGGGAGCCGGGCGACCAATCCCGCGGCCGCACACAAATGGTCGCCGGGCTCGGGGGCGGGGCCAGCAGGGGACTGCGCTGCGGGGCCGAGGTCAGTCCGCCCCCGGCTAGCCAATCACCGCCCTGGGAGGGGGTCGCAGCTCCGCGTCAGAAGGGCTCGGGACGCAACCACTGTGTGGGTAAACTCAGAAGCTCGGGGGAGTCGCTAGCCATCACAATGGGTCGCGCTATTGGGCCCTTGCAGAGGGGTTGCTGATGACAAAGGGTTATCTCACCGGGTCCTAAAAGGGAGTTACTTAGCTGGCTTGTCCGTTTTTATGGCAGCTGGGGGCAACATTTCAGAAACACAGCAAACCTTGACTTTTATTTTTTTGTAGCGCTTTAAACAATTAAAATTTTTTTTTATTGCAAACGAGTTATTCATTAGTGAGAAAACAGAACCAAGGAACAGAAGATGATCTGCGATAGAGCTGGGATAGGACTAGGAGGTATATCTACCCAAACTACAATTTATTCATCTATATACGTGGCTGGTTTTCTCTCTCTGGCCAGAGTATAAGCTCAAAATGTGTGTCGTTGGTGGACACACCAAAAGAATACTTGGTACAGAGGACGAGACAGATTCCTTGCTTTAGGGTGGGACAGGTCTCCAAGTCCTCACCGAGATACTGGAGGAAGGTAACTGTGAATCTCCCGACTGACTTTCTGGCATTCAAAATTCAGCTGCGGTCTAAGGGCACCTCCTGGTGGCAAAAGGGAAGCTATTAGGTGGGTTCGCTGTCATCCTCCAACAAAGCAGAGACATTTATGGAGATTGATGGGTTGAATTTATCTCAGAGTAGAGGTGCCCGGTGGTTGTCAATCACCATTTTTCACTGTGGTGTCTCCGTAACAGCTTCTCTGATACTTTCAAGGCAATTTCTCAGTTGCCCTCCTCCACCCAACTACTTGATTATGTTTGCTTCACTGAATTCTTTTTGTTTCCCAGCCATTTCCGAAGATGCACTGTCTTTACAATTTTAATAACCCATACTGGTACTTGGCTCCCAGCTAATTCTATTTACCTCTCCTGTCCCTTTCCCTTTTCTCTGGACATTTCCAGTTTCTCTCTGTATTCAGACTTTTTACTTTTGGACATCTCTAGAAGCTTCCTTCACCATTTCTAAAACAGCTTTCATTAATCTAATAATAATAATAATAATTACTATAATAATTATTATTATTATTATTATTATCTTCCATATTAGCAAAAGCGATTTCAGGTAAATTCTATTTACCTGTCTCCTTCCCTTCTCCTTTTCCACTGATGCTCCAGAAGAGACTTCTTGAGATAGTCTGAAACTTCATATAGTGTCTTTTGGATTCTGTTCTCTCCAATTCTCCAATTTTCTTTGGTTTCTGAAGCTAATATTTCCTTAGTAACTTTCATCCTTCTAAAACGTTAATTTCACTCACCATTCCTTTCCTTGTATGGTGTTTGTATGTTTATGTTTCGGTACTGAGTGCTGTGCTTTGACTATGAGGTGTCCCCCAAAAGCTCAGGAGACAATGTAGCAATGTTCAGAGTGAAATGATTAGATTATGAGAGCTGTAACCTAAGCAGTCGATTAATTCATTTGATGGATTAATAATGAAAATATTACTACTGTGCTGTGTGATAACTATAAGCAGGCAGGGTGTGATTGGAGGAAGTAGGTCTCAAAATGTAATCATCTTGTCCCCTTGGCTTCTGTCTCTTTCTTGCTGCTTCCTGGCTACTATGAGGTGAGTGGCTTTCCTTCCACACACCCTTCTGCCACAATGCCTCACCTCAGGGCCACAGTGGTGGAGTCAGCTTACCTAAGACTAAGACCTCTGAAACTGTGAGCCAAAATAAACTTTTCTTCCTCTAAATTGTTCTTGTCAGGTATTTTGGTCCCAGTGAGGAAGAATTGGGACTATCACATGGGAATTGAAACTAGACCATCATACATGCTAGGAAAGGGGTCTACCACTGAGCCATATCTCTAGCCCTTTCTAAGATTTTATTTTGAAACAGAGTCTTGCTGAATTGCTGAAGCTGGTCTCAAATTTGCAGTCCTCCTGCCTCAGCCTCCTGAGTATCTGGGATTACATGTGCACACCACCATGCCCAGTCTCCTCTGTGTTCTTAATACTGTTTGTTCTCTTAGCTGACTGTACCATTCCATCTCCTTCCCCCCATTTTAAAATTTATTCCCTTTTATCTCCATTCTCATTCCTCCATAGGCAACAATTCTAATAAGTTTAATGTATATTACTTTCTGCTCTTGGAAGACATTTTTCATTCATTTTTTTTTCAAAAACTTTTTGTTGAAGAAATTGTCAAAAAAGTGCAAATGTAGAGACAATAGGTTAATGAACTCCTCTGGACACTTTATCCAGCTTTGGCATTATCAACATTTTGCTGATCTTATTTCAAGCAGCCTTTCCTTTTATTCCCCTCCCCTGGAGTATTTTGAAACAAACATCAAGATATAATGCTATTTTCCCCATAAGTACCTCATTATCTACTTCTAATTTAGAACATCAGCATTTTTTTTGATGCTGGGGATCAAACCCAGGGATTATATACTCTAGGCAAGCACACTACCTACTGAGCCCATATACTGTGTTAATTATATTGGTATTCCAGTTTTGCCTAGATTGTTAACAAATGTCTTTTCACAGTTGGCCTCTTCTAATATGGACCTAAGCAAAGTTCATCCATCGTATATTTGCATAAATTATGTAAATTATGTGTGTATAGCTCACTCTTTCTTACTTTTCTCCATTAAGCAGTCTATGCTATGTGATATCTAACTCCTAAGTAATACTCCATGCTGTGCAGCCACACATTTTATCTACCATCTCTGGATATAGAATACTGCCTCTGCTCCCCATCATTATGAAAAAGGTTTTAATTAACATCCTTATGTGTGTGCCCTAATTCTCATGGTAGTGTGTGGGGGGAGGATATTGCTGCAACGCTTGGTGAGTATACAGAAAACTAGCTTGTCTATGTAGTGCCAAGTTGTTCTCTGGAAAAGCTGTGCTGGTATACCCTTCCTCCAGCAGGGCACAAGGGGCCCTGTTATTTCTGTTTCTGCCATAATGTTTGACATTATCTGGGTTCCTAATTTTTGCCAGGATTTTGGACTTGCAGCACATCTTGGCTTGTATTCATTACAAGTGCTCAGTAGCCATAGTTCTTTGTTGTTTTGATTAGCATTTGTCTGGTTACTAATGATTTTAAGAATTTCTTCTTAAGTTTTTTGGGTTTACTCTCATGAATTTTCTGTGTCTTTTGTCTGTGTCTCAGATTGCAGTCTCTTTTTTGTTGTTGATGTGTAGGAATTTCTTGCATATTTCTGGATGTTGCTCTGCATTGGTTTAAAAAATCTTCTCATTTCACCGTGTTAACTTTGGCCACAGTGTCCTTCATCGGTCAGAAATTATTTTTTATGAAATCAATTTTTATCTTAAAAAATTTGTTTTTGAAGTTTCATGTCTTTTCTACCCCCAAATCACAAAGATATTCTGCATTTTCTTCTATTAACAGTGTTTTAATTTTTTCACCTTTCATAGTGAGGTCTATAGTCCATTTCGAGAAATGCCGTCCAACAGAAATATAATGTGAGCCACATAAGTAATTTTAAAAGGGCTTGGGTGTTGCTCAGTAGTACAGTGCTTGCCTAGCATGCATGAGGTCCCAGGTGCCATTCTCAGCACTGCAATGACTAATAATAATAATAATAATAATAATAATAGAAAATATAAATGTCCAATAGGGCTGGTGATGTAGCTCAGTGGTGTGGCACTTCCCTAGCATGCACAAAGCCCTAGGTTCAATCCCCAGCACCACAATAAATAAATAAACACGAAATATCAGAAAAATTTCAGTAAACACATTAAAAAGACTAAAGCCAAAGTTTGAAATCCACTTTAATGATATTTTGACTCATCATTTCAACATATAAAAATGAGATTTAAAAAAATTCCCCTGAAGTGCTTGAAATCCAGTGAGCATTTTGGACTTGCAGCACATCTTGGCTTGTATTCACTACAAGTGCTCAGTAGCCATGTGGCTGGTGGCTGCCATATTGGATCATTCAGGTCCACCCTTGCAGGTGGTGGTTAGTAAGAATGCAGACATGTTGATCTCTAGATAATTCATCCATTTTGATCTGTCCATATTCCCATTGCCTGCCTTGATGGTTTTGTGTGTGTGTGTGTGTGCTTTGACTTGTTTTGAATCCTTTACTGCCCCATTCCACCTGTTCTCTTTCCTAGAACTTTGCCTTTCCTCCACCCACAGCTCAAAGTCTCTCCCTGACCCTTGGCTTACCCTCTTCTCCAACCCGACCTTACTGAATTATGCTCTCAAGTAGCTTCAGCTGCCAGGTGTGTGCAGATGATTCTCAGACCACATTTTCCATCTTACCTTTCCATGAACAATGATGTTCTTTAGGGGTCACTTCAACTGCCCTATTTACACTTATGTTTTACATTCAAATGATCATTTCTCCATTAATTCTTCTCCCCCGTGTAAAAATTTCCAACGTTTGGTTTGCTGCTTTGGGGTACATATATCCAGGTTCCCTGAGCACTTATACTGTGTGACTGTCTCCTTCACACAGTGGAGGTTTTACCGCTGTGCTTGAAGCACAAAAGACGGTCTCTGCGTAGTGCTGCTCTATATATAACTGCAAGAGCATGTCCTGGGACTAAATGGAATAACAGAGCAGCACTACACATTTAGTCCCAGGACATGCTCTTGCAGTTATATATATATCTCCACATGTTTACCATGGAAGACTGAACCTCCCTTTCTTAATAGAAAGGGATAATTATCATGTGGGTTATCTGGTCCACCAGATCTCATGTTTGCAGCTCAGTCTGGGACTGTGCTGTGCTAGTCCTAGGACTGCACATTACCTGTCTGTCTTAACTGATGTTATTCAGTCAGAGGTTTGCTCAGGGCTCCTAACCAATTATGCTAAAGATAGGGAAGTTTTCCTGAAAGATGGTTGTTTGTGTAGAGAAAACAATGCAAGAACAAAGGTTTTTTTTTCTGCAGGAGGTCAGCAAGGAGTGGCTGCTGTCAACAACACCTGGAGTCAAACGCGGTTGCCCTGCAACCTCCAATTGCCAAGCCAGAGTCAAGGGAGAAGCTGCCTGCTCTTTTTAAGATACTTGACTGGATCTAGACTATATGGTCCTGTGTGTGTTTTTATTTACATGCTTAGGGCGTACCTCATGGCAAGTGGATTAGAACTGCTACTCCTTTGATCCTTGTGTAAGCTCTCTGGGGAGGAAATAGGCATGGGGTCGGTAGTCACCCTCTGTGCTCATCCCTTAAACTGTTGGGAGATAAAAGTCACAGGGCAGAGAACAGAGGACCCCTTGCCCACCATCAGGGCTGTGGTCAGGAGAGTTGAGAGATTCATGAGTGAAGAAAGTTGTGTCCCAGGTAAGGGGCACTCTCTGCCTTTTGACAGAAATACTGCTTGTTAGCATCATCCTGACCTGCTAGGGAGGCTCTGGGAATCATATGGTTCTTTGAGGGCTTGGAGGCTGGGGACAGAGTGGAAACGTGGCATGCAGGAGATCAGAGCCTAAGAGAGGAACATGGGCTTAGGTACAGAGGCTGTGGTCAGGAAAGCAAAGACACCCAGAGGCAGTGAGAGAAGCTGAGCCGTTTAATCACCTCCTTGGCCAGAATCAAGGTTGTGGCTGCCCCTGAACAACCCACACCTGGAAGCCACTGAGAGCAACTGAAGATAAAATGGCCACTTGAGTCAGAGGGTGAGGCAGGATGGGAAGGGACAGCTGCAGCGCCTCCGACTCCATCATCTGGCGCTCCTGCCCCTGGGGCCTGCTTCAGCTCTGAGAGGTTCCTGGCTGGTCCCCAGGGGCAAGGAACCAGTGATGGACAGTGCGCCCTAGTTGTGGTAAGAGAACGACCCTGAGGTGGGGCAGCCGCGTCCCACATGGCCTATGTCCGGGATGCAGTGCTATCCGCACTGTGCTGGGGGGATGGGACCATAAGGCTGGGGAAGATGGGAGAAGGGGATGGGAAGAGTGGGATTGGGGGTTGCCCGAGTCCCACCACCAGTCTGGAATTAAATAGAAGAGAAGGTTGTACTTGGGAACATTGGCTTGTCCCCAGTGACAGTTCCTGGTGATGGGCTGACCTTGGCAACAGACCCTAGCAGCAGGCAGTTGTCCTGACAAGAGGGTGGTCCCTGTCAACAGTCCCTGGCAGTTTCCTGAACAGAGGGAGGGAGCTGACCTGGGAGTCTTGTCCCCCTATCTACTTGTTCTTCTTGAAGAAGCTGAAACGTTTTTCTCGCTCCCGTTCTCTGCCGTCCTTGCTGCGCAGCACGACAGGCCCCTCAGCCCCTGCTGGTGACACTGGGGGCATGGTCATGGCCCGAGTCATGCCACGAGTGGCACTGGGCACCGCTGGCTCTTCTGGCTCTCCAGAGGCCGAGGATGCAGCAGTAATGGCCGCATTCACCACCCGCAGCCACGAGCTCATCTCTGCCTATGGTGACAGGGAGACAACATCTCAGCCTCAAGGACCCTGTGTGGGGGCTATTGGTGGCAGACAGCAGAGAAATGTGAAAGGAAAAGGCAAAAAAGTAGCTATTTCATCTCGGAGAGCATGTTTTGGTGTGGGCCTCCTAGACAACCAGTAGGCATGTCATGGGCTAGGTTATTATAAAGAACAAGAAGTGGACAAGGAAAAAGAGAGGGGAGGGAAGGAAGGAAATCTGCTACTGCAGGATTTTTTCCTCCAGGAACATGTGGGGGTGGGAGGGGAAAGCTTACCTCATCCTTGGCCTGGAACAAATACTCTTTTCCATCCTGTAAGCTGTTGAGAGAGAAAAGTCACAGAGCAGAGATGAGAATCTGTATGTGCCAGGTCAGTGCATGTTAGAGTTCAGTCCTCACCCAAGAAGAACTGGAGAACATCCAGGCAGCCCCCAGAGCTGTATCTACAGGTGTTGCACATTTTCAGATTCCCAGGTTTTTGCAGATGTGCAAAACCAAATCCTTTCTGAATGCCTGCAGAGGGCCAGGGTGAGCTCGCTTCCATCCTAGGCCTTGCCAGCTGCTTGCTGCCGGGCAGAGCCATGCCTCTGAAGGTCCCTGAGGCAGAGCAGTGCCGGCAGGCTGCCTTGGGGTTTCCCACCAGGATGGCTTTTTAACTTGACATCATCAGTCATCAGCCTGCGTCTTAACCCCCCCATTACCCACCTACCCCCCCACCCCACCCACGCCCTCCTTAGTGTGCAGTACAATCTCTGCCTCTCCCTCATGCACAGGTGTCCCCAAAGTCCTGGCTTGGCAGCTCTATTCCTGTACTTCTTACAGGTGACCGCTCCCACTGGGCCCACCGGTGTCACTCCTGACTCCTCCTCCCATCCTGAGAGCACAGTGCAGTTCCTACCCCAGCTTGAAGACATGTTTGCGCTTTCGATAATCGAAGGCCACACTGCCCTGGGCCCTGGCCAGGCTGACAGGCACTTCTCCATGGTATGGCACTCCTGCACTGGCTGCTTTCGAATCTTTGTAAAAGCCAAGGCTCCCACGCCGCAGGACACAGTACACGTTCTGCCAGGATCTGGGTGGGACATTGCGCCAGTCAGGAGGCCAGATGGTCAAAGGGACTGGCGTGGGTGGGACCTACATTCTGGGGCCCCCTTGGATGTCCTGGAACTTGAAGTTCCTCTCCTGTCTTTACCCCCTCAGGCTGTCCCCTAAGGGCCATAGTGGTCCTGAGCCCCATCCCTTTTCCAAAGTGCCCCATTCTGAATAACTTTCCTGCCTCCAGAAACATCCCCTCCAGGGACGCCTCCCCAGATGCAGGAACCTGAGAGGCCACAGGCACTGCATGGCCAGGCTGGGTACCTGTTGGCAGCCTTTTTGCCGAAGGCCTCCATCTCCTGTTTGCGGCAGAGCATTCCCTCCATCTGCTCCTGGGCAGAGAGCTCTGGGCCTCGAGTGGGCAAGGTGGAGACATGGGCTGACTCAGACGACCTGCTCTGGGGCATCACAGGAGCAGCTGGGCCGCGGGGCCGTGTCTGCCTATCTCCCCGTGGCCCATTGGCCTCATCCCCTGCACCAGATCCCTACGGGGGAAAACAGGATGAGACGGAAGGTGTCTCCTCAGTGGGTTGTGAAACTCCCTGGCTGCGCCAAATTTCCTTGAGTCTCTGCCCTCTCCCATCCTCAGACTCCTTGCCCCCCTTTTTAGCCCTTCATCTCAGGTATCTATACCCACACCTGCAGGGGGACTCACAGGCCCTTCTGGGAGGCTACCCTGCTCAGGTCTCTGTTGTTCCAACAGGAGCTGCAAGGACAAGAAGCTGTGAGAGGGTGTGTGAGGTAGGCAGGGTTGATGGGGACGCCTGGGGACAGGGTTACCTGTGAGGATTCAGCATCTGTGCAGACCCCATTAACGCTGGGCACCTGTGTGGATGGTGGCAGTCGTGGATGGGTTCTGGAACGGCCAAAGATGATACAGAATTAGTTCCTAGCTTGCTTCGGCTTAGCCTCATCCTGCTGGCCCAGGTGTCCTGGCTCTCACCCGTCCCAGGCAGCATCAGGAGCTGTCTGGCTGTCCGCCAGGTCTCCTTTGGGCAAACCGGCTGTGGGCTCCGGAGCAGGGGGCTGTTTCCTCCGTTCCTCCTCCTCCCTCTGTCTCTTCCTCTCCCTCTCCCGCTCTTCCAGCTGTCAAGAAATGCTGAGGTCAGCGTCAAGAAGGCTCATTTAAGAGGAGCAGGGCACAGGGGAAGTTGAAATGTCTTAGCTCTGGTCTGAAACTGGAAGGAGGGAGAAGAGAAATCTGACAAGACGGTGGGGACAAGGAGCAACAGGGGAGATGGGGGTCTTAGCGTCCCCCGGGGGAAATGAAGGCTGTGGTGTCATGGGGCACTCTCAGCTCACGCGCAGGAGGTGCTGATCAGAGGGAAGAGAAGAACTGTCTTCTCGGGCAGAGAGAGGATGGGTCTGGGGCAGGAAGTAGGCGCCCCGGGGCCCAGAGCCCTCACCGCAGTGAGCTTCTCCAGTGCGCTGAAACGCTCTTCCCAAGCCACCGCTGCCTTCTGAAAGGCTTCATGCCGCTTGATGAGGCTCTCCACTTCATCCACCGTGCAGCCCAGCTCTGCGCTCCGCACCAGTGGCTCTTGACTGCACAGCCAGGCCTCTGCCATCCCTGCATCTCTCCCGAACATGAGCACCTCCAAAACTGCCAGGATTAGGGGTTGCAGAGAGTTGGCTGGTCAGAGAAGGCACAGAGAAAGCCACTGCCCCAGAGCACTGCCAGATGTTGCCAAGGGTGGGTGCCTGGAGTTTCACACCCAGGGTTCTTGATCTCTCCCATCCCCCTGTCCTGGCCTGGTTCCCTGCAGAGGCTCACCAAGCTGGAGCCAGTCCATCTTTTCCTGCCACTTGTCAGCTGTCTCCTGGCGCCGGGCTTGCAGCTGAGACAGCTTCTCTGAGATCTGGGGGACAGAGACGAGAGTCAGCACCCAGTTGGGCCTTTCCAGAGTCCTCAGGGGTTCACTGAGGGAAACTAGTGATTTCTGATGTCAAGAGGTTGGTAGTTCTAGAGGAAGGATGGGATGTGAGAATTCTCTGAACAGCACCAAGGGGACAGAGAGTGAAAGAGTTCTTGCCGAAAAAGAATAAGAGGAAGTAGGAAGACTCCTAAAAAATCAGCACTGAGCTCTGCTCGGTGAGGCTGGCCCACCTCCATCAGGCCTCACCCACCTCCTCGGCTGCATAGTGGCTCCTGGCCAGCAGCTCCTGCCCCATGTCGATGCAGGAGGAGAAACGGTCTGCTCTGGCCTCAATCTCTGCTTTGATGCCTTGTTGGTTCTTGATGACCAGGTCTGCAGAGGACACGTCCCTGGGAGGATACAGACACAGTATCTTCTCCTACTGCTCCCAGTCCCATCACAGCCACCAGCCCACAGGAGCCATAGAGGCTACTGGGTGTCTCACCGGGGCCGCTCCTGGGCATCCATCTGCACATTAATGCCGTCCATCCACAGCATCAGCTCCCTGACAGCCTTGAAGAAACGGAACTTGTCTGTGGTGTCCAGCAGCAGCTGGCGGCGTGCAGCAGAGCTTCCCTGAAGCTGGGCCCAGGCCTCGGCTACAGCCTGCATATGGCGGCCAATCTCCTCAGCCTTATCTCCAGCATAGGCCTTCTGGAGTCGGTGACCATCATCCTGCACCTGCTGGACCTGTAGGGTCCCAACTGAGAGTCAGGCAGAGCAGAGAGACTTGAAGGAGCTGCAGCCTCCCTTGGACCTAGCTGCTACCTCCTGCCCATTTCACTAGCCAAAGAGGAAGGGGAGGAATGGGGTGGGGGTGGGGCGAGAAAGATGATGGCAGATGCCTGGCCGAATGCTGCTCTGGTGCATCTCATTTAAGGGCCTGGGCTTAGCCCAGGAGGTGGGGCTCTAAAGGGGACCACTGGCCAGTAGAGCTTTCGAAGGCCTGTTCTGGATGTGAGGGACCTCATAGCTAGCTAGGATGAGCCTGCAGAAGGGATTTGGTGGGGCTGACTGGCTGTATAATAGATGAAGGAAGAATTCATGCTTATTTCACTGGATCTAGAGCTGGAGTCTGGGTGGTACCAACAGGCAGCAAGAATAGTCCAGCCATCAAGACCACCTAAAAATGTCATGGCCCTCATGGAGGCTTGTGAAGAAGTCAGTGAATATGGTGGCTAGATGTTGCTTGGCTGGGATGTTTTCCTGGACTGATTCTAACCTCATCTGTGAATGGCCCTCCAGAGGGGCCATCCTCCTGCATTTCTTGAGATCCGTCCCGGCAACTAGGACACCCCCTTGCTCCCATCTCCTACAGTCTCCCCTCAGCCTTCCCCACCTCCTCGGCTTGGCTCAGACCTGGGCACTGAGGGCCTGGATGTCGTGCTCATAGGCACAGTGTCGGCGCTGCAGGGCCTCAGCAGCATTGAGGTCACGGCCGGTCCCATCTGGAAGCTGCTGCTGCTTGTGCTGCACCCGCGCCAGGGCTTGGCGGGCCCCGTGCAGGAAGCGCTGCAGCTCGTACGCAGCGGCCAGCACTTGACCCCGTGTGTCCAGCAGCTCGAGCAGGTCAGCCCAGGCCTCATTGAGACTGTCCTTCCACTCAGCCACGGTGGCCCGTGCGGCATGGCCCCCCGCAATGAGCCCATTGGCCAGCGTGTTGGCGCTATCCACACGCTCCTGACCGATGGTGCTTGTGTCCCGAGAGAACTCGCGGAATTTGTCCCGGAGCATCTGGTGGAGGAAGCAGTTGAAGGGACAAGGTGTGACACTGAGGGAAGAGGTTCCTGACTGATGGAGTGGGGTCCTCTTCCCCCAAACTGGGGACCCACTTCTCTTCCCTGTGTCAGGTGTGCCAGCGCGAGTCAACAAGCAGTTGCAGCAGCTTCCCACCCACCTGTTCAGTGTGTGCCACTCAAGAAGGACACATCCTGACAAATGCACCACACAAACTAAGATGGCTAAGATGATGCAGTCTGTCATGTGGCACAAGATGGCACAGGCCTGATTGGTAATTAACTTCCTTTCTATCCTTGCCCCGCCTTGGCCCCACGTTCCTCTTTCCGCACAATTCTTCCAATTATAAACCTTAAAATCCAGGAGATGGCAGCTGCTCTGCCTGACCCTGTGTCCCTGCCCCTCCATGCTCTGCCCAGGTCCAGGCCTCGTCTCCCCTGGGTCCTGGTCCCTTCTTGGCGTCCTCCCCACACTCACAGTCACGTGTTCGTAGTCCTGGCCCAGCTCGTGGGAGGCTGCCACCACCTCACGCTCCTGGATCCACTGCTCCAGGTCATCCAACTCACGGCGGAGTTGGCACAGCCGGAGGTGCTCCTGCAGGCGCTGGCGCCGCTCTCCGGCCAGTTCTTTCAGGCTGGCATACAGCTTGTCCACCTGGGCCTGGCGGATTGATATCCTCGTGCTGCAGGGAATGAGGAAGGCACCTCAGGGTTTAGGAGACACGGCTGCTCTGATGCCCGGCTTGTTCTGAGCCCTGTCCCTCTAGGCCCCCAATTGCTCATCAAGTCCAGGATTCTCCAGCTTTCTAGAATGTTCTGTACATACACAGTACAGAGGTACCACATCCCAGCACCTTCAGAAAACCAGTTCCCTCTCCTCCAGGGGATGGGCCCCTTGACCTCCTGGGGCTCACCTCTCTGGGTGGTCATGGTCAATCATGTCTTGGCTGCTGGCTGCCAGCTGGTGGATGGTCTGGGCGTAGTCAGCCAGGGCTTGCTCCAACACCTGGTGTTTCTTCACCTCTGCCTGGGCACTCAGCTCATCCTGGAGAAGGGACAGTGGGCCTCAGGCAGTGCGGGGGGGGGGGGGGGGGAGGCTGGCAGTGAAAAGAATCAGCCGTGCGGACTCAGCCGCGGCTCTCACCTTGGCTTTCTCCTGGCCCAGCAGGTGCAGCTCCTGCTCACCCATCCAGGCCTCGGCCTCTGCAGCATCGCGGTAGAACTGCTGGGCCCTCAGGGCCTCCTCCAATCGCTTCCCGCGAAGCTCCAGTTCGTGGCTCAGGCGTTTCCACATTTCTTGGAGCTGGGCCAGCTCGGGGCCTGCTGCTGCTGTGCCCAGAGTCCGCTGCCGCTCTGTGAGGTCAGCAATCCGGGGCTCGTGGCCTTGGATCTCTTTCTGCAGGGTCTGTCCCCGTCGTAGAAGAGGACACTATAAGGCTTGCAAAGGGAACGTGGAGCCTCCACACCCTCCGACCTGTACAACTTCAAGCACCCCTTTCACCCTCTTCCCTCTCTTCCTTCCAGAGCCCTCTCACTTCCCTCTCCCCAGGACAGGATGGTGATGATGCCCCTTCAATCCTCCAAGAGATCCTATCCTCCTCGGGTGGGGAAAAGCAAACCACTGACGTCTGGGGAGACACAGTGTCAGGGAGGGGCCAGAGAAACCCCTTCTTAGAGAAACAAATGTCCAAGTGTGGGGAGACTCTTGGGAACTTTTCTTTTGCCCTCAGCCTCTGCCTCACCTGGTTTTTCTTCATGAGAAGCTGAACACTAGGCAGGTCCTTGCCATGTTCCATGGAGCTGGCCATGGGCAGCCGCTCCGTCACCCATAACTGGATGAGAAAGAGGATGTCAGTGGAGGTGCAGAGGGAAGAGTCAGCATGGGGGACTGGAGAGTGGGGATACCTACAGTTATAGGTGTGTGTGTGTGTGTGTGTGTGTGTGTAGGGAACGGTCATCTCTGGCTTCAGGACAAAGGGATCTAGAGGACATCCCCAAGTATCTTTAGAGGGGATGTTCTCAGTGCTGAAGGGAAGAGGGAACAGAGCACTGCTGGCATCTCCCCAGAAGCCAGGAAGGAGGCTGGAGTGCCACATGGCAGGGGCAGCTTGCCAAGATGAAGATGCTCTCAGGCCCAGCCCCAGGGACTCACAATCTCATCCTCCACGTCCCGGTGGAACTGGTGCTGCTCACGAGAGGCATGCAGGCGCTGGCAGCGCTCCTTCATGGGCTGGCACAGGGCCCTGAACTTCTCCTCCACAGCTCTTGAGGTCCTCTCCACCTCCCCTGCACCCTGGTCTTCCTGGGCCAGTGCCTTTGCTTGGGCCTGAATTGCCTCCACCTCCTTCTCTCTCACAGCCATCTCCCGTTCCAGCATCTGCAAATGAGGAGAAGGAAGGGAATGTAAATTGCACATTTCCACCTTCAAACTCAGAGGAGACACTAGTCTCCAATCACAATTTCTCATCCCCAGGTCTTACTCCAGGAAGTACATCCTTTTGTGGCCTGGATTGATCTTGAACTTTGATATATGGAGGAATCCAGGTTGTGTGATAACTGTGCCTGTTATGAATTGTCAGGTGGAATCGTCTGTCCCAAATCCACTTCAGTTGCAAATCCACATTTCCCCTGCTCTGTTATGTTGGAACTGGATGGACCCAGTCAACATCTCTCCTTTGCCAACTGGTGCAATACCAGGCCTTGTCAGTAGAGGCCGCTGAAGGGATGCTACAACTCAGTACAGGAAGGGCCTCTCTTCCAGGGTACTTCTGTCTCCTACAGCAAAACTGCTTACAGTGTGCAAGAGATCCTGTGACTCTGTTCCTCCAGCAAGTTTTGCTGGTACTCCCAGGGTAGTTTCCTGCTGGCCAGCCTGGGCTTGCTAGATGCAGACCTGCTTTGGCTCATGACACCCCAGCAAATTTCTAGTCCATTCACTTTGGCTCTCCAAAGAGATCTGAAATTCAGCTGTATGATTGCTTCCTTGGGGTTCCTCTTTGGCCCTAGGAGTATAGCTTCTTCCTACATTTGCTATTTTAGTTTTTTTTTTCCTACAGTCCTGGGGATTGAACCCAGAGGCACTCAACCACTGAGATACTTTACCTTTTTTTTTAGTTTTTATTCTGAGACAGGGTCTTGGCTGAGTTTCCCAAGGCTGGTCTCAAACTTGATATCCTCCAGCCTTGTCTCCCAAATATCTGGGTTTATGGGTGTGTGACACCACACCTAGCTATTCTAGGATTCTTAAGAACAAGGATCAACAAATACAGCCTACCACCTATTTTGTAAATAAAGTTTTATTGTAATTCAGTCTGAGCCTTTTTTTTTTTTGTCCTACAAGGTCAGAATTTAATAGTTGTGACAGAAACAATCTGATTCACAAAGTCAAAATATTTATTATTTGGCCTTTTACAAAAAAAGTTTTCTGACCCCTGCTGTAGAGTTCTCTTTACACCTGTCAGTTTAGGTGTGGTTTATGCCCTCCAAAACTCATGTTGAAATTTGATCCCCAGTTTTAACAGTATTGAGAGGTAGAGGCACTTATAAGAGGTCATTAAGGTACACTCACACAGTTCTTGTGGGACTAAATTAGTTACCACAAGAGCCGGTTGTTATAAAGTAAGGCTGTCCCTTGTGTTTTGTCTCTTTCACATGAAATCACTTCCTTTCTGTTCTACCATCAATGATGCAGCTTGAGGCCCTCACCAAAAGCTGAACAGATGCTGGCGCCATGCTCTTGACTTCCAGAACCATGTGCCAAGATAAACTTCTATGCTTTATAAATTACCCAACCTCAGATATCCTGTTATAGAAACAGAAAGTAGACTAAGAAACATCTTCAGTAGTTAACCACCTTTTGCCAGGCGCAGTGAGACACGCCTGTAATCCCAGTGGCTTGGGAGGCTGAGGCAGGAGGATCTTGAATTCAAAGCCAGCTTCAGCAACTCAGCAAGGCCCTAAGCAACTCAGTGAGACCCTATCTCTAAATAAAATACAAAAAAGGGCTGGGGATGTGGCTCAGTGGTTAAGTGCCCCTGAGTTCAATCCCTGGTACCAAAAAAAAAAAAAAAAATGTTATCCACCTTTTACTTATATAAATACGTCTTTTTACAAAAGTTTCCCTGTTCAGTTTACTAATGTAGTCTGTCTCCTGACTTTCCTCTGACCATTAACTCACTCCTGGAGATTCTGACACGGTTGGCCTGTAGACATCATTCTGAGAGCTGGGTGCAGTGGCACATGCCTATAATCCCAGCAGCTCGAGAAATACCAAAAGATATCATGCAGCAGGCCTTAGAATGATCTCCCAATCTCAAGATCAAAGGCACTTCCTCCTTTCTTCTCCAGTTCACCCTCCCCCCTTGAAGGCCCACGGCGCACCTGCTGCTTCTTGAGCAAAATGTTGACGCTGGTCAGATCCTTGCCATAGTCATCGGAGTGCAGCTGGGCCTGCAGGCTCTCTAGCCAGCTCTCCAGCGCTGAGCAGCTTTGGGCAAACAGTTCAGCACGGTTGGCATCAAAAAGGCTGCGGGCCTTGGCCTGGGTTGTGGTCTCCAGCTCATCCCAGCGCCTGTGCAGGTCCCCCAGCTTTTCTGACACCAGCGCTTTCAGTTCTGGCTTCTCAAGGGTCAGCTCTCGCCCTTCCTGGGTGGCAAGACAAAGAGGGTTTAAGTGCCAGAATTAGAATTAGACACCACTGGGTGGCTCAGAGGTAGAGCACTTGCCTAGCATGTGTGAGGCCCTGGGTTCGACCCTCAGCACCACATAAAAATAAAATATTGTGTCCACCTCTTACTAAAAAATAAATGTTAAAAAAAAAAAAAGAATTAGACATCACTGAATGTTATAGGCCAATGGCAGACCAGGTACCTGAAGTATGGACAATCATTCTAGGTCCTCACGTAAGCTCATTAGCATATGCTTCTAGAGGCCCCTTCTTCACTGCACAGTCCTCACTTCTGGTTAAACTGGCTCCTCCTCCCAGTTCTGCTCAAACCTTACTTCAGTTAAGAAGCCATTGTAATCTTTCCTGGTGCTCATGGCTTCTGCTGCTATGCTGCACATGAACTTGGGTTATTTGCCCTCATTCCATGTTTCTCCACTTGTTACTCCCCACTTGAACTGGAGCGAGCAAGTCCTACCTGGTCTCCCCACTCCCCACCTTTTGGTTGAGGACTTCCTCTCCTTCCTTCCCTTCTTCCTTCTTTCCTCCCTTCCCTTCCTTTCCTCCTCCTCACCCTCTCTTTCATACCTGGGTTTGAACTTCAAGCATGCTAAGCATGTACTCTACCCCTGGGCTATACCCCGACCCAAAGTACCCTGTCCAGATGGTTGACCTTCCATTGCTTCTCCTCATTCCCCTACCAGTGCTTCCTGGGATCACCTGCCCTGAAAGTGCCCTGCACTAGAATCCTGATTTCAGGGTCGGCTTCTGGGGACACAAGGCAGACACTCCCTTCAGGCCTCTTTATAACACTGCCAAGGAGAAGGTGTCAAAGGCTAGCACTGCTTGGGTAGCTCTGGGACATACTCCGTACCCAGGAACCAGGACTTTTCCTGACCTGGCCAAACGTGCTCTTCTCGCCTTTGCTTCCACCAGCCCCTTCACACATTCTGCACTCCTGCCACATTTCCTCCTTGTCCACAAAGGTGCCCCTTCTACACCTCTGGTTTTCTGTTCACACACTTTTCTCTACCTAACAACATCTTTCCTTCAATGTCTTGGCTTGTCCTCATTTGCTCATCCTTCACAGACTGTCCTGGCTTGCTCCTGCTTCTAGAATCCCCAAATCTCCTCTTTCTTTAGCCCCCAGACTTTACTGGACTCTCATATGGCACTCAACAAAATCTACTCTGGATTTGATTCAGCTGTTTGTATATACATCTCATATCCTGGCCACAGTATTGTTCCTTGAGAGTGGAGCCTGCAGTGGCATCTTGTACAGCAGCAGCAAGTATATATTTGCTCAACAAATGGAAACACTGAAAAAACCCTGGTTTCCTCTCCCCAGCCATCATGCCCTTGTGGGAGGGAAGGTGTTTTTTTATATTCCAGGCAGCATAGCAGTGTGCTGAGCACACACAATGGTCTCCAAGAATATTTGCTGAGTAGAAATAAAGTTATTCTAGAAGAGCTGGGTGGGAGACCAAGTATCAGGAACAGCAATCCTCAAAAGCAAGGACTGGCGAACCATGGTGGATGGGCCAAGTCTGGCCACTGCCTATTTATATAAAGTTTTATTGGGAGACAGCCATGCTCATTCATGCATGTATTCTCTATGACTGCTTTTGCACCACAATGGCAGAGACAAGTAGGTGCAGCAAAACCATATGGCCCACAAAGCCTGACATATTCACTTTCTGGTCCTTTACAGAATGTCTGCAGAGTACAGATGAAGACAGCCATCTGCTCTGGACCCAGGAACAGTTATGGCTTTGAGCCAAGGCTATGGCCTGGCACCCTACTAAATTGGGCTTTCTCAAAGCTCTGAAATCACTGTCCCACAGCCCAAAGACATTTTATTTCCTAGAACACAACTTGCCACTTCAGTGGTGTGACTCCAGAAACCCATGATCTCTAATTCTGAAAACCATGGCCTGGAGCTAGGCCTGCAGCCTGGACTGTGGCCTGCACCGCTGAGAGGACACTGCCTGAGGCGGCCCCAGATGCTCACTTCTTGCTGCTCCTGTCATGCCACTCACCTTGTCCACCTTGTCCAGCCAGTCCTTATTGGCGGCTAGCTCGGCCATGAATGCCTGGTGCTTCTGCCACTTGGTGTGCAAGTTGCGGGCCTCGTCATAGGACACATCCTGAGCTGTCAGCATCTTCTCGTCAATCCAGAGTTTCAGCTGGAGCAAGCACAGGTCAGGATGGAGAAGGTAAGGGGCATTTTGGAGGGGGAGAGAGAGGGGACGAGGGGACCAGGAGATGTGAAAGACTCAGGAAGAGGCCATGAAAGCGTTTGTAGGCTCCAGCAACCCTGCGATGCTCTTACACCAGGCCCAGGGTGAGGGCTGGGAAAGGGGTGGATGGAAAGAGGTGCTGCAGGGACCTGGGTGCCTCACCTCATGACAGTCTTGCAAGAAGTGCTGCTGCTCTCGGTTGTCCCTCAGGCGGCCCAGAAGCTGCTGCACGGCTTCTTGATTCTTCCTGTGTCTGTAATGACAGTGCTTGTGAACCCTAGGCCTTGCTGTGAGAGGATGTGGCCTTTAAGTAACCTAAAGGCTTCAGTCCTCTTCCTGTAGGGATAAGCCTCCCAGAAACCCCACCAGACACCCCAGGCAGGAATCACGTTTCCAGGCCTGCCACCTAGTAGGCTCTATTTTGCCCAAGTGTGCAGGAGGCAGACCATCCCAGCTCCTGATCCAGTCCCTCTCCCACCACCCTGTTCTCCCCCTCTACTACTTTGCTGTCAGCCCCCTATCTCCTGCCACCTGTCAGGTCTCCCATGCCACATCTCCATCTCTGAGACCGCCCTGTTCCACTGATTTCTCTCTCAGACCCCTCATTTATCTGCCGGCCTCATCCCACCTGCTCTCGATGGAATCTGCCTTCTCCTGGATCTTCTCGGCGTGGATGTTGCCCTCTGACACCAGCTGACGCCCAGCCTCCAGGAGCCCACGGATGCGTTCCCCATTGGCATCCATGGTGCTCATGAAGTCTTCCAGCTTTTTAATGGCAGCATCAGCAGCCTGGAGTGTCCCTGGCATCTCCGTGTGAGACAGAACATACTCCTGTGTGGAAGCAGGGAGCAAGCTCACTTCTCAAAGCATACAGATTCCATCCCTCAGACCCAGCCAGGGACACAGATGAGAGGGTGGCCAGCCTCAGCAAGGGTGGAGTAGCCAGATGGCTCTGAAGATGAAGGGGGGGGTATCACTAACTTGGGGGACCCTAGAAAGTTCCAAGGGAGCTGAGCTGGGGCCCAAATCCTGTTCGGCCTTATTTGTAGCATCCGATTTGATTTTAAAATAGTTATATGACTTGCCACGCTTTCTGTGTCATCTAAAGTCGGCTTTGGTAAGTTTTGTTTATCATTTTTTTTCCCACTCCTTCCTGCCTGTGTTATTTCCTCAACTACTCCACCCGCTGACACTATCCTCTTCCTCACACATCCCCTGGTCCCTATTTTCCTATTCTTCCTGGGTGGGACCTTGACCCCTGGCCTCTCACCTGGCTGCTGAGCACACCCTCAGCCTGGCGAGCATCCCGTAGGAATCCCTGGAAGCCATGAGCCTGGGCCAGGCGGCCTTGACGGCTCTCCCACATGCGGCCCAGCTCCTCCCAGCCGGTTCCCAGGGCTTCCAGCCGCTGCCGTAGGAAGAGGCACTGGGGATCTGCCTGGTCCCGGGTCACCTCCTCGCCCAAGGCCCGCAGGCGGCTATACTCGCTTTGGGCACGCTCCACTTCTCCCCGTAGGCCTGCGTGTTGGGCCAAGAGGGCCTCAGCCTCAGGCAGGGTAGCCGGCCCTTCTTCGGAGGCCACAGCGGTCTGCGTGCGACCTAGCCAAGCCTGGAAGTCATCCAAGCTACGCAGGAAGTCCTGCAGCCTCCGTGCCTCACCCAGGGACTCTTCTCTTCGCCGCATAGTGGCTCGTAGGTCCTCCCAGCCAGCCTGTACCTCCCCAAGCCGGGTGTTGATGGCAGGGGCTTGGGCCGGATGGCCAGCAGCCAGGGCATTGGCCTCTCGGGTCAGTTCACCCACCCGAGCGGCGATGGCCTCCAGGTCCCGCTCGGTGCCCGCCAGCTTCCGTTGCAGGGCCAGCACCCCGGCCAGATCATTACCCAGGCCCTGGGTGGATTCGATAACTTTGGTCTTCTCTCTCATCCAGGCCTGGGTTTCCGTGCACTCTAGGTGGTAGTTCTGGATGCTCAGGGCTGATGTCAGAGCTCCCTTCTTGCCATCTGCCAGGGACCGAAACTGCTGCCACCTGAGTAGAGGGAGGGAGTAGCATGTAGAGCTGCTCAACTTCCCTGGCTGGCCAGGTACATCTGGGGTACCCCTGCTTCTCCCCACATGGTGCACACCCACCCACTTCTGCCTTTGTAAGAAGGTTGCTCCCCATCATTCCCTTGCCTCCTTCTCTTTTTGATTGTTCCCCATCCAATCCTCAGCCTCCTGGGACCACTTTGATCCCATTTCATCCTTTTTTCTATTTATCCTCCCCAACTCATTCCAGGCTGGTCCTTCCCCTTGTGTTTAGCCCCCTCCCAGGCCCTGCCAAACCCTCTTTGAAGCACCATCTCCAGCTGCTTCCTTCTCCCTCAGTGCCCAGGGCTGACGTCCCCAGCCCACCTGTTGTTGAGCTGCTTCTGAGTGTTGAGAATCCGGTCCTTCCCTGGAGGGTTGGCCTTTAGCAACTGCTCAGCTATGTCATTCACAGCAGTAATTCGCGCTGCCAGGGCATTCATTTCCGGCTCTAGGGTCTCAAACCTGAGTGGGTAAACAAGCAGAGCACGAGGATGGGAGGCAGAGAGGCCCCAGGCCATCTCCCTTAGATGCCTGCAGAACTGCCTCCCTTCAACACAGGGCTCTGTCTCTGCGATGCTTTGCCTACAAGGTTCTCAGGGGAAAAACTCTCCTCTCTGGGGGTGTTCAAAAAGATGGTGAGGGATAACCAAACTCGACCTTTAACAGAGGTTCACTTACTCTCTTGGGGCTCACCCTTTAGCCCCCAACCCAAGCCCCACCCCACCAATAAAAAATGAAGTGACAACCAAAAGCATGTGTCTAAGTGACAAAGACGTGAACTCTAACTTCTCTCAGGGATATTTTATATTCTAGTGGGGCAGGTCTGCAGGATTTTTCTGTAAAGGGCCAGGCATTTTAGATCTGAGAGTCACTGTGTCTGTCCCAGCTCAGCTCTGGGGTAGTAGTGATAAGGGTCACCACAGACAGGATCACCTCCTGTCTGTGGGCATGGCTCTGCCCAGCAAAGCTTTATCAAAAAAAAAAAAAAAAGAGAGCAGGCTGGATTTGGCCTAAGGGTTGTAGTTTATCAGAACCTCCAATAGGATATCTTGAAAACTTAAAAAAAAAAAGTTTAATTATATTTTTTTAAACCGTCAGGAAATTTGATTATGGGCTAATGGTAGGTGATATCAAGTAATTGCTCATTTTGTTCTAAGTAATAATGGTACTGAGGTTCTATAAGAAAACTCTCTTCAAAATGATTTTAAGATATTATTCTGTGAACCTCATGAGAGGTTCTGCCTAAACGGTCAATATTATTACATTATAATATATATTATAATTCCATATTCAATTTTAAAAAATATATTTTTATGTATTTATTTTTTATCCCCCCCAGCATTAGAGATTGAACCCAGGAGTGTTCTACCACTGAGCTACATCCTCAACCCTTTTTATTTATTTTTTTATTTTGAGACAGGTTTTCCCTAAGTTGCTGAGGCTGGTCTTGATCTTGTAACCCTACTGACTCACACCTCCTGGGATTAAAGGTGTGTGCTGCTAAGCCTGGCTTTTCCTCCTCTTTCTTAAAGGATGTATCCTGAAGACTATACATGTGAAATAACCGGGAATAGTTTTTTTAAAAAGGGATGAGCACCATATTGACAACGTTGGACCCTGGGGATGGATGGGTAGGGTTTTGCTGTGAAATGTTGTCTACTTTTGTTATGTTTAACATTATTATTAAAACTTAGAAAAGACAACCATTAAGACAGAAGGATGTGATTAAGGCTCAGTGAGGTGCAGTGGGCAGCTTTATGGTGGGAGTGGCCACATCTCACCCTGGCCCCAGCTCACAGGCAAGGGGGTCCGTAGCAGCTGCAGGCCCTACCTCTGCTGCACCACCTCGAGGTCCTCCAGGCGCTCAGGCAGGGTCAGCCCGTTGAGCCACTGCTCCTTCTCCTCCACCCAGAGCCCACAGGCCCCAGCCTCGCTGAGCATGGTGTAGAGTGCCAGGGCTGCTTCCAGGGCCCGAGCACGCTCGCCCGCCCGTGCCTGCAGCTCCTCGTACTGCCGCTCCAGTGTGGGCACCCTGCCCTGCACCTCGGGCGTGCGGCTCAGTGCGGGAGGCAGGGCCACAGCCTGTTCCTTCAAGGCCTCCAGGGTGGGTCGGTGGCCTCGGATCTCCTCCTCCAGGGCTCGGTGCTGCCTGGCCAGGGCCTGTGTGGAGAACTCGTCGTGCCCCAGCTCAGGGCTGGACACTAGGCGCAGTGCATCCACCAACCAGGCCTCCATGTCGTTTGCGTCGGCTTGGAACTGGTAGAGGCTGGCAGCCTGAGCAAGCTGCTGGGCCCGTTCCTCGGCCAGGGCCTCCAGCCGCTCCCACTGGGCCTGGAGCTCGGCTGCACGGGCAGCAGCCTGGCTGGCTCCAGGATGGCCCTCTGCAACCAACTGCTGGCCCTGTTCCAGGGTGAGCTTCAGGGGCCCCAGCCGGCCACTCATCTCCCCCCGCAAAGCCGTGTGCTTGTTGAGCAGGCGGAGGACACCGGTCAGGTCCCTGCCAGTGTCGGCTGAGGCCAGGAGGTGCTGCTGCTCCCGCACCCAGGCCTCAGCCTCTCCCACTTCCCAGAGGAACCGCCAGAGGCGCCGTGATTCCTCCAGACGAGCCCTCCGAGCCGCTGCCAACTCACACAGGGCCTCATAGCTCTGCTCCAGGGTAGCCACCCGCTCTGACACCAGCTGCGGGTCACATGGTCTGTACTCTGAAAATAGTCATGTGGGGTTCCAGGGCTCTGGATCCTCTCCACCCACCTTGGTGACAAATCCCCGACCCCCTCCCTGGCTCCAGCTCCTCACCCAGCATCCACCATCAGCTCTCCTGTCCCCAGCTTTTCCTAGTCTTCTGCCTCTGCTCTTAATGTTGCCCTTCCCAGCCCTGTCATCTCCAGGACCTTCCCCTCTGGTTCTCACCTTTCCCTGGGTCGCAGAAGCGCAGGGCAGAGGCGCTCACAGCCCGCACCCTCTCAGCCTGCACGGCGATGTCAGCCTCCACCAGCTCGTGCAGCTGCAGCAGGTCCTCCACTCCAGCCAGGTGCTTGCCCAGGTCCTGAGACTGCAGCCGCCCCTGCCGGGAACACGCAGCATGCTGGTGCCCGTCTGAGAGCCTTCTTGTTCGCTGCCAGTCCGGCACACGTGCCAACCTCCGGGGTCTCCCTTCCAACCTCTTTGGGTGGTTCCAGGTGTTGCACCCAGGCGAGCATACCTGCTCACACCCACATGCAGGGACGCACCACGGTTCTGTTTAGGCACCCTCCCATGGAACAGCCTTTATGCAAATTCTGCTCCTGGAATCTTTGCTGTGACTCATTTCCTTAGCCCCAGAATCACAGACACCCTCCTATTGTCACTGCTCTGCCCCAGCAGCCCAGCTCCCTTCAGTGCCTCTCCTAGACCCTTCCTTAGGGCCACTATGGCACAGAAGACTGCAACAACTCTAACTGGTCTCTGTGCTCCCACTCTGGCTGCCCACGGCCTTCTCCACATAGTAGCCCAAGGGACCCTTTTAACAGGTAAGGCAGAATCGCATCTCTCCCTCTCAGAACCTTTGAATCACTAAGTGCTCCATGCTATTTTGAATAAAGTTCAAACTCCTTGACCCTAAAGCCCTAGTGAGCCGGCCACTCCCCCCTTTATCTACTCAGGCCCTCTCAGCACCTCCACGATTTCGACCACTGGAGTCCCACCACTAGCGCCGGCCGTTACCTTCATCTCTCCCATCCAGTCCATGAGGTAGAGCAGGTCCTGAAGCACTTTCTGCAGCTCCAGGTTGAGGAGGAGCCGCTCCCGCCGCGCAGCCACCATCTGCCTCAAGAAGTCCCAGAGCCGAGCCACGTTGTGCTGCCGAGCAGCGATACGCTTGATGTCGTGGTAGCGCTCGGCGGCCAGCTCGGCGGCCACAGCATCCACTGCCTGCACCCGGCCGCTGTAGGCCACGATGTCGGTCTCAATGGCTTCATGCTTCCGCACTGCTGCCTCAACCGCAGCCAGTTCCAGCCCAAAGTTGTCCTGTGGCAGAGAGCAGAGAGGGGAGGTCTGGGAACCAAGGGACAGAACCTCTGCTGGCCCCAGCTGCAAGATGCCAGCCCCTCGAGGTGGCTCTCAGTTTCCTTTCCCCCATCCCACGATTTTTTCTCCTGCTTGAGCCCCTGGCCCCCGGACCTGAGTCTGTCTCTTGCTTGTTCTGACTGGGGATGGAACTCAGAGGCGTCCCTTTTGTTTTTCTATTTTGAGACAGGGTCGTGCTTAATTGCTGAAGCTGGTCTCATACTTGTGATCTTCCTGCTTCAGCTTCCCAAATTGCTGGGAATACAGGCATGTGCCACTGTGCCTGGCTGCTCCAGAGTTTCTCGGTCTTTCTGCCTGTGCGGTGGATTTCGTGTTTGATCATCTCCCTACCTTGCAGGGCTCCTTACTCATCACTGTCTCCCTTCCATTTCAACCCACCAGCCGGGATGTCCCCGGAGGCCCTGGTTTCCTACCTGGGACACAAGACGCTGGTTCTCACTGAGCCAGGTCTCCCGCATGGCGGCCTTGCGGTCGAAGCGGGCGGCCAGCTGCTCCAGCTTCTCCTGGCGGATCAGCTCCGTGCGCAGGGCCAGCTCCCGCTCATGCTCTGCTTTCTCCAGCCGCTCCCAGGCCTGCATGGTGGGGAAAGGATGAGTGCATCAGAGCCAGGGTAGGGAGGGCCAGAGAGGAGGGGCAGGGGCACAGGTAAGTCCTGCATCCAGCAGACCCCTGGAATGTGGTCAGCGAGGCGCCTGCCCGTGTGTGGTGGTACGGGCATGCTGGGAAACCTCACAATAACTACGCCTGCTTCTGGACCAGGGCTGGAGGGAAATCACTGGAAACTGCTTGATTTGTTTGCAGTGGTGGGAGTGTGGGCAAACCTTGTTTTACTTTTATTCATCTTCTCTGAGTTGTTTGTGAAAAAATGAAATAGAAAGTAGAAATAGTGAGTTGGGGACCTGTTGGACAAGACACGGGACTTGGAGTATAATTCCTTACATGACCCTGTAGGGACAGTCAGAGGAAGGGGAACTGGGCAAGATGTTTAAGAGGATGCACCAAGAATCATGTCTCAGGGTGGGGACAGTGAGGTGGAGTTTTCAGTTAGGGTGGTAGGGCTTGGTGGAGGTCAAGAGGGCTCTGGGCCTGGGCTGCCGAGGATGGCCCCCTGAGTGACAACAGGGTGCCTACAGACCTTGTTGATGTCAGAGATCAGCCGGCCCTCACGGGGCGTGTAGACCTTCTGGTTGTTGGCCCGTAGCTTGCTCTGGATGGTGAAGAGTAGCACCTCCAAATTCCCTTTCTCAGTGAACCTGAGGCAGGGGCCAAACTGGGGTCAGAGGCAAGGGCCACTAGGGGCCTGTGAGGACTCAACTACAACATGGAGTGACCTAGGTTGCTTTTCTTGTCATAAAAGCAACACACGCCCTTGTGTGAGAGCCAGAACAAACTGGCAAACCCAAAAACATTGTTTTAGAGCAACAAAAGCCACACCAAATGATGACCACTGTGACAAAGACAGAATCCCGGTGTATCCACAGCTAACAAGACCAGGACTCTCTTGCTGTAAGCTGGGCAGGCTCCCAGCACCTGGCAAACACTAACTTGCTTCTCTCTTTCCATAGTCTCCATTCTCTCAATTATCCCCATTTTACAGATGAGAAAGCTGAGACACAGAGAGGCCAAAGAGGTTGCCCAACACAACGGCTCAGTAGCAGAGCCAAGATTTGAACTCAGGTGCTTGGAAGCTGGACACTTAGCATTTTGTTTTCTGTGGTACACAAAGAATTCCTATAGCCTGCTTCTTTGATTATTTCTCATTAATATCTTTTTATGTCATTAAATACATTTGTTCAATACTATTTTCAGTGGTTGCCTTGTGACTTGCCCTGTCCTCCTCACCTTTTGCAGTACTGGGGATTGAACACAAGGGTGCTCTATGACCCCAGTCCCTCTGATTTTTTAAAAATTTGGAGCCACAGCCTTGCTAAGTTGCTGAGGCTGGTCTCAGACTTGCAATCTTCCTGCCTCAGCCTCCCCCATCGCTGGGATTACAGGCATGTGTTACCATGCCAGACTTCCTGAATTATTTTTCTTTTACAAAGGTCATGCTCGTGAACATCCTTGAAGTTACATCTTTGTTTCGTATCCAGAACTCTCTGGGCAAAGGCACACCTTAAATAAATCCCTGGAGTATACAGAAACAATTATTTTCTCAATGAAAATTAGTTTTGGAGCTGACACATTAATTTAAAAAGAGCTTAATGATAAACAGAAAAAAAACCCATAAGTTTTAGCATGTACCATATAGAATCACCTAATAGCAATTCCACACATGAAAACAATTAATTGCTAAAATATATAAATGATAAGAACCTCTGCGATGCTCATTTACCAGTCACCCCCATGCTGCTGGGTGTGACCTGCCTGTCAGGTCGTGGCGCGTTTCCCTGCGGGGGGACTGGGGTGCTGCAACACCTGGCCTGTAATCTCATCTGACGGGTCCCAATGACTCGACACACTGTGGTGAGCATTTCCACGGCACAGATTTTTAAAAATGGCTCATGATTAAGAATTTTTACTTTGGAGCAACTATGTCGTTTGTATGATTCTGGCGCTGAGCTGGGGGAAATGAGCCTCCTGAGTTCATATACTGCCAAACGTCCCTCCCATAAGGCCACTTGGAAATGAGGCTTCCTCTCACGTGGGCACAGCTCAGGGCAGGCATGCCCTGGCAGGGTGGGTCCTGAGGGGGCACTTACTTGGGCGGCTTCTCCACGGTGCGGTAGGAATTGAAGGATTGCAGCTGGTTCTGGACACCGCTCAGGGAGTTGGCCAACTGCCTGTCATTGAGGGTCACGATGGTTTGCTCGATCCACTGCAGCAGTTCAGAGGCCAGGGACTCATACTTCTCCACCAGGCGCTCCGCCTCCATGGCGTGGTCCAGCACCTGCACCACAGGAGACAAGGACATAGGGTTCTTGCCAGTGGGGGTCCCTGGCACAGTCCTGCAGTTCCACCTTGCTCCTGCTTTTGGGGAGTAAGACCCCAGGGCCAGGCCTCTTGTGGCCTTTCCACCTCCTGTCTCACGGTGAGCAGTACCTTGCCAATTCTTTTGCCTTCCACAGCCAGGGCCTTCATCTTGGAGAAGTAGTGGTAGTAGGTAGCCACATAGGTTATGATGGATTTCTCATCTGGTTGGTCCACATTCACATCTGAGAAATGGGAATACTCAGGTCAGGTGGACTTCAGAAACCTGCCTCCTTTGAAACCTGAGCCACTTGCACTGTGCCCAGGCCTCCCAACCCTCCATGGTGGGCATGTCTTCAGCTCCCTTACAAACAAAGTGACACCTCCACTGTTCAGACTAAAAGGGCTGAGAAAAGCTCACCTTTTCCCCCTCTCCTAGACAAGGACAGGCCCTTCAAACAGTGTACACAACCTAGAAGCCAAAGCACGATTTTTCCCAGCATGCCCACTGGACACGAAAACTAGTTGCTTGAGGGAAGAAACACTAGAAAAGAAAGAGCTTGCCATTTGAGGTCAGAGCCTGGGCTTGCAGGCTGGAAAGATGTCTAAGAAGCCAACAGATTCTGGGGCAGTGGGACATAAGACTAAGCCTCCTAGACCTGGGATGCTGCGCAGTAGACACGGAGGCCAGTGCCTAGCCCTGTCCTGGGACATGGCCACCCTTGTTTCCAGCCTAAGTCCCAAACCTCAGCGATGGGCCACCCAACGGCGAGAGTCCCTCAAGCAGAAACAGCTTCCACCACCTGAGCAAGGCTGACCATGACTTGAGATCCCTGGGCTCCTTTAGTTAGGCCAGATTTTATCCTTCCCAAAGGTCAGACTGTGAGACTAGAAGCCCCTTGACTGCTTCTGAAAACTCGCAGGCAGGCAGGAGCCACTGACGTCACCTCGGAAGTCGCAGGACACAGCCACGTGCTTCTCAAAAGCTCTCCAGGGAACTCAATTCAGCCTATTTCTGTCTCTAGGTAGCTGACGGTGATGTCGCCATGCTGGACTAAGAGCGCTCAGGAGATGGGGCCACAGGAGGGGTGGGAAGCAGGAGAAAGTGACCCAGACCCAAACCTGCCCAGCGAGCTTAGGAAGGAGCATGTCCAACAGGCAGGTGCTTGGCCCCTCCCTGCTCCCGTTTCTGGCTGCACCAGACTGCTCTCTGCTCCACCAAAGGCAAGCTGAGGAAACTGGCCCTGGAGCCAGGCTGCTGGAAGTCAGATCTCAGCTCCACCAGCCATACGGCCTTAGCCAGGTGCTCAACCTTTATAGGCTCCGTGTTCTTTCTCTTTCTTAAACTGAAGATGATAATGGTATGGGTTTCAAAGGGTTGTCGTAAGGATTTGATTAATTAAAACATGTCAAATGCAGTGCTACACCAGGTACAAAGGAAGAGCCAAGTGGCCATCACTGATCTCATCAAATTTCTGAGCAGAAGCACAGGAGCCAGTCCATAGGGGCAGCTGACCAGGGGCCAGTTCTCAGTGGAACCTCAAGCTCATGTAGCTTAAGTTAGAACCCTAGAATTTTAGAATAAGAAGGGCCCCCAGAAACCACGAGGACTAGCTCTCAGTCACAGAGCTTCTCTACGCAGGAGCTGGGATGGAGCCCCAGAGCCCTGGGATCTTTCTTCTGCAGGAATCCCTTTCTTCCTCCAGACCTTTTTTTTTTGAGATATGATTTTCATACCATAAATTCATCTTTTTACACAGCTCAGTGGTTTTCAGTGTATTCACAAGGTTGGGCAATCATTGTTGACTACATAGTTCCAGAACATTTTTATTCACCTGCCCCAAGAAACCCCGTACCACGGGTAGCTGCTCCACATCCTCCCCTCCCCAGCCCAGCATGCCTTCTGCCTCTGCCCCACCTTCAGGATCCAGCAGCTTGGTCAATCCCAGCTCCTTTTCAGCCAGATTGAAAGCATTCTGCAGATTGTAGTGTGCATTGCATTTCTTCAAGGACTCAAAATCCAGCAGGTCTGGCCTGGGGCAGGGGGAGATAGAAGATATCAAAAGCACATGAGGGCTGGGGGCTGTAGCTCAGTGGTAGAGTGCTTGCCTGGCACATGTGAGGCACTGGGTTCCATCCTCAGCATCACATAAAATAAATAAATAAAATAAAGGTAATGTGTCCATCTACACTAAACATTTTTTTAAAAAGCACATGAGACTCCCAAAGGGGAAAAGTCAATCTGTTCCCCTTTATCCCTGAGAGTCCAACTCAATTTTTTCTAGAAGGGAGCACTGTAGCTGGGCGCTGTGGCACATGCCTGTAATCTCAGTAGCTCCAGAGGCTGAGGCAGGAGGATTATGGGTTCAAAGCCAGCCTCAGCAACTTAGCAAGACCCTGTCTCTAAATAAAATATAAAAAAGGGCTGCGAATGTGGCTCAGTGGTTAAGTATCCCTGGGTTCAATCCTCAGTACAAAAAAAAAAAGGGAGTAGCCCAAATCAAACCTCCACTGCTCCCACCCTCCCCCATAGCACCCCCTACTTCTAACATAAGTTCTTGGTGGAGCACGATGCTCCCACGTTCCAGTTCCTCTCTGTACACTTGTTCCTTACAGCTGTGGTGAGCTCATCTCATCGCCTTTGGCCTACCTATGTGTCCCTTGGGTCATTAACCCACGTGCTTGCAAACCCGTCTTACCGATGTTTGTGTACGATGGCATTAAAGGCCAGTCCATCCCTCCAGCTGGTGGTGAAGTTGTGCACGTTAACATTGGGATACCTGGAAATAGGGAAAAGTGGAGAGTGGGGCCGAGCCCTGGTCTGGGAGGGAAGGACAGTTCCAGGTTGTGGATCCCAGAGCCCGTCCTTCCTTTGATGCACAGCCTCAATGCACCTGGCCCTCCACTGCCACATGCCCAGGGCCTCCTCACCCTGCGGTCTTCATCTGGCACCAGAGCAGCAGGGCGTCCTTGGCTGACTTCTTCTCCTTGTTGTCTTCTGTCTCCACACTGATGTCTTGGATCTAAAAAGGAAGAAATGCAGGGACCTCACTCCCTGGACAGGGGCACCTGGCGTTATCAGAGACACTCAGAAATGGCAGGAAAAGACTTGTTAGACTGCCCTCATACAGGTGAAGGGACAGAGCCTAAGGCCCTTTCAGCCTGGGCAAGTGACATGAACCATTGGGTCTGAGGAATTTAAGGCAGCAGGAGGGGTAGGAAGCAGGTGAGTACAAGTGCCTGCGAAGAGAGCTGGTTCTTCCGGGTGGAGAGCTGAGGGCAGATCAGTGGACATTTTCTGAGATCTGCTTTCAAAGGTGAAGCCGACAGAACTCTGCTTAGGGCTAGAAGAGGCAGAGAGGTCAGGTGTGATCAGGAGAGTTGAGATGACACTGGGACATAAGCACATGGAGGAGGAGGCCGGACCTTTCCTGTGGTTCTCAAACTTTCAAACTCTCTGCAATGATGGACCAGTTTATAAGTTCCTAATCCCCTGTGAACCACCCTGGGGTCCCAAGGCACATGACCAGCACACAGAGCAGGCTCCGGGGAACTTTGCCACAGGGAGTTGGGAACTCCAAACTGGTCTCTCCCCTGTATAACAAGGTGAGTCCCCTGATCTGGCACACAGATGTGGCTGCATTGGCCAATTCTGGGCCAGGTCCCTGACACTCCATTTTTGAACTTATCACGGACCAGCTTTAATTGTTCGAGGTGCAGAACAGGTGCTTGGTCCGCTCACTGAGGAACACCTTCGAGGGTACCTGGAACCGAAGGATGATGGTCCAGACCAGCCCAAGGGTCAGTCGGTGGTTCCCATCCACGATGTCATGGGAGCCCATGTTTTCCAAGTGCACTTTTTGCTCCTTCAGAAACTGCAGAGCCTTGTCTACATTCTCCAAGCAGTGGATCCTCATGCGGCCCTTGGTAGGCTTTGGCTGTTGGGGGACAGAGGGGAGGTGGCACAGTGGCATGGGGCTGCGGGTCTCCTCCTTCCTCCCCCAGCCTTCCCAGGGCCGTGCTGGGCACACCTTCCCATGTCCTCCCTCAGGAACACAGGGACAGCCTCAGGGCCGGGGCAAAGGTCAAGGAGCTGAAGCTAAGGTAATAGATGAGGAGATTAAGATTCCCAAGGGAATTAATTGCACCCAGAGTGGGTGGGAGAAGAAATGTTTTCAATGGGGCTACTGTTCCTGGCTCTGCGCAGCAAGGCCCCTGTGAAATCCACGCAGCAAAGCCTCCTGGAGCGGAACCATCTTCTGGGCAGAGGGGCTCCCTGTGCTCTGCCCTGCTGTGGCTCGTCTCTCTAGGGGCCCCTCCTGTGGCTTGTCCCTTTGGTCAGTTGCTGATCCCCACCCCCATGATCGCAGCTTACCAGTGTCTCTCCCGAGAGCACCTCCAGGAGCCTCAAGAGGTTGCGCCCATCCCGGAGGTCGCTGTACAGGTCTCCCACCCGACACGTCACCCGGGCCAAGTGCGAGTTCACCCACTTGGTGAAGGTTTTCTTCTGCACGGCTTCTCGCTCATCTGTGGTGGCAACGTGGGGTCATTTCTATCCTTTGAGTACGGTATGCCTGCTTCTAAATACCAGTTGTGGGGGGGGGGAGTAGGAAGTGAGGT
Organism: Marmota flaviventris; assembly: GCF_047511675.1. Classification (NCBI taxonomy): domain Eukaryota; kingdom Metazoa; phylum Chordata; class Mammalia; order Rodentia; family Sciuridae; genus Marmota; species Marmota flaviventris. The sequence goes on along the minus strand of NC_092506.1, from coordinate 6,173,192 downwards.
GGGAAGTGAGGAATTTGGAATGAGCTCATAAGCAAAGTAAAAAACAAAAAAAAGGAGAGACAGAAAGCAGGCTCTGAGGAGAAAGAGAAAAGAAACTGTCCACGGAGGGGCTGGGATTGGGCTCCTTCACGTAACAGTGGGGGAACACTAGGCAGGCTACTCCACCCGTCAACTTCCCCACCTGTAAAATGGGCACACTACGTTCTACTTTAACACTCATCGTGTTGGTTAAATGAGATACTAGTATGGGACACCTAGTGGGTGCCTGGCACAGCTGGCTTCCTGGTAAGGAGCTGCCATAAAGGAACAAAGCAGAGGGCGTGGTCTGAAATTACAGCAGCGGCTCTACCAAGTGGTCATTAGGACTTGACAGTGGAGAGGTTGCGGGCCTCCTCAGCTCACTGTCCTTAGATCACGGACAGAAAGGATGGGCCACTCTATTTCTGGGGTGGGGTCACCCAGTTGGCTGCAGGGCACCTAGTCCCAGGACACCAACATCCCAAGAGAATCAAGACCTTGCAAGTTGGGGAGCTCTCAAAACAAGGGAGGCAGGCAGGCCGAGTTAGGTGCCAGTTTAAAAAAAAAAAAAAAGATAGAAAAAGTCCTGCTGCTTGGCCCACAGGATGGCTCCTGGTCAGGGGATACTGTCAGGTTCCATAGAAAAATGAGAATTAGCAGGGCGCGGGGTGCACACCTGTAATCCCAGTGGCTCAGGAGGCTGAGGCAGGAGGATTGCAGGTTCAAAGACAGCCTCAGCAACTTAGCAAGGCCCTAAGCAACTTAGTAAGACCCTGTTTCAAAATAAAAAACAAAAAGGGCTGGGGATGTAGCTCAGTGGCAGAGCAGGCCCGGGTTAAATTTCCAGTACCAAAAGAAAAATGAAAATTAAGAATTTTGCCAAGGGAAGAAAGAGGTTCAGGCCTTTGGGAAGCTGTCTGGTGACTATGATTCCTGCCAGTTCTCCTCCAAGAGCCCAGTGTGAGAACCTAGCCCAAGTGGCCTGGCGTGAAAAGTCACCTTTGTTCCCATCTCAGCACCAGCATCTCAGAAACTGAAAAGACTCATCCCTTAATCTCACATTCCTGTGCACCTCACCCACAGAACAGCAACACACCCATGTCTATTCCTGTCTTTCTCACCTCCAGCCCCTGTACCTGTGCCAAACCTGGGGTCCTAATGACCACGTGGGATGCTCCAGAGCACCTGTGGAACCAAGGGTGCCTCTGGACACCATTCAGAGTCTACAGGCTCTGCCTAAGCTGGGGATGGCCCAGATCATCCTGCCATGACTGGATCCAGGTGGGACTGCCCTGCTATCAGGCACAGTGGGGTGAGGCCACTTTAGCACACAGGTAGAATAAAGGGGAAGACATGGAAACAGTGATGGCTAGAAACATGGGCAATGCCAAGTCCCAAAGTATAACGTCACAAAATGCCTATAGCATCCCTAGACACACACACACACACACTCACACCATGAAACAGCGACTGCCAGAAATATATTTAAATGTGTGTGCCAGGATGGACATGCCTGTTCAGACATCTACCTACCAACCTCTCCTTTGACACACACCCAGTTTCCACACACGCCCCCTCACACACATTCAGATGCCCACTCAGAAGCCCATGGAAACAGAGGAGCTCTAGATCCTGCGCCTCTGGCCCACTCCCTGTCTTCCCTAACTGGGGGAGCATGGCCAAACCCTGGGAGGCCAGCTGCCTGAACCTGCTGAGGCTTCCGTTGCTGGCACTGACCTAGGGCTCCTTCCATCCTCTTTACCTTTGCACCCAGTGGGGCCCTCAAGGTCAACCTCCCACCCCCACTATCCCACATGGTCCTTCCCAGTGAGTCCAAACCTTTCCCAATTCCGTCTATACATCTCTGGAGTTTCTGGCCACTTGTAATGATTCCCTCTAGGGCTGGTCACGTTGTCTCCCAACACAAACATCTTGAGTCACAGAAAGTGCCGGCTCCAGCTCCTGGGCCCTGGCTGTTCCCCCTGCCCTAGTCCCCTCTCGCACACCGGGCTCCACTCTGCCTGGGGGCACTCACCTTGGAGCTGTTTGAAGCGTCCTTCCAACACGCTGGCATACTGAGCAGGGTTGATGAAGGCAGCCGGTGAGAGCAGGAGGCCCCCCGGGTTCTGAGACCCTTCCACAGCCTCGTAGTAAAGCTCTTCGGCCCCGTTCAGGCCGTTCCCGTGTACCCTGCCCACTGCGTTCCCGCTCATGCCGCCCGCTGCCCCTACACAGCCCGCGGCCCAGAGTCCATGCTCCCCTGCGCCTCGCAGCTGGCAAGTGTCTGTCCCCTGGAGCCTGGGCCGGGGGTCCCGGGAGGCTGCCGTCCCTGGTGGCGGGGATTCAAGGATGCTGGGAGTTTCAAGGAGTGGGAAAAAGGAGTTACGGGATGTCTGAGCTCCTGAAACCAGTGAGCGGGGCACACCTGGCTGTGGCGAGAGGAGACACCAGCAGCTCCCGACAAACAGGTCGGACCGTGGCGGGGGAGGGGCGGGAGGCTGGGGGGCGGAGCCGGGCTGCTGCAGGGCCAGGCCCGCGGGGGCGGAGGAGGGAGCTGCCAGCGCCGGGAGACCTGCCCGTCAGCCCCAGGTTGCCCGAGACTGGGGAAGACCCGTGAGAGAGGCCCCCAAAGCAAGCCGTCTGCAGGGGCTGCAAGCAGGCCCCTCTCTGGATGACCCTGGGCGGTCCCTCTCCAGGACGCCGGCTTTGATCTTAGCTCAGAAAGCAGAAAAACAGAAACCTGGAAACAAGGAGATTCTGGAAGAAGCCAAGCGCCGAGCTGTGCTGATAGGTATTGCTAGGGTCCTCGCCACTAGTGGGTTAGCATCATCTATGGTTCCAGCCCCTTCCTTGCCCACGAGGGCTCTCCTCAGCCAATGTCCCAGTCCCCAGTTACGCCTCACTGCTGGGCGGTCCACCACATCTCCTTCCTGCCTCTTCCTGAGCTTCATACACTCGCCCCTCCCCCATCGCCTTCCTTTTAGTATTCATGAGCACCTGGGGGTGTGAGGCACAGAGTACACCAGCACAGCCATATGGAGCTGCCTCTTCAGGGCATCACCCGTGTAGTGGAGAGATAAAGAGCACCAAGTGGCTCGCATATGTGCACAGACAGACTCATAACAGTCCTGGGGGCACAGGTCTCGAGGGCACAGGTGTTAGGACAATATTGGGTGGTGTGTACACAGACATGGTCAGAGTTCCGCGTGGCACATGTCCTGTGCAGCCAGACATCATGATCATACAGGTTGGCCTGTGGACCATGCACAGACACCATGACAGTCCTGGGAGGCATGTGTCATTACAGATATGGTAAGAGTCCTGGTTGGTGTGTGCACACGCGCTGTGTGTAGATACCATGACAGTAATAGAGAATCATGAACCAAAAACTAGGGTTCCAGGTACACTTTCCCTCAAAGAGGGGACATTTTCCATATCCCACACCTCTGTTTTCTCTGAGATAGAGAAGCATTGGTATGACAATTTCAACAGCCAGCCAAAGACCCAGCCAAAAGGGAAAAGGGTCCAGGTCCTCAGAACCAATGGCCACCACACAGGGATCCTTAGGCTGATGCTGCATTGGCTGAGAAGAACTATGTGGGGAGATTTGGGAGGGTATTGGGGATTTAACCCAGTGAGACTCAACCCCTAAGTCACATCCCCAGACCTTTTTATTTTTTATTTTGAGACGGAGTCTGGCTAAGTTGCTGAGGCTGGTCTCAAACTTGCAATTCTCCTGCCTGGGTCTCCTGAGTCACTGGGATTACAGGCCTGCACCATGGTGCCCAGCTATTTGGGGAATTTTTAAAAAGCCTCAGTTATGGCCCATATGGCCAAAGATTCACTGTTGCCAGGGAGGAGCTTGGGAGCCTGTGACAATAGTTCCTGGATAAAGCCTGCGGTCAGGTTTGGGAACCTCAGCCTCAGTGTCTCTTCTCTCAGCAGCCACCCACTGGGGCGCCACCTCTTAGGAGTAGTCCTGACTTCTCACTGGACTGGGCTGGGCAATGACAAGGGAGGGATGGAAGAGGGGAGCCAGACTGGGTGGGTGGCCTAGGGGTGTGTGGGTGACTCAGCCCCACGCCAGAGGCTGGTGGTGTCAGGTGGCAGCCGCACTGTTGCCATGACAACTCCTCCCCCAGAACACAGGGAGGCCCGCTGAACGAGTTTGTTTGTGCTCAGAGCCACCGAAAGGGAGAGCCCTGGCCGCAGGGAAGGGCAGGGACCCAGGTGGGCGGAGAGCAAACCCTGGAGAATGGGCTGCGGACAAGACTGCAGTGGGAGAGGACCTGCTTCCGGAACCAGGTAGATGAAATAATGGGAGTAACAGGTGGCAGGTGGAAGGAATAGGTGGGGAGGGTGCAGAGAGGATGGCGGCCGGGAGGGAGAACAGGAATGGGAAATGACAGTGGAAATCAAGGAAGGCAATGAAAGGCAGGGATGTGGGGGCGGAGACAGTGACAGTGAGAGTGCAAAAGGAGGAAGGGACATGACCCAGGGCCCAGGCCAGTGAAGGAAGCTGTTGAGTCAGTGGAGCAAGTCCAGGGGTCAGCTCCGCTGGCATCTCTGGGCCTGGGGTAAGGGAGGCTGCGTAAGGTTCTTGATTGCAGGAAGTTTGCTCTTGAGGCTGGATTTGGGGACTAGGGGCCTGGTGGGCTATTCTGGGTTTCCCACTTAGTACAGCAACTTAAAAAGTGAGGTCTTCCCATAGGGGTGAAGGACTCTCCACCACCTGCTTGGGACCAGCCTCCTCCAGTCTCCTCAGCACCTCCAGTGGTCCTCCCCTGACCTCACCTGCCAGGGCCTTGATTCGAGACCTCTCAAAAAGGCGAGCGGAGCTGCTGTCATTGTCCCAGTCTGAGTCGGGCAGGTCCCAGCGGTTGTTGATGTCACTGTACTGGCCCTGGATTTCCAAGCTGTCGAAGTCTGTGGGTGACAGAGTGCTGCTCATGGTGGTGGGTGGCTTCCTGCTCCTGCAAGAAGATGAAACGGATGAAGGGCATCTCCGGGCCTCTGGACCTCACCCTCATCATGTCCTTCCTTCCCTAGCTCTGCTGTTGCTCTCCTCAAGGCCAGGGGTGGGTTGTTGGTTTTAGTTTGTGAAAATTGGTCCCCAGAGGGAGAGGGGAAGCCACCATGAGGGACAGGAATGTGGAGAGACTGAACATGGCAGATGGCCTGTGGAGGGAGGCAGGAGGGTAGCACAGTGTCTCAGAGCACACGTGTCTGCACAGAGTAGACAGGAAGGGCTTCAAGGGCTCAGCCAAGGGAGGGCAGGGCAGAGCTGGGGGCTGAAAATGGCCCTGAGCTTAGCATGTGTCAGAATGGCGGTGTGTGGAGTGGTGTGAGGCAGACAGCGGGTGTGAGTCCCCTTGAGCAGTAATGAGTGGAAAGTAGAGTTCTTCCCTCCCCACTTCTCCTGTTCTGAGCCTTCTGCCTCCTGTAGGCTACTGAAGATGGAGAGACCCAGCTTCTGCTCTGTCTACCACATCTACCACAGATCCTCTAGATGGACTGATGAGCTGATAGGCAAGTAGGGACCAAGTACCTCGGAGTTCAAAGAAAGATACAGTACAGTTCTCTCCCTTTATATCCTTTTGTTTGCTATAAAGAATGCTTAATATGTGCTCCATGAATGTCAGCTGTGCTACATGTCCCTGCTGTTCACATGCATCTCCTCATCACAACCCCCAGTGGGGCCAGGGTCCATGGCTGTCCCCATTTCATAGATGAGGAAGCAGCACCACAGAAATAAGCCACTGGTTCAAGGTCACACAGCTGAAAGGACCACCAAGGGTTGTTTTGTTATTGGTGGATTTTTTGTTGTTGTTGTTGTTTGGTACTGGGGATTGAACCCAGGGGTGCTTAACCACTGAGTCACACCCTCAGCCATTTTTTATTTTGAGACAGGGTCTTACTAAGTTGCTGAGGGTCTTGCCAAGTTGCTGAGGCTAGCCTTGAACTCATGATCCTCCTGTCTCAGCCTCCTAAATTGCTAGGATTACAGGCATGTGCCACGGCACCTGGCACCACCAAGGTTTGGAAGCAAAATTCTTTCTCTTAATTACAGTCTCTGAGATAGAGATTTACAGGTTCTCTGACCGACCTGGAGCCTATTAGTGTGGTGGGTTATTAGCACTCACCACAGCACTCTAGGGCCTGGCTGGGAAACCTGGATCATGTATGCTGCCAGCATTATTTATGACCTTAACTTTGGCAAACACATTTTGCCCTCAAACCTAACAAACGAGCATGGGATCAGTTGCTGGGGATTTTTTTTTTTTTTTTTTTTTTTTTAATGAGTATTGTTCAAAGTTCTTGTGTAACATGACACTCAGCAGCCATTCAAGAGAATGGTGGTGGGGGGTGGGGGGACGGTGTCTGTAACTTTAACAAAATCCCAAATTCTACATTTCTCATTTTTCTAGTACCTCTTGAATATGAAGACATTTTAATCCTGAGCTCTACTTCCTGGGACTAGGGCTGTGAACTTGGCCATCTCTGGTTCTGGGAAGGAAGGAGGTAAGGAGAACCTCTTCTGTGGTTTGGGGAAGGAAAAAGGAATGGGTAGTGAGACTGGGGTGGCTGGGAAGGTGTGTTTCCAAGGGCACGCAAAGGCAGAACTTGGCTTCTATCATTACCTGGTTCCACGAAGCTGAACCTGACCTGCTTGAAGGGCAGGGCTGCCAGCCCCTCCCCTTTCCTTGCACATCAGGATTTCCCTGGGAGTAGCATTAATGAGGTGTGAGGGAGCTCAGGTCTAAGGTCCCTCAATTGGGGCTTTTCAATCCCTGTAGCAGAACAGGGAACTTAATTTCCATTAGGCCTAGGACTCCTGTCCCATCATTTCCCCCAACAGATTCTTCTGGATTTGCTCTGTAAATATTTATATAAAAATAAATTCCAGGGCAGAGGTGAATCACCCTGAGCAAAGAGCACTGTGGGCCAGGCATGACCTGAGCTAGTCACCTAACACTCTTAGTTGCTGGATGGCAAAGCAGTCCCCGTCCCAGCCCTTCAGATTAGGGAATTCCGGCCAGCAGCCACTGTCACACTTAGCTCTGGGAAGGGCACTTCCAGCTCTCAACCCATGCAGAGACCCCTACATAAAAACACCAACATCTGAAGACCCCTGAGGGTCAGTGTATATGACCTTGTCCCTCTTACCAGGAGTCACAAACTCACTGAAGCCAGTCCCCAGGAGTGTTTTGTTTGGCCAACATTGGCTTTAAAATAACTGATTTTGGATTCTTTCAGGTGGGATTGGTTCTACCTTCTCCACAGACCTTACCATTCCTTTTTGCTCCTGTGCAAATATGATTTACATGTTTATGTTACCCTCCTGGCCCCTGAAGGCCCCTGAGGTTTTCAAACCATTATCATGTGTCTTTGTACTCCACAAAGAGCAGACACTTAAGGGAAGCAAGTTTTTGACTGCTGTCTCTAAGCCAATGTGTTCCCCAGACCTCCAAAAGCCTCATGAACCCAAACATGCACTGCTCTTGCTTGTTTTTGGTGACCCAACTTGGTCCTTCCAAGGACCTACCAGGGTCCAGGCATAGGATTCAGACCTTCCAGGGGAGGCCTGGCTGGTAAAAATTCTCTGTGGAATCCCATCATTTTGGGGAGAAAACCTGAAACTGGAACCTCCCCCTGTCAAAGTTCAGTCAGGGACATCTGTGCTTTGTAACCTGAGTTCCCAAGAATGCCATGATATAGATAAGGAACCAAGACAGCATATGGGGGGTCAGAGATCTCCATAATAGCATTGTGCTGTAACTCCACAGAGACTTCCTGAGAATGCTGTTCATCACTGTGGCTCTGAGGCCCTATCTCTGCGCCTTGAAAATTGCGTTCTCTGAGCATTCCAACTCTGCAGCCTCCGAGTTTTTTGAACAATATGTTCTCTGTCAGTGTCCCCGGCTGCCATCTCCAGATTCCTATAGTTTTCTGTTTGAATTTCTCCTACCCAGATCCTGCTCTGGTTCCCTTTCACTGGCACCATTCATAGAGCACCATTCCTTGCCTGTGACCTGAGACTCTATGCTCATAGGCTGCTGGGGAGCTCCCCCCAGCCTCATAACCCCCCCATCTCTCCCTATACCCTCTTCTCAGAGGATTCCTGAACTCTGGCAATAGGGTGGTGCAGCAACTAATCCAGATTACAATTTGTCCAATCCCTTATTCTTAGCCACTGACCTCTAGCTGGGCCCAAGTAGCTTATATTGTTAGTGTCAGAACAATGTCAACTTCCGCCAGATGCAGGCTTGGGGTGCTGCGGGAACTTACACCCAAGCACTGTCAGATGCAGACTCTGCTCAGCTGGGTACATGTGGGGCTTCTAGGGCAGCTGTCTTCCCTCCCCCTCTTCTCTCGTTTTTAGCTGGTGTATAAAGCTAGAAATCCTGCCCCCAGGCTAGAAGCTATCTTGTACCCTAATCCTTCCTCTCACCTTATCCTGCTTCTGCTTAATTCTTTTCCTCTCTCCGAGACAGTTGATGGGTCCACCTCTGTGCTCCGCACAGCATTTCAGCTGCAGCTATGGCTGCGCTTATCACATTATATCAGTTAGTTGTTTATGTTTCTCTCTGCTGGCTCCAATTTTAACTCATTGAGGGCTGGGTCTTAACTTCTTTTTGTGTTTTGGGGGCCCAGCAGAATAGGTATTCAATAAAGAGACATTGAATGAATTGAGTACGATTCTTTTTTTTTTTTGGCCATCCAATTAATGTCTTTCTTAGGGATGGAGAAAGGATCAAGGAAAAAATGAAAACGGGGGTGCAAAAGCTGATCCTTAACTGGAGTACTTTCGGGGTTGAGCTCTATGGTCAGGACCAGCGATTCTCAAAACTCACAGGGAATCACAGTTACCTAGAATGGAGGGTCCAGTTACTGAATGGTTCCCCCTACCCCAAGTTTCTGATTCAGGGATGGGGAATTTGCATTTCTAACCTGTTCCCAGGTGACATTAAAGCTGCTGGCATAGAGAGCACACTTTGAGGGTCACTCTTGTCCTAGGATGACAAGCAGCTGGAATTGGTTAGAGGAGCTACGAGAACTGAGAAGACACATTTTCAGGGGTGAGTGTGACTAGATTTAGCTTCTAGGTGTGTTCAGGCCCCATCCCATGCTAAATTCCAATATAACTTCCCCTCTAGAGCCCTATCCATGAGAAGGAGATTGAAGATGGAGTGGGCTCTAGAGCTAACAAAACTGAGCAGATGCCCTGACACAGCGAATCACAGAAGTGCTGAAGGAGGACAGGGCTGGAGCAGCCAGGGAAAGGCAGAAAGGAATAAATGACAGCAGGATGAATAATAGATTAGAAGAGATGGGGACTTTGGCAAAGTAAAAAATCTTATTTGATTTCAAAGTATAAAGGGTGGACTGGCAGAAAAAGAAAAAGGAGAAAGAAATCACAATAAACCCAGGGCTCTGAGGGAGGCAAGAGATAGATGTTCCCAGGGCAGAGAAGAAGAGGAAGGCAGGAAAAACAAAAACCCCAAACCATTTCCCAGGTCAGGACTCACTCTGCTCTGAAGAATTTAGGGACTGGACTAAAGAGGGTCTGAATTTTGACTCTCTCCTGCAGAATCTTCCACTTAGGGCAGAGTCATTTAGAGTCCTTCACTCCCTTCCCCAGTCCTGGGTTTACATCATTTTCTCCATTGGATGCAGAAAGCTCCATTTTAGCTTTTCCTTCACTAATTCTTTGCTCTCCTGTATGTGCCAAGAGGTTACCTCACACCTCCAGCTAAGATACAGATTTGGAACTCAGTCCGCCCTCTTCTTCAAGGAAGATGCCGGCATCTGCCAGCTTTCAGTGTTGGAGTTGTGGCTGCTCTCAGGGGGGGAAGCTGCAGAGAAACAACCCGCTGAGACAGCCTGTAGCAGGTTAGAACAGGGGCAACCCTGCATCTCAGACAAGGAGCAATGTCATGAGGTTAATAGGGCAAAGTCAGTCACTGCCAGAGTGGATGGTGGTATGGACAGTGGTGCTGGAGGTAGAATGGCCCAGCCAGGACGCCTCCCTGGGTAGTTGTATGACAGGCCGACTCCACAACCCTGTAAATGTCCCGGCCTCCGAAAAACCGTACAAGACGCTTCCCCATAGCTCCAAAGGAAGAGGCTTCGTTCAGCCTTTGCGAGTGCCACAGTGGGCGCCGCCGCCAACGTGTCCCCCCTCTTCCACACACTGCGAGGGAGCCTACGTGGAGCTGGCACCCAAGGGGTCAGGAGAAGCCCACGCGGCTCCAGAGCGAGCCCTCAATAAGGGAGGGAGCCGACTGCCTGCAGACGCGGGACAGAGCCAGCCAAGCGCGTCCTCGGCATCCGGACCGGCGCCGGCTAGTCAGCCTGCGGAGCCTCAGCAGGAGAACTGCCTGCGCTGTCAGACACGCTCCGAGCCATCCGACCCCTATCCATCAGCGCGTCTGTCAAGCCCCAACTCTTCCAGACTCTTCTCTAGGTTCCTGAAAGGCCCGCGACCCCCAGTCTCGACCCCCACCGTCCTCACCCTGGTACCTGGCTGCTGGCACATGACACTGTGCATCCTGTCCCCTGTATCCCGCAGGATTCAGGGCCAGGCGCCGCATCCTTCCTTCCCGACTCCCTGGAACCGACCCGGACCCCGACCCCGCCGCCGGCACGCGGCTGCACAAAGCGCGCCTCCTCGCCGGCCGGGACAAAGCGGGCCGGGGCGCCGGCACCTACCTGTGTGCGGAGCGCCGGCGGGGCGGGCGGGAGCGCGACGGACGGGGGCGCACCGGTCGACGCCGCGCCCGCAGCCCGGCCGCGTGGGGCGGTTGCGGGCGGCGGCCGGTGGCTGCCGGCCGCGGGCGCACAGCGGGCGGGCGCTGTCACGGGGCGCGAGCGGCGCGGGGGGCGCGCGGGATCGGCGGCGGCGGCGGGGCGCGTGGCGGCGGCGCGCGGGCGCGAGCGGCGGGACTGCGGCGCCGCGGAAGGAGGACAATAGCCTCCCCCTGCCGCAGGCCGCCGGCTCCCGCGGGAGGCCGGGGACCATCTGGAGCCCGCGGCCCCGCGGGGCTCGGGGCGGGGCCCGAGTCGCCCCCTCCCCGCCCGGCGCCATGGCAACCGCGGCCCCTCTCGGTTCTCCCCACAGCTTCCCGGTCCTGGGTTGTTGACCTTCCCCGGGGCCAACGCGGTGGCGGCTCCGCAGCCGGCTCCCGACCCCCACCGCCTTCCGTGTGGGTGTCCCCTTAACCCCCGCCTTCCGGTCCCCGCTAGCCAGCCCCGCGTCAGCCCTGGGCAGCCTGGGTACCCCCCACAGCTTACGCGGCTCGGTCTTAGTTTGGATACCCCACCTTTGTCCTTCGCCTTTGGTCCAAAATCCGTATCCCCGGGAAGCGCAATCCTTCTTTTAATGTCACTCACCGCGGAGATGTCTTCCCGAGATGCGGCTTCTGTTTTCCTTTTCAAATGTTCCTCTTTGGGCACCTCCAGGCCATCTCCCTTAAGCATTTCTCTCTGCCATCCCCCCTGTCTCTAGTCCTCCTTCCGGCAGGTAGGCTGGCCCGCTTTCCCAAAGCATCGCCATGGTGCTCCTGGAGATTCGCCTTCTCCCAAATCAGATTCTCGGAACAGTCATCGCAGCGGCTTCTCAGCTCCTCTCATTTATCAACCAACAGAATTCCGGCCTGTCTTAAAGGGGGTGGGGGCGGGGGTGGACATTTCTAGGCCTGGCACAGGCTGGGTTTCTCCTTGGTTTATTAGTGGCTGAGTGGTCCAAGGTCTAAGGTCATTAACCAAGGTGAACAGCTCTCTGCTTAGGAGAGGAAGAAATGTGCCCGAGTTATAATAAACGAATGGGGTGGGTGCTGGCGGTGGGTGCTAAAAGTGCATTATGTCATGTGACACTCCACCCCCACTCCAGCTCTGAGAAGTAGATGCTGTTCTTCCAGACTAGAAAACTAAACTAGGCTCAGGGATGAAGTGGTAATAACAGGGTGGGCTTTGTTCAAAGCCATTAGGTTCTATCTGCCCCTGAAGAGATGGGCTCATTTCTATACGGGACTGCCTGGAATTGTCAAGGAAGGGCAATTCAAAAAATGTGCTTTCAGTGAATTCTTGGGTTCAAGGTTTGGTGTATATGTGTGTGTGTTTGGGAGGGTTGTTTGTTTATAAGCCAAGGGTGTCACTAAATTGCCCAGGCTGGCCTTTTGTTCACTATCTTCCTGCCTCTGGCAGTAGCTACCCTGACCAGGTGGGTTTAAGGTTACATGATGGCTTTTGGGGTAACTGAATTTTAGGATTTTGCTTCTTTCTTTATTGCATACTGAAATAAATAATTGAACTACTTTCCAGATATGATTTTGGCAAAGTAAAATAGCATGTGTTAAATGGACTTGAAAACATTTGCAAGGTAAAACAAAATCCTGCTACCACCCCTAACTAGTTGTCATCTCATCCACCAGACATTGGTTTTGCTAGTTTATAAAATGGGTTGGGAGACCAGTGGGGAGTTACATTAAAAGACCACTCTGAAGGTCTCTCCCAGCTATCCATGCTGTGATTCTACCACTCAAATGGAACTTGGCTTTCTGGGGTGCACCTCAGGCTATTTATGATGATGATGATGATTTTTTGACAGTCACTCCTTTAGGCAATGGAATCAAAAGAGCAAGGTCATACTGTCCTCAGAGGTGTTAGTGTATGTTGGAAGGTTCAGGAAGAAGTAGGCCAAGGTGTACATAATGGTCATCAAGGAGGCTTGGACAGGAACTTTAAAGTTGATGGGATCAGAATCAGCTGACCTGCTAAAGAACTGGAACCATCAAACTGCTGCTGCTGTACTGATTATGGGAACTGAGGGTCCCAAGTCAGCTTATTAGATGGTGGCCCAATTATAAGTCAAAGATCATAGGCCTTATTAGGTCTTATCATTAATATAACAACAGCTTTTGTAGAATAATTTCCTACTTTCAGCGTTTCATAATCTTTCAAAAAGACTTTCTAGAAGGTGGGGATATAGCTCTGTGGTAGAACATCTGTCTAGCATGTACACAGCCCTGGGTTGACCCCAGTACCATTAAAAAAAAAAAAAAAAGCCTTTGTAAGGTAAGCATTCTAATTTTTATTCTCATTTTATTAATGAGTAAACTGATTTTCAGACATTTAAGTGAATATTCAAATTCACAGAATTACTAGTTTATGATTAAAAACTCAAAGGTTTTTTTTTTAAGAGAGAATATAATTTTTTTTTTTTGTAGATGGACAAAACACAATGCCTTTATTTTTATGTGGTGCTGAGAATCCAACCCGGGTCCCACCGGTGCTAGGCGAGTGCTCTACTGCTGAGCCACAATCCCAGCCCCAGAGGTTTTTTTGATTCCTAGTAGGTTCAGAGGGGCAGTATAGCATAATGATTAAAAGCATCAATTTTGGAGTTAGGCTCCCTTAAATTAAAATCGAGTTTATTTATGTAACCTAGGACACATACTTACCTTCCCTGGGATTCAGTTTCCTCACCTGTAAAATGTGGGATCAAATGAGTTATTACAGGTGAAGTACTAGAACAGCACCCTGCACATAGTAAGCACTCAATCAGCATCAGCCATATTTTACCATTTTATGACTTTACTGTTACCCATTTTGGAAAGGAAGCATGCTCAATAAAGGGAACACTGAGATCACTTGTCAGCTCTGCGACTGGGTTGCTTTGGAAACTTGTTATTTTGCTCAATAGTGAATCAGTATAGTCAACGGTGAAGAAAATGTCTGCTTCCTTTTTACGTCAGTTGCAAAAGTGAGTGGATGATGTCCACTAAATATGCTGAGTTTCTCAGATAATCCAGATTTGTTGCTTAGATTCCCAAGATTCATGGAAAGATCTTGGCTTCTGCCACCAAGCTCACAGAATTAGCTGAGTTCACAGCTCTTGTTTGTGTGCCATGGGAGAGGTGTCCCTCCTTCCATCTGAGACTGCTTCTTCTGGCTCCTGCTCTAAGTTTTATCCCCTCCCACGCTCTCATGGCCCTCACACCTTCTGGTGAGTTCTCTCTGCTGGCTCCTTCCCATCAGCATTTAAACATGTTCAAGTCTCTGCCTGCTGAAAAAATAAGGAATCCTTCCTTGCTGGGTGCAGTGGTGCATGCCTTTTATCCCAATGAATTAGGAGGCTAAGGCAGGAAAATCGCAAGTTCCAGGCCAGCCTCAGCAACTTAGCAAGGCCCTTAGCAATTTACTGAGACTCTGTCTCAAAATAAAATTTTGAAAGGGCTGGGTGTGCCTCTGTGGTAGAGGGGCTCTGGATTCAATCCCCAGTTCTGAAAAAACAAAAACAAAAAACCTCGATGGTAGCATATGTTACCCTTACCCTTTATGCTCACAGTCTTCTTGAGTTATTAGCACTCATTGGCTCTGTCTCTTCTCTGTTCCATCAAACATTCTTTCAAAAAACCATATAGCGGGCTGGGGATGTGGCTCAAGCGGTAGTGCGCTCGCCTGGCATGCGTGCGGCCCGGGTTCGATTCTCAGCACCACATACAAACAAAGATGTTGTGTCCACCGAAAACTAAATAAAAATAAATATTAAAAAATTCTCTGTCTCACTCTCTCTTAAAAAAAAAAATAAATATATAGCTTATCATGTGCCAGGCACTGTGCTAAGAGGTGGGAATATAATGATGGTAAAGTAGACATTGTCCTCTTGGAGGATTCTCTGGTGAGGTTCACAGACTTTAATAAAATAACCCCTCAGCTATATAATAACCCCTCAGAACACTATGAGAGAGTTTAGCAGACACTAGTAACCTGATTAGGGAAGGGAGGTGGTAAAAGGAGACCTTCGTTGAGTCTTATGAGCTGAGATTTGAAATAGTAAAAACATTAACCAAACAGAGAATGGAGGATAATATTGCAGTCAGTCAATAATTTTAATTGGGAACTATATTTCTTACACTTTACATGCATCATTTTATTTATTTTTTTTAATTTTTTGGTACTAGAGACTGAACCCAGAGGCACTTTACCACTGAACCACATCCCTAGCCCCCCTTTAATTTTTTTTTTTTTACTTGTAGATGGACACAATACCTTAATCTTATTTATTTTTATGTGGTGCTGAGGATCAAACCCAGTGCCTCACATGTGCTAGGCCAGGGCTCTGCCACTGAGCCACAACCTCAGCCCTCCAACCCTTTTTAATATTTACTTTGAGACAGTCTCACTAAGTTGCTGACGCTGGCTGCCAACTTGCAATTCTGCTGCCTCAGCCTGCTGAGTAGCTGGGGTTACAAGTGTGCGCCATCAGCCTATATCATTTTATTGAATTCTTGGAGAGGTAAGTATTAAGCCCATTTCACAGATAAGGAGACATTTAGTGATTGAGTTTTATTCAGGGTCATTGAACCAGAAAGGAGTAGAGCTGGGATTTTAACCTAGTTTGATACTTGAGCTCATGTTTGTAGCCACAGAGACAGACTAGATGATACCAGGGCTGATGCTGGATGCCTGGCGAATGTAAGAAATGGAGAGAAGGCCATTGTGGAGGGAAAACAGAGGGTAGGAGGGAATGTGCAGTGAATTGCAGCTGGGAAGACAGGCCAGGGCCATATCAAGCAGAACTTTCTATATCATTTGAAGAATTTTTATTCTTACCTTTAAATCCTGGGGAGGCTATTGAAGGGGTGGAACAATAAATTTTGTATATGAAAAAAAAAAAAAAAAAAACAAGCAAAACGACTTTCGAGGCTGGGGTTGTGGCTCAGTGTTAGAGTTCACCTAGGGCGTGTGAGGTGCTGGGTTCTATCTTCAGCACCACATAAAAATAAATAAATAAAATAAGGTATTGTGTCCAACTAAAAAGAAAAAAAAAAGATTCCAGCTGCTGAGTAGGGAGTAGGTGGAAGGAGTGCAGAGGTGGGTGTGAGAACCAGTTAAGAGGCTACCACTGTGGTTCAGGTGAGAAAGAAGATGGTACCTTACACTCGGAAGTTAGCAGTGGAGATCAAAGTGCAAAGGGAGGAAAAACTGACAAGATGTGGTGATAGGTTAGATGTGGAGGTGGTGGTGAGAAGAAAGGGTTTGTCAAGAATGGACTATGCAACTGGAAGGATGGAGGAATATTTCAGGATGACCAGGTTTGGGCAGGGAGATTATTGGTCTTGGATCCGGGTTAGAGATACCTTTTAATCAATCATGTTGAGATATTGAGTAGTCAATTGTATATGGGTGTGGAGTTCAAAGGGGAGATATGGACTCAAGATATCCATTTGGAAGACATTGGTGTAGGGACAGACGGTAATTGGGATAGAAGAGCATTGCTGCAATTGATTTAAAGTGCTTTCAACAAGGTTGTCAATAACCCTATTGCTAAATCCAGTTGTTATTTCGAATTGTTGTCTTACTATCCCCCTTGATAGCAATTGATTAAAATTATTCCCTGAACTTCTGGAGATTCTCTTTTGATTTAGGATTGCCATACTCTCTCTATTTTCTTTCAACTCCTGTGGTCCCTCCTCTGTTTCTGTTGTGGGTTCCTCTTCTGTTTGTCACTTAATTTTTTTTTTAGATTTCTTTTTTAGTTGTAGATTAACACAATATTTTTATTTTATTTATTTTTTTAATGTGGTGCTGAGGATCGAACCCATTACCTCATACATGCTAGGCAAGTACACTACCACTGAGTCACAAACCCTAGCCCCTCGTCACTTAATTTTTGTTGTTGTCTTTGATAATGTTGATGATGGTGTGTCTAGGACTTTTCTTATTCTATGCACCCTTCCTGGGCCATCTTATGCACTGGGCAACTCAAGCAGTGTCTTTAATATATTAGTCTGACAGATCTGCTGGAAACCCTTCAGTAGCTGCCCATTTAGAATAAAACTGAAAGTTCTTAACAAAGTCTCTGCATGCTGTGTACCTTTCCAGCCTCCACTCCTCCCTTGGTATTCTGTATCCTAACCATAGGCACATCCAGCAGTTTTCCCACTGCGAGTGGGATTTTGAACAGGCCCTTCCTTCTGTCTGGAATCCCTCTTCCTTTTCCATTTCACCCAATGGTTACTCATCCTTTGGGTCTCAATATAGGTGGTCCTTCTTTTGGAAAGCCTTCTCTAGGCTCCAAATCTGGGAGAGGGGCTTCTGACAGCATTCCATTCTGGATCCTCACAACCACTGGTTGTCTTTCCTTTTGGAAGGTGAGGTCCATGAGGGAAGAGAGCACATTTATTTTATAGTTGTAGCCTTGGCAGAGCACACCCATAGATATTTGTGCAATAAACTAATGAGTACAAGGAAAGACCGTGGGGGAGAAGATGAATCTTTATTATAAATAGATGAAACTAAATGTTTTCATTTCAAAGGACGTGTTTCCCATTTCTTTTACCTCTACTCTATCCCCTATTACTTAGGCAGCAATAAACACTTTGAAGATGCTCTGCCTTCTGCACATGGATGCTACAGAGAGATCAGAATTAAATTCTTTGCTTTTAAACCCTAAACTAGACCTTGCTCAGTGGTGGAGTGCTCGCCTACCATGCAAGAGGCACTGGGTTCAATTATCAGCACCACATAAATGTAAAATAAAGATATTGTGTCCACCTAAAACAAAACAAAACAAAAATCTATAGCAGAGGGCTGGGGGTATAGCTCAGTGGCTGATCACATGCTTGGCAAGTGGGAGGCTGTGGGTTCATCTCAGCACCATAAAAAAAAAAAAACTCTATAATGGGGATGACGTTCTTTCTTTATTTTTCTATAGCTACTTCCTGCTGTGGGGATGATGTTCTTGAAAGCTCCAATTTTTAAGTTGTAAGAGCCAGGTGCTTGAGAGGGATATTTTTTTTTTCTTCAGAAGCTTCACTTTAAATACCAAGAGACAGAACCTGCTAAACCTAAAGCCCAGAGTTTATGCCATCATCTGTTGAACTGGGAAGAACATGTGAGTTTTCCCCTCCAAATAGAAAATATAATCCTTTCTGGGCTTGGAGTAGAATTGAAAGCGGGAGGGATGGACCCCTGGGGCTCTGTCCTCACCTCCACAGGGTGGGGGATGGAAGAGGCTTAGGCTCCATTTCATTCCTGGAACTCTGAGAAGACACAGCCTTTCAGAGTAGCCCAGGCTGTCCAGGGGCAATTGCCACAGAATGAAAAGGGCATCATTCATCACCTGTGCAGGCAAAGCAGGCAAAGGGCTTAAGATAATCTCTCCTTGCCCCACCCAGTCTTCTTATCTGCTAAGTCCCAATCATCTTGACATTTGGAAGAAGTCCAGAAAGAAGTTCCTTGGTGTCATGGGGTGGGCAGGGAGATATATATATATATATATAGATAGATAGATAGATAGATAGATAGATAGATAGATAGATATAGATAGATAGATATAGACATAGATATAGATATATAGACATAGATATAGATATAGATATAGATAGATATGGCATTTAGGTTGGCAAGTTAAAAATAGTTTGGGATGGATAGTGCAAACGGGACAAAGATAGATGTGGGATTGGGGGAGAAAAAGAGAGAGAGAGAGAGAGAGAGAGAGAGAGAGAGAGAGAGCGCATGCGCACACGTGCCGAGAACTGAAAGCCAGGGTGCCTGCAGGGACTGGTGTGGAGTGCAAGTGAAAACCATGAAGAGGCTGAGGGTGGATGACCAGGGCCCAGATGAGGTTCAGCAGTACCAGGGGGAGCTGAGGCAGAAGCTCAGAAGCATTGCCATTATTTGTCTATAGCAAGAGCCCAGGTTCCACCTTCCAGGGACTCTGCAGCAACTGCAATGGCCATGGAGCCCAGTGGCCAAGACCAAGGGAAGAAAGCTACATTTTATTAGTTAGGCAGGAGAGACAGAAGACAACACTTGGCCTTGATGCCCCTTCCCTGATGTCAGAATGGTACATGAACTCCCAACTAGAACATCATGAGAAGGGGACTGAGAAGAGAAATCTAAGCAACTGAGTTTAAAACTTACAATAATCGAATTGTCTGTAATTGGTGAGGCTTATTCTTTTTCTGCCATCCATAGAAATAGGGACTGAGAATAAAGAAAAGTATATGTTTCCTCACCTGAGTCTATACCTTGAAATTGTAAACAAGCATGCCACACAAGAAAAGATAAGTAGGTGGGTTTGCAAGGGGAACTGGGCACCTTATAAGACTGGCCCAATTTCCTGTGACTAGTATAGACCAGGATGACAGCTTGATCCCGGCCAGCTTGAGTGGTGATTTGCAAAGGCTGAACATGTATTTGAAAACAAAAGTCTGCAGATGAGACTGCAGATAAAGTCTTACATCAAATAAACATAACAGGTGGGGTAAGTTGAGGTGCAGCTTGGATGATGGAAGAGAATCCTTGCCTAAGCACCCTTATATAGCATAAAAATTTTTTCTGGAGTCCCAGGAGTCCCAAGGGCTGTGTTCTGATCCGAGCAGTGTTGCAAATGCGTGCTATTATTGACTAGGGAAACTGGAACTCATTTGAGGACATAGAAATATTACATCCATTTATCTTTGTCCAGTTAGATTCAAAACAACACTTATTTATGGACTATCCATCCCAAACTATTTTTAACTTGCCAACCTAAATGCCATTAAAAACTGGGCCCATTTGAATGATTCCAACCCATCAGGAGCAGGATGGAATTAACTATGATTCTCAATAACTTTGATTTTACCAGTCAATAATGAATCACTTCTTTCTTCCAAGCAGCTCATGTTACTAACTCCTGGGAATATATAGGCCCTTTGAAAAAGTGTCTCCTCACAACCATATGCCTGAAATAAATTTTGGCAGCATCTGTTTAATGATAATATCTGAAGGGTACATCACTGGGTTTCCTTGATCAAATTGCACTGGAAAATGTGAGTTGTGCTGGGAAAGCTACAGTGCCAGAGCAGGTTTTGTGTTCACCTTTGAAGCTGCAGATATTTGAGGTCAATTTTCTGTATCTTAGCCTAATTTGCTTGTGCCATGGAACACAGTTAATACTAGCTAGTCATTTCAACTATTGCTGGCATCTGAAACTTCCTGGTGGTTCAGATGTCAAACTCCATACTCTCTGACCTTGTTTGAACTCTGGCCCATCATTTTCTAATTGTATGACCTTGGACAAGGTATTTACCTTCTCTAAGCCTGAGTTTCTCATCTGTTAAAAAAAGGGTGGAGGGTGGGGAGAAGATAATTTTATAGAAGGACATTGTGGCAAGAAATTAAACAATGCTTGTGAGGTGCATGGCACCAGTGCCAGGTAGGGGCCCAACGAAAGTTAGCTATTGCCTACATCATTATTTTACATGTTTGGTATGTAGGCAAATCTTTCCTTAAGTAAAATATAATGTCTGAAAATCTGCATTTGCATAAAAGGTAAATGGGGGAGATTATTTGCATTACAAAAGTATCTTCAGTTCATGAAAGAACTGATAATAGGATTTCTTTTAAACAGTCAACTTCCCAGTATGTCTAAAATGATTTGATTCACACAAAACTTGTTTTATACAATGTTTTAGGAACACAGCTAGTGTACCCAGCACGGGGCATCTGTAATACGATCATTCAGGCCAGATCTGAACCACTGTGACAAGTTAACAATAACAATCCTGAGTATTCCCCAGGCCCTTTTATAAAGGGATTAGATGGATTCTTTGTGGTTTCAAAGGGCAGATCTGGGACCAATGGGTGGAAGATATAGGGCTGGGGAGATGAAGAGAGATTTTAGCTTGACATAATGAAAAACTCTCTACCAAACCACTGCTGTCCAAAGCTGGAATGGGTCACCTCTGAGGTAGCAAATTTCCTATCATAAGATATTCAAGTAAAAGCTAGGTATCAACTTGTTATGATTGTTAGAGTGATTATTGCTTGAAATGGGGAGACAAAATAGGTCAGTTTCCCAATCCTAAATAAACCAAATATACTATGCAAACTGGATCAGTTTTCTACTGTGGATACCAGGAAGAGACTGAAGAGATAGGGAGAGGCTATTCTGGAGGGGGAGTGGAGATGAAGGAAACAAATTGGAACAAACATTGCTCCTCTGGTGGGGAAATACTGGATTAAATGACCTCTACGATTTCTTCTAATTTAAAGATTCTAAAACTCTCAAATTGTTTCATAGATGTTATTTTAACTATATTCCTGGGAGAATTTCCCTATTTTAGTTGTGGAAAACTAGAACATAACACCTTAAGTAAGTGGTAAGATGGGAAAAGAATTCAGTCATCCTGACCCCTTTTAGACTTTTGATCCCACAACCTCTTTTCAACTAGTGAGAATGAAAATTGGGGAAGCAGAAGACAGAAAGGACTTTAAAGCTAGAACAGACGGACATCAAGTCAACTTTAGAGATCAGTGGAAAATCTGCTCAACTAAGTTTCCAAATTACTAGCTGAAAAGATTGTGTGTGCCAGCATTCCTGGTAAAGTACTTCAGAGTACGGTTATTATGCAAAGACCAACCTAAGACTGAACATGTGAAGCCAAAGAACGACCTAAGACTGAACATGTGAAGCCAATGTCCTCATTAATGAGCTCCTGGAAGAAGAACCTTTTCCCAATTGGCCTATTTGTCTTTCAAATAAAGTTGATCATCTGGTCTTCAAATCAATAGGTTTATTTGGTCAAATGCAACTAAATTACATGCTTTTTCCATCCCCAAGCCCTCTAGGCCACAAAGCATACTTCTGTTTCAGTGGACATCATCTTGCAGGACAAATCTAGTCCTGCTTAGAGAGAAGGCAAAAAGCCAATCACGGAGAGCAGAACTATTTTGAGTACAGATTTTATTGGTTATCTAGGCAAAAGAAAACTGGACATGAATAGAAAGGAAATGACAGCTCCTGGTGAGAAATCAAGGACTCGGTGTGAAGGGCGACTCAGTCAGGAGAAACAGGAAGCTACCCAGTAACATAGACATTCTAAGGGAAGGTAGAAAGCAGAGGAAATGGGGGTGAAAAAGAAGATGCTCAGTATGCAAATTTCAGTATCATCCTGGGGAGATAATCTTTCTTTGCCTATAAGTCTTAGGAAGAGGAAGAACAGATGCTGTAGTCCATGAATTGGCACAAACGTCAGCACTACCATGCAGCCTCTAGTGCCCCCTAACCTGACAGCCTGCTGCAAAGCTCATCCCTGTCTGACCCCTGATAGGAGAGCAGTGGTGAAGCTGCCCCAGATTCTGTGCTCCAGGTGGAGAAGGCCTCAAGAAGGTGAAGGGATGAGCTAATCTGAGCTTCATGGCCCCATTTTCAAGGATGTGATTAGTGGAGAGGCACCTGGGACCTGCTCCATTTCAGGAAACCCGGTTATGGGAACTAGTGGGGGACAGACTTTGCTCAGGACCCGTGAGAAACAGTTAACCCTTTTCTATTGTTCATATGGGAAACAGCCTCTCTCTCTCTTTATTATTATTATTATTTTTCAGTTGTTACTGGACCTTTATTTTATTTATTTATATGTGGTGCTGAGAATCGAACCCAGTGCCTCACACATGCTAGGCAAGGTCTCTTCCACTGAGCCACAACCCCAGCCCCAACAGCTGCTCTTAATAGTTGCTAGATTCTTTCCCAGGGGATAAAGTCCTCAAGTGGACTTCCTTTTACATTACCCTGATAAGGGGACCTCAAGGACATTTTCCATCGTCAATTTCTTTAGGTCATTTGGATACTCTGGGAGAACCTAAGGATAACAAATGAGGGCTGGGGCTATAGCTCAGTTGATAGAGTGCTTGTCTTGCATGCACAAGGCCATGGGTTCAATCCCCAGAACCAAAAAAAAAAAAAAATTAAGAAGCATCTAGGAATGATATACACAGAGAGGGTACAAGTAAGAAAGGGAAAGACAGCTCAACAGTCCTTAAAATGTCACTGTTCATCTAAGGGCATGGCCTTTGATGGCCTGGTTCCATTCAAACCCTTGCTTTTGAGTCAGAATCTCTTCTGGCCAGCCAGGGAATTTCTTCTGAGAATAAACAATATCCAAAATGGACATGAAACAGCAATCCAATTCCTAAGGTGGGTAGAGGAATGGAAACAGAGCCTATGTTACCCAGCCTAAGAACTGGGCAGAACTGGCCCCCTGAAGACACTGCTAGTAAGATCCTGAAGGCCAGAGTTGGAAATACTCAGTGATATGCAAAGGCTCCTTTGTTGACTAAAGTGACAATGACCTTGGGCAGGTTTTTAAAATTCTCTGGACCTCACATTTCTTTTATCTATTAGAGAGAATCGATCATCTCGATTCTCTTCTGACCATAACATTCTACTGTGTTGAGGATGGAGTCTGAGTATAAATGCCTTTTTGTTGTTGTTGTTTTGTTTTTATACCAAGGATTGAACCCAAGGGTGCTTAACCACTGAGCAACATTTCCAGTGTGTTTTCTTTCTCATATATATACATATCTGGTTTTTATTTTATTTTATTTTTGATCAATTGTCCCATCGTAAGAACTGGGTCTTCTTCTTTTTTTTTAAGAGAGAGAGAGAGAGAGAGAGAGAATTTTTTAATATTTTTATTTTTAGTTTTCGGCAGACACAACATCTTTGTTTGTATGTGGTGCTGAGGATCAAACCCGGGCCGCACGCATGCCAGGCAAGCGCGCTACCGCTTGAGCCACATCCCAGCCCATATCTGGTTTTTAAAATTAATTTTGAAACAAGGTCTTTCTAAGTTGCTTAGGGCCTCACTAAAATGCTAAGGCTGACTTTGAACTCATGATCCTCCTGCCTCAGCTTCCTTGAGCTGCTGGGATTACAGGCATGCACTATATCATGCAGAGCAGAACTCTACATTTTTAAAACCATTTTTAACATGGGCACAGTGGTACATGCCTATAATCCCAGGAGCTCAGGAGGCTGAGGCAGGGGGATTGTGAATTCAAAGCAAGCCTCAGCAACTTAGTGAGGCCCTAAGAAACTTAGCAAGATCCTGTCTCAAAAAAAAAAAAAAAAAAGCTGGGGATATAGCTCAGTGGTTAAGCCCCCTAGGTTCAATTTCCCATTCCCCCAAAAAAGTAGTAATAATAATAATGTAGAGTCCAAGTTGTCAAATACACTGATTTTTTTTTTTTACTGTTACTAGGGATTGAATCCAGAGGTACTATACTACTGAGCTACATCCCCAGTTCTTTTTTATTTTTTTTTACTTTGAGAGAAGTTCTCATTAAGTTTCTGAGGCTGATCTTAAACTTGCAATTTTCCTGCCTCAGATTTCCAAGTCATGAGATTATAGGCATGTTCCACCACACCTGGATGTCCAGTCTTTGTGGGAGATAAGGGAACCTGAGTTCATCCACTCCTGAGCTTTTGCATAGAAGGATTGGAGTCTGGTGGTCATGTTAATGTTGCTCCCAAGCAACTAGGCAGGTCACATCTAAGTGGAAGACACACGAGTAGTTGTGGGGAAGTGGAAAGAGGAGCTAAGAGATTGTTTTGTCTCAGATTTTGGCTCTGACATTTACAAACTGAGTGTCATACAATCTCTTCTTGGAACCTCATTTTCATCATTTATGAGACAACAACACCTCTCTTACAGGGGAGGATTACTGAAGAGAAATAAGAAAAATTGAAGAGTGCTTATCAGAGTCAATGCTCACCAGATGTCAAGCCTGCTTCAAACCTTGCCTGACTACAAGGGTAAATCTATAGAAGTCCTGATGATAGGCCCTAATATTAAAGGCTTCCTTCACCCCTTCTGCCTTTATGCAGTGGGGAGGGCGCTGTGTCCCTGGCTACATTTGTTAGGCCTTCTCTGTCTCTAGGATGGTATTGGGTGTTTCCCTTGTATCTTCATCCCTGAGGCTCATTCCAAGGACCAGGGCTGGAAGCCAGGAGGCTAGCTCACCTGAAGTGCTTTGCCACTGGCACCCTTCCTCCACCCTTCCCTCCCAATGCCAGTCTCAAGGTGGAGCATTTTTGCTGAGCTGACACTGTGGGAACTATTTTAAAAAGCCATTCTCAGTTACCTTGGTTTCTCAACCCATCAAAAAGTGAAGCTAACAATTATCTTACAAAGTGGTTGTGGGACTGAAACAATCCATGTGAGGAACCAGTGGTGGCCAGCAAGTTAATTCCCTTCTCCTTGGCAACTCCTTTTCCAAAAGGGGACAAGAGAGAAAGAGTGAAAGGGAGAGGACTCCAGTGATCCGCAAGTGCCAAGCTCTTATTGAATCTGATGGTTATGAGGAATTGTCCAGAAATAAAAGCCACCTTCCTTCAATAGGTCTAACTCTTGAGTACCCGAGATGGGGAGGAGGGGCAACAGTGCTGGGCAGACTGGAGAAGGGCATGATTCAGGTGTCAATAGACATGTTCTCTGCAGTAGCACCAAGGTTGTGTACTGGGGAGGCATTTTGCCAGCTCCTTAGCCGGTTCTGTCCGATCCTAGCTTCTTGGAGCTGGAGTGGAAGAATTTTCCCCGAAGGAAAGCAGCCAACACCCCGTCCCACCCTTCTCCTTGGGCAACTCTTTGCCAGGCAGAAATCTCATCAGCGTTTTCTTTTGGCTGCCCACGGAACAAGCTGCGAGATCACTGGCAGTTACGGGCTTTAGCGCCTTAGCTATGCCCCTTCCCGCCTGAGTCCCGGA
The DNA here is from genome assembly GCF_047511675.1 of Marmota flaviventris. Lineage (NCBI taxonomy): Eukaryota > Metazoa > Chordata > Mammalia > Rodentia > Sciuridae > Marmota > Marmota flaviventris. The sequence goes on along the minus strand of NC_092506.1, from coordinate 6,147,634 downwards.
GTCCAGCAGCTGGAGCCTCTAGGACCACCTTCCTTCTTTCCAGCTGGGAACACCCGCAGAAAACCCTTTGCTGAGCTGTGGTCAGCCCTACATTTAGTGCAGTTAACGTAGGGGAAGAGCCTGGTGGGGCGGGGCAGGCCGGGTCCCCTAGAATTGGCTGGGGAGAGGCTTGGACAGGTGCCAGATAAAATATAGGGCGCCCTGAAATTCAGTTTTGAATTTCAGATTAACGAATAATTTTTTAGTCTTTGTCCTAAATATTGCACGAGACTAGTAAACGGATTTAAAAAAATAATTGTTCATCCGAAGCTAAGTCTAACTGGCCGTTCGGTTTTCCTTCGCTAGATCTGGGAACCGGAGGAGACTAGCCGGGGGCAGCAGGCGAGGCCATCTGGGGGTCCCGAGCCAGCTAGGGTCCCGGCCCAGGCGCCCGCGGCTTCTCCCTGTAGAGGAAAGCTTCCGAGCGCCGTGAAAAAGGCTGAGGGCTGCGTCTCTGAGGCACCGTGGGAAAGTCTTTACGGGAGGAGTCGCGGCCTGCCTGTCTCCCGCCCGCCCGCCCCCGGCCGGGGCCGCTGTCCGCCCACCTGCCTCTGCGGCTCCGCTAGGCTCCTCCAGGCCGGGGTCGGGCGGCGCTGAGTGCGCAAGCGCGCCGGTCAGGGGCGGGACTTGCGAGCGCGCGGGCGGGAAGAGACGGGCTCGCGCGGCCGGGCGTGGGCGCCTGGGAGGTCGAAGCTCCAGCAGAGCCGGAGGCCGGGGCCGCATGTGGGCATCTCACGGCTGAGCTCCGCTGTTGTTCCCCTTCCGGAATGGAGGGGACGGCCTCGGCCGTCTGCGAGGTGATGCCGGGGAGGGAGATAAAACACAGAAAGCCACTTTCTGAGGAGAGGTTCTTTGTGAAGACGCTACGAAGTTTGGGCAGGAGGGCCGGCGTTGCCCGAGGTGGAGGAGGAAGATTCAGGGATGCTAGGAATGGGTGAAAGTCGGCGGCGCAGGGCGGAGACAGCGGGGCAGGGAGCACAGGGGTCGCGCCCGGGCTGCTCTGGTTGGGGGGTCTGGCTGCACGTGAGGAACAGGACCCTGGAGCTCCCCGGACACCGGGTTCAGCTCACGCGCGCTGGGAGGGGCTGAGGCGGGGCGAGGGAGCAGGAGCCGCGGAGTGACAGCTCCGGAGGCCTCACGCGGCTCTGGAGGAGCTAGTGCAGCGCCCTCCACGTGGCCGACTGGGACAGCCATCGCTCAAGGCGAGGCTTAGCGGGTGTCCTGTTAGGCGTCTGGGGGCAGGTGAAATAGCCTGGCAGCCTCCGAGCGCTGCTGAGAGGGGCCCGGGCCACCTGCCTTGTTCCCGTTAGCGGAACCCAGAGCTTTCACATTCACAGATGGTAGAACCTGGTAGAACCTAGGCTGTGCAATTTCCCAGCTGCTTGCCTTGTGGATGAAGATTCAAGAAATCTGAACAGAGGGAGCACAGGAAGTCAGAGGGTGTGCGAGGAAGGTGTGGGAAATGCTTGGAAAGACCCTCTTCGCTACCTCTGGCACAAATTAGCATCTTAGTTCCCAAGTTCTCTTACTCAGATCTCCCTGCCTTTAAAAAAAGGGGGAAAGGGTAATAATTCTTGTGCTGCCTTAGTGTTGAAACGAGAGTCTACTTTTCATGAATAATAATGGAATTAAATATATTTTATTTTAATGTGTCATCGAGATTAAATGTTTTATTCAGACATATTGGAGTTCCATTCAACTTAAAATATTGTGTGCAGTGTTGTGTTTTGTTGTTTACTACAGTGCCGGTGGAGCAATCCACGGCCTTGCACAAGCCAGTTAAGCACTACCACTGAGCTACAACTCCAGCCCTTGTCCTCATTTTTATAGATGAGGAATTGAATTCAGAGAGGTTAAGTAACTTTCCCAGGGCTACATTCTGGAATTTGGCGCATCAGAGATTCAACCCCAGACATTTTTGCCTCGAACACTCTTAAATAATATTTTAACTCTCAAAAATGTTAATTTAATGAAAAATAAAGATGATTCATAATCAGGTGTCACTCATTTTCATAGTCTTTATGTTGGCTTATTTGGGGAGGAAAAAAGAAAATTCCCGCCTAATTTTTCTTTCCAGATGTGCTTATCTAAATACTGCAGTTTATTTCTTCAGTTTCCTATCTTGTTGGGCACTGCATTGAATTTCACTGTTTTCATTCTTAAGTTGCTCTGCTCTGAACAATGCAAATCTGACACTTCACAAGAAGGAATGCAATATTTAGGGGGAATTAGTTATTAATTTGTCATACAAATTTATTATTACCATAATTTTAAAAGAATACTTTGTTTTCTTTGCATTATATTCTTCAGATTTTGAGATACTTAATAATTTACTGGAAATGTGAAACAGGACAATCAAAGGAAGCATTGCTAGAAGGGCAGCTAATGATTTCCATAGAAGCAATTAATTCCAAGCACCAGCCAAATGCTCTTCATTGTGTAACAACTAGTAAGTAAAAGAAGAAAAATTAATGATTTTCTATTTTTTGTTTGATCATGATTTATGTCATAGTTTATGTAAAAAGTTAAGGTAGTCATAATCTTTTATCATGTAGTTAAAATAACCAAAGTAAGGCTGTGTGCAGTGGTGCCTGCTTATAATCTCTGCTACTCCAGTGGTTGCTGTAGGAGAATGGCAAGTTTCAGGCCTGTGTGGGCAATTTAGTGGAACCTGTCTCAAAAAATAAAAGGGTCTGGGGTGTACCTCAATGATAGAACACCCTTCTGTTCAATCCCCAGTACCATAAACAAACTCCAAATGATTATGTAATAGTATCTGGTGATAGATTCTCAAGTGTGTCATATAGGAAAGGTGAACAGAATGACTCATAGCACAAGATTATTTATTTTACTGGCTTAAAGTAAAATTGCTAAAAAATAATTTTACTTTGCCTTTTTTTCTTTTTTATTATAACATTCATTTTACATATTCATGGGTTTCTCTGTGATATTTCCATACATGCATGTATGTTCAAATATATTCTCCAGTACACTGTCTTGCCCTCCCTTCTCCCCTTCTTCTCAGTCAGTTGTCCTCTTTTACATTGCTTTTGGTCCTTTTTAGTTGCTTTTGGTTTTAACCTGCTCGTTCACAGCAATATTGAATTTTGCCTACTTTTTCTTTCCAAGACAGGCAGTTGCAAAAGAAGTAAAACAATAAAGGAAAGGGAAAAGAAATGATGGATAGCATAATCCTGAACTGTAGTTTAGTTTGAAAATATCCTTTCCACTTGGTCTTTTTCTTTCATCATTTTTGCCTTTTGTTTTTAAATTTGAGAGAGAGAGAAAGCTGATACATTTTGATCGGCTTTGAAATAAATTTTCTTCAATCTATGAAGTGCTAGCTTTTTTGCCTGTGTGTGTGTGTGGGGGGGGGGTTATTGAAGGATACTTTGTAATGAAGTTGTCCCATCAGCCTTAGAGTGTCACTTGGAGATCAGTTCAGATTGGATAGTACACTGGACTCTAAGATATTTGCATACCTAAACAGGAACAACCTCTCTTCTCCTTGTGTACTTAGTGTTAAACACCCTTAAGAGTGTGATGAATTGGTTTGCTGTTACTCTGAATGAACTCCCTAGGATTGGGTAATTTCCCCTATTCATGAGAGAAATGCTTAACTAACTGGTTAGGGTGACGATTGGTCTGTAAATGGTTGAATTAGTTTGTGTAGGGTTGATTTCACTCAAAATAGGACTTGAGCCACAATAATTGTTAAGAAACTGAATTCCATAGGCATTTTGAGCCTAATGGACTTCATAAGGCTGTCTAACATAGAGGACTTTTTTCTTTATTGTCTTTGATCTTTATGCAATTATGTTTATAATTTTTTTTGGCAGAAAAAAGTTGGTACTTGATGTAAAACATTACAATACAGAAGCATATTGTGGACAGTGAGACTTCTTATTGAATCACTCAAAATAATTATTAACTAACATTCAGTATATATTCCATATTTTTCTGTACATATATTCATAGTTACCAGTTTTTTTTTAAAAAAGGACCGTGCCATGTGCTTTTCAGTAACAATACTTTTCAGGCAGAGTTCCACGTCATTGTTTTTTTTTTTTTAATCCACATCATTGTTTTTTTGAGAAAGATATATATATGCTATGTAGTTTTAGGTTTTGTCAAAGTTATATATGTGCATGGTTTTAAAAGTTAAAAGATTTGGGGCCAGGGTTGTGGCTCAGTGCTAGAGCGCTCTCCTGGTATGTGCAAGGCCCTGGGTTCAATCCTCTGCACCACATATAAATAAAGGTACTGTGTACAACTACAACTAAAAAATAAATAAATATTTAAAAAAGTTAAAAGATTCAATGAAACTTTTTACAAGACCTGTAATTCCCTGCATGCTTATACTTTTCTTCTCCTAGAGACTAATAGTTTCGACTCTTAGCTGATTATTTCAGTATTTACAGGTTTATAAACATGTTTGTGTAGCTGTATATGGATTTTCCTTTTTTGAGGTGTGATTTATTGTCTTCCCACTATAGAATATGGTAGCTCTCTTTCATATCTCCAGTTCTACCATGTGTGTTTTTTTCTTATTAATTTTCCCACCAGAAATGAACATCAATATTTTTTCATTATTATGACCATAAAATGCCATTCACATAGTCATCTAGAAAAGTGATTCTTTTCTTTAAATTCTATCTTTCATTAATTGTTTAGTTTTCTGTACTTTTATCATGTAGGCAACCCCCAAACTTCCAGCTTTTATCTAAATCTACTATCAACTATGTTCCAACACATCAGGTAGCCTGTCAATTTCTTCCTTATGAAAAACTCTGTACTAGAATTTTCTGACCTGTTCTAATCTTGACTTGATACCTGCTGATTCTGGCAAATAATGTCTTAGGATCTTCCATTCATTGTTATTCAGGATGTTTCTTCAGTTTTTCTCTTGTGTTGGATTTTGTGGTTCCTGAATCCTATTATCTTCATTTTTCTTTTCTTCTTTACTTGCTTTGATGGCTCTCGGACTCTAGTAGCTTCTGAGAAAGTGTTGGGGAGGTAAATTTCTTGAGCTATCACATCTCTGAAAGTGTTTACTCTCTACAACTGACTGATAGTTTCAGCGTAGGATTCTAGGTCAGCATTGATTTCTCAGAATTTTATTGACATTTCCATATTGTTTTCTAACCTCAGGAGTTGCTATTGAAAACTATATTTTTTCTGATTACTTTGTGTGTGATCTGTTGTTCTTACGAGTGTAAATGATCTTTATCTTTGTGTTAATTATGGTAAATAATGCTAGGTGCTATAACAAACCCTGAAATCTTAGTGGCTTAATACAGAAAACGTTATTTTTTTTCTTTATTCTATTGTCTGATGAGTGTGTGTATAGAGATGTATTTTGTTTCATGCAAGATCCAAGCTATTTGTCTTACTGATTCCTCCCCTAGGCTCTTTAAGGTCTCTCCAGTTCAGCTAAGGATGGGGAAAGAGAGCAAGGCTTATTAGAAGTCAAAGATTTTCACAGGGTAGACTTGGAAATCATGTGTATTATTCCTGCTCCCTTTCCATTAGTCTTATTGCCACAGTGCTCTGCATTTGCGAGGGAGATGGTGAAGTTGTATGCTCAGGAAGAAGAGAACAGGATATTTGTGAGTACCAGCAGTCTACTACAGTCCCTGTTCTTCAAAATTCACAGTGATGTGCCTTGTTGTAGGTCTATTTTCCTCCATTGTGCTCAGTGCTTAATGGTCCTTTTCAATTTATAAACTCATGTCCTTTAAAATTTCTATAAAAATTTCCCTTGCATTTTTTTTCCTTTTTCAACTTTTATCATTTAGATATTGGATTTTCTTTTTTTTAAAGAGAGAGCGAGAGAGTGAGGAAAGAGAGAGAGAGAGAGAGAGAGAGAGAGAGAGAAGTTTTTAATATTTATTTTTTAGTTATCAGCAGACACAACATCTTTGTTTTGTATGTGGTGCTGAGGATCGAACCCGGGCTGCACGCATGCCAGGTGAGCGCGCTACCACTTGAGCCACATCCCCAGCCCCAGATATTGGATTTTCTAAACTGTTTTTTTTTTAAAGAGAGAGAGAGAGTTTCAATATTTATTTTTTAGTTTTCGGCGGACACAACATCCTTGTTTGTATGTGGTGCTGAGGATCGAACCCGGGCCGCACGCACGCCAGGCAAGCGTGCTGCCGCTTGAGCCACATCCCCAGCCCCTCTAAACTGTTTTTTAAAAATCTTTTTGTCCTATTTTTCATCTTTTCTACTTTCTAGGCAACTTTCTCACATTTCTTTTCTAACATTTGATGGATGTTCTCATTTCTGCTATCACAGTTTTTATTTCCAAGAGCATTTCCCTTTTCTTTTTCTTTCTTTTCTTTTTTTGTGGGGGTCAGTGTTACTGGGGATTGAACCCAGAGATGCTTTACTACTGAGCTATACCTCCATTCCCTTTATTTATTTTATTTTTAAAAATATTTTTTAGTTGATGTACCTTTATTTTTTATTTATTTATATGTAGTGCTGAGGATCAAACCTGGTGCCTCACACATGCTAGGCAAGTGCTGTGCCACTGAGCCACAACTCCAGCCCCCACCCTTTATTTTTTATTTGAGATGGTCTCCCTAAATTGCTTAGGGCCTTACTAAGTTGCTGAAGCTGATCTTGAATTTGTGACCTCCTTTCTCAGCCTCCAGAGTTGTTGGGATTATAGGCATGTGCCACTGCCTGGCCCCCACTTTCTTTATTTTCTTTATTATTTAGCATCTTGCATTTGTTTGAGGGCTCCATCTCATCTTTCTGAGTATACAGAAATTTTTTTTAACAAAAAGCTTTCTGTAATTCCTGTTACTATTACTTTTTCTACTTGATCTGATTTCTGTTTTTCATGTTGGAAGAACAGCTTCTCCCCTATCCGTACCAAATTTGGGAGGACCAGTCCCTAGAATGAGTCTAGGAGAGAAAGTAAAGCTTTACTGAAATTCATTTTTTTCAGTTGAGTATTTCAACTCATCTTAACCCTATTTCCAGAGATCCTGATACTGCCATTCCTGAGTCTTTGGGGATTTTGTTGTATAATTCAGGTGGTTTTATGGCTTTTCTCCTTTCTCCTTACAATTAAATTTCTCAGGTCTTCAAAATCCTTTCCTATTGCCCTTCTGTTTTTTAATTTCTAGAATTTTATTATATTATTCTTTTCTTTTTTTGGGTGGGGGGGGTACCAGGGATTGAACTCAAGGGCACTCGACCACTGAGCCACATCCCCAGCTGTATTTTGGATTTTATTTGGAGACAGGGTCTCATTGAGTTGCTTATTAGCACCTTGCTTTTGCTGAGACTGGCTTTGAACTCCCAATCCTCCTGCCTCAGTCTCCCGAGCTGCTAGGATTACAGGCGTGGGCCGCCATGCCTGGCTTTTCTTTTCTCTTTTAGCCTTGTGAGCTTTTTGTCTTAAAAAAAATCTCTGTTCTATTTTATGAAAGTTTAATAGATGCATATGTTAAGTCTGCCTTCTTTATCTGGAACTGCAAAGTAGCATCTTTTAAATTTGGTTTGAAACCACTGATGAGGAAGAATATGTATTAGTTATCCAGGGCTGCTGTAACAAAGTATCACTAACTGGGTGGCTTTTAAAAAATTAAATGTATCCTCACAATTTTGGAGACTAGAAGTCCAATATAAAGGTGTAAGTGGTTGCTTCCTTCTGGAGACTCTGTGGGAGAAATCTGTTCTCTGCCTTTCCTTGCTTCTGGGGGTTGCCAACAATCCTTTCTGTTTCTTTCTTTCTTTTTTTTTTTTAAGAGAGAGAGAGAGAGAGAATTTTAATATTTATTTTTTAGCTTTTGGCAGACACAACATTTTTGTTTGTATGTGGTGCTGAGGATCGATCCTGGGCCGCACGCATGCCAGGCAAGCGTGCTACCGCTTGAGCCACATCCCCAGCCCCGACAATCCTTTCTGTTTCTTGGCTTGTAGATGTGTCATTTCATCTTCATATGATGTTTTCCTTTGTGTTTGTGCCTTCTCATATCATTAGCAATCACTGGATTTAGGACCACCCTAATCCAATGTGACTTAATCTTAACTTGATTATATCTATTTAGTACTTCAAAGTATCTTTTAGGGATATGTAATTTAGCCCACAAAACTAGCAAATTTTCTTTTCTTTTTTTTGATTTGGGCTCTCACTTTGTTCGCTCAGGTTGGCCTGACTCTGGGACTCAAGCAGTCCTCCTGCCTCAGCCTCTCAACTAGCTGGGACTACCAGTGTGTGCCACCATGCCCAGCTCCTAAACTAGCAGATTTTATATCTGAAAGGATCCATTTATAAAAAGCAGAGAGATGACTAGTTTTTTCTTTCAGGTAACTATTGAAGGTTTTAACCAATATAATTACTTATCACAATTTTTCTAAAAATGTGTGGAATAAGATGTTTAATTATATTAGAGTTATGGGAAAGGAGTTATGTAGTCATCTAAATTGGGAAATGCTGGTTAAAATAACATAGGTTTCACCAGACGCAGTGGTTCACATCTATAATCCCAGTGGCTTGGGAGGCTGAGACAGGAGGATCACAAGTTCAAGGTCAGTCTCAGCAATGGCAAGGCTCTAAGCAACTAGCGAGACCCTAAATAAATATACAAAATATACTCTAAATAAAATACAAAATAGGGCTGGGGATGTGGCTCAGTGGTTGAGTGCCCCTGAGTTCAATCCCCAGTATCAAAAATAAATAAATGACACAGGTTTCTTTATTGTGGATCTTCTTACAACCTTTATTTGCCAATGTAAACTGTGCAACAGAATGTTTGGTAAATGCTATATATTATAGCACCCCTTGCTCACTTTAAAGATACTCTTCAGTACAGGGAATTTTGGAGAATACATGCTTAAAAATGTGTATTTTACAGATAAGACCCTACTGTCATCTTTGCCTCTGAAGGATAGCACGTTATTACTTTAGTAGGTACACTAGAAGTCTAGCTGAAAACTGGTGACTAGATGGGCTGTGGAGCGGGTGAAATGATTGTTCTCTTTGAGAATGTTCACCAAAAGTGGCTTGTTTTCAACAGTTGTTGATATGATACTCATTAAAACTAAGAAGGGACATTAAAGACATGGTGTGATATGTATTTTAGAAATATCTTACGCATACAACAAGATAATTAGGTTGTGGCTTTTTTTCTTGTGATTGTTCTTTGCTCTTTATTAGTGATTAGTGTAGACCTGCCACCCTAATCCAATGTGACTTAATCTTAACTTGATTATATCTACTTATATCTGCCATCTCTGTCTCAATGACCCATTTTCCCTTATGTTAGAACCAGTATGTGCCTATGAGGAACATTCAGAAAAAAAGAAGACAGTCTTTTGCTAAATATTCAGTGATACTTGGACTCTGGCCTTTTGAAGTATGTCTTTTGTTCAGAATCATTTTGGGAGGGTACTGGGATTTGAATCCAGGGGTGTTGTACCACTGAGCTATACCCTCAGCTCTTTTTATTTTTATTTTGAAACAGGGTCTCATTAAGTTTTCTAAGCTGGCCTCCAATTTGCAGTTCTCCTGCCTTAAACCTTCTATGTTATCAGGATTATAGGTGTGCACCACTGTACCTATCTCATCCAGAATCATTTAAAATCTGGAGATGTAGAGCCTTGCTTTCTAATATAACCTTTTTGTGATGACAGATTTGTTCTTTATCTGTACTGTTGACCACTTGAAATATGACTACTGTGGCTGAGGAACTGAAATTTTAATTTAATCTAGCCAAATTTTAAATAGCTACTTGTAGCTTCTAACTATTGGATTGGATAATATACGTTTGAAGAATGGTGGTATTTCTCACTCTAGTTCAATGATTCTGAATCATTATTCCCTGCATGCAGAATACACATTTTCTAAGGGATAGAGATATTTCTGTTGGCTCCTGTGACAGTGTTCTTACAGTCTTAAAGAAAAAACCTCCAGGTGGTCTGATCAAAACCCTTCTTAAGTGCCTGCCTCCTCCTTCACCATCTGTCCTGAAGAGTTATTACTCTAAATGTTCTAATGTTTAAGGTATAAAGAATTCTTACCTGATAGTGTAGTAAAATATATTTGAGAGTAAAATTGGTTAAAAGTAGGGCCAAATTTTTAATTTACATTGGAATATGAGTTATATATACTCAGATTACTAGCTACAATTTGCAGTCTTCTCATACTCCTTTTCTGTAAGGTGTTGTAGCATCCAAAGGGGATGTCCTAGTGTTAAATATAAGTAGTTGTTGACTATAGGTAAAAAGACTTGCCATTTGGTTATCATTGCAAAGAAATTATTCTGCCTCCCAAACAGTCATTGCAGCCTCATGGTTCGTTTGTTCTTTCTTTCTTTTTCTTTTTTTTAAATTGAACTCATTAATAGGGTCTTTTTCTGATGTTATGCATCTATAAATAGTGTTTTCAGACTTGGCAGTTGATGTGTTAGGGTGGGGGTTGGGGGAAGTGCTGAGATTGATCTTGGGCCTTTCCCCTTCTAGGCAAACAGCCTACCACTGAGCTATATCTCTAGCCCTTATTTTAAAAAATAAGATCCATTTAATTGTTTTATTTATGATATTTCTTTGTATTCTGTTACAGTTGCTTCTGCAAGAAGCATTTGTGGTGGCTTGGTCCTCAAGAAGTTACAAAAAGGTAAAGAATTACACAGCTTTTACAAGACTAAATCTCTTACTGGCGATGAATTTGGTATTTTCTAAAACAGACTTATACTGAAAGAGCTGCCAGATTTAGTAAGTAAAAATTCAGGATGCCCATTTAAATTTGAATTTCTGATGATAATAACTTTTTTTAGTACAATTATGTCTCATGTAAAATTTTAGCCTGCAGTATTTTATCTGGCAACTCCATTGAAAGATGATCTATAAAACCATATAGATACAAGAATATTTTACCTGACTACTCTGTATACAGCCTCAGGTAAAAAATTTAGTGAAGTATTTGTTACCATCTAGTTAAACAAAAGAATACATAGAGAATGCTTTTACTGAAAATGATTTTGACTAATATTAATATTGTATTTTACAATATATGCCAAAACTGAAGTGGTTTCGGGGTTTTAGTGACCATTAGTCCTAGTTTTAAGAAAATATGTAGTGTATTAAACTGGAAACAACCAAAAAGCTATACTAGAAAGGTATATGTTATATAATAAATGTTTATGAAGTTTATCACCATTGGGTTGTTTTATTTTTTTAAAATATTTATTTTTTAGTTGTAGTTGGACACATTACCTTTATTTTATTTATTTTTATGTGGTGCTGAGGATCGATCATGCTAGGCAAACACTCTACTGCTGAGCTACAACCCCAGCCCCCATTGGGTTGTTTTAAGTTTCAGGTTTTCTTAGTGTAATTGCAAACTTTGTAAAATGAAAATCAATTTAAAATTTTAATTTATGTCCAGATTTCCAGCAACTCAAGTTGTTGTTTATCTCAAAGTATCTCCCTTCATCTTTGTCATACCAGACAAAAGGAAGAAACTATTTTTGTAATTCAGTTACAAGATGAATACTCTAAAGACACAAATATGTAGGTAATAATTCTACCTTTTGAAACTGCTTCTTTGGAGTAAATTTTAGCTTAAGAATGAGGACTTGAAAAATGCTTGCTTGCTGAATTAAGGGCCATCAGGCCCCTATTGCCTTGCCTTGCCTTGCGTTGGCCCTTGGAATCTAGCTTCCAACTGTTTGTATCTTTAAATTTTTAATAGATCTCAGCCTTTGCCCTGTGATTCCAATTTTGTTTAGGTTCTGGTTTCTTGTACATACACATAAAAATAGTAATTGTGGTGGAAAAGTAATAAAAAATATGAGATTTTTATTTTTATCTTTTGAACAGATAATCTTGAGTTTGAGTAGAATGCTCTTCTTTTAGCAATAATTGCAATGATTTATTGAGTATTCAATATACTTTAGGCCTGGTGTTCATACAGAGGAGTTGTAGCTAGTTTTAATTTTCTATCTTGTGTTCATACTTATCTTTTTTTTTTTTTTTTTTGGTACTGGGAATTGAACTCAGGAGCACTCAACCACTGAGCCACATCCCCAGCCCTATTTTGTATTTTATTTAGAGACAGGGTTTTACTGAGTTGCTTAGTGCCTGCCTAAGCCACTGCTGAGGCTGGTTTTGAACTCCCGATCTTCCTGCCTTGGCCTCCCAAGCCGCTGGAATTACAGGCATGGGCCATCGCACCCAGGATACTTACAATATCTTAATCATTCTTTTTAACTGCCTCCTAAGTTTATGCCTAAAAGAAAGGGAGAATTCACTTCGTGTTCTGGAGAGTTGCTCTGTTCAGAGACTGTTGGGTGATTCAAATTCATATTCAGGAATTAGGGGTTAACTGCCTCAAAATCATCTAGTTTACTTATTGATTTTTAGATTCTCTTCTCTTTTTTTGGATTACACCCTTGGAATGATGCAAAGAAGGGAAGGATCATTCCTAATTTCACTGTTCTAGTTAATATGTATAAAAGTGCTTTGAAAGAAATGAAAATCCATGAAAATAAAAGGGAGTATATTATTACTACTAGGGAGGAGATAGGAGTATTTCCTATAACATAAACCCATACTTAATATGCTTGTACAAGGAGTGGTCAGATTATACATAAGACTGCTTCTTCAATTAATATTTGTGAAAGTGCTTTGAAAGAATGAAAAGCTCATAAGAACAAGGGAATGGTTTTTATTATTGTTATTACTAGGGAGGAAGTATTGAGTATCATTTATGGGATAATCACCTGTTTATCATGCTAATACAAATTTTAAACGTGTCACGGTGACTTCGTTTTAATTTAACTATTATTTTAAAAGCTCAAAGCAATTTTGTTTAGTCTATTTTTATATCCCTGTGATAAAGAATAGGTGACTCTGTACAAAAATGTATTGCACATAAAGTACATAGTAAAAATCGAGTCTTTTGTTCATGGCCAATCACCTCTAATAGCCAACTGCAGCCTAAGTCTTCTCTTCAGCTGTTAGGGCTCATAATACTAACTTCCACTCCATAAAGCTGTTTATTCATACCAATTAGTGACATGAATTACTCAGTGAAGCTCACAAAGGAAATTGGCTAAGAATCCCTTAACCCCCTCTTATGCACCATTAATTATGCCCTTATTACTATTATTATTTATTTAGCATTCCTCTAATACTGTTATCAAACTGCTTTAAATTGGTCCATCACAGTTTATTCAGCTTCATCTGGCATCTCATTCATTAATCATCAAATTTCCAGAAGCTAAAGAATTATTTATTGGGCTGGGATTGTGGCTCAGCGGTAGAGTGCTTGCCTAGCACAGGCAGGGCCCAAGTTTGATCCTCAGCACCACATAAAAATAAAGGTATTGTGTTGTGTCCATCTACACCTAAAAAATAAATATTAAAAAAGAATTATTTATCTATACAAAATTAATATTATGCCTCTGAATTCAGTGTATATTGTCATCTTTATTGATTTATCTCAGTGCCTAAAGTAAGGTCACTTCTCTTTGGGGGAACTAGACTTTTATAGAGCCATCCAGCTTCGGTTTTCTTTGTTCTTAAATCTATTCTATCAGTATGGTAGCAGGGTACTTTTTCTCTAGATCAGGAATATTTTAGATCATCTCCTATTCAAAACAGTCATGTTTTGGGACATTTTAATGCTGAATTAATAAGCAATAACCCAGTATTCTCTCTAGTTTCCTAGCCTTTCTAATGATTTGTGTGTTTTTTTTTTCCCCTTTCTTTTCTGGTCCCTAACTATTCATACATTGATTCAGTAAACTTAACATCTGCTTTGCCACAGAGGTCATGGGAAGGAGAGGCAGCTCTGCAAATGAAATGTAGTATGGTAGGGACTCTAATAGAGATATGTTCAAGGTGCTTCTTTTGGTAACTTGGAGGGTAGTCCCCAAAGTTCAGTCACTAGTAATGTTTTTCTTCCTTTGTTCTGCATCATTCTTTAAGTTCAGACAGTTTTTCTGCTTTTAAACTTTATCATTTCTGGGCTGAGATGTGGCTGAAGCCGTAGCGCGCTCGCCTGGCATGCGTGCGGCCCGGTTCGATCCTCAGCACCACATACAAACAAAGATGTTGTGTCCGCCGAAAGCTAATAAACAAGTATTAAAAAATTTAAAAAAAAATCCACTTAAAAAAAAAAAAAACTTTATCATTTCTATGCTGATGAGACTTATTTTTCCTTCTCTATTACAAATGTATCTCCTAAACTCCAGTGGAATGGCTTTGTCAGTAATACTATTCTATTTATGAGTTCCTCTGTAATATGTGTGACTAAAATGGGGTTCATATTCTGGAAACTGACTTGTATTGCTTGTTCCACTCCTTCTAGTAATATAACACTCTTATATTCTTTAGGATTAGAAATCTTGGCTTTTTGAGGGGCAGGGTTTTCTCTTCTTTTCTGTGTTATCTTTTTTTTTAATATTTATTTTTTAGTTTTAGATGGACACAATATCTTTATTTATTTTTATGTGGTGCTGAGGATCGAACCCAGTGCCTCATGCATGCCAGGCGAGCACGCTATCACTTGAGCCACATCCCGAGCCCCTTTCCTATATTATCTAATTGAATTTTTTGTTAATTTTGCCTTTTATAATACAGGATTATTACTTATTAATTTTAAAATAGCTTCATATTCCTTCTATAATGATGTCTGATTTGCTTATTAGAATAAAAAAACCTCAGACCATATTTGGTGCCTTCTGTGAATGAGAATAATCCGCTTTGTAGAATGATGCCCATTAAGAGAGATAAATTCTTGTGTGTTTAAAATATCTCATTACATTTAAATATATGCAATACCATTATACATTGTATACTTGTCCACTTATTTATAATTCCACTTATGCATATATTATTCACTGTGTAGAACTACTTGTCTCACAAATATCTACTTAGTGAAACATAATTGGTCCTGTTCGTCCCTCTTGCTCAAATCTGGAGACTACTTTTTATTATACCCTTATGAAGTGAAGATAAAAAGAGGAGAGATGAAATAAGGGAATATGGGTGAAATGGTGGAAAATTCATATTCATAGGTATTTATTTCTTTAGTATTAATGGGCATTGAATCCAGGGTTTCATGCACGATAGGCAAGTACTCTTCTACTGAGCTGTACCCCTACCCCTTTTTATTCTTTGTAAAATTTTTTATTTGTAGATGGACACAATACCTTTATTTTGTTTATTTATTTATTTTTTAAATGTGGCATTGAGGATCGAACCCAGTGCCTCATGCATACTAGGCAAGTGTTCTACCACTGAGCCACAAACCCAGCCCCCTTTTTATTCTTATGTTATTTTAAGGATCTTGCTAAGTTGCCCAGGCTGGCCTTGAACTTGCAATCTTCCTGCCTCAGACTTCTGAATAACTGCGATTACAGGTGTATACCACTGCACCTGGCAGTCTCTATTCATTTTGCTGTTTTTTTCCTATCTCTTTTATTTATATTATATTTATTTATTTACCTATATTTTGAAAATAAATTTTTATTCCCTTGTTTACTTTTTATTTTATTTGGGGGATTGAACCCAGAGCCTTGTGCATGCCTAGACAAGTGCTCTACCACTTAGTACATACTCAGCTCTCCCATGTTTGTTGATGTAATTTAATTTTATACAGTTTGGCATTTTTTTAATGTTCAAATGTTTTTGAACATTAAAAAAAACATTTCCAAGTTGGAACTTTTTGTTTTCAAAATACTATATAAGAATACTAGTCCTTGTAATTAGGAAGGACTTCTTTGCTGTTAATATATGATTATATGGGTATGATAGTTCCATCTTTATCTCTTCCCTATAGTTTAGCTTCTGGTGTCAAAGAGACTCTTTTCCCCTAAATTTAATTTTGGTGTCTTATAATTTGTTGGGAAAGGGAATAAGGACTGGTGCTTTTAATAGAGAAGTTGACAGGACCACATTTGAGTGAGACTGACTTTTTCTTTTCTCTTCCTTTCTTTCCCTTCCTCTCCTCCCTCTCCCTGCTTTATCTCTCTCTCTCCCCACAACCCCCCTTTCCTTCTTGTACCAGGTATTGAACCCAGTGGCACTTAACCATTGAGACATATCCTTAGCCCTTTTTCTTATATTTTATTTAGAGACAGGGTCTCATTAAGTTGCTTTGGGACTTGATAAATTGCTGAGGGTGGCTTTGAATTTGTGATCTTCCTGCCTCAGCCTCCAGAACCACTAGGTTAAAAATGTGTGCCACCACACCAGGCCATTTCTTTTCTTTTTGAACTTGGATTATCAAAGATGAGCAAAAGGATAGCTCTTATTATCAAAACTCCTGAGAGGAACTGTATTAACTAAAAAATGGATCAAAGACCTAAATCTGAGTTAATAATGTAAGTCTTAGAAGAAAACAAATCTTCATGACCTTGGATTGGCCAGTATTTTCTAACATATGACTTTTAAAGCACAAGTAATCAAAAGAAAATAGATTAACTGGACTTCATCCAATATTAAAAAT
Organism: Marmota flaviventris; assembly: GCF_047511675.1. NCBI lineage: Eukaryota > Metazoa > Chordata > Mammalia > Rodentia > Sciuridae > Marmota > Marmota flaviventris. The sequence goes on along the minus strand of NC_092506.1, from coordinate 6,131,118 downwards.
TTTTGTGCTTCAAGGGCTAGGGGTATAGGTCAGTGATTGAGCGCTTGCCTAGCATGTGTGAGAGGCTCTGGGTTCTATCCCCAGCACCACAAAACAAAACAAAAAACTTTTGTGCTTCAAAAGTTAGTATCAAGCTAAAGTGAAAAGATGGATTTGACCATCAAAAAAGCTGAAAACATAAGTCTTTAGTTCCATACCCCAGAACCTCAAGAAGAGGGTGTAAGAGGACAACCTAGAAATAAGTCTAATATTTAGAGTACATTAAAAAAAGGCCTTAATGGGCTGGAGTTGTGGCTCAGTGTTAGAGCGCTCGCCTTGCACATGCGAGACCCTGGGTTCGATCCTCAGCACCACATAAAAATATATGAATAAATTAAAGGTATTGTGTCCAACTACAACTAAAAAATAAATATTAAAAAAAAGGCCTTCAACGGCAGAGGGACAAAGAGCCCCAGGCTTATTTATTTATTTTTAAGACAGTGTCTTACCAAGTTGTCCAGGCTGTCCTTGAACTTGGGATCCTCCTGCCTCAGCCTCCTGAGTTGCTGGGATTACAGGTGTTGTCAACATGCCTGTCAATCCTTTCACTTTTTAAACAGTGTCTTTAGAAGAGAAGTTCTTGAGGTTAGAAATGATGGTGGAAAAAAAAAAAAGAAATGATGGTGGAATGTGATGGATGTTACTATCCAAAGTACAGTATGAAGACATGAATTGTGTGAATATACTTTGTATACAACCAGAGATATGAGAAATTGTGCTCTCTATGTGTAATATGAATTGTAATGCATTCTGCTCAATAAAAACGTTAATAATAAAAAAGAAGAGAAGTTCTCTGAAATAAATAAACAGAAATGAAAGGGTCTTTTTTTCTTTTTTTAAAAGTTGTTTTGGCTATTGTAGGCCCTTAACATTTCCATATGAATTTTGGGGAAAAAAATGTTTGCTTGGATTTTAAGATTACATTGCATTTCTAGATCACTTTGGCAGAGAAATAACATCTACTATAACAATATTTGGTCTTCTGATCCATGAACATGGCATATCTTTCCATGTTTAGTTTTTTTTTTTTTTGTATGTGTGTGTGTGTGTGTGTGTGTGTGTGTGTCGTGCTGGGAATTGAACCCAGGGCCTTGTGCATGTGAAGCAAGCACTTTACCAACTGAGCTATATTCCCAACCCATGTTTAGGTTATTTTTAATTTCTCTAATCACATTTTGAGTTTTAAGGTTGTGGATATTGTACCAGTTTTATAAGATTTAAATAGTAATATTTCTGATACTATGGTAAGTGATCTTTTTAAAAAAAATATTTTGTTTTAGTTGGACACAATACCTTTACTTTATTTTTATGTGGTGCTGCGGATTGAACCCAGTGCCCCGTACACAATAGGCAAGTGCTCTACCTCTGAACCACCACCCCAGCCCCGTAAGTGATCTTTTTTAAAAATATTTTTTGGTAGATGGGCACAATATCTTTATTTATTTATTTTATGCAATGCTGAGGATCGAACCCAGTGCCTCACACGTGTAAGGCAAGTGCTCTACCAGTGAGCTATAGCCCCAGCCCCGTAGGTGATCTTTTAAAAATTTCAATTTCTAATTTTTCCTTGCTAATATTTGAAGTATGATTATTTTTGCATTTTTCAAACTTGTTAAACTAACTTACTCTAGTAGCTTTTTGTAGATTTCATAGAATTTTCAACATGGAGGATCATAGCATCTCCAAATCTAGTTTTATTTCTTACTTTATAGTCTAAATATCTTTTTCTTCTTTTCTTGACTTATTGAACTAGCTAGATCCACTATTATAATATTGAATATAAGTGGTGAGATCAAATTTTCTTTTTTCTTTTTGGCACTGAGAATTGAACCTGGGGATGATTTACCACTGAGCTACATCCCAGCCTTTTAAATTTATTTAATTATTTTAATTATTATTATTCTTTTTGGTATCAGGTATTGAACCCAGGAGTACTCAACCACTGAGCCACATCTCCAGCCCATTTTTATATTTTTATTTAGAGACAGGATCTTGCTAAGTTGCTTAGGGCCTCACTAAATTGCTGAGGCTGGCTTTGAATTTGTGAACCTCCTACGTCAGCCTCCCCAGATGCTGGGATTACAGATGTGCACCACCATATCCAGCCTTTAGTTTTTATTTTGAGAAAAGATCTTGCTAAGTTGTTTAGGGTCTCACTAAATTGTTGAGGCTAGTCTCTAGCTTGTGATCCCCCTGCCTTAGCCTCCCAAATCATTGGGATTATAGGCATACATTGGAATTACAGGTGTACACTACTGCGCCCAGCAAGATCAGACTTTCTCATATTGTTATTGATTTTAGGGAAAGATCAGTCTTTGACCATTAAATATGGTCATATTAACTGTATGTTTTTGTAGATACCCTGTCATAGTTTGAGGAAATTCTCTCCTAGTCTTGATTTGTTGAGGACTTTTTAGGGGAAAGGATGTTAGATTTTGTCAAGTGCTTTTGTTATGTATCTTTTGGGAAGCTCATGTGTTTTTTCTTTTTCTTTTTTAGTCTGTTAATATGGTGAATTACATTTTTTAATGTTAAATAGCCTTGCATTCCTGGGATAAATCTAATTTTTTCATGAGATTGTCCTTCTAAATATTTATAGAATCCTAGCAATATCACTTTTCTTTCTTCTGGTATTAGTTGGTAATCTACATCTTCTCTTTTTTTCTTTGATCAATGTTTTATTTCTCCCTTGACTATGTTCTTTGACTGTTTTTTATTTGACCAATTTCTACTCTAGTCTTTGATTCTTTCCTTTTTTTTTCTTCTTGCTTTGGGTCTTATTTATTCTTCTTCCATTTCTAGTTTTATGAAGTAGAAACTGTAACCATTGATTGAAATTGTTGTATTCAATACTGAAGCCATAATGATATTCTTTTATATAAATCCTTCAACAGTTCTAAAACTTTAAAATTATATTAATTATTATATTTAATTATTATAGTTAGTGTGGAGGGGTTTTTTGTTTGTTTGTTTGTTTTGGTACCTGGGATTGGACCCAGGGTCACGTAACCACTGAGTTGCATCCTCAGCCATTTTTAAAAATTTTTTACTTTGTGACAGGGTCTTGATAAGTTGCTGAGGGCCTTAAAATTGTGATCCTCCTGCCTCAGCCTCCTGGGTCACTGGGATTATAGTAATGCCACACTCAGCTGGAGTTTATTTTTAGTTATGAAACAAGTTAAGAATATAAATCTTTTTCAAACAGATTGCTCCTTGTATCAATTCAAGTTGGGTAGTTCTTTCCTTAATAGTTTGTATTCCTATTCTGTCATATGCTAAGGCCCTGTATATGCTTGGATCTGTTTCTGTTTGATCTAGTATTTATTTTAGCCTTATTTTCTAAAACTTTAGAATAAGTCTTGCCATATGATAGGGCAAATCCTCCATCTTTCTTTTTTCTTTTTTTTTTTTTTGGTTTTTAAGAACTTTAATTTTGCCTGTGAATTTTACAATTAGTTAATATCCATGAAAACTATTACTGCAATTTTTATTGCTAGTAAATTGAGCTTAGAGATTAATTTAGTGGAAGTTAACATTTTTATAGTATTAATTATTTCCATGAGTTGATACAGCTTGTCATTTGGATTTTCTTTTTTCAAATATTATTTTAATTGTCAAAACAAAGAGGGAGATACTATCATTTCCATTATGTAAATTCTCTAGGAGAATAAGGAGCTTGCTCAAGAGTCAGTGGCTCCTAAGTAAAGTTAAAAGTTGGCCTGATTCCAGAGAACATTTTGCTACATTTTATTATTATTATTATTATTTAAGAAATAACTTAATTTATTTTTTATGTGGTACTGAGGATTGAACCCAGTGCCTCACACATGCTAGGCAAGCACTGTATTACTGAGCCATGACCCCAGCCCCATTTATTATTTGTTCCCCAGAATTTTCTGCTTTTCCTATGAGAAATTATACTTCTTGCCCTATCAGTGTTAGGCTGGACTATATAACCTGCTTGGGCCAATGAAATGTGAGTGGAAGCAATGTGTGCCACCTTCCAGAAGAAGCTTTAAGAGCCAGTGTATATTTAGTGGATTCTTTCTTTCTTGCTATAAAGTTAGGATGTCTCAGATGGGGTTACTCCTTTAGCCTGGATCCAGTTTTGATGTAGTTCTTCCTGGCTTTGTGCTCACCTAGAGTTCTGCAACCTCTTAACCAGCTTTGGAGTTTTCACAAAGGTAATTTGATATTGTTTTAAGTCAATGTCTCTTCGGGAGAAAGGAGTAGGGCTTACTATTCTACTCTATTGCTGATGTCATCCATATTTAGATCCTCTTTTTTCTTTTTTTGCAGTGCTGGGGATTGAACCCAGAACCTTGTACATACAAGGCAAGCACTCTACCAGCTGACTATATCCCCAGCCCCTAGATCCTCTTTTAACACTTCATAATTCTACAAATAAATAATGGACTTAAAAATCTTTTATTATATTCATTCCTAGAATATTAATAGTTTTGTTGCTATTGTTTTCAACTTAATGGAATCCTTCTTAATTTTTTTATTAATTTTTTATTTGTTTTAATTAGTTATGTATGACAGTAGAATGCATTTATGCACATGATATATCATACATAGATGGGACATAATTTCTCATTTTTCTGAGTGTACATGTTGCAGAATCATATTAGTCATGTAGTCACACATATACATAAAGTAATACTGTCTGTTTCATTCTACTATCTTTCCTATCCCCATCTTATTAATTTTGACAGTTCATCTGTAGATTCTCTTGGATTCTCTATTTGGATAGTCAGTGTGTCTCTAAATTGTGAAAACTTTGTCCTTTCCTTTTTAGTCCTTATATGGTTGTCCTTTTTTCCTTGTTATAATGTATTGGATAGAATAGAATTAGTATTGTGTAGAATAGCAGAAGTGATATTAGGCATTTGTGTCTTGCCTTCCTTAAATGGGATTACTTAAAAGTCTACCATTAAGTATGATATTTATAATAGTTTCTGGTACCTACTCCTTATTAGGTCTAGGAAATTCTTCCCTAATTTACCAGTATTGTTTGTTTGGAATGAATGCTGTATTTCCCAAAATACTTTTTTTAAAACATGTTTTGGGATTATATGTTTTTTGCAAAATCTTTGATATGATAGACTTTCCATTTTTTTTATTACTAGGGATGTGTACAACTGTAATTCACCAGTTTATAAATTTGAAAAGAGAAAAAAAGAAAGAAAGTCTGAGCTGGGTGCCATGGCACACTCCTATAATTCCAGTGGCTTACGAGGCCGAGGCAGGAGGATTGCATGTTCAAAGCCAGCCTCAGCAAAAGCAAGGTGCTAAGCCACTCAGTGAGACCCTGTCTCCAAACAAAATACAAAAAATGATTGGGGATATGGTTCAGTGGTTAAGGGCCCCTGAGTATGCTGGGCAAGTGCTCTACCACTAAGCTACATCCTCAGGCCACAGAAATTTTATTTCAATTCAAGGTCAACTAACCTGTTCAAAGTAAAAAAATTCAGTAAGTGCTTGAGCATGATACATGAACATAGACTTGTTCCAAAAGCTATCTTAAACAGTGTATTTCAAAGTCCCCTGTTTTGTTGGAGGTTTGCCTATTTAGCTTCCATTTATGCTCAGTAAATGTACATATATATATATATATATATATATATATATATATATATATATATATATATATTTCTTTCTTAGCTCAATAATTCCTTATGGTCACATCACAAGTTGTGATTGAATTGTCGAAGTTGCGTAGAGGCAGATAATGCTTAAAGAGATGATCCACAAGTTTTTTTTTTTTTTCAATCTTTTTCCCTTCATTTCCCTTTCCAGTTCTAAAGTCCATCTCTGTATCTTAATGAAAATAAAGAAAAATATAGTTACTTAGTTCTGCTTTCTCTCTTTTGTGATTAATACCAAAGCATCTTTTTCCCAGCATCTTTTCTGAACACAAAAGGCTCATCTAATTTTTTTTAAAATTTTTTATTTAGTTATATATGAAAGTAGAATGCATTTATGCACTTTGATATATCATATATAGATGGGATATATAATTATATATATTATGAATTATATATATTATATATACATATAATTTCTTATTTTTCTGAGTGTACATATTGCAGGATCATATTGATCATGTAATCACATATATACATACAGTAATAATGTCTGTTTCATTCTACTATCTTTCCTATCCCCACATCCTCTTCCCTCCCCTCCCTTCACTTCCCTCTACCTAATCTAAGGTAACACTATTCTTCCCTAGTGTGCCCCCTTATTGTGAATTAGCATCTGCATATTAGAGAAAACATTTGGCCTTTGGTTTTGTGGGATTGGCTTATTTCGCTTAGCATGATATTCTCCCAAAACTCCAACCATTTACTGGCAAATGTCATAATTTTACTCTTCTTTAAAGCTGAGTAATATTTCACATTTTCTTTGTCCATTCATCTATTGAGGGACACCTAGGTTGGTTCCATAGTCTAGCTATTGTGAATTGAGCTCCTATAAACATTGATGTGGCTGTGTCACTATAGTATGCTGATTTTAAGTCTTTTGGGTATAAATCAAGGAGTGGGATAGCTAGGTTAAATGATGGTTCCATTCCCAATTTTCTGAGGAATCTCCATCCTACTTTCCATAGTGGTTGCACCAATTTGCAGTCCCACCATCGATGTGTGAGTGTACCTTTTTCACATCCCCACCAACATTTATTGTTACCTATTCATATATATATATGTGTGTGTGTGTATAAGTTGTAGATGGACACAATATATTTATTTTTATTTATTTATTTTTATGTGATGCTGAGGATTGAACCCAGAGCCTCAGGCATGCAAGGCAGGTGCTTTACCACGGAACTACAACCTCAGCCCACCTGTATTCTTTTTTTTTTTTTTTTAGTTGTAGTTGGACACAATACCTTTATTTTGTTTATTTTTATGTGGTGCTGAGGATTGAACCCAGGGCCTTGTGTGTGCCAGGCGAGCGCTCTACCACTGAGCCACAACCCCAGCCCGCCTTGATGATTGCCATTCTGACAGGAGTGAGATGAAATCTTAGAGTAGTTTTGACTTGCACTTCTCTAATTGCTAGAGATGTTGAACACTTTTTCATATATTTGTTGATCAGTTGTATTTCTTTTTCTGTGAAGGGTCTGTTCACTTCCTTAGCCCATTTATTGATTAGGTTATTTGTTTTTTCGGTGTTAATTTTTTTGAGTTCTTTATATATCCTAGAGATTAATGCTTTATTGGAGGTGCACATGGTAAGGTTTTCTCCCAATCTGTAGGCTCTCTCCTCATGTTATTAATTGTTTTCTTTGCTGAGAAGAAGCTTTTTTAATTTGAATCCATCCCATTTATTGATTCTTGATTTTACTTCTTGCGAAATAGCATCTGCATATTAGAGAAAGCATTTGGCCTTTAGTTTTGTGGGATTGGCTTATTTCGCTTTAGGAGTCTTGTTAAGGAAGTCAGATCCTAGGCTGACATGGTGAATTTGGGGGCCTATTTTTTCTTCTGTTAGGCACAGGGTCTCTGTTCTAGTGCCTAAGTCTTTGATCCACTTTCAGTTGATTTTTGAGTAGGGTGAGAGATAGAGGTTTAATTTCATTTTGCTACATATAGATTTCCAGTTTTGCCCACACCATTTGTTGAATAGGCTATCTTTTCTCCAGTGAATATTTTTGGCACCCTTGCCTAGTATGAGATAATTGTACTTATGTGGGTTTGTCTCTGTGTCCTCTATTCTGTGCCATTGGTCTACAAGTCTATTTGGTGCCAATACCATGCTGTTTTTTGTTACTATAGCTCTGTAGTATAGTTTAAGGTCTGGTATTGTGATACTTCCTGCTTCATTTTTCTAGCTAAGGATTGCTTTAGCTATTCTGGGTCTCTTATTTTTCCAAATAAATTTCATGATTTTTTTCTATTTCTATGAAGAGTGTCATTGGGATTTTAATAGGAATTGTATTAAATCTGTATAATGCTTTTGGTAGTATGGCCATTTTGACAATATTAATTCTGCCTATCCAGGAGCATAAGAGGTTTTCTTCAATTCCTTTCTTTAGTGTTCTGTAGCTTTCATTGTAGAGGTTTTTCACCTCTTTTGTTAGATTGATTCCCAGGGGTTTTTTGTTGTTATTGTTTTTGTTTTTGTGTTTTTTTTTTTTTTTTTTTTGAGGCTATTGTGAATGGAGTAATTTTCCTAATTTCTCTTTTCAGTGGATTTAAATGTATAGGAATGCATTTGATTTATGGGTGTTGATTTTATATCCTGCTGCTTTGCTGAATTCATTTATTGGTTCTAGAAGTTTTTGGATCTTCTAGATATAGAATCATGTCATCAGCAAATAGTGTATTTGTATCTTTTTGTATTCTTTACCTATTTGTATCCCTTTAGTTTCTTTCTTTTGTCTAATTGATCTGGCTAGAGTTTCAAGGCTGATGTTGAATAGAAGTGGTGAAAGAGGACATCCTTGTCTTGTTCCAGTTTTTACAGGGAATGCTTTCAATTTTTCTCTATTTAGAATTGAAAGAACGAACAACGCTTGTAGTCAGAGAAAATGCCCATTTATTGAGGAACAGCTCTGCATATTTATAGAGCGGGGGGGTTGATAGTTATGACAGTTTAATGGTTGAAGGGTTGGACAGTTGGCATGGGGTGCTTTCTGATTGGTGTGTAAGGATCATGTGAGTCAGCAGGGCTAGTCTGATTGGTGGGTAAGGATCATGAGAGTCAGCAGGGCTAGTCTGATTGGTGGGTAAGGATCATGTGAGCCAGCAGGGCTCACCATTGGATGCCTCTTGGGGGGATGGGGAAGTTAGTCTTTGGAGCCAGGGCAACTCCCAACATTCCCCCCTCTTTGTTATTAAATGAGAGTGGGCGTCGACTCATTCTAGCTGCTTCCTGCTGAGATGGGGCGGTGTGGGAGAATCAGAGGGGAGGGAAATAGGGAGCCCCTACAGGAGGGCAGAGAGGACCGGTATTACTTCAGGAACCAGATCAATGAAGGTTCCTTGCCACCACAGATCCATGATGATGTCAGTCCATTCGGCATAGGTCTTGATTGGAGGTATCATCAGTAGCCAGGAGTTGGTAATTCCTGAGGAGAAGCTGGTTAAAAGCTTGATTAGAAATTTTTTAACCACCTGAGTCTGAATGAACTTTATGATAAAGGGAAGGAACAGGCACAGGGAGTTTATATAGCCCAAATCTAATGGGGTCTCTGGGTCTGCAAGCTGTCTTGTTGGCCCAAGGGGGGTTAAGTGTTCAGCCTTGAGTGGAGGCTTGGGTGTTTGGGCTTGAAGCAAACAGGTGATAAAGAACCAGACAGAGGATTTGAGAAGCCAGGTCATCCTGCAGCTAACTTTGTTTGGCATGCCTTGCAGACCAGCCTGTCCTGCACCTAACACCCACTCTTCATTCCTCATGGAGTCCAATCTAGCTCCCTCCCCTCTCTATTCAAACTCTCTCCTACCTCGGTGTCTCTGAAACCAGAACTGATTCTCTTGCTTTTCTCTTTACCTTTCTCTGGCTCTTGGATCCCGAAATATCACTGTTCCCATCTTTCCCTAGTCTTGTCTCTCTTCACACCAAGAAAGCACAGGCTTTGTAATAAAGAAGGCAGCCAAGGGAGGATGGTGGCCCATTGTTACCAGATTTCCCTTTGAGAGCAGTCAGATCTCTCCAGGTTTTATGTGAAACACCTCAACCTTAAATACTGATACTTGAAATTCTTACGAAACTGGGAGGGTAAACAAAACACACATGTTCCTCCTTGGGCCCAGAAGGCAACTGGTAAAGTGCTGTCTTATGATAAAGGTAGTTCACACTTATTCAGGGGTCACCATGCTCCAGACACCTAAGTGGTTTGTCAGAAGGACAACACACAATGGTCCCACTACCGGCCAGATCCAAGCAAGTAGGAGGTTTGTAAGGAGGAGAAGGGGGTCTGGCTGGAGGGGGCCCTTAGGGTCACTTGTTTGAATCTCCAGACATAGGGCAAAGAGAGGACCCAAGAGGGGCCATAAATGAGGGGGAGCATTAGGTATTGGGCTAAGAACGGAGACACGGGAGAGGCTTGAGGGGAATCTTGTGGGGAGGGATGACAAGAGTAATGACAGGTGACAATCATTGGCTCTTCTGATGAAGGTGTAGGAGCGCCGGGCTTAAGCCTGGAAATATGAATCCATGGGTTATTAGACAGCTTGAGTTTGTCCCCCAAGGGAGTGCACATCACCTGAGCAGGACCCTACCATTTTGGTTTTAGAGGGGGCTTTTTCCCCAGTGGGCAATAGTAAACAAGTTGACCAGGTGTTAAGGAGGTAGGGTTTTGAAAGAGCCTGGGGTCAGGCAGGAGCCAGTCTTGATAGTGCCAGAGTTTAGAGCGTAGATGGAAGAGGAGGGGCAGGGCATAGGTTTCGGAGATGGGTAGGGGTTCTGTAGGCAATCCGGGAGGAATGAGGGGACAGCCATACATGACTTCGAAAGGTGAGAGATTAGAAGGCTTCTTTGGCAAGGCCCTAATGCACAATAAAGCCAATGGGAGCACCTTTACTAGGTCCAGGCTTAATTCCATGGTTAACTTGGTGAGGGTTCCTTTAAGGGATCAATTGGTCCTTTCAACCTTTCCGGAAGCCTGGGGGCGGTAAGGGCAATGGAAATGCCAAGGGAGTGATAGTGCGTGAGCCAGTCCCTGAATTATCTGCGAGGTGAATTCTGGGCCATTGTCTGATTGGATAGAAGTGGGCATCCCGAAATGGGGGATTGTGTGAGTAAGCAACAGATCAACTACCGTAGAGGCCTGCTTGTTAGAAGTGGAAAAGGCTTGTTTTTTACTCGGGGCATGTTGGTGCAATCAATCTGCCAGTCTGCAGCCGGGGTATGACCATGGGCCTGATAAGAAGGGAAAGGTTTAGGTTTTAATGGAGTATTGGTATTGGTTCTCTGGCAGATCTGATAAGCGGAAGTGATCTGTTGTAGGAGGGTCTTATCGTGTGGGGAAAGGGTGAAAAAGGAGTGAAGGAAAGTAGTGAGACTCTGTGGACTAGAATGGTATAGAGAGTGAAGAAACTGGAAGAGTTGTTGGGGATCTTTGGGCCGATCCCTGGTGGTAACGAAGAGTAGCGGAGAGGAGGTAAAGCTCTGTAGGGTGGCTGATGGAGCCACTTGATCGGTCTTGGAATTCCTCGTAGTAAGGGAGGAGTCAGTTTGGTGGGCCTTGCAATGGATTATTCCCAGTTGGGAAGGCAGCCTGGAGGCTCGTAGTAGGCCAAAAATAAGTGTGGAATTAATGACTGCCGTCCCTCTAGTGGTCAATAGCCCCTTTTCTTTCCAAATGGCTGCGTGGGGGATCAGGATATGGAAGACGTATTTGGAATCTGTGTATAGGGAGAGGGTTTTTCCCTCCGCTAGCTCGCGTGCCCTTGTGACAGCTATGAGTTCAGCTTGTTGGTGGTACTGGGTGGGAGAGGTTTTGCCTCTATGATGGATGAGAGGGAAATGACAGCATACCCCGCCACTTTAACCCCTTCATGTATAAAGGAGTACCATCTGAGAACCAGACAATGTCCGAAAAGGGAAAGGGTCCTGCAGAATGTGGTATGGCAGGGTAAAATTGTCTCTAATACCTCCAGGCATTTGTGGACGGGATCTTGTGAGGGAGAAGATGGGAGGAGGGAGGCAGGGTTTAAAACCCTGGAAAGAGGAAGTGACTGTAGCCCCTTGTAAGTAAGGAAATCCTTTAGATGGTGAGGAGATGAGATGGTTAGTGGGGAGCCAAAGGTAAGCTTGTGTGATTCTTTCTGGAGGTCATGGGCTGCTGCTAGGGCTCTGAGGCATGGGGGCCAGCCCCTGACGGTGGGGTCGAACTGTTTGGATAGGTAGGCCACTGGTGCAAATGTGGGGCCATCCTGACCCAGAACGCCCAGACTTTGTCCCTGTTTTTACATAGAGGGTTAAGGGTCGGGAGAGGTCAGGGAGATGCAGGGCGGGTACCCAGAGGAGGGCCTTTTTAAAGGGCTTCCCTACTGCTGAGAGTAGGGGTTCATCTTGGGGGCCCTTGGCCAGAGTATATAGCGGCCTGGTGAGGAGGGAGAAATTAGGAATCCAGGCCCTGAAGTACCCAGCCAAACCCAAGAAGGAGAGTATGTCATCTTTGGTCTTTGGTGTAGGTATAGACACAATAAGCTGTTTTCTGTCTACTGTAATGGCCTTTTTCCCTTGAGAGATAAGAGAACCCTAGATGCTTGTTGAGAGCCACAGCCGAAGAGGCCCCAGCAAACTTCCAGCTGCCAGCTGATGATTGGCTCACAGCGGCCCCAGCAAACTTCTAGCTGCCAACTGATTGGCTCCTCTGCGGTGATGCTCATTGGGCTGTTTCCCCGCCCTTTCAGACCACGGAGCTGCTCATTGGGGGACTTTTTTTGACTCTGCTCACGCGACCCAGCCAATCAGCCTCAAGAGCGGGAGGAGTGGGGGAGGTTGAGAGGATTGGGGAAGCCGGTGGTGGCAGTTGGGCTCTGAAGGTTTTTCCTGAGGAGCTGGGTGGTTTGGTGTGTGTGTTCTAAAAATAAAGTTCGTTTCTTTTGACAAGTGGCTCCTGAATTGTGCCCAGCCACACTGCGGCAGATGCTATTTGGGCCTTTTGTGGAGAGGCCCGATATCCCTTTAAGGCCAAGAAAGTAGGAGAACTGTGTCATCTGTTGAGGGCCCTTTGGACGGGCTAGAAGAGTTTGTAGACGTTTGCAAGAGGTACAGAGAGCAGGATTGGATTGGAGCAAGAAGAAAGCCTGGACATAAGCAATCTCTACCCATTTTTTGGATGCTCACAGTAATTGTAGAGATCCCTTAGAATGGAGGGATCCAGGGACCCAAAAAGGGGCCATCTGCTTTGGTTGTCTAAGGGATAAGTAGGCCAGGCCTGGGTGCTACATTTGATCCAAGAGGCATTGTAGGGGAGAGTCAACCGGCAAAGAGGACACATTACCCTTGTAAGGAGGAGGGAAGAGGATGCAAATATGGTATAAGGGACAGGGAAGGAGAAGAGAGAAGGAGGAAACTGATTTATTGGCAAAAGAGGCATCCCCACTAGAGCCAAAAAATCAAGGGTGCCTAAGTGGCAGGTTCGAGCTGCAGAGATTGGTCATCACTGAATCCTGATAGTCGAAGCTCTCGTCCAGGACGGAGCCGGAGCCGTGGAAGACCTTGGCCAAGGCTTTTCAGGACCCCTCCTGGAGAGGCTGGATACTCCCAGGCCTGGAAAGAGGGGAGAGGTAGGGCAAGAGAGAGGAAGGGGAAGGTAAGCATCTCTCTAGCGGCCGAGTCTTAAAGGTGAGAGGACTAGGACTTTAGGAATCTGCCCAAGGGAGAAGTCCCTGAGGGCCACTGTAGCCTTAAAGGCTGTGGTGGGGTGCTTTCCTCCCCGCAGGTGGGCAAAGAGAATCAACATATTGCAAGAGGGTGGATTCGGGGCACTGGGGGTGAAAATATTGGAGGTCAAAGGCCAAGGTTTGTCCAAAGAGGTGTGGACTATCTCGGGATCCCAGAGGAAGGACAGTCCAGGTTAAAGGCAAAAAGATATCCTTTAAATCTATGACCGAGAAGTGGGTGGCAGTGGGGGATCTGAGACAGCAGGGTGTATGGGTTGGGAACCAAAGGATGTATGGGCCTAACGGAGGTGTTGATGAGTCGTAGGTCTTGAACTAAGCGATAGGTCCTGTTGGGCTTTTTTACCGCTCGTATGGGAGTATTGTAAGGCGAATGAGCAGGACGGAGGTAACCCTTGCTAAGAAGTCCTGAAAAATAGGTTGTAGGCCCAGAAGAGCTTTTGTGGACAGGGAGTATTGAACCTGATTGGGGAAGGTATTGGGATCTTTGAGATGAATGTTAACCAGTGGGCAGGAAATGGTGGAGAGGGTGTGGGTGTCCCATACAATCGGGTCAACCAGGTTCGTACGTAAGGGGTTCTTTTTAGTATGGTGTTTCATGTCAGCCTCACAAATGGAGCAGAATGGCCAGTCTTCTGCCAAAAGGGCCAGAAAAGATGAACAGGCCAATTCTGGGGCCTGGACTAATGCCAGGAGCCCAGATGTTGATTGTTGTATTGAATTTAGAGAGAATATCTTGGTCGGGCAAAGGAACTGGACATTGGGGCATAACTAGGAACTTCTGAGAGAATGGGAAGTTGTCTATGGAACAGAGTAATAGGGGAGTCTTTTTTGGATAGATAGTCTTTCCTCCTACCCCGACAATAGGAGTGGTGGACGGCACTGTTTGCCCCCAGAATTCTGTCAGGACTGAGAAGGTAGCTCCGGTGTCAAGGAGAAAGTCAACCTTGCGCCCGTCCACCAGAATCCACACCCTGGGTTCCTGTCTATTGATTGTTACAGCTGGGGACAAGGACCCAAGCCTCTGTCAATTGATTGCCATGCCCAGAAGGTCAGAGGGTTTCCTGGCCATAGGCCTCCTATGGGATCTAGGACAGTCAGAACCCCAGTGACCTTGTTGTTGACATTTAGGGCATGGGGTACGCGGAGTGCATGGTGCGGGGCATGCCCTGGCCCAATGTCTCTCCTTGCCACACTTGAAGCAGGCGCGGGGTGGGGGGGGGTGTTGACCTGCGGTGATGGGCGGCAACCAGAGGAAGCACCCTGCAGGGCCTGGGCGAGCATCTGAAATTTCTCAGTCTGTGGGGTGGCAGGGCATTGTTCAAACTGTTTTAGTTTGGCATGGATGTTGGGGTAGCTCTGCGAGAGGAAATATGTCATAAGGACATGACAGCCATCTAAGGTTTTGGGATCTAGGTTAATCTCTTGTAATTGGAAATTGACAGCCTTACATTTCGCTTTTTTGAACCCAGCAATAATACATGCAGAGAATCGGTTCCTACTCTGTATGCCAGCTTGTGTATAATCCCAGTTGGGAGTTTAATCTGGGGCAGCAAGTGGCCCCAGAGGGTGATTGGGATTAACTCAATGAGTTTCATCCGCATGGGCTCTGGCAAGTTCTCAGATTCTGGTACGTTCCTCAGGAAGGGGAGTATTAGCTAATTACATATAAGTGAGGCTATAAGCCTGGAGGACCCATTGAAACTCTCGGGACCTAGTTTGGGGGGACTAAAGGTGTTGGCTGAGTCAGGGGGAGCACCTGAGGCACTGGATGGAGCCGATGGGGGAGGTCGGTGGTGGGGGGGTTCATCTGCTGGATAGGTTGGGGTGAGAATGAAGAAGAGAAAAAGCCTCAACATAAGGGATCTCCTTCCACTTTTTCGAGTGCTCGTAGAAGTTAGATCTCTGAGAATTACGGGATCTAGGGATCCTCCTAGGGACCATTGACTTTGATTGTCTAATTGTTAGTAAGGCCAATCTTGTGTGTAGAATTTAATAAGGGCGAGTCTGCAGGGAGGGAAGAAGAGGCCCCCATCGGTCAGGAGAGGGACAAGGGTGGTTGAGAGAGAGAGAGAGAGAGAGAGGAGAGTGCCTGTTCTTCTACTCCTCAGTACCTCCCGCTCATGAACCAGGTTCCAGAGAGTCCACCGTGACTGTGAAGGTCATAGTGGGGTGCGTTCTCTCCTCCAGATTGGGTGTCAGAGGTTTGCCGGACGATCACGGTCAAAGCCCCTACGTAGCCCATCTGAAGTTGGATACCTGATAGGGGAACTCACCTACTGAAGAGCAAGTGTTGTGTGAGTAGTAGCAGAGCTCGAAAGAGTGGCAAGGCTTGATAGAGGGGGCCCTCAAGCAGCGTGGCATTCCCCATCCCGGGTTTCGGCACCAATGAAAGAACGAACAAGGCTTGTCGTTGGAGAAAATGCCCGTTTATTGAGGAACAGCTCTGCATATTTATAGAGCCGGGGGTGGTTTGACAGTTATGACAGTTTAATGGTTGAAGGGTTTGACATTTGGCATGGGGTGCTTTCTGATTGGTGGGTAAGGATCATGTGAGTCAGCAGGGCTAGTCTGATTGGTGGGTAAGGATCATGTGAGTCAGCAGAGCTAGTCTGATTGGTGGGTAAGGATCATGTGAGCCAGCAGGGCTCACCATTGGACAGCTCTTCTTGGGGGATGGGGAAGTTAGTCTTTGGAGCCTGGGCGATTCCCAACAAGAATGATGCTGACCTTGGGTTTAGCATAGGCTTTTACAATGCTGAAGTATGTTCCTACTGTCCCTAGTTTTTCTAGTGTTTTGAACATGAAGGTGTGCTGTATTTTGTCAAATGCTTTTTCTGCATCTATTGAGATGATCATATGATTTTTGTTTTTTAAAGATTTTTAAAATATGGACATGATATCTTTACTTACTTTTATGTGGTGCTAAGGTTTGAACTCGGTGCCTCACATGTGCGAGGCAAGCGCTTTGCCGCTGAGCTATAACTCCAGCCCCTGATTCTTGTTTTTAAGTCTATTAATATGATGAATTATGTTTATTGATTTCATATGTTGAACCAACCCTGCATCCCTGGGATGAGTCCCACGTGATCATGATGTACTATCTACTGAATATGTTTTTGATAAAATTTGCCAGAATTTTTAAAAAAAATTTTTTTAGTTGTCATTGGACACAATACCTTTATTTATTTATTTTTATGTGGTGCTGAGGATTGAACCCAGGACCTCACACATGCTAGGCGAGTACTCCACCGCTAAGCCACAACCCCAGCCCAATTTGCCAGTATTTTATTGAGAATATTTACATCTATGTTCATCAGAGATATTGGTCTGAAGTTTTTCTTTCCTTGATGTGTCTTTGTCTGGTTTTGGTGATATAAGCCTCATTGAACTAGTTTGGAAGGGTTCCTGCCTTTTCTATTTCATGGAATACTTTGAGGAGTATTGGTGTTAATTCTTCTTTGAAAGTCTTGTAGAACTTGGCTGAGAATCCATCTGGTCCTGGGCTTTTCTTGGTTGGTAGGCTTTTGATGGCGTTTTCTATTTCATTACTTGAAATTGATCTGTTTAAAGCATGTCTGATCTCCTCATTCAGTTTGGGTAGGTCATATGTCTCTAGAAATTTGTCTATGTCTTTAATGTTTTCTATTTTATTAGAGTTTAAATTTTCAAAATAGTTTTAATTATTTTTCTGTATTTCAGACGTGTTCATTGTGATATTTCCTTCTTCATTTTGTGTTTTAGTAATTTGAGTTTTCTCTCTTTTTCTCTTTGTTAGCATGGCCAGGGGTTTATCTATTTTATTTATTTTTTCAAAGAACCAACTTTTTGTTTTGTCAGTTTTTTCAATTGTTTCTTTTGTTTCGATTTCATTAATTTCAGCTCTGATTTAATTATTTCCTGACTTCAACTGCTTTTGGTGTTGATTTCTTTTTCTAGGGTTATATAGATATAGTGTTAGGTCATTTATTTGGTGACTCTTTATTCACTCCATGCAATAAACTTTCCTATTAGTATTGCCTTCATAGTGTCCCAGAGATTTTGATATGTTGTATCAGTGTTCTTATTTACCTCTAAGAAATTTTTTTACTTCATCCTTGATTTTTTCTACTATCCATTCATCATTCAATTGTGAATTATTTAATCTCCATTTGTCACAGTAGCTTTTTTTATTTTATCGTTGATTTCTAATTTTATTCTATTGTGGTCTGATAGAATGCAGGATATTATCTCTGTTTTTTTGTTATATTTTTACTAAGAGTTGCTTTGTGTCATAAGATATGGTCTATTTTAGAGAAGGAGCCATGTGCTGCTGAGAAGAAAGTATATTTGCTCATTGATGAATGAAATATTCTATGTCTATTAAGTCTAAATTATTGATTGTATTATTTAGTTCTATAGTTTCCTTATTTAGTTTCTGTTTGGAAGATCTGTTCAGTAGTGAGAGAGGTGTGTTAAAGTCACCTTATTTAGTTTCTGTTTGGAGATCTGTTCAGTAGTGAGAGAGGTGTGTTAAAGTCACCCAGTATTATTGTATTGTAGTCTATTTGACTCTTGAAATTGAGAAGGGTTTGTTTGACGTACCTAGATGCTCCATTGTTTGGGGCATAAGTATTTATTTAAAAAATTTTTTTCCTTTTTCTCATTACAACATCATATATGTATTCCATATAACAATGAGGTTCTCCTTCCATCTTCCGTGCAACTCCCCTTCTCCCTCTTTTTCCCTCCCACCTCTCTTCCCTATTTAGTGGTAGTCTTCTTCTTATGCTCTTCTTCCCTATCCCATTTTGAGTCACCCCCCTTATATCAGAGAAGACATTTGGCATTTGTTTTTAAGGGATTGGCTAACTTCACTTAGCATAATCTGCTCTAATGCCATCCATTTGCCTGCAAATGCCATGATCTTGTTATTTTTTAGTGCTGAGTTATATTCCATGGACACAACACCTTTTTTTCACTTGTTTTTTTTTTTTTTTTTATGTGGTGCTGAGGATTGAACCCAGGGTCTCGCATTTGCGAGGCGAGCGCTCTACTACTGAGCCACAACCCCAGCTCGCATAAGTATTTATAATTGTTATGTCCTGCTTATATATACTTTCCTTAAGAAGTATGAAATGTCCTTCTTTGTCCCTTCTGATTAACTTTGGTTTGAAGTCTACTTTATCTGAAATGAGAATGGACCCCTGCTTA
Organism: Marmota flaviventris; assembly: GCF_047511675.1. NCBI lineage: Eukaryota > Metazoa > Chordata > Mammalia > Rodentia > Sciuridae > Marmota > Marmota flaviventris. The sequence goes on along the minus strand of NC_092506.1, from coordinate 6,112,522 downwards.
TTTACACAATCCATATGAGTGATCAGTTTTTCCCATCCTTTCACCTTCAGCCTGTGGATGTCTTTGCCCATGAGGTGATTCTCTGGAAGACAGCATACTGTTGGTTCTTGCTTTTTAATCCAATCTTCCAGGGCATGTCTTTTGATTGATGAGTTTAGGCTGTTAACATTCAGGGTTATTGTTGAGATATGATTTGTATTCCCTGCCATTTTGATTTATTTCTGGTTTTTGATTTGTCTTAGTTTCTCATTTGGTTGAATGTTCCTTTAGTGTATATCTTCCCTTTGCTGGTTTTCACTTTTTTTTTCACTTCATCCTCATGGAATATTTTGTTGAAAATGCTCTGTTTTATAGGCTTTCTAGTTGTGAATTCTTTTAATTTTTGTTTATCATGGAATGTTTTAATTTCATCTTCAAATCTGAAACTTAATTTTTCTGGATATAAAATTCTTGGTTGGCATTTGTTTTCTTTCAGTGCTTCAAATATATTATTCCAGGACCTCCTAGCTTTGAGAGTCTGGGCTGAGAAATCAGTTGATATCCAAATTCGTTTCCCCCTATACATAATTTGATTTTTTTCTCTCACAGCCTTTAAGATTTTATCTTTATTCTCTGTTAGTCATTCTCATTATAATGTTTCTTGGTGTGGGTCTGCTGTAATTTTGTACATTTGGGGTCCTGTAAGCTTCTTGTATTTGATTTTCCATTGCATTCTTTAGGTTTGGGAAATTTTCTATTATATCATTGAAAAGATTGTGCATTCCTTTAGTTTGTGTCTCTACTCCTTCATCTATTACAATAGCTCTTAAATTTGGTTATCAGTGACTTCTGTTGCTGAAGCATCTTGGTTTGTTTGGGGTGTTTTATTCCTTTGTTTTTTCATGTTGTTAGTTTGTTTTCCCATCTAAAAGTATGGATCTAAAGTAGGATAAATTCTACCCTGTAGACCTGTAGTGTCCTTGAAGGTTTCCAGTGCTTCACCTTTATTGGTGAGACCAATATCAACAGCACCCAATGTACACAATATAAAGCCTTAAACCTAATAGCTCCCACTAAGGCGTCTATTGCTTTCTCACATTAAACCAAAATGATGAGTTCAATAACTGTCTACAGTACAAACAGAACATTTGTTAAAACGATTTATAGTTTCAGATAGTGCAAGAGAGAACAGAGGTAGTGTAGTATGCAATATTTGCAAGGGAGAAAGATGGAAGCTAGAAGTAAAAATTCACAGGAAGAGTGGAAGAGGAGCCAACAGAGACTGACTATTGGAGAAAACTTGGGAAAAAAATCCGAATAAATAGACAAGAGAGAGGAAGAACACGAACAAAGAGAAAAAAATTAAAGACATAAGAATACAACAAAAATGCAAAACAGCATTCATATATCATTGTCCTCCACACACTGATGCATAAAAAACATCCTGTTCCAAATATGGTGAATCAAAAACTAAAATAAATCTTGCTGGAAAGTCGAACTGTCAGTGTTCAACAGTTTCTCAGCCCTGTCTCTGACGTCTCTTGGGATCACCAAACCCAGATCAGCCCTCTCAAACCCAGTCTGTATCCCACCAATCTGGGCTTCAGATACCTTAGAATGGCCTACGTTGCAGTCCCAAGATCTCCTATTTGTAAAGAGACCACCAGTGATGCATTCATGCAAAGGAGCAACCCCGAGATGCAGCAGCAAGACAAGGGCTACCAGCACTTTCAGCAGGAAGACCTCAGGCTCTTCCAAATCCTCAGGCACCCCCCCCCACTGGACCTGCAGGTCCCAACTGGAGTCCCCAGACAGAGGCTCTTGTAGTGGTAAACCTGCTGGCACCCAGGCCCCAGGCCCTGGCTGGTGTCCCCAAATGGGTGCAGCCACAGCAGCCAAACCTGGAGTCTTCCCCAAAGCAATCCTCTAGGCTGGGGTAGCAGCGGTAGTGGCAGTGGTTGTTAGCAACAGTGGTTGTCAGCAGTAGTAGCGGCTGCAATGGCAGCTGCAACTGCATCTGGGGGGATAGGTCACCAGGCGATCTCCAGAGGTCAGCATCATTGTCAGCTTCAGTTACATCTAGGGTATTGGTTTCTTCTGTGGCAGCAACACCTAGAAAGAAGACTTCCAGGCAACCGCAAGCTGGCAGCATCAGAAACTGAGGCATCAATGGCGGCGGTTGATTGACAGGAGACTTCTGGTTCAGCAGCAGCAACCACAGAGGTGGCTGTTGGATTCACTTAGGAGATAACAGAGGCCCTCCGTAGAGAAGAGACCTCTGGGCTGGGTAGTAGCATCTGCAGTCTGCAGATAATTAAGTTTTTCTCCATCCGTTCTCAATCTATGTCCTTTTTGTGTGGGAATCCATGTAGTGTGAAGCTCAGGTGCTTCCTTTGTTGGAGACCTGAGTAACCATGCCTTTGCTGACTGGCTTCTGGACTGGTGAGCTCTATGAATATGCATCCAGGGCCACTAATCCCTCTGCTTTTTAAGGCCCTGAATGAAGATTTTCTGAAAGATTGCTGATCCTCATTAAAATGTCCTGTTTTCTGTTTCCTTTTTAAAAGGATGTCAGCTGTTTTATAATATAGAAATAATTAGCCAGTATAACTAATGACATCAAGCCACAGAGCCAACCAAAGGGCTTTTCATCTTTTGTCTTAATTATCCTCATTCTTAGAAATACATTAGTATTACTGCTTTATTTACTATCACATTATTTACAAACATTATTAAATAAAGCTATGTTAAAAACCAACTAGTTAATTGATTTGCTAAGTCTCTTGAAACAAAACAAAATATAACTAGATTTCAACATTACCACCATCACAGAAATTATTATTTTTTGGTACCAAGGATTGAACCCAGGGGCACTTAACCACTGAGCCACATCCCCAGCTCTTTGAGAGAGAGAGAGAGAGAGAATTTTAATGTTTATTTATTTTTTTCGTTTTCGGCGGACATAACATCTTTGTTTGTATGTGGTGCTGAGGGCCACATGCATGCCAGGCGAGCGCGCTACCGCTTGAGCCACATCCCCAGCCCATCCCCAGCTCTTTTTATATTTTATCTAGAGATAGGGTCTTGCTAAGTTGCTCAGGGTCTCTTAAGTTGCTGAGGCTGGCTGTGAACTCAAAATCCTCCTGCCTCAGCCTCCTGAGCCACTGGGATTACAGACATGCGCCACCGTGCCTGGCATACCTGGTTAATTTTTTCAACTAATACTTACATTTGTCTTTGTTTTATGAAAATTATCAGTCATAATTATTTCTTCTGACCTATTTTTCATGTCTTTCACCTTTTTTCCTTTTAATTGATATAATACATCATAACACGCCATTTTAATGTGTTCACAGGTTTTTAGTGTATTCATAAGACTGTGTAATTATCATTGCCATCTAATTCCAGTGTATTTGCATCACTTAAAAAGAAACCCTATGCCCAGTAGCAATCATTCCACTTACCGTCATCCCCTATTCTTTGGCAAATATGATCTACTTTTTATATACATCGATTGACTTATTTTGAACATTATGGAATCATGTGGCCTTTGTGTCTGATTGCTTTAACTAAGTTTCACTGATATTATAGTGAATACTTCATTTATTTTTAAAATATATATATTTTTAGTTGTAGGTGGACACAATACCTTTATTTATTTTTATGTGGTGCTGAGGATCAAACCCAGTGCCCCGCATGTAGCAGGTGAGCGCTCTACTACTGAGCCACAACCCCAGCCCTATACTTAATTTATTTTTATGGCTGAAATAATCTACATTTTGTTAAACCATTTATCATTTGGTGGACATTTGAGTTATTTCCACTTTTGGCAATTATGAATAATGCTGTAATGAACATCCATGTACTAATTTTTCTTTAAATTTACCCTTATCCAGTTTAACTATTCATTAGGTTTTAATTTCAAGCCATTATCTTCAATTTCCAAGATTTCTAATAAGATTTTTCCTATGGCTTTTAGTTTTGTTTCATGACTTATTTTCTCTTCAAAGGTTTAGAATATAGATACTTAAAGTCCTAGATTATTCTATTAACTCAGTTTCCTTGGGTATAAATGCTGTTTGGTATATGTTATAGTTTTCATGGTATTGATCTCCACAGCTTGGTAATTTTTAGTTTAGGGATAAATGGCTATGATCTATTTAACTTGAGCACATTTGGTAGCTGCAGTGGGAGGTTCTCAGGGTTGCTGAGCCTAGCTTTGCATTGTATATATCTTGGATTAAACTGTATTTGGGTGGCAAGATACAAAGCTCCTGCGTCTCGGTGGACAGTATAGTTCTGAATCCTGTAGGTGCTTATACATCATAGTTCTAAGACCCTTTTCCTGAATCAGTGATGCTGCTGTCAGTGTCCCTTGGCAGGCAATATATCTCTAGCTTTCATTCACATTTTGGTCCCTTGCTTAGACTTCCTATGTTTTCTGTGTGACTCTTAGTCTTAAAATTTTGAGTATTGCAATATTAGCTCCATTTATCCCCCAGTGCAGGCCCCAAATATGGTATATCTTTAGACTTTGTTTACCATGATGGATTCTCTCACTTGCTCACTTTTTGTTGTTCATTTTGAAGACAGGGGAAGAAAAATACCTCTCAGTTTCTTGACTATAAGGTTTCCCTTTTTTTCTTTTTTTTTCCTTCCCATAACTGTCTTTATTAATTTAAAAATATGTGTTCTAGGCCTGGGGTATAGCTCAAAGGTTGCCTAGCTTGCATAAGACCCTGGGTTAAATCCACGTTACCTCCCCCCACCATTTTTCCCCATCATTTTATATGTTTGGGAAGATAAGATTTCAACATGTGCTCAATTTATCTTAAAACAGAAGTCTTTCATTAGCTAGTATTTACCTTTTTATATTTAACTCTAGCCAATTCATCTATCTTTTGTTTGTTTTCTTGCTTGCTTGCTTGCTTTTTGGTGTGTGGAGTCAGACAGTTGAAATTGCTCTTCTCCAAAATAACTATATAATTTATTTTAAATTGTTATTAAGAGAGGCTTGGGGATATAGCTCAGTTGCATGAATGCTTGCCTAGCATGCACAGGACCCTGGGTTCAAGCCCTAGCACTACACACACACACACACACACACACAATTGTTATTAAGATTTCTAGCTGGGGTCATGGCTCAGTGGTAGAGCGCTTGTCTAGCATGTGTGAGGCACTGGGTTTGATTCTCAGCACCACATATAAATAAATAAAGGTTAACAACTTAAAAATATATTAAAAATTTAAAAATTAAAAAAAATATTTCTAAAAAAGTCATTTATAAGCCTTTTCACCTGTTCCCACGTTCCCCACATTTCTGTGTGGTCTTATTCAAAGAGAAGGAAGATTCAGGAAGAGTTTTTCTTTATTTCTCAGAAATGTAATTGAATCAGAATAAAGAGGTTGCCTGAGGTCAGGAAGTCAATCAGTGGTAAAGCATCCTGGTTCTGCTCCAAGCTTATTAAACTTCAGTGTAGCATAACCTTGCTACCATATTATCATCTAGGGCTTTGTGACTAAATTAGGTTTGAAAACCAAGCTAATGGCAAGAAAAATACTACCATTAAAACTCATAGCTAGAACTTGATCTTGGGAGTGTCCATACTTCTTTGAAAAGGTTAAAACACTATTAGAAATAAGTATGAATGAATGCCCTAGGAGATACTTGTTCTATTATTTTAGGATATATTTTATTTTTACTTGGTTTTTAAAGTTGATGTTTTGGTATGTCAACATCGTCAACCTCATTTACAAGGTAAAATTTGCAACACTGAGATTTTATCTTTATACTTCTTTCATTCTCCATATTGTATTAATATGGAGGGTAAATAAAGGATGACATTTTACAAAATGCAGGTTTGATTGTTTCCTTGTAATATGAGTGCCAGGGAATGTGTGGTATATACTTTTGATGTTTGTGTGGATGACCCACTGCTCACCAATACTTTATACAAAGTTCTGAATCAACATATATGAATGTGCTAAGTGGTTAATTTACAAATTAAATGGGCAAGAGTTTGGGGCTGGGTTGTAGCTCAATGGTAGAGCACTTGCCTAGCACGTATGAGGCAGGGGGATTGATCCTTAGCATCACATAAAAATAAATAAATAAAATAAAGTTATTTAAAAATGGGCAAGAGTTTGAGTTTGTTAAAGATGACCTCCTTTATAAACATACTATATTAGATGTATTCCTGAGCTGGGCATGGTGGTGCACACCTGTAATCCCAGCAGTTTGGGAGGCTGAGGCAGGAGGATCACTGATTCAAAGCCAGCCTCAGCAATAGCGAGGTGCTAAGCAACTCAGTGAGACCCTGCCTCTAAATAAAATACAAAATAGGCTGGGGTTGTGGCTCAGTGGTTGAGTGCCCCTGAGTTTAATCCTCAATACCAAAAAAAAAAAAAAAAAAGCATGCCTGAGACATTCTTGAATTTTTTCTGCTTTCAGTTCTAAATTAGTTCACTTCTCTGGATTTGTGTTAATTAGATAATGAATTGATCTATGAAAAAACAATAATATCAGCTAGATCAACTAGAACTATGAGTTCTGAAGATTGCTGGCTATGAACATGACTTTGTAGAAATTAACTGAAGAATCAAATTGATTTAGCAAATGTGAAAAGTTGAAAACATGATATTAAATGTCTTAACCCCAGAAAGTAATTCTAAATGTTCAAACAATTTTGATGATGCATAGCCATTTCAATCATATTTTAAATTTCTCAGGTAATCTTTTCATCAAGGAAAAGCCTTCTTGGCTCGATGATTTAATAAACAATTCCAGAGGCTCTGGTCCTTATCCAAACTGATTGATCTACTCTGTTGCCATTTCTTCTCACACAGAACTACAATCTATACTGCCTGGATTCTCTGCAAAGCTGACTTTGACTTCAGGGGAAGGTAGCTATTCTCTGGACACATCAGGGGCAACATCCTTCCAGATGATTTTTGAGGCAAGCTATGTCCTAGTTTTATAAACTACTGGTGGTTTAATTTTTTTCCTTCTTATTTTTTTGGTACTGGGGATTTAAACTAGTGTACCACTGAGCTATGTTCTCAGTCTTTTTTATTTTTTATTTTTGAGACAAGGTCTCACTAAATTGCTTAGAATCCTCTTATCTCAGCCTCCCAAGTCTCTGGATTATAGATGTGTGTCACTGCACCTGGCTGATTCTTATTTTTCTACAAATCTAATAATAGAAAAAAGCTTAGGCCCATCAGAGGTCCAGGTTTAAAGTAAAATAAGAGATATTGGTTCTCAAACTTTCCTGTGCAGATATTAAATTATCTGGGCACTTCCAAATACTAATGTCTGTGTCCTACTCGAGAAGGTTGTGATTTAATTGATCTGGAGAGTTGCATTAGTCTGCCTGGGCTGCTATAACAAAATGCCACAGACTAGGTTGCTTAAACAATAGAGATTTAATTTCTCACAGTTCTCGAGCCTAGAAGAACAAGATCAAGGTGCCGTCAGGGCTGGGAAGAGTAGTTTTTGCCTGTGATCCCAGCACTCTAGAGGCTGAGGCAGGAGGATTAAACGCAAGAGTACAAGACCAGTGTAGACAATATGACAACACAATAAGACTATGTCTAAAAATAAATGGTGCCATTAGTGTTACTTTCTGGTGAGACCTCTCACCAGAAAACAAATTGCTGCCTTGTTGCTATATATCTTTACATGGCCTTTCCTCAGCATCTGCATGGAGAATGAAAGAGATCTCTGGTGTCCCTATAAGAAGAAACACTTTAATACCTTATATTATTTTCTTAAGTCCCCCACCTACAAGTATAGTGATTCTGGCAGTTAGGGCTTCAACATATGAATTTTGAGGGACACAATTTGGTTCATAGAGGTGTGGCCTAGGTTTTTGAATTATTTTTTAAAATCTCAGATGCAGTTTGGGAACCATTGAAATAAACTCTATTTGAATTTGAATCTCCTGATAAAGAAAATAAAAATGAATTTCCAGTGCATATCCTATTTGTATATCTCTTTATTCAGTTGGTTTAGATATCTCTTTATTGATTTATTTGTATTACAGATTTATGAAAGTGACAATTAAGTTCTTCATTCTCTTTAATAATTTTCTGGCTCTATGTCTCTCTTTTCTTGGATTTGGTAGAGATGTAAAGAATTAAAATTATTCAAACATTCTCCAAGGAAACACTTGAGAAGCCTTTTTCCACATTTGGATAATGATTTGGCCCCTTGTGAAAGGAATGGGTACAACATCATAACCACAGAAACCCCTGGCTATGCCTTATCTTCTTTAGGAGAAGGAAAGGTAAACCATGTAGAGCAATTAATGGTTAGTCAGCTCTGAAACTACTAATGTCAAGTAGCAATAAAAAGGTGATTCCAGTGAACCATGAAAAGCAATTTTAGAAAATGAAGTTATGTTTTTTTAGCCAGTCTGAACAAGCAACGATAATTAAGCCTCCTGACAACTTGATAAGGTGGATATATATACAAGTATAATCCCTCCATTTCATAGATAAGAGAACTGAGATTCAGAGAATTTGACTGACTTTTCCAGAGTCATATGAGAGTCAAGTGGCAGAATTAGAACTTGAATCTGTAGGTCATATGATTCATGTAGGTCAGTGCTATTTCAATATTCATTCATTCATTCATTGAGAAACTTTTGTCTATTCAAGTTAGTTACATTGAGCCACGAACTGTAGGTACAGAGTTCCAAGCCATGTTATCTGATCCCAAGGAACTTGGGGTGTAAAGGGAAAGATTGATGTATAATCATGACAGAGGTAAGCACTGACAGTTGTGGCAGCCAAGAGAAAGAGCACCTTACCCAAAGGAAAGGGTCCATGTCTAAAGTCTTGATAGATGGAAAATCAGATTTACTGAATACAAGTAAATTCAAACACTTATTAGGAAGTTGTTATTAGAGTGATAAAGTTTCTCTTGTTTTCCTTCTTATTGTAAAAGCAGTGTTTCCCTCAGAAGAATTGAAGTATGACCAAAGCAAACATTCAGAGCACATATAATTTGGCCTGTCAAAGAAACCAGTGTTAACATCTTGGTATACATCTTTTCACATCAGAGTTGGACATTTCAATTTAAGGATTCCAGAATGGACCAGTTCCAAAGTATGGCCATGGAAATAGTTAGCTTAAAATGAATGGAAGTCAGGGTCATTGTCTTTGAGAAGGTCAGGAAACTGAGACAGAGTTGTTGCTAAGGCTGGTCATCTACTTAGTAGGAGCAAAACACTGTCTTATTTTGTGGTGCTGGGAATTGAACCCAAGGCCTCATGCATGGTAGACAAGCACTGTACCACTGAGCCATACCCCCAGCCCTTTGGTCATCTGTTTGGATGTGAAAGTCAGGCTTGGAGTACAGACAAAACCTGTGAGCTTAGTGACCAGGAGCAAGTTGGTGCTGGAGATAACAGGGTAAAGAGAAGTATAGCCAGACAGCATTAGCCTCAGGGAACAAGAGTTTCCTCAAAGCATTTCTTCCACTACATCACACTGTTTATAATGGTGTGTAGCTATTTAAAACACACTGGAATGAAGAAAGTGAAAAGAGAAAAGGGGGAGTTTGCAAAAGATTTCATTATAAATACATCAGTTGGGGAGAAGGGTTGATTAGAAAACTTGAGAGCAAAGACTACTTAATAGTGACATCTATGAAAAACTAATATAAATGATCCACTGATTTGGGCCTGTGGGGAAAATTAATCTCAAGGGACACTGAGGAAGCTCATTTAGGAGAGATGTTGGGTTTTGTGTTTATGCTCAGTGTGAGTCCTACATCTTGAGGCTCATAAGGCTGGGTACATGTTTCTCCAAAGCAGTCTGATTTCACAAGGTCTTCTGAACAACCTTACCCAGTTTTATATTATTTTTCTAACAATATTAAAAGATAAAATGGATGGAGATAACATGCATATAAACATATATGCACAAACATATCTCCATATTTGTATCTCTGTATCCATTTATCTGTCTATTTGCCTACCTACCTGCCTACCTATCAATCAAAAGATGGAATGGAAAAAATGAGAGAGACTGAGACATTCTTCAGGAGAGCAGCAGAGGGCCCATGATTGTATCAGTTGATGTTTGAACATGAACTTCTATTATATCAGACTTGCCTTTAGAGGTTAAGACTAAAACCACATGGTTCTCTAGTAGTTTCTGGTGTCCAGAACTGTCAGCATTGATTTTTTCATAATAGCACTTAAGTAAGTTCACTACTTCTTTAGATGTGCCATGCTGGGGTACTGGGTTTCTGATATTCAACTATAGACTTTGTGTTCTTTGTCTGTCTCTGTGTGTGTCTCTCTTTATATATGAATAGAACTTAAAAGGGTTAACTGTCTTCTGCTAACCTGTCATTAGATCACTTTATCCTTTCAGTCTGAGTTAGATGCCAATTATCTTGTGTGTTCCTTTAGCACCTCATATACCTAAATTATAGAACTTTGCACTTTGCCATATGAAATGTCATATTCATATGTCTCTTCCTTCTGAACTATGTGAATTCTTCTAATTCAGAGATTATATTATGTATCTCTATAGGCCTAGGTATACATAATAATATACATCAGTGGGTTTTTTAAAATATTTATTTTTTAGTTGTAGTTGGACACAATGCCGTTATTTTATTTATTTTTATGTGGTGCTGGGGATTGAACCCAGGGCCTCACGCATGCTAGGCTAGTGTTCTACCACTGAGCCACAACCCCAGCCCAACATGTTTTAAGAATAAGTAAATGCATATATTGAGTAGTTATATATAAGCATTTCCTGTCAAGCTCCATAACATATAATGATGGGGGCTAGTGATGTAGCTGAGTGGTAGGGTGTTTGCCTAGCATACACAAAGCCCTGGATTTGATCCCCAGTACTGGGGGGAAAAAAAAAGATTATATATTACCATATTCACAAGAAGCATTTTTTTTTTCTTTTTGTGGTACTAGGGATGGAACCTAGGGCCTCATACATGCTAGGCAAGCACTCTACCACTCAGCTATATCCCCCAGCTCTATCTTACCCTATTCAGACAGAAAATAAACATTCTTGGAAAGACAGCATTGCATCGTAGTGTGTAGACTTCAGAAAAGGCCAGGTGTGTGTGTTCGAATCCCAGTGCTGCCACCTAACTAACTTGGACAAATTAATTTTTTGAGTCTTATGATCCTCCTTTATAAAATGGGCATAATTTATGCCATACATAAACTTGTTGCATGTACCAAGTGTTCAGTAGATGGCAGCTGTCATTATTATTAATTGTAGGCCCTCTCTGAGAGCTGTTCAATGAGCTCTCACTTATTTGGTTGCCTTGTTGTTAGCTATAATTCGCCCTCTCTATGATATACCCTGTAATCACCAAGGTTACAGAGATTTAAAATTGTTCCAAGAAGTTTTTTTGAAAGTATTAAATACAGAAAATGCTTAAAAGAGACCATTGCTTTTCTCCTGTTTAAATATTTATACTAAAAATTCTTAAAGGATGTGATTATGATATGTACCATTAACAAGCATAGATAATCCTAGACTTTTTTATAGAATTGTCTAATATGCATTTTCTAATAATTTTTTCAAATGTTTTCATTGATCTTTACCTATAGTTCTTGACCTTTTTCAGCCGATTTATAATTATTATCTAATATCTAATAAAGAATTTACATTTCCTTCCCTTTTCCCATTCTTCCTTCTTTCCTTTCTCTCTCCTTCCTTCCTTCCTTCCTCCCTCCCTCCTTTAATTGAACCCATGGGTACTTAACCACTGAGCCACATTACCAGCCCTATTTATTTATTTTGAGACAGGGTCTCACTAGGTTGCTCAGATCCTGCTAAGTTGCTTAGACTGACTTGGAACCTGCAATTCTCCTGACCCAGCTTCTAGAGCTGCTGGGATTACAGGCTTGCACCACTGTGTTTGGCTACATTCTTTATTGTATTTTGGGATTCTGAGCTCAGGGACAATGTTTATTCCACTAAAAATATATCTAGTACATGGCTCTCTATATTTCCTAAGACATTAACAAGAATTTGCTGATGTCTGACTATACTTTCATTTTCCTGGACATCTTCATTTTCTAGGAGACTGTTTCTAACTCTGATTTTAGGGACACTGTATTAAATGTAGTGAATCATTATAGGAAAGTGGTGAATACTAAATATTTGGAGCCAAATTGACCTGGCTAACTTTGAGCAAGTTGTTTAACCTCTGAAAATTTTTTCACCTATAAAAAAATATGGGTTAGGTATAAATCTTTTGTGATGGTTAAATAAAGTAATACAAGTAAGATTGTATTACTTGGTGCAAAATTTTTTTGCACCATTCCTAGAATAGAGAAAGCCATTGTTGAAAAATTTAAAAGGTACATCTTATATTTGTAGGGAAGTATCACAGTATATTGGAAAAGCATGGGCAATTAGGATTGGAAAGACTTAGGGTCAAATTCCATCTCTATCACTGAAGAGCTAAGTGACTACCGACAAGTTGCCTAAATTCTCTGATCTTTTTTTTTTTTTTTTCTCCAATGGGGATCATAGTACTTACATTACAGTGTTGTTGTGAGGTAATGTACATGTAGCACCTGCACAATGCTGGTCACATTGTAGGCAATGACAAGTGCTGTCCATTACTGCTACCATATGCAACATTTGCTTTCAGGTATGAGGATCCTTAAAACCATTCTGTGAGGTAGATAGGGTAGAAATCTATAGTTAAACATGTTAATAAAGATGAATACAGTGAAGCATGCCATATAATTCCTCTCTTTCCTCATGCTGTCTTTCTACATTTTTTAAGTTTCATCAGGGTTCAGTGTTTTTTGTTTGCCAGTCATTATTATAAGTGTCTCCATGTAGGTATTATCTTTGTTTTGCTGACCAGAAAATGAGGTCCAGAGCAGGGAAGTTATTTTTTTTTCATGGTAATTTAAAATATTTTTTACAGAACCAATACTAGAACACAGGTCTTCTGACTTTTGAGGTTACTCTGTAGCTTTTCCTTATAGATAAATGTTAGAATAAATTAATTCAATAAATGAATGAATTCAAGTGTCTGCTTCTTTGACTCAGAATCTTAATACAGAGTGTCATAAAGACATTAAAATGGTAGAATTAAGATAGTTACTTTTCTCAGCTCTAATCCAAATTAATTTTGAATTTGTTTCAAAAGATGGTTTTGACATTGTAGGTTTTACTCATATATCTCCTCAAATTCCATGAAATAGGCACTCTAACCCAAAAAATGATGGCTATTTAAATTCCCTTTTGTGTATAATTCTCATTCTCAAAGATGTTTCTCCTTGGATAAACAAAAAGCTTTCTGAGGTATAGGTATTTTTATAGGAAGAAACACCAGGGCTGGGGATGTGGCTCAAGCGGTAGCGTGCTGGCCTGGCATGCGTGCGGTCCTGGTTCGATCCTTAGCACCACATACAAACAAAGATGTTGTGTCCGCCGAAAACTAAAAAATAAATATTAAAAAAAAATTCTCTCTCTCTCTCTTTCTTTTTAAAAGAAAAGAAACACCATATTGAATTCATTTGTGCTCTTGGGTTTGTATATTTGTGGTGGATGTTTTTATTGCATTGTTACAGGTTGATGAAAAGCCCAGAACTTTGATGACAGATTGTCTGATCATAAAGCATTTTTTACGCAAAATCATCATCATACACCACAAGGTAAGCTATTCTTTTGCACAATATTGCTTCTCTTGTGTATGTCATATGTTCTCAAGAAATTTCTACTCTGGAAGGTATGAGGATCCTTAAAACCATTCTGTGAGGTAGATAGGGTAGAAATCTATAGTTAGACATGTTAATAATGATGAATACAGTGAACTTATAATATTGGATTGATTTGGTTTCTATGCCCTTCAAGTAATCCTGTCCTTTATCCACTCTTCCCTTCCTCTCTTTTCCCTTCCCTTCCCTTCCCTTCCTTTCTCTTCCTCTCTTTCCCCTCCCCTCCCCTCCCCTTCCCTTCCCTTCCCTTCTCCTCTCCCTTTTCCCTTCCCTTTGTACTAAGGATCCAGGGCTTTGCACATGCAAAACACATACTCTGAACTATGCTCCCAGCCAGGACAGTTTTAATGTTGGTTATGTCATACACCTAAAAAGGCCCTGTGAATAAAGAGCTTTCTTTTGGATTCTTATTAGCATCTTCTTGCTTTTTCTTTTGGGGGTGGTGGTGGTACCAGGTATTGAACTCAGGGGCACTTGACCACTGAGCCACATCCTCAGCCCTATTTTGTATTTTATTTAGAGACAGGGAATCACTGAGTTGTTTAGCACCTCACTTTTGCTGAGGGTGGCTTTGAACTCGCAATCCTCCTGTTTTAGCCTCCTGAGCCACTGGAATTACAGGCATGTGCTGTAATTCCACTGCGCCCAGCTTATTAGCATCTTCTTACTACTTTATTGTATCACTTTAGATACCTGTTTTCCCTCCTCCGGGCTTCATTTTTTTTCCAACTTAGGTAATAAACCTTACAGGTGATCGCCTTCTTTTCTAAAGTGATTATAAGAGCAAATAAGGAAATTTGGATATTATTTCCAAATTTGAATAATATCTTGAACATTGAAAAGCTAAAATTTTTATTATTATCTGTAGTTAGATATTTATAAGAGGAATATCATTAAGCATGTAATTTAATCTCCCCTTTTCTTCTGTCTTTAGCAGGATTCACTATTCCAAGTGTCTTCATACATTTATGCATTTAAGCCTCACAACTCCCTACATGAAGTAGATTTTGTTATCATCAACCTCACTTTATAGCTGAGAAAATTATGGTACAAAGGTCAAGGAACTTGCAGAGTCAGGATTTGAACTCAGGCAATCTGGCTTTAGAGTACCCTGTTACCTTGTTATATAGAAAAACGTAGATTGAAATGGAATAATTAGAACAGTAATGTAAATTGGAGAGAGGACATAAAATCAAATGGATATAGGGAAGAAAAAGCAAATGAAAATATAAAGAATTATTTATTATATTTTGGATAATAATAGAAATAAGATTGATAGTTCTGCCAGGTTCAATGGCACATGCCTGTAATCCCAGTGACTTAGGAGGCTGAGGCAGGAAGATTGCAAGCTCAAAGCCAGCCTCAACTGCTTAGTGAGGCCCTAAGTAACTTAACAAGGTCCTGTCTCCAAATAAAAAATAAAATGGGCTAGGGATGTGGCTCAATGGATAAGCACCCCTGGGTTCAATCCCCAGTACCAAGAAAGGAAAAAAAAATAGTTCCCTTAAAAAAGAGAAGGGATAATTTGGAAGAATGGCAAAGGAGCAGGATTTCCTTATAATTTGAGACCACCTAGAATTGTAGTGTAGGAGTTAAATTATATTTGAGACTGAGAATTTGTATAGAACAGGCAAGTTTTAAGTAAGCTTAGTGAGAGTGCAATTGAAAAAGGTAATAAAGATCAAGTGGAAAAAAAAGTGATAAAGAGTATACTTTTCTTCCAGGTTCATCCATGTTGTCAGAAATAATAGAATTTCCTTCTTTTTTTTTTTAAGACTGAATAGTATCCCTTTGTGTTAGCATGAAATATTTTCTTTATCCATTCAAATAAGCCAGGCACAGAAAAACAAATACCACATGATCTCACTTATGTGGGAATCAAAAACAATTGAATTCATAGAAGTAGAGAATATAATGGTGATTACCAGAGGTTAGGGGAAGGTTGGAGAAGGGAATAGGGTCAGAGGGTCCAAAATTTCAGTTAGGAGGAACAAGTTTTGGGGATCCATTGCTGTTCCAGAATAATCCAATTCTGTTGTACTAGGATTGGCTCCAAGGTGCCATAAGACTGAAGAAAGAGAGGCCAGGAAATCTAAGATTGCATAGAGTACAAATTTATTTGGGGACTCCCTGACAGAAGTGTAGTTCTGGGCAGCAGCAAAACCATTTGAATCCCCAAATTTGGGACAGAAAGAGGGGCATATTTGGGGGTTAGAACAAAAGTAACTTCATTGTGGCTGGAATGTACCTGGTTTTCTTAAGATCACATCAAAGAGTCAGGGTCCAGTCATAAAGCTCAACAGATGATTCTACAGGTTTTATTTATTATAGATTGCTAGGGAACTATGAAGGAAACACCAATCCGGGTTACTCTGGGACAATCCTGGCAGTTATGACTCCAGATGGCTGCAGTCATATCAAGCTGAATCTTGTATAATTACATAGTAGGGTGACTATAAGTAATAATAATAATGTATTTCAAAATAGCCAAAATATCACATTGTATCCCATTAAGGTATATAATTATGATTTATCAATTAAAATAATATTAATTTTAAAAGTTAAAGAATATCCTTTTCCTCCAATGATTAGTATAGAAGGTTTTTTTTTTTAAGAGAGAGAGAATTTTTTTTTAATATTTATTTTTCAGTTTTCGGTGGACACAACATTTTTATTTTATTTTTATGTGGTGCTGAGGATCGAACCCAGCGCCCGGCGCATGCCAGGCAAGTGCGTTACTGCTTGAGCCACATCCCCAGCCCTATAGAAGGTTTTTTGTTTTGTTTTTTTGGGGGGGTGGGTACTGGGGATTGAATTCAAGGGCACTCGACCCCTGAGCTATGTTTCCTGCTCAATTTTGTTATTTTATTTAGAGACAAGAGTCTCACTGAGTTGCTCAGCACCTCACTTTTGCTGAGGCTGGCTTTGAACTTGCGATCCTCCTGCCTCATCCTCCCAAGCATGCATCACAGCATGCGGCTAGTACAGAAGTTTTTAATTTCTATTTTTGGTTCATATGAAATCTCACGCCTCATTTGTTGTGTTGCAGGTCAGATTTAATTTCAGTGTAAAGGTAAATGGAATCCTCTCCACAGAGATCTTTGGGTAAGTCCTTAACTTAAGATAGTGCTATCGCTTTACAATTTTTCTCTGCCATTACTGTTTCTATTTCTAATAGGTTCACAGTTTGATTTTATTTTTTATAGATGGACACAATATCTTTATTATATTTATTTATTTATTTTTATGTGGTGCTGAGGATCAAACCCAGGACCTCATGCATTTGAGGCAAGCACTCTACTACTGAGCTACAACCCCAGCCCCACATTTAATTTAAAAAAAATTTTTTTTAATTATATATGGATGCAATATCTTTATTTTGTTTATTTATTTTTATGTGGTGCTGATGATCGAACCCAGTGCCTCACATGTACGAGGCAAGTGCTCTGGCACTGAGCCACAACCCCAGCCTCCACAGTTGTTTTTTTTTTTTTTCATTCCCCACAGTTTTTTGATCCAAAATTACCTTGAAATTAATCTTGTGAGACCCTTCACATTTTCCTATTCTCTATTAGCTTCTAATGAGTAAGTAGATTCATCTGAACCTTTCATGTTTTTCCTTTTCACTAGAGAAGGTGAACTTTAAAATTGCCATTTTTCCTTTGATTATTTGGTTACTGAATTTCAGTAATCTCTGGGGTGGTAGTAGTCATGGGCCAAAATTTATATTAATTAGAGGTTGGTTTAAGATGGCTTAGCTTTTCTTTACTTTGCAGGGTAGAGAATGAACCCATTTCGAACCTGTGGAATGGAATTGCTCTTGTTGTGAGCTATCAGCGTTATGTGAGGTGAAAGCAAAAGCCTTGTCCCTGTCCATGTTTTACTCCTGTTATGAATGTGCATAGAGTTGGAAATGGTCTCCCCTTGTCATTTATTTTATTTCATTATTATTTTTTTTCCTGTGATTGAGTTCAAAGGCCTTTTACCACTGGACTACATCCTCAGCCCTTTTTCTAATTTTTCATTTTGAAATAGGGTCTTACTAAAATGACTAGGCTGGCCTTGAACTTTGACTTCTCTTGTTTGACCTGCTTCAGGCTTCCAAGTAGCTGGGATTACAAGTGTGCACCACTGCTCCTGACTTTTTTTTTTTTTGAAACAAGGTCTCAGTATGTTGCCCATGCAAGCCTCAAACTCCTGGGCTCAAGCAGTCCTCTTGCCTCAGCTTCCTACGGAGCTGGGACTACAGGTGTGTACCACCACACCCAGCTACCCCGTAATTTCTACGTTTCAGGTTTCAATTTTTCTATTAAAAAATAGAAATAAAGCTTTTAAGTTTTTATATTGAAAACTTATTATTATTTCCAGATCCTTGAATGTTCTAATTAACCTGTGGACATATTCTTTCTCCTTTCCAAGCATTCTTTTCTTTTTTCTTTCTTTCCTTTTTTTTTTTGGTACTAGGGATTGAACTCAGGGGTGCTTAACCACTGAGCTACATCCCCAGCCCTTTTTATATTTTATTTTGAGACAGGGTCTCACTGACTTGGTTAGGGTCTCTCTAAGTTATTGAGGTGGGCTTTGAATTTGTGATTCTCCTGCCTCAGCCTCTCAAGCTACTAGGATTACAGGCATATGTCACCACACTCAGCTCTTCTTTTCTTTTATAAATGGAATGAGACAAGCTCTACTAATTCCAATCCCATTTAGACATGAAGAGACTGGATTTAAAGTTTACTTAACTCTTGGCTAGAGAGATAGTATGAATACAAGGGAATTTGTTGTGTTAGTTTTTGGGGCATCAACCTTTTGCATGGTTTGGAAATCTCTCTCTCGCTAGCTCTTTCTCCTTCAGACCAAAAATATACATCTATGGAGGAAATGGTAAATAATCTGGACATACAGAACCCTCTGTCATGGATTCCTTTGTTATCCAGCTACCACAGAGTCCAAGGTGAACACGAAATATACAAAGAAAGATCTAAGTGTGCTTAAGTCCAACTAATACATTAGTTGCATAAATGCAATGGTTTCTGCCTGTTTATATGCCCCAAGGAGTCATAGATCTTTTTTAAAATATATTTTTAGTCGTTGATAGACCTTTATTTTATTTATTTATATGTGGTGCTGAAATGAACCCAGTGCCTCACACATGCCAGGCAAGCACGCTACTGCTGAGCCGCAGCAGTAGCCCTTTTTTTCATTTTTTAAATATATTTTTTTTAGTTGTAGTTGGACACAATATCTTTATTTTATTTATTTCTTTTTATGTGGTACTGAGGACCAAACCCAGCCCCTCGCACATGCTAGGCGAGCGCTCTACCACTGAGCCACAACCCCAGCCCCAGAGTCATAGATCTTAACTTGTTAAGTCCTGTACTTAAATCATGCAACATACCACTTAACAGTAACTTTTAAATAAATTTTATTACTGGGTGTGGTGGCAAATACCTGTAATCCCAGTGGCTCAGGAGGCTGAGGCAGGAGGATCACAAGTTCAAAGTCAGCCTCAGCAACTTAGTGAGGACCTAAGCAATTGAGCTGAACCCTGTCTCAAAAAATAAAAAGGGTTGGGGATGTGTCTCAGTGGTTAAACATCCTAGGTTCAATACCCCGTACCAGAAATAAATACATAAATAAATAAATAAATAAGTGTGTGTGTGTGTGTGTGTGTGTGTGTTTAGAGGTATATTTTAGGTGAATGAGTAGAGTATTTGGAAGAAATATTTCCATGTATATATGAAAATAAAAATAAAGGATATATAAGGGGCTGAGGTGCTTGCCTAGCACATGCAGGGCACTATGTTCAATCCCCAGCACCACATAAAAATGAAATAAAAGTATTGTTTCCAACCTCAACTAAAACAGAATATTTTTGAAAAGGATATATAAGCTCTAGATTATGATTGCCAACATATTTTAATAAACCTGTGTCAACTTTGTTGAAGTATTCATATAATTGAAAACTTAGGACTTAATGGGTTAAGCCTTGAAACTTCCCATGATTTCTGTTTTCTTACTCTTGCACAAATTACACCTCAAATGAGAATATTTTTTATTCTTTAATCCAAAACTACACCTGATATATTTAATGATCTTGTAGAATCATCAGGTCTACAGGTAACATCTAATTATCATAGCTTTACTGACAAGAGTTTACTGAGCCAATGTTTTGGGATAATTGATTGGTTTGGAGGGAGAGGAAAGGCTTACTACTAGTATTTCTTCTCTGTTTAGAAAACAGCTGTTGGAAAGTAAACAAACACAAAATTTCATTAGATTTTTTTCTAAGAGAGAAAGTCTTATTTCTTTCTCACTGGTCCTATTAAACCCTAGTCTCAAACCTAGATGAACAGGGGAAAGTGTAGCATGTGTGAGAGCAGACATCTGAGTATCATGGGGCCAGTTTTAGCCATTTGTCCTTCACAATCCCATCACATAGTGCTGATCTTTGAATGACCTTAGAAACTTCTGCTTGGAACAGAGTCATCTTAGTGAGTGAAATACACTATGGAGAATAAGAAACTGCCAGTAAAAACAGAAAAAGCAGGAGCCATGATATCTCTGAATTGCCAAATTTTCTTCCCTTTCCATTGCTGTGATTCCTTAAGTGAGACAGAAGTTACTTATACCAGCAAAACTGATATGATAGTGTATGTGATTATGCATATCTTAGAGGTTATAAAAGGAATTTTTAATGCCTTTTACAATAATTTCTTAAGAGGGGAAAAAAGTTAAATTTGTCTTGTCTGTTTTCTGACAGTAGACCAAAATTCATTACAACTGAATCACACTGTAGCAGAATCCACCCTGTGCTAGGACATCCAGTAACACTTTTCATCCCTGATGACGTGGCTGGCATGGGCTTGTTGGGTGAACTGATACTGACCCCAGCCGCTGCTCTGTGCCCCAGCCCAAGAGTCTTTTCCAGCCAGCTGAACAGGATTTCTTCAGTTTCCATATCCTTTTGAAAAAAAGTTCAAGGCAATTGCCTTTGAAGATGGGTTTTTACATCCCAATTTTAAAGAAAGCCTTTGTATATTATCTAGAAGTGTTCTGATTTGTATAAAAACATATAATCCAACATAAAAGACAAGTTAATTTGCCAGAGAACTGAGAAACTATAAGCTGTGATATATATGCCATGCATTTTCCCTATAAACCAACATGACAGAAGCATGGACTGGATGGTGCAAGAAAGAAAAATTAGGCTAGAAGAGTAGTTGGAGTTGACTAATCAGTGTTTTGTTTGTTTTATACAAGTGAATAAATAGTCATAAAAAAACTAAAATTTGGCAATTTTCTTTAGCATCTATACGTATTTCTATATGGACCTTCTGGTCTGCCTCTGGTATTGTCAAATCAGGAGCAGCCCAGTACTACTGTCTTGAAAGATATATGTTATTTCATTGACTGGAAGAAACACCAATTGTGTATGGTGCCTAATTTGGATCTCAATTTGGATGGAGGTATATATCCCTTTCTTTGCACAGAAATTCAGAAACTAAAGAACATTAGAAAAATTAAGGAAATATAAATAGCAGGTGTATATAAAGACAGGACACAATGATCTGATGGCTTATTCTGGGGTGTCACAGTGGTATTCTGGCCTCCTTTGAGGGTTGTTGGAGTGAGGCAATGTATCAGATAGGCAAAGACCAATCAGAGCTTGTTTAGCACTGCAGCTTGATGTTGGTTCTCGCTCACTTCTACTCCTTCGTCTATTCCTGGTCCTTCTTCTAGGGACTTGTTCAGAGGATTTCTATTTTCCTTAATCTGTTGATGTAAGGACAAGGTGAGCAAGGGACCAATGGCTTCCTTGAACTCTTGTGGAAGAGAAATACACTTGCCAATGAAAGTAGAAAACCCATATAAAATAATTAGAAGAAATTAAAACACAACCTAAATGCCAGACATAATAGTATTAAATCTATCAAGCTGGCTGTTGTTAGGTCGGTGGTGGTGACTTGGTGGTGACTTAGTGGCAACTTAGAACAAAGCAGCCTGTGCCGGAAAAGAACATCAGTCAGATGCCAGTGGAAATGCCTGTCAATCAGCCAGATATCCTGACTAAAGCCTGTCAATCAACAGGACCCCCCTGGCCAATCCTGCAGTTCAGCCAACTCCCCTGACCAACTCCAAGGGGGCAAGGGACTCTAAGAACACCTTTTCCTGGCCTGAGCCCTTCCCTTCCTGCTGTAAGCCCCATAAAAGTCCAGTCCAGTTGAGCTTCCATGTGGTTTCTCCTCAGACCCTTCCCCTGTCCCCTCTGTGGGTCTGATCGAGTTCCGCCCAGGAGTGATATCTCAATAAAGCCTGTTCAGCAGCCCTTTTAAATCTGCCTCCTTTGGCCGCTGCCTGCCCTGCCTGATCTGACAGCTGTATTATTTATGTAGGGCTGAACACATTAGCTTTGGGTGAGTTATGCTAAAAGTTGGATGATTAATAAATGGGCCAATAAATAAAACTGGGAAATAGGACTGTGCAAATGTGAACTGATGCCTAGGAGGTTTATCATTCTGTTGCTGGCTTGAATCCTTTGAAATCTGGAAGGTAGTCTGGTCATTTGGACCCTGGGAAAAATGTCCAGTAGGGAAGAGGTATTTCTAGCATTGTGATTAGCACAAAAAGATAGAAGTGTCCTAGAATGAGGCAGTGGTCTCCAGGGAATGACAAAACCTCCAGATAAGGTTCTTTTTCTCGAGTGGGTAGTAATTCCAGAGAATGGCTTTGAGAGGAACTGTCCTTGGAAAGGATATTTGGATATAAGTAGTTTGATGAGGAAAAACTGTTTAGTCTTAACAGATGGGATATCCTGCCTTCAGAATTTTGAATAGAAGGATGACCTAAGTGAACTTCTAGGAATCTTGGTATCTTTTATCTCTTTCATTTTTATTTTTAGACACTATTGATTTCCTTTATTATATTTTTACATGATGCCTGAACTTGCTCAGTTAACTCTGAAATGAGTAATGTAGAATACATTCCTTCATGTCCTTCCTTTATTTATCTAAAGGTCAGAACAAGGATTCATGTGGAGGTACTTTTCTATATGGAACTATAATATAGAACTATCCTGATACATTCTATAGGATCCAGCTGCTAGAAAGTGACCATAGAGCATTGGATTACTTGGGAATACAAATATATGGTATTGGGGTTAAGAGCACCAATTTTGAAGTCAATCTGGCAAGGCCCTCAACTCAGTTCCACTACTTAATTGGCTCATGTTGAGAAAGATATTCAATCTTTCTGTGCCTCTTTTCTCATCTGTAAAAAGGCATATGAATAGGTCCTACTCCAAAGTGTTGTGAGATCTAAACATTGTGATAGTTCATGAGAAAATTTAATATGATACTTGGCATATAGCACAAGTTAGCAGTTTATCACAAGTTAGCTGCTTTCATTATCATTACTCAAGTTTGAATCAGATCTCTGCCTCTTACTAGCACAACCTGCATTAGAAATTTGTATGAGGAATAAATCAATTTATTGTTGGAATGCTTCTCAGTAAATGCAGAGGAGTGTTGTTTGGTTTACATTTACATATCCAGTTGTTATTCTGATGGTCTTCCAGTGAGTCAATATTATTCTATCATGTGGACAGAAAAACAAGTTCAGGAATGGAATGGAGTGTTCAAATGTAGATTCTTATTCTAAGGTCCTTTTTGTTTGGGATATAAGTTCTTTAATCAATTAGCATTTTGGGGTCTTTACTTACCTTAGAAACTGTGTAATATCTTGTCTTCTAGATTTTGTGCTTCCAGATGTGAGTTATCAGGTAGAGTCCAGTGAGGGTGCTCAGTCTCAGAATATGGACCCTCAGAGACAAACTCTGCTGCTTTTCCTCTTTGTGGATTTCCACAGTGGATTTCTAATCAAGCAAATGGAAATATGGGGTAGGTACAGAATGGGGCAGCCAGCTCGGTTGTGCCAAATGCTAAAAGGATAAAGAAAGGGAAACATTTAATGCATCTATCTGAATTATATATTTTTTATAGAATAAAGAATTCCAGTGAAAAGTTTTGCTTAATAAATTAATAAATTATATGCTCTGTAGAAAAGATATATATGTTGATGTGTAATGCCAGATTCATGGGACCCCAGTAGACCTCCAGGAGCCAAATCCGATGCAATCACACAAGAGTCTTTATTGCAAGCTTGAGCCTGGACTCACACTCGTTCCAGATGCAGCGGTCCCAGGGAGTGAGTCTTGGTCCTTTTGTTCAGTGAGATTTTATAGTTTTTTGGTGATACTCTATGCGTCACAACATCACTCAGAAAATCACTTCACACCGCGGGAAAATCAAACAACGACTCTTAACATTGATTAGCACATTCACTGGCAGAAACAAGTTGGGTAGGGGTGATTGGTTAGTACAAGAGGGGGATTCCTTTGAACTGATTGGTTTAAGCCACGAGGGGTGTACGTGCTAAACTACATGGTGTCCCAACATGTTATCAACTACCATAAACTACTGGGGGGTCATCTGGCATCCCAGGTATTTTCCCTGTCTCATGCTGATTGGTGGTTGCTGGAGGGTTGCAATGGGTCTTCACCTAGCCTAACGGAGTCAGGGCCATCTGGGTCATCTCTCCTGTTATTTGCAGACAAAAAAAAAAAAAAAAAAAAATCAGCAGGATGGGTATGTGCCTAGGCGTGCTCTGTGGGTTTTTCCAAGGACAAAGGTCCCCTTCCTTGGACAGTCTTTGAGGTAGAAGCTGTTTTCAGAAATGGAGTCACATCAGTTTCTCAGATGCAGTACTTAAATACCAACATTCTGGGATTTTGGTTGGCTAGAGGTCAGCAGACACTTTCTAAAATTTTCCCTGACAGGTATATTAACTTAGGTTAGTAGCTTTCAACTTTAATTGCACAATGTATTACATGGAGAGCTTCTACAAAATGTCTAAGTATTGTACAGCGCAATGGTACACATCTGTAATCCAAGCAACTCCAGAGGCTAAGGCAGGAAGATCATAAATTCAAGGCCAGCCTTCACAACTTGGTAAGACTGTGTCAAAATAAAAAATAAAAATGGCTGGGGTATAGCTCAGTGTACTAGCTTTTTTTGGTACTAGGTTCAATCCCCTGTACACACACAAATAAAAGCCTAATCCTTACCCCAGAGGTGGGGTGCAGGTGTCAGGGGTGTTTTGTTTTGTTGGCCTAGGGCCTCATTTATGCTAAGCACTTCCACTGAGCCACATCCCTGTTCCCTCTTAACATGTTTTTTTAATTAATTTTTTTTTTACACAAATGGAGCACAACTTTTCATTTCTCTGGTTGTACATGATATAGAGTCACACCATTTGTGCATTCATACCCATACATAGGGCAATAATGTCTGTCTCATTCTACCATGTTTCCACACACACACACACACACCCTCCCCTGCCCTCCCCCCTGCACAATCCAAAGTTCCTCCATTCTTCCCTTGGGCACCCCCTCAACATGGATCAGCATCCACTTACAGAGAAAAAAAAATTGGTCTTTGGTTTTTTGGGATTGGCTTACTTGGCTTAGCTTGACATTCTCCAACTCCATTCATTTACCTGCAAATGCCATAATTTCATTCTTCTTTAAGGCTGAGTAATATTCCATTGTGTATATATACCACAGTTTCTTTTATTTAATAAAATAATTAATTTATTTATTTATTTTCTCTTTTTTATTTGTTCTACTTAGTTGTACATGACAGCAGAATGCATTTCAATTCATCGTACACAAATGGAGCACAACATTTCAATTCTCTGGTTGTACATGATGTAGAATCACATCAATTTGTGCAATTGTACCTGTACCTGGGGCAGTAATGTCTGCCTCATTCTACCATGTTCCCCGCCCACACCCTCCATTCCCATCCCCCCCCCTGCACAATCCAGAGTTCATTCTTCCCTTGCCTCCCCACATTATGGATCAGCATCCACTTACAGAGAAAACATTTGGTCTTTGATTTTTTTTAGGATTGATTTACTTTACTTAGCATAATATTCTTCAATTCCATTCATCTACCAGCAAATGCCATAATTTTATTCTCTTTTAATGCTGAGTAATATTCCATTGTGTATATATACCACAGTTTCTTTATCTATTCATCTATTGAAGGGCATCTAGGTTGATTCCACAGTTTAGCTGGTATGAATTGAGCTGATATAAACATTGAGGTGGCTGCATCACTGTAGTATGCTGATTTTAAGTCTTTTGGGTATAGACTGAGGAGTGGGATAGCTCAGTCAAATGGTGGTTCCATTCCAAGTTTTCTAAGGAATCTCCATAACTGCTTTCCAAAGTGGTTGTACCAATTTGCAATCCCACCAGCGATGAATCAGTGTACCTTTTTCCCCATATCATCGCTTATGGGAGACCAACCTTGCATGTGACTTCAGGTGGCAGATGCTGCTAGATGCCCCGCCCTTCTTGGGTTTGAGGGACCTTTCTTTGTGCATGGGCGTGCCTTCTTACAGCCCCAGGGGTGGAGCTATCTTCTCCTGTTCCTTTGTAATATTACCCCTTTCCCTGTTTGGGATAGAATGTTCCATGGAAATGCCTTTTGTGTGTCCCCTTATCTTACTGTACCCTTGGGTGTGGCCTACCTAGATGTCAGTCAACCTGCTGACAACAGACATCATGAAGCTAGACTCAGCCCCTTGAAACTGACCCCTTGCCTCATTTGAATAGCCTCTCCTCAATAAAAGGGGTCAGCACATGCGGGAGCTCTCCCTCCCCCCCCCTCCCCCCCCCTCTTCCTATGGAGCTATCACAGCAATCCCAAAGAAAAAGGTATTTCTGTCTCTTGTGTGGTTATTTCACGCAGCTCAGTTAGCCCAGTTCCCCTGGAGTGACACCTGAGAGTTTTAGTCGGGAGCAACCTGGCAAATTGGTTCCCTGGGTGGGCAAAAAGGTCTAAGTGCTTAAGCCCCCGGGACAAAAGCTGCACTTGCCAGCACTTATTGTTGCTTGAATTGTTGATAATTGCCATTCTGACAGGAGTGAGATAAAATCTTAGAGTAGTTTTGATTTGCTTTTCTCTAATTGCTAGATGTGTTGCACATTTTTTTCATATATTTGTTGATTGATTGTATATCTTCTTCAGTGAAGTATCCGCTCATTTCCTTAGCCCATTTATTGATTGGGTTATTTGTTTCTTTCAGTGTTGAGTTTTTTGAGTTCTTAATATATCCTGGAGATTAGTGTTCTATCTGATGGGCATGTAGTAAAGATTTTCTCCCATTCTATTGGCTCTCTCTTCACGTTATTGATTGTTGTAGAAATAGAAAAAGCAATCATGAAATTCATTTGGAAAAATAAGAGACCCAGAATAGCCAAAGCAATCATTAGCAAGAAGAGTGAAGCAGGAGGCATCACAATACTAGACCTAAAACTATACTACAGAGCTATAGTAACAAAAATGGCATGGTACTGACACCAAAATAGACATGTAGACCAATGGTACAGAATAGAGGACACAGAGACAAACCCACATAAATACAGCTATCTCATACTAGACAAAGGCGCCAAAAACATACATTGGAGAAAAGATAGCTTCTTCAACAAATGGTGCTGTGAAAATTGAAAATCGATATGCAGCAAATGAAATTGAACCTTTATCTCTCACCCTGCACAAAACTCAACTTAAAGTGGATCAAGGACCTAGGAATTAGACCAGCGACTCTGCGACTAATAGAAGAAAAGGAAGCCCAGATCTTCATCATGTTGGCTTAGGACCTGATTTCCTTAACAAGACTCCTAAAGTGCAAGAAATAAAATCAAGAATCAATAAATGGGATGGAGTCAAACTGAAAAGCTTCTTCGCAGCAAAGGAAACAACCAACAATCATTAACAAGTTTTTAAAGCTTCTTAGGTTTCTGGTGTCATCTGGACTTGAGAACTCTTCATCACCATACTGCCTTTCTAGGCATGCACTGTGAAAAAGTGAAAGGGCTTGGAAGGCAGACTACAGGGAGAATATCACAGCCAATCATAGCAAATAACTGGCACCAGTCAATGTGAGTGTTTCTGATCTGGAGTTGTAAGTGATAGGACCTCATTTGTTGATGATGCTGCCCTCAAACTTGCATAGTTTTCCTGGGTTCGGTTTACAACTCTTGAGAAGCTGGTGTTCTTTGGTGCCTTTTTCTATTGGTTAAGGCCAGGGGAATGGGAAATAGAAGAGACCCAGACTTATGAGACTCCGACAAGGAGCTTTAGGTGAGGATATCTGGGGCAGTTATCTGGCCTGTGCACATAAAGAGGCTGATAAGAGAGGCAGCTTAATATTGTGGAGAGGACTTTAGGGTAGAACCAAGAGAGCTGGGTTTACTTTTAACTCTGATAAAGTTTCCTCAGTGATATTTGAAAAGAAAGTCAAATAAATCATCTGAGCCTCCCTTTTCATATATGTAGCATGAGCTTGTCAGGCTAGGTAATATCAAAGCCCTTCCAAGGCTAAAAATCATCTTAAGACTTAAGATCTGGCATTTTTAAGAACATCTGCCAGAGGATAACCTTAGGATTATACCTTAAGATCTCAGAAACAGTGCTGTCATTCTTGTAATTTATACACCTCTGTTTAGCTTGACTCTGACGGTCTACAGTGTCTGAATAGTTGTAATGAGTATTGAATTTAAAAGAAAAATTCATTGCTGCTGTCAGGCAGTGGTGTACACCTATAACCCTAGCATTTTGGGAGGCCGAGGCAGAAGGATCACAAGTTTGAGGGCAGCCTCAACAACTTAGTGAGGCTCTGTCTCAAAATTAAAAAAAAAAAAAAAATGTAAAAGGGTTGGGGATGTAGCTCAGTGATAAAGCATTCTTGGGTTCAATATCCAGTACCAAAAAAGAAATTCATCACTACATTAGCAAACATAGCAAGTGTCTTTTTAAATCTTATAATCTGGTAATTTAGGACTAGTCTCTGAAGGAGATAGTGAGAGGAGGTTGATGCAGATACACTAATTTTACCTTGTCTTTCCCCCTCTTGTAATCCTTGAAAGCTTTCTCCAGAGCTCCTCCTTTTAGGAAACAGATTGTTCAGAATTACAGCCTGTTTCCATGCATCTTTTAAAAAGCACTTCCTTGGCCTTTTTCCCACCTTGTCATGGTAACTTTTCTATGATTAACTCATTATTTTATACAACGTCAGAAGCATCTGGTGGTATCAGCAGTTTTAGGAATGAACTTTGGCTTTTTAATTAAATGTCTGCTTTCAGAAGAGTCTGATTTCTTGAGGCTTTTCTTAGGATCAGACTGTAGAACATGCTAAGTCATCATAGCAACAGCATTATTTCCCCTTTGAATACTGCATGTACATTTCAAAATACTTCATTTCCACTACCCCAGTTTATCTACACAATGTATCTGAAAGAACATATTTGAAGTGAGGAAAGTGAAATGACCCAGTCACCACTACTGATGGCAGAAGTGATCCAAAAATCTTTGTTCTCCTAATTCTAGTTCCAACTCCTTTTTCCATATTTTACCTTCTCTACCAGAAAAGCATCATGGTGTCTTGTGGAGAAAATGTTCTTCTGACTTCCATTTTTTTTTAATGTTTATTTTTTTAGTTTTAGGTGGATACAATATCTTTATTTTATTTTTATGTGGTGCTGAGGATTGAACTGAGTGCCTCATGCATGCTAGGCAAGCGCTCTACCTCTGAGCACAACCCAGCCCCCTGACTTTCATTTTAAATACAGTCCTAAGAAAAGCCAGCCAGCCTCAGGCTGCTTCACTGGGATGTCTTTGAACAGACTAGCCAAAGAAAAGTAGAGAAACCTGAAAATAGAAATATTCATTAAGAAGCATTTTTTCTAGGTTCCTAGTAAAGTGAATTTGTCTTTCTATCTGCTGCACCAGGATCATTAAACAATATCCCATTGTTTGGTGACATATTTTTGCCCATTGTTCTTACATGTCAGCTTTTCTGAGTGATGGTGTTTAGAGGTACCTGTGGTTACTTACTGAGAGGTCATCCCCCATTTAAAAGGACCTCATACCAACAGTTCTCAGGCTCATCTTTGTGTTAACATTTCCTTTACTGCAATACATCTGAAAGAAATGACATACTGTTTACAGTAGCTTGCCTCAACACTGATGCTCAAGTAGGAGAAGAGGAGGGTTAGACACATTCTCCAGGAGATTTTCTTCCCCCTCTTTCTCTTTCCCTTTGAGAGTTACCAGTATCATTATTTTATAGCATGCATTAAACAGGATCCTTCATTTATTTCTTCAAAAATAATGTAGTTCTTCACTTTAATTTTCCTGAAATTTCTTTTACTTGTAAGTAGGAATTGGGTAGATTGATGAGTTGCTGGGAGGAATTCATGTAAACAAAAGTGGACAGGCAAAAGTGGCTGCTGGTTCCTGAGGCGTCTTCCCTCATCCCAGCCCTGACTCCCAGCACATGAAGAGTAGTCATCCTCACTCATAGTTACCAGCATTCTGCCCTCTTAGGACTCCACACTTTGCTCACAGCCCAACTCAGCACCATCCTCATGGAGAGCCACAGTGCGGTACGAGATTCCATCCAGGCCATGGTGGACCATGTCTTGGAGCAGCATCACCAAGCTGCCAAGGTAATAAGAAATTCACGACTTCTTTCTAAAAGAGAATGTAGAGCAACAGTGCCTCAGACCCCCAGCCCCTTATGCCCATTCTCTCCTCCTCTGCCACCTAGGTGTTAGTGTAACACTGCATCCAGCCTAGGAACTCAGGCTTTCATAGAGTCACTATAGCCAGCTTGCTTAGTTTATCTTCTTCTAGATAGGTTTGAGTAAATTGGGACCAAAATAATATAGAAAAATGACTGATAACTGTGTCTCTTCCTAATCTGTATATCACCCCATCCCATACATCTTGTGGAGCTGCTGCTTCCCTAAACCTTGTCTTTTCCCCCTGTTTTCCTAATTCTTTATAATACCACATTCTCCTCTTATCTTTCTGAATTTCTCCATCCTGCACACTTGGTAACGCATTTCCTACTTCATATAGCTCCCTTTTCAGGGAAAAAACAGCCATCTTAAGAGAGCAAAACTTAAACAAACAAACAAAAAACAGTAAATGTACCTGCTATGTTGCCCAGTGTCTTACAGCTTGTCTTTTTCTGAATGTGCATGTGTCACCTAAGTCATATCTATGGGAGGAGAGAACATTTAAAAATTTTTTTTGATCCCTTATTGTTAGGGGACAGGGATTCTCTAAACCAGTCTGAAATTAATGTAGTCTCCTCCACTATTTTCTCTAGGCTCATCAGAAACTACAGGCCTCACTCTCAGTGGCTGTGAATTCTGTCCTGAGTGTGGTGAGTGGAAGCACCAACAGCAGCTTCCGAAAGACATGTCTCCAGGCTCTTCAGGTTGGTAGGAGATTGGGGGATACTTATAAGTGCCAGGGTTTTGCTGGGTGCTGTGGCACATGCCTGTAATCCAAGCAGCTTGGGAGGATGAAGCAGGAGGATCATGAATTCAAAGCCAGCCTCAGCAACTTAGTGAGGCCCTAAGCAGCTCAGTGAGACCCTGTCTCTAAATAAAATACAAAAAAGGGCTGGGGGTGTGGCTCAATTATTGAGTAACCCTGGGTTCAATCCCCAGTACCAAAAAAAAAAAAAAGTGCCAGAGTTTTAACAACATCCTATTACCTATCTTTGTAATGTATACAGTGCTTTCAGAATATATTTTCATTTGCTTCCACTGTGATTCTACATAGTACCAGGTCTAAGTGTTTTAAGAAGTGTTAGTTGAATAAATAGTAGTATGTTTACTATTTTACAAACAACAAAAATTATTTAAGATCTGAGCTTCCTTTAGGTCACATAGCTAGTTAAGAGAAAACTATGATTAGATTTGTGATTCTCAATCCCTTGTTGAAGAATGCTTTGCTACCTCTGGGTAACAGAATGCATTGGAAATAACTGAGCAACCATGCATTTTATGTATATGACAGTATACAGTGGTGTAGAGAGTATTGGAATCAGAGGTTTGGCTTCAAATCCTCACTCATTTGTGATTTTGCTTTGTGGACTTCAGCCTACATTTAACTTCTCTGAGCCTTTTCTAAATTGGAAAAAATAATAAACCCTCACAGGGTGAGGACTGAATGTGTGCTATCATCTAAATTTTTATATCTCCCCAAAATTCTTACATTAAAATCCTAACTGCCAAAATGGTGATCTGAGGAGGTATGGAGCTTTTGGGGATAATTAGGTTAGGTTCTGTCATGAATAAAATTAGTGCCAATAATGAAAGATGTTCCATAGAGATCCTCGGGCCCTTCTGCAAGTGAGGATGAAGGGAGAAGTAGGCAGTCTGCAAATGTAAAGGGGCCCCTTACTAGAACCTGACCTTGACTTCTAGCCTCCAGAACTGTGAGAAATACATTTCTATTGTTTATAATCTCACTGGTCTGAGGTAATTTGTTAGAGCAGCCAGAACAGGCTGAGACAGTGAGAAACCACATAGCACTTGCTAGGCTCTTGATAAATGTTAGTTTCTTTCTATCCTTTTAGGAATATGTGCCAAACAATTGGAATTATCAGTGGGTAACATTCATTCCATGTTTGTTGCTTCATTTTTAATTTTTTTCTTAAAAAGTAGTATAATAGAAAATTTTAAATAATAACTAATACATTTATCACAACAATATAAAATTTTGCATATTTTATCACATATAGTTGTCACCAAAACATTGTATACTCATATGTAATTTGACATTTTCCCATTCTAACAGTCCTAGAATTTTGTTTTGATTAACCGATATTCCACTGTGTTGTTTTAATTTAATAAACCATTTCTCTAATGTTAGATATTTAAGTTGATAACATTCTTTCTGCTGATATAAATAGTGTTTCACTTAATATTTATTGTGATAGCCAGGCACGATGGCATATGCTAGCAGCTTGGGAGGCTGAGGCAGGAGGATCATGAGTTTAAAGCCAGCCTCAGCAATTTAGAAGGCCCTAAGCAATTTAGTGAAACTGTGTCTCAAAATAAAAAATGAAAAGGGCTCTAGGGATGTGGCTAGTAGTTACTCCTGGGTTCAATCCCTGATTAAAAAAAAAAAATTATGTGTAGTATGTGTGTTGTGTATGGTGATAGCTTGGTTATTTTGAATTATTTCCAAGAATGTATTTCTACAAGTAGAGTTAGTGAGTCAGAGGGTATAAGTAGTACATTTTATCATAGCTTCACCTTTCTGGATCATGTGGATAACACCAGGATAGTTAGAAGAAGCTTAACTTTTATTCTACCTGTGAGATTTTGGGGTGGATCACTTCTTTTTGAATTTCAGTTTTCTAGTTTTTTGTATTGGGTGATTACCCTGGCCCCCTTTAATGTCTTGCAATTAATTCTATATTATAAAGTGTCAAAGATTATTGCTCATTCTAGTGGGTATAGACTATATTCTTTGATTCCTTTCCTCCCTAAAAGGATTGTCTGAGTAAGAGTTCTTATATTAGCCTAAGTGGTCATTGGAGTCTCTGCTCTCTTGGAACTTATTCTGCATAAAAGCAGTTTTATAACCCCTTCATGAACAGCTGGATCTCTTATTTCCTGTAGACATAGGAGAACCAAGACCTTGGCTAAAGAATCTTGCTTTAGGCTACAGAAATGGGAAGACTTATGGGAGCCATAGCTACCTGTCTCATGTCAAGTACCCCCAGGCGTTTTTCCTGCCTCTCCTGCTCCCATAGAGACTAAAGAAACTCTGAATACAATGTGAAGAATATCATTGTTGTGTGCATCATCCTCTCCCCATTTAAATGTCCTGTGAGTACTTCTGCTTTGGTTTCCAGTACTGGAACTCAGCACTTTCTATCTGCCTATTTTAGGCAGCTGACACACAGGAGCTTGGGACCAAACTGCACAAAATATTTCATGATGTCACTCAGCACCGATTTCTTCACCACTGCTCATGTGACATGAAGCAAGTAAGTGCAAAGTAATAATCAGTACTTTGGTGGACAGCTTCCATTTTAATGTGTGGGGAACCTGAATTCAGGGTGGGAAAGTACAAGTACTTTAGATTTCACAGTCTGAGGCTAGTCTTTCATCAAGGAAGCCTGAGGTCTAGAAAAACTTTCTAGAATAAAGTATTACATAGAGGTTGAGAGCATGGTTAGACATTGCTTAAATTCCATTTATGCCACTGTCATTATTATGGAAGTTATTTTACTTTTCTTAAGCCTCAGCTTTTACAAATTTTTTTATATTGGGAATTGAACCCAGGGCCTCAAACATTCTACTGCTGAGCCATATCTCTAGCCCTTTTTAAAATTTTTATTATTTTAAGACATGTCTTACTATGTTGTCCTAGCTGGCCTCAAACTTGTGGTCATCCTATCTCAGCCTCCTGAATCGTTGGGATAACAGGCATGTGTCACTGCAGGCAGCCAAGCCTCAGCTTCTTTATCAGTAAAACAGGAATGATGCATGTCCAAAATTATTGTTGTGAAATTTGAATAAGATAATGTATGTAAAGTGGTATGCACATAGCTACTATTACAATGGTAATGATATGGTTTGATTCTTGCATTTACTTTTTTTTTAATACTTATTTTTTAGTCATAGTTAGACACAATACTTTTATTTATTTATTTTTATGTGGTGCTGAGGATTGAACCCAGGGCCTCACACATGCTAGGTGAGTGCTCTACCACTGAGCCACAACCCCAGCCCTTGTATTTACTTTTTTTTTTAATATCCATTTTTTAGTTGTAGGTAGACACAATATCTTTATTTCAGTTTTATGTGGTGCTGAGGATTGAACCCAGAACCTCATGTGTGCTAGGCAAGCACTCTACCACTGAGCTACAACCCCAGCCCTGTATTTACTTTTGACTAATAAAAAATACACTTTCATCTGTTCACCCTTCTCAATGTGGAGATCTAAAGTTGCATCAATTAAGATTTCTAGGGCTGGGGATGTGACTCAAGCGGTAGCGCGCTCGCCTGGCATGCATGCGGCCCGGGTTTGATCCTCAGCACCACATACAAAAAACAAAGATGTTGTGTCCACCGAAAACTAAAAATAGATAAATAAATAAATAAATATTTTTTAAAAATTCTCTTCTTAAAAAAAAAAAAGATTTCTAGGCATGCAAAGTCAAGTATCTTCCACTTGTTTTGTATTAGATTCCTTTAAGGGAGAATCATAATAGGAAATTCTGAATATCTCCCAATTTTAGGTATAGCTGATAGTAGTGATCCAGTTGAAGTCCCACTTTTCTGACTTTCTTAGCTGTAACCTGTAGGATTGAGTCTTCTGGAGCTAAAGCATAAGATAATAAATAAAGAGATTAAAGATAAAATTATTACATGGTGGTTTTGGCCAAGATGGAATAATAGGGACTAGATTTGCCTCCTCCCCAAATTAACAAAAATTCTGGACATAATATATGCAATGGCTCTTAAGACATTAGATATCAGGAAATAAGTAGAATAGTCATTTGCAAAAGATGGAAAAAAAAATTGATTTTGTTTCATCAAGCAAAATGATTGCCCCCAGAACACTGCTTAGAGAATTTGGAGGACAGAGAACAAGGAGGGGGAATCTAGACAAAGCTTGGTGGTCTCCCTAAGATGAATAGGTGAAATTGGGAATCCAGGGATACTGTCTCAGTCTGCTGTGCAGAGAGGAAAACCTTATAATCTGTGGAGCATCAAGTAGAATATACTAAGAATACTAAGAAGAGTCTTATCTTAGGAGTGGAGAAAAACTAAACTTACAATAAACAGTCCTCTGTTATCATCTAACAACATTTGAAAGCAGAAGCAAGACCCAAAAGGATCAAAATGTTTTCAGATAATTCAATGGCATTACAAAACAAATTTCAAGAATGTTTATAGGAATAGCCAGGTACACACACCTGTGATCCCAACTACTTGGGACGCCTAGGCAGGAAGACAAAAAATTTGAGACCAACCTCAGCAACTTAGTGAGATCCTGTCTCAATAAAATCAAAATCAAAAATAACTGGGAATGTAGCCCCAGTGGTAGAGTACTTGTCTACCATGAACAAGTATCTGGGTTCAATGCCCAGTAGTGAGAAAAAAAATACCCATAACCTACCCAGGTAATATTTGTAGCACCTTAGAAGCCATAGAAAACTTACTGCTTTGCTAAGAATCAGGAAGAAACATCCCACAATGACAAAACTTAATCAAAACTGATCCAGAACTGACATAGCAGTTAGAATTAGTAGATAAAGAGATCACTAAAAGTTATTTTTTTAATATTTTGTAAGTTTTTTCAGTGTGGCCAATTTGAGGGGTGGAGTTTGATTTAGAAAATGATATGATATTTTTCTTTTACAGAGAATATCATGACTAATTATCAAAATATCTTTAGTGTTTCAAGACTCACATGGTAAACATAAAACTGCTACACTTATTCAAATAGTATATGTATATTCAGTGGAAAGAAAAAAGTCATTGGTAGGAGTTATTTCTTTTAAGATCTGCAGCTAATAGGATAAGTTGATGACACAGCACAGTTTAATTGGCATTCCTTTTGGGAGTGAGAGATTAAATTCTTTATCCAAAAAAAAAAAAAAAAAGTCATTTTAATGCATAGTGTTATATCTCCGTGGCCATGTCACAAGAGGCTTGCCAAGGCAGGTAAGGCTTCAGGCCTCACAGAACTGCAGTCAAGTGAAATCATAAATAATAGTATCAAAATTTACCATCTGATCAGTGGATAATGCTTTCAAGGCATTCAATTAGCTTACTTTCTGTAGTATTTAAGCTGTTTACATTGATAATCACATTCATGTAGTATTTGCTACAAGGGAGACACAGAACCAGTTGTTTGGACTAAATATGATGAGAAACCATTCTTTGGGTTCCACATAATTTGTGGCAATCACGGACAGGCTGCTTAAAGAGTGATGTCTACTTTGTTCAACAGCCCTGTGAAAAGAAAACAAACTTTAGTACTATTCCAATTGACTTAGCTGGAGAAATGGGAGCTCCTTAAGATGTAGATGCATTTTACAGTCATTTTATGAGGATTTTCCTTCAGGTAAAACTACGACATTGCCTCTCATAAAACAGTTATAATTATAATTGTATTCCATGTATTGCAGAAGCTAGATTGACATGTTAAGATATGGAAGTTACAAAAAAGACCCAAAGCAAACTTTTAAAGATGAAAACTACAATGTCTGAGAGGAAAATTACACTGAATAGTATTAATTGGCACATAAGACACTTAAGGAAAAACACAGCAATAGAAACTACTGAAACAAAACACTGGGGTTTTAAAAAAAGACTATAAATAAAGAAATACTAGCATATCTGTGAGCTGTAGTACAATTTCAAGTAGCCTAATATGTATTATTGAGAAAGATAAAGAAGAAGGGGTTTGGTACCAGGGATTGAACCCATGGGCACTTAACCACTGAGCCACATCCCTGGCCCTTTTTATTTACTTTTTTTTTTTTTTTTTTTTGAGACAGTTTTGCTACTTTGCTTGGGGCCTTGCTGAGTTACTTAG
Source organism: Marmota flaviventris (assembly GCF_047511675.1). Classification (NCBI taxonomy): domain Eukaryota; kingdom Metazoa; phylum Chordata; class Mammalia; order Rodentia; family Sciuridae; genus Marmota; species Marmota flaviventris. The sequence continues at coordinate 6,075,315 of NC_092506.1, read as the reverse complement.
GCTGAGGCTGGCTTCTTTTTTTTTTTTTTTTTTTGCAATCCTCCTGCCTCAGCCTCCTTAGTCACTGGGAGTACAGACTTGTGCCAGAACACCAGAAAATATACTTGAAGAAATGATGGCTGAAATTTTTTCAAATATGATGAAATCTGTAAACCCACTGATCTAAGAACTTCAATGAACTCTAAGCCCAAGAAGCATAAAGAAAGTAACACCAAGGCATATAATAATTAAATCAGTTAAAATCAGTAGTAATGAACTGGGGTTGTGGCTCAGTGGTAAAGCACTTGCCTAGCATGTGTGAGGCACTGCGTTTGATTCTCAGCACCACATATAAATAAATGAATAAAATAAAGGTTCATCAACATCTAAAAAATATTTTTAAAAATCAGTGGTAAAGAGGAAATCTTAAAAGCAGAGGGGGAAACCCCATGTTATACATGTACAAGGAAACAGTATAAAGATTACAGCAGACTTCTCTTTGGAAACAGTGTAAGTTAAAAGACATGGTGCAGCATCTTTACAGTATTAGGGAAACCTCCTGACCTAAATTCTTTACTCAGCAAAATATCTTTAAAAACAAAGATGAAATAAATATTTTTTTCTAACATATAAAATATGAAATAATTGATTATCAGCAGATAAGAAATGTAAAGTAAATCCTTCAAGCAGAAGAAAAGTAATACCAAATAGAACCTAGGTCTACACAAAGGAATGAAGAACACTGGAAATCTTTATATTTATTTACTATACTATTAAATATAAAGACTTTTTCTTACTATTTTAATCTCTTTAAAACATAATTGACTTTTTTTTTCAATGCTGCGGATTGAACCTAGGACTCACATACTGGATATGTGTCTAACCACTGAGTCCCATAACTGACGTTTTTTTAAATTTTTTTTTTTAGTTGTAGATGGACACAATATTATTTATTTATTTATTTAATGTGGTGCTGAGGATCGAACCCAGGGCCTCACAAGCACTCTACCACTGAGTTACAACCCCAGCCCATAACTGACTTTTTAAAAGCAAAAATAGTAACAATTTGTAACCTATATGCAAATAAAGTGTATGACAACAGTAGCACACAAGACCAGGAGGAGAGAAATGGAAATACATTTATAAGGCCTTATATTATATGTGGAATGATATAATATTAAAGGCAGACTGAGCTAAAAGCAACCATTAGATAACACAAGAAGGACTTATAACTAATAAGCTAGGGAAGGAGTTAAAATGGAATTATTGGGGCTGGGGTTGTGGCTCAGAGGTAGAGTGCTTACCTAGCATGCATGAGGCACTGGGTTCGATCCTCAGCACCACATAAAAATTTAAAAAAAGATATTAAAAAATAATAATAATAAAATGGAATCATAAAAATAATCCAAAAAAGGCAGAAAACAAGAAAAATGAAAGTGAGCACAATGACACCAATGGAAAACAGTTATGAAGAAGGTTTGTTTAACCCACATCATTTATCCCATAAGTTGGTCTAAACCCAGTTAAAAGATAGATTGTTAGAATGGATAAAGGGGGGCTGGGGATGTGGCTCAAGCAGTAGCGCGCTCGCCTGGCATGCGTGCGGCCCGGGTTCGATCCTCAGCACCACATACAAAACAAAGATGTGTCTGCCAAGAACTAAAAAATAAATAAATATTAAAATTCTCTCTCTCGTTCTTTCTTTCTCTCTCTCTCTTAAAAAAATAGAATGGATAAAGGAGCAAGAGTCAACTATATGCAGTCTAAAAGAATCCCACTTTAAAGACACAAAAAGATTAAAAATAAAAGGATGGAAAAAGATATGCTACACTAATGAAAAGAGAGCTGGGGCTGTGTTAATATTAGACAAAATAGATTTCAAAACAAGGGGTAAAGAGGTCACTTCATCATGAAAGCATCAGGCATCATGAGGACAGTACAGATGTTCTATCACAAGTTGAAAATGTTGTCAGTCAAAATGCATTTAATAACCTAACTTACCGAACATCATAAATTAGCCTCACCTACCTTTAAGTTCAGAATGCTTGTATTACCTTATAGTGGTACAGAATCATCTACCATAAATCTACTGTATAAAATGTTGAATCTCTCATGTAATAGCACTGAGAATGATACTGAAAGTGAAAATAGAATGGTTGGTCAAGGACCATCTGTAGTCCTAAAGATTCAAGTACCTTTTATGAGAACTTTAAAATACATGAAACAAAACTAATAGAACTAAGAAGAAATAGATACATATTTATACTTAGATATTTCAACAAAATTTTTTAAAATGTTTATTTATTTATTTTTTAGTTTTTAGTTTTCGGCGGACACAACATCTTTGTTTGTATGTGGTGCTGAGGATCGAACCCCGGGCCGCACGCATGCCAGGCAAGCACGCTACCGCTTGAGCCACATCCCCAGCCCCAAAATGTTCTTAATAATTGATAGAATGGGGGGCTGGGGCTGGGGCTCAGTGGTAGAGCGCTCGCCTAGCATGCATGAGGCACTGGGTTCGATCCTCGGCACCACATAAAAATAAAATATTGTGTCCACCTAAAACTATTAACAAATAAATATTTTTAAAAAATAATTGATAGAATGGGTAGAGAGAAAATCAGTAAGTCTATAGAAGTCATCAATAACACTATCAATCAGTTTGACCTAATAGATGTTTATAAGTCACTCTGCCCAACTACAGAAAAACATGCATTATTTTCAAGTATACGGGACATTTATAAAGGGAGAACATATTCTGAGTCATTAGGTAGGTCTCAATAAATTTAAGTTTATTTAAAGTCATAGGAAGTACATTTTTTACCACAATAGAATTATTAAAGTAAAATCAATAACACAAAATTTTAAAAATATTTGGAAAATAAATTAGTTATAAACACAAAATCAGAAGGGAAATTAGAAATAATTGAATAGAAGTGCAGTTTACCAAAATGTATAGGGTATTGCTAATGTAGAAAATGTCTGTGTGATAAAAGAAAATATTATCAAATCAGTTTCCTTACCTTCAGGTTAAACCAGAACAAGCAGAGAAAATTAAACACAAGGTAAACAAAAGAAATGAAATAATAAAGATCAGAGTAGAAATTTTTTAAAAAAAGAATAATAGAGAAAAATGAAACAAAAAAGTGGTTCATTGAGAACATTAATAAAATTGATAAACATGTAGACAGATTAATCAGAATAAATATAGAAGGCACCAGTTGCCAGAAACTAGAAAGGTGGCATCAGTTGCTCATCAGTATGAGCAACTCTACAGCAGTACATTTGACCACTTAAATGAAATAGACAGATTTCTTAAAAGATAGGAATTACCAAAGTTCACTAGGAAGAAACACCCATGTATACGTTTAGTTCTTTATCTATTAAGGAAATTGAATTTTTAGTTAATAGCCTTTCCATAGTCTCCAGAATGTATAAAGAACTCTCAAAAATCATTAATAAGAAAAATGCCAGTTTTTTAAATGGACCAAAAATTTGAATATACACTTCACCAAAAAAGATATAGTAAACAAACATCAAACACATGAAGCCAACATCATTAGTCAAAAATTCAAGCAAAAGCCACAATTAGATATCATTTTATACCCATTTGGAATAAAAATACTGTATCACTGGGTGAAGTGGCATGCACCTGTTGTACTGTTTTCCCTGCTCAGGAGACTGAGGCAAGAGGATCACTTGAGCCCAAGAGTTGGAGGATGGTCTGGGCAACATAGCAAGACCATGTCTCAAAAAAAGAAAGAAAGAAAAAGTAAACAGACTAAACCAAGTGTTGGCAAGATGTGGAAGAACTAGAACTTTTATACCCTGTTTGTGGGAATGAAAGATGGTACAATCACTTCAGAAAATAATTTGACAGTTTCTTTAAAGTTAAATGTGGCCAGGTGTGGTGGTGCACACCAGTAATCCCAGCAACTCAGGAGGCTGAGGCAAGAAGATTGCAAGTTCAAGGCCAGTCTCAGCAACTTATTGAGGCCCTAAGCAATTTAGCAAGACCCTGTCTCAAAATATAAAAATTTAAGGGCTGGGGATATGTCTCAGTGGTTAAATACCCCTGGGTTCAAATCCCCAGTTTTAAAACAATGTTTAATAAATGTTAAATATGTACCTACCATATGACCTAGCTATCCCACGCCTGCGTATTTACCCAAGATAAATAAAACCTATATACACATAAAAACTATGCACATATATGTACACATTAACACTAATATTTATAGCATCTTTTACAAGTCCAAAACAGGGAACAAACCCAATGTCAGCAGGTAAATAGATAAGCAAATTTTAGTTTATCTATACAATTATACAATACTCAGTAATAAAAGGAATGAACTGTTGATACACAAAATATCTAAAAGCCATGCTGGGTGAAAAATCCAGAAATAGTTAAGAGTGCATCCCCTCACTCATACATTGCTGGTGGGACTGAAAATTGGTGCAACTACTCTGGAAAGCAGTATGGAGATTCCTTAGAAAACCTAGAATAGAACCACCATTTGGCTTAGCTATCCCACTCCTCAGCATATACCCAAGGACTTAAATCAGCATACTATAGTCATGAGGCCAAATCAATGTTCATAGAAGCACAATTCACAACAGCTAAGCTATGGAACCAACCTAGATGCCCTTCAACAGATCAATGGATAAAGAAAAAATATATATACACAACGGAGTCTTACTCAACCATAAAGAAGAATGACTTTATGACTTTGCCAGTAAATGGATGGAACTGGAGACTATCATACTAAGTGAATAAGCCAATCCCCCAAAACCAAGGGCCAAATGTTTTCTCTGATATGTAGATGCTAACACACAATAAGGAGACGGGGGAATAGAAGTTCGTTGGATTAGACAAAGGGAAGAGAGAGGCAAGGGGAATAGGAAAGATAGTAGAATGAATTGGACATAACTTTCCTATGTTCATACATGAATACATGACCAGTGTAACTCAACATCATGTTCAACAACAAGAATCAGAAGATATGCTCCATCTATGTATATATAGTATGTCAAAATACACTCTACTGTCATGTATATCTAAAAAGAACCAATAAAAAATTAAAAAAACTTTTCCAAGCCAATCAAATAAACAAATAGCCCAGGAAAATAAATAAAAATTATAAACATTTAATCTGTAATACAAATAAAAAATATTGTTGAAGAAGAGAGTGAGACCACTGGATAGGCGAACAGCTTGTGTTTAAATATCAGGTCCAGCAGAGTTCCTTATACAAACAAATATACATTCACAAATTGCCAGTTTCTTTCCCTCTACCCCAGGAGAGAATGTTAAATGTTACTTGCCAGAGAGGGTCTTTTTGCTCACGAAAGAGCTCAAAGTACTTGTGGGCCAGTTGCGCTGGAGGCAGAGTTTGCAGCTTCAGGTTGGTCCAGCTGTGCATGGAGTTGGCCAAGTTCACAAAAGTATAATAACCCCAGATGGTCATTCCCATAGTTAGATAAATGGGTCATGAAAATTCTGATCTGAAAGATAAATAAAAATGACCTCACAACATCATCTGCTTAAGCTCAAAATGGGCTGTGGTTGTGGCTCAGTGGAAGAGTGCTTGCCTAACATGTGTGAGGCACTGGGTTCAATTATCAGCACCACATATAAATAAATAAAGGTCTATTGACAACTAAAAACAGTTAAAAAAAATGTGTCAGCAAAAGCTCCAGGAAGCATGTCACCTTACCTTGGAATGTCATGGAAAGTACAATTATATTTTTATATGGAAAGACCAACATTTAACTTCTGTATCAAACTAACACTCAAAAGTCACTTTTAAAATTAAAGTTCTTATTGAAGGCACAGTGATGCACTCCTGTAATCCTAGCAGCTCAGGAGGCTGAGACTGGAAGATCACGAGTTCAACGCCAGCCTCAACAACTGCAAGTCACTAAGCAACTCAGTGAGACCCTGTCTCTAAATAAAATACAAACTAGGGCTGAGGACGTAGTTCAGTAGTCAAGTGCCCCTGAGTTCAATCCCTGGTACCCCCCCCAAAATATTAAAATTGTTATTGAGGGGCTGGGATTGTGGCTCAGCAGTAGAGCGCTCACCTAGCATGTGCGAGGCCCTGGGTTTGATCCTCAGCACCACATAAAAATAAATAAATAAAATAAAGATATTGTGTCCAACTACAACTAAAAAATAAATATTTAAAAAATTATTTTTGAGAATGGCATTCCCTCACTGCTTATCCAAAGTATAGTGTAACTTTCAATATCAGTTTTTTCCCTGTTATGGAATTAAAATCAAATCCCAATTTTTATTCTTAAAATTAATTTTAAGAATAGTGAAGTGCCAGAATTAAATCAGTTCTAAAATTAAAACATTGGTCCAGATATTTTCTGATGTAGATACATATGATATGTTGAAATGGAATCAGAGTTGAGTAAACTTTATTGTTTCTTTGTTGTCTAATGGGAGATTTTTTTTAACTACAATAAAGGATTTTGATTATTTTCTCCATCAGAAATGGTGTTTGAGGGACTTCAAAACAGCATACTACATGGATACAGCCATATCAATATTTATAGCAACACAATTTACAATAGTTAAATTGTAGAACCAACCCAGATGCCTTCAGTAGATGAATAGATAGGGAAAGTTTGGTATATATACACAATGGAACATTACTCAGCTTTAAAAGAGAATAAAATCATGGCATTTGCAGGTAAGTGGATGGAGTTGGAGAATATAATGCTAAATGAAGCAAGCCAATCCCAAAAAAACAAAGGCCGAATGTTTTCTTTGATATGAGGATGATGGCTCATAATGATGATGGGGTGGGGGAGCATGGGAGTAATGGGGGAACTTTAGATAGTGCAAAGGGGAGGGTGGGGAAGTGGGGGGAAAGGGGTAGGAATAATGGTGGAATGAGTTAGACATCATTACCCTAAGTACATGTATGAAGACACAAATGGTATGAAAATACTTTGTGTACAATCAGTGACTTGAAAAATTGTGTTCTTGTGTGTAATATGAAACAAATTGTATTCTGCCATCATGTATAACAAATTAGAATAAATAAATAATTAAAAAAAGAAATGATGTTTGAGGAAATTAACCTGATTTGCATATTTTATATATACATTTATTGAAACATCGCATAGTACCCCACTAATATGTTCAGTTTTTTTGTTTAAATGTATCAAATTAATTTCATAAAACTAATAATGGTGGCACAGAAATTCATTACATTTAGCTAAAACCTTTTCAATATCTCTAATCCTTTTATGGTTTTTTCATACCTCAGTATTAACTCTAAAAATATATGGCATTTCAATTACTGTTCTTTTTGTATCATAAACTAAGGAAAAGTGAAATCTAGATTGTTCTAGACAGACCAACCAAAATTCTGAATGTGATTACAGAGATAATCTGATGTACAGTCTATCAGGCATTGTAGCAAGAATTAAAAATACCAAATAAAGGAGAAATGACATAATTTCTATCTAAATTGCAGAGATTACTTCTGCATCTCATAAAAAGAGAGTTCCTTTTCAATAACAATATTTTATATTTGTTCCTAAATGTCAAATTGTTTTAAAATATATAAGTGGTTTAAAAAGTAATTTTACTTTATATATATATATATATATATATATATATATATATATATATATATGAATGTTCAGAGTGACCAAACTTTTAGAATACAGTATTTTATTAATTTTATTAATAAATCAGGAAAATAGAAGATTATAATTAATATTATAATAAATATAACATTTGAAATTGAACAGATAAATATAGAAGAAAAGTCAAAGGTTTCAAAAGCTAATGTTTGATATGGTTGTTTACTTACTCTTTTAACAGATTATGTTGCTTGATGTGGTTATTTTGGGCTATTTGGAAATAAAAATGGATATGCAGTTAAAAAAAGAGGCATATTCTTTGCTTGCATTTCTACAAAATTCTATAAAATGCCAAGTAATCTGTACTTTTTGTGTCAATGGTTGCTTGAAGATGGGAGATAGGAAAGTTGAAAGGAATCATTACAAAGGGCAGCAAGAAACTTGTGGTGATAGATATATTCATTAACCTTGATTGTGATGATAGTTTTATAGGATATGTATATGTCAAAACTTACCAAATTGTATATTTTATATGCATGCAGTTTACTTTTTGTTAGTCACATACAGTTTCTAAGAAAGTAGCAGGGCCTTTAGCATGTCCTCTGGATTTTCTTCCTCCTCCCTCTGCCTCTCTGATTTATTGGGGAAGTTTAGGTATCTGGGCACAAAGGATCATGACATTTCATGGATTTGCCCATCTTCCTCTTCAGTGTGAGTGGAAAGACCCAGTAGAAGTGAGTTCCTGTTAATGCTCCCTTCACCACAACTTTCGTCATGGCCCTATGCACCCTCTAGGAGGCACTTTCCAGGAATGTGTTAGCTCAATGCAAATACTGTCACTGGTTTCCCTCCAATTTGGAGAGTTGCTGCCCATACCTTGAGCATTTTAAACTAATGTCCACTGTGTTCATTTCCTAGGGATGCTAGAAGACAGTATCATAAACTCAATAGCTTAAAAACAACAGCATTTATTCTCTCACAGTTCTGGAGGCCAGAAGTCTGAAATCAAGGTATGGGCAGGGCTACACTCCCTTCACCAGTTGTAGAGCAGAATCCTTCCTGCTGCTTCCAGCTTATGGGAGGAGCATCTTGGCTTCCTTGGCTTGCATCTTGCATAACTCCAATCTCTACCTCTATCCTCACCTAGTCTTTCTCCCTCTGTCACTCAAATATCCCTCTACCTTTGTCTTATAGGGATACTTATCATTGGATTAGGGCCCACCCTAATTCAGGCTTAAATCTCCAAATCTTTAATTATATCTGCAAAGACCCTTTTTTCAAATAAGCTCATATTCACAGAATCTGTGGATTTAGGAGTTGGATTTGTCTTTGGCAGGGGAGCATAATTCAATTCACTTTAGCCATCTGTATCTTCAGGATAAGGCATGTGCCATTGTCACAGGATCTGGGACTTACAGGAAGAGACAGACTCCTCAGGATCTAGGAATATTTCAGCTTTTGAATCCGTAGTACTCAGATCTCTGATATCCTAGCAAGAGTCAAAAAAGAAAAAGAAAAAAAAATCCAATATGACCTCTTTACCCTGTTCTTTGGCTGTAGTGATGGGTCAGAGCCTTGGGCCATTCATAACCCAATTAACTTGGCAGACAGCTAGTAAACTAGAGACCTTACCAGTAGCCCTAAGTCTTAGAAGAAAGGAGCATTTACTGGATTTCTAATCTGTGCCAAGATTTTCACTTTATCTCCACAAAGATGTTATGAAAAAACAAAAAAGTTGTACTGTTTTACAGAAAAGGAAACTGGTTACAAAACTTTTGCAGTCTGCCTAGACTCACAGCTAGTAAATGGCAAGTCCGCAATTTGTACTGACATGCCCTGGCTCCAAAGCCCAGTAACATTGTGACTATGTAGGACTGGGTAGCAAGCCCATGGAATAAGAGTGATCTTAAGCCAGCTGCACACATGATCATCACTGCTTCCCTCTGATAATGGCCATTTAGTGATAAATAACTTTTAGTGGCATAAGAGTGGCACCCAGTGGCTTCAGTTACACACTACAAGATCAAGGATAATACATAAAATTCTTTTATTGTGGAGCTAATCCCTCAATTTCCATTAATAAAGAAAAGGTAGAATTGGTGACCCTCTTATGGGTAGTGCTGCTGTGAACATTTTTGTGTAGACATGTTTGAAATTCTTTTGGGTATATCTAGAAATGTAATTTCTAGTTCATATGGTAACACCGTGTTTAACTGTTTAACTTTTTTTTTTTTTTTTTAATGTAGGAATTGAACTCAGGGCTACAAATGTGCATGCTAATAAGCACATGTTGAACCACTGAGCTGCCCTCCCAGCATATTTAACATTTTTTTGTGTGGTATTGGGAATTGAATCTAGGAGTGATTTACCACTGAGTTATGTTCCCAGAGCTGTATTTTGAGACAAGTTGTCACTAAGTTGCTGAGGCTGGCCTTGAACTTGTGATCCTCCTGCCTTAGATGCTGGTATTATAGGCATGTACCATCACACCTGGCCCTGTTTGTTTATATTTTTGAAGAATTTCCAAACCATTTTCCAAAGGTGGCTATACCATTTTATATTACTGCGAGCTCTGCAGTGGTTCCAATTTCTTCACATCCTAATCTACAGTCGTTTCTTTCCTCCTTCTTATTGCAATCCTAGTTGGGGGGGAAGTAGTATCTCAGTGATTTTGATTCACATTTCCCTAATGAGTAAGGATATTGAGCATCTTTTCGTGTCTTATTGGCAGATTATATACCTTCTTTGGAGAAACATCTATTCATATTCTTTGCCCATTTTTAGATTGGGTTGTTACTTTATATTGAACTATTAATTATTTATTCTGGATTTTAAAAGTACCTTATCAGATATGATTTGCATATATTGTATTCCATTCTTGTTGGGTTTACTTTTCAAGTGTCCTTTGAAGCACAAGCTTTTAATTTTCATGAAGAAGATACATATTTTATAACTTTGTATGAGGAGCTGGGAGAATTGGGTCATGGTCCTAGTAAGTATCTCTGTTTTTCTGTCCAGATTGGACCAACTGGTGTGGCAGAGCTCTGAAGGGCTACACATGACTACAGAATGTTCCCTTTGGCTTCCCAGGTTTGACTGTTCCAGTCAGTTCTTTATTGAGCACTTACCCTGTGTATGGCACTCTGCTAGCTATAAAGAGACAGACCTTCCAAGTGATTTAAAGTTTAGAAGATGGACATATGCACACAAAAATGGTGAATAGGGGGCTGGGTCCAGTGTTGCACACTGGTAATTCTGGCTACATGGGAGGCTGAGGCAAGAGAATTGCAAGTTTAAGGTCAGCCCGAGCAACTTAGAACCAAAATTAAAATAAAATAAAAAGGATGAAACTCAGTGGTTAAAAAAAAAAAAAAAAGATGAATGGGTATACAGAGTGTGCTTCAGAGCCTGAGGAATGGGGCAAACAGTAGGCAAGTGTGTGGAGTTCAGAGGAAGTAAGGATATGTCAGCAGTACTAGAGTGAGCTGCAGAAGGAAGCCTTGAAGGCTGGAGGCCAGGTAGGGGGATCCATGAGGAAGTTAAGAGGGAGTTCCAGGTGGAGAACAGCCCTTTTGGATTGGCTAAGCTCTCAGGCACACTCCTATTTCACTGGGGTTCATTCATGTGTCTGAATAACTCACTTGGAATTTTTGATTTTTAAAGCAGCTGACCCCAGAGAAAAAAGATTTAGCCCAGAACACTGAGGATGCACATGAGAACAGCCCAGAGCTCCTTGCAGGTAAGGCTGTAGCTTTTCAGGTAAGCCCTGGATTGAAACTGAGGTGGTAGGACATATTGTTTCAAGCTGTCCACTGCACCTTCATCAACATCCTTCTGGGATTTGGGGGGGTTGGCTCCCCCTGCCATTGTGGTCTTCTGAGATAGGGCTAGAAATTTCTAATATGGGTTGTATAGTTACAGATAGGTGCACTTGATGGGGAGGGGGAAGGTAACAGGCAGATTTCAGGGTGCTCAGTCTGATTAATTCCCTTATCTTTCCTTTTTTTTTTTTTTTTGTCCCAGGGATTGAACCCAGGGGTGCTCAACCACTGAGCTATATCCTCAGCCTTTCTTTTTATTATTATTTATCTTGAGACAGGGTCTTGCTAAGTTGCTTAGGGCCTCTCTAAATTGCTGAGGCTGGCTTTGAATTTGTAATCCTCCTCCTCAGCCTCTGGGAGTCACTGGGATTACAGGCGTGTGACACCACACCTGGCTTTGTATCTTTTCTTGATCATCAGTATTGATAATGTAGCTCTCCCACATATTAGTTGCTGCTCTTTTGAGCTCTGGAAGCTGTTCCTGGTTACAGATCTCACCTCAGTTTTGATGTGTGTTGTGAGGAGGTGTCAGTGTGTGATGTGATGGTATTTATACTGAAGTCTTTTCTTCATACCTGCCTCCACCCAACTCTCAGCCTTCAGGGCCAGCAGCCACAGAGGTAATAGCAGTTCTCATGAATAGTTACTGACAATTGCTGAGCACTATTCTGGATCCTTTAAAGTTTACTAATGCTCTTAGTTCTCAAAACAATCCTATGCAGTATAGGCACCATTATTCTCATTTTTAGGTGAGGAAATTGAGGCTGAGAGAACAATGCCAATAAACTTACACAAGGTCACACAGCTGGTAAATGACAGATCCAGAATTCAAATCCAGGCAGCCTACCTCTGATCTATCTCTAGACAAGCCATATTAGCAGAGATGCTTTCCTATAGATCTTGAGTCCTTCAGACAAAACAGTATCTGGGCTTGAGGAACTTTGGGGACTGTGACTTCAGTCCTTGTGCTCTGTTGCTAAATCCCTCTTTCTAGGGTACAGCTATAACACAGTGCATGCTGTCTATGCTTATGCCCAAGATGTATTCCTGAATCATTCTTTCCATTGAACCATGTTTTGAATGTTGTTGGGGGCTGTTTGTTACTGAAAAGAATGCTACAGAGAAGGTTTGTATAAAGCAAATAATCTAGTGTTATAAATTCAGATTTGGAGACTTAAAAAACATTGTAGTATGTATGCAGTGAGAAAAGGCAAAAGAATAGGTATCTTCTCTCAGATGGAAGACTGTTAACATTTAGTTCAACACCTTCTGTGGACCCTGGGGAGATGCTAGGCTCTTCCACAAAACTTATTTAGTCCTTATGGTGACCTTGTGGGCTGCATCGCTCCTCCCACAAATTAGACAACTCAGGCTCAGAGGTCAGGTAAAGGACTTAATCTCAGCAAGATGCCTCCAAAGCCCATGCTTTCTCTATTGTGCAACATGAGCCTTAAAATCTGGTTGCTTACAACCAGGTGGGACCTCCTAGAAGATCATTTGAGTTGTTCTTCCCTAAAAAACCTGCAACTGTCAGCAGCATGCATTCTGTGTTCCATGTAGAGAGCTTCAAAGAAGAAAATTGCTGAACAACTGTGTGTTGATGTCCCTGGACATCCATGGTCCATTCACTCAGGAGCCTTTGGTTTATCAGTACTTCCCCCCACCCTTTTTTTTTTGGCCCTCTCTCTTCAGTGGCTACTCCATTCTTTTAAAAGTCCACCCAGCCTCTACTCCCAACATAGCCTCTTGCTTTACACTTACTTTTTTTCCCTCAGTAAACTTGCCAACTTGTATTCCTCCCACTGTAAAGCCTTATTAGTAAGGGAACCTTTACCCTTCAGGCTTGGGGTGGAATCATCCTTTCAGTTTTCTAAGGACCTGTTTGTGTCAGTTATCACTTCTGTACCTTTCCCTCTCTTCTGAGTTCTTTTTCTTTAGCAGGTCAATCCTTCATTTTTTCAAAAGGACATCTCCCATGACTTTTGTCTCCTCCACCTATTCTCAGTCTCTCTCTAGCCCATCTCAACCAACATTCTCAAAACAAGCTGCATGTATACTCTCCCCCTTTCCTTTCCTTACACTTTCCCAAACTTAAGAGTATTTCTCTGTGACTTCTGTACTTGCAAGTTCTCTCATTAGGAAGTACTTTTAATCACCAAATTGTGCATTTATCTTTATCATTTCTGAACTATTTACAGAATTTGGCACTATAAAAGTAACTTACCTGGTTCTCTCTTTTTGAGCTTTTTTCTTCCACTACCTTCCTCTGGTCATTATTCAACAGTGATCATCCTACACTCCATCTTTATCTTCCATTCCAGCTGTTAACCACTGTGATTCTGGGTTCAAGACTCTCAAATTGGTATGACCTGCCTGTTCTCTCCTAAATGCCAGAAAGGAGCCTTATCTGCTCTAGGTAGCTCACAGGGAGATCCCATTGGTACCTCAATTTCTTCTCTCCTGATACCTTCCTTCTGCAAACCCCACCCCACTGAGATCAGCTCTTCTTACTTTAGGCTGCCATTAATGGTACCACTATATATCTAGTTCTTTACAGATAAATTAGATTCATTTAATGTCTTCCTGCATTTAGTTTGATATAAGCAAACTTATGACAAAGTGATCCTTCTAAGCTATATAATCAACCATATATTTTTCTAGTCCTTAAAACTCTTCACTGTCTTCCTGTTTGTTTCCTATGGCTAAAAAACTCATTTCTTAGCCTCCTCTGATTCCTGTGAACCCCTCAAACTTATTTGCTAGGATCCCATACCTTATATGTAGGATGTTTTATGCTTTTATATAAAGTTTATTTGCATGACTTTCAGTGTGGAATTCCTTTTCCTTCCCTTATCTGTCTGGTATATCTCTCTTCATCCTCCCCAACCCAGCTCTGGCATCTCCTCAGGGAAGCCTTTCTTCACCCTCCCATGATTAAGTTTCCTTCTCTTTTGTGCCTCTGGGCTGTGTACACATCTTTGCATCCCTCCACCACGTGTGAGCTACTCCCAGGGAAAAGCTCCTTGATTTACATTCCCAGGACAGGCTCAGGAATCATGTATTGACCCACATTGCTTTAAGTTTGCATAAGCGAAATCAGTTAAGAATAGGAAAGCTGCCTATGGGCACTTCAGGAGAAAGGTGAGGCCTGTTTCCCAGAGCTTGGCCGGGAGGAAAGACCTTGATAGTGCAGACTCCATGGACAATCTATGAGTGAAAAGTCGCTGAGGACACCTGAGCCCTCAAGTAAGGGCTTGGTAGTATCCCAGTGGCCCCTTCTAAGGACCAGCTCAAGGGGGATAGGTAGGCCAGAAATCGTTCATACAGCGTCTGCCTGCTCCTTAAGACCCCACAGCTGAAGTTTTTGCTCTGGACAGGACCAGATGATAGAGATGGGGTGAGAGGAATCTTTATAAGATGAAGCGGGCCTGTTTTCTCCTAGAGATCAGTGGGCAAGCAGAAAACAAGAGGCTTAAGAGGGGCAGCCTCCATCAGAGCGTGGAGGAAATGGAAGCTCCCCATTCTGCCAGCGCCCCGGGCACGCCAGAGATCTGCCCGCGCCGCCTGGAGCCCACCGCGGCCTCCCTCACCGTGAGCAGGGCGGAGCGCCGCACGGTCCACGTCCAGGCTCCCGTGCCAGACAGGGCGAGCCCGGGGAGAGTTCTGGAGGTAACCCGGCGAGCACTGCGCGGAAGGGCGCGGCGGGAGGTACGGGCACCTGGACGTTACGGAGTCCTCATCCCGGGCTCCCTTTGCTCCCGCAGGATGCACTGTGGCTGCAGGAAGTCTCCAATCTGTCCGAGTGGCTGAGTCCCGGTCATGGATCCTGAGCTGGACAGCTACTGAGAGTCCTCGGGGGCGGGAAGGGGCAGTTGGCCGCGAAGTTGTTGCTTCAATAAACCTGCACTGCGCACCTTGTCTGTCTGTTTCAGTGCTGGGGCTGTACGCTGGGGCGGAGCCAGGCGCTGGGGCGGGGTCAGGGGCCTGCGCCGCCGCCTGACGTCATCCGCGCTGCCGCGGGCTCGCGTCACTGGTGCGCGCCGCGGGTGCGGGCGCGATGGCGGCGCTGGGCGGGGATGGGCTGCGCCTGCTGTCGGTCTCACGGCCTGAGCGGCAGCCGGAGTCAGCGGCGCTGGGCAGCCCGGGTCCCGGGCTGTGCTGCTGGGTGTCGGTGTTCTCCTGCCTCAGCCTTGCCTGCTCTTACGTGGGCAGCCTGTACGTCTGGAAGAGCGAGCTGCCCAGGTGCGGGGGCTGCGCGCGCCGCCGGAACCCGCGCCCCCGAGAGGCGGGGCTGCGGGCGGAGTTTTGGCGAGCCGGGGGCGGGCCGCGCTCACAGGTGGTGGCTGCGGTGGAGGGGGGGGGTCCCTGAACTTACTGTCACCCTCGTAGGGACCACCCTGCCGTCATCAAGCGGCGTTTCACCAGTGTCCTGGTGGTTTCCAGTCTCTCACCCCTCTGCGTGCTGCTTTGGAGGGAACTAACGGGCATCCAGGTGCGAAGGAGGCGGGACAAAGTGCAAAGGGGGAATGAACTCAGGGGTCTTTGTGGGAGAGAGCAAGACTGATGCCCCCTTTCCTGTGGCTCAGCCAGGCACATCCCTGCTCACCCTGATGGGCTTCAGGCTGGAGGGCATTTTCCCAGCAGCACTGCTGCCCCTGCTGCTGACCATGGTGAGTTCTACAGCTTTATCTCTTTTCTGTTCTTTGTCACTAGCACGGTGTGTCCTTTGTAGCCGTTTTGTTATCTTGGTTGTGTCTGTCTTTTTGGCTGATGGGAGACAATTTGTGATATGGCCCTAGGGTCCTGGGTATGCACAGATGGGAAATTAGAGAATTCAGGAAGCCCGAAGTCTCCTGAGGCTGGTCAAGGGCAAAGGTCTGGGTAAGGTCAGTAAATATGGTGGAAGTATTTCCTTTAATCTCTGCTGTTTTTCTGCTCCCAGATCCTTTTCCTGGGTCCACTGATGCAACTCTCTCTGGATTGCCCTTGTGATCTGGCAGATGGGCTGAAGGTGGTCCTTGGTGAGTCTTTAAGACAGAAAAGAAAAAAAAAAAAAATAGGCATAGGCAGTCCAAGCCAGGAGTCTGTGGGCTCTTGGTTATATCTGAATAGGAGACATGAGATGTGTTTCCTCATCAGTAAAATTGTATCGTATTGCTAGGGGTCTTCTAAGAATTGGTTCCTAGAGGCCAAGGAGGCCCTTCTGGATCCCAGCAGTATTTGCTGCGGGTTGGAGAGTATTATCTGCCTCTTTTCCATCCTTGACTTCCTGAAAGCAGAACTGGTTTTGGTTAAATTTTGATGTCTCTAGAGTTTACTACCAGGCTCTCCTGCCTCAGCTACTAATGCCTTCCCTTTTAATCATCTCAAGATATTGTTTTGCATTGGGTCTGGTAAAGTTTGATTGCCTCCTTCTTCACTCCTGTTCTCAGAAATATTGATGCCTGATCTGCACTTGGCTGGAATACAGTTCTTGGGGAAGGGCCTCTGGGATCTCACTGTTCAATAGCTAGTCGTTCATTGTGTGTTCTGAATCTGCTTCCCAGCCCCTCGATCCTGGGCCCGCTGCCTCACAGACATGCGTTGGCTGCGGAACCAAGTGATTGCGCCCCTGACAGAGGAGCTGGTATTCCGGGCCTGTATGCTGCCCATGTTAGCACCATGCATGGGCCTGGGCCCTGCTGTGTTCACCTGCCCACTCTTCTTTGGAGTTGGTGAGTCTGTTTAACCTGATCCTGCTAAGATGTTCCCAGTGTGAGACCTGAGAATGGGGCTGGGAGTGAGGGGTGGGCCTGGAGGGAAGGTCAGAGGGATAAAACTTGGTTCTTGCCTTCCTCGCAGCCCATTTTCACCACATTATTGAGCAGCTGCGTTTCCGCCAGAGCAGTGTGGGGAGCATCTTCTTGTCTGCAGGTGAGTCCTAGAGAGCTTGCCTGGGGGTAGTCCTGGGTTGGGGTGCCCCAATAGCCACTCTAAAGAAAGGATTGGAAACAGAGGGCTATATAGTATTGGAGAGACCACTGAGAGTTGGGGTGCAGAGGACAGATGTAGGTGGTAGGACACGTGGCCTCTGCCTTGGGGGAAGGGGGTGATCTCTGGTTGATGGGTGGGCAGTGCTGGGGCAGGGTGGGTGTGCAGGTGTGGTCACTCGAAGCCTCCCGTCTCCAGCGTTCCAGTTCTCCTATACAGCTGTCTTCGGTGCCTACACTGCTTTCCTCTTCATCCGCACAGGTTGGTCCTTAGTATCTCATGGGTCTCCAGGGGCTTGGGGGCCCACAGGAGTGGGTGGGAGAATGGGAATACTGTGTTGTTCTAGGAGCAACAAAATTTCTTCTACCACAGTCGTTGAGACAAGCTGAGCCAGGGCCCTCAGCTTGGTGAGGTCTGAGAGGTGGAAGGAAGCAGAGGCCATGGTATGTGGGTGGATGGGTTTTTCCCCCCACCCCCAATGAGCTCCTATTTCAAGGGATGAGGGTCACTAGCCCTGGAAGGGCCAGAAAAGATGATAGGGCTGCTTTATAAGTTGTACTGTCTCCTCTCCTCAGGACACCTGATTGGGCCTGTTCTCTGCCACTCCTTCTGCAATTACATGGGCTTCCCAGCTGTGTGTGCTGCCCTGGAACATCCGCAGAGGCGGCCCCTTCTGGCAGGCTATGCCCTGGGTGTGGGACTCTTCCTGCTTCTACTCCAACCCCTCACCAACCCCAAGCTCTACGGCAGCCTTCCCCTTTGTGTGCTTTTGGAGCGGGCAGGGGACTCAGAGGCTCTCCTGTGCTCCTGACCTTCACTCCTGTGTACACTCCAGTGAACTCTCATGGGCTCCGTGGCCCCTCCCCATCAAGGGGTACTGCAGGAAGGGGCTGGCCAGGGTCCCCGAGATCTCAGGAATTTTTATAGGGGATTGAAGCCAGAGCTAGTTGAATCCCAGGGACCAAGAGAAAGGAGCAGATATCCAAAGGATGCAGCCCCTCTTGAAAGGGGGCGAGGAGCAACTGGGAGTGAGGGGACCAAGGGACAGGTCCTAGGAGCTGTGCACTCCCTTCCTCACTTTGGACTATTGCTTCTCCTAGCTCCTCTGCCCCCTTCTGCCTCTGAAAAGCTGCTCAGGGGTTTTTATTTATAAAACCCCTCCCCCAAACTTCCAGGGTTTTCTCATTGTCTTTTTGCATCAGAACTTTGTATTGGGGTATTAAAGAGATTTAACTTGGGTAACATGGCCTTGAACCTTTGGGAATTCATCTATTTGGGGTCTTGGGGAAACACTTCAGGCCGCTTATGGGAGTGTGTCCACCCTTCCCCCCACTATCTTGAACACTACCCTTTGGGCACTTCACCCTAATAGGCATTTCCTGGGAATAGAGGACAGGATAGGGACCTTTGGCTGCTGAGGCCATGGCTTCTGCCTTCCTGAACGACATCCCAAGTCCTAGATAAATGGGTTTGAGACTGCAGGTATGGGCCCTGTTCATCCTAGGCCTGTACCTTGACTGTTGGGGTCAAGGAGTGGGACCCATGGTCCTAACCCTAGTGATAAAGAACCTTTAGCCTTTGTTCGGGTGTAGGCTCAACCAAGGCCTTCAAGAAATCAGTCCAGAATGGAAGAGGAACCCTCTCCAAATTTCTCAGAAGTGAAGGCTTCTGATTCTCTCTACCTGACCACTGCCACGGTGCCTCACCTAGCCACTGAAGAAACTCAGAACAAAGGCTATAGACCCAAGAACAGCAGGGACTCTACCAAGCCATCTGGTAACTAGAGGTTCTTTCTTAGAACCTGCTAGTGTTCTGTCTGTCCCTCACCTCACTTTTAGAATGGTTCTTATTGCCCTACCTGGAATCTTTTCCCTTTTTATTCTTAAAAGAATATCCTTTTAGGTCCCATTCTGTACTCAAGGAATTTGTCCCAAAGTCCCCTTTCTTGAAGAAGTTGGTGGTTAAAGGAAATGGATGTATAGTCACTTCCCTTTGACACTCTCAGGTTGGCTGTGACAAGATCATATTCACCTAGATCCAAAGGGCAGTCTCAGAGCCAGGTGGTGCATGCTTGTAATCCCAGTGACTCAGGAGGCTGAGACAGTTGCTAAGTCCCTAAGCAACTTAGCAAGACCCTTTCTCAAAAAATAGAAAGTGGACAGGAGATGTAGCTCAGTGGTAAAGTGCTCTGCGTTCAATCCCCAGGACCAGAAAAATGAAATAAAGGGCAACATCACCGTCACACACCTTCTTCCTTAAGGAGCTTTCCTCTTCCCCAGCCTGTGTGGCAGCTGTTGGAGACAGAGGAGTGAGCAGGGGCCTGTTTTAGAGGGTACATTTGGGAACCTGGGTCCACTGCCTTGCTCAATTCAGAGGTCTATGACCAGAACCGCAAGAACACCCAGAAGACAGGCCTGCAGGGTGCTGTTTCCTGCCTGGTTCCCTCTGGGAGCTAGCAGATCTGGACTCTCTCCCCTTCCTCAAAGTCCAGCGTTTCCTCCATCAGCCCTCTCCTCTCCTGCTCAGGAACTGCTTACCTCTGCCTGCAATCCTCACCCATGGTGGAGGAACGGGAGGGCATTGATACAGCCAGGGTTACTGTCCCCATGGCAGGTGAGGGACTGAGGCTCAGGATTCTCTATGGCCAGTTTGGATGGGCAGGGGAGGACCTATGAGACTTGATCCAGGGACGCTGCTGACCTCCCACCAACAGCCTCACACTGAACACATCACAAACATCTCTGTGGTGGTCCCGTTCCCTAGGGTCTCCCCAGAAGGTGCCCGGAAGGTGCTGACTGTACTTAGCTCTGCACTGACTGGAGGTAGGAGGTTGGCCACAGTGTGTCTGGGAAGCAGGTCTGCCAGAGTCTGGATTTGGTCTCTTTTTGTCTCTTTGTAATTATGGAGCCCTGGAAAAGCTATCTAATGTGTGACTAGATTTGTGTCAAGGTGGGCAGTTAATAGTTACCCAGTGCTTAGAACAAACCCTAAACAAGTTTAGTAACAGCTGATCCTTTGGGGGATATGTGTATAATAGACACTCAGTAGTGGCAGAAAATGGCCACAGTTGTCATCCTTGCTACCCTCCAAGGAGGATAAAAACAACTGGTCTGCCCCTGGCTCCCATGGGGAGTTTTAGAGAGAGCCCTACCCACTCTGCCTCTGGGCTGGGGCTGCTGCACAGAACCCAGTGTGGAGGGCAGGGAAAAGCCAGTTTTATTGAGGAAATTTCCCAAGACATGGGGCTTAAGTCTCCCCTGCCAGGAATTAGGACCCCCTAAGCTTTTACCCCCAGGTCATAAGACCACCTTCCCCACCTGTAGTCCCCCACAAGGAGAAGACCTTATTTGGCAAGAGATGAATATGTGAGCAACTATCCACCAGTGGAGAACAGGGAATGGGCTGTAGGTGATGGCTCTGCTGTCCCACTGGAGACAGGACCTCCAGGGCCAGGCCTGCCTGCCCTCAGGCACTGGCTGGCCTGGGCCTGCTCTGGCAACACAGCTTATTTCGAAGGTATGGGGTGAGGATGGCCAGGCTGCCAGTCTTGGGCAAGATCAGTCAATCTCCAGGATGAGGTCATCACCTTCCAGTGTCATGTCCTTAGTCACATGGACCTTGCAGACAGTACCCTCTATGGGCGAAGTAACCACAGTCTCCATCTTCATGGCACTGAGCACACACAGGGGTTGACCCTTGACTACCTTGGCTCCTGCTGCCACCTTGATGTCTATCACCTTCCCAGGCATGGGCGCTCCGATCTGGCCCTTCACATCCTTCAGAGCCTTGGGGTGGAAGTGCATCTCCTACAGACAGGGCAAAAGGGCATGAGATACTGGGCCCAGCCCACCCACCATCTGGCTGGTCCTGGGGGAGCCGCACCTTCATGGCCTGTGTGTCCTTGACCAGGATGGACCGCAGCTGCCCGTTGAGCTCAAAGAAGACCTGCCTCTGGCCAGCCCGGTTCAGGTCACTCACAGCCAAGGCTTTGATGTGCAGTGTCTTGCCTCGCTCCAGCTCCACCTGCAGGGAGGGTGTGGGGGCCCAGAGCTGGGGCAGAGGGCAATAAGGAGAGCAGGCCCCTGACCCCACCACAGGGAAGTCTTTTGCCCTGGGTTTTGGCTGCTCACATGTAAAGGCCTAGCTCCTGTTCTCTTAAGGGTCCTTTCTGCTCCCAAAGCTCCTGAGACTGGGAGAGAACCCAACCAAATCTGAAGCTCTAGGGCAGGGGTGCTGGGACAGTGTGAATAAGCACCAGAGCCACTGACCTCAAACTCTTCTGCAATTCTGGGGCCCTGCAGGAAGAGGCGGGTATTGAGGCTGTCCAGGGGGCCAAAGGTAGCAGTGAAATCCTTGAATTGGGCAAAGACATCAGGATACATGGCCGCTGAGAGCACATCCTCTGGGGTAATCTCCTCTCCATGCCGCTCTACCAACTCCTTCTCCAGTGCCTGCAGGTTCAGGGGAGGGAGGGAAGCCCCAGGCCGCCCCTCTACCCTTGGCAGGTCCTTCAGCACCTGGGGAGTAAAAGCAGAGGGTCAGACCTGATTTTCTGCAGGTCCAGCTCCCACCCTCACAGCATGCTGGGCCTTCCCTACCTTAGAGCGAAAGGGCTCAGGGAACCCCCCATGGGGGACACCAATGTAGCCCTGCAGGAACTCCACCACAGAGCGGGGGAAGGACAGCTCTTCTGCCTGTGCTTCAGCCTCTGCTCGGCTCAATCCATTCTGCACCATGAACTGGGCCAGGTCCCCCACAATCTTGGAAGAGGGCGTCACCTGAGAAGGGTCTCTAAGTTAGGACAGCAAGCATCTTATTAGAGGCCCAGGGAGGAGTATACAGGATTGTGTGTCAGGTGAGAGCACTGGGCCCGGCTCACCTTGATAAGGTCACCCAGCATCTGGTTGGCCTCCACATAGGCCTTCTTGACCTCCTTAAACTTGGATCCGAGTCCCATGCTGTGGGCCTGGAAGTGCAGGTTGGTGTACTGGCCCCCCGGGATCTCATTTTCATACACGTCTGAGTTGCCAGACTTCATGGTAGCCGTGCAGTCAAAAGCTGAGTACAGTCCCCGAGCCCCCTCCCAGTACTCGCTGTAGTCGAACACGCGCTCCAAAGGCACCTCTGCAGGGAGGCCAAAATCAGGAAGGCTTGGCAAGGTACTAGGCCCCCAGGGTTCCTCCCAGGACCACGGGGTACTTAGGTTCTAGGTGTGCCAGACTATACTGGGCTGGTAGTGGCTGTAATTGTGAGGGGCATGGCCATGGGCTGCCCTCTTCCTACCTGTGTCCAGGGGAGTCCCTCTGGTACAGGCAACCAAGGCACCCATGCTGGGCTGTGAGGTCATCCCAGACATGGAGTCAGCTGCCACATCCACCACATCAGCCCCAGCCTGGGCACAGGCCAGCATAGCTGCCACACCTGCCCCTGACGTGTCATGGGTGTGGATGTGCAGTGGGAGGTCAGGGAAGCGGTCCCGGAGAGAGCTGACCAGCATGGTACAGGCTGCTGGCTTCAGCAGCCCTGCCATGTCCTGGAGAAAGTAGGGAGGAGAGACATGGTAAGGAGAGGCCTGATGTGGGGGACATTATGGGTGGTACAGAGAGCAAGAGATGGGCAAGTGGCCTGGCACCTTGATGCACAGGATGTGGGTGCCAGCTCGCACCAGCTCCTCAGCCAAGCCCATGTAGTACTGCAGTGAGTATTTAGTACGGCTGGGGTCCGCCACATCGCCTGTGTAGGAAATGGCAGCCTCCACCACAGCCCCAGCACTGCCTGCCGCCTCCATGCCGAGCAGCATGTTGGGCAAGTAGTTGAGGGAGTCAAAGATCCGGAAGACGTCCATGCCGTTCTCTTTGGCCACCTCACAGAACCTGAGTGGGTGAGAAACAAGGAGTGAGCCCCACCTACTCCCTGCACTTCCTTCTCTAGTTCCTCTACAGCCCCTAGGGATTGAAGTCTGGCCTGACAGAGGAATAGGAGCCCAACTGTGTGGACAGGGCCTTTCCCAGGGCAGCCTGGGCAGGCAGAATCACCACCGATGCATCCGTACCGGCAGAGCGGCATCCTGTGGTAGTCAAGTGCCATGTAGTCATTGGCGTGCCCGGGGCTGGAGGATCAGCGGGGATTCTCTGCTTTGCAAGGAGTAGGGCCGTGGGGGAGCGCCCAGGACAAGGAGTCCCGAGGCCTGAGTTTGAACCCCAGCTCTGTACTGAGTGGCCCTCACAAGGTAACCACTGGCTCATGAGTGATCTAGAAGCCCTTTGGGTTCTGCCATAACAATTCTGCACTTCATGACACTTCCAAACAGCAGTCCCGCAGGGTATGGCCACACACACTTGGTATTTAGCCCGCTGTGGGGAGCATAGGCCATTGCCCTGTGGCCTGGCACCCCAAAAGCCCCACCAGCAGTGTCTGCCCGCCCTGTCCCAGGCTCACTTGAAGACTACGTTGTCGGGATAATTGGTGTAGCCCACAGCATTGGCCCCCCGCAGCAGCATCTGGAATGGGACGTTGGGGATGAGCTCCCGGAGCTCCTGCAGCCGGCGCCAGGGGCACTCATATAGGAAGCGCATGGCGACATCAAATGTGGCCCCTGCCAAAGGATGGAGACAGGTCTAGGTCAGCTCCACACGCTGCAGCTCTGTGGCCTGAGCCTCCAGCCCCTGCTCCCTCGTGCTCCCAGCCGGTGCTCAGGGTGCTCAGGCCCACGTGTCCCTTCCCTGGGTGCCTGACTCCTTATCTCTCAGGTCCTCCTCCCCTGCTCCTCTGTGCCGTGACTGTGCCTGCAGCGTGCTCAGCCCAGCTCCTGGATCTTGGCTCTGAAGCTGGTTTTGTGCCTTCTTCAGTCTTTGGTTTTCTTTCTCTCCCTCTCTCCCCCTCCCCCTCCGCTCTCTCTGTAACGGGTATTGAACCGCAGGGTGCTTCAGGGCTGGGGTTGAGGCTCAGTGTAGAGCACTTGCCTAGCAAGTGAGGCACTGGGTCCAGGCAACGGAGACCTACTGAGGACCACATGGACGGAAAAGAGGATCCCTAAGATCAGCACGGCATATAAATAAATGAATAAAATAAAGGTCTATCAACAACCCAAAATATATATAAGAATGTTTTTTAAAATAATTTGAAACAGGCCTGGCTAAGTTGCCCAGGCTGGCCTAGAACTTGCAACCCTCCTGCCTCAGCCTCCTGAAAGCTGGGATCACAGGCGTGCACTACTGCAGCTGGCTTCTTTGGTCTTCCTCAGTATCCCCAGAGGCTTGCACCTTTAGGGCCGGCCACTCAAGGGGCCTGATTTTTGCCAGCACTGCCCAACACCCAAGTCCTCCTTTAGCCTACCTCCCCAGTTCTCCATGCTGAAGAGCTTGTTGAAGCTGTGGGCAACATAGGGTGCGATCTTTTTTAGATCATGAGTGCGCACACGAGTGGCCAGCAGTGACTGGTGGGCATCCCTGAATGTCGTGTCCATCAGCAGCAGCCCCTGGTGGTTCCGCACAGCTCGAGCAAAGCCCTCTGGCCCTTCCCGCAGAAGGATGTCTCTGAAACCAGCTGGGGGTGGGCCTAGGGCATACAAAGACAGTAATGCCCATCCTGCAGATGACAATCTCTCATATTCCCCATGAGTTGGCAGAATGGATCTCTTACCTATGGGCACCGCAGGGACAACAGGGTCCGTGGGACTGGGGCTGGCTTTGACAGGGATTGGGGTGGTGGGGCCATTCACCATGACGTGTCCTGGGGGAGAGAGCAGGCAGTACGTCAGGGAAGGCTGGGAAGAGGTTGATTCGGGCCATGTGAGTA
This sequence comes from Marmota flaviventris, assembly GCF_047511675.1. NCBI lineage: Eukaryota > Metazoa > Chordata > Mammalia > Rodentia > Sciuridae > Marmota > Marmota flaviventris. The sequence continues at coordinate 6,050,143 of NC_092506.1, read as the reverse complement.
GGTGGGCTCAGGGATGGGGGCATTCCTCCAGGACACCCGGTTCTCCAGCTGCCCCTGTCCTCTCCAAAGCCACGGACTCCTGGGTCCAGGCAGTGGAGACCTATTGAGGACCACATGGATGGAAAAGAGGATCCCTAAGACGAGGAGCAAGGAAGATGCAGGATCAGAACAAGGGCAGGGCTGAGGGGCAGAGGGCCAGAGGCAGGCATGGGGAGCGGGGAGGGGAGAGGGCAGTGGGGCGGACCGAGGTAGTGCAGCAGCTTCTGGGCCCGGTTCTGCACAGGCCGCAGCTGGAATAACTCAGGATTCTCATCGATGAACTGCGTGTCCACGGTGCCTGCCAGGAACTGCTGGTTGTTGAGCACATTCTGCAGGAAGGGGATGTTGGTCTGTAGGACAGAGGTGGGTAGGAGGGTGTCACCATGCAGCATGGACAGGGCAGAAAGAAAAGAGGAGGCTGCAGGTGCCATCCTGGAGCAGCACAGCTTCAGCGCCCGCCCCCCCGCACCCCACACATTCTGGAAGACTGCCTAAGCTGCCAGTGGCTGAACCCACTCCCTCCATCCTATTCACCCAGAGCATGTGCTGAATGCCACCCCCTCCTGCTGCTTCTGGGGTCTGGCAACCTGCATTTCCTCCCTTCCCATGACCGAGAACTGGCTCAGCCTTTTCTACAGCAGCACGGAAGGAGCACCACCCTCTCACCCCGACCAGCCACTCTTCTTGAAAGAGGTCCCTACCTCTGACACACCCACGCTCTTGACACTCTTTAGTCTTCCTGGCTAAATCTAGTGGGCAGCCTCCCACCCTCCTCCTGCTAACGACTCCCACCTTGATGCTCTCTCCCTGGCCTGCAGGGACGTCCTGTTCTTCTGGTCTCCTCTTCCTGCTCAGGCCTACCCACTCTGTGTGGCCTTGTCCTGGGCCTCAGGTTCTAGTCAGTCTTTGTCTCCAGGGCCTACACCCAAAGGTGGAACTGTCTCCTGGCACCTACTTATACATCCCTCATGGGACTCAGAAGTCCAAACCCAGGTTCCCTCCTGCTGGGTGCCTTGCCAGCTACCTGCTATGCTCTGTCAACTGCTACCTGCTCGATCAACCCCCTCTTGCATGTCACTGATCAAGCTTGATGACTCTCCTGTGGCCATCTCTGGACTCCATGACCTCATGTCCAGCTCAGGCCACACCTTCCAATGGGTCTCCTCATCATGGCCACCTTTGCCACACAACCGAGCCTCCTGCTCTCACACTCCACATCTTCGAACCTGTCTAGAAAGCTTTTCCTGGATGTCTATACTGGAAAAGCCACTTTGTCCTTCCCTCCCACCTCTCAGCAGAGCACAGTGATCTCCTTTTAGTAAGTTCTGGGATCAGCTGTTGGGAAACCCATCCTTTGGCCTTACCATTTTTTGCTGGTCTGCATCCCTCACTCCCTTGTCTCCTCTTTGGAGACAAGGAGGCTATCTGAGCTGCTTAGATCTCTGTGCCAGGTGCTTCTCTAAATAGCTGGGGCAGGGTGAGTCACATGGGGACCCCAGGAGACCCCATGACTGTGAGGCGGGTCTCCGAGAGCATGTCCTGTAGCCACATGGCTACATGAAGGAGGCATCTCCATGTCTTACCCTTTCAGGATTTCTATTGCAATCCTCAACAGGAGCTTGAGGCCCAGCTTGAACCCTTCTGAGAGAGAACCTGTTACCCAAGGGCTCCTAGCACCTAGAGGCCTGGACAGGAAAGGCTCCCTCCTCTACCAGCATCACTGGGCAACACTGATCATCGCAGGGTGGGGCCAGCCATCAGTGCCTCATCCCTGTCTGGTCTGATGGGTCCACCTGTCTGCCCCCAGCGTAGTAGCCCCTTCCCGAAACAGGGACAGTTCAAGTGCTCCAAGGGCACTTGTGAGAGGAAACATCCTGTTAAACCATTTAAAGAACTTAGAGCCCAAATAAGGGTAAGGACGCTCAGAGGCCTCCCCTGTCCTCCAGCCCCTGCATTTCCCTTGAAATGAATCGCTCCACTTTGTATTTATTGGACGGTGGTCATTCCCTCTGTACTGGAAGCTCCATGGGGACAGGAACCAGGCACATCTGGCTCCCAGCACAGGGTGGCAAATGGCAGATGCTCGTAAACACGCATGCTCAGGGTAAATGGAAACACTTTTGATGGGGAGAAGAAAAACAAAGGACTATCGGATGCCACCACACATCAGAGGCGACATGGCTAGAATCCAAACCTTCATTTACAAATGCAACAGCTGAGGCCCAGGCAGTGGCCACAGTGCACCCCGGCTTCTGATAGTTAAGCTCCTCAAGCTGCAGGTTTTCCTTCCTCTCACCCCTACCAAGCGCTTAAGTACCTTCAATTAATACCCTCAGTCTACGAGGGGAAACTGTTTCAGTGGTTAAGTAATTGCCCAAGGCCATACAGCTGTGCCGGGCAGGGCTGGAATTCCAGTCTCTGGTTTCCCAGAGTTCCCGCTACCAGCCTCCCCTCCCCACCATGGAGGGCGGGGATCGGGTCTGTAGGAAGAGAAGGGGGCACCTCGGCAGTCTGAGGACGCCTTGAAGCCTGTGGGAGGGGATGACTCCCCATGCTCCCCAATTGGTCACACCGGTCGTGCGGCGGGCACAAACTAGGACCAGGGTGCTTGACCTGGTTCCAAGACCTCAGCCAGTCCATCCAAACCCCAGCTTCCTGCGGGCACCTAGCACCTGAGCTCGTCCCAGGACCGCCCTCCCAGGGACACAGCCCGGCGAGAGCAGAGGAGGAGGGCGGGGCTGCGGCGCGGAAAGGACCATTGACGCACAGCTTCAAACAGCGTGCCACCGCCGGCCTGCTGGGAAACGGCGCCGCGCAGACCAATCCGGCCGGAGGCGGAGGCCGGTTGGCTCCGAGCGCCGGGCAAAGCGGGACGGGCGGGCGGGGCAACGAGAGGGCGGGGCAGGCGGCGGGGCGGGGCGCGGCGCCTGCCCGAGGCCAAGCCCTCGCGGCCCCACCCCGCAGCAACCCTGCCGGGGGCGCCTCCCTAGCCCCCCCAGGGCCCCGTGCCTGTTGGGGACCCTCCACGTGACTCGGTGATGCAGAACGGTTATGACCTTCAGCGTGTGTCTGTGAACGCGAGGGTCTCAGCAACAGCGCGGGTTTGCACCCGGCCCTGCCCGTGGGTGCGGGGAAGTGTGGGTGTGTGGGCATATGTGGGCGTGTTGGGGAGGGTGCCCAGCGACATGTGACAAAGACCCGTTTCTGGGAGACGGTGAAGGGACCCGCGAGCTGGCGCTTTGTCTGGCTAGCTGCAGAGTGAGGTTCGCGCCGCGGCGGCGGGCGCCCGAGCGGTGCAGGATGCCGGGGCGCAAGGGGGGCCGGGGGCGCGCGCACCAGTGCCGGGGTGAGTGCGCTGCGGCAGCGCCTAGGGGCAGCGCGGCAGGCCCGCGCTGGCCTGGGCCTCGGGCGTGACTGGGCACCACCCGTGGGTGCTGCAGTGGCTGCGTGTCCCGGTGACCTCCGGAGCCGGCCCGGGGCCGGGTGGATCCCCGTGCACCCCTCCCCGTCCTCCTTCCACGTGCGTGTCCACGGCGCGCGCGTCCGCTGGCGCGCACCCGCCTGCCTGTCGCCGCTACCGCCGCCGCGGACCGCGCCGGGAAAAGGTGCCGGGAACCGAGTAAGCCGGGGCTGTGGGCCCGAGCGCCATGGGCCGTAGGGCGCGCGGCAGGCGGCCCAGGCCTCGCCCCGGAGGGAGAGCGGCCTGGAGACGGCCAGGGCCGGCTGGACCCGTGGGGGTGCCGGCCCGCGCCCCCTGAGCGACTGACACCAGGTGAGGGGGTCGCGGGACGCAGCGCTGGGCCGGGCCGGGGAGGGACCACGGGCCACGCCAGGGATCAATCGGGAGCCTTTCCTGGCGCGGAAAGGGATGGCGCGGAGGGAGGAAGGGGTTGGCGATTCCAGGGGACGCCAGGAAAAGGAAGTTCCGGGACCCTCCCTGCTCTCGGCCCACCGCCGCTTCCTGCCTCATGCCTCACCTTGTCCCCAGCGCCAGGACTCCCCCTAACTGCTTGGGAAATGTGACCTTTACTCCGGGGGGCCTGGCCCTGCAGCCCCAGCCTTCCTTCATCCCTGGGGACCCCCTTGAGCTTCTAACCCAATCTTCCCAGGCCAGACTCTGGAAGCTGGCTCTTGGGACTGTGCCCTGGGCACAAGTGGGCACTTGCACCAGCCCCACCTGTGCCTGGGCTGCGGCCCTTCCCTACAGGGCGCTCACCATGGCCCCACCACTACTGCTGCTGCTGCTGGCCAGTGGAGCGGCTGCCTGTCCGCTACCCTGCGTCTGCCAGAACCTGTCCGAGTCCCTCAGTACCCTTTGTGCCCATCGAGGCCTGCTGTTTGTGCCACCCAACGTGGACCGGCGCACAGTGGAGCTGCGGCTAGCTGACAACTTCATCCAGGCCCTGGGACCACCTGACTTTCGCAACATGACTGGGCTGGTGGACCTGACGCTGTCTCGGAATGCCATCACCCGCATTGGAGCCCGCGCCTTTGGGGACCTGGAGAGCCTGCGATCCCTACACCTGGACGGCAACAGGCTGGTGGAGTTGGGCAGCGGCAGCCTGCGGGGGCCTGTCAACCTGCAGCACCTCATCCTCAGTGGCAACCAGCTGGGCCGCATCGCGCCAGGGGCCTTCGATGACTTCCTGGACAGCCTGGAGGACCTGGACCTGTCCTACAACAACCTCCGACAGGTGCCCTGGGCCGGCATCGGTGCCATGCCTGCCCTGCACACTCTCAACCTGGACCACAACCTCATCGATGCGCTGCCCCCGGGCGCCTTTGCGCAGCTTGGTCAGCTCTCCCGCCTCGACCTCACCTCCAACCGCCTGGCCACGCTGGCGCCCGACCCGCTCTTCTCCAGGGGGCGCGACGCGGAGGCCTCGCCCGCTCCTCTGGTGCTGAGCTTCAGCGGGAACCCGCTGCACTGCAACTGTGAGCTGCTGTGGCTGCGGCGGCTGGCCCGGCCGGATGACCTGGAGACCTGTGCCTCCCCTCCGGGCCTGGCTGGCCGATACTTCTGGGCAGTGCCTGAGGGCGAGTTCTCGTGTGAGCCGCCCCTCATTGCCCGCCACACACAGCGCCTCTGGGTGCTGGAGGGACAGCGGGCCACGCTGCGGTGCCGGGCCCTTGGTGACCCTGCACCCACCATGCACTGGGTTGGCCCCGACGACCGGCTGGTTGGCAACTCTTCCCGAGCCTGGGCCTTCCCCAACGGAACCCTGGAGATTGGGGTGACAGGTGCTGGGGACGCAGGAGGCTACACTTGTATCGCCACCAACCCTGCTGGTGAGGCCACTGCCCGAGTAGAGCTCCGGGTGCTGGCCTTGCCCCATGGCGGGAACGCCAGTGCTGAGGGGGGCCGCCCGGGGCCCTCAGACATTGCTGCCTCTGCTCGAACTGCTGCTGAGGGCGAGGGGACTCTGGAGTCTGAGCCAGCTGTGCAAGTGACAGAAGTGACTGCCACCTCAGGGCTGGTGAGCTGGGGCCCTGGGCGGCCAGCTGACCCCGTGTGGATGTTCCAAATCCAGTACAACAGCAGCGAAGACGAGACCCTCATCTATCGGTGAGGACACACCCTTCCCGTGTCCTCAGTCCCTGCTTGGCCCCCACCCGGCCCTTCCGCCGACCCTGCGCCCTTGGCTTCTGAGCCCCGAGGAGCCCAGCATCTGAGGGTGCGGGGCACAGATATGGCTGCTTACATGACAGCTGTACGCTGCTGGTGGCCTGGTTTGTGGCTTGGCCGTGGCTGGGTGCGTGGCCTGGGCCACACACGCACATTATTTTTGCTCCTGCTAGTATCCCCCCCCACCCATCCTCCTCTGCTTGCCTGCGACCTAAGTCAGTCCAGTCACACACCAGTCTGTCCCTTGGCACCGCCTCCTGTCCTACACGTGCCCGTCCTTGTTTCTTTGCCATCTTGAGGGAACACAGAAGGCCCATGTGGCTCAGGTCCCGGGGAGCTCTCCAGAGCTGGGCAGGGAGTGAGGGTTTTTAGGAGCCGTGAGGTCCTGGCTATGCGAGGTGGGAGCTGGGCTGCGCCTGACCCTGGGGCTCTGACCACCTGTCTTTCTTGCAGGATCGTCCCAGCCTCCAGCCAGCACTTCCTGCTAAAGCACCTGGTGCCGGGTGCTGACTACGACCTCTGCCTGCTGGCCCTGTCACCTGCCACTGGACCCTCTGACCTCACGGCCACCAGGCTACTGGGCTGTGCCCACTTCTCCACACTGCCAGCCACGCCCTTGTGCCATGCCCTGCAGGCCCATGTGCTGGGCGGGACCCTGACTGTGGCTGTGGGGGGTGTTCTGGTGGCTGCCTTACTGGTCTTCACTGTGGCCTTGCTGGTTCGGGGCCGGGGAGCTGGGAACGGCCGCCTCCCCCTCAAGCTCAGCCACGTCCAGTCCCAGACCAATGGAGGTCCCAGCCCTACACCCAAGAGCCACCCACCGAGGAGCCCCCCACCCCGCCCCCAGCGCAGCTGCTCCCTGGACCTGGGAGATACAGGCGGGTGCTACGGGTATGCCAGGCGCCTGGGAGGGGCCTGGGCCCGGAGGAGCCACTCTGTACATGGGGGGCTGCTTGGGGCTGGGTGCCGGGGTGCGGGAGGCAGTGCAGAGCGGCTGGAGGAGAGTGTGGTGTGACAGGAGGGCGGCTTGTGCCCTGAGGAATGAGCAGCGAGGCCAGGGGCCCAGGGCAGTGGCCACCTGGCCCAGTGAGCAGCACTGCCAGGGGACTGTCCCTGGTTTTTATCCTTGGTACCTCAGGCTTCCCATGTACTTGGAGGGACAGGGAGCCCTTCCCTTGGTTCTGACCTCCAGACTGGGGTAAAGGGACAGGTCCCTCTGACAGGTGCTCAGAGCCACCAAGGCAGGGGTTGCAGCCACCAAGTGGGCGTCTTGTTTCTATTTATAATAAAATTGTTGGGGACACCTCAGTGCTGGTCTCTGGTCCCATCCTGAGAGGGAAGGTGGAAGGGAGGGGATGAGGGGCTGGTAGAGGCACAGACCAGGCGGAGGTGACCCTGCAGCCTGAGCCTCCACTGCCCAATTCGTCCTCTGGGCCAGTCCAGTGCTGGGCTCTGGTTTCTTCTGACCGGACGGGCGACAGCCTGAGCTTGTCTGTCAGTACGGAGGGTACCCTTCCCAGCAGGCGTGTATAGGACAATCCCTGGTGCGTGAAGCCCGGGCACGGGCACTGGCACTGTCCCAGCAGTGCTATCATGCCTGGGAGTGGCAGCGGGACTGTGGGTAGCAGCCCGAGGGTGGGTGGAGGGCACAGCCCTTCTGGGCAAAAGAATGGTAACATTCTCCTGAGCACAACTCAGTAAAATACCCCCATAGTCCTGTTGGGGACAGCCATGCCTGCCTTCTCCTGGGCACCTTCTGGACTTATGAAGTGCCACCCTCAAGGGCTGGGAGTCCCACTGGCAGCCGTCACCCGGAGACCTCCAGAAGGTCCTGTCATTCCCCAGGCCCCAAGGAGATGGCACCCCCCAGCCACTCCTCTGAGGTCCCCATGGCTGTGCCCTCAACGTTCCTGGAAAGATGACCCCCGAGCTGCCTGCCTGTGGGGGTGGAGGTGGGGATGTGCTGGAGATGGGGCTCACACCCCAGAACCCCTTTCTGCTTCCTTTGCTGGGGATCCCACGGGCCCCGGTGGCTGCTGCTCGGCACAGCTCTGGCAGCACTGACTGGCCTCCACATCCTGGGCGTGAGTCCTTCCTAGCGTGCAAGAGCCTGCTGGTGCTCCAGGAGGATGCAGCAGGCGGCCCCGGGGCCATGGCAGGGCCTGGCTGGTGCCAGGCACAGCAGAGGGGCTGCACGGGCACACCGGTGCTCCTGGTGACAGCCAAGGACACCGGCATTCCAGGCCAAGCTGGTGGGTATCCGTCCTCCCAGGCCCAGGACACGGGCCTGAGGTGGCCAAGAGATGATTTAACCCATTACGCCCCAGCATGCCGTTTGCTGTGTACCTATCCAAACATTATACGTGCCGTTTATAATCACTTTCTTGCTCAATTTAAATGTTGAGGTGTTCTATATATGGGGCACTGGGACATGATGGGTTAAATGGAAATGAGGTCCTCAGCAAAGTGGGGGGCAAGGAGGGAGGGGGAGCACTGGGCCAGGTGGGAGGGCAGGGGAGACCAAAGCATAAGGCCGAAAGCCAGGCTCCTTCAGAAGGCCCAGAACGTGGCAGGGACCAATGGCCTGGGCTAGTGGGGATCTGGGAAAGACACAGGCACCCCAGGAACCAGAACCCCTTACCTTGCTGCCACCCCACAGCCATGGTCCCCAGAGTCCCTTTCTCCACCCTCCTCCAGTGAGGGGAGGAGGTTCCTGGTACTTAGAGGTATAGGGCAGAGTAGAGTCCTTGGCCCAGGGGACCTGGGGTCAGAGGAATGGGGACCAACCACGGCCAGCCACGACAGCAGCAGCAGCACAGGGAGAGCCCGGCCTCACTCCCACCGCAGTCACAGGAGGCAGGGCCTCACGGCCCCTCCCAACAGGGTCAGCAGGGAAAGCCCAGCCCAAACATACTGGGAACGCGTCACGCTGCCCTGGGTGTGGGAAGCGGAGCCCTGATGCAGCCCCTGTGGAAGGGAGCGACCCCCGGCGTCTGCCAACACTTCCCTCTCAGGTGGCCAAGGCCATTTTCCAAAAGTCTCTGCCCCCTGGGGCTACCGCCAGGACATGCCACGGGGTCCTGCGGAGAGGTCGCCGAGGGGACAGCAGCTGGCCCCGCAGGAGCCCTCAGGAGCCCAGGAGCCAGCCCAGCCACAGTCTGTGGCTGCAGACCATCCTTGGGAACCCCCAAAGAGAAGAAAGGGATTCCCACAGGGGCTGAATGCCCAGCCCTGTCCCCATGCTGATGGCAGCACCCACAGATACGTGGGTAGGTGCTGGCTTCAAGGACAGGACTGCTTCTTGGCTGTGAATTCATCCCTAGCTCTAGACACTAGTAACAAACAGCCCAACAAGGAGGGAAGGCATTTTGGATCCTCGCTGGCAGACAACCACCCTGGTCAGAGGCAGGTCACGTGCCCCTGCCTGGCCACCAGCCCCGCTGCAGCCATACTCCTTGGCTGTCCCTGAAGCACCCACCATTCTGCAGACTCGGCTGAAATGCAGAGGGCTGGGGGATGGCGGAGGCCTCCCCCTCCTCCACATAGGGCTGGGCCCTCGCTCAGGAGCTCGTTTTCTTGAAATTAAGAATTTCCCGGGGGGAAGCTTGTTCAAAACACAGGCTTTGGGGCCTCTACCCAAACCTGTGGGGTGGGAATTTCCACAGGGGCCGGGAGCACTGAGCACGCACTGCAGGTGGCTCTGGCCTGAGAGCAAGAGGTGGTGTGGAGCAGCCAGAAGGAGCCACCTGATGAGGGCCCTCACGCCTGCACCAAAAGGGCCCGAGGGTCTGAGCGCAGCCAGGAGAGTCACCCTGTCACCAGGGCTGAGGGAGCCACAGGCCTCCACAAAGCAAAGGCCAGGGAAAGGCAAGCAGTTCTGTGCCCACCCCAAGCAAGGACATAAGTGACCATGGGACCCTTGGAGGGACAGGCACAAGACAGGAAGAAGCTATAGGCTCTCACCTTCACACCTCGAACGCGGAACTCGGCCAAGGCTCTGCTCATCTTAGTGGCAGCCGTGGGGTGGTCTTTGCCGTGGGCGATGACTTTGACCAGCAGGGAATCATAGTGGGGTGAGATGACAGCCCCTTGGAAGGCAGAGGCATTGTCCAGGCGGATGCCCATGCCCTCTCCACTGCGGAACACCTGTGGCGGGGGAGCAGAGGTCAGCGGCGGGGGCAGAAGCTGCAGTCGGTGGCTCCCTGCATGCGGGGCACCCAGAGCTGAGGTCGAGGGTGCTGCAGGGAAACCACGGCTCTGACCTCTCAGTTTTGCAAACCTGGGACTCACCCCTTCTCCGAGTCCCACAGTCACTGCTGCCTCAGAGGAGCTGGGAGGGGACGAAGGACGTACCGTAGGACTGTGTGCACAGCCCAGCCAGAGGCGCCAGATCCCACTCACCTCCCAGGGCCTGCCTGACCAACCCTCCCGCCTTCTGGATCCCCTCATGTGTCCACGTTCATGCCAGGAACAGGTATGGAGCATCCACACCAGCAAGAGCAGCAAGTCCCTGCCTGCATGGGCACCCGGACAGAAAGGGACCAGTGACAGGGCCGCTGTGGGGCAATGAGAGGAGAGGCGTAGCTCAGGCTTTGGGCCCGCAGGGTGACAGGGAGACCACCACACAGTCCCTTCCTTCCTGGAGGGGAGGAGAGAAGGAAGAGCGGCAGAGAGGAAGCAGACGAGGGGACAGAGACACCAAAGAAACACGCCCAACAGGGCAAGACAGGCACAGGACAGCCCCCGTGGCCCAGCCCCAGAAGAAGAGAGCAGGATGGGTCAGGAAGAGGAAGGACATGGTGGAGGGCGAGGGCCAGGGACAGGCTAGGGGGCTGGGGCTGGCTGACATGTGCACACAGGAGGACAGGGCCCTGGGTTCATGTGAGGGAAGGCCGGGAGGCTGGGGGCGGGCTGGGGACCCCACAGCACCACCCTTCTGCTCCTGAGGGGCACCGGCCTGGGCTCCATGGAAAGGAACTTCATAAAATATTCAGGTGGACCCAGCCGAGCGCAGGAACCGCCAGCTAAAAATACCCTGCGGTGAGGAGCGGAGCAGCGGGCCCAGCGGTAAGGTAGAGGGAGGTGGCTGGAGGTGGGTCCCTGGGCTGCCCCTCTGCGGCTGAGGGCAAAGGAGGCCTGGGGCTCCCCGGGAGCAGGCAGGCAGTTCCCAGGAGGCCACAGATCTGTGCTCTCAGGACCCCACTGCAACAGCCTCTCCCAGCCTCCGCCACCACCTGTCCTAAAGCCCAGCATCTGGCTTGTCCCTGCCAGCCCCACCCAGCCCAGGCCACAGGCCCCAGACTCCAGAGCAGATGCTGTCCCCAGGGCCAGTGCACAGGACACAGTGGGCCAGGAGCAGGTCAGGCCAGACCCTCGGGGGAGGGAGGGAGATGGCTCTCGGGGACCCACTGGCTGGGCTTCGGCTCTGTGAGGAGAAGATCCAGGAACCTCGGCCCTGGACTCTGCCTCCCGGCCCTCACTGCCACCTCCATCTGCTGACTTCCCTCGGCCCCTCTGGGAGGCCCCCTAGCTTGGCTCACCCCCGACGGGGTTCCCAGTCATTTGTTCCCATTCCCACCTGGGGTTCTGCCTTGCCAGCCACTGCCCGGCCCCAGCGTGAAGGCAGGACAGAGGCCAGTGGCTGTCACATGAAGCTTTGGACTCTTTGGCTGGGACATTAGGTGCCCGGCCTTCTCCTGGCCCGTGCACAGGGGGGCTCCTTCCCAGCATGCCCCCTTCCTCCCGGATAGCGGTGGCTCCCACGTGCTCTAGGCCGGGGTCAGGCCAGCCGAGGGGGGATTTTCCTGAACTGCCAGGCCCCGGGCACCTGAGGGGCAGTGAGAATCTTCAATAGGGCTGAAACTGGCACCCGCTCCGGAAATGTCGCCTACCTCGATGCGGCCAGTGTCGGGCTGGAAGCTGCGCGCAGGGTCCTCGGTTGTGACCCGGCACTGGATGGCACAGCCATTGATGCGGATGTTCTCCTGCCGCAGGCCCAGGTCAGGCAGGCTCCTGCCCTCGGCCACGTGGATCTGGGCGTGGACCAGGTCCACACTGCAGGTGGGGAGCGCCAAGAGAGAAGGGGAGCATGAGGCAGGGCGGGGCCGGGGCACCGAAGCAAGAGGCGAGGCCCACACACTCTTCCCTCCTGAGCGGGCAGCTGCTCCAACCCCTGGCCTCACAGCTTGGCACCATGACTGCAGTCTCAGCTGGAGAGTGGCAGCCAGAGGGGCCTCGGGAACACAGGGTCCCCCTCTCCCCACTCCACCCGTCCTGCGCTCTACCTTCCTCTTCCCCAGTCACCATCTCCCGCTTCCTGCCCTTGATGCTCAGATCCGAAGCCTGGCTCGGCCCGTCATCGCCTCAGGAGGCCCCATTCCTGGAGCCATAGGTGCTACTTTGGGTGGGTGAGTGGGGGACAGTCTGCAAAATGGGAACCGGGGCAGTTGAGACCTGATGGGTGGACACTGTGTTCCCAGGCCTGCACCCCCACTGGGCCTGTGCCCAAGGCCCCTCCAGAAGATTTTGGGGTGCAAAGCTTCTGCATTGCACGGCTTTAGGAGCCGAAGCTGACTGAGTACATGCTCCTAAGGACAGTAGCAAATCCAAGTGGAACAGCCGTTTAAAAACTCTCAAGGTTTTAAATTTATTGTCACTGAGGCTTGTGGTAAGGACAGCCTGGAAACTACGCTGGCCGACTTTGCCTGTGTGGGGAGTTGCCTGCTGCACCACTTCGGAGCAGTGACAGAGATCACCATGAGCTTCAACAGCCGCAGGGGAGGGCCCCGTGCTCATCCCATGCTGGAGCCACATTCCCATTGGGGGAGGAGATCAAGGGTCAGAGAGGCTGCCGCTAACCCAAGCTCCACACAGGACCAGGGGAGCCTCAGCTCCAGTCTGTCTGGCACAGAACCCTGGCTACATAGTAAACAAAGCCTTTCATCCTCGACAGAGCTCCAGGCTGGCTCAGGATGACAGCTCTCGGCAGCAGGATGAGGAAGACCCAGGGCCAGGACACAGCTGGAGCACCGACCTTGCCTCTAACTCTGGCCTCCCAGGAATCTGGGGGCCTCTCTGGGCAAAGGTACCCCTTTCTCAGGTGCAGCAGGGGCTGGGGAAGGAACTGAAGTCAGAAATGTTCCAAGGTGAGGTGGACTGGCCCAAAGCCAAGGTTTAGGACTTAGTGGCTCATCAGCCATTTTAACTGTTGTTTATAGAACAGCGTATAATCCAAGCTGTGGGACAGCAGAGCCAGACTACCCAGAGCCAGGAGGCACCGGGCGGCTTCTCCTGATCAGCTGATCCTGATAAACACAGAGCTCGCCTCCCCAGGGACGCAACACAGATCTGGGCAAAATGCTACAGGCACACCCTGACCACAGGAGCCAAACACACCCTCACCACCTAGGACAGCAGGACTCAGCGACCACAGGCTAGAATCTCAACCTCCTTGAGCCTCGGCTTCCTCGGCTGAAAGACGGGGCCTTGGGCTCCCTCCTCACAAGGCAGCCACGAGGGTTCCATGAGGTGTCCAGCACGGCCCCTGGCCGTGAGCATCCTGATTTTGAGGGGAGGGCCTCTGACTCACTTGTATTTGCTCCTTTGTATTAATTTTTGCAATCACAATGTAATGCTTTTTTAAAGTATTTTTTAGTTGTTGCTGGACCTTTATTTTATTTATTCCTGTGTGGTGCCGAGAATGGAACCCAGTCCTCACACATGCCAGGCAGGTGTACTTCCACAGCGCCAAGCCCAGCCCACAGCCTGATCCTTTTATAAGAACTCAAGTCCCTGGGTCCCCCGCTGTTGAGAGCCACAGCCGAAGGGGCCCCAGACTGCGGCACCCCGCTGCTGACCAAAGTGGAAAGCGAGAGTCCCTCCCTGCTCCGCGCCCTGTCCCCAGCTCACTCGGTGATCTCCTCGGTGACCGTGTGCTCCACCTGCAGGCGGGAGTTGACCTCGATGAAGTAGTGCTTGCCGTGTCTGTCCACGAGGAATTCCACGGTGCCCGCGTTCTCGTAGCCCACCTGTGGGGGTGGCAGGTGGGTGGCTGGGTGGACAGGCAGGGGAAGGGTGCGCCCTGGAGTGGCGTGAGGCTGGGGCCCGCCCTCTGGCTCGCCCAAGAACACAACAACCTGCAGGGACCCTGTCCGAGAGACAGATGGCCATCCAGGTTCCAGGACAGTCCCCTGAGGACTCCGCCGGGCTCCAGAGCTGGCATGGTACAGGTCAGCAGAGCCCTGCCCGCCCCAGACAGGGTGCCCTTGCTCTCACTGGCTGCCACCTCGGCTAGTGGCTCCACTCCTGTCCCTTCACACCTGGAGACCTGGGCTTCCCAGAACCCGCTTCCCAGTGTCACCAGCCTGGTCACCATCTCAAGAGATGTCAGTTGAGAGGCACCCCAGATGATGCTCCTGCCTCAGACTGAGCCTGCTCGTCCTTCTTCTGGTCCTGCTAGGACCACAGCAGACTCCACAGGCCCCGGCCTGCTGGGGTCAGTAGCATAAACCCATCAACCAGGGCACAGCTGAGATGACTCCTCCCCAAGGCCACTGATCCCGGCACTCTGCCCAGCTGACCTAGCCGTGGCCTCCTGATTGCTGTGGCTGGAGCCTCGCAGCACAGTGAGGCTCTGCCTCCATTCTGGGGAAGGTGACAGCGACGCTGTCTGGGCCCGGGCTGCCCAGGAGTTTGAGGTGGCTGGAACCTGGGAGAGTGAACACACCTGGGGCTGAGGCCCAGGAACCCGGGAGGACAGGACCCCTGCCACACAGCTACCGGCCCAGGCTAAGGGCCAGTACAGACAGCTGGCCGCCTCCTATCTCCCCCAGGACCCGCTCCCCAGAGCTCCGGGTGGGCAGAGGGACCTCCATGAGGAAATGACCATGACAGCTGCGGAGCAGACAGTGAGGGCAGCGAGGAGGAGTGCACAGAACCCATGGACCTGCTCCGGGGGTCAGCAGGCGCCAGAGAGGCGGTGTCCAGGGGACTGAGGACGGGGCAGCACTGGCTCCTCCCCTTCTCGGGCCAGCAGACTCCCCCTCCCTCAGCAGGTGGCTGGCCTCCCTGCACCCCTGCAGGCTGCCCACAGGGGACCTCCAGCGCCCCGAGGCCTCACCTGCTTGGCAAGTTTGACGGAGTCGCTGGTGAGCCGCGACCGGAGCTGGGGGTCCAGGTGGGCAGCAGGGGCGATCTCCACCACCTTCTGGTGCCGCCGCTGGATGGAGCAGTCTCGCTCATACAGGTGCAGGACGTTCCCATACTGGTCCCCTGGGGGCAGGACGCGGGTTCAGCCTTTCTGAAACCAGACACCTCCTGGCTCTCCCAGCGCCCCGCAGGGGAGGCAGCCAGGCGGGGAGCCCAGCCCCAAGAGCCCCTCTGCTGAGCTGGGTCCCTGCAGGCCTCCTGGAGCGAACCACAGACAGGGACCTGTCCAAAAGGCTGGCCACCGCCAACCAGGAAGACGGCTTCTGGGCTCCCGCCTGGTGAGGCCGCTGGGGCGGAGGCTCGGGCCCTCTCCACTCACCCAAGATCTGCACCTCAATGTGGCGTGGCTTCTCGATGAACTTCTCCACAAACAGCGCTCCGTTCCCAAAGGCTGCCAGGGCCTCTGAGTAGGCCCGGGTGTAATTCTCTTCCAGCTCCTGGGAGGGCGGGCAGGCCAGCAGGCGTTGGCTTTCCCCAGGCCCCCTCCATGTCACCTGCATCGAGCTCCGCCCACAACATGTCACCTTCCGCCCACTCCCAGAGATGAGGCCACCTGCTGCCCACTCCCTGCCTCCAGCCTCACTCACCTCGTAGCTGTGCACGACCCTCATGCCACGGCCTCCGCCCCCATAGGCGGCCTTGAAGATGATGGGGAAGCCGTAGGTGTTGGAGAACTCATGGGCCTCATGCAGGGATGTGATGGGGGCGTCAGTGCCTGGGACCACAGGGACACCTGTTGGGGGACAGGTGTGAGTAGCCTCTGTGAAGAGCTGGAATCCCGGCCCCATCATCAGGGAAACACATGCTCCTGCCACCCTCCCCACCAGCCCCTTGTGAGGAGCTGACTGTCACCTGCGGCGATGGCAATGGCCCGGGCCTCCACCTTATCTCCCATCTTTCGGACCACCTCTGGGCTGGGCCCAATGAACCGGACCCCAGCATCCTGACAGGCTTGGGCGAAGTCCGCCCGCTCGGAGAGGAAGCCGTAACCCGGGTGCACTGCGTCCACGTTGTTCTCCTGCAAGTGGGTCACGAAGGCAGGTCTCCCGTCCGGCATGGCCTTGGCCGACCTCCCACCTCTGCCTGCCCCACTTGGTCCCCACCCCCAGCCTGCGGGCTGCTCACCTTGGCCACCTTGATGATGTCGGGGATGTGCAGATAGGCCTGCACGGGCGCCAGGCCCCGGCCAATGAGGTAGGCTTCGTCAGCCTTCTGCCGATGCATCTGGCCGGTGTCCTGCTCGGAGTAGACGGCCACTGTGCGGATGCCCAGCTCCGTGCAGGCCCGGAACACGCGGATGGCGATCTCGCCTGGAGGCAATGAAGGGAGATCACACTCCTGGGCCCAGGGACAAGCAAAGGGGCCAGGGTGGGGCGGGGTGAGGAGGAGGCTGAGGCTGGCAGCTCCGGGCTCACCTCTGTTGGCCACCATGACTTTCTTAATGGGCTTGTACTCCAGCCGCCGCACATTTGGAGAGGCAGCAGGGGCAGTGGAGGTTCGGCGGATACCCAGGAGCCTCAGGCCCCCTCGAACCGTCCGGAACTTCAGCATCTGGGGAGGACAGAGTCCACTTAGAGAGGCTGCAGCACTGAGGCTTCCCGAGCCATGGCAACCCCACACAGGGCCCGTGCCATCCGCCACCTCCATTTGTGACGAGCTGTAGACAAGGAGCAGATGGAACCCACTGGAACCCCAGCTCCCATTGCCAGCCTCAAAACCAGAGGACCTCAAGCTCTGAAAGCAATTTGTGGCTTGCTGGTGTCTGTCCAGGCACACTGCCCAGGCAGGCCCTGGCTGTGGCCCTTTCCCAGGGTCCTGGCAGCCAGGAAGGAGGGCAGCAACAGACTTGTCCTGTGCGCGGATTCACAGGAGAGAGCCTGAGCTTGGTTAAAGCAGGTTTCTCTCAATAGTGGCAGAAATTTTCCTTTCTACAAAGGGCAACTAAATACATCATCAATAAAAATCACCAAGGGCAGGCACACTACCATGGGAGGTCAAGCCCTGTGGTCCAGATCCACCCACACCGGCCTGGGAGGGTCCCAGGCGCACAGCAGGCTGGTCCACCCCCCACCCCACCCCACCAGAGGGGCAGACACCCACCAGAGCTAGCCTCTGGCGCAGGACCGCCCCTTCCAACCAGCAGACGACTGCGGGAGCTGAGTTCCAGCCCAGACCACCCACACCAGCCCACTGGGGATCCAGGTTCTCAGGAGTCCCGGGTCCACCCCCCTCCCGGGGACAGACACCCACCAGAGCCTAGCCTCTGGTGCAGGACTGCCCCTTCTGACCAAGAGACTACCGAGGGAGGTCAAGCCCAGCCGCCCAGATCCACCCACTCCAACTTGCACAGGACCCAGATCCAGGATGCAGTAGCACTCACTGAGGGACACCAGCAGGGTCTGGAAGCCCAACATCAAGGTGAGGTACAGACAATCTGCACAGTACTACAAGAATATAGGGAAGAAACTGTAACATCTCAGATCCACTCTGCAAGAAAGGAAGACACATAGACAACATGAAAAAACAAGGGGGGAAAGGGCCCCAAACAAACCAGGACACTACAAGAACAGAACCCATGGACAGCGAAGTTGATGGAATGTCAGAGAGGGAGTCAGAGGTTCATAATTAAAATGACCTGTGAATTAAAGAATGACCTAAATGAGCAAATACAGGCAAAAATTGATCACTCCAACAATGAGATGAGAGAGCAAATACAGGTAGCAAAAGATTACTTCAAGGGAGAGAAAGAGAGAGAGACTCTGAAAAAAAAAAACCAGTCAGAAATCCTTGAAATGAAGGATACAATAAATCAAATAAAAAGCTCAATAGAAAGCATAATCAACAGACTAGATCACTTGGAAGAAAGAAAGTCAGATAATGAAGACAAAGTATACAATTTGGAAAATAAAGTTGATCACACAGTGAAGATAGTTAGAAACTGTGAACAGAACATTCAAGAATTATGGGACAACATCAAAAGACCAAATCTAAAAGTTATTGGGATAGAGGAAGGCACAGAGTTTCAAACCAAAGGAATGCACAATCTCTTCAATGAGAAAATATCAGAAAATTTCCCAAGCATGAAGAACAAATTGGAAAACCAAAAAGAAGAGGCTTACAGGACACCAAATGTACAAAATTACAACAGATTTACACCAAGGCACATATAATGAAAATACCTAGCATACAGAATAAGGATAGAATCTTAAAAGCCACAAGAAAGAGGAATCCGATCAAGGGGAGACCAATTCGTATCTCAAATCTATCTTGTAGCTTTTTCAACCCAGACCCTCAAAGCCAGGAGATCATGGAACAACACATACCAAGCTCTGAAAGAAAATGGATGCCAACCAAGAATCTTATTTCCAGCAAAACTAAGCTTTAGATTTGATGAAATAAAAACCTTCAATAATAAACAAAAGTTAAAAGAATTTACAACTAGAAAGTCTGTACTACAGAACATCCTCAGTAAAATATTCCAAGAAAAGGAAATGAAAAACAATGATAAAAATCAGTAGAGGGAGGGATTACACTAAAGGAAAATCTAATCAGAGGAGAAACCAAGTCACATTAAATACCAAAAATAAACAAAAATGGCTGGGAATACAAATCATGTCTCAATAATAACCCTGAAATGTTAATGGCCTAAATTCACCAATCGAAGGACAAAGACTAGCAGATTGGATTAAAAAAAAAAAAAAGACCCAACAATATGCTGCCTCCAAGAGAATCATCTCATAGGAAAAGACATCCACAGACTGAAGGTGAAGGGTTGGGAGAAATCATACCATTCACGTGGACTGCGGAAACAAGAGGGTTTCCATCCTCATATCAAATGAAGTAGACTTCAAACCAAAGTCAATCAAAAAGGATAAAGAAGGACACTACATACTGCTCAAGGGAACCATACATCAAGACTTAACAATTGTAAATATATATGCCCCCAAACATCTATGTTCATCAAACAAACTCTTCTCAAGTTCAAGAGTCAAATAGACCACAACACAATAATTTTGGGTGACTTTAACACACCTCTTTCATCACTAGATGGATCTTCCAAACAAAAACTGAACAAAGAAACTATAGAACTTAATTATACAATCAATATCTTAGCCTTAGCTGACATATATAGAATACTTTGTCCTTCAATGAGAGAATACACTTTCTTCTCAGCAGCACATGAATCCTTCTCTAAAATAGACCATATATGATGCCACAAAGCAACTCTTAGCAAATATAAAAAAGTAGAGATACTACCCTTCATTCTATCAGATCATAATGGAATAAAATTATAAATCAATGATAAAATAAGAAATAAAATCTGCTCCAACACCTGGAGTAAATAATATGCTACTGAATGAACAATGGGTTACAGAAGACATCAAGGAGGAGATCAAAAAAATTTTAGAGGTGAATGAAAACACAGATACATCATATGGAAATCTCTGGGACACTATGAAAGCAGTACTAAGAGGAAAGTTCATTGCATGGAGTTCATTCCTTAAAAGAAGAAAAAGTCAACAAATAAATGACTTAACATTACATCTCAAAGTCCTAGAAAAAGAAGAAAAAATCAACACCAAAAGCAGCAGAAGACAGAAAATAATTAAAATCAGAGCTGAAATCAATGAAATTGAAACAAAAGAAACAATTGAAAAAACTGACAGAATAAAAAGTCGGTTCTTTAAAAAAATAAATAAAATTGACAGACCCTTAGTCATGCTGATGAAGAGAAGGAGAGAGAAAACCCAAATCACTGACATATTTGATGAAAAAGGAAATATCACAACAGACACTACAGAAATCAGAAGATAACTAGAAATTATTTTGAAAACTTGTACTCCAATAAAATAGAAAATACTGGAGACATTGACAAATATCTAGAGTCATATAATTTGCCCAAATTGAATCAAGACGATACACACAATTTACACAGATCAATTTCAAGCATGAAATAGAAGACGCCATCAGAAGCCTACCAACCAAGAAAAGCCCAGGACCGGGCGGGTACACAGCTGAGTTCTACAGACGTTTAAAGAAGAACTAGGGCTGGGGATGTGGCTCAAGCGGTAGCGCCCTCGCCTGGCATGCGTGCGGCCCGGGTTCGATCCTCAGCACCACATACAAACAAAGATGTTGTGTCCGCCGAAAACTAAAAAAAAATAAATAAATAAAAAATAAAAATAAAGAAGAACTAACACCAATATTCTTCAATTTATTTCAGGAAATAGAAAAAGAGGCAGCACTTCCAAACTCATTCTATGAGGCCAATATCACTCTGATTCCAAAACCAGGCAAAGATACATCAAAAAAAGAAATTTCAGACCAATATCTCTAATGAACATAGATGTAAAAATTCTCAATAAAATTCTGGCAAATTGAATACAAAAACATATCAAAAAGATCAGAGATCAAGTGGGATTCATCCCAGGGAGGATTGGTTTCTCCTCTGATTAGAAGATTGGTTCAACAAACGGAAATCAATAAATGTAATTCCTCACATCAGAAGACTTAAAGATAAGAATCATATGATCATATCAATAAAAGCATTTGACAAAATACAGCACCCCTTTATGTTCAAAACACTAGACAAACTAGGGATAATAGGAACATATCTCAACATCGTAAAGGCTATCTATGCTAAGCCCCAGCCAACATCATTCTAAATGGAGAGAAATTGAAGTTGAATTGAAATTCTAAAAACTGGAACAAGGCAGGGATGCCCTCTTTCACCTCTCTATTTAACAAAGTTCTTGAAACACTGGCCAGAGCATTTAGACAGACGAAATAAATTAAAGGGATACACATAGGAAAAGAAGAACTCAACTTGGCACTATTTGCTGACAATATGATTCTATACCTAGAAGACTCTAAAAGTTCCACCAGAAAACTTTGAGAACTAGTAAATGAATTCAGCAAAGTAGCAGGATATAAAATCAACACCCACAAATCAAAGGCATTTGTGCATATCAGTGACAAATCCTCAGAAAGGGAAACGAAGAAAACTACCCCATTTACAATAGCCTCAAAAAAAAAAACCCTTGGGAATCAACTTAAAGAAAGAGGTGAAAGATCTATATAATGAAAATTACAGAACCCTAAAGAAAGAAGTCAAAGAAGACCTTAGAAGTCAGAAAGATCTACCTTGCTCTTGGATAGGAAGAATTAATATTATCAAAATGACCATACTACCAAAAGCACTATACAGATTTAATGCAATTCCAATCAAAACGCCAATGACATTCCTCACAGAAATAGAAAAAGCAATCATGAAATTCATCTGGAAAAACAAGAGACCCAGAATAGCTAAAGCAATTTTAGCAGGAAGAGTGAAGCAGGTGGCATCACTATACCCGACCTTAAACTATACTACAGAGCAATAGTAACAAAAACAGCATAGTATTGGCACCAAACAGACTGGTAGACCAATGGTACAGAATAGAGGACACAGAGACTAACCCACAAAATTACAGTTATCTTATATTAGACAAAGGTCTTAAAAACATGCATTGGAGAAAAGAGCCTCTTCAACAAATGGTGCTGGGAAAACTGGAAATCCATATGCAACAAAATGAAATTAAACCCTTATCTCATACTATGCACAAAATTCAACTCAAAATGAATCAAGGACTTAGGAATAAAACCAGAGACCCTGCGTCTAATAGAAGAAAAAGTAGGCCCTAATCTCCATCATGTGGGATTAGGCCCCAACTTCCTTAATAAGACTCCTGTGGCATAAGATTTAAAATCAAGAATCAATAAATGGGATGGACTCAAACTAAAATGTTTCTTCTCAGCAAAAGAAACAATCTGTGAGGTGAACAGAGAGCCTACATCTTGGGAGCAAATCTTCACTCCTCACACATCAGATAGAGCACTAATCTTTAGATTATATAAGGAACTCAAAAAGCTAAACACCAAAAAAACAAATAACCCAATCAATAAATGGGCCAAGGACCTGAACAGACACTTCTCAGAAGAGGAAACAATCAATCAACAAATATATGAAAAAATGTTCATCACTAGCAATTAGAGAAATACAAATCAAAACCACTCTAAGATTTCATCTCACTCCAGTCAGAATGGCAGCTATTATGAAGATAAACAACAATAAGTGTTGGCGAGGATGTGGGGAAAAAGGTACACTCACACATTGCTGGTGGGACTGCAAATTGGTGCAGCGAATATAGAAAGCAGTATGGAGAATCCTTGGAAAATTGGGAATGGAACCACACCATTTGACCCAGCTATCCCTCTATACCCAAAGGACTTAAAAACATACTCCAGGGACACAGCCACACCCATGTTTATAGCAGCACAATTCACAATAGCTAAACTGTGGAACCAACCTAGATGCTCTTCGGTGGATGAATGGATAAAAAAAAATGTGGCATATATACACAATGGAATATTACTTATCAATAAAAAAGAATGAAATCGTGGCATTTGCAGGAAAATGGATGGAGTTAGAGAAGATAGTGCTAAGTGAAGTTAACCAATCCCAAAAAACCAAATGCCGAATGTTTTCTTTGATAAAAGGAGGCTGATCCATAGTGGGATAGGGAGGGGGAGCATGGGAGAAATAGACAAACTCTATATAGGGCAGAGAGGTGGGGAAGGGAGGGGAGTGAGGTTATTAATGATGGTGGAATGTGATGATCATTATTATCCAAAGTACATGTATGAAGACACAAAAATAAATAAATAAATAGATAAATAAATAAATAAATGTGATAATTAATTTTTTGTGTGTAATACTAGGGATTGAACCCAGGGGTGCTCCATCAGAGAGCTCCATCCCTGGCCCTTTTTATTTTATATTTTGAGACATGCTAAATTGCTCAAGCTGGCCTCCAACTTGCAATCTTCCTGCTTCGCCCTCCCAAGTCCCTGGGATTACAGACATCCACCACTGTGCCTGGCTAAATATAACAATTTTTAAAAATACATAAATAAAAATATTTAAAAGAAAAAAATCACCGAGGGCAGGTGAAATACGCCAATCACAGAAAGACAAATGCCACAGGACTCTACTACAGGCCATCCCTCAAGTGGTCACACCCATGGAGACAAAGTAGAATGGTGGCTTCTGGGGTTGGGGTGGACAGGGGACTTGGTGTTCTATGGGGACACAGTTTCAGATTTGCAAAATGAAAAATGTTCTGTGGGTAGATGGTGGTGACAGTCACATAACAACATGCATATACCTGATGCCACCGAACAGGGCACTTAGAAAAGGTTCAGATGATAAAAGTCATGTGATACATGTTACACCACATCAGACCTTTTTTTTTTTCTTTTTTGGGGGGTTGGGGGGAGTACCGGGGATTAAACTCGGGGGCACTCAATCACTGAGCCACACCCCCAGCCCTATTTTGCATTTTATTTAGAGACAGGGTCTCACTGAGTTACTTAGGGCCTCACTAAGTTGCTGAGGCTGGCTTTGAATTCGCGATGCTCCTGCCTCAGCCTCCCAAGCTGCTGAGATCACAGGTGTGCGCCACTGTGTCCAGCACAATAAAAACGTTTTTCATCAAGTGAGGAAAGCTGACATCCCAACAGGTGAAGCTCAGAGGTTGACTCCTCCATTTTATAAAGGAGGGAAACCCAGCTCCACGCAAGTCTGAAAGGACAGAAGGGGCCACCTGCACGGCCCCACCCTGATGGCCCTTATCTACCTGTGTGAGTCATTTCTTCGAAAAAGTTGGAAACGCTTGACTCAGCCACTTCATTTTAAGTAAGGAACTTAAACACAGATTCAATAAGTAAAACAAATATGGTGAAAACCCTAGTGTCATGTGATGGCCACCAATACGGAGAGGAAGAGAAATACAGACAGAATGGAAAGGAAAGTAGGACATTAAGAAAGAAGTCTGTGGGGGCGGGGCTGGGGCCCAGTGGGGGGCTCGCCTAGCAGTGAGGTTCCATCCTCGGCACCACATAAAGATAAAATAAAGACGTTGTGTCCAAAGGGAGGGAGGGAGGGAGGGAGGGAGGGAGAAGTCTGCAAAAGAGACCTACAGACAGGAGCGAAGGACAGCCACTGACCGCCAGGCCCAGTGCAAGGCCTCAGGGCAGTGCAGGAGGCAGACACGCACAGGTCTGTGGAGACTGCAATTTGCCAAGACCATGAGGGGACAAGTCTGACGCATTCCAGAGAGACGGAGGGTTGGGAGCAAAGAGAGGCCGGGGCCCAGGGCCAGACATCCAGGCCTCTCTTGGGCGGCTGGGAGGGGAGCTGACAGGTTTGGAACTGGTCTCTCTGGACAGGCAGCACAGGGACTGACTTTGCAGAGGCTGAGGCGAGAGACACAGAGTCCCTGACGGGGGAGGAGCCGCGGGGGCTGCCGTGGGGTCAGGGAGATGTCTGGGGTACAGCAGGTCATTTCACGGAGGTCCACCGGCATCCAAGAAAGGAAGAGACCTGGCCTGTGCAGGCGAGGAGACCGTTCCCACTACAGGACGACTAGAGACGGGCAGGTGGGGCGGGGGACACAGAGGGAGGAGCCACGGAGGAAAGCCTGGCACCATGGACAGGGTGGTGTGGAGGCCTAGGAGCGAACGTTGTTCCAACAGCGTCACTGGGTTTTTCCAGGCCTGCACGCTCCCTGGAGCACACCAAGGTGGAGTCTGGACCAGGAGGAGACTCCAACAAGAAGACAGAGGGGCCACCCGAGAGGAGACGAGGAGGAGGCAGGAGCAGGTGCTCTGGGGGTGGGGGTGGGCCATGGCTCCGAGCAGCAGGGGACAGGCTGCGGAGGGCGGCGCTGGCTTTGGAAGGGCCTCCGCATCAGACCCAGCCACACTAACACAGATAAGGTCCCTTGCTGGGCTCCACGCTCCTCATCTTTCAAAACTAGAGGACAACAGTGATTTCTACACCTTGTCCTCATTAAAGAAGTCCCCTTTAACTGAGGGGGTGGTGCAAGACCCCGAGCCTATCTGACACCGCAGACCCCCCACGCCTCTCCTTCCGTGCTAACCTATGAGGAAGCTTAATGGGTATAACAGGCTCCTGATGATCTCGCAGAACAACCATGACATGCTCAGTAAGTTGTGTGATCGTGGTCTCTGCGCATCTCACGGCAAGTCTCAACAACGTCACCGTGGTTTTCTTTCCTTAATACCTTGAGAATTTCTGCCTTTTCACTCAAAGGAAGTGAAATGGCTTCTCTGGCACGTCTGAACTGCTGGCACCGCTACCCTCGCATTTGGGGCCGTGACTTGAACACAGGCCCCACGCACTGCCACCAGAGCAGTCCACCTGATGACGGCCATGCTGCCGAGTGACAGGCCGGTCTGCTGACCAAGGCTGACTGGCAGCTCGGGAGGAAGCAGGATGGCGTAGGATTTCGTCTCATTGCCCCGAACAGCCACCATCCAAAACTTGGGCTTGTTTATTTTGGTAGTTTTCCATTTAATATTTTTGGAACACAACTGACCACACGTCACTGAACCGCGGTGGGGGAGGACAGCCATGTGCAGTGGAGAAGCCCAGCAGACGCCACGTCAACACGAGACAAAGGTCCACATCACCCGCACCGAGCTAGTACCACGCACCTCCTGAGGTGCCCGCCACAGACACGGCGTCCCCTGGGTTCCTGCCTCCCGTGCACAGCCCGGATCTCGTGGAAGACAGGCAAACCCAGACTAGGAGAACCCCACGAGATAACTGGCTCACGCTCTTCAAACGTGTCAAGGGGCACGAAAGAGTCGAGAATGGTTTCAGATGACAGGAGGCCAAAAGGGCGAGTAAATGCACGTGTGAGCTGGACCCTGGACTGCTGACGCTGTCGGGGACACTGACGAAGTTTAAATAAGGTCTGCAGATCAAATAGCACCGGGTCGATGTTCACTGCCTGATCTCACCCCCGGGTCTGACTGTGCTCAGGGAGAGGACACCTCATCTGCACGCGCGAGAGAGCGCTGAAGTCCTCAGGGCCAGTGGCGCCACATCTGCAATTTACACTCCAATGGATCAGGAGACACGGGGGACAACAAAGGAAGCAGCAGTACTGGGGACTGGGGTGAGAGGTTGGAGAGGATTCTTTGGACTACTTGATGCTACTTCTGCAATCATTTCAAAGTAACAAGTGAAACCCAGGCCTGGAGCTGATCCCACGGGAGGAGTGGGCCTCGGGCTAGCTGGGAGCTTGGGACAGAGACATGCAGCCCTGTGCCCTGCTCTGGGCTGAGCGCATGTGACATCAGTGCCTGTCATGGCCCCTGTGCAGACAGCCTCAGTCCATGGAGCTCCACTCTGGGTGGGTGATCAGAGCCCGCCAGAACCCTTTCCTTGCTGGAAGCAGGTGGTACTGGCAGCGTGAGACACACACTGGACACGGGCACAAGTGTCACAGGGTGCAAGTCTCACCCTTGTCCTGGGGAACCAAATGCAACTCTGCCCAGGACCAGGAGGGGCCAGGAGGAGTGAGTGAACCACTGCACAGCACAAAGCCAAGAGGCACAGGTCCCAGTGGCTCTGGAGGCTGAGGCAGGAAGATTTCGAGATCAAAACCAGCCTCAGCAAAAGTGAGGCCCTAAGCAACTCAGCAAGACCACATCTCTAAATAAATACAAAATAGGGCTGGGGATGTGCTCAGTGGTCAAATGCCCGCTGAGTTCAATCCCCGCTTACCCCTCTCCCCCTAAAAAAAAGGGAAGCACAGCACTCCTTTGGATAAGCAGGACCACAAAACAGTAACTGCAGGGCTCCCCCTCACCAGACATCAAGCCATTCAAATAAAACACTGAGGGGCTGCCCTTGCTGTGGTGTTAGCAACACAGCATAAACAGTGTCATTCAGCTCGGGTAAGGCACAAAGCAGACCCGCAGCTCCGTGGTCATCAGGGCAGCTCCACCGGAGCCCTATGCAAGGTGATTGGGAGCCTTTGAGATGTTTATGCTCCCCGGCCCAGTCTTAGCCATCCTAGGAATCCGAATCAAGGAATCAGTCTGAAACGGGAACCAAGAAGTGTGCACAAAGATGCTCAAGACAGCAGAATTCACAGAGCTCCAACACCAGGACGCTGCTCGGACAGTATGCATCAATGACAGTGACGCGTGGGCTCCATTCTGATGACGTGGGAGATGCTTGTGATGCAATAAGAAGCCGAGAGAACAACCGAGTGCCATGACCCGGAGGCGCTCTCCACGCGGCCCACGCCGCAGCCCCGCTGGCTCCCACAGGCTCCGCTCGAGCAGAGCTCGTGTGCCCCTCTGGGTGCTTTCCCATATTGCCACGTGGAGAATTCCCATATTCTTCCCCACTGGAGATGCAGTATCTATGGTGTGAAAACATTCCCAGGCCAAGGGGAGACCTTAGTCCCTGGTGAGAGGACCCGGCAGCAGGCACACTTCCCCTTTCCACGGGCTGCCCCGGCTGAGCCTGCCCCGTCTGCAGGCAAGCTGGCTCCCTGACTCTGGTTGTCTTGGGGGTCAGTAGGTCGTGTCTCCCCACCACACATGCTCCCCACTTGCTTTTCCAGATACAGAAAGCAGTTCAGTAGATATTCCACCAAAGGCCAGTACCCTCCGCAGCTCCGGAAGGCCCACCCCTGCCCCCGCAGTGTCACCGAGTGATCACTAATCTGACAGTCAGGACAGAGGGCTGCACTGTCCCTCCCCGCACCCCGCAGGCCCTCTCACACACGGTTTGGCTCAGGAGCCTGGTGAAGGCTCTCGGCAGGCCAGGAGTGCCACAGCAGTCCCGATCCATGAGGCACCCGGGGCCGTGGACAGTGGGGAGTAAGAACACCCCTTTGGGTCCTCATGTCCCTGCAGAGGGCATCCAAAGCAGGCCTGGACTTGAGACCTGAGCTACCAGCCTCTGGGTGAGGGAGCTCCGCCTGCCGCACACTGGGCAGAGGCAGGATGGAAGCAGGGCCCGTCCACTGAAGTCCAGGCAGGAGCAGTGGCCCAGGGACAGCCCCTCCCTGTGGGCAGGGGCCCAGCTTTCCTCCCCAGCTCTGAGGTTTAGCACCTGAGGCCCAGTTTCCTTATCAGTAAACTTGGTACTGCCACTCCAACCAGAGCAGGTCACCCTGGGGGTCAACTGAGACAGTACACCTGAAGGGCCAGGCCTCAGGGGACAAATGCCAGCCTGTCACTCTCTTTCCCCCTCCTCCCAGAAGAATGCAGAGATGGAAAGGAATCCCATTCACCTCCACCCAGCTCTGCAAGGCTCACCTGACCACCCCCCATGCACAGCTGTCCTGCCTCCCCCCACCACAAAAGCCCCCAGCCCTGAAGGTAGCAGGAGCCAGCCTGCCGGCCGGCCGCAAACCTCTCCCGCAAACCTCTCCCGCAAACCTCTCCCGCAAACCTCTCCCTCTGGGCACATACTGCACTCTGCCACATGCAGAAACTTCCCCCGAAGCTGGATTCAGGTGTATAGGGCCACACCCGTCCTGAAGCACTCACCCTACACCAGTCAAGCACCTGGCTTTCAGCACAGAGGACGTGGCAGAGAAGTCACAGCCAGCTGCTGCTCTGCCTGGGGTCACTGGCCCCAGGATACAAAGTTCTTTGGCACTGGGCTGCAGGAGCCCTGGGCTGTGGCCAAAGCAGAAATCAGGAGAAGGGATACCACCTCCTGAGGCCCAGAGGCCGGATGGGAGGGAAGGGGAGACAGGGAGGTGGGTCCCACACCAGACAGCCCAAAGCCTGCCCCCACCGTCCCCCGGATGGGCAGGATTCTAAGGGAGGGAGTCCAAGGCCAAGGCAGAGCAGAGCTCTGTGGTAGATTTAGGACATGCTGCCACAGAAGGTTAAAGGCACAGAAATGTCAACCTACAGGCAGAGCGGGCCTCGCAGAGCAGCTCGGGACGGGGTGGTGAAGAGCAAGGGCTGCGGGACCCCCTGAACCTGGACACGGCCAGAGTTAAGTTCGCTGCCACAGTTGTAGGGCCTATCACCACCCTGTCCCTCCACCCTCACGCAGGACCAAGCACAGGAAGAGGCACCAGAGACACAAAGATAAATGAAAATCTACCTCATTCCCAGAACATCCCACCCTTTCTATAAAATGGTCAACCTGCTTCTCCTTGGCTGAATACCGCTGCTCTGCAGACCTGGCCTGACTCCGAGGCTGTTCCGGCATCCATGTCCACTGGAGAAAGCCTGCCCGGGGCAGCTGGGGGCCACACTGCAGCGCCCATGCGGATACAGGCTCCTGGCAGCTGTCACCAGAGGCTCATCTGAGGCACGGGGACTGGGACAGTGTGCAGGAGGAGCCCAGTGGGCAGAGTCCCACTGCCCCCAAATCTCACCCCACCTCCCAGAGCTGACGCGGGCAGAGGCTGCTGCACAGGGCTGGGGTGGACACAGGAGCCACAGGTTGGAGGCTCTGTGAGCCCAAGGGAGAGCTGAGTGCTGAGGCGGAAGCAGAGGACAGTGAGAGGCCAAGGGCAACCAAAAGCCCTCCTGCTCCCAGACGCCTGCCTCGGCATTAAGAGAGACCCCACCCTCAGCCTGTCTGAGACCAAGCCCCAGAATCCTGTGTGACCAGCCTCCTTCCTCACGATGGCAGTTCCCAGAAGGCACTTTCAGACGTGGCCTTTTCAGGTTGTCACTGTGCCAGGTGCATCCTGTCACCCCCCCATGAAGGCACACAACAGGGACATGTGGACACAGGGAGCAACGGCCCCCCCTGTGCCCTGCATTTGGAGTAGGCGGTTGGTGGAAGGTTGGGAAGAGGCCCTCGAGGTTGACAGCTCTGGCCGAGAATCTGCCTGAGGACGTGGAGGCCTCATTTACGGAGCAGAGCGGGCATCTTAGTCAGCCCTCGTCCTCAGGAGCAGCAGCTGACCCCGAGTTTCCCCTGCCCGCTTGTGTGACCAGCCTCCTTGCACTGGCCTGCAACCTGCTGTCAGAGCATGGCAGGACAGACACTTTGGGGTCCCACTAGCACAGCAATTGGCTCAGGTCACTTGCCTTGGGGGACACCACACTGTCTTGCTTGCTACTGGTGATACCCAAAAGGAAAAACCTCCCTTTCCTGGCTGCAGCGATGAGGGGGCGGCAAGATCCAAAGATCCTGATGCCGGCTCCTCTCCAGAGCACCGACAGCCAGGGAGGCCTGTCAGCTGTCCCTGGGCCTGTCCCTGGGCCTCAGAGTGTGCATTAGAGACAGGGCAATCGTGGGGTCACTGGGACGCATAAGTAACTCCTTGCAAGCAAGAACGAGCCACAGCAAAGCAAGGAGCATCTGGTGCTTCTCCTGCCGCCCCTAAGGGTGGCTCCCGGCTTCCGGGAGACTGAGCAATGTGGCCAAGGTCACCAGCAGAGTCAGGTTTGAGCCCAGCTCCTGCCCCCTCCCGAGCAGGGGCGCTGTTAAGGACTGGAGTCTTCACTGACTACAGGACCAGGCTGTGGCTTGCAGCAGAAGCACAGTGTGGCAGCACACGGACACCAAAAAAAGCAAAACCAAAATCCTTCTTCTAATAAAAACCGCCTGAACTCCTGCAGGCCACCAGTGGCTGTGCTGCTACCTGAGACCCGCCAGGCAGTGCTGGCAGCCGCGCATCCCAGATAAGCCAGGGCAGTTACAACTTGCCCAATAAATCTCCAAACGTCCCCAGAAACTCTGCTACTGCAGACCTACACTACATCTCCCAGGCTGCCTCTTGCAACCAGAAGCAGCACGAAATCCCACAGTCGGGGCCATTTTGGTCCAGACAACATGGCTACTGTGCGGAGCAGAACACTGATGGCCCCCAACAGCTGCTGTAGCCAAGGGGCAGGCCCTGTCATGTCCTCCTAGGACCCACATCACTTTGGCCCTTAATACCCACTGTCATGTAGCATCTCCTGCAGCCTCAGAGGGCAGCAGGGGGCAGGAGGTCACGGATGGCAAAGGTGAGGTCCTGCCAGGGGCAGCTGGTGGCGTGGGGGTTCTGAAAGGCCAGGAGTCCCTGCTGCCACGGCAGACCATCTCAGAGGTGCACAGCAGCAGGGTGAGAGGAGGGGTGGCTCGGAGACAGGCCCCACAATATCCTAATGAATCCACAAGCCCCTCCCCAGCTCCCTCCCGCCAGCCCCAGCACCCCAGCCCTCCGGCCCAGCCTGGGCTGCCGCCAGCCTATGCAGAACCAGAAAGTCTTGGCAGGGGACTCGGGGTGGCGGCAGTGGCCTCTGATGGATGGGCTGCTCTCTCCAGGTTGCTCCACACTGACCTAAACATGTCCTCCGGGGGCCCAGGGGCTGGCAGCCAGCAGGGACAGATGAAAGGAGGATGCGCCTGGCTTTCGGGCGGCACAGACTGATATCAAAGAGCCTGAGGGGGAAGGACTGAGGCTGAGATTTCTGGGTAGTAGGAACCTCAGGGAGGGCACGAAGAACAATGCAGGTGACAGAGACAGCAGAGAAAACCAAAGGCAGGCGACGGGACACAGCATGCAAGCGCCAGCTGCAGCGGTCTTGTGCTCCAGGGCTGTCCCCAGCCTCCAGCCACTGTGATCACCAGGCTCCCTGCAGTGCCACAGCGCCCAGCGACCCTCCACTCAAAGGCTGTGACCCAGGGGAAGGTAGCCTGAGCAGCTGGCACTGTGTGGGTCTGTGCACTGAGGGACAAAGGGGCCTCCTGAGGTCCCCAGGGAGTGGCAGGAAGGACAGGGCCAGCCAGTTGGAGGTGGCTGCTCCCAGCCTCACTGGAGGCAGTGAGGATCTAGGGCCAACACTGCCCCCTGGTGCAAGGAGCTGTCACTGACAACTTCCAGCCAGGACACAGGTGTGGCCTCAGGGACAGAGGGAGGACAGTATTTCTCTTGGTGCTGGCACTTGACCACTGGGGGAAGGCTCTCAGGGAAGGGGTCACTTGCCCTAGCTGGCCCACACCCTTTAAGACTCAGCTCAGGAACGCCTTCCTGGACACCCAGCCTCCCCAGCCACCCGCTTCAGTCAGCACAATGAGTTAACAGACATGTGAGTGTCCCCTACACACAAGGTTAGAGCCCAAAGTGCTGGTGACAGCACACAAGGAGGGTCAAAAGGGCAGAATCAGCAAAGAATGTTTGTCTCTCCCCAAATTTACATGTAGAAACCTTGATCTTGGGTTTCCAGTGTCCGGACTGTGGGAGACACACAAGCTCATATGGCATCCTGTCAAAGCAGCTGGGAGGGTGGGCACCAGGACGGCCGCGGCTCGGGGCTGAGTGGGGTGACAAAGCTGGGGCACTCATGTGCCAGGTGTATACACCCCTGGGCTGTGCTTTGCAGGGAGTGCGACGCTGGACAGGGCAGCGCCTGCAGGCGGTCAGGAATGCTTCGTCACCCAAGTTGGCTAGGGTCCCAGAGCCTCTGCCCACTTGCTCGCTCCTCGCCCCTCAATCCAAGACCAAGACCAAGGGGCCTGGCTAGACTAGAGTGGGCGCTCAGAAGCCCAGGGGCTTTGGGGGTGGTGAGCTGGGGGCAAGAGGGTGTTGTCGCCTAGTGTTGTTGAACTGTGTACTCTCAAAAGAAACGCAGAAGTTCTGGTCCCAGAACCTCAGGATGTGACCTTATTTGGAAAAGGTGAAGCCAAGGTAGTCAAGTGAAAGGGGGGTTACTAGGGTGAGCCCTAATCCAACATGCTTGGTGTCCTGATCAAAGGGGGACATTCAGACACAGTGACGGACAACGTGAAGGTGTGGGGAGACCATGGAGAGAAGCGCAGGGAGGCTGAGCCTAGGAAGGTCTCCCCTAGAGGCCTGCGGACGCCTGGGACGTGAACTTCAAGGTTCCAGAGCGGGAGGCGGAAATCCCTGTTGCTGAAGACATCCAGTGTCGGGCCTTTGCCCTGCTGCGGTGGCCTTAGAAACCCACTGCACCCAGTTCCCCCGGCCACTGCCACTCGGCCGGGAAAACCTCAGTGGCACAAGTGTCTCTCTCTGCTCATCCGCTGCAGGCCACAGTGCTGGTTTCAGAGCTCGTGGCTACTTAGGTCTGCAATCAAAGACCAAGGCGACAAAGGCGAGGGGGAGGCAGGGAGAAGTGAACAAGGCCAGCGTGCCCAGCAGGCGGGCTCCGAGCAGGGCTGAGCCTCTGGAGGCAAAGGCGCCCGCCAGGGACGGATCTTAAAGGAGGCGGAAGGGATGTCCAAAGAAGGCGGGCAGGTGGAGGAGGCGGCTCAGGTGTGGGGGTGGCAAAGCAAATAGCCCGGCCAGTGTCCCGTCAAGGCACGGCAGGCGCTGGGAAGGACCCCCCTGGAGACACCTGGGCTCCAGGTCAAGGGCAAGGAGCTTGGGTGTGCCCTCAACAGCAGGGTGCAGCGGCCAAACCGGGCAGAGCAGAGACAGCTTTGAGCTGGGGGACCACAGGCCTTATGCCCAGGAGAACTGTCCCCAGTCCCCCAGTGAGAGATGACAGCAAGTGCTGCCTGGGGGTGAGAGCCCATGAGCAGGGGCAGAGCAGACCTCTGAAAAGGAACAGGAAAACAGCACAGGTCCCGCACACAGGGCTCCCTGGGGGCCTGAGCAGAGCTGAGAGGAGGGTGCAGGGAAAGGTGAGGGCGTCAGTGAGCTGGCAGCTAAGGCAGGCTCTGCCTGGTCTAATGCCCCAGTTTGGACGAACACTTCCAGAAAGTCTGAAAAGCAGAGAAATGCAGGGGGAGCTGGAGGACACTAGGATCAATGGACTCTTCTTCTTTTTTAATGAAACACTAAATGGATCCAGTGAAATGTAGTGGATCAAACACCCGGGTTTATTTCTATTCCCTTCTGAAATCCCACTAAAACATCAGTACGGGTTTCCCTTTTAAAGAGCAAAACCACAAACACAAAGAGCAGGAGAGCTGACAGCAGCAGACGATGGAGGCGAGAAATGAGATGAGAAAACTGCTTGGCGTGTGGACTAGCGGTGCAGCCTGAGGAGGAGGAAATCCCGGGGGTCAGGGTTGGGAGTCCCGCCATCAAGTGGACCCAAGCCATGGCCGCCTGGGGAGTCCAGAGCCTCATGGCAGGTGCCCAGGTGGGGGGATGAGGGACAGGGCCGCCAACAGAAGCCAGGTTGGTAGGGATCAGAAGCCCAGATGCTCCTCCCCATCACACAGCCAGGACTCTCCCGTCCCCAGTGGGCAACAGTGACGGCGGCCCCGATTGTGGTCCCCAGAGCCCTCTGCGTCCACTGACTCTGCACTGCAGCCCCTATGCCACAGCAACCTGCTGCTCCCAGGTCTGCAGCTGAGGAACTGACGCTGGCAGGACGGGTCAGTGGCATGCGCGGGGCACGCCCCCGTCATCGGAATCCTGCACCCTGCTCCTGACCACCACACGATGGCTCTTTCAGAAGACAGGAGGCTTGGTTCCTGGAGCGGCTGCGGCCCAGCCACCAGGCCCAGCCCAGGCAGCAAGGCTCCAGACTGCAGCCGGGGATGAGGTCACCTGCCCATCTGCAGCTGGAAACCCCTCAGTTCCACAGCGCTTGGCAGGCCCTCCTCCAGGGGACACACCACAGGACTCCTCTCAGGTGACCACTGTAGCTGGACCTTGGATGTCCTCCGAAGGCCCACATGTTAAAGGTTTGATCCAGCCAGACAGGGCGGTGCCCTCTGTAGCCCCAGCTGTTTAGGAGGCTGAGGCAGGAGGATCGCAAGTTCAAGGCCAGCCTGGGCAACTTAGTGAGACCCTGTTTCAAAATAAAATAAAAATGGCTGGGAAAGTGGCCACTGCTAGAGAACCTCTGGGTTCAATTCCCAGTTTAAAAAAAAAAAAAAAAGTTTGATCCTCAGGGTGCGACTGAGGAGGGGGTAGGCTTTAGAAGGTGGGGCCTTCTGGGAGGGCTTCGGGTCACTGGGGCATGCCCTGAGAGAGGACTGTGGACTCTGATCTCTTCCTTTCTGTTCTGCTGCCCGGCCACGGGTGAGCAGGTTCTGCTCTGCCACGTGTGCTCACTGTGATGTGCTGTCCCCTCAGAGGCCCCAAGCAACCAAGCCATCGACCGTGGACTGGAACCTCCAAAACTGGGAGCCAAAATAAACCTCTCCTCTTCAGAAGTAGATCACCTCAGATATTTGTTGTAGGGACAGACAGCTGAGTAACACAGAAACCAACCAACCCAGCCCAGGATGCCTGCAGCTGCGACATTTGGGCTCTCCCAGAAAAAGCCCGCCTGCAGTCCCCCCGCTACGGGGGCCGGGTGGGGACCACCGCCAACAGGCTCAGCTGCCCAGGTTTCCCAATGGGCTTTGGTGTCGCGTTTTTCAGTAGAAATGTCAGCCAAACACCACCAGATATTTGAGGAAATCACCAAAAATTCACCAAAACAAACTGGGTTGTTTTTTTTTTTTTTTTAAAGGGAACTCAAGAGAAAAGCCACACAGAGAGCAGACACTTAGAAAAACTATAATTAATCTCCTCAGAGAAATGAGAAAAGCAATTGCATCCATTAAGTAAGAGGCGGCAGTTATTTTAAAAAGGCAACAAGAAAGAGCTCTAGGAAAGTAAAAATAGAGTTGCAGAGAATTTTAAACACAACAAATAGAAGAATTACCAGGCAGCTCAGGACATCGCCCAGAAAGACGAACCTGCAGAAAAAAAGGGGGAAAGGTAGGAAAATGAGAGGCTCAGGTGGGCCCTCCCGTAGCCACTGCCTGGAGTCCCAGAAGGGAGAAGAGAAAGCCAGAGGGAGGGGCCATCCACAGAGGCCCTGGGGACTGAAGGAGTCATGGGTTTGGCCTAGCCTCAGGCCGACAGTGCCCCGAAAAAGGATCGGGAGGCCCTTAGCTTCCTGCAAACTAAAGAACTGCCGCAGGCTTGGTGGCTTAAGACAATAGAAACCACTGTCCTTCAGTTTTGAGGGCTGAAGTCCAACACCAGTGTCCACACCCTGCAGGACAGGCGGGGATGGGCAGCATGCCCTCCACTTCTGGTGACCACTGGGGCTCCTTGGCTTGTGGCCACATCATTTCAAATGCCTGCCTGTCTCCTCAGCATACGTCTCTGCCTTCCCAGGACACTCATGATGGCACTTAGGGCCCACCCATGTCATCTTCCCTTGTCAAGATCCTTTTTTTTTTTTTTTTTAATTTTTTATTTATTTTTTAGTTTTCGGCGGACACAACATCTTTGTTTGTATGTGGTGCTGAGGATCGAACCCGGGCCGCACGCATGCCAGGCGAGCGCACTACTGCTTGAGCCACATCCCCAGCCCCTTGTCAAGATCCTTAATCACATCTGCAGGTCTTTTTTCTTTTTCTATTTCTGGGGATTGAAACCAGGGGCACTTTACCACTGAGCCACAACCCCAGCCCTTTTTACTTTTGATTTTGAGCCAGGGTCTCACGAAGTTGCCCAGGGATGGCCTTGAACTTGACCTTGAACCTGCCTAAGCCTCCAAGTTGTTGGGACCACAAGTATGTTCCACCACGTGTGGCTAGAGGACTTTTTTCTTAAAATGTAGGACCTGGATATCCCTGGGGACATCTTCCAGCCCTCTATACTTCTGAACAGGAAAAGGAAGTCTCACCCGACTGTCAACAGTGACAGGAGCCAGATGCTGCTGGTGCAATGTCTTTAAATTTCCGAGGGAAAACACTCTCCAACCTGGAATTCTCTACCCAGTTAGACAATCCATCAAAGACTGCAAAATACACAATCCCAGACATGCCTGTCCCTGGGAAGCTCTGAGATGGGCTCTAACAAGACAAGGAGCGGGCTGGCCAGGACTCAGGGGCACAGAGGGGCCTCGCAGGTGCAAGGCAGGTTTGCTCCCCAGCATTTCAAACAGACACAGGGTCCAGGTCCAGGTCCCAGGCTGCCAACTAGAGGAGGCAAAGGGACTCCCAGGCTGCAGGAAGTCCCAGGCCACAGTGCACCCAGCAGGCCCAGGCGGCTCCCTGCAGAAGGCAGCTCCCTTAGAGGTTCCCAAGGTGGCTGGAGTTAGACAGGACAGCAGATGGGCCCCTGTCTCTGGAAATGTGAGAGCCACTCAGGATTTGTTTGTTTAGCTGGGGATGAAGGAAGGAGGCAGCTGATGA
Organism: Marmota flaviventris; assembly: GCF_047511675.1. Taxonomy (NCBI): domain Eukaryota; kingdom Metazoa; phylum Chordata; class Mammalia; order Rodentia; family Sciuridae; genus Marmota; species Marmota flaviventris. Next base: position 6,013,319 of record NC_092506.1, on the reverse strand, counting down.
AAAGTGGACAAGAAAACGCCACCATCCTCCACACTCTGCATTTTCAAAGGTGATTATTTACTTGATTTAAATAAAGTAAAAATCTGAAAATGTGCTTAAACACAGACCTACACAACCGTGCTGGGAGCTGGGGGAGAAAGGAGGCAGCCACAGGGAAGGCGAGGCAGCTTTACAAGTGTAACTCTCAGCAGAGTCCACAGTATTGCTTTTTCGATAAAGAAAAGTTAAACTTAACCAAAGAGGAAACCACCCTCTACAAACAGTAGCAATCTCCAGAGGCTCTCCCCTAGCACACTCCCAGACCAAACCCCGCCCTGCTGGGCTCCCTCCCCTTCCCAGGCTCCACACTCCTAGGGATGTGAGGCCCCATTACCTGGATTTGTGTTTTGATTTTTTTCGTGAATGATAGCCATTTTTTAGCTTTTTTCAACTCAATGTAATATCTGAAATCTATTCATATTGGCATACATATAGAGTCTGTTGTTTTAAATTATTCACTGTTGTTTTTAATTTGTTCCTTTTTTTGTTTGCTTTGTTTTCTTTCTGGGTGCTGGGGAGCAAGCCCAGGCCTCAGGCATTCCACCCCCCCCACCCCCTATTTCCCCAATCCTTTTGCATTTTTGAGTTCACTAATTGTTTCGGCTATAGGTTGTTGTGTTACATAGGCCACAGTTTATTTGTGCCCCAAAGAGGGACCTGTGACTGAAGGTTTTGGCCCCTCCTTTCCTAAGTGCAGACACACCTCCTGGGCAAGGATGCTGCAGGTAGGTGGGGTTCTCTGGGAGGCAGTGAGGTTATGCGGGTGGAGCTCTCCTGATCAGGATCACAGTCCTTATAAAGAGGTTCCAGAGAGCTCCCTCACGCCCCTCTGTCCAGTAAGGACACAGTAACCTACGAACCAGGAAGTGGGTCCTTATAGGACACCTTGATCTCAAATCTCCCAGCCTCCAGAAAGGTGAGAAGTAAATCCCTATTGCTTATAGATTACTCTGTCATGGATCATGTTTGGCAGCCCACACAAAGGCAGTGATAGTAGGTGCTTTCCAACCTTTGGCTATTAAGAACCGTATCATACAGACTGACAAAATTATAATTGCTTCAGTGGGACAAAAGGTCCATGGGGTCCATTACACTGTTTGTTCCACTGCTGCATATGATTGAACCTTCAAAATAAAACTCAGTTAAAAGTGAGTAACTTTGACCTCGTATAAAAGATATGTAAGAATTTCTCTAGGACATAGACTTTAAATTGGCCCAGGGGCACTCAACCACTGAGCAACATCCCAGCTCTTTTTTGTATTTTATTTAGAGACAGGGTCTTGCTGAGTTGCTTAGAGCCTCACTGAGTTGCTTAGAGCCTCTCTAAGTGGCTAAGGCTGGCTTTGAACTCACAATCTTCCTGCCTCAGCCTCCAGAGCTGCTGGGATTACAGGCGTGCACCAGGGCGCCTGGCTAGGCACATTCCTAATGTTAACATTGTCAAATATCTCTCCAAAGTCACATTGTCCTAACAATCTGTACCGACTCTGGAGTGCAGCCGAGCTTCTGTGTCCCCATGTAGTCACTGACTCTATAATGTCAGACTTCGCTTTTGTCAATCTTGTGGGTATAAAGTTGCACCTTGCTTTACATTCCAGTTCCTTGATTACTAGTGAGGTCAGACATTTTCTTATGGTTATGGGCATATTTCTGGGTTTTTCTCTTAACTGCCTGTTCATGTCACTTGCCATTTTTCTGCAGATCTGGCTATCTTTCTCTCGCGGAGTTGTAACATGTTCCAGACGGGACCATCGGGCCGCATCCTCTGTTGTGTGGGGAACCCCCTCCTGCAGGGAGGAGGATTGGCAGGTGCTGGAAGGGGAAGGGGCAAGAAGCGCAGCAAGAGGCTGAGGGAGAGCGGGTGGGACGAGAGCTGGAGCAAGTCCAGGAAGAGGCTCCGGGCTCGGGTGAAAGACGCCTTGGACTGGATGAAGACGACCTCCTCCTCTGGGACCAAAGGCCGGGCTTCCGGGACAGGCCCAGCTGCAGAGCATCCCAGTGTCTGGCCACAGGCCACACCAACGCTTCCCACTCTGATGGGTCCAGACTGTCCCATCCCAGGAGGCACAACCCAAAGAGCAGAGCAGCAGCCCACGGCAGGTCCACGTGCAGCAGCACCACTTCCCACTGACATCAGGTGGCCTGTCACCATAGCTGCCCAAGAACCCAGAGTAATGAGGTCAATGAGGCACCAGGGATGACTGCCACTAAACTTTAAGAAAATGTCTGGCAGCTGGACCAGCAGAAGACGTATTAGAAAAAGCAGCGGCATTTCCCTCTGGAGTTTTGAAGAACTTAGTTTTCTGAGTGAGCGGGTTTAGGTCAAGTGGTTCTTCTAGAACAGCAAAATGTTAGACTGATTATGTAAGTGATTTCTTAAATTTTTGTGGTGATTAACCTTGGAGAAGAGACACAAGCAGTTTTCAGTCTGTATTCTGGTACATTCTTACAGAATGCTGGTTTGATATTCTTTCTTTAGAGGAAATAAGGCAAAAGTTAGGAGCTTTGGGGGTTTAGACATCAAATAAGTTCTAGTTAAAGTCTACCAGGAACCAGAGTTCTGTGACCCTCCGGACAACCTGACGGGCTTTTGTCTCTCCTTCCTCTCCTAATTCTTCCCAAGCAAGAAGTTACCAGGCCAATGGCTGCCACAGTCAGAAAATTAAAATGCAAACCACTCCGTTAAAATCTGAATTTCAGACAAACAGGAAAAAAAAAAAAAAGTATATCCCATGCTCTATTTGGGGTATACTTACACTATAACATTATTTGTTATTTACTTAAATTTAAATTTAACTGGGCATCCTGTATTTTATCTGGCAACCCTGATGGGCCAGCAGAGTTGAGTCCCTGATGGGATCTTAAGCAAAGAAATGGGTGCAGAGGCCCAGTGTTGACAGGGCGCGAGGGGCGGGGGGAGCAGGGGAGCCAGCGGCAAAGACGCAGCCAGGACGGCAGGAGCTGACTGCCCGGGTTCAGAGCAGACTCTGGAGAGCGCTTTTACCTCTGGGCCTCAATTTCTTCACTTGTATATTCAGAAATTTAAAAAATACCAAAGAGCTCAGAGGGTTGTTACAAAGATCAGTTGAGTTGAGGCATGAGACAGTTTAAACTGCCTGAAGCCCAGCAGGGCGGTGCCACCAGCAATTCCAGCAACTCGGGAGACTAAGGCAGGAGGATCCCAAGTCCAAAACCTGCCTGAGCAACCCAGCAAGGCCAGTCTCAAAATAAACAATAAAAAGAAAAAGAAAAAGCAATTCCTGGCACATAATCAGTCTCTATCCTAAATGGCGGCTTTTGGTGTTGGCAGCACCACTGAGTATTAGTGCTGACCTGTGGCCGATGAGCACTGGGGCTGGAAGGGACCAGGGAAGACAGCAGAGCCCCGGGTGGAGGGCTGGGGCTGCTGCAGCGCAGTCCTCACTTGTTGGGATGATGCTCTGTACAAAGTCCACCCAGACACCGGCTTGCTCAGAACAAGTCAGGCCTCGAAAGGAGGATGTCCAGGGGCGCTGTCCAGGGGCGCGCCAGAGGCCGTGCATGGTCCTGGCTCACTTCACTGACTAAAGATGGATGACACATCTCTCTCTAGTTCTGTGCTCAGTGGCAGCAGTTTGGTGGCCTGAGGTTGGCCCCGATGGGCGTGCTTATGCCTCAGAACCTGGCAAACGCTGTAATGAGGTCCTTTCCTCACCTCCAGCCCTGACAGAAAACCCGGATGGGGCACAGGCACGCGCACCCCAGAGGGGCTGGGTGGCCGGGGACGGGGCTGGGTGCACAGTGCCCCTGCTCTACTTTTCCTGTAGCTACAGAACTCAAATAAGAGGCCTCTTTTTCTTTTTTAAAGGCCTGGTGTACAGAAGGTTTAAGTTGGTCAAAGAGGTGAGGGAGAAAGGAAATGGGCCCTGTCAATATTCAAGTAGCTCGAAGCCATTTGGCAGCACTAATTAGGCTATGAGCATATCAAAATGAAAATTCTTTTGATAATCGCACTTATCAACTTGAAAATTATTCCTCTGTCTTCTAAGGGACTAATTTCTTTGTTCCCACCCTCCACACCTCTGTCTGTCTCTCTCTCTCAACCAAGTGTGAGAATTTAAAAGCACAGCTTTTTGATACGCCTCCCCTCCACAACACACACACACACACACACACACACACACACACACACACAAAGCCAAGACACCTCCCGGGGCTCCCCAGGAACCAAGCTGAGACAGCTCTTCCCTCCCGTGCCTGTCTTCCACCCAGAAGCCCTTGCTTCCACCCCCTAACCCTCATGCCCTCCCCTCCTTCCATTACTAAGCCACCCTGAATCACTCCCTTCTGACTGCCTGAATTCTGGTAAAAGCCCCCTCAGCCATCACCACAGCTTGAGCTACCAAGGCACCTGGTTATTACTGATTGATTAATTGATTTGGGTGCTGGGGATTGAACCCAGGGCTTACAAGGGAAGCACTCTACTAACTGAGCTATATCCCCAGCCAAGAGTTCAGTCTTCTTAAAACCTCGGAGCCCTGCCGCACACGTGTGAGACCTGGTCTCCCTGGCCTCCTCTCCCAGGGCCTCTCTAGTGTGCTTCCCAGCCTTGTCTCCCACCACTCCACAGCCTCCTGGACCCTGCCCACGGCTTGCCCACTGCCTCCTCTTTGTTCCCAGAAGGTCCGGCATGGTCTGACCTCTGTCAGAGCACCCCCTCCACCCAGCCGGTCCCACCCCGCGAGCCCTCCCCCCTCCTCACTGGATGCAAGTCTGACTTACGCGTCTCATTTTTCTCCCTACTTAAATTCGGTAGATTTAAAAAACATCCAAGGACAAAGCAGACAGGAGAAGAAATGGCAGCAATGTAACCCTGGAAGCTGGACACAGTTAAGGGTCACTGACCTTGCAGCCCCACACTGGCCAGGGGGAGGCTGATGGTCCACCGACACCACCACCCACTACATCTACTGTAGGATCCACAAAGGGCCAGGTTCCCCCAGAACAGGGCTGAGTGTGCCCACCAGGGTGGGAGAAAGCTCTTGAGAAGCCACATCTCCCTCCCATGCCCAGGAGACCACCTGCAGGGGTCCTCTGGAGAAGGGAAAACCAGGAGCTGTGGACTGGGGTGCGAGGCACAGCAGAGAACCTTGGGATCTTGCCAAAATGGAGAAGGGAGGCCAAGTGATCGCACATCCCGTCCCCTTCCCTCACTCCCAGAACACCAGCAACCAAGGAGGAAAGACTCCGGATGTGAACACTGAGGTTCCCAAAGAACAGCCCACCCAGGTCACCTACTATGAGCTGGACCCCAGTATGTTCTGGACGTTCAGGCCTCTTGTGAGCCCCCAAGATCACCTGGCAGATTCATAAAGAAAACAAACCAGAGAAAAGCCTCAGAAAAAACCCTGGAGGAAGCCAACCATCCAGGGAGAAGAAACCTACAGAAACCTTACATGCATCAAGAGCCTGGGCGTGGAAGACCATAGCCCTGCACGGCAGGACGCCGACGCCCGTCTTGGAAGAATCACTCAGGGAGAAAAACAGGGCCTCAAGGAAACTAAAAATGATAGGAGAAACTGGCCAAAAGAAAGCAATAGAAGGGTTGGAAGTTAAATGACAGGAAATCTAGAAACGGAACAAAAAGGCAAATGAAATGGAACATAGGAAAGAAAGGAGAAAAACTGGAGAGTCAGTCCAAGAGATCTACAAACGAAATGATAGAAGCTTTAGGAAGAGGAAACAGAGAGAGGAAGAAATGAAATAATCCAGGAAACTCCCGGGACAGAGCGTTGGAAGGCCCCGCTGGAGCCCACCAAGGTCTTGTAGGTTTCAGATCCTGGAAGCCGACAGACATCGGGGAGGGGACAAAAATCAGAAAGGTTTTGGATTTCTTGGCAACTTGCAAAGCTAGAAAAGTACAAAGCAAGTCTTCAAACATTGTCAAGGAAAAATGATTTCCAACCTGAAATTTCCTCTCCAGCCAAACCATTGACCACGTAAGCAGGCAAAATAAAGACAGAGAGCAACCACACTCGCCAGGAAGCCGAGTGGGTAAGTTCCACCCAGCAAGGGACCTTGAGGGGGGGGGAGGGGGGGCAGGAGCTCCCCCAGGACAAAGACAGAGCTCTGGAGGAACCAGCCAGGGCAGCAGTGGTGTATGGGTGGGGGTGCTGGCCTCCACTTCATGGGACCCTCCTCAGGGGCACTGAGGGCAACAGAGTCATCATTCTCACTGATAAGACTCACAGGCCACGGCCTGTGATGGCACCGACCAATGAGATGGGAAAGTCGCTGCAGAACGACATGGAGCCCAGGACGTGCTTCTAACCCACATCTTAGCAGGAGCCTTCAGATGCCATGGCCCCAGCAGGGAAGATGGCAAAACTTGCCCAGTCATGTGCACACCCCCACACCTGTGGACTGTTTCTAGAATGAGACTCCAGGAGCCGATAATGGTAGTGGCCTCTGGGGAAGAGATGTGGGGGCAAGGTTGATCATCCACTGTCTACATCCTGAATTTGAACCATATACTTGCTTATTCAAAAAGTGGATGAAATACAATATATGCAAAGCATATCCTCCCACCCTTTGAGGCCCCATTTCACTGGCCGTTCCCTCGAGAAGCTGTTCCTGGCTCTCCATCTTGGCCCAGAAAAAGCTGGGTGTCCTCCTCGTGACCTGCTCCTCTCTGGGCACTGGTCAGTGGGTGCAGGTCGTATGTCCTGCCTAGAGCTCTTTGGGGGCTGATACAGTTCCCCTCTATCTGTGGTTTGGCTTTCTGTAGTTTCAGTGACCTGTAGCCAATTGTGATCTGAAAAATATTGAATAAAAAATTCTAAAACCAAACAATTCCTAAGTTTTAAACCGTGTGCCATCATAAGTAGCATGATGAAAAAAAAAAAATAAGTAGCATGATGAAATCTCTCTCAATCCCACTCTGTCCTGCCTGAGACTTGAACCATTCTTAGCAAACCCATGCTGTATATACTACCCTCCCGTCAGTCACTTAGCCATCTTGGTTACAGGCCAACCAGTACAGTACCACAGTGCTTATGCTCAAGTAATACTTATTTTACTTACTAATGGCCCCAAAGTACAAGTACAGTGAAGCTGCCTCAGATATGCCGAAGGATTTCCTTTAAATAGAAAGGTAAAAGTTCTTGACTTGATAAGACAGAAAAATCATGCTGGGGTTGCTAAGAACTTTGGTAAGAATCTTCTACTTGTGAAAAAGGAGAAGAAATTCATGCTAGTTTTGCTGTCATTCCTCAAAACTTAGGGTCATTGAAAAAATTGAGTCTACTGTGCATAAAAAGTGCTTAGTCGTACACCCTCCTCCAGCTCTCCACGGGGGCCCGTGGAGGATATTTTGAGAGAAAGGCCTCATTCACTTCCTTTCATTATAGTATGTCGTTATAATTGTTTCACTTGATTATTAGTAATGGTTGTTAATCTCTTACTATACCTAATTTATAAATTAAACTTCATCATAGGTTTGTATGCACAGGAAAACAAATGATATATATAAGAGTTTGTTAACTGAGGTTTCAGGCCTCTACTGGGGATCTTGGGAGGCACTTTCAAGGATAAGGGGGTCTAGTGCATAAATGACTCATCTCTATCATGTAAACTTGTGCGTGTGACTTGCTCCAGGAGCGCTGGAAGGGCACTTCTGTTTCCTGCCCGCTATGTATGCCAGGCACCTCCAAGCTCAATCTCTTGGGGTATCATCAATCCTCATTTTACTGATAAGAAAAATGAGGCTTAGAAGGACTCGTAGGAAGTGGCAGATTCAGGAATAATGAGGCCTGTCCAGTTTCAGGGCCCCTGTGTTTCACCAGAGTAATCTGGTCCCGTGCCTGGTTCACAGTATGGTTCCAAAAATGTTTAACTGAATCAAAATTCAAAAACTGAATTAGAATTCAAAGGTCCTGCTGGAGCTGGGGTCTTCCCGTACTCTAAATTTTGAAAAAGAGGCCACAAGTATTCAAGGGTGGGCAGTGCCTCCACCCAGCCAAGGTGGGCCAGGGCCAGTGGCTACTGATAGTAGGAAGCTCCCCATCCAACTCGGGGAGCTTCTGGGTATCCTACAGCACTACCCTCGAGGGCTCTGAGTTTGTCTCTAACAGCTTTATTGAGATATAACTCACATACCACATGGTTCGTACATTTGAAGAACAATTCAACCGCATGTAGTGTAGTCACAGACAGGTGCACAGGTCACCAGAATGGACTTCAGAACACATTCCTCTCCCATCGCCATCCCCCACTCTGTTGGCTGCCTCAGCCCCAGGTGACCACTGACAACTCTGCCTATGGATTTGCCTGTTCTAGAACACTTCATATAAATAAAATTTTTTTAAAAATCTGTGTGTGCGATTTTTTTCTCCTGGAGTGCTTTCTCAAGGTTCATGTGTCAGTGTATTGTTACTTTTTATACCTGAGTAACATCCCATTAGGTGGGTATATCACATTGTATTTATTGATTTACCAGCAGACGGATCTGGGGTTGTTCTGGTAATCACGAACGATGCTGCTATGACATTAGTGTATAAGTGTTTGGGTGGACACACGCCTTCCTTTCTCATGTGTGTACCCTCGAATAGAACTGGGGGATCACAATGTAGCTGTTTAACACTAAGGAACTGCCAGGCTTTTCCTAAGCCATTAAATTGTTTTGTGTTCAACTAGGAGTGTAAGAAGGGTCCAAATTCTCCACATCCTCGCTGACACCTGTTATTATCTGCCTTTTTAAAATATTTTTTAGTTATAGGTGAACACCCTATCTTTACTTTAAAGTATTTCTATGTGGTGCTGGGGATGGAACCCAGTGTCTCACACATGGTAGGCGAGCACTCTACCTCTGAGCCACAACCCCAGCCCAATTATCTGCCTTTTTGATTAAACACCCTAGTGGAGGTGAAGTGGTATCTCACTGCGGCTTTTATCTTCATTCCCCTCAGGAGGAATGATTTCAAGCATCTCTTCCTGGGTTTACTGGTTGTCTGTATATCCTCTTTGGAGAAATATCTATTTGAATCCTTTGCCCATTTGCAAATGGAATTATTTGCCTTTTTATTGTTGAGTTGTAAGAGTTCTTTACATATTCTAGATAAAAATTTCTTGTCAGATGGATGATATCCAAAATTATCTCCTGAGATTCTCCGGGTTACTTTCTCACCTTCTTCATAATGTCCTTTGAAGCACAAAATTTTTTTTTTTTTTTAAAAGAGAGAGTGAGAGAGGAGAGAATTTTAATATTTATTTTTTAGTTATCGGCGGATACAACATCTTTGTTTTGTATGTGGTGCTGAGGATCGAACCCAGGCCGCCCGCATGCCAGGCGAGCGCACTACCGCTTGAGCCACATCCCCAGCCCGCACAAAAATTTTTAATCCTAATGATTCACAATCGTTCTTTTATTGCTTTTGCTTTGGCATCATATCTAAAAAACACTGCCTGTGTGCTAGGGTTGTAGTTCAGTGGCAGGGTGCTCGCCCAGCACGTGTAAGGCCCTGGGTTTGATCCTCAGCACCACATAAAAATAAACAAATTAAATAAAGGTATTGTGTCCATCTACAACTAAAAAATTGCCTAACACAAGGAGACAAAGAATAATACCCATTTTTCTTCTACTAGTTTTTTGGTTTTAGCTCATACATGTAAGACATACATCCATTTTGAACTAGCGTTAGCATGTGATGTGGGTTAAATTGCCAGCGTTCTCACTGAAAGTCAACTGACCAATGTGAGTTTATTTCTGGACTTTGAATTCTATTCCAGAGATCTATGTGTTGCCACAGGCCAGTGTCACTCTCTCTTGATTACTGTACCTTTGTAGTAAGTTCTTAAATCTGGAAATGAGTCCTCCAGCCTTGTTCTTTTTTTCCCCAAGATTCTTCTAGCCATTCTGTGTGTCCTGCATTTCCATGTGAACTGCAGGATCATCTCGTCAGCTTCTGCAAATACAGGCACATGGGCTGTGACAGGAAGGTACTGAATCCATTAGTCTCTGACCCAGGAGCTTTGGGTCTTCTCCTGTTTCTTTAGGTCTTTAATTTCTTTCAAAATGTTTTATAGTTTTCAGGGCACAAGCTTTGAACTTCTTTTATTTATTCCTAAGTATTTTATTCTTTTTGATGCTATTAAATAGACTTTTCAATTTCAGTTTTCTCACTTATACTATATAGAAATATGAGGATGCAACCAAGCTTAGGTAAAAATAGTTTTTAAAAATACATGATGTTGGGGGCTGGGGTTGTGGCTCAGTGATAGAGCGTTTGCCTTACATGCGTGAGGCACTGGGTTCAATCCTCAGCACCACATAAAAATAAATAAAATAAAAATACTGTGTGCATCATTTTTAATTTAAAAAATTAAAAAAAAAAATACTTGCCTAGCATGTGTGAGGCACTGGGTTCAATCCTTAGCACCACATAAAAATAAATAAAATAAAGGCATTCTGTCCTTCTACAACTACAAAAAAATTTTTTAAACACATGATGTTGTTGCTGATGGTGCTGGTTCTGTCTGCGTGGAAGAAGTCCTTATTCCATAAACACTCAGTATAACAAGTATTTGCACTCTACCAAGTATCCTAAGTAACCCAGAGATGTACATAGGTCATATGCAAACACTACACCCTTTTATTTGAGGAACTTGGGCACCCTGGCTCTTGACGTCTGTGGGCTTCTGCAGCCAACCCCTGATTTTCATCAGTTGTGTCCTGCTGAACTTATTGGTTCTGATGACTTTGTAGCAAGCTCCCCAGGTTTCTCTATAAGACCTACAGATCAAGGTACTTCTAGTTCTTCTTTCACTGTGGATGCATCATCGTTCCCGACTGCCCTTGATGGCCAAATTGTGGGCAGGCAGCTCGTCCTGATCTGAGCCGTCAGACCTTCCCAGAAGGCAGCAGCCAGACCTGTCATCCCACGTCTGGGCCACGGGCTGCGTGAGGTTCCACCAGGGTTAGCCCCTAGGGGCTTCCTGCTGGGTGACACCTGCTCACCCGGCTGCATCCCCTTCTCTGCTCTCTGTCCAGGGAGGCTGTCCAGGGAGGCTCCCGGGCTCCCTTGCTGGCTGGCTGTGGGACACAGGTTCAGTCAATGGGAAGCACGGGCAGAAGAGGGGGTGTGGGTGTCTCCCCACTCCCAGCTGGCTTTCATGCCACATCCTGGTGGGGGCTGCAGCTGACCACTATGGCAGTTCCTGCTGGGCACCCCAGCCCACTACTCTGGCCCCCACTGGTGGTGGAGGACACACTATTTCCTCCCTGACCCCTTCAAGCCCAGTGGTAGTAATGGCTTTCCACCGCTGCTGGTCCCTGCGTGCCTCAGCCTCCTTGTTGGGTGCCTGACTCGTCTTGGTTGGTTAATTCACTCTCTTAGAAATAATGTGTGACCCTTGGCCACTCACGGCCAGTTTTTTCTGCTCCTCTACAAGACCCCACCCCCCAAACGGCGCCAGGGAGGACGGCACAGTGGGACTCTGCTTGGCTGAAAACCTGGTTCTCTGAGTAAAATTATTCCCTGAGTGCCCTACCCATGAGCCTAGGAGAAAGGGAGAGAGCCTCAGACCTGGAAGGCAGAGAGAGAGTCAAGGGCAACCCAGAGGCGGCTTGTGACCTGGCCTGCGGCTGCAGCTGTCCCCCTCCTTTGCCTGGGGCAGAACGGACCTCTGCAGCCTCTGATCTGACTTTTCATCCTGTTGCTCACATTTGAGAACAAAAAAGAGGCCAGAGGCCTCCTCCCAGAGGCAGGGTTCTAGAAAGCCATTGTTGCTGCTTTTGCCCTAAGAGCGACTTGGCAAAAGTGTCAGAATCTCCAAGCCTGTTTGCGCTAGCTTGCTACTGAGTGCCAGCTGCTGTGTTAAACACTGCATATGATCTCATTTAATCACCAGAAGCCTTGGCTGTTGGGCATTATTTTAGGAAAGGAAATAAAAACCCATTTTAAAACAATATTTTTTAGTTGCTGATGGACCTTTATTTTATTCATTTATTTCTATGCGGTGCTGAGAATCAATCACAGTGCCTCACACATGCTGGGCAAGTGCTCTACCACTGAGCCACAACCCGAGCCCCTCAGCACATATATTCTTGGTATGATTTTTTTTTTCTTTTTCTTTTTCATTTTGCAGTGCTGGGGGATTGAACTCAGGGCCTCCAACATATGAGGCAGATGCTCTAAAACTGAGCTACATTCCCAACCCCTGAATAATGGTTAAATCAAGTTAAACATATCCATTTCCTCAAACATGAATCAGCTCTTTATAATGAAAACATCGAAAATACTTTCTTCTGGCTTTTGAGATATACAGTAGAAAACTACGATCTGCAGCCGTCCTACTGCAGGACCGAGCACCAAAACTTCTAACTGCAGCCTCAGACCCACCGAGCCACCCGTGCCCCCCAACCCGGCTCCCCAACCCCCAGCACTTTCAGCTTCTGCTCTGAACTCCTGTGACATCAACTTGTTTTGTATTCCACGTGTGTACGAGAGGGTGCAGCACTTATCTTTCTGCCGGGATTATTTCACATAACATAATGTCCATAACATAATGTCCCCAGTTCCATCCATGTGGTCACAAGTGACAGGGTTTCATGACTTTTTTTTACAGCTGAATAGCACTGTGTTGCGCATTCCCACCACATTTTTAATCCATTCATCAGCTGATGGACACTTAGGCTGATTCCACTTCTTGGCCATTGTGAATGGGGCTGAAATAAACACGGGAGGGCAGATGTCCCTGCAATAAACTGATGTCGGTTCCTTTGGACAGATACCCAGGAGGGAAAACACTGGATGTGTGACAGCTCTCTTTGTGATGGTTTGAGGAAGTGCCACACTGTTTTCCTCGGTGGCTACGCTAAGACGTATGTTCCCACCAACAGCGCACAAGGGTTCCCGTCTGCACATCCTCACCAGCACTGCTACCTTTCGTCTTTTTGGTAACAGACATGTCACTGGGGTGAGGTAATATCTCATTGTCGTTTTTAAAGTGCATGTAGCCCCTCTCCCCAAGAAGACGCAGTTCTCAGGAGTTTTCTTTGCTGCTGCCTGCTCTCTCCAGGACTGGTTGCCCACTGAGGCCTGACTTTCATAGATGAACTGCACACTAAAGTTAGCTAGAAATGCAAAAACCCTCCCTTCCCAAGCACTCCCTGATCCCAAGGTACTAGGTGCTCACCAGAAACACCCACCATGACAAAAACCCAGGCACAAGTCACTCTGATCAAAACAGGACTCTGGTTGCTGCTGTCTTCTGCAGGTCCGCTAGACCACAGCTCTCACCAACCACGTTCCAGAAGAGGCTGCTTTCCCAAACCCGGGACACTGAGGCCACCCCCTGCCTGGAATCCCATCCTTCCCTTGAAACATCATGTACATGGGGCTGGGGATGTGGCTCAAGCGGTAGCGTGCTTGCCTGGCATGCGTGCGGCCCGGGTTCGATCCCCGGCACCACATATAAACAAAGATGTTGTGTCCGCTGAAAACTAAAAAACAAATAAATATTTAAAAAAAAAAAAAAAAAAAGAAACATCATGTACAAGATTCTTGCTTAGAGCAAGGGACAAGATGACCACGGAAAGGCAGGAGCCTGCCATCTTCCAGCATTTGCAGGTTACTAATAAAGCTCTTTCTGTCACTCTACCTCTCAGTTCATTGCATTGGGCAGCACGGATCTGAACCTTGTGTGGTCACAACTGGCACCCAACGAGGGGCTGTGTTCTGCTGTGGTGAACTAGCCTTGAATGGGGGGGGGGGGGCAGACAAGTAAGATTCCTAGGGCTGTGGGGCCACTTTAGTTCTGGGGACAACCCCTGTTCCCTTGACAACAGTCACTCTCATGCCCTCTCCATGGCAGATTAAGAAGCATTGTATCTCATCCAAAAGGATGTCACTTGGAGGTCACTCTCAAGTAGCTCCCTCCCCCCCTCCACCTGGGGACTCACTTCAAAAGAAGACAGAGCGCTCTAGGAGAGGGAAGAAGTGGGGTGAGTGTTTTACCCTGAAATCTATCTGTGGTCCATACCCCTGATTCTGGTTGTCGGGGTGTGTGTGTGTGTGTGTGTGTGTGTGTGTGTGATGTTCCTACTCTGTACTTCTGTGAGTAGGAGCAACCTGGGTGCGTGCAATTTTTTCAATCTTGTCAAAATTGGGAGAACCTGTGAGTTCCCAAATAGGAGCCCTCTGGGTCTAATCCTAGCAAAGTGGTCTGATCAGAGTTACAGCCCTATGACCAAGGGAAAAAATAGTATTTTACTGCAGGGCAGGTTGGCCACAGCATGCCTTGGTGTTGGGGATAAATCCTCTCCCTAAATTCAGAAGGAATCTCATCCTGTTTTTTGTAAAACCTCTCGTATTTTATGGAAATTTTTTATGTTTCAGGACCTCCAGTCTCAATCCTGCCCAAATGTAAGGATGGCAATGACTAACGGGGCCCTGTCACCTGCTTTACTTGGGACCCACGCTGGTTCAGCTATGGGACTGCCCGTGTGCCGCCAAGGCAGTGACGGGATCCTCCACTTACAGATGTGGGTTCAGGGAGCCCAAAACAAATATGATAAATATGACTTTCATAGTGCTCTAGATATCTGCAAAAAATTTACAAGAGATAGATGGGTGGGGCATGGTGGCACCCGCCTATAATCCTTGCAGCTCGGCAGGGCGGAGGAGGAGGATTGCAAGTTCAAAGCCAGCCTCAGCAAAAATGAGGCACTAAACAACTCAGTGAGACCCTGTCTCTAAATCACATACAAAATAGGGCTGGGGATGGTGGCACCACTGAACAGGGCTCAGTGGTAGAGCACCCTGAGTTCAATTCCCGCTACCCAAAAAACAGATGGTGCCCTGGGAATGAGTCCCTGTCAACTAAGAGATACCGCCTATAGGTTTCAAAAACAGGGAGCAATGCCTAAAGCAAGAAGCCAAGTGATTGTACTGGCCCTGGCTTTTGGAGGAAAAGAAGACCTGAAAGGGGAAGAAGGCTTCTAAAAAAAGGAAAGTGTGTCCTAGGTAAAAACCAACTTACTGTAAGGAAAAGGCCCTGGAAGAACAATCACTCAAGGTCACTGGGGAAAGCCTGGCAGGAGGCCTGCTCCTCAGGTGTTGGAGAGGCAAGAAGGTGCAGAGGAGGACTGAGGAGGTCACAGGGGCCTACAGATTTGACCCAGCCAATTGTGAGTTCCCCACAGAAGCATTCTGAAAAATGGCCAATGGAAGCCAAATGATCAACTTTCTCACAGACACAGGCGCCACCTGTTCAGTATTAAATACTAAAGCAGAAGGGCTGCTAAGACTGTATCATAGTAGTGTGACCATTGAGGGATTAGTTAAAGCTCATGATAGGTCCTTCCTCCAGCTGTCAGGTGGTTGGCTAGAAGATGTGACTTTAAAACAGTCGCCTGTACATGCCAGTATGCCCAAGACCCCTCTTTGGCCATAATCTTTTATGAAAATTAAATGCCCAAGTAACCGCCCCAGGAAAACTAAAGATATAAGTTCTGCTCAGAGCACTCTGTACATGAACAGACCTTTGGGAAAGGAACAGCAACTTCAAGAACAACTTCCTGCAGGAGTCCATAAAAAGGTAAAACCCAAAATCTGGGCAATAAACACACCTGGAAGGGCTAAGAACATACAGCCTACAGCGACCGCACTAAAGGTGAAACATAGGACCTCAAATTTAAAACAGCACTTACTAAAATAGGAAGTTCAAAGGGACATCCTGCCAGTGTTTTAAAAAATTTTAAAGTGCAATTTAAGTCAATCCTATCAGTCACCCTACAATATTACAATCCTTCTAGTTTAAAAAAAAAAAATCTCATTCAGATGAGAACAGATTTGTAAAGGGTTTGCGGGCTATAAATGATACTGTCTGGGCCGTTCACCCAGGGGCACCTAGCCCCTCCACTTTATTAACGAATGTCCCAGGATCCTGTGAGTGAGGCTCTCAGTACTGGATTTAAAAGATGCCTTTTTCCAAATGCTCCTAGAAGAACAGACTCAACTCTTATTTGCCTTTGAGTAGCAGGAACCCCATATAACGGCAAACTAGCGAGACAGCTGGGTGGCACTTCTCCAGGGGTTTAAAAGTTCTACTTTATTTAAGGAAGCTCTAGCAAGAAATTTAAATCATATGAAATTAACCCAAGAACTCTTACTGTTACATGTGGATGAAATGTTGACACCCCTTGCCTCCAGATCAAATGTAACCAATTGGCCTATAAACAACACTCTTCAGCAACCAGGCCACAGGAAAACTTCTCCTTAGACAAGAGCTTATCCCAAATGTTGTCTCTAGCTGAATCCCAATTAAAGGAAACCCAAGATAAAATATCTGAAAGTGCCACCTAACAGTCATAGATATATCGATGGATAATTCCAAATTTGGGATAAATACATATGGTTTGTCTGATCTGTACACCAACTGAGCCAAAGGCCCCTTTCTGTTGGGAACAATAAGGAGTAAAAGCCTCACAGGACTGCCCGGATGGAGTCCAGAACAAAATTTCCACCACAGAATAATTTTACATGAAAATGATTAGTTGGGCTGGGGATGTGGCTCAAGCGGAAGCGCGCTTGCCTGGCATGCGTGCGGCCCGGGTTCGATCCTCAGCACCACATACAAACAAAGATGTTGTGTCCGCCAAATACTAAAAAATAAATATTAAAAAAAAAAATTCTCTCTCTCTCCCCCTCTCTCTCACTCTCTCTTTAAAAAAAAAAAAAGAAAAAGAAAATGATTAGTTTGCAACAGACTGGGTTTGGAGATCGGCGTTGAGATGATCAGCACCAAACAGAACTCAGTGGTCATGTGGGACCAGCCCATGGCCGTAGCTTTCTCCAGTTAGGGAGATGCACTGTGGGGTGACCTCCCATCCAGCAACGCTGGATAAAGTTACTAAGACAGCTAATCCCCCAAATCTCCACCACAGGAGGTTTGGAGCTGTCATCGATGGTTTGATTGCCTGGCATCAATCTTTATGTCCCAGATTAGCCTAGAGGAAGTGATGTGGCCTATGGTGGCTCTAGTTTTACATGAAGAGCTTTAAATGACAGTACCAGGGGAACTTCCTTGCTGTAGCTGAAGTGGCCTTAATAAGAAAGGCAGTTCTCCAAACTCAAACGGCGCTGGTGTTCTAACAGCAGTCCACAGGGGACCCATGCTGTCATAAGAACTGAATGCTGTGCATCTAGCCATGATGATTTAGGAAATGTCTCTTGGCACTGCAGGACCTCCATGCCCAGGTAGAAGCCATGATTGACAATTCAGTGCTCAGCCTAAATGCAAGGTTACCTTGCTAGCAGAAATACTTGGTGGCGAAAGTTACTGATGTTTCTACTAGGTCTTACATGCACAGGGTTACTCTCACACTGTGGGATTTATTGTTGCTGTGGAATAATGTCTCAATTACAAGACTTGTACTGCCATGGGAGGTGGAGAGGCCATGATACTACAAATGTCAAAATAAGTCGCCCTGGCTCTGCCAAGAAAAGAAACTCAAGAGGCTTCTTTAATAACCATGCCAGTTTTCCAGCTATGGACTCCTTTCTCCCCCATGACATTCCTGACCAGCAGGCAGCAGCCAGATGACAATGAAGTGCCTGTCCCCATAAGAAGACATGATGAAGTAAACTGACAGTGGGGACTGAAAGTGCACAAAAGCACCTCCCCCCATCAAGACCCAGTTCTCAGAAGCTTCTTTTGCTGCTTCTCTCTCTCTCTCTCTTTCTCTCTCTCAGAATAACTGCCCACTGAAGCCTGTCTTACATAGATTAATTATACTCTAAAGGTAGCCAGAAATGCACAAACCCTCCTTCCTGAGCACTCCCTGATCACAAGTTGTGGGAAAAGGTCACATCTGGAAGTGTGCTTGCCAGAAATGCTGACCACGACAAAACCCAGTCTCCAGTCGCTCTAATCAAAACAGGACTCTGGTTGCTGCTATCTTCTGCAGGCCCGCTGGACTGCAGCTCTCACCAACCTACCTGAAGGAGACGAGAGAGACAAAGCCCACATTCCAGTAGGGGCTGCTTTCCTAAACCCTGCACACTGAGGTGCCCACCTGTCTGGGATCACAACCTTCCCCTGAAAAATCATATAAAAGGTTCTCCCTCAAGGCAAGGGGTGAAATCCAACCATCTTCCAGCATGCCAAGCTGGCTCGCTGTTAATGAGACTTTCTTTCTCCATCACACTGCCTCTCTATCACCGACTCCATCGGGCAGCAGAGAACTGAACATTTTGCTGTTACAGTTTTGATGTGCATTTCTCTGATGACTAGTGATGCAGAGCATTTTTTCATGACCGAGGGAGATGTCTATTTAGATCTATTGCCTGCTTTTTATTCAAGCTATTTGGTTTTTTCACTAGGGAGTTTTTACAGTTCCTTACATATCCTGGATCATAACCCTTTGTCAGATGCATAGTTTGCAAATATTTTCTCCCATTCTGTAGGTTGTCTTCCCACTCTGATGATGGTTTCATTTGCTCTGCAGAGGCTTTTTAGTTTGATGTAATTTGATGTTTGTCTATTTTTGTTTTTGATCCCTTAACTTTTAGGGTCTTGTTTAAAAAAAATAAAATCCTTGCCTAGTCCCTTGTCATGAGGAGTTTCCCCTGTTTTCTTCTACGCATTTCATTGTTTGGGGTCTTGTATTTAAGTCTTCAAACCACTGAGTTGATTTCTGTAAATGATGAAATAGGACTCTAGTTTCATTCTTCTGCATGTGTGTACCAGCTCAGAACTTGGATCTTAGAGAGGAAATGGGCCTTAGGTAGTGAGTGAATCTGGAAAAGCCCTAGAAGGGCTACATCCCCATCTTCTCAGTCCCCACCAAGAAGGGGATGGGGACTTTCTCAGCATCCTCACTCCCCTCCCTAATCTGAAGGAAAAGGTTGTGTCTTACAATAATTGTAAAAACAATAATATATATTACAGGACTAGACACAATGGAGCCAGCTGACCATGGACTTAAACCTCTGCAACCATGAGCCAAAATAAATCTTTTCTTCTCTAAGTTGATTTTCTAAGATATTTTGTCACAGTGTTGGAAAGCTGACAGTGTCAGCTGTGACTTAACTCTCTGATATCTATTATCACAATCCATAATAGCTCTGAGTGTCAGAACCTGGACAAGGCACCATTAGGTCATCCTCCCACACTTGCAAGACCAGTATTATTCCATTTGACAGTTTCACTGAGCGATAACTTACATGCTGTAATTATAGTGCACAGCAATATTTCCAGCATGCTCTGCAGTATAGAAGGCACTGTATTAGTCACTCTCACTTGATACCAATAGCACCCTCACCCAGTGGGCAGGGCAGGTGACCTTCATTTTATAGATAAGGAGCCTGGGGCTGTACCATCCTAGCCTCCCCCACCTCACACAACTTCCTGACTCCTGCTCTCTGACCTTCACTGTTCCCTAACTCTGGTCCCCTGCCCACTCTGATGACTCACTCACACAGCAGTAACTCACCATGTCAACTTCCTCCAGGGAATGGTTTTAAGCTTATGGCCCAGGGGATGGAGATTTAGAAGAAAAAAGGGCAGAGTAGTAGGGCTCCTGTCCTCGAGAAACAGAAATTCTTTTTTTTTTTTTTTCTTTTGAAGTGTTAGGAATGGATCCCAGGGTCTTACCCACTCTAGGCAAGTATTCTACCACTGAGTCACATCCCAGCCCAGAAGAAGGAATTCTAATGAAAGAAAAAAGACAGACAAAATGGGGAAAAGACATGACCAGGTGAGAGAGGATGAGCAAGAGGGAAGGGGCTGGTGGGCAGCGGAGGACTGAGCTGGGACAGGAACCCCCTCCAGGAGGACAAGAGGAGCTAGATGAAGCACAGGATGAGCACCCACTCCACGGGATTCGAGAAAGGGAAAAAAACTTAAAGAAAAACCCTTAGTCAAATTCTAGCTTTGCTACCACTCAGTCACATGACCTTGGGAATTCACTGACCACCTCTCTGGACCTGTTGCATGTGAAACTTCAGACTGTCCCTCAGTGTCATCAACAGTCAACCACAGACCACTCTCCAGGGTCACGATGGGACCTCAGGCACTCAGAGCCATCGTGTGCGTACTGAGCTCTGTCTGCGATAACACACTTGAAAGACTGAGGGTGAAACATGGCTTCTGCCTTCAAAAAACTCACCATCTCAAAACGTAGGGCCTCTGACACCTCAAAGGTACTGCCTGGGGAAGAGGGAGCTGCAGGAAGGTGACGCAGTGGAGGAAGCTGGGGGTCCCTGCGCTAGCTTTCGTGGCTGTGACTAAAATCTCTGACATAAACAACCTGGAGGAGGAAATGTCTGGCTCTCGGTTTCAGAGGTTCCAGTCCATGGTCGACTGGCTCCCCTGCTTTGGCCGTGAGACGAGGCAGAATGTCATGGTGGAAGGACGCAGTGGGAGAAATCTGCTCACCTATGGCAGCAGGGAAGCAGAGAGAGAGCATGTGGGGACAAGATCTACCCTTCCAGGGCACACCCCGGTGACCTTCTTCCTCCAACTGGGTCCTACCCTCACAGCCTCCCAGGAGTCAGTTCAGCCATCAATGGATTAATCCACCGATGAGGTCAGACCCAGCTGCTCCCGAGAGCCCCACCTCTGGGCACTGGGGCAGTCGGGACCAAGCCTTCAACACATGAGCCTCTGGAGGACGTTCCAGGTCCAATCACAGCAGCCTTGGAGGAGGAGCTGGACCTGGGCTCTGAAAAAGCAGCCTCTGCAGAGGCCGGGCTGGCAAGCAGAGCTGGCTCAGGGAGGCACAAGGACAAGAGGGCAATGACCCCCTCTCCCACAAGTTGGTCAGACTGGCTGTTCAGGGTCAGAGTCCAGCGGGGCTGGGTGAAAGCCTTGGGGGAAACTAACAGGTCTGAGACTCCGAAAAATAAGAACAATAATTCAACTTTGAATATCCTTTGGGAGGGTTAAATACCAGAACGTGTGCGAGCCAGTCCACAGCAGGGTGTGTGCACCGACATCACATAGGCTCAATTGCCAGGCCAGACTTTGCTTGGGTGTTGTTGTTCTGTTTTGGTTTTTTGCAAGGCCATAAGCCCCAGCAGGAAATGCAGACACACTGATCTGGGGCAATCAGCACAGAGGTGACAAGCAAAACCAAGAGAAAGAGGCTGGCCTTGGCAAGGAGGGGAGGAGCCATGTGCCCAAACACCCAGAGCAGCTGCCACCAGGTTCGCTGCCCAGGGGGGGGGTTTGCCCTGAGAGCTGAGCCTGGCATGTTTCTAAAACACCCCCACAAGAGCAGAGGGGGTGGGGACAAAGAAACTGGAGGGGCAACCAAGACAGGAGTGAATCTGAAGGGACAGTATAAGGAGGGGGCTGCTGGTATTACTGGGCAGGAGCCCAAAGCC
The DNA here is from genome assembly GCF_047511675.1 of Marmota flaviventris. Taxonomy (NCBI): domain Eukaryota; kingdom Metazoa; phylum Chordata; class Mammalia; order Rodentia; family Sciuridae; genus Marmota; species Marmota flaviventris. Next base: position 5,991,912 of record NC_092506.1, on the reverse strand, counting down.
AAGAGTTCAGGCAGGGAACAGGAGGGACCCAGAATAACAAGAGCCCTGGGAGCTAAGGAAAGGCAGCACCAAGAGATGGTGGCCAGTGAGGAGCCTGCTGCGGCACCAAGAGAAGACGCAGAGATTCAAGGGAGTTAATGCCCAGAAAGAAAAAGGCAGGGAAGAGGGCGTTTGCTCACCCAGCTGAATCCTTACAACATGCCGGTGACTGGGCACTGGGGACAAACGGAAAGGTCCCTGCCCGCATAAAGCTGGCCTTCACTCCAGTCGGAAGGAGGCCAATGCACAAGAGGCCATTCCACGTTCATCCAGACCAGTTAGTCCCAACTGTCCGGGCCTCAGCCCCCTCATGATGACAGGTTTCCTCAGAGTCGTGGGGGAAAGCCACCAGATAGAGCAAGAGTCTTAGACTAACTCCCTCCACCCCTGGTCTACACAGGGCAGAGTAGAGGCACAGCCTTATCAAGTGCTGATCTTGGGGAGCTGGGGACAAAGCGGAGAGAAATACAGCTGAAGCGAGGACATCCATAGCATTCCACCTCACCTTCCCTGTCCCCAAACACACATGCCCCCAGGCTCCCCTTCTCCTTGAACTGATATCCCATGACCTGGCAGGGAGTCGGGCCTGTTTGTAGTTACAGATAAAGAGCCAGAAGCCACAGGGCCCTTATCAGTGCCCTCCTCCTGAACTGAGGGAAAGGTTCTCTCCTGAGCAACTGGGACTTGTTCCCTGCCCTGAGAGCTGAGCCGTGACTCCTATTGAGCCCCCAGCAAATAGACGGGGACGCGTTTCCCCCTCACTGCTGTCCAGAACACATCACGTCTCGGAGCTGACCCTGGCCTTTTGGGGTCACATTCCCCTAAGGAGGCCAGGCCTCTGTTTCACAGCTCCAGGGCACAGCGTCGAGGCCTAGGGGTGGGGGAGCTGAGCACAGCACACCTGAGCCCCGGCTGCAGGATGAAGAACAGTCTCGCCCCAAACACTGGCAGCTGCACCACTTCTACAGTGACTCTGTGACTTTTTCCCCAATGGTCACGACCACATAAAGCCATTCTGGCCCAGAGCTCTGGGGTTTACCACCCATATTCCGCTGTCCAAGGTCTCAGGAAGAATCTGTGTTCACTGTCAGGGAATTTGCCCATTCCCGATCACAGATGTCCCCACAGGCCCTTGAGCAATGATCTACTCTGACTCTACAGGGATTCCTGTCCTTTAGAGACCTAGTCCCAGAATCCCCTGCCCTCTTCTTTTCCTATTAGAAGGCTGCCAGGTTCCAGACGTTAGAGTGACAACGGCTACAAGGTGTGTGTTCCCCCACCAAAACAGCGTGCCCACAGGCCTCTGAAGGTTGGTCCTCCTGCCATGGCAGCTGGTCTGCAGAGCCTCAGGGAGGCCAGGCTGTTCCTAATGCTGCCTGTTCATAATTGATGGTTTAGGTTAAGCCCTTGCAGTGACCTTCCCAACCTCTCCTCCCCTACTGCACAGAGGGAGAGGGAAAGGGGGATCAGTCCCAGACTCGGGGGCCTCAGGCCAACTGTTCAAAGGAAAAACAAGCTGAAAGAGGGGCGGTGTGAAGCCACTGCCCGTGGGCTCTAGTGGAGGGATTAAAGGGTGGTGGTATTTGAATTTTACCGAGGGAGGGTGGGTCAGGGCCAGAGCTAGGACCTGGGCCAGGAAAGCTGGCTAGGAGAGAGGTGGGCATATGGCCTAAGGGAAACAGCAGAGGATTTGTGGGGAGAAGAGGAAGTGAGCAGAGTCTAACATCTTCCTCTTTCCTGCAGAGACCTCACTCTGCCTAGCCTGGCCACTTGCGAACTGGTGACCGGCCTTTCTTCCCATGCGGCTGGGAGACAGGACCCTCACACAGGCATGTGTTACCCAGCAGTCAGTGTGAGCTGGTGGTGCAGTATGATTCATTAGCAATTAGATTTTTAAAAAATATTTGTTCTTTAGTCGTAGATAGACACAATACCTTAATTTAATTTTTATGTGGTGTTGGGGATCAAACTCAGTGCCTTTCGTGGGCTAGGTGAGCACTTTTCCTCTGAGCCACAACCCCAGCCCCAGCAATTAGATTTTTTAATGCTTGAACATACTATTAAGCATACCTTGATCGCTGCACTTGATGTGGTCCTAGCCCGAAGACCACCCAGCAAGAACAAGAAGAGAGTCGTCCCCCGCCAGCATGACCCAACATCACAGAAACAAAACCCCAGGCTGAGTTCTGACCAGATCCCTGGAGGAAGCACAGTCAATGGCTCACTGTCCTGTCTTGTGTGGTCTCCTGAACTCGAGGTAATTACTCAAAGGAGGCCTTGCGGGGTCAGGGCACACACTGCGCAGTGGCCCACGTCCAGAGAGGCTAATGAGATGCAGGTGCGCCTGAGCCAGACCAGGCCTAGGTCGGCAGAGCAGATGCGCATCTCCTGGAGAGCTCAGCGAGGGGACTGGTGCAGCCCTTCAGTCCGGGATCCCAGACGGCACTAAGCTCTCTCCATCTTTCTCAGAGCTGACAACAGGTTTCTGCTTCCCTTCCAGCCCCCCGAGGGAAGCTACCCTTTAAGAAGCCCTGGCAGAAACTGGCAGGCGGAGATGCTGGGAAGTAAGCCCTGGACACTCAGGCCAGAGCTCTGCCCAGGAATACCACGAGGAGAGAGGACCAGGCGGCACGTGGGGGGAGACGCCGCAGTAATCCCTCGCTCCCAGCCGCTGGCCGAGACTAGGCTTGGCTGTGACCAGGCTTGGCTGTGACGAGGCTTGCCCTCCCGGGCAGGAGGGAGGTGTGAGTGTTCTTTCCCTGCTGGAGGCAAAGGGGTGCCAGCAGCTTCACACCCACCTTCGACTTGCCATCTGGTTGTGAGCAGCTGGGTGGGTGCAGAGCTGGAGGGAAATGGCCACGTTGGGCCTGCAGGCCGCCCAGCAGCAAGGCCAGAGGAGGAGCAAGGCCAACTAGACACTTCTTCAGTGAGATTTCTTCCTGTGCGTTACTTTAATCTCCCTATGCTACCAGGCAGAAGGCAGGGTGGGGACATTTACCCCTACTCTATGCTCACCACTATACCACCAACGCCATCCTACCCCTACTCTAAAAGAGAGCGGTGAGACCCTCAGACAAGAGCTTGGCAGAACCTGAAGTCCAGGTCTACGGAGGGTTTGAATCTGCTTGGGAAAAAGTACCGCTCTGGGGTGACTCTCCCGGGTTAAGAACCAAACTTAATCAGGAAGGAGGATCCCTTTCCAGGGGCCAGAAAGGGATGTGCTGGCCACCCTGGGTTCCAGACCTGGATGGGTTCTCATGGAAGAGAAGCCGGCACAGAGAAGAGTCACACAGACCTGGGGTGGGATCTTTTTTTTTTCCAAGTTGTCGATGGACCTTTATTTTATTTGTTTGTTTATATGTGGTGCTGAGAATCGAACCCAGTGCCTCACACATGCTAGGCAAGTGCTCTACCTCTGAACTAAAACCCCAGCCCCTGGGCTGGGACCTTAACTCTGTCGCTGTGTGTGGTCTGAGACATCACTGCACCCCCATTTCTCAATTTCCCCATTTTTAAACTGGGGGCTAACAGCACATTCCTCTCAGGGCTGCTCATTAGCAGCCAACAGATATGATCCCAGTCAGTTTCTATCTCCGTTTTTTTTTTAAATATTTATTTATTTATTTATTTTTAGTTTTCGGCAGACACAACATCTTTGTTGGTATGTGGTGCTGAGGATCGAACCCGGGCCGCACGCATGCCAGGCGAGCACGCTACCGCTTGAGCCACATCCCCAGCCCTCTACCTTCCTTTTTTTTCACAAAAAAACCTTCCTGCCAGGCACAGGTGGTACATGCCTGTAATCCCAACTATCAGGAGGCTAAGGCAGGAAGACCTCAAATTTGAGGCCAGTCTCAACAATTTAGGGAGGCCCTCAGCAACTTAGCAAGACCCTGTCTCAAAAACTGAAAGGGTTGTGGATGTAGCTCAGTGGTAAAGCAACCCTGAGTTCAATGCCCAGTACAAAAAAAAAAAAAAGGACCTTCTTTCTGAGAGGAATGGACAGAAGGGAAGGAAAAACACCTCCTAACGTTGTGTTCCTAACAACTTTGGAGAATCTCCAGACACTGAAGAACTTAGCGAAGGAGGGCCAGGTAAGGGGAGAGCCTGGCGGTCAGTCAGGGTTGAGGGCTTGCTGGCCATGACCACCCCTCCCCAACCTTCTCCTGGGAACCCCAGCAGCCCAGGGTGCTGTGGTGTCCCTGTGGCACCCAGCAGAGAATCCTGATGCAGTGCTGGGAGCGCAGCAAAGCCTGCATCCTGAGAGAGGTCCTCGAGGGACTCAGGTCTTTGCTTGGGCCTGCCTACTGACAGAGGAGACCCGGGGACAATGGCCAGTGGCACAGGTCACACCTCATTCCTAGTACACACAGACCACGCAGAAGAACCTTTGGAATGGGTGCCCACCCGCCCTGACTGGAAGTTGCTGGAGCGCTGGCCCAGGGCTTGCTCGGCTCTGCCCACACGGCATGAGGAAGGTCCCCTCTGAAGCAAAGACCAGGAGGCACAGGAAGTAGAAATGGGCGGCTCATAACCACAATCACGATCATGATGAAGTGGGCATTGCTGGGCTTTTACTGGATCAGACCAAAAAGATCACCATGGCCACATTCTGTCCAGTCCAGCACAGCTGCCTGGCTCTCAGCATGGGGCCCGCAGCTGCCCAAGGCATGTTTGGTGGCTGCCCTCTAGGAGCTCGTGGTCAGGGAAAGGACCACAGTTGTAAACAAAGAGGCTAGTCAAGCCCGGGGGAGCTACTATACAGAGAGAGAACAGAGAGGGCGAGGGCCGGAGGCAAACAGCAACGGGAGGCTGGGGGGAAATGGGGTGGGCAGAGAGGAGACCCAGGGGTGAGGAGGTGACCGGCAGGGAACTGCAGGCAGGGAGGGTGCAGCGTGGCAGGGCAATGTCGAGCCACTGAGGGGGTCACAAGCCACATCAAGTCTGCGTGGCTGGAGCAGCAGGTGCGAGCAGCAGGCTGGGAAGGAGGGCAACGGCCCAGGTCCCCTCACTAGAGGAACGTGGTGCGTCCTGCTGCTGCTCAGTTTCAGCAGAAAATCTAACACACGCCAGAAACAGGCAACGACCAGCCCCCTGTGCAGGTTTAAATACCTTCAAGTTACTACTGCAGCCGTCACGGGGAGACTCAGGGGAGACTCCAGGACCGCTGCAGACACCGACATCACAGAGGCCCAAGACCCTGTAAAATGGCACAGCATTTGCATATAACCTAGAACGCATGTCTCCCTCTGTGCGTCAAGTCGGAGCTGCTGTGCAGTATTGTCTAGGAAATGACAGTAAAGCCCGTGCTTGCTCAGCACAGTGACCATCAGCACTAGCCCACAGTCCACGCCACCATCAGCAGCCACACGACATTTTTTTCCAGAATACCTGTTTTTCACTGTCCAGTGTCTTGCAGGGCTGGAGACTGAACGTGAGCACTCTGCCGCCCGCCTACGGCCCAGCTCTTTTTATGTTTTACTTTGCTAAATTACTGAAGTTGGTCCTGAACTTGCCATCCTCCTGCCTCAGCCTCCTGAGCCGCTGGGATAGCAGGTGTGCGCCATCGCACCCGGCTGTCTGAGGAGTTCTGGTTCACGGTTGGCTGAATCTGCGGGTGTGAAAACCCTGGGTACAGAGCAAAGTCTGTTTTCATAGTTGTTTTCTTCACCTCAGACAAACAGAAGATGCGGGGAAGAAGTGTCTGGCTCAGGTAGGCGGGTGGCGACATTATCCACATAGCTGGTGACCGGTGCTCAGATGTTAAATGGCACTGGTAACCCTGGTGTGACAGGCACAACCAGCCAGCAGATGATTCCAAGTGGAGAAGGAGGCCATCGGGCTCAGCTCTGGGGGTGGGGACACACTGACAAGAGGCAGCTCTTGTCCCTGTCCTAGCCCTCTTCTCTGGGCTCACAGTCCATCCTATTCAAGCTGCTCATGCCACCAGGGCTGGACCCCCTACTGGCCTTGGTCTCCCCTTCTTCATCGCCTTGAAACCAGCTGGAGGCACGGAGGCTGGGTGACGGCAGTGGAGGGAGGAGGCAAGAGAACTCCTGTCACTTGTTCACGCCTTGTAAGGGAGGCCCAGCGTGTGAAGGAAACGATGCAGGTGGCATGGGAAACAAAGGCAGAGGGTGACGGTCCCCACACTTGACAGGCTCACCATATGGATCGGCGGAGGCACGACTTGTGTGTGGCACGCTAGATGCCACCCTGTCAACCACAGGGTAATGCCACACCACGGGCACTGGGCTGAGGCTCCCAGGCCTCTGCTGTCTTCCACACCCCCAGAGAGGTGCCACAGGCCACCCACAGTGCAATACCAGTGAACACGCACTTCAGAACCAATCCAACCAGACACTAGTGTGGACGGAGCTCTCGATTCGCAGTCCCTGCCTCTCCACATGGCTCCTGTCTCCACAGGTCCCTCCCCAGCACTGCCACCTGAGCTGTGGAACGTGAGCTGCAGCTCCAAGGCTTACGGTGTCCAACTGGGGATTTCTATCGCCTTCTGAATCTGCTTCCTGATCTACAAAAGCAGATTGAGCCAAATCATCTTGAGGAGTCGCGATGAGAACTCAGGAAGGGCTGCGCTTTGCAGTTCCTAGGAGAGTGGCCCATTAGAGATGCCTGGCACGGCGACCAATGGCCTGCTTTGTGGCATCAGCCTTAATCCTTCTCTCTTTTATCACACCCTGGGGCTACAACATCGAAAGGCAGAGACCAAGACACAGTCCTGGAAGGTTCAAAGCAGAGTCAGCCCCACACACGATCCTGAGCAGGAGCAGGGGCTGAGAATCAGAATATCCTGGTCCTGCCTCTGCTGCCACTAACCAGAGCTGTGCCCTGAGGCAAGTCACTTCCCCGCCTGGGCTGCAGCTTCTGTCCCCATCAGACAAGGGATAATAACTGCTGTGCCTTCTTCATGCAAGCACTGTAGACAAAAAAATTAGCCATGATGCAAGTACCATACCACAAGACACCAGGCCCTCGGTCTAGCTGGGAAGGAAGGAGCAGAGCAGGCCGTAAAAGAGCGGAAAGCCAGACCAACAGAGAGTAACACGAACACCAACCAGAGCACGACACTGAGGATCAGCCAACAACAGAAATGGAGACTCTGAAAGCTACACAACATCACTGGAAGAAATCAAAGACCTGAAGAAAAGGAAAGACACTCTATGTTCATGGACTGGAGCCTTAATACCGGTAAGATGGCAATACCTAAATGGATCCACAGATTCAGTGGATTCAAAAATCACAGCTCGAGAGCCGGACACAGTGGCGCACGCCTGTAATCCCAGCAGCTGGGAAGCTGAAGGAGGATCTCGAGTTCAAAGCCAGCCTCAGCAATGGCAAGCCACTAAGCAACTCAGTGAGACCCTGTCTCTAAATAAAAAATACAAAATAGGGCTGGGTATGTGGCTCAGTGGTTGAGTGCCCCCGAGTTCTATTTCTAGTACCAAAAAAAAAAAAAAAAATCACAGTTCCCACTGGGTGTGGGTTTGTAATTCCAGCAACTCAGGAGGCTGAGGCAGGAGGATCACAAGGCCAGCGTTAGCAACTTGGAGAGACCCTGTCCCCAAAAAAAAAAAATTTAAAAAGGGCCAGGGATGTAACTCAGGAGTAGAGCATCCCTGGGTTCAATCCCCATTATCAGGGGAAATCAACAAGATGATCCGAAAATTCACATGGAAAATACAAGGGAACCAGAAGAGCCAAAAGAATCTTGAAGGGCTGGGGATGTGGCTCAAGCGGTAGCGCGCTCGCCTGGCGTGCATGCGGCCCAGGTTCGATCCTCAGCACCACATACAAACAATGATGTTGTGTCTGCCGAAAACTAAAAAAAAAAAAATAAACATTAAAAAATTCTCTCTCTCTTTAAAAAAAAAAAAATCTTGAAAAAGAACAAAGTTGCAAGACTAGTACTTCCCATTTTTAAAACTCACTACAAAGCTCCGGGAACCAAGATGAGGAGGCATTGGCATACAGGTGACACACAGATTGGCATAACCTTCACATTTACAGTCCACTGTCCTCAACAAGGGGCCACGACAACTCAACAAACAGTGCTAGACTAACCAGATTTCTACAAGCAAAAGAAATTGAACCCCTTTTAAGAAATAAAAATAAAAAGGACTAGGGATGGGGACTAGAGCACCCCTGGGTTCAATCCCCGGTCCAAAACAAAGGTGAAAGACAATCCTTATATTAGAAAAAAGTTCTAAATATTTCAGTCTGATAAAGGTCTAGTATCCAGACTATATTAAGAACACTTACAGCTCAATGAAAAGACAACCCAATTTAAAAATAGGCAAAAAATCTTAATAGAAATTTCTTTGAGAAGATGTGCCAATGGCAATAAGCACAGGAAAAGATGCTCAACACCATTAGCCAAGGGAAACATGAATCAAGCCCCAGTGAGATCCCACCTTACAACCACAAGGTCAGGAAGTGCTGTGAGCACATGGAGACTGGATCCTCAAGCACTGCTGAAGGGAACACAAAAGGCAGCCACTTCGGAGATAGTCCTTCAGGTCCCCAAACAATTAAAGTTACCAAACAATCCACAATCTTATTCCAAGATGTATCTACACAAGGTAACTGAACAAACCTGTCACCCAAAAACTTGTACACAAATGTTCAAAGCAATATTTCTCATAATAGACAAAAGTGGAGACAAACTAAATGCCCATCAACTGATGAATGGATTAACAGAATGGGGTATATCCATTCAGTGGAATATTATTCGGTTGTTAAAGTGCTCTTAGTTGCTACGAAGTGGCTGAACCTTGAAAACATCCTCTGTGAAAGAGGATGGAACAAAAGGCCATGAGTTGTATGATTTCATTTCTGTGAAATGTCCAGAACGGGCAGATTCAGAGACAATTGATTAGTGGTTGCCAAAGGCTGGGGAAAGGGGAAATAAGGAGTGGTTGCTGATGGGCACAGAGTTTCCTTTGTGGGTGAAAAAAATATTCTGGAATTAGTGAAGATGGTTATACAATATTGTGAATATGCTAAAAACCTGCCTGGAACTTGCCATCCTCCTGCCTCAGCCGTCTAGGTCACTGGGAGGATACATGTGGATCACTGTGCCTGGCTGAATTATATACTTTGAAAAAGAGTGAATTTTAGCCAGTTGTGATGGCACCTGCCAGCTACTCAGGAAGCTGAGGCAGGAGCACCACTTGACCCCAGGAGCTGGAGACCAGACTGGGCAACACAGTGAGACTGCATTTCAATTACAGTGAATTTCAATTTATAGTATATGAATTGTATCTCAATGAAGTTATAAAAAAAATTTTAAAAGTAATACATGCCAGAGCTTATTGAAAAGTTGGAATACTTGCAGAAATAAAAGGGTTTTAGTTTTGCTTTTTAACCATCCAAGCAGCCTCTTTGCCCCATGACCTCAGGGGGCATTCTGTTAGAGAGGGAGGTCTCTGCAGACAGAGAAGCATAGGGCTGGGTATTCTGGGATGCAGTGCTCTCCTTCATATGTATTTATTTAAAAATAGCAACAGAGCTGGGTCGTGATCAGTGGCAGAGCACTTGCTGTGCATGAGTGAGGCCCTGGGCTCCATCCCCAGTGCCATGGGGGGGAAAAATCCACTCCTGTTTGCATTTCCGCTTTGGCTCTGTGCTCTACCATGATGTTACATTGTTTATGAATAAAACCTGGACCTGCCCAGACATGTACTTGAGAAAGGGAAAGACATTTCAATAACCTCTTCAGACAACCGTGGCCACTGCTCTTCAATGCTCCCCCAAACTCAACAAATAGCAAGGAATTCATGGTACTGTGGAAGCTGGAAGCCTCAAACTTTTCCTGCTACGTGACATTAAAACCCAATGGCCTTTCTCGAGCTGTAAATGGGCCTTGTTCCCAGCATGATTTCGTAACCTCCTGTGCTGGTCCTCCGGAGCACAAGGGCTCCCTGACCCAGCTGATCTTGAAGATGCTAGGGCGTTAGGTAACACTGTAGCAAAATATCACCCGGGCTATGGCCACCCATGTCATCAGAAGAGCCTGAAGCACCAGGAAGCTGTCCAGCTCAGGACAATAGATCAAGTTTCCCAAATTCTAAGCTGTGCCCAGAAGCTCTGCTTTTGCCATTAGCTACAGTATCACTAGCTGTTTTCTTTGAAACAACAGGCTCAGAAGACTCATTTTCAAGAAAAATCTGGTCAGATACCCAAGGCTGAGTAACAGCAGATTCTTGTCAGTTGCTCTTTCAAGTAGAAACTGTGGTCCCTGAAAACCCAGCCAGTTCAGTGCGCAACTCACATGACTCACAGGTGCTTCTCCCGGTCCAGAATCTGGCTAAACCAGACACTCACTTCCTGTTTCATCACACAGAGGCTCAATCAAGAACTAAGCAGGTGAATTAATACAATAAATTAGTTTTACTGCTTCGTTAAGGCCATTGTTAAGTGAAATGGAGGAGAAGGGCTCCAGGCCACCAGGCAGTCGGTGCCACTGCCCCGATCCCGGTAAAGGCATCAACAGGTCTGCCACCACAGCCTTTGTCCCATGCTGGGAATGCCAGCACAGCAGAAAGGAAGGGAGCAGACGGCTCTGTCAGGAAAGTCTGTGACTCACAGACCCCCCCACACCCCCCAAACTGGCCTGAGGGCCAGCAGGGCCCTGGGGCGCTTGCGTTAAGACCCGGCTAGCCTGGGGTCTACAGAGCTGACCCTGTGAGCTGGGGGTGCGCTGAGTGGTGTGACCTGGTGCTCGCAGGTGGCCCACCCACCTCTGAGTGGGGCAGGGCTGATGGCCTCAAAGGGCCAGGCAGCTTCCAAGTCTAACAGTGCTCTCTGTCCACACCACCTCCCATTCCGCTGACCTCGGCACCCAGCGGACTCCCAGCGGACTCCCAGCTCTCCGGTAGGCTTTGTGCTCCCACACTGGAGAAGGCCGGGAGGCGGTGAGCAGCCTAAAGGCAGCAGGCAGGGAGAGGGTGGTGGAGCCCAGCATCTCCTGCCCTGGCCCACCTGCCCCCAGCCTCAGTCCACCCACTGGGCCCACCACATGCCCTGCCTGCAGATTCAGATTTGGCCCGCATTCCTGCCATCCGGCCCCCGAGTTCAATGTTAACAAAGGGTCTCCCTGACCTCCCTCACAGTTAAGGCCTCTCGGTTAGGAGCCCCACCGAGAAGCCACCAGCACAAGGCCCCTGGTTGGCTCAGAGTCCTGTCCTCCCAGAATATCCAATAAACAATTCGAGGTCTGGTGGGAAAGGATTTCTCATAGACTGCTACAATTGCAGCCGCAGTGAAGCTGCTTGGCTGGCGGAACCAGAGAGGAGAACAAAGTGCTATTCAGGCCCCAGGGACAGACAATAGGCCCTTATCCTCCTTTCTGGTCCAGGCGCAAAGCTGCCAGCAATGGAGGGCTCCACGGGTAGCCCCCAGGCAGGGCTGCCCCTAGAGTCTGTGGGGCCCCAGGCAAACTTTTTGAGGGGATCCATTTATACAAAAAACTTAGGTCACTCAAAATTAGCTCCCCAGCACGATTCTGGCAGCCCATCTCACGAGGTCCCACTTAAGAAACAACAGTGTCGCTGGGAACGGGGCTGGCACTTGGGGCCCCAGGTAACTCCACGGACATCTGTCACCCCTACACAGGATACAGGGATGAGAGCACCCCAAAGACCCACTGGAGGGGGACTTTTGCTCCCAAAGTACAGCCTGGGGCTACTCGCGCCTGGGCCTAAAGGTGTCCCTGGCCCTGCAAACACAGCCACCGTCATGGGTTTGAAGGGTTAGAGGACTGCCCTCAAGAATGGAAGCTAGGAACTCAAGGCCCACACCTTGGGGTTTTCAAGCCACCTGGGTAACCCAAAATCTCAGGGAGCCCCAAATCTTCCAAGTCACCAGGCCTTTACGGCTCTTCCCCTGTGGCCTCTGCCTGCTGGGCTCCCACTGGATCTCAGGGAGGTTGGAGTTTCACACCTGATTCCAGCCAGTGTCTCGAAGAGAAGCCGGGGGAAAGCACACAGGCTTGACCAGGAGGATGGAAGGGGCCAGGCCTGCGGAAAGCACTCAGCAAACAGGAGGCAAAAGCAAGCCACAGGCAGCAAAAGCCTTTAACTCAACTTTAAACAGGCCCTGCCCCCGGGGGACATTCTGCTATTAGCTCCAATGACACTACCAAGGCTAAAGGAGGTGCCATGCAGGGTTCTGGGTGGCACCACTGGGACGGGGCTCAGCAGGTAAAGAGTGCCAGCAACAAACCCCATCTGGAGGGCAGGAGGCTGCCTTGGGCTCCTCCCACCCCCACTCCACCCACGGAGGGTGAGCTTGTGAGTCTCTGAAATGTGCCTAAGGTTGCCGTGTCCTGCCAAGATCCACACCCAGCCACTGCCACTGCGCCACGCAGATAACTGCAGTGGGGGGAGGCTCATCAGTCTCCTGCTGGGCCAAGGCCCTCTCATGACCGGCCGCCTCCTCCCCAGCACTGATCACAGCCGTAGCTGACCAGGACCTGGCCTCCACTGTCTCCTCTGATGACAGAGATCGCTGGGCCATCACTTCCTTGCTGTGTCGCCAGCAGGTAGCAGGGGGCCTGGAACTGGCCTAGAGCAAAGGCCTGAAGCTGAGGGCCAGCTGCAACCATTCCGTACACAGTGACCACACTGAGACCAAGGGCTCTGACCATGGAAGGCTGCGCCAATGCCCACTCTCAGGGAAAACAACAGGGAGAGGGGCCATGGGCCTCAGCAGGCCTCGCAGGGACAGGTCCTCGGAGGCAGCAGGCCAGGCTTGAAGGCTCCCACTGCAAACCTAAAGTCTTGTGCTAAGGAATAGAGGGGGTAACAGGACAGAAGTTCTAGCCCCAACAAGCACACAATGGCAGGGACAGCCTGGTTCCAGGCCTCTGAGCGTCCGGACTTGGTGTCTCCCTTCCTCTTTCTCAACCCTTCCAGGGGCCATCTGTGCTCACATCTTTCAGCGTTTCGAGCTAAGTGCTCCTGGCACCGCTCTCTCCCTCAATGCTCTCCATACCCTCCACCCCCTTGGCTTTGACCTTCCTCTTCCTCGGCCCCCAAAATAAGCACACCAACCTGCATTTCTCTGAGCCACTGATCTTGCTGGAACTCACCCTACCACTGGCGGGGCTTGGCAAGAGCAAATGACCTTTGTGCAGAGACTGATCTCCTCCCTGCTCTTCTGTCAATTCCAACTGGGTAAATAGTTATGGGACCAATAAAGCCTAAAGGGGGGAAAATATGGCATCACGGGCAACGCACAGGCAAAATACCTGGATCCCCTCCCTGGTCCTTTGTGACCTCTGGCAAATCATCTATAACACAAGACCCCATCCTCCCTCAGGCGTGCACGCAGGCAGACTCTGCTTACCCAGAGGTCCCCCACACATCTCCAGAGATGATCCTTACCTTTTCCTACGTGGGACAAAGGAGTTCAAGGGTATAGAGTTGATAGGCCAAGAAAAGAGGTCAAGCCTGCAATTCCAGGACTAAGCTCCAAGAGAAACTGGAAGCAGGCCCAGGTGGACTGACCCTATTCCCGAAGCCCATGTGTCAGTGGCTTGTACGTTGCCCTCAGGTTTGTCTGGGGCCTTGCCAAGCTAGATTTCAGCTTCAGAACGTCAAACACGGAAATCAACACATGGCTACTGGCCTGCAGGACACGAGAGTTATGACAAGAGGGAACAGTCTAGAAACTGTTGGCACTCTGTACACTAAGGGAGAGCTTTGATTGGCCTGCTCTCGGGTGACCTGGAGCAAGAGACAAAACTCTGCCCAGCCTCAGCCTTCCAGGATAGCAGCACTCACAGCCCAGGCGGTGCTGAGCAGAGGGTCCTCCCAGGGCTGCCTCGAGTCTGGGATGGTCCTGGAAGGGGACAAACTGCAGGTGGTCAGTTCTCCACTAGGTAAGCACGAGTCGCATGCCCAAGTCCATTCACTCACAGCAGGCTGTGGGCTCTCCAGGATAGGGGACAGGAGGGACAAAACCACAAGTGGAATCCTCCTTTGTCCTCTCTGAGAAGTCTGTTAATGAGACAGCAAGCAGCATTCTTCCCTCCACCTGCGGCTCCCAGGGAGGAAGGTAAACCACACCTCAGACCAACTCTGCTTCTAATGTCCTCTTTTTGGGGTGTGGCTGTGGAGGTGAGGGCAGAAGAATAAACAAGAGACTTCCCCAGTCCCTAAGCCACACGACCTCCAGATGTCCTCATCAAACTGGCCTCAGAGCAGAGGCAGCCCAGGGATGGTTAGTGGCACCCCGGGAGTGGTCAGTGGCACCCCAGGAGTGGTCAGTGGGACCCCGAGCCTCTTCCTGGGAGGAAGTGCCCTTCTGCTTAAAAAGAGACCAACTGGCAGAAAAAAGAAGATGGACACTTCTGTTAGACCAAGCCCTTGAGCCTCCCTGCACCCAATAAACAGCAGGGTGCCAGGAGGTCTCTGAAAAGAATCTTGCACCATTGTGGCACCTTGGGCCAAAGTGGACCACAAAGTGGACAGCGAGCTGTCTGGGTTGGTCTCAGAAGGTGAAACAAATAGAGAAAATGTTTCCTATTTGCAAACTGTCCCTTCACTCGCACCCTAAAGAGGGCTCTGTGGGGCCCAGGGTGGCACTGTGTGCTGACCTCCGGGCACCACAAGCCAAGCAAGAATGGGAAGCCTTGGCTGGTGGGGACAGAGTAATGACAACAGTGGAGTGGGCCCCAAGCCAGAGGCAGCAAATGGACCAAGTGGGAGGGTCTGTGCCAGGAATACCAAATACACAGCAAGGGAGGGGACAACGCTGACAAAAGTCTGAGGTGGCAACCAGGAGCCTGGTCCAGGCAGCCCCTCTGCACAATTCAGAACTTCATCAGGCCTTAGCTCTTTGGGAAGACACGCCGTAGGCCTAAGAGGGCGACCAGGGCTCTGAAATGGCACCCAGTCAGAGGCACATCCGTGGCAAATGACAGATCTCGGTCACAGATGACAGAAGCTTGACAACGTAGGTTTGCACAGTCCCGGCACAAAGTGCCCGCTGACCGAACACCAGAAGGAACCACTCAGTGAGGCTGGCTCCGGCTGAAGTAATCAAATCAGCAGCGTCAGAAGACTGTGAGTAAGGGGCGTGGGTGACCCACAATGTCCCACACCTCTTGCTGGATACAGAGGAAGGGGACGGGAGGAGGAGGGAGAGGAGGAGTGAGAGTGGCCGTGGTTCTCAGACCCCACGCCCCAACAATCCAAAGCCCAGCTGGCCTAGGGGAGCCTGCAGGGGGGCCAGGGCCTCCGCGCCTCCTCAGAACCAGGAGAGTTCCCGCAGCGCCGGCAGCCTCCCCGGGCAACAGAAGTGTCCATCTTCTTTTTTCTGCCACTAGCCCCTGCCTAACAGCTGGAGAGGAAGGAGGCCTCAAGCACAGACTCAATTTTGGAAGGAAGCCCAGATCTCACACAATAGGGGACTGAGACAAGCACAGGGGGCAGGAGAATTTTCAGCCTGAGCCTAAACCCAGATACAGGGGCTGCCCGCGGACGGCCCGCCTCCTGGGGACCTATGAGGAGCTTCCCAGAGGAGGCAAAGGACCCACCCTGACCACGGCTCCCATCGACCCCAAGACCTCGCATCCTCCCCTGGGCAGCCTCACCCCTTCGCCTCCCTCCTTCCATGGGGTCAGAGCCCTGACCTCCTCCGGGAACAGAGCTGGGACTGGATCCAATTTTAATTTGTTCAATGCATAGAAACACAGGTGAGTGCAGTGCACATGTGGCCAAGGACAAGAAGCCTCCCTGTCCCCGGTTGGCTGCCCAGGGACGGGCCCTGTGCACACCCTCGTCTTCTCTGCACTGAGGAAGGCAGCCCGCTCCCACTCAGACAGCGAGGAGTGTGCAAACAACCCTCAAAACCCAGCTGCCTGCCGAAAACAACCTTCTCCTTAGGTTTCTACAAACCCTCGAGCAGGACTATCTTGATCTTCGCTAGAGCCTTAAGCAGCAGCATCCAGAGAGGGAATAACAGCAAAGGGAGGACAGAGGCCAAGGATCATTTGTAAACTAGATGAGAACCAAGATGTCTGAGCAAAGAACCTGCCCCTGGACCCCAGGCATCGCACCAGACGCTACTGCGGTGGGAAAAATGAAAGGGAGCTGCAGGATTTGCAAAGGACACAAGCTCAGAAACGGCGGCAAGAAAACCTGGCACCACTCAGAGAAAAGAGAACTCCAGCAGGCGAGCTGGGAGGTGTTCTTCTGGGGCAGTGGCGGGAAGGCGGAGGACCTGGGTGCGGGCACAGGGGCGGAGTCTGGGCAAGTAGCTCCCTGCTTGAAGTCTCAGTTTCCTCGAGGTGACACCTTTTACTTTCAGGATAATTATAACAAAACAGAGATGACATGTAAAGAGACCCCAGGGGACCAGAACAAACTTAGCGGCTGTCAGTATTTCTCGCTGTCATAACTATTTTTCTGTTGTATTCTTTTACATATATTTAGTTCTAAATGTGGAAAAACCGACCAGCGGGTAGAAACCCACCCAAGAACTCTGATCTCATTCTCCCCACACTCTGGGACTATTCCAGAATTTCAGAGTGACAAGGGTGGACAGAGAAAGCTATTGGGAGGTGGTGGGACCGTAAGGAGTTGGGGCTAGTGGATGGAAGTCAGGACACAGGGGCATGCCCTTGAAGGCGACATAGGGATCCACCCTCCTCCGCTCCCGTTGTCCAGCTACCACAAGGTGAGCAGCTCCACTGTCGTGTGCTCCCGCCATGATGTTCCGTGCCACCACAGGGCCAAAAGCAGTGCAGTGCACCACCCCTGGAGAGAGACCCCAAGATCATCAGCCAAAACAAGCCAATTATCTCATTTTGTCACAGTGATGGCAAGCCAACACAGCGGCCCTACTCGTTCACAGGGGCTCCTTCCCCAGCCCTTCGCTTGTGAAACAGGGAAAACAAGGCCATCAACTTCCTAAACGCAATTCCCTGTTCTGTGAGTGAGCTCGGATCCCTCTGCATGAAGCCCACCCAGCATCTCCTACTTCAGAACAGACTTTCTGAAGAAGTCGAGGGCTTCTGAGCAGTCTCCATCTCAATCAGAGGGAGAAGTGGGAAAGAGGCTTTGGAACTCATGACATGAGAATGGAGACAAAGCTGCAGACAGACGTACTTCCGTTCCACAGATGACCGCCCATGACGACGGAGCCACTCAGGGTCAGCAGGGCAGGAAGAGCAGCGAGCCCGGCCTCACAGAAGCGCAAGCCCAACTTCAGCATGAAGCAAGCGCCTGGTCGTCCCCAGCTCCGTCCTTTCAGACACGGGCCGAGTGGTTCGTCACCCAGGAGGAGGCCCAGCCCTCCAGGAGCTTCGCCATCGCCCAGGAGGCCTATGAAGAAAACGTCACACCCGGCTTTAACCCTGACTCCAAGGAACTGTCTCCGCCCAGTTTGCTGTTAGCTACCAAGGGGCTTTCTGATAAGGACACAGAGGGTCTGAGACCATCTTTATTCCTGGAAAAACCACTCCAGAGAGGAAAGGGAGGCAGGAGTAACGTCATCTTCATTTGAAGAGAGTGGCCCACCTTTGCCCCCACGTCCCACCTGGAGGTGCCCTGGGCAGGGACTCTGCAGGGAAAGGAGGCCAGGTGGAGGCAGCAGCCCAGAGGCCACCAGGGAGCTGTGGTGCACAACCAGGTGGAGGAAGAGTCCCCGGAGTCGACACCTTCCTTTCTACAAAAGAGCTACGTAATAAGCGAGAGTTTTAAATGGGTCATGGAAAAGCACAGAGCTCCGCGATGTCAGAAAATCTTGAGACAAAAATTTGGGGAAAAAAAAAAAAAGGAATTAAAGTGGACTTGGCAGAACAAATAACAAGCACTCTATTCCTCCTCTTTATTTGCAAACAGGATAGACACAATCTTTGAACAGAAGGACAATGGCATCCTGGGCTCCTATCTTAGAGAAAGCATCTAGGAAGCCATTTGGCAGAAATGATGAAAGTTAAGCAAACTCAAGGCACAGAGAAGATAAACGATGCAGCAGATAAATAGGAAGCAGGTTTCTCCCTTTGCAGACCTAGAATTACTGGGAGACCTCTGAAAAATAAAGACCCCCATCTAGCAGCCTTTTCCCAGTTAGCAGATATTGCCTTTGTGATCATGAAAGATAAGCAAGCTATTTTCTAACTAGAAAAACTGTACAACAGCTTACAAATGTAAAATGGACGGCTCTTACTAAAAAGCAGATAATTTAAGGAATATTATCTTTTGAAACAATCTGGAACAATACGTAATTATAGTTAACCTGCAATTTGTCCACATTAATGAAATGGGAACAGCAAGCATAGATAATTCAATAAAAACATTTAAAGAGAACTTCTGAAATGCCTGGCATAGCGTGGGAAGCAGAATTTCTTTAAAACTGTGTTAAACTTGGAAAGCAAGGTTGCTGTGGCCTGGATCTTGAACATTCCCCAAAGGCTCATGTGCTGACGGCTTCGTTGTCACCCTTAGGCCTTGCTGGGGGTGAAGGAACCTTTGGGGGAATGTCCTGGGAGGGGATATTGAGTCTTCAGCCCCAGCCCTCCATCTCTCTCTCTCCTCCCTCCCTCCCTCTCTCTCTCTCTCCCCTCTCTGCCAGGATGTCCTGTGCTGCCTCAGTCCCCAAGCAACCATTAACTGAAACCTCTGACACAAGAGCCAAAATACACCTTTCCTCCTTCAATCTGACTTTGTCAAGAATTTGTCACAGCAACAGAAATCTGACACAACCCATTATGATGATACAAAATCCTGGAATTCCATTAATGTGAACAAATTGCAGGTTAACTATAATTATGTATTGTTTCAGATTGTTTCAAAAGGTAATATTCCTTAAATTATCTGCTTTTTGGTAAGAGCCGTCCATTTTACATTTGTAAGGGTGCTAGTCAGCTTTCTATCACCGTGACAAAATACCTGAGAAAATCAACTTAAAGGACGAAAGGTTTCTTTTGGCTCACAGTTTCAGATGTTTCATTCCATGGTTCTTTGTCTCTATTACCACAGGCTATGGTGAGGCAGAGCATCATGGGGGAGGCAGTAAGGCAGAGCAGAGCTGCTCATGTCATGGCCAGGAGCAGTGGGCGGGAAGGTGTCCAGGCATGAAGCACACCCTTCCAAGTCATGCCTCCAATGACCCCAACTCCTAGCTCCCACCAGTAGCGCCACCAGCTGGGGACCAAGAGGACTTCAACACAAGAGGCTCTGGGTACATTCCAGGCTCAAACAGTAACATAACCAAGCACTCAAACAACCTCAGTAGTCAGTATGACCAGGGGCAGGGGACAATGAAAGCCGTTTTGGCACAAGAGTCTGAAAATGCCCATATTCTAGTTCCAAAATGCACAGGTCCACGGACAAAGAGCAGGAAGGCACAGCAAGCCGAGGTCAATCCTGGTTACTTTTATTAAATGTTTTATTTCTTTTTCTTTTTTCTTTTTTTGCCATTGTAACCATTTTAACACAGACAGTTCAGTGAGTGTTGGTCTATTTGTGACTTTGTGCAACCATCACCACTGATTCCAGGACATTTTCACCATCCACAACAAACTCACCACGTCAGTGGCCCCTGGTGGTCCACTGCAACCACTGATCTGCTCTCCACCTCTCTGGATCCGCCTATTCTGGACAGTTCGCAGGACCTCATACCCCACGTGTCTTCTGTGCCTGGCTTCTCTCGGCACGCTTTCACGGTTCATCTATGTCTATCACCTGTCAAGGCTTCATTCCTTTTTATAGCTGAATAATATTCTATTCATTTGTTTTTGTTTTTTTATACTAGGTTTGAACCTGGGGCACTTTACCACTGAGCTTCATCCCTTTTTATCTTTTGAGACAGGGTCTCACTAAGTTGCTTAGGGCCTCGCTAAATTACAGAGGCTGGCCTCAAACTTGCAATCCTCCTGCCTCAGCCTCCCAAATGCTGGGATTACAGGCCTGCACACCAGCTTGGCCCATTCATCTGTTGATGAACATTGTGCTATTTCCATTTTGGGGCTATTATGAATAACGCTGCCATGAACATTTATAAATATATTACACTTTATTCTTTTAGGGAAGTTTTGGGAATTGAACCCAGGCCTTGTGCATGCCCCCTTGTGCATGATGCTTGACCATCCAGATTAATTTACGCAGTTAAGTTTGAAGAGTCAAGGACTCAAATCCAACAGATTGACTCTATGGTGTAACTCCCAATCATGCTGCTGTCATTTAGAACTAGATGACCCCCAAAGGCCAATGTATTAGAACTGGTCCCCAGCGCCAAGGAACAATGAGAGGTGGTGGAACTTTTAGGGAGTGGGGCCTAGTAAAAGGCTTTAGGTCCCTGGGGGCATGCCCCGAAGGGCACTGTGCAACCCCAGCCCTTTTTCCTCCTGCCTCTCTTGCCCCAGGCCAGGAGGTGAGTAGACTTCCTCCACCACGCCCTGCAGGTAGGATGTGCTGCCTTGCCACAGGCCAAAAGCATCCGGGCCAACCAGTAGTGAATGGAAAGCTCTAAAACTGGAGCAAAATAAATCTTTTCTCTGTATAAGTTGATTTGCCTCCAGTATTTCAGTAAGGGAAAGCGACCTAACACACGCACTTTGTCCTCCTGGGGCCCGGAAGGTGCACAGCAGCCAGCAATGCTGAATGGCAGGGGCATGGTTAGAAATCCACACGCATGAAGCACCAGCTGCACGGACAGAAAACGACCTGACCGTTTGTACTCTCTCGACCTGACCGTTTGTACTCTCTCGGGTCCCTGAGGCTGATATCCAGGAAGCTCACAGGCTGCCCGGGTGGTCCTTCAGTTAGCAGCAGTACTGACGTGAGGCCCGGCCGCTGGGAGGCTGGAGACGAGGCTGGAGATGGGCAAAGTCAGGGAGGACACCTGCTCACCCCCAGAGGGCTGTCAGTGAAGGCTCCGCAAAAAAACACAAGGACAGAGGGTGGCAGGAAGGAGGAGACCAGACCCAGGAAAGCAAGAAAGAAGGACGAAGAGGCGGCATGTTCCTGAAGACAAAAGGGAAACAGCCAAGACGGCAAGAAAGCAAATCTGAGGGAGCGCAACTGCCCCTCCATCTCCCCGCAGAGGCGAGAGGACGGAGCCGCGGCCTCGGGAAAGGGTCAGTCAGCGGCCTCTGCTGTGCTGCTCTTACAGCCTAAGGCCCACCAGCTTCAGAAGGTGACCTGCGGCCAACGGGGCCACCCCCAAGTGCAAGAGAAAGCGAGGCGCATAGCAGAGGGCCAGGCTGGCTGCGCGCCCCGGAGCCTCAGTGAGGCCCCTAAAAACCGCACACTGCGACTTGGGCGGGTGCAGGAAGGACCTCCGTCTAGACCCAGGGCTGCAGGGCGTCCAGTTCAGCTTCAGGATCCCAACAGTCAGTTGGCAATAAAGGAATAATAAAGGTCCTTTTTTTTTTTTTAATTAAGGAAAAAAAAATAACTGTAAAAATGAATCTCTGTCTAAAATGGCCCAGTGTTACACGACAAGCACAGCACGGGGGACTGTCATCAAAGGCACAGAAGAGAACAAAGACCCCCTCGGAGCAGAGGGCGGAGCCTCTAGAGACCCAGGAGGGCCTGGGGTGCCCCTGGACAGAGTGAAAACGGGGAGAGGAGCCCCCGCAGACCGACGGGTGCTGAGCAATGGAGGAAGCCTGCCCGAGGCCAAGCGCCCCAGCAGACGGGACAGGCCAGAAAGGGACGGCTGCAGCTGCTGAGCTAGAAGGCAACTCTCAGGAGCAAGCGATTAAAAATTAAAGATCTGGGCTGGGGACGAGCTCCGTGGTCGGGCGCTTGCACCGCGCCTGGGCGGCTCAGGGTTCCGTCCCGGCACTGCAAAACATAAATAAAAAGTTTCCCGGAATCCATATGGAGAAAGTAGAGGGTAGAGAAAAGGATTACAGGAAAAAGAAACAGCTTTTTGGAAGAAACCTTTTTAAAGTAATCGTGAACAAGGTGGAGCTCTACAAGACGTGGACGTTCACGGGAAGAATTCTTGCCTGCGGTCACCTGGCCTCCCTCCTCAAGGGAGCCTGGGGAAGCAACGGCAGCCACTCCTGGAACTGAGCTTGTGGCCAAGGGGAGCTCAGGCACCTCGGGGGCTGCACCTGTGCCATGGGCGGGTCCTCTGAACTGTGGCCACTGTGCCCGAAAGAGACCTCACACACAAGACCCGAGGCAGTAAAAGCACGACAAAAAGACAATCTGGAAGTAGGTTAAGGAAAAAGAAAAAAAAAGGCAGCCTTCGCAGCATCCTCACAGAAGGAGTAAAGCACAAACGCTTTGCAAAACCAAGAATCAGGCCAGCCTGAGATGAGCACTACCAAGATGGAGGTGGCATGGCAGAGTAACATTAGGTTTCACAGTCTACCCAGGAGTGAAAAAACGCCAGCATCATTATGGAATTTCAGAAATCAAAAGGCTAAAACAGCAAAGTATTTGGAAAAAGCACTAGTAGGAATCTGCAACCAGGGCCGAAGAGGAGCAGGACCTGAAAACACTCAAGACACGGGCTCAGCGTCTTGGCAGGCCGTTCCTGCTACCTAAGCACCCCTCCCCACGGCGAAGGCCAGGGAGCATCTGGGCCCCAGGCAAACCCACATGCTCAACTTATAGTTGACCTCAGCTCTTCAAAACCAGGGACAAGACCCAGGGACTCTGAAGTGGTCTTCTGGGACAAACCAGTGTCACCTGAGTTTGAAAGAGTGACCAGACCTCCAGGCCCCACGTTACAGCAGTTCAGTTGGCAGGAGTGGGGGAGGGGGCAAAAGTGCATCCATCATTGCAGTGGGCCAGGCACCCTGCCCAGCAGCGAAACGGAAGACCCCCGAGAATGGGAACCAAACCTAGGGACACCTCAGAGCACCACGTGGAAGGGAAGTGAGTTTTCCAACTGGGCAAAATACACATGACCACCCACCCCTCCCATGAAAATATCTAAAAATACTGGATAAACCATGTGTATGCATAAATAAATAAACAATGTGTACACACACACACACACACACACACACACACGAGTTGGCAAAACTTAAGGAACACTCAGGCCAAAATCTAAGAGGAAGCAGAAACCCAATACTATAGCTTGGACCGGGGACGTCCCCCAGAGGCTCATGTGCTGAGGGCCTGGTGCCCTCGCCGCAGTGTTCGAAGGCAGGGCTGCTGGGAAGTGACTGGGTGACAAGGGCTTTGACAAGTGCATGAATCCACTGAAGGGTTCATGGTGCAATGGACAATCGGAAGCTGGAGGGAACCTTGGAGGCCCTGCTCCCTGGCTCCCCACCACAACCTCTGCTTCCCAGCTGCTGCAAGGAGAGCAGCTTTGCCCCACCAGACCCTTCCACCATGATGTGCGGCCCCACCATAGGCCCAGAAGCCAGGGATCCAACCCAACATGGACTGAAGCCTCTGAAACAGTGAGACCAAAGAAATCTCTCCTCCTCTGTTTTTCTCTGGTATTTTATCAGTGTGGAAAAGCTAACCAACACCCCCAGAGAGGTAAGGAAGCATAAAAAAATGATTTTTTATTCTGAGGGAATTTACAGAACCAGGCAAGACTGAATCAGCTTTCAAAGCCTTAAAGGGCACAGGGGCCCAGCCCAGAGCCCAAGGTAAAAATCTAAGGAGATCTTACACCAGTGGAATCTGAGACCTCTGGTAAGTGAACCAGAAAGAAACCTGATCTATCTCCTCCCATCCCAGAAAACTACCTGTAAGAAAAATCAACTGAATTGATCTTTATCACTGAGCAGATGGGTAAACAAAGAAAAAACTCACCCCAAGAAGTCGTGATCACAAGACTGCCTACTACAGACTTTCAGTCCAAATTCCCACCCGAGTGACCTGAAAACACTCAGTGCTTGTATTGCCAGTGCAAGAAGAGTACAGCCACATGGGAAGAGAGTCTGGCAGAACCTGGAGGAGCCAGAAGTGCCAGCGATTCCACACTCGGCTTACACCTTGGAGAAACGCATGCTCACGTGCGCCAGGAGCCATGGACAAGAATGTTCCCAGTCATTCCTTCGCAAGAATCAAGATGAAAGCCGCAGGCTTCTCAGCAAGAGGAAGGCTAAACACACCGGGCGTGCAGGTGTGCTCCACAGCAGTGAAAATGAACGGGGCTACGGTGCCCTTGAGGGCAAGTCTCCACTGGAATGTGAAATCACAGAACTCAGCAGAGTGGTCCCATGTCTAGGAAATCCAAAAAGAGCAAAATTAAGGGCTGGGGATGTGGCTCAAGCAGTAGCACGCTCGCCTGACATGCATGGGGCGCTGGGTTCGATCCTCAGCACCACATACAAACAAAGATGTTGTGTCCACCGAAAACTAAAAAATAAATATTAAAAAAAAGAGCAAAAATAACTAATAAATTATTTCGAGATGGGTCATAGGTGGAAAACCATGAAAGCACATCAGGAGAAATCAATTAATCAAGTCAGAATAGCTGTGGAGTGAGTGAGCTTCCACTGGGGAGGGGACATGGGGAACATAAATTTCCCCTTTGTTAGATGGTTCTAATGTATTCATGTTTTCAATGTTTTCCGTGAGATGTATTTTGCAAAAACAAATAAATAGCAAAAAGGAAAAAAAAAAAAAACCCTGTGGAATGCCACACAGCTGCTAAAAATTGCAGCAGGACTGAACTCACCAAGTTCCAGGTGCAAAGGGCAGGCCAGAGAGGACAGGAAGACAAAGAGGGTGCAGGAAGGAAAGAGGACACCCCTCTATTTCTATTTAAAGGGACCCACTGTCTTCCAGAAGGATAAACAAGCTCAAGCTCATTTAACCAGAGGCAGCACCTGGGGAAGGGAGCTGGCCCCCTGCAGTGAGGGGAGGAAAGGGGCCTCATCCATTTCCATGTCTGTACCAGATACTAGCAAGTGTTACTGGGCAAAACAAGAAACATTTTTTAGAAAAAGGAAAGTTAAACACTAACCCTTTGGGTTGCCACTTAATAACCCACTACCAGACTCTCCTAGGTTCAAAGGTAGCACCTCTGAAGCAGCGGCCTGGGTCTGCCCGAGGTCCCTTTGCCTCCCCAGGTCTGTGTTCAGTGTGCCAGGCGACGGCATTGGCAGGCAGCACTCCAGCCCACCCAAGCCCAGGGTCCCTCGAAGGCCCTGAGGATGGACTTCAACAATGACCGGACTTGGGCTCTGCTGGGCTGGCTGATCTGGAACAAAAATCTGAGTCAGCTGAAATGTTCCTTCAGGGCCATAAATCTGCTAGGAATGGTTACATTTGCCCTTTCCCCCAAAATGCCCTTAGCCTGGTTCCCTGGAGGGGGCAAAGCCTCCTTAAGCTGGAGAAGGGAGACAGGAAAGGAAAAGTGGCTCCAAGCTGAACAAAGGCGGATACAGAACACAGGCCCACCAACCCCGCGCACATGCACACACGCCCCTTACTGGGGATCGAACCCAGGGGGCTTTACCACTGAGCTACACTCCTACACCCCCTCCCCACTTTTTCTTTTTTCCAATTTTGAAACAAGGTCTAGCTAAGTTGCTAAGGCTGGCTTCGAACTTGCCATCCTCCTGCCTCAGCCTCCCCAGTTACTGGAATTATAAGCACCACTGCACCCTGCTGACACAGCTTTTCCTGGAGGGCAAAGCATACCATCCCTGTCTTATGACTTTAGTCTCAAAGTGCTTCCCTTGGCAGCAGATGCCCTACCTGTCTTTCCTGCTGAAGTGACCACACTGGTGTGGTGTTCAAACCCTATTCTGAAGTTCCAGCACAGGAGCCATGAAAATCAAGACGCATTTGGGAGAAAAATAGAAGTGAGGGTTGTTGAGTTCACGTTTATGCTAGGAGGAGGCCTCCCCCACCACACATGCCCCTCTCAAGTCCACACCACACGCTTGCTCTTTTGCTCAGTCCATTTGCCAAGGCACGCACAGCAAGAGCTCCATGCAACCAGAAGAAAGGCATTTCCCCGTGATCAGCCCTGCCAGGCGCCTTAGCCCTGCCAGCCCAGCCTCCCTGGGCAGTGGGAGGCTCACACTGACCACGTTATCTCACCAGAAACAAGGCAAGAACTGGAGGCACTCAGCCCCAGAGCCTGTGCATTCTTCCAGGTGGTTCTCTCTCTCTCGGGGTAATATTTTTTTCCCCAAGTCGGTGCTCAGGGCTGATTGCTGACTCGGTTTTCTGACGGAATGTGCTTAGTAGCTCATCTTCCGCCCGTCCTCATTTCCTCTTTTTACTTACCCCTCCATCTTCCCCCAGACCACAGCCCTGGGGTCAGCTTCCTTCAGCCTCGCAGGGGTCCCTTTTCCAGCACTGCACTTCAAGATGAAGACGATCAAACAGAGCTTCTCAATTCCTCCTCCACTCCCACACGACAACTTTCCTCTGTGACATTTGTCTTTGCTTCTCCCTTCTGCTGCAACCACTTGCCACTCCACACCAGTGTTGTTACTCCACAATGCGCTGGTCCCCGCCCTACCTCCTGACTCCCCCCACCCCTGGTCAGCCTGCACGCTGCTGCCAGAAGGTTTCCCAAACCCCATTCACTGCTGGGTAGTCCCCAGCTCCAGCCCTTCAGGGGCTTCTTATCATCTGTAGTCCCCACACAGCTCTGACCAGGTACCCGATCCCCAGCAGCATCCACACCTACCAGGGCTCCAGAGGGCCAGTCCCTGTGTGCATCAGCGGGCAAAGCAGGGGCAGATCTCCTCCCACTGGGGGCTCCAACACCCTCCCAGGCCAGCAATGCTGGGGCACCACACTTCCCATGCCCGGCTTTTCTCATCACATGACTCTGCCCAGGGTACAAAGCATCTGCCCCTCCTCCCACTGGCCCAGAGGAGACCATTCAAGGGCAGGTGCTTCCAAGAGGTCTCTCCCGAATCATCCTGATGAAGATACAGCCCCTCATCCTGCAGGTCTTTGGATTCCTATTTTACCTCACAAGAGTTCCTCTGTGATTGTCCTCCAGTAGTGCTGTGAACAAGACCACCAGCAGGATGTGCCCACGAGGTGCCAGCATGACATTCTGCCACTCCTGTGAGTTATCTCATTTGATCTCCCCAACAGCCCCATAGAGAATATCTCATTGTCCCTCTTTTAAAGATGAAAAAAAAAAAAAAAAAAACAAGGATCAAAGAGACTAAGGAACCTGTCAGAGGTGACAGGCTGGTAATGGCTAAACCTGAACTCCATCCTGTCCACCTGGCTCCAGTGCCCCTGACCTCAACTACCACTATGCCCTTCCCTGCTAATCCAGTGTTTGTGCACTTAGCATCTCACCTGCCCAGACACTGCACTCAATTGACAGGACTACTGTCGCATATTAACTAGTCGTTATTTGAACAAGCTTGTATTTTGCCCCAGTCACAGGAAAGTGACCAAGGGCAAAAGCTGGTACCAGGTCCTAGTGGCCTTACAGCATCCAGTCGAGAGCTGGGTTCACCACAAGGGCACAGCAGATACTTGAGGAAAGAACAATTTCCTGGAATACTAGACAGAAATGCCCGCTGTCCTCCTTGAAAACCACTCAGCTCACTGAGAAGACTCAGACTGGATCATGGGGAATTTATTCTGCCAGGTATTGTAATTGGCATTTGAGAATATCCGAATGGGGTCAGCCTCAGTGGTGCAATCCTATAATCCCAGCTATTCAGTAGGCTAAGGCAGGAGGATGGCAAGTTCGAGGCCAGCCTCAGCAATTTATCAAGGCCCTGTCTCAAATTAAATTTCAAAAGGGATAGGGATGTAGGGCAAGGCCCTTGGTGCCTCCCCAGACCTGCAGAAACAAAAAAGAAAAAGATCACAAATGAACGGATGGAAAGACAGCTCAGGTTAGCAGAAATACAAATAGCTATTGTGCAACCAGCTGACCAGGGCAGTGAGAAACCAGGGAGGCCAAAGAAAATCTAAGTCTTCAAGGAAACAGCCTGGGTAACAGCAGGGAGAGCTGCGCGGCCGAGAGGAGGCAACTCCCAGGTGACCGTGGAGGCTCCCAGAAGAGGCCAACACCCATCAGTCAATCAAGAAGGAAAGGAGTTTCAGGTTGGCTTTGCAGCCCTGGGGACCAGGATACTCTGTGACACGGTCTAACACCCTGTGGAACAGAAGCGTATTCTAAGAACCCCAGGACAGAAATCAGGATTGCTTCTCTCCAACCTTGGCTCTGACTTGTTAGTAAAACTTACAGGGACATTGTTCTGGACTAAGTTTCTGAACTGGGCCCAAACAGACCAGACTAAAATCAAAATGGAATCAATCACATTGAAGTTTCACCAACCTGAAACTCAGCTGCTTATCTGATCCAATGAAAAGTCAGAATTAGAGACACAAAAGCCAAATTTCCCAACAGGACACTTTCAACAGGTATGAAAATGAAGCTCCCTTTGCCTCATCTTTAGTAACCTGATGTTAACCAGTTATTTTTCTATTGTTCTGTCTCCTGTCCCCACCTTACAAGGGAAACTGAAATTACCACACTGCTTTTTTTTTTTATGAATGCTGTATTCCTTTTATATATATATATATATATATATATATCTTAATTTTATTTATTTATTTCTATGTGGTGCTGCGGATGGAACCCAGAGCCTCTCACACATGCTAGGCGAGCACTCTACTGCTGAGCCACAACCCCAGCCCCCACACTGCTTTTTGAAAAAAAAAAAAAAAATTTATAGTTGTAGATGGACATCATGCTTTCATTTTATTTTTTTATACGGTGCTAAGGATCAAACCCAGTGCCTCATACATGCAAGGTAAGCACTCTGAGCTGCTGCTCCAGCCCCGAACAAGCTGCTTTTTGGTTTTTGATTCTATTTTCTTCAGCCCTTTTCTGTCTATAAAACCAACCTCCTGTGCCTCACTCACAGTGTTGCCCAGTTTATTAATCGAAAATAAAACCAATTAAGATTTTTAAACTAACTTGTAATTTTATGTTTTGAGAGTCTCTTCCTAGTGAAGCAGAGTGAGTTACTGATCTCTCTGAATCTCAGGTCTGTCACAGAGATTAGACACGTGGCTAAGGAAACAAGCCACAGATAGATTTCATTCACTTAACAAAGATGTTGGGATATGGGGGCAGGATAACAGCACTTAATGGTAGAGTGCTTGCCCAGCATGTGTGAGGCCCTGGGTTCAATTTATGTGTATGTATAGATGCCTATACGCACAAATAGAGAGAGACAGACTTCTTACTGTGTTCCATGTTTGGTGGAACACATAAACATCCATTGGGTATTTCTGAGATACCTGGAGGGGAACTTGGTAAAAGGCAGACTTTCTACAGGTCAAGAATAAAAGGAATTTGACTAATTGTTTTTTAGAGATTAAACTGATGGGCACAGTTGACTCATTCCTATAATAATCCTAGCAACTCAGGAGGCAGGAGGCTGAGACAAGAGGATCACAAGTCCAAGACCAGCCTCTGCAACTTAGTGAGACCCTCAGCAACTTAGCAAGATCCTGTATCAAAATAAAAATAAAAAAAGAACTTCAGATGTAGCTCAGCAGTAATTGCCCTGAGTTCAATCCCTAGTATTGCAAAACAAAACAAACAAGAGAGAGAGAGAGAGAGAGAGAGAGAGAGAGATAAAACTGATAAATTATCCCTGAAGATGGAAGAGATCAGGTTCAAGGTTAAATAACTCCAGTCAAAGGTTTGCCTCACCTGGCATTTGTGCTCCTCCCCTGCCCTCAGGCCCCCATGCTTTGAGAAGAAATTAGCTATTAAATTTATTGAAGATCCCTGTACACAATGAGTTGCTTATCTCTTATTGTTTCAAGGTTCTCTGCCTTTCCAGTCTAACAGTGATGGATCTAACTATGGATCTCTTTGAATTTATCCCAGATGGAGTTCACTGAGCTTCTTGGATGGACCAATTCTTGTTTTGCATCAAGTTTGAGAAGTTTCTGGCTATCATTTCTTCAAGTATTCTTTCTGGCCCTTTCTCTCATCTTCTTCTACAACTCCCATCACGCAGGTGCTGATTCACTTGATAGTACTCCACAGGTCTCTGAGACTCTGTTCATTTTCCTTCATTCTTTTTTCTTTCCGATCCTCTGATTGAATCATCTCAATTTGCCTATCCTCGACTTTGTTGATTCATCTTTCTGCTACTTAGCACCTCCATTGAATTTTTCACTTTAGTTATTACACTTTTCAGCTCCAGGATATCTGCTTCATCCTTTGCCACATCTATTACTTATTGATAATCACTATTTGGTCAGGCTTTGTGGTCACATTTTCTTTTAGTTCTGTAGACATATCTGAAATAGATGATGTAAGTCTCTGCCTATAAAGTCCAACATCTGGGCTTCCTCAGGAACAGTTTTATGGCTTACTTCTTTTCCTACATATGATTCATACTTTTCTTGTTTCTTGTTTCTTTGTGTGCTTCATAATTTTTGGCTTAAAACATGAGTAATTTTTTCAGTCCCTTTTCCTGTGAAATGTATCTTGGATTGTTGTAAGCCTTTGGTTAATTTCCAGAGCTCTGAAAAATCTGGTTTTGATGATGTTGCCAGTTTTACCATTATTATGAAGGAGCAGCAAAACCTTGGATAAGGGGAACGACTGTACAGGTGAAAAGCTATATGACATTGGATTTGATAATGATTTCACAGACACGACACCAAAGGCAAAGAGGCAACCAGAGCAAAGACAGACAAATCAGATTCCACCCCAGCACTGGAAGACCAGCGGGCGGGCAGCTCCATTAAGTGGGTAAAAAGGCAATCCACAGAATAGGAAAAAACTTCATAAATCATCCATCAGACAAGAGATCACCATGCAGAATATATGGATGACTGCTAAAACTCAAGACAACACAAATACCCGATTCCAAATGGGCAAAAGATCTGAATGAATATTTTTCCATATAAATAGCCAATAAACACATAAAAAGATGCTTAAAATCACTGTGAGAAACATGCTCACCTGCCCAAACTCAAAGAATGGACATGAGAGACAAAGACCAGGTACATAGAAAATGAGGATTTTAATGATGATCTTGCAAGAATCGGGTGCCTGAGGGAGCAAGCAGCATCCTGTCCCTGGTGTGCAAGGTAACCCCCTGGTTTCTACTGGATGAGTACTATGGGAGCTTTGCTGTCTCCTGTTGGGAATTTGAAGGAAAGCACCTTCAGTTGTCCTCACTCCCTTTGTTCTCTTGTGGCAGAAGGCCTTCTTGGGGTGAGAGCATCTTGGCATATTCGCAGTTTACCTGTGGGTCAGGAGGCCCCTCCCCCACTTCCTGTGTGTCAAGGGCAGCTCAGGTGCCCAGATGGGATCTGCCACATCCACAGGCTATAGTGCTATTGTGAGTTAACTGCTTGTAACTTTCTACTCTGCTCTATTTCCCCTCTACATGCTATGCTTTCATCCCCAGTAATTTTACATTTAAGGCTAAATGCGGTATTCTGAAAATGGACCACTGGACTTGCCATTCTCCCAATCACTAATCATTAAGGAAAAGCAAATCAAAAGTATACTGACAACACCTCACTCCCATGGGGATGGCTGCTGTTAAAAAAAAGCAGACAATAACAAATGTCGGTGAGCATGAGGAGAAACGGGCCCTTGCGCACCGCTGGTGGGAATGCCATGATAAAGCTACTATGGAAAACAGCATGGGGGTTCCTCAAAAATATTAAAAATAAAATTGTCACATGATAGCAATTCCACCTCTGGGTATCTAGACCCAAAGGAAAGGAAAACAGGATTCAAAGAGATATTTGAGCAATCATATTCATAGTGGCATTATTTGTAATTACTAAATGTGGAAGGACCCCAAGTGTCCATCAATAGATGAGCAGATATGTCCAATTCATACAATTGGAATATTACTCAGCCTTTAAAAGGAAGGAGATGCTGATACAGGCTTCAACATGAATGGACTCTGAGCACATTATTCTAAGTGAAATAAGCCAATCACAAAAAGAGAAATACTTGTTACAGTTTAGATATGAGGTATTTCCCAAAAGCTCCTGTTAATTCAGGAACTCAGAGGTGAAATGATCATGAGAGCGATAACCTAATCGGTCCACCCTAGTTTGAATGGATTGACTGGGTGGTCACTGTGGGCTGGAGGAGGTAAGTCACTGAGGGCGTGCCCTGGAAGGGTGCATCTTCCCTGCACACCCCCACTCTCTGCTTCTTGGCTGCCAGGAGGGGAGCAGCTTCCCTCTGCCATGCCCTTCCCCCATGAGGTGCTGCCTCACCTTGGCCCAGAGCGATGGAGTCAGTCAACTAGGGACGGACAGAGACTTCTGAAACCCTGAGCCCCAAATAAGCTTTCCCCCCTTTTGAGTGGTTCTCATCAGGTGATTTGGTTACACTAACAAAAAAGCTAACTAAAACAACACTGTATGGTCTGACTTATATGAGATGGTACCTAGAGGAGTCAAAATCTAGAGGCAGAACCATGGTTGCCTGCAGATAAGGTGGGTGGGGAAGGGGGACTTGCTGTTTAGTGGCTGGAGAGTTTCAGTTTTGCAAGATCAAGAGAGTTTTGGAGAGAGGAAGGGTGGAGATGGTTGTACAGAAGAATGTGTTTAATACCACTGAAAACTGCCCTTAAAATGGATAAGACAGTAAATTTTATTCTGTGTGTATGGTATGGTCTGAATGCTGGCGTCCTCCCAAAATTCCCACTGAAACCTAATCCCTCCCAGTGCAGCAGTATTAAGAGGCCAAGTCCTGAGGAGGAGATTAAGTCATGGGGCCCACCCACACAGAATGGGACAACAAAAGAAGGTTGAAGGGATCTGCCTTGTCCCTTCCACCATGTGAAGAGCTGCAAGAAGTCACCATCTAGAAAGAATGGTCCTGCAATCTGTGTATGGGGTGAAGGTGGGAGTTCATAACCCCCTTGAATCAAAGTGTGGAATATGATATGTCAAGAAATTTGTAATGTTTTGAACAACCAACAATAAAAAAATTAAAAAAAAAAAAAAGAATGGTCCTCACAAGACACCCAGTCTGGTGATGCCTAAGAATTTTTCTTATACCACCAAAATGGACAGTGTATATTATCACAATTTTTTAAAAATCTGAAGGGGGAGACTCCTGCAGAGTGAGAATTTCACACAGCATCCTGTCAATGCCTCCTCCACTCCAGTGTCCTTTTCCTGAAGCTGCACAGGCCTCCTCTCCCACTCACATGGGGCCACGTAGGCATCAGACATCAAGGGAGAGATGAGACGTCATGATGCACTCATCACCCACCGCTTCCTGGGGCCAAGCCAGTGGCCAGGACAGGAATGCAATTCCACATCTCTTTATCATCCAGACCCAATCTCCAAAAACAACTTAGTGGCACTAACCTCTGCAAGGGAGACTGGTGGCTCTCCACGGGGAAGTCCGGGACAGGCCAGAGGCCTCACCATTTGCAGAAGGATGACAGGGAGAACAGGAAAAAGAAGGCGCTGGGTCCAGCTGCCAGGATTTCCTGGTAACCAAGCCTAACCAGAAAACAAGAAATCTTCATTTCCAGACTCCCTTTCTAACTTGACTTGAACAGGGGGAAATGCCAGACCTGACCCTGAAAACTGAAACTTGAATTCTAGTGCTGCAGGGTCACAAGTATGGTTTTACAACGAGTCCCTGGTCAGACCAATCACAATGTTCAGAATCCAAGTTCTTCTTATAATGTATTCAAACTCTATCTATTTTGTGATCATAGTGCATAAGAAATGAAGCCTTAAACAGTTTGTCTGAATCCAGTCTCCTGGCGTAGCTCCCCAGGCAGAGAACTGCAGCTACATGAGAAGAGATTGGGCAATGTGGACTCCTCTATGTAGGGCTCCTGTACTGTGAGGCCAAGCCCATTTAGAGGCAATGAATCAGGGCTCTGCCTGGCAGGCAGATTCCAAGGCCAATGGTTCTCTTGGATTATAATGCAAATGTCATCCAGTTGAGAAAGAAATCCCAAAAATCTTAGGAAAGTAGTGTACTACAGTTCGAAATCATGCAATAATTTCCTTATTAAGTAAGCTTCTTTAATTCCAGGAAGATGTAAGATTAACTGTAGATATGCTAAACAAAATTAAAAAAAAAAAAACATGTATTTATAATTATTTATAAATTTTTTGTTAAGAAATCTGGGAGTTAGGCTAGGGGTGCAGCTCAGTGACAGGGCACGTGCTCAGCCTGAGGCCCTGAGTTCAATCCCAAGTACTGGAAAGAGAGAATCTGTGCTATCCATTACTTTATGAACCTTAACATTTAATTTGGTCTGTTTCAAGTAACAAGTCAGTCTCAAGGCTCCAATTAAAATAAACGAAGTAATTTGTTTAGACTTATGATTTTAGGTAGGAATTTACTAGGTTTAAAATCAGTATTGGCAGAGGACAAGCACATGAAAAGATGCTCAGCGTCATTAGGGGAATTCAAACCACAATCAGACACCACTATAGGCCTTTTTATTTTTTATTTTTGGTACCAGGGACTGAACTCAGGGGCATCTAACCACTGAACAACATTCCCAGCCTTTTTTAATTTTTTTATTGAGACAGGATCTCACCAGATTGCTCAAGGCAACCTTAACTCGCTAATGTACAGAAGCTGACTTTGAATTTGTGATCCTCTTGCTTTAGCCTCTCAAATCACTGGGATTACATGTGTGTGCCACCATGCCGAGACCTATGCCTTTTTAAATGGCTAAAATTATAAAGTCTGACTACCCCCAGTGCTGGGGAGGATGGGAGGAATTAGAACTCTCATTCACTGCTGGTGGGAATATTAAATAGTACAACCACCTAAGAGGGGTTCAACATGGAAAGTTACACATGCAACTACTGTGTGTCCAACCACGCCCCTCCTAGGCATTTGCCCAAGACAAAAGGAAATGCAAAAACCTTCACAACAGTTTTATTTGCAATTGTCAAAAACTGGAAGCCAGTGAGATGACCAATGACAAGTGAATAGATAAACGATATAATATCCATGTCATAGAATAATTACTCAGCAATATATAAAGAATGAACTCTTGATATGTGCAACAACTAGACATAATTTAAATAATTATGTGGAGTGAAAGAAGGCAGACAAAATAGAACACAAACTGTAGGAGTGGTTTTATGGAAAATCTCAGAAAATGCAAACTCATCTTTAGTAACAGAAAGTAATTAGTGGTTACCTGAGGGAGGTGGAAGCAAAGGTGGGGGGTAGATTCCAAAGACGACAGGTGTGTCAGCTTGTCTGGACTGTATTGATGGTTTCACAGGGACAATTTGTCAAAACTTGTGAAATCATAAGATTTAAATATGAGCTACTAGTTATATGTCAATAAAACCTCAGTAAAGCTATTTTAAAAATAAAATATAAAATGGGGGCTGAGGTTGTACTCAGTGGCTGAGCACTTGCCTCGCACATGTGTGAGACACTTGGTTCAATCCTCAGCACCATATAAAAATAAGTAAACAAAATAAACATGTTGTGTCCATCTATAACTAAAAAAAATATTTTTAAAAATGGAATAGGTACATTTATGAAAACTTTAAGAATCAGCTTAATGTATTAGATTTACAAGTATTATTTAAATATTGGGGAATTTTTTAATCATGCATCCCTCATGGCCAGCTATAATTTATAACTATAATTGGAAGAAGTATTAAAATAATTAAAATAAGACGAATAATTTATAAATTCAATTTAAAATTTTCAAATGAATCTAATTAAGTCTTCAAATGGGACCAGCATTAATCAATCACTTTCAGAGTGATTGTTAAAACTTTCTAGAATTGTAAACAGAATAGAAAGATTTGTACTTTGTTGTATTTAAGAGCTAAACTTTAAAAAGTGTAGACCTTAAAAGAAAGAATTCAATTTTGAGGTTTTATTTCTTTACCTTGCTGGGGATGGAACCCAGGCCCCCAGCAGGTGCTCCACCACTGAGCTGGATAGATTTCTGAATTGTAACTTTAACAAATTGAAAATACATATTTTTTTCTATCTGAGTAACTTCAAAAAAAAAAAAACTTTGCAGTACTCAAACATCTAGGGGTAGAGATGAGGTATAGCATCCAGAATCTCACCCAAACATGCCACTCATGTCACCCAAAACTCACCCAGTCAGGGCTGGGGATGTGGTTCAAGTGGTAGCGCGCTCGCCTAGCATGCGTGAGACACTGAGTTTGATTCTCAGACCTCATAAAAATAAAATAAAGATACTGTGTCCACCTAAAACTAAAAAATTTTTTAAAAATAAAAAACCTCACCCAGTCATTTAGTCTCTGAATCTCAGTTTTCTCATCTGTAAGAGAGAAATGTTTCCCAGAATAAACAATATATTTGCTATTAATTGATAGACCCAACCTGATCTTTTCTTAAAATTGGGCATCTCGCCACAAAACCATGAAAAGATAATTTCGGCTTTACTATAAATTACTGCAAATTCTGAACCTACTTGGAATGCCTGCCCATGCCCTTAACTCACCCATGTCCGGTTTTCCCTGACCAGATAACAACCCTTTCCTAAACCTTAGTGACGCCTCATAAATTCTGGCCTTCCCTGGCTGGATAACGACCCTCTCTGAGTCTCTAAGATCTCCATAAATTCTGATGCCGGGGCCAGCAAAAATGTAAACTTGTGTTATGCTCCTCAGAGTGTTGTTATCTGTAACCCCCCTTTGTTAACTTTTTGGGCTATAAAACTGGGCCACAAAGAAGCCTCGCCGCTGTCCTTGGCTCCCACAATTTTGATGGGCAAGGCAGCCCGGCCGGTCGAAATAAGAAGCTTGCTTTAATTTGATTTTAATTGGAGTCAGCGGTCTTTTCTTACATCCTGGTCTAACATTAATGATTTATTAATAAATTTTATACTGATAAATAGCACACTGGCCAACACATTGGCATAAAGAAATGAGCAGCACAATACCATTGCTAGTAACTGCAGCCCGGCCAGATCCTGGGCTGACCAATGGCAGACAGGAGAAAGGTGACACACATATCCTCAGAGACTGAGCATGACTCAGCACAGCCAGGTCACAGAATTTTCCGCAGCCTCAGCCGGTGTGGATGTCACGTCGTCTCAAGTTGGTCAGGAGAGAAGCTGCCCCAGAAGGAGCCACCTGCTAGTGATGCCCCAGGCCCGCCCCTCCTTGGCAGCAGAGAATCAGGACAAGCAAGTAACAGAAGCACTGCAGGCTGTGGTGGTGCTGGGAGGACCTGGGGAGGTCTCCCAACATGGTATTCAACAACAGCAGCAACAGCAGGCACCCACCTCCCCCCAGGATCACCAGGGAGAAAGCTGCGAGGGGGAAGCCCCAGCTGAGATGACAGAGCCTTGGTTACAGTAACTAAGAAAAGCTCCAGGGAATCAGCTGGGCCTGGGGGACTGATGAGCCCAAAGAGCTTTGACAAATCAGATGACCTGGGAGAAGAAGGCCCTTCTTGGTGACTAATTTTCCCTTCCAACTGATGGATTTGAAAGAAACATCAATAAAAAAATGACAATCTTAAAAACAACAGTGTTAGCATCTTGGATTCTGCTCATCAGCCTTCTCTGGGCTTCAGTTTCTTCAGCTTCTTAAGACAGGTGGTTTAGAGGTACTTCAGTCAGCGCCCCCACCTCTCCTTGCGGGATGCAAGCAAGGGAGATGACATCCAACTCTACCAACTGAGAACGAGTGGACAGAGCAAGCAGAGAGAACAGGTGGTGGGTACCTGGTGGAGGGTTTCCATCGCATTCCCATCAGCCTTTTCTCCATCAACTTTCTAAGCAAACTCAATTGTAGAGAGGAAAACAGCTGGTGCGAGCCCAAAGCCTAGGGCAAGAGGACTGTGGAAAATCTCAAAGGAGACAGACTCCTAGGTCATGAAGGGCCCCCAGAGAAAAATCCCTAAAATACAAAGGGTGGAAACCAAGACAAGTTCCTGTACAAAGGAATCCCCACACCACACTGAGCATGAGCTCTGGGGAAGAAGAGCCACAGAGTCCCCAGGACACCTAGCTGTAACACAGGAAGAGCAGCTAGCCTGCCTTGGGAGGAAGGGAAGGCTGCCTGACCATAGTGTCCTGATCATAGGGAGAATGCCCGGCAGGCTGCCCAGCTGGACTGTTGTTGCAGACCAGCAGGAGACAGGTCTGAGTTTCAGTGGAGCCCTGCCAGGCAGCCTTAGCATTTAGGCTGAGGACATGCAACTGGATCTCCCAGCCACCTGCAATCAGAGGGAAATCAGCATTAGGGGAAACCCTAAAAGGGCAGGTGATGGAGGGCAGTGCTGCCTTGGCACTAAGTAGAGGGACAAGTCCAACTTCATCTCCTTGCCACTGTAGTTGGCCGAGGCTGGGAACACGTGTCAAGTATCTTTATAACTAGCTGGCAGAGCCACCTCTCATGCCCCAGCTGCATGCTTCTCAGAGCCCCTCCGTGCCCAGCTGCCCGCCCTCTGTGACCCCTGAAGAACGGCTCTTCTCAGAGGCAGCCCTGCCTGGGGATGCTTCCTGTGGGTCATCAGGCGCCTCATCATCCTCCCCCTGCCAGCTTCCCAAACCACACCCTTCCAGCAATGGGGCCTCCTGCTGTGGCTGGCCAGCTGCCAACTGGGGCCAGCAGGGAAACAGATGTCACTTTCCTATGAAAACCAACGAAACTCAGAAAGACCAAGCTTAAATAGAGATTTTCAAAAATCAAAGTGTGGTCTTTTTTCTTGACTGAGCTTGAGACGTGACATGACAAGACTCATCTCCAGCTGCTCCCAATGAAGTCACCGCCACGTCCCACAGGCCTGGGTTCAGGCACAGGACTTACCCTCAGCGTTCCGTCAGCCCTCGAGGAAGCAGGCACTATCTAAAGAAAAAGAAAAAGTATTATTGTCACTTCTCCAGGCACGTCTGGGAGAACCTAGGAGTGGCCAGACATAGCGATTCAGAACCGAGAGAAGATCTGCTAGCTTGCTTCCTCTTGGGGGCTCCATGGGTGCCACCAGAGCAGCACAGGGCTGAGGGCACACCAGGTATTGACCAGCTGTCCCCACCCTTTGCTTCTTGCCACCCACTCCTGTGACCCTGCAGCCTGATTCCTCCTCTGTGAAATAGGGACAATAACAATACCTACCTCACGGGCTCACAGGAGTAACCAATGCGTAACACACGCAATGGCTACACTCGGACGCTGGCTGGACCGCTAGCAGGATTTAAGAAAAACCCTTGTGTGGTCCCCACTACACAAGAATAAGAAGTTCCAGAAACTGTTATTGTTTCATCTAAAGGGCTTCCTCTTCCCACCCACATTCTCTGTGCAGCTGCCTCTAACCTCAGGAGCTACCTGTCTCCTGACTCCTGGGCTCTGGTTTTCCTATCTCTCAATGCAACTTGACACTAATGAAGAACTGTCTTACGTGATCTGAGATGTGTCTCCTATTTCCAGACTGTTCCCTCAGAGCCTTTCCTGCAGAGGCCCCTCCCTGCCCTGCATAAGAAGAGTACATTCATGCCGTGGGAGCCCAAAGGTGGTGCATGGCCACTTTCTGGAGCTTACAGACTGCTTATTTTCCAAAGGCCACATCCATCAGACAGCTCAAGCCACTGGTCAATAAATAGCAAATTGGAGACACACACCAGCAAGGAATTGAATATGTTCACAGAAAACCAGCTGCCTTGGTAGATGATGTCAAAGCTGAAATTTAATGTTTGGGGCATTCAATTCAATAAAATATTTATGGAGTGCATGCATTCACAAGGAATTATGCCAGAAGATACCAGCTCTGCCAAAAAGTGCCCAAACGCACATTATTAGGGGCTAACTTTAGAAGGCAAAAGCAGAAGACTCAGGTCCCCAAGGAAGGTCTCCGAGTCCAGGGCCAACCCCAGCCAGGCCATTTCCCAGCCATGAGACTTGGAGCAAGATAGTTAACCTCTCTACATGTGGGGTTTAGTAAGGCCCCTGTCACTACATAGTGAGAGCACGTACAGTTTGGCTCTATTATTAATAGCAAATGATAATAAACCATTACTTATCATTACAAATGATTTGTTATTAAAAGAAAGAATCCACATCCAGCTGAACAGATCTGGCCAGGCTTAATATAGGAAAGCCCTGAGTACTGAAGAGTAAAAGGCCCTGAAAAAAATCAAGTCACTGGGAACAAGAAGAGGGACACTAAGAAGTGAGTTTGGAGGGTCAGTGAATAGTCTGACGGTGGGGCCCAGGCAGAAGAGGTTACCAATGGGGTCAATGGATGAAAAAGCCCAACAGAAGGACCATGTTGGTTAGTCCTGAACGCCAAGATGAGACAAGCTCCCCATTCAGTAAGCAAGAGGAAAGGGCTTGTTCCTTTGGTTATTTTCCATCTTTTACTATCAAGCCCTCGTTCTCTGGCACAGCGTCCACAGCAAATACCAGAAGGCAGCTAAGTGAGAGAATCCAATCAGTCAGGCCCAGAGGTGGTTTCAGCAAGGGAGCAGGCAAAATGCCCCCCTTCTCAAAGGACGCCTCTGGAGGAGAAACTAGCCCCAGAGCAGGCCTGGGACGTGCAGAACAGGGCCCCATCCAAAAAGAGTACGCTGCCACTGGGAGGCAGCCAGAGAAGTCCACACTCACCTCCAACAAAAACACAGTCCCGGGTGAGGACCCGGAAAGGGCCAGAGAGGGGACTCCCTCCCAGATTCACTGGTCTCCGCACGTGGTGCTGGTCATTGCAGCCGTCCCTAATGACTACTTTCTGGGTGCCCCAATTTCTACGTTGCTCTCCTCACCCATGCTCAGCTTAAGACATTTTCTACTGATTTATCCAAAACTTTACTAAGCACCCCTGTTGTTCCCAGCCCTGTGTTAGAGACTGTGAGGATACAAAGAAGACACAGACAGCTGTGACACGGAATGAGACATGAACCTGAGATCCAGCCCTGCCACTGGTCCCAGAACCTCCATGCACAGGGTTGGGAGGACAGCCACACAGCACAGCACATGGGGTACTGGGAGTGATACGGAGAAATGGAGGAATAGGACATGGAGGTTGTCAGAGGCAGAGGACCCACTGGAGGGGAGCAGTGGCACAGAGACAGGTGAGCCAAGATGCAGCAGGCTTCAACAGGGACAGAAGAGGACAGAAGGTGCAGAAGGGGGCGCTGGGGTAAACTGGAGACACCTCGGAAGGCAGCCTCAATTAATTAAAAAAACAACAGACATTGACCAACCACAGTGAACAGAGCCCTTTCCCTAAGGGCAGGGTACAGAGCAGCCACTAAGAAACAAAGGGTTGGGCTGGGGCCATAGCTGAGTGACAAGAGCGCTTGCCTGGCATGTGTGAGGCACTGGATTCAATCCTTAGCACCACATAAAAATTAACAAATAAAAAAAGGCATGCTATCTATTGACAACTAAAAAAAAAAAATTAAAAAGAAAATAGAAAAAGAAAAGAAACAAAGGGTGAGCCGGCAGGATGGCATATGCCTATAATCCCAGTGGCTCAGGAGACTAAGGCAGGGGATCATGTGTTCAAAGCCAGCCTCAGCAAGGTGAGGCTCTAAACAATTCAGTGAGACCCTGTTCTAAATAAAATACAAAAAAGGACTGAGGATGTGTCTCAGTGGTTGAGTGCCCCTGAGTTCAATCTCTGATACCCCCCCCAAAAAAAAATAAATAAAAGAAAGAAAGAGTGAGTAGGGCATGGTGGCACACACCTGTAATTCCAGCTACTCTGAAGCTGAGGCAGGGGGACTGCAGGCCTG
This sequence comes from Marmota flaviventris, assembly GCF_047511675.1. Taxonomy (NCBI): domain Eukaryota; kingdom Metazoa; phylum Chordata; class Mammalia; order Rodentia; family Sciuridae; genus Marmota; species Marmota flaviventris. The sequence continues at coordinate 5,950,241 of NC_092506.1, read as the reverse complement.
CCTCAGCAACTTAATGAGACCCTGCCTCAAAATAAAATAAAGTATAGATAGATAGATAGATAGGTAGAGAGAGAGATTGAAGGGCTGAGAAAAGAGCTCAGTGACAGGACCCTGGGTTCAATTCCCAGTTCCACAAAAAAGAAAGGGATGGGGGATGGAGGGATGAGCTGGCTTAGGGTGTAACTCAATGGCAGAGTATGGTGTTTACCATGCTCAGGACCCTGGGTTCAATCCCCAGCATGCAAAAAAAGAAAGAAAGAAAGACCAAAAAAAAAAAAAAAGGACTGCTGCTCTCAAAGAACTTAGCAGAACACAAATGAACACAACCGGGGCTCAGGTCTGCTGGTTCCCAAACAAACGCCCAGCTGCCCCTGGATCCAATCCTCCCCGATTTACCCGCACATTAGTAAATCCTAGTGCCCTCACCTGTAGCAGCCGCTTCCCATGACCAATTTCTCATACCCCCTGAGAAGTACTATTTTCCCCATTCTTTTTCCTCAGCCTTCCACTTGCAGGCTCTCATTGCTTGGAACTTGCTCCTCTTCCATAAGACCTTTGTTGCTCAAATCCAATCACTGCTGCTACACTGCCAGCGGCACAAAAGTAGGTTCACCACTCACCTCTCCCACAACGGCTGCCCTTTTAGCCCAGGGGCCAGTCCCCTTCTCTCCCGCTTTAGCATGAGGTCTGCCCTGGCTTGCAGGCCTCTACCACACTTCCTCTTCTGGGCCATACCTTGCTCTCACCTGCTCTCTACAAACATCTGTAGCATGCTGACTTCTTCTTAGGTTTAATTTTTCTCTCCTCCAACCAGTTTGTCAGCAGTTCTAAAACAAGGATTAACCTCATCACCTACGTAACCCCTCAGCACCTAGCCTAGGGCTCTGCACATGATGAGTTTAAAAGTTGAAGCATTAAGATAAAAAGAAAAACAGAAAGCTGTAGCTGCAAGTAAATAGGAAGGCTGAGCATATCCACCCCCTACATAATTATTTGCATCACATACAAGGAAAGATTGACAGGCGGGAGGCCAGCCAGGGCTGCTGGTGGTAGTGGGTAAGGGAGCATGGGAGAGTCTGAGGGCTCTAGTCGCGATCTAGCAAGTGTTGGCACTTATCAGAGCCTCAGTTTTCTCAGCTGCAGAATGAGGATAATGAGCCCTGGGCTCCTCCTTTCACAAAATGAAAAGGCAATCGGATTTTTAAGAATTTCAAAGCTGCCAGGGACCTTGGGACTTGGCCTAGTTCCATCATCTGTAAGATGAGGAAAGAGCTCTCCAAAGGTAAAACAACTCGCTGAAAGTACACAGGGCAAGTCACCCTGGGAGGAACTAGCGGGACAGGGCCTCAAGGATGAGGCTTCCAGTCGGACGCAGGAGGGCACTTTCCAAACGCACTTTGTAAACCACTAAAAGCTGTAGAAATAATGGGCTGAACCCAGCCGCACCTCCTAACTGAACGATCTTGAATCATTGTGTCTAAGCATCTCAAGTTCACTTCTACATCTGAACCAAGTGCATCCTACGGGAGACGGAGTGCAGCCACTTGGAACAAGGAAAATGCCAGCCTTACATTGCCACAACTTCCATACACTCAGTGAGATGGGGTCAGCTTGGTCTTGGTTTGAACCCTCAGGGACCTGGCGCGAGGCATTTTAGGGCCCATTGCGTCAGTTTCTCCATCTGCAAAATGGGCCTGAGAGCAGGACTAAGGGCGCCTGTGGCAGCCAGAGGGGCGGGATGAGGTGGCGCCCGCCCGGGAGGGATGCTCACGCGGCATCTAGCCCTAGACGCCTCGCGGTGGGGTCCGGGTGTGGATAAGGGAGGGGGCGGGTCCGCGCCGGCCCGGTCCCGGCTGGAGGAGGAGAGACTGCGCACGTCGTGTCGTGTCGTGTCGCGTCGCGTCGCGCTGCACGCCGCCCGCAGTCGTCCCCTCCAGCCGTCACTCGCAAAGCCCGCGCCTCCTTTGCGCGCGCGACCCTTACATAAGCGTCCCTGGCGCCGGCGCACGCCCACCAGCTCCGACCTGCCGCAGGAAGAGGAAGGTGCAGAACGCCGCGGACACTCACCTCCTCCCAGGCGCTGCAAGTCGTCGCCGCTGCCTCTACGGCCGCTGCCTCCGCTGACAGGGAACAGCTGCGGTCTCCGTGCAACCGAACTTGCTGCAGTCCCAGGCCCCGCCTCACGGACTTCCTATTGGTCCAGGCAGCCCAACCCCTCCTGGAATTGGGTAATATTCTCCGTCACTCACCACTCCTCCGCTTAGGACTCCTCCCTACGCCCACCTACCGGCACGTTTAAGCCTTGGCGCGCCACGTCAGCCCCGCCCCTCGCGTCTCCGGAGGGTCCCTGGATTGGTGGCAAGGCCAGGAGAGCCCGCCCCAGGCGCACCACCGCCTACTCTCTTGTCTCCGGAACCTCACGTGGGCAGCTCGGCCCCGCCCCCGCCCGCAATAGGCGGAAGTGGCCTGGCTCCGACACGTCGTGATTGGCTATCGGCGGGGGTGGGGACGTGCAATTCATTCATCCGGGTAGCACGTGTCTCCCCAAACCGCAAGCATAACAGATGCGCCCCGGTTCAGGCACACTGGCCCGACGCAGATACGCATTAGCGGTCGGAGAAGAGGTGTCAGAGCGTTAGCGGAGGGTAGGAGGAAGGAGAAGATGCTGGTGCCTCCAGGGTTTACGTGACTGCGCCCTGTGGCGTCTGTGTGGGTGGTCATGGGAGTTAGAAGTCAGTCTCTGTGCGACCTTGGACATTTCCACTTCACCTCTCTGAGCTTCAGTTTCCCTAATTTGCAAAGCGGGGTCGCTCAGGACCTAGTTTATAAAGCTTGGTTGATATGTGAAGGAAAGCTGCTTAATTGGGCTCTGTGCCAACCAGAGGGTAGGGAAGTGACCCAAACAACCCAAAATTCCTGCCTTCCGGTGAGGGGAAACTAGACAAATAAACATAGAATATACAGTACATCAGATGTAATTAGGGCAAGGAGAAAAAATAACCTGCTTCCAGACAAGAGGATCAAGGACTCTAAGAACACCGTTGACTAGAAATTGTTTACTGGGCACGAAGAGGGATTAAGATCCCCTTCTCTTCTCGAACTTCATTGCGTAAAAAGTTTATCACTACAACTTCCTTGTCCTTCCTTCCACCTGTCCCGCAGGACTCCAACCCTGGGTCGATCCACCACAGCTATTTTAGAAGCAGAATAAGAACTTAAAGTCCAATCTTCCAAATTCACGCTTTCATTCAATCAATACGCATCTCTTAAGCACTTACTTACTATGTGCCTGGTGCTATGCGGGGGATTGGTGGGCAAAACCCAGGCCCATCATTTCATGGAGCTCATGTTCTATCGCATGTCCAAGCCCAAAGACTCGACATAACTTTTTTAAAAAATAAATACAGGAAAAGAGTTAAAGCCTTGTAACCTTGTGAGGTCCCATCCCTCTCTGGACTGGATTTCCATATAAAAGGGGCTGGACTTCATAGACACTTGAGTCTGTCCTTTCTTGTGTGTTACACTTCTAGCACATGCCTACCTTGTGACCTCATTACTTCCTATTTTATCTACCCTTCTGCACAGATGTAAGACTTGAATCCCTGTGTCTTTCAGAAAAGGCATGACCTTGTTCTAGGGCTGGCCAATCAACAGGGTCTGCGAATGGATCTGGAACATAAAGCAGGTGACTCCTACATCAACACCAACTGAGGCAGATCTGAACAAAGGACCTAATTGAGTGGAACCAGATAGATTGCTGAGAACAAAGCAATATGGGTTCTGAACAGTTAGCCACAGCATATACATTATCTAGATCAAGTTAGATTGAGAAACAAGACACCTTGTCATCCAGGCTTTCTCCTTCCCCAAGAGGACAGGTTTGGGAAAGTATTCCATTCCAAGCCAAGAAAACTTTCTAGCCAACAGCCTGGGTGAGGAGTCTGCCATGGCTGGAGAGAGCATTTCTCAGGGTGAGCTTCAGATCTCTCTCTACTGGCAGAATCTCTTTGTTACAGAGTGCTGACTGGAGACCCAGATTCCTGAGCCCTACCCCCATGGTCTTATTCAAATTAACCAGATGCCTTAGAGGGACTAACAGAGTCACCTAGGTCACAGACACCCAACGTTGGGAAATGAGACCCCCCCTCCCACTGCTTTGCATTGATAGTTTTAGGAACTTTCCAAATGGTTCTGAAGTGAATCAGTGTTGAGACCCGCAGAGAGGCCTAGAGAAGTATTAGCCAGACTTCCCAATGATAAGAATCTCCCTGTTTTTTTTTTAAACAAACAGATTCCTGGACCCACACCCATGGAGCTGGGGTGGGGCCCAGGAATCTTTTGATTTTTTTAACCCCCACTAATTCTGGAGATCTGGGAGGCTTGGGGACTTGGCTAAATTCCTAAGAGGGGGTGGCAGAGGAGGGCTGGCCAGGAGTTCAGCTGTGGTGCTCAGGCACAGGCAGCAGGATCTCTCAGGAAAGAAGTGTGACATCCAGCAGCTCAGAGGCTCCTGTGAGGCTGGAAGTGCAGCTCTGCCTTCTGCTTCTTAGTGTCTTCCACTTTCTGGAAGGTTCTTGGTTGATTGGTTGGTCGGTCTTCTGTTCCTCTCCTCACATTTGAACATTACCTCTCCAACAGTTGAGTTTAGCACAGAATAGGTGCTTAATAAATAGTGGGTAATGAAAGCAGGGGAGACATCAGCCCACAGTTAAAAGGACTGGAGTAAAGGGGACTGCCCCAGAGACCAGCCCCAGAGGCCAAGAGTCCAGCAGGAGGTTGAGGAGTCCAGAGGAGGGAAAGTTAAAGAGACAACGACCTGGAACAGGCCAGGTGGGGTCGGGGAGTGTGATTGCCAAGGGGCAAATTGGGAGGAGGGAGACTTCAAGAGTGTCCCTGGGCCAGAAAGGAGGGAAAGAAGATTCATTCACTCCACAGCTTTCTCAGGAAAGATGTCATGAATAATGAGCAGTTTCCCCAGCCCCACCCTGCTCCCGGACCAGCAGGAACGGAGCCTGAAATGCTTGACTTCAAAGCGGTGTGGCTCTGTGCTGGAGATGATGGCCAGGGGGTTATGGAACTCCAAGGAGGGGCCCCTGACCCTAAAAGAGGGGCCTTAGAGGGCTTCCTGGAGGAGATGATGACTGGGCCAAGTCCTTAAAAAGAGAGAGTTTATCAGGTGAAGATATTGATAAACAAGGCCCCATGCTGAGAAGAGGCCCAAACTAAGACGGGAAGATGAGGTGGGGGAGGGGCATGGTGCACTGCATACTGCGGGGGGGGGGGGGGGGGGGGCCAGGGGAGGACAGCTCCCCAGCAAGTTCAGGAAGCACAGTGGGGGAGGCCAGGAACAGTTAGGAACAAAGAAACTGGAAGCATCCAGGTGGAAAGGGAGCTCCCAGACAAAGCCGTGGACCCCTCAGAACATAACAGACACCATGAGCCCCCCAGTGCAGACCACCCTCTGAGTTTCCATTTCCAGCTCAGAAGCTGGGCTTCACTCTGACCAGGACAACTCAGATGAGGGGATCTTCCCTCCTCAGATGATGAATGAGGGCTGTCCAATTTCTGGCGGCTGGAGCCTCAGAGGGCCTGGCTGCTGGGTTAACCCTCAGTAAAAAGACAGGGCAAGGCCACCAGGCCCTCAGGAAGACCCACGGCTTCCCCTGGGATGGACAAACACCCTGCACAGGCTGGAACTGTGTCTTCTATTCTGCAGCACAGAAGCCTCCAGGTGACAGGGCAGAGGCAGCCCAAGGGTAGTTTGATCTGCTTTTTATTTATTTATTTTTCATAAGTTTTCCTGCCTCAGGTCCTTGGGGGGACCAGGCTGCTCCACTGGGTCTCTTAGCCTGGTTCCCATGCACAGCTACACTAAACCATGGGGTGCCTGGTTGATGATAAGGAAAAGGTGGCACTTTGGTGATAAGGCCTCTCTCTACCAGCACATGACCGGGCAGGCAAAGCATGGCTTGGGTCACGGTCCTGTTCACCCATCAGCATGGAGCACATGGGCAGTGTGGGAACTGCACAGCGATGAAAGGCGGTCCTGTGCCCTTGCCCAAGTGCAGTTTTGGGGTACTGAGCCTGACTCCCCACACTTTGTCCCTGTGGTCTCTGTTCCTTTAACCTTGTTGCCTCCCACCCCTAGAGACCTGTCTTTTCAGTCTGGACAGTCCCACTAGACCACTGAGCCCATCAAGGGATCCCCACAAGATACTCAGACCATCACCCGCCGAGGTGGAGCACAGCCTTCATCTCCCCTGTGCTCTTGGGCTGCCGAAGTCTCTGCCAGTTCTGAGATCGCTCTTCTGTTTCCACCCCTCTGAACGTGCCAGCCCCAAGAAGCAAAGGAATGGGTTAGCTCCTCCCAAACCCGGTCCCAAGTTTTATTGGGGCAACGCCAGCCAAAACAGTCCCTGTCACTTGCCCCCTGCCCAGACTCTCAGCTGCAGTTAACATTGCCATTTCTGCCATCTCTGCCATCTTTCCTGCTTTGCCCACGTGCCCGAATCCCAAGTCCTCAAAGCCCGTGGGAGACTCCCCACCATGGGTCCAGCCCTTTACCAGGGTGCCAGTTCTATTCAAAGTCACTGGTCCCCGGGATGGGACAGAGGAAGGGGACGAACCTCCTTACAGTCTGAACGGTAACTCTTTGGATTCTCCCAGCAATCCTCTAAAGTAGGGAGGGATGTTGAGGCTCCAAGAACAGATACAGCCTCTCTCCTGGTTGCACAGCCAGGGACCCAGTCAGGGACCCCCAAGCAGTACATTTTCTGCTCCACTCGCCACCTTAGACCACCCAGGAAAAGAGAAAACAGAAAGTGTGGAATCAAAGAAAGAGCTTTGTTTTTGACGATGTTTCTGAGATCTCTGTGAAGATAGTACCTCGTGAAGCCAGATTTACAGATAGGTGGTTAGTGTAGTCGGGTAAATGGGGTCTCAGATGAAGATGGAGCCCATCCCTAGGAAACTTTGAAGCAGCCCCCAGCAAAAAGGGGATGCTAATCCAAAAGCAATCCCAGCCCAGATTACTCCTTTGGCCCACCTGTCCCCCACCCTTTAGGCCTTCCTACCCGCATTCCATCACTGCAAGATAACAGAACAAAGGACAGGAATGCGGGAAAGCTGAAAGCAGACCTTAGCTATAAAAGAGGGAAGACATCGCCCTTCCATGGATTCCACCTCTTGGGTCCCCTTCTTCCTCCCGGGAGAAGTCTTTTAATAGTCAACTTTCCACTCTACCCTTGCCTCCGCGTGCCTCTCTGGCATTATACTTCTGCCTCCGGGAAGCAAGGACTCGTCACCGGTACACAGCGGGAACACTGGAACCTGACTGTACAGCCAGCTTCTCCGGGCCCTGCTCAGACCTGACTTTGCGGTGGACTTGCCATGGGGCCTGGTGGTTGGTGCTTCTCAGCAAGGCAAGTCTGGGGCTCCCAGGAGACCTGCCCAGCTCCATTCTACAGATGAGGAATCAAGCTATTTGGAAGAGTTCAAGAGCGCCTGAGTTACTGGCTCTGCCTCCCTGCACCTATTGAGCTCAGGTTCTCTGCCACTCAAAATAATCCTTCCCTAATTCTTTGGAATGCTGTCGCAATTAAGCACAGCCACATTCAGGAGGCCCTCGGTGCAGTGCCTGGCACGGACAAGTGCCCAGCACCTGGGAGCCTTTATAACAGTGTTTAAGTAATAGTGTTATTTACCATTCACTTTGATTTCTCCAAGTGATAAGGTGGCCAGGTTCTGGCATTGAAATTAACAGCCTGGTATTCCAGCTTCCTGTGGGGACATGAAAACTGAAAAACTGGACACGTTTGGTACCATTGTTCTGAACTAAAAGAAAGAGGGCACCAAATTCCAGCATATTAGGAGTCACTCAGGCGAAGAGCAGAGATTCATTATTGCTTGAACATACACAAACAATTTTAAATTAAACATGTATGTCTGCAAGCACTGGTCATATTTTCAAGGAGAAAATCTAATGGCATTAACCATTGGGCTCATAGTGTAAAGGTCGATGGAAAAGCTCCGTAAACTCAACAAGCCCAAACAACCATTTATTAGCAGGACCATAGCGACCAGTCGCAGAGGAGAAGGGAGGAGAGAGAGAAAGAGAGAGAAGGGGAGAGGGGGAGAGGGAGAAAGAGAGGGGAAGAGAGAGGGGGAGAGGGGGAGGGAGAGAGTAAGAGAGGTAGAGTAAGAGAGGGGGATAGAGAGAAGAGAGGGGGAAGAGAGGAGAGGAAGGAGAGAGAGGGGAGGGGGGAGAGAGGGGAGGGGAGAGAGTAAGGGTAAGAGAGTGAACACGAACAGGGTATTGATATTTATGGGCTCAACACAGGATGGGGAGGAGCAGGGCGAGTGGGCTGTTACTTCTTCATTGGCTGAGAGTTCCTGCCACTTCAAGGATGGGAGGTGCGCCATTCAGTGCGTCATGGACCTGAGCTCCCGGAAGAGAAGCAGTCTGGGCACCATCTTTACCAACTCATAGTTCTGTGAATACCCAGACTTCACCCCCAGAGGGTGGAGCACAGTTCATTTGCTGGAGACTCCCCGTGCTGGCCAGACTCAATAGGGCTGCACCCCAAGTCCATCCCAACTGTGCCTCTGTTACTTCATCTGAACAATGGGGTAAGGCTTCTGAGTAGAGGCCATGCTGCTTTCCTGCTGCCCCCCAAGGCCTATCAGATTCCCAGGTCAGATTCTCAAAGGCCTGGAGATGAGCTTCATGTCTGACTTCCCCAGGGCAAACCTGGCATGCCAGGCTCTGGCCATCTGCTCCACTCTCACCTCCACCTCCTTCGTGCCTGTGAGGCTGAACCACCACCACCACCACCTCCTTGAAGAAGCCCACCTGGATTTGTTATGCTTGAATTCAATTCGGGACCCCCAAAAGACCACTAGAGACCACCAGAGACAAAGAGATGCTTATTGCAAGCTAGCTCACAGCAACTGGTGACACTGAGAGGCAAGGAGCCCAGGGTTTGCAGCAGTTTTATACACTCTTTGGGGAAGGCAGGGTCTTCACATACATCATAGCATCTCTTAGCAAATCATCACCCACCACGGGAAAATCAAACAACAATTCTAAAACATGATTAGCACATTCAATGGCAGGAACAAGTTGGGTAGGGGTGTTTGGTTAGTACAAGAGGGGGATTCGTTGAACTGATTGGTTTAAGCTACGAGGGGAGTACTTGCTGAAATACATGGTTTCCCAACATGTTATCAACCACCATAAACTACTGGGAGGGTCATCTGGCATCCCAGGTATTTTCCCTGTCCCATGCTGATTGGTGGCTGCTAGGGGTTGCTATGGGTCCCCACCTAGCCTGATTGAGTCAGGGACATCCAGCGCAGCAGATCTCTCCTGTTATTTGCAGATAAAGAACTCAGCAGGGTGGATATGTGCCTCGGAGTGCTCTGTGGGTCTTTGTCTGAGGTAGAGGCTGGTTTTTCAGATTCTCCTCAAGGATGCATCCTCCTGCACTTGGCGTCTCCCAAGGCACTTCCTTATGTGTCTGAGAATCCCTCCTTTTCCAGGGCAGAGATTCTACCCGCCTCACTCTTGGGCCTCACCCAAGGTCTTGCGCACAGTGTGCAGACACAGATTAACGTCACTGGCTGCCTTATGAGAACTGTCTGGGGAGCCTGCCCCTGTCTGCAGCCTTCTCCCATCACCACAACCTTAAATGGCATCCATCATTCAGGAAGTCGATACTAGCATGTGTCATTAATGTCACACTTCTCTCCACATTTAGCTCTCTCTGAAGTAGGGCTGCGTGTTCCCATGAGTGGGCGACAGGTATTCTTTCTTAATGGGTGTAAAACAACGCCGCCTTTCCGTTGGTGCCATCTAATCCCCATTTAACAGCTGAGAAATTGTAGGGACATGAAGGTAAGCCACTTGCCCAGGCCTGTAGCTCGTTCCTGACAGGGCAAGGCTCTAGACTCGGGCACGTCATGGGCCGGGAATGAATCCTTGTTCTGCGGGGTAGGCATGCTCTCCAAGGGCCCGGCCACTCCAGCCTGCTGGTGTCCACATCCTTGTGTGACCCCCTCCACCGAAGCCTTGATGACTTGCTCCTGAGGAACAGAAGTGATGGACGTCCCCTCTGAGACTAAGCCCGGGGAGACTCTGGCTCCAGTCTTGCTCCCCATCTCTGGTTGTCCCTTGCTTGCTTTGATTGAAGCCAGCTGTCACATTGTGAGCTGGTTTTGGAGACCCAGGGGTAGTCAGCCAACAGCCAACAATGACCTGTGAAGATAGAATTCTGTGTCATGGCAGGAGTGAGTCCAGAAGGTCATCCATCCTGAGGGACCCTTGAGAGTAGTCCCACTGAGCCACGGCCAGTTCCTGACTCACAGAAACTGTGACATAATGTGTCCTGCCTGAAGCCACTCAGTGTGTTGTAAGCCTCTAAATGTCATTTAAGCTATCAGGTTTAAATTAAATCCATGGAGGGATTAGCTCCAGAACCAGAAAAAATACTCAAAACATAGTGCTTAAAACCAAAGGAAGGGGGCTGGGGATGTGGCTCAAGCGGTAGCGCGCTCGCCTGGCATGCGTGCGGCCCAGGTTCGATCCTCAGCACCACATACAAACAAAGATGTTGTGTCCGCCAAATACTAAAAAATAAATATTAAAATTCTTTAAAAAAAAAACCAAAGGAAGGGCTGGGGTTGTGGCGCAGCGTAGAGCGCTTGCCTAGCACGTGTGAGGCCCTGGGTTGGATCCTCAGCACCACATAAAAATAAATAAATAAATAAATAAAACAAAGGTACTGTGTACAACTAAAAGAAATAAATATTAAAAAAAAGGGGGGGGGTTGTGGCTCAGTGGTAGAGCGCTTGCCTAGCACATGCGAGGCCCTGGGTTCGATCCGCAGCACCACATAAAAATAAATAAATAAAACCAAAGGAAGAGGAGAAGGAAGCAATACATTTTGGTCCCTTGGCCTGCACTCTTTGCCCCAGGAGTCGTTTGTCACACAGCCATGGACAACTGATCAATTCCGATATTTAACACCAAGTATTCACTGTGTTGGGTACCAGGGCCACAAAGAGGGAAAAGATTTTACTTTTGAAGGATGCCCAGTCCAGTGGGACAAGGCGTGGGTGTGATTGGGCTCTGGTGAGTTGCAGAGGGGACTGCCCACCTGACACAGCCCAGAGGGGTCAGCAAAGCCTTCTGGCAGGTGTCACTCACAGAACCAGGTGTTGAAAGGTGAGCGAGAGCTGGCCAGGTGAAGAAGGCTGGAGGATGGGAAGAGAAGGACAGGAACACCTATTTTCTCCTTGTCCTCAGTGGATGGGGGAGATTATTTTAAGACTACGCATTTAGCAAGAGGGCTTGATGGGAGCCATCCAGCCCTACGCTTGCTTCTCCCAGCCTGTGGGTCAGCAAGCTCTTCCTGGCTCGGGCTTCAGAGAGAGCAGGACGTGCAAGAATAGCACCTCCGAGGCCAAGGCCACAGAGATTCTGTGATGGCTTTGTTGCCTTGGGACCAGGGTCAGGGTGGCCTGTGGGTTAAACACTAGGAGTGTGGGCGGGGCTGGGATAAAGATGCCTGGGATCCTGTCAGAATCAGCATTTGGGACAGACTGGGGCACAAGGTCCATTCTCTTTATAAGTTCCTTGTCTTAGCTCCTCAGTCAGAGCTGAGTCTGTCAGACATTAAGACAGGCTTTTCCCAAGGATGGCCCAGAAACTCAGAGGGAGGAAAGAAGGCCAGGCCAGGCCCTGGGGGGGAACTGTAGAGCAGAGCCAAGGGTCACAGCCAGCACTTCCCTGACCCAAGTCGGGCAGCTCTTGCAGCAGCCTAAGCATGGAGGGGCCCGGCTTCTGGTTCTGCCTCTGCTGCTGACCCAGGGGCATGGCAGGGCCGGGGTAGGGACAGACAGTAGAAGCTTGTGCTTTAAAGCCAGGCTGATCCACTGGGAGTCCATCTACCATTTACTGGGTATGCTCTCTGGACAGTGCTTGATCTCTGTGAGCCGCAATTTCCTGGTCTGTAAAATGGGATGATAAACTAAGCATGCTGGCATACCCCTGTAGTTCCAGCTACTGGGGAGGAGACCGAGGCAGGAGGATCACTTGGGTGTAGGAGTTTAAGGAAGACCTTGTCTCAAACTAACAACAGCAAAGTATAATAATGCCCACCTCATAGGGCTAGCATGGTGTTTAAATGAAATCCATGGAGTTCTTGAACAGTGTAAATGCTCAAAATGCTCAAAACATAGTGGACAAAACTAAAAGGAGCATGGCCCGACGTGGGAGGTCCCTCCAGCCCTCAAATTCTATAATTCTCGGGAACCTGCTGGCCTAACTTGGGACCACTCTCTCTTTCCCCTGTCTCATGAGAAAGAGCTGCTACTGGTAGTCTCGCTTGCAGAGATGTCCACATTCTTGACTTCGTCTCAGTTTTTCAAAGAACCCATTTTACAGAGGGCAGACAGTCCAGAAGGGGACTTGCCCCCAATGATCAATACCGCCAACTCATTTTTATTGAGCACTTGCTGTGCACCAGACCCTGTGGGACACATTTAAGCCACAGAACAATTGCCTGAGTAGCTCTGTTACTGAAGTGGGGGCTCATGGGTCACAGAGCTTTAAGCGCTGAAGCTGCAGTTTACCCACAGGCACTTGGTCCTCGGTCCTGGCAGCCCAGCTCTTAACCTCTACACTGTGCTGGAATATTGGGGCAGAGTTAGGCTTGGAAGAAAACCAGGCCGCCTGATGCCTGGCCTAGAGCTGTTTCGCTTTCTCTTATTCTTTAACTTTTTTTTTTTTTTTTTTTTCCCTAATGTGGTAAAATACCCATGTTAAAAGATTTACCATCTCAGCCTTTTTATTCTTTATTTTTTTCAGTTCTGAGGATTGAGCTTAGGGTCGCTTTACTACTGAGCCACATCTCCAGCCCTTTTCATTCTTTGTGAGTGTCTCCCTAAATTGCTGAGGCTGGCCTCAAACTTGTGATCCTCCTGCCTCAGCGTCCCGAGTTGCTGAGATTACAGGCGTGCGCCTCCACGCCCGGCTCCATCTCGGGCAGTATTTGAAGTGGATGGCTCAGTAGTATTGCATTCATCCACAATGTTGTGCAACCAACCTCCAGGGCCCTTCTCATCTCCTAAAACTGAAAATGTATAACCACTAAACAATGAACTCTCCATTCCCTCTGCCTCTGGTTGCCGGCAGCTGCCATTCTACTTTGTGTCTCTATGAATATGGCTCTTCTAGGTTGGAGCTGCCCTGACTCATAAAAGCCTGTCTCTGCTTTGCTCTTGAGTCATCTAGAATCAGTGTCCCTGAGATGCAGGGACCTGGACAGCCAGAGCCCCGCTTAGAGGAGGCCAAGCTTTTCCAGGATGGGTGGTCAGGGAGGGTTGCCTGGAGGAGGAGGAGGAGAAACAGACGGGAAGATCCAGGCCTCGGGTTTACACTTCTTGTTCCAGAAGATGAGGAGGTGGTGGGGAGTGTGACTCAGGGGTGCTCGGCCCCTGTGGCCTGCCCTTTGGTTTATGACAGCCACCTCAGCAGCAATAACCTTTGCCCCCAGGTGAGCTCCTGTCAGATGGGTGGAGGCCCCAGGCCATCCTAGAGGGCCAGTGGCTTGCCCAGAGGCTGAAGTGTCCAGAACCATGGGAACAGGGCTGCGCAGCCAGTCCTTGCGAGGACCCCGGCACTCCTACGGGAAGCTCCAGGAGCCCTGGGGAAGACCCCTCAAGGGCCAGCTCCGCCGGGCAGTGAGCCTCAGACAAGGGCGTGAGAAATCCAGGTCCCAAGGCCTTGATGGAGGGACAGACGTGCAGAAAGTCCCTGCTCAGAAGAGCCAGCCTGCGGGGAGCGTGGAGGACACGGAGCAGCTCTCGGAGCAGCTCACGGAGCAGCTGATCCAAACCCCGCCAAGAGGCTGCCGGTGGTGGCTGAGGCGATGCCAACAGGTACGGGCCAGCGCTGAAGGGCTGAAGGACCGGGCGTCATGGAGCGGGCAGCGGGGGCGGCCCAGGCTCCCAGGTGGGCGCACAGCAGGCAGCGGACCGGGAAGACGCACAGCTGCCCCGGAGTGAGGCGGGAGCGAGCTCCCGGGGGATGGCGGTCCAGAGGGTCCTGGAGGCTTCGTTTGGCTTAGTCCCCTGGGCACTGGGCAGTGGCTGAAAGTTTTAGGATGGGGCGGGGTGGGGTCATGGTCAGAGCTGTTTTAAGATGATCAGCGCGACATTGTCGTGGGTGGGTGAGTGGAGCAGGAGATCGGCCGCCTCCTGCCCCTTGAAGAAGGGGAGAACCGGACCCTGGGGCGGGGGGCGCCTCCTCCTGCTGCGGAAGGGTCGCCGGCGGCGGCGCTTCTCTGTCTGGGGTCTACCGCCACCTCGCGGCTGTGGCTGGAACAGCACCAGAAGCCCCCAGCTTGGCCGTGGGCCCTGGCCGCTCATCTCCCCTACCTTGGTGTTCCAGCAGGTGAGGAGGAAGTGGGACAGCTTTGTCACCAGCATCCCCAACGTGACCTGGAGTCGGCCGGCCTCCCCGAAGCTCCCACTGGACAGCAGCTAGAGGTGCTGCAAATAGGGTGGACCTTGCTGCACCCCACGGGACTTGCCTCTTCATGGCTCTCTGGACGGCCCGGCCTCTGTCACCAGCTCTCGGGAGCCCCCGTGTTGCTGTCCACCTGGGCTCTGTCCCTCCCACCCCAACCCCAGCAGAGACCCGGTGGGGCTAAGGAGAAGGCTCGGCCTGCCCTTGGACCAGGAAGCTGTGAAGGTTGGGGAACCTGCTGGGAGTTGGGGGTGTTGGGCCCCAGCCCCACACAAGACCTGTGCCCCCTTCAAGACAGAGCTCGGTGAAGCCAGACCCATGGCTGAGAGGCTCTTGGACACCACCCAGTCTCAGGGACGAGCTCCACCTGCCCTTCCCGTCAGTGGTGCTGGGCCAGGGCACTTGTGTCCCTCACAGACGGCGAGCCCTGGAGCGCAAGGACCGTGTCTGGACGATCCTCACTGTTGGGCACTCTGTGACAGAGAGGCCTGTGACCACGTGTTGCCACATTCCGGCCTCACGGTATCCTGATGAAGGAAGCAGGGAGGCCTTCCTTCCCATGTGACAGAGGGAAACTGAGGCAGGGGGATTCATTGTTTGGGGGTACCTAGCCCCACACTGCACCCCCACCCGGTGCCCAACTTTGGGGTTGTAATAAAGACGCTGAGCTGAAGTGAAGGTTTGGCCAGCTGACTCGCACAGGTTCAGAGCCTCTCCCAGCCCCGTGAAGCAGGCTGGGCCCAGAGCCCGGGCACGGCTCTCGGAGGCTCAGAGAGGTGAGGAGCTCTGCCAGGACCACACAGAGGGGGACACTCTGACTCCAAGAGCCTGAGTGCTTTGAGACTGCATTCCCTGTGGGGCCCCTGGGGCTCTCCAGGACCGAGCAGGTCTCAAGTCAAAGGTAAGGGAGCAACCAGGCATTCTGGCCCAGGGCCCGTTTGGGGGTTGATGAGGTCCCCCCAGAGAAGTGGGCTCCTCAGAGCCCAGAACCCTGGCAGGGTCATTCAGGAAGAAGAGAGGTTCTAGGAAAATGTCGTCCCAGACAGCCAGTGGGAGCCTGGCTCTGAAACCAGACTGTGGAGCCACTGAGTACAGCTGTAGTAAACTCCAGGTGCCCCTGCTTGGCCCCTTCCTCAGAAGCACTGGGGGTGCCTCCAGGAAACCCCAAGACTCCAGGAAGCAGCTGAGTCCACAGCTCTGAGCAGCCCTGTCAGTGCCTGGAGGAGGAGCAGGCCAGAAGGGAGCAGGACTTCTCGACCTCTGGTCTCTGCCCTGGAGGCCCGACTCGGCCTCACGTTCCTCAGAGACAAGCCCCGAGGTTCTCCTGCTCAGCATGTCCTGTGACCTCCTGTCCGGTTCAGTTCCACGGTGGTGGGCCTGTTCATGGCGCAGTGCCTAGCTTAGGCCTGGCACTTAGTAAGGCTCAGTAAATGATTGTTGAGTGAATGAAGGAGTGGCTCAAGGTCACTGGTGAGTGGATGGCTGAGCTGGACCTCTGGCTCTGGGGTCTGGACGCTCCCTCTCAGGCAGAGTACTCCCTTCCTCAGTCTCACCAGCAAGCCATGGACAGGAAGCTCATTTCTGGGGCCCTTGGGATAGCCCCACACACCCACCTGCACACAGGTGGGTTGTAGCTTAAGATGGCCCCAGTCATCCCTCCCATCTCCACTGCCTTTTGGCCTTGTCTGTCACACGTTTAGAGACTCTCAAAGGCCTATGTGTGAAAGATTTAGTCCCCAGGGTGGCATTCTTGAGAGATGATAAGAACTTTGAGGGGTGGGGCCTCACCGGACATTCTTAGGTCATTGAGGTTGTGCCCCTGAAGTGGACTGTGGGACTCCATTCTCTTTCACTTTCTCTTTGCTTGCTGGCCACAGTTTTGCTGTGTCCTATCATGATGCACTGCCTCACCACACAACCAAAGCAACAGGGCCAATCTAGAACTTCCAAAACTGTGAGGCAAAAAACACTCTCTCTACGAGGTTATTATCTCAGGTGTTTTGTGATAGTAACAGAAAGCTGACAAACACATTTCCCATCAAGAGCACAGTCTATTTTCCCTCTCCTTGAATCTGGATGAGCTGTGTGACCTACCTGAACCAACACACTGTGGTGAAAATATCCAGGGCTTCAAAGTCTAGGCCTTGATAGGTTTTGCAGGTCCTACCTCCTGATCCTGATACTACCTCCTGCTCTTCCTTCCCTGGGAAGCCAGCTGCCTATTGAGAAGGCCAGGCTGTCCTGCTAGAGAGACCATGTGGAGGTCAGGGGCCACAGGGAGCAGGCCTAAGGCAGCCCCACAACCAGCACCAACACCAGTCCTGTGAGACCCCAGCCCAGATCCCAACTGACGGCAGCCTGAGTTGTTCCCACTGACCATAGAACAGAAAGATCGTCAGCTGGGCCCAGCCAACCCTCAGTGTCGAGATGTAAGAAACCCTTCTGGCTTTGCAGTTTGGGGTCATATTAGAGTCCTAGGGCCGCTATGACAAATGACCGCAAGCTGTTATTAAAGCAACAGAACTGTATTCCCTCACAGTTCCGGAGGCCACAGGTCCCAAATGAAGGCATGGTCGGGCTATGCTCTCCCTGAAGGTTCTAGGAAGGCAGAATTCTTCCTGCCCTTCAGCTCCTAGTGGCTTCCCCCAATCCCTGATGTTCCAGGCTCCGCCTCTCAGGGCATTTTCCCAGTGGGTCTATGTCCATGTTTCCCTCTTCTTTTAAGGACACCAGTCCTACTGGATTTAGGGTCCACCCTCATCCTGTCTGACCTCGTCCTAACTTGATTCCCTTTACAGACACCCTGTATCCAAAAAGGTCACATTCAAGATTCTAGGTGGGCCTGAACTTCGAGAGGGACAAGTTCAACTTGGGGGGGGTAGTTAGAGGTGCACAGCAGCTAACCCAACAGCCTGGCTGCCGCCACAGGGTGTGACCTTTACAACAGCCCTCTGCCAGGGCCGCTGTGGGTGGGGGCAGACAGTGTTGTTCAGTGGTTAGCCACCGCCATGGAGCCAGACTGCCAGGGTTTGAATCCTGACTCTACCAGTTGGTGGTTTGTGATCCTGGGAAAGCCACTTACTATCTCTGCCTCAGTTTCCTCATTTGTAAAATGCGGCTGATAGCAGCAGTTGGCTCCTAAGTTCATTGTGAGCAGCCCATGAACGCATGTTGCCTAGAGCTGTCCTGAACGGAGAGGAAGTGCCCTTCCGATCTTACACACTAAGGCTCACGTGTTTCCAGGACTGGGGAGCTCGCTCCTGATCAAGCACCCTCTTCACATGTGACCTCCGCCCTCCAGGAGCTCCCAGCCTGGCTGGGGGGCAGACAGACGGACAGATGGCCACTGCCCTGCTCCGAAGCAGAATGAAGTGGATGCTCGCTGGGCAGCGCGGGGTGGGAGACTCAGGGAGAGGCCCTGGCTCCTGAACTGGCGTGACCGCCTGGCTCAGCCGCACATCTTCCCCGGGGTCCTGAGAGCTTCTGCAGGGGAGAAGCCACGAGCAGGAGGGTAAATGGGGCCACTCGGCTGCGCTAATGGGGAAGCAACGAGGCGGGCAGAAAACCCTGCGTCCTGCCTCTCCAGAGCCAGGGCTGCGGACTCGGGCTGGAGAGGCCCCTGGAGCCCAGCAGATTCAGTGCATTTACTTCACAGGTGAGGAGACGGAGGCTCCGACAGCAGGGCAGAGGCGGAGCTGCAGCTCCCCCAGGGCTTCCCCTGAGGGAGTCAGGAGTCCAGCTGGGTGTGCAGCCTGTGAGGGAGACCAGGGGGCTCAGGCCTGGGTGTCCAGCCTGAGTCCAGCTGACTCTCTGAGTGACCTGGTGTGAACCTCCGCCCTTCTCTGGTCTTAATTCTCTCTCTGCAAAGCGGGATGGTGCTCTCCTTTGGGCTGAAGGTTAGATAGGATGTGCTAAAGCCTTGCAAGCTCCACGGAGCCTTATCCTGAGAGAGAATACCTCATCTCCGCCCTCATCAACAAGCTGGAGGGAAAACTGCAGACGGAGGCCAAATTGCCTGAGTTCAAATCCTGGTTCTATTGATTACTAGCTGGGTGACGTCAGGCAAACTGCTTAACCTCTCTGTGACTTGATTTCCTCTGTGACTTGACTTCCTCGTTCAATAAAAGTAGCAATCCCTCTTCACAGGGTTTTGTATTCCCCAAGTTAACACATGTAAAATAGTAGGGCAGTTAGTCAGCCTTTCGTTCTCAGTAGCCAGTTCTAGGGAGTTTTCCCCATGTGATCTTGAGCAGGTCTGCTCTCTGAACCTCAGTGGCCTCCTCTGGAAAATGGGGGTGTTAATAATAGCCCCTGGCTCGAGGAGTCTGGGGGATGAGACAGGCCAAGGCACACGCTGTGCCGAGCTCGGAGCCAGCTCAGGCAAGCGCAGGCTCAATGGGAGCCTGGGGAGGCCCAGCGTGTCCTCAGCTCACCTTGGCTGCGCCTGGCCTTGGCAGGGCTGTGGGCGGCAGAGAGGGGCCATCGGGATCCAGGAAAGTGGGCTCAGCCTCAGACCAGATGGTGGCCCTGGGGCCTCCCAGGAGGTGGCCTCACTCAGTGCCCAAGTGGGAAGGGGAGCAGGAGGAAGTCACCCACCCACTCCTCACCTTGCCTCCTTCCCCCTGCGGCTGCCGCTGGCCCTCCAGGCCCCTCCCAGCCTGGCCGTGTCTCCCTTCTCTGAGTCCCAGGCACAAGCAGTAGATCCAAGCGTCTTTGGGCAAGTGTCACTCAGAGAGCTTCAGAAAGGATGAGGCAGAATCCTCTCCCCAAAGCCCAGCCAGGTGACAGCCCTGAGAACGAATCCCCACCCTGCAGCTGCTCAGGGTGCAGATGTGCCCTGAGGAGGGCACAGTTGGCATTAGGATGTGGGAGACCCGAGGAGGCTGCCTGAGGAGGGGGCAGCAGAGGGAGTGGGGGGGCTCACCCCAGTGGAGGAGTTGGGCAGGGTGTGACCAGTGGGGTGCACAGAGCCGGCCAGGGACAGCAGGACCGTGGAAGAACAGGAGTGGCACAACTCTCACTGGGGGATAACAGGGAAGACAAGGGGTGGGACTTCCAGGATCACGAGAGCTTGAGCTTCACCTGGGAAACCCCAGGGAGCCGGGCAGGATGGCGGCCACTCCAGAAGACGAGGACAGGCAGAGAGGCCCAGTGGGAGGGACCACAGACCTGTTCCTGTTTTACAGACACGGTCTCAAGACCCAGAGGGAGGTGGGCTTGGCTGGGCCACGCACAGTGAGGTGACCCGGGCTGGGCGCCCCTACCCCAGCCCACCTGGAACCCCGACGTGCCTCCACCGCCTTCCTTCCTGCTGCCCAGCTTCCACCTCCCCTGGGGCGCCCGGGCCGAGGAACGCTCAGGCCTCCCTCCCCAGCCGAAGGCCGTGGCCTGATGGTGGGCAGGGCAGCTGGCTGTGGGCCTCGGGGGCCCCTGCCCCTACTATGGCAGCACGGGGTTGGCCTGCTGTTGGGGCCCCGCCCGGCCTTGCCCCTCCCCCCCACTTCTGTTCTCACTCCCCCTGGAGCCAACCCCCCCCTCCTTGCTCCACATGTCACCTCCTGGAGCACAGACACCAGTTCAGAAGAGGTCCCATGCCTGTTTCTGAACCAATTTCTCTGACAGAGACAACAGGAGGCTCTCAGTGGTCAGGTCCGAGTTGAGTCCCTTGGCGGCAGGGTGGATTCTACAAAGAAAACGAGAAGCTGTTACAGGACATAGAGCAAAAGGCCTGAGGTCACAGTCCTCACCCTTCCACACTCCTCTTATGCATCACCCCCACCTGAATGTCTAAGAGGAACTTTGGATCCCAAATGTCCCAAGCTCTTCTCTGTTCTTCTGGCCCAATGATCCCCACCTCATTATGGCGACTCCAGTCCCAGCCCAGCAGAGCCGGGCACCTCCGTGTCAGACTCTTCCTGCCCACTACATCCCCCCCTGCCCCCCGCCCCCCGCTGACCTGTCCACCCCTCTTCAAATGCATCCAGACTCAGAGCTCATGGCCCTGCACTAGGCAGGGAGAACCTGAGAACTGGGCTTCCCTCTGCAGTCTTTTGAATTTCCCAGCATGTGTCTTCCTGACCCTGACCCTAAGCAAGCATCATTCATCCGCTCAGCAAATGAGTGCCAACTTCTGCTCTGGAAGGACCTGGGAGCCCTGAGCAACCAAGCCTCAGCCCTGTACTGTTGCAAACCAAAGAAAAGATGCCCAAGAAAGGACTTGGACATGCAGAGCACTGAGCGACTTGGTTACAAGCAATATTTGCAAAGTCAAAATAATATAATTAATGACTTTATTATCCCCCGAATCATGTCGTAACTATTAAGAGGGCAGAGACAGAAGATCCATATGTTGGGGGCAGTGTGGAAACAGGAGAGCTAAATCTTCACCTCTCAGAGTCGGGAGTCTCAGGTGAAGTTCTAATATGCAGACCCAAGGACTCGCAATGCAGGCATGTGATCTAGGATTGTGGAGGTAAATCCCAAGGAAACAGGCGGTGCAAGGCCTCCCCGGGGGGTGCAGTGGGATAAGGCCAAGGGCCACAGATCTTAGGCCATTTGATTTTTAAAACGAAGCTTTGATAAAAATAAAAATGAAATGAAAAATAAATGGAATAGATTTATAAATTACTTATGAGGTTATGACCTCGGGACTACTAGGAATAGATGTCTTGGAAATAAGTCTTCTAAAATCATTTCAAAAAGTAACCCAGGGGCCTGGGGCTGGGGCTCAGTGGTAGAGCACTTGCCTAGCATGTGTGGGGCACTGAGTTCGATTCTCAGCACTGCATATGAATAAATAAATAAATATAAAGACCCATTGACAACTAAATATATATTAAAAAAAAAAAGCAACACAGATTGATTGGCAGACTTGGAAGGTGATCTAGATATTCATGATAGAGTATGTCACTGCAGTTCTTCCTGAACCCGAGGGTCATGGAGGAGACCTCTCAGATGCGTGTGAACAAAGTAGCTCAGGGCGGTATCATGGTATTTGCAACCTGTTCTCAAATGATATGGGAAAAAGTTTTGCACATAGGCATGTATTTAATTATATATATATATATGTAAAAGCATGCACACTGGAAAGCACATGTGGGAACAGTCGGTGACTCAAGGTGAAGATTAGCCAGAGTTCATTGTACTGTCCTCACAACTTTTTATAGGTTGAACATTTTTCAAAACAGGATTTTTGTTTTTATTTTTTGGTGTGAGGGATTGAACCCAGGGGTGCTTAACCACTGAGCCACATCCCCAACCCATTTTATATTTTATTTCGAGACAGGGTCTCACTAGTTGCTTAGAACCTTGCTAAATTGCTGAGGCTGGCCTTGAAGTTGTGATCCTCCTGCCTCAGCCTCCGGAGCCACCTGGATTACAGCCTGCACCACTGCACCTGACTTCAAAATAAGTTTAAAAAAAAAGAAAAGAAAAGAAAATGCAATCTGATCACATCACTAAGGAGAGGCGAGCAGAGTGTGCCCCTCCCAATGGAGAAACAACTCCATCGTGACATACTCTTGCCCCCCCAAATTCACAGCTGTATTTTATCAAGCTTTCAGATCCAGCTCCCAATTTACAAGGACCCTGGGGACAGAGAGCATGTTCCACTACACCAGGGGATGGCAATCAGCCAGATGCAGGTGGTGGGGGCCATCCCCAGTGTTTATCCACAAATAAATTGCCAAGAAAAAAAAAAAGATGGACTGGGAAATCCTAAGAAATGTGAAAAATTAACCAGTCACAATGCATTAACTTTATTTGGACACTAATCAAACAAAATGAGAGGGAAGGAAGGAAACAAAGAAAGAGAAAATACTTCTGAACCATGAAACACTTGGGACTTTGAACACTTACCAGATATTTGATATCATATGAGTATTCTTTCTTAGGGGTGAAAATCCAGCACTGGGTCCATGGATTTTGCACCTATAGATTCGACAACTGGGGGGTTAACATATTGGGGAGGGCTGTGGGTGTGGCTCAGAGGTGGAGCGCCTAGAGTGCATGATGCCCTGGGTTCCAACAGCAGCACCATAAAATTGCATCTAGACTTTTCTTTCTAATCACTGTTCCCTAAACAGGGCAGTATAACAGCAATTCGCATAGCATTTGTATTGCATTAGGCACTGTACATGATCTAGAACTGAAGGATACAGGAGGAAGTTCTTGGGTTCTACGCAGATACTAGGCCATGTTACATAAGGGACTGGGCATCCTCAGACTTAGCTCTCTGCTGGGGGTTCTGGAACAAATCCCCCAAAGACACTGAGGGGTGACTGTAATAGTTACATTAATAAAACTTTCCTTATCTTTTAGGTTCCTTTTGCATTTTGTGGATGGCATGACGCAGTGTCTGGGATTTGCTTGGGAGGTGAAGGAAATGGATGAGAATATAGACAAACAGGACCAACCCTGAGCTAATGCTGCTGAAGCCGGGGGACAGTACTGGATAGACCCAAGGTGCCTAATTTTGGCACCAGGAATTGAACCAGGGGTGCTTAAACACTGAGCCATATCCCCAGCATATATATAATAAAATATATATTTTATTTAGAAACAGGATCTCACTGAGTTGCTTAGGGCCTCTCTAAGTTGCTGAGGCTGCCTTTGAATTCATGATCCTCCTGCCTCAGCCTCCCAAGTCACTGGAATTACAGGCATGCACCACCGCACCCAGCCTCCCTGGATACGAGGCTTGGGGTACAGGGTGCTGGCAACAACCTTGTAAGATGACTCCCAAAGGGCTCTGTCTGACAAAGACCTTGCTAACAACCATTTTATAAAATGCGTCTGGGCTGGGGACGGAGCCCAGTGGCAGAGCACTTGTGTAGCACGTGCAAGGCCCTGGGTTCCATCCTCAGCACTGCAGGAAAAAATTAAATATCTCCCGGTCTCCAAACAGGGATTGCAGATTACTAATTTGTTGTTGTTGATGATCGCGTCCTAGTTCAGATTTCGCCTCCATCGCACACAGAGGGCACATGCTGTCCCAGTAAGAACTCAGTTCCCGGAACTCATGGCCACAGGAGCCAGCGGGGATGTCTGGGGTTCCGGCCAGTCCCAGCCGTGGTGGGAGGAAACAGTGATCCTGTATATTTGGAAGTCTGTGGGTGGTGTTTATTTACTGGGAAGTCTGGGTCACTTCCCCTGTGGGTGCTAGAAGCCATGGTGGCCAAAGGACACTGGCTGGAGGAAGATCAGGCGTGGGCAGCTTGAGGTGGGGACAGGGTAGGCGAGCAACAACCACAGACTCAGTGGCCTGGCCAGAGGGAGGGCGCAGCAGAGCCACTGCCTTGCTGAGCGGACTCGGCCAGCGTCTCTGGACTGCAGCTCTGTGCATAAGCAGTTATGTCCAGGGTCCCACACACGGGGCTGTGTATCTGAGTCTGTCTCTTGCCAGGTCTGGTGTGTCTGATGGCTGGAAGACTCTCCTTTCTCATCTATGAATGGAGACAATAACAGGACCAAGGTCATGGGTCATCCTGAGGAGCTGGGAGGGGATGCACGGAGGCTCTCGGCACAGGGCTCCGTGTTCTAGGAGCTCTCACTATAGAGGGTCTGCCACTGCCGTCACTTGCTGTCCCTAAGGTACAGAGATCCAGCTCCAAAGAGACTGAACATATCAGACTGCTGTACCAATGACACCATAACATAATTAAACGATAAAACAGAGCTGGGCAGGTGGCACACACAGCCACAACTTGGGAGGCTGAGGCAGGAGGATCGCAAGTTTGAGACCAGCCTCAGCAACTTAGATTCTGTCTCAAAATAAAAAAAAATTAAGGGGCTGGGGATGTGGCTCAAGCGGTAGCGCGCTCGCCTGGCCCGGGTTCGATCCTCAGCACCACATACAAAGATGTTGTGCCAGCCGAAAACTAAAAAATAAATATTAAAAATTAAAAAAAAAATTAAGAGACCTGGGGACGTAGCTCAGTGGTGAAGCACCCTGGGTTCAATGTGCAGTACCAAAAAAAAAAAAAAAAAAAAAAAAAAAACTTGTAATGGAGAAGCCTGGTAAATTCTATCAGGTGATCAAGGTCAATATCAACAGTTAATGGCACTTTTCCTCTGTGATCTTCCTCCTTCTCTTAATCATGAGAAAGACATCAGACAGACCCCAGCTGAGGGACATTCTACAAAACGGCTGACTAGCCAGCAGTGGTGGCACATGTCTATAATCCTAACATTTTGAGAGGCCGAGGCAGGAGGATCATGAGTTCAAAGCCAGCCTCAGCAACTTAGCGAGGCCCTAAGGAACTCAGCAAGACCCTGTCTCCAAATACAATCCAAAAATGGCTGGGGATGTGGCTCAGTGGTTAAGTGCCCCTGGGTTCCATCCCCCAATCACCACACACACACCAAATAAAAGCTATTTAAAGACATTAAAAACTGTCAAGTTCATAAACAAATTTTAAAAAGGAAAGTCTGAGAAATTGTCACAATGAAGAGGAGCCTTAGAGACATGATAAGTTTGTGATGTAATGTCCTGGGACAGAAGAAGGACCTCAGGTAAAAACCGAGGACATCAGAATAAAGCCTGGGATGCAGCAGTCACATCTCCATGCTTGCTCATTAGTTGTGACAAGTGTACCACGCTCGGGTGGGAGGGGTTAACAGGAACAGGGCAGGGTATGGAACTATGCACTGTCTTCCCAACTTTTCTGTGAATCTCGAGCTATTTTAACTTAAAGAGTATTTAAAAAGAAAACAGCCAGGCTCAGTGGCACATGCCTGTAATCCCAGTGGCTCTGGAGGCTGAGGCAGGAGGATTATGACTTCAAATCCAGGCTCAGCAACTTAGCAGACACTAAGCAACTCAGTGAGACCCTGTCTCTAAATAAAACACAAGAAAGGACTGGAGGGCTGGGGTGTGGCTCAGTTGTAAAGTGCTTGCCTCCCATGTAGGGGGCACTGGGTTCCATCCTCAGCACCACATAAAAAGATGCTGCATCCATGTACAACTAGAAAATGTTTTTTAAAAAATACAGAAGAAGTTCAAAAAAATAAAGCAATTTAAAAAGAAAAAGAAAATAGCTGACAGTACACATGCCCATGATAAAAATTCAACTTTTAAGTGAAATGAGAGTTTTGGAAAACTTGTGTCTCCCATCATGTGCCTGAACTCTCCTAACACATGAAGACTTCTCTGATGAATTTGATGATGATATTAACAAATCTGATGTTTCTTGATCTAGTATATATGGGATAATCTAATTTGCCAACTTTAAAACTATATTGGTAACTCAGTTAACCAATATTTTCCATGTGAACAATAAAGAAATTTACATATAAAAAAACAAAGAAAAGAATGAGCACTCCTATAACTCAATTAAAAAAAAGCCCATTAGGAAAATGAACAGAAGAAGAACATAATGCACCCCTGAAGAGATGGACAAGCTCTGTAACCAAAGAAACAACCCAATCAACATCAAAGCATCATTTTTTAACCTATCTGATTGGCAAAATTGGAGCATATTGCTGGCATCCAGGTGCTTAGGGAACCGGGGAGCATAGGCAAGAGTGGCGATGGGCATAACTTTGGAGGTGAAAATTTGGCCATAACTTTCAAGATAAAATTGCATGTGCCCAGGGTGTTGGTTACAGCGTTATTTGTAATAACAGAAATCAGAAGCAACCTTGGTGCATCAACAGGAGACTAGAGTAAAGATACCCAGGTGGCCTGCAGGGCCAAGGGCAGCGCCTCCTGAAATGGACCTTTCACCACTCTCTGGGTTAATCTATTATCCTCGTTTTTACAGGCGAAAAAACTGAGGCACAGAGAGGTTAAGTAACTTTCCTGAGATTGCATAGTTAGTAAACGACCGAGTGAGGGTTTGAACACTCAGAGAGAGATCTCTACATGCATACCCAATTGTCCCTTGGTATCCAAGGGTGATTGCTTCTAGGCTCCTCTACAGACGCCAACATCTATTAGAACTAAGGAGTTCATCAGGACACAAGATCATATACAAAAATCAACTGTACAGTCATCCCTTGTTCAGTGGCCCCAGGATCCCCAGCAGATAACAACATCCAGATGGAAGTTCCTTATATAAAATGGCTTAGCAATGGCAGTAATTTACACACCTCCACCCAGGTACTTTAAGTCACCTCTGGATTGCTGTATACTTAACACAATGGAAACAGTTGTTCTCCTGTACTGTTTAGGGAATAATGACAAGAAAAAAAAATCTGTACCCAAGAGGTGCCTGTCAGTGGCAAGGTGACAGTTCTGATCCGTGGTTGGCTGGACCCTTGGATGTGGAACTGCAGGCACAGAGGGCTGGAGCCACACAAATCTGCATGCATGGACATAAATGCAAATAATTGCACAGCTCAGTGACCTGGGTTGTGTGCAGAGGGCGGTGAGGGAGTGGGCGGGGCTTCACCCAGCTGGTAGGAGAGCTGCCTCTGATGCCCTGGCTGGTTCTGGTTTCCCTTTCATTTAACTCTCCCCTGCAGCTGGCCCCACCCCTGGCACCTGCACCCTCCTCCTGGTCCGCCTAGCTTCCCCAGCACTGACCCCAGGAGGGTGGACACAGGAGAATTAGAGGTCTTCATTCAACTTTGGGTTTCAAATGAGACTTTTCTAGAGCCCCAAACAGAAACGCTGGCATTGAGAACAAGCTTCCGGCTGGAGAAGCCTCCACCACGGGGCCCTCCCAGGGAGAGTGATGAAAGTCTGTGGGCCATGGAGCACTCACAGAGGACTCAGCAGCCGCCCAGGGGTCAAGAAGGTGTTGGGGGGATGGCTACCTTTCCCTGCATCCAGGGTGACCTGATGCTAGTCCCCCACCCCACATTTCCCAGGCCCCCCCTCCCCAGTCCACGCCCCAGGAACATTAGCACCTGCGAGTCTCTGGGGGGAAACTTAGCAGGGCATGGGGTAAACCCAGAGCCTCAGGGGGCTCCCCACCACCATCTCTGCATCCCAAGAAGATAGAAGAGCCTCCCAAGGACAGGGGCTCAGGCCAAGAGAGGACCTGGTGCCAGGAAAGGAGGGTGCTGCCCACCTTAATGTGGCCTGCTGACAAGGCCTGGTCAGGCCCTGGTCAGCAAGAGTGGACGCAGTAGGGATTGAGGCCCCTGCCCAGAGTTGAGGCGCAAGACCCCCTCAGGGCAGGACAGAAAGGGGTGTGGGAACCGGGCGCCCCTTCCTGATGCCGGAGTCACAGTCCACTGCTCCGATCTGCCCTGAGATAAGCAACGGACAGAAGGAGAAACTGGGTTCAGGACCCATCAGAGGCTTCTGATTCAGTGGGTTGACAGAATAGAATAAAATCCAACAAAACAGCACAGAATAAGAGAGAAATTAGAAATAGAACTGAGCGGCCAGACACCGAGGCACTGCCTTTAATTCCAGCCTCTCAAGAGGCTGAGTCAGGAAGATCACAAGTTCAGGACCAGCCTCAGCAACTTAGTGAGACCCTCAGCAACTTAGTGAGACCCTGTCTTAAAATAACAAATTAAAAGGCCTGGGAATGTGGCTCCGTGGTAAAGTCCTCCTAGGCTCAATCTCCAGTACGGAAGGAAGGAAGGAAAGAAGGAAGGGAGGGAGGGGAAGATGTCAAAGTGCATCGCATTGTTTTTTTTTAAGTTTTTGCTACATAATTATGGATCAGATGTTGTGCTGGGTTTCAAAGTGCAGTAGATTTAACAGCACGAGTCAAAAATACAAGAAAGTCTTTCTCAAAGATGCTAGTCTAAGTGTAAAAAGAAAGTGACATTAAATGATCATTATTAGAAATTTTGCTTCCATTAAGCAGAATTTCAGTCTAGCAGGCTACGTTCAGTTATTAGAAAATTAAAAGAGTTATACTTTTCACACCAATTTTTGTGCTTAAAAATCTTAAACGTAGTAAGTCATTTGTTTGGTTTGGGGCACAATGAGGTAGTCAGCCCTCCATGTCTGCAGCTTCTGCGTCTGCAGATTCAACCAACTACGGGTCAAAAGGATATTTGGGGGAAAAAATCGCATCAGTATGGAGCACATACAGATTTCTTTTCTTCTTGTTATTGTTCCCTAAACAATACCGTGTAACAACTATTTCCAGTGTGACAACTATTTCCATAGCATCTGCTTGTTACAAGTAATCTAGTGACGCTTAGGGCTTACAGGAGGACACGCGGGGGCTGCAGGCAGGTACTACAGCATCGTGCAGCAGGGATTTTGAGCCTCCAAGGGTTTGGTATCTCGGGAGAGGTTCTAGAATAATTCCCCACGGATGACCAGGGGCGACGGTAACTTAAGATTTTTAAATGAATGTTGCTATCATCATAAGGGAACCAGTGGGTCCAACAGGCACAAAATTAGCCACTGTGACAGGGTGGGCAGGAGTGGTAACGGGACAGGAGGGAGCTCTCCCAGCCATGGGGCGTGGGGAGGGAGAGGGGTCTTGGGCAAGTCCTGAGAGTTGAGTATGAGTCAAGCAGAGTCCCTGAGGTCATGAGAGCTCCTGTCCAGTGGAAAGTGCTGGCCCTGGAGGACTGTCAGACAAGGGCCACCACAGCCTGGGAAGACAGGGTGACGAAGCCAAAGCCAGGCAACCAGAGGTCAGACCCATGGCACTGCCACCTGGCAGATCCAAGGCGTGGGCACAAGGAGCGAGGTCAGCGTTCGGACTGAATGGTGTCCTCTCCTCCACCAGCAAATTCATATGTCCAAGCTGTGTCTCAATATGACCATAAATCCATCCTCCATTTCTGTGTGTTCATCTGTGGATTCAATCAACAATATGGGGGGGGTGGTTTGCTGTACCGTGCACGCATGGGCTTCTGTTTACTGTCATTACCCCCAAGAATACAGGAAAATAGCTCTTCACATACATTCGTAGTGCATTAGGTAGTATAAGTAACGTGGATAGGATTTAAAGAACACAGGAAGCCAGGCATGGTGGCGTATCCTGTAATCCCAACAGTTTGGGAAGCCAAGGCAGGAGACTTGTGAGTTCAAAGCCAGCCTCAGCAACAGTGAGGCCCTGAGCAACTCAGTAAAGACTCTGTCTCTAGATAAAATACAGAATAGGGCTAGAGATGTGGCTCAGTGGTGGAGTGCCCCTGAGTTCAATCCTTGGTACCAAAACACACACACACACACACACACACAAACAAACAAACACACACGGGAGAAGAGGTGTCTTCAGGGAAAGGTCCAAGACATTCCTGGAGAGAAGGGGGACTCCACTCAGGACCAATGGGGTCTTGCATTTATGTGACAGAAAAGAACTTCAGCAAGCTCCAGTGGAGGCACAGACAGAAGTTTATTTTGGGACGTAGATCTCTCTATATATATTTTTGTAGTTGTAGATGGATACAATACCTTTATTTTATTTATTTATCTTTATGTGGTGCTGAGTATCAAACCCAGGGCTCACACGTGCTAGGCAAGTGCTCTGCCACTGAGCTACAACCCCAGCCCAGAAGTAGATCTATATTTAAGGGAGAATGTGGACCATCTCAGGACAGAGATACCTTTGGGGGGTAAAGCAAGAAATAAACAATTCAAGGGAGAATGGGGGCCTTCTCAAGAGTAGATACATGGTTTTGGGGTTCCTTGTTTCTCTTTTAAGGGAAACTTGGAGAGGGTTGGGTATGGGAGGGTGTATAGGGATGGCATCAGTCTGGTGATCTCAAGATGGGCTCTGACGATCTGGTCAGTCTCAGTATCCTCAGGCTGATGTGGTCTCCATCATCTGATCAATGATAACACTAAATTATAAGTTTCTCAAAATATTGCATCTTTCTTTGCTTGATTGATTTATTGGGGGATTAATTAACAGTATGAGTAAGTTTATAGTTTTTTGTTTATTTGTTTGTTTGAGCCCAGGGGCACTTAACCACTGACCTCATCCCCAGCCCTTTTTATTTTTTATTTTGAGACAGGATCTCACTAAGTTGCACCGAGCCTCACTAAATTGCTGAGGCTGGCTTTGAACTTGTGATCCTCCTGCCTCAGCCTCCTGAATTACAGATTTTTCAGGAATTTAGGAGTAAAGGGCCAGGAAGAGAGACTTGCTTAGGGCTGAGTGACCTGGAAAAGTATGCAGAACTTCCAGATTAAAATCTTTTTACTTGTTCTTCCTTTGTGTCTCCTTTCCACTTATTTATTTATTTTATGCTACCTCAGGAGGATGCCTGCTGGTTATTGCAAATATAAAGCCATTTTGTACAGGGGTCTTGAGTACCAACAAGTTCTGATACCCGAGTGGGTGTGTTGGAGGAATCTCCCACAAACACTGAGGGATAATTGTACCTGGAAATAGGGTTTCTAGGGAGGTGATTAAGTGAGGTCTCAAGAGTGGGGCCCTAAAGAGGAAGAGACACCAGTAATCCAAAAAGGCCATGTGAGGACACAACAGGGAGCTGTCTACAAGCCAGGAAAAGAGGCCTCACCAGAAACCAACCCTGGTGGCATCTTGACCCTGAACTTTAGCCTCCACAACTGTGAGAAAATCCACTGCTGCTGTTTAAGCCGCGGTGTGGGGAATTTTGTTGCAGTAACCCCATCAACTAACATAGACTCAAGGCGGGTCAAGGAAAGAAGCAAGGCCAGCCACATAGTTTGCAGGGCCGAGTGCAAAAGGAAGACACTGTCTTGTTGAAAACGGAGTGAGAATTTCAAGACAGCAAAAAGTGTGCATTAAATCACGTGTGCAAACACAGGTTGTGCATGGCCCTGAAGAAAGGTACAGGGTGAAGGCCTTGAACTAGGGACAGGGGTCACGTCGGTGTGCTGGGCATACTGGGGTCCCAGCGTGTGCTGTGCACAGGGACAGGAGACAACCAGTTCAAATGGCCAGTGACAAGATCCAACAGCGTGAGTGGGGTTCACAACAAGGCAGAGTGCCCAGGTGGACGTTACTGCCCAGAGGAGCGAAGGTGAGGCGATCACACACACCTGCGCCAACCTTTGCAAGTATTTTCAGCGGGCAACACCCTTACTTCTCAAGGGCAGCCATGTGTAACCACATGACCCTGTTCTCCTGGCCACTGGGGACTGGAGCAGGGCTGATCGCTGACCCAAAGCAGCCAATCAGAGCTCTCTCCCGAGCCGGGCACAGATTGAAGTTCTAGAAATAGGAAGTGGGCAACGTGGTGGAAAGATCTCGAGGGAGCACAGAGGGAGGCGGGCTGGGGTCCAGACCTGGCTGATGGAGGAGCAGGAAGGCCCGTGGGTCAGAGAGGACCACAGCAGGGTGAGCGCTCCTGGCCAAGCAGGGCTGGGCGAGGCGGCCAGGAGACACTGTGCCGCATCTGCAAGGGTCAACTGCCGCCCGGGGCCCTGTCCCCCACCCTCGCTCAGGGCCCTCCCACTCAGCTTCTGCAGGACCCTGGAGCCACCCGCATCAGAGGTCACAGCCCTGTGGGGCGCTGTGCAAGCGCTTCCTGCAAACTCCTTCAGCTTTGCTATTTTTACACAGAATTCTCAGTTCCTGAGTGGGAGGCAGTAATGAGAGTGTGGGGGGCAGAGAATGGATTCTTTATTAAAAGGCTGGATTTAGATGGAGGGATTTTTCTCCTCATTTCTGAGGGGGAGCACTTCCTCCCGTCTGAGGAAGTCTCCCTTTCCCCTGATTTTCTCCTCCTGTCAGTTCCCTTCCTGGTCTGTTTGTTCTGGTAACTGGTTGTGACCACTCCTCACTGTGGGCTTGAATCCCACCTCTGCCACCCCTTAGTGTTTATTCTTGGCCACATTTTGTAACCTCTAGGTGCCCCCAATTCCAAATGTGTGAATTGGGGGTTGGTACTGGAAACCTCATCAAAGGGGCAACTGGGAGAATTGAGAGTCAATACACAGAAGGCACGGACTTGACACATGGGGGTTCTTGATTGTTTTTTGTTTTTGTTTTTTTGGTGCCAGGGGTTGAACTCAGGGGCACTTGGCCACATCCTAGCCCTATATTATATTTTATTCAGAGACAGGGTCTCACTGAGTTGCTTAGTGCCTTGCCTTTGCTGAGGCTGGCTTTGAACTCACCACCTCCTGTCTCAGCCTCCTGAACCACTGGGATTACAGGTGTGCACCACCGTGCCCGGTGATTTTTTTTTTTTAATTGGCAAAGCACCTACTATGTGGTTGGCCTGAAGGATTGAAAGATGAATGAGAAATGACATTTGCCCAGCACGGTGGTGCACGCCTATAATCCCAGTGACTCAGGAGGCTGAGGCAGGAGGATCTTGAGTTTAAAGCCAGCCTCAGCCACTTAGTGAGGCCCTAAGCAACTTAGCAAGACCCTGTCTCTAAATGAAATATAAAAAGGGCTGGGATGTGACTCAGTGGTTGAGTGCCCCTGGGATCAATCCCCAGCACCAAAAGAAAAAAAAAAAGACATGACATCTGGTCTTCAAATGCCTGGCATCCACTAGGGGCAGGCACAGAGTGAATGATTCTAGAGAAGACACCGTGTGAATATGCCAGGTACGTGGGAAATGGCTGAGACTGGCTTGCTGGAGCAGTTACGAATGGGGTTTTGAAAGATAAAGAGGAGTTTATATCATTTGGAAAGAAGCAGGCAGAGGCAAAAGGAACTGCACTAAGCAAAAGTTAGAGACAAGAAAATATTTCATGCCTGGTGGGGCAGCACATGCCTGTAATCCCAGCGATTCGTGAGGCTGAGACAGGAGGATTGCAAGTTAGAGGCCAGCCTCAGCAACTTTGCAAGGCTCTAAGCTATTTACTGAGAATTTAGCTAAAAAAAAAAAAAAAAAGTGTGTGTGGGGGTGGGCTGAGGAGGTAGCTCTGGGTTAAGCACCCCTGGGTTTAATACCCAGTTCCAAAAAAGAGGGAGAAGGAAGAGAAGAAAGGAAGGGTTGTGTCTGGGGGATGATGAGTAGGGAATATGCCTGAAGCTTCAAGCATATGGCCTGAGGGATGTGGCAGCTGGATGAGAGGCTGGAGTGACAGGTGGGAAAATGCGATGAGACTGGTCCACCAGTGATTTCTGGCTCACCGGGACCAGGGAAAATGTTTTGCTCCCTCCTAGGCTAGAAGAAGAAAGACCATCGTTAGGACTTACCCAGCAGAGGAACCTCACTCACTTTTACCTCCGCCCCAGAAACATCTGTGCTCACTCCAGCCCAAGCTCCCTCGTGGGCAGGGGGTGGCGGGATGGCCTCTGGGGACCCTGCCTGAGGCTGGGCTCCAAGGCTGATGTTCTGGCCCTGACAGTGGGCGTTGGGCTGTAGCTGGAGGTGGGCAGCGGAACCCCATGGGCCCTCAGATCCCCCGGCCCCTCCCTGGGTTCCACCCCCAATCCCGGGCTCCTGCCCCTCCATCTCACCAGGCCTGTGCCGGCTCCAGGTTCATTGGCTGCCCAGCCCTGGCTGGTGACACCTGCCACCATTTCCAAACATTTCCCTGTGAGTTAAAGGACGTCTCAGGACAGAAGGGCTCAGGATCCAGAGCCAGGCCTGGTGATCCATTCCTCCTAGACCAGGAATGGCCTCCCCCTCCCAGGACGGGGGAGATGGTGAACACAGCGAGGCTCTGCAAGGGCCTGGCCAGCGGCCCTGCCTGTGGAGCTCCCCAGGAGTGTGGCCAGAGTCACTGGGACTTAGGAGGGCCATGACCTGTGCGTCCTCCCTCACTGGCCTAGTGGGCTCGGGACCTCGGGAGGCCCATGAGAGGGGGTTAGAGAAGCCAGAGGCCTGGCTGGATTTGCACAGAAAGCCCAAGAACTCATGGCTAGAGAAAGATATCATAAAGACACAGGCTATCAGGAGGACGGGGGTCTGTGAAGGACTGGCAGACAGCTGGGGGGGCTCGAGCGGCTCCTTCTGGGCAGAGCAGCTGTGTGGGAAGGGGGGAAGGAAGGGCTTTTTCCCCGCGTTATGAGTGGACTTGGAGTCTTCCAGAGAGGCTCCTGGAAGAGAGAGAACTTCAGTCCTTTAGATCCGAGCTTGGGAGCGATGGCACATGCCTGTGATCCCAGTGGCTCCAGAGGCTGAGGCAGGAGGATTGCAGGTTCAAAGCCAGCCTCAGCCACTTAGCAATGTCCTAAGCAATTTACCGAGAACCTGCTTCTAAATAAAATATCAAAAGGTCTGGGGATGCGGCTCAAATGGTTAAGTGCCCTTGGGTTCAATCCCTGATACCAAAATAAATAAACACATAAATAATAGATACTAGCCTGGCGTTTCTTTAAAAACATCAGGAGAGTCTCAGAGGAGTGTATTTTATCCACCGAGAGGGGCACATAAAGTCTGCAGGACAGGCCTGTTTAGGAGCCACAGTCCCTATTCCTGAGCCTGCTTGATGACAGGACAGGGAGGCTGGGCTCCAGCACTGTGAGTCTCAGCCATGGGATCCTGGGTCTGCTCACTCCTATTCAGCCATCCCCAGGGAGCCCACAGCTCTGAGGACTCCCCACCCAGTACCCCACACTGCCCCAGAGGAACCTTCTGCTCCACCCACGAGCTCTGGAAAGTTCTCTGTGCCCAGCCTCCATTGTCCTTTCCACACACTGGGATTATCACCAAGTGTTGTAAGAGTTGGGAGAGAAAGTGCTCACACAGTGTCAAGTGCTGTGTAAACTCCTCTGTTGTTATTACTTCAGAGGGAATGTTCGGGGGAGGTAACATTCCTCCGACCTGAGGAGTGGGGGCAGCTTTATCCCCCCTTATAGATGAGAGCATCCAGTCAGAGCCACTTGTCTGGTGTGAGAATTCAAGTACACATTTGCCTGACCTCAGAGTACTGGGCTGAGCCTCTCTAAAAATTAAGCTGGGCACTGTGGTCCGTCATCCCAGCAGCTCAGGAGGCTGATGCATGAGGATCGTGAGTTCAAAGCCAGCCTCAGCAATTTAGCAAGGCCCTAAGCAACTCAGTGAGACCCTGTCTGTAAATTAAATATAAAAAGGGCTGAGGATGTGGCTCAGTGGTTGAGTGCCCCTGAGTTCAATCCCTAGTACAAAAAAAAAAAAAAAAGTTAAATGGTCCAGCCTGCAGGGGATGCAGGGCAGACAAGTGACCAGAGCCCCATGAGCAAGCCAGGCCTTGGAAAATAGCCAGCTGCTTGCCAGAGCAGTGTCCCTGGGGCCCACGATCCAGCAGTCCTGTCTCGGAATGCTGCAGCCTGTGGTCACGACTGGCATGCCCTTCTCTATGCCTTTGTTTATCTTTACCTAAGGCTGACTGCACAAAGCACCCCCAGGGGGCCAGACCTCACTGCAATGCCACACCTGGGGTGTCCTCAGTCCTCAGGAACCTGTCTCAATTGTCCTGGAGGCCAGTGGAGAATGAGGAGGATACCACTGGGAGGCGGTGCATATGGGTTCACTCCAGGTCAATGGACAGCCATGGACATCGCCACCAGGACAGCCAGGAAGTAGCGATGCAGCTGGCCCCGGCTCCTAGGGCTTGAGGACAGAAACGCAGCTCAAGAAGGATGAGTCACCAGCGCTGTGGTCTTCGCTGACTGGTCCCACAGCCACAGCTTGGATTCTAAGTCACTTGGGACCTTCCTAGTCCTAGGAGTCCAAAGGTCTGGAGAGCCTCTGGCCAGAGGCAGCTAATTCACATCACCTCTCTGGGGTCCCTGCAGCCTGGGTACCTGAAGGGTAGCATCACCTACCAGCGGCTTACACACTGCAGGGACCCCAGGCAGAGGCCCCTCTGGAAACAGTCTCTGTGCCTGGCAGGGGAGGCCAAGTGCTGTCAGGCCCATGCCAGGCCTTGCCCCTGACCAGGGTTTGTGGTTAATTCCAGTTGTCTTGGGACTTCCATCTGTTGTCAGCTGCTGGTGAGACTCCAGATACCATGGCTTTTCTCCTCTCACTCACTTGGGTTCGAGCTACCCCCACCCCACTTCTCATCCTTCAGTGCCTCCTCGACTCACTCATTCACATGTCCTCCCAGCAAACACTCATTGCATTCCAACTGCATCCCAGCAGATCCCAGATGCCCCGGACAGCCCCAGCTATACAATAACAGAGAAGATTGACAAAGTCTGTCCAAGTGCAAATTTAACAGTAAGTACTCTGGAGCCAAGCTGTGCATGTTCAAATCCTGGCTCCATTGCTTCCCAGCTGTGTGACCATGAGCAAGTTACATAGCATCTCAGAGCCCTGTGTGCCAGAACTTTAAAATGGAGCTAAGAATAGTGTTTCCCCAAAGTTTTGGGGTGAGGAATCAATGCCTTAAATTGGTTTTAAAAAGCCATTGGCCCTAATCTAATAGTAAGGATGCCATGTTGTTTTCAATTATTAGTCTTGTGGGGGTTACAGAAAATGAACTGTAGGGGCTGGGGATGGGGCTCAAGCGGTAGCGCGCTCGCCTGGCATGCGTGCGGCCCGGGTTCGATCCTCAGCACCACATACAAACAAAGATGTTGTGTCTGCCAAAAAATATATATATATTAAAAAATTCTCTCTCTCTCTCTCCCCCGCCTAAAAAAAAAACAGAAAATGAACTGTAAACAAAGACATAATAAGATCGTTGCAGATTATAGCTGGAAGTTCTTATTTTTGTTTTTGATTTTTAGGTGCTTTGAATTGAAACCAGTCCTTGCACATGCTAGCAAGTACTCTCCCACTGAGAGCCCTTTTTGTTTTATTTTAGGACAGCAAATGGCTAAGTTGCCCAGGCTGGCCTCATACTTATGACCCCCAGCCTGTCTCATGAGTGCTGGGTTGTAGGCACGTGCCACTGCACCCAGAAGAGCTTGTGTTTTAACTAAACCGTGATTGGTGGGAAGCGTTAGTGGGGCTGGAGAGGCTCCTCAAGGTGGGTGAAGCATGGAAGACAGAAGATGCAGTCGTGGCCACAGCAAGGAAGATGCTTTCCAGGCAGAGGGACCAGCAAGTGAGAGTCCCTGAGGTGGAAAATAGCTTGGCAAGTGTCAGAAGTGCCAGAAGGAGCAGGTGGCGGGAGCCTGGTGGGTGAGGGGCAGTGCTGCGACAGCCGAGCAAGGCCAGGAGGGCCAGATCACACAGGGCCTCATAGACCACAGAGGGCTTTTGGCTTGTATTTCCAGTGCAGCCTGCAGACACACGAGGTATTTTTATAAATTGTGTTGAATCATATCACACATGAAGAGAAGTATACAAGTCAGAAGTGTTCAATGCCATGAATTTTCACACGACAAACATAGTTTTGCTTGTTTCTGAATCTCCTAAAAAATCTCCTGGGAGACCTGCACTGAGATCCCAGCCAGGATATGAG
This sequence comes from Marmota flaviventris, assembly GCF_047511675.1. Classification (NCBI taxonomy): domain Eukaryota; kingdom Metazoa; phylum Chordata; class Mammalia; order Rodentia; family Sciuridae; genus Marmota; species Marmota flaviventris. The sequence goes on along the minus strand of NC_092506.1, from coordinate 5,912,547 downwards.
CAGCACCCCAGAATTCCCCTGTCTTAGTACATTTTCTGTTGCTTTAATGAAATACCAGAGACTGGATAGTGCATAAAGGAAAGAGGCTTATTTCGCTCATGGTTTTAGAGACTGAAAGATCAAGATTGGGTAGCCCCACTGATTTGGCCTCTTGACTATGTCACATCATGGCAGATGGCATCATGGTGGGAGACAGAGAGATTGCATGGCAAGACAGGAAATTAAAGAGACCTGGGAGACCACAGTCTTGCTCCTCCATAACAACCTTTTCAAGAAAATTCACCAGTGTCTCATACAACCCCTTTATCCCTTCCAAGGGCAACGACCTTCCACCAGGTCCCATTTTGTAAAAGTCCCACCACCCTTACATCACCACACTGAAGACCATACCTCCAACATACGAACTCTTAGGGGACCACTGGAACCATACTCAACCCTAGCACCTTCTTTGGGCCCCTTTGTGACCCCAATCCCATGAGAACCATTATCCTGACTTCTAACAGAACAGAGTAGTTTTGCTTGTTTCTGAATCTCCTAAAAACGGAATTGAGCAGCATGTGTCCTTTAGTATCTGCCTTCTCTCTCTCAGTGTCATGGTTGTGAGGTTCACTTGCCGCTCATCAGCAGCTACGGTTCTGCTTCTCCTCTTTGCTGCATGGTATTCCAGGGTGTGGCTGTAGGTACCAGAGGACATCTGCACTTTCAACTGTTGGTGGGCGTTTGTGGTCTCCAGTTGGAGGCTGCTGTGAACACTCTTGGTCTGTCTTTGGTGCACATGCATTTGCTTTTCTGGTCATTGGAGGATTTTAAACGTGAAATGGATAAGATTTCATCTTACACTTATTCCAGTTCCCCAGGGGCACACCAGAATTGGACCAGCCTCAACTTCACCACTTTTTGACCCTACAGAAGCCCTTATCAAGTCTGCCCTTTTATATGGATGCTATGTGTAACACCCCACTCCCTCCCAAAAGGGAAACCCAGGCATTCTGCAGGACTCAGGTGTCCTCTGTCCTCTAGAAAATGGGCACAGTCTACCGAAGCTGCTGGTGGATGTGGATATTAAATGGAAACTGTGAAAGCCCTTGGTCTGGCACCCAGCCCCTCCCCAGCTCCAGGACATACCTAAAGCACTCTGTCCATTCTCCTCCAGGTTCAAGAAATGTCATGAAAACCAGGGCGCCCCCTATCGGTGAGGGTGAACCTGCAGTCCTTTCTTTGTCCTAGATCCCCAAGGTCTTGCCTGCCAGACCCAGGATGCTCACTCTCCACAACCAGCACAGGTTTGGCCTCTACTGAGAAGGCCCTGCCCACAGGCTGCTCCCAGATCCAGAGGCCAGAGCTTGGATGGTCCAGGAAGCGCGATCGCCCTCGAACACTGGCTCTGCGTCTGGGATCCTCACCCGCCTTCCCCACCAGACCCCAGATCCTCCCAGAGGCTTCTCCAGGTGCCCACCGAGCCTGCTCTCCTCGTTACTTGGGCTCACAACACGTGGCGCCTTCCCCCGCACACCCAGCCCCTCCTGATGCGTGCCGTGTCTCCTGCCAGACTGCGCGGGCAGAGAGGGACCTGTCCCCCTGTTCCCGGAAGATGGAAGATCGCCCACACCTGGCACAATGCCAAGCGGCCAGCGGGGGCGTCTTAAGTATCTCCTGAATGATTCATTCATTCCTTTGGGAGAGAAAGCACGACCCTTAAGAGTTTAAGAGGGAGGGTATTAAACTCACACAAACCTGGGTTCACGCTGTGTCCCTGACCTTTGGCACCGTGACCTTGATCGCTTGAGTCCTGTTAATGACAATGGCGTGACTAGGATTTGATTAGGTCATCATGGGGGTAAGAGATGGTGTTGTGAGCCACCAGCGCGGATCTGGCCTGATAACAGCTCAATCATGGAGGGGGCGTGGATTATCCACTTATCCATTCAAAGAAGGGGAACCTTCCCGCTGCGCTGCCTGTCGGGCTGTTTCCTTTGGGTTCCGGGAGGTTGGCAACAGCGGGTCCGTTTTACAGATGAAGAAACTGAGGTCTAGAAAGGCAGCAGGATAACCCGGGGCGCGGCAGGCTGGAGCTAGAACGCAGGCCTGCCGCGTCTGCGTCCAGTGCTCTACCACCCTCTCAGAGGCTCTGGTGAGCCTGTGAAGACCCACCCCTCGCCCTCCCGGGGTCTGGGAGAGAGGTTGAGCTTGGGCTTGGGCGCTCCTCACCCGGGACCCCCGGCCGCGCTTGGGCATCTCCGGCTCAGACCCCGGCAGCGCCGCTCCCGCGAGTGGAGAGAGCGCTCGGGGTTGTCACTTTAAATTAAAGAGGGAGCGGGCGGGCGGGTGAGCGCGAGGGAGCGCGCGGCGGGCTCCTGGGAGCGTGCCCGGACTGCGGCGCAGCTCCCGTCCGCCGCCCCGGCCCGGCAGAGCCCCCGACCCGCACCGCGCTGCTCCAAGGCGGGCGCCAGGAGACACTGCAGGGGTGGCGTTGCCGCGGGCTGCCGGGCTTGGCGCCGGTGCGTGCGCGCTGCAGAAGGCCGGCCGGGAGCCGCGAGCCGGGACCCGGGAGCCGGAGTCAGCCCCAGGCAGAGCGGCGGCCCCTCGGGTGAGTATGCACCGGGCCGACCCCAGCGCGCCGCGGGGATCCGCGCCTAGCGCGCGGACGCACGCAGTCCCTCTCCCCGCGCCCGGGACCCGGGGCCCCGCACACTCCGCGCGCTTGCACCCCAGCGCTGCGCTTGCACACCAACGCCAGGCACAGAGCACGACGGCGCCCTTACCCGGCCCAGCCACTTCGCGCACTGCGCACCACCTTGCGCCCGCACGCCCGCACGCGTGTGCACACACGCGGCTCACCCCGCTATTTACACACCTCCCCTGCGCCCGCGCGGCACCACGGCCCTCACTTTCACACTCAGCGCCCTGACTGTACTCCCTGCCCCTGCCCTGGCTGCACAACCCTTCAGGGCTCCAGGTCAGCCCCCCACAGTACTGTCCCTGTTTTCCCTGGGCGATTCCTCAGGCAAGAACGCTGGTCTGCAGGAACTGTTCCCATTCTGAGGGGCATGTTGCACCCCGTCCCCAAAAGGCCCTAGACTGCGTCAAGAGCCAGAGAGGACCCTTGGCCTGATCGAGGTTGTAAATTTGGGCCAGGCATGGGGTCGGTGAGCCAGGCCTATGGATGGAAGACCCCTAAGCCCAAGACTTAATGATCCGGTGCTGCAGAGGGACTCTGTGCCCCCACCTCCATCCTGAAGAACATGGGAAACCTGCACACTCAAATTCAGCCCCTCTGTCCACTTCGGCGAGTTGGAGAGGGGTAGAAATAGTACTTCCTATTAGAAATGGGGAAACCGAGGCTCAGAAAAACACAGGAGACACACCCACATTAACGCAGCCAGTCCAAAGAAGGATCAAGAAAGTATCCAAGCCCCAGCCTTCCCCACTCTGAATCCTGAAAGCCTTCCCAAGCAGCTTGGAAGAGTGGGGACTCCTAGCCTGGGGTCCAAACCTGGACCTAACAGCCCTGGTGACCATAGGCAAGTCGTTTCCTGCACCTTGGTTTTCTTACTCCTCAGAGGGCTCAGGGAGGAACTACTGAGATAATAGGAGGCAAGTGTTTGGTACCCAGCCCGGCACATAGTAGGTGCCCAATGTCAGCCAGCATCCACCCCCACTCTGCCCCAGCCAATCTGTACTGTGGTTTTTGTGGCCCATTTGAGGGACGGCACCAGGATGTGGTCATCTCAGATAGTGTTGGAAAGCACTTGAAAAGGTTTTCAAACCTAAAGATCCCGAAGAAGTTCACAGCCTGGAAGGTTGAGCCCCCCACACACACCATACCCCTCACCCTCATCCTCCATTTCCTGCGGCTGGGGGAGGGGCACACCTTGCTGACCAGAGAGGTGCCTTGAGGTTACTGAGCAAGGAGATGGGTGGAGTGGGGAGCAGGGACACAAGGCTCCCCTCCTCTGCCAAGGCAAAACATTTCTGGAAAGCCATCTCTCTTAGAAGCCCAGGAGGGGGCCTCCAGTAAGGTGAAACGCCAGCAAAGCCCAGGTGGTCACTTGTCCCACCCACCCCACCCCCAAAAGACCTGGTCAGGAGTCAGTATGGTGGCTCAGAGCCCAGGCCCAGATCCATAGCTCCCTGTCACAGAGCCCAGTGTTGCCACTCAGGCTGAAGGCCCTGGGGCCCCAGCTTCCACATCTGTAAAATGGGATCCAGAGTCCATTCAGTCCCCAGGTCTACAGCAGATCCCTTAAACACTTAGCACACATGCCTACATGAACACAGCAATAAGGAGGTATTGCTGGTAGGTGCCATTGAGCTAGAAATTGAACCTGGAGCTATTTTCAAAGAGCAAACTCCACAGTGTAGATGGTGGGACTGAAGGTCTGTTAGGTGCGGAGAGGTGCTGAAGGAGGCGTGCAGTCTTAGGAGCTCAGGCATGGGTCTGGAGTAGCTCCCTGCTGTGCTCATTGCCGTGTGCCAGACATGGGGGAACCGGAACCGCTGGTTCCTGGCTGCCTTGGCCTTTGATATGTCTTGTCAGCATCCTAGTCCTAGCCTAAGCTGCACCCCTCTCCCTGGCCGACCTCCAGGCTGCCAGAGAGAGCCTGAGGTGAGATGGACCCAAGGGGTGTCAGGGTAGTGAGTAAAGCCATTAAGAAGGGCACTTGCCGTGGAGGGGGGTTGGTACTGTAAACCTGTCCAGATTCTCAGGATGATAAGACAGGAGGATTGTGAATTCAAAGCCAGCCTGGGCAACCCTGTCTCAGAATAAAAAATAGAAAGGGCTAGCGATGTAGCTCAGTGGTAGAGGGCCCCTGGGTTCCATCCCCAGCACTGCAAAATTAAAACTAAGTAAATAAAAAAGAAGGGCCAGACCTGGCCCAGCCTCCTTTTTCCCACTCAATGCTTGGGTGACCTTGGGCCAATTCACTGTCCTTCTCTGAGCCTCCTTTTCCTCCTCTATAAAGTAGGGATGATAACAGGATTTTCTGAAGAGGGGTCGTGGGTGGTGGGGAAGATGCACATGAAGTCCTTGCTGTCACTGATAGTGGAACAGGTGCTAGACCAGGGGGCAGGGCCCACCACTGCAGGCTTCACACACGTCACTTGACCTCACTGAACAGTCTCCTAGCTCATCTTAAATCCAGTTTACCAGGTTCATGAAGAGAGGTGCTTCCAGGGCCCAGCAGGATCTGGAAGTGAATGGGGGGAGGGGCCAAGGAGCCAGGTCTGAGTCCAAGAGCAGATGCCAGCTCCATTGTCACTGTTGGAATGCTGCTGTTGTTGGGGGTGGGGGGTGAGGTGCAGACCCATTGCCTGGAAATCCTTGTTCTGTTTTCGTTTTTGTTTATTTGTTTGCAGTGCAGAAGCCTGAGCACAGCCTCCCACATGCTGGGCAGGTGCTCTACCACTGAGCTGCACCCCCAGGCCACTCCCTTCCCTTTAAATTTATTTTAATTAGAAATTTCCCAATTTAAATACAACTCAGCTGAATTTCAACAAAGTAACAACAGCCACAGGCTGACAGTGCCACCCATGTGATTCTACTGCGCAGACCAGACAAGGGGTTGGGGCCTGTCGGACGGTGGCCAGGCCAGTAACCCCAGCAGCAAATACTTGCTAAGCCTTACCACACTTACCCATCCCAGTCACACACACAGGGCAGTCATGAATCCTTTTCACAGATGGGACAACTGAGGCTTAGAGGGAGTCTAAGAAAATTGTCCAAGGCCACTTGAGCCAGCAAGGGGGCAGATCTGGAGTAAGCTGGGATCAGCTAAGTAGGAGTCCTGGAGCAGGCCAGGCTTCTAACCCTCCACAGCAGACCACAGTGAGCATTCATGCCCTCCCCAAAGTCACAGCTCCCAGGCAAGCTGTTGTGATGAGGGGAGGCGGGAAGGTGGGCTTTCAGGATTCTGGGGTCTGGCTGGACAGGGAGCCCCCAACAGCCAGAGGCCAGTTACAGCCTCAGGTTCTACCTTGCGCCATTCATACTGTGCCGTGGGTGTATCTTTGCCACATGTACCTCACCACTGTGCTGCTGGCGTTGACTGGCACCAGCCTGGCCGCCCTCTTGCCAAGCCAGCTTGTGCCCAGTGAGCAGGAAAGCTCGCCCATGGCATTATTGGATTCCCAGCAAGACAGCCGCAGGCTGGGATGTGTGTGCTTCCGTTGTGTTTCAGTGTGTCTAGACCTCTTTCCACCAGCAGCCGGGCCACCTTGGGCTTGGCTTGTTCACATGGATCCATTTGACCTGCAGGTTTTAGGCAACTTTTTTGTAACCATGTGTCCCCCTGTGGAGAGACACAGTGGTTAGGAACTTGGAGCCAGAATGAATTGGCCTGAAGTCCCACTGACAATCTCCTCTACAAACCAGACGTGACAACAGTGCCTACCTCTCGGGGTTGTTATGGGGTTAAGTGAGGTCAGCGTATGCAGAATGCTCAGGACTGTGCTTGTGAGAAGCGCTTATTGAGATCAGCTCTGAGCGCTATCTCAAGCCCAAGACCCAGGGATGCACTGCGTCTCAAGGCAGGGTGGGTGAAGCCTTCCTGGTTAAGCACTGCCTCCCATCACCATGACAACCCTCATCTCACCAGGAGAGGGGGCAGCTGCAGGAGAGCAGGAGAGCCAGGAGTCCTTTGTGTGCCCTCATCTGCCCTGCGTGGTGAGGTCCTCTGCTAAGGGCTTGTGGCAGCTGCGTACGTGCTGGAGAACCCCGATTAGACCAAGGCACCCCAGCTTCTTGACTCCAAAGCCACAGAATGGGGAGGCCCCCAGGATTCTTAAAGATACCCAGTGTCTTGGGCCGTGGCTAGGGCTCAGTGGTAGAGTGCTTACCTAACATGAGTGAGGCACTGGGTTTGATTCTCAGCACCACATAAAAATAAATGAATAAAATAAAGACCCATCAACATCTAAAAAATAATAATAATAATAAAAACCCAGTGTCTAAGCTTCACCCTCTGTTCTTGACCCTGGTTCCAAATGGAGCCTACAGAATGCTTGGCATGGTTGGGAACTGGTGAGCCGTGGTCCGAGAGCCTTTTACACTGCGCCTGGACGATTTTTGTGAGAGGGTTGCAACATTTCAAAATAAGGAAGCCAGGTGCGGTGGTGAGCACCCATAGTTACAGCTACCTGAGAGCCTGAAGCAGAAGGATCACTTGAGCCCAGAGGTTCCAGACTAGCCTGGGCAACACAGTGAGACTCTGTCTCAGTAAATCAATAAATAATTTTAAAAAATACACACTAAAAAAAAAAAAATCCAAACATCTGGCTTTTCTTTCAAGAGCCAGGAGACCCAGCTGTGATGGCGAGGCAGTCCCACTATTTGGGAGGGTTGCTGCCCAGGAGCCAGGCAGGCCCTCTGCAGTTCTCACTCATGCCCCCTTACTTGCCTGAGGCTTCCTGAGGTGTAGACACTTCTGGGCTTCAAGGGAACCCAGAGTTTGGAGGTGAGTTGTTCAGGCCTTCTGTGCCCTTGAGTTGAGATCAGTACAGCCCATCCTAGTGTCCCTTTTCCAGAGCTCTCCTCACCCACCCACCTAGAACGCATCTGGGAGCCAGATGTACTACTTAGCAACAATATTAATAAATGAGTGAGCCGTGGTCCGGGCTCAGGTAATGGGTGTTCTGAGCTCTCAGGCCTTTCTAGAATAACTTAGACCTCAGTGGGAGTTCATAAGACCTGGAGGTGGAGGGTGGGGTGGGGAAGAAGCCATCCCATGCAGGGGAAGGACTGAGAACAGAATATGGAGGAAATGCAGACTTTCTCTTTCCAAATTTGACAGAAGCATCGGAGGTGAGGCTTGTGAACGCTCTGAGGAGCCCCCCAAGTGAGCAGCCTGGAGTCTCTGCTCGACAGCCAGCCAGTGTTAAGATGAAGATGAGGTAGGGCTGCCAGGTTGAGCAAATAGAAGTACAGGATGAACAACTGTAATTGTTCAGCGTAAGTATGTCCATGTGGTATTTGGGACATACTTATACTAAAAGTTCATTTGAATTCAGATCTGCTGGCATCCTGTGCTTTATCTGGCAACCCTGAAATGAGGTCTTAGCGCGCTTGCAAAGAGAACTAAACACCTTTTTTTTCAAATATCATTAAAAAACAAAACAAAACAAAACACCTTTAGCCAAGCTCAGCTCTGAGTGACCGGCGCACCGGTGCCACAGAGGCAGGACATAGGGTCAGGGCTGGTGAACTTCTGCAGCCCTCAGCACTGACTCTTTCTTCCCTTCCAGTTCCAGCCACTGCAGGGGCATCATGGCTGTGGATGTGACAGACGTGGCAGAATACCACCTGAGCGGTGAGTCCCCAGCAAACCCTTGCAGGCCATCCCATGAGACCCTCACAGCAGGCCCAGGTGGACGCACTACCAGCCAGCCCTGTCTAACTGGTTAGAGCAGTTGGTGACTTGCTCAAGCCAACAGTCTGGGGTCACTGTGCTGGGACCCACCAGAAGGCTCCTCATCTTCCATTCCCTCTGACTTGAGGGACCCTGGGTGACCCTTGTCCAGCTGCTCCCTGAGGATGGCCTGTGACAGGGAACCCATTCACCCCATGACCCTTCCTGGAGCCTGTCAAGTAGCCAAGTGAGAGGGGACCCAGGAAGGTCTACATGAGATTCAGGGAACACGAGGCTCAGATGGCCTGGCTGGGCTGGCCAGCGTGTGGGACTCAGCTTTCCTCTCCCACGCCAATGGTGGATCTGCCAGCTTTTCTCCCTCAGCTCCCCTACCAGTGGGAGATGTGAGCCTCAGTGCTTCCCATTACCCAGACACCTGCCCTACACAGACCCCCACAAGACCAGGGATGAGCTTCAGGGCATGTCAGGCCCTCCACTCCCACCCTCCAACCAGTGCTGCTCGCTGTTCACCTGCAGGCTCAGAGGCCTTCACCCCTGGGTGGCCTTGAGTGAGTGAGGAAACCTCTCTGAGCCCCCATTTACTTATCCATAAAATGGGTATAATAATAGAACCTGCCTCACAGGACTGTTCTGAGGACTCAAGGGGTCAATATAGAGAAGGGCTTTAACGGGGCCTGGCAGATAATCAGTAGCAAGAGCTTCATGGGCGGGTATTATTGTGATTCCTCCTCTTCTCCTTCCCTGTTTCCGGTCTTAGTTTAGACCTCCTTTCCTGTGGGAAGTCTTCCCCTGTTGCCCTTGAGGCTGGCACTCCATGAAATCAACCAATGAATGAGAATTCATTGTCATTCCATGTCACCTTCCTGGACTTTTTCCTTTCTGCCCCACCCCTGCTCCACTATTCTGCCAACCAGGGCTGGGGCTTCAGTCCCTCAGCACCTAGCTCCTCCAATCAGGGAAGCGGACTCTGCTTTGCCCTGGCCCTGCCCACAGCCTGCACGTCCCTGGGCCTCTCTTCCCACCCTGTGCCAGTCCCCTGCTGCTGCCGGCCCTGCTGTGGCCCAGCTGAGACAGGTGTACATCCCTCTCCAGTCTACCAGGCTCTTTCTTGCCCCGTCCCCTGTTCACCAGACTCCAAGAACACTCCAGAACTTTGTCACAGCTGGGCCTGGGACCCTCCATAGAGCTCTTGCTTGTGGTTTGATAACCACAGATCAACAGCAGTCAGGAGGAAACAGGTCTGCTCCCTGTCCCCTCAACCCCACTACCTGGTCTCTCTGTTCCCCCCTGGACTGCACGGCCATGTGCATTACCAGCTGAGTTTTTACATCAAAATCTCCCATGATTATATCATGCTGGGATTGATTTTTTATTTTCTCTCTTAACAAGGCTGCCAATGTTTCTCTGCATTGCCACAGGCCATCCTAATGACCTCACTTGTCATTCTTGAAGGCCAGTGACATTACCTCCCATGACAGTACCACAGCCCCCACCAGCCTCCTTGGTGGGCCCTGCAGGCTCTTTCCAGATTTCTGCTGTTATAAATACAGCCTCATGACTCACACCACACATAAAACTTGTTGGGATTTTTTTCCCCTTAGAATTCACACGCCAGGGTGGGACCACTAGATAGGGGGTGTTTTTATCACCATCTCCAGTTTCTGGATGAGGATACTGAAGCCCAGAGAGGCTGGGTAGCTGGCCTGGGAAGTCTGTGGCCTTGAGCAGCAGGGTAGACATGCGGTGGGAGGGGGGGCTCTCTGCCTCAGTTCTCCTCTGCAAGTGGAGGTAAGGACCTGATAGAGTGCTCACTGCTGGTGAATGTGGGGTCTGGGCTGGGCCCTGACCCTCTCCAGAGAGGGCGGATTCTGCTAGAAGTGGCCCTGCCTGATTCCTTCCTGTGCAGCTGGCTTTGGGGAAGCAAGGGTAAGGGGCCTCCCCCAGTCCCCAGGGCCCCCCTTCCTCCCACTGGGCCCTCTGCTCACTCTGGGTTCTTCATACCTCCTCCATCTTTCCTGCCCTGACATTTTGACTTAGCCCCTTCTTGTTTCTCCCTTAGGAAACCTTCCTGGGCTGCCCCGGACATGACAGCAGGCACCCCGTTTTGTTTTCTTATTTCCCTGTCCCACCCATGCCCTAACTGTGAGCCACTTAAGTACAGGGATAGGGCCTGGGGTTGATTCGTCAGCCCTGGTTCCCCCCCACCACCACCACCCCCGTCCACAGGGTGCTGGCACACAGTAGGTGCTCAGTGAATGTTCAGTCATCCATTTCTGCCTCTGAAATGCCCTGCCCTGTCTCTTCAGCTTGCTTCTAGAGAGCTAGGACAGGTGGAGGCTGGGTGGGGCAGTGGTTACCTCGATTGCTCTGGAATCCGTCTACGAGAGTGGGAATCCCGGCACCACCCCCTTCCTGGCTCTGTGACCTGGACAGGTTCTTTAGTCTTTTCCATGCCTCAGTTTCCCTATTTGAGCTGGGTGCAGAGGCAGAACTGACAACAGTCTAGAGAATTGTGTTTGACAATAGTGTGAGCTCCTGCCCAGTGAATTCCAGAGTCTGGTCTGCTTTCTTTGGAAAGCAAAGCCGGGTCTCCAAGCAAGTGAGGCCTCACCTTTCGGCCTCTGTTTGGGCATCGGAGGCCATGCAGGGTGCTGGGCAGGACCCAGCACACATGGTTGAGGGAGCGCTGGAGACAGTGACGTGCAGTCAGGGAAAGTTATGAACTCATCAATGGAGGAAAGTTTCTGGACATCTGGATTTGTCTCCAAGCCCTCCACAGCTCTGGGATCCTTTCACATTGGCTGAGTTGGCTTCTTGATTTGTTGGTTTGGGGCAAGAGATTTATTGAGATAAGATTTACATACAGCCTAATTCATCTTAATGTGTACTGTCAGTGGCTTTTAGTATATTGTACCACCAGCAGCATGATCAATTTTTAGAATATTTTAACACCTCAAAAAGAAACTCTATTTCCCCCAAGTTCCCCTATTTGCCCAACTTCCCCTAGATATTTCCTTATACCCATGTACCCTGCCATCTCAGGGCATTCCTTCAGGACTCACGTACCAAATCCACGGATGCTGAGTCCCTAATATAGAACCACGTAGAATTTGCACATAACTTGCACACATCCTCCAAATTATCTTGAGATTACAATGTCAATGCTGTGTAAATAGTTGTTATGATGTGTGGTTTAGGGAACAAGAAGAAAAAAAGTCTGTGCCTGTTTGGTACCATCGCAGGCCTACCACACAGCACACCATCTGGGATCGGTTGAGTCCACAGATGTGGAACCCACAGACCAGAAGGCTGGCGGTGAACGGAATCACTCCCCACGTGGTCTTTGCAACTGGCTGCTTTCGCTCCGCATGATGTTTTCAAGGTTCATTCACGTTAGGATGTTGTGGTATCCACGCTTCTTCCCTTCGTATTGCCAAATAGCATCCTAGTGGTCGGGATGCACTAGACTTTGTTTTTCCATCATCAGTTGATGGGTTGTTCTGGCTGAGGCTTCAGGCAAAAACAGGATCATCTTTTTCTCCCCCAAATCTCCTTCCTCTTCCCTCAGACCCCTAAATGCTGCTTTGACTCTGGAAGCAAGAGGTCCTATGAAGGCCGTGAGGTCTGAGAACGGTTGTCAGAGCCTAAGGAATATGTGACCGTCCTTCACAGCTCTTCATCTGCTCTGTCCAAGTGTCTCCGCAGTAGAAACACATGTTTTTGTGTCCAAAGGAGGTAGAAACAGATACCTCAAGAAAGTGTGTGTCCTGTTCAGCACTGTATCCTAGCACCGAGTACTGAGCCTTGCACACAGTAGGCCCTCAATAATAACAATTCACTCAATGAATAAATCAATACTGAGCACCTGCTTCCTGGGTGGGGGTCTGGACCACTGCACCCCACTAATGAGAGGCTGCCCTTGCCTTACAGTCATCAAGAGCCCCCCTGGCTGGGAGGTGGGAGTCTACGCTGCAGGGGCCCTGGCCCTGCTGGGAATCGCAGCTGTGAGCCTGTGGAAGCTCTGGACATCGGGCAGCTTCCCCAGCCCCTCCCCATTCCCAAATTATGACTACAGGTACCTTCAGCAGAAGTATGGCGAGACCTCCGTGGAGGCCAGGCCAAAGGTGAGGTTTCTGCTCCTTCAGGTACATTCCCCCAAGGTCCACTCTCAGGACCGGCCTCCAGTGCCTCCCCTCTCTTGCCCCCTCTTGGTCAACTCTTCTGGATGGAGAAGCTCTTCAACTCCCCGCCCAGTGCCAGGGAGTCAACAAATGCTTGAATGAATGAATGCTTTTGATTTTCAAAACCATGCTGAGAAAAATACATAAATATAATAAGAAGGAAAACATCTCTTCAAATGACACACCCTACTGTTAACTAACTATTTTAAACTAACATTTTGATGTATTTTTTCAATGTTTTTAATCTATCCCCCTTAGTTCTTTCCTTCTCTTCCTTCCTTCTCCCTCTCCTCTTCCTTCTTCTTCTTCTCCTTTTTTTTTTAAATTATACTATTATTTTGAACCCAGGGATGCTCCAATCCTTTATATTTTTTTTAAGAGAGAGAGAGAGAGAGAGAGAGAGAATCTTTTTTTTTTTAATATTTATTTATTTTAGTATTTGGCGGACACAACATCTTGGTTTGTATGTGGTGCTGAGGATCGAACCCGGGCCGCACGCATGCCAGGCGAGCACGCTACCGCTTGAGCCACATCCCCAGCCCCCTTTATATTTTTTGAGACGGGGTCTTACTAAGGTGCTGAGGCTGGTCTCCAACTTGCAATCCTCCTGCCTCAGCCTCCTGAGTTTCTGGGATTACAGGTGTGCAGCACTGGGTTTGACTCCCTTAGTCATTTTCCATATAAGCTTTCTATACAAAGTGCTTCGTATCTCCCTGGGTTTTTACGCCCTGTTCTTTCCACCTCACTTGCAGCTGCGGTGTTTTCCCTCTGGTTGAACAGTCATTGTAAGTATCATTTTAATGGCTGCATATGATTCCTCTTTTTGTGCTTGTGCCATGGTTTACTAAATGCCTTCATAAATAATGCAGTGGATGTTTTGTATGTAAAACTTTATCTTCATTTGGGATAATGGACTTTGGATAGATGCCCAGATGTGAAATTACTTTATCAAGAGGTACAACATTTTTAAGGCTATCAGTACATATTGCTGAATGTTTCGTCACTTAACATTTGGCAGACAATTATTCAAATGTCATGTAGAGTTCCAGACAACATATCATGAATCTATTACCAGATTGGAGTTTCTCATTTGGGGTGCCCAGGAGGACCATCTCATTTTCTGTTGGGAGGACTATAAATTGGGACAACTTTTCCAAAGAGGATTTTGAAACATGTCAAAAGCCTTCAGCCAGGCCCAGTGACCCATACCTGTAATCCTAGTGACTCGGGAGGCTAAGGTCGGGAGGTCAAAAGTCCCAGGCCAGGAGCTGGGGTTGGGGCTCAGAGGAAGAGCGCTCACCTGGCACGTACAAGGCAAAAAGTCCCAGGCCAGCCTTAGCAACTTGGAAAGGCCCTAAGCAACTTAGGTGGACCCTGTCTCAAAATATAAAATAAAAAGGGCTGGGGATGTGGCTTAGTGGTAGGACGCTTTTGGGTTTAATCCCCAGCATATACACACGTGCACGCGCGCACACACACACACACACACACACCCAAAAAAAACCTTCAAAAAGGACTGTCCTCTGGGCCAGGATTTTAAGACAGCTGTGTGATAATATGTTATTTGCATTTGTGAAAATTAGAAACAATAAAACTTTCCAACAATAGGGGGTTAGTGAAATAAATTATGCCTATCTGCTCAATGAAAAATTTGGGAGCCACAAAAAATTATGTTAACAAAGACATGATATTACTATTTTTTAAAAAAATTACTATTTAAAAAAAAAAAAAAAAGACATGATATACAGGCTTTTGCTTCCTCAAATCCTGAGGTTAATTTAGAGAAAAGAAAATTTCAAATGTTTGGGTGTCACCCAGCATGAAATCTCCCTGGTGCTGTAAACTTTTTGTAACCTTTTGAGGCTATCCAATCATCTGTTAAGTGGCTACACCCTACTGTCCCTACCCATTCTCCTCTGCTGGACAGTTGGATTACTGACTGCTCTTCTCTTTTATAAATACCATGGTAAGCCAGGCATGGCATGCAAGCCCGTAATCCCAGCAGCTCGGGAGGCTGAGGCAGGAGGATCACAAGTTCAAAGCCAACCTCAGCAAAAGCAAGGCACTAAGCAACTCAGTGAGACCCTGTCTCAAAATAAAACACAGAATAGAGCTGGGGATGTGGCTCAGTGGTCGAGTGCCCTTGAGTTCAAACCCCAGTACTCCAAACAAACAAAATCATTGTAGTTGACATCTCGAACACGGTTAGGGGATATCGGGGATTGAACCCAGGGGTACTCAGCCACCGAGCTGCATCCTCAGTCCTTTTTTTTTTTTTTTCTTTTTGAGACAGGGTCTCACTAAGTTGCCCAGGCCAGAACTTGTGATCCTCCTGCTTCAGCCTCCTGAGTCGCTGGGATTACAGGCGTGCACAATTGCTCCCAGTTTTAACATCTTTATATATAGAATTCCGTCCCTATAATAAGCATACTGAGGAAAAGCTCCTGATATTATGGTAAAAGAAAAAAATTCCAAGTGACATAAAATAGCACTAAACAAGGACCTTCCTGGCTGGGGATGCACTGTTTTTGTGAAAGGGAACAAGAAAGTACCCTGAACGGTGCTCACCCTCCACGTCTCTTTGCTGCCTCTTAGAGACCACGACTGTGGCCCTTGTGAAGTTCCTATGTCCCTTTTTCTCACCTCCAGACAATGCCTGCCTGGAACACCCAGCGGGCCAGGACTCGGGGACCACCCAGTCGCAAGGGCAGCCTCAGCATCGAGGACAACTTTGAGGCCATCAGTGAGCTGGGGCCGCTGGAGCTGATGGGCCGCGAGCTGGACCTGGCCCCCTATGGGACCCTCCGGAAATCCCAGTCGGCCGACTCCCTGAACTCCATCTCCTCCGTGAGCAACACCTTCGGGCAGGACTTCACGCTGGGCCAGGTGGAGGTGAGCATGGACTACGACCCAGCCTCCCACACCCTCCACGTGGCCGTGCTGCAGGGCAAGGACCTCCTGGAGCGCGAGGAAGCCAGCTTCGAGTCCTGCTTCATGCGCGTGAGCCTGCTGCCCGACGAGCAGATCGTGGGCATTTCCAGGGTAAGTGGGGCTGGCGGGGGCGGAGGCCACACTGCAGGGCCAGGCAGGGTCCCTGGAGGGCGCTAGAGAGTGGGTCTGGTGCTGATCCAGGGCCAAAGATGCAGGGGGTCCTGCAGGCAGAAGGGGAGTATGTGAGGCCCCCACAGTGTGCAGGCCCCTGCACCTCCAAGTCTGTCCGTCAACACGGGCCTGGCAGCAGAGGGGTGACATGCTCACTTGGCTAATTTGGGGAAGGCTTAGTGACAATGCTATTTGCAGTGGTGTGGGTAGGGAGGGGGCAGCCTTGGGGAGGGTATGGTACCCTAGGTCTGAAGGGAAGAGGGGGGGACCAGTGGAGAGGGCCAACATGGTCAGCCCAGGGATACTACAGAGAAGGACTTCAGGGAACAAGCACTCTGACCTTCCTCTGACCTCCAGTCTTCCTCTGTTGACCCCAGGCACTGACCTGACAGGAAGCCAAAGGCCAAGGGAATCCATGGAGATCAGCTCCTGGGCTGAGAGTAGATTAAAGAAGCAGAAAGAGTCAATAGGGAGTGGCCAGGGGAGGCCTCAGCCTGCCCTCCAAGAGCACCTTGGAGGACATCCATTTAGACACCAATGCCAGGAGATGGATGAGGGCCACACATAGTGTGGACTTTCAGGACCAAGTACCTTCTGACCCACCTGTGCCTGGTCTCCAAGGCAGGCTGTTGGTGAACAGCAGCTGCTGCAGCCTGGTGGGTGCTGAGAACCTGCTTCCAGAGCCCAGCTCCTTCCTGGTTCTCTCGTGAGCCCTCTGGGCCAACGGGGCCAACTATCAGGGCATCATACAGAGGAGGAGCCCAGACTTGGAAAGAGTTTGCCCAGGACAACCAACCCCAGCAACTAAGCTGGAGACTGGGGACTAGAACCCAGGGTTCTCAGCCTGTACCATGGGGCCCTCCACACACTGCTCTGGGAGTGAATAGTTGGGAACCCAAATCCCTACGGGCAGGGGTCAGCTAAGAGGCTGACTGAATGCTTAGAGGCTTGAGTAGGGGATTGTGTGGGCAACGGGGCTCCCGGGGAGCACCAGGCAGCGGCAGGAGAGTGTGGTCACAGTGCTGGAGGCGGTGGAGGATTTGTTCCTAGGAAGGCGGGAGGCAGAGCCTCGCAGCCCAGCCAATCCCGCGAGGTTGCTGCCTCCAGGCTGGGCAGCCCCCAGCTGCCAAGAGGATGCCAGGAATAAGAACTCTTCTTTTAAATATTGCCAGGCAGTGACTAAGGCAGCCCCCACAGAAGGGAGAGCACCTTCCCAAGGGGCCTGCCTGCGGCTTCCTGGGAGAAGGCCAACGGCACCCACTAGACAGGACTGAGCTAGGAGCCTGCCTAGCCTTGCTTAGTCACTCCACCCATCTGCCCGTCATCCACATCCATCCTCCATCCGTCCTGCGGGGCTCGGGCAGCAGGGCCAGTCTCTGCAGGGGGCTGGAGTCTGTGGCTCCCAACTCCACAGACATCCCCACCACCCTGCCATTGCACGCCTGGCCCAGGGCTGGGCCCAAGCATATGCAAGGAAGATGGCAACCAGTTCAGTCAGAGCATCGCAAGGGGCTCTGTGGGGCTACAGGCACTGAGTATGGGGATGGTTTGGGATCAGACTGTGGAGGCTACAGATGCCAGGGCAGGCCACACCACTGAGGAAGGATGTGTGGCTCATAGACCTTCAGGGCTGAGCCGTCAAAGGAACAGTGATGCTGAGATTGTGGGGACAAGAGAGCCCCGGGTCTCTGGACTCCTGTCCAATGCTCTCTCGCTACTGTGGCCCCTCAGGCCCCTGGCTGCCACCCTCCTCCTCAGCCACCCTCTCCCTCTCTGCAGATCCAGAGGAATGCCTACTCCATCTTCTTCGATGAGAAGTTCTCCATCCCGCTGGATCCCACGGCCCTGGAGGAGAAGAGCCTGCGGTTTTCCGTGTTTGGCATTGACGAGGATGAGAGGAACGTCAGCACCGGGGTGGTAGAGCTGAAGCTCTCGGTACTGGACCTGCCCCTGCAGCCCTTCAGCGGCTGGCTCTACTTACAGGACCAGAACAAGGTAATTCTCACCTGCCTCGTCCTGCCTGTTCCCTCCTGGCGACAGCGCACACACATACACTTCCAATGAAGGATTCTGCTGTCTTTTCTTCACACCCTGAACCCCAACATCATTAGGAGAGCAGAGGAAGAGACCTGAGTTACATTTGGGGAAACTCTGCTTTCTGCATCCTGTTTACACTCTCACCACTGTTTACAGCTCTTTCTGCTCTTACCATCAAGCCTTCAGAGGCTCTCCTCCTGCAAGCCTTCGTTAGGGATGCACACCTCTGGCCCTAAAGTGGATTATTTCGGACAGAGGCCAAGCTGAATCTTACTTTTATAAATGTAAGACTACCAGTGGAACATTATTGTTGTAAAGCAAATGATTTACTTCCTTTCTACTAGGATCCCGATGCCCTACTGTCACAGAATGCTTTCCTTGGCCTGGAATGAGGGAACAAAACTGCATTTGATGGATACGTTTGATAGGCAACTTCTGAACCTCCTTCCACGGGAGGAGGAGTGGGGCATGCTCCATGATGTTGGGGGGGGACTGTCCCATAGTTGACCCTGCCAACCTGATGCCCAGCCGTAAAGGGCCCCCAAAAGCAACAAGTTTTCAATGGAGAAGGAAGCTTCTGTCTTTCCCTGGGCCCCTCAGGTCCTAGGGTCAGAAGCCTTCTGAGCCACCCCTGTCCCCCAGGCTGCTGACGCAGTGGGAGAGATCCTGCTGTCCCTCAGCTACCTGCCCACAGCTGAGCGCCTCACCGTGGTGGTGGTAAAGGCCAAGAATCTTATCTGGACCAACGACAAGACCACAGCAGGTAAGTCCCTACTGGCTTCCTGGGGGCTCAGGGGAAGCCGTGGCCCAGCCCCTGTGCTGTGGGCACCTGGCAGCATCAGCAGGGTTGGGGACAGGGCCAAAGCACCCTGGATTCTGCTGAGCCCAGGATCTGGGCACAGTTGGAAGATGAATCCAGCTGGGGTCCAGCACTTGGGACCAAGGTTTGCCCCTGCTCTCAGAACCAGAGTTCATGATGGAAGCTCCAGGTGATTGCCAGGCAGGACCCAATGTCCCAGCTCTACAGAAGCTTCGAGCCCCTCTCAACTCAGGAACCTGTGGAGGCAGCTACAATGAATAGCCAAAGAACAGAAGGCTGGGGGCTCCTGGCTATTGGGAGTTGCAAGCCTGGGGCTGCCCAGGTCCAGGCAGGTGCAGCAAGACTGCCTGGTGGGCGAGGTTTATGGCAGTCAGTGACTTGGTATTTCAGAGCAGCACACTGTTAGGCTCTGCTGCGCTGGCACCTGGTGACTCAGGGCTGACGTCTGCTCTCAGGCCATTTATAGAATGGAAAGTGGTGAGTCTGCCAGGCTCCTATATGAATATGTGGGCTGTGAGGCCAGCCACCAGAGTCCAGGGCCCAGCCCTCTCCTGACCTGCCATGTGAGCCTCAATGCTGTCACCTGAAAGTTGAGATTCAAAATAATAGAGCCAGCCGGGCATGGTGGTGCACACTGTAATCCCAGCAGCTCGGGGCAGAGGCAGGAGGATCACAAGTTCAAAGCCAGCATCAGCAAAAGTGAAGTAATAAGCAACTCAGTGAGACCCTGTCTCTAAATAAAAAATAAAAAAATAGGGCTGGGGATGTGGCTCAGTGGCCAAGTGTCCTGAGTTCAATCCCCAGCATCTGCCCCACAAAAAAAAAAAAAAAAGATCAGTGCTTCAAAATAATAGAGCCAGATGCCATGGTGCACATCTGTAGTCCCAGCTGCTTGGATTAGGGGCTGAGGCAGGAGCTCCCTTGAGCCCAGGAGCTGGAGACCAACCTGGGCAATACAAGGAGACCCCATCTCTTATAAATGAATGAACAAGTGAACCCCAGTGGCAGGGCTGGTGGAGACAACTTTGACAGCAGAGGGTTGGGTGTTGGGGTCAGTGGGCCGAGCCAGAGTGGGCAGGGCTGTGCCAGCAAGTGTGGCGCCAGCACTCACCCTCCATCCAACCTGCCTGCAGACCCCTTTGTGAAGGTGTACCTGCTGCAGGATGGGAGGAAGATGAGCAAGAAGAAGACAGCCGTGAAGAGGGATGACCCCAACCCAGTGTTCAACGAAGCCATGATCTTCTCGGTGCCAGCCATTGTGCTCCAGGTGAGGGTGTGGGGCCACGGTGGCCCTCGGGGTCAGCTTCTCAGGGATCCTGGAGGTGGAAATGATTTGCCTCAAGTCATCATCTTTCTAGTTGAGAAGCTCATGTTGAGCTCCCACTGGGGGCCAGCCCTGCAGGGGATGTTTGGGGACATGGGCACTGCTTTCTGGGGACAGGGGCACTGTTTTCTTGGTGCTCACAAAAGACAGGAAAGTCCGCAGACAACGTTAATCATTAAATGCATCCTGGACTTTAGCATCACTCAGCCAGGCCTGGGGGAAGACAGATCCCAGTGCAGGCAGTTTTGGAGGCCCGGAGACAGGTAGGGGTCCCCCAGGGCCCAGAGTTCTAGCCCTAGCTCTCTTGGAATTCTATAGCAGAGGCCCTGCTGCGCACCCCACACCCCCATAGCTTCCAGAGAATGACATGCTGTAGGGAGACCTCTCCCAGTAGGGCCGTCACAGACCACAGCTGGGGAGGCTGCGCCCATGGGTGGCTCTGCTTACAAGACTCAGAGGATGGGGGCTCCACCCTCTCCCCTCACTTTCTCCTTCCATCCTTAGGCACTTGTGATAGTGAAAAGGTCCTCTGTGCCTTGGGTCAAAGCCTGTCCCCATAGCTCTGGGGCTGTGCAGAGGCTACCTCATCTCCCCCACCCAGGGTGTCCCATCTGAATTTGAAAACTTAGAACTCTGCCCCACTGTGGGTGTTTCCAGTGGCATCTCCAGCCGGTCCTGGCCATCACAGCCCTGCTACCCTCCTGGGACAGATTGCCCTTGCTATCCCCTGGCTATCACAGAGCCACTACTCATAGCCTCCAAGGGCAAGAGACTTTTGTAGGGCCCCTGGGGGAGGAGGGCCAGGCAGCTGGGTTCCAGGTTCGGCTTCCTGCCTTCACCTGGAGCATCTGGCCCTTCCCCCGTGGCCAGACCAAGGGGATGATTACACTCCTGAAAACAAGAGACCCCTGCAAGGTTCTGGCCGCAGCCCCTTTCCAGGCATTGTAACTCATTTCATCCCTGGAACAGCTCTGAGGGTAGGGACGGCTGTCACATTGTATGGATGGAGGAACAGGTAGAAGAGTTCAAGTCACTGCCCAAGCTCGCCCAGCAGGGAAGTCGGGGTGCCTTCGAACCCCCTGGTCTGGTTCTGCCATTGTGTGGAAATTAGGTAGATCTAGGTCAAATCCTTGCCTCTCATGTATTTGCCAGGCGACCTGGGACATGTTCCCTCGCCCCCCAGATCAGAGGTGAGTACTGGGGAGCTGCACTGGCACCTCATGGGGTCTGGCATTCTTTGGCTGGACCCAAGAGCCAAGGAGGAACTCTGGCTGCTCCCGGAACCCAGCACCCATGTCATCTCCTCCCCAGGACCTATCTCTCCGTGTGACGGTGGCTGAGAGCAGCAGTGACGGCCGTGGGGACAACGTGGGCCACGTTATCATCGGGCCATCAGCCAGTGGCATGGGCACCACACACTGGAACCAGATGCTGGCCACACTGCGCAGGCCTGTGTCCATGTGGCACCCTGTCCGGCGAAACTAGCAGCCAGGGCAGTCCAGATGGGCAGCAGAGCCTCTAGAGCCTGGTGCCCACTCGCTCTATCCAATGCCCTCTCCATTGACCAGCTGGAGCTGCGGACACTGGGGTACCCCTGGGAGTCCCCATCAGCCAACTTGGACCCTCTGTCTGGGAACCCAGGGTCTTCTGCTGCGGACCAGCTATGGCTGGGCCGGGGCCCAGAGGGGGCAGCTGACACTGGCCAATTGTGCACCACCTCCAGATCCTCATGAGGCCTGTCCTTGGTGTGCAGGGACTTGGCCTCTCAGAGCTGGCAAGCCCCACCCCCACCTCCTGGGAGGCCAGTGACAAGCCGTGCACTGGCCCCCCCCCCCCACGAGTCTTGGGGGCCAGACACTGTGCTAGGAACTGGCAGGGGAAACACGAACAAGACACAGGTCCCTGGGCCATCAGGAAGTCAAAATCCCCCTGCCCCAGGTAATCTGCCCAGTGCCAAGTGACAGCAGACTCTTGGGGAGAGGCTCCGGGGGCTGGGGGAACTTGGAGGGCCCCTTAGACAAGGAAGGAGCTGCACTTAGGGGTAGGAGCAGCCTGAGTGTCTCAGGCAGGGGGCCCAGCAAGGCACTGGCAAGGACATGAAATTCCCATCACAAACTTGGTTCTCAGCCCCCTGCTGGGCAACATGGGGCCTCTCTGGGGGCTGTAGAAGAGACCCAGAGACCAGGTCCAAACCGAAGTCTATGGGCCAAATGGAGGCTCCAGGATTATTCTCTGTGAAATCTCCTTCCCTTTATCCTCATCCATTGCAGGAGCCAGAGGTCCACAGAGACCCAGACCCAGGTCCTCGCGCTGCTCCCATGCAAATCAGCCATTGGATCCAGATGTTTGCTGGCGTCCCTCAGCGTGGGCCCTGTGGGGAAGAGAGAAGCTTTAGGTAGCCTGGTTCCCACGCCCAGACCACTGGGCATCCTGGCTCAAGCTCCCCAACACTGTGGCTTTAGGAATCGTCCAGTTGCAGCCTGTTGGCTGGAGAAGCTCTGGAGGGAGGAGTGGTACCCCCAACCCGGGGTCCTGTCCAGAAGCAAAGGGACTGGGCTGCTGCATCCCCAGGTGCAGTGAGGGTGTCCTGCCCCTCCAGGTGTCCCAGGATGAGGAGGCAGCTCTGTAGCTTTAAAGGGATGACTGGGGGCAGGGTGGTCAGGGTACATAGCTGCAGTGCCATCTCTGAAGCCACCCACAGATGACAGGGGCACTGCCTCTTCCTCAGCTCTGGTGAGCTGTGGAGACCCAGGTCCAACCAGCTACTGCTGATGACATGGAGGTAGGAGTGGCTAGAACAGGTGCCCAGAAGGGTCATGGGCTGGAGGCAGGACCCACTTAACACAGCCAGGACCCAGCCTGAGGCCAGGCTGTCCACCCTTGGCCAGCACCACAGGGCCAGGGGACCCACCCCCTGGCTTTGCAGTGCAGGCCATGTCTTCCCACCTGCTCCTTCCCCCTCTCCCTCCCTCTAACTGCATGACATGTGGACTGTGTACCCAGGTGGCCATGGTGGCGATGGAGAATGCTGACTGGAATGATTCTAGAACCAAAATAAAGCTGGGGCAGGAAGCAGGGCATCCAGGGAGCCCTGCCTGGCCCCAAATCACCTTCGTCTCTTCTGCAGGAACCAGGCTCTCAGGCTTCGTGGGGTCACAGCACGCCCTGCTTCCCCTGCTGCTGGGTACGCGGGGCAGGCCTCTGCCTGGCTGAGGGGTCATCGATAGGACCAATGCCATCAAGCTGCTTGGGAAGCTCTGAAGAGGAGCCCCCGAGCCTACCCTCGCAGGGGAGGGTGGTGATGGGAAATCTAAGAAGACTCCTTGGTGGTGGCACTCAGCGGAGCCCTCAGGGCAAAAGCATGTCAGGTGGATCAGGCAGGAGCATTCCCGGCAGAGAGAATAGCAGATGCCAAGGGCAGGAGTGGGCCAACCTGGGCCAACTTCCCCACCCTTGTAGAGCAGAGCCAGAGAGGGGGAGGGCCTTGCGCTTCAGTGAGGGCTGGTGCCTGGCCTGCAGCCCACAGCGCTTAGCAGGAGGTGCTGTTGGCATCCCCTTTCCATAGATGAGAACTCAAGAAAAGCTAGGTAGCCAGCCTAAGATGGCACAGTCAGAAAGTCCCAGAGCCAGGATTCCAGTTCAGGCTCTCTGGCCCAGGACCCATGCCCACCACTAGGCAGCATTGCCCTTTTCTCTCACCTCCCAGAGATGGGACTGAGAGGCAGCAGATATGTTCCTCTGGATTCCAGGAAGCTCTCTCTGGCTTCCCCCTTCCCTCCCTCCCTGGGAGACCACAAGCATGGAAAAGGATGAGCTGGGTAAGGATCCCCAGAACCCCCCAGAAGGCCTGTCCCACCAGGAGGCTCTGTGGAAGCCCCATGTCTACTGGGCAGACAGAGGTGACTGAAGACAGGCTATTCCAGGGACATGAAAGGGCCGAGACCAGGGAGGGCTTCCTGGAGCAGGTGGGAGCAGCAGCCGTGGCCTTACAGGGCAGCATTGTACATGGAGGAGGGAGGGGGCCCCAAACTGCCCGAACAAAGGTATTGCATGCATCTAGGGACATGCCTGAACCGAGGCCCGAGAACCCCGGGGATGGACTCTGGGGACTTAGGCTTCCTAGGCAGGTAGAAGGTCCTTGTCGTACTGGCAGTGCGGAGCCAGGGAGGCATCCTCATTGGAAGCAGCGCTGAGGGAGGGTGGGGGTCACTAAGGAGCTTTAATGGTGACAATGCTCCTGATCAGTGAGGGGCAGGCAGGAGGCTTTTGGGCTTCCTTTAGGTTTGGGGTTCATTTAGCAGGACACAAACTGAGGCGTCCCCCCAGGTTGGGAAAAGCTGCTTCTCCCCATCTTGTCTCATGATCTTCTCGACTGGTTTCCAGCTCTTCTCTGACCCCCTCCCCAGGCTCCCCTCTCCTCCTGTCCCTTCCTCTCCCCTAATCCTCCAGCCCCCCGCCACAGGCCTGCAGGGTCCCAGGCCCCTTTTGTCTGGGACAAAAGGAGACAGGTGTGGGGGTCACTGACCTGACCAGCAGCGTGGCCTGGGCCAGGCCTGCATGGGCTGAGCCACTGTCACAGCCATGGTTGACCTTGGCTCCCACTTCTCTTCGACCCCTTTGCTATATGCGTCCACAGGGACAACCAGCTAAAAGGCTAAGTGGCACTGAGCTGGATCACAGGACTCCCCGCCTCTCCACCCCATTACTGACCCACTATCCCCCAGAAAGTCCAACGCCAATAAGGCAGGGAGAGGCGGCAGGGACGGCTGTTGGGGCTGGCCTGGAGGAGGCCAGACGAAGGGGGCTTGGAAGAAGAGGCCCTCCAGGTTCCGTCTGCCATCAGCCTGGGTCTGGTCCGCTGCTTACTTTCTGTGTGACAAGTTTCTTCCCCTCTTGGGGCCTCAGTCTCTCCACTTGAAGAATGAGGATATGGAACAAGACAGCTCATCAAGGGATGGGGTTGTGGCTAAGCGATAGAGCGCTCACCTGGCATATGCAAGGCACTGGGTTCAAACCTCACCACCACGTAAAAATAAATAAATAAAATAAAGGTATCGTGTCCAACTACAACTAAAAATCAAAACATATATTTTAAAAAATCAGGCCCCCACACCTCTGATTTTGGGGGGTTCTGTGTGGATGGGCTCTGGAACCCAGCTGCCTGGGTTCAAGGCCCAGCTCTTCCATGTACCAGCCATGGGACTCTGAGCAAATAATCTGCCCTCTTTGGGTCTCAGTTTCCCCACTTGTCAAAGAAGTGTAGGAATTGTACATGCTTCATCAGGTGGAATAGGATGACACAGGCCAAGTTCCTGGCACGCAGTAGGTATGTGGCAAATGTGAGGTCAAGGTTTGGGGTGAAGAAGTTCAGGCTGAGCACCAGGATCTGAAGTTTGGGATGAGAGGGGAGGGTCCAGAGGAGGTGTATGGAGCCAGTGCTTTGTAAGCTACACTCCAGGTAACCCAGGGGCAGGACCCAGGCATCTCTGAGGCTCTGCTCCCCTGGCCTGCACTTCCTTCCTCATTCAGGCACCTAGGAACACCCCATATCCCAAGCGGGAAACCCCAGGCCCAGCAGGCAACTGCAGTGATGGCAGCGCAGAGACCACACGGGGGCAGCAGAGAATCAACTGGGACAGGCAGAGACTCCTGGGAATCAGACTCAGGAGGGTGGGGACAGGGTGTCAGGAATGGGGCAGAAGCTGGGGAGCAGGAAGGGGCTGAGGAGCAGTCTATAAACAGTGCCCTGGCCAGGCCCCCTCTGGTGTGTCACACACGCATCCCAGCAAGCTTTGGTTCCTTTCCGCCAGCACACCTGCCTGCCGCCTTCTTCCTCTTCACTCCATCCTTTTCCATCCACCCCTTGCTCAGCCAGCCAGGCCTTCCCTTGGACACAACATCCTGAGCCACAGCTCGTGCCCACCTGACACACACTGGAGCACAGCAATGAGTCTACCATGGTCCCCGCCCTTGAAGTGGCCATGCCCTGGCTGGGGCTAAACCATACTATCTGGTCCCTTGCATTGCAAGACTGAGGGCTGGTCCAGTCTCTCTGCTCCTCCCGTGTTTTCTTTGGGGCAGTCATTCACTCTGCTGGATTCAGAAAGGACTCCCAGCTCAGGATTGGCGGGGCCTGGAGGGGCTGAGTCACCCACAGGCTGAAAATCAACAGTGGCCACAGTAAACAGCAAAATAGTAAACAGTGCCCTGGCCAGGCCGACTGTGTGACCTGGGCACCACTCCATCCAAAAGTAAACTCCAGGAAAACAATGTGGTCCAGAAGATTGGGGGAAAATTCACCAACCGGGCAGATGGCCATGGCCCAATGATTAATCTGCCTCTTGCAGGAGCACAAGCATAAGGTGGGGTGAGGCTGGGTTGGACATCAGGAGATCAAATCTTGCCTCTGGTCCTGCTGGCCTAAGACAATCTGTGGCCACTCTCTAAGACTCAGTTCCCAAATCCATAAAATGGGGAAGGCAGCTCCCTGGCCCTGCCCACCTTGCAGTTTGAGAGCTAAATGCAGTAACCCACGTGAGGGGTGATGTTGGAGGTCTGATTTTGAGGTCACACCTGGGTCCAAATTCTAGTTAGGCCTTTTACTAGCTGTGGAGCTCAGACAAGGACTAACCTCTCTGAGCCTCGGGTTCCTCATCTACAAAATGGGACTAAAAACTCCCACCTCCTGCACATGGTTTGCATTCCATTAATGGGCACTGTGACTATTAGGCAAAGTTCAGAGAAACTGTAAAGCATGACAGCCATCAAGCATGTCATTAGGATGATTATTCCTATAGCAACGGAGGCCTGACTCTCAGCTCCCTCCACCCTCAGTCTGGCCCCACCTGCCTTCCAGCTTGCCTGATGACAGCAGCCTGGAGCACAGGCGATGAGGATGACGAGGCTGACAGCTGATCGTGGGGGACTGGGCCCCTCCTCACCACTCCTTGGGCGGGGCACGCCCAGCCAGTCACCGCCCAGCCCTGTGGTAGTTTCGGGGAGGTAGGGACACCTGAAAGGTGGAGCCGTCCTGGGGAGGCTCCCTCCGTCCAGGTGAAGCTCCATTCAGCCTGCTGAGCCAGCCTTGAGGGTGAGCTGGGACAGGAATGAGGGGCGTGGGGCTCTGCCTCCTCACACACAGGCCTCTGCCCTGTTCCCTTAAGCTTCACTTCAACGTCCAGTCCAAGATCTGAGGAGACAGCTTGGGTTCATTTTTTAAAGGTTTAAACTCTGGTCACTAACAGGGGTGGGGAGGTCAGGTGACAGTAAGTTTCCAGTTTGATATTGGATTTATTCCTGGCATCCAAAGTGTTCCAAGCACCAGCTCCCAACCAAAGGGTGCCCACCGCCCTCCCTGGGAAGGATGGGGGCGGGGCTCCCCTCACTCTGCCTCCATACCACGCCACATGCCGCCTCCTCATTTGGAACACCCTTTTTTCTCTCTCATTCCACCGTGTTTTACTCATTCCTTAAGACTCTGGCCTCTCCTGTAAGAAGGGTTTTCTGACTCCCCCATCCTGGGTGAGGAGCCCCTTTCCCCTACTCCTTTCCGCCTGTCCCTCCCTGGTGTGGGTCTTATCACACTAAGGTCCTGCCTCTCTCCCATTCTAGGCTGAGGGCTTCTCAAAGCAGGGACCTTGTCCTGAACAGTTCCCAGGCCCCAGGCCCTTGGAAACTGGGACTATCTTTGCTGGTTAAACCCGAAGAACCCGACACGTCAGACCATGCTTTAAGCACCTTATGAATGGAAGGTTCCATGGCTTTCCCTAGATCACGTGCCAGCCAAGGTGAAACAAGTGGTCAGCCACCTGCAGCAGGCTTCCGGGTGCTGAACGAGGGGGCAGGGTAGGCCACCCCCTTCCCACCTGGCCTGAAACACCTGGAAGGAGGACCGTGCTGTGCTCGGTGTCATTCATTCGTTCATGCGGCAAAGGTCACCGCTCGCTCAGAGCCACTTCCCTCCCTGGTGAGGCCGGCCAGGCGCCTCGTTCCCTGTCCGCACCCCAGCCCCTCTAGGGGGCCCAGCTACTCGTCTCCTCCCCTTCAAGACCAGGGTGCCCTCCCGAGGACCCAGGGCTCCTGTGACCCAGAGCCCGCACCCAGCAGATGCTCAATCGTGCTTCCCGAGCGGTTGAAAGGGACTCGGCCCGAGCGCCCGAGCCCGCCCCGCATCCCGGCGGGGGCGTCTCACCTGGGCCTGGCCGCCCGCTCGGGCCGCCGCCCCCGGGCCGCCCGGTCGCACTTCCTCCCGCCGCCCCGCCCCTTCCACATTCCTGCCCCGCCGGGCCTGCCCCGCGCCCGCCGCCGCAGCCCGCGCCCGCCCGGGGATGAGGGCGGCCCAGGCCGAGGGCGAGGACCCGCCGCCCGGCGCGCGGTCGGTCAAGGTGGTCCTGGTGGGCGACGGCGGCTGCGGGAAGACGTCGCTGCTGATGGTCTTCGCCGCTGGGGCCTTCCCGGAGGTGAGTGCCCGCGCTCCGCGACCCAGCGCGCCCTGTCTGTGCAGGGGTGCACGCGGCCCTGGCAGGGTGTGGGGTCAAGGGCAGAGTTCTTCTCAGTCTGCCCTGGGGAGTGGAGTTCCCAGAGATGTCATATATAACGTCGGGCAAATGGCACCTACCCGGGAGGCGTGACCCAGAGACTGAGTTGGACCCCCTGAGTACATCCCAAGGGAGCCCTTTGGCACATCTAGGCTGAGAGACCGAGGTCTTTGGCAGGATTCAAATCGTGTCTTCTGTCTTCGCCACTTACAGCTGTGTGCCCTTCCCCTTCTCTGTGCCTGATTCCTTAACTGGAATAGGAATAATGAAAGTGACCACCTGAGTTAATAGAGGAGTCTGTTACCAGAGGTCAAGTGCTTAGCTCTGAGCCTGCGCGCAAGAAGGACTCTCTGAAAACTGGCAGATGTCCTTCTTGGGAAACATCATTTCTTCTCTGGCCCTTGTCCATGCAGTGCTCATCCCCTGGCTACACCTCAGAGGAGAAGAGCAGGCCAACTCTGGAGTCAGACAGCTGGGTTGGCACCTGGGCTCTCCTCTAAGGAACCCCAGTGCCCCTGAGTAACTTGCTTAGCCTTTCTGGGCCTCAGTTTTGCCCCATGGGCCACAGCGACCTGGTAGGTCATGAGGTAGAGGAAGGTAAGGCCACCGGACATCTCAACGTGACACCTGGCGCATCCTGGCTGCCCTGGGCCTGTTGACTGTTAGTCCTTCTCTGACTTTCTTATTGACTGGCTGTCCAGATGGACTCCCCAGGCACCAAGGGCCAGGCCAGGGGCAGGGGTTGGGCCCAGGAAGGAGTGAGAGCCCAAGGAGCCCATGGGTGGTGTCCAGCCTCCCCACTCCTGGGTTGTACAGGCCTCTGATGGTGGAAGCAGGAGAGGCCGGGCCTGCAAACAGCACGGGGCCTTTCTTTCCACCGTGGTAACATCCAGCCATTCATTTTGTGGTTTGCGGAGCTGAATGACATCACTTTCTTTGGCTAGTTGCAGATTTTTTTAGGTTGGGGGTGGGTTTCTAGGCCCCCCAGATAATGCCCATGGGAACCCAACCATTATGATGGCATGCTGGAGAGATGCCACAGGGGGCCCAGGGGAGGGCATCTACAAGACTGGGGTGTGGAAGGGCGGCCCCTCTCCACTGATGTCCTGGATCGGTCATCCTAGGTGGTGAGATCGTGGCAATTTCTGAGCTTTACAACATGGAAATGCACACTTTACATTCCATGGACCGTTTTGGAGGACATGCTGGGGCAGCCAGGGGAGAGGTGGGCATGCTCATCACCAAGAGATGGACTCTCTTTGTCTGGTTTCCCTGGCACTTTAAAAGCACCTTCTATTAAAGAACCACAAGATTCAAGAACCGGAAAGTCTTTTACAGATGGGAAAATAGGCCAGGGAGGCAGCCTTGCCTAGAGGCCACAGCCCTGCTGTGGTGGTGCTGGTCCAGCCCAGGCTGACCAGCCCCAATGCCTTGCCCACTGGACTCAGCCTCCTCTTTCAGGCAACCCTGGAAGCCTAGGGAGCCAGCAGTAGGAAGGATGGGGTCCCATCTCCCAGGCTTCCTCCCCTAAACAAAGGCTGGAGAGCAGACTGGGGGTTTGAAGACTCCACAATGACTCATCAGCTGGGGTCCAACCTCAGGTACAGGGCAGATGAAAGCAAGGTGGACAGAGCTCCTGGGGCAGGGAGGGATCCAGGGCTGGGTGACAGCCCCTGCCCAGTTCTGGCTGGAATTTGGGAACACAACCATTTCCACAGGGCCAATGCCCAAAGGCCCCAAAATGTCAACAAGAGGCAGCAGGACCCAGTTCTGCTTGCTCAGTTCACTGAGCCCTTCTGGTCTAGCCCCCATAGGCATCCTTCCTGGGGAGACTCTGACACCCTCTCTTGAGCTGGGTCCCCGATTCTGTAATGATCCACTGTTGGTGTGTGAGCCCCATGAGGGCAGGCCCCGGGCTGAGTCATCTCTGTCCTGGCCCAATACAGGCCTAGCCCTGCCTTCCTGACTGAGTATAGCTCAGCAGATAAGATTAGGTACTTATTTGTCCCATGGACAGAGGGTGACCCTCCCTGGGGGTCAAAGAACACAATAAAAAGTATAGAGTGTCTCCGGGGCCACATTCCAGAGTAAGGGGAAGGGCAGTGACAATTCAAGTCATAGGGGCGGCCTGATCACTTTCCTGCACACTCCGGGCATCAGGAGTTGGAGTTAGTGATTTCAGGAGAGGCAGGTGCTGGGGACAGAATCTGGGCTCTAGATCCAGGGGGACTTGGCTCTGTAACTGCCCAGCTGTCTAGCATATCACCTGGGCCAAATCACTACCCTCCTGGGGCCTCTCTGGAGAATGGGAGAGCAAAGATTGTACTGCTCTCCAAGGTCACGAGGATCAAGGATGGTGCCAGGAAAGGCCACGAGTTTTCAAGGGCCTCAGTGAAAGGTGAGCTTCCAGATCTTCACCACTCACATCTCTGCAAGACACCGAGTGTCTCCCAGGAGCTCTGTGTCACCCAGCCTGCATTTTGGGTCAGAAGACACCTCAATATAGAGGCTGAGGAGGGATGGACAGGGGATAGGGTAGCCACTGCCTCTGGCGATCAGCTAAGTTTAGTAAGCT
The DNA here is from genome assembly GCF_047511675.1 of Marmota flaviventris. Classification (NCBI taxonomy): domain Eukaryota; kingdom Metazoa; phylum Chordata; class Mammalia; order Rodentia; family Sciuridae; genus Marmota; species Marmota flaviventris. Next base: position 5,881,605 of record NC_092506.1, on the reverse strand, counting down.
TTTGTTCTGGGGCTTTTCCTGCCAGTCCATCCCCCTACCACATCATAAGGTGACACTCTTCCCCTTTAATCCTTGACAGAGCTGGCCTAAGGCCACAAATGTTAGGTGCCAGAGCCAGACCCTAAGCCAAGCCTAGCTGATCCCAGCACCAATGATCCTACCTACATTACCAGGTCACACTGTCTCCCAACAGGCAAAGGACCTTAGGCAGGTGGGGGGTGGGCAGATGGCTGGGCCCCTATTACTCTCAGTTGGTAGAGAGAATGACAAGAGTGACAGATCCAAGGCCTTCTTCCCCAGCTGCCCACTCTTGAGTGACCCCCGCCATCCTCTGTGGCCTCCCAGGTGTCCTGGAGTCAGTACTGTCCTGCTACTATGGTGCTGCTCCTCCCAACCGGCCAAGGCCTGTCTGTCTCAGATGGCCAGCAAGTGGGCTAGCCAGTAAATAGGCCACAAAAGTCCTCCTGAGTCACAGGCGGGTGGGGGCCCCACCTGGCATGGGATGGGAAGAGAACAGAGAACACACACTGTGGCCCTACCAACCAACCTGAGCAAGTCATCGAGGCCCAAGATGCAGACAGTATAGAATGCCCCCAGGGCAGGAGGGCCTAATAGTGACACAGTGGAGTCCCCAGGCCCCCCCCTCTGTTTGCCCAGACCCCCCCACCCAACCCCAAGGCCCATCTAGCAAGACCTCCCTCTTCACTCCTGCATTTTCATCTGTGGACAGAACCTGTCCTCTTTCACATGTGTGTGACCTCTGTGGAGAAGCAGCGAGCTCACACAGGGCAGGGCATGGAGGGGCCTCTGTCCTGGATGACAGGCTCTAGAGATGCCCCAGGGAGGGGATCAGGAAAGGCAACCCCGGGAAGGGGCATTTGACATGGGTCTTGTTTGAATTTCAAGAGCTTGAGAGGCAAAGGAGGGACCCCTGGGCAGACTGAGTCTTGTTTGTGGCATGCTCCTTTGTGTCTATAACTGGACCTTGAGAAGGTCCTCGTGTGATGAACGAATCCATGAAGGAACAAGGAACAGATGTAGATGTCATTCCAGGAGGAGGGGACAGCATGAATGAAGGCTCAGAAATGGGAGGACCCTGTCCAGGAGGACAAAGAAAACGCCAGTAACTGGCATGTACAGGGTGCCAATTCTGTGCAAGGGGCTGCAAGGGTCTGTACCCCCAGTATCTTGTTGACTCCTGAGAGCAATGCTCCTTGGCAGGGATTTGAATCTTTTATAAAGGAGGTAAACAGGGCCAGGGACGGAGGAGGTCTTAGCCACACGGCTCTAGGCCTCCCCTCCAGGCAGGCCACCTGGGAGCCTTCCCAGAAACAAGGACACTGTCTGGGGAGGGGACAGTGCTGCATTCCTGGGTGCTGGCCAGCCCCCACCCCTCCTAGAAGATTCCTCACCTCCCCTTCCCCCTTCCTCCTTCCTTAGAGCTACACCCCCACAGTGTTTGAGCGGTATGCCGTCAGTCTGCAAGTGAAGGGCAAACCTGTTCGCCTCCAAATCTGGGATACAGCAGGTGGGTGTTTGGGGCTTGGTGGGGGCAGGGTGCAAGAGGGACTTCTGTGGGCCCAGATGCCTGGGACAAAGCCCTGTCCCTTTCTTCTAATCCTGGGAAGCCAGCCAGCCTCCAAGGAACAGGTGTGGGCTAGGATTGGGGGCCCCCAGGAACTTGATCCCTCCTGGCTTCTGCACCTGTCTGCGGCCTCCATCCCAGGGAAGCCCCTGAGTCCTGGAGACAAATAGGAGTCCAGAGCTCTGGGCTCTCAAGGCGTGGACTGGTCCTGGCCTCCCAGGCTTTCCACCCTGGCTTTAGCTTCCCTGAGACCCACCTGATCCTGATCTTGGCCTCTGGCCTCACCCATACAGGGGTGAACTCAAAGCTAAACTGAAGGCATCCGAGTTTTCCTCTTGCCTTGGATGAGCTAAGGTGTCTTTGTGGGGTCCCACCTGTCCCTTCCTCCTCAGCCCCCAAGCCCAGGCAAAGCAGGCTCCCGAATGGCAGTGGGCCTCAGCTGCTCAGTCTCCCACAGGCTGGCTCTACCTAGCCTCTGCCCCTGCTGCAGGGCCACCTGGCAAATGCTCTTCCCAGGCCAGGGCTGGCACATCCTTAAGGCAGGCCAGGTAAGCACCACCCCAGGGGGATACTCACATAAGGCACAAAACTAGGCCCTCCAGAGCCCCTACCTGCTGGGATGGCCTCCCTATCCAGGAGGTGCCAACAGCAGGCAAGAGACCTGGAAGGAGTGACCCCCCACAATTCTGCCCAGGACAAGATGACTATGACCGCCTACGGCCCCTCTTCTACCCTGATGCCAGTGTCCTGCTGCTCTGCTTTGATGTCACCAGCCCAAACAGCTTCGACAACGTCTTTAACCGGGTAGGTACTGGGTAGTGGGGAGGCTCCATAATAACCATAGCCCAGGCCACGGCATCCCCACCCTTGACCCAGCTGACCATCAGAGATTGGCAGACCCTAGTTGATACTGAGTCTGGTGCCCTGGGTATATATGTGGGCACACTGAGGCCCAGAAGTGGGCAGGGACTGGCCCAGCGTCTTCCAGGGATATAGAGGCAGAATCTGCTCTGACTCCCAGCCCAGCGCTTGTTGCCTGTCCCCACTGCAGACTCAGAAGCTGGCTCTTTCCACTATGACTGTGAGAATGCTGGGGGACACAGAGGAACTATCTCCCCAGCTGTGCCTGCCCAAGGTGGCATGAACCATGAAGTCAGATTCCAGCCACTCTCAGCAGCTCCTCCCAATGTCTCCACCGCTGGCTGCCAGGCCTCCCAGGATGCCCCAACTCATGTAACGTTCCCGAGGCTGCCCTTAGATGTCTAGGATGCAGTCCCTTGAGATCCTCTACCCAGCCTGGCACAGTCCCTCACCCACCACTGCCAGGGCCTCTGTGCAGTGGCCTATTCCAAGATTCCTCGGGGCACAGCCAGTGACAGCATGAGTGATAACAAGGATGGGGACAGCAACATTTACTAGAACTTACTATATACCAGGCACTGTCCTGGGTGCTCATATGTGTCTATTTGCTCATCTAATCCCCCTAACAATATTTCAGAGTAGCTACTATTATTGTTCCCAGGCAAGTCACTTATCCAAAGATACCCATCTATTAAAGTGTCACCTCTAGGATTGGAACCCAGGCAGCCCTTCACCTGCATTCATTCAAAACCATTTATTAAGCACATCTCTGTGCTAGGTGCCATTCTGGGCTCTGGTGGCGGGGGTACAGGGGTATCTGGGTAAGGGAGGAGAGAGGAGGGTGGACTGAAGCTGTGGGAGGCAGACCATGGAATCGGCTGATGAACTGGTCATGGGGGTGAGGGGGAAGTTAGGACCAGAGCAACGGGAAAGTGGCAACTGCCGTTTCCCAGCAGGAGAAAGAGCAGGCTGGGGTGGTGGGGGTGCCCAGAGTCCTGCGCCCCCACTGTAGGCGTCAGCGTAGGTCTGCAGAGGCGGGAGTCTGCAGTTCCTCTGGAGGGCAGGCTGGGCACTTAGGAGCTGCCAGGGACTGGGGAGGACCTGGGAGCCAGAGAAGCTCCCGAGGAGGAGGTGGAGGAGGAGAGGCCCTGGGAACCAGGAGATAGGACCTGGGCACAGACCTGGGAGAATTCCCTGTTGGATTTAGAGGTGTCGCATTGTGCAGCATCTACCTAGGACCCTACTGAGGCCCATTTGACCCCAGGAGCTGAACAGTTTGTGCCACTTTTTCCTGAAGAGGCACACTCAGCCGCTGGGCACTCCTGGAGATGGAAGGCCCCTCCCCCGACACCGGTGCCCCAGCTGCAGCCCAGGCTAAAATAACTCAGCCCTCATGGCCTCCCATTCCACAGAGCAGTGACAGAGATAGGAGCTGTCTCCAAGGGGTGACAGTTGAGACAGACAGGTGCTGCAACCATTTTGTAAGCTGATTTATCTTATTTAATTTTGTAGGTTATTTTTGGGTTTTGGTGCTGAGGATTGAACCCAGGGGCACCTTACCACTGAGCCACATCCCCAGCTTTTTTTTTGTGGGGTGAGGTACTAGGGATTGAACTCAGGGGCACTCAACCACTGAGCCACATCCTCAGCCCTATTTTGTATTTTTTTAATATTTATTTTTTAGTTGTGGTTGGACACAATGCCTTTATTTTTATGTGGTGCTGAGGATCGAACCGCATGTGCTAGGTGAGCACTCGACCACTGAGCCACATCCCCAGCCCGCTTATTTTGTATTTTATTTAGAGACAGGGTCTCAGTTGCTTAGCACCTCACTTTTGCTGAGGCTGGCTTTGAATTCCCGATCCTCCTGCTTCAGCCTCTAGAGCCGCTGGGATTGCAGGTGTGTGCCACCACACCTGGCTCTCAGCCCTTTTTATTTGAGACATGGTCTCACCAAGTTGCTGAGGGTCTTGCTAAATTGCCCAGGCTGGCTTCAAATTTGCAATTCTCCTGCCTCAGCCTCAGGAGGCACTGGTGTTACAGGCATGCACCACCATGCCCAGCTGAAATGATTTATTTTTAAGCAAATACATACTTGGCCCAATTTAGGAGGTGGTCATGAGCTCCCTTACCTTTCAGAGAGACAGGATTGGGGGAGGGGAGAACAGGGCTGTGGGCCCCACCCCCTGAGGCTCAAATCCTACCATTTCCAGTTGTATGACCAAGGCCAAGTTTACATAGCCCCTCCCTGCCTCCATGACCACATCTGTACAATGGGCTTATTACAGAATATGCTGCTAGGGCCCTGGGGTTAATGCATTCACACACATAAGTTCTTAGATCAGCCTGGTCCTGAGAGTTTGCTCCCTGCATACTGGCCATTCTGCCCATTCTGCTCGTGGTTGTTGGAGTCCAGCCAGGGCAGCAAGAGCATGGCCCACTGGGAGGGCAGAACTGTTTTTTTTTTTTTTAAAGAGAGAACGAGAGAGAGATTTTTTTTTTTTAATATTAGTTTTCTGCGGACACAACATCTTTGTATGTGGTGCTGAGGATCGAACCTGGGCCGCACGCATGCCAGGCGAGCGCGCTACCGCTTGAGCCACATCCCCAGCCCAGAACTTCTGTTGACTCAAACTCCCCCCTACTCTGCTGCAGTGGTACCCGGAGGTGACTCACTTCTGCAAAGGAGTGCCCATCATCGTTGTGGGCTGCAAGACTGACCTGCGCAAGGACAAGGCTCTGGTGAATAAGCTGCGGAAAACGGGGTCAGAGCCTGTGACCTACCACAGGGTAGGAAGCCCAGCCTGGGTCTAAGGGGACTGGGACAGGACACCTCTGGGCACCTCTCCCCAATGCCTGGTGTGGAGCACACTTAGGGGTCTTGCAGGCTGCCAGGAGTCAGGAACTGCCGGTACTTGGAAATGCTACCTAGACAGCTTCCAAGAGGCTCCTGGAGAAGGAAGAAGGTGGGAAAGAGCAAATCAGAGTTACCCCTCCCGCCCACTGCACAGAGGCCCACAGAGGAAGTCTGCTCTCTGCTGCATGCCTGGCTGAGCCAGAAGTTAATTGGTTGCCGTCCTGAGAGGCAGAGACCCAGATAGGGGCACAATGAAGTGCAGAACAGCACTTGGTCAAGCCAGGGTGCGGGAGCCAAGGGAGCCCTAGAAAACCCCACCAGGATGGCTGGGAGGGCTGCAGGGAGGCGGGAGGCGGGAGGTGAGGCCCAGCCAGCGCCCCCAGCTTACGGCAGCCCCGCCCACCTCTCCCTGTCAGGGCCTGGAGATGGCGAGGTCCGTGGGTGCAGTGGTGTACCTTGAGTGCTCTGCTCGGCTGGATGAAAACGTCCACGCGGTCTTCCAGGAGGCAGCTGAGGTGGCTCTCAGCAGCCCAAGTCGCAACTTCTGGCGGCGGATTACCCAGAATTTTTGCGTGGTGATCTGACCAGCATGGGACTCTCACTGCCCCCTGACTGTCACACCAGCTTGGGAAGGAATTGCGTGCTAACCTGCAGAATTGGTTGGTCTGGACCTGTCCCCAGGCTGGGCCTGCTGAACTGCACCTCCACGGATGGACACCACCCCAGAGCCTGGGGACACTGAACTGAGAAAGCACGGTTCCCAGGGAGGGCCCAATCCTAGCCTGACATCTGGAGCCTGGCCTGGTGCCACCTCTTATGTCTGCTCCTGAGGCTATACCTGCAGGACCTGGCATTCTTAGACCCATGAAGCCAGAACCCACACTCTGCCCCTGCCCCTACCCCCTCCCCTTCCCCCTACTAGTTCCAGTGGTAAGTGTAACAATTAAAATGACATCACTTGTCATTTGTGTCCTGCCTCTTGTTGCAAGCACCTTTACAAGTGGACCGAGGTAGGTAAGAGCTCACCCCATGTAGACACCATGATCAGACCTCTTGGATTAGACCTCTTGGATTCATTAATTGGTTGCCGTCTTGAGAGGCAGAGACCTAGATAGGGGCACAATGAAGTGCAGAACAGCGCTTGGTCAAGCCAGGGTGCGGGAGCCAAGGGAGCCCTAGAAAACCCCACCAGGATGGCTGGGAGGGCTGGCTTTATCACTTTCAGGACCTTGGGGAAAGTTCTTCTGGGTCTCAGTCTCCCCATCTTTAAAGTGGGACCAATCAGAGACCAACATATATAAAAAGCAGGGAACTGGGTGCAATAGTGCCCACCTGTAATCCCAGCAACTCGAGAGACTAGGGCAGGAGGATCGCAAGTTCGAGACCAACAGGGACAACTTAGCAAGACCCTGTTTAAAAACTAAAAAGGGCTGAGAATGCAGTTCAGTGGTAGAACATTCCTGGGTTCGATCCCCAATACCTTAAAAAAAAAAAAAAAAATACACATTCTTACTTTGTTTATCTAGTGTCTCAGACTCCTCCAGACAGACAACCAATAGGACACACACACAAAGGGATCTACTTTAAAGAATTGGCTAATGCTGATGTGATTGTGGGGACGGGCAAGTCTGTTAACTTTAGGGCAGGCTGGAAATTCAGGTGAGTCGATGTTGCAGTCTTTTTTTGGCCCCCCTCAATACTGGGGATTGAGCCCAGGGATGCTCTACCACTGAGCCACATCACCAAATCTTATTTTGAGACAGCATCTCACTAAGTTGCTGAGGCTGGCCTAGAACTTGCAACCCTCCTGCTGCAGCCTTCCAAGTTGCTGATTCCAGGCGAGTGCCATTGTGCCCACTGGGGCTACAGTCTTGATTGTGAATTCTGCAGAGCAGCAGGCTGGACACTTAGGCAGGGTTTCTGAGTTGCTGACTTGTGGCAGAATTCCTTCCAGGAAACCTTTTATCTAAAGGTCTTCAAATGATTGGACAGGGCCCACTCACACTGTGGTGGAGGGTCATCTGCTTTAGTTGAAGTCTTTGATTTAAATGTAAATCACATCTAAAAAATATTGCCATGTATGGTGGTATATGTCCGTAGTCCAAGCTATACAGGAGGTTGAGGCAGGAAGATTGCAAGTTCAAGGCCAGCCTCAGCAACTTAGTGAGGCAACTTTATGAGACCCTGTCTCAAAAATATAAAAAAGGTCTGGGGATGTGGTTTAGCACCCCTGAGTTCAATCCCCAGTACCCAAAAAAAACCCATCATAGCCAGAGCTATAGGCACACTGGTAGAGAGCTTGCCTTGTTTACGCGAGACCTTGAGCTCCATCCTTAGCACCACAAAAGTAAAAAATAATAATAATAGGAAAATATCGATCAAGGGCTCCAGGAACCCACATTTTAGGAAATTAAAGAACCTCCCGAGCTAGGCTGAGCTCCCTAGGTTGATAGAGAACAAGAACATTCTGGTGTAGTCATACATGGGAGAGAGCATGAAGTTGAAAATAGAAGCCAGAAATAATTGCTTTCTATTCCTGAATGGCCTAGACTAAAAATCCAAAGTGGACTATGTCATTCAGGAGGGGTTTCCATGTAGACCCCAACACCATTCACTTGCTGCAAGCCTGCCCAGTAACCTGAGCTGTGGTGCAAGTGGTTCTTCATCTGAAGCGGGATGTTAGTGGCTGCCTGTCATTAAGTAACCTGTGTATTGTCTCAAACAAAATGGTCTAGTTTAGCCAGACATGGTGGTGCATGCCTGTAATCGCAACCACTGGGAAGGCCAAGGCAGGAGGATTGCAAGTTCAAGACCAGTCTCAGCAATTTAGCAAGACCCTATCTCAAAAAAATAAAAAGGGCTAGGGATGTAGCTCAGTAGTAGAACACTAAACATGCATGAGACCTTGGGTTTGATTCCTAGTACTGGGGCAGGGGATGGGAATAAAATGGTCCAGTTCAAGTTCGGGGAATAATGTGATGTTCCAGGTTTACCCCAGCTTAGGGCTCAGTAATGTTAGAGAATTCACATTTGGTTTTGGTCAGATAGGGTTTTACCAAGAGCTCTGATTAGCCAGGCATGTGACTCACACCTGTAATCCCAGCAACTTTGGAAACTAAAGCAGGAGGATCACAAGTTCAAAGCCAGCCTCAGCAACTTAGCAAGGCCCTGTCTCAAAATGAAAAATAAAAAGGGCTGGGGATGTGGCTCAGTGGTTAAGCACCCCTGTGTTCAATCCCTAGTTCAAAAAAAATCAGATTAGGTTCACATTACAGTTTTTAAAAATTCATATTTCCATCCAGAGCACCTGGGGATAGAATGGATTCATGTAACCCTGGCTATTATTTCCTGGTGTGGTTGGGATGAATCCCTCAAGCATGAGACTCATTCATTCAGGCCAGAAATGAAGCTGTGCCACTCACCTTGAGGCTCAGGCAGATGAATGGACATTATGGGGACAGCTCAGACCACATTCCAGTCGAAGCACCTCTGGGTCTCTCTTCAACTATGATTCCCCACCCCCACAAGCCTCTATGGATTCTAAGTGTTATACAGGAGAGCAGTTCATGGGCTGGACCTTCTTACAGAATTGGTTTTGTGTGTGTGTGTGTGTGTGTGTGTGGTGTTAGGAGCACTCTACCACTGAGCTACCACCCCAGCCCTTTTTATGTTTTATTTAGAGACAAGTCCTCACCAAACTGCTGAGGCTGTCTTCAAATTTGCAGTCCTCTTGCCTCAATCCCAAATTGCTGGGATTATAGGCATGCGCTCAGTTTAGAATCAGTTTTATGAGTTCACATTTACTTTACACCTAACCAAGTGCCAGGTGCTGTGCTTGGACACTGTCCATGGAGGATCTCATTTAATGCCCATGGGCCCAGTGAGCTAGATCATATATAACACCAAGGGCAAAGCAGCTCAGAGAACATGATAACCTGCTCCTGACTTCAGCCCTGGGATTTAAGCCAAGGACTGTCCAACACGGAATCCAGGCTGTGTACTCCTACCCTCGACCCCCCCCAGCCCTAGATCCCACCATGTACAGATGCTTCCTGATGCCAAGGAGCTCACAGTTTGGGAAGACAAGAAAGCCCAGGACTGTCCTCCAGGGATGGGAGAGCCCAGCCTCGCTCACCCCCACCCCCAAACTCTGTCACCACCACAGCTACTCTGGACACTGTGGTCACCAGCTACGAAGACCGGGTTGTCTGCCCCAGATACCAACCACTTTGCAAAGTCAGCTAGCCGGGTCACAGGAGCCCAGAAGAAGGGACAGGGACTGGAATTTATTGGGTCCCCACCAAATGCCAGGCCTGTGACTGATGAGGTGCCTTGTTTAGCCCAGTTCAGAGCAGAAGACCACAAGGACAAGGGAGAGTGACCCATGAAGGGTCTTGTGGGTAGAGATAAGGCTGTGCGCCACTGAGGCTCTGCTGCACCTCACTGAGGAAACATGCCAAGAGGTCAAGGTCAGGATGGGATGGCTCTCTAGTTCTCCATGGACAAAGGGGAAGCAGGCAGGCCTCAGAGAGCCAGAGGATCCAAAGGCATGCAGAGGCAGGGCCACTTCACAGGCTGGGAGGGAAGTGAGCTGCCTTTCACTTGAAATGCTTCCTTTCATTTGAAATGGTTCTTTTGTCTCCCAACAGAAGATAAAGATATTGTGCCTGAGAAACTGCTGTGACTCCATTTTTGAGAAACCAGCCTCTACCTCAGAGCAAAGCCTGTCCAAGGAAGGGGGAGTGACCCTTGTCCTTGGCAAAACCCACAGAGCACTCCTAAGCACATACCCACCCTTCTGAGTTGTTTGCCTTCAGATAACAGGAGAGATCTGCTGCGCCAGGTGTCCCTGACTCAGTTAGGCTAGATGAGGACCCATGGCAACCCCCAATCAGCATGAGACAGGGAAAATACCTGAGATGCCAGATGACCCCCCAGTTGTTTATGGTGGTTGATAACATGTTGGGAAACCATGTAGTTCAGCACGTACTCCCCTTGTGGCCTAAACCAATCAGATCAAAGGAATCCCCTCTTGTACTAACCAATCACCCCTACCTAACTTGTCCCCACCAGTGAATGTGCTAATCAATGTTAAGAGTTGTTGTTGGATTTTCCCGCAGTGTGTATTGATTTGCTGTGTGACGTGACGCATAGAGTATCCCCCCAAAACCTATAAAATCTCACTGGAGAAAGGACTAGGACTCACTCCCTGGGATCACTGTGTTGGGAACGGTTGTGAGTCCAGGCTCGAGTTTGCTATAAAGACTCTTGTGTGATTGCATCGGATTCAGCTCCTGGAGGTCTATTGGGATCCCACAAATCTGGCATTACAGTGCCCAACTACAACTAAAAAATAAATAATTAAAAAAATACACGTGATCAACGAAGGAATGTACGAACAAGAGCTGCAGACCAGGGCGGCACCTAGGCCCACCCCTGCCTTGCTAGGACCACCACCTGTGTTTGCCAGGCTCCAGGCTCTCGGCCTCCTCCACCCTCCTCACTACCCACAAAGCCATCTGCCAAAGCACAATCCAGTCACAAGGCTGTCCTGCATAAAAGCTCTACCTGAGAAAGAGTCCAAAGTCTCCAGCTGGGGACTTGGGCTCTCATGTGCCTGACTCCAACCCACTTCCCTCTGGGTCTTTTCCGCAGGCCATCTCAACATAGCCTGTCCCCATCCCGTCCAGCGGGCACTGACTTCCAAGGCTTTGTCTAGGCCACCTCAGTGAGCCCTTCCTCCCAGTCCCAGCCTGTGCAAACTTCCCTCCTTTAGGGAGCCTTTAGGGTCCAGCTCAGGCACCATCTTCCCCAAGAAGCCAGGGGACCTGCCGCTTCCTTGTCACTGAGCCCAGAGGCACTTGTTCTCACACCAAAGCAGGCATCCTCTACCAGGCTGGGCTTTGCCACCCATGCCGCCAGGGGAAAGGGCCTGGGCCTGGCTAGACTCCCTGAGATGCAGGGTGTCCCGGGGTATGGAGGCAAGAGCCAGGAGCCAGCTGCAGATGTCCAGACCCAAAGAACAAGACACCACAAGTCAAGACTTGGTGGCTTCTGGGCTGGGAAGCCTTGAACAAATAGGGGGACTGCAGGAAAGGTGGGGACACCCCAAATGAGGGAAGAACTTAGAGCTGGCACAGTGTCACACACCTGTGAGCCCAACAAATGGAAGGCTGAGGCAGGAGGATTGCAATTTCTAGGCCAGCCTCAGCAACTTAGTGCGGCCCCAAACAACTTAGTGAGACCCTGTCTCAAAAATAAAAATAAAAAGGACTGGGAATATGGGTCAGTGATAAAGCACCCCTGAGTTAAATGCCCAGCACCAATTTTAAAAAATACATAAGAACTTGGCCTGTCCCCAGGGGGTGAGAAATGTGGAAGAGGATCCAGTCAGGTGGCTGTTTCCCATTCCCTGGCCATCCCCCATCCTGTGCAGCCTGCCCACACAGCCATCCTTGGTGTCAGAGGAGGGCAGGGATGGGGGCAGTGGAAGCACCTCTTCCCACCCAACAATCTCCCCTTTTCAGTTCCACCCACTGGGTGGGCCGGGCCAGACAAGTGGGAGCCAAGAAGGTACAGCCCAGAGGCCAGCTGAGGCCAAAAGCCACAAACCACAGTGCCTCCACCCAGCCTTGGGTTTGTCTATTGGGAAGGCAGGGGACAGGGGTGGGGACCCCAAGCCATCTCCTCCAGGACAGGCCACTCCCTGGCATCCTCAGGGCAGAGAGGGTGGAGCCCACACCGTGAGTCATGAAGCTTTCCTCTCCCCTCTGTCCGGGAAGCACCCTGCCTAGGCCCTGCCTGGGTGCTGGGAGAAGGTGGGCCACCCTCTTTGCTCTCTCCAGCCTCCTTGCTAGGGAACAGGCTGGGGAGCAGTGAGATCCAGGACAGAGAAATAGCCACCATCCCAGCCCTACACTGAGGACTTGATCTCCAAACTAAATACATCGAATTGTGGGAAGAAGAGTATTTTCTTGGGTTCAGATCCTGGCTCTGCAAATTACCAGCTGAGCAATCTTATGAGTCACTCGTACTCTCTTATCTGTCAGTTTCCTTATCTATAAAATGAGATTGGGAGAGTAGGACAGCCCTCCTGGACTGGTTGGGAAAATTAAATGAATTAATGTGAACTGTGCTTATGCAGTCCGTGCTCACCTATGCCATGAGGATAAGTGACCTACATGGCAGGGTTGTTGCAGGGTCTGCAAACCAGGAGCACGCATGTAAGAGAGGTCCTCTCTTCCAGATCAGAGTGGAGCCTGTGAGATCTACAAAGAGGGGTTGGGGGCAGTTGTCATTGAATGAAAGACACTAAGGCCATCCACTCCCACCCTACATCTGAAACACTGTTGCTCCAGAACCCTTTGTGCCTGTTTGCCCCAGGAGCGTCACAGTTGAGTCCAGCCAGGCAATGTAGGTGCCGTCTTGCCTTCCTGCCTAATTTGATACCCACTATCCCCTCACTTTACAGATGAGGAGACTAAGGTTCAGAGAGACCAAGAAAGGGACCAAAAGCAGTGAGTGGCAGAGCAGGCTCTTGGACATGGAGAGGGAGTCCCAGCCCAGGCCCTGGCCTCATCTGCATGCTCAACCAGCAGAGGGCAGCAGGACCCAGGAAGAGGGGCCTTTCCCAGTTCCTGCCTGGGGCTGTTCAACCTCACACCACTCCCATGCCTCCACTCTCCAAGGGTCTACCCCGCCATTTACTGAACAAAACCTGAGGTCCAGAGTGGAGGAGTGACTTGACCTGCAAAATCAGAATAAGAATCATGCTGTCCTAAATCTGCAGTGGTTCTAAAAGCAGAGATCTGGGTTTGAATCCAGACCCTAGAATGAGATCAAAGAACACACTGTGTGGAAGCACTTCCCACAGGCCAAGAGGCCCCGAGCCCAAGTAACCACACTGCTGTGATTTATTGTCTGCGACACTAGGGGAGGCAGGTTGTGACTGAGGGATGCCAGCCCAGCTAGCTCCTGACCTTTTCCGGACTTTACAACACAGTGGGGCACACCTGTCATCCCAGAGGTTTGGGAGGCTGAGGCAGGAGGATCAAAGGAGTTCAAAGCCAGACTCAGCAAAATTGAGGCGCTAAGCAACTCAGTGAGACCCTGCCTCTAAATAAAATACAAAATAGGGCTGGGGATGTGGCTCAGTGGCCGAGTACCCCTGAGTTCAATCTCGGGTACACACACACACACAAAAAAAAAAAAGAATTTATAACACAGTTTGGGGGAGATGATCAAAGGAACCCCAAGGGCAGTTCTAAGAAAGCAAGGCATCTGGGGGCACTGTGGGCAGGCACCCCAGGGACCATCCCCATGTGGCCAGAACAATCCTGGAGGCGGGCAGGAGGAGGGAGGAGAAGCTGGAGGTGAGGACAGGCTGGATGGCCTGAGGAACTTCCTGGAGAACAAACCCAGGCAGAGTGCAGGGCGCAGGACAAAAGCTCCTTGGAACGCTCTTCTCCTACCAGAGGTGGCAAAGACTACCTCCACCCTGCCAAGAAGTGGTACCTCTCAGGGGCTCCATGTGCCTCAGCCCAGACAGGCCCGACAGCCCTGGCCTCTCACTCTCTCTTCACTTCCCCACCCCACCTCCTCCCCTGAGCCCTGCAGGTCCTGGAGGCCACTCCTGTAATCCCAGCCATGCAGGACACTGAGGAGGGAGGATCACAAAGTCAAGGCCAGTTGGACAACTTAGCGAGACCCTGACTCAAATGAAAAGGGCCAGGAATGTAGCTCCGTGGTACAGTACTTCCCTTGCCTTGTATGCTTCAGGCCCCGAGAGTTTAATCCACAGCACCAAAAAAAAAAAAAAAAAAATTAAATAAGAATTGCAAAATCCACACTCAACAGTTTCCGCTTACTTTCGCCAGACTTCCCCTAATGTTAACATCTACTTACAAAACTAAGAAATTAATACTATTAAACTCCAGACTTTATTTGGCTTTCACCGTTTTTTTTTTTAATAATGTCTGATTTCTGTCCCAAGATCCAATCCAGAATGCTATGTCGCATTTATATGAATATCGTCTTTAGTGGATGCATAGTATTTTATCTCATGACTAATGCTTTTTTAATCTGTTGGCTATTATACATTAATTTCCATTGTGTCTAGTTTTTCTACTATTAAAGTTATCCAAAAACAATAAATGTTTTTTAAATAGTAGTACTGCTAATCAGCAGTATATATTTACCATTTATCCCTACTATGTACATCCTCTCTCTCTCTCTCTCTCTCTCTCTCTCTCTCTCACACACACACACACACACACACACAATTTGCAGATAAGAAAGCAGAGGTTAAGAAAACTGGCTTGAGCCGGGAACAGTGGCGCATGTCTGTAATCCAATGGCTCCGGAGGCTGAGACAGGAGGATCACAAGTTCAAAGCCAGACTCAGCAACAGTGAAGTGTTAAGCAACTCAGTGAGACCCTGTCTCTAAAAAAAATACAAAATAGGCTGGGGATGTGGCTCAGTGGCCTAGTGCCCCTGAGTTCAATCCTCAGTAGGTATCAAAAAAAAAGAAAACTGGTTTGAGGTCATGTGATGGGCAGGAACAGAGCAGGGACATGGACTCAGAGCTTCCTGCTCCAGAAGTCTTACTGAAGTGACAGTCTTTTAACTGAAACCCTGTTCAGGGTTTACTTAGAATCGTTGAAGGGAAACAAAGTGCTGTGGTGCACACCTATAATCCCTGTGACTTGGGAGGTGGAGGCAGAAGGATTGCAAGTACAAGGCCAGCCTCATCAATTTAGTGAGGCCCTAAGCAACTTAGGAGACCCTCAAAATAAAAAGTAAAAATAACTGGGGATGTAGCTCTGTGGTAAAATGCCCTTGGTTCAATTCCCGGTACCAAAAAAAAAAGAGAAAGAAAGAAAAAACTAGTTAAAGGAAGTTCAGGAATCAGTAAAGTAGGAGAAAGTTTTTGTTTGTTTGTAGTTTTATTTGGGGTTTTTGTGTTGCTTTTGTTTTCTGGTACTGGGAATTGAACTTAAGGGTGATTTACCACTGAGCTATATCCCAGCCCTTTCTATTTTACTGTAATTTTTTTGGTACTGGTGATGGAACCCAGGGACACTTTACCTCTGAGCTACATCCCCAGCCCTTTTTATTTCAAAACAGGGTCTCGCTAAATTGCTTAAATGTTCATTAACTGGCTGAGGCTGGCCTTGAACTTGTGATCCTCCTGCCTCAGCCTCCTGAATCCCTGGGATTACAGGTGTGCACCTCTTGTTTGACCTTAAAGGAAAAAGATTTTAAGAGAGGGGGAAAAAAACCTTTCCAATTTTTTCCATGACACTTTTGGCTTTAGGTACTTCCACTTATTGTCACACAGAGATCAATAAATACCGCTAACCAAGGGTGCTGGGACTGGGTTTCCTCTTTGTAGAGAGGAGAGCACTGAAACAGGTGGAATGTGGGGATAACATATCTCCCACCCCCAGGGCAAGCTCCACAGGGAATGGCTCCTGGGAATTCTGGGGCAGACCCTTCCCTTCAGTAATCTGGCTGTGAACACAAAGGCAGCCAAGATGCACAGCCTCCAGTGTCTTTTCTGCAGATCTTTTGGGCTGTGGCTTTTTGTCCCCAGACACTCCAGTTTAGTCTTTATCTCAAGTACCCCTTTTGGAGGGGACCTTTCTCTATCAGCTCATATGATGCTCCCAACAACTTATCAAGGTGGGTAGTGTGTGTGTGTGTGTGTGTGTGTGTGTGTGTGAGAGAGAGAGAGAGAGAGAGAGAGAGAGAGAGAGAGAGAGAGTAAACATAGGACCCATACATGCCAAGCACATGTCCCACTACTGAGCTGGCCCCTAACCTCCAAGACAGGTTCTTAACATAGATGTAGGATTTGAACCCAAGCAGTCTGTTCTTCCATACCCTAACCACTACACCTGCTGTTCCTTCTTCTGATCCCCCACCAGCCTTCCTCTTGTCTCCAGTCATGCTGAGTTCCCTGCAACTCTATTTCTCTGATAGCTTTAGCCCAGTGCTCCACCACCCAACAGGCTGATGAGGGTGGGCTAGGCCAGGCACAGTGGCACACACCTGTCATCCCAGCTACCCAGGAGGCTGAAGCAGGAGGATCCTAAATTTGAGGCCAGCCTTGGCAACTTATCAAGACCCTGTCTCAAAATAAAAGATAAAAATAGAACTGGAGATGTGGCTCAGGGGTAAAGTATATCAGAAAATAAAATAAATGAATGAATTAAATAAATTAAAAAGGGCTGGTGGTGTAGGCTCAGTGGTAGAATACTTGCCTAGCATGTGCAAGGCCCTGGATTCAATCCCCAATATAAATGAGATAGTAATAATAGGGGAAACTTGGATGGCAGGGTTATATAGAGATTTTTCTGTAAATCTAAACCTATACTAAAACAATAAAAAAGTTATTTATTTTATTTATTTTTGTATTTTTATTTTTATTTTATTTATTTATTTTTTGTAGTAAAATTTATTTTGTTTACTGGCTGAGGAACCTAGGGCCTTGCACATGCTAGGCAAGCCCTCTACTACTGAGCTTCACCCCCAGCTTTAAAAAGTTATTATTATTTTTTAAATTTTTGTTTGTTTGTTTTGGTACTGGAGATCAAACCCAGGGACACTCAACCACTGAGCTATATCCCCATCCCCAGTTGCTTAGGGCCTCGCTAAATTGTTGAGGCTGGCTTTGAACTTTCGATCCACCTGACTCAGTCTCCTAAACCATAATCTAGCGCCACTGCACCCAGCCAAAAAGGTTATTTTTTTAAAAAAATATTTATTTATTTATTTTAGTTTTAGGCGGACACAACATCTTTGTTTGTATGTGGTGCTGAGGATCGAACCCGGGCCGCACGCACGCCAGGCGAGCGCGCTACCACTTGAGCCACATCCCCAGCCCCCAAAAAGGTTATTTTTAAACCTTTGCCAGCAGGGCTGGGAGTACGATAGAGTGATAGAATGCTTGCCTAGCATGCATGAGGCCCCGAGTTCAATTCCCAGCTGGGAAGTCTGAGGAAGGGAAGATTAGACTTTAACTCAAGTAGTCACCAGATATCAGATATTCTTGTAGCAATCAGGTGAAATTTTTGCAATTGGCCGGGCGGGGGCGGGGGGGGCGTATAGCCTTCCATTGGTCTGTTTTCATATTAATGTTCCTATGCTGGGGCAGGCCTCCTGGGCTTCTACAGGCCCTAATAGCCGGCTGCCTCCTGAGACTTATTCCCACCTCCACAAAGCCCTGGCTGTGTGGGTCACTGGAGGGGCTTCTGTACTGGTACCCAGGTGGCCCAGCAGCTGAGAGCAGGTCCACAGAACCACAGTAAGCAACCTGTCTCTGCCTCCTTTGTGCACAGAGGCGGTCTACAAGTGCCTATGCGCTCCAGCAAGTCAGGTCTGTGGGCCCAGATCCATCACCCAGGAACCAGGGAAGACCCCCTGAGGTTTAAACAAACACCACCACTGGCAGCTGACAATAGAAATGTAAACAGCCCCTGACGTTTGCCTTTCCCTCTTGGTTCCTTTCACAGGGATTTCAGGGAAACAGAATAATTATCCCTAGTTTCAAAATAGATATGGGCAATATTTTGTCCCAGTGAGCTCAATCTGAAGCCCCAAGGAGCCTACCCCTTGGGATCTGGGCTGTGGGCAGAGCAGCAAGCAGAGTCTGTCGGAGCTCACTGGCTCCTCTTCCCACCTCCAAATCCACTATGTCAGCAGAAGAGATTACCACAGGTATTAAAAGCTTGTTAGAGCAGAGGCAGAGATTGCAGGGCTCATGTGGAGGAGGCCCTGGCACCTGCAGGGCACAGGACGTGTCCGCCTCGCAGAAGGAGCCATGATCCCCTCCACACACCTGGGACTGACCCTCCCCCTTTGCCTCTGGCTGATGTTTCGGTCTAGTCTCACAGGGCAATGGTCTGTGGTCACCTGTGCAGGGTTGGAAACGTGGGGTGGGGGTGGAGGCAAGGGAATAATTACAAGCTGATGTAGGAGGGAGGATACTGGAGAATTTTTACAACTGGGCTGAGGGTGGAGCAGGGTAAGAACCAGAGTGGGATGAGTAGGAGGTTGGACAGACTTACAGACCCATCCAGATGGGGGAGGGGGGCAGCAGATGCTCAGCCTGAAGACTGGTCAGGATCCAGGACCCAGAGAAGCAAAGGCCAAGTATCCCTCCTCCTTCCTCTGCCCCCAAAGCTGCTCCAAAATTGCTCTCTCCAGAGAGAGCCAGGTGCCCACACTGCAGAGGAGGCTGCTGGGATCAAAAGGAGAATGAAGCTGTCCACTCTCTTATGAGAAACTGGGGGATCAGTGTGGTTGGGGTCTGGGAGGAGCAGCCTTGCTGAGTCCTGCTGCCCTCTGACACCTACCCCTGGGTGAAAAGCCATGGGTGTATCCAAATGTCATCTCTGAGGGGGCTAAAGAAAAGGTACCTTAGCCCCTGGTGGGAGATCCTTTTCTAAAAGCAATTAAGAACTTCAGTTGAATAAATTTGTGACCACTGTGGAGAACCTCAAGACAAAACAAAAACTTGGGATGTTAGGTGCATTGTTTTCTCTAGAACAGCTCCCTGTGAGGAGGCACTCTCTTCCTCGGCATCACCGGAGTCCCCAAAGAGCTGGAGGTGCCCTGGACCCAGCCAGAGCTGGGAAGGCTTGGGACTTCAGGCTGGTTTGGAGAACAGTTCCTGTTTTCCTGCTCTTTGCAATCCCAGTGCTGGCTGTGCACCATACACTTGAAGTCCTCAGTCATTTCATGTGATCCTGTCTACTCCCTCAGCCACCTTTAGTGCCTGTCCCCTTCCACTGTGCTGTGCCCCCTTCTGGAGCCTAAGTAAATTTCTTCCTCACTGGAGCCTCTGAAAATTATCCTTGCCCGGCCCATCTTTCAAGTTCACCTTCCTGTGGGAGGTCCTGGGCTGTCTGCAGCACTCCCAATGCCCCTCCCACAACTCCTTTAGCTTTTTTTCTTTTTTCTTTTTCTTACAGGAAATTGAATCCAGGGCCTAGTGTATGCAAGGGGGAACACTTTACCACTGAGCTACATCCTCAGCCCTTTTTATTTTTGAAATAGGGTCTGGCTCAATTGCCCAGACTGGCCTGTGATCCTCCTGCCTCAGTCTCCCAAGTCTTTGCGATTACAGTCACGCGGCAGCATTTGTTTTATGTCACTTGTCATTCAACATACACAGCCAGAACAAAACAGGAACACAGTCTCCACCTGTTGTTAGGATTGAATCCAAGGCACTCAACCACTGAACCACATCTCCAGGCCTTTTTATTTTGAGACAGGGTCTCACTAAGTTGTTGAGGCTGGTTTTGAACTTGTGATCCTCCAGTCTTCACCTCCTAGCCCCTGGGATTACATGTTTGCACCACCTCAATGTATTTTTGACTTATGATATTTTCAACTTGCAATGAATTAATCAGATGCTACGCCATCATAAATTGAGGAGTATCTGTACTTGCATTTGAATACTTCTTTCAGGTTTGCTTCTGGGAAAATTCAAAAGTACACTCACTTGCCTACATTAAGACCAGGATCAGCTGGGCATGGTAGCAACCGTCGTAAACCTAGCAACTCAGGAGGCTGAAGCAGGAGGTAATGCATATCCAAAGCCAGCCTGGGCAATTTAGTGAGATTGTGTCTCAAAATTAAAAAAAAAAAAAAAAGAAAAGAAAGAAAGAAAAGAAAAGGCAGGGGTCGGGGTTTGAGCAAGTGATGTCCTTTCTAGAGCCTTCATGGTGGTCAATGACCAACATATTTCCATCCTGGCTCCAAACTCACCACCAGCTCCTTATCCCTGGGATCAATCTTCTTTTGCTTCCTCTTTCTCCTCCAACTCTACCCCTACTGGCTGGGCCTTCCTGGCAGTGACTCAATGTCCTCAAACTCATTTTACTCCCATGTGAGTCTGCTTAAACACAAATACTTAATGTGCCACCAATGTCCTCCTCCAACAGCTGCTTTCACAAATCCACCTCTTTCCTGGCAAACCCTCTAATCTGTCCCTGCACCCTCAGGCCACTACATGGTGACCTATTCTCATGTTACCCTTTGCAAGCATTTTTGTGCTGGACTGTGTTCAAGACCTAACTAAAGACATGGAGGAGGAAGCAAAGAGATGGCAAACCCCAGGCACCAGGAAGCTTACTCCACTGGAGGGAAACAAGATGTACGCACCAGAGATTTTAAAACACTACCCCTGAGCCACATCCCTAGCCCTTTTAGTTTTTGAGACAGGGTTTTGCTAAATTGTTGAGGCTGACCCCAAACTTGTGATCTTCCTGCCTCAGCCTCCAGAATCCCTGGGCTTACAGGCCTGGGTCACCTCGGGCTGGGCTTCCCATTCATTCTTGCCTCACTGCATTCCAACTGCCCCACCCGCAACTTTTCAAGGAAGATCATCAGTGACCTCATAGTGGTTCCACTGGGGTTATAGTGGTTCCATCTAGGGTGGCCTTCCAGCTGCTGGGTGCCCCTCAGCCCCTCCCTCATGTGACTTGGTTAGGTCACCCTGTGGATGCAGCTCTCTACCTCTGCCACTGGCACCCACCGCACTGGCCTGCGGTCTTTGGAGTACGCCAATGCCCCTTCCCACAAAGGGTCTTTCAGGTAGCTCTTCCCGCTACCTGAAATGTCCCTTTTGTCACGTGGTCTCAAGTCCACTGTCATCTCAAATAAGCGGTCTCTATTTTCCTCACAGAGATTCATCAACTAAATCATTGGTTGGCTGGGATCCCAGTAAACTAAACCAGCTCAGTGTCACCAGTCTGCTTGTCTCTGGCACTTACTATGCTCCATGAGCTTCTCTAGTTCCCCGATCTTTAGCTCATTTTACACCCAAAACTGCCTGAGAAGAGGGATCCTCATCCCCATTCCATGAGGAAAACAGACGCTTGCAAGTATTATGATTTGTGAAAGGTCATGTGTTCACTGCCTGGTGGTCTCTGGGGTCCCCACTAGACATGACACGATGCTGTCTGTCAGCAGGGATCCTTGGTGTTCCCAGCACCCCTGGCAGTACCAGCAACACAGACTCTCCAGAAACACGTGGGGCCTGGTAACTCAATGCCTAGCCCCTACAAAAGACAAAGCCTCACCCTCTTGCTGAATGTGGTAGGAGTGGTCCTTCAGCTAGGAAGCCCCCTTCCTCGCTACAGCCTCAGCTCTACTGCCTCCTGCTGCTCCAGAGCACACCAGGGACAGGAAATGCCCTTCCCCTGTATCTTCCTGGTAACCAGTAATTTCTAAGCCAGTTTAGGCATTTCTCCTCCAGGAAGCCTTCCCTGCTGTCCCCCACAGCAGACCTGGCCCCTCCCACCATTGTGCCCTCACAGTCTCCACACACCCTGTTATCATTAGACTCATTCCCTTTAGACTCATTTCAATTGGGAGACTAATTTCTTTGGTTATCTGACTTGCCCCCTAACAATGTGGCCTCATGGTGCAAACCCAGTGTCAAAACTCAGTGCCCCATACAGGCTGGTCCACTTTCTGGGGAATGAATGATGAACAAACATTTGATTTGATTGTGAGAAAATGCCATCAATTTGAAGAGCAGAAGAAAGCCCACAGGACTAGCTTTTAGAAGACATGGCTTATGCCAGGTGGATTGGCAAATACCTCCCACTCAAAGGTGGGAGGCTGAGGCAGGAGGATACCAAGTTTGAGGCCAGCCTGGGCAACTTAGTGAGATCCTGTCTCAAAATAAAATTTTGAAAAGGGCTGGGGATGTAGCTCAGAGGAAAAACATGAGTCCCTGGGTTTAACCCCTAGTACCACAAAATAAATAAAAACAAAAACACAAAACTGACATGGTTTATGGTTCTGGTTTCATTATTAAGCTAACTGCATCACCTTGTCTAAGATGCTTAACATCTCTGGGCCCAGATTGCTGTTTTTTTTTTTTTTTTTTTTTTTGGTGGTAGTGCTGAGGATTGAACCCTGTGCATGCAAGGCAAGCACTCTACCAACTAAGCTATATCCCCAGCCCCCAGATTGCTGGTTTTTAAAATGAGCAGGGTGGGATTCCACCTCTTGGGTCCCCTTCTTCCTCCGGGAGAAGTCTTTTCTGCTGTCCTTTAATAAACTTCTAATTTCTACTCTGAAAAAAAAAATAAAATAAAATGAGCAGGGTGGTTTAAATAACCACTGATCTTCAAGTTGGCTCCAAGATTCTGTGAATCAGAGCTATATCCCTTTAATAGATGAGGACCCAGAAGATACTCTTTCAGGACTGGGGATATAGTTTAGTTGGTAGAGGGCTTGC
This sequence comes from Marmota flaviventris, assembly GCF_047511675.1. Lineage (NCBI taxonomy): Eukaryota > Metazoa > Chordata > Mammalia > Rodentia > Sciuridae > Marmota > Marmota flaviventris. The sequence goes on along the minus strand of NC_092506.1, from coordinate 5,859,041 downwards.
TCTGCATGCACAAGGCCCTGGGTTCAATACCCAGCACACACACACATACATACAAAAACAAAAACCCAGCAACAACAACAACAAAAAAAACCCTTTGGAAGAAGTTAATGTAGCAGCATGTATTCAATACTTCCACCAGGAAATCCTGGGGATCAAGAACATTGCTCCAGGTCCTTCTGAAGCTGGGCAAGAACTGTCTTTATTTTTTCCTTCTCCAACTTTGTCCTGCCATCATTGGCCTCCTTGGTTAATGTGAAGGTGGCATTTTCAAAGTGGTTAGTCTTTGGGGCTGGGATTGTGGCTCAGCAGTAAAGTGCTCACCTAGCACGGGCGGGACCCAGGTTTGATCCTCAGCGCCACATAAAAATAAAGGCATTGTGTTGTGTCCATCTACACCTAAAAAATAAATATTAAAAAAAGTGGTTAGTCTTTATTTTAGCTTCTCTCTCTAAACAAACCATACTCGCTTTGAGGGCTAGATCCACATCTTATATTTTAAATCTTGAGGAGTATCCAAAATAAGCAGTATCCAAACTAAGATGCCTGTGTATTAAGGGGCAACCTAAATGCATATTAGAAAGAAATATGGTCCCTCCAAGAGAAATGACACAGATTCAGATAAGGGAAGAAACTCAGAATCTCTACCTTCTAACAAGTTGGAATCGCAAATTCTATTTGCCCACTTTTCTGAATTTGTTAATAAAAACACAAATTGTAGGAACTATTGCCTGTGTAATAAACTTTGGGGGCTAGGAATGTGGCTCAAGTGGTAGCGCGCTTGCCTGGCATGAGTGCTGCCCGGGTTCAATCCTCAGCACCACATATAAATAAAGATGTTGTGTCCGCCGATAACTAAAAAATAAATATTAAAATTTTCTCTCTCTCTCTCTAAAAAAAAAAATAAATAAATAAAAAATAAAATAAACTTTGAAACGAATGGGCTGGGGATATGACTCAGTTGGTAGCGTGTTTGCCTAGCATGCACAAGGCCCTGAATTCAATCCCCAGCACCACCAAAACAAAACAAAACGAAACAAAAAAACATTGAAATGAAATAGAAAACACTAATATATATTATAGAAAATACCAACATTTATGTAAAGCATAACCGTTCATCCATAGAACATGCATTAGAAACATAGATAAAGCCAGGCGTGGTGGCGCATGCCTGTTATCCCAGTGGTTTGGGAGGCTGAGACAGGAGAATCTCAAGTTCAAAGTCAGCCTCAGCAACTGCAAGGCACTAAGCAACTCAGTGAGACTCTCTCTAAATAAAATACAAAACAGGGCTGGAGATGTGGCTCAGTGGTTGAGTGCCCCTGAGTTCAATTCCTAGTACCAAAGAAAGAAAGAAAAGAAACATAGATAGGAGGGTTGAGGAAGTGGAAGAGCACCTGCCTAGCATGTGTTAAGGCCCTGGGTTCAATCCCTTGTACTGCCAAAAAGAAATATATGTAGAAAAGGAACATAGATGGGTAAATTTTGTTTTAGTTCAAAAAATAAAGGAGAAGGTATAGAAGTAGGGTCTCTAACATTTTTTTCTTTCTTTTACTTTTTTTTTTTTTGTACCAGGGATTGAGCTCAGGAGCACTTGACCACTGAGCCTTCTCTCCAGCCCTATTTTGTACTTTATTTAGAGATGGGGTCTCACTGAGTTGCTGAACGCCTTTTTTTTGCTGAGGCTGGCTTTGAACTTGCGATCCTCTTGTCTCAGCCTCCCAAGTCGCTGGGATTACAGGAGTGTGCCACTGCGCCTGGCTTCTTCCAACATTTCTCCTCCTCCTCCTCCTCCTCCTCCTCCTCCTCCTCCTCCTCTTCTTCTTCTTCTTCAATATTTCTTTCTTTTCTTTTTTTTAAAGGTGGACACAATATCTTTACTTTACATTTATGTGGTACTGATAGTCAAATCTGGTGCCTCATGCACGCCAGGTGAGCGCACTACCGCTTGAGCCACATCCCCAGCACCCCCAACATTTCTTATACCAACAAAATTATGCAGGAGTTTATTAACAATAGACATAGGTCTAGTAATTATGACTGAATCCAAACACAAACTCCAAGCTGTGGGAAGTTAAGTATAATTGCAAAAACTGGAACAAGGAAATCTCACCCTAAATGCTGTGGATTCTGGCTTGCAGTCCCCCTGGGGGTGGGGGGTGATAAAATAGATGTAGCCAGAAAGAAAGTGAAGACTTAATATATCTTAGAGTTTAAATACTTAGCAAGCATTTTGGAAAAAAGAAAAACAAGATTGTCATTTAAAATTATACACTTGAAATATAATAAGCAGTATAATTAGAGAGGCATTTTGAGGAAAAGTTGACTGGAGATGTTAAGTTTATACTGCCACATCAAAAGCCATGCTCTGATATGGACTCTGAAGCTGATATCTTGAAATTGGAGACAGCAGAGAGAAACAGAGCAGAAAGATCATGCCAGAAGCTGGAATAAAAAGAGAGCAAGAACTTGGCCTAAGATCCTTGCACTCACCTCTTGGCTTGGTTAGGGCGGTAGTTGCTTTCACCTCTATTCCAGCTGCAATAACAGCTACAAGAACAGTTTCCCAGGAGGAGTTACTATTGCATCAACCCTCTGCTCTAGGAAATATGTGCCTGTCTTCTTCCTTTAGCAAAACCAAACTCCCCTGCAAAGATTCAAAGTACCTAGTCTTTATACTCCTCCCTCCTTCAAAAGCACCACTGAACTACTTTATTCATAACCATAAAGGAAAGAAGTGCCAGTCTGCCTGGCAGTATTAAAGGCACCGGGGGTGCACTGACAAATTTCCTGCCCCACGGGGCTTACACTCTGCAGCAATTCTATGTACAGCTTTTCCTGACTACATTATGTTCCAGTGATTAATTTGTACTGTAGATGATTGTTCTCTCAGGATGTCACATCTTCCCAGTGTCTTTCTGTGACATGAGCTCTTCAAGGGTAAAAAGCAAGTCTTCTGATTTCTCAAATCTTTCTCCATCCAAGCACTTAATATTGGGCATAGGTACTCAGTAAGTACTCAAATCCTTCATGTGAGAAAAAAAGAAACAGGAGAATGTACTGTACACTTAAAAGTTTGTTAAGGGAGTAGTGCTGAGGGTATAGCTTAGTGGAAGAGTGCTTACTTAACATAGGGGAGGTCCTCAGTTTGATCCCCAGCAATGTAAAAAGAAAAAAAAAATTTTAAAAAGAGGGTAGATCTCAGATTAAATGTTCTTACCAGAAAAAGCTAAAATAATCCCAAAAAATATGTGAACTAGCATTCTATTCTCAGTGTTGTCTTCCAATTTCCAAAGCACATTCATGCCTTAGTCCATTGATTCCATAACAATCATTGGAGGAAATAAAGCAAGAGTCATTATCTCTGTTTTATTAAAGAGAGAATGGAGCTTCTGACAGGTTGAGGGACTGGACTCATGATCCAAAGCAGGTAAGCGCCCTCACAAAGCAGCTGAAGAACGCCAGTCTTAGCAGAAGCTGACCAAAGGTAGCAAATGCCCTTGAAGACTCAAACAAAGACCAGACCTACTGGGCAGTCTGGGCTCAGGTCTAAGTGCTGAGGCCACTGGCCTTTTAAGGATGTGGCTTAAGCAGTGCCTAACTATCCCCACCAACTCAGCCAACACTTATAAGAATGCAAGCAGACCCTAAAACCCCAGGGTGCAAGAAACCTCTCCTGGGCAAGCACAGGTATAGCAGAGGCATGAGGCTCTGCATCTTTTAGTCTCAGTTTGGGGCAGGGTGGGAAGTCCCACCCTTTTAGAAATGAGAAGTGAGAGTGGCCTTTCCCCAAGGCAAAGCTAAGGCAGTCCCTGAAAGAGCAAGTGGATCCCGGATGCTGCTGCAGCTGCCCCAACAGTCAAAGTCAACCCCAGGATTCAGAAGAGGCGGGACTGCACAAAGAAGGGCCATATGCCTGGAAAAAATAGTGAGGGAGATGCTGGGCCAAGGAAGGCTAAAATCTCATCCATGGCTGAGAGGCTGAGGCAGGAGGATCCCAAGATCAAAGCCAGCCTCAGCAACATATTGAGGCCCTAAGCTACTTAGTGAGACCCTGTCTCTAAACAAAAAAAGGCTGGGGATGTGGTTCAATGCCCCTGGGTTCAATCCCCAGTACCAAAAAAAAAAAGAAAAGGAAAAAAAAAAAAGAATTTCACATGCCATCCATATTCAATGATATGAGAATCTGCAGGGTATTGCTGGCTTCCTTTTAGTACTGATTCATTCAGATTCTACTTCCAGAGTCTAAAGAAAATTTGCCATCACTTAAAGGTCATAATCATCCCAGCCAATACCTAGTTTTTTACTCCTCATAGGGTTGACACAGATTGTAATACTTATTTTAGAAGATTCTTTGAGGGATACAATGTGGTATGGTTCCCGTCGACAAGAAACTTGTAGTCTAGTAGAAATGGGTGAAGGGAGGTGTTCAGGAAAAGATTATGTAATGAAACTAGAGAGCATATGATGAAGTACACCAAGCAGAAGTTTACAGAAGGGACTGGGCAGGCAGTACAGTCAGAGGAAAAGGGAGAGGGAGAGGATGAATAGGGGCTAGGCATGAGGCAGAGTGGTGGAGAGAAGGATGGAAGGGAAGGGATCTCAGAAGGTCAGGATGATGATACAGAAGCAATGAGGAAAGAGGAAAATGGAGACCAGTGACAACAGCAGGGATGGAGAAGAAAGACAGACTGGAAGAAAGGAAAGAGAAGCTTGAACAAATTACCACGCAGGCTTCATGTGAACTCTCATTCATCATGTAAAAACTCTTTTCATTTACTTAAATATTGAAGCATCTTGGATTTTATTTTTCTTTCTTTCTTTCTTTTCAGGGCTGGGGTGAAACCCAGGCCCCTGTATATGCCAGGCAAGTGCTGTACTACTGTGCCACACCTGAAGCCTCTGCAACATCTCTGCTCAAAACTTCCCTTAAAACTAGAGGTTAGAATAATGGAAAGTGCTTGCCTGTAATCCCAGCACCCAGGACACTGAGGTAGGAGAATCACTTGAGGCAAGGAGTTCTGGGCCAGCCGGGCAACATAGGAATACCTTATCTGGTGGTAGTGGGGAAAAATATAGAAGGTGCTCATAAACAGTAGCTATCATGTGCTAGATACTAATCACTGACTTTATTCATTTCATTCTGAGGTGTTTTTCCACTTTATCAATGAAAAATGAAGACTTTGAGGAATTCTTAACATAGAAGCTGCCAGAAGCCAGCAGAGTATCCATTCTGTCTTCAATGGCAAAGCTCTTCAAACACTCGTTATGCTTCCTCCTGCAGAATCTTCAGAAACAACTTCTCTATTCTGGTTTAGACATATACCTTTGGGACATCCTTATTTCCTCTTTAACATATAAGGAGAAATTGGGAAATGGTTTAATGTAGTTAATCTCCCCAGAGAAATGGGTAATCTGGATTTTGAATCTCAGCATTTGCTGGGCCTTAGTTTTGCTCAAGAAAGGTTTATTTATTTATTTTTTTAAAGAGAGAGAGAGAGAGAATTTTTTTTAATATTTATTTTTTAGTTTTCGGCGGACACAACATCTGCGAGCGCATGATCGCTTGAGCCACATCCCCAGTCCAAGGTTTATATCTTATTAAGGCTTCAGCTTCTTTCAGCCAGAAACACTCTTTGTAATGCTTCTTGAAGGAATTCTGCTTTCCTTCTTCCCAGGTGTCATTCTTCTTCTCTCCCCACACTGGAAACCATATAATTCATAGTTCTACTGCCTTCTTGGGGAAACCCCCAGCCCTATTGCTCTATTCTCCTGCAAAATGCTTCTTTTTTGGGGGGGGGTACCAGGGATTGAATTCAGGGGTACTTGGCCATTGAGCCACATCTCCAGCCCTATTTTGTATTTTATCTAGAGACAGGGACTGAGTTGCTTAACATCTTACTAAATTGCTGAGGCTTTGTTTGTTTGTTTGTGGTGCTGGGGATTGAACCCAGGGCCTTGTTCATGCAAGGAAAGCACTCTACTAACTGAACTATATTCCCAGCCCCTGAGGCTGGCTTTGAACTCTCCATCTTCCTGCCTCAGCCTTCCAAGCCACTGGGATTACAGGTGTGTGCCACCACACCCGGCTTGGAAGATGGTTCTTTTAGGGTAAAACAGTGAGCCTAACACATCTGCCACTGCAAACTGGAGCCATTTTGATTGTGGGGGGATCACTAGGTATCTGCAGAGCCGATGTCCTTTTTTTTTTTTTTTGGTACCAGGGATTGAACTCAAGGGTATTGGACCACTGAGCCACATCCTCAGCCATTTTTGGTATTTTATTTAGAGACAGGGTCTCACTGAGTTGCTTAGCACCTTGCTTTTGCTGAGGCTGAGTTTCAACTCACAGTTCTCCTGTCTCAGCCTCCGGAGCCACTGGAATTACAGGCATGTGTCAGGCCAATGTCCTCTCTTATTCTGCACAACTGCTTGAGTATAAATATACAAAGCCTGTCTGTAGAAAAACCATTGTGTGTATCTGCTTAAATGTCCATTTCTCCCACTGCAGACTGGTTAACAGCTTTCAATTGGGAAAGAACTGGACACAATTTGACAAACTTTGTTCCATTTGCTGTCCTATTCAAAATAAGTACTATTGTTACTGTTCTGGAGCCTTCTTGGTTTCCTCCCAGTATGCTCACCTGAGTTAAATTTGTACAAGTTTAACTACAAATTTTGCTGAAGGTGAGACTCAGTTTGTACTTAAGGAGGGTCCAGCCTTAAGAAAAAAGGTAAGACCAAGCTGAGCTACTGCTAGAGCCCTCCACTCTCTCTTTACCCCAAGTAGGGTTGATCTGCAAGGAAAGAAAGCTATTTATTTTGCAAACAGCAATTAGGCCCAACACATCTTTCTTACTTCAAAACAAACTCCTGACTTTACAGTAACTGCAGAGCCAGAAGTCTATGAGGCAAATCTGGTTGAGGTGGTGTGAAAGATTACTGCCTCTAAAACCTATTTTACTATAGTTTGAAAGATAAGATCTCAGATCTCATTGTTTCAATGATTGTCTTCTTTGTATTGATGCACTGAAAATCTGAGAACTCAGAACACAACTGGTATAAGGATAAAGAATGGTATCGCCAGTGACTGAAACAAGACCACACAATGCTAACGAACCATTTTTGTTGTTCAGTTGGCAAGTGCAGAGTGCTGGCCTCCTCTATCAGAGTAATTATGCAAGCTGTTTAACCTTATTCTTCAATCTTCTATCTTCAAATGAATCTAAAGATACAAAGCATTTAGCTTGTCTTGGAAGGATGTTGAGAAACAAAGCACAGAATGTTAAAAAAAAATTCCTAAGAATGCATGAACGAAAACTTTGGGCTGTAATAAATACCTTGGGTTTATGCAGCGCCTTTAACCTAGAGTTCAAACCTTCATAGAAATAGGTGGTATCATTGTATCAATTGTCTTTCGCTAACGTCTTCGGAAAGTTGAAGGCTGTTTACGCGCTTATATGATTCACCATGTCCTTCCTCTCTCCTCCATTTCTTCAAAAGCTCGAAGAGTTGGAAACCAACGCAGGAAGAAAAAGATGTGTGACACCACTCAGCATGGGCATAGTGAAGTTAAAAGCGCCGACCTCAAGCACTTGGATATGTAACGCCCAAGCCACCATTCTTTATGGGATTTATAATTTAAACGGGCCCCAAAGCACGAGATTGGCTGGGGAACGGCCCTGATCGCGGCTGGGCTGATCGCATGGCATTGCTCAGATATCTCCAGCCAGGCTCCGTCGACGTCCAGACCTTGCCTGCCCGTCGGGCGGCTGTCGAACCTCAGGAGCCGGTCCGGGGGCAGGGCCGGCGCAACTCGGGCCGCCGCTGCCCCGCCGCTGACCCTCGCGCGAAGCTGAGCGCACCGAGAGGAGACATCTTCCCGGCTGGGCCTCTTGTGCCCGGCGCGGCCCGGGGCTGCAGGGTCGGCCTGGGGGCCGGGAGCGGCTCGCGCACCTCTCCGTGGGGGGCGCCCCGGCTCGCCAGGGGCGGGGTCACGCCCCACCCGGGCCGCCGGGGGCACCGGCGCCGCGGAAACCTGAGCGTGGCCGGGGAGCGGGGGCTTCCTGGGCCACCTCCCCGGGCGTCAGCGGCCCGCGGTGGGCGCGCCGGCCGCCGCCGCCCCCGGGCCGTCGCGGAGACCGCTCCCGCGCCGGGCACCTGCGGACGCCCTTGTCAAGCGCCCGGAGCTCCCCCGGGGGAGCCGAACCCAGGACAGACATGCTACTCCCGTTTTCTGCCCCTTCGGAGCGGCGAGGAGTGGGTGAGGTGGGCCGGGCCGCTGCGCCGAGGAGCCCCCCGAGCCAAGGGCGACGGGCCCAGTGGCGGGGGCGCCGAGGCCTGCCTGGGGATGGCGGGCAGGCCGGCCTTGGCCCACCGGCCGGCGCGCGAGGGGAGGGCGGCCGACGGGAATGCCCTGGCTCCCTGCGCACCCTCTCCCTGGGCAGGCCCGAGCGGGACAACGGGGTCGGGCCGACTGGGCCCGGCGGCCTGACCCCGGGGAACCCCGCTTCGAGGCGGGCAACGGCTGCCTAGCCCAGTTCGCCCGGCCCTCAGGATGTTGGGACTGTGACGGGCCGCCTAGGGCAGAGGGCGGCCGAAGGGGGAAGGGGAGCTGCTCCCCACTGCTCTGGGGGTGCTGTGCTTGGCGGGGGGTCGGGGGTCACCACCCTCCCAGGAGAGGTGGGGGAGGGCGGCCGGCGCAGCTGGCCAGCGAGGGGCGGGGTCACAGAGGCGAAATGTGTGTTCGGGCGAGGGTGTGTGGGGGAGGGCGCGCGCGGAGGACGATCGCGCCCTGCGCGCAGGCGCCAGCAGCCGGCCCGGCCCGAGCCCTGGAAGAAGGCCGGCGGGGAGCGGGGGCGGGCGGCCGGCGGGAGGGCGGGTGGGCTGACGCGAAGGGGGGCGGGGAGCCGCGTCGGCGTCGCGGGGCGCGGGCGATTCGAGGCCGACGCATCCGCGCGTGCGCGCGCCGGCGGCGTGTCCGCGTTAGAGGGGAGTGACGCGTGCGCGCTCACGTGCGCCTGGGAGAGCGGTAAGAAGCGCAGGGAAGCTTAAGGCGGTGGGGGTGGAGAGGTGAGCGGGAGGAGGGGTGGGGAGGCGGCGCCTGCGCAGTGCGCCGCGAGGAGCTGTGTGTATGTGAGAGTCTGACGGGTTCAAAATGGCGGCGGCTGCTTCAGCGGCTCCTCCTGTGTGAGGGAAACAACACCCCTCCCCGGCAGCGGCGGCGGCGGCGGCGGCGGCTGCGGCTCGCAGAGCACCTTCCCTGCGGCTGGGCCTGTCGCCGCTCTGTCTCTCCTGGGCAGGGGCCGCTCCGGGAGGAGGGGCAACGCCAGGGGGCCCATCCCCCGGATTCCCTCCTCTGTGACCGGGGAGTAGCCGGGGACTCGTCCCGCAGCGCAGACCCGGCAGAGCGGGAGACGCGAGGGCAGCCCGGCCCCCAGCCCGGCGCGCCGCGCCGCTCCCGCCCTCGCCGCCCCCCGGGGCCGGGGCCCGCGTTCCGGGGGGCCGGGCGGCGCGCGGAGCCTCGGCCCGGCCGGTCTCAGCTGATCGGCCGCCGCTCCCGGGCCCGGAGGCGGCCGGCGGCTGCGGGCGAGGGCACGGCGGGGAGGGCGCTCCCCTCGGCAGGGCCGGCCCGGGGCACGGGCCGGGGCAGCTGACGGCCGGCCGGGGAGCGGGGGCGCGGGCTCGGAGCCCGGGGGTCGTGCCCGGCTCCCGGCGCCTGCGACTCCCGGTTTCCAAGCCAGAAGAGGAGGTCGAATCGGCAACTGTTTCCTCTCCTTTCCGGGTCGCTCTGACCCTCTCTGGATACTGGGTTGACCCGCGGAAACACCGGAGACGACGTGTGGGATTTAATTTTTCCTCTGTCTTTGGACTCTTTTTTTACTTCTCACTTGGACAAGAACTCAAGAGCGAAATCCCCGGTGAGAATCCCCCTCCCCCCGCCTTGGGAAGTTTGGTTCTCTGTGTTGTCCTAAAGACTTAAAGTTTCTGCCTCTTTTCCCGGTGGGTGAACGGTCGAAACGCCTTCCCCCGGGGGAGCCCGGCGAGACGTGCCGGCTTCCCCGTCCCGCCCGGGGGGTGCAGACACCTTGCCCCTCCCGACCGCGGGCAGTGCCACGATCTGCTCTCGCAAACTATGTCATCGGGTCCTCTGGTCTACTAGCAGTTCTGAAGGATGCTGCTGTTAACGTGGCGGTAGTGTAGTTACAAAAGAGAGAAATCTGCATTCCCAGTGGAAGCCATTATCCACGAGAGTGTTTAAAAAAATGAAAACCCTTGCTTGGTGTTAATGGATTGACTGACGCGCCAATCGGTCTTTATTTAATTTTTGGAGAGGACCTAGTTTATTCTTATTTATAAGTCGAATCTTATTACTTTGTCCAAAAAGAAGACGGTATTTTTGTCTCGGATTTGCAACTCTCAAATTTGTTTCAGAGTTGTACACATCTTGGCTTGGGGGTGGAGAGTAGGTCTGGGAAAGGAAGGAGACGATTGTGTAGGGCCTTATGGGAGGGGTATGGGGAATTGTTTGCAGTCTTTCTTTAAATCCTGATTTCTTGTCCTCTTTTTATATAGATAGTCTGCCCTTCTTTCCTTAGTTTCTAATTACTGGTGTGAGAACTAATTTGGTTAGGATCTGGATTAGTTCAGTGCGTGCTTCACCTGGTCAGCTCTCTAGAGATAAAAGTCCTGGACTTGTTTGCTTGCTTTTTCTTTTTCTTTCTTTGGCTAATGCTGAATTCAAGGGGAGCTTTGGTAATTACAATCCCTTGGGCAGAAATAAGTGGTATGGCCTGTCCACACGGAACTGAAACCAACATCTCCTTTTGCCTAGGCCTCGGACAGTTGTAATGTGGTGATTAATGTTGAACATGACATAGAATCACTTGCCCAAGAGCAGAAAGATCCTAGACTTATGAAGGGGAACCTCATTTCTACAGAGCCTTTAATTAACACTCCTTTTTTTAAAAAAAGTTCAAGAATGAGTTCTCATCTCTGCCCATATCATTATTCTTCAGTGTTGCAATCTGGTTCCTTAAGGAGGAAGAGGAAGGCAGCCCTGGAGTGGTTTCTTTACAGTAATTTCGACAGAAGAGAGAGAGATGGAACCCGAAGAAGAAAGGATTCGTTACAGCCAGAGATTGGTTAGTATTTTCTGCCCCCCACCCCAGTTTTGAAGTAGAATAACTATTTTGTTTCCATTTGTGAACTTAATTTTATTTAACTTTTCAGGTGGCTTTTCTGTGCACCAGGGGATAGGGGGTGGTGGTATATTAATGTCCCTTTTGGGTTTTGGCCAGGTGGTTAAGGCCTTAATATTCATTCTATTTGGAAATGGCATTATAGCCTTAACTTATATAGAAACCATTGCAAATCAAAGGATTTTTGTGGATTATAGACAGGATTCCTAATTTTGCAATATGGTATTATAATCAACTGAATAAGTTACATTAGAATGTATATTTTTAGGGACAAAATTGAGGTAGGATAATTCTGTAGGATTATGTGGTACCAGGATTTATCCTTTTTGAACTGGAGAGTAAAACTATTATTTTAATAATTTAACATGTTGGTAGGTTTGGGGGTTGTCAAGGGGATTGATTGAAGGCAGGTATAATACTGAATGTTGATAAAGTTCTATATTTTGTATTTTGGGAAGAATGTATGAGATGTATCTTGTTAAAACTTTGTAGTCATGACCTGGAGGGATTAATTTGTGAGCAGGAATACTTTTCCTGTAGGCCTTGCTTTCTTATGATTTCTCTGTTGGAATTCAAGCATTTGATTTTCTCTTTGGTCAAAGAGAGTTTTATTAATATTCTCACCAAATAATCATTTCAAAAAATTGAATTCGTTTTTGTGGAGTGGGAGGTAAGGAAAGCCAAAGAATGGTATGTAGTAGTGAAATTTGCTGAACTGAAAGGCCTAGGAGAATACTAAAGGAATTTATGGTGGTTTTATTTGGCTCTGTGTTTTACACTCATTTTGGAGGAAAAAGGAATAGTTCTCTAATCCATTTTCTGATGCTCCTCAGTCTTTTTGAGAAAAGACTTCATTTTTCTTTTTTTTTCAATGTTATTAGTGAAAGGGTTTGGGCTATATTAGAATGGTGTCCAGCAAGCATGTGTTCTGGTGAATCTTATTTCAAAGATTTGTGCCTATTTCCAATTCATGTGTTCAGATTTTAATTCTTCATGTCTAACTTTTTCAAATAAAGTGTATCAGTAGTGCAGTTTTATGTTTAGAATTTATCTATGGGAAAAGAAAAAGAGGATTCTGCAAAATTCTCTTATCAGATAGTCACTGCTATATGGAATTTATGTTTATCATGTCAGGCTTATAGAATTGTTTAACTGTTAAGGATCTAAGTGATCTTGGGGTGTAGTTTTTTTTTTTTTTTTTTAAAGAGAGAATTTTTTAATATTTATTTTATAGTTTTGTGGGGTTTTTTTCGGCGGACACAAAATCTTTATTTGTATGTGGTGCTGAGAATCGAACCCAGGGCCGTGCGCATGACAGGCGAGTGCTCTACCGCTTGAGCCACATCCCCAGCCCCCTTAGGGTGTAGTTTTTGAAGGAAGAATCTTGCACTAAGCAAAACTTTTCATATTTTCAAGCAAGGATGAGAGGTATAGTGGTAAAGAAATCTAAATACTCTTATGACTTTTTTTCCTGTTAAGGTTTATTTGTTTCTTTCTTTTTAAATGTAACTTGATTACTACCTGTTGCACACATTAACTTTTTTGGGGAGTGAAAGGGTGGGTGTTGAGGATTGGACTCGGGCACGTGACTACTGAGCCACATCCCCAGATCTTTTTTTATATTTTATTTAAAGACGGGGTCTCACTGAATTGGTTAGTGCCTCACTTTTGCTGAGACTGGCTTTGAACTCCTCATCCTCCTGCCTCAGTCTCCTGAGCTGCTGGGGATTACAGTCGTGTCCCACTATGCCTGGCACACATTAACTTTTATCTTTCTCTCTCTCTTCTTTCTGTTTTTGTATGGGGGAGTGAACCCAGGGGTGCTTAACCACTGAGCCACATCCCCACCCCTTTTTTGTATTTTATTTAGAGACAGAGTCTTACTGAGTTGCTTAGGGCCTCACTAAGTTGCTGAGGCTGGCTTTGAGCTCATATCCTCCTGCCTTAGCCTCCCAAGCCACTGGGATTTCAGGTGTGCACTCAGCCTCTTTTGTTTTTCTTTTCTTTTTTTGGTGCTGGTGATTGAATCCAGAGGCACTTTACCCATGAGTTACATTACATCCCCACCTTTTTATTTTATTTTTTTATTTTGTGACAGCATCTCCCTAAGTTGCTTAGCGCCTTGCTAAATTGCTGAGGCTGGTCCTGAACTTGTAGTCCTCCTGCCTCAGCCTCTCTAGTTGCTGGGATTACTGGCATGCATCACCATACCCAGCCTTATTGTTTCTTTTGGTTACCGTGCTTCTTCTCTGTGTGTGTGAATGTGTGTGTGTGTGTGTGTGTGTGTGTGTATGGGGCTAGGGATTGAATTTGGGGTGCTCCAATGCTATACATCCCTAACCTGTTTATTTTATTTTGAGACATTTGTTGTTATTGTTTTGTTACTGGGGATTGAACACAGGGGGAGTTTTACCACTGACCCACACCCCCCAGCCCTTTCTATTTTTTTTATTTTGAAATACGTCTGGCTAAATTGAGACTGTCCTTGAACCTGTGATCCTCCTGCTTCCCCAGTAGCTGGGATTATAGGCTGTGTCATTGTGCTGGGCTGGTTAATGTGCTGTTGTAGTGGTATTAAGAGTGTATCATGTATTTGATGGTGGGGATCTTTCTTAGAATTTTGAATAATGGTTTTGAATATTAGGGTGACTGATATTTGTTTTCTTATGATTGCATGACAAAATTATACCTGAAGTATGACTTTTTTTATTTTGGTGAAACCTGGATTGAATCCAGGGCCTTGTGCATTCTAGGCTAGTGCTTTGCCATTGAATTACATCCCAGCCCTCCTATAACATAACTACTACTTCTTTTTCTTTTCTTTCTTTTTTTTTTTTAATATTTTTTTAGTTGTCAATGAACTTTTTTTTATTTATGTGCAGTGCTGAGAATTGAACCCAGTGCCTCACACATGCTAGGCAAGCATTCTGCCACTGAGCCATAACCCCAGCCCCACGTAACTTCTTTTGATATGAAAGCATGTTGGGAACTTATTTGAGTGGCAGTCTGCTGACCAAACTTCTTTTTGGTACTAGGGATTGAACCCAGGGACACTTAACCACTGAGCCACATTCCCAGCCCTTTTTGTTTTATATTGAGACAGGGTCTTGCTAAATTGCTGAGGCTGGCTTTGAACTTTCAATCTTCATCCCTCAGTTTCCTAAACATTGGGATTACAGGTGTATGCCACCACACCTAGCTCCAAACTTTTTTCTTTTTAGTGGTGCTAGGAATTGAACCCAGGACTTACACATGACAGGTGAGTGCTCTACCATTGAGCCACATCCTTAGTCCTGGTCATTCTCCTGCCTCAGCCTCCAGAGTTGCTGGGATTGCAGGTGTGTTCCATCACATTCCAGCTAGAATTCTGTATTGATTTAAGTTAGATCCTATCCTAAGTTTTAAGATTAATGTATAAACAGGGTAGAGAACATCTATTAAATTAACTTACTATAAAACATTTTTTTTTGTTTTTCTTTGTTCTCAATAAGTTATGCTCATTTTTGGTCAGGGGTTATAGCTCAGTGGTAGAGCGCTTGCCTAGCATGTGTGAGGCACTAACTTCCATCTTCAGTACCACATATAAATAAATAAAAACATAAAGGTGTTAAAAGAAAGTTTGTTTTTTTTTAAAGTCATGCTCATTTTTATAATGGTTGACCACATTTAATTTTTTTGTTCAGTGCTGGAATTGAATCCAGGGCCTAGTGCCTCCTAGGCAAGTGCTCTACCACTGAGCAATACTGTGAGCCCCATTGTGTTATAGAACTTAATCTTTTTTGGTTTTGCAGTGATTGGCCAGGGAACGTGAAGTTTGAAAAGGAGACAAAATGACACATTTATTAATTTAGCTTAGTAGGTAAATTTAGTTTGTTCCCATGCAATATATATTTTTATTTACTTATTTGGGCACTGAGGGTAGAACACAGGGGGTTACCACTGACCTCCATTCCCAGCCCTTATTTATTTATTTATGTATTTTTTGGTATCAGGGGTTGAACCCAGGGGCATTTTACTATTGAGCCACATCATCAGCCCTTTTTATTTTTTATTTTGAGACAAGGTCTTACAAAATAGCTTAGGGTCTTGCTAAATTGTTGAAGATGGCTTTGAGTCACT
Source organism: Marmota flaviventris (assembly GCF_047511675.1). NCBI lineage: Eukaryota > Metazoa > Chordata > Mammalia > Rodentia > Sciuridae > Marmota > Marmota flaviventris. Next base: position 5,843,724 of record NC_092506.1, on the reverse strand, counting down.
GGGATTACAGATGTGTGACACTGCCTCATCTTGACAAGTCGTTTTTTAAAAATCAGAAATAGCTAGTTTGTGGTCACTGCCTGTATATATTTAAGCATTCACTTACAGGGAATATTCATCATCATATCTCACAATTCCCTAATTTAAAGTGTTAGTTAAGCTGGGCATGGTGGTACATGCCTGTAGTCCCAGCTATTAGGCTAAGGCAGGAGGATCTCTGCCTCAGCAACTTAGTGACACCCTGTCTCAAAATACAAAACAAAAGGACTATGAGGGATGCAATTCAATGGTAGAGCACCCCTGGGTTTGAGCCCTAATACTGCCCCTCCCCTCAAAAAAGAAGTTGTTAAATTCATATTAATTCAATTGGTGAATTTTTAGGTTTTTGGAACCACATTATCTCTGCGTAATTCTTATTATTGCCTAGAAAAACCACAGGCAAAATAATAAGCATCTAAAATATATATGTGAGTTTTTTTGTTGTGTAGTGCAGTGATCTTCAGCTTTAATTTGGATCTTTTAAAAATTTTATTCGAAAAGATGATCTGTGTTATGTATTATAATATACTGGGTTATGATATCTGCTCCCCACCTATATAGCATATTGTACACAGGGTTATATTTCATGGAAAAAAAAATCACTAATCCATTCCAAAGGCAATTGTAGAAACAAATGAACATTCAAGTCAATATAAAAAGAAGTGAGCATACTTCAGAGTAAAGGTAGTTATACATACAACCTGATAACTTTTACTCAGATTCACCTAATCCTGGTGGTATTATCTGAAGGGGGGAATGTCGATTTACTTGAGAATTCAGTTTGCTTGTGAATTTTGATGATGAGATTAAGTAAATTTTCTGAAGGTTATTATCCCATCTGATGTTTAGTCCTGCTAACATATATGATATGTGATTCAGTCTTTTTTATCTGTTGCTAAGAATTGGGGACACTGAAGTCCTGGTGATATTCCCACCTTTCCTGGGTTAACCTTGAAATTGTCTCTTTGAATTCCTTTTACAACATTCACACTTTGAATGGCTCCACTGTAAGGTCTTTCTGACCAGGAATGTATGAGGCAAAATAGAATACTAATTTTAAGCCATTTTTTTCCTTCCTAGCCTGAAGTATCATATTGTTAACAACTAGCAAAAAAATTATAGGTGGTATAAATTGTTGCATTTGCTTACTTATAATTATTTCATCAGATTTAGCTTTCAGTCTGTTGGTGAAGGAATATACTGTTCTGATTGTTGTAGCCTCCTTCCTGATGATGCAGGAAAAACTGGACCATTTTTGGGTGATTCAAAATGCAGATAATGAGGGAGCTAATTCTTTTTTCTAACCCGGTAAAAGTATCTTGGGTACCCATAATGAGGACTATATTTAAGCCTTATCACTTTCTCTTGTTATATTTTGCTGAATACTAATCACTAGTGAACTTAAATGTTTGTGTATAGCTTTCTGCTAGAGTGTAAGCGCCATGAGAGTTAGGGAGTTATTTTTGTACCTTCTGTGTGCTGAGTGCTTCACATAGTGCCTGGTATGTAGCAAGTGTTCAGTAAGTATTTGTTGATTTTATTGAAATCCTTCATGTATACTTTGCTACCAGTTTTCTTAAATGCTAGGAGTGGGCCACTATAATGGAGGAGAGTTTGGTAAAAAGGGTTGATCAAGATATCTGGATATTGAGTATTGAGTCTTGCAGTTTAGATAAAAACCAGAAGGCCTAGCTGTAACACATAAAAACATGTTTAGCACACATGTCAGATGAATGCTTTTATAGTATTTGAGCCATTAAAACAAATAAGGAAATGTCTAGTTGACTTTAAAAGTGTGATCTGAATTTTAAGTTCTCCTACCTCTATCCTGTCCTAAGACTTCTACATCAAGGTTTTTGATTATCTTTAAGTCTTGAAGTTGTGAAGTTGCAAGCAGTTGTGTTCATGTTATTCTTAGATCTTGGTTTTGGCCATTAAGTCAGGGAGTTGATATGTTTACTATATATCCTGCAGAGGGTGTTGTCCTTTTGTATTTTTTGTTTTGGGGATATGGATATCCTTAATCAGGTTTCATTAATTTTTTTCTGTATATTTAATTTTGGAATGATACTTTAAATTTTGTTTTGTGCTTTCAGAAACATCAAAAAGGTTAAAATTCAGTATATACTTAATTTTTTTCTTTTTATTTATTTTCTTCAATAAACATTATATGCCAGTACTGTAAGGTAGCTGGTGTGGTAAAGGGTTTTTATTTTATTATTATTTTGTTTATGGTGTAGTTTTCAATCTTAATTAAAAAAATATATTTTTTTTATTATGAAAAGAGAGGTTCAAGGAGGGACCATGATTTGCCCAAGAGTACAAAGTTGATAAGGGTTAGGATCAGACCTTAAACTCAAGTGCCCTGACTCCAAACACATTTCTTTTATATCATTTGATCCCTTTTGTGGTATACTTCATACAGAAAACAAATGATACTCTTTTTTATTGTGTTAAGCTATAGAGTTGGTATTTCTGCTTTTTAAAGGCTACTTTGAAATTTTCTTCCCTAACAGCTGTCTGCCTCAACGTCTAAATGAGAACTATAAATATTTGACAGCTAGTGTTTGATCATGTTTTTAAAAATCTGCACATCCTTTTTGTGAAATTTGAATTCATTGTACTTGATCTATTAAAATAGCAGTGTTGTGCAGTTTGTGTGTATGTAAGCTTTTTATTTATGCATGTTACTCATATCATTGTTTTCTGTTTTAAATTTTAGGTTCTTGGGGTTTTTCTCTGTCTGTGAGTACTTGGTAAAAACTTAAACCCTAAAGATAAAAGGCAGCAAATAGTGACCAAACGAATGTTTTTGGCAAAAACAGTGGTGAAGGCCTCCTTCAGGTAGGTAGAGAGGAGGAGGGAAGAGGGCGAACTTTCAGGTGGTAAAGACAGCATAAGCATTACTATGGAGTTGGAAGCCTTTAAAGCCTGTCCTATGGATATCTGATAGACTGGTAGGACCCAAGTAGGTGGTTTGTTTTGGGAGGCACTGCTGAATAATACTGGGAACACATTTTAAGCAACTTTGAAAGCCAGATACGGACAGCAGACAGCTATTCGAAGTTATGGTTTGTTTTAATAGAATAGAGATTTGATCAAAGTAGTGTTTTGGAAGACTAACTCCTGCAGTTTTAGGTCAGGGGCTTGTCTAGAATAATATGAAAATAGATTACTTTTTTTTTTCTTTTGGGTACTAGGGATTACTAAGGGGCACTTGACCACTGAGCCACATTCCCAGCCCTATTTTGTATTTTATTTAGAGTCAGGGTCTCACTGAGTTGCTTAGAACCTCACTTTTGCTGAGGCTGACTTTGAATCCCTGATCCTCCTTCTCAGCCTCCTGAGCTGCTGGGATTACAGGTGTGTGCCATGGTGCCTGGCATAGGTTTACCTTTTGAAGTGACAGGTACTTGATCTCTCTTTTTTTTTTTTTTTTTTGGTACTGGGGATTGAATCCAGGGGCACTTTACCACTTAGTCACATCCCCAGCCCTTTTTATTTTTTATTTTGAGACAGGATCTTGCTAAGTTGCTTAGAGCCTCACTAAATTGTTGAGCTGGATCTTAAACTTGGGATCCTCCTGCCTTAGCCTCTTGAGTTGCTGGGATTACAGGTGTGTGCCATCACACCTGCTAGTATTTGAACTCTTAAGGCAGTGGTTTTCAAAGTGTGATTCTCCTCAGCAGTAGCATCACTATTATCTAGGTGTCTGGAACATGTTAGAAGTACACATTCTTGGGCTCCAGCTCAAACTTACTGAATCAGAAACTTGTATTGGGCCCAGCAATCTGTTTTAACAAGCACATGATACTGATGCATACAAAAAGTTGAGTATTAATGCCCTAGATATATATTAGTAGAAATGGAAAGGAAAAGTTAGAACGAAAACACATTGGTACTGAAGGAATGATAGAACTTGATGACTGCTAGATAGCAGTGTGTTATGATAGAAAAGAGCTTAATTGGGGATTGTGAGCCCTGAGTTCTAGCATCAACCTTATTACAACTGGTTTTGAACAAGACTATTGATTTTGGAGGCAAAGACAAGGTCAACTCTGGGGTTAAGCTTGGTTTACCAGGAACACAAGAGGTAGGAATCTTTGAATGGAAAGGGAGAGAATTCAGATGAATGTTTTAGATAATTGGAGATGTTGACAGATTTATTTAAAGCAGTGGGTTCTCAAATGGGCTTGACTTTGTTCCCCAGGGAACAGTTGATAGTATCTGGACACATTTCTGAGTGTCAGACTGAGAGAATGTGTTCTACTGGTGTTTTGTGGGAAGAGGCTAGGGATGATGCTAAAACATCCTATAATGCACAGATCAGGTCCCCACAACAAAGAATTAACTGGTCCATAATGTCAGTAGTGTGAAGTTGACAAACCCTGATAAAAAGGGTTTGTTATTAGATAGGTTCTATTTGTATTTGTATACTAATTGTCTGCTGTTTGGTTAGAGTTATGTGTCTAAGCTATAACAGTCTCAAGATTCTGTTTCATAGGACTTTGCCCAAAAGTAAACATGAAGCATTTTTTTTGTTGAATTTTCACAAAACAAACTACTTGGTCTTAGCAATCCTCAACCCAATTGCAGATTTCTTTATTACTCCTTTTAATTCCAACTAAGATCAACTAGTTTTGATAAACTAAGAAAGGATTCAGTATCACGGGATAAGTGAGTTATAGCAAGAGATGTCTTTTTATGCACTCTTCAGCAGTACAGATACAAAAAGTGGACCAGTATAGAGATTAACATGGTTCTGCACAATGATGACATGAGAATTCATGAAGTGTTCCATATTTTGAAAAAAAAGAGAGCCAGGCACGGTGGCACATGCCTGTAATTCCAGCAACTCAGGAGGCTGAGGCAGGAGGATGGGGAGTTCAAGGCCAGCTTCAGCAGATTAGCACTTAGCAACTCAGAGAGTCACTTTTTTAAAAAAAATATTTTTTTAGTAATAGTTGGTCACAATACCTTTATTTTATTTGTTTATTTATTTTTTGTGTGGTGCTTAGGATCGAGTCTAGCACCTTGCACGTGCTAGGTAAGCGCTCTACTGCTGAGCCACAACCCCAGCCCCCCCCCCCCCCCCCCCCCGTTTCTAAATAAAATATAAAAAAGGGCTGGGGATGTGGCTTATTGGTTAAGCACCCCTGGGTTCAATTCCTGGTATCCCCGCCCCCCCCAAAAAAAGAATGAGAAATAGCTTTCTGATATTCTTTTTTTTTTTGGTACCGGGGATTGAACCTAGGAGTGCTTAACCACTGAGCAATCCCCAATGCTTTTTATATTTTATTTTAGATAGAGTCTCACTAAGTTGCTTAGGGCCTCACTAAGTTGCTGGGGCTGGCTTTGAACTTGTGAATCTCCTGCCTCAACCCCTGGAGTTGCTAGAATTACAGGTGTGTGCCATTGCACCCGGTTATTCACATACCCTTATATGAAAATTGCCTTTGTAGTTCTTCATTGCACAGCCTGTGTGACTGTACTTGGTGGCCCTTTGTGCCGGGAGCAGAGATAATATAAAGGAAAAATCAAATGTAAATGTGAAACTAGAGTAAAAAAAACCCAGTCTGTGTAATAATACACATTAACTGAATGTGCAGTTAGCCCTTTGCATCTGTGGGTTCCACATCTGTCAACTTGTATTCAGTGAACTATAGTTCAAAAACACTTGAAAAAAAATGTGTTGAGGGGCTGGGATTGTGGCTCAGCAGTAGAGCGTTCGCCTAGCGCGGGCGAAACCCAGGTTCGATCCTCAACACCACATAAAAATAAAGGCATTGTGTTGTATCCATCTACACCTAAAAAATAAATATTAAAAAAAAATGTGTTGAACATGTATATGTTTCTTGTCATTATTTCCAAACAGTATAGAATAGCTATAGCCATGTGCCTCATGGTGGCATTTCAGGTAGACTGCATATACTTATGGCATATACTACATAGACTAGGTGTATAATAGGTTATGACATCTATAAGTTTAAGTTCACTCTGTGATATTTGCAGAACAACATTAACACACAAGGACACATTTTTCAGAATATATCCCCATTGTTAGATGATGCTTGACCATTTTTTTTTTTTTTAAGAGAGAGAAAAGGAGGGGAGAGAGAGAATTTTTTAATATTTATTTTTCGGTTTTCGGCGGACACAACATTTTTATGTGGTGCTGAGGATTGAACCCAGCGCCCCGCGCATGCCAGGCGAGCGTGTTACTGCTTGAGCCACATCCCCAGCCCAGATGCTTGACCATTTTTACTAATTTATTTCTCAATAATCCTTGAAATTCTATGATACCCATTTTTTTCATATTTGGAAATAGAGGCATAAGATATTTAAATAACTTGCTTCGGATTATCCAGCTAGGAAGGGACAGGATTCAAAGTATACATACATATATATATATATATATATATATATATATATATATATATATATAGTCTTAGTTCAGACGTACTAAGCTATTTTACCACTTCAACTTTTTTGGGGAACAGTTTATAAATGTTTTGATGATGAATTTAGGGTGTTTCTAACATCATCTTTATTCATTTAGGAGATTTATTCACTTAAATGTTTGTTGAGTTGTTATACTGTACCAGGCACTTTACTTGGGTCTTTTTTAGAATCCAAAAACTATAGTTTCAGATAGTCCTGATTATTTTGAAGGAAAAGAGCACGGTGAGATACTTGTACGATGGGAATTACTCCTTGAGATAGATTGATCAGTGAAAGCCTCCCTAATAGGATGGCTGTTTTATACTGTGACCTGAATGGTGAGCAACCAATCTTGTGATGTTCAAAGGTTCAAGGGACCAGATCTGTATTTAGAAGCTCTAGATAGAGGGACTAGCTAATACAAAGCCCTAAGGTAGAGATGAGAAAATTTTACTAAGTATTTAACTATGTATCAGACACTATATAAAGGTCTTAGGATAGAGTAATGAGCAAGACAGGCATGGTCCCTTTGTCATGGACTTCTATTCTGGTGGGAAAATCAGACTTTAAACAAACACTTATGCTAGTAATGTTAATTATGGTTGAGCAAAGGGCTTCAAAGGTAAATACAGGATGCAGTGTGAGTGTATAATAGGATTGCCTAATCTAGACTTCAGGAGTGGGTTGAAACATCAGAGAACATTTTTACTAAGAAAGCCTTTAAAGCTAAGATGTGAAAAGGGAGGTGAGTAAGAGGTAACCAGGCAAAGAAGAGAAATGATTAGCATATGCAAACCCCCTAGGGTTGGAAAGAATTTCAGATGTTTGAGAGACCCTATCTAGCAACTAAAGACCCAAAAGGCTAGTGTAACTGTAGTGATGTGAGTAGAAGAGAGAACCTCTCCCCGCCCTTTACTGAAGATTTAACCAGGGCCTTGCCACGTACTAGACAAGCATTGTAGTACTGTACTGAGCTATACTCCTAGTCCGAGTTGGAATCTTGACAAGGTACTCAGGGGTCAGGTCAAATAGGGCATTATCTTGAAGGCAGTAAGAAGGCAAAAAGTCAGCCAAGGCGTATTATGTGTACTAATATCAATGGATGAATTATAGAGAAAAGATCAGGAAGAGTGTGAGAATGATTTGAGGAGACCAGTTAGGAGGCCGCTGCAGTGGTTCAGGAAAGATGTGATGTAGTATGCTTGAGGGAGCTGACAGAATTAGAGAAGAGATAGTTTGAGAAATATTTACAAAACAGAATTACAGGACTTTGGTTTATTAGATGTATAGAGGATAAATGGAAGGAGGTACAACATGAAAGTGTGATTCCCAAGTTTTCCTCATGGGTGACTTGTACCACAATCCCATTATTTGAAATAGGGTACACTGAAGGGAGAGTAGTTTGGGGCATTGAGTGGAGGAGTTAAAAGTTCAGGTTTTTTTTTTTTTTTGTAGTTGTAGATGGACAGAATGCGTTTATATGTTTATTTTTATATGGTGCTGAGGATCGAACCCAGTGCCTCACACTTAACTAAGCAGGTGCTCTACCACTGAGCCACAAACCCAGCCTTAAAGTTCAGTTTTGAGGAAGTTTGGATAGGTTGAATGTGAAGTGCTTGAGAAACATCGCAATAGAGTTGTTGGCTGGGTAATTGGATGTGATTCTGGGGGCCTCAGGAGGGGCTTATTGGCAGGTGTTTGAATTCCCTTGACGTATGTATGGTAATGGAAGAAGGGTAGACAGGAAGTGAGAGAGAGGGAAGGTCCAGAGAAGTAGGAAGAGAATCAGGGGAGAGATATCCTGAAAGCCATGGGACTGTTCAGGTACTGTTCTAAGCATTTGTATATTTTTACTCATTTAATGTTTATAGCCTATGAAATAGGTGCTTTTGTTGTCCTTATTTTATGGACAGGAAAATGATACAAGAGGACACTATATAACTTGCTTAGGATCACCAGGTAATAACCAGAGAAGTTGGTTTTTGGACCTAGGCTGCCTGGCTCCAGTTTATACTTTTAACTACCCCTTGATATTGTTAGTGGTTTTTTTTTTTGTTTGTTTGTTTAATTTGTTTAATTGTTGTAATGGTTTTATTTTTTGTTGTTGTTTTTCAGTGCTAGGGATTGAACCCCAACCTCAGGCATGCTAAACAAGCTCTCATCCACTGAGCTATATATGTCCCCAGTCCCTTGCCTAGTGTTTCAAAGAGGAGGGAGTGGTCTTTGAGATTGACACTGCCTAGAGGCCTAAGATACTGAGGACTGCCATTGGATTTGGCAACATAGAGGTTATTGGTGACTTTGAACTGAAGTGTTATGCCATGACGATTTCTACAGACAGTCTGAGTCACAATTAGAGTCAGTCAAATCTATTTTATAAATGCTCATCACACTTAATCTAATACCTAAGGCACATCCTAATTCTAAGTCCTAACTCAGTCTACACCCAAGGGTCCCAGGTGCTCACCTGTGACGTGTCTTAAGTCCGGGTTGCTGGAACTCAATCCAGGCTGGAGGAGTCTGGTGCAGGGGGGACAACAGTGATGGAGTTCTAGGTCTCTCTGTCTGGGTTCTGTTAGTTCTGCTGATCCCCAAAAGTCTGGGTTTTAAGTTGTAGCTTGGTTATGCTTGCAGCTGATAACTGGGTGAGGCCTGGGGTGTACACCTAGGGTGTAGACTCTTACATCACTAACTTAAGTCAAAGTTCTATAGTCTTAAGTTCTGCAGTTCACATTATGGGCACATTGCTTATAGTCATTCACTATTTAATCAATTCACATTCACTAATTAATATACTCAGTAGTCTATAACATTTCTGATACTCATGTCAGTGGCATATTTTGGGGCAGAAAACCTTCAAAATAAATGTGAGACTAAGTAGAGTGAAGAAAAGTTCAAAGAAGTTTGACTTGTGAAGGGAGAAGTGGAACAAGTTATACCTGAAAGTTAGTGTAAGATCCAGAAAGGCTCTTTTGGATTTTTATTTTTTGTTTTAAGTTCGAAGTGACTGCTGAATTTTTTATTTATAGCATAATCCAGGTATACCTTTTCCTCTTATCACTTCATGTTTAATTCATTGCTAAGATCTGATTTCTAGGGGCTGGATTTGTAGCTCAGTGGTAGAGCACATGTGAGGCACTGGGTTCTATCCTCAGTATCACATAAAATAAATAAATAAAGTAAAGGTATTATGTCCATCTACAACTAAAATAAAAAAGATTTGCTGATTTTTTTAAAAATATTTTTTAGTTGTAGTTGGACACAATATCTTTATTTTATTTATTTATTTTTATGTGGTGTTGAGGATCGAACCCAGGGCCTCGCACGTGCTAGGCTACCACTGAGCCACAACCCCAGCCCAAGATTTGCTGATTTCTAATATTCATCTTACAGTTCTCACTGCAGCTCATAGGTTTTTTTTGGGGGGGGGGTACTGGGGATTGAACCCAGAGGCACTTTACCACTGAGCCACACCCCCAACCCTTTTATTTTTATTTTTAAAATTTTTATACCTTTATTTTGTTCGTTTATTTTTATGTGGTGCTGAGGATTGAACCCAGTGCCTCACACATGCTAGGCAAGTGCTCTACTGCTGAGCCACAACCAGCTCACCCTTTATTTTTTATTTTGAGACAAGGTCTCGCTAAGTTGCTGAGGCTGATCTTGAATTTGCAGTCCTCCTGCCTTAGTCTTTTGAGTCTCTGGGATTCCAGGTGAGCACATCGTGCCTGGCTGCAACTCCTAGTTCTGATATTTAGTCTGAGCCATTGCAGTAGCCTATTTCTTAGGATATTATTATTATTTTGGGGGAGGCTTTTTTTTCGCCCCACTATTTCTTTTCTTTCTTTTTTTTTTAAATTTTTTCTTTTAGTTGTTGATAAACCTTTATTTATTTATAGTGGTATTGAGAATTGAACCCAGTGCCTCACACATGCCAGGCAAGTGCGCTACTGCTGAACCACAACCTCAGCCCCCCCACTGTTTCTTTTTTTTTTTTTGGTGGGGGGGGTACTGGGGATTGAGCTCAGGTGCAGTCGACCACTGAGCCACATCCCCAACCCTATTTTGTATTTTATTTAAAGACAAAGTCTCATTGAGTTGCCTAGCACTTTGCTGTTGGCTGAGGCTGACTTTGAACTCGTTTTCCTCCTGCCTCAGCCTCCTGAGCTGCTGAGATTACAGGAGTGTGTCACTGTGGCCAGCCCACTATTTCTTTTTTCTTTTTCTTTTTTAGAGAGAAAGAGAATTTTTTTAATACTTATTTTTCAGTTTTCGGCAGACACAGCATCTTCATTTTATCTGTATGTGGTGCTGAGGATCGAACCCAGCGCCGTGCGCATGCCAGGCGAGCGCGCTACCACTTGAGCCACATCCCCAGCCCCCAGCCCACTATTTCTTAACTTGTGCTTTCAAGGTCCTGATGTTGTCTTTCATCCTCCCTGACTTTCTCACTGTGTAGTCACTGGTGCTGTGGGATAGATCCTGGACTTAAATTTATGAGACTGGGCTTTGAATTTCAGTTTATAAACACTATGATATTGGGCAAATTACTTAACCTTGATAAACTTTATTTTTTCATCTGTGGAATAGTGAAAATAAATCTTACTTGGTTGACTTAATCGTTTTGGCATTGTAGACACAAATTCCTTAGTGTGGTATTCAGGCCCAGTTGACTGTCACTACTTTTAACCTGTATACATTTCAGCCAAACCAAGCTAACTGCTTGTTTTCTTCCACTTACATGTAACTTCTGTTTCCTGGTTCTTACACCAGTGCTCTTCCTATAAAGCTCATTTGAAATACTGAGTATGGAAGGGAACTTCTTTCCTGAATCCTCAAGATATTTTTTATACCTCTCATGATAGCCAACAGGATACATGATAGGAAGTTTAATTATAGGATAACTTGCTCCTTGAGGACAGGGCATGACTCTTTTTTACCATGAGTATTTCTTTTCTAGTGGTACATAGCATGGTGCTATTTATATCATTGAGACTCTCACATTGTTTGGTTTCAGGAAGACAAAGTAAATGTAATAAAAGTAATTTAGTCAAAGTAAATGTAATAAAATTAATTCTATGGTAAAGTGCTGATAGTAATATTAAGGGACTAAGTCAGAACAGGGTCAAAGAGGAGTGCCAAGGAATGAGAATTGCTCCATTTGCCTGGTTGTTAAGAGAAAGGAGGACCAGACTATTTATGTCCCTTGAGATCTCTAGTTATCTTTGCTCTTATACTGTGTTCACCAGGCTACTTTCATGGTTTGGTTCTCCTGGTTCCTAGATACTGAGAAATGGCTTCTCTGGATAGTGGGCATGAGTATTCATAGTTGGTACAAGGCATTCTGAAGAAGTTAACTGACAGTTCTTTTGTCTTACAGAGCTGAGAACTGGCCTGCCAAGATTTCTTCTTTGTATTTAAAGAAGACAAAAATGTCCAATTAGCAGTAATAAAATCTACAAACACTTTCATTTGGGCAGGTGTTTTGCTTCTGAGAAGGCTGTTAGGACTTGTGTATGCTAAGGTATCATCCTTCACATCTTAGCTCGGGTCTTTTTCTCAGAAAAACATTTCTTTGACTAAGTCAGATCTTCCTACTGTAAGTTGTCATAGTATAGAATACTTCTTATACTTAGCTCTTTTAAGAATTGGCATTTTATATTTCCTTGGATTATTACTTGATTGTCTGTTTTCCTGTCAGGGTGTAGTATCATTAAAGGCTGCTACTGTGTTTTTTCCTCACACATGATATAGGTATAGTCTTGGTCCATGGTAGATGGTTAATGGAGTTTTTTTTTCTGTGAACGTGCCTATCCAAAATGTTCTTTCTTCCACCCCATCCTTTTTTTTTTTTTTTTTTGAATATTTATGTTTTGGTTTTAGGTTGACACAATATTTTATATTTATGTGGTACTAAGGATCAAACCCAGTGCCTTGTGCATCTTAGGTGAGCACTCTACCAGTGAGCCACAACCCCAACCCCATCCTGTCTTTTTTGATCAAGCTAATTATCCTCCAATGTCCCCAGATGTTCTTTAGAGCTCTCTGTAGTCACATTCCCTAGGCCCTTTGTATGCATTCCCATTGTGGGACCAGTCACTTTGTGTTACATTCGATATGAATCCTATTTTTCTCAGCAAGTGTAGACTTCTTTGATGCAAGGGTCTTGTCTTTTCAAATACTTAAAATTGCCTGTTGAAGAAAAATGTGTCTGTATTTCCTAAAAATATGTCATATATAATATATAATGTAATAACAGTTCTAGCAATGGAAAGAACTTTAGATTGCTAATCAGGGAGCCTGAGTTAGTTTATTTTATTTACTGCAAAGTCCTCAGTTACAACAGTTGAAGCTACTTGTTTTCAAAGTGTGGTCCTAGGCAACATTACTTGGGAATGAGTAAGAAATAGAATTCTCAGGTCCTAGTCCTGAATCAGAGACTCTTAACAGACTGACTGTGCATACCTGTTATCCCAGCTACCTGGGAGGCCCAGGCAGGAGGATTGCAAGTATCAGTCTAGCTTCAGTAACTTAGTGAAACCTTGTCTTAAAATATCAAAAGAGCTAGGGGCTGGAGTTGTGGCTTAGTAGAGTGTTTACCTGGCACAGGTGAGGCATTGGGATCGGTCCTCAGCACCACATAAAAATAAATATATAAAAATAAAGTTATTGTGTCCATATACAACTAAAAACAAAAACAAAAACAAAAAAACGGTCTGGGACTGTAGCTCAGAGGTAGAGCCTTTGCCTAGCCTAGCATGGGTGAAGCCCTGGGTTTAATCCCCAGTATCACCAAAAATGAAAAATAATTCGAGACAGTGTCTTTGCTGAATGGCCAAGATTGACTTCAAATTTTCTTTTTTTTTTTTTAAAGAGAGAGAATTTTTTTTAATATTTAGTTTTTAGTTTTCGGTGGACACAACATCTTTATTTTATTTTTTATGTGATGCTGAGGATTGAACCCAGCACCCCGTGCATGCCAGGCTAGCACGCTACTGCTTGAGCCACATCCCCAGTCCTGACTTCAGATTTTCGATCCTGCTCCTACCTCAGCCTCCTGAGCAGCTGGGATTACAATTGTTCACCACCTTGCTTGGTTTCCATTTATCCCCTGCCCCCCCCCCCCTTTTTTTTTTATATTAGGGATTGAACCCACAGGCACTTAACCACTGAACTACATCTTCAACCTTTTTTATTTTGATCAGGATCTCCCTTAGTTGCTGAAGCTGATATTGAACCTGACTTTTGATCCTTCTGTCTCAGCCTCCTGAGCTGCTGGAATTATAGGTGTGTGCCACTGTGCCCATCTGAAGGAGCTTGTTTTTCTTTGGTCTTTCCTAACATGAAAGTTGCCGTAATCCCTCTACTTAATTGCCTTCTTTTTTTGTTTTTATTTTAATTGTAGTTGGACACAATAACTTTATTTTATTTTTATGTGGTGCCGAGGCTTGAACCCAAGGCCTTGCACATGCTAGACGAGCGCTCTACCACTGAGCCACAACTCCAGCCCCCTAATTTTCTTTTTTTTTTAATTTTTATTGTTGGTTGTTCAAAACATTACATAGTTCTTGATATATCATATTTCACACTTTGATTCAAGTGGGTTATGAACTCCCATTCAGCCCCCTAATTTTCCTTCTTCAGAACTTTTCTAGCTATTCCTTGGTCTGATTATCAAACTACAAAAATTATTAAGAGTTTTACATCCTTTCTTGTTGCTCCCCCCGCCCCTTATTTACTCAGCAAATTCTATCAGATATACCCTTGGTGTTTAATGAATGTTCTTGGTATATAAAAGTATCTTAGATGAGCATGTGGCACATGCCTGTAATTCCAGTAACTTGGGAGGCTGAGGCAGGAGGATCACAAGTTTGAGTAGCCTTGGCAGTTTAGTGAAACCCCGTCTCAGAATTGGCCTGGGATGTGGGCTGGAGTTGTGGCTCAGTGGTAGAGTACTTGCCTTGCACGCGTAAAGCCCTGGGTTCCATCCTCAGCACCACATAGAAATAAATAAGTAAAAATATATTGTGTCGGGGCTGGGGATGTGGCTCAAGCGGTAGTACACTTGGCTGGCATACGCGGGGCACTGGGTTCGATCCTCAACACCACATAAAAATAAAATAAAGATATTGTGTTCACCTAAAAATAACTAAAAATAAATATTTAAAAAATATATTGTGTCCATCTACAACTAAAAAAAAAAAAATTAGCTGGGGATGTAATTCAATGGTAAATCACCCCTTTGTTCAATCCCTAGTATTGCAAAAAGGGGGGAAAAGTGGATATCTAGTACCCTGTTCTCATAGTCTTATATTAAGAGAAGCCACATAAATAAAATTCTATAATGTGATAAATGAAATTTAGGGGATATGAAGTACAGAGGTAAGTAGAAGGAGTGATTGAGGAGTGCTAAAAAATTCTTCAAGTAGGAGATGATATGAAGTACAGAGGTAAGTAGAAGGAGTGATTGAGGAGTGCTAAAAAATTCTTCAAGTAGGAGATAACTACTCAGTTTGGATATTGGAACCCTTAAGATTTGTCCACCTAGCCAAGGGGTGAGGAAGGAAATTCTGAGTAGAGGGACCAGCATATTCAAAGGCAGAGAAGTATGAGATAGTACCACAAGTACAAAATGCATTTCTGTGTTCATTGTTGCCAGAACACAGGAACAGCATAGATATGAGTTGTGAAGAGTCTGAGTCAGTAAGTTGTTTGTACCTGACTCACTAGGTGATGGAGAAACCTCAGAGGAACTACAAATGTGGGGGAGACTAACCATATTTCTGTTTTAGAAAGATTGCCCTTGGACGCGGCAGAGTAGTGTAGTCCTATAATTCCAGCTACCAAGAAGACTGAGGCAGGAGGATTGCGAGTTCAAAGTCAGCCTGGACAAGTTAGTGAGACCCTATCTCAAAAAATAAAAAGGACTGGGATATGGCTCAGTGGTAAAGAGCTCCTGGGTTCAATCCCCATACCAAAAAAAAAAAAAAGAAAAGAAAAAAGCAGAATTATTGTCTAACATTTTTCATTTTGTTGTTATAATATCATTTGAATGGTTTGTGTATGCCTATCCATATTAATGAAATTCATTGACTTCTGCTAATAGAATGACAAGCTGAGACATGTCCATTGAAGGGAAATTTATTCATTTCACAAGTGATGATGGTTTTTTTCCCCTATATGACTGAACAAAGAACACTGATTTAGGTGTATAATAGTCCCTGTTCAATTTGTGATGCGATATATTGTTTCAATTTCCTTTGGCTGTAATGTTCTTTATATACTATTAAATTCTAAAAATACTTTATTGACTAGTTATGCTATAGGATTAATTTGATATTAAAAAGACTCTTATTGCCAGTTGTACACTTGTAATCCCAGCAGCTCAGGAGGCTGAAAAAGGAAGTTTGAGGCTAGCCTTTGCAATTTAGTGAGATCCTGAGCTTCTACTTCCTAAGTAGACTCTGTCTCAAAATAAAAAATACGAAAAGGTTTGGGGATGTGGCTTAGTGGTTCAGCACTCCTGGATTCAATTCTTGGTACCCCCCAAAAAGGGAGGGGGGCTGGGGATATAGCTCAATTGGTAGAGTGCTTGCCTTGTATGCACAAAGCCCTGGGTTCAATCCCCTGCACCACACACACACAAAAAAGGTGGGGATGTAGCTTAGTGGAAATTGCCCCTGGGTTGAATCCCCAGCAAGCCCCCTCCCCCACCAAAAAGAATTGAATTTGTTATTAAATATAGGAATAATGTATAAAGGACTTGAAAGAAATTCAAATAAGTTATTTCCATGAGTGAAATTTTGTTTTCTCTTTTATGGTACTAGTCAGTCTTTGGGAATGTAATACCGATGTTTCTTCAGCAGTTTTATTTTTACTTTTTTCCTCTCAGTTTTGATAGAATTAAAAAAAAAATTTATTTTTTAGTTGTAGTTGGGCACAATATCTTTATTTTATTTATTTATTTTTATGTGGTGCTGAGGATTGAACCCAAGGCCTCTCATGTGTCCTAGGCGAGTGTTCTACCACTGAGCCACAACCTCAGCCCCTCAGTTTTGATAGAATTCATACTTAGGACAATGAATGAGAAGGGAGTTTAAAGAAGTCTCCTCAGGGCTGGGGATGTGGCTCAAGTGGTAGCGTGCTTGCCTGGCATGTGCGCATCGTTGGGTTCGATCCTCAGCACCACATACAAATAAAGATGTTATGTCTGCCGAAAACTAAAAAAAAAAAATACTAAAAAATTCTCTCTCTTTCTCTCTCTCTCTCTCTCTCTCTAAAAAAAAAGAAAAAAGAAGTCTCCTCAAAGGTGATACAAGTTAAATATTCTGGTTGTATAAATATAAGAAAGTTAAAGAAAATAAGGCACTCATAATCCCAAACTCAGGTATTACTGCTATTTTAGCATATTTCTTTCCAGTTTTTTCTATGAATATTTTATATAATGAGATTGTACTTGATACAGTAGTCTATAGTAATCTTCTAAATTTGTAATAATTTTCCATGTCATTAAGAATTCTTATAAAAAGTCTTATAAAAATTGTGCGTGATTTCCTACTGTAGTTTATTTGCTCATTTCTCTGTTATTAAGCATTAGGTTATATATGCTTTTTTAAGATGTTAAAAATAAAACTGCAGGGCTGGGGTGGCATCTCAGTGGTAGAGCATTTGCCTTGCATACATGAGGCCCTGGGTTCGATCCTCAGCATCACATAAAAAAAATAAAGGGCCGGGGTTGTAGCCTAGTGGTAGAGCGCTTGCCTAGCATGTGTGAGGCACTAAGTTTGATTCTCAGCACTGCATATGAATAAATGAATAAAAAAAAGGTCCATCAACAATTTAAAAATATATTTTAAATTTAATAAATAAAAATAAAGATATTGTGTTCATCTACAACTAAAAAATATATTTAAAAATAAAACTCCAGCAGGGAAATAGATGGCATTAGAGAAGATTATGCTAAGTGAAGTTAGCCAATTCCAAAAAAACAAATGCCGAATGTCTTCTCTGATATAAGGGGCGGGTAACTCAAAATGGGGTTGGGAGGGAGAGCTAGAGAGGAAGATTACCTCTAGATAGGGAATAGGGGTGGGAGGGAAAGGGAGGGAGAAGGGGAATAGCATGGATGGTGGAAGATGTATGAAGATGTGAATTTGGTGTCAACATACCTTATATACAGAGATAAATTGTGGTATAAAGGTGTATTAAGAATTGTAATGCAGGGCTGGGGATGTGGCTCAAGTGGTAGCACACCCGCCTGGCATGCGCAAGGCACTGGGTTCGATCCTCAACACTACATAAAAATAAAATAAAGATATTGTGTCCACCTAAAACTAAAAGATAAATATTTTTTTAAAATTGTAATGCAAATAATAATAATAATAATAGAAAAAATGTAATAAAAAAAGTAAAACTCCAGTGAGCTCAAGTATATTTGTTTTTTTCTGAGTTTCCATTGTATTCATTTGTTTGTGTGGGGTTCTGGGGATTGAACCCAGGGGCATTCTACCGCTGAGCTACACCCCCAGCCCTTTGTATTATTATTAATATTTTTACTTTGAGACAGGGTCTTATTAAGTTGGCAAGTTGTACTCAAACTTAAGAACTTTCTGCCTCAGACTCCCAAGTAGCTGGGATTATGTGTGTGCCACCATGCCCAGCTCCCATTATATTCTTCTCATTCCTAGAAATGCAGTTATTTATTAAAGTTGTGAACATTTTTTTTTTTTTGAGAGAGAGAGAGACAGAGAGAATTTTTTAATATTTATTTTTTAGTTTTCGGCGGACACAACATCTTTGTATGTGGTGCTGAGGATTGAACCCGGGCCGCACGCATGCCAGGCAAGCGCGCTACCGCTTGAGCCACATCCCCAGCCCCAGTTGTGAACATTTTTATTTATTTTTAGTACCTGGGATTGAACCCAGAGGCACTTAACTACATGAGCCATGTCCCCAGTCCTTTTAATTTTTTAAAGATTTCCTATTGAGAGCCGGACACGGTGGCATACACCTGTAATCCCAAGTGGCTCAGGAGGCTGAGCAGGAGGATTGCAAGTTCAAAGAGCCAGCCTCAACACTTTAGCAAGGTCCTAAGCAACTCAGTGAGACCCTGTCTATAAATAAAATAACAAAAACAGGGTTCGGGAGGCTGGTATTGTTGCTCAGCAGTAGAGCGTTCGCCTAGCATGTGCAAGGCCCTGGGTTCGATCCTTAGCACCACATATAAATAAATAATAAAAGATATAGTGTCCAACTACACTAAAAAAAATAAATATTTAAAAAAAAAAAAAAACAGGGCTGGGATGTGGCTTAGTGGTTGAGTGCCCCAAGATTTCATCCTCAGTACCAAAACAAAAACACTTCCTATTAAAAAGTTTAAAACATACAAACAGTATAATAAACTCCCATATATTTATCACCAGCTTAGTGGTCTTCAGTGTAATCTTCTGTCATCTGTATCTTCCACTTCTCTATTATATTTTGAAGTAAATTCGGACAAGTTTTACTTCACCTGTAAACATTGTAGTTAGGCATGTCTATTCATTTCAAAAGCATCTAATGACTTCCTTTCTGAAGGACTTATTTATTTATTTATTTATTCATTTATTTTTGTTATGCTGGGTGTTGAACCCATGGGAATGCTTTATCACTGAGCTGTATCCCAGAACCATTTTTATTTTTGTTTTGAGGTAGGGTCTTGCTACTTTGCCCAGGCTGGCCTTGAACTTGTGATCCTCATGCTTCAACTTCCTAAGTAGCTGGGATTACAGGTGTGTGCTGCTGTCCCCCATGCTGAAGGACTTTAAAGTAAGAGTACTGGTTTAGGTGTGAACTAGCCTCTATTTGCTATTTTGAGGCAGGGTGCCACTAAATTGCCCAGAATGACCTGGAACTTGCCATTCTCATCCTCAGCTTTCTTAGTAGCATTAATTAAAGATGTGTACCATTGTGTCCTCTAATAAAAACTTCCAAAAACCATAGCCACCCTACTATAATCACAGTAAGACACTGAACAATATCTTTGTGGCTTGAA
Source organism: Marmota flaviventris (assembly GCF_047511675.1). Classification (NCBI taxonomy): domain Eukaryota; kingdom Metazoa; phylum Chordata; class Mammalia; order Rodentia; family Sciuridae; genus Marmota; species Marmota flaviventris. The sequence continues at coordinate 5,824,211 of NC_092506.1, read as the reverse complement.
TTCTCCCATTTGCCTCTTTTTTTGTAGTGTTTGGTTGATTCAAATCAGGAGTCAAGGTTCATGCACATGGTGTATGATTATAAATGTCTAAAATCTTGCTAAACCTATAGATTACTTCTCTCTTTTCTCCCTTTTTTCCTTTTTGCAGGAGGAAAAAAAAAACTAGTTACTCGTTCTGTAAAATTTTATACTTTGTGGGTTTTGTTGATTGTACATCCCCTCCCCCCCCTTTTTAAAAATTTGTAATATAAAAGCTATAGAATAGTATGCTCAGTAGTAGAGTAGAGCACTTGACCTAGCATGTGTGGTGCCCTGGGTTTGATTCCAAATACCACAAAAACAAAACAAAAAAAAATTGAGATTATATAACATATAATAAAATACACAAATCACAAATGTTCAATTGGGTGAGTTTTGACAATGTAATAATAACCATTCAAATCAAGAAATAGAAATAGGATATTTTCATCCCCACAAAATTTTTCCACATACCTCTTTGTAGTTAGTTTCCCTCTCTATCCCTCACTGTATCTGACTTAATAGAAGAGTTTGCCTATGTGATTTTCATGTATGTGTGTGGCAGTGGGGAGGGAATTAGCATGTGTTCTTTTGTTGTAGGATTTTTCATTTAATATTATGCTTTGAAATTTGAACTCAGTGTTTCTATAGTTTTTTCTTTTTTATTGCTGAATAGATTCCAGCTATGTCTATATAGCACAGTTTGCAGTTTGTCTTATTTCCATTTTTATAGGCATTTATGTAGTTTTTACGTTTGGGCTTTTATGAATAAGACTGTATGAAATATTCTTATACAAGTCTTGATATGTACATTTTTTATTTATCCTCAGACAATACAAAGAAGTAATTGTATCATATGATAAATGTATGCTTAATTTTGTAAGAAATTGCCAAACTAATCATTTTACACTCTCAGAGTATATAAGAGTTGTATGTGCGCCATGTACTTGCCAAAATTTGGTCTTTGATATTAGCCATTCTAGTAGGTGTGAACTGGTATCTTGAGGTTTTAGTTTGTATGTCTCTTATGGATAAGGATGTTGAGTCCCTTTTTATGAGTTTCTTGTTTTTCTTTTTCTTTTTTTGCCGTAGTGGAGATTGAATCTAGTAGCACTCTACCACTGAGCGACACTCTTAGCCTTTCTTTCTTTTATTTATTTATTTATTTATTTTTGAGACAGGGTCTCACTAAGTTGCCAAGGATGGCCTTGGAACTCTTGATCCTGAGTAGCTGGGATTACATGTGTGCATCACTGTATCACTGCTCCTGGTTCATTTGTGTGTGTGTGTGTGTGTGTGTGTATATATATATACACATATATATATATATATATATATATATATTTATTTATTTATTTATTTTGGGGTGCTGGGGATTTGTATCAGGAACACTCGACTGCTGAGCCACATCCCCATCCCTAATTTGTATTTTATTAGAGGCAGGGTCTCACTGAGTTACTTAGTGCCAAGCCTTTACTGACGCTGGTGATCCTCCTGTCTCAGCCTTCCGAGCGGCTGGGATTAGATGTGTGTGCCACTGCACCCAGCTTGTATATTTTTGATGACATGTCTGTTCTAGTCTTTTTTTTTTTTTTTTTTAAGAGAGAGAGAAGAGAGGGGAGAGAGGGGGGAGAGAGAGAGAGAGAGAGTTTTTTAATATTTATTTTTCAGTTTTTGGTGGATACAACATCTTTATTTTATTTTTATGTGATGCTGAGGATCGAACCCAGTGCCCCGTGCATGCTAGGTGAGCGCGCTACCGATTGAACCACATCCCCAGCCCCTGTTTATCTTTTAATTGTTGATTTATAGACCTATTTATATTCTGGATACAATTCTTCATTAGATATATATGCTATACATACTGTTTCCCAGTCTGTGCCTTGCCTCTTCATTTTCTTAATGTCATATATTGGTAAGCATAATTTTTTAAATAATTTTTTTCTTTTATGGTTTGTCACATGCTTTTTAAAATTTGATCCTTAAGGGGCTGGGGTTGTGGCTCAGTGGTACAGTGCTTGTCTAGCATGTGCAAGATGCTGGGTTCGATCCTCAGCACCACATAAAAAATAAATAGGGCTGGGGTTGTGGCTCAGTGGTAACGCGTTTGCCTAGCATGTGTGACGCACTGGGTTTGATTCTCAGCACCTCGTACAAATTAATAAAATAAAGGTCTATCAAGAACTAAAAAATAGGGGCTGGGGATATGGCTCAAGCGGTAGCGCGCTCGTCTGGCATGCGTGCGGTCTGGGTTCGATTCTCAGCACCACATACAAACAAAAAATGTTGTGTCTGCCAAATACTAAAAAATAAATATTAAAATTCTCTCTCTCCCTCCTTCTCTCTCACTCTCTCTTTAAAAAAAAAAAAAAAGAACTAAAAAATATTTTTAAAAAGTATTGGGGCTGGGGATGTGGCTCAAACGGTAGTGCGCTCGCCTGGCATGCGAGCGGCCCGGGTTCGATCCTCAGCACCACATACAAAGATGTTATGTCTGCCGAAAACTAAAAAATAAATATTAAAAAATTCTCTCTCTCTCTAAAAAAAATAGTATAAATAAATAAAATAAAGACATTGTGTCCAACTACAACTAAAAAAATATTTAAAAAAAATTTGGTCCTTAAGCCATCGCTTTGAGGAGCAATATGGTAGTATCCCCATTTTGCTCATTAGGAAATAGAGGCTTAGAGAGGTAAAGTGACCTCCCGTAAAATTATACAATTAGTAAGACGCAGAGAAGACTGGAAACTGGGTTGTCTTATTTCGGGTTAAATTTCTTTCCATTACACTGTATTCTCCCTTTCTCTTTTCCTATTACCTGAAAATGATACCATATTTAACACTTTTCTCCTAAAGTTCTATACTCTCTTTTACTTTTACACCTTTGCATGTGTAATTCCTTCTCAGTGGACCACTTTCCCTTCTTTAACTCTGTCAGGTATCAACTTTGTTACATCCTCTTGGAAATTTTTGATATCTCCTTTCTTCCTAGATAAGGTGCCTCTTCTTTCCTTTCTTTAACATTTGAGTTGTCTGTTGATGTAGGGAATAATACCCTTATTGCTTTTCCACTTATTCTCTTTAGATTTTGAGCATAAGCACTATAACAGTCTTTTTAAAAATTGGGGGTGGTGAGTGTACTTAGGGCCTTGTGCATGCTAGGCAAGTGCTAGCTCCAAGTCTGAGTCTTATTTACCAGAGGATCAACAGTATCTAGATGTAAAAAAAATTAATGAATTCATGTGAATATAATTCTCTTACTGTCTACTGTGACAGATTTCTTTTTGTTACCATATACATAGATTCCATAGTGTATTTACTTTAGTATTTCTGTGTGGCATTGTTATGTTCCATTTGTGAGTTTTAAAAAATTCTTGGAATACTGTAATGTATTTTAAAACAAGGACTATAAATGTTTATTTTATATCCATGTATTTCTAGTAAGTATTAAAAATTATTGAATTTGCTGGGCACAGTGGTGCATGCCTATAATCCCAGCGCCAGGAGGCTGAGGCAGGAGGATCATGAGCTCAAAGCCAGCCTCAGCAAAAGCAAGGCACTAAGCAACTGTCTCTAAATAGAATACAAAATATAGCTGGGGATGTGGCTCAGTGGTTGAGTGCTCCTGAGTTCAATCCCCCGTACCAAAAAAAAAAAAAAAAAATTGAATTTGCCAGGTGTAGTGGTGCATGCCCAGTGGCTCAGGAGGCTGAGGTCGGATGTTCACATGCACTGATTACATCTTTTATTCCTAAGAATAGTTTCTTCAGTCTTGGTAACTCAGTAAGACTGTGTCTCAAAGTGAAAAATCAAATGGGCTGGGAATGGAGCTTAGTGGTAGAGTACCCTTGGATACAATCCCCAGTACCGTCAAAAAAACTTACTGAGGTATGCACCTGTTCCATAGTTGGGTGAGAAAATATCCTTATTCTTAGAAAATAATACACTTAAGTATTTAGAGGTAAAGGGCCATGGTATTTGCAGCCTACTCTCTAGATGGTGTGTTAGCCTTTTGCCTCTGACCAAAATACCTGTCAAGTACAACTTGGGGGGGGGGGTTTATTTTGGACTCACAGTTTCAGTCATCTCAGCTCATGGTCATTAGTCTCCATTGCTCTGGCTCTGAAGTGAGGCAGAACATCATGACAGAAGGGCATGGTAGAAGAAAGCTGTTTAGCTCATGGCAGCCAAGAAGCAGAATGCAAAGCAGAGAGAATATGTGTGAGAGAAGAGTCAGAGACAAAATATCCTCAAGGACACACCTTCAGTGACCTAATTCCTCTAGTCACCCTCCATCTGCCTATACTTAACCTCCCAGTAATTCATTCATATTATTCATCAAATGGATTCATTACTGATTAGGTCAAAGTTTATGATCTCATCATTTTTACCTCTGAATATTTCTGCATTGACACGTTAGCTTCTCAGGGAACATCTCATATCCAAACTTTTTTTTTAAATATATAATTTTAGTTGTAGGTGGACACAATACCTTTATTTTTATGTGGTGTTGAGGATCTAACCCAGTGCCTCACGCATGCCAAGTGAGCGCTTTATCACTGAGCCACAACCCCAGCTCCCATGCATTAATCCATTTATTTATTTAGTAGTTTTAGATGGACAGAATGCCTTTATTTTATTTGTTTATTTTTATGTGGTGCTGAGGACCGAACCCAGTGCCTCACGCATGCTTGGCAAGTGCTCTGCCACTGAGCTACAGCCCCAGGCTCATGCATTAATCTTGATAATCAACGGATAAAAATCGTGACCTGTAACCTACTAAATTTTTTTAATCAAAATATCATGTATGATTTTAATATTAGTTTAAGTGTATAAGAGAATGAGATAATAGCAAAACTAATATTAGAGATACCATAATTCTACATTTTAGAATTATTGAATATTAAAGTCTTATTTCTTTGTTTTAAACTAATCAATAGTTAGATGTTGTGGAACAGGCTGGTAATCCCAATTAATCAGGAGGTTGAGGCAGGCAGATTGCAGATTTGAAGCCAACCTGAGCAATTTAGCAAGATCGTGTCTCAAAAAGAACTTGAAGTTATAGCTCTGTTGTAGAGTGCTTGTCTACATGTGTGAGGCCCTGGGTTGAGTACCTGGTATTGTAAAAATCAAAAACCAGTAGTTTGAGAAGTGCTTGTTTCCTGTTGTTGTTGCTGCTTTTTCCCCCCCTTGATACCAGGGATTGAACTCAAGGCACTTGCCCACTGAGTCACATCCCCAGTCCTATTTTGTATTTTATTTAGAGACAGGGTCTCACTGAGTTGTTTAGTGCCTCAGTTTTGCTGAGGCTAGCTTTGAACTTTCTATCTTCCTGCTTCAGCCTTGAGGATACAGATGTGCATCACTGCATTCAGTCATCCCTAGCCCATTTTATTTTATTTTGAGACATGGTCTCACGAAGTTACCCAGGCTGGCCTTGAACTTTTGATCCTCTGGTCTAGGCCTCTCGGTTGCTGGGATTTTAGGCCTGTGCACCACTGTACTTGTCTTGTCTGTGCTGCTTATATAGTTTATGACATGGAGCGAACATCTTTTGGATGCCGTGGCTTCCGGTATTTTATCCTTTGTATTTTCAATGTTGTGAAATATTTTTAAGATTTTTTTTTTTAAGTCCTCTGGGATTTCTTTACCCTTTTTATCATAACTCCTTTCCTCATTTATAATGGTAAGTGTTGTTTCACTGAGTTGTTCTGGTTACATGTAATTCCATTTACTTTCTCTTTGAATTTCACTTCCAGCATTATCACTTTTTATTTCGTTGCTTCCATTTTCATCTTTGTTGGCCAATTCTCTCTGTAATTATTTTTTTTTTTTGGCTGGGGCGGGTACTGAGGATTGAACCCAGGGGTTCTCCACCACTGAGCTATATCCTCAGCCCTTACTAATTCTGATTTTGAGACAGGGTCTTACGACATTGCTGTGGTTGGCCTTGAACTGGGCCAACCTTGAACTTTCCTGCCTCAGCCTCTTGAGTAGCTGGAATTACAGGTGTGGGCCACCGAGCCTGGTGTAAAGGAGTGTTTTAGATATATTTTAAGTTTATGGAGCTTTAGGTGAGGAGATTCAGGTTAAACATTGTGGCAAAAATACCACATAGGTGATATTGTATACATATCACTTCAAATCAGGAGACACAGTGTTCTGTTTTCTTACTCTTGGTGATGATATGTTTGATCACTTTGTTACTGGTGTGACTGTGTCAAATCTTGCTTGTCCCAGTATATTTTTTCCCCTTTGTAATTAGAAGAAGCCAGGGCCTTCAACATGCTAAGCAAGTGCTCTACTACTGAATTATATGCCCAGCCCTAATCTATTTTTTAAAAAATTGTGTTACTAAATTTTAAAAGATAAGTAATATATTTTTCATTGCAAAAAGGAATAGGTGATCTCAAAAAGAAAAGTCTTTTGAGTACCATTAAACTTTTATCCTTTTATAATGAAAAACTTTGCAATTCCTGAGATATTTTAGAATTGTGTGCTCTATGAAGTATGTCAGGGGCATTTTTCCATATTCTAATTGTTGCATTCTCATAGAACACAATATAACACCACACAAACACATTTGGCTTGTTAAACTTTTCTGAGTTTTCATCTTTATTGTCTGGTAGTGGTCCTCGTCTTCCTCTTCCTCCTTCTCTTCCTCCTCCTGTTCCTCCTCCTCCTCCTCCTTTATTTTGCAGTACCAGGTGTTGAATCCAGGGGTTCTCTACCACTGAGCTACCCCCAACCCTTTTTATTTTTTATTTTGAGACAGGGTCTCAAACTTGCTATCCTCCTGCTCAGTCTCTTGAGTAATCAGATTTACAGGCAATGTGCTATGAGTTTTCTTTTTAATTGGCATCAGTAATTAGAATGTATACTCAGTTGCAGAAACATCCAAGAGTAAACAGGGGCTGGAGTTATTATGGCTCAGCGTAGAACACTTGCCAAGTATGTATGAGGCACTGGATTTGATCATCAGCATCACATAAAAATAAATAAAATAAAGGTACTGTCCATCTACAACTAAAAATTTTTTTTTTTAAAAAAAGTAAACAGAATATGATGTCTGATTGATTAGTCTCAAAGTGGTGGCCAAGAGTAATATCCTTATTATAAATAGATGATACTGCTGAGTGTATGGCACACACATATAATCCTAGTAATTTAGGAGGCTGAGGCAGGAGGATTGCAAATTCAAAGCCAGCCTCAGCAGTTTAGTGAGAACTGGGTCAAGGGGGAAAAAAAAAAAAGGTTGGGGATGTAGCTCAATGGTTTAAGTTCCCCTGGGTTCAGTTTCTAGTATCAAAAAAAAAGTAGATGGTACTGTGTGGATTATGATAATAGCCATTTAGGAAGCAGGATTGATGATGGCTTCTTTGGAATTGGGAAATCTTAACTGAGGAGAAAACCAGAGAAATAATAATTTTTGAAAGGAAGTGGGCAAGGTACCTTATATAATTGAGTTGTCTTGAAATCTGAATTTACTGAGACTTGGTGATAATGAGAGTAGGAATAAAGAGAGAAGAGGTGACCAAGGTGGTGGGGAAGAATAGCCAGAATTGTTATGTATTAAAGTTTTGTTGTTCTTTTAAAAATAAGTCATCAGGTCATTTGTAAGGACATGGGGTAGAGCTGGGAATGGATTTTGGGAAAGGACTTTGAAACAAAGTGTTTATTTTATGAACTGAAGCTATATAATGCAAAATGAGCAATATTGAAACTGTGGATGGAAATAACACCATTTATGTCTTCTGTTATTGTTGAGGAAACTCTTAAATTTAATGTTGGTTATAAACTATAAAGTTATGCTGCCTCCTTGCCTGAATGGGTTTTATATACTTCTTTCTTTTCTTTTTTAAAATATTTTTTAGTTGTAGTTGGACACAATACCTTTATTTATTTATTTTTATGTGGTGCTGAGGATTGAACCCAGCGCCTCACACATGCTAGGCGAGCGCTGTACCGCTGAGCCACAACCCCAGCCCCTGTACTTATTTCTTGAGGATAAAAATGTCTTATCAAAGTTTATCAAGGTATATAGCCTTCTGATCTCATTTGGGATCATGTTAATGTATATGTTTGATATTCCCTCAGAACCTGGCTTAGGTCTAAAGTTAATTTGTAGTTATAGCAGTTAAGATTTCCTGAATCAGATGTAAATAGCCAGAAAAGATGGAAGCTGAAGCAGAGCTAAGATTTATTTATGAAAGTGTCTGCATGTAATCAACTTAAAAATAAACAGTGTGACGCCTGTAATCCCAGTAGCTCAGGAGGCTGAGGCAGGAGGATCTCAAGTTCAAAGCAAGCCTCAACAATGGAGAGACGCTAAATAAGATACAAAATAGGGCTGGGGATGTGGCTCAAGCCGTAGTGCTCACCTGGCATGCGTGCCGCCTGAGTTCGATCTTCCGCACCACATACAAACAAAGATGTTGTGTCTACCGAAAACAAAAAACAAAACAAACAAACAAAAAAATTTAAAGTTCTCTCTCTTTCTTAAAAAGAAAAGAAAAGGCTGGGGATGTGGCTCAAGCGGTAGCTCGCTCGCCTGGCAGGCGTGCGGCACGAGTTCGATCCTCCGCACCACATATAAACAAAGATGTTGTGTCCGCCGAAAACTAAAAAAAATAAATATTAAAGTTCTCTCTCTTTTTTTTTTTAATTCTTTTGTAGTTGTAGATGGACAGAATACCTTTATTTTATTTTTATGTGGTGCTGAGGCTCGAACCCAGTGCCTTACAGATGCTAGGCAAGCGCTCTGCTGCTGAGCTACAGCCCCAGCCCTCTCTCTCTCTCTCTCTTTAAAAAAAAAAAAAAAGATACAAAATAGGACTGGGGATGTGGCTTAGTGGTTGAGTGTCCTTGAGTTCAATCCCCAGCACTAAATAAATAAATTAACCAAAATATTATTGGTGATTTGGTGTAGGTGGGTAGATATAAGCCTTGTTTATGTTTTATCCAGGCTTATCTCCATCCGTGTCATTCTGGGAAAGGTCAGGTTAAAAGATTTGTCTTTCTGGGGCTGGGGTTATAGCTCAGCAGTAGAGCGCTCCTCTAGCACATATGAGGCCCTGGGTTTGATCCTCAGCACCACATAAAAATAAGTAAATAAGATAAAGGCATTGTGTCCAACTACACCTACAAAATAAATATTTTTTTAACATTTGTCTTTCTTGCTAGAAGTAATAAACAAATTCAGCAAAGTAGCAGATTACAAAACCAACATACAAAAATCAATACCTTGGGGCTGGGGTTGTGGCTCAGTGGTAGAGCGCTTGCCTAGCATGTATAAGGCACTGGGTTCAATTCTCAGCACCGCATATAAATAAATGAATAAAATAAAGGTCCATCAACATCTAAAAAAATATTTTTAAAAAGTCAATACCTTTTCTATACACCAATAATGAATCTGGTGAGAAGGAAATCAGAAAACCAATTTCATTCACAATAGTCTAAAAAAAAAAAACTATGAATAAATGTAACAAAGGAGGTAAAAGACCTCTATAATGAAAACTAGAGCAGTGGAGGAAAAAAATTGAAGACACAAGAAGATGGAAAGACATTTCATGTTCATGGCTAAGCAGAATTAATATATTTTTTTTTGAGAATTTTAATATTTATTTATTTTTTAGTTTTTTCGGCAGACACAACATCTTTGTATGTGGTGCTGAGGATCGAACCCAGGCCGCACGCATGCCAGGGGAGCGTGCTACCGCTTGAGCCACATCCCCAGCCCCAGAATTAATATTGTTAAAACGGCCATACAGCCAAAGCAGTATGCTGATTTGGTGTAGTCCCCATCAGTTTACTATTGACATTCTTTATAGAACCAGAAAAAAACAGTCCTAAAATTTATTTATAAAAATGAAAGACTCATAATAGCCAAAGCAATTCTAAGCCCAAAAAAAGCAACGTTGAAGGCATCATAATACCTAACTTCAAATTATATTACAGTCATGGTGGTACATGCCTGCAATCCCAACTGAGGCAGGAGGATCTCAAGTTCAAAACCAACCTCAGCAACTTAGCAACAACTTAATGAAACCCTGTCTCAAAAATAAAAAGGGCTGCAGATGTAGCCCAGTGGTTATGCACCCCTGAGTTCAACTTCTGGTACCCACCCACCAAATACACAAACATGCATATATGTATATATATGTATGTGTGTAAGTGTGTGTGTGTGTATACTGTAGAACCTTGTGTTTTGAAATTTCAGTCTAAGTTATAGTAAATAACTGGCATAAAGATAGATAGACCATTAGTACATAGTAGAAGACACAGAAACAAACGCATACAGTCATCTGATCCTTGACAAAGGTAGCAGAAACATATATCGGAGAAAAGACAGCCGTTTTTAACAAATGATATTGCAAAAACTGGTTAGTCAAATGTAAAAGAATGAGAATAGACCCTTATTTTTTATAAAAGTCAAGTGAAAATGGATCGAAGACCTTGAAATTAGACCAGAAATTATGCGACTCCTAGAAGAAAATGTAGGGTCAACACCTTAACATATAGGCACAGGCAATGACTTTCTCAAAATGGATCCCTAAAGCTTAGGAAATAATGCCAAGAGTTGGTAAATGTGATGGCATTAAATTAAAAAGTTTCTTCACAGCAGAGGAAACAAAATGTGAAGAGAACCTACAGAATGGGAGAAAATCTTTGCTAGCTGTCTTTAGGCAGAGGATTAATATGGAGAATATACAGAGAACTCAAAAAACTTAATATCAAAACAAACAATAAACCCAAATAACTCAGTTAACAAAAAAGGCAAATGAACTAAACAGACACTTCTCAAAAGAAGAAATGCAAATGGTCAACATCATTATATATGAAAAAATGTTCAACATCATTAGCAATTTGGGAAATGAAAATTAAAGCCACAGATTTCATCTCTAGTCATTTGCTGGAAAGGATATGGAGAAAAAGGAATACTTTTACACTGTGGTTTGTAAATTAGTACAACCATTATGAAAATCAGCATGACGTTTCTCAAAAGACTAGGAATGAAACAACCATATGACCCAGCTATACCAGTCCTTGGTATTTATCCTAAAGAATTCAAGTCGTCATAATAGTGATACATGCATATCCCATGTTTACAGCAGTCCAATTCACAATAGCCAAACTATGGAATGAGCCTAGGTGTCTGTCAGTGGATGAATGAATAAATAAATGTGTGTATACACAATGGAGTTTTCTTAAGTCATAAAAATAAAATCATATAATTTGTAGGAAAACAGAACTTAAGAATATTATGTTAAGCGAAACACACACATTCAGAAACTCAGGGTCATATGTTTTTTTTAAAGGCTTATTTTATTTAGTTTTTTTTTTTTTTTTTAAGAGAGAGTGAGAGAGAGAGAGAATTTTTTAATATTTATTTTTTTAGTATTTGGCGGACACAACATCTTTGTTTGTATGTGGTGCTGAGGATCGAACCCGGGCCGCACGCATGCCAGGCGAGCGCGCTACCACTTGAACCACATCCCCAGCCCAGGGTCATATGTTTTTGTTGTATGTGGAAGCTAGAGAGGAGAAAGGAAAAGAAAGGTGGGGAGGGACCTCATGAAAATTGAAAGGAGATCAGTAAAGGAAAGGGACCTGGGACAGGAATGTGGGGGAGGGGCAATACTGGGGAATGATGTTGGCTAAGTTATATTGTTACATTGTGCACAGGTATGAGTATGCAACAACAAATTTCACCATTATATAAGTAAAAAATTAAAAAATGGGAATAAAAGGATTATTGTCTTTCCCTGGATTTTAAGAGTCAGTGATCATATCTAAATTTTATTATAGAGAAGGAATGAGAATTTCAAGGTTCAAGACTCTTCCCAGTCTATGTAGTTATCTTAGAGGTTTTTATAGCAAGATTTTTCTATCTGATGTTCTAGTGGTAACATAAATTGACTCAGTGCATACGTATTGGCTGGTTCACTTAAAGTCTTTACAAGATCACATATATGGTACAATTATTTGTCAGTATTTTTGTGAGGGTTCTCGGGACTGAACTCAGGAGTTCTTTACTATTGAGCTATATTCCCAGCACTTTTTATTTTGAGGCAGAGTCTCATAGTTGTCTAGGTTAGCCTTAAATTTGCTATCCATGCTATCCTTCTATCTAAGACTATAAAATGGCTAGGATTATAGGGACTTGGCAGTATTTATCATTATTGCTGTCCTTTAAGAAAAATTTTTTTCTTTTTTCTTTTGTGCGATGAGCCTCAAATATAAATAACAATCAGAAACAAATAGCTCCCACCCTAAAGTACAACTTTTTTTATAGGTTTCGGATGTTATAACCATGTTCAGCATGGTTTATGAACTATCAAGAAATATCCCGAGGTGTTAATTTTTGCTTTGTTTTCTGAGCCTGGCAGATAAGTAAGCAGATTTTTTTCCCCCTGAAGCTCTTTTAACAATGTAAAAGTTTTAAAAGTATTTTCTTTTTATTTCTGAATTAACTCAATATTCCCTTGACAGGGCTGTAGCCTGATTTTGGTACATTTTCTTCCCGGCTTTAACATTTGTGTGACCTTGAACAGGGCACTTACATCCTCCAAGTCTCAAGTATGCTTATTTCTAAATTGGAAGCTAATAATAATAACTACCTTTTTAGGATTGTTTGAGGGTTTAATGGGTTAGTAAATACAGACTGAATTCAGTGAACTTTCAGTAAATGTGATTTATTATAAATCTCAAAGCTTTATAAATTACATGACCAACCAGTCATAAATTACATGACCAACATCTGATTTATGTTTAACCATACTATACAGCCAACAAGCATGGTATGAAATTAAATACCACAGATAAGGCCAAAGAACCCATCAGCCTTTCCTATTTACCCCTATGCCAAAGGTTAACTATTTAATCAGTTTGTATGACTCTGCCTTTTTCTTTGCCTTTTTACATATTCCTCCCCTCCCCTCCCCTCCCTCCCTCTCTCTCTCCCTCCCCCTCCCTCCCCCCCTCTTTTCGACACACACACTCTGCTTCTTAGATCAAGAATAAAATGAATAATAATTTAATAGTAATTTTGTAAGTATAATAATTAATACGTATTAGAATCTGTATTTGATAGAATCAGTAACCAAAATATAGAAAGATTCAGATTATTATGCAATAGGAGATTTTCCACCAAATTATAGAATATTTTTTCTACTCTAGAAAGGTTTAGCCGAAGGGAAGAAATTAGAAGGAAGAAACATAACTTCAGCTATTTAACAAAAAAGTACACGTGGCTTTTCTGGCCAATAAAACTTAAGAAATTCACTTTTTTAAAAAAATATTTTTTTAGTTGTAGATGGACATAATAATTTTATTTTATTTATTTTTACATGGTGCCGAGGATCAAACTCAGTGTCTCACAAGTTCTGGGTGAGCACTCTACCACTGAGCTGCAACCCCAGCCCCCAATTCACTATTTCTTTTCTTTTTTTTGTACTGGGGATTGAACTCAGGAGCACTCAACCACTGATCCATATACCCCCAGCCCTATTTTTTATTTTGTTTAGAGACAGAGTCTCATTGAATTGCATAGGGCCTCGATTTTGCTGAGGCTGGCTTTGAATTTGAGATCCTCCTGCCTTAGCCTCCTGGCTGCTGGAATTATAAGCATACGTCACTGGGCCCGGCTTAAATTCTACAACTAGGGGTCAGAGATATCATTTGTTAGTTTGACAAGTAAAAAAATGATACTTCCTTTTGTCAGTATGAAAATTTGACCATCTTTTTTTTGGCGGGGGGGGGGGGCAAGGGCAGGATTGGGGGAAGATAATAGTGAAGAGTAATTGAAACTACTGTTCACATTTCACTGATCCTCAAGTGTACTTATTTTTGGCATTAAAATATTTTATTTTTAATATATAAACACTGAGAAATGGGTTGCAGGCTACTTAATTAGTGAAGGAGATTGATCTTGAAGTGACACTAGTTGTTCTGTAGCCACTTGTTCTGACAGAATTTTTCTTCTTTTTTTTTCTCCTGGTACTGGGGATTGAACCTAGAGCACTCTACCAGTAAGCTGCCTCCCTTTAATTTTGAGACAGGGACTCTTTAAGATGCTGAGACTGGCCTCAAATTTGGGATTCTCCTGCCCCAGCCTTCCAAATTGCTGGGATAATCTCAGCAACTGGATCTGATCTGATCTCTCTCCCCTGGGCAATTAGAAGTCAGTTGAATGAAACTGTATGGGGGAAGTCAGTAGACAAAGGAAAATGCCAAGGTAAAATGGTGCTAATTCTAGTCATTTTGGGGGTGTTTCATTGTTGTGTTCAAACTGAACAGAGAGATAAAGGCTGCATAGAGAGGTAATAATCTCCTTTGCTTGGAAGATACTGAGGATTCTAGGAGCAGGGGTTGAGTTTTCTTTTTTGGATACCAGGGATTGAACTGAGGGGCACTCAACAACTGATTCATATCCTCACCCCTATTTTGTATTTTATTTAGAGACAGGGTCTCACTGAGTTAGTTAGTGCCTTGCCTTTGCTGAGGCTGGATTCTCCTGTCTCAGCCTCCTGTGCTGCTGGGATTACAAGTGTGCACGCCACCATGCCCAGCTTGAGTTTCGTTTTTAACAACACCTCGTAAAATTATGTTAGTCTCACTTTCCTACTGGAAATACAGAGCAATTTTAGGATATGTTTCCTTGGAATTCACATACATTAAATTGCCTTCTTGAACCAGCGTGGTGGTGCATGTCTATAATCCCAGCTACCAGAAAAATAAAGTTTTAAAAATATTTATTTATGTATCTTTAGTTTTAGGTGAATACATTATTTTGTTTTTATGTGGTGCCGAGGATCGAACCCAGTGCCTCATGCATGCTAGTCGAGCACTGAGCCACCACCCCACCGCCCCAGCCCCCAGAAAAATAAATTTTTTAAAAAATTGCTTTTTTTGATGGCTGATTTCCCTTTTTTTTTTTTTTTTTTTTTGGTGCTGTGGGTTGAACCCAGGGCCTTGTGCACTACCAGCTGCACTGTATCCCAGCCCATGATTTCCTTAGTTTTATAGTTCTCTGCTTCTTTCAACAGAATTGTGCTGTCCAGTACAACTAGCCACATATAGCCATTGGACATGTGAAATGTGAATGTGGCTAGTTTAAATTAAGATGTAATGATGATAATAAGGTACACATTGAATCTTGAAGAATTGATACAAAAAAAATATACATACATATATATATATATATATATACATATATATATATATATATATATAGGGCTAAGGTTGTAGCTCAGTGGTAGAGAGCTTGCCTAGCATGTGTGAAGCACTGGGTTCATTCTCAGCACCACATATAAAATAAAGGTACATGAACAACTAAAAAAGTATTTAAAAGAAATAGCCCACTAAGGTTTTATACTTATGATGATATGGTATCGATTACATTTTAAATAATTTATAGGGTTTTCTCCTGTTCTCAAAGTTTAATAGTTTCACAATTTATGTTTAGGTCTGTAATCCATTTTGAATTAGTTTTTCTGAATATTATATGGTCATTGTTTCAATTTATTTACATGCTTTGTGCAAATGTCTAGTTTTTCCAGTACCATTTGTTGAAAAGACTATCCTTTTTATATTCAATTAATTGCCTCTGGTCTTTCAAACATCAGTTGATTATGTTTGTGTGGATGACACTGTCCTATAAAATGCCCCTCATGCCTGCCAGGCATGGTGGTGCATGTATGTAATCCCAGCGGCTCAGGAGGCTGAGGCAAGAGGATTGTGAGTTCAGAGCCGGCCTCAGCAATTTAGCGAGGCCCTAAGCAACTCAGTGAGACCCTGTCTGTAAGTAAAATATGAAAAGGGGTTGGAGATGTGGTTCAGTGGTAAAGTGTCCCTGGGTTCAATCCCTGATTACCCGCCTCTACTCCAAAATGCTCTACATATTGTATTTCTCTGTTTCTTCATTGTGTAGTTGTTGTTGTTTGGTAGTACTGGGGATTGAGCCCAGGGGTCATTCTACACTGACCTATATCTCCAGCACTTTTTATTTTTTGAGACAAGGTCTCACTGAGTTGCCTAAGTCTTTTGAACTTGTGACCTCTTTCCTCAGTCTCCTGAGTCGCTGAGATTACAGGTATATACCATCTGACCGTTATGTAGTTTGTTTTTCTAAACAGTTTCCTTGTAAACTGGAAGTTGGGTTTATGAGAAAAGGTGTAAAAGAAAGATTTTACTCTCACAGAATTTGCCTTTTTTTTTTTTTTTTTTGGTACCAGTTAATTGAACGCAGGGGCCCTTAACTACAGCCACTTCTCAGCCCTTTTTTGTATTTTATTTAGAGACAGGGTCTTGCTGAGTTGTTTTGGTCCTTGATAATTTGCAGAGGCTGGCTTTGAACTCACAATCCTCCTGCTACAGCCTCCCGGGCCTCTGAGATTACAGGCATGTACCATTGCACCCGGTTTAGAACTTGACTTTTCCACCTCAAAGTTCATTCAGTAGTTGGAATTGGTCTATTCTTGGAAGGGAAAAATAGTTGCAGTTAGAGTATGTTAATATCAGAAAAAGAATATCTATGGGGGAAAAATTCCAGTGAATGCGGTTTTAGTATGGGATGATGAAAAAGTTTTGGAGATGAACAGTGGGATGGTTATTTTACTTGTATGGTTATCACACATACAAAGTGTATGTTGCTGTGATGTATCACTGAATTTAGCCCTGCCTCCCTGCCTTTTCTGATAATTCATCCAGCTTCCTTTTGGCTTATTTGGACTCATTGGTAAAGGAACTTTGAAACAAAGTTCTACAGTTCAGTCTTGGTTGAGTAAAAGTGGCAATGATGTTATATTTCAGCCATTGGTACCAATAGAATTATTCTTTGTAGCCTCTCAGGGAGGCTATTGTTGAGAACTCTGATGTCCTGAATTTTGCTCAGGGTGAAGATTGAGCTGCTGGTGAGAACAGGCTTTGCCTTTCATGATGTGTGGTTTCCATTTGTTGCAGTTAGCCAGAGGCAGGCCTTCTTTGCCCATATAGTAAGAAATCTACAGCTTGATCCATTGTCCAAATGCTGCTTTTACACAAGGAATCCTATAAGTTCAGGATAAGGACAGTAATCATAATGCCAGAAGGAAAGTGACTGTTAATCAGTTTGCTGTGAAGTCAGGCCCTTCACTTAGGAAACATACCTAAGATTAATAGCAAGAGCTCTGTTCAGAGGAAAGAAAAGAGCACCTTTATTTGTGACTAACAGAGTTCAGATGACCTCTCTACCTGCCTTTTTGTCTGCCTTGACTATGGACAGATTTGTGGTAAAAAAGACTTTTATGATGACTGTGCTAAAAGCATGATACTGTAAAGTGAACTGTGACTTTGCTGAATTTATAAAATTATATCCACTTGAAACCTTTAATTATCTTCAATCTAATATATCACAAATACTTAGTCTACAGATTTTTAGGTTGTGTGTGTATAGCCTTTGCATAGGCAGTAGACTATGGAAATTAGTATATTGTAGTACATCGTTTTTCAGAGTTTTTGATTACTGTGTAGTGGAAAATACATTTCATATTATGATCTAGAGCTATACAACTGGATATACTTAGTTGTAACAAAAATTTTCAGGGAATGGTACTTACAATTAATGAGCTTCATAAAATTTCATCTCTATGATTATATATTTGGTGTGGAGAGATTTAAAGATAATGGAATCTTTTTTTTAATATTTATTTTTTGGTGGTACACAATACCTTTATTTTGTTTGTTTATTTTATGTGGTGCTGAGGATCAACCCCAGGGCCTCACACATGCTAGGCGAGCGCTCTACCGTTGATAAAATAAATAAAATATTGTGTTCAATTACAACTAAAAATTAATTTTTTTTTTTTCAAAAAGTTCCTTCCAAAGCGTGTGGACTTGGAATCATATTAGAGGCCTATCACTTGGGATGATGGAAGATAAAATCTTATCTGATGTTAAATGACATTTGAGAATAGGTGTATGACATAGACCTTGTCTCAAGCCATATAAACCATTCTTTTGGGAAAAGATTATCTAATCCAATGTTGATTCATGTTCAGAACCATAGTTGGTAATATTTTTTTAAGAATGCATGGCTGCTTTACATCTTTTATTTTATCTATCTTCATACAACCCTGTATAGTGGCGTCTGTTATCATTACATTACTCATGTACAGTGAGAGGCTGAACCAGGATTTGAACTCCAGAAACCAAGTCCAGACCCTGTTACACTGTACTGTGGCCTCCCTTTTCATTTATAAGGCCAAGTTTGCAAAGCATTTGTACATTAAAAAAATAAAAGTACTTATATTCTCATTTAAACTTCATAACTATCCTGTGCATTAGGGGTGAAATTCTTGATATTTTCACACACAGAAAAATGAAGGTTAGGGAATTTAGGCCCAAGTGGCAATACCTAGACACACACCCATTTCTGACTCTAATTATCTTGTTGTCGTTATGTAGTTTTATTAAACATAATAAAGAGAGGGGTATGCCTGAAAGTGAATATTTTATATATAGGAATTTTAATTTGATTGAAATGATTTGATGATATGACAATTCAGGTCTTTAGAAACTTAGCCCTAAGATGCAGACTAAGTCATCTGATGACTAAGATGATTAACTAAGTCATCGTTCCTGGTGACTTAGGCATAGTTGTTTTTATTAATGTTTCCTTTTTAATTGTGTGGGTCAGTTTACCATTCTTACACCAGTGTTCTTAGGTAAATTCAGAAACGAAAACAGAATTTTCTGTGCTTTAACTTTGGTTGGTACAGATGGGGTAACTAAATGCTTAGAAGAGGTCTTGCCAGAACTTTAATGTAGTGGTGGGAGAGTGAAGAATGTGTTTATGGGGAGTATTTTAAAATACCAGCTCTTAATCTAAAGCTTTTATTCCTAGATATGAAATTTCATAAATCTGAAGTTTGACTATTTGAAAAGAGGTCATATGTTGATTAAGAGATTGGCCTTTTTGAATCAAAACATTAATCGCAGGTCCAGAGAAGGGTCATGGAGGAAATCAACCTGATGAGGACTGTGGCAATTGGAGCATTTACATTATGTCTTCAGGTTTCAGATGACTGTTTAAACTCACTTAAAGACCTAAACACAGCATGTGTGAATCATTTCATGGTTTATGTTATTTACTGAGCAAATATCTAGAGGTAGTGACTGTTTTCAGGACAAGCTGTCCTTTCAGGTCATAGTTCCTTTTTTGGTGGCTGGCAAAAAAAAAAAAAAAAAGGAAATTCATTCATATTTCTCCTTTATCTTCAAGGTAAACTTGTAGGGGCTTATTCTTTTTCTATAAGTTGTTTTTGTGTAACAAATATATCCTTAACTTTTTTTTTTTTTTTTATTTTTTAGTTGTTGATGGACCTTATTTTACTTATTTGTATATGGTGCTGAGAATCGAACCCAGTGCCTCATGCATGCTAGGCAAGCGTGCTGCCACTGAGCCACAACCCCAACCCCTGTCCTTAACTTTTAGAAACTAAATTGGCATGGCCTGTACCATGTATCATATGACTTACAACTACATCAATTACAGAAAATGATGAAAGTGCTCGCTTCAGCAGCACATATACTAAAATTGGAACAATACAGAAAATGATGAAAAAAAGTAGGCATTATTTGTTTGTGTTCTGGGTGTCTGTTGCTATAGAAATAAATCAAGCCGGGTGGCACAGGCCTGTAATCCCAGCAGCTCAGAAGGCTGAGGCAGGAGGATTGCAAGTTCAAAGCCAGGATCAGCAAAGATGAGGTGCTGAGCAACTCTGTTAGACCCTGTCTCTAAATAAAATACAAAATAGGACTGGTACATGGCTCAGTGGTTGAGTACCCCAGAGTTCAGTCCCCAGTACCCCCCCCCCCAAAAAAAAAAAAGAAATCAGGCAGTAACCAAAAGCGTATAGGGAGTATTTGAATCTCACTGGATGTTTCATCAGAAAATAAAGTTAAGAAATTGATTAACTTGAAAACTGAGTATTTCTGAGTTACTGTGGTTTTCCAATTTTTTGTTTTAGGGGTGATTTTTAAAGATTATTTCTTAGATCCTTCGGTTCGTAAGCACGATGATGATTGGGTGTTCATGCTATTGTGTGAGATGTGCCTCCCTCTAAACCTTGTTACAACATCGGCACATTACCTGTATGACGTGAGGGGGAAAATTATTTCTTAGTGATCTCAGGCCTTTTAAAATTGTCTTTTCTGGTAGGTGTGGTGGTACACACATGTAATCCCAACTTCCTAGAAGGCTGAGGCAGGAAGATTGGAACTTTAAGGCCAGCCTCACCAATTTAGACTAAAGATCTTGTCTCAAAAAATAAAAGGACTGGGATAACTCAGTGGTAGAGTGTTTGTCTACCATGCAGAAGGCCCTGATTTTGAGTCCCTAGCACAGGGGGCTGGAGAGATCCCCTTTTCTATTCTAGAAGGTAAATAATGAGAAAGGCAGATATTTTATTTTCTTTGGGGTTATGATTTCATTTAGTGCAGGCTAATTTTTATGTCATATATTAAGAATGCTAAATTTTAAAACTGTTCTGGTGCTATAGAAAAGAAGTGAAATTTTCAAAGAATGGGATAGCAGAAGATAGAGTGAAGTTTCACATCTTTATTTCACATTTACTCAAGAAATGCGTGTCCAAGATTGCTTAAACATTGACAAATGCTGTTAATTTCCAGATTCTCTGCCCCTTTATACCCCCGTTTTTTTTTTTTTTTCTTGGTATTGGGGATTCAGTGCAGAGGCACTTTACCACTGAGCTATATACCTAGCCCTTTCTATTTTTTGTTTTGAGACAGAGTCTTGCCAGGTTGCTTAGGGCCTCAGCCTCCCAAGTCACTGACATTACAAACATGTGCCACCACATTGGTTCTCTGGTGGTTCAACTAGATTACTTTTGGAGGATAAACCTCATGCACGTTTACATATTAATAGGAAGTTTAATATTGTAAGAACTGCTTTTGTCACTATCCAAGAAGACGGGTTTCTGGGAAAACAAAGAATGATTTTTTTATTTTTTGGTACCAGGGATTGAATGCAGGGGTGCTTAACCACTGAGCCACATCCCCAGACATACATACATATATATATATATATATATATATATATATATATATATTTTTTTTTTTTTTTTTTTGAGAGAGAGAGAGAGAATTTTTTTTAATATTTACTTTTTAGTTTTCGGCGGACACAACATATTTGTATGTGGTGCTGAGGATCGAATCTGGGCCGCACGCATGCCAGGCGAGCGCGCTACCGCTTGAGCCGCATCCCCAGCCCTCAGCCCTCTTTATATTTTGAGTCAGGGTCTTGCTAAGTTGTTTAGGGCCTCGTTAAGTTGCTAAAGCTGGCTTTGAACTCAGGATCCTTCTACTTCAGCCTTCTGAGCCACTGGGATTACTGGCCTGTGCTACTGTGCCCAGCAAGAATGTACTTTAGTTAGAACATCTGAACTAGGATTATTTCTGTTTATGTATGCATGTTCATTTAAAAAAAATTTTTTTTGCAGTAGTGGGGGCATGGATCCAGGGCTTTGCACATGGTAGGCAAGTGCTCTACCACTGAGCTACATTAGCAGTTCTTTTAATTTTATTTTGAGTCAGGATTTTACTGAGTTATTCAGACTGTACTACAACTTTCAATC
This sequence comes from Marmota flaviventris, assembly GCF_047511675.1. Lineage (NCBI taxonomy): Eukaryota > Metazoa > Chordata > Mammalia > Rodentia > Sciuridae > Marmota > Marmota flaviventris. The sequence goes on along the minus strand of NC_092506.1, from coordinate 5,802,558 downwards.
TTTCTGCCTCAGCTTCCTTAGTAACTGAGATTATAGGTTTGTACCACCATACCCAACCTCAGATTACTTCTCTTTAGGATGAAGTTAAGATGTATGTCTTTTCTTTATCTGAATTTCAGAGGGTAGTTTTACTACTTAGCCACAGTTTTTTTCCTCTGCAGAACTGTGGTGATATAATGGTTAAATATGCAGCAAGTATACTGAACAACAGTTTATTTTACCAAATGGTAGGAAGAAAAGCAGGGAGTGTTGGTCAAAGAGATTCAGCACTCTCATTTCTCTGCCATTCTATTTTGTGGAGGGCATATTTGTGGTGAGGTTGAGTATATCCTGACTTTGAGAGAATTTTAGGGTCATTCTGCATATGATAGCTGTTTGACATTAATTCTGAGGAGAACTTTCAGGGAAAGTTCATTTTGTTTTATGTATTCCTCTTTTGTTGATCATTCTGCTTTCTGAGCATGTATTTGTTTCTGTCTTTCTCTCTCTCACCAGAAGAGACAGGTGTGTATATGCTCTTGCCAGATTCTGCAAAAGATGCCTTTCTTTTTTCTTTTTTTTTTGTTGTTTGTTTGTTTGTTTATTTATGGTACCAGGGGTGCTTAACCACTGAACCACATATCCAGCCTATTTTGTATTTTATTTAGAGACAGGGTTTTGCTGAGTTGCTTAGATCCTCAATAAATTGCTGAAACTAACTTTAAGCTCACGTTCCTCCTGCCTCAGCCTCCCAAAATTCTGAGAGGTGTGCCATCATGCCTGGCTCCTTTTATGGATTACACTGTTTTGTTGTTGGAACTGCTGTGATGTCCTCATGTTTTTCATTTATGGAAAGTGTGTTATGTATTATAGATCTCTGAAAAAATTAATCTAACTTGTTCCAGAAGATATTTGAAGACTGACTTGGCTGAACTTTGAGTAAAACAAATTCAAGTTTTTCCAGCCATGTCAATCAAATGTAGTAGACTTTCTTTGTAAGATATAAAGGAGTTATATTAAGCTGGGGTTGGCAGTGCACACCTATAATCCCATGGTGTCTGGAGGCTGAGGTGGGAGGATTTCAAGTTTGAGGCTAGCATGGGTAATTTAGTGAGGCTCTAAGCAACTTTTTGAGACCCTGTCTCAAAATAAAAAACAAAAAGAGGGCTAGGGATGTGGCTCAGTGGTAAGGCACCGGTAAGTTTTTAAATCTCCAGTACCAAAAACAAAGAAAACCCAATTAGGTTAAAATTCTATATGTGGTCTTCTTTTATCCCTGTGTTCAAGTTTCTTTTCTTTCTTTCTTTTTTTTAAGGGGCAAAAGATAATAACTTGGGCCCAAGGTTTGGTCATTGTAATTATAGGCTGAGTCTCACCATTTTTTGTGCCACCATAGCCCTTCTCATTAAAATCCTGCTTTCTGAGCATGTGTCTCATGAGGTGTAATGAAATGTTCAAATTTTGTAAACATTTTGATAACATTTTAATAACATTTTCAGAAGTGTTTTATATTTCTATCTGTATATACATGTATATTTTATTTAAAAGGAAATACTGAGAGATATAATAGGGGTAGGAAGACCTCCACAAAGTTTGAAGAGATCACTGCTACAAGAGGAGCAATAGTGTGTGTCGTCGTCTCCCCTCCCCCCCCTTTTTTTTGGAGACAGGATCTCTCTGATTGGCAATCCAGTCCTCTTGCCTCATCCTCCTGAGTAGATGGGATTATAGGTGTGGCCAGCTGTAGAGAGCAATAGTCTTTATACATAGTTGCTGGTATTTAGTAAGTGTTCCATAAAGGTATATTAAATGAATAAACATCTTTTCTAGTGTCATTTATGTGGAGTCTCTGGCATTCCCTCTATGTTAATTTTAATACTATATTTATTTGTCTTTCTTCCCCTACTGGCCTGTGATCTCCTATAGAGTTAATACTATGCCTTTTGGGCTGGGGTTGTAGCTCAGTGGCAGAGCGCTTGCCTAGCATGCATGAGGCACTGGGTTTGATCCTCACCACCATATAAAAATAAATAAAATAAAGGTATTGTGTCCATCTACAACTAAAAGAAAAAATGACTGTGCCTTTTTATCTTTGTATGCTGAGAATCTGGCTGTTATTTAATATTCTGTGTAACCTTTTTGTAAGAATAAATGTATTCAGATAAATACATGAGACTGGTACAGAGGGAAATAGACAGTGATCAACACATACCCGCCCGAAAGTGTGATCTTGCAAAGAAATTGAAAATAATCACATTTTAAAATTTAATTGCTTGTTTGAATACTATGCATTTATTTGGAGTGAGAACTTAGCTTCTTTCTTTAAAGTAGATACTGCATATTAAATAGATAAATGTATATTAAAGCTATGAAGTAAGGATTTGGTATATGTTGCAAATATTCATATTTAATTTATACAACTTCACAGTTTTACAAAATGCCCTAAGCTTTTTTTTTTTTTTTTTTTTAAAGCAGGAGCTCACAGGTGAGACATAAAGGTCTAGTTGTTACTTGGCTATTTGGCTTCTTGGCATCATCTACCAGCAAGAAAAAAACTTTTTTCTTTCATGCAGTGGGGTAAAATTAGAATTTTAAATTTCTTTGTAGAAATAGGAGATGAAGAAATTAATCTTAATAAAAAATATTGGTAGTTTCATCATTGAAGAAGATGTATAATAAAGTGTCACTCTGACTATAGATATCTTCATGAGAATAAGAACAGATTTTCATAGTATACATATAATAAATGTACTGAGTCCAAAGTACTTTTAAGATATAGAAAGGTACCTTGTCCTAACGAGTAGTATTTTTATTTCAGCTGAATAGGGAATAATCAGTATAATAATTTGTGAAGTAAAAGCTGGAATTAGAAATCAGGAATGGTAGAATATTAAATAAAAGTGCATAAACAACTAGAAATATCATGTATCTTAGCAAATACAAGAAACCTCCCACTCTGAGGAAGAGGCTTTGCTAATTATCTATTTACCAAGCATGATTTTCTTACTTAAAGACAGTCTTCTTTGGGGCTGGGGTTGTGGCTTAGCAGTAGAGCACTTGCTTCACACGTGCCAGACCATGGGTTCGATCTCAGTACCACATAAAAATAGTGAAATAAAGGTCTTGTGCCCAACTACAACTAAAAAATAAATATTAAAAAAAAAAGACAGTCTCTTTTGTTGCAAACTCATTCCACCACTTTACCTTCTGTCTCTGTCAGAACTATTTCAGCTGTCTGAAGTCTCCTTTGACAGTTTCTTCCAGCTGCCTCAAGCTACTGATTTGGCTGAAGTTTTGTTCCCACACAATTTCAGGAGCATATAGAGCTACGTGGTTAGGGCTGTCAGCTCCAGAACCAAAGTGCCTGGGTTTTAACCCCAGCCACTCTAGTTCCTAAGCCACACCAGTTATTTTGTAAGTTGGGTAGTTACTGCTTCTCCTTCATTTTCCTTGTTTGTAAAGTAGAGAGGATAATATATCATGTAGATGTTGGATTTAAATGTGATAATACATGCATGGTGCTTTTTTAAAAAAATTTTTTTTTAATTGTAGATGAACACAACATCTTTATTTATTTTTATGTGGTGCTGAGGATTGAACCAGTGCCCCCACATGTGCAAGGCAAGCGCTCTACCACTGAGCCCCAGCTCCAGCCAGTATGGGGTTTGTGGTAAGCACTCAGACATTAGCTGCTGTCATTACTTTGCCCTGGCATCATTGTTCACCTTTCTGATTAAAAGACCAGCAGACTTTTTCATATTTTATATTACTACTTCTCTGGCTCCTTTGGGCCTATTTGGGAATAGAAACACTTAAATTCTCCAAAAGAACTGACTTTTAACATCTGGTTGATTTTTTTTTTTTTTTTTTTTTTTGGGGGGGGGTGGGGGAGGTATCAGGGATTGAACCCCGGAGTGCTTAACCACTGAGCTACATCTACATTTTATTTTGAGACAGCATCTGACTTAAGTTGCTTAGGGCCTCAATTGCTGAGGCTGAACTTTTGAACTTTTGATCCTCCTGCCTTAGCCTCCAGAGTGTTGGGATTATAGGTGTTTACACTGCGTCCAGCTCCACCTGGTTGATAGTTGAGGTATATAGGAGTTTGTTTAATTTTGGAGGGTGTTGGGTGTTGTGGAGGAAGATGTGGAAGCCTTTAGACAGCTTACTGTCTACCTACCACCCAGCTCCTTCCTTCTCTATCTCTGAGCTTCTGGCATAGGCCTTTTTTTTTTTTTGTGGTCCTGGGGATTGAACCCAGGGCCTTGTGCATGCAAGGCAAGCACTCTACCAACTGAGCTATATCCCTACCTCCTGTGTTGTTTTTTTTGAGAAACATATATTTGGGTGGCCCAATTTTTTTAAAAAAATTTTTATTAGTTATTGATGGACCTTTATTTATTTATGTGTGGTGCTAAGACTCAAACCCAGTGTCTCACACATGCTAGACAAGCACTCCACCACTGAGCCACAACCTCAGCCTGCGGTTGCCCATTTTTTAATTTGATTTGTTTGTTCTGTTGTTTTTGTAAGAATTCTTCAAATATTCTGGATATTAACCCTTTAGTAGATAAATGATTTGAAAATTTCTTCCATTCTGTGGTTTGTGTTTTTAATCTCTTGAGAGTGTCATTTTGTTGAAATATAATTTATCTATTTGATTTTTCTTTTGTTGCCTGTGCTTTTGGTGTCATGTCCGAAGAAATCTGACCAAATTTAGTGTCAAATTTCTCTACTATTTTCCTCTTTTTTTTTAATATATATATATTTTTTGTTATAGGTGGACACAATATTTTATTTTTATGTGGTGCTGAGGATCGAACCCAGTGCCTCACAAATGCGAGGTGAAAGCTCTCCCTCTGAGCCACAATCCCAGTCCCCCTCTAAGAATTATACAGTTTTGTTTTTTATGTCTCTATCCATTGTGAGAGTTTTTGTTTTGCATGTGACATAAAGTAAGGTGTTCCAACTTCATTGTTGGATATCCAGTTTTCCCAACATTCTGCATAAAAAATGTATTTAATCTTAATTTAAATCTAATAGCCACATATCACTAGAAGCTACCATATTGGGCTGCGTAGATCTAGGTGACCATATATTACTTCTTTAATGTGTTAGTGTGATGAATTAGATCACTAGATGTAATGGAAATTCTCAGAATTAACAAATTGTTTTTGCATTCCTGGCGCATAATACTAGTTAATGAAATACTGTTTTAGTCACTGTTCCCCTTCACAGAAAATTAACTAAAATGACTATGGGAATCATTTAGAAAAAGATTGTAGTTTCTCAAAAAATATTCTTTGAACAGTGGCTTTTTTTATTGGTCCTCATCAAACCTTTTTTCATTATAAAAATATACTGCTTTTCACAAACATATCCATTATGCTATCTTTTATTCTTTTACATATTGTTAATTATTATTTTATTTTTTTAAAATACATTTTTTAGTTGTAGATGGACACAGTACCTTTATTTTATTTATTTATGTGGTGCTGAGGTTTGAACCCAGTGCCTCATACATGTAGGTAAGTGCTCTACCACTGAGCCACAGCCCCAATCCAATAATTATTATTTTTTTATTGATACAATTTATATGTCAAAAAATTTAACCCCCCCCCCTTTTTTTTTGAATACCGTGGATTGAATTCAGGGACACTTGACCCTATGAGCCACATCCCCAGCCTATTTTATATTTAGAGACAGGGTCTCACTGAGTTGCTTAGCACCTTGCTTTTTGCTGAGATTGGCTTTGAACTTGCCATTCTCCTGTCTCAGCCTCCCAAGTTGCTGGGATTACACGTGTGTGCCATTGCGCCTGGCTCACCCTTTTAAAATTTATAACTCAGCAGTATTTTTAGTATGTTCACAAAGTTGTGCAAACGTCAGTTACCACTATCTAATTTCAGAACTCTTTTTGTTATCCAGGTAAACCCAGAACACATTAGCAGTTATTGCCCATCTTCTGTCCACCCAGCTGCTGACAACCACTAATGTACTTTATGTCTCTATAGATTTGCTTGTTTTGTAGATTTCATCTGAACAGAATTATAATGTGGTCTTTAGTGACTGACTTTTTTTCACTTGATATATTTTTCAGTTAATAGCATTTATCAGTAATTAACTCCTTTTTATTGCTAAACAATATTGCATTGTATGGATATACTGTGCTTTATTTATCCATTCTTCATTTGATGGATCTTTGGGTTGTTTCTACTTCATGGCTACTCTGAATAATGTTGCTATCTCTAATGTTGCTCTGAGCTGAGAATGGTAGTATAGGCCTATAGTCCCAGCCCAAGAGGCTAATGTGGGAGGATTCCTTTAGCTCATGAATTTGAGACTAATCTGGGCTATGTGGTAAGATGCTGTCTTTTTAAAAAAAAAAAGGCCAGGTATGGTGGTACTTGCCTATAATCCCAGCTACTCGGGAGGCTGAGGAAGGAGAAGCACAAGTTTGAGGCCATCCTGGATAATGCAGCAAGACCCTGTTAAGGGCTGGAGGTATAGTTAAGTGGTAGAGCATTCCTGGGGCTTCAGTCTCAAACAAAGTGTCAGGGAGGAAAGTTGCTATGTACAAGTTTTTGTGTGAGTCTGTTTTTCATTCTCTTGGGTAAATAGATGCTTGGGAGTAGAATTACTACGTCATAAAGTAATTTTATGTTTAATCATTTGAGAAACTGCCAGTGTTTTCCAAAAGGCTATAGTGCTATTTTAATCCTCACCAACACTTAATATTTGACTGATGGGTTGGAAGTGATATCTCACTGTGGGGTTTCTTTTCTTTTCTTTTTTTTAAGGTACTGGGGTTGGAACTCAGGGGCACTTTACCACTGAGATACATCCTCAGCCCTTCTTATTTTTTATTTTGAGACAAGGTCTCATTGAGGTCTTGAGGGTCTCACTGAGTTGCCAGGGCTGACCTCAAATTCAACCTCTGCTTCCTAAATCACTGGGACAACTGGTGTGTAGCTACCACCCCCAACACCTGGATCTTTGTTGTTTTGGATTTTCATTTCCCTAATGACTAGTGATGTTAAACCAATGACTAAGTGTTTTAGTCGGCATTTTTACTGCTGTGACCAAAAGACCTGACAAGAACCATTGCAGAGAAGGAAAAGTTTATTTGGCCCTCATAGTTTCAGAAGTCTTAGTCCGTAGATGGTTCACTTTATATCTCTGTGCCTGAGATGAGGCAAAAATCATGGCAGAGGGTGTGGAAGAGAAAAACAGCTCAGAACTTGGCAGAGACAAAATACCCAAAAGGCACGCCCTCAGTGACCCACCTCCTCCAGCCACACCCTACCTGCCAGCAGTTATCACCAGGTTAATCCATACCAGTGGATTATTAAGCCGTCAATTAGACTAAGACTGTCATAACCTAATCATTTTACCTCTGACCATGCGACATCACATTTCCAAACCATAATACTAATAAATTGATTATTGATTTTCAGGAATACAACTTACTGTTAGCATTGAAAAATTCAAATTACTTTTGAAAGAAAATTTGGTTGAAATAGATTTCCATATTCAGTTTGTGCCTGTTACCTACTGAGATGCTCAGTCCAGTTAGGGTTAGCAACTATGGGAAACCAGTAATTTCTCTTAAGTCTGCCTAAAATCACTGTATGAAAAGCACCTGGAATAGAAGCTCAGAGCACACCAGTAAGTCAGTTGGAATTATTAGTGATGTGGGAGGAGATTGGTGGCTAATTTACTTAATGTTCAAGTGACCTTGCCTTTGGAGTTTCACCTATAGCAGAGATTATTACGGCATACTGATCTCCAGTGTTATTGTGAGAATTGGTTATGTTTATTTTAAGGCACTTAATGGGATAGATCTTAGAAGTTTACATTAATTTAGGGAAATAGGAAAAAACTTCCCCTTATCCTTGACAGTGTTAAAACTGACACAGTGTTTACATTGTCACTGATTTCCCTGGTTGGAATGGTCAAAAAGAAATTAGAAATTCAGACATATTTTTTTATTATCTTTAAGAAATAGGAATGGCTTGACTGGAGCAGGAGGCTTCCTTATATCCTTACACTCTGTGTACTTAAAATTGCAAATCTTGTATGTAGGGGAAAATAAAAGCGTGTGAAAAGATAGGATGGGGAAACTTTGTGCTAGTGTGTTAAAAATTTTGAGATAATAGCACAATTGTTTCCCTTTTTTTTGGTAGGCCTAGGAAAGGGTGAGGTTTGAAAATATGACAGGATTATTTTGTTGTTAAAAAGTGCAAATGAGTGCTTTCTAAAAGTGACTGTTTTGGAAACAAAACTACACTTATTATAGTTTTGTATTGTACCCTTATTCTATGAGATACTTGGAACTCATCTCTGGAACTTCTTTTCAGTCATATATAGAAAACAAGGCAAGGGAAGAACTGGATGATGTCTTTAAGTAAATGATCAAACACCTCCATGTAAGAAACACATCATTCAATGCCTCTAATAGAAATGCACCTAAATATTTTGAATAATGATGGTATTTTTAGAGTAAGTGAAAGTTAGCTAAAGTTGAGTCTTTTGGACTTTGAACTGTGATTTATGGCAACCAAAGTACCAAGGAAGGCTTTTACCAAATATGGAAAAGATATCCTTGGAGTGTTTTTACCTAAAAGTGATAAATTGAATTTTGTAGTCCTCTGGCACATAATAAATTTACTTTCCTTTAATTTTTACTTTTATGGCTTAATTCTGCCCTTTCAGACTTTTTCATTTCTTATTAATTTATTTATTTACTTATTTATTTATTCGTTCATTTGTTTATTTATGGAAGGTGATCACCATTTCATACCTTTAAAATAATTATCTGGCTGGATGCGGTGGCGCACACCTGTAATCCCAAGTGGTTCAGGAGGCTGAGGCAGGAGGATTGTGTGTTCAAAACCAGCCTCAGCCCTCGTTTTTCTTTTTATTATTATTATTATTATTATTATTATTTTTAGTTGTAGATGGACACAATATCTTTATTTATTTTTATGTGGTGCGAGGATGGAACCCAGAGCCTGACACATGCTAGGCATAATTGTAGCCCCCTTTTTCTTTTTGCTACTTGAGATTAAACCCAGGGGTGCTTAACCACTGGGCTATATCCCCAGTCCTTTTTATTTTTTATTTTGAGACAAGATTTTGCTAGGTTGCTAAGGCTGGCTTTGAACTTAAGATCCTCCTGCCTTAGCTTTCCAAGTGGCTGGGACTACAGGTGTGTGCCACCGCGCCCGCCTATGGATGTAAATTTCTCCACACACCAATACTTGTTATTGCCCAAATTTTGGTAGTAGCTATCCTGGCAAGTATGTAGTATCTCATTATGGTTTTGGTTTGCAACTCTGTAATGATTAATGATATTGAGCAGCTTTTTAGGTGTTTTCCTTGAAGATGTATTATCTTTTAATACTAATAATCATCTGCTGTTTAGCACGCTGTTGTTTAGATTATCTCGGATAAAAGAGTTTGTGATCTATTCAGATATTTTAGTCTATTCTTGAGGTTGTTTCACAAAGATAATCTTAGGTATACCTCTCCTCTATGAAAATAATTATATTTTGTATCTTCACTTGAATGTCTATAAAGATCGTTTATTTCCACTTTGATAAGCCATGGTAGACAAATAAAATATTTAGGAGATCCTATTTGGTTGTTTTCACTGTGAATGTAAATATCTAGGCTTAAAGATTTAGCAGAGGTAAAATTCACAGGTAGGGAACCCAGTGGCTCATTAAAACTTTGTTATATTCTGTGTATTCTGAGAACATCAGCTGATCTTGAGTTGAGAGAAGAGATTTATAAGACAGGGAAAACCAATGCTTGATAAGCAACTGAGGTTAAAAGTCGCACTCTATACATGTAGGAAACACCGTGGCTGCTTGTAGATGGGCCTAAAAAAGTGCACGATTTTATCCTTATGTCCCTTCTTTCCCAGCGTGGTACCATGAGACGACGCTATGAAGATGATGGCATTTCAGATGATGAAATTGAAGGGAAACGAACTTTTGACTTGGAAGAGAAACTCCACACCAATAAATATAATGCCAATTTTGTTACTTTTATGGAGGGAAAAGGTCAGTATCAATTTGATTCAGAGCTGTAACCCCTTGATGTAGGAAGGCATAGAATCTGAGAACTTGATGTAGGAAGGCATAGAATCTGAGTTTAACATCCTGAACCTGAAATATTACCTATTGATGCTATGTATTTATTTTCTTTCTTTTATATAGTGCCACTTGTATGCATCCTCTGTCCCATTTTTATACTCTTGAGTTGTTCTCTAATATATTAGAAGTAGTCTTTTATTGGGATAGGAGTATTTTTGGAATTTCTAAAGGCTTTTTCCTCCTCCCATCCCTTGGATTGTGTTTAATTAAAAATAGTACAATAGGGCCGGCATTGTGGCTCAGCGGTAGAGCGTTTGCCTAGCAGGCGTGAGGCACTGGGTTTGATTCCTGGTACCACATAAAAATAAAAAAAACAAATACAAGAAAGGTATTGTGTCCATCCACAAGTAAAAAATAAGAAGTTTTAAAAAGTAGTGCAATAAAACTTCTTTTATGTATATAACCACATCACTGAAGCCAAGGAATTCCACATGTGTCATGTAGCTTTGATTCTTAACAAACTGACAAGAATGTTAAATGCATATCATTTTTTGGCTAAGAGACAGGGTGATGATAATTCCTACTTAGGATTTATGAGACAACTCTGTTGCTTAAGTTCTGAACTTCCTGTGGAGATACAAATTTAGCAAACTTCTCAAGCCTGGCTTCTCAGGGTGTTTTCCCTACTTCTGAAGAGATGCTTCTTAGTAACAAGTGTTTATTTATTAACAGAGTACAACTGTATGCGCAAAATAATAGATCTATACCTTACTACTTAGATCCTTTTATCTTTCTAACTGTACTTACTTGTTTTTCTAATAATGTTTTTTCTGCGATGACAGATTTTAATGTAGAGTATATCCAGCGGGGTGGCTTGAGAGACCCTCTGATTTTCAAAAATTCTGATGGACTTGGAATAAAGTAAGTATTCTGGGTCTGGCTGGATATGATTATGAAATGGCCTTTCCTCAGGGCTATAGGCAATGGCAATATTGAGAACCCAGAACATTAGGTAATTGAAAATAATTTCTCACTTATTTAAAAAAAGTACATGTTTTTGTTATACAAATGATTCATGTTATAGGTAAATGAAAAAGTATAGATGAGCTAAAAAGAAAAGAAATTTAAATCTCTTGAAGTATACCATTCTTAAATAATCATTGCTCATTTGTTGGATATTTTTCTGTGTAAGAATGTAAATACATAATCATTTATAAAGTTAGGCATGGTGATGCATGCCTGTAATCCCAGTGATTGAGGCAGTAGGACTGCAAGCTCAAGGCCAGCCTCAGCAATTTAGTGAGACCCTGTTGCTGGGATGTGGCTCAGTGGTAGAGTTCCTCTGGGGTCAATCCCCATGGAGGGAACCATAATAAGTAATTTTTTTTTAAGACATTAGATAAACTTATACCTAAATATGTCCTAAAGATTGATGTGTCTGATTGGGGAGTTCTCAGTACTTTAAGAAAATCTCAAATTGACTAGAGAAGTTGTATTTTCCATTTATACTTACTAGTGTTTGTTTCATAGGATGCCAGATCCAGACTTCACTGTGAATGATGTCAAAATGTGTGTTGGTAAGTATCAAGCTTTTGGCCTCTGAGTCTTTGAGACAGAGTCCTGAATCTTTGAGCTTAAAGTCATGGGAATATTGAAATATTTACTTGATTAGAAACTACTTGAGTTATAAAAGTTTTCTCTTTTGATACTCATTAGGCATAGAACCTTTGAATCTTGATCCTTTTCCTACCTACCATCTTTATTCTCACTCTCCCTGAAGAGACTGTTTTTCAGGGCATCATACCCAGGAACTCAAAACTTGTACCTTTGAGCCAAGAAACAAGCTATATTGATATCTGTGATTCTTTATCCTTATCCTTAAAGTAGTAGATACATTCCTTAGAAATTCAAACCAATGCTACATTTGGTAACTTGTCTAATACTTGAAATTTTGTGAACTGAGAAGTAGATACGTTAAAATTTCTCCTCAGTGATTTAATTAAAGCCAGTCCTTAATTTGATTTATATTTTATTGCATTTAAAAGGCTGGGGATATAGCCCAGTTGGTAGAGTGCTTGCCTAGCAGGAACAAGGCCCTGGATTCAATTCCCAGCACCACCAAAAAAAAAAAAAAAAAAAAAGATCCAAAAAATTTAGGAAAAGAAAGCAAATTTTTACAATCTAATTAAAGAAGAAAACTTCCCGGAGTCATTAAAGGTTCAGCTTAGTTTTCTACAGACAACTGGTTTATTGTGGCCCTAAGATACTTCAGTGATCCTAGTAGTTCAGGAATGGTAATTTTTCCATACATGATAAGACAGTAAAGTGACATAAAGTCTTCTAGAAATGTTTTCAACAAGATACGAGGCAAAAGGAGTTTTCGGGGGCTGTTTTCTTTTAACCCTTCAACTCTTACACTTTGTCCATTGAACTGAAACTCCAGTGCCATTCTTTGCTTTGGAAATTAAGTATTGCAGTACTATCTCATGTCCACTTGAGGGCTCTTGTTAGACTGCTGAATAAAAACTCCTCTGTTATCTAAGAGTGAAAGTCATATCCTAGGTAGAGAAGGTTCTCTGATCCCTATATTACTCATCCTTTCACTGTTTGTGTGTGAAATTCTAGCCACTTGCCTTTCACCATGTATCCAAGTATCTAACAGCTCCTGGAGTGTAGTAGTAAGTGCTCAGGAAATCTATTGAATAATTAAAATGCATAGCTTTCTTTCAGGAGGACTTAGATAACCTGCTTGAATACTTACAAATCCATCATTTCACTTCTTTTCTTTCTTTTTATTTTTTAACTTTTATTTTTTTTAGGTGTAGATGGACACAACACAATGCCCTCATTTTTTTTTTTTTTTAGAATTTTTTAAATATTTATTTTTTAGTTTTCGGCGGACACAACATCTTTGTTTGTATGTGGTGCTGAGGATCGAACCCGGGCCGCACGCATGCCAGGCGAGCGCGCTACCGCTTGAGCCACATCCCCAGCCCCAAATGCCCTCATTTTTATATGGTGCTGAGGATTGAACCCGGGTCCCGCCCATGCTAGGCGAGTGCTCCACCGCTGAGCCACAATCCCACCCCCTCACTTCTTTTCTTGATGAATGTACAGGACAGTAATTTCCTGGACCCATGAGGTAGTTGATAACCACAGCTTTTTTCTATTGGTTAGACATTATTAGTTTAAATAATAAGGTAGGACATCAACAAAGGTAATTGTGGACTACAGATGACATCATGAGAACTATTTGTGTTAACTTGTTAGAAATACAGACTCCAGGGGCTGTGGCTGTGGCTCAGTGGTAGAATGCTTGCCTCATACAGGTGAGGCATTGGGTTCGATCCTCAGCACCACTTTAAAGAAAGAGAGAGAGAGAGAAAGAAAGAGACAGAGAGAGAAAGAAATTGTGTTCATTTACAACTGAAAAAGTATTTAAAAAAAATACAGACTCCAAGAGGAGATTCTGGGATGGTGGTAAGAACTTTGCTTCCCACCCAGACAGTAATTGTACTGGCAGAATTTGTCCACTATAACTCTTTTGGAGCTGCAGTTCATTGAAGGCTTGCAACATCCAGGATAAGACTTGGATGGTAATACGTAGTAAATTTTGAGTTGTAGCACAGTAGCAGCCACCCCCTCCATCCTGCCAACCAAGCCCATGGGAAGTCAAGCAACAGTTTGCAGGAGGCAGGATGGGCAAAAAGGGTCCTTCAAAATATTGGAGAATCTGTGCTGTGATCACTTGATGGCTGCTTCTGATCACAGAGGTACAAAGAGTTAGGTGGCCATTGTTGGTGCAAGCCCCTTCCCCCCTACCCAAATGATTTCTAGGAGATTTAAAAGGCCCATTCCTTTTACCACCCTCTTTCCTCTCTCCCTCCCTTTTTCCTTTACCCCGCTGGGAGCTTGACATTACAGACTATGATAGTCAAAGGCAACTGAATGTATGGGGAAAATTAGAAACTAACTATACAAGCCCAAGGAAAGGTGCAGGCTCAAAAAAGACCTTTTGTTTACACTTCAGGTTGATCCTTGCCACATAGACAGCCTACAATAATCAGAAGCCCCAAAACAATAACAATATTTATAGCAAAACCTGGGAAGGGAAAAAATCTGATTTCAAGAGTTACACATTATTAGATTTATGTGTTCAGTTTTCAGTAGCCGATTAAAAAGTGTACAAAGAAACAGGAAATTATGATGAACTCAAAGGAAAAAAGTAAATCAACAGAAATTGTCCTTGAGAAAAACCTGATCTAGTAGAGAACAACTTTAAAACAAATATCTTAAAACATGCTGAAATAACTAAAGGGAAATACAGAAAATTAGGAAAAATGATGTACAAATTACATGGAAACATAAGCAAAGAGATAGAAAACCAAAAAAAAAAAAAAGGGGGGGGGGTTTTGAACCTAAAAAGTACAAAAATTTACTAAAGAGATTGAAAGGCATATTTGAACAAACAGAAGAAAGAAAAAGTGAACTGAAAGGTAGGACAATGGAAATTGGGTCTGAGGAACAAAAGACTGAAGAAAAGTACAGAGTCTGCCACGGTTTGAATGTTTGTCTCCTCCAAAACTCATGTTGACATTTAATTGCCTTTCTAACAGTTTTAAGAGATGATTATTTTGTGAATGCTCCACTCTCATGCTGCCCTTAAAAAAAATTTAAAAAAAAAAAAAAAACTGAGTTTGGTTCCTTCTTGTTCTGTTTTATCCTCTTCCCTTTTGCTAGGTTTAAAACAGCAAAAAGACCTTTATCGTGTGCTGGCACCTTGGTGTTGGTCCTACTGACCCCAGGAACTATGAGCCAATAAATTCCTATTCATTATAAATTACCCCTTCTCAGGTGTTCTGTTAAAAGCAGCACAAAACAAACCAAGAGCCCAAGAGGACACCTTCAGGGAGTACCAAAAGGAGGAGAGAGAGAAGGGGACAGAAAATATTTGAAGAAATAATGGCAGAAAATTTCCCAAATTTTATGAAAGTCATCCAAAAAAAAGTTCAAGAGCTCAATGAACTCCAGATAAACTCTGAGACCCTCATGAAGACACATAAATAGATTTTTCAAAAGCCAAAGTCAGAGTCTTGCAAGCATCAGAAAAATGACTCATCGCATACAGGGAGTCTCAATAAGATTATAAGCAGTTTCTCAGGGGAATTGAAAGGACTATACAATAATTTGAAGCCATGTAGAGAAATAAAGGTCCCAGTAAAGATAAATACATGGACAGTTATATAAGCTAGTATTATTGTAACAATGGTTTGTTTATTACTCTGTGTGGGGGGTAGGTAGGGGTGTGTGTGCTGGGGATTGAACCGAGGGGCACTTACTGAACCCCAGCCTTTTTTATTTTTTCTTTTTGTGACAAGTTCTTGATAAATTGCTTAGGGCCTTGCTACTTTTCTGAGGCTGGCCTTGAACTTTAAAATCATCCTGCTTCAGCCACCCAAATTGCTGGAATTATGGGTATGTTACACCACGCCCAGTTCCTTGTTTTCTACATGATTGAAGACTAATGTTTATTTATTTATTTATATTGCAATGCTGGGGATTGAACCTAAGACCATGCACATGCTAGGCAAATGCTTTACCATTGAACTTCATCTCTAGTCCTTTTTTTTATTTTTTATTTAAATCCTGTAAAGTCACTCTGGTCTTGTGATCCTCCTACCTCAGAGAGCTCCCAGGTATCCTGGAAACATTGTAGGCCACTGTACCCCAGTTTAGGACTGTTTTAAAACAACAGTTATTAGTCTAAAAATTAGTATTTTTGAAACTTTAGATGTGACTCCAAATTTTTATTTTCTATGTAATTTAAGAGATGATGCATTTTAAAGAGTTATTAGTTTATGTTCAGAGGCACACATATAAGGATGTGATTTTGTGACATCAAAACTCAAAGGGAGGGGCTGGGGATGTGGCTAAAGCGGTAGCGCGCTCGCCTGCCATGCGTGCGGCCCGGGTTCAATCCTCAGCACCACATACAAAGATGTTATGTCCGCCAATAACTAAAAAATCAATATTAAAAAAAAAAAAAAACTCAAAGGGAGGGCTGGGGTTGTAATGCTTAGTGGTAGAGTGCTTGCCTAGCATGTGTAAGGCACTGGGTTTGATTCTCAGCACCACATATAAATAAAGTAAAGGTCCATTCACAACATTAAAAAAGAAAAAGAAAACCAGAGGATAGGAATGGTTTGTCAAAGGAACATAGTTTTTGTATGTTATTTAAGCAGTTTGATATTCAAAATAGAAAGCTTAACTATTGGATGTTAGATGTAAATTCCCTGATAACCAAAAAGAAATGAGAAAGAAATTTATATATTTAATTACAGAATCAACTAAACACAAAGGCAATGGTAAATCAGGTATAACACTTGTCCTAGCATGTGTGAGTCCCTGGGTTTGATCCCCAGACCACTAAATAAATAAATAAGTGTATGTGTCTATATGTATACACTGACTGAAGTGAAGGGAGAAATATGAAATACACAGTTCTATGCAATAACGTTTGAAGACTTCAGTAGCCTTTCTCAATAATGGATAGAACAACCAGACAGGAAAGAGGACTTAACAGAAGAAATGAATTAGACTTAACAGGTATATATAGAATACTAAACAACAATAGCATACATATTCTGAAGTATTACATGGGACATTTCCAAGATAGATCATATGTTAGACAACAAATTAAGTTTCAGTAAATTTTTAAAGAAATATCAAAGTATCTTTTCCAACCACAATGGTACAAAGGTAGAAATAAGTAACAAAACTAGAATGTTCACAGAATTAACCAATATATCCTTAAACAACCGGTGGAACAAAGAAGAAATCACAAGGGAAATTAGAAAAATATGTATAGGCTAATGAACGCAAAAACAAAGCTTACAGAATGTGGTGAATGGAATTTATAGTTATAAAGATTTAAACATTAGGGGGCTGGGGATGTGGCTCAAGCGGTAGCGCGCTCACCTGGCATGCTTGCGGCCCGGGTTCGATCCTCAGCACCACATACAAACAAAGATGTTGTGCCTGCCGAAAACTAAAAAATAAAAGACTAAAATTCTCTCTCTCAAAAAAATAAATAAATAAATAAAAATTTAAAAATTAAGATTTAAATATTAGGGCTGGAGATATAGCTCTGTTGGTAGAGTGCTTGCCTCACATGCACAAGGCCCTGGGTTCAATCCCCAGCATCCCCCCCCCAAAAAAAGAAAAAAAAAAAAAAAACATTAAAAAGAAGGGAAATCCTAACTAAAAACCTAACATTACAACCTAAGGAATAGAAAATGAAGACCACAAAGATTAGAGCAGAAATAAATGAAACAGAGAATAGAAAAACAACAGAAAATCAGTGAAACCAAAAGTTAGTTCTTTGAGAAAGTTAACAAAATTGACAAAACTTCAGCTAGATGGACCGAGGTAGAGGAAAGATTAAATTACTAAAGTAAAAAATGAAAGTGAGGACATTACTATCAATTCTACAGAAATTAGAAAAATTATGTGAGAATACTATTCATATTTGTTCACCAACAAATTGGATAAATTGACAAATTCCTGGAAACACAGAACCTAACCAGACTAAATCAGGAAGAAATGGAAAATAGAATGGCTATATAATTGGTTAAAAAGATTAAATCAGTATTCAAAAATCTCCCGGCAAAGAAAAGCTTGGATCTGATGGCTTCACTGGTGAATTCTACTAAACACTTGAACCATCTTTCTCAAACATTTTCAAAGAATTGAAAAGAGAGCACTTTTTAACTCATTCTGTGAAGTAATGCTACTTCACAGAATGATACCACAAAGACAATATAAGAAAATAAAAACTACAGACCAAAATCCCTTATGAGCATTGTTTAGAAATCTTAAACACAATATCAGCAAACTGAATACAGCATATGAAAAAGATCACAGACCATGAACCAAGTTGCATTTACTCTTGGAAAGCAAAGATGGTTCAACAACATAAAAATCAGTGGGCACCACATTAGCAGAATGAAGGAAGGAAAAACACAATCCCCTCAACTGATGGAGAAAATACATTATTTGACACAATTCAACACCATTTTGTTTTTCTTTTTTTTTTTTAAGATTTATTTTTTAGTTGTAGTTGGACACAATACCTTTATTTATTTTTATGTGGTGCTGAGGATCGAACGCAGGGCCTCGCAATGCTAGGTGAGCCACAACCCCAGCACCTCAACACCATTTTCATTATTAAAAAAAAAAAAAAAAAAAATTCAGCACATTGGAAACTACCTCAACATAATAAAACCATCTATGAAAAAGCTGCCCAGTTGTGAAAGACTAAATGCTTTTGCTCTAAGATGAGGGATAAGGATGCCTACTTCTGTCACTTCAACATGGTACTGGGAATTCTAAATAGCGTACAGGCAAAAAAAGGAAATAAAAGGCATCTAAATTGGAAAGTAAAATGACCTGTTCACAAATTGAAAATAGAATTACCAGGGCTGGGGATGTGGCTCAAGCGGTAGTGCGCTCGCTTGGCATGCGTGCGGCCCGGGTTCGATCCTCAGCACCACATACAAACAATGATGTTGTGTCTGCCAAAAACTGAAAAATAAATATTAAAATTCTCTCTCTCTCTCTCTTAAAAAAAAAAAAAGAAAATAGAATTACCATATGATGTTATATTAGAAAACTAAATTTAGATGGCCCCAAAACCTGTTAGGAATAAAGGAATTTGTCAAAGTAACAAGATACAAAGTACATAATGTTCAGTTGCATTTCTGTACACCAACAACGAACAATCTGAGAAGGAAATTTTGGAAACAATTCCATTTACAATAGTGTCAAAAAACACTTTTGTTAAGATTTGTATAATGAAAACTAAAACACTGAAGAAATGAATGAAGACATAAAATGGAAACGTGCCTCATGTTCACAAGTTGGAAGACTTAGTTTTTTTTGTTGTTGTTGGGTTTTGATTTTGTGTGTGTGTGTGTTTGTTTTGGTTTTGTAGTATTTTTCAGTGCTATAGCTCAAACCCTGGGCCTCTTACATGCTAGACAAGTGCTGTACCACTTAGCTATACCCCCAATTCCAAAATACTTAATAATATTGATGTCACTACTCAATAAGATGTCAAAACTGGATGCTGGAGTTGTGGCTCAGTGGTAGAGCACTTGCCTAGCATATATGAGGTACTGAGTTCGATTCTCAGCACCACATATAAACAAACGAATAAAATCCACCAACATCTTAAAAAAATAAGATCCATCAACATCTTAAAAAAAAAGGAACAAGGACTGGGGTGGTGGCTCAGTGGTAGTTTGCCTAGCATGTGTGGGGCACTGGGTTCAATCCTCAGCACCACATAAAAATGAAATAAAGATATTGTGTCCATCTACAACTAAAAACTTAATATTTTTTAAAAAGGAACAAGATGGGGACATTTAAAAGACATCACTATACTTATTATTTAAAAAAAAAGTCAAAACTGCCCAGAGTGATCTACAAAATGATGTAATCCCTATCAAAATTCTAGATGTTATTTTACAGAAATAGAAAATTCCTAAAATTCATATGGAATCTCCAGGGGCCAAGAAAAACCCAAACATTCTTGAAAAAGAGCAAAGCTGGAGGAAATACATTTCCTGGGTTCAAAACAATGCAAAGCTACGGTAATCAAAAAACTTAATACTAGTAAAAAGATTGACCCACAGAACAGTGGACTAGAATAGAGAGGCTAGGAATAAACCTTCACATATATGGTCAAACTAGGGTAACTTTTCTTCTACAAATCATGCTGGGAAACCTGCCTGTCTACATGCAAAATAATGATGTTGGACTCCTACCTAACATCATATATAAAAATTAATTCAAAATGGATCAGAGACCTAAATTTAAAACTTCAAATTGTAGAACTCTTACTAGAAAACATGGCACCCAGGGACCCAAAAGAGTGAGGCAGGAAAATTACAAGTTCCAGGTCAGCCTTGGCAATTTAGATGATTACAAAATTAAAAAAAAAAAAATTAAAATGGCTGGGGATGTAGCTCAGTGATAGAGCACTCCTAGGTTCAACCTTAATACCTAGGGGGAAAAAAAAGAAAACAAAAAACCTAGGGCAAGGCTTCATAATGTTAGATTTGGCAGTGGTTTCTTAGCTATGACTCCAGACAGAGAGGTAATAAAAGTGTAGATATATTGGACTAATTTAAAAATTTTGAAATTTGTACATCAAAAAATATAAACAGGGCTGGGGATGTGGCTCAAGCGGTAGCGCGCTCGCCTGGCATGCGTGCGGCCTGGGTTCGATCCTCAGCACCACATACAAACAAAGATGTTGTGTCCGCCGAAAACTAAAAAATAAATAAATAAACAACTTAAGGAATGGGAGAAAATATTTGTAAATCATATATCTAATAAGGAGTTAATATCTAGAGTATATATAGAAATAAGACTCAACGATTTAAAAAATGGATTCAGAAAAGGGCAAAGGAATTGAACAGGTATTTCTTCAAAGGAGATGCACGGATTGCCAATAAACAAAAAGATGCTGGACATTACTGATCATTAGGGAAATAGAAATCAAGACTACAGTGAGGGCCTAGGGATATAGTTCAGTGGTAGAGTACTGCTTATAGCATACAGAAAGCCCTGGGTTGGATTCCTAGCACTGCAAAAACAAAACAAAGCAAATCCGCTACAATTAAAAATTAAACAAACAGGAAATTAACAAGTGTTGGTGAGGGAAGGATATGGAGAAATTGGATCCCCTGTGTGTTGTTGGTGGGAATATAAGCTAGGACTGCCACTGTGGAAGATAGTATGTTCCACAAAAATATCGACAGCAGAACTATCCCCAGAAAATCCCCTTTTGAATATGTACCCCAAAGGAAGAAAGCAGGATCTCACTGTGTTTGTAGCATTATTACTACTGTTACTATTACTAAAATTTTAATACTGGGAATTGAAATGAGGGTCATTCTGAGCTACATCCCTATCCCTTTTCATGTTTTATTTTGAGATAGGGTCTCACTAAGTTGTCCAGGCTGGCCCCAAATTTGTGATTCTCCTGTTTTGGCCTCCTAAATAGCTGAATTTACAAAGGGTAATGAACCATACCCAGCTCATAGCAGCCTTTTTTTTTTTTTTGGTACCAGGGATTGAACCCAGGGCCACTTAAGCACTGAGCCACATCCCCAGCCCTTTTTAAATATTTTTATTTAGAGACAGGGTCTCACTGAGTTGCTTAGGGCCTCGATAAATTGCTGAAGCTGACTTTGAATTTGAGATCCTCCTGTCTCAGCTTCCTGAGCCACTGGGATTGCAGGCATGCACCACCCCACCTGGCTCATAGAAGCATTATTGACAATAACTGAAACTAAGCATCCCATAAGTAGATACCCATTAGTAGATGAATGATAAGTAAAATGCAGTGCAATGTCATTTCTCACTTAATAATGGGGGATATGTTTTGAGAAATGCATAATTGGGTGATTTTAATCCTGTGCAAACATCATAGCATATACTTACACAAACTAAGGTGGCTATGATGTTACTAGGCAATATAATCCATCATTGGGGCAATGCATGGCTGTATATCCATACAATGGAGTATTGTTCAACCTTAAAAAGAAAGAAAATTTTGATACACATTACAACTTGGATGGACCTTGAAGACTTAACTAAGTAAAATAAACCAGTCACAAAAAGATAAAATACTGAGCCAGTCATGGTCGCACACACCTGTAATCCCAGCAACTCAGGAAGCTAAAGCACAAGGATCACAAATTCGAGGCCAGCCTCAGCAACTCGGTGAGACCATGTTTCAAAATAAAAATTAAAAATGTGGGGATGTAGTACAGTGATAAAATGTCCTTGGATTCAATCCCCAGTACTGAAAGGGGTCTGGGGAGACATACTGTATGGTTCTTCTTATATGAGGTAGAGTAGTCAAAATAATAGAGACAGAAAGTAGGAATGGTGGTTGTGGGAGATGAGGGTAACGAGGAGTTATCGTTTAATGGGTATAGAGTTTCAGTGTACAAGATGAAAGGAGGGAAGGAGATGAGTATACTAATGATTCTGCAACATTGCAGATATATTTAGTATTACTGAACTATGTATCAAAAAATGGTTAAGATAGCTGGACAGGCTGAGGTTGTAACTCAGTGGTAGAACACTTGCCTAGCATGTGTGAGGTACTGGGTTCTATTCTCAGTAAACAAATAAAGGTTTAAAACAAATTGATTTGGCTTCTCCTTAAAAAAAAAGCTGGGCATGGTGGTGCATGCTGGTGAGGCAGGAGGATCACCAGCTCAAATCCAGCTTCAGTAAAAGCAAAGCACTGAGCAATTCAGTGAGACCCTGCTCTAAATAAAATACAAAAAATAGTACTGGGGATTTGGCCCAGTGGTTTAGTGCCCCTGAACTCAATCCCTGGTACTCAAAAAAAAAAAAAGGTTGAATTTTAAACTGGCATGGTGACACATTCCTGTAATTACAGCTACTTTGTAGGCTGAGGCAGGAGGATTTCAAGGTCCAGGACAGCCTTAGCAATTTAGTGAGACCCTGTCTAAACAAACAAGTAAATAAATTAAGGCTGGGAATATAGCTCAATGTAGCACCCCTGGGTTTAATCCCCGTCCCCACTCCAATAAATTTTATGGGGCTGGGAGTATAGCTCAATGTTGAGTGCTTGCCTAGCATGTGCAAGGCCCTGGATTTAATCCTCAGTACTGCAAAATAAATAGAAAATAGTAAGAAGGAAGTAGACTCCTGGGTATGCAGATATATGAGGTCTTAATCAATCATCATTTTCTTTTTGAATTTCCTCCCACTTACTTAGCACTTTTTTTTTAAAATTTTTTATTTATTGTTTAGTTTTCAGCAGACACAACATCTTTGTATGTGGTGCTGAGGATCGAACCCGGGCCACACGCATGCCAGGCAAGCGCGTTGAGCCACATCCCCAGCCCCTCTTTAGCACTTTTTAATTTCTTCAGCATCACTGTTTGAGAGTCCAATTTCTCTGCATCCTTGGGAGCACTTACTTTGCATTTTTTATATTATATATTATGTCTATCCTAATGAGTATGAAGGGGAGTATCTCATGTCAGTTTTGATTTGGCTTTGACTGTTTTCTTCCAAAATATGAGGAGAAGGTTTATTTAGTCCAGTGTTTTACATTCTATGTATTTTTAAATCTGCCTCATCTATTTCACTTGGCCATATTCTTGTCCTCTTGCATATTATCTCTTCAACTAGACTTGAATGCCGAAGACTAGGTCCTAGTATTATTTGGTATATCCGGTAAGACGGGGTACAGGTACATTGTAGGTATAATTTAGTCCTATAAGTTGGACATCTTTTTAACCACCTCTCTGGATCTTTAGCTGTACTGTCTTTCCATGTCCTCTCTTGTGCTGTTGCATCTGCTTGGAATTGTCCCTGCTTAATCTTCTCTTATTGGAATTCTGTTTATCCATATGCCTCTTTTCCTAAAATTTTCTTTGATCAATCTGGCAAAATATGAAGTTTTCCTTTTGTTTTTACTAATAAAATTGAGTACCTACTTTGTGCTAAATGTTTTATTTCATTCACTTTAAATCCTCTCACGGCCCACAAGGTGATGCTAGCCCTCAAAAATGTATTAAAAGTTCAGAGAAGTTACATAACTTGCCCAAATGGTACTGGAACTGGGATTTAAACTTAGTTCTTTTGGGCTCGAAAGCGGTTTTCTTCCCCTGTTATTTTAAGCTAACTCTTGTGACATTCTGCACTTTTTGTTGTTGTAATAGACAATGGAGAATCTGATATAGACCTTTATGTCCATCGTGGTATTATTATCAGATTGGAAATATTTGTGGAATGAATGAAAAGGAGGTTTTGTGTTAGAAAAAAGTATTGGCAGGTTTGTGGAATAAAACTGTTAAACTGAAGAATGGACAGATTCCATCCAGTACTCAATAATTAATGGATCCTTTATTCAAACTGGGGTAGATTAGGTCAGTCTTCAAGCCTGCATCAAAGCAATATTTCTTAGTGGGTAAGAACATTGACTGTAGAGTTAGCCTGCCTTCTTTGTCTTCTAAGTTAGGTGACACATATTTTCTCATGTATGAAATGGGTATTAATACTTCACATTTGAAGTTGTTAGAATTAATTGAGACATGGAATATAAGATTCAACAACTGACAGTATTATAAACATGCCAGAGGAAATGATTGTTATTTTTTAACCTTAACTTTTGTCTTTCCCATTCTCTGTAATTTGGTTTTTATTATTTCCTCTGAAGTGAGTAGTCTTTCCTTGTCCACTGCTGAATATCCTAAACAAGAAAGAATAGTTTGTTTCCTTCCATTTGTGTTTTTTATTAACATGTTTAAAGGTTTTAGTGGTTCAGTAGAGACAAATCAATGCATCTTTCATGGCAGGGAGTCGTCGGATGGTGGATGTCATGGATGTGAACACACAAAAAGGCATTGAAATGACTATGGCTCAGTGGACACGCTACTATGAGACCCCAGAGGAGGAGCGAGAGAAACTTTATAATGTCATCAGTCTAGAATTTAGCCACACCAGGCTGGAGAACATGGTGCAAAGGCCTTCCACGGTTAGTCTAATTGTTTCCTCCATATTGTCATTGTTACTAGAGGGTTGGTTTTATACTGGAGAATTTATAACTTTTTGCACACACCAAAATTAAGCTGAATGTGAAAAACTAGTTGATAGTTGATTAATTGCTGTTTTTAGAAGGCTCTTCATTTTCCAAAATGACTTAATATTATATAGGATAGGATCATTTGCTTCACTAGTAGCCTCACTTAGGTACATTGACTTTTGCATGTAATGGAAAAGAATCTTAAAAAAAAATCACTCTTGTAACTGTTGATGGGAAGTTTGCTTAAGAAATTTTTGTCCTGTAGGTTTACACTTGCTGAGAAACTTAGGAGAAAACTAGTTTCAAGCCAGGTGAGTATTTTATGAGATAGTTGCTTAAGTAGGATCTACTGGGTGTCTATTTAGTAACAGATTGGCAATCCATCTTAAGGTTAGTTAGTTTAATTTGAATTTGAAGTTAGTCTCCTAAAGGCAGATTTTGATTTAACCGATCTTTTTTAGCAAAGGAATGGCTATCTACACAATATTCACTTTTGCAATGTTTCTAAGTCATTTTTGGGATGTTTTTGTTTTCATTTAATTCCTGACTCAGAACTGTCATGAAGGCAGGTATGGTGGTGCATGCCTATAGTCCCAGCTACTGGGACTGGGCTGGGGCAGGAGGGTCATATCTCCATTGAAATCCTAATTATAACCTTTGATTTTCAATGTTGAAATGTAATTGCATATAACAACAATGTGTGTGTGTGTGTATCCTACTAATAAGTTCCATTATTATCATTAATACATAGATGTGCATATATGGGGGGAATGTTCTCAGTATTTCACTACTGTTTGAAGATAAAGTGTAGTTTTTGTCATTTCTTTCCTTTTTTTTTTTTTTTTGTTACAGGGATTGAACCCAGGATGTAACCACTGAGCCACATCCCCAGACCATTTTATTTTTTATTTTGAGATAAGAACTTACTAAGTTTGCGATTCTTCTGCCTCAGCCTCTTGAGCCACTGGGATTTCAGGCATGTGCGACTGTGCCCAGTGTTATTGCTTCTTGTTGTTAGAGATGCTACAACTAAAAGCAGAATTTCTCTGTGAAAAGCTTCTTGGGCTAGAGGTGTGGTGTAATACTAGAGTGTTTGCCTGACATGTGAAGCCTTGGGTTCAATCCCCAGCACTGTCCCCAAAAAATAAAAATAAAAATGTTTCTTTTTTCCCCTAGTATGACAATAATCTTTTTATATTAATTATCATTGTTTAGCTACGTAGAAATATTGGAACATAAGTGGTTAGAATTTAGCCTCCTTGGCGGTGCGTGATGGCACATGCCTGTAATCCCAGTGGCTCAGGAGACTGAGGCAGGAGGATCTCAAGTTGAAAGGCAGCCTCAGCAATATCCTGGTATCAAAAAAAAAAAAGAGAGAGAGAATTTAGCCTTCTCGGGAGGCTGAGGCAGGAGGATCTCGAGTTGAAAGTCTGCCTCAGCAATGGCAAGGCACTTAGCAACTCAATGAGACCCTGTCTCTAAATAAAATACAAAATAGGTCTGGGGATGTGGTTGAGTACCCCTTATTTTAATCACCAGTACCCAAAAAAAAATGAATGGATTAAGTAATACAGGGAACGTGAGAATTACAATAACATTGTTTACAAATGTATTTCCTTAATATTTCTGGAATTTTATTTTACAGATAACATGATTGTAGTTATAAATATAAATCTTGGCTTGAGGCAAACTTTTCTATGGTTAAGATTTAGAAATATCTGACTACTCAAACATGAAGTCTTTTTAACATCCTTTTTTAATTCTCTTTGTCCTTAAGTTTTTTTTGTTTGTGTTTTGTTTTTTGAAGTACTGGGGATTGAACCAGGGATACCACTGACCTATATCCTCCCCATTTTTACTTTTTTATTTTGAGCAATGATCTTACCAAGTTACCAAGGTGGGCTCAAGTTTTCCATCTTCCTGCCTCAACCTCTTGAGTCTCTGGGATTATAGGTGTGTGCTACTGGGCCCAGCTTGTTCTTAGTTTTGTATTATTTTTTTTTAGTTGTGGATGGACACAATACTTTTTAATTTTATTTATTTTTATGTGATGCAGAAGATTGAGCCCAGTACCTCACACATTCTAAGCAAGCACTCTACCACTGAGCTACAACGCCAACCCCTAGTCTTTAGTTTTTTTTTTTTTTTCATTTATTTTATTGGTGCACTATAGTTGTACATAATGGTAGGATTCTTTGTGAAATATTCATACATGCTTCATACATGCACACAATGTAACAATAGAATTTGACCAATATCATTCCCCAGTATTTCCCCTTCCTGGGAAGGGAATTCACAGATTTCTTGGGATTTCTCCTGATTTTTGCTAGATGAGGGAACCCAGTGAGAGCATGAACTTATTTAGAATACTGAGTGTTCTGGGGAACAAATTTTAATGACTAACTTGGAGGTTAGGCTTCGCAAAGTAACTGTGCTACATCATTTTATAAAATTTGCAGAATACTTTGCCATTAAATGGAGGACTGGAAGCCATGAGAGGGCTCAGAAATAGAAAATTATCTAGAGGGCAGAGGTCATAATCCACCAATATCTTTCAGGGACCTAAAACATTTCCAGAAAGATTGAGTGAGCTATTACCAAGGTCATCTCCTAAAAGTAAGCAAGCATTCTGTGATTTTGCTGTGTAAGCAGTAACATGCTTTTTCTACTGGTCCTTTTCCCCATATTATATCCCTTCGTTTATCCTGCTCTTTTCGTGTATTTCTCAATAATGCCCTTAACTTTTTTTAATTGAGCTCATGTTGACATGCAATGGAGTGCATGCCCATTTATGTGTACATTTCAATGAATTTTAATAAATTTATTTACTCGTGTAATACTATTACAGTCAATATATTAGAACATTTCCTATTGGTATTTCTTTTTTTATGTGGTACTAGGGATTGAACCCAGGGGTGCTCTATCACTGACCTCCCCCCAGCCTTTTTTTTTTAAGTTTCTATTTATTTATTTATTGAATATTTATTTTTTACTTATAGGTGGACACATACCTTTATTTTGTTTTTTTTTTTTAATGTGGTGCTGAAGATCAAACCCAGGGCCCCGCGCGTGCTAGGCGAGTGCTCTACCTCTGAGCCACAATCCCAGCCCCTATTTATTTATTTTTTGATACATATTTTTTAGTTGTTGATGGACCTTCACTTTATTTATTTATTTATTTGTGGTGCTGAGACTTGAACCCAGGGCCTTACACATGCTAGGCAAGCTCTCTACCACTGAGCCACAACCTCAGCCCTTAGTTTTCATTTTGACACTAGTCTTGCTAAATTGCTGAGGCTGTCCTCATACTTTTGGTCCTCCTACCTCGACCTCCCAAGTCTCTGGAATTACAAGGCATGCACCACTGTGCTAGCTCCTATAGATGTTTGTTAACCCAGAGCAACATAATCCCTTGTTCCCTGTGATCTTTGGCATATTAAGAGTTTATTACTTGATTGCATAGTAAGCACTGTGCCAAGTATTGGAGGACATAGAAAACAGGATCCTTCTTGTCCTCTCAGAATATTTAGAGACCCAGGAAAGAAAAGTACAATATGATAAGTGCTTCAAAGTAGATAAATACAAAGATCGGGATTGTAGTTCAGTGGTAGAGTATACTTGACTAACATATGCAAAGCCCTGGATTTGATCCCTAGCACTTAAAAAAAGAAAAGAAAAGAAAAAAGGCAATAGATACAATACAACATGAGCATTGGGGAATTGGTTAATGGAAGGTAATGAGTTGCTTTTGCACTGTGTGAAGAGATCATGACCTAAATATTGGACTTCTTGCCACTTTGACCCTAGTTTTAATACAGAATAGGTCGAAACTAGTGATTGTGCTTACTGAAGCCTTATTCTCTTATGGATCCTGGTATTTATCTAGAAGGATAAGCATTGACCCAACAAGAAAGTACAAACACATTACCACATATTCTGTCTGTAGTCAGAAGATACTGGAGACAGGGAAATAAGAATGACTGACTCTCTGCCATGGTGAGAAATTCTGTGTGTTCTGAATGAACACTGGATAAAAATATTGAAGTATTCCCAACCCTTTTCCTATCCAGACATGAAAGTGTATATAGTGTACTGAGTAAACAATGACAGTAAAAGACCAATAAAATGATAGTAAATGGAGATGGGCAATACTGGCCACTACATTAAGAAACTGAAAGTTGGGCTGGGGTTGTAGCTCAGTGGTAGAGTGCTTCCCTAGAATGTGGGAAGTACAATATGATAAGTGCTTTTTATTTTATTTATTTTTGTGTGATAAAAATGTGTTTGGCTTTAGTAACACGTAAAAAGATAATTAGGGCTGGAAATATAACTCATTTGGTAGAGTGCTTATCTCATATGCACAAGGCCTGGGTTCAGTCCCCAGCACCCCCTGCCCCCCCCCAAAGATAAATAAAATGTATTGGATCCATCTACAACTACAAAAATACTAAAGAAAAAGAAATAGAAAGTAGGTTTTGTTTGAAGGAAAGAAAGGCATCTGTAGGTGCTTGGTTAAAACTGTTGGCTCTTTGAGTCTTGAGTAGTTTCTCCTCATCTTACTAGTTTCTTCCATATTGTTGGTGAACTTTTCCAAACTCTCCCCCACCATTGACTTCTGGATTTCCCAGGATTCATGCCTCGTATCATTATGCACAGATTGCATTTGTCTAGATACACATTGTAAGGGAAATAAATTCTAATATGTAGATATAAATGTGTACATATCTAATATGTAGATGTTGTTGTAAAACTTACCAAATACATATTTTTAATAATCATAAGCAATATTTCCAATATCAGCACTGTGCAGAACTCATGTTTCTTTGACTTTCATGCATTATCTACCTTGGAGCTGTTTCTTGGAGTTTAGTGCTTGGGTACAGACATTTGAAGGTTCAGGTCATGTTGTAATTCAGAATAAAGTGTTAAAATAACTTCATTCTGCTTTCATATCTCATTTATTTCAGCAAAAATTATTTAAAACAGATGCCTGAATTCTGACAAATACTATTATTCTGATAAACATTATTTCAAAGATTTAATCTTCACTGTTTGTGTTTGAGGTAATAAATTTTATAGATAAGTTCCAGGCCTCACATGATCTCAAAAATATGATAGACCTGGAACTTGTCATTCCCTATCTAGTACCCCCTCCCCTCCCCTCCCCTCCCCTCCCCTCCCCTCCCCTCCCCTTCTTTTCTTTTCTTTTTTCAGTGATTAAACCCAGGGGCATTTTACCTCTTATTTTGAGACATGGTCTTTCATGGTTAACACACCTGGCCTTGAACTTAGAAACTTTCTGCCTCAACCTCAAGCTTCTGGGATTATAGGCCTAGGCTACT
Source organism: Marmota flaviventris (assembly GCF_047511675.1). Classification (NCBI taxonomy): domain Eukaryota; kingdom Metazoa; phylum Chordata; class Mammalia; order Rodentia; family Sciuridae; genus Marmota; species Marmota flaviventris. Next base: position 5,772,493 of record NC_092506.1, on the reverse strand, counting down.
CAGGCTAATTTAGTAATTTTCATAACATGTTTTTGCAAAGACTACAAGCTTATTCTAGGTTTCTTTTCTTTCTCCACACCCCCACCCCTTCTCTCCCCTACCCTTCTCTTTTAACTTTTGGTATCTTAGCTATTCCAGCAGTGGTGTATCTTTTGGTGAGTTTACAGGCAGCTTCCAAACAGTACCTTTTATGGATCAAAAAACCCACAGGAAATTATATAAATATTGCCCTAAAGAAAGTTCTTGGTTGAACACATAACTGTATTAGTGACCTCTTTTGTGTGGGGAGGGGGATGTTGGGGATTGAACATGGTGATACTCTACCACTGAGCTACATTCCCCAGCCCTTTTTATTTTGAGAAAGGATCTCTAAATTGCTTAGGCTGGCCTTGATCTTATATCATCCTGCCTCAGCCTCTAGAGTAGCTGGGATTATAGGTGTACACCACCATGCCTGGCTTAATGACTTCATTTTGATGAATGCAATCTTTCGTCTTTGTTCTCATCGTACAGTTATTTCTAGAATGTTTGCCTCATGAACTTAAGTTTTACCAGCAGATTGTTTTAATGTGCTTGTAATTGTCTTTTCGTGAGTATTTAAAGAAATTCTGTTTTTCTTGACTTCAAATGAAACTCCAACCTTTTCCTTGGAGCCTAAATGTCTTCTTCTTTTTAAAGGTGGATTTCATTGACTGGGTAGACAACATGTGGCCAAGGCATTTGAAGGAAAGTCAGACTGAATCAACAAATGCCATTCTGGAGATGCAGTACCCTAAAGTGCAGAAGTAAGTGACTGACTTACTGTATTTTCCTCAATGTGTTATGAGGGACCAAAGTGATAGCAACTAACTAGTTGCTCCCTTTTGAGCTTTGCTATACTAAATAATTTTAAAAAGTGAATTATTTAAGGGGAGACTGTATTCCAAAAGAGAGTGTGTGTGTATGTATGCATGCACCCATGCATGCACACCACAACACATGATCCCATGGTTAAAGGAAAACTATCCTTCTGGCAGTATGATGACTTGAAATTGCATTTCTCCCACCTACTAGGGGTCGATTAGGTGAAAGGTAAGGGAAGAGAGTGGCATTTTGATGGGTGAATTTTCTTTTTTCATCAGTGCACTAATGATGGTGCTTTTCTTTGGGTCAGGTACTGTCTAATGAGTGTTCGAGGCTGCTATACTGACTTCCATGTGGACTTTGGTGGTACCTCTGTTTGGTATCATATCCACCAAGGGGGAAAGGTATGGTCATGGTTGTGATTGGAATTGAAATCTGAAGCTGATTATATGACTTCGCTTTGGGTTTTTTTTGTTTTTGTTTTTGTTTTTGTTTTTTGAAGTTGTAGATGGACAGAATGACTTTATTTTGTTTGTTTATTTTTATGTGGTGCTGAGGATCAAACTCAGTGCCTCTGTCATTCTAGGCAAGCGCTCTGCCATTGGGCTACAGCCCCAGCCCTGCTTCAATTCTTGCATGCTTAATATACTGTAGAAATGAATCTCTTAGGAATCACCCCTGTTTGCATCTGGAGAGAACTGTAGAGTAAGCTGACCTTTGTGGCTAGTATTCAGTAGGAGTTTTAGTATTTATCTAGCCCACTGTCGTTGCACTAGTATTAGCATGGTACTTAGGGATTCTCAATAGTCCTGTTTCTAGATACCCAAAACAGAGTCTTCAAAATGAAGCCAAGAAGATGATTTTAGGACAACAATGTAATTTCTGTTCTTGAAAGTGTAATAATGTAGTGGAAGTAAATACAAATTTTGGATAGATTCACAATGAAATCAGCAAATTGGGGTCCAAACCAATTTTCACTGTGTGGAGGCATTTGTCTGAAATGTGGCCAAAGGAAGCCTTGTGTCCTGAGGATGTAAATAGATTTTGGAGAGTACCTTAAAAACAAAAACAAAAAACTTTATTTTATTTTTTATGTGATGCTGAGAATCAAATCCAGTGTCTCACGTGCTTGGCAAGCACTCTGCCACTGAGCCACAATCCCAGCCCCTATTACCTTTATTCTTGAAAAATTATACTCCAGTTTGTTGGAGTGTTTTTAATGTTATATGGTAATAGAAATGTAGAATTAATATCATAGAAGCCAAGTATGATACTACTGCATGCCTGAATCCTGATCCCAGTAACTCAAGAGAGGCTAAAGCAGGAGGATCTCAAGTTTGAGGCTACTCTGGGCAATTTAGTGAGACCCTATTTCAAAATAAAAAATAAAAGGGACAAGCTAGATACAGTAGCACATGCCTATAATCCCAATATTTTGGGAGGCTGAGACATGAAGATTGGAAGTTCAAAGCCAGCCTCAGCAAAAGTGAGGCACTAAGCAACTCAGCGAGTCCGTGTCTGTAAATAAAATATAAAATAGGGCTGGGCATGTGGGTCAGTGGTTGAGTGCCCCTGAGTTCAATCTCCAGTACCAAAAAAAAAAAAAGAGAGAGAGAGAGAAGAAAAGAAAAAAAGGGACAGAGGACTGAGGCTATAGATCAGTAGTAGATTGCCCTGGATTAAGTCCCCAATGCCACAAGATAGATGATGGATTATAAGAATGAATATCAGTGTTAGCCTTTTTTCCCCTACTAGAAATTAATGTATTTATAGCAAAAGTACAAATGAAATTAAATATGAGGTCTATTATAGAACAACTATCCCTAAACCCAAAAATCTTTTTTTTTTAAACTTTAGATTCATGTATCTTAGGTGTTGTCCTCGTCATCTTTGTTACTTCCTTGGAACAAAGCAACCCTGGCCTATCTCTTGAAGATATTGTACCCAAATAACTGTGCTACTTAGGACTCTAGAGGCCAGATAGCCAGGGATTTTTGAAAGTTCACCTAGGTAAAGAGCTAAATGTCTTGTTTCTCTGTTGAGTCCTGAATGGGTTCTGCATTCTACAATCAGATCCCAGGAAAGGCCTGATGCTGAATGACAAGAAAGATCTACTTAGGCCCTGTGAGTTTCTCGAATAGGCAGGTTTTACAGGCTGGGAGAAAATTCTTGCCTACCTTCTACCTTGTAGTTTTAACTTTGAACCTATTCAGTAGTTGAGTGAAACGACTGGGTCATGTCAATGGCTGTTAACAGACTGGAGTCTTTTAACTCACAGGTCTTCTGGCTCATCCCCCCTACAGCCCACAACCTGGAGCTGTACGAGAACTGGCTGCTGTCAGGGAAACAGGGAGACATCTTTCTGGGTGACCGGGTATCAGATTGCCAGCGCATTGAGCTCAAGCAGGGCTATACCTTCGTCATTCCCTCAGGTAAGCAGAGTAAGGGAAAGGGGATTGTTTAGTCACTTTCTTTATTTAAAACTGATGGGCTAAGGGTTACACCAGGCTGGGCAGCAACAGTGGTATCTTTCCTGTCATTAAGGGTAGATACTGAGAGAAAAAAAAATAACACACATGCATCATTTTGTATGTGTGTTACTAGATATTGAACCCAGAGTCAGTCTGCAACTGAGTTGCATCTTCAGTTCATCCCACGAGCCCCCTTTTTTTCCTGACACAAAGTCTTGCTAAGTTAAATTACCCACGCTGGTCTTGAAGTTTTGATCCTCCTGAGTCCCTGGAATTATTGGTGTGCACCTGCTTGCCTAGCCGAGAATATATATGTGTGTGTGTGTGTGTTATATATATATATTTTTTTGGGGGGGGTGTACTGAGGATTGAACTTGGGCACTCTATCACTGAGCCATACCCCCAACCCTATTTTGTATTTTATTTAGAGACAGGGTCTCACCATTGTTGAGGCTGGCTTTGAACTCACAATCCTCCTACTCGGCCTCCCAGGCCACTTGGATTACAGACGTGTGTATAAAAGTCCAGTGATTTAACACTAAAGGGATATATCAGAATTGCCAGTGGAGACTTTTCAAAAGATTACATGTATGGGGCCCCACATTAGCTTCAGTCATTCAGAATCTCTACAGAGAAAACAACATCCGCAGGTAATGTGCCACCCTTGATGAAAAACTACCTAAACTTCTAGAAATAGCTGTGAAAGCCAGAGTGCTTTGAATCAGCAGTATTTTTTTTATCCAGTCACTATCTCCAGAGTAAATGCTAAGTACAGATTTTAGCTGGGTGCAATGGCACATGCTTGAAATCCCAGCTACTTGGGAGCCCAGGATAGGTGGATGTCAAGTTTAAGATCAGCCTGAGAAACGTAGCAAAATTCTCTTTCAAAATGAAAAATATATGGCTGGGGCTATGGCTCAGCGGTAGCGCACTTGCCTAGCATGTGTGAGGCACTGGGTTTGATTCTCAGCACCACATATAAATAGATAGGTAGATAAATGGATAAATGTCCATCAATAACTTAAAAAATGAAAAATATGAAGAGGGATGTAGCTCAGTGGTAGGGTACTCCTGAGTTCAGTTAGTTCAATCCCCAGTATAGGAAAAAAACAAACAAAAAACAGATTTTGGAGTCATAGACTTCTTTGAGAATGTTGACTATATATTTACCTGCTTTATACACTTGGTCGGTATTTAAATGTCTTTTATTTTGTTGTAAGGAATAAATGAAAATATAATGAACTGTCTGCTCCAGAGATGGTTCACATTTGGAGTTCCAGTAGCAGCATTTATTAAGTTTTTTTAGCTGAAGATGTAGCTCAGAGTTAGAACACTTTGCCTGTCATGGGCAAGGCCCTGGGTTTGATCCCCAGCAACACACAAAACAACACACACATTTCTTACACTGGACATGGTGGTATGTGCCTGTGATTTCAGCAACTTGGGAGATGGAGGTGGAAGGATTGCTTAAGTGCACAAGTTTAAGATCAACTTGGTGAGCATAACAAACTCCTGCCTCAAAATAAAAAAGTTTAAATGGATTTTCTCATCAATGTTCACCAGCAACCATATGAAGTATAATTTATCCTGTTTTTACAGAGGAAATTGAGCTTTGAGAAATGAAGTAACTTGACTAACCATTAAATACCAGAATCAGAGAAAAAGACTTTGTGATCTAGGAGCTTTATACTGTTACTCTAAGAAAGCCATACTGCAACGTGTGCTTTCAGCTCCTGCCTCCATTCACTTTCCTTCCAGGCTGGATTCATGCTGTGTATACTCCTACAGATACATTAGTGTTTGGAGGCAATTTTTTGCATAGCTTCAACATCCCCATGCAGTTAAAGATATACAACATTGAAGATCGGACTCGGGTAAGTAACTTTATGTAAGTAATTTTATGTAACAGTTCACTGTGAAGAGGTTTACCCCACTTAAGACAGATGGTTACAACAGAATAATGGATATTTTGTCAAAACTTGATATTTTCTTTGGGTTAAAATACAATGTTGACATTTTGGATGCACAGAAATTTTAGCAGAATTGATATACTTGGTTTTGTGGACTTCAGTTCTTTGAAGTTCTTGATATCTTGGGTTTTTAAAGGACCAGAGATGGGTATCTGGTACTTTGTTAGGTCATGCTTTTCATTTTTATACTCACATTATAATTTGGTGTAATGGGTTTTATCAATTCAAGTTCATTTATCTTTATTCTCATTACTAACACTCATACCATCTTATTTTAGTATATAAAATGTATATATACAGTCTTTTTTCATCTGGAGTTCCATGGAAAAAATTAAGCTCTGTAGAAAATAATTTGGAGTCTTATTTTCTCAGTTTTCCATAGAATGGTACTGAACTGACTGGTACCATTCTACATGCAAAAGAAAGAGTTAATCATTAGACACCATGGATACCTAAAGCAAGAGTTGGCAAACTTTATTAAGACCCAGATAGTAAATGTTTGCTTTGTGGACCATAACATATCTGTTGCACCTGCTTTCTTTACTCTGCCTTATATTATGAAACATTTATGCATACTTCAAATAAAATGAAGTTGTCTCTGTGACACTTGCCTATAATTCCAACTACTTGGGAGACTGAGGCAGGAAATTTGAGGGGCAGCTTAGTAAGACCTGCCTCATATATTTTATATATATATATATATATATATCCCCTCCTCTCCACCATGGACCTTGGGATTAAACCCTAGGGCCTCTTGCACACCAGGCATTCTCTACCACAGAACTATATGCCCAGCGCCGCCCCCGCCCCCCCCAAGGATTGAACTCAGGGGTGCTTAACCACTGAGTGACATCCCCCAACCCCAGCCCTGGTTTTGTATTTTAGGTAGAGACAGAGTCTCACTGAGTTGCTTAGCATTTCTCTTAGTTCTTGAGACTGGCTTTGAACTTGCGATCCTCTTGCCTCAGCCTCCCAATCTTCTAGGATTACAGGCATGCACCCCTGTGCCCAGCCCCGCCCCTTTTATAAAAAATTTCAAGAGTCTTGCTAAATTGCTAGATTGGCCTCAATCTTTTGATTCTCCTGCTTCCAACCTGAGTACCTAGGACTATAGGCCCTTGCCACCATGCCCAGCCTAAAAAGAAAATAAAGGATACAATACCCTATTTTCTTCCTCCTTTACCCCACTTTTCTCTTCTTCTCCTCTCCCTACCTTCCTTCTCTGTATCACTCTGTCTCTGTCTCTTTCTTTTTTTCCATACTTGGGATTGAACTGAAGTCCTTGCCCTTGCTAAGCAAGCTCTCTTATCACTGACCTACATCCCAGCCCTTTTAAATTTTTATTTAGAGAGATAAGATCTCACTGAGCTGCCCAGGCTGGCTTCTGACTTGCAGTATTCCTGTCTCAGTATCTTGAGTAGCTGTGATTATAATCATACCAGGTATGTGCCTATAATCATACCTGGCTGCTCTTCTTTTTTGATAATGGGGATTGAATCCAGAAGTGCTCAACCACTGAGCCAGCTGTTTGTTTGTTTCTCTCTCTCCCTCTCTCCCTCCCTCCCTCCCCCAGGGCCTTGTGCATGTGAGGCAAGCATTCTACCAAATGAGGTATTTCCCCAGCCCTTTTTTGAAGACAGAGTCTCAATAAGTTTTTTAGGGGCTTTCTAAGTTGCCCAAATTGGTCTCGAACTTGTGATTGTCCTGCCTCAGCCTCCCAAGTCCCTGGAATTACAGGCATGCACCACCATGCCTGGTGGCTGCTGTGCTTTTAAAAAAATTATCCATATTACTTAGCTCTCAACAGATTTCTAGAGAGCTTTAGAGTTTGTAGTTATCTCAGATTCCCACAGTCCCTTCCAGAAAACTGTTGATACATTTTGAAGGCTAGTGGAAAATCATGGTATGTTATATTTAATTTTGGGAGACCAAATATCTATTATTTATCACCTCACACATTTTTACTCTCCCCTTTATCAGAAATAAATTAATTTTTTTTTTCTTTTTTGGTATCAGGGATTGAACCCAGAGATGCTTAACCACTAAGCCACACATCCCCAATCTTTTTTTTTTTTTTTTTTTTTAAGTAAGGGAGGAAAAGTCTCTTTTAGTTAGTTATTAAAGCTGTAACCATGTAATAAGAGATTCAGATTCAGGGTCTGGCTATTCTGCATTGGAAAGTTAATTTGTGTTGACTCTGTAAAATATATGTCTCTCCTGCCTTGTGATAAAAAGATAATCTTCTCATTCCACACTAGTGCCCCGTAGTAACCTGGTAGGTTTTTGAAAAGGAACTTCCATCTAGTTCTTTTTGATTCAGGAAGACTATCTGACAGTGGACACTTGAGAAGGAGCAAGTGAAGTGATCACTCTAAGACAGGAGAATATGGGAATATCCTCAGGAGTTACAGATTCAAAATTACATTTGGCTTTTGAGACATGGCCTCTCAAATAAATAAACAAATAAACAAACAAAGGCAAAATATGTTTAGGATAGTTTGCATCAGTTTTGCCGATTAACCCATGCAGATTTGCCTTTTCCTTGATGGTGGCAAGTCTAAGGGGCATTTCCTTTAGTTATTATTCAACTGGAATAATTTTTCAAATCCTTTGGGGAGAGGAAGAAAACTCATGGTACTTTTGAGAGAGAATAGAAAGAAAACTAAAAATGATGGCTGATCAGGCCACGTGGAATATTGATCTGATTTATGTACATACCATTTTGGCAAAGTATAGGACAGGCAAGCTGAAAGTTGATAGTGGGAAAAGTAGTGTTGTCCCCTAAGCTCCACACTTTGGGAATGAGTCTCAAATTATATGTATATGTAATGACCTACTATGAACATAATTTTATCTCATGTCCTATTTTTCCATTAGATTCTTTGTTCCTTGGCCTTTTGATTCAGAATAAAACTAGAGTAAAGCAAGAGTGCCTGGCATGCCTTTTATCTAATACTGTAACAATTTTCACAAGTATGTTGTGTCTTACTCTTAACATTTTATCCTCTGTCCCCAGACCTAATTAATTAATTAATTAATTAATTAATTAATTTTGCAATGCTGGGGCTTGTACCCAGGGCCTTACATGTGCTAGGTAAACACTCTGCCTCTGAGCTACATCCCCAGCCCTCAGAATTTCTTTTTGACACTCTCCTGCTCATTTCTTTTTGATACTCTCCTGCTCAAGCAAGATAGCCTCTTGTTGGTCCTGAATGGTCTTCCCAAATACCTTTTGTCTACCATGATTGTGTCCCAAGGCTAACGTTTTCCAAGTTGATGGATTGACTTGAGTTTTTGTTTGCAATGCCAACTCAAGTTTGGAGGTTGACTGGCAAGAATTTTTCCTTGGTTAATTATTATAGTCATTCAGATCGTCTTAATTTTTTTCCTTGAAAATTGTCTTTGCCTAGCTTTTCTCATTATTTTGTCCCTGTGTAGGTTCCAAATAAGTTCCGCTATCCATTCTATTATGAGATGTGTTGGTACGTGTTAGAGCGCTATGTATACTGTATAACCAACCGCTCCCACCTAACTAAGGAATTTCAGAAAGAATCCCTCAGCATGGGTGAGTATTCTGCCTTTGCAAACTTTCAAGATACCTTTAACCCAGGAATATTCAGTAGGCTGTTGCTTAATTACATATGTATGTTTAGGTTTTTTACTTAGCCACTTGGAATTACCAAATTCATCCCTTGGAATTGAACACTAGATACCCATCTAAATATGAATTACTAGGCAAAGAGAAATACTCTGGGTCTGATCTTTGAGTTGCTAGTATGTAGCTCTTCAAGAAGGACGATTGTTTGTCTAATATGTCTTATTGTATAGAAAATGGTCTTTGGCACAGTATTTTATTAAAACACCTCTTCTAGGCAGTCTACTAAGCAGTTTACATGCAAATAAATTCTTATTACCTGTGAACTAGGTATAATCCCCATTTTACAAATGGGAACATTAGGTTCAAGAAAATTAACATACTTGTCCATGATCTTACAGTTAATAAGTGAATAAGTGGCAAAGTTGCAGTTTGAATCAGGTAGTTAAACTCTAAAATTTTAGACTATTCCATTTCCTAAATTGGAGAGGAACCAAAACTGTAATATGCTGTGATCACATGTTTCTCTGAAATCTCCAAATCCAAAGAAAATATTGTTTTGCTTTAGCATTTTCTTTTTACCCTGTTACTCATGGTATGTATTCTCATTTGAAAATTTAAAATGCTCACTCAAAATGTGAAAGAAGGTTAAGAGAGTTGTATATACAACAGAATTCAATCTTATTTTAAATAGTTCTAATCATAGTTACACATATATACATAGAAAAAGATGGAAAGAAAATACATTTCATTGTTTGGTTATTATCCTAGGGTAAAGGGATAAAGCATTATCTAAGTTATTTGTATTAAATGTGTATTTTTATAATAATTTTTAAAAGACCAAGGATATTATCACTGTGTTTTTAATTATCAGAATCTTCATTTTCACAAAATGACTACTTTTCAAAAAGGTGACTACATAGTTTTGTTATCTGTGTTGCTAGGATTTCAACTCCCCTAAGCTTTATTTTATGACCAAAACTTTGTTCAAAAATACTTAAATGTATGTGCTTCCTACTTTCTACTTTTATAGAAGATAATGAAATCATGATCTCAAATTTAAGCTTGAATCTGAAACCAATTTACAGCCACTTTAGTAGGTAACTTATTTCTAGTACACAAAGACTGGGCCCCTCCCAACCTCCCCCACCAAGTTCTGCTGATTAAATGCAGGGCCTTGCCCATACTAGACAAGCACTGAGCTGCATTCCTGCCCTTTTAAATTTTTATTTTGAGGCAGGGTCTCACTAAACTGGAAATCCTGCTGACTGTTACTTCAGTTGCCTTACTAGAGCAGAATTCTATTTCTAACCTGTAATCATGATTTTGGACAGTAGACTAATTGATTGAATAAGGAGAGGGGACCACCACCACCCCCACGTGCTATCTATCTATCTATCTATCTATCTATCTATCTATCTATCTATCTATTTACGGCAAGGATTGAATCCAGGGGCTCTTAACCACTGATCCACATCCCTAGCCCTTTTTATTTTTAAAATTTTATTTGTTTATTTTTATGTGGTGCTGAGGATCAAACCCAGTGCCTCACTTGTGCTAGGCAAGTATGCTACCACTAAGCCACAACCCCGGACCCCTTTTTATTTTTTTATTTTGAGACAGTCTTGCTAAGTTGCTAAGGCCGACTTTGAATTTGTGATCTTCCTGCCTCAGCCTCCCAAGGATTACAGCTGCTAGGATTACAAGTGTGCTCCACTGCACCTGATGTGAGACCATTTTTAAATGACAGTATTTTCGTGGGCTGGGGTTGTAGCCCAGTAGTAGAGTGCTTGCCTAGGACATGTGAGGCATTGGGTTCAATCTTCACCATCACAAACAAACAAACAAATAAATAAATAAAGGTATTGTGTTCATCTGTAGTTTAAAATTTTTTTAAATGATGGTTTTATTATTTATAACCTATGTCACCTATTTCTCTTGTTGATCACATGACCAAGTGGCATGTTCTTATTGCATTTTTTTCTTTGTATTGGTAGATTTGGAATTAAATGGGTTGGAGTCTGGAAATGGAGAAGAAGAAGGAGTCGACCGAGAACCCCGACGCTTGAGCAATAGGCGTTCTGTCCTCACTAGCCCTGTAGCCAATGGTGTCAACCTGGATTTTGACGGACTGGGCAAAACTTGCCGAAGTCTTCCAAGTCTGAAGAAAACTTTGTCTGGGGATTCATCCTCTGACTCTAGTCGGGGCTCCCACAATGGTCAAGTGTGGGATCCCCAGTGTAGTCCCCGAAAGGACAGGCAAGTGCATTTGACCCATTTTGAGCTTGAAGGCCTTCGCTGCCTTGTAGATAAGTTGGAGTCTCTGCCACTGCACAAGAAGTGTGTCCCCACAGGGATAGAAGATGAAGATGCTCTCATTGCTGATGTAAAGGTAAGCAATTGTTGACTGGGCTAAGACAACCAGTTTCTGGATTTGGAAGGAGAAAGTGTAGGGATTTAGGATAATCCCTGGTTTCATTCACAGAGAAGTTAATACATGCTTATGTTTGTTAATTCTGCTCAGTGCTTAAGTTCCTAGAGTGAAGTGAGACCCCATTGCTCAGTGATAAAAGCAACCCTAAGTTCAATCCCCAGTACCAAACAAAAGGAGGAAAGAAGGACGGTTACAAGTAACTGTGGAGGTTTAACAAGGACTTAAATTTAATCCTAGGGGGGCTGGGGATGTGGCTCAAGCGGTAGCGTGCTCACCTGGCATGCGTGCGGCCCGGGTTCGATCCTCAGCACCACATACAAATAAAGATATTGTGTCTGCCGAAAACTAAAAATAAATAAATAAATATTTTGAAAAAATTAATCCTAGGGCTGGGGTTGTGGCTCAGTGGTAGAGCGCTCACCTAACATGTGTGAGGCCCTGGGTTCGATCCTCAGCACCAAATAAATAAATAAATAAAGGTATTGTGTCCATCTACAACAACAACAAAAAAATTTTTTTTTAAATTTAATCCTAAAAACATAGTTAAGGATGACCCACTAAATAAAGGTAAGCCTGAGAAAGTGTTTTACAGTAAAAAATTTTACTTTAAACCTAAGTTATGCTCAGATATAGAGACATATTGCAAGACAAAAGAGAGACCAATAGCATTCTCATCCTAAATGAGAGAAAACAAATTGTTCTTTGTTGGCATATATTGAGTAGGTTTAGTATCTTTAGTTTCAAATTCATCTATTATTAAAATTTAAATACCTACCTCATAGGTGATAACAAAACAAAATGTCATTTTAAACATTCATTGAATGTTACTTTATCAAGTTTCTTCATCATATATATATATAATATAATATATATAAATTTTTTTAAAATTTATTTCTATACACACACACACATACACACAAAAGAATTAAACCCAGGGGCATTTTACATGCTGAGCTACACCCCCAGTCCTTTTTTTAATATACAGTGCTGAGAGTTTAACCCACTGTCTCATACATGCTAGGTAAGCGCTTTTCCACTGAACCCCAGTCCCACCCCCAATCTTTTTTTTTTTTTTTTTGGTGGTATTAGGGCCCAATCCTTTTTATTATTTAATTTGAGAAAGGGTCTTGCAAAGTTGCTGAGGCTGGCCTCCAACTTGTAAACCTCTTGTTAGCCTCCTTAGTTGCTGGGATTACAGGCATGCATTACTGTACCTGGCTTTTAAAAAAAATGTCAGTATTTAGAACTTTTGTGCAGGGCATGGATATGTGTATCAGGAAGCTAGTCCACAGTTGGTAATATTATTATTTTAGAAAACTACCACAGGTATGGGAATCTGGCTTAATGCTAGAGTGCTTCCCTATCATATGTGAAGCCCTGGGTTTGATCTTTTGCAACCACCAAAAATTAAGAACATAATAGGAATAAATTAAGGAATAATTTTTGTCACCCCAATAAATATCTCATAGTAGATCTTTTTTTTTTTAATAACAGGGATTGAACTCAGGGGCACTCGACCCCCAGCCCTATTTTGTATTTTATTTAGAGACAGGGTCTCACTGAGTTGCTTAGTGCCTCGCAGTTGCTGAGGCTGGCTTTGAACTCGCAATTCTCCTATCTCAGCCTCCCAAGCAGCTGGGATTACAGGCATGTGCCACCGCACCCAGCTATCATAGTAAGTCTTTTCCATCATTGATTCCTGGTTCAGGTTTTCCTTGACTACCATATACCCAGCTTCTACCACTCCAGGAAAGAATTCCAAGACTGCAGTCAGACTTCCTTTTTCCCCTGCCCCTTTTTCTTTTCAGAGTTGACATTTTAATTATATCTTATATTGTTCATGTATCAGCTAACAGGTTAAAAAGAATACAGAATTATCTAAAAAGGGGTGGTAACCTGATGAGATTGGTCCTCTTCAATAGTAATAGAAGCTGGGAAGTTAGTATTAGAGTTTGATTTCATAAGTCATGCTCTAAAAGAGGCAAGTGCATGGCTTGTATATGAGGAAGGAAATGACCAAGTTTCTGGTTAGTATGGTCCCATTTCTGGAATGACTAATATGCACCAAAAGTTTTGCTATATTTTCCCAGACTAACAACTTAAATCCCAAACTTAGACTCTTGAGTGAGCAAAGGACATTGAGGTTTTTCTTTTGCACTGTGGTGGAACTTATATAATCATAAGAGCTTAAGTGTAACAAACTTACTTAAGTGTAACAAACTTACTTCTTTTATACAGAAGAAGTAAGATAGCTATTCTATCATGAATGCATATGGGAAATAATAAATTTGACTTCTGAGACTTGTTAACTTGTATAATTATCTTTAGGAACCTATAAAGAAAGATCTGTAAAATTATATCTAATAACATCCTTTTGGCTTGGGTGTCTATTATTTTTGATTTATAAAATAGAAGAATATCTTCATTCCTAAGGATTATCTATAGATAGATTTGACTCCATAGAATCCAGTTGTAGAAAGCAATGTTGTACTCCACCAATCAATTGTATAAAGTCAAGTATCCTGGTAGAAATACCATTGGAGTAGTTTCAAGTAGCTAATAAGATTTGTGGAGATGATGGTATACCAGGGGAAAATGTAGAAAGATTTGAGTCAAATATTAAGCAGAGTGAAAGGAGGAGGCAGCAGCGAGGGGAAAGAGTTAAGAGGAGACATCTAGAAAGGACTCCTGGCATTATGAAAAGCCCATGGGGAGAGGTTTTTTTGTTTTGTTTTGTTTTAAATCAGGATCACAGGGAAACATGGCTGCCAATACTGGCTAAGATACCGAGACAGAGGTCAGAACATGAGGGATTAGTGGCTTGAGGGATAACTGCATAGATTGACAGTGTTCGAATTCTTCCCTCAGTGGCTTGTCCATACCTCCTTATTTGCCCCAAACAAGAGAAGTAAAAATACAGCCAGGCACAGTGGCACTCACTTGTAGGGAAACTTAAACAGGAGAATTACTTGAGCTAAGGGTTTGAGGCCAGCCTGGGCAACAAATCAGGACCCCATTTCTTAAAAAAAAAGAAGAAAAGAAAGAAAAAGAAAGTGCTTGAATTCTTCAAATATAAGTATCACTCAAAAGAAAAAAGAAAGGATTGGATTGGGTAGGTATGGAATCACTGCACAGCTGGGGATTCTGCAGTGCCAGAGAACTTAGTGTTCATAGATCTAATGGCTTCACTGTAGTGGGGGGGGGGGGGGGGAGGAGGCACAGAAGTTTGCTGTTTCTGTAGAGAGAGGATTGTTTTCTGTTAAAATCTACCTGGTTCTCAGAACTAATAGAAGGAATGAGAAGAAAAGTAATGAGATGATATACACATAATTACATATCCCTGGAAAAAAAGTTCATTTTAATGCTGATAAAAGGGCTTTGAAGGTTCTAAAATGTTAATTTCTACAGTGTTAAAAATAATAGAATTAGAAGGAAATTAAATGAAAAATAGGACATTGAAGGGTGTTGATTTATTGGTAAAGTAAATCAGCATGGGTATGGTTCTTTTTGGGAAGAATGTGAGTAACCTTGATAACTAAAAAAGTTTACATTTTTTAGTAGGACTTCACTGTTTTATCTGTGCCCATTTTGATGATAAAGGTGTTCATAGTATATACACATCTACAAAAATAAAGTTTTTGATAAGTCTGACAGTCATACTTCATAATTGCACATTCTAGGCAAGTGCTCTACTACTGAACTATAATCCCAGCCCTTGTTATTTTGGAACAGATCACAAAGTTGCCTAAAACCTGTCATCCTCCTGTCTCAGCCTCTCTGGTAGCTGGGATTGTAAGTGTTTGCCACTACACCCAGCCATACTTTCTGACTCTTGGGCAGATCACTTGTTTTATTTTTTTTCAGTGCTTGGGATTGAATCCAGAGCCTCCTGCATGCTAAGCAAACATTCCACAACTCATCTACATCGCCAGCCATGCTACTAGATTTATAAAAGCCTGTTTTCTCCTTTGTAAAGTTATCTCACAGGATTGCTGTTTACATTCATCATAAGTTATAGCTCAATACTAGACAATGTGCTAATCAGCATGTAGAAGGCCCTAGATTAAGCCCCAGCACCAAACACATATTAATACACCCACACCCCATCTCAAAACAAAAATAATATTAGTAAAGCAGTAGCATTATTGTACCCAAAAAATTAGGTGTTATAAATCAGTGAAATGCATTTATTCTACTACTGTGAGGAAATCCTGCCTCCTCTGTGCCAGGAGCCAGATTGAATTTTGAGGAAACTATATAGACATGTACTTGTCCCAAACTTAAGGGTCTTAAGTGGAACAGACATTTAAGTAGGCTAAGAAATAAGTGTAGTCTGGGTTTGTAGGTCCTCCTATGCATGACGCAGGGCACTAAGCAAACACTGAGGGAGGGTGCAATACTACTACTACTTATCTACTCTTATCAAAGAGTCTAACATTTTATTTTGTAACTGTGGTCTAAAAATTTACACTAGGCCCCATCCCAAGAATATGATAGGACTGAAGCAGAGAGTTAGGGATAGATGGGTGCTATGGTGCAAGCCAGTAATCCCAGCAACTCTAGAGGCTATAGCAGGTTTGAAAGTTCAAGGCCATCCTGGGCAACTTAATGAGATCCTCCGCCACTTAGACCCTATTTCAAAATTTAAAAAAGGCTAAGAATGTAGCTCAGTGATAAAGCAACCCTAGGTTCAATCCCCAGTACCAAACAAAAGGAGGAAAGAAAGAAAGGGTTACAAGTAACTGCAGAGGTAATAATCAGGAATTTTCTTCATCTGACACTTGGGTTAATGATTCTGACACTAATAAGAGAAGAACTGATAGAAGACCTAGTTTAATCAGCTCTTTATCCAATAAGCCAATTTTTAAAATAATCAACCTGTACAAATAAAACTTTTTGTCATTTTTACTGATGTGATATTTTTAATAATTCATACATTCTTACTGAACTGAAAGCTTAAAAAACTAAATCATAAGGCACTTAAGGTTAAGTAATATATATATATTTTCTTTAAAATATTTTCATTGTATTCCTGTATTATATAATGTCTTGTTCTTACTAATTCTTATGTTGGTTGCCTGTTTTTTATTATAAATTAATAGTATGTGGGGGGATTAGTCCTTGTTTCATTTGTAATTTGGAAAATTATTTGGTGTGTTTTCTGGTGCCCTGTTTTTTGTCCTTTCCTAGTAGCCTCTAGAATTTGCACTTGCTACAATTTGTATTTTATTGTTTGGGAGTAATGTGTTGCTCTTAAAAATTTGTAGTTTATCATCCTTCTAGGTAAGATAGCACTGAAGACTAAAATAAGCATTTTTCAAGAAGACCTCCCAATAGCCAGCTTACTGTTAAGGAAAGTTTTTAAAACAAAATAAGCTGATGCACTGGGTCTTTAAATCTTAAAATAAAGCGCAAGGGAGAGATTTAGGATTAGGATGACCATAGAAGCATTTCCAAGAAAAAATCAAGAGCCCTAAAATCCCTCCTTCCCTTGGTAATCTACTATAAAAATTAGCAAATGCAAGCCCTTAAGGTATGGTATGCCTGTGTTCTCACTTACTGGGGATGCTAGAGGCTCCAGGCTCAAGGCAGAAGGATGGTTTGAGGCCAACCTAGGTGACAGTGAGACTGCACTCTGAGTAATCACATGCCCCTTCCCCACTTCAGCCTATTTAAGGACACTAAGTCTATTCCAGAAAGTCACTAAAACAACTACTTTGTAAATGCATAAGAATGTATCAGTGATGAAAGCTGGATGTTTATGTCAAAATAGCATCTAATTTCCAAAAAAAAAAAAAAAAAACCAAACTTTTAAGTTACAGTTTGAGGGTCTGAAAATTACATAAATTTGGATCCACACTGCTGCTCTTAGTCTTCTGTTCCTGCTTAGCTTCTCATCCCCTGCTGATGTAGGTGCACTGTATATCTCTGAAAACCCAACCTGTGTAGGCACCTTCCCTTGTACCTGTGGCCCGAAGACTAAGTGTTTGTGTTCAGTGTGAGTTTCATGAGGGATGGTGCTGTGCGCCGAGGTATGGGTAACATGTAAGTTCAGTGGCTGTCAGAAAGTGGCACAGAGGTGTCTGACAGGACTGCCTGCTTCATCTAGGGAGTATCAAGAATGAGGCAAGCAAAACAGATTTGAATGGAAGTGGAAATCCAAGAGTAGTATCCTGGGGCTGGGGAACATTCTCATGGGTTGAAGAGACTGGTTGGAGTTGGGGAGAATGCCTGGTCCCTGACCTCCTGCCTTGTTTAGATGTGAAGTGCTTTGACCTTGGGTTGTGCCTCAGCCATTTGACTTGGTCATGATGGAACTGTTAGACATTTCTAGAATGCTGGTTCTCTCAGAACCAGAAGCAGACATCTGTTGTAGATGTAATTGATGGGAAACAGCCGTATTTTATTGACTGTCTCAGTATTGGCTGAAATGTGCTATTTTTTAAGGTTTTTCTGGAAACACATATGCCGGTTCTGGATGGTGGGTTGAGAGCCGCGGGAGCAAGGGCAGGTAAAGCCTGCGGAGAGAAGGAAACTTGGGAGGAGCATAGCCCTCTGCCTAGTTCTTCCTCAGGTCAGACTTTAGGTTCTCCCAGGTGTTTGCCAGAAGAGGGAGAGAAATATGTGTGTGCAGTCAGCCAAAGAGATCTGGCCGGAACAATAAGAATTGACCCTGAGAGGAGAGCTCTGCGGTGAGACAAGGACAAATGCAGGCCTGGGTGCCTAAGCCCATAGGTAGGGCAGAATGGCTTAAAGCCTTCCCTTCCGCCAGCGGCTTCCAAAGTCTGCCACCGGGAGCCCTGGGGTTCTCCTGGTGCGGCGGAGAGGGAGGGAAATGGGGCGGGGCGCGGTGCCTCCCCGGTGGCGCCTCCTCCAATGGCTAGAGGAGAGCGGCCGTGAACACACCCCCTCCCTGCGCTGCAGCAGAACGCTGGGCCCTCTGCCTGGCTGGCTCACTCGAGCTCGGCTCCCCCTCCTGCCATCTTCCGTTGCAAAGCATTTCTGGGAGCTGCATGTGGGTGACGCAGCAGCATTGTTCGCAGGCACAGGAAGCCGCGGCTGAGCTGAAGGGCTGAGAAGGAGCTCAGAGCGCTGTCTGCTGCTGCCTCTGGAGAGCCTGAAGGTTTAGAGCTGGACTGTTCTGCCTTATGTGCTCTGAGAGATTCCAGAATTTTCAAGTAAATTGAGATTTTCCTAGAGGCAGAAAAACCTAACTCCTTCCGCACAACTTCCAACACAGAAAACAAAACAAAGACGCTGGGGAAACTTCACCCAAGAGCCTCGGCAGCTCCAGAGCGACGGGAAACGCAAGGTCAGGCGGTCGATTGTCAAGCCCTTTATGGTCTGGGGTGTGTGTAACTGTAGGGACTTTGTCTCAGCCGAAAGGTAGAAAAACTGCCTGCCAGGGAAGTCCAGGACAATGCTTATGATACTTGAGCCGTCATTGCACTTGCTTGCTCACTGGTGGGATGTGCTTTGGAACTGGGTCGCTTGGCTTTGGGGAATCCTTTCCCCCTTCTGCCCAGACGCCCTCGGTTCTTTCCCTTCCTGTGATCTGTGGGGTGTGGGCCTGTTTGAATGTTCTCCCGAATGCCTGGAGCCTAGATAGGCGGCAGCCTTTCCGCACTCCACCCCCGCTCCCCCATCTCAAACCCCCTCTGGTGAGGGGTGGTGGCTTCTTTATATGGTTTCTTGTAGGGCCTCAGCTGGAGTCAGCCTTTTTTGATGAAAGCAGGGCGTGCTTGGTTGAATGGCCCCAGAGAAATAAAGCTTGGAAGGAAATCTGCATTTCCCTCCACACCCACACGCACCCCAGTAACTGAGCCATGGACGTGTGAACAGCTGCCCCCCACCAACGCCAACACAGTTTCTCACCTCCCCTTCCCTGTGCCACCCATAAAAGTCTTGCAGGTAGAATTAGAATGCTTTAGGTGAACAGTTAAGTTCCTTTTCTACTCTCTTAAACAATCAGATCTTTCTCTGCAGTCTGTTTTGCTGAAAGTGGAAAGTCCCTGTTTGTGGACAGCTCAGTTCTCTCAACAGAGGAAATGGGCAGAGTCCTACTCCTCGGCAGTGCGGAGTGGGGGAGGGGAGCGTATACTCCCCAGCGTACATTTTGAATGGACCCGAATTTTTCACCCTAGGGAGATTAGTGACCCAGACCAGCTCCTCGTTCCACGTGGCACCACACCCCGCCTCTTCACCCCCACGCAGTATGGTGCTAACAGGAGGCTCCAGAATAGGATGCCATAGCAACTTGAAGTAAATAAAACGCCTGCAAAGGAGATCAGTTTGGGGGAAGGTGCAAGGCATCTGGAGACTTGGCAAAAAGCAATCTTGATAGAAGAGCTTCACCACATATTACAGGGTCTTTGGAAGCCCAACTCTGGGATTTGAAACATGATTTTTTGTTAAGGATGAAAATAATTTAAAGTCCTGATTATGAAAAGTGGTTATTAAAAATAGCCCAGGCATGCAAATCTGTCTAGGTCAAAGTTTAGCTTTTTCTGAAACAAGTTACTCTCTCTACACACCTAAGGCAAGTGTAACTTGCCTTTCAGATTTGCATTCTTTTGTTGTGGCATTGCTTTAGGGCTTAATGAGGTCAGAAGAAAAGATTTCATTCTGCTGGAAGATCTGAGCTTCTGAAATTTGTCTAAAACATAAAAGGTTTATCTCAAAATAACAGTCAACCAATGTTTTTCACTTAAGTGGCAGTTTTTTACTGTAGCATTATTACTAAGTCTTTCAGACTTGATTGGTTAAAGTCATGAGAACTATTGCCCCTGAGATTACTACCCCATTAATAGAAATAAAGGCAAATTGCTTTCTGTGAGTGTACATGCATACATGTGTGTGCGTTTGTGCACAAACGAACCAAATAGAGATTTCTGTAATCAGCCTTATGAGATCAGATCAGAGTCTTGTGTTGAATCAGGATGTTAACATTAACTCTGCTGTTAACTCTCGTCCTAGTAGTTCAGTATTAGCCCAGTCATTTTGATGCATACATCTTTACATTCATTCTTTGCATTGCATGCGTCTGCAAAAGGAAGGCAAAATCTAACTACCTGATAATATTCACTAGCCAGTGTGGAGAAGTAAAGGGACAGTATAAACTTCTACTGTCACAACTACATGACAAGTAACATTTGTCACCACAATAGCTCGTTGCTTCATTATTAAGTGTTAGTATGCATGTATAAGTAAAGGGTTGGGGGCTGGGTTGTGCTTCAGTGGTAGAGTACTTACCTGGTATGTATGAGGCCCTGGGTTCCATCCCCAGCACCTCAAAAAAAAAAAGAAGAGGTAAGGATTTGGGAGCAAAGGTAAGTTTGAAGTCTTGATAAAATTGCTGTAGTCCATATTTTCTCTTTCATCTTTGATTCATTTATTTTGCAGCAAGTCCCTGTATGAAGGGAGATTGCAGACAGTTGCCAACCTTCTCTTCCTTTTGGAACTTGATGAGAATAAGTCTTAAGTGTGGATATTGTTGGGAAAGGTTGAACTCCGTGTTCGACTGCCCTGATTTTAATTTTTTTTTTTTCCCTTCTTCTCTCCTATCCTACTCTCAGATTTTGCTGGAGGAGCTTGCCAATAGTGATCCCAAGTTAGCCCTCACTGGAGTCCCTATAGTACAGTGGCCAAAAAGGGATAAGGTAAGAAACCCTTCTGCTTGATCTTCAGACTGCTCAAGCCTTTTGCTAGCTGATGATTGTCATTCCAGGAAGAAATGAACAACTAGAGGCAGGCAACTTTTAGTGCATTAATACAAACTTGACAGAAAATTACTTGGACCTGACCAAACTCTTAGGGTCAGTGTAATTGGCTATCTTTGGAGGTAAATCTCTTAACAGAACCATCAAATCAGGAGGCTTCCCTCTAGATTCAGATGCCAAGCTCTGTATTTTTTGTTCAAAGTGGATCACCTTCTATCCTTCTGGCCCAGAGACTCAGTTATCTTCATAGGCAGGATTTAAAACTAGTTAAAAGAGAATTAACACCAGCTAATAAATTGTCAGTTATGAATTTTCATGCCTCTTTAGTTAAGGTCCTATAATTTTTTTGCCATATTTTCCTCTGTCAAGGTTGTATGTTAAATAAATGATAATATTCTAATCCTGGCCATGAGTTTCACCCCTCTTTTGTGTTTCCTAGATGACATTTGGAAAGCCATCACATTACAGTGGTGTTTAGGCAGAATATAAAGTTGTGGAGTATAACAATGTTTTAAAGAACCACCTCCCCCATTCTTAGTCCCACCTGGCCACATAGGACTGCCAAAACAGTTCAGTCATTTCTGGTTATTGAGTATTTTGTGTCAGGAAAGAGTTTAAGACATGGTGGGGAATTAAAGACTATATGGTTCTTGTTCTTTGAAAGGTCACTAACAAGATAAATGAAAGTGCTGAAGGTACTAAAATTATAAACATATACCAGAGAGATTTATTCCACATTTCAGTGTTATTGGGAATGTTTGCTGTGTACCAGATCCTGTGCTGGGATTCAAAGTGATAAATGTTAAGACCAGTTTCACCCTCAAGTAGTTTGCCATTCCATTTAGGAGCATATTCTAAGTAGTCAGTATAAGGAAATACTGGAGGTCCCCTGGGGTAACTTCAGTACATGGCACTTACCCAGAAAGCTTCAGGGAGTGGCAGATCTCAACAGCTCCGCAAAATGAAAGGGATGTGGCTAAAATAGTAGGCTGAAAGACTAAGTCGGGATTGGCAGATTTTTATGTGAAGGTTTAGATGTTAAATATTTTAGGTTAGGTACTCCATATAGCCAGCCATAGCGTCTCAGTTCTGCCTTCATAGCATGAAGCCAGCCATAGATGATAGATAAACAAAGGAACACAGCTGTGTTCCAATAAAATTTATTTCTAAAAACAGGCAGCAGACAGATTTATTCACAAGCCAGAATTTGCTAGTCCTGGACTAGATACACTGCTATGTAATCTTCTACCCTCTTCAGTCTTAAAGCAACCTGATATGATTGACCTCACCACATTCTCTTTCTAGCTTAAATTCCCCACCAGGCCAAAGGTGCGGGTTCCTACCATCCCCATCACAAAGCCTCACACTATGAAGCCAGCACCACGGTTAACACCTGTGAGGCCAGCAGCAGCCTCACCCATTGTGTCTGGAGCCAGGCGGAGAAGAGTGCGCTGTCGCAAATGCAAAGCCTGTGTGCAAGGAGAATGTGGTGTTTGCCACTACTGCAGGGACATGAAGAAGTTTGGAGGTCCTGGACGAATGAAGCAGTCCTGTGTCCTCCGACAGTGCTTGGCAGTAAGTAATATGCAGGGTAAAGACTTCAGGGGAATGGGTATCAGTGCCAGAGGGATTAGAATACACCTGATATAGTCAGGGATTACAGAACTGAGAGAAGGAGGTAGCTACATTCTCTTTGGCTTTCTTCATTTTGTCCATCTCTACCTGGGTTCAGAAGAAAGATCTGTAGCTCTAAAAATAATCTAATCTTGGCCTTGCTTGATTTTCAGAGACTAGCCCTTGAAGGGTGATCACTGGTTTCTGTTTCCTCCATAAATGAACTAGAAAGGACCTGTGAGGCTAAGGATAAACCAACTGAAAGTGAATTAGGCCCCATTTGTCTCTGATTCCCAGCAGTTCAGTCCCCCATCTTCTTCCTCTGTTATTGTTTTCTATCAGAACCATCTTTCCTATCTACCTGTGTCACTAGAGAGTTATAGGAACCAATCTCTCATCTTCAGTTAAAGGGAAACTGAAATGATAAGGATCTAAGTCTGCTCTCTTTGTTTCTATATTTGTTCTCTTATAGCCCAGACTGCCTCACTCAGTCACATGTTCCCTTTGTGGAGAGGTGGATCAGAATGAGGAGACACAGGACTTTGAGAAAAAACTCATGGAATGCTGTATCTGTAATGAGATTGTTCATCCTGGATGCCTGCAGGTAAGGAGAGGCTTAAGATCCCCTAAAGTATCAGCTGATAGAGCAACAGGAGGTAGGACACCTGTCACAAGAGACTGCCACCACCTGTACTGTGGGACCTTAACCCATGGTCACATGAGTGGTCTGACATCGGCCCTTAATTCAGGTCTACTGTGGATCAGGCTCTGTTTTAGATCCCAAGGATAGAAGAGTATGTAATACAACAGTTCCTGCCCTTATGGCACTTACAGTCTGGCCTCTGGACAATGCATATGCAGTCATCTGGTCATCATGAAACTGCAGGGTCTATTTGGAAATGCCTTAAACCTTCAGGCTCTCTGCTACACCTTAAGCGTCTCTCTGAATATATGTTCCCAAGGAACAGTGGGGGTGATACTGTCAGCTAGCATTGAAGGAGTATTCTCTGCAGCAGGCTTGGGACATGTCTGAGCTTTTACAAAGTAATAAGGAAGTGTAGACCACAACTTCAGAGATAAAGTCAGCTGGTCTGGCCTAGGTCCTGTATTCATAAGATCTCCCCAGATGATCCTGTTGTGCAGCCACGGCAGAGAATCACTGTTTTACATACATTTTCTTTGTTGCAGTAGGGATTACAGGAATGTCCTACCATGCCCAATTTACATACATTCTGTGTTTTGTTGTTGTTTTTGTTTTTTAGTTCTACATGGACACGTTTTTATTTTTGTTTATTTATTTATTTTTATGTAGTGCTGAGGATCGAACCCAGGGCCTCGCACATGCTAGATGAGCACTCTACCACTGAGCCACAATCCCAGCCCCCTGCATTAAGTTCTTAATGTTTAAAACAAGTCTATAAAGTTGAATCTCTTATTTCTCATGGATGAGTGGGCATGGTGGTACGTACCTATAGTCCCAGCTATTTGGGAGACTGAAGAAAGATTACTTGAGTCCACAAATTTGAGATTAGCCTGGGGCAATGTAGCAAGAACTTATCTCAAAAAAATAAAATAAGGGCTGAGGTTGTGGCTCAGTGGTAGAGCACTTGCCTAGCATGTGTGAGGCACTGGGTTCAATTCTCAGCACCATATGTAAATTAGTTTTTTAAAAATTGAAAATATATATATAAAAAGTGTATATGGTAGAGCACTTGCCCTAGTGTGGGTGAGGCCTAACACAATTAATTAATTAAAATAATAAATACACGGTGCTGGTACTTTCCCAGAAAGTGTCTACTATATTATATAGATTACCACGTCAACAGTGATTATAAGACATTGATAGTTTGAGAAGCCCAGTTTCAGAAAGATTAAAGTGTGGAAAATATGGATCTTACAATTGATAAAATAGAGAATTACCTTCACTGTGATGACAGTGGTTAATACAAAGCATTCAGTAAATGCCGGGCACTTTTCTAAACATGTTGCATAATATACAATTGATTTAATCCTTAACCACAACCCTGGTAAGGTACATATTGTTCTGTCCGCAACAGTTGTGTTTTTGCATTGTTATACATATTTCCATTTTACAGTTGAAAACACTGGGTCACAGAGACTAACTTGATCATTAGTCTCTAAACCCAAGTAGTTGTAACCATGACCAACTGCCAAGTTCAGGTCTGGTGCTATTGAGAATCTGTGTCAGGAGAAGAGATCCCAAAATGATCCTGATCTTTGGAAGTCTCTTAATGAAGTTTAATTTTGGTCAAGTAACCAAGAATGGTGGTGGCCAGTTTCCCAGTGGCTGGGAGTGGGTATCCATGCCATTTGGAGCTGAGCAGCTCTATTTTTCCTCCCCTGTGGACCAGCTTGTTTAGAAATGGGTAACTCCCCTAGCTTCTTCCAACCTATATTACACTGTGTGATGATGAAGGCAGAAGAGATTGACCTTAAACACCCCTATCTGTCTATAGATGGATGGAGAGGGATTGCTTAATGAGGAATTGCCAAATTGCTGGGAATGTCCGAAGTGTTACCAGGAGGACAGCTCGGAGAAGGCCCAGGTAATGGAACTTAATGGCTTCATTTATGACTGCAAAAGAAGCATCCAGTGTGGGGATGTTAGGTTTGCCTCTGCAACAGCATTCACAGAGTGTCTCTGACCTAGGAAGTGATTTTTGTTTGTTTGATCCTTTTTCTTTCTTTTTTTACTTATTTGATTTTTCATTGTTAAAGTTTTTAGGTTTTTTTCTGTTGTTAGTTTAGTTTTGTTTTGTTTTAATTAAATATTGTTCCACTTGAAATTCACAAATTCCTGAGGTCTTTCATACTCTGGGGCAGTAGAAATTAGGAAGCTTAGCAGGGCTAGTGGGAATTTAGGTGGGCAGGTTCTCTCCTGAGGAATGCAACTAGAGGGGAGGCAGTGGCCTAAGACCAACTGTAAATACTAGAGCCATGTGCTTGAGTTTCCAGTTAAGCAAGTTCACATTTTTATCATCTTCATCTCTGTGGCCTGACAGAAATGCCTGCCCACCCCACCCCCCACCGTACCCAAATCTGTCATTCGAAGACAGCCCCTCCCTTAAAGGATATTGGGACCAGCTCCATGACCTTGTCCCAGGGCAGCTGAGGTTGCTGGCCTAATGGTTGCCAGTAATTTCAGTGTCCAAAAGGACTCTGGTTACTGAGGCTGGCAAAACAGGACCTAATGGGACACACAGAAGAGGCAGCTAGGCTATTCTGTTGTCCATTCTCCAGGAGCCTGAACAAGAGTGCAGAAGAAGCATAAGGGAGTTCCTTATCTTCTTAGTATTTCTTCCACTGGGGCTCTGAGGTAATTGAAATTTCAGTCTAAATATCTTTGAGAGCAACTTAACTAGTGCTTAATTCATTCCAAGTTCTTGAACTCTAGTAGCTTTTATATTCGTCATCAGTGGTGGTGTTGAGGGTTGGCATCTCTGCTATAGAAGATGGCAGATGGTGGATGCTGTTTCAGTTATGTTATAATACATTGCAAAACCAGCATCTAGAAGGCAGTCATTACCTCCTAACTGTGTGACCAAAGAATTTAAGAAGGAAAAGGAGCAGAGGTCAGGACTGTTGCTCAGGAACGTAAAATGTCTCCTTAAGGAAAATCTGAATTATTAATAGGATTTCTAGTGGCACATAGTGACTGGGCTTTGTCACAGCATATCCAAGTTGGTTTCTAGGAAGGGACTAGCATCTTTAGAGCACAGGTGTCACCTAATGAGGTGTGGGTGGGTCTGTGGGGTAACTCACTGTGGTCCTGAGCCATTCCCTCTGCAGTTAATGGTTTCTCACCAAGGTTCTCATTCTGTTTTCTCTCTCACATGGTGAATGGAGTAGAAGCAGTAGCTGGGAGGGTTGTGCTAAATGCCAGAGAGCTCAGAGTCTAAAAGTTGGTGATGTTTGCCCCTCTCAGCCCCTGCTTCCTCATCCAAGAGACAGAGACAGACTGTTTCTTTCCAACCACTAACGTGAGACACATTACATGGGTGAAAACTAAATTAGAGGCAAGATTTTAAATGGTCAGATTATGAAGATGTAGAGTTATAACCTGTTTAAATAGTATTTTTACCCAGAGAATTATAATTCAAAATCCAGAGTTGAATAAAGTGGGATATACATTCAAGCAGTCCAGATTTGGATCTCACTCCTCTGTACTTGGACACAGACCATTTTTTGACCCACTTACAGATTTTTATTCCATAATCAAGTGTTATCTGGCACAAGTCTGAGCTCAGTTGCTGATCTTCATAGAGTGTAAATTGCAAGCTCTGAAAAGATAACTCCCTCTGGCAGCAGTGACATCTCTCAGGCTTACCTTGTTGGTTCAGAGGGTTTGGGGGAAAGGAAGCACTGATGTTGCTTTTCTGGGCATATTTTGCAGAAGCGGAAAATGGAAGAGAGTGATGAAGAAGCCGTACAAGCCAAAGTCCTGCGGCCCCTGCGGAGCTGCGACGAGCCCCTCACACCCCCGCCTCACTCACCCACTTCCATGCTGCAGCTCATCCATGACCCTGTTTCCCCCCGGGGTATGGTGACTCGGTCATCCCCTGGGGCTGGCCCCAGCGACCACCACAGTGCCAGCCGTGATGAGCGCTTCAAACGGCGGCAGTTGCTGCGGCTGCAAGCCACAGAGCGCACCATGGTACGGGAAAAGGAGAACAATCCCAGCGGCAAAAAGGAGCTGTCTGAAGTTGAAAAAGCCAAGATCCGGGGATCGTACCTCACTGTCACGCTACAGAGGCCCACCAAAGAGCTCCACGGGACATCCATTGTGCCCAAGCTGCAGGCCATCACGGCCTCCTCTGCCAACCTTCGCCATTCTCCCCGTGTGCTAGTGCAGCACTGCCCAGCCCAAACCCCCCAACGTGGGGACGAGGAGGGGCTGGGGGGAGAGGAGGAGGAAGAGGAGGAGGAGGAGGAGGAAGATGACAGTGCAGAGGAGGGGGGTGCAGCCAGGCTGAATGGCCGGGGCAGTTGGGCTCAGGATGGAGACGAAAGCTGGATGCAGCGGGAGGTCTGGATGTCTGTCTTCCGCTACCTCAGCCGCAGAGAACTTTGTGAATGTATGCGAGTGTGCAAGACGTGGTATAAATGGTGAGCAGGGATACAGAGGGGTATGGGCATAGGTGGTAGGTCTTCCATTTGAGAGCAGCATGCCCTTTGTTACCTGAAGGCTTGTGGGGTCCTACAAGGAGCAAACGGACCCAGTCTATTTCCTGGACTGTGTGTCCTATTAAAGATATAGCCTTCTGTATCAGCAGATATTATTAGGGGAATTTAGCCATTGCCTCCTCTCCCTGCTCTATGCTTCCCCATCTTTCTCTGCTGGGTGAAGAGAAACTGTGATGGTTTTGTACATTTTTATACTAAATCTCAAGTCCTAATGAGCTGGAAGTCTTATCCCACACCTATGGGTTCAGTTTATCATGTGGTGGTGGAGAGCCTATGACATGCAAGTCACTTGTCTGATTTTCATGACACAGATGACTACATCCAGGCCCCTGCCTTGATAACTTTTCTACCCACTGAGATAAGTGGGCATGCTTTCCAAAATGAATTTGAAGGTACTCATAATTTTCCACAGTTTTATTTCTAATCCTCCAAACCTTAACCAGTCCCTTTTTCCAGCAAGCATGGTCCAGTTTGGGAACTTCCTGAGACTCAGTTGCCCTTCTTTTCTTTCTATCTATCTATCTATCTATCTATTTATATACGGTGCTGAGAATCTAACCCAGTGCCTCACACATGCTAGGCAAGCGCTCTGCCACTGAGATACAACCCCAGCCCTTAGTTTCCCTTCTTAATGAGACCAGCCTTCTCAGGTTGAACAGACTCTTGGAGGGGAAATCCCTAGTATTGATGATGAACAAAGGGCTTTCTGTTGGACATTTCAGGTTTTTCCTTATGCTCTAGGACATATTTCTTTTATCTGTATCACATCCTAATACAGCAGTTCACAAAGTACATTGTCCTAACCACCAGCATCCTCTTGGGAACTTACTAGAAATGCAGATCCTCAGGGACCATCCCAAGCCTGCTGAATCAGAGCCTTGGGTGTGGGTCCAGCAAGCTCTTGCAAGCCCTCCTCTAGGGGACTCTGCTGTGTGCTTATTTGAGAACCTCTGCTTTCTGGTCAGCAGCTTCCTCCTGCCATAGAAGTTTGATGTGCCACCGGTGAAATTTTGTCAGTCTTTAAATAAAGACCCTGTTCTTTGCCAATAAGAGTTTATTTTTCAAAACACTATGTGATCTTCTCAGATTATCTTAATATTTCTCTTTCTGGGGCTAGTGTGCCTGCCTAGCTCTACCCCTTTAGTTTCCAGTCCAAGGTACATAAATCTCCCATTATGTGCTGTTTCCCCGCTCTCTGCCAGCCAGACTCTGCTGGGCAGGGGTGGGATTATAAAATAATATGGAACCCGCATGGTACAACACAGTGTGTGGCCTGTGGATTTGTAGTCTGCAGTGGAAAGGCAGTCCTCTACATTTTAGGGCTGGCCTGAACTGACTCGAAAATGTCAGGCTAGCACCAAGTCAGAAACCCAAGGTGGAGAGAGGATCTAGGCCTGATAAAGAGCCTCTTAAGGCCTAAGACAGTAATGAGTTTAAGGTGCGGGTATTGTGCAAGTGCTGAGTAAAACCCTGTGTTTCCAGCAGCTGTTAGTGACTGATAAAGACTGGATAAGCCAAGTACCTTCAGTCAAGAAATAGTAAAATGTTTATTTTCATACTCTTCAGTAGGAATCAGCCATTTTAGGGCATAAGGCATTATAGTGTATTGTTTTTGTGTCCCTAACAACTGTGTTCTCAACTGCTCCAGAAATAGGGTAACTGATTATATATTTAAGTTATATATTACTTAATATGTAGGTCTGCAAAATGTCTAGTTGCTATTGAGAACAAGGCAGTTTTTGCCTAGGCTTTGAGGCAAAAAATAAAAAGGGTATGATCTTCATTCTTCCTATAGAAAAATATAGGGAGAATGATCCTTCAGGAAGCATTCTGTTTATTCCAAAAGTCTGCAGCAGCCTTTGATGGGCACTATGTTGACAGGGTATCAAGTTAATTACAGCTTGTGCTCTTCTCTTCTGTCACAGGTGCTGCGACAAGAGACTTTGGACAAAAATTGACTTGAGTAGGTGTAAGGCCATTGTACCCCAGGCTCTCAGTGGCATCATCAAGAGGCAACCAGTTAGCCTTGACC
The DNA here is from genome assembly GCF_047511675.1 of Marmota flaviventris. Lineage (NCBI taxonomy): Eukaryota > Metazoa > Chordata > Mammalia > Rodentia > Sciuridae > Marmota > Marmota flaviventris. Next base: position 5,742,610 of record NC_092506.1, on the reverse strand, counting down.
TCAGTTGGACCAATATCTCCAAAAAGCAGCTGACATGGCTGGTCAATAGGCTGCCAGGTGGGTGAGCAGGCAAAGATGAGCTGTTAATGGTGCTTCTTAGAATTACTTTATGCCATTTTTTAATTTTGCTTAGTAAGAGATTTGTCTGGGACCACCTTAACTGCTGGTCTCCAAGGAGTCACTGGACTGGTGACTACACTAGACAACAAAGAAATGGATCAGGTGATGCCACCAACTCTCCACGTCTCCTCAGCATAGCCACTGGAGAGGAAACTTAAGTCTGATATTGCCTTGACTGGCCCCTTGTAAGCTCTTCAGTATTTTGAGGTCTCAGAAAGACAGGAAAGCCACTCATTCTTGTATTGTTCTGTTAGGAGCTAAGCAGTCAGTTTAATGTCAAAGCTAGAAGATGTAATATAGGATACCAAAGGAGTCTTTGAACTTAATACTAGATTAGGATACCGTTCCTCTCTTCCAGTAGACTAAGGTCCATTCACCTTGTTCAGGTCAGCTGTTAATTGAGGCTTTGGATGTGCTGGTAAACGGTATGTTGCACATCTCTGTTTCCATCTGTCGCAGGACTGAAAGACCTCCTCCTAGCAGGCTGCTCGTGGTCTGCAGTCTCTGCCCTCAGCACCTCCAGCTGCCCCCTTCTCAGGACCCTTGATCTTCGGTGGGCAGTAGGAATCAAGGACCCTCAAATTCGGGACTTGCTGACTCCATCGGCCGATAAGCCGGGTATGTTCTGGACATTATTTGTCCGTGCTTGTCTTTATTATAACAGACATCATCCTCAGAAGCTAAGGTAGTTCTCAGAAGTGAAACTGTGGAAGAATAGGAGAGTACAAATTCAGAACAGAATGGTAGACTTTGAACAAGTACAGATAAGCAGATAACTACTTACAAAGGAGGGATTCCATTCTCTGGTCAGTGGAGTTTGCAGCCTGAGGAAGGCTTGCATAGGCTTCGTAGTGGAATGTCAAAGCTATTTGAAGGATGGTCTAGAAAAGCATGAGGCTGTGGGAAGGGGAGGAGCATTCCATACATACCAGTGTAAGTAAGGCATAATCTGGCACTGGGAAGGAAGAAAACTTGTTTCCTAGAAACTATCCCCACACATTGCTCCCTAATGGTAGGGTTGGGCGTGGGCATTCTGTTTAACTCTGTCTAGGGGGCCTGGCCAGCAAGTAACTGATGCTCCTAGAGCTTTGGAGCCAGATTAGAGAATTTAGAGTCTTGATCTAGGCTCTCTTCTTGCCTGTACAGGTCAGGACAATCGCAGCAAGCTCCGGAACATGACTGACTTCCGGCTGGCAGGCCTTGACATCACGGATGCCACGCTTCGCCTCATCATTCGCCACATGCCCCTCTTGTCTCGACTCGACCTTAGTCACTGCAGCCACCTTACAGATCAGTCCTCCAACTTACTCACTGCCGTCGGGTCTTCCACTCGCTATTCCCTCACAGAGCTCAATATGGCAGGTATGCTGCTGCTTTTTCATGCTGGACAGTGCCCCTGCTTCCAGGTCCCAGCCCTCTCTGGAACTTGACCAGTAAACCACAGTGATTTGGGGTGCGTTGATTAAACTATATCCCTTTTCTAACTGATGTAGGGCTGGGGACCAGGATAGGTAGGTCAGGAGCCCACATGCATGGCTGCCATCCAGCTATGATTTGGTTAGCTTTATAGCCCTTGTGTGCTTGTGTCCCATGGTGCTGTGAGTGAGGCAGCAGTGCTGATGGCATCTCTGAACTGTGAGCCAAGAAGCTTTTAGCATTTGGGGGAAAGAGGACTTGGGAAACTGAAGGGTGTAGGAGGTCATCTATGGCTGGGGTTTTTTTTTGTTTGTTTGTTTGTTTTTTTGACTTATGTTTTTGACCATTATCCTCATGGCCACTGTGCCCACAGGTTGCAATAAATTGACAGACCAGACGCTGATCTACCTACGGCGCATCGCCAATGTCACCTTGATCGACCTTCGAGGATGCAAGCAGATCACTCGAAAAGCCTGTGAGCACTTCATCTCAGACTTGTCCATCAACAGCCTCTACTGCCTGTCTGACGAGAAGCTGATACAGAAGATCAGCTAAGACATGCCCAGCCCAGACTGAACAGGAAACCGATCTTCCCTTGCCTCCCCACTGAGGAGAGCTTCTCCCTGACCCTGCACGGGCTCTGAGGCCAGCGTCACACTCCCTCTCTGCTCTCCTATCCCTGAGCTCTTCTCCCACAGGTGGGGCAGAGAGGGTAGTGGACACCAGGCTTACCTGCCTGCTCCTCTTCCTCCAAGGAAAGGGGAGGAGCAGTGGATCCAAGGGGAAGGAACGCACAGACTGTGCTGTCACGGTGTCTGCTCGTTTGCTCACCTGCCAGGAGGCCAAGCTCTTTGTTTGGGGTTTCATGCAATGTTCACCTGCACCGGGCCCTGGGCCCCTCTTCCCCTCCTGTGGTCCCCAGCAGTGCCTGGTTCTGAGCAAACTCCAGGGAAGAAAGCAGCCCTGCTTCTGGCCAGGTTCTCCTCATGGTGTCCAGTGCGTGTCTCTCCTCCATCATACTCTCCCGGCTTCTGCAAGAGGGGCCAGCAGCCCCAGGAACGCTAGGCCCAGCAGATCCCACTGGTGCTGTCGAGATGTTCGAAGCCTAGGGCCCCTTATCTGTGCTTACCCTCCTTTCCTGTTCCTGAGCTTGATGCTGTCCAGTGCTCATGCTGTTCACATATTGTGGTGTACCTCCCTCCCCGCCCAGCCCCTTGACTCTTCTACTAGTCTCTGTGAGGTCTTTATTGCACTTATTGGGATTGAAACTCTTTAGAGGAGCTGGAACTGTACCCCAGAGATGCCCCCATTTCATTGCTACCCAGGCAGATTATGAGACAGGCACCATCTCCTTGTACTCCACCCCTGCCTCCCATTGACTGCCCTCTTCTACATGTCCTCATTCCTGCCTGAATAGGGCTTTCCCAGAATGTGTGTCTCCAGAGGGAGCAGCCTGTCTCCCCCAGGTAAGGAAAGCAGAGAACTGGCTGAGTCCCCACCTGCCTCCAGGCCAGGCTCCTCCAGGCTTCCGATTCAGTGTAGCCTCCCCGAGCCCAGGTCTGTGTGTTGCCCCATGACTCACTGATCTGGTGCCTTTCTAGGGGGAGGGGTCCTGCTTGGAAGCCAGTCACCTGCCTTCTGCCCACAGCTGTGGAAGGGGGTGTGCATGTGCCTCTGTGTGTGTGGCTGAGTGTTCTTTGCGTGTGTGTGGAGGGAGGTAGTGAGGGGAACATGGTGTCTCACTCCACCGCCCTTTGTCAAGCCCCATCAGCTGCCCCCTTTTACTTTGCATCAAACGGCCTGTCCAAAGATCCTCTCTCTAGGGCAGCAGAGAGCTTTTTGCACTTTAAAGAAAAAAAAAAAAGGAAGAAAGAAAGGTTGGAATTTCTTTTGGGTCATTTTTTAAGTGTGTGAGGAGATGCTCAATAGCAGCAGCCTTTGGCAAGAGCTTATAAATGATGGATGCAAATTTGCACTCTGCTCCCCATCTGTAAGGAGATTGATAGCACAACCTTGCCCCTGCCTTCTCCAGCCCATCCCTTTCTGTACCCTTTGCTGTAGCCCAGTCTTGGGCTTTCCTCCTGAACCTCTAGTGGGGGGTTGGGGGGGATGGAGCCCTGCACCAGGGGTCTGAAGTTTGAGCCACCCTGAGGAGAGATGCCCACTGTTCCTTGCCACTGCCAAAGCAGTAGAGGCAGAGGGATTTCCTCTTTGCCACCTACCCAAGCTTTGACCCTGGCATTAACTGGCCACCTTAGAGGAAACTGGGCCCTGGTAGCAGGTGGCATTGTGTCTGTTCCAATTTGCTGGTTTTCCTGGCTGCACCTTAAAAACAGCAGTCGTCTGCTCCTTTGACCCTCTGCCCCTCCCATTGGTCTCCAGGCCCCAGCAGTATGGGCCTGAAACATTGAGGAAATGCCAGTGACTTATTCCAGAGTGCCTGTTAGGGGAATTTCTCTGAAAAGAACCCTGGGTGTTGAGCAAAAATCTTATTAATATTATTGTTAATGACCTATAATTGGAAGCTTCCTGCCTTTTTTTTTTTTTTTTTTTTTTTTTGGGTTATTCCTGTGGAAAATACTGAAAAGATTACTAAATTTTGTTTTGTTGTCTTTTTATAAAAGGGGAGGTGGAGAGACCCCTTCAGAGCAGGGATTGTGCCGGGAGAGTGCCTCTGACTTTGGGACATTTCATCCACAGAAATTTCCAAGCTGGTGGTTGGTTTGGGGTTCTGGTTTTTATGTTTGTTTTTTGATTTGGAAAAACAAGCATTTTTACCGTGCACGTAAATTGGTCAGCAGAAAAGGGAGCCCAGGATGGCAGCAAATGGACCAGTGCCTTTGCTGGGTTTTACTTTTCTTTGGGACTATGAGGGGAGAATGGTTTTTAGAGGTGAGGGTCGGTCCACGTGGAAGAGAGAAGTGTCTCTGTTTGGGGACAGAGGAACTCCGGAGTTCCATCGCATTCCTGCATCTGCTCTTAGCTGCGGCCTTGCCAAGAGAGCCTGCCCTCCTCAGACTGCAGGACCAGACCTCTGCCTCCATCTTTCCAAGCACCGGGGCAAAAAAACACAAAGGAAAGGAAGAAAATTTATATATATATAATATAAAATCACTTGGTGATTAAAAAAAATAACTGCTCCATAAATAAAACTCCTAAAGTCACTATGTTTAAAGGGTTTGTTTGTGTTTTTTGTTTTTCGGAAAAATATTGTAAATATATATTTTTTGTTGCTGATTTAGAGTCAATCTCCAATGTTGTGCTAAAAATTTTAAATTAAATGTAAGCATTAAGGGGATAAGTCTTACGCTATCTCAGTTGACACATTGGGGTTATTTTGGGCCAGGGAAGGAGGGAAGCTAGTTGAACTTTGTTTGTTTTCTAAAAGTTCTCCACTATTGGTTTTAGAAAGAGCAAGGACATCTTTCCTCTTACACGTGGGAATGGGAGATATTTGTGTAATAAAATTTTTAAAAGACAAAAAAGAAATAGCCTCCAATGGGAAATATTTTAATTTGGGTTTTTTTTGTTTTGTTTTGTTTTTAAATAAAAAAGCTTTAAAAACAAAACCAACCCTTTTTGGCTCTGGTGTGTGTGTGTGAGAATATCAAGTCATGCCAATTGGTGTTGGCCTCATCACTCTGGGTAGAAGCAAAGCTGTGGCACCCAGACAACTTGGATCTGCTTAGTAGCTTTTTGTCATTTTAATGTCAGCAGAAGTTGCTTCTAAAAACAATATGTACTTAATCAAGGCATACTTTTTTTTTAATGGATGTGAAAATTCTAAGTGCCAATAAAGGCAGTGCTTGAAATGACTCTGCTGTCATTTGTAAGACTGAAGGGACCATCAAGGTGTCCTGAGAATAGGCCTGGGCATTTCTGATCTCTCGCCCCCACTGCCGCCAAGTACTAAAGCTGCAGAGCAGGCCTCCCTTTGAGGGCAGTGCTTTCTCAAAGTAGCCAAGCAGAGAGCCTGTGATTGGCATTTGTCCCCACCTGCCCTGTGAAAGGCATGTTGAGAACAAGCTTCTAATCTCTAAACATGCACCAAGTGCTACCAAAGAGCAAGCACCTCCTTGGTGGGAGTTCCTGAGCAGGCTCTGGGACCCTCAGAGGATCTAGTGGGTCTCTGCTTGTCTGGTTACTACCCTCTGCTTGTCCTACTCTCCCGGACTGATGGTTAAAGACCATTTTTGGTTCTGCTGCATGTTCTAGAAACAGATGGGACATTAGATGATGGGCTGACCTGATGTTAGTTTCCTGAGGGTGGATGTGGATATGACCATGTTTGGATGTTATCAGGAATAGAACAGTTAATTTTGCATCCCTGTGCCTCAGAAATCTTCTGCTTCTTGGTATCCTCATCCCTGCATCCCTAGTGGAAGCCACTACAGTTAAAGACCTCCAGCACAGCAACAGCCCCAAGCAGCCTCCCAGCCTTCAAATCAATTCCATCTCCATACCAACAGCCAGAACATTTCTCTCAAGATAGATTTGAGGGCTGGGGTCGTGGCTCAGTGGTAGCTGCTTGCCTAGCATGTGTGAGGCACTGGGTTCCATTCTTGGCACCACATATAAATAAATAAAAGTTCAACATCTACAAAAATATATTTAAAAAAAAAAGATTTGACTATATTTTCTCCTGCTTATAACATAAGTGCATTCAAGCTGGCATGGTGTCACACCTGTAATTCCAGCTACTTGGGAGAGTGAGGCAGGAGGATTGCAAGTTCAAGGCCAGCAGAGGCAACTTAGCAAGGCCCTGTTTAAAAATTTTTTTAAAAGTTCTGGTAATGTAGCTCAGTGATAGACTGGCCCAGGATTAAATTCCCAGTATCAAAACAAAAATAGTGTGTTTATCTCAGGCTTTGTCAATCATGTTTGGCCTCCCGATCCTCTACCCATAGCTGACCTCGGTTCCGCCATCTCTGGGCCTTGGCTTGTGCTGTCCCCATGCCTAGCATACCTTCCTGTGACTTCTCTGAGAAACTGCCTCCCACAGCTCAAGACTGAATCAGACACTCCCAGGCTCTTCTGATCTTCAGGACTCTAAGGTCAGTCTTCCCACCTGGCCTGTGAACGAGGATCAGTCTGTGCCATTTACCACCTGGGCTGGCAATTGGCACAGTGCTTGGCATTGCTGAGAGAGTGTTCTCAGAAGCTCACTTATACCCCGAGGAACTTCTCTCCAAATGTACTTTTTCTACTACCCCATATCTCCCTACCTACCCCCTCCTACCTGCTGCCTCTGTTTTTTTTGTTGTTGTTGTTTTTTAGATGGAGTCTCACTGTTGTCCAGGCTGGTTTCAAACTCAGCTAACCCTGATGCTCAGTATCCCAAATAGCCAGGACAATAGGCCTAGCTGCCCTTCCTTTCTTATGTGGATACCACTGGCCTCTTTTTTTGGGGGGGGAGGCCATTTCTGATCTAGCCTGCATTCAGCTATGAATTAATCTTTCTTGGGCATATATAAATATCTTCAGTAACCCTCCAGGTAATGTCTAAACTCGGAATACTCTCAGCCTTCCACAGGCAACTAGAATGTGGGAAGCTCCATGGCTGGCACACTTTGGGTCCTTCTAAGAGGCCTCGAACCAGACATCTCTGTGATCCCCAGGCTTGCTGTTTAGAGTATGCCATCCCACCACAATTGAAAAGTCTTCCCTTAGACACCTTCCTGCAGAAGCCTGTCCTGTTTCTTACCAACCAAAAGAAGCTAACCTGGATTTTCTGAGGACATTTCTTAGGTAACTGTATAGTGACACTGGCTACATATGCTAGTCCTTACCAAGTTGGTGGCCACTGTTCCAAGCACTTGTAGTATCTCCTATCAACCTATTCTTTTCCATTTAAAGATGAGAAACTGTAGGCCAGGAGTGTTGGCTCACACCTGTAATGCCAGCAACTTGGGAGGCTGAGGCAAGAAAATGAAAAGTTCAAGGCTAGCCTGGACAACTTCAGGAAACAATGTCTCAATTTTTTTTTTTTTTTTTTTTTTTTTTTTTTTGGTACCAGGGATTGAACCCAGAGGCACTCAACACTCAACTACTTTGTATTTTATTTAGAGACAGGGTCTCACCGAGTTGCTTAGTGCCTCGCCATTGATGAGGCTAACTTTGAACTCACGATCCTCCTATCTCAGCCTCCTGAGCTACTGGGATTACAGGCATGCACCGTTGCACCTTTTTTTTTTTTTTTTTTTAGAGAGAATTTTTTTTTTAAAATATTTATTTCTTAGTTTTCGGCGGACACAACATCTTTGTTTGTATGTGGTGCTGAGGATCGAACCCGGGCCGCACGCATGCCAGGCGAGCGCGCTACTGCTTGAGCCACATCCCCAGCCCCTGCTGCACCCTTTTTAAAAGTGGTAGAGCATCCCGGGTTTCAGTCCTCAGTACCACAAAAATAAATAAATAATATGCTAGGTGTACATCTGTAATGCCAGCCACTCAGAAGGCTGAAGCAGGACTATTGTAGTTTCAGGCCACTCTGGGCAACTTAGCAAGATTCTGTCTCCAAGTAAAAAATAAAAATAAAAAGTGCTAAGGATGTGTTGCAGTGGTAGAGTACCCCTGGGTTCAATACTCAGTACAAAAAAAAAAAAAAAAGAGAGAGAAACTGAGCTATGGACAATGAATAATTTTCCCAAAGTGACTTGGTTAGTAAAATCCAGAGACTGACTCTGGCTCCAGAATCTGCATTCCCCAGGCTGTTCCCCAGCCTCTCTGTTCATGGTTCTAGGCAGCTGTCTTCATCCTACAGGTAACAAACAAAGCCAAGGCTCAGGAGGTAAAGTATGGGTATGAAGCTCAGTGGTAGAGCTGGGACTCCACAGCCTACTATGCCCTACTGAGCATCCTGGGTGAGAAGTGTATCCAGGTCTGTCCCAGGAGTAGGGGATAAGATGTCCTTATTCTGATTGTAATGAGAGATAGCTAAATGGAGATTGGAGGCAGAACCAGTTCGTGGTGAAAACCTCATGCAGTCAAGCCAGACTCTGCAATCCCAAGGACCCAAGCTTAGCTTCATCCTTTGCTCTCACCATCCTGAAATTCTTAAGACTTGTGAATAAGGGACCTGAATTTTATTTTGCACAGGGCCCTGCAGGGTGTAGCAGGTCCTGTGGGGAGAGGCATCCCAGCTCCCCCAACCCCAGGCCAGCTCTGCCAGGTGTGGCTTGAGTGGCCAGCAGCACCTCGGGCCTGGCACCTGCTAGCCGCAGAGATCCATTCTCCTCCCATCATCTTTCCAGTTCCACATCTTGCACGGAAGAAAGGCTCCTCATGCCACCAGTTTGCTGCCTTTGCTGTCCTTCCCCTTCCCAACTTGCCTCTTCCCGGAGGCCACAGCCGCAGGAAGCGCCAGTTGCTGACCCCCCTTGAGTGTGCCATGAGGGTGCTAGCACAGTAGACAGAGAGACCTAGGGCAGGACAGACAAAAAAGTGGTAGAGGGAGGAAGATAAATGAGAGAAAAGAGGGCTTTGGAGGACATCTAAGGGGAGACATAAGGGAGGCCCAAGATATTCCAGAGTGACGCTTCACACACTTTATCTCGGTTAATTTTTTTTTTTAAGTTGGGCAGAATGACTTTATCTTATTTGTTTATTTTTATGCGGGGCTGCGGATGGAACCCAGTGTCTCACGCATCCTGGGCGAGCGCTCTACCACTGAGCCACAGCCACAACCCCTCCGTTACTCTTCCTTCAGAAGAATCAAACAAGGCCATGCTCAGAGAGTTTAAGTAACTTGCCTAGGGCACTCAGCTGAATAACAGGATCGACCCATGTCTTTTCCATCTCCTCCCCGCACCACGCATGCACGCACACTCACAGCAAGTACCCGCGGCCACAGCGTAGGGGCTGTGAGCCAAACACTCGGGCCGGTTGGGAGTGTCAAGGTATAAACGCAACAGCTGCGAACACAGCAAGCTTTGAGGCCAGGCTGAGCGGCGCCGGAACGCATGCGCATTGGTCAGGACTCCTGATGGCCGCGACTAGGGCCCAAACAGGGTGGGGCGGGACCAAGACTAGGCGGAGCCAGAACGGGGTGGGACATGTCCAAGGCTGGGCGGGGCCAAGGCTAGGCGGAGCTGGAGCGGGGCGGGGCGGGGGCAGGGCGGGGGCAGAGGCGGGGGGCCGGACCAGGATACCGCACGCGCCAGGGACAGGACGCAGGGCGAAAACCTTGTCCAGGACTCGGCCAGAGCCGCGTGAGACCCACATCCCAGCAAAGCGGAAAGGAGACTAGGACCGGGAGCAGTGCAGGGATGGTGATCTTCCGGAGGTCCCGGGGAAAAGGTGCTGTCCTGAAGGCAGGTCCTGAGGAACCAGCAGCACTGGCAGGTCCTTGCCCTGTGTGTGAAGGCGCTAAGGACCCGCGTCCTGGTGATATGGGTGTCTCTTCGATAACCTGGCCCCTTTCCTTTCTCAGGGACTCTCCACGACTGGAAAACTCTCTTTTTCTTATCTCTAATACAACTGCCTTCCTCCCCTTTTTCTGGCTCTGGGGAAAACACCCCTTCTGCAGAGGTTTTCCTAGCTTCACCTGAGAAGGCTCCTGGCTCTTGAAACTTGTGTGTTGGTGTGGGTGAGGGGGTCCTCATAAGGATATTTGCAGCAGTATAGGAGATCAGCTGGCCTCTAGGATCAGTGACCTGCGCTGGATAAGAGCTCAATAAATTTCAGCTACTATCATGCATTGTTTGCTCATAAATTCAGTCTGTTTCTTCCTGTGTTCCTTGTCTAAGGCCAAGCACCAGTGTGTGGAGTGTGAGAGGAGCTCAACAAATATGGTTAAATGGATGAGTGAAGGAATTCCCGAAGCTCAGCCAGGCCTTCAGTGTCTGAGCTGTCCAGGAGACTGGAGTTTCTCCAGGTCAGTCTGGCTCACAACTGGGGAAGCCTCCAAGCTGCTCTCCTACTCTTCAAAGCTCAGGATGGAGAATAAAAGAGAGAACTTGCATTTCCAGGCCTTAGCATGTGCCAATCCTCACCCCCAGCCTCCCTCACACTCACATGCTTACAATGTCATGTCCAAGACTTGCCCCAGTCCTCCCCCACCTTTCCGCTGATCTCTTCTCACCTCCTACAATATGGCTCTTGCCAGGTTATTTGAAGATACATATTTAGGGTTTTTCTTCCCCACCAGACTGGACCATCACTGAGTCCTGTAGTCTTTGCAGCCCTAACTCTGTGCCATGCATCTTGCTGGAGGTCAGAGATGCAAGACAAACAGGGACAGCAAAGAAAAGCCCTCTGAGTAGGAACATTTTAGGCTATGAGCAAACAGGATGAGCAAGACCCTGCCATATGGGGAGGAAGGAGGAGGGGACTGCAAAATTGAGGCCCAGAGGTGGAAATGGACTGGCTTGCTCTAGGAAGACCAGACAGAGTGGAGACCAGAAGGGTTGAAGGTGCTGAGTTAGAAATCTGGGCAGGGCTAGACTGCAGGCCCTGCAGGCACAGTCATTGGAGGTGGGGTTTAGTTCAGGCCTGTGAAAAAGAAGCAGGTATTCCAGAGAGGAGGCAGGTATAAGAGGTAGCAGGAACTAAGACCATCTTCACCAGGGCTCAGTGGAGGATGCAGGGCATGTTTCAGAGACAGGCTCAGCCATAGTGCCAGTGACAGACGGTGTTCAAATGGGGGCCAGAGACAAGCTGTAGGAGAGAGGAATAGATTATGGAAAACGGAGAATCCACGACTGAGATGGGGAGGCGGTTGGACAAGGGCTGGGTGGTGGGAGCAGGAGCTCAGTGTGGGCCTGGTTGAGTTTGCAATACCTATTAGTCACCCAGTGGGGACGCCAAATAGTGATGTGTGAACAGACTGCCAGCTGGACAGAAATGGGGTTCCTCTTTTCTTTGCACCCCAGGCATATTGGCCACAGCCCAGCACAATCTGGGCACCAGAGATTCAACAAATCTGACAAGCTAGCCTGAACGGTTAAGTTTACAATCGACCTTTGCAGAACCACCAGAGGGCAGCACCATCCCACAGTCCAACCTTCCCAGGGTCAGGACCTGGCCCTGGGCCCTAAGCCTGGGGCTTCTCAGAGCCACTTTCCCAGGTTCCAGGAATCAATGAGGTGTGCCCTGAATACCAGCTCTCTGGAATGGCCCCAACCTCAGGCCTGGCTGGGGCTGTGGGTCAGGTTATGGGTGAGATGGCCAATCTGGGTTTTCAGGTGGTGGGGGGAAGGTGGGGCTGCCTTCTGGAGCTGGATGGCTGACATTTCTGAACCCACACACAGACTCTGGCCTGACAAGTTCATCAAGCAGCAGAATTTTTTTTTTCCCTTCTCTACTAGGGATGAAACCCACTGCCTTACTCATGCTAGGCGAGGACTCTACCATTGAACTACATCCCCATATCCTTAGTTTATTTATTTATTTATTTTTAAAATTTTTTAGTTGTAGATGGACTTAATACCTTCATTTTTTATTTTTGCATGGTTCTGGAGATCGAACCCAGTGCCTCACGCATGCTAGGCAAGCACCGTACCACTGAGCCATAACCCTGGCCCAGTTTATTTATTTTTAATATTTTTCTGGACAATGTCAGATGTAAATTTTATTTTTATTTTATTGATTGATTTATTTTTTGTGGTCCTGAGGATCAAACTCAGGACCTCATGCATGGTAGGCAAACGCTTTACTACTGAGCCACATCCCCAACCCCTTTATTTTATTTTTTGAGACAGGGTCTGCTAGATTGTTCAGGCTGTACTTAAACTTGTGCACCTGGCCATAATTTTAAAAATAGGGGTCTTCTGTTCCAGAAAACCCAGGCCAGTGTGTGGCTGTACTTTCAGTCCCAAAGAGTCAGGGCAGGAGTTGGAGTTATGGCTTAGTGGTAGAGTGCTTGCCTGGCCTGGCATGCAGGGGGCACTGGGTTTGATTCTCAGCACCACATATAAACAAATAAAAAGGTCTATTGACAACTAAAAAAAAAAAAAAAAAAAAGAGGGTAGGACAGTGGCAAGACATTAGAGACCTACTGCTAGGTCATCCATCCCTGTTCTACCCCAAACTCCATGTGCCCCAAGAGCTCATTCATTCAGTCATTCCTGGATCACTCAGTCACTCACTCATTCATTCACTCACTCATCAAAAACTGACTGATGTCTTTCTTTGTCTGGTCCTGGACATGGTGGAAGAGATGAAACTCAGGAACATCAATTATGGTGGGATACAATGTGTACCTCCCCATACATCAACATTTCTGACATCCAGTGCATTTTCAAATTTTGATGCACACATGTGCATCAATCTTTACCTCCCACTGTCAAAACTTGCAATGTTGCATGTTGCAACTTAAATTAAGGAAACAGGGCCTAGTGAGTGACAGGAGTAGTGACTGAGATGTATATAGTTGGGGTCAGGAAGTGCTACCTGGAGGGGTTACATCTGAAAGGATGAGCAGGAGCTGGGTAGGGAAGAAGGCACCCAGATAGTCTTCCAGGCTCAGGGATAGCAGAGGCACAAAGGTGAGAATTGATGATTACTGAGGGAATTTCAAGTGCAGAGGATGGTGGCAAATTGAGCTGGAGAGGGGAGCAGGGCTCATTCATCCAAACCTTGACCCCCCCACTTGAAGATCCCCCACTTTCAGTAGTCCCAGAGGGCCTGAAGAGCTGCTGCTTGGTACTAAGTAGGAGGTGACTCCATCAGGTCTAGATTTGGGAACCACATCTCTGGTCAGAACCTGCATTAGGGCATGGCATGGGCATGTGGGAAGGTCAAGAAGATTCTCAAAAGGCCAGACAGGAGGCTGTGGTAAAGCAGGGAGAGGTGGGGGGAAGAATCAAGGAAAAAAAGCCTAGGGTTCTGGCTTGGGTATTGGAATGGGTGATGGCATCACCCACTGACAAGGGGACCTTGCCATCTCAGATTTGCTCTGCTGATCAAAGAATGCAGCCAGAAGTGCATGGGGAAGGCGTCCCTGCTTTGCAAAAGGTACCTGGTAGCTGGCCCATGAACTGACATGAGAATGGAGTTCTATGAGTCCTGGGCTGGGAGGAGGGGTCCTGCCATCTTAAGCAGAGAGGGACTCCATAGAGAGGCATGTTGAGATGGAGCTGCTTGCTGCCCTGAGATACACAGATTCCCCTGCTGAATGAACTCTCAAACAGGGGGATTCCCCTTGCCCAGGAGTAATGAGACCTTATAACCCCTCCTGGAAAAGGCTGGGGGAGGTCTGAGCCCTATGCTGTGAGATTATCATGAATGAGCCTCTGGATGGGGTGGTGTGGGGAAAGAAGCTGGGCCAAGTGTACTGGCCAGAGACCTGGGTCCACAAGGGTCCTTGATCCTGAGAGGGACTCCTAGGGTCAGGATCAAATCTGGAGCAGCATGGATAAGGGTTGGGTCTGGTGTGCACCTATGGTGACCTATTAAAAGTTCTAGCTGCTGGGTCTAGGATTCTGGTCTGGAGTTCATGGTTTGGTCTAAGACTAGAATCAAGGTTATGGTCTAAAGCCTGGATCCTGGGTCTCGGTGGAAATCTTGGGTTAGGAGTGTTTTGCAGGCCTGGGGCCAGCCTTGAGGTCTGGTTGTGGACCCAGGGCTGTGACCTAAGGTCTAAGGGGGGGCCCCACGGTCTCAGTCTGGGGTCCTGTTTGTTCTCTGAAGTCAGGGTTGTTATCCAAGTAGTGTCAGGATGGACTGTGGTGTCCGAGGTCAGCGAACCAAGTTTCCGGATCATGTTCTGAAGTCTGGGTCTGGGGTCTTGGTCAGTGTCCAGGGTCCTTGTCGCCATCCACGCTGGGTCCCTTGTGGAGTCCGGGATCCGGAGATGCGGTCCGAGGTCGTAGTCACGGTCAGCGTCTGGGCGGGTGTCTGGGGCCCGGGTCGCGACCCAAGGTGGCCAGCGGGACTGCGTCCGGCCCCCGCCCGCCCGCCCGCGCGCGGCCTCCAGAGGGCGCCGCCCGCCCGCGCCGCCGCCCGCCCGGCCCGGCCCCTCGCCGGCTCGCTGGCGCTGTGCGCGGCAGGCGGGGCCGGAGGCGGCGGCGGCTCCGGGGCGCGGGCGGCGGCGCCCCGACTGCAGTCCCGGCGGGAGCGGAGCGCAAGCCGCGGCCGGGCCCGAGCCGGCGCCATGGGGCGGCGCCGCCTGTGAGCGGCGGCAAGCGGGGCCGCGGGCGGCGGGCGGCGGGCGGCTCCGGGGCCGAGGAACGCGGCCGGGCCGGGCGGGCCGAGCGCGCCGAGAGAGCGGGAGCCGAGCGAGCGGCGGCGGCGGGAGGAGCAGCGCCGCCGCCGCCAAGATGGCCGACCTGGAGGCGGTGCTGGCCGACGTGAGCTACCTGATGGCCATGGAGAAGAGCAAGGCCACGCCGGCCGCGCGCGCCAGCAAGAAGATCCTGCTGCCCGAGCCCAGGTGAGGCCGCGCCGCGACCCTCGCAGCCCCGCGCCCCGCGCGCCCCTCGGCCCCCGCAGCCCCAGGCCCCGCGCGCCGGAGCCGGGCGCCCGCTCCAGGGCCGCCCCGCGGCTTCCTGTGCCTCTCGCCGCCGCCTGCTCGCTGTCAGCAATGCCCCGGCCTCCCCCAGGCCCCGGCAGTGCCCTCCACCCTTCCCCGGCCTGCCTCCGCTCACCCCTCTCTCCGACCGCACCGCTGACCCGCGCCCCTCGAGGTTTCCACTGCCCCATCCGCTGCCCTCCGGTCCACGCTTGTGGGAGATTTGCGGCCGGGGGAGCGAGTCTGCTGGGGTCCCCGCCTGGGCTGGGCTTGGGAGTGCTTTCAGGGCGCCGAGGGTGGGTACCATGGTGTGCGGGTGCCTCATCCCAGGGGGGCTGCGCTCAGGTGGGGAGCTCCCGCTTCACCCTCTCCCCTGCACATGGTGCCCTACGGGTACCACTGACCAGGTGATGTCCCAGCACACCTGCGGCAACTGGCCCGTGGCTGCCACCTCTATAGGACAACCGATTCATCGCACCTGGTATCAAACTTTAAACTGTTAAGGATGTCGTCGCAGAAGCCTACAGGATGTGAGCCGTAGCCTGGGCTTGTCCCGCATTTTATAGTGGATAGAGTGTTCTCCCATTGTTTGAGCCACACAGCAGCCCAGGAGGTGGGCTGGACAGGTGTGGTGTTGTGCTATGGAACAGGTGGGGAAACTGAAGCCCCAGAAATAAGTGATCTGCCTGGCTTCACCCAGGTAATCCAAGGTAGCCACGGCTACACCAGGGCTTCCAGCTTCTAGCTCTACACTTTGTCCACTACTCGGTCTGAGCTGGGGCCTGGATGCCCTGCCTCTGTGAGAGCAGATGTGCCCACCCCCCACCATCCCCTGTGAGGGGTGGAGGACAGTCCCAGCAGTTCCTTGCTCATGCCTGAGAGTTGCCTGCTGGGGATTTGGTTCTGTTCCAGCGGCTGTGGTCTTATCATGGAACTTCAAACAAGACCCTTCCCACTTCTGGGTCTGTTTTCACATCTGTGAAATGTGTATGTGTGAAATAAGAGCAGTGACTCTGTGTCCTCAGCCTTTGAGGCAGGGCTGGCAGCTGCAGGGGGTACCCTGTTTGGGTCTCTCCCCCTCCCCTTCTTCCATGCCTGTCTTTGGGTTTCAGATTGACTGAATACCAGGCCTGGGAGAGGAAAATTAGTCTGCGTTTTGAAAAGGCCGTTGGGGCCCTTTCTTTTTTTTTCTAAGACGTTCGCAATCAGATTTCTCAAAACAGGAACCAGCCTGTCAGCTGGGGCCATCGAGGGAGCAGCGACAGTTAGGACAAAAATGAGTTCAGAAATGACAAAGCCAGGAGGGAGGAAACGCACTTAACCTCCAGGGCACTGAATGGCTCTCCTTGGAGGCCACAGCTTCCAGACCCTCCTGCAGGTCGGGGTTCTGCAAAGTGTGAGGCGAGGCCTTTTCTGGAACTCTCTGCATTTGTGTAACCTCTCCCCAGAATGCACCACTCCTGACTGCCCCGCCTTGGGTTGGCTCTGCAGGTGTGCTAGAACCCTGAGAAACAAGCCCTTCCTCTTTCCATATGCGCTTTCTGTCCAACGTAGTGATGATATGATAGAAGTAAGAATGGAAATTATAATAATTCATTATTTATTTTGACATCTGCTATCTCAGTTGATCCAGAAAGCAACCTGTAAAGTTGTAAGGCCAAGCCTTGCTTGTAGTAATTACTCAAGAAATATCAAGACCGAGTGATGTCTCTTAGTGCTGAGCAGAAGAAATGAGGCAGGCTGTGAGCTTTCAGGGAGAGGCAGGAATCCAGGATCTCATATTGGTCACCATCGGCTACATGACATTGAGCAAATAGCCTGGAATCTCCAGCTATATCCTGAACATGCTTAGTGCTAAGGCCAGGCAAGGGCCGAGCGCTGCCATGCAGTGGCTAAGCCTTCTGCACTGGAAAGCAGGCCACTCTTGGCAATGGCTTTGCACCCTCTTTGGTCACATACCTCCTGCCCTTGTGGCGATTGTGACTGTCTTACATCTGCCCGGTACTTCTGTGTGTTTCCAAAGTGCTTCTCCCTGCATTTTATCCTTTCTGCAGCTGTGGGAAGCAGCCCCGTGGATGGTTTTCTCCCCATTAAATAGTAAAAGCCCTTGTGGCCCAGAACGAGGCAGAGACTTGTGCTGGTCACAAAGGAGACCTGGGATTGGCTTTCCCCTGCCACCCACCTCTGTTCACTTTTGCTCTTGTCCACAGTTCATGGGATGGGCTGATGGCACCCCTTGTCTGGGGAGCTGTGGGTCTGGGGTGATGATCTGGAAGCAGCAGTGCAGCCGCTGGTGCTGGCAGCTGTCACAGTTCACGAGGCCCTGCCTCCTTCCCATTGGCTAAAATGGAGAACCAGGCTGCTTTGGCAAAACTAGTATGTAGAAATGGCAGCTCCATGCCAAGGGTCCCATCGGACGCAGGGTCCTGTCTTCCCAACATCCATGGGGTCAGAGTCACGGAGAGGCCACACGTGTTCCCGTGCCAGGGTGACTTCGGTAGTCGTTCCCACCTTGGGGGTGGTCCTAGCTTGGCAACTTCTATGGCTGGTGCCTGGTCCCGTGGGTTGGTTGGGAGCTGGGGTTGGCATCACAGCCCTGATTTCCCAGGGCTGGGGAACTGGAGCAGTTGGGCATGGTGCCACTTTGACTTGGCACAGGGACCTCCCCTTCTGTCACCCACAGAATCTGAGGAAGCAGACCCGCTTCCTGACCTTGTTGTGTAGCTGGAAGACAGGAGACCTGGCTCCTCATCCTGCTGCAGCACCAGCTCATGTGGTCCCGGCAGGTCCCTCGTCCTGGCCAGGCCTGCCTCAGTTTCTGCCTCAGTAAAATGAGAGGGCTGTCCTTCACTGATGACCTCCCCGCCCCCTCCAGCTTTCAGGTCTGTGGTCTGACTTCACCCCAAAGGAGCTGCTGTCTCTCCGCAGCAGCAGCCGCCGCAGCCACAGCAATCTTGTAATTATCGTCATTTGCTTAATATGACCACTGAGGCCTCATGTAATTAATCTCTGGGCTCCTGGCTGAGGAGCCCTGCCTGGGCGGTCCCAGGAGGTACCCCTGTCCTCCCTGGTGACAGGGGCAGTCCCAGCAGCAGCACGTGGGAGCCTGTGCCTCTTGCAGCCTCGTTGCCTTGGCTATTTCCTGGTCCCTCCCCCACCTCAGCTTCCTCCCTCCACCCCTTGCTGGCTTCCCTGTGTCCCCAGACCCTGCCACTCTTCCTCCACTGCTTCTGCTGCCTCCTCGGTCCTGTTCCTGTTAACCCTTGGCAGCCAGGACTTCCTGCCTCCCTCAGTGGGGGAAGGGGTGCAGGAAGGGCTTTCGCCCTCCTTCCTGCCTCCACTTCTCCATCACCAGCAGAAACCCTGCCACCACCAGCCTTTCTCTTTTACCTAGAACTTTCCACTCCAGTAGCTGCGCTCTTCCCCCTCCTGCCCCTGAAAACAAGATCATCTTTTCGGCAGTCACTCCCTCAGGGCCTTTGAAGCTGCTGCTGTTTCCCAGGAATGGGTCTCTGGGAAGTCTTTTCCCATCTGTCCTCCTTTCCAGAGCAGGGGGTTGCACAGATTTGCCACTAAGTTGCTGGCTTACCTGCTTGTTCCCTCGGTAAATGCATTTGAAGGGATCGTAAGCATTATAGGTCGGGATCTGTGCATGGGATCTGGGCTTCGTCAGCCTGGGAATGGTGTGTCCTGTCACTGCACCGTCAATCCCTAGCAGTAAATTCCTGGGAGGGCAGGTGCAGGCCTGCTCCGGGCTCCTCTCCGCAGCTGCGTTTCCTCCCTGTGCACAGGTTCCTGGGCAGAGGGCTGAGCCCTGAGGCCCTGGGCCTGGTGGGTTCTTCTGTCCCCACGTGGCTGTTGCTTCCAGGTTATTATGGAATAAACATCAGGAGCCAGGAGCACGTGACTGTCTTTGAGGAGTACACAGCCCCCGTCATACCTGCCCTTGCTTCCTGGGCCCCTCCCCACTCCCCCCTGGCTCCTAAGGTCCATTTTCTCCTCTGGTTGGAGTTACATCCAAGTTATTTCTAGTCTGTTTCAAATGAAATCCTGAAAGTGAGGGGTTTGGCTGCAGCTTTTTTTCTGGAACAGCATCTCGTCTCTGCATTGCTGCTCACAGCAAAGGGCAGTGGCGATACCGCAGAAGTGGGTGTTCTGGCAGTAATGTGGGCGGGGGCAGTTCTCCGGTTCTGGAAGCTGTCCTGGGTTTGTGGTAGAGACAGCTGCCCCCCCAACCCCCCAGTGCAGGGCAAGAAGCTCTGGAAGTTTGTTCTTGGCTCATACTAACAGGGCGGCAGATTTTGGTCTCCCCGTAGCAGTAAGGTGTAGGGTGCTGCTGCTTGTGTCTTATTGGTGACATTGGATGAGGCCACCAAAGTGCTCTTTCTGTGCATCCCTGCAAGGGAGCCTGGGAGTCTGGCCTTCTGTAGACATTCACGGCAGACTCGTATGTGCAGGGCCAGCTGTCATTTTCTTTCCTTGGCCATGGACTAGTTAAGACTTGGCAATCAGGGTCGGTCTTTCCCATTTCGTAGTGGCCCCATTCTTGAACTCTGAGGACATTGTCAGCCCCAGGGAGAGTCATTGAGACATATTAATAAGAAGTCCCCAGGGGACTTCCTCCTACTGCTGCCACAGTGCCAGGTTTCCTGGAAATGCCACAGGGGAGCACCTCAAGTGTAGCCACAGACTCGTTAACTGACATCTCCAGAGTGTGGCAGTTCCCAGCATGGCTGCCCCAAACTTGCCAGCCTAGGGCCTCCTTGCCAGCTTGCCATATCGTGGCAGGTCCCAATGTCAGCATCACTATCACACGAAGAACACCAGACCACAGCCCCTGCCTGCCAAGGCTCTCTTCCAACCTGATGTGCTCTCAGGAGGGACATTGCTGCTCCCTACACACCCTGGCAGGGCAGAAGGTGGGCACAGGGAAGGGTCCCCTGAGACCCTGCACCCAGCAGTTCTGTGGAGATTGTGGGAAGGCCTGAGAGGTGTTTCCCTGGGAGGGCTTGGATATTTTCTTTGCCACACTCATTGTGGGCTCCTAGGTCAGTGGCCCTGTGGCCTCTTCAAAAAAATGGGCATGTTTGCCTTTGACTCCTGCAGGCGCTTTCAGTCCACATATCTGTCAGTGACCCTGAGTAGGAGCCACCTGTAAGGGCTCAGACATGCTAAGCCACTGCACCACAAAGCATGGAACCTGCTCTTCTGAACCATGTGGTGTCAGAATGTACTGGAAGTTGTCCCAGTGTCAGGCCAGGTCTGCCCCTCAGAGCCATGTGAGCACCTTAACTTCAGGGGGTGCCAGGATTGGGGAGTGAGCAGCTCTCTGCCGTGGCTGGACTGCCTCCTGGGCACCTTTATGCCAAGGTGCCCTAGATTCTTTGAGAGGGAGGCATCAGACTTGCCCACTGGGCCCTTAGCTGCATCGAGGGGAGCGCTCGGAGCTCTGAGGTTGAGAGGAGTGGCAGCCCCTGTTTTCACATCAGGTCCTACCCTTGGGCCCAGCCTGGCCAGAGCCAGCACGAGGAGCTTGCCTGGCCACTGGTCCCTTCCTCTGAGCACATGGCAAATGTGGAATTTAGACCTGAACAAGAAGACCAGCGAGCGTCTTAATACAAGGAGCAGCAGCCTGGTAGTGAGCTGTGGTGCCAGGGAGTGGGGCCTGGGCAGCTCTCTCCCATGGCCAGGAGGTGGGACATGAGCTGACACCAGAGCAGAGGGCCAGGCACCTCAGGAGTGTCCCCTCTGCTGTGTCCTCCTGGCAGCTTGAGGGTCATGCAGCGTTGCCCTCACAGCCTCATTTTGCAAATGAGGAAACTAGTCGTAGGCCTCCCAGGAAGGAGGTGGGGTGAACCATTTGGAACCTAGGCCTTGGCACCACCCGGTTCCCAGAGCACAGGGACCCCTGATACCCTGCCCCAAAGGGAACAGAAAGCTTAGGGCCCTCTGGTCTGAGAGTGTACAGACATTTTGTTTTCTTTCTCTCTCTCTCTCTCTCTCTCTCCCTCCCTCCCTCCCTCCCTTTTTTTGGTACTGGGAATTGAACCTAGGGGTGCTTAACCACCAAGCCACATCCCCAGCCCTTTTTTTTTTTAGAATTTTTTTTAATATTTATTTTTTAGTTCTCAGCGGACACAACATCTTTGTTTGTATGTGGTGCTGAGGATCGAACCCGGGCCGCACGCATGCCGGGCGAGCGCGCTACCGCTTGAGCCACATCCCCAGCCCAAGCCCTTTTTATTTTTTTATTTTGAGACCAGGTCTCACTAAGTTGCTTAGGGCCTCACTAAGTTTCTGAGGCTGGCTTTGAATTTGTGATCCTCCTGCCTCTGCCTCCCGAGCTGCTGGGATTATAGGTGTGCGCCACCGTGCCCGGCACCTTTTGTTCTCTTGGTGGTCTGGAGTGGATCTTGGGGGCCACGCACCCCTGAATAGGGGGTTGGTTAAAGACAGGGATTCCTCTCTGGGCACATTGCCTCTCACCCTGCGGGCGTTAGGCCGCAGGTGCTGGGAGGAAGGTGACCAATTCAGGAGGCCACCCTGCCTTCCATGCAGCTGTACTTGCCACACTAGCAGGGGCTTACCCCCGTGACGCGTGTTTCTAGCCTGCCTGTTTCCTTGGCCACCAACCCCCTAGGGATGAACAGGAAACCCTAAAATTGCCACTTTGGGGGCCCAGCCTTCAAGGACTCTGCTCAGGCCTGACCTTGTGTTTGGTTTTGGGGGGGTTGTTTATTTTATTTTAAAAAGACTTTTTTCTTTTTAAGGAAGAAAATGAAGTGCTGTGGGCTGGGAGGAATGCTGTGGCCATGCTCAGGCGTGGCTTCTGAGGGGGGCCACTTTTGAGCCTGGGGTCCTGCTCTTGCGGTGCTCTGGGCCTGGGCGACAGCAGAGCCCCTGGGAGAGAGAAGGCCCTGCCTGGCAGGCCCCCCTGGCTGTTGCAGGCAGGGCTCTTACCCACACGTTCCCCATGGGGGGCCTTTGTGTGTCTACTGTGGCCTCTCTGAGCCACATGGCAGGAAATGGTGGTGGCTACTTCCTGGCTCCTGGGTGGGCATTCCCTGGGCCAAGCTGGCATTAGTTGTGCTGGTTCCCAGGAAGACATTCTGGGGCTTCTTCAGGGCTTCCCAGGGAGTCCCCATTTCCCCATCCCAGGGCCATGCCCAGCTCCTGGTGGGGTCCCCCTGGCAGCTGGAATTGCTTGGCCTGTCGTCTGCACCTACCTGTCTGTACATCTCACCTGACCCTCCACTGCCATGGGAGACTGACATTTTGTGATTTTTTTTTTTTTCCTTCTTTATTGCTTTTCCTCATCTTCTTCCCTGTGGTCCAAAATGTCCCAGAAT
Source organism: Marmota flaviventris (assembly GCF_047511675.1). NCBI lineage: Eukaryota > Metazoa > Chordata > Mammalia > Rodentia > Sciuridae > Marmota > Marmota flaviventris. The sequence continues at coordinate 5,720,275 of NC_092506.1, read as the reverse complement.
ACAAGAACCAGGTGCAGAAGCAGAGGCCTTGAGCCGAGCCAGGGGTTGGGAAGGGTCCTGCCTTCCTGGATCACTTTCCAGGTGAGATCCAGGCACAGGCCTCACAAGTTCCTGGGCTCCATGCCCGTGTCCTGCTGTCAGGTCTCGGGCCTTGACACATTCCAACTGCACCCAGGGTCTCCCAGCTTAGGTGTCCTCTGCAGCCCCAGAGCAGGGAGCTGAGTCTCAGTTTGACACTTGCCAAGCTCCTGCGCTGTGTGAGACCCTGTGAGACTTGGCTTCTGTCCTGGTCTCCTGGGTCCACGTGAGTTCCACAAGGTGGGGGCAGCATGTCCCACATGGGTGGTTCGTATCATATGGTGATACGAACTGATGTGTGGCCTGCAGGAGGGGAGGGTGTGCCCTCGTGGATGTGGGGTGCGTGCTGGCTCCAGACACTCTGCTGGTTTTCAGAGAATGTCCTTCGAGGAGGCAGTGTGGGGGTGCTGGGGTACCTGGCCCTGGGTTGACAGCTCTTCCTTCCTTGCTAGACAGGGTCTGTTCCAAAAGAGTCTCAGAACAGAAACACAGGGTTGTCAGGCCTGTCCTTGTCATCAGGGCCCTACTTCCTGTCAAAGGCAGCTTTGAGAGGTCGTGGATCTTCTAGCCTGTGAGATTGGGGGCAGGTGAGGGTTATACTTACGACATCTTTGTGGGCTTGTGATTAGGGGTGTCTCCTCCCTCCTAAGGAGGGCTGGAGGCAGCAGGCCTTGGGTCCTACTGCCATAACTGGACCCACATTCTTTTTAAAGTTTTTTTGGTACCAGGGATTGAACGCAGGGGTGCTGAACCACTGAGCCGCATCCCTAGCCCTTTGTGTGTTTTAGTCTATTTATTTACTTATTTGTTTATGTGGTGCTGGGGATTGAACCCAGGGCCTTGTGCACGAAGCAAGCACTCCACCAACTGAGCTATGTCCCCATCCCTATATGTTTTATTTTGAGACAGGGTCTTGCTAAGTTGCTGAGGCTGGCCTTGAACTTGAGATCTTCCTGCCTTAGCCTCCCGAATTGCTGGGATTACAGGCATGCGTCACGGCACCCGGGCTGAAGCCACATTCTTGCAGAGCCCTGGGCCCAAGGCCTGGAAGCCCCATTCATGGAACAGGCTAGCAAACTCTCCTCCTGCCACCTGGCAGCCCCAGTCCCCTCCTTCCTGTCTGTCATCTGTCTGGGCTTCCTCCCATGGTGGTCCCGTAGGGTCTGTGCCCTGGCTGAGTCTTCCCAGCACCCAAGGACCTGACCTCCCTCTGTCCTTTGCTATGCCTCCCCCTGCCCTGTGGGTCTTGCTTGTCTGTCCTTTGGCTGGCAGTTCCTCACCAGTCACCCATGTTGGGACAGGCTGGCAGAGCTGAGCTGCAAATGGCCTAGAAGAGAGGAGAGGGGACAGCAAGGTGGCATCTGGAGCTTGGAGAGTAGCCTGGTGTGGCTTCCCCAGGCCTTGCTCAGTGTTAAGGTGGGGGTTGGTTTCAGGCCCACAGTGGCTAGACCCTTACCTACAGCCCTTAGCAGGAAGCCCCACATCTGTGTCACGATTTGACCAACTATTGTGGGCTATTGAGGCTTGTGTTTTCTTTTTTTTTTCTCCTGAACTATTTATTAAGTTGAGACACAATCCATACAGTACAAAGTTTGTCCTTTAGACTGTATGGTGCGGTGGTCCACTGCGTTGTACAGCCCCCACCCCTATAAGACCAGACTGCCTCCATCACCTCGAAAGGAGACCCTGTGCCCATCGGCAGGCCCGCCCTGTCGCTTGCCCTGTTCTAGAGAGTCACATGCATGGAGTCATGCAACCTGGCCTTTTAGGACCGTTGTCTTTCCTGAGACATAATCCGCAGGGTTCAGCCATGCCAGGCGTGAGAGTGCTTCACTTCCCTTTGTAGCCGAGTAATAGGCCATCGTGTGGGTGATGGACGGGCACATTTTGTGTATCTGTTCATCAGCCAGTGGACAAACCCTGGCTGCTGCAGTGTGGCCAGATTCTCAAAGCCAGTGCTGCTTCTGCAGGTGGTGGGCTTCCGAGCGGGGGAGGCACGGGTCCATCTCCTGTGGCCTGTGGTCAGGAGAAGTGAGTAGGCCATCGGGGCAGCCACCTCCCACCATCAGTGGCTCTACTCAGACTCTGGGCAGGATAGGGAAGGGCCTGCAGCCCCGCTGAGCTGCGCCCCCTGTTTTGCGCCCCCTCTGCCCCACAGCATCCGCAGCGTTATGCAGAAGTACCTGGAGGACCGGGGAGAGGTGACCTTCGAGAAGATCTTCTCCCAGAAGCTGGGTGAGTGCAGCCGTGGCTGTGCCAGCTCGGGGGCTTCCCACCCTGTCCAGCTGCCCAGGCCCCCAGGGAGGACCCTGATGTTGATTTCCTGCCACCCCCGCAACTGACTGGGCTGTGCTCCCCTCTACCTGGAGGGTTGGCCACCCATCCACTCAGGGCAAGGTGGCTGCAGGGGCTACTCCCCATGGAGCTGCCACCCTTGTGCATGCCAGCCCCTGGCTGTCAGCCCAGGGAGCCCCGTGATGGGGAGGGGACAGTGCCCAGTGGTCTTCCAGGGCTGCCAGGCTAGTTCCTCCTTTGGGGTTTTTGTTTTTGAGAGTTGCAGCTTCCCCTTGGCCCAGCCACAGCTGCTCTGGGCCGTTGGTAGAACTGACAGGAAGAGGCGGGGCCCTTCCTGTGGCGCCTGCCCAGCTGTGGTTGGCCCTGCCCCGCCCCCAAGGGCCCTCTGAGCAACCTGCCTCTGTGGCGAGCGGGGGTGTTGGGGGCCCCATCCTTCTTCCTGGTGCCTGGTGCCTCTTGTCTTGGAAGTTTCTTGAGTCTGCCCCACTGGCCCAGAGGACAGGCTTGGGACAGTCCTCAGGGGAGCAGCTGTAGCCCCACTGGGCTGAGCTTTGGCCTTGCCTTCTTGGCCTTCCCAGCCTTCCCGTGAACAGGATCTGGGAGTGGCCTGGCAGGATCAGGCGGTAGAGGTCAGTCTCGAAGAGTCAGTGTGTGCCAGGAAGCACACAGTTTGGGTCCCAGGCCTATGCTGAGTAACCTTGGGAAACTTGCTTCACCTCTCTGAACCTCTCCTCATCTGGGTAATGGGACTCACGAGCCCCACTGCCCAGGACTGACAGGGATGGATGGAGACGGTGTCCATGTTACTCAAAGGCACTACATTAAGAAAGGACAGCTGCAAGCTCACGCAGAGGTGTCCAGGCAATTGAGGCATCGACATTACCAGGGCAGTGCCCCCGAGAGGTGTGGGAAGCCACCAGCTCAAGTGTTGCCACCTGTCAGCTGGAGGCCAAGGAAGGAACAGGAGTGCTCTGAGCTCTGCCTCGTCCTCCCACAGCTGCTCTGGGGCCAGGCCTCAACCTTACTCCCAGGCAGGGGTGAAGGTGCCCCGTCCAGGGCCTGCTGGGGCCCTTCTTAAAGCTCACCCTACACTTCCATGCTCCTGCCCTGAAGCCTCACCCTCCAACCCACCTTCCTGGGAACCACTCACTGGGTTGAGGAGCCCCGAGTTCCCTGCTCATGCCTCTGCCAAATGCCATATGTCTGACAGACCTCCCTGAGCCTCAGAGCCTCAGTTTCCTCATCTGCACATGCCCTCCCTACCAGGGCTGCTGTGAAAGTCAGCCATGTGTGGAGCAGGCAGGGGAAGGGAAAGGGGCCTCCCTCAGAGCCACCTGCTGCAGCCTGACTTGGCCCAGATAGAATCCCACTATCCTGGAGGCCCGGATAGAATCCCACTGCACCTGCCTGGCCCACCGGTGGGTGGTGTAGCCTCTCAGAGGGGGCACAAGGCTTGGGTACCGGGGGTTCCTGGCACCCTCCTCTGCGGTACCATGTGCTGCCACTTCCCGCCAGCTCCTGAAGGGGCAGGTTCTGGGAAGGACAGAGCACAGGGCCCAGCCTAGAAGCCAAGAAACTTCAGGTTGGCCGCAGCCTGGGAGAGATGACCTCTGCTGCTACCTTGGCCGGTTCTGCCCAGGGAGCCCCAAATCTACTTCTTCCACAGTGACAGGAAGACCCGGGAGGAGACGTGGCTCAGGGTGACCCAGCTTGGTCTCTTTCAGGGTACCTGCTCTTCCGAGACTTCTGCCTGAACCACCTGGAGGAGGCCAAGCCCCTGGTGGAGTTCTACGAGGAGGTGAGGTGGGGCCTGGCCCAGGGCAGGCGGTCGGCTAGGCCCTGCTCCACATTTGTGCGCCACCTGGCATCTGTGCCCTGTGCCCTCCAGATCAAGAAATATGAGAAGCTGGAGACGGAGGAGGAACGCGTGGCCCGGAGCCGGGAGATCTTCGACGCCTACATCATGAAGGAGTTGCTGGCTTGCTCGCACGTGAGTGGCCCCCCAGCTCCCGTCTCCCCAGCCGGCCCCGTGCTGCCTGAGCCGTTGGGGAGCGAAAGGGAAGGAAAGGCCCTGGGGAGGACTCACGGCCACCTCTGTCCCCCCCAGCCCTTCTCGAAGAGTGCCACTGAGCATGTCCAGGGCCACCTGGTGAAGAAGCAGGTGCCTCCGGATCTCTTCCAGGTGCGTGCTGGGCTCATGTTCTGCTGGCCCCATCCGACCCCGCCAGGGTCTTCTGGGACAGCCCCAGGTCCAGAAGCCTGGGCAACTAGGGGCGGGGCCTGGGCAGCCACTGCCTTAGGGCCCAGTCACCCACTTCCAGCTCCCTCTGCAGCCATACATCGAGGAGATTTGTCACAACCTCCGAGGAGACGTGTTCCAGAAATTTATCGAGAGGTGAGTGCAGGGCCCGATAAGGGGGAGGAAGGAACAGAAGGCCCCAAGGGGGCAGGTGCTGGGCCTGTCACTGTCCCACTGCAGAGACTCCTGGAGATCAGGCGGGCTCCCAGTCATCTCCTTCCCCCTGCCCTCTCAGCACCAGGCTCCTCAAAGTCTGTCCCTGATACCTCACCCCCCGCCCCCCACCTCCACCCCCGTGCACCTTGCCTCCCCGTCTGCACAGCACCCTGCCAGGCCCGCCTGGCCTGAGGAGCCTCAGGGTCCTGAACACAGAATGCACCCTGCCCTTCATGACCGCTCGGCGGTTGGCAGGGTGTCGTAGACATTGCAGGTAGATATAAGTAACAGCATTGTTAGGGTCACAGCTGTTCAGCAGGGGGTGGGTGGCTTCACAGGGAATGAGCTCTGTGTCACTGGAGGTATGTAAGCAGCAATACGACGAGCCTAGTGGTGGATGTGGTGGCAGGAAGTCTGGGTTAGACTGAGTGCCCTCCTCTCTGAGCTTCTCGGACCCCAGGGAGCATCAGTGGGGTGGACTGGCTCATGCCAGCCTCATTCTGCCCACTCTCTGAGGCTTACCTGAGCCTGGACACTTCTCTTTACAGCGATAAGTTCACACGATTCTGCCAGTGGAAGAACGTGGAGCTGAACATCCACGTGAGTGGAGCTGGTGGGCGTGGAGGGCCAGAGCCGGGCCACGGGTGGGGCGGGAAGCCAGGGGGGGTTGCCCCTCTGCCCCTAGAGTGGTGGCTCTGGGGTTCAGAGCTGGCATCCCAGTGGGGGAAGCTGGGGGCAAGAGAGCATGTAGCCCAGGCAGCCTGCAGTGACCCAGCTGTTGCCACCCTGCAGCTGACCATGAACGACTTCAGTGTGCATCGCATCATCGGGCGCGGGGGCTTCGGTGAGGTCTACGGGTGCCGGAAAGCAGACACGGGCAAGATGTGAGCACCCTGCTCAGTTGGCATTTGGCAAATGCCTGAGAGGGCAGGGACACCTGGGCAGCCTGGGCATCCTGGGGAAGAGCTTTGAGGGGGACCAGTGCCCCTGCATGGGCAGTCTCAGCCGGCCACATGCTGTCCCCTCCTCCCCGTCTTGCTTTGGCTGTCACCTCCTACAGGCTCCTCAGAGCTTCTGACCTTCCAGCACCTTCTGTGCTCTCTGAAGTTCTGATTTTGTCACACGCTTTCCCATAAGTCCCCCGAGGCCACAGCCCTCCCTCCCTCTCAACCCTGCCCAGGTACGCCATGAAGTGTCTGGACAAGAAGCGCATCAAGATGAAGCAGGGGGAGACCCTGGCCCTGAACGAGCGCATCATGCTTTCTCTCGTCAGCACTGGGGTGAGCACGGGCGCCCCGTGGGCCCGGGAGCAGCGGGCCAGCAGCCACACGCAGCCTCTGCTGACCGCCCCTCCCTCGTAGGACTGCCCCTTCATTGTCTGCATGTCGTATGCGTTCCACACGCCGGACAAGCTCAGCTTCATCCTGGATCTCATGAATGGTGAGTGTAGGGCCGGCACCAGGGGCCCCCGGTCCTGCTGGGGCAGCCAGCTGAGTGCCACTCCACGGTTGCCTCCCTCAGGCGGGGATCTGCACTACCACCTGTCCCAGCACGGGGTCTTCTCTGAGGCCGACATGCGCTTCTATGCAGCTGAGATCATCCTAGGCCTGGAGCACATGCACAACCGCTTCGTCGTCTACCGGGACCTGAAGGTGAGGTGCCCGTGCCCGCCCCCAGCACACCTGGTTCCTGGCCCATCTCCTCCCCTCAGACCCCCACCTCTCGTCCCATGCGGCCACTTCCTGGTCAGCTTGGGACTAGGGAAGGGAGGGGAAGACCCCACCTGGGCCTTGTCTCCAGCACCCAGATTCTCTCAAGTGGAGACAGGCGGGCAGCCGCTCACTGGGCTTCCTCCACAGCCGGCCAACATCCTTCTGGACGAACATGGCCACGTGCGCATCTCAGACCTGGGCCTGGCCTGCGACTTCTCCAAGAAGAAGCCCCATGCCAGCGTGTGAGTGCCCGGCCAGCCCCTGCCTCCCCGCACCCCACCCGCCCACTCATGGCCTCCTTGCTCCCACAGGGGCACCCACGGGTACATGGCCCCCGAGGTCCTGCAGAAGGGCGTGGCCTACGACAGCAGTGCTGACTGGTTCTCCCTGGGCTGCATGCTCTTCAAGCTGCTGCGGGGGTGAGCGGGCCCCAGGGCGGGCAGTGGGACGGGCCTGGAGACTTCCCCTGTCCAGGCAGGAAGCAGGGGAGTGGGGCCCACCACTGCCTGGGTGTTAGGGTGGCACCACCTCTGACTTTGGATGAGGGTCATTCACGTGCCCCGTGTCATTTTCTCTGTTCTTATCCTTTGACTTTGGTCTTTGACCTCTCTCCCTTAGGCACAGCCCTTTTCGGCAGCACAAGACCAAAGACAAGCACGAAATTGACCGTATGACATTGACAATGGTGAGCCAGAGGGGTCCCAATGTGGGACAGCAGGGTTGCTGGGGTCTCGGGTGGGTGCTAGGTTTCACAATGGTGGTTCCCACTGACCAGTAGAGAACTCAGGCCTCTGGTTCCCTCACTGCTGCTGGGAGGCAGATCTCTTGTCTGGAGGGTCTCACCTTCTCCATATTGTCACAGCTCACACTTGCAGGGGGCCAGTTAGGAAGCTCTAACCCTCCCCACCAAGAGTTATGATGGGCTTAGGGCACTTCCTCAGCCTCTCGGTGTCCTGCTTCTCCCTAAAGGCCGTGGAGCTTCCCGACTCCTTCTCCCCTGAACTCCGCTCCCTGCTGGAGGGTCTGCTGCAGAGGGATGTCAACCGGAGGCTGGGCTGCCTGGGCCGTGGGTGAGTGCCCTGGCTATGCGGGCATGCAGCTGTGTTGGGTCTGTTATGGGCTGCTCACCAGTCTGCCCAGGCCTCTGACTGGCCCCCTAAGGTTGAGGACTGTGTCCCACGGTGGACGGAGCCCCCTCCAAGGTCCCAGCCTCCTTTGAGGAGCTCACAAGTAGGCTCAGAGCCATCACTATCCAATATCCTCAGGGTGGAAGGGCTGCCTGGGCTGGAGCTGCTGGTGCCAACCAGGAGCCAACCAGGGCCCAGCTTCCAGAGGGGCCCTTGTACCCAAGATGATGAGGAGGTAAAAGCAGCTTTTTACTAAGTGCTGGGCAGCGTGTTACTAAATTACCCATATTAAAACAATAAGCTAGGGCTGGGTCTGTGGCTCAGTGGTACAGCGCTCACCTCACACATGCGAGACCCTGGGTTTGATCCTCAGCACCACATAAAAATAAATAAGTGAAATAAAGGTATTAAAATATATTTAAAAAAAATAAGCTAGGCATAGTAGCATGTGTGCAGCTACTCAGAAGGCTAAGGTAGGAACCTCATTTTTTTAAATATTTTTTTAGTTATAGCTGGACACAATACCTTTATTTTATTTATTTATTTTTACGTGGTGCTAAGGATTGAATCCAGCGCCTCGAACGTGCTAGGTGAGCGCTCTACCGCTGAGCCATAGCCCCTGTCCAGAACCTCACAATTTTGAGGCTAGCCTCAGCAACTTAGCAAGACCCTGTCTCAAAATATAAATAAATAAGTAAATAAATAAAAGGGCTGGGGATGTAACTCAGTGGTAGAGCACCCCTGGGTTCAGTCCCTGGTCCCCAAAATACATAAAACTCAACAACCCTGTGATGTGGGAACTGCTGTTCTCCCATCTTAGAGATGAGGAAACAGGCTCAGGGTTAAGGAAGTTGTCCAGGGTCACAGAGCCAGAAAGTGGCTGAATCAAGAGTTAAGCCCGAGTCCAGCCTGACCGCTTGGCCTAGCCTTAGGTGGTGCCAAGCCCTGGTGACAGGCTTCTGTGTCGCCACAGGGCTCAGGAAGTGAAGGAGAGTCCTTTCTTCCGCTCACTGGATTGGCAGATGGTCTTCCTACAGAAGGTAACAGCCTGTGTGGGCCGGCCTGGGTCCCTGCAGCCCCCTCCCATGCTGACAGCCCATCCCCTGTTCTGCTGCAGTACCCGCCCCCACTGATCCCCCCGCGGGGGGAGGTGAATGCAGCCGACGCCTTTGACATTGGCTCCTTTGATGAAGAGGACACAAAAGGAATCAAGGTACTGGGCCTTGCCTGGCCTCACACTTGAGGCCCAGCCTCGCCTTGTGGGCTCCTTGCCCCTTCTGTGTCCCTGTGAGGCCCTGGGCTGGCCCTGTCAGCTGTGGGCCACACTTTCTCCTCCCTAGACCTCCCTGGGGGGGTGGCGGCTAGACCAGACCATCCCTGTGCCAAGGCCCTAGGCAGGCCTGTGGCTAATGATGTCCTGGCACCTTCTGTCCATCTGTGTGGCTCTGCCCTGTGCACTTGATGAAGTTACTGGACAGCGACCAGGAGCTCTACCGCAATTTCCCCCTCACCATCTCGGAGCGGTGGCAACAGGAGGTGGCAGAAACTGTCTTTGACACCATCAATGCTGAGACAGACCGGCTGGAAGCCCGCAAGAAGGCCAAGAACAAGCAGCTGGGCCACGAGGAAGGTGAGGCTCGCGGCTGCTGTAGAAATGAGAACCAGGCTTGGGGTTGCGGACCTCGCCCAAGGCCACAGCCAGCAAGTGGCCACACTGAGATCTGAATCTGGGCTTGAGCCTGCCTCTCTGGTCTCTTGCGTCAGACTACGCCCTGGGCAAGGACTGCATCATGCATGGCTACATGTCCAAGATGGGCAACCCCTTCCTGACCCAGTGGCAGCGGCGGTACTTCTACCTGTTCCCGAACCGGCTGGAGTGGCGGGGCGAGGGCGAGGCCCCGGTAAGGAGCGGGTCTGAGGTCGGGGTGCCAGGTATGGGGGTGGCTGCAGGCCTGCCCCTCACCGCCTGGCCGCCCCGCAGCAGAGCTTGCTGACCATGGAGGAGATCCAGTCGGTGGAGGAGACACAGATCAAGGAGCGCAAGTGCCTCCTCCTCAAGATCCGCGGTGGCAAACAGTTCGTCCTGCAGTGCGATGTGAGTAGGGGCCCGGTGCGGGTGGGTGGCAGGGCTGCTGGCTGGGGCTGACGGCCGCTGTGTGCAGAGCGACCCTGAGCTGGTGCAGTGGAAGAAGGAACTGCGAGACGCCTACCGAGAAGCCCAGCAGCTGGTGCAGCGGGTGCCCAAGATGAAGAACAAGCCGCGCTCGCCCGTGGTGGAGCTGAGCAAGGTGCCGCTGGTGCAGCGCGGCAGCGCCAACGGCCTCTGACCCGCCGCCACCCGCCCGCCTTTTATAAACCTCTAATTTATTTTGTCGAATTTTTATTATTTGTTTTCCCGCAAAGCGGAAAAAGTTTTATTTTGTAATTATTGTGATCTCCTGTGGCCCCAGCCTGGCCCAGCCCCCAGGGAGGGGCCCGCTTGCCTCAGCTCCTGCTGCCACCGACCCAGCCACTGTCCAGAGCCCCGCCTGACCCCTGGGGCCACCCACTCCCAGTGTCTTCCTGTGGGGAGAGCAGCAGCCCCCAGCAGCCCTTCCACCCCTCCCCAGGGATGAAGCCTCACTGAGCTGCGCCACCTCAGGCCCTGTGTGCCGTGCTCTGCCACGGCACAGCTAGGTGGTCCAGCGTCCCCCCCCCAGGGGAGGGCACAGCACAGGGATACTACTTGAACTTTCCCACCACAGGCCCCCCCTGCAACAGAGGGCCAGGGCCCTGTGCTGTCCTGCCCTCTGGCCATTGGTGAGGAGAGGCCCCTTGTCTCCCTGGCCCCCAAGGCCTCCTGAGGTGACTGGGTCTCTTGGGCCGTTGTTCAGGAAAAGCCCCCGTGTCACTGGATGACCCCATCCCCCTGCCCTGGATACTGTGGGGCTCCGCGTGGAGGGCGGCATTGGCAGCATGCTCCCCGCAGCCCTCCTCTTCCCGCCAACCCTGGGCTCAGGACCACGGAAAGGCACCTGTGGGCTGGGCCACACCTGCCAAGCCTGGCCCCAGGTGCCCCCCACCCCAGGCTGGGTGAGACCTCACCTTCCTGGGACCACAGCTGGCCAGCAGGGTGGCTGGGTGGCACAGCGAAGGTCTGTGGTCGGGGCCAGCCCTCCCTGCCCAGGCCAGTCAGTGTGCCCCCAGCCCTGGCTGTCCAGCCCCACAGCCCACGTCCTGTCAGTGCCACTGCCCACGGGCACCACCTCACCCACCGCATGCCCCCTGTGCCAGTCGCGCTGCCATGTGTGGTGTCGCGCCTTCTCCCCGGGGCTGGGTCGGCGCCCTCCCCTCTTGTCTACTCACTCCCGGGGCGTTTCTTTGCCGATTTTTGAATGTGATTTTAGAGTGGAAAATGATACTATGCGTTTTTATAAAAAATGGTGCCTGACTCCTCGCTGTTTCAGACTCTTCGTGTCTGGTGACCACTTTTCTACCTCTACCAGGCTAGGACCTGAAGGGGGGGTCTTGGTGGCACTAGGTCCCCTCCACTGCTGTGGCAACCTCTGGGCAGGACTAGGCCTTCTTCCGGGCTAGACTGGGATACTCCACTCCCTCTCCCATCTGGCCCAGCATGTAGTGCCCTCACCCACCTCCTGGGAGTAGGGGGCCTTCTGCCCACTTCCCGGGTAAGTAGGCAAGCCCACTTTGGGGGTTACACTTGGGCAGACTGGAGCCACCTCAGCCTTACTGAGCCCCTGTACATCAGGCACTGTGCTAGTTTCCAGTCCTCTGGGACAGTTGGGGCACCTCTACCCTCTAGGCCATGCCATGGCCTCTGGGTCCTTGACCCTCTCTGGCTTTGGACTCCCTTCTGGCCTCACTGTCCCAGTAGGGGTCCCTGGGTCCAAGGGCACCCCAGCGGCAGGCCTCTCATCTCCCCAGAGTGGGCTTCCTCTTCCCCATGTCCCTGCCTCTTGGCCCTGGGGTGATGAGGCAGGTGTGTGTTGCCTGGTCCACGTGGGGTTCTGCTGGAAAAGGCTGAAGCCGGGCACAGTATGACTGCAGAGCGGGGAAGCCTGCTGGGGCAGCACAGGCTGGGTGGGGTACTGAGGAGTCTTGGAGGAAATGTCCTTTGAACTGGTCCTCCAGATGGGAGTGGGATGTTTCTGGGAGGGGCCAGGCACTCAAAAGTGGCTCCGGTTGACAGTGCGCGGTTGACAGTGCACGAAGGAAGGAAGTAGGCCTGAGAGGCCTGCTCAACCCAACAGGGAGCCCCGCTGCCCGGTGACTGCAGGGAAGATGTGCAGGGAGGGGAATCCCTGAAGGCTCTGACCGGGCTGACTCTAAAACAAATGGCTGGCCACTGCGTCAAGACACCAACAGAAGCCAAGGGCAGGAGGCAGGCGCAGGTCACTGCTTCTGTCCAAGACGTCCTCTTGATGGTAGGGGCAGAGGAAGAGATGAGAAAGGCCAGATGGAAGAACACGGCCCAGCAGGAATTTGCTGGGCTTGGGGATGAGAGGGGTGGGACTCTGAGATGGAACACAGGGAAGCACCATTCCGAGGCAGGACACCACAGCAGAGCTGGCCTGAAAGGAAGAGAGGAAATGTGACTGGATTTGGTTTTGCACATTCTAATGGGACACATGGCCAAAGATATCCCAAAGGTGGCTTCAGGGTAATGATGAGGGAAGACAAGTTCTTGCCCAGGGAGAAGCCTGACTTGAGAGTTGGTGGGTGAGAAGGGGCCTGGAAGAGTGGAGGGGCAATGCAGAAGTAAGGGCTGGTGGGGAACTGTGTTCAAGACTACAGGCTCCAAGCCCAGACACTCCAACGTGAGGCCGCCTTTGAGTAAGAGCTAAATAGCCATTAGCCCTTCTCTATCACACTGTCTAGTCCTTTCACAAAAAGGGAAACCAAGACCTTAGGTTTAGCCTTGGGAAGCCCGGGCTGCAGCCTCATCGCCCAACAAAACCAGGACCAGAGACCCCAGGCCCAGCCTCCCAGATCTAAGGGCAGTACTGAGCTAAGACCTGCACCACAGTTTCAGTGTGGGTGGAGGTGATGGCTGTTTCGAAACCCTTCTTCTCCTGGCCTCCAAAAGTGCATCCTTTGCAAAACTGCCCACTGTGGTGGTAGCATTCACTGAGGACTGTCCTCCACCAAGAAGGCTCTGACGCCAGGTGGACCTGCGTCCCCTTACTTCCTGCGTAGTGTCATACTTCCATCCTTAACTCCAATGCCCTAGGGCCCGCCTCCCCGCGTCGGTGGGTCCAGTCCGAGGTGTGGTGGCCTTCACACATTCGCCCAGGTCTTTATAAGGGGCTTTATTTAGGCTCAGCTGACCCATGTAGAGGCAACTGCTGGGTGCTCATCTCCAGAACGCTCAGTTCTCTGCCCAGCAGTGATGGGGCCAGGACCTCCCACTTCAGCAGCAGACAGGCTCAGTCGGTGCCCTCAGGACCCCACCGGGGTTAAGGAGACAGGGGCATGGACGGGGATTGGCCAGGGAAATGCGGATGACCCATTGACAGTAGGACGCGGTCCAGCTGCGCACGCACGCGCACACGCGCGATACCCATCAAGGGTGCCCAGTCCCCGCCCAGCGCCGAGCCTCCCCGCCCCCGGGCCTCCTTCCTCCCCTTCCGGACCCGGCAAGGAGGGTATCTACGCCGGGTCTGGGGCGCCCCCTGCAGGTCGTGGGCGGAGTTGCAGTAAGGCCCCGCCCTCTGGAACGCCCCCCGCAGACCCTTGCGGGACTAACTCCGGGGCAGAGACCCTGTCCTGGCTTTTCTCGGAGCTCGCGAGCTCGCGAGGTATTCCTGGCAGCACCCCCAGCCCACCCGCAGCACAAGGGCCGGGTTGCAGTGATCGCAGCTGCGGGAGGTTAGGGGGCAGGCGGCCCGACGCCCCGCCCCATCCTAAGAAGCCCCGCCCACCTGGACCCCTACCCCGCCCTCCCTGCCGCCGGCGCCGCTGCAGCTGCTGCGGCCGAGGGGCTGGCGGGGCTGCGGTGGGCGCAGCTGGGGCGCGGCTCCGAGCGAAGGCTAGGGCGCCGCGCCAGGCCCGAAGCCGAGCGGGGCTGGGCCGCCCCCGCCGCGCCTGCTTGCCCGCCCGGGATGCGGCGCTGAGGCCCAGCATGGCTGGCCCGGGCCCCACCTTCCCGTTGCACCGGCTCGTCTGGGCAAACCGGCACCGCGAACTGGAGGCCGCGCTGCACAGTCGCCAGGTGAGGCCACGCCGGGCCCCTTCCCAGGGCAGCAGTCTCCATCCTGGGTGCCGTCCGCCCCTGCTCAGCTCCGCGTCTGCATCCCGGCTCCCTAAGCCCCAACCTGATCCGAAGCCCAGTCACCTGCCCTCGTGCCGGAGCACTCTGGCCCAGTCTCCCCGCACCGGGCCTCCATCCACGCTCAACCCCCTCACACTGCATCAATTCCCCGAACTCACCCGCGTCACCCTTGAGCCAGGCTGAAAACAAGATCCCATTCCTGGTGCCCTGGCTGGACCAAACTCCACATTCCTCACGCTCACCTTTGCCTAACCAGACCCCACCACCAGGCCCCCAAGCTCTGCCTGTTGGCATCGGGCAGGGGAGGTGGCCAATTCCTTCCCAGCCGTCCTCTCCCGTCCCCTGCCAGGATACACAGGCCACTCTCTGCCATCTCCCTGGCCTGGCTTCCTCCTGGTTTCCCACAGTGATTGTATTCCGCGTTCAACCCCATAACCTCCTTGCCTTGGCCTCTCCTCTCTTGCCTGTGCTGAGTGTCCCATCTCCCTCAGCACGACATTGAACAGGAGGACCCCCGAGGTCGGACCCCCCTGGAACTGGCTGTGTCCCTGGGGAACCTGGAGTCTGTGAGAGTCCTCCTTCGACACAATGCCAATGTGGGCAAAGAGAGCCGTCAGGGCTGGGCAGGTACTGCAGAGGGCAGAGGGGCTCCCCTTGAGACTGGCAGGATGGTTTGTAGGTGGAGTGAGTGGCCAGGCCGGGGACCACTGGGGAGGTTTCCCTCAGCAGCCACATGTCCCCAGTCCTGCAGGAGGCGGTCAGCACTGGAGACCCAGAGATGGTGCAGCTGGTGCTCCAGTATCGTGACTTTCAGAGGGCCACGCAGAGGCTAGCTGGCATTCCAGAGTTGCTCAACAAACTCCGCCAGGTATGGCAGGGCACAGGATATAACCAGCAAGGGGGTTGCCACCCCGGCTCCCCCACCCCCCGGCCAGGACTGACCTTGGAAGAGCACTCAGCCCATGCATCATGCTTCCCCACCACTGTCTTGACCCCAGCCCAGGGTCATGTACAAAGGAGAGGATCCCAGGCCCCAGGGGTGAGACTGGACCCTTTGAAAGGAGCCTTCATTGGCATGAAGGGGCCTCTGGTGCCAGAAATCTCTGTGGAGCTTTAGACTTTGGGCATCCTGGAGAGTGCAGATTTCCTAAAAGGAGGTTGACTTCCCAGAGATGCCTGTGCCTGGAATGCCTGGTTCTGTCTGCCCTTCTGTAAGCGAAAGTCCAACTACCTCATGCCTCCCTCCCCCGCTGCTCCAGGAACAGTCATGGAGGAGTCAGTGGGCTCCCTTGACAGGCAGGGCCTCTCAGACACAGAGGCAGCAAAGGACCCCAGTGGGCTTGTGACCAGCTCAAGACCAGACAAGGCCTCCAGATTCTTATAGCTTCCTTAGGCCTAGACCAGACCCCGCTTGGCCCAGCCCCTCCTGGTCGGGGTTGGGATGGGGCTTAGCTGGGCCATGGCAGTGCATCAAGACTTGCTGGGGTCCCCCAGAGCGGTGGTGGACAAGGATTCCCCAGACCTGCTGACCCCCAGCACCCGGCAGGTGCATGAGCCTCACGGGCATCTCTGGTCTTTCTCAGGCCCCCGATTTCTACGTGGAGATGAAGTGGGAGTTTACCAGTTGGGGTGAGTGAGGATCACTTGGTGGCCAGAGACCTGGAGTGGACTTTGGGGGAGATCCCTAGTGACTTTGGCTTTCCCTGCAGTGCCCCTTGTGTCCAAGATGTGCCCGAGTGATGTGTACCGAGTGTGGAAGCGGGGTGAGAGCCTCCGGGTGGACACCAGTCTCCTGGGGTTTGAGCACATGACCTGGCAGCGTGGCCGGAGAAGCTTCATCTTCAAGGGCCAGGGTGAGCTCTGGGACACTTGTTGCAGACACGAGGCACACTGGCACTCTTGGATTCTCCGTGGCTTCTGAGGACAATACTCTTCTTTTTCTGCACTCTCCAGATGTGGAAACTGAGGTTGGGGGTTGGAGTGGATCCAGGGTTGGGGCTGTACCTACTTAGCAGCAGGTGGCTGAGGGCAGCCTGCTGGTGGGGCCTGGCACTAATCTGTCCTCCTCCCTACACCCTGTGGCTGGCAGAGGCAGGAGCCCTGGTGATGGAAGTGGACCATGACCGGCAGGTGGTGCACACAGAGACACTAGGGCTTGCTCTGCATGAGCCCGAAGCACTGCTGGCCGCCATGCGGCCCAGCGAGGAACATGTGGCCAGTCGCCTCACCTCCCCTATCGTCTCCACCCACCTGGACACTCGCAATGTGGCCTTTGAGAGGTCCGTTGGGGCCTGGCACACCGTGGGTGGGATGGGGAGAGGTAGCAAGAGCCACCATTAGTGAGGGCAGGGCTATCTGGAGGTCCCTCCTGCTGAGGACTCTGGGGGGCTGAGCCACCTCTAGAGGCTGCTCAGGTAAAGGGGTGGCCACGGCCCAGTATGTCATTCAGCCTGTGGTGGTGGCCTCCCATGGTGGGCTCAGAGTCCCCGCTGCCATTTATAGCGACAGCCGTCTTCCAGGGGTGAGAGGGACTAGATCATGATGTCCTCAGTTCCTCGACTTCTGACCTTACATATTTTCCATAAAAACAAGGATTTAGGCAGTGGAGACAGCCATTTGCACCAGCGGGGGCTCCTCATGGCTTTTCATGGGTGCTGCCATGTCTGGGGCAGAGTCCTCCAGGTAGCCAAGGAACCTATACGTGGGCAAGAGTGTTATTTCCCACTGGGCATGGTGGCACAGGCCTGTAATCCCAGTAAACTTGGGAGGCTGATGCAGGAGGATGGCAAGTTTGAGGCTATCCAGGGAAACCCAGCAAAGCCCTGTCTCAAAATAAAATCTAAAATGGGGCTGGGGGTATAGCTCAGTGGTAAAGCACCCCTGGGTTCAATCCCCAGTGCCTAAACAAAGAAACAAATAAAAAGTTATTTTTCTGAAAACACATGCCTCCAGTTCTAGTAACAGACTTTGGAAACACTGTTTTCATTCAAGTAGCTTTATTGAGATAATTTTCATATAGCATAGAGCTCACCCATTTAATGTGCACAAGTCCCTGGATTTGGTATATTTCTGGATATGTACCATCACTACAGTCAATTTTAGAACTTTTTTTCCCTCAAGAAGAAACCTCTTAGCTATCACTGCCCTCCCCATTCCCCCGCTCCTCCCCCAGCCCTAAGCATCTACTAATTTAATTTCTGACCCGGAGATTTCCCTATTTTGGACCTTGATATGGTGGGATTTAAAAATGCGTGGTCTTTTGTGTGTAGGCTTCTTTTACTGGTGCACTGTTTTCAGCTCCCAGCTCGCTGCTGCTTCATTCCTTGTCTGACCAAGCCACTGTGAGGTGGTGTCACATTTGTTTGTTCATTTGTCCATTGATAGACACTGTGTTTCCACCTCTTGGCCATTATGAATGAGGCTGCCATAAATGTTTTTATATAAGTTCTTTGGAGAGGTATGTTTTAATTTCTCCTGGTTTTATGTTTTGGGGTAGAACTGCTGGGTTGTGTGGTATCTCCATATTTAACTGTTGAAGGAACTGGTTGCTGAAGGGCCGTACCGTTTGGCATTTCTCCCGGCAGTGCCCAGGGTTCCCATCTCTCACCAACACTCAGGATTGTCCATGCCTTTGGCTTGTTTGTTTGTTTGTTGGATCATAGCCATCTTACTGGATGTGAAATAGTCTCTCATGTGGTTGGGATTTGCATTTCCCTAATGACTAATGTCATGGAGCAGCTTTTACTGTGCTTTTTGAAAATAATTTTTTTTAGGTGCTGATGAACCTTTATTTTTTTTAAATATTTTTATTAGTTATAGATGGACACAATTCCTTTATTTTATTTATTTTTTATGTGATGCTGAGAATCGAACCCAGTGCTTCACACATGCCAGGCAAACGCTCTGCCACTGAGCCACAACCCAGCCTCTACTGTGATTTTTGGTTGTTTTTGTGTCTTCTCTGGAGAAATGGCTATTCAGGTCCTTTACAACATTTTTTTTTTTTTAAGAGAGAGAAAGAGAAAGAGAATTTTTTTAATGTTTTATTTTTTTTTAGTTTTCGGCGGACACAACATCTTTGTTTGTATGTGGTGCTGAGGATCGAACCCAGGCCGCACGCATGCCAGGCGAGCGCACTACCGCTTGAGCCACATCCCCAGCCCCTACAGCATTTTTTTTTAAAGTTGGGTTTTCTTTTTCACATTTAGTGGTAAGAATTCTTTGTATAATCTAGATATATGTCCCCGATCAGATATATGTTTTGCAAAAATTCTCTTCATTTCTATGGACTGTCTTTCAGGACTAGCTTGATAGTGTCCTTTGCAGCACAAAGTTTTTAATTTTGATGATGGACAGTTTATTTTCTTCCATTGGTCATTCTTTTGGTGTCTTATCTAATAATAAATATATCATTTTAAATGTAAGGTCATGGAAATTTTTCCGTTTTCTTCCAAATACCTTTTTTTTGAGTGGGTACCAGGGATTGGCCATTATGAATGAGGCTGCCATAAATGTTTAAATACAAGTTCTTTGGGGACATATGTTTTAATTTCTCCTGGTTTTATCCCCAGCCCTGTTGCCCTGTTTTGTATTTTATTTAGAGGCAGGGTCTCACTGAGTTGCTTAGCACCTCGCTTTTGTTGAGGCTGGCTTTGAACTAGCAATCCTCCTGTCTCAGCCTCCAGAGCCATTGGGTACAGGCGTGCATCAATGAGCCCAGCACAACTAGATCTTTGAACCATTTTTTGAGTCAATTATTATTATTATTATTTTGTGTGTGTGTGTATGTGTGTGTGTGTGTGCACGTGCTTGCATGCTGGAGAATTCAGGTCACTTTACTGTTGAGCTATATCTCCAGCCCTTTTTATTTTTTATTTTATTTTGAGACAAGTTCTCCCTAAAAGGCAGAGCCTGGCCTCAAACTTGCAATCCTCCTGCCTCAGCCTCCCGAGTTGCTGTGATTACCCACGTGTGCCATTGCACCTGGCTCATAATTTTTTACATATCTTGTAGAACTTTGTTGCCTGATATTTTGTTGAGGATTTCACATCCATATTCATAAACAATATTGGTCCGTAGTTTCCTTTCTTTCCCTTCTTCTAGGTAAATGCTCTACTACTGAGCTACACCCCAGCCTGTAGTTTTCTTATGATATCTGTCTGGTTTTGGCATCTGGGTGATGCCTCATAGAATGAGTTGGGAAGTGTCACCTCTTCATCCATTTTTTTTGGACAAGTTTGTGAATAATTGTCCTTAATTCTTCTTTAAATTATTGTTAGAATTCAGTGGTGAAGCCACCTGAGCCTGGGCTTTTCTTTGTGGGTAGTTTTTGTTGTTGCTGTTGTTGTGTTTTTCTCAAATATTTATTTTTTTAGTTTTAGGTGGATACAATATCTTTATTTTATTTTTATGTGGTGCTGAGGATGGAACCCAGTGCCTCACACGTGCTAGGCGAGCGCTCTACCACTGAGCCACAACCACAGCCCTGTGGGTAGTTTTTTAAATTATTATTATTGTCAGTCAATCTCTTCACTTGTTATAGATCTATTCAAATTATCTATTTCTTCTTAAATTAGTTTCAGTCATTTGGGCCTCACTGGGAATTTTTTCTTTTTTCTTTTTAAAGAGAGAGAGGGAGAGAGAGAGAGAGAGAGAGAGAGAGAGAGAGAGAGAGAGAGAGAATTTTTTAAATATTTATTTTCTAGTTTTCGGCGGACACAACATCTTTGTTTGTATGTGGTGCTGAGGATCGAACCCGGGCCGCATGCCAGGCGAGCGCGCTACCACTTGAGCCACATCCCCAGCCCTGGGAATTTTTTCATTTCATCTAAATTATCAAATTTGTTGGAGTAAAGTTATTCCATCATATTCTTTTTTAAAAAAATAATTTTCTTTTTTATTTAAATATTGTATTAGTTGTTGATGGACCTTTATTTATTTATATGTGGTGCTGAGAATCGAACCCAGTGCCTCACACATGCTAGGCAAGTGCTCTACCACTGAGCCACAACCCCACCCCGAAAAGCCAGCCCCCTCCTTTCTTTTTTATTTATTTTTATTTTTATTTTAATATTTATTTTTTAGGTGTAGATGGACACAACACAATGCCTTTATTTTCTTTTTTATGTGGTGCTGAGGATCAAACCCAGGTCCCGCCCGTGCTAGGCGAGCGCTCTACGGCTGAGACACAATCCCAGCCCCTCTCCTTTCCTAATATAAATTTACAGCTATAAATTTCCCTCTAAACATAATTTTAGCTATATTTCATAAGTTTTGGTATGTTGAGTCTTCATTCCCATTAATCTTAAAGTATTTTTTAATGTTTTTAATTTATTCTTTGAGACATTGGTGTTTTAGGAGTGTGTTGTTTACTTTCCACAGATTTGCGAGTTTCTACTTTTCTTTCTGTTTGAAATAAATATTTCAAATTAGAAATCAGTATTTCTAATTTAATTCCATTATGGTTGGAAAAACATACTTTGTACATCTCCTATCATTTCAGTTTTATCAAGGTTTCTTTCTTCCTTTTTTTAACACATTTGGAAACTGTTCATTCATTCAACAACTGACCATTGAGCACCTATTCCATTCCAGGGAACTTTTGAAATGCTGGAGATAAAATGATACAACAGACAAAAAGCCCTTCCCTAGCGGAGATAGACAAGTGAACAAGATAAATAAAGCATACTGTGTGATAGTATAACTAGTGAGGAGAAAAAAATTAATTGGGAAGGAGCATAAGCACAGGAGGATCTTAACTGCCACTGCCCAGGAAGGCTTCACAGCAGAGGGGACTTTGCATAATGACCTGAAGGAGGTGAGGAGCAATTGGGTGGCTGATGAGAGGCAAGTCCCCCAGGCAGGGTTTACTGAGGCCTAGCCTATGGTCTATCCTGAAAAATGCCACCCCAGGTGCACTTAAGATTCTTGTTCTTTTGTTGTTGGGTGGAGTGTTTTTAGAATACCTATATAGTCCAGTTAGTTTATAATATTCATATTTTCTGTTTCTTTGTTGATCTTTTGCCTACTTGTTCTGTTCATTATTGAAAATGGGGTACCAAAGTCTCCAACTATTATTGTTGAATCAGACATACTTTTATTTTTGATTTTTCAGAAAATTTCAAGATGTGGGCTGGGGGTGCAACGCAGAGGTTGAGCACTTGCCTGGCCTGTGCCGGGACCTGGGTTCAGCAATGACCAGTACCACCAAAAAACAAAAAAAAAAAAAAGAAAAGAACAAAAATGTCAAACAACAAAAGAAGAGATGATGTTCTTACTCATCATCACCCGGCTTCAACATTTTACCTTTTTTTTTTTTTCTCTTCTGGTACTGGGAATTGAACCCAGAGGCTTTCTATCACAGAGTTACATCATCAGCTTTTTAAAACTTTTTATTCTGAGACAGGGTCATTGCTAAGTTTCCCAGTTTGGCCTTGAACTTGTGATCCTCCTGCCTCAGCCTCCTAAATTGCTGGGATTACAGGCATGTGTCGCTGCACCCAGCAACATTTCACCAGTCTTACTGAATCTATCCTTCCTTACTTTTTTCTTTTCTTTTTCCTGGAACATTTTAAAGCACATCCCAGGTATCATATCTCCTTTGTTGTTGTTATTTTACTTATTTTTAATTTGGTATCATATCTTCTTAACAGTAAATGCTTCTGCACATGACTTTTAACAGATTAGGATATGGTTTTTAACATGGTCCTGACACCATTATCAAATCTAATGAAGTTGATAATCCCTCAGTTATCTTCTAGTCCCCAATCCTTGTTCAAATGTCCCCAGCTGTACAGGCACCCCCTTCAAGGGCCCTTCATGTTGCACAGTGGGAGGGACCCTGGGTGTTGGGCAGCCAGGTGGGGCTCTGGCCAGGAGCAGTGGGGTGCAGGTTCTCAAAAACTTCTGTCTGGTCTGTTGCAGGAACAAATGTGGTATCTGGGGATGGCGGTCTGAGAAGATGGAAACTGTCAGCGGCTACGAGGCCAAGGCAGGAGAGGCCAGTGGTGGGGACTGGGGGTCAGAGATGAAGCCCAGAGGCTCAGCTTCTCCACACCCAACCCCAGTGTGGAAGGAGAGCTGGAGTAGCCCTGGCTCTGGAAGCCCATGAGGCCAAGGGCAGTCGCTGGGGCCCAGGGTCCTGAGGACCTGGCCTGTGCTGAGCCCACCCAGAGCTCTGAGATCAAATGGGGAGAATTTTCTTCTTGGCCCTTGGGCTACCTCTTCTCATTGGTGACTCCTGGGGTTCAGACCCTGCCATCTCCATTGTGGGGAGCAAGATCTCATCTCTTGTCCCCTCTGGTCCTGTGCTGGTAAGGCTGAGTGTAGGGAACAGGGCCTGATCCCCAGCTGCCCATGTCCCCCCTGCCCCCCAGGTGTACAGTGCCACCAACGTGGAGCTGGTGACACGCACACGCACGGAGCACCTATCTGATCAGGACAAGTCGAGGAGCAAAGGTAAACCCAGGTGCGCCTGCCCACTGCCCAGTCATATGCTGGTCTGGGGTCAGGGCCAAGAGTGCCCAGGGACAAGCCAACCCATTCTCAACTGCTCCCTCTCCCACCCAGCAGGAACTCTCAGGTGGAGGGAGGGTGGGGCAGTACAGGTGGCCCAGAGTCCCCTCATGGGCTGCCCCCCTTCTCCTCAGGGGGGAAGACTCCGTTCCAGTCCTTCCTGGGGATGGCCCAGCAGCACTCCTCCCACAGCGGGGTGAGCGGGGCTGGGGGGCGTGGGGCCTGCCTGAGCCCGGGTGGGCAGGGCACATCTCTTCATCCTGAGGCCTAAGGTCCGGTCCTGGGGCCCCCCAGGCTCCTGTGCAGCAGGCAGCCAGCCCTACCAACCCTACAGCCATTTCCCCCGACGAATACTTTGACCCCAGCTTCAGCCTGGAGTCCAGAAACATCGGCCGCCCCATCGAGATGTCCAGCAAAGTACAGAGGTGAGGTCTGGGGACTAGCGGGGGACTTCCTTTAGAGACCAGGATGCCGCTTGGACCACCTGAGCCCTTGCAGAGTCTTGTAACCCCTGGGGCCCATTATATTCTCACTTGGTGGGCTCTCCCTGGATTCTGCTCCCGAGGGCAGAAGCCATGTCTTTCTTATCTGTGGTCCTGAGCACTTGGCAGGTGCTTTGGCCTAGAGAAGTAGTCACACTTCTTTGATGAATGAATGAATGTGTGGCATGGCCCACGTATGCATTTTATTCCACTTACTGAGCATGCTGGGGCCAGGGCATGGCAGGTGGAAACAGCCCTTGTAGGAAGGACCCACAGCTCTGCAGCCTCAGGCTGTGTCCCTGGGACGTGTCTTCTGCTCCCTCAGTGTCTCCCTCAGTGACATCAGAAGTCACACTTGCCTGCTTCCCACAAGGATCTGATGGTCAGGTGAAAATGGTCACAGTGGACATACCCTTACAGCAGGTCTAGCACTCTTCTGGCCACTTCAGGTGGATCCTCTCAGCCACCCAGTGGTGGAGCTGGGATTTGAACAAAGTACAGCCAACTATATGGTGCTGACCAGTTCTGGGTGGAGGAGGAGGATGGGGCTGTGGATGAGGTCCTGGGAGAAGCCCCTGCTTGCCTTAGACCAGATGAGTGGGCACAAAATCATCACAAGTGCCCGGCTGGAGGCACCTGGGGACACCAGCTCCAGGGGAGGCCATCAGGACAGCTGAGAAGGGAGGAGGCCTAGGCTCATGGAAGGGCCATCAGAGAGTCCCTGACCCAAGTCCTTTGTTTGGCTGGGCAGGTTCAAGGCCACATTGTGGCTGAGTGAGGAGCATCCCCTTTCCCTGGGTGACCAGGTGACGCCCATCATTGACCTGATGGCCATCAGCAATGCTCACTTTGCCAAGCTGCGTGATTTCATCACCCTGCGCCTCCCACCTGGCTTCCCCGTCAAGATTGGTGAGGGGGTGGCCCAGTGCAGCAGGGGGACCTCCCTGGATGTGGGGTCAGACAGCTCAGGCCTGGCTGTCTCCTTACAGAGATTCCCCTCTTCCACGTGCTGAATGCCCGCATCACCTTTAGCAACCTATGTGGCTGTGATGAGCCCCTGGGCTCCGTGTGGGTGCCCGCCCCCAGCACTGCTGTGGCCGCTTCAGGTAGCACCAGCGGGGGCAGAGGGAGGCTGCAGCTTTCTGGCTGTTGAGCCCCAGCATCTGAGTTGGCTCCTCTGCCACCTGCCCAGGGAGCCCTTTCCCATGTGAGGTAGACCCCACCGTGTTTGAGGTGCCCGAGGGATACAGTGTGCTGGGCGCAGAGCGCAGCGAGCCCCTTCGAGACGAAGATGATGACCTGCTGCAGTTTGCCATCCAGCAGAGCCTGCTTGAGGCAGGCACAGAGGCCGAGCAGGTGGGACTTGGGCAGGGGGGGGCACTGGCTCTGCAGCCACAGGGCTGAGGTGACAACTCTGGGCTCCCGGCCACTGCAGGTGACTGTTTGGGAAGCCCTGACCAACACACGTCCTGGCACTCACCCTCCTCCCCAAAACACAGTGTATGAGGAGCAGCTTCAGCTGGAGCGGTGAGGCCCTGCCTGGCCCGAGCCTCTGGTAGTCCCTGGCAGGGGTGGGTAGCAGGGAGATGCGGTCTCGGGATCCCATTCCCTCTTTAAGGCCATCTCCAGCAGCAATGATGCCTGCAACAAAAGGTGGCATGAGGGACAGGAGGGACAGGTCCTGCTTGGCTCTCTCCCTGACGCGGTCTTGGTCCCCAGAAGCCATGTACCCAGCTCCTTGGCTCCCCCTCCAGCCTTCCCATTCACTGGTTTGCTCTCCCTCTCCCGTGGCCTGGCAGGGCCCTCCAGGAAAGCCTGCGGCTGTCCACAGAGTCCAGGGGTCCTGGATCTCCTCAGAGGACGCCCCCATCCCCTGTCCCTCCAAGCTTTGAGGAGCAGCTTCGACTGGCCCTGGAGTTGTCTTCGCGGGAGCAAGAGGAGCTGGAGCGGGGGGGGCAGCAGGAGGAGGAGGATTTACAGCGGATCCTGCGGCTGTCGCTCACTGAGCACTGAGCCGTCTGGCCCTGGGAGGGGGTCTGTCCCAAGACTCTCTCGCCTGCTTTTGTAATTTGTTTATTTATTTATAAACTGCTGCTGAGCTGGGGGCCTGGAGCCCTAGGAGTGGGCTGGCAGTGGGAACCAAGATGGAAATAAACGGTCAGCAACAGGTTTGCTGCACTCAGTGGCTGGAGCTGGGGAAGGGGTCACTGTGCAGAGGGCTCTGAGAGCAACCACGGATGATGATCTTAGACCTGATTAAGGGGACCATGGCCCCCTTAGCTTGTCTTTGAGTCTCCATCTCTGCATCTGTCAATTGAGAAGACCATCTCCTGAGAAGTTGCAAGGGGCTAACACACCTGCCAAGTGCCCTTACCCAGCAGGTGCTGCATGAACGATTCCCCTGAGCCCTACCCCACCTGGAGACCAGGTTCCTCCTCTCATCCAGCCCTGGTCTTCCTGAAACCTGGCCCTACTCTGGGGGTGGGGGGGGCGGAAAGAGGAAAGGCTGGGCCTCTAGACCATACGGCCCTCACTCCCTACCCTGACTCTAGCGAGTGCCATCAGAGTGACTTTGAGCAAGTCACTTCCCTCTGCAGCTGTAAACCAGGCTTAACTCTGCCCCATTCGACCCCAAGTCGGAACTGACAAATTGCCTAGAGCTTCGTGGGCGATTTCTACAGTCCAACCGCATTTCTCTGCAAACTTGCGCCTCCCAAAATCCATGGCGTGAAGGCCAAGCAGAAAGAAGGTTTATTGGGGTGGAATTCCTCGACTTAAGGCTCACCGTGCTTGATCCCCATCCCCTGCCTCCCTAGGACTTGGCCTAAAAGGGCTCAGGTGATCTAACTGGGCGGAGCACCGAGGTCCCTGGCAGGGGTGGGCCCAGGCAGGGGCCGGACCCAGGCAGGGGTAGGGGCAGGCCCAGGCAGGGGCAGGAGCGCTTCCTGGTAGGAACCACCCAACGCAGGAGTGAGTTAAGGTAGGGGCAATGCTACCTGCGCCCCACCTCCGGCCCCACCCCCACCGTGGATGGGGCGGGGCGAGGCGGGCCTCACTGAGGAGACCGGAGGGGAGGGAACCGTGGCGACTCAGTACCGGCTCTGCAAGCCCAGCTGGACTAGAGTCTGGCCCTTTAAGGGCCGCCCCTGAGGAGGTGCCAGGCCCTGGTGGCTCCAGTCTCTCCTTCCTGGTCCTGCGGGGCAGGGACTATCCGTGAGGCTGTGAGAGGAGGTCGTGCCTGGGGCTCGCCCAGGTGTCCCGGGCCTGAGTCCATGGCCCTGGTGACAGTGAGCCGCTCGCCCCCGGCCAGCGGCCACTCCACGCCTGTGGGGCCCACGGTGAGTCTGGTTTGGTGCTGCCCACGCAGTTGGCTGCCAGCTGGCCTGGGGGCGTGCGTCCTGCCCGCAGCAGCCTCCTCCTACTCCAGGGGGTGGGCGGGGGAAACCTCGAGCCTCAGACTCGAAGGGGCTGGGGGTCCTGAGGCTCCCAGGAACCCCACCAAGCAAGATCCCGAGTCCTGAGCGCCAGCCCAGTTGCCGAGGCCCAGAGCCGGGCTATCCCTTCGCACACCTCGGCATTCCCCAGCCCAGCCGCCCCGCTGTACTTGAACTTGGACTTCCACAGTACCTCCCCGCAGGGAGGGGCCTGGGAAGAGAATTGACATCTGACACCTTTTCTCTTGGCACCCCCAAGGAACGCAGGGTAACCCCCACACACACCCCCACTCTGAGAAGGGAGGGAAGGAGAGTCGCCCTGACCCTCACGCTCTCCTGGGGCTCCTTTCTCAGCAGGACCGGGCTGCAAGGCACAGAAGCCAGCTCCAGCGCAGGTGAGCATCTTTCCCTGGACACAGACGCCTCTATCCAGCCTGGGGCCATCCTGGACTCCAGGTGTCAGGGACAGAACTCTCCCTGGAGAATTTGCAGCCAAACTCTAGTGCTTATGTGCCTTGGCTCCAGGGCCTGATCGGCTTGGGACAGATGCATAGGGCTACCTTGGCTTCCATCTCCCTCCTTCAAGGAGAGTCATCTGGCACTCCTTTGCCATCCTTCACCCACTGCCCCAGTCTTTGGCTTGGGCTAGTGCCAAAGGGCAGGTTGAGGTGGCAGGACCTGACTCCTGGGTCCCCCACCAAGTTTACACCTCTCTCCACCGGGCAGGTGAGAAGGGAAAGGAGCAGCCCATCCCTGCTCCAGGTGAAGAGGGGCTCAAGGGCTGAGGCTGGTTCTCCAGGCTGGCCGTCACCAGGGCCAGTCAGAAAGCTCTCGCACCTCCAATCCAGTCCTAAGGACTCTCTGGGGAGGGGGCCCACAATCCACTTCAAGAAGCTCTCCAGGAATTCGGACACCCCTGAAGTTTGAGAACCCTGGGGCCATAATGATCCCCACAACCCTGTCAGGCAGAGCTTTGCCGTGCTGCGTGGGGCTCTCCTGGGACTGCAGGACGGGAAGGACAGTGGTAATGCAGCCGAGGCCGGCTCTGAGCCAGCGGAGGAACCTCAGGATGAAGAGCAGCCTCTTGGGGACCAGACAGACAACGGGCAAGGGCCCCAGAAACAGGAGCAGAGGCAGCACTTGCACCTCATGGTGGAGTTGCTGAGGCCACAGGATGACATCCGCCTGGTGAGGAGCCATCCATAGCCCACATGGGGAGGGGGTGGAGCCCATGTGTCTGATGGGGGCACCCCGAGCAGTGGAGGAGTTACTGAGTCCTGAGGACCCTGCTATTTCAGCTACTGACATTTTAACAGGCCGAGGTCATGGCTGCCGGTCTCTGGAGGGCTGTGAAGGACTCGGAGGCTTGTCCTGCATGAATGCCAAATTAGGTCCATGAGGTGGGAGTCAGGGGAGGGAGACTTCCTGATGACATGAGTAACCCAGAAGTGCTCAGGGCGTCCTCCATGTCCAGGGAGGCTGAGAGCCAGCCCTCAAAGACTGCAAACACATCAGTAGCAAAATGTGAAAAACAAGATGCAGTCTTTTGTAAAGCTGGATTTCAAACAGGAGTTCAGGCCATGAGATTAGGCCCTTAAGAGTTCTTTTTGTATGTGGTGCTGGGAATTGAACCTATGGCCTCACGTAGGGTTTTTATAAAATCGCCTTTCTAGGCAAAACCAAAAACTGGGCCACCTGTCAGTCCCATTTCTCCCCCATTCTTTTTCTTTTTCTTTTTTTTTTTTTTTTTTTGGTACTAGGGATTGAACCTGGGGGCACTTTACAACTGAGCCACATCCCCAGCCCCTTGTTTTAAAATTTTGAAATAGGGTCTTGCTAAGTTGCTTACAGGCTCATTAAATTATTGATGCTGGCCTCAAACTTGTGATCCTCATGCCTCAGCCTCCCAAGTTGCTGGGATTACACATACCTGGCCCCTTCCCCCTTTTTATCCCCACATAGTCTCCTTTCAAGAAAAAACCTTTTGAGGCTGGGGTTGTGGCTCAGAGGAAGAGTGCAAACCTTTTAAACATTTCAGTGGACTGTGAAATCCACAAGTTGGGAACCACTCTGGATCCTAGGCACTGGTCTTAAACCTGGGAACTGGGGGTGGGAGTGGGAGACACAGGGTCCAGCAGGGCTGTTCTGGATTGGGGTATATCCAAATGGGGTGGCAGAGTAGGGTCCCCAAGGACACTGTGATTTGGGACTTCTTCCATCTTCCCCAGGCAGCCCAGCTGGAGGCAGCCCGGCCTCTGCGACTCCGCTATCTGCTGGTGGTTTCCACAAGAGAATGCCTGAGCCAGGAGGAGACAGTCCTCCTGGGGGTGGACTTCCCTGACAGCAGGTGGGAGCAGGGAGAGGAAGGGATGGGCCAAAGAGGTGAGGTGCTAGGGACTATGGATCTCTCTCTCTGTCCCTGCCAGCTCCCCCTGCTGCACCCTAGGTCTGGTCTTGCCCCTCTGGAGTGACACCCAGGTGTACCTAGATGGAGATGGGTAAGCCATGGCAACTGGAGAGGCGGGTGGGGAGAGACTAGGGCAATAGCAGACCTGGATTGAGGTCTGGGGCCTACTCTTACCTCTACCTCAAATTCACTGTGTGATCCTGGGCAAGTCACCTAATTTCTCTGGGCCTCAGACTCCCACATCTGACAAATGGGTAGGTTCTCTGTCTGAGTTGGAGTTTGACTCCACCCTCACCTCATCTCCTCAGTGGCTTCAGTGTGACATCCGGTGGGCAGAGCCGAATCTTCAAGCCCATCTCCATCCAGACCATGTGGTAAGTGTTGCAGTGGCTGAGCCCCAGGGCGGCCTCTTATCCTTGGGAGATGGCTGCAGGGAAGGCAGTGTGACCCAGACTCTTCTCCTGTCCCAGGGCCACGCTCCAGGTGTTGCACCAGGCATGTGAGGTGGCTCTGGGCAGTGGCCTCATACCCGGTGGCAGTGCCCTCGCCTGGGCTGCCCACTACCAGGAGAGACTGAACTCTGACCAGAGCTGCCTCAACGAGTGGATGGCTATGGCTGACCTGGAGTCCCTGCGACCTCCCAGCGTAGAGCCTGGCCAGTCAGTGCAGGGAGGAGGGCCAGGGGGAAGGGCAGGAAGGAAAAGGTGGAGGGCCCTCTAACTGAGGGGTTCTGCTCCCAGGCCCTCAGAGCAGGAGCAGATGGAGCAGGCGATCCGGGCTGAGCTGTGGGAGGTGCTGGACACCAGTGACCTGGAGAGCATCACTTCCAAAGAGGTGGGCAGGGTGGGTGGGGCCCGGGGCTTGCCTCTCCCTGGAGCCCTTCCCACCTGCTGCCCTCCAGTTCTGAACCGTCCCCTCCCCCATACCCTGGCCTCAACCCAGTCATGGTCTCAGCTGTCTAGATGGGAAGGGTACTGTCCTCAGAGGCCCCAGATGGGGGGAGGGGGCGTGTGTCAGGAAGTTCTCCTCCTCTGGGTGCTGCCCACAGATCCGCCAGGCCCTGGAGCTGCGCCTAGGATGCCCTCTCCAGCAGTACCGGGACTTCATTGATAACCAGATGCTGCTGCTCATGGCCCAGCAAGACAGGGCTTCCCGCATCTTCCCCCACCTCTACCTGGTGAGCAAAGGCTGCAGGGGTGGGCTACAAGACCCCAGTGGCTGCTGCTCAGAGGCATAGACAGGCAAGGGAGCCTGGTGCTTCTCTCCACTCCACAGGGCTCTGAGTGGAACGCGGCCAACCTGGAGGAGCTACAGAGAAACAGGTGGGCTCCGGTCCTCTCAGGACCCCTTCTCTCGGCATCCGCTTAGGGAATGGCCTAGCCAGCTGTAGAAGCCCGTGACCACTCTTCGCACCCGCTGGCTCTGCTTCCAGCCCCACCCGACGCTGTTGCCCTTGCATGGGCTCTCGGGATGGATGGCAATCTTACTGCCCCACTGGCCAGCTACTGGCCCCTATCTGTAGAACCATGCCAAGAGGAGGGCAGCGGCCTGCACTGCCATGGACCACCTTTTCCAAGCAGGAAATGGCTTCTGCACACCTGCCCATGTCTTCAGAGAGAAGGAAATCCCTCCTTTCCAGTGGGGACCTGATTGCCTGCTCTGTGCACGGGTTTCTGGGAGACCTGCTAAAGTCCCTGTCACTTGCTGCTGCAGAGCTACCCAATCTCAACTTAGTTCAAAAGATGGGCTCTAAATTCCGAGAGTAATGGAAGGGTTACTGCTGTAGTGACCTCAGCCACCTGGACCAGCTGGGGAAACTCGAGGCCAACAAGGTAGAACGATGTGCTCGTGGTCAGTCATCTGCCAGCAGGTTCAGCTCTCTTCCCACCAGGAGCGCTGCACCACCTGACTTTCAGAGCCCAGAACTAAACAAGAAACACCCAAGGTCTGCTGGGTCTGGTGGCCAGTGGGCCTGGTGCCTGGTGTCCATGTCAGCCTGGCCTTGGGCCCTTTGGTACAGGGTCAGCCACATCTTGAACATGGCCCGAGAGATTGACAACTTCTACCCTGAGCGCTTCACCTACCACAATGTGCGCCTCTGGGATGAGGAGTCAGCGCAGCTGCTGCCCCACTGGAAAGAGACACACCGCTTCATTGAGGCTGCGAGGTCAGTTCTTCCTGGCTCCAGCGGCCCAGTCCCAGTCTCACTAGCTGGCCCCGGCTTCTGGCAGACCCAGTGTCTTCCTCCTGCCCATTCTGCCCTCAGCTCTGTGTCCTACTCCAGCCCCATTTCTGCTGGGTCAGAAGCCCCTACCTGCCCCTCTCCCCACGCTGCAGGGCCCCTCAGGTGAGGAAGGGCTGGGGACTAACCATATCCCCCCCTCTTCAGAGCACAGGGCACCCGGGTGCTGGTCCACTGCAAGATGGGTGTCAGCCGCTCGGCGGCCACGGTGCTGGCCTACGCCATGAAGCAGTACGGCTGGAGCCTGGAGCAGGCTCTGCTCCACGTGCAGGAGCTCCGGCCCATTGTCCGGCCCAACCCTGGCTTTCTGCGCCAACTACAGACCTACCAGGGTATCCTGACTGCCAGGTATAGACGGGGGACAAGGAGGGATGGTGTGGATGCTGGGAATGGCTGCTGGGCCACTCAAGGCTGACTCAAGGCCACCTCCTCACAGCCGGCAGAGCCACGTCTGGGAACAGAAAGTGGGTGGGGGCTCCCCAGAGGAGCCCTCGGCCCCCGAAGTCTCTACACCATTCCCACCTCTTCCACCAGAACCAGGGGGCAGTGGGGTAGTTAAAGCTATGGGCTTGGAGGAAAGCCAGGCAGCCCCAAAAGAAGAGCCAGGGCTGCGGCCGCGCATCAACCTCCGCGGGGTCATGCGGTCCATCAGTCTTCTGGAGCCCTCCACAGAGTTGGAGGGTGCCTCCGAGGCCAGTGACCTCCCAGAGGTGAGGCTGGGTTGGGGTTCCATCTGTAGTGGTGGGGGCCATGAGGAGGAGGAGGGATGGGGGAAGACCAGCACTAGTTCTTGGCTTTAGGCCCTGAGCAGGGGGATCTCGGGTGCCTGGTCCTTGCTTACTCTAGTTTGTCCACCTAGTACCTCTCACCACCAGAGAAGTCTATCCCCCAAGCTCCCCAAGGATGGGTACCACATCCTGGGCATCTCCCTTCCCCCTTCTGAGCAGTTGAGGAGACTTAGTGAGGGCAGGTGAGGTCTTGGGAGCTGCAGAACAATCAAGAAGCAGGGCCAAGCCAGCCCATTCCAGGTCACGCAGCCTGACAAATGGACCTGCTTTCTAAGGGGCTTGGCTTCCAGCTGTGGAATGAGCATCTTCCTCAGCCCCTGAGTGTCACAGCCAGCTTTTGGTCCTGGAGACATATCTTGCTTGCCCTAGGTGGGATGGGTAATATGGTCTCCCAAACCCGAGGAGCCTTGCGATGGAGGATGGGGTGGAGAGGGCTTTAGCAGTCACAGGGCCCAATTATGACTGAGTGAGGAAGAACCCTGTGTGCTAAGTGCTTTAGGGCACTAAGCTAGGACTGGAAGCTGATCCTTGCCTGAGGAAATCAGGCCCAACAGTGACTCAAGGTCAGATGGTTGACCCAGAGGAAAGAGAGTCTGTGGAGTGCAGGAGCATTTGCATGGACCAATAGGGAAGCACTGAGGTTGACGGATGGGTGTGGGCATTGCCGAAGGCTGGCATTCTCACCAGGAACCCAGACCCATGTGTCTACACAGCCTAGTTCGGGGCCTGGCACCGAGTTCCTTCTGTGGCCCACTAGGCCGACTATACAAAGAGAGGTGGGAGGAGAGGCTGGTGAACCCCGGTGGCGGGTGCAGGGCAGTGAGGAGAGAGCTTCTAGGAGCCAGAAGAAAGCTGCAATTAGGTGAGGGCAAGGGCCTGAGAATAGCTCGATTTCTCTGTATTCACTTGACAAACATCCTGCACCTACCTTTTTCCTGGCTCTGGCCTCCCAATGGCTCTTCCTATCCTTCACCCTTCCAGGTTTTTTCCTCCCATGAGTCTTCAGATGAAGAGCCTCTGGGGCGCTCCCCTCAGCTCTCAAGGGCTAAGGGAGGCCGGCAGGCCCAAAAGGGGTCTTGGCCTGCCCTGAAGTCTCGCCAGTCTGTGGTTGCCCTCCAGAGCGCTGCCCTCGTAGCCAGCCGGACGCGGGCCTTCCAGGAGCAGGAGCAGGAGCAGGGGCCGAAGGTTGGAATATCCTCCACACCTAGGCTTCGGAAGGTGGTGAGGCAGGCCAGTGTGGACGAAAGCAGAGCGGAGGGCGAGGCCTGACCTCACACACGCCTTCTCCCCTTAGGCTTTAAACAGAGAAACTGATCCACTGCCCTCAGCAAGCACCCCTCACACCTGTGGCCCGCACACACTCCCTTGAGCTCCTCCTGGCAGGACCACCCAGACCCTGTCACTACAGCACCTCCTACAGCCTTAAATCTCAAACCACCTGTCAAGGGCTCAAAACTTTCTTTTTTCTTTTTTCTTTTTTTTGGTATCGGGATTGAACTCAGGGGCACTCGACCACTGAGCCACATCCCCAGCCCTGTTTTGAATTTTATTTAGAGACAGGGTCTTCCAGAGTTGCCTAGCGCTTCGCCATTGCTGAGGTTGGCTTTGAACTTGTGATCCTCCTGCCTCAGCCTCTCGAGCCACTGGG
The DNA here is from genome assembly GCF_047511675.1 of Marmota flaviventris. Lineage (NCBI taxonomy): Eukaryota > Metazoa > Chordata > Mammalia > Rodentia > Sciuridae > Marmota > Marmota flaviventris. The sequence goes on along the minus strand of NC_092506.1, from coordinate 5,686,822 downwards.
ATTACAGGTTGCACCACCGAGCCCGGCAAGAGCTCAAAACTTTCTACTGGGGTGTGGGTAGAGTGAATGAAGGTGCCTTGGGGAGGGCACCCTAGTTTCATTCTCAACGCTCCCTAAAATATTCACTTGCAGTCACGGAATCAAAAAGAGAGCTTTTAGGGCAAATTTTCTGGCTCAGGCCCCATCTCAACTCCTGTACATCCCATCCTGGTCCTTCCACCCTCACCCACTGTCATGGAACCAGTGGTCCCCAAAGGCAGAAAGGACCCTCAATCCCCAGCCCCAGAGGCTCTGAGGGAGCTGGCAGGTCAACTTCACACACTTCACAACTGGCCTGCTGCTGCCCCCAGTCCTCCCATGGCCCTCAGTGGTTCTTGGGGGATCAGGCCAAAGACCCGCCTTCTGTCCTTTGTGGCCTCTGGCCAGTTTTTCAGTCTTATAGTATCTGACTTTGTACTGAGAAATAAAAAAAAATTTTTCACATTGTGATTTTACATTTGATGATAAAGCCATCTGTCTTTCACTCAGATCCTTCTCTGTTTCTAAAAGGAGGTGGTTGGCCTCTCCTACTCCTTCCAGTTTTGTCACTGTTCCCAGGTGTCCTGTGACAGCTCAGTTTGGGCAAGTGGTATATTTGGGGGTGGAGTGGGAGTTAAAATGGAGAGGAGGGATGACAAGTGCTATTTCCCTCCTCTCTAGGGCAGGGCCTGGGTAAATGTTGGCCATGCAGGCTCCCTCACGGGAGAACAAGTCTACACGGGGAGCAGGCATTTGGCTCTGTTGGGACAGCTGAAGGGAATTATATATGAAGAAATGGAAGATGCTACTGCCTATTTGGGCAAGACCAACCTATTCCAAAAGCTAAAACTCCTTTTGGACACTTGATGCCAGTTCTTGAGCATATTTATGGTTCCAAGAATCACCCTTATGGGACTGGGGTTGTAGCTCAATGGCAGAACGCTTGCCTAGCGCATGTGAGGCACCGGGTTCCATCCTTAGCACCACATAAAAATAAATAAGCCAGGCACAGTGATGCATGCCTGTAATCCCAGCATCTCAGGAGGTGAGGCAGGAGGATCTCAAGTTCAAAGCCAGCCTCAGCAAAAGCGAGATGCTAAGCAACTCAGTGAGACTGTGTCTCTAAATAAAATACAAAACAGGGCTGGGGATGTGGCTCAGTGGTCAAGTGTCCCTGAATTCAATCCCTAGTACCAAAAATAAATAAATAAATAATAAAACAAACAAACGAAAGAATCACCTTTCTCCTACAATGAAAAAGAGCCTGATTTTCCAAGCCAACTAATAAATGCCAGAGAAGGATGTTTGGTGACCCTACTCCTTCTGCCTAGAGGTTCTTCTACTGTTTAAGAAGAGTCAATGCTTCCATCTTGGTCATTTTTGTCTCTTCCCAAGATCATTCTCTCAGGTGCCCCACGATATACTACACTGTTGGGGGAAGGAGGTAGTACTCAATTCCTTTGTTCAAACCAGGGCTCAGAGATAGGAGCTGGCAATGAACGTCATCACACTCATTGAGACCATGTACCAAGCTTTACAAATGAATCTCCCAGCCCCTGGGGGATGCCCAGACTACTCTAACCCTAAAGCACTGTGGGGCAGGAGACTTGGACTCCAGCTCTGGCTTCACAATTCCAAGTTATTTCACCTTAAGTCTCTGCTTCTTTCTGTAAAACAAAGGGATTAGACTTTTAGCTCTAAGAACCCCTCCCCACTAGATTTTTGTTAACAATTAATGCCATTTACCCATAGCTAGAATTCAGTCTCTGTGTGCTCTACAGAAGAGGAATCATTTGCACCTGTCTGGGTGGCATGCCTCAGGTCACAAGGTGGATAAGCTAGTTTCCATTCATGATCCATCTGGCTGAGCAAACACTGGGGCTGCCCACCTTCCTGCACTCAACCAGTAGTATCACCAGATTGCTCTTTCAGTAGTCTTAGCCTGGGGTTGCAGATGGGTAGCGCTACAGTGTCAGGACAAAAGCCAATGCCAGGCTCAGCCTTCTGCAACCTGGGCACATCAAAAAGTGGGGTTCAATGAACTGCACAGTGCCCCCAACACACACTGGAATCCGAGACTCTTAAGTAAAATTTGGCATTTGGGAAACAGACTGGAGGGGAAACTATTTGCACTAAAATACAAATAATTAAGAACAATATGCATATATAAAGCTCACACAAATTGCTAAGAAAAAGAAGAAGGAAAAAATAGTTAAGAAGGATATAAAATGTAAAGGCTCTGACCATGTCCTCTGGTCCCTCACTTCTATCTCTATAGGCAACAGCTGTTGCCTATAGAGGGCTGAGGCCCTCCGAAGACAATCCATGCTTATGCCATCAAATACATGAGTATGTATATTCTTTTAAAACAAGACAGCATACTAACATACTATTTTGCACTTAGAATTTTTTTTTTTTTGTATTACAAGTTCCACGCTGGCACATAAAGATTTGCCTCATTTTAAAAATCACCACAAATATTCCATTTTATGGAATTCATCATTTATTTAGGCGGTTATTTATGGATGAACACTTTTTTAATCCCATTTCAAGCAATGTCTCATTAATCACTCCTGTATATACATCTTTCCACATACTTAGCCACTAAATCTGTAGTATGGATTTCTAGAATTGCTAAAGCAAAGGTTATGCACATTTTAAATTTTGTGAGTCATCATTTAATATCTTTCCAAGAAGTTGCACCAATTTACAGTGAATGGGAAAGTCTGTTTATGTCCTTAGAGAGCCGTGCAGCCTACACAGCCATGTCATCACCACGCAACAATCCCAGAGGAAAAAACGGAGGGCCTTATAACACCGTTTCTGGACTTAGAGGAGTTAAACACTGAATCAAAAACGGAGCCTGAATCAGATCCAGGTTTCTAGATTCTCATCCCAGGACCTAACTCTGGAGTGGAGGCTGGACAGTCAACTCACCGACTCACAGTTCTGCCCAAGGACCGCCCTAGGGCGGCCAGTGCTGGGGTACTACCTGATGCCCAGCCCTAAGAGCCCCGCGGCAACGAGGAGCTGGGGTGCCTGGACAGCCGGTCCATCCTGGGCCAGCTCCACCTTCAAAACCTTCTCCGTCAGTCCAGCCCTGCCAGGCCCTGGGCTGGGGCGGGACGTTCGACGCGGCCGCTCCTCCACCCAGCACCAGGGGAGCCCCATCTTCAAACTGCAAAATCAAAGGCGTTCAGGAGACCGTGCGTCCTCCCCTTTACCCCGCACCCTAGACTCCTCAGAGCCCGACCGCGCGAGAAACTACCTTCAAGGCCTGTCCCGCGGCGGCCACGGCCGGGGTCAGTCCTGGGAGCCAGGCTCAACAGAACCGCAACGCTCGGGCGCCACCTTGCGTCCATTCCTCCGATCCCGGGGCGGCCGTGGAAACCACATTTCCCAGCGTGCCTAGCGCTCCCGCGCAGGCGCAAAGAGCGTCTTATAGTTTCCATGGGAACCTCGTCCCTGGAGTCCGGGCCGCGCAAGTCTGAGTTGGGGTAGGGTGTTGCTCCTGCGAAGGTGCACTGGAGCTAGGACCGGTCTGCAGACCATTGATGGGCATAGTGGGGCGCTTGAGGGAGCGAGGCCAGTCCTGCCCTGCTTTCCGGAACCATCCCTCCCGTATTCGTCCGGGCGTCCTGGCGTCCGCGGGCTCCTGGGGCCTCTGCGTTCTGAGGTGCAGGGGCCTGGGTCGGTCCGCGTCGGGCTTGGCTCGCGCCGGCGCAGCGCAACTGCCCCAGCGCCAGGGCTGGTCACCTCCTTCCGAGGGCCTGCGCGCCGACGGCAGGTACTACTGAAGCGCGGGCCCGGGCGCGGGCGGCCGGCGGGGGTGGCTCGCGCCGCGTGAGCACGTGGAGGTAGCGTCCGGCAGGCGTCCAAGGCGCCTGGGGCTGGAACCCTCTCTGTGGTGGGTGGTCGCGGGACTCCCAGCCCGTCTGGGTTTCAGTGCCACTCCCGCGTTACCCGCCTCCCGGCAGGTAAAATTGGACTTGGACCGAAATCCTCAGATCCATTGCGATGCTCTCGCAGAGCAGCCCCTGGCGCCGTGTGGCCCAGAGGAAAGAAAACTCCTTTATCTTGCCGAGCCCAGGTTCACCTCTCTGTAAAATAAGGGCTTGAAACAGATGAACCCCAGGGTATCTTCTAGTGGGCGATACTTTACCCCATGGTGGGTTCATTGCTCCTCACTGAGCACCATGTGCAAGAAGAAAGGGAACTAGGTTGGTTTGAGAAAGAATCTCACCTTGGGACGCGGAGTCAGAGAAACTTGTGCTTGGTTGCTGTTACACCTCTTGAGACTCATGAGGACATGTGTGTAACAGGGGATCATGACAGTAGCACCTCTGGTTTTGAAGGATTAAACTAGATAATGCACATGCCTTTTTTAGCCCAGCATTTGCAGATAGTAAGCATTATCCCAAGTCTCGGATTTCTAATATTCTTAAAGCATCCACTAGCTCTTTTCCTAATTTCTGAAGTCGTTTTCTTATTTCTGGGCAAATCCATTCTTCTAGGCAGGATGGTTTTATGGGCTGATTCTGGTGGGGGAAGCTAGAGTCTTCTTTACCCACGTTTGGATGTTCAAGGCCAGTGTATCTGCTCCTTCAGTGGTAGTCTAGTTTTTATCATTACCACACCACATAGTATCTAGGGAGGACACAAGGCCCAACAACACATAGTGGGGAAGATTCTTTCCTTCCTTAAGATTTGTAGAGCATGTGAGCACTTACATGTTATGAAGCAAACTATTTCCTGGGCACTTTTTGAGCACTTATTATGTACCTGGCACTATTCAGGGGGTACTCTGAGGGATACAATGATGTATAAGAAAATCTTTGCCCTCAAGAAACATAAGTTCTTGTGGGGGAAATCTGTTATGTGTACAGACACACATAATTGAAGTTGAAAGTGGTGTATCATAAGAGAGGTACAGGTAGCCGGGTGCAATAGTGCACGCCTGTAATCTCAGTGATTTGGGAGGCTGAAGCAGGAGGATTGCAAGTTCAAAGCCAGCCTCAGCAACTTAGCGAGGCCCTAAGCAATTTACCAAGAACTTGTCGCAAAATAAAACATAAAAAGGGCTGAGAATGTGGCTCAATGGTTAAAAACCCCTGGGTTCAATCCCTGGTACAAAATTGAATAAATAAATAAATAAATAAATAAGGGAGGTGGGATACAGGTAACCATGCTATGGAGACTTAGAGACCAGAGACTTCTGCTGCGTGTGAGCCTCCTAAAGCATGTGGAAAGTGTGCATAAACCAAGAAGTAGGGAAGAGATATTCTGCACACCCTTCCCACAGCTTTGAGGCACACAGAGGAGAAATGTCTGTAGCCCTGACTAGAAGGTAGGGGTTAGGTTTTGGTCAGTGTTTTACCACTGCTTGACATGTGGTTGGCACATAGCACGTAACAATGAATTTATAGAGGCTGTGAGTTTCCTATAGAGAGGACCAGACTGGAGTGTTGGTATTACCCTGGGCCTCTAATTAGACTTACATTCCTCTTACAGCCACTCCAGTAAGGGAAGAATTCAAATGGGCTAATGATTATAGAGCAAGGGCCTGATTTTTGTCATGTTTAGTATAATACCAGCCAACTGAGAGCCCAGTGGACAAGGTTTCAAAGAGACAGGAAGGTCTGTGAGCCTCTTTTCCTGGAACTGAGGTGAGGAGTTGGAAGGAGAGGAAGCAGGGCCTAGGATCATGCAGCGGTCTTGAGGACCAGTTCAGATATTCCTTTGGCTCTTGTGCCCATCTTTGGCTCTGTTTTTCTATGGCTCACTTTCTCTCCTATCGGTGACCCACCTGCTAGTGGGAAACTAGGACCACCATGCCAGCAGATTACCAAGGCCTGCAGGTGCTGCAAAGGAACAAAGTTGGCTTTAGCAACTCCATCTTCAGGCTGATTTCTGGGGCCTTGTCTTCAGTCCTTCCCAGAAGCTACCACTACAGTAAATCCCTCAGAGACAGATACCCAGTGACCCACAGGGACGAGGCCTACCTCAGGACTTAGATGGAGGTGTCTCTTGAGGGCACAAGTTGAGAAGATTGACAGGGAATTGATTCAAGGACAGGGCCTATTTAACTCATTAAAGGCCTTAATCACCCAGGAATCCTGTGTGGCTCAGCAGATAGGGGGAGAGTAAGTAGGTACAACCAGATAGGGGGTAAAGCACAACTGACCACTTTTTTTTTTTTTTGCTCTAGATATGGGATGGCGCAGGACTCTAAGAGGCCAAAAGTGCTCCTTTTTCTGGAGACAGGAGCCAAGGTGAATTTGTATCCTCCTTGTGACAGCCTTTGCTCATACTCAGAGCCCTGCTCTGCTATTCATCCTGCCTCTGCAGTTTGCTCCCACTCCACTGGCTGTAGGTGAGTTCCTGCAGGGCATGTTATGATTTCTTTGCAGATAAAAGTCATGGAAAGCATAGTAACTCCAGGCCTGGTGCTTGAGAGGAAGTCATGACAGCTCAGTGTCCACCACAGATGCCTTGTCAGCTGGCTATAGGGACATGATGGTCCTTTACATTTACAAAGCACTGTCACTTATATAGGATCTCATTTGATCTCAGCAACATCAGACAGTCTCGTAATATGACTTTTACTTTTTGGTGTAGTATTGGGGGTTGAACCCAGAGGTGCTTTACCACTGAGCCAATCCTTTTTATTTTTTATTTTGAGAAAGAACCTCACTAAGTTGCCCAGACTGGCCTTCAACTTATCATTCTCTTGCCTCAGCCTCCTGAGTAGCTAGGATTATAGATGTGTGCCACCACACTTGATTATATGACTTACTCTTCTATATGAGTTCTTAGGTTATAAGCCAAAGGTGCTAAATGATGGCATTGGGACCAGTGATCTAAAGCCTCTGTTATTGCTGAGAGGATGCCCTCTTCCCACTGGGGAGGCCATGGTCCTTGTCTCCCTGAAACTGGACCGACACCTTCCTTCTTCCTTGTTTCAACCAAAAGTATCAAGTCTATTTTCCTCAGCTTTGTAGCCCAGCTCAGCATCTCTTTGTCATGAGACAGATTAAGAGGTCTCATTCTCTCTCTCTTTTTTTGATCTTGGGGATTGAACCAGAGGCATTTTACCATTGAGCTACATCTCCAGCCTTTTCTGTTTTGTATTTTAAGACAGGGTCTCACTAAGTTCTTAGGGCCTCACTAAATTACTGAGGTTGGCCTCAAATTTATAATCCTCCTGCCTCAGCATCCCACGTTGCTAGGATTACAGGTATGTAGCACCATGCTTGGCAAGGAGGAGCCTTATTAAGCCCTTGCTAGAAGGCACTTGTTCTCATGGTGGTAGATCTCATCTGTGAGCTGGTGCTCCTTCTCTTGGCTTTGCAAGGTTTGTTTTTTCCCATATAGGCACCCTGGATAGCTGGGATGCTTGAGGGGATTCTGAGTCTGGCCTAAAGGACCCAGAGTAGGAAAGCTCTTCCCCTACTGCATGGGGAGGGAAGTTATCAAGAACCTGCCTGGTTTGAGATTGGCCTGGGTGATAATGCCACACCCCACACCACTGGCACTCCTGGCAGATCTCAGTGAGTCACGAGGTTTAGGTGGGGAGGTGGCAGGAAGGGCACAAGGAGGTGCAAGCTGAGGCTAAAGTAGGTTCTGTCTGCTGTCCTAACTCAAGCCAGAGATAGCTGTGGAGGTAGGTTTGGGTGAAGGAGGCTGGAGTGAAGAGGGATCTGATTATATACGTCCCATGTGGTTAATCTTTGTTTGGCCTGCAGAGGCTTGCTAGTAGGCAGTTTTGCCCTGGGACAGCAGCTGACCGTCTCCCCAGGCAGCATATCTCAGTTGGATGGACTGACTCCTGCCAGCATTGGTCTTCAGGAGACCTTCTCTACACCCTTCCCTTCATTGGTGGCTCAGCTAGATGCCTCCTATAGCTCTGTCCACAGTCTAATGATCTTATCATCCCAAAGCTGAACTGAACTCTGCCTCCTCAGAAGGTCCACATTGCTGCTGACCTGAAGCTGTCTTCAGCACAAAAATGGGACATTGGGAGTGAGGCTGAGTGCCTTGTGGGCAAATAAGAAGTTTGATTGCAACAGATGGATTTATTTTGGGGTTCGTGGGATGCCTGAGCTGATAAGCGGAGATTCTTCCACCCAGGTACTGCTGAGCCTACTGTGTGGTGGGTGGAGCTGGCCCAGAGCAAGGCTTTTCTGTATGAGATCCGAGTTCTTAGGTTATGAGCACAGTCTGCCCACAGTCCTCACTGGCTCACCCCACCATCCTGTTCCAGCCTCACATTTCACCTCAGCCCTGTTCAGTCATTTCTTCCCTCTCTCCCTCCCTCCTTCCCTCTAGGCAGGGCCAGCTACCTCTGCTGACTACAGGGGCATAGGCCCTTGCCTGGCTTCTGCACCTCCGCCTCCTAGGAGTGTCCAGGTGGGCTTGCACACTACAGGACTTGTGTGCCTGGGCAGATTCTCTGATTCCTCTCCTTTTATAAAGGAGAAAGGACTCAGTAAGAGAGGAGGGTGAGGAAGGAAGAGTAGGAATCACGTGAAGGTGAAGTAGGAAGGAACTAGGTTGAAAGGACACCAATCACAGAACTGAAGGCATCAGGAGGTTGATTATCTGTGGGCTTCATGGTCTGAGAGTGGCTTGTGGGGCCCGGTGAGGCTGGTCTGAAGGAGAAGCTGTCCTTGGAAGGAGAATTCTGTTGCTGGTTGGAGCGCTTTTGGAGTCTGAGGGACTATGAAGGATTCATTTGCAAGAAGGCTAGGAGAGGACCAAACTCATTCTCTTTCCTTCCACTCTGGAGCTCCTAACAGGCCCTCCTGCTGACTCTTCTGTTCCTCTGTCCCTTACAACCAGGAGTGAACCTCCAGGTGATAACTCACTTTCCACCTTAATCAGTCATCAGATTCTCCAGGGCCTTTGTCCCCACTCCTCACCTTACCCCAGTCCCTGCTCCAGGGCTGCCCTGCTGTAATAGTGTCATGCTGGATTAATCTTTCGGCAGTATTACTTGACTTCACCAATTGCTCCTAAACCTTCAGGTGTACTACAGGCTGCTTTCGATGAGGGCCTTTCCCAATCTGGGCCTAGCCTGCCTTGCCTTTCTTGTCTTTAACTCCCAGGACGACTCAGTTCATATCTGTCTCCTACTTTGATCAAACTAGACCACCTATCACTCCTTGAAAACACTTTTCCCACCTCTTCACTTTTTGTATGCTTCTCTCTATAGCTGATTCAGCATTGATCTCTCCATCCAAAAAGTATTTATAGGACACTTCTTTTTTTTTTTTTTGAGGAATTTCTGATCTACAGAGAGGTTCAAAGACTAGTCCTGTGAAACTTATACCCTACATGTTGTTGTTGTTGCACATTTCTTTCTTTTCTCTTTTTCTGGACCCACTGAAAGTGAGTTACAAGCATTAAGACACTTCCTTCCTAAATATTTTGACCCATATCTCCTAGTAATAAGAACATTGTCCTACCTACCCAGAATATCCTTTTAAAATAAAGAGAATTCTGGTAAAATAAACATAATACAAAATCTACAGTTTTGCCAAATTTTTTTTTACCAATTGTGCATGAAGTATATTCACAATATTATGCAACCAATGTTACTATTTGTTTCTAGAATTTTTTCATCATCACAAAGAGAAACTACAAATTAAATAATAGCTGCCCGTTTTTTTCCCAGCAGCCTTTATTCTACTTCCTGTCTGTGAATTTGCCTCTTCATCTACTTAATGTAATTGAAAGCAGACCTTACTTGTGCTTTTTGTGTGTGGCTTATTTCACTTAGTATAGTGTTTTCAAGGTGCACCCAGGTTGTACCATGTATCAGAATTTCATTCCTTTTTAATACTGAGTAATATTCTCTTTGTGGACATAACACACTTAATGCATTCATATGTTGATAGACATTTGGATTGTTTTAACCTTTGGCTGTTGTGAATAATGCTGCTTTAAACATAGATTTACATCTTTTTGGGTGCCTGCTTTCAGTTCATCTGGGTGCTTCCCTAAGAGTGGAATTGCTAGACTATATGGTAATTCTGTTGAATTTTTTGAGGAACTGACAAACTATTTTCCATAGCCACCAAGACATAATGATGCATTTTTAAAGTTATTTCATTAATTTAATTTTTGCAATAGTGGTAATTGAACCTAGAGGCGCTCTACCACTGAGCTACATGACCAGTCCTATTTATTTGTTTGTTTATTTATTTATTTATTTATTTTTTAAAGAGAGAGAGATAATTTTTTTTTAATATTTGTTTTTTAGTTTTCGGCGGACACGACATCTTTGTTTGTATGTGGTGCTGAGGATTGAACCCGGGCCGCACGCATGCCACATCCCCAGCCCTATTATTTTAATTTTTAAAAAATGCTGGGGATAGAACTCAGGGCCTCACACATAGTAGGCAAGTGCTGTTCCACTGAGCTACATCCCCAGCCCTGCTTATTTTTTATTTTAAGACAGGGTCTCTGTAAGTTGCTGAGTCTGTCCCCGAATTTCCAATCGTTCAGCTCCAGCCTCCGAGTCACTGTGATGACATGTGTGATACAATTTTATTATCCAGACTATAGAACAAAATTGTGTTTCTCTAAATGGCCCTTAATTTTACATTGCAGCTTTTTTTAAAACTTTGATTCAGAATCCAATCAGAGATCTCAGATTATTTTGATTGTCCTGTCCCTGGGTTTGATCACTAGCACCACAAAACAAACAAACAACAACAAAACCCCTGGACTCCCTGCGTCTTTGTTTTCCATGGTGTTGACATTTTTAAGACTCCAACTAGTTGTTTTATAGATTATCTCTCAATTTGTGTTCATCTGAATGTTTCCTAATGGGTAAATAAGGTTGAGCCTTTTTGCCTACAATACCACATAGGAATAGAATATAACAGGTTCTTCCCTTTGTTGCATTATTTTAGTCAGAGAATGTTGCTTTATGCTATTGTTAGTGATATTAATTTTAACTACTGAGTTAAGATTGTGTTTGTGGGGCTGGGGATGTGGCTCAAGCGGAAGCGCGCTCGCCTGGCATGCGTGCGGCCGGCCCAGGTTCAATCCTCAGCACCACATACAAACAAAGATGTTGTGTCCGCCGAAAACTAAAAAATAATACATATTAAAAATTCTCTCTCTTTAAAAAAAAAAAAAAAGATTGTGTTTGTGGGGATTGGGGTTGTAGCTCAGTGGTAGAGCACTTGCCTAGCATGTGTGAGGGACTGGGTTTGATTCTCGGCACCACAAATAAATAAAATAAAGGTAAAAGCTAAGAAAAGATGGCATTATGTTTAAAAACAAAAAGGATTGTGTCTGTGAGAACTCTTCATTTTCAAGGGACTCCTGTTCCCTTGTAATATTTAGTAATTTGTTGGATGGTAGTTTGAGACCATGTGAATCTCCTGTTCCCCAACAATCTATCAACCATCGACTTTATTTCTATTTATTTATTTATTTATTTTTCCAGTGTTAGGAATGGAACCCGGGATTTCATGCATGCTAGGCAAGTCTTCTACCACTGAGCTATAACTCCAACGCTTCAACCACTGATTTTAGCATCAAATGATAGTATTTACATAAATTATTTACTTCGTTGTATTGTTTAAATTTTGTCATTCTTGGGGCTGGGATTATGGCTCAGAGGTAGATCGCTTGCCTAGCATATGTGAGGCACTGGGTTCAATTCTCAGCACCACATAAAAATAAATAAAAGAAAGGTCCATTGACAACTAAAAAATATTTTTAAAAAATTATGTCATTCTTTCCCCTCAGCAATTCAGTGAGAACCTGTCTCAAAAGAATTTTAAAAAGGGCTGTGGATGTGGCTCAGTGGTAAAGCACCCCTGGGTTAATTCCTCAGTACCAAAAGAAAGAAAGAAAGGGGTGGGGAGAGGAAATAAGTCATAATTTTATTATGCATTTAATATAATAAGATGTTATTATTCAGTAAAAAAGAATTTTCCCTTGTCCTCTTTTTCAGTATTACTATAAGAGTCATCTGTTCTGTTTTTGTTCAGTGTGCCATGTCATTGCAATCATTGTGTGTGTGTGTGTGTTTGTGGGTGTGTGTGTGTGTGTGTTTTGCTGAGAACTGAACCAGGGGTGCTCTGTCACTGAGCTACATCTCTGTTTTTTATTCTGTTTTGAGTCTGCATCTTGCTAAATAGTTGAGTTTGGCCTCTAACTTGAGATCCTTCTTCCTCAGCTTCTCAGATTGCTGGGATTACACATGTGGTTACCCAGCTCATTCTTTTTCTTTTCTTTTTTTTAATATTTATTTTTTAGTTGTACACAATACCTTTATTTTGTTTATTTATTGTTATGTGGTGCTGAGGATCTTGCACATGCTAGGCGAGTGCTCTACCGCTGAGCCACAACCCCAGTCCTTCTTTTTATTAAAAAACATTTATTTTTTAGTTGTAGTTGGACCCAATACCTTTATTCTCTTTATTTATTTTTATGTGGTGCTGAGGATCAAACCCAGGGCCTTGCACATGCTAAGCAAGTGCTCTACTGCTGAGCCACAACGCCAGCCCCTCTTTTTCTTTTTAATATTTATTTTTTAGTTGTAGTTGAACACAATACCTTTATTTATTTATTTTTGTGTGGTGCTGAGGATCTAACTCAGGGCCTTGCATGTGCTAGGTGAACACTCTACTGCTGAGTCGCAACCCCAGCCCTCATTATTCTTTTTGATGGTCAAATTTTCTTATACCTGGCCAATAAGGGCTCCTTTAAGCTGGCCTTAGGTCTTTTTGTCATGTTCCTGTTAATCTTTGAGCACTTTGTTTTTTTCCATCACAGCATAATATACCTTATATTTTTCTTGACCCATATCAGTCTTTCATCCAAAGATCCCTAGTTTCTTTAAGTGGGAAAAGATATTTAGAAACTAAGATGCAGACTGCTGTGTATGTTCATTTGCAGCTAGGGTTTTATTGCTTCCTTTATGATGGGCAGAAAATGAAAAAAAAGAAAAACTCTTTGTTTTTGTTTTACTTTTTTCATTTTTGGTACCAGGGATTGAACCCAGGGGCTTAACTACTGAACCACATTTGTAGCCCTTTTTATGTATTTATTTATTTAGGGTTTTACTCCCTAAGTTGCTGATAACTTGAACTTGCAGTCCTATCTCAGCCTCCTGAGTTGCTGGGATTACAGGTGTGTTCCACCACGCCCAGCTGAAAAACAAGTTTTTTTAATTGTTGACTTTTAGGACATCTGCTCCTGACCATGTCACAGCCCTTGCACTGTAAACACTATAAAACCGGGTGAAATATACAGGGGAATTATTATTAATTTTCGACAACAGGCAGGACTAATTACTGAAAGAAGAAAAGAACTGGAGTCCCACATTAATTGTGGCCCTGAACTTCTGCCTGGGGACAATTTGCTGACCATAGTCCAGAGGTGAGATCACAAAGAACACAACAGTTCTGTTGAGTTGGTAAGACAGAGCTCAGTAATGAGGGCTACTGAAGTAGGTGGGAATTGCAAATCAAAGGCCTGGAGAGATGAGTCCTAAGCAGAAGCTTTATGAGACTGGCAGGGAATTGCTGCTGCTGTGGATTTGAGAGTAGGATAGAGACACTAAAGGTCACACAGTGCTGGGAGAATTTATGTTCTGTCTTAGCCAGAGTGGAAATTCCTCATTTAAATCCTGACATTGAGCTGGGACACCAGAAAGTCCATATCATAGGAGCAGGCACCATAGCTCAACCCTGTGGCACACACCTGTAATCCCAGTTACTTGAGAGGCTAAGGAAGAGGATCACAAGTTTGAGGACACCAGGCAGATTAAGCAAGACCCTGTCTTAAAATAAAAATTAAAAAGATCTGGGGGTGTAGCTCAGTTTCAGAGCAATTGCTTAGCAAATACAAGGCCCTGAGTTTGATCTCCAGCACTGCAGTAGTATGAGAATGAATGAATGAATGCATGAATGAATGAATGAATCAAACAAACCATGACTAGAGCAGGGGCAGTCAAACTAGAGCTGGCCCAAATATGGCTCATCATGGGCCAAATTCAGGCCTGTGTATTTGCTTACATTTTGTCTGACTGCTTATACACTATAGTGGCAGACCATATGGCCTGAGAAACTGAAAATCATTTACTAATTGGCTCTTTACAGAGGTCACTAACCCCTTCCATAATGTGAGAGTTATTCTGAATAGACTTAAGACAAAGTCTTAAAAATAAAATCAAGGAGAATTACTAGACATGAATTGCCTACCAGAGCAAAACTCAATGTTCTTTAAAAGAAAGTATTATCTAGACAACTCCAGCTATAATAATAAAATTACTAGTTATTCAAGGAAAGAGGAAAATGTGACCCTTAATCAAGAAAAAAAAAAAAAAAAGCAATCAATGGAAATATATCCTGAGATTTCCCAGATATTGAAATTAGTGGACAAGGTTGTTTAAAGTAGCTACTGTAAATATGTTTAAGGGCTTAAAGGAAAATAGGGTGGTCTTATAGGGAATCTCAGAAGAGAAATTGAAACTATGAACAGTAACTGAAAAATTCCAGTATTGAAAAGGACAATATCTGAAATGAAAATCCATTGAAAGGACTTGAAAGGAGATTGGAGAAGGCTTGGCAGAAGAAAGGGCCATGAACAGTGGAATCTCACCTTCAAAGTATTGACAGAAAAAGAATTTCAATCTACAATTCTATGTCCAATGAAAATATTTTTCAAGATAAAGAGAAATACATTTTCAGAAAACTTAAAAAGAAAATTTGTTTTCAGCAGACCCACCCTATGAGATATACAAAGGAAGTTATTTAGGCTGGAAAGAAATTTGAAAAGTGGATCTACTGGAAGTAATGAAGAGCCACAGAAATGATACTATCTGGATAAAAATTATAGTTTTTTTTTTTAATTTTTAGATGTTGATGGGCCTTTATTTTATTCACTTATTTGTATGCAGTACTGAGAACTGAACCCAGTGCCTCTCATATGCTAGACAAGAGCTCTACCACTGAGCCACAATTCCAGCCCCAAAAGAATAGTTTTATTTTCTACTCTTTTCTCACAGGAGGCAAATGACTGTTTACAGCAAAACCACTACTATTGTAAGATACAGTTCATGATATATGGAAGAGTAAAATATATAAAATAGCACAGAATGGGGAGTAAATAAAATTATATGTTATTTTTATATTTGTGAAACACCAACAAGTTGCAGTTAGACTGGCAAATTAATGATATGTATCATAATTTCTAGAGCAACTATAATAAAAAGTGGTATAGCCGAAAAGCAAATAGAGGAAATCAAATGTAATACTAATTATACTCTATATTTTATATATTCAATATGTAATTTTATAATATGTTAACTAACAAATTATATGTAAACAAATTGTTTATAGTTCAGTTTCTCAAAATCAGGAAACAACAGAGGAAAAAAGCATATGGGACAAAGAAAAAACTCAAGCTGATAGACTTTGTTATGGGGTAAATTTGTCTCTCCTCAGAATGTGTGTAGTGCAGGAGGTGGAGTGCATGCTTAGCCTGCACAAATCCCTGGGTTCAGTCCTCAGCCTGCACACACAGAGAAAAGTATGTTAAAGAACTAACCTTCAGTACTTTGGAATGTGACTGTGTTTGGAGGTGGAGTCTTTACAGAGGTATTAAGTTAAAATTAGCTTATTAAAGTGAGCCCTAAATCCAAATGACTGATGCTCTCAAGAAAAGAGAAAATTTAAACACAGACATGTACAGAGGAAAGAGGATATAAAGATGGCAATTTATAGGTCAAAAAAGGAACTTTCGATTAGATCCTTTTTTTTCCTTTTAAGAGAGAGATAGAGAGAATTTTAATATTTATTTTTTAATTTTCAGCGGACACAACATCTTTGTTTGTATGTGGTGCTGAGGATCGAACCCGGGCCGCACGCATGCCAGGCGAGCGCGCTACCGCTTGAGCCACATCCCCAGCCCCTAGATCCTTTTCTTATGGACCCTCAAAAGGAATTAACCCTGCAAACAGATCTCATATTTCTAGCCTCCAGAATTGTAAGAATATTAATCTCTGTTGTTTAAGACACTTATCTGTGGTTCTTTGTTATGCAACCTGTCTTTGTTTGTTTTGTGCTTACCTGAAACTAATTTTGTGGAGTGGTACTGGAGGTTGAACCTAGTGGTGCATTACCACTGAGCTACATCCCAAGCCCTTTTTAATTTTTATTTTGAGACAGGGTCTTGTTAAGTTGCTGAGGGTCTCACAGAGTTGCTAAGACTGGCTTTTAATGTGCAATCTGCCTGCCTCAGCCTCACGAGTCACTGGAATTATAGGTGTACACCACTGTGCCCTGTAAGACATAGTAATTTACAGAGAACAGAAATTTATTTCATAGTTCTGGAGGCTAAGAAGTCCAAGATCAAGCCATCACAGCTTGTGAGGACCTTACTGTGTCTGCACATGGTAGAAGGTAGAAAGAAGTACAAGAGAGAATGAACTCCATGCTGTCACGTGGCAAAGGAGGAGAAGGACAAGAGTGTTGAATCCACTCTCACATCCACTCCTCTATATAGTGGCATTAATCCATCTGTGAGTGCAGTCTCGACCTGAAACCTCCTGAAGGCCCCTCCTGCCAACACTGTTGCATTGAAGATTAAGTTTCTTTCATGTGAATTTTGAGGGATACAGGGCTGGGGTTGTGTGGCTCAGTGGTAGAGTGCTTGCCTTATATGGGTGAGGCATTAGGTTTGATTCTCAGCACTGCATATAAATTAAAAAAAAAAAAAAAAAGATTTTGAGGGACACAAAGAATCTGTAGTACAACTCCAACAAACTAATGTAGACTTAAACCCAACCATGTTAATACTTCCTTTAAATATAAAGCCTGGGCTGGGGATGTGGCTCAAGCGGTAGCGCGCTCGCCTGGCATGCGTGCGGCCCGGGTTCGATCCTCAGCACCACATACAAACAAAGATGTTGTGTCTGCCGATAACTAAAAAATAAATATTAAAATTCTCTCTCTCTCTCTCTCTCCCCCCCTCTCCCTCTCCCTCTCCCTCTCTCCCTCTATCTTAAAAAAAAAAAAAAAAAAGGCAATACTTCTGGGTGTGAGCCTGAAGAGGATTGCTTTAAAAAAAAAAAAAAAAAATATATATATATATATATATATATATATATAAAGCCTACAATTTAATACTCCCATTAAAAGGGATTATTAGACAGTATTAAAAAGTCAAGATCCAGGCTGGAGGACTGGTTCATTGGTAGAATACTTGTCTACAACATATGACACCCTGGGTTCAATCCCTAGTACCCCTCCCACACATACAGAAATCAAAACTCACTATATATCTAAAAGAAACACTTTTAATGTACACAGAAAGTAAAATAATGTATCATGCAAATAGAATATATAAGAATTCTTGTTGGCTATATGAACATCAGACCAAGTAAACTTTAAGATAAAGAAAATTAGCAGAGATAAAGAGACATTTAGAAAAGGGTCAATTAAACAGAAAGATACAATCCTAATAACAAAGCTGCAAAAAATGACAAACTAAAGGGAAAAACAGATGCACAATTGTAGCCAGATATTTCAAAACCTCTCTAATCAGTAACTGAGACAACAATTAGACCAAAAAGCAGTACAATATAGAAAATCTGAACAGTATTTTCAACTATCGTGATATAATTGACAGTAAACATCTCCACCTAATAACTGCAGGATGAATATTTGTTTCAAGCACAGATGGAACATTAGCTTAATGTTTTAGTTTGTTTTCTGTTGCTATAATAGAACACCTGAGGGCCAGGTGTGGTAGTGCACACCTGTAATAACAGTGATTTGGGAGTCTGAGTCAGGAAGATCACAAGTTCAAGGCCAGCCTCAGCAATTTAGTGAGGCCCTAAGCAACTTAGTGAGAATTTGTTTCAAAATAAAGTAATAATAATGATAATAATAGAACACAGGAAACTGAGTAACCTATAAAGGAAAGAGGTTTATTTCATAGTTCTGGAGGCTAAGAAGTCCAAGTAATAATAATGTAATAAAAAAAGGTGAATGTTATGTGGATATCTCAAGAATAAATTATAGTAAAAAACAAGGGGAAATTGTGGTAAAATAATTAAAACCACTTGCAAAAAAAAATAATAAATTAGGAAAAGAGCAAGTTAAAGACAAAAGTTCATTCTTGGAAAAAAATTAAAATTGATAAATCTCTAGCAAGATTGAGTAAAAACAGAAAGAAAATATGAATTACCAATTATCAGAAGTGAGTGATATCACCATAGATTTTTAGATACTAAAGTATTAATGGAGTATGAACAACTTTATGACAACAAAGTAGAGAACTTGGATAAAATGAACAAATTATTCAAAAACAACTTGCCAACAATGTCACAAGTAGATATAAACTCTGAATATCCCTGTAATGCTAAAGAAGCTGAATTTGTAATTTAAAACTCTTCCTACATGGAAAACTCCAGACCCAGCAAAAAAAATCCAACAATAAGAAAAGATAATGATCAACCCAGTAACATAAAGTTGGATATCTGTTTAAAATCATTGGATGTAATATAGGACATTAACAGAATAAAAGGTGAAAATTACCTGTCTCATATGTAAAGGAAAGTTTGGGCTACAACCCCAAACTCCATGATCCAAATGTTGGAATCCTAAAAGATCAAACACTTAAGTCTGAAATCCCAAAAGATAAAAATCTCAAAAATATAATTCTGGAAAAAAATTTAAAATCTTTAAAATACATTTATCTATATTTTTTAAAAAAGAGGATTTAAGAAACATAAAAACCAGTAGAGTACTTCATAGGCTGCTTTACACAATAAAAATAGGCAATGATAGTATACATTTTTGCAAGCATAAACATCAGGTACACTGAGCATATGGTTATAACCAATATGGACAAACTGTATTCATAAAGAAACATGTCGTACTCACTTCAGCAGCACATATACTAAAATTGGAATGATACAGAGAAGATCAGCACAGCCCCTATGCAAGGATGACATGCATATTCTGAAGCGTTCCATATTTTTAAAAAAATGAAAGAAAGATGTCAAAAGTGAAATGTGTGAACACATACCACTGTGGTTGGTAAATGAATGTGCCCAGCTGTATAACTGCAACCATCTGAAATACCAAAAAATTATGTAGACAGCCTTAGTCTTTTGTTGAAGAGGAATCAAAAACTGCAGTGGGTCACCACTGCATATATATACAGTAGCCCAAAGAACGGAGGTCTCAAGAAATTTCATCTTTCACAATTCAGATGTATAAAAAGGGTATCTCTTCATTTATTGAGGAAGTTTCAACATTTTTATATAAATTCACATTGCTTTCACATAAAATGATTGTCTAAATAGTGCACTTTCAAGGAGTTAAATTTGCAAAAAATGCATTAAACAAATTAGAACTCTTATAAAATTTTTTACACATCTTTAGTATTAGAAATAATGTAAAGATGAATCGCATACTAGAGACATGAAAAATTGTGCTCTATATGTGTACTGTGAATTGAAATGCATTCTTCTGTCACGTATAACAAATTAGAATAAATTAAAAAAATTTAAAAGATGAAATGCATAGTAGAGAACTGTAAAAAAAATGCTGACAATTTTAAATAGTGGGAAAAAACTTTAAAAGAAAAAAAATAGAAAAACAGAAAAGAAAATTTGACACATAAAAAAATATTACAGGATAGATTATGGGCAGTTACACAGAGGTAGTCCATATGAGTTGGCCAGCGTGCATAATTAACTTTTCAGAAGTCTTGCATGGTGATGTTTTTCTTTTTTCTTTTTTTTTTCTGGTACCCAGGATTGAACTCAGGGGCACTCAACTCCTGAGCCACATCTCCAGCCCTATTTTGTATCTCACTGAGTCACTTAGCGCCTCACTTTTGCTGAGGCTGGCTTTGAGTGATCCTCCTGCCTCAGCCTCCTGAGCTGCTGGGATTACAGGCACGTGCTACCGTGCCCAGCTGTTTTTGGTTTTTGACATACCTTTCCTTGGAGAATATATTCACATTCATTTTCTACATGGTGCTGCTCTTCCTGAAAAAAAAAAATTTTATGTGATTTTGATGTGTATCCCCTATTAAATTTTGCCACCTTCTGTGCCCTGCTTCTGTGTAGGTGGACATCCCATTGACATGTATTTATATACAGACCACAGATTGTTGGAAGCAGTTCTGATGATCAGACAGCAACAGCAACATTGTTGTCTAAGTGTCTTATCTTACCATAACATAATTACTTTTAAGTCAGTAACTTCACTGCCTTTTTTAAAATATTCATTTTTTAGTTATAGGTGGACACAATATTTTTAAATATTTATTTTTTAATTGTAGTTGAATATAATACCTTTATTTTTATTATTTTTATGTAGTGCTGAGGATCGAACCCAGTGCCTCATGCATGCCAGGTGAGCACTCTACCTCTGAGTCACAATCCCAGCCCCATCTTCACTGCCTTGTTCAAGTAAATGCAGGTTTGACTCATTAAAAAAATTCCTGTAATTCTTTTTTCTTTCTTTCTTTTCTTTTTTTTAATGAGACAGTCTCACTGTCTTTTCCAGCCTCGTCTTGAACTCAAGATCCTCCTGCCTCAGCTTTCCAAGTAGCTGGGATACAGGCATGCGCCACTGCTCCTAACAAATGACTTTTTTTTTTTTTTTTGTACTGGGTATTGAACTTAGAAGTGCTTAACCACTGAGCCACATCCCCAGCCTTTTTTATATTTTGTTCAGTGACAGGGTCTCACTAAGTTGCTGAGGACCTTGCCAATTTGCTGAGTCTATTTTGTTTGTTTGTTTGTTTGGTACCGGGTATTGAACTTGGGGACACTGGAACACTGAGCTACATCTCCAGCCCTGTTTTGTATTTTATTTAGAGACAGAATCTCACTGAGTTATTTAGTGGCTCACTTTTTGCTGAAGCTGGTTTTGAATTTGTAATCCTCCTGCCTCAGCCTCCCAAGCCACTGGGATTATAGGCATGCGGCATTGCACCTGGCAGATGACACATTTTTAAACTTAAGTTTTTATCATTGCCATATCACATGACCAATCCCTTCCCCAAAACTGGGCTTTCCACATCTTTTCTAGAGCCTTTTGTTTTGTTTTGTTTTCATGAGAATTTCAGTCTTCTGGATTCCACCTTTCGGGATTTCTACATTTGGGGTTTTAATCTTTTAAGATTGTGGTTTGGGGATTTAGATTAGGAATTTTGATCTTTGGAGATTTCAACATTCAGGAATATGTCATTTAAGAGTGTGTCTTTTGGGGCTGGGGATGTGGCTCAAGTGGTAGCGCGCTTGCCTGGCATGCGTGCGGCCCGGGTTCGATCCTCAGCACCACATACAAACAAAGATGTTGTGTCTGCCAAGAACTAAAAAATAAATATTAAAAAATTCTCTCTCTCTCTCTCTCTTAAAAAAAAAAAAAGAAAAAGAAAATAAAGGTGTTCTTTAAAAAAAAAAAAGAATGTGTCTTTTGGAATTATGATTGTTACCCATTTTTAACAAAAACTCTCAGAACACTAGATATAAAAGGAATGTTTGTAATTTAATAAGGGACATTCAGGAAAAGCAACTAATATTATACTAAATCATGATATGCTAAATGTTTTCCCCTAAGATGGGAAAAAGAAAAGATATGTACTCTTAGTGCTTCCATTCAACATTGTCCTGGAGAGATTTGAGGCATAACAAAGAAATAAAAGACATGCAGATTGGAAAGGAAGAAGTAAAATTCTTTATTTACTAACAACATGATTGTTTACATAGAAAATTCAAGGAATCTTAAAACTACTAAAATAAGTGGATTTAGGACAGTAACAGAATACAAGGTCAACATATAACAATCATTTGTATTTTTATATTCTGGTGAAAAATGGAAAAATAAAATTTCTAAAAGTCCATTTTTTTAACATAAAAAATACTTAGGAAAAAAAAAAAATATATATATATATATATTTGAGATGTGAGTTTCACTGTTCCCTGGGCTGCTCTTGACCTCCTGGACTCCAGTAATTTTTCCCCCTTGGCCTCAGCTGGGACTACAGGCGCAGACCACCATGCCTGACTCTTAGGAACAGATTTAACCCAAACTGGCAAGACCTCGATATTTAAAATTGAAAATATTGCCTGAGAAAATTAAAGAAGATAAAGAAGACCAAATGCATGCAGATTATACCATGTTTATGGGTTGGAAGAATCAATGTCATTAATGTTGGAAGAATCAATGTCAGTTATGTCTAAATTGATCTATTGATTAATAAATGTAATTCCAATAAAAATCCAAGCAGTTAGGACTGATGATATAACTCAGTGGTAGAGTGCTTGCCTAGGATTCCCAGTGCCTTGGGTTTGATCCCAGCACCGCGAGGCAGAAAAACCCAAGCAACTGTTGAAGTTACAAGCAGATTCCAAAATTTTATTGGAAAATACAGAGGATCTAGAAGAGCAAGAAACCAAATTTTTAAAATATTTATTTAGTTATTGAACATACAGTATCCTTATTTATTTTTATGTGATGCTAAGGATTGAACCCAGTGCCTCACACATGTGAGGCAAGCACTTTACCACTGAACTACAGCCCCAGCCCCAAGAAACCAATTTTTGAAATATAAAATTGTAAGATTTATTTAAAGCTTTATTATGAAGCTACCCTAATTAGAATAGTGTGACTTTGAAATAAGATTGACAAGCTTATCAATGATACAGACAGAGTTTAGCAATAGTTTCACATTTGGATGGCCAAATGATTTTGGGGGCAGGATATTGGGTGAACTCAAGTGTGCTTTACCCCATTTTATTTTGACACAGGGTTCAGCTGAATTGCTAAGGGTCTCGCCAAGTTGCTGAGACTGGCCTCAGATGTGCAATCCTCCTGCCTCAGCCTCTTGAGTTGCTGGGATTACAGGTGTGTGTCACCAGGCTCAACTGTCCAGTTGATTTTTTATGAAAGTGCCCAGATAATTAAGTGGGTAAAAGAAGTCTTTGAACAGATGGTACTGGAACCACATATCCATAATAAAAATGAAAAAAATTCTCAAATCTTGAGTAATATCTGTTCATGAAATAGAAAATATACAAAGAATAAAGAAAGTTAGCAAAGCCAAAAGTTGGGTTTTTTTTTTTTAAAGAAAGAGTGGGGGAGAGAGAGAGAGAGAATTTTTTAATGTTTATTTTTTAGTTCTCGGCTGACACAACATCTTTGTTTGTATGTGGTGCTGAGGATCGAACCCGGGACGCACGCATGCCAGGCGAGCGCGCTACCGCTTGAGCCACATCCCCAGCCCCCAAAAGTTGGGTTTTTGAAAAAAATTGATAAATCGGATTTCATAAAAATTTGAAACTCTGTATCTTCAAAAGATGTTACAGTGTTAAGAAAATAAAATGCAAGCTACAAATTGGGGGAAAATATTCACAATAGAAATATTTAACAAAAATTGTATATCTAGAATGTATAAAGAACTCTTGTCACTCAATAAGTAACCAAATAACTTGACGTAAATATGGCCCAAAAGGCACTGGGGTTGTGTGGCTCAGCGGTAGAGCGCTTGCCTAGCATGTGTGAGGCACTGGGATCAAGTCTCAGCACCACATATAAATAAATGAATAAAAGGCCCATCAACAACCAAAAAAATGTATATAAATATTTTTTTTTTTTTAATGGCCAGAAAGAAGCTGGGTATAGTGGCACAGTCTGTGTTCCAGTTACTCAGGAGGCTGAGGAAGAAGAATCTCTTGATGCCAGGGTATCCAAACTAGCCTGCGCAACATACTTAGACCTTATCTCCAAAAGAAAAAGGGAAAGGAAAGGAAAAAAGAAGAATGTCCAAATAACTTGTTGCAGGGCTCCATGGCACACACGTGTAATCCCAGCAACTGGGAAGGCTGAGGCAGCAAGATCCCTGCACAATCTAGTGAGACCTTGTCTCAAAATAAAAAATAAAAATGACTTGGAATGTTTCTCTGTATTAGAAAGAGTGCCCCTGTGTACAATTACTGGTATCCCCTGCAAAAAAAAAAAAAAGACTTGTAAAGGCACTTCACCAGAGGAAATACATGAATGGCAGACAAGTCCATGAAAAAGATGATCATTGTTAGGAAAATGCAAATTAAAGCCATAATGAGATACTTTTCACACAAAGAAAGACTGAAACATAAGACTGATAACAAACAGGGGCTGGGGATGTGGCTCAAGCGGTAGCGCGCTTGCCTGGCACACGTGCGGCCCGGGTTCGATCCTCAGCACCACATACAAACAAAGATGTTGTGTCCCCCGAAAACTGAAAAATAAATATTAAAATTCTCTCTCTCTTTCTTTAAAAAAAAAAAAAAAAAAGACTGATAACAAACAGCAAGTGTTGGTGAGGATATAAGGCTACTAACACTTTCACACTATGCAGATGAGAATGTAAAATGGTAGAACCACTTTGGAAAACAGATTGGCATATATTTTTAAAATTAAATGTATGTGTGCTGTACAATACAGCAGTCCAATTCCTTGGCATTTACCCAGGAAAAATGAAATCCTGCCAAGACTTCATTTATCAGAGTCCCAAACTAGAAACAACCCAAATGTCCTTCAACTGATAAATGGTTGCTCACACATGGAATATTACTCAGCAACAAAAATGAAGTGAATTCAACTGGATTCATTTGTGACCCGCCTCTCCCCGAGTCCTTTGGACCATGGGTGTAGTGACAGGGAGGTCAGATGTTCCTTCATCTGAGACTGGGGCCTGGGACACAAACCCCTTCTATCAAGGTTTTTTTTTTTTTGGTACTGAGGATTGAACCCAGGGGCACTCTACCACCAAGCTCCATCCTCAGCTCTTTTAATATTTATTTGGGATTGTGGCTCAGCGGTAGAGCACTCACCTAGCACATGCGAGGCCCTGGGTTCGATCCTCAGCACCACATAAATAAACAAAGATATTGTGTCCAACTACAACTAAAAAAATAAATAAATATTTAAAAGAAAAAAGAGTTCATCCATAAATATTTAAAAAAAAAAAAACATTTATTTTGTTTTTATGTGGTGCTGAGGATCGAACCCAGTGCCTCACGCTGCTAGGCAAGTGGTCTTCCTCTGAGCCACAACCCCAGACCTTAATATTTATTTTGAGATAGGGTCTTCCTTAGTTGCCCAGATTGGCCTCAAACTTGTAATCCTCCTGCCTCCACCTCCCAAGTCCCTGGTATTACAGGCATGCACTGCCATGCCTGGCTCTTCTACTTCAAAAAATATTTTTTTGTGGGAATCAAACCCAGAGCCTTTTATGTTTGGCGGGCAGTACTCTACCACTGAGCTATATCCCAGGCCCTCTTATATGTACTTTAGTCTCACTCTATTGGGCTGTTGATGCAGAAGCGCTCTTTGGTCCCTTTCTTTCCTCCCTGTCTCTTTTCTCTCCTTCCCCTGCTACTCCCCTCCAACTTTATCTATCTATCTATCTATCTATCTATCTATCTATCTATCTATCTATCTATTTATACTAGAGATTGAACCAAAGGGTACTTTACCTCTGAGTGACATCCCCAGCCCTTTTTTTTTTTTTAATTTTTTAAAAAAATTTTGAGACAGGGTCTCACTAATTGCCTAGGCTAGGTGTCATTGTATTTATGCTACCAAATTCTTCCCCAAAGGTTGTATTATTTTGGGCTCCCACCTGTTTCCCCTAAGCCTTGCCAACAGATATAACAGCTGAGATTTTGCTGGTCAAATTAGAAAAAAGCTGAGCATCTTTTCATGTATTGAAGGGTGGACTGGAAACCTTTATTCCACACACAGTGCACACTAACAGGTGCCTGTATGCACTTGTTAAATGAACTAACAGGTGCCCTGATTATGTTTATACTGGATTCACCATGTTTGGACCGTTGTGAAATTTATCCTCTTGACAAGGTGTCCCTTGTCCCAGGGTGGGGCACTGCCTGGTAAAAGAGGAGACAGGCCTTCTAAAAGGAGTATGTCCTGGAACTTCCTCTTCCAGGACCCCACCCTAGGCAGGTAGAAGACCCTTCTCTCCCAGTGAAGGGGGTACAAAGAGTGCAGTGTTGTGAATCCAAGATAGCCATAAAACTACGTGTTACGTGGCCAGTGGCCTTTTACCCCAGTGGAATTGTTTCCATTGTTTTTGATATTTCATCCTGGTCTTCTCATCTACCTCTTCCGGCCTCTCTTTATTCTCATACTGCTGGGTTCATAGGTCACCTCTGTACAGGTGATTCTTCTCTACCCCTGAATGCCACCATCTGTTGGACCTGGGCTCTGCATTGACACCTCGTACCAGATGTTTCCATTTGGGTGTCCTGCCATCATCTCAAGCTAACTGTGTATAAAGTTGTCCTGTCTCCCCCTCCCTGTCTTCCCCCCCCCTTGTCTTCCTCCTCCCAATTTCCATTTTTCTGTCCATGGCATCAGCATTCTCATCCACCCAAACCCAAAATCTGAGTCATGCCTTATGCCTCCTACCCAATTTTCCCTTCCCAAACGCAAATCGCAAATCGTGCCAACCTCTTTTGCAACATCCCTTGCAGTTCTTTGTCCTTCCTGGGGTAGCTGCTAATCCAGGGTCTCTCAGCACCCCATGTCTTGAATATTCAGTAGCTTCCCACTATGTCTTCCTGCCTGAAATGATCCCCCCACCCCGCACACACCAGATCTCCTAGTCTCCCTTTCATACCTGACCAGACAGATTTTCCAGGACGATTCCTTTTATCTTTTCAATCCAGGTCCCCAAACCTTCATTCATATCATCATAGATATAGTCAGAGTTCCTTAGCCTCAGGCTCAAGAGCCTCTTTTTTGGCCACAGCCTACCTCACTGGAGTTATTCCATGTGTTTTTTAAGAGTGCAAGCCCACATGCTGTGTGGCCTTGGACAAGGATTTAATTATTTTCCTCTTTAAAATCACTTATAAGGAATTGTATAGTCATTTCTGTGGCTATGAGGATGAAATGCAGTACACAGTGCTGGTCCTCATAGAGGACCCCTCATCCTGGCCACACACCCCAACCCCTCTGGGTTGCCTTTGTCCAGCTGTCTCCTCCAGCTGGAATGCCATCCTCTGCCTTCCTACTCTTCCTCACCCTTCAAGGACTGGCTGCTTCTCTTTTCCTTCTGAGGAGATGCTCTGCTTAGTATTTCTGCAGTGTTTCTCAGACTGAGTGAGGCTGTGGCAGGTGTGACCAGAGCATCTGAAGCCAGTCCTAGGCCACACACGCTCATTTCCCTGGAGGATTCATTGTACTTGGTAATAAAGAATTTCATCTATTTATGTTAAAACAACTGCTCCAGACATTATCGCAGAGAGGAATGCAAAACTGGCAGATTGTAAAGATAAGACATAGAACTGCTAAGAACATTCAGAGTGGAGCATCTACATCCAACCTGCAGGGGGTAGGTCCCACAGCAGGGATGCCGCTGGTAAAGGGCTGCATGCAGGTGAGGTGAGGGAGGAGTAATACCAGTACCCAGGCTCCTGCTGGAGGGCCATCCCATGCTGCTCTCTGCTTCCGAGCAATCCAGACAGCGTGGTGTCTGTAGCTTTCCTAGGCTGCCTGGGGCAGTGCTTGTACTACATGGGATTTTAACTTTCCCCATATGTAGGCCTTATCTTGTCAACACCATCCTAAGCATCTGGAGCGCAGGTGTGGGGCAAATGGGTGGGAAGACAGGCTGGCTGTGAATTCTGCCCTGGTGTTTATTGATTAAGCAAGGCACATTTCCTCTCAGCCTCAGTTTCCTTATCTGTAAAACACAGATAATACATGACGAAGACTCAACTAGGTAACATTCTAGGTGTGTTCAGCACAGCAGATGGTGGAGACAAGCGCTTAGCAAACATTCCTCCCTGCAATGCCAGGCTGCCAGTAAACATCTGCTTCTCTGATATTTCACCTCCCAAATCTCCCCCACCTCATCCACTTCCCTGAAGGCCACCCTCCTCCTCATGTACTACTAGTTCCTGGCCCTCCTGACCTTCATGAAGACCTCATACAATTATGCCCTGTATCCTGCAGCATCTCCTCCCCTCCCTGTTGGACCATTGTCTTCGTGGTGCGATTGTGCTGCAGTATCACTTCATCTAAAACAAAAGGCAAAAAAACAAGCACAAATCCCCCACTTGATCCCATACTCTCTCTAGTTACCACTCCAGGTCTCTATTCCTGTACAATAAAAAGCCCTTTAAAGAATATTGGCATTGGCACACTCCCTGCTTCTACTTCAGCTGCCACTCCACAAAACTGCTGTCATCAAAGTCTCCATGCCCTCTGCATGGCCAGACCCAACAGGCTGCACTTTATCAGCCTCTCCGGCCCAGGCCTGCCAGCCCTCCTCTGCTGATCTGGCCTCACCAGCTGCTCCTACCTCCTTCTCCTTGGCCCCTGAGCATAGGAGGTTGCAGGACTGTCCTTGGACCTCTTCTCATCTCCATCTACTCTCACTTAGGAAATCCTATGCATTCTTTGGCTTTAAATGCCATCTGAAAGATCCCCAAAGTAATATCTCAAATATAGATTTCCCCAGAATGTCAGACTTAAAGTACTCTCTGCCTGTACCCATCTCCATTGGGATGTGTTGCAGACACTTCAAATCCAACATGTCTAAAAGTGAACTGTTGATTCCCCACCCTTTTCCACATCCTTCCCATCTTACTAATGGGAACTCTGTTCTTCCATTCACCTACTCCAAAACCTGGGCAGTTATCCTTGGTTCCTGTCCTTCAAGATCAGCAAGTCAAGATCAGTAAGCCCTGTCAGTTCTCCCTTCAAAATGCAGAATCTGGCCACTTCTTACCAGCTCTACCTCCCTACCCTGGTCAGATCACTGACACCTCTCACCAGGCCGACTCCAGCAGCCTCCTGAATATCTTGGTACCGGTCTTCTTCCAGCTCTACTGTCTGTTCTCCACCCACAGCTGCAGTCATAAGTTCAGTGATTTCATTGCTTAAACCCCTCCAGTGATCTCCCCCTCACTCAGAATAAAATCCAGATTTCTCTTCATGGCCTGCAAGGATTCATGGGACTGTCCTGTCATCTGTCTGGCCTCATTCCTCATTCCCCTCCCTTCAGCGCAGGAGATACCAGCATTCATAATATTCCTTGAACAAAACTGGAAATGCTCCTGCCATGGGAACTTTCTACTTCTTGTTCTGGAACACTAACACAGCTACCAGACTTGTCTCTTACTGCCACTAGCTCTCTCAAATGCCACCTTGCCAGAGACCTTTGCTGCTCAACCCCTCCAAATAGCTCCCCTGGCATTCTGGCCCCCCACCCCACCCTAAATTGCTTACCACCATCATAATTAATTTCCACATTTGTTTTGTCTGTCTCCTTAGCATCAGTAACATCCACAGGGACCTTTGGTGCCTGGCACATAGTAAGGGCTTAGCATCTGGGCAGGGTGTTGCGGGAGGTGTCGATTCCTGCGACTAAAGCACTTCAGGATCACTCCAGGGGAACACAAGAGACAGAAATACCTTTTTCTTTGGGGGTGCTATGACAGCTCCTCTGAGCTTAAGGGTCCAAAGAAAGAGAGCTTGCACATGTGCACATGCTGACCCCTTTTATTGAGAAGAAGCCATTCAAATGAGGTAAGGGGTCAGGTTTCAAGGGGCTGAGTCTAGCTTCATGATGTCTGCTATCAGCAGGTTGACTGACATCTAGGAAGGCCACACCCAAGAGTAAGAGAAGGGGACATACAAAGGGCGTTTCCACGGAACATTCTATCCCAAACAGGACAAGGGGTAATATCACAAAGGAACAGGTGAGCGTAGCTAAATCCCTGGGGATGTAGGAAGGCACACTCATGCACGAAGACACATTTGCGTTTTCTCTGCCCTCAAGATCGGGGCTACCGTCTTCAGTTACTTAAGCAACCAGAGCAGGGGGTGACTGACAGGGCCACACCAATCAGGAGGGGAAGCAAACCTGGGTTACATGCTATGTCGGCCTCCCACAGCAGGGGACATGGTGTGAATTGGAAGAGTCTGTTGCATGTGGTCCCTGGTCTCTACACCATTTACCTGCTGAGTGCTTTTGGGCACCTGAGCCACATCCCCAACCCTTTTTTTGTACTTTTTTAAAATTTAGAGACTGGATCTCACTGAGTTGCTTAGCACCTCACTTTTGCTGCGGCTGGCTTTGAACTCACGATTCTCCTACCTCAGCCTCCCAAGCCGCTGGGATTACAGGCATGTGCCATTGCACCCAACTCTGAACCTTTTTGAGTTTCAGATCCCCTCTCTGTAAAAATCTACTGGAAGATTTTTTAGGAAAATTAAAGATAATACATTTAGGGCTGGGGATGTGGCTCAAGCGGTAGCGCGCTTGCCTGGCATGCGTGCGGCCCAGGTTCGATCCTCAGCACCACATACAAAGATGTTGTGTCCACCGAAAAACTAAAAAATAAATAAGTATTAAAATTCTCTCTCTCTCTCTCTCTCTCTCTCTCTCTAAGGAAAAAAATGATCTCTTGTTCTATCCATAAAAAAAAAAAAAGATAATACATTTAAATTACCTGAGACATTGTCCATGTTCCATAACATGGACGTTAAAAAGGCTCTTAGTTGGGGCTGGGGTTGTGGCTCAGTGGTATAGCGCTTGCCTAGCATGTGTGAGGCCCTGGGTTCAATCCTTAGCACCACATAAAAATAAACAAATGAAATAAAGGCATTGTGTCCATCTACAACTTAAAAAAAAAGGCTCTTAGTCTCTCAAGGCCTGTTTCCAAGGAGTGAATATGCCATCTCTGTCCACACCGGGATGGTGACGTGAAAGTAATGCCATATGAGAGTTTACTGATTCCCTTTTCCATGTCGTGCCCTGACCCAGAGTCCCCTAAGCATTGTTCCTAGCTCCGGTCAGTTCCCTCCCAAAGCCTCTCAGATGGTCATGTCCTGCAAGTTGAGACTTGTCCCAGCCCTGCTTTGGATCTAGATAGCCCCCAGATACAGGAAGAAGAGATGCTTTCTGGGCATATGTAGATCTCTCTGGACCTTATGATCCATGGTTGCATGGATCCTACTCTGGTCAAGTGCCCATGTTTGCATGGTGGTCAACACTGGCAGAGTAGGTGTTCAGCAAGCACTTCTGGCAAGTTTTCCCTGGCTATTTAGAGGTGACTGTAGAGAGTTGCTTTCCTGTGTACCAGCAGGGGGCACTAGAGGTTGCTCAGCTCTTGTGGAGGTTCTGAGTCTGTCAGGAAAAGGAAAGTTGCCGGCTGTCCTGCCTAACTAGCAGGGGACTGCCATCTAAAGCAAGGCCACACTGGGGACTAGTGGTTAGAATTCAGACTCATTATTCTTTATTATAAGCATTGGTGAACCCCTTGCCCTGTGAGCTCAACCAGTTCCTGCTCTGAGCTTCCAGCCTGCAATGGGAGTCCATCTTCACCTCCTGCTTCATCCACCTGTACCTGGCTGTGCACAAGACTGTGCAATGCCTTAGTTTAGGAAGAGTACGGCAGGCATTGTAAGGCCATGGCCAGGTCCTTGTCCCCAGAGGCCACTTTACATCTAGGAGGTGCTCTGCTTCAGCTGTGTAGGTTCTCACAGGGGGCTATAGGCACCTATTGGTTAGAGGTGCTGAGCCATGGAGACCTCCAGACTTGCTTGGCCTGACAAATGTTCTTCTACAGCAGGGCTGGGCTCAGCAGCAGCAACTGATTGTTACTTCTCTTCTGAAGTTCTCAGCTAGCAGGAGTGCCAAGGACAGGAGGGCCTAGGTAGTATCTCAAAGGGGATAGAGATGCCAGAGGCTGTGGAAGACAGGGTGGGAGGGAGGGGGGAGTCAGTTAAGTCCCTTAATGTGACTTCACCAGCTTGGTCATTGTTTTTAGTTCCTTTGTACTAAATAGATTGTTCTTTGGACCTGGGTGCCTCCTACCCACCCCTTGCCATTAGCTCATAGGGATTAGAATTATTAAAGTAACCTGTCTTCCTGAGCCAGGCACCTTGGAGACCCTTTTTGCCCGCTCAGCAAGTACCCCCAAGCCCACATCCATTTCTCCCTCAGGTCAGGGGAGAAAAGGCCTGGAGAAGGCCCTGCCTCCCCTGAAAGCCCTCTTGGCCTATCCTAACCTGCACTGGAAGCGGGGGTCTCCTGGGTGGGTCTTCAGCACCTCACGCACTGCTGGGGGAGGCTCCAAGCCCATCTGCTCTGCCCGAAGCCAGCGCTGCAGCCGTGTGATCCCTGCCAGGGTGGGAAGAAGACTCAGGGGACTCAAGGGGGTAAGAAGAGTCCAGGCTAGAGAACACACTGTGTAGGGTTTGTCTTGAGAGCCTGTGCGCCCTCACACACACACCATTCTCAGGAGACAGTGTCCAAGAGGCAGGCAGATACTTGTATTATTTCCCAGACCTGGGTGACAGGACCAGCTCCAAGATGCGCTCTGTGGGCTGGGATGGGTGGCGAGTGCGACTCTCACCTGTGCAGGGCCCATACTGCCAGGCCAAGTCAAACTGCCTCAGTAGCTCCAGCTCCGCTGCCTCCTCGCTGGGGGACTGGGACTCCTCCCCTGCAACGACAGGCTGCTCCTCAGGCCTGCCCAGGCCTTTGTCCTGCCCCTGGCCTTACAGCTGTACCACTGTTCCTGGCTCTGTCCCCACCCTCTTAACTCGGCCATCCCGCGGCCAGACCTTGGGTGGGACGGAAGTAGAGAACGGGCTAGCTTCCCCTTCAGTCTGTCCCCCGCCCACAGTCCTCTAGGGTCCCTACATGTCCACTCCTCCAGTCCCCCACACCTCAGAGACCTAGTTCTGGTGCCAGCTCCCCCTTGCTGTGCCCAGCGGGCCCCTCCTTCCTCTTCACAACAGGGTAGGAGTCAGTGATGAGCCGCTTCCGGCCCATGGCGGCCACCCAGGCAGGCGGAGAAGGAGGCGACTGCAGGGAAGAAGAGATGGGCCAGCGGGCGCGCAAGAGACAGCTGCTGAGAGTGTGAGAGAGATGGGGCCAGAGAGAGATGGGCCAGCGACGGGCAGACAAGATGACCCAGACAAGCAGAGAGAGGAAGTCGCCCGATTCCAGAGAATGACGCCTGTACCCCACCCCCACAAGCTTGCAAACATCAGAGATCCAAGCCAATGGTAGGCCGCCTCTTTGGGGCGGGGTCCTGGCTCTAGCCAATGGCAGGCTGCACAGGGCCAGGGGCGGGCCAGCTGGTGCAGCTGTGTTCTGCAGGAGGTGGGGTTAGGCCAGGGTGGGGGACCTGTCAAGATGCCCCAGACTTCACCACCTCCTCCTGCCCCCCATTGGTCTACATGGTCCCCAGGGACATACGGAGCGTTATCCTCAGCCTTTCACTTCCCGTTTTTCCTTCCTAGGCAAATGTTCTTTTCAGCCTCATTAATCCCCGTGGCCGGTTTTTAACTCCCTTGAGCCCAGCTGGAACCTTCACTCTGGCCCCTGGGCCACTGAGTGCTGGGCAGACCGGAGGTCCAGAGAGAGCTAATCCAGCCCCCTTCTCGGCTTCCACCCCACCCTCATCTCGCCCATTGCCTGGCTGGAGAAGACCATGGGTCCCAAAGTCTTTCTCAGAGTTTGCACCCAAAGATACTGCCTGCTTCTAGCCAGGCGACTGACTTGCCAGCTCTCCTGGGTTCCCACAGTCTGCCCTGCCTGCCTTACTAGTCAGGAAGATTCCATACCAAACAAAGGACCACAGCAGGGATCTAGTCCCCTCTCACGTGTTTGGATCCTCAGTTCATTGGCAAAATCCGCCCTATTTCTCACAACAATGTGCATGTGAACAGAAAATAAGAGCAATGACCTAACTCTCATATTGCATTTACCATGCATCAAGTACTGTTCTAAGCAAATCTCCATGTATTAACTGAAAATAGGTGTCAATTTTTTTTTGTGTGTGTGTGTGTGTGTGTGGTACTGGGGATTTTATTTATTTATTTATTGGGTACTAGGGATTGAAGCCAAGGTCTCACTAAGTTGCTGAGGCTGCCCTTGAACTTGGGATCCTACTGATTCAGCCTTCTGAGTCTCTCTGATATTACAGGCATGAGCCACCACACCCAGCTTCAAAATATTTTTTGAAAGTAGGAATTATGATCACTGTTGTTAGTAACAGGTATTGTGGGCCTCAATCAAACTACTGGCCCTCCCTACACTCCAGGAGCTTACAGGCTTGCAGGAGGGAAGGGATGTACAGCTGTCAATGTGACACAGTAATTCTCAACAGGGGAGAGGGGAAGGGCGTGTCAGAGCTGTTAGGACCATAGGGATAAATAGTTTTGGAAGGCCTCCTGGAGGAGGTGGGCTGTTGTAAACAGTGTCTCAGTTCTCCACCCATGACCTTTGTCTCTTGGTCTCCTGTCTGCTGACTCACAGCTACTCCCACCTCCCCCTCACCAACTTCCTGGCAACAGGCAAAAATGCTCGCCAGTGGGAGTCTGGGAACCAGCACTGGGACTGGTCCAGCACTAATCACCCTCTGGAGATCCCATCCGGTTCTTGCTTCCAGTGGTCAAGGGCTGATGCTTGCTCAGAGTCCTCTGCCTTCCTCCTTCCTAGTGCTCTGGGAACTGGGTTAAAAGGCCGGCTGGGCCTCCACTACACATGGGACAGAGATAATGTTCTGAGAGGAGACCACCAGAAGAGGGGAGGAGGAGCAGGACATGCCTTCAAGGGGTTCTTCCTGCCTGGCTGTCTTCCTTGAAGAGAGCTGAGGAAGAAGGGACTGGGTGCACTGGGCAGAACTAGAGGGCCCTTCCTTGCCTTGTTTGGGCTGGGCCAGGTCTAGTCCCTGACCTGCTTCATAGACTAAGTGGGTCCCACATCCAGGGCAGGGGCCCAGCTGCGGTGGGGAGAGCAGCAGGGAGGCCCAGGCTGGGAAGGGCATAGATATAGGGTCTAATCCAGAGGGATGACACCCAGGCTCTGGGACTAACAACCCCCTAGGCTGGAGGGCCTCTCAGCAAGGGGCTCCTGGGCTGTTCCCAGAGATGTGTGGCTCCCACCTCCTGAGTTCACAAAGCCCTAAGGGAATAGGGTGCCATGGGTGGGGCGGACCCCTCCTCATTCCTGGTCCCTCCCACCCCTGAAAGCTGATAGCCGTGGGGCCTGCCACCGCCCAGGGAGCGTGAAATGGGGTGTGCCGCTGGGCGGCCACAGCAGCTCCCACTGCTGCCTGGGCCTATTCCCTTCTCTCCTTTGGCAGCCTCTGGCATCCTGACCTGCTCTATGGATACTCAGCTGTCCTGCCTACTGTCTCCAGCTCTGCCTGGCTCAGGCCTGGCTGTCCTCTGCCACCTGGCCTGGAATGTCTCCCATGATCTTCAGCACCCCAGGCCCCAGAAGGAGAAAGTAGAGTGGTCAGCCCAACTGTAGGACCCTTGGACTGGTCTTCTGGCCTATGGATGAGGAAACTGTCCCCCAAGCAGCATGCCCTCCCCTCCTAGTCAGATGGCAGTGGGACTGAGTCCTAAGGCAGGCATTGGCATTCAGAGAATTTAGAACTACCTTCTGACCCAATGGCATCCTTCCCCCACTGACTAAGATGTGCTACCTGCCCAGCTTTAGGTCATTTCCTCCTTTATTCTCCAACCCCATCTTCCTCCTGTCCCATCTTCCCTAGAACCCCTGCCCCTACTCAGGCAGCTTCCTGGGCCTATCCCCAAACTCCTGTCCTTGCCTGTTAAAATTCAGTCCTCATGCTGATGGCCAGGTCAGGGGTCTGAAGAGGGAGGTGCTAAGTTCTCCTTTGGTGAATGTCCTGAGGCCCTAGCACAGGTTCCCTGTGATAGCCCTGACACCCAGAGGCTAGTGATGGGACTAGCAAGAGTTATCTTTGCATCTTGGGAACACTGAAGGCCCTTGCTTCAGGGCCAAGACCAAAGTCCTGGGGAGCCTAGGAGAGCAAGGAATTGGGAATTGGGAGGGAAGACCAGTGCCTTCCAGAGGGCCAAGGCTCACTACTGACCACTTCAGGAGAGGGGGATTAGGACTGGTTTAGCTCAGACCATGTGGCAGGATGGTGGGCCTCAGTGCTGCACTAATGTCCATGCCAGAGAGCCCCTTCCCTGGGTCACAGTGGGGCTTGAGAAGAGAGTCAGGTAATGGGGGTGGAGGGAGGAGAGTAGCTGCCTGGAGCTCAGTGCGGTGTGGAGTATTGATCAGTTTTCCCTTCTCCCAGCACTCCCCTTCCTCAGGCCCTCAGGCCCTGCCAGCCACCCTGAAGTGGAAATCAGGCCAGCTTAGGAGATTCTGGGCAGACAGAGGAACACCCAGAATCACATCCTGGCCCCATTCCTTACCCTGTGGGCCACATTCTTTCAGGAGTTCCTTCTAGTCCCTCACCATCCTCCCAAACACCCCTCATCTCCCTGGTCCAGGTCCTGGGACTTAGTGGTTTTAAGGGACAGATCTCAGGGGAGGAAAATGCTCATGTGGGTCTCTGATGTCTCTTCTGCCTCATCCCCACCCTCCACATCTCTTCTGGTCATTTCCCCCTTTCACTTTGGTCATCCTAGCTCTGCAGAAATTCTGGGGAGATTTGAAAAGGGGCCCCTCTGGCTATTTCTCACCTTGGCCACCAGGTGTCAGACTTTGTCTAGCTGGGAAGATGGTCCTAATTAATGGGTCCAATCCCCCCCCCCCCCCCAATCAGCCAGGACTTGGAGGTTGGGGAGGAACCTGGAAGTGACCTCTGAACTAGCTAGGCTGAGGACTGGAACTCTGGCTCAAAATCTTGCTCACAGTTAATTTCTCATTGCCTCTTCTGCCACCCCATGGACAAGGGCTTTGTCCCCTGCCTGGAAATCCAGGTACCAGATGAGTCAGGGAGCCTAAGAATTTAAGGGACATTTTGTGGTTCCAGAGGAGAAGCGGGTGCTGAAAGAATAGGGCCCCCAACCAGGCTTGAGTCACTTCTCCTTGCACTCTAGGCTAAAGGAGACCGAGAGCCTCTGTCTACACACTATGTGTTGAGTGTGTGTAAGATGGGTTATTGAATGAGCCCCTTGCTTACAGAGGGGGCCCTAAGTCCTGGATGTTGGGTCAATCTGTAAAAGCAGGAAGCTGGCAAGGTCTCACGATTTGCCACCTCTCATCAAAGCCTCCTCTGTACCCACTCCTACCCTCCTGCAAGTTGCCTCCTGTCCCAAGTGACAGTTCCCCCTCTTGTGCTTATTTTTTCAGAACACAAGCACATTTCCAAGCACCGAAGATGACAATGAGCCTGGTGCAGTGGTGCACACTTATGATACCAGCCACTCTGGAAGATGAGGCAAGAGGATTGCCAAGTTCAAGGCCAGCCTTAGCATCATCAAGTTTCTATCTCAAGACAAAAAAAAAATATAGGCTGGGTGCTGTGGCGCATGCCTGTAATCCTAACAGCTCCAGAGACTGAAGCAGGAGGGTCACAAGTTCAAAGCCAGCTTCAGCAACTTAGTGAGACCCTAAGCAACTTAGCAAGAACTTGTCTTAAAGTAAACTATTAAAAGGGCTGGGGATGTGGCTCAGTGGTTAATTGCCTCTGGGTTTGATCCCTGGTACCAAAAAATAAATAAAAAATAGAAAAGGCTTGGGATTAGCTCAGTAGTAGAATGCCCCTGAGTTCAGCCACCCATACTGCCAAAAAAGATGACAGGTTTTTAATCCATTTATGCATTTTTAATCCATTTATCTTTCTCTCCCTAGCCTTATTGGGAATATAAGGACTTCTAGAGATAGTTCCCCTATTCCCATGACACTGCAGAGTCCAAAGTAGCCTGGATTTGTATATTGGTCTCTGGAAACCTGGGCTCAACTCTAAGGCCTTACTTAGGAAATGGAACCTGAATAACCAAAGAAAACTCATCAGCACTCCCAAAGCAGCTAAGCATAGAGAACCAATGTCACATCCTAAGAAGACACTGACAACCTATCATCTGCCATGTGCTCCTGTCCCATGATGATGACATTTTCACAAGAGGCCCTGTGGGACTGAACATGGTGCCAAAACCCAAAGGAGGGGCCCATAGCCCCTGTCCTCATGTTTAAGAGCTATTCGGGAAAGAGTTCCAAAACTCCAGTTCTGAAGTGCCCTTCTACCCCCACCCACCTGCATCCGTCCCTGTCCCCATGGAGCTCTGCATGGGCATGAGTGAACTTAGCACTCCCCACATGGCATGCATCTACTGACTGTTCCTTGCTTCTGTTTCCCTCTGCTGTCCATCCCACCTGCACTGTGTGGCTCAGAGGCTCACAGCCACTCAACAGTATGGTTTTTAGCATGCGAAAGTCCCTTGCCCCTTGATTCTCTACCATCCCTGCCTTGCCAGTCCTCAGACTTGGAAACCCTCTATACTCTGTTCCCACCTCGGGCCATCTCTGTCTTAGTAGGAAGTGTTATAATTCATGCAGAATGGGCACATGACAAAGAGGTATCTGCTGAGATCACCTGGCTCTTCTTATATGGGTGCCTAGCAAGGCTTTGGACTCTCCTCTGGTTTTCTTTGATGCACTTCCCAGACCTCTCCACACTTCTCCAGTCACCACCTCCTCACTCAGCAGTGACATGTTTAGATTTCTTCTGTTTAAAAACAATCATCACAAAACAACCCTGCCTCAATCTTATCCCTTTACCACTAAACTCTGAGGGAATATATTTACCCACTCTGTTTTCTTCCCACAGTAGTATTCTTTTTGTCTCACCATTTGGTGTCCGCCTCTCACCTGATCTTTCCCAGGTCACTTGTGACTTCTAACTGCCAAAGCCAGTAGATCTTTCTCTACATTCTTCTCTCAGTTCCCCTGGGGCATCTGAGACCGTTCATCAGCTGTCTCCTTCAAACTCTTCTCTCAACTTCTAAAACACTCCTGAACACTCTTTAAAATCAGTTGAAATCAAATTATTAAGGATTTAGCCAGGTATGGGGGCTCCTGCCTGTGATCCTAGCAACTTGGGAGGCTGAGGCTGGAACATCACAAGTTTGAGGCCAGCATCAGCAACATGGAGAGACCCTGACTCAAAAAGAAAAGGACTGAGGATGTAGCTCAGTGGTAAAGCATCTCTGGGTACAATATCCAGTACCAAAAGAAAAGAAAAAAAATGAAATCGACAGGATGGTAGGATGTGAGTTCTCTGGGGATGGGACACCCACCTCTCTCTCCGTCTGCCTCAAAGCCCTGACTTACTGCTTTGCACATTGCAGCTGCAGCACATTGGTTTTTCTGTATGGGGACAGAATGGCACAGATCCCCTCTTCTGTCTTTGTAGGCTGGGGACAGGGCCTGCAAGTGCCCCGGCCATGCATAGGCAGGTGTCATTGCCCGTAGAGGTAGAACATGTTTCACATGCACCAGTTGGCATCCAGTAGAGGCTGGCTGGCCCACTAGCAGGTCCAGTAGCTCCTGCACCAGCATTCTGACCTCGCTTTTCTTTGGTGGCTCATGCAATTATGGGAACCTCCTCCTCTGTGTTGCGAATGAGTGCTTTTGTCCCTTACTATTTCAAGGAAGCTAAACTTTCCTTCCCAAGTAGATTGCAAGTTCTATAACAGCAGGAGCCAAGTTAGGTCTTCAAATTCTTTTGGCTTTCTTTTATCAGGACAGTGAAAGGCAGATAATTAGAGCTTTAAAAATTTGTCAGCTGATGGACATTACCAATTTCCTTGCTTAACACACTGTTTCCAGGAGGCCCTTATGAAATATCCGTGTATTACCTGGAAGCAATTAACCCATTAGTTTACCCAGTGGCTCTTAACTAAAGGGTCATGGCATAGTGACATATCTCACATAATCTAATTTCTACAATTGCTGCTGCTACAACCTTTATTCTTTGTTACCCTTTCTAACAATCTCATAAAAATATTTAACTATTCCCATTTTATAGATGGAGACCAGAGACAGAAAGCTTTTATTTATCTAAAGTCATTCAGCTGGCAGGCTGTGAAATGGAGTTAACATAGTTTAACCCTTGAATAGCATCTGTCCCATTTTCCCTCAGTTCAATAGAAGTTTTCTTTCCCACAATATGAGAAAGGAACAGAGTCACAGCTGAAAGTTGTGAATTGGCCATAGTCCATCACTCTCTCAAGGAGATAAAGGGTGTTGAGGTGAGGGCCCCATCAGACAGCCACTGGCAGGGGTCCTGGGGACTGAATGCCCAAGGGTGACTGGGGAGAACCCCAGCGGGGCAGATGTATAGCTGTGCTCATCAAGTGCAGGAGGGGCCAGAGGGGAGACATGCACAAAGCATGTCCAGAGGGAAAGCAGACTGGGCAAAGGCAGAAGGACAAAAAGCAAAAAGCGATAGTTCTCTAGGAGCACCAAGACACCACAGAGCCGGGAGCAGGAGGAGACAGACCCAAGTTGTGTGTCTTTGCCCTGGAGCTAGAGGGAGGAAAGTCACCTCCTCAAGCCCCACATACCTCCACTGGGAAAAGGGGACAATGGGAGCCAGGGTAGGTGGGGCCCAGAGAGCCCACAGTGTGCCCCAGGAGGACCAGGAAAGCAAAAAGACTGAGTTCTGGGGCAAGCATTTTATTTGTTAATACAAGAATAGAAATTCTGCAATAAATATAATCTAATAAATAACATTTCCAAATAAATAAATATTAATACCACAAACTTAGAGTCATGAGTGGGTAGGGCTGGGGGGCAGGGCCTGGGGAGCTGTCCCCATTCCCTGCAATGCTACTGCAATGTAAA
Source organism: Marmota flaviventris (assembly GCF_047511675.1). NCBI lineage: Eukaryota > Metazoa > Chordata > Mammalia > Rodentia > Sciuridae > Marmota > Marmota flaviventris. Next base: position 5,646,160 of record NC_092506.1, on the reverse strand, counting down.
CTTTCAGGAAACCCTGTGGCTGTGGCCGTGGCCGCCCTCCCAGCCTGGGCAACCACAGACACCCTGGGAAAGGGCAGAGAGGAGGCAACGTGATGCCGGCAGGGAAACTCGAGGCGAGGTCCTGACGTTCAGCCACCTTATGCCACTGATTACCTGGGTGACTACCCGCCTTTCGGTATTACCTCTTCTGGTTTTTAGGCCACCTCCAGTGCAGACCCCACCCCTTCCATTTTTCATTCCATCTCTTCTTGTTTAGACGTGTCGCCTTTCTGTTTCCTGAACTGAATGTGGAGTTATGGGGTGGGAGAGGCTTCACTCCAGAAAGGCACATGCTACAGTGGCCCCTACTCCTGCCTTCAAATGAGGGGCTGGAGGGCACTGGCAGGTGATGGCAGCAAGCAATAGGTGGTGAGAGCCTTTGCCCTCACTTGAGCCATTCAGCTCCCTTGAACATAACCTCCCTGGAAACAGGATGGGCCCTGACACATTTCTTCTCCAGACCCATAGGACTCGTGGAGCTGGGCAGAGGTCAGGACGTACCACACCCCCACCCAAGGCCTGGAGGACCAGAGATCCCACCATCTGTCTCCTGGCTCAACAAGTGTTGGCATACAGGTTTCTCTTACCCAGAGTGGGAGCAGAGCTTGAAGGGGCAGAGGGGAAAAGAGGAGGTGGTAAGGGTCAGAGATCAGAAGCCATGGGCCTCCAGGTGCAGGGTGACTGCAGCTGCTGGAGGCTGCATCTTCTTCTTAAGCCGGTTGAAGTCCTTGGCTGAGCGCCACAGCCAGGTCTGCAGCTCCTTCAGCAGCCAGAAGTCGTCCATCTTCTGGAGGAAGTCGCTGTGGGCAGGGCCAGGGGCCCAGGTGGGCTCAGTCCCCGGCAGAGGCTGGGGCAGTGGGTAGCCCAGAGAGGCCATGACGCCTGCGATGCTGCCCAGCAGGCCCTGGAGGCTGGTACAGAAGTGGGCCAGGCTGCGGCGCAGCTCTGCTGTGGCAGCCTGACGGTTGAGGCCACGCAAGTAACACAGGAGGTGGCTGTAGGCCTCGTAGTTCTGGGTCAACCGCAATTTGTCATTGAGGCTTCGCCACACTTCCAAGTTGACAGTGGCCCTGGGCAGAGTCTCTGCCCCCAGCCGAGGTGGGTTGAAGTCAGGCTCGTTGAAGGGGGGCCCCAGGTAGTTCAGCTGTGGAAAGGAGAGGGCGATGGGGAAGGAGGCGAGCGGAGCAGGAGAGCACCGCCCCCATAGTCTGTCTCTCCTGTTCCCTGACACTGGCCCTGTCTCCATACTAGTCCTTGCTGTTCATGGGCATCCCCTAAGTTTCTTCAACAGGAATGTCATCTGCATGGAGGTAACAGCTGAAGCAGTGGGGTGATGAACTCTTCTACAAAGAGAGGTAGAAAGAGAAAACCACGCAGGCGCCACTCAGGAAGGACGTGCTGATCAGCTGAGAGGGCAGACCTCGGGAGAGTGCCACCACAGGGCAGGGAGAGAGGAAGAAGAGCCACGAGGAGCCAGGAGGCCAGGCTGCAGAGGCAGAGTTGGCCAGGAGAGTGCAGAGGCCAAGGAGAGGAGTTCAAGAAGGCAGCAGTGTTCCGCAGAGCGGCTGCAAAACAGCAAGGAGAGAGAGCCTTAGAGAATGCCGCTGGGTTTGGCGAGAAGAAGATGCCTGACGACCTGGAGAGAACTGTTGCCGCGGCCTGGAAGCCAGATTGCAGGGGGTTAAGGAGTGAGTGGGTGGAGAGGAAGTGGAGGCAGAGGGTGTAGACCACTCCTTCGAGAAATTTGGCAGGGGAAGCCAGGAGAGAAAAAGGGTCGGGAATTAGAGGAGGTAGCAGAGCCCAGCAAAGGTTTTCTACACAGGGAAACTGGAGAGAGCTGAGCCAAGGTTGAAGGCAGAGGGACTGCTGGCATCAGAGCTCCTCTTTGACGTTCCTGTTCCCCCCAGCCTAAGGAATAGGGGACAGAAGGGTACTCACCAGTGCCCCAAGGCAGGGTTCAGTTGCTAGGAACAGGGCTACAGAAGGAAGAAACTGAGGCAGTCTCTAGAGGGGACAGGAAAGGCATGGAAGGCAGTATAGTCTAGGGAAGAGGGCAAAGCCCTTGCCAACCCTCTGGGGAATGGCCTGGGGCCCGGGGAAGGGGATGCAGGAGATATGTAACTGGGAGGGAAAGAGAGAAGAGGGGCGAGGCCTGGGATAGGCAAGGGCCCAGGGGGAGGTTCACACGCTGACAAGCACAGAGACAAACTAATTTCCTCGGTGTATCCTGGGGCTGGAGCCAGCTCCCCCGCCACCCTCCTCCCTTTTCCTTCCCTGGCTCCAGAGTAGGGTCTGGGATGTGGAAGAGGAACACGGGAAGAGGGGGCTGGTTCCCCATGGTCCCCGGCTCCTCCAACTCTCCTTCCTTCTCTCCTGGGCTCTCTGAACACCTCTGGACCACCCCAAAGTCCTTACAGCATAATTGCCCTCCACACCCTGAACTCCCTGCCATTACTGGCCTGGGTTCTCTGCAACCCCTTTCTCCCATGATCCCCCTAGGAGGCCTGGCTAGGATGGGAGAGGCAGACAGAGGGAGGCCCATGGGTCCAGAGCAGCAGGGCCCCAGGTCTGGGGGCTGAAGAGAGTTTAAACACAGGCATGGGAGGTGGGGCCCCTCCATCCCCACCCAGCCCCGCCCGTGCAAGAGACACCACAACACGGTGTAAACAGAGGAGACTTCCCCGGCCCCCAGGGGAAGGCGGGCAGCTGGGCTGGCAGCCAGTGGGGCAATGGGCCAAGGCGGGTGCAAGGCCTGCCCACATGCCTAGTCCTGGGGCCAGGGATGGGGAGGGGGGGCACCTAAGAGGGAAGGGCAGGAGATAGGCCAACTAGGGAGACTGCTTGGAGCCAAAGGGCCCCTCCTCATCACCCCGTCACTCAACAGGACCCCGCCACTATCAGCTCTCTTCCCCCAACTCCTCTGCTCACTCCTCGCCCAATTGCCCAGACTCCTAAGCTAGATACTCACGTAGGTCCCAGCCAAGGTGCGGAGTTGGTGCTCCAGATAGCGGGTGAGGTCATAAGTTTTCTGGATGGAGGGGCCGGGCCCTGGGTCTCCTGTGCGATTGAGAGCTGGCACTGCAGGGAGGTGCCAGAGCACCGTGCACAGGCAAGCTAACATCCCCCACGAGTCCCCTGTGGACAGGATGGGCAAGAAGCATGAGGGTGGGCCAAGCCCAAGTGTGGAGGCAGCTGGCAGTCCCTCAGGTGTCTATCCCCACCCTAGGCTGGGAGCAGGATTGAAGTGAGACACCAGATGGGATGAAGGATGGGCAAGGGACGTGTACGTGAGGACAAGTACTTGGCATTTGCACGTCTATCAGTAGATATCTGAGAGTATATCTGTATCAGCTGAGGAAGTCTTAGGCAGTGTGTGACTGTGTGCATGCCAACGTGTGTGTATGTGCGTGGTGGGCTGGACCAAGCTTAGGGGCTCCAGGCCAGTGTGCTAGGGTTCCAGTTGCACCTTATCCTCCTCTCCAAGTCCCCTGGTCCCCTTGCAGCTTGAAGGGAACTGAGGGGTGGCAAATGGCACATGTCAGCACTGCAAGCCATCGTCAGCCAGGCCTGCTAGAAGAGTGAGAAGGCAGAGGTAGGGTGACACCACCAAGGTCAGGCTGAAGGACACAAGGCTGACTTAATGCAGTCAGTGGTGGGTGTATTAGGATATGGTTCCTGGGTGTGGGGTGTTAGGATGAAGTTAAATTGAGGGAGATTTAGCATCCATCCCCTTTAGGACAAGTGGCAGTGTGGGGGTCTGCCCATTCTTGTCTAGGGTGTTGGAGGTGGAACACAAAGGGGAGAGGTATGTATTTGATGAGTGGGGTTGTCAGCTGAAGATGCTAGAAGTTTAGAATGCCAGTCCAGAGGCCTGGGATCTGTACTGTGAAGAGGGCTGGTCGCTTTTGGGAAAACTTGATTTTCCAAGCTTTTAGGTGAGGTCCAAGCTCAGGACTCAGTGTGCATCTGAGCTAGGACGGGGGCGGAATATAATTGGTTTGGGCTGGAGTAGGTTTAAAGACTAGGTTACTTTTAATGCTTCAGATTAGTTTAGACTTGGGATTTGGTTGATTGAGTGTGGTTGAGGTTTGAGTCCAGCAGTGGGATGTGGTTAGGTTTGGGCAGGCAGATGGTTAGCTGGGGCTAAGGTTTATGAATTTGTTGATTTAGATGTCAGATGGGGCAACACTTGGCATGTCACAAAGGGTAGGTCTCGTTTGGGTTTTAAGCTTGGATAGGTATGAGGTCAAGTTGTTTCTTTTCTCTAGTTTATATTTTATACTTCCAATTTTTTCTATAATGACATGTTTCTTTGATAGAAATAAGTTGGATAGGTTTAACAATTTGACTGCAGTCAGGATAGGGTTTGGAGTTAGGAAAGAATGAAGACTAGATTAGGTTTAGACATTAGTTATAATAACTGGGTCTTTTAGCCCTTAGAGGGGGTTACTATCAAGGATGTTATAAAGTGTCTCAGAGAGTACAGGGGACAGGTGGGGACTTTTGCAGTGGCCCAGCCAGTCAGTATGGACTCTATCATATGCTTGAATGGCTGGCTTTACTGATGGGTCGTCGGAGTAGGGGTGCCTCCTATCCACAGGGACTGCTCTTTTGAGTAAAGGACTCCTGGTGTGAGGGTACCTGTGCATGTGCCCACTGTATTTTAGGACAGAGAGCAGGGTGGGGCACCAACTCCACTTTCCTCTCCTACCTGTAGCTTGAATACACCTTCCTCAGTCCTTCTTTCCATTTAGCTCTTGTCTGGCCTGATTCCTTCCTAGTCTTTCATCTTCATATCTCAAGAAGACTCCAGGCCCTTCTCTGCACAAAGCCCTGGGCAGTCCTCAGCCCAGATCTCTGGCTGAGTCCCTTCCAGAACCCTATGGGTTAGTTTTGGAGATTTTGGAGATTGAAGACCTGCTGAGAGGGACAGTGGCCCTTCCGTCTTGAGGTAGCTTTCAGGATGACGAATCTGGCCTTGCTTGAAGTTATTGGCAATGCCAAAGTTCCACTGACGTAGGAATTGCCTCAACGGCCAGAGTTCTGGGACTGGGCTGCCCCAGTGGCAGAGAAGTGGTGAGAAGCCCTGGGCCTGTTTCTTCCTCCCTTCTTGGGCCTTGGGGGACATCCCTGGGGGGACCAGCTCCCTATACAAGGACAGCAGGGGGAGAAGCCTTTGGATAAACAAGAGCTAAGTCATCTGGGCAGAAAAACGGCTCATGAAATTAAACAGACAGGGCCGGTGTTTCCAGGAATATTTCAGTTCTGAGGTAACTCTGTCACTGCAGGCTGGGGGCTGGGGGGACAGGGGAGAACAGAAGGAGCTGACTGACCAGGCCAGAGAGAAGTAGAAAAGAAGGAAGGAGTCTCAGGAATCAGGAGGCCTGGAGAGGAGAAAGGCAGGTGAAGTTCAGGGTTCTGCCTCCTACTGTGACACCTTGCACACTGGGCAAGATGTGCCCATATCTCAGGCAGCAAAGCAGAAAATTGCCTGACGCAGAGAATACCTGAGTTCATTGTGAATACTGGAGCCCAGAGCAGCTCCGGCTCCCCTGTGTTCCTGGGTGGCAGTATCCAATGAGTCTCTGGAGCCCCCACCTACCCTCCTCTCTGGCTCAGAGTGTACAGGTGAACCCCACCATGGGGCCATATCTTGGCCCCCTCCCCCAGTCCTACCCCCACTGCCGGCCTCTGCTCTGCCTCTGGCTGCTGCCCACTGATTGTTTACATCCCGTCTTCTCCTTGTGTTTATAAATCCGGCTGAGCACGTGAGGAGCTAATGAGTGCAGCTCACGTTTCCTGCTGCAGCCCCCCCATCCTGGCCCCCTCCGGGGCCAGCCCCTAATTCCATCCAGATCCCTGGGCCCTGGGAACAAGGCCCCCCTCATGAACACACACACTGTCAGCCCACGCAAGCGCAGGGCCATCCTGACACACTGCACAGGCACACCACAGTGTACTTGTATTCAGCCAGCTGTCCCTCGCTCCCTGGCCTATGCCCCAGGCTAACAGTACTTAGTGGCAGGGATGTCCAGGGTGGTTGGGTGGAGACTGCACCTGGAATTGGTGAATAAGAGCTGTAAGCTCTAAACGTTGATGTTGGGAGGCTTTGGAGAGTTCTAGAACTCTACATGAGGAAAGGCCCTGTCCTCATGCCAGACCAGAAACAAAACTGAGTGACCTTGGGGGGGTCTGTTTTGGGAAATGGGGGCGGGGGAAGGGGTAGAGTAGCCTAGGAGGTAGTGTGTACACAGTGGCGTGAGATCCATGCACAGGACTAGGAAACTGCCCTGGAGGCTGCCTCCTGACCTGCCTGCACAGGGCAAAGCCCACAGAAACCTAGCTTTCTCCATCTTCTGAGCTGGCTGCCCTCTTCCTGGTTCCCTTTCTCCTGGGCCGCTGAGAAGTGGCAGGGTGAGTGAGGACACAGGGGTCTGGAACTCAGGAGACCTAGCTTTGCCATGAACCATCTGGTGACCATAGGCTTGCACAAGGATGTGGCACTGTGCATGCTAAAGGTCCTCCCAGCTGGAACATGGGGCTCCATCTCTGCTGTCCTCTCCAACATCCCCTCATGTCCTTCTCTTCCAGTCCAAATGACAGAAAAAGCCAAGGTCCAGGGAAAGAAACAGGGCGGGCAGGCTGCTGCCTTTTGAAGTAAGGCACCAAGACAGGAACTGGGCTTTGGTTGGAGGGAGAGGCTACCTGACTGCCGCAAGAGGGCCCTGGGTGTGCTCAGGGAGAGTCAGAGTGAAGTGTGTGTGTGTGGTGGGGGGCGGGCTGAGAAGCCAGCTGAAACCAGAGGGGGAAGAAGTGAAGTAAATAGTCCAGGGCAAGTGTGTGGGTGAGCTGGAAAGGGTGTTGTTATCAAGAGGGTGCAGGAGGGTTTGGGAGGGGCCAGAGAGCAGCAGGAGCCAGGGTGTGAACCAGCAGGTGGGATTGTGGGCAGGAATGTGAAGTGTCAGGAATCAGTAGCTGGTAGTTTAGGGGTAGTGTACACCAGTGTGAATGGGACTGGAGTGCACGTCTGTGGTGGAGGGGAGGAGATATTGCTCCAGTTAGTAGACATTTCTGGACTGCCCAGTGACAGTTGCTGCCATCTCTTGCCAGTTTCCTCCCCTGGCTGAATGTGTGGCTCCAGGGCAGCCAGTGTATCTGGTCTGTTAGAATATGAACCTGTGTCCCGTCGGAGGGGCATTGAAAGCCCAGAGATGTCCCTGGATCAGAGTCCCAGGGAGAGGTGTCCCCTGCTCTCACCCTCAGCCTCTCTCTAAGGCTCAGACTTCCCCTGCCATGCCCCCACCGCCTGTCTCCCCTTCCTCTACTGGCAGCCCCTTCCCAATCCTGGGCCCTGAACAGGACACAGGAGGTCCTCTGGGATTGGAGATCTGTAGGGAGGACTCCTGGAGCTCAGTATGGAGCTGCTGGAAAAGAATGCAGGAGGGTAGAAATGAGGGGACTCTGGCAAGGCCATGCAAACCTAGGATTTGCTTCGAGGGGCAGGGCCAGGGAACTGTGCGGCGGTGGCCGCTCGCTGGCCCTCCCTCCTCGGGGGTGACCTCTCCTTCCCGGACCCCTCCCGGAGGCGGTGGTGCCTTCCCCTTGTGTGGCCCCGGCGCCCCCGGCCCCGCCCACTGCCCGCTCCCGCCCGGTGGCTCTCCACCCGGCGGCGGGGGCGGGGGCGGGGTCCCGGGCGCCCGGCTCCGGGGCTCGGCCCCGGCCGCTGCCCTTTCCCGCGCGTCAACTCCCTGCCCTGCCCGCTCTCCTTCCGCCGGCCGCCGGGCGAGCGGCCGCTGCCGACAGAGCCCGTGGCTGCCGGACCGGTGACGGACTTTTTCCTGCTGGGTCCAGCCGGGCTGCGCCGGCCCCCCCCCCCCCGCAGTAATCACTCCCAGGCCGGCGGGCCGAAGCTCGCTGCCGCCAGCCAACCAGCCGCCTGGCCCCTACCTGCCGGCGGCTCCGGGGCCGTGGGCAGCGTGGAGGGCTGCGGCCGCGCAGCGCGCAGCAAGGAAGCCGCGAATCCCGCGGCCCGGCCCGCTCGGCCCGGCCCAGCCAGGCTTGCTCTGCCCTCCGCCCTCCGCTCCTCTCGCCCGCCCGCCTTCCCTCCTGCCCGCCTTCCCCTCCCGGCGGTCCGGGGAGGGAGAGCGGCCCGGCCCGAGGTGTCGGCCTCCCCTCGCCTCCCGCCGGCCCGGCCTCGAGCTCCCCTGCCTCGCCCTCCCTCTTCCTCTCCCCGGCCCCCTCCCCTCGCGCCGCGTCTCCCCCCGCAGCCTCGCTGCTCGCCTCGGACTCGCTCGCCCCGACTTTTGCGCGGGGCTCTCTGTCCGCGGGTTCCGTGGGACCCCGCCTCTCTGGGGCTCCAGGTTACCGCCTCCCCAGGTCTGCGGGTCGTCCGGGCTCCCCGTCGCGCTCCCCGCCACCTCCTGCCCGGCCGACCGGACTCCAGGAATGCCGCGTCCCCGCCCGGCCCCTCTCGAGGGCGCCCAGCCGTGCCTCCCCCGGCCCGAGCCCTGCTCCCCGGCCGGGCCCCGGCGTGGGGCTCCCGGGGGGCGGGAGGAGGACGGGAACCGGATCTCGCGGCGGCGGGGCGGGGGCGGGGGCCGGGGCCTCGGACGCCTGGCTCCTACCTGCTCGGAGGTCCATGGGGCTGGGGGCCGGGCCGGCCGGGCGCGGCTCCTCTCCCTGAGGCTGGCGGAGTGGGAGGGCGAGCCGCGGCTCCGGCGAAGCTTTAATAATCCCATCCGCCAGGCCCACTCGCAGGTTTTTTTCGCTCGGTTTCGGATTTTTTTTTTTTTCGGTGTGGGACATTCTGCAAACTTTTTTTTTTTTTTTTTTTTTTTCTGACGTGTAAAGCTGTAACCACAAATTGTAGCAGCCCTCCCCGGGGTGGGGGGAGGCGGGGGAGGAGGGAAGGGAGGGCTTCTGGGGCTCCTCTCCCTCCCACAACACTGAGGGGGGGTGAGGTGAGGCGAGGCTGCGGCGGTACCACCCTGGGCCTCCTGGGGGAGGGGGCTGGGAGGGCATCGGTCCGTCTGCACACACCGAGAACCAGGGGCGGGAGCCTGTCTCGATGTGGGCTTCTCCCTCGGACTCCGCCTGGGGACGCCTGCCCCCTGCCTCCTGCCCTGTTTGGGTTCCCTGCGCCCACCCTACCTCTGCCTCCTCATCTCTAACCTTCCCTCCCCCTTCCCCTTGAGTAAATGCAATGACACATTCTCCCAAATGCCAGCGAACTGGCCTCAAAGCAAGTGATGGTGTTTTTCCTGCTGCCCTTTGTCTGGGCTGACCGCCCCCCTTGCCTATTGTCCCGCTGCTTGTCCCATTTCCAAAAGCTGGAGCTCTGTGAGGCGCCAGAGGCTGGGGCAGGTGACTAACCAGCTCACAATGCCCCCTGAGGGGGAGGAAGGGGGCAGGAGGGCCCACTGCCCAGCTTCTCTCTTTAGTTCACAAGGTTCTTCATTCTTCTTCCCAGTGACCAGGGAGAGGGCACATGGGTGGGGGATTTGTAATTCATTAATCAGCACGAGGCACCGGACCAGTTTCAACACCAGAGGCTTCGCTGGTGACTCAGCGAGAATGCGAAGATTCAAGGCCACGGACAGAGCGAGCATCCCGATTGTAAAACACTTCCCCATTGAGACATTTGGCACCCTCCTTCCTTTGGGGTTTTGGGTTGTTGGTTTTTCCGGTGGTGAGGTAGGTTTGGCTGGGGAGTGCTCTCCCTCCTTCCTCCCCTCCGGTCTGGGTTGGGACTTTGCTGGGCTGGAGACCTCGGGGACCCATAAGACCAAACCCTCCCAAGAGGGTCTCTCTTCCTCCCCCTTCCTCCCTCTCCAAACTGTTGCCAGGAAGAGTGACCTTGTGCAGAGGAAACAGCTGTCATCTGGGGCTTGTACACAGCCCCACTTTGTGATTTGTCTTGGGGGACAGTCATTGGGTCCTCAAGCCTTGGGTGTCCTAGAAGCAGCATACCACCAATTAAATCATTTGGTAATAAGTTGCTTTGTTGTACCTGTTGTTTCAAAGGGGGAGAGGCGGATGGCAGCAGACCTGGAAGGTAATGCTCCCTCTGGAGTGACACCATACCTTCATCCCCTACTCCTGCCTATGCCCCTAAGAGGGTACTCTGCCAGTCCACCACAGCCCCTCCAGCCTGTGGGTCAGAGTAGGCATCATGGTCATGGCCAGTTCCCAGGACAGCTCTTCTCTTTTCTGTACTGGAGAACTGGGTGGGGGGGTGGGGGGGTGGGGAAGAAGTTTGTTTTCAATTACCTCACTGGAGTGGGACAGACTTTGTTGTTGGGTTGTTCTCTTTTTTTCCCCCTCTCTCTCTCTCTCTTTCTCTCCTTTCTTTCATTCTCTCTTCCTCTTTTTTTTTTTTTTTTCTAAACAAGGAGAAAAAGAGCTGAGAATAGAGAGCTGGCCTGGGGTGGGGGTAGGGGACTTTCTGGAGCATTGGTAGCAGCTCTGATGAAAAGCGCCTTGGAGGGGCCCTTGTGAAAGTGCTCAAGGCCTCCTCCCCCACCTTCTCCCCACCCCCAGCAGCCAGGACTCTGGAGTTTCAATGACATTCTTGGCCTAGGAGCCCAACAAATCTTTTGATGCCCATGCCCAAGGTCAAGAAGGCATATGCCCACCGGTGACTGGTTCCCAGGCTGCAGGGAGGTCCCCCGAGAGAGGGAGCTAAGTAGGAAAGGGGAGAGGGCGAGGGTGACCAGGAGCAGCTTGGGCCCGCTCCCCTCCGCTGAGCAACTCCACAGCTTGCCCCTGGTGGAGAGGCTGTGCAGACAATGTGGTTTGGATTTGGCTGAGCCCCCTCAGCACCTTATAAAGCACCTTGCTGAGTCAGGGGGAAAGCAGCCCCGATGCACACAAGAGGAGGGGGCTGGGAGAGAGAAGGAACAGGGGCTGGGGAAAAGGGGGGCTGAAGGAAGAGGAGGGAGAAATGAGAAGGGACCGAAAAGGGAAGAGGATGCACAAAGAGGCAAACAGTGGGAGTGAGAAAAGGGGGAGGAGGCCGGAGCTGAAGGAGCAAGATGGGGAGACATTGGTGAGGAAGAAGAAGGACTCCACAGTAGAGATGGGGGACATCCACGATGCTGCCCCGCCCTGCCATAAGAAATGTCCACCTTACAAGTCTCCAAGGCATGGATTTGCAGGAACTGAGGGCAGCAGCCCAGAGCCTAGTGGGGGCAAGTTAATCTGCTTTCCAGGCAGCCCTCAGGGCCCCCCGATTTGCCTTTGATTCTTAACATAGTGACCCACAAACTGGGAAAGTCATGTTTTCCCTCTGCCTCTTGTCCAGACTTGCCGCCCTGCCCTCTCCCCTCACCCAGTGGGGGCTAAGCCTCTCCCCTCCCCCTCTCCCACACTGCCAAAGGGAAAATCAACTCCATCTCCAAGCCGCCAGTGCCCCTCTGCCATGTCTGGGCAAAGGCAGCAGGCTAGGAGCTGCCAGTTGGGGTGGGGGTGGGGGCTGGAGCAAAAGCTGTGCCTCACTCTGCCAAGTCGACAATGGGGGTGGGCTGCTGAGATTTGGGGTAGAAGAAGGAAAGTGGGGCAGGAGTAGCCCCTGCAGGGTTTCTGTGGGACAGAGTGGAACAGGTGACTGTTCCAGCTGGGGGCTCAGGAAAGCTCCTGCTCCCCAGTGATTCTCAAATAGAACCTTGTTAGGGCCCTTCCAGCTCCAACAGCCCCGGAGCAAGGGTGAGGATAAGAGTGGAGGTTGGAGGAGACATCATCCCCAACTTCCAAATGAGCATCCTCAGGAGGAGAAAAGTCCCATCTGTGCTGTGGGATGTTGTTCCAGTGCTAAGTCCTAAAAAGACAGAGAAAGGACAAGGAACATCCACACCTGCCTTCAAGAATTTCAGTCTTGGGCCAGCAATCAGCCACAGGTGGTAGTGGGCGTCTTTAGGGCCAAGGAGGACAATGCAGATAACTTCCAGAAAAGGGGAACTTCCGGGTAAAAATTGCAGTGGCCTCATTAGGGAGAGTCACACCAGGCACTGCCATATGGCTCCCTGCAGCTGGATAGGGCCAAGCTAGGAGTCATGATACCTGGCTTTTAATTGGCCAGTGTGGACAAGCCTGTCACCTCTCTAGGATGGGGTATGACCACCTCTGTCCTCCTTTCCACAGGATGGTGGGAGTTTTCAGTGATGACGGGAACACTGGTTTGCCAGCTCCTTTGACCTTCCACAGGAGGGTGGCAAGTCAGGCACCAAGAGGTGTGGCTGAGTGGGGGTGGGCAGAGCTGGCACAAGGTAATGATTGAGCTGTCCTCCAAGGAGTGTAGGTGAGTCAATGTCGCCTCAGAAACTGGCTAGTGTCCCACCCCTCCCATACTCCCACTTTCTCTCCCTTCCCCCATAACTGGCATCCTCAGGGAAGACTCCAGGTGCCCCACAACACCATGTCCTGCCCAGCCATGGAATTGGTTTTGAAGGGGCCCTGGCCTGAGAGGGTCCAGATTCCTGAACTAGGGAAGCCTCTCCTGACAGGTGAGCAGAGGGTGGGGTCAGACAATCCCACAGAATAGTCACTAATTCACCACTAATTCACTCATTCCTTCCTCAGACATTCCCTGAGTGCCTCCTCCCCCAGGTGCTGAACACAGAGGAGCCCCAGGGGCCATGGAGTGGCAGGGTGGAGACTGACCCAGGCAGGGCATAGCAGGAGCAGTAGGAGCTGAAAGGAGCCTCCCAGTAGCTGCCATGCTGGGCTTGTGCTTAGGCTCCCCAGAACCACTCCGTCTCACCTTTACAAGAACCCTACGAAGGCAGAAGCTCTCAATTTTCCATTTAAAATCGAGACATAGATGAAGTCCCTGTCTCAGGTCACATAAGCCTGTGAGTGGTAGAACAAGGACTAACTAGAACCTAGCAATATCTGACTTGAGCAAATGCCATTTTTTTTATATATTTATTTTTTAGTTTTCGGTGGACACAACAGCTTCATTTTATTTCCATGTGGTGCTAAGGATCGAACCTAGTGCCCCGCACATGCCAGACAAGCACTCTACCGCTTAAGCCACATCCCCAACCCCAGCAAATGCCATTTTAACCACACCATGCAAGTGCCCACCTGAGGTTGGGGACAGTTGCAAGGCAGGGGACTCTTGGAAAAAAAAGAGGAAGCCCAATCTGAGGGCAGGCTTCACCCTGCAGAACTTTGCTGAGTATTCCCTGGCTGTGAGGCATGTGGCCTTTGGCATAGCTGGTCCTTAAGGACAATAAGGTATTTCTTGGGACATAAAGAGAGTCAAGTTCCTGGAGAATTCGTGATCCAGATGCAGAGGGAGAACTGGGCTTTCCTGCCTCCCAGCCTCCCTGATGTGAATTGACTGTGACGCTGGGCCAGGTACCTCACATTGCCTCCCTTCATCAGCAACAGGCCAGATCCTGACAGTGCTGGAGAGCTCAGCTAGCATCTGATTCCATTAGCAGGGAGTTTGGACCATCAGTGAGCATCAGACTGGAAGTTAGATGGCCACCCATCAATAGGAGTAGAGCAGGGGCTTCCCTCTGCTTCCCAAGGGCCCCACCTCCTAGCTGGCAGAGTAAGGCTCTGGGTGGGCTGAGAGGGCCAGCCCAGGACACTTCCCTGGGGTTCTGCATCACAACGTCAGGTGCAGCCCTCCCCACCGCATTTGTGTGCACTCTACAATGTGCTTGTGAGCACAGGCCGGGCAGAGGGCAGGGAGGGAAGGAGGAGCAGGAAAGTGGGCACTTTCCCTTTTCCTCCAGTGTGCAGGAGCCCAGAGGGCCCTGCTTCACCCTGAGCTGGCCATGATGTCAGCGGAAACCCCAGGGCCAGAGGGCTCTTGTTACTCCATCAGTAGCCCTGCCCGACTCTGGGTCCCCCACCCATACCTGGCCCAGCGCAGGTCCCCCCAAAGGACATCCCACACATGCTTCCAGAATGAGGCTGAGAGGCAGCAGACTCTCTCCAACTGCCCGACCAGGGCTTTATCTCCCATCTACTAGGATGTCTGGGTGAAGGGTGTGTGAAGAGGGCAGGGACAGAAGGGATACCCCCAGGTGCTCGACTCCTCCCTTGCCCGCCAGGAGCTGTCCCCGCCATTCTCCCAGGATGTTCCATTGCCCTGGCCAACCCATGCCGCAGGCCCTGTGACTCCGTCTCCCCTGGCAGAGGAGTGGGGTTACCTCTCCCTGGGCTGGAAGATCCTTATCCTGTCTTGCTGAGTCACTGCCTGCTCCTCCCGAGCTCTCCCCTCTGCCCCACCAACCTCCCTCTAAGCCTTAAGCCTTTCTCAAGGCTGTCCTGGCTCCTCAAGGCCTTGGTTCAGAGGACACCTGCTTCCTTGGGGCCTTTCCTTGATGTACTCTTAGGAGAGTAAGTGGGAGGCTTAGTACCAGAGGGGAATTGCCCTGCCCTCCTCTACCAGTTGCATGACCTTGGGCAAGTCATCGTACCATCTAGACTCCACATTCCCCATACAGGACAGGGATGGTGGCAATATGCTCATAGCACCTTCCTCATGGTCCCTAATGGAGCATCTGTACATACTTCAGTTTTAGCCATTGACTGTTGCAATGTTAATGAAACAGGAACTTAAGAAAGACTATAGAGGGGTTGGGGATGTGGCTCAAGCGGTAGCACGCTCACCTAGCATGCGTGCAGCCCAGGTTCGATCCTCAGCACCACATACAAAGATGTTGTGTCTGCCGATAACTAAAAAATAAATATTAAAATTCTCTCTCTCTCTCTTAAAAAAAAAAAAAAAGAAAGACTATGGAGCCAGTTAAGTATCACACGCCTGTAATCTCAGCAACTCAGAAGACAGACAGGAAGATCACAAATTTGAGGCAAGCCTCAGCAAATTAGTGTGGCCCTAAGTAATTTAGTGAGACCCTGTCTCAAAATAACAAGGTTGGAATGTAACTCCATGACAGAGTGCCCCTGGATTAAACCCTCAGTACAAAATAAAAAAGACTATGGAGATAGGAGTTTGAAAGAGATATTAGATGTCCCTTCCCTTCCCTGAGGAATAGGGCAAGTGTTCACAGCAAATAAAGGTGGGCAGCACTGCCTAGAACAGGAACAGGAATGGGGAGGAGCTGGCACCCACAACTATGAGGTCCAGTTACCTCCAAAAACTTTCCAAAGCACCTGCTGCATATACCTCACAGACTAGGTAGACCTAGAAGACACAGCCTGCCTGCCAAGGGCGTGGGGGCCCAGTCACAGGACAGGCTGACCAGGTTCAGAGCAGTCCAGGGAACTGGGGCAGGCCTTCTCCAACATCCAGCTTGCAGGACAACTCTGGAAAGTTCCCTAAGTTTTTTTTGGTACCGGAGAGTACAGATCCACCACTTACAAGTGAGCCTCAGTATCATGAAGTGTCCAGGGTAGTGGTAAAGTTCAGATGAGACCGTGAAATGAGTGGGCTCTGCAAGTTGCAGAACTCTAAGGAGACCCACGAGACTTCTGGTCTCTCCACCCAGCAGGATGTAGCTGCTGCAAACTGAGCACTTACTGTCTGTCTGTCTGTCTGACACTGCGATGAAGCACTGGAGTACTTCAGACAATTTCACACAGTCCTCTTGAGGCAGGTGCTGTGTAGTTGCCATCTTACCATGGGGAAATTGAGGCTCAAAGTTACTTGACTTGCCCAAGGTCACAGGCAGGCAGCCTGGCTCCAGAGCCACCCTTCTCATAATTAGCAATTCCTTGTTCTCTGAAAGTTCCTCCTTGTGCCCATCTCCCCTGGAGCAATCCTCTCAGCCAGGAGGATGTCTTCTCTCCTCCCTCACCCCTAAGGGGCCTAGTACAACCTTGGGCACAAAGCTGGCACCTGTAGAGGCTTGTTTTGGACCCTTTCTGGCCAGCAGCCTTGTCTCTGATCAGGGAACTGGGACAGTATGTGGTGTCTGTCTCCCTCTGCTGGTCCCTCAGGGGACAGCCCAGTGAGATGCTTTCACCAGAGTTGGTGGTGACCTTGTCTCCCCCAACGGTGGATGCTGGTGATGTGGGACAGAGAACCCAGGGTCTGGGGCCTGGCTCTATCCCACAGTAACAGCAACGCTGCCTCCTTGAGCCCCTACAGTAGAAGCCCGCCTCTAACAGGGGCACCAAGGGGTGGTCTGAGGGAGGTCAGGTTGCTTCCCTGATGTCTTCCCTGGGGGGAGGGGGAACAGCAGGCCTCAAACAGCCTCTTTCCCCATGGATCCCATGAATGAAACTGTCATCCATGGATTTATCTAAACCTTTTGTGAAGCTATTTATATTTCCAGCGGAGACCACATTTGGGGGTAATGAGTTCCATCGGTGTCCTCCCCTGCTGGGTGGAGCACGCTGCCTTTGATTTGTCCTAAACCTACCTCACTTGAGCTCCAAGGGGGCCTGTAACTCCAGCTTGCCTGAGCTTTCCCCTTCCCATCCCTGCTGTGGGTTTTAAACATCCCACCCCATCTCCCTTCCACCTCCAGCCCTGCAAACTGAAACGACCTGGTCCCTGGTTGGTGCAAAGTGGGCAGCATGGGCATATCATTATCTCATGCCGGTCTCCAGCATGCAAAAGGGTAAGCATTCCCACTGCCCTCACAAGACCAAGGACACCCAGGGTGCAGAATTGTGGGGCCAGCATGAGACTCAGCTAGCAGCAGCAGCAGACCCCTCTGGAGCTCCCTCCCCTTGGGCTATTTTGCCCCTACTCAACTGTCCTCTAGAGATTTTCCAGTTTCTGGACTCCAGGCCTTTCCTATGTAATATTTCATTGGGGAGACTCTCTTCCGCGGTCCCTGTGTGCGCTCGCCCTGGCTTCATCCAAGTTGATGATCTGGGGAATTTTTCTGTGCTTTTTTTGTGGTATGGTATTGAACCTAGCAGTGCTCTACTACTGGGAACAAGCGCACAAACACCAGTCCCTGTGTGCACGCAGACCAGGTCAAGACAACCTGGTGAACCCCACACCCCAAGCCCCTGTGCCCTTTTGAGGCTTAGTTACCTCCACCTGGCAAACCTCCCGCCAGGAGTAATCCCACCTGCTCTCAGGCTACAGAGTAGGACTGCAAGAAGCTACATCCCCACTCCTTTTTTAAAAAAAAAATATATTTAGTTGTAGATGCACACAATACCTTTATTTTATATATTTATTTTTATTAGTGCTGAGAATCGAACCCAGTGCCTCACACATGCTAAGCAAGTGCTCTGCCACTGAGCCCCAGCCCCAGCCCCAAAGTCCTTTTTATTTTATTTTTGAGATAAGGTCTTGCTGAGTTATGCAGGCTGGCCTTGAACTTGTGATCCTCCTGGCTAAGCCTCCTGAGTCTCTGGGATCATAGGCTTGGCCACCACACTCACCTGTGTCCTTTTCTGGTGTGTGGCTACTGTGAGGATCAGTGCAGATGAAGGTGGCAAAAGCCATTTTAACAGCAGAGTAGAAGAGCTTTGACACTCTGTGAATCTTAATAGCAACCATTTGAGGTAGGGACCATTATTGCCCCCAATTTACAGATTAGGAAACTGAGACTTGGAGAAGATCAGCAATTTGCCCATTTTCACACAACTTGTAAATGATGGGGCCAGGATTCATACCTCAGTAGGCTGGCACCTGGAACTTCATTCTATACCTCAGCAGGCAATCCTGGATCCCAGTCTTGTATCGGCCATCATCCTATACTCCAGTCACTCAACGCAGATGTAGTAAACCATTACTATGAGCCAAACACTGTTCTGATTCTGGGAGAAATGCCAGGGAACAAGAAAGGCCCAGGCAGGGCTTGGCAGGAGGGGCTGGCAGCACCTGCTGTGCCACACATGCGTCCCAGCAGTGCTCCACCAGCCTGGTGTGCTCCAGCAGCTCAGAGGTGCCCTGCCTGCGTGGTTGCTCCAGAGCAAGTGCACAAACACCAGTCCCCGTGTGCACGCAGACCAGGTCAAGACAACCTGGTGAACCCCACACCCCAAGCCCCTGTGCCCTTTTGCTGCTTAGTTACCTCCACCTGGCAAACCTCCCTCCAGGAGTAATCCCACCTGCTCTCAGGCTCAAGTAGGGCTGCAAGGACATCCCAGGGTGGGACAGAGCAGGTGCCTGGCACCTCATCCTCACCAACCACTCCTCAGTGAATGTGCTCTTCCGGTCAACTTGTTCTCTAAGCTTCACCTCCCTCAAACTGTCCTTGCCCCAGGAAGCTCCTATCCAGATCTGCCCACTGCCATGCTTGACTTTGGTGATTCTGTGACTCATGTTGGTTTCTCCTAGGAGGCTGTAGCTCCCACTCTCCCCAGCTCGGGAGCCTCCTCTCTGCCAAGGTCAGCTACTGCCCAGGCAAACTCCTGCTCAGAGCCTTGGCCTTGGCCATTCCCTCCACTTGCTTTGCTTGAGGTCTTGGTGCAAATATCAACTTCACCAAAGGCCAAACCAGCCATGCTATTTAGAGTAGTACTCACCCAACACCCCTCTCTCCCTCTCCAGGGTTCCTTTCTCCCCATGGCACCCACGGACTTCTGTGCACTGTGTGGCTGAATTGTTCCTCTTGCTGACTGTCCCCACAGGGTGAGAGCCCCCCAAGAGCAGGAGCACTGTCCTGCAGTCTTCCCTGTACTTAGAAAAGTGTATCTGAAGTATGTTGAACAAGTAGATTTGAAGCACCAAGGGAGGTCCCAGGCTCTGGGCTTCCTGCAACCTCTCACCTAACTAACTGGGTGAGAAGTGGTGACAGAGGGAAGAAATTTCCTACGAGATAATTATGTGGAACGGGGGTAAACTGAGGATTGAACTCAGGGGCACTCAACCACTGAGCCACATTAGTGGTTTTAGAGGACTACTCTAAAATAAAATTTTGTATTTTATTTAGAGACAGGGTCTCATTGAGTTGCTTAGTGCCTCAATATTGCTGAGACTGGCTTTGAACTTTCAATCTTCCTTCCTCTGCCTCCCAAGCCAACTAGGATTACAGGTAGCGCCACCGCACCCAGCCACATGATTATTTTAAAGGTGTGAAATGGTGACTGCCTTCTTCTACTTCACATTTGCCACCTGAAGACACACACACACCTTCACTGACTTACCTGCTCATAGGAGGCCACTTAATGTGGGGTATGAACAAGACCATTAAGGTTTGGTGTTTGAAAGAATCCTAACAGAGCATCTCATCCAACTGCCTCGTTTTCTTAAGAAACAGGCCTAGGGCTGGGGCTGTAGCTCAGTGGTAGAGCGCTTGCCTAGCATGCGTGAGACACTGGGTTCGATCCTCAGCACCACATAAAAATAAACAAATAAAATAAAGGCATTCGTTTATCTACAACTACAAAAAAAACTTTTTTTTCTTTTTTTAAAAAGAGGCCTAGAGAGGGGCCCCGACTCCCACATATAAGTAAGGTTACGAGGCTTACAGCGCAGACCCTGGTCCTCTTTGGGTTCCAATACCCATCTCTCATCCCACAAAAGAAGTTCCCCTTGGCTGCTGGCTCCTCTCTTCTGGGGCCTGAAGCCTGTGATTGGATGTGTCACCTGCAAGCCCTGCAGAGACTCCCATCTAAACTCACAGCCCAGGAGCTGGGGAGAGGGGGAAGCAGGACATCAGTTATAGGCTCTCTCCAGTGCCCGGGAGATGAGGGCGCCGGAACCTCCAGGGGGCCCCTTCAGGGTCACAGCAAGACAAGTTGGAAAGGGTCCTCAGGGAGTATCATATGCTCCCTCCACCCTCCCCCAGCACAGTATAGAGATGAGGAAACAGCCCAAGCCTGGAAGGGGCTTCCATGGTCCCAGAACATGCCAGTGTGGAATCTAAGACAGGAAACCCAGGTATCCTGGCTCCCAGCGCTAGGCTCCTTTTTGGTTTCCAAGTCCTATGGAAACCCCAGATGATTTCTGACTTTTGTTGAGGGGGTGGGAGAGTGATCAAAGACAGACTCCTTAGCAAAGTCCCTGTCTTCCCTCCCCTTGGGCCAAAGACCTCAGGGGACAAGATACTACAGCACCATCCGTATCCGGGACAGACATGGGATCGTTGATTACTCAACAGCCTTCCTCTCTTGCCTGCAGAGGACTCTTCATCCACCTGCTGCTCCAGTCGGCTGCTCAGTGGGGCTGGAGGAGAAGCTGGGAAGGCCAGGCCATCCCAGGGCAAGGTATCCAGAAAGGAGGAACAGTGAGGTAGCAAAT
Organism: Marmota flaviventris; assembly: GCF_047511675.1. Taxonomy (NCBI): domain Eukaryota; kingdom Metazoa; phylum Chordata; class Mammalia; order Rodentia; family Sciuridae; genus Marmota; species Marmota flaviventris. The sequence continues at coordinate 5,625,990 of NC_092506.1, read as the reverse complement.
GGCTACAGCTGCATTTTCTATGCAGACTGTAGGGACAGCTATGGTACAGGGAAGGTTGGCACCTGGGCAGAGGGCTGGAGGCTGGATTTGTTTCTTTCCTTACTATGCCGCGACTGAGTGAATGGCAGCTCAGCCTTTTTTTTTTCTTTTTTTTGGTACCGGGGATTGAACTCAGGGGCACTCTACCACTGAGCCACATTCCCAGTCCTTTTTTTGTATTTTATTTAGAGACAGGGTCTCACTGAGTTGTTTAGCACCTTGCCATTGCTGAGGCTGTCTTTGAACTTGCCATCCTCCTATCTCAGCCTTCCAAGCCACTGGAATTATAGGTGTGTGCTACCATGCCGGGCTGCGGCTCAGCTTTAATGGTTCCTAACACCTATCTACTTATCATTCAGGAAGGGCCAGGCCCCGAGTGACACACTAGGATACAGCAATGTGCAAAGCAGAAGTAGCCCACCCCCAACCCCACTGAGGCTGAAACACCAATCAGGAAGATAGACATTAAGTAAATAAACATATGAAATAATGTTGCAATGATAAGCATCATGGCCCCAACTGGGCTGGTCTCTTAGCTAGAGAGGACAACAGGAGCGGGCAGTGAAGGCCTGTAGGTGCTGCTGCAGCTGAGCCCGAGGAAAAGAAGTCAGCTTGTGAGAAGGCAGAAGGCCACAGTGGAGAGAACAGGAGGTGCCAAGATCCCCAGGTCCAGGAGGAGTGGTGGAAGTGGTCCAGAGAACTGGCAAGGCACACAGATGATCAAAGGGAGGAGACAGGTGGAGAAATGGGTGGGACCTGGGATCCTGCAGGTTCAGGGTCAAGAGTCTGGATTTTATGGCAACCACTGGAACATGAAGACAAGGTAGAGGCCCTTCTGCTGCATGGAGGGTGAAGTAGCTGGGATAGGGTGGAGGCTGAAGGCCACTGAGTGCTGTTGTAGTCATCCAGGTGACAGACGGGTGGCTTAAAGAGGAGGGCCATGTTGCCATCTGGAGAGTATAGCAATCAGGATCTACTGAAGGATTGCACCAAGGAAAAGAGGAGGTTGGGGTCAGTCGGCTGAGCTAAGGGCTGGGAGGGAGAACATTGGAGGGGAAAGGGAAAGCAACGTCCTCCAGTAGGGATTTGAGGGTAAGGCAATAAGGATGAAAGTGAGCCTGGAGAGCAAGAGGCTAGGGGACACACGCAGCCTCCCCACCACCCAAAGAACCAGAAGGGCAAGGCCGGCCCTACAGGAACAAAGGACGCTCGCCCGAAGCCCTTCAGAGAGCCATCAAAAGTGGTGCTGCGGGAAACTCGGGGTCAGCGAGCCGCTCCAGGACCTCCCTTCCACACTCTTGGGCACAGAAGTCCAGAGCAAGCGGGAGACTTTGCAGCCGATGAACACACGCTCCTTCGAACACTCTAGGGTCTTTGCAAAACGTGCATAACCACGATTCCTTTTCATCCATTTCAGGGCTTCCCGGTCGTGCCCCTCCTCACCTCTGGCAGCCCCAAGCCCTCTGCAAAGCTCACAGAGCGGGTTCGCTCTCCCGCGCACTGCCGAGCCTCTGCGTTAGCTCCTCCCTCTGCCAGGTACACTCTTTCCGGTATTTCTCTGTATATCAAAGAAGAGAATCGATGAAGGATCCTTGATGCCAGAATGAACACCCCCTTTCCACTCCTGGTTCCTGCAGTAAGTTACTTTAACCTCTTTTTGGAGCTGATGGCTGCTGCTTGTGTCCGAGTCCCTGACCCCGCTTGGATGCGGACAGTCTTGCCACGACCTGTCTGCCCGGACAGACGCCCAGGAAATCTGTACTACGTGACCCGGGCGGCCCCTCCAACTCCGGACTCCGAGTCCAGCGCTGCGTCCTCAGCACAGGCACCCCGCGCCCTAGATCTGCGTCCTTGCTCTCGGCGTTCCGCCGTGCAGCCCACCCTGCTGCTCACCGCGCGCCCAGGCTAGCAGCCCTGCTCTCCATGGGTGCAGAGGGCGGGACCGGGTCGGGGAAGGGAAACGCCACCCGCAACGTGGATGCCACGCCCAGGGTCACGTCACGGGGCCCACCCCAAGGAAGCCAGCTCCGTCACGTGACTGAAGAACCTGCGAACGTTTTTCTCACGTGACCGAGGCGCCTTGTGTGGACCAATAAGGAGGCGGGGGCGGGCCGGCTGGGGGCGGCGCGCGGGAAGGGAACCTGGGACTCTGGCTGTGGCCGCTGGAACCCGGTCCGGGAATACGCCGCGGGCGGGTCCCCAGTCTCAGCTGAGTAGCAGGCTAGGCCCGGGTTTGTTGCTGGGGACAGCATGAAGTGCCTGGTCACGGGTGGAAACGTAAAGGGTGAGTTCTGGATGCCTGGCTGCGGGGCACGTGAGCCGGCCCGAGGCGCCCGCCTAACCCCCCCTCTGCTCTCCTCCCCGCAGTGCTGGGCAAGGCCGTCCACTCCCTGTCCCGTATCGGGGACGAGCTGTACCTGGAACCTTTGGAGGACGGGGTGAGGGGCTGGAGCGTGCGGGGGCGGTTCCAGCCGGGTCTCAGTGCTCCCGGGGCCAAGGGTGGTGACCATGAGCAGATTTGCCTGCGGAGTTTGTTCCCCCGGTGCTGGTCTGTCAGCTTGCACCCAGTCGCCTTTCCAGGCCTGCGTGTACACTCTGTGTACTTGCCCTCCCTGGAGTGCTCAGTGGTAGGGTAGGGGTGACAGATAACTAGGGGGCAGGACCGAGGGCCTGGGCTGTGGGAGGGGAGCTGAGTGCCTTGACGACTCCCAGGGGAAGGCAGATTAGGTTCTGACAGATGACAGTGGAGGGGGAGGACCAGAGGGTTGGGCCTGTTGCTGCTTCTGACCATGTCCTGTCCCCTTCCCTGCTTCGGGTCCAGCTCTCCCTCCGGACTGTGAACTCCTCCCGCTCTGCCTATGCGTGTTTCCTGTTTGCCCCCCTCTTCTTCCAGCAATACCAGGCAGCCACCCCTGGTCAGGACCTGCTGCGCTGTAAGATCCTGATGAAGGTGAGGCCTTTCTCAACAGGGGTGCCCTTTCTCCACCTGGGCATCTCCACTAGCTGTGTCTGCTCTGGGGCACTCTAGAGTTGGAAAATACATGCAAAATACAGTGGGTGTTCACAGAGGGTAATGGGAGCATGGAGAAGGCAGTTGATGATAGAGACCTGGAGAGGGTGGTGACATTCAAGTGGGTCAAGAAAAGTAAGCAGGTTTTTTAAGCTTTATCAGGCAGAGGGAACAGTGGACAAGGCCTGGAAGTGTACATATGTCCCCTATGTCATGGGAGCCCCTTTCCCAGTGTTTTTTGCATGGCCAGTGGTGGGCCAGGACCTGTATGGATGGGAGAGGTGATGGACAGAGGTGCAGTGCCAGGCTGATGTGTCCATTTCCTGCTCAGTCCTTCCTGTCCGTCTTCCGCTCTCTGGCCATGCTGGAGAAGACTGTGGAAAAATGCTGCATCTCTCTGAATGACAGGAGCAGCCGCCTGGTGGTCCAGCTGCACTGCAAGTATGGTGAGCAGGCACCTGGCCAGTTAAGAAATGCCCTTGGGGGTTGGGGGGAAGGTTGGCAAGGCCTGTTGAAACCCTGTCTGCCCATCCAGGGGTGAGGAAGACTCACAACCTGTCCTTCCAGGACTGCGAGTCCCTGCAGGCTGTCTTCGACCCATCCTTGTGCCCCCATGTGCTCCGCGCCCCAGCACGGTGAGCACACCCCTGCCACAAGCTCAGCCCTGGGTCTTTCTTCCTTCTTTGTGACTTTACAGGTCAGTTTAAGAAGGCACCTCTTTCATTTTCCCTCCAGGGTTTCTGTGACCCTCAAAGACTCTTCAGCCCAGTGTGAAGGGCTCTTTACCCTGGTTGGGGCCCCTCCCTGACTCTTTAAAAGCAGAGGGCAGTGTGGAGGGTGCCGGGCAAATGCTCCCTTGCCGCATTGTCCTCACGGTCTCTAGGAGCTGTCTTCTCCACCCCAGAGGTCTGGCTTGGCTTTCTGCTGCTCACACCCTTCTCACTTCTGTCCTAAAGAGGTCATCTGGCTGCCGGCAGGTCTCTTGTTTGACTTAAGTCACCTTGCAGGTCTGTCTTTAACCTTGTGCCTCAAAAGTTCAAAGCCCTTCTTTGGTCTGGTCGTCCTGAGGGTATCCCCATTTAAGGGCAGTCTCTCTTCCTAACTGCCCAGGCTCTGGCCTTGGGCGGTCCCCAAGGCAGGAAGTGGAACAGGGAAGTTGGGGTCCAGGAGGGCTACCAAATAGTCCGCCATGAGGGTACAGTCATTCTGGGCAGTCAAAGCCCAGAGGGCCATGTGGGCCAGAGGAGGAGTCAGCTTTCATTGCTCCATGCTGGACGCTGTTCACATTCAAGTTGCCCAAGGTCCCATTTATTTCTCTTGGAGACTGAAGGTCCTTTCAGGTCCTAATGTGTGCTTCTCCAGGTTACGTTGAGGCAGCAGTGATCAGGACTCCTTTGTATGGAGAATGAGAATGCTGTCCCCTTGGTCTGCATTGGGTGTCTCTTCTTTTGCTATCCATTCTATATTTATTCATTTCCTTATTTATTTTTATAGCACTAGGGATTGAAACCAGGGGTGCTCTACCATTGAGCTAAATATCCAGCCTTGCCTTTTTTTTTTTAAGTTTTTATTTTGGGACAGGGTCTTGCTAATTTGCCCAGGCTAGCCTCCAACTTGCAGTCCTCCTGCCTCAGCCTCCTGAGTCATTTGGATTATAGGCCTGTACCACTGTGCCAGCTCTCTCCCTTTTTAAATATGGGCAATTGTTTATCTCTCTCTCTCTTTTTTTTTTTTTACAGTTTCGAATACATACAGAAGTATAGGCCAGTTCCTGTCCCTTGTTGTTTTAAGGCAAATTCCGTATTATTTTATGTGTAAATACTTAATAGTGGTATCTCTGGGAGACAAGCACATAAGTGCTCTGAGGGCCAGGTTCTAAGACTGGCATGAACATGGTGGCCTAGCCCTGCATGATCACATGTGCCTGCCCAGACTTCCCACTGCCTTCTCTCCCGTACCTGGGAAACTTTTGACCAGGCAGGGGTCACATTCTGCTTATCCTGTCCTGTCCTTCCCAGGAATGCTAGGCCTGCACACTGAATACATGTCTTTATGTCATTGCCCACACAGGATCCTGGGGGAGGCCATTCTGCCCTTTCCCCCCACATTGGCTGAAGTGACATTGGGCATTGGCCGTGGCCGCCGGGTCATTCTTCGAAGCTACCTGGAGGAGGAGGCAGGTGAGGGAGCCAGCATGCCCTGGTGGGGAGCTGGAGCTGGGCCCAGAGACCCAGGGCCTCAAGTTCTTCCTTGTGCCTGTCCAGCAGACAGCACCGTCAAAGCCATGGTGACTGAGATGAGCATTGGGGAGGAGGATTTCCAGCAGTTGCAGGCCCCAGAAGGAGTGGCCATCACTTTCTGCCTCAAGGAATTCCGCGTGAGCTTCCCACCACACCCACTGCCCCTGTCCTCCTGCCCTGCCCAGGCCCTCACTGCCTGCTTCTTTCCTCCCAGGGCCTCCTGAGCTTTGCAGAATCAGCACATTTGCCTCTTAGCATTCACTTTGATGCTCCAGGCAGGTAATTCTCAGCTTGAGGACAGGAGGGGGAAGGGCTGTGTCCTGCCAGGAGGGGAATGGAATGACCTAGTTTAGAGACCCTGTCCCTTGCCTAGGCCAGCCATCTTCACCATTGAGGACTCTTTGCTGGATGGCCACTTTGTCTTGGCCACACTCTCAGAGCCGAACCTACACTCCCAGGACTTGGGCTCCCCAGAGCTCCACAGGCCAGTGCCTCAGTTGCAGGCTTCCAGGTGAGGGCACCCCTCCACCCATTCTTCCCCTCCGTGTCTTTGTGCACCCCAGCATGAACTTTGTTTTTTTTTGTTGCTTCCAGCTTATGCACCTCCCCCCAACACACACACACAAACTTCCTGTCAGGCCCCAGCCCTGCAGGCTCAGCCTTCATGGTCAGCTGTACTCAGAGACCCCTCCCACCCAGGGAGGCATCCCCAAGGTCCAGCTGACTTCCTTCTCTGGCTGAGGCTTTCCCTCTGAGCCTCCTCCCAGGCCAAGGAGGAAAAGGGCTGCTGGGAGGCAGGGAGCTTCCTGGGGTAGGGGAAGCAGGTGGCTAGAAGGGCAGGTGGGTTGGGGAGGATGGGCCCAGGCAGAGGAAGTTTGGCCTGGCCCCCCGCCCAGCACATCCCTGGGCTCTGGTGCTCTCCAGCTCTGTCCCCCTGGGAAGGTGGGGGCTTGGGCCCCATGTGGCCTCATGATCAGGACTTGCTGCTCCCTTCCCCCAGCTGAGCTAAACTAGCCCCCGGATGCCTCCCTCAGGCCCCTACTAGAACTTGGATCAAAGGGATTCCAGGCCCACCCCCTCCAGGAAGCCCCCACTTAACCCCTGCATCCTCTCTCTCCAGCCAATCAGGAAGTAATAAAACCAAGATCTCACCAGCAGTTTTGAGGCCCCAGAGCCTTCTCTGAGCCCTCCAGCGTGGGGCCTTCCTATGCCCCCTTTTCTCTCCCTGCTTCTGATACCCCATTTTTGCCTACAGCACATCCCACCTGGATGACTTTGCCAGTGATGACATTGACTCTTACATGATCGCTATGGAAACCACTGTAGGCAGTGAGGGCCCACGGGCACTGCCCTCCATTTCCCTTTCCCCCGGCCCCGCCTCAGAGGAGGAAGATGAAGCTGAGCCCAGTACAGTGCCTGGGACTCCCCCACCCAAGAAGGTAGGGCTGGGGGTAGGGGCTGGGAGGTGAGGAAGGAGCCGCCTGGAGACCTCATTGGCTTTCTCCTCTTTCCAGTTCCGCTCGCTGTTCTTTGGCTCCATCCTGGCCCCAGTCCACTCTCCCCAGGGCCCCAACCCTGTGCTGGCTGAAGACAGTGATGGTGAAGGCTGAACTGAGAACCCCAAGCATGTGTCCAAAGGCTGTGGACTAAAAGCCTCAGCCAGCGGCAGGGCTGGACCTCGGTCCAGGGGAGAGTAGAGAATCTGACAGTGCTGGTAGTGAGCTGGCAGTTCTGCGGCCTCCTACAGGACCTACCTGGCTGGCTGCTGCAGGGCTGCCCAGCTCACCTGCCTGGCCTGAGTCCTGCCATCCCCACAGCCTGCAACCAGTCACATCTCTTTCCTGGCCGGGTGCCAAGCTACACTGACAGGAGGTTCCTTACCTCTTATTTACCATTTAGGCTCAGGCCAGGCTGTGGCCATCTGGCCAGGGCCGGAAGCCTGCCTCCCTCCCTTTCCTCCCTAGGAAAAAAATCACAATGGGGCTCCTGCCCCTGCTGATCCACTCTCTCTGCCGATCATGAATGCCCTTCCCTCAAACGCTGGGCACATCTCTGGGACTCTGGATGGAAAGGACTGTTTCTCTTGCTTTTTCACTGTCAGCTGGCCCTCGCTTGGAATTCCAAGAGCCTCTGGACCCAAGTGTATGGCTGGGCCTGTGCCCAGCAAGCCTGCCTGCCTTAGTGTTTCTGTGCAGAAAGGCTGCCAGCCCAGTGTTTGGGGCAAGAGAGACAGAGGACATGGAGAGAATCCAGCTTTGACCTTTATTCAAGAGACCAGATGGGTTGCCCCAGGATCCGGCTGCCAGCCCTGTGGCCAAGCACGGCTGGAGACCCACAATCTGGCCTGCCATTGCCCTGAGCTGCAGCCTCAGCCCCAGGATCCCACTTGTACCCACCGCAGGTACAGGTGGGAAGGAGCCCTGGGGGATTGGACGCTGCTATTTATTCATTAAAAAAAGAAAAATACACCAAGGCTCCATGTTCCCCGTGATGGGTGGGCCTAAGGGGCCTGTGTGATCCCCATGGCAGCATGATTTCTCTACAATCAATCCATCATCTGGGGCAGAGGGTGGCACACGGAGGTTATTTCTTGGCTTTGGCGGAGTTGCGGGGTGGGGTGATGGGTCGGCCTCCAGGGTTCAGGCCACTGAACTGCCCATATTTCCCCTTGTTCTTGTCAGCGGGCTTGAGGATCTAAAAGAGACAAAGATAATCAGGCTCACAGTGCTGGGCCACAGGGCCCACCAGCCCCTTCCCCACACCTACCTGGAAGGAGCACATGAGGGTCTCATCCACACTCATCATGGCACCAGCATTGTCAAACTCACCACAGTAATTGGGAGCTGAGAAAAGTGTTACCAGCTGCCGCTTGGCAAAGAACTCATAGCCATCTTCTACCACCTGGGCAAGGATGGGAGCAGTTAGGTCCATAAGCACGGCTTTCCCATTGTCCTTCCTGCCCCTATCCAGGGCTGTTGGCCCACCTGGTGTGCCCGGCAGATGAGGTCCAAGTCGTGCTTATGCAGGAATTTGGCCACCACCTCAGCCCCGAAAGTAAAGGAGACGCCACGGTCATTCTCGCCCCAGCCCTGCACATCCTTGTCAGGGTCAGACCACAGCAAGTCACACAGCAGGCCTTGGTCAGGCACGTCTGTGGGCCGCATGATACGCCGAATCTGCTCCATGGACTGCAGATCTGGAGACAGGCCTGAGGGGACAGGACATTTCCTCAAACAAGCATCAAAACAAAGATCTCCCCCTTTTCCCTGCCCCAGGGAGCCTCTGGGAACCAGCTTCACTTCCCACCACACTGCCCTTCTCCTGGTCTCAGGAGCCCAGGCAGGCAGATTCAAGTCCCAAGCATAAGTACAAAGATGTCCTAACTCTCAAGCCCAGAGCTCCCTGAAGGAAGACATTGCAGGATGCAGAATGCCACAACAGGAAAAGAGTGCAGCCTAACAGTGTGGCACAGGGGGACTTCCTGTCAGTGACATCCAAGATTAGACCTAAGGAGAGCTGTTTGAGGCAACTAGGAATAGTCCTGCTAAGAGCTTTGTTTGGAGGCCCCAGGGACGTGGCCTGTGCTCCTTCTCAGGCATTTTCTCAGCATGTGCCTACAGCCACCCTCACCTCCGTGGCAGCAGAAGATCTTCTCGTCCACAATGGCTGCAATGGGCAGGCAGTTGAAGCAGTCGGTGAATGTTTTCCATAGTTTGATGTTGTAGCGTCTCTTGCCTGCCCAGGGGAAGGAAATGGCTTGTGGGGAGGCCTGCCCAACCCATCCTGGTTCTCCAGGCCCTCCAGAGTACTTTGAGAGTGTTCAGGGTAAGCTAGAAAAGGAGACTGGAAGGCAAGGAAGGCTCAAGCCCACACCTGGCCCCTACCAGTCATCTAGGAGTAATTCTAAAGCACCTGAGTCTGTAAAAATCTGGGTTTCAATCTGGTTCAACCTTGGGGGTCAGAACCTTCCCCCACCCCAGGAGTAGGACCAGGCCACAGGAGCATCCTAAGTGCCTAAGCAAAAGATATACTGGAGGAGTGTGTCCCCAGGCAGGGCCTTAGTGGGAAGTGTAGTAAATGGACAGTCCTCCAGGCAGCATCCATTCACCAGACCCTCTTGGGTGCCAGGCCTCACTCAGGCCAAGAGAACAGGGCAGGAAATGACCAGCCCACCAGGGATCTGCCAGGGTCCCATGAAGAGTAGTGTATGCAGTTTGGATCCAACACTCAGACCACTCACATTCATCGTAGAAGCCATAGATGCGGTTGATGCTGGCACACTCGTGGTTCCCACGCAGCAGGAAGAAGTTCTCAGGGTACTTGATCTTATAGGCCAGTAGCAGGCAGATGGTCTCCAAAGACTGCTTGCCCCGGTCTACATAGTCCCCCAGAAAGAGGTAGTTGCTCTCTGGAGGGAAGCCACCATACTCAAACAGCCGCAGGAGGTCATAGTACTGGCCGTGGATGTCACCTGTGACCCAGGGAACTGAGTAAGCTAGATGCCAGATGTGCACTTGAACCCAGGACCAGAAATGGGCTGGAGGGAAGAGGGATTCAGGAATTTTGGAGAGGGGGGCAATGCCACTTTCAAGAAGCCAAAGGGTCCTGGGGGGGCCTCACCGCAGATCTTCAGGGGAGCCTCCAGCTCCAGAAGAATGGGCTGGCTCAGGAATATCTCCCGGGATTTGAGGCACAGACCACGGATCTCGTTCTCTGTCAGCTGTACATTCTTCCCAGGTCGTGAGCCCTGCACTGGGGGCGGAATGGGGTGTTAGGAGCCTGGCCCCCCGACAGGAGGTGGGTGGGCAACTCAGGTGGCCCCTTGGGTACCTCTGGGGGCGGCTGGGCCGGGGCTTGGCCAGGCCAGCTGCTGCTGCGGGGCCTCCAGGGACTTTCTCCTCCAGCCTTCCAACAAGACCCCCAACTACCCTGGGGGCCCTCCACAGGGGGCTGCTGTGCGCAGGGGCCTGTCACCCAGAGCTCACAGCAGCGCCCTTCCTGGCTACGCTGCACAGGTTTCTCCCTCGCCCTAGGAGCCCAGGCCACCCGTGCGCCCCTGCCCAGGAGAGGGAGTTGCTCCGCCTGCCCGGGAGACCCGGACCCTTGAGGCGCGCCGCTGGGGGGGGGGGGGTGCGCCGTGGCCACGGGACCTCGCGGCGCGTCCCCGCCCAGTAGACGCTGGCCCCGGGAGGGTCAGGCCCGCCCGCGGCCACTTCCGGGCTGGGCAGGGGGCCAGGGCGCGGACCTTCCCCACCCCGGCCAACCTTCCAGCAAGCGCCCGATGATAGAGTCCAAATTGAGCTTCTCGCTGTCGGACATGGCGGCGCCGCCGCTCCGGCCCAGCAGCTCCGGGCCCGCTCCTCTCTCCCGCCCTCCCGCAGCCTCCTTCCGGCCTGGCGCTCCTTCCGCCCGCCCCGGCCCGCCGCCCCGCCTCCTGGCCGCCCGCCCCGCCGCGCCGCGCCGCACCCCGCCGCGCCCCGCCGTCCCCCGCGCTCTAGCGCCTCCGCTGGACGTGAAGCGCCACGGCCGCGACGGCCCGGGGGCGGAGTCTCAGGCGACGGGGTGGGCCCAGCTGATATTTGGTGGGCGGGGATTGGTGGGTGGAGTTTGGTCTGGTCCCGCCCTTAAGGAGTTGCCCAGCTGTGTTCAGATAATTTGGGACCGGAAGTACCGGGAAGTTGTTTTTCTCTTGAAGTCTTAACACCCCTTCCTATCCCTGCCCTGAGTGTGAGCACGTTAATAATCACCTCCCCAAACACTACAGAATAAAACCTCCAAGTGCAGAAAAAGAAACTATGGCTTGGAGATAGCAGGGGGCTATTCCAAGAACTAGGCCTCGTCATATTCTCCTGGGTCTCTGTGACCCCCAGGCAGCTGAGCAGATCCAAGGACACCTGCCACTGAACTCCAAGCGTATTATCATGCACATTGCCTGGGTGCTTGCTAAATTAATATTTTTTTATGAGTCTCATAGTTACTTTTTGAGTAGCATAGTAATATTGCATTGTGTGCATATTAAAAGGGTTACTTTATAAAGAGCAAACATAAAGTAAACTATAAATCTTATTGGAACCCTGAGTTGGGTGTTTTACATACCAGTAACCTCAAAACTGGAAATGACCTGGCTTTTCACCTCTGGCAGGCTCCAGGCCCCAACGCACAGGCATAGGGGGAGGTGGGAGGAGCCGAGGTTCAGGGGCACAGGGGCAGGCAGGAAGAGCCTCAGAGAGGAAGGGGTGACCCCCCCCATACACACTTGGGAGGGGCCCTCAACCGCTCACTGAAGCTGAGTCTGAGGAGGAAGTGAGAGGAGGAGGTGAGGTAGAGCAGGGAGGTGAGCTGAACTGGTGGGGACAGGCTGGGCCTGGGGCCTGGTCTCTATGGAGGCCTGGCCTTTATGTCACCTCGGGGACTAGCCCACTCCCCATTAAAAGAGGGCACATAGGGGGCTTGTTCAAATATCGTGAAATCTCACTCTGAGGCCGGGCAGTGGTTGACTGGGAACCCAGGCCCCAGGTTGGCCAGGAGCAGCCCCTCACACTGATTCTCCCCAGGTCTTTCAGCCAGTGGCATTTTGGGGTCTAAGGCGCCATGGCCCAGGCCCTGGGGGAGGACCTAGTGCAGTCTTCTGAGCTGCAGGATGATTCCAGCTCTTTGGGGTCTGACTCAGAACTGAGTGGGCCTGGCCCCTATCGTCAGGCTGACCGCTATGGCTTCATTGGGGGAAGCTCAGCAGAGCCAGGGTAAGTCGGGCAGGGATGGGAGATGGCAGGGTGCAGGGACCGAGGATGGGGGGTGAGGGCTGAATTCTGGAGTGAGACTCAACTTCAAGGATCTGGGGAGGGTCTGGTAGCTGGACTGGACAGAGACTCAGCCAGTATCATCCCTCCTCAGCTCTAGGAGTAATCCTAAAGTGGGAAGGGTAGGTTCCTGTATGTCTCTTTTACCTCAGCTTCTAAGGATTTATACCCATCCCTGGGGGTGAACATCTTTCCCTTTTTAATCTCTGGCTCAGGAATCTCAGATCCAAGTCACAGAACCCACAGCTCTTCTCCCCTGCCCAATGTGCAGACAGGAAAACGAGTCCAGAGAAAGACAGAAATTTGTCTTAGGTCACATAACGGGCCCAAGACAGAAGTAGACTCAAACTTGGACCCTGGCTTCTAGTCCAGGGCTCTATCCAGCTAGCTTTCCATGCGAATTGTCTGTGTTCCTGATCTGGGTGACAGTCACCCAGCTCCTCCCCAGCCCATAGTTACACCCTTTAATTTTTTTCCTGTTTCTGCCCACATCAGAGCTCTATCCTTTCCTATCCCCATGACTATCATTGACAGCTTCTGGGTCACAGGTCACCCTCTAGGACTCCCTAGAGAGCCCCAGTGCCAGGAACTAGGTTTACCTGAGTTATCTGGAGGGGGAAGGTGTGGGCTCTGAGGAACAGCTACCAGCACCTGGATACATGTGCTGTGGGTTCCCAGGCCAGGTCACCCCCCTGCAGACCTTATCCGCCAAAGAGAGATGAAATGGGTAGAGATGACCTCACACTGGGAGAAGACCATGTCCCGACGGTACAAGAAGGTGAGAGAAGAGTGACCCATCAGGCCCCCTTGCCTCCTTCCTCTCTGCCTCACCCATTGCCTTAATAAAATTTGCCCATGCTGTGACCCAGCACTTCCTACCTTTGCCCCCTCCCCCTCAGGTGACCCCTTGGCCTATGGGAGTGTACCAGGGGCCTGTCAACAGCAGCAAGTAAGGTCAACCTAATGAAGCCCCTCTGCCTGGCCCACAGGTAAAGATGCAGTGCCGGAAGGGCATCCCTTCAGCTCTGCGGGCCCGGTGCTGGCCTCTGCTGTGTGGGGCTCAGGTGTGTCAGAAGAACAGCCCTGGCACCTATCAGGTAAGGGAATTACCTCCCCTTCCCAGAGCTCCGTATTACCCTGGATCCTTGTACCCACCTTCCTGTCCACCTGCAGGAGCTGGCAGAAGCCCCTGGAGACCCACAGTGGATGGAGACCATTGGCAGAGACCTACACCGTCAGTTCCCTCTACATGAGATGTTTGTGTCACCCCAGGGTCATGGGTACGAGGCCAGCAATACCCAGGGACCCCAGCTTCCCCACTGTAGCTTTACATCCTTTCATCTCAGGGGACCCAACAAGGCCCAGGGAGGTTGTAGCCTGGGTAGAGGCCACAGAGGGTGGGAGGGGGTGTCTGGGGACCTAGCCCCTGATGGGGTCTTCTGGCACAGGCAGCAGGGGCTCCTGCAGGTTCTCAAGGCCTACACCCTGTATAGACCAGAGCAGGGCTATTGCCAGGCCCAGGGCCCTGTGGCGGCTGTGCTGCTCATGTACCTGCCTCCGGAGGTAAGTGAGCTCAACCCTGCCTGGAGACCCCCACCCTCGATCCCTAGTGACCTGGGCCCCCACAATTGATCCTCAGCTCTGGACCTATGACCTCCAACCCCGGTAACTCTAGCCTCCGGATCCTCTACTCTCAGACCTTGTCTGGAGACTCAGGGCCTCATGGCCTCCAACCTCACTCAGTGATCTTGAAGCCTAATGACCTTGACTCCAGGAACACAGACCCCTTGACCCTGTCCCTTATCCAAGTGATCTAGGAGTCTGGACATTTTCACCTTAATTTTTTTGCCTCTTGATTCTGGATCCTGTGATCATGGACTCTGTCGCCAATGATCCTGGGAATCCAGGACTTGAACTTTATGACCCTCTCAACCCTTGCCCTGGCTCTGTGACTCTCAAGTCCAGCACCCTGAGTCCTGAAACATCCAACCCCTAAACCCATCTGTTGGCCTTGTCTTGGGAAGAGGGGGGCTTCTGGTAAGAACCACCAGACCCTGAGCAGAGCAGGAGATGCCCTGAGTCCAGGCTCCTGACAGTGCTCCTGCACCCGCTTCCCCATCCTGCCTCCCAGTATGGCCCTTGCTCAATGGGCACTCACAGGCCTGTGCCCTACCCTAGGAGGCCTTCTGGTGCTTGGTGCAGATCTGCGAGGTCTACCTTCCTGGCTACTATGGGCCCCACATGGTGAGAGGCTGGGATGGGGCAGGAGGCGAAGGGTGGGGGCTGCAGAAACCTGGGTTCAGGGAGTAGAGGTGTTGGGCGGCTCTGGCCAGCTGAGTTGATGGACGTGGTCACAGGAGGCTGTGCGTCTGGACGCGGAGGTCTTCATGGCCTTGCTACGGCGACTGCTCCCACGTGTGCACAAGCACCTGCAGCAGGTGGGCGTCGGGCCCCTGCTCTACCTGCCTGAGTGGTTCCTGTGCCTCTTCGCCCGCTCCCTGCCATTCCCCACGGTGCTGCGCATCTGGGATGCTTTCCTCAGCGAGGGTGAGTGGGGCAGCCCCAGTGGCTGGGGTCCAGAGATTTGGGGTGCACTGGGGAGCCCGCTCACTAGCTCTCAGTTTATTCTGCTTGGTAACTGCCACTCCCAGTCTTTTGGGGCCTTGAACCAGGGGGGGTTGGATGTGGCTCTGGAGAAGACAGCCTTGTCCCAGGTGGTGCGTCACCCGTGTAGTGCATCGGAGCCCCCTCCTGTGATGGGGAGTACCACAGGGAGGCCAGCACTGCCTGGGCCAGGGCTGGGCCAGGAGGTTTCTGCTGAAGGTGGAGGGAGCTGGACTGGTCCCAGCGCCTGGCATCTGAGCAGCTCAGAGGCGGGCAGGACTGGGACTTGGCTGAGGGAGGAGGCTCCTCCTGGAGCCCACAGCCGACTGCCGAGCACAGCCGGGCACCAGGCGAGGGTGGCTCTGGCAACAAGAAATACCAAGTGTTCCAGACCTCATTCTGGTGGGGGTGGGGTGGGGTGGGAAGTGACTGTAGCCAAATTAAGGAGATATTTATAGAATGTCATAGTGCCATGAAGAAAATAAAACAAAGGATGTGACAGAGTGTCAGGAAAGTGGCAGGAAGTTCTTGCTATCTTTAAAGGTGCTCTGGCTGGAGGTAAACAGAAGGGTCGTGGGTGGAATTTGGGAGCAAAGAACGGGAGGATCACGAGGGGAGAGCCAGGCAGTCTTGGGGTCTTCTTGACGTGCCTCAATAGCCCCATAAGCACCCCACCTGTGATGTCCAGAGCTTGTTCCTCAAAAAGCAGTGGTGATTGAGTAGTACCTCTCTACTGCTTCAGATCTTCCACACAGGGAGGACCACTGGTGTCTGTCCAAGTCACCATCCATGTGTCACCTCCCCTCCAGCCGCAGACCCCAAGGGCAGGGTCATTTATGGTGACTGAGGTGATCCCTGCCCCCTCCACCTGAGGACAGGCATTGCACGGACACCCTTTAATAGCGATGATGACGTTAGCGGTGTCAATTGTTCCTTTACAAGTCACAGTTGTCACTAGGCCTTTCTGGCCCCCTGGCTGCTCTTCTCAGCAGATCAGAGGCTGCCAGGAAGGAACTGTGAGGCTCCAGGAGTGGCTCAAGGTCATGTGTGTGGTGTGTGTGTGAGTGTGCATATGTGTGCACAGGCACATGAATCCTGTGCTCTTGGTTCAGGCATGAGAGAAGCTCTGCCTAGAATCTTTCTAGAACCAGAGGGTCACAGATCCAAGCTGGAAAGTCCCGAGGTACCCATTGGACCTTCCCATATAGAGGATAGAGCTCAGGTGGTAGAGTGCTTGCCTTGGATGCAGAAGGCCCTGGGTTTGATCCCCAGCACCACAAACAAATAAATAAAGGAAGGAAGTCGAGGCCCAGAGAAGGCTTGGTGTGTGCTCTCGGAATCCCCTGGCTCCTGGCAGGCTGCTCCGCCTGGAGGTGTCTGAGGCTCCTGAGGCTGAGTTGGCCAGTGCAGGGGCCTGCAGTCCCCAAATCATGGTCTTCCCTCTGTCATTGCTCCTGGCCTAAGTTGGGTGGGGGCAGAGCTGCAGGCTGGTGGAGAGAGCATGACTGGGGGCAGGTTCAGGTGAATGGCCGAGGGAAAGGCTGGCTTCCTGTGAGTGAGTCCCTGGCTGCAGGTGCCAAGGTGCTGTTCCGAGTGGGGCTGACACTGGTGCGCCTGGCACTGGGCACTGCAGAACAGCGCATGGCCTGCCCAGGACTCCTGGAGACGCTTGGTGCCCTTCGAGCTATCCCTCCCGCTCAGCTGCAGGAAGAGGTCTTCATGTCCCAGGTGGGTGCCCCCTGCCCACCCTCCTCGATGACCCAGCCCCTGATGCACAGCTGGGTAAACCGAGTCACCAAGCTGGAAGCCCTAGTGAGAACACAGTCGGCTCCTGTCCCCTGAGCTGCAGAGAACGTGAGAACCCCAGGCTCAAGTGACTTTCTGTGGCTCCCCCCGCTAGGCTGCCTGTGAGTCCCTCAGCCCTTAGCCACTTCCTGGGGCTGTGTACTGCCTGCCTGTGGAGACCTCAGGGTTTCCTGCCTGTGCTCTGGTCCCAGTAAATTCTGCACCAACTGCTCCCCACAGGTACACAGCGTGGCCCTGTCAGAGCGGGACCTGCAGCGGGAGACCAGGGTCCAGCTGGCCCAGCTGTCCAAGTCAGCACCTGAGCCACTACCTCGGCCACAGGCCCGCCTTCCTGGGGCCCAGGCCATCTTCGAGGCCCAGCAGTTGGCAGGGGCACGAGGGAGTGCCAGGCCGGAGGTACCTCGAATCGTGGTACAGCCCCCAGAGGAGACCACGCCACCACGGCGCAAACCCCAGACTCGTGGCAAGACTTTCCATGGGCTCCTGACTCGGTCCAGGGGACCCCCCATGGAGGGTGCCCCCAGGCCCCATCGAGGCTCTGCCTCCTTCCTGGACACCCGCTTCTGAAGGTGCCATGGACTCAGTCCCCCAGTCCCAATCACCTGAGTGGCTGATGCCAGCCCTGAATGTGGGCACTGTACTTTACTGCTGGGATTTGGTGACTCATCTTTGTTCCCAGCAAGGACCATGCAGAGCGGGAGGGGAGAGTCCCCTCCACTTTATGGACTATGTCAGGCATGAGATCAAAGGTCACAGAAGGGGGCGTGTAGGGCAGGCTGGCCAACCACCCGTGAACCTGTCTTGGTGCCTGTATCAAAGAGCTGGAAGATTGTGGGGTGAGGCTGCTGGCTGGACTAAGGGACCCTTGAGGGCTCCTGGAGGACCTGGAATAAAGTCTGACTGAGCAGATGCCTGGATGGATTGGCAGAAGCCCTGTGCCCTGTCCCTGGACCTGCCATCCCTTCCCCTCCTGCCCTCACCCACCCTCCAGACCTGCCCTCTCCTTTCTGACTGGGGACTCCCTGAGGCTGCCCATTGGCTTCTGGGGAAGCTGTTTACCAGCAAGAGAGCTGGTAAACCACCTTGCTCCGGCCTCTTGGGGGCAGGTAAGGCTCATGCACCTTGGGAGGAGGACTCCCCAGTGGCACTTGGGCCCAGGAGTGGGGGGCTAGTCTCTATTCCACCCCTCATTCCCCTCCCCCTAGGCTGGTTCAGGACTCCCTGGGGTGGAGGGACTCTCACCCACTTCCGTGCCCCCTCACCCATGCTCCTGGTCCTGTCAGTCAAAGGGAGCCAGAAAGAACAAAGGCCTAGTGTGCCCAGGACAAAGGAGAAAGGTCCCGCCAGCTCTTGTCTCTCCCTAAGCCCCAGTGCTCCCCCTCGAGACCGCCACCATGGAAACCCCCTCCCACACTCACTAATTGCCCCCGTGGGTGCGTGGGGTGCTTGGGACATGAGCCATTGTCAAGACAACAGGACTGGTGCCCGTGTAGGCTTGTGTCCCCACAGTGCCCATCCCTATCTCCCTGTTGCCTGCCCCAGCAGTTCCTCAACAGGCCATGGGTAAAGAACAGAGCAGGGGCACAGGGGGAAGTGTCTGGAGGCCCAGGCTTCCATGGGGACAGCCTGTCACCATGACTGTGCTGGAGCACTGGCATGGCCCCTGTCAGAGTCTGAAAGTGGAGCGTTCTGTCTGTCCACAGGCTGCAGAAATGCACTCAATCTGTATGTTCTGTGGCACCTGCTAGGGGCCTGGCCAGGCCTGGGTGCAGCAGACCTGTCCCACTCCCACAGAGCCTGCTGCCTGGAGGAGGGACTCCTGGAGGGCCAGACCCACATCTGTAGTTTCTCTGGGGAAACTGAGGCTCAGGAGTGGAGGAACTTGACCTAAGGCCTACGATGACCCAAGATTTACTCCAGGCCCTGCCCTTGGCAGCCCATGAACCAGCCCCCCTGGATCCCCACCTTGGCCTGCCCTCCTGGACGTCCTCTGCGCTGCTTCACTCCCTTCCTGAGCCAGCCCAGGCTCCAGCTCTCCTGCCTGTGGGGCGGCAGTGGGGACCTCCAGGGTCCTCCCACTTTCCTCTTCCCCGCTCACTGGATACCTGGACCTTAATAACAGTCTTACCTGAAGTTCTGTTCTGTTCTGTTTTTTTCTTTTGGCAACGATGATTGAACCCAGGAGCACTTAACCACCGAGCCACATCCGCAGCCCTTTTTTGAATTCTGTTAAGAGACAGGGTCTCACTGAGTTGCTTAGGGCCTAATTGGCTAAGGCTGGCTTTGAACTTGAGATCCTCCTGCCTCAGCCTCCCAAGCCACTGGGATTGCAGGTGTGTGCCACCTCACCCAGCCTAAAGTTCTTAAAGCCCTTTCTCAGATCTGCACCCACCCTGCATTTTTCTACAGGTGGCCCCAGCACAGACGGCCTTACTAGAGAGAGGGAGGCTCTGAAATACTGAGAGCTCATCCCAAGGCCTCAGCAAGAGGCAGAGGAGCTGAGTACAGAGCCTGAGACCCTAGAGGGGTCTGTAGGTGGCCCCTCCGGCTCTGTACAGAGAGGGGGGAGTCCACCCATGAGCCACTGTCCAGCAGTTCTGCTGGGAGACCAGGGGAGGCAGAAGGCCATGAGCTGGGGTGGTGAAGGCGTTCCTGCACCCGCTGTCTGACAGGGTCACAGTGTGGGGGACGCTGTGGCAGGGCCGCACCATCTGGAAACCAGAACCATTAAGAATGTTAAGTGTTTTGTTTATGATCCTCATGATATGGATAACAGGGCATACGCCACTCAATAATAAAAGTACGTATTGCCTGAGATCGCAGGAAAATTCCCAGAATGAGACCAAGGATACAATGGAGACAGGCCATGAGGTGCGTTTCAGTGTCTTTCAGGATACAAACAATGGTGTTATTCCTCAAGCCTAAGCAAAGAGAAATATTTATCCCATAGTTAACAATTTACATAACCCCCTCAACCCCATCCTAAAGCCACAACCTGTATAATAGCCTAGCTACAGGAAAAACGATCGCTGTGCCAACAGTACAAGGACCACCGATAGCTGTGCCAACAGTACAAGGACCACCGATAGCTGTGCCAACAGTACAAGGACCACCGTATGTAGCTTATGGTATCCCCTCGGGGACAAGAGGCTAATAAAAACACATTCCCCAACCAATACACCCTCCTTTGCCTTACACAGAAACTTACGAAAATGGAAAACACAAAGTTAATATAAATGACAAATGGGTTGAGGTGTAAAGCCTGCCCTTTAGTTAAAGATTACAAAGACAAAAGAATTGGTGTGCTTTGACCAAGGATCAAGGGAGTTCTTTAAGAAAGCAGTTGAATAGGTCATATGAAAAAAAGAAAATTACCTTGAAAATTAAAAATAGAATAATATAAAATTAACATAGATATATTTTAGAGGCACTTCAGAGTAGTAGGCTTTTAAATAATAGACTTTCACTACTTTTGCTGAGAGCCATAGCCAAGTAGGAATGACGCATGGCATTTTGGGTTGAAAGGTGGCCCTGCTCAGGGATTAGGGTGGCTCCAGGATTAGGGCGGATCCTGCTGGGATTAGGGCGTATCCTGCTGCCTCAGGCGCCTGCTCCTTTGGAGTTCCCGTTGAGTTCTCGCGGGGTTCTGAGAGAATTGGTGCGCGGAGCCGAGTGGAGGCAGGGTGTTCACGGGAAGTGTGGGTAGAGTGTCAGTGAGAGTTCGGGAATAAAGAGTTGCTGTTTGAATCTACAAGGCTTTTGTGGTGGCTCGGTTATTTTGTGCCCAGCCAGACTGCGGCATACTTTAAGTGTGTTTTACTGGGATTTTAGTTTAGAAGTAAGAAAGCTTACCAATAATCATAAGTATGCTTTAAAGTTAAAGGTTAATGAAATAATTATAGGTATGCTTTAAATTTAAAAGTGAATAATAGGTCAGCAGTCATGTAGTCTGGTTGTGTCGCCTAGCACCTAGAGATTGAGGTGAAAACGTAAAAGCTTAATTTTGACTGTCTACGATTACAGAAAGATATTTTGAACAATGTACTCAATATCCTAGGTAATCAATGTATGTCAGAAAAGATTGTACTTCTTGAAAATTATGTAAATCAAAAAAGTTTTGGGGGCTGGGCATGTGGCTCAAGCGGTAACATGCTCGCCTGGCATGCGCAGGGCACTGGGTTCGATCCTCAGCACCACATAAAATAAAGATGTAGTGTCCACCAAAAACTGAAAAATAAATATTAAAAAAATAAATATTTAAAAATTCTCTCTCTTCTCTCTCTCTCTTTTAAAAAAAAAAGTTTCAGGCTTTGAAGCTATCCATTAACTACCTTGTGGGGTGCAGAGCAGGCTGAACTGTGTTGTCTGCTGGGCAGGCTGAACAGATGTTGGCTGCAAGATAGCCCACGCACTCAAACCCCCCTCTATCTGGTCCTTTATCACCTGTTTGCCTCAAGTCTGAACATTCAACCCTGCTCAAGGCTGAACACTTAACCCCCCCTTGGGCCAACAAGGCAGCTTGCAGACCCAGAGGCCCCATTAGATTTGGGCTATAAAAACTCCCTCCTGCCAGGCCCCCCTCTCTCTCCCTCCCTCTCTCTCCCTCCCTCTCTCTCTCTCGCTCTCTCTCTCTTGCTCTTTATCTTTCTTACGCGCGCTCTCTGTCTCTCTCTTGCTCTTGCTCTCTCCCTGTTCATCTCTTCTCTTTTCTCTCTCTCTCTTTCCTTCCTCTTTGTTGCACTGCTGCAATAAAGATCTTTTGGTTGCTCCGAGTGTCGTGGTCACTTTCCTTTCATACCTGAAAAAACACCTGTTAAAAAAAGTATAAAACTAGGGCTGGGGATGTGGCTCCGAGGTAGAGCGTCTGCCTGGCATGCGCGGGGCACTGGGTTCGATCCTCAGCACCACATAAAAATAAAATAAAGATATTGTGCGCACCTATAACTAAAAAGAAAATCAATCTTTTTTTTAAAGTATAAAAATAAAGATCGCTCCCGAGGCAGCATGAGGTGTCTTTGGAGGCTGCTCGTCACTTGCAACCTGCCTTCCGACTCTTCTTCTTTCGCCGACACCACTCCTCCTTCAGGACCACCCTGGACCCTCACTCCCCGCACCGGGGCTGGACTTGGTTGGCACTGGGGGGAGCACAGTGGCAGTGGCCCCCTTGAAACAGGCCTCAGGAGTGGGTGGTCTCCACGGGGCCCCTCTGGCTGGGTGCTGTCAGTCTTTCCTACTCAGGGAAGCATTTTTTCGGTGCCCCTTCTGCAGTTTCCATTATCATCCACTCTACAGGAGCCCCAACAGAAAAGTCAGGCCACAAAAGAACAGGCTCCCTCCTCACATGAACACCTACTGTATGCACACATTCTCATGGGCCCTGCCAAGGTACATGATGTGCCAGAGTGGGGAGCAACTACTCAGCCAGGTACCTTTGTGCAGTGAGCAACCTGCACAATCATACTCGGTGAGACCATCATCTCCCTACGTGCTCTTCTGGAAAGTGGCTCAGAACAGGGAAGCAGCACATCCAGGAGCACCTGTGTGCAGGTGGCCCTGGGTTCCATCCTCAGCACTGCAAAAAGAGAAAAATTTTAAGAAGTAGAAGCCAGGTGCAGTGCAGTGGTGCACATCTGTGTGGGGACAAGGGGGGATGGCACCTAGGGCGGTCTGTGGGCCTGCATCAGCCCAGAGGACATGGGGGTACACAAAGCAGTGGAAAGGCAAATGGATCCCCACCTTGGATCAGAGGAAGGGCCCACAGTGCCCTGCCAGCTGCTACGGAGGTTCCCCTCTTCCCAGTTTCTCAGAGGCCAACCTTGAACTCCCTACTAAGTTCCTGCACAGGAAATCCTCTCTCACCCTCTCTGGACCCCAGTTTTCTCCTCAAAATAGGATTGAACCTAGGGTGCTCTATCACTGAGCTCCATTCCTACCCCCTCCTTTTAGTTGTAGATGGACACAACACCTTTATTTCATTTATTGATTGATTTTTATGCAGTGCTGGGGATCGAACCCAGTGCCTCACAGTGGCCAGGTAGGTGCTCTGCCACTGAGCCACAACCCCAGCCCTCTCCAGCCCTTTTTATTTTTTAGCCTGAAGCAGGGTCTCACTAATTTGCCCAGGCTGGCCTCGAACTTGTGATCCTCCTGCCTCAGCCTCCCAAGCTGCTGAGATGACAGACGTGTGTCACTATGCTCTGTCCTCCAAAACTCTTGATACAGAGATCTCTGAAATAAAAGGGTTTATTGAACCATTATGGATGTGAGCCAGATGGTGAGGGACAGGTTCCTACAACCACCAGCTGCACGGCTGAAAAGCAGCTGGGAAAATGCCCACCACATCTAAAAATCTGGAGTTATTATAATTAACATTTTGGGGAAAAGAAAGCCTAAATTGTTCATATTGAATCTACACTGGCTATCGATAGATAAGAGGGGAGGGACAAGGTGAAGCCAGCGGAGTTGTGGGACAGAAGGGCAATTGGGAAGAAGAGTGGCTGCTTCTTGACTGGCTGGGGCTGTGAAATGCAGTGACATTTTGGATCAACTCCTGGGGCTCTGAGTCAAAGCTTCAGTATGTTTGGGAACATGGAGCTGGGCTGGGGACGCAGCTCAGTGGTGGAGCACTTACCTTGTGTGCAGGTAGCCCTAGGTTCCATCCTAAGCCCTGCAGACAGAAAAAAAAGTGGAAGCCAGGTGTGACGGCACACACCTGTAACCCCAGCTACTTGGGAGGCTGAGACAAGACAATCACAAGTTCCAGGCCTGGGCAACTTAGCAAGACCTTAACTTCAAACGAAAAATGAAAAGGGATGGGGACGGAGCTCAGTGGTAGAGCACCCCTGTGTTCAAGTCCCAGTACCAAAACAGATAAGCAAACAAACAAAACCACATTTTTGTTGTTGTTGGTTTGGCTGAAGCTGTTAGCTAATTAACTTATTTCTCTTCCTTTCCATCTTCCTCTCAACTTCGTAATTAAATTTAGGATATCCCAGAATTTTTATCTTTCTTACTTACAAAGTAAACCCTTGGTATCCAGCCAGGGTGGCCCCGGAGTGGGACAGCACCGCACTGCTCCCTGTACCTATATGCATACATTCTGGCAGAGGGAAGATCCCAGCTCTCTCAGTCACAAAATCTCAAATCACACCCCACTCTGAGCCTCATTTTCCAGTGCATAAAGGCAGAGAATCTAGCTGCTAACTCCAGGGAAGAGGGTATAGGTCCCTGCCCTGGGACTGCCCTCCAGGGAGCATCTTGCTGAGTGGTTGCCAGCCTGGCAGGCGCGAGGAGAAGAGGTGAGGTGAAGGGGGAACTCCACACTGTGCAGAGACCCTGGCCCAAAAGACTTTTCAAAGAATCTGCAGCGGGGCCAAGCGCTCCTGGCAGGAACGACAGCCGCCTGCGGGGCTGGGTGCGCTGGGGAGCCGGGCCGCCATCTAAGGGCAAGGCTGGGGACCGCGAGCCCCGCCCCCGCGTCCCGGCGACTCCAGTACCAGCTTCTGTGCGCGCCGGCCCCGCCCGCCCGCCTCCCTTTCCATCTCTTCTCCGTCTGGGTCTCCCTGTCCCTGTGTCTGCGACCCTCCGACAGTCCCGGTCCATTTGCCACGGGCCTATGTCGGGACTCGGTTTCTCTCTGAAGATCCCCCGCTGTCCCACGGACTGTCCCGCTGGTGGGTCCCAGCAGCTCCCTTGCATGCCCCAGGCCTGGGACGCTAGGCAGGGGACGGGGCGGGGCCCTGGCGGTGGTCCCGGCCCCCCCCCCCCGCCCTACTCTGAGCATGGCCCCGGCGCGCTATTTAAGGCGGCGCAGTCTCAGCCTCCCGCAGTGCCACCGCCGCCGCCACTGCACCCGCTAATCCACTGCGCCCAGCTGCCTCCGCCCGCAGGTACCCCGGCTCCGGCCCGCTCGGGGGAGCCAGGGAGGGGGGCTGCGGGCAGGGGCGGGACGGGGACCCTCAACACTAACCCGCACACCTCAAGGGGACTCCAGGTGTCCCCTGCGGAGGGGCTGGGCCAGAACTCCCAGCGCAGCCGGGCAACCCGGGACCATGAGTGAGCTCAGGGTGTAGGACCCTGGGGTCCCTGCGGCAGATATCTCTCCTCTCCTTGGGGCAGGGGTGGGGCAGCCTTGGCCATCTCCTGGCAGGGACAGGATGGAGGGTATTCAGATCCAAACGCTTTAGGGGTTGGAAGATGGTGGCGGGGGAGCTGGCTACCCTGACCCCTTGCTTTGTCTCTCTGTCCTTCTGGCTCAGCCCTCAGTCTCCCAGCCTCTCCACCTGTGAGATGGTGAGTCTCCTGTGACCCCTTCCTGCAAAGACCCAAGTCCCTGGATAGGGGGAGGGTCCAGAGGGCAGCAACTGGCACCCAAAGGCCTAATGCTGCCCGCAGCCCATGTGGACAGCTCAGACCTGTAACCAGCTCCACCCCCTTGGTTCACCTCCAGCTTAGAGAGCCTGGCCCTCATCTGCCCCCACAGCTGGGTACCCTCAACCCCTTGACATTGATTAATTCCACCCCACGTGTTGAGCACCACTTGTACTCCTAGCACCACTATAGTTTTGGGGACACAGTAGTGAGCCCACAGTCTGGGACATCAGGTGCTCTTTTCTGGGGAAAAGGGGCCCAGAGTTTGGCCCTGACCTTCTGGGACTCAAGCCAAACCTCTGTTGTCCCAGCCACGGATACTGTTTTGCAACCATGAAATGATCCCCCACTCCCAGCCTCATTAGCACCTCAGGGATGGGGGCAGGGCAAGCACCAGGCACCCACCAGGCCCAGAAAGACCTCACACCTTGCCAAGGTGGCCTCGTCCACCCCCTGGAGTACAGGCCCAGCTGCCAGGCCTATCCAGGCCAGGAAAAATGCAAGGAATTAGTATCCCTACCTATGTCACATGGAGCCTCCCAGCAGCCCCATGTGGGAGCCAGCCAGCTTTAGAGAGGGGTAGGGGTTGGATTTCTTCCAAAAAGCAGCATAGGGCTCCAGACACCTGAGAAGAAGAAACCAGCCCTGCCCTTCCTGGGCCTCACCCAGGTCCAGAGCACACTAGGTCGTCAAGGCCTATTTGGGGATGACAACGAGATTCACCCACGTAGTTAGGTGGCAGCAAACTCCATGCTGGCAGATTGGGTCAGTGAGGCCCAAAGCAAAATGACAGTTCCAGAGTGATCGGTGGGCTCATTGTCACGGGTTCTCTAGCCAGCAAACATTCAGAACCGTGACTGTGCCAGGCACTCTTTGGGTGCTGGGCGTGCCTCGATGAACAAAACACAGAAATGCTGCTCTGGTGAACCACGCGAGGGCAGACCTGGTGCAGAGTGGGGGTGGCGGTCCAGCCAGCGGGACATTGCATCCTTCTCTCCCACCCTGGGACGCCCCAGCTAACAGTTTCTAAAGCACTCCTCCCACATGGTCCCCTGGGCAAGCCTTCACCCTCAACCCAGCTCTTCCCTCTCCAGGCCCCTTGAACATGACCCAGGCTGGGGGGGGAAGGCAGGGCTTACACTGTTGGGGGACTTCGCTCCCTTGCCCACCCTGCCCAAGACCTACTACTTCTACCCCCCAGCTCTCCCTGGATCCACTGCATCCCCAGTGGGATTGTCCCCTGGGTTCCAAGGACCTGGACAGAGAGGTGGGCCCATGGGGCGGGGGCTCTGGCGTACCGCCCACAGACTGCTTCCCTGGCTCCTGGCGCCAGGATGTGGGCTTGGACTGCAAGGGCTCTCCCGAGGGGGCCGAGGCCCGGGCCTGGACCGTCTACTACTACAGCCTCCTGCAGAGCTGTCTGCAGCAAGCTGGCCTTCCGGAGACTCAGGACCGCAGCCATGTGCCCCGCACAGGTGCCAGAGGGCTCCATGGGGGCAGGGAGGGGCCCTCAGCCTAGAACTTCTATCTTCCCCCAAACTATGGTGCCCTCTGAAGGCAGGGAGCTAAAACAAGGTGGTTGGGGGCAGGCAGGCATTGTTTCCAAAGGTATCGGTACCAGTGAGGTCAGAAGTCAGGGCTCTCCACTGTTCCCCCTGCCCCTGGAGATCCAGGCCTGGGATCTACTAACCAGGCAAACCACAACTCCTCCCCTGCTTTATCTGTTTTATAAATCAGGTGGCCACAAGTGATTCTGTGTGAACAGAGTTCACTATGAGGATGAAGTTCACCGATAGAATACATGAGAATCACAGAACTGGTCCCATTGTATAGACTGGGAAACTGAGGCTCAGAGAAACGTTAGCTCTTCTACCCGCCTCCCTCTGCCTACAGGAAGGCCACACAGAAAGCCAAAGCTTAGGAGAGACTCACTCAGTCTATATGCCTTCTGGCCCAGCTGCAGAAAGGGGAGCCAGCTTCATAGGGCAGGATAGGCAGGTAGTTCCCCTTCCTACCCAGCCTCCTCTGTCCCCTGTACTCTTTCCTGAAGGACCTGGAGGCCCAAGGGTGAGGAGGGGGGTGGGGAAGGTACACAGAAAGCACCGGGAGCTCCTGACTTGGCAATGTTCTATTCCCCAGGCTGCCCTGGGGCAGAGGTGACCTTGTGCCTTCTGGGATCCCCCAGCACCTTTCTGTCTGTGCTGCTGGAGGGTGGGGTGCAGAGCCCTGGTGAGTGTGTACCCAAGTTCCCCACCCCCTCCAACAGAAAGGGCAGCCCCGCCCTGGCCCAGCCACATCCCAAAATACCCTCCAACCCTGGCAACTGCCCACATTCCATGGGACCGGCTGCCATACTCTGATTAGGGGTGGGTTCTGGGAGAAACTGCCCCTCACAACACAGGGGCTCTGGCTGGAGGTGGAGGGCATTGGGGCATTAAGCCACCCCTGGCCAGCCACCCGCCTCCCTCTGCCTACAGGAAACATGCTCCTTTGCCTGTCCCCTGCCTGGCTGACGAAGGTAGCAGCACCAGGGCAGCCGGGTGAGGCGGCCCTGCTGGTCTCCAAGGCTGTGAGCTTCCACCCAGGGGGCCTGACATTCCTGGATGACTTTGTCCCCCCTCGGCGTGCCACCTACTTCCTGGCAGGCCTCGGACTAGGGCCTGGCCATGGCCGGGAGGCAGCAGAGCTGGCCCGAAACCTGACTTGCCCCACAGGAGCCTCGGCAGAGCTGGCCCGGCTGCTGGAGGACCGGCTGCTGATGAGGCGGTTGCTGTCCCAGCAGGGTGGTGTGGCTGTGCCAGCTACCCTGGCTTTCACCTACAAGCCTCCAGGGCTGTTGCGGGGAGGAGATGCCAGCCCGGGACTACGGCTGGTGGAGCTGAGTGGCAAAGAGGGCCAGGAAACACTGGTGAAAGAGGAAGTAGAGGCCTTTCTGCACTCCGAGGCCCTGGGTGATGCCCTGCAGGTAACAAGCTCCTGATGTCTTCAGGTGCCAGCAGGAGGAGACCCATGAGTCCTGATGGGAAGCTGTGCCCAGGTTTTAACCCTATCATTGCTCCATCCCTCTGGGGCAGTGCCCTGACCTCTTAGCTCAGCTCAGTCATTGGCACCAGTGGCATAAGCATCTCACCTATGCAGGTATATGGGTGGTGGTGAGAAAACCCCTTTCCCCTTCCTGCTGTAGGTGGCCGTGAAGCTCAGTGGCTGGCGCTGGCAGGGACGGCAGGTTCTGCATCTGCATCCACGGGCAGAGCGGGACACAGTGGTGGACACAGTGCTGATGTTGCTGGAGAAGCTGGAAGAAGAGGAAAGTGTCCTGGTTGAGGCCATGTGCCCATCTGCCCAGCTGCCCTTCCCAGGTGAGAGCCACCTGTGCCAGCCAGGGGCGGGAGCCTGGTGGTTTTGTGCTGGACTTAGACCTCTCCATCTTCCCCCAGGCGGTCCCTCTCCCAGCCCTGAGCTGGCTGTGCGTATCTGTACTGTAGTGTGCCGGACTCAGGGTGACAGGCCCCTGCTGAGCAAGGTGAGAACACTCCCACAGAACTTCAGCTCAGCCCCATGGATCTGATGAGGCCCCTGAGCAATCTCTGGGCAAAAAGGACAAAAATCTTTGAGGGAATTTTGGTTATCCCTGGGGAAATTTCTGGGTCTGCTGACACTTTTTCCTTTCCCTTCCAATCCTCCTGAACCTCTCCTACTTTGGGAGCTTCTGCCCCAGTACTCAGCTGGTTACTAGGGCTCAAGGGGCTGATTCCTTTCCCAGAGAACTCTTGCCCACAGAGTAGGGCCTCTGATAGCCTTCCAGTGACTTGAGGCTTAGACTAGCAGGGCCTCCAGGCTGGAGATCTCAGGAAGGCTTGGGGAACTTCCTAGGTACCCAGCTCTGAGCCAATCTGAAAGGGAGAGATTCAGTACTGCCAGCAGGGAGCCAGGGATGAGGTTTCCCAGGGACATGCTAGGGCTGGGACACACCAGAGGTGCTGCAGGACTAGAAGCAACCGTGCTTGGAACTTTCTGGGAGCAGAAACCCCACCTAGGTCTGAAAGCCTGAGTCCCTGAAGAGTTCTGGGAACCAGATGGCAGTGGCTGGGGAGGGTGGTTTGAGTAGTTTGAGTCACGCTGGAGGATGCGTGCTTCTTGAAACTCCAGTGAGGGTGTCTGGATATTCACCCAAGAGGTGTGTGTGCATGGGGCAAGGGAGAGGGGCCAGTCCCCCTGAGCGGAACCTTGCCTAGGTGGTGTGCGGCGTGGGTCGTGGGGACCGGCCTCTGCGGCACCAGAACTCCCTGCCAAGTACGCTGGAGGTGGCGCTGGCCCAATTAGGACTGGGCGAGCCAGCGCAGGTGGCGGTCGTGCGGCAGCGCGTCAAGGCTGCAGCTGAAGCTGCGCTGGCTGCCGTGCTAGCGCTGGAGGCCGGCCTGAGCGCCGAGCAGCGCGGCGGGCGCCGGGCCCGCACTGACTTTCTTGGTGAGTGCGGGCGGCCGGGGCTGGGCGCCTGGGGGCGAGGACCGAAGGCCGTCCGCGCTGAATCCGCGCCCCCCTGTCCGGCCCAGGCGTGGACTTCGCACTGACAGTGGTCGGCCGCGAGCTGACTCCAGTGGCCCTGGAGCTGAACGGCGGCCTGTGCCTAGAGGCCTGCGGCGCGCTGGAGGGGCTGTGGGCCGCGCCCCGCCTGGGGCCCGCGGTCGAGGAGGCGGCGGCGGCGCCACTCGTGGAGACCATGCTCCGGCGCTCGGCGCGCTGCCTCATGGAGGGGAAGCAGCTGCTGGTGGTTGGCGCCGGCGGAGTCAGCAAGAAGTTCGTGTGGGAGGCGGCGCGCGACTACGGGCTCAAGGTGGGTGGAGTCCTGGGCGGGGCCGGGCTTCGAGCCGCGGCCGGAGTGGTGGAACCGGTCTAGGGGCGGGCCTTGGGCGGGGGCGGAGCTGGTTAATGAGGCGGGGCCAGAAGGGGCGGGGCCTGCTCTGGACATCCTTGTTAGCGATTAGGACGCTAAACTGCTCTCTCCCCGCCAGGAATGAGAAGCCCTTGGGAAGAACACAAAGCCTTCCACAGAGAGGAGGCCGGAGTGGATGGGCAGAAGTGGGAAGGGGACAGGGACGGGATTTAGGGTTGGTGCCAGAGCCCACGTTTTGAATGCCAGGTTAGGGCGTCTGGTTCTGTCTTGTGAATTCCACACACTAGGTACCTAGGGCCCGCCGAGGATGCTGGGGAGCAGCTTACAGATCCCAAATCAAGTTTACAGCAGTGGCTTCACATTACCTGGAGCGAGCTAGACATTCTTATCCCCACTGAACAGATGAGAAAGCTGAGGCCTTCTCAAGCCTCCTCTACCACAGCAGCCTCCTCTCCCCTCACCTACAGTGAAACACCCCCTGGGGAACCCCTTTCCAGCCTTCCGGTCTTTTTGCTTCCTACCTTGAATAGTGCTTTAACTAACGGGAATGCCACCCTACTCCTGATGCCAAGTGTCCCTGTGCAGACAGGACCTCATCAGTGGCTGCCTCTGCCCTGGCTGTCAGCTGCTTTGTGTCTGTTTCCCCAAAGCCATAAACTTTAGAGACACAGGACTCCTCCCAGGGTACCTTCCAGTGAGCAAACCACCTGCTCCCTGCTCCAACCCTGGTGGCTTCTCTCCAAGTCTTGGTTGAGGCTTTTCTGAACTCTCTGCCATGCCCTGTGCTCTTACCCTCCACCCCGATTCTCCGCTTCCCCCTGCAGGGCTCTGCTTCCTCCTCTTCCTTCTGGCTGACCTTATTCTTCAGCTTCCAGCTTAGCACTCTCTCCTTTAGGACACTTTCTACCCCTTCCAGGGTAGGTGTCCCACCCATTCTATCAATGAATCATCAACAAATATTTATTAAGCAGCTAGTATTTATGAGCCCATCTCCCCTTTGGGCTGGGACCACAGGACATCCCAGGCTCCATCCTGTCTCCTCAGGACCCAGCTCCTACTGACCTGGGTGTGCTGCCCTCCTGTGGTTTTTGCAGCTGCACCTGGTGGAATCGGACCCCAACCACTTTGCATCTCAGCTGGTGCAGACCTTCATTCACTTTGATGTGACAGAGCACCACAGGGATGAGGAGAATGCGAGGCTGCTGGCAGAGCTGGTACGGGCACGTGGCCTGAAGTTGGATGGCTGCTTCTCCTACTGGGATGACTGTCTGGTGCTCACGGCCCTGCTCTGCCAGGAGTTGGGGCTGCCCTGCAGCTCCCCAGCTG
Source organism: Marmota flaviventris (assembly GCF_047511675.1). Classification (NCBI taxonomy): domain Eukaryota; kingdom Metazoa; phylum Chordata; class Mammalia; order Rodentia; family Sciuridae; genus Marmota; species Marmota flaviventris. Next base: position 5,594,901 of record NC_092506.1, on the reverse strand, counting down.
CCATGTGCCTGGCCAAACAGAAGAGCCGCACCCAGCTGCACCTGTTGCGCCGCCATGGCCCGCCCTGGCCTGCACCCTCCATCCATGCTGTGGCCTGCTGTCCATTAGAGAGTGAGGCTGATGTGGAGAGGGCTGTCCACCAGGTTCCCCTGCCAGGGGTAATGAAGCTGGAGTTTGGGGCAGGTGCAGTGGGTGTGCGGCTGGTAGAAGATGCACCACAGTGCCATGAGCACTTTTCCCGAATCTCCCGTGACTTGCAGGGTGAGGCTGACCACCCAGGCATTGGGCTGGGCTGGGGCAATGCCATGCTTCTAATGGAGTTTGTTGAGGGCACTGAGCATGATGTGGACCTGGTGGTGTTTGGTGGGCGGCTGCTGGCCGCCTTTGTCTCTGACAATGGCCCCACAAGGCTGCCTGGCTTCACAGAGACCGCAGCCTGCATGCCTACAGGGCTGGCACCAGAGCAGGAAGCACAGATGGTGCAGGCAGCCTTCCGCTGCTGCCTGGGCTGTGGGCTGCTTGATGGGGTCTTTAATGTGGAGCTTAAGCTGACTGGGGCAGGGCCTCGGCTCATCGAGATCAACCCCCGCATGGGTGGTTTCTACCTGCGTGACTGGATCCTGGAGCTCTATGGTGTGGATCTGCTGCTGGCTGCTGCTATGGTGGCCTGTGGCCTTCGGCCTGCCCTTCCTGCCCATCCACGTGCCCGTGGCTACCTCGTGGGCGTCATGTGCCTGGTGTCCCAGCACCTGCAGGCATTGAGTTCCACTGCTAGCCGAGAGACTTTGCAGGCCCTGCATGACCAGGGCCTGCTGCGCCTCAATCTGCTGGAGGAGGCCCTGGTGCCTGGTGAGTATGAGGAGCCCTACTGCAGTGTGGCCTGTGCTGGGCCCAGCCCCGCTGAGGCCCGCCTCCGCCTGCTGGGTCTCTGCCAGGGACTGGGCATTGATGGGCCAAACTACCCAGTTGCCCACTTCCTGTCTCACTTCAAATAGCATTGGGGCTAGGGGGAAGGAATGAAATGCAGGGGGCAGGGGCAATGATGCCCTCCACTCCCTGGTGATTGCCCTGCCTCTCTCCCTATTGCCCTGCCCAACCCCCAGTGTGGTCCACTCCCCTTGCCTCAGGTCTGTCACAGAATGGCAGAGCCATTGAGTCTTCTAGGCTTAAAGACCATAAAATAAGCATCTGGAGGGTAGGGGTGGGGCCTCTTGCCCTCATGAAGGCCTCAGTCCAGCCCACATCTGCTCCAAGACACTAGCCCTGGAGAAATAATAGCACATATACACACCCCCCCCACACACATGCACACACACTCACCCCCCCACACACACACACACGCTGCTACCAACTATCCTAGATTGGAGTGAGCCCTGACCCAGGCCCTCCTCTCCACCCCTCCAGATATTTCTCTATCTAGGAGGAGAGAACCTGGCTGGATCCCTGGACGTGGACAAATGCCAGGACAATTTGCGATTAAAGCCCCTGTTTTTCTCTTTTCCGAATTACATGAGTTATGGAGCCTATTGAAAACTTCTGGCAGTGCCCCTGTCTCAACTGACCTGAGCAATAGAAGCAGGTAGCCAGGCTACCTCTTCTCACACTTCCAGGTAGATACTACTCCCATTCTACAGATGAGAAAATGGGCCCAGAGAAGAAAAATGACTGTCGCCAAGGTCATAGCACAGTGCATATTAATACAGTGCAATGGCCAGGTTTCTGTGTTTACCAATTCTATGTGCCCATCAGCTTCCAGGCCTCCCACCTCTCTGCCCTCATTCATAAGCAGCTCTGAGACTCCTGAATACCCTGTACCTTCCCATGCACCATACACCTTCTCCACCAAGTGCTTTGGCCTCTGGCACACTTAACTAGCACAGGCAGAGGGTATCTACACTCCCTTCCTCATTCAAGGAGACTGCTTTAAGGCTCCTGCCTCTGTCCTGCACAGAAGCTGTGGACAACTCTGCAAGCATTCTTTCCCCAAATAAATGTTTATGGACTAGTGGCATGTTTGGAGTCTGGAATAGGTTATCTCAACTGGACAACTCCCCCAGGCTTGGCAAGCAGAGGAAGGGGAGGGAGAAGTGGGTGGGGAATTCTGTAGCATCTTGAGCTAAGGAAAATCCATCCTACTGGCCAGGCCTCTGGGCTGATCTTTGGCAGAGGCCTGCCCTACATACACCTACATCAGGGCCCAATCTAAGGATTTCCTTTGGTGGGATTACAACCAGAGGCCGCATCCAACCAAATAAACCTCGGCCAGCCCAGAGACCCCCAAGTTGTGCAACTGGAAGCCATGGTTCCCAATAGTCAGATCTCACACCCAGGCCTGGTCTGGTCCAAATTCACCCTCTACAGAGCCCATCCAAAATGAATCCATGCCCATTTTAATGTGTTAATTCATTCCTTTCAACCAAGTTCTATTAAGTTCCCTTTCTGTATCAGGCAGCCAAATTACTAAATGTGTTTAAATTAGTAAAAGTTCATATTGAAGAGCTCTGAATTCTTTAGGGCAGGAGTCTGGTAACGGAGCCCAGCATTGGACAGCACAACCAGTAAATGTATGACTTGTAGGACCTCGATGCGGAGGTTGATTAAGAAGGTCCTACAGTTACTCAGGAGCGAAAAGAGAAGGACGCGATTTGCCTCTCACTTGGCAGCCAGCTTGGCAGAGCACAGTTCCAGCAGATTTGAAGTTGCACTTTACAGTCCTACACCTGAGTGCACTTTTGACTCTACGCAACCAAACTCAAACTCTCCCCACCAAATTCAAACTCTCCCCAGAGCCCAAATGGGCGCCTCCAGGCCTCTTCTGCCTGGTGCAGACCGCGGGAAACTGCTGGGAACACAGAGTCCTGCTGACAGGAGGGGCTGGTGCGGCACTCGCGGACTACAACTCCCGAGAGGCCTTGAGGCAGACGCCGTCTTTCCTCCCCGTCAGGCTGAGCGGCCTGCGCGAGAGAGGGCGGGGTTACTTTTCGTCATCCCCGCGCGCGGTCGCGGTGGCGGTCGCTGAGTGATAACGTACATGCTCGGGACTCGGGCTGTCAGTCAGAGCCGCCAGATCCCCGTGGAGGGGCCCGCCGGGCCGGCGCGGCCATGGCGGCCGTGTTCGATCTGGACTTGGAGACCGAGGAAGGCAGCGAGGGCGAGGGCGAGCCAGAGTTCAGTCCTGCGGTGAGTGTTTCGCCTGGTCACGACTGGGTTGGAGCCGAGCTTGTCACCTGGCCGAGACCTGAGCCGTGGCTGTCGCCGCCCCAGAGTAGGCTGCGACCCCTTCAAACGCCGGTCCTCCTCACGCTCGGACCCACGCCCTCCCAGACCTCGTTCCCGGCTCCCGGCCTTTCATCCTCTGCTCCCCAGCCCTTGCCCGGCCCCTGCCCTCTCCATCCCTGGCGCCCTCCTTCCCTGGGCCAAGCAGCCCAGCTTGGGGTGGCAGGAGGTATCCCGGCACCTCTCTTGGTCTTACCTCTCAGTTTCTCACAGGACGTGTGTCCCCTTACCGAATCGAGGGCTGCCGGCCTGGAGTGAGTGAGGGTCTCTTGGGGATGGGGAATGGAGTAGGGAAGGGGACCTGGGGAGCACTGGGCCTTGCTCCCCTTAACTTCTTGTGTTCGTAGGCCCGTGGGACACTATGAGGAGGTGGAGCTGACCGAGACCAGTGTGAACCTGGGCCCTGAGCGCATTGGGCCTCACTGCTTTGAACTGCTGCGAGTCCTGGGCAAGGGGGGCTATGGCAAGGTACAGTGCCCTCATCTTGTCAGCACAGGCTTTTCAGCATAGATTAGACTTGCAAATCGGCAGAGCCTCTGATGGGATTCCATAAAGGAGAATAGGGCAAGCCCTCCAGAATCAGATGAGATCTTTACTGCCCCACCCTTGGGTGACTGAAGGCCTCTTGGTCCCACTTCCAGAGCTTGAGGGTGGGGCTTCTTGAAGATAGGGTGTGGAGAGGGAAGTTGATCCTGTCTCCCCTGCCCTACAGGTGTTCCAGGTACGAAAAGTGCAAGGCACCAACTTGGGCAAAATATATGCCATGAAAGTCCTGAGGAAGGTGAGTCATTCACTCAGCCAGCAAATATTGAGTGACTGCCATCCCAGGGTACTCTGCCAGATTTTGGGAAGACAGCAGTTCTGAACACCATGGAGGAGTTGGGCCCTGTGTTTGGCATTTGCTAGTTTATTATCTATTGTGATGTGTATTGTTTTGTGGTGATTCCCAAACGGGGGCAGTTTGCTGCCCAGGGGGTATTTGACAATTTTAGGCAGAATTTTTATTGTCAAGACTGGAGAGAAGAGTGCTGTGAGCATCCAGTGGCATGCTGCTTGCTTGCATAGATTGCTGCTGGACACAGGGCACAGGACAAAATCCCACAACAAAGAATTGTCTGGTCCAAGGTATCAATAGCATTGAGGTTGAGAAACTCTTTACTGAGGATAAAACAGTTCCTGAAAAGGATGACTATTGATAGCAGAATCATGGAGAGAGTCAATGGAATGACAGAAGATGGTAGAGGGTAATGACTGGACACCAAGAATACTTAATGTTACACCCTAGCGACCTTCAAGAAATTCCAGTTGTCTTTGTCCTAGCCAGATCCTGTATAGAGGGTTGGGGAAAGCTCTAGAAAAGACTCACTGTGATCAGGTTTGACCATTGGTACCCCAGTTTCATGTAATGATTATAGGGCAGGGGACGATGATGTCACTGTGGGTCCACAGTCAGACCTAGAGTCCGTACACTTTTAGGACCCAGTTGTATTTATTTATTTATTTATTTTTTTTTATAAAGAGAGAGAGAGAATTTTTAATATTTATTTTTTAGTTATTGGCGGACATAACATCTTTGTATGTGGTGCTGAGGATCGAACCCGGGCTGTACGCATGCCAGGCGAGCACGCTACCGCTTGAGCCACATCCCCAGCCCCCAGTTGTATTTAAATATTTATTGAAAACAAAATAATTGGGCTGGGGTTGTGGCTCAGTGGTAGAGTACTTCCCTAGCATGTGTGAGGTACTGGATTTGATTCTCAGCACCGCATATAAATAAATAAATAAATAATAAAGGTCCATTAAAAACTAAAGAAAAATATTTAAAAAAGAGAGAAAACAAAAGAATACTATCTCCCATTTGCACAAAGGCACTAGCTCCTCTTTTGCACAGCCTAGCATTTGCAGTTGTGTTCTGTTGGGCCATTCTACTGGAAAATAATAAAACAGAACATGGGACAAAAGGAAGAGCTTAGCTTGAGGAATGGAAGGAGTTCTGGGTGCCCCACCTTCTAACCAATCTCTGCATCTCTAGGCCAAAATTGTGCGCAATGCCAAGGATACCGCACACACACAGGCTGAGCGGAACATTCTAGAGTCAGTGAAGCACCCCTTTATTGTGGAACTGGCCTATGCCTTCCAGACGGGTGGCAAGCTCTACCTCATCCTGGAGTGCCTCAGTGGTAGGTGTGCAGGCTCAGCCAGGCCCTGGTGGGGTGGGGACCAGCACAGAAGCACTGGGGTTTCAGGAAGTCCTGAGAGGTGTGGTTGTGGAGGACATCTAGGGGACCCCCACACCCATCACCCATACATCTGTCCACTTGTCCACGTATCCCTTCATTCATTCAGCAAACGTCTGACTAGGGCCTGGTGTGTCCCTCAGCTGTTTGTATAGAAATCCAGGGGGTGATTTTACCCACTTCTGCCATCCCTTCTGTCCTGTCCTCCCCCCTGTGTGCCCTACATCCAGTTAGGGTCCCATCTAGCTGCATCCTCTTTGGTGTGCCCCATCCCCTCTTCTCTCTCAGGTTCAGGTGGGGATCATAGTTGTTTCTTAACTGAGCTTGAGGCCCTGGCTCACCTGCTTTTTGGTGTTTCCTCTGCTAACTGCCAGAGTCATTTTTCTAGAGTGTGATTGCTTCTAACCCTTCCCCTCAGAATCCCGTGAGTCTCTAGCTTCCCACACAAAGCCTGGCCTCCTTGTCCACTCCCCCTCACTGCACAGCAGTCCTGTATCAGCTGAGCTCCGTGGGCCTCTGCCTGCACATCCTGCTCTGTTCCTCCATCTTAGCACCCTGAGCAGCCCAGCCACACTGCACGTTCTGTTTCTGGTATTGGGATTATCTTAATCTTCCCTATCTGCACTGTAAGGTTCTTTGGCAAAGCTCTTGGAGCTGTTGCCTCAGCCTGGCATTCTAGAGCAGTGTGCACGTGTCTGTCTCCCCACTAGACTGAGCGTCCTGAGGGCAATGGCTGGGTCTCCTCATCTCTGCCCCCAGCACAGGGCCAGGCACCGAATAGGCGTCGGTAGATGTTTGCTGAATTGATTGAGTCCCCACGGCAGCTCTGGGAGGCAGGTAGGGCAGGATTTGCAAGCCCCACTTCTCCCAAGAAGAACCCAACACTCAGAGGGAGCATTGGGGCTGGGTTCTGGAGCAGGACTGCTGATGTGATTGTGTCACAGGTGGTGAGCTCTTCACACATCTGGAACGAGAGGGCATCTTCTTGGAGGACACTGCCTGGTGGGTGTGAAACCTGCCCCTCCCCCAGAGATCCTAGCCCTTTCCCCACACCACTCTCACTATCCTGTCCTTGCAGCTTCTACCTGGCTGAGATCACACTGGCCCTGGGCCATCTCCACTCTCAAGGCATCATCTATAGGGACCTCAAGCCTGAGAACATCATGCTCAACAGCCAGGGTGTGTACTTGTGCATGCACACACTTGCAGCTGCATACACGGGGTCTGCGGGGCAGGCTGAGAGGCTGCTGATGGGGCAGGTCTGACCACCCCTCGCAACATTCTTCCACAGGCCACATCAAACTGACGGATTTCGGACTCTGCAAGGAGTCAATTCACGAGGGTGCCGTCACTCACACCTTCTGTGGCACCATTGAGTACATGTAAGTGGTGCCTGACTGGCCTAGGGGTCAGGAGGACAGCCAGAGAGGGCCTGGCCTGACTGACAGTTCCACCTGGCCCCCAGGGCCCCTGAGATCCTGGTGCGCAGTGGCCACAACCGGGTGGTGGACTGGTGGAGCCTGGGGGCCCTGATGTACGACATGCTCACTGGATCGGCAAGTCCAGCCTCCTCGGGAGGAGGGTGGGGGGCAGGGTTCCCCTCTGGGGCTGGGGAAGGTCCTGGGGAGGCCCACAGGCGCCCCTCACCTTCTGCCTCCCCCAGCCACCCTTCACCGCAGAGAACCGGAAGAAAACCATGGATAAAATAATCAAGGGGAAGCTGGTGCTGCCTCCCTACCTCACCCCAGATGCCAGGGACCTTATCAAAAAGGTGGGCTCCCTCCTGCCCAGGGTCAGGCCCCCCCATCTCTTCTCTCAGGCCCTGTTAGCCTTTGTATACATGTCCTGGGCTATGGGGGAGCCTGTGTAGTCCCTCTGGGAGGGAAAGGAGTGCTCACTTGGGCCAGGCCTCAGCTCCAACAGACTGCTGCCTCAGTAAGCAGTAGGCTGCGGCTCAGCCCTCATCAGACAAGGGTGCCCTATGAGCTGGCTGCTCTTTCCCCCAGAAAGGCTGGTGGCTGGGGTGCAGAGGGGGAGGGCTCAGCTCCATCAGGTTTTAATATCAGATCCTCACAGTCTGCCCGGGTGATGCCAGCAGCGTGGGAGGCCTTGCAAAGACTTGGTGCAGAAGGTACCGTGGGACCCAATCCTGAAAGTCGTGAGGGGCTCAATAGGTGCAGCCACATTCCAGAAGCACCCCCTGCCCTGCCTCACCTTCCCTCACCACAAGTAGGCCCCCAAGAGCTAGGTGCACACACAGCAGTGCCTCCCCAGGCCCTCACCTGCTGCCCTGGTCCCACAGTTTCTGAAGCGGAATCCCAGCCAACGGATTGGGGGTGGCCCAGGGGATGCTGCTGATGTGCAGGTGAGTCTGGGGCCAGAGCGAGACACAGAGGGAGTTACTGAGGAGCTGCTGGCCCATCTCGGTGCTTTCTACCCCAGAGGCACCCCTTCTTCCGGCACATCAATTGGGATGACCTCTTGGCTCGCCGTGTGGACCCTCCTATCAGGCCAAGTCTGGTGAGTGCAGGTCATGTTGGCCCTGTGACAGGCAGAGGATGCCCCTTGGACTCCCCCCTGACCCTCCCCACGTGGATCTGTCCACAGCAGTCAGAGGAGGACGTGAGCCAGTTTGACACGCGCTTCACACGGCAGACACCAGTGGATAGTCCTGATGACACAACGTTGAGTGAAAGCGCCAACCAGGCCTTCCTGGTGAGTGCTGGGGGTCTGGAGGTCGTGGGCACCCAGACCGGGATTGTGGCTGAGGAGTAATGATGCCACGCGCTGCCGGCCTCGCCTCTCCCCCAGGGTTTCACATACGTGGCACCCTCAGTCCTGGACAGCATCAAAGAGGGCTTCTCCTTTCAGCCCAAGCTGCGCTCCCCCAGGCGCCTCAACAGCAGCCCGCGAACCCCCATCAGGTACCAAGGCAGCGGGAAGTGTGTGGCTGGGACAGGGAGCCCCGGCAGACAAGAGGCTAGCTAGTTTTGGGCTGCTTTGGCCAAGGCTCTTAGCCAGGGCCAGCCTCAGTTTCTGCCTCCCATGGGAACTCAGTCCCTGCACACTGGTGGCAGGGGCTGCCTGGATGGCAGTTGGTGGAGCACAGCCTGTGTGCCCAGGCGGTGTAGAACCTGCCCTCCCTGACCCGGTGCAGCACCCCTGGCAGGGCCTGGGAGGCCCTGACTGTGCCTTGGTCTCCATTGCAGCCCCCTCAAGTTCTCCCCCTTTGAGGGGTTCCGGCCCACCCCTGGCCCACCAGAGCCCATGGAGCCACCTCTACCTCCACTGCTGCCGCCGCCGCCGCCACCACCGATCTCGAGCACTGCTCCCCTCCCCATCCGTCCCCCCTCAGGGACCAAGAAGTCTAAGAGGGGCCGTGCGCGCCCCGGGCGGTAGGAAGGGGGTGGGGCACTGGCAGCACTGAGGCCTTCTCTGCAGGCTGGACTGGCTGTGTCTGCGGGGAGCAGGTGCCTCTGTCAGGGGTGGGTGAGCCCCAGAATCATGTGTCTCGAAGCCTCAGGCTACCACTGCTGGCAGGAGGGCCCCACTGGCCACCTGGGGGCCACCACGTTCAGTTGTGCCCTTGCAAATTAAAGGACTGAATCATGGCACTGATTGGCTTCTGCTGGATTCTCAGGGTGGGTGGGTTTGTGCCAGGAGCCCCTGCTTAGAGAGAGAAGGGGACACTATAGGACCACAGAACCACAGGGTGAAGAGGTTTTATTTCAAACAATGCCCATGGGGTGGGTGGCCTTTGGAGGGGGTGGGGCTGCACAGGCCTGGGAATTGGTGGGGATGACGGTCCAAGGTACTCCATGAGGTGGGGGGAGTGACAGCAAGTCCAGGGCAGGCTGTGTTCCACTGTGGCACTTGGGAAGCAGAGAGGCTGTAGCAGGGACCGGACTCTGAGGCTCGCCTCTATAGAGCTGTAACATGGAGGCCCTGTCCCCCTGAGGCCCCGGCGCTGTCGTCCCAGGCTGCGCTGCCTGAGAAGGCGTGTAGGTCACTCAGCAGGGCCTCTGCACTGCCCCCTGAGCCCACTGGCCCCTGGGAGCCAAGACCCAGGCCCCCTTCCACATCGCTGTCCTGTGCTTCCTCAGCCTGCTCCTGGTGGGGTCCTGTTCTGCACCGCTGCCCCTCTTCCTGGGGTCCAGCCTTCTCTGGGCCACCGTCCGTGATGTCCTCATCTTCTACATCCTGCTCCTCTTCCTGCTGCTCTGGGTCATCTAGTGGCCCCAGCTCAGTGCGGGCCTGCAGCCAGCGACCTGGGGGGCTGGCCCAGAGGAGGCGGCGGGTGCGACCCCACAGTGCAGCGCCTAGGCGGGCTGGGTGGTAGTAGCCCCCAGAGTCGCGACTGAGGCGGCGCCAGGCCAGGGCCAGGGCAGTGACTAGCAGCAGCAGCAGCAGTAGCAGCAGCACTACGGTGACAGAGCTGGAGCCCACGCTGTCCTTCGCATCGCCCGAACCCAGGGCCCCTGGCAAGGCCAGCAGTGTGCCAAGACCAAGGGCACAGAGCAGAGCCTGCAGGAGACAGGTGGGGGGGCTCATCACCAGGGTGGCACCAGGCGGGGTGGCCAAATCTGCTTTCTGTTCCTTTCCAAGAAGGTCCACAGTTGCCTCTCAGGCAAAATGGGGACAGTCAAGCAGAAAAGCCCAAGTCCTTATTTGGTCATGGCCCTGGCCACTGTCATGCGCCCCTGCCCCTAGGCACCACTGGTCTTACTCCCAACCACCCTGGCCTGCTCTTGCCTGGGCCTCCACACTGCCTCTTCCCTCTGCCCAGAATGCTCCACTCCAAAAAGCCACATGGCTGCCCGTGCTCCTGGCTTAGGCCTCGCTGAGAGGACTCCTGGTCTGACCTGGATTACAACCAGCTGGTCATTAGTACATCACTCCCTAGCACACTTTTTCTTTTTTCTTTCTTTTTTTTCTGGTGTTGGGGATCAAAACCAGGGCCTTGTGCATATGAGGCAAGCACTCTACCAACTGAGCCATATCCCCAGCCCCCCACCAGCATTCTTGATGCCCCCAAACCACTCTTTCTCCCGCCACATCTTACACAGGAAGTACTTCTACTCATCTTTTCTGTTGGCTCACCTCCCCCAGCAGAGTAAGCTTCAGGGAGATGGCATTTTGATGACCAACCACCTATAAACAACACCTGGTCCATAGTAGGTGCTCAATAAATCTTGACTGAGTCTGGCAAAACTCTGCTTGGGGGTAGGGGGCCTGCGAGGCTGCTATCAGGGCTGGATTTTCTGCAGGTGGGGATGGAAGGGCTGGACCAACCCAGAGGTAACCACCTCCCCTCTGTTTACTGGGTCCCAGGATGGAGGTCCTTGAGGCCCCTCTTCCTCCCAACCACAGGGGTGCCCCAGCTGCAAGGTTTCCGCTCAGCAATGTGGCCTGTCCCTGAGGCTCTCAGGCGTGCAGGGCTGGGGGTGGCGGGTGCACTGACAGAGGAAGCCTGCGGTTGGAACAAAGCAGGTGGGGAGTGATGGCAGGGGGAGGGGAGTGTGCAAGTCTTCAGCGCCCTAGGCTCCAGGGATAGGCGCAGCTTGGGAGGACCAGTGGAAGGACCAGTGGAGCTCTATCCCAGGGATCTCGAAGGGGCGGGGCCTGGAGTGAGGTAACAGCACCTGGGCCGAGCCCTAGGAAGCCAAGCCCAGCTCAGAGGTGAGGCCCAGCTTCTGCCCGTGCTGGTTCCAAGTCATGCCTCTATCCCTGGGTCCCAATGGTGGTGGGTCCTTCTTAGCTCTTGGGGCCCGAAGTTCTAGCCCCAGTCTCCTATGCTCCTGCCCCAAGAACCCAGTGGCAGTGCTCACCATTGGTCCGCTGGCCTCACGCTGGGTGCCCACCTCCGGCTCTGGCTACGTTGAGTGAGAAATGAGCCCCAGAGCTCTAGTGCAGCTGGGGGTTACCCGACACTTCCGCTTCCTGTCCACAGTACCCACCCACTCTTGCCTGCCACAGGACCCTGGTGGGGCCTCCACCTCTCAGGACCACCCTGCCCAACACCAGATCCTCACTGGCTTTTCTGGGTGAAGCTGGGACTAGGGGGCTGTGACCAGGCCTCCCAGAGGATGCACCAGGCACCAGCTCAAAGCAGGATGCGGCTGCGGATGGGTCCGGTCTGGCTCAGCGTCTCTGCCTCTCGGCCTGAGAATGACATTGGCTGCTCACAACCCTCGACTTTCTCAGATCTCTGACTTCTCTGCCTCATCTGTCCCCACATTCCAGACCCTCTCAGCCCCCCGGTTCAGCATGCCACCGGGCTTTTAGAAAGAAATTTATTTGGAATGAAAATATAGAGCCCATCCCTGCCACTTCCTTTGGGAGGCAGAGGGGAGTGAGCTGGTGGGGCAGATGGTCCCTCAGAGGACAAGCGAGCTTGCCTTGGTACAAAAACCCTCCACAGGAACAATGACAATAGCCAGGCAGTGGTCGGGATGGGAGCTGGCCCCTGACCTGCCCCAGAGTCCCTTGGCAGCCAGTGACCTGCTATGACCTGCCAGCAGAAGCTGAGTGAAAAGGGGTGAAGGAGGAGGAGGGGACGGGGTGGGGGAGTGGCATCGCTGGTGTGGTCCTATGCGTCCCCATTCTCCATGCGGCCCAGCTGCTCCTCCAGGCGGCAGATGCGCTCCCCTTGCTCCTTGACCATGGCCCGCAGTGCCCGCAGCTCCTGCATCACCTCCTCTAGCTTCCCGGCCTCCTGTGAGGACATCAGAAGTCCATTTACTGCAGCCTTCCCCAAACCTACCACCAACCAGGCAGAGGCCCGAGGCCCAGAGAGGGCAATGTACGGTTCAAGGACACACAGCAGACAGGGGCAACATTGGAACTTCCCCAGCACCACCTGACTGTGGGACACATACCCCAGCCCCAACAAGGCTGCCACCAGAAGTGGCATCAGCAATGGCAACAGCAGATATGGAGGACCCTGGGCGGGTGGAGCTGGCGAGCCGGCTGTCCGATAACACGTTGCGCCGGCTGACCTTCAGGTCCCGCTGTTTGCTGGGCACGTAGGCCTCCCGCAGTGAGATGAGGATGGGGTCTGCATCCCGCCCGCTCACCCACTCCTCCGCCTCCAGAGCGGCTTCAGGCCCAGCTGTGTCGGGGTACAGATCATCCTGGAAGAGGTCAGACTGCAGCAGGGAGGCCAGGGTCAGCTGGAGCCCATCAGTGACCCTGCGTGGCTGCTGCCTCAGGCCCTCCTGGGCGCCATCCTGGCACTCTCGACCTTTCCCCTCCTGGCCTGGCCCCGCGCGCCCTTCTCAGCCCAAGGCCCGCTTTCACTTCCCTCCTGCTGGTGCAGCAGTTCCCCCAAAGCCTTCCCAGCCTTCCTTCCTGAGCAGGGCCCTGCCACCACCCTCCCCTGAAACCACAGGGGCTAGTGAGGTGGCTTTGTAGGATTCTGGGGGACACACTTGTGCCCCGTGGACTGTGAGCTCCTGGGGCAGGCCCTACCGCTCTCCCTCAGCTCTGCTCTGAGGCGCGCCTGGCACAATGCGTCGGGCACTCAGTGGACGCTGGCTGGAGAATAGTGGTAGTGTGTCCGGGGCTGGCCCTCTGAAGCCAGCCTGTGGTTCCTCCTCGTGGGACTCTCCCCGGCAGCCAGACCCTCTCTCCACCCTCCTACAGGAGGCCTTCCATGGCTGCTGCTCTGCCCTGACTGCCCGACCCCTCTCTGTGGCTCATCTGGGCAAGGCCTCAGCTTGCCCTGTGTCATTCCTGCTTGTCCCCTGCCAGGCACAGCCCAACCCCTGGCTGGTACCAGGGCATATGGGCATTTGTGCAGCCCACCAACCACACCCAATCACAGGCCCCACTCCAAACACCCTCAATGGCCCGTCTGCTAGAGGAGGGAGCAGGTGGCGTCACCTTTCTTGGCACAGTCATGACAATGGGCTCACACTTGCGCTCATGCAGTTTGTAGAACCTGGGAAAGGGAGGGTAGGGGAGCGGCCATGGGTGGAACCCCCATTAGTTCCCCCAGATCTATCCACCCTCCGTTTCCTGTCCTCACTCGGACCTTCCCACAGGCTGACCCAAGTCCCCGACACCCCTTGTGCAGGCTGCCTACCTGCCCCAACAATTGCCACAGGCTGATCCCTGAGCCTCCCAACTGACCTGACACTGGGTGCCCACAGCCTGGCCTCTGCTCTCAGGCTGAGTCCCTAAGATGGCTGCCACAATGGCCCCTCTTACCGGGCAATCTCACACTTGCTGACCTCCAAGCCCCTCTTGGGCATACTGCCCATGCCCCTCTGGGGCTCCTTGCTGGTGAACGTGTTCAGGAAGTGGATATAGGGGGACTCGTCTGTGATCTCAAAGTACCGGATGCTGGAGTCGCCCTGGGGGGGCAACGGGGGGTTCAGCTCTTGGCTGTGCACCTCCCCTGCCCCCACCAGCCATACCCAGCCCCACCTTGCCACAGACGTAGACCACACTGGTGTCGGGGTCGTAGAAGGGCAGCAGGGCCCCGTTGCTGGAGTCTAGTTCCTGCAGGGCCATGGGCTCCTCGAGGTTCTCCTGCATGGGAGGCAGTGAGGCCAAAATTGGAAATGCCCACCAGGAGTGGCCACAGATGGGCTCACATGCCAGCCAGCACTGCCCCAGCATGCCAGTGGGTTCTTTTCCCCTCCAAGCTTTTGTCCATACCAGGGACCCCAGCAGACCCCTGGCTTCTCTCCACCCCAGGGGCCCACCCTCCCAGCCTCCTGCAGGCCTCAACACTACTCCAGGTCACTGAGCAAGTACTGAGAAGGTCCTCACTACAGGGAGCTTGAAGGGGCTGCATAGCACAGTCCCTGGCTCACAGGGGCCACTGAGGTCACTGTGCAGAAGCCAACAGGTGTGGGACAGGGCCCTGCAGGGCCAAGCTGAGGACCTGTGAACCACAAGCCTCTGCATGGTGACCCCTGCCCAGGATGGAGCCAGGTTGGGGCCCGTCTTGAGCCTGCCTCCTCAGGCCAACCATGGCCACTCACTGGGTCCCAGAGTGCCAGCTGCCGCTCACTCATGCGGCTGAAGCCCGTAGTGAACACCTTGCCATCTGCCAAGAAGATGGCCCGCATGGGCCGGGCCCCCTCATGGGCTTTCTCCCGCTCCTGTGTGAGAGTCAGGTGGTTAGTGTAGTGCACAGATCAAGTCCCTTGGCCTGTCCACTGTCCTCAGCCCCCAAAGCCACATACTGCCACCAGGGTGCCCCGGCGGGGGTCAATGATGCGGACACTCTTGTCCTTGCAAGCTGAGCAGAAAAGGCTGCCATTGCGGTTCCAGCTGACATTGTAGATGAGGTCAGGGTGCAGGGTGTCCAAGCGGTACAGCTCCTCCGCTGTGCCCACATTCCAGATGAGCACCACATTATCACAGCCTGGTGGATGGAAGGCCATCAGCCCAACAGGTCAGCTTTGCCCACTCCCCTGGGACTGAACTGGGCCTCTTGACCTCTGCACGGCTCAGCTTCCTCATCTGTCAGATGGGCCCAGGAGAGACCACTAGGATGTCCCAGAGCCACATATGGAGAGGGGTGTGGGGGCAGGGTAGGGTGCGGTGCAGACCTGCACTGAGCAGCACGTTCCGGGCTGTGGGGTGCCAGGTCACGATGCCCACACGCTTGGTGTGCCCTTCTAGCACCACCACTGGCTCTGTCAGCGGGGAGACCAGCCCATTCTCCGGGATCTGCCACACCTGTGGTAGAGATGGGGCTGCTGGGCTGAGGCCTCTGCTTACCCCTGCTGCCAGCAGCCCTGGGCCACACTGGAGACCTTGGCCCGAACAGTCCTGTGCCTCACCATGACTGTACAATCCTCTGAGCCGCTGGCAATGACTTCATCATTGTGGGGACACCAGTCGATGTCCAGGACAGGTCCTGTGTGCCCACACACGGTTGGGTAGGCCTTGTCAATGCGGCCTGTCTGCAGGCAGGAGGGGGCAAGTCAGATGGGGCTCACTGGGGGCCTAGATGTGAAGGTGCCCCACCCACTAGCTGAGCAGGAAGTGCCTGCTGCCTTTGACCCTGACTCAGTGGCAATAAACACTGATTCCACCTGCACAAACACCTCTTGGGCAGTAAATCTGGATTGACACCTGCCTAGTGAGAGGACGGGCAAGGAGGGGGCTTCAAAGTAGGACCTGCTGCCAGGAGTGGTGCTGTGCTTCTGGCCCTCCCCACAGCCTGCCTCCCTGTCCCAACAAGGCCCACCTTGTTCAGGGGAAGCACCAGGAAGGCACCCCCACCACTGGCTTCCACAATTACTGCCAGGAACTTAGGGTTGACTGCGCAGAAGGTGCTGTCCCAGGTAACACGGGACACGCGGATGTCCTCGTAGCATTGGTCATTCTTGACCGGTTGGCCAAACACATGCCGGAATTTGCTCTGCCGAACCACTTTGCGAAAGGACATGTCTGCAGCGCAGAGAGGCCTGGATCAGCCCCGTCCTCACGACCCTGAGCTTTCCCACCCGTGCTTGAAGGGAACACGGAAGGATATGGCTGGGGGCCTAGGCAACATCACCCGCCTGGGTCTCAGTTTCCCCAGTTGCAGAATGGGACTCTGGCAGGCTCCCCAAGCGGTGATCTGACAGGGTAAGTACGACGACCCCTGGTGCTGGCCACTGCTGCGTCCTAAGGGGCTTTGAGAAATCTCCTTGGGACCCTCCGTGGCTGCGGTGTGTGTGTGTGTTGGGGGTGGGGTGGTGCGGAAACGGGAAAACTTAGTATTTCTGTAGGTCCGCCCGGTTCGGAACAGACCTTCCGGCCCGGGGACGAGGAGGCTGGGTGTCGGGAAGGGAGGAGAGGAGGCAGGAAAGGTCTCCACACTGTGGGGCGGAGGGAGGCCCAGTTCTGAGAACCAAGGAATGTGCAGGGAGCTGCAGTTAGCCCGGCCCACGGCCCTGGCAGGACCGGCGGGGGTCACGGCCGCGCTGCGGGCGGAGGGACATCTCGGAGCGCGGTTCGGGGGACCCACTTCCAGTGACCCGGGCTCAGGAGGGCAGAGGCTGCGCGGCCGGGGGAGTTGGGACCGCGGGTGGGGCGCCGCGGAGGGGAAGGGCCCCTGGGCCTCGCGCCCCCGCCCCGGCCGCGCCCCCAGCCCGGCCCCGCCGCGCTCACCGCTCACCGCTCACCGCTGACCGGGGACGCCGGGGGCTGCGGCGGCGGCCTCGGGCAGCTCGGGATCCCAGCCTCCGGGAAGCAGGAAGCGGGAATCAGGAAGTGACAGAGGAGTGGGAGGGAGCGGGGCGGGGGCTCGCGGGGGCGGGGCCGAGGTCACGCGCGGAGGGGCGGGGAGAGTTGAGGGGGCGGGGCCGGGAGGGCGGAGCTCACGAGCCGCACCTGCAGCCCCCGGGCGAGCGGCCGGCCGGGGTCGGGCTGCGGCGGGCCGAGCGCGCTGCAGGTGCGTCCGCGGGAGTCGCCAGGATGGGCTGAAGCCCGGGTCCGGATCCCGCACCTGGGGCCACGCCTCCTAGGCGTCCCAGGACCGCCCCCGCCCCGCCTCCAAACAGTGTCTGCGGGTAGTTTTGCTGCCTGTTTTTAAGTTGTAAGCATTAGTGCTCTCGGCTCAAGGTGTAGATAAAGCAACACTCGAAGGAGCCAGGCAGGGGTGGCCCAGCGGTCCCATTCTTCCCGGTGGACACTCGTGGGTCTTGCAGCGGCTGCTTCTTTTTTTTCTTCCAGTGCTGGGGATAGAACCCAGGGCCCCAAACATGGTAGGCAAGTGCTCTACTCCTAAGCTCCACCCCAAGCACTTTTTATTTTATTTTGAGACCGAGTCTTGCTGCCCTCAAACTTGAGCTCCTCCCAAGTCGTTGAGCTGCCAGAGCTTCTTACTAAAAATCAAAATGAGGCCATGGCCTGAAGATCCCTGGCACTTTCCTTTCTTTCCTCCACCACCTCCCTGGAGGCCTGGCCACCAGTCCACAGGCCTCCCTCCTAGATCCACCCAATCCTGTCTCACCCTGGGGGACTTAGGTGTCCCGGTAGGTCCCACAGGCAGTGGTTGCCAGGTCTCTCTCTATCAGGTCTGTGACCCTGAGCACTAGTTACTTCCTCACCCTTCCTTGAGAATCCACCAGCCTGGATGACTAAAGGGTGCTGGCAGAGTCTCTTTCCCAGGAAAAGAAAAGGGAGAGGGAAAACGCAGAAGAACCCGTGTAAGGGCGGCTTATCTCTGGCGGGATGAAGAGCCCTGTGTGGGCTGCGCTCAACCTCCATCTCATTCCCCTTGCCATGCCCCTTGAGGAAACAGGCCTAGAGAGGCCACGCGCTGGCTTGGGTCACCCGCCAGGAGTCAGCCTCCATCCGTTTGGCACCAAGTCCCTGTGTTTCCCACTGCTCCACAACCCCTAGGGCTGGCCTGCAGGAGTGGGGACTGGGAAGCAGCAAGGAGGTGTGTCCGGGGCAACAGGCCAGGGTCTATCTAAAGCCCACACCAGTCTGTGTGGCCCCAGTTCTATAAACCTCCCTCATGTGAAATACAATCCCAGTTGTATGTCCCATCCCACCCTGCCTCACCTGTCTGACCCTTGTTCAGCACCTGTCACCCACAATAGCCTCTCCCTGCTTGTGACCCAGTGATGCTGACCTCCAGTTCCTGAAATGTACACCTTCACTCCAACCTCAGGGCCTGGCTGGTACCTGATGGTGCATCCTGTTCTCTCCTTCCTTCTACATGCTCTTCCCCAGGTCTTGAAATGACTCTGTCTCTGCTAAGGTGTCACTCCCCCCATCCTGCAGTTCCCTCCCGGCTGCCCCTCTCACCTGGCCATCTCTGGATCTACTTGTTCTCATTGCCTTTTTTTTGGGGGGGAGGGGGTAATGGGGATTGAACTCAGGGGTGATTTACCACTGAGCCACACTCCCAGTCCCAGAGTCCCAGTACTTTTTATTTTTGTTTATTTATTTTTATGTTTTTGTGGTGCTGGGGACTGAACCCAGGGCCTTGTACATGCAAGGCAATCACTCTACCAACTGAGCTATATCCCAAGCCCTTCTTTTTATTTTGAGATAGTGCCTTGCTAAGTTGCTGAGGCTGACCTCAAACTTGTGATTCTCCTGCCTCAGCTTCCTGAGTCACTGGGATTACAGGCGTGCGCCTGACTCATTGTTCTTAATAGCTACTGGATGCTATATTTTGGGAGTATTTGTGTATTTGTTGTATTTGTTGCTTCACCCTACCAGGATGTCAGCAAATTGAGGGCAGGGGTTTTGTCTTGTTTCCCACTGTACTTTCAGCACCCAGTGAGGCCCAGCACCCAGAATGTGATCACTTAATGTATAAGTGAGCAGCAGCCCTGAGTGCAGAATTGAAAAATGTTCTTGTTCACAATTCTCACAACCAATGTCTGGTCCCTTTGCACGAGAGGGAGGGGCTCTCTCACCTACAAAAGGAAGGAATCTCCCAGAAGGCCACAGGAACCTGGCTCCATGGGGTGTATTGAGGTGAGGTGAGGGGATGTAGAATGTTTTGGGGGTGAACGAGCCCTCTCTTAATGTCCTCTTTCCTCCAACACAGACCTTCTCTGTGGGTCACTAGGAAAACTCCTCTTTTTCCTGCAAAACCCTTCAGGTCACTGCTCTTTTCCCTGGACAACAATTATTCATTGTGGGAACAATTCCCCTTGGGGACCTTGGAGGTGAGGCTGGCTCCCTCCCCAAGAGATAGGGTTTAAGATGTGGACTAGTGTTGAGGCAGGTGGCTGGCACATGGGTAAATCCCAGCAACTCGGGAGGGCAAGGCAGGAGATTTCAGATGCCAAAGTTCCAGGCCAGCCTAGTGACTCAGTGGAACCTTGTCTCAAAATAAAAAATAAAAAGGGCTGGGGATGTAGCTCAGGATAAAGCCCTCCAGGGTCAACTCTCAGTACCCAAAGAAAAAGAAATAAAAGGCTTTGGAACCCCTGCCAGGAGAAAAGAGAGAAGCAGGGGCACAGCAGAATGTTCCAAGGGGACAGAAGTCCAGACCTCCCTCAGATGTGCCCTGTGACAGTCAGAAGAAGGGCGGGGCTTGTGGAAGAAGAGGCAGTGGGTGGGATGGGAGGACAGTACCCGGTGACCTGCCCGGTGGGCCCTGGCCCATGGCTCAGCACTGCTCTCAGGCTGGCTAAGGCCTGGGGTGCCCACTGGCATCATCATATTGATGGGTAACAATCATTGAGCACTTACTCTGTGCCAGGCAATGACCCAAGCACTCCATAAAGATCAATCATTATGATCCCCATTTTGTAGATGAGCAAACTGAGTCCAAAAGAGACCAAGAGCTTTGCTGGAAGTCACCCCTGCAGAATGGTGGAGCCAGGACTTCAAACAACCCCTGAGGGGTACCAGGGACCCCCCTGAAGCCTGCCCCCGTGTTTCCAGAACAGAAGCCCGGCCAGAAAAGCAGCTGGAAAGTGCAGAATAGAGATTTGTCAGAAGAATGAAATCGACAAATCCACGCCTGTTCGGAGATCCCCCAGCCCCGCACGCACCAGGAATCCATCACTGAGGAGTGCTATGATTATGCTCTGGTGTCGCCACCATGGCCACCCATTTATGGCCTTCCTGTGCAAGGGGGTCATTAATGGCCACAACCAGCAGCCCTGCAGGGGCTCATCCACCCTAACTAAGGCTAAGAGCGAGCTAGGAACCCCACTCCCAGGGCAGCACATCAAACGTCATCAACACTGTGCCTTTCCCTGAGGGCTCCTCAGCTGCCGAGTCAACAAGCCCTGCTAATGGGACAGAGTCGGGGAAGAAGGGAAGGGAGGGGACTCGGAACCCTGAGGGTGGGGAGAAACAGGTGGGTGGGAGAGGGTGGGGAGAAACAGGTGGGTGGGAGAGGGTGGGGGGGATGAAGGGGAGGGGGCAGGGAGACCTATGGCACTTTTGCTTTCCCTGTGGGGTCTCAGTGGAAGGGGAGGAGCTGGCTGGCCCAAGGGCTCACCTTTGCCATTCCTGGGACTACTGGTGCCCTGAGCTCTGAGCCCTTTGGACAGCCTCCTGCCTCTGCTCTTGGGCTCGGATGGGGGGAATTTGGGGCCAAAGTGAGCTGTACCTGCAGCCCTCACAGAGAGGAGAGCTGAGCAGCCCTCCCTGGGGGTCGGGGCACAGGTGGATGTTAGTTGGACCCTTGAACAGAATCCGACCTTGAAGTCCCCTGGAGCAGGCCCAAGAGCAGAGGTGGCTATGTGCTCTCTCAGGCCACTTGGGTGTCCGCAGCCTAGGCTGTTCACAGAATCCTAGGTCACTCTCCTGCCTGCCTCCTCCCATTCAGCCCCGGTCCCTGTATGCGGGAAGGAAGAGGACACCAGCTCACCGAGCCCTTGCTGAATGCCAGGCTGCTGTGAGTGCCTTGCACGCTTTCTCATTTAATTCTCACAAGAGCTGATGAAACAGGAGCTAAGAAACAGAAGTAACTTGTCCCCCATCACCCAGTCAGGCTGTGGCAGAACTGGATTTGAATCCAGGCTTGGTAGCTCTTGCCTCTTCTCTGCCTGCCCTGTGAGGGGAAATCCTGCACCAGCCTCACTGTCTGTTGGAGGCAGGCAGGAGATTGGTGGAGAGGACTTGGCTTGTGGGCCACTAAGGCCTTGGGCCCTGCTTGGAGCCACAGGCTCATGGAGGAACTCCCTTTTCTGCAGGAACTTTTCCATTTGGTGTCCTTGTGTCCAGGCTGGAGGACAGGACAGAGGAGGACAGGGAGTGAAGGATGAAAGGGAGATCTGATTGGACCCAGGGAAGTCCCCCTGTTATCTTCCTCCAGCAGGAACAAGGCACAGGGGAAACAGGTGTCTAGAGGTATTGGAGGACAGAACAATTCACACACCATTAGCTGTGGCCTAGGGGGTTGTTGGGTGACTATGTGTTGGAACAACCATGGAAGGGCTTGGTGTGCCCAGGGTGGGGGACTCACAGTGAACTCTCTGGGACTTTCACATGCTTTGTTTCACTTCCCCTCCTTCTAGGCCCGAGGGACTCGGAGGGAGTTTTTAGTGTTGAGTCCTTCATGGCGTCCACCATGGCTGGTTCTCTGGCTCCCTCTGGCTCTTCCACTGCCCTGGAGGGCCTGGACTTCCCTAGACCCTCACGTGGGACCTGTGCTGGAGGCTTCCTCTGGCGGGGCACTGCCAGGGCTCTCTCCCTCAGGGACAGCCTGTGTGGCTGGGTTCCCAGAGGCTCCCGAGGTGGGCCCTGGGGATGGGCCAGGGGAGGCTTCATCACAGCGGGTGGTGGCCAAGCTGGAAGCAGAGGCGGGGGTATGAGCCTCAACCACTGGCTGTTCCTGGGCCACAGCATCCGACCGTGTCTGGGCCGTGGGGCTCACCTGAGGCAGGGCCACGGCATCCAGTCGTGGCTGGGCCGCAGCCATGGGCCCTGGCAGAGTCGGGCCCTCAGAACCCACTTGGGGCTGGGGCTCAGCTGGCGTGAAGCTGCCTGGCTGTTCCTCGCAGAGAGCGGCTGCAAAGGAGGAGAACACCGCGTGCAGCAGGGCCCGGAGGTCGGCACTGGCCACGAGGCAGAGGAAGGGGCTCAGACAGCTGTTGAGCAGGATCAGGTAGTCCGAGTAGACCAGGGCCTCCCAGAGCAGGTACCCGGGGTAGAGGTCCCACAGGAAGGCCAGGTAGAGCAGCTGTGCCACCTGGTAGGGCAGCTGTAGGACCACATAAGCTGACAGAATGGTCTTGGCCACGCGGGCAAAGCCATGGCAGGCAGGGGGCCGGGGCTGGTGGCGGCAGCAGGTCCTGCAGGCGGTGGCCTGGGTGAGCGCGTGGCACACCAGCAGCAGGAGGAACGGCAGGAAGCCCCCCAGGATCTCGAGCATCCGCAGGGGCAGCTCCTCACTGTCCCAGAAGTCCAGGCAAATGACCAGGTCGTACCACCAGACGGTGGCCTCAGGGAAGACCAGCCAGGGCCCACTGAAGAGTGTGGCCAGCACCCAGACCCCAGCACAGACCCACAGGGGCAGACGGGCCGGGCGGCGCCCAGGGTACCAACGCGGGCACAGTGCCAGCAGGCAGCGGTCCAGGCTGAGGGCTGCCAGCAGAAAGAGGCCGGAGGAGTAGGACACACCCCACAGGAAGTAGTAGAAGCGGCAGGCAGCTGTCCCCAGTGGCCAGTGCCCCCCATGCTGGATCTCCAGAATCTGAAAGGCTGCTGCCGCCAGGAACAAGAAGTCGGAGAGGGCCAGGCTGAGCAGGAGCAGGGCCAGCCTCGTGCCCGCCCCATGCCGGGCCTGGGAGCCGGCCAGCCACGCCATCAGCCCGTTGGCTGGCAGCCCCAGGAGCAGCAAGGCCACTAGGAAGACTGTGTCCCAGCCACCCTGGGGGTAGTAGTCCTCATCGTCCAGTTCTGTGCGGGGCGCACGGCCAGTCATGTCCAGGTTGGCTTCCATAACAGTGTCCCCAGTGTCCTGCTGGACATGGACTGGGCACCTGCTGGATGAATGAAGGCACAGATGACTGAGTATGAGACACAGGACATGTGCATCTCCCTGCCAATCACTGTCCCTCCCTGATCTTGTCCTTGAGTAGTCATCTCCTGCCAGGGACACCTCATGTAGTCCTCTTAGGACCCATTTTATAGATGAAAGAAGGTTCATTGAGTTAGTGAATTGTCCAAGGTCATGGACAGGAAGGAAACTACCAGAACTTAAGCCTCTGACCATGGAAACCATGAGTCCAAGCAGACCCACAGAGGCTTTCAAACACTGAATCTTTTTTTTTTTTTTTGGGGGGGGGTACCAGGAATTGAACCCAGAGGCCCTTAACCACTGAGCCACGTTCCCTGACCTTTTTATTTTTCGTTAGGAGACAGGATCTCACTAGTTGCTTACAGCCTTGCTAAGTTGCTGAGGCTGGCTTCAAACCTCCCGCCTCAGCCTCTCAAGCTGCTGGGATCACAGGTGTCTGCCACTGCTCCAGGCCCAAATCCACTGAATCTTGTCTCAATAAAACATAGTTGAACTCCTATATGAACTAAAAGGACACTGAAGAGCACCCCCCCCCAGGGTTCCAGGGGACAGAGTTTGAAAACCAGTTGATCGGCTCTTCACAAGATCCCTTTATGCTTGATTTTTCTGGGGTTCAAGTGTTTAAAATTCCAAGAGGGGGAGGGCTCTGGGTGTCAAGGACCCATAGGAGTCTAAGGCTGGGCAGGCAGCCCCTCCCTGCATGCATGCTGCTCAGGAATTTGGGGCGAGGTCTGAGCCTCAGCACAGGCAGCTAGGGGACCTATCCCAGGAGCAGTGTGCGGCTCTTCAGCATCCTCTGCCCCCCGCCCCGTGCCCTTTCCTGCTTTCTAGAGCTCAGGCGCAGGTAGCTCTGTTTGTCTCCTGGAGCTACTAGAGAGGGGGCTTTGCAGGGTAAGGAGTGGGGAGATGCAGTTGGGGGCACCCAGGTTGGGAACTCAAAAGGCCTGTGGTCCCCACCGCACCTTCTCCAGCCAGTGGACAGGAGTGAGCATTCCTCTGAGGTGGTAGCTAGGGGACAGACCAGATGCCGGCTGGGCTGGATTCCGCCTGGGGCCCACGGCTGCAACCACTTTAGCCCCTGGCTTCCCCACACTTTGGAGCTCTTCCTCTGCAGACCCCTATTGGACCAGAATCCTGGGCACCCTCCCCCAGGGCCCTGGCCACGGTGCCTGGCTTACCTGTGAGATGCAGGCAGCAGCTGGCCGGAAGGAGCAGGGCGTGCCTGCTGCCCAGCAGCCCAGCCACCCACCACCCCACGCCAGGGCCCGCTGTGTGGCACTCTGTGACATGAAGGCGGGCAGGCAGGAAACCCAAGCTGAGAGGAGATCAATCATTCATGGGACGGCTCTCCGGGAAACCCTAACCCTGGCCCAGTAGCCAAATGACCAGCCAGGGCCCCCATCCTGACAGGGCCAGACGACAGCACCATGCCTGGGCCCCTCCCGCAGGCTGTCAGCCCCAGAGGATACAGCTCCACTGACACTGCACCTTGGCCCCTCTAACCTGGCCCCTCTTTTTGGTGACACTTGCTCTCTGTTTCAGCCAGGATGTCACCTCGTAGGGGCCCCTGGGGGCAACTTATCACCTCCTTTCCCACCTCCCCCTTGCTCGAGTCGCCATCTCCAGATGAAGAACTGGGACTAGGGGTGTTCAACAACCCGGTTTCCAGCTGCAACATGGCAGAACTGGAGTTGGAAACTAGGGGCAGCCACATGTCCTGCCCCTCTCTGCTGAGGACAGTTCTGGTGACCAACCTGGCATTACCCTGGCCACCCCAGGGCAGAGGGCAGGGATGAGGTCCTGGGCCGCCTGCCTACTCACCCTAATCCCCCTCAGGGCCCATCCCAGGCGATCAACTCTAAGGCTGGGGGTGCGTAAGCAGCTTTATGGGTCCCAAGAGCCAAGGGTGCTCAGGGACGCTGTGTTCCTGAGCCCTGCCATCCCTTCCTACATGGCCACAGAGCAGAACCCCCAGAAGTCCCCTGAGGGGGTTGTGGCCCCTGGCAGTGGTGCTGAGGGGGCCCCCTTGACTAGGAGGAAGAGCAAGAAGGAGAGGGGACTCCGAGGGTCCCATAAGGGCAGCTCTGGTGAGCAGACTTCTGTCCAGGGCCCTGAGGCCCCAGGGAACAGCAAGAATCCTTCCAAGACTGGAGAGGGGCAGGGGGGGCCACCTCTCACATCACGCCGCCAGTCCCATCGACATCGCCCTGACCCCCAGCAGGATGCTGCTCAGAGGACATACGGGCCCCTGCTCAACCGCATCTTTGGGAAGGTCAGGGGCCTGGGCAGGGCGGAGGGTCTCGAGGATGTGGGTGGAGATTCCTATCCCTTGGGGTCAGCCCTCCTGGCCCCTAAGTACCTGGGCCCCCTGCTTCTTCTGCTCCAGACTTGGGGTCTCAGGCCTGCTGGTGCAGTGGGCAGAGCCAGGCTTCAGAGCTGGGGCTCTGTGGAACCCACTCAAGGTGCCAGGGGCACAGAGTAAGGGCTCTTTGCTCCTGGGACCCTCGGGACTTCAGCTGCCTTTGCCCCTGGGTGGTGGTGGTGGAGGGTGGCCCTGCCCAGGAGCAGGAGCACAGGCAGGAGCTGGAGGAGGAAGGACAGACAGAGCCGTGGCTGGCCCCAGGGACATGCTGGACTATTGCCCACAGGACCGTGAGCTGGGCCCAGAGGAGCGGGAGGGTAAGTGTCTCTCCTGACTGTGGGGGTGGGGAGAGGTGTCCCTGGGCCTGGCCACCTGGCATGACCTCTCTCCCTGACAGAGCTGCAGGCTGCCTTCGAGGAGTTTGACACTGACCGGGACGGCTACATCGGCTACCGGGAGCTGGGTGCCTGCATGCGGACCCTGGGCTACATGCCCACCGAGATGGAGCTCATCGAGGTCTCGCAGCACGTGAAGATGCGCAGTCAGTGATGGGCCCTGCAGGGCGGCGGGTGGGAGCCTGCCTGGCGGTGCCCAGCTCAGGACAGCCCTGGTCTTCAGGAGGATCACAGGGGGAGGGGGGGAGCTCCAAGAGCCCGTCAGGGGCCGTGGTGGGTGTGAAGGAGAGCCTCGGGGTAGCCACAGGACCACATTGGTCCCATCAGGTGTGGGGACACCAGGTCGGCGCTGCAGCCTCCTGGTGAGGGGAGCGGGGCAAGGGTGGGAGGTGGGTGATCCAAGAGCGTCGTCTGGGGCTCAGGCTGAGGAACCTGGCCTCCGGATACTGCTGTGGCCTCTGCACACCCTTGTTCCTTCCACCTGAGCCTGCGCTGCCTCCTGGCCTGGCTCCTCCTACTGGGTGATGCCGGTTGTCTGCAGGGACTAGCCGCAGCTCCCTCTCTCCCACCCTGCCATCCTCCCCATTCCTTGGGGCAGCTGCCTGAATTGAGGTCACCTGGAATACAGTCTCAGGAGGCTCAGGGAGGCCTGGTGTGACAGTGCCCTGGCTGCCCTGTGACTAAGCGCTGTGAGGTTATCATTGGCTGCTTTGTCCTGGGGCGATACCAAGTCCCTTCATTCTGGGATCTCTGTGGGTTATTTTCTTGCAGTTTCCAAAACAGGCATGTGATTTGTGACTGGTGTGTGCGCGCAGGGCTGTGCTTCCTCCTCTCCCCCAAAGCTGTTATTTGGCCACCGGTGCCTTATAGGATTGGCAGCATCTTAGAACCGAGGGACTGCTGGGGGAGGGAGGGGCTAAGCTGCCCAAGGCCATGCATCTCAGCAGCAGAGTCAGGGTTTGAACCTGGCTGCTCTGCTCCAAACCCTGGTTTCTTTCTCCCATACCCGGGTTCTTCACAGAAAGCAGAGGCAGGGGACTGAGTTCCAGCTTCCCACCCCACAGTGCCGGCATGGGATATGCCCTCCTGAATGCAGAGCCTTGTGTGGGGGGGTTGCACCCTCCCTTTTGATGTCCCATTTGGGGCCAGATTGTGACACTGTGTCTGGGTCCACAGTGGGTGGCTGTGTGGACTTTGAGGAGTTTGTGGAGCTGATAGGCCCAAAGCTGAGAGAGGAGACGGCACACATGCTGGGGGTTCGGGAGCTGCGCATCGCCTTCCAAGAGGTGTGGAGGTTGGGTGGGCCGCGGGGGGCAGGGCTGGACAATGTCACTTCTGGGAGACTGGTGGCCTCAGTCTTCAGGATGAGGCCCAGGGATGTGCAGAGAGGGCTAGGCTCATGTGCAGCTGGAGGCATGAACTATAGAGCCTTCCAGAATCAGGGTGCCCCATCTTGGCATGGGAGGATGGGAAGGTTGGGTGGGTGAGGTAGTGGTGGAGGTGGCATCTTGCCCATAGGCAGTGAGTGGCAAGAGTGGAGCTAGTAGAGGGGAAGCTTAGGGTGGGTAGAGCTGAACTGTGCCTGGACCCTAGTTTGACAGGGACAAGGATGGGAGAATTACAGTCACAGAGCTGCAGCAGGCAGCACCGCCTCTCCTCGGGGAGTCACTGGAGGGTTCTGAGCTGGATGAGATGCTCCGAGACATGGACCTCAATGGGGACGGCACCATAGACTTTGATGGTGAGTCGCCTCCAAGTCACTCCTCCTGTCCCTCCAGCACCCAGGAGGATCCCACTTTCTGGACAGGCCCAAGCCCCATCCCTCTCTCCTGCAGAGTTTGTGATGATGTTGTCCACCCACTGAGACCTGGGGCCCCAGACACCAGCAGGGCCTGGACTGCACACCCTCCCCCCTACGAAGAAGCTCCAGGATGGAAGAGACCCAGAGGCCCCCCAGGACCACACACCACCAGGGAGTCTGCTTGGATGTCTCAGCCACCTTTATGCTCACCTACCCCTGCTGGAGCTGCCTGGACGAAGACCTGCCCTCAACTGCCCATCATCTCCACTGTGGGTGAAGTTTGGATCTCTCCCAAACCTGGGCACAGGCAGTGTCCCAGTAGGGGGAAGCGTTAGGGGATCCCCAGTAACATAGTGAATTGAGAGGGTGGCTGGATCCCGCTCATTCCTAACATATATAAAATGTCTTTTTAAAAAATGGACTTGAAAGAAGGGGATGACCCCAGTTTCCAAAGAAAAGAGACCAAAGTTTGGCACCTGGCTAGAGGCTTGGGGGCCTGGGCTCTAGCACCCACGA
This sequence comes from Marmota flaviventris, assembly GCF_047511675.1. Classification (NCBI taxonomy): domain Eukaryota; kingdom Metazoa; phylum Chordata; class Mammalia; order Rodentia; family Sciuridae; genus Marmota; species Marmota flaviventris. The sequence goes on along the minus strand of NC_092506.1, from coordinate 5,566,859 downwards.
GTGACAGAGACCCACGCAAGTCTGCAGGCAGGGGCAAGAAATGAACCTCACAGATACATTCCAGGGTCTCAAAGGGCTGCCTTGTTCCTGTCTCCACCGACCAGTCTGGGAAAGTGGCAAGGATATTTAGGGCCTTGTGGGGAAACAAGTGATCCTCAAGACAGAGGGGCAGGGACGATGGGGCATGTGGACATGATGATGCTGTCCTAGAGAAGGCTAGGTTTGTTGGTTAGCATTAGACTCTGTTGACCACTTAAGGGAAGCCATTAATACAACAGGAATAGACTGTTCCACTCAATACTCAGATCAGTAGAGGAGGGTAGATGAGGAATTCTTGATTAAACCAGTAGAAAGTTGGGATAGAGGATGAAAAAGGCAAAGAAAAATAAAATACATAGAAAATATTAAGACAGAAAGTAGAAATAATCCTTTAAAAATCAATTATTACAATAAATATAAATACATTAAATTTGTTAGTTTAAAGTCAGAGAGTCCCAGTCCCCAAAGAAAGTGCTAATGGTGTGGGGGTCTGGCTTGTGGTAGAGTACTTGCCTGACATGTGTGAGGCCCTGGGTTTGGTCCCCAGCACCACACACAAAAACAGAAAAACAAAAAATTAAAAAATATTAGGTTGTTTTTCTTATAACTCATCAAAAACAACAGTGTTTTAACCTGGGTAGAAATTTGCTTGCTCAAGAAAAGTCTATAGGTGGACCCCAACTGTATATATTCTTCAAGGACCCAGCCTCCTTCTGGCTGACTGCTCTGCCATCCTTAGGGAGTGCCCACATTTGTTTGTTTTCCTGGTGGCAGGATGGAGTCAGGTATAAAGGAAAAAGAGGAAAAGAGTATGAACAATCTGGCTGGGCACAATGGTACACACCTGTAGTCCCAGCCATTTGGGAAGCTGAGGCAAAAAGATTGCAAGTTCAAGACCAGCTTCAGCAATTTAGCAAGACCCTGCCTCAAAATAAAAAATTAAATTAAATTAAAAAGGCCAGAGATGTAACTCAGTAGTCAAGTGCCCCGGGGTTCAATCCTCAGCACCTGCGCCTCCCTCCCTTACATCCCAATAGACAGAGCTTATCACATGATACACCTAGCTGCAAAGGGTATTGGGAAATGTAGTCTTTACTTGTAAGGTCATGTGCCCAACTAAAAATCAGGGGTTCTTTACAAGGGCAGAGAGCAGATACAGAAGGGCAGATCTCAGATTCTTCCCCATAGGTGAGTCAAGGATGCAGAAGACACACTCAAAGAATAATGACAAGTGGAAGGCTGAAACTGATGGCTCAGATAAAAGATTTACCAGGAGAAAATTAACCAAAAGAGAGCTAGTTTAACTATGGGAAAATCAGATAGAAATGAGCTATGAGGCAGAAGCATAAGGGATAAATGGCGTCATGATTCACCAAAGAAATCTATATGTTCCTATTAATGTCTTCAAAAGAAATTATGTGCAGTATATATTTAGAGTTTAGAAGTATCGCTATTCACGGGCTGGGGCTGGGGCTCAGTGGCAGAGTCTTGCCTTGCATGTGTGAGGCATTGCATTAGATCCTCAGCACCACATAAAATTAAAAAATAAAATAAAGGTATTGTGTTCATCTACAAATAAAAAAATTTAAAAAGAAGTATTGCTGTTCACGCAATTTGGGTTGGATAAATTAACCAGAAAAATATACACCCTAGGCTGGGGGTGTGGCTTGGAGGTAGAGGGCTTGGCTGGCATGCACAAGGCCCTGGGTTCCATCCCCAGCACCATAAGATTGTGACTGTGTTGCCTACCTGCTCACTGAATAGGTTTTGTAATTTTTCTTCTTTCCTATATTTGTTCTAAGATACTTTTCAAATTGCAATTTTATGTGAGCAATCTGATAATACTGTGGGCTTAGAATCTGTATGTCTTGATTTTTTTCTAGTTTTTAATCTTACAAAACTATTGGTCCATGATGGATTAGAAATGTAAACTGGTCCTTGCCCACAGCTAGTTTGGGAACATTGTTTAAAGAGTTCCTTCATTCAAAGGGGATTGAGGGTGGGGGGCCTGGGTGGGCCAGGACAGCAGGAGTAATGGTGGGGATCTGGGTGCTTATTCATTCAACAAAGGTGCAGGACTCTAAAGGTGTGCGCTGTCCTGGTGCTGCAGACTCGGGCAGGTGGGCAGCCCCTCACTAAGCACACTCATGTTTAGTTTGGGGACAATACACTCCTCTAGCTTATCCTTAGGTTGGGAGGTAGGGGACACGGGCCTGGTTTCCTTCTCTGGCCTCTCCCCAAGTGTCACGGAAAGGTTCCTGGGCCCAGGGCGCTGGAACCCTGGCTTATGTTTCTAACTGTCAATTAGCCTTGTAAGAACACGATGAATGGTTGCTATGAGCTTAGATTTTAGGGTTAAGATTGTGTTTCTTGGTTCCTAAGGTTCTGAGATGCTTTGATTTTCCAAAATTCTGGGATGGTCTGTTTTTAGCATTCTGAGGTCTTTGATCCCAAGGCTCTCTGTCATGAGGCCCTGCTTCCCATGCCCTGTCCCCTGGTTCTCCCAACCTCTGGGGCTGGGAAGTAGGGCGATGGACCCAGGGGGCTGGCCACTGCTGCCTCATGGCCCACATTCAGGGCTGGCTGTGGCGGCCCAGGGCCCAGAGCCAGCTGGAACGAGGCTAGCAGCCTCCAGTACAGGTGCTGGTGCTGCCTCTCTGGGCAGACAGGGTGGGCTGAGTCTGCTCAGGGCTGGGACCAAGGAACACTGGAACTGCCACTTCCAAGCCCAGCTTTGCCCCCAACATATTGTGACTTCAGGCAAGTCTCAGAGCATCAGGATCGTCCTGGCACATCATCTGGAGGTCGGTGGTTCTAGAAGCCCTTTAGTCTAGCATCAGGCCTTTTCTCAGCCTTAGTGTAAGAGGCCATGGTCAGGCTGGCGGGCTGGGCCAGGAAGAGCAACTATCCCTGCTGGAATTAATGATCCTTTTATTAGCACAAAATAACATCGACTCAACACTCCAGGGCCTGAGAATAAGTTAAGGCACAAAGCAGGCAAGGGGTGGCGTTCCTAGGCCCAGGCCTGCGCGCCCCACACTTCCTGAGCAAACTCCTGGGGGTCTGGGGTTGGGAGGGTCCCAGAGGACCTCTTCCCTTGAGAAGAGGCGCACAGGTCGGAGGAGCCTCCGCGCACGCGAGGCGGCGGCCCGGCCTCGAATCGCAGGCATCGACCGTCCCGCCAGCGTCCCGCCAGCGGCTCACTTCTCGAAGTAGGGCAGGTAGAAGAACTGGAAGCCCCGGTGGCCTTTGACGGCGCAGTAGATGAAGATCACGTGGTAGACTGCGGGGCGGGGCCTGTCAGTGCGAAGCTCCGCCCTTCCCCGCCCCCGCCCTGCCCTGGCGCCCGCTCGCACCTCCTGGGACCAGCAGCAGGAAGCCTGGCACGAAGAAGATGGCGCTGGAGACACCTGCGGAGGGAGGCGGGCAGGCTCAGGGCCCTCACTCTGCCGAAAAGTGCCCACCAAGGACCCACGGGCGTAAGGCCAGGGCTGCTGCCTTCGGGTGGGAAGGGGCGCTCACCTGGCGAGGGGGCCGCCTCCAGTCCCACGCCGACCAGGATCAGCGCTGCACACAGATGGCCGCGGGGTGAGGGCGGGACTTCCACCCCCACCCCACAACCAGGCTCAGGCCGAGGAATGGTGTCCCCCGCCTGAGCAGATGCCCCTGGGTGGAGACCCTCCCCAGGAAGTTCACCAAGTTCTGTCTTCAGAGCAGGGCACTTGGCAGGCCCTGCGGAATGTCTGTGAAATGAGTTTGGTGTGACCTGTCATTCTGCTAATACTTAGGGGACACCTCCTGCATGCATGGTACTGGGAATTCCCAGGCGAAAGGGAAATGAGGTCTCTGCCCTCATGGCCCTTCCTTAGTGAAGGGTCCAAGGAGAACCTGAAAGCTATAACCCAGGTGATCGGGATATGGTGGGGGAAGAACAGGGCAGTGTGGGAATCCAGAGGAGTCCTGCTGGAGCCAGCCAGGGGACCAGGGAGAGGGTTCCCGGAGGCAGTGACATCTAAGCTGAGCAGGGGTGGCAATAGCAATAGCAATCACAGTTAATACTTAAAGATCACTTACCAGGCTCTGCCAGCCACTGGGCTAAGTGTGTTACATGCACTGCCTTATTTAACTGTCACCTTGACCAAATGAGACAGGTATAAGATGAAACTGAGGCACAGAGAGGGGAAGTCACTTCCTCTGGCAGCAGGTGGAAGGTGGAGGCTGGCTAACTCTAGAGGCTTTGCTGGGGGCGCCATTCAGGCAGAGAGAGAATTCAGACAGGGGAATAGCACAGCAAAGGCTCAGAATTTGGAGGGAACTAGGCTTTCTAAGAGCTTCTGGCGTTTGGCAAGACTGGACAGGAAGAGCGCAGGCAGGAGGGATGGTAGGGCTTATAGCACCAGGTAGGGATACGGACTTTGGTGGAAGACAGTGCGTTTGGGGGAAGGTGGAGAGGTCATGCCTAGGTCTACTTTTCAGACCCACAGTCCTCAGTTCCCACTTAGAGGATTGACAGAGGGCAGGGTACAGCAAGAGAGGTGGTACAGCCTGGGGCTTGAGGGCCACCATGGACTGTTGCCTGCTTTGTGTATGCACAGAAAGCCTCAAAAAGTGGTCCCCTCTCTCTCCCTGCACCTTGGCCTAGAGCTGCTGCAGGCTCTGCCCTGTTTTTCTAATTTCTTCAAGGGCCCTCTGTGGGTTGCTGGTGGCCTCCAGGCCTGGCAGTCACAGATGTGGGCTTAAATCCCAGCTCATCAACTTGCAACCTGGGCAAGGCCCTTCACCTGCCTGACCTGTGTCCTTATTTCCAAAGCTGGGATGGCAATGATGCTTGCTTTGCTAGGTTGTGGAGAGCGCGCCAGTGGCCAGTGCCATTAGTGCCCAGTGTGCAGTGGTGATGGAAAGTAGCAGCTCTCTCCTCTGCACTCAAACACCTGGAGCCGGGCCAGGCTTTCTGGCCAGGGGGCCTGGCTGGTGGGGGCTTTGACCTTCCTGGAAAAGGGAGGGAGGAGGAGCCACAGTGACTGCCACCTTCCTTATGGACCCCTTATGGCCATAAGGAATGCTGGATCCTTTCTGGGAACCCTGCCTCCTCAGCCCCGTATAATGAGAAGCCTGAGATTCAGAGACATTTGTCGGTGAGATCCGCCTGCTCTGGGCCTCAGTTTCCCCATCTGAGCAATAGGGGTGGAGAGGAGTTCTGATCAGTTCTCAGACTTCAGAGAATAGGCAGTGACAGAGTTCTGGATCAGGGTGGCAGACACTCAGCATCTCTGGCCACAGGGTCACCCATATCCCTGAGCACATTCCCCTACACAAAGTTCTGGGCCCTGCTCTCTCTTTCTGTGTGACCTCTGAAAGGTAGAAAGTAAATGTGCCTTTAAGTAGACCCAATAAATGGTAGCTGGTACAGGTTCCATTTCCAGCTCTATGTGTGATTTTCTCGCTGAGTTACCAGGAGCCTGGGCCTGCCCATCACAGGCCTCAGTTCCTCACTGTAACACGGGGAGGGGTGATGGAAGCTAGCTGTCTCCTCGGATGCTGGGAGGTCCAGTGTACCAAAGGGAAGCAGAGCCTTCACAGAAGGAGGGAGGGGAGGCAAGGGCACCCTCAGGGCACTCACCTGTCCCCAGCAGCAGGAGCAGGAAGGAGGCCAGCACAACCCGGAGGTTCTTCTGGATCAAAGGATGTTTGGTCCAGCTGGACGGCAGGAGAGCAGGATGGGTGTGAAAGAGGCAAAGGGTGGGGAGGAGAGAGCCAGGGCTAGGGCTTCAGGCACTAGGGGACTGGGCTCAAGTGAGCAGGGTCTCACCTGCAGCAGGAATGGTAGGTGTGCTGGGTGCTGTTGCTGATGGTGCTAAAGGACCACTGGGAGCTGCGCATAGATGTTCCGCCAGAATCCCTGCAGGTGGGGGGAAGGGGGAAACAGGGAATCCTTTGGGACAGGAGTCCTGATGAAGAGTGTGTGTGTGTGTGTGTGTGTGTGTATGGCAGGCACTAGGGCTGGCCTCTATGGGAAAGAGGATCCTGAGCAGAGATAAGGACAAGGAGGAATTCAAGGGCTGGGGGTTTCTGCAGGGCTACCTGATAGGGGAAGATGGGATGAGAGGTCATGACAGGTGACCTATGGGAAAGTGGGGGTCAGACCTGTCAGATAAAGAGCCTCGTAGGGTTGGATGGGTGAGAATGCAAACTATAGGGTGACCAGCTGGACAGGGAACCCCACAGGGGAATGGGGCTAGGAATTTTTCATAAGACTGAACACAGCAGAGCTGTGTGTAGTGGAGTGGGGGGCTGGGTAGATCCCTGTGGACAGGAGCCAGATGCATGGGGCTTGGGGAATGGGGTGGGTCCCCACCTGGCCCTGACCTGGTGCTGACTCCCCCATCCGGTTCTGGCGAGGCCTGGGATCCATCCTCATCATTCTCCAGGTTCTGTTCCAGAACACAGGGTTCAGGGGGGTTGCTGGGCTCAGGCCCTTCCTGATTTCTCTCTTGGAGAGAAGGCAGCCCACACAGCTGTTGGCCTGGCTGCCTGGCCGCCTAGCAGCTGCTCTCCTGGCCCTCCACCCTCCCAGTAGAACGGGTTTGATGATTCACAGAAACCGAAACCCAGGTAGAAGTGGGTGGATGCTGGGGGCTTTGGGGAACAGGAGTCGGCAGAAGTCCCAGGGGTAGGGGATCTCCCAAGTTTGGGAGACAGGGTAGAGCTCTCAGGATGCTATTTCAGGGGCCCATCATGGAGGCTCCGGGTGTAGGGTGATAGGGAAAGAGAGGCCTAGAGTTCCCGGGTTTGGGGCACAGGAATCTGGTTCAGGTAAAGGATCCAAGGGCTGTTGGAGGTTTCGGAAAATGAGGATTTCCAGTTCAGTAGGAGACAAGGGGTGGGCAAAGACAACTCCTCATGTGGGTGGGGCCTCAAGCTCTAAAGGGGTGCAGGTTCCTTTTAGATCATCCCGCCTAGGGCTCAGGTTGATGCTCCGCATATGGGCAAGGTTTCGTTGATACAGAAGGTTCCCCAAACCCCGCGGGGGAGAAGGGTCGGTCCCCAGGATGGGTGGGGACTCCGTGCGGTTCTCCACCGTGGCCGCGGGCTCTCCAGCGGGCTGGGGACCTAAATCGGAGTGGAGAGGGTCTGGACAGGGCTCTGGATCAGGAGTCACGTCCGGGGAGCGGCCTCCGCTCCGGCTGGGGCCTCTAGGTCTGGCCGGAGCTGCGTCTCTCCAGGGCTCGGCCGGGGGTCCCGACTGGCCCGGAGCAGGGGTGAGGTGGGCCGGGCCGTTCACCTGGTAGCGCAGCCGGGACTGCTTGTCCTCGTCGGCAACCTCGAACCGGGCCCGGCGCTCGAAGTGCAGCGGCCCGAAGCGGGCGACCCCGCTGGACTCGGGCCCGGGACCCGCGTCCTCCAGGGACAACTCGAAGGCATCATCGATGCTGAACTGGGGCCGGGCGGCGCTCATGGCCGCCTCCGGCTCAGGAGCCCTGCGCCGCCGCCATCTGCGCCTGTCAACCCCGCGTCGCCGCGGCCCCGCCCCCGCCCCCGCATAGGCCCCGCCCCGCCTCGCCCCGCCCTGAACAGGCAGGACCTACGGAGCGCCGAGTGCACTGAGGGCGGGGCCGCTTCCTGCCCGGAGCTGGGCAGGCCCGCAGCGCCGCCCAGAGGCCGCCTCGGCGAGTGACAGCCGGGCGCGATCCTGGGGCCTGACACTGGCTCAGAGGGCCTTGCATGCCCCAGCTGCCCAGGGCCCACAGGCGGCCTTTTGCATCCCAGGAGCAAAAGACAGGAGCCAGGGAGCTGTTTTCCCACCTTGCTCACCACGGCCCTGAGTGGAAGGAGTGTTCTTGCTATTTTGCAGATGTGGAAACTGAGGCTGAGTTTACGTTTCTTTTACTGTCCTCCAGTCCAGTCTCCATGCAACAGCCAAAGCCATCTTTACAAATGTGTCTTTTTCTCTCTGTATGTTATTCTTAAATAAAATTTATTTATTTATTTATATTATGGTCTGGGCATGTAGCTCAGTAGAAGAGCATATGCAGGCCATGGGGTCAATCCAGAATCCAAACCAAAACCAAAAGAATCAGAAAGAAACTTTAAAAAGTAGGCTAGTCAATCTCTCCTCTTATTGTAGTTGAATAAAATCTGAACGCTTGATTAGGGTACACAAAGTTCTGAATGCCTCGGTGCCTGTCCACCTCTTCCACCCTCCCCAAGTCCCCCTCTGCCCCTTCCACATCCCGGTCAGCCACACTGCACAGGCCAAGCTCATGCCCACCTCAGAGGCTTGCACATGCTGCTTCCTGTGCCCAGTGGCACTTAACCTTGCTCCTCTCACAGCTTTTGTTATCTTCATCCTTGCTCAGTCGTCACCTCTCAGAGACTGTCCCCAACTGTGCAGTCTTTAGTCAGCTTTGCATCACGTATCGAATTCCATTAATTCATTTCCCCTTCGTGGCTTCTCATCTTCCCTCTTACCTCCCTTCCATCAGACCACAGCCAATCCTGCCTGGCCTGAATGGCACATGGCGAATCTCCTATGTGAATGTGCTTGCAATTGACAGACATGGTGTCAGCTATCAAGCTAATTCTGCCACTTAATCTTCACATCTTTCCACTCACCGGTAACGTTTTCCATGTGCATCTTGTTTGTTGCTCCTAGTGGCTTGCAGGTTACAGCACATTGAACTTCTGGGGCTTTTATTATCCGCCTTGCCCCTATGGTGATCACACTCAGGTTGGCCTGACGTCCCCATTACACACACCGCTGACATGAACATCTTCTTTCTGCCTCTTTAGATGTGGGAGAGCTCTCCTCGGGCAGGACTCCAGGTCACAGGGCACATGCCCTTGTGATTTCTTGAAGCTGGCAGATGCTCTCCTGAGTAGCCATGGGTGTTGATGCACACACCTGGGTGCTTCTAGTTTTCTCTTATCACCTGTTGTCATCCAGCTTCCTGGGCCGGCCAGTCTCCTGAGTTGCAAATGGTGCCTTATTGGTTCCTTCCTTCTTCCTCCTTCCTTCTCTCCCTCTGTTCTTTCTTTTTTTTCCTCTCCTCTCTCTCTTCCTGTGTGTGTGCGTGCTGGAAACTGGACCCACTGAGCTACTTTGTACTTTTTGAGACAGGGTCTTGCTAACTTGCAGAGGTGTGGACAATAGGCTGTGCCCTGCTGGAGTTACTCCTTTTTTTTTTTTTTTAACTTTTGAAGTTGTAGATGGACAGAATGCCTTTATTTGTTTATTTTATGTGGTGCCAAGGCTCGGACCCAGTGCCTCACACATGCTAGGCAAGTGCTCGCCACTGAGCGACAGCCCCATCCCGGGAGTTACTCCTTGATATAACAGTGTTCAGGCTGTGCCTAAACCAAAGTTACTCCACTTTGTAAAGCAGTAGTTTACAATATGTTGCTCCACTTTGAGTCCAAGGGCCAAGGTAGAATGACTCTACACCATATTTGTACAAGTAAAGAACCATCATCTGCCCGGCACAATCATAAAAACACAAATTGATAAATAACTTATTGGTGCCAACTTATCAGACAGAATCAGGAACACCTGGACCTGTGCCCATGCCAAATCACACCAGGAACACTGAACACAGGAACTTGTCAACCTCATCAGATGTGACCCCATCACCTCTGACCCATAAAAGAAGAAGCCCCCCAAGAATGGACACGGCAGCAGCCTGTTATGTTTTTAGATATGAGGTACCCCCCAAAAGCTCATGTGTGAGACAATGCGAGATAGTTTAGAGGTGAAGTGACTGGGGTATGAGAGTCTTAAACTAATCAGTGCCTTCATTCCCTGACACGGATTAACTGGGTGGTGACTAGGCAGGTGGGGTGTGGCTGGAGGAGGCCGGTTCCTGGGGGTGTGCCGTTGGGACTTAGGTTTTGTTGTAGTGAGGACAGCACACGCTCTCTCTCTGCTTCCTGGTGCCCTGTCCCCAGCTGCTTTCCTCTGCCACACACTTCCGTATGGTGTTCTGCCTCATCTCAGGTCCTGAGGAATGGAGCTGGTCATCGATGGACTGAGACCTCTGAAACCGTCAGCCCCCAAATAAACTTTTCCTCCTCTAATTGTTCTTGTCAGGTCTTTTGGTCACAGCAATGAAAAAACTGACTGAAACACACTCTGACCCCATCACCTGGTCACTTGTCATGAGCCTTGCCCAGGCAAATCGCCACCGTGATGAACCTCTGTTTCTCTTGGGCTTCCGCTTAGGGTGTTTCTGTTGCCTGTGAAGACACGGCAGGGGCCCCCGCCCAGCTGATCTCTGCCTGGACAACTCTGTGAGCTGCTTAGTTAAAACCCTTATCTGGGGCTGGGGTTGTGGCTCAGTGGCACGGCTGCTTGCCTAGCACGTGAGGCACTGGGTTCGATCCCCAGCACTGCATTAAAAAAAAGTAAACAAAATAAAGGTATAAAAAATATTAAAAAAACCCCAACCCTTATCTGACCACCTACAGGGACTCTTTGCTCTCTGCCTGTGCTCTTGGCAGAGCAGCCTAGAACCCTAAGAGACTTGAGTGTTATAGACATTAAAACTTAAGAGTGGGATCAAAGAATCAGTGATTGTGTGGTTTTTGACTATTAGATGACCTGCAAGTACGCAGTGAACTGCCACCGATGAAAGTGGTGTAACTTGTGAATTCATTATATTCAATAAATTCTGGCCGGGCGCAGTGGTGCACGCCTGTAATCCTAGTGGCTGGGGAGGCTGAGACAGGAGGATCAAGAGTTCAAAGCCAGCCTCAGCGAAAGCAAGGCACTAAACAACTCAGGGAGACCCTGTCTCTAAACAGAATACAAAATAGGGCTGGGGATGGGCTCAGTAGCCAAGTGCCCCTGGGTTCAATCCCCAGCACCCCCAAACAAACAAACAAACAAACCCTACATGTGGAAAGACACAAATGTGTTTGCTCTACGTTGATGCATAGCTTGCTCGGGAGACTGGCCTCAAACTTGGGATCTTCATGCCTCAGCCTCCTGAGTCACTGGGATTGTAGGAGTGGCTTCTCTTCCTCTTCTTAGAAGAAAAAAAAAAGGAGGAAGAAAGTGGTGCTTTATTTTGATGGGGGTATCTGAGGACTGAAGACGTAAGGCAGTTTTCAGGCACTTACCATTGAGGTTGCCTCCTCTGTGAGTTGCCAGCTCACATCTTTGTCTTTTTTTTTTTTCCCCTTGTGGTCCCTGGCCTTTCTCCTGCTGGTTTGCAAATCGGTGCATATATAATTATTAACCCTTTGCAGTTTGATTGTTATTATTATTTTAAAATACTTTTTTAGTTGTTGATAGACCTTCATTTTATTTATTTCTATGTGGTGCTGAGAATCGAACCCAGTGCCTCACCCATGCCAGGCAAGTGCACTATCACTGAGCCATAGCCACAGCCCCTATTATTATTTTTATTTGTTCCACTTAGTTGTACACGACAGCAGAATGCATTTCAATTCATTATACACAAATGGAATGCAACATTTCAACTCTCTGGTTGTACACAGTGTAGAGATGCACCATTTATGCAATCATACCTGTACCCAGGGCAATGATGTCCATCTCATTCCACCATCTTTCCTACCCCAGAGCCCCTCCCCACCCTCCCCTTTGCCCAATTCAAAGATGGTCCATTCTTCTCATGCCCCGGCTCCATCATAGATCAGCATCCACTAATCAGATAAAACATTCGACCTTTAGTTTTTTGGGATTGGCTTACTTCGTTTCTCTTAGCATGATATTCTCCAACTCCATCCATTTACCTTAAAATGCCATAATTTTATTCTCTTTTAATGCTAAGTAATGTTCCATTGTGTACATATACCACAGTCTCTTTATCCATTCATCTATTGAAGGGCATCTAGGTTGGTTCCACAGTTTAGCTATTGTGAATTCAGCTGCTATAAACATTGGTGTGGCTGTGTCCCTGGAGTATGCTGATTTTAAATTCTTTGGGTATAGACAGAGGAGTGGGATAGCTGGGTCAAATGGTCCAAGTTTAAATATAGGGAGCAAAAGATTACTTCAAGAGAGATATAGACCCTTCAATAGATGAATGGATAAAAAAAATGTGGCATTTATACACAATGGAGTATTACTCTGCATTAAAAAATGACAAAATCATAGAATTTACAGGGAAATGGATGGCATTAGAGCAGATTATGCTAAGTGAAGCTAGCCAATCCCTAAAAAACAAATGCCAAATGTCTTCTTTGATATAAGGAGAGTAACTAAGAACAGAGTAGGGTCGAAGAGCATGAGAAGAAGATTAACATTAAACAGGGATGAGAGGTGGGAGGGAAAGGGAGAGAGAAGGGAAATTGCATGGAAATGGAAGGAGACCCTCAGAGTTATACAAAAGTACATACAAGAGGAAGTGAGGGGAAAGGGAAAAATAATACAAGGGGGACAAATGAATGTCAGCAGAGGGGGCAGAGAGAGAAGAGGGGAGGGGAGGGGAGGGGAGGGGGGATAGTAGAGGATAGGAAAGGCAGCAGAACACAACAGACACTAGTATGGCAATATGTAAATCAATGGATGTGTAACTGATGTGATTCTGCAATCTGTATATGGGGTAAAAAATGGGAGCTCATAACCCACTTGAATCAAAGTGTGAAATATGATATATCAAGAACTATGTAATGTTTTGAACAGCCAACAATAAAAAATTTAAAAAAAAAATTAAAATAAATAAATAAATAAATAAATTAAAAAAAAAAAAAGAGAGATATAGAGACTCTGGGAAAAAAAAGAAAACAAACCAGAAGTCCTTGAAATGTTTGTTTTTTACAGTCATTTATGTTTCCTTATTTTCCTCCCAGCCTTTATCTCCTTTGTCTAAGGAGTTTTTGGTTAAAGAAAAATTGCTCCTTTTTTTGTCTTTTTTTTCCCCTGAGATGAGGTCTTGCTACTGGGCTCGGGTTAATATCCAACTCCTAGACTCAAGGACTCCTCCTGCCTCAGCCTCCTGAGTCTCGGGGACTGCAGGTGTGCACCATCTCATCTGTAGCCACTCCTTTTTATATGGTCAGATCTGTCAGGCATGTGCTCCTGGAGTCTTGCTTCAAGTGTTGCCTTGCAAGGTCACAAAGCCTCAGCTGAGGCTCCTCCAGCTTCTTATTCTACTGGCCTCATGGTTTACTGTCCAGAAAAGTATTGCAACAAAGCCTTTCAGACTGGCCCTGGAGTCAAGCCTTCTGGGACTGCAGCTCTCCTTCTCACTAGTTTTGGGAACTTTGAAGGCTGGGATAGGGAAGGTCCTGCATGTGAAAAATCTGGTACACCCAAAAACAAACAAACAAACAAAAAAAAAACTCAGCAAGCCAAGTAAAATTTTACTGCATTACTTCTTTTTAAAAATCAAATTTAAGACAAAAATTCATGATGAACAAATTATTGAAATTTTTAAATAAGATAGAATTGGACTTTATGCAGATCATCCTGATTGCCTGGGCCCTAGTCCCGGCCCGGCCCTGCCCTGAGCTAATTACATGATTTTTCTGTGCCTCAGTTTCTTCACAGGTCAGCTGGAGGTAAAGACAGTGTTTCTCATAGATTTAATTCTTTACTTTAGGACTAAATGAGGCATTACTTTGTAAGGAGCAAAACACAGAGCCTGGCAATAGTGTACTCAATCAGTGTTAGGAATTCTTATAATCGATACTGACATTGATCCTTAGCCCTATGGATTCTACTTCTGAATAGGATGCAAAGAGGGATTCAGATTTCTCTCAAAGGGTCTTGACCAGTTGTCCCAGAACAACAGCCCAACCAGTTCTTCCTGCTTCTGGATTGTGGCCATCTTAATCATAGATCAGCTATACTGTTGCTCACACATATAGCTGTTGTAAACTCTTTTTGGTTCCTCCGGGCCATTTCTCAGCCAGTATCTTATGATTTTTATTATTATAGTTTTGCAACTTGGTTTAATGTGGGAGGGCAAGTGTCCTCTCTGACCATCTTTTTTTCAAACGTGATCTGGCACTTTAATTTTTCTATAGAAATTTAACAAAAATTTTCCTAAGTTCCTAAAAAGTACTCCTAATTATTACTGGGATTTCATTGCATGATTTCAAGAAAATAACTTTTTTTTTTTTTTTTTGGTGGTGCTAGGGATTGAACCCAAGTGTGCATGTGAGGCAAGCACTCTACCAACTGAGCTACATCTCCAACCCCAAAATCACATCTTTTGATGTTAGGTTGTTCTAGTCATTTACAACAAGTTATTTTAGTAATTTATGTCATTATGTCCTAAAAATGTTTTTTTTTCTCCAAAAAAGTTCTGAATTGTGTTTTGGTTTCCTAAATACTTTATGGGTTTTGTTGTTGTTGTTAATGATATTTTATTATATGCATACATGCATACAAATGTGTGTGTGTGTGTATTTTTTTTTTTCTGGTGCTGGAGATTGAACCCAGGACCTGGTACATATTAAATACATGCTTTCCCACTGAGCTGCACCCCCAGCCCCTATTTTCTATATATTTGAGTTGGTTTCTGATGCTCAAAGCATTGTTAATTATTGCTAGCTTATTTTGTATTCGGGTAACATTGCTGAGCTCATTTGTTGGTCTTTAGATTTTTTGTATTTTCTATGTAGACATAATTTGCCAATAATGTCAGTTTGCCGTCTTTTTCTTGGCCTATTGCTTTGGCCATGGATTCTAATTCTGTTCTACAAGGCATCATTGACAGAAGGATCTTGAAGAAGATGTGAAATACTGTTATTCTATCATAAATTGTGTATGGCTTTTATCAACTCCAAACAGTTCCTATGAGTTTTTATGATAAACAATCATAAAACTTCAAACGCTTTTTCTTCATATTTTGAGATAAGCATAGGCATTTTTTCATTTAGTCCACTGATGTGATGAATTACTGTAATGGATGTTCCTAATGTAGAGCCATTCTTACATTCTTGGAATAAGTTCTACTACTTGATCTTCACACATTTTTTGGGGGGGGAGGGGTGTCTTTTCATGCATCACTTTGGAAATATTTATTCTTTTAATTCATTTGTTCTAATTAGTTATACATGACAGTAGAATGCACTGACACATCATACATAAATGGAGTATAACTTCTCATTCTTCTGGCTGTGAAAATATTGTTCTTCATTGTGGTAAAATACACAACAAAAATATACCATCTTAACTGTTTTTAAACATACAGTTCAGCGTATTCACATTGCTGTGCAGCAGCAGCATATCTCCAGAACTTTTTCGTCTTGCAAGATTGAAATTCTATACTCATTAAAAAAAAAAATGACTCTGTTCCCTCTCCCTTTTTGTATCTATGAACTGAATACTGAGACCTCCCTTTCCTTATCTATGAACTGAGTACTCAGAGACCTCCTACAAGTGCAATCACACAATGTTTTCTTTTGGGACTGATATTTCGGCTGAGCATATTGATACACTGTTATATATCCTAATGGATTTAATTCGCTTTTTTTTTTTTCTTTCAGTACTTTAGGGATTAAATCCAAGGTTTCCCATCTGCTAGGCAAGTGTTCTGCCACTGAGCTGAACCTTAGGCCCTGAGCTTAATATTTTCTTTATTCTGCATCTGGATTTATTAGTAACATAAGTGTATACTTTTTCTTGCCTTGTGTGCTTATCTGGCTCAGGAATCAAGATTCAACCAGCCTCAGGTTGGTGCGCTTTCTTTTTCTATTTTCTGGAACAATTTGCATGAGATACAGATGATTTTTTTGCTCAAAATTTGATATAACTTGCATATAAACTTTCTGTGTGGGTAAAACAAAAACAAAATAAAAACCAAGCATGTCTTCCCCCACCTCAGAAGTCCTCCGTCTCTCCAAGGATGTCTTATTGGAAAATGAACCAGTACAGTATGCGAAGCACTTAGTGCCTGGGTCTCACGGGAAAAACGATGATCCTTCCTCCCTCGCAGTTGTGACGCAGGCAAAAGCACAGGAGGGCTGCACCTCTTACTCCTTAGTCCCTTCCCTGGACCTTGAAAACGGGAGGAAAAAACCTCTTAGGGCTGTTGCTTACAGCAAGTTTCCACTAGTTTGCAGGGACAGAGTGAAACTGTTTTAGCCCCTCTTTTTTTTTTCTTTTTAAATTTTGGTCCCAGGGATTGAATCCAAGGGCGTTCCACCACATCCCCAGCCCCCGCTTTTTTTCTATTTTGAGACATGGTCTCCCTAAATCGCTTAGGTCTTACTAAATTACTGAGACTGGCCTTGAACCAGCGATCCTCCTGCCTCAGCCTCCGGAGTCTCCAGGATTACACACCCAGCTAGATCCTTATTTTTGTCATCTGTCTATTCTCTAGTATTTACTGGGTACTTTGCATCAGGCACTCTGGGTTCAGAGGTGACCACAAACTCACCTCAGACCACATAGGGGACCCTTGGTCTTTAGGGAAGCTTCCGGTGGACCCCCACCCCCACCCCGTGCTGGACATGGAACTCAGGGCCTCACACATGCTGGGCAAACCTCTGACACTGAGCTACATCCCCAACCCACCCAGTCCTCTTTATTTCTTCTTTTTGATATTTATTTTTTAGTTATAGGTGGACACAATATCTTTATTTTATTTTTATGCGGTGCTGAGCATCGAACCCAATGCCTCACGCATACTAGGCAAGGGCTCTACCTCTGAGCCACAATCCCAGCCCCAGCCCTCCCTTTTTTAAATACAAAAATCCAGGATATAGGACTGGGGACATGGCTCAGTTGGTACAGTGCTTGCCTCACTTGCACAAGGCCCTGGGTTCAATCCCCAGCACCACAAAAGACAAACAAACAAACACAAATTCAGGATGTAAAAGTCAGTTATACTAAATATGCAAAAGAAAAAAACCAGAAGGGGGTTCACACACAGAAAAGTCGTTTTAGGGCTTGGTATTGGAGTGAGTTTTATTTATTTCTCTAACTCTAAGGCTGTTATGCTGCATCTATAACTTTAAACGGAGCGGCACACAGCCATCTGGGAGGGCCACAGTTCCAATCAAGTTAATCACGCAATTGCTGGGGACAACCGCGACGCTCACTCCGGGTGAACTGGCCCCACCTTTCCAGCAGATTCTGGCCCCTCCCGCAGAAATCCTCAAGCCCCGCCTCCAGGCGGACCCCGCCCACTCCGCCGCGCTGACAGCCAATCATGGCGCGTTCCCGCGTTCAGTCCCCTCTAGGCTTCTGCCCTCAGCCAAAATGGCGCTAGCTCGGAAGCTGCCGAGGCTCTAAGAGTTGTCGAAGGCAGTCCGGAAGTTACCGAGCGAGTCCGGAAGTTGCCGAAAGAGAGCAGCGGGGAAGGAGGATGGCGGATATCATCGCAAGACTCCGAGAGGACGGGATCCAAAAGCGTGTAATACAGGAGGGGCGAGGAGAGCTCCCTAGCTTTCAGGATGGAACCAAGGTTCGTGTCCACCCCCTCCCCTTCCCTATCTTCCTTCCGAGGAGCGGTGCGCATGCGAGGCGGGAGGAGGCCTTAGGCGAGACGTTGCGCATGCCCAGAGAGTAGCGGCCAGTGACCCTACTACTCACATGCGGAGCTCGACGCTGATTGGTCTGGGTTTAAGGAGGGGGTGAATTCGGATTCTTCCGTGCCGCCCCCTGGCTTGTCCTTGTTGGCTGTATTTGGTCGGGGATGCGGTCAGTCATCTCAAGCAGGTTGCAGAAGAGTTTTGGGTCTGGCCTCCTTGCGTTCCAGGGCCTCTGGGTTTCGAGGCTTCTTGTGGAGGGAAGGGCCTTCTAAAGACACTTAGACCCACAACCATTGTTTAGATGGTAAAACTGAGGCCCCGGGGCCAGAGGTCAGTTCTCAGACTAGAACCTCGTGGCAGTTTTCCCAGGGCTGTAGCATAGTTGCTGGGAACCAGTGAGGGCTAGGAAGTGAAGAGCCGCCCACCTTCCTCCTTTTCGTATCCAGGCACTCAGCTTCAGCCTTCCTGACCGCCTCTCCGACAAAACCCACATCTACAGAGTTCTCAGTTTCTGCAGTTCTTCTCCCTGGGTGCCATCCTGTACAGTAGGGACCTCCCTGGGCAGCCCCCTTCCCATTTCTGCCCAGTAGAGCAGTCTTGCAGAACATGCACGTTGAGGTACCAGGGAAGCCAAAAGTTAAGAGCTAGTGTGAATGAGCACAAGCTCCCTGGCCAGGCAGAGGTCTTGGCCTGGTGCAGCGGGAGTGCGCTGAGATCAGAGGGCAGCTGTGTAATCCTAGGGTTCATCTATTTAAAAGGAATCTTCTCCAAAAATAGAGAGGGTATGTGGTGGGCTAGGGTGTTGGTGGTCTTGGAAGAAGGGCCTCGCAAGAGGGATTCTGGTTGGAACAGAACCAGGAGAGAGTGATGTATGTGAAGGTAGAGGTTTCTGAGCAATGGCACCCAAAGAACAGGTTATCCAAAAACTAATAATAATAATAATAAAATAATAATAATTTTAATAATAATTATTATTATTTTTAAAAATTAAAAAAAAGTAAAAATAGCAAAACCCCATCACCAGGGTTGGTGGTGTAGCTCAGTGGTAGAGTGCTTGCCTAGCATTTGTGAGACCCCTGTTCCATTCCTCAGAACCACACATACACAAAAATCAAGACACCCGATCACCAGCGTTGATTGAGTGCTCGCTGTCTGGGCATGGTGCTACAAGTTTTGCAAGGTTGTTTCCTGTGATTTGAGATAGACAGGATTGTTGATTCAGTTTTATTAGTGAGGAAACCAGATTTAGAGGAGCAGCCGCACAGTGCGGCCTTTGAGAGCGTGGGTTCCTCTAACCATATCCTGTCCAGGGTTCAGCATCAGCGCTCTTTGCTCTGCATTCACCTAAGATGCTCATACCCAGTCTCATCTCTTTAAAAAGTTTCCGGCCTGGATTACTTCCAGTTGCCTAGCTCTAGCCTTTACCTTGATCTTAAGCTGGATGCAGAGTACCCTACTCTCCATCCCCACCCTGGATGTCCTACAGCAACTCAGTGTAAACCTGCTCCACCTGAGCCTTCTCCAGTCCAAACTGAGTCATCTCTCCCTTGGGTCATTATGGTGCTCTCCTAATGATACTGCCTCCGTAAAACCAAAGCCCTCACCACAGACTCCAGGTCCTGTGAGTCCAGCCCTGCTGGCCCCTGTGACCTTGTGGACCTTTCCACCCTGTTCACTATGCTCAGCCACACTGACCTTACTGCTTGCAAATATGCCACAGGCTGTCCCTCTGCAAGGCTTTTGTATCTGGTGTTCTTTTGTCCTGGACTGTTCCTACCCAGTATCTACCAGGCTTGCTTCCTGCTGTCTTCAAATCTCTGCTTCAACCTTGGGCCTCAGAGGGCCCCCCGCTCCACCGCTGTTTAAACCATCCCTCCCTCACCCTCTGTTTTTTCCTAATCCAAAGCACTCAGCCTTACCTGGCATAGCACATTGTTTGATCTGAGGCACATCTCCTTCTAGAAGTTCCCATGGGGCTGGGGTTTTTGTCTGTTTTTCTTTTTGTTACTAGAGATTTAGCCTAGGGGCACTTTACCACTAAGCTACATCCCCAGTCCTTTTTATTTTGAGACAGGGTCTCACTAAGTTGGTGAGGCTGGCCTCAAAATTGAAATCTTGCTGCCGCAGCCTCCTGAGTTGCTGGATTTCAGGCATATACCACTAGCCTTTTGTCTGTTTTGTTCATTGCTGTGTTCTGGTGGCTGGCACAGAGGTTGGGCACATAGTAGGTGCTTAGTAAATATTTGTTGAAGGCCTGATTGGAGCCAGACTGCTTAGACTCTTGTTCCAGTCCAGCTGCCACTAGCCACATGACTCAGGCCCCTTATTTCCCCCTCTGTGATTTAGATTCCTCAGTGGGGTAGTGGAGTAGAGTGTAGGGTTAAGTGGAGACTCCTGGGCGAGTCCCATCCCTTGTACAATGGGCAGGCTGAGGGTTGGACTTGTCCTTAGGTTTGGTGGAGGCTTGTGCTCTTGTCTAATCTTCCATGTGGCCTGCAGGCCACGTTCCACTACCGGACGCTACATAGTGACAATGAGGGCACAGTGTTGGATGACAGCCGGGCACGCGGGAAACCCATGGAACTCATCATTGGCAAGAAGTTCAAGCTTCCTGTGTGGGAGACCATAGTGTGCACCATGCGCGAGGGGGAGATTGCCCAGTTCCTCTGTGACATCAAGGTACCGGTCCTGCAGCTGTGTGCAGTGTCTGTCCAGCCACAACTTGTTCCTTATCCCCAGGCCCAGACTCAGCCATGACCTGCTCCCTCCAGGCCTCCAAACCAGTCTTCTGACCAGCATCCTGGCCTCTCTGTTACTCCTCTTGCTCATGACCCAGACTGCAGCCAGGGGACTTATTCTCAAATTAAATGACCCATATGACCCTTTGCTTCAAACCTCTGGCTCCTGCTGTCAGGATGGAGCATAAAATATGGCTTGTCACGTGGCCATTCCTGGTCTGGCCCCTGCTATTGTTTCCTCTGACTCCAGTCCCTCACCTGCCTTTTCATTCACCATGGCAAAGACCCTCTCTAAACTTTGCAATCAGTTCCCCGGCCACCACTCCCAGGAAGCCCTCCTCTACTGTCAGTGATTAGGTTCAGCCCCTCCTCTGGGTTTTCCAGCCCTTGTGCCCTGTGCAGCCAGGATCTGGTCTTCTGCTTTCCTGAGCTATGCAGGGCAGGATCCGTCCTGTTTACCTCTTATTTCCAAATGAAGTTGGTCCAGCCTAGACTCAGGAAATGCCCAGCTACCCCGTGCTGCCCCATGCAGACAGCAGGGGGCAGTGGAGAGTCTGTTAGACTCATTCCCACAGTCCCAGCAGCCTTTCTAAGTGAAAGGGTGGAGGCCAGGTCCCATCCACCCATGTTGGCCAGGGGCCTTAAAGTTGCTTCCTGGGCCCCGCTGGAGGTGGTCGGGGTGAGTCTGGGGAGAGGAAGAGATGTTTGGATCACTGTGTGGGAGGAGTCGATTTCCATATTCCTGGAAGGAAGTGGAGGAGGCAAGAATCCTCTTGGATCTAGAAGGGCAGGGAGTTGGGGAGGTGGAGTGTGCGTGTGTGAATGGGGTGGATGCTGGGTTTGGTGGTGAGTGGGGCAGAGCTGGGGGGTTCACTAAGAGGGAGGACCGAGAAGCCAGAGGAGTCTGGCGGGAAAAGCCTCCTGCGTTTCTGTTGGGGGGTGGGCAGGCCTCCTGTCCTTATTTAGATGGGGTGGGGCAGGGCCTCTTGGGCCTGCTAGCACCAGCCCATACTGATGGAGCCAACGGTGCCCACTTGCCCCCTGCAGCATGTGGTCCTGTATCCGCTGGTGGCCAAGAGTCTCCGCAACATCGCGGCAGGCAAGGACCCCCTGGAGGGCCAGCGACACTGCTGTGGCATTGCCCAGATGCACGAGCACAGCTCTCTGGGCCACGCAGACCTGGATGCCCTGCAGCAGAACCCCCAGCCCCTCATCTTCCACATGGAGATGCTGAAGGTAAGGCCCCTGCGCACC
This sequence comes from Marmota flaviventris, assembly GCF_047511675.1. NCBI lineage: Eukaryota > Metazoa > Chordata > Mammalia > Rodentia > Sciuridae > Marmota > Marmota flaviventris. The sequence goes on along the minus strand of NC_092506.1, from coordinate 5,545,383 downwards.
TTCTGGTGCGACCAGCGGGAGGCCTCTGAGGAGGTGAGCAGGGCAGGAACACTGTGTGGCACCCTCTGAATCCCCAGTCCCTGTCCTAGGCCATGCTCCTCCAGGCCTCAGTGCTCATGTCCTCTGGAGAACCACTGTCCTGCCTCCTTTATTCTCTGTCCCGGGGCACAGCCTGGCGGTGCTCTGAAGGAGTGTGTGTGCCTCCTCGCCTGCTGCAGGAGTCTGCCCTGGAGCCAGGCTCTGCGGGGCAGGGACTTCCGCTGTCTTGTGCACTTCTCTTCTTGGTACTTGGCACAGTGCTGGGCATGGAGGAGATGCCAGTGACTGGGCTGAGTGGTCAGTGAAACACCATGACACTGCTGCCCACACGGATGTCCAGAGGCCTGGCTGGCTTTGGTGTTGGCCAGGTCTGCTGTTGGGGACACTGGGGTGCCCCTGGGTTCTGCCTTGATTTGGCCCATTCCCTGGCAGGTGGAGAGCCCTGGCACATACCAGCAGGACCCATGGGCGATGACAGATGAGGAGAAGGCAAAGGCAGTGCCACTCATCCACCAGGAAGGCAACCGGTTATACCGCGAGGGGCAGGTGAAGGAGGCCGCCACCAAGTACTACGATGCCATCGCCTGCCTCAAAAACCTGCAGATGAAGGTGGGCGGGGGCCACAGTGGGTGGGTAGAGGGGCCAGGGCAGAGCCCTGGCCCAGGTCTCAGTGCCTGCCCTGTCCCTGCCCCACGCCCCCAGGAGCAGCCTGGGTCCCCTGACTGGATCCAGCTGGACCAGCAAATCACCCCGCTGCTGCTCAACTACTGCCAGTGCAAGCTGGTGGCCCAGGAGTACTACGAAGTGCTGGACCACTGCTCCTCCATCCTCAACAAGTATGACGGTAAGCGCTGGCACCGGGCTCTTGCAGGCAATCAGGAGAGTGACCTTCTCCTCTGCCATCACTGGGCACTGGGGCTCAAGACCTAGCTTCAGCATCCCCCATTGCGAGCCAACCAAATGCCCCCCCATGTGGCAGGGCTGTGGTCCCCCATGAGGTGTGGGTGGTTTAATGGGGGAAGGGCAGGGTTGCCCTCCGTAGGTCAGGGACAGCTCCCCTGATGGGCCCACGGGGCTGATTGGGGACTGGTGCCCTTCATGCCTTCTGCCCTCAACTGCCCCCTGCAGACAACGTCAAGGCCTACTTCAAGCGGGGCAAGGCCCATGCAGCCGTGTGGAATGCCCAGGAGGCCCAGGCTGACTTTGCCAAGGTAATAGAGCTGGACCCTGCCCTGGCGCCTGTTGTGAGCCGTGAGCTGAGGGCCCTGGAGGCACGGATCCGGCAGAAGGACGAGGAGGACAAGGCCCGCTTCCGGGGCATCTTCTCCCACTGACAGGGCCTCAGCCCTGCTCACCATGCCAAGCCCACTGCTGTTGCTGCTGCCCACTCTCCGCTGCCACCTCATGCTTCTCTGTATATAAAGGCTTATTTATCTCTGTCTGGGCCCTCTGGGCTGATCCACTGAGAGGGCTGGCTCTTACTGGCATTTCCTGGAATTCAGGGGTCCTTGGGAGACAAAGGATCAGGAGTTTCATCCTGGTTCCCCACTAGCCATCTCTGTCTTTTGGGGTTCAGTGTCCCCGACATAGAAACAAGGGCAAGTTTCTCCCTGGCTGAATGGGGGAGCCCCAGGAGCCTCCAGGCTTGAGGGGGAGATTAAAACAAGTGGCTTGGTGCCAGAGTAGGTGTTCTTCAGGGCAGGTCTTTCCCCTCTAGCCCTGGTCCCATGGTCCCTTGAAGGAGGGAGAGTCAGCAGCCAAATGGCTCCTGTTGAGGAGGGCTAGGGTGGAACAGCCGGTTGTCCAGAAAGAAACCTGGGGAAGAGGCCAGGCCAGGTGCTCTGAGAAGGCTCTTGAGGCCTACACTGTATCCTGGTCCCGTCTCAGACCTGCTTCATGGTCCTGGGCAGGTCCTGGCCTCTGTGCTTCAGTGTCGCACTGAACTCGAAGTTAGGCTCAGCTGCCCCGTGCTGCCCCACAGGCTGGCAGTCAGGCGGGATGAGGTGTTTATTTTCATGGGTTTACACACACTGGAAAAACCTCAGGGCCCTTGCCCACTCCCTCCTCCCTCCCCCCAGGGTTGGGTCCCCCATGAAAGGGAAGTAACACTGAGGGGCAGACAGATGCAGGGCAAGGGGCTGTGGAAGCCAAGGGCTGGGGCCAGAGTCTAGGCCCCTGGCCTCCCCCACACAGCCACTTGGGCCCCTCAAGTATCAGTAAATAATCCAGGTCCAGCCACAGTGGCCTCACTCCTCACTGTCCAACTTGAGGCTGATGCTTCGTGCTTTGCCCCGGGCCAGGGTGGTGGGTGGTGTTCCTGGGCCCTCACGTTCTGCCTGGCTGGGGCCCCTGGAGCGAAGCAACTGGCTCTGCTTGCGGAGGAAGTCCACAGGGGCAGCCACCCCATAGCTGCTCTTGGCCAAGGCAGTTCGAGGGGGTCCTGAGGGGGCGTGAGAGTGGGAGCCTGCCTCCAGTTGGCCCAGGTGGGCTACGTAGCCATCCGAAAGGAACTGTGGGTAGAAGTGGGTAGGGATGAGCCAGCCAGCCTTGGGCCCACACCTTGCCCTCCCCTGTCCTTCACAGGCCCCTATAGCAAGTGGGGGGCTGGACAGTGCTAGCCCTGCTCAGCCTAACCTGGAGCCTTCTCCAGGTAGATAGTGTCCCCAGGCTGCACCTTGTTTTACTCCCACCTCTGCCCCTCTTTGGGCCTGGCTCACCTGTAAGATAGATTCTTGGGGGAAATAGTCCCAACTAACTTTAGCAGTCACCTGCTTTGTGCCCAGCCCAGAGCTCACTGATGTGCACTAAAGGACATCATCTTCATGATAAGCCGATGAGGTCATGCTGCTATCAGTTCCAATTTACAGGCTCAGAAAGGTCAAGGCCCATGTCCAAGGCCGTGGCAGGTCTCAGGCACACTCCAGCCCAGGTCAGCATGCCTGGTCGGGCACCAGGCAGTTCCAGGCTGCTCATGGTCCCTGCTGCAGAGGAACTAGGGATCCCTGAGGCTAGTGAGGCCTCCCAGTTCACCCACGTGCATCTTAACACAGTGGTGGCCTTCAGCCTGGCCCTGGCTCCTGTCCCCCCAACAGGGGTCCTGTCCCTCACTTCTCTTGACCCTCACCTGGCACTGCGCCTGCAGCTTCCTGACAGCACGGCCCACAATATAGGTCTGGCTGGGGGACAGGCCCAGTGCTGCGTATACAGCCACATCTTTGGGGGACCCGTATCCAGCTACAATGTTCAGTTCCACCTGTGGTAGGAGAGAGCAGTTGGCCTCTGGGGAGAATGAGGGGTGGGGAATGGTCGGTGTGTCCGGTGGGTATATGGGCGGGGCTATGGGGGGGCGGGAACCTATGGTCCTAGGCACTGATGGGTGGGACCAGCAGAATTAGGATAGGGGCCCCTAGGACCACTAGGGCAGGACCACAAAGGCCTCTCCAGTCTTTCAGTGGGGCCTTTGGAGGGGACAGATGGGCCTCCCCGATCCTGACTGGGGCTGGGATGAGGTTGGAACCCTCCCCAGCTACCACACCTCCTGCACCAGGCTCTGCAGAAACATGGCCTTCTGGCGCAGGGGGTCATGCGTGAGGCCATCGCAGAAAGAAACGACGCCGTGGGGGAAATTGTGTTGCGACAGCCAGGCCACCACGCGGTGCTTCTGCATATCGGGCCGCCCGGTTACGTACACAATCAGGTAGCCTGCGTCTTGCCAGTGCCTGTGGGGTAGGGGTCGGTCAGCTCCACAGGCAGGAGAATGGGGGCTGATCACTGCGAGGAGCAGGGTGGCAGCTCCTACCTGACCACATCCACAGCGCCAGCGCGCACCTTGGGGTCGCTGCCCATGATGGAAACGCTGGCGGTGAAGGAGCCGTCGATGCTGAAGACCACGGCCTCCGTGCCGCGGGCCACCACCGTCAGGCAGCACTCAGCATAAGTGTGGTCGCCCCTGTGGCCCAGGGGGGCGTGAGTGGTGTGCACAGGGCCTGGCGTAGCCCAGCCCCACAGAGGCCCAGCCTGCCTGGTGCTCACCTGACCACCATGCGCACAGGGTAGACGCCGATACCCAGCGCACGCTCGGAGGGCACCAGGAAGGTGAGGCGGCCCGAGCTGTTGGTGACTTCTGTGCCGAAGTGGATCCACTTGCCGGACAGCGGTTGTGTCATGACGTAGACATCCACCTGGGAGGAGAGGGGTGGGAGGTCCATGGGGCAGAGCCCCTGGAGACCCCGAGTGGAGGAGGCTGGGTGGGTGGCGCTGGGGGCTTGACCCTTGGCAGGTCAGGAGTTGTTCCAGAGAGAAGAGATTGACCGAAAATACCCGGGGCCAGGGTCTCCGGGTCCTGACCTTTTCTCCAGTGAGCGTGACCACGTCCAAGGGCCCATACATGAAGCGCCCGTTCAGCACCTGGGGTCGGCCCTCACACACTACCGTGTCGCTCGCCCGGTGGTTGGAAGTGACGTTCTGGTGGGAGGAGAAGGTTTGAGCAAGTGGCGGGAAATGTGGGGCAGAGGAGCTGGTGTGCGGGTTCTCATCCGCACTGGGGGTGGGGACTGGAGGAGGCGGGGCCGTTGTGGGAGAAAAGCAAGGCCCTTGGGATCTGCGCATCTGTGGGATCCCGTCTGAGGTTCTAAGGGTGGAATGCAGATGAGGCCTGTAGTGGGTGAGTGCGGACCAGGTTCCCAGGGGCGTGGCCAAGGCAATGAGGAGGTGGGGCCAGGGCCATGGGGAGTGGCCAGATCAAGAAAGAGGTCTGGGCTGTGAGGGGCAGGAGCTCAGGGGCGGGGATGCTGTAGAGAGAGCCACGGGAGTCACGGGGGGTGGGCACTTACCCGGATCTTGACCTGCGTGCGTTTGCGCTGCCACTTCTCCCTGGGGAAAGCAGGGCTGTAGATGGATGGCTCCTCACACTCTGCCAGCTGTGGCCGCTCCTTCTCAATTACCTGCACAGGAAAGGTGCAAGGCCACATGAATAGGGGACGGGACTAGTAGCCTTCCCCAAGCCCTAAGCGCCCCATCTTCTGCCGTCCCATCTTGTGTCCCAGATGCCTGGGTCCACTCACCTGGCGCAGGATGAAGGCCACAACGTCAGCCGACTCCCAGTAGCTGGCGTGGAAGAGGTGGGGCAGCGTGACTGTGGGAAAGGCCGTGAGCGCCTCAGGGCAGTACAGCGAGTAGTCGATCCGCTTGGTCCCCCACCAGCGCTCCAGGACTGTAGGGCCATGGCGGGCAGTGAGTCAGGGTGGCCTGTGCCCAGGGCTCACCTGCCCGGCCCCTGGGTGCTCTTTCCTCCCTCCTTTCCACCAACCCTGCTGTCTGCCAAGTTCATGTGAGTGCTGGGGGAGGGGGTCCAGGGCAAATGCTGGGGTGATTATTCTGTGAGCAGTCTGCACCGCCCAGGTCAGCCGCGGGCTGGCTTACTCCGAACCACCTCGCTGGTGGTGCTGGGTGCTGCTGGCTGGGCCGCTGGCTCAGTGCCTAACTCACTGCCCTTCCAGAATGCACCGCTGGCCGAGGTGGGTGTTGAGGGCACCATCATCTCTAGCTCTTCCAGGAAGAGGCCCGAATGGGTCTGTAGGGTGTCGGCTGAGGGAGGAGGGCCAACCTCAGCAGCAGGCGAGGCCAGGCTGCCCTCCTGTCTTCTCTCCCAGGGTAGCACAGCCCCTGTCCCTCCACCACCTTCCCGACCAGCCTCCCTGCTCAGGTCTTAACTGAGGTTGGCCTGTCCTATATCTGGGAGGAAGAGAAGCAGGGGGAGTCACTGTCTCTTAATTTACCCCAGCAGTCAGCGACATTCCTGCCAGAATGTGTCACCACTCCCCCAATTAAAAGACAAAAACAAAAAACCCTCCCTGTGCCGATGACACTTGTCTTGTGGGATCAGTGGTACCCAATTACATCCAGACTTCATGAACACAAGTCACATGGAGCCCCCCAGACACAGCAGCCACATATACACTGGTCCTCTGAGACACTGGAATGCCAGTGTCCTTCTTCCTTTTCCCTAGCTCAGTCCCTGCCACTGGCCCCCACATTTGGCACAGGTCAGAAGGTCCTGGGGATCCAGATCCTCTGTGGCCAGTGGAGGGCTCCCTGGTCCTGGGAGTGGTAACAGGAGAGGGGACCCATGATGTTGGAGCCACCTCATATTTCTTACTACCTTTTGGTGCCTCCCCTCTCCCCTTTATCTTGGTTGGGGTCATACCCAGCAGCAGAGATGAGCCATCTCCCAGGGGGAACTTCTGGTAGCGGGGCACAGCCAATGGGGCAATGGCCTGGAACTTGGGGGCCAGCAGGGGCTCCAGGCGGGAAGCACAGGGGTCAGCCGCGTGGAAGAGGTTGTAGATCTGCTCACAGGCTGGACGCATCTGGGCCACTGGGTACCCAGAAGACAGAGAAGGCGGACAGGGGTTCAACCAGGCATCCCGGGAGGCAGGGGGCAGACATACTGTGTGACCCTGAGTCGGCACTTCCCAAAATGCATTCTCTGGAAGTCATTAGAGTCCTGCTTAAAGTGACACTGGCCTCTTGCCTAAGGGAAACCTGAGCCTTCATTTCCCCATCCCACAGAGCATCTCCTGGCTATGCGGTTCCTCCACTTCGGGAAACGGCTTCTCAAGTCCTTCTTTCTGGCCTTCATTTCCCCTTCTCTAGCCAGGCGTTTCATTTGCACAGGGAGAAAGACAATTATGGGAGACAGGGAAGGAGCACATGAAAGATGAGGAGTGACCACTCACCCTCCAAGGCGGGCATCACAGTCTTGCGTAGAGCCAGCACCAGGCCCAGTGGGGAGCCGAAGAGGAAGAAGCCAGAGACCTTGAAGTCCAGGCGGGCAGCATTGGTGGGCCCCTCAGGGGCCTCAGAACTGGCAGCGGGTGGGCAGGAGGCTGTGCTAGGCCGCCTGGGCTCCCCAGAGGAGGTGAGTGCAGGGACCGCCTGCAGGCTATGGGAGAAGGCGTACTTAGTGCTGCTGCTTCTGATGTCTCCTACTTGGGGGGGGGGGGGGCGTGATAGGGCAGGGATGTCACCTGTTCTGAGAGCCCTCAGGCTCAGAACTGGCCGTGTCGCTGGGGGTGCGCTGGGCAAGCAGGGCTGAGGGTTCCGGACTGGCTCGGCCTAGTGTCTCCGCCCCATCTGCCAGTGGGTCTCGTGCTGGGCCGACCTCTGGAGAGAGCAGCTCATTGTTCTAGATGGCACAGAGGACAGAAGCATCCTTAGGTCTGAGACCCTCAGATATCTACTCAATTTGGAAGTAAGGAAAGAGGCATGGGAGTGGGTAGGGCAGAGTCCCAAAGGAAACACAAACTTAAGGGGCAACTGGGGACCTGCCCACATGCAGAAAGACGTACTCCAGGGGCAGAGACCTAGAGATGGAGAGAGACACCCCCCTCCTGAGGAGGCTGGGTTTGGCCACACTGACCATGCTCCCACGGCGGCTGCTGCCCCGACTCCCTGTGCCCACGTTGGCACTGTGGCAGAGCGCATCAAAGCCCAGGATGCCACCAACGCCGTCTCCAATCAGCACCACCTGGGTGAAAGTGTGGGTACCATTGAGAGGTCCTGTCACTGTCCAGACCTCGCAGCAAACAGTGTGGCAGTGGAGGGCAACAGATGGCTTGCTTCTTGGCCGAAGCCCTGACCTGCCCACAGAAGCCAGCACCCTCAGATGAGCGCAGAAAAGCTGCGTAGGCCTGGTTGGTGCGGGCAATGACAGTGGCCACAGCACCCTGGTAGCGGGAAGATGAGGTGGCCAGCAGTGGCAGGGCAGCCAGTGGAATGTGGTCCTGGGAGCGGGACAGGCTGTCACCATCATGGCTGTAGGGGCTCAGGCTGCAAGAGGAGGGGGTGTGGTGGGTGGGTGGAAGGCCAGCCTTACCACTGCCACCCAAGTTCTCTGGGCTCACTGGCAAGTCCCGGCACCCTGGGGTGTCAGATTCGAGGCATCTGAGATGGTGCTATTGATCAGAAATAGGTCTAGCCAAGACCAGGACTGACCCAGGGGTCTGGCTTTTCTCCCCCCCTCCAGGGGACCACCCTGATCCTAGGAACCCCCAGGTAGCTATCTGCACCTTGGGGACACTGTGTGTCCCCTGCCCTTCTACCCCTGGCCAATACTTGGAGACAAGGGCATAGGCGGCAGCACAGATGGGTGGGCAGGGCACCAGTCGCAGGGCCACGTGGCCCAGGGCCTCAGGGAAGTGGATGCGGGTGACGGCCTCGAAGCTGGAGCTCAGCGTCTGCACGTCGGCCTGCTTGGAGTTGGCATCCCCTGGGCCAGAGTCCAGGATGTTGCCGCTGTGCAGGATGAGGAAGAGGGCATGGACCGCGCATGCCTCAGCCCCAAGGTCCCCAGCTCCATCTGGGCCCTGTTGGGTACAATGGGCGGTGGGGAGTCAGAGCCATAGCTGGGCCAGGAGTGAACAAACTTCAACATGGCATGGCTGATGTTCTCACCTCAGAGTCCCTGGGTACTCGCGCCCTGTCCTCGATGTCTTTAGTTGCCTCGACTCCAGGGTCTGTAGGGCAGGGGAAAGCCAGTGAGCGGGGCCCAGGGACTGTTGGGATCCCCTCTCCTGGCCCTTCAGGTCCTAGCTCTGGTGCTGCCTGAGGCCCCCCACCCTCCTCTTCCTTCCCCCCTACTCTCCCAGGCCATTTCACATTCTAGGCTTTTCTTTATGCTGGTCCTGCTTTCGGGGGATGCCAGTTGGCCTGTAAAACTTCTAGTCCTGTCCTGTCCAACACGGTAGCCACTAGCCTGGCTATTTACATGTACGTGAACTAAAATGAGAAAAAGTTCAGTTCCTCGGTCACAATGGCCACATTTCAAAGGCCAGTGTGGCTGGTGGCTATCATTGGGGCAGCACGAATCTAGAGCATTTCCATCGTCCTAGACAGTTCTGCTGGATAGCTCTAGTCCAGTCCTTCAAAACCTAGTGTAGACCTGAGCTCCACATAGAGATGGAAGCCTTCTGTGCTCACAGTGAATCCTCCACTGTGCTCTCTGGGCTGAGTCCACCTTCCACCCAGTATCCACTCATTTCCATCTGAGCAGCAATAAGCACCCCTCTAGATTGACATTCCTCTTAGGACCCCATTAAACTCAGGACTTGGTTGTTCTGAGTCTCTGCTGGATACAGATGCTGATGGCTGGTAGCCTGGGGTGGGGTGTTTACCTGGTGTCCCCTCTGCTTCAGTTGGGGAGGCAAAGGCATCAATGAAGTCATTTGAGTTCCACTTGGTCATTTCCTTGGGGAAGACCTCATCACTGTCCGAGAAGCCTTCTGAGGGGACAGGGGGATGTGTCATTGGGTGGGGGTGAGAGGGGCTACTCAGCCCCAGCCCCAGCAGGGCCTCAGTGCCGACCCCCCTTCCCCCAGCAGGGCCTCAGTGCTGACCATGGGCATCAAAGAACTCGTCCTCGGAGCTGTTCTCAGAGTCTCGGGCGATGTTCTGCATGCGCCACTCAGATAAGCTCTGGGGAGACACGCCCCCTGAAGGGCCAGCACAGCCTCAACCTGGGAATCCCACCTGGAGAGGGTGGCTTCCCGACAAAACTGGCCCCTGGGCTCCAGCCTCACCTCCATGTTGGGATGAGTAGGAGGAACGGGAGGATGAGGACCACTGCTTCCCAAAACTGGCATCAGGTGAGGCATCAGGGCCAGCAGGGGCCTCTGGCCCATCTGGGGTGCCTGCACTGCTGGCCCCCGACCGGTTCTCGGTGTTGGGTTTCCCAGGGGGCTGGGCCTCTGGCCCCTCACTGCCGATGTTGCACTTGGCCATGCGCTGGGCCAGCATGCGGGCGGTCTCCTCCTCCAGTGCCCGGATGTCAGCCATGCTCAGCTCTGTCCACTCGTCCTGCCAGCACCAGGCCTGGCGGTGGGCCCGCAGCATCACCCTTCGCAGACCTACAGGTGCCCAGGCATCAGAAAAATGCTCCCCAACCCTGGCACTGCAGACACATGCCCAGGGTTTGAGGTTGGGCAATGGTTCTCCTGGAAATACCACTCACCAAGAGCCACAAAGTAGGGCAGAGCCAGTATTATCCAGGGGACAGGCATGGAAAGTGGGCCATTTGTCTTCCTACTCCACCTCCTTCCCTGCCCAACTGCCTCCTCTAGGTCTCTGGATACCCTATCTCTGATCACTGACCCCTGTCCCTCCAGCAGATAGGACCAATGCTTATTCTTGCTTAGCTGGCTTCCTGCTGACTTCCAATGAGTTAACAGTTAATTAAGGTGTTCACAGCTAATGAAATTGTTGACAGTTAATGAAGGTGGGAGAGTTGGCACTCCATGAAGCCTGTGGTGAAAGATGATATCCATTCTGGGATATTTTCTTTTTTAATTTTAGGTGGACACAATATTTTTATGTGGTGCTGAAGATCGAACCCAGTGCCTCGCGCATGCCAGGCCAGCACGCTACCACTTGAGCCACATCCCCAGGCCTTCTGGGATATTTTCATTTTAAGCAGAGGAATAAAGTTGGAAACTCTTAAATATCTAGGAAATAAAATAATAATGATTGGATTTATAAACTTCTGGAAGGAAATAGATCAGAACCTTAAACACTATTAATAGTGGTTCTATGTGGGTGATTTTAATTTCCCTATCTGTGCTTTTTGGTATTTTTCTAAATGTAAGAAAGGGGGGTCTGTATTGCTGAGTTAAATTGCCTCATCTGTGAAATGGGACCAACAGTCCTTGCATCGGAGGCTGCTGGGGGATGTCAAAGGAGACCTCAGACGCACTGGATCTGGTATGCTGTGCACAGTCAGTATTAGTTCTTATCTTCTGGTCCAACCTCTTCCTCACTTACAGAAGGGAACATCAAGGTGCTGAGATAGCCAGTGGCTTGCTGAAGGGGCCATGGGGGTCAGAAGTGGAGCAGAACGCAAGCTACTGGACTCCTCCACTCAGGGAAGGCCCTCTACATGCAGATGGCCCACCCCAAGACCTAGGAGGCGAGGTGGGGGAGTTGGAGGCTTGGGTTTACAGGTATGGATTAATGGTTCCTGGATGCCAGGACCACAAGCTGGGATTCTGGGAGCTGGGGGTGGGAGGGCACCCCAAAGAGAATGGGCTGGCAGTCCTCCTGAGATTCTCTAAGTCTTGCTTGACTCACAGGACAACACAGAATCTTAAAATCTTCATTAAAGAAGAAGCATATTTGATTGTCAGAGCTGGCATAGATCTCAGATCATGTCACCAGCTCCTTGCCCTCCTGACTTTTGTTTTGGTACTAGGGATTGATTGAACCCAGGGGTGCTTAACCACTGAGCCACATCCCCAGCCCTTTTTTTATATTTTATTTGAAACAGGGTCTCTTGAGTTGCTTAGGGCCTTGCTAAGATGCTGAAGCTGGCTTTGAACTCATGATCCTCCTACTTCAGTCTCTTGAGCCACTGAGATTACAGGCATGTGCCACAGCACCTGACTCCGATATTCAAGACAGGCTCCCCTGACCCCTTTCCTGGGCTGTGCTGTCACCCCCAACCTCCGCCTACCTCAGTGTTCCATCTCATATGGAAATGATGCTCCCATGGTTTTGTGTCCCCAGTAGATGACAGCATCCCCCAAACATAGGGCCTGGTGCATGCTGGGTAAGCAGAACTTCCCTCAGGCAAGTGCTCACCAACATCATGGATGAACTGCTCGATCTTGGCCTGCATGCCCCAGTATCGGAACTCCACCTTGCACAGCTTGTAGGCACACATGAGGGGTCCCGTCTTGGCGGCTGTCCGAGCCCAGTCATCAGTCAATGGCCCTCGGCCTGTTTTGACTGAACGGTACAGCCGGGGGTCCTCTTCAGCTTTGTATTCACCTGGAGCCACTGCATCTCGCACAATGTCGATGGTGTCTGAGGGGGTTCAGTGAGCACTGAGCCGAGCCAGCCCCTTCAAGCCACCCCCGCCTTCCCCAGGGATTAGGATCACGATCACAGCCTTTCACAGACGGGAAGCCAAGGCCCAGAGAAAACTTGCACTTGTCAAGAGACTGGAAATTGAGGTGGCAGCGGGGGTAAGAAGGACTCCAAGCCTCACCGAGGATCCGCTGTCTCCTCTCAGCTCCACTTAGGTTGAAGACATTTGGCTGCTGCCCCCCATCAGGGAGGTAATAGGTTTCTATTTCAATGGAGAATTTCTCCACAAAGGGGCAGGTGTACCTGGGCAGAAGCCAAGGTGAGGGTCATTACTGGATCCACCAGGGCTGTTCCCTGTTGACCCCAGCCTGTGTGCCTTGTCCACTCACCGGGTTCGGGTGTAGGGGTATGCATTCCAAGACTCCTCCTCTACCTGCAGGGCGGCCTTGGGCAGCAGTGCCCGGAACCAGCCTGGGATGTGGGAGCCCACATGGTACACTTTGTGTGTGTACTGCCCGCTCCCCCCGGGCCCATCAGTGTAGGGCCGGTTGGCCAGGATCTCCACACCGCTGCCCTCACCACTGGACTCCTCCCGACTCTTTTTCTGCAGCCAGGACAGAGCAGAATTGGAGACTCAGTCTTGGCCCTGCTCCTGGGTGGGGACCCCAGCTCAGTTCTGACCCCCTGCATAGTCTTTCCAACTCTCTGCAACCTGACCCTGGCCCCCAGCAGCTTCCTGGGTTCATGATCATGATCACAGGCACTGCCCAGCATTCAAAACAGCCATTCATTGCTTGGGATCAGTTGGGGTCTACTAATGAACAAACCCAAGACCCCTGCCCATGTGGAACAAGCAGGATGGGAAACAGAAAGCCTGAGAGAGACCAAGAGTTGGGGCTGCAATGTTGATATGAGGGTCAAGGGAGGCCTTGCTAGAGGGCAATGTGACCACCACTTGAACATGATCTGAGGTGGGGGGTGCTCTGCAGCTGTGGGCTGGGGGAAGTATTTGAGGCCGGGGGACGAGGCAAGCTCTGAGGTCAAACATGCTCTTCCTGCTCAAGGAGTGGCAAGGAGGCCAGGCTGGCTGGAAAAGTGGCCTCCACCTCTTAGAGGACCTGACCTTGGTCCCCTCCTCTGGGAGACCAGAATCCTAGTTCCTGCCACACCCCTCAAGGCTTGAGACCCCAGATCCTGCTCTTTTATAGTAGTAGAGCCCAAACTTGGACGCTCAGCCGGCTGAGCTGGATCCTGGCTGCCTTGCCCCCCTAGACTCTGATCCCACAGTGCTGGGGAACAGACTTGGAACACAGATCCCTTGAGCCTGGTACCATCTTCTCCCTGTCCAGGCCCACCCTCCTCACAGCCAAAGCCCAGATCCCACCCTCACACTCCATCCCTGCCTGCCAGTCCCTGTCAGTTAGGGAGGTACCCTCTCTAGAACCCCTTCCTGCCTTCTCTTCCATGTAGACCCCCCATGCCTCCTCATGGCTACTTTCCCTTCCCCCATGGGATTAGATTCTGAGGAGGATTAAAGGAGCTCAAATGGGTTGAGCAGGCTGGGCACTTAGAGGGTGGGAGACACCACTCACCCTCCTGTCCATTTACCCGCCCCCACACCTGCATCGGAAGAGGACCTTCCTCTTCTGGGCTCTGAACCCTTCCCAGCCAAGGTGCAAGTCTGGCGGGGATGGAGCTGGGCTAGACCCCTTGTCCCAGTCGCGGCCTGCACACTCCCATCGTTACCCATCATGATGTATGGCCCCCTGGTCTCCCCCTCCCCACGGCCCTCACCTGGATCATGTAGAGCTGAGCCACCTGGTACTCGTCCAGGCTCATGGGCAGCAGGATGTGGTACTCCTTGATGAGCATCCTGAAGGCGCCCAGCTGGCCGCGCGCGGCCTCCTCTGCTCCTGGCGCAGGCACGGCGCGGCCGTCAGTGGGGGGCGGCGGCGCGCGGCCCTGAGCCCTGCGCGCCGGCCGAGGGGCCCGAGCCTCGGGACCCCATTCCCGGGCCCGCCACCGGGAAGGCAGAGGCGAGCCCAGCGCTGCCGCCCGCGCCGCCAGGGCCGGGAGCCGCAGCGAGGCTGAGCGCTGACCTCTTTTCCACGCAGCCCCCGCCCCCCGCCCGCCTGTCTCCATGGCAACCGCGCGCTGACGCGGGCCCCCCAGAGCGGCGGGCTACAGCCCGGGCCGCAGGGCCAGCCTCATGTCTCCACTTGGGCCACATCCAGAGCCCCCAAGAAAACAGCATCCCTCAGGGCCGCACCCGTAGGAGTCCCCGGGTCCCTACTTACGGGCCCACCTTCCACAACTGGCCCCTTGGGGACCCGCCCCCTTCACCCTTTTCCCCGGAGTCCACTTGGTCCGTTGTCCCCCATTCCTGGATGTCCACCTAGATCCTTGTCCCCGGGTGTTTCTCTGCGGAGCGACCCCAATGCGCCCCGCATCCCGGCCAGTGTTCCCCACCCCCCGCACCCGAGCCTACCTTCCAGGACCGATAACCCTTCGCCCCCCAGACCAGCCTTCCCCACCTCGGCCGGCGGCCGGATCCTCGACCTCTGCTGCCCAGCATCCTTCTGGTACCCCCGGCCCGCATCGACTCTCCACTCTATCGGCCACCCTATCATCGTCCCCCAGGGGTAGCCCCTCCTCAGGCCGGGGCAAGAGTGGTCAACTGGTATCCCACAGGCCTCGGCCCTGGGGACCCGCTCCGTCCACCTGCACCCGGGCCGGGCGCCCCGGTTCCCCTGCAGACACCCCTCCCACTTCCATCTCGCACCCAGCGAGCCGGCGAGAGGCCCGGTCGTCCCCACTTCCCTCAGCTCCCGGGCGCACCAGTTCCCCGCCGTGCTCTTGGCCCGCCGGCTCGCCGACGTCCTCGCTCACCTCTAGCTTAGGGCCGGCGCCCCTCACCCGGCCCGGGCAGGGGCAGCCGCCCCGCGGGTCGGAGCCCGGACCCTGCACAACCCCCGTCTCGGGTTGCAGCAGAGGCCGGACCTTCTGGAGGCGAAACGCCGTCCCATGGCCCCGACCTTTTTCCCGGTCCGCCCGCCGGCGCCCCTGCCGTCCCTCCCCGCCGCGTCACTGCGGCTGCCCCGCCCCGCCCCCTTCCTGGGCTCGGCGGATCCTCCCCACCCCTGCGGGGTCGGGACAGTCCCGCCCGCGGCTGCGAAGGGCAGGTCCCTGCCTTCCTTCCGCAGGACAGCGGGGTAAGTGGCTGTTCCCCAAATGCTGGCGCTTTTTATTACTTCTGTGCTGTTTGGGGTCCCCAAAGACTCTTGTTCCTATTTGCACCCTGGCCCAGGCCTCCTGTGTGCACCTCCTGGGTGGATTTTGATATGTCTGGGTCCTAGGCCCGTCCTCCTCAGCTCCTCATCCTCTGGAACTTGGGACCCACGGTTGGGGAAATGCTTCCCCAGCAAGGTCTAAACAGAAGCTGGTGGCTCTAACTCCACCTAGGGCTGGGGTTCCAGGGCCTCAGGCCCCTAAGTCACTCAACTACACATTCAGGCAGAAGGCTTTGTCAATCTCTGGGCCAGTCCCTTAATGGCACCCCTGTGCTTCTGGGTTCACAAGTCTAGCCAACATGCCACCTAGACCCTGAGGAAGGCTGAGACACTGAGGGCTAGCTCACAGGACCACACTGAGCCTGGATAAAGGAACTGGGACAGTGGATAGCAGCACCTAGTCAGGTCTCTCCCCTTGACTCTGCTGCCAAAGTGTAGGGGGAGGGAAGCATTATGCTGCCTGAAGAGCCACAGACTGGGTGTATTCAGTCTTCCAGGTCCAAGTCAGAGTTGAGGTGGGGTAGGGCATTAAGGCAAGTAGGGAGTGGCTTAAGTGAACTGGCATTTCCACCCTGCCAGGCATCACTGCCAATCCAGGGGAAGGGCCCTCTGGCCATCAGTGCCTCCAGCTGTGCAGGCAGCCAGGGCCCCCCGCTGCCCCCTGGTGGCACAGCACAGAGGCAGGCAGGCAGGCAGGCAGGGCTCTAGGCTACTGGAGCTCTGCCCTTTCCACTACTCACAGCTGGGAAAACAGAGGGCCTGGAGGGGCAGTTCCCACTCCAAGGTCAGTGGACATCAGAGGCAGGCAAAGACAGCTTCAGTCAGCCTTCTCATTCCTGGACCACTCTTTGCCCTCCTTCTGCCTGGCCCACCCAGGCTTAGCAGAGGAACAAGACCCAGAAAGGCTAAGCTGAGAGAACAACTCCAAATCATCTTTTTATTTATATAAAAAGGGCATATTTAGCAAAAGATACACTGAGAAAAGAGTCAATATGGCCCCAGAGACAAGGCAGGGAGGTGACAGGCCTTCTAAGCTCCTTCTGGAAGAGAAGGCCTGGGACAAAGTGGTGAGAAGTAAGTGCAGAGTAATAGGGGCCAAGAAAGGAGAACGCTCCAGTGGGACCAACACTGCTGCTGGCAGGTAGTGGGTGGGACTCACAGTGACCTGGCAGCTAACTCTTGCAGGGGGAGGAGCCCAGTTAGCGTTGCCCACTGGAGTGAAAGTCCATCCCTGGTTCCTGGAGGGCACCCACCAAGGGACAAGACAGGAAGCCCAGGATAGGAGGTGCAACTTGGGGCAAAGGCCAGGGAGAAGCAGGTGCTCTGCAGTGGCCGGAAAGGTCCAGACGCTGAGGCCAAGGTGCTTCCTGTTACGTGCGAGCGTTTCTCTCTGTCTCTGCCAGGCACTCTCTGACCAGGGCCCGGGCATGGATGATGCCTGGGGTGGGATGAGTGGGGATGTGGAGATAAATATAGGATCTCAGTGGCTCCCCACAGCCCCACCCCACCCTCCGGAAGACCCCCTCCCTCCCCACCCCCTTTTGTTTCAGCCAGAGAAGCTTAAATCTAAGGAGGGGCTGGATGAGATTACAGGTTTGGCTAATCCTCAAATTAACCCTGTTGAAACACAAATTTCCAGGCACTTTCCTAGAAATTGACTCAATTTCAATTCAATTCAAACACCTCTCTGGTTAGTGATACTTGGCTCAAGTGTCCTGTACTGACTCCAGATGTCGATCCTTCCCTAACGATGAGGGACTGTCCAGTGATTGCCGTCTTGACAGGGTGGACCTGGCCTCACTTACCTCTTTTCAGGCGCTCCATGGCGCTCTTGCTCCCAGCATAGGTGGGCCGAATCTCTTTACCCATCTCCTCTATGACCGATAGCAGGTCCGTGTAGGTGCTCTGAGAGCCCTGGGCACCAGGTGGCTTCATCGCCTATGTCAAAAGAGAACAGGGCAGTGAGCTCAGGCCCCGGGTGGGCCTCCAGTCCTCATCCATAAATAAGCATTTGGCCACACTCACCTGCACATAGCCCATGGAGGGAGGTCCAAAGTCATTAAAGAGTGGTCTGAAAGGGGCAGCGGCTCCTGGCACTGAGCCCGACGGCGATGGAACACTTCCGGCTGCAACAGGTGCGAGTAAGAGGTCAGCGCGGGGACAGGAACGACGCCTCCCAGCTTTCCAAACCCCGGACCGGGTTCGCCCGATTCCCTCCAAAGGGACGCTTCATTCCAGGCAGATCAACTTCAGGAACACACCCCTCCCCCTGCGCTCCACCTACAAGCCCTTACGTGACCACGCCCACTTCACAGGCTAGCAAACTGAGGCTCAGCGAGGCTATAGGCGGCAGGCCCAGTATTGTAGAACTCAGGCCGTCTTCTCTTCAAGACCTCGACAGCCCCGGTAGGCGAGCAGGGGTGGAGCTGGATCCTCACCTGTAGGTACCGGGGTGCCTGGCCCAGGGGTGCTGGAGCCGGGGGTGCTGCTGGGGGCGGGAGCGATGGGTTTGTAGGACATCCCCAACTCCTGGGTGCGGCAGACGCCAGCCGGCCGCTCCTCCGGGGTTGGCTGCCGGGCCGCTCAGCCGCGCTCCGATTGGCAGACGTGCTGCACGCCCCTGGTAAATAGAGCTCCGGCCGGAAGGGTGGGCGGGCACGCAAGCTCCGTCACTCCCTATTGGCGCTCAAAGACGTCACTCGAGCCTCCTTATTGGCCGAGGCCTGCCCCCACAGGTCGCAACTACAGCCGATTGGTTTGTGCCTTCCGGACCTCGCACCTGTCTGCTCCGGATTGGGCGGTGGCTGCCGCCCTTCGCAATTGGCGAGTTCGCGGCCCCGGCCGGCGCGCTCTCAATCCGATTAGTCCCAAGACCCGAGAGGCGGGGCCTCGGAAGCGGGGACCGGGGTCCCGACAGCCGCGGTTCGTGCCGAGGGGGTCTTCTCGGGCGCGGGCGCCGCCCTCCCGCCTTGCTCGCGTCGCCTTGCGTGTCCGCTCCGCACCGCCCGGTCTCGGTCCGGCCGGAGCTGCGGTCGTCGCCGTCGCGCGTGCCTTCCCTTCTCTCCGGGTGCCGAAGGACGCGGGGCTTTGACGTTCCGAGCCCTGCGCCCCACCCCGCGCGCTTTTACGTCACCTTTCACCGGTTCAGCACCCGTTCTCTGGTCTGCGCATGCGCCCGCCTCAGGCCTTCTTTTGTTCCCATGGCAACGGGTCCTTCACCAACGCCGCCTCTCTTGGCTCTTCCCGGGATTGGTCAGTCCTCAGGTCCAGGCTGCTGTTAGGTCCAAGGGCTCCCTCAAAGGCCCCTCAGCCCGCACCCCAGAGGCCCCGCGCCTCTTCCTTGGCATTTACCTTGGTGGTATGCCTACGTGTGCCAGGCTCTGGGCCGAAGGAGGAGAAGAACACCTACTGCGGTCCACTGGCGGCTTCCTCTGGGCAAGTTGCTTGCCTTAGCATGCCTCAGTTTCCCCATCCGTATAGGGCGGTTGTGTAGATTAAATGGATATTTATAAGGCGCTTGTTTTATTCCTCTTTTTCCTTTCCCTCCCTCTCAAACCCTACTCCTCCCAAACCTAGATCTCAGACCCTCCTGCACCCACTAAGCCAGCTCCTCCCCAGACCTCTCTGGCCTTATGTATCCTCATGTCCCCTTCTCTGCAGATTTCCTTCATCCTCAGGACATGTGTTCCTTCATCTATCTGGCAAACATTTTCCGACTTCCTCCTCCATGCCCTCTTGTCCTGAATGAAGATAGAGAAATGTACTAGCTACGGCCTCCTGCCTCTGGGATCTCCTATTTTGGGGGACCTAAGGAAGCAAAGACACACATTGTAGTAAGACTGGCCACAGTGGAGACCACTGTGGGTGCATTGGAATTTAAAGGGGACTGCTTAGTGACATCACAGAAATCTTCCCAGTGGAGATGGCGTTTGGCTGGGTGGAAGTGTGAGCAGAGACTGAGGGTGGCATTCCAAGTGGAGGAACTGCCCTGTTTGAAGTTCAGAGGTTCCAGCGCCTGAGCCCGAGTGATTAAAGTACAAGTCACTTTTTCCCTGGAGGGTTAATTAGGAAGTGGGAAGAGAAGTAGAGATAACAGCATGAGGAAGCCAAGCTTGTCACCCATCTCGAGCTTCCCTAGCTTCAGCCAATCATGAAACTCCCTCGGGGGCCTTGCTATCTAGTTGATATTTCCTTTAAATCAAGTACTTTTTAAAAACCTCAAAAAGGAAAAACAAAAATGTCCACTTAATCGTGTACTCAATATGCTCTTTATAGTTCTCTAATGCATATTCAAATTATATTACTGTTAAGAATTGTTAATGTGTCACCCAAGATCTTCCACTGCCCACCAGTGCTCCGAGCCTGCTCTCTGCAGGAGATGGCTATGGCAGGGGGTGAAGAGGAACTCCTGTGGGAAAGACCAAGTGTATTCCAGTTCCAAACCTTAGTCCTTCCTGTTTTCTCCATTGTCCTTCATATTAGTCTGTTCGGGCTGATAAATACATAGACAAAACCAAATACCACCCAGTGGGTGGTTTAAACAACAAAAATTTATTTTCTCAGAGTTCTGGAGATTGAAAGTTCAATTTTAGGCCACCATCATTTTGGGTTTCTGAAGACTCTGTCCTCACATGACCTTTTCTTGGTGCAAAGAGAGAGTGATCTCTGATGTCTCTTCTTGTAAAGACATGAGATTTCTATTCTGTGATCTCTTTGACTTTAATTACTTCCTTAGAGGCCCATTTCCAATATAGCCACATTGGGGAGTAGGGCTTTAGCATATGAACTTAGGGGACATTCAGTCCTTAACACCCATATTTGGGAAATAAGTTTTGCTTGGGAGGTGAGGTGGGGCTGAACTTTGTACTAGATATCTCTGCTTAGAGGCTGGGCCGTGTGGCAGGAGGAGCAGAGATCCTTGAGGGAGGTTGGAAGTGACATCTGTGGTCTGTCCCAGGGAGAGGACCCTGTCCACCTGGGGGGAGATAGTGCAAGCTCCCGGCCAAGGCTTCAGGGGGTCCCCTCTCCTCTCAGCCGCTCTCCTGCATTTTTGGAAACGTTCAGCATGACAACCTCCAAATCAGAAGCGAAGACAACAAAAATTTGTTTTTAAGTCCACAGGCTCAGTTCAGCCTGCACATGGGCTTGTTGGCCTTTTCAATGATCTAAAACTTTATAGTAATGGCCAACATTGTATCTCTGAATAACTATTTCAATTTACTAAATGTTTGAAAAGTTTCATAGAACAGTGAATGGAGGGACAGCAGGAGACACCCCTGCACACTTGTCAGAATGGCCAAGTCCAGAGTCTGACCACACCAATAGCTGGCAAGGACGCGAAGCCATGGAACTCTTGTTTATCTTCAGCCACCTGGGAAGATAGTCGGAGGTTTCTTCCAAGATTAAACACATTCTTACTCTCATCCAGCAATTGTGTGCCTGCTTATTAACCAACCAACTGGGAAATGAATGTCCCCACATATGAACGTATGTAGCAGTTTTATAATCTCCAAAACCGGAGGCAACCTGGATGCCCTTTGTGCTAGTCAGCTTCACATCCTATGACCTAATACCTGAGAAAATCAACTTTGAGGGAGAAAAGATTCATTTTTGTCTCATGGTCTCAGAGGTTTAGTCCATGGTTGCTTGGTGTTGAAGAAGTACATTGTGACTGGGCACATCTACATGGTAGAGGAGGCTGGTTTACCTCAGGATGGCTGGGAAGTGGCCAGAGAGGAAGAGGAGGTGCTAGTGATGCATCTCTTCCCCCACCAGGCCCCACCTCCTGAAGGTTCCACCAATTCCCAATGGCACCACAGGCTGGAGACCAAGCCTTCTACACATACACCTTTGGAGGACATGCAGGATTCAAACTATAGCCCATCTTTGATGGATGAGCAGGTAAATAAACTGTGACATAACCATACAATGGACTATTATTCAGTCATAAAAGAAATCACATTTTCACCATAAAAAGACATAGATAAATCTATCTCTCTGTGTGTGGGGGGGTCTGGATTTGAACCCAGAGCCTCATGTATTTCAGGCAAGCACTTTACCACTGAGTGACATCCTCAGCCCCATACCTCTTAAATATGTATAGTAAGTGAGAGAAGCCAGTTTGATAAAGCCACATACTGTAAGGTTCCAGTCGTAGAACATCCTGGAAAAGGGAAAATTGTACAGAACGTTAACAGATCACTGGTTGCCCGCTGGAGTGGGGAGGTGCCATTGAATAAGTAAAGGTCAGGGCATTTTTTTAAGGGAGGGAAAAGATTGCATATGGGACTGTAATGGTTAAGAGAAGCCAGTAAGCATCTGTCAGTGAGTGAACTCTAATACATGCGAATGGTAAAGAATCATCTAGGAGGTCGGTGGACCCCAGGATGCAGTATGGAGTATGACCAAATAATCATAAATGTACAAGGGAACCTCACCAAGGCAGGTGGGGAACAGGGGCTGGCCTGGAAATGAGTGGAATCTGGGAGGCTGAAGGAGGAGGAACTGCACCTGCGCACGGGGGTTTCGCTGACACAATGTTATTTGCAGGCCTGTAGCTCAACGATGCTGAGACCAGTACACATGTGCGCCGGTGTTGAACAACCCAGAGAATAGAAGCTGGGTGGTGGGGGTCAGGTTTCTCCCATTGGCATGAAAAGCTACAGATAAGCAAGGGGAGAGGCTCGAAGGATCCATGTGAAATGGATCGGGGTTGGAGGCATCGTGTGAACTCCCGTGTAGCTTAATATAGATACAGTGGCTTTCATTCAGAAATCTTCATGAATATATAAACGGGGTAGTATACACACCCACGTCTCCTCACTCCATCAGCTGAGAAGGTGCGGATGCAAGCACACCCCCAGCCCAGAAGCAACAAGCAACTTGGGCTGTGGCCAGACCTTGGTTTCTAATACCATTCTCCAGAAATATGAACCCCAGTAAAAATGGTAGGAAATACAGAAGAGGAGCCTGGAGTGTCTAGCAAGACCAGGAAGTAAGAAAGTGCTAAAAGAAACAAATACAAATCCCAGTGTCGGGGAGGACAGAGGGCTACAGGAGTTGGCTGAAGAGCAGGCAGCTAACTTTTTTTTTTTAATATTTTTTAATTGTACATGGACACAATATCTTTATTTATTTGTTTATTTTTATGTGGTGCTGGGGATTGAACCCAGTGTCTCACACATGCTAGGCAAGTGCTCAGCCACTGAGCCACAACCCCAGCCCAGCTAACCTTTTTTATACAAATTATTTTGTTTGATTGTCATGTATTTATTAACATATTAATGGATTTCAGCATGATATTTCCACAAATGCATATGGCACACACTGATTAAATCAGTCTAACATTGTTTTTCCTCTCCTCATTTCTTTTTCTCCTCTTTTTCTATCAGGGATTGCACACAGGGTACTTAGCCACTGAGCCACATCCCCAGGCCATTTTATTTTTTATTTTGAGCCAGGGTCTCACTAAATTGCTGAGGGCCTCATAAGTTGCTGAGGCTGGTCTTGAATTTGCAATCCTTTTATCTCAGCCTCCTGAGTTGCTGGGATTACAGGAGTGTACCCTGCGCCCAGCTCCTCCTCATCTCTTTATGTTGGATCTTCTTAGACTCTATGGTGGGTTAGCATGAGCTAAAGCCACGCCGATGTGCTGCAGAACATCAGAACTCGTTCCTTTTATTCCGTCTAACTGTGCTTGGTACCCATGATCCTCTCCCCCACAGGATATCTGTCTTTTTCTCTATCTACCTATTCATCCACTGATTGATAAACAGATGTCTGTCTTTCCTATTTGTTCTCTTCCTCTGGAGAACCCTGAATAAATACATAGAGGATGCTAAATGTGGGGTACACAGGCAAGTCTGCACCATCTTCATAATGATTCCCTGAGCCTGAAGCTATTCTTAAATACAACAAGTGGACATAATATGCGACCTGGATGATGGTTACACCCAAGGGGGACATACACTCAGCTGTACATTTAAGATTTACACACCTACTGAATGCACTTCTACTCTTAAAATACTTACAGTGGATTTAATGTAAACCTCTGAATTTACAGAGTCTGGAAATCAGGTTGGATAGCTTGGGCCTGCTCTTGCCGGCAATGGCCAGTGGGAAGGGGCACTTGGCTCATCCTGGTCAGCCTGCCTGCTGTTCCTTGCCTGGCCCTGATCCTTGCTCCAGCTGTTGTCTGTTGGGACCTTCTGGAATAAAGCCCTTTTGGGAGGCAGGTATGAGGGTACTTCCAGTGCAGCAGACATACTGAACCAGATGAAGACCACCCCAGGGACCTCTGTGGCCCAACCGCAGGGCCTGCCAGCTGAGCCTGAGTGGGCTGTGCTCTCCCCTGACTCCTATCCATCACTACCTCCAGTCTTGTAGGGACATCATCTTGGGCAGTGATACCATCTGTGCCAGCTGTGAGGCTCCCCGAGAAGCCACTGGCCGGGGCAACTCACGCTTGTCCCCAGGCCGCCAGCTTGGCAGGAGGGATTGCCTAATTGAGGATTAAGGATTAATTGGGATCTACCAGGCGAGTGGTGCTAGGGCAGCTGCAGCCAGTCCTGGCACCTCAGCATCCGTGCTCTGGGCTGGGCAGGGCACTGGTGGCTGGCTGCCTGCTCTGGCCCAGGGCCTTGGTGTAAGCACCAGGGTGCTGAGAGCTCCCAGCCTTTGATCGAAGGTTAGGGCTTGTCCTCCCTCCCAGCACCAGGTCTTTCCTGCAGCTGGAAGAGGCAGAGATCCGTCCTGGGTGTACCCTCACCTGACCTGTCCTAGGCTAAGACTTGTCCCAGGGCCCCTCCCTGGTTGGCATTGTGGCTTTAGAGTCCCTGGGCCTGGATCCTTCATCATCACTGTGTGTCCCTCATGCTCCTGGAGCCCTCTGGTCCAGGCAATGGAGCTGGGTTATCCTGGGCACAATGAGGGGGTGGGTCATGGCCAGGTCCTGAACAGGATGTGGCAAAGATAAGTAGGACAGAACAGTCCAGCAGAGCGTGGAGAGAGAGGGCGGTGGGGCTGCAGGACTCCTAACCAGACACTTAGGCGCGATGCTGTGATTTGGAATGTGGATTCCAAAACTCACATTGAAACGGAATCCCCAGTGCAACGGCATCAGGAGGAGGGCCCTTCAGGAGGCCATTAGCCCAGAAGCCTCTGCCTTGTGGATGGGATTAGGTCTGCAGGGGACTGGGTAGGCATTTTGCCCCTTGTGCTCTTCCCCACCTGAGGATATAGTGTTCAGCACCCCCAGAGGAAGCAGCGCCCAGGCGCCATCCTGGCGCAGGTAAAGCCAATCTGCCTGGGCCTTGACCTCAGACTTCCCAGCCTCCAGGACCATGAGCTCTGCCTTCATGCTGTTTATAAAGTGCCCATCTAAGGGATTTTGTTACAGCAGCAGGAATGGACGAAGATGCCCGGCCTCTCAGCTGCCTCAGTTGGGAAGGTATGGCTTTGAAGTCTGGGGCAGGCTTGAAGTGAGGTGCAGATGTGGATCCCCCAGAGGCAGAGCTGAGAGGAACTGGGGCTGCTCACTCCTGAAGCCGAAGGCCAAGTTCTGGAGGGGCCTCTGAGCACGGCCTGCCCCAGGCTGCTGCAGGAGTACTGGGATCGAGCTTGGGAAGAGCCCTGCCACTGGAGCCCCACTCGGGATAAGTGGAACACACTGGAGGCGAACACACTGGAGGCCAACACACACCTGACCTGCACAAGCAGTCCCATGATCCAGAGAGGAGGGAGAGAGGGTCCCCACCCGCCTGCCACTCACAATCAAGGGGGCTTGTGGCCCAAGAGGACAGCCCAGGCCTCAGATCTTCGGGGCCAAACACTGGGGCCCCCCGGATAAGCAAGCAAGGGGTCAGAGCCATCTCCCTGGCTTGAAGAGGCTTTATTGTCAGGGAAACATGGGATGAGGGTCGAAGACAGACAAGGGCACGCACAGGCAGGAGCCTGGAGCAGCTGTCCACATGGGCTTCAAGGAACCCGCTGGCAGGCAGAGGCTGAGGTCCTCGCGTCCTGTCTGCTTCCTGCAGCTTCTGCACAGGCTCAGCGAGACATCATTCGCACAAATTCTGCCAGGGCAAAGCCAAGGTTTTAGGTCCATCCTCTGACCCCACTGAGGGTGAGGCCAACAAGCCTACCTTGGGGTGGGCCAGAGTGGGATCCCTGGATCAGATGGGGAATAAGCCTTAGGACCAGGAACAGGGAACTTTGTCTTATGGACAAAAAAGTTCTTGCAACTGAACCTTTTTTCATTTTTGCTTTGGCCACTAGGAAACTCAAGAGCAACTTTGGAGAGTGCTTTTATTTTTATTTTTCTTTGGTGGTGTTGCTGGGGATCGAACCCAGGGCCTTGATGCAGACAAGGCAAGCCCTCTACCAGCTGAGCTACATCCCCGGCCCCTGGGGACTGCATTTCTACCTAGTAATGTTCCTTGGCTTCTGATTATTACGCAAGCTTTGTTTTTCCTTTATATGGAAAGTACTGGGTTCAAGATCCGCTGCCCAGATTCCAGTGTTGGTCCCTTGTTTCTTTGGCTAGGCTCCCAGGCTTTCCTGAGACCTGGCTCTCCTGCCTGGGGGATGACAGAGTCCCTTCCTCCTGGGTTCCCAGTAATGATTGACTAGGAGGGACAAGGGTGTGCTCAGCGCAGGGTCTGGCACATAGCGATGACACTCCCTTTGTCCTTGATCTCTTAAGAACCTTCCAGGGCCTGCGCTGCCAAGTGTGTCAGGCGGTACCTTCAAAGTCCACCAGGCCGTCCCCGTTGAGGTCGATGTCCTGCAGGATTTCGTCCACCTCCCGCTGGCTGAGGCGCTCCCCCAGCAGGACCTTGAGGGCCGCCCGGAGCTCCCCCACGCTGATGCAGCCGTCCCCGTTGGTGTCGAACTGTGGCGGCGTGGGTCATGGCATGGGGTCACCGACTGGGTCACCCTGCTCAGCCCCCGACTCGCGCAGCCCAGCCCCCCAGCCCCAGGCCCACCTCCCGGAAGGCGTCCCGGAGCTCCCGGACGCCAATCATGTCTGCCGTCTCTGCCAGCAGCTTGGGGCCCATCAGCTCCACAAAGTCCTCGAAGTCCACTTTCCCGCCACCTGGGGGTCACACCCATCTGCTAGAGACCCCAGCCTCTGCCCCCAGCCCTCGTCCCAGCCTCAGAAATGGGTCCTCCCCCCCTCTGTTTCCTGGGCATCAGCCTCTGAGGTATGGATTTGGCCAGGAGGAGAGGACAGCCACTCTTTAGAGCTCCCTGGACGCTCCTGGCTCCTCCATTTCCTGATGTCGCTCTGGGGCCTCACACTGTCTCCCTCTCTGTGGAGGGCAGCCCTGGCCTTGCCCCACCTCTCTTGGAGGATGGTGGATTTGGGGGAGGCAGAATGCTTGCTTCGAGAACAACCTAGCCCCTGGGCTCTGGGGACAGCCTGCACGGTCACCTCAGTGCCTGGCCACCAGCTTTCCTGGTCCTGGCAGGGTGTCTGGAGAACTAGGGATGGGATGGTTTGAAGCACGTACTGATTTGCTGCGAGATCTCGATGAGCTCCATCTCGGTGGGCATGTAGCCCAGGGTCCGCATGCAGGCACCCAGCTCCCGGTAGCCGATGTAGCCGTCCCGGTCTCGGTCAAACTCCTGGAAGGCAGCCTGCAGTTCTGCCGGGCAGGGTGGGTGGGGTTAGTCCCTCCTTCACTCCCGCTGCATCCTAGCCTGGATCAGCCCCTTCTCCTCCCCTGGTCCAATCGTCCCCTCCTTCCAAATGTCAGTTCCCACTTGCTGCCTCAGGAACTTTGCACAAGCTGTTTGTTAAAAATTTGTTCTTTCAGTGAATATTTAAGGAGCATCTTCTATATGCCAGGGTCTGCTCTGGGCACTGGGGATGTAGCAGTGAATAAAAAAAGAAAGGAAGTGCCAGGCATGGTGGCGCACACCTGTAATCCCAGCGACTTGGGAGGCTGAGGCAGGAGGATCACAAGTTCAAGACCAGCCTCAGCAACTTAGTGAAACCCTGTCTCAAATTAAAAAATAAAAAGGGCCAGGGATATAGCTCAGTAGTAAAGTACCCTGGGTTCAATCCCCAGTACCAAATAAGACAAAAATTAAATAAAAGTTTACAGGACTGGGGGGGTGTAGGTCAGTGGTTGAGAAAGGGAAGGAGAAAGGAAGATGCAGACAGACTCCTGACCTCAGGGGGCCTCATTCTGGAACACTCTCTGCTCCAAATCCCAGGCTGCCATGTTTCCCAGAGCCCAGCACAGGGCTGGGCCCATGGGGTCACCCAGAGGTGTTAGCAGAGTGGACGAGACCAGAGAGCTGACGGCTAGAGGGGGGTCTGCCTGCCACCCCTCCCTGCTCAGTCTACCCCCACTTCCTCAGACCTGTCCCCATGGCCTCCCTCCTGCTCCTGGCTCCTCCTGGAGACTGCTGAGGTCCCCACCTGGTGCCCCTGCCTGTGCACCCCCAGCCCCTCCCTTCTCAAACCTTTACCTTCAATCTCCTCGGGCCGCAGCTCCCGGTCCTGGGGGACACAGATGGGTTAGGCGTTCCCTGGACCACCCAGCGGCTGCTCCCTTCCTTCCTGTCCCTGGGGTGCCCACCCAGCCCACCCCACAGCATACCCAAGGGCCTCCTGGTGCCCTCTCCCTGCCACCCCCCCCAGGTTGTACCTAGGGCCTCCCTAGGTCACCACCCCATTTGGGGGCTCCTTTGGGCAGAGGTGCATCAGGTAGAGGCTCTGGTGTGACCCTGCTGGCATCAGTGTCACTGTGTCTTGTTCTCGGCCTGGCCACTCTGCTGGCTCACCCCTGGGTGGGTCGCCCTTCCTTCCTCCGCCTCCTCCTCTCTTTTTCTCTCAGTCCTGGGGATGGAACCCAGGACCTGGCACAAGCCAAACAAGTGCTCACCACCGAGATGCTCCCTGCCTTGGGGGACTGCTTCTCTGGGTCCCCACACCCGCCACCCACCCGGTCTCTTTCCTCCAGTGTCCCAGCTCTTCTCTGTTCCTGGAGCCCCCTCTGCCCTCACCCCACCCCTGGAGTGCCATGTGTTTGCTTTGATGTCACCCTGCGTCCTCTCTCTCCTGTTCAAAGCCAAGGGCGTTGGGCTGGCGGCTGCGGCCGTACATACGAGTTGGGTGGCGGCGATGCTGGGCCGAAGGAAGATGCAGGCCGGCCCCACCAGGCTGCCGAGCACCGAGTAGCCCTGGGCACTGCCGGGCTCCTCTGGACTGGAGCCAGGGCCGGGCTGGGAGCTCCCTAGCGGGAAGCCAGGCCACTGCCAGGGGTCCTGCAGCGGAGCCGGCCGTGAGCTGGGGCAGTGGCCTGGTGGCTCCTCCCCAAGCCTCGAGTCCGCCTCTGGAACCCAGCGCCAGGCAGTGGGCAGGGGCCCAGGGCGCGCAGGAGCCTCGCCCTTCCACCCTCCTGTCTGGGCAGGTCTGTCCCCAGCTGTTCAGCTGGGCAGACTGAGGCCCAGGAAAGGCAAGGGACTTGGCCAGGGTCACTGGGGAAATGAGACCTGGGTGCCAGCTCTGGGCCTCGCTGGCCATGCCCAGCTAGCGGAGAGCAGGGCCGCAGCAGGAGCCCGCAGCCCGTGTGGGCCACCCGGAGTGGGCCAAGCCTGGGGTCGTCCAGGAGAAAATGACACTTGAGGGTGGCGAGCAAACATCCCCTCCGTCCCCACCTTTCACTCCAGCCCACCCCATGGACCCTTGCCCGCCACCTGCACCCGCGGGGCCACCCCGGTGCCTGGCCCGGCTTCTCCCCGTCGGCCTCCTACCTTAGGTCCCCGGCGCCGGGGCCGCTTGGCACAGTTTCCCATGGGCCCCTGAACCATGCCGGGGCTGTGTCCCGGCGGGAGCTGCGGGTCCTGCCAGCCTCAGCCGCTCCCAGCGACAGCCGAGAGACTGAGGGATTTTCCCAGGGTTTTGTGGGGAAGATGGGGCGGGTGGGCAGGCGGGGGGCCTGGGCCCGGGGCTTGGGTCCTAATCCAGGATTATCTCTGAGCATCTCCAAGGCAGGGGGGCCACTTGGGGCCCAAGGCCCCCTGGAAGGCGCAGCCTGGCTCTGCTGGCCCTGAGGGTCTGTCCGGGCACCCTCTCCCTCAGGACAGTAGCTAAATCCCACCAGCTCTCAAGAGAGAGGAGGCCACTTTGGCCCAGCCCAGGAAGCCCCCGGCCCCAGCTGCAGGGGGCCACTGCTTCCTCAGACAGCCTCTGGCCTGCCTGCCTTCGTGCCCTTCGCCTGGGTCAGCCCTGGCCCTTGTCCCCGGGCTGAAGGGGCTGAGTGAGTGCTGGGGGTGGCCGCTCAGTGTGGACAGAGGTGGGGAGAGGCTCCCTTGGCCTCTGCTGACCTCCTGACTCCTCTGGCCACGTGTGACCTGGTCTCTCCCTGGCCCTGGCCTTGAGTCTGTTCTACAGGGATCCCCCTTGAGGCTTAGGGTCCCTGTGCTCCCTCAGTCAAGGACAGTACCCCCTTACCTGCCCATAGGCCGCCTGCACCTGGGCCTCAAGCTCCCGGAGGAGCGCCCTCCTGCTGGCTGCTGGGCTGGCAGGGGCCTGGCTGGGCCCTGCGGTGCCTGCAGTGGGGCTGGGGTCTTCCGAAGGGGTGCTGCTGTCTGCTGGGCCCTGGGGCAGGTCCATGACCTGGGGCTTGGCACCTCCTCTGGGCCTTGCTGTCTCCTTGTCCTGTGGGTAGGTGGCTCAGTGGCTTCCCCAGTGTCCTCCCTCTGTGGCTAGTTGAGCCCATGCCTCGGAGGCCCCGGCTCCCTCCCCGGCCCTGGTGGCCTGGCACAAGCCCTCCTGGACCTCCTGCCTTCTCCCACGTTGCCGCCCCGCAGGCCTCAGGTGGGCTTCTGGCTGCCCCCGGGGCTCCACCCAGGCCCCGCAGACCTGGGTCCTTGCCTTCCCATCTGATATGGCCTCCTTCTCCCACATGTCCTGCGTCCACCCCTCTGGCCCAGGGTCCCCAGTTCTGTGTCCCACTCACCCTCCACCCCCAGCCCTGCCACCGTCTCTGCGTCTCTGTGCCAGAGTCTCGGTGGCCTCCCCCCGCTGCTGGCCACAGCCTCCTGCTCCTCCAGGGGAAGAGTGCAGGGCTGGCAGCCCCTCGGCCTCCTGTGCGCTGCGCCCGCCCTGCCCACTCACCACTTGGACCTGCCTGCTCCCCGACTCCCAGAATGAGGTCAGCTGTCCTGCCCTGCCCTTCTGCAGCCCTTCATGATTTATTCACCTGTCCCTGCACCAGCCTTTGTCGAAGGGAACCAGATCCCTCCAGCTGCCTGCCACCTCAGCTGGGGCTCTGCCTCTCGGCCTGGCTGGCCATCCGTTCATGGGTTCTCTCTGCAATGTCTGAGGCCCTGTGGGATCCTGCCCTGGGCCAGCCGCTAGGGCCACATGCTAAACCCCTCCTGTCCTGGGGACCTTGCTCTCAGGCACGTCTCTCACAGAGAGGGCCACCAAGGAGCCTCCATGCATTTGCGGACACTGGCCCGCCCCTCAGGGAGGCACTGGGGAGGAGGCGAGGGGTGGGGGATCCTCTAGGCGTCCACCGCCAATGTCTAGCCCGGCCTGGTCCTGGCTAAGTGCTGAGGTCAACCATGAACTTCGGTGTCTCAGGTGCTGGAATCGTCAGGGCACGTTGGGTGGAGGCCCTCAGGACAGCAGGAGGAGTTAGTGGCATCTGGAGAGAGCAGGAAGGAGTGGCTAGAGGTCAGAGGACATGTCAGAGGGGTCGAGCCTTCAGCCAGTGTCCGCTGAGTACCCTCCTGGGTGCTGGGAGCCAGTCCCTGCTTCTGTGACCTCCCCCTGGTGGAGATACACTGGGCAAAGCGGGTCACCATAGCTGGGCAGGTGCAGGCAGGGGTCTCACAGCTGTCAAGAGGGAGACCTTGCTGTGACTGGCGGTTGAGAGGGTGATGGGGTGATCAACAAAGGGAGAGGGGTGGCCGTGCAGGCAGAGGCACAGCCCCCACGCGCCCCAACAGCCCCGCTGGCCAGGGGTGGGAAGGACTCTGTGATCATTCACATGGACTCAGCCTTTCACCCCCTGTGGCCTCCCTGCACCTGGAGACAGGGGTGCACGGTCCCCCCAGCAGCAGCACCCCGTAAACACGCCTCAGGTTGCAGGAAGGAGCAGCAGGCTTGGGTTCTCCCAGGCGGTCGCTGTGTCACCTGGGAAAGCTATGTCACCTCTGCAAGCCTTGGTTTCCTTATCTGAATGATGGTGGTTGACTAGTATCTGCCTCTGAGAAGGTGGAAGTGGTGGGAAATGCATGTCCCCAAGAAGGACCCATAGTCACCGGGTGGTGGCTGGTCGGAGGATGGCAAGTATAAGAGTTTTCAATCCCAGAGCAAAGGCGCTGACTCCAGGGGAGGGGGAAGTTGGCTTGGAAATGCCTCCTGGCTGTGTTCAACGCTCAGTGTCCTGGAGGGTCCATCTTGGGGACCTCCACTTCCTTGCCTGAATGGACTTAGCCACACTCGGGTCCCAGTTCTGGTGTGCAGGATGGGGGGGGGGGGCTCAGTGGTTGGACTGATGGGAGGGGGATGCATGAGGAGGGTGTGAAGGACAGTTCCCTGGTAGATGGCCTGGGATTGGGGGGCATGGGCTTCATGGGCTGGTGTGTGAATGGCTGGTTATTGGAAGGATGGATGATTAAACGGATGGATGGGTAGATGGACAGATAGATGGAAAGGTAAATGGATGGACAGATGGTTGGATGGTTGGGTAGGTGGAGGATAAATGGATGGGAAAATGCATAGATGGATGGATCAAGGATTTGATTGGCCAACTGGTTAGCGGTTGGCTGGCTGCATGATTTGATTGGCTAACTGGCTGGTGATGGATGGATATATGATTTGATTGGCTAACTGGCTGGTGATGGATGGATATATGATTTGATTGGCTAACTGGCTGGTGATGAATGGATGGATGATTTGATTGGCTAACTGGCTGGTGATGGATGGATGGATGATTTGATTGGCTAACTGGTTGGTGATGGATGGATGAATGATTGCACAGATAGATGGCTGGGTGGATGTTTGGTTAGATGAATGGCTAGATGGGTGGGAAGGCAGAGGATGAGTAGGTGGGTAAATGGGGAGGTGGATGTTTGGATGCACTAGTGGTTGAACATTTTTCTTAAAGTATATTTTCGTTATAAGTGGGCACAATATCTTTATTTTATGATTATGTGGTGCTGAGGATCGAACCCAGTGCCTCATGCATGCTAGGCGAGCGCTCTTCCACTGAGCCATGGCCCCAGCCTGTGGCTGAACATTTGATTGCTGGATGGGTGATCATTGGGTGAATGGACAGACAGATGAATGGAAGTTGCTAGATGACTGGGTGGGTATACTGCAGGTGAAGGTTTATATTCTTCATCAAGAGAGTCCCTTGGTATTCTGTGTGGTATCCCAGCAACTGGGGAGGCTGAGGCAGGAGGATCCCAAGTTTTGAGGTCAGCCTCTGCAATTTATCGAGGCCCTGAGCAACTTAGCAAAGCCTTGTCTCAAAATAAAAAATAAAAGGCTAAGGATGGAGCCTAGTGGAAAAGCACCCTTGGTTCCTGGTTTCAATCTTCAGTACAAAAAAAAAAAAATCCCTTAGGGTAGAAAAGAGTCCCTCAGAGTAGAGACCGTGTTTTCCCCCCTTGGATGTCTCCGATGGTGTCAGCCCATTCATTGCAGGACCCATGGTATGAACGGAGACCACGTCTGTCTCTCCCTCACTCTGAACTGCGGTTGCCCTGATGGCAAAGGGGGCGCCTCCTCCTCCACTCTGTTCCTCACCAGCCAAACCCAGAGCTTGGCACCTGGTAAGCAGCACACAGAGGACGACAGAGGTCCCCCTTCACATCCCCTAGGACAGCTGAAGCCAGCCAGACAGACGATGGCGAGCGTTGGGGAGGGTGTGGTGGGATCCTCCAATGGCATGGCTGCCATGCAGTCGGGTGGTGCCTCAGATGGAGTGACCGTGCCACCCAGCGAGTCCACTCCAAAGTGTGGACGCAAGGGAAATGAAGACCCAGGCTCACGGGGAGTAACTGCGTGTCATTGTTCCTAGAAGTGTGATGCATGGTGGCCGGAGAGGGAAACCACCTGAGTGTCCATCGAGTGGGGAATGAGTGAACCAAGTGCTAGGTCCATATGATGGAATCGTTTGGGGCCATAAAAACATAGAAGCCCAGACACAGCCACACCAGGGATGGACCTAAAAATATTGTGCTAAGTGAAAGATGCCCGTCACAAAAGTCCAAATGCTGTATGATTCTGTCCACGTGACGCGTCCAATATAGGCAGATCCATGGACGCAGAAAGGGGATTAGCGGTTGCCAGGAGCTGGTGGGAGGGAGGAGGAGGAGAGACCGCTAATGGGTGCAGGGTTTCTTTTTAGGCATGATGAAACATTCTGGAATTAGATAGTGGGGACACAATTACACAATGCCGAATTACTAAACCCACAGAGTGTACATTGTATAAGAGTGAATTTTACATAACAAGGCTGCTTACATATGTATTTAAAACCCACCAAAAACAGGTGCCAATGTCGCATGGATTGGAGGTTGGAGATGGGCAGTGGGAGATGCCTGGTCTGTTGACCTGGGACCCAGAAGAGGGGGCCCAGGGCAGTCACAGAGCCATACCACAGCCTGGGCCTGTGAAGCCAGAGGACTGTGGGTAAAGGCAGCCAGCTACCTGAGTGCCACAGCAGAGAGCAGAGTCATTCTGCGGGATAGCCTACACAGGTGTCTGGCTTGACATGGACTATAGAGGGTGTCTTGCTGAGTTAGTCAGCTTTCCATTACTATAACAAACAACCTGAAATACATCAAGTTAAAAAGAGGAAAGGTTTTTTGGCTCCTAGTCTCAGAGGTTTTGGTCCATGGTCACGTGGTCCCATTGCCTCTGGGCCTGGGATGAGATAAATGGTTTATCATGGTGGAGAATGTGGACGAAACTTCTCATCTCATGGACAGAAAGCAGAGAGAGGGAGAGGAAGGGGGTGTGATCCCCGTAGCCCCTTCAAGGGCCCGCCCCTGTGACCTAACTTCCTCCCACTAGACTCCACCTCTTAAAGGCTCTACCACTTGCTTCCTCCAGCAGCACAGACGGCAGCCTAGTCTAAGACACACAGGCTTTGGGGGGACGTTTGTCCAAGTCATTGCACCTGCTCTCCTAGTGATGCTTTTGCACAGCGGGAGGGTGTGTGTGGACGAGAGCAGCTGAGGGGAGCCGAGCCTTGGTGCCCTCCTTTGTATAACGGGGACAGGATTCCCTCCCTCCCGGGGTTTTCCTGGAGATGAAATGAGATCATTTGTATGAAAGCTCTTTGTAAGCGGCTCCATGCCGGGCAGATGTTCCCCCAGCTGTGAGCGGGATGAGAGCCCAGCTCAGCCACCACCTCCTCCACCCGGCCCAGCCCCAGACAGCTATGCTCAAGTCGGGCTGGGGAAGTGCTCCAACCCTGCGCCCTGGCTGCAGGGGGCGCCCCTGCGTGGGGTGGGGCTCTGGGCTCTGGGCTCTGGGTAGGGAGGCTCCCTCCCTGTGACTCTGGCAGGATGTGCCTGGAGAGCCCGTGGGAAGGGGGCAGCCAGGGGGACACCAGGCAGGGGAGCCAGGGGGCAGGATGGAGCCCTGCCTGTGTCCCCAGCCGGGCCTCTGTGGGAGGCGAGTGGCACACTGGGACTCAGCGGGACCACACAGGGGAGGGAAAAGGAGGCTCTGCCCAGCCTTCCCGAGTTCTTAGTAGGGAGCCCCCACACACACACCAGTACCCGGCACCCCCCACCAGCATAGAGCAGGAGATTCCGGAGAAAGGCAGGACGCAGGGCTGTCTCCGCCTGCGGCAGGGGTGGGGGCACAGGCAGGGGACACCTGGCAGGAAACTAATGAAGCAGGTTGGTCTGCAGGTTCCTGAGCCGATGAGTTTTCTCCAATAAAGGAGAATTTACATCCTGCCTTTAGGGAGAAAGGGGGCGAGATAAAGAGCTTTTCCTGTGCTTGCTGCTTCTCAATTGCCTTCAGCTCAACAGTAATTTTATGTCACCGAGGCACACACGGGGGTAACACATTCGAGTTTCCTTCTACCACAGGGTCTCAAAGAGGAAAGAATGAGGGCTAAGAGCGAGGTCCCTGGAGTCAGCCAGATCAGGCCAGCTGTGTGACCTTGTGCACAGCAGTCAACCTCTCTGTGCTTCAGTTTCCTCTTCTGTAAAGTGTATGTCAAGTTCTCAGTCTTCTTCAGTCCCTAAGGATTTGCTCTTGTCCCAGAGATAGGATGGGAAAATGGATGTTTATTTGTTGAAATGGCATTCATTTGTGCAAGAAGCATTTACTGAGCATCTACTATGTGCTGGTGCTGGGGATCTAGGGGTGTGCAGGGTACTCAGTCT
This sequence comes from Marmota flaviventris, assembly GCF_047511675.1. Lineage (NCBI taxonomy): Eukaryota > Metazoa > Chordata > Mammalia > Rodentia > Sciuridae > Marmota > Marmota flaviventris. Next base: position 5,509,813 of record NC_092506.1, on the reverse strand, counting down.
TGTCCCCATGTGGCCATGAAGAGCTGTGACATGTGTGTGAGGCTGTGTGGCTGCCTCTGGCAAAGCCACTGCCCTGCTGGCAGGGTACACCTCAGGTGGGCAGGTGGGCCTGGGGCCTGCCCAGCCTTGTTGATGCCACACCCAGCACTTCTTTGCCTGGGACCTGCCGGCTCCCAAACCTGGCCTGTGGCTGGGGTGGAGCCAGGGGTGGAAACAAGGCCTCTGGTCCACTGCCCACTTCCTGCGGCTCTTGCCCTGCCCTGTCCACGGTGAGCAGGGTCTGCCCGGGGCGGGTGGGCCCAGGCAGAGCCACCCTCCATTCCTGGGCCTGATCCCCAGTCTCCGTGCCCTGGGCCCTGCAGCCAGAGGGGCCTCGTTGCTGTGCTTTCCCTGTCCCCGGAGCCACCCCTCCCCTGAGGTGCAGCCCCAGCTCCCTCAGGGGGACCGAGGCTCAGGGACGGCTGTTCTGGCCGCTCAGTGGCCCCGGGACCCTGGGTGGGGTCCTAGCCTCCTCTTTTCTCCAGCTCCTTCCCCTTCCAAGCTGGGGTTCCGTCCTGTCTCCACTCCCCCCGGGCTGCCCTGGGGCAGGGCCTCTGTGCTGTCCCTACGCCCTGTCTTGTCCCTCCACCCGGGCATGGCTTACTGCTGCCCTGCTGGGGCCGGAGCTGGAAGCAGGGGTGACCTTGGACACCTGGTCACAGGCCTGCTCAGAGACTCGTCTGTGAGTGACCACACCTTGGTGGGCCTGCACTGGGCCTCAGGAGTGACCAGGGTGGCAGCAGCCTGGCTCGGCGCCCCTCACAGACCAGGCCAGGTCCCAGCTGTGCAGGCAGCTCCCCAAGTTCCAGGGTGGGGACCTCACTCCTGGGTCACCTGGGCTGCTCCCTCAGTGAGTCCTGTGGCCTGGGGTGGCCCAGTCCAGAAGGATTCCCGGCAGGTGCTGGCACCACCTCCTGGGGCCTCATGTCCTGGGGCCTGAGCGGCAGCTCCCCAAATCCTGCCCAACCAGAGAGTGGCCAGGTGCCCCGCAGAAGGCCCAGGGCCTGGGTTCCAGAGGGTCGTGGGGTACGGGGTAGGGGCTGCCCTCCCACCCCGGCAGAGCTGTGCCGTGGGTCTGCAGTGCCCAGCAGGCAGACGGCCACTAGCCCCTGGCGCGCGCAGTGCACGTGAGGCCGGGGGCTTCCAAGTCGACCCCCTGCCCCTTGCTTCCCGCTCTGGCCACATGCGAAGCTGGGAGGCCCAGGCTCACGGCGGGCAGGTGGCCTTGTTTCAGGAGCGGCAGGAACTGGCTTCAGGAGAGACCTGACCCTTCTCGTCGATTACGAAAGGGATGTCTGGGAAGCCCAGGGCCTAAGAGGGTGTGGCAACCAGGGAGAGGGCACAGGGCAGTGGTGACAGCACCCAGGACCTGGGCCACCCCAACTTCTGCAGAACCTGGAGCGAACAGAGGGGGGCGCAGAACAGAGGCCCAGGGAGAACGGGGGGGGGGGGGGGGGGGGGGAGAACAGAGGGGGGGGAGAACAGAGGGGGGGGGAGAACGGGGGGGGGGGAGAACAGGGGGGGGGACAGAGGCCTGCCTCCTCCTCCTCTCATGCCTCATGCTGGCCGTGACGCATATGGACACCAGCCTTTGTGTCCGAATCTGTCTGGGTCCCCACAGACACCCAGCCTCCGGCCAAGGGAGGCACACACCTGAGCTTCGGTTGTCCTTTGCGGGGACCGGCCTGGGGGACAGTTGGGAAACAGGCACGGCTTTGGCTGGATATAGGACCCTGGGCCTACAGACTGCCAGTAGCCAGGGTGGGCAGAAAAGTGCCCCCAGAGCAATGGACCAGAGGGGCCTTCGGGCTTCAGGGGAGAGGACAGAACCTGAGTCCACTGCCTGGCCACTGGCCTAGAGCTCTGTGACAAAGACCGGCGAGAAGTGGCACTGGTGGCCGTGGTGGCCGTGGTGGAGGACAGGCTGGAGGAGCCCCTTAGGCACTGCGTCCACCTTCTCCATAACTACGTGAGCAGGGGCTGTAGGCTGGTGCGGACGGGTCCGGGGTCACCTTGGTCAGTCTTGGTCAGTCTACTCCCAGCCGGAATCACTCCTGTGGGTGGGAGGCGGGAAGGCCCAGTGTGTGCAGGGGCGTCCAGGACACCTGAACCTTTGAAACCCTGCTGGCCCAGAACCTGGGGGCCAGGGCTTCTGGTGGCTGCCCAGGTGAGCGCTGGGTCTGGCCCCTCCCAGCCTGTCCTGGGTCCATTTCTCAGAAGGGCAAATGGAGGCCTGGAGTGGGCCAGTTCACCAGAGCAGAGCCAGAGCTAGGGAGCGGCCAGTGTCCTGTCCCTGAAGCCGCCACACCCCCTCCTCACCCGGTTCTAGCCCCTGGTGCCCCTGCCCTGCAGACGCCCTCGCCGGCCGCAGCCTGCTGGACTTGCTGCTGAGCCTCCAGGTGCTGGCCCTGGCTGGCTGGAGGACCCCGGCTCGCAGCGCCTGGCCCAAGGCCTTCCTGGCCTCTGTGCTCCTCAGCATGCGATTCTGCTTGGCCTCCCCTGGGAGAGGGGCGCCCTGGGGAACCCTCAGAAACAGTGAAAGGAAGCTGCGCTGTGGTCGCTGTCTGTGGTCGTGGAGGAGCTGGGGACCCTCCGCCCTTTCCCGGCTTTCCTGGGGAGGGCGAGGCAGGGTGGGTGTCTGGGCCACTCTGCAGGGAACCGGTGCTGGACTCCAGGAGAGAGAGAGGAGCACAAAGCCCGGGACCCCTGGTCGCACCCAGGGCTGCCTTCAGGACAGGGGTCATGGTCTGAGCAACGCGGCAGCGACCTCGACCTGAGAAGAGACGGAACACTGTGCCCTGGGAGGGTCCATCCAGGGCCAACACACCCACCGGAACACTCCCACAGCTCGTGCTGCCGTTCTCACGGGTCACCCACGGTCACAGACACGTGGACACACAGCCGGTGTGCAGCCGGCCAGCGGGCCGTGGGTGTGAGAAGCCCCGGGCAGCCTGGAGCTCAGGGTGCCTCCTGCTGCTCGGGGACCCCGGGGATTGAGGGGCTCCCTCAGCTCAAAGGGGCCTCACCCTGGCCCTGAGGGCCCCCCGCTCCTGCCCAGTCCCAGCCCCAGCCTGTTCTGTCCCTCCTGAGCACCTCCTGCCGAGTCCTTGAGTCTGCCTGACACTGTTGGCACAGGTGGTGAGATGGGGAGGACCGGAGGGGACAGGAGGGGTAGGTAAATGGCCTGACGATCGACCCAGAGGTACGAGGCTTTGGCCACATTCCAGAGAGAGGCCAGCCCTGTCCCATGGAATCCCAGGCACACATCACTGTTCCCAAGGTCACGCCTACGTGACAAGCTGCTCCAAGTTCCAGTTGACTGCATACGACCTTCTGAGGATGACACTATCACCGTCAACTTGGTCCTTGTCCCCGAAGCCAATCCAGTAGCGAGGACATGGTTTTGAGAAAAGAAGTTTTTCTTGCTTTGCCTACACAGGAGGAGCACAGGGGCCTCCTGTGCTGGAGGCTGGGTTCTGCCCATGGGGGGGAACGGGATCTAGGGGTGACTCAAAGGCTGCCTTTCACGTGTGCTCGGTTGGAGTCAAATTCACTTGTTAATCTGGGAACTGGTCATTTCTGAGACCTTCTGCTGCCATCCCCAAAGTCTGAATCCTTGGGTCCTGTGTTGGCGTGTGCTCGGGGACAGATTACTGCCTCGGATGGGCGAGAAAGGTGACCCCGTTTCCCCTGAGACCAGGGAGGGGGAGGGATTAGGCAGGAGCCGGGAGAGAGGAAGAGAAAGAAACATGTCATTTTAGAAATAAGTCGCAGTGGCAGAGCAGCAAGGGCGATATTCAAACATAAAGTGGATACTGGTACAGCACCAGGCCAGGAGGGGCAGCATGACCCCAGTACACAGGCGTCTGCCCCCTTCACCCAGGGCAGACTGACTCCCACCAAATGGGCAATTGCACGGCGCACAGGGTCCAAGGAGTGTGGCCAAGGTGTGGGGACACTGCAACTCCCTCCCCAGTTGTGATCTTTTCTATTCTGATACCAAGTAACTGCAGAAGGTCCAACGCGGTTACTCTCCGTAGTTACATGGTGGCGGGAGGTCAAGAGAAAGGCTGGGAGTTCCAGCCAATTAGGGTGGGATGGTTCAGGGATTGAACTCAGGGGCACTCAACCACTGAGCCCCATCCCCAGCCCTGTTTTCCATTTTATTTAAAGACAGGGTCTCACTGAGTTGCTTAGGGCCTTGTTTTTGTTGAGGCTGGCTTTGAACTCGGAGCCTCCTGTCTCAGCCTCCAGAGCCACTGAGGTTACAGGTGTGTGCCACCACACCCAGTGGATGGCTCATATTTCAAGGTGGAAACATTTAAAGACAGGGCCTGGACTTGCTCCCTGGCTGGGGAGGTGGGGCGTCTGGTGACCAGGAGAGCCACTGGGTCAGCAGGAGCTCCTGGCCTTCCCAGCAACTGTTTAGGAAGGATCAGGGGTGGGGGGCGGTTCAAGGGGCTGGCCTCAGTTCACCCAAGGGTTTGTCCTTTCGTGGAAGAGCCCAGACTGTGAGGTAAATGGTGCATCCAGACTCCGGGGTAGAACCAAGGCTGCTTTCAATACTTTTATTTATTTTTATGGGGGGCTGAGGACTGAACCCAGTGCCTCACATGTGCCAGGCAAGTGGTCTGCCACTGAGCCCCAGCCCCAGCCCCCAAGGCTGCTTTCAACCTGGGATCAGGGCTCAGGGCTCCCTGTGGCCCTTGCTCCTCAGTTGAACCATCCGGGCAGGGGAGCTGCTGGAATCTGGCGCCATGTCTCCCAGCCTCACCTCCGACGGCAACTGTTCCGTGGCCCCCTCCCCCTGTGAGTGACCTGAGGGCTTGTCCCTCTTCCAACGGCCGGGTGGTCACTGGTGCCGAGCACCTTCTGTGGGCCAGTCGCTGTTTTAGAGACGAGCTGCCGTTTGCAGCAGACGGACAGCAAGCAGGCATTCTTTCCCAAACCGCCCCGCAAAATTCTCTCCGGTATGTTCCGGGAGCTGAAGTGGCCAAATGGCAGTTTAAGACACCAATATTAGTTAAATAGTAAACATCCCGACCGGAGCGGAGTCGGAGCCACAGGCATTTCTGAAGCAGAGGCACAGGTCACGTCCAACCTCGGGCGGCTGGGCCTGTGCTCGCGGGGCGAGTGAGCTGGCCACCAGGGGCTCCTCTCCCCCAGGGGACGTCTGGTCCCTGAGGATGGCCTGGTGCGTCTCTGGGAGTTGTTTTTGGCAGTGACCCCACAGTGAGCTCCAGAACTTCCCACTGGACACTCGGAACAGAGCGAGGGAGGGGCTCCTTGCCTTTCCTGCGGGGACCCTGGCCCCCAGGCAGGAGCTCAGAGCTTCCTGGGCGCTTCTCGAGGCCTGTCCTTCTGAGCAGCAGCTGGGAGGGAGATGGAGTGAAGGCTGCGGCCGCCCATCAGCTGTGCCTGGACTGGGTTCTGGTTTCCAAACGGCAAGAAGGTGGTGGCCTCGCGGAGGTTTGAGGCGGTACTTTTAGTGAGTCTTCAGGGAGATCTAGCGACCAGGCCACTCTGGTGGAAAGTTACCATTTTGAGACTTTGAAGCAGCTGTTTTTTCCTGCTATTCCAAAAATAGGGCTACTGCGACCTTTGGCTCATAAATCCAGCCAAGCCACAGTTGCACGCACAGCTGGGACGGCTGCCCGGCTCCGGCCTGGCGGTCTTGGGTATCTCTCCCTCCCAGCTCACCAGTTCCCGGCATCCCGCTCGGGTACCGGGTCCTACCCTCCAGACACAGGCCTTGATGTGTGACCCAAGGCCGGCCAATCACAGAGCCTCAGCTCTGGCCACGGTGACTGGGCCCAGGGGCCAGCACTGATTGGAGCTGGACTAATCCGAGTCCATCCTTGACCCTCCCAAACACAGGAGGCCAGAGGCCAGGAGCTCCCACTAGGGCCTGAGCTTCTGTTCTGGCCAAGAGGCTGTGAAATGGGGTTTCAGGCAGTTGTTGACGTTGGTCATGGTGGAGAGAGAGAGCACTTTTAGGTCCCTGGGACCAGTCCCTGAGAGACCAGCTCTGCCCCATCCTCCCCTGGTTCGTTTGCAAGACCCATAGCTGCTTCCTTACTGCAGTTGAGGTTCTGTGCTCTCAGCTGAAAGAGACTGTGATAGGCTGGAAATACATCTACAGATCCTTGGACATTTCCCCCTCAAAGTCTAGAGCCTCATGCCCCACCCTTTGAGGTGGGGACAGACCTAGAGACCCCCCCTCTAACCGCAAGTGTATGGAAGTGATGACGACACCCAGGACCAGGCTGGGAGAGGCCTTGTGGCCACCGTCTTGCCCACTCTCTCCAATCATGTGTTTTGGGAAGGCAGCCGCCATGTCATGAGGATGCTCAAGCTACCTGTGGAGGGGTCAAGGTGAGGAGGACCCGAGGTTCCTGCCAGAGCCAGCACTGAATGGCCATCCACGTGAGTGTGCCATCTTGGAAGTGGGTCCTCAAGCCCCAGTCAAGTCTTTGGGTGAAGAAAGCCCTGACCACTATCTTGATGGCCACATCATGGGAGATTCCAGCAAGAACCACTCAGCTAAACCACTCTGCAAATTCTGACTCGGAAATAGAGATGATAAATCCTCATTGTTTCAAGATGCTTGGTTTTGTAATTGGCTATGCAGCCACCGATGATGCAGATAGCACCAACCTAACAATTAGACCTACAAGTTTGCAACTTTGTAAGGATGGGAAAGCATACCTGCATGTCTGTTCTGTCTTTCGCTTTCAGGACAATATTTAATAAATTACACGAGCTGTTCAACACTTCATTATGAACTAGGCTCCTGTTAGATGGTTTTGCCCAACGGTCAGCTAACGTGAAGTGTTATGAGCACATTTGAGGCAGGCTGTGCTGGGATGTTTGGAGATTGGGTGGGATAAATGCATTTTCAACCTATGATGGGTTTGTTGGGATACAACCCTGTGGGAAGTCAAGGAGCGTCCTTGTGGAGTCACAACCAGTCATTACTGTCAAGCTCCAGTCTGGGACAGAAGGTGAGAGGTTTGCTGGGCTGAGATTTAGCGACCTGAGCTTTTTCGGGGTCTGGTTTCCAGGGTTGAGTTCTGCAGTCCTCTCTGTTGTCCTGGGCAGAGCTTGCTAGCCTGGGGTGAAGGCATATCCTCCACTCAGGAGTCTTTCTTTGATGTTCCCTAGAGTCCCAATTGTCAACCCAGTGTGGCCAGAGGAGCAACGCTGAAAATCCCAATAGTTTTCCATTGAAGTTCACTCATGTTAAGATGGTAGTGTGGAGAGTGGATGCCAAGCTTGACTCCAGGTCTCAGCTTGGCCCTGGGGTCTTTTTAAAAATTCGTTCTTTTTAGTTATACATGACAGTAGAGTATATTTTGCCATATCCTACATACATGGAGTATGACTGCCCCTTCTTGTGATTGTAACATGACATGGAGTTTCACTGGTCGTATAATCACGTATGAACATGGAGAAGTCATGCCCAGTGCATTCCACTGTCTTGCCTATTCCCATCCCCTCTCCCTTCCCTTCATTCCCTTTAGTCTAATCCAATGAACTTATATCTCCCATCTCGGTCCCGCCTATTGTGAGTCAGCATCCGCGTATCAGAGAGAACATTCACCTTTGGTTTTTGGGATTGGCTTATTTCACTTAGCACGATAATCTCTGATTCTGTCCATTTATCAGCAAATGCCATAATTTCATTCTTCTTTTTTTAAAATATTTTTTTTAATTGCAGTTGGACATAATACCTTTATTTATTTATTTTTATGTGGTGCTTAGGATCGAACCCAGGGCCTCGCACGTGCTAGGCAAGAGCTCTACTGCTGAGCCACAATCGCAACCCAATTTGGTTCTTAATGGCTGAGTAATATTCCGTTGTGTGTATGTGTGTGTGTGTGTGTGTGTGTGTGTGTATCACATTTTCTTTATCCATTCATCTGTTGTAGGGCATCTGGGTTGGTTTCAACTCATTGTGAGTTGAGCTGCTATAAACATTGTCTGTGTTACTATCATATGCTGATTTTAAGTCCTTTGGGTATATGCTGAGGAGTGGGATGAGTGAGTCAAATGGTGGTTCCATTCCAAGTTTTCTGAGGAATCTCCATACTGCTTTCCAGAGTGATTTGCACTGATTTGCATTCCCACCAGCAACGTATGAGTGTGCCTTTCCCCGACATCCTTCCTGAGGCCATGGGATCTTGAGCTAGATGTCTAAATGAGACAATGCACCTAAAACATGTAGCACAGTGCCTGGCACAAAGTAATAATGCTCTAATAACTGGCTAAAATCAAATTCAGTAAAAACCCAGTCTGGGGCTGGGCTTGTAGCTCAGTGGTTGAGCGCTTACCTTGCGTGCGTGAGGCACTGGGTTTGATCCTCAGCACCATATATAAATAAATTAATTAATTAAATAAAGATATCGTGCCCATCTATAACTAACGAAATAACTAAATAAACCCAGTCTGGAAGACATCACAACCATTAGCTTCGTTGCTATCTCAGCATCTTGAGAAAATAGCTGTTGCCATGTATTTTGTACAAATAAGCAGTGGAGCACAATTTGCTTCTTTTAATACATTCATCTCACCTCATGGCAAGAAAGGAAACAAAACAGCAAAACCCTGGATTGACCCCTGGGAAAGGACTTGGCATTCGAGATCTTCAGCCAAGTCATCCATCAAGCACTTGAGTCTGGTTGAAACAAAGAATTGCAAAGTTGTGACTTCCCCTCCAAGGGAAGTTATTTCAGACCACATTTTTTTCTTAGTCTTGAAAATCAACGTTACTCAATAATGAGAACCAAATTGATTATTCTCATCACATCGAACAGGTTGAAAATCTATTTTCCCAGACATAGTCCTTAGTGTGTGATTCTTGTGCTTAAGTAGTCTATTGGGGTTCTCCAGAGAAATGGAATCCACAGTCATACACCACCAGGAAGCTGGCGCAGCTCAGAGGTCTGAGAGCCAGTGAGGTAGTCGCACCAGGTGGGTCTCAAGGCCTGAGGACAAGGCATGCTGATGGGGTAAGTCCCAGTTTGAGGGTGGGAGAAGACTGATGTCCCAGCTCCAGTAGCCAAGCAGAAAGGGAATTTGACTTCCTCTCCCTTTTTGCTCTATTCAGGGACTTCATGAAAAATGGATGATGCCCCTTACATTAGTCTGTTTTCTGTTGCTACAACAAAATACCTGGAGCTGGCTGATATATGAAGATAAGAGGTTCATTTAGCTCACAGTTTTGGAGTCCGAGAGTCCAAATAGTTGTTGCTGACTTTGGGAGCCCCCCCATCCCATCATGGCAGATGGAATCACAATGGTGGGAGCACATGGGAGAGGAGGAGCTCATGTGCCCAGATAGGAAGTCAGAGAGGAGGAGAGGCCAGGCTCACTCTTTCACAACAAGCTCTTGCAAGAACCAACCAGCGGCCCCTGAAACTGCATCAGTTCCTTCCTGAGCAGCACCCTCCACGCCACCCTGAGCTCACCGCCCCCACCAGCCCGGTCTCTTAAATAAGTCTCCACACCATCTCCCAGCCCACGAAGCCGAAGCCCCGAGGGACGCAGTCAGACACACCACTCACACGGGGAGGGCCAGCTGTGGCTCAGTTCACCAGTGCAAATGCCGAGCCCTTCTGGAAGCCCCTTCACAAACATCCCGAGAGAGCTACTGGGCGCCCCTTGGCCTGCTCAAGTCGACACCCCAAACTAGCCACCCCTCAAAGCTCTGGTAAGTTCCCCTTTTGTGTAAAAGGTGCAACTCATGTTGCTCGCAGTCTTGCATCTGAGTCTGCCGCCATCTTCCCCTAGGTTAGCCTCCACCACCTCTCGTGCTCCTGCCCCGGATCGCTGTCCTCCTCTCTCCCCACGCTGCCAGCCTCCCCTGCCTCCCCTGCAGGTTCTAGGCCTAGCCCGGTGCCCCTGGGCCTAGAAGTCCTGCCTGTGTCCTGTGAGAGCCGACCCGGCTGCCTGGCTTGGGCCTCGAGGGAGAGACGCTGTGGGTGGCCCTGCGCTGCCCTCACCCAGGTGTGGTGGCAGCTGCCCCCCCAGGGTCCCTGCGCCTGCCTCTGCGCAGCCAAGCGTGTTTAGGCCTCCCGCTTTGCAAAGCGTGTTCTCTGAATCAGAGCCTTATTTACATGTAAGCTTCCTTATCACACCAGCACAGACCTTTTAAGAGAAGGGGCTGATTGTTTTTTTCTTTTTCCACTTTTTAATTGGGCCATAATTTTTTTTTTTTTAGTTGTAGTTGGACACAATACCTTTATTTTATTTATTTATTTTTATGTGGTGCTGAGGATGGAACCCAGTGCCTCATACTTGCTAGGAGAGTGCTCTACCACTGAGCCCCAGCCCCAGCCCCAATTGGCCATAATTTACATGGAGTGGGCTCACTTACCTGAGTGTACAGCTCAATAAATCTTTAGATATGAGCACCTGGGTCTAGGTTTACCTGTGGACCGTGACCAAGGCCAGGTGTGGAACATATCCAAAAGGACAGGGGGACTCTCTGCTTTCTGGTGTCACTGGGTTTGGGAAAGCCAAAAATTGACACAACCCATTTGTTATTTCTATATAACAAACCACTTCAGTCTTTTTTGTTATTGTTGTTCATTTTGTTTTGTTTGTGCAACAGATATGGAACCCAGGGGAGCTTAACTACTGAGCCACATCCCCAGCCCTTTTTTGTATTTTACTTAGAGACAGGCTCTCACGGAGTTGCTTAGGGCCTTGCTAAATTGCTGAGGCTGGCTTTAATCTTGTGATCCTCCTGCCTCAGCCTCCTGAGCCACTGGGATTACAGGTGAGCGACCCTGCACCTGGCCCTCTTCAACCTTTACTGGCTTGAAGTGTTATGGTGTGCATGATCAATATAATCAAAAAGTCATAGACATAGGTTATAGGTATAAGGCAAGATAGAATAGATAATCAATAAGCAATAGACATAGATTAAAGACTATAGGAATAAGGTAAGATGACATAGGATTTAAGCCATAGGATAAGCCAGTGTGTCAGTATAGTTATAAATAAACATAAGCAAGTAGGTTAATATAGATATAGATAAGGTTAGACTAACAACTTGATCTTGTAGCTTTGCATAGGATAAGGACATAGGGTTTACAGGTATTAGTAAAATGACAGATGAACGTGTGTGAAGACCATAAGATAACTGTAGTTTTAAGCAGGCATCAAATAAGTTACTAGTACTGAGTGTGCAAAGCAGTTGCTCTGGTGGAGACTCATTAGTCACTTGCGAGAACTCCCACCTCGCTGGGATTACAGGAATAGGGCCACTGTAGTCATTTGAGTAAAAAGATGTGACTATAAAAACTCCATCTTAGTTTCTTTTTTACTGTCCCTGTGAAGGGAGAACTGCGTGCCCCATTTCTAGGAAATAGAAACTAAAGCCGTTTTCTTATAGAAGATTGCTTTTCTGTACTTTGTACCCCACAAATTGAACGCTACTCAGGATGCAGCAGTGGTCGCGGTGAGCTACGACCTGGGTGTGAATGCCCTCGTGGGGCTAAGAAGATTCTCTCCCCTCCGACCCCCGCCCAAATTCAGGATGCGACTGTCTAGCACCTGCTTGAGCCCGGGACTGTGGTCTATTGAACTGCAAAGCTAATGCGTTTTTAGCTTCTGTTTACCGCTTGCTTGCTGCCTGGAAAAGTCCAGTCCTGCCCAGAGCCCACAGGTCCCACTTATCAGTGTTTTAATTTCTGGGATTGGCTAGCTTCTGTGACGATAAGCAGGTCACAGAGTTGTGGTTTTTGTGCTTAGATTCCCCTTAGATGGACCAGGAAGCTGCTGCCTTCCCACAGAGCTTGAGTCTCTGCGGTGGGTGTCCGCCCCTGGCCAGGTAAATAAAGCCCTCTTTTGATTTGAAATCCGGACTTGAGTGCTTTCTGGAGTGGCTCCCCATAACACTAGTTCTGTGGCTTGGCTGAGCGTCTCTTCTGGGCCAGGCAGGGGCCTCAGCTGGAGGCCTGGGAGCTCTGCCCCTGGTCCTCAGTGGCCTGGAGGCCAGCCGGAGCCTGACCATGTGCTGGCCTCAGGCCTCCAGAGCTTTCCGCTTTGGTACCATCCCATGGCCGAAGCAAGCACACAAAGCCAGCCAGCCTCAGGAGGGGGACAAATACCTTCTCTCCTGGTGGAAAAGCAAGGAAATCAGAAGCGGGAAGAATCTGTGGTCCTTTCCGTGGGCCATGGGTGTTCTTCAGGAAGAAGGCCAGTGACCACAGGTAGGGGATGGGGGGAGGGAGTCAGTGGGGGTGCAGCTCAGTGGTGGCGTGGGCCCTGGGCTCCCCCCAGCACCACAGACACAAACGAGGAGTTGGTGGGGACAGTTCTGGGGGTAACTCTAAAACTGGGATGGAGACAGGGAGTGAAGAATCAGAATGACGCTCTCCACCCTGCAAAAGCTCGCAGTGAAGAGAACAGAACCGGCGGGCCAGACAGACAAAGACAGACGGCAGACAGGAACCGCATCAGCCACTGAAGTATCAACAGACGGCCACGCGAATATGCTCCACTAACTTTTCCCCATTTTTATTCATTTTTAATTGTTGATGGATCTTTAATATATTTATATGCAGTGCTGAGGATCAAACCCAGGGCCTCGCACATGCCTGGCAAGTGCTCTACCACTGAGCCACAACTCCAGCTCCCCCCACCCCATTTTTTTTTATTGCGGAAAAATATACATAACATAAAAATTTCCATCTTTTTTTTTTTGGCAACACTGGGGATTGAATCCAGGGGTACTGAACCACTGAGCCACATCCCCTGCCCTTTTTATTTTGAGGTAGGGTTTTGCTACATTGCTGAGGCTGACCTTGAACTTGCGATCCTCCTGCCTCAGCCTCCTGAACCACTGGGATTACAGGCGTGGCCACAAGCAGCATTTGCCGTTTTCAAGGTGTCCTCAAGTTTCACCCAGGTTGCAGCACAAGTCAGAATTTCCTTCCATGGCCAGGTATAGTGTGTACTCCTGTAATCCCAGACGCTCGGGAGGCTGAGGCGGGACGATCCCAGATTCGAAACCATCCTCAGCAACTTAGTGAGACTGTGCACAACCAAGTGAGATCCCGTCTCAAAATAAAAAATAAAATGGGGGGCTGGGTTGTGGCTCAGTGGTAGAGCGCTTGCCTAGCACGTGTGAGGCACTGGGTTGGATCTTTAGCACCCACCTAACAAAATAAATAAGTAAAATAAGGCATCGTGTTCATTTACAACGAAAATAAATATTTTAAAACAATAAAATAAGACGGGCTGGGGATGTGGCTCAGTGGTTAAGCACCCTGGGTTCAATCCCGAGTACCAAAAAAAATAAATAGAAGAATTTCCTTCTACTGATCACTCACTCCCAGGCCTCCAGCTGAGGCCCCTGCCTGGCCCAGAAGATGGCCCAGAGATGCCAAAACAATTCAGTGGAGGAAGGAGAGCCCTTTCCACACAAGGTCTGGCAGCAAAAAGGCTTCCACAGGCCGACAGAGAAATGTCTTCTAAACCTCACGTCTTACGCGAACATTAACGGGAAGTGTGGGATTATATAACTTTAAGAGAAGAGATGGGAGAAAACCCTCAGGATCTGGAGCCAGGCAAATATTTCTTTGACTTGATACTGAAGTGTGACCCATAAAAGGAAAAACGAATAAACTGCACCTTACAAAAACCGAAAAAGTTTGCTCTGGAAAACACCCTGTTAAGAGAATGAGAAGACGAGTTGGGAGTGGGAGAAATATTTGTGTCCAGTGAAGGCCCGGCCTCCAGAAGAGTCCCCGCCTCCAACCGTGTCGCTGTTCCTGGTTTCAGTTATTTGTGATCTAAAAATATGAAATGGAAAATTCCAGAAATACAATTCATAAGTTTTAAAGTAACTTTGATGACAGTATATTGTCATATGGTTCTAATATTAGTTACGGCTGTTAATGTCTTACTGTGCCTAATTTGTAAATTAGACTTTATCTATAGGAAAAAACACAGAGACAGAGGATTTGGCACTCTGAGCTTTTAGGCAACCCCTGTGGGTGAGGGGAGACCCCTCTTGAGACCCCACAGTACTGAGCCCTCAGACATTTCTATCTCTACATATTTCTCCAACGATGACACACAGGAAGAGGTGTTCAACCTCAGCCAGGCAGGAAATGCAAATTAAAACCACCAGGAGACCTCCCAACACCTATCAGAGCTGCTAGAAAAATCACCACTGCGGACACTGGCGAGAGTTCCTGGAAGCTGACTGCTCTTCTGTTGCTGGTGGGAATGTAAATCGGTACCTTTGCTCTGGAAGACGGTTAGGCAGATCACCATTCTACCCAGCAAATTTTGCACTCCTGGATAATTTATTCCAAAGAAATGGAAACTTAGGTTCACACATGAAAAACTTGCACATGAATGTTGATAGCAATTTTTTTTTTTTAATTTTGGGGGCTGGGGGAGAGAAGGGGAATACTCAGGACTGATTTTGAGCAAATTATATTCCATGTTTTTAAAATCATGTCAAATGAATCCTAATGGTGTGTATAACTAAAAAGAAACAACAACAACAACAACAAAAAAACAAATTCTGGGGGCTGGGGGTGTAGCTCAATGGCAGAGGACTTGATTCACATTTCCCAGCACTGTAAAAAAAAGAAAGAACAACCTAGAACGCTTAACAAATTTTGCACGTCATTCGTGTGCAATTTCTAGCAGTTTTACTCATAATAGCCCCAAAGTAGAAGTAACCCAGATGTCCCTCAACGGCTGCTGTTAATGGCGTGGACAGCTACTCAGCCATGAAAAGGGATGAGCTGTGGATACTGGTGACAGGCTGGGCGAATGTCTGCAGAATCCTACTGAGTGGGAGAAAAAGCTAATCCCCACAGGTTACATACTGTTTGATTCCATTTATGTAACATCCTGGAAATGAAAAAATTATGGCGATGGAGAACAGGTTAGTGGTTGCCTGAGATTAAGGACAGGAGTCAGGGGGAGCAGGAGTGGTTATTAAAAGGTGTCTATGGGCCTTGTATGAAGCTGCTGTATGCAGACTGTGCTGTGGATCTAGGAACCACCCAGGGGAGGATGCAATTGCATAGAACTCAGACACCAGGCCAACCCAAACTGCGGAAACCCAAGCAAGATCCATAGGTCATGTCAACATCAATGTCCTGGCTGTGACATCGTAAGATGCTAGCTCATCTCAAAATGAAATGTTTAAATAGATTCAAACACTCTCGTTAAAAGACGGAGACTGTAAAAAATGAAAAACAAAAGAAAATCAAATCCTAGTCTGTTAACAAGGAACACTCTAGAAGGGTAGTAGAAGAAGGTGCCCCACACAGGCATCAACCAAGGGAAATCTCGGGCATCTCTATCCTTGCCAGGCCAACGGCACTTGGAAGAAGAAAATAAATAACAAATAGAGAAGCTTCCAAGACAGGGATAGGCTGGGGGCAGCTCTGAGGTAGAGTGCTTGCTTAGTATGTGCAAGACCCTGGGTTCAATTCCCAGCACCACAAAATAAATGAATCAATTGAAATAAAAATACAGACGGAAATTTGTGAATGGGAAAAAACGTTCAGTATTTATCAGGAAGTTGTAAAAATTATGAATTTATGTGCATCTAATAACATGGCCTTGAGCTACTTAAAGCAAATCACGGTCGTGAGACACACAGTGTCGATCATTCTAAGAGTGTGTGTGTGCGTGTGCCTGCACATATACACTTGTATTTGCCAATTTTGTGTCCTTTATATTTCCTTCCAGATTGTTGGGGGGGGGAGTATTTTGACCCTCCAATAGTTGACAGAATAGCAGGAAAAACTGTCAGAGGAACTCTGAAGATCTGAAGGCCTGCAGAATACACCTTCATTCCCAGGACATGAGGACACACAGAGTGGATCCTCTGTGGGGCCTGACTTCAAAATGCTTCAGTGGATTGAAATCAAAGCAGGTTTTCTGCACACAGTGCAAGAGAGCCGGAAACCAGTTACGGAAAGATGACTCAGTCCGCGTAAAGAAGAGCCTGCTTCTGGGCGTACAGCAGACTCCAAAGTGTAGCGTGTGGTGCTCCGGAGAGGACGTGTGGGGAGCTATTGTTCAGGCACACACCCATGTGACCACTCCAGCATTCCAGAAGTTTCCCTCATCCTGCCCCTTAGCTCGTACCCTCCCAGGCACTGTGCTGACCTCCAACTCCACAAAACTAGTTGGTGCCTTTAAAATTCCACTTACCTGTGCATCCTGAGGCAGCTTCTTTTGCTTAGTGGGATGTCTGGGGGACTCCTCTTGCTGGGTGAGGGGGTTCAGACCACAGTCCACCTCTCCTTTCTCTCTCTCACGGCTTGACATGCGGGTTGTCCCTGGTCTGGGGCTGTTATGGATCAAGTCACGACGAACATCCTTGTAGGAGCCCTTTGATGGACCTATGCACTCTTCCTTGAGTTTTGTATTAGTGAGGATTCTCCAAAGAATCAGAACCCATAGTGTGTGGGAGAGGGAGGGAGGAAGGGGGAGAGGGAAAGAGAGGGGGTGGAGAGATCTCAAGGAATTGGCTTACATGACTGTGGAGGCTTGGGAGGTCCAGGCAAGTCCAAAGTCTGCCAGGTAGCCAGGCTGGAGACCTATCACCAAGCACTCTGCCGCCGAGCTGCACCCTCAGCCCTCATTTTGGCTTAAACTTGCATTTCCCAAGAGGTTGAGCCCTTCTCCTTCTCCCTTCTCCTCCTCCTCTTCCTACTTCTTCCTTCCAGGGATTGAACACAGAGAATTTAACCACTGAGCCACATTCCCAGCCCTTTTTTAAAAATATATTTTATTTAGACACAGGGTCTTGCTGAGTTGCTTAGGGCCTCACTAGGTTGCAAGGCTGGCCTTGAATTCTGGATCCTTCTGCCTCAGCCTCCCAAGCTGCTGAGATTACAGGTGTGCACCACCACACCTGTCTCCTTATTCTTCAAGACTGTATAATAGCAGCCTGTGAATGACCTCACGACCGCAAATTGTTCTATCGTGCAGAGCTGGGCTATGGGATCCTTGGCTAGACATTGCATTTCCCTCAGAGTTCTTAAATATTCCCTCCAATGAACTTCAGTTTGCTGTGTAGAAGCTGCTTTGTCATTAAAAAAAAAAAAAAATGAAGAACGTCAACAGAAATGTTTCACTTTCCAAACTGAAAAAAAATCCTCCCCATTTCCTGCTTCTCTGTAGTTCTTGTTCTCACCCCAGGTTGTATATTAATCAGAGAGGTTCAACCGAGGTTACAAAGTCCCCAAATAACAGCTGCGGAAACAGCCAGGAGGTTTTTCCCACCCAGCACCGTGTCATCCTGACTCCGTGGTGTTAGGGTTCGGGTTCCGGCTCCTTCCTGCTCTCTGTCTCTGTGTGGCCTCGCCTCCTGTGGGAGGCAAGGGTGGTCTCTGAGCAAGCCCTCCCAGGAGGCCGTTCTAGGTGGGACCCCCTGCAGTGGCAGAGTGGCTCGGAACCTCTGACTTGCAGTTGACAATGACCTCCAGTGATGATGCGCCACAGAAACGCTCTGACCGAGAGCTGCCCATGTCATCAAGGATTCTTTTTTCTCTCTCCCGAGTACTTCATCTAACCCACTTTGAATCCGGGGGCAGGGGGCTGGCTGCTCCCTGGAGCTGGTTATCCGAGGATGCCTTAGTGCTGGCCCCGGGAAGCTCCTGCTGACGGTGACTAGGGCCAGGCTGCAGGGTCCACGGCACGGAGGGGGCAGGGGGTGCAGCGCCGGGGCAGGGCTTGCGGAGGCTCCCCAACAAACAAAACCCAGAGCCCTGCCTGGTCGCTCCGATCGCACCCCCCGACACGGCCCAGGGCAGGGCTCCGGGGCGCCGTCCAACGCATCCTCTTTCTCCCCTGTCAAAGGCCCCGGGGGCTGCAGCCGCCCAGACACCGGTGGAGAGAAAATGGAAGGGATGCCGGGGGCCGTTCGGTTGGTTGCCTTGTTTTGCCGCGTTTGAGTCCGCTGGCCACCTGCCAGGGGCTGCTGGTCAGCTGCTGGGACTGAGGGGGACTCAGCCACCACGTTAGGTGGGGACTCACCACGGAGGCATCCGCAGGGCTGAACTTACCAACGCCCCCTTGTGGTCAGAACCTCACGCGGTGACCACAACTCAAGGCACAACTGTCAGTCACCATCATGTTGGATTTGGGGCTTCAATGTGCCATCCGTGTACTCAGTGTCCTCATGTTTCTTGGAGTTTTGCATCGGTTCAGCCAGTGATGCATTTTTGTCACCAAGCAGCTGCATGCAACCAGGCATCAAAGACTTGGAGAAGATGAGAAGACCCAAGGGGCCGGAGGAGCCATTGTTTCCAATTCCCCTCAGGAGATCCGTGCAGGAGGCTGAGTCACTGCTTGATAGGAGTCCCTATCCACCGACTCATCAAAATCAAATGCATCAAAGTTCAGGTGACACAGACGCTCCCCGATGATGTCTGCTGGCCACAGACTTTGTTCCAAACACAGTAGTAATTAAAGACCAAGGCCACCACTCAGCAGGCTGCTTCAAAGAGCCACTCACTTCTGTGGCTAGCTGGGAACACCTGGGGACTGACTGCAAAGATTTGAAAGCCCTGGGGAAGTCACTCTGGGCCTCCACAAACTCTCCTGGGTTTTCCTGTAGGGACGAGAAAAGGGTTAGAGAGCAGGCAGTGGGGGTGGGGGGCAAGGCTTTGGGGATGGCAGGGGAGTCAGCAGCCACGACCTTGGGGAAGCTGTCCCCGTCTGGGTGGTGTCTGCTTCTGGGGGGGACGTTCCCTGTCAGCCGTACCTGACGATCTCTGGCAGGGGTGCAGGTCTAGAGTCTAGAAGGGCCCTTTGGGGAGTGAGATGGGAACCAAATTCAAGGCGTTGGCGTTTAGCTGCATGTGGGTGGGAGAACTGGCGTGCCTTCCCCCGGGGGCCAGGACAGTCTTTCTGTGCCGTTCTCCTAGACTCTCTAGGGTTGGATTATCCTCGGTTGGTGGATCCTGAGAAGACGCCTGTGCTTGGTGAAAATGCATGTCGGCTCAGTGCATTAGAGCCTCGCCCCTGAGCCGGGTCTGGGTTTACGACCAGAGCTATGTGAGGTTCTGCAGCTGCATCTTGGCCCTCCTCGCACGCACAGCTTCTGTGCAACCAGGACACGCAGGCCACACAGAAGGAGGTCACGAGAGCGTCTTCACATCCCCCTGGAGGTGGCAGGTGAGTGAAGCCCCCTATGGGTACAGATGGCCCTTCAGGTAGCAGACACGTGCCACCGGAGACCTCATCATCTTCCCAGGATGATGACCCTGGTTATCAGTGATTTTAGTGGTTTTATTTTAGTCACCACCCCACTGTCTTCCTACAGGTTGTGTTGTGCCGTCTACTCCACCGTCAGCCGATGGGTGGGGAACTTGTAATACAGGAAGCTTCAAGGAGTCAGGAAAGACCAGGCACATCCGGCCCTCCGTGAATCCGTGCTTAAAACTGGGTTTACATCCCTTCCCAAAACTGTTTTGTTTCTCCAACTTGGGTGCATAGCATGGCTTATTAAATCGGTTATCAGAGGCAATTTGACTTGGATCAATCGTATGGAGCCAATTCAAACCGCATATTTTAAAAATATTTTTTTAGTTGTTGATAGATCTTTATTTTATTTATTTATAGGCAGTGCTGAGAATCAAACCCAGGGCCTCACACATGCCAAGCAAGTGCGCTACCGCTGAGCCACAGCCCCAGCTCAAATTGCATGTTAACAGTTTGTTTTGCTTTTTCTTTCTTTTCTTTTTTTTTTTGATATTTGTCAGTTATCAATGGACCTTTATTTATTTATATGTGGTGCTGAGAATCGAACCCAGTGCTTCACACATGCTAGGTAAGCCCTCTACCACTGAACCACAAACCAGCCCCCTGTTTTGCTTTTTTTTTTTTTTTTGGTTCTGCAGGATAGAACCCAGGCGTTCTCTACCACTGAGCCACATCTCCAGGCCTTTTGTTTTTTGTTTTGAGACAGGTCTCACTGAGTCCTAGAGGCTGGGCTCCTACCCCAGCCTCTCAATTTGTTGGGATGACAGATGTGCACCTCTGTGCCAGGCTGAATGACAAAACATAACTTGGCCATGGGTAAAGATTGGGTGAGAGTTCACTCATTACAATAATGCCACAACTGACAAGAGGACTTGGTGGTCTCTATTGCATGCAACCTTCCAACAGAATGGCTATATCAGGGCTATTAGGAGTTGCATGCCATTTCTGAAACACACATCAATAAAACTCACACAAATACTACTTGAAGAAAGTCCAGCATTATTCTTTGACAGGGTTTCTCATGTAATTTATCAAATAAGCCTAATAAGCTTTTTTTTTTCCTTGTTTTTTGGTATTGGGAATTGAATTCAGGGGCACTTGACCACTGAGCCACATCCCCAGCCTTATTTTGCATTTTATTTAGAGACAGGGCCTCATTGAGTTGCTCAACACCTCGCTTTTGCTGAGGCTGGCTTTGAACTCGTGATTCTCCTTTCTCATCTACCCAAGCCAGTATATTACAGGTGTGAGCCACCATGCCCGGCTCTAATAAGCTTGATACCTTTCTTTTTTAAAAAAATATTTTTAATTGCAGATGGACACAATACCTATTTTTATGTGGTGCTGAGGATCAAACCCAGTGCCTTCCACGTGCAAGGCAAGCACTCTACCATTGAGCTACAATCCCAGCCCTCTTTTTCTTTCTTAATATTTATTTCTTAGAAGTAGTTGGACACAATACCTTTATTTTATTTATTTATTTTCATGTGGTGCTGAGAATCAAACCCAGGACCTCACACGTGCTAGATGAGTGCCCTACCACTGAGCCACAACTACAGTCCCCCCATACCTTTCTTTCACAAGGTGAGAGACACATTTTTCAATACTTTCCAGTGACTCAACTGGAAAACTCCACAGTTAATTCTAATCCAAAAATATTTGAATTAACTAACTGATCAAAACAGGATCACAGGTCACCTTGAAATAATAGTCATTCATTTAACCAGAATGATAATTAAACACTTAAAAGATAAATACAGGCTGGGGTTGTGGCTCAGTGGTAGAGCCCTTGCCTAGCATGTGTGAGGCCCTGGGTTCGATTCTCAGCACCACATATAAATAAATGGATAAAATAAAGGTCCACCAACATCTAAAAAATAAAAAAAATATAAATACAGAAAGTTATATAGTTTTAGGAAAAATCTTAGCTTCCCAACAGAGGCCTCAGTCTTCTTAAGTGATCAAAACCCAATAATGGTGACAGGGATGCAGGGGATGATTGTTTAGTCCCTAGGCCAATTTCCTACCAAGAGTAGATTGACCTCCAAGAGGACATTTTTGCTTTAGCAAAAGGGACCAAATTCTAGTTTTGCATAAGTACACTTTCAATATAGAAAAACTTGTGATTCTAACTACATCTGGATTGATGACAGGTGACATTCCTCAGGAGGTCTCCCTCCTGTAAACCTCTCACTACCTTGTCTCACCCCTTGGTGGGGGTGTCCCGTGCACTCCAGCCTCTCCTCTTGGAACAAGCCATCATTCTGCTTTGGGACCAAAATCTCTCTCTTTTCCCCTTATCAAAAACACATCTTCCACGTTAGTGTCACTTATCAAAACAACCCTTACTTTGTCCACGTGCAGAATCGACCCCCTTGTTATTTCTAGTTTTAATGACCATATACTGATTTCAAATTACCAAAAAAAAAAAAAAATTCTTTTGAAAGGATGACGGGATCACTTAGGAAGCTTTGCCTAATTTACCTGTTCTTAGCTATTACACGTGAATTTCTCATCGAGTAGGTTCGCCACTGAAGGAATTCACGAAGCGCCACCTGAAACACACACACTGGGGGCCTATTTTTGGAGAAGTAGTACTCTGAGCCCCCTCCAAATGCCCCAAGCCCCGATCTACAGAAGGAGCTCACCTTTCCCCAAAGCCTTTTCCTCTGAGGATGTTTCTTCACCCCTGACCACGAGCCCATTCCAGCAAGGTCACTTGCCCGACCTGCCCCACCAGTGCCCTGACGACTGTCCGCCAGGTGGCGCTGCCGGCGGGAGTCGCTGAAGATGGCAGGGGTGGGGCGGGGACGGGCGGCGGTAAAGGACCCTGAGCTGCAAATGACCCAGGGGACTCATCATGTGACGCCACAGGACACTCATCCCCACCCCCGTGCGGTCGACTGTGGAAGGAACCCCTGCTGGGAAGGCGGGCCAAAGACTCAGAGCCACCGATGGGCACCACCGGTCCCCACAGTCCACCACGGGGCCACCGCGCTCCTCCGTAGATTTGGGGGCACCAGCCGCGTTCCCAAGGCCACCCAGGCAGCCGCAAAGCTCCAAGGGTCGGGGCTGTCACATGACCCGTGGGTGGCGCTAGGCCGGAAAAGGCAAAGTGACTGGAGCTCGCAGGCCCCTGCCCCAGGTGCCCATAGCACAGGCGTCTGACCCCCGCCAACCCGCCGCCACGAGGTTCAGGCCTCCGGCTCCACCCCAGCCCAAGGGCACCCAGAGCCTGGCGTGAGGGTGCTGTGCAGCCTCCCGCGCCCTCTCCCGGGGCTGGATCTGCGTCCTCCTGCCTGCGCTCCCGGGGATGAGCCTGCCCGACCGCCCCGCCCCGCCCTGCCCTGCCGTGCCCTGCCCTGCCCTGCCTTGCCCTGCCTTGCCTTGCCTCTGCACACAGCGACCAGGAGCCTCCGCCCACCTCCAGCAACAGCTGCTCATTGTAATCAGATTTCAGACCTAAATACCACCACTTACCAAGACAAAGATGGAGACAGAAATCCTCGAGGGAAGTCAAAATGCCAGACAGGCGTGTGGCAGTCACCTGTAGGGTCACCTCTCACGGCCTAGGCCGGAGGATCACAAGTTCAACACCATCTGACAACTGAACAATATCCTGTCTCTAAATAAATAAATAAAATGGTCTGGAGATGTGGCTCAGTGGTGGAATGCATGCTCAAGGATTAAAAAAAAAAAAAAAAAAAGCCAATGGTGCAGCTGGTTATATGGGCTTGTCTTTTGATTATTGTTCTGAACTTGTGATTTTGACCAAGGCACAGAGGTGGTTAAAGAAACAGATCGTGTTGATTTAATCTAAGGTCTTGATGCCACAGGACACACATCTTCCTCCCTTGTAAATGTAAATTTTTGTTTGTTTGTTTCTTTGGCTGTACTGGGGATGGAACCTGGGGTCTGGTAATGCCAGGCTGTACTCTGAGCTGTACTTTAGCCCTAAACAATTTTTTCCACCTTTGAAGTGGGAGAGCAAGAAAACACCTAGTAACTTCAGTTCAAGCAGAGGAGGGCAGGGGGAAGACAGAATGTGAGGTGAGAGCTGTCAATCAATGTAAACTATTTTCTCTAACCCATTAGTTATATAAGCTTTCCATTTGCCTTTTGTAAAGTCTTTTTAAAAAGACAAAATCAATCTTCTTTGAAATGTTTCTAGAAGCTTCTGCTCATCAATAGGCATCCCTGGGTGAGCAGAATTTTGGAGCCTACCTTTTTTAATATATGTTTAAATTTTGGCATTGGGGATCAGCCTAGGACCTCATGCATTCTAGGCAAGTGCTCTCCCACTGAGCTACACCCCAGCCCTTTACTTTATTTGTAGGCAGGATCTTGCCAAGTTGCCCAGACTGGCCTTGAAATTTTGATTCTCCTGACTCAGCCTCCTGAGTAGCTGTAATTACAGGCGTGTGCCACCACACCTGTCCGTGGCACGGAGATCCCCTCGACTAACTTAGCCAATGGTCCTGCTCTGCCCACCCAGCCACACACCTGAGGCCTTTCTGCAGGACCCTGTCCTGTTTCTGTCATGACTTCCACTCTTGCCAATGACCCATCAGAAGGCAAATCCCAAATGGTCACATGCTCTCTCATGACACAAACTAACTCTGGATTCAATGGGGACTCATTGTGGAAAAGGCAGAGTCCGACCTGAGACATGCTTATGGCTGTCTCTTTGGGTTCCCAAAGGGTTGGTGGCACCCTTCCCAGTTCCTCAAGTGTCATGTTTCTCACAACTAAAACACTCAGAGTTGTTCCAGAGGAACTGGGCTGCATGAAATAACCACACAAGAGACAGAGGTACCTTTTCCTTTGGGTCCTGTGACGGCTCCTCTGACCTTAGGGATCCGTGGAAAGAGAGAGCAAGTGCTGAACCCTTTTATTGAAGCCACTCAAATGAGGCCAGGGGTCAGGTTTCAGGGGGCTGAGTCTAGCTTCTTGATGTCTGCTGTCAGCAGGTTGACTGACATCTAGGAAGGCCACACCCAAAGGCAGAGCAAGAGAAGGGGACACACAAAGGGCGTTTCCATGGAACATTCTATCCCCAACAGGGCAAGGGGTAATATCACAAAGGGACAGGTGAGTGCAGCTCACCCCAGGGTCTGCCTGCTCAGGAGACTTGGCCTTGCTGTCCTAGCAGAAAAGAGTCTGGAGGTGCCAGACTGCAGTCATCTTTCAGGTCTCCGAGGTGCCTCAGGACTGGAAGGCGGGTAACTCAATGTGGCTGCCCACACTCAAGGGTCTCAAAGTTGCCAGCTGTGTCTTTGGGGTTATATGTTTGGGCACCGAACTATGAAAAGACAAAATCGCTACACATTGAAGATCTTGATCAGCTTCTATCCACGATTCTAGAATTGGGCGGCTTCAGAACCAGAGCAGGTTCAGGGACCCCCAGGGCTGCGACATGGTCAGGCAACGCTATGGACAGGCACTGGAAGCCGCGTCCACAGACAGCTGATTGGTTACAGCTCAGTGTTTCGCCTTTTTTGAGTCAGCTGGCTGCCTGCGATTGCCTGAGGAGGATTGGGCCCGGCCACGAGTACCGTCAGGTCCCTGCCTGGATCATTGGACTCCAGTAGGGAGGCGCCCTCAGGCCCCCAAGTCACCTAATTCAACGCCCTCTTCTCTTCCTCATGCCCACCTCTCCCCCCACCCACTTACCTCTCTGTGGCTCCTCTCAGTTATGCCCACATCACTTAAGGCTTCCAGGGACCCAGTGGCACCGAACCACTCTTTCCCGTCGGCTTTTTATCCTAGGTTTGCCACCCTGGTGTGGCTCCCCAGTCACCACCAACCCTGAAGAATCACCAAGGCTAGGAGGAGAGGCTCCTGATTGGCTCACCTGGGGTCACGTGTCCTCCCTTTGGGTAGAAGTGGTCAGTTTGCCTTCCGTCATGTTGATTGAGTCCCTCCACCAAGGATGAGGAGGATGAGGGGTTCTATTATCAGAGGAAAGAGCAAGAGATGCTCAGCTGACAAAGACTTCCGATGGCCTCTGTGCCATCTTTGTCACACTGGGCCGGCTGCTCTGGGCAGCTTTTTCCTGTGCTGCATGATATGAGAACAATGGGTAACGAGTGAGGTGGAGAAAATGTGCTCATCAAAAATTCCTAAGGGGAGCTGGAGATCGGCTGGGACTAGTTTGGCCAAAGGGAACATATCTGTGCCCCATGGATGGCTGGCTCTTCCTGGGGACAGGCAGGCAGGAGTGGAGGTACCAGGGGAAGGATACGGAGGCCAGGCTGTGCCTGATGTCACCTCCTCTCTGTGCTCTGCCTTGACCTTCAGTGGCGGGCCGACTCCTCACAGTGCCAGGAACACTGGACTTCTCACACTAATGAGAAAGTGGATTCCCCATGATGGCGTCTGAAGAGGGGGGGAGCCCACAGGCCTGGTGGGCAGCAGGACGGAGGAGAGAAGGGGGGTTTGAGGTGCTCCGGCCTGGCTGTCGGGATTCACGCCAAGTTTTGCTTCAGTCTGCAAGGGCCAGAGACCAAAGAGATCCCAAGAGCATAGGTCCCTCCAGTTTTCTGATCGGGAGGATGGTAACACCAGCAAGCGTTTCCCAAGCCAGCAACCAGTGCTCTCATCCCCACGCACCAGCTGCCGGGGGTCAACAGTTCAACCCAGTTCTGAACCTAAACTGCCCTTGATGGCCACCCCACGGGCTCAGGCCTTGGTCTTACACAGCATCCACCACTGTCCTGGGCCTCCTGTGCTGCTGACCAACTGTTTATAAATTGGGGGATCCAATGACCCCCTCCACTGGTGCATAATTTGCTCCACAGGCCCACAGAACTCAGGGACACACCTATTGACAGTTTATTACAAAGGATACAACTCAGAAATGGCCAGATTTAAACCCAGAAAATACCTTAGGGACTGACACTATCATTTTGTTATAGGCAACTATGGTGCCTGAGAGTCTCAACCCATACAATGGAAGCTCCTGGAACATTAGAAATAATTTAGCAGAACAATATTAGCATAATTTTTAAAAATCAAATCATACAGAAGAGCGAATGACTAGAAAGACTCCTCTGCTTTCCTCCTCCTCCCCAGCCTCTGCTTCCCTGGAGGCAAACACATTTATATCTGGTTCATTCAGCAATTTCCTCTTGCTATTTTATATGGGGGGGGGGGGGCACTGGGGATTGAACCCAGAGGTGCTCCACTGCACTATATCACCAGCCCTATTTAAAAATTTTACTTTGAGACAGGGTCTCAGTAAGTGCTGAGGATGGCCTCAAACTTACCATCCTCTTGCTTCAGCCTCCTGAGCCACTAGGATTACAGGCATGTACCACCGTGCCCAGCCTCTTGCTAGTTCTTAACCCATCTGCTTTGAGCATTACTTGTTGACTTCCTGTTTCATAGATGAAAATGTAGCTCATTCACACACCTCATTCCTCACAAGGTGGGTTAGTCAGTTTCTCTATTTTATTACTGTTACTGAGATCCTAGGATCTAGAGTGTCCTCCTTAAGGACTGCTGCTTCCTGGACTTTAAAAAAATACGCCTTGGGCTGGGGATGTGGCTCAAGCGGTAGCGCGCTTGCCTGGCATGCGTGCAGCCCAGGTTCGATCCTCAGCACCACATACAAACAAAGATGTTGTGTCCGCCGAAAACTAAAAAATAAATAAATATTAAAATTCTAAAAAAAATGCCTTTATTTTTATATTATAAAATACAGACATTATTTCATGATTCTGTACTTTGTTAGGTGAATGAATGTGAGCTACTACTTTTCTCAGCCTTCATTTCCCCATTTCTGGTCATAAACTCTTTTATACTGTCAAGGTTCACAGCAGAAATAATCTGGTCTATAACCATAATTAAAGATTCTACAATTAGCTTGTAAATTTGATTCTAAAAGCTGAAAAACTAGTCCCTAGTCCCTAGTGAGTTCATTACGGTGGCCTGCATCATTCCCAGTGGAGTGGACGTGTTGTCATGCCCCTTTGTTGTACAGCTTTTTAGTTTTCAGGAGTTTCTGATTGCCTTTCTTTTTTTCTCTTTGCCGTACTCATGTGTATCATATCTTCTTTATGCTTCAGACTTTCCATTCAGGTATTTTCTCTGCCTACCTTTCCTTGGAAACTTTCCCTAGGGACCTTCTCCCTCCTGTTTTTCCTAGACTGCTTCCTACTCTTTGGGCCTCTTACGTGGCAGTGTCTGGGAACGTCCCTGGCCTATTCCACTGTTTGGGACACATGAGGACTGGTTTCTAAGTGTGAAGGGAATTCTGAAGGTGACAGATTACCTGGGGTGCATGTTAGCTGATAGTGGGACAAAGGGATGTTTCTCCTGTGACAGATGAGGGAGCTGTCCCCGGGCTTCTTCAAAGGGTCCTGGCCCGAGAGGGGCCACCTCAGGGGTGACCCTGACAGAGCAGGGGATCCCTGATGTCAGGCTGAAGGGGGAGTTTTCAGCACCCAGTTAGAGGACAGACATTGCCCATGTCAAGAGAAGGATCTGGGTGCATATGCATTTCCAAGGATCTAAAAAAACTTTTCCATGAAAAAACCAGTAACCATCCATCCCCCCCTGGGCGTGTGGCTGCCAGTAGGCACCTGAACCTCTGAGCAGGTCAGTGCATTGTCCCTGCCCCTCCCCTGGCCCCACACCTTACCCTTGGGACTGCTGAGAGAAAGGGATGAGAGGATGGTGGGAAGGCCAGACCCCTTCCAATCTGGGCCTCCAGACCAGGGTCTGATCCAACCCGGGGCGGGAGAAGCTCCACGCTGGACGGGCATTCAGAACGTCGAGGGCGGACCTGGACCAGACCTTCAGTGCTGAGCACCTGGAAGAGCTTCTGTGGCTGCAGAGCAGTCGGGGAGGTGGGGGATCCGCCCCCAACCTCCTCCAAGGGGGTGAAGCAGCAGGTTCAGTGAAAAGGGGGTGTGGGTGCAGCTTGGCCTGTAGCCCTCTCCCCCCACTCTGAGGCATGAGGGAGGGCTCCTGGCTGCCCAGTGTACCCCAGGACTTGTCTCGGAGTGTCCCAGTGGCTCCCCTCTGGCTGGACTCCACACTTGGTGCTGGGATGCTGGGGATGAATTGGGCACTGCAAGGGGGCCAGTGCTGCTAACACGGGGGTGGGTGGGTGGGGGGTTGCTATAGCAACTCCCTGCAGAGGCAGAACAGAGGACATTAGAAGTCTGTCATCTAATGCTGCGGTTCAGGACCGCTCTGTGGGTCAGGGGTCGGCCAAGTTTCTGTAGAGGGCGAAGAGTTTAACCTTAGGAACCACACAGACGGCTGCCGTCTGCATTTCTTGCTCTCGAAGCCCAAAAGCAAACACAGATGCCGCCCTGATGCGTGAGCTGGGGTGGGCTCCAGTCCGACTCGATTTACAAAATCCACACTTTGTCACTTTGTCCTTTGGGTTTAAGTACATTTTAAATTTATAAAATCATATAAAAATAAAGCATTTAAATTTATGCTTTATTTTTGGGGAGATGAGAGTCTCAGTATGTTACCCAGGTTGGTCCTGAACTCCTGGGCCTGATCCTCCGGCTCATCCTCCCAAGTAGCTGGGACCACAGGCATGTGCCACGGTACCCCAATTCATATCCTTCTGTTCCTTAAGTTTATTTTCCTCCTTCAGTCTTTTACATCATTCGATTCATCCCAGACGTTATTGACTTTTGCAACGATTCTTTTTATATAATCCACTAATTCCTCCTAACTTCCCATTTCTTATTGCCAGCTACTGTTCTATCCTTGTGTATTTCTTTCTTCTTCGATTCTTATTTTTTTGCGGGGAGGGTACTGAGGATTGAACCCAGGAGGCTTAACCACTGAGCCACATCCCAGCTCTTTTTTATTTTATTTAGAAACAGGGTCTCGCTGAGTTGCCTAGGGCCTCACTGAGTTGCTGAGGCTGGCTTGAACATGATCCTCCTGCCTCAGCCTCCCAAGCCGCTGGGATCCCAGGTGTGCGCCGGACCTGCATATTTCTATCCTGTGCGTTCTCTCTGTGGGGCCCACGAGTTTTACATCAGGTGGTACACCTGCTGCCTGACCTTCCCCATACCTGCGAGCTCATACACCCTGATGGAATTGGTCAGTCTGTCTGGTAACAGGGACGGAGATGAGCCCCAGGCACCAGGAGACCATGGTCACCCTCCACACAGTGCCCAGGGCAGGGCAGCACTGGGGGAGGGGCTTCCCAGGTTCTGGGGGTTTCAGGGGGGAAGCCAGTCCACCCTCGGCCACAGCACAGTCTGGCAGCACCGAGGGACAGCTCAGGAGAGGCCGCAGGCGAGCTGCTGCCCGCGGACGCCCCAGCGCCAGGCAACAGCCAAGATGGAAGGAGGAGGTCTTGGGGGTAAATGGAGACGCACTTCTTAGAACCAAAAGGTGACGGGAAGGCCAAAGGGCTGAAGTGAGAGGTTGGCAGACCAAGAGCGCCCCAGCGAGAGGACTGGGGAGAGTCCCCCGGGCAGGAGAGAAGATGCCCCGTCTCCAGCGAGCGCCCGGCGCAGCGGCTCCAGCACAGAAAGGTCTGGGTTCCCCCCCAGCGCAGGGAAAGGCCCCGAGAGAAAGGTCAGAAGGTCAGATTATGGGGACCAGGAGGACGGGCTCCAAGGGTGTCAGGCTCCTCTACAGGATCAGCCGACCGGGCGCGAGAGAGCAGTGAAAACGCCCGCAACCCGGGACTCCGAATCCAGCCCGACTGGTGTGCAGGGGGCTGCGGCTCCGGCCCCAGGTGGCCACGGAGACTCACGGTGAAGACGCTGTGGGAGGAGGTGATCGAATTAGGAGAGAACTTGTGCAGTGCCGCGGCATGTGTGGAAGAAGGGTAGACGGAGGACGGAGACGAGGGTTTGCTTGTGTTGAAACATTTACAATCAAAGGAAAGGAAAAGGCTACCCATCCGCAAGGGCGAGCGATGAAAGTCCAGGTGACACCAACGCTTAACGGGGAGAGGGGAGGGAAGGCCCAGATAGCTTTGTACCCTACTGACTCATCAATATGCCTTCCCCCGTCAAGTCTCTGAGTTAAAAAAACAATAACAACAAAAGAACTATCATCAGGACAAAATTGGAATGTATGATTTTTATCAATAGAAAAAAATTTGATCCATCAATGGAGACAAGGGATGGGGGGAAAATTTTCAAGGAAAGTAAAACCAGACAGCACTGTGGATCCTAATACAACAGTCATTACAATAAATGTAAATGAATTGAATTCACCAGTGGAAATAGATAACTTCAGTTAGATTTCTTTTCTATTTGTGTATGTTGGTACCAAGGACTGAACCCAGGGGCGCTTAACCACCAAGCCACATCTCCAGACCTTTTTAATTTTTTTTTTTTTTTTTTAATTTTGAGATGGGGTCTCTCTAAGTTGCTGAGGCTGGCTTTGAACTTGCAATTCTCCTGTCTCAGCTTCCTGAATTGCTACAATTATAGGCGTGTGCCACTGTGTCTGACTAGCTTTCTTTTTAAAGATTCAAAAATCTGCAAGGTCTATTTTCTGAAAAAAGTTTGAAATCGTGCTGAAAGAAATTAAAGAAGTACTCAGGAGAATGAGGTGGGGATTGCAAGTTTGAGGCCAGGCTCAGGAATTTAGGGAGACCCTGAGCAACTTAGTGAGACTGTCTCAAAAGAAAGAATGAAGAGGCCTGGGGATGCAGCTCAGTGATGTAACCACTGGGTTCAACCCCCAGTCCAAGAAAGGAAGAAAAACAAACGGAGAGATGTTCCAATGCTGTTCTGTTGCTTGTTTGTATTGCAGAGGTGGGGATGGAACCCACGCCCTTGCACATGCTCAGCAAGCCCTCTACCACTGAGCCACGTCTCCAGGCCAACCAGCATTGTTAAGGTGTCAATTTTCCCTAAATTGCACTAAAGATTAAGTATAATCCTAGTCAGAATTCCAATCAGATTCTAAAATTCACATGGAAGAAACAGAAGAAGTAGAATGTTTCAAGAGCCCCGTCTCATTTGCCCAGGGAGGCTAGTGTATGCTGTGGCCACGATGCACACCGAAGTCTCAGTGGCGTCATGGAGCAGAAGCTCACTTCTCATTCACCCACGGTCTGGTGCAGATGGAGGTGCCGTCCTGGGTGGCGTCACTCAGGCAGTGGCTCACAGATCCAAGTGCCTCTCACCTATGGTACTGCTGCTCTCTGGGGCTTTCTTGGGGTCCAGCCTCCAAGCCAAAGAATGAAGGGGTGACCAGTGAGGAGACTGTGGAGACAGTTCGTGGTCATCCGTGGAACTCTGCCTCCATTCCACGGCC
Organism: Marmota flaviventris; assembly: GCF_047511675.1. Lineage (NCBI taxonomy): Eukaryota > Metazoa > Chordata > Mammalia > Rodentia > Sciuridae > Marmota > Marmota flaviventris. The sequence goes on along the minus strand of NC_092506.1, from coordinate 5,478,253 downwards.
TGGCACCCAGTCACATGGCCTCGGCCTACGAGCAAGGGAGTCTGGGAAACGTGATTTTATTTTTTAATGCTCAGAAGAAGTCAGTGAGGTTGATGCCCTCGTGCCCAAGTCATTCCACGCACGTTTACAACAAAAGGAACATTCGCAGATGACATCATTATTTATGTGGAAAACTCTACAGAATCTAGAAAAGTAGAACTTGTGAGTACAGCAAAGCCACAGATCACATCATCGTGCGCAAACCCGTTACAAGTTTATATGCTGGTGTTATGGTTGGGATCTGAGGTGTCCCCCGAAAGCTCGGCTGAGACAATGCCAGAAGGCCCAGGGGAGAAATGCTTGGGTTGTGACTTAGTCTCCTGATAGGGATTAACTGAGTGGTGACTGGAGGGGGGGGTGTGGCTGGAGGGGTGGGGGTGGGGGGTGTCGCGGGGGGGGGGGGTGTATATTTTTGTGTCTGGTGAGTGGACTCTCTCTGCTTCCTGATCACCACACTCTTCCCCGAGCCGGCCTTCTGTGGACTAAGGCCTCTGAAACTGTGAGCTCCAAAATAAACTTTTCCTCCCCTAAAATTGTTCTGGTCAGGTCCTCTTAGTCACAGCAGCAAAAAAAAGCTGACCATAACAGCTGGTAACCAAGATTATCCAATGAAAATTTAAAAACAGTCTCAAATTTTAAATAACCTTTTAAAAGTTATTAGAATTAAAAAGTCTGACACATAAGGGCAAGCAATGCAGTCAATATTTAAAAACCAATTACTCTGGTACATACTAGCAATAAAAATGAAAAATGAAATTTAAAATATCCCATTTATCATGGTATCAAAACCAGAAATACGCAAAGGTAAGTTTAAAAAAAATAACACAAGTTCTATATTCTACAAAAGTATAAAATATTGCTAAGGGAAAATAAAGAAGACCTAAATAAATGAAGAGATGTACCAGTATTATTAAGATGTTAATATTCCCTAAATTGTACTAGAGATTAAATATAATCCCAGTCAGTATTCTAAAAGGATTCCAGATTTTATAAGGAAAAAGAAAATAATTAGAATAACCAGAACAAGTTTTAAAAAGAATAAGATTAGAGGACACTCATACCTGATTTTAAGGCTTCATAAAGCTACAAAATTAAATAAAATGTGGTGTTGAACAGACAGACACATAGATCAATACAATAGAATAGAGTCCAGAAGTAGACCCACATATATTTGGTCAACTGACTTTGCATAAAACTGCAAAGGAAATTACTGAACAAAGGACAGTCTTTTCAACAAACCATGCTAGAACAATTGTGTGCCTGTATGCAAGAAACAAAACAAAACAAAATCCTCAACCCATAGTTTGTATCATATATTACAGTAGTCAGCTTTCCATCACTATAACAAAATAACTGAGATAATCAGGTTATAAAGAGAAGAGGTTTTGGCTCACAGTTCTGGAGGTTCTGGTCCATGATTGGTTGATCCCATTGCTTTGGGCCTGTGGTGAGGCAGCACATCATGGTAGGAGTACACATGGCAGAGCAAACCCACTCACCTCCTGAGGACCAGGAAACAAGAAAGAGGAAGAGATGGGGTCCTACAACCCCTGTCAAGGACAGGCCCCAGGGACCTAAGAACCTTCACCAGGCTTGGCTTCCTGAAGGTTCTACCATCTCTCAATGGTGCCACCCTGTGGGCCAAGCCTTTAACACACGGGCCTTTGGGAGACATTCTATGTCCAAACTGTAACATGTGTAAAATTCAGACTGATTGTAGACATAAGTGTAAAACTTCAGTGTATAAAATTTTTATAAGAAAGCATAAAATACACCTTAAAAATTTTTTTTGAGAAGCTATCTCATTATCTCGCTCAGGCTAGTCTTGCACTATGGGCTCAAGTAATTGAACTACAGGTGTGCGCCACCATATCAGCTCATAAGTCTTTTTTTTTTATTTTTATTTTGGATTAGGCAAATATTTTTTAGATATGACCAAAAACATAATTAAAATTGAAACATTGATATATTTTTCTTTATTGTATTAGTCTGTTTTCTGATGCTCTGACACAATGACTGGGGCTGGGTAATATATATTTTAAAAAGAGGTTTCTTTTGCTCACAGTTTTGTAGGCTGAAAGTATATGATCAGGTGGTCCCATGGATTTGTTCTCTGGAGAGGCTTCGTGGTCCACCACAATGGTGAGAGGCCTCGAGGAAGAGATCCCATGGTGAGATAGGAAGCCAGAGAGATTCAGGTGCCAGGTTGGCTCTTTGTATAACAACCTGCTCTTGCAGAAACTAAGTTCCCACTAAAACTACATTAATTTCTTCCCAGAGCAGCAAGTACCCCAATGACCTCACCTCCTCCACTAGCCCCCACCTCTTGAAGTTTCCCCCACCTACAAATGCCACCACACTGGGGACCAAACCCTAACCCTAACACTAACCAAAATTAAAAATGTCTGCACTGAAAAAATAATTTATTCAGAAAAGATAAGCCAGAGTGGAAGACAATATTTTTAAAAGTCATATCTGATAAAGGATTTTATCTAGATGATATGAAGAATTCTCAAGTCTGAATAATAGTAAAACCTACAGTTCAATTAAAACTGGGCAAAAGATTCGAACTGACACTTCAGCAAAGAAGATGTACTGATAAGCACATGAAAAGAGATTCCGCATCAACTAGTGCAGTGGTGCATGCCTGCAATCCAGCAGCTCAGGAGGCTGAGGCAGGAGGACTACAAGTTGGAGGTTAGCCTCAGCAACTTAGTGAGACCCTGTTTCAAAAAGAAAACAAAAGAAACAAACAAAAAGATCTGGGGATGCAGCTCAGTGGTAAAGCAACCCTGGATCTAACCCCAAGTACCACCAAAAACAAAACAAACAACAAAAGCCTATCAGAATGGCTGGGGAAAAGGCTGGCCATATTGAATTTGATGGGGATGGAAAACCACCGGAGCCCTCACACACAGCTGGTGGGTGGTAAGTGGCATAACCACTTGGCAACAAGTGGAGAGTGATATATGTACTTACCATATGACTCAGCAACCCTGCTCCTGGGATTGTATCTAAGACAGCGAGGACTTTTGTTCCACGTAACCTGTGTGCAATCAGGCAAGGCAGCTTTAGTCATAATTGCTGCAAATCCTACCCTCCAACCGCTGAAAGGATAAAGAACTTCCTTCAATGTAGTATGATTCAGCAATAAAAAGCAAAGAACCAAGGATCCTCCCAGGAGCATGAGTGAATTTCAAATGCATCACACGAGAAGAATGAGACTCCAGATTCTACAGATGGGACGATTCCACTTCTAGGACACTCTGACAAAGATGCAGCCACCAGGAGAGACAGCAGCTGATTGGTGGCCAGGGACTAGAGGCGGGGGTGCGGGGGCTGACATATATGCGATACATGTGTCCCATCATGTGACAATATATCTATATCTATATCTGAGGGTCTAGGGTTCCAGTCCCTGTCTGGGTGCCAACTCCGGAACCCGCACAGCTGTCCATCGGAAACCTGAGGGGGGTGAGGGATGAAGGAAAGGAAGACAGACACACCTAGAGAAAACCTGGGCCCGTTGGTTCAGCCAAGCCCTGGAGAGGGCGGTCGACACCGGAGCTAGCTCAGCGCATTTACTATCCGGGTTTTTCATCTCCACCTCTATGTAATACATGTCCCACGATAGCGCTCACCAAGTTGTCTGGACTGGCCTCAAACTTTCAATCCTCTTGTCTCAGCCTCCAAGTAGCTGGAATTACAGGTATGTACCACCTTTCCTGGCTCAAGAAGGGTTTATTCTGGAATTCATTAGAAAACACATCAATCACTGGGCACAGTGGCACATGTCTGTAATCCCAGCGGCTCGGGAGGCTGAGGCAGGAGGACCGTGAGTTCAAAACCAGCCTCAGCAACAGCGAGGTGCTAAGCAACTCAGTGAGACCCTGCCTCTAAATAAAATGCAAAATAGGGCTGGGGATGTGGATCAGTGGTCAAGGTCCCCTGAGTTCAACCCCCAGTACCCCCCAAAAAAAAAATAAAAAAAAAACCTCAATCTAATTCTCCACACTAATAAAATAAAGGAGAAACTATGTGATAGCATGAAACAATGTAGAGAAAACTCTTGATGAGATTGTTACCTATTAATGAGACACATTATTTTTTAACTTTTGAATATTTATTCATTTTTATTTGTCCTACTCAGTTGTACGTGACAGAAGGACGCATCTCAATTCATTGTACACAAATGGAGAGCAACATTTCAATTCTCTGGCTGCACACGATGTAGAGACGCACCATTTGTGATGTCCATCTCATTCCACTGTCTTTCCTACCCCTATAACCCCTCCCCACCTCCCCTTTGTGGGAAGCCACTCTAAATGCACGCACCTTGAAGTCCTGATGTACCACAGGGATCTGAAAGGTCACTGTAGTCTGGTGCGGTAGTGCCGTGACTCGGGACTGGTCTTTTCCCTCGCTGGGGTAACAAGGCCAACACAGCGTGGCCCCAGGAGTAGGCAGACCCTGGGGTTGAGCTACACTCTCCTATTCCTTTGTAATCCTACCTACCCCTTTCCCTGTTTGGATAAAATGTTCCATGGAAACTCCCTTTGTGTGTCCCCTTCTCTTGCTCTGCCCTTGGGTGTGGCCTTCCTAGATGTCAGTCAACCTGCTGACAGCAGACATCACGAAGCTAGACTCAGCCCCCTGAAACCTGACCCCTTACCTCATTTGAATAGCCTCTCCTCAATAAAAGGGGTCAGCACCTGCTCCTCTATCTCTCTCTCTCTCTTTCTATGAACTGCTAAGGTTGGAGGAGCCAGCACAGGACCCAAAGAAAAAGGTATTTCTCTGTCTCTGTATGATTATTTTGAGCAGCCCAGTTCACCTGGAGTGACCCTGACTGTTTAGTCATGAGATGTGACACTCCTTTGCCCAATCCAAAGACTGTCCATTCTTCCCATGTCCCCCCCCCATCATAGATCAGCATCCACTAATCTGAGAAAACATTTGGTCTTTAGTTTTTTGGGATTGACTTACTTCACTTAGCACAGTATTCTCCAACTCTATCCATTTACCTGCAAATGCCACAATTTTATTCTCTTTTAAAGCTGAGTAATATTCCATTGTGTATATCAACCACAGTTTCTTTATCCATTCATCTATTGAAGGGCATCTAAGTTGGTTCCACAGTTTAGGTATTGTGGATTCAGCTGCTATAAACATTGGTGTGGCTGTGTCACTATAGTATGCTGATTTTAAGTCCTTTGGGAGGAGTGGGATAGCTGGGTCAGATGGTGGTTCCATTCCAAGTTTTCTGAGGAATCTCCACACTGCTTTCCAAAGTGGTTGCACCAATTTGCAGTCCCACCAGCAATGTATGAGTGTACCTTTTCCCCACATCCTCTCCAACACTGAATATTGCTTCCATTCTTGATAATTGCCATTCTGGCTGGAGTGAGATGAAGAGTATTTTTGATTTGAATTTGATTTGAATTTGATGAGACACATTCTTTTTTTAATATTTATTTTTTAGTTTTAGGTGGACACAATATCTTTATTTTTTTTATTTTTATATGACACTGAGGATCGAACCCAGTGCCTCATGCATGCTAGGCGAATGCTCTACCACTGAGCCCCAGCCCCAGCCCAAGAGAGACACTGTCTTACTAAACTGGGAAGAGAAGGGAATCTCTTGAACTGATGAGGCTTCCATGCCAAAAATCTAAAGCTGGCACTAGACACAATGATCCTCAGCGTCAATAGAAGAAGTAAAGGTAGAGAGAAAGGAGACAGAGAAAAGGAAAAAGACTGTAGCTGTGAATCTGAAAGCTCCTGTGGTCAGACTTACTCTCCAGATCTGATTTTCCTCCAGGCCTGTCTCTCTCAAATTTCTGAGAAATCTACAAATGTTAGAGTTACTGTACATTTGCTCATCTATAAAAATTGCCCTATTTTGATTAAAGCTCAAATGTACTGTTCACTTGTGCAATGTATTTTCAGATTAGATAAAACAGAAATGTGTATTTTACAAATCTGTACTATAAACCCATTCCAAGCATTGTCTAGGTAGTGCAGATAATGTCAACCTCAAGCTCCTGGAAAGAACCAGAACATCATAAACAACCTGTGACCCGGGCTGGGGATGTGGCTCAAGCGGTAGAGCGCTCGCCTGGCATGCGTGTGGCCCGGGTTCGATCCTCAGCACCACATACAAACAAAGATGTTGTGTCCGCCGAAAACTAACAGGTAAATATTAAAATTCTCCCTCCCCCCCGTCTCTCTCTTTTAAAAAAAAAAAGTTTAAAAAAAATTAAAAAAAAAAAAACAACCTGTGACCCATGATCAGAGAACTGAGTTCACCATCTGATGTTCCCAAACACAGCCCAAGTTCATCCCTGGTAAAGTTTTCTTTAAAAGAAGAGTCGTAGCCAGAAGAAGTGGCACATGCCTGTAATCCCAGGAACTCAGGAGACGGAGGCAAGAGAACCCCAAATTCAAGCCCAGCCTGGGCAACTTAGTGAGACCCTGTCTCAAAATAAAAAGATCCGGGGTGTGGCTCAGTGACAGAGTTCTAGGGGTGATTTCAATCTCCAATACTTTAAGGGGGAGGGGGGGAAGATACAAAGTATCTAGAATGTAGAAGAATGAGCCAAAAAAATTTTTTTGAGCCAATTTTTTTTGACAGAATATTTTGCTAAAGGAAAGAGAATCTGAACAAATAAATATTCCATCAAGATGTGCATGTTCTCCACATTCATCTCCCAATGTCATACGATGCTAACCAAAGTTCCAGTTGGAGTTCCCTGAGAGATTTGATAAATTTACTAAAACATTTTGCTAGCTGGACAAAGATCCACAAATTACTAAAAAAAAAAAAAAAAAAAAAAAAAAGAAAGAAAGAAAAGTCTGGAGGGTAGGCTTTTTTTCCTCCAAGACTGAAAAAACCAAAATAATAAAAACATCTGTGGCCTTGGCACAAGAACAGACAAGGAGAGGATGAACGGAAGAGAAGAGAGGACCAGCAGGCAAGCTGGCAGGGAGAGGGACTTGACATCTATTAAGCCAGATGACGTTGGAAGAGACAGCTCTTTATGTTCAGAAAACCTAAACTGGATTCCTACCTAACAGCCCATGCAAAGGTGGCCCCTAGATGGTTCGCTGTAGACGTGAAGATCAAAAGACAAAATTAAGCTGGGCATGGTGGCGCATGCCTGTAATCCCAGAAGCTGGGGAGACTGAGGCAGGAGGATCATGAGTTCAAAGCCAGCCTCAGCAATGGTGAGGCACTAAGCAACTCAGTCTCTAAACAAAAAATACAAAATAGTGCTGAGGATGTGGCTCAGTGGTAAAGTGCCCATGAGTTCAATCCCCAGTATCAAAGGAAAAAAAAAGACAAAATTAACAAAAGACAGTGCAGGAGGGTACTGTTGCAGTGGGGCAGGAATAAAAGACTTAAAAGTTTCAAAAGCATAACAGGTAAGCACCGACCCCTCCCCCCGCTTTCTGCAGAAAGAAAAAATTTTAAAGAAAACTTGATGAATTTGATTATGCTAAAATGAAGAGTTTTGTTAAATGAAAACACACCGTGGGCAAAATTAAGAGGCACTTAACAGAACAAAGAAGGTGTTTGTGATGTCTAAAGCCAATAGGACATTAATATCTAGAATAAATGAAGATCTTGTGCAAGTCAACAGAAAGTCGGCAAAAACCCCAAAGAAAATGGCCGGAGGATCTGAACTGGCAATTTCCAAAAGACAAAAACTAAATCCAATAAACACACGAAGAGATGATCCAAATCCTTAGTAATGAAAAATGGGGCAGAAGAGGTCTAACAGCTGGGTGTGGGGTGGTGGGTGGATCCTTGGGGAAGCTACCTGGTTCTACTTATGCAAATCAGGGTTTCATACCTGGGGTACACCAGGGGCTCCCCTCCCGGCCACCCTGCAGACACGGTAGAAGTGAGAGTGGAATGGTGGGTAAAAATGCATAAATGGATGCATGCAGATAAGAGAGAGACCTGCCTAGACCAGCCATATAACTGACTAGGAACTGAGGAGCATGGTAACACCCCCCATCTACACAAGCCCACGTCTAGAGCTTGCAGGCCATCAGGGAGGCCCAGAACCGCTGTGGGACAAGAGAGGGAGCCCAAAAGTTTCAGTGACTCATGGGAATATCTTATGGTCTTAGGGCACAGGGACAGAGTGGAAAATGCTCCTGCACATCCCAGTGCAAACGAGGAAACTGACTTGGGCTAATCTAAGTGACCAGAGTACTAGAGGTGAGAAGGGGGCAGTGACCTGGGCTAGGGTAGTGGCAGGTGAGGGGTGGGGGGAAGGTAGGAGGGGTGAGACCAATTACGGGCACCCACGCCTCCTGCTTTTATGGCCCAGATCCTGGCTTCAGCCTGTAGGAGAAAGGCCAGGGCAGGGGGGTGGCTGCAGGAGCAAGCAGTCCCAGCCAGAGGACCAGCGCCAGGTCCCCCTGCCCCTGGCAGCTCTGGATAGCCCAGTGGAGACCTCCTTTGTGCTGCGTGTGTGTGTGTGTGTGTGTGTGAGAGAGAGAGAGAGAGAGAGAGAGAGAGAGAATATGAGTGTGAATGGCTCTTTGTGTGCATGGATGTGTGCGCCTGAGCATGTGACAGCAAGCTGTGAACTAGTGTGTGTCTACTGGCTAGTGTTTCCGCAGTGGCTCAAGCTCAGCACCACATACAAACAAAGATGTTGTGTCCACCAAAAACTAAAAAATAAACATTAAAAAAAAAGGAGTAGATTACTTTTGAAAGGGCCCCAGAATTGGCTGCAAGGAAACAAAGTAGCAAAAGGGCACAGCTTTCAATTTTTTTTATATAAAACTGCAACATAGTTTCTTTGCTTTTGGGGGGGTAGTTTATTGAATTGAAGGTCATACCTTGAGGATTGGGGAAGGCAATTGCTTTTAGCTCAAACAAGCAAATTAAAGAAGAAAGATGAAAACAGATCGGGTGTTAAGGGTGGGAGGCACCGGCAGGACACCTGTAGGGAGGAGGCTGGTTGTGTGCGCATGGGAGAACCCGGGCAGAGACACACAAGGCAGACGTGGAGAGTGTTGTCTGGCCCAGGCACAACCTCGGCCCAGCCCTTCCTGGGCAGAATTTTTAGCACAACCTTGGCCCAGCCCTTCCTGGGCAGAATTTTACCTCTGCTCCCAAACAGTGCCTGTCCCTACTTGTGCCACCTCTGGGTGGGCCTTTTCCAGAGGGCTCACCCTCTGTCCCCTCACCAGTTGGCACAGGGGGATGGCTGCCCATTAGCAGCTCCTGGAGTCCCTCTGAGCTTGCGGAAGCCCCAGCGGGACTTTGTGGGCCACACGTGCAGGCGCAGGTGGGTGCAGGGTCTGTCTCCTCCCAGCCCTTCCCCAAGCGCAGCTGCACCCAGGGCCCTGGCCGCCTGCCATGAGGAAATGAGGCTCCGCCTTCCACACCCATCTATCGTGGTCTGGTACCGAGCGCCTCCCCCGACCCCCGTCTCTGCTCTGGGTGGGCTGTGGACGGGGATGTGGAAGAGAAAAAATCGAGAGGTGCTCTCCCGAGTGCTCCAGGCTCAGCTGAGTCCTGTCTGGGTTTCTTTGTGCCTGGTGGGGACCCCATCCCACGGGCGCCTGGACTCACGAGGCCCAGCAGGGAACATGTGACCCGCAAACGCGGCTGACTCGCGTCCAGCGGGCGGGGACGGGACGAGCCGGGGGCCGCCACTGGTCAGGACTCAGCGGCCAGCGCGGTGACTCAGCAGCAGGGGCGGAGCGGGGCGGGACGCCCCTTATAAGGGTCGGCTGCCACTGGGCCTGCGCCGAGCTCCGCCGCCGTCGTCCACGCACTCAGTGTCGGTCCCGCTCTGCTGACCGCGCAGCAGCCAGTGAGTCCGCGTCCTCTAGTCTCCAAGGGCTCCCAGGATGCTGTTGGCGCGGGGCCCGGGCTACCCGGGGACTCGGAGCTCCCAGCACCGGGCAGCTCCCACCCAGTGCCCCGAGTGGGACTCAGGGGTTTCAGGGCGTCCCCAGCGCGGAGCTGGGAGCTCTCAGGGGGCCCAGAGCAGGGACTGGCCCTGGGGAGGGGGCGGGTGCACTCTCCGCCCAAGTCCCCACTGGAGCGGACGGAGTGCACCCGCCCCACAAGACACGCAGGGATCTAACTGTCTTCTCTGCCCGCTCTAGTGCCGCCCTACACCATTGTCTACTTCCCGGTTCGAGGTAGGTGTCTTCGGCCGCAGGGATGGGAGGTACAGGGTGGTATCTGCAGCCCCTGGCCCCTCGCCCACCTGCAAGAGGCCCCACCCACCCTTGCCTCTCCATGTGGCTGCAAGGCCTGGTCTCCTTTGCCATGCCCAGGTCTCTCCCCCGTATTCTGTGAATCAATTGGAGTCTCCTTTCCAGTGACCCCTCCCCTCGCTCCTTCCTCTGGTTCCCCTGAGGCTGGGTCTCTGGGCTGTCCCTCAACCCACCCACCCCCGTCCTGACCCCCACCCAGGGCGATGCGAGGCCATGCGCATGCTGCTGGCTGACCAGGGCCAGAGCTGGAAGGAGGAGGTGGTGACTCTGGATACCTGGCAGCAGGGCTCTCTCAAGGCCTCCTGTGTGAGTGACCATACCTCTGTGGGAGCATGAGCTGGGCCTTAGAGGGGCTGCAACTAGGGCAAGTGGCAGCCAGGCTTGGTGGCCCTCACGGAATCATGTCATCCCCCAGGTGTATGGGCAGCTGCCCAAGTTCCAGGACGGGGACCTCAACCTGTACCAGTCCAATGCCATCTTGCGTCACCTGGGCCGCTCCTTGGGTGAGTCCTGAGGACCATGTGTGGCCTCCCAGTCTGGAGTGGATGCAGTTGAGACATGCAGAGGCTGTGCCCTTTGCCCAGGGGGCTGCCCAGGCCCACCTCCCTCCTCGCCCTGGGCCAGGCTGCGTCTCAGGAGCTCTGAGCACCTGCAGTGTGTTAGGCTCAACTGTGCCTCCATCTGTGTCCCCTTCCCCTCCCAAGCCGAGGCCCACCGAGAGCCACATGCCTGTGTTGATCACGCGCCACTCATGCTGTCTGCTCCCCTGACCCCCCAGGGCTCTATGGGAAGGACCAGCGGGAGGCAGCCTTAGTGGACATGGTGAATGATGGCGTGGAGGATCTTCGCTGCAAATATGTCACCCTCATCTACACCAACTACGTGAGCCTGGGCACTGGGAGTAAAGGAAGAAAGGGGCTTCTTCTGTCCTGACCCCCCACCCTCATGTGGTTCTAGTTGATCCCTATGCCAGTCAGAGTGCCGAGGCTGGGTCAGGCTCAGTGCTGGGGCCCAGGGACCTTCATGGGCAAGATAACCCTCATCCTCACTGCCAGGGATGAGCCAGACTAGTAACAGTAGCGGTGGCAGAGTGCAAGCCCAGGAAGCCTCTGGCAAGACATGGGTCCCCTGGCCTCTGCTGGGCCGGGGCTTCCTGGAGCAGCCTGAGGAGGAGGATCTGTTGCCGGTTTCTGGAAGGAGATGCTGGCAGTTTTGATGGGCAAGGCATGCAGATCTGGAGCATCAGGACCAGTTTAGCAGAGGCCGGGAGCAGGCAGGCACTCACCAGTGTGTGTGTGGCCTGGGTGTGGAGCTGGAGCATGAGGAGACAGAGGTGGGGGACAGCAGGCCAGGTCCTGAAGGCCTTGGGCTCTCCTGTGGGCAGTTCTAAGCAGGCTGTGTCTGCTTGGGAGATCTAGAAGAATCCTCCAGGGAAGCCAGCTGGGCAGCTTTTGCAGATCCCAGTGGGGAGAGGAAGGTGAACAGAGTGGAGAATTAGCTGAACTGGAGGCACTTGGAGTAACCTGGGCAGCAGCCAGGCTCCCGTCTCTGGCCTGCCCACCGTGGGCAGCAGAGGGGGTGCATCTCTGGGGCAGCAGGGGCTTGGGTGCGGGTGTGGAGGATGATCGCAGCCCGGGCTTCCTCCTGCCAGGAGGCTGGCAAGGAGAACTACGTGAAGGCACTGCCAGGCCACCTGAAGCCTTTTGAGAACCTACTGTCCCAGAACCAGGGAGGCAAGGCCTTCATCATTGGGGACCAGGTGAGGATCTGGCCCTTCTGGGACACCCCCTCCTTGTGAATGGAAACCGCAGAACCATTCACACAGCCCAGTGGGGTAGTCCTGGGGGGTGGGCTCCGCTCTCTGCCTCCGTCCTGCTCCCACCAGCTGAGACCCACCTTCCCCGCAGATCTCCTTTGCTGACTACAACCTGCTGGACTTGCTGCTGATCCACCAGGTGCTGGCTCCCAGCTGCCTGGACGCCTTCCCCCTGCTCTCGGCCTACGTGGCGCGCCTGAGCGCCCGGCCCAAGCTCAAGGCTTTCCTGGCCTCCCCGGACCACGTCAACCGCCCCATCAATGGCAATGGCAAACAATGAGGCTGCAGTGAGGGCTGCTGGGCCCTCCCAGAGGCGGGCTGCTTGCTCCCTTGAGACCAATAAAATTTCCACGACAGATGCTGCAGCGTGAGCGTTGTTTTTTGGGCAGAGGGCTCTGGGACCCTCGCTTGTCGGGCTGGGAAAGGTACAGACTGGAGAAACTTGCATCCGAGGCCCAGAGTTTCTTCCTGGAGCCTGCAACCCAGGCAGTTCACTGAAACAGGAAGCAAGAAAGACAGGAAATGAAAGTAAACAGGGGCGAGTACTCACAGCCATCATCCAGAGGACGCCACGGTCTAGTGAGGGGGAAGTTCATGGATGTGATTTCTAGTCCCGCAGGTGCATGCTAGAGTGACCCTCCAGGACATGAGAGCTGAAGGGACTCGACAGCTGTGGGTGTTGTCCCCCTCGGCTGGGCTGGTGGGGGCCTCCCTCCTGGGGGGGGCTCGCCTCACTTCCTGGGGACTTGGGACTTTGGTGCATCCTGGGCAACAAGCCACACTAGTGTCCCAGTCCAGCTTCTCCAGAGGAGTAGAGCTAGTAAGCCGCTGTAGGGAGGCAGAATGTTTTCCTCTGACCTTTGGCTGGCACTGAGAATTACCCTGAGAGATCAATAGGAGGAAAGCCTTCGGGAACCCCGAAACACAGCTAGTGTTGAACACCTGTATACTGAGACAAATAGCAGAAAATGTGATGGCCCAGTGGCTTGGGCTAGGGCAGTTAATTGAGTAAAGTGTCCATGAAGATAGGGTTAGTTTAATAAGGTTGGTTTGTACAGATTTTCCTTGGCCTCCGTATTCTGTCCTTGATGAGAATGGCACTGTCCTCTGTCCGTTTCTGTTGCTACAACAGAACACCTGAGACTAACTTATAAAGGAAAGAGGTTTGTTCGGGTTCATAATCCTGAAATTCCAAGAGCATGGCACCAGCATCGTGGCCAGCTTCCTGCAGAGTGGGAAGTGGTCCTGGAGTGACCCATCCCTGCAAGAAAAAAAAAAAAAATCCATGATGGTTCCACCCCCATGACCCAATACCTCTTAAAGGCCCCTGCATCTCTCAATACCATTATGTTGGAGCTTGTTTGAACAGGAGTTTTGATGAGGACAAGCAGCATTCAAGCCATAGCAGCATTATTCACAAGGGCATTTCATCCCTTGCTTTTAAGCAAAGGAAGGTCACAGAGTCACACACCTGCTGTATTTCAAGTCTAATTCCAAATACTCAGGATGCCAGAGGGGCATCTGTTGGCGTGGCACACCCGGAACTCCTTTTCCCACATCCTCGACTGCCCTAGGCTTACAAAGGCCGAGTTGGTGGCCACAGAGAGGAGGATCAGGCTAGCGGCTGAGCAGTTGCAGAAGGAGAAAAGAACAGGTGAGAATCAACACCAGAGGTCAAAGGGAGAGCGTTTCCCCCAATGGCTGACCGGCCTCCGTCCCACAGGACAGATCCATCGACCAAACGTCGGGCTTCATTCATCTGACGGAGAGAGAATATCTTGCCCTCTAAAATGTGCAGATTAGACACTTTGCCCAGAGTAATCCAAACAGGCGCAGCATGGGGCTATATGAGAGCCCCTCAGGTCATCGGAGGTATGCTCTTGAAGGGGACTGTGGATTCTGGCCCCTTCCTCTTTCGTTGCTTCCTGTCTCGTGATGTAAATGCTTTTGCTCTGCTCTGTAGGCTTGTTTTGATGTGCTGCGTTGCCTTAGGCCCTAAAGCAACAGGTCCTCCTGATCATGAACTGGGACCTCTAAATCCATGAGCCAAAATATACCTACTTTCTTTTTAAGTTAATTATGTCAGGTATTTGGTTATAGTGATGGGAAGCTGACTAACTCAGAGCCAATCTCTCAGGGAGGAGTTCACTCTGAGAGATTGCTGAGCTCGTCAGAGGGCAGTGCTCCCTGGGACCGACTGAAATGCCTCCCATCAGGTGGATTTGGGGGATCACATTCAGACTATAGCAGTTTGTAATAGGGCAGCAATTGTGTGCCCACTGGCAATAGGAGGACCACGGGATTCCCAGGTTGTGTCAACACCGTGGCAGACCAAAACACATCTGGAGCCGTGTCAGTGGGGCAGTGTTTCCTTCTTCCAGTTCGATGGCTTTGTAGCTGGTGGATTATGCCTGCAATGTTTCATGGGGCAAAAGTATGGCCCAGCCAGTTGTTAGGTTTCCCTGGAAATTCCACCTTCAGGAGCTGATACAACCCAGAAGGAAGTCAGGACAGGTATCCAAGAGGCCTCTGTGACCGGGGTACCATGTCCCCAGCTGCCAGGCTCTCAGAGGGCGGCAGGGGAGCAGGATGTTAAGTGTTATGGGGACCCAGGTGATGAGGCTGGTTAGTGGGGCTCGTCATAGGTGGCCTGTCATCCAGAAGAGCCGGGATGGGTCTTGTGAACTGGCAAGAGAGCTGACAGCCTGGGGACTTGTTTAAAAACATGGGGGGGGGGGTTCTGGCCCTTTCTTTACCTGTATAATAAATTCCTACAAAGCCTCCTGTGAACAGTAAGAGGAACCTGGAAACTGCACCAACGAGAAGCGGCTTCTCACTCGGCAATCCCATCGCTTTCTTTGCCTGGCTCCTGAGAATACTCTGTAAGTTTCCCTGGTGACCCTCCCAGAGGAGCGCCGGTCACTGTGACCTGGTGCTGACCCCAGTGAGGAATCACTGACTGCTCCAGCTCTTCAAAACCTAGAGGTGCCTAAGTCCACCATTCACTGATCTGATCTGTCAGAAGTGAGTCCGGAAGAGCCACCCACCCACCCCGACCCACCACGAGGGCGCCAGGAGCCCTGAGCGTCAGCTTAGATCCCCAGCCCCCACCCCCCCCACCCCCGCACATTTGCAGGTTGTCACCGACTGTCTGAGCACCGTGTGTGTGTGTGTGTGTGTGTGTGTGTGTGTGTGTGTGTGTGTGATGTGGGGTTGAACCCAGGGCCTTGTGCATGCGAGGCAAGCACTCTACCAACTGAGCTGTATCCCCAGCCCCCGAGCATTTTTGATCTTGGACTGAAGTTATAGAAATTGGGCTGGGTTAGGGCTGGGGACATGGCTCAGTTGGTAAAGTGCTTTCCTCTCATATGCACAAGGCCCTGGGTTCTAATCCCCAGCACCACAAAAAAAAAAAAAAAAAAAAAAAAAGAAAAAAGAAAGAAATTGGGCTTGTCCTGTGGTAGGAGCTGAGGGAGGAGTGGGTGCCTGATCAGGTTGGAGAGAAACTTAACTGGGCCTTGTAGAGCTACCTGGTGGGTGAGTTTCCAGGAAGACAGAAAATGATGGTTTTATTTAAATCGAGGGAGTCCTAAGACTCTGTCTCAGAACCTATGCTTCTCTAGGAAAGAGGGTGAATCTTACAAAAAACAATTTAGAATTTTACTGGCCACAAGGGGTGGGTTTTAACTTAAAGTTGCTCATCTATGGGTTCCATGGAGAAGGGGAGGAGGGTCTTTCAAACCTCTCAGAGTCCACAGGGTAGTTCTGGCTTTTTGGCAGGCAGAGGCTTTAAGCTTTCTTTCCTAGGTGGGGGGTGGGCCCTTTAAGAGGTGGGGCTTAGTGGCAAGTCCAAACTGGCAGCTGGCCTCCAAGTCAAGCTCTCTCTTTTTTTTTTTTTTTTTAGCTTTCGGGGAACACAACATCTTTGTTTCAACATCTTTGTTTATGTGGTGTTGAGGATCTAACCGCAACACGCATGCCAGGCGAGCGGCGCTACATCCCCAGCCCAAGTCAAGCCCTCTTGAAAGCCTCCACTCTCTGGCTTCCTGTTTTGAAAAGTGATCCCTTCCTTTCTCACATGTTCCTGTCATCTGCCCTGGGACCCTCATCCCATCCTGCATCATGCATTTGAACTTTGAACCTCACACTGTGAGCTAAATAAATCTCTTTATTTTATAAGGTTAGCTTGCCTCAGGTATTTTGTTATAGCAAAACAAAGACAGAGGCCCTAAGAAATTTTTTGGCCATCTGTTCCCTCCCTAGGGATATTTCCCCCCAAGATCATCTGGCCAGTCGGATAACTACAGGGTAATCATGGGTGGAAGAACACCCCTTGCCAGTGAGTGTTTCTTGCTGGGGATGGAACCCAGGGCCTTGCACACTCCAGGCAAGTGTTCTGCCCATGAGCTGCATTGTCAGCACTAATTGTTTCCCCCCAATATAGAAGCCCTTCCCATTCAAAGGGTCCGCTGAGGCCACTGCCGAGCGGGAGCTTCGAGACTTTTATTCCAGGGGTGATGCTGCCCATCACAAGAAGCCTTTTCAAAGAAACACCAGGAGGGAACTTTCCAGGCTTAGAAAGAATCTGTAGCATGGCCACAAGAAGTATCCCGAGAGCAGGTGCACGAGATCCAGCCTCCATGATCCCAGACTCCACTCCCAACGGCTGTGCAAGAAAGCAAAGTCCTTGGTTGTCACAGGTGGTGATAAGAGTGCTTGTGAAACAGTGGGTCTCCCGCGGAGGCACCAGGTGGACCACATGGGACAGTGAGGGTGGAGATGAGGAAGCCCTCCCTGGGGCCTCTTATCAGGACAAACTCCCAGGGAGTCAAACAAAGAAAGAGCTGTGTGTCTCTCAGACCTTTGTTCCCTGTGTGTTCTGCTGGCAGCCCCACACCAGCCAAGACTTGTGTCCCCCTGCCTGGCAGAGGCCAGACGGGAGATTCTCACTGTCACAAAGCCAAGCTCTCGGTGTAAAATAAGATGTAAAATAAGACGGGTGAAGAGGTTGTCCGGATTGGTTTTCGCGGGAGTGGCAGAAAGTCTGCACGGAGGCCGGCCTGACAGGGGACGTGACCTGCCTGGCCACGAGGGGGGCTCAGGTAACAGGCACAGGACCCACATCTGGGTTCCAGCTGTCCTCCTCCTCCTCACTCCCAGTGACGGGAAGGACAGAGACTGGAGAAAGCAGTGACCATCTCTGGGAGGAAAAGGGGCAACAGAAACAAGAACAGACCTGACAGACTCCGGCGGGGGCTCTCCCCAAAGACCTGGCTCACCCAGAGGTTTTCTCCTGAATTTTGGAAGGGAAGGAGACAAGGAGAGACTCTTGCTAGGCTTCAGCTGGACCTGGCGCCAGAGGTCTGGGAGCAGGCCGGGCTGAGCATCCTCCCCTCCTGCTGGCTTCTGTCAGGAGTCTCGGCTTCAGCAGCCTGGAGCAAGCCGGGTCCCAGCCAGGGAACCCCTTCTCCTTGTTAGAAACTAGGGGACCCCGGAATTTACCTCTATCTTGTTCCCCCTCTCCTTTGGCTAGGCCTGAGAACTCAATCAACAGGAGCCAGACCAGCCTGAGAGAGCGTTAAATTGACTTCATCCAAACTTTCCAAGGAGGCTTCGTGGGATGAGAAGACCAAAGACATGGTTAGCGTGGGAGCGTGAGTGTGAGCTGGACAAAGAGTAGCTAATTGTGAAAATGGAGGAGGCTGAGCGGCTTGGGAGGTGGGTAACTGGATGGAGAAGAGGCTAGGGAGAGGGGGGTGGGTTTAATGAGGATTGCCGGGGGATCTCCCTTGCATCCTTGCTGGTGGGAACGAGGTTTTCCTTCTGTAGAGGGAGGGCAGCGTTCACGTGGGAATTTCACCTCCTGCTTTTAAGTCAAGGAAGGACGGTCCGAATGATCCAGTACCTGTTGTCTTTTGAGTGTCTAACTCAATATAGTCAGTACACCAGAGTGGCATATTCTGGAGCAGCATGTTCTTAATGCCTTCTGTATACACACACGTGCATATGAAGAAGTCTATTATAAGGTATGCTCATGGGATCATAGAGGCCAAGAAGTTCCACGATGGGCCATCTGCAAGCTGGAGACCAAAGCCCTAGAGCCAGAGCGCTCTCCCCAGACTCTCAGGGGGTCGGACAATGCGTGCCCACTTTGGAGAGGGCTGCTGCTGCTGTGCTTCAGCCCACCCATTCAGATGCCAGTCTCCTCCAAAATCACCCTCGCAGACACACCCAAAAGTCACATTTAATCAGCTATCTGGGCATCCCGTTGCACAGCCAAGCTGACACATGAAATTAACCATCACAGTGGACGGTCCAGTGGGTCTCCCACCTCGTCTCATGTCCAGTTTGTGGAAGGAAGGACTGGAGCAAAAAAGATGAACCCACGGGCTGGGGTTGTGGCTCGCCTAGCACGTGTGAGGCACTGGGTTCCATCCTCAGCACCACACAAAAATAAACAAGTGAAATAAAGGTGTTGTGTCCAACTACAACTAAAAAATAAATATTAAAAAAAAAAAAGATGAACCCAGCTTGGTAACTGGGGAAGGGGCGTCCGTAGGGGCAGAGGAGCCAGGCGAAGCAGAGGCCTGGGGTAGGCGCAGGGAAGGGCAGGAGGGACCAGCCGGATAGCACTCCCAAGAACAGCCAGAGGAGCAACGCCGTGGTAGGCTCTTGGCCAAGACCAGAGCTTGCCATTAACCCGGGGGCCACCCCACATACAGGAGTCCTTAGGGACTCCAACCGCCTTCCCTCCATTTCCAAGAAAACTTATCCTAACGAGTTGAGCCTTTCGAGGAAATGTCACTGTAGGGTGGAGGGTAGGCTTTTGTGTCCTGGCTGCCATCTTCTGCCCTGGTGCCCTGTGACGGGCCCTGAGGCAGATTCCACGTCCAGAGGCTGAGCTCTGGGGCCATTCAAGGTGTCAAAACATGCTGGCTTCAGCATCAGGGCAGGTGCCTGGACAGCTCCGGGAGCCTGGGACACAGAGCAGCTGAGGGCAGCGCCAGGCAGCGCCCAGGGGCTGGGAAACTGGGCAGTGGCTGCAGTCGAATTACCAGACCGAGGCCTTTGGATTCAGGATGTGCAGGTCAAAGGTTAAAAGTGTAAAAGTGCACCCACCCTTGCCAGGGGCTGAGGTGCAGCCTGCAATTCCAGCGACTGGAGAGGCTGAGGCGGAAGAATGGCAAGTCTGAGGCTAGACTCAACCATTTAGTGAGACTTTCAGCCACTTATGGAGCCGGGCACTGTGTGCGAGGAAACCCGGCTCTGACCCACCCCGCACCGTGAGACTGGAGATGTCTCAGATGGTGGTGACTTTGCCAGCCTGGGTCCCCAGTGAAGATGACACGGAGAGGGCCCCTGCTAATGTGTAATGGCCATGTGGTATGACTGAGAAATGCCCCTGACCTTGTACACTGCTGCCTTCTGAAGCTGTTTGCTACTGCAACGTGACCAGACCCTCGATGCGCTGCTCTGGGCTCAGGCCGAGGGGATCCAGTCAACCCCATCTGCTTTCAGAGTTGACCAGAGAAGGAGATGAGAGAGAGAGCTGTGACTCTGGTGTAGTCCCCTCAAGACGCGGCCCCTCCCGCTCCCCCAAGGTCCTTTCAGTGATTGGGAAGTGACAGAATCTGATCTGGAGGGGGAGGGCCCAGGAAGGCACAGGCAGAGGGGGCAGCGGAGAAGAAGCTGAGGGTCCCAGCTCTCTTCTTGACATGGGCATTGGGCAGCAGCCTGGAGGGAGGAGCAGGCGCTGGGGTGCCCTGAGCTGTGGGCATGACTGGTGCTGTTCCTGGGCCACTGGGGACAGCAAGGGGTGGCTCTGGAGCTGCCCCTTCTGACGGGTTGGAGATGGCTTGAGTGTGTCCCCCAGAGATTCATGGCTCCATGTGGCTGTGTGAGACGAGATGGAAGTGGCAGCTCTGCCCTGGGAAGGAATGAATCCTGGTCTCACAGAGCCGGTTAGTTCCCACCAGGACGGGCAGTTCAGAAGAGCAGCACTGGCCCCTGCGGCTCGCTGGCTTCCTGCCTTACCACGTGATCTCCCGCTCCCCCTCCGCCACTGACAGGCTCAGACCTCAGCAGAGTTGAGCAGAAGCCACCCAGTGCTCTGGGACCTGCAGAATGGTGACCTAAATAAAGTCTCTTTTTAAATTACCCAGCCTCAGGTATTTTTTTAATAGCAACAGAAAATGGACTAAGACTCGGCCCAAGAAAGGATCCACAGTCGCACTTCTGTGGGCTTCCCAAAGCCCCCCCCACCCCCCCACCCCCCCACCCCTGCCCCTGGGAACTTTTGACCCGCTGTGCAACTTCTTCCAACCACAGCTCCGTCATTTCCCTCCAGTCTGCTTCTAGTTGCCCTCTGAAATATACACAAGGACCAACCGACCGAGAACATGCTCGGGCTACTTACCCAAGCTTGCTCCAACAGGGAACCAGCCACTGTGGCTTGCGTTTGCGGAGATTCAAAGGCAGGCAGGGAAGGAGAATGGTTTTCAGTGGACACAGGGAAGGAAGGCTCGGGCATGTCCTGATGGAGGGAGCTGCTCCAGGGAGCTGGGGGAGCCTGACTCAAAGCAGATGTCCCACTATACACCTGGCTTTCGCTGGGAGGTCTTAAGTTAAAAGCAGAGACAAAAACTAGCCCAGTGTCAGTTATCAACCAAGTCCTGGCGTCTGGGGCCGATCACCACAGTTGTCTTTTGCAGATGGTCAGGGAGGGAGCAGTCTCACTGCGGCTGGCCTCTGGCAGGCTAGTGTAGATGGGGGTTGGTGTCCTGGACTTGGTAGCTGCCAGTTGCAGGCTTGGGCTCTTTTCCCATGTGGTCGGCCATCGTCCATCTGCACATTCACAGTCATTTCTCTGGAGACCAGTGACCCCACCGTGCCACCTGGAAGTCCTTGCTCAGGTGTCTGGAACTTGAGTGGAGAACCATCCCACAGTGGACCGCGGGCGCCCACAGGCTCTTCCCAGGGAGGAACAACTCCTGACTGGTTTCTGGGCTCTTGAGGAGACTGGACACTTGATCACAGGCATCAGGGAAAGCTGATCAGGAGCCGCCCACCAGAACACTGAGACACAAGCCCAGTGAGACCAATAGCAGGGTCTGCTGGCAGAAGTTCCCTGTCAGCTTCCTGCAAATTCCCAGGGCATCAGATATCAATGGACAACCAAGACTGCCAGATATTTGAGAGAAAGCTCTAACATGAAAGGAAAAGGTAGCAAACAGAAGGCACTCAGAGAAGAGAGAGGTCCTACGGGATGCTCTTGTGAGCGGTCGAGCGCACACACAACTTCAAATGAACTTTAATCCTTATCTTCAGGGATTTTATATTTAAAAAACAATTTAGTTGTTGATTTTATTTATTTACATGTGGTGCTGAGAATCGAACCCAGTGCCTCACTTATGCCAGGCAGGTGCTCTACCGCTGAGCCCCAACCCCAGCAGCTCTTCAGGGAAATTTTAAAAAAGAGAGCAAGAGATTAAGAGAAGGAGGCTATCGAAAGGAGCACCTGGAGAAAAAGAAGGCGCTCTCGGGAATTAAAAATAGGAGAGCAGAAATGAAAAATCTCAGGAGATGAAGTTGAAGAAAATGCAAAAATAGAACAAAAGATAAAAGGTAAGAACGATGGAGTATGATTTGAGGAGGTGCAGGGAGAGGCGGGGAGAAGGCAGAAAACCAAAGAGCAGGGAGGAAATGATCCAATGAGTAATACAGTTCCGCCTCCCAGCCTGAGGAACAGGAGCTTCCGGAATGAAAAGAACCATGAATGGAAAAGAACCCAAGACTGATCAGAAGCACATTGTGAAATTCCAGAGACGGGAATAAGATGAAGACCCTGCATCCTTCCAGAGAGATAAACAGACCGACCACGCGCCTCGAGGGAGAAGGAATTTGGAATTGCATCACTTTCTCATGGATTTTTAAATATGTCCACAAACACTTGGATAGCACTGCCCCTCTGTGCCTCCCGGGAAGCCGGCCAGCCTTTGTGTCGCCTCAGGGTGAACCGAGCAGTGGAATGGTGGGGGTGGGGGGTTCCAGGCTTGGCGGTTTCTGTGACATTCATCCAGGGCTGCCTGCTCCACAGGGAGAGGGTAGAGGGAGACAGAGACACAAAGCGTCTCCAGTTGCTCTCCCAGCCCAGGTGACAGGTGCCAGCCAGGTGACCAGGATGCCCTCAAGGTGACCCCATGCAGCTGCTATCTGACTGACCACTGGGGGCCCTGGGTGAGAATTGCCTGGTTAAGCCCAGATTCATTGTCCTTGGAAAGGACAGAGGGGACCAACAGGGTGACCTGAAGCTGCAGATCTTCATTCTTGTGTTCTCATGAAAGAAAACTTAAAGTCAGACGCAAAAAGTCAAGAGAACTTTATCACGAAGGAAGGTAAAGTAAGGCTCAAGCATGAAGCCCTCTCAAGAGGGAATGGAGGACCACAGAGGAAACAGGGCCGCTTCCTCGTTCATCAGGTTGACGTTTGCCTTGAGAGCTGGGGTTCCCCTTCTGCACCCTCTGCCAATCAAGTGTTCAGCCTCTCCTTGACGTTGGGCAGGGGAGGTTTTGATCCTCGTTGGTCTTTTCTAGAACCGTCTCCTTGATCATCCTGTCCAGGGAGGCTTCGTCTACACGTCCATCCTATGTTAATGTGGATATTGGGGTCAGTGGCTGGGCAAAATTTATCTTAGTGCACCTGCGCTACTAAGAAATTTCTCTTTTGAAATATGCTGAGAAACCTGTGGCCATAAATCCTAGCTTTACAATGACTCCTACAGACCCTGTTGGGTGTAGGTCCCACTGATCCTCTTTTCTTGAGGTGTTTCTTTTTATTTATTTACTTACTTAGAGTGTGTGAGTGTGAGTGTGAGTGTGTGTGTGTGTGTGTGTGTGTGTGGTGCTGGGGATTGAACCCAGGGCACTGCGCACTCGAGGCAAGCACTCTACCAACTGAGCTATATCCCCGCCCTCTTGACATATTTCTTAATTGGCTCCCTTGGTTTCCACTTGTTTATCTGCAGGTTTGTGAGCCTGTGGTTGTTGTATAGGTTATTCGATTATTCATTTGCCTTAAAAGTCATTTAAAGAAACCTGTGACCTTGCCCACTGCTCATCACTGACTACTACCTACACGTGGGGGTAGAGAGAGAGAGTGGTGACACACACCTGCTTGCAGCTGCCCAGGTCTGGAAGTGACACACTCTGCTTCTGCTGCCCCATTTGGTGGCAAGGGGGCTGGGAAACAGTTTCGCTCTTTGCCCTGGAAAAAGAAGTGAGCTTGTAATGTCCATCCAGTCCCCGCCACACACACGACAGCCCACGTAGACCCAGGAGCTTGGGGTGCGATGGCAGAGGCATCTAAGTAGAGTCCTGTGTCATTTGACAGGGGGACATTTTGTCATTGTGCTAACATCATAGAACCTACTTATGGGACCACCGGCATCCATGCCATCTGTCATTGACTGAAAAGTCATTCTGCAGCACAGGGCTGTAAGTTTGAAGAGTTATTTAATAGTATTAATAAAACCCACTCGCTGTATTAAGGACGTTACTGGGTCCTTGCCTCACACTATATATAATAAACTCCAAATAGATCAGCAGTTCTTGACCCTCCCAGGGGCAGTTTAGTCCCCCAGAAGACATCTGGCAATGTCTGCAGGCAGTTCTGTTGTCACAATGGATGCTGCTGGCACTGGGAATGCCCCTCAGCTCCTGCACCTACAGGATGGCTGCTCCCAACAAGGAACCGTCCCGTTGCCAACATGCACGGCAGCAGGGCTGGAGAAGCCTGTGGCGCACCTGCCTGGGAAAGAGAAGAGTCAAATACAGAAGGAAGTTAAGTGTGCCTACGACCTTAGGTGTGGGGCGAATTTCTTTAAAAAAGCCCCAGAGTGAATGAACACGACTGCATCGCAGCTGAGAGTCCCCTGTGCCAAGATCACTGCTGTGCATCAGGTTATCCGTGATTATCAGCAAGACCATTGCATCTACTGACAGGAGGCATTGCAGCCTCTGATGGGGGAGGAAGGCCTGTGGTTGGGGCGGATGTTCTCACCCCTCTGTCACAATCCCCCAAAGCCATGAAGACCAAGAGAGAGCCACTACACACCTCCCCAAAGTGGGGACATACAAAGCAACTACAATATGAGTTTCTGTTACCAAATCACATACCCCGGCGTTCACACACCAGTCGCTAACAAGGAGACAGGGCTTCCTGCAGGGAAAACAGGGAGGGCACTGTCCTTCCAACTGCTCTTGGGACATTCTCTATGACGACCACAGATCAGGCCTTGAAGAGAGTTTTAGAACATTCCGAAGAGTTCAAGAGAAGTAATACAGGCAGCAAAGCGATAAAACCCCAAATAACAAAACCAGGACGTAAAACACCCTAACGGCTGTATATTTGTAGAAATTACTTCTCCAGGAAAAACTGCAGTACATCAAGAACATGGTTATGAAGAAGCCCCTCCATCAGAGCCCGGCCAGCTGTCTCGGCTCAGCTCTACGCTCTCCAGAAGGGAGGGCCTCACCAGAGAGCAACGGACCCAGCGCAGCAACGGAAGCCCCTCCAAACCTCCTCTGTGGCTTGGGGGAAATCATCTTTGCAGGGAGCCAAGGGACAGCAGGAGGAAGAAAATGTAACCGAAGACGAAGGGCTCAACCTGTTTCTAATAATAAACACAGCAGGGGCTTCCTCCTTTTGCTGGTTGATAAATGGGGTCTGGCATTTCTAAACACTGGACCCTCAAAGAGCGGTGAAGGTGGGTTTCGCATTACCAACAGCCTGGGATTCACGGAGGGACATGGAAGCTCCTCTTGGTGTCTGTCATCCCAAATAGCCATCAAGGGCTATGCTGGGCAGAAACAAAGAGACTGGTGCTTTTGTGTTGGGGGACAAATAGCACCTAGGCAGGATGCCAAGGTCAATTGGGGGAGGGGCCACGGGGAGACAAGGCACATACCCAGGCCAGATCTGCAGGGTGTCTGATCCCCACAGGGAGGTGCCAGGAGTGGTGACTTGAGGGCACTGTTTGGGGACCTGAGACCTGTGTCCACTGAGAGCTCCATGGTCCATCACCTGACAGCAGCTGCAGGTGATTTGAGAAACTGATGTGACTCCATTTTTGAAAACAGCTTCTACCTCAAGGCCTGTCCAAGGAAGGGGGAGTGACCTTTATCCTTGGAAAAACCCACAGAGCACTCCTAGGCACATCCCCACCCTGCTGAGTTGTTTGTCTGCAAATAACAGGAGAGATCTGCTGCACCAGGTGTCCCTGACTCAGTCAGGCTAGGTGGGGACCCCTAGCAACCCCCTAGCAACCACCAATCAGCATGAGACAGGGAAAATACCTGGGATGCCAGATGACCCCCCATTAGTCTGGGTGGTTGATAACATGTTGGGAAACTCCCCTCAAGGATTAAACCAATCAGTTCAAACGAATCCCCCTCTTGTACTAACCAATCACCCCTACCCAACTTGTTCCTGCCAGTGAATGTGCGAATCAATGTTAAGAGTTGTTGTTTGACTTTCCTGCGGTGTGAAATGATTTGCTGTTTGATGTTGTGACGCACAGAGTATCCCCTAAAACCTATAAATCCTTACTGAACAAAGGGATTCACTCCCTGGGACCCCTACGTTGGGAACAGTTGTGAGTCCAGAGCTAGAGCTTGTAATAAAGACTCTTGTGTGATTGCATCGGATTCGGCTCCTGGAGGTCTATTGGGGTCCCACGAATCTGGCATCACAATGTCAGGTGTCAGGATCAGTATTAGCCAAAGGGGGACTCAGAGACACTGGCAGGACGGGGGCTGGGCCGCACAGCAGAGAGCTGAGAGCAGCCGGGAGGAGGCCTGGCAGCAGCAGCAGAGCAGCTCACCCCGCACACACTCCTGTTCTAGGTCACCGTCAGCCTCCACCCCCTGACTTTCCTTCCCCCGGTTTTAAATTTATAGACAAAAATCAGAAAGGTGTCTAGTTGAAGAAAGACGAGACCAGCCTGAGACCCCCTCTGTCCTCTCAAACACGTTAATATGAGAGAAGAAAGAAATCTGAATACTGAAATCTCAGCCGAGAAAAAGCAGAGTTTTGTGTAGATTTGAAATAAACCTCTCTCCCAAGGAGGGAAACAGGAATTAACCTGCAGCCAGGGTGGGAGCCAGCGTCTGGGTCGCAGCCAGGATGCAGGTGCCCAGCCATGGCTGAGATCCTGAGGTCAGGCCTCCGCCATCCGCCTGCAGCAGGGGCCAGAAAGGCCCAGCCAGGCCTCCATTGAACAGGGCCAGGGAGGGACTTGGGAGAAAGACATGGTATACATACAGTTGGCCCCTATCTGTGGGTTCTGAGTTCCAGGATTCAAGCAAACAGGAATTGAAAGTATTTGATTAAAAAAATACTGCCTCTATGCTGATACTGAGCTTGGCCAAGACTTTATTTCCTTAACAATACCGTAGAACAACTATCCACACGGCATTTAGACTGCATCAGGTATTCTAAGTGTTCTAGAATATACAGGAGTGTGTATGTAGGTGACACGCAAATACTACACCATTTGATGTAGGGACTTGACTATCCATGGATATTGGAATCCTGGGGGTCCTGGAGCCAGTCCACTGTGAATGCCAAGGGAAACTGCACACTGTTTTTGTTTCATATTCAGCAGGAGGGTAGAGACATTAGCCAGCTTTTGCCTGGAAGTGAAGTTTAGGCCTGACTTAAAAATTTGAGAGTAGCCACTAAAAATAGAAGCAAAATGTAAAACTTCCATACCCACAGGAGATGCACACAGAAAGCTCAGCTAATGCAACAGAAGACCCAGAAATAGAGGGAAAATGAAATAAAGAGGAAGAATACTAAATAGAAAGCACAATATGTGGCCGATATGAGTCCTGGTGGCAATAGCAATAAAGGTAAAGAGCTCAGGCTCTTTTGAAAAGGCAGACCCTGATTGTGTTCGAGTAAAACAGAGTGAAGTTTAATGAGATCTTGTTTTTAAGAGATGCTAGGAAAACGGAAGAAAGACTAGAAGTAAAGAGACAGAAAAAGAGTTTACCAAATACAAACTAAAAGAATGCATGCATAGGGCTGGGGATATAGCTCAGATGGTAGAGTGCTTGCCTCACACGCACAAGGCCCTGGGGTCAGTCCCCAGCACTACAAAAAAAGCATGCATAGCAAGAGAACATAGACCTCGAGGCAAAATTATTCAAAGATACTGACAGGCGTAGTGGCACAGGCCTGTAATCCCAGTAACTCCGGAGGATGAGGCAGGAGGATCACAAGTTAAAAGCAAGCCTCAGCAACTTAGCAAGACACTGTCTCAAAAAATAAAAAGGGCTGGAGATATGGTTCAGGGGTAGAGTTCCCAGGTTCAATCCCCAGGACCAAAAAATAAAAGAGAGAGGTGGAGAGAGAGATAAGGGGAAAGTGCTGGAGAATCAAATTGGCCAAATTATATTGTTCTATTGTGTACACGTACGGTTAATAGGTAACAACAAATCTCAACATTGTGTGCAACTACAATGCACCAATAAAAAATGTGGAGAAACAGAGAAATGTTTCATATTGGAAAAATAAATAATCCAATAAGAGAATGTTCTTTTAAATTTTCTGGTCAAAATTGGCTCAAGGAAACAAGAAGTACAAACAGTGGTCAGCAAGGTGCCAGCTCCCGGTGGCTTACAGTCAGTCCTAGTCATGATGCAGGAATGGCTCAGCTTTGCCCTCAGCAAACACTCCCAGTACGTACAAAAAGGCAAAAGCGGCCCACCCTGTTTTAAGCGGCTAGCAGGACACTGAAGCAAAACTGGGCAAGATCCTCCAGAGGAAACAGGCTCCCCTCTGCAGAGCATGGATTAAAAAGCTAAATCAGGGGCTGGGGTGTGGCTCAGTGGTAGAGCACTTGCCTTAATCCTGACTGCCTTCTGTCTCTGCTCTCACAGCCTCACAGGGCCTCCTCTTTAGGTCAATAATAGTTCAAAAGATTAGTAAAATGATTGATGTTGTTAACCTCAGATTAAAGAAGGAAAACAACATAATCTCAACTGTAGTCGAAGCAGCTCAACACCACTCAGTAAAACTTCGCTCTTGGATGGAAATTTTCTTAACATGATCAAGGTGTCTGTCAAAAGCTTCAGCAGACCTCATACTCCCTGTCAAGATCCTAAACCATTTGGTGCTGGACGTGGTGGCACACGCCTATAATCCCAGGACACTGAGGCAAGAGGATCACAGGTTCAAAGTCAGCCTCAGCAATTTAGCCAGGCTGTAAGCAACCAACCTAGTGAGACCCTGCCTCAAAATAAAAAATAAAAAGGGTGGGGGATGTGGTTAAGTGCCCCTGGGTTTAGTCGCTGGTACTAAAAAAAAAAAAAAAAAAGAAAAAGAAAGAAAAGAAAAAGAAAAAAAAAATTGGGCAGGGAGAGTGACTTTTAGTTTCTTCTTTGAAGCTCTAAATTTTTAGAGATCAGTATATTTACATGCTATTTGAAGCATTTTAAAATCACCCAGAAAACAGAATGAAAACGCCGCAAATGACAATGCGTTAAAATCTAGGTGGTAAAAACAGGTTACTATTTCGGCTTTCCTGGAAATTTTTAAATTTCCAAGTAAAGAAAACAAATTTTCATTTTCCAAATATAAAATTCAATTACGGTATCGAATCAGCACTTTCCTCGAGCTCTGCACGGGGGTTGAAGAAGAGAGACCTGATGGTGCCTTCCTCGGTCGCCTGGGCCTGTGATGTTAGTTACCAAGACAGTTAATCCTGTGGCTGAAGAAAGTTTCCTGGGGGAGGCGACAGCCAACAGGCTCCTCAGGAGGAACAAGAAAAAGGAGAGAGTAGAAGACAGATCCCCGTGCGCCCAACTAGCATGCACTGGAGCTGGGCTGCAGGGGTTTGGACACCAGACCAAGAGCCCTGGGTGTTGACTTGAGGACAGCGGAGAACCACAGTCTCAGGCAAAAAGTGTCTGAAATTTACAGTATGTCCACTGGTTCCATATTTGCAGAGAAGACATTGAAGGGACGGAGAGATGAGGCTGGGATACCCCCAGGAGGCTTTGCAAACTACAGGTGAGAGATGAGCAGACCTGATGACACAGGCCATGTTTGGAAGGTAGAACTGGCAGGATGCCATAGATCTGGAACCTGCGGGACCAGGAGGCTTCCCTGATGCTTCCTAATTTCTGGCCTGGATGCTGGTTAAAGAGGCAGACAGGCTGGGATGGGTGCTGAGGAAGAGGTGAGAGTCAGGGCCTGGGACACCACAGAGGACAGTGCCTAAGAGGTGACACTGGAGGGACCCCCCTCTTCACCTGGGGAGCCTAGCAAGTAGGTGCTCTAGGTGAGGGGGGACCTAACGGGGGATTTACTGTTGGAAAACTCTGCCTGAGCTCTGAAGTCTTGGGCAGGCCAGACGCAGTGCACCCTGGGCAGGCCACTTGGCGCTGTGGATACACTGCTTCTGCAAACAGAGGCTCATCATTCCCACGCTCTGGGTGTGGGAGGATTAAGGGAATAACACAGACCACTACTTGGCCCAGAGCCTGGCCCTGAAGGAACATGGGGACTCTGCCTCTCGGCCTCCATTTCCATTAGCCCGTGCCCAGCACCTCCCATCTCCATCAGCCTAGTCTGCTTCTCCCTGCAGTTCTGTCCCCTTGGCTCACCGAGAGAAAGAGAAGGAAGGCATTCACCCTCTGGCTTCATCCTGCTCCCCTTCTTCTGCCCCGAGCCCTGGATTAGCTGTGTAATCCCCATCTATGCCTAGACAATCTCTGTCCCTGCCCAGAGCAGAGGGTCTGGGCTGGTCCTGCTCTACCATCTGCGAAACTTCAGAAGGGTGGGGGTGCTCCTGGTCCCTCTGGGGAGCATCACTGACACCCACAGGGACTGTCACAGCCGGTCAGTTGTGCTGCAGGATTGCAGTGTGAGCACTCTGGGAAGGACAGTAGGCCTGGGTGCCAGCCCATCCCCACCAGTCTCCGGGGCCTCAGAGTTTTCACGTACAAAATGGAGTTAACACCATGGAGGGGTGCTGTGGGGAGTTCACGGGAAACGGTGTAGATGAGTTTTGTAGATGGCACGTTTCTAGAGGGGTAAGAAAGGATGATTACAGCCCAGGAGAAGAGAGGACAGGGTTCCTTTCCGTGAGGACTGGAAGACTGAGCCGGCAGAGAAGACCAAAAGGACAGTCTTACATGGGGGCCAGGGCATGGTCCCAGAGCTGAGGGCTGCACACAACTGAAAATGACCAAGTTAGATTACCAAAAGGACAGAGGACAAAACTGGATGAGGGGGACGGCCACAAAACCCTCTACAGCGTAATGAGGCCAGGAACGGTGGCCGGGGATCGCAGCAGGGGCTTGGGCATGATGATCTCGGCGGAGGAAGGGGTGGTGGAGCCCTTAAAAGTCAAGCCAGGGCCTGATTCCGAAGGCAGGAGGGGCCGTTCCGGGAATCTGAGCAGGAGCACGAGGTGCTGGATCCTCCTGACAAGGGCCGAGAGAGCTCAGCAGCGCGACAAGGCGATGGGCCACCTTCCGACCATCTCTTGTCTCTGCCTCACTCCAACCAGGGCTGCAGCCGCATCCCCTGGGAAGACCTCCGCGAAGAACCCGCCTGCCCTGGAGCCGGCCGGGCTCTCTGCGGCTAACGAGCGTTCTTTCTCGGCACACGGATGCACGGGGTGGGGGTGAAGGCTCAGTCCGGCAGGGCTAGGACTGGGGCAGCACCATGACTTCGGAGTCATGAGGATCCGGCTGTGACCGGCCTGATTCCCCCTTCCTCCCCCCAAGTGCATACAGCAGGTGCACACTAAACACGGAGCCTATAGGAAGTGAAACACACCAGGACCTAACAGAAGTCCACGTAATAGGTTTGTTTACTAGGCGTGTGAAAGAACCGCCGCTGGCAGCTGACTGGCAAACGACTACACGCGGAGGGAGGAGAGCGGCCTGAGGTCAGAGGGACTACATCTCCCAGACGCCCCAGCGCCAGCCAGGCCACTCCCTGCCCTCTTCCCGCCCTAGTGGGCGGGGCGGGGCGGAGTCGGGAGGCGTGGGGGTGCCTGGGCGCGTCGCCGGCCGGGGGAGCGTGACGCTCTTCCTGTGCGCCGCCTAACTTCTCTGTGGCGCTGGTTCCTCAGCCTCCGAGCCGTGAAGGTGACAGCCGGAGGTGACCGGCCTGGCCCCCGCGATGCTGGCGGCACGACGGCTGCTCGGCGGGTCGCTCCCCGCGCGGCTCTCTGTGCGTTTCAGCAGCGAAACGGTGAGGCCCGGCCGAGATCGGGCCCGGGGCGTCCGCGGGCCTCCGCGCGCCGTGCGTGCCTGGAGTCTGCGGTGCCTTCTGCAGAGCCCTCCCCTTCTCCCCGGGCCCGGCGGGAAGCAGAAGGGCACGGTGCAGCGGAGGCCGACGCGCAGTGCGGCTCCCTGCCCGCTGGTCTCACAGGCCTAGCGGGAAGTTGTGCGGGTTGTGAAGCATCCTTGTCTCGCGTCCCTTCCTTGCAGCGTCGTCGGGTGGGAAGGGGTCATGGCCCCGTTCTGTAGATGCAGAAGACAGCTTCGGAGAGGGATGCACACCTCCTGGTTCCTCCTCCAGGCTCTGCTCCCTCGTGACCGAGAAGCGCTTTTAAGGGGACGAAAGTCAGGTCCTCTTAGCCCGGAGCTGGGTGCTCTCCGCTAGTCACGTGGATTCCCAGTCCCCGCCCCTCAATTTTATCCCTGGGGGTCCCCTCCGGCCCCTTTGTCCCAGCCGCGGTGGGGCATTTTTTTCCTCTCAGTAAACACTGTTTGCCCTTAGTACCATTGGTAAGATGCTGTCATTCTGGGCTTTGGGAGGCAGTTTGGTGCCAGGCCATGAAAAAAGGTGGACTCAAGGACCATCTGCTGGGGCTGGGGCTGGGGCTGGGGCGCAGTGGCAGAGCGCTGACCTAGCACGTGTGAGGTCCTGGGTTCGATCCTCAGCACCACATAAAAATAAATAAATAAATAAAGGTATTGTGTCCACCTACAACTAAAACAAAGAACCGTCTGCTACTTTTGGCTGCGTGACCTTTCATAAGTTCCTTTTGTTCTGAGCCTCAGTTTACTTCTCTGCAAAATGAAAGAAATCATTCCCATCTCAGTGTTGTCATGGGGATAAATTGAGGCTCGAGCTATAAAGTGCTTAGGCCAGTATCTCTGTGCGGGAAGTGCTTAAGTGATGGTGATAGGTGTAACATTTCAAAAAGTTTTGAGGCTTAGGCCTCTGCCTTCCCTGGCCCAGCCCCTCCTAAGCAGGAGGACCCAAGAATCTGTAGCTTCTGGCCCAACCCCTCTTGGCCCCCAGAGCTCTGCTGGGTCTCCTGACACTCGGTCTCCTCAGACAGCACCCAAGAAAACCACATTTGGCTCACTGAAGGATGAAGACCGCATCTTCACCAACCTGTATGGCCGTCATGACTGGAGGTGAGACAGTATCCTTAGCCTATTGTGTTCCTTGCCAGGGCCTTCCCCTCACTGTCTTCCTCACCCTGTCTAGGCTGAAAGGCGCCCAGAGTAGAGGTGACTGGTATAAGACAAAGGAGATCCTGCTGAAGGGGCCCGACTGGATTCTGGGTGAGATTAAGACATCAGGCTTGCGGGGCCGTGGAGGTGCTGGCTTCCCCACTGGGCTCAAGTGGAGCTTCATGAATAAGCCTTCAGATGGCAGGTATGTGAGGGGAGCCTGAGACATGGTCGCAGGAGAGACTTTGTGGGTGGCTAGGGCTTGTCTGACCCTTAGGACTGTGGCCTTAGACATTGTAGCATGAATGAGGCAAGAATACGTTCCCAGGTCTCAAGTGGATGGGACTCCAGTTCTCTTTGCGCTTCCTTGGGGGAGGTGTTGTGGTCTAGTATAGTCAATACAAGATATTGAAGTAGGCTCCGCTGTTCAAATCCCAGTTCTGCCTTCTAGTAAGTCTAGAGCTTTGGGAAATCTTTTGTGAACCACGTGTTTCTTTTTTGTTCATGGATATGGTGATATCCTGCTGGAACCCAAAGAGATAATGTTCATTTGGCTTTTGCCTGTACTTTAGTTAGTACACAGAAATAATAAAAATCAGCTACTTTGCCTCCTTTGGCCCCAGAGATGTGAAGGTTGAGGAATGCTCTTTGTAACCAAGAGCAGAATTTGGCTCTCAAGGGAAAACACGGGGAGAGAGTATTGGGCTAAGCAGAACAGAGACCTTTCCTGTGGTCATATCTGCCCAAAGATGGATCAGGCAGTGAGCTCCCTGTCATTGGTGGTGAATAAGCAGAGCCCCTGGGGACATGTTGGGAGGGTAGAGAGGGATTGACTATTGGTGGAGACATCTTTGAAGCCTCTGCAAGGAACAGGGATGGATGTGGTGGAGGACTCAGTCCTGGTGGGCCTGTAGCCTGACTGACCTGCAGGCTCCCACAGGCCCAAGTATCTGGTAGTGAATGCAGATGAGGGGGAGCCAGGCACCTGTAAGGACCGGGAGATCATGCGCCACGATCCTCACAAGCTGGTGGAAGGCTGTCTGGTGGGGGGCCGGGCCATGGGCGCCCGTGCTGCCTATATCTACATTCGTGGGGAATTCTACAATGAGGCGTCCAATCTGCAGGTGGGCAAAGAGGGTATCAACAAGCAGAAGGTGGCCAGCGTGTACTTGCTTGCATGCCCTTCCCCAGCACAGCTGATCTTAGTTATTAGCACTGGTCTGTCGGGTGTCCACTTGGGAGAGGAGTGACCACTTCTGCATGTATCCTGATCAGGACTTGGTTCCTAAAGCCCCCTTCTCTGGGCTCTTCCTTTATGCTCCACAGCCTCACCTTGGGAAGCCTTCAGGGGCTCCATGATTCCTGAAATTACAAGGCTGACACCCTTGTCCCACAGGTGGCCATCCGAGAGGCCTATGAGGCAGGCCTGATTGGCAAGGATGCCTGTGGCTCTGGCTACGATTTTGATGTGTTTGTGGTGCGTGGGGCTGGGGCCTACATCTGTGGAGAGGAGACGGCCCTGATTGAGTCCATCGAGGGCAAGCAGGGCAAGCCACGCCTGAAGCCACCCTTCCCAGCAGATGTAGGTAAGCCCTCCAGCCCTGGGCTTGTTGTGGGTGTCCTGTGGAGTCCCCCTCAGGGGCTCTTATGGTATTTCTGAGTGCATTCCAGGCTAGGTGGAGAGAGGAGGGTGGTAACAATGCACAGGCTCCCCGTGCCACCCTGCCTCAGCCCCACATTAGACACCCAAGCCCCTTCAAACTCTGTGCCTTGGCAGTATCTGCTCTTGGAGCCGGGGCATGGTGGTGAGCGGACAATACGGCTCCTCTGGAGTTTGGGGTCCAGTGGCGGGGGAGAATGTTGAGGGTAAAAGAGCAGGAGCCCTGCCCGGGAGCAGGACCCACAAATCCCACTGCCAGGAAACCTGGCCACTCCCTTGCGGCTACTGTCTCTTTTCTCATTTCCCTGAAGGAGTGTTCGGCTGCCCCACAACCGTAGCCAATGTGGAGACAGTGGCTGTGTCCCCCACCATCTGTCGCCGCGGGGGTGCCTGGTTTGCCAGTTTTGGCCGAGAACGCAACTCGGGTACCAAACTATTCAACATCTCTGGCCACGTCAACCACCCTTGCACTGTGGAGGAGGAGATGTCTGTTCCGCTGAAGGAGCTCATAGAGAAACACGCTGGTGAGGCTGGGGGCCAGCCCTGAGGGGTGTGGTGGGCGTCCACGAAGAGAGCCCAGTGGGAGGACCTCAGGCTGGGGCTGACAAAGGTCCAGGCTCAGTACTCGTCAGGTGTGCCAGCCCAGCCCTGACCATCATCCTTTTGGGGACTAACTTGGGGCCCCAGGGGGTGTCATCGGTGGCTGGGACAACCTCCTTGCTGTGATTCCTGGCGGCTCGTCCACCCCACTGATCCCCAAGTCTGTATGTGAGACGGTGCTGATGGACTTCGACGCCCTGGTGCAGGCTCAGACAGGCCTGGGCACAGCCGCGGTGATCGTCATGGACCGCTCGGTAAGGGTGATAAGGGTGGCCCTCACACCTGGCTGGTGCTCCCTGTGCTGCCTGGCCACTGCCTCCCTCCCCGGGCCTCTCTGAAAACCCTCTGACCAGCTCTCAGCTTCCTGCTGTCACAACCTGAGCTGTTGTGAGGAAGGAGAGGAGGGTAGCAAGGCCACCCTGCAGGAGAGTTCACTGGAAGCCAGAGCATGCCAGTGGAGTGCTATAGGGGCACCTGCTCACTGTCCCTTGTCTCCCAGACAGACATCGTGAAAGCCATCGCCCGCCTCATTGAGTTCTACAAGCACGAGAGCTGCGGCCAGTGTACCCCGTGCCGCGAGGGTGAGCACCTGGGCAACTTGGGGTGTACTGGTCTTGGTTCCACTTAGCTCCCACCCCAGCGTGTGCCCTGGCTGGGGAGACCATCAGGCCCTCTCCTGTTGCTATGGCCTCAGGTGTGGACTGGATGAACAAGGTGATGGCTCGCTTCGTGAGGGGGGACGCTCGGCCAGCTGAGATTGACTCCCTGTGGGAGATCAGCAAGCAGATAGAGGGCCACACCATATGTGCTCTGGGCGATGGGGCCGCCTGGCCTGTACAGGTATGCATGGAGCTGCCGCGCGTCACTGGTGTGGGCAGTGCTGAGAGCCTAGGATGGGGAGATTTTTGGATTCTGTTTCACCCAGTGCCTTCCTCCTTTCTCCCAGGGTCTCATCCGACACTTTCGTCCAGAGCTTGAGGATCGGATGCAGCGGTTTGCCCAGCAGCACCAGGCCCGGCAGGCTGCTTCCTGAGCCCAAACCCTGGCCTGCTGCCTTGCATTCCTGTCTGGATACTGGACAATAAAGCAAGTGCCACCCACTCTCCCACTGCAGCACATCTGTGACTTTGCTCTTTACCCTGCCATTCCCTGCCACTCCTCAGTCCTGCTCTCAAGATGTGGTCACATCCCCCTCCCTCAGTGTAGGAAGCAGAATGTGGTGGGGACTGGGAGCCTGGTTTGGCAAAGGCCTCTGGAAAGTGGGAGACAGGAGAACGGCATCTGTCTGCCCCGTAAGGTGATGGCAGGGGAGGTGGGGTGCGTGACCAGAGAAGACAGATCTGGTGTGGTCAGAAGATGTTTATTTTGGCTTTGTGGTGGGGTGAATGTGAAAGGGGATAGGAAACGTCCCTGGGTCAAGGGAATGGGTACAGCAGGTGGGGCAGTCCCCTGGATCCTCCCAGCTTCAGGGGTGTCCTGGCCACTGTGGGGCAGGTCTGCAAGCAGGATCCTGTACTGGCTTGTCGCCAAGCTGGTGGGGCACACCGTCCAGCGGGTGCCACAGCTCCAGCCGGTGGTCTGTGTGACCCAGGCACTCACACCAGTGGCGTAGTTGCTCCCCGCTGGCCTGGCTGCTCAACTGCACCCCACCTACCAGGGACACGGATCAGGGTTGGCAGGAGCCCATAGGGCTCCCCCCGGTGCCCCACATTCCTGCTCACCGATGAAGTCATCTGCCGTGCCCAGGTCATAGTCCCACACAGACACCAGCAGTGTCTTCTGGGCCAGCTCCTCTCTGGGGCCTGCGTAGAAGAATTCCTGCAGGGAAAGGGGCAGGAGGGAGCAGGCGAATCTCAGAAACAGGTCCAGGCCAGGGTGGCTCAGCAGTCAAGGCCAAGTGTGGCTGGGCCCTGCTTAGCCCTGGCTCACCTCATTGAACTCGGGGTTCAGGGTCTTCCTCCGGACACTGGTCTTGTATTTAGATTTCTTCCCCAAGTTTGGATGCAGGAAACTGAGGAGATGGGCAGGTCAGGTGTGTCCCTGGAGAGGTGAGGAACTGCCACCTTGCCCTGCCTGCCCACCCATCTACCAATTCACTCACAGGCGGACAAAGGGGTCAGAGTAGCCATTGGCATCCATGGGGGCCAGGTGGGCACAGCGCAGAATGCCCACCAGCAGGCCCCCCCTCTGGGAGCTATAGCACAGGGACAGCAGGATGCGCCCACGTTCCTCCCCAGCCGTCTCGGCCTCTGCCTGCTCCTGCAGGTAAAGGCTTTGGTCAGACCCCATCCAGCTCAAAGTCTACCACCCCACCAGTGTCCAGGCCCCAAGAGGAGGCTCAAACTGGCTGCAGAGAAATTGGGCCAATTCAATTTAGTTTTATGGCAATCTCCCTAAATAGCCATTCATCTGGTACCCTAGAAAGGACCTTATGGGTCAGCTGTGCCCTCCAGGGCTGGAGGAAAGGGGCTTGCTGGTCCATTCAGCTCATCTTTGTCATGGAGGGGAGGTAGATAATAATGGTCTCTTGAGTGCCACAAACATGACAGGAGCTTCCTGTGTGGCCTTTAGCAAGTGCCCATAACCACTGCCTATAGGACCAGCCTGGTGCCACTTGGAAGACTGTTCTGTACCCAGGGACGACCAACAGATCTCTTCAGTTTCAAAACCTATCCTCTTTGTCCCATCCATTACTTCTCTGGGAATAATGTCCTTTGCCACACTACGGGACCCTGGTGCCCACAGCTTGGAGGATGCCAGAAAGTGTCTCCTCCTATGCTTTGAGTAGAATGACTGCAGGACACCCAGCCACCACGTCACAGGCAGTTCTCAGTAACACCGGAGTGCTTGGTGAGCAGCCACTGGGCGCTGTGGTGTTGTACATTGGTCCTGGGACAGGAGGTGGGTATGGCAGGGTGCTTGGTGATGTCCACCACCACCACCTGGGTGTAATTAATCCACAACTGCAACAACTCGTGTCTCCACTAGGGGGCAGGGCGCCAGGCCCTTTTGTTCCCAGAGGAGTGGGTGGAGGGCCCACCCTAGGCCTTAGGGATGCCTTCCCCTGCAGGGCCATAAGGGTTCTGGCCAGGTCTGTGGTCTCAGGTGGGGTCGAAGAAGCCCACTGGTTACCTTTGCTGCCTCCTAACAAGGGCCTGTCAACGACAACCAGCCACAGGATGGCACCCATGCTGACCCTGGTGGCAGAGCCTGTTCTCTCCCCCCAGCCCTTCCACCTCCAGCTTTCCGCCTCTACCTAAAAGTTGCCAGGTCTGTGTCTGGCTGTGCCCTCAGGGGCTTCTGGTTTGCCCCAGGGTTCCCATGCTGCCATGGCCAGAGAGTGCCCCCCAGCCTGCCCAGCCATGGGCTTCCCCAGGGTTATAAGGGCTCACAGAGCTTGTGAGAGGTGGCTGCAAATTCCTCCAAGCCCACCTAGGCTAGGACCCCTGCCCACTCCACCCACGTCCTGCCTGACCCACTGCAGCCTGGGCCTCCAGGCCTGCCCATCCCATCCCTCCTCCGTTCAGCAATCTCACCTCCTCATACAGGGACATGCCCCGGGCTGTGTCCAGGCTCTTGGGCCTCTTGGTCTGGAAAAGCAGGGCCCAGTTACCTCAGCAGGACACTGCTCAGGTGCCCCTCCCTGCTCCTCCCTCTCCAGCAACCCCATCACAAGGCCGCTGTCCCCTGCAGCGCCACCCTGGGCTCCCTGGCCCCTCACCAGCCTCTGCTTCTCCAGGCAGATGTTGAAGCTCCTGGCTCGGTTGGGCACCAGTTTCCTCAGGGGCACCCGCAGCTCCCCCAGGGGTGGTGCCCGCCGCCGTCGCCGCAGCCGAGGGTCTTCACACACACACAGCCTGGTGGCCGCCAGTATCAAACCTGGCCAGTCAAACCCCATCCCCCTACCCTGCCCCAGGTGGCCCAGGGATTCTCACCGCAGGGTCTTGCGCCCAGCATCCTGGCGGGTGAAGCCATGGTAGGTGAGTGTCTCCTCCCAGACAGGTCCCCTTGTACCCCGAACTGTGTGGGTCCGAAGCTGGCTGGCCTGGATACCAGGTGGGGTGGGTCAGAAACCTTCCCTGGCCCCCTGCCCTGCCTCCTTGATCCCAGCAACTGAGGTCTAAGTCCTGGGGATTGGGACAAATTGGGGCCAGGTGGGTGCCCTGGGTTGGACCTGCCAGAGAGCAGCAGTAGAGACCTGGGTCTTGCCCTCACCTTGCTGGCCCCTGGCAGCAGATTGGCTTTGACGTAGGTGTCAACAGAACCTGAGGCCGGTGGCTTGAGACCCTGGGAACAGAAAGTGGATGTGGGGTAAGCCTGTGGCCCCGCCCCCTGTCCCAGGGACCCCGCCCCCATCCTCACCTGGGCGCGATGGGCAGTGCAGTGCAGGGCGCTGTTGTCCGCATCAAAGAGAAGTGTGAACTCGAGGGTGCCCAGCGCAGCTACGGCAGGTGGCAGGTAGGGTCAGCAGCCAGCTCGGCTCACCTGCCCACTCTCCACGGCACGGTGCCTTCTGCCTGGCCCCTCCACGGGAATGCTAGGGACACCACAAACCATCCTGGGGGTACCCCCTTGCCCCCCCCACACACACACACACTCACTGCTGTCGTCCGAGTCTCCCGGTGGCTCTGGGTCAGGCTGCGGCGGGGGTGCAGAAAGGATGGCCGGAGCGCGCTGGTCACGAGTGTGCAGCGCGGGCTCAGCAAACGCGTAGAAGTGCGGGAAGTAGTCGGAAATGCGGCGGATGGGCCGGATGGGGCCGGGGCTCACATCGATGGCCATGTGCTCCTGCATGCTCACCCTCGGCGGCCGCCGCCGGCCCGGGGGCGCCGTGCCCTCCATGGGGGCTCGGACATGCGGACCGGCTCAGAGCGACCCTGACGGACTGGGGACTGGGGGAACGCACCCGGCCACCGAGACGGAGCGAGGAGGCATCGCTGAGGCCATCAGGGGCGTTCTAGGGCAGAGCCGGGGTCCTGAGGTCAAGGTCTCCAGCCTGGAGGGTCGGGGCGAGTTGGGGGCGCACGGGCGTGTCGGGAGGCAGCCCGCAGGGCTCCTTACCAACCTAGAGCTGCTCCACCGGGCTTCGTTCGCAGCTGCGGGCGCTGGGTGCGCTTGGGACGGCAGAGGTGACCGTCTGGGCAGGGGTGTGACAGAGCAGGAGAAAGACTCAGAATCAGGAGCCGGCACCTCCCGCCCTCACCCCCAAGGGCCCCTCCCTAGTGCTGGGGCTCAGCTCCCCCTCCCGCTGCCCCTCTGTTCACACGCTGTCAGAGGAGTTATTTTTACCAGGGTCAGGCGGTCCCGCTCTGGTGAGGAGGCTGGAGGGCCGGAGGTGAGGAAAGGGGTGGCGGAGAAGCATGGGAAGTGAGGGCTGCAGGAGAGGAGGAGGGAGGTGAGAAGGCAGGGTCAGGTGGAGAGGAGGGAGCCCTGGGGGGCAGACCCTGCGGGGTGGAGAGGGGGCACATGGGAGCTTATGTGGGGAGCGGGGTGCAGGGGAGCATGCCCTGCTATTTAGACCCCTTGAGGTGGCCAGCTCAAGGTCACTTGGACACCCCTCTACCCGCTCTCCTGGCTGGGAATACAATCCTAACCCATCCTTGAGGGTGTCCCTTGTCTCCTCACCAAGGAGGCGCTCCTTAATCCCATGGTGGCCCTCTATGTGGTGAGCCGCCCCCTTCCCTTCTCCACCTGCTCTTCGTCCCTTCACCTCCCTGCATTGCCCAGCAGCACCTTCTGCCTGAACTGACCTTTGACCTAGCCCCCTGCCTACCTGACTCCCTGGCTTTAACTGCCCAGCATCCCTCTCCTTGTGATCTTTTAATCTTTTTAAAAAATTATATGTATATGTATGTAATTGTATATATGTGTGTGTGTGTATATATATATGTATAAAATTATATATATATATATATATATATACACACACACACACACACACACACACACATTTTTTTCTTTTTTAAAAATATTTTTGTAGGGTTGATGGACCTTTATTTTATTCATTTATTTATATACGGTGCTGAGAATTGAACCCAGTGACTCACACATCTGAAGCAAGCACTCTACCACTGAGCCACAATCCCAGCCCCATATACACGCACGTATTTTTTCAATGGATCTTTTATTTTATTTATTTATCTATTTATATGTGGTGCTGAGGATAGAACCCAGGGTCTCACATATGCCAGGCAAATGTTCTACCACTGAGCCACACATTCAGCCCCTGGTCTCTTAATTTTTAACCAAGAAATAACAATTGTAGATATTTATGGGGTTCAATAGATGTCTTGTTATAACTACGTCCCAGTACTTTTAAATTTTTTAATTTTGAGACAGGGTCAAACAACATTTCCCAAGCTGGCCTTGGAACTGCAGTTCTCCTGCCTCAGCCTCCCAAGTCCTGAGCCACCACACCCTGCTCAGCTTTCTTGGGTTCCATATAAAAGTGAGATGGTGTCATGCTCTTCTTTGCCTGGCTTATTTGGCTTATCATAACACCCTCCAGCTTCATCTGTGTTGGTGCAAATGACAGAATTGCCTCTGTTAAAGCTGAAAAATACTCCATGTGTGTATGTAACACATCTTCTTTATTCATTCATTAGGTTGATTCCATGTTCTGGCTATTGGCAGTGAATAGGGGGGCAAGCATCTTTTTTTTTTTTTTTTTTAAAGGAGAGAGGGAGAGGGAGAGGGAGAGGGGGAGAGAGAGGGGGGAGGGGGAGGGAGGGAGGGAGGGAGAATCTTTTTTTGTAGATGGACACAACACAATGCCTTTATTTTTATGTGGTGCTGAGAATCAAACCCGGGTCCCGCCCGTGCTACGTAAGCGCTCTACAGCTGAGCCACAATCCCAGCTCGGGCAGGTATCTTTTTGACAGACCAGTTTTGATTTCCTTGGGTATGTACCTGGAAGCGGGGTGCTAAGTCATATGGTAGTTCCCTTTGGTTTCCAAGGAACCTTCATACTGTTTTCCAACATGGCTATACATATTAGTTATGGTCCCACCCAGATTAGTTAATGGTTTTCTTTTCTGCACTTGCTCCAGACTCTTCTTTTGTGGTTTGTTTGGGGTTTTATTTTTTTTATTTTTTATTTTTTTGCAGTGCTAGGGAGGGAACCTAGGGCCTCACACACGTTAGGCAAGTGCCCTGCCACAGAACTGCAGCCCCAGCCCTCTTTCATTTTTAAAAAATCGCCATTTTAGGGCTGAGGCTGTGGCTCAGCGGTAGAGCACTAGCCTAGTGCGTGCGAGGCCCTGGAGTCGATCCTCAGCATCACATAAAAAATAAAAAAATAAAAGTATTGTGCCCCACTACAACTAAAAAATAAATGTTTTTAAAAATTGCCATTTTAACAGGTTGAGGTAAGATCTCATTGTGGTTTTGACTTGCATGTCCCTGGTGCTTAGAATGTTGAATATTTTTTCCCTACATCCATTGCAATGTCTTCTTTTAAGAACGTCTGTTTTTGGATTGGGCTGTTTGTTTTCTTGCTGTAGAGTTTGAACCTTAGCCCCTTACCAAACGTCTGGCTCACCCACATTTTCTCCCGGTGTTTCTTCACTGTTGATTTTCTCCTTTGCTGTGCAGCGTTTGGTTTGGTGTCGTTCCATTTGTCTATCTTTGGTTCTGCTGCCGGAGCTTTTGGGGTCCTATAAAAGAAATCATCGCCCAGACCAACGTCTGGAGTGATTCCTCTGTGTGTGTTCTAGTAGTTTCCCCTCTTCAGGTCTTAGAGCTGAGTCTAAATGATGTGCCCCTCAGGTGTTCTTTAAGGGCCACCCTTCTCTACTTTTAGTGCAGGGGATTCACCCCTAGCCCTGTCAATCCATAAACTTTAAATCCTACATGCCATGTGCTGGGGTCAGGAAAGGGCATGTGACCAGGGAGGCTAATCAAGTGCAATCCTGAGTTAGACAGCCAGGAGAGGTGTTTTTTTTTTCTTTATTTATTTTTTGTGGAGGTGGAGAAGCTACTGGGGATTGAACTCGGGTGCTCAACTACAGAGCCACATCCCCAGCCCTGTTTTATATTTAATTTAGATACAGGGTCTCACTGAGTTGCTAAGTGCCTCGCTTTTGCTGAGGCTGGCTTTGAACTCGTGATTACAGGCGAGCGCACTGCACCCGGCGAGAGGTGTTTTCTTTTGATAGGAAGCTGTTGCCCTTTCATCTCTTATGTTTCTGGACTAGAGACAGCCCCTGCACAGTTTAAAAGAGAAAGGGAGAGACCCTGAACCCCTAGACCCAGCCATACCTGAAGCTAGTTATTTTGGGAGTGTGTGATCACCAGTCCGCTTCAGGAAGAGTTAGCTAGTGAATGGAGTTTTCTATTACTTGTCCTGGTACTGCCCAAGAATTCCTCCTATTCCACCATGCAAAGTTCAGATTGTCTAGCCCTCACTCTCTTACAGAATCCTGGTCTACATAATTGATGTTTAATTCCACTATTATTGACTAAGGTACAGTCCCACTGTTATCCATGTGACCACCTCTGAAGGACAGGGCAGGTTCTGGCTGAAGCACAGACATGGCCTCCACACAACACCTGGCCTGCAGCAGGGTCTCAGCAAGTTGGAACTGCACAGTGACATCCAGCGAGTGGGGCCTCCACATTCCTCTCTGGACTCCCAAAGCCCAACAGGGGTGAGCCAGGCACAGGGAACA
This sequence comes from Marmota flaviventris, assembly GCF_047511675.1. Lineage (NCBI taxonomy): Eukaryota > Metazoa > Chordata > Mammalia > Rodentia > Sciuridae > Marmota > Marmota flaviventris. Next base: position 5,434,729 of record NC_092506.1, on the reverse strand, counting down.
GGAGGTGTGGGGGGGCATGCACAGCACAGCAGCCTGACACTCCTGTCCCAGCCTTCGGAGGCTGGAGCAAGGAATCCATCCCCCCGCCCCAGCTCCAATCTCATCAGCCAGAGGACTGTTGAGGGCGAAATGAAATGGCTCCACACACCTGGCACACAGGAACTGATCCCTACATGGGGACAGTGCGACTGGACTGAGGAGCCCTTCCAGTGGCCTCAGGGGCATGCCCAAAGTCAGGGCCTCCACACAGAAGAGGCAGGAACAGAGCTGTCAAAGACCCTTTATTCAGTCCTAGAGGGCCTCGCAGGAAGGCGGGAGTGACTGAGCGCCAGGCCTTCAGCCGCGGTGCAGCTCCGGGCTGATCAGGCGGGGCTGGTAGGCGCCAGGGGCCAGCAGCTGCAGGGTGAAATCGGTGACAACAGCTGTAAGCCCCCAGATTCGGTGTGGTCCGTGGAGGAAGACGGGCAGTGTGTAACGGAAGTGGCCATCCTGGCAGAAGTGGGTATAGCCCTGATTCTGTGTCTGCAGCAGGTGTGCCAGGGGCAGCACAAACACCTCATCTACCTGTGAGCGGGAGGCAGAGGGAGGGTGGAGGGAGGGCTGGCCGCTGCAGCCTCCCCCAGGGGACAGCCCGCCCCTGAGTCCCCCATTTACCTCCTCAGGGTTGGGCTTGAGGCTCTGCAGGTCCAGTGGGCCCACACTGGCAAGCACCGGCACCACTGTGGCCTTTCTCTAGGATGGGAGAAGGATAGGCGTCAGGGGAGGCATGGCCTGGGTGGGGCTCTGGGGTCAGGAGCTGAGTCAGGGAGGAGGACCTGTCTTGCCATCCATAGGCCTTTGGTGGGCATGGCCAGGTCCAGGGGCTCCTGCTGACTGTCTCGGGGCGCCAAGTGCACTAGGCCTGGTCATGCCTTGGCAGACTGCTTCCCCACCCCCACTTAGTCCACCTGCCACCTTTATAACCTTAAATCTCAAATCTCCCACTTGTCATTCAGGCCCAGCTCAGTCCCTGCCCATCCTGTGAAGCCTCCCCCCAAACTGTTCCTTCACATGGGGCCCCAAGGGTTGTGTGGGGATGGAATGGTGACTCCCAGGCAGTTGCTGGCTTACTACTCCATACCCTACGCCTGCAGGAAGCTGTGACCCTGGGATTCTGGCTCCCTGTCCAGGGTGGGCACAGAGTGGGTGACAGGGTGAGGGTAAATTCGGGCCTGATGGCTCACCGTGTCGTGCACAGGCTGTAGGATGCCCCACACTTGCTCCTCCGACACAGCCAGGCCCAGTTCCTCCTGGGTTTCCCGCAAGGCTGTGTGCACCACATCCTGGTCAGCAGGGTCACACTTGCCGCCTGGGAAACTGAACAGGCACAGGGAGTCTGGTTCTTATGCTCTGGGGGCCATGGAGGGGTGGGGGAGTGGGCCGTGACATAAGGCTAGTAGCCCACCTAGACATCTGCTTCTGTCCCTAGCCACAAGACCTGGAGAAGCCAGTTTACCTCCCTGATCAATATAGGTAAGGGAGAGAGCCCCGATCAGTCAGGATAGAGTATGAGGGTCTGCCATCAGGGGCGAGAAGATCCTGGGGCTCAGACACAGAATTCTGCCTGTGGTGGCCCCATGGTGCTTTCATTGACCTCAGGGTGTCCTTAATTCCCACCAGGGGCGGAGCCAAGGCTGGAGGCTGGGGAGCCTCGCTCCTGGGCTCTGGGACTCTCTACAGCCGCCGGCAGGGGGCAGAGTCCTGCCTTTTTAGAGATGGGAAACAGCTCCAGTCCCGGCGGACGTGGTGCGCCGTCTCAGGGGACAAGGGTCGCTCAGTCCTCGCTGAGGCCGTGGGCAAACCGTTTCTCCCAGACCCATTTTACAGAAGCCGAACGAGGCTGAGAGAGGCTGAGTGCCTTGCCCAAGGTCCCTGCCGTCTCCGGGACTCCTCGGCCTCCGGCAGCCGGGAGGAGCTCCGGCCAGTGTACCTGACGTCCCCCTGGTGCCGGCCTGTCAGGCGACTGGAGCGCAGCGTGTAGAGCAGCGACAGGACCCCGCGCACAAGGCACAGCGGGACGAGCACCGCGGCCGCCGCGGGCCGCGCGCGGAACCGAGCAGTGGTCCTCGCCAGCAGCTGCCTGCAGCGCCGCTCGCCCTCCGCGGACAGGCAGTCAGGCTGCATGTCCCAGCTCCGCGAACTTACGGCGCCCGCCTACCGGGCGAGGGGCGGGCAGCGTCGGGCCCTGAGCAGGCCCGGGGAGTGTCGGCCCTAGGGCTCCCGAGGGGTGGGGCTACGGTGCTGCAGGGGCGGGGCCTGCAAGGGGGCGGGGCTCCAGTGAAAAGAGGCGGGCCCCAAACCGGAGGGCGGCGGGGCGGGGCCTGCGGAGAGCCACCACCCGACGTTATTGCGAGGGCGACGGGGCGGAGCCTGGGAAGCAAACAGGGGCGTGGCTGGGGGGCGGAGCCTGGGCACAAGCTCTTTAGCGCAGGACGGGGGCGAGGCCTCAGGCAGGTGCCATTGCCTCCAGATGGGGCGTGACCGGAAGGGCGTGGTTAAGTGGCAGGGCTTCCGGGTGGGGCGGGCGTGGGCGTGGTCTGCTGAGAAGGCCCCCAGAGAGCGCAGGAGTGTGTTCCAGACCCATCGGAGCTGATGCAGCTCTTACTACCTCGGGGTCAGGGAGTTTGGAGTCGGGTCCAGTGTCCTTCGCCCCAGCGGTGTCCATATCTCCCTTGAAGGGCTCACAGAAAGAGCTCCAGGATTGCAGATGAGTCAGGGGCCCATGTGTAGCTCACCCTGTACCCACTCTTGTCCTGCTCTCTGTTCCATCAGACTGGACTTCAGCTCCAAGATGACAGGGGTCTTATCCCTCCCTTCCTGTCTTGAGTCTTGATTGATCACCAGATCGCTACCCCCATCCCTACGGGGCCTTTATGGCCACTGCCTATTGTGGTTCTGCACCCCTCACCAGACCCCGGTCCCTCGAGGACCAGGCCATACCAGCTTTGCACACAGTCTTTAAATGTGGAATGGCAGATGTTGGCAATGTTTGCTGTGTAACTCTGAGCAGGTCCATTGCCTCTCTGAGCCACAGTTTTGGTTCTCCTCTGGGCATAAAGCAGGGAGTAGGACCCTGTGCCCTCTTCACAGGGCTAAGTGCAGTTCTTCTGTGACTCGATGGTGTCCCCACCTTTACCATCACTGCACTCCCAGGGATGTGGAAGCCACTGGACTGAGCTTTGGGATGCCTACAGAGTTGATATGGGGGCTGTCATGCCTGGTAGTTCCTGAGTCCCTCCACCTTGATTCTTGAGGACACAAGTGCTGTACCCATGCCAAATAGTTTAATGGTTTAATGGTGGAGGAAGAGAGAGGTGAGAGAAGAGTTTGGGGGAATCACCCCCAAGGCTGAAGGGGTCAAGATTCTAGATTGCTGGGGTGGGAAGGAGGAAGACTGGTTCCAAGCCTGGCAGGTCCCAGCCTGGCTGTGACAGGGCTTCCAGCCACCCTGCTCTCTGTGGAGAGGGGCCTCTGCACAGGAGGGGCTGCAGGGGGTAGGGTGGAGACACTCTCACATGGGTGAAGGTCCAGGGTAGAAGGCTTCTGCCATCACTGAGAGTCCTGGCCAGGTCCCAGGTGTGCAGCGGTTGGGGACAGCAGCCCCAGCCCAGCTGGGAGGGTCAGGGTGCCCTGATCTCCATTAGCCCGGATGTTGGGGAGAGGGTATGGTGCTGGTCGGGTCCTTGGAATCGCAAGATGGCTTGGGGCTCCAGGGTACAGGCCCTGGTAAGTGAGGGGCCTATAGGTGGCCGGGGCCAGCAGGGCTTCAGGAGAGGGCAGCAGCTGATGGTGGAGCCGGACATGGGTCCTGGAGGTGGAGGCTGAAGCTTTGTTGGGGTCTAAGGGAGCAAAATGGTGTAAGCGGATCCCAGGCCTCCCCTTACACTCTCAGTCCTCATCCACGCCCGCCCTCTCCTCCTTCCTGCCTGCCTTGGCCTATCTCGGCCTCTGCCCTTGCTTTCTTTTCTGCCTGAAATTTCTTCCCCACTCCTCCCACCCAGGACTGAAATCTTTCCCAGTCCTGGCTTGAGAACCACCTCCTCCAGGAAGCCTGCCTGGCACCCCCTGTCTCTGCTCTTGCACCATGTCCCCCACCCTGTTCTCCCTGCCCTGCACCTCATGTCATCTTAGGAAACTTAGCCTCCCCCCTTGGTGTCACACAGGGGCCCAGCAGATTTGCTGAGCAAGTCCCTTCCTGGAGACCCTGTGGCCTGCCCCCATGCAGACCTTAGTCCCTGCCCTCTGCTCTGTGACGCAGGCCTCACCTTTCTCCTGCTCTGTGGCGCCTGCCAGCAGGCAGGGACTGAGGCTGCTGCGACTCCGGGCTGGGGTACTGAGCAGGGGCCCTGGGGCCACAGGCCTGAAGATGGGGCAAGCAGGAATGGGGACCGGAGTTGAAGGACCCAGGCCTGCGACCCTGAGACCGGCACCAGGGGAGGCCCCAGGAGATGCCTGGAGCGAGAGGGGAGGGGGCGGGGCCGCTGAGTGGGTGGCAGAGGCCAGACAGTACCAGGAGTCCGGGTCACTCTCTCTGAAGCCCTTGGCAAAAGGGTTGCTGGCGATCTTCAGCTGGGTGATCTACGGAGGAGAAGGTGCAGTCAGGGGCTGCCCGGGCTGTGGGGCCCACGCCCCGTCACCCCGCCCTCCAGGGACCCCAGTCCGGAGGCCCGCAGGTCCCAGGCCCTTTGGCCCAGGAACTCGGGAGCCAGGGAACAGGAGGCAGGGGGATTTCTGGGGTGGACGCCTGCGGACGAAGGGCGGGGAGTGGGGGTGCGCAGGGCTCAGGCCTCAGTGTCCGCCCTGGGAGGCGGGCCCGCACCCGGTGGTTCTGGTAGGCCGTCACCGCCGTGAACTGGGTCTCTGTGAAGACGAAGGACTTGAAGTTCTCCTGGGCATAGCGCTCGCTGTCCTTCCGCGGGTCCACGAAGACCACGTGGAATCGCGGCTGGTAGCGGTGCATGGAGTTGAGGATGATCTGTGGGAGGTTGGGGGGGGGCTGGGCGCCGCGACCCCGGAGCCCCCAGCCCTCCGCCAGGACCCCTGAGCCGCCTCCCTCTTTCTTGAGAGAGCCTGGAGTCCTAGGTTCCAGGGCCCTTTGTGTTTAAGTGTCCTTCTTTTGCCCCACATCTGACCCCTCGAACTGCCTGCAGAACCATCCAGAAGGTGACCCGTTCTCCCACCCAGCCAGCCACTGTCATCTTTCCCCTGAGCGCTTCGGGTGCCTCTGCCCATTCTCCATGCAGCAGCTCTGGCAGGACCCATCCTTTAGCTCCTGTTCCAGACCTTGAGACTCCCACAGAGAAGGAAAGCCAGAGTCCTCTTCATGGGGGGCCTGGCCCTCTACAACCAGCCCCAACCACAGGTCTCTTTTTTCACTTCCCCTCCTTGCTCCTCTCTAGCCACGCAGGGAGTCCCTGGAAGCCCCCCAAGTCACCTGACATCCTCTGGCCTCAGGGCCTTTGCATGTGCTGTCCTCTGGCCTACAACCGCCAATCTGAATGTTTAGTCTCCATCCCTCCCCCACTTCCTTCAGGTCGCTGTTCACGTATCACCTCTTCAGCCTCTGTCTCTGCACCCTTCCTGTTTCCTTTTGCTCTTTGTCATTTATCACTATCTGTGACCTCTCCAGTGTCTGCTGGGTTCTTGGCCTCCCATCTGTCTGCAGCCTCAGGACTTGAGCCTGGGGAAGGTGGGAAATCTTTGTCTCATAAAGTGTCAATCACTATGCCAGGCCTTCCACATCTCCCCCGCTCCTCTGTTGGGATAGTGTCTGGACAGTCCTTTGTGCCTTCCGGGGCCCCACCAAGTGGCCATCATGAGTGGGCAGGGTGCTGGGCACCAAGCCCACAGGGCACCAAAAGTGCCACCAGCCCTGGCTCTCCAGGCTTTGTCACAGTGGAGGCCCAGCCCCCGACACCTGGCTCAGTCCCTCCCCACTGCAGCCTGGACCTCACATGGCCATTGTCGTCCAGCAGGTTGTTGGTCAGCTTGAGCTTGTCAAAGGACACGATCTGACGCATCCACTGGGCGCCCTTGGCTGGTGAGTCCGGATGGAAGTGCACGCGGCCAGGCGTGGCCGGGTCAGCCTTGCCCGCCACCAGCCAGGCTGAGCTGTGGAAGGCGTACCTGGGGAGCAGGGTGAGGTGGTGAGGGATGACCCCACGCCAGCGAGACTGGTGGGCCCCGGGGCTATTGCTGAGCACACCCCTGCCAACGAGGCCTCTTGGTCCTCTTGGTCCTCAGTTCTCCATGGCTGTACCTGGTCCGTAGGAGTCAAGATAACCCTCGCTGTCCTGGGCTAGACCACTGTGCCTGCCCCCAGGTTAGCCCACTGATCTGGGCTTCCTCCCACCATCGGCCTGTTTGCCCTTTAGGTTTTCATTTTCCCTCGTCCTGGGAATTGACCCCGGGGTGCTCTACCACTGAGCTTCGCTCCCAGCCCATTTTAATCTTTTATTTGGAGACAGGGTCTTGCTAAGTTGCTGAGGCTGGCCTCAAACCTGTTATCCTCCTGCCTCAAACCTGTTAGCCTCCAGAGTTGATGAGATTACAGGCATGGCCACCATGCCCAGGGCACAGGTCTGATTCCTGGCCTCAGCACCCTAGATCTGTACTGCTCCTGGAGCTGGCCCCACACCTGTATCTCTTGTCGTCCAGCGGGATGAAGTCCATGAGCAGGGCGTAGTCGGCCAATGTGTCCATGCCCAGGATCTTCACCTGGAAGGTGGGGAACATCCTCCTGCGGAAAGGAGGTGCTCAGCAGCCCGACGCAACCCCATCCCTGGCCCTGCCCTGCCCTGCCGCCCATGCCCACACCTGCCCGCCTTGGTGACAATCATCTCGGTGCCCAGCTGGTTGAATTCTTCCCACAGGGGTTTCATCTCCAGCTGAACCATCACGCTGGACACACGCGGGTTCTTGGGTCCCTGCCCAGTGGGCTCAGCCACGGCGTGGGCCTCTGCAGAGGAGCTAGTGCCAGGGCCCTGTGGAAACGGCGCCCCCAGGCGGGGCTCCCAACTGGAGCTGGTCACTGGCAGCGGATAGGTTTCCGAGGGTGCAAGGACGCTGAGGCCAGCAGACAGGAAGGCTGGGGAGAGAGGACAGAGGCATGGGCCCCAGGCGGCCTCCACTCCCGGCCACGCCCCCAGGAGCCCTCCTCCTCAGGCTGCACCCATGTGCCTCTAACTGGAGCAAGGCCCCCTGCCTGCCGGGCCTGTGTTCCAGTGTCACCTGGTCAGCATCACTCGCAAAGTAAATGTTCACTTAAGATCTTTTCCCCAGAAGCTCCTGGAGAGCGGAGATAGACAGGACCCGACTTGCTCCCCAGGGAAGTGGGGTTTTTTTTGGGTATTGGGGATTGAACTCAGGGGTGCTGTACCACTGAGTTACACCCCCAGCCCTTTTTATGTTTTATTTTTAGACAGTTTCTTAAATTGCCAAGGCCAGCCTTAAACTTGGGATCAGTCCTCCTGCCTCAGCCTCCCAAGTTGCTGGGATTACAGGAACATGCCACCATGCTCAGCCTCCCCAGGGATTTTTTCTTTTAATAAACACATACATACTAGGGATTGAGCCCAGGGGCCCTTAGCCATTGAGCTACATCCCCAGCCCTTTTAATATTCTATTTTGAGAAAGGGTCTCACTAAGTTGCTTAGAGCCTTGCTAAATTGCTTTGAACTTGCGATCATCCTGCCTCAGCCTCCCGAGTTGCTGGAATTACAGACCTGCACTACCACACGGGGTTCCCCAGGGAACTTTTAAATGACCCTGTGGCTGAGAGCTCGGGCAGTTGTCTCACCTCCAGCCTTAGGTTCCATACCTGTCACAAGGGGTTCTTAAGACCTGCCCCCAGGGCTGATGTGAAGATTGGGAGGACACACACAGGGCCTGGCACACAGTGGCCCCTTCACAAACACCCCCTGTTATACATGATGTGCATCGAGGTCGCAGGGAGCAGCTGGGGCTCTCCACGCTCTGGACACCCTGTGCCTGGTGCTGCTTAAGGAGGGCAGAGCTGAGCAAGAACCCATCCTCCATGAATTACTCAGGCCAGCCTTGAAACCCCCACAGCCTGCCTCCAGAAGCCCATTCTGAGACCTTCTGCTCTGGACCCTTTACTTTTCCCCCCACACGCTGTCTTTTGATCTGCAATCCCAAGTAAGCCTTGGCCAAAAGCCTTGCCACCCCCACCCCCATTAAAATAAAATGCTAATCATAAGACACCAATTAACCCTCATTAAGAAGAAAGAAACCCAGAAAGGAACCCAGGGGTTAACAAGTAATGGTGAGCATTTGCAGAATGGAGTCCTTGTATACAGCTGGTGAGAATATAAAATGTAAAACAAATACCATATGATCCACTTTTGGATCTATACCCTAAAAAGTCAAAAGGAGGAACCCAAACAAAGGTATGTGTACATCCATGTTCATAGCAGCATTTATTTACAGTAGCCAAAAGGTAGAAATGACCCAAGTTTTCTCTGACAGATGAAATGTGGTATAGACATGCAACGGATGTTATCCAGCCTTAAAAGGGAAGGACAGCATGGTGCGTGACTGTAATCCCAGAACTCAGGAGGCTGAGGCAGGAGGATCACAAGTTCAAGGCCAGCTTCAGCAATTTAGCATGACCTTGTCTCAAAATAAAAAATAAAAGTGTGGGGGATGGAGCTCAGTGGGAGAGCACCGCTGGGTTCAGTTCTCAGTACAAAAAAAAAAAAAAGAGGGGGGAAGACCTTCTGACACTTGCTGCAACCGGGAGGGACTGTATGCTTCTGCTCGCGAGAGGCACCCGAGAGGTGGAATTCATAGAGACAAAAAGTTGAGCGGTGGTTCCAGGGGTTAGGGCTGGGAGTGGTTTGGTGGGAGGAAGCTGGAGCTCTCTCTGCAGGGTACAAACAGAGGCCCCTGGGGCTCTCAGCCTGGAGGGTGCAAGGGTCTCCGGAAGGGACAGGAAGATTGGATGGGTTGACGTCCCCTACCACCCAGGGCCAGATCATCAAGGGGCCACTGCCTGTGGCTCAGCTGCTCTGCCTGGGCAGGTGGCCCCTGCCAGCCCCCAGGGTCTTGGCGACGGTCCCAGGGGAGGGGCTCATAGCTTCCCTGGGCCTGGGGGCCATGCAGGTGGCACTGGCCCCAAGCCTCCTCCAGGCTCACCCTGCCCACCCCAGTCACTGTGTTCCCCTCAGCTTTTCCAGGAACTCCGGGAGGGGAATGTGCTCCATCTTCTAGAAGCCACACCTTTCCCAGAGGCACAGAGTGCCAGGTCTGGAAGGGAAGTTAGAGGAGTCTTGCTCCAGGTCGGGGCTGAGGTCCAGAGATGGCAAGGGACATACAGGTCACATATGAGGCTGGCATCTCCCAGAAGCAGCTTTGTGCCCCTGCCTCCCCCCCACCAAAAAAAAAAAAAAAAACTGGCACATTGTAGGCTCCAGCCATCAGCCCTGCCTCACTCACCCTGGAGCCTGACCCACCCATCGGCCACCCTGGTGGCCCACGCCATACCTGCCATGGGGATGGCCCAGATGTCCACTTCCTGAAGAAACCTCAGCTGGGGCTGGGCTGTAGCTGCCACCCAAGGGGCCCTGCCTGCCGGGCGGGTCGCCCGCTGCCCCAGGTCTGCTTGTCCGCCCAGCACCGCAGCTCGGCTTGGGCACACACGGTCCTCTGTGCAGTCTGTCCTCGTCTCCTGGTGAGGTTCTCCCCTGCTGCTGTGCACCTGGTCTCTGCAGGTGAGACCCTGGCTCGGGGGTCTGCAGGGTCCCTCTCCAGGCCACCCTCCGACTGCAGTGTCTAAGGCTGGGCCACTGGCGGGGCTGGTCCAGCTCCAGGGGCGGGTACGTGCAGGAGGGGGCAGTGGGAAGGCTCTGACGTCACGAAGCCCCCTCCCTCCCAGTCCTCCTCCCTGGCTCCCTCCCTCCCCCAGCCAAGAGCCTCCAGCCATTCCTGATCAATGGGCCCAGGTGCAGGTGGGAGTGGGGAGCCCAACTTGAGGACAGGCTCTGTGTCCCCAGAGGCCCCATCTGGCTGGAGGGGTGGTCGACGGGGCCTTGGGGAGACTGGGAGGGAGCAGTGGTGGCAGGAGATGAGGATTGATGGCAAAAGTGGTGCCCCCCCTTAGGACCCAGACCCCGGCCCTGGGCCCCTGGCAGGGCCTGCTGGTGTGAAGTCAGGGAGGGGCCTGAGCAGGAACCGCAAGGGGCAGCAGCCGAGAGTGTGGCGACACCGAGCCCCCAGCCTGGTGGGAGGAAGGTTGGGTCCTCCTGACGGATGGCCTCAGGAGCCAGGGGACACTGGCAGGTCCCTGGCGGTCCTTGTACCTCACTCTTCCTAACTGACCTCAGCGAATCATGTCTTCCACCCGGGACAGCCCAGCCCAGCCTGGGGGCAGCAGGCCTTCCCCGCCTGGAGCAGGGGACAGTACCCTTGGTGATGGTCCCTATAGTCCTGATGAGTACAAGTGGAGTCTCTGAGGCTGCCCTGGGCACAGACCTTTGAGTGGGTGTCCGTTCTGCCTAGAACTTGACCCCTTCTCCAGGCAGTCCTGGCCTGTCCTGGGCCAGGCATTCAGAGGCCAGCACTTGGGGACTGCAGGGTCCCAGAGGGAGGTAGAGCAGCGGCTTCCCCTGAGCTGATCCCTGTGCCTTGGCCGAGATGCTCTTGGGCCACGGAGTCCGCGCCTGGCTGCCCTGGGTCAGCCCACCCTGGGCTGGAGCCTCCAGGTGGCGCCGGGACCCCACAGCTCCTCCCAGAGTCTGGCGTATGATGTCTGGCTGAGGAAGCCCCACCCTGAAAAGAAGCACCGGGGACAGGGGACAGGGGTGGGAGGGGCTGCTTCTCTCTGATCCTGCCCCTGCGGACCCTCTTCTCCCTGCAGCTCAGGGATGGGCGCTGGCTCAGTCCCCTGTGTCCCACATCCCAGCGTGCAGGGCCACAAGGGCCCAGGGCTGTGAAGGGAAGAGCACCCATCGCGCCACGGCCCCGCGGGAGGAGGGCTCTGTGCAAGGTGGAGGGTCCCACTGGCCTCCAGGGCCACCCAATGAAGTGTGGCTGTGCCACCCTGTCCCAGGCTCCCAGTGGGGGGGTGAGAAGAGGGGGGTGATGGAGAGGGCGGGGGTCGTCCCGGCCCAGGCTTCCTTCAGCCTAGACGCCCAGGAGTGGCCCGCCTGGGGCTCTGCGGGCTCCTGATGGTGTGCACAACTGTGACCTGTGTGTTGGAAACACCCCGCACCCACACGGGCACGCGCACCCCCCCCTGCCCCCGCACACACGCACGCCTGAGCGCTGGGGCTTCCCGCAGACACCGCCTGCGCACAGCAGGCACCCGCTGGCTGCCCTTCCGCCCCAGGCACCCGCTGGCCCCTGCCCCTCATCCATCTCGCCTGCCAGCCTGTCCCTGGCGCCCTCGTGTCTTTCACACCTTCTCATCTGGCCGCTCAATACCAGGAGGCAGCGTGGCAGCCGTGGCCGCGGGGAGACGGATGGGCCAGGCGCGGGCAGGAGAGCTCCAGCGGCCCCTCCAGCCACGCCCCTGTCGGGTTGAGTGGCTGTGGGCCGGTGGCACTCCCGCCAGGCCGCCCTGTCCTGCCCTGTCTGTGCCGCTGTGACCGCCCTGAAGGGGACCTGTGTCGGGACTCAGGGACCCAGCGCTGGATCCCGATGACCCCTGGGGCCTGGGGATGGTGGAGGCGGTGGAGGGGAGCCTCCTTGGGCTCCCTGCTAGGACTCCCTGGTGCCTCCACAGCTGGACAGCTGTCCCTGACCCCAGCTCGACTCTTGAGAGTCACCGATGACCACACACTGGCAAATGCACGTGTGGGCTCTGCGCCCAGCCATGGACAGACCCCTCAGAGGAACGCCCAAGGTCCTGGGCTCCTGGAAACACACACACACTCCAGGTGGCACCACTGGCCACCACCGGCCCCAGGACACACACATAGCCACAGCTACACTGCCAGACACGCACACGTGTGTGCACAGACAGGGAATGAGTGTGCAGCTTGCGTCTCTGCTCCCCCCAGACCAGCCTCCGGCCACAGAACTGCTGGGGGCTGGCGCCAGGACAGTCCCCCTCCAGGTTCTTCTCTGTACTATTGGATCTTCCCCCAGGTGTGTGGACAATGTGGACAGAGACAGCCACCACTGGCCGCAGGTCACACAGCACAGCCACAGCTACACTGCCAGACCTCCTGGGACCCTGTGGTCAGCTCTCCCCTCCTCCATCCACCTCCTCAGCCAGAGAGGGGCTGCGGAGGACAGAGGACGCCAACCATGGGCCCTGGACATTTATTGCTCAGATGGATGGTGAGGCCCGCAGTGTGGCTGGGGTTAGAGAACCTGCGTGGGGGTGGGTGACAGCGGTGGCAGTGGGGGCACAGAAATCATGAGCTTCTCGGTCCGGAGGAAGGCAACGTGCTTCTCATAGTAGGCCGCCTCGTTGATGAACACTGGGTACACAGTGGAGTCCCCCTCGTACAGCACATCCTCACCACTGAACTTCTGGAAGATGGGTGCACCTGGCTGCAGAGGCTCATAGTCCCTGTCCTGGAGGAGAGCCAAGGCCAGCTGGTGACACTCAAGAGATTCCCCTCATAGCCTTGCCCCACTCACCCTTCACTTCCTCCATCCATGTGACATGTACCTGGTGACATGCCAACTGTTCTGTGAGTAGAAATGGAGATATCAGTCACCTTGAAAAGATGGTTGTCATTATGGAAGTGTTGCCTAGTGGTTATGGGCACAGACATGTCAGTGTTCAAAGTCTGAGTTCAAATCCTTGTTAGCTGTGTGACCTAGAGTACGTTCCTTAACCTCTCTATTCCTAGGCTTCTCATCTGTAAAACGGAGATTACAATATCTCCCCCTATCATTCTGAGATCTAAATTCAGTGGGTTAATAGTGCTGAAAACATATTTGGCACACAGTAAGTACAATATAATATGGTCATGTGCCACTTAATGATGGGGTTAGTTCCAAGAGAGGTGACATTAGTTGATTTCGTCATCATGGGAATGTTATAGGGTATATTTACACAAGCTGACATGGCGGAGATGCCACTAGCCAGGAGTCTTGCAGGACAGGTTCCCATATGCTGTCTGTCGTTTAGGGAAATGTCGTGGCAGGTGATGGTACTAAATGCTATCACTGAAAATCTGCAAGGCGGATCTGACCTCAACACGGCCAGGTCGGCCTCCACCCGAATGTCTTTATAAGTAAAATAGCACCTCAAAACAAAGCTGCAGGGAACAAGGGCCGTGGACCGCACGAGACCCGGTTCCACAGTGACCCTGTGAGCCGAGCAGCAACTGGCCCCTCTACCAGGAGCAGACACCGGATTGCCGGATTCAGGAACATTCAGAAAGGAGGCTTGGAGAGGGGCACTGGTCAGCCTGCTCACAGGCGTTGCAAGGCAGGGCTCCGTCCGTATTTGCACCTCTGCGCAGGCGCAGCGGGTGGCCACAGCCTCCCTCCCTCTGCCCACAGTTGAGGATCGCTGTGGCCCCAAGGGCCAGGCCTGAGTGTGGAGGTTCCAGAGGAAACAGAAGGGGCGGGGTGGCGACTGCAGCCAGCCCCTGTCCAGCTCCGGGTGATGCGGTGCTGGGGACCCTGCGGGGGTCCGGTTTCTCTCCACCCCCAAGGCCGTGGCCCCCAGCCTCCCGCGCACCTCTCACCTGCAGCTGCGGGTGCACCATGCCGGCCAGGTCCCCGTCCTGGGTGCGCGGGAAGTCCTCGCCGCCCAGGTTTCTATAGACTTCCATCTCGAAGGCAGGGAAGGCCGCGCCTGGCGGAGGCTGGGGGTGAGAGCCGCCCGCTCCGACCCCGCTGGACGGGCCCCCTGACCTCAGGTCCCCGCCAGCGCCTGGGGCTTCTCACCCTGGTTGAAGAGCTCCATGAAGTCCAGAGCGGAGGCCACCAGGGCTCTCATCCTGGAGAAGACGTCAGCGCGCAGCACGCCCTGGGGCTGCGGGCCCAGCTCCACAGCTGGGGACCCGAGGCGGGGGTCGGGCAGGTGTCCCCGCGGGCTGCGCCCCCAGGCCCCCCCCCAACTCCCGGAGCCCCGCCCCTCTGCCCGGCCCCGCCCCTCGGCCCGGCCCCGCCCACTTCCCCGGAGCCCTCGGCCCACTCATTCCGTTCTTGGCCACAGAGTCCAGGCTGAAGCTCTCCCTCGCCGACTGCGGTGGCCGGGTCAGGAGCACCTGGCAGGGCACCTCGGGGAACTGCAGCTGGGTGGGAAGGGAAACAGGCGAGGAGGGAAGTGTGCAGAAGGAACCGGACTCCGGCCTCCCTGGCCAGCCTCCCTGGCTGGCAGCCTCCCTCTGCACTCCGGAGGGGCTGGGGTCCCAGAGGTCCTGGAGTGCCTGCTGGTGGCAGGCCCCCAAGGGAAACCTGGCTGGGAGAAAGGGGCCAAGAAGAGCCCACACTGTCCCCTCTGCTCCCTCTGCCCACCCCCTGGCCTCTGGGGTCTGTGGCCAGCGGCTAGGGCTACCTGTAGGTGGCGGGACAGGTGCAGGGCAAAGGTGTTGTGGGCGCCATCCACCAGGAGGCAGGTGCCCATGTTGGCGGTGGTGTTGTGCAGGTCGAGGACAAAGTCAAAGGCCCGGTCGGAGCCAGAGGCCTTGGGCCCCAGCAGCTGGTCCAGCTCCCGAGCTCTCGTCAGTTCGTGTGGGTCATTCGGAGTGGCCCTGGAGCTGTGGGGCGGGAATGGGCACCGGCCCCCGCGTCTCAGGCTGCCGGCAGGAGAGCCTCAGCGTGGCTCAGGCCTGACCCTGGCCTGCCCCTGCTCCTGGCCCTCGTTGGCTCCCCCTTCCCCATGAAGGGCAAGCTCTGCCTGGCCCCGCCCCCACCTGCCTCATGCTGTCACTTGGGCCACACCTCCCCAGCACCATGCTGGTGCCACCACGAGGCCTGTGTCCTTGCATGGCCCTCCACTGAAAACCCCTGCCTCCTCCTTTCACCTGGCCAACTGCCTACCTCTGGGGCTTGGTGGAGACATCACCTCCTCCAGGAAGCCTTCCCTGACTCTCTTGACCAGGCTCTGTGCTCTGTGCAGCCCCAGCCCCTGCATTTAGCCTCCTGGGCTGTGGTTGAGTTCTTGTTCCATGTCCCCCAGTAAGCTAAGGCCACCCCCCTGGTCTTCTTCCCCATCCTCTTGCCCGAGGGGTCCAGAGCCTCCCTGGAGCTGGGACCCAGTGAGGCCCACAGGAGGAGGGTGTGCACAAGCACAAAGCTGGTGGACGGGACCTGAGGCTGATCTGAGGGAAACTGGCCATCAGGAAGGGCTTCCTGGAGGAGGTGACATGGATCAGGATTTCTCTAAACTGAAAAGAGAGGAGGAGGCAGCGTAGGCAGAGGGGGACCAGCGGGGAGGCAGGAGCAGGCCCTGCTGGTGGCGGAGGGAGGTGCGGTGGGGCTGTGGTGCAGGGCCTCGCTGGCGGCCAGGCCAGGGCACTCACACGAGTAAGGTGTCCGTGAAGGTGCGGTTGAGGTCACGGTCCACATAGCGGCGGCAGGCAGCCGCAGCCGCGGGGTTAGCCAGCACGGGCGTGGCAGAGAAGCTGGGTCTCCGCAGCTCCCTGGGGTCCCGCAGCCAGTGCCTGGCCAGGTAGACGCCGGACAGCTCATTGCCATGGGTGCCGCCGGTCACGGCCACACGGCGCAGGGGCGCCTGGGGCACCGGCACGGAGCACATCCCTGTGTGGTGGAGCACAGAAGGGCTCCGTGACGGTGGCACCCGGCCTGGGAAGTTCCTGCCCTAAGCTGAGAGAGAGGCCAGGCTTTTGGGCGCATCCCGACAGCAGGAGGACTCTGCCCCCACTGTACAGACAGGAAAGCTGAGCCGGCCTCAGGGAGCAGCCGGGCTCCAGGGGACCCCTGGGCCTCCTGCGCCTCGTGTGGCCTCTGAGCTGGTGCCGGATTTCGGGAGGCCGCTACCTACCTGCTGGTGTGGGTCTGGGCTTCCTGGCCCCGGGCTGCGGCACCTGCCTGTGGCACCTGCCTGCTGGACGCGGGACGATCGTGGCCCTGGAGATTTCCAAGCAGGAAGCGCTCCTGTCGGCCGGCCAGCAGGGCTGTGGGGGATGGGCAGGTCCCTGCAGCCAAAGGTTGCCCTGGTCTCCTCCCACCGCCGCCCCGCCCAACCGCCACAGCCCACTGGGTCTCTGTCTTGCAGGCAGGTTCCTGTCTTTGCCTTCTGTCCATCTTCTGACCCCAAGGGTCACTCAGGGGCTGGGCACGGCCTTGGGGACTTATTTGCAGAGGTTCCCTAAGACCTGGATGTCGACCAGAGAAGATTGGGCTTTGCAGACTGCCGCGTGCCAGGTGTCCAGCCATGGGTGGACGGGCCTGGGTCCAACCCAGGAGCCACTGGCTAACCGGGGCTAAGTCCATCCGGATGGGCACCTTCATTAAGGCTCACACCTGGCCACTGAAAGTCTCTATGGAGGCACGCACCCTGCTGGCCACCCAAGTAAGAGTCCCCTTGCCTCCACTAGCTCAGAGCAGGTCACTCCTTGCACTCCTATAGGACCAGGGTCACTCCAAGGTCACCCCATCCCAAAGGATTGGCTCCCAGTGGAGTCTGGTTTTATGGCTCTTTGATGCTTGAAAAGAAGACCTCGGTGCTTCACCAGTATTCTAGTTATTTCCAGACAACGCAACGGAGTCGCCTGTTGACTGTGGGGGGAATCGACCCTCCCACCCACTCACACATGTCGGGGGACAAAGGTGAAGTCCCCTCACCCAGCCCCAGGGCTGGTTTCTTCCACCCAGTTCTGCGGGCAGGACACAAGGAGAGTCCAGAGTCACCGAGGAGAGAAGCAGAGCTCAGGCAGTAAACCGTCCAGACGGGTCCCCTGTGGCCTCTTGTATGCCAGGTGGTGTTTGAGGGGACCTTCCCCAGGCTTCAGTTCCCGGGCCTTTGCCACATCGGATGGAGGCCAGCCCACGACCCTGGTGGCCAGCCCCCTAGGCTGACCCTCCGAGGCCACTCAGCTCAGACTCAATTCCTGTGTGGCCTGGCTGCCCTCACTCTCCTCCCTCTACCCCCAAGGCTGTGGGACCTTGGCTAGTGCCTGCATCTTGCTGGGGTCACCAGAGGGTGGTAAAGGTGTAAAAGCTCCTCCAGGAGCCACCGTGCTGGGACCTGGGCCTCAGCAGAGATCTCCCTGAGGACCTCTGGGAGGGCCACTAACCCTTCCTTGGCTATACCCCTGGAGGGCAGCCTAGGAGGCTCTAGGAGGTGGAATGACTATGCCGAGACCCCCTGCAGGTGACAGGCAGTGGTGGAAGGAGCCAGCAGACGAACCTGCCTCCCTCCCTCCCAGGCCCTGCTAATGCTTTGGGCAGGGGTCTCTGGGCCCTGTTATGAGTGCAAAGTCTTGGTCTTCATCCTAAAGGCCTCCCCAGGCTGCTGGGATCCTGCTGACTCATGTAGGATCTCACAGGAAGAAAGGGGCTACTCAGGGAACCTGGCTGTTTGGAAGCCAACCCTTCTCTGTCTGGAGACCAAAGTGCTCCCTACCAGGAGATGCTGGGTCCCCAGCTCTGCAAAGGGCAAGGGCAGGGAGTGCTAGGAATTTTCACTTCCCTTAGCTGCGGTCTAACTTCCCCATTTCAGTGGGTATTTATAGAATGTGTGTGTGGGGGGGCTGGAATCTGATGCAGGAGCTCTCAGAAATGGCACCCAGTTGAGTGTGTGGAGGCAGCCTGCTGAGCTACACCTGGGAGCCCAGGAAGGGGAGGGCCCTTCCCCTGGTTCTGACCCCCCAGACCTCAAGAGGCTGTGTGATCTGGAGAGAGCTGATGCCCTCTCTGGGCTTCAGCTCCTACTAGGGACATGGGGTGGGGCTCCCTTCTAGCCAGGGGCAGTGGTGCGCAGGGCGGGTCCAGGCCTGGGAAACGGGCATCAGAGAAGGACCCTGGTTGTCCTTCCCCACCAGCTTCCTGGGTGGCATATGACTCCTGAGGGTGACATCCCAGACTCAGATGCGTGTGTGTGTGTGTGTGTGTGTGTGTGTGTGTGTGGCTGTTCACACATGCTCCCAGGGCGGCAGCTCCCACGGACTCGTCCTAAAGCCCCCCAGAAGGGACTGGGGGCTTCTCTCTGGGCCCTGTGGCCCCCTGAGGGCTGGGGTGCTGCTCGGGAGGAAGCAGCCCCGGGGCAGTGAGCCGGGAGGGTTCCTAGATTCTGGGATCCTGCCTCGGGGGACAGCAGATGGCAGGACGGCAGTTCAGCACACTCAGACTCTGGACCCTGGAGGGGGGTCAGAGCCACCTTTATGGATCTCACTGAAGCCCTCATCAGCTCCAGCGTCTGCCCGGCCTCGGGGAGACCCCAGACCCCTCCAGTCAGAGGGTGCAGAGGGACTTTGGTACAGAAAGCGACTGGCCAGCCGTCCAGAGGTCTGTTCAGAGAGAGCCCCAGCAGTGGGGTACTCACGCCTCGGACTGGTCACCTGCCTTTCAGGGACCCCTGGCCTGTGGGTAGCGGCCGGCAGCCCAGGGTGGGCAGCAGAATGCAGGGTGGGTGGGTGCTGGAGGTGGGCAGGGCTCAGAGAAGGGTGCAGCTCTGCGAGTCCAGGGCCCACCGTATCAGCTTCTGGCTCCAGTGGCCGTAGGGCGGGTAGCGGATCCCGTTGAGCCCCTCCAGGCCCGAGGGGGCCAGCAGGCAGGCGCGGTGGTGCGAGAAGGTGTCGAAGGAGAACTTCCCGTGGTACCTGCCCATCCCGCTGTGGCCTGCAGGGGCGGAGGAGGTGGGCGTGAGGCCGGGCGTCCCCTCCAGCCCAGGGGCCGCCACCACCCCGGCCAGAGGCCCACAGCTGGCAGGGAGCTCAGAGAGCCAGGCCACCCTTAGGGACCATTCACAGATGGGGAAACCGAGGCCTTGGAGGCCCAGGGTGAGCAGTGATGGGGCGACTTGAGCAGGTGGGGACAGGAGGGCAGGAGGCAGGAACGCACCCACTCCACCCAGGGGCAGGGATGGCAGAGTCATGTAGATGAAGCCTTCGTTGCCACCGAAGCTGCCGCTGCTGGTCCCCTCCAGGACCTGGTTCACCACCTGCAGGGAGGGCGCGGCTCAGGGAGAGGCTCGAGTCCCGCACTCAGAGGACGTCTCCGGGCCTCCCACCGCCACCCTCCACCGAGCATCCCAGAAGGGTGCAGAAATGAGGAAGCCCCCAAAGCAGCGAGAGGCGCGGGCCTGTGACTGGGACCGTGACCGTGACTGTGAGGCGTGGTGGCACCGTTAGGACATTGTAGCAAAGTGCATCCGCCCACAGCAACCAGCCCGGCTCTCACTGTGGGGACTTGCACTGTCCCCCGTCCCATCTGGGGCTCTGCTCCCTGTGGGGAGCCTTTACATGGTTCAGAGAAAGGGGGATCCCTGAGCACCCCTTCCCCCAGGAGGACGCTGCCCAGCCAGAGAGACAGCCTGGCTCCAGCAGGTTGTGACCCCACCCAGGTTCCCTCTGCCAGGTGGCAGTGACACCAGGCAGCCTGGAACATAGTCACCCTGGAGGTGACAGCTGTCCTAATCTGCCCCCCAGGGCCTTGGAAGGGGACGGGGGCCGTCCACTCCTGCCGGGCCGCACCTGGGAGCTGTTGGAGAAGGCGTACAGGGCCAGGGGCTTCTCCCGCCGGTTGATGAAGTCGATGGCTTCATCCAGGCTCCTCACGGTCACCAGGGGCAGGATGGGCCCAAAGATCTCCTCCTGCATCACGGGCTCCGTCTCCTGCACGTCCACCAGCACAGTGGGCGCTGCGGGCGGGCACGGCGACAGTCAGCCCAGGGCCACAGCAGGGACACCCCAGGGGAGGGGATTCGGCAGGGCCGGGGCCCAGGATGCAGGCCGGGGACGCCCTGGCCTGACCTCCCAGCTCTCCAGGCTCTGAGGACCTGGGTCCTGGCCTCTCGGAACTGCAGATGGTAGGACAGACGGCAGGACGGAAGTTTACACCACCCTCCGGACCCTGGAACTGGGGTCCGGCTCAGTGGATCAGAGTTTGGGGTGAGGAGACAGGCTCCGGGCCGTGGTGACATGGGGCCTTCGTGTTCTGGAACCAGGCACCGGGCCGGGGACCCAGGCCTGGCCAGCAGGGAGCGGGGCCGGCTTTCAGGCGAGGCCCCTGCAGCGAGGAAGGCCCTCGGCCCAGGGGGCTGCAGCAGGGGAGAGGGGACTCACCGATGTAGAGCTCGCTCTCGTCGCTCTGGCCACCGATGGCCACCCGGCCACAGCCCAGCAGTCCCTGGAGCCGCTTGAAATGCTTCTGGCTGATGATGCGGCCCAGGTCGGGGGAGCTCTGGGGGTCATCGCCATAGAAACGGGTGATGGCGCTCTGCAGGGCAGGCAGCAGGCGCTCGCGCGTCTCGGGGCTGCACAGGACGTAATCCGGGGCCACGCAGGTCTGGCCAGCGTTGAAGTACCGGAACCAGGTGACGCGGTTGGCCACGGTCTGGGGGTCACAGTCGTCGTCCACGTAGCACGGGTTCTTGCCCCCCAGCTCCAGGGTGACGGGTGTCAGGTGCTTGGCAGCGGCGGCCATGACAATCTTGCCCACACGGGGGCTCCCTGGGGGACACGGTCAGGGCTGCCCATCCTCAACTGCCTTTGGCCAGAGACTGGGGGCCCCTGACCCTTGTTGCCTCTCTTTCCACTGAGACAGCCCAGGTCCTGGCCTTCCTGCCTCCATCTGTCCCCAGCCCAGCCACCCAGGATCCAATCTCCGGGAGTCCCTGGGGACCCAGCCGCCCTGTCCGGCTGAGTGGCCCCTGGACCCTGCATCCAGCCTGACTCTGGCTTCTTCCCCCCCTTCCCACCCTTTTCTCTGCCGGCTGCCCCCTGGCCAGACCTGGCCAGGCCCTCACCTGTGAACAGGATGTGGTCAAATCTGTGCTCCAGCAGCCGCCCGGTGTCCTCGGGCCCGCCCAGCACCACGGCAAAGCAGCTCTGCCAGGTGGGACAGGAGGTCAGCGGGCAAGCCCAGGGGACAGTAGGACAGGAGGGGACTAGTGGGGCGGGGTCCTCCTCACCTGGTCCAGGTACCGGGGCAGCACCTCGGCCAGCACCTTCTCGGTGCCCTTGCTGATTTCCGATGGCTTCAGGACCACGCAGTTCCCTGCAGAGGCATGGGGGGCTGTAGGCGGGGCCAGGGTCCCCCCATCTGCCAGGCCTGCACCCAGGGGCCACCACAGCCCCGCGACTCTGGAGGCCCTCTTTGGGAAGGGGCGGCCGCTGGGAGGGCGGACCGGGGCCTGTCCTCACCTGCAGCGATGGCCCCCACCAGGGGCACCAGCGTCAGGTTCAGCGGGTAGTTCCAGGGCGCGACGATGAGCACGAGGCCGAAGGGCTCCTTGCGGATGAAGGCTGAGTCCAGCTTCGTGAGCTGGGTGCAGGGAGGACAGTAAAGTGCCACCAAGGACCACCAGACCCCCTCCCGCAGCCTGGGTCCTCCACTCCTGTGCATTAGCGTCTCCTGGAGAAGACTGGCCCTGGCCTCGGGGACAGGAAGGAGCCTGGACCGGAGCCGTCCCCTGCCCTGCTGCCACCCGGTCAGCCCACAGGGCTCACCAAGTTCGTGGCGACCGGCTCGTCCTTCATCCAGGTGTGCAGGCTCCTGAGGGCCAGGTCCACCTCATTCTGGCACAGGATGAACTCCGACATGTCCACCTCGAAGGCCGACTGCGGTGAGGGGGAGAGGCGGTGGTCAGCCCTGGCCAGCAGGGTGGGCGGGAGCGGGTCCCCACGGGCACTGAGTGGCCCCGTGGGTGCTGCACACGGGCTGGGACGGCTCTGGAGCCACTCAGCCTCCCCTTGGCCTGTCACCTCAGGCGAGTGACAGCACCTAGTGTCTCAGTTCCCCATTTGGAATAAATTTGGGGACACAGCTAATCACTTTGGTGGGCAAAGATGCTAACGGGGGGGACAGCGATGCTGTGGAGGACATGACCCCAGCCTGGGAAGGACTGGTCTGGACCCCCCGCGGCCACCTCGAACAGGTCCTGGCCCAGGCAGGAGCTGGGCTCAGTGGCTCTTGGTCCCTCTGTCCCAGCTGTGCTGCCTGACCCCTCCCTGCAGGGCACCCTCTCCCCCACCCGGCCACCTTGTGCAGGTCCTGGGCCAGCGCGTCCAGCAGCAGCTGCCGGTTGTCCTGCAGGAAGCGGCCCAGGCCCTGGAGCTGCGCCGCCCGGAACTCTGCCGGCCGAGTCCGCCCCGAGCCGAAGGCCTCCCGCAGCCGCCGCAGCGTGTCCTCGACGGGGTCCATCCTGCTGGACAGGGCAGCGAGAACTGGGTGCTCTACCTCCAGGGGCGACCTGCGGCTGCCCCTCACAGGTGACAGTCCTCCGCACAGGGGCCAGGGCTGCAGGCGGGAGCTGGAACCCCGGTGGCCCAGGCGTTCCCAGGGTGTCTGGTCTGGTTTGGTGGCCCCGGGCGTCTCCGTGGGATGAGTGTGTCTGTGTCTGTGTGTGGATGTGAGCTGTCCCCAACCTTCAGCAGCATGTCCCAGGGCCATGTCCAGGATCCCTGCCTCAGATCCCCGTGGCCGCAGGAAGGAGCAGAGGTTGGGCATCCCCACCGAGTGCCCTGGAGGGACACCCACCCTCCCGGGGCCTCGGCAGGTCAGCAGCCTAGTCAGCGCAGCGGGGGGACGTCCTGGGGGTCAGGGTCTGCCTGGAGGCTGCTCTGAGGAGCAAGAGGAAGCCGAGCAGCGGGCCAGCTCACGGGGAAGGCAGGGAGTCGGGCCAGACGCGGGGACCCGCCCCCCGCAGCCGCAGACCTGCTGACCCTCCGAGGGCAGCATGAGGTCACTCCTGGCACTGGGGGCCTCCTCTCAGCTCTGCCCTGCCCATGAGGGCCTGAGGGCCACGGCATACAGGAGGTGCTCAGTGAAGACTCATCCACTGAGTGGGCTCAGCTCCCGTCTCGGCTGGGGGCCCCCCTTCCTTCATGCCTTCCCTCCGCCAGGCCTGGGGAGCTCTCCTAGACCCCTGTCCCCAGCAGGGCCGGGCCATTCCCTGCCCACAGCCCCCACAGGAGCTGGCTGGGCGGGTTGGGCTTGCTCAGAGCCACGGGCGGCCCGGCTGACCTGGAGGGTTCCCAGGCCTGGGCTCTAGGCCCCTGACCCTCACCAGCCCTCGCGGTCCCCCTGCCTAGGTCCAAGGCTCTGGTGACCTCGGCTTCCTACCCGGCTCCCTGTACCTCCCTGTACTGCTGCCATCCGTGACACTGTGGGGCCAGGCACCAGGTGCCACAGGCTCCTCCCACAGCCCATCAGAGCCGCAGCTGGCTCTACGCAGAGGCGAGGAAGGGGCGGCCTCTCAGAGGTGGGTGAAGGACTGGGGTCAGCATTCTGCCAAGGCCCTGTGGGGGTGGACTTTGAAAAACAAGATGTCCCTGGGCCTGGCGACACCTTGATGGGACCTGTCAGTAGGGCTGGCACCTCTGGGCGGTGGGCACACCGGGGAGAGGGGCTGGAGGGGAGCAGAGCTGCCTTGGAGCCGAGGGCTTTGCAGCAGCGTCTCATTTAAGCCTCGCAGCTTGACCCCATCGTGAGGATGCGGCACCTTCGGCTCCAAGAGGCCACCTGACTCTCCTCCCACAGCTGACCTGATGCACATGCCCGCCATCACCCCTGTGTGCTGTGGTCTCAATGCCCTCCTGTAGCTCCCAGGTTTGCTACAGTGACAACATAGTCCTTCCAGAACCCTCCACGAACAGGGAATGTGGCCCGTGAAATCTGAAGCCAAAGGCTCAGCTCTGGCCTCACCACCCGAGAAGCCCCCTGCCCGCCTGCCCACACAGCACAGCGCTGGCCGCTCCTGGCGGCCCCACCTTCTCCTGGCTAGGAGCCCCCCCGGAAGGACAGGAGTCTCTCCCCAGCCCTGGGGTCCCAGGGCTTTCCCGGAGCTGACCGAGGCCCAGAAGTCCCGGCAGTGAGGGCTGGACAGGGCCTGAGCACCCGGCCGCGCCCTCTCCCCAGCAGCAGCCCCCACCCGCTTTGCCCTGCGCCCTCGTACCCCAGCGTGGGCTCTGAGCGGGGGTCCTTTGTCGACATCGTGTCTCCAGTGCCCTGACTCTGCTCCCAGCTCTCCTCGCCGGCCCTCCTCTGCCCCTGCCCTGCCTCTGCCTCTGGCTCAGCTGCTCCCACCCCCAGGCCTGGCACTGGGTGCTCCCACCCCTCCTCGCTCCCACTGCCAGTCTCCCTGGCACGGCTCACTGGGGAACAGGTTGGGCCGGCTGTGAGGCTGCTGTGTCTGCAGGGAGGGCTGGCAGGGCCCCGCCCGATAAGGAGAAGCCCCCAGAGGCGAGATGAGCTGCCAGCCACCTCCACCCCCAGGCAGCAGGTCCAGGTCTGCAGGAGCAACAGTGGCTCCTTCTTTTCTGCTGTCCTGTGACCAACTGGCACACTGGAGGTAGGTGGAGGGGCCTCCACAGCAGGGAGCAGCTCCAGGGTGAAGCACACTTCGTTTGATTATTCTCCTGTTTACTATGTCCCCAGGCAGGTGACTCAGCCTCTCTGAGCCTCTCTGAAGTAAGAGTCACACACAAGTGTCATGGTTCTTGAGAGAATCCTGGGCAGAGGACAGGAGGTGGATCACAGCTCCTGATACAGAGCCAGTGCTGCTCAGAGCTGGCTGCTAGTGTCGTTCGCACACGTTCTAGATCTGGGGGAGCAGGAGGCTGCTCAGACTCCTCCCGAGCTGGCACCAAGAACACCCCCACCCACTCAGGGCAGTAAAAAGAGCTTCCTGGCTGTGTGCTGGTGTGCCCTGGCAGGCCGCGGGGACCAACCTTGGGTAGGACTGGAGCCGGCCCCGGGGGAGCCACAGGCTACTGCAAGTCCCGGGCCTGGAATCCTTATTTAGCAGCCAGTAAGATCGCAGGAAGGAAACTGGCGTCTGGGACAGAGGCACCGGATAGTGTCAGGGCTGCCAGGGCCCCTCTAAGAGCAGCAGGTGGGGGGCCTCCTGCCCCCAGGCCCTGGTGGCGTGCCACGTGAATTCTATCCAAGTGAAGCCATTTTTCTTTCGGCTGTCAAGGGACCTTTATTTCTATGTGGTGCTGAGAATTGAACCCAGCGCCTCACACGTGCCAGGCAAGTGCGCTACCGCTGAGCCCCAGCCCCAGCCCCTAAAGCCATGTGTTAAAGAAAAATAAATTGACCGGGCCTGGTGGCCCAGCCCTGTCATCCCAGCCACTCAGGAGGCTGAGGCAGGAGGATTGAAAGTTTCAGACCAGCCTCGGCAACCTAGTGAAATCGTCTCAAAAAGTAAAAAGGGCCAGGGTGAAGCTCAGTGCTAGAGCCCCTGGTTCAATCTCCAGCACCCAAATTCATCAGTTAATCAGTGAAAGCAAGGAAACGAAATGAGCAAGAACCCACACAGCCTTTAAGTGTCTTAAAATATGCTCTCCCCAAGCCATCTCCCGCCTCCCAGGATCTAGGGCATTAAAGTCAAGTCGTCCTCAGAAACTCATCACCCGTCTCGCATTGGTTCCCTTGGCTGCTGCTGGAAAGAATCATTGCAAATGGGGGAAGTTGAAGACAGGGGAAATGTCTCCTGTCCTGGCTGGGCGAGGTGAGGAAGCTGGAAGCAGTGGCCACGCCTGTCATTCCAGCTGCTCGGGAGGCTGAGGCAGGAGGATCGCGAGTTCAAAGCCAGCCTCAGCAATGGCAACTCAGTGAGACCCCGTCTCTAAATAAAATACAAAATAGGGCTGGGGATGGGGCTCAGTGGTCGAGTGCCCCTGAGTTCAATCCCCAGTACCCACCTACCCTGCCCAAAAAACAAAAAAACAATCCTCCGGAAGACGGAAGACAGAGACCAAAGTCCAGGTGTGTGTGGTTGGGGGGGCTTTGGCTCCAGGGGAGGGGGCTTCCTGCCTCTTCCAACTTCCGGTGGCTGTGGTGGTCCTGTGCTTGTGGCCACAGCACTCCACCTCTCCCTGCTCGGGGTCCACCCATTCTCCTGCCTCCTCCGCTCAGGAGGAGTTAGGGTTGGATCTAGAGGCCCCCAGAAAATCCCGGATGACCTGCACAGGACCGACCTTCCTTCCTTCCTTCCTTCCTTCCTTTATTTATTTTTCATTTTGAAATAGGGTCTTGCTAAGTTGTGTAGGGTGCTGCTACATTGCTGAGGCTGGCCTCAAACTTGCGATCCTCCTGCCCCAGCCTCCTGAGTCCCTGGGATCCCAAGTGTGCGCCCAACTGTAAAGACTGTTTCTAAACAAGGTCACATTCACAGGCCCCAGGAATCAGGAGGTGTCTTCAGAAGCCATTGCCACCTTACCACAGGGAGCAAAAGCCACTTGCTTTGTCACCCAGGGGAATATTGGATCATGATTCCTCAACAATTGTAATCCAATGTCAAGAAATATTTGCTAAGCCCCTGCCAAGTGGCACTTGTCTGCCTCCCAGCACCCAGCCCAGAGGGTGGCAGTACAAATAAGCCACCGACCAAGGCAAACGGTACAGACAATGGTGTGCTGAGGAGATGACGTCTGAGCTGGGACCCCAAGGGTCACAGTGAGGCAGACACGTGCCAGCCAGAGTGACCAGTCCAGGCAGATGGATGCAGGGGAAAAGGTCTCGGCAAGCAGGACCGTAGCTGTGGCTGGGGTGGGGGACACAGCCCAGGACACCCTGCTGGTGGGTGGAGCTGGGATCCCTGTCCTGGAGCCAGGGGAAGCCATGGTGGGGTCAAGGAGGTGGCATGGTCAGAGTCCCCGTTTGGAGGACCTTTGATGGACTGGTGGTGGCGGGCGGTGGGCACCCCCTGTAGGGGCACCCGGGCCAGAGCAGAGCAGAGCTCTGTTAGAGTCTGTAAACAAGTCAAAATAACACCTGGCATTTAGCCAGGGGAATGTTAGAGTTCGTAAACAAGTCTGGATGGTGCCTGGCAAAATGCCAGAGGGAGTGGTTTGAGAAGTAACAAAAGCGAGCCATTAAGTGTGGAGATTTCTTATTGGTTCAGTGCTGTATCGAGTTTATGCTAATTAGATAAGCTGTGTGGAATGTATAAATACTGCTCCTGTCCTGCAATAAACGGCTCCCACTCCTGCTGTATCAATCAACACAAGTCGTTCGTCACCCCCCGGTTATTTTGCTGCAGCCGGACTGCAGCAAATGGTGGCCCGTACGGGGAGCCCCGGGACACTCGGGGGTAAGTGACGAAAAAAAGCTGCCCGTCCATAGATAGGACGGGAGCAAATCTGCTCGTCCCTAGGCAGATAGGGCGAGAGGAAAAATGGCCATTTCGAGAAAATGGAGAAGATTGATACAGTATGTTTGTGTCTTGTTTTGTCTTAAAATGTTGTATTGTCTTTGTGATGAAAATATGGAAGGGGTGAGAAGTAAATTACTAAGGGAAGAAGGCACCCCAGTGGAACCAAGAATAGTTAGGGCATGTGTTGATAGAAGCCCAGGAACTCTAGTCAGAAAGAAACAGAAAGTTCAGAAGAAGAAAGATTATCAGAGGAGGAAGGATTATCAGGAAAAAAGTTGCAGCAGAAGGTTATTTCTAAATACTTTTCGTTACCGGAGGGTGCGTGAAGCGGAGAGGCGGCTGCCGAGTGTGCAAGCCGGTCACAGCGCAGCAAGGATTTTCCAAGAGGCGGCGGCAACTGGCTCTTCCTGGCCTCCTGGCCGGGGAGCTGGCTCTTCCACTGCTGCGAGCCCAAATCTAGACCTGACCTGGAGGCACAGTCTCGCAGGCTCTTGCTCCCTGTGCCTGGAAGCAGTTTGAGTCCAGGACACTCCCCAGGGCCATCTGGGGCTGCCCAGGCGCTACAGCCAGCAGAAGACGCTACTGGTGTCCCTGATGTTTGGTCATTTTCAATGCCAATAACTAAACTACAATGATTCTCCCACACCTGGAAGCTGATGAATAATGAGTACTATTAATGCTTATTTCAAATGCAAAAAAAACTTGAGATAATGTACTAAATTGTTCAGAAGGTTGTTTTCTTAGTGCAATGCTACAGGATTTTCTTTAGCCATCCGGAGTTCCTGCCTTCGTTCCAGTGCCGGTAAAGACCAAGGTGGAAGAATTTTCAGTGTTGCTGAAAACCGGACGAGACTTCAGCTGAGAAATGGACGAGACTTCGGATCAAGCTAGTTGCCTGCAGAACTTACCTGGACTGTGATTTAAGCTAGCTGCCTGCAGAACTTACCTGGACTGTGATTTACCGGGACTGTGAGTTAATCTATTGAGACACTGCTTTACCTGGACTGAGACAACAAACTGTAATCTATAACAAATTGTAACTCGGTATCTTTGCTAACAGTGTCATTGCTGGTATAATTTTTCCAAGGGCTTCTTGCATGGAGCCATCAATTGGCTTGGTATTGTGGCATTTTGTATCCTCCCTTTCTGTTTGTAGCAGGTTATTTATGGTGTTTCTGTAAAAACCACTATGGTCATTATTTAAATTAAACAAAAGGGGGAAATGTTAGAGTCTGTAAACAAGTCAAAATAACACCTGGCATTTAGCCAGGGGAATGTTAGAGTTCGTAAACAAGTCTGGATGGTGCCTGGCAAAATGCCAGAGGGAGTGGTTTGAGAAGTAACAAAAGCGAGCCATTAAGTGTGGAGATTTCTTATTGGTTCAGTGCTGTATCGAGTTTATGCTAATTAGATAAGTTGTGTGGAATGTATAAATACTGCTCCTGTCCTGCAATAAACGGCTCCTACTCCTGCTGTATCAACGCACACAAGTTGCTCGTCACCCCCCGGTTATTTTGCTGCAGCCGGACTGCAGCAGAGCTCGGGGAGCCTGTCGGCCTGGACAGGGGGGCGCCCGCGGGGAGCCCTTCTGGAGGGACGTCAAGGGTTTCTCTGAGTGGCAGGTGGCGGGCTGTGGAGAGGGAGGGCCGGGCTCTGCCGGCCCCCGGTGGATGATGAATGCCCCTTTCTGAGGCCAGGTCTAGGGACTTGTGGGGACACAGATCCAGGGCCAGCAGGTCTGATGGGCAGGCGCCGGGCGCCCTGGTCACCCTCCCAGGTGGGCTCCGGGGACAGGGCTGGGCTGGGAACCAGACTGACCGCAACGGCATCAGGTGCCCCAGGCTGTCCCCGTACATCGCAGGGCATGGGCACACTCCCTGGGCCATTCACACCCCCGCCGTGACAACCCCAAATGTGTAGACATTGCCAAGTGTCCCCTGGGGTCAGCATCATCCCCGTGGAGAACCGCTGACCTGGAGGGTCTTCCAAGGACCCGAGGGAGGCAGAGCGGGAGGGGCTGGGGGGGTTTCAGGGGCACCCGTGGGTGACAATTGCGGGTGACCACTGGGGGCTGGAGTAGCATGCGTGGCCGCTGGCCAGCTGGCGCTGTGGGGCGCAGAGCGGGACGGTGGCAGGTGGAGCAAGGAGCCGACGGCTTGGTCGAGGCCTCCCAGGCTTGTCTGTGACCCTCCAGTGAGACCTGACAGGTGGCCGTGCTGACCCGTGTCCTAGACTGAAGCCCTGAGCCCCCGTGGAGGAGATGGGGCTAGACGAGGTCACGAGGGAGGGCCACCAGGGAGCCTGCTGGTCCCCACCTCCCTCGTGGGGGGACAGCAAGGTGCCCGACTGCAGCTGGGAGAGTCCTGCCAGGCCTCCCTGCCCAGCCTCCACCTTGGACTCGCCCCCAGAAACGCGGGAAATGAACCTGGGGAAGTCCGGCCTCCCGGGCTGCCTCCACACAGACCCAGGACGGGCCGCACAGAGGCCGCCGTGGAGGGGGAGGCCCGGGAGAGGGGGCCAGACGCGAGGCTGCGGGTGGGGGAGAGAAAACGGCCTTGGGCCCTGGCTGACAGCGCGCAGCAGGTGGTCCACCCTGACCCCCCCACCTGGGGACCCCGAGAGCCACCCCGGCAGGGACATCGTAACCAGCCTCCCTTGATGGTGACGTTTGGGCAGATTTAGAAGCTGCCACTGCGTTCACTCTTCTGACCAAGTGGCCTTCCCTGGATGCCCCCTGGGAAAAGCCACCCTATAGGGTTGGTGACAGGTGTCAGGGCCCCTCCTCAGCTGGGGGAACTGCCATGTCTAGGGGCCCAGGGCCTCAGTCTCTCCGTCCACAGAATGGGGGAGAAGAAAGGAGGACTCGGGTCTCATGAGGTTGCTGAGAAGTCATTCCGGACACTTCAAAGCATCACAGAGGACAGAGGCCCTAAGCAACTTAGCAAGACCCTGTCTCTAAATAAATTATGAAGAAGGGCTGGGACCATGGCTCAGTGGTTAGGTGCCCCTGGGTTCAAATGAAAGAGCTAAACTAGAATTACCATATGACCCAGCAATCTATTCCTAGGTGGATACCCCCCAAAATTGAAAATGGGTTGTCAGACAAATATTTGCACACAAACGTTCCTAGCAGTGTTATTCACAACAGCCAAAACATAGGGACCACCGAAATGTTCACCAACAGATAAACAAACAAACACAATTCAGTGTATCCATGGACTGAAATATTATTCTGCCATAAAAAAGGAGTGGAATTTTTCTGTGAACTTAAAACAACTCTAAAAAATAAGGTTCATGTCTTAAAAAGTAATGAAGAGCGAAGGACTGGCTCACGCTGCCCTGTGGAGGGATCTTGAAAACAGGACGCAGAGCGAAGAGGCACACACATACGTTGGGATTCCTCTGGAAGGTGAGGGGCTAGCACAGGCTGATCGGCAGGCGGAGAGAAACTGGTGCTGGCCCAGGGGCTGGGGGAGAGGGGTTGGGGGTGACCACTTAGCAGGACTGAGCGTTCTTGGGGGTGATGGAAAGGTTTCAGATCTAGAGCGGTGAATGCCTGTGTGCCCATGAGCTACAACTGGGAGGTGATGGATCACACGTGGATTTCACCTCTCCAAGAGCAAAGGGCTGGGATCCCGCTGGCTCCCACCCCCCTGCCCATGTGCCCTGATGGAACCGCCGCCACACGGTGAGCTGCCCACACCCACGTGGGCGAACTTGGAGGGGGTCATCTCCCCAGCGCCCAGATGGCCACGCCCTGACTGCTGTCCTGACAGTGGCCTTTTCTACCTTAGGGCAGGGCGTCGGGATGGGCATTGCTATTCAGAGGAGAAACAGGGGGCCCGGTGGGGCCCCGGTCCCAGGCCACCTGAGACCAGCGGGAGACAATAAAGTGCCCCGCCTGGACCCCAAGGTCTGGGAAGGATTCTCCATGGCTCTGGGCTTTGCTCTCTGGGTCTCCATCCTGTCCTCTGAGCTGTCCTTCCTTTTTCATGGAAGGCCATCTGCGTCTGGTCAGTAGGACGTTGGGGACCCACTGCCACCTTTTCTGCATGTCCCTGAAGGCTGCCTGGCAGCTTTTCTCAGGAGCCTGTGGGAAAGTTCCACCCATGATCTCTCCGGGTTGAGCTTTTTCCCATCTGGCCGCTTGCGGGGAGGCTGAGGGCCTGCCCCGGGGCTCCTGGAGGGGCCGCGGTCACTGGGTCATCTGGGAGGCACACCCAGGCCTCAGTACCTGGACCTGCGAGAGAATCACTCATCCTTTCCTCTTCCTGAGGTCTCAGCCACCATGTCACCCTCATCTCTAGATCACAGCTCGATGCTCAGAAGTCATTTTTTAATTTTAGCATCTTTTCTCTCTGGAAATTTTGAATTCCACGGGCCACACGGCCAGACCTATCTCAAAAGAAAAGAGCGGTCAGCTTGTTGTGAGCTTGGGTCACAAAGGGGACGGGCACCCCTGCCTCCCTCTGTGACATCTGTTCCAGGCGCAGCTGCTCGCCTACCGTGGTGTCTGCCCCCGCTGTCCAGCTCAACAAATGGGGCTCTGAGGTCCACAGAACCCGCCCAGTTCTGACCACCCAAGTTACCAGGAGAGACACCTTTCCAGAGTCAAGGGTCACTAGTCTGAGGAATTCCTCCTGCTGACCACAGTGGACTTTGGTCCGTATCAAGACAAAAATAAAAACGAGTGGGATCCGCGTGCAGGTCGCCAGGAAGCCGTGGTGACGAGTCCACCCAACGGGTTAGAGAAAAATCTCCCAGCACAAGTCAAACTTTCTGCCACTTCGACTTTGTTTCCTGCCCTCTGGCCTGACTACACCGCAGCCCAGGCTTAGCTAGGAAGACCTCCGCCCCCCTAGTCCCAGACTGCAGGGAAGGCCATCTGGACAGAACAGAGGGCACGCGGCAGGAACCAGCCTCAGCAACCCCCAGGCCCCGTCAGCAGGATTTTTTTTTAAATCATTTGTTTTCTTTTAGATCCATGGGTCAAGACGCTCACTGATTTTCATAAAAGCAAGATTAATAAGCAACGCTGGCGTCCACCCATCCAAAACCTGTCCCCAACAGAAACCACATAAAGAATCTTGCTTAGGGCTAACAGCAAGATGCTCACTGAGATCTTGACCCTTTTCCAAGCTGACTTGTTAATAATGAACTTTCTCCTCCCGTCGCTCTCTGGTCATCTGCGGCTTTGCTCTGTGGTGCGGAATTGAGACCTTTCCCATGATCGAGGCTCATACAAAACCCCACAGTTCCAACCATGACCAAGAGAGCAACGGCAGCTGACTGGCCTTTGGGTGATACTTTGCGCCGTCAGTGTGTCCAGAATGTTCTGTCCAGTGCCTCTGTCCACAGTCTGTGTCCAAAATGTGCAGTCACCCTTGAGTGGGCTCACCAGCCCCCAGAACCTTTCGGAAAGGCTCTCCATGTAGGCACCTGTCCCCTGGAATCAGGTGACCTTTTATCGGTGACATGCTTTCCACCTCAGATACCCTGAGCTTATTAAAGAACTCTCTAAAAACACCTGTTGGAGCTATTTGGACTTTTGAGCCAACAGAGTCCCATTTGCAAATTTTACTAAAACCTATTTGTGGAATGTCTCAGTCTCTCAGTAATAAGTGGGGTCCCTTCAGCACGAGCCTGTGGAGCTCTGTGGAGGGGCAGCTCTGGGGCTCCCTGGAGACCTGGCCTTGTCCATATAACCGGGACCATGGCCCCTTGGAGTGCGGATGGCTGTATCATGGTCCCCAGAGGAGGGGACCCCTCGGGAGCCGCTAGGAGGCCTCGTCTCCCCGGGCGGCTGTCAGGAGTCATCTGGGGTCACCTCCAGGTTCCTGTGAGGCCTGAGGCTTGGAATGCAGCCCTGGAATATGGAAGAACAGGTTCCTCACCTACTGGGCACCCCACAGTCCCCTCTGCAGGGGACCTCAACATTTCAGGGTCATCCTTTTTGGTGTATAGGACAAGGACCTCAGGACCCAGCACCTTCGGCTCATTCTCCTTTTCCTATACAAAACAAGGTGTCATTCCTGACTCCAAGAAAGAGGAGTGGGGGGGCGGGGGACAGGGGAGCGGTGAGGGAGGCCTCTCCAGGACACGGCCGGTACAGGCCCAGCTCCAAGCAGCTGCCTCCTCCTTAAGACTCTCTTTTCCTCTCAGCAATGACCTCAAGCCTAGTTCTACCAGAACGGCCACCGCTAGCCAATCAGAGCTCACCGCTCCTGCAGGCACCGCGAGTGCCAAAGAGCGGTCCTCAAAGATCATGTGCACAGATTTCTGTCCTAATAAAGCCCCCGGGCTTTTCTTTGTTCTCTGGACACACCAGAGGCCACCCTGGCCCCAGCATTACAGTCTATCCTTGGTTCCAAATAAAAGTTCCTTTTTTTTTTTTTTTAGAGAGAGGAGAGAGAGAGAGAGATGGAGAGAGAGAGAGAGAGAGAGAGAGAGAGAGAGAATTTTTTAATATTTATTTCTTTTAGTTCTCGGCGGACACAACATCTTTGTTGGTATGTGGTGCTGAGGATCGAACCCGGGCCACACGCATGCCAGGCGAGCGCGCTACAGCTTGAGCCATATCCCCAGCCCAAAAGTTCCTTTATGGGAGATTCTCCTCTGGATTTTTGACATAAGCGACGAGCTGTCTACACGGCCAAGTGGCTCGGGGGATCTTCCCCAGGGGAAGCTTCCCGGCGTGGCCTGCCTGTGAGCGTGGTGAGCTGCACAGTTAAGGACCAGGAGCGTTCCCAGATGCCACCAGGGCACTCCTCCCTAGACGGGGCCTGAGCCTCCCTCGCTCCTGCCTCCACGAGCCCTTGGACTACTCAAGTTGGCCCCGAGCGCTCAGGGGTTTCTAGGGCAAAAAACTGCTTATACTACATCAGCTGGAGCCTTTCATCACAGTGGGCTTGTCACGGGCCTCGGTGGCCCTGCCTTCCCTAACCTGAGCCTACTTGCTGACCTTCTAGAAACTTCACCTGAAGATATTTCTGCTCACCTCATTGCCCAACAATTATCCCCAAATTTCCAATTATCATTAAATCATGTACCAGACCCCAATCTTCCTCCTTCCTCTGTATTGCAGTGCTGGGGATTGAACCCTGTGCACGCTAGGCAAGTGCTCTACCACCAAGTCACATCCCCGGCCCCACTCTTTTTTTTGGGGGGGAGAGGGAGTACCGGGGATTGAACTCAGGGGCACTCAACCACTGAGCCACACCCCCAGCCCTATTTTGTATTTTATTTAGAGAGACAGGGTCTCACTGAGTTGCTTAGCGCCTCATTTTTGCTGAGGCTGGCTTTGAACTCGCGATCCTCCTGCTTCAGCCTCCCGAGCCGCTGGTATTTCAGGTGTGTGCCTCCGTGCCCGGTTCCATTCTTTTTAATAGTAGCTTTTTAAAGATACAATGCACATACCTTAAAATCCCAGGGGAATTTGGAATTCTTAGAAATTCCAAGGTGCCATAAGAAATCAGACTCATGCTCAGAAGTGGGTGGGCGAAGCACAATTGTCCTTCTGCAGAAGGGTGTGCCTCAAAGGGAATCCCGAGCAGGCGTACCTGGGCAGAGCAAGCACACCTGGGCAGGTGGCCTGCCATATTTATCTGTAAGGAGGCACTGACCTCACTCCTGATAGTGCTGATAGCAGGCCCGCCCTGGCCCCTGGGGACTCAACCCCCAGTTCTTTGTTATGCATGTCAATGTGGCCAGCTCACAAGGCCATGACACGGGCTTGCGGTTCCCTGTTTATCTGCCTGGAGCATATGTGTCTCTCGGGAACATCTTGACCTGTTCGAGCCTCCTGATAGGGGTCGGTGACATGACGGTAACCCAAGGACGCAGTTATTACTCTCCCCTCCTCACTTTTGAGTAATTTCCCGCAGCTGTTAAAAAGATATATAAGGGGAACAAATTTGGCAATAAAGCGCGCACATGCTCCCTCCTGGATGAAGAACCTTGGTGTCCTGTGTATTTTTTAACCCCGCCGTCCCTCGCCGGACTCGGCTCCGTTAGCCGGACGCGGCATCTGGAGGCTCCCACCGAGATCCGGAAAGTAGGGGTAAGCGTACGGGGCTCACCTTCTAAAGGTAGAAGGGGGAGGATTGGTTTAAAGGTAATTTAAAGAGACAGGGTACGTACCATGGGTAACTCAACAGCGAAGGTTCGTCTGGCCAACGAACTAAAAGAGCTGTTAAATACACAAGAAACAGGAATAAAAACTAAGACTGCAACCAAATTCGTTGAAGTTATCGCCCAGGCTTGTCCTTGGTTTCTGACAGGAGGTTTTCTCAATAACAATGATTGGGATTTGGTTTGGCAACAGCTTCGCAGGGCTGTGTTGTCCGGAGGGGATCTTTTGTTGTGGAAAAGTGAAAATCAAGAGAGGTGTCGAGAGCTAGCCCGAGTCAATCAGGACGCCAGCTTCCCACGGCGTAACCTCAAAATGTTAACAGGCTCAGGACAATATGCTGTCATAAATCAGCAAATTAATTATGATCCTGGGCGTCTATGCTCAGATAGCCTCAGCTGCGGTCCATGCCTGGAAAGCCCTGCCCGTTTCTAAGACTGAAGCAAAAATTTCCAAGATCTCTCAAGGGCCCTCTGAACCTTATTCGGACTTTATAGCCCGCCTAATGCAGGCAGCTGGAAAAATATTCCTTAATCTGGAACAGGCTATGCCACTTATTAGACAACTGGCATATGAAAACGCTAACACTGCCAAAATGCTATTAAGTCCTCCCGGGCCAAAAGTATAGATGACATGATTCGAGCATGCAAAGATATAGATGGGCCTCATATTACTGGTCAGGTTTTGGCTGCTGCCCTTAAGACTGGAATGCAAAAATCTGATAACAGGGGAACCCGCTCTAAGGGGTGTTTTAAGTGTGGGAAAGAGGGACATATAAGGAGAAACTGCCCGGAAAGGAGCGAGGGTGCTGGCAGAGGGATGCTTGGAATTTGTCCTCGATGTCATAAAGGAAATCATTGGAGTAGTGAGTGCAGGTCAAAATTTGACATCCAGGGTAACCCAATACCGTTGGGAAACTGGAGCAGGGGCCCGCCCCGGGCCCCGGAAGCCAAAGTGTACGGGGCAGTGCAGGGACGAAACAGTGCCCCGGGGAGTGGGCGTCTGTTGAGAGCCACAGCCGAAGGGTCCCCAGCAAACTTCCAGCTGCCGGCTGATGATTGGCTCACAGCGGCCCCAGCAACATCTAGCTGATTGGCTCCTCTGCGGTGATGCTCATTGGGCTGTTTCCCTGCCCTTTCAGACCACGGAGCTGCTCATTGGGGGACTTTTTGGCTCCGCCCACATGACCCAGCCAATCAGCCTCAAGAGCAGGAGGATTGTGGGAGGTGGAGAGAAGCTTGTGTGGGAGAGAGAGGCTTGTGGAAAGCCGGTGGTGGCAGTTGAGGCTCTGAGGGTTTTTCCTGAGAGGCTGTTTTGTTTGGCATGTGTGGTTCTAAAAATAAAGTTAGTTTCTTTTGACAAGTGGCTCCTGATTGTGCCCAGCCAGACTGCAGCATTTGGTGGGCCGCACGGGGAGCGACTGAGGGTAAGTGAAACTGCTCGCCCCTGAGGGCAGGGCAAGAGGATGGGTAGCCATTTTAAGATTCCTCTTTTGTTATTTTGTTTCACTTTTGTTTTAAGTTGCCTGTCCCTGGAGATGTGTAAGATGGAAGAAAAACCGCTCACATCTGAGGAACAGATAGGGAGAAAGGACGGATGGACATTTCAGGAGGCTATTATAATGATTTTGTGTTGTTCCAATTTTGTTTCACTCTGTTTCAGTTTTGTTAGGCGTTATCTTGTTGGGTTGTATTATAGTAGAAATACGGGATCAGAAATTAGTAAAAAACAAACCGAAAGAGTGTTAAGTAAATTGTTAGAGGAAGGAGGCATCTCAGTAAAATCAAGAGCAGTCAGGGCATACGTTGATACAATACAAAAATGTAGCCCATGGCTTTTTAAGGAGGAGTTGTTAAATATATCACAATGGAACCATCATGGTGAAGATTTAAAAAGAATAGAAAAGAAAAGCCCAGGGACTCTGCCAGTTGGCACATTGCCATTGTGGACGTTCATATCTTGTTTGCTTAGTCCAAAGCCTTCAGTTCAGACAATGGTAGAGGAAGGAGAAGACATAATGATTCAAGTAAAAGAGAAGGCCTCTCAAGCTAGTCAGACAGAGGAAAAGATTCAAGTAAAAGAGAAGGCCTCTCAAGCTAGTCAGACAGAGAAAGAAAGTGTAAAACAGAAAAAGCCATCAGGGGGAAAGTTACAACAGGAGACTGCTACTAACACCTTTCTATCACCAGAGGGTGTAAGTGTCCAACCAACAGCACCACCTCTACAGGAGACTGCTACTAACACCTTTCTATCACCAGAGGACGTAAGTGTCCAACTAACAAGGCCACCTCCATATGCTGGGAGGTCCCCAACCCCCGCAGTTGATAGTTGGGATCCTGAGACAAGATTTCAAATATTAACATGCCCTGTATTTGAGGCAGGAGGGCAGCGATTTTACCAAGTTTTAAATTTCAAAACAGTGAAGCAGCTAAAAGAGGCTGTAACAACCTATGGTTCTCAAGCACCCTTCACTGTAAGCATGGTCGAATCCATTAACAACTTGAACATGACGCCAGCAGATTGGGCTAATATGTGTAAAGCTGTGCTAAATGGAGGACAATACCTGTTATGGAAGGTTGCCAATGAGGAATTTTGCAAGGAGACGGCTAGGCGAAATGCAGCAGCTGGTTATCCTCAGAGAAATCTAGATATGTTGTTAGGAAAGGGACCTTATGAGGATCAGCAGCAACAAATTGCATATGATCCTGGTATATATGCACAAATTGCTGTAGATGCAATTAAGGCATGGAAGACTTTACAAGGACATGGAGGTTTACAAGGTCAATTATCTAAGGTAATACAAGGAGCTAATGAACCTTATGCTGAATTTGTAGATAGGCTTATTCAAACAGCTACCAGAGTTTTTGGGAATACAGAACAAGCAATGCCATTACTAAAACACCTGGTTTATGAGCAAGCGAATCGTTGGTGCAGAGATATCATTAGACCATGGAAACATGAAGATTTAAACACATATATTAAATTATGTAGAGACATTAATGAACAAGAGCAAGTCGTGGCAGCTGCAGTAAAACAGGCTTTAGATGCCAGAGACATTAATGAACAAGGGCAAATTGTGGCAGCTGCAGTAAAACAGGCTTTAGATGCCAGGCCAAGAACATGCTACAATTGTGAACAAACTGGACATTTTTAAAGGAATTGCCCCATTGGAGGAGGGTTTAACAAAACTAGGTATCAAAGGAGTAGAATACCAGGTATTTGCCCACGATGCCGTAGAGGGAGACATTGGGCTAATGAATGCCGTTCTCAAACCACCATAGAGGGTACTCCATTATCAAAAAACGAACAAGGACCAGGTGTTTATCCACGATATCGTGGAGAAAGGCATCGGGCTCCATTGCCAAAAAATGGACAGGGGGGCCCAATGCTCCGGGGCCCAAAACCACAAATATACGGAGCACTGGAGGAACCCAGCAACCCCATCAGGGTAGTGCCCAGGACACATTGTCCATCAGATCCCTCATCAGACAAACCAGAGGGAGCGCAGGGTTGGACATCTGCGCCTCCGCCAGAGCAGTACTAACTCCAGAGATGGGAGTTCAAATCATTCCCACAGGGGTGAAAGGACCTCTTCCCAAAGGAACAGTAGGCTTATTATTGGGACGCAGCTCTTCTACTCTAAAAGGACTTATGATAAGTCCTGGGGTAATTGATCCCGATTATGAAGGTGAAATAAAAATTATAGCCAGTTCTCCAAAGGGTATATCAGTAATTTCACCAGGAGATAGAATAGCACAGTTACTAATAATACCCAGCCTACATGATAAATTTTCCAGTCATACTGTAGAAAGAGGTTCCAAGGGATTAGGCTCCACAGGTGTAGACTGGGCTATGCTTTCTTTAAATTTAGATTCTCGCCCCATGCTAAAACTAAATATTCAAGGACATGAATTTAATGGGCTACTGGATACAGGTGCAGACCTTAGCATCATCTCTCGTCAAGAATGGCCAAAACATTGGCCATTACAACAAGCCACTCAAACGCTTCGAGGCCTAGGAGTGGCAACTAATCCCCATAGAAGTGCAATGGTATTAGATTGGAAGGATCCTGAAGGATGTGAAGGAACTATACAGCCATATGTATTGGATCATCTTCCCGTAAATTTATGGGGACGAGCTGTCCTAGATCAATTAGGTTTGACATTAACAAATAACATCAACCAAAATGCACCCACTATTATGACTAGACAAGGTTTTAGGAAAGGAAAAAGATTAGAAAAACAAGAACAAGGTATAGCAGCACCAATACAAATAGATCAAGGAACAGACAGACATGTGTTGGATTTTCAGAAAGGGCCACTGAGACAATAAAAATTACTTGGAAATCAGAAAGACCAGTATGGGTTCCTCAGTGGCCCCTGACTAAAGAAAAGATACAAGCAGCCCATGACCTGGTCAAACAACAATTAGCAGAAGGACATATACAACCTTCTGTATCTCCCCATAATACTCCCATTTTTGTCATCAAAAAGAAATCTGGTAAATGGAGGTTATTGCAAGATTTAAGAGCCATTAATAATGAGATGGTTATTATGGGACCTGCTCAATCAGGGATTCCTCAATTGTCTGCTTTGCCAAAAACCTGGTATGTTTTAGTTATAGATATTAAAGATTGTTTTTTTTCAATTCCAATTCATCCTGAGGATAGTCCACGTTTTGCATTTACTATCCCTGCACTGAATCATGAAGGTCCTGATCATAGATATGAATGGAAAGTACTCCCTCAAGGGATGGCTAACAGCCCAACTATGTGTCAAATTTATGTTAACAAAGTAATCCAGCCACTTAGAAATCAAAATCCTGAACTACAAATATTTCACTATATGGATGATATATTATTAGCACACAAAGATAAAAACACATTGCTAGAATGTTATGCCACACTTACAAACTTATTAAAACATTATAATCTAGAGATAGCAATAGATAAAGTACAATTAAATTTTCCAATTAATTATTTAGGAGTTCTATTATCCTCAACCATGGTCCGTCCACCAAAAATTCAAATACGAGTAGATCAACTCAAATCACTTAATGACTTTCAAAAGTTATTAGGAGACATAAATTGGATAAGGCCTTATTTAGGTATACCAACAGGAGAGTTGGAACCTTTATTTGATATCCTAAAAGGTCCATCAGATCCAAATTCGCCCCGAATGTTAACGCCTGAAGCAAGAAAGGCATTAAAAATCATTGAAACATATATGGAAAATATGCATTTGGATAGAATTGATATAAGTTTGCCTTTATTATTTATTGTACTACCAACAAAAAATATTCCTACAGGAGTATTTTGGCAAGAAGGTCCATTATTACGGATACATTTATCTTATTCTCCTAACACTATTCTTACTAGGTATCCTGAGGCTGTAGGACAATTAATACTCAAAGGAATAAAAGCAGCAAAGGGAGTGTTTGGAATTTCTCCCAATAAAATTATTACTCCATATACTATGGATCAAATTGATGAGTTAGCTAATGAGTTAAATACTTGGGCAATAATCATGTGCAAATCTAATGTTTCATTTGATAACCACTTACCATCTAATCCTTTATTGTCTTTTTGGTCATTGCATCCTGTAATTTTTCCAAAAATGACAAGAAAAACACCTATCATGAATGCTCCAAATATATTCACTGATGGGTCAAATAATGGTACAGCAGCAGTAGTTACCCCTGATCAAACTTTTACATTTTTAGTACCCAAACAATCAGCTCAAAAGGTAGAGCTTAATGCAGTTTTACAAGCTTTTGTGATGTTTAAAGATTCTGTATTTAATTTATTTTCTGATAGTTAGTATGTAGTTAATGCTATAGTATCTCTTGAAGATGCTGGTAGGATTTCCCCTTCTTCTACTGTTTTCTCTTTGCTTTCCACTATACAAAGTCTAATCTGGGACAGAAAAGATCCATTCTTTATAGGACATATCAGGGCACATACAGGATTGCCTGGAGCCCTTAGTTTGGGCAATGATTTAGCAGATAAAACTACACATGACATACATATTTTCTCTACACTAGAAGAAGCTATAAATTTTCATAAAAAGTTCCATGTCAATGCTAATACTTTACAAAAGCGCTTTAAAATAACTAAGGAACAAGCTAGACAAATAATAAAACAATGTCAAAATTGTGTGACCTTTTTACCATAAGTTAATCTTGGAGTTAATCCTAGAGGATTGATACCTAACCATATTTGGCAGATGGATGTCACACACTTGCCAGAATTTGGAAAATTAAAATATTTGCATGTTACAGTTGATACTTCTTCTGGATTTTTGATGGGCTCCCTTCATGCCGGAGAAAAAACTAAAGATGTTATAGCTCATTGCTTACAAAATTTTGCCACTGTGGGTGTTCCAAAACAGTTAAAAACAGATAATGCCCCTGGTTATTCTTCTACCTCTTTTAAACAATTTTGCTCAACATTTGGCATTACTCATATAACAGGAATCCCATACAATCCACAGGGACAAGGCATAGTTGAAAGAGCTCATCAAACTATTAAAATGTACTTATTAAAGCAAAAAGAAGGAATTGGGAAGGGGTATATATTCCCCAAAGATAAACTTAAAATAACCCTTTTTACTCTAAACTTTTTAAATTTGGATTCATCAGGACTTAGTGCTGTGGAAAGGCATATGTGTCCAAAAAATGTACATAAGCCCAAGGTACTTTGGAAGGATATTCTAACAGGACAATGGAAAGGTCCTGACCCAGTAATTGTATGGAGTCGGGGGTCTGTTTGTGTGTTTCCACAGGGAGAACAGCAGCCGATTTGGATTCCAGAGAGATTAACCAAGGTCCTGACCCAGTGATTGTCTGGAGTCGGGGGTCTGTTTATGTGTTTCCACAGGGAGAACAGCAGCCGATTTGGATTCCAGAAAGATTAACTAAAGCGATTTCTACAGACCAAAAAGAAGATGATTTGGCTCAAATCCATAACAACTGATATCCAAAACTCCAGTTTGGCTATTCTTACATCTGCAACAGAACCAGAATGCTTTTTTCAATATCTATTTTATTATTGCCCTTTGCCATATCATGAAGTTCTATTTTGTTTTTTGAGCTCATACAGACCTAGGTTAATGTTTTGCTGATCAGTTCTATTTTTTGACTATAGAGTTTTTAAACATTGCAATGGAGATTTCACCTGTAAAAAGTTATAAGGCCTTTACTATAATGTTATGTGTTGTATGTATTATATTATGTGTGCACACTTGTGTTTTGTGTTATATGTTTGAATGTATGTATGTCCATATATCATATATGATGAGCGCTCATGATAAAATGGATCCAAATATTTTTTTTTTTCACGTGATTTATATGGTTTAATTTAAATTGGGTAAACAACTGTTGAGGATTGTTTTAATATGTAAACAAAAAAGGTTAACAGATCTGTTTGTTTACTTTCACCTTTCCTTTTCATTATATTTAATAATTCTCTTAAAGATAATGTAAATTGTTAAGAAAATTGTTTTCTTTTAGTGCCTTCTGTAATGTTACATAATTTTTTCTTTAGCCATTATTGCCAGAATTCCTATCTTCATCCCAGTGCTGGTGAAGTCAAAGATAAAACCAATCTACAGCTTCTGCAATAGCCATCACTGAACTGCTTGCAGAACTTGCCTGGACACATTGTGAACTCACCTGTATGCATTGTGAACTATCTGTTGGTGCAGCGACTTGTGGTAGTGTTGGGGTATTTTTGCTG
The DNA here is from genome assembly GCF_047511675.1 of Marmota flaviventris. NCBI lineage: Eukaryota > Metazoa > Chordata > Mammalia > Rodentia > Sciuridae > Marmota > Marmota flaviventris. Next base: position 5,391,610 of record NC_092506.1, on the reverse strand, counting down.
ATGATGTCATCGGTGGTACAATTTTTCCAAAAGGAGCCGTCAATTGGCTTGGTGTATCTTCCTCCCTTCTGCTTGTCATGATTGTCCAGCTAAAATTTGGGGGCCAACAGAGGTGAGGCAAAGAACCTCACCCCCCCGCTTGTACAAAGACCTCTCCACAGGTGTGGCTGTATATTGGACTGGTAGTCAATGACGGGTAAGATCCAATTGCAATGGTACCAACCTAATGGGTAAGGACCATATGTACTATTGGACAACCTAAGGCAGGCACGGTCCCTAAGCCACATGCTTTTTGTTTAAACAGAGAGGGGGAGATGTTGAGAGCCACAGCCGAAGGGGCCCCAGCAAACTTCCAGCTGCCGGCTGATGATTGGCTCACAGCGGCCCCAGCAACATCTAGCTGATTGGCTCCTCTGCGGTGATGCTCATTGGGCTGTTTCCCTGCCCTTTCAGACCACGGAGCTGCTCATTGGGGGACTTTTTGGCTCCGCCCACATGACCCAGCCAATCAGCCTCAAGAGCAGGAGGATTGTGGGAGGTGGAGAGAAGCTTGTGTGGGAGAGAGAGGCTTGTGGAAAGCCGGTGGTGGCAGTTGAGGCTCTGAGGGTTTTTCCTGAGAGGCTGTTTTGTTTGGCATGTGTGGTTCTAAAAATAAAGTTAGTTTCTTTTGACAAGTGGCTCCTGATTGTGCCCAGCCAGACTGCAGCAGGCGTCTCCACCGCCTCCCCCTGACCAACCCCTTTCTATCCGGGAACTCCCCCGGGGAACACCGGGAAGTGCAGGATTGGACCTCAGTTCCACCTCCCGAGCAGTACTGACTCTGCAGATGGGTCCCCAGACCCTGCCAACTGGAGTCTTTGGCCCTTTGCCGGAGGGAATTGTGGGACTGATACTGGGAAGAGGCAGCACTCTGCATAAAGGGCTCAGAATTCTTACAGGTGTGGTTGATGGTGATTACCACGGGGAGTTAAAAATTGTTGCCGAGGCTACCCAAGGGATCGTTATTATTCCTCCCGGAGAACGCATAGCACAATTATTGCTGCTGCCGGCAGCGTCCCTACCCAGCCGCGCCCTACAGGCAGCCCTGGGTAATGGCAGTTTTGGTTCCACCGGCTCCCCTCAAACCTTTTGGGTAGCACACTTGGACTCCCGACCACAGTTAACCATTAAAATACAGGATAAAATCTTCAAGGGGATATTAGATTCAGGAGCTGATGTCTCTGTTATCTCTAAGAAACAATGGCCACCTGCTTGGCCTCTCCAAGATCCCTCAGCTGTATTACAGGGGATTGGGCAGACGAGACCAGAAAAAAAGTGCCTCCTTTCTAAAATGGAGAGATGAGGAAGGACACAGTGGTTATTTTCAGCCTTACGTAGTGGCTGGACTCCCCACAAACCTTTGGGGAAGGGACCTACTTCAACAAATGGGAGCTATCCTCACCACTCAGACCCTAAAAGGGAGTAATAAATTTGTTAATGACATGATGTTAGATATGGGATGGCTTCCCGGAAAAGGACTGGGGAAAAGACATGAGGGAAGGGCAACGCCTGTGGACCCTACAGAAGAAATTACCAGAAGTGGAGGAGATCGGAGGGGGCTAGGAAATTTATCCTAGCGGCCACTGAAATGCGGCCACGTCCTCTATCTATTACTTGGTTATCAGATGACCCTGTGTGGATAGAACAGTGGCCCCTAACTAAGGATAAATTGCAGGCCGCGACCCTTCTGGTTCAGGAACAGCTTAGGGTGGGGCATATAGTGCCTTCCACTTCCCCCTGGAACACTCCTATTTTTGTCATAAGAAAGGGGTCTGGAAAATGGAGGCTTCTCCAAGACCTGCGGGCTATTAATAATACCATGCAGCCCATGGGACCTTTACAGCCAGGACTACCCTTCCCCACGGCTATCCCTAAAGATTGGCATCTTATTATTTTGGACCTAAAAGATTGCTTCTTTTCTATTCCCCTGGCCCCCCAGGATTGTAAACGTTTTGCTTTCTCTTTACCTTCAATAAATTTTAGGGAACCCTATCAGCGGTTTGAATGGACTGTCTTACCTCAAGGAATGGCCAATAGCCCTACTATGTGTCAGTACTTTATAGCAAAAATTCTGCAACCCTTTAGGCAACAATTCCCAAACTTTTACCTCGTCCATTATATGGATGATATATTGTTGGCAGGCCCTGATAGGAAAGCACTTTTCCGGTCTTATGAAGTCCTCCAGTCCCTGTTAAAGGGGGCCGGACTGATTATAGCCCCAGAGAAGGTGCAGATTCAGTATCCTTATAACTACCTAGGATATACTATTAACAAGGTAGGGATCACTCCCCAGAGGCCTCAATTTCAGGTGAACCAGCTCAAAACCCTGCACCAATGGCAGACATTTCTGGGGGAAATCCAATGGCTGCGGCCTTCCCTCCATGTCCCTATTGGTGAACTTAAACCCCTGTATGACCTTTTGAGAGGAGACCCCTCACCCACCTCCCCGCAAAAACCTACTCCAGAAGCCTTGAAGGCGCTTAGATTGATAGAGACAGCCTTACAAGAGATGCAGGTGATGCAGGTGGAATACTCCCAGTCCTTGTTATTCATTGTTCTGCCATCAAAACTCACCCCGACTGGAGTCTTTTGGCAGACTGGTCCTATTTATTGGGTTCACTTACCTGCATCCCCCTCCCGGGTCTTGATACCTTTCCATGATCTGGTAATACAATTAGTTTGGAAAGCAAAATATCTAGGAGATGCCTTGTTTGGGAAAACCTTTGATGTTCTCATATTACCATATAATCAAGACATTCTTTCTAAATTAAGACAGGAACATTATCTCTGGTGTCTTTTCTTCTGTAGTTTCATGGGACAGGTTGACAATCACTACCCTAAAAGCAGGCTCCTTGAAAGTCTAAAGACATGTCCAATAATTTTCCCAAAGATCCTAAAAAAGGATCCTCTCCCGGGGGCACAAACCGTCTTCACTGACGGGGCCAAAAATGGGTTTGCTGTCGTTTCAGATGGGACCCAAGTCATCCGCAAGAGAGTGGCCGATTGTTCGGCCCAAAAAGCGGAGGTTGCAGCCTTAATATTGGCCTTACAGACCTATAGCTCGGTGCCCCTTAATGTTTTCACAGACAGTCTCTATATCACCAGGCTCGCCTCTGCGATTGAGACGGCACCTTATATTGGAAAACAATCCACTATCATGGATCAACTACAAACAGTGCAGCTTCTTATATGGGCTAGGGCAGACCCCCTCTTCATAGGTCACATTAGAAGTCATTCCGGACTTCCAGGTCCTCTGGCGGCGGGCAACGCCATGGCAGACGCTGCCACACATGCCACTAATTTTATATATACAATAACTGAGTATGATAAGGCCCTACAACTTCATAATAAATTTCACCTAAACGCACAAACTTTGCACTTCCGCTCAGGATGTTCCCGGCATCAAGCTTTAAAAATTGTCTCCCTATGTCCTACTTGTGCACCTTTTATCCATTCCCCTTCTCTGGGAGTCAACCCAAGGGGCCTTCAGCCAAACGACATATGGCAAACTGATGTAACTCATATTCCTAGTTTTGGAAAGCTGTCTTTTGTGCATGTCAGTATAGACACGTTCTCTGGTTTTATCTCCGCTACTTTACATTCAGGAGAAAAGGCTAAGGACGTGATACAGCACTATGTTAAAACCTTTTCCTTTATGGGAACCCCTCAATGTATAAAAACAGATAATAGCCCAGCTTATATTAGTCAAACCTTCCAAAAATTTTGCTCACAGTGGGATATTATACACAAAACAGGAATCCCATATAACCCCCAAGGACAGGCCATTGTTGAACGGGCCCATCAACATCTTAAAACCTATTTGCAAAAAACAAAAGAGGGGGAGATATACCAGAATTGTCAGGGACCACAAGCACTCCTAAGCATAACTCTATTCACTTTAAATTTTTTGCTCACTGACGCCGAAGGCCGCGGCGCAGCGTCACTTTTCCCCTCCCACCATACAAAAAGCACAGATAAGATGGAAGGATCTGGCTACAGGGAAGTGGCAACCCCCTGCTCCACTCTTGGCTAGAGTGAGAGGAGCTGTATGTGTCTTCCCTCCAGGGACGGAAAAACCCATTTGGATCCCGGAGTGCTGCACCAGACCGGTGAATGAAAATTCAAGACAAAATGAAGTTCCCAAGATGGCTGATCCTGCCGCTGTTGTTCTCACCCCTTCAAGTGAGTGCCGAGACATACCTCATGAGCTGGACCCCGCTTGTTGCATTCCTTCTGGACAGGTTTGTTGAAGGAGGGCTTGACCCCCCACCTGGGAATATTCATGAATATCTTTTTGGAGCCCCTTGTGAGTGTAAGGGAGGGCCCCGGCACTCGGCCCCCTCTGGTTATATCCAGAGCGTTGATTGTGGGACTAAAGTAGCCTACGTGGCGGCTGAACTCAATCAAAACATTGGAGGATTTGAGCAACCAAAATGGGTATGTGTCAATAAGCCCGGACTTAATGTCCCCAGTTCGACCGAGACTCTTGGAAGCTGTTCCGCCACTTATCATTACACCCCGGCGATGCACATCTCCTGTTATACATCGGCCTCAATTTGTGTTAATAATCAAGGAAAATAGTATTTTGAGGCCATCCTAACTAACACCCGTGGAGAAGGGGGGACTACTTATAATTTTATTCCTTTTCTTGGTGACCGGGGAGGAGAAGGCATCACGACTCGGTTAACGGAGGCAGGATGTGAGGGCATCGTGGGTAAACCCTCCTGCTGGCCCATGCAGGCCCCCATCGGAGTCTCTGATGGAGGGGGACCCACTGATGCTATCAAACACCTTCAGGTGATTAAGCTTTTAAAGCCGGAGATCCCTAAGCCTACATACCACCCCTTGATATTGCCCAAATCCCAGCTTCCTGATTTAGATGCCAATACATTAGATATCCTAGAAACCACCCTTTTCTTACTTAACAGTTCCAATCCTACCCTTGCTAGTGACTGCTGGCTCTGCATGACGGCAGGTGCAGTCATGCCATTGGCGGTCCCCATTAATTATACCATTGATGATGACAACACATGTCAATCTGGGCTACCCTTTAAGGTGCAGCCTCTAGGTGGTTTTATGTCTTGCCTTCTGGGCATGATGCAAAATAATACCTATGATGTTGATGTTGGAGTCTCTTCCTTTGGGAACTGCTCATTAGTAAAGAATTACTCTTCACCTACTCCGCCCATTTGTCCCCCTAATGGTACAGTTTTTATGTGTGGTGGAAATTTAGCTTTTCCCAGGCTCCCAGCAAATTGGACTGGCGGTTGCGTTCTGGCATTACTGCTTCCTGATATCACGATTATTTCAGGAGATGAACCCCTACCCATTCCTAGCCTAGACACCCTAGTTAGAAGACACAAGAGAGCTGTTCAGGCCTTACCACTCCTTGTTGGCCTTGGAATAACCGCTGCTGTGGGCACAGGCACAGCTGGACTGGGTACGGCTATACATTCTTATCGCCGTCTATCTCAGCAGCTTATAGATGATGTGCAGACCCTATCTGGCACTATTAGGGACCTACAAGACCAAATTGACTCTTTGGCAGAAGTGGTCCTCCAAAATAGGCGAGGCCTAGACTTACTGACTGCCAATCAGGGGGGAATCTGTTTAGCCTTAGGAGAAAGGTGCTGCTTCTATGCCAATAAATCGGGCATAGTTCGCACTAAAATCAAGGAGCTTCAAGAAGACCTAGAGAAAAGGAGAAAAGAATTATTCGAGAACCCTCTTTGGACTGGGATGAATGGGTTCCTGCCCTACCTTCTTCCCCTCCTGGGGCCCTTACTGGGTCTTCTTTTGATTGCAACCTTGGGATCTTGTGTTGAAAATAGGATAACTCAATTCATTAAGGACCAGATTAACATTTTAACCTCCAAGCCAATACAGGTTCACTACCAACGCCTGGAGATGGACGACTCTGCCCACGAGGTGTACTTACGACCCATCCGGAGATGAGATGTAACTGGACAGGAGCCAATACCCGAGCCCTCCTATGTATGCCTGCTTTTGCCCAGGTCCCTAATTACCCTGCCGACTTGGTGCCATCATCCCAGACACTTACGTTCAGAAAGCTCCCTGGTCATAGCTATCCCACTGGCAAAGATGATGACTGGGATCCGCAGTTGTGTCCTGCTGGCCATGACATCCTTACTGAAAAGTGTCCGTTTACGTAGGACAAGAGCTGATCTTGTAGTACCCAGTGACGGGCAACTTCCACGCTTGCACTGCAACCTAAGCCAGGGGAATGGGGCCTCCCCAGAGACGGGTAAGCAGTGCAGGGGCGGTGGACGACCTAAGACAGGGGCTACTTGATTCCCATTGACATGCAAAAAACAAAAAAGGGGGACTTGCTGATAGCAGGCCCGCCCTGGCCCCTGGGGACTCAACCCCCAGTTCTTTGTTATGCATGTCAATGTGGCCAGCTCACAAGGCCATGACACGGGCTTGCGGTTCCCTGTTTATCTGCCTGGAGCATATGTGTCTCTCGGGAACATCTTGACCTGTTCGAGCCTCCTGATAGGGGTCGGTGACATGACGGTAACCCAAGGACGCAGTTATTACTCTCCCCTCCTCACTTTTGAGTAATTTCCCGCAGCTGTTAAAAAGATATATAAGGGGAACAAATTTGGCAATAAAGCGCGCACATGCTCCCTCCTGGATGAAGAACCTTGGTGTCCTGTGTATTTTTTAACCCCGCCGTCCCTCGCCGGACTCGGCTCCGTCAGCCGGACGCGGCAGATAGGAAGAGCTCAGGGGTACCATCTACACAATTAGCTGATTTAAAATTGGAGTGGGGGGCTGGGGCTGGGGCTCAGTGGTAGAGCACCTGCCTCGCTCACCTGAGGCCCTGGGTTCATTCCCCAGCACCACATAAAAATAAATGACTAAGTAAATAAAATAAAAGATAAAATAAAATAAAATCTGAGTGGGCACAGAAAAGGGCTACAGTGTGACTGGACACCTGTTAGGGGATTTAAAAATGGCTCCACGCTGCCCAACATGAAACTCGCATGTCACGTGTGTCACGGTGAACACACCTGTGTAACATTACGGATTTAACTTTGATAGAAAAGACAATTCTTACAACTTCCCCCTCTTATATTATCCATATGTAAATCATCTTCTTCAAGTTTGGATATCATCTTTTGACACTTATGTTCAACTGTGTCTAATACTAAAGGATCATTTTGATATAAGACCAGAGTCTGTTGAGAGCCGTCTCCATCAGTCACTGAATGAGACCCTCCCACACACGGAATCACATACCATCGAACTGGATCCATTGCTCCCAATACAAAAACTAATGGGGCAATAATAGATGTGATTGGTTCTTTCCATATTATTCTTTAAAAAAATTTTTTTGAAGTCATAGATGGACCCAGTGTCTTTATTTGTTTATTATTTATGTGGTGCTGAGGATCAAACCCAGTGCCTCACAGATGCTAGGTAAGTGGTCTGCCGCTGAGCCCCAGCCCTAGCCCTCCATATTATTATTTAGTAACATCTATTAAAAAAAAAGTAACGTCTATTTTTTTTGTAATTCCCTTGAGAGCCTCTCAAATACCAACCCCCTGTTGATTATCATCAATGTAATTAATCCAGTCTGTTTTTGTTTATCATAGATCACCAAAAAAGAACTGATTTAAAACGTGCTGTTATCTGATTTTTGGCTTTGAGCTGATTAGGAATCCCTTGAGATATCCCGATGGAATTTATATGAATATGGGGGGGGTCACATGACCCTGAGGAAGAGTGAGCCATCTTTTCCCCAGAGAACTGGGACTGATTTTTTTTTTTTTTTTTTTTTTTAGTTTTCGGTGGACACAACATCTTTGTTTGTATGTGGTGCTGAGGATCGGACCCGGGCCGGGCCGCACGCATGCCAGGCGAGCGCGCTACTGCTTGAGCCACATCCCCAGCCCAAACTGGGACTGATTTGATCTGAGAAATGCCAGGGTGAAAGGGATCCCAACTGAACCAAAGTGCAGGCTCCACGCCCACTGGCGGGTAAGGTCTCAAGTAACGGTGTCCACAATCCCACCACCCGCAGGCTCGGGCTGCAGGGAGCGCTGACCAGACATCTCCGCCAAGGACTCGCTTTTCACAGACTCATTTCCCAAGGGGGCCGATGCCCCCCCCCCAGGGAGGCATGGGGGTAACTGGATCCCAGGGAAGGGGGTTGGAGGCTTCCTGACTGCAGCCAGGGTCTTGCAAGAGTTACTTCCCCAGTAACTCTTGAGATTCCTCCTGAAAGAGGGATCTCCTACACTCCTGCCCATGGGGTCCGAGGTCCAGGCAAGTGGGCATGGGACCACTTGGGCCTCTGGCCTCCCTGTTGGGCAAGGGGAACAGTCGCTTTCATTTAATGCACAAACAGAATATTTAATCCTTCCATCCGGGCATTTGTCTCCTCGAATTCAATCTCTAAGTTTGTTGTAAATTCTCACTTCTAGGGTGACCTTGGTGACACCATTAGATTTCCAGAGGTTGATTTCCCCAGAACATGCTGGACAGACATCAAACTGAACAACCAGAGGGGGGTGGTCCAGGTGACATTAGTGATCAGCTTACAGGATGTGGTTTTCCATGTCACTACGATGTCATTAGAGTCCTTTCAAGGTTGATGGGGTGGGCTCTGGGGGTGGACTGAGGTCACTGCTTCTCCTGACAAAACCCTGTCCTGCAGTCCAAACAGCCACCTCGGTCATGAGCAGGTCTTGGCAGGGCCCCTCCCAAGCAGGGTCCAGCTGGTTTTCCTCCCAAACCTGGATTGGGGCGTGGTTGCCTGGCCTGGGTGTGCGGGAGCCCCAGAGGTGGCACCTGCACCAGGAGGCCCTGCAACCTCAGGGAGGACAGAGCAGAAGAGAGGCCCATGTGTACTTCTAGGAAACTGAGCCTTGGTTTCAAAGGTGCGGAAACCTTTGTTTTCCTAAATAAAGCAGTTCACTTGGGGACAGTCACCATCTCTCCTGGGAGCAATCCTAACTCAGAGAGGGACAGTGGGGGTGCGCTCAGTCCAAGGGTTTTGTCTCAACGTCAGCTTAGTGGTTTGTCTCTTGAGAGTTTGGTTCTTTCTCTCCACCTCTCCTGAGGAAGGAGGGTGCCCGGGGTGTCACGAGTTCTTTAATAATGGTGAAATGGCTTCCATTATCTGAATTCATATTCTCCATCAAACCAAATCAAGGGATTTCAGATTGCCCCTCTTTTCCTTTTGGGAATTTTACTGCCTGATTAAGAGCAAACAGCTCACAGGTCTGGGCAGACCACCTGTGAGGTAGTCTTCCTGATTTATTTTTTATTCTGTTCCGTCTACTACAGAATGTCCACTATGTCTCTTCCCTTGAATGACTCAGGAGGACCCATCTACAAAGATTCTGAGGCCTATTGAGAAGGGAATTTCTCTGAAGTCAGGCCGGCCCTGGTCTGGTCTTCTATTAGATCCAAGCATGGTGTCCAGTGGGGTCTGAGGTTTTTTTCCCCTAGTTAAGAATTCAGCGCGGCTGGGTACAATGGCACGAGCCTGTAATCCCAGCGACTTGGGAGGCTGAGGCAGGAGGATCCCCAGTTTAAAGCCAACTTCAGAAATTTAGTAAGGCCCTAAGTGACTTAGTGAGACCCTATCTCAAACTAAAATATTAAAAAAGGGCTGGGGATGTCGTTCAGTGTTAAGTGCCAAAATGCCTGGTATAGTTTCATCCCTGGTACAGTTAAAAAAAAAAAAATCAGCTATCGCTTGTGTCAAGTAGTCCCTTTCCAGAACGGCCTCGAATGTTAGAATCCTGGAACAGTTAAGCACCTCCCAGCTCCTCAGTGGAGGATGGTCCTGACCTGGTGGCATGGGCTCACTCTAAGGGTCCTCTATCCGTTAATTTTTTACTTTCCTTAACCAAAAGGTCAATAGCCACCAGTGGCCAGGTACATTCCGACCATCCCCTGGACACTGGCTCCTTTAGATAAGTAAGCTACTGATTGCCTTTGTCCCCCAGAGCCCTGGGTCAAAACCCCTGGAACTGTCCCCTTGTCTACACTGACAAGCAAGTGGGACAGTCTCTCTAGTGTGGGCTCAGCCAACCCAGGAGTTTGACAAGGGCCTGTTGAAGGACATCCCGACCCGGGAGCTCCCGGGTGTCTACAGGAGAGGGCGGCTCCTCCCCCTGGTTCCCCGTGCCGTGGCCCATCCCTCCTCGAGGACACCCTGTTGGTCCCGGGCGCTTGCTGAGTTCCTTCCTGGTGTTAGGTGCTGGCAAGCCAGGTACCCTGAGATCTGTTCCGGGTTGAGTCCTTGTTTCCCCTCACTCATTAAACGTCCCAAGTACTTGACCTCTTGTTGTACAAATTGTGGTTTAGTTCTTGAAACTCAATCCCTGTTGTGCCAGGAAGGAAAGGAGGTCCACAGCTGCCTCGTGCGTCTTCCTTCTCATCTCCGGAGATTAACGAATCATTGTCTATTGCAGGGGCTTCGTTCGTGGTGGGTTCTTAGATTTTTCTAGAACTTGTTCAAGGCTTTGTCCAAATAAGTTGGGGGGGCACTCTGTGAACCCTAGAAAAGGACTGTCCACTCATGCTGTCGTTTCCTCCAGTCTGAGAATTCTCCCATTCAAAGGAGATCACATCTCTACTGACCTTGGCTAAAGGACATGTCCAGAAAGCATCTGTTAGATCTACCACACCAAGCTACTGGTGATCGGAAGGTATTTTGCTAGAAAGGGTGTAGGGACAGGGGACTATGGGATGTCTGTGTTGAATAATCTGATTCATTGCCCTCGAGTTTGGGGCTCCCCTGTAAGATCCATCTGGTTTCCTGACTGGTAAGATTTGGGTGTCCTAGGGGGACATACAGGGTTCAAGCAGGCCATCTTCGAGTAGCCCTTCTATGACAGGTTGCAATCTGTCTCTCTTCAAGAGGAACTGGGGGTTATTTTCTCCTGATTGATTCTCTTTAATTTTGAGTTCAATATGTATTGGGTCAACCTTTAATCTCCCTCAATTTCTCTCCTTTGTCCAGATCTCGGGAAGAAGCTTTTCTTCTTTAGCAGTTAGAAGGTCCAGAGAGCCAGGTGCAGTGACACATGCTGTAATCCCAGCAGCTCGGGAGGCCGAGGCAGGAGGATCTCGAGTTCAAAGCCAGCCTCATCAACGGCGAGGCACTAAGCAAATCAGTGAGACCGTCTCTAAATAAAATACAAAATAGGGCTGGGGATGGGGCTCAGTGGTCAAGTGCCCCTGAGTTCAATCCCTGGTACAAAAAAAAAAAAAAAAAAAGACATAAGGTGCGTCACCCTTTCTTCCCTTCTCCATTCAGGCTTCCCCTCTTAAATGTCCTTCCTCCCACATTTGTAGCACTCATTTCCTCCCCCGCCCCTCACCCCCCTGGCCCCCTGGCCTGTGGTCTCTCAGGGTATCTTGACAAGGCCCCGTTTGTGTCTGATGTTTAGGGCCTGGTTTTCGCTGAGTGACCTGTTCTGTGGTAGAGAGCACGATTTCGCCTTCGTCTCTTGTCACACGTACCTTCTGAGTGTTTCCATCGTCCCTCTAGACGTCTATCCTTCCAGTTTTCTTTCTTATTTATTTATCAGTTTAGGTGGACACAATATCTTTATTTTATCTTTACGTGGTGTTGAGGATGCCCCGCGCGTGCCAGGTGAGTGCGCTACCACTTGAGCCACCTCCCCAGCCCTATCCTTCCAGTTTTCTAGTCTGTGATTTTCTAGAACTGTCAGGCCAGCCATTAGACACACACTGTAGTTCTAACATTCCTTGCCTTGAGGGATCATTAGCATCTAACCCAGAGTAACTTCTCATGGATGGCGAAACTCCAGGTCCAGCCAGATGCCTGGGCTCCCAGGTCATCCTGGCTGATCTCCTAATCATCCCCTCTCTTCCCCAGAAAATAACGTACTTCAGAGAGTCGTAAGTCCAGCCCAGGTGTCAAGTTGAAGGCTGAGGAATTGGTCTAAGTGGTCTGCTGCCCATGTGGGTCCTCTAATCAAGGGCTTCAGGTTTATTAAAGTTTTGAGTTTCTCTGGAACCCAGTTTTGCCTAATCCCAGAGGATAAAGGGCGGAGGGGGAGGAAAGGGAACTGGCCTTTTCCTCCCTGGGGAAGGAAACCTTGAACACCCCATTTGCATTGTTCTAATTCTTTTTAATCTAGGCAGGGAAGGGTCTGGCACTGGCCCAGGGGCAGAAGCCTGCAGCTGCTCCGTTTCCTTTGCATCCTCTTTTGACACACTCCTGGGGCAGGAGATGGATTCGGTTGCAGCAGGGTTTGAGTCCACAGGAAGGTAGAGCGGGGGAGTTAAGGGATCCCATGTGTTTGATTCGTCCTTCTGGGTCTCACCATCTTTAGTCATCTTAAGAAGAACAAGGACTTTGGGCCTCTTTCTCTCCAAGACAGCATAAACTACCTCTTCTTGACTACGAGGGCCTTTGTCATTTATTCTATCAATAATTGACAGACCCGATCTTCATCTGTCCCAAACTTTGGTCAGCATACTGATGGCTTTAGCTTTGGCGGCTGAGTCCAAATAAAACAACAGTATTTTATCATCTTTGCTTTCTCCTTCTCTTCTGTCCTAGGGTACCTTTCCAATACTTTAACCTGCGGCCCAGAGGGCTACCGGGGGAACACTGGTGTCCTTTCCCCTGCCCGGCACCCTCTTTCCGTGGAGTAGCTTTTATTTTCCATCCTGTCCCCTGGGTATGATCTTGTGTTCCTGAGCCTCCGGAGGTGTAGCTGCCCTCGGTTAGGGAGGACTCCTGCCCCTCCCCAGCCGCCCCCTGACTCTGGCCGGCTCCCCGGCTCCCCCAGGCTTTGCGCACCGACTCCTCCGCAGCCAGCACTTGGAGCACACGCATGTGCACTCGCCTCCCATTCTGGGGGGCCACCAGGACAGCGCTCCTCCCCAGCTCGGGTTATTCCCTGGACTAAGGTGCTTGCCAGAGCCCTTCCTCGCGGTGCTGACTCACCTTCGATTTAGGGTTTGCTGTTGGCCTCGGAGTCTCAGCTTTCTCCCCCACCCAGCAAGGCAGCTGGTGTCTCCTCCAAGAAGGGGGTCCCCAGCGCCCCCAGGCATGTATGGAGCCCCAGCTGAGCGCCAAGAAATCAAATATGGGACAAAGAATAACTGTCTATAACCACCCACTGTTATATTAACCCCCACTGAGTATAAATGGAAAAGAATTTCCAGACCTGGGGTCCAGAGATTTTTTTGGCATTAGCCCCTCTGGACCGCAGCAGCTTAAATAAGCCTGCTTCCTGGGAATTCCTGGGTGTCCAGCCTCATCTGTCCTACATCACTCAGAAGTGGGTCAGCAAGGCATACTGTCCCTCCACAAAAAGGTGTGCCTCAAAGAGCATCTGGATCTAGCACACCTGGGCAGGTGGCCTGCCAATATTTATCCCTAAGGAGGCATTGCGCCTCACTTCTGATAGGAAGAGTCGAGGGTTACAATCTATGTGATTAGTTAATTTAGAATTGGGGTGGGTACGGAAAAGGGCTACAGTTGTGATTGGACACCTGTTAGGGAATTTTAAAGTGGCACCATTCTGCCCACATGATTCCCAAACTTAGGATGGCTCCATTCTGACCCTATGAAACTTAAGTTACAGTCAACACGCCTGTGTTACATTACAGGGTTAACTTTGATAGAAAAGAAAACATAAATCTTACTACATGATATGTATTTCAGTGGCTTTAGCACAGATGATCCCAACTTGCTCAGCTTAGGACTTTTTGACTTTATGAATGTAGGATGGTAGGCAGAGATTTTCTCAGAGCACAGAAAAAGATAGCAGGACACCATTAGTACCAAGGTGAGCCCTCCCAACTCAGTTGTAACATTGTCGCTCCTCTGTGATCTAGAGATAGAACGTCTAACCAGATATTACCACAAATGGTGAAGTGGCACCCCCTTTCTCCACAGAAAAGCCCTCTTCACCATGGCTGACTTTAGGACTGTCAGCAAAAGAGTCTCTGTGAAAGAGTCCAATGTGATAAACTTCCTATTTTCGTGTCGCCCTGTTTAAGTGGCCACTGGCCGGGAAGATACCAGCACTCCAGGTGCTGGACACCCCCTTACTAGTTTTTCACAAACATATCCAGTATAGTACTTTGTAGAAATGTGCAAACAAGGCCTCTGGCCTTGAGCTGGGCTTCACAGAGATGTCTACATTTTTAAGATAAGTTACAAATGGGCTCCTTGGTAACAGCTGGCAGGGGAGGAAAGAAAGGGGAGAAGAAGCTCTCCCCTTCTCAGGTGTTGTCCTTGAAGAGTTAACTTGCCCAGAACAGTGAAAGAAAAAGCTGCTTTTATGTGAACTTCTGCAGACTGTGAACTTCTGAGCCCCTCCCCTTACATGCTGGATATAAAATTCTGAAACTCCCTGAACTCGGGGTTCAGGGATTGATTGATTACAGCAAAAGCTGTGCCCCCTGAATCTGGCTGCAGCCAAATAAAACTGTTTCCTGCTGTCTTGGGTGCCTTGCCTCGTTTGTCCCCACAACAATGGGAGAAGGAGTATGTAACAATAGTGTGTAAAAGGAAACTAAAAAAGTATATAAGGCTATGGCTCCCTGCACTAAATGCTCAGCCTTTGGATAGGAATCCCCTGAGCCTTTGTCGACACAAATAAACACTGCTTCCTGCTGAATGCCCTGGTGTCCCATGTCTCTGTGTCTCTGTGCAAGAATCCTGCAACAGTACCAAAGTGATATGATCAGCAGAAACAACACTTCAGACTTTGACTTTCGCTCTTTTCCCAGGTTAGGAATACACAGTGCCATGGTCTTTGTCATGCCGGGGAGTGGCGGCAAGCACTGCTCCCAGTCCCCCGCGATGGGGGTGAGCCGCTGATGCTCCACAGTGCCCTGGGTGCTAAGTCACCATATTCCATAATTTAGGTGTATTTGGTGCATTTTCAACTTACAATGGATTTACCAGGATGTAACCCCACCTTAAGTCTGGACCATCTGCATCCTCACAGAGTTGTGCAACCACGGAAATGGGGTGACCTGCTGCAGCCACCTAGCCACAGAGATTCCCAGAGATGGGTGTGGCTTCCCAAAATGCCAGTCAACCTTGTTGACTGCAAGACACCTTGAAAGAAGACTCCACCTCTGAAGCCTCATCCCTGCCTTTGATGCTATCCCTTAAATAAAGAATCGGAGCCATTTTCTAACTGTTCTGTTCCAGCTCCTGTCTATCAGGCGCCCCCTTAAAACTAATTCTGACTTTGTCCCTTGTTTCTTCACTAATTACTTCAGGCTTTAATTTTCTCAGGTGGCTTATCCCCTCCTGTGCAGGAAGAATTACCCTGGAGAGGCGCTGGCCGCCTCGCGATACAGCTGCAGCTTAGGGCCTTGCTGGAAGAATCTGCTTCCAAGTTACTCCCCTGGCCGCTGGGTGGAAGGCACAGGGCCTCAGTTCCTTGCAGGCTGTTCCCGAGACCACCCTCAGCTCCTTGCCATACGGGCCTCTCCGTGGGGCCGCTGACAGTGCAGCAGCTGGCTTCCTCAGAACAAATGAGTGGAAAGCAACAGAAAGTGCAAATGACGAGATCAGTCCTTTGTCTCTCTCTCAAGTGACATCTCACTACTTTGGCCATTGCATTAGTTTTCTGTTGCTGTGAAAAGGTTTCTAAATTCAGAATCTAGAAACAACACCCATGTATTATTACCCAGTTGATGTGGGTCAGGAATCGAGCACAGTGTAGCCGGGCTCTCGGCTCAGGGGGACTCATAAGGTCACAGTCAAGGTGTGGGCCGGGCTGTGTTCTCATCCGGGGCTCAGGGTCCTTTTCCATGTTCCCTCTGATTGTTGGCAGAATTCAGTCCCCTGTGGCTGGAGCTCCTAGGCCCCCATATTTTTGCTGGCCGTGAGCAGGGGCCACTCTCAGCTCCTAGAGTCTACTTAAAGGTACCAGCAGGCTGCTCACCTTCCTCCAACCAGCAGGTGAGGGCCTATCAGGTACACACAGGTAATCTCCCTCTCGATTAGCTCCAAGACACTGAAATGATATCCCTTTCTGTTCCGCAGCCCTGACCACACTCACAGCAAGGACATTAGTGTGGTGGGTGCCCAAGGGACCGAGAAGCTTAGAGGCCAGCTCAGAATCCAGTTTGCTACAAGAAATACACTGAAAAATACATAGGAAAAAATACAAAAGATAAAAATAAAAATTAAAAAAAAAATTTAATTTTAAAAGAAAAACAAACATATAACTAGATCCGGCCCATAATGAAAGGATGGAGATTACACAAAGATGTGAAGAATCCAGGGTCAGGTCACTGGGATCCATCTTAAAAGGAGCTGCTGACCCCATCCATCTATTTGACAGCCTATTGTGTTTGGAGGGGGTGTCTAATCCTGCTCTTTCAGGGTCTGTTGTCTAGTTCACAGTGACTCGTTTCCTTGTGTGATCTGTAGTTTTGGATTGTGAGCTCAGCTTCAGAAGGGACTTGTGTGGGAAGCCATGATGGCCAGGCTCAGGGCATGTACCTAGAGAGCTTCCCTATTGGTTTGGCCAGGTACCCCAGGGCCTATCATAGGCAAAGACTGCTAGTCAACGTTAGCCTCTCAACTTCAGGGTTCCTGGACCTTACGAATGGTGTAACTTCTTTGTAGGAATTCCAAACTTATATAAAAATTTCAAGGGAAACGTCTTCTGGACTTAAAGCTCAAGATTTTTTGCACCTTTCTGCTTCTCTGGGTGGACATTTTTTTCTGTCCTTTGTTCTAATAGTGTTGTCTTCCTTGGCCCCAGCTTTAGCGTTGCATTGTAAGAGCCCCCAACCCTCAGCCGTGTCCCCACCTGGCTCGTGAAACTCAACCCAGGCCCCTGGGCTGCCTCAGTTCTCTGTCTGCACCCTGCTTTGCAGCTCTCTCTTCATTTTTGGCCCTAGGAGACTTGGCTTCTTTTCTTTTTTTTTTTTAAAGAGAGACAGAGAGAATTTTTTAATATTTTATTTTTCAGTTTTCGGTGGACACAACATCTTTATTTTATTTTTATGTGGTGCTGAGGATCGAACCCAGCGCCCTGTGCATGCCAGACGAGTGCGTTACTGCCTGAGCCACATCCCCAGCCCTGGCTTATTTTCTTGAATGCTCAACTCTATATTTAAAAGGAAACTTATCCAGTGGTTCTGGAGGCTGAGACAGGAGGATTTCAAGTTCAAAGACAGCCTCAGCAGTTCAATCCCTGGAAGTAAAAAAAAAAAAAAAACTATAAAAGGAAACTTGTTTCTCATCAAGCATTTTTAAGTGTTCTGTAGAGGGGCCCTTTTCAGGTTATCTCACCTGCTACGGAGAATTTAAAGATGGTAGAAATCCTAGACTGGAGGTTTGAGGGATCATACTTTTAAAATCACATCATGCCAACAGACAAGACAGGAGTTGCTTTTGGAGCAACGATAGTGCTCTGAGGCAGAGGCTTCAACACAGACTTTCCACCCAGGGATCAAGGCCTCCACTAGCCACTTTATGCAGGGATGACGGAGACAGGGGAGGTGACACCAATGGCACTGTCATCACTTACTGTGAGACCTGGAGCTGCTCAGGGAGCAGGCATTCTGACCTTGGTGGCTCAGTCACCACTGCCCAAAAGAGCCAGCATGTTGCTGCCGCCCTCCCTGTGGCCTGCCCTCTGTGTGCACATGGGTCGCCTGTTGTGTTACGTGCTGCCTGTTCTAGGTATCACCTGTCATGTGTGGGTGTGAGTCTCATCCACGTCGCGGGGGCAGCTAGGTGGATGTGGGGTCCTTGTGGGGACCATGACCCCGTAAGAGGAGCAGGACTGAAGCCGCAACCTCACACTACGCCACACACCTGGGTCACCTCAGTCTGCTCCACATTGGAGACTTGGTCCTTCAGCATAATGAACTTAGAGATGAACTGTGACATCTGTAGATCCACTGTCCAGACATGTCCCCTCCCCATGTTCACCCAGCACACCTAGGACCCACGTCCTTCCAAAAGGCACCCACCCTGCATCCAGGTGCCCATTAGCCCAGGGTCTGGTCACCAACTCCAACTGGGGCTCTGTTGGAATCCTGCCAGGAGGAGGTTGCCACCTTCTAGAATGCTCCCTTCCTCGGCAGGTATTGATGGGACCTGGAGGGACTTGCTGTGTGACAATGTCTGGGTCTGCTTGTCATTGAAAATTTGCAAGCGAGGCAGGCTGCTTTCCCTCCAACATGTAGACAACGTCTCCTCTCCTCTCCTGCCGTGCCCTTGTAGCTTAGAGGACCCAGTGCTGAGGGGCCTACTGCCTCTTTTATGGACTGTCCCGGGAAGCTGTGGTTCAGATGGGAGGGGGGCGCCTTGCAAGGCCACAGCACCTGGCTTCAGGGCCCACTAGAGGCTCGAGAAGGCAATGGGGGGGGGCAGAGAAAGGAGAGAGGGGAGCCACAGAACATGGGCAGGAGAACCCAGGAGACCCAATGCTGAGGACGGCGTGGAGGGGAGGCAGAAGCGAGGGTCTGGCCTTCAGCCAGGGGCCCAGGGGCTTGAGCGGGAGTGGTGTGGCCTCAGCAGAACACCAGGGGAGAAGCCACAATCCCCCAGGGCGCCCTGACTCCTCACCCAATCCTTCAGAGGTCTTCACAGAGGGGTCTGGGTCTTCTCTGTCACAGTGGGCACCTGCAGATGCTTAACACTGCCTGGTTCGCCACCAGCTTCTGGGCATCCTAGCTGAGGCTGTGGCCCAGGACAGTGACCAAGTGTACCTGGGCTAGAGTCACTACTTCCCAGGCCCATACTTGGCACCGGGTGACCCCCAACGTGATTCAGAAGTGGAACCTGCCCTCAAAGGTGTCCCTGGGAGATTGTGGCCAACATGCTGCAAGAGACAAACAGGGCTGGGGCCAGGCTGCCCGCCACCACAGTGCCCCAGGGGCGGGACCAGCCAGGCACACACCCCAGGCGCTCTTCATGCCCCTGCACCCACGGCCAAGTCCCCCCAGTCAGGACAGTATAAAAATCTCTTTATTGCTTATTTTCTATAAAAAGGCGGGCTCTCATAGGAAGTGCAAAGCGCGAGTCACAAGAGTCACAAGCGGTCCAGGCCCGCAGCGCCCCGGGCTGGGGCGGGGTCCAGTGGCGTCCCTCGGGGCTTCGGCTGTGCTGGGACCCTAGGCCCCCCTCACCGCCGCGGTTCCAGTGGCCCTGGGCTCTGGGGTGGCTTCCGGACACAGATCAGAGGGCGCAGGGCTCCGGGGACCGGCTACCGGGGCGGTCGTGCGGCCGGCGAGCAGGGAGGCGCGGTCCAGCCGGCGCCCGGGGCCTCAGTGCTCCTCGGGGCCGTCGCCCCCCAGCGCCTGTTCGTAGGGGCAGGGCCGGCGGCAGGGGGCGGCTGGCTCCGGGCCCGGCCCTGCCGCCTCCTCCTCGGCGCAGTCCCCGCCGCGCGCCCCCTCCGCGTCGCTCTCGTCCGAGTTCTCCTCCTCCAGGTAGCGGTAGCCCCGCACCTTGTGCTGCGGCCGCGGGATGCGCGGCTGGCGCGGGGCCATCCCGCGCCGCAACTTCCGCTCCATCCACAGGTACGAGGCCGCCGCCGCCACCAGAGTCACCAGCAGCACCGCCAGCTTAGCCTGGGCGCAAGGGAGCCATGAGGGCACCGTCCTCCCGGCTCCCAGCCCAGGTCGCAGCCACCTGTCCCGCTGCCACACACACCGGCCCCAGAGCCTCTGCCCCGCGCCCACACACCTCCAGGGCACCCTCGGGAGGATCCCGGCACTGCCCCGGTTTCCTGGTAAGCCCCACAATCCCTTTGCCTCACGGGTAGATAAGATTGGGTAAAGGCTGAACCAGGCCCGACCCTCTTTGACCAGGGCTTCCATTACCCTCTGTCCCCTCAACACAGCAGGCCGCAGTCAGGCCTTTCAGATTTTTAAAACTGTAACCCGCAGTCAGAGAACAACCGTGCAGCCTGACTTGGCTCACAGACTCATATTTGCATCCCTGTTTTGTTGGTTTCTATTCTACTTCATTTTTTTAAAAATGTTGCTCAGGACCTGCTAAACTGACCTGCCATGATGAAGGAGCAGCTCAGGGGGACAGCACTGGCCTAGCATGCTCCAGGCGCTGGGTCCCATCCCCAGCACCACAGAAAGAAAACAAGCAGACGAGCCCTTGCAGGCCACGGAGGGAGACATGGAGGAAGACAGATTCCGGGAACCCAGGAACCCAGTCTGAATAGGTGACCAAACAGGCCACAGGAAGACAGCTGGGATACACCCGCAGGAAAGCACAAACTATGGGTCCCTCCAGAGATGGGTAAACTGGGGCTGACAGGAGAGGCGGTAAATGGGGTACTGGGTTGGGGGCCACCCAGTGGGCTGAGGAAAGGGGTCCTTGGCCTGGGGCTTGGCCCAGGGAAGTGGGGATGGGGCATGGAGTCCCTAGCCCCACCCAACCTCACCTTCATGGGCAGGCTGGCACCCAGGTACACCATGAAGATGGCCACTGCCTGCCACCAGTGATAGATGGTAAAGATGAAGTCCTGCCTCTCCTTGTCCTCATACAGGATTCCCAGGAGTGCTGCAAACAGGCGGAAAGGACAAGCAGGATGCAGGGGTCGCCTGGTGCTGCTGACCTCCCCCTGGGACTCTCCTAGGCCCTGCACTGTTCCCCTCCATGAGTCCCAGAGCACC
The DNA here is from genome assembly GCF_047511675.1 of Marmota flaviventris. Classification (NCBI taxonomy): domain Eukaryota; kingdom Metazoa; phylum Chordata; class Mammalia; order Rodentia; family Sciuridae; genus Marmota; species Marmota flaviventris. Next base: position 5,370,925 of record NC_092506.1, on the reverse strand, counting down.
CGGGCAGCACTTATGCCAGTCCTTGCCTGCCCTCTAGAGGAGGCCCTGGTTACCCTGCTGCCCAGGGGAGTTCCAGAGGAGAGCTCTATGCCCAGAAGTCATGGCCTAGATCTCAGGTGCCTAGGGCCAAGAGCAAAGGGACTGTTGCTCTTCCTCCTCAGGGACCAGGGAGGGCCAACTATCCACAGCAACCAACTTTCTACAAATCGACCCTCAAGTGTGGGAGCAGGGGACTTGTTTCCCAAGGACCCTCCCAGGTGGGGAGAAGAGTACTGACAGGGAGTCAGGGGACTCGGACTTGAGCTTCAGGACTGGAAGGTGGAGGTGGGGGTTCAGAGGTGCAGAAATGTGGATATAAACGTTGGCTCCGAGGGTTATTTGGGTCAAGTGAGTTTATGCATATTCTATGCTGTTAGAAGTTCTAAAGAGAACAGGCCAGCCTGGCACCTCACAGGTACTGGGAGGTACTTGCTATTAACACCTCTGCCAGGCTCAGGGAATGAACACTCCTGTCCTGGGGCTCATGGGTGACATTAAAAACCGTTAATGGCTCTGGCACACCAGAACAGATGCCAATGTGGACTACCCACGTGGCTAGACCCATGTGTATCAGTAATTCCCACTGGCAATACCCCCTCCATACAGAGGGCATCACACAGCTGAACTTGGGCTCACTCTGCCTTCTGCTAATAGGGCCCCTTTCCCCAGTGACTCATCCCTAGCAGCCCAGACCTGGAGACTGCTAGGCGATTAGGTTAGGATTCATGCCTGTTCCTGTCTCTGCTCCACAAAAAGGCCCAGATCTGGGGCCATATGTATATCTCAGTGGTAGAACACTTGGCTAGCACGCATGAGGCCCTAAGTCAATCCCCAGCATCCAGGGGGAAGAAAGAAAGGGCCCAGGTCTACACCTGCATCCTAGGGTATGGACAGGGCTACCTGCCACTAGTCCCACCGTGCTGGTCCCTCGAGCATAGACCCCATCATCCAGTGTATGGAAACTCTATGAAGGCAGCCCCACCCCTGTGATGAGGAGGAGGTGTCCCCGCTGTGTTTTCCAATTTCCCTGAAGGCTGGGCACACCCACCCCATGTGTCCACAAGATCTCACCCCATCCCTTGGTGTCTGCAGGGCTCAGTGCCCACCCTGAAGTATCAACATACCCCCAGGGCGTCTGGCTCTTCTTCTTCTGTGCCTCCAGTGTGGGTCTGTGGGACTTCCTGCCACCCCTGGACTGCCCACCTACCTTTACTTCATAAAACTCCATGGCAGATCCCCTATATGTTCGTGTCCATCCCTGGGTGTCCATGTCTCCCAACCACCCACAGCTTGCCACAGATCCTCCCCGCAGTCATCCCAGTGTCCATGGCTGTACTCACTGCTGAGTCCGGTCTTGTTGAAGGCACTGCCCACACCCCAGAGGGCAGCTGCCACATAGAGGACCCAGCTGTGTTTCAGGGCTCGAGGTGCAGGGGCCCAGAAAAAGAGGCCAAGAGTGAGCAGCAGGTGCAGCCCTGCCCCAGTGACCAGGGGCACTGAGCGTGGCAACCACAGCCCCAGCAGACCCAGGACCGAGGCAGCTGAGGCACCCAGGCTGTAAGCCACAAGGAGGTAGGCCAGCCGCTCCAGCCCAATGGAGCACACTCCATAGCCCTGAGGGAAAAGCAGAGTATTGGAAGTCTGACAGCCCAGGCCCTGACCCTCCCCATACAAATGTCACTTTAGGCCACACTTTGTCCTCTCTGGACCTCCTGGGAACTAATTTTCTCCAGGGCTGCTAGGAAGCTTCCAGGAGAACTGTCAATACTGAAAATACTTGGACTGTGTCCCCAAACACTAAGGGCTGTACCCTACATAAAACCAAATGCTTTATGGAAATGATCCCAGTTCAACTTCAGAGAGGTTAAAGTAACTTGCCCAGGAAAAAGGAGAATAGGGACAAGGAAGGAAGAGAAAGAGGGAGGAGGTTCTTATACATATTTATACATATGTACTTTTTTTTTTTTTTTCCAGTTCTGGGGAATAAACTCAGGGGCACTCTACCACTGACCAATATCCCAAACCCTTTTTACTTATTTTCTTTTTATTTTCTGAGACAGGGTCTCACTAAGTTGCCGAGGCTGGCATCAGCCTCCTAAGTCACTGGGATTATGGGCATGTGCCACCATGCCCACCTATACATACATACATTAAAATATGTGTATTTGGAATTTAAATTTAACTGGATATCCTGCCTCTTGTTGGCAACCTTATGCAGGTTGTACTTACCAGGGCGAGACCAGTGCAGGCAAAGAGCACCTCAAAGCCACTGTAGATAAAGAAGGGCACCAGGTGGCGCAGGCGGAAGTCACGCACGTACTTGAAGGGCAGCTGGAAGATGTTGCCCCAGCCCACGCTGCGCAGGTCGATCTCCTCGGTGGGCCGATAAGCTGCACCGCACAGCCCCAGCACCTGCCGGCAGGAACTGTTTAGAGGTGACCAGCCAGGCACCCCGCTCCACCCCTGGGCTTCAGCCTGACCGCAGCCCAAGGCCCCGCCCCCAGCAACACTCATGGGCTTTGGCCCCGCCCCGGGACACGCCCACAAACCCTGCTTTCTAGGCCACGCCCCATCCCCACCCCCCAGGCAACGGCCACACCTCCCGCTCGGGTGGACTTGGACCTTGCTTACCAGCCCCCTCCTGATCTTAGGCACGTCATATCCACGCCCCCGGCACTTTAGCTCTGCCTTCTAGTATCGCCCTCAGACTTGAGCCACATCCTCCAGTCCGTGACCCTGGGACCGGCCCCAAACCCCTCTCAGGTAGCACTAATCTCTGGGATTCCAAATCCAGCCCGGGGTCCCTAGGCGTAGGCCCGCCTCCTGGACTCAGCCCTGGCTGGCAAACTCGGCGCCTCCAGGCCTGCCCCCTCGGAGGCCACAGCCCTACAACCCTCCCCTGGCCACACCTCCAGGCCTCGGGACGCAGGCCCAGACTGTTTTCCAGGCTGTTTTCCAGGCTGTGCCACTCGGTCCCAAAGACCCATGCTTAGCCCCAACGCCTCTGGCCCATCCCCAGCCCGGGCCGCACCAGCAGCATGGCCAGGAAGGCCACCGCCATGAGCACGCTCTCCACCACGATGAGGTTTCGGCTCCGCGGTAATGTCCGCAGAACCGTCTTGTTGAAGCCATTAAGGATGCCATGGCTGTTGGTGCCTGGGAAGAGTGGGTGGGGACACGGTGAGTGGGACCCGCTGTCAACCCTACCACGAAGAAGTGCAGCAGCCAGGGGACAGGCGAAGGTGGTGCCCGCAAGGAGCGCTCCCCTGGGAGGCTGGGCAGTCCACCTCCATACATCCACCCTGCACTGAGCTCTGCCTGCCTGGCTGGCCCCAAGGGAGAGCTGGGCAGTCTCAATCCAGGCGGCCCCCACCGCTGTCTGCTGGCTCAGGCAGCTTAACCACATGCTCCTTCTGGGTCCTGGCCTTTCCCACCAAAGTGATGGGATGCCGGGCTTCAGCCCCGACCCCTGTGAGTGAGGGCTCAGTGTCTGCTGGGTGACTGGGTGGGGGGAGTAGCAGGCCCTGGGGAGCCCCCCACCCCCATGAATACTAACCGCAGCTCTGCACGTTGTACAATGTGTGGTTCAGGTCATACAGGTAGTAGTTCAGGAAGTAAACCATGGGCAGTTGGGCACAGGCAAAGCTCAGCTGTGGACAGGAGGGCCGTTGGGGCCAGACTCAGGCACCAGCCAGGCAGGAAGCCCTGGCACTGTCTGGGCACAGACTTGGGGAACTGGAGCCCTCCCCCTACTGGGTCAGCCTGGAGGCAGGGTAGCCGGGGGGTGCCCAAGACAGGAGGACTTCTTCCTGGCCAGCAGTGTAGACTGGGAGGAGACAAGGTCTCCGTCACTAGAAGTAGGCAAGCAGGGGTTGGCTCCAGAAAGGAAGCTGGGACTAGAGGGTTGAGAAGACGTGCAGTGGGCTCCCATGTATGAGTTCTGGGCCCGGGACATCACACACACCCCCAGTGCGGCGCATGGTGCTCACATGGAAGAAGCTATAGAAGATGGCTTGGAAGACCAGGAGGTAGGGTGCGTGGGAGCCCCGCGGTGGACGCTGCTGAGGGCCCTGCTCATCCTGCTCCTTGTAGTGGGAGTACTCATAGTACTTCTGCGACATCCTGGGCCACAGGAGTAAAGGCTCGCCTCAGCCCCGTCTCTATGGCAACCCCACTTCTAGCACCCTGAGCTACGGGCTGAGCAGTTGAGGCCCAGAGCAGGGAAGGGGCTTGCCCAAGAGCCCCCAGCTGAGGGCGGCAAAGCAGTTGAGGCTCAACCAGGTCTCCAGCCTCCCAGCCCGCTGCCCCTGACTCACCTGGTGATATAGTTGCCCATGGAGGCCCAGAGAGGAACGATGGCCATGCCCAGGGCCACAGCTGAGGGCACCAGTGTGTAGTAGCGCTCCCAGTAGTTGGTGGAGACAAAGAGCGCATAGATGCCCACGGCCAGGAACATCATCCACTTGGTGCCAAAAAACCTGCAGACAGGGGAGGGGTGCTGGTTTCCCAGACCTGCGGGGACAGCCTGGCCTGAGACCAGACGGCCATGGCCCTGTATCCCCGCTTCAAGGCTGTGTGTGATGGAGAGAGCCCTGGCCAGAGATGGCCAGAGAGGGCCCGAAGATGGAGTCTCAGGTTACAGATGCCGAGTGGATTGAGACAGGCCACTGTGCCTGCACACCTCGGTTTCCACAGCTGTGATGTGGGCAGGACCCAAACTACAGGCCTCTCGTGGTCATGGCAAGGATAGAAGTCAGTGGCTGTGGGTACAGCTAGCACTCACTCCTGTCCTGCCTGACTCACCACTCTCCCTTTCTCCTCCCAGGCTTCTGAGGTGACTCCAGGGCCCAGTGACACATTCAAAGGGCTCGACCAGGCTAGGATGAGAGAGAGGACGGGCCTCACGCTGTCAAGCGCCTGAGTTGGAGCCCTTAGTGCCCCTTCCTCCCTGCCCACTGCTCTTGGGTTCCACTGTGGTCAGTGGGGAAGTTTCCTCTTCTCTGGGTCTGGGGAGAAGCCACACAGTGACCATGGAAGGGACTTGATCAGTGACAGGGTAAGGACCCAATCAGAGCATGGAGGCTGATCAGCCTAAAAGCCCACTCCCAGCATCTCTGGGTTTTACTTATGTAAAACTTAGTTCTTTCTTTGTCTTGACTTCCAGGAAGCTCGAAGCTAAACAGCCCTGGGTTTTTGCCGCCCATTCTTTTGAGCCACATCTGCAGCCCTTTCTTTCTTTTTTCGAGATAGGATCTGGCCAAATTGCTGAGGCTGGCCTAAAACTTATTCTCCTGCCTCCACTTCAGCCTCTCAAGCCACTGGGATTACAGGCCCCGCTTGTTATTTTTAGTTTGCAATATGACAGACAGGCAGCCTCCTCTTGATCTATTTGAGGGAGGGGCAGTTCACTAAAAAAGCACATTTTGATGGAGCAAAAAGTAAAATGTCAGCACTCATTCACTGCAGGAGAGGATTTCAATGTTTAAAAATTGAAACAGCCCGTGGTCATGAGCCTTTGGAAAGGTAGCCTGGTGGTTCTGGCCAACAGTGAGCACCTGGGTTTAGAGTCACTTGACCAGCATTCAAACCTGAGGTCTGCCAGTTACTGCCTGTGGGACGCAGTCAAGTCTTCTCACGACAAGTTTCCCTCGTGTATGGGAGCAGCTACCCTGGACTGTTGGGAATTTAGCTCCTACAGAGTGCCCAGCACATAAGAAACAAAATAAAGGCTAGCTGTAATTATTTAAAGTAATAGGTTTCTAGACCTGAAAGCATTTCATATGCCTTTGACCTAGTGAAGACACTGCTGGGAATTTAACCCAGGGGAAAACAAAACAAAAAAAATAATTTTAAAAAGAAGGAAAGAGCCGGGCACTGTGAAGCCACCTGTCATAGGAAGCTGAGGAAGATGGATCACAAGTTCAAGGCCAGTTTGAGCAATTTAGTGAGACCCTGTCTCAAAAAATAAAAGGGTTGGGGGTGTAGCTCAGTGGTAGAGCACCCCTGGGTTCAATCACCAGTACCAAAAAAAGGAAAAGAAAAGTAGAAGAGGAGGACAGACAGACAGCCTGGCAGTGCATGGCCGGCAGTCTCAGCTGCTTAGGAGGCTGAAGTGGGAGGGTTCCTTGCGCTCAGGAGTGAGATCAGCCTGGCCAACATAGCGAGACTCCTGCTTCCACAGAAGAAAGAAAAAGAAGGAAAGAGTGTCGAGCACAGAGGAAGCGACCATGTCCAACTGAGGGCCACAGCTGGTCCCCATCTCTGCAGAAGACACAGCCCTGGCAAAAGTCCTCATTGTGAAGGCTGCAGACGAGGCTCAGATGTGTCAAGTGGAAAGAAAAAAAGAACAAGAGCAAGGCTTGCTCTGGTGACGAGGTGGACTTTATCCACTCGTGCTGGTGGGACAGAGGACATGGGCCATTTACTGGAGGGCTTAGGAGGAGTTTCCTTGTTTATGATTTCAGTTACGGTGACACTGTTCAACTGTGAAAAGGAAACTTAAAAACAAGGGAACTAAAACCCATCTACTCTGCCCGCTGGCCTCCTGGTCTCATCTGGGAGGTGCTGTGGGTGGGATTTCTGCACTGGCCAGGAGGCTGGGCCACATGCCTCTAAGGCTGGGAAGCTCCTGCCCAGCCATTCCCCTTTCTGTGCCAAATGTCCCCTCAACACCAGTCACAGCTAATAGGGCCAGGAGTGGGTGCCTGGGCTTTGCCCCCTGACTGGAGCCTCCCCAGAATCCACAGCCCAACTCAGAAGGTCACTATGGGTCCGGGCCACCACAGAGCCCATGAGAGGATGCCATGTGGGACACAGGCCAACGGAGGGCAGAAGCCTGCTTGAATTTCTTGCCTGAAACCAAATGTGCCCTAGAAGCGGGGACGAAATTCTCCTTTCCTCCCCTACACCTTGGTTTCCCCTCTTCACTCTCACCCTCCTAGGGAGGCACCCTTCCTCCCCAGTTCCCTGTTCCTCCCTGCAAAACAATGGGCCAGCTGGAGACCTAGGGTCCAACAGCCTCTGCACCCTTGGAGACAAGGTGACAGCCCAGCCCTCACCTGATGAGCACCGGTGTGTAGAGCAGGGCAGCGATGGGTGTCACGTTGATGCCCATCAGCATCTTGCTGTCGATGTCGGGAAGGCCCATGTTGCCGTACTTCACCTCGCGGTAGGTCTCATCGTAGTGCAGGATCAGCTGCATCTGCAGGAGGCCTGGGGACAGGGGGCAGCGTGGAGGGAGCGGTCTGGCTCCCGGGGCAACCTTGCAGAGGTGGGAGGCAAGCCTGGCAGGGAGCTCCAGTCACCCGAGGGGTTCCCATTCCTACAGGGAGCGGAGGAGGCAGGGAACCCACCCCCACCCATCCCCACGGCTCAGGCTGGGACCTGGGGACACGGGCCTGCCAGGAAGCCCCTCCTTGCCCCAAGTGAGGCCGCTGCAGCTGCAGCTACGAGGGCGATCTACCGGGAAGTGAAAGGGGAAGGAGAAGGGCTGGCCCAAGGTTTCTCTTTCCCTGAGCGGGTCGGGCGAGGCCAGGGGTCGCGCGGCGCAGGCCGGGGGCGCGGGGCGTACCCAGGTAGACGCCGTAGGTGAGCATGCCGCCCGCGCTGGCGGCCAGCACGTTCTTGAGCACGCCGAGGCGCTTGCGGCGGTAGTAGCGGCGCTCCTCCTCCTCCTCGTTGTAGTTGGGGTACGCGCCCACCAGCTCGTCCAGCTGCGGGCCAGCACGCCGCTAGCACCCGCTGGCCACCCGGCCGCCCCGCGCCCCGCGCCCCGCAGGGGACCCTGCCCCGCGCCGCCCCGCGCCCCCGCTCACCGGGGCCTCGCACCCGTCCGCTGCCCCGAGTCGGTCCTCGTCGCCCTGCGGCCCCACGGCCCCGGCCACCGGGTAGAGCGGCGGCTCCGCCTCCATGGCCAGACCCCGGACTGACAGCGCGCCCCGAGCCTCCGCCGCCGCCGGCCGCTTCCTCCCGGGGCCCGCCCCGCGTGCCGGCTCCTCCCCGCGGGCGTGCCCGGGTCCCGGAGCCGCCAGGGACTCCGCCTCCCGGAGAAGAAGGCGAGTTCGAATCCCGGCTCAGCCATTTCCGGCTCCGTGCCTTTGGGGACGAGTTCCACCCCTTCCCTGTTTTCCTTACCTGTAAAACGGGGACACTTGGCGCCACTCCCCGGGACTATGGCGAATGACCAGCTAATGCGAAGCCTTGACTCCACCGCGGGGCTCCCCTCCGGCCTCTGCGAATCCTGAGCTTGGGGAGGGCGCAGGGGGACGGGACTGTGGCTCCCCTAGGCTCTAGGGGTGGCCTAGGGTGGCCCCACCACCGCCCGGAGGGTCCAAGGCACCCGGAGCCCATGAAGTTGCCACCCTGCAGCCACTGACATTCCACAGCCCTGCTGTCCACCTGGCTGGAACCACCTGGGAGACCTTTTAAAATATCCAGTTCCCTTGACCTCCTGGCTCCTTCTGGTGCCTTTCCTCCCTGCTCCTCCCAGAAAGGCCCTTCCCAGGCTCGGCTCTCAGTGCCGGAGGCCAACCCTGAAGACCATGCATCTGGGCTTCTGGGGTTTAATTTCCCACCAAACCAACTGCTCCCCTCCTCCCCCTCATGCCGTGTTGGGCACATACTAAGTGACCAGTAAGTGGGACCCCACAGAAGGGTCACTGGGAAGTCTGGGGACTGGGGACATGGGTATGTGAATTTACAGGGGCCTCAGGCTTTAAGATAGCAACACTTTATCCAGGGGACACCCAGGTGCAGCTGTGGGAGAAACAGGGTGAGTTCCTGCCGGTGGGTGCCTAGAGGTGGGAGCCATACAAGAAGCAGGAGAGAGGGCAGGGCTCAAGGTGCCAGGGCTCGAGGTGCTGGACAGGAGGAAGTGGGAGAATAGAGATGCAGTGGGTTCCTGGAGCCAGGAAGCGTGAGGCTGTGGCCAGAGTGGATACCAGGGCTCACTGGGTGATGACAAAGTGCAGGTGTGGCCAGGGTGGGCCTGGAGGTGAGTGGCCATGGGCTGGGGTGGTAGTGTGCTTTGATGCCCCAGGAACACTTGGTCCTATAGAATTCAGGGGACAGGCATGTTCCAGGAGGCAGAGAGATGGTTCCGGGTATGGCTGCAGGCAGTGGGCAGGGGTGGAAAGGGCGGTTTGGAGGCTCCAGTGGGGGAGGGGGAGGACAAGCCTCTACCTCCCAGGAGGATACCCCCTGAAACCGTGCTGAGGATGGGCTGGTGGGCCTGAGCCCAGATCAGCTCCTAAGGTCCCTGAGGCCTGTGCTTTCCCCTCCGCCAGCCCCTGGATAACTGCCCAGAGCTCTGGGGCCAGCAGAGGTCTCAGGACTATCCTCTGAAGTTGTCAGACCCTCACCAAAGGGAGTCCGAGGCCATAAGGAAAGGGGGAGCTGTCACCCACACACGCCTGTGCTCAAAGCCATTACAAGACTCTGCCAGTCAACCTCGCACAAAGACGCTTGGAGGACAGCCGCCTGTCCAGCCTTGGGTGGGCACTGGGGGTATTGATTCTTGTAGCTGAGGATTATTTTAAAACGATCATAATTCTCCTCATTTTACCTTTAAAATTCTTCACCTTCACTTTACTTGATCTTGGGTTCATATGAACATTGAATTGGTGTTATTTAGATGGACACCAGAAAGAAACAGAGACGAGGGCCCTCCAGCCATGGAGCGAGTCCCAGGGTGTCCCCCAGCCCTGGCCCTTCAGTCTTCTCTGGCCAATTGTGTGGGAAGCCCCTCACCTCGCCCTCCACATACCCCAGGATTTCCTCACCTCCAAATAGGGATAGGCACAAAGGAATTCTGCAGACAGGAAATCGGATGGAGGGACAGCCTAGTGGCCAGGGGGCACAACCTTGGGTCACAGCAGATGTGTAGGAGCTTGTGGAAAAGGAGACCTTACACCCCTAGATGGAGGGAGCACCAGGCTGGAGATACAGGCAGGATGGGGTGTCTGGTGTGACCACAGGTCCACAGAAATCCCATGGAGGAAGAAGGAGATGACTGACCTCCACAGGGCCAGGAAGCTCTAAGACGCAGTCTCTTGAAGCTGCTGTCCAAGCCCGCAGTTTGGAGGTGTGGCCAGGCCTCTCACTCCACTGCTCAGCCAAGGAGAAGACCTCACGGATTTGTTTCAAGGTAGAGGTGCATTTCCAGCGTCCCAAGCACAATGTGTCATCCAGGGAACTCATGGAACAGGACTCATGACCCTTAATGGGGAGGAAGGGGGCATCTGCAGGGTGAGCCAGCAGGCTGGAGAGAGAGAGAAGCGGGACAGTGTGGGTCTGAATGCCATCTGCTGCCAGAATTCCCTCTTCATACCTTTTCAGTGAAGGCCTTCAACTGATTGTATAAGGCCCACCCACCTGGTGGTAGAGCACTTGCCTAGTACGGGCAAGGCCCTGGGTTCCACCCCAGCACCACACACACACCAAAGTCTACTGATTTAACTGTAAATCTCATTCCCAAAATGCCTTCACAGCCACATCTAGAATAACGTTAGACAAATATCTTAACTGCAGCCTTGCCAAACTGACACCTGAAATTAACCATCACCGACCACCAAGACGAAATGGAGAGGGATGTGTTTTAAGAAATACAAGCAAAGAGAAGGAAGGAGATGAACGGGACGGCTGCAGGAGGGGAGGTGGGCCCCCAGTGAGAAAGGCTCCAGAGTCCACGCACCACGGTCACCTCCCGGTGCCCACCCCTCAGCCTAGGGACGGCTCCACTAGGTGCTGCCTGTCCGCGAGTGACCCCACCTTTAAGTTTTCAGAGTTATTTAATTAAAAACCCTTGTTACCTTGGAATCCTCCAGAAGTTCATTTGTAACTTCTAACACTAAGTTGGCGTATTAAAATAAACTCCTTTTTTGTTTTACTTTAATTTATTTTTTGGCAGTGCTGGGGATGGAGCCCAGGGCCTCCCACCAGGCTCCGCTCCGCCACTGAGCCCCGCCCCAGCCCTGACGCCCTCCTTGTTTTCTTTTTTAATTGGCTCATTGTAATGTCACACAACAGTGGAATTTGTTATAATATATTCATACGGGCACACAATAACACATAATTTGGTTAATTTCATTCCCCAGTACCTCCCCTTTCCCTCCCCTCCCTCCCCTGATCTCCCCTATTCTGCTGGCCTCCCTTATATGTTTTGTTAAATTTGTTCTGATTGGTTATACATGACAGTAGAATGCCTTTTGACACATTGTACACAAATGGAGCTCAGCTTCTCCTTCCTCTGGCTGAACATGGTGCAGAGTCACACCAGGAGTGTAATCATATATATTTATAGAGTAATAAGGTCTGTCTCATTCTGCGGTCCTTCCCATCCCACAGCCCCGCCCTCCTCTCACTCCCCTCTGCACAATCCAAAGTTCCTTCAACCCCCTCCCCCCTATGGATCAGCATCCGCCTACCAGAGAGAAAGCATTCGGTCTTTGGTTTTTGGGACTGGCTTATTTCACTTAGTATGATGTTCTCTAGTTCCGTCTATTTACCTGCAAATGCCATGATTTTATTTTTCTTTAAGGCTGAGCAATATTCCATTGTGTATATGTACTACATTTTCTTTCCATTCATCTGTTGAAGGGAACCTAGGTTGGCTGCATGGTTTAGCTATTGCGAATTGAGCTGCTGTAAACACTGACGTGGCTTCTTCATGATAGCTTGCTGATTTTAAGTCCTTTGGGTATATACCAAGGAGTGGGATAGCTGGGTCAAATGGTGGCTCCATTCCAATTTTTTTTTTTTTTTTTTTAAGAGAGAGTGAGAGAGGGAGAGAGCGAGAATTTTTTTTTTTAATATTTATTTTTTAGTTTTCGGCGGACACAACATCTTTGTTTGTATGTGGTGCTGAGGATCGAACCCGGGCCGCACGCATGCCAGGCGAGCGCGCTACCGCTTGAGCCACATCCCCAGCCCTCCATTCCAATTTTTTTGAAGAATCTCCCTACTGCTTTCCAAAGTAATTGTTCCAATTTTCAGTCCCACCAGCAATGTCCAATCATATTAAATTTAATAATATTTATTTATGTATTTATTTTGGTACTGGTGATTGAACCCAGGGGTGCTTAACTACTGAGCCACATCCCCAGCCCTTTGATGTATTTTATTTAGAGACAGAGTCTCACTGAGTTGCTCAGAGCCTGAATAAATTTCTGAGGCTGGCTTTGAACTCACAATCCTCCTGCCTCAGCCTCCCCAGCCACTGGGATTACAGGCTGCACCACTGCGCCCAGTTAGCTGCTTTCATTTTTAAATGAACACTGACACAAAATTACAAGTACCGATTACTCAAGTTTAGTAAGAAACAATTTTGGTCTTGTTGGTGTCATCGTGTGGCGACAGCCTATGGATTTGGCTCCTGGAATATGCCGGTGGGGAGTGGATCCTGGTGTGCTTATCTAGAGACACGGGGTCTCGGGGTCTCACTGGGCTGCTGAGGCTTTGAACTCGCCATCCTCTGGCCTCAGCCTCAAGAGCTGCTGGGATTAGAGGCTTGTGCTACCCCCACCCCCTCCCCCTTGACCTTTGGTTTCTGATGATTGTGGGTCAAAGGGGGGTGCTGGCAGAAAGCAGAGGCAGGGGGGAGAGGGGCTGGGTATTGCCACCCCCACCCCTGCTTCTGAACTTTGGAGTGAGCACGGTCAGTGGCTTGACTCCTCCCGGGTCCCAGGGTCCCCTGAGGGAGCCCCTGTGGTTCAAGATTGCGCCAGAGCCCAGACTCCCTGGGATCTGATGGCGTCACTTCCTCCCCTTTCCCTTCTGGTACCAGACAGGAACCTCTGACTCAGTGAGCATGGGAATGAAACAGAGCCATGTTTGGGGAACACACAGGCAAGGTTTCGATAGGGGCTCAGCTGGGGGGGCAGCACTGGCGCAGCTCCCCGAAAACCAGGAGACGCAGCTCCAACGGCCTGGAGGGCAGGGCAGTGGGCGGGACTAACGGCCGGTGGTTTGGCACTGGGGCCAGTTTGGGGGACACAGTTCTTTCTTGCACCAGATTCTGGCCACTGGGCCGTTGCAGTCAACCTGTGCAGGAACTGTTGGGTCACCCCTGCAGCCAGTGCCATCATCCTGGGTGAGCACTGGCCTCATGGCTCCATAGCCTTACGATGGGGCTAAAGGACTGCGGGGCCCAGGCTGCGTAGCTGTGGAAAAGCCCAGGGCTGGGCGGAAGAGAACACCCACTCCCGCAGCCAGGGTGTCCTCAGGCACAGCCCGGGAGAATCAGACCCTGGCTACTTTGTCCTACACCAGAATCCAACCCGACAGCGTCTGTCTCTGGCTCCACAGCCACCATGTCCACATAGACATCTGTCCACGCTGGGGCCATCAGTGTATCAAGTGCCGGACAGTAGAGGTACCTCCCCTCCAAGGTATGGGCCTCTTGCTGGTTCACCGACATGGGCAACAGCACCTCTGAAGTCCAGCCCATGGGCCAGCTGACAGTGGGCTCTGTTGTCACTAGTACACTCGCTCTGGGCGACACAGTCCTCGGGGTGATTGCCCACCTTTACACCCATCCCACCACGGGATCCAGGCCACGCACCAAGACTTCAGTGGCACCCATGATGTCCTCCAAGGCCACCAAACGGCATGCACAGCTGTAAGCTGCTTCTCCATCAGGACGCGGAGGGCTCGCAGCCTTTCACACTGGACACCAACGTCCCAGAGTCTGTCTCAGCCATTTGTATTTCTGCCATAAGCCCCAGCTAAATCCCTCTCAGGTTACAGGCACATCTAAGCCCGGAGGTTGTGCAGGATCAATGACATGTAGCACCCGGGGTCTCTGGCCCCCGCCGGCTCCTGCCCACCTGGACGCTCTCGGCCCCTCCCAGTGCTGTAGGGCGAGTCTCGAACCTCTCCATTTTAGGGCAGTGCACATGTTGTCCACCCCTAAAGCTCACAGGCCAGGGCTCTGCTGGCCTCTGTCTATATTGTCTTCCAAGCTCGGCTTGATGGGCCGAATGAGGGAGCCTGGTCGCCTGGCTAGGCCCTGCTGGCTGCTGCCCGCCCAGGAGCCACGGCCACTGCTGCCCATTACCACTGAGGGCCTGAGGGGTTGATCCCCCTCCCCTCCTCCTCATCAGCCACGGGGAGGCCGAGAGGGGTTCTCAAGGCACGGAGGTCCCCCTCCAGCGACGGGCTCTGGTCTCGAGGCCTCTTCCTTACCTTGCACCTGCCTCATCTTGACGGGCTCTCTGAAGCCACCCCCGTGTCTGCTCAGAGCAGGAAGGGACGTCCATCCCGCAGCCCAGCCCTGTGCGAGGGCTCCCCGTCCTCTCTCCATCCCCTTCTCCTGGCCATGGGCCGCTGCCCGGGCTCGGCCGCTCGGTCCACAGTCCACCAGGTCCTGCTCACCCCCAGGGCAGTAAGAAAAGATCCCAGCCACTTGCCTCCCGAGGGGCCGCCCCGGGGTGGGAGCTCAGTGCTCCTAAAGGCTTCTCCCTGCTCCCAGGGAGCCCACCCGCCGCATCCCGACCTTCCTCGGGAATCCATGCCAACAGGGTGGAGAACCCGAGAGCCACAGGCTGCTGTTGCCAGGGGGAAGGCATCTCTCACCTGACGGCACAGGATCCTGCCGGCCACGCCCGTTGTCAGGCTGTGGCCCAGGCCAGGAGGAGGGTCTGGGCCCTGGAAGTTGAGAGGAGATGTGAGGCAGTTGGGACGGTAGACTGCTCTATCTGGAGGTGACAGCAGCCCTGCCGTCACCTCCATCGGCCAGAGAAGGTACGTCAGTGGGCGCATGTCACCAGCAGAGGCTCATGACCTCGAGTCCCTAGGCTGAACCAGGGTGTCTGTGACCTTGGCTACAAACTAAAAGCATAGCCCGTGGGAAGCCTCGGCGAGGAAGTCTGCCTGTGGCCATCGTGGGCCGACAGTGGGTGACGGGCCATCCCTCTGCTCAGTGAGTGCTGGCCGGGGCCCAGGCACCGAGACCTGTGGCCTCTAACTCTGCACCCCAGGAAGGGCCTCAGGGACAAAGCAAGCACACCCACCTCCTCAGGAGGGCAGGGAGAAGGGCAGGAGGACAGCCACATTCATTGAGCACCTCCTGTATACCTGAGGTCCTGGCAGGTGCTTTCCCGATGGGCTCCTTTTGTCCTCCCAGGAGTGAGGTGAGGACACTGTGGCCTGAGGTGGGGACACCCAGCAGGTGAGCTGAGTAGCCTGTCTGCAGGTGAGACCGGGGAGCTCTGGGAAAGCTGGAGACAGGCTCAGGTGGCGGCAGGAAACGAGGATGCTGGTTCCACCCGATGCCACACCCTTGTCCACTCTGCCCTCCCCTGCCCCTTGCCCCTGCCTCAGAGAGAGGACAAAGGTGAATTTTTTTTTTTTTTTTGTATTGGAGACTGAACCCAGGAGTGCTCCTCCACTGAGCCACGTCCCCAGCCCTTTCTATTCTTTGACACAGGGTCTTGCTAAGTTGCTGAGGCTTTGAACTCCTGCTCCTCCTGCCTCAGCCGCTGGGATCACAGGCGTGGCCACCACGCGGGGCTAGCAGAGTCTTTCCATCAAATCCTCTGAAGTGAGTGCCAGCGTCTGTGGCACTGCAGGGGCAGGCCAGGCCGAGGCCGGGGGCGGGGGTGGCTGGGGCGGCACCTCCTCCTGGGCGGCCACAGCAGAAGAGGGAGAGGGCTGCTGGGGCGCCCTGGACCCAAGGTCAGGCCCCACCTCAGGCACCTCCCTGGGCCTCCACTGTGAGCTGCAGATGGGGGCTGCGGGTGGGTGAGGAGGGAAGGGCAATGGGGAGGGCCAAAGCTAGGGGCCCTGGCAGAGGACGGTGGGACCGAGCCAGTCTGGCAGGCAGCTGGTGGGTCTGGCAAGGGCCTGAGCCACCTTCCTGTCCTGGAGTTTGGGAAGTGGCTCTCCTTCAGGTCGGGTTGGGGCACTTGAAATGTCAATGACTCCAGTCCCCCCTGCAGGGATTGAGTTATTTCATCCTCGGGATCCTTGGGCATGTGTTACAGTTCCGTATCCCTCTAGGTGGAAATGCAGAGGCACAGGAAGGTTAAGACAGTGACCTGAGGTCACGCAGACAAGTGTCAGGACCGGGCTGGAAACCAGGCTACCCCTCACCGCCTCTGTACCAGGTGCTGAGCTAAGTGCTTCACCATGTCAGCCGTTTACCTTGTGGACACCCTGGGCCTGCTCTTGCCTGTACACACACGAGAACTCCAAGGCCAAGAAGCAAGTGCTGTCCAGTGAGGGTGGGCAGATCTGTCTGGCCCAGACACCTGAGCTTGGCCGCAGCAGGAAGTTCGAGACCTCTGGGTCCCCTACACCAGATGTGCAGTCCCAGGCAGATCTAAGAGTGACCCCTGGAGGTCCTGCCCAGAGGCCCCGATTATCCTGGCCACAACCGTCAGGCCCACTGAGCCTCTGGAACCCGGCTCTAGGGGCAAGGAGAAGGGTGGGGTGCCTCCCACCCCAGGGTAGAGGGGCCTCCACACCCAGCACAGGTGGACCCTGTCCCAGGAAGGCAGACCTCCTCGGGAGCCTCCTTGCGAGCTGTATCGAGCCCTGCAGGGAGTCTCCTGACAGCTCTCTGGTCAGAGAGCGTCTTTAGGATCCTGCACACCCCTCTCACCCATCAGGACCTTTCCAGGTGGGCTCCCAGTTTGCTGTGTGGCTTTAGGCCTGTGACTGCTCCTCTCTGAGTCTACTTCCTGGCTGAAAGCTATGGGCTCAGCCCCCGCCTAGCCCTGCCTGTCACCAGCTCTCTTTGCTTCTGTCTGGCTCAGCTCCAGAGAGCGGCAGAGCAGGCTGTCACATGCTGAGTCACGTGACAGGTGGCGGCTGGGGGCTCCATCCTCCACAGAGAACGGGGAGGGGGTCCTCCGCAGCCCCTTATCCCTCCCCCACCCCAACTAGCTAAATCCTCCAGGGTGTCGGAGCCCACGTGGGCCAGAAGCCCTCTCCCGCCCGCCCAGGGAGGCAGGGGAGTCGGTGGGTGGGGCAGCCATGAGCATCTCCCAGGTGCAAGGTCGGCCCAGAGGCCCTGGCCCCGGAGCCTCCAGGCAGACCCAGGGCACCAGCAGAGAGGGCACCGCAGCAGGCAGTGGCACAAAGCCGGTCCCTGCCCGCACACCTGGAACCCACGCGCCCGTCTGACCCAGCACCTGCTTGGCCCCACAGGTATGCCTGGGGTGGAGACAGTGGCCAGGCCCCCGGGCACAGCTCTGTGCCTGAGGAGGAGTGGGAGCACGAGGTCCCCCAGGATGATAGGTGACACGGTGATGCGTAGCATCTGATCACTGTCGTCGGCAGTGGAGGGTGGTTTCGTCCCTGGGAGGCAGAGGGGACATCCGTGACGATGAACACCTGCTCGGAGCAGGAAGCCCTGCCACCCCTGCCCCTGGTCAAGTCCCCTCCCCTTTCTGGGCACTGCTTTCCTCATTTGTAAAACGTCAGGTTTGGGGGGTGACAGGTTCTGTGCAGGGGGTGCTGCTGGGGGTGGTGCTGGGGACACAGATAGGCAGAGGCTGAGGACAGCAGGCAGCAGACATTGTCCTGGGACTGTGCTCTGGCCGCCAGCCATCTCGGCTTTGCAGATGGGGACCCTGAGGCTCGGGGGGCTGGGGCAGGGCAGAGCCTCTCTTGCTGTAGGCCTCCGGGCCCCATCTCGCCCCTGATTCCCGGGTCCACTGCCCTGGGCTCTCCTCGGGCCGGGCCCCTTGGTCAGAATTGACAGGCTGTGTGGCCTGTGGCCTGGTGCTGCCCTCTCTGAGTCCTGGCTCCTTCTCCTGAGGTTCAGGGAAGGATCTAGAGGCCTCTGGAGGAAGTAGCGGCAAAATCTTGCTTTGCAGCCTCCAGCTGGCCCAGCGCCAAAGTCAGGCCGGAGGCCAAGGGTGCCCCGCCCGGGAGGCCGGCCTGTCTTGGACCTTTCATAAGGCAGGGGAGCCCCAGCTGAGCAGGGACAGCCAGCAGGAAGGGCAGCTTGGCGGGGCCTCAGGTACTGTATCCCGGGCAGGCTGGGGCTGCACCCATCAGCCAGGGCCAGGACCCGGCTCAGCCACGGGGCTGCCGGCTGCCAGGCAGGCAGGCTGCTTGGGGACACACAGGCTCACTGTGTCCTCGGCTCCATGGCTGGCCAGGGGAGAAAGGGGAAGGAAGAGACAGGGTGGAGGGACCGGGAGGGGGAGAAGGAGGGCCCGGGAGAGGCCGGAGCGCTGGGCCCAGCCGCCAGCAGCCAACCTCCATCTGTGGGAGTGGGCCACCAGGCCTCCTCCTCCTGGGTACTGGACGCCCTGTGAGGCCAAGGGACCCCGCCCTGTGCCCAGCTGCCCCAAGAGGGAACACACTCCATGACCCCGGAGGGGGCAAGAGTCTACTCAGGTGACAGCCACCTCCTGGGCATGCCGTGCCATTTCACAGACAGCAAAAGTGAGACTCAGAGGTCAAGAGACTCGCCCTAGGTCCCCCGGCAAATAAGCAGAGCTGCTGGGAGTTGGGAGCCAGGTCGCTGGACCCCCAGGCCATGCCACGGGCCGAGAGGCGAGCGGCTCAGGGACAGCACTGGCCCAGAAGGTATGAGGCCCTGGGTTGGATCCCAGCACAACAGAACCCAACAACAAAAAGCCCGAAGGCCTGAGTAGGGACAGGGCCTGCAGCCGGAGGAGCATCCAGCCACCAGGCTGCGGACGGGCAGGGCAGGACCCGACGCCGGCACAGCTAGGGGCTCCGTGAGGGGAGGAGCCAGCACCGAGCCACCCCACTCCTCTGGCTGACGGCGCCACACCAGGGCAGGCACACCTGTGCCCGCCAGCCAGAGCCTGTGATTATTTTTAGAGGGATCCCCAGGTCATCCGCCTGGAGGGAAGTGGCCGGACCTTCCCGGCCCCAGGGGACACAGGCCAGTGTTCTTTTCACCCTCAAATGCTGTAGGAAGCCCTGCTCACCCCCCTTCACAGAGACCTCCAGGCCTGCAGCCCCTGGACCTCCCTGGCCCGGCCCGCGGAGGCAGGAAGGGACTTGGGCCGGCCGGGCGCAGTGGGCACTGGCGGGACTGAGGGCAGGTGAGGGAACAGCACGGGCAGAGCGCCACTCCCGTCCTCACAGGGCGCCTCGCTGACAGGCAAGTGCCTGCCTGGGCCCAGGTCCCCTCCCCAGGACTCTGGCTGCCCCCTCGAAGGGCACTGGAACTGTGCTGAGCCAGGGGTGGACCTGGGTATCCAGCCTAAGAACATGGGTGGCCTTGGGGGAGCCCGCGCCTGCTGTGTCCTGGTCTCCATTTCTTTCGATGGGGTCACTAACGGCCCCCCAGCTGCTGGCAAGTTTCAGCGAGTCAGGACAGACAGCCAGACAGACTCAGTGTGAGATGGACCTGAGATGGACCCACGAAGGGGGACCGCACTCCTGGCCCAGCCCAGTGACTGCCGCAGGAATCTCCTGTGTCCACAGTGGCTGCTCGGCTCCTCTGAGGGGTCACAGCCCAGGGTCCCTGATGGCCTGGCTCCTCTGCTTGCTGGGTCCTGCCCAGCTCCCCACCCTCAGGGCCCCTTGCTGGGGGCCTCAGCACAGAGTGACCAGCCACAGAGGCCCGGGCAGGTCAGGGCCGTAGCCTGCTGCCCATGCCAGCCAGCCTCACTGTTGCTAGGAGCAGCTGCTGGAATGTTCCACTGGACCCCTGTCCCCACCGAGCTCCTGCCCACGTCCCCTGTGGGTGCTGCGAGCTTCACATTTTTGTGGGCGCTGAGAGGCTCTGATGAAAGGCAGGGGGCGGTGCGCTTGTCCCCACGCCCTCGGCGGGGGTGAGAAGGTGACGGGAGGGGAGTCAATATTTGTAGACCTCTTAGTGAAACAGCCAGGTGACCCTGTGTCCTGAGCTCAGGGCACAACGGCCAGCGCTTTAGGCCACGTCCTGCCACGTGACGCAGAGGAGCCAGGGCTAGCTTCGCCCCTGTGCTTTGGACAAGGAGACCGAGGCAGGGAGGGCGAAGGCCTGCCCAGGCCTCCCAGCTTACGAGGCCCAGCCAGGAGCCCAGCTCCGGAGGCCGGCAGGCACCTACGAGCTGGCACATGCTGCTCTGTGTCCAGCAGGCGAGGAGGCTGGGCACGGAGACCCAAAGGATGGGTCAAGTAGGCCAACAGGGGCTGCCGTCCAGGCCCTTGGGAGGAAGCAGACAGGCAGGGGAGGAGACTGGGGGATGGACAGAGAGTCGCTGGACATTTATCTCACAGCACCACCCAGAACAGTGGGAGCACAGGCAAGGGGCAGCTACGGGGGTGGGTGGGGAGCAGTCAGGGCTGGCTGCCTGGAGGAGGCATCAGCTGAGACCCGAGGGAGGCAGGCACCAGGCTGAGGAGTGGGTGGTCACAGCACTCATCAGGCGAGCCTCAAGGGAACAGGTGGGGCCCAGGGGGACGTGGGTCCCTGCCCTGGCTGGTGACATGAGTGTCCCTCGCCCCATGTCACCTCCTTCTACAAGCACTGCAGACTGGATTGGAGGGGGCAGCAGGGCCTTCCCCCTTGTGCCAGGGCAACTGAGGTGCAGGGAGAGGGGGCCACTGCCCAGGTCACCCAGGCCTTGAGCTGCCACACCCATCCTGGCTCCCAGGCTGGGACAGGGAGGACAGGGATCTCTGTGTCCAGCACATTCCAAGAGGTGGCCGTGGTGGCCGATGGCAAACTGTCCCTCCATTCACTGTACTCCTGTCCACTCGGCCAGGCCAGGTGATGGCCAGCCTCCCTCCAGGAGGGCTCCCAAGCAGGGTGGGACCATGACTCAGGGCTACCCTATGTGGCAGGAAGTAGGGTGACCTCAGCCTGCCTGCCCAGGTCTGGGGGCCGGGGAGCAGCTGTCCCCAAGCCACACTGTCTCCCGTGACACCCCGCGCTCCCCTGGCAAAGGGAGTGGTCACCAGGCCTGGCGCGTCTGAGTGTGCCTATGGCAGGGCAGGGACTTGAAGGCAGCAGCTGGCCCGTGGGGTAACTGAGGGGCAGCCGCAGGTCGCCCCTGGAGGTGGAGCACCCAGTTCTCGCTGCCCTGTCCAGCAGGATGGACCCCGTCGAGGACACGCTGCGGCGGCTGCGGGAGGCCTTCGGCTCGGGGCGGACTCGGCCGGCAGAGTTCCGGGCGGCGCAGCTCCAGGGCCTGGGCCGCTTCCTGCAGGACAACCGGCAGCTGCTGCTGGACGCGCTGGCCCAGGACCTGCACAAGGTGGCCGGTGGGGGAGAGGGTGCCCTGCAGGGAGGGGTCAGGCAGCACAGCTGGGACAGAGGGACTAAGAGCCACCGAGCCCAGCTCCTGCCCGGGCCAGGACCTGCCTCCTGCCGTCACCCAGCCCCGGGTCCTCGGCTCAGTCTGCAGCTACTGTGCGCTGGTGAGGCTCTGGGCACCCGAACAGGGCCAAGGCCCCCAGTGCACAGAGCTGACCCTCTGGTGGGGGACAATACAACAGGACAGAGGTGGCACAATGGGCTGAGTGATGATGAGTGTCATGGGGACACCCCAGAGAAAGGGCGGAGGGTCCAGGAGCAGGTGCTGGTTTATACGTGGAGGGGCAGGGAAGGTGTCTCTGAGAGGGGGGCATTAGAGCAGAGACACAGAGGAGAGGGAAAGAAAGAGCCCCTGGACATTGGGGGTGGCCACCTGTGTAGCACAAGCAAAGGCCCTGAGGCAGGAGGACTTGGTGTATTTGAGGAGCTACAAAGAGACCAGTGTGGCTGGAGGGAGTGGGAGAGAGAGATGTGGAAGGTGAGGCCCGGGAGGTGGGACCCAGTGGGTAGGGCCTGGTCAGCCCCGGAGAACTTTGGCCTCACTCTGGGTACAGCGGGCATCACAGGCTCTGTGTGAACACGGGAGGCCCTCAGGCTCAGACCCTCCCAATCCTGCAGCAGCCACCGTGGAGGCCCCAGAAACAGGCACCTGGCAAGGCCCCACCCCTTGACCGCACTCCTGCCCCAGGACAGCTGTCCAGCGGGCTGCCCCAGAACCCTTTTCTGGGCAGGACGTCCCCAGCTATCGCCTCCCCCAGCCTGTTGGGCTCCCTGGGGAGCGAGTCTCCTGCCACCCGAGACTTGACCTGACCAACCGGGCTATCTGGTCCCTTTGCCACTTCAGCTCCGACTCCTGGAGCCCAGGAAACTCAACCTGGCCCCTCCCCCGGCCGTCCCCACCCCAGCAGGCAGTGTCTCCCAGAGCTGCGTCCTCCCACGCACCCAGCGGCTCTTGGAGGTGCGTCACTCCCAGTTACCCCTAGAGAAGGCTCGGGGAGGGACATGTTCTTGCCCGAAGACACAGCCAGGGCCCAAGCCCGCTCCCGGTGGCCCACTCTCCAGAGTCACGGAGCTCAGCAGACCCAGGCTGTCCGGGTCCCGGCAGCGTGACCAGCTGTGGACACGTGTGGCTGAAGGCTCGCCGCAGCCCGGCGGCCACGAGGGGGCATGAGGGGGCACGAGCGGGCACGGCCTTGTCCTCTGAGGCCGTCCCCTCCTCCTGGGCCCAGTGCTGGCCCTGGCCTTGCTGCAGTCTAGCTGAGTGACCCCGAGTGGAGGATTCCTGCCTCTGGTCCTGACCACCCGGCACCCTGTGTCCCATCACCTCTGCTCTGACACAGGGAGCTTGTCCTGTAGTCGCTCTGGCCACAGCCTCCAGTAGCTGGCAGTGTCTCCACTGGCCGTGTCTCTCCTGGGTGTGGGGACAGGGCACACCAGCTGGCAGAGATCAGGACAATGTCTCGCCCACTGAGCCCCATCCCAGCCCTGTTTTGTATTTTACTTAGAGACAGCGGCTTACTGAGCTGCTTAGCGCCTCGCCGTTGCTGAGGCTGGCTTTGAACTTGAGATCCTCCTGTCTCAGCCTCCCGAGCTACTGGAATGACAGGCGTGGCCACCGCACCCAGCTCTATTGATTTTTGTCTCCTCCCTCCTGCCCTAGAAACCTGACAATGGTCCCTGTCCCTGGGCTGTGGGAACAGAGAGCATTTGCCAGGGAGGGGGCTGTGCCCTGCGCTGTACAGATGGATGTCCACCCTGCAGACAGCTGTACGCGGCCTGTTAGGTCCAAGTCGGATCCCGCCCCCTCTGCTCAGCGGCATCTCCTGTCACCTGGCCATCACCTCCGCCATGCAGGGCCCTGCCCCGACTGGGACCCCTGTCCGGAACGTGCCACCCCTAGGCATGCAGGCCCCACCCTCCTTGTCTTCAGGTCACTGCTCAAATGGCTCCTCATCCCGGAGATCTGTACTGACCACTGTATAAACAGCACACCTCGAGCACACTCTCACACCCACCCCTGCACACGTCAAGACTTAACACAGCCATTGATGATCTCATGGTCACAGTCACTGTCCCCTACATGGGACCCCCAGGGTGGTTGCCCATCTGTTTTGGTCACTGCTCCAACTTGGCACAGGAACAGGTTCGTGCCAAGGAACGTGCGCCTGTTCCCGGTAAGGGCACGGAGTGTGGAGTGAACCCAGAGGTGTCACAGCAGCAGATTCTGTGCCGTCCCCCATCCAGCCACCCACTGACCCCCAGCCCACCTCGACCTTGGCTTTCCCGCAGTCCAACTTTGAGGCGGAGGTGTCTGAGATCGCCATCAGCCAGAGCGAGGTCGACCTGGCCCTCAGGAACCTGCAGACGTGGATGAAGGACGAGAAGGTGTCCAAGAACCTGGTGAGAGGCCCGGGGGTCGGGGCGGGCAGGCGGGCTTCAGGGAATACTTGCTCCCATGGGGTGGCCTCTCTGGGCACCTCACTGTTCACCCCCACCCAGGCCACACAGCTGGACTCAGCCTTCATCCGCAAGGAGCCCTTTGGCCTGGTGCTCATCGTCGCGCCCTGGAACTACCCGCTGAACCTGACGCTGGTGCCCCTGGTGGGGGCCATTGCTGCAGGTGAGAGCAGAGCCTCCGCCTTCCTACAGCCCCCCCAGGTCTCAGGGCCCCCAGGGGCCAGACCAGGTGCTTCCACCTGGCCCACTGTCCAGGGCTGTGTGGCCTCAGATGTGTCTTGTCCCCTCAGCCAGAGTCTCCATCTGACAGTGGGCGGGGCCAGCACCTGCCTGCAGGGCTGTGGGTTGGGCGTCTACCTCCCCGCCTCCTCCTCTCCTGCCCGGCAGGGAACTGTGTGGTCCTGAAGCCCTCCGAGATCAGCAAGAGCGTTGAGAAGGTCCTGGCCGAGGTGCTGCCCCGCTACCTAGACCAGGTGAGAGGGACAGGCAGCCCCTGGCGTCAGAGACCCAAGTCCCAACCTCAGTGCCACCTCTTCCAAGTTGTGTGACCTGGGCTAAGTGCCCCCCACCAACTTCCCTCTGTGCAGCAGCCAGGGCACCTGTCCCTGGGAGTCCCAGCTCTGTCTCCGGCTGCCCAGCCCGGCCCCACCCCCTCAACCCCATACCTGTTGGGCCCAATCCCCTGGGGGACCCCAACCTACCCAGCCTCCTAGAGCCTTGGCAACTCTGGGTCAGGCCAGGGGGCTGGGGGTGGGCAGGACAGGTCCCCCCCCCCCCCCCGGGCGCTGAAGCTGGGACCCCCACCTGTGGTGCAGAGCTGCTTGGCTGTGGCCCTGGGCGGGCCCGCGGAGACCGCGCGGCTGCTGGAGCACAGGTTCGACTACATCTTCTTCACAGGTGAGGAGGGGAGGCCCTGGGGGATCCCATCCCTGACTCCAAGAGCAGGCGACGGCCACTGATGACCCAGCCCCGAATGGGCAAGCGCTGGGTGGGTGCACAGGGGCTGACCTCAACCAGGCTGGGAGCAGGACCTGGTCCCTCAGCACCACTCAAAATGGCATCGAGTCCCCTGTGTGGGTCCACAACCCACCTCTGCCAACCAGTCTCCTGAATCAAGCCTCTGGACTTGCTAGCTCCAGCTGTGCCAGGCCTTCCACCCCAGCGACAGTGGCCCTACTGCAGGCTAGACAGGTGAGGCCCGGGTCCAGGTGACCAAGGGCCTTGCCCAGGTTCACTCTGCCCTGGCCAGGACAGGATGTGCACCCAAGCCCTTGGTGAGAGCTGACCCCCGGGTTCCCCTGCCGTCACACTAGTCCCCACACCTCCTGGCTTCATCACCAGGATGGGACTTCTGGAGGAGACACAAGGACAGAGGCAGGGGGCGGCACTCCCAGGGCTGAGCTCACCTCTGACCTCAGAGGAGAGGAGGTGGAGACGCAGCCTTGCCCTTCTCCCCTGTGGACCCAGCGTCAAGCTCAGGAAAAGCGATGCCTGTCCCACCTGGCCACAGGGAGGCTAACGGAGCAAGAGGGTCTGGTGGCAGCTCCTGTGGTCCCCATGCAAGGGAGGAGCCGCCCCTCCACCCACACCCTGCAGCTCTGGCGGGTGAGACCCAGAGGCTGTTCTAGGCGTGGTCCTCAAGGTGGCCTGCACAGAGGCTGCAGACAGCGGGGACCTCTGCTGCACCCCAAGCTCTCCAGGCCTGTTTTCTCATCTGCAAAGCTGCAGTCATCTCTAAGTCACAGGTCCGTCCTGCGGGCGAAGGAAGGGCAGACGAAGTCCTTCCCAGACTTGGCCCTGGAGCTCCGTTCTCTCCTGCTGCCCTGGTCAGTGAGGTTTGCTGAGCCCACTGACCAAGTGCCAGACACCACGTGGGCCTCGGGGTGCAGAGGGGCTGGAAGGACAAGACCTTTGGAGTTCTGCGTTAAGGGGAGAGAAGAGAGTAAGGGCCGAGAGGTGTGGAGCTGCAGGCCAGGCCAGTGCGGGAGGCTCCAGGGGTGACAGGTGGCATCTGAGCAAAGGCAGGAGATGAGCAGGAGCCACAGGCCTGGTGAGGTGCCCTCTAGATCCAGGAACTCAGGAAGGGAGTTGGGGACAGAGAGGGGACAGGCAGGCTGAGAGCTGGTAAGAGGCCACCAAGGCTCTAGAGGAGAAGGGAGAACTGGGAGGGGAACAGCTGGCATTGTAGGAAGAGTGGCCCCAGGATGGGCTGGAGACGGGGCCAACTTGCAGCCGGGCTGCAGCTCGGCTTCTCCCCAGAACATCTGCATTGCTGGGGCTGGTCTGGGCAGAGATGGGCAGGGCCCTGGCCTGCAGGGTGGCGAAGTGGTAAGGAGGCCAGCCCCAGGCCACGGCTATCCGCATAATCAGAGTGATGGAGAGGCTACTCTGGTTTCTTCTCATGCCCAGGGAGCCCCCGTGTGGGCAAGATCGTCATGGCCGCCGCTGCCAAGCACCTGACACCCGTCACCCTGGAGCTGGGGGGCAAGAACCCGTGCTACGTGGATGACGACTGTGACCCCCAGACCGTGGCCAACCGCGTCACCTGGTTCCGGTACTTCAACGCCGGCCAGACCTGCGTGGCCCCGGATTACGTCCTGTGCAGCCCCGAGACCCGCGAGCGCCTGCTGCCTGCCCTGCAGAGCGCCATCACCCGTTTCTATGGCGACGACCCCCAGAGCTCCCCCAGCCTGGGCCGCATCATCAGCCAGAAGCATTTCAAGCGGCTCCAGGGACTGCTGGGCTGTGGCCGGGTGGCCATCGGTGGCCAGAGCGACGAGAGCGAGCTCTACATCGGTGAGTCCCCTCTCCCCTGCCGCAGCCCCCTGGGCCGAGGGCCTTCCTTGCTGCAGGGGCCTCGCCTGAAAGCCGGCCCCGCTCCCTGCTGGCCAGGCCTGGGTCCCCGGCCCGGTGCCTGGTTCCAGAACACGAAGGCCCCACGTCACCATGGCCTGGAGCCTGTCTCCTCACCCCAAACTCTGATCCACTAAGCCGGACCCCAGTTCCAGGGTCAGGAGGGTGGTGTAAACTTCCGTTCTGCCGTCTGTCCTGCCATCTGCAGTTCCGAGAGGCCAGGACCCAGGTCCTCAGAGCCTGGAGAGCTGGGAGGTCAGGCCAGGGGGTCCCCGGCCTGCATCCTGGGCCCCGGCCCTGCCGAATCCCCTCCCCTGGGGTGTCCCTGGGCTGACTGTCGCCGTGCCTGCCCGCAGCGCCCACTGTGCTGGTGGACGTGCAGGAGACGGAGCCCGTGATGCAGGAGGAGATCTTTGGGCCCATCCTGCCCCTGGTGACCGTGAGGAGCCTGGATGAAGCCATCGACTTCATCAACCGGCGGGAGAAGCCCCTGGCCCTGTACGCCTTCTCCAACAGCTCCCAGGTGCGGCCCGGCAGGATGGGGGAGTGGCGGCAGCAGAAGGGACACAGCCTTTGTGGGGCAGTCACACAGGACTTCAGGGCTGGTGGCTCTTGGCTTTGTTCCTGCTCTTCTTCCCAGGAGTATGTCCCTGGGGTCTTCTCCAGGGTCCAGAGCCCCCGAGTCAATTTTCCCCATACACCTCCGCCTGGTGGCCACCTTGCCTAGCTCTGGAGGCACACACGAGGGGGCCACCTGGGGTGTGGATAGGACAAGCACATGCAGTTCCCAGAATATGCTGATTAGGCCCACGGAGCAGCCTGAGAGTCCCCAGGGCACAGGGGTGGTGTCCCCGTCCCCAGCCTAAGGACACAGCAACAGTTCCCACCACCCTCCCACACCCCTCATGAGATTCTCCTCCTGTCTGAACAATGGTTTTTTAAGTTCACTTTTTATTTGGAAATAACTTTGGACTTACAGAAGAGCTTCAGAGACAGTAGAGTTCTCGCGTACCCCATCCCCGGTTCCCCTGCCTAAGGGCCCTGTTGTGGGTCGGAATAAGAAACTGCCATGGTTCATCTCCATGAACTACACTCGGGCTTCCTGGGGACTTCACCAGTTTCCATGAAGGTCCTTTCTCCTCCAGGAGCTAAGGATGCACTAGCTAAGCCTCTCAGCTCAATGCCAGCAGCTTTATTTGTCCCCAGCCTCAGGGTGCCTGGTTTTTCCCAGGACTTCATTAGGGGTGCTGGGTGTGCCGAGACCTCAGCTGGCCAGCAGGGCAAACCTCCGCTCCTGGGTGAGGCTGCACCTGCCGGGGCCCCACCATGAACTGGAGCCAGGCTCCGAGTCTGGCCCTTGGGCCACGGAGGCAGTGTGGGGGGCGCTCTGTGCGCGGTGTTAGATCATCTGCATGTTATTTGTGTCTTCAATGATTTCTGTAGAAGGGATATGTTTATTTGATTCTTTGGGCTACAGGCTGTGTCACAGGCTTGGAGGCCCCTGTGTCCTATGACATGGCCAAACTTTGGTCACCTTGCACCTTCCTGACCCAACTCTAGAACCAGCCATTCCTCCAAGGACCCTGTTTATCAGGATCCTTGACCTTTAGGAAACTGGACCTGGCATCAGGGTCATCTGGCCCTCCACCTCCCTGACCGCCAGCACTGGTCCACCTGGCTGTTTGCTGTTAAGGCTGGTCACGAGGGCCACAAGGATTGGAGCTACATACAGTGAAGTGACCACACAGCAACTATTTAAAGTCGGCTCGTTTTCCCCATTTCCTTCTTCAGATAAACCCAGACTGAAAAGGAAGGTCTTCATTAAGTCAGCCAGGAACAGATGGAACCGCAGGGTCAGGTCCTCGTGTGTCCCCGTGCTCACTCCACATGGCCCCTCCCCATGAGACTGAGCAGGCACACCAGGTCCCTCCTGGGACACCTCCCTGACTACGTGGCACCGCACCACTGCCATGACACTTTACCCGTCCCCAGGTGACACTGTCTCCTGCCTTCCCCTTGGGCTTGAGAGCCTGTGTCCCAGCACGCTGCACAGGCCACGCGCAAGCAAGCACTCAGGAAACACGTCAGCGGCTCTGTGAGGGGCGGCGTGCCTGTCCTACCTTCGGCAGATGCCCGGGCCCTGGACCCTCTGCAGCAAGGCTGGAGCCGCCAGGTTCAGCCTCGAACTCTCTGCTCTCTCCCAGGTGGTCCAGCGGGTGCTGGCCCAGACGAGCAGCGGGGGCTTCTGCGGGAATGACGGCTTCATGCACATGACCCTGGCCAGCCTGCCTTTCGGAGGAGTGGGTAGGTGCCCGCGGAGCCCTGCCCTCTTGCCGTTCCCGAGTGTGTGGCAGCAGTGTTACCTGACGAATTTCTTGCCACAAACTGCTTGAGCCCAACCTCACATGGAAGGCCATATGGAAGGTGACACGGAGGCCCCCTGCACTGACCATCCTGCTCTCCTCCCCGGTTTGGAGTGGAAACTTCCAGACCTGCCTGCACTTACCGCACATGGGTGGGCCCACAGGTGCACAGCCGTGGCCACCGTCTGTTGTGCTACAACTGGCCTTTCTCCCAACAGCACGGCTTGGGGTCTACTGTCTGTCCACGGGCACAGCCCCAGGGGCTCCACGCTCCGTGCCTGGCTGCCTGTGCTCCTTCACCCTCCCGCAGCCCACAGGCCAGCCCTGGCATCTGTCGCCAGCCCCCTGCCCTCAGCTCCATCACAGCTGCAAAGCCCTGGCCTCCAGATTGGGAAACCTCAAGGCTGGCCCCGGAAAGCCCGTCAGCCTGTGTGACCTGGGCAGCCACTTCCCCTCTCTGGCCCACTTCCTCAGTGAAAGGGTAGAGCCCGAGGAGGCAGTCAAGGTCCTGCCACAGTAAGCTCCAGAATGAGCAGCAGCAAGGCCTGGAGAGTTGTACCTCAGTACTGCCTGGACCCTTCCTGGAGGGTGGCTAGGGCCACCGCAGCACACAGCAGGCTGAGGCAACGCCACCTGGCAGTGCAGGCCACACTGGGGTGGGCACACTGAGACCCTGGCTCTGGATCCCCCCTTCCTCCAACCTGGAGCCTCTGCTCCTACCGAGGTCACTGCCAGTCCCACTCCTCATCCTACTTTCTCTGTCCCTGGAGGAGTGGGGGTTGGCCTGCAGGCATATCTGATCCAGCTGCGACCCTGAGGCCCCAGATCAAGCCAGGCCTGACTCCCAGCATCCTGAGGCCAGACCAGGGGTCCCACTCCAGCCTCCTCCCCCAGCTTCCTGCCTGCTGCTTCAGCCACTGAGCTTGGCCCTAATAGGCCTCTGGCCCCCAGGGTTCTGTTACCGCACACCAGTGCTCCTCCTGCCCACCTTCCCTCTTCACCTGGTGAGTGCCCTATCCCTCGGCCCACTCACTCCAGGATGCCCCAGCTCCACCCAGGCCGTGGCCCTGACTTCCCTCGCCTGGTCCTTGTCTGCCTCCCTTCCTAGACACTGATGCAAACCAACAACACAGAGCTTACCACGTTCGCAGCTCTGAACACTTGCTTGGTTCTTTTTTTTTTCCTTTTTTGGTACTGGGGATTGAACTCAGGGGCACCTGACCACTGAGCCACATCCCCAGCCCTATTTATATATATATATATAGATACAGATAGATAGATATAGATAGATATATATTAATACCTTTGTTTTATTATTTTTATGTGGTGCTGAGGACTGAACCCAGGGCCTCACACGTACTAGGCAAGTGCTCTACTGCTGAGCCACAATCCCAGCTCCCTATATTTACTTATTTATTTATTTATTAGAGGCAGGGTCTCACTGAGTTGCTTAGCACCTCGATTGATTTTTTAAAAATTATCTTTATTTTGTTTATTTGTTTTTATGTGGTGCTAAGGATTGAACCCAGTGCCTCACATGTGTGAGGCAAGCACTCTGCCACTGAGCCACAACCCCAGCCCTAGCTGAGGCTGGCTTTGAACTCGCAATTCTCCTGTCTCAACCTCCTGAGCCACTGGGATTAGAGGTGTGCGCCACCACAACTGACTGGCTTCTTGCTTAGTTCTTGCCACAACCCTTGAGGTGGTTCCATAGTCCCAGAGGATGAACCTGAGTTAAAATCGCCTGCCCAAGGTGACACACAGCTATTCATGGTAGAGCTGAGCGTTAACCCTGGGCAGTGTGGCTATAAAATAGGCACCCTTGAGCACTGTGTGCCTAGCTTGCCCCAATACCTGGTGTCCCCAGCACTTACTGTCCTGGTGGTAGTGCAAGGCTTGGGGCTCAACCCTGATCAGCCCACTTAACAGATGGGGAAACTAAGGCTCAGAGGATCAGAGCCCAGGTCTGCCTGATATCCCCACAGCGGGCCACTGAGGGCCTGACCTGTGCTCTATGCCACTCTACAGGTGCCAGCGGGATGGGTAGGTACCACGGCAAGTTCTCCTTTGACACCTTCTCCCACCATCGTGCCTGCCTGCTCCGAAGCCCGGGTATGGAGAAGATCAACGACCTCCGCTACCCTCCCTACTCACCACGCAATCTGAGGGTGCTATTGGTGGCCATGGAGGAGCGCAGATGCAGCTGCACACTGCTCTGAGCCCGCAGGTGCTGGGGCACCAGCCTTCCTCCCCTCATGAAGCAGCCAGAGATGTGGGCTAGGGCACAAGGAGACGCCCAGGTGACAGAGCAGCTTGCTCAGCCTCACCCTCCGGGGGATTTCCTTTTCTGACCCTTAGCTGCCCCATAATGAGGACAGGCTGAGGATGGGAGCACAGGAACAGTGCAGAGACCTGCCCCTACCCGCCATGTCATCCATCATTTCCCGGAAGAAGAGAGCAAACGTGGCACCTCTGAGCCACTTGCCTTCCTGCAGAGGGTGCAGCAGAGAAGCCCTGGCATGGGGTCCAGGCCACAGCATGGAAGCTGTGTGAGCAGGTCATCACTGTCTTCTGTGAGCCTCAGTGTCCCCACCTGCAGTGCTGGTGGAGATGATTAATTGACACCTCTGAAGATTGTTAC
The DNA here is from genome assembly GCF_047511675.1 of Marmota flaviventris. NCBI lineage: Eukaryota > Metazoa > Chordata > Mammalia > Rodentia > Sciuridae > Marmota > Marmota flaviventris. Next base: position 5,339,340 of record NC_092506.1, on the reverse strand, counting down.
AAAGATTAAATCCCGAGGCTGACCATGAGCTCTGGGTGTCCTTTTATTCTTGGGGTGCAGGGCCAGAGTGGGTGAGGTACAGGGGGCTGCCTCCCTCCAGGCAGGGCTGAGATTCCTGCAGCAGCACTGCCCTTTGCTTCAGCAGCCTCTCAGAAGCTCTGCCTGCCTCCCGGTGAGCATGTCCAACCCTAACTCCTCACCATCCTGCTCATCCTTGGGGCTCCATTCACTCATCTGCCACCAGGGCCAAAACCCTGTGACTCCTGCTTGACGCCCTATCTCCTCCCCCAGGTCACAGCTTTGAACACGTCCTGGTGAACCTGTATCACCCCAGGATTGCTCCAACTCATACACAAATCACAACACCAGGGCCGGGCCTCGAGCAGGACACTATCACCTCACTTCTCCCTCTGGCCTAGCTCCTCTCCCCACGCTACACACCAATCTTCCAAAATTAGGCAGGACCATGCCACCACTCGGCCAAGACCCCTCATTGGCAACCTGTAGCTGACAAGTCCCTCATCTGCTTCAGTCCCCAGGAGGCTCTTGTTCTGCTCCTCTCTCCCAGGACTGCAGTCACCAGGCTGCCAACATCGGACACGCGCTGGACAAGCTTTCTCTGTCCTTCCGGGCTTGCCCCACCCTAATGTCAGCTCAGGCACCGCCTCCTCCAGGAAGCCTTCCCTGTCCACCATCCCAACACACACGCAGACTGACCCAGGGGCGACTCAGTGCCCGTAGCCCCCAGGGTCCCTCTACCGCGGAGCGCACAGGACCAAGCAGACGATGAGAGGCGGGTCCCGAGGCCCACCGGTCCAGGTGCAGGCCGCACGCCGCTCCTCGGCGGCCTGACACGTCCCCGCCTCGCTTCCCCATCTGAGAAGTAATAGTAACGTTTCTCCAGACTGAGCTCTGAGAACTAGATGAAGTCGCACGAGTCCAGCGTCTGCGCCCGGGGTCGCCGCCGCGGTTACAGCGGCGTCACCTAGCCCTCCGGCTCCCCCGCCTATAGCACTCCCGCACCTCTCCCTAAGCCACGCCCCGGACGTCCCGCCTCCAGCACTCGGAGGTCCTTGGGTATTGGTCTTTCCGAACCAAGATGGCGGCGCCCTTCCCAACTTCACACGCCTGCTTTCGCGCAGCCAATCAGAGGAAAGATGCTTCTAGATCCCGCCTCCTTCGGCAGAACCACCGGCCAATAAGGGCACAGCACGGAGGTCACCGCGGAAAAGGCAAAACCAGCCGACCCAATGGCTATGTCCCAGGGATAGGCTCCGCCTCTCGCTGACCAGCCCGCTCGGCTGGGGAAGGAGAGGCAGCGCTTCGAGGTGGGTGCCCGGGGCTCGGCCGTGAAGGCCAGGCTGGGCAGCGCAGCGTCGGGGGCGAGTGTGGTGTCCCCGTCAGTCCCGCAAACTCTGTGCTCACGCTCCGTCTAGGCCCCTTAGGACTCGTGGCCTCTGCGTCCTTCACGTGTCGCGGGCCGACCGGGAAGCTGGCATTCTCGCGGCGCATGCGCTGCCTGGCCGGGTCTTCCTGCGTCCTTGGGGTCAGAGGTCATGGGGAAGGTCGGAGAAGGTGGTGGGTTGGGTGCCTGGGACTGTAGCCATTGGTCAAAAGAGTGGGCCCGCTAGAGGTCATAGGCCTGGAGGGTCCCTTTTGGGCTCTGGCGAAGTGCCAGGCTCTGGACTCACCCTTTGGGGTGTATGAGTCCCAATATATAAATCTCATGACCCCCCTAATTTGCAGGTTAGAAGTCTGAGGCCAGGTGGCGTCACCTACCTTAGGTCACTCAGTATGCTGGGGGACAGTTCTAGAAGGGCCTGGGAGCGGGGAGCTGGGAGAGGGTTTCCAGCGGGAGGCGGCTTCCAGCCCTGAAGCTCCCCTGTTGTGGGACTGGGGGAGTCACTTCACAAGGACAAGTTGACAGTTCCTGAGTGTCCTCACGTAGAACCTGGGGCAGAGTTAACTTGTAGTGCAAGCTGGTGGTGGTTGGCCTTGTTATTTTGTGAGGACAAATCAGGGCCGGGAGAGATGTAGAAGGAACTTAGGACCCATAGAATTCCCAGAGCTTTAGCCCAGCTGAGCTGCATCAGGTTGGAGGGCTGGAAGACATGTGCCTGGGAACAAGATGGCCATCGTGGGAATGGAGTGTGAGGGCATAGGATGGCACCACTGGCCCTGGGGCAAGTGCCAGGGGTCCTGGAAGGTCAGTTTTCAATCTTGCACTTTCCTTCCATTTTATGCCCTCAGATGCGCTGCCTGACCATGCCTACGCTGCTGCGGGCCCTGGCCCAGGCTGCGCGCACAGGTAGGACCAAGGGAGCCTTCCCTGGGGGTGGGAAAGCCCCTTCTGTCCTAAGATCACAGCACATCATCACCCCTCCCTTGTAGGACATCCCAGTGGACGGAGCCTTCACAGCAGCACAGTGGCAGCAACCTACAGTGAGTAGTGGGGTGGCCTCCAGCCTAGGCTTCCTGATGGAGGCGCAGCCTGCCAGAGGCCAGGGAGGACACCATTCTGGTCCTGGCTGTGCCTGGGCCCTTCCTGAGCTTCAGTTTCCCTTCTAAAAACGAGGATGACGCTGGGCGTGGTAGTGCACACCTGTAATCCCAGCAATCCTAGGAGGCTGAGGCAGGAGGATCACAAGTTCGAGCGAAGCCAGCCTGGGCAACTTAGTGAGACCCTGTTTCAAAATAAAAATAAAAATAAAAATGGTTGGGGTGTAACTCAGTGGTAATCCCCAGTACCGAAAAAAACAAAACAAAACAAAGGATGATGATAGAGATGGGCTGAGATTCTTGGGAGCAGACCTGCTGGGTCAGGGTGGGGGAGAGTGGTGGCAGTGCTCCTCTGAGTGGGGCCTGCGGTGTGAGTCATGGGTGCCTGTTCCTCTGCATCAGGATTGCTCGTGAAGGTGGGGGCCAAGCCTCTCAACCACTTGTGCTCCTCTTTAAAGCCTTGCTTGAGGGTTCTTGTGGGCTCAAGGGTCACCTAGGCACAGGGAGGAGTGAGTAAGGCCTGCCTAGGTCCAGGCTGACCTCCCAGGTCCTTGCGGAAGCTAGGGAAAGGGTGGGGAATGACCAGGCCCTGGGAGCCCAACTGGTACGCCTAGGAGTGAGGCCAGGCCTCATCTCCCTGTGCTGGACTCCTGAACCTCCTGTCATGGCCCATGCCTGCCACCCCGCAGAGTATGTGAACCTGCAGGAGCCCGAGATGGACATGAAGTCAATAACCGACCGGGCAGCGAGGACCCTGATGTGGACTGAGCTCTTCCGAGGTGGGTCCTGGTGGGGTGAGGACAGAACGGGCAAGGCTGTGCTGGGGAGGAAGACGGCCCACACACATGCCTGTGCTGCCCACAGGCCTGGGCATGACCCTGAGCTACATGTTCCGGGAGCCAGCCACCATCAACTACCCATTTGAGAAGGGCCCGCTGAGCCCGCGCTTCCGTGGGGAGCACGCGCTGCGCCGCTACCCATCTGGGGAGGAGCGCTGCATCGCCTGCAAGCTCTGTGAGGCCGTCTGCCCTGCCCAGGTGAGCCCAGCCCCTGCCCCTGGAGGGAGGACAGGCAACCTGATGGACAGTCCCTTTCCTGCCTGACCCTGCACCCCCTCCCCACGAGTGGGTCTGATGGCCTTGCTGCCTGAGTGTCGTGGCAGCAGCGTGGCAGCAGAGGCCAGCCTTCAGCCTGTGTGGCTGGGCGGCATGTGTGGTGCTTGACTCGGTCGGTCAGCAGTGTGAGGCTTAGGCCTAGGATCGTTGGGGTGGCGCCTGAGGTGTCCACTTTTCCCCAGATGTAGCATCAGCTCCAGGAGCTCTGTGTGTGTGCCTACCCTGGGCTGGACCCACAGACAGAGGCCCCGTCCCTGGCGGCCGGCCCTTGCAGCTCTGGCTTTGGGTGGTGGAGGATTCCCTAGAGGAGGGGCTCTTGGGATGGAAACAGAGATGCAGACGCTTCAGACCCTGGTGTGCCCAGCAGGAGCCCAGCAGACTGTCCTCACTTGGTCCACACAGCGGTCACCTTCCAATATCTGTGGCTCAGGGTGGCTCCTGGCCACATCCTAGCTGGTCTCTCCTGGACCACTCCCAGGTCCTCCAGGCTGAGAGCTGTGGCTTTGATGCTTCTCCTCCACCCACTGCCTGGGAGCACACAGGAGTGTCCTCATGCAACAACCCTGGCTACCGCCCACGCCTATCATCCAGAGACTTGGGAAGCTGAGGCAGGAGGACAGCAAGTTCAAGACCAACCTCAGCAGTTTAGAGAGAGACTGTCTCAAAAAGCAAAAAAGGGCTTAGGATGTGTCTCGGTGACAAGTGCCCCTTGGTTCAGTCCCCAGTGCAGTCATGGCTTCTGGGTAGTGAGTGCTGGTCACAGACAGGCATGCACTGAGCTCACGCCTTCCATCATCTCATTTAATCGTTAGTAATGCAAGCAGATAGAGGTTATGTGTCCATTTTTACAGGCATAGAAAGAAGAGGCTACAGCTAAAGGTCCCACTGTGAGTAGGGAGTGCAGCTCTCCTGGAGGTCGGCAGGAGGGTCTGAGCATCCTTGAGGGTCCTCCTGCTGGGGAGGCCCCAGGCCGCCTTTCTTTCTCCCTGCTGGCACACACGTGGTGCACAGAAACCCCTCAGACTCGCTATCCTCAGCTTTATTATCCGTCAGCTGAGGATGAGAGACCTAAGGCAGAGAGCTGCTCACCACACAGCAGGTAGTCACTGGGCACTTTCTACAGGGCCAGGCCCTGTAGGGCTAATCTGCAGTGAAGGGGGAGGTCCAGCCTGGCCCTGGGGGGGCATTCTGAGGCAGGAGATAAGGCAGTTAATTAACAAAGAGCAAGATGTTTCTGAGGCAGGTGCTGAGAGAAACAGAAGCTGGTGTGGCAGGTGTGAGGGCTGCCTCTTAGGAGGGGTGGCAAGGGGCAGAGGCATCTGCGCAGACACCAAGGGCAGGAACAAGCCCCACATGGGTTGGACCTGGGGCCAGGACATGGCTGGCAGTGTGACGGTGACCAGTGGCCACTCCCCCCAGGCCATCACCATCGAGGCTGAGCCCAGGGCTGATGGCAGCCGCCGGACCACCCGCTACGACATCGACATGACCAAGTGCATCTACTGCGGCTTTTGCCAGGAGGCCTGCCCTGTGGACGCCATTGTTGAGGTAAGTGGGCCCCAGGTGGGAGCAGCTGGGCAGAGGTCCTGGGAGGGGTCTGACCTGGCTGGACCTCTGCCCCACCACAGGGTCCAAACTTCGAGTTCTCCACGGAGACCCACGAGGAGCTGCTGTACAACAAGGAGAAGCTGCTCAACAATGGGGACAAGTGGGAGGCTGAGATCTCCGCCAACATCCAGGCCGACTACCTCTACCGGTGACGCGCCCGCCCACCCAGCTCAGCCCCCCAGCTCAGCCCCAGGCCCCGCTGCCCAATAAAAGAGCCTGCTCTCCCTAGCTGCCTCCTGTCGTGCATCCAGTGTCCAGGGTGGAACTGTCCCCTGCCAGCCCAAGGTCTCTGGATTCCTCCAGCCAGGTGAGGGCCTGGTCCACCAGCTTCATTCTTCCTGTGGGTTCCATCAGCCCAAGGGTTGGCCCAGCCTTCCTGTATGGTTCCATGGGCCCATCAGACCCTCTTCCTGGTCACCAGAGGCCACAACCTCCCTGATACCTACATACCTTCCCCAAGGTGAGCAATGCCAAAGGTCACCTTGGCCCTGCTGCCCCCACAATTGGTGTTCTTGGGAGTAGGGGGAAGCCTGCTCTGAGGTGACAGTCACGAGCAGATGACAAGGCCCTGCTGCCTCTGAGCTGGCCTTTCCTCCAAACACATCCCCTTTTCTCCCCAAGTTCCCCAAACAGACTGCTGGCTTCACAACTTCCCAGTTTGCAGTCCCACTAAGGCAGGGTAGCTCCTGAGCTATACACAGGCCCAGTGCCAATGTACTAGCCAAAGCAGCCCCTTGAACTTGGTGCTAAGCATTGTAGGGAGGCGCTTACGAGGTGAAGTGACTATCCAGGTCACTTAGCACATATCCAGTGACTTACTCGGGTCTAAGAGGCCTTGAGTCCCCTCCCCCATCAATTGCAAAAATGTTTTTTGCAAATTGCTGATCTCCGAAGATGTATCTTGGAAAGCAAGGAGGTGTTTATGGACCATGGTGTGGGAAATGCCCAACTGCGCCGTCTCCTCGCTGGACTTTGGGGCGTTGAGAAGACCTGCTGCCGGTTTCTGTTCTCGGGCTCAGGGGTCACTCCAGTTGAACTGGGCTGATTGGGCTGCGCAAAATAACCACACAAGAGACACAAAGAACCTTTTTCTTTGGGGTCGCTGTGATGGCTCCTCTGACCTTAAGGGTCCACAGGAAGAGAGAGAGTGAGAAGCTATTCAAATGAGGCAAGGGGTCAGGTTTCAGGGGACTCGTCCAGGTTGACTAAAACCTGGGTAGGCCACACCCAAGCACACAGTAAGAGAAGGGGACACACACAAGGCACTTCCAGGGATGATTCTATCCTAAACGGGGCAAGGGGTTATATCACAAAGGGACAGGTGAGCGTAGCTTCACCCATGGGGCTGTAGCAAGACACACCCATGCAGGGGACACCGACCCTCGAACCCAAGAAGGGTGGGGAAAGCTCTGCCACATTTCTGTGACTGAGCGCCTCAGCACCCAGCCGGGGAGTGTGACTCAGTCACATGTAAGGTTGGTCTCCCACAACCTATAGCACTGAAGCCCAGCCCCCAGTCCATTCTCAGGAGTCCTTTTGCTCAGATCCCCTACTAACACCTGGCCTAGTTCCCAGGCTGGCTTTTGTCATCTCCTGATACAGAAGTGACTCAGGCTCTGCTTGGGCCCCACCAACAGCCAAGAATTTGGGGCAGGCCACTTCTATTTAGTTTCCCAGCCACCATTAGCCCTTGAATTAGACCTAGGGCAGCTGCATCAGCAGGTAACCAGGTTCTCACTGATCTGAGGTATGTTCTGGCCTCAGGAGTGTATCCATAACATGGTTTTGTGACCATGGTAGAGTTCTGGTTTCCTCTGTGCTCCCAAGGATTGACCTGGGCCCTTGGCACTGAGGTTGGTTGTAGTGAAGGCCCTTCTTATCCCACTGATGTGGAGTCGAAGCACATGTCTCTCAATTTCCTGAGGATGCTGATGGTGCTGGTGACTGTTTCCAGGTGTAGTTCCGGGGCTGCTCCCCCACACTCCTACCCTCTAGGCCCTCGCTCACTGAGTGTGATTCAAGGATCACCAGGGCTAAGGGACCGTCCTCCCTCTGGTCCCCAGTGGGTACAGTCCAGCCCGTCCAAAGTGCAGGCAGCGAGATGGTGGTGAGTCCCAGTTTCCTGGCACTGGAACTGACAGTTCTCATGCAGATGATTTGAAGCAAGATCACCAGGACACCCCTGTACAGTATGTGTCCAGCCACAAATGAATCTGCTGTGCTCTGGGCAGCCACCCCATCCCCTCAAGGGCACAGCCCTCCTGGCTCAGCCTCCTATCCTGGGTGGTCAGAAGCAGAAAGGGTGAATGAGTCCTGTGCTGGGGAGGGCCAGGTTCTGGACCCTAGGGCCTTAGGTCCAACGAGCCCTTCAGGTGGAAGGGGCGTGGGAATCCCATTCCCTAGGCTGGCACCTCCCGGGCCTCCGGCGCCGCTGGTCAGTTATCTCCGCTCTCGTCGCCATGATTAAGCGGCCCACGCACCTGAACAGTCCCCGAACCTCCCGCGCCGGACTCGGAGGGGACGTGGGCGGGGCGGGGCGTCCCGGGCCCCGCCCCTGGGCCCTAGCGAGCCGCGCGCGCCGCGGCAGGGTGCACAGCCCCTGCAGAGAGCCAAGCGGCGCGGCGCGCAGGGTGAGTGCCCGCCCCGGAGGGGTGTGCGGGGCGCGGCTCCGCCTGCCACCCGCGCCCCTGCCCCGGAAAGGTGTCCCGGCGCCCCACCTAGCTGGGTCGAGGAGGCTGTGCTGGCGGCCGCCGGCGGCGTCAGGCGGAGCAGAGGAGACGATCAGGAGGGGCAGGAAGATGGGTGTGGGTCCCCAGCAACTTTCGAGGCCGCCCCTGCCGGCCTGCGCTCAGAGTTTTCCCGCTGCGCCTTGCTCGGAGGGCGGGATGCATTCTACAGATGAGGAAAGCAAAGCTCCCCCAACTAGGAAGTGGCAGAGCCCGAGCCCGCCAGTGGAGGGTTGGCAGTCCAGGGCCAGAGGCTGGGAGAGGAGTCGCTGCTTCTGAACTCTGCAGACCACGCGGTGGCTGGAGGCGCTCTGTGGTCTGGCAGGGTCTCCCCTGGCTAGGGCAGGGGCCAGGGGGAACAGGGTCGGGGCTAGCCAGCGGAGGCCAGGTCTGCAGCCCGCTCTGAGCTGGGACTGCCAAGCCTGCAGCCCTGGTCCTGGCTCCTCCCTGGCTTGGCCATCAGCTGGTCATGTTATGTTGGGCCTTGCTTCTCCCGGCTTCAGTTGACCCCCCTTTAAGACAGGGCTCCATCGCCCCTCCCCCAGCATCACCATCAGGGATTAGTGTGAGTTGGTGTGGGTGAAGGGGACAGATGGGGGTCTCTGGTTATTTTTGTCATCTCATATCTGTGGGGGTGGCCAAGTCCCAAAGAGGAAGTAGAGGTCCAGAGAGGGCAAGTGACTTGCTTAATGTCACACAGTGTGACACAGTGTCACAACCTGGGTGGGGCCCTCAGTCCTGGTTCCTTGCCCTCTGCCCATGGCCGGAGTCATGTCCTTGAATGATGAAAGCCAGGCCCTCCTGCCCATCCTTTGCTGTTCAGGAACCTGCCCTTCTGCGGCCCCTGATGCCTGCCCTCAGAGTTCACTCCTTTCCCAGGCTGTGAACAGGCCTGTGGTTTCCTATTCAGAATTACGGAAACCAGGCCCAGGGACATGTAGGTCATGTCCACACAGCAGGCAGAGCACACTAGTCTCCCCAGGGGGTGAAGGGTGGTCCTCAACCATGTCTGTCTCCCTGCTACCTAGAGAGCTAAGGAAACTGAGGGACCCTGGGACCGGAGAGTAGTGGGCACAGCAGGCAGAGGGGTCCTGACTCTCCAGCAGGTTATCTGCAGGGCCAACTGGAGGCCACCCTGCCCCTCTCCCTGCCTGTGTTTGAGCAAGGCGCTGCCAGGCCCTTCCTGCCATTTCAGTTTCGTTTTTGTTGGTTTCAACACCTGGAAGCCTGTCCCAAGTCCCCAGGGGCGATGGATACAGCCAGGCGGCCTGGGGCCTCGGGATAGCTCCACCCCTTCCCAGGCCAGTCTCTGTGGCCTTGCTGAGTCCCCGCTGAACAAGTAGAGCCGCCCACCCTACGGGCTGAGACTACAGGAAGGTGGGAGGGCGCTGGCTATCCCTGAGGACAAGCCCCATCCAGGCCCTGTGTGTCACTTGTCACAGCTGATGTTTGGATAAATAAAGGCAAGCCTGGGGGCAGCCCTTTGCATGGGGTGCTAGGGATAAGCAGGACTCAGGTGAGGGCAGACAGAGCATGAACAGAGGGGTGAGCACAGCCAGTGTCACCCCAGTGCTGGGGTGGGTACAAGGGACAGGGTGGAGGCAGGTGGGCTTGCTGAGAGAGCTGGAGGCTGGGCTGGCCTCATGCCCAGTTGTGGCGCTTACTTCCGGTGTGATCTCAGCACCTAACTGCCCCTTCCTGGGCTTCAGTTTTCCCCTTTGGTCACATGGGGACAGTAGTCACAACTCTGAACTACAGGAACAGAGCTTTAGGAGGTGCCAGCTGGGTTGGGAGCCTTCGTGGCTTGCCCTGACCTCACCCCCCCACAGCACCATGGGCTCCATGTTCCGGAGTGAGGAGGTGGTCCTGGTCCAGCTCTTCCTGCCCACAGCTGCTGCATACACCTGTGTGAGCCAGCTGGGCGAGCTGGGGCTCGTGGAGTTCAGAGACGTGAGTGGGGCCAGGGCGGGCGGGGGGGGCCTTCATCCTGGGGCATTGCTGCTGGGGTGGGCTGTGATCTAGGCCTAGATGGGGACCCACCTGTCCCATAATCGCCCCTGGTCCCACATGCATCCCAGCAGCCCTGGCCATAGGTCCTTTGTCCTCAGGAAGCCCGCACCTGAGGCTCCCAGGCACATGGGGATCTGGAGGCTCAGCCCTTTTTGAAGAAGGTGGCTAAGGCCTGAGGAGAGAGAGGCCTTGGCCCAGGGTGGGACCTCCCTGGACCTCTCCCTGACACACTGACCCCTCCATGTGGCCACCACAGCTCAATGAGTCGGTGAGTGCCTTCCAGAGACGCTTCACAGTGGACATTCGGCGGTGCGAGGAGCTGGAGAAGACCTTCAGTGAGTTGGCCCAGGCCCATCCCAGGCTGGCTTTATGGAAGTGGCCCTGGGCAGGCAGGTAGAAGACAGGAAGGAGGTTCAGGCAGGCCCCCATCTGTGGGTGCTCCTGGGAATGGGCCTGGGTGGGCTGTGCAGAGGGCCCAGGCGAGGGCTGGTTTGGGGGAGCGTGGGAGTTTTGTCCTGTGGACTTTGGGAGCCATGAGGGCTCTCAGCAGATGAAGGGCATGGACAGAGCTTACTCCTAAGTGATGGACCGGGTGGACGGAGGCCAGGGTGTAGGGCTGGACTCCCCAAAGCAGAGCTGCTTCTTGGACCCACCATGGCAAGCTCCAGGAGGTGCCTGTGGCCAACGTCCAGCCCCTGCCTCCTGACTGGGAGGATAGAATAGGTTTTATTTCATGGCCTGTTAGTCTGACCAACAGCTTTAGAGTGATCAGGCCTGCAGGCTGACCTCAGTGGGGCTCTGTCCCTGGGCTGGGCAGTGGCCAAGAGATAGGAACACAGAGTCACCCAGGAAGGGAGCAGAACTTTGGGGACAGGGGTGTGGGCTGGGTTTTTTTCTGGGGCTCACAGGCTTGGTGAATTAGTTAGCAGGTGGCAGTAGAGTTTGGGGTGCACTTGGAATCCTCCAGATGTGGCCAGTCCTTAGCTAGTAGTGGATATTAGCTGGTGTGGCCTCTGCTGAACCTGCCCTCTGTGCTCAGCCTTTCTAGAGGAGCAGGTGCGGCGGGCTGGCCTGGCACTGCCCCCTCCCGAAGGGAGGCTGCCAGCGCCCCCGCCACGCGACCTACTGCGCATCCAGGAAGAGACAGAGCGCCTGGCCCAGGAGCTGCGGGATGTGCAGGGCAACCACCAGGCCCTGCGGACCCAGCTGCACCAGCTGCAGCTCCACTCGGCCGTGCTGCAGCAGAACCACGGCCCTCCGGTCAGCTGCGGCCTGGGGGCATTGGCAGGGAAGGTGTGCAGGCCCCACCTGTGCCCGGGTTCACGGTGTCTCCCACTCCCAGCCGGCCGCTGCCCACACTGATGGGCCCTCTTCAGAGAGAACTCCCCTGCTCCCGCCTCGCCAGGGACCGCACCAGGACCTGAGGGTCAAGTGAGTGAGGGAGGACCTCTTGTCCTTTCCCACCAGCCCCAGCCCTGACCCCAGGTGGGGGCAGGTCAGGCCCCCTGCGGGCCTGGCCCTGTGCTCCCTGGGGCTCAGCTCGCCCTCTGCCTCCTCCCAGGCCCTGCCCTGGGAGGTTTCTGCCCTTCTGGCCCTGCACTGGGGTCTCCTGCCTTTTCGGGCCAGGGTGGGAGGTTGGAAGCGCCTCCATTCCTGGCTGGCAGCTTTGTGGCAGGTGCCGTGGAGCCCCGCAAGGCTGCGGCCCTGGAGCGCCTGCTGTGGAGGGCCTGCCGCGGCTTCCTCATCGCCAGCTTCCGAGAGGCCGAGAGGCAGCTGGAGGACCCGCTGACGGTGAGCCGGAGGGGCCTGCCGGGCTATCCTGGGCGGAACCAGAAGTCCAGGGTGACCTGAGCCCTCCCGCAGGGTGAGCCTGTGACCTGGATGACCTTCCTCATCTCCTACTGGGGTGAGCAGATTGGACAGAAGATCCGAAAGATTACGGACTGGTGAGCCACCCGGTCACACCGGCTGCCCCCACCCTGGATCAGCAAGCCTCTACCTGCTCAGAGCCCTCCCTTGCCTGGGTCTGGGCATTTGCCTGCCCTGTGTGCCTAGGACCCTCCATGTCACCTCCACCCTCCTGGCAAGCTCCCTTCTGACCGTCCCCCGTCCTGACCAGCTTCCACTGCCACATCTTCCCATTCCTGGAGGAAGAGGCGGCCCGGCATGGGACCCTGCAGCAGCTGCAGCAGCAGAGCCAGGAGCTGCGGGAGGTGGGTGCCCACCCGGCCGGCCCCTGCCCGCCTCCTGCCCAGCCCCTGCTGACCACCCGCTCTGGCCCCAGGTCCTCCGGGAGACAGAAGGGTTCCTGAGCCAGGTGCTGGGCCAGGTGCAGCAGCTGCTGCCACGGGGGCAGGTGCAGGTCCGCAAGATGAAGGCGGTGTACCTGGCCCTCAACCAGTGCAGCGTGAGCAGCACGCACAAGTGCCTCGTCGCGGAGGCCTGGTGTGCCACGCAGGACCTGCCCGCCCTGCAGCAGGCGCTGCGGGAGAGCTCGGTGAGCAGCGGGCTCCGGGCTTGCCCACTCCACCGCTGCCGCGGACACCTCCTCCGCCTCATCACCCTCCTTTCTCAGCACCTTTGCCCCGGGGGAGGGGGTTCCCTCTCCTCCCAGCCACCTCCTCCAAGGGGTCAGCCAGGGTCCCTGAGGCCTCCGCATCCCTCTCCATCCATCTCTCTTTCCTGGGAATTCCAGAGCGAGGCAGGGGTGAGTGCCGTGGCTCACCGCATCGCCTGCAGGGACATGCCCCCGACCCTCATCCGCACCAACCGCTTCACGGCCAGCTTCCAGAGCATCGTGGATGCCTACGGCGTGGGCTGCTACCAGGAGGTCAACCCTGGTGAGAGCCACAGGGCCCTCGCCCTGGACAGCCGTTGGACCCTCTGCCTGGGCCTTGGGGAGGCCCAGCTGCCCCATGGAGTGCAGGCCTGGGTGGGGTGGGGGGCTTCCTCCTCCTCACGTCTGTGGGGCTGTTGGTGGTGCAGCTAGTCCCAGCGGGGGGGCTGCAGCCTTGTGGTCCAGCAGGCTGGAGGTCCAAGTTCAAGGGTCGGTGGGCAGGTTCCTTCTGAGACCGTGAAGGGGAACGTTGTGGGCCTCGTCCTGGGCCTGTAGGTGGCCATCTTCACAACCACATGGGATCCACCCTTTGTGTCCGCCTCTGTCCAAATTTCCCTACTCATAAGGACACTGGCCCTGTTAGATTAGAGCCCACCCTAATGGCCTCATCGTTTCTGACCAGCTCTGTAAAACCCCTTCTCCCGGTGAGGTCCTGGGAGTTAATGTGCAGGAAATCTTTTGGGGGGTCACTGTTCAGCCCATGTAGGGTGTGTGTATTGGAATCGACACCCAAATGAGAACTCACCCCATTTTACTGAAGGGAAATGGACTTGGGAGATTCAGTGACTGGTTTGGCCTTCTGGAACTTTCTGTGTGGCCTCCAGGATTGCTTCTGGACTCTCTGTCCTTTCTGTGGTTCTGCTTAACACTCTTTTTAAAAATAGCAGCAGCAGCCAGGCGTGGGGGCTCGCACCTGTGGTCCCCGCTACTCTCGAGGTGCGAGTATCCTCTCTAGGAGATCCACATCAACCCGGGCAACAGGAGGCCCTGGCTCAGAAATAAATAATTGACTTTTCGTCAGGAACCTGTGGCCTGCCAGGTCCTGCCCGGGGACACTCATTTATAATACCCTGTGAAGTGGTCCTGCCTTTCTCCCTGTCTTACAGATGGGGAAACAGGCTCAGAGAGGTTAAACAGCAAGCCCAAGGTCACAGAGATCACCAGTGGCCAATGCTGAAACACCAAGTGGTGTCCCTGCCTCACAAATGCTCCTAAGCTTGGGGTGGGGTGGGGTGGGGGCCTCTGTCGTCTGTGGTCCTCAAGGGAACAGACGCCAGCTCCTGTGTGGTCCTGGCTGACCTGCGCCCCGCTGCCTGCAGCTCCTTACACCATCATCACCTTCCCCTTCCTCTTCGCCGTGATGTTTGGCGACGTGGGCCACGGGCTGCTCATGTTCCTCTTTGCCCTGGCCTTGGTGCTTGCTGAGAACCGGCCCGCCGTGAGGACTGCGCAGAATGAGGTGTGGGCCGGGGGGGCCTGGTGGACGGGGTGGTGGGGCTGGGCATCCCCTGACCTGGCACCCCCAGATCTGGCAGACCTTCTTTGGGGGCCGCTACCTGCTCCTGCTCATGGGCTTGTTCTCCATCTACACCGGCTTCATCTACAACGAGTGCTTCAGCCGCGCCACCACCCTCTTCCCCTCGGGCTGGAGCGTGGCTGCCATGGCCAACCAGTCAGGCTGGAGGTGAGGCCAAGGCCCCAGCCCACCCTCGGTCCCGGCCTGTCCTGTGGCTCCCCAGGCCCCGTGCAGCCCTGACCACTTGCCCACCATTGCCCCAGTGACGCGTTCCTGTCCCAGCACCCACTGCTCACCCTGGACCCCAATGTCACTGGTGTCTTCCTGGGACCCTACCCCTTTGGCATCGACCCGGTGAGTCCTGCAGCTGCAGCACCATGTTGGTGGTGGCCAGAGGGAGACTGGGCAGGGACTTCAGCTCATTCACTCCTAACTGTGGCAGCTGGTGCCCAGCCTCTTCTGGGTGCCAGGCCCAGGAGACAGCCAGCACCTGCCTGGCTGGGCCTGTCACCATCACCAGGTAAGCAGAGGCCTGTAGGTGCAGCTGCCTAGCACGTGCTGAGCCCTTAGTGATATCTTGTGTGGTCTGTGTGACAACCTGGGTGCCCATTAGCGTGAGCCCGTGTACAGACTAGGAAACTGAGGCCCAGGCTGCAGGCCCAAGGCCACCCAGCTGGGAAGAGCTGGGGCTTGAGCTCCGGTTGCCAATCTCTCCCTCTTCGGCCCCCGTGGCAGTGGCAGAGTCCTGAGGGGGCCAACGGGGCAACAGGAGGCAGGGGCTCCCTGAGTGTGGCCCGCCCTCCCTCCCTCCACCCAGGTCTGGAGCCTGGCCACCAACCACCTGAGCTTCCTCAACTCCTTCAAGATGAAGATGTCTGTCATCCTGGGGGTGACCCACATGGCCTTCGGGGTGCTCCTCGGAGTCTTCAACCACGTGTGAGGGCGGAGTTGCCAGGGGGTGTGTGCAGCTGGGCGGGGCCGGGGTGGTCCCAGTGACCCTGCCTGCTCCCCCCAGGCACTTCCGCCAAGGGTACCGGCTGCTGCTGGAGACCCTGCCTGAGCTCATCTTCCTGCTGGGCCTCTTTGGCTACCTTGTCTTCCTGGTCGTCTACAAGTGGCTGTGTGTGACCGTCACGCATGCTGCCTCTGCCCCCAGCATCCTCATCCACTTTATCAACATGTTCCTCTTCTCCAGCAGCCCCACCAACCAGCCGCTCTACTCTGGGCAGGTGGGCTGGCCAGGCAGTGGCTCACACCCCTCATGGAGACCCTGCAGACTCTGGGCCACCCAGAGTCAGAGGGTCCTCGTCTGAGAAACATGGTGTGGGCCTGAGGCCCCGCAGAGGGACAGTCCCTGTTAGTGACTGATGGGCAGGAGAGTCCCTGGGAGCCTGGGAGAGGGGAGGTGGTCCAAACTTCAGAGTGACTCACCTCTGCTGCAGGAAGTGGTGCAGCACGCATTGGTGGTCCTGGCCTTGGCCATGGTGCCTGTCCTGCTGCTGGGCACACCCTTGTACCTGCTGCACCGGTGGCAGCGAAGCCGCCACTCACCGAGGCCAGCTGTGGGCCAACAGGTAGCTGCTGGGAGCATGTGGTAGGGGAGTTTGGTAGACGTGGCCCTTGACCCTGGCTTCCCCACGGGCTCCAGCGTGGCAGGTAACAGGCCCCCAGGGTGGGCCCCTCCTGGTGCTGGGGCTGCTGACACTGCCTGCTCCTCTCCCTCTATCTCTAGGACAAGAATGAGGACAAGGCCGGGTGCATGGACTCCCCCGATGCTTGCGAGAAGGGCTGGAGCTCTGACGAGGAGAAGGCGAGGTGCCCAGGGGGTGAAGAGGAGGCCGAGGTGGGTGCAGTGCCGCCTTGAGGGGGCAGCTGGCTGCCGGCCCCTGCCAGCCCTCTCACCGCCACCCTTCCCCAGTTTGCTGCCTCCGAGGTCCTGATGCACCAGGCCATCCACACCATCGAGTTCTGTCTGGGCTGCATCTCCAACACGGCCTCCTACCTCCGCCTCTGGGCCCTGAGCCTGGCCCACGCCCGTAAGTGGTCTGCCGCAGCAGAGTGGGCAGCCAGGGTGGCCCACATCCTGCTCCAGCTCACACACAGCAGCTGTCTGGGTGACCTGGGCAGGTCCCTTCCCTCTGGGCCTCAGTATTCCTCCCCGGCCCCTTGAGCAGGGAGGCTCCAGGGGCTGGAGGATGCCCATTTGCCTGACCCCACCGTCCGCTCCCTCCGCAGAGCTGTCCGAGGTGCTGTGGGCCATGGTGATGCGCGTGGGCCTGCGCATGTGCGGGGAGGTGGGCGTGGTGTCTGTGGCGCTGGTCCCGGTCTTCGCCGCCTTCGCAGTGATGACCGTAGCCATCCTGCTGGTAATGGAAGGGCTGTCTGCCTTTCTGCACGCCCTGCGGCTGCACTGGTGAGTACCCGGGCTGGCTGGGTGGCAGGGTGGGTGGAGGCTCCCCTGACCAGCCTGCCCCTTGGCCCCCAGGGTGGAGTTCCAGAACAAGTTCTACGCTGGCACAGGCTACAAGCTGAGCCCCTTCACCTTCGCCATCCAGGATGAATAGTGCCCCCCGCGGGCCATGCCCTCCTCCTTACCTTCCTGAGGCAGAAAAGGAATAAAGAGCCCCAGGCCCAGGAACCGCACTCCGGCCTCTTCCTCCCTCAGGGGCTGGACTGAGACCAGGAGGGCAGGGCCCTGGGTACCAGGCTCCTCCAGCCAGCCTCCACCAGTCCCTATACCTGTCTCCCTTACTCCCTCTGTGGGGGGCAAGGACCCCCACAAACACACCTCCAAAGAACCAGACTGCGGGGGAGGGGGAGGGAGGGACATTTCCAGCACATTCTAGCTTAGACTGTCTTTCCAGCCAGGCCAGGGGAGTGAGGTCCCTGTCCTTGGAGGTATGCAGAGTGGCTGGCACCTCTGTTCCACACCTTGTACAGGTTCCCAGAGGTTGAGGCACTCTGAAGTGGAGCAGCAGCGACACCAAGCCTAGCCTGCTGCTCCTCATGGGACTATGGGTCATCCACCCAGGGCCACAGTCCTGCGGGGAAGGCAGGGGCTGTCCAGAGTCGCTAAGACTTGCCCAGGGCCCTGAGGGTCAGAAGGGGGCTCAGTCCCCATCCCAAGGCCATCATCTCATCCCTCCCCGGTCTCCTGCCCCAGGCCATCCTCCCTGCATAATGGGTGGGGGTGGGCTTCGACCTCCCCAAGTCTCCTCTGGCTGTGCCAGTGGAGGCCAAAGCCAGTGCTTTAGAGGCCGACAGGCTACTAAGTAGTTCTTCCAGCTGGAGCACCAGGAACAAAGGTAGCTTTGAGGCCAGCGCTGCCCTGGGCACAGTGAGCTGGCCATGGCTGTGGCTGTGGCCGTGGCCAGCTGCTAAAGGGGCCTGACCCTTGGATCTTGGACTGTCCTGTTGAGGACCCCAGAGGCCAGGTGGGTGTGCAAGGGACTGTGGTAGTTCACATGCCTGGAAGACTGGGCCCAGAGAGGGGGCAGCAGTGCCTGGCCACGAATGGCTGGGGTGGGGACGGGGGGCAACATGGGTTCAGGCTGTGAAGGGACCTGGGCTAGTCGGTGGCTTTGATCCTTGGGGAACAGAGTTGAGCAGACCTTGGGGGCGGGGGGTATGTGACAGCAGATGCTCAGTCTAATGGAGGTCTCCTGGGGAGACACCAGTGGGTTGCCATGGAAACAGCACATGCCTGGCTGTGGGGTGGCACCTTTCAGGGTCACCTGCCTTGAGGACTGGCAGTGACCAGGCTGGGCTGAGTTCTCACTCAAGGTTATGGTCTGGCTCAGGGGAGGACCCAGACAGATAGCACTCCAGGGTCAGCTGAGCTTCACGGAGAACAGGTCAGAGTGGCTTAATTTTGTGCACCATCTTCAATGGAAGGATTCAGAGGTGTGAGGGTGTTGCACGCGCTGGCAGGACTCCCCTGAAGGAGCCCCATCACCTGCAGACCTGACCCCAAGGCATCTAGGTTGGCCTGGGGCTTGTAAGCAAGCAGGGCTGTTCAAGTGTGGCTGGAACCAGAGCTGGGGTAGGGCCATGACCTAAGCGGTGAGTGATCACACATCCTGTCCTGCTCAAGATCCTGAGTGTCCAGATGGGTGAACAGTTAAGTCCCCTCCTGCCTCCCCCACCACCTGCTCCACTCCCCAGACAGCCACTGTCCCAATTTCCTCTGCAGAATCAGCAGGCACAGAACTGGGTTGAGTCGGGGAGGGTAACAGGCTGTCCTAGGGCCAGCATGCTGGGCAAGAGCCCCATGGGACTTGGGGCCAAGGGCAGACCCTGGGGACTGGGGAGTCCAGAGGAAAATCAGAACATGGCGGACAGACAAGTGTCATAGGAGGAGGAGAGTCAGATGCTCTTGTCCACAGCTAGGGCAGGGCACTGCCATCTAGAACCTCCCATGGGCACATGGAGGTAAGAGGAGCCCTCCCCAAGGTTAGGACACATCCAGAGAACAGCTTGAGGCTGAGTCTTAATTTTATTATTTATCTGTGTAGCACAGTCTCTGTGGTAGCAGAAATATATGCACAAAAACTGACAATTCAGAGTTTAGAGTAAAAAAAGTCGGCTAAAATTTACCCACTGGACACTAATGCTCATGGATTCACAGCTCTGCTTCATTGCACCACAACCCACGTCAGTGCCGCTGTCTCCCAGAGTGACACCAGGACGTGGGGGTGGGGGTGGGGGTGGGGGTGAGGGATGGGGCTGGGAATGCTGGTCAAGGCCAGGGCAGCAGCCTACGCGGAAGGATTCCCTGGAGGCTGCCTGTGGCCAGGAGAGGGAAGGAGGGAAAGGCTGGGGGCTGAGGTCCCCACACTGTGAAGCCAGAATTACAAAGCACACCAGTCAGAAGGGGCGGGTGCAGGTCATGTCCAGTCATAGAGAAGCTCGTCCACGTATCAACATATGTAGCAGGCACAGGAGGGCTGTGGCCATCTGCCCGCAGAGCTCCTGGCAGCTCCTGTGTAGCCTGCTTCTCCAGCTGCCACCGCTCTGCCCAGAGGAACATGCTGTCCGGGGAGCCACTTCACAGTGTGTCCACTCCCTCGTGTCCCTTGGGAGCAAGAGTGTCTACATCACATTGTCACCTACAAGAAGCCTGGTTACAACGTTCACCAGTATATTAATGATAAATTTAAAATAAAAAAAACAAAAAACATTAACCGAAGTACCTGCAGCAATGCTGTCCGCTCCTGCTGGCGGCTGTGCCCACCGGAAGCCTCACAGCCCGGCGTGAAAGGCCGCCTCTGGTTCCGGGGCTCAGAGGCTGATCTACTGCTCTACTGCCTACACTCTGCTTCCCCACCTGGTCCAAGTCTTAGTGAGATCGTCAACAAGGGATGAGATAAATGTCACTCCACTTTAATAGTCTTCGTTATCATACACATCTGTGTTCAGAGATGTCCGGGCCTTCATGCTGCAGGTGCCAGGGTCACAGTGCAGAGGGCCCGGCTCACGATCTCCCGCAGTCCAGTGGCGAAGGGCTGCTCCTCCCCAGTCACACCCCAAGCTTCCTCTTCTGGTCGAAATAGGCATCAAATCTGGCTTGCGCATACTCCTGGGAGACAAGGAACAAGGAAGGCCAAGGCCTCAGCAAGGGCTGTACTCCTGGGGCCCTGCCCACGCGGCCGGCCCAGGGCCCAGCTAAGAAGACACCGAGCACAGTGTGGCCCATGCTGCAGCTGCTCTGAAGACACAAGCTGCCAAAGCTCTCAGCACTGTCCCCACACCCCCTTATCTCAAAGCTAATGCCTGTCGAGTGCCACTCAGAAGGACCTCATCTACAAACCTGGCCTTGTGACTGCCCGGAACATTGGGCAGCCCTGGGACAACTCCAATTTTAACAGCAAAGATCCCAGAGTGTGGGGAGACAGAGAGAGAGGTCAACTAAAGAAGGTGCCCCTATTTTCTAAGATCACTGGCAGCTGTCACAAGGAGCACGACACGGGGGAAGGGCTGGCCAGGCTATTTCTGCTGTCAAGCTGCCATTCCCAGATCTGCTCCCCTATCTCTCCAGCCGCACGCACAGCAATTTCTGAGGACCCACTCCCAATCCAAAGTCTGCGCTAGGAGGGTTACCTTTTTCTTTTTTCTGAGTACTAGGGATTGGACTCAGGAGTACTTAACCACTGAGCCACATCCCCAGCCCTTTTTATATTGTGTTTAAAAACAGAGTCTCACTAAGTTGCTTAGTACCTTGTTAAGCTGCTGAGGCTGACTTTGAACTCTTGATCCTCCTGACTCAGCCTCCTGAGCCACTGGGATCACAGGCATTATGGGCATGTGCCACCATGCCTGGCTACACTGTCACTTTTTGAAAAATTAATCTGGAGGCAGAATTTCTATCCCCCAAACATGAACCCATTTTAAGGGTACACTGTAGTTTCCACAGACACGCCCACCATGGCAAGAAAGGCCCCGGGTCCCCTGGAGTTCTTGGGGCTTTGCAGTCAGTACCCTTCCTCTTCCCCCACTACACAGGCAGTGCTGCCCTGACCTGTCCCTAGACAGGCCTCAGTCCTACAGCAGCACCCACAACCACAGCATGTTGGTTCTGGCACCTGAGAGTACTCTGCGCTGTGCAGAACAGGGACCCGCTCCTTCCCCGGGTCCCACTCTGTTTACGTCAGCACCTGCCCATCAGCACTGTGCAATTTCCCGCTTAGGTCTATTGAAACTGAAGGTGTGGCCGTGGTGGCGCACACCGGCAACCCCAGCAACCTGGGAGGATGGGACATTTGGATCGCCAGTTTGAGGCCAGCCTCAGCAACTTAGCATGACCTCGTCTTAAAAAATAAAAAGGCTTGGGATGTAGTTCAGTGATAAAGCACCCCTGGGTTCAATTCCCAGTACGTAACAACTAAACTTGAAAAATAAAATAAAGGTGCCATGAGCAGTTGAGCACTACCAGTTGTAGCCCACCTAGCATGTGGGACGCCCTGGGTTCCAGCCCTGGCACTGCAAAAGAAGAAAACGGGGAGGGAGAGGGGTGCTTCCATTTTGTCGAGCTCCCCTTTATCTGGCTCTCTGTACCCACGGGTTCCACATTCATGGACTGAAAATACTTAGGGGGAAAACCTGCGTCTGTACTGAACCTGCAGACCTTCCCCGGCCGCTCCCTGAGCCATCAGTGACACAACAGTCACACAGCACTGCCCTGTATCTTAAGGTAGCATAAGCACTCCAGAGGTGACCAAAATGACAAGGGAAGATGCATGCAGTATTTTATGCCAGGGACTTGGACACAGATTAGGGGAGAGGGTTCTGGAACCACTACTGCTGGACTTCCCCATTACACTTTTCCCCTTTAACTGTGCTTTATGGAAGTTATAAAATATTTGCCTAGATCATAAGACTTTTCTTTTTTCTTACAGAAGCCTAATAGTTTGGCCTTTTACAAGTCCATTTCAAGTTAACTACAGTACATGGCATGAGATCAAGAGATTTTTCCCCCCATAACTCTATGGTTGTTCCTTTTTTTTTTTTTTTTTTTTGGTACTGGGGATTGAACTCAGGTGCACTCCACCACTGAGCCACATCCCAACCCTATTTTGTATTCTATTTAGAGACAGGGTCTCACTGAGCTGCTTAGTGCCTCACTGTTGTTGAACTTTGAACTCGCCATATTCCTGCCTCAGCCTCCCGAGCTGCTGGGACTCAGGCGTGCACCACCACACCTGGCCCCACGTCATTTTTTGAAATGAATTACTTTGGTCCTTGAGTGGGAGAGTGTGTGACTGTGGACTGAACCCAGGGCAGCTTTACCAATGAGTCACATCCTCAGGCATTTTTCTTTTTTGAGACAGGGCCTTGCCAAGTTGCTGAGGGTAGCCTCAAACTTGTGGTCCTTCTGCCTTAGCCCCTTCCCAGTAGTTGAGATTATAGGCATCTGCCACCAGGCCCATTCTTATTATGAATTCAATTTGTTTAACAAACATATAGCCATTTCTTATATCAGTTTTGGACATTTTTATCTTTCAAAGAGTATGCATTTTCATCTACACTGTCAAATGTGCTGGCACAAGGACTGGGATTGTAGCTCAGCAGTAGAGCACTTGCCTAGTACATGGGAGGCACTGGGTTCAATTCTCAGCACCACATTAAAAAATTAATTAATTAATTGAAGGTACTATTCCCATGTACAACTGACAATATTTCTTAAAATAAGTTTACACAGTTAGACCTGCAGAGACCCTCCTCTTGACACCCTATATTGGTATTGTGTTCTTTTTTTTCTTGTCCAGCCTCAAACCTGGAATCCTCTGCCTCAGCTTCCTGAGACATTGAGGTTACAGGCAAGTGCCACTGTGCCCACTGGGGATTTTCTAGATAGCCTTCTGTTTTCTAGATATTCACCTTTTCTAGACATCAGTTAAGTTCCATGAGGACACATCCTTTAAGATTTATTAAACCCTGTTCTCTGGCACAGCACGCACTGCTCTGAGCGCAGGAAGAGTGGATACCGCAGCCGAGCACCTGGTAAGGACCAGCAGGTGAAGCTGCCTGTCTCGGCAACTGCTGATAACCGCCTGCCCACCCTTCCCAGAGGACTGGAGCATGCACTCTAACTCTGCATCGCCTCTTTCCTCTCAGTTTCGTCAGTTTTGTTTCATGTCTTTTACAAGACAGCTGGGTGCACACTTAGTATTTTACGTCCTCTTATTACAAAATGCCATTCTTCGTCTCTGGTAATATTTCTTATTCTGAAGTCAGCTTTGTCTTACAGTGTCATCTGACCAGGACTCCAAATCTGC
Organism: Marmota flaviventris; assembly: GCF_047511675.1. Classification (NCBI taxonomy): domain Eukaryota; kingdom Metazoa; phylum Chordata; class Mammalia; order Rodentia; family Sciuridae; genus Marmota; species Marmota flaviventris. The sequence continues at coordinate 5,316,475 of NC_092506.1, read as the reverse complement.
TTAAAAAACCCAATTTCCTCTTATTTATCTGCCTAATGGTGTCTTTACATCACCAAACCTTCTGCCTAGAAGTGGAAATCACCTTGTGCAAAGCCGAGGAGGACAAGACGAACCAGCACCTCCCACACCTGCCCCAGGGAAAAGGAGCCATAGGCCTGGCTTGTGCCATGTCCTCCCTCATGATGAAGCCCCAGCACAGGGACTTCTCTAATGGTGTCAATGTCAAGGACAGTTCTTAACATTAAAATTACAGCCTGAATTGGCTACAAGCCAATTGGCTACAATTCTCCTGAAAAAGAACCAGGAGATAAGTACCAATACTTATCAACAAGAACCAGCTTCTGAGGCTGGGGACGTGGCTCACGCGGTAGCGCGCTCGCCTGGCATGCGTGCGGCCTGAGTTCGATCCCCAGCACTACATACATACAAAGATGTTGCGTCTGCCGAAAACTAAAAAATAAATATTAAAATTCTCTCTCTCACTCACTCTCTCTTTAAAAAAAAAAAAGAACCATCCCTACCCAAGCTGGGCACTACAGGTGGGCACAAGGAGTGGGCAGATGACCACACCCTGGCAGCGCAGGAGGAGTGCCCACACTCTGCCACTCAGGCTCCCTTATGTCAGAAGGTCTCGATCTCTCCAGGCCTCCTCAGACCACAGGCCTATCCGGCACTGCCCTGAAGCTGGGTGGCAAAGCCAGTGGGCCCAGGAGTGAGGTGACCTCCCAAGGCAACAGTGAGAACCATGCTGTCCTGGTGCCACCAGGTCACCACTTTCAGGGTCTGAGGGAGCAGGTCACTTCTGCGAGTAACAGCCACTGCTTCCAAGCACTCCCATGCGTCACAACATTTCCCCAGGAGAAGATGAGAGCTACCTCTGAACATACCATGTACCCAAATTCAATGGCTGAAATCTTGGCCTGTACAATGGACCAAAGTCCCCAGAAGAAATGGGATGCGAGGGCAAACCTGTAATCACAGAAGAAATACGTGAGCTGCTCAGTGCCGTCACACCCCTGATGAAGCCCTTTCCCACTGGATGGCCAGCCATCTGGGCTGGATGGGGACAATGCCTTGACCACTTGGTGGGATTACATGTCAGAGGGCACAGAGGGACCTGCAGGAGTGAGCACACCCAGCTGCCTGGCTACAGCACACTGACAGCACAGGGACGGAGACCATGGTGGCCTCACTGTTGCCACAAGTGTGAATGCGTAGGCGCAAGTGAGAAGAGCCCTGCTGGCCGGCTGCCTCTCCCCACAGGCCCCGGGACACTGCTCCCCAGGCAAGGGCTTCCCAAATCCACCCTCATGCCTCTCCCTCCCTGCCACAGAAGGGGAATGAAGCAGATGAGTGCGTGAAACTTGCCATCTTCTCCAGCCCTCTCTGTCACCCTGAATCCACATTCCTCCTCAACAATGCCTGAGTGTCATTTACATGACCAGCCTTCCTCTGCGTCCTGGAGGTCCCTGGCCCACCTAGTCCCTTGGTACTGCCCTTTCTGTGGGTTCTCCTCTGCCTGCGCTTTTCTGTTTCCACTGGTTCCAGAAGCCAGAGTGTCACATGAGCACAGTGGCAGCAGCCTCACACAGCCGGGTCCTGCATGTGGCTGGACCAGGCGTACTGTCCCGGTACCCAGTACCTATCTTAGCTGCTGATGCTGGAATCAGATCTCTACGGTCCGTGCCACCACAGGAAGCAGAAGCCTCGATTTTGGATGAGGTGTGGGCATGACCAAGCACTCCAGGCAGTTTATAAAGGGGCAAGCTGTACTCGCGGCTTTCAAAGGAGGATCGTTACCTATTGACTTCAAGCAACACGTCTTCTTCTATAGCAGATTTTTCTTCACTACTGAGGTTTTCAAAGTCATTCTGGAATGTAGTCAAGTAACTGGAAATAAAATGGAGCTTAAAAAAGAAGTGACTGTGTTAGGACCAATGCTGGGTGAAACAGACGCTGTTCATCGCTGTGCAGAGCACACACGCACTGTGCCCGCAGCTGTGTCCACGGTTCTGCTGGAAGGGTGTGGTGTGGGGGCTGCTAGTTCTGGAGGAGTGATTCAGATAGACTCAGTTTTTTCCCTAATTAAATCCACACTTAAGTTTTTCATTATCTCCAAAATGGCCTGTGTGCCATGCGGGGCTCCCAGGAGCAAAGCTCTGGGTTACCCTGGCGCTGGCAGGCGTCCCCTCAGGGTGGAAACTGCGCTGGACAAGACGGAAGTGTGTGCCTTCCCACCCTGCAAGGCCAAGACTATTTACACACATGTTCATAAACTGGCCAAGTCTGACTTTGCTTTGGAGGAAAAACAGTTTACCCGAGACTGTTCCAGGCATTCAGACAGCTCACCCTGGCAACTCTAGAATGACCAGACATTTAAAACTATTTCATCACAGATGAAAGAAAGGAAATACAAGATCACCTCAAGAGATGCACAAGGGCTATCTTATAAAGCTCCATACCCATATACTACCTTAAAAGTTTTCAAAAAAATATAACTGGGGCTGGGGATATAGTTCAGCTGGGAGAGTTCTTGCCTGGCATGCACAAGGCCCTGGGTTCAATCCCCCATACTCCCACCCCCCCACACACCAAATAACAACAACAAAAAACAGAAAATGTAACTAGGAAGGAACTTCTTTAAATGACATGTTGCTGTGTGATTTTAGCGGTTCATTAGAATGAGATCTCCTCTGACCGCCTCCCTGGCCTGCTTGCCAGTCCTGATGGACAGCGCTCCAGCTCTATGACCAGGGCGAAGCTGTGCTCCCCTCCCCAGGCAAGCAGGCCCCCCTCGCCTGCCCTTCCTTCTCATGGAGTCCTGGCCGCCTGGCTCTGCACATGTCAGGTTCACCCTCCTCAGCCTCGAGATGTGGCCAGAAGAGGGCAGTCGCAGTGCCTGGCCCCTCAGCAAGGCCACAGTGAAAGGGCATCCAAGGGGAATCCAGGAGTGCGGCTCAGGACACTCCTGAGTGAACCGAGGTGGCAGTGCAAACACACCTGTCCTCACCTGACCCTGTCCTCACTCCTGATTGCTATGTGAGCTGCTGTTGCCACTAGTAAGGTGCCAGGACACAGAGTCATTGTACATCAGGGCCATTTAGGGAGGTGGGCTGAGCTCTCTCCTGCCCTCCCAGCTTCACTGCCACCTGCTGAGCCTGTACTCAGGCCTTAGGGTGGTCTAGACCACAGGCGGGGTGGGGGGTGGAAATGCGGGGGGGATGGGACGGGGGTGTCCCAGGAGGAAATGACGCTCCTCCAGTAGCGCAAGACAGGAAAGGGAACTGCTCATGCTAAAGGCATTTCCTCCAGGTACTGACCATGGCGTACAGGACTTCTCTCTGCACAGTGTGAAACCAACAGAGGAAGGGTCACATTCCCCAGAAAGAAGCCCAGAAGGCACAGGCTGGGCTCTGTGGGAAACACTGGAAGCTCCTCTGTGAGCAAGCAGTGCTCGTCCCCGACAGAGGACAACTATTTCCAGCACGGATCTCAACAAGGCTGAAGTGTGAAGTTGGCATCCACGTTAACAGAAAATAACATTTTTAACATGAGCAAAAGGGTTTGCCTAACCATGACACAATTTTAAAAGGGCATCTTTAAAAACATGTAATTCTAATTGCATGAAACTGACTTCTGTAACTATCTTATCAAGTCCATAAAAATGAATCTCTTACCTGTTGTTTCCTGGTGGGATACTTGAGAATGTTGGCAGTAAAGAAGGGGTACGTCTCATAGCTATAGTCATACATCCATTCACAGAAATGGTTCCCAATGTCAAATCCCCTGAAAGAGGAGACAGCACAGTGTGAGCACACCTGACGCCTCAGAGCCCTCACTGGGAAGGGGAGGCGCGTCCTGCCCGGGCTTTCTGAGGGCACAGGGTGTGGCAGCTCTGTGGACAAGCAGAGCGAAGCAATGGGCATCAGAGTCACAGCTGTGGAGGGCACAACGCTGCCACCTGGCCTGCCCACGAAGAGGCTCTGACAGGCCACAGGAAATGGCGAGTTCCATCCACAGAGCCCCTGGCCCAGCGGCCACTCTGGCCAAAGCCTTCTCTTCCAAGAGCGGTGCTTCCAGCTCAGGTGCTGTTGCCACTCATCTTGTCCTCACATCATTTCATAATGTATCACAATAAAAAGCAGTACTGAAAGCTAAGCCTTTGGTGCGACATTACCTGTAATTATAACTGCTGTATTCAAAGTCAATGAGCATCAGTTTCTGTTTTTCAGAATTCTCTCGGCCTTCCAGCAATAAGACATTACCTGCAAAAAGGTTTGAGTGGCAAGACTTAGAACAGAAAGCTGACGTTTTTAGAGCTGAGACTGACTCTTGCCTCTGTGGGGACCCTGACTGAGTTCAGTTTGGGTCCTGCGGCTGGAGCACAGGTGCACTACTACCAGGGTTGGCCCCCTACATGGAAAGACTCCAGATGCACCTATCCAGATCCTGGCCACCTCCCTGGCACCAGGAGGCTCACTGTGGAACACAGCCTGGCCTCTCCCTCCTGTCAAGGCCGCACCTCCCAGACGTCTGGCACACTGGAGCTTGGTGACCTAAGCACCACCACTCACACCCACCCCAGCAGCCCTGGGACTGAGCTGCTGGCAGTGGCTGGCGAGGGCACAGCAGCTGAGGAGCTGACATGGTGTCCTGCCACAGCTACCACAGGCTGAGCCCGAGGACAGCACAAGCAGCAACCCTATAAGGACAGTTCCTTTAGCGTGGAATTTCGGGAATGAGGTCAGTCAGCCGCCAGCCTGACATGAACTCAGGCCCATGCTCCTGAGGTCCACACTGTGAGCCCTCGAGCATCTCAGCACCTGGGCCAGTGGACCCTTTGCTACTGTCCGGCCCCTCTCTCCCAGGGTCCCTGGTGAGGGTCTCTAGGCTTGGCAATGTACTTCTCCTGCATCCAGGAGCACTGCAAAGGAACTTTGGAGGACCATGTCCCAAACGCCAGCACAGAAGAAACGTACAGCTCACATCCCCACCTGTTCCTCCCTGGCCATCCAGAGCCACAGTGGTGCTGTGCGCTGCCCTGTCAACAATGGTCACCACTGAAGGCCATGGCTGGCCCCCAGGGCTGCACTGAACTGCCTGTGCCCTGCTTCCCTCGACTGAGCCCACAATTGGTCAAAGGTGACTGGGCTCAAACTAGTGGCTCACTGCAGCTGGAACCTGACCAGGAGCTACTGTGGAACTGAAAACCAACTGCTAAGGCAAGAGGACCTCTTGACCCCAGGAATTCGAGGCCAGCTTGGGCAACACAGTGAGAGCCCATCTCCCAAACAAAACAAAACAGACTACTGAGCCTGGCAAAGAAGGTCTTGAAGCAGGACCACAGCCACCTGTGACCTCCAAGGACCAGGACAGCAAGGCAAGCTAGGAAATGCCAGCAGCATCAGTGGGAACTGCACCATCAGGAAGCTGAGGCAGGATGACTGCAAGTTTGAGCCCAGCCTGGGCAACTCAGTGAGAGCCTGCCTCAAAAGAAAAAAGAGAGAAGGACTGAGGACGTGACCCAGTGGAAGAGCACATGTGGCTTCAAGACCAAGGAGGGGAGGGAGGAAGGACCAAACTGGAAATCACGCCGGGTAAAACTCTGCGACAGTAAGGGGCCCTATGGCATTGTAATTTCCTGAAGCAGAGCAACCAACAGTCATTAACTGTGCCAGCTGGGACAACCAAGAAGGTGGTCTGAGGCGCTGCCCCGTGCTGCTCGGTGGGCCAGGAGGGGCCTGCATGGCTACTCCTGGTCTGCCAGCTGCTGCAGGACGAGGAAGCCCCGGGCAACATGCACCTCAGAACATTTAAGTCTTTAGTCCAAGTTCCACATTTAGTGAAAAATCTTTCAGATTTTTTTTCCATGTCAACATTTTAATAGAAGTGGAATGATACTCTATGTTTTTCTAAAACTTGCTTTTTTTTCCTCTTAATATAGCCTAGAGATTTTTCTGTTGATAAATAAAAAGAATAAGGAGAGCTTTACATCTATTTTTATTTTTTGGGTTTTGGGAATTGAACCTAGAGACCACCGTGCCACATCCCCAGACCTTTGTATTTTTTCATTTTAAGACAGTGCCTAATTGCTTAGGGCCTTGCTAAATTGCTGGGGCTGGCTTTGAACTTTACAATCCTCCTGCCTCAGCCTCCCGAGCAACTGGGATTACAGGCATGTGCCATCAGCCTAGCCCAAATTCTTTTTAATAGTTACCCAATACGTACTGTCACTGCAGCATAATCTGATGTATCAAATAGTCCTGTGATGGCCATCTGGTGTTTATCACACATAGAGCATACACACAAATCCCATCTGTAGCATTACATGATGACTCTTACCTTCCTGACAGTCATTGTGACAAAATACAACTGGAGATGGAGTAGATTCAAGCAGTGACCTGGAAAATCAAGGTGTCACTATCACCTGTCGAGGATTAATGTAGGCTGCCCACAGCCCCGCTGCCCACACCAGCTCTTCAGTGCTCCCACACGCACAAGGCCTCTCTGCACCCGCTCCCTCCTGTCCCAGGCAAGGCAGTCCCCGGGTGTTGGTCTGCTCTGATCTATTCCTTCCCAGCATTTATCAACTTGACACTATGTTATTGTTTACTTGGACTAATAAAAATGACATCTTGGTCACCACTTCCTCACATGACGTACTGCCCAGCACAGCAGGGGGACTGTACATCCTGGACAGATATGTATGTAGGTACGCAAGCCTGCCCAGCCCCACCCTGAGAACAGTACAGGGCCTCCTCTCAGAGATCAGTCTCAGGATTCGCACAGCTCCCCAAAGCTCAGGTTTGCCATTTCTCTCATCAGCTTGCACGCCCCCACCTGCTTCTGCTCCGAAAAAATCTAATGCCCCAGACTTTGCTGCCCCAAGCACCAAACTACTTGTCTGAAAGTCGGCCTCCCCCCGTGAAGCCTTCCTGGAACACAAGAGAGTATCTCGGGCAGCAAGACCCACCTGTCAGACCCGCCTGTCAAATCCACCCTGCAAAACCAGCAACAGATGCCAGGCACAGGATGCGCTTCACCAGTGCCAACTGACAACAGTTCTAGTGACCAAGAGTAGCTACATTTCTGGATAGGCGTGCTCACTTGTCAGGAAAGAAGTCAATTCTCACCTGAGGTTTTTCAGTTCCAAAGGCAGATTGTAATTGAGGAACTTGTGAAGCTGTTTGATTCTGGATTCCCCAGTAAATTTAATCCTCAGCACTTGATTTAGGTATCTGTTAAAGAAAGGTGAAGCTTCACTGCTTGATTCTCAGACTTCACTTAGACCGTCCCAGTCCAGAAAGGAGAGGGAAGGGTGGCGACTAGGGATCCAAGGTTTTCTGGGATGCTAGCTCTGCCCCTGCCCCGGGGAACAGCATTTCTGCCAAGTCATCTTTCTTGGTCCAGGAATTAATTGCTCCATGTAAAAAAACTTACCCCAGAGACAAACACTACCCCTGAGGGCCGGCGCACCAATGAGCCAGCAGAGAAAGGCCTCAGCCTGCCCTGGTACAGAACTAATCGAGGCCTGAGCGATCGGACCACTTACTTTTCCATTGTTCCAAAAAGCCATTTTGGTTCCTTATTGAATGGCATTTTCATACCATGAAATGTGGCCATTTTTTCAGCTATTTCTGCAGAAATATCTGGCAAACTTAATTCTTCAGTGTCTAATCGCCGGCTCTGAAAGAAAAAGGGAGTTAAAAACTGATATTTACCAGGTCATCTAACAAGCGTGAGATCACACAATCATAGGAATTAGAAGTCAGTTTTTGCACAGCATTTCAGTCTCACCCAATTAACAAAATTTCCTGCAGAATGGACACTCTGCCCTCACAGATGGTGACCCAGCAACTGCCATGGCAATTCCACAAAGAGGGCAAGCCACCTCTCAGAGTCTATCCTTACGGATGATATATATATATATATAGAGAGAGAGAGAGAGAGAGAGAGAGAGAGAAGAGAGAGTGTGAGTGTGTGTGTGTGTCTGTGTGTGAGAGAGTGTGTGTGTGTGTTATATACAATACCTTTCATTATTTATTTATTTTTATGTGATGCTGAGGATTGAACCCAGGGCCTCGCACGATATAGACGAGCAGTCTACCGCTGAGCCCCAACCCCATCCTTATGAATGCTTTTTAACTTTAAGAAAGTCCTTCCTTAAATTTCAATGAACTAAAAGCCCCTTTCCTATGGTGATGTGATTCTGCCCTCTCACACCCGCAGCACCAGAAGCCCTGTTCTCAGCAGCGTGCCTCAGCTGGGGTTCTGCTCTGCCCTGCACCGGTGGGATGGTGTGCTGGTCAGAACCAGTGCTGACCAGGGGGTACCATGAGTTCAGCAGGAGCCAGGGCCAGTGGCTCTCACTGTGTCCATTACATCTGGCCTGGCAGAGAGCAGGCTCTGCAGGCCACACTTGTTCTGGGAGCTCTTTCAAAGTGTTCTCAGGGGGCCTAAAGTCCAGGGGACTCTGCAGGTCTTGCACATAAGCTACTCCCTACAGACCCCCAAGGGACGTGTCTCTAAAGGCACAACACAGAGGGCACAGGGCCAGGGACGTGCTCCCCACTTAGACAGTGCATCTAACCCAGGTGCTGTGTGCTGAGAGCCCTGAAGGCACCAGGCTGTCTCCCACTCGACTCAGGAATGTCGTGTTCCACGACATTCTCAACAGCCATGCCACGATCCGGACAGGAAGCTCAGCCTCGAGTGGAGAATGCTCGGCCTTCTTAAGGCACCTCCCGTGGCTTTTTTAAGGGCCAGCATCATATGCCCATTGATGACGGAACACATTCCCAGAAATGTGGTGCATCGCCTGTGGCACACCTGGGCTGTGGCACACCTGGTCTGTGGTTCAGCCTGCTGCTCAGGGGCTGCAAGGACCAAAACCAGATTAGATCAAGCACAAGAGGCAGGCAGGCGGGGGCAGGCTGCTGCCGGCCTACAGCACACTCTACAGTGTCTTCTCAGTAGAAGGTGGAAGCTCTAAAACAACAATAAATAGTATAGTAAATACATAACCAGTAACAGCCTAAGTTGTTATTATGAAGTTATTATGTGCTGCACATAACTGTATATGCATGTATAAAAGTATATTCAATGTGATTGCTAGCATAGTGTTCACTTCAGCATCACCACAAATGTGTAGAGTGTAGAGTGCTCAACTCTGACACAATGTCACACAGCAAAAAAAAAATTCTTCCATGCCATCATAATCTCCTGGGACCACTGTCATACATGTAGTCCACTGTTGACTAAAGTGCTATGCAGCACGTGGCTGTAATTTGTTTTGTACTGTGGAAAATTTAAAGTTAACCTGCTCAGGCTGGGGCTGCAGCTCAGTATAGAGCGCCTGCCTAGCACATGTGAGGCCCTGGGCTCCATCCTCAGCACTACATAAAAATAAACAAATAAAATAAAGGCATTCTGTCCATCTACAACTACAAAAATATTTTTTAAATGTTTAAAAATTAATCTCCTCAAAGATGGACAAATCTGGACTGGGGATGTGGCTCAAGCGGTAGCGTGCTCGCCTGGCATGCGTGCGGCACAGGTTCGATCCTCAGCACCACATACAAACAAAGATGTTGTGTCTGCAGAAAACTATAAAATAAATATTAAAGATTCTCTCTCTCTTTAAAAAAAAAAAAGTTGGACAAATATCAGTATCTGTTCCTTCCTCAAAAGTCAGAAAGGGAAATGGAGACTATTATTCTTAGGAGTCATTAATCTCACATGACCCTTTGAAAGACAACTACAGGAATCAAAAAGGACAGAATCCTCAAATCTAATGCGGTGGGCAGGCAAGGTGGCACATGCCTGTAATCCCAGCTGCTCAGAAGGCAGAGGCAGGAGGATCACAAGTTCAAAGCCAGCCTCAGCAACTATGAGGCACTAAGCAATTCAGTGAGACCCTGTCTCTAAATAAAATACAAAATAGGGCTGGGGATGTGGCTCAGTGGTCGAGTGCCCCTGAGTTCAATCCCCTAACCAAAAAAAAAAAAAAAAATCCAATGAAGTGGCCAAGAGTAAAACTAAAAATGATGGGTTTTTTTGTTTTTGTTTTTTTTTTTAAAGAGAGAGAGAATTTTAATATTTATTTATTTTTTTAGTATTTGGCGGTCACAACATCTTTGTCTGTGTGTGGTGCTGAGGATCTGAACCCGGGCTGCACACATGCCAGGCAAGCGTGCTACCGCTTGAGCCACATCCCCAGCCCCTAAAAATGATGTATGATATTAGTCTGAATCAAACAAAACTGACATATCTGTGGGTCAAAAACAGTCTACTACAGTTTTATGTGGTTCAACCTAGTATTTTAACAGAAATTTTTAAAATCTCAACAGGCATGGCGACACACACCAGTAATCTCAGCAACTGGGAGGCTGAGGCAGGAGGATCGCAAGTTTGGTGACAGCCTGAGCAACTTAGCAAGGCCCTCAGCAATTTAGTGAGACCCTGTCTCTAAATAAAAAAAAAAGACTAAGGATGTAGCTCAGAGGTAAAGCAACTTGGGTTCAATCTCCAGTACATTTAAAAAAAGACAAACCCACTATGGTAAGTAAGATACAGTGGCGCAGACCTATAATCCCAGCTATTTAGGAAGCTGAGGCAGGACAATCACAATTGTGAAACCAGCCTGGGTAATTTAACCAGAACTTGTTTCAAAATTAAAACAAATCAAAACAAAAAAACTGAACCAAGCAAACAATATGTAAACTTAGAAGAAGAATAAGATAAAGCTGTCAGGCTGAGCAGGGTGGCCACACCTGTACTCCCAGCTACTCTGGAGACTGAGGCACGAGAAACACAAATTTGAAACCAGTCTCAATTCAGTAAGACCCTGTCTCAAAATAAAAAAATAAAAAGGAGTTCTGGGGAGTAACTCAGTTACAATCCCTGGCACCACAAAAAACAAACAAAAAAACTCCACCATGTAGTAGGTGATATGTACAAAGTGTGCAAAATTTTCTAGGATCTTGCGATCAATTCCACAGATGCCACAACCTGTGTCCTGTTGCTGTGAGACCCCATCTCTAACATATATAAATTACTCCGTGGTTAAGTGCCCCTGGGTTCAATCCTGATACCAAATTTAAAAGTTAATTAATTAAATAAAGGTACTGTTGTCCATTTACAACTTAAAAACAATAACCAAAAAAGCTTTAAGACAACAAGAAATGGAAAATAATCCTGACTATTTGGAAGTAGAGGATTTAAGTAAGGCCTCTAAACCTCTCGGCACCTGGGAGCAGAAGGACAGGGCAGGAGAGACCCTAACAGGGAAAAGCCAAAGTGAAGGGAAGACATTGGAGACAAGGGAAAGAAGACGTGACAGGTGTGCTGGGAGCCCAGATGCTCCACCAGCAATTTCTAAAAGAAGGCCCCAGGCCAGGTGCAATGGCACACAACTGTGATTCCAACAGCTCAGGAGGCTGAGGCAGGAGGATCACAAGTTCAAAGCCAGCCTCAGCAACTTAACAAGACCCTGTCTCAAAATAAATAAAAAAAGAGATTGGGGATGTGGTTCAGTGGTTAAGCACCCTGGGTTTACTCCTGGTGCCAAAGAAGGCCTCAGAAGGTGAGAAGGATTAAGGGAAAGGGGAAAGCTTACGGGATGATGCAAAGGTGACTCTCACATATATTTTTAATTTGAATGACCATGTCTTTGTAGGAAAGAAACAGGTTCTGATATACCAAAAACAAAACAAACAAACAAACAAAAATCTGTGTGTCTATATATATTTTCTAATTCAGTTTAATAACAGGTCACAAAATCACTTACTTCAAGCCACAGCATCAGGTTCTCTCCATGCTGAGACATGGAGTCCACCTCTGTTTGCAGCTCACATCAACTGACCATTCACACACACACATCTTACCGGAATGAACTGCTCCAATCGGCCTTGGGGAAAGATGCCATAGAGCTTTGGCCCAAGTGACCTCTCTGCGAGAATGGCAAACATAACGCTCTCCAGAACCATAGCCTCGGCCCCCTAGAACAGAGGGCAACAAACCAGGTGTTTACTGAGTGCCTGCTCTATGCCAGGCATCTCACGAGCAGCACCCTCCTCTCCTCCCACTATGATGAAACACGGACTGGCACCATCATCACCCCAGGATAAATATGAAGGAACAGGTCCTGGCATTTGTAGGACCCATGCTTGCAAGCATTATACTACATGAGATTCAAAATTCAAGTTTGATTTAGGTCACTGGTCCAAAAATAGAAAACATCTATTGAGATTTCATGGCTTCTATTTAATTCACAACTGATATGAGTCTCGCCCTTGGCCTCTGAGCAAAGTACACACCACTGTGCACTCTGATGAGGGCTGAATTGTTTTGTGCCAGACAGTCCCAGGGAAGCAAATGATCCAAAGGCCTTCTGCCTTCTAAACTGCTCTGTAGACCAAATAAGTTTGAGAATTCCTGATTTAGGTCTGGGGTGTGTGGTTTTTTGGTGCAAAGCACAGACTGGCACGCAGCCTCCTGGGTTTCTAGCCTCAGCCCTCTTCCCAACCTGCTCCTCCTGTGATGCTGGTCTTCTTGCTAAATGCTCTAGGAAGCCTGCATGCAGTCCTGTGAGTCACGTGGGATCTAGAATCATTATGCCTTCAAAATTCTTCCTTTTGTCTCATTTCAAACTCATTCTTTAGTCTTTTTCCCTTCAAAAGTAAAATGCAGCTTGAGAGTTTCCATCTTGAGTGTGGAGAATGGGGAAGAGTCCCTCCACCCCGGAGTCCCAAGTCTCCTAAGGAGCTTGCACAAATAGAGATTCCTAGGGTCCTGACTGAGTTTCTAAGCTGACCTGATTAAGGAAAGGAGCCAGCAGGTATATGCAGATGATTCTGGTTCATCTCTTCCTGAGTGTGCTGTGGGGGAACATGAGCCCAGAGAACACTGTTTAAAGCACTCACATTACAAAAACAAGCTGAGAAACTAAGAAGACAAGTTCCTTAGGCAGTGACAGAATGCTACAGTGAGAAGCTAACAAAAAAGAAAGGCTACTTCCAAAGGACATTAGACCACAAAGAGTCATTCAGTCACTTCTACCTTGTGTGGGCAAAGTGGAATTCTTGGTAAGTAATCCCCCCCAATTATGGTATAACCATCACCTTGTGAGGCTCAATCTTCATTATTCATTTTATTAATTTACAGTTGTTTGTACTGAACAACACTGATAGAGCACTGATTTGATCAAATTAATAGATTTTAGAGCAGGATTTGATCAAACAGGTTTTATTGCTTAAACCCTTAAAGACAGACAATACCAATCTCTCTAGTTGGCAAAATACCTAATCCCCATCATTCACGGATCCTCACAGCACACTTGACCAGAAGGCACAGTCACTCTGGGCCCTGTCTGACCTCAAGTCCAGCACTGGAGAAACTCTCCAAGGAAGCTCACCCCAAGGCTTGCAAAGTGGCCTCTGCTTCCATATCTGCTCAACTGCTGCTGTGGGCAGTGCACCCTGATGTCCTGGGGACTGCGGGCACCTCCCACACTGTATAAAATGCAAAAGCAAACAGAACCTGGGCACTGTAGGACAAGAGGATCTGGCCTTGGCTCCCAGAGCAGGCGATCTGCCATTGGTGAGTCTTCGTAACCCTTTGCCATCTGTAGACTCTCCCACGAAATTCTAACTCTCCAATCACTTCCGAGAGTAGAATTAGGACTTCTTTTGTCTAGGTATCCAGAATTTTGTCAGAATTTAATATGTTTTCCACTCCCCCACCTTTGTTTTTGAACCAGGAATTGAACCCAAGGACACTTAACCACAGAGCCGCATCCCCATCCCTTTTCTCATTTTTTTATTTTGAGACAGGGTCTCACTAACTTGCTTAGAGCCTTGCTAAGTGGCTGAGGCTGGCTTTGAACCTGTGACCCTCCAGCCTCAGCCTCCCAAGCCACTGGGGTTACAGGCACATGCCACCAGCCCAGCCCAACTTTTTGTCAAAATGATAAAGTAGGGCTGTTGTGGCTCAGTGGTAGAGCGCTCGCCTAGCACATGCAAGGCCCTAGGTTCGATCCTCAGCACCACATAAAAATAAATAAATAAAGATATTGTGTCCAACTAAAAAATAAATATTTTTAAAAAAATGATAAAGTAATCATGATGAAGGATATTATGGTAGGAATTATACATCTAACACATATATATCCAACCTGAAATATCCCTGAAAGTTTGAAATGGAGCCACAGGTAGATTGACACCTCAGTAGGCTCAGCATGCTGCACATCATGGTTGACATTACTTACACAGGGCAGCACTGTCGTGGGACCTGGATTGACACGCTGCCCAGACTCTGCTTCAGTACTGGCTGAATCAATGCATGCCCAGAAATTGTACTGAGAAGATGAGCAAAGACTTAAAGAACCTCCCAGTTCTCTTCCTGCTGTTCTGAAAGTGTAAACAAAGCTTGGTTCTCATGGAATCCCACAATTTGGTATTTGTGCCCATCAGGAGGGGTGGGGACAGTGTGTAGAGGGCAGGATCTATGGACAGAAACAATGCACAGAAAGACCGGACATGGGAGCTGGGGTTGTGGTTCAGCAGTAGAGCGCTCGCCTAGCATGTGCGAGGTACTGGGTTCGATCCTCAGCATCACATAAAAAAATAAAAATAAAGGTATTGTGTCCAACTACAACTAAAAAATTTTAAAAAAAAAGACCAGACATGAGCAAGAAGGGCAGTGGCTGGGAGGGTGCCTGTGGTCCCTCTGAGTCACTGGTCTCCAGGCCCTTCCTGCGGGCTACTGAGAGCGAGTGAGTGGGCCAACAGGCACGACTCAGTCCACACCTTCATGTCACACCCTGGGCTAGCCATGATCCCAGTGGCTCAGGAGACAGGCAGGAGAATCATGTGTTCAAAGCCAGCCTCACCACACTAGCAAGATCTCATCTCTAAATAAAATGTAAAAATGGGCTGGGGATGTGGCTCAAGCAGTAGCGCGCTCACCTGGCATGCGCGGGGCACTGGGTTCGATCCTCAACACCACATAAAAATAAAAAAGAAAGATATTGTGTCCACCTAAAACTAAAAAATAAAATAAAATGTAAAAAAGGACTGGGATGTGGCTCAGTGGTTAAGCACCCCTGGGTTCAACCCCCAGTACCCTCCCCCCAAAAAAGATTCATTCACACATTTACCCCAGGCACACTGATGAATGTGTACCTGGCACTGTGCCGAGTAACCAGGAGCACAAAGAGCAATACCATCAGGTCTGTGCCTGCAGATCTTACGTTCTAGAGAGGGCAGATGAATGAGTGAACATGACCACAGACAGGCTTACTGAGAGGGACAGAAGGGTGTTGGGACAGGACAGCTAGGTCTACGGAGGCCCAAAGGGTGAGGGGGAACCATGAGCAGCTCTCAGGCAGGGGAGTCTGGTGTACTCAAGGAAGGGGAAGGGGAAGGGGAAAGTGTAGGGGGGAAGGGAATCAGGGGATAGAAGCGGACAGGAGCACCTTGCAGAGGGCTGGGCTTGGGAAAAACCTGGGTTGAAGAACTGAGTGCCAAGTCCTAGTTGGGCATGCCTGTAATCCCAGTTACTTGGGAGTCAGCTCAAGACCATTTGGGGCAACTTGGTGAGAACCTGTCTCAAAAAATAAGAAAGGGCCAGGCGCGGTGGCACACACCTGTAATCCCAGTGGCTCAGGAGGCTGAGGCAGGAAGATCGAAAGTTCAAAGCCAGTCTCTGCAACTTAGCGAGAGCCTGTCTCAAAATAAAAAAATTTTTTAAAAAAGGGGCTAGGAATGTGGCTCAGTAGTTGAGTGCCCCTGGGTTCAATCCCTGGTACCAAAAATAAAGCAAAAACAAAAAACAAAACTCACTGTACTAGACAAGCTCACCCAGGCACAAAAGAGGAGGAACCAGTGCTAGGACTGAGAACTCCCAACATTTAGGGCAATGGCTTCCAAACTGACTGTCCCCGCAGTGCAAAAGGCCTCCACACATCGACCTCCACACACACCAGATGTTACACACAGCAACACGCCCTCACATCAGGGCAAGCTTCCTAATATTCTCTACTCTATTTCATTTCAAAAAGCCAAGAAGCCAGGCACGGTGCTTAGGCACCTTAGAGCCCCAGCTTCGTGGTAGGCTGAGGCAGGAGGATCACTTGAGCCCAAGAGACTTAAAGGCCAGCCTGGGCAACACAGCAAGGCTGACAACTCAAAAAAAATAAATGCATACATTTTATACCCCATTAGAGGGTCACATGACCCGCCACTCCATCCACTGATTTAAATTTGGATAGCAGGAAGAGGAATGGGGCAGGGGGTACTGGCAAAGGAGGTGAGACACCTGCCATCATGGAGGAGGGGGTGAAGCTCTGTGTCAAATGGTACTAAGGGTCAAACAGGAAGAGAGGAAAGAGGACACTGGATCTGGCAATGTGGAAGTTGAGTGATGATGTCAGAAGGGGTGACTAGGAGTGAGGAGGGAGTTGAAGGGGACAGAAGCAAGGGGTTTAAATGGACTCTCACTTCATCTACACTGGGTCATTTATTCAAAACACTTGACACCCAGAAATAAGAATGATGGCACGTGAGCCTCTGGAGAAGACATCACCAAAGTTCTGTATAACCTCATTCCAAGCACGAGGAAGCAGGGGGTCAAGACTGAGGGGACATTCTCCACAGTAACTGACAGGCATTCTTCACAAGTATCAAGACTGTAAATAAGTAAGAAGAACTGGTATAGGCTGAAAAAGACCAAGCAGAAACCACCGAATGCAACGTTGGGATTCTGACTAAACCCTGGGATAGAACAAAAGAAACATCAGGGAAAAATCTTCTGAAATTCCAATAAGGTCTGCGTTTAGTACTACCGCAGCAGACTCAAGGACCTGGTTTCGATCACCGTACTGTGGCTGTGTAAAATGAGAACCTCGGGGAAACCAGGGAAGGGGTGCCTGGGAACTCTCTGTACTATGTTTATTATTTATTCCAAATCTCTTTTCTGAAAAAGGAGATTGGGAAGTAAGAAAGCAGAGACAACAGATTCTGTCTCAAGAAAACTTGCTGGGGGCTGCATTCCCAGGGCTCTGGCTTCTACCCTTCAGGACTAAAACAGCAACATAAACCCCACCCAATAAAAATAAATAAAAACCAAAATATATTTTTTTAAAAAGGAAAGAGAAATCTTGTCAGGAACAAGAGCATAAATGGTGGGAGCAGGCAGGGCACTACCACCGATAGCCCTGTTACCAGGAAGTGAAGGGGACCGTGAATGGGGAAGTCAGGTCCAAATAAGAAAGGGGCACAAACACCCTTCAGTAGCAACAGTCAGTGAAAAGTGCCAATGCAGAGGGCTTGTGGTAGACAGATGAGGGACAAGAGATTGGCAGTCATCAAAGAACCAGGTTCTACTTTCTGAAACGGCGAGGTCCAAAGGAGACCCAGCTCTGGAACAGACCTCCCAAATACAGAAGCAGAGCCTAACCTCCTGGAGACCCTGAGCAGGTCCCAGGCAGTGGTGCACCCCTGAGGTTGGGCACCACAGCCCTGGAACCAGACCACCCTCCCAACTGTGTGGCTCTTCTCTAGCAGCCCTGGCTGCCTGGACACTGCACAGAGAAGGAGTGGCAGTAGCTGGGCTCAGCAGGGTCGGGGTTTAGAGGAGCACGTGACAGGAAGCATGAGGAGAAAGTTGAGAACACGTGGAAGGCAAGACGTGTGGCAGCAGAGCTAGGTGCTCAGCTAGGCAGAACAGATGAGGAGACTGGAGGGCTGGTGGGGAGTGAGAGGGTAGTTGTTACCCACCCTCTGGAATGGAGGTTTGTTTGATGGCAGCCAGATAGCTGCAGAGGTACCCGGGCGGGCTACTGAAGCTGGCCTGCCATAAGGGACACAGTTTCCCAGGGGAGCAAATAACAGGAGGAACAGAAGGAAAGACTGTTAGGGATGAGGAGGTCAGAATGCAGAGGCCAGAGAACCAGAATGGATTCAAACTGAGCTGTGGACTTGGGTCTCCAACACACAAGTAATGGGCAAGCCCAGAGACAAGAGCTACCATTGGGGAGGACTGACAGCACAAAGCATGAGCCTCAAAGGGACAGGGGTTCCTGATGGAGGAGAAATGGTTAGACGCAGGGAAGAGGACGAACAGGAAGACACCAGCTCCACCTGTGGCACAGAAGCACTTGAGAGGTGATAGATGGCCCTAGGGCCATGAGCAAGGATCCTGTGGGACAGTGAGGCTCTGAATGAATGTTCAGAAAAGGGGTTCTGCAAGCCAGGATGGGTGACTCAAAGGGGCTCCATAAGGAAACAAAACCAACTGCTCCACTCTTACTGCCAACCACCTACCTTCTCCTCAAAGGATCATATGCAAAATCACACTCCCTGAGGTTTTCCAATAGGCCTTGAGGAGGAAGAGGAGGCCCTGGATTGACAGTCCAGGAGACAATAAAGTGCATGCATACCAGGAGGAGGGGTGGATGTGCCTGAGAGGTTCCCTGCAACCAGCGCCCTATTACAAGCAGCAAAGAGACAGTGAGAAGCAGCAAGACCCCCCACCTCCAGAAGTTTAGAATCTCAGGGCAGATGGAAGATCATGTCATGCTGACCCCCTTCTTGTGCACACAATTGCCCCCTTCATGATAAGTATACATATATGGAAGACAGCATTTAAAAGGCACTTTTATGGGACGGGGATGTAGCTCAGTGGTAGAGCATAAGACCCTGGGTTCAATCTCCAGCACCACCAAAAATAATTAAAAAAAAAAAAAAAAAAGAACACCACAAAAAAACACTTCACTCCAGGTATGGAGATCCTCACCCCAGACTCTATACTTCTAAGCCTCCACACTCCATGTGGTAACAACCTCAAACCCGCTGCTTGCATGTGTTTCAGTAGACGCGGGGTCAGCTTAGCTCACAGTCTCTTGAGTCTAGGGACCTTTTCCGCCTGGAACAATGTCTGCTATTTCCCCAGAAAATGGAGTGACCACTAAAATGACTGGGCACTGACCAGCTTCCCTAATGGGAAGCATGGGAACTAAGAAAAGGGGTGAGACACACTGCAGCAGTGGAAGCCAGCTGCCCCCACATCAGAGCATTACACACAAATGTCACCCCAATCCTCTACCTCTCTGCACCCCGGACACTCGTGTAGAAAATGCTGCCATAAAGACATCAAACTTCCACCATCTGCACCCTCAAGAGGGGCCAGGAACCCCCACTGCTTGCTCAGTCTCAGTGAGGTGGCTCCCAATACACCAAGAGCTCTCCCCCTAAGGAGGACAGGTGAGGGTGTTTCCAAGGGCAGTGAAGAGGCCCTGCAGAACTGCAGCGCAGCGAGGTTGGCTGACACTGGTTCACCTCTCATGCAGGTGCAGAACAGACTGAATTACTTACTTGAAATTCATTTTCTTTCTGAGCTTGTTCGGATCCCTCTTTATTACAGGACCTCTATGAATGAGAAAAAGCAAACACTTCCGGTGAGATGGAGAACACTGAGCAGACACTAACTCTGCAACCACCAGAACAGTAGGGCTTACGAACACCACAGATCTTTAACAAGGGCTTCTCAGCCCGCCGTGGGACCGGCGTAGTCTACAGGCACCAGCAGCCTCCAGCACTAGTACCAATGCCTTGGAAAGTGCTTTATCTATTTACAAGAAAAGGGATGTGCCACTGAGACCAAAGAACTGTGCATCTCATGGCCGTCCCTCGGACCTTTCACAATTTCATTGTTAGAGGAAAGTCACTAGATAGTACTCTTCCAATTGAGCCTTCTAAAGAAAAGTGCAGGCCAAGGCTCTCACTAATTTAGTTATGGGGTTCTTTCAAGCCAACCACAAGGACTGGGGTATCAATCCACCCACGGATGGCTGTGGTTAGCACAGAGCATGGACAAGAGAAGAAAGCACTGTGCAGGCAGGACACCTGGCACTCCCCCAGACTAACCCTGCTGGTGCAGCTGGTCACAGCTCCAGCAAAAAGAGGACAGGGTGAAGTTAACAAAGTCCCTAAAGTTTCTTATATACTAATATATTAAGGTTACTTTTACATTACTTTCCTCAATGAAATTGCAAATTATTGGCAATATTAACAACATACTAGATCACCAACTTCCATAAGCAGCTCTGAGGCTACATTCTTTCTTCACGGCACAAAGCATGTGTCTTCAAAGCAAGCCCCCCACCCCAAGTGCTTTAAACCCTCATAGAACCTTAAATGAGGGACTGGGGGAAAGTAAAGTTAAGAAACTTAAGGGTAATGTCAAAATTTCATACTCTATTGCCTCTAAAATTATGTTATATTTAAAGTCTGCGTGTAAGCCAGACCCAAGAGGAGTCCTATAAAGGAAACCTCTTTAAAAGAAGAGGTTGGTAACTTAAGGTAACAGATCTTGAACATCCCATGAAAACATACCTTTCCATTCCACAGCTTTATCAAAAACACCTGTACCAAGGGTGGAAAGTGTGGACAGGAAAAAAATGCCACGTTAAGCAACACCAGCTACTCTAGCAGCATTCAAAATCCTTGTGACTTACAGCAACCACTCTCTCCCATCATACACGGAATAGCATTCCACAGACATCTTAATGCTTGTTATGTATAAACAATACATGTTTTTCTTACTCAGTATAAAAGTAAACAAACATCCATGTTCATAAAGCTATCTGCTAAAGGCTTTCTAATGCTTGAACTTATACATATTCACTAACATCTGGAACATACGCTTAAAGTACATTTGGTACAAAGTACAGAAAGTACAATGAAGATATATGTTTTCATTTGTGTAATCTGCATTTCTCTGATGAAAGGATGCTACAGGTTAAATCCCGTTACAGTGAACACCATAAAAATCAAAATATGACAAAAATGCCATTATCCATCTGCTGAGAGGGGTCAATGGATGACGAGATAAACTGAGGAGGAGCTACTGGCTATCATGAAGTTCTACTCCCTCCTTTAACTGCAGGGTGCTCCCTCGGCTGCACTGTTCCCTTAGACTTACACCTCCGTGATCTCTCCTGGGTGGCCTGTAAGTTCCTGAAGAACAGGGACTTCACCTTTGATTGTCTGTCTACCCTGAAAGTACCAAGCAAATTCTGATGCTTGCTATGCTCTGGTCTAAGTGAATCAAGGAATACTCTGGCACCGGCACCGTGAAACACAAGGCAAACAGCTCCAAGGAGCAACCCAGCACCATGGAAGTTCACATCCACATTCCCAGTAGTGGGGAAACTAGACACAGTGTTAATTAGAACACTGAATGGGGCTGAAATGCCCTTAAAAAGTCCTCATGCTTTTTTCTCCAAGGAAAGCTAAGAACAGAGTCGTCTGGATTGGGGTTTAAATCCAGAGCCTTGCACATGCTAGGCCAGTGCCCTCCCCCTGAGCTATACCTTTGTGTGTGTTCTGCAAGGGATCAAACCCAGCCTTGCTCATACCCTAAGCCTAAATTCTATAATCAGGCATATTACATACTAACGCTTTGTATAAAAGCTTTTAAGACAAATAAAGAATTTGGATATATTACTAAATTTTGTTGTAACATTTGGATATATTACTAAATTTTGTTGTAACGGGATTTGACCTGCACAAAATTCTAAACAACTATGGTTATTCCTATGCTGTTATTGCTCTAACTGTATCTTCTTAGGGAGATACAGTTAATGGATTATTTAGCTAACAGAAGTCCTTTTCCCTGTTAAATGGTGCTCTCAAAAGCAAGTCGCCTCATCCCAGGTTACAAACTGGCTAACAATCCGTTACAAAGTTCCAAGACCACTCCTTTTTAACATGTTATCACCAGAAGTGGAGGTAAATTTCATTCATTTTTTTCCCACCCCCAGAAGTCTCATCCCACCCCAATGGCTGCATGACTTATTCAGTAATAAGAGCACCATCGCAAAGGCAAGATGGACTTCTGCAGTATCAACCCCATGTTCTGTTTCCTCAGTACAGAATGCACAGGTGCCCTTCAGCTATAACCAAGAAGAGCAGGCCCAAGAAATCTCAAGCCAGGGAAACAACTGTGGAGAGGTGAGCAGAGGCCTGCTCCTAGATGAGCCAGGCACAGACCCACTCACTTGGCCAAAAGAGAGGTCAGAGGATCCTGTCCAGGAAGATGGGAAGAAAAATATATTTGGGGACTTGTGGAATTTTACCTCAGTGGTAAAAATTTATTTGAAGTAGATATTAAGATATATTGTATGAATATTTAGTATGACTTTAAACTCTCCTAACTTGCAAATTAATAAAAATTTTATTTTATAAATTAGAATACTAAAATGTTTTACACTTATTAGAATTTAGACATTGTTTTTTTTAACATTAAATAATGCTGTGTGTGTGTGTGTGTGTGTGTGTGTGGTGTGTGTGTGTGTTCTGCAAGGGATCAAACCCAGCCTTGCTCATGCTAAACTCAAGCTCTAACCACTGAGCCAACACCCCAGTCCTAATTTTTTTTGTGAACATTATATAAGTCATTTTTAAAAAATGATCTTATATAGATATAGATTGAAATATTTACAGAAGAAACGATTTAATGCTGGCACCTGCTTCAAAATATCCCTGGGGAAATAGATGAAAAGATGCAAGAAGGCTGTCCTCCAGGAGAAATGGATAATGGGCACCTGGGGCTTATCACTCTTCTGCCTCCTTCTGTTCTGATCTGAAATTACTCAGAATAAAGCACTTTTTTGAAAATAAACAGAAATTTCAAGACCTAAGAAATTAAAACATCTTGGGCTGGGGTTGTGGCTCAGCGGTAGAGCACTTGCCTAGCATGTGCGCGCCCTGGGTTCGATCCTCAGCACCACATAAATAAAGGTATTGTGTCCAACTACAACCAAAAAATAAATATTAAAAAAAAAGAAATTAAAACATCTTGAAAATATGTTAAAAAATACCCAATTTTATCAATATACTGAGAACTTCTGAATTATAAACCTGAAATAGGTGAATTGTCACATAAATTTTAAAAAAAAAAAAAAAAAAGACAAAGCTATCCTGTCACTGGCTTTCTCGTTTCTTCTTCTTCTTCTTCTTTTTTTTTTTCCTATATAAACTACAGAAATTTATTTCTCAGAGTTCTGGAGGCTGAGAAATCCAAGATCTTTAGGCACCAGCAGAAATAAAATCATTTCTTATTTTTCTTTCTTTTTTCTCACAATGCCAGATTAAATCCAGGAATGCTCTACCATTGAATTACACCCCATCCTTTTCAATTTTTTGAGACAGGGTCTCACTAAGTTTCCAAGGCTGGCCTCAAACTTGGAATGCTCCTGTCTCAGTCTCTCAAACAGCTGGGATTACAGGCATTCACCATTGCACCTAGCTGCCTAAGTTCTTAATAAAAGATTCCTCTATTAATAATTGGGCTGGGGATGTGGCGCAAGCGGTAGCGCGCTCGCCTGGCATGCGTGCGGCCGGGGTTCGATTCTCAGCACCACATACAAAGATGTTGTGTCCGCCAAAAACTAAAAAATAAATATTAAAAAAAAAAAAGATTCCTCTATTAATAATAAAGAGGGTTTATGACTATAATAAAACCCCATTTGTGAGATTAAACAAAGCAGCACATCAATTTTCCTTAGATGTGGATGTATGAATATAAATAAATCAGCAAGAGCAGCACATAATTATTTGAGCCATTTTTAAAGTGACTTTAGAGATCCACTACTGCATGAGCTGCTCCTGGGACAGGCTGGGAAAAGTGGTAACTCAGACCCAAAGAATGACACATCATCAACCAGCACAATAAACTGGGAATGCTATTTAAGACATCAAATCACTGCCAATTATAGGCAATGTCATAATAAGGAAATAACCACTATGTCACACACGATGGTAGCTGCAGGAGTGAAGTGAGTCGAGGCATGACCACACAAACTCACCTAGGACATGCTCTTCTCTCCATCACCCTTTCCCCACCACATGAGGGCTACATGGATCATTTAGCTAGGAGCTCTTTTAGAGACTCTCCATAAAACATAAATTGTGGGGTTTTCAAAAATGCTGTGAGACCCATGGAAGGATGACTGAATAATTCAACTGCTGGCCCGACTCAACTTCTAGAGCATGTGAAGGTTGGCTGGGAAAACAATCCACCTCTCCACTAACCCAGGACCATCCTCCTGAGCTGAGGCCTCAACAACTCCCAGGCTATCAATCCTCCAAGAGTGATGGAAGCTGCATTCTGAATGCCAGGCACTGTGACCTGTGGTCCTGGAGTAGCACTGGGATCCATTAGTTTGAAGGCTTCTAATAGCCACCCGCTTATTCAATCACGCTCTACTCTCTAGAAGAGAAGGTTCTGTCATAAACCCTGGCCTTGGGGCTGGGGTTGTGGCTCAGTGGTAGAGCGCTTGTCTAGCATGCGTGAGGCACTGGGTTCAATCCTCCGTACCACATACAAAATAAAATAAAATAAAAAATAGTATGGTGTCCATCTACAACTAAAAAATAAATTTAAAATTTTTTAAAAAATTAATAAACAAACCCTGGCCTAATTCCTGCTGCTGCTGCAGATCTGGTCCACCTCAGGTGAGTATCAATAAGTATAAGAAGGAAAGAAAACATCCTATACTTATTGATTTTATAATTTCTTACAGTATTCTCTGAAAATATTTTACTGAACATTAAAATGTGAGATCCATACACAATGATTTAAAATGGAGCTTATGCTGGGGGTGTAGCTCAGTGGTAGAGTGCTTGCCCAGTATGCCTGAGACCCTGGGTTCGATCCCCAGCACCACAAAAAATAAAAAAATTAAAAAAGGTGAACTAAAATGGAGCTTATGTAATTCGTTCATGAGCACATATGAATCACAAGTATGTAAATAGAAAAGTGACTTCTAATATTTGATGGTAGTCTCTATAGAATCTCCCACATTTCCAAGGAATATTCTATGAGTTGATCTTTTGGAACATTAACAACTTCAAACTGGAAGATCTGATGAATATGGATAAGAAACCAGAACCTCAAAAAGGCTCCAGGCCACATAAGGTAGCAGCTGGTGAGCGAAAGCCTGGTCAAGAAGGCCACTTCAGGACCTTCTCAGAATCATGCCTGATGAAGGCAACCTGCTGACCCAAGCCTGCTGGGACTTCCACATAGGCACCCAAGGGCTGACCTGCAGACAACCCTTTTCTAGGAAGTGAGCTGTGACCTCTCTGGCCTGGTATATTCCATGTAGGGTCAGGTCAACACTGCTAAGCTTCATGAAGAAAAAGGGCATCCAGCTCGGATAAGACCACAAAAAGCAACTAACTGATAAGGAAAAAGGAAAGAAAGTTTGCTAACTCTCACCAAAAGAACTACTACACTACTACTAGATACACTGCAGTGTATGTGCACGCACGCGCATGTGTCTGTATGTGTGTGTCTATGTATGTATGTCTGTGTGTATGTGTCTTTGTGTGTGTCTCTGTGTGGGTGTCTGTATGTGTGTGTCTGTGTGTGTGTGTGTTTCTGCGTGTTCCCACAATGCTGAAAGATGTGAAGGAAGAACCGAAGTACCTCAATTAAATTCTCAAGTTCAGGCCCAATAATGTCTAGAATTACTCAATGTCTGTCATTTTCTACTGAGGAAACAGAAGAAAGGGATCTGATTTGCCTTGGACAAAAAAATAAAATTAAAAAGTGATATATCAATATATAACATTCTGAAATCTTTATCACTGTACCTCTTTAAGCACAGCACAAATTGTAGCTGGTGCTACTTAACAAACATTACAATTTTCTCTTTAAAAAGCATTTCTTGAATCCAAGAACTAAAAGAAAGAAATTAAAGCTGTAGAGAATGCTCCAACTTCAGAGGTCTCATACTATACCGTGAATCGTGTCTGTCACCTGGAAACCAGAGTGCTCCAGGCACGATCGCATGGACAAGCCTGCAGCAGAGAACACATGCACATACAGCTAAAGTGGTACATTACCCCAGCGCCCTTCACTCCACCCAACACAGACATTCCTTCCCACAGAGGGGTAGGCCGCGGGCAAGCCATCGTTCCGGGGACCAGAAATCTGCATTGGTTTCATGCTATAAATCCCAAACATTTAAGACCAGCAAGACAAGGACACTTTGAATATGTCAAAACTAGACATAGTCTGTGGTTTATTAAGTTATCAAAAGAAGGCACCAAAGCAGGTATAGAAGGACCACAGGTATAACTGGCAGCTACCTCTGGAGAGTATTAACTAAGAAACACTAGGTGGGTCAAAGGGGTGCGTACAATGCAAAGAAAAAAAGTCTTACTCTGAGGGAAGTTTTGACTACCTTAGAAATAGATACAATCACACCGAACTCAGAGTACAGAGGGTTTTAAAAAAGCAGAGTAAACAAAACAACTTGAAGTCATAAATGATGGCAACATGACAAGGGGAAAAGTCAGCTCCCATCCAGGAGCCTCAGCGGTCATGTCTGCAGGGAGAGTGGCTTCAGCTCCACACAGGAGTATTTTTAAGCAGTTTATTTCTCAGTAGCCAGTAACTATCTACAAGCTGGTCCATATTTTATTGGGTTGAATTAAATGAGTTCAGAGAAAATAGGGAAGAGGATATTTTGTTTTCTGGACTCCAAAAGAACAGTCTCACAAATTTCACTCTTTAGAATCACTAATACATATCTGCGTTGTGCCTTGGTGCCTTTAATTGCATTATGGTTAGTATTCAAACAAGCACTAATATTAGCCTTCTATTACTCAAAAAACAAACAAAAACATTTTTTCCAGACAACACTTAAGAGAGATCTTTGATGTGCATTATTAACATTCATGCCTCTGAGACCATTCTTAATGGTGAGGCTAATCTCTCAGTTCATGCACAGAAGGACCTGGCTTAACACAGAGTCACTGTTCTGACAGAGGAAGGGACAAGGCACTCCTCTGAGACTTCCGCCAACTGGCACAAGTTACAATGAATGAACAATACGTACTGACATTTGTGTCTTCCACAATTCATGATAAATAAGCAAACTGGTTATTTGTAATCAGCCAAACTTGCTTCTGTGAAAAGGCTGCTACTGGACGTCGCAGAGCTCATGTTCCTTCCCAGTATCAGAAAGGAAAAAAATCAAGTTACATTTATAGCTAGTTTTAGAGTTTCAAGCTCTCATCTAGCAGTTATATCTCTTTCCAAAATGGCAAAGGCTCCTCACTTCTCAAAACTTCTAAAACAATCCTACTTTAGTTACAGTCATATTACAGTTGAGTCTGGTTGTCATCATCTATGCAGTTAAGATAAATGCCTTTCCCTTCACTAAAACTGAAGCTAGTCTATGGAAAACAGACATGAAATTATACTGATATGTATTAAGATCAAACCAGCATTTATTAAACCTATAGATAATGGTATATGGCTGGGTCTTCTCCAGATCAGATTTCTGAAGGATCTGCTCCTGCCCTTGCTGAACAAAGGACTTTTCATAAGTCTCTAAAACTAAAAAAAAAAAAAAAAAAAAAAAAAAAAAACCCAGGATATAATGAGCAAGTTTGCTTATGTCTCATCTTGTATAGAGTTAGGGGCTGGAAGAGACAGATGTTTGTGGACACAAATTGAGCTGTAAGTCAATCACAAGGTTTTACCTTGGCTTTCTGGTACTTAACCCTTAGAGAACTGCAACAAAGAGCAGTCACATCACTGTCACTATGGAAATAAAGGAAATCACATATCTCACAACACCAAGAGGAAGAAATAGGAGAAAACTGAGAAGCATCTAGTTATTTTAAACCAAGTCACTTATAAATCATTACTGAAAGCTGGGGTTGTGGCTCAGTGGTAGAGCACTTGCCTAGCACATGTGAGGCCCTGGGTTCGATCCTCAGCACCACATATAAATAAACAAATAAAATAAAGGTATTGTGTTCATCTAAAACCATTTTAAAAATTAAAAATAAATAAATAAATCATTACTGATTAAAAAACATGAGGACTATTTCCACATACTATTTGATTCCCACAGAGGTAAAAAGTTCAAAAGTGTAAAACAAGGAAGGGGAGAGGGAAAGAAGGGACATACTAAACTAAACTAGACTATCATATAATTAAGCAAAACAGCAAAATATTCTGAGGAAACACACGGGCCTATCATTATGTGCAGCAGCAGTCCTTAATTAACATTCTTCAAGGAAAGGGTGAACTGGAACTCCCTTAAAGGCCCAATGGCACTGAAAGAGCTCACCAAGCAGTCACCAGTCTCTCCTCCATGGACACACATACAGACATAGGATGTGTGTGCAGTTAAAAAGAAGGAAAGCATGGGGCTGGGGCCGGGGCTCAGAGGCAGAGCGCTTGCCTAGCATTTGTGAGGTACTGGGTTCGATCCTCAGCACCCCATATAAATAAATGAAATAAAGGTCTATTGACAACTAAAAGAATATTTAAAAAAAAAAAAAAAGAAGGAAAGCAGATCACCTGAATCACACCACATTTAATTCTGTTGCTACCCTGTAAGTTTATTAAAGTAATGGTATTTATTTATTTATTGGGGCTCCACATTTGCTCTGCATCTGTTAATTAAACAATTAACAATTTTCCATTAATTCTGGCGATTTTTGTTGTTGTTGTTGTTGTTGTGATAAGAATGAAGGCCTCAGTGAAGACCATAAATGTCTCTCTCCGTGACGTGCCATGTTTATTTCAAAAAGTTGAACATAAAACAGCAATTTGATTCTCCCATGCCCCAGGAGAAATAAATAAATAACAGACTTTTAGAAACTGAATTGAAAACCTTTGAAAAGGAATTTAAATTCATGGTAGAGCTCCTGGCACAGCGCTGGGGAGGCTCAACTTCTGCTGTGCCTGGTTCACTTCTTACTTCCTTCTCTCTACTGAAGTCATTTTTCAGAGTCTCTGAATGTGATTCCTCCCCTCATGTCACAGCAACCCCAATGACCAACAGTCTACAACGGCCACCAATATTTGAGGTTCTTCTTTGGCAACAAATGTTCCTCTTACACCCTGCAGAGTTTGAGAACTAAAAATATTTCAATTCAAAGTTGTAGATCTCATGGTTTTACTATGTTTAAACTTCAACCATAAGAGCATACTTGAACTAAGGGTCAGATCAGGAAGTTTTTTCCAACAAAAATGAGTTTACTGCCGGGTAAGGGGGCTCACGCCTGTAATCCCAACAGCTCAGGAGGCTGAGGCAGGAGGACCACAAGCCAGCCTCAGCAAAAGCGAGGCACTAAAGCAACTCAGTGAGATCCTGTCTCTAAATAAAATACAAAATAGGGTTGGGGATGTGGCTCATGTGGCTCAGTGCCCCTGAGTTCATTCCCGGTACCAAAACAAAAGAACTTACTATCTTAGGTCAAGCATGAGACTGTGGAAGTGTTCCTCTTCATCCACTTAGATACCACTCATTTCTACCCAGATGCTTGCAAGCATGGTCTCCACTTTCCTAAGCAGAGGCAGCTTTGGGAACGGAAACTAATATAATGTTTGCCTAATATAAAGATAACTGACTTGCTAAATACAGGAGTGTCTGCCCCTGAAACTAGAATGGTTTGTGAAACATACTCCATGCTATTAGTTTGGAAAGAGTTAATTTCGTTTTAAGCAGTTCAAATCATTCTGAGATTTATTTTCCTGAGTTACTTAATAGTCTCCCCTCACCTTAAAAATAAATAAGGAAAGTGCACATCTGTAATCCCAGTTACTCAGGAGGCTGAGGCAGGAGGACTGCAAGTTTCAGGCCAGCCTGAGCAACTTAGCAAGACCCTGTCTCAAAGATTAAAAATAAAAAAATAAAAAAAGATGGGAATGCAGCTCAGTGATAAAGGGCCCCTTGGTTCAAAAGAGAGGGGGAGAGGAGGGAAGGAAGAGAGAGAGAGAGAGAGAGAGGGAGGGAGGGAGGAAGGAGGAAGAGAGGGGAGAGGAGAGTGGAAGGAAAACAGACACAGAGTTCCGTTTAAATAAATTCTCATTTCCAAGCACTTCTATTTGTACTTAACTGCTAAAAGATAATACTACCAGAGTGCTAAAATTCCAAAAAGGATGAAATATTAATGACTGCTAGTGAATCTTCATTAGGGGAAAGGCTAACTGCCAAGCTGCAGCTGGCTTTTACAGGGTCACTCATATAGTAGTAACCCAGCCTATACCAGAGCTGGGTTGTCCAATATGGTAATAGTCAACCACATGTGACTATTTCAACTTAATTAAAATCAAATAAAATTTTAAATTCAGCTCACGGGCCACACTTGCCATATTTCAGTGTTTGGTAGTGACATATGGCTAGTGACAAGCACACTGGACAACACAGATACAGAACATTCCATAGCTTCCATCATTTCAGCGGTGCTCTATAACAGAGAACTTTACTCCTAGCTTATACATGGAAGAGCACACTGTGCCCATTTAAAAGGCTTTTATTTAAGATATAAATAGGAATGAAAGTCTTATCAGATTTAAACAATTTTATATCACATGCAATTTCAGCAGCTATTTATTTATCTATGGTACTGGGAACTGAAGCCCGGGTGCTCTATCACTGAGCTATATAACCCCAAACCTTTCTATTCTAAGACAGGCTCTCACTAAATTGCCCAGGCTGACCTTGAATTTGTAATCCTCCAAGTAGCTGAGATTACAGGCATGATCCACCAAACTGAGCTCAGCAGCTACTTTTTAAAGTATTTTAAAAGCATTGCTTAAATGCAAAATATACAGAAGAACAGAAATGGGACTTATTACAGAATGTACACAGTCCTTGAAAAATTCTAAAAAGACTGATTTCATTAGGTCTTTTAACATTAACAGAGCTAAAGGACATCAATTACTTGGAAAATGGCTCTATAATCAACTGCAATTTGATTAAATTAAAAAGCAGGCTACACAACAGACACGAGGATTTTGCTCCTTAAGATCTTCAATGGAGGGTCAGTGTTTTAAGGTGGCTCCAGCTGTGGCTCCTGCTGCATACTAGTTTCGGGACCGGAGATGTTCTGAGGTATGCATGGAGCAGCTGTGTACCTCCAAACAGGCTAACTTGTTCCTAATACTTTTAGACATTAACCACTTTCCCAGCTGGACAGAGTCAAGGACAAAGTATCCAATGAAAGGACTCATTCACATTATGACAATTTTTAACAAATTAACATCTAGATTGTCAATTTTAACTTTACTAAGTATATAATATATATAATCAAATATCACAGATAAAATCTGTTTTTTTTTAGGTTGAGTTGAAAAGACTGGTCTTTTAAAAATTTTAGTCAAAAAACTATTCTGTTCTGAAGATAAAAATGGATCTTTTCAAAGATCACAATGGGTATCAAAATCCTATCATAGAAATATAGCAACCTAACGTTTCTTTCCACATGTGGTTAGTGAAATAGCAAAAACAAAAAGGTCTGGGCATTTGAAATATCCTCTAACTGGATAAGACAATTCAACTTACATGAAAACTAAATTTGACTAATATAAAAATTTAGGAAGATTATAAATTTATCATTCAAAGTTTTAAAGAAATCTCAGAAGTAGTTAATAAATTCAGCTTCACTGAGATCATACTTTGTTAACTGAGACTATTCTCCAAAATCTTTTTAAAAATGTTTTAATTGACATCTTAATTATACATATTTATGAGAGAAAATTTTTTTGATGTTGCTATAAAAACCATACCTTCTCCACTTAAAATTTTACAATCTGAGTTGAAAATTTCAGTGTAGAAAATCCAAGAAACATCAGCACTTTTTAAAGGTTTCACCAACATATATTCTCTAGATATAACACTGAGAATATCTGTTTGACTAATAAATATTAGATAAAAACAAGAATTAACTTACGATGTAAACAATGAACCAAGTCATACAGACCAACTAAAATAAAAGCAATATACTTAAATGTCTATAGTGCACCATTAACATCTCTAGAAAGAGGATTGAAGCATCCAGAGGCCCCGCCCAAGCTGCCCACACTCACCATCTGCAGAATCGCCCCATACAGCCGCAGAAGCACTTTCCGAGGCTCATCGCCAACCGTGGCCATGGTGTCGGGTAAGGAGCACTGGAACAGCATGTTGCTGAGGCCACCTCTGTCAGAAATCAGAGGACAGTAAACATCCACACTGTGAAGGTGAGCAAAGTCACTCTTGGATGAATACAGATGAAAAGTCAGCCCACACAGGAACTGCGCTTGTAGCATCCTGCACCCTCTCAGAACACTTGGAAGGAACAAGATTAGTGAATTTATAGCTTTCATATTAAGTCCACAAGTCACACTAAAAATGGGCAAATTCCCAATCTGCTTTTCTACAGTAAACTTGTGCAGAGGTTTTTTAAAAATTGCCAGTGTGTACCTAGAGAATGAAAAGGGCCAAAGAGGAACCTCCTCAGCACTAGGAATGGGGGAACATCCCAGAGGTATTCCTCTCTACAAGATCATATTCTTCTAGAATCCAAGATTTTCATTTTTATTTCCATAATCACAAGATTAAAATGCTGGGCCCTTCCTCTCTAAGGCTTGCGATTCCAGGATCCACCCTTTTTGTTCCCTCAACCAATTTTAACTAACAGCCTTGTCAAATGTCTTTGCAATGTTGGGCTGAGGATGTGGCTCAGTGCGAGAGCACTTGCCTGGTATGCATGAGGCCCTGTATTCTATCCCCAGCACTGAAAGAGAAAAAAAAAAAAAAAAAAACTTGCAATACAAACTGGGGCTTTCCAAAGAAATGGGACCCCAATGCCCTATAGTCAGATTCATGTCTGACTACCAAAGTCAAAAGCAAGCTAGAGCCTTGGAGCAAATCATCTGCCTGAGTGGGAAACGATCAGCTATAGAGAAAAGTTAGTTCCTAAGATGACTATACGATTAAGAATTACTGATAAAATGCTCTTCAACTGTAGTGGACTTCATTATATCCTTTTCTTATCTAACCAATAAATCTTAGGAATACTACTTAAGCAAAGCACTATGATGGAAGCAAGAGTAACAAACTGAACATATGTGAGTCCCTGCCTTCAAGAAAGAGACAGAAACTGAACACAAATTTCTAGTTTACAATTCTAGAGTCCATAAGTCCGAAAATAGGTTTTACATGGCTAAAATCAAGGTTATGGCTAGAGGTCAAAAGACTGTACATCATACCCTAGGAAACACAAGATAACTAGAAACAGATGCTGAGTTAATGGATTTAAAGAATAAGGGTGACTGGGGGAACAGGGTTAGTTAATGTTTACTGGGGACAGAATCTCAGACTTGAGAGGATAAAGGGTTCTGGAGATGGATGTTGGTGGTGGTGACTGCTCAATGTGCATGTACTTAATTCCACTCAACTATACACTTAAAAATGTAGATTTTATTCTGTCTACCAAATTTGTAGTAAGAAAGAATGAAGAGCAGGGAGCACTTGTATGTGGCTACAGTCCCAACAACTTGGGAGACTGAGGCAGGAAGATAGCTTGAGGCTATGAGTTTTGAGGCCAGCCTGAGCAACACAGCAAGAGCCCCATCTCTTCAAAAAAACAAATTAAGTATTAGAACATTCTATATGAGCAACCTTAAAAACATGTCATATAATACATGCTGCATGGATGAACCTTAAAAACATTTAGAGCTTGGGGTAGAAGGCAGGGGGAAGGGGTGGGGTTTCTTTGTGATATGATGAAAATGTTCTAAAGTTCACCATGTAGACAGTTGCATGGACCTGTGACTACACTAAAAACCACTTCAAATAGGTAAATTTAAATGGTACAGTACGTCAAATATGTTAACTCAATAAAGCTGTATTTTTTATTTTTTCTTTTTTTAGTTATTGATGGGCCTTTATTTTATTTATTTATATGTGTTGCTGAGGATGGAACCCAGTGCATCACACAAGCTAGGCAACCTCTCTACCACTGAGCCACAATCCCAGCCCCAGTAAGCTGTTTTTAAAAAGAAAAAAGCAATGATCTTTTTTCCTATGATTTTTTTCTTAAGCAACTAAAAAACTTGAATATGTTTCTAGGCAATTCCCCTCAGATTTAAAAAAGCCATATTTAAGTAGTTTCCCAATGGCTTACTTAAAACAATCATTAAGTGTCTAGGAATGACTGAGTAAGGACCTATTTTCCCAGAAGACAAATTAAGTTGGTCCTTAGTTAACAAGATCAGAAAGAACAGGGAACCCAAGGTTCCTGGTTTCCAGAGCCAGCAGGAAACAGGCCCAGAGCAGCCTCACCCTTTCTGCTTACCCTCAGGCAGCACCTCCTCCACAGGGCTCATCAGAACCCACACCCAGGTCCAGCCACAGCCAACATGGGTTTCTGGCTACCAAGCAACAGGACAGGCATTACATCGGAGTTAAAAGCCCTGGTTTTTCTTCCTGTCACACACTCTTGAAAGCTCAAATAAATGCCAGAGCAAACAGATGAACTACTGTTCCAAACTGTGGACTTGATTCAAAATCTGTCCCCGTACGCCTACAGAAGGCAGTCAAGCTAGCTTGGCCAGAAACAAGCTCACAACTTGGAAATTCTTCATCTACAGTGTTACCTGCAGTCTGCTGCTCAACAGGCTTTAGTGAAAAAGCTATGGATTATTGCTTAGGGACAGTCCAAATAAATGAATCAAGGTCACTGGCACCAATGACCTCAACTACAATGAGAAACTCCTTAGAAAAAAGCCAATGATTAATGTGTCAAATAACATCACTGGGAACAAGAAGATCTGGTAAGAAGAAAGGCCAAGAAGAGATGGTAAAAATACAAGAGCCCAATTTGCTATATAATTTGTCAGAAATATCCTCCTAGGTGCTCTCAAGGATTTCAAAATTTGTGAAACCAAATTTGTTATCATACATAACAGCTTTACAATAATATAAGTCATAATTAAATAAAGGAGGCATAAGATGTTCATGCAAAATATCAAAGTGGGGCTGGGGATGTGGCACGCTAGCCTGGCATGCGTGCGGCCCGGGTTCGATCCTCAGCACCACATACAAACAAAGATGTTGTGTCTGCCGAAAACTAAAAAATAAACATTAAAAAATTCTCTCTCTCTCCCCCCCCTCCCTCTCCTCTCTCTTAAAAAAAAAAAAAAAAAAAGCCCCAAAATTTGAAAAAAAAAAAAAATATCAAAGTGAAAATGACACATTTACTTCGCATTCACACACATAAGCAATCCATGATGGTAAAAATAAAAGGACAGGAAGTGCCCACTGGTATCCCTCAAGATCACCACTTATTGTGCACACCTGAAATTCCAGCGGCTCCGGAGGCTAAAGCAAGAGGATCACAAATTCTGAGGCAAGAGGATCACAAACTCAAAGCCAGCCTCAGCAATGGCAAGGCACTAAGCAACTCAGAGAGACCGTGTCTCAAAACAAAATACAAAATAGGGCTGGGAATGTGGCTCAGTGGTTGAGTGTTCCTGAGTTCAATCCCTAGTACAAAAAAAAAAAAAAAAAAAGATACATATGCTGATCAAGAATTCACTCCCCTCGCCCCCCAAAAAATTCACTTCCAGTAGTTGGGATGTAGCTCAGTGATAAAGTGCTTGCCTAGCATGCAGGAGGCCCTGGATTCAATCCCCAGCACTGCAGAAATTAATGAATGATTGCAGGTAGCTCATTATGCATAGTATGTTGAATACAAATATGAAACAATCTCTAACATCTTCAGCATTCCTTGAAATGCAAAACAAAAAAATAATCTATTGAAAGTACTAAGAAGATTGGGGGGGGGGGCTACATATTCTTACCTCCTGTACAGTGCCCAACACATGGCAGGCTCCCAATTATTTGTGAAAGAATGAACGTACTCACACGCGAATGCATGCCCAAGATCTCCCTGGAAGAACACTTAATACTAACAATGCCTGCCTCTAGAGATGCTGAAGGTCAAGTGGGAGAAAGGCTTATTTTCTAGGATACCCTTCTGTAAAAGTAACTCATTATCTTTTAAGAAGTTTTCAAAACAAAATAAATGTTTGTGGCTCAGTGGCAGAGCACTGGTCTAGCATGTGTGAGGCACTGGGTTCGATCCTCAGCACCACATAAAAATACACAAATAAATTAAAAGTACTGTGTCCATCTACAACTAAAATAAATAAATAAACAAACACCAAACAAATAAAAATAGACCTTGTTTTTCCAACTGTCCTTTGTCATCACTTCATAAATAAAATGTACACAGCTCTCCTACTTGCTAATTTGGTGAATATCCTCCAAAGATCCATATGTTAAAGACTTGGTCCCCAGGGTAGTGCTACCAGGAGGAGCTGAGGACCTTTAGA
Source organism: Marmota flaviventris (assembly GCF_047511675.1). Taxonomy (NCBI): domain Eukaryota; kingdom Metazoa; phylum Chordata; class Mammalia; order Rodentia; family Sciuridae; genus Marmota; species Marmota flaviventris. The sequence continues at coordinate 5,280,277 of NC_092506.1, read as the reverse complement.
AAGTGGGATCTTACAGGAGGTCCTTGGTCATTGGGGGTATGCCCCTAAAGGGGACTTGGGACACTGGTCTCTTCCTCTCTTTTGCTTCCTGGCCACAGGTGAGCAGTCCACTTTGCCTCAGCTCCCCACCCTGTCATCCAGCCCCTCATCACAGGCCCAAAGTGATGAATCTGTTGATCTTGAAATGAAACTTCTAAAACTGTGAGCCAAAATAAATCTTTTCTCCTTATAAGTTAGCTGTCTCGGGTATTCTGTTGCAGTAATAGGAAGCTGTCTAACTAGCACTTGGCTGAATTTCCTTAATTATCAAGAAGGTTTATAGTAAGCACCATTCTACTCTACAACAACTGGAGGCCAATAAATAAATATGTTTAGGAGCAGCTCAGTGGCAGAGCATTTGCCTAGCATATGTGAGATCTTGGATTTGATTCCCCAATGCCACAAAAAAAAGCAAAAAAGAAATATATCCTTGAAAATCTAAAATCTCTTCATACGTCTTCCCCACGCTTCCTGCCTTGCATACAACCTGGCAAGCATGACAGGTATTAATGATTCAAGGTCTTTACTGGTCGTGGGTCGTCATTTTGAACATGAAATATTGTTGTACGGTATTGGAGAGAAGAGATACAGAAGAACTCAGAATTGAACTGATTCCAAAGCATAACAGAAAATTTTTTAATTTTTATAATAATCTTGATTTTTCTTATTTTACACTTTTCCTTAAAGAATACAGAAAATTTCCCATGAATTGGGCGCTAGTTAATTAAACCTTTTCTCAAACACCCTTCCTCTAGTCACCTGACAGATAACATTCTGGGTACTTTCCCAGACGTTTATACCTAGGACTCCTTTTCCCTCCCAGATTTCCTTTTTGAACCGTCTAAAAGGCCAAAATGTCCCTTAGTCATATGACACACAATAACAAGGACGAATTTGCCTCTTGGTGGCTTTTCCCTCTTTCAAATTCCGAGAAAGTCCTACACCGAGCAGCTTGTTTTGTTTGCCCCCACTTGTCTTTCCCTGCAACCTTTTCACTGAGCCAAACAGCTCAATCCTTTTCAAGGGAAATCAACGTCACATAAGTGTCCCAATCAAATGAGCCACGCTATCTACCCTAAGGGTGAACCCATAATGTGCTGAAACTGGAAAGGTGAAAAAAATCTTTCTGTTCCTCTTAATTTGCTATTAGGTCACTCGCTACCCTTCAAGAAAGTAACTTTAACATTTAGCCATCAATTGCCAGGCTTCACCATTCCCACTTCATCTGACTTCAGAGGCGCATAAGACAGTATCTGGGAGCCTGTGGTGGGGACTGCTCCCCACTGACACACAGACAATAAAAACCAACTGTCATGTGGGAAAGGAAAGGTGGCGATGGCATTGGCAGCTGTAAAAACCATCCTTCTATTTACCACTTCCAAAGTCCTTGGGGGTGGGACAGCATAACACAGCTCCTAACTCATCATCCCTCTCTAGCCACTATGCTACAGGTTCAAGGTATCACGTTGGATCCAGAACACACAAAGTCAAAGGCAGCTTTGCAAATCCTTCCAACTATGTACCAGCTATAGCAAACACTGAGCATTCTCATCAGGTTGGCTATGAAAACTATATTCTAAAAAGTTCATGTAGACATAAACATACTCTGGGTATAAAACCCAAGTCAAATATGAGTCAATAATGTCATCAAAACCCCAAGAATAAAGCTTAATAGTCTTGTAGATGTAATTTACCTGCAATATGTGACCCACTTTAAAACATACCTCACCCACAGCATATGAAAGCTGGTAAGAATTCAGTGTTAACTTGGACACTTGTGTATATCACATCCAAGGTTTTAAGAACTCAATTTGTCTACTTGGGAGGCTGAGAGAGGAGAATGGCAAGTTTGAGGCCAGTCTCAGCAACTTCGTAAGATCTGGTCTCAAAAAATAAAAAGGGCTGAGGTTTTAGTTCAGCACTTCTAGGTCCAATCCCTAGTTCTGCCAAAAAAAAAAAAAGATTTTTAGAGTAAAATCACTTTATTCAATGGTGATTTACAATATAATACAATCTTTATTTTAGCAAAATGTATTTAAATAGCTTCTCCAATGTATCTTCTATTTGTAGGCTTGGCAGGTCTAAAGAGGTCACTTAAGTTCTGTTACAGCATTCTAAGCAGAAAAAAATCCATGTGATACAACTACCTAGTGACTGATCCAAAGTCTTGAAATATGTCATTCTATACATCTCTCTATGCATGTATGTATGTATGTATGTATTTATTTATTTATACTGGGGGGGGGGGTTGCTGGGGATTGAACCCAGGCTTGTGCTTGCCATGTGAGCTATATCCCCAGCCCCCCCATCTGTATATTTTTTTATCATTTGTAAAAGGATTCAACTGCAAGTGAGTCAGCTAAATGCTCTGGCAGATAATAAACCTAAGCAACTGTTTTCTCCACAAAAACCTTCAACAAAAATATTTTCATCTACTGGGCCTGGAGGTATAGCTCAGTAGTGGAGCAGTTGCCTGGCAATATGCAAGGCCCTGGCTAGGTTCAATCCTCAGGCACAAACACAAAACTTATCTACTAAATTAAAATAGGAAGTTACTTGGTCTATATCGAAAAAACTTTTTTAAAACAAAAAGTCACCAAAACCCCTGCAAACTGTCCACAAGACCCATGGCATCCAGTAGACCCACAGCCAATCAGCAAGGCTGGGGGCCTGATAGGGGAGAAGACAGAGGCAGCTTGACAGTTTCAAGAGCATCATTGAAAGAAAAAAGACAACACAACTAGTTTCTCAGAGGAAAAATGAAGCTTAAGCCAACATAATACCAAATTTAAATACTGAATTTAAAGCACAAGGAAAATAAGGAAAAAAGTGTATTTTAAAAAAAAAAAAAATTTCTTCCAACCATCTAAAACTCAACTTGAAATAACCATGGCTGGGGTTAGGGGGAGTGCAGTAAAATGACAGTTTCTATAGGCAGTAATCAAGAACAGGCATCCCAACCCCCAACTCTCTGCACACAGAGCCTGAGGCACAGTGCAAAGAACAGGCTGTGACATCCAGCCCAGGGGGACTGCTGGCTCCACAAGGAACCATGTGACCTTGGTCAAGTTACTCAATGCCCCTAAGCCTGTTTTCTCACCACAAAATAATACAGCAGTATCTAACAGAGGTCTTTGTGAGGATTCCGGGAGATAATGTGAACTGCTCATCATCAGCACCAATCCCAAAGCAAAGGTTAATCTCAGAGAAGCTGTAGAGGAGACAGTAAAGCTCAGACATGAGCCCTCTACTCCAGGGAGGCTCAGCCCCCACACGTCTGGCACGGGGGTGGAGGCAGAGGGAAGAGGCAGGTGCCCTGTGCACTGTAGGATGTTTGGTCAGCGTCATCTTTGCCCTCTGCCCACTAGATGTTAGCTGTACCACCACGACAATCAAAACTGTCCAATCATGGGAGGCTGAGGTAGGAGGATTGCAAGTTTGAGGGCATGCTGGGCAACTTAGGGAGACCCTACCTCAAAATAAAAAGGGCTGTGGAGGTATCTCAGTAAAGTGGCCCAGGGGTCAATTCCCAACCACCAAAAGAAAAGTCCAAAATCACTTCCATTTGAAAACAGATTTTGGGGGAGCAGGGGTGGGAGGTGCCAGGGATTGAACCCAAGGACACTTAACCACTGAGCCTCATCCCCAGCCCTTTTTTGTATTTATCTAGAGACAGGGTCTCACTGAGTTGCTTAAGCCCCAACTTGAGTTGCTGAGGCTGGCTTTGAACTCACGATTCTCCTGCCTCAGCCTCTGGAGTCACTGGTTACAGGCATGTGCCACCATGCCCAACTGGAAACTTATTTATTTATTTATTTTGGAGGGGGAGTGGTACTGGGGATTGAACCCACCTTGTGCATGCGAGGCAGGCACTCTACCAACTGAGCTATGTCCCCAGCCCTGAAAACTGATTTTTAATAACTCTGTGACCCCCAAATTGGAAGATCAACATATTCTCTACACTGACTTTCAACTCCTTTTTCCGATCTCTATTCAAAATAATGTCTTTCTCTTGATTAGCCAATCTCACCTAACAGTAGTGCCTCTATCTCGCCCAGCTCAAAATCTTCCTTAGCTTCAAAGCCTAGGCCTTTCCCTATCTTTCAAATTCTTTCCTCCTTTCACTCCTTCTCAAATGAAAGTCTCCCAGTTTCCCAGCTCTCTCCCAACTAAGTTCTCCCCCTCCCTGTCCCAGGCCATCCCAGAACCAGTTTCTAAAATGCCAGTTTCAAGTCACTATGCTACACCTCCAGGGAATGCAGCCAGCCTCTGGCACATTCCCCTCTTAAAAGGTCCTGCCACCTTTCCAGTTAGGGAACACTCTCTCTTCCTCTCAAAGCACCCCAAGCACACCCTCTAGCCTTCTGACCTCCCAGTCCTTACTTTCTAAATGCTTTACTAAAGCTCAACCAAAGGAGCACTAAGCACACTAGAGTGTGGATGTGTTGGGAAAGACCTGGAGATTACCATCTCTCTGTGGAAAGTTAGAGATACAGGCTTTCCCTGGACAGGTAGAGTGTTCTGGCTGCCCGCTCCACAGGAGGAAAAACAGGAGAACCAGGTACCAGTGCAGCTGGACAAGGCTGAGAGCCACGGCCAGTGTAGGCAAAGGAAAGGGAACACACTGGACAAGAGCAACGCCTGCGACCCCATGGAGAGTGGTAGTAAAATACCACTCAGGCTGGGGGGCAGCTCAGAGTCCAGCACGCACTGGAGGCCCTGTGTTCAATCCCTAGGACTGAAAAAATAAAAGTAAAAACTAATGAGCTGCATAACCTCTGGTTTCCATTCTGGCACATAAGCTGGGAAAGGGCTGCCCAATCTAAACACGCGGAAAACAGACCAAACTCAAAAAGTCAATTATTCTTCTCAGATCCATCAGTGAAGTCATGAGGCACACTCCTCCCCTAAAACTGCACAGGCAGGTGGAGACCCAGAACCGCACCTCACCAGAGCAGAAACCTCAAAGGGAAGCAATGTGGGGCAGGAAGACCTGCTCAACAACTGACAAACTGCTGGGAGCTTCAAGGGAATGGGTGGGGATTTAGCTCAATGGCAGAGCACATCCCTAGGCACAATGCAGAGTTCAATTCTCTGCCCTGGAAGAAGAAAAAAAGAAAACTTCAGGGGACCATCATATAGTGGGTCTCCACAATTATTCATGAACTCTCTACCAGGTCCTCACAGTGATTGGAAATTAAAAAATCCCTTCATAACTGGGTAAGAAGGCACACGCCTATAACCCCAGCAATGTGGGAGGCTGAGGCAGGAGGACTGCAAGTTCGAGGCCAACCTCAGCAACTTAGTGAAACCCTGTTTCAAAATAAAAATAAAAGGGGAGCAGGCATGGGTGGTGCAAGCCTGTAATCCCAGTGGCTTTGGGAGGCTGATGCTGGAGGATGATGAGGTCAAAGCCAGCATCAGCAACTTAGTGAGGCCCTGTCTCAAAAAATAAAAGCGGCTGGAGAAGTAGCTGTAGCTCAGTGGTAAAGTGCCCCTGGGTCAATCCTTGGAACCAAAAAATAAAAATCCCTTCATGCTTCTGGCAGACCAGTGGGGAAAGAAACCATCTTAAAATACACAGCAGCATTCCCCTCTCCTTAACAAATCCCGTCTGCCCTAAGGAGAAGCAATTTTGACAGAGCCTCATCAGCTGGAGTTTTCTCAGAGCCTAACCTATCCTAGGAGAAGGGAATATACTATTCCTGTCCCTCTGGTCATCTGCCCCACCTAAGGGGAGTCAATACCAAGCTTGACAAGTATACTGGCTAAGGGTGCTAAGGGCAAAGTTCACCAAAAGGCTGAGCCCAAATAATAGGACTTCAGGTTCAACATTCAAAAATCAGTTAACACAATTTATCACATCAACAAGCTAAAGAAGAAAAATCACTGGGGCTGGGGTGTAGCTCAGTTGGTAAGTGCTTGCCTTGCATGCATAAGGCCCTAGGTTCGATCCCCAGCACCATCAGAAAAAAGAAAAAAAAAAAAATCACATGATCATACTTTAGAAACAAAAGGAAAATCACCATGAAAGCAACACTGAAAGTGCTTCTCAAAACGGAGTTAGAGGGGCTGGGGATGTGGCTCAAGCGGTAGCGCGCTCGCCTGGCATGCGTGCGGCCTGGGTTCGATCCGCAGCACCACATACAAACAAAGATGTTGTGTCCGCCGAAAACTAAAAAATAAATATTAAAATTCTCTCTCTCTCTCCCTCTTTAAAAAAAAAAAAACGGAGTTAGAGGCCACTAAGGAAGCAGGACACATGCTAGAGTCCACAGTGGCCTGGGTGTAAACTTGGGTTACCTCTCTCTCCCCTTTGACTTCAGGAGGCATCTGGAATACCCTTTTTTTTGTTTTGTTTTATGCTGCTGGGGATTGAGCGCAGGGTCTTGTGCATGGGAGGCAAGCACTCTACCAACTGAGCTATGTCCCCAGCCCATCTAGAGCACGTTAACTACCACAGATTACATTGTGCCCAAGAAGCATATCAAGAGGTTCCAGAACATTTGTTTCTTTTTATACTGGGGACAGAACCCAGGGGCGCTTTACCACTGAGCCACATCACCAGCCATTTTTATTTTTTGAGACCGAGTCTTGCTAAGTTGTCCAAGCTAGCCTCAAACTTGGGATTCTCCTGACTCACCCTCCCAGCTGTACTCCTGTTTTATGGAAATTTCCATCCTTTTTATACATTCTTGTCTTTATCTTCTAACAGTAATGAAGCCCCTTTCCTTTCCAGCATGTAAGCTCCTGCTTTTCCTGCCTTCCTCAGAACATGGATCCAGAGCTATCTGAATCCATGTCTTCTGAACTATCATTCTCAAGACCCCAAATAAAGTCCATTTTCAATGCTGTAGTTTCTCAGTTTAGACTGATCAACTGTATCAATAGATAAAAGAAAGCATTTGACACACTGGGTGAGGTGGTGCACACACTTGTAATCCTAGCAACTAGGGAGGCTGAAGCAGGATTGCAAGTTCAAAGCCAGCCTCGACTTAGCAAGATCCTAACTCAAAATTTAAAAGTGGGGAGAGGCTTATTTAGGAAGTAGTTCACTGGTAAGGAACCCGAGTTCAGCAATAAAACAGTATGACAAAATTCAACACCCATTCATGATAAAAAGTAAACTCTCAGAATACAAGAAATGGAGTGGAGCTTATTCAACTTGATAAAGAGCATCTATAAGAAACCTACAGCTAACATCATATTTAATGGTGGCAAGGTCACAACTTTCCCACTAAAAACAAGTACAGAGCAAAGACGACCCCCTCTCACCACTCCTTTTCAATATTGTACTAGAAATCCTAAGTAATGCAGTATGACAAAAAAAGAAAATAAGGAGCCAAGCATGATGTTACACACCTGTAATCCCAGCCACTCAGGAGTCTGAGGGTAGGAGAAAAGCAACTTCAAGGCCAGCCTGGGCAATCTAGAGAGACCCTGATTCAAAAATTTAAAAATTGGGGGGCTGGGGATATATGGCAGTGGTAGAGTACTTGCCCAGCATGTGTGAGGCCCTGGATTTCGTCTCCAACAGTACAACAAAGTAAACAAATGAAAGAAAAAAGGAAGCAGGTATGATGGTACATGCTTCTAAGCCTAGCTACTCCAGAGGCTAAGGATAGCAAATTTGATGTCAGTCTCGGCAACTTGGAGAGATCCTGTCCCAAAATAAAATATATAAAGGGGTGAGGATATAGTTCAGTGGTAGAGTGCCAAGATTCAATCTCTGATACTGTGGAGGGGAAAAAAAAAAGGAAATAAAGTATACAGAGGGGTGAGAAGAAATAAAACTGACAAAAAAACCCCAAGAACTAATAAGAGACTACAGCAGAACTGCAGACTACATGGTTATTATATAATAGTCAACTGCTTTCCTATATACTAACAACAAACAAGTAGAATTTGAAATTCTAAACACACTACATTAACATCTCCCAAAAGTGAAATACTCAGATATAATCTAATGAACTATGTACAAGGTCTACATGAGGAAAACTATAAAGATTCTGATGAAAGATATCAAAGAACAACTAAACAAACGGAGAGATATAGTTATTTTCAAGATGTCAGTTCTTTCCAACTAAAACTGTAGTGTCAACACAATTCCAACAAAATCCCAGAAAGTTGGGAATCAAGATAATCATGTACAACATTTAACTTTAAGGACCACTGACCTCCAAGAAATTCCAATCATCTTTATTTTGGTCAGATCATGTCTGTAGAGGGCTGGAGAACGCTCATTGTGCTCACACCACTAGCACCTCAATTCCAAATACTGATTACTGGGGGGAGAATCACAATGTCACTACAGGTCCACAGGCAAGGCCATTTTACTATGCAGACCAAGTCCAAACACTTGTAGGACTCGGGTTGCATTAACTATTTACTTACAACAAAAGAATCATGTCTCCCATTTGTATTTAAGAACTGCTTTTCTTTTGAATATTTGAAATTATGTGATGCTGAGTATTCTGCTGCAAAACAATAAAACAGAATACACACCAAAAAATCCCAATGAGTTATTCTGGGGGTACCAATAAACTGATTCTGAAGCTTATGTGGAGAGACAAAAAAATTAGCCAACAATATAACACTATCCAACTTCAGGACTTGTTAATAAAGCCATGGTAATCAAGACAGTCTGGGCTGGGGATGTGGCTCAAGTGGTAGCGCGCTCACCTGGCATGCGTGCGGCCCAGGTTTGATCCTCAGCACCACATACAAAGATGTTGTGTCCGCCGAAAACTAAAAACTAAATATTAAAAAATTCTCTCTCTCTCTCTCTTTAAAAAAAAAAAAAGACAGTCAGTACTAGAAAAAGAATGAATAGCTAGGGCTGGGATGTAAGCTCAGTTGGTAAAGTACCTGCCTTGCAAGCACAACGCCCTGGGTTCAATCCCCAGCCCCACAATAAATACATAAATAAATAAATAAAAATAAAAGAGGACAACTAGATCAATAGAACAAAAAAGTTCAAAAATAGCCCAGCCCTTGGACAAAGGCACAAAGGCAATACAATGGAGCAAAATAGTCTTTTCAACAAATGGTCCTGAACATTCACATGCAAAATTAAAAAAGCTAGACACAGCATATCCTCTGTTAAAAAAAAATTATATATATATATATATATATATATATATATATATATATATATAAAAGATGGGTCATAAATCTAAATATAAAATGCAAAATAGGGGACTGGGGATGTGGCTCAAGCGGTAGCGCGCTCGCCTGGCATGCGTGCGGCCCGGGTTCGATCCTCAGCACCACATACAAACAAAGATGTTGTGTCCGCCAAGAACTAAAAAATAAATATTAAAAATTCTTAAAAAAAAATAAATAAAATAAAATGCAAAATATAAAATGCAAAACTAAAAAAGTCCTAGACAATAACATAGGAGAAAATTAAGATGACCTTGGCTATAGTGATTTTTTTTTTTTATAACAAGACAGGAAATAAATGTCCACACTTTTTATTGATGAAATTCAAAATACAATAATTAAATCAAAGTCTCCCCATGAGAATGGAATTGTTCAGGGAACATAACAGTTAGTTTGAGGTTCAAAGTCAGTTTCCTGTCATTGACATCCTTTACAGATATTTGATCTGTCAGTGCTGATCTGCAATGAGCACTGATATATTTCATCACTTGGAAGGCACTTGGAAAGTTCTAGATTCTTCTCTTGATATTAGCATGTCATCACACTGCAGTCACTGACAGTAACAACTCTGCTTTGAAGGGGGAAAAAAAAATAGCTTATTCTGAATGACCATGGCTCAGGAACATGGGTTCAAGTTACCTTGATAATATATTCCCTGGTGGCAGTTCTTAGAAACAACATTAAAGGCACCATCCAAGGTGGAGTCTATAGTTTAGTAGAAGAGCACATACTAAGAACGCATAAATCCTGGGTTCAATCCCCAGTGCATTTACATAAAAAAGGCATGATTCATTGAAAGAAATAACTTTTAGGGTTAACTTCTTTAAAATTAAAAACTTCTCTACAAATGTCACTGTTAAGAGAATGAAAAGACAAATCACAAACATAGAAAAAATGCTTGCAAAAGACACATCTGAAAAAGAATTGCTATCCAAAATCTACAAAGAACTCTTTTTTAAAAAAATTTTATTCGGGGCTGGGGATGTGGCTCAAGCGGTAGCACGCTCGCCTGGCGTGCGTGCGGCCCGGGTTCGATCCTCAGCACCACATACAAACAAAGATGTGTCCGCCGAAAACTAATAAATAAGTATTAAAAAAAAATTTAAAAAAAAAATTTTATTAGTTATTGAAGAACCTTTATTTATTTATATGTGGCGCTGAGACTCGAACCCAGTGCCTTGTACATGCTAGACAAGCACTCTACCACTGAGCCACAACTCCAGCCCTAAAAAGAACTCTTAAAACTCATCAATAGGGCTGGGGATGTGGCTCAAGCGGTAGCGCACTCGCCTGGCATGCATGCGGCCGGGGTTCGATGCTCAGCACCACATACAAACAAAGATGTTGTGTCCGCCAATAACTAAAAGAAATAAATATTAAAAAAAATTCTCTCTCTCTCTCTCTCTCTCTCTCTCTCTCTCTCTCTCCATCTCTCTCTCTCTCTTAAAAAAAAAAAAAAACTCATCAATAAGAAAACAGGATGGATTTGGTAGTGTACGCCTGTAATCCCAGTGACTTGGGAGGCTGAAGCAGGAGGATCACAAGTTCAAGGCCAGCCTCAGCAATGCAACGAGGCCCTAAACAACTTGACAAGACCCCTGTTTCAAAATTAAAAATTAAAAAGGGCTGAGGATGTGGCTCAGTGGTTAAGTGCCCCTGGGCTCAGTCCAGGTACCAAAAATAACAATAATAATAATAAAACAATCTGGGCTGGGGGTGTGGCTCAGCGGTAGAATGCTTGTCTAGCATGTTCGAGGCCCTGGGTTCGATCCTCAGCACCACATAAAAAAATAAATAAATAAAATGAAGGTACTGTGTCCACCTAAAACTAAAAAAGTAAATTAAAAAAAATATTAAAAAAAATAATAAAAACAATCTGTTAAACAAAAGCGCAAAAAACCTGTACAGATTTACCAAAGAAGATAAGAAGTATGAAAAGATGTTCAACATCATATCATTAGAGAACTGCAAATTAAAATAAGATACTAGCTGGGTGTAGCAACACACACTTAGCATACTGAGTAGCTGGGATTATAAGACAGAAGGATCAAAATTTTAAGACCACTCTGGGCAACCTGTCGCAAAATAAAAATAATAAAAGGGTCAGGGATATAGTTCAGAGGTATAACAGCTGCCTAGCATGTGAGAGATCCTAGATTCAATCCCCAGCACCAAAAAGAAAGAAAAAAAAACCCTCACACACCTATTCGAATGGCCAAAATTCAGAGCACTGACACCACCAACTGCTGCCGGGACAGGGAGCAGTAGGAAATCTCACTGCTGGTAGGAACACAAGATGGAAGCACCACCTTGGAAAGCAATTTACAAGTTGGCAGTTTCTTTATAAAATCCAACATAATTTGATGATATAACTAATAATCACAATCCTCGGTATTTACCCAATGAACTGAAAACCTACGTCTCCCTAAAAACCTGCACATAGATGTGTGTAATTGCTTTATTCATAATTGCCAAAGCTTGGAAACAGGCAGATGTCCTTAAATAGATGAATGGATAAACTGGCACAACCATACAATGGATATTACTCAGCACTAGAAATTAAAAAAAAAAAGAAAAAAAAGTAAACTATTAAATCATGAAAAGACATGAAGAAAACATGTACATGTTATTAAAGAAGACAACCTGAAAAGGCGGATGCTTGATTCCAACAGTGGCATTCTGAGAAAGGCAAAACTAGGCCTTTAAAGGGATGGCGGGTGACGGGTGTCAGGAGAGGAGGAGGAACGACCAGACAGTATAGAGGATGTTTTAGGTACTGAAACTATTCTGCATCATACTACAATGGTAAATTCATCTCATTACACAGTTGTAAAAACCCACAGAACATCATCTGCAGTGGCACACACCTGTAATTCCAGCTACTTAGGAGGCTGAGGCAGGAGGATCCAAAATTTGAGGACAGCATGGGCAACTTAGCAAGACCTTGTCTCAGAAATAAAAACTGAAAAGGGCTGGAGATGTAGCTCACTAGTAAAGTAGTAAGTACCCTTGGGTTCAATCTCCAGTACAAATAAAAACAAAATTTTAAAACGCCATAGAACATAAAATACCAAGAAAAAACCCTAATGTAAACTATAGGCTCTGAGTAATAATTTACATATTACATGAGGCATCAATGTAGGTTCATCAATTTTAACACTTATTCCACACTGCTGGAGGATGTGATAATAGGGGAGGCTACACACACTGGGTTTGGGGAGCAGGGAATGTGTAGGAACTTTGCATTTTCTGCTCAATTCTCCTATGAACCTAAAACTGCTCTAAAAAAAAATTTTTTTTTTTTTTTAAAGAAGTGCTAGGGGTATAGCTCAGTGAGAAAATGCATGCTTAGCATGCATGAGGCTCTGGGTTCAGTCTCTAGCACACACACACACACACAAAAAAAAAAAAGAAAGAAAGAAAAGACCAGAAGGATGAAGTCATCCATTCAATGAACTAAATTTTCACAATAAACCTTATTAACAGTACAGCTCAAACTTTATATTGCAAAATGACACTAAAAATTATTTCTGTTTTTATATTTAATATAATTTGGATTATACAACTATGTTTATACCAAAAAGTGAAAAGAAAATCAAGTAGGGAGTTTGCGCTTAAATTTTCCCCAAAATTTTATGATATAACTATAAAACACAATTCATCCTCTATTTGATATTTACTGATTATCCTTGGCAAAAATATCTGAGGAGCCAGGTGTGGTGGTACATGCCTGTAATCTCAGTGACTCAGGAGGCTGAGGCTGGAGGACTGCAAGTTCAAAGCCAGCCTAAAAAGCTTAGGCACTTAGTGAGACCCTGTCCCGAAATAAAAAATAAAAGGGCTGGAGATGTGGTTCAATGGTTAAACACTACTTGATTCAATTCCTGGTTCCAAAAAAAACCTAAGGATTTTGCCAGTCTCAAGGTCCTGTTTTTTGATATGTAAATTATTCTGTTTTGCAGGGCTCCTGGTATTATCCTGTTCATTTTCTTTTCTCTGTTAGGGGTTTCTTTTTAGGGTATACTGCAGCAACAGATATGCACTTCTGACCTGGTCTCAAACTTTCTTTTCATTAAACTTCATGAAATCTTGCACCTTTTGCAAGATTTGCAACTTCATTTCACAAATGATTTTAAGTGTTTTATCAATCAGCAATGAAAATGATAATAATAAGTCCTTAATCTAACAAACAGGGAGAGGCTGGGGATGTAGCTTATTGCCTAGCTTATGAGTCCGTGGCTTCAATCCCCAGCACCGTGAAGGAAAAAATAGTAAGAAGTTGTCTTAGTTGTGATGTCTGGGCACAGATGAATTTTTAAGTGACCAATTCATTAATAACAATTTTCATGATCTGACAATTTTTACTTTTCCTTTACTTCTCATAGCTGAAGACACTCAGACAACCAATAATTTTTAAAATAAGGAACCCTGTTTATCACACAGGAAAGAGGCCAATTGAGGTTAAAAATGACAATTACTACTGGGCGTGGTGGCACATGCCTGTTATCCCAACCTGTTATCTCTGGAGGCTGAGACAGGAGGATCTCAAGCTCAAAGCCAGCCTCAACAAGAGTGAGGTGCTAAGCAATTTAGTGAGACCCTGTCTCTAAATAAAATACAAAAATAGATCTGGGGATGTGGCTCAGTGGTTGAGTGTCCCCGAGTTCTAACCCCAGTACCAAAAAAGAAATGACAATTACTACAAATACTTAGGCAGTGCCAACTGTGTGCCAGACATAATTCTAGAGCTGGAGATACAAAGATGAACATGAAATGCCCTCTAGGAATTCAATCCAACATGAAAGCTGAATGAATAAGCACACATACAAGCATGTTAAGTGCTGCCATATCAAGGCCTATATGTTTGAAGTGCTAACAAAAAAATACAGAAAACAATTAATTCTGTCTGGTTCAGAGTTAGGCCTTGAAGGAGAAATTTTAAAAGCAGAAACCAGGGGGAAAGCTGCCAAGTACAGGGAAGGGGCAAAGAAAGGCCTGGTAACTGAGGACACAAAGCTCATTCAGAAAATGCAGGGTCCAGTGGAGCTGGCTCCATGTTGGTCACTGCAGTTTGGGAAAGGGTTGATTTTAAAACAGCAACAACAAAAGAACCCCTCTAAAAAGGTAATCTGGGGCCCAAGTTGAGACGTTGCAAACAAGTTTGGATTTTATTCCCTAGGTACAGGAAGTCACAGGAATAACCAATGATATTTGAGAAATACCTGGCAACAGGCTACAGAAGGAGAGTGGGGGTGAAACAGAGATCACTGGTGCCTCCTGTTACAGTGTCTAAGCAAGAAGGGTGGGCAGGTATTGCCTTCCCCAGGCCTCCACAGCTAAAGAAGAGATTTCCAGGATGATGTAAAATTAGAAATGATCTCGGGATTTGAACTACCATGTTAATAATTCAGAGAAAGCAGAAGTACACTTGGGATAGGGAGGACCCAAAAGGATAAATCTTGGACAGGCTGAATAGAGTTGAGGTGGTATGGTCTGATAAACTACAACAAATGAACTAGAACTCAGCAAAGTTGGAGCTCAAGTTGGGCATGATGGCACACACCTGTAAACCCAGCAACTCAGAAGGCTAAGGCAAGAGGATTATAAATTCAAGGCCAACCTCACCAATTTAGTAAGACCTAAGAAACTTAGTGAAATCCTGTCTCAAAAAACAAAAAGGGCTGAGGATGTGGCTCAGTGGTAAAGTGCCCTAGGTTCAATTCCTGGCTTGACAGATAAGCGCAAGCAAGCAAGCAAGCACGCACACACACACTCAAGTTCAAAAGGATTGGAAAGTGGAAAGTGTGTATATACACAGTAGCTGGAGCCACAATAAATGCAACTGTCCAAGGAGGACCACTGAATTTTGACCAAGTGCATTCTTCCTACTTAGTTAGTTGCCTTTTTTTCTTTTTTTTTAAGAGAAGTACTAAACCCAGGGCCCTGCACATGCTCAGCACTTACTCTACCACAGAATAACATCCCCCAGCCTTCTTTTTTAAAGCTAGGCATCACTCACTTTCCCATGTCCTAAATCACCTTTTATCCTTATGCAAGTCATTCCACAACCACCATCTTCTCCAGAACACAGAACTGAGACAGTGTACCCCATGCTACATTATTTAGAAAGGTCCTCTGTTTTTGAGACTATTAACTTCTAGAGAAAAGAAACAAGACATCCTCAATACTTTTGTAGTGACTGGTTTGAACAAGCCTGAAAGGTTTAACAGATCGGTGGCACTTCCTGGAGAGAACCACAAAAATGTCTTAAGGCTGGATCCAGGGTGTCCAAATGTTTCCACAAGCCTCAGGGAGAGTAAAGATGCAGAAGAGGGGGACACCAGAGACCTTGCAATTCAGGCTTTGTCTGTGATAAACTTGCCTCAGGTAAGTCACATCTCTAGGATTATGTTTTTACAGGATGAAAATAAATGGCCTAAAATACTCTGTACCCCTGGTCTAGTTGAGAATTGTAAGGTCTAACAGGATTGAAGTTTTGGAGTGAACCCTCATGCCTACCTACCCCCACCCCCAAAGAGCTGGGGACTGAGCTAGGACCTCACCCATGGCTGGCAAGAACTCTACCACTGAGCTACATTCCCAGCCCCTCTTTCTTTCTTTAAAGTGCCATTAGAGCCAGGACAGTGTCACATGCCTATAATCCCAGCAATTTGGGAGGCAGGAGGATTGCAAATTTGATGCCAGCCACAGCAACTTAGTAAGACCCTAAGCAATTTAACAAGACCCTGTCTCAAAATTTTAAAAGGCCCGGGGATGTAGATCAGTGGCAAAGCCTTCTGGATTCTATACCCAGGATCAAAAAATAAAAAATAAATAAATGAAGTGCCATTAAGAAATTCAGGAATGATGTAAACATCTTCAAAGTTCTTGTCTCTACTTCCTCCCAACTGCCTTTTAACTATTTGCTCATTAACATATCTGTAAGTGGGGCGTGAAGGGCAAAGAGGAAGTGAAGTCCAAAGATTTCATTTTGCTGCATTAGTGGCTCTGATGAAAGACTGTGGACACAGAAAATAAATCAAACCATAAAGTGGATGTGTAACCGATGTGAATCTGCAATTTGTATACAGGGTAAAAATGGGAGTTCATAATCCGCGTGAATCAAATGTACGAAATATGATATGTCAAGAGCTTTGTAATGTTTTGAACAACTAATAATAAAAAATAAATAAAACTGGATTTGAAGGGGCTGAAGTTGTAGCTCAGTGGAAGAGCGCTTGCCTAGCATGTGTGAGGCAAAGGGTTTAATTCTCGGCACCACATATAATAAATAAAAGTCCATCAACAACTAAAAAATATTTTTTAAAAAAATGGATTTGGAGATTATGGGTGCTAGCCAGCCAGTTTCTTCCTAGACACTTTCACTCAACCTGGTCAACCAATGAAAAGAAAAATAACAGAAGACAGGCGATCGGGTTTTTTAAAGGTCCAAACAGAAGGACCCATATTCAATGTTTAAATGCTTGTCACCTGGGAGAAGAACAGCCACAGAAGTCAAGGGCATAGCTATACCTTTCTGTTAAGTAGAGATCTGCAGATACCTACTTCAGTGATTTAAATTTGAGGTCAAATATTATTAAGTTTAAAACAAAGGGATAAATCTTTCTTCTTTTTATTTTTTGCAACCACGCCTCCCAACTTCAGGTCCCCTTCGTCACTCCAAACGGCTTTCAAAGAGGGACAAGAAAAGTCACCAAGTGGTTTTTTTTTGGGTCCAGCCACAACACCCCGACTCCCTTCAAGGCCATGAAACCCGCAAAGGGGTCCGCGGGCGCGCGGTGCGCGTCGGCCCTGTCCCCGCTAAGGGCCCGGCCGGCCCGGGGACCCGGCGCGCTGCCCACGGCCCGCCCGCGTCACCTGACCGCGGCCCGGCGCGGCACCGACCTGATGACACTGATGTGGAACTGTTCCTCGCGGAGGCCCCGCCAGGCGCCGGGCAGGAACTCCTTGCACCACAGGTAGGCCTTGCGCCGCGTGCGCGGATCCGGCTGCTCGGCGGCCGGCGGCGGCGGCGGCAGCAGGGGCAGCGGCGGCGGCGGCGGCGGGGGCAGCGCGAGCGGCGGCTGCCGGCTGCCCAGCGGCTTGGGCTCCGGCTGGTCAGCAGCGTCGCGCGGCTGCCCCGAGCCGGGCGCCGGGGCCGCGCTGCCGCTGCCGCAGCTCAGCAGCAGCCCGAGCGGCGAGGGCTCCGCCTCGCTGCCGGTGCAGAACTTGGTCTTCATGCCGGACAGGCGGCCGAGGAGGCGCGGGCGGCCGCAGCGCGAGAGAGCGAGGCTCAGGGTCCGGCCGGGGGCCCGCCTGGGGCCGGGCGGGGTCTCTCGCGGGCTCTCTGGGGGCGGCCGGCCGGCGGCGGCTGCGCCCGGCAGGCGGCGGTTGGAGCGCGCGGGGCAGCAGTGGTAGCGGTGGTAGTGGCGGTGGCGACGGCGGCGGCTGGCTGCGGGTGCTGCTGGCCGCGGCGCTCGCTCTATACAGCGCCGCACGAGGAGGGCGGCCGCGTCACAGCCCGCCCCCGCGCTCCCCGCTGATTGGCCGTCGCGCGCCGCCCCGCCGCATCACAACCGCCGCCGCCCTCGCCACGCCGCCCTCCGATTGGCTGAAACGCCGCCTCCCCTTACGCGGTGCTGTGGCTGCCAGGGACGGGGCGGGGCCGGCGCGTGGGGGAGCGAGGCGCGCAGCCTGTCGCCCGGGGTCGCACTGAGGAAGGAGAGGGGAGCGGGGCCCGGGGACGCTCGCCGGGCTGGGCCGGGCTGGGCCGGGCTGGGCCGCGAGCGGGGGCGACAGGGCGTTCCAGGCCCGGGAGGCCCCGGGGGAGGCTCCGGAGCGAAACTTTCCCTGGGCCCCTCGAAAGCCGGTGATTTCGGAGGCAGGGGGCCTGGCCCGGCAGGCAGGAAATTGACGCCTGCAGGCAGGCTGCTCTTTCCGCGAGACCTTGGGGGCCCCGTGGGTGTGTTTTATGACATTTCTCAGCGCTGGCTCAGCCAAGGCGCGTCCACGCCGGGTCCAATTCGGGGCCGTTGGTATTACTATCCGCGGTTCAGAAACCGAGGCCCGAAGAGGGAAGAGGTGACCGGTTCTAGGCCCGCAGCCGGGCGGCCCGCACACTTGCACTGCTGCTGCGACCCGCCCTCTGCCTCGGCCCGCCCTCTGCGCACCTTCGCCTCAGTTTCCCTGTCCGTGGTGCTGAGGACGCCGAGGCCAAGAGGCCCAGGGCAGGAAGTGTATCTTCCCGTCTGTGGGACCGCCACAGGCGCCTAGAACTCTGGCCAAAGGTGCTTGCCACTGAGCTGCTGGCTTTGTGGACGCTGTCACCTGCCCTCCTGCAGGAGATGGCCGCGTGACCATGACTAACGCACCTTTGCCCTGGTGGGGTGGGGCGAGGGTCCCCGCTCCAGTTTGTCCACATACTGCCCCTTGTCCGTCTCTCGGGCCCCTCCACCTCAATCCTTCCTGAAAGTAAGTAGGATATAGATCATATAAAAAGCACGGATCCTGTGTTGTGGGATATGAGGTGGGACAAGAGGTTTCCCTGGTTAACAAGAGCTTAGGAAATCCAGGACCAGGCGCACAGGAAATGGCTTCTTCGCAGGGATTTTGCAGTCTGCAGGAAACAAATATCTCTTCAAAAAAAGCATGTACTTGTCTGAACCTGATCCAAGACAAATGATCTTAACAAAAGGACATAAATGAAAAGGACTTTTTAAAATATATATATTTTTTAGTTATAGATGGACACAATATCTTTTTTATGTGGTGCTGAAGATTGAACCCAGGGCCTTATACATGTGAGGCAAATGCTCTACCACTGAGCTACAGCCCAGCCCTAAAAAGGTCTTTGGACAAGTCCATGTGCTTATAGACCTGGAAGTTGAACAGGAGGAAGCTAGGAGATGCCCAGGACTCTATAGGAGTCCCTCTGGATGTCCGAAAGTCTGATAAATCAAGGTCTCCAGTCAGAGAAACATTTAGATAATAGAGCCAAGGACTTTGTCTAAAAATACCAGCCCAAGGGAGGTGGGGCCAGTATCAGTGGCCTGCCCAGGTGGCAGGCCCTTTGTCCCATACCAGTCTGGTAATTGCAGAGGAATGTGGGAAATCTGGCCAGAGAAAGGAGTGCTAGAAGTAAGAAGTGACCTCTATAATTTGAAGTAGCTTTCTGGCTATGAAAACCCACAGGCACCTTTCTGGGATAGCAGCTCCCTATGAAGACAAAAAGTGTCTCATTAAAGGGGCTGGAAAATTTCCTGAACCCCAAAGCTTAAAAGAAAAGTGGAATGTGGGATATGTGGCCAGGCTGTGGGACGTTTGAATTTGGGTTTTGTGGCAATGGGGAGAAGGAGCACCATGTGATGCTGCTCCAAGCATTGATCTCCCCCCTAGGAACCATGAGCCCTGCCTTCCAATTTGAGGGAAATCAGTATATGGTCATCCCTCAGTACCCAAGGTATAAAATGGCTGTGGTATTTGCATTAAAAACTACTGTATCCTTCTGTGTGCTTTAAATCATCTGTAGATGGCTTGTCATACCTAATGCAAGCAAATGCTGTGTAAATAGTTGTTACATAGGGAAAATGACAAGGAAAAGTGCATACAGATGTACTTTTTTAAAAAAAATTTTTAATAGCTATTTTTTAGTTTTTGGTGGACACAACATCTTTATTTTACTTTATTTTTTTATTTTTTTTTAATTTTATTTTTTTATTTTTATTTTTTTTCATATTTATTTTTTAGTTCTCGGCAGACACAACATCTTTGTTTGTATGTGGTGCTGAGGATCGAACCCGGGCCACACGCATGCCAGGGGAGCGCGCTACCACTTGAGCCAAATCCCCAGCCCCATCTTTATTTTATTTTTATGTGGTACTGAGGATCGAACCCAGCGCCCCACGCATGCCATGCCAGGCGAGCGCGCTACCGCTTGAGCCACATCCCCAGCCCCTAAAAAAATATTTTTGATCCAATGTTAGTGGAACCCACAGATGTGGAACCCACAGATTTAGAGAGATGACTTGCTCATTTGAGAGTGTAACCACCTTTGAGGAGCTGGAACTCTGGTGGTGGTCGCAGCTCCTGGCCTCTGTCACACCTTTCCCCTCCACTCTCACAGTTCTGCTCCCCCTTCATTAGAGGAGTGCTGGGGCTTTTGAGGGAGCATCAGAGTGCCCTGATGAAGGTGATTCATTTCAACCTGTTGGCTTGAGTACTTAAGAGAAGACAGATGTCGCAAGATGCAAGCTGAATTTTCATGATGTGACTTGAGGCTTATGTCCTGTGTCTGGTAGGGATTTGCCCTCCTTTCCCACAGGCTTCGCCTCACCCTGCGCCCCCTCAGAGGCCACTCAGCCTGGGCCCATGAGGAAAACTACGTAAACAAGGAAGGATATCATCCAAAATTCCTTCCCTTAATAGCAATGTTCCAGGGCTGGGGATGTGGCTCAAGCGGTAGTGCGCTCGCCTGGCATGCGTGCGGCCCGAGTTCGATCCTCAGCACCATATACAAACAAAGATGTTGTGTCCGCCGAAAACTAAAAATATAAATATTAAAAGAAAAAAAAAATTCTCTCTCTCTCTCTCTTTAAAAAAAAAATAGCAATGTTCCAAACCTCAGCAGAAACCCTGCAACAACTCTGGAGCTCAGCTCTGTTATCTCCATTTAACAGATCAGGAAACCAAGGCTCAGAGAAGTTAATAACTCACTTGAGACCACACAAATGAAGCCCATGGCTGATCCCAGGCAGTGTGGCTACATTCTGCAGCTTCCCAAGTCACTCTCCCAAGAAGAAAAATGATTGGCCCAGCTCCTCTCTGAATGCCTTGTCATGGGGCATGACCAGCCCAGGAATTGGTGCCCCTGAGTCAGGTGTCCAGGTCTGGCCCAATCAACTCTTTTTTTTTTTAATTTTTTTTTTTATTGTTGGTCCAATCAACTCTTAACAAGTGGCTGGTACCAGACATGACCACCTGAATGTCAGGTACCTTCCAAGGCTGTGGCTGTGGGAAGTTAAGTGCAGCTCCTACTTTGCCAAAACGTGTCCCTTCTTTGGAGAAGGCCCCATGTGACTCAAGTCCTTTTTTCATGTCACAAGCACACCCTGCACACATTGGTCGTCACCTCCAAACCCTGCATAGCACATGCTCTAGAGCACATGCTGTGGAGCCTGGCAGCGTGGAGCCTGGCATCCTGCCTCCAGCTCTCATCTGGCAGCCATCTTCAAGCAGGCCGCTTACCTCCCCTGAGCTTTATTTTCCTTGTCTGTAAAATGGGCATGACAGTCCACCTCATGGAAGGATGCATGTGTGAGAATTCTTGAAATAGAGCAGGGAAAGCATGACATGTAGTGCCTAGCACATAGAAAATAGCACCATTTTCTTGCTAAATGCCCAGTTTCTGCAAGAGAAGGAGCAGTTATCTGCTGTGGCTTCCATTTAATAGTTAGAGACCAAGCCCTGCCAAGGCTGAAGCCACTTGGCTGAGGTGCAGGACCAGGCAGGACTCTTTCTTCCCAGGTGTCTTGCACCCTCTGCCCCAGACACTACCCCTGCTAGCAGCTCCTTTGGTATAGAACACAACACACATGGTGGACAAGGATACCACATGGGGCTCTTATTGGTCCGTAGGGATGAAAAGAGAGATTCTTTTTCCTTTTTTTTTTTTTAATATTTATTTTTTAGTTGTAACTGAACACAATACCTTTATTTTATTTATTTATTTTTATGTGGTGCTAAGGATCAAACCCAAGGCCTCACATACACTAGGTGAGCTCTCTACCGCTGAGCCACAACCCCAGCCCAAAAGAGAGGTCCTTATTGGTCCATCCTTATCTTTATCAATTAGGATCCACCCTTAATGCTGGGTGGTCAATTCCACTGGAACCCACTGGGCAGAGCCTGGAAGAGCTTAGCAAATTGTGACACTGAAACAACAGGTTTGCCTGAAAGAGTAACTCTGTCCATAGGAGCAGAAACCTCCCTGAGGGGAGGTTCTGGGAACCTTTGGAAGGTTGAGAAGACATTCACCTGGCAGTAAAGAGTATCCCAAAGGAGAAAACACAGCCAAAAATATGCTCATGACCCGTGAGCTAGCAACCTTATTCCCAAGACCCCTTCCAAGAAAGAGATTATTCAAAGCAAAAAGCCCCATGCACAAAATTGCCCGTTGCCACATTATAATTGGAGAAAACTGGAAATACCCTAAATGTCCCACACCCGAGGAGGCTGGACCAATAAATGATGCTGGGCCCATGTGGCATTTTCAGACAGGAGTTAAACACACCCAGGCTGAAGTCAGTGATAACAAGTAAAGGGTTCAAAGGGTTCGTTTCCCACACATTTCTTCTTCCATGCGCCTGCCATAGGGCTTGGCACCCTAGATAGGGGGAAAGGCAATCCGCCTTGCTCCTGCTCCAACCTAGATTGGCCAACTGCACACTGCCACCCTATCTCTCCCCTCACCCCTGTTTGTTGTGTGTGTCTCCCCACCTGACTGGAGCCTCCACTAGACCAGGGACCTTGCCTATCTTGTTCTCTACTATGGTGCTCAGCACAGACTCTGCTGTTTGTAGACCCTCAGAAATATTTACTGATTGAATGAATTAGTGAAGTCCCGCCTCACCACTTACTAATGTATGAGTTTGAGCTGAACCTCAGTTTTCTCATCTGTGGAATGGGGATGATAACGCCCAGTGCACAGGGCAGTTGTGAGGATCAAATGACAGGATTCAAGCCACAGCATGCAGGAAGCACCCAGATCATCACATGGGGTATTTGGTGGCATAGCCTCTCTGCAGTGACTGGTATTCCGATACAAATAATGTGTACACTTATAACAATTCATAGGAAGATAATGTGTGTAAGAAAGAAGTCAACTGCAGTGTGCACTGTGACCACCAAAATGTCAGTACACAAGGGGACAAAGGCTTGGAGAGAGACTTCCTCTGGCAGGAACTCCTCCTGGGGAGAGGTTTTCCAGTTGCGAAACCTTTTGTTCCAGAAGCTCCACAATTGACACTGAATTCTGAGGGTAACCTGGGAGGGTGGGTGAAGGGCCTCAAGAAGAGGGGGCAGGGTTAGGAATCCCTCTTTAGTCCCTCACATTCCTGCCCACTGCTTCCTTGCACTGGTCTAAGGGGGTCTGACAAGGAGTTCCTAGAGTCACTGGGCAAACCATAGCACAGAAGGACCCACCCATGGGCTCCAGCTTTGCCACCAACACCAGCTGGAAGGCCTGTTCAAGAAAGGACTTAGCAAAGCAGGGTGGCACATGCCTATACTCCCAGCAACTCAAGAGGCTGAAGCAGTTCAAAGTCAGCCTCAGCACTAAGGGAGGCCCTAATAAAAAGGGCTGGGGATGGGCGCAGTGGCGCATGCTTGTAATCCCAGTGGCTCAGGAGGCTAAGATAGGAGGATCACAAGTTCAAAGCCAGCCTCAACAAAAGCAAGGTGCTAAGCAATTCATTGAGACACTGTCTCTAAATAAAATACAAAATAGGGTTGGGGATGTGGCTCAGTGGTTAAGCACCCCTGAGTTCAATGTCCGGTACCAAAAAAGGGAAAGGAAAGAAAAGAAAGGAAGAAAGGGCTTTGTGAATCAGCCTCCCGTCACATAGAAGGATCAATGGTCAAGCCCTGTGCTCTGAGCCCTTCACCTACATCCAGCATCTCTGAAATTTCCCAACCAGCAGTGAGGTGAATCTAGTTAGTACCTGATCTCCCAGGCCAGAAGGGAGCTTCACCAGGGAGTGAAAGCACTGTCCAAGGGCAGCAGGTCCTGCAGATCCCACCCAGGACTCCATCCAGAAGACTTGTCTTTCTGTCCTTCTGCACTCAAAGCACCTTTGACCCAGGAAGCACTAGGCACTTGACACAGTAGGGGGGTTCCCTAGAGGACTGGACAAACAGAGCCTTGGCTGTGCTGAGCTCCCCATCCCTCCCCAAGTTCACCAGGGACCAGGCCCCTACTCCAGTTCTTAGCCTTCAAACATTGATGAGAGTGCAGAGAGGCCATTGGGCTGCAACCCTACATGCTCAGGACTGGTTTACAACCTAGCCAGCAGAGTGACATGAAGCCAGGCCCTTGACTGAGGTTCTGGGTTGGGCCCAGCAGCTCCTACAGGTCTCTGAGCCCAAGCTTCGTCTTATTCAGCATCCTTCTACCATATGCGAAGCTTCAGCACCCACAGCCCACAGCGGGGCCCAGGCTCAAAGGGGCCAATGAATGCAGCTGATTGGAGTAACCACATGTGTGGTGGATGAGGCAGGTACTCCCCTCATGCCCTATTTGCAGAGATCCCAAGCATAGCTTAGGGGTACTAATCTGTCTTTGGAGGACATGTTCCTACTAGCTGTGTGACCTTGGACAAGGCATCTACCTCTATGTCAAATTTTCCTCATCACCAGATGGAGACTATTGTTCCTAGCCTACAGGGTTATTGGGGAGATTCCCTGAAACCATCAGGGAAAGAGCTGGGCACAGAGCCAAGGCTCCACAAAGGGTAATTGTGCCTGACTACTAATTGTCAAGTGGATTCCCAGAGGCTGGCAGAGGGCAGCTATTACCAGGTCCTGTGGATTTGTGAGGGTGGCCCTGCAGCAGTTCATTCCCAGTGTCAGGGGGAGAGCAAAGCCTACCTGGGGCCTTCTAGAGGTCCAGCAGAGCCTGGAGCCTTTCCCTTTCTCTGAGGTTCCCAGGAATTTTTAAAATAAAGAAACGTTACTGGGTATGGTGGCTCATGTTTATAATCAGGGAGGCTAAAGCAGGAAAATAACAAGTTCAAGGCCAGCCTGGATAACTTAGTGAGACCTTGTCTCGAAATACAACAAAAAGATGATTGGGGATGTAGCTCAGTGATTTGCCTAGCATGCACAAAGCCCTGGGGCCACCCCTCATACCACAAAATTAATTAATTAGCTAATTAATGAGGGGAATGAAAAGAAAGAAATGTATTGATGAAACTAAGGAATATTTGAAATACTTAAATTGAACTAATCAATGCTTTTAACACACATGCAAAATTCTAATACAAGGTATTATGGTATTCTCCACCTAGCAGAGAATTTAAGATAATAATGGTTTGCAGAATAGCCACATGCCATGGTGTCCAGACCATTTTCCAAGCCTGACATCACATCTCCCTGACAATCTGATTAACCTATTTAGAGGCAACAGTGAAAATTGAAAGCTGCGGCCATGGGGCACATGAAGTCCTCCTGGGCCCTCTGTGGCAGAGCCTGGGCAGTGAGCCCCTGACAGTCTCAAGGTGATGCCTTGGGTCCCTCAAAACCATCTAAACTTACTTTTCAAATTTGGTGAAACCCTGTGTCATGGCTTTGTGTAACACAGTGTGGTTTTCAAGAAGATTCGGGTGTGATGGAAGTCACCTGTGGGAATGAGATTTCTGGACTGGGAGTTGGGAAGCCTGGGTACAGCCCCGCTCCCACTGCACCCCTTTCTTCACAGTCAGCCCTGGTCCCGCAGGCTGAGTTCCTGCCTTGCATGGCCCTCCCTTCTGCAGAACCCCTTGTACAGATGGGTGAGCCAAGGCTCAAGGACAGTAGCTCTGCTTATCCAGAATGCATGGACGCCCTGTGCTGACTCCATTTTCTATGCTCCCAGCCCAGTCTCCTGACCACATCACCCCTCTCAGTGGCACATTAAAAAAAAAAAAATTATCGATTTATTTAATGTGGTGCTGAGGATCAAACCCAGTGCCTCACACCTGGGCTGGTCCCCCAGCAACTGAGTGCCAGAGGGCAGAGAGGGGAAGGGGCGAGGGGGGCGCGGGCATGAGAGGTGACCTTGGAAGATCATCTGGGTCTGGGGAGACAGGCCTACGTACGGTCCTCCCTCAGATCAACTGACCCAGGCGAATTCCAAGGCCGGGGGCTGCCCAGGGCAGAAGGAATGCGGTCGGACCGGATTCTGGCCTCCTGGGCTGCTCGGCCTGGGGGGAGGGCAGTGGGGCCGGGGCGGGGCCTCGCTGTTCACCCCGTTGCTGGGCTTTGGGAGCCCGCCGGGCACAGTACCCCAAGTTCCGGCTGGGCGTGGGTCTAGCGGCCTGGGTTGCTTTTGCAACTGCAGCTTATTTACAACGCTGCGGCGCCGGCGGGGAGGTGGGGAAGGCACCCTTGGCCGGCCCCGCCGCGTGTGATCGGGCAAGGGTTCCTAGGTGACAGGCGACCCTTCCTCCCCCGAAGTAGGTCTAATGGGCTATCGGTGGGACGCTCCTCCTCCCCATCAAGACCTCTAGGACGGACCCGGGGCCCCTGCCAGCCCTCTCCCGCACCCTTGGGTCCTGCCAAGAGACCTCTCTGCTATCCTCGCTGTCACTTACAGATCCCCCATTCTCTCTGCGTCTCTATTTCCTACCCGCGAAATGGGGACGGTATTAGTACCTCCTGTGTATGGTTGTTAAAGAATTCAATGAGTGGCCAGGGCTGGGGATGTGGTTCAGTGGTCGAGCCCTTGCCTAACACGCCAGCGGCCCTGGCTGCCCCAGCATCTCCGCAGACACCAGTCCCTGTGACTTTGGCACCTACCTGCACTCACACACAGCTCCTGGTCTCTGCTACCTCCTTACACTAGCCTATACCCTCTCCCACTGAGCCCTACCTGCAGGCCCTTCGGTTTCTCACCACCTGCAGTAGCACTGACCCTGATGGCTTGAAAGTCCAGCAGCTGCTCCTCCTCCTTTAGCTTCAGCTTCTCCTCCAGGACCCTCTCTAGCTACAGTTTTCAGACCCCTTTCAACCCTCCGCCCACGGACCTCACCACTGTCTCCCCAGCAGCCCTCATTTCTACCATCTCCAGTATAGATTCCACCCCTCAAGAGTGCCATGCCCGTCTGTGAGTGTTTGCGCTCTTCCTGGGCCTGCTGCAAGATCACATTTCCCCACCCTCAATCCCACCCCTTTGCAGTGATCTAGGATCATTTGACTTCCTATGTGGGTCACTTCTCCTTCCTGGGGACCCTTTTGGCCCTCTCTCTTCCCTTGTATCTAAGTCGTGATGGAGAATCCAAGGGAGGATGCCTGGCAGAGTTGCCAGGCCTGAGGAGCCTAGGCCCCCAAATCACCACATGGAGGGCTGCCTACCAACTGAATGGACTAAGACCTAGATGAAGGTAGCACTTGTCCTTTCAAGGCTGAGGGGGTGAGAAGCCAATATGCCTTCCCCACACTCTATCCCTTCCATGGTGACCTGGGAACTGCAAGATGACATCATGACAAGAAGGAAGGAGCCTGGATCCCTGTGTTACCATATGAAGGAGCGATGCCTGGCCAAAATGTCCGCAAGAATTCCCTGTGAGCCAGAAGCAGAGCTCTGTGGTGTTCACCCTCTTAGCTATGGGGCTGCTTGTTACAGCACTTTGCCTATACCCCCTGATAACATCACTCCCTTCCACTGTTCACCTGGCAAACCTCAGCCCTAGATGAACCAACTGTCTCCTTTCCCTGTCCTCCTCCTCCTCCTTCTTCTTCTTCTTCTTCTTTTTTTTTTTTTTTTTTTTTTTTGGTACCAGGGGTTGAACTCAGGGGCACTCGACCACTGATCCACATCCCCAGCTCTATTTTGTATTTTATTTAGAGACAGGGTCTCACTGAGTTGCTCAGCGCCTCACTTTTGCTGAGGCTGGCTTTGAACTCATGATCCTCCTGCCTCAGCCTCCCAAGCTGCTGGGATAACAGGCATGGCCACTGAGCCCAGTTTCTCTGTCCTTCTTAACTGCCCCTGAAAAGATGAATGCTCCTAAAGAATGTCCCATAACTGGTTCAACTAATTTTGCTTCCGATTCATGACCAGCAATCAGCTGGGTCCTCACACTGCCCCACCTTCCACTGACACTCCACATTCCACACACCCTGGGTTAGGTTTCCATCACTGGGGCAAAGTACCTGATTTAAACAGCTTATAAGAAGCGAGGTGTATCTGGGCTCATAGTTCCGGAGGTTTCAGTCCATTGTAGCTGGGCCTCATTGCTTTGGGACAGTGGAGGCCCAGAGTATCATGGTGGGAACATGTGGCAGAGGAAGCCTGTTGGCTTCCAGGCAGCCAGGAAGTAAAGAGAGAGGGAGGTGCAGGTCCCAATGTCCCCTCCGAGGGCATGCCCCCAGTGACCTACCCTCCTTCCATGAGACCCCGCCACCATAGGCTGCTGACCAAGCCTTTAATACAGGGGCCTTTGGGGACCTCCAAGATCTAAACTATAGACACCCTCTTTCCCACCTAGCTCCTGACTAAACCTGTCAGGAAACACAGCAGCAGGGAAGAAGCATAGAATAGGGGGACCTAGACTTTATGACACAGGAGTCACCTGTGGAGGTGGAGAGAAGGAGTGGCCCTCCTCTTGTGACCTGCATGTCCAGCCGCCCCAGCTGCCCCAGGGAGGAGGCATGGCAGCCACCTTCAACAACCAAGGCCCCCAGGGCTGTGCTGCCAGTGCACAGATTGGCCAGGGCCAGGCTTCCTGCGCTCTAGACAAAACAAAGTTCAGCAAACTGGGAGGGAGGAAGAGAGGGAAGCTTTTTTTTTTTTTTTTTAAAGAGTGAGAGAGAAAGAGAGAGAGAGAGAGAGAGAGAGAGAGAGAGAGAGAGAGAGAGAGAGAGAATTTTTCAATATTTATTTTTTTAGTTTTCAGCGGACACAACATCTTTGTTTGTATGTGGTGCTAAGGATCGAACCCCAGGCCGCAGGCATGCCAGGTGAGCGCGCTACCGCTTGAGCCACATCCCCAGCCCGAGGGGCAATCTTTGAGGGAATCACAGTTCCTGAAAACCTGGCTGTGTGGCCTGCCATCTCCTCAGGCTGAGCCCAGGGCCACAGGAAGAACCTCAGACAGGTTCCTGGAGCCTATAGCACCTGGTGGGCCTGGGGGATTGGTCACAGCTGCTCCCTGGCAGGATGTTGAGGAAAAGTGGCCTGGACCATTAGCAATGCCTGCAGCAATCTAGGCTAAGAGGGTGGGGGTCAGTGTGCCCAGGTTTTCCATCCTGCACGGGACCCCTCACCCCAGGGGCAATACATTAGGTACCACGGGAATCAGGGCTTGAAAGCAGCCCCCTGGCTCTGAAGTCTTAGTTCTTCCCATTTTCTTGTTGCCGCTGAAATATCCTTTGTGGGTCACCCTTTTGTCCTGGATAGTTCAAGTTTCTCACTTATTTTTGTTGATATTTTTAAAAATAGATTCTCAGTTGCAGATGTACATACAGTGTCTTTATTTATTTTTATGTGGTACTGAGAAATGAGCCCAGTGCTTCACACATTCGAGGCCATTGAGCTGCAGCACCAGCCCCATTTTTTAAAAATATTTATTTCTTAGTTGTAGTTGGACACTTTGCCTTTATTTTATTTACTTATTTTTATGAGGTGCAGAGGATTGAACCCAGGGTCTTGCCCGTGCTAGGCGAGTGCTCCAGCACTGAGCCACAACCCCAGCCCCTATTTTTATTTTTATGGCTTTGGGAATAGTTTCCCACATTTTAGGCAACTGTTCTACAAGTGACCTATTGAACTACACCCCCAGATCTCTCATTCTTTTAGAAAAGTAATTGCTAATTAAAACAGCAAAGGTGCTGGGGATACAGCTCACTTGGTAAAGTGCTTGCCTCACATGCATATAGGTTCAATCCCCAGCACCACGAAACAAAAAACAAACAAACAAACAACTAAACTCAACAGGTACAAGATGTCTCTACTAATTCTTCTTCTTTTTTGGTACTGAGGATTGAACTCAGGGATGCTTTACCACTCACTGAGCTACATCCCCAGTCCTTTTTAGTTTTAAGACAAGGTCTATCTCACCAAGTTGGTGAGCATGCCCTTGAACTTGCAATCCTCCTGCCTCAGTCTCCTGAGTCACTGGGATTATAGACATGTGCCCCCACAGCCAGCTGAACCCCACTAATTCATCTATGAAAGTTTTGTTTTGTTTTTTTTTAGTAAATCATTTATTTATTTCTTGGTGCTAAGGATTGACCCTAGGGCCCTGTGAATGCTAAGCATGTGCTCCACCACTGAGTCACATCCCCAAACCCCCTAGGCATTTAAAAGTCATGGTAAATTATCCATAATAAAGTTTTTATAATGTCTGAGCATGCAGTTTTGTGACATCAAACACACTCACACTGTTGTGCAACTGTCACCATCCACCTCCAGAACTTTCCCGTCAGTCATTCCAAACTGAACTCCACACATATTAAACAGTAACTGCCTCGCCCCACCCCCACCCACCTCACTCCACCCCACCCCTGCCCCCTACCTCCCCCACCCCCCACCTCTACCCCCCACCCAGGACCCAGGACCCCTGATCTTTTTTTTATTGTTTTATTTTGAGACTAAGTTACCCATGCTGGTCCTGAATGTATACACTGTAGTGCATAAGTATGTACAATTGTTACATGGTTAATAACAAATTATAAAAAATATTTAAGGAGATGGGAATGCTGACGTGATCCTTACACACCCACACCTGTCAAGTTCTCAGCAGTGCCCCATAAACAGGTTCAGTTAAAATAGTAGTAAGGGGGGCAAAAATACCATATTAAAAAAACAGTAATAAGGGAAGGGTCCGGTGTGATGCACAGGCCTGTAACCCCTGGACTTAGGAGGCTGAGGCAGGTGGATTGCAAGTTTAAGGCCATCCCTAGCCATCTAGAGAGGCCTTAAGCAATTTAGCAAGACCCTCTCTCAAAATAAAAAATAAAAAGGGCTGGGGATGTAGCTCAGTAGGAAAGCGCCTCTGGGTTTAACCCCTAGTACACAAACAAGAAAAAGTAATAAAGGAAATCCCAATCTTATGAAAGACAAAGCTCCTCTCCTTTTTATTTTATTTTTTTAATTTTTTTAATATTTATTTATTTTTTTAGTTATCGGCAGACACAACATCTTTGTTGGTATGTGGTGCTGAGGATCGAACGCGGGCCGCACGCATGCCAGACGAGCGCGCTACCGCTTGAGCCACATTCCCAGCCCCTATTTTATTTTTTTTTAAGTTAAATAATAATTAAAAAAAAATACAAACTCACTGGGAATACTAAAAAAAAAAAAGTCAAAATTCCTACTAGCCAGAGGCCACTGTGACCATTCAGTATTTGCTTCATGAGTCCCTCTGGGTCCATGGATTTTCCATAATTTTGTAGGCCCACCTGTTTTTCTTCTTAAAATTATATTGTTGCAACAAAAACGAGTAGTGGGTGAGTGGCCAGATTGAGCGGCCCGAGAGGCGACGGGGTGGGAAGTCGGGGCAGCTGCACAGGCTGACCTCCTGCTGCTCCACTACTGGAGGCTCATTTTAAACTCCTCGTCGCCCCACCCCCACCCCTGCCCCCAGCTCTTCTCCCTTCCCAGCCTCGGCCTTGGAGGCAGCAAGATGAGCCTTCTTCCTGCCCAGGCCAAGTCCCCTGTCTGTTTGGCTCACTGCCCACAGAAGTGAAGGAATCCAGACTCTGGGGCTGGCACCAGCAGATTTAAGAAGTGGCTCTCCCTCCAGGCTATCACTTGGTCATGAATGACAGGGCCCACCCAGGGTGTGGCCTTTGTAGCTTCTCTTTAAAATCCCTGTGTTCCCCTGGCAGTTAGAATCCCAGCCTCTGGGAGCAGAGCCCACTGGGTTTCTCATTTGCTAGCAAATCAATAACAACCCCCCTGCCCCCCCCCCCCCCCCCCCCCCGTCAAAACCTTGTCCTCTTTATTGGATTGGCAATGGGGACAAGGACAGAGCTTTTGGTTTCAGTGGCGTTTAGCCCCAGATACTATGGAGTTCACCATCCACCTCTTTCAAATTCTCTAGAGATGTGCAGTTTTTAATTTCTATCTTCTTTCTTTCTTTTTTTGTGCCAGGGATTGAACCCAGGGCACTTAACCACTGAGCCACATTCCCCAGTCCTTTTTATATTTTACTTAGATACAGGGTTTCACTGAGCTGCTTTAGGACCTCACTAATTTGGCCCAGGCTGGCTTTGAACTTGCCATCCTCCTGCCTCAGCCTCCTGATCTGCTGGGATTACAGGCGGGGCCACTGCACCCAGCTTTATTTCATTTTTTAAATATGTATCATTTATTATGTTGGTGGTGCTGGGAGTGGAAACCAGGACCTCACACACGCTCAGCAGGTGCTTCCCACTGACCATATCCCCAGCCCTCTACATTTTATGTTTCATTAAAGTGGGTGATTTTTCATTACCAAGTGTTGAGGGACGACTGGCCGGTGAACATACATATCTTAAGAACTGGGGAATCCCCCTCCTGGGTGGTGCCCAATGGAAGTGAGCTCATATGTCCACAAAAGACCCGGGCCAGGGGTGCCTGGCACCTAGTTATCGTAGCCCCTGCTGTGGTCGGAATATCCCCATCAAAACTCACATTGAGATCTAACCTTCAGTTGAGGTGGTGAGAGGTGGGACCACGTGGCCTTCTGGGGTGATCCAGGTCATGATGGTGCTGATTAGTAGGCCATCCAGAGAGTGGCATTGTTATGAAATGGTGCTATCTGCTGCCAGTTCTGTTGGTCCCTCGGCGCTCTTCATGGTACTATGACCCAGCGACAGGCCCTTGCCCACTGCCAAGTAAATGCCAGCTCCATGCTCTTAAACTTCCCAGCCTCTAGAATGTGAGCCAAATAAAGCTCTATTCTGTTTTGGGGGGTGTCGTGGGAATTGAACCCAGGACCTTGCGCATGCTAGGCAAATGCTCTGCCACTGAGCTACACTCCAGCCTTTTTTAAAATTGTATTTTTGAGGCAGGGTCTCACCCAGAGTGGCCCCAAACTTTCAGTCCTCCAGCCTCAGCTTCCTGAGTAGCTGGGATTTCAGGCATGAGCCACCACCCAGCTTAAACCTCTGTTCTTTATAAATTCCCCAGTTTGTGGTGTTCAGTTACAGCAACAGAAAGACAAGTGCCAATAGGAAACAACCCAAGTCCCCACCCTGAGTGGAATACAGAAATGATTTGGGGTGCGTTCACAGGAGTGAGCCGTAGACAGCAAGGGGGTGCCGCCATCAACCGCAGGGCTCTTCCCACAGCATGGTGGGGAAGAAACTGGCACAAGCTGGCCCTGTTCGGTCCTGTTTGTAAGAGGCTGTAGAACAGGCAAAACGTATGTGTGGGGCTGGAAGTCAGGATGGTGGGCAGTTCCCTCTGGGAGGAGGCACTCAGAGCCTTCCAGGGGCTGAAAACATGGTCTATATCTTAGGCTGTGGGGTGGTTACGTGAGAATATAGCTTGCCAAAATCAGTTGGGTTGCCACCAAATTGGACGACGTGGTACATTTTAGGTGAAGTGGATTTTAGCACAATTCAAAAAAAAAAATTGAGATTTTATGTATTGGAAAAGCAAATATCAGTCAGTCTTTCCTCTCCTCTCACCCCCAGCGGTCATCACAGGAGACTCCTGTGACCCTGGAAGGTGTGGGACTTGCCCCTCTGCCAGCGAGCAGGCTGGCACCTCTGCAACGGTGGGCAGGCACCAGCGGGCATCCTTTAATCCAGTTCAGTTCTGATACTGTCTACCTGGAGGTGGCCTCCGATCCCTCAGGCCCAGGGCTCAGTCCCTGAGACTGCCCCCCACACTTTAGATACCAGCTGCAAGCCCCAGGTTGTTATCTATGTCGGGTTCCCACCACCCTTTCCTCGGGTCTTTGCTTGAGGGCTCAGGGAATGTGGGGACCAATTAATATTCGCTAGTTTGTCACAAAGGACAATAACACAGGATTCAGATGCAGAGATGCAGAGGGCGAGGTAGGGGACAAGGGGTACCACCCTCCTGGTCCTCCACAGGCCCAGCTAACAGGAAGCTCTGGCCTCTCGTGCAGTGTTCCTTCCCCAGGGTACAGGGCAGGACCCGTTGGGAACAAGGAGGTCTTATGACCTGCTGTCAGACATGTATGCCTGGGAATTTCCTTATAGCCAGGCCAAGACAGGGGGAGAAGAGGGTTTCTATGACCTGCCTACGGGACGGAGTTACAAGCCAGGGACTGTGGTTTAAAAAAAAAAAAAAATCACATAATATCACAGTTGTCTATTAAGATTTGAGGGCTTTACTGATGAAAATTGCACTTCAACAGAAGAATTTTATCCTAAGCACTTTCCAGGAGTTATCTATCTGTCTGATTGTCTATCTGTCCATCTGCTTAGTTATTGAAGTGATGGGGATTGAACCCAAGGGCCTTCTACTCCTGGGCTTCAACCCCAACACTTTTTATTTTTTATTTGAGACAGGGTCTTGCTAAACTGCCAAGACTGGGCTGGAACAGATACTAGTACAGCAGAGGAAGACGCCCAGGAGGAAGGAGGAGGGAGAGGAAGGGGGAGGTCCTGGGAGCAATACTGACCAAATTATATTGTTAAATTGCGTGCGGGAACAAATATGTAACAATGAATCCCACCATTGCGTATAATTGTCCTCCATCCAGGAGCTTTTATTTAGTTAGTTAGTTTTACATGGACACAATACCTTTATTTTACATATTTATTTTTTTTATGTGGTGCTGAGGATGGAACCCAGTGCCTCACACACGCTAGGCAAGCACTCTACCCCCAACAAAGCTAAAACCCCAGTCCCAGAAGATGTTTTAAATATTCTTTAAAAATACAGCCTTCAGGGCTAGGATGTCTCTCAAGCGGTAGGCGCGCTTGCCTGGCATGCATGCAGCCTGGGTTCGATCCTCAGCACCACATACAAACAAAGATGTTGTGTCCGCTGATAACTAAAAAATAAATATTAAAACAAAAAAACAAAACAAAACAAAAAAAAATAAAAATACAGCCTTCAAGCTGGGTGCAGTGGCACATGCCTGTAATCCCAGCGGCTCAGGAGGCTGAGGCAGAAGGATCATGAGTTCAGAGTTCAAAGCCAGCCTCAGCAAAAGCAAGGCCCTAAGCAACTCAGCAAGACCCCATCTCTAAATAAAATACAAAATAGGGCTGGGGATGTGGCTCAGTGGTTGAGTGCCCCTGAGTTCAATCCCCGGTACACACACACACACACACACACACACATACAGCCTTCAGTGGCTACTGGGTTCCCATCTATGGATGCACCCCACTTGACTCTCCCCAGAACTGTTGTGAGAGCCACCACCCCACAGTTAAAACACAGAGTTAAGAAGCAGAGTATATTCTGGAAGGCTCTTGGGAAGAGTCTTCACAGGCCCTGCAAGGCTGGGGAGTCTGGTTTGGAAAGAAGGAAGAAGTATAAAAGGCGGGAAGCCACCCCAGGCCTGGGTTCCCCCAGGAATAGGCTGCTCTAGGGCTCACGGTGATCACTACTGACACTGCGGATGTCACCATCAGAGGTAGCGCCACTGTAGGTGCTGCAGATGCAGCTGCTGGGAAGAGCTCGGGGGGGGGGGGGGGGGGGGGGGGGCTATTCCCTGTGCAGAAATCCCTAGGCCTGAGCCCGAGAGGCTGCAAGTGGAGGACAAGGTGCTGGTCCCCACCCTGCCAAGCCCCACCATGGGAAATTCTACAGGGCAGAAAGGGCCCAAATCAGTCGATGGACCTGCCCAAGAAAACGCCCTAGTTGTACCCATGAGAGCAGCGGCGTGTGCCAAGCGCCAGCTGGTACCAGGCCCCTTGGGCTAGGCTAGTTCCATGTGGCTTGTTTGACCTGTGGGGCGGGCACCTGACTGTCCTTGTTTTGCAGACAGGAGGCAGGCAAGAGGAGCAGGTGATCTGCCCAGAACCATGTGGTGGGGAAGACCCACAGGCCAATTTGTGCAGGGCATTCACGGACCTCACCAGGTCATTTCCCCTCCTCCATGGCTGCTGCCATTGCAGGGCCTGGAAGCCTGAGAGCCACACTTCCCAGCATCCCCTGCAGCAGGGTTCTGGGTAGTACCTGTCAATCACAGGCATTTTCCTGAGATCTGGAAGGCTGAGGTAGGCAGTGGTGGCAGGCAGGTGAGGACTTTGCTAGAGGTGTCACTTGGCCAGTGGCTTCTTGTGCAGGGTCCTGTAATGTCACCATTCCTGACTTTGGGAGAACAGGCATGGCTTCCCTGGCCACCACTCCCATTTTGTGAGCCCTGAACCCCCTTTCTTCTTGGCATCCTGTTTTCCCAGCTCAACCTTGATGAGCTGGAACCTAGTTAAGGGAGGAGGAAAGGAAGGAGCTGGGACCCGAGCTGTAGGACAGAAACGCTGGGCCTCCAACCCCGGCCCCATCAGCGCTGTGGGTCTCGGGATGCTTCTTTGGCCAGAGAGTCACTTAATGTGTCCTCATTTCATTTTCCTCATTTAGAACATGCAGAGTTGGTTTTCCCTCGAGGCTTGTGGTGAGAAATCCAGACCAGGCCTGGGAGAGGCAAGTGCCCGGCCGTGCTGGGGAGGCCCTTGGCTCCACTGCTGCATTCCCACCTAGCAGAAGGGGAGAGCAAGGCCCAGAGCTGATGTCCTTTATGTAAATGTGAATCACACAGCAGGGGTGGCCGGTGTGAAGTCAAGCCCAGGAGTGGGAGGCTTTGTTCCCTCTGGCTGGGCCTCAGGGCTGGGGAGTCCAGCTGTGGTCAGCATCCAGGGAAGGCTGAGGACAAGTCCAAGGTCACCCGTCTTCACAGGGCTCCTCTCAGTCCGACTGACTTGGCGGCCTTTGAGGCCACATGACCTGACCTCAGGGCTGGGACCTCAGGGCAGTGACCCAGAATCCAGAACACTGCCTGGCATGGTGTGGAACGCCACAGAGCGAACCCACCTTCCCTCCTCGCTGGCAGCAAGGGACAGCCTGCAGCAGACAGACAGGTTCTTGTGTCAGCTGCCCCTGTCTGGCACACATGCCCGCTGGGCCTCAGTCTCCCTCTCTAGTTCTTGGCTGTATAGAGGCAGGTCCAGAAGGTTGCCTGAGGCTGGATGAAGCAAGGCTTCCTGGTCACTGCTCTTGGGGCCGTGGAAACCAGGGAAGGTGCGGTTTTGTGCCAGGAGATGTGCTGGAAGGCCACTGGGGTCCACTGTATTCTCCGGGGACAAAGGATGTACTGCTGGAAGGTCAGAGAGTGAGGCTGCGGCTCCTTCCCCTGGACCTCAGGCCACACCCAGGGGCCAACACAGGGCGGACTCAGCCCACTTCCAGGCCCCTCTCTGGGGGATTCCTTGTTGGGCAGGGTCCTGGGCATGGATCCGGGTGTAGCCCTTTGCCCAGCATGGCCTCCTGAGCCACTTTCCTCCCTGGAGGGATGGACGGTGGCTGGCCCAGGGCTCTCATGGCTGGTGGCCCTGAGGTTTTGAGTCCTGGCAGGTTATGCAGATGAGAGGTGGGGGGAGCAGGGGACTTCCTTCTTCAGTGAGAAAGCCCCTTCCTCATCAGCCTGCCACCTGCCTAGCCTCCCGGCGCCAAATGCAGTTTGTGACTCATGTGACTGAGGGGCTTGGGGCTAAGTGGAGGGAAGCGGGAGCAAGTGGGGTACCAGAGGGAGGTAGGAACAACATCCAGAGCCCCGAGGGCCGCAGGGCCCTGCTCAGGCTGCGGGGCGGCAGAGAGCCCGGGAGAGGGAGAGGCAGTGCAGAGGCCTCCCACCATCCTTCAAGTCACAGCCCACAGGGCCTCAGTTCCCTAGCCCTGTGGGTAGAGCCGGCAGGCTGGATGATGTCCTGCCTTGTAGCTCAGTCTCCTCTTGTCAAGAACAGTGACAAGGAGCCCTGCCTTGCTGGCTTCAGTGTCTCCAAAGACCCCAAAGAGGCTCTTGTGAATTTGAGCCAGGTTCAGTCTAAGGTAGGACCCAACTCAGGACGCTGTAGAGGAGGAAGGTCCCACTACCCCGTGGTGGTTGGTGGTTCCAGGAGATGCAGGAGTTGGACATTAGCCCCTTTGGTGAGTGGCTACAACTAAATAAATACAGTTATCACATGTCAACAGCAGTGGCCTCCTGCTGGCCAGGCCACCCACTGACTCACAGCTGGACACCCACCTGCCACGCAGGCATGGGGCAGGGACTCTGGGTCAGGCAGGGCGGAGCAGGGACTGCCCTGGGTCCAAGCCAGTTTATCTCAGTCTCTCTCGATGTGTGACCCCAGGAAGGTCCCAGCCCCTGCCTCAGTACAGCGAGAGGCCTGGTCTCTCTCTGCCTGTCTCCGGGTATCTCTGGGCTGTAGCTGGGGTTGGGGGGTGCGGGGGGGAGAGTGACAGCTGGCTGGGGCTGATTAGGTGAAGCCAGAGGAAAAAACACAGACGTTGGAGTTAGATTCCCAGCTCTTGGCTCGAGACAGGCACAGGGCTGCTCATCCCTCGGCTGTTTCACTGGGTCCTCAGTGAGGTAGACACTGCTGTCCTCTCCCTGTAATAGACTGGAAACTGAGACTACGTCAGCAAAGCTGCTAAGTTAGGGACTGGTGGGGACAGGCTTTGCCCAGGAGATGCCTGAACAAATCCTTCAGCTGCCAAGGCCAAAGCTCCCTGTCTTCTGGGCCCAGGCTCCGCCACCCACCCATGTCCTTTAACTGCATTGCCACCCTGAGCGCTCAGCCTCTCTCCAGAAGACGGCCTGTCCTCCCACCTCCAGACTTTGCACATGTACACTGCCACCACCCTTTGGGTTTCTGAACTCCTCTCCATCCCTCAGCACCTTTTTAAAAAAATGGGTACATTATAATTATACGTAGTAAGTGGGGTTCATTGTCACATATTTGTACACACACAATTTATTTTTTATATATATATATTTTTTAAATATTTATTTATTTATTTTTCGGTGGACACAACATCTTCGTTTGTATGTGGTGCTGAGGATCGAACCCGGGCTGCACGCATGCCAGGAGAGCGCGCTACCACTTGAGCCACATCCCCAGCGCCCCCCACACACAATTTAACGATATAATTTGGTCAATATTGTTCCCCAGTACCTCCCCTTTCCTTTCCTTCCTCCTTCCTCCTCATCCTCTTCCTCTGCTCCACTAGTATACTGATTTTAGTTCTTGTAGATAAATATTAAGGAGTGGAATAGCTGAGTCATATGATGGCTCCATTCCTATTCTTTTATTTATTTATTTTGGTACCAGGGATTGAACCCTTGGTGCTTTATCACTGAGCACATCCCCAACCCTTTTTATTTTTTATTTATTTTTGGGGGGAGTACTAGGAATTGAACTCAGAGGCACTCAACCACTGAGCCACATTCCCAGCCCTATTTTGTATTTTATTTAGAGACAGGGTCTCACTGAGTTGCTTAGGGCCTCACTTTGCTGAGGCTGGCTTTGAACTCGTGTTCCTCCCGTCTCAGCCTCCCAAGCTGCTGGGATTACAGGTGTGCACCACTGTACCTGGCCCATTTTATTTTTTATTTTCAGATAGCATCTCCCTAAGTTGCTGAGGCTGCCTTTGAACTTGCCATCTTCCTGCCTCAGCCTCTAAGCCTCTGGAGTACAGGCCTGCACTACTGCACCTGGCTGCCATTGCTAGCCTTTTAAGGAATCTCCATACTGATTTCCAAAGTGGTTGCACTAATCTGTAGTCTCACTAATGATGTACAAGGATACCTTTTCCTGGCATCCTCGCCAGCACTTGTTGTTGGTATTCTCTCTCTCTTTTTGGTAAAGGGAATTGAACTCAGGGGCACTTAACCACTGATCCACACCCCCAGCCCTTTCTTGTATTTTATTTAGAGATAAGAGTCTCACTGAGTTGCTTAGGGCCTCACTAATTTGCTGAGGCTGGCTTTAAACTTACGATCTTCCTGCCTCAGCCTCCCGAGCTGCTGGGATTTTGTTGGTGTTCTTGGTGACTGCCATTGTCACTGGAGTGAGATGGAACCTGTATGTTTTTGGTCTGCATGTCCCTCAGGACCCTTCTGAGTCTCAGCTCCAGCAGAAACCAGGCACCCTCTGGACTCCACGGCACCTGCCACACGCCTCTGTCTGGGGTGTCCACATTGCTTGCTGGTTGTCTGCCTGTTTCTCTCACTGAGCTCAGGCTCTGGCCCTTGAAGGAGGGGCTGGGTTCGGATCACCGCTGTAGTTGCTATGCCTTTTGAGTGTTCAGAACCTGTTTGGTGCCTGAATAGGGAAGGCTGTCAGGGGAGCAGGTGAATCCAGGGAGAGCCCGGTGGAATGGAAGAGCAAGGGACAGAGCAGCATTCCTCAGGAGCTTGGCTGACACAGAGTCCTGGCTGGAGGAGGGAACTGGAATGTGACAGGAGGGCCTGCTCCAGCTGCGGGTATTCTGAAGCTGGGCGG
Source organism: Marmota flaviventris (assembly GCF_047511675.1). NCBI lineage: Eukaryota > Metazoa > Chordata > Mammalia > Rodentia > Sciuridae > Marmota > Marmota flaviventris. Next base: position 5,239,906 of record NC_092506.1, on the reverse strand, counting down.
GGGCGGGGGCGGGGGGAGTTGCGATTTTGAGCAGGTGCCACTGGAGAGGGTAGGGGGCTTGTGAGGTGTTCGTGGTGCCTGGCATAGTCCAAGGTGGGACCTAGGGCTATCAGCATAGGCCGACTTAGGTGCCAGCCTGTGCCACGGGATAACAGGCACTCCCTCATTTGATCCTCAGCAATCACAGGGGCCAGTTTGGGATTACTACTCTGTTTACAAGTGAAAAAAACGGACTCAGAGAGGGCAGTGCTTTGCTTGGCTTGTGAACCCAGCAGCATGCACCAGCGCTGCTTCACCCAGGTCCTCCACCTGGCCCGGGCACCCAGGCCTTGACCCCAGGCTGACGGTTCCTGGGCCAGCTCTGGCCCATTTGGGGGCTGGCAAGCCCCAGCCGTCTGCTCACCCTTCTGCCCTAGAAGGAAAATATGGCTTAGCCAGCAAGAGGAGGACAAGACAGGGTCCCTTTACAGGACAGTTGCTCTGGAGAGGGGCCCTCCCCAGCCTCGTTGGCTGCTACCAAAGTCAGTTGCAAGATTCCCGGTTTCTGGTGTCCGGTCGCTTCCCGTCAGGGTCGGATTCTGCAGCCCACACGTCAGAGAGGGGGAACACTAGGTGGCTTCGGAGTCACCAACTTTTGTACATAAAACGCTGCTTCCCATTCATGCAACCTACGTTTCTAAGATGGGCGCGGGGTGAGAGAGAACAGCGCGAGGTCCCTTGGGGTGACATTCTCTCTCAGACGCCAACACCGGGCACATTCGAACCCAACGCGGATATTCCTCGGCCCTCTGGAGCACATTTGCGTCAGGTCGCTGTTACAATCGCGAGTCCAGCAGCTCGGCCGCTGGAGGACACCTTGGATTTGCCTGCTGCCCGGGGCTGCTGGCCTTCTACCGGCTTCTTGCAGATAAGGACTGTCCGTCCTGTCCCAGGGCCGCACGGGCCGCCGCCTCCCACCGACCGGCTGAGCCGCCGGCGCCGCTCCCATCGCAGGGCTCGTGAGTGCGCGCGGCGCCCGCTTATCTGCGCACGACCTTTGCACACACTCCGCGGCGGCACTGGTGCAGGGAAAGCGGGTAAAAGGCGGCGACTCCTTTCGCCACTCAAGGGAACTTACGGCGACGCCCAGAGCGGCCCTCCCCGGGCTCTCCAGGTGCGGCTCCGGCAGAGCCCGGATCTGCTTCGGGATCGTGGGGCGCTGCGGTTCGCCCCGGTTCTCACCCACACAATATCCGGGCGCCCCACCTCCCCGCGTTGGTCGCCCACAGACCCAGTCGTCCGGCTGCCCGTCGCGGCGTGGCCCCGGGGGCGCGTGCCCTCCGCCCCGCACCACCCAAGTGCCCGCCTCCGGAGGGCCATCGGCTTCAGACCAAAGTCCCACTCTCCCAGAACTGCGGCCACCTATTGCCAGGCGATCTTCTCCAGGTCCCGTCCAGGACCTGAAGTCCCCAGAAAACGCAGCCTCTCCCAAACTCCAGAACCTGCCCTCTGCTGACTCCGCCCTCTCCATTGGCTGGTCCAATGACCGCTAGGCGGTTCCCTGGCCGCAGAGCGCCCCCAGGCCTCCTGCGTCCGCCTCGGCTTGCGGCCCACCCTGGTTGCAGGCTCCCCTACCCTGAGGGCGTGCACAGCTCCTGCCACCCCTCCCTAGCCAGCCTGAACTACACCTCCACCCGCCATCTGCTGCGACCCCACCTGGCCTGAGAGGACCACATCTGTGCAGAGGAGTGCTGCTGCCAACAGGTGCCCCTCCCGCCCACTGGGGCAACTCGGACACTGGCTAGTACTGCAGTGTGATGAGTAAATATGTCTTCAATGAATTGTACTAAGTTTCTGTGGTCAGCTTGCTTTCCCATTCTTGATTTCACATCTCCCTTGTGTGGCCCAAACCCAAACATCTGATGCTTGGATGGCCCGGCCTCCTGCTCCAGAGTGGATAGAACTCTTGCGAATGCTGGCGCTGGGCTGGCTCCTCCATCACACCCGAATGCGTCTTTCCTCTTGGAAGATGGATGACCCCCACCACCCCCGACTCCGAGTGACTCCTCACTGCCCTTCTCAGGAGCTCACCACCCCATGGAAGCTCTCTGGGGTTAAACTTGCTTTTCCTTTAAATAGTTAACCACCTTCTCTCTCTGCTGTTATCCCCTTTCCTCCATTGTCCCCAGCCAGTCTGGCTTCTCAAGTACTGCCCCAGCTGTGCCTTCAAGGTCCCCAAGGTCCAGTGGCCTTGGCACAACATTCTCTGCTGCCCTCAGCACCAGCTCTCCTCATCCACTCCTGTGGCTTTAATTCAAACCCTGCCTCCCCAATCCCAAATCCATAACATGAGCTCACACATACTGGAGAAATGTGACTAACTCCTGTCACCTGCTGGAGGTGGTGGTGCACTCCAGTAATACCTGCAACTCAGGAAGATGAGGCAAGAGGATCGGGAGTTCAAAGCCAGCCTCAGCAAAAATGAGGCATTAAGCAATTCAGTGAGACCCCGACTCTCAATAAAATAAAAACAGGTCTGGGGATGTGGCTCAGTTGGTCTAGTGCCCGAGTTCAATCCCAGGTACCAAAAAAAAAAGTGGTAGAGGAGCCTTGAGTTCCATGCCCAGCACTGCAAAAGAAACAAACCAAAAAGGCCAGCTCAGGGTCTCAGACCCGAGCCAGCCCTAAGCAGAATGTGAAGCACTGCTTCTCTGTGAGAACCGTGGGAGCACCCAACAGGGTTGGGACTCCCCGCAAAGGATGGTTGCAGTCTAGGGCAGCTTAGCAGAATCTGGCACAGAATCTGGTAACAGCACTGTTCCAGAGTCATCTCTACAGGCCTGCAGGGTCTTCTGTCCAGATTGGCCGCTTCCCAGCTGCTCCGTGAACACTTGTGAGCTTACTGTCCTGGGAGGATGTGAGTGGCAGGGGCACGGGAGGAGGGCAGCGTTGGCAGCATATCCCTTCCTGGTTCATCTACCTCTACTTGCCAACCCTGCTCTCTTTCTGAAAAAGGCAGATTCGCCTGTGCTCTGGCTCGTCCACCAGCCAGCACCAGCAGCACTCAAGTGCTTCAGGACATGGAGGGCGCAGGAAGCAGCCTCATGCCCTTCCCTTGAAGCCTCTGCACCATCATCCTGGGGCTACAGAAGTACCCGAGGGTGGCAGCTGCTTGGCACCTTGTTTTTTGGTAGCAGAGCACTTGACACAATGTATGTTAGTGACAGAAATCTTGTATTTGAGAAACAGGTCACACAAGGGTTTTGGGCAGAATGCTGTGAGCTGGCTGCCACTAGCTACTGGAAAGCAGACTGAGCCGTCAAGAGTGTGAGTGGTTAACAGGCAGGACACAGCCTTTTTCCAGATTGGGAACTCAGGCTTGGGTGAATATTCCAATCGATTAGCTAACGAGTGCTCACTTGCCTGCCAATGGGGTGAAGGATGTTCCTTCTAAACCTTAACTGGGGATAGGACCAAGTACACTGACTTCTGACCCAGAATGGAGCTAGGCGCCAGGAAAGAGGGCTGCAGCCAGGCAGCATGTTCCCAACCACGAAGGTGTTGCCGAGCTGGCCAAATCCAGGGTTCCTGATTCCTGTGCCAGTCCTATTTCAAGTAGGTTTTGCAACAGTAAATGGGAGAAAAAGGGACTCAGGCCAGTTCGGGATCTGCTATTCCAGTAGAGAGAGAAAAAGCAAGCAATCAGAAGCTAGTAGTAACTGGGTTATAAAAGCCCTCAAGTGTCATTTTGCTCCATTTGGAGGGCAAAGACTTCTGAGTCCCCAGGCTAGGAGGCTTCACAGGCTGGAAGCAGCCTCCCTGCAGGGAATGGCTGCTTGCCCTCTTCTCCCTCCAGTGATCAGCACAGGCAAGGGTGCACCCTGGTCCATTCTGCTTCACGGGAGCACTTCAGGGAAGTCACCGCTTTGATCTCTTCTTCTCAGATACAGTGAACACCGGCCACATTGTTTTAATTTCCGAATTTATTAAAATGATTAACCTCAATACTGCAAGTGCATGTACAAAATATTTGTAAAAAATGTTTTTAATGAAACGTTAAAGAACTTACCTCAAATGCTGAAAAAGTCCTTTTTCATTCTTTCAGTACAAGGAATACATTGTATCTCAAAAGTATTACAACTCAGCAAAACAATTTAAAACAGTAATTTGAAAAATGATTGAAAATTGAATACTTTACATATATTTCTATGATCATTTCCTAATTCTTACAATGCCAAAAACTTTACCAATCATTGCATAAGCTCAAGCTAAAAGTTTTATTGAATGTAACCTCTTCCAAACTGGTCAAGAGTGTGTGGCTTTTGTCTCCCACACAGTGACGTTCTACAGCAGGCTGAGAACAGTCCCGAGGCCCCTACCTTTAAAAACGGAAATTAGGGCGCCCTAGAAGGCATCCCAGCGGCCGCTGAGTGCTTGTGCATACTGACTCCTGAGAAGCAGCGACTGTCACCAAATGTCACTGCTCTGAGACCCACGGGGAGGTCAGCCTCAAAAGATGAGGCCATAATAAAATTAAAACATCATAAATAAGTTACTAAAATTAAGCTTCAACGTGGAGAAAAATGGGAAATGTGTTTTGTTACTTTTTCCTTAAGACTGAAATTCCTGAAATGGCTATTGTTGGTATTCAAAAAAAACCTTTGAGGTTTAGTCTCTGAACCTCTTCAAAATACCCCAAGCAAAGGTGGGAATGAGAGGTGACCCACTGCCCGCCTGCTCCAGAGGGCCCCTCTTCATCCTCCCGTGCGTGGTCCAGGCCTCATGCTTCTGTGCAGGACCCCATGAGGACTGGACAGTGTCTGGGGACAGGAGCCCGAGGCCAGGTAGGGTTGCCCTGCCTCAAGAGCTGCAGCGAGAAGGGGCATGTGTTGGGGGGAGGTCCACGCCTGCTTCCAAATCAATCCCTGAGGATCAGCCTGACTGTGAGAAGCCACGTTGGGACTGCACAGGACGACCCAGGGCTCCAGGAGCAAAGGCCTCTCAGGCTCCCCCACTTTCTATCTGCAACCTACTGGCACTAGTTTTGAGGAGCTTAATTTAAACAATGTCCCCCAAACGTGAAAAGTGGTGGGTATCAAGTAGAAATAACAGTGAAGCATTGAGGTTTCCTTCACTGGACTTTCTTGTTACCTGCAGATCCCTCTGAGTAGTTTAAGACATGGGCTACTTTTCTAGACACTACAAGAACCCCCTAAGTTGACTTGACTCATCTGAAAGCACATGTACACATTTCCCAGGAAACAGAGATTTGCTGGTGTTAAACACCGGCTATAGACTTATATTCCCGAATTCTTTGATTTCTAAAATAATCCAGAAAAATGAAAGAGCCTGGTATTGAACATAAAATAATCAAAAATTTGCTCATTAAGTTACTTAAAATTAATTTCTCTTCTCAAAGTGCTTGAAAAAACAAATCTGACTCCTTTTTGATTAACTGATAATATAATCAAAAAACTTTGATATTTTAATAATAAACTAATATAAGCTGAGAACTCCCACTGAGGCAGTGCTTAAAACTATATATTTATAATTTCCTATTTTATTGGCATGAATATTTCTAAACTTAAAAACCTTCCTGGTAAGTTCTTTTAATTTCTTATGACAAAAATTTCTCACAACACACAAATATTTACAACATATACATTGTTTTCAGCTCTTTACATTGAATTCCAAAGACAAACATTTTTATAGGTTACCACAGAACAAAAGCTGTGACTCATGTTTTTATTTCATAAACTATTATAAGTTAAAGTGAATAGATTTTTTTAATATTCCTTGTAGCATTTTACAAGTGCAACAGAAAACTTGAAGAACCAAATTAAGATAGCTGTAGTTCATTAGATAACGTTGCTTGTTGCCATCGCATGTTCACAGCAGAGTTTTGAAAAAATAAGCACCAATCATTCTTGCAAAGAACAATTTTATCTAAAAGGATTGAAAAGTGTTAAATACAAGGTCTTTAATTTACATGACAAGCAATAAATACGCTGTTTTGAAACGCATCCTGCACGCTGCTAACCTGGTACATACAGTGTACTGAACAGTGAGCTGTCTCGCGTGTGATGGTATTTTTTTGTTTTGTAAAGAAACCAATTTGACTCCCGACTGATGGTTGGCTATGTTAACAGAGGCCACACACAGTACACCTGGGTCAGCAAACAGTGTGAAACTGACAAACTCCAAGGGGGAAACATCTAGCAAATATAAATCAAAAAGCCAAAGATCATTGCTGGTGATATTAGCATATACTTGAAAACCTTAATATGCTGCTACTATGATTTGTTTTAAATTATTGTTTAGTCATATATTAAAGAGCCAGCTGATGCTCTTAAAAGTTAAAAAAAAAAAAAAAAAAAAAAGAAGTTGTGTAGCCACATTATTGTCTCAACGTCCTGTGTGGAAAGTTGCTATCACTGTACAATTTTGCTGGAGCCTTTATTTTACAATAGGGCTTCACCTCTAACTGAGAATTGCACATAAGAAGGCTATTTAAAAAGTACGATAAAAATTTGCACAAATCAGACTTAGGAAGAGTCAGTACGCTGTACACTTTCTACAATATTATGCTGATACGTGAAGAGACGATAGAAGTGCTGCCACTCAAATGGTTCAGTTGAGGAATAATTGACTGGAATTTTTATTTCTTTAAAGTAGTTATCCCAGGTCAAATTAAGACCAAGAGCTTATGCGTTAAGCCTTAAAGACTGATCTTCTCTTCTCCTTGAAGAAATGTCAATATCTATAGAGTCTTTCCCGACTATTAGCCTCAGTCGCTTAGCCGGAGGAAGAGGAATAAAATCATCTTCAAAGTCATCGTCATAGTCATCCTCCTCTTCGTCTCCCTCTGAAGAGGAGGAGTCATCTGTACTTTCCTCCTCATACTGACTGTAGTCATCCACCTCCATCTGGGACTCCAGGAGAGAGAGAGGATCACTACAGCACACCCCATTTTCATGAAGCCCCTCTGCATAGGGCCCTCTACTTTCCTCATCCCGTTTTAGCTGGATTTTTAATTTTGTAGAACTACTGCCTGATCCTGAGTTAAATCCATTATTAAGCTTTGCTACATAGAGATTATTATCATTTTCATGGTCTTTACTTAACTTGATGCTTATTTTGGAAGAATTCATCCCGTCATTCTCTTGGTCGTTTGTCTTGCTGCTGCTATCATGGCGCCTACGGAGAGTCAATTTGGGAATCCCAGAGTTATTTTCCAGGATTAGCTGGGCGTCATACCTTGTAATTCGCCGCTTCTTTTTGCTTTTAGCAGTTCTAAAGCCATCCTTCGCCCTGAAGCTGTCTGACGTGACGATTGAGCACCCGACAGGCGAGGGAGTGCAGTCTGTGTAGCTCATGGGCACCCCTGCCACACCGCTGGGCTCACCCTGGTCAGAGTGGGGTGCCATCAAATCTGGCACGTTGCTCTCCTGTCCAGGGCAGTCATGCACCGGGGTGGACTCTGCTGTGTTTGTCAACTGCTTTACAAGTTTTCCTTGTCGCGATTTCTTTCTAGACATGCTCGGGTCACTCTTGTGACCCAGTGCTTCCCCCTTCTGTGCAGTCTCGCTAGCCAGTTCTTCCTGCACGTCGGGGGCTGGCTGCTCATCACTGTCTGGGCAAGGTTCTGCCGTGCCATTACAGCCATCCAGCGTATTTGGTTCTAGCTTGATGTCCGAGGCTTCCGGCGGGTTTGCCCTGGTCCTCGCCGAGCGCCTGGTTGTGTAGGTGCAGGGCGAGCTGTCCCCCTGCGAGTGAGCACCTCTCCCAGGATTCCGCCTGTGTTCTCTGGCCGCATGTCTAGTCAAGCACCCACTGGCAACTGCAGCTTGGACTGATCCCTCTGACTCCTGGTCTTTTCTAATGGGCAAATTCTTATATAGGACCACTTTAGGCTCTTTAAGTACTAAGTTTCCCATCTCGAGCTTTCTTGAACTATTCTTCTGCTCTAGTCGCTTGCAGTGATTCCTTAGCTTTATCTTTGAGAGTAAAGGCTTTGCAGGCTTTTTCAGTTTCTTTGGTACCCTGGAATTGTTCGTGTGAGTTAGCTTAGATGAGGTAGAGTTGGAGGAAGCGGGAATTCTGGACATGGACTGCCTGGTTAACGTTCTGCTCTTGCTGTTCTTTTTTACACCAACTGAAGATTTTCGGTTAGAAGCTGTAAGGTTTAAAAAAAAAAAAAAAAAAGATGAGAAACAGCTGGGTAACACAGTAGTGCTTAACCAAACACTGCCCCAAACCAGACCATCAGCTACAAAATATTTCCATTACATACACGTGGAAAACAGACCCCAGCTGATTCTGTCAGTACATTTGCCTTCCCCATGCTGCCTTCACGTTCTCTTCCAAACTGATGGAGCAACTCGCTCATGTTCCAGGCAAGTGATCACAGTTGAAGAGCTGTCAGCACAGAGGACTCAGACTTCACTCTAAGCTTCTCCTTCATCTGCGGAGACGCTGGTCCAAACTAAGCATTTCTTCTCCTCATTTAGTATTTTCTTTTTCGCGGTACTTCGGAGGTGAGCTACACCCCCAGTCTTTTTAATTTTTGAGACAGGATCTTGCTAAGTGGCTGAGGCTGGCTTTGAACTTGAGATCTTCCTGCCTCAGCCTCCTGAGTCATTGGGATTAAGGCAAGTGCTACCATGCCCAACAGAAGATTTGAAAAAAAGTAAGAATTATAGTTTTCTTTCACAAATTCTTCTTGAAATCATTTAAAATATGCTTCTAAAATTCACTACTCAATTACCCAAAGTAAGTATACTACTTGGCCAGTAATACAGACAAGTACTATATTGCTATAGGGCTCTAAGAGAAAAATTCTAACTTGACAGTTTCAAACAGGAAAGGTAGATCCCAAGAACCACATATTGTCATTCCCAATAGACGTTTACCGAAAAAGGGCTACATATCCACAGTCGTTTGCTTGCTTCAGCTTTGTGAAGACTGGGAGAGAAGAGGGGGTGGGTGGCCTCATCCAATGGCAAGAAGCTAGCAGCAGCTGCCAGAAACACGCATTTAAGACAAGAGAGGGACCCACCGTCACTCCAAGACAGGGATACAGAAAGGCTGCCCTGGAGGTGATGCACCTAAGACCAGGCGATCCACTAGGACCAGGCGATCCACAGGTGGGCTTTCAGGAGGCTCGCCCAGCGCTCAGGCACCTTGCCACTGCTTCTCTGCTGCCGTTTTCCCTCTTTACTTACATTGTAGACTATTCTTCGTGGGATTTTACGTCAGCCAATGTTTCACTTACTCAATTCTCCCGTCCCCCAGTCAAAAAGCCTCTCCCTGATCAAAACAACCCTTTGAAGATCATTCAGTGGGGAAGCTGTGACCAACCACCACGTCACCAGGGATGAAACACCTACTGTGGGCAATCTGAGCAGGGAGGCCAAGGGAGGACCAGGCTCCACAGGGTGCCTGGACAGCTGCCATCCCTTCTGCACAGCTGAACAAGAAAATCATCACTAGTTTTTCCTGAGAGGGGAACAAAAATGCCTAAGCACTCCAGAAATGATCTAATCACCAAGGCTCTCTACTCAGAGGATGGCTCATAAATGCCTTCAGTTACCCAGACTAGGAGAATCACAGTGGTGAGATCCACTGACTGAACTAAGTAAGAATAGCTCATCTGTGTGGGCTGCTACCAAGGAGGAAGCTTATTTTTAGATTAACAGGAGTAATGAAGTTTAGATACCAGTCAATTTGAGGATGCATTATTCTTCTAAATACAAGGATATTTATGGAAGTCTTTAGCAAAGAGGACAAGGTGGACTGAGCAGATGCGATGTCCACATAGACACACCAGTGTCCTGGTCGTTTCCAGGAAGGCCTGCACCTGTTGACTTTCCTGGATGCGGTCATGAGGACCCCTTGCCTGTCTTACACCTCAAGACCTATATCCGCGATCAGCTTTTCTCAGCTTTTTGCTTCCTTTTGCCACTCCAGGCTCCTGCCACGCTCTACTCCGTGGTCGTACACACCACCTTCTCACCAGCGCCCCGTGCACGCTGGGCCCGCTTCTCGAAGACAGCCTGTGCCAACCGACACTTCCTGGTCATGAAATCTAGTGCGCACTTCTCAGACCTGCCTTTCTCTCTGAATGGGACACCGACTGTTCTCTCCTTCTCAGGACGTCATCTTTTCCTGGCCATTGGAGAGCGCACTCCTAGTTCTTCCGGTCTCTGGCACTTCTTCATCTTCCCAAGACCCTCATTCTTCAGATCTCTGGCATCCAGCCCCAAACACCATACTCTCTTCTCCAGGTGACGGGAACCCACCTGCCCGTGGCTGTCACCTCCTATATGCCGACAGTCCCCTGATACCTTCTCTAGCCCAATCCTTTTCTAATGCCAGACTCCAGCAGCCAAGTGCCGATTGAGGCTTCTCGCAAGTCCTTCGCTGTGCCTGTGTCCAGCTCACCACCAGACTCAGGAAGTTTCTCCATCTGAGCGCCATCACGTCTTCAAAACACGACACACCACTTGTCCAAGTGACCATGTGGGATGCTGGAGGCGTCCAAGACTCTTCCTTCCTTCACCACCTCATCCAGTCATCCAGCCGTACTGCGGAGACCACCCTGCAATGTCATGGAACCTGCTGCCTAAACCTACCCGCTCCCTGTCTCCTGTTGTCTTCCCAACAGCCCATTCTCCCCCACGCAGCCAGAATGGTTTCCCCATTATCTCAGGTCACTTTCAGTTTTAACCTAATGCCCTGAGAATCAAGTCCAAAATGCTAGACTCTGGTCACAGATCATCTTCTCACCTTCAGCAGCCACGATGACCAAGTTCTCCACCTGTGCATGCACTCGGATGAAAGGCTCCTGATTTGAATAGGCTCCACTGGGCCAACTTCTCACTCCCCGCTGATCCTCAGCTTGGGCAGTGCCTCCTGCAGGGAGCTCCCGTGACTTCCTCTTAGAACCAACCTGCGGTGCCCTTGTGTTGTCACAGCACCCAAAGACTTTGCTTACTCAGCACTTAATCTAATTCACTGGCTGATCCCACCTTAAGGTAAGTTTGAGTCTAGGCTCTCCTCAGTCCATCCTTCCTTCCAAGAAGTCCAGTGCTGGCCGCAGTGCCAGCCGCTGACAAATCACCTCGTTTGTGATCCAGGCTGAACAGACTGCATTTGACGGCACACAGGATTTCAAGATTTCACTTACATATTTGTGCACTTATCGGTGTGTTCTTATTTGAAAAGCATTATCTCATCACAAGTCCAGTCAAAAGGTAAGCTCATCAAGTCAAAGACTAAAAAGACACACACAAGCTAGGCAAGAGGAATGTGAGAGATGTGACTAAGATGCAAGGTCCAGAGTCCTTCACTGTCCAAAAAGTGCTACCATGTCCTTGAAGGGGTTGGGAATTTCAGTGATAGTAAGGCTAGAAGAGGAGGGCTGTCCACAATGACACACTAAAAAAGTCAGGTCTTTTTAAAAAGAATGTCAACAGAGTAAGGACTCTGACATCAGTGGAGACGAGGCGTACTTTCAGTTACCCTCGCTCTGTACCAACTTCTCCTGTGGGGTTTTCTTTCTCCAGTGACCTGGAAATCCCCCAAATGCATATACTTGGACAGCAGTTTTAGGTGGAGGTACACATTTTTTTCAGCAATTACTATGTGCTAGGTGTTGTGCAAACAGGTCTACCAGGACCTGAAGTGACATCACACGTCTGTGAAAGCCAGGCTCTCAGTGATGAGTAATCTAAAGCTAGCCATCTACCAAATGGCAGGGGTGGGATTTGAACCTATCTGGGTGAGGTGGTGCATGCCTGTAATCCCAGCAACTTTGAAGACTGAGGCAGAAGGATCCCAAGTTCAAGGCCAGCATGGGTAGCTCAGAGAGACCCTATCTCAAAACAAAACGGGCTGAGGGTATAGCTCAGCGATAGAGCACCTCTAGGTTCAATTCTCAGTACAAAAAAAAATTTTTTTTAAAAAGATGGTGAGTTCCTGATCAGTTGTGCTGCCTATAAGGTCTACTGCAGAATTATTATTGTGTCAGTCCCAATTGATGGGCAAAGGACATGGCTCTCATAGTAATTTCAAGGGGCCATCAAAATTATAAGGCAGTATGGCATCCCTACAGCCAGATGGAAGAGTTGCAGAAGGACAGCTGAGCTTTCCTGAGTCCTCAGGCTGCTCTGGAGACACCACCACCTGCAACACAAGATGCTATGAGGGTCACTCTCAGTTCAGCCTCAGCAGAGCCTGAGAACCCAGACAACCCCACAGGACTCTAAAGGCCTGTCTCTGTGAGCTTGGTAAGCACAAGGAGCTCTCGCCAACCTCTCAGCCTCGTGCTGGACAGGATGTGGACGCAGCCACAGGCTCGGTGCCAGGAGCAGGCAGCCCAGTCTCCACGTCTGTGACCACTGCTCCTTAGTTAGGGTAAACTGATCCCACTGGCCTCATCTTCTGGGTCCTGTGCTGACTGGTGATACTGGCCGTGGCTGTGTCCACACCTTCAGGCACGCTCTTGAGCGCCTTCGCATCCTGTATCACAAGACTAACTACAGGAAGCTCCCCAGGCCGCAAGGCACACAGGCCTGAAAAACCAGAATACTCTTAATAACAACTCTGCCATTCAGATTGGTAGACTGAGTTTATGAAAATAGATTTCTTCTTGTTTCCACTCCTGGATGCTAAAGCGCAAAGTCAGGCTGGAGCTCTGAAGACACCTTCCAAAAAAAGAACCTGCGCGGAAGGGAGGTTCCGAATAGGTGGAAATGTTTCTTTGTACGTGCTGTTCAAAGAAAAGAGTTCCTCTCTCAGCTGCTAAATCCTACATGAAGTGCGAGATAAAGACGGGCAGGCAGGCAGCAGAGATGGCATCCACACCTATGCACGCCACACGCCCAGCTCCCCGGGAAGAGAGCTCTGGCAGCTCTGGCTCTTCTCCAGTTTCAAAAAGTCGTTCTTTTTTAAAGGGTCTGGTTGAGAGATAAACACCAAAAGAATATAGCCTAAAGGAATACGTGTAAGAACCACAGAAATCCTTCTGTGCACGATTCAAGGGACAGTGGCCTCAGAGATAGCTGAAGTCTGGGCTCCCTCAAGCACTGGACGATGTCTATCCACTCTACTGTGCCCTCAAGTCAGCCACACCAGCCCTCAGGTTATTCCAAAGGCATGCTGCGGAAAGGCAACTTGGGCAAAGCAAGCACCCCAGAATAAGCAGCCACTGCTGAGGTTAGCTCAAAGGCATCTTGTTCCCTCTAAACTTGAGAAAATGAAGTGTCTAGTCTGCTCTGTTTTTTGTGCATTTGTCTTGGAGCTAAAGCACAAGCTCCCCGAGGTAGGGGACCGGGTCTCATACACCCTTGTCTCTCCAACTACCAGCAGGCTTTTAGTAAGGGTCTGATTTAGTAATAGACATTTTCTAGATGGTTATCTATTAATACACCCAACACCTTCCAAAAACTATTCATACTTTTATCTTTTCAGCCAAGTGGTGTACTGAGTGCAGGGTCTACATACTGGTAACAAGGCTCATGCACAGAAGCAGATAGTTCCACACCTTGCAGGGCCATTCCCTGCAGGCGGCTCTGTGGCTGTCTCCAGGTGCAGATGGCAGCATGCACCCCTGTGTTTTCGTGTGAGGGTCTATCACATGGGGTCTCCAGTTTCACCAAGGAACCAGACTCAGAAAGCGAAGGTTCATTACGCTGCATTTATTTTTGAATCAACAGTCAACAGTGAATGATCAACTAACTCCTCTTTTTGCTCACTCTGAACATTAACTAAAAAGTCTGGACCAGAACTATACTGTTACTTTTACACTACAGAGGTCACACCTGGCCTCTGACTCCCAGCAGCAGGTAGATTCAGGAATCCGTGGCAATGACATTCAATTCACCCCTTTCTTCAGGGTTTTCTGTCTGGGAGGGAGTAGCCGAGGCGTGGGAGAGCCTAAGATACCCAGCACCTCAGGTATTTCCTAAGTGCTTGCAAGTCGTACTGTCATTAAGATGCCAGCACAGGAGACTTTGGGGACCACCAAGTCAAACCCTTCCAGTAGCCATCTCTGTCAGAGACAAGGCAGGCCAAAGAGCCCACCACTGTAGTGGCACCTAGAGAACACAGGTGTTACCCAGACGATGACAGCAGTGTCATGTTCCAGCACTTCAGAGCTCCTCACACGTCGTGCTGTCCTCTGCCTGTTTAGGTTTTCTTTTCTTCCTTTTCTTTTTGTTTGTTCTTCATACCCTTTTTCCAGCTTCTATCAGATCTTGCCCCCAAATACAACTGGTTTTCAAAGCTTGCTTCTTTCTCTTTCCATCTCTCTTCCTACTTTCTGTGGCGTGAACCCAACGTGCCACAACATGGCCACATCCGAGTGCTCCTCAGGCACGATTGTGAGTCTATTCTGGTGGTTTGGTGAATTGAGTCAGTTCGTTTTGAAAAAGATAAGTGAGTAGTAAAAAGGTGGAAGTCTTGAGGCCAGAAGCTAGGAACTCCCAAGTCCATCACCTGTTCCTAACAGACTGCTGGACACTGGACACATGTGAGCCTGTACAATTTACCCGGTCCCTTGTCTTCTTGCAGGGCCTAACGACACCAATAGGACAGAGTCACTAACACTTTGAAAATGTTTTCCTCAAACACATGATGATCCTGGAATATATGATGAAGAATTCAATATCCAGTTACCAAGTATTCAAAAGAACAGTCTAGAGTACGGCACTGAATCTGGAGGTGGGCACAACTGTGCTCTGTACTCAAACCATTTCTAGAACCTTGCAGGGCTGCTGAAGCTCATGAGTCCCAGTTTCTCTCAATATTTAGAAGTTCGAAACTACTGAAGCATGCTTTAGAAAGCAAATTTTGTGAAAATACTTAAAAAAAAAAAAAAAAAAAAAAGGCATCTTATCAAATCTCCCTTACTTACTTGCATTGTTTTTTTCCTGAGTGGTATCTGCATCAGTGTTAGAGCTGACAGACTGACTGTCTGAGTTTTTGCTGCTGTCACCTAACTTTTTAAGCCTATTTAAGCGTTTATCTGTTTCTCTGAGTCCATATTTGCTATTGATAACAGGAGCAGGCGCAGGCAGTCCCACTCTGGATTTGAAAGCACCAGTTCCTCGTCTGTAAGAGAAAACAGCACAAGTTCAGTGAATGGAGTGCACGAATTCACAGCGGGCCTGGCTGCAGGGAGCACCTGGCCATGTGGGCTCAATGGTGAGACCTGGTGAGGCTCTGACCACCACTGGATAAGTGCCAAGTCTAGGAGGCTCATTAGGTAACTAATACAATTAACATTAAAAACTATGCTTATCAGAACAAAAATCACTTGTTGTGACTGTTGTCAATCGACTGCAAATTGCCTACTATGAAAATCTACTAGCCTTCTGTGTAGACTAAAATGTTAATTTTAACTTTGCTATGTGCCACTTAGCACTACATTAACTGAATGTTAAGAATTCGGAAATTTTTAAAAAGCACAGAATTTCCATAAATTAAGTCAATGCCTAGAACTTAGATGTTATATATGCACACAAATTATGACTGAAATTCTATGTAAAAAGGTGAGGGTATTATTAGTGAATATCTGTCTCTTGGAAGAATAAAAACAGTTAAGTAGTTCCCTTAAATTATCAAATTAATATGAACAATCATAATTAAATTAATAAACTGTTACTAAATTAAAGACATTTAAAAGACTTAACTTTAACTAGTGGACACCTTTCCTCAACATATTTATATGATTCTTCTGCAATAAATGCATGTGGTTGGTAGGAGTCTCCCTAGACTGCCTAAATCTGGTTGTGCAAATCTTTGCTTAGTCAGTATATCAAGGGCAAGTCTCTACTCAGTTCTATTATGAATTAACAATGTTAAACAGAAGACTACATGTGGAATCAAAAACAAAACAAAAAAAACAGAGAAATTTCTTTGGCCAAAATCATTTTGCCCTTTTGTGGCCTTACCTTGTCAATAGAATGTCATATAATATAGCTTCTGAACTTGTGACAAAATTGTGTTGCAGTGGTACACACCTGTAATCCCAGCAAATCAGGAGGCTGAGACATGAGGATCACAAGTTTGAGGCCAGCCTCAGCAACATAGTGAGGCCCTAAGGACTTAGCAAGACCCTGTCTCAAAAAACAAACATTAAAAAAGGGCTGGGGATGTGGCTTAGTGGTTAAGCAACAATTCCTGGGGTGGGGGGATGGGGAGGAATGCTCCCCATCAAGTGAGCACTGCTAACTGTCCTCTGCAAGTCCCATGTGACCGATGCATTTCTTCCAGAATTTGGATGAAGGAAAAAAATAATATTCCTCCCCCAAAGAAGTAGTGTGTTTTACTTTTGCTAAGGAACAATATACATTTTATTTCTCTTCCTGCCCCCTGGCCCTAAGTACTGGGAAAGCACAGATTTGAACCTAACATAGTTGTTGTTTTTGGTAAGTAAAGGTTAACATTCTTACTAGGATTTAAAATCCACTTTAGACAGCAATTTTGACTAACGCTATTGTAAAAAACAACTAAAAACTGATTGTGAAATTGCCTCAATTATTTTTTCAAAAGTGGGATAGAAATCACTGTAAAAAGTTCCAGGTGGGCTGTGGTCATAGCTCAGTGGTAAAGTGCTTGCCCTGCATGTGTGAGGCACTGGGTTCGACTCTCAGCACCACATATAAACAAATAAAGGTCCACTGACAATTAAAAAAAAATCATTAAAAAGAAAGAAAAACCTTCACCAGAGCAGCAACCAGGCCCACGCCACTTCATCCTAAGACACATTTAGAATGCATGTGTGTAAGCCCTAAAGGCTCAGTCCATAGCAATTGAAAAAGAAATTATTTTCAGACACTCCATGATTTTGATTTTTTTCTAAACCATAACTTGTTAATATTTTTAGTTCATGACTAGAAAGACAGGACATACTTAAAAGTACACTTGAGGGCTGGGGTTGTGGCTCAGTGATGGAGGGCTTTGCCTCGCATGTGTGAGACTTTGAGTTCGATCCTCAGCACCACATAAACATAAACAAAATAAAGATATTGTGCCCATGTATATATATATAAAATACACTTGAACACAAATGCTAATGGCCATGAATTGCTAGAACCTTAGGGAAAGAAATCTGGCAGTGTGTATTAAAAAGAGGCAAACCCTGTCCCTGGCGGTCCCACGTTGGGGAAGAATCCATCCTGTAGAAATAAGAGCAGCTGTAAATTATGATTTGGTTTCCAGGATATATAACAGGTGCAGTGATGCACGCCCATAATCCCAGGGACTCAGGAAGCTGAGGCATGAGGATCTCAAGTACCAAGCCAGCCTTGGCAACTCAGTGAGATCCTGCCTCAAAATAAAAAATAAAAAAGAGTTGGGGATGTAGCTCAACGTTAGAGTGCCCCAGGTTCAATCCCCAGTTCCACACACCCACACTTACCCACCTACCCAAACAAACAAAAAAAAGAGAGTGAAGTATAACACAATAGCAATAATAAGCAATGTTGGAACTTCTGAAATTAGTTTTTTTTTTTAAACAGTAAACTTTCACACTCACTTGTATTCTACAATCTTACTTCTTTTTAACTTATGAAATCATGCTTGCTGCAACAAGTAAGGCAATCCGAGGCTGTCCACAAAGCAAAGGGGAGCAGCCTCCTAGGCACCCCGGCAGCACCGCCCTCCCACTCCTCCACTCCTTTCCTGTCCTACACAACTCTTTATATCACTGCTGCTTTTCAAGCCAACAAAACCAAAATATCTGAATATTAAAAAATATTTTACTTGGGGCTAAGGCTGTGGCTTAGTGGTAGAGAGCTTGCCTAGCATACATGAGGCTCTGGGTTCAATCCTCAGCACCACATAAAAATAAACTATTGTGGGGCTGGGGATGTGGCTCAAGCGGTAGCACGCTTGCCTGGCATGCGTGCGGCCCCGGGTTCGATCCTCAGCATCACATACAAACAAAGATGTTGTGTCCGCCAAAAACTAAAAAATAAATATTAAAAAAAAAATTCTCTCTTTAAAAAAAATAAATAAACTATTGTGTCCACCTAAAAAACTAAAAATTAAAAAAAGTCTAAAAAAATTCTATCATTACATCAATCACGGACAAATCTGCACTGAGCATACAGGTTTTGGGTTTTTTCTTTTGTGTGTGCCAGGTAGGCACCTCACTCATGCCAGGTAGGCACTGTCCCTGTAAGTGGCACCCTGGCCCTGGTGGCGAACTTTGAAGGCTGCATATTTTCATTAACATTCCAGGATTTATTCAATAGTTCCTCAGAGGTGATCAATGAAACTGTTTTAATATTCTTTCTTATGCAAATACTGCTGTTCTACTATTCTTGGAAACCAAATCCTTACCCATGGGTGCTCCTATTTCTCAGGCTGAATTCCTCCTGAACATGGGACCGCTGGGGACAGGGTTTGCCTCTTAATACACACTGCCAGAGTACTTTCCCCAAGGTTCCAGCAACTCATGACCCTACTAGCACCATCTAGGTACCTGTTTCTTCACATCCTCACTAGGGGTACATTTTGTTTCTTGAATTTTCCCAATTTATTGAGGGAAAATGAATACCTAATTATTCATAGTATATTTGAATAATTCCTAATTATTCAAATATACTAATTTCCTTGCTTGTGGCCATCTCTTTCTGTGCAGAACCTCTTCTTCCTTTACCTTTTTCCCGTCAGACTTTCTTTCCTTGGGAGATGCTTTTTGTTGTTAGGATTTTAACTTTTTGCCACATAGATATTTTATTTTCCTTCAGTAAATCATACAGTGTGGACTTTATTTTGGCCATTCAAACATCTTTGGATTCCGCATTTCTTGCCTTACTGTCTTCAAGAAGACCTTCATTGTGCTCTCCTAAATTGTTTTTCTAGTATTTTTATATTGTATTATTTAAATTTTAGATTCTAATACAATAGGAATTTATTACGTATATGATGTGTTATGGCTTGATTTCCCCTCCGGAAGTATATTAAATCAGACTAACATTATCTATAAAAGAAACAATTGTTTCCCAATATATGTTAAGATCTCAATCTATACTTGTCTCCATTTCAGGACTCCATCCATGTTCTCTTATTTGTCCATTTCTGAGCCATCATAATCAAGTTTGATTATAATAATTATTACTTTTAAAAAAATTTTTATTAGACATTGATGGACCTTTATTTTATTTGTTTATTTGTATATGGTGCTAAGAATTGAACCCAGTGCCTCACACATGCAAGGCAAGTGCTCTACCACTGAGCCACAACCCTAGCCCTGATTATTTAATAACAAATTTTGCCATCTGTTAAGGTAACTGTCCCCTAACATTCTTCTTTTTGCTTATTGTGGGCTAAATCCAGGGCCTTGCAAGTAAGCAAGTGCTCCACCACTGAGCCACACCCTGGCCCTTTCTATTTTATTCTTAGACAAGCTTTAGCTACGTTGCCCAGGCTGGCTTCAAACCTCTGACCCTCCTGCTGAGCTTCCCAAGTACAGGTGTACTGAATTACAGGTCAAGGTCACCATGCCCGGCTTACCCTCACATGCCAGTTTTGTTTTGTTTTTTTTTTTTAGCTTTCAAAAAACACTTTTATATCAGCTTTAAAATAATTTTGACCAATTCCAAAAGCAAAATGCTTAAAGTCCCAAACAATTTATATACTAAATAGGGAAGGAGTAATATTCTTAAAATTTTTAAGACTTTATAGGTAAGATCAGAGTTCTCTCTCCCTTTGGTACCAGGGGAGCTTAACCGCTGAGCCTCATTCCCCAATCCATTTTTTTTATATCTATATTTTTTTGAGACAGGGTCTCATTGAGTTGCTGGCTGGTTCTGAACTTACGATCCTCCTGCTTCAGCTTCCTGAGCTGCTGGGGTCATAGAAGTGCAACACTGTGCCTGGCATTCCTTTTTCCCCCGTGTGGTAATGGGGATTGAACTTAGGACACTTTACCCCTGAGCTATGTTCCCAGCTGTGTTTATTTTTTATTTCAAGATGAAGTTTCACCAAATTGCTGAGGAATCCTCCTGCCTCAGCCTCCTGGGTCACTGGGATTACAGGCATGTACCACTGCACCTGGCTCACAGCACCTTTGATTTAGGTCTTTATCAAATTCTATCCTTCAAATGTTTAGAGTGAAATCCGTTCGCTCTGTTCACTCTGGTTTCCTTGGAGTGAGCTCTTGGCCCAGTTGGGCTCTCAGCACACAAGTCCCTGCCTTTTTCACTGTGCTGCTTTGACAGCAGGCCCTGTGCTAGTCTCGTTTCTCCTGCACTACTGTTACTATCTGATGAATTATTCAATGAGTTCCTTTAGTCTCATCTCCCCAGTCACTTTCTGTAAAGGCAGAAACAATGTGGTGTTACTGAGAATCTCAGGAACACATGCAGCCAACTTTCTTTTTTTTTGTGGTGCTGGGGACTGAACCCAGGGCCTTGTGCATGCAGGCACTCTATCAACTGAGCTACATCCCCAGCCAACTTTTGAGCCAAACTGCTTGGTCTGACAACAGCCATGCCATGTTCTGTAGCGTGCCATTCCCTAGAAAGGCTCTCACATTTTTCCACCTCCCTCTCACCCTAAGCTGTGGAATCACTGCATCTGACTGGGAAGGAAATCATGGCTCTTGAGGGAGAACTAATCTGCCCAAAGAACATGACCAACCATGTAGTTCTGAATGGGTACAGAGGCTGGGCAGAGTGGTGCTTGTAGTGTAGTCATTTGGGAGGCTGAGGTAGGAGGACTGACGGACTGAGCACAGGACCTGGAGACCAGCCTGGGAATACAGCCACACTTGGCCTCTTAAAAAAAAAAAAAGAGGAAAAAAAAACAAAAACAAAGAACACCAAAACAACCCTCCCACACACCAGGTAAAGAGTTGTTTTGTGTTATTTTGGAATCCTGAATATATGGTTAGGGTTTTTAAGGACAGCTTCCAAAAACTTATTCATCGTATTTATTTATTACATTCATTCATTCATTTTCCCAATACTTATCAAGCACCTATGTACCAGGTACTGTTCTGTATACATGGCAGTAGATGAAGAAGATAAAGTTCCTGCCTTCATACAGCTTGTATTTTAAAATATAATAACCAGAAAACACAAAATAATTTTATAGCTAACATTTTTTGTGTGTTAACTGTGTGCTGTTCTACATGTATTATGTCAAATAACAAATTTAATCCCCAAAACAACCCTATGAAATATTATGCTGTTCTCATTTTATGGATGGGGAAAATGAAGGCCCAGGGAGCTACGTAACATGCCATCACCTCAGGGCTAATGACATGCAGAGCTGCAGGGTTCTGATTCCAGCATTGTGGCTCCAGATCACAGGCCCATAAGTGAGCTTCATTCTGCTTTCTCTATAATTAAAAGACTTCATGGGCTAGGCATGGTGGTGCACACCTATAACTCAACTCAGGAGACTGAGACAAGAGGATCACGAGTTCAAAGCCAGCCTCAGCAACGGCGAGGTGCTAAGCAAGTCAGTGAGAACTGTTTCTAAAAAAAATACAATAGGGTTAGTGATGTGGCTCAGTGACCAAGTGCCCCTGAGTTAAATCCCTGGCACCCCCCCTCCCAATAGACTTCATGGATTAGAGAATATTTACTTTTTATTTTTTTAAATTGTCGATGGATCTTTATTTATTTATATGTGGTGCTAAGAATCGAACCCTAAACATTCTAGGCAAGCACTCTACCACTGAGCCAAGACCCCAGGGCCTAGAGAATATTTTTGTGGAGGTCTAAGATCTAACATTTGAATCACTTTAAAAATTTTTTTTTTTTTTAGTTTCTGATGGAGTTTATTGTCTTTATTTTTATGTGATGCTGAGGATCAAACCCAGTGCCTCATGCATGCAAGGTGAGCACGCTACCACTGAGCCACAACCCTAGCTCCTTGAATCACTTTTAATGTTAAAAGATAAATTGTATGCCCACCTCCCCTGTGCCCTGGCTTTTGGCAACATTAGGAACAGGTTTTCAACTATCCCTTTGTGGCAAGGAGCCCAAAGCTGGGAGAGAAAGGGCCAGGGTGGAATTATAACCCAGCCCTCTCTCATTACTGGTGGAGACCCCAATGAGGGGGTAATGTGAGGGGCTTCTGCCCTCTCTTCCCTAGGCTGGCTATTTTAAGAGAGAGCAGTGGTGCTAATAAATAGGTCCTACCTACAAAAGCAACAGGAAGTGGAAAGCATGAGGACTCCACCAGAGTTAGTGGACTGGGTCACTTGCTACTTTCTCACAGGAGAGCTGTGAGGACTGAAGGAGGGAGGGTGAGTCCGGGGTCCAGCAGAGGTTGAAATCAGACAGGCTCTCTCCCTGTGTGGCTGTGCATGTGGCATCTCCTTGAAAGAGGACCCTCCTGTGGCCCTGCCTACACCAGCTTTGACATTATCTCCCAGGAGTTCCAGTTCACAGAAGTCACTACACAAGTGGCACAAGCTGCCAGTCCTGCTGAAGTAGACTTTGAGAATTTCCAAAAGGACCCCATTTTTTTTTTTAAATTGGTGGGATCCATTGTAGGGACTTCAACATGCTCAGTAGTAAGTGCTCTAACACTGAGCTGTCCAGCCCCAGCCCACAACGCAGAATCTTTTTTTTTTTTTTTGGTCCTGAATACAGAATCCAGGGGTACTCTACCAATGAGACAGGGCTTTGCAAAGTACTTGAGACCGACCTTGAACTTGCTATCTTCCTGCTTCAGCCTCTTGAGTCGCTGTGGTTACAGGAGTGGCACCACAGTGCCCAGCAGGACCCACAATCTTGATGGGTCATAAAGAGGTTGCTCACCAAGTGTCAGCAGGGAACCCAGGGACTGTGAATAGTATGTACATCAAAACAAAAATTCCAGAAGACACAGTTTGATGATATGCAAGGCAACCTCAGGGTTTTTACATGCCTTCTAAGGCAGAACTACACTTGCCATTTTGGGAGGCCCACTCTGGCACTGCATGTGTGCACGAGTGTGTACTAATATCCAATCTTTCCTTAAGCACTTCTGTATCCTGACCCACTTGTCACAGCTGGTAATATGAAGATTTTAAAGGGACAGGTGCCAGTGTCCCTAAATAGTTGCACATCATTTGATTTTGTTTACATACTTTACACTGGGAGCTACATAATATAAAAATCTATCTCCGCATTTAAGATATAAAGAAACAATAAGAGTTATACCAATAACCATCAGATAGCTAAAAGAACATCTAAGCTGAAAATCTTATTTAATACTTTACCTTTCACAAGTGTAACACTCGCAGAACTCATTGTTTTCTCCAAAAAACCCATCTCCATAATAACAAGAAATTTCTTCCCCAGGTTCAATATCTCTTAGAGCCTTCACACATGCTGTATCTCGACCAGTTGACACAAACTGAAATATAAGTAACTCAGTAAGAGTCTGACACCCAGGCAGAAACAAAATACTGGTAGATAGATAGATATATATATATCCATTTTTTTTTTTAATGCTTACCTTACAGTTAGGTCTGCAATCTGAAAAATGTCCAAAAGAGAAAGTCAATTAACTGTTGATAAGATCTGAAACACGAACAGTTACAGAAATCTGAAAAGGTTTTTCAGACAACTTTGTAATTCCTGATAGAAGTTTAGGTCTCAAGTCAAACTAGGAATATTTAATAAGTTTGTGAAAAAAGAATTCTTAATTAGAACTCTCCCTTAAAGAGGAGGTTTCACTGAGTGTGGTGAGGCCCCACTAACTTGGCGGGACTGCCCGACACCAGAGCAGACACCCTGGAAGTGCAGCTTACCATGGTTTATGAACGCAGCGGGACCGAGCCAGAGCTGAGCACAGTTTTTCCTCGTGGAATACATGACACTGAAGTCGTTTTCTCCATGTCTAAGTAGCATGTTCTCCTCAATTTCTGAAAGTTCGGCAATACAACCCACCAGTAATTCTATTTTGTCATTTCGTTTCCTATTTGAAATATGTGATGTGTTAAAAATTACTAGTAATTATAAATAATAAGGCTTCTTTTAATAAAATTAGCCTGCCAATAAACACTATAAGTTGAGGGGCCCTGTGTATACTTGGACCCCACCTGGGTATCTCCCCCTGGAGCCCCACAGCTGGGACCATGGTTACTTGTCATCAGCCTTATTCCTAGGAGAGAAAGGAAACCCCTGGGGGACAGGAATTGTGCCCCTTGTCTCTTGAACCTCCAGCAGCACCTGTGGCACCTGGTATAATATTTCATGGGCAGAAAGTGCTCAAACTTCTGCTGCGTGCACAAAATTCGTGGACCTCAGGATGAAGCAGACAGGGACTAGTGGCAATAAAGGGTCACAAGGACCCAGAAAGTGGAGCCACCAGCTGGAGCCCACCATCCAGGATCTCTCTTGAATAGACATCCAAATCACCTTGTGTTACAAGATATTCACACCAAGTTTTATAAAAACTGACTTAAAATTTCATCTATGGCTTTTAGCTCTCCCAAGTAGGCTCAACTCTACTCTTTTCTTTTGGCAGCACTGGGGACTAAACCCAGGGTACTCTACCATTGAGCCACATTCCCAGCTCTTTTTGAGACAAGGTCTCACAAAATTACAGAGGCTGGCCTCAAACTTGTGATCCTCCTTTCTCAGCCTCTTGAGTCACTAGGATTACTGATGTGTACCATGGTGCCTGGCTATAGCTCTACTACTTTAATTTAAGCTGATATATATATATATATATATATATATTTTTTTTTTTTTTTTTTTTTTTTTTTTTTTAAACAGGTAACACATGAGGATGTTTCTATCATTTCCACCTAGGATGATTAAGACTTTACTTCCAGTCTTTCCTCTAAGACAGTGAAAGGTTGGCTCTGGAGCCAGGTTATACCCCGGGCACCCCCAGCCTTGCAGCAATCTCCTCCCCATGGAGGCTCCATACAACATAGGAAAACGGACAGCACTTTAGCCCAGAGGTGGGACCCGGATCACTCAGACCTGATTCTGTCACCCTGACTCTAGTCAGCAGGCAGAGTAATGGCACTGCACTGGCTCCTTTAGGGGAAATGCTGGCCTCAACCCTTACCCAGACTTCCTTAGCATGACACGAGTAATTTAAGAGATCTTAAAGTTACTTTATGGGTTAGGCTATTATGGGTAATAATAATTACCACTCTTTTGTTGCAACTATCTTGGCTCCATTCTGTTCTGATGAGTATCTATTACAAGGCAGTATTTCAAATCCACTGTCAGTCGCAAACATTCGCAAGTAAATAAATACCTAAAATAGGAAAAAAAAAAAAAAAATGATAATGACTGTAAATTATGTATCCTGTAGGCTTTTTCAGAATTATAAAAGCACACCATGGCAACCATGTGAAAAGCGTAAGGTCATTCAGTGACAAACTTCACTGTTACCTTTCAGTTTTATATATTTTAGTACCTGGTAACTTGGCTATATTCCTCTAAACTTCACTTCCCAGAAGACAAAGTTTTCTCTTGAGTAGTCATCCAAATGATGTTATTTGTCAGCAGACTTCCATACTTACTAGTTTTTATGAAAAATGGATCTAAAATGTCAGTGTCCACCAATACCCAGGATTTAGTAAGATCTACAATTTTATCCAAAGAGGTTAACATCATTAATCTTAATAAACTTACATGTTCCTTGAATAATTTCTCCTGCATTTTATTCTTGTTGAGAAAATAATGCCGTGCCCATTCACCTGAAGTCAAACATTTAAAGGCTTTCTCCAAGTGCTCATCTTTCTTAAAACGTTCAATTACTTCCTTTAGTTCTTCTTGCCTTCCTTTAATTGGCCGAAATCTGAAAGAAATCAAAATAATAAGCTTAGTTATCTGCCACAATTTTTGGGCCACTGTTCCATTTTAAAAGCTCCTGAGCCAGTTGTGGTGGCACACGCCTGTAATCCCAGTGGCTTGGGAAGCTGAGGCAGGAGGATTGTGAGTTCAAAGCCAACCTCAGCAAGATCGAGGTGCTAAGCAACTCAGTGAGACCCTGCCTCTAAATAAACACAAAATAGGACGGGATGTGGCTCAGTGGTCGAGTGCCCCCGAGTTTAATCCCCTATACCAAAAAAGAAAAGATCTTGGGCTGGGGACATAGCTCAGTTGGTAGAGTGAGAGTGCTTGCCTCACATGCACAAGTCCCCGAGTTCAATTCCCAGCACCATTAAAAAAAAAAAAAAAAAAAAAAAATCCTGAGAAAAGAGCTAATACCCTAAAAGCAGCCATGGTTATCAAAGCAAAGCTCTAACAGAAGAAAACAATCAGAATCTTGAGAATTAGTGTTCAATCACTATGTTTAACACGGAGAAATATAACATCTCTTCCTTCAAACCATGTTTTTTTTTTTTTTTTTAACTTTGTTTTAATTAAGTTACACATGACAGCAGAATGCATTTATGTACTTTGATATAGCATACATAGGTGGGGTATAATTTCTCATTTTTTTCTTATTGTACATGTTGTAGAACCACATTGGGCATGCAATCATATACATACCTAAGGTAATGATGTGTGTTCATTCTGTCATCCTACTATCCTTTCAAACCCTGTTTTTACATATAGTTATTTATGTGTGTGTGTGTGTTGCTGGGGATTGAACCCAGGGCTTTGTGCATGCAAGGCAAGTACTCGACTAACTGAGCTGTATCCCCAGCCTATGTTTTAATATTTTTAATTCAGTTATCTCATTAACTAGGAGGTGACCACATGACTCGACAGAAGCTGTCTACTTCTGGTTTATACTAGTCATCACTCTAGAAGGAATACAATGAAAGATCTAGAATAGAGCATGTCTAATTCAAAGTTAGAATGACAGAAAAATTTTAAAACATGCAGAATCAAACAGGAAGAGTGCAAGGAAATGTGTTTCAGAAGTATGATAAAGCAAACAAAATCATGCCAAAACAAAAACGTAGAAAAGCCCACTCAGAAAAACCCCAATGTAAGTATCCCCACAGGTCTTCAAATACGTCCTGACCTTCTAACCTCCCCAGATGATACTGACCCCTGCATCCAGAGGAGAAGGAAAGCACAGGAAGTATAACTGTCAGGGAAACCACCATGCTTGTACGAACTGTGTGGTGGCACCAAAAAAAGCTCCAGATGTAATCAGCCCTAAGGACCTCAGGACATGCTCCTGCTCAGCACGAGCCAAATCAGAGATAATTCTAGTCCCTGTGAAGACTGAAGTTTGTATGAGCCCCTCATTCTGAAGCTGTACACCGTGACCTTTGGGTCAAAATTTCTTCACATGAACAATTTCATTTAGCAAACTTTCTCAAATAAAGGTTATTTAAAAAAACAAACATGCAACAGAAAAAGGATTACACAGGGCTATTCAAATAAAATATATTAAGAAAAAATAAGCTGGACACGATGGTGCACACCTGTAATCCCAGTGGCTACGGGAGGATCGTAAGTTCAAAGCCAGCCTCAGCAATTTACCAATGCCCTGAGCAACTCAGTAAGACCCTGTCGCTAAATAAAATACAAAACAGGGCTGGGGATGTGGCTCAGTGGTGAGTGCCCCTGAGTTCAATCCCTGGTACCCACTCCCCCCAGAAGAAAAAATATTACTGGCTCAGGAAAAAAAAAAAATTTGAACTACACACTTTAACATTTAAAGCTATGCATCTCATGAGCCTAAAAATGCTAAAACAGAGATAAGATTTGGAAAGATAAGATCTTTGCTTCAAGCAAAGGAAGCACTCAGCAACATTTCTTCCTAGATAAGCCATCACAAATGTATTCATTAGCATTTCATTAAGATTATAAACCACAATATTTGCCAAGGATTATTAGGTGCTCTATACACAGCTGCCCGTGAAATGACAGAGGATGTGGCACTGTTCTTTTTAATTTTGTACCAGGGATTGAACTCGGGGGCACTTGACCACTGGGCCACATCCCCAGCCCTTTTTTGTATTTTATTTAGACACAGTGTCTTACTGAGTTGCTTAAGGCCTTGCTAATTTGCTGAGGCTGGCTGTGATCTCAGGATCCTCCCAAGTCACTGGGGTTACAGGCATGCACCACCTCGCCCAGCCACTGTTCTTTTTCATTTTGTACCAGGGATTGAACTCTGGGGCATTTAACCACTAAGCTACATCCCCAGCCCTATTTTGTATTTAGAGGCAAGGTCTCACTGAGTTGCTTTGTGCCTCGTAGTTGCTGAGGCTGGCTTTGAACTCTCGAACCTCCTGTCTCAGCCTCCCAAGGCACTGGGATTACAGGCGTGTGCCCAGCTGGCCACTGTTCTTGAAAGGGAAATTAAGGGAATGAAAGATATAAATATGCATCCAATAGTTAAGCAAGGCAGTGGCATGCAAATGCATGTTAATAATGATAGAAACTGTGCTGCCACAGCCCTTCAAAGTTTGAAAATTCTAACTAAAGTACAAGATTTGTTTGGGAAAAGTTTTTAAGTTGACAGTAGTGTGAGCAATGAAAAAAGTGGAGTTAGCTTACTAAAGAAAAAGCACAATATTACAGGCAGGAAGGAATCAAAGGGAAGGCAGAGAAAGAGAAAGTCTAAGCAGATGTCTTAATAAAGCTGGATTCCAACAGCTGACAGAGTTAACTGGCTAGCAATACTGAAGTACAAGCAGCAGGAAGAGGGAAGAGACGAAGTCCAGGATAAGTCTAATACTGTTTCCAGGACACGATTTCTAGAGGACTTCAGGTGTGTTAATAAATACTGACAACACTAGAAACTTCCTAGCTACAGATTCTGTCTCAGTAGCTCTGCACTCTCACTGCTCTTAAGCACAAGTACCTTAAGAGTTTATACATATCCTACAGAAGGGAAGGAGATGGCACCTTTATTTTCCAGTTGCACTTCATTAGTATACAGATCCTCAAAAAGAGATGAACACAAGTCCTTTAAACAATTCATAATGTTTCTTTAGGGTGTCAGAATATGGTGATGGAGAGCCACAACTAAATTACCTGAAGAGATGCAGAACTGCGAGTGTCCATATTAAACTACTTATCTGTATAGCTATCACAATCAACTTTGTTAAAGTAAGAGCTCTAAGAAACCCAAGCTAAACCATTCTTGCTGAAACCCTACACTAAAGGGTGGTTTGCAAATCAAGAACAGATAAGTGAAAACAAAGCAGTTGCTGGCTAAGGCATAACAACACTACAAGCAACATAAAACATGAAATGGTGGGAAACAGATAATCTATGTTTTGCACAGTAATCAGAAAAGCAATTGATCACTCTGAGCAAATGCAATAAATTACCCCTATGTTAAGTGGTAGGACTACAAACAACAGAGAGGCAAGCCATCTTTTCTTTTTTTTCCCCTTCAGTCTTGGGACTGAACCCAGGGAGGTTCTACCACTGACACAGCTCAGCTCTACCACATCCCAGCCCTTTTCATTTTATTATTTCTTTGAGACAGGATCTCACTAAGTTGCCCAGGTTGGCAGTTTGTGATCCTTCTGCCTCAACTTCCTGAGCTGCTGAGATTACGGGAAGATGCCACCACACCCAATGACCAAGCTATCTTTATGGGTTTGATGTGGAACTGACCAATGGTGACACTGTTTAAAAATAATTATACAAAGGAAGTCAGGGGTAAACTCACCCTAAAAGGTTGTAAGAACATTATAGAAAAACAACAGATCCGGAGAGGATAGTGGAAATCTGTAATAGGTTTTGTGTGTTTTCTTTCTTTTTTAAAATATTTTTAGTTATAGATGGACACAATAACTTTTTTTTATGTGGTGCTGAGGACCAAACCCAGTGCTTTAACACATGGTAGGCAAGCGCTCTATCACTAAGCCACAAGCCCAGCCTGCTTTGTGTTTTCTCTAATTTCTGAAACACATTCCTTTCTCTATCTAAAAATGTGTTTCAGGCATGCTTAATTTTGTTTATCCTTTGTTCACAACACCAAACAATTTATATGCTAAAACCAATAGAAAATAATCAACTATTTAATAATATCCTGCCTTCTACTTCTCTCAAGAGGACTTTTGTTTGCTTTTTGGATTTGCATTGCCTCAGACATGATCAAAACCCATAAAAGATCCCTTGCTACCTTAAACCTTATTCACTTAAAAGGCATATCTGCTGTTCCCAAAGTATTAAAACCTACTGTTATAGTTCACTGCTATAGGCATGAAATGAGAGGAAAAGGAGGAAGGAGATGGTTTTGGGTACAGGCAGGCAGAGGAAGACATACTTGTTTTCAATAATCCTGTAGGGGTATATAAAAACCACCTGGCCAACAAACCTACATGTCAAATCCCATTATAACAAATACTTTAAGAAATGAAAATTACTTAACAAAATAGGACTGTTATAGCTATTAGGGCCCAGGGCAATAGTCACTGAGGACATTAGAAAAAAAAAATTATTTTCTACTAGTAAACAGAAAAATACCCTCTCTCACCCATAATAGCTCTAAATTCCCATATAAATTGCATAAAGCTATTCTAATACCCTGATACTTAAAGCTAGGGGGGAAAAAGTACAGATTATCTAGGGTAATCCTTTTGTTCCACAAATGAGGAAAATAAGGCCCAGTGAAGCTAAGTAGTTGGCCAAGGATGCGGGGTTAATTCACAGGACAGCTGGGACTTTCCTGTTCTGTTGCCACTTGGCCTGGGGGAGCCCTCTTGTGTCACTGCACGTTAGAGGAGGATTTGACTTGTTTTGCCACTGAGCCCAGCAAGCAGCAGCTCTGGCTGTGTCCTGACAACACAAGGGAAGGGACAGCTGCCAATATGGATTTTCAATTTAGTGCGAGGGAGTTGGCAGGGGAGGTAAGAGAAAGAGTTATTTGGCATTTCCAAATCAATATGCCCCCTTCACCCTTGCATAATACACAATCTACTACTTTAAATAAACTAAACATATTTATTTTTCTCTTTCCACACCTCTAATGGCTGTTATAAGAAATTAAAAATACATTATTTACAATTAGCTATTATTTAAAAAGGCAGGGGGAAAAACATGAATTCACACTCCCACACACCTGTTCCCCACTCTCTCCAGAGACTGACTTTCCAGGCTTTCTTGCTATTTGGTTTTTCTGTCTCCAAACCCAAGAGACCACTGTGGCAATGAAGAAAAGTTGTAGATTTGTATTAGCTGTACTACTGTGCCCTTCCATTATTATGTACAATCAAGAGTTGACTGGAGGGGACAGGGGAAGAAAGGGGGACAGAAAGAAGGAGAAAGGGCAGGAGAGAGGAGGAAAGAGAAAAAAAATGCTCAAATATTTAAGATATAAAATAAGAAAACCATGCGGCAACAAAGTGAACACATTTCCCCCTCTGAAGAAAGATTCACTGCAAATTGCCAGTCTGCAGACACGAACAGGAAGAGTCACAGGACCACAGCTCCATTTCTTCTTGACCTAAAAAATAAACAGGAACCAAAAACATACCTGGCAGAGTCCTGCAATCAGAACTCAGCTAATCCCATGCAGTGACTCCTGATCTTTTGATGAATGATTTGTTTCTCCTAAAATTACCCTGTCATGAAGTACAAGTGGTTTTTAAAACAATATATAACTAAGGCCAAACTATTTAAAAAGGTTTGCTAAATGTTCTAGAACATCTGAAAATACTTAGCATTAAACAGCAAACACAGGCTGGAATGTGTTAGTTGGTATCTTATTATTGTTTGTAGTGCACTCTACCTACCTCACAGGGTTGTTGTGAGGAAAACTGTCAGATTTTGAAAAATGCCTTGAGCTCCTCGAAGGAAAGGCGCTATATAAATGCAAAAACAAACAACAACAATAAAAAACTATTTGTACAATCTGTAATTTCTAAACAGGCACAGTATTTGTTGTAGTAAAACTTCTTAAAACAGTGATATTTCAGAACCTTATGAGCTCAACAAGATAACAAGGCCAGGTGGTTTAAATTCTTTTCTTCCCATATTATACAATATTACCATTGATTAAGTTAGAAGGTTTAAAAATCTTCATTTTGCATTTTACTCAAGCACCTAATTGGGAAGTGATATTTAAAGTAAATTATAAATTCATATCCAACAGTGGATATGAATATGCAAATATAAACAACAATAAAACCCAGATGGCTACAGTGATGGGAGGGTAAGGACTATGCAAGTCAACACCTGGATTGCAAAAAACATCCAGACAAGTTTCAAAGAAAAAAGTGCCCTGAGGCAATTTTTCTTGCTTTGTAAAGCTGTCTCCTCCTCCATCTCCCCTGTACTTGGTCATACTGCCTAAACAAGGGAACATAAGTGAAAGCACCCATCCCTCTTTGTAACATCTTGCCCCAAACTCCTTTAAAAAAAAAATCAGAGGTATTATCAACAATTCTATTCTCTTGTTAAAAATAAGAATTTAATTGGCCAGGTGTGGTGGTGCACACCTGTAATCCTAGCAGCTTGGGAGGCTGAGGCAGGAGGATCTCGAGTTCAAAGCCAGACTCAGCAAAAGCTAGGTGCTAAGCAACTCAAGTGAGACCCTGTCTCTAAATAAAATACAAAATAGGGCTGGGGAATGTGCTCAGTGGTCGAGTGCCCCTGAGTCTAATCCCCAGTACCAAAAGGAAAAAAAAAAAAAAAAAAGGAATTTAAGTTTCATAACTGACAAGTCAATTAAATGAACATTTCCCAATAAATTCAAATTAGTATTTCATGTGTAATAAGTACTCATGCTCTAACTATGACCTACTTGTTGGTAACTATAGGAATACATTACAATTAAACATAATTATTCAAAGTAAAGCCAGTTTTGGAAATTCTAAAATCATTAAACATTTGTGTTTTGTTTGCAGGACAGGGGATGGAACCCAGGCCTTTTCTTTTTCTCGTTTTGAGATGTTCTTGCTAAACTGTGTTGGCTTCAAACTTGTGATCTTTCTGCCTCAGCCTCTGAAAGAGCTGGGATTCCAAGTGTTGGGTCACAACCACTGGCAACATTTTTTTTTTTTTTTTGGTGGTGCTGGCTATCACACTCAGGTCACACATGCTGGGCAAGCTGCAAAACCTCTTTTGAGCTGCAGCCCCAGCCCCATATACTGCTTTAAGACACTATTCTTGGAGGTACACTGAAAGAAGTAGAAGAGAGGCAAAGGCATAAAAAAGAGAAACTAAAAAATGTCAAATTATAGATGCATAAACATAAACAAAGACACCATTCATATACAATTACTATATAGATAGCATGGAGAATTTAAAATTCAAGATCTAGTACATCTTCCAGTTATACTTCCTTTGCACACAATGATTGAGAAGTCTTCAAATGCCAACAATTTAAGAAGTATTTTATGAACTGCTCCAGGAAAGCATTTATCTATTTTCCTTATTTTCTATAGCTTAATATCTCTGAAAATGATTTATATCAATATTCTCATATATTCTTGCTCAAAAGATGAATAGCCAAAAAGAATACTTTTATTTTCAACTAAGTCTACCCACCAAGATTAAATTAAAATCTGTATCTTTCACTAAAATGAACAATATTCATTAATAAAATTTCTGCGGGTCTGGAGATAGAGCTCAGAGGAGAACGCCAGCCTCACATGTGAGGCCTGGCTTGATCCCCAGCATTGCGCATGCACACACAAGTCTGTATATTCCCAAATGTCAGCTCAAAAAGGACAGTCCTGAGAGCCCTGGCAGGGGAAGGGATGTCACCACATGCACCATGGCGGCCACAGGGCTGGCACAGTGCAGAGGCTGACCTGTGCGATCCCAGGATCTGGAGGCCTGGCTGCTCTATACCAGGCTATTTTAGGAACAGTGAGTGTGATTAAATGTTGTTAAAATATGAATAAATTTTTTTGTGTGTGGGTTTAGCTTGTTTAACCAGTTTTTATTTTAGATGCTTCAATTTCTGTGGGAGTAGGGTGCACTTTAACTTCAGTATTTTAATATTTGTGTGGTCATCCCAAACTTCACATTTTATTTATTTGCTGGAGATCAAACGCAGGGGCCTCACATGTGCTAAGCAGTGCTCTACTACTGAGCTACATACATCTCCAACCCCTCTGAACTTCACATTTTATGACTACACCGTTTTAAGCCAGCCTTTGGAAACTATACATGAGGCACTTTTAATCCATTTATCACATCACAACCAAACTCACAGGCCAGAATTAGGACCTAATAGCTATTCTAAATGAGGTCTGGGAGTTTATTAGAAATGCAGAATCCCAGGCCCTGCCCCAAAGCTACTGAGTCAACCTGCATTTTAACAAGATTCACATAAGAACTAATGATAAGCATCAGTGGCTTAGGAGAACTCTGTGGAGTATCCCCTGTTGCAAAAGCCAGGATATAAGCCTTCATCCTCTGGAATAAAGCACTCGAAGAGTTCTCTCATAAGCCACTAAAACTTTTGTTATAATTTTGATGGGATAACTTTTTAAAATATTTTATATGCTCTCATATCTCAGTATACAGAATGCAGTCAACATAACTTTCTCAAGAGATTTCAGGCCAACATTGTGGGCCTTCACAGTGACATCCAGAAGGCTACTTCTGTGCAAAAAGTGGTTCACATATTTATACTCCCTAACTCAGGAAAAATGGTGGAAGGTGGGAGCTAAGAGGTGACTCAAATTCCACCAGGATCTTCTAGGAGGAGAATGAACACTGGGCTTTTATATCCAATTAAAAAAAAGAAAAAAAAAAAAAGGAAAATGGACTTAAAAATTGATGTACTTTTTTTTTTTGGGTGATGCTGGGGATTGAACCCAGGGCTTTGTGCATGCGAGGCAAGCACTCTACCATCTGAGCTATATCTCCAGCCCTGTATACTAGATCTTAATTGGACATCAGGGTATCTACTCTTGATAATCTTCCAGAAAACAACCAGTCACCTGGAAGCAACTATTTAAATAATCTTTGAATTCCATCCAACATTTCACTTTATTTTAGTGAGAAAAAAATACATGGCTATAGGAAGTAACATGAAAATATCAAAGGCATCTTGTTACTTAATTTCTTTCTTTCTGGATTTAGAATATAATTGATAAGAGGAGCATACAGTGTCTTATTTTAATTCCAGCAAAGGATAAAATTAAAGGGGGGAAAAAGACACCCCAAGCTTCCCTACAGTCAGCTGTCCCCCTGTCAACTGTGTGTGCCCATCTACCGGCTTTCCAGTTCCTCCTGGACTGTCACAGACATGGGCAACAAATGCCAGTGAGAGTACAATGGAGATGAGAGGGGCAAGCCCAGACTGGCTCTCCATCCTAAGCCCCTGCTAGCTCACACCCCACCAGATACATCACCCTCTCCCACAGAGGACAAGAGGTAGAAGGCAAAGGCTGCCTCTTTGGTGGCAGAAACCATTTTGAAATGATCTAGGATCTTTTTAGAGAATATTTAAGAGAATCTGAATAAAGGAGTTATAGACCTCAGATGTTAAAAGATAAGAAATTTCAAGATGAATGTATTAAGTATTTTATGTATGAAAATATGTAAATATATATTTAGATTTTGACACTCAAAAGACACATGGTTTCTTACCTGCATACTAATATAATCATTTTAAATAAATATTTCCTTGATTTATAATGATTAGCTGAATTGCAGAGATTAAATATAGAGGCAAATTCCCTATATTTATTTAAAAGGATTAAAGTCCAGTAAAATCATGAAAAATAACTGATTTAACCTAAGTTGGAAAATAGCAAGCATCCATTTTCAAGGCTTTAGAGGGTGCCAGTGAGCTCTTACTTCTAGCTAATATAGTCCTCACCAGTGCTGGAAGCAACACGTGAGGCCACTCCTGCTGTGCTTTGTGACGGAGGTAAAGTAAGAGCACAGAACCAAAACAGATGAGACCCTCAGCAGGCGCAGAAAACCGTTCTGCAGCACGTAATTTGCTTTAGTATCATTTAACATTCTTAATGTATGAAATTTTGAACAAAAGTAAAATTAGCCATTCTGTTTTCTTGAATTTAGCATCATCATCTGTTCCATTCAGGATAAAGACTTAAAATTACCTAGTATTCATTTTGTGTGTTTGAAAACCTAAATAGGGATCAAGAACCAAACTGGTTGCTAGGTCATCATTTTCACAGAGTTCCTTGGCGGACATTCCAGAAGATGGTACATAACGACTCTGTCCTTCAAATCCAGAATTACCATTACCTGCGAAAAGCAAAAGAAAGAAAAGTAATTCCAAGTGAAAACTACTTTACCTACCTAAAAACCTTCAGATTCACTGCCAATTAAAACTAGTGATCAAACACAGAAATCAACGTATTTCAATCAGCCTTAGTTATAAAACAGAAAACCAAATGCAGTAAACTAAATCAATTATTTAGGATATTTTTCTTCTTCTTTACCACTAAGCCCTTTAAAAAACATTTTTTTTTTTTTTTGAGATTGGTCTGTTAAGTTGCCCAGCCTGGCCTGGAACTTGTGATCCTCTCAGGTGGGATTATAAGGTATGTGCCACTGTTCCCAGCTACTAAGAATATTTTGGGTAGCTAATTATACTATCAGGTTTCTGGTATCTGGGTAGTTGGGGGAAGTTTTAACTTAGGAACTTTACTCTTTCCTCCAAGGGCAGCTGAGAAATAGGGGATGATAGGATATTTACTATTTTAATGAGAAGGCACATAGTGCCATTGCAGATAGGGTTGGGGCAAGAGAGAAATGGAATGCGCTTAAGACGGGTTCTAAAGTAAGGGCTAGACTGTGCATCTCAAGCACCAATAGGATCCTACAGAGTTCAGCTTCCTGCTTTTAGGCAGTTAAGTGATTGTTACCCCCACTTTGTAGGCAACTGAGGCCTAGAGGCTAAGAAACTTACATATGATCAGAGAGCTAGGTAGCAGAAATGGGGAAAGTGGAGAGAGACTGATAGGTCTGTTTCTTTTTAATACTTATTTTTTCTTAGTTGTAGTTGGACACAATATCTCTATTTTGTTTATTTTTATGTGGTGCTGAGGATCGAACCTAGGGCCCCGCACGTGTGAGGCAAACGCTCTACCGCTGAGCCACAACCCCAGCCCCCCCAACAGGTCTGTTTTTAACTGACTTCAATTTTGGAAAGAATAAATAAAAAGAATGATTAAAAAGAGACTGAAATATATAGCTGTAATAACTAGATTTAACTATGATAAAGCAATGTAAAGAAGAAAAGTCACAATTACATAGATGAAGTTTTATCAGAGCTGAGTTTAATGCATGTATCGCTGACAGTCTTTCCATGGAATGAGCACATACAATTTCCAGAAGACACCACAGTATAATTTCAAGGCTCTCAAATTTAAGACATAAAAGAATGGGAGGGCTGGGGATATAGCATCTGTTTGATTCTAGATATCCTAGTAGCTGAAGTCATATGATGTGTCACTGATTTGCATTCCCTGGTGACTAATGATGTTAAAACATTTTTTCATATGCTTACAGTCCATTACTATCTCTGGAGAAATTTCTGTCTACTCAGATCCTTTGGCCATTTTAAAACTGAATTTTGTCTTTTACTGTTGACTTTTAAAGAGTTCTTTATGTATTCTGGATACTGTTCCCTTATCAGATCTATAATATGAAAATACTTCCTTCCACACCGTGGCTATCTTTATTTATTTATTTTTGGTACTGAGGATTGAACCTGGGGGGACTTGACCCCTGAGCCAAATCCCCAGCCCTATTTTGTATTTTATTTAGAGACAGGGTCTGAGTTGCTTAGCACCCAGCTTTTTCTGAGGGCTGGCTCTGAACTCTTGATCCTCCTGCGTTAGCCTCCCAAGATGCTGGGATCACAGGTGTGCGCCACTGTGCCCGGCTATGGCTGTCTCTTCATGTTCTTAATGATATCCCTTAAAGTGTGAAAGTTCGGGGCTCAGCGGTAGAGCACTCGTCTAGCATGCGTGAGGCACTGGGTTCCATCCTCAGCACCACATAAAAATAAATAATAAAATAAAGATATTGTGCCCACCTATAAATAAAAAATAAATATTAAAAATAAGTGTGAGGAGGGCTGGGGTTGTAGCTCAGTGGTAGAGCGCTCGCCTAGCATGTGTGAGACCCTGGGTTCGATCCTCAGCACCACATAAAAATAAATAAAATAAAGACATGTGTCCAACTACACCTAAAAAATAGAGATTAAAAAAAAAGTGTAAAAGTTGGCAATTTTTTTTTTAAATATTATTTTTTAGTTGTAGTCGGATACAATACCTTTATTTAATTTGGTGCTAAGGATGGAACCCAGGGCCTGGCATGTGCAGCGAGTGGTCTACTGCTAAGCCACAAACCCTAACCCAAAAGTTGGCAATTTTGATGAAATTTTTTGTTCCTTTTTATCTTTAGTGTCATATCTTAGAAACCACTGCTTAATCCAAAGTCAGGAGAAATTATGTCTGTTTTCTTCTAGGAACTGCATAGATTTTGCTCTTACATGTAGGTATTAATTCATTTTGAGTTAATTTTTACATATTGTGTGAGACAGGATTTCAACTTCATTCTTCACATATGAATACTAAATTTTCTCATCATTATTTACTGAAAAAATTTCCTTACTGTGCTGATTTTTCTTGGCAGTCTTGCCAAGCATCAACTGACCAAAAATGTGAGAATTAGACTCTCATTCAATCTACATGTCAATGCCATATCATCTCTGTTTTGATTACTGCCTTTGTACTAAATTTTGAAATTGGAAAGTATGAGTTCTCCAAATTTGTTCTTTCTCAAGATTGTTTTGGCTATTCTGGGTCCCTTGAATTTCCATAAGTATTTTAGGATCAGTTTGTCATTTTCTGCAAAGAAGTCAATTGGGATTTGACAGAGACTCTGCTGAATCTATAAAAGTCATTTCAGGAGTACTACCATTTTAACAACATCAAGTCTTTTAATCATAAACCTTTCCATTTATTTAGCTCTTCTTTAATTTCTTTCAGCAATAGTTTGTAGTTTTCAGAAGTAAGTTTGACATGTTTTTCTTTAAAAAAATTTTTTTTTAGTTGTAGATGAACAGCATGCATTTATTTTTATGCAGTGCTAAGAATCAAACCCAGTACCTCACACGTGCTAGGCAAGCACTCTGTCACTGAACTACAGCCCCAGCCCAAGTTTTACATATTTCTAAAATTTATTATCATGAGATTTTCTTTCTTTCTTTCTTTCTTTCTTTTTTTTTAAAGAGAGGAGAGGAGAGGAGAGGAGAGGGAGAGAGAGAGAATTTATTTTTAATATTTATTTTTTAGTTCTCGGCGGACACAACATCTTTGTTTGTATGTGGTGCTGAGGACCGAACCCGGGCCGCACGCATGCCAGGTGAGCGCGCTACCGCTTGAGCCACATCCCCAGCCCTCAGGTTTTCTATATTATGCTATCATGTCATCAGCAAAATAGATGGTTTTACTTCTTCCTGTCCAATCTAGATGGCTTTTAGTTCATTTTCTTGACTAACTCTCTGGCTGGAGCCTCTAGTACAATGTTAAGTGGAAGTGGTGAGAGTTGACACCCTTGTTTTGCTCCTGGATCTTAGTGGGAAAATATCTAGGCTTTCACCATTAAACATAACCCTAGCTGTGAGCTATGGTTTTGCACAGCTGTCCTCCATCAGCTTGAGGTATTCCTTTTTTTCTTTTTTTTTTTGAGAGAGAGAGAGAGAAAGAGAATTTTAATATTTATTTTTTAGTTTTCACTGGACACAACATCTTTGTTTGTATGTGGTGCTGAGGATCGAATCTGGGCCTCACGCATGCCAGGCGAGCGCACTACCGCTTGAGCCACATCTCCAGCCCGAGGTATTCCTTTCTATTCCTGGTTTTCTAAGTACTTCCCACCTAAAAGCAGGCTGGATTTTGCTAAATGCCTTTCCTGCAGCCATTGAAATGACCTCGTCATGTTTTGTCCTTCATTCTACTGATTTGGTTCATTACACTGATTTTCAGATTTTAAAACAACCCTACATTCTAGGGATAAACCCCAAAAGCCATGCTGCAGACTCCTTTTTATAAGCTTCTGGCTTTAGTTTGCTAATATATATATATATATATTTTTAAAGTTGTTGATAGACCATACGTGGTGCTGAGAATCCAACTCAGAGCTTTACACATGCCAGGCAAGTGCGCTACCGCTGAGCCACAGCCCCAGCCCAAATTTGCTAGTATTTTATTCAGGATTCTTTTGTCAATATTCAAAGGAGATATTGATCTATAGTTTTCTGATGCTGTCTGATTTTGGTGGCAGGGTAATAAAACAAGTTATCAAGTATTTCTTTGCCTTCTATTTTTTGGAAGAGTTTATAAAAAATTGGTACTAATTCTTTAGACATCTTAGAGAATTCACAAGGAAGCCATCTGAGCCTGAAATTTTGTGAGGGGGGTTTTTCTTTTTCTTCTTTTTTAACTCAACTTCCTCTCTCTTTACTCAGTATAGTTTTTTTTTTTTTTCCACAAGTTTTATTTTTTCTTGAATCACTTTAAGCTGTCTGCTTCTAGGAATCTGTCCATTTTATTAAACTTACCTGATTTGTTGGTACACAAGTGCTTGCTCATGGTATTGTTATAACATCTCTTCTATTTCTGTAGAGCAGTAATGGTAATGTTTCCTATTTCATTCTAGATCTTAGTACTTTTGAGTTTTTTCTTTTTCTCTTGGTTTTGCTTAAGGTTTGCTAGTCTTATTGATCTTTTCAAAAATCAACTTTTGGTTTTGCTGGTTTTCTCTTTTTTTTTCTGTTCTTGTTTTGTTAATTTCCACTTTAAGCTTCATTATTTTTTTCCTGCTATTTGCTTCAGATTTAGTTCATTCTTCTTTTTCTGGTGTTCTAAGGTAGAAGGCTAGGTAACTGATTTGAGATCTTCTTTCGCAATATGGGCATTTACAATGACCATAAATTTCCTTTTAAGCTGCTGCTTTATCTGCATTCCATAAGTTTTGGTACATGTATCTTCATTTTCATTCATCTCGTAGTGTTTCCTTTTTGATTTCTTCCTTGATTTACTGGTTATTTAGGAGTGTGGTGTTTAATTTTCAGGTATAGTAAAGTCTCCCAAGTTTCTTTTTTTCTAGTTGTAGATGGACTTAATACCTTTATTTTTTATTTTTATGTGGTTCCGGGGATCGAACCCAGTGCCTCACATATGCTAGGCAAGTGCCGTACCACTGAGCCACAACCCCGGCCCTCCCAAATTTCTTTTGTATATGAATTTCGAATTTTACTACACATTGGTCAGAGAACATACCTTTTATGATTTCAATCCTTTCAAGTTCCTAAAACTCATACATGGCTTAGCACATGATGGGTCCTGGAGAATACTTCATGGAAAATATTTCATGCATACTGAAGAACAATGCATATTCTCCCATTCTTGAGTGAAATGTTCCTTAGATGTCAGATAGGTCTAGTTGTTTTACAGTGTTATGTTTAAGTCCACTCTTTCCTTGCTGATCTTCTGCCTACTTGTTCCATCAATTACTGAAAGTGGAGTATTCGAATATCCAAATTATTATTGAGTTGACCATTTCTACCCCCTCGATTTTGACAGCTTTTGTTGCAGGCCTTTTTGGGGTGTGATGTTAGGTGAAGTTGCTACATTTTATCCAAGATGCGGCACTACTTTGTGTTCTCCTGTTTCTTTCCCTGTCTCTTTTTGTACCATTCTTGCCCAATAACATTCAATGTGACACTGCCATCTCCACACTTTTGAGTTTTCCCACCTCCATCTACTCTTGGCAAAGTACAAGCCATAATGATCATTTCCTAAATTCTTGTTTATCTATGACAATTAAAAACATTTTTGCACTATGATCCACAAAAAGCAGCCAATAGTAATTTGTGAAATCACTTCAGAAATGCCTGTTTTACTGACCACAACCAATCCCAATGATAAGGTAACTCACTACATTTCTCAAGCTTTGAGGTTCCCATTAAATGCTAAGGGGTGAGACAGGATCAAGGTTTATGCTGACAGCAGCCTCAGTGGTGAGCTGGTGTCCATCCAGAAGATAGCCAATAAAGCCTTGGACTTTCTCTTACTCTTACCCAAGCAGGAATCATACCTGGTTTTCTAGGAAACACTGACTTGATCTGACGCTACAGAAAACCCTAAGCTAATCCAAACTACAGAGAATTGGCCAAGAACAACTCGAATTGAGAATATTCAATAGTGGCTAGATTGATGTTAAGAAAAGCAAAACTAGGGTCTGCGATTGTGGCTCAGCAGTAGAGCACTCGCAGGACCCGGGTTCAATCCTCAGCACCACATAAAAATAAAGGCATTGTGTCCATCTACACCTAAAGAATAAATATTAAAAAAAAAAAAAAAAAAAAACTAAAAAGTTGTTCTTGGGGCTGGGGTTGTGGCTCAGTGGTAGAGTGCTCGCCCAGCATGTACGAGGCACTGGGTAAGATATTGTGTCCACCTAAAAGCTAAAAAATAAACATTAAAACATACGCCACCATCACTCACAGTTCACCCCTTATAAACCAAGGAGCTGTGACCTGTGAGCTACTAAGAAGGTAGTTCTATTTGTTCTCCATTCTATGCATCATGTAAATTAGATTTAACTTTAGTTTTCGTTTGATTCTTTTGAAACATTTATGGAAGTTATGCAAAAAGTACATCTTTACACTTGTACTGAAAGTAAAAAATATATATCTTAAAAGTTACAAGAAATTTAGTGGGCTAGGGATGTGGCTCAAGTGGTAGCGCGCTCGCCTGGCATGCGTGCGGCCCAGGTTCGATCCTCAGCACCACATACAAACAAAGATGTTGTGTCTGCTGAAAACTGAAAAATAAATATTGAAATTCTCTCTCTCTCTCTTTAAAAAAAAAAAGAAAAGAAATTTAGTATTTCAAAAATTTTTATAGAACAAATCAACTGCTGGGCATCTGGTGCACACATGTAATCCAAGCAACTTAGGAGGCTGAGGTGGGAGGATTGCAAACTCAAAGCCAGCCTCTGCAACTTAGAGAGACCCTGTTTCAAAATTAAAAAATTAAAAGGGCTGGGAATGGGCTGGGGATATAGCTTAGTTGGTAGAGTGCTTGCCTTGCATGCATAAGGCCCTGAGTTCAATCCCCAGCACTACCACCACCAAAAAAAAAAAAAAAAAAAAGGGCTAGGAATGATGTGGCTCAATGGTCAGGTGTCCCTGGGTTCAATCCCTGGTACCGAAAAGAAAAGAACAGATCAAAAGTATGGATAGAAAAACATGATTAAGATTACATAGAGAGGGCTGGGGATGTAGCTCAGTTGGTAGAGTGTTTGTCTTGCATGCACAAGGCCCTGGGTTCAATCCCCAGCACCACCAAAACAAAAAAACAAAAGATTACATAGAGCATTAAACTTACGTTTTACATATTGTTCAATAAGAATAAAAACTGCTAAAACCCTTAAGAATAAAAAAAACTATAATGATGGGCTGGGTTGTGGCTCAGTGGTAGAGTGCTTGCCTAGCATGTGTGAGGCATTGGGTTCAATTCTTAGCACCACTTATAAGTAAGTAAAATAAAGACCCACTGACAGAAACGTATCCTGGTAACCCAGGGCCTTGTGCATACTGGGCAATCCATACTCTAGCCCTACAAAGTTGTTTTTATAACAAAAGAAAACAGTACACATTACAAACTGGAAAGAATCATGAGCAAAACAGTAATAATGTTTGTGTACATACATCTGCTTGATCTCCGCTCAACTGCGTTTTTGCCAGTCTTCAAGGTGTCCTTGCCCGTGTGCTGTAATTTTGACTGATGCTGCTGATGGTCATTAGACAACTTGCCTCCATTTCTCCTGCCATTCATCACCATGTTCTTGGATTCTCCCAACCACTTCATACCCACAGACAGCCTGGCCCAGGTGCATTTAGTCACTCTCTTCAAATAGCTTAGAGAATAATTTCAGTGTTCTCTCCTAACAGAAACAAAACATGAAAAACAAAACAATATGGGGAGATAAATACATGAAAAAGTATGCTAAACCCACCCCAAGAAAGACACATAAGATTGAAATTAATTTAGTAATAATGTCTGCATTCTGAAAGACAAAATAGTCTTTAGCTTCCCGAACCACACCATGT
Organism: Marmota flaviventris; assembly: GCF_047511675.1. Lineage (NCBI taxonomy): Eukaryota > Metazoa > Chordata > Mammalia > Rodentia > Sciuridae > Marmota > Marmota flaviventris. Next base: position 5,195,956 of record NC_092506.1, on the reverse strand, counting down.
CACGTTCAGTACTATATTGCCCCCAGACTCTAGTCATAATATAAACTACATAAGACAGGAGGGATCTTTCTGACTTGTTCATTTCTTGTGCTTAAAAGAGTGACTGGCAGGGCTGGGGATGTGGCTCAAGTGGTAACATGCTTGCCTGGCATGTGCGGGGTGCTGGGTTCGTGCTGGGTTCGATCCTCAGCACCACATAAAAATAAAATAACGATGTTGTGTCCACAGAAAACTAAAAAATAAATATTAAAAATTCTCTCTCTCTCTTAAAAAAAAAAAAAAGAGTGACTGGCAAACACTAGGTGCTCAATAAGTATTCACCTTTCAGTTAAACAATAAGAAGCATCTTTGTTCTTTATTTTGCTGACATGTAGGAATAGCTCTACAATGCACTCAAATTACAGGTTTTGGTGATACTCTATGAGCTGGGTAAACTATAAAGAAATCATGTCCTTGTCTGAAGGAAAGTTTAGGAAAAGGCACCTAGGTGAACTTCTGTCCACCGTGGTAAATGGACTACCATTGTTGCTAATGGTATAAAAAATGATGCCCATTCTATCACTATTCTATCATTCTATCACATGGAATAAAAAAATGATGCCCATTCTATCACTTCATTATGGAATTATGCTTTAGTCTTAATCACATTTAAAAGGCCCAAAGATAAGAAAGCACAAGAATATACAACTTTGTAGCTAAAAGGACTTTGTGATCACTAGCACGATGCCAACTTACAGATGAAACCAGGGCCCATTCCAATCTGCCTGCAGTGGAAACGTGAGTAGAACCTAAGTGCTTTTACCCAAGCATTGCTTGACTGTACCAACAAGGTCATATAGGAAGTTTGATTTACAAAACATATAGAAAGTATAAATAATGGACTTTTTTTTTTTTTTTTTTTTTTAAGTGCTGGGATTAAACCCAGAGCCTTCCACGTGCTAATAAGCACACACTCTACCACTAAGCTACACTCCCAGCCCCTTAACAAATGACTTTCAAGCACTCCCAGCTGGGATTACAGTTTTGTATCACACTGCCCTGGATAGCAGTGTACTTCTGAAGCATCTACATACAGTAAGGTTGAAAAATAAAGTAATGCACCATGGCCCTCTCTCACCTTTCTCCTCTCTCTGCCTAGGCTACTATCATCCATGTCCTTGTGTCTGGCTAATTTAGTTCTGCCCCAATTCAGTGTTTAGGACCTCTACAAAGTCTGCCTTGACCTTCACTGCCAAATGCATTTGCATATCCCTAATACAAAACAAGTGAAAGGCTTTAGGTCACTGTAACTAACCATCTGCTTCCTTAATTGACTTGAGAGTTCCTGAGGTCAACAATCCATTTTTTCTTATCTCTGACCCCAGTATCCAGCATAATGTAGAGTAGATCAGAGGCACTCAACTGATGAAAGAATAAATGAGGCTGTGCTCTAAACCAGGTCACACAAAAAAACTGTATTATCTGTTTTTTTTTTTTTTTAACTGTAATTAAAGTTACTGCCTGACCTCTTCAAATCTCCTTCTATTTCAAGATGCCTATGGTGCTAGGGACAGCAAAAGAAGATCCTGCACAGGTATAGACATGGTAGGACTCACAGCCACCACCAGCAACCTCCCTACCCTCTGCCACTCTGATTCTGGCTCAGTCCCTAGTTATACATCTCCAGGAAAAAAGGGCGAGGAGGAGAAGCTAAAGTACTTTTTGTCATTTAGGGACTCTATCCCCAGAACACCTCATATAACACATGATTTGTATGATTGAAGAATGTGTGTTTAAGACTCTAATTTTCCTCAATTATAAGACCTAAAGGCTATCTGCATGGAGCAGAAGAGGGAAACTCCAGATAGAATTAAAGAGACACAAAAGATAGCAAGCCATCTCTCTATGGAGAATCCTTATGTTTCAACCAAGATTCCCACTCAGCAGGTACAAAGCAGAATCTGGGAATGAGGCCCACCTGGGGATGACCTCCAGGTACAGCAGTGTTGAGAATTATGTTTACACTATTTTATCATCTATCAGGGCAAAGAGCAGATGGCAGATTTAAATACAAATTATGGAATAAATTTTATTGAGGAAATTATATAATTTCAGCAATACACATTTCAGCCAGTTTATAGAACAGACTGAGACCCATGCCATTTTATAATATCACTCTGACTAAATGTGGGTAAATGATCCAAATTGTTAACAACTGGGACTTGGGTCTCAATTACATTGTGGTCAATTACTGTTTGAACTGAAGGTCCCATAATGTGATAGGCTCTTCTGTCAATCACAGTTGAGGCACACTGCACGTACCTACATATGGCCTAGCAGAGATGCCTGTCCTTTCCACATAGCCACAAAACAGTGATCAGTAAAGCAGTTCTAATAAAGCTATCAGTCATCTCGGGGGCTATCCATAAACTTTTAGCTCTACTAATTATCAGAATATTGTTTGTTCTGGCAACAAACAATATTAGACTCTGTTCTTATGACATGATCTTTCCTCTAGGACCGCAAAAGCAAGCCCCGGTTGAAAGTTATAGACACTAAGGGCAACCAGGAGTTAAAGACACTGTCTTTCTGTTAAAGACAGAAAGCCTGGAGGCCTCTCCCAACATATACCAATGCAGTTTCTCCGCCATGGAACAAAGAGGGCTCACATGGAAATGCCCCCTGGTTTGATTTGGTTGACAATATCTGAACTGATTAACCACTGACTATATTTAGAACTAAAAAATCACTTCAATTTTATCCCAAAACTGGCAGAAGAAAGAAATTTAAGAAAGAAGTAATGGCCACTCCTTAAGTGCAGAACTATAATCTTTCTCAATTCTAATTTCCCAATGTAAAAATGTCAGGAAAATTATTAAGACTTCTATATCCAGATACTGCTGGGGGCACTGAAGACTCAACAAAGAACAAAACAAGGTTTCTGCCCTCATCTGTGCTTATGTAGGTTAGTGAACAAAGTACTAGGAAATAACAAATAAGTAACTTAATAAATAACATCAATAAATTTAGTTAACAAGTAAATGTCAGCACCTTGGGGAAAACAGAGCAGTTTGTGGTGGCAGGGGTGATGGTGGAGAGCTGAGGGAAGCTGACAGACACCTGGGAAAATGTGCAGCAAGGGGGGGCGGGGAAGCGTGAAGCCTGGAGGCCGAAATGCCAGTCTGAGGAACAGCACAAAGGCTGGGTGGCTGGAGCAGATTAGAGGGGGCATAGGCACAGAGCACACAGAGGCTTCTAGAAGAACGAACATGAAACATAGGGTTTCTGAAGTCACTGAAACGGAGGCATTTACTCCCAGTGGCATGGAAAGCAGAGGATCCAAGTCAGTCTTTTAAAGGACCATGCTGGCAGCTTGCTATGTGACGGGCCACAAATGAATACTTTAAAAAAATAGTTTTAAGAATCTCTAGGAACAAGAGAAAGCAGGGAGACCAGCAGAGAGATCACTGAAACCAATCAGAGAACTAGCGGCCTGCAGCAGCGGAGGTGGAAAGAAGAGGTGGGAGTCTTTTTTCAAAAATTTACTGACAGTTGACACTTAATGACAGACTAAATGTGGAGGTGAGACAAACAGGACTCAAATGTGCCTCCAAATGGAAGACTGGATTAATACTCAGGTGATGACAAAGACTACAGGAAGACTGGGTTTTGTCAAGGGTTTGGGTGCAGGAGTTTGGCTCTCGTTTTTTGAGATGCCCGTTAGAGACACCAGTAGCACAGGTAGCTGGACACAAGGTCCTGGAGTACAGGTCAAGGTTAAAGAGAGATATCTAGAGAGTGAGTGTTTGTTGATGGTGTTCTAAGCCATTGGATCAGACAAAATCACCCAGGCGTGAATGTACATAAAAGAAACCCAACAACCGAGGGGGCCTGCTGATGAGGTCAAGACTAAGAGAAAGCACAGGACAGTGGAAAGATGCAACTAGCGAGGAAGGAGAGGGACCAAACCAAGGAAGGTGTCCAAGCAGGCTTATTCCCAGAAGGCAAGTATCTCTTTCTCTAAACTGGACATGATGGGCCACTGCTCAGAAATGATGGAGAACTTCTAAACTGGATGTGACAGCTTAACACATGTGCTGAGGAAGACAGAGGAACTTTTGCTAAGAAATAGATGGCATAGGGAAAGAAGAATAGCAAATAGTAGTAGCAGTAGTAGTAGTAGTAGTAGTCGTAGTTATTATTAAGAAGTTTCACATGCCAGAAAAGACATATGTAAATTAACTCAGCATAGGGGAGGATAGATGATGGGAACTGGTTAATTAGAGAACACCTTGCTTTCAAAGTTTTGTTTTGTTTTTTAATTAACAGTTAATTCTCTGAATTGGAATGATATGGACCATCTGATTGTGAGAGTGGGGTAGAATTCCCTCTATTTTTGTAAGCTTCACAAAATGGCACAACCAGGGCTGGGGTAGCTTAGCAGTGGAGTGCTTGCCAAGCATGCATGAGGCCCTGGGTTCCAGCTAAGGAAATGCAACTGTGACTATGCTCCAAGATGGTGAGCACCATCTCTGAAAGGATGACTGCATTAATGTCAACAGGACAGATGCACCCTCCATGGTTCTACTGGATCAACAAGAAAGGGACGAAGTACATTTTTAAGGCTCTACTAACAAATAAAAATAAAAGGGGGACAATTTAGGAACAACACGAAACATTTAAAAAGTTAGGGATGTGGCTTAGTGGCAGAGCACTTGCTTGCCTAGCTACCATCTGCAAGGCCCTGGATTCCATCCTAGCACTGCAAAGAAAAAGCAAGCAAGCTGCTAAAATTGAGAATCGTATGCAGGCTGGGGATGTGGCTCAAGTGGTAGTGCGCTCGCCTGGCATGGGTTCCATCCTCAACACCATATAAAAATAAAGATATTGTGTCCACCTAAAACTAAAAAATAAATATTAAAAAAAAGAATTGTATGCAAAGAATTAAAGAGAAAGCTAATTTGTCCACACACCATAATGCCCCTAAGGCAAAAGTACCCCACTCCTCACTACCAGGGTACAGCGGGGATCACTACCAATGGTAACACCAATAGCCATTTTGGGGGGATGTGGCTCAGTGGTGGAGCACTTTTCAATGTGTGAAAGGCCCTGAGTTCTATCCCCAATACCACCATCCCCTACACAGAGTTTCTACCTCAAATGTCTACAGTGAATATATTTATTTATAATTAGAAAGCAAAACAAAACCTCAAAGCGCTGATACTTAACCAGAAAGCAATGTGCTAGGAAATGTGCCTGGTTCCCATCAAGTGCCTGCATTATGGCAGGCAGTGACAGCCCCTCAACAGTCCCTTTACTGAACTATACGTTGTTTAGTAATTTTTGAATTAGTTCGTCTCCAATTTGAGAACCTTGGTTCCAATCCTTTTTTCACTTATAGACAGGAGACAGGAGATATTTTGCTTAACATCCTTACACAAATCAGGACTTTTAAAAACCTATCATAAAAATAAAAAAAAACTGATTCTGAAGGACTATAAAAATTTTAACATAGTTCCTGTGACATTACCAAGAAATCTCTAAGCAGTTTAACATGCTGAATTTGTCTGAAGACAGTTTATCTTAGGAGTATTCAGAGGCAGGGAAACAAACCCCAAGTGGTTGAAACAGAAAAGTTAACACACATTTTTAAAAAGCAGGCTTTAGCCTGTTAAGAGTATTTTTTGGAAATTTTTATTCAGAAAAGCAAACAAAACATTTTTCAAGTGATTCAGCTATAATCTGATATAAAACAATTCCACACACCCAAGAGTTAACAGTGTTATCCCTGGAGAATGATTACAAGTCATTTTTATCTGGAACATGTTCAACTTTTCGAAACGAACACACATCACATTTGTAATAATGTACATGCATGTTTGTGTGTGTGTGTGTGTGTGTGTGTGTGTGTGTATAAATAAATATATGGAAGCAAGAAGGCAGGGGGCTGAGGTTGTGGCTCAGCAGTACAGCGCTTGCGTAGTGCGGCACCCTGGGTTCAATCCTCAGCACCACATAAAAATAAACAAAATAAAAGTATTTGTCCATCTATAACTAAAAAAAAAATAAATTTTTTTTTTTTTAAAGAAGTAAGGCAGGCAGGCTGCCTCCTGCACCGGACCTTTGCCTGTGGGATGCTGCCAGCCTGCCCTCCAGCCCCCGCCCAGCCCCACTACCCCAACCCCAGACATCCTTGTCACATTTCTCCCATGCTTACCACCACTGTACTCGCTTCTTGTGCTCTTATTTGGTAACACCTACCTTCCCACTGGAGTTGAACTAGCTAAGGTATACTTTCCTAGCACTCACACCTAGCACCCAGGCCTGCCAAACCATAGGACCATTCACATCACACCTTCCTTTTTTTCAGTACTGGGGATTGAACCCAGGGGCAATTAACCATTGAGCCACATCTCCAGCCCTTTTTATTTTTTTATTTTGAGACAGGGTCTCTCAAGTTGATCAGGGCCTAAGTTGCTGACACTGGCCTCAAATTTGCAATCCTCCTGCTTCAGCCTCCCAAGTCACTGGGATGACAGATGTGCACCACCACACTGGGCTACATCACACCCTCTTTCAAGTTTCAAACTTAACTGTTGCATATCCAGTTAGTCACTGGATCTTTCCTCCAAAACTACAAGTACAAAAGAATTCTACAAAGAATTCCAAATTAGTCTCTATGAACCACTATTCCAAGTCAATCTGCAATCACCATATATCCAATGTTTTACAGAACCTTAAAGTAATAATTCTAGTGATTAGGTCAATATAAGAAGCCCTGCAGGGCTGCGGTTATGACTCAGCAGTAGAGCGCCTAACACATTGGAGGCCCTGGATTCGATCCTCAGCACCACATAAAAATAAATAAAACAAAGGCATTGTGTCCAACTACAGCTAAAAAATAAATATTAAAAATATTTAAAAAAAGAAGCCCTGCATCAGAGAGAGTTCTGAAAAATATCCCAACATACCACTCACATACAGTTGTTCAGTTACCAATCTGTTAGAAAACTACCATGAATCCATGTTCATGCCTGCAAACTTAATAGTTTTTTTTTTTTAGTTGTAGACGCGTCTATCTATCTGTTTATTTATTTAATGTGGTGCTGAGGATTGAACCCAGTGCCTCACACATGCAAGGCAAATGCCCTACCACTGAACCACAACCCCAGCCCCATGCCTGCAAACTTAAAATCTGCTCCTACAAAGAGTTGTTAGAAATCTCACTTGAGAAGCTAGACACTTAACCTGTCAGAGCAGTTTAACTATTGCTAGTGGTGGGAAAAGAGATCTGTGTTTCTCTAGACTCACAATTATGCCTCCACCTACATCAGAGCTATCACTGCAACACTGGAGCTGCCATTTCAGCCATGGCACCTGACACCCCTAAGAGTAGGTCTCTCCATATTTGTGAAATGATGACAAGTGTCATGTTATTATTAGGTTGTCATTCCTGTTTCCTTCTCTAGCTTTTGCAGGGTGAAGCTCAGATGCACTTCGCTTTGGCCAATCCAACAGCTTCCCCAAGCAGCCTCAGGTGGCAATGCCCTCATCGGGTCCACCAAGGGAAAGGGGCCCTTCTCAGGATTAAATGATGGTTAGAGATGCCATCACTAAATTTTTTAAACCACTGAGCATGGCAAATTGATCTAACTGTTACTCTAAAGGAGACTGGAGTAGGCTGAAAATGACCCCAAAATTGATCAGATCCCAACCTCTGGAACCTGTGAATACTGCCATGTAAGGAAAGGGGTCTTTCAAGATGTCATTAAAAATTTTGTTATGGAGATTATCCTGGATCGTGCAAGTGCACCCTTAACACCATCATAAATGTCTTTCTTTGTAAAGGAGAGGCAGACACTGGAGTGATGTGGCTATGGGGAAAGGAATACTACTGCCACCAGACACTGGAGGAGCCAAGAGCAGATTCTCTTCTAGAGCACAGCCCCATCACACACTGATTTGGGTCCTGTAAAAATGATACTGAGGGGCTGGGGTTGAACTCAGTGGTAGAACGCTTTCCTTACAGGAGTGAGGCCCTGGGTTCGGTCCCCAGCACCACATAAAAATAAACAAATAAAAATAAAGATATTGTGTCCATCTACAACTACAAAAATATTTTAAAAATATTTTTAAAAAAAGAAAAAGAAACTGATGCTGAATTCAGGGCCTCCAGAACCGTGGGAGAATACATTTCTGTTGTTTGTAGCCACCAGGTATGCAGCAATTTGTTATAGCAGCCACAGTTAACTAATAGAGATCATGAAAAAGTAAACCAAAGTAGAAATGCTTTACCATTATCAGATACCAGAAACATAACATTCTAACACATATACACACACAAAGGGCATTTAAAACTACTTTGAAAGTTATTTTTTTCCCATTCAGCTGCAGAGATAAAACACAGCTACAGGCTTATATGGATTCTGAAAATAAAGCTAGCTTCCCAATTGCACATCTCATCACTCATGTACTGTGCTAAGCCAGATAACCAAGATCTTCCTTAGAAGCTTTATGATTGAACATTTTTCTATTTATATATAGAATTATAATAACAGCTATTTAGCTAGAATTTTTCATTTAGTAAAACATTTTAAATAGCAAAACATCCACTGACTGGTAAGTTTATAATTAGACATGTGCATCTGCTTACTGATCTAATCCGACATGTAATAAATTCCTAACTGCCTTATTACAGAAAAGATTGCTTCACAACTTCTCACGTGTCCATGTCCAGAGGGATTTTACATAAGAAAGAATTCATGTCTACAATAGTATCAGTAGGTATTTTTAAAATAAAGGTTATGTGGTTGGAAGAAAATTCAACAAAAACAAAAACAACAAAACCTCCACAGAGAACAACAAGAACACCTGCTTCCCCATCTTTCCTACTGACCCACTGCTTACCTAGTACTAAGTATAAATAAAATCCAAGATGCTTCTTTGTTACCCTTTCCTCTGAGACCCAACAGCTCCTCACTCTTCTAGAAACAGATGCCATCTGGTGCCAAATGTCTGTAAGTACAGCCTCAACAGCCCACAGTTCCTTAAAGAACAGGTAATTTCTACTGAGCAAAGGGTGAGGGGAACTTGAAAGGTGATTTCTGGGCTGGATTTCAAGGGATGACTGAGTCTGCCAGGTGGTGCACTGAGCCAGAGGGAGGCCATGGTGGCTTTGGCTGTGGCTCTGGAGTGAAAGCACCTGGGTCCCTCTCTTGTCTCATCTAGTACTTTCTTTTCTTAAATATTTTCAGTTGTCAATGGACCTTTATTTTATTTATTTATATGTGGTGCTGAAAATTGAACCCAGTGCTTCCCACATGCCAGGCAAGTGCTCTACCACTGAGCCACAACCCCAGCCCCTCATCTAGTACTTTCGAGCAGTGTGACCAAGCACAAGTCATTTAACCTTACAGTCACCTCCTTGGTAAAATGAATCCTCCTGGATTTGGCACACAGACCGAATGTGCAGAAGTTGCTAATAAAGGTCTCCAACTGCCTCCTCTTTCCAACTATTAAGGCAAAAGCAAAGAGGGCCAGATGCACTAGACATTTCCTTTCCATTCCCCATCTAACTAAAGCTCCCACAAGGGGGAAAAATATACCAGCTCACTTACATTTAAAAAAGAACAAATTTTCAAGAGAATGAAAAAGAACAGGCAGTGCTAATTTTGATAGAGAACTGAGCATCAGTTTTGCTATTCCTACAGCTCCTGAGAAGGAATGTGATTTCTGGCAACAGTGTGCATATTAAAAAAGATTGATTCCTCTGGTGGAATACCGAGATTAAAGACAGGAAATGAAATGTAATAGTAGTAGTGGGTGGGAAGAGAGATAACCTCTGGTGTTTAAGATAAAAGGATGACAAAACTTGGTAACAAACTAGAAACAGGTGGTGAGGAGTTCAAGCTAAGTTAGAAATCTCTGGTGAGTGCGAGGCTGCAGCCTAGAAGATTGCAGGGCTAACATTTACTGAGCCAGGGAACACACCAGAAGGTGTGCAGAGGAGAGGAGCAAGCGTGGACTTGCTGAATGTGTGGAGAAGGGCAGTGCCAGGTGAAGCTGTCCTAAGATGTTAAAACTCAGAGGAGCAGAGGCTGTGAGGAGATTCACATTAATAAAAGGACTTCACAGCTTACCAAGCATTTCAACATTAAGTCATCATAAACACCTCAGATTCAAAGAGAGAGGCTCGAGAGGCAAGTTACTTGCCCAAAGTAATTCACTTCTTCTGACAGGACACTGTACAACCCATAATACATGAAACAAACAAACAAAAAACAGGGGCTGGGGATGTGGCTCAAGCGGTAGCGCGCTCGCCTGGCATGCGTGCGGCCCGGGTTCGATCCTCAGCACCACATACAAAGATGTTATGTCCGCCGATAACTAAAATATTAAAAAAAAAACAAAAAAAAACCAGAAAACAGTCTGAGCTTTATCATGGGCAGTTAAATGAAAGGAAAAGAGAAGAAAAGAAAGAGATGAGCAAGAGAGAATCACAGTACCCTCATGCACAGTATTTGGGAAATGTGGGTAAGTGCCTAGCTCAATGTCTGATACATGGCTGTTCAAGAGGCAAGGATCTAATTCCGTAATTCTGGCACAGCATAGGGAGACCACCTCCTAGCTGGACTGTTCCACCACCATTTCACATGATCACTTCACTCTGGTCCAAGAACTGTGCCAATCACGTCATGTGCACCACATCATTTACCCACATCACAGTCCTTTAACACATATACAATACTACCATTATAATCCCTATCTTACTAAAATAATTAGGAAAAAAATCAGGACACATCTAGGCCAAGAGTACATAATCATAACATCATGTAAGAAAGCAATACAAACCTGATGCAAACAATTTTAAATACAGTTTGCTCCATAATTGAAAAGTCAAACCCTAAAACATAAGGGACATGGTTCCTGATTTCATGGAGCTCTGGGTATTGTGTGGGAAGAGGAAAAAAAAAAAATCAAACAACATGCAACTATAAATTCTGGTTAAGAGTTCTAAGGGAAGCCAATAGATGTTAGCAGAGAGAATAATGCAGTAACAGACTTTAGATTAGCTGATAAGGGAATATAAACCAAAAGTATATGAAAAGGTTCACCTTTTTTTTTTTTTTTGTACTGGGGATTGAACTCAGGGGCACTTACCACTAAACCACATCTCTAGCCCTATTTTGTGTTTTATTTAGAGAGAGGGTCTCACTGAGTTGCTTTAGTGCTTCACTTTTGCTGAGGCTGGCTTTGAATTTGTGATCCTCCAGTCTTAGGCTCCCAAGCTGCTGGGATTATAGGCCACAAAGAAATTTTTTTTTTGAGGCAAATAGCTTTATCTGAACCCTCCAGAAGCCTAATAAGGTTGTTTTTGTTTGTTTTCAAGGGGAAGAGAGGTTTCTCATGGCAGCTCTAGCCCCAGACTCCACTAGTTCACTTGCTGAAGGGTTAATTCCCCCCTTCTCAGTGAAGGGAGCTCCATCTTTCCAAGAGCTGCTTGGTTCTCTTGTTAAAAACATATCGTTCCACACAATACAACACAAGCACTTCCCTAAAAATAAAAACACTCTTCAGAAACCTTAAGATATAACAGATACTTCATCCATTCTGCAGACATGGAATACACACTTCAACCAGCATTTTCCAAGAGCTCAGTGGGAGCCACTGGGCACTGTTCGTGGTGCTGGAATACCGGCCATGGCCAGGGAACACAAGAGGGCGCGCGTGAGCTTCTGCTTTCAGAAAAATTGGGCAGAACGTGACTGGGGACCAAGATGCAAGGGAAGCACACACAAAAAGAACATCTGAAGAACAGGACAGAGGGTGCAGGGTAGAAGGCAGAATGACCACTTAGTAAGGGGACTTTTATGTAAAGCCTAAGAGGCAATCCCTCTGCCCTTAGCGATCTGCCAGCCAGGTGTCCTATAAAGATGACACGAGTTAGAATGCAGGCACCCTAACATGGGAATCAGGTATTATACTGTTCCCCACTAACGTGCAAGACAAGTATTATCGCCACAAACAAGGCGGCTAAAGCTCAAAAACGAAATGCTTTCCTGACGTCAAATTGCTATTGTGTTAAGGCCAAGTTTAACCCTTGTGTTTAAACTGGAATTTGGGGTTTACTCCAAAACTTGAGAGGTTCGTCACTGGCAAATGTTCCCTAGATCTATTTTCTTCTTACTGTGCTATATACAGAGACTCAAGAGATGCAAGTGGCAAGTAGGTGCCATACAGGGCTTAAGGATAGTTTCTCAATTCTAAAACTCAACTGGTTGTAAAAGTATCTCACCAATTTAATGACATTCCAAAAAAGGAGGTAAAACTACACAGGTGTCAAAATATGATTGAAATAGTTAAGAGAAAATGGGGTGGTGAAAAGATGGAAATATAACTTAGGATGGAAAGGACCAGAGACTAATGTTTGGTCATTTTATAAAAACTGAGACTTGGCCCTATAAATGTCTTACATTAACAGTAAATAGAGCAGAGACTGGAATAGAGGTATTGATTCTTATGCCCATGTCCTTCAACTACCCCCTCAAATTATAGTCAAAATTCTATATACAGCCCTAGAGGACTGCATGGTGTTCAAGTGTCTCAGATACACACTCACTAGCCCCAACTCAAGTGGCCTGAGGCCAGAAACAGTTAAGAAACCAAACTGGTTTTTTCGTGGTCTTTCCATGATTTGACACCATGCAAGGAAAATGGTGAAGCAAAACCTAATTTAGAGGATCAATAACTGTGGACACCAGTGAGTTTTTTGTCCTTCTGTGAGAATACTTTAGAAATAATGAAGGTTAATACTAGGACACAAATGGTTTCTGCTTTCATTACCAATTAACTACACAAATGATAATATATCTTCTCTAACTTACTGACTCTGAACAAGAGAATCAAAAAACAAAAAGTCTAAAAAGGGGGGAAAAAAAACTATCACTAGAAGTTAACATGGATTTACAAAAATAAACCGGGTGAGTCTTTACTGTACAGATGGATTCTCTCTATAGCACGCCTTTAAAATAGTCAAACCCTGTAATGCACTTAAAATAAGACATGCATGACTAAAAATTGGGAACATGTCTTTTGAGTAAGACAAGATGTTTTTAAGTGAAAAGTGCCTTCATTGACTAGGACAAAGTGAAATTCAGATCATACTAACAGATAAATACAGGGTTAGATACTGATCAGGCAGGACCTGTGCTCTCAGTAGACACTTCTGATCTTCTAGGAAACATCAAATTATGGGGGATGGGAAGAAATTATAGGAAGAACTAAAGTAAAAATGTATTTGTAAAGTTTTTGGGTGGCTTTGTTTTGGAAAGGGGATTCAGAATTGGAAGAAAGAATTCAAAAGAAGCTGTTAAAGTTTTCCCCAATTAAGTTTCTTACTTCCCAACTAGGAATCTTTCTTTGTACAACATTCCATGGAACTCCACCACTAAAACTGTAGAGTTTTAATTCACATTTCAAACGAAAGAGCCTCAAACACAAAGTAAATGCGTTAAGGTTTCAAAGCTGACAGTCTACTCAAGAAATAAACTATTCTCCAAATCATTTGCATTTTATCCATAAGCTAAGTTTTATCTTGCAATCATTTTGATTTGTGCTTCTTTTAGCAATCAAAATAACTTCCACACCGTGACATGGCAGTAGAATAAGTTTTTTTTAAGTAACTAAAAATCAGGCTGAAAAATTAGCTACATCTTCCCCATAAAACCAATCTCTACTGTACAGAGCTAGCTCTACTTAAGATACAACCACCCCATGCAGAAACACAATGGATCTCTATGCATTTACTTTATACCATGTAACTAACAGTGTGACCTAAGGGAGGAAAGTCACATGGTCCCTTGCTTTTAAAAGTCTGTGGAAGGCTTGGGTGGAGGGGACTGCCTGTAATCCCAGCTCAGGAGGCTGAGCCAGGAGGATCACAAATTTGAGGCCAGTCTCAGCAACTTAGACCCTGTTTCAAAATAAAAAGGGCTGGGGAAGGAGCTCAGTGGTAGAGCACCTGGGTACTGGAGGGTGGGGATGGGACAGTCTGTGGAAGCCTATTAGAGTGTTCCAGGACTGGCAAGAGTCCTAACTCCAGCACACAAAGGAGAAGGATTCTGCTGAACAGAGAGCAAGTAAAGTTCATATAATAGTACACAAAAGCACAAAATAATGGAATCACAGTGATTTATCTGAAAGGATTTGCTCTGTAAGCCATGGGAAGGCATTCCTGGGGACAGGGAGCTGCTTAGATACCACATATACAAATCTGTCACACAACCCAGCCACATACTCAGGCCCTATAAATCCACAAATTGGTAATGTAAAGGAGTATCAGATTCAAGCCTAGATTTATAGGACACAAGGGAAAAACTTACAAACCAACATCCCCCAGCCACAAACTCCTTCTGCATCACAATACACACACCTAGGACACATCCTTTCCAAAGAACACCCCCCCAACAAGCTATTCTGCTATGCCATCCCCCCACCCCCCCACCCTGAGTATGGTCCACTGGTGCTAGGAGCACAGAGAGTTCAGAGCAGAGCAGTCCAGCATGTCCAAGAGGCACAGGAAAATACAGGCAAGAGTGCACTTGGGAGAGAGGAGAAAGGGCCCTTGGAAATGATTTTGAAAGAGTTTGGTTTCAAAGATTATGAGCAAAGAATGGAGCAGGACTCCTCCCCTCTTGAAGTCTCTAATATTCCTTTCACTCTCAAACTAAGTTGCTTTAGAAAAATAACAATGTTTAAACAGAGATGCAAATGTATATAGACATATATATGTATACATTTTGTTGCTGGTTTGAGACAGGGTCTAGATAAATTGCCTAGGCTGGCCTCACACTGGTGATCCTCCCATTTCAGTTTCCTGAGTAGCTGGAATTACAGGTATGAGCCACCACCTGCCAATAACAATGTTTTAAAATAACATTCAAATGCACCTAGTTTGAAAAACCAAATACAAATTATTAAACTTGGCAACCTGGAGATTAACAAATTATTACATTCATCAAGTGTCTACTAAGCATCTACTCTGAGCCTGTTTCTGAGCAGAGGAGACAACTCACACAACAAGCTCACAGGAGTGCTGAGGATATGTGAAATAAACAAGTCACTATAATACAATGTAACAACTGCTCAGGGAGCACAGAGGAAGCACACCTTCTCCCAGGTGGGTCAGCCTCTGAATGTGTGTGTTTGAAAAAAGGAGCCACCAGCAGGCAATATTCTCTGGGAGCTTTTCTGAAGGGTGGGCGTACATTGATGGGACAGGCAGGCGCACAGGAATGTCTGGCAGGACATGGCCAAAAGGTATCAGGAGCGGGAAACTAGTGTCCCTGGAGCTTGGGAGAGGGAGCAGAAAGTAGAATGTGGAGAGATTAGAACCCAAAAGTGGGCTGGAGTTCCCACACTGCGAGATTAATGCTTCTGTGGACTTTCACCTTAGAATCCAGGGAGCTCCAGCAGGGGCGGGCCACACCTTGGGCTACCCGGGAGGTGCGCGTCCAGCAGGCGACTCTGCCAGCGTGCACTCGGACACGCTCAAGCCGTCCGCGAGGCTCCGGGCGAAACGACCTCCTCCTCCCTTTTGAAATGATCTACGTTTCTACTACTAATTACCAAAAATCACAGGCGTGCTCTCAATAAGTACCAAAGGCTGAAAGGGGAAAAGTCACAGGCGGCAATTTCGGCGAGGATGCCGCCCAGCCGGCCCCACAGGCCAGGCTGACGTCGAAGGGGTCCAGGTGAAGAGAATCCCAGCCCATCAAACCAGCGCGTCCGCCCGCGGCGCCACACAACTTCTCCTTCGGCGAGAAGGCGACTTCCGAGGGCGCGCCCCCGTCCCCGTCCCGCCGCTGCGAGGTGGCGGCCCCGGCGCACCGGGTCCCGCAGAGAGGTCGCGGCGCACTCTGGAGCCCGCTCGGCCGCATCGTCCGGGCGGGGGCCCGGCGCATCCTCGGCGCGGGCCGGGGCCGGGGCCGCACAAAGGGGAGGGCGCGGCGCGGGGACGCCGGCCCGGACGCAGGACGCGCTCCGAGGACACTCGAGCGCGGCTCGAGCCAAAACAAAAACAACCGAAAGTTGAGCGCGGCCGGGGAGCAGATTGGGCGAGCCCGATCACGGCCGCCCATTGGCGAAGAGGGAAGGCAGAGTCCCCCAATCGCGAGCGGCGGGCTGCCCCCCTCGCGCGGCCGCGGCCCGGCCCGACGCGGCCCGGCGGCCGCTACCGCTCCCTTCCGGCCGCGGCCACCACTGCAGGCCGCCCGCCGCCCGCCCCGCCCGCGGCCGCCCCGGCCCGGCGTCCCGGAGCCCGCTCGGCCGCCGCGGCCCCGCACGCCCCCGCCCGGCCGCCCGCCCCGCTCACCGCCGGCCGGCCCGCCTCCTGCTCGGGCGCGTCGAGGCCCCTCTGCCGGCCGCCGCGACGCGGGCTCGCGCTGCCCGGTCGCCCTCGCCCGTCCCCTCAAAAAATTAATCACCAAAAAATAATTCCAGAGAAAAATGGAGAGTAAAATCCAAGATGGCGGCACGGACGCAGCACCGCCCGCTCCCTCCGCTGAGGGAAAAAGGAGTCCCGCGGCCGAGCCCCCGCCCCCACCCGGCCGCCGCCGCCGCCGCCGCCGCCGAGCCGGCCCCGGCCCGCCGCCCCCGCCCCCGGCCCCGGCCCGCCGCTCCAGCCTCACCTCAGCCTCACGCGCGGCCGCCGGCTCCGAAAGGCATCCGCCGGCTTCGGGGTTCCGCGTTCTCGCGCCGCGCGGTGCCGCCTCCAGCGACGGGGCGTCCTCACCTCATAGCCCCGGAGCCGCGCCGCAGCCGCGCCGCCGCCCCCGGTGAGCCACCCGGACACCGCCCGGGCCCGGTGGAAGGACACAAAAAGGAGTCCGCGGCGACGGCGGAGGGACACCACGCCAGCTGCGGCCCCTCGAGCGTGCGCGTCCCTGTCCGACGCGGAATCCTTGCCACGGGCCCTTAGGGGGAGGCGGAGGGCGCCCGAGGGAAACGAGTTCCTCGCCGGCAGCTCCCGGCGGCGGAGGCACCGGAGAGATTTCCGAGCGAACGGGCCGCGTCGTTGCCGTCACTGCGCCTCGCGGCGGAGGAATCGGGCCGAGCGTGGCGCACGGGAATCCCTCCGCCCGCTGCCCTTTAAATCGCGGCGGAGGCGGCGTCGCTGCGCGCCCGCGGGCGCCACCTAGCTCGCGAGCGCCCGGCCCGAGCCGCCCCGCGGGGCCCCTCGCCCGCCCCTGGCCCTCGCGCACCTGCACCTACCAGGGACAGCTCCCGAGCCGGGACTGAGGGGCAGCCCGGAGGCCGGGGACGCTCCTCGCCGCTGCGCCGCCTGGGTGCGCTGAGGGGAGGCGGCCCCGGGATGGCGAGTTTCTTTGTTGTGGGAATGGGTGTCGCTGGGAGCAGATACACCCTTAAAGACCATGTGGGCAGCCGGAGCATTACAACACGGGAGGAGGGAGGGAGCGGGCATTGGTCGGGCCGCTCGGCGCTGTCAGCCGGCCGTTTCTTGAGCACCTACTGGGTGCCAGCCTTTTCGCGACTCCATGGCATTTCCACCCCTTTCCCTTCTGGGAGTCGATGAGCACCAGAAGGGCGTTGGGGTCCTGCAGGAGCTCAGGCGGTGCCCGAAGATGTGTCTAGCGCCCGCACCGGGGTAGGGCGAAGCCCCGCCTCTTGGATCCTGCAGTCAGATAATAAAGGGTACAAAATAACAATAACGAGGGTAGCGAGTATTCGGACCTCACGGGCGCGGTTCCCCAGGCTCCGATGCACGATCTCGTTTGTCTCCTTAGAACCACCGCAGGGGTGGGGAGTGTTGTCCTTCCCAGTTTACACATAGGGAAATCGAGGCACTGAGTGGTTAGGTGGCCTCAGGACAACTAGTCAGGGCTTGAGGAGGGCTTGATCTTGATGAAAAATATGCAAACATCAAATAAATTCGAGAGCGTGCGTTAAGGGCCAGAAGTTGAAGTTGCCAGAGGCATGCGGACTGGAGACCTGAAGGGTGGATTGGAGTGTGTTAGGGAAAGCGCCCCGTAAGGAGATGTGTGACCCACGGGCTAGATGAGCACAAAGAGCGGCAGGGAAAAGGGCTGCAGTTCCCGCCCTAAGGAGGAGGAGGATGGGGTGGGTGGCTGAGACAGTTCCAGGAAGAACCCCAGCCTGCCATGGTTTCCCTGCACGCCCCTCCCCCAAGCCCTGGGGCCTGGCACAGTGGGCACTCTGTAAAGGACCAGTCAATGGAGTGTCTCGGTGGCCTCCACAAGGCAGCCCTGCAGTCCAGCTGGATTAACCCCGGTTTCCCTCCTCCTTGATCTTGGGTGGCAGACGTGATGCTTGTTACCCCATCCACATATGGGAAACTGTGGCACAGTGACCTGCTGAAGGCACAGGCTAACAGGAGAAGCCAGGCCTAGATTATGTTCCTCCCTCAGCCATGGGGTAGGGTAGGGGCAGAGCCTGCCCTGCCTCAGGCCTGTGGCAGTGTGCTTCCTGCTCTTCCACCCTAAAAGCTGTTGGTCACTGTGGCACTGGAGTCCGTCTTGCCATGTGCCTCTCTGCACACACAGATGATAAATGATTGCTTTGGTCTTAATAGTTTCTGGATTATCATTAAACTTTCCAAGACTTTCATAGAACTTGGCTCCACATACTCAGCTGGTATCCTAGAGACAATGAGGCTGTCCCTGCCACCGCCTCCACTGCCTGGCAGGTGGAGTGCACATGAGAGATACCACCTGCCTCCAC
Organism: Marmota flaviventris; assembly: GCF_047511675.1. NCBI lineage: Eukaryota > Metazoa > Chordata > Mammalia > Rodentia > Sciuridae > Marmota > Marmota flaviventris. The sequence goes on along the minus strand of NC_092506.1, from coordinate 5,177,218 downwards.
TGGGTGCTGGTGGTCCTTTGTCTACCTGCCAGTGTCTTGGCCCCACGTCCAACCACACCTTTGCAGCCTTATCAAGCCTGTCCAAGTTTTCCAGGGCCCACCCCAACACAGCAGTGCACACACCCTTCAGACTGACCCAAACCGCCAGCTCTGTAAAGCCCCCAGACTCACTGGCACCTCCGCTGAATCCCTGATGAGTCCAGGCCAAGCATTGCTTTGCAAGAGAGCAGGTTGGGCCACCCTGCAGATGACCCACCCAGCACAACCTCCTCATCCTGCAGTTCTGGGCCATCCCTCCTCCAGCCCCTCCATTGCCAGTTGCTCTTTCAGCCTCCGCTGAGTCCCTGAGAGCTGGGAGTCTTGGCTGAGCTGAACTGGCCTCAAGATATTGGTGGAGCCATGTTAAAGCCTTGGGCCCTTTGAGGGTCCTAACCAGGGAGGCCAGGGTTGAGCTGGGCAGAGGGCACAGCCAGGAGCTGCCCTCCTGGGAGAGACTGGAGATTGGATTTCCCAGTAGTGCCAGAGGCCAGCTGGAGCCTCCTCCTGCCAGCTGGCAGGGGAGGAAGGGGGACAGGAAATAGGTGGCTAGGCACCTGCCCAGGCCCTACATGACAGGAGTCATTGGCATCTACACTGTGGAGTCTCTGGATGCCCACAGTGGGAGAGCGGAGCCCCAGAGGCGGGGCCCCCACCCAGCCTGGCCAGACTGACAGGGATTAACAACTCTAAAGAAAGACAGAGTTGACGGAAGGGGCACAGCCAGCTCCGGAAGCACCCTGAGGCTGACCAGGAGTGACAGCCCAGCCAGGGGCTGGCCCCAGAACAGTGCCCTTCCCAGGGCAGTGGCTGTGACCACAAAGCCAATTCCAGTCTCCTTTGCTGGGTCAGACCCTGTGTGCTCAGGGGCACTTCAGCCACCTAGCCAGGTGCCACCACCCTGCCCCCTCTCCAATTTCCCTTCTCCAAACACCAGGTTCACTCAGTGCTCAGCTGGCAGAGGTTTGCTTTCTGGGATCTTGTGCTCACTGGGAGTGCCGGCTGGTCATGCTGACCCTGGAATCCCAGGCTCTGGGTAGGTTGCTTCTCATTGAAAATGATATTTTCCCCCAGGCCTCCCTTGCCCTGTGCCCCAAGACTGCTCTGCTCAGAGCAGGTGTCGGAAGCTGGTGGGGAAAGGTGGGTATACCTGGACATTCTGGTGACCCTTGAATGGCTTGCTGGCTTCCTGGCCACTTGCTTAAGTTCCACTAGCCCCCTGGCCCATCCCTGCCTTCGACCTGCTCATCAACCGCCACTCTCCTTTGACAGATGAGGAAAGGAAACAGCCTCTGTAAGGTGGAGTGACGTGTCTGGGCCCACCCCTGCCTCACTCCACAGCAGCACGAGTCTGACTTAGATTTGAGTCCTAGCTCAACAACTTACCCGCAATGTAAATGGGCCAATGATAGCACCTATCTATTCATTCCCTTTTCTGTGAAAAGGCACCAATCAGTCCTAGAACCTGTCTAAACAATCTCATCTGTTTATGAGGCTTGGGTAGCTTGGTGTGTGCATGGCCCTGCATGCACAACACCTGGCATCCCCAGCATGGCAAAAATAAGTAAATAAAGAAATCAGTAAATCATTTATATACTTACAGTGTCCAAATTTGTCTCCAGCCTGACTTCTCCAAATTTCTGATACCACCACGTCGATGTTTAAAAGGCCTTTCAAATACAGCAGCTCGAAAATTGAACACAGCAACAACCAATAGCAACTCACTCCTGCAAAGCATCACCCTTCGGATGGACATTCTTCCCACCGCCCAGGTCCAGTGCCACTTCCCCTCCTCAGTGGCCTTCAGGGTTTTCTCTCCTTAGCGCATATCGCTGCCCTGTGTCTTTAACTTATTCATGCTGCCTGTGGTGTGTCTCTCTTTTCTAGCTTGGGCTTCTCCAGGGACGGGGACTTAGTATCTGTCTTGTTCAAGGCTGTCTCTCCAGCTTCCAGAACAGCCCCTGGGCACTGGTGTAGAGGCCCAATTCAATCATATTCATGTAAAAGACAGGAAGGGGAGGATGGGGTGGGGGAAGGGCAGGCCAGCCTTCCAGCTTGCTTCAAGGATAAAAGGAGGCATCAGGGGCTCGCTGACCCCTCTCCCAGGTCCCAGGGCTCAAGCTTGTTCAGTTGACTAGGCTTTTCCACCTCCCACCTCCAAGGTGTGTAGTTTTCAATTTGCAGGTGCCTCAGGACTTGTGTGCTGGGTGTCCACCTGGGACCATCAGACAGGTACCAGGTTAAGCCCATGTCACTGAGGGACATTCATGTTAGGGGCTCCCACCACACACCCACTTTGATCCCCCGACCCTGAAATTAAACCCAGCCTAACCAGTTCTTTTCAAACATCTAGAAATAATACACAGTGGACTGTCTTCACTCATTTTCTGTTGCTATAACAAAGCATCTGAGGCCGGGTAATTCCTCAAGAATAGAAGTTGACGCTGGAAAGTCCCTGACCATGGTGCCCACATCTCATCTCATAGGATCACCACACGGCAGGTAAAGCCACTCGCTGGTTCCCTTGTAGGGTCCCCACCCTCATGACCTCACCCAATCCTAATGACCTTCCAAGGGCCTGCTTCCAAATTTCATTAACACATGATTTGGGGGATTGGGTTTCCAGCACATGAACTTGGGGGACACAGTCAAACCCTATCGAAGGCCACCAGAGCTTCAAGAGGAGAAGGTGGAGCTTAATCTTGTTATTTTAAAAAATTTTTGGTACTAAGGATTGAACCCGGGGCGCTTAACCCCTGAGCCACATCCCCAGCCCTTTTTATTTTTGAGACAGAGTCTTGCTAAATTGCTTAGGGCCTCACTAATTTGCTGAGGCTTTCTTTGAACTTGCAATCCTCCTGACTCAGCCTCCTGAGCTGCTGGGATTACAGGCATGTACCACAACATCCAGCAACAAAAAACAGTTCTAATCAGGCACAGTGGCTCATGCCTATAAATCCCAGCAGCTCGGGAGGCTGAGGCAGGAGGATCATGAGTTCAAAGAAAGCCTCAGCAAATTAGCAAGCCCCACCCATGCCCGCCAAATTAGCAAGGTCCTAAGCAACTCAGTGAGACCCTGTCTCTAAATAAAATATTTAAAAGGGCTGGGGGTGTGGCTCTGTGCTCAAGTGCCAGTGGGTTCAATCCCTGGTACCAAAAAACAAAACTACAACAACAACAAAAAACACCAAAAATTTTCTGGGCTGGGGTTGTGGCTCAGCGGTAGGGCTCTCGCCTAGCACATGCGAGGCCCCGGGTTTGATCCTCAGCACCACATAAAAATAAATACATAAAGTAAAGATATTGTGTCTATCTACAAGTAAAAAAAAAATACATATTTAAAACACATAAACAAAAAACCCCACAGTTCTTATGTTTGATTGAGATTTTTAAAAATTAGATGCAGAAGGAGCAGTGAGAGAGCGCTTGCCTAGCATGCACGAGGCCCATGCAACATCACAAAATAAACAAATAAAATGCAGGATTTTGCTGGAGTTGTAGCTCAGTGGAAGAGCGCTTACCTAGCATGTGTGAGGCACTGGGTTCAATTCTCAGCACCACATATAATAAATAAATAAAAGTCCATCAACAACTAAAAAAAATTTTTTTTAAAAAAATGCAGGATTTTTCCTTCCTTCTTCTTCTCCCTCTCTTCCTGTTGTCTCCTTGTAATCAAACCTCCCGGCTTGACAATACTGAAGCCTTAAGTACAGCACAAAGAAATCCCCCCTGGACTGCAAGTCACTGTTGGATGCTCCATTTTCTCCCAATGCTTTCAGGTACATTCCCTTCAAGGACATCCTCCTACAAAACCAGAGTCCAGGGATGGAGACCCAGAGTCAGCGTTGACGGCTTGCTGCTTCGGAGCCCATGCAGATTTCTCCAAGGATCCTGACCATCAATGTGCCCCTTCACAACGCAGCCTGTGCCCCATCCCTACCTTGCCTTTGGTTGCTGGGTGCCTCCAGTTCCTTCCCCTGGGCCACGTCCTCCTTCTCCCGCTGACTTGCATGACCTTGGCTCTCCTGAGGTCACAGGCTAGCTCTTTGTAGTGTGTCCCTCAGTTTAAGTTGTCTGGTTAGCTTGAGGCCACGGAGCTTCCCTTGGCAGGAACATCAGAAGCGATGGTGAGTCCTCGCCACATCCTCGCAGGTGGCCGAGGACCTCACTATGGCCCCTGGGTGACACTGCTCACCTGGGCTGCTGCCTCGTTTCCGCCCTGGACAGCCACTTGCATTTCCCTTGGCAGGTTTCAGAGGAGAGACACTTTGAGGTGTGGCCATTCCATTCCTAGTTTATTAATCTGTCCTATGGTTTGGATCTGGAATGTTCCCCAGAGGCCCATGTGGTAAAGGCCTGGTCCCCAGCTGGGCATTACTGGAGATGGCAGAGACTTTAAGAGGTGGGACCCAGTGGGAGGTGCGACAGGATCATGGGACCTCAGTCTCTTTCTCTACCATGAGCATGAGCTTTGCCACATGCTCTCCCCCACCCCACAGTGGCTGCTTCCCCAGGCCCAAGAGCAGTGGGGCAATCAACATGGTCTAGAACCTGCAAAACGGTGAGCCAGAACAAACCTTTCTTCTTTATAAGTTGATCATCTCAGGCGTAATGTTATAGTAATGGAAAGCTAAGTTTTTTAGCTTTAAATATCAGTATGGACAATGAATTCCTCTTCTTTAAAATTTATTTATTTATTTATTTTAGTTTTGTGGACACAATATCTTTATTTTATTTTTATGTGGTGCTGAGGATCAAACCCAGTGCCCCATGCATGCTAGGGGAGCGCTCTATCACTGTGCCACAACCCCAACCCCTGAATTCCTCTTTTATTTATTTATTTTTTTTAAGAATTTTTTTTAATATCTATTTTTTAGTTTTCGGCGGACACAACATCTTTGTTTGTATGTGGTGCTGAGGATCGAACCCGGGCCGCACGCAAGCCAGGCAAACGCGCTACCACTTGAGCCACATCCCCAGCCCGAATTCCTCTTTTATTCAATGGGTTTCTCTTCCTCTTCTCCTTCCTTCCCTTCTGCCTTCCTTCCTTCTCCCCACTTCTTTTCCTCTTTCTCCCTTTCTTTTCTTTCCTTCTTTCTCTCTCTCTCTCTCTTCCCTCTTTCCTTTTATCTTTCTTGATATTTGTGGCAGCTGTATTTATAGTAGGCTCAAAATAGAAACAACTCAAATGCCAGTCAAGGAAGGAATGGATAGACAGTGGCTTGTCCATGCAATGGACTCCTACTCGTGATCACAAAGGGACGGGCTACTGTCACCAACAACAACCTGGATGAAATTTAAAAACATGATGTTGAGAAAAAGAAGAGTAAAAATTTCCACAAACCAAGTAGTAAGAATTGTTTGATTTCAACCCTACGGTGTCCTAGAGCAGAAAAGAATGTAATCAATGAAGTTAGAAAGCTGAAGCCATTTTCCTCTGGGCAGGTGGACTCACCCGAGTAGGGACATGAGGAACTTCTGGTGAGATGGCACTGTCTCTGGGATCTGGCTCCCCAGACGTGAATGTTGTGAATACCCTTCAGTTGTAAATTCATGACTGCATGTGAACAACACACTCCAACAAAGAGGGGAGAAATCTGGAAAAAAAAAAATGAACAGAACTTGGCTACTGTTCAACAAAAACCTCCATTTTTCCATGACTTGTCTCTGACCAAGTAAATTTTTCAACTTAGTTTTTCCTTGATGTTTCCCAGACCTTGCCTCTGGGGGTGACCCAGGTTCATGGTGTAGGTTCCAGGTTCCAAGTGAGGAAGCTGAAGATTCTTGTTCTTGGGGCTGGGGCTGTAGCTCAGTAGTGGGTCACTGGCCTATCACTCAGGAGGCCCTGGGTTCCATCCTCAGCACCACATGAAAATAAATAAATAAAACAAAGGTATTGTGTCTGTCTACAACTAAAAATATTTTTTTAAAAAAATTATTGTTTTAGCTGGATGACAGGTGCAAGCCTGTCATCCCAGAGGCTTGGGAGGCTGAGACAGGAGGATCACGAGTTCAAAGCTAGCCTCAGCAAAATCGAGCTGCTAAACAACTCAGTTGACCCTGTCTCTATTTTTTTTTTTTTTTTAATAACAGTATGGACAATTAATTCCTCTTTTATTCAATAGGTTTCTATTCCTAATGGGGATGTGGCTCAGTGGCCACATGCCCCTGAGTTCAATCCCTATTACCCCTCAACCCCCAAATTCTTGTTCCTTCAGCTGGATGAGAAGCCAGCCATCAGCAGTGGTGTGTGAGAGGCCGAGGGAACACTGCTGGTCTCCCAGGAGGCCTGCCCTCCAGGAGGCCTGCCTGCTGCAGGGCCCTCGGGGTGCCTCCCCACTGCCCTCTGGGCCACACAGGACGGAAGCTTCCACCCAGTTCCGAGTGGCCCTTGTCCTTCTCTGGCGGGATAAATATGCTCTGGGTGGCACCAGCTGCTGCTCCACCTCGTTGTTCTTCCCTTGAGTGGCACCTCAGAAATAAAGTCTGGGCTCCTGGCTTGTCCCTTGCTAAATTCCAAGCTGTGGCACTTTCTCGCTCACATGTTTTCCTCCGGAGAATTCTGGTATCCAGGCCCAGAGGGTGACCAGGGTCCTGGCCTCCAGCCCCAGAGGAGGTGACTCTGGGATGGGCCTGCTGGGGTTCCAGAAACTCCCTCAGCGAGGAGGAAGGGGCCGAGGCCGGTCGAGGGCAGGTGTCGATGGGACCGGGCCACGGTTTGCCCGGAGAACCGATCAGACTCAGGCGGAGGCCGCAGCACCGCGTCCACCCGCGCCCCTCGCCACCCACGCACGCGAGCCTCTCGGCCACTGTGCGGCTCCGGGCCAGCGGCGACCCTGTGCGGAGGGGCTGCTTCCTGGGAGGCGGTGCTGCCCCGCGCGTCCCGGGCTAGGACGCGCTAGGTCGGCCGCAGGAGCTGACCCTGAGAAAGCACCCGCGGGGCGCTGCGGAGGCCGCGGGCCGCGAGGAAGGCCGCCCGGGGCTGGGTGCGCACGGCCCGCGGCGGCGGCTCAGTCCCGGGCGGGCCTCTGGGCGGCGCCGTGGAGCGGGCTCCGGACTCAGCCCCGCTGCGGTCAGCCAGCGAGCCCGGCGCTCGTCCTGGGCCCCGGCGCTGTGCCGGCCGCCCCGCGCCCCAGCGCGCCGCACCTGCTCGGGCAGCGGAGCCCTGGGCCCAGGGGCGGGCTCGCAGCGGGGAGGCGGGTGGAGTGAACCCGCGGCGCTGCGGAGGCGGCTGGGCAGCCTCAGCCCAAGCCACAAAGGGCGCAGGTGTCCCCGCACTGTTGAGCCGGCACCGCTGCCCGCGTTGTTCCTGGGGTGTTCTTCCACCAGGGTGGCAGCACCGGTCCAGCTGGTCTCTGCCTGGGATGAGCCCAGGTCCGGGGGCACGTGCAGGAGCTTGGCCAGAGGCTGCGCTTGGGCTCAAGACCTGTGGAAGGGGGTGGAAGGGGGCAGCAGGATGGGGAGAGGGAGAGGGACCTGGGATGCAAGTCCCCCCACCCCGCCCTCCGGGGAGCTAGGGTGAGAGGCCTCCGGAGAGCATTTAAAAGGCCACCATGTCCTTCTCCGGTTGAGACCTTGCCCCTGGCTATTTGCCACAAGCAAAAATGGACCAGAGAGTACCCAGAGGTGCCCAAGTGCACATTCTAGACACAAAACATTCATTTTTCTCTGCCCTGCTGGGTAATAATGGCTCCATCTCCTGATGACCAGGGACCAATTTACCCGTACAGATTGGTGACTCCTTATCTGCTGGTCCCTGAACGCCAGAAGCCCAAAGTGCCGAGGTGCCATCCTTGCTGTGTCACCTGGTAGAAGCTTTCCTCTTTGGTAGTCATAGCCTTCACCCCTGCAGAGTCCAGAGTGGTGGAGGTGGGAAGGACAGAATCTCCAAGGGGGCCATTGGAGTGACGGTAAGCAGGGTCACTACTGCTTTACCTATAACATACTGGTTATATGTCTTTTTTCTTCTGAGGACACAGTGCCACATAAAGACTGCTGATTTTAAGTACAGACTGTTCTGGAATATGGCATCTCCACAAAGCATATTTCATGTATTCTCCACAAAGCATATTTATCTACAATAAATTACTGAGGATGGGTAATTTATAAAGAAAAGAGGTCTGTTTGGATTATGATTCTAGCGGCTGCAAAGTCCAAATGTCATGGTGTCAGATCCTGGTGAGGGTACTCTGGTTGCATCAGGACATGGTGGCAGAGGAGAAAGGGAGCCAGCTACATGCAGAAGAGAGCAAACAGAGGGTGGCCTTTCTTTATAACAGTCTGCTCTTGTGAGAACTATCTCACTTGGCAAGACCAGCATTAATCCCTTCCAAGGGCAGTGCCCCATGACCTAATTACTTTGCACTACCCCTTCCAAAGTTGTCACCACCTCAACACTGTCATAATGGGGACCAAGCTTCCAGCATAAGAAGTTTGGAGGACAAACTCAGACCACATCCATACTGCAGCACTCTCCAGCTGTGCCTTCCACAGGCCGTCATGTTACTCTTGGTGCCAGCAACAGGGGGCGCACGTGGCTCTCAGGGTCCCGCGCACAGGTGCCAGCACCAGGGTGGCTGATGTCAGCCGACTATGTCTTTGTCTTCTCACCTGTTCCCTGCCTCCCCTGTGGGTGCTCGCTGGTGGGTGCTGGCATGCCATCTCCAGATTTTGCAGGGTACCCACCCCATGTCCATCCACCCGCGCGCCTCTCTCTCTCTCTCTCTCCTCTCCCTGGATCCTCCACACTTTTCTCCTCCCAGACCCTGGTCAGCTGCTAAGCCCCTCGCCACTGAATCCGTATCTAACTCAGGGCCAGGTCTCCCTCATTGCAGAGTGGATGACCAAAGAATGGCCCTGGCCATGAAGGAGATGGCTCAGCAGGAGCTGCAGACGCAGAGGCGGGGCTGGGACCAAATGCTCAGGCAGGACCAAAACGGGACTCCATCCTGTGGGTGACCCCCTGCATAGACGGGTAGTCGGGGCGCTGGGGGACCCAGAAGAAGCTCCCAGGCCTCCTAGCGGACAGCAGGTGACTCACACAGAGGCTGTCACCTTGCCTGGTCTGCCGGGCTCACTAGCCCTGCAGTTTCCAGTACACGGACCTGTCCCTATATCCAGTGGCAGCCTCTCTCTTCTCTTCTGGGGACTTTCCCTGACACCTCTGGGGAATGGACACAACCTCTCAGTGCTCGGGAGCTGATGCCCACGGGCACTCGTCCCCCTGCCGGGGACAGAGCTGGTGGAGAAACAGCCTCATCTCGGTGGGAAGATTCCTGGGCGTGTTCCATACAGTTCCTGTTCCACAGGGGGTTACCCACAGGATGGAGTCTCGTTTGCCACCCCCCTCAACATGGTGACCCCCTTCATTAAAGCTCTCTTTCTGGAACTTTCTTCTCCTCTGCCTAGGCCTCACTTGCTGAGGTAGCTACTCGCACCCCCCCCCCACCTTGGTTTTAGGGTCTACTTTTGCAGGGACTTAAACCAAGACAGGCCCAAAGGAGAGGAAGGGAGGTCAAAAATAAAGAGCAGGTCCCCTAAGGGATGGAAGGGAGGGTGGAGGAGACTGGGTCTCTGGCTCGAGGAGCACGGCCATTGCTCCTGGGGCAGATGTGCTACGTCTGGCACCTGGCTTCTCTGAAGGAGGTGAGGTGGTCAGCCGAGGTGAGGGGCTGTGGAGGGGGCACGTTGCAGAGATGGTCCCCTGAGGAGAAGGAAAGAACTGCTTAGGAAAATGGAGACACCACCCCCAAGTGTTGGGGGCTGGGGGATCGTGAATTTATGGGGTAATCGTCTACACCATCAAGATCACCTCTGGACTCCCCCAGGGCTACTTCAGGCAAGACTCTGACCCCCCCACCAGGGGCAGTCACTGGACCTGAGTGCAGCCAGTCTCTCTCCCGGGGAGATTCGCGTTCTCAATTTCAACCCAGAACGCCTGCCCCATGGTGAGTGGGCCCAGGGAAACAGTGGTGGTGAGGGAGGCCAGGCCCCTGACCCATGTGGCTTCTGGCCTCAGGTGGGTAACGGACATCAGCCAAGAGACCAAGTACTGAGGGGCTGTCACAAGGAAGGTCAAAGTGGTGGGACAGGCTGAAGCCCCCTGCCTTCCATGGTGAGGCCAGCAGATGACATGTGGCCTGAGACCTAAAGGGTACAATTCAAACAAGAGCACTCCCAGGCTCAGGGCCCAGAGAGAGCTGGGAGAGTTCTAGGACGTCCGGGAAGACCAGGAGCCGGGGCCTCCTGGGAGAGAGGGCAGAGGCTGCAACGACATATCCCCTCCTCTCACTTTTGCTCAAGACCCTGGATTTTATTCCAAGTGTGAGAATCCAGGAGCGCCATGAGGCAGCTCCAGGGTAACATTTTATTTTGACATAACTCCAAGCTTTCAAGACATTGCAAGAATAGCAGGAGAGATCCTCATACCCAGCGCAGCCCCAGCCCCAGCCCCAGCCCCACAGTACCAGCCTCAGTGACACAGGACTTTCGCCGCTCTGCACATGCACACGTCCTTGAAGGGCCCATCGACTCAATTTTAAGGTTATATGTAAATTTTACCTAAGGTGAGTTCTCAAATACAGAATCTAAGAATAAAGAGGATTGGGGCTGCGATTGTAGCTCCATGGCAGAGCACTTGCCTCGCACGTGGGAGGCCCTGGGCTTTATCCTCAGCACAACATAAATATAAAGAAACAAAATAAAGGTATTGTGTCCATCTACAACTAAAAAAAAAAGTTAAAAAAAGAATATAGATGATTGATTGTATACGTGTGTGTGCACCCAAATGACTCAGAATCCATGTGAGTGTGCATATTCACATAGTTTCATATATATACATAAATTTTAAAAATTGTTTTTAGTTGTTGATGGACCTTTATTTTATTATTTATTTTTATGTGGTGCTGAGGATCAAACCCAGTGCCTCACATGTGCTAGGCAAGCGCTCCAGCACGAAGCCACAGTCCCAGCCCTATACATAAAATTTTAATCATTTGAGATTATGTTGGAAACCTCCTGTCTCTGTACCCTGAGTACCTCCACGTGTACTTGCAAGATAGTTATTCTGTATAATAATCGCTCTGGTAAAGTCATGGAAATCAGGAGCCTTCCCTGGGAGACAGCCCTGCTGTAAGGTGCTCTGGCAGCCACCCAATGGCCACAGAGCATTCAGGAGTTTGAGCTCCTCGGTCTTTCATTGTCATTCATGGTCTTGTTTTGTAGAATGTCCTTCCATTTGGGGTTTCTGGTGTTTCCTCATGATCAGATTCAAGTTATGCACTGTTGACAGGAAGATCTGGAAATGATATCGAGTTCCTCTTGGGGCATCCTATTAGGAGGCCATGATGTGGTCTGCCTCAGTATTGGTGGCATCAGATTTGAGGACTTTCTGCTGGGCTGAACCTCCACAAAGGTACTATTTCCTCTTGTAATTAATAAGTAGTTTATGGGGAAATCCTTTAATAAAAATCTATATAAATCTCCTGTATCACTGGGCACAGTAGCACATGCCTGTGATCCCAGCAGCTCAGGAGACAGAGGCAGGAGGATGGCAAGTTCAAAGCCAGCCCCAGCAACTTAGCGAGGCTCTGAGCAACTTAGGGAGACCTGTCTCAAAATAAAAAATAAATAGGGGGGCTGGGATTGTGGCTCAGTGGTTAAGCCCTCCTGGGTTCAATCCCCAGGGCACTAAATAATAAATCTCCTGTTTCTCATTAAACATTTACACACTAGTTTTCACATTCACTACTGGTTTCTCCAACTTCATCATTTGTGTATTAGTTTGCATTTCACTATAAGGAAAAACTATTCTTTCTCTTCCACTTATTTATTTTTATGTTAGTAATGATAGATTTAAAATTTCTTATTTTAGTAAATGGGTTAACAAAAATTTCATTACCACCACTAGTTCTTTTGACTTTGCATTCCATTCTCACTGATTAATTTTTACCTATTAATTTATTTATGTCAACATGGAGTCAAGGGTTCTTAATTTATTCATTAGATTGTAATCTATGATTATAATTACTTATTTCAGTGCTCAACTTGCCTCAGTTTTGGCCAGCATGAGCCCCCCTGAGCTAGCTCCTGTTCCTTTTGACATGTTCCTAGGATTCTCTGAACACTTCCTTTCTGAAGCCATAGAAATCCCAGGCTTTCCCTGGCCCAGCCCTGGGTTCAGTTTGGTCTCCAGGAAGCCCTGCTCCCTTGACTGTGTTTGTGACCATGCATTTGGAAACAAGGTCCTGGTACTCAGCACGCTCAGTCCACGGTGTGTCCCCCTAATATAGTTCTCAGCAGACATGCAAGAAAACAGGCGTAACATCCCTCACGCAGGTAAGCATCCATGTGTCACACAGATCTGTATATGCTTATCTCCAGGCATACCTGTCAATCAAAAGCCATGAGGTATATGACTGCCTGCCAGGTTTCTGTTCTCGCGACTAAAAGGCTCAAAGGTCACTCCAGGTAAACTGGGCTGACCAGGCTGCACAAAATACACAGATACTTTTTTCTTTGGGGTCGCTGTGACAGCTCCTCTGACCTTATGGGTCCGCAGGAACAGAGAGAGCACACGCTGACCCCTTTTATTGAGGAGAAGCTATTCAGATGAGGCAAGGGGTCAGGTTTCAGGGGGCTGAGTCTAGCTTCATGATGTCCACTGTCAGCAGGTTGACTGACACCTGGGTAGGCCACACCCAAGGGCACAGTAAGAGGAGGGGACACACACAAGGCATTTCCCTGGAAGATTCTATCCTAAACAGGGCAAGGGGTTATATTACAAAGAGACAGGTGAGCGTAGCTTCACCCACGGGGCTGTAGCAAGACACACCCATGCCCGAGACACTGACCCTCGAACCCAAGAAGGGTGGGGAAAGCTCTGCCACGTTTCTGTGACTGAGCGCCTCAGCACCCAGCCGGGGAGTGTGACTCAGTCATGTGCAAGGTTGGTCTCCCACAACTGCCCCCCTTTGCCCCTCTGTGACCCCCCTTCCCAGCCGGGAGACACTCGTCTCCCATTAGCTGTCGTTGATTCACCACCTGCTCTCTCCAGACCAGAACACAGAAGGCAGCCTCACATTCACTAACCCCTTACTGTGAGAACAACCTACTGTTGAGTCTGATATTTGGTGGAGGCTCTCTTTCCTTTTTAGGTAAAATTTGCATGTATTGAAACTCACAAATCTCCATTAAACAATTTAACTAGTTTTGGCAATGAACACCCCCATGAAACCCACCTTTGTCAGGACTGGATTTCCATCACCCCCAGAGGTTCCCTGGTGTTTTTCCTGGTCTCTTCTAGAGATGGCCACAGTTTTGACCTTTTCCACCTTAGATCAGTTTTTCCAGTTCCAGAGCCTAATGTCTCCATGGTTCACTCAGACTGTTGAATGAATCAGTGCTTTGCTCATTTTTTATTTTGGAGGAGTAGCCATCACGTGGATCTGGTGGATGAACGCCACAGTATTTCTCTTGGGCAAATATCTGGAACTAATATAATGTCAGGCTCAAAGGGCTGGTTTATATTCAACTATAAGAAACTGACATTTTTTTCCCCAAAGGTCCTTGCATGGTTTTGCATTTCCACCAGCACTGTAGGAGTTCCTCTAACTCATGTCCTCAGACTGGTCCTTCCCGTGCATGGGGAGTAGCATCTCCTGGTGGCTGTAATTTGCATTTGTCCAACATCTAGGGATGTTAAGTGCTTTTTCACCTGCTCACTGTCCACTTGCATATCTTTTTTGGTAAAGTATCTTTCAAGTCTTTTGTTAAAATTTAGATTAGATTTTTTTTGTCTTATTATGATTAAATTATAAGCATTTTTTACATATAGTCATGTATCATTTAATGATGGAGATAAATGCTGGGAAATACCCTCTTAGGTAATCTTTCAAAAAAATGTTTTCTCTTTCCACATTAAAAAAAAAAAGTTGTTTGTTTGTTTGTTTGTTTATTAATAGTGCTGAGGCTTGAACCCAGGGCCTCATGCATGCCAGGCAAGCACTCTAGCACAGAGCCACATTCCTAGCCCCATCTCTTTCTATATTTTTTAATTGGTGCATTATAGTTGTACATACTGATGGCATTTGTGGTTTCCCATTCGTACACGCACACAATATAATGATATAATTTGGTCAACACCCCTCCCCAGCTCTCCCCCTTTCTCCTCTCCTCCTTCTCCTTGGTCCCTTTCTCTGGAATCTCATGAAAATCCAAAGGAGATCCTTTTGATTTTCATGAGATTCCACCCCCCCACACACTTTCTTTTCCTTTTTCCTCTGTAGCTCCCGAATATGAGGGAAAACATCTGACCCTGGACCTTCTGAGTTTGGCTTATTTCATTTAACATAATATTCTCAATTTCTATCCATTTTCCTGCCAGTGACATAATTTCATTTTTCTTTATGGTCGAATAAAACTCCATTGTGTGTATATATACCACATTTTCTTTATTCACTCATCTGTTGATGGACACCTAGCTGATTCCATAGTTTGGCTGTTGTGAACTGTGCTGCTATAAACAAGGGTATGCATGTCACTATAGCAACGTGACTTTACTTCTTTAGGATAAATACCAAGGAGCAGTATAGAAAGGTCATGTGGGGGTTCCTAGTCTTTTGAGGAACTTCCATACTGATTTCCATAGTGGTTGCAGTCATTTATAATCCTACCAGCAGTGTAAAAGTGTTTCTTTTTATTTATTTTTTTATTTTTGGACTTGTAGATGAACAGCATGCCTTTATTTTATTTGTTTATTTTTCTGTAGTGCTGAGAATCGAACCCAGTGTCTCACATGTGCCAGGCAAGTGCCAGGCAAGTGCTCTGTCACTGAGCTACAGACCCAGGCCAAAGTCTTCCTTTTTCTCTACCTCTCCATCATTTACTATTGTTTGCATTTTTTTTTTCCTGATGGTGCTGGGGATTGAACCCAGAGTCTTGTGCATGCAAGGCAAACACTCCACCGACTGAGTTGTAGCCCCAGCCCTATTGTTTGTATTCTTGATAACCGCCATTCTGACTGGTGTGAGAGGAACTCTCAGTGTAGTTTTGGTTTGTATTTCCCTAATTGCTCACGACCTGTTAGGCGATTTAGTCATTGTGAGAACACTGTGGGCTGTGCCAACTCATTCTCAAACTCAGCTATGACATCATTAGGTTAAGCCATCTTGTGTTGTTTTCTTTTTTGCAGTGCTGAGGCTGGAACCCAGGGCATGTGGGCAAGCGTTCTACCACTGAGCTGCACCCCAGCCCTGGGAAATGCAATCTTACTGAACCACCTCGTATATGCAGTCTGTCATGGATGGAAACGTACTTATGTGGTGAGTGGCTATTTGGGATACAAGTCATATAGATATAGAATATTAAATATGATATTAGCATTAAATATCAAATATAGAATGTTAAACATTACTTTATTATAAGAGATTTGACATGTTAGACAAAATGGATGTATCTCTTGAAAGTAAAAAAAAAAAATCACTCACCAAAGAAGAAATAAAAATATGGATAGTCCAATGTTTATTCAAGTAAATGAAGAAACTTCCCCCCCCACCCCCACTTGTGTCTCTCTCCCCCCGCCCCTCTCTCTCTCTCTCTCTCCAGGCACAAATGGCTTCACTAGGTGAAGTTAGTATGTATTTAAGGAAGAAGTAATATTAGTCTTCCACTCTTTCAGTAAATAGAAGTGAAGGGATACTCTGAATTATTCTACAAGACAAGTATAACTCTGATGTAAAACTGGAAAAAAAAATGTTTGTGATGATAAATAACAGAATGATTCCTCCCATGGCATACATGCAAAACCCTTAATAACACATTAGCAAATTGAATCCAGCAATATATCAGAAGGATAAAAATATATCCCGACAAAGGAGGATTTAGCTCAAGAATGCAAAGTTGGTGTAATACTCATCAAAATCAATATAACTCACCACATTTACATAAAGAAGAGAAAAGAACATGTGATCATCATAATAGATATATTTAATAAGGCATCTGACAGAATTCAACATTGATGATTAAAAAGAAAAAGGAGACAGAAAACCACCAGCGAGGCAGGACCAGGAGGGAGCAGGTTCAGTCCCCAGGAGGCCGTCCTGCAGAGCGGAGACCAGCCTGCAAGTGAAGAGGCCAGACTCAAACTCCAGGCTCAGACGTCCTTCCTGTGCTGAGAGTGAAGGAAAGGGAAAGGGGTTGATTTCATAAGGACAGTGGGAAGACCAGTGGAGTGGGAGACTGACAGGGAGCAAGGGGGGGCGGGGAGGACACGCAGAATAAATCAGACAAAATCCAGCTCTGTACAGGGTGCTGGACTGCTTGGAAAACAAGTCATATATATATAACACTAAATATCACATAGAGAATATTAAACACCAGAACATTATTCTAATAAGTTTGACGTCTTAGATAAAATGGATATATCTCTCAAAAGACACATAAAGATCTATAGATAGACCTTTATGTATATCTCAGCCTCCCCAGTGCTGAGATTGCAGACGTGCCTTACCACACCGGACACCCTCACCATTTTTACTCAGCATTGCACAGAAAGGCCTTGCGAGGGAAAGATTAGAAAGGAAGAAGTAAAATTGTCCCTACTAGGAGACAACATGAGTGTTCACATAGACTACCACTAACAACCACATTCATACATGAATATAAAAAGTCACAGGATGCAAGGGCAGTATAAAAAATCTAAAATATTTCTCTACATTAGCAAGCAATTAGAAAAGCAAAATTTGAAAAACAATTGCATTTGTGAAAGCATCAAATAACATAAGATATCTAGGAGTAGGTTGAACAAAAGCTGTGTAAGATCTGTATACTGAAAATTACAAAAATTTGAGCAAAATTTAGAAAGGCCTAATTAAATGGTGCTACATACCATATTTACGGATTAGAAGAAAGCAAACAATCTAATTTTTAAAAATGAGCAAAAGATGGGGCTGAGGCTGGGGCTCAGTGGTAGAGCGCCTGCCTTGCATGTTCCATCTTCAGCACCACATAAAAATACACAAAATAAAGATATTGTGACTATCTACAACTAAAAAATTTTTTTTTAAATGAGCAAAAGATCAGAACAAAGACCTTACCAGAGAAGACACACAGATGGCAAATAAGCATATGAGAAAAATGTTTAACATCATACACCACCAGGGAGTTGCAAATTAAAGCGGGATACTACTACGTCCTCGTTAGGAAGGCTGAAGTCTGAACACCTGGCCATACCAATAGCTACGGAGCTTGCGCAGCAGCGGGATTTTTTCCTGTTTGTTCCCCACTCGCTGGTGGGGCAGGGGCAGAGGCAGAGCGGTGCGGCCACTTTGGGAACAGGCGCTCCCAACACTAAGCACAGTCTTCCTGTGCCCCCGGCTTCTGTAGCATTTACCCACCTAGCTGAAAACTTATGTCCACAAAAAGTGAAGCACGTGAATGCTGGCAGCAGCATTATTCATAATGGGCCAAAACTGGAAGCCACCAAGATGTCCCTCAAGAGGTGAAAGGTCAAAGTGCCTCTGTACAATACAAAGAAATGAGCTATGGAGCCACACGCAGACACAAAGATATTTAGATTGCCGAGTGGAAGAAGCCGATCTGAAAAGGCTACGCTGTGATTCCAGCCCTGTGACATTCTAGGAGAGGAAAGCTGTAGAGACGTGGAAAGATCAGTGGTTGCCAGGGATGGGGGAGGAGGGCACCGGTGGAGATCAGGGGAGTTGTAGCCAGGGAGGCCCTTCTGTGGATACTGGGATGGCACACAGCACACTGCCATGCTGCAACAGTGAATTACTAACGGGACACTGGAGTTCCTGTAGAGTACTGCTCCTACAGACAATCTGCTCAGGGTGTCTATCTGCCGGTCACTGTTGTAGAAATAGTCTGTTACTTTAAAAAAGTTCACCTAGGGGTGGGCTCAGCGGTGGAGTGTGGCCTGGCTCCCAACGCCACTAAAACGAACAAATCAGAACAATGAAAAGAGGATTTGAACTCACAAATCAGAAATACCACCTCTACCTTGCTGGTCACCTGAATTAGTCGTAAACACCAGGCTGCCCTCAGCTGACCCCCGGATTAAGTTCCAGGGAAAACGGACCACACTGGTCTACAGAGAGGAGCCGCTTGGAAGAGAAGGTTGGGGGGGGGGGGCTCCGGAGAGAGGAGGTGCTCTACCCAGGGCCACTGCCCAGCCTGACACCAAGA
Organism: Marmota flaviventris; assembly: GCF_047511675.1. Classification (NCBI taxonomy): domain Eukaryota; kingdom Metazoa; phylum Chordata; class Mammalia; order Rodentia; family Sciuridae; genus Marmota; species Marmota flaviventris. The sequence continues at coordinate 5,158,981 of NC_092506.1, read as the reverse complement.
TTTGTTCTATATCTTTCTTTCTTTTTTTTTTTAAAGCAGTTTTTTTTATTGTTTGTTCAAAACATTACAAAGCTCTTGACATATCATATTTCATACATTTGATTCAAGTGGGTTATGAACTCCCATTTTTACCCCGTATACAGATTGCAGAATCACATCGGTTACACATAGGAAAAGGTAGCAGAACCCAACAGTCACTAGTATGGCAATATGTAAAAACGTGGATGTGTAACCGATGTGATTCTGCAATCTGTTCTATATCTTTCTAGGTGCGTGTTTCAGGGGAGGGGTCAGCCTGGCAGTCCTTTCCCCCCAGCACCGTGTGGATCTGTAGGTGGGGCAGCACAGTCCTGGGGAGCCCCTGCTCGGCTGCCGGTGCTCCAAGGCCCTGTGGCCTTCTGGCCCTGCTCATTGTGGTTTGTCTTGTCAGGACCATGGACTGCAAGCTGGACAGAGAGAATTGAAGTCCAGGGAATGGTGTAGATGAACTCAGAAAGGCCTCGGGGCGAAGGCCCCAGTAGGGAGCTGGGAGGGAGGCTTGGGGGCAGGATTTCTCAGCCTCTACCGTCTTTGGTATGGAGGCAGGCAGTCCTTTAGGGTGGGGCAGAGCTGTGGGTGGTGGGACGTTTGGTAGCATCCCTGGCCTCCTCCCCCTAGATGCCGGTAGCCCAGCTCTCCCCAAGTTGGCTCCAGTTATGACAACCAAACACGTGTCCCAGCATTACCAAACGTCCCGGGGGGGCCCATGTCACCTCCACCAAGAACCACTGGCAGAGCGAGTGTTTGTGTGAAAGGTCCAGGGTGGAGACATGGTGTGGGTGGCTGGGCTGGAGGGAGGGACAGGTCCTTGGGGATGCAGAGTTCAAAGTCTCAGGAAGTCGCCCAGCTGTGGCTAGAAGGCAGAGTGAGGTAGCCCCAACTCCTCACTTAGGACACCTGGAGGCGCTGCCTGAAATAAAACAAAGAACTTTTAAATTTGTACCAGGAATGGAACCCAGGGGCACTGAACCACTGAGCCACATCCTCAGCCCTTTTTATTTTATTTTGAGACAGGGTCTTGCCAAGTCGCTTAGGGCCTTGCTAAGTTGCTGAGGCTGGCCTCAAACTTGTGATCTTCCTGCCTCAGCCTCACCAGGCAACCAAAATATTTCTAATGTATGACTGAGATTTTTAAAAATTAGATGCAGAAGGAGATGGGTGTAGCTCAGTGCCCGGGCACTTGCCTAGCGAGCGTGAGACCCTGTATTTGATCCTCAGCAGCTCAAAACAAACAGCAAATAAAATGCGGGGCCAGCCTGCCTCCCTCCCTCCCTCCCTCCCTCCCTCCCTCTCTTCCTTCCCTCTCTCTCTCTCTTCCTGTGGCCTCTCACTAGTCAAACCATCCCCCACCCTACACCCCTGATCCTTGACAGCCCTCAGGTCCCCAAGTCCTGCCTCCATGTCACATGAATGGACTTGTTCAGCGCGTACCTTTGGGCTCTCTGGCTCACCTAACGCTCTGGGGAGTCCACACCGTCCCCCCCCCCCCCCCCGGAGTTCTGGTTATCGATGCATCTCTGCTACCCACTGTCCTGCTGAGGGACGTGCAGGGCTTTCTAGTTCTCCGCTATCACTGCTATGAACCTTCTTGGTGTGAATGTGAGTTCTCATCTCTCTTGGGTCACTAACTGTCGCAGTCAACGGGGGAGAAATAAAGAACGTCCACGTGCTTCCGCCCTTTTCAATGCTTTATTCACCCAGGTCACTCAACACAATTTCACTCTATAGTTCCTAATCAAGAAAATGACAGTCGTTAATGCTGGGCACTGCAATTGACATGATCAATCCACAGCAAACAGTTCTAGATTAATTCTTTTTTTAAAATATTTTTTTAGTTATACACGGACACAATATCTTTTTTTATTTATTTTTACGTGGTGCTGAGGATGGAACCCAGGGTCTCACACGTGCAAGGTGAGCACTCTACCACTGAGCCATAACCCCAGCCATCTATATTAATTCTGAGCACTGCAGACACTCACTCCTGACAGGCTCGTGACATGCATTCCCTCTGTGTGCCAGGTTCAAGGGCCAGGTCCAAAGTCTCAAGCCTTGGGCTCTAAGTCCAGCAGATGCCCACTCACTCAGACCACGGTGATCAGGTCAGGGACCAAGGCAGGCTTCTCCTGGGGTGGAGCTGACGGCCGGCTGCGGAGGTGGTCATGGGAGAAGTCCTTTTCTCACCAGAGCCCAGGGGCTGCGGCAGAGTTTGAGAGTGGTGAGATCCACGCAGAGGGTCAGGCAGAGGAGAAGAGCTGGGGCGTCAGTCCAGGTCCTCACAGGCTCTCAGCGTGAGGGTCAGGGTCGGCTGGCTGGGTGTCTGTTCATTTGCTCCTTCATTTATACTGAATTTTGGGAGCTTCTGACCCCCCTTTCAATCCCTATCAGCTGCCACCAGATTTCTCAGTGAAGTCATTTGCCCTGGGGTTAAAGCATCTGGTCTGGTGGTCCCCACCCTGATTTTCTTGCCTCTCCCCGTTATTGGGGCAAGGGCAACATGACAGAGACTTCACTTTGAGTTTGTCAGAGGGGGAGAAGTGACTTGTTTGTGCCTGAGGGCCACCCTGGAGAGCTCCCTAGGTGTGCCTGGAGTTTTAAAATGCTTAGGCTAAGGCCAGCCTTCCACTAACTAGGAGTGGAAGGGCTGGCCTATGTTAAACTTCACAGAACCTGCCAGACCATTTCCCATGTGCCAGTGGTGTTTCGCACTCCCACCAGCGGGGCTGGGCGGGGGGGGGGGGGGGGGGGCAGTGCTACGGGGAGGTGTGTGTGTGTGTGTGTGTGTGTGTGAACCATCTGGCTCCTCCACAGTCTGGCTCCAGCTTGCTGTGGTCAATCTGATTTTAGCCGCTCTAAACAGCCTGAAGTCTTGTATCATGTGGGTTTAATTTGTATTCCTCTAGTAGCTAAAGGTGTTGAACTTGGACTTCTTTACCATTTTTATATCTTCTTGGTTGAAGTGTCTGTTCAAACCTTTTGCCCATCTTGAAATCAGATTGTTTTCTTATTTAATTCAAGAGTTCTTTATATATTCTGGATGCAAGTACTTTTTCGAATAGGTTATTATTATTATTATTTTTATTTTAAGGGGCTGAACATGTAGCTCAGAGATAGAATACTTGCGTAGCATGTGCGAGGCCCCAGATTCAATCCCCAACACCACACAAAAAATTGATAGTTTCGTTTCACTGCGGTAAAATGCACGAAAGTTGCCATAAAAGTGGCCACAGTTTTAAGAGATATTCAGGATTATTCAATACATGTATAATGTTTTACAACCACCACTGCAACCACCTCCAGAGCTCTTTTATTTTGTGAAATGGAAACTCTATACCCACTAAACTCTGACTCCTTGCTCCCCCCTCTCCCCAGCCCCTGGCACCCACTTTTCAGGAGTGCGCCACCGTGCCCGGCTGCCTCTACAGTTCTGACTAGTCTAAGGACCTCATATAAGTGACATCATACAGTATTTTTCTTTCTGTGATTCTCATTGCACTTTGCATAATGTCCTCCAAGTTCCTCCATATAGTAGCCTATTACAGAATTAGCATTTCATTCTTTCTTAAGGCTGAATGGTAACCCCTCACATGTGCATGTCACACTTTATTTATTTATTTATTTATTTATTTATTTTTTAGTTGTAGTTGGACACAATACCTTTTATTTTATTTATTTATTTTTATGTGGTACTGAGGATCAAACCCAGGGCCTCATTCATGCCAGGCGAGCGCTCTATCACTGAGCCACAACCCCAGCCCTTTTATTTACTCATCTGCTGAGGGACATGGTTCCTTCGGTTTGAGATGTTGTGATTAATGCTGCTGTGAACACAGATGCACAAATATGTAAGGTCCTGCTTTCGGTTCTTTAGGGTATATACCCGGGCCTGGGATTCCTGGATCATACAATAATTCTATTTTTACTTTTTTGAGGAATGATGTGTGGTTGTTCATAGAAGTTGGACCATTTCATATTCGCACTAGTAGTGCACGAAGGCTCTCATACCTGCATGTCCTCACCAGCTCTTAGTATTTTGTTTTTTGAATAGTAGCCATCACAATGGATGTGCAGTGATATTACATTATAGTTTTTGCTTCATATATTATCATAGTCTGTCATTATATGTGTATGTGTGTGTGTGTGTGTGTATATATATATATTCTATATTCTTGCTGTTCTGAATCCTTTATTAGTCTACCATGTCCTGGTTGTACTTGTAATGTTTTTTCTTTTCTTTCTTTTTTTTTTTTTTTTTTTTTTGGCATTTGGCACTGTGCTGGGGATTCGACCCAGGGGTGTTCAACTACTGAGCTACATCCCCAGCCCTTTTTATTTTATTGTTTTGAGACAGAGTCTCACTAAATCACTGAGGATGGCTTTGAACTTGTGATCCTCCTGTCCCAGCCTCCTAAGTCACTGTGTCCCAGGTGTGTGCCATTACACCTCGCTTTTGAAATCCTTTTGATTCAAAGTCTGACCTAGGGCTGGGGATGTAGCTCAGTAGTAGAGTGTGTCCCTGGCATGTGGGTTCCATCCTCAGTACCTGGGGCAAAAAAAAAAAACAAAGGAAGCAATCCCCTTTTGTCTGATATTCCTCTAGCTCTCCCTGTTTGCTGGGGTACCATTTGCATGGATATATTTTCCCATCTCTTCACTTTCAGTCTGTGTCTTTGGATCTGAAGTGACTCTCCTCTGGATGGCATATTGTTGGATTATGCTCCCTCTTGCTTATTCTGCCAGTATCTGTGTTGTTTTTTTTTGTTGTTGTTTTTAAATATTTATTTCTTTTAGTTATTGGCGGACACAACATCTTTGTATGTGGTGCTGAGGATCGAACCCGGGCCACACGCATGCCAGGCGAGCGCGCTACCACTTGAGCCACATCCCCAGCCCAGTATCTGTGTTTTGATAGTAGCATTTATTCCAAAATGCATTAGTCTCTTAAATTATGTAGGAAAAAGATATGAGTTGAAACCAAAGTTACAATAGCATCAGCTTTTAGGCTAATTGTTTTCTAAAGGTGAATAGGCTCTTAAACCACGTAGAAAGCAAACATTGGGGTTATAAACCTCTGTCACAGACAGTTGTGGTTTTTTTTAACATTTTTTTAACTGTATTTGGCACAATACCTTTATTTTATTTATTTATTTTTATGTGGTGCTGAGGATCGGACCCAGGGCCTTGCACGAACTCCAGCCCAAGACAGTAGCTTTTATAATTCCCTGAGGTATTTACCTTTGTTGAGGTCTTTGTTTCTTCCCAGGGTTCCGGGTTACTGACTCGTGTCCTTTCATGTCACCTTGGGGGACTCTGACAAGCATAGCTTGCAGGGCAAGTCTACTGGTAATAAACTCGTCTGCTTATGTCTGGGAAAGTCCTGATTTTCTCCACTTTTCAAGGACAGTTTTGCTGGATATAGAATTCTTGGTTGGCAGTTTTATCATTATTATTATTATTTCCTCTTCTTTTTACTTTGAGTATATCAGCTCTCCTCTGGCCTCCAAAGTCACAGATAAGACATAAGTGTTGATAACATTACTGAGAATCCCTTGTATGTGGCGGGCGGCTTCTCTCTTGCTGCTTTCAGAACTCTTTATCTTTCAAAAGTTAGATCATAGTACATCTTTGTGCGACTCTCTGAATTCATCTGACTTTTTTGGTGTTGGTCAAATATTCTCTCCATCCCTTTCTTCATCCCTGGAACTCCCACAACACGTTGGTCCACTTACTTGGTGGTGTCCCTATTGTCTATTAGATTCTGTTCTGTTTTCTTCAAAAAATTTTTTTCTCCTACTAGATAATTTCCATATTCTATTTTAAGTCCACTGATTTTTTCCCCCCTTTGGCCTGCTCAAATCTGCCTTTGAATTCCCGCTAGCGAATTTTCATTTAAATGATTGTACTTTTCAGCTCCAGAATTTACTTTTGGCTTCTTTTTTAGGTTTTTCAATCCCTTTATTGATATTTCCGTTTTGTTCATACATCATTTTCTAGATGTGCTCCACATGCCCCTTTAGTTCTTTGAGCATCTTCAAGGTAATTCTCTCAAGGTCTTTGTGTGTGTGCTGGGGATGGAACTCAGGGCATCACACGTGCGAAGCAAGTGCTCTATCACCTAGCCACACCCCAAATTCCTTAATTTTTAAAGAAATATTTATTTATTAGTTTTTGGTGAACATAACAACATCTTTATTTTATTTTATTTTTTTATGTGGTGCTGAGGATCGAACCCAGCACCCTGCACATGCCAGGTGAGCGCGCTACCGCTTGAGCCCCAGCCCCAGCCCCAAATTCCTTAATTTTTAATTCCTTGTACCATTACCGTGATTTACAAGGCAATATGACTGACGAAAGGAAAAGCAGAGAAAAGGAAAGGAAAGGAAGGAGAGCGAGCAAGCTGCCCCAGGCAAGAGGCCTCGGGGAGGAGCGACATCTGATTGACACTTTTGCAGCCCTGAGCAGGAAGGGTGACCTGCCTAAGCTGAGGTGCCTGTTCTGACCAGGACCATCGTTCCTCCGATGGCAGACTTTTGCAGTCCTCTGATGCATTTTGGATAACTGCCTCAAAATAATCTGCACCTCCCTGAAAATGCCTCACGTCTGCCGCTCAGAACCGCAGCCCTTCTGCTGGTGCTGGGCCTCGGCCACCACGCCTGTCCCCTCCAGACCAGAGCCTCCCTCAGAAGGAGCCCGGGCTTCTCCACCCAAACTGCCCCCAGGGGTCATAGTTTGACGGAGAGGTCCACCGTCATTTCCAAAAGATGACAGTTCCCACCACCACCCCAGGTGCCACCGCCCACGTCCCCCGTGGCCATCACTACCGTCCCCTCCTCTGCCACCGTCAACCTCGGGGCCTCAGCGTCCACGTCCGGGCCTCCCGCTCACATCCCGCGCGGGCGGTGGACCTGGGGCTCCCCTGGTGGAAGGGGCTGGCTGAGAAATAAAAACTCAACAGAAATAAAAAGGCGAAAAAACCTCAGAAAGCGATTTCCGAGGCGGGGGCAGGAGGGGCAGGCTGACCAGATGGAAGGAGCTTCTGGAAAGCAGGGGCCGCGCCTGCTTTATGTGTGTGGGACATCACAGGTGAAAGGGGGCTGCTCAGTGCCTGACGGGTTGCGCCCTTCTCGGAGCTCTGGAGAGGGACCTGCCTGCAGAGGAGGGAAAGGTCACGCCCTGGGCAAGGCCAGGCCGCACTCCCAGAGCCCAGAGCCCGTGCGTTTCACGGGAGCTGCCCGCACCGTCCACCACCACCAAGGCCTCCTCTGCTGCTATACCAGGTCCGTGCCATTGCCACCGTCACCTCCACATCCACCGTCCACCCCATGTCACTGTCTCTGCTGCCACTAGGTCCCCACCAAGGCCTCCCCTTCTGCCAGAGTTCCCATCGCCTCCACAATCACCTCCACCTTTCTTCCTGGCCGACAAAGATGCCAGACCCACTCTGCGCCTTTCAGAGACTGGCCTGCCTAGGGTTTGACCTTTCTTTGAGACTGCTCACAGCTATTTAAGTGAACCTGCATTCAGCTCTTTCTCAGGGGCAGTTTCTGTTGATTTATTTTTCCTTTGAATGGGTCAGTTTCCTGTTTCTTTATATGCCTGTGAATTTGTTGTTATTGTTGTTGAACATTGGACAGTTGGATCTAGTACCACTATGACTCTAGAAATCAGGTTCTCCCTCCTTCCCAGAGGGTACCGGGTTGGTTATTAGTTGTGTTTCTATTTTCTATTGTTGCAGTCTGTCTCTGCACAGCTTGGGGTATCATCCCCAGCCCCTTCACGGGTCTTTTTTAAGCCTGTCCTTTTCCCTGGGCACACACATCACTGTCTAATTGTCCCTGTATATAGGGTTGTTTTAGAATGTCCTAGTATTTAAGGTCTGACTCCTCAAAGTGGAAAAAGAAAAATTAGAGGAGGAAAAAAGGGCACTATCCCTTTAAATGCCCACCCCCAAGATACTCCAGCTGGGGGAGGGGAGGCTTTCCACAGGGGTCGGGGAGTAGGGGAGGGTGACCGGGATGGCCACCTACCTGTCTCTTTGTCTACCCCTCTAGGATCAGAAGCAACAGTCAGTGATCAGAGGGTGGATCCCCAAAATCTGAAGGCCAGAGCCCCTTTTGCCCTGTAAACTGTGGGCAGGTTTATCCTGGAGCATGTGGGCAGTGCCCACCACTGGGCTGGTGGGGCTGGTAGCTGTGTGGCACCAGCTAACCCTGACTGAGCCAGGGAACCTCGACTGAGCCAGGGAACCTCGGCTGAGCCTTCGTAGACTCAGGAGTTGGGAAGCAGCCTTTTATTGTCTGGGTTCTTCCAGTGGCTTGACTGGGCCTTGGCACTGTTGCAACCGCTTCCAGGCACAGCTTACCTCTGTCTTTTTATTTTTTGAAGTTTTATTTAATGGAACTTTATTGGAAAATAAATCTTTAAAATAAGGTGTATATACCCTTGCAAACTAACTTCCCCTCCCAACCTCATGTTTGTTCTCATTATAGAGATCAGCAAAACTTTAGCAATTTGGCAAAGTTTTCTACCTTTCTCACAGCACCCTAAATTTCAAACCCAGATCTCCTGCAAGCATTTCTTATTTTCATAAAGTCCATTCATCAATTTTTTTCCATTTAAGGATTATAATTTAGTATCATAGCTAAGATTTTCTTTTTCCTAAGATCATTTCCTCTTCTGTTTTCTTCTAGAAACTTTGCTTTTAAGACTGCTTAATATTTGTTTAATTATTTATTTAATTTTTAATTATTTAATTAAATGAATAATTTAATAATTTAAATTATTCATTTAATTTTTGGGGGGTATCAGGAATTGAACTGGGGGGCACTTGGCCACTGGGGGGGCACTTGGCCTTTTGTTTCATTCTTCTGTAAGGTCTCAGGCACAGGTGGAGACCCCACCCACCCACCCCTGTCCTGTGGTGCCAGCAGCTCCCCTGACAGGAAACCCTTCTTCACTGCCACGTCTGCTCAGAGCCCAGCTCGTGTGTGTCCGCAGTTCTCCAGTTCTTTCTTTCTCCTGTTTGTTTGACGGCTCTAGTTCCTTTGTCTTTGCAAATAAAACCATAAAGTAAGCCTGTTGACATCTAAACAAGGTCCTGGTGGGACTCAGACTGGAATGGAAGGAAATCTAGGAGGAGAAAACTGCCACAGTAGCCATGCACACGCACACACACACACACACACACACATACGCACACACACGCGGGCAGTGCATGTGCGTGTGCGTGTGTGTGTGTGCGCGCGCGCGTGCGCCCGCCCGCATCACCAAGGTTTGGTTGGTAGTCTCCCCCTTGCAGCTCCTAGCCATACTTCGTCAGACTTAAACCCAAGTATTTAAAACTCTGGAAGCAAGACAAATGGTGCCGGTGTCTTTGCTGTTGCTCCTAGCGATCCCTGAAGCAGAGGGACCAAACCCTGAAGAGCTTCCAGTCTGAGCTGAAGGAGGCTAGCTGGCCCATGACCTCAGTGGACAAGGAGCCTGGGGTGCGGAGGCCCAGGCTGGGCTTCACAGGGCAGGGGATCACAAAGAAGACGGGGGTGGAGGGAGAGAGATGGAGGCTGAGATGGCATTCGTAAGTAATCTGGGTCACAATCAGCGGTACCCATGGGGAACTGCGGAGGTGGGAGAGGAACTGCGGTGAGGGCTTGGAAGGAGCAGCTGCAGCAGCTCACGTGGGGCTGGGACACCTCCTCCGGGACCCAGTGGAGCAGAACTCCCAGAGCTGGGTCCACACAGGTGGCAGGGGAATTAGCCTTAGAGTAAACATCGCTGTGGTCCTGCCCAACAAAGAAGACCAGAGTCAAACTATTTGTAAGGAATTTAACTGTGTCCCAGAACAAAGTTCAAGAATATTTATATAAATACAAGAATAGCACACAACAAAGTAAAATTATTTTAAAACAGCTCCCACCAAAAAAAAAAAAAAAAAGAATTGCGAGGCATGCAAAGAAACTGTGAGCCCTAATGCAAAGGAAATTAAACCAATTGAAATTGATCTAGAAATGACACTGATGATAGAAATAGTACACAGAGACGTTAAAATAGTTATCATAAGCACTGTATTCCACATGCTAAAAAAAAAAACAAAAAGTGAAGACTTAGGGGCTGGGCTGGGGTTCAGTGGTGGAGCACTTACAGCATGTGTGAGGCACCGAGTTCGATCCTCAGCACCACGTAAAAATAAATAAATAAAACAAAGGTCCTTTAACATCTTAAAAAAAATTTTAAAGTGAAGATTTAGAAAGGTAGCGACATTGGAAATGATTTTTAAATATCTAAGTTGAACTTCAAGATAGTCAATCTGTAATGTCTGAAATGAAACATGTATTGGATTAGTCGCAGACTAGGGAGGCTCAGGAGCTAACGTGTAAGCCACACCACACACACACACACACACACACACACACACACACTGGACCCAGAGCAGCTTCACAGCAGGTGTGAGGAGCGCAATGGCAACTACATGAGAAGTAGGGAGTTCTTGGTATTTGCAGCTCTTTCTAAGGTCGTTCACTGGCATCGTTCTGGCTCATCTGGCGGCCACCCCCTGTGGCCACCTCCTGTCCCAGCTCACCCAGCTGCTCTGCCCAGGATGCCCTGAGGCCCAGCCGAGACCCCATGCCGCCCCATTTGCACTTGGACTAGATGAAAGGGACTCTGGGAACAGGAAACAAGGCAAACTGCTCCCGAGAGCACAGCTGGCAAAGGAGCTGAAAGCAGGTGGTTACAGAGCAGCTGGGGCCCGGGGTAAACCCTCCCTTCTTAGAGTGAAGGTGAACCCCGCCTCTGGTATGCTCAGGCAACGCACCGTGGTAACTGGCAAGTTCAGGATCCCTGGCATCAAACACCATCACCAGGACTTGCCCATGTCTCAAACCAGCCTGGTGTGGATAGTGCCTGGCTTGGGAGCCTGATGAAGCTCTGCCCAAATGACAAAGCTCCACTTGCTGCCAAGAGGAGGAGGAGGAGGAGGAGAAGGAGGAGGAGGAGGAGGAGGAGGAGGAGGAGGAGGAGGAGGAGGAGGAGGAGGAGGGGGAAGCTCCAGATCTCAAGGAGGCTTCTGACCACGGGGTGAGCCAAGCCAGGCGCAGTGACGCACACCTGCAATCCCAGCAACTAGGGAGGCTGAGGCAGGAGGATCATAGGTTCGAGGTCAGTCTTGGCAATTTAGCAAGACCCTGTCTCAAAGTAAAAAGTGCTCAAAATTAAAAAATAAAAAGTGGGGATGCTGCTCAGAGAGAGAGCACCCTTGGGTTTAATCTCCAATACTGGAAAAAACATTCAATGGTCTTTATTTAGATGACAGAATTGTCTATATCGAAAACCCAGTGGGATCTAGAGAGAAGCTAAAAATAAGTGAATCTAGTAAGTATGCAAGATACAGGATCAATATACCAAAATCCATTGAGATTCCACAGGCTAGCAGCACACAATGCTATGTGAAGTACAAATATGAAACACCTAGGCTCTCCTGTCCCCCATGTTGGTGGGTCAAGGTGAAGAGGCGAAGCCATCTGCACATTTGTGGAGAGAGTGGAGACAGAACTACCCCGCAGCCAGGGTGTAGGAGCAGCCCACAGGCCCGACACTGTGTTTCCCGAACGCAGACATGTCTGATCCCTGGGCCTCGGGAGCAGTGGAAAGTCACGGCTCGCTGCACAGTCCCGGGACCAAAGCAGAAGAAATCCTGGAGCAAGGTCGAAGTACGCAGGAGAACTGAGAAAAATCACCCTCAGCTGCGGGGCGCTTGGGTCTTGAGATCCAGAACCACATTAATCTGGGCATCAAGTATGACCAAGCCTCCATGGGCACAGCTCTGTGTGTGCTGGGCAGGCAGCGCCCAGCGGCTCAGGAGGAAGAGGGGTTCGGGCTGCACTGGGCCCGAACACAGGGAGCCTCTCGCTGCTTCCCGCAGAAGAACGGAGGCCTCCCCGCACCTGCAGATAGAATCCATCTCTGTCAGGTAGACCCCAGAAAGGTTTCCAGTGATTTAAAAAAAAAGGAAGAAAGAAACAACTGAAGTGAAAAGAAAGAAGAGGAAAGGGAAAGAAGAGGACCACCTGGGAAAGATGGGAACAGACCAAAGGCTCATGAAAACTATGAACCAAGGACATCTGAGAGAACTGTCTTGTTTGTGTTTTGATATTGCTGTCAGTTTCCCCAATTTTATTTTATAGATTTAACATACTCTCAACCAACATCATACTAGACTATTGGGTCAGAGATTGACAAGCTGATTCTGAAACTCACATGGAAATTCAAAGACCTAGCCTAGCCATGTGACAGTCACTTTTCAAGCCAGAAGTGCAGAGAGAGAGGGAGGGAGGGAGGCAGACAGACAGACAGACCACGGCGTCTCCCAAGACCCAGCACTAGAGAGTCCACACTCCAGTCAGGCTCCCATACCCACCATGGGGCATCACCCCCATTGAAAGCCCTTTGGAAAGACTGGTAAGTGGCGTGTGAGTCACACTGGAACTCAAGGCAAAAATATTGATATTTGAGCTGAGTCTCGAGTTCTTCCAGAAGAACAGATGTCTATTAGCTTAAAAATGTCCGGCTACCCCCTTTGGCCTGTGGCAAGCCCGTCCCAGCCACTGCAGGGCCCAGGGCAGGAGCATTAATGGAAGCGTAGACAAGGTGCAGCTGGATACTTGACGCCCCCTCCACTTCTCTCTTTCCTTCCCACTCCGAACTGTTTGAAAAACCATTAAACGTTAATCAGTAAAACTGGAGGGGGTGGTAGCCCACACTGTTACCCAGCCATTGGGGAGGCTGTGGCATGAGGATTGCAAGTTAGAGGCCAGTCTACCCAATTTAAGGAGACCTTGTACCAAAATAAAATAAGAACTGGGATGCCACTCAGTGGTAGGGTGCTTGCCTAGCATGTGTGAAGTCCTGGGTTCAATCCTTGGTACTGCAAAAAAATCAATAAAACTGATAGTCTGATACTTTTCTCATTATGGATTATTTGAATTCATTGGTTTTTAAAACTGTTCCATTATAATGTTTTTTTTTTTTTTTTTAATCTGAACTGCTGGGCTTGGGGCACCCTCTTAAATCCTACACAATGGTGAGTAGCTGCCTGGACTCACCCTGGTCCTGGCCCTGCCCTCCGGGAACCCATAGCTGCTCCTCCACCCACAGGAACACAGAGTACGTTCTGCCTACTTAATGGTTTTTGGACTAAACTGTTCAGAAAGGGAGGGGAAAGTGAGGAGAAGAGGAAGGGAGTCTAAGTATCCAGCCACATGCTTCTCTGTTTATGCTCTTGTCCTGGGCCCTGCAGTGTCTGGGGCGGACCTGCCACAGGCCAAGGGAGTAGCTGGACATTCTTAAGCTAAAAGATGTTCTGTTCTTCCAGAAGAATCCAGACTCAGCTCAAATATTAATATTTATCTTTTCTCTAAAGGAGATGCTTACGATTCCTTGGTTATTTAGTATTTGAATATATTTCCTTCTAAAAAGTTAAAATTTTACCTTCTTAACTTTTTCTATCCCCTTCAAACAATCCCTGGACCTCTTCTTCCAGAACTTTCTCCACTCTTATGTATTTGCTTGTTTATTTAGAAGTAACATAATACATAAGCATATATTAGAGTCTAAGGTGGCTCCCAGGACCCCTGCTTCCTGGGATTCATGACCTTGTTTGGGACAGACTTGTGATCTGCTTTTAACCAACAGAATGCAGCTGAGGTGACGGAATGTACATGATCACAATTATGTTTACTTTACAAAAGATCATGATATTGTGTAGAATGGCAGAGTAGGGACTCCATTGGAGCAACCATGGAGTTGGAAAGCTGAGATCTACCATTTTGCGTCTCTGGAACCTGCTGGACACAAAGAGCAATCCCTGCAGAGTTTATTTAATGAAGAGAGACATTGCTGCTCTTTGATAAGAGAGAGGCATGCGTAGGCCAGCCACCATTCCCCACTCCTCAGTCCTGCCACAGATATTGGGATAGTGGCCCATGTTCCAGGAGTGGCTGGCTGGTGTCAGGGTGGGCAAGGGACTCCGTTATCCAAAAGTTGAGGATTGCACATTTTGGTTGGTTGGGCACTGCTCTGAGGGTCTGGTCCAGAGGTTTATTTTGGCATCAGCCCTCTGGGTGAAAATCATCTTCCCCCAGCAGGATCTGTTGGGATATACTGGGAGATAACATTTTATTTATTTATGTAATTTGGACCAAACTTTGCTGGTCACAGAAATAATAGTACCGAAACTCCAATAACCATGCACAATAAGGAATACACACTTTGAAGGCCTATTTTGGAAAACTCACAAAAGAACTTCTCCAATGCTCAACAAACAAATCCAGCAGTCCCTGAGGGGTGGGAGGATGAGATTATAGAGTTACTACATGGTAGTATCCAGATTATCCAGCTCTCAACAAAAATCACAAAACAAATATAGAGGAGAGTACGACCCATTCACAAAAACAAAACAAAACAGAATACTGCAAAGAAAGCACCTGAGGAAGTTCAGATATTGGAACTACTAATAAAAGGTGTTAAATAGATTGTTTTCAATATGCACAACAAGAAAAATGAAACTATGGAGGAGGAGCTAAAGGAAATCAAGGAGACAACGTTTGAAGTATTGTTTCTAGAGACAGAAATCATGAAAAGGAACCAAACAAATTCTGTAGTTGAAAATCACAGTAATTGAAATAAAAAATTCACTAGCAGGGCCCAACAGCAGATGTTGGAAAGGATCAGCAAATTTGAAGAGAAGACAAAATTATTTAGTGTGAGGAGCTGAGAGTAAGAGGAATGAAAAAGAATAAGCAGAGCCTGAGGGATGTGAAGGCCGCCACCAGGCTGGAGGGAGGGGAATCGAAGCCGAAAAAAGCTGTTTTGAAGATATACAGCTATGATTCCCCAAATTTAATAAAAACACAAATTTACATATCCACGAAGTTCAATAAACCCCAATCAGCAAAAACTAAATGATCTACCATAAAGGAGCATTTGTCAAATTGTTGAAACCCAAAGAGAGAATTTAAGAACAAGGTTTTTTTTTGTTTTTGTTTTTGTAGCTGGACACAATACCTTTGTCTGTCTATTTTTGTGTGGTGTTGCGATTGAACCCAGGGCCTCGCCCTGTCAGGCAAGCGCTCTACCCCCGAGCCACAACCCCAGGCTCACAAAGAGAGAATTTTGAAAGCAGCAGAAGAGATGACTCGTCATATATATTGGGTCCTTCATAAGATTAAGAGCTGATTTCTCCTCAGAAACCATGGAGGGCAGTAGGCCAGTAGTGTGACATATTTAAAGTCCTGAAAGAAATAACAAAAAAGAAAGAAAGAAGAATGAAACAAAACCCTATCAACCAAGAATTCTATATCCAGCAAAACTATCCTAAAGAATGAAGACTAAGATAGTTTCTGAGAGGCAAAAATGGAGGGAGTTCATTACTAGTAGATTTATTGTACAGGAAATGCTAAAAGGATTCATAGCCATTCAGTCTCAAAAGAAATGACACGAAACAAATTCAAAGACACAAGAATAAATACAGAACATTGGTAAAGGTAACTATAGAGGTAAATGTAGCAGCCAGTATTACTATTAATTTGTAAGTCCTTTTTTTTTTTCTTGAATGATTTAAAAGTAAGTGCACAAAACAGAAATTAAAACTCTATGTACAAGGGCTGGGGTTGTGGCTCAGTGGTAGAGCGCTTGCCTCGCATGTGTGAAGTACTAGGTTCAATCCTCAACACCACATAAGAATAAATAAAGACATTAAAAAAACAGAGCGACAATGCATTGCTATGCCTAATTGTGTTAATAATGCTTGAGCAAAAAAAAAACTCATTAAAAAATTCTATGTGGACTGGGGTTGTAGCTCAGCGGTAGAACACTTGCCCAGCACGTAGGAGGCGGCCCTGGGTTCGATCCTCAGCACCACATAAAAATAAATAAAAGACGTTGTGTCCAACTACACCTAAAAAAATAAATATTAAAAAAAAATAAAACAAAAAATTCTATGTATAAAGATATCATTTGTGCCAATAACAATACAAAGGGGGAAGGGATACAGATGTATGAAAGCAGATTTTTTTGTAAACTACTGAAATAAAGTTGGTATTATTGAAACTAGGTTGTTACAAGCTGGGATTATAGGTAAATGCCAACTGAGCCCAGCTTCAAAATGATTTTTCTACAAAAATTGACTAAATACAAGAAAGGGGAGACATTAATAAAGGAAGTGAAGAAGAAAAACCATAAGATCAAAAAAAAAAATAGTAAATTGAAAAAGTAAATCCTTTCTTGTCAGTAATTACTTTAAATGTAAACGCATTAAACTCTCCAATTAAAAGGCTGAGACTGGAAGATCAGATTGACAAAAATATGATCTAACCACATGCTGTCTTTGAGAGACTCCCTTCAGATTCAGATACAAAGAAGTGAAAGCAAATGATGGAAAAAATATCCCATGCAAATGGCAACTGAAGAGACTCGAGATAGGTACTATTAGAAAAAAATGGACTGTAAGCCAAAAGAGGTTATAAGAGGTGAGAAAGACATTGCATACTGATACATGATTGAATCCACCAAGAAGATATAACAATTTTATATGCACTTAACAAAAGAGCCCCAGATACATGAAGCAAAAACGGACAGAACTGAAGGGAGAAATAGACATAGGTACACTAATAGTTGGAAATTTTAGTACCTTCACTTTTAAGAATGGATAGCACAACCAGGGAGAAGACGAACAAGGAAACAGGGGTCTTAAACAACCCTATAATCCAATTAGACCTATCAGACAAGTGCAGAACTTTCTGCTCAACAACAGTTGAACACATTCTTCTCAAATAGGCATGGAACGATCTCCAACATGGATCATATATTAGGCCACAGGTCTTAGTAAATCTTAAAAGATGGAAATAATACAATGCATCTTTTCTAATTACAGGGGAACAAAACAAGAAATCAATTAGGAGAATGAAAACTAGAAAATCCAAAAATGTATGGAAAACAAAAGATTCACTTAAACAAACAATGGGATGAAGAAGGTATCAGAAGGGAAATTAGAAAATCCCCTGAGATGAAAGAAAACAAAAATAGGAAACCAAACCTTGAGAAATACAGAGAAAACAACGATTTGAGAGAAATTTATAGCTGTAAAGGTCTATATTAAAAAAGAAGAAAGATCTCAAATTAATACCTGTACATCTTAAAGAATTGGAAAAAGAGGGCTGGGGATAGAGCTCAGTGGGTAGAGTGCTTGCCTCACATGCACAAGGCCCTGGTTCCATCCCCAGCAACACCACCACAAAATAAATAAATAAATAAAAATAAAGAATTGGAAAAAGAAAAGGAAAGCAAGCAAAGCCCAAAGCTAGCAAAAATAAGGAAATAATATATATTAGAGCAGAGATATACGACATAGAGAACAACAAGAAAAGAGTAGGGAGTGTTACTTTTCATTTCTGGGACACAGTACCTAAGATCAACCTCAAGGATGAAGATCCATCTTGGCTCCTGGTTTCAGTCCGTGGTGAGCTGGCTCCATTGTTTTGGGCCTGAGGCAAGACAGAACATCATGGCGGCAAAACAAAGTTGATTACCTCATGGAAGCCAGGAAGCAGGTGGGGGGAAGAGGAAGAAGCTGGGGACAAGATACAGTCCCCAAGGGCACGCCCTCAAGGACCCACCTCCTTCAACAAGTTCCCACATCCCACAGTTTCCACCACCTCCCAAAATGCCATCAAATTATGAAGCCATCAGTGGATTAATCCATTGATGAGATCAGAACCCTCATCATCTAACCACTTTCAAAAGCCCCACCTGTGAACACTGCTGTTCTGGAGACCAAGCCTTCAATACATGAGCCTTTGGGGGACATTCCAGATCAACCATAACAGAAAGCAAGCACACAAGAGGTTTAGAAAGTCACGTGTACTAGTTAGAGAAACAGAACCAGAAACAGTTCTGGAAATAGACAGTTGGATCGCTACACAGCACTGTGAATGTACTTACTGTCACTGAATCGGACATTTAAAAAGGGTTAAAAGAAAAGTTCTATATCATGTGAACTTTACCAAAGAAAATGAAAAGGTTGTTGTGAGCAGCCGTATCTGCCAGCTCTGCAGTATGGTAACACAATACCTCAGGCAACTTCCTTTGTGGTTGGTTGGTGTGTTCGCGGTACTGGAGATTGAACTCAGGGGTGCTCTGCCGAGGGCTGCCACTCTGAGTGATCTTGCATTCTCCTTCCGGGAGCTGAGAGGCTCTGACCTGGACATTGCCCTGGTCCTGGGAGTTTGAGGAGGCGTCTGCAGATGTAGGTGTGTCGCCCCAGGGGTCGAGCTACGCTCACCTGTCCCTTTGTGTTATTACCCCTTGCCCTGTTGGGGATAGAATGTTCCATGGAAACGCCCTTTGTGTGTCCCCTTCTCTTGCTCTGCCTTTGGGTGTGGCCTTCCTAGATGTCAGTCAACCTGCTGACAGCACACATCATGAAGCTAGACTCAGCCCCCTGACACCTGACCCCTGGCCTCATTTGAGTGGCTTCAATAAAAGGGTTCAGCACTTGCTCTCTCTTCCCACGGATCCCTAAGGTCAGAGGAGCCGTCACAGGACCCCAAAGAAAAAGGTATGTCTGTCTCTTGTTATTTCACGCAGCCCAGTTCCCCTGGAGTGACCCTGAGTGTTTTTGTTGTGAGGAACGCGACACTCTACCACTAAGCTGTCTATACCTGTGCTCCTTTTCTATCTTTATTTTGGGATAGGAGCTCCGTAAGTTGCCGAGGCTGGCTTTGAGCTTGTGATCCTCCTGCCTCAGCCTCCTGAGCCGCTGGGATTCCACCCTGGCCGAGGCCTTACCTTTTAAAGAGAAAGGGTTTATTGAGCTCATGGTTCTGGGGGTTTTCTATTCTGAGACCAGGCATCCCTGTCATTTTGGGCCTTTAGTGAGGGTAGCACATCATGGCCCATGTGGGTGGCAGAGTAAACCGTTTTCATCATGAGCCAGCGAGGGACTGAAAGGCTGGGGTCCCACTATCTCCCCAGGACCCACTCCCAGTGACCCTAGGACATTCCACTAGGTCCTATTTCTCAATGTCCCCCCCATCTCCCAATAGTACCATCTTGGGGACCAAGCCTTTAACACTTGGACCTGTGGGGACACTATCCATTTTCAAACAATAGCAGGTGCCTGTGGAGGGAGCCACATGGCAGGGAAGTGAGGGGACCTCAGGAGCCAATACGAAGCTAGAGCCTACCTGGTGCAGTGGCCATGCCTGTCATTCCAGCAATTTGGGAGGCTGAGGCAGGAGGATCACAAGTTGGAGGCTAGACTGGGCAACTTAGCGAGCCCCTATCTCAAAATAAAAGGGAGGGGTTGAGATGCAGCTCAGGAATAGAATACTCAAGGCCTTGGGTTTTATCCAAAAAAAAGAAAAAGAAAGACAGAAACTGGAGCCTGTGATCAGGATGAGACCACAGTCCAAGCCAATGCCTTCATCAAAGTTCTGTGCCACCCTGAAGCAGGAGACCCAGCTGAGCTGTGCACATCCTGACTCAAGAGACTGAGGTGGCAAGCATGGGCTTTTCAATACTGAAGCTGTGGCCATTTGTCATGGGGCCACAGTAACCGGCCAGCAGTGGTGCGCACGCTCACAACCTTTCCTCTTGGTAGCTGGTTTTGGAGCACTGTGGATTCCGCCTCTGCAGCTGCAGCCAGTTCTTTTTTTTTAAGATTTATTTTTTAGTTGTAGTTGGACATAATGCCTTTATTTTATTTGTTTATTTTTAGGTGGTGCTGAGGGTCGAACCCAGGACCTCACACGTGCTAGGCGGACGCTCTACTGCTGAGCCACAACCCAGCCCCTCCAGCCGGTTCTTTTGAGCTGCCCTCCATCCCCCTGGACTTTTCCATTTGGGCCTCTCACTGGTGCCCTTCACTGCCCCTGTGCCATGGCATCTTCAGCCACTGCCTTGTCCTGCAAGGGACCTGCTCTGAGTCCAGCTCCCAGAGGGCCTGGGAGTGTCTACTTTCCTTGCAGCCCTTGGTGACCTGTCAGGCGCATCTGAATTCCCCACTGCAACTCCTGAGGGCAGGAGGCACAGCCAGGGCAGCCTTGTGTCCTCGAGCTCAGGCCAGAGCCCGGCCTGAGGGCCAAGATGTGGACAGTCATTCTTCTTCATCCACATTCCTTAACAGCCAGCGGTGCCCACAGCCCACTAGGGACGACCTCTCAGCCACAGTGGACTGAAACGCAGGGACCTTGGGAGTTGGACGTGGCAGTAGAAATGGGTCCCTAATGGGGTGACGGTTAAGGCCAGGCCTGCCCTGGAGGAAGCCAGGCCTAAGAGCCTTGCCAGAGCTGAGCAGAGAGAAGAGGGGCAGAGCCAGGTCAGGCCCTGGGAGGCTGGGCAGATCTGTCTTTGCAAGAAAGCTCCCCTCTGTGGAACGCCTAGGGCTTCTGTGCCTCGCAATCATAAGTTCCCTGAGACAAAGAGCTGCCCAGGTCTGGAACTGTTCTCTGGGCCTCTCAGATGCTGAGCTGGGAGGGGGTCTCCCAAAGACTCAGGAGCCAGGCCAGGAGTGGGGCGGGGTCTTCTCTTTCACAGATTTCCTTTTACAAGGACATCCAGCCTCCAGCTGGCCTCTGTCTCCTGGGCATGTTAACAGCGCAGGCTTCGCTCTTGTCTGTCCAAGGGGATCCTGTCATCAGCAAGTGGAACCCAGCCCTGCCTGGGCTTTCTCTGCAAGGACACTGAGCTGGTTCATGAAGAAGCCGGATGGGTTAGCTGGGCTGCAGCAGCTTGGTCAAGCAATTCAGTGCTTCAGGTTGATTCCATGTGCATACACTGCCATGGAGCAGGGAGAAAGCAGAGATTTTGGAGCCAAGTGGACAGGGCTCAATGTGGGTACATCCCTTTCCTACATATGACCTCAGGAGAGTCCCCTAACCTCCTGTCCTTAGTGTCCATATCTGGAGATGGGCACAGAAATCCCACTGTGGGGAGACTGTGATACGCGTCTCTCCTGCAGGGTCTTCCCTGAGCTTTGGGCTTGTTCCGACGTCCTCACGTCAGTAGGCATCTCTGCCTAAACACCCACTGCAGAACTCTTGATTTCCACCCCGCAAATCCACCTACACCCCTCTTCAAAAGGCAGCATAGTGCATGCCTGTAAGTCCAGCTGCTTGGGACGATGAGACAAGGGGATGGCTAGTTGGAGAACAGCCTAGGCGATTTAGTGAGACTCTGTCACAAAATATTTGAAAAAGGACTGGGCATGGCTCAGTGGTAGAGCACCGGCCCAGCAGGTCCTGGGCTCCATCGGCAGGACCCAATCAACAACAAAAGAAACAGTGGCAGTCCTATCGACTCGGCCTCCAAAGCAGGTCCCCAGGTTCCCTGGCTTCTTTCCCTGGCCCAAGCCAGCACCCTCACCCTGGGGACAAGGGAGCAGCCTCCCAGCCCCTCCTGCTGGCAACCAGAATGAGGATCCACTTATGACATGGAAGTCACAACTCCACCCTCCCTCCGTCCCCCTTTTTCTTTTAACTTTTCATCATGGAAAATTCCAGACACACAAGCCTGGAGCAGTAGGAACGCCCCCTCCCCAGGGACCCGCCCCTGTCTTGGATGGACAGCCGCGGTGGACCTTCTGGGTTGCGCCCAGGACATTCTCCGGGAGGTGAAGCCTTTTGAAGCACATCTCAGAGAGCGTCACTCCATCTGTCAACACCGCAGAGCCACAAAACAGCGGCTTAAACCCTCGATCCCATGACGTCATCCCTCTGCTGAAACCTTCCCAGGGCCCCCAGCTCCTCACCCTGTTCCTGTCACCCAGCCGGGCCCTGACTGCCCCTTCCAGTCCCGCTTCTCCCCACACTGGCCAGCCTAGCATCGGTCCGGGGGCCCGGGCCTCCCGGTCTGTGCCCGCGGAGCCCCCGTTGTTCCCCAGGCTTTTCATGCTGCCTCTCGGGCCACGTGCGTTTTTAGTTCGAATGTTTGGATTTTTTCCCTAATCGCAGTGGGAGGCCACGGAGGGAACAGAGCAGGAGTGTTGTGATTTGAGTTACGGTTTAAAAATATCCTGCTGGCTGCTGAGCGCGGGAGGAGCGGGGTGGGGTGGGGAGCAGGGAGCGCCATCCGAGATGGTGGGGACAGCAGGGAAGGCTGGGGCCTGGCAGACAGCGCTCAGCAGGCGTTGCCGTCACCGCCCCAACGAGCCCCCCACTCCTCTTATTTTTAAGCAAAGAGTAGATATAAAAATCACAGCTAAGTGTGGACACAGTTTGCCCCGAGTGACCCGGCCGAGCAGCTCTGGGGCAGCTCGGCCAGGACGTGAGCTCCCTCCCGGAGTCTCCTTGCCCGCAGGCTGCCTTCTCCAGGGAGACAGTTACAGGCACAAATGGCATCACTGCACCTGGAACATGCTGACCCGCAGCGGGAGATGAGATCTGGGCTGCGCCACCGACAGGGCCAGTTCTCCAGTGTGGGGTATCCTGGGACGCTTTCCGGAGTCAGGGGAGATGGCTGGAGGGGTTTCACAGGCCAAGCTGGAGGTGGGTAGGCACAGCTGGGCCACCAGGGGGCGCCCTTGTACCTCCTCTGGGGACTGGCCGCCCCTGTGTGAAACCTGCCGCCTGCTGCCCTTGCCGTGGGGACCTACCTACCGGCAGCTTTGCAGGCAGAACCTCTTGCTGTGGCCACCTTGCACGTCTGCTCCCCAGCCAACATCGTGGACAGTCTAAACAGGCTGGCCCCTATCCTGCCACTTGCCTGATGGGTGACCTTGGGAAAGGGACTTGATCTTTTTGCACCTCAGAGTCCTGTGAAACAAAGCCTTTTTGGGGCTGAAACCTGAATCAACTCTCACTTTCACCTTGGCCTTCTGGTAACTTGTGTGCAGATTTGTCCATCAAATAGGGACTGCCCCTGCCGTGAGCCAGTGCTGCGCTGTGCCCTGGATCAGCGGCCACCCTGTTGCCGGAACAGAAAGCCCTGAAGCCCCCTCTGCCAGGCAGCCTTCCCCGGGCTCTCCAGGTGGCTAGGCACCTCCCGAGTTCCCACCTGTCCCTTCTTCACTGTTCTCCCACCAGGGCCAGGGTGGACCTCGCTCTCGGCACTGAGTATTTGGAGGGTGGGGATGGGCCTCTTATCCTGAGTTCACAGCCAGGTGGCAAACAACAGTTACCAAGGCCTGGCTCACTGCACGACCTGTCCTCCGAGGCAGGGAGACAGCTCAGTCCAGAGTGGCAGCCCCGCGTGGAGGGGCCTTCATGAGCCTGGCTCTTTCTCTTGCGCTGTGTGTGTCCATGACCCACCAGAGGGTTTCCTAGGGAAGGGTGCTGGGCAGGGACAGCTGTGGCAATAGAGGACATGGGCTGGGGCTGCTTGGGAGCAGATGGGTGGGCAGCCAGTGGCAGGGCTGCAGCTGGACCCATGGTTGAAACAGGTCTCTAGCTCAGGTAAGCAGTGATACTTTTGGCACATGGAGGGTCGTGGGGCTGATGTTGGACTCAGCCTTGGATGCCCTGATTTTTGAGGCCCTTGTGGCCCCCGGGAGAGCAATCCTCAAGAAAAGGACAGTAAATGGCAGGGAGTAGGCTCTCCACGAGGGAGGCACAGAGAGTGCAACCAGCTGCCCTAGGCGATGAAGGAATTTGGGCCCCTGGCTGGGACAGTGTCAGGCTGACTCTGCCTCCTTTGTTTCCCTTCCTTGCAGACATGTGCCAGGCAGAGGCCCTTGGGTCACAAGCCGCAGAGCAAGACCAGCCCTGTGGCTGCTCCTTTTCCTCCATCCCCACAACAGCCTCCAGCACAGGGCTCTGGCTCCCCATGGTAAGACTCCACCAGCCAGGAGGGGAGCTGCCCTTACCACCCCTGGGGTTATGGTGGCAGAGGAAAGAGCATCCTCCAAAGCCCCCTGCCCCTGATTCTCCTCCTCTGGAGGGCAGAGCTGCCTGCTTCCAGCAGCAGGTGGCCGCTCAGACTCTTGAGGACAATGCTGTGAGCTGCAAGGAGCCCAGGACAGATGAGCTAGGGGCTGAAGCAGTCACCCTCTTGGCTGGTGGGCGGGCCAGGCCAACGGAAGGGCCAGAGCAAGCTGCAGGGGGTCAGCTAGCTACAGCAGAGTGGGAGTTCTACCTCTGTAATGGCACTTCCCCCACTGGGGACTTTCCAAATGGTCAGGGAGTTTGCTGCCTTTTTATCATGGGCCACCTGAAATCCTTTTTGGTCAAGGCAGAACTTAGATGGGAAACTGGACCCTGGGCCCCAGCCCAGAGTGGTCTCTGGGAAGGCAAAGGGCGATGTCAGAGGAAGCCAGCCTTGGCTGTGGCACTGAGCTGGGGAGGAAGACTAACTCCCCGCCCTGTGTGGGGCCAGGCAAGAGCCACCATGCCCGCCCTGAAGGCATGGTCTCTACTTCCCAGATGAAGCAGAGCTCTGAAACATTCCACAACTTATGTTAGGTTGTTGGCAGCTGCAGACCTGGCCTGGGTGCCCAGCCCTGCATGTGCCCCATCAGTTCTCAATGTTTTGGGCAGGTGGATGAGATCAAAGGCCAAGCTCAGCCTGGGCAGTTGGTAAAGAAAGTTCAAGAGCCGACTCTAAAACCAGTATTTAGACCTCTCTGGGCCTCAGTGGTCCCATCTTTAAAATGCAGACTATGGGACTGATCTGCCAGATGAGGGCTTGGTGAGTTACCTGCATTTGCAGGACAGTGGCCAGAAAAAGTTGCCTTTGGCTGCTGTTCAGAAGAGACCTGGGGGTCCAGAAGTATCCTGCTAAGGACTAGGCTCTGGGGCCTAGGGTGACCCGGGGAAAGGGACTTGGCCTCATTAGACTAGTAGCCATCATCCTAACTCCTCAACTGTGTACTGGGAAGATTCTGGCTGTGCTGTGTGGAGCATGTGCTGGATTCGGCCCTTTCCTGCCCAAATCATGCTCCAACAGGCTGCCACAGCAGGCCACAGGACACAGGACAACACAGGTTGGGGGCCTCCTGGCAGGTGTCCGGGCAGGCTTGGGCATCAGAGGAAGCACATGAAATTGGGCCAGACACAGCAGACCCTCCAGGGCCTCCATTACATTGAATGTTTACAAAGGCAGATGTCGGGCTGCTGCTCTAGGACTGGGCGTGGAGCACCTGCGCGGACCATGGGCCTCTAGGTGAAAAAAAGAGAAGAAAAATGCCAAGGCTCCGGCCTGGGCTTCGGCGGGCAGCACACACTGACACCCAAGCAGACGTCCTGAGTAGAGAGCAGACATCGCTTTAATTCTGGTCAGGATCTGACACACTGGGGCCGGGCGGGCCAGGGCCTGCCCACCTGCCTGCCGCCCCACCCACAGCAGGATCCCGGCTGCTCCCAAGCACATGATCATTTACAAAAATAAATATGAAAAGCAGCAACTCTTTCGTGATGGAGGAGTTAATCTGACATGGATTAAATGTGCCTAAGCATCTGGCTTATCTCTGAATTGCACCGAGAGATCTGGAAGCACTTGGTTCGGTTTAGAGGCAGAATGGAGGGCGGAGGAGGGGCCGCCCGCTCCGCGGTCACATCTCGGAGTCTGCGTACATGCCGTTGATCAGGTAGTCCACCTGCGTGTAGTCCTTCTTCTTGTAGCTCTCGTAGGCTTGGAGGGCAAACAACACCAGCACTGTGATGAACAGGGTCACCCCGAGCACCAGCACCGCCAGGAGGAACGTCTTGTTCACCAAGGACGGGGTCAGGGGCTCGGTGGTGACCACCAGGTACTGGCCTTGGGTGCTGAGTGGGCACATGTCCGTGGGTGTGGGTCCCGTGGAGGCAGCACCAGGTGTGGTCTTGGTTTTCACCTGCTCCGGTGTTTGTAGTGTGCCTGGGCCACTGGCCCCCTGGGTGGGTGACGACCGGCTTGGCTGAGTGGTGGGGGATGTGGCCTCCACCTCAGGGGTTGGGCTGGTGAGAGGCACTGGCACTGTGCTGGCAGTTGGCTTCTCGGCTCGTACCTGGGTGGCGGTCACTGCCGTCAAGGAAACCACAGTCCCCACTGTCGAGGACACTGGAGTCTCGGAGTGGGTGGTGGTGGGCTCTGGGGTGGTGTCTGGGGGGCGTGTGGACCACCCTGTTGTGTTGAGCACTGGCTGGCTTGGCAACACCCGGACGGTGGGATCTTGTGCTTGGGGACGGGCCGGGGGTGTGGGGCTTGCCGTGGAGCTGCGGGGCGTGTGCTCTGCAGGACGGAGCGTGCTGCTGGGACGGCTGGTACTGGTCGCAGTAGCAGCCAGGGCCCGCGTGGCCTCTGTTGCCACTGCTGCTGCTCCGGGCAGTGCACTGCCACGTGGTCCTCCTGTGAGGGGCGAGCTGGGAGACATGGGTCCTCCTGAGAGGGGCGAGCCAGGAGATGGGGGTCCTCCTGCGAGGGGCGAGCCGGGAGTCGGGGGTCCTCCAGCGAGGGGCGATCCGGGAGATGGGGGTCCTCCTGTGAGGGGCGAGCCGGAAGACAGGGGTCCTCCTGCGAGGGGCGAGCTGGGAGACGTGGGTCCTCCTGCGAGGGGCGAGCTGGGAGACGGCGGTCCGGCAGCTGCTGTGGATGGGGTCCATTGTACAGATGTGGGGATAGGCGATGGGGGGGCAGCCGCTGGAGTGCTCACATTTGTCTTCTGTGTCATCTCTGCTGAGGCTGGAGCAAAGGTAAGCTTGGCTGCCACAGTCGCTTGGGTCAACATGACAGGAGCGTGTGTCACTGTGGTGGTTTTGTCATCAGCGTCCAGGGACGCATTTTTCTTCACTAACACATTTTCTGTCTTGTTAGGGATTAGGGACCCTTAAAGCATAAAAAGAGATGCGATCACTTCCAGCCACATGCGGGTGCGCCCCCCCTGTGGTCCCTGAGCGCCAGCGCCCAGGGTTGGCTTGGCGGGACTCTCCTCTCCACCCAGTACGTGCAGGGAGCCACTGGTGACCGCGGCTCCTCTTCCTGCCCACTGGAGAAGCCCAGGCACTCTGCTTTTGGAATCCTTCACCTTCTCTGAACTCTGGCCTGGTGGAGGCTGAAAAGCTTTGCTATTTGATCCAATTCCCCAAATATGGCTGAAAGTCTTGCACTGCGGGTATGATACGCCATTAAAACAAACCCATCGTGCATACTCCTGGGTTTATGGAGCAGGTAGCTGGCCTTACGGGCTCGAATCCTGCAAGATCCCTTAGCATTGGAACAGGGTCTGTATGGGAATTCCTGGAGATGAACAGGCCTGGGGCAGTGGAGGAGGCAGCTAAATTCTGGAGGGGAATGACTGAACTCCCCACCAGGGCTCCACTGCTCTGTCCTTCTGGGGGTCCCCACTCACACGAACCTTTCCCAGCCCAGCACCTGGGAATCTCCAGGGATTGCAGACACCTCTCTCATGGGCTCAGGGTGCTTGGGGGCCAACCAGGGGTCTGTCCAGAAGCCACACAGCTTTTGCACTTACCTGGCTCCTGAGATGTCACTTGGCTTCCAAATAAGGACAAGGAGGAAAGCCAAACCAGCATGAGGGCTGTCCACATCTTGGGGGAGTCTGAGCAGGGCAGGGCAGGGCAGTCCCTGAGGCTCTCAGGCTGTCAGCGGTAGCTTTCTGCTTGGCTGAAGGATCTGGGGTCAAGAAGGCACCCCAGTCAGAAGGCGTCTGATCAGCAACACCTGCCTGAACACCGCAGCCACCCTGGAGGGCTCTAGAGGGCCCAGGGTGCAAACTGAGCCAAGATCAGGCCAGGCAAAGCACCAGGTGGCAGCCTGCTGGTCACAACGGCCTGCCTGGTTACCGGCTGAAGTGCCTGACCCACCTTCACTCTGAGTCTCAGCCTGGGTGAGTCTACGCCCCCAGCCCAGAGGCCAGGGTCTGGAAGGATAGGAGAAGGCCACGACTCACCACACCAAGACCTTTCACATCGAGAGTGGCCAAGTCCTGGTCCTCAGCTTCTCTCAAGGTTGGCAGAGAACAAGTTAGGCCAGGGTCCCATGTGCCCTATGTCATCTGACCACACCCTTCACATAGGGGCATCATGGAACCACCCACTACCCCATCCCCCACTAGTACACCTGAATATTCCCCACCCCCACCCACCCACTTACTTACCCCTCCCCCATTTGCTGAGCATCTACTCCTGTTCCAGGCAGACAAAAGATGAAAAATGAGCTGGGCATGGTGGTGCACGCCTGTAATCCCAGTGGCTTCAAGGCTGACAGGAGGATCATAAGTTTGAGGCCAGCCTCAGCAATTTAGTGAAAACCTAAGCTACTCAGCAAGATCCTGTCTCTTGGGGCTGGGATTGTGGCTCAGAGATAGAGTGCTCGCCCAGCATGCGTGAGGCACGGGGTTGGCTCCTCAGCACCACATAAAAAATAAATAAAATAAAGGTATTGTGTCCACCTATAACTAAAAAATAAATATTAAAAATAAAAATCCTGTCTTGGGCTGGGGATGTGGCTCAAGCGGTAGCGCGCTCGCCTGGCATGCGTGCGGCCTGGGTTCGATCCTCAGCACCACATACAAACAAAGATGTTGTGTCCGCCAAATACTAAAAAAAAAAAAAAAAAATCCTGTCTCTAAATAAGAAAAAGGGCTGGAGATGTGGCTCAGTGGTTAAGCACCCCTGGGTTCAATCCTCAATACCAGAAAAAAAAAAAAAAAAAAAAAGACAAATGCGCACTCCATCTTCTAGGGGACATGCAGCCCAGTGGGAGACACAGAAAAGAGGTCACTGCGGGCCAGCGTGAGCGTTGAGCAGGCCTGACCTGGGCAGGGAAGCAGGAGGGAGAGAGTATCTGGGCAGGCCTGAAGCAAGGTGGGCTGGTCCTCAGGCAGAGGCCTTGGGGGTGCCTGGGTGAGGCTGGCAGAGGACAGGGTGCCACAGTGACCCAGAGGACACTGCGTTCAGTCAGTGGTGGTGGGGTGGGTGCGGCAGGAAAGGCTCCTGGGGAAGTAACAGCTGGGCACATTCTGAAAGCTGTCTGGGATCCACCTGGTGGAGGTGCGCTGTGGGGGCAGCTGACGGCAGCATCAGAAACTGGGGAGAGCAGCGAGGTGCGGCTGCGCCGGAGAGGCCACCGATCCCACGAACCACGGGCAGTGGGGATCTCACCCTGCACCCGTGGAACACCTGCAGTCCCACCTCTGGGCAGCACTGAGGTCACTGGGTCCCTGCCCAGGAACAGCTGCTCATCTCCCACCCAGGCGGCATCCTCAGGAGCCCCCTCCCGCCCTCACGGCCTCTGCCCGGGCGCTTCCTGCGCTCTGGCCTCCACTCCTGACCCCAGCTCCTGCCTCTCCAGCTCAGTTCTGGGAGGCAGGGGCGGTTTCTCTTCCTCTTTCACCCCTAGCATCCCGGGGACCACACAGCAGGCCACCGAGGTCCTCAGCTCCCCTCCACTTGCCAGCGAGGCAGAGCCCCTTCCTTCCTTTTATCGTTCTACAGGGGACACTGAGGCCTCAGTGCATTTTTAGAAGAATCGTGTGCATTTGGTTTGGCTTTTGATTTTTCTTTTTTTTAAAAGACTTTTTTTAAGATGGACATAATATCTTTATTTATTTATTTTTTATGTGATGCTGAGGATCGAACCCAGTGCCTCACATGTGTGAGGCAAGCACTCTACCGCTGAGCTATAATCCCAGCCCCTGTTTTGTTTTTATTTAGTGTGGATTTTTTTAAAAAGTAAAATACTAACAACAATGAGCAAGAACGAGCATGAGGAAACCGGTACCCAGCAGTCCACAGCAGAGTGAGTCCAAGCCCCACAGCTGCAGGTAAACTGGGAATGGGGTGCTGGGTCAGCGTCTGTTCATCCCTGGGGACTGAGGGACATACTGGATGCTGCCACAAGCCGTCTTTTGGCTCCTACAGTGCTCACAGCCCCTCCCTTGAAGAAGCTACAGCAGCAGGACCCAGGAGCCATGCGGGGGCGTGGGGACAAGCAGTCTTGCAGGGCTCAGTCCCAGCTCCTGGGCTCACCAGGTGGGCAGGCAAGTCACGTCACCTCGCTGAACCTCATCAAGGTGTGTAAGGGTGACATGGGTCCATGCAGCAGGCACCCAGCGTGACACCTGGCTCAGCCATCAGCCACCCCAAAAAGCATGTCCAGCCATGCTGAGAGCTACACACAAGCAGCCCTGTGCTGCATAAAAGGATACCCAGTGGTGGCCAGTGACCTGTAATCAATGGGGACTCCTGTGTGCGGCCTGTGGCTGGAACAGTCTTCATGCAGAACCTTCACGGAAGGCTGGGCTGTTCCCGGAGGCCTCCATCCCTTTCCAAGAGCCACTGACTTTTCTACCTTTAAATTGCAACTTCGCTAAAAGGGTCACAAGGCTTGCATTTGTTTTCTAGGGTACAAAAGGCATTCCTTGCTCTGACAGAAAAAATGGGAGTGGGGTGGGGAGAAGAGACAAAGCAACATCCTGAGCGAAGGACCGAGATGGAAGGTTCCTGCATGTATTCAGACGGTTCTCTCTGTGGCCAGTGATGTCACGGCATGCCGTTACAGCACCAGCACTGGCCCAGCACGCTCCCCGTGCTGGGCCCTTGGCTGGAAGTCAGCTGGTGGATCCAAGGTGGGAGGATGTGACAGGGCTTCTTGTGTGCAAGGAGGGTCTTGGCTTCCTGAACACACCCCGGGCCTTAGGGCCTTTCCATGCCCCCTTGCTGAAAGTCTCTAGGACAGGTCAGGAGGCAAATACTGTGGCCTATGTGGGCCAGACTGTTGTGTGGCAGCTAATCAACCCTGCCACCTAGTGCACAGGCAGCCCTGCAGGAGACCTGCGGGATGGTGCTGCTGTATCCAATAAGACTTCATTTACACCAGCAGGCGGCGTGTGGGGTTGGGCCCACTGCTGCTCCAGCATGTCTGCCAACCTCAGGTCGCAGTTCCAGCTAAGGCAGGGAAGGACTGAGTCCATATCCCAAAGGGCTTGCTCCTGTCCATCCAGTTCCTCACCTGGGACAGGCAGGACCTGGAGCCTCTACTCAGTCTTCTGCTAGGGGGCACCTCCTCTGTCCCCCAGCATCAGTGAGATGTAGCATCCCTTGTGCGTATTACAGGGCCCTTGAGAGTATTGTGACGTGAGGCTGAAAGAGTCTCCTGTAGGAACCTGCATTTGTGTCATGGAAGCAGAAAAGAACTATAGAAGACTTCATGGTCTCCATTCCCTACATCTGTCCCTGGCTGGACCGCCATCCTAGTCTACTCAACAGGCAGGACCTTTGATGGCAAAGGCCATATACCACATCCCCCTGGTTACTGGAAGGCTTGGTTGTCTTTCTGCTGATCCTGCAAAGCCCCCTCAGGGGTCTCTCCAAGCTTACTGTCCCATCTCCAAACAGGCAGGCCCACCCTTCAGGGCTGGGGACACTCACCAGAGGCAGCTGCTCAGGGAGTGCTTGCAGGCTGGGCCATCTTCCTCCTCGGGGAGCTATGGGTTTGGCACTGCAGTGCTCGACAGGTGAGGTCCGGCTGCGTAGGTGAGAGCAGCTTGGCAAGGCACCCCCAGGCCGTGGCATGCTTTGTGGCACGTGTGGCACCAAGGTGAATGCTCCTCTGTGGTGACCGATGCATCTAGGGTTGGAGAGAGAGTGAACACTCCTTAGGAAAAGCCGGGGAAACACTGGGCAGGGGGCAGACAGGGCAGAGCACCACTGGACAACTGATCAATATGATCAGAAAGTGACAACATTCACCAAATGCCCAAACTTCTGATGTAGCAATTTCTACGGCAGGAATGTCTTCTGAGGAAGCAACTGGACAGATGTACAAAGATTTTCTTCATACATTATGTTCAAAATGAAGCAAAATACTCTACTAGTACCATAAAGGACTGTTCCATTCCATATAAAATACTATGCCAGCTGTTAAAATATGCAAATTTATATTTATTAACCTGGAAAGAGGCATAGCATGCATCATTACACAAGCAAAGCAGGTTACACAATAGAATGCATACCATGAGTTCTGTTTAAACAGAAATTTAATAAAGGTCTGGAAAGAGTTATACTAGAAAGTTACTAAAGATCAGCCTTGGGGAACAGACTGATCTGCAATTTTTACTTTCTTTCTTTTCCACATTTTTTTTTTTTTTAAACAAGCATGTATCACTTTCGGAAAACACTTCTGAAAGGCTCCAGTTAAACAAAACTGATTTTCTTAAAGTACTTTGAGCTAGTTGCACAATGTCACAAAGTGATCTCACTTGACACTGCTTTATGTGTAGATCTTAATAATTTAGAGAAACTATGTGATTTACAGATCAGGAAGCACACTGTTCTAGGAGCCAGCTGGAGCTATAGAAGAATCCAGGAGTCCCAAGTATAATGCAAAGATATTAAGCAGCACAAATGATTCTCTCCTTGATGAATATTTAATGTGAACACAGAAGATTGTATAAACAGCTCATTACCTTCTATAGTGGGCAGATATTAGTAGGTGCTGATGTCCAGAGACCCCCATGGGCCTGCTCCCCAAAACAAAAGGCCAGGTGCACACACAGCCACAAACATATCCAGCAGCACATGGCCATGTGTGCAGTCACACCTGAACACACACACACACACACACATACAGGTAAATGCACACACAGAATATCTCCATAAGGCTATCTCTGAAAACTCTAAAACTTTCCCAGAAAACTTCTGCTGAATATCACCCTGTTTATTCACTCCTGGCCAGCAGCACTGGTGGTCACTCCCACAGAAACAGGAATGAGTTATCATGTGGATTCAAGAGCAGGCCTTCATTTTGCCATGACTTTAACTCTCTGATATGGTCCTGCCTCCACTTTCCAATAGAATATTCTCAATGTCAAGGTCACAGGTGGGGACCTGTACTAATGTTTACAAGCTGACTCAGAATGGAGAAACCATTAATGTGATTTAAAATAATAGTTTTCCCTGAAAGGGTTTCTGTGAGCCTTAAATGAAAATCTAGCCCTCAGGACCTATCTAGTTACTCTCATTATTATCTAGAGAAAGAATTATTAAGCTGGGTGTGGTGGCACACACCTGTAATCCCAGCTACTTGGGAGACCGAGGCAAGAGAATTGCAAGTTTGAGGCCAGCTTGAGCAACTTAGCAAGACTCTATCTGGAAATAAAATTCAAAATGCACGGGGAGGTAGCTCAGTGGCGGAGTGCTTGTTTAGCCTGTGCAAAGCCCTGGGTTCAAACCCAGCAAGTATTTTTGTGTGTATAAAACAAGAAAAGAAGCTTTTAAAAATAATTAAGTTAGCTGGGCATGGTGGCGCATGCCTGTAATCCCAGTGGCTCCTAGCAGCTCGGGAGGCTGACAGGAGGATCTCGAGTTCAAAGCCAGCCCCAGAAACTTAAGCAAGGTCCTAAGCAACTCTGTGAGACCCTGTCTCTAAATAAAATACAAAAAAAGGGCTGGGGATATGGCTCAGTGGTTAAGCACCCCTGAGTTCAATCCTCAGTACCAAAAAAAAAAAAAAAAAAAAAGAAAGAAAAAATTCAGCCAGAGGCCAGGGCAGATAGAAAATTGAGAGGTAAGTTGCTCCTTTTCAGGAATCAGCTCTCCACAGGATCTGCAAGGAATGTGCAGCAGGACACACCCTTGGGCCAGGTGACAGCCCACAAGAAAGGCACCCCCAGACTTGTGCCCCTGAATGCCAACTTCCCTACCCTTTTCTGCTCTATGACCCTGCGATGCCTCCCAACCCCTCTTGTCTCTGATTTCTTGTGCTCCAAACCTTGGCTCAATTTTTAAAAAAATTTTTTTTAGTTGTAGATGGACACAATATCCTCATTTTCATCTATTTATTTTCATGTGGTGCTGAGGATCTAACCCAGGGCCTCACACTGGTGAGGCAAGCACTCCACCAATGAGTTACAACCCCAGCCCAACCTTGGCTCAGTTTTAACTCTCTGTTAGTGATACATAGGATGCTTCGTGCAAGTTATGTGAAATTGGGAGTTCAAATTCGTTCTTTCTTTCTGGCATAAACAGATCCAATATGAATAATCCTCAGGCTTGGTAAAGTACTACCAGTGTCATGTCCATACTCTGTCATGTTATTATTAGCAAGAACATGGTTCTAGTCCTTACTTGAGCCTAGGAAGCTGTACCTACATACCAAGGAACAGGGATAAAGCCAACACAGGGCAAACTGTACACACCTAATCCTGACACGTCACAACTGAACTTTGGTAGCAGAACCCCAAGGAACACAAACTTACAGTTTTGTGTATATAGACACTGTCCTGTGGTCCAAAGGATGTGTCCATGTGGCAGATAGGAATCTGGAACATTGGACATCATCTTAATCACACTGCTTGCTTCCAGGTTTATGGAAGTTTTGGTATCATGGCTAAATGCTAAAGTCTAGCTTTTGCTGGTGACATGGGTAGATTTAACATTCCTTTGTTTATTAGGCAGGCCCAGCATATAAATGGGAAATTTGTATTTTAAAAACTTTTCTTGCTGATTTCATTGAAAATCCAAAGATACTTCCTTGGGGTAGAAATAATTGCAAAGTGTTGAAGTCAAATTTCTAAGTACCATGTTTCTTGTCACGTGCGTGTTGATTTTGGGCATCAGCCTAACAGTTAAGTGCACACACTAAGCAACCACGTGGGGGAGGTAGGCAGGTAGAGATGGGCAGGGGGGAAAATCCGACGGAAACCCACAGCCCCTTCCCAGGTAGAGGTCTGAGGGCAGAGGCCTGGGTCACCCAAAGGATCAATTCTCTCTGAAACCAACACTCCCTGGGGTCCAGTCTGGCCTGGGACTTGCCCCAAGAAGACCTCTTCGGTTCTCCGCGCCCTCGGGAATGTCCCAACTGCCCCTAAACTGGCACAACCTAGCCTCTCCTCCCGTCTGCGATCCGCTTCAACCTCCTCCCTCCTGGGCCCCGTCCATGCTCCTCCAGGGCCACGGTCCTTCCTCCCTCCCTCCTCCTATTCCTCTCCTCAATTCCTCACCGCCTTCCACGCTCCGTCCCCATTCATCCTTTCTCGAGTCCCCCTACTCCTGCCTCTCGCGCCCTCATTCATCCTCCACCTACCCTCCACCTACCTCCCTCTCTCAGTCCGAGGCAGCCCTAACAACTGCTGCCTGGACTGCAGCGCGAGTCCCTTACCCGGGCGCGGCAGGCCTGCAGCGGCCCGGCGGCCCTCCGACGGCTGGGAAGCGCCCGCGGCCGGCGATGGGACGTGGCGCGCGGTTGAGCCAAGACAGCTGAGGCCAGCGGCCCCGGCTCGGGCCCCGCCCGGGCAGCCCCGGAAGTGACGTCACGAAGGAGGGCCCCGGCGGTGCCTGGCTCAGCTGGAGGCTAGCCGGATGGTGGGGGCGTGGCTACACCCCGACCCGCCCTCCGGGGGCCGGCCGCAGCCCCATTTCGCTGACTGCCGGAAGGAGCTGTTATCGGCCGGTTTTGGCGGAAGTGGGCGAGCGTCCCCCGGGTTCCCCTGTTCAGTTGTGTGCTGCGGTTCCGAGGAACTTGGGTTCCCAGGTGGGGCAGACGTGCCCCGGCGGCGCTTCGGGGCCGAGGCTGGGGATGGCCGCGAAACCCCGCGTAAGCCAGGTCGCTCTCGCCGTGTCCCTGCGCTTCGGCGCTTACGTTCACGGGCCGCCGGGGGCCGCGCCGGCGTGTCCCGAAAGTAATAGGCGGGATGGCGACCGAGGCTCCGAGCGCGTGCAGCCGGCCGGCCAGTGGTGCGGTTCTGAGCCGCGCGCACGAGGAGCTGCGTCCCGTGGCGCAGCAGCTGGGGCTCGCGAGGGGCTTCCTAATCGTCGGACTGGGGATGGCCGCGCCGAGTGTGCGACTTGACTCCACTTGGGAACAGGCGGCGCGGTGACTAGTTGTTAAACGACTGGACCTCTCGGGTCCCCCGAAGGCCAAACCGAGGCCTGCGAAGGACGACCTCACCGAATAAACCGAAAAGGCTTTCTTTCCGTGCGACTTTATAACCCGACTTGGGCTCCTGGGTCTGGAAACAAAAAGCCGAGGTTGCAACGGCAGGATCCACGACCCACCTCTGAGCTCAGGAAGCCGCCGCCCCCTGTCCAGTTCAGCCTCACTGCTTCTTGAGGAACTCACCTGTGCCTCTGCCAGGGCCACCCGAGGGAGGCCTTGAGAAGACCAGATTTTTTTGCTTCGTGTTGGCTTTACAGTCCCAACCAGCTCAGTTCCAACATGAGAAGTGCAGTGTCCGAGCCCACTGGCCGAGTGAAAATACACCTGAACAGCCAGTGCGTGCCGTCCTGTGCTTTCCCTCTTCAAAAGGCAATGTCTGTGACCCAATTTTCATTTACTTTTTTAGCAAAACGACTTTTTAAAAAAATTACTTCTAGGGCTGAAATTACAAAGATATGACACAGCTTTCCTTCTCTCTGGAGCAGGGTGAAGGAGCTGGCCCTGCATCTGCTTTTGTAAATAAAGTTTTATTGAAACACAGTCATGCTTCTTCTATAAGGATTGTCTGTGGCTGAGCCTTCAATTATAGAGCTGATGAGTGTTTGCAGCAGAGACTGTAAGGCTTACAAGTCTTAAAATATTTACTTCTTGACCCTTAACAGGAACTGTGCACTGATCCCCAGCCTAGACTATTACTAAAATGTGTGTTTCAGAAAACAGCCTAAATATCTGGCCAATTTGGTCCACCACACAGGGAAGTTCATTCTCTCATATTGGAATCTAGCACCTGGACTTTATAACCCCCCTTGGGCTCCTGGGTCTGGAAACAGAAAAGCCGAGGTTGCAATGGCAGGATCCACTACCCACCTGAGGTTAATGAGGTTAAAATAAAAGCAGAGTTTTATTTGGGTGTAGAATAGATTTGCAAATCAGGAAAACACCAGCTCAGTTTAGAAACCCAGTGAGCATTCCATCCAGGTTAAACAGAACTGATGATTTTATAACCAAAAGGAGCATTAGGGGATGGGAATGGAGAGAGAAGATCCAGGCAAATCCAGTGGTTGGATACAAGACAAACTGACATAAACCACTGAGTGACACGAGTTTTTTAAAGTTCATTAGACAATCTTGGCAAACTGGCCAATCTAGTATTCTCAAAGCTTGTCAATTATTATTAGACCCAGAAAACCATTGCCTCTGGTGGATTGAGTTATGGACACAATATCTTTGTGGCAATTTACCCCTGTCAGAAAAATTTGTAAGGGTTAGAAAAGGA
Organism: Marmota flaviventris; assembly: GCF_047511675.1. NCBI lineage: Eukaryota > Metazoa > Chordata > Mammalia > Rodentia > Sciuridae > Marmota > Marmota flaviventris. Next base: position 5,121,807 of record NC_092506.1, on the reverse strand, counting down.
TTACTGCTCTCTTTTTATCTAATTTTTATGTTATACCTTTCAGTGGAGTGGGGTTGGCTGGAACCCGGTGTCTGCTGAGCGCACAGCTCTGGGAAATGCATCTCTGCTTCTGTGGCATACAGAGAAGAGGAATGCAGGGCGGGCTGGCTCTTCTCATGGCAGTGGGTAAAATAGAAATGGGTACCCTTCAGCCTTCAGCTTTGCTAAGCACAGATCACTTCAAGGGTGATCTGTGCAGAGATAGCTAAATAAACACAGAGCTTGGTCCTCTTAGTTCTTGAGTGGTTAGTTTGAATGCCAGTCAGTCTAGATGCCACATTTGAAAATTAGGACTCTGGGTGAACATTGTCTGGCTTCAAATGCTGGCTTCGTCCCTTTTTGGCTGAGTGGAAGAGGACAAGAGGCCTAGACTCGCTGTGCCTTGGCTTCATCAGTCTGTTCTTCTTATCTATTCTAGTTATGTGCAATTAAGTCTCCAAAAACACTGACTTTTCCAATGCTGAGCCATTGCCCCAGGGGTGAGTCCCTGTGGGAGGCCACCCTGTCCAGGAGCTGAGCATTCTCTGTCAGCCTTGAGTAAGGGGGGTGTTTGGTCTGGCTTCACATGCCACTCACTGTGCAAAGTAAGTGGCCTCCACCTTTGCTGGGCAAAGAAGTTTGCCCTAGCCCTAGACTTGGGCGTTACCCAGTGGAACTGGACAACCCCCGTTTGAAACCTTTTCCTCTGCATTATTTGGTGAAGAACATACCATCGAAACCCATTTGTGTGTCCCCCCATATAAAAACAAAGAGATTCCAGGTGCACGCTCTCTTGCCTTCCATTGTGGAAGAAGACCCTTGAGGGAGCAGAGTAGCCCCACTCTCCATCTGAGAAACTCATGTCTGTGTGTTGCATGATTTCTTTGCCGTTTTTTTAGTTTAATGTTGCAGCCAGCTCCTTTGAACCCAGTTCATCCCGTCAGTGTGGGTGGCTGGCAAGAAGTCCCAGAGAGGCTCTGCTCACATTTTTATCAGTCAATCTGCACATAACCTTGTCTCCTGTTCAAAGACACCTTATTTGATGCACAGTGCTGGCCCATAACATTGAACTCATGGCCATGCCTGAAGGGAGCTTGCCTAACATACCTCCTCACCCATATTTTTTCTTTGTGAAGCTGTGGCTCAAGGTCAACAGGGAGCTCAGGCAGGAGCCAGACATCCTCTTTTCCGTCCCCTACAACATCAGCTAAGATAGTAACCTTGGGAGAAGGAGGTCTTCTCTTGACCGGCCCCCCAAGGGAGTTGGGCCATTTAAGAACATGATGAGATGGAGCTGCATGGATGGGGTGGTCAGTGTGAGGCTTAAGGTGGAAGGGTCAGACTAGTAAGAATATAGCGCCTTAATTTCCTGTCAGGAGAAAAGGGAGCAAGACAGGAATAAGTAAAGGTTATTAAATTGACTTTTAATAGAAACTACTTCTAAAGAATGATTCAACTGGGGTGCTAAGCCTCAGTCAAGAAAAATGGACCGTTCTGGAAAAAAAAAAAATGATCTGGATAAGCTGGGAAAGAGTTAGAAATGACCAAAATAAAGTGGTGCATTCCACCAGGAGAATGTATGGAACTAAACCTTCAGAGGTCTGTTTCCTAAAACCGAACTGAATAAGAGTTTTCAGCGAGTCCTTTCAGGGATCAGTAGTTTAAGACTTAAAATCTGTGAAGGAAACTGAAAGTCATGTTCCAAGTGTTTCTCAAACTTCTGGAAGGACTCGATAGTCATCTGAAGGCATGTGTGAAAATAAAAATTCCCAAATTTCTGGCCCATTCCAGACTAGGTGAATCAATTAATGGAACCAATCTCCAGGGAAGCTGTTTGCAGAACACTCCAGCTGATTCCTAACAGGAAACACTACTCCACGAACTCAGTTCACTTAGTTTTCTTTGTTTCATGACCAGTTGATGAAGCCTGCTCCTGTTTACTCTGGGTGTCTGTACTTGCCTATAGATTCTGAGTTTGGGAGATAATTTTAAAATGACTGCTTTCCAAATAAATGTCCTATATTTTGAAAAAAATAGAGAAATAATAGTTTCTGCCTCATCAGAGGTTGGGTGAATTAAACTACAAATCATTGTGTGTCAAGTGCTTATCATGGGGCATTGCACCCAGAGCACTGAGTAAATATGAGTCATTGTCACTGTCGATCATAAAGAACAGGATTCTGATATTTGGAATAGGGATCTCTGGGGTTTGCAGTCTGTCTCAAGGGATTGCAAGCCCTCTCCACGGAGCTGCTGTGCTCATGCCAGGCAGAAGCCCTGGCTGGCCATAGGAAGCGCCCTCTCCCTTCTGAAGAGCTGTCTCCCCTCTCATCAAAGGCAGTTCCTTCCAGCAGGAGGGTGGTGCTTCTCTTCATCACCTTTTATTATCAGTCTTGATAGTTCGTCTTTAGGCCCTGAACACGTGGAGAATCTTGAGAATGGAAATGAATAACAGATGAGATGGGAAAGAACTGCACATGCATCGTGAGACCCATCCTCCTGGCTTGTCACCTGCGATGTGCAGAAAGATCAATTAGATTTTTCAGGTGTTTGCTGTAGACAGCTGAAAAGAAAATTTAAGGATTATGAAATGGGAATTTACCATTTAACAATTCTAAGGCGAATATCCATTGAATCTCATCCAGAAACACCATTTGGCCAGAATCACATTTGGCCAAATATCTGGGCACCCCATGGCCCAATCAAGTTGATGTGTAAGCTTCACCCTCCCTTCTGAAGCTCGTTTTCCTGCGTTTCAAATGCCAGCTTGAGAGCTCTGTTTGCACTGGGGGATCCTTTCCTGCTGCCCGTCAGGAGCACAGCTGGTATCCCACTGTTTTTCTCACTGATCTACCATCCAGGTCAAGATTTAAGACTTGACCAGCTCCCTCAAAGCCGCCAGCGTGATTGTCTTTCCTGTCCTCCTGCCCTACTGGCCACATATCCCCTGGCTTTGGGTCACCCATCCTGCTGCTGATTGGTGTAGTTCAACACCTTGGCGTGCGTCCCTGGTCTTGTTCCAGAGCATCTGGTGGGTGACTGGTGCTGCACACGTTCATCTGAGTCTGGCTTTTGTTTTCCAGTAGATGTGTGAGGGTCATTCACGGTGTTTTATGTAACAGTTACCGGTTTATTCTGAATGCTATTGAATACCGCGGTGTGGATGAGCACAGCTTGCTCCTCCGCTCCCCTGGCGATCAACATTTGGACTCTTTCTAGTCTGTGGACATCTAGTCTGTGGACCTCTCTGCACACCGAACTCCGCAGCCTGCGCCTTCCTTCCAAGCACTTGAAGAACCTTTTCACAGAGTGACCCCATGCTGGTCCACAGAGCAGGGTCAATGAATCACTAAGGACTGAGATAATAGAGAACACGTCCTCTAACCACAGGGAAATCAATCTAGAAATAGAAACAAACCAAAAGATGGAAAATCCCCATATATCTGGAAATTTTAAAACTGCAAGGAGATTCCATGGCAACCCACCCAGACTAGCAAAAATGAGAAAGCCCGGCCACACCACAGAGCAGGGGACCCGCCACAGCACAGAGCAGGGGACCCTCCACGGCAGGAACTTCCACCCCTGTGCCTGGTGGCGCCACCTTGTGAGGCTGAAGCCCCTTGTGCCTCACCACCCGGCAGTGTCACTCCCAGTACAGCCCAGGGAGGGTGTGTTCCAGAAGACGGGCACAAGGATGTCCCAAAGAACGCCTTTCATGATGTCCACAGACTAGAAAGAGTCCAAATGTTTCCTCAGGTCCCTGTCTTCCACGTTGTCCAAGGGGGCAAAGTTGAGATGTATACAGTTGAGGGGAGAAATAAAGAATTCCATCCGCTTCTGCCCCCTCAATGCTTTATTCACTCAAATTACTCGATACAATTTCACTCTGTTGGTTCTTAATCAAGAAAACGACGATCCTTAATGCTGGGCACTGCCATAGACATAATCAATTCACAGCAAACAATTCTACATTAATTCTAAGCACTGCAAACACACTTAATCATGACAGACATCCCCTCTGCCTGCTACGTTCAAAGGTCTCAAGCCTTAGGCTTTGTGTCCAGCAGATGCACACTCACTCAGACCGCGGTGATCAGGTCTGGAACCAAGGCAGGCTTTTCCTGGGGTGGAGTGGATGACCTTTGAGGAGAGGGTCCTAGGGAGAAGTTGCGGCTCTCACCAGGGTTCAGGTGAGGGGGCAGAGCTTGAGAGCAGTGAGGATCACGCAGAGGCTCAGGAAATGATTGACAAGTGACGGGATGTCAGGTCCTCATCAGGCCCTCCAGCCCGAGGGCATCCTTGTTTGGGCTGGCTGAATCCCTGTTCACTTGCTCTATTGTTTTTTGACCCCCCCTTTCAATCCTTATCAGCTACCACCTGATTTCTCAGTGACATCGTTTTCCCTGGGGTCAGAGACATCTGGTCTGGTGGTCTCCACCCTGATCTTCCCCACTTTCCCTCTTATCAGGGAGGACCGCCTGCCAGGGACTTCACTCTGTTTATCAGGGTGAGGGGAAGTGACTTGTTTGAGGCCACACTGGAGGGCTCTGTGGCTGTGCCTGGTGAGACTGCAGGTTTCAAACTGGGGTTTTTAAGTGGAGTTGCTTAGGCTCAGCCTCAGGCCGTCCTCACACACATCCTCACTGAATTTTTGTCTACTTAACCAGTCACCGAGAGAGAAGTGTCCCGTCTTCTGCTCTCTCAATTTCTGCTCTATTTATTCTGAGGCTGTGTTATCAGCTACCGATCATCTTAAAATTTGTGTATTTTCCTGGTGAATTGAACGTCTTTTACTTATTGGATAATCTTTAGTTTTAAAGACACTTCTTGTCTCAGCCATTAATACATAGACCATTTTTCATTTGATTAATGTTCATAGGATACCCCTTTTCTATTCATTTCCTTTCAATGTTTCTGTTCTTCAGTTTTAAATATGTGTCTTTTTAATAGCATGCAATTAGATTTCTCAGATATTTGTCTTTCGACTGGAATATTCAGACATGTAATAGTTTTGTTTCCTTTTCTTTGAGGAGCTGGGGATGGAACCCAGGGCCTCTCACTTGCCAGGGAAGCACTCTGAGCTACACCCTCTGCCCGCTATTTAAATAATTTCAAGCATATAATAATGGATCACATCACATTCAATGTAGTCATGGACATATTTGGATCTGGATCTATCACCTTATTCTGTACTTTCTATTCCCACTTCTGTGTTCTTCTCTCCCTTTCTTTGGGTTGATTTTCTTTAAAAATTATTCATTTCCTCCTCTGTACTAATTTAGAAGTTACCTTATTTCATATCTATTCTTTTGGTGTTTACATGTTTCCAGGATGAAAATGTTCTTGTGGGGACGCGGGTGTAGCTCAGGGCCAGGGGTCACTTGCCAGCGTGTGTGAGGCCCTGGGTCCATCCCCAGCTGGAAAGAAAAAGGAGAAGAAGGAAAAAACGGGCAAGAGAAAGTATTTATCTACCTTATTTTAAATTTGACAGTAGGTTTACTCCAGTTTCTGCCAGATGACACAAGGATCTCAGAACATTTGTTCTTTTAGAGAGACATGACAGTAGAATATCTTTTGACATATTGTGTGTATATGGAGTACAACTTCCCATTCCTGTGGTGGGCCTCGTTGTGGAGTTTTGAGGCTCTTGTATTCATATATCAATACAGGAAAGTGACGCCCAGTTCATTCTACTGCCTTTCCCATCCTCTTCCCTTCCCTTCAGTCCCCTTTGTCTAATCCAATGAACTTCTATTCCCTCCTCCCTCATTGTGTGTTAGCATCTGCATATCAGAGAGAACATTCAGCCTTTGTTTTTCGGGGATTGGCTTATTTCGGGTAGCATGATAGTCTCCAGTGCCATCCATTTATTGGTAAATGCCATAATTTCATTCTTCTTTATGGCTGAGTAATACTCCATTGTGTATATGTGCCACATTTTTTTTTATCCATTCATCTATCAAAGATTGGTTCCATAGTTTAGCTATTGTGAATTGAGCTGCCATAAACATTGGCTGCGTCTCTGTAGTATGATTTTACGTCCTTTGGGTATATGTTGAGGAGTGGGATAACTGAGTCAAATGGTGGTTCCATTCCAAGTTTTCTGAGGAATCTCCATACTGCTTTCCAGAGTGGCTGCACTGATTTGCAATCCCACCAGCAATGGATGAGTGTGCCTTTTACCCCACATCCTCACCAGCATCCATCGTTACTTGTATTCTTGATGACTGCCAGCTTTTAGGAACGTCCTCATTGTCTGATCTTACTTCTCGGTCTCAGAAGGAATTTCTTTTCCCTTTTCTGCTTTCTGCCTGCTCCGGCCCCTCTGCCCCGCCCTGCAGGAATGGAGCAGGGTAGGAAGGTGGCAGTGAGAAGTGTCATGCCTGAAGGGCAACAATGAAGGACGCTGGGGATCCCGGGTCCCCTCAAGGACGGAGCCCTGCTGGGCTGGCTCTGTGAGGTCCCCTCACCTTGGCAAGACGCTCGTGTGTGTTAGAAGGCTCTGTCTGCTCTCCTCTGCCCCTGAATCTCTTTTGAGAGACTGAATATATAAACAGACAACAGCCAGACCCTCGGAAAACAGAGCTCTGACCCACAGCCACAGAAACCAGCCCGGAAACCAACCCTCTTCTCTACAAAAGAGCCCAGGAGGCCACAGCCCCTGCTGCAGGCTCCCGGGAGCCATACCGCCCTCAATAGCAGCCACCCAGGAGGCCAGACAAGGTCTTTCCACCCAGCTTGACGTGCCCAGGGCTTGAATAGTAAGACGGACAGATTGCCAAACCTTTGTCCTCCTTCCAAGTTAGGACCAACCGGAGAATGCCAAATATGGTCCCCACCCAGCTTCATCGGCCACCCACACCAGCCTGCCTGCAGCCCATGCCATGGGGCCTACGGGAGACTCCACTCTAGAGCCTTTCCACTCCTCGCCCGCCTCTGAGTAACACGGTGATGGTGGGCGTTGAGTTCTGCTGCAGCAGGCTCGGGTGAAGGGCCGTGCTTGTCTCCTGTGGCTGGTCTGGATTTCCACGCTCTCCACCCTCCTCTCGGGCTGCAGTGGAAGCGACTTTCCTCAGAGAAGTCTCTGCACCCACCCCCTGTGCACCTCCGCCTGGGGGCTTCCCACGGGGACCCTAGAACAAAAAGCTCTTGGCCTGCAATCCCAATGGCTCAGGAGGCTGAGGCCGGAGGATCTCAAGTTCAAAGCCAGCCTCAGCAAAAGCAAGGTGCTGAGCAACTCAGTGAGACCCTGTCTCTAAATAAATACAAAAAAAAAAAGGGCTGGGGATGTGCCCCTGGGTTCAATCCCTGGTACCAAAAAAAACCCCTTGGCTCCCACCACCTGGGGGCTTCCTACTGCCCACAGCACCTAGGCAGGTCAGTGCCTGGGAAGCCAGCTTCTGAGGCCGACGGGGTGCAGGCGGTTTATTTGGGAGGGTTCTCCCATCAATGCCTGTGGGCAGGTGGAGACGCCGAGGTGGCAAAGGCGGAAGGTGAAGTCAGACGCAGTCACAGCGAGGCCCGGGCTCATCCTACGGCATCTCTGCAGCTGGAGACACCGTATCAACCCACCACTGCTGAGGGCTGCCCCAGGACAGTCCTGGCCTCCCAAGGTCACCTGCAGGGGAGGAGCCCCGCTGGGTGGCCACCACACTCCAAGCAGAGGGGATGAGGGCTTGAGTGCCCTGGTGGGCGTGCACCTCGGGGCGGCCTGTCAGTGTCCACCAGAGACTCAGGGGCCTGCACGTGTGGCTGCAGAGAGAAGGAAGGAGGAGCCGGTTGGGGAGGTTCAGCACCGACCGTGAGGGAAAGAGCCAAGAGAGTGGGAATCCCAGAGGGATGCAGGTAGGCCACAGATAGAATTCTGAAGCTAAAAAAGACATAATTTCCAAAATTCAAAAGAAGGAGTGGAAACGGTGACAGTCACCGCTGACGACCTCTGGGAGAGATTGAGACCGACTCAGAGGGCAAAATCCAATCCGAATGGAAATCGAGAAGAGGTCTGCAGGTCGCACCCCAGAGAGCCACACAGGGACGGGACTTGGGGCAGACGCGGAGCAGAGGAGCAGAGTAACTCAAGAATTGCTAAGCCCTGGCCCCGCCCTGGGGACCCTTCCATGTCCCTGTCACCTGGGCCACGCATGCAGGGCGCCATGCCACCTCGGGAGATGGACAGCTTTGGCCGTCAGATCCCTGCCCTCCCGAGAGTGGAGCCTGGGGGTCTGTTTTTTCTCCTCTGTTTTCGCCCTGTTGGCCCGGAGCCCGGGGTGCCGCCCCGGCAAGGCCAGCTCTCCACAGGGGAGAGCTGTTTTTTTGTGCTGAGGATTTAATTTGGGGCACTTTTCCCTTGAGCCACATCCCAGTCCTTTTATTTTTTATTTAGAGACAGGGTCTCACTGAGTTGCTCAGGGCCTCGCTAGGTTGCTGAGGCTGGCCTTGAACTTTTGGTGCTCCTGCCCCAGCCTCCGGAGTCGCTGGGATTACAGGCACGGGCCACTGCACTGGCACATTTTGGTTTTAATGTCTGGACAGTACAGGGTTTTGTGGTCTGTTCCTGTGGCCTCTTTGGCGATGCGATTCCCTCAGAGGAGCGGCAGGCTTCTGATCGTCTGTCCCTGGTCCCCTGGGTAAGTCACCACACCCAAATGCTTTCCTCAGCGGAACTCTCCCGCGTGACTCGACTCCTCTGCCCCTCACCACCACTTTCCTCTCCTCTCGCGGGGCCAGCTCCTCCGATCTTGCTGCTGAGCTGAGTTCGTGGGCCTTCTCCACTCAACCCGATTCCAGGGCTGTTTCCTGCCACGCCGTCTCTACAGCAGCTGGCCTTTCCTGCTGTCCAGGGCACATGCTTTTGACCCTTTCACACTTGCTCCAAAGGGGGCCGTATGGTCCAAGTGGGTCCCTTCTGACGCTTGGCTAAGTCGCTGAGGCTGGCATTGAACGGGCGATCCTCCTGCCTCAGCCTCCCACGTCGCGGAGATTACAGGTGTGCGCCACGCCCAGCCCCGAACACTCTCACAGATCCCAAGAGCGCTCCGTTGACCATGTTAGACCTTGAGACAGAATCTCACTAGTTATTTATTCACGTAAAAGTGACAACAATAAAACAATTGCACGCTCACAGTACCAGCAATTTAGTGAGGCCCTAAGCAACCTGGCGAGACCCTGTCTCAAAGTGAAAAATAAAAAGGGCTGGGATGTGGCTCAGTGGTTAAGAACCAGGTTCAATCCTTGGTACCAAAAAAAGCACTCTACCGACTGAGCTACATCCCAAAAAAAGAGTGTAAGGACCCAGGCACTAATACCTTTAGGGACTGGTGCTTTCTACCTCCGTATTCCTCAGGGCTGATGGCCAAACTCAGCCCCAAAGCCGCGCAGCACCTGCTCCCTCTCTGTGGGGCGCAGAGTTCCCACTTTGGAAGCCAGAGTCAGCCCTTTTCTTGTTTTCAGCCTCCTGCTGTCTGTTGGGGTCAGCGTGGACACTGTCACAGAGCCACCCATCCTGGGCCCTGCCCGCGGCCCTGCGGGATGTGGAGAGTGTGGGAAGGAGCAAGGTCCTCTGCCGTTGTCTCAGGAGAGAATCGGCTCCAGGATCCCCTGTTCTTCACAGAGATCAGAAGAGAGTTTTGCAACTTCAAAGGACCTGGAAAAACACTTTTCTGCCTAAAACAAACAAACAAGCAAAAAAATGATGGGCTCATTCTCAGTCCGGTCACTTCACCGTGTATTCCTCCAGAGGTCCCCTTGGCCCCACCCTTCCTTCCTTCTGGTCTTTGCGGGGGTCTCACATCCCCACGAGGTGCTCTCCCCGTGCCCCTTGCTCTGCATTTTCTTTCAGTGCCTCTCTTCTCTGAAGCGTCAGCTCCATGAAGGCAGGGGTCTCTTTTGGTATTGAGAGTTCATAGGACAGTGCCTGGCACACAGTAGGTGCTCAATAAATACCGGTGGGATGAAGAAATGAATGATGGCAGCTACAGTCCAGATGTGGTTTGTCCCTGGCAAAAGTCATGTTGGGTCTTGGTCCCCAAAAACCGTGTTGAGGGGTGTGAGGTCTTTCAGAGGCCCTCGAGGGATCCACCTTCGCAAAGAGATTCATGCAGGTCCCAAAGAGTGGATTAGTCATCACAGGAGCGCGTGGCTCTAAAGAAGACTCGGCTTCCTTGTTTTTCTTTTGCTCTTTTTTTTCACTGTGGAGTCCTTTTGCCACAATGCCTTCACCAGAGGCCTGAGCCATGCTCTTGGATCTCCAGAATGTGAGCTAAACAAACCTCTTTTCTTTATAGAGTCCCCAACCTCAGGAATTTTGTTATAGTAATAACAGAAAATGGACTAAGGCAATGAATAAATACCCGGTGAATTATAAAGAGGAAACAAGGGGTGCAACTCAGTAGTAGAGCACTTGCCTAGCATGCACCAGGCCCTGGGTGTGCTCTTCAGCACCACAGGAAGGAGCAGACGGAGGAGGAGGAGGAGGAAGGAAGGAAGTGGAAGGAAGGAGGAGGAAGGCAAGAACACTCATCCCAAATCCCCACTCTCCCAGGAGGAGCAGAGTTGGAGGTCACCCTTGGCCTGTGTAATCTGGAGTCTCAGTAAGTCTCAGCCAGGGTTTGGTGAAACAGCTGTACACGGCTATAACCTGAAAGACTCAAAACAGAGTAGGTAGTTACTTCACCAGGCCTAACACTGGAAAAGGGATGAATGCTGTGTGGAACGGTTCAGTAAACTGCAGTACATTCACAAGAGGAGTCGTTAAGCAGCTATCAACATTATGCCTGCCCGCCTCCCTGCCACTGAGCTGTATCTGCAGCCCCCAAATGAGGCTTTTGGAGAACCACTAATCATATGGGGAAGTGCTCAAGATACAATGTTAGGTTAAAAAGAAGAAGAAGAAGAGGGGCTGGGGTTGTAGCTCAGCGGTAGAGCACTGGCCTCGCACTTGTTCAATCCTCAGCACCACATAAAAATAAAGAAAGTAAATATATATAAAAGAAGAAGAAGAAAATAAAAACAAGATGAAAAACTCACATACAGGGCTGTGGATGTAGCCCTGGGTAGAGTGTTTGCCTAGTGTGCAGGAGACCGTGGGTTCAATCCCCAGCTCCACAAAACAGACAAGTTAACAAAAATGTGAAACGTCATTTACTCTTCTGTATCTCATGAGCTTTTTTTTTAAAAAATATTGTTTATATTTAAACAATATAATACCTTTGTTTTATTTATATATTTTTAGGTGGTGCCCAGGATCAAACCCAGGGCCCCACACATGCTGGGCAAGTGCTTCACCACCGAGCCACAACCCCGGCCCCTCTTATGAGTTTTATGTGACTGTGTCGCCTGCTTTGAATTATTAAAATAGAGTGAGAGACGTAGCTCAATGGGAGAGCCATTGCCTAGTGTGCTAGGGGCCCTGGGTTGAATTCCCAGCACTATTTTAAAAATATACATATGTGTGTGTGTGTGTGTGTGTGTGCATGTATGTATGTATGCACACACAAATGTGAATTTAAAATGCAGTTAGAAAGAAGAATGGATGTGTATAAACATTGAAATAAAGTAGTTAAATTATTCGTCTTTTTAAAAAAAAAATTAGGCAGACTGACTAAATAGCCAAAAAACCCAGGATAATCGACTTATAATCAACTTTAAAAAGACACACCTAGTAGCGCATGGCCTTCTTCAGTAAAAGCAACGAGGACCCCAGGAGAACTGGTGACTCTGGGGCTGGGACAGGGGACATATAAGATAATCTTACAGAGTGACACCTTGGAGAGTCATAAGAAAATACTAGGAAGAAAAGGGCCCCCATGATGGGGGGGTCGGGGCGCAGAAGCCCACGGCTGGGGCCTCCGATGACCACAGTTGGAGCAGCAGAGCACAGAGTGGACAGGACTGACCGGTGCTCAAAGCACACAGTCAACATCTGCAAGTGCAGCCTGAGGTCAGTAAGTGACTGGAGAGTAGCTGAGGGCACAGAGCAGGCCGCTCTGCCATGCAGAAGACTCTAGATCAGGAAGTAGACCCAGCCCACCCACTGCCTTGAGGGTCCTGCTCAGGAGCTCCTTCCAAGGAGAGCCCCCGGGGACAGGAAAGTCTCAAGGTCACCGGCTGCCGTGATAAGTCCTGTGGACAGTACACACCCTGAACCCAAGTCCCCAGAAAGACACTTTCCTCTGTGGCCTTGTCCCCAAACCCAAGACCAGTCTGATTCCCAGAACAAAATCCTGGGAATGGAGCAGCATCCTCCAAGCTGGCTGACGGGTTGCTGTGGTCCGAATTGTCCCCCAAAGGCCCATGTTCCCCAGTGCAGCAGTATTGGAGAGGTGGCCTTTGGGAGGTGCCCCGCTGGCCTCTCGAGGGCTGCACCCTCACGAGGTCACTGCTGTTACCCAAGGGCTGGGCAGTGCCCCCCTCCCAGCACCTTCAGCAGGTCCCCCGTCCCCATAGGACACAGCAGCAAAGCGCCACTGATTACCACGGACTGAACCTGTGGGCACCTTGGCCTGAGGGGTCTCAGGCTCCAGGACCGGGGGGGTAAAAGGCTGCACCTGATGAACGTCGCAGCGTCAGGCGTCCCGTTACAGCCACGGAAACCGACCCAGAGGCCGCCGAAACCCCCAGGTCAAGAAGGAGACAAGTCTGAGGAACCGTCCCCATCAAGAGGGGCCTGGGAAGACAGGATGTCGGCGGGTGGCACAGGGTCCCATGCGGTGTCCTGAAACGGGAAAAGGACATCAGGTCAAGACAGAGGAAGTCCAAGTAGGAGCCACAGGCTCCAGTTAATGCTGCCTTCTCCCTCGGCAGGGCGCGTTGCGATGAGATGGTAGCAGTGGGGGACCTCTGTGTCCCAGGGGACTGCTCCAGGCTACCCGTGCAGCTGTTCTGTAAATCTGAAACTGTTCTATAATGAAAAGTTTGTTGTTGTTTTTAAACCATGCTGTCTAGATAAAGGATGAAGACTGTAGAAATACTGGAAGGGAAAGAGCAGCTAGGAATCCCCAACTGAGAATAAGAAGATGACCTTTAAAACACACGACAAACCTAGCATACACAGCCTGTTTTCCAAAACCATTGTCCCGTAAAAGGAACCAGGGCTCCCCCGAGAACTGACAGGTTCCAGGGCAGGGGAATAGGAGATGACTGGGGGGGGGGGGGCTTCTTGTGGCGCCAGAGGGTGCTAAAGAAAAGGGGCGGGGACACATGATAACAGGCCACCGAAGTCAAACTGAGACGACCCTTATGACCAAAGTCGGAACAACCTGAGTAACACAATCATGACAGTGTTTGATGAAAAAACACAAATAAAAATCAATATCCAGGCTGGGGTGTGGCTCAGTGGTAGAGTGACCCTGGGTTCTGTCCCCTCCACCAAAACCAAAACAAAGACAGAATATTGGCAGATTCTCAAACTGTCTCCCCTAAGATAATCAAGTAATTAAAAAGGGGGAAATGGTCACTTTACAGTGGAGACTCCGGGCAGGCAGCGTCTTGGCTTCGAGCCAGAGGCCAGCACCAGGTCATGCCATCCGCACCGCCCACCCCTGACACAGCGCATTGAGCACGCACGTCATGCCCGATGTCCTCTCAGTGACACCTAACCTTGATAAAAACGCCCCAGAAAACCCAGAGCGGGGGTATTTCACAGAACAGCTGACCAGTAGTCTTCAAAAGCAGCAAAAAAATGAGCCAGGCCCAGTGGCCCACGCCTGCCCTCCCAGGGCTGGGGAGGCTGAGGCGGAAGGCTCGTGAGTTCAAAGCCAGCCTCAGCAACTTAGCGAGGCGCTAAGCAGCTCAGTGGGACCCTGTCTCTAAAACAATCACGAAATAGGGCTGGGGTGTGGCTCAGTGGTGGAGACCCCTGCTCAATCCCCAGTATGAAAGGAAGGAAGGAAGGAAGGAAGAGAAAGAAAGAAAGGAAGAAAGAAAGAAAATGGGGGCAGGGGAAGGGCTGACCTTGGGACGGAGGAAGCTGAGGGTGACAGTTTAACGTCTTGGGTTTGACAGCTGTTCTGTGGTTACATAAGATGGGAGCAGAGGAGGAACCTGGGTTCACAGAGGGCAGAAGGAACTCTCCAGCCTGTTTTTGTAAATCTTCTTCCCATGTCAGAATCATCTCAAAATAGAAAAAAACACAGGACACAATGGCCATTTTCAAAGTGATAAAGAGCCTCAGTAGCTGCGCTGAGGCCGAACAGGACATGTGACCGGAAAACTGCTCACCAAGGGACATCAGCAAACCTGTGGAGCGTGTCTGCCAAAAGTCTACCAGAAGCCGCAGCCATGAGAAAAGCAAGGGTTCTGTTGCTGCAGGAGACGCAGGCTCTGCGGTGTCCCCCGTCAGCAGGACCTACGAGCACCGTTGAGTCTTGGTCCTTCCTAAGGGAAATTAAAAAATTTGATATTATTCAATCGAAGTCCTGCAGGGCTTCTTTGGGGAAGGGACTTAACAGGATGGTTCTAAAATTTGTCAGGAAGAGTTTAAACAGGAGGCAGGCGACTCTCTCGGACCGCTGTGTTGGAATGTGTTAAGATATTCAGCCGCGAGGATGCAAGCCGCGAGGGTGCTGACAGAGGAACAGAGCGGAACAGAAAGGGATCAAAAGTGGCTTTTCAAGTCAGTAGGGACAAAATAGATCATTCAGTGTAGGGAGGATGACTCAATGGCCCAACTGGGAAAAAATACAATTAGATGCCTGATGTACTTCAAAATGTGGCTTGGCCCAAACAAGGTGTGAGGGTCACCAGTGAAAATTCTAGAAGTGAAGCCTGCACGGTTTTCTCAACTTTGGAGGGCGGAAGGCCTTTCTGAGGGCAGAAGGAAACGTGAACTGCAAAGAAGGCAGAAAGCAGCAGTCCAGATCAAAGGTATTAAAAAGTTAAATGCAGACTATCACGATCCACCATGCCTGGGAGCAGGTGTTTTGGAATTTGAACTTTTCTTTGTATTTGGAATATTTGCATATACGTGATGAACTCTCGTGGGGATGGGTCCCACGTCTGAACATGTTTTTTGTGTTTCATATACACCCCTGCACAGGCCGAAGGTCCCTTCACAGTGCACCTGCATCTTGACTGTGACTGTCACGTGAGACCAGGTGTGGAATGGTCCACCTGTGGCATCTTGCTGGCCCTCCAAAACTTTTAGATTTTGGATTTTTGGATTAAGGATGTTCAACCTGTATATATTGGAAAGGTTTTTTTGTTTTGGCAATATATGTGATGGGGGGGGGCTGGGGTTGTGGCTCAGTGGTGAGCACCTGCCTCGCACCTGTGAGCCACTGGGTTCCATCCTCAGCACCACATTAAATAAATAAATAAACAAAATAAAGATATTGTGTCCATGTATAACTAAAAATTTTAAAAAATATATATATATGCATATAGGATGAATGATGGCTTCATTTCTTTAACCTCTAAAGAGCTGGCTCAAGGGTTGGGCCGGGGGATCAGCGGTAGAGCGCTTGTCTCACATGTGTGGGGCACTGGGTTCTATCCTCAGCACCACATAAGTAAATAAAATAAAGGTATTGTGTCCATCTACAACTGAAAATAAAAAAAGTCTTTAACAAAGAGAGTTGGTTGAAATATTTGAGATAAAGAATACCTTAATAGAAAAATTGACAGGGGATGTCGTCTTAGTGTCCTAGGTCTGCTGTTAAAAAAAAAAAAGCTGAGAAGATGCCGTGTGCCATTTGCATGTCCCTGGACTCGCCTGTCATGGGTGGGAGCTGCCTGTTGGGGTGGCAAGGGGTAAGGGGGAGCATCCTCCCAGCATTCCGCCTGTTTACCAATAGGCTTGGCTGGGCTGAGGGTCCTGAGCCCTGGGGAGAGACAGGCTTGAATGACAGCAGAGATGTGCCTAAAGCTTTCCTTCCCCAAGATGTGGCAAACCTGGCCCAGGACAGGGACAGGGAGAACAGCCACCAAAGCAGCCACTAATTGGCCCTCGGCAGCCCTGTGTGGGTTGAGGGGCTCTGGTCGTGAGTTACCATCCTTGACTGCCCAGGAGACAAACCTCGGACAAGGGTTTGTGCACCACGCAGTGGACAGAGTCCAGGTGCAAATGGCAGGTCCCCAGCTCAGCAGTGGCCCCAGGCTGTGGCCCCAAGCCAGGTACTTAGCCTCTCTGAGCACAGAATGAGTTTGTGAGAGGCCTGCTGGGCTGCATGGGTGCTCAGCGCCAGCAGAGAGCTGTAGACCGCAGGCTGAGGGCTGGCCGAGGAAGGACAGGCGCTGCCTGTGGATCACAGGGTCCCTGCCTGAGATGCTCACAGGTTAGTGGGGATCTGGGGTGGCCCGCAGAAGCACCCATGCTGAGACGTGCCAACACCGAGGTGGAAACCCAGGGGACAGGCCAGGTGGAGCCCTCAGCGGGGTGGGGCAGCAGGGCAAAGCCCTGGACACACAGCAATGCCAAGCAGAGAGGCCCAGGGAGGGGTCAGCAGCAGGAGAGCCAGAGGTCACGCTGGGGAGGGGGTGGGGTGAGTGGGGGCAGCTGCTGGAGCAAGCTGAGAAGAGGCCGCGAGGCCACACCGAAGAAGACTGAGGAGTTGTCTACAGACGACCTGTCAGAGCCAGGCCCGGAAGCCCCTCCTCCAGGTCCATGCAGGGAAGCTGCAGCCACCGGAGGTGCCCTGCCCCGGGTGGCAGCATTTTACGCTGGCTACCTGTTTTTTTCCTTAATTCCTGTCACAGCCAAGCCTGGTGGCTACTCTTATTCCCAACAGAACAGATTGAAAATCAAGTTCCCCCAGGGTTAGACAACTTGCTCTAGGTCTCATGGTGGCAGGCAGTAAGGTTCCCACAGTGTCCCATGACCTGCGAGCCGGGGCCTTGCATCTTTGCAGTGCGGTGTGTGCTCTTGCTGTCTCTGGCCAGGCCCCCACCTCCCTGCCCCCGCCCACTCCCTTGCTGACAACTGAGATACTTTTGCTTAACTTCAGGAGGGACCTGCTCCCAAGGGCAGCACAGCTTGATGCTGCCCTCTCGTGGCCACACAGCACACTGCAGGCCCGAGGACCTGGGGGGGACTGTGACACCTCAGGTAGAACAGCGGGGAGGACTGGTGGGGAACAGAAGTAAGGGGTCTTCCCCTCTACCCCTTGCTCTCTGAGGGCCCTCAGTTTTCCCCTCTGTAAAACGGGCATGGATTAAGACCTTCCTGGAACGGCCATTATGTGAATTTAATAAGCAAGTCCAGGCTCATTCGTCCTCCTAGAGGAGTCACGGGCTTGACGGGCAAAGCCAGGGGACCTGTGTGGAGAAGACAGTCTTGGTGCAAAGTCCTGCAACGCCCGCTGACGAGGAGTTGGGCACAGAGCCATGCTCCCCAAGGCCCAGCCCTGGGTGCTCTTCCACCGCGTGGCCTGGGTGCCAGCCTCTGGCCAGCCCAGGGAGCCAGGCAAGTCCCCCTCACTCCTGCCAGAGTCTGGGGGCTGCTGCTGCTTCTGAGACCCCAGCAGAGGGGAGGGGCCGTCCTGGAGCCTGCACAGCCAGGGCCCAGCAGAGGTGCCCCCAGCCATCGCCCCCAGATCCTCTCCCTCCTCTGCCACCTCTAGGTGAAGCTTCTTGTCCCTGACACCTCTGCTGGCCTCCCTCCCGTCACTGCTGCTGGGGATGTCCCGTCCGTATCAGGATCCCACTGGGACCTAGTGTGTCCTGCAGAGAGGTCTGGCAGGTGATGGGGCACTGAGGAGAGGATGAGGGAGACGCCCAGGTGTCTGTTTCTTCTTGTTTGTTTAAAGAAGGGAGACAGGACCAGAAGGGGGGGGCCCTCAGGGCTGGGAGTCACGAGTGCTCCAGCCCAGAACTCTGAGGGGCCTGGAAGGTTCCACCTGGACCCACCTCCTGAGCGTGAGGAGGAAGAACTGTCCAGCCAGTTCCTCCAGGAGGCCGGAGCAATCCCTGATCCAATCTCGCAGGCCGATGGGTAGGTACCCTCCCCGCTTAAACAGCGACCCCACCACTTCATACCCACGTTCCAAACTTGTTAAGGTTTTGCCACATTTTCCAGAAGTGTAAATATTGTAAGCATGTTGCACGTGGCCTGATGTCCCCCCCCCCCACGTGACCTGGTTTGGAAGTCGCTTCCTCAGAACACCCTCCGGGACCAGCAGGACTGCTCAGGCACACCCGCAGAAACGCAAGTTGTTGTTTTAAGTTTTTTAGTTGCTGATGGACCTTTTTTGTTTACCTATTTACATGCGGTGCTGAGACTCGAACTCAGTGCCTCACACATGCTGCACCAAGCGCTCCACACTGAGCCCCAGACCCGCCCAGAACACGATGTTGTCAGCCGTTTTCTGAGCACGATTCGATTGGTCAGGATATTTTCATTTCTTTGGGTCTGGAAGAATCTCTCCACTCTTTTCTTAACCGCACTCATGTGCGGAAGCAGGTTGGTGGCTCCTGAGCGGCAGGCTCTGCAGCCCTCTGCTTTACTGTCCTCTGGGGTCCTGCATGTGCTCAGGCCCCAGGGACGCCATCTCACTTCCACTGAGTGAGACTTTCCCAGTTTTAGCCCTGAATGTCCCATGTCCTGGGAACCCTTCAGTGCCAAGCACATTGGGGTGGCTGGCGCCCTGATGAGCTCAGCACCCACCTTGAGAGTGTGGAGGAGAAGTGGGTGAAGGGGGAGATGGCGTGTGGCTCCAAGCCCGACAGGAGAGCAACAGGGAGCCATGGGGCACACGTTCCCTGGAGCCCGGGGAGAGAGGGGGTGATGCGTTAGCTCTGTGCCCGATAACTTCAAGGCCAAGGCTGCGACTGTGGCTGCCTGGCCGGCCATGGAACAAGAAGGCCTTGCTGGGGTCAGCTGCCCGCCCAGAGGATGGCCGAGGGTGTCCGTAGGGATCAGACACTATGTGACATTGTCCAGAAGATCTCATGAGAGAGGGAACCAGCAATTAGAAGGAAACAGGATCGCCAGACCTACAGGGTCCGGGCACCAGACCTTGTCCCTTCTGTCCCCTACATGCCCACTCCTGTCTGGAAGAAACAGAAGCAACTGAGCCGGGGGCAGGTGCAGAGAGAGAAGAGGCTGAGCTGTCCTCCGGCACCTGGCAACCCCGTGGCAAAGCCCGGTGCCACCAGAGGAGGGGAGAACCCGGCTTTGAATAGACTGCAGAGTTGTGGATCATCAGACCTGAACTGGATGTGCAGTTCCCGAACTCAGGCCATTCTTGGGACCAGGAGGGACCCAAGCGCTTCGCTGCACCTGAGTGAGCACAGACCCACAACGGCTGGCTGCCAGGTTTCATCCAGGTGCTGGGAACAGAGCCTCGGGCCTCCACCCCGAGGGGGCCCCTTGCATCCCGCCAAGCTCCCACCAGGGCGCCCGGCCCTCAGGGCAGGCCGGACACCTGCCACCTGCCACCATGACCAAGGTCCTGTGCGGGGGGCCCACGTTAGGCCCAGTCACTCCACCCCAGTGGCCTCCATGCCTGGCCCTACCCCCACTCACTCTCTGGCCTCCTCTGCGCACCTCTGACCCTGAGCCCTGCCCTCTCCCCTCTGAACCTGGAGGCCTTGGGCTGCTGGACCTCCTTCTTCACAACTGCTCCTCCAGGACTGTGGCCTTAAATACTACACATTCCACACTCCACGTCCTGCCCGCCCCAGCCCTGAGCCCCAGCCCTGAGCCCCAGCCCTGCCTGTGCTGCTGCCCCCTGAAAGGATCTCCTCCCAGGTTCAAGGTGAGACTCCTCGTTCCACCCCAGGAGCCCAGGATCCTTCCCCTGAGCTGTGCGATACCTCAGTGAGCCCTCCAGCTGCTCCAGCCAAAAGTCCTCCCATCTTCTCTACCCTCTCGGAGACCCAGAATCCGTCTGCTTTTCACCATGGCTGTGGCTGCCACCCTGGTCACCACCACCTTGAACTGAGACCAGCATGATGGCTCCTCAGGGGCTTCTCAATGCCTCCCCAGCCCCCTGTATTCCCACATGGTAGCAGGGAGAATCTAAGACAAATCAAATCACATGGTCCCTCTGCACCTGGCCTTCCCTGACTCCGCTGCTCTCCGACCTTGACATTCTCTGCTCCAGGGCCTCACTGTGCCTCAGGGCCTTTCAACGGCTGAAAGACTTGGGACTGCTCTTCCTTCAGGCCTGGACAGACATGGCCTTCCTAGTGGGCCTTCTCGACCTTTGACCCTCTCTCCCTGCTTTATCTATTTGTAGAGCAGTACTGCCCTCTGACCCTCTGGACCAGAGGTGGGCAGATGTTTCTATAGATGGCCAGAGAGTAAGTATTTTAAGTTCACAGGCCACAGTCTCTGCAGCTACCCCACTGGCCCTCCTAGGACGAAGACAGATGGCACTGGGCAAGTCCCTACTTCTCTGATCTTGGTTTCCTTCTCTGTGGTCGTGAGGATTAGGGCTGAGTTAGATTCCTGTGGCCATTTAAACAAATCACCGCTAATTGGGGGCTTATGACAGCAGGAGTCTCTCTCGAGGAGGTGGAGGCCAGAAGTCGGACGTCAGGGCTTCAGCAGGCGGCCGTTTGGCTGAAAGACCCACCAGCACGATTTTAAGGGAGGAAAAGTTTATCTGAGGGCTCACGGTTTCAGAGGTCTCAGTCCACAGAAGGCCGGCTCCATCTGGGGGCTCGAGGTGAGGCAGGTCATCATGGCGGGAGAGTGTGGCAGAGGGGAGCAGCTCACAGGACGGTCAGGAAACAGAGAGGGAGACCCCACTGGACAGATACAGGTGCACACCCAAGGCCAAGCCCAGCGCCACCTCCCCAGCGCCTCCCCCACTCCAGGCACCGCCCGTGATGCCATCACAGCCCGCCACTCCTCGGAGCCTCCTTGCACGGTCTCACAGTGAGCTTTGGGGGACACCTTGCATCCTAACCATAACAGCTGTCCTCCTGTGAAGGCTCCGGGAGACCCTTCCTGCCCCGCCCGGTTCTGGTGGCCCCAGGTGTCCCTTGGTGTATGGCGCCATCTTTCTGTTCCGCCTCATCCTCGAGTGACCTTACCCTCTCCCTACCTCAGAGGCAGAGCCCAGACGCCCTCTGATGAGCCGCCTTTCTCTGGTGTTTTCTTCTCTTCTTTCTGTTCTCCTTCTTTATAGGGTCTCACTCAGGCTGGCCTTGAACTCGCAATCCTCCTGCCTCAGCCTCCCAAGTCACGGGGGTTACATGCGTGTGCCTCTAAGCCCTGCTTGCCTTTCTTTTATAAGAACACCTGTCACTGGACTCGGGGCCCACCTGGATAATCCAGGATGGTCTCTTCATCTCCAGAGACCACCTGCAGAGACCTTTTTCCAAACACGTTAATATTAACGGGTTCCAGGGACTAGGATGTGGGTATCTTTTGGGGGGGGAACCACCGAGCCCACTACGTGTTATTTATTTATTTTTTTTGGTACCAGAGATTGAACTCAGGGACCCTCGACCACTGAGTCAGGTCCCCAGCCTGTTTTGTATTTATTTAGACACACAGTCTCACTGAGTTGCTTAGCGGCTTGCTTTTTCTGAGGCTGGCTTTGAACTCGCAATCCTCCTGTCTCAGCCTCCCAAGCCGCTGGGATTACAGGCATGCGCCACTGTTCCCAGCTCAGGTGGTTTTATGGGAAAATGAGACCCGCATGTCCCTATCTGCTGAGTGGACCAAACGTTCCAGGACCTGTCCAGGCCTCCCTCCCCGGAGGCAAGCTGACAGCCAGCAGAATGACCAGAAGGGCTGAACAACCTGCTTCAGAGTCACAAGGGACAGATGACGACTTCTGGAGGGAGGGGGAGGGGTGGCTGCCAGCAGGTGCCTGGCACAGCCACTCCCAGCCCGTCTTGGGCACGCGCTCACCACAGTTTTCATGGACACAGTGTTTCAACAAGTCTTACTTGAGGCTCGCATCAACACTGGGGACAGACAGGAGTTGAGCATCTTGACCACTTTATGAAGAGGCCCAGAGAGGGCAAAGTCCAGCCTCGGCCCTGCAGCTGCAGCCAAGCCTTCCGGGGCCCTCCCCGTCCCCGCACTGCTGGTGCCTCCTCTTGCCCGTTCCTGGCGCAGGGTTGCTGGGAGGTGGTGCCCACTGTGGGCTCCGAGGGATGGGCGGTCAGTGGGCATCCCACTGGGGGTCTCCATGGGGCTCCCTGGGGAGGGTGCGGTGGCTCAGAGGCCCAGGGCACACCTCTGTCCACTCCTGTCAGCCGGCCAGCGGGAGGGGCTCCTGTGCCCGGAATAGCTCTCCCAAGTCAGCACGTTCCAGCTTGGGAGGGACCCAAAGAGTCGCTTTGCACCAAGTGTCACGGGGCAGAGACGGCCTCTGATGGGCCCCACTTGGACCCCGGTTGAGCCCCTGTCCCCGGAAACGATTAGACGGGACAGGTGCTGGGCCCTCATGACCCCCGGGGCTGGAGCTGGCGTCCGAGGAATGAACAGAGAGTGCTTCCAAGCGCCAGGCCCAGGAGGAGTGCGGTGGCCTGTGAGCCGAGGCGGCAGCTCCTCGGGAAGTGGAAGCTTAGCACGTTCTCTGGTTGCTCGTCACATTGCTGAAGAGTCTAAAAATTACTGTCCTTGTAACGTCAGAATCCTACAGGAAGAAGGAGTGAGGCGTTCTGGAGAATTCTTCAGAAAGGACATTTCTGGAAGTTCTACTGGAGTCAGGAAACCTGGGGTCTTGCACTCATGTGCCTGGGGACCTGGGGCCCAGTCCCTTCCCTCCCTGGGGGTCTCTGGTAGCCCCTTCTTGATATATATTTTTTTAAATTCTTGGTACATTTTCCTTGTGATTCTTGGCACAACTGGCTGTAAGGGCTTCACTTCTCCTCTCCCTTCCTAATTTAGAATCTGGACCTGAACTTTGGACCAGTTGCTGTACTGAGTGGCCAGCAGAGCCATTACGGCAGGCGGGCCACTTGGGTCCCTCCCCTCCCAACAGCCAGTGACCTTAGCAAGTCCCATCAGCTCTTCCTGTAGAAGCCTGACTCCAGCTCCTCCAGATGCCACCTCTCCTGGCTCCTACCATCCTGCCCCCCTGCTGACCTGTCCCCACATCCGCCTGAGTGTCCCATCACCACTCAGCTGCCAGAGTACTACTTTTAGAAATGGAAATTAGATCTTTCACTTTATTTGTTCTTCCAACAAATACTTATCGAGCACCTACTATGTGACAGGCCCTGGTCTAGGCACAGGAAACTCAGGGAACAAAACAAACACAGAGCTTATTCTCCTGGAGCGTCCACTCTAGTGGAGGGACGATAGATAGCAGCGTGTCAGATGGTGATTGGTGCAAAACAGAAAAGCAAAGCAGAGAGACCCAGCAGGCAGTGCTGGCAAGGTGGGTGGGTGGTGGAGGGCTGTGCTTTGCAATTTTTTTTTTTTCCTGGGGCCCAGGGGATTGAAGTCAGGGACACTCGACCACTGAGCCACATCCCCAGCCCTATTTTGTATCTTATTTAGAGACAGGGTCTCACTGAGTTGCTTAGCACCTTGCTTTTGGTGAGGCTGGCTTTGAACTCTGGATCCTCCTGCCTCAGCCTCCTGAGCTGCTGGAATTTCAGGGGTGCACCACTGCACCTGGCATGTGGTTTGCAGTTTTCAAAGAGCGGCCTTCAGGGAAGGCCTGGCTGGGGACCTGAAGAGGTCAGGGAGTGAGACAGGTGGATTAGTGGGATAAACGAGTTCCAGCAGGAGGAACAGCAAGGACCATGCCCTGGGGCAGGAGTGTGTCTTGTGTTGAGGACCTGGGAGGCCATTGTGGCCATAGCTGGGTGAAGTGGAGGAGGGAGAAGGGGCAATGGAGTGGAGAGGTGCAGGAATAGGCCTAGCTTTCCCCGCCAGCCTCCAGCTTCTGCAACCTGGGCCCTTGGTGGATCCCCCACAAGCCCAGCGGCCGAGCTCCTGCCCTGGGGCCTTCACCAGGGGTTTTCTCTGCCTGACGCTTCCTCCAAGCACAAGCTCCTGGTCCCCAGGTGTCCTCAGACAGAACACCCTTTCTTTCCATGGCTTTCTTCAGGCTCTTAATGAAGCTGTTGTTTACTTTTTCTGTATTATTTTAATTTATTTATTTTTGTTTCCTCCTAGTGTATAAAGCCCATGAGGGCAAAGACGCTCTCTGCCTGACCAGTGGCTCTGTGACACTGTCGCACTGCAGCCTGAGTACAGGTGTGTTCATGTGAGGCATGTAGCCTTGCTTTTCACCAGTGAGTGAAGAAGGCCGGGAGGTTTCACCTACGCCTGTCAAAGGCCCGGTGGGGCTTTGCACTTGGGCCCACTGGTCCACAGCCCCTCCGGCGCCCCATCCGGCTCTGCCAGGGTGACTCGCCCCTCCTTGCGCCCCTCTGGCCCTGAGGCTGAGGTGGCTTGCCGCGAGCTCCCTGCCTGCTGACCAGGGGACTCAAGGGTGGATGTGGGGTCCAGGGGCTTCTCCCTTGGCCTGCCCAGCACGTGTTGGCCACCGTGGCTATCGCTCAGTCTTTTGATATCCAATAATGACCATCGAGGGCGTGCGTTCGGTTTAAAAGTCAAACGTGGAGCTCACCCACTCCCAGCCCGACCGCTCCGTCCACTTCTGTGCCTGCTCCGTAGCCTTTCTCCCCCGTCCCCAAGTGAGGACAGGTGTGGCGGACCCTCCTCCCTCCGGGGACCCTGCCCGGCTCCAGTGGTGGCGGTCGCCGGACAGCGCGCAGCCCTGGCGCGGGGCCCGGACTCCCAGCCCCGAGGAGGCTTGCCGGGTGCCCCAGGCGACGCCGCCGGTCCGGTGCCTCAGTTTCCCCACCCGTAAGGGCCGGGTCCCCGCAGCTGGCTCTACAGGTGACACACCTGCTTCCGGGACTGGCCGGGCCTGCGGGCCTGGCGCGCGGAAGCCGGGCGCGGGGCCTGCGGGGCGGCGCGGGGCGGGCGGGCGGCGCCTGCCCGGGGAGGCTCCGGGGGGCGCCCGCGGGAGGGCGCGGCCGGCGCGGGGGGCGCGGGCGGCGGCGGCGGGGGGCGGAGACCGGCGCGGCTTCCGCTCCCGCGCGCCCTGCTCCCTCCTCCCCCGTCGTCCTGGTCCGCGGCGCCCGAGGGGGAGGCGGGAGGCGGGAGGCGCCGGGAGCCGCGCGAGGAGCCGCCGCCGCCGCCGCGCCATGGAGCCCGAGTGAGCGCGCGGGCCCGTCCGGCCGGACAACATGGACGCGGCGCCGCCCCGGCCGCCGCCGCCGCCGCTGCTGCTGCTGGCGCTGTGCTGCAGCCTGGCCCCCGCCGCGGGTAGGTGGGCGAGGGCCGCGCGGACAATGGCCCGGCGCCCGGCGGCCAAGTGCGGGGCGCGCGCCGCCGGGGGCCGACTTCGCAAGTTGGGGGAGTCGGGCGCGCGCCGCGGACCCCTCCGCCCCGGGGCCGCGCGGGCCCTTTGTCTGGACCTCGGGCCCTCCCCGGGGACGCGGCGTCCCGGGCCGGCGGGCAGGGCGCTCGGTGGGCAGCGACCCGCCGGCCGCCAGGTGCGGCGCGGGCGAGTCCTCACCTGCCCGCGGGCACGGGGGCGGCCGCGCCGAGCGGGGAGCGGTGGCCCGGGGCGGAGCGGGGCAGGCCTGGCCTGTCGGGAGCGTCCCGGGAACTCGCCGGGAGCTGCCTCCTACGGCCGCGCGGCCTGCGAGCTCCGAGAGCCGATTTAAGTTGCTGCCAGAAAGTTCTGAGCCCTGGCGCGGGGCGGCCTGGCCCGTGCTGCTGCCCCTTTGAACTGCGTGGCTGTCGGTTTCCAAACCGAATGACACCTGCCAGGTGCCCGCACGACCCGAAGGACCCATCTGGCCACTGGGACCCCAAATGCTGGCGCCCGGCCGTCACTGACCAGTGCCCAACCCCAGGGCCGGCTGCGTGGGGTGACGTGGTCCCCGAGTGTGGGGATGTGTGGGCAGCTGTGCTCCTGCCTCAGTTGTCCCCGCGGGTGGGGTTGGTGGCAGGCTGGGAACCGTCTCTAACTTTTCGTGTGTCCCTGGGGGTGGAGCTGAGGTCGGGAGGACTTGGGAAACCTAAGCAGTTGGAAAGGCTACACATGTTCTCTTAATTTGGAGATTGCCATGTGGTTTTTGAAGCAAGCCTCTTGCTACCTAAGTCGTTCTAATTCGTGTGCGTGTTTTGTTTTTCTGGAGTGTGGCTGTCCAAGTGAACACCGCCCACAAGTGCCTGTGCACACCTGGTGTTTTGTTGGTGGCAGTTTAGGGTTGGGGGAGCCTCAGGTCTCTTTGTCTGGGCTTCACATCGAGGCCAACAGCTGTCTCTCTGAATATTTCCAGTGTGGCCACTGCAGGGGCTGGCCCTGAATCTGTGCTCACATTCCCTGTGCCGGGGCCTCTGGATGGAGGTTTGGGGGGTGGCCAGGAGCAGGGGGAGCCGGGCACTTGTTTGCTCCAGCCGGCCTGGTGCCCAGTGCAAGCCTGGAGTTCCGTGGGAGTCGCACCCCAAGTTTCTCCCTGGAATGGTGTTTACATTTTTGGGCCTCCTCTGGTGCTAGCAAAACAAGGTGAAGCCAAAACAATGCCGGTCTGGATCGTTCAGGCCAGCGCTGCTCCTTCTCTTTCCGGAAATGCCTGGGTCACCGCGGCAGAAGGGGTTCTTTGGGAAGCTGTTTGTTTTAAAGGTGGGGTTTCTAAGCCGGCTGCATCGCTTTCCACCTCATTGCAGTTTTGGATTTCCTGTGCGTTTTGGGGTGACGTTGCTGGGATCGAATGCCTGAGGGGCGTGGGATTCAACACCCTAAGGAGAAAGAGTTCCATCTGTGGAGTTCAGTTGTGTATGAGGCAAAAAAAAAAAAAAAAAAGAGTTGATTGTTTTAACATTAGGAAGCCAGGCCTGGGGACGCCAGCTAAGTGGTAATCAGTCCTAAAATGGAAGGGGACCGGGACTCTTGTATGGCACCATCTTGACGGTTCTTCCAGGTTGTGCCTGATTTTCTGACAGATGGGTACTTCTTGAGGCCTGGAACGAAGGCAGCAAGTCGACACCTAATTATTTTTCCCGATTGCTTCCTGTTGCAATTTAAAGCTGTGAGCCCACGGAAATGCCTTTGTTCTAGTGGGCCCTGTGCGGTGCTGGGACCGGCATTCCCCTCTGCAGCCCCAGGCCTCCTCCCCTGGGAGCTCGGCACTTGTTCAGGTTTCTGCAGAGGCACCCTGTCCCCCGCCCCCCAGGGCAGGACAGGCAGGTGTTGGGCTAAGTAAATGCTGTGCGGAGCCCCTCTGAAGCAGGGGTCCACGCCTTGCACCCTCTGGTCCAAGAGATTACCTGATCAAGCTGAAGGATGCAGCATTGGTTTCTGGCCTCTCTGGGGAGATCACCTCCTGGTTCCCCACATACTTGGAACCAGTTTAATTTTGGCCACCGTGTGTCACCACCCAGGCATTCAGCAGATTCATTCATGGGTGGGGGTGTGCGCAGTCAGGTGAGGACTGGCCATCTCTTTCTGCTTGTGGAGGGGCTGCCAGGCCTGGGGGCAGGGCAGGGTTCTGGGTGCTCACTTGCTGTTTGACTTGGGTGGCTGACTTCACCTCTCTGTGTCTAGTATCTTTATCTGGCAGCCTCCTCCTCTCTCAGGTGGCGGGAGGTGTCAGTGCTGTGCGGGGCTCTGGGCGCCATCCCTGGCCCAGGTGAAGGATGGTGGTGGCGGAACGGCAGTAACTGCAGTTGTGGGATGGGGTCTGTGGTCTTTCAGGCCTGGAAGGTCCAGAGGCTGTTAGGACAGTCTGGATTTGTCTTCTGTGTGCGACCTTGGATGTCCAGTCCACTGACGGACTGGTTGCTGCAGCACCTAGTGGGTGCGGGGTAGGTAGCATGGACAGTCCTGGTACCCTGCACCTCGTCCCGGCTTTGCCTGTGCCCTGGAGGGAGCTTGGGCAGCTGTCCACTCTGCACGCCTTGGTGTTCTTTCTGTAACCTGTGAGATTGGTGGGGACAGGAGTTGACCTGCAGTATGGGAGGGGGGCCCCACCACACAGGGCCTGGAGGTGTCTGCTGGAAGAGCTCAGCTCGGGCACTGGGTGTGACGCAGAGACTTCAGGCAGGGGTGACGGAGATGCAGCTGGGGCTGGGGCTGCTCTAGGTGAGGAGTGGAATGGATGGCTTTAAAGTCGAGATGAAACTTACATAATAAAAAATTAGCCATTTTAATGTGTACAGTTCACAGTCATTTGGCAGATCCAGTGTTTATAATCATCACTCTTATCAGGTAATAAAACATTTCCATCACCCCAAAAGAAAACCCCATGCCCATTACACCATGATTTACTATATCCCTACTGCCGTCCAGCGTGCTGTCTCTGTGCCTCTCTCTGGTCTGGGTAGTGTGTGTGTGTGTGTGTGTGTGTAGGGTTTTTTTTTTTTTTTTTTTTTGAGATGGGGTCCCAGGCTGGTCTTGAACTCCTGGTCTTGTTTGGGGGGGTCTGTGTTGGGTCAGGGTTGGTCCCCAAGGGTGTCTGGACCTTAAGTGACCCTACTGCCTCAGCCTCCCAAAGTAACTGGGACTACAGGTGTGCACCGCGGAGCCCAGCTGCATTTTCTACAAATGGACCTTGCCTCACATGGTTTTGTGTCTGATTCTTTAATTAGCATGGTGTTCTGGGACCTGTGTCGGTATTTCATTCCTTTTGACGGCTGAATACTATTCCACTGTATGGACAGACTACGTTTTGTTTATCCCTTCACCTTGGTTGAATTGATCTTGGTGTTTCTTGCAGCAGCATGAGCTGGGGGCCAGGGTGCCCTAGTGGAGTAGGACAGTGGCAGGATTCAATCTTAGATCCTCCTGCTGAGGTTCAGAAATGTTATGGTCCCAGGGGAGAAGGACCTGGGCCCCAAGGGCTGCTGGTAGAGTGGAGTGAGTGTTCAGTGGGGGACATTGGTAAAGGAGGCTCCAGGGCGGCCACTTAACACACACTCAGAATGGGGACTTTGGCAGGGCGGCCTGGGGGCTGGTGGTGTCTGGCTCCTTTCGCACATTTGCTCAGTGGCCTGTGGGCTCCGAGCCAGCCGCCCTGCAGGGCCATCCCGGGGGCAGCACAAGTCCCAGAGTGATGGGTAGAGGCAGCTGTGGGGCTGCAGGGAGGCTGGGCCCGGCTGGCGGTCTGCTCTCTGCCTCCTCTTCAGCCCTGGAAAACCATCTCTTGGCTCTTGGCCTTCGTCCCCACCTCCGCGGAGTTGGGGGTTCAGAGAGTGGGTGCTGGGGGGATGGACGCGGAGCCCCTTCCCGCAGGCCACCCTGGGAGCAATGTGAGAGCGCCTGTTCTGGGCTGGGTTTCCTTTGAGAGGGTCCCTGAGAGCACGATGGATAGCTGGAGTCCCCAGTGCCTGGGCCCAGGTGGGGACCGGGAGGGGGGTAAAGATGTTGGGGGGTCTGTGCTGGGTCAGGGTTGGTCCCCAAGGGTGGCTGGCCCTGCACGCCAGGAGCAGAGCTGGCTGCCCTCTGGGTGAGTGGGGTCTGCTCTCTGGGGAGGAGCAGGAGGTCCTGTGCCCTTCCCTGTGTGGGGAAGGCCACCCTGGCGTGATGGCCAGTCCACAGTGGTTCCTGCCCATTCCTGAGCCCCGTGTACTTGTCCTGTGGCTCCAGGCCCAGCCTTTGGTGTCCAGCTTGTCCTAGGTGGGGGTGGCAGCAGGCCCTGGTGTGAGCCCTGTGATGGAGCCTGAGTGCCCCAGATCCCACCACGTGTTCCCTGTCCTCTGCTCCTTGTGCCTGGGGTCTCTCTGCCACCAGCCCCCCATGAAGGTTGTGGGGAAGTTGCCTCTGAGCCCATTTTTGGGGGTTGGGGGGGCTGTACTTCCTGGGTGTTTTCTTATTTGCTTTGTTCCATGGTATTTAATCTAATATGCACTTTGTTGAGCGATCGCTACCAGCCTGCCAGGGTGCAGGGGTTTGTGGTTAAACTTAAGCCAGGGTTCACCAGGGAGGAGAGAGGTTTCAGCTTTTGGGTGTCCCTGGTGTCCCCTGAAGAATCCGGTGGTGGCTCCTCTCCCAGGCAGGTGCCCAGCAAGGCTGTGGCACACACAGCTGTGCCCATCACCGCAGGAACCCGGGCCATCACGGACCCCATGGGGCCTGGTGCTCCCCCCTGTCTTCTGGGGAGCACGCCCCTCTCTGTGCCTCAGGTTCCTTATTTGTAAAACAAAGACAGTTGTCCCCAGTCTGTGAGGCCATCTCAGGCCCGAGGCTTTGTGGTTTTCTTCCCTCAGGAGGGACCACGAGGACAGGGTGCCCGCAGGAGGAGCCTCTTCTGCTGCTCCCCGCTCTGTTCCTTGGGTTCCCCACGGGGCTGCCTGGCTCCCCCAGTCTCAGGTCCCAGTCTCAGATCCTCCTGTCTCAGGTCTGGCCTGTGACCTCCCAGTCTTGTGGCCTTGTCTCTACAGTTCCAGCACCTGGGATCCCCCCAGCACCTGGGCTGCCCCACAGAACTTGTCTTCTTCCTGGGTCCGGGGGCATCAAGATGGGCAGCCTCAGGGTGCTGTCCGGGTGAGGGGTGGCCTGCACAGCTGGCCTGGGCCTGAGCTCTGTGCCCTCCCTGGGACCCCCCCGCCCCAGCTTGTGCCTGAGCCTGGACTCTACTCCGAGTCCCTCCACTGTGAGTCCTGCGTGGCCACACTGTGCCCTGCTGCAGGAGGCCCGCCCCAGGCCCCTGCTGGTCGTCAGCAGCTGTCTTCTCAGACGTGTCCAGTGGGGGACCAAGGCTGGGCAGCCCTCCCTGGTGTGGTCCTGCCACCAGCTGCTGGTGTAACTGAAGCATGTCACACCGGCTCCTGTAAAGTATGACATTCCCGCCACTCGTGGCTGTGTGAGTACTGAGGGCCCATCCAGCCTGGGTGCGTGTGGCCGTCCTTCTTGCCCGCTGCTCCCGCAGCTGCACAGTGGGACATGCCAATGGGGGCTGTTCTGGGCTGTAGCAGCCTGGCTGCCCGCAGCCAGACTGATACTTGGTTTCTGGGTATCTGGCCACGTGGGCTCCACCTAGTGCCGCCACATTGGAAATTGTCCCTAGTGCCGAGCCTGGCACTGTGTCTGTGACCCTCTCATGCCCGACCTGGCACAGCCCTGCCTGCCCTGCATTTCCCATGGTGCCAGGCAGCTGGAATTCTAGCGGGCACTGCCAGGTGGTTTTCGGGCTTCCAGGGGAGTGGGCTGTGAGCACTGCTCCCCTGGAGCCTGCCCTCCCCCGTGTGAGAGCCCCGTTTGCGTGCTGGGTGGTGGGGTCAGGCCCTCATCTGCTGCTGAGCCGATTTATTTTTAATTCAGAACTGCTTTTTTCAGTCTCAGGAATGTAACTCAGAGTTGGCCTCTGGGGCCATTTTTAGGTGTACGGTCCAGTGGGGCACATGCATTCTGAAGTCCTATGGTCGCCACTGCTTCCAGATTTTTCCATCACCCCAAACAGAAGCCTGGTGCCCACCGGGCAGTCGCTCTCCGTGCCCCGCCCCCCAGTCCTGGCCACTCTGTTCTGCTCTCTGTCCCCGGGATTTGCTCTTCTAGGTCCCTCGCTCTGGGGGATCTGCCTGGCTTCTTTGCTAGCGTTCAGCACCGACGTTCGGCGCAGTGTCTTCCAGACTCGATCGAGTGGCAGCGGGTATCCGGGTTTCCTTTTTAAAGGCTGAATGATGCTCCGATGTGGGGCACATCTGCGGGGCACATCTCTGTCGCTGATGTAGTGCTGCTTCCTCCTCCGGTGTGCCCAGAGGGGGGCTGCTGGACCTCACAGGACTTCTGCCTTTTTCGGGAGCTGCTGGACACCGTAACCTGCGGGGTGGGAGCTGCGCTTTCTCCAGTTCAGGCCGTGCTGGCTAGTTGCCTTTTTTTGGTGACATCCTGGCCACTCTAGTAAGCGTGTGGTGCATCGCACTGTGGTTGGGTTTGCGCTTCCCTGGTAATGTTCACCGGCTTGGCTTGTGCTTTTTGGCCACTTCGTTTCACAGATACATTTTTTTTCCCTTTTGTTATGAGGAATTGAACCCAGGAGCACTTAACCCCGCCTCCCCAGTCCTTTTTACTTTTTATTTTTGCTTAGAGCCTCACGAAGTTGCTGAGGCTGGCTTCAGACCTGAGATCCTCCCGCCTCATATATTTTGTGAATTTTTTTTTAGTTGTTGAGGGACCTTTATTTAATTTATTTATCCATACACGGTGCTGAGAATCGAACCCAGAGCCTTACCCATGCCTGGCAAGCGCGCTACCACTGAGCCACAACCCCAGCCCCTACCTCATATTTTTTAAGTGCAAGAAACACGTGAAAACATGTATATGTTAGCATATTTACGTATTGTCCCATAGAGAAGCCGTGTGTAAATATCTGTCTGCATGTTGAAGCAAGTGCTCGCCCTGGTGCCTCTGTCTGTGAAGACAGGTGTCTGTTACTTATTGCCTGTTTTATTTCTCCCCTTAAAGATGGCCAGACCTTTAACATGTATCTTAGCATGCTACACTTTTTCAAACATGCACTCATCTTTTACGCAAATTAAATATTATGAACATTTTCTGTATCTTTGCTTTTGTGTCTCTGTTCTTTTTAAGAAGCCAAGTGGTCTTTCCTGGTGCAGGTGCCTGTCCCTGCGTTACCCCCGGAGGGTGATGGGTGTCTTCAGGCTCTGTTGCTGTCTCTCTGGGCACTTGTGTACAGACGTTTTTGTAGGATATGTTCTTTGTCAAAGTATATCCATTTAGGTTTTTTATTTATACCATAAGAAGCTATGCAAACACTGGCCTCCCTGTGTCCTCTCCAATGCTGGCATTCAACAGATTTTTTTTTTTAAATTAGCATCAGTTTGGTTTAGAATTACAACATGTTTTGATTTGCGCTTCCCTCCTTACCAAGGCCATTTGTTTTATTTTTCTGCGAATTGCCTACTCTCCTCCTTGGCCTATTTTTCTGATGTTTATCTTTTTCTTATTGATTTGTAAGAACTTTTTACTAAACGAGGACATTAATTCTTTGCTGATTTTGTTCCAGGTTTTCCTTCTGGTCTCTAGCTGGTCCTTAATCTTTTTTTTTTTTCCTGGCAATATGTTATTATAAATACATTAAAAAGTTTCATGTAATCAAAACTCT
Source organism: Marmota flaviventris (assembly GCF_047511675.1). Lineage (NCBI taxonomy): Eukaryota > Metazoa > Chordata > Mammalia > Rodentia > Sciuridae > Marmota > Marmota flaviventris. Next base: position 5,088,792 of record NC_092506.1, on the reverse strand, counting down.
TTTTCCCCTTATGACTGGGTTACATGTATTATTACTCTATCCCCAGATTTTCAATATTTTTCTATCTTCCAGGAGGATGATGACGACTACTATTATTTTGTGTTTTACATTCCCATGTTCATTCTAGCTGATTTTTGTATGTGGTATGAGGTAGGGATCTAGCCATTGCATTAGGAGTTGCCCAACACCTTGAGGGAGTGGCCCCACCTGTCCCCATTTATTTAAAATGCCGTCTTTTGGGGCTGGGGTTGTGGCTTAGTGGTAGAGCGCTCGTCTTGCATGTGTGAGGCACTGGGTTCGATCCTCAGCACCACATGAAAAATAAATAAAGGTATTGTGTCCATCGACAACTAAAAAAAAAAATATTTTAAAAAAAGGTAAAGTGCCATCGTTTGTGGGTGGTGCCCTGGGTGCCTGGCTCCAGGTCCTGGACCCTCCTGTCCCGTGGCCCGTTTCTCTCTGGTCTCGTGTGCTGCGTTTTTTGCTCTCTCTACCACTAGAATATATTTTGAGCTCAGTTGTGCAAAATTCTTCCTCATTTTTCTTTTCAAAAACTGTGTTGGGGCTGGGGATGTGGCTCAAGCGGTAGCGCACTCGCCTGGCATGCGTGTGGCCCGGGTTCTATCCTCAGCACCACATACCAACAAAGATGTTGTGTCCGCCGAAAACTAAAAAATAAATATTAAAAAAAAATTCATTCTCTCTCTCTCTCTCTCTCAAAAAAGAAAAACTGTGCTGATTCTTCTTGCACATTTTCTCTTTGGTGATAAACTTCAGAGCCACCTATTGCAACCTTTGATCTTTACTTTGCCGGTGGTCAGTGGTGACCTCCGCTAGGTGTTAGAGGGCTGGATTTCCAGTGGTTTCCGCCCATCAGCCAGTTCCTGGCTGTGGGCATCAGTTCTTCTGCCACCTGCAGACAAGCTGGTTTTGATACTGGTGGTTTCTGTTGGGTGCGCGCTTTCCAGCTGCTGAGATGTCCTGCCACAGCCCTCCCTGGGCTGCTGGGGCTCTGGCCCCAGTGCAAACTAATTTCATCGTTAGCCCGAAGGCAGGTGTAATTACTGAGTAAATGGTTGCGCTCCTCCCCAGCTCGCTCCAGAATACACGTGAGCTCCTTTAATTCCTTCCCTGGGCTGCACCCCCCCCCCCCACCCCGTCAGCCCAGATGGGGAGGTGGTACCTGCCTGGCAGCACTCTCAGGAAAGGGCTCCATGGGCATTCATAGCTGCTTTGTGGCCCTGGCTGGAACGCGCCAGCCTGGATGCCCTCCAGTCTTCGTCCACTCTCCAGGCAGCTGCCCCCTTGATCCACCGGGAAGGGCAGGCGGTCTCTGTGATGGGGCTCACTGTGGCCAGGTGGTTGTAGAGCAGGATGGCTTGGAGCTTGCTTCTGTGGGCGAAGCCGTCCTCCCCGCTTTCCCCGCCCAGCTTGGTTTCTGAAGGGAGACTGGGTGGGGAGGGAGAGGGGATGGCTGTACTGCCTGCTCTCAGGTGGCAGCTTCAGAACCTGCCTGTGCCCTCCCCCATGCCTGGACCCCCTGGGCTCCGAGCTTCACCACCGGCCTCCACTCCAGATCTCCTTTGGTGAAAGACGAGATCTGGAGTGGAGGACATCAGGTTTAGTGGGCCTCTTTGCTTTCTAGAACCTTCTCCTTGTCTGTCTTATGCTCTGGCCAAAATAGTTTTTCTAGAACTAGTGTTCCCAGCGTTCTTCCCTTTTGCAGTAAACGGTGCCAGTTCGCTGACATCCAGAGTTGGGGCTTTGGCGAGGCAGGCCTTTCCCCTCCTCCAGCCAGGTCCTCTGCCGAGCCCAGCACCCTCTGTGGTCCTCCGCCCTGGGAGGGCCTAGAGAACAGCGACTGTCTCCGTGACGACTTTCTGCCACTGCACAGCGTCTGGTGGGTGCTCGGTCACTGTCTCAGGGATGCCTGAGGCCGCGTCTGTCTGGGAGCAGATCTTACCAACCTTGCTGCCCTGGCCCCAGATTGGGCTGCCTCATGGGCTCCTCCGCCCTCCCCAAGTCCCGCTGGGCGGTGTTCCCCAAACTGGGAGACCCCTGTCCTGCTCCCCGACAGAGACTCCAGGGCCAGCGTGGGGACCCCCTCCCAGTGGTAAGAGTCGTGTGTCAGCGGGATGGACTCACAGGGCCCGCAGCGGCCAGCTGTCTCACTGTGAGGAGCCCAGCACACTCCCAGTGGACTTGACCCTGAAGTCGTGTGTTTGGGTGATGGCCATCATGCAGCGCAGACCCCGAGATGTCATGGTGGGGCGCAGCACCTGCGTCCTTCACTCAGCACTTTAATCATTAAAAAAAAAAAATGAAACTTTTATGTGAGTATTTTTGTTTAATTTTTTATTCATCTTTTTTTGTTCTTATTAGCTATACATGACAGTAGAGTATATTTTGACATATTATACATACGTGGAGTATAACTTCCCATTCTTGTGGTTGTACATGATTATGTGAATATTTTTAATTGTGAGAAAATGAAATAATAAAACGATGGATTTTTAATCTGAAAAAAATTTGTGCTTTTGTTTTTTATATATATTTTTATTTGTTCTAATTAGTTATACATGACAGTAGAGTGCATTTTGACACATTGTACATAAATGGAGTATAACTTCTCATTCGCCTGGTGGTACATGATGTGGAGTTACACAGGATATGCAATCATATATGCACCTGCCGTAATAAGGTCCAATTCATTCTGTTATCATTTCTACCCCCAGGCCCCTCCCCTCCCTTCACTCCCCTCTGTCTAGTCCAAATTACCTCTGTTCTTCCCTCCCCGCTCCTTATTGTGAATTTGCATCTGCGTATCAGAGAACATTTGGCCTTTGATTCTCTGGGATTGGCTTATTTCACTTAGCATAATATTCTGGGTTCATCCATTTACTGGCAAATGTCGTAATTTCATTTATCTTTAAGGCTGAGTAATATTCCATTTTGTGTATGTACCACAGTTTCTTTATCTGTTTATCTGTTGAACACCACCTAGGTTGGTTCCACGGTTTGGCTATTGTGAATTGAGCTGCTGTAAACATTGTTATGGCTGTGTCCCTGTAGTATGCTGATTTTAAGTGCTCTGGGTATAAACTGAGGAGTGGGATAACTGGGTCAGATGGTGGTTCCATTCCAAGTTTCTCCAGACTGCTTTCCATAGTGGTTGCACCAGTTTGCAGCCCCACCAGCAATGTATGAGTGTGCCTTTTCCCCCACATCCTCTCCAACATTTATTGTTGCTCATGTTCTTGATAATTGCCACTCTGACTGGAGTTAGAAGGAATCTTGGTGTAGTTTTGATTTGCATTTCTCTGATTGCTAGAGATGTTGAACTTATATATATATGTGTGTGTGTGTGTGTGTGTGTATATATATATATATATATATATATATATATATATATATATATATTTATATATGTTTGTAGATAGATTATATTTCTTCTTCTGTGAAGTGTCTGTCCAGTTCCTTTGCCCATTCGTTGATTGGGTTGTTTGGTTTTTTTGGTGTTAAGTTTTTTGAGTTCCTTATATATCCTGGAGATTAGTGCTCTATCTGAGGTTCATGTGGTATAGAGATTTTTTTTTCCAATTCTGTAGTTTTTCTCTTCACATTATTGTTTCCTTTCTAGTTTGATTCCATCCCATTTGTTGATTCTTTTTTTAATTTTTTTTTTTTTTTTTTTTTAGTTGTAGATGGGCCCAATACCTTTATTTTATTTATTTATTTTTATGTTTTCCTGAGATTGAACACAGGGCCTCACACATGCCAGGCAAGTGCTCTACCACTGAGCCACAACCTCAGGCCCCACTTATTAATTCTTGATTTTACTTCTTGCGCTTTAGGAGTCTTGTTAAGGAAGTCAGTTCCTAAGTCAACATGGTGGAGAGTTGGGTCTACTTTATCCTCTGTTAGGTGCAGGGTCTCTGGTCTAATTCCTAGGTCCTTGATCCACTTTGAGTGGTTTTGTGCGTGGTGAGAGATAGGGTTCTAATTTCATTTTGCTACATATGGATTTCCAGTTTTCTCAGCACCATTTGTCGGAAAGGCTGTTTTTTCTCCAATGAATGTTTTTTGGTGCCTTTGTCTAGTATTTATATATAACTGTATTTATGTGGGTATTTTTGTCTTCTATTCTGCACTATTGGCCTATGTATCTGTTTTGGTGCCAATACCAGGCTGTTTTTGTGACTGTGGCTTTGTCGTATAGTTTAAGGTCTGGCATTGTGATGCCTCCTGCTTCACTCTTCTTGCTAAGGACTGCTTTGGCTATTCTGGGTCTCTTATTTTTCCAGATTTCTGGATTGCCTTTTCTATTTCTATGAAGAATGTCAATGGGATTTTAATAGGAATGGCATGGAATCTGTGGAGCACTTTGGCAGTGTGGCCATTTTGACAGCGTTAATTCTGTCTGTGCAAGAGCGTGGGGGATCTTTCCATCTTCTAAGTGGTCTTAAAAAATCGGTGCTTTTGAGTTAAAACTACAGATAGGTGCCTGATCGGGGGACATTTTTAATCAGGTTTTTAGATAAAAAGAGCATCACTCCATCTGGGTTGTGCCCCGGGAAGCCATGTGCCTGTTCCGGGGGCCTTTGCTGCAGGCTGATCCCTGGGAGGTAGCCCCGCCCAGACGTTCCTTCAGGACACTTGTGTTGCGTGGCTATTGCAGCCCTGGGCCTCACCTGCTGAGGAAGCAGAGCTGGGCCTGCTGACGGCCAGGTGTGCCACCGTGGGGTGTGCGCTGGCTTTGGTGGCATTACCTGTGTCTGCTGCCCCACGGTTGAGTTGCTGCAACCCTCGTCCTATGGAGCGGCCCTGGGCGTGCAGGGCACCCAGTGTGCAGCATCGTGTCTCCTTGTAGACGGGTGACCGCATGGCTGGGGCTGGAACCTCTGGCAATGGTCTGAACATCACGTGGGCTTATGCCAGGGCCCCCGGGGACCCGATGGACGGGGACGTGGAGAGCCATGCCCTGGGAGGCTCTGGTGGGCATGAGCAGGGTTCAGTGGGCTCCTGTGACTGCCTCACGGGGCAGTTTCCGTTTGCCTTTTACAGTGTTGGGATCTCCTCTGCTGCTGGAGTCCCTCTGTGGCCCTGCTGGGAGTGACTGACCTGGAGGGCCAGGTGGATCTGCTGCGGTGCAGGCAGGGTTGGCTGCCAGGGCGGGCACAGGCTCTGGGCGACGTCCTTCTTCTGCTCTGCTCTGAGGAGCCCTGTGCGGGGTTCCCAGGTGGACACCCCATGATCCCATTCTAGATCTGCCGACCACCTGGAGCTTCCTGTGCACTTGAAGAGGCTTCCACCAGGAAGAGACATGACCCAGGTGGGACCCACCATGCCCACTGTCCCAATCCTGGGCCATCAGTGTACCTAAGGGATCTTGTTAGAGGACCACCTACCTGCCAAGGATCTCTGGCCTTTGAGCAGTGACCTGATCCTACCGCGAAGAGGCCCGCAGTCTCCTGGTGGTGGGATCTTGGGCGTGGTGTTGCAGACGGGGAGAGCTTTCCGGGTGTTCCAGGCCTCTCTAGCTTGGACAGCAGAGCAGGAGTGGACGGGAAGGTCAGTTAGCAAGGTCAGTGAGGAGATAGTTGCCATGTGGGTTCCCTGAGGTCCTGTGGGGAGAGGGAGCCCGTGCAGTTAGGTGTAAAGAGGACAGGTGGGCCGAGTTCCTCTCTTGCCTGCCCACAGTACGTACAGCAAGTTTGGTCACCAGTGGACATTCCACAGGATCACCCCACCATGGCACAGGTGGCTGGGTGTGTGCATCTGTCCCGTGGCCTGCCCCATGCTGGCCTCTGAGCAGAGGCTGCTATTTTGGGCAACCCTGGGCCCAGGATGCGTTGCACCCCTACATTTGCTGTGAACAGCTGAGAGGGCAGCAGCAAGCCCTGAGTCCTGGGCTGCCCAGCCTCCAGCCTGGGACTGGGGGGCACGTGCTGCCTCCCCCAACCCTTTCTGCTGACCCACATTCCTGCTGCATGCTCAGCGTACTGGTCCTGGACAAGCCCGCCACTCTGGGCCTCAGTCTCCTCTCCTGTAATGGTAGATCGTCCTCACACCCTGCCCCCAGTGCGTCAGGAGGATGCGGAGGGCAGTGGAACAGCGGGAGCCCAGGCCTGATGATGTTCAGCTATCAGGGTTAGTACTGCGTCCATATTGTTCCTGGAGGTGGTGGGTCCTTGGGGTTCTAGGCTCAGGTGCACCTGGAGTGAAAGGTAGCTCCCTGGAAACCATGTCTGCTCTGCTCCTGACCTCTGTGCATTGGTTTGTTTCGAAGGTGGAAGGATGGGTGTGGGCTCCAGCTGATCTGTCTGGTACTGATCTTGGGGGGACCCCTGGTGGGTGGGAACCCTGGTGGGTGGGCTGGGGATCTGGGTTCTCGCTCTCCTGGAGCCTCTGCTTTGCCAGGGTGTGCGGGGGTTTTGGAGACTGGCCTTCCTCCAGCAGGTGCTGTGTCCCCTCCCAGCTCCCTCTCCTCGGTGGACACTGCCAAGGAGACCCTGAGTCCTCTCTGCTGCTTTTCTCCTGCCTTCTGCCCCGGAGCTGCGTGGAACCAGCAGGTGGAGTCCCAGAGCCGGCACTAGGTGGGCGGCTGGCTCCTCTCTGGTGGGCTTCCTGCAGCCGGCAGCCCTTTCTAGTTTCCCCAGGGTCTTCCCCAAGACCCCTGCTTGACCTGGCTTCCCCCGCCCTGGGATGCAGACCGTCAGGGCCTTTCCCCTGGGAGATGCTCTGCGGTTAGCAAGGGAAGCGACTCCACTCCTGTGCCGGGCTGAGTCTCTACAGTGGGGGTGGAGCTTACCATCCTGTCTCCTGCAGCCTGCTCTGGCTCCCCATTGCCTGCAGCAGGATGAGAGCAGATCCCCGCTGAAGCCCTGAGCTCCTGGCCCTCCCTGGCCCTCTAGCTGCAAGCCCGGATGGGACTGGCCAGCCTCCTTGTTGGCCCGTCTCAACTTGCTGCTAGCCTGGGGGAGATACAGTCCCTCGCTGATGCATGCCCAGCGTGGAAGCAGAGTGAGCGCACACAGGCAGGGGCTCCGTCCTCGCGGCTGGCCCCGGGTCAGCGGTGATTCCAGGGAAGGTGAGGGCTGAGTGGCACCTCCTCTCCCCTGCCGCAGGCCCTGGCTCCCGTGCAACCTGGACCCCGGCTTCCTCTACGTTGGTCCCCTCCTTGAGAAAGCATGACACCCTCTGTCCCTGTCGTTTGCCCTCTGCTGTCTGACTGGTTATTTTTGCCTCAGGGAGGCTGGCCTCGTCTCTGAGGTCACTGTGAGGCTCAGAGCAGGAACATGGTTTGCGAAGGGTCCCTCCATCCAACCCTGCACCTGGGCTCAGTGTGCTGCAGGAGCATCATGTGCAGTCAGGAGGTGTGGGGCTCCACACCAGAGCCCCGGAGGCACCAAGAAGCCCTGCGGTCCCCCTGAACAGGGGTGCCCCGGGGAGTGTGGACTTGTGCTTGGCCTGACCCTGGCCCATCCTGCAGATGTGAACACCGACATCTAGCAGAACATGGAGTTTGGCCAACGTTGTGCAGGGGTGGTGGGGCCCTTGGGCCCCCTTATCCTCTCTGACTGGCCAAGTCCTGCTGTTCATCACTGCCCCCCCACCACAGGTGGGGTTTGGAGCAGGCGCCTCACACATGGGCAGGAGAGGCTTGTCTGCTGACCCCCTAGGAGGCAGGTGTTTGCTTTGAAATCACCCTGGCGCTAAGCTGTCCTGGCCAGGAAGATGAGGGTCACCTTGGCATCTCTCGAGACACATCGCTCCATTGTCTGGATGCTGCTCGGTGTCAGACCCTTTGCCTTCTTTGTCCCACGGGGCAGCATTGTGGAGAGACCTGCGGGTCGGAGCCCTCTGATTAGCCTAGTGGCTTTGCAGGGGTCCTTGGCCCTCCGGAGCCTCAGTCTCCTCATCTGTGACACCGGTGATAGTTGTCCTACCTCCTGTGAGGACTGAGTGAGGTCGGATGCTGCTGGCATGTGGCAGGGCTCAGGAAGGATGGGCAGGTGTGGGATGCAGGGGCCCATCAAGCCGCCCGGGCACCGGGAGGGAGTTCTCTCGGGTTCCCTCTGTCGGGTCGTCCGTGTGTTCCTGTCTGCAGAGCCTGCAGCTGATGCCCGGGGAGAGGCCCACGCGGGGCCTGGGAACCGTCACCCTGGACTCTGGTGTCCCTTTAACCACACCTATGGCTCCTCTGGATTCTGAAATCTTCGGGCTGGTGCCCTGCGTGGATCCTTGTAGGCAGCTTCTGATATTTAGGACTAAAAGTTCCTCAAAGAACATTGGTGCCCTGAGAAGCTTCTGCCGAGACCAGGAGGCCAGGGCTAGAGACAGGCCGTGCCCTCCCGGGTTGAGCTGTTAACTGGTTTCATCTGAACAGTTGTCTGTGCACAGGACGTGGGTGTCACTGAAGCCCGAGGCGGCGTGGCCCTGGGCCTTGGCCTGCGCACTGCCACTATCCTCTAGGCACAGAAGATTGTTTGAAGGCAGAGCCTCCGATTTTGCTCACAGACAGATTTTGGGGAGGGATGATCCGTTGTCATCTTTTCAACAGTTCTTTCCTTTTACTTTTTCCAACAGTTCAGGGAAACCAGAGCCTGGACCAAGGTGTTTGTCCCTGGACGTGCCCCCCCCCCACCCCACGGCAGCCTTTCTGCCAGTTCCAGGCGCACTCTGAGCTCGCCCCAGCTTCCTCTCTGCGGCAGAACAATGGGACCTTTGTGGCCACACGGGATCCGGGATCCGCTTCCCTCTCCAGTGGCCGTGGGGGAGGGCTGGGGCCATCCCACCTTCTCCCACCTCTGGAAACAACCCGGAGCCACTCTGGCCACGGGGCCTGGTGACTGCTGGGCTCTGGCCGCCTCCTTTCCCCAGGTGGTAGTTCTCGGTCGTGGCTTAGGGCCACCAAGGTCAGCACCTCTGTTCCCGTCTCTGAGCTTGCCTAGTGGCCTTGGCACCAGATGACGATAATGTCATAATAATGACTCTGCTGCTGCTTCTTCCTCCTGCCCCTCGTCCCCCTCCTCCTTTGTCCTCTGCCCTCACCTTGAGGAACCCAGGGCCTCCTGCCTGAGCTCTGCCCCTAGGCCCAGCCCAGCCCCTGTACCGAATTCTTCTGCATGTGACAGGACTCAGGAAGGATGGGCAGGTGGGGGATGCCGACGTGAATTGCATTGTTCCCGTGGACCCTGAGACCGGGTGCCATCTTCGTTACCTGCAGTGGCACTGACCCTTTTGCTTGGCTTTCTTGTGTCTACTGCTGGTCCCTGCCCCCAGGGGTTGGGGGGGACAAAGCCAAGATGCTAGAGGACAGAGCAGATGCAGAGTTGGTGGGGGCCCAGGATGAACCTGGTGTGCGTCACCAGAGACCAGCAGGCCAGGCAGCATCCTGGCTGCTCAGCCTGTCCCTTGTTTACTTGAGATAGCAGGGGTGGGGCAGCAGGGCGGGGCAGCGGGGGTGGGAAGCCAGCCGGGCACAGGTGTGGGCGCACAGCTTAGAAGTTCCTCCTTGATTGATTTCAAAGGACAGCTAGAAAGTCCCGTGTAGAGCACATACCTGGGTGGTTCTGACGCTGGTCTGAATTAAGGGCAGGCCCTGGCGGGGGGGCGTTGCTTTTTTAGGGTGTGTGTTTAATTGAAATCCTTGTGTTTAAATATCCTGGTTAGGATACCCAAGATGCAATAGATAGAAAGAGCTGAGGTTTGTGGTGCACTTCTGGTGTCCCCAGCAGGTTCTAAGCTGTGCCTGTGGATTCCTTCAATGCCTCCGCTGCCCCCATGTTACGGATGAGGAAACTGAGTCCGGGGGAGTGGAGATACTTGCAGGGTTCATGTGGGGACAAGGGGTTGGCAGATGGTGGCTCCATACCCACCTCTTAAGGGGCGTTTGATGATAGTGTTTGCTTCGAAGTCACCCTGGTGCTAAGCTGTCCTTGCTGGCCGGACCTGGCCCTCTTGTTCAACAGCTGGGGAGACCAAGGCCACTAGGCCACTGGTGCCTGTGCAGACGGGGTCTCATGACCATGGGTGAAAATGGCCACCGTCCCATGGAGAGAGCAGAAATTACTTCCCTGCCACTGGAGGGGTCCAGCAGGAAGCCCCCCAGAGGTCCCCAAATGCATCTCCATCCCAGCGTGGCTTCTCTTGCTCTTCCCGTGGTCTCCGGCCACTTCCGGGAGCCTGGCGGGCCGGGACGGAGATGATATGTAATCAGAATGCTATATTTTGTTGAAAATAAGAACGTTAGTAACGGGCTGGTTTCTGGCAAGTCAAACTGGGACTCTGAAATACATATTTTTCTCTGCTCTGCCCTAAACCTTCTAATTAGGGAAAGCTCACATTTGCAGAGGTGAATCGGATGTCGTGGCCCCCCCCCGCCCCCGGCCCGGGCATGGCTGCACTGATGCCATTCCACAGAGGGTCACTAAATCAGGGCTCAGAGTGCTCAGGGTGCTGTGTGCTTGGCCAGCAGGCGTGTTGGAGGGTGGGCCGCCAAGCCCTGACCGGCATGGGCCTGGTCAGCGTGAGCCTGGTCATGGTGCTGAGGCGGAGACGCTGGCCCAGGTGGACCCCAGCTGTGGGGAGATGGCTCAGTGCAGCACTTTCTCAGGAGTGTCCACTACGCAGTGTCCCGTGGCTCCACCCCAAGGCCACCAGCTCAGGGCTCTGTGAGGGGCTGGATTTGGAGAAGGCAGTTGGTCCTGGTAACGGCGCTGGCGCTTGGCTGTTTGCTCTGCCCGCTGGAGTTTTGCTGGACGTGGCTGGTGTTCAGGAGCCAGCTCTGCAGCCTGGCCGGGCAGCTGCGAGGAGCATGGTGCAGAGCCCTGGGCCTGGGTGTTCATTTGTATCTGGGATGTTCAGATGGAGAGCGTCCCTGGCCAGGGTCAGAAGGCAGCTCCTCACAGTGACCCACGAGGTGGGGCAGAGTGCCCTGATGTGTCCAGGCCAGCCCTTCACCCCGGGCCACATCAGTGTGAAAGGGGTGGTGGGCTGGGGGCGGGGAGTGGGCGGAGCGCGCACCTGCTCTGGGTCCACCCACCGCTGCCCATCTCTCCCTTGTCCACTCAGGTTCACATCGTTTTGTGTTTTGCTCCTGACTCTGGGCCAGTGTTTTTTCAAAATATGCTCCTGGGGTTAAAATTAAAAATACTCTTCCGTGGTCAGGAACATTTAGGAAATCCTGGGGCCGGGGAGTGGGGGGAAGACGTGAACCGGGCTTCCTCACCGCAGGACTTCTCAGAGCCTCTCAGATGGTCGATCACTTCCAGGCTGTGTCCCTCTGCCCAGGCATCCACCACAGGCTGGGGAGAGAGGGCAGGTGCCTAGGCTGACCGGATCTGGCCACCGCTGTTCCTTACTGCCACCTAGCTTTGGCATGGCTTCTCAGAGCTGTCACACTGGGTGGTGTGCAGTGTCGTTTAGCTCCTGTTAAGAGGCCTAGCTCTGCATTCTTGGGGGGTGCTCTGTGGTTGCTCCATGGGTTGTCCCTCCTAGTGGAGTCTGCGAGTCCACAGCCTCTGGAGCAGAGACCTGGCGTCCGTCCCGTCCCTCCCCACACCCCTCCTGGAACTGGACTGGAGCCGGCCTTCTCAGTGGTGCTGGGCACAGCCATGTTGAGCTGGGGCCGTGGAATCTGGATCCTTACCTGCTAACAGGAGTGGAGGAGCCCAGGCTTCCTGACGGTGCTATGAGGCCAGGCTGGCTCAGGTGGTGGTGAGCACCCGGAGGCCTGCAGCAAGTCTGTGCCCTCCTCTGCCTGTTCCTCTAGGTCGACTGTCCTTGTGGGCTTTGGGCCAAGGGGCAGGTGCTGGGGAACTGACTTCTGGGACTTCAAGGGCTGGGGCCTCCGTGACAATCTGATGGTCACCCCTGGAGGTGTCCTGGGGCTGGAGTTATCCTCTGGGTCAGAATTAGGGTCATACAGTAACTCCTGGAAGGGCCCAGGTCCCCTGTGGTAGCCTGGCAGCCCTGGTGGGCAGACTGTGGGCCTGTTTCCGGGCCTGGGCCTTTGCTGTCTCCCAGGACTTTCCAGCGTGGCCGAGCAGAGCCCCAGGCCACTTCTTTCGTGGGATTGAATCTAAGCTCTGCCCAGAGCCCAGGACTGAGGAGAGCTGCCCCCTGTTCTGAGCACAGGGCTGGCCTGTCCTCCCGCCACCCTGCCTTGGCCCTGCTGGGTGGTGGGGCACCCTGGACCCTCCCGCCCGTATCCCTGCTTCCTCTAGACCCGAGCCCTGAGCTGTCTCCTGTGCGGGAAGGTGTCTGGAGCAGCAGGGTCCTTCTCTTTTCATCTTGTGCAAGTGATTTCTTACTTCCTGCTCCACCCCCCCGGCCTGCCCCCTGCGCGTTTCCTGTCCCCCTGCTTCCCTGACCTTTCAAATGTGGTGCCTGCTCGGGAAACTTGCTGGGCCTCAGAGTTAATTGTGGCCTTCCTCTGGGGCTGTGTGCCCGCCCTTTGGGCGTGTGGGTTTGAGTGAATGTGAGCTGTGCGCAGGGGCGTGGGAGTGTTGGGACTGGAGACAGTGGACTGGGCACTGGGGGCAGGAGGAATGGGGGTGCTGAGGGGGAGCTCCTGGAGGCAGGGAAGTGTGTGTATGGGGAGCAGGGTGTTCTCGCGTGGCTGGGCTGGAGAGGGCGGGTAGGAACCAAGCCTGAGGAGGTGGCTTTGTTCTGCAGCCAGGGACCTGTGCAGCAGTCCTTGAGAATGCAGCTCCGTGGATGTGCCCGGCTCACTGTGTTAGCTGGGTCAAGGATAGAGCTCGCAGTGTTCTGGAAGGTTCCTCCCACCACCTCCCTGGTCTCACTTTTCTGACTTCTGCAGCCAGACTCTTGAGGCCATAGGAAAAGGTGTCCATCATCCCAGCAGCCTCAGTAGGAGAGGAGGCAGGCCGACCTCGGAATAGGTCGCAGTCGCACGCCAGCCCCGGCTACCTCTGTCCTAGGCGATGACCTTGTTATTCATTTGAGTTCCAATGTCAGCAGCTCACGCGATCCTTGGATGGATCGATTGCTCTTCATCATGACAGACCTGGACAGGAAGGGCAGGTTGGGGCCAGTGTTGGAGGCACTCGTCCCTCCTGGCAGCTGGCCGTGGGCCCACCCTGCTGGCTCCACATGGTCAAAGTGCAGATGGCCATGCGGGGGAGGCAGGGTGAGCCTTGCATGCCCTCAGAGGACAGAGGCTCCCAGGGCCCTGGAGGCCAGGCAGAGTTTAGCCAGGCCGCCATCAGCCCCGTGTACAGACCAGGGAGTGTTTTCTAGAAGGGGCAGTGCCTGAGGGCACTGACATGGCCAGGCAGGGTCTGTTGGAGACATGGTGTCCTCTGGTGGGGCAGGGGCTGAGGCCAAGCTGGGGGCCTGGAAAGGATTTGGGGTATGCTGGGCTTAGAGAGGCAGATGGAGGTGATGGAAGGAGAGGTGGGGTAGGCTGGAGAAGGTTCGGCCACGTTGCAGGTGGCGGGGGGGAGAGCCACTCCAGGGCCTTGGGAGATGTTATCAAGGATCCCACCCCACTTGAGCTTGCTCACTTTCCATAAAAGGCCGGGTGTCTGCTTAGCTAAAGGAAACCCAAGATTTTATTATTGTAAGCGTCGAGTCTCTCGTTTATAATATTTAGACAACTGCAGAATCATGTCACAGCTGAGCGTATCTTATTTAGGAAAGAGCCCAGGGGAAAGCGTGAAGCCATCCCTGTGTCTGGGGCTGTGGTCTTGGGGTCACACCAGGGTTTGAGGGAGAGGGGCCCAGACACTGAGCACCTCCTGTGAGCCGGATGCAGGGGACGGAAACCCGGGTGGAGAAGGTCCCCTGCTTCATAGGACAGTGTGACGACAGTGAGCCTGGGTGTTTTATCTGTCTTCCACCTTAATCAGGTTAGTTCTGTGGGAAGCTGGGGTCTGGTTTTGCTGGGAAGGTTGATAGTTGCACAACAGCGAAGACTTTCAGCCACTTCAAGAAGCCCCAACTTTATTCCTGGCAGACCATTTGCACCTGGATTTGGAGAGACCACACATTGTGTCACTTGTGCCTTTGAGGACTGCACAGATTCCTCTTTAGTCTCCATTGTTTCAAATATTCCTGCTTAGAGGAACTTTCTGGCTTGGAGATGGAACATTGTCCCCGCTGCATCTAGGTGTCTTTGCATTTTCGTGTTTCATTCTGAAATTCATGGGGATTTTAAGATTCCCTGTCATAGCCATGATAGTTTCATTTTTTAAAACACTTTGTATTTAAAATATGTATGTAATCAAGGACACAGAACTGTATCCGAGAACTAATACGTAAGAACTGTACGCAAACAAATACCGAAACTCCACAACGGGAGCAAGGAGGGCTGGGATCCAAGTTGTGGATGGGAAAGTGACGCCTGGGAGATGTCAGCGTCCCCAACTCCATCTGCAGATCCTGGGCAGTGCTCCCCCCTTCCCTCCTAGGGCACACGTGTTGGTGTCTGGCTTTTGAAACAGAGGGGGTAGGAAGGAGGAGGTGCCGCGTGAGTGGGGGCCGGGGTTGGGATTGTGCTTGGGAAGCGAGGTGGGGCGGGGCGGCAGGGTGGGGGGCAGTTATGTGTGCACATAAGCAAATGACCCAGCCAGAAGGTAACCCGTTGATAGTAACAAGCCAAGCCTGGCACTCTAAAGATGGCACAAATATAGAAACACAGAAAGGAAAAGTCGGGAAAGACCCTGGGCCGTGTTTGAAATGGCAGATGCTGCCATGAACGCGTGGGTTTACCACGTGCGCGTGCACAGCCATGGAGAAGTGGCTGCCGGTGAGCGCGCACGTGCATGCCCAGGCTTGATGCGCACGTGTGCCCAGAGCCTGCCACGGCCGGCCCTGCGCTCCCGGGCCAGCTCCGCTGGGTCCCTGCGAGCCTCCGGTCACGTTTTTACCCAGCACTTCCTGCACTTACCCGCCAATTGCAACCTCGGGCCTGGCGCTCAGGGGACCCGAGGGCGCTTCAGCACTGGCTCAGGGGACATTCTAATCAGTGAGGTGGCTAGCAAAGCTCAAAGGTGTGAGAAATGTGGCAACAGCTCCGTGGAGCACAGGATCCCCCCCCTCCCCCCGGACGGTGTGGGAGCTGCCACTGGAGGCTGAGGGCACCTGCGCCCCGGGCCTCCTTGGGCCTGTGCAGTGGCCACTCCGCACTTGGCTGTGTCCCTGAAGGTGAATGTGGGGCAGATGTCCAACTCTCCAGCCAGTAACTTGGGTCAGGAAGCTGGTCTGTGTCCCTGCCACCTGGGTCTGTCTACCAGGAGGCTGAGGAGCAGTGACCCATGTGGCCATGAGCACCTCTGCTGGACCCCACCAGGAGGGACCAGCGATCTGAGGGCAGGGCTGGGACGGGTACAAGACGAATCTTTCTGTGCCAGAAAGTGAGGCTGTCCTCGAGGAATTGTGGGGACTGCCACCAGAACGCAGGGGCCACTTACAGGGACTCTTGCCATTCCACTCTTGGAGGGTCTGGACCAAGATAGATGACACTTTGGCTCCTGACCAGTTTAACAAAAGAGGAGTAGATGAGCACACGGCGTACGCGAAGGAATAAAGGGTGGCCATGGGAGCCTTAATGGCCAGGCGCTTAACAGAGTCCCATGCGAGGCTGTAACTGCGGCGTGACTTGTCCTTTCAGTAGCTCACGACATTCCATAATAATGTGACCCGGGGCCCCAGGCATGCTAAGCAGGTGCTCCCCACCGAGCTGCACCCCTAAGTGAAGGGGTCCACGCCGCTGGGCAGCCACACCACCACCACCTCCCCCGCCGTTTCGTAAACCGTGAAAACCAGGCCTCGGGGTCCGCCAGCGAGAGCAGAGAGTGGCCCTGCAGCCTCCGCCCTCCTGGCTGTGACTTTTTTTTTTTTTTTCATATGATAAAGCCTTTATCTAAAATTCCATAAAATGTTCCAACGTTGATTTCTGTGGACCTTGGGAACTTCTGAACTTGGGGGGGTGCTGGGCCGGGCAGCGGGAGGACTGGCCCTCCCAGGCGGGCCTGGGGGGCCTGGGGGAGCCTCACTTGCCTCCCCGGCTGCTGGTGCCCGACACAGACCAAGGAACGCAGCTGGAGTCCAGAGGGTACCCAGGTGGACCCAGCAGTCTGGCGCTGGTGGAGTTGTGGCCCCAGGACAGGGGCACAGGGAGGTGTGCTGAGGGTGCTGCCAGGGCCCAGGGCGAGGGTCCCAAGCTGGAGGGACGCAGAGGAGGAGGGCGTCGGGAGGCTGGGCGTGCTGTGGTGAGGAGCTCACTAACTGCTCGAGCAGTTACGTCTGGGTGTCGCCCGGGCATGCTCAGCATTCACCAGGTCACGGTCCTGCTCCGGGGCTGCAGCCTCCCCTCTTCCAGGAAGCCTGCCTGGTCCACCCACGGCCAGCTCTGCTTCCTCGGAGCCCTAGGCACCTCCTGTCCCTGTCACTCCACTCACCTTTGCTCCTTGCTGAGTGTGGGTCCCACCCGACCACACGTGCACCTCTGATTTCTTCTATTTCATGGTCTGTCCCGTAGGGTTGGCGCCAGATAAAAGATCATTCCTGACAAACGTGTAGCTCCCTCCAGTGATCCACTGGGGCCCGATGTAACGCTTGGTGGATATAAATAAGGCCTGTGCTGAGAGTGCTGCTGATTTGGGCCTGTAGCAGAGCACGGATTACCTCGAATGGGGCCTTGTCTGGTGTGTCCGTGTAAACAGTGTAAAACAGGTGATCGGCTGGAAGCCCCACATCTGCTTCGGGTTCTGTATATAAATATCGGATACGCTTATAGCAGTTCAGATGGGATTGCTGGACTTGAGTTTTCAGACTCCGGTGCTGCTGGGCAGGGCCTGTAAACGGACCTCGGCTCCCCCCGCGGTGGGAGGGGCCAGACGCGGCCTCCCTGGGACGCTGCTCTGTGGGGGTGCTGGGGGCGGCAGGTGCGTGTGCATCCAGGGGAAGGCTGGCTGTCACTCCCCTGGTTGGAGGGTGCTGAGAACACCCAGGGAAGTGTGGGGTGTCCCAGGTGCCCATCGAGGGGGACCGCACCAGGTTAAACTTGTGCTGGACGTAGCCCATCTCGAGGGGAGCAGGTCTGCTCACGGTGCAGAGGTGCCTTTCTGAAGCCTTGTGTGCATCAGGAAGAACTCACGTCACGTGTCGTTGACCATTTTAGTGCACAAATCAGTAGCATTTAGGACTTCAGCAATATCGTCACCACGGCTCTGTCTAGTTCTAGAACATTTCCACTGACCCCCAGGGAGGCCCCCTACCCATGAGGTGGTTCTTCCTGCCCCCTGCCCACCCCAGCCCCCTTAATTTACTTTCTGCGTCGTGGTTTCTCTGTTCTGGACATCCCTGTGAGGGACTCGTCCAGCGAGATCTGTGTCCTGGCTTCTCTCCGCGAGCATCCTCAGGGGATATCCACACTGCCGCGAGGTCAGAGGTCCTCATGGCTGGGTGACATCCCACTGTGTGGCGAGGCCACGCCTGTCTGCTCGTTCCGGGGGTGGGGGGACACTTGGGCTGCTGCAACCTCCTGGGCGCCGTGAGCGCCCCTGCGAGCGCTGCCCCCGTGCCCTGGCTGGGGAGGCCGCTTGCAGGTCTTGGTGTCCCCCGGCACGGCCGGGTCATACAGTCGGTGTTGGTGGTGATTTTTCAGGGAGCCGCCTGTCCTCCAGCAGTCAGGGGTGCCTTTTGGTAATAGCCATCATTTTCTGTTTTATAAATGACTAAACCGAGGCTCTGAAGGGAGGAGGAAGTCTTGCCGCAGAGCTCACAGCCGAGCCCAGGGCTGGCTTCGAACCCAGGTCCAGAGTGTGGGTGGAAGGTCCGTGGTCCTGGGCTGGGGGAGTGGACGTTTGGTTAATGGAGACCATTACTAAGCCGCCTGGTGGCTATTACCTTCAGGGTGTCGCTGCCCGGCCGAGCCTTGTCTTGAGTCCTCTCGGTGAGGCCCGCTGCCTCTGATGTGGGCTGCGCCGATTAACCCGGTTTCACGGGGAAGCCGTCGAGGTGGGGGGGCCAGCTCCGCCAGGCTGCTGACCCTGGGGCTCCGCTTGGCATAGTCACCCTGACCTGGTTCCAGGGCTCCCACTCCAAAGGGCTGACCCGTCCTTTGCCCTTGTGGTCGAGGGTCCTGAAAGACCCTACCTACCAAATGACTCCACACCATGTGAGTGGAGTCGGCGTCGGAGTGAAAATGTCCAAACAGTGGGACGCACTGGAACTCCACCGGGGCTCTTCCTGATAAGTTACTTTGTCAACCCTGTCCCCAGCCGGCACTCTCTCATGACCGCAGTCCTGGCACTTGGTCCTGGTTCCTGAGGGTGTGGGGTTGACACCGTCTGACCGTCCCCAGTCTCGGGCGTCAGATAGACGCAGCGTGTCCTCGGGGCTGCCCTCTGGGGCTGGAGACCTCCGGTGCTGGTTTCCTTGCTGTTGAGGACAGGCCCTCGGTGAGTGCTGCAGCTGGGACCTTCCTGCTCTTGACAGGAAAACTCCGTGGGACAAACTTGAGGTGCCTCCTGGGAGGGCCTCAGGCATTCTGGGGTCCTTAACCTAACGTCACCGCAGCCTTGCACAGAAGTGTTCGGGCTCCAGGGCAGCCACAGCCGGACCGCCTATGGTTTTCCTGGTGGTCTCAGGTGGGTCCAGGGGCGTGGTGCTGGCCGGTCCCAGGGGTCCAGCTCCCAGCCTGGCGCCCTTCCCAGGCGCGGGGCTCCAAGGTGCTGCCTCCGGTGTCTGCTGCAGTCTTGAGAGTCATGTGCACCCCTCCTGGCCCTGCTGCCCTCCCTCCTCTTCCTTCTAGAATTTTCCTGGAATCCTTCCTCTCACTGCCCAGAACTCGCACCAGAGGCCAGCTGGTGGTGTGGCCTGGGGCAGGTGGAGGTGTCTTTCTGGAGGCTGCCGTCTGGTTGCTCAGGGGATTTGAACCTGTGACCCCGACTCATGGCAGGCTGTGAAGTCTTGGGTATGTGGACAAGTCTGCTGGCAGGGAAGGAGCCCGTAGAGCCAGCGTCCACCGTGACCCCCACCCCCATTCGCTCTGCCCCAGGACCTTGGCACTGGTTCCTGTGTGGAACGCAGCTCCACCCCCTTCCTCTTCACCCAGCTGTTGGCCTCTGCGCAGAGCTCACGATCCAAGGTCACTAAGATGTTCCTGCTTCCACCGGGCCCCTGGGTGGCAGCATGCCCATAGCAGCCAGGGCTCCCCAGACCGGTGGAGGGTGGAGGAGGGGCAGGCTGGGCGGACAGGGAGCCACCCACACAGAGGCCCTGGTGCCACCCACACAGAGGCCCTGGTTTGCCGTGAGCCCTGGGGCCTCCGCCAGGTCCCCCGAGCAAAGCCACTTCCCCAGGTGACGGGAGCGTGTTGTGGGTTCCTCTTAAAACGGAGGGATCCCGTGGGTGGGGTTTCCTCCTGGGGAGAGCCTACCCCTGGCCAGGCCCCGGCCTCTGCCCCGCCCTCCCTGGGGCCTGCTCCTGGCAGCCTCCCTGTGGCAGCTGAGGGTGGAAGAGGCGCAGGAGGGCAGCACCACCCACCCCGCCTTGGAAGACGCCTGCTGCCCAGACTCGGCCCGGGCGGTCTTTCCAGTTTGGGGAGGGAGAAGAGGGTAGAGCTAGGATTTCCAGGGCCTCCCTCCCCAGGGTGGCCTGGTCCCCAGGTCTCCCCTGGGACCACTGGCTTTGGGGAGGAGTTTCCTGGGTTCCTGACCGGCTGTCCACCGGGTCTTGGGGTGTTGGCGCTCCCCCTCCTGCCTGGTCCAGAGCCCACGGGGAGCCCCTTGAGCATAGCGTCCTCCGTCCTCGGAGATGGACCACACCCTGTGACGCTCATTCCTGAGGAGCCCATCCCTTGCTTGGTGTCCCCCACCCACCAGGGACAGTCCCGTCCCTTGTTGCCAGGGCAGCCAAGTTAGAGCAGACACTCTGGGTCCTGTCCTTCTCCCCACTGGGGGCCGGGGCCGGCCTGGCTGCCCTGTATGTGTGTCTGTCTGTCTGTCTGTCTGCCAGGGAGAGGACCTGCTTCTCAGGAGGCTTTGTGACTCCCAGAAGGTGAACCACAGCTTGGAATTCCCGCATGCCCAGGCAGATCGCAGACCTGTGGGACAAGTCGGCCTCCTCCAGGACCGGCATTGTGACATTGTCGGGGATCGCGGCTCTGGGTGGCTGGAGGGTGAATGGGAACTGCTCTGGGCGGGCCGGTGCCTGGGTGTGCCTTGGGAGTCTTGGGGTGGGTGTCTCTTGTCCCACGCACCCCTCTACCACAGGGCCCTGCCCTCCCCGATCCTGGGCGTGTTCCACCCCCACTGTCCCCAAGGCTGGCGTCTTGCTGTGTCCCCCAGTCTCCTAGTGTGCTCAGGGCTTGGGGACAGGGACCGGGACCCTTCTGGACAGCCCACCCCCCTTTCCTTGTCATCATGTTGAAGTTGGGGTGCCTCCAGGCTGGGGGCAGGTGCTACAGATGCCCCAGCCAGCGGGCAGCCCAGGACAGGGGTGCCCTCTGCCCTGCTCACCCTGGAGGTTGCTCCCTGGGCCCTTGGCACACTGAGTTCTCTGTGAGCAGCTGGTTTGGGGACAGGGCTCAGCAGGGAAAGGGGAAGTTCTTATTGTAGGTACACACACAGAAAAGGGGCCGCACTTATACAAGTGGAACGCGTGGGAGGGCTGGTGGGGTGTCCTGAGCCCCAGGCCCTCGCTGCCCCAGGGCTTTGGCCTGGCCTGGCTGGTTCCTCTCTCAGCCGCTCCCTGTGCCCTGTCCAGGGGGAGGGGCCACTCCTCAGCAGGTGGTCCCTGCGGGTGGTCAGGGTGGACTGAAGCTGCCCGAAATGGATCAGTTTTTTTACTGTCTGCTGGGGCAGGGGGACCATGTTCTCTGCCTGGCCATCTCTGTGTGAGGTTGGAATGCAGGTGACAGTGTCACATCTCACTGTCGGATTTCCTGTCTTCTCTGGTAAAATATGCAAACCTTTACCATGGTTAAGGGCACAGGGCCGAGGCTGTCACTACCACCCGCCTCCAGAACTCCATTTTGTCTTCCCAAAGGGAAACTCTGCCCCTGTTAAGCGTCGACTGACTAGCCTCCTGTCCCCACTGCTGGTACCTTCCGTCCTACTTTGAGTCTGACGGCTCCAGGGACTTCCCTATAAGTGGAATCACACAGGATTGTCCTCTGTGACTGGCTTGTTTCGCTTACTATAACGTCCTCTGGGCTTGTCTGTACAGCAGCACGTGTCGGGACTTCCTCCCTTTTTGTGGTTGAGTAATATTCCACTGGGTGGACAGAGGCATTTTATTGGTCTGTCCAGCCATCAGTGGATGCTTGGCTTGCTTCCACCTGCCTGAACACAGGTGTGGAAACATCTCTTTGAGACCCTGCTTCCAACACTTACGGACATCGATTCCACAGTGGAATTACTGGGTCGTTGGCTGATTCTGTTTTTAATGTTGATGAACCACATATTCTTCCCACAGTGACCGGGCCAGTGCATGTTTCTCACTTCTCTAGGTCAGTGCCCATGCTGGTGATTTGGGGTTTTTATTTATTTTTTAATAGCAGGCATCCCAGGGGTTGTGAGGTGGCATCTCCTTGTAGTTTTGGTTCACATTTCTCTGATGATCAGAGACCTGGGACACCTTTTCATGTGCTCATCAGCCACTTTTATACTTATTCAGGGGTGTGTCTGTTCAAGTCCTTCGCCCATTTTCAGATTGAGTATTTTGTCTGTTTCTTTGTTGTTGATTTTTAGAAGTTCTTTGTATATTCCAGATAGTAAGCCCTTGTCAGAGGTTGACCAATTTGCAGAGTTTTCTGATGTTCTGTGGGTTGATGTTTTACTCTGTGGTGGTGTCTGTTGGTGAACTTCGTGTCGCCGTGACCACAATAACCGACAAGAACAGTGTAGAGCAGGAAGAGTCTATTTTGGCTCCCCGAGTCAGGGTTCAGCCTGTGGTGGGCCAACTCCATGGCTGTGGGCCCGGGGTGAGGCAGAACGGCACGGCGGAAGGTGTGGTGGAGGGAGGGGGAAGGGGCCAGGGACTAGAGTAGTCCTCCCGGCCCTATCCCCAGTGACCTGCGTCCCCTCGCCACGCCCTACCTGCCTACACTTACCACCTAGTCCTTCCAGATCATCCACCCGATAGATGGGTTAACCCACCGTGCGGCTGTGGCTCGTCATCACCCGGTCATCTCACCTCTGAGCATCCCTCATTATCTAACCCAGGAGCTTTTGGGGGGACACCTCATACCCAAACCATAACAATGTCTTTTGACCCCCCAAATTCTGAATTTTTGTTACTCTGACTCTTCGGCTTGGTTGCCTGTTTCTCCTGCTGTTGGATGTTCACCCTGTTGCCTCCTGCCACCGGGAACTGTAGCCCTGGTACCTGATGATGTGGGGGGGCTGGGGGGGTCCCTTGCTGGAGGGTGCTCCCGGCCTCAGGTCTGCCACGTGTCCTGCCGCCTGCAGAGGGGTTACCTGGGAGCAGGAGGGCCTGGATCTGAGCTGGTGCCCAGGAGCCCAGTGCTGACCGCCGCTCCCCGGGCTCATCTCCTTGGCCCTGCACCTGGGAACCCTCCCTGCTGGCTCAGGTGTTCCCGGGGCTGGAGTGCAGTCTGTTGTGAGCTCCCTTTTCAAAGGGCCCTCCTGGAGCGAGAGGGGAAGGGGGCCGGCCGGGTCCCCATCTGTCCATCACGAGGAGAGGGAGCGTTTTCTGCGGGGCCTGGGATGGCTTTTCCGGGGGCGAGGAACAGGCTGAGGTCGTGGGTCCAGGCGGGTGGTGCCAGGATTGGGCTGTGCAGTCCCCCGTCCGGGGCTGAGCACCGAGCAGGTGGGCAGCGGCCCTCACCCTCTGCTTCTGTCCCACAGCCTCGCCGCTCCTGCTCTTTGCCAACCGCCGGGACGTGCGGCTGGTGGACGCCGGCGGAGTCAAGCTGGAGTCCACCATCGTGGTCAGCGGCCTGGAGGACGCAGCCGCCGTGGACTTCCAGTTCTCCAAGGGGGCTGTGTACTGGACGGACGTGAGCGAGGAGGCCATCAAGCAGACGTACCTCAACCACACGGGCGCGGCCACGCAGAACGTGGTCATCTCCGGCCTGGTCTCGCCCGATGGCCTGGCCTGCGACTGGGTGGGTAAGAAGCTGTACTGGACGGACTCGGAGACCAACCGCATCGAGGTGGCCAACCTCAACGGGACGTCCCGGAAGGTGCTCTTCTGGCAGGACCTTGACCAGCCTCGGGCCATCGCCCTGGACCCCGCTCACGGGTAAACCTGCTGCTGCCCTCCTAGTTCTGGGGAGGGGCTGGTCTCCCGCTGGGATCGGCTCCTGTGAGAGAGACAAGAGCCTGTGAGCGGCCGGCGAGCGCAGCTTTCAGAATTCACAGTCACCGGGGGGGTTCCCACTCCAGGGCCCACATTTGTGCGGCAACCTGTGCTGTCGCTGTGGGTTTGGATGCTGAGTAGCCCCGTGGCTGGGCCGGGCTGGGTGGCCGGGGACGCTGGGACCCCGGCAGGTGGGGGGTGCACTTGGGCGGTCTCATGGCCGCCTGGGCAGAAACCGGTGGAAGGTTCTAGTCACACCAGGAAGCAGAGCCTGCGGGCTCCGTGCGGCGGGCTGGTCTGTGTGAGCTCCCCCTGGCCCTGGAAGGTTGGGCAGCTGTGGTCCAGGCGGTGGCCAGGCTCAGCCGCCCGCGGGGTTGCAGGCCCGGGTGGCGGGTAGCTCTTTGGGAACAGTTTCCTCCTCCCCCCAGCCCTCCCTCGCCTCTCCTTCCTGGGAAGTGGCACTGGGGTGTGCGTGGCCCGGGCAGTGTCGGTTCAGCCACCGGACGGCCAGACGTCCCGAGCAGAGGCTGAGCTTTCCCGCCTGTGACTTTCGCCTCGGGCCGTGGAGTTGGCGGTCAGCAGACCTGTGAGAGGCTCAGCCTGGGTCCTACCAGCCGAGGTGGCTGCTTGGAGCTCCCGTGGGGCTCCCTGTGAGACCTCCCAGAGGTGGTCGTGATCTGTCCAGGCACAGGCGCCGTTGGGGGCTGTCCCCAGCTCAGGGGCGCTGTCTGAGCTCTGCAGACCCCTGGCTCCAGTCCTGGCGCCTTAGCTTGCTGTGACCGCCCTGCGCTGGGGTGACTCCTGTGTGCTGTCCGCACCTGCGCAGAAGCCGGGCGGCGGGAGACTGGTCTGGACGAGCATGTGCCGCTGCCCCTGCCAGGGGCCTGTGGACGGAGGGCTGGGAGGTGCCGAGGTCCCTGCCCGGCTCTGCCTGGGGTTGAGGAGCAGCCGGCGCGGGGTGTGGGCAGCCGGGTGACCTGCTGGTGCTGCCGGGAGGTGCCCTGAGAGGTGCCCTGGTCTGGTGTCTGAGTGCCTCTGACACTGGCAGGTGTGTGAGCAGTCGGTGGCGGGTGGGAGGGCGGGAGCCCCTGAGCATGAGTGTGCATGAGTGTGGGTGGGCACCTGTGTCCATGAGCGAACGTGAGCGAGTGGGTGTGGGAGCGGGTCTTGCAGGTGAGCATGTGTGGCTGTGTGCAAGTGTGCCGAGAGTGCTGTGGTGTGGGTGTGTGCGGGTGTGTGTTCACACTTCAGGGCTGGGGGGGTTTCAGAGCAGCCTGGAGCCCTGCACCTGGGGCTCCCCAAGGCAGCTGGCCACCCCCGGCCAGGGGTCTCTGTGCTGCTCGGGGAAGGGTCTCTGCACCTGTTCCTGAGCTGCAGTGGGGCCCAGGACCCTTGGTGCTCGACCACCTTCCTGAGGTGCGGCTGATGTGGTGGCCTCCTGGTGAGAGGCTGAGGGTGGCAGCCAGCTGGAGGGCCCCAGCCCAGGGCGGCGCAGGGTCTGCTCAGCCTGGACTCCATCTCTCTCTGGCCCTCCCGTGCTGGGTGCTCAGCTCTGTCCCCTGCGGGGGCCCAGCTCCGGGAGCACTTAGGCACAGGTGCCACGGTGCAGCCGTCTCTGCTCTCTGGCCCTCGCGGCCCTCGCGGCCCTGGGGAAGATGGGAAATGGGTGGCATGTCTGAGGGACACGTGTCACCAGGAGAGCAGAGAGGGCTCGAGGACGGGGCAGTGGTGAGGGGTGAAGCCTAGGAGCTGGAAGGCCTCTGGCCGCCTGAGAGCCAGGCTCTGCCGCAGCTGAGGTGGGAATCAGGTGACCGTCCGAGGAGGAGCATTGGGCAGGGGGAGCTGGGCGTGAAGACCCTGGGCAGGTGGGCGCTGGGCCTGTAGAGGGGCCCAGGCCGAGTGGG
This sequence comes from Marmota flaviventris, assembly GCF_047511675.1. NCBI lineage: Eukaryota > Metazoa > Chordata > Mammalia > Rodentia > Sciuridae > Marmota > Marmota flaviventris. The sequence continues at coordinate 5,063,587 of NC_092506.1, read as the reverse complement.
GGCTCCCCGGCTGGCAGAGCAGGCTCAGGCGCTGGGGGGTGTAGGCAAGGAGCCGGGCAGGGGTCATGGGAGTGTCCAGAAGCTGGGTCTGCTGGCACCTGCCTGCGGGAGGTGAGGTTGGTGTGATTCTGCTCCATGCCTTGGAGTCTCCAGCTGTACAGAGGGTGACCATGTCATGTGTCACATGGAAAACGTGGAGGACGGCCGGGGAACTCAGAAGGTTTTGCTGCTATTACAATAAACGTAGCTCGTGGTCTCTGCGTCTGTGCAGCTTTCTCTTCGTACTTCTCTGTGGCTCTTGGCCATGGTGGTTGGGAGATGTGTGCTACTGCATCGGGAGGTGCTTGGTGGGAAGGATATCTTGGTACTAGGTTAAAGGTGCTTGGTGCTAGGTGCTCAGTTGGGAGTGCTGGGTGCTTGTTTGGGAGTTCACGTCTCACGTCTGGGCTGGCTTTGCCTGAGCCATCTCTGAGGTCCAGCCAGTCCCTGTGACTGACTTTCCTTATTAAATGTTTTGAATGTCCGTTTGTGTCCTGGCCTTTGAGTTTGAAGCCCTCCCCAGGATCCTACCTGCAGCTGTCCCGTTCCGTCCCTGCCCCAGGCAAGGTTGACCTGGGTCCTGCTGCCCTCAGCCTCTGGTCAGCCTTCCCCAGTCCTGTCACGCGTCTGGGCAACCAGAGTGGCAGCTGGCGGCGGGGGGGGTGCTGTCTCCTAGTCATCAGAGTGAGGTGCGGACAAGGGACTGTGGCCCCCAATTCATGTGGGAACCTGATGGATTTTCAGGAGCCTCCTCTGTACCCTTAGTCACCAGGACAGAGGACCCCAGCCAGCCCACAGAAGCCTGGGGAGTCCAGCAGTGGGCAGGACCCTGTCCTGAGGTGGGGTTGGTGCAGGTTGGTGCCTTGTCCTCTCTCTGTGCCCTATGCACAGGGAGCAGCATGGCTTCCTCCCAGTGCTGTCAGAGATCCTGCTGTCCCCTCATGCCCTCCTGTGCCACTGTCCCCTGTGGGTCCTTCCTCGGATGAGGGGACACCTGCCCTAGAACCGACAGGGGAGAAGCGCACCTCGGCACGCACACAGCTGAAGGCCCCCGGCCGGGAGGCCCTGAGACGCAGCTCGGGGCATCTGGGCTGCAGCGGCTGCAGGGGTCCACCTAATGCCTGGTGAAACCCGCCCCTCTTTAAAGCACGGGGCCCCCGCTGTGGCCTCCTGGGAGGTGGAGTGCCCTCTCTGGGGTCTGGCGGCCGGTGCCAGCATCGGAGACTACGTAGGCGTGTCCGTGCCAAGTGGGTCTGGTGACCGTCCGGCTCGCAGATTCCCCATTTAAGGAGAGCAGCCCCCTCTGTGGTGAAACTCGGGAAGGAACGTGAGTCTCTCCACGGAGTCCCTGAGCCTTGGCAGCTTCCGGCTGGTTTGTGTGGCCAGAGGGCCACCTTTGGGGCAACCCGTGTGCCACGCCAGGTTGGGTCTCTCACTGACTTCTCAGGGGCTGGGGGACCCTGGGCTCTTTCCGGACTGCTGGGGGTGGACTCAGGGAAGGGAGGGTGTCTGTCCCCGACCCTCCAGCTGGGCACCAGTACCTTCAGGCCTCAGGCTGCCGGGAAGCGCTCACCCGCACGCTGGCCCCGCTGGGGACGGGGTGAGTCATCCGTGGCCTGGCTCAGGCCGTAGCCAGATGGCCATGCTGTGCTCCTGGAGCTGCCCCTCTGAGCACGCAGGACGGGTGCCGTCGGCCCGCGGAGCTCGGCGTCCTCGTCTGGAGTGGGGTGCCCTTCCGGCCTTCCCTGTGCAGGTCCAGTTCTCAGTAGCTGCATCCGTGGGAGGGCTGCCCTCGCCTCCTGGCCTCTGTGCAAGGAGGGGTGCATTTTCCATGAAGCCCCTACACCCTTGTTCCCACGGATCCTGTCACAGCCCCTCGGGAGGCCTGTGGTCCTGGATCAGAACCGACCGCTGCTGAGAGGCAGGGGGCATTCGGTAGGGGTGGCAGTGGCTTCAGAGATGCACAGTGGCAGTGGGGACAGCTGCTATGCATCTAACCACCTTCCCTCTCCTGCTGATGGAGACCCCCAAGGGACCTGGCTGAGCTGGCTTCCCTGTTGTCCCTGCCACCACATTGGCCCCTCACTGAAACTAACAAAGACGAGGCCAAGGTTGGGGACAGCTTGTCAGGGACTGGGGCGGGTGGCGGGAGGAGAAGAGAGGTCATGGGCCCCAGAGTGGGGCCGTAGAGCAGTGTCACTGAGCTCTGCTTGCAGGGGCCAGGAGAGGGAGGCCGGCTCCTTGAAGGGTGACCTGGGGCTGTGCCCTTCTCTAGTTGCTTGGCCTCAGCCTCTTGGGACAGGAGCCCCGTGTCCCCCGGGCTGGTGCGACTCCCTCTGGGTCCCCTGAGGGGCCACACCCGGCACCTGTGCCCAGCCTGTGGTGGCAGTCTCCGGGTTCAGCAGGGTGGCCCTGTGCTCCCTGGCGCTGGTGTCACTGTGTGTCCTTGGGACGTGTGTTCCTGCCTCTTGCTGGAGCCTGGAGAAGGTGAGCAGCAGCGCCCACCGCAGACGCCCAGGCCACGCTGCCGTCCTGTACGCACACGCGGGCTTTGCTCTTCTTCATGGACTATTTTCAGAGCAGTTTAGGGTGCATAGGAAATTGAGCAGAATGTAGGGCACTTCGCATGCCCCCCAGGGACCTCCCCGTGGGCTTCCGCCCCCAGCCACCTCCCCATGGGCTTCCGCCCCCAGCCACCTCCCCGTGGGCTCGCCGCAGAGCAGCATGTTATCACCTGTGAGCCCAAGTGGTCTCCATCCTCGCCTGAGGTCCCAGGCTGACTTGGGGGTGAGGTCCATGGTGCTGGTCTGTGGGTTTGGACAGCGTGTAGTGTCCTGCCTTCAGGAGAGCGTCGCTGCCCCAAACCACTGGCTCGCCACCTATCTGTCCCCCACCCCCGCCCCGTCACCCCCATGGTGTGATCCGTGTGTATCTCGCCTTTCCCAGGGTCACGCAGGTGTGACCCTGTGCCGTGAGGCCTTCTCCGCTCGGCTCTTTCGCTTACGGGCATCTCGGCTCCCGGGGCCGCCTCCTGTGTGAGCGCTGACCGGCTCCGCCCTGCGCGCTCTGCTCTGACCCACCTTTCTGAGGTGTATTCTCGGAGCTTCAGGAGCAGAAACTCCGGGTTTGCCCCGACACAGACACGGAGCTCTCTAAGAGCTCAGGACCCGCCCGCTGAGCAGGTTGGAGATGCACGGTCAGCGCCGCACGGGGGTCGCCGGGTGATGTCGTCGTCTTGGTCTGTGTGGGTCCCCGGGCCTCTGGGACGGGGTGAGTCGCCCCGAGTCATGACACGCTTCTCACTGTTCTTGGGGACCGTTTTAAGCTCTTAAGCTGTTGTGTCTTAAGCAGCGTGTGGCTGTCCGAATCCTCGGCTGAGCACTGCCCTCTGAGCCCTGTCCTTGGTCACCCCTAATGGGAGAGCTGTCCGGGTGCTCGTCAGAGGTGAGACCCGTACACGGCTCTGTGAGATCTCCTCTCATCCCCCCTCCCCTCTAGGTACATGTACTGGACAGACTGGGGGGAGACGCCCCGGATCGAGCGCGCGGGGATGGACGGCAGCACCCGGAAGATCATTGTGGATTCAGATATTTACTGGCCCAACGGGCTGACCATCGACCTGGAGGAGCAGAAGCTGTACTGGGCTGATGCCAAGCTCAGCTTCATCCACCGCGCCAACCTGGACGGTTCCTTCCGGTGAGTGACCGCCAGCCAGGGGCACTCCCCACCCCACCCAGCACCCTGCTGCCCCCAGGGTGTTCAAAGGTGAGCCTTCTTAGCTCAGGGCCGAGGCTCTCATCTGAAGCTCTGGGGACCTGAGGAATTCAGAACACGTTTTGCTGCCAAATGAGTGACAGGAGCTTTCAATTTTCAGAATGTTTTGAATTTCAGAATTGCAGTAAGGACTTGTGGCCTGATAGGGCTGTGAAGGGCTCACCCGACCACGTGCATACCACCCCGCCCTGCCATGAGCATCCCGAGGGCGGCAGCAGGCCTGTCTTAGTATCACTGTAAACCCCAGTCTTGCCAGAGGGCTTTGCACATAGTAGATGCTCAGTAAAATGGATCAACGAGTAAGTGAATAGGGGGGATTTTTCCTGCATTGGGTAATTGCTTTTAGGGCTTTCTGGGTTACTCAGCTTTAGCAGCCCGCTGCTTCATTACCCTTTAGATAGTGTCCTCATGTGCAGGCGAAGGCAGTTTACTCTCTGCCAGGCGCCGCCTGCCTACTCTGCACCAGGTCTGGGGGATCCTCCTGGGAGGGCAGAACCTGTGTGCACTGGCCTGGCAGGAGTGGATCCAAGGTCGGAGGTGACCCTTCCTGGGAGGTCTCCGGCTGGATCTCTGCAAACACAGGCGGGTGCCCACTTGCACAGACTTGTGGACATCACACCACGCTGGCCTCCCGTGCTAAGTGTCTGTTGCTGTGTAACCACAGGCCCTGAGATTCGCAGCCCAAACCAGCACGTGGGTGTCTTTGCAGGGAGGGGTTGGCGGTCAGCAGCAGCTTCGCCAGGCAGTTCTGGCTCAGGTCAGAGGTCAGCCAGGGCTTCTGTCATCTAAAGGCGTGACTGACCTGCAAGGCCCCGTTTCAGGCTCACTCTGGGGACTGGAGGCCTCCGTGCCTCCTGGGTCTCCTGCAGCCTGCATCTTGGCTGTTTTGACACATTGTCCCCTCACCCCCGAGAGCACAGATCAGCTCCACAGGGGGACCATGGTTCTTGGGAGCCAGAGGTCCTGCACTTAGAAACGCTGCCGGCCGGGGGTGCCCGGGTCAGGGGTCATTACATGTGGCCTCTTTGCTGGGCCTTCTAAGCACGTGGAGGAGAAGACCTTCTTCTCGTGCTGAGGCCAAGTTCAGTTTCCCCTGGGACCGTCGGCCGCGGGCTCTCGGGGATGAGCCGGTGCCTCTGCTGCCTCTGCTCTGGGCTGCGAGGCCTCGTCGGCCTCCCCTGGCCTCGTCGGCCTCCCCTGGCCTCGCTGGCCTCGCCTCTCGGCGGGGCTTCTCCTGGCTGCTACCTTCACCCTCTGCCTCCCCCCCTGCAGGCAGAAGGTGGTGGAGGGCAGCCTGACACACCCCTTTGCCCTGACGCTCTCCGGGGACACTCTGTACTGGACGGACTGGCAGACCCGCTCCATCCACGCCTGTAACAAGAGGACCGGGGAGAAGAGGAAGGAGATCCTCAGCGCCCTCTACTCCCCCATGGACATCCAGGTGCTCAGCCAGGAGCGGCAGCCTTCCTGTGAGTGCCTGGAGGGCCCGGGAGGGGTGGCCAGGTGGAGTCCGCCCTCCCCTGGGGAGGTGCTGTGTGGCCCTCCTGCAGCAGGTCAGAGCCTCTTCCCCTGCAGAAGCCACGCCGGGGTTGGGGGCAGCGTCTCCAAGGGCAGTTGCTGGGCCGGAGGGCGTGTGCGTGGAGCTGGGCAATCTGGGCCGGTGGACAGAGGCCCTCTGGAGAGCTCACGTGGGGCTACTTCCAGGCTCCGAGGTGGCAGTGGGATTTCCAGAGGCCCAAAGTGGGATTTGTATGAAGAGTCTGCTCTAAGTTGGTGGCGCTCAGCCTGATGCTGAGACGGGTGACCTGAGGGGCCAGCAGGGACCCAGAATGGGGATTTCTAGCCAAGCCATGGTAGAAGGCTTGAACTTGGAACTCCAGAGCAGGGGTGCAGAGGGAGCAACCGTCCTCCGTAAGGGCTAGGGGGAGGGCGGGGCTCCCTGGAGTTGGTTTCCGGTGAGAACAGCCCTCACTCCCCGGCCAGCGTGGGCAGGTGGCGTCCCTGCAGCCAGGCTGTTCCGTTAACTGTGTTTCAGGGCGCGGAGTCCACCCTTCCCCCGGGCAGCAGGGCTCCTAGGAGCATTTGTTGAGTTTCATTTGCTCCTGGTTGCAGAAGGGTTTGGGGAGATGCTGAGCTTGGCCCCCCGAGAGGCTCCCCCAGGCCTGAGCACAGTTACCACCATGGAGCCCGCAGGGTCCTGGCACGTGAAGGGGACAGAGCTCTCCTCTTGGGGGTCCCCCACTGTTGCCACTCGGGCAGGTCCTGGGCTTCTGCCTTGGGAGAGGAGGACGGCTCTTTTGGGAGGGGGGAAGGTTTTCTTGCTGGAGGAGCCCAGGGTGGGGAGAGTGTCCACTCCAGGGGCAGAAGCGGGGCTGGGAAAGTCGTGGCCAGTTTTGGAGAAACCATAGGGCAGCTGATGAGGCTGAAGGCCGACTTGGCGGGTGGTCAGTGGTGAGGTGGGTTGGACTGGTCCACAGGCGGAAGGGTCCTAATGTCACTGGAGGGGCAGAGGGACACACCCTGTCTCGGGGGGTGGACGAGGAGGCAGGATACTGTCTTGCTTGGAATCAAAGGGAAGGGCAGGGCAGGGGTGGGGTCTGGGTGGTCGTTGACCCTGTTCTGGAACTTTCTCTGTTTTCCCCAGTCCACACGCAGTGCGAGGAGGACAACGGCGGCTGTTCCCACCTGTGCCTTCTGTCCCCGAGGGAGCCTTTCTACGCGTGTGCCTGTCCCACGGGTGTGCAGCTGCAGGAGGACGGCCGGACGTGCAAGGCAGGTGAGGCCGCGCGGCCTGGGCTGGCCTGGCCTGGCCTGGCAGGAGGCGCTGTGGCCAGCCAGGTGCCCCAAAGGAGACAGGGGTCAGCGTGGCCTGCTGAGGTAGCAGAGCCTCAGGCGCTGCCGAGTCTGTATTCAGGCGGGTGTCCCCGAGCGCTGGGACCTGCCGGCCACCGCGGGGCTCTGTCTCCTGCTCTCTGCTCCTTCACATGCCTCCGTGGGGACAGGGACTCGCGGTTCGTCTTTGCCCCTGCGTCTGATTTCACGGCGTCTCTGCTGCCGCTGTCTGTTGTGGAGATCCAGGCCCAGCGTCCTCCCTGGGGACTGTCCTCCGGCTGCCTGGACATGGGGCCCTCCATCCCGCGTGCACGGGTGACTTTGCTTCAGAGGCCTCGCCACCCCTGTGCTCGCCGCCGCCCCGTACTTGCCGTCCTGGGCCCTGGCCGCCGCGGGGCTCCTGTTGCGATTGTCCTGCAGCAAGCCAGTGTCCCCCTCTGTGGCGCCTGCTGAGTTTCCGGGTGTCAGGCTCAGGGTGGGCTTTCGGGGAGTCGTCCCGTCACAGGGCTGCTTCAGGCTCGGCTCAGCTGGTCTGGCTTGTGGGGCTGAGGCCGGGGCCTGTCTGCTGAGGGGGTCAGTAGCAGAAGTCAGGAAAGTGGCCATCCATAGGATCAGCCCCATTTTGTGGAGGTGACAGGGCCCAGCTGGTGGGGGTTGGGGAAGGCACCTGCTTCTGCACCTTGTTCCACTAGAAGGACAGGAAGGCAGGGGCTTCTCACGGCGGCTGGCTCCCAGCAGACGGCCCGGGCCGGGGTCTCCCTGTGCTGGAGTCTATGGGGGAGGGACTGCGCCCCTTGGGCCAGCTGCTGCCCAGGCCCCTGGGGGTCCCTACTCAGGGACTTCCTAGCCCCTCTGCTCTCAAGGGCCGTGGTCTGCCTCCGTGTGTGGTGGTGGGTGGGGGCTGTGGTCTGGTGGGGTGGGGTCACCCCTCTGCCCCTTGCAGGACTTTGGCTTCGGGGAGGACTCTCTGGGTCTCGGTGGGCGGCTTCTCTTTCCTAGAAGGGCGTGTCTTAGGTGGAGGTGACTATGCTGTTCCACCCCAGGGCCGTCAGCTGTTCTGGCTGCCCCAGGGCACAGCTGGGCTGTTGTCCCCAGTTGAGGCCTTGCTTTCCTGAGTTGGGGGAAAGAGGGGCACCACCTTGTAAAACTGGAGACGTGGGGACCCACCCTCTGGTTCTCTTCCAGTGGGACTCCAGCTGCTCAGAGCTGGGGGCTGCCCGAGAAGCTCCCTGACTGCTGTGTGCATCCATCCACCCGCCTGCCCACCTGCCGTCCACCCGCCTGCCCACCCACCTGCCCACCTGCCATCTACCCACCTGCCCACCTGCCACCCACCTGCCATCTACCCACCGCCCACCCATCATCCATTCACTTGTTCATCCTTTTGCTCATTTAGAGCATTTATTGAGCACTTGCTGTGTGCTGCACAATTCTAGGCACTTGGTACCCTGGAGAGAGCAGTGCAAACAAAATTTCTGGCCTCTGGAGCTTATGCTGGTGGACCAGGTGGGAGGTGGGGAGTGATGGACTGACTTCCTGTGTCAGTGAGTGATTTGGCTTCTTGGGGGAGCATCTGGGAAGACCAGCTCCTTGTCTATCCTGAGGCCCTCTGGGGCGGTGAAGCTGATTGTGTAGCTGGTCCAAGTGAGGAGGTCCCGGCAGGTTAACCCTGAGCGTCTCGGCCACCCCAGGGGTCTGGACTGAGCAGGTTCAGGGTAGATTGCAGGTTCTTGAGGTGGCTGCGGGAGCAGCTTGACTGGGTAGGGTTAACCCTCGTGTTTTAAGATGAGAAGACTTAGGGCCAGTCACCACCCTGGGGGCCCCACAGTAAGTGGCAGGTAGTTCTAGGAGCCTGGTGTTCCCCAGGGCTTGCCCAGGCCACCTGGCTTACAGAGGCCTGCTGGTCCGGGAGCAGAGAGTGGCCGGGGCCTTGCTGTGGCCCCTGTCCTCATCGGGGGCCCCCACAGAGGACCCAGCTTGTGAGTGATCCGAAGCACTGGGCAGGGTGGCTGGCACAGTCTGTGGCACCACGTCCACCACCCACAACCCGCATCAAGTTGTCCCCACGACTCAGATCCTGTGGCCGACAGCAGGCCTGCGAGAGCGGGGGTGGGTTTGCTGGGGCCTGGATTTGCCTGCACCGGGCAGGGGTCCTTGGGGTGGGCTGTCATGGGGGGCCATGGGCAGGTGCTGTTTTTTCCCAGCCCCACGAGGCAGAGGGTCTGGGCTGTGGTGGTCTCGCTCTTCTCTGGTTCCCATTGGTCCCCCGGCTGGAGCCCCTGTGCCCGGGGGACGGGCCGCCTGTAGCAGAGGCCTCCAAGGGCATCAGGTTCGTCTGTGGATGTCAACTCCTTTCCATGTCCAGCCCAGGGCAGCCCCTGGGTGACCATGGGAGCCAGATGAAGAGAGAGGAGACCCTGGGTCGCAGCTGGGGTGGGAGGGCTTCCTGGAGGAGCCGGCACTGCGGCTGGCGGGGCCCTGGGCTCAGGCGGTGCTGACACCGACACCTGTGGGTGCGGCAGTGGGTTAGCCGCAAGCCTTGCTCTTCCTGCTGGCGCTCCTCCAGGCCTGGCGGCCAGGGTGACTTCCCAGCTCCTGGCCTCCTGCAGCAGGGACAGCAGCCTCCAGATCCCCCGGATGCAGCTGTGCAGGGCCCTTCCCTGCTCTCCGGAGAACCGACTCCCCCAGCGGGCAGGGCACTTGACAGTCTCCCCTGGAGGGCAGAGTGTGAGGAGGACAGGGTGTGTGTCACCATCCGAGGCCCTGTGTCAGGCTGGGGCGTCCTAGTGGGGACTTGGGTTTGCTGAGCTGGAGTCTCCGCTTTGGCTGCAGATCCCTGTCTGGGGCGTTAGGTCCAGCGGAGGGCGAGGCTCCGGGATGCCCACAGGGCCTGCACCAGGCCTCGTCTTGCAGCAGAGTGGACTGCAGGGCTCACTGCTTCCTGTCGGTGGTCCCAATCAGGGCCGCACCACGGGTTTCTCACCTGTTAGCTGGTTGGTGGCTTCTGTCTCCCTGCCCGGGCTCACCTGAGGTTTCCCGGGTGGCTGGCGTGGGAAGGAGTCAACAGAACTGAGAAGAGCTTAGAATCCAGGGTTGACCACCAGAGGACCTTCTGCCGACTCCCGCTGCTCCTATGTTGTTGTGGCTCCCCAGCTAGAGGGGCGTGGGGACGGGTCGGAATGTGGACCGTGGGCTGTGGCTGCTGGCCATGTGGCTCCGTGACCGTGAAGCCCCTGGAGTCGTAGCTGGTTATACACAAGAAGCTGAAGAGGACACTGGATTCTGTTTTCTGTTGCTGCTGACGGCCTGGCTTTGAGGTCTCGTGGGCAGAGGCCTCGTGCAGGGCGCCGGGCCAGCAGGGAAGTCAGGCAGGTCAGAGCCGCCGGAAGGGAGTGGTGCCCGTGGCAGGCCGCCAGTGCCCCGGAGCCTTCCGAGGTGTCCGGTTGGAGGATGGAGTTCGGGAGCAGGCAGGGGACGCCAGAGGTCCCGTGGGGATCTCCTCTTCACTATGGAATCCATTCGTGTTCCAGGACACGAAGAACCAAGGTCACAAGGCAAGGGCTTGGGGGGGGGGCTGGCCTACAGGAAAGGCCTGGGGGAATTGAGGAAGGGAGGAAGGGACTGTGCCCGTGGGACTTCCACGTATTCCAGAGGGAGCGCTGGGAATGAGGGACGTGTACCTGGCGGACTGGGGCCGGTGGCATGGCTTGCTCCAGAGCTGGGAGCTGGCCGCAGATGCTGGCAGGGAGAGACTGCGGGTCGGACACGCCCAGGATAAAGGGCGCCTGACGTTGGGTCGCGTGAAGATGTTCGGTCGTCCTTTTGATACTGAATTCACATCATGGCTGTGAAAGGCCTTGGCCTCTGTGTGCTTCATCTGTATAAAGGGACGGCAGCGCTCCACGGAGTGTCTGGAGGAGGCCTGGCTGCTCAGCAAACACGACCTTCACTTGGATTTGAACTTGAACTGGGAGCCAGGAAGGCGTCCAATTGACGCCAAGAAAGCAATTCTTCCCTGAGTGTTTGCACTTGGATCTGGAGGCCAAGCCTGGGTGGTGCCAAGAGGAGCCGGGTGTGGGTGATGGGGCTGGGGAGTGTTCCCACATGGGCTGGCAGGCAGGCGGGCGGGCGGGCAGGCGGGCGACCCAGGAGGGCAAGTTTGTCCCCGGGGCTCTGAGCCCCTGTGGCTCCCTGTCCCATGGACCCTGTTGTCCTGGGCCCGGGGGGAGGCTGGGGTGCAGCAGGTGGGGGCGCTGGGGGCCGGTGGCACAGCCAGACACACTGGGTTTAAAGCGGATTCCCTGCTCGTGGTGTTGGAGAGGAAGGAGGTTTTGTGATGCCCGATCCCTGTTTGTTCCTGATTTTGAGCCAAATTGAAGCCAGCTCAGTGCTAGGGGTCCACCGCTTTCCCCAAGGAAGGGACTGAGATGGAGGCCATGCCAGGACCCCAGTGGGTGGATGATGGGAGCCCCAGGGGTGCACCAGTGTCCCCCAGGGGAGGCGGTGGGTCCTGGCGCCCACATCCCCTGAGCTGTGACGCGGGGTCAGCAGAAGGCCTTCCCCGCACGTGGTCGGTGATCGGACGAGAAGCTTGTAGAAAGACTTCCCACAGTGCCCGTGGGCTCAGCGAGCATGGACACTAGACCCAGCCCTCCCCGCGTGGACACCCCCCAGCCCACTCGGGGCTTCTAGGGTCCTGAGGCCCCACGGGTAGCTGTGACCGATGGCCCTGGGGTCTCAGCAGCATTGAGACCGTCTGTGCCTGGAGGCCTGCTGGGCTGGCCTCCCTCCCGCCCGCTCTGTGGCGGCCTCCACGGGCGGCTTTGCCTTTCCCCATGTTTTTCCAATTATGTGGATCGGGCTAAAAACAGCAGTAGCAGGGCCTCACTTGGGAGTGGCCGCTGCCCTCCGAAGCCGGCTGCCCCTTGCCTCCCGCCTCCAGCGCCCCACCCTGTGGCTCTGACTTCTGTCACCCTTGCCTTCCTTGCTGTTGGGGGCTTTGGGCAGAGGGCTTCGTGACATGTGTCCTGCTGCTCGTGGCCGTGATGACCAGGCCAGGTGATTTATGGGGTCCCTGAGCCCCAAGCCATGTCCAGAATGTGACCGTGAGGAGCTGGCTGCCAGACCAGGCACCCTGCACCCTGCTGGCCCTCCCCAGGCCAGGCTGTAGCTTTAGCAGATGTCCGTCTGTCCGTCAGGGACAGGAAACTAAAAGAAGTGTGGCCAGTCACATTCATCTGCATGACTACCTCCCCCAAACCAGCAGGCGGAACAGAGGGCTCCACGGTTGGGTGTGATGGGCAGGCGGCCACCGGGGCCCCGTCTCCAGGCCCCTCACGTCTGTCTGTCCGTCCTGGTGGATTAGTTGGGTAGCACGCAGGCCGGCTCGGGGCCGGGATGACGGGCGTGCTTGTTCCCGGAGTCTGGCTGTCTCCTCGCTGGTCAGGGAAGTAGGTCAAAGGGAAGGGGAGGGAGGCCCTGGGGTGCGCCGGCCCCGACTGGCAGTGACTGCCAACAGAAGGCCGCTGCTGTGCTCAGCCACAGACCGTGAACTTTTAATAGCAAGGAGGCGGACAGCACGGTCCAGGAAACGAGGAGCAGCCTGAGCGTCCCCTCGGTCCCTTGTAACCAAGGTCCAGCTTGCAGACGATAAAATGCTCGTGTGTTAAGGGTTCGTTTTGCTGAGCGTTGACAGTCACATTCATCTGCATGGCCACCTCCCCCAAACCAGACAGAACTTCCATCTCCCGGGAAGTTCCCGGGTGTCACTTGGCGCCCCCCTGCGGGGTGTCACTTGGCGCCCCGCTCCTGGGCAGCCCCGTCCTGACTTCTGTCACGGGGTCAGTGTTGCCTGTTCTGGAACATCGTGGGAGTGGAACCCCGGGGCACAGGGTTTGCTCTTCTGTCTTGGTGCCAGCCTGGCTCCTGGGTGGGTGGAGGATGGGGAAGACCCGTCGGCACCTGGGCACAGGCGGGACGGGGCCTCCGTGGGCAGCAGGCCCTGCAGACGTCACCTTCCTCGGTGCAGACCCTGTGGGGTCTTGTTCCCACCATCTGTCCACTGGGGTCCCAAGCCCAGCTCCAATCTGGCCCCAGGCTTCTCGGGGGCTTGGATGGCTCTAGGGTTGTGGGACAGGTGCCCCTGGGCTGCCCACCGGCTGCCAGCCGCTCTTGCCTGGGACACCCTGTCTTGGTTCCACTGACCAGGCCTGTGACTCTGTCCTCCTGTCCAGTTCCGTATGCCCAGGGGGCTCCAGATGTGCTGGGGGACCCTCTGGGCCGGGGCTTGTCTTCTGAGGGGACCTGGAAAGGTCCAGCCTCCTATTTGCCCTTTACCTGCTCATGGACCCGGTGGTTTGCTCCTGCCAGCCCACCGCCCAGGCTCCCCCAGACCCCAGCCATGCCCCAGGCCTCTTGGCTCCCACGCTCCTCAGGGAGGGGGACTCTGGCTCCCCCGCCTTCCTGCTTCCCTCAGGCCCCGGAAAAGGGCCAGGGGCAGTGGACAATTGGTGGTAAGAGCTGGAGTCAGGAGGACCCCTCCCAGGGTCCACCCAGCTGCCCTGGCACCGGGTGGGTGTTGACTTCCCTACATCTGGTTCTGGCCTCCTCCCTTCCACAAGGCTGTGGAGTGCAGGTCCTCTGTGGCGTCCACTCTCCTGTGGCGTCCACCTGTTCCTGCCTGGGTTCCCGCCTCCAAGGGACCCTGTAAACTGTAAAGCTTTGCACCGGACTTAGGTGGTGCCATCTGAGCAACTGACAGTGACCAACTGTGACCCATAGAAGTGGCATATTCACACAGTGCACCTGACCTGTCCTCCAGGTCACTGCCCCTCACAGATGCAGGGTGGGGGATGGCAGCCATCAGATCTACTGGGGGCTGCCTTGCTGGGCACAGCCCTGAGCCCTGTCCTCATTCCCACCTTGCAGAAGCTGCATGGGGAACGTGGGGGTGGGCGCTGCGTCACCAGCTGTGACCTGACACCACGGTGTGAGTGTGCTCACAGCCACAGGCAGGAAATGGGCCTGGGCACCCTGGCCCCAGGGCTGCCCAGCCGAGCCCCACCCACACTGCCTGGGGGCTTGCTCTTGCAGATGCCCCAGGCTGTGGTACAGAGCAGCAGGGCCACCTGCCTGGCAAGTCTTCGCCAGCTTCAGGAGCCACGGGACTGCGCTTAAACCAGCAGCAAGATATCGCTGCTGCCTACTGACCCCTTCCTATATATCTGGGCTCGGAAAGGTACCCCCATGCTGGCTTTTTGAAGAATTGAGCCTGTGCCTGAAGGGGTGGGACACAACCTTCCCCTCTTGCGTTTAAGTCACCCACTGTTTTATAGTCCCTCACCCCAGTCCCTATGCTTCAGACATCCAGGTGTCCCACCTTTAATTTGCCCAACAAAACCTTTTTTTTTTTTCCACTGGGAGTTGAGCCCAAGGGGTACTTACCACTGAGCTACATCCCCAGGCTTTATTTATTTTGAAATAGTGTCTCACTAATTTGCTGAGGCTGGCCTCAAACTTACGATCCTCCTGCCTCAGCCTCCTGAGTAGCTGGAATTCCTGGAGGTAGCCAGCACACCTGCCTGACAACACTATTCTTCACTTGTCTTCTCTCTCTGAAGGGGTCCCCAGGGCCTATTTAATGCCACAGTGAGGGGCAAGTGCTGGGATCCAGGTCATGGGCTTTGTCACGGGATCCTCTGGTCCCCTGGAGTTCCAAGGTCCAAGTATCACAGGGAAGCAGGTCAGGCTGTTCCTGGATGCTCAGTGAGCTGGGAGCTGACCGTGTGTCTGTCTGTGAAGGAGCTGGTGCAGTGACCCTTGGTGGCACTATCTGTGTGTAAGCAGCTGCTCAGCCTGCGGGTGTGTGGGGCAGGGGCCGGCAGAGGGGACCACATCTGCCGGTGGGTTCTGAGGCTGGCACTGACTCTGCCCCCTCTGGCTGCCCCAGGCCCTCTGCAGAGGGGAGACTCCTTCATTTAGGAGCTGAGGAGACGAAGCCCAGGCCGCAGGCAGGGCGTCTGCTGGCCAGTCTGGTGGGCTGCAGCCTTCCCATGCCTGCTTGCTGGGCAGCTGGGGCTGGCCGCATGGTGGACAGCTGCTCGGGCCTCGGGTTGCAGGCAGAGTCAGTGGTGGGCCCAGCCACTTCCTTGCGCCTCGTGACCCTGTGGTCACTTGGCGCGGTTTCCTGGGCCAAGGTGCAGGGCTGCGGTCTCAGTGTTTGTCCAACCACTTACCCCTCGGGGGCAGTGGAGAAACTTCATCAATGACTAAAAAACAAAAATAATGTGGCCAGCTGCCAGAGGGGAAGCCGCACAGCCAGGCTGTTTACAGCCCTAGGAACTGCCCAGTAGGCGGTGGCCTGCAGTGTGGCCTGGCTCTGCCCACGCAGCCCCCAGGCCTGGAGGGGGCCCACGTTGCTGTGCGTCCTGTTGGGGCAGCTGAGCGGGCGTCAGGGAGGCCAAGGGGGCCTGCTTGCCTCCTGCCCGGATCTCACTGTAGGCAGCATGACCAGAAGCCAGGAGACCAGAGTGGTCTGGGGTGGTGCCCTCACCGCAGGAGCCCCCTGGTGGGGGTCCAGGCATTCTTAGGGCAGCCTGTGACCTCAGAGCTGCAGTGGGCTTCCTGTGGGGGGTTGCAGTGGCCCCTCTGGCCGCTGGGAGTGCCGGGAGGCTGGCAGCTGCCTCCTCTCCTGTGTGGAAGTCAGGCCAGGCCCCGGGAGAGCTGCCGTCTGGCTGCTGTGCGGGGTGTGGAGGGGATTAACCAGGACGGCCTTACAGCGCCGCACCCTGGCGGCCTGCCCGTGGGTCTGTTCCCGGACTTGGGCAGAGGCCAGGAGGCCGCTGGGCCCAGTTCTGGGGCTGCCGACGGGATGTGCCCCATCCTACCCTCAGACCCTGGAAGCTGAACAAGCCCCGTCCCCGTGCCCCAAGGGGGGGTGGAGCCCAGGAAGCTCCCGGATGCTCCCAAGCAACCCAGGAGGGCCACACTACCCCATCCCGATGATTCCTGCGTCCACCACGGAGCCTTGTTATTTTCTGTTAGAAAGGAAGATTCATGTCACTGTCCAACAGAAAGTGTCATAAAAATAATGAAGAAAATAAAATGACCGTAGTTTGCCCCGCACTCAGCGGGGGTCCCTGGCCCCCTCTTCCTGCTCAGAACTGCTTTCACAGATCCCTCACGGGCGTGTCCAGCGCTGCGTCTGTTTCTCCACGTCCTCTCCGGGCACGGGCACTTGGTGTTGGTGACTCTCCTCGGGAGCCTGGGATCCTGGGTGCCCTCGCTTGTTTGAGTGCATTTCTCTCTCTTTTTCGGTACGTTGTGGGGCGTGGAGGCTGATCTTTGCTTGAGGTTCTCGCTGTGGTCGTGAAGCCCTGGTGATGTCCCTGGCCTGAATCTGTGTGCGTGTCCCACCCCTTCCCGATGACCATGTCCTCAGGAAATGACAGAGGGTCTGCTGTCCAGGAAGCGGAGCTGCACCGACCAGGAATTGAGCCACCTTTGAGCTGTGGGACCCGGGCCGTCTCCCTGTTTGCGGATCCCTGAGGACTTGCCCGAGTGCCGTGTTTATTGACTGTTTATTCCTCTGTTAGTTTGTTCATGTGTTTGCCCATTTGTTTCTGGGGGGTGTTTTTTTACCGAGCTTGTTACATGCCTTTTAATTTCCTGTTTGATTTTTAGGTTTATAGGAGAAGCGAGGGGTTGGTGTGGGCAGTTCCCCCGCCGCCCTCCCTGCCCGCTTCCCTGGGGTTGGGATGTGCTTTCTGATGGACGAGTCACCTGGGCCTCTGGCCGGGGTCGTGCTTGCATCGGGCTGCTGTATAGCCGGCAGCTCACACTGGGGACGTGGGAAGACACCGGTGTCCACGAGTCAGGTTCTGCCAGCACAGCCATGTGCACGTGTCTGCATGTCGTCCACAGGCAGAGTCCCGATGGTCACGGCCGCTGTGCTGAGAACAGTTTGGCCCTTCACGGAGACACTTGCCAACCCCGAATTCCAGCACCCGAGGGCGGGATGAGCAGCGAGCAGAGAACACTGTGGGCCTCCAGCATCCTCCTGGCCTCGGCCCTCCGTCAGGGTGGCCGGCCACTTCTGTGGTTCAGCCCTACTGGGGACATGGCCTTTGCAGGAGGCTCCCACGAAGCCAGGATGGGCTCAGAGCTGCCCTGGCCTTGGGCACACAGCAGAGTTGTGGCCTGTGCGACAACTCCCAGCTCACAGCAGCCAGTGGCCCCATAGCTCAGCCCCGTTCCTGCTGCCCCAGCTACGGAGCGGCTCTGTCGCCCAGGGGGTTCCCTCCCTGCACCTGCCTCCCCATGCCCTCTGCCACCTGCAGGCTAGAGGGCGAACTCTGCCCCCTGGAGGAGTCTGCATCCCAGCTCCAGAGCGTGTGCATGTGACCTAAGTTGGACGGAGGGTCTTTGCAGCTGTAATCAAGGGAAGACGGAGCATGCTGGTACACGGTGGCCCTGAGTCACACCACGGGTGTCCTTGTAAGAGGAGACAGTGACCCAGGGTGACGGCTGTGGGAAGCCAGAGTCAGAGATCGGAGCCAGGTGGCCAGAAGCCAGGAGTGCCAATGTTGCCACTGGTGCCAGGAGCTGGAAGCGGAAGGAAGGGCCTCCCTGTAGCCTTCCCGGGGAGCGCGTCCCTGCCGCACCGTGGCCTCTGACCTCCTGGCTCCAGAACCGCAAGGGAATGAATTTCTCTTGTCCAAGCCCCTCAGTTTGGGTGACAAGCTGTGACAGCCTCCTCAGGGCTCTGCTGAGTCCACATGATTGGGGTTGGGGGCAGCTGACTGGGACAGATGGTGGCAGAGGGAGGACATCAAGCTGGACATGTCCGTGACATTGGGCCTCCCTCAGAACAGCGCTTGTATTTTGGAGAGAATGTGCCTCCCCGGAGGCTGTGCCCCCCAGCCGTGCTCCCCAGGGGCATGTTGTCCTCTTTTCTGAGGGCAGCGGGGAGAAGCAGGAGCCCACCGGGGCTGGCCGGGAAGGCTTCACTTTCCCTGGCCGCGCTCGGTGCTGTGGGGCAGGCTGTTTGTTGAAACAACCCCAAAGAAAACCACTTGGCCCAACTGTCGGTTTCCAAGCATTTTATGTCCCCGTTTTAAACAGGCTCCTATGCGGGCTGTATGGCTGGTCCTAGGAAGGGGTCAGCCTCGCCTCGTCATGGCCAGCACTGTTGCCAGAGTCCAGGGATGCTGCCTGGACCTTGCTATAAAAGAACCTTCTAGAAGGCTGGCTGTGGGCACGGCTGGGCAAGTGACTGACGGATCCTAGGCCTGAGGCACACTCTCTGGAGCTGCTGCCATTGGCCTGGGCCTGGACACTGGACCAGGGAAGCCTCTGCGTCAAGGCAGCCTTCAGACCTCCAGGCGAGCGGGCTGGGCCTAGGCTGTCCCCTGGCTGTCCCCTGGGTATCCTGGTTCAGGTCTCTGAGCTTTTCTTGGCAAAACTCAAAACCCTCAAAGGCTTGGGCCTGAGATGTCAGAGGACCCTCTGGACCCAGTTAGCACCTGCGTGAGCTCCCTCAGCCCCAGAGGCTGCACGCTCTGGCCTCCTCGAGGTGCCGAGAAGGGGACCTGATGTGGGCTGTGCCAGGGGCTCCGTGTTGACCTGGTTGTGGGGACTCGGCTGCCATGCTCAGCCCTGATGACTCTGGGATCTCCACGAGGTGACAGAGTCCCTGGAGCCGGGGCAGGCCCCTACCCCATTGTGCACCTGTCCCCCAGCCGTCCCTCAGGGCACCAGCCACAGTTTGTGGCCATGTGTCCTTTGATGGTCTCTGTCCTGTGACCCTGGGGGTGTCGCGGGGTGGATCCTGGGTCTGGTTTGCCCCCTCCAAACCCCTCAAGCTGGTCTGGGGTCTGGCCTGAAGGAGCCACTCACACAGATGCTGGTGGGATGACTGAGCCTCCCAGGCAGCCAGCAAGAAGGGTGCTTCCTGCTGTGCCTCACTTGGCCCACCCGCCTGCCTCAGTTTCCCCAGCCGGGGCTCAGGAAGCTGCTGCTGTCTCTTGGGCGCCCTCTAGTGGAGGGATTGCACTATGACCTCCAGGGGGCTCCAGCCCAGGAACCCCTCTTCAGATCCTTCCCGGTCGGGAAGCCGGCACTGGGCGCAGAGCACTCTCTGTTGTTTGAAGGCCACAGCTTGGCCAGGCACCACAGAAGGGGCAGTTGGCCTTGGGGCCAGGGTGGGAGGGAGGCCCTGGTCTTCTCTCACCCCTGAGCTGCTGTCTGCAGGAAGGTGGCCCCGGAACACTGGAAATGGCCTGGGTCCCATTCTTGGTTCTACGGGTCTTTGAGACCAGAAAGGGCAGGAACAAATGAGTGGACACTGGCCCAGTCTGTGGGGGGGGGGCACGTCCTTCCCCAGCAGCTCTGGAGCCCTTGCTGTTAGGGCCAGGGGCGTGTCTGGGGTCCAAGAGGCTCCATGTGCCTACTGTGCTGGAAACTCTGATCCGTGCCAGCAGGGAAGACCCTGGACACGCTCGGAACGGACCAGCCCTGCGTGTGTCCGCGTGAGCTGCATCTTCAGGTGTGGTTGTCGGCTCAGGCCCGGTTGGGAGCCTGCAGCGGGCAGGCTGCGGTTTCAGAAGAGGCTCTTGTAGCCCCGGACCCCCAAACTGAGCTGTGGATCTGAGCCCAAGTGAGTGGGGATGTGGGTCCCAAGGGTATCCTGAGTTGCTGGGGCCTGAATTTGCCAGTGACTGGGCCAGAGAGACTTGGGACGTCCCTCATGGGGTCTCTCTGCTTGCCCCCCGCTCCCTGTCTGAAGGCCCGGGACTCGGGCTGCCCCAGGTGCCCAGAGCAGAGGTGGCCCTCAGCCAGAGCACAGGGCCAGGTGAACAGGTGGGGAGCATCACTCTGAACCCCAGCCGCCCACAAAGCTGTCTGGCCCCCCAGGCTCCGCCCTAGGGTACGGGAGGCCCAGGTGACTCTGGGGTGGACTTCACAGTGTCTTCAGATATATTGGAAGTGTGTGGAGAGAAACCAGGTCCCATTTCCTGGGGTTGTCACTGTTTTGACAGCCCACGGTGGCCTTGCTGGGTCCCAGGACCTGGAGCCCCCGGTGTAGCCATGGCTCGGGTCAGAATACTCGTGACCCCAGAGACGTTTCTCTCCTGCCTCGGTCATCTGGGATGCCCAATGGCAGCTAAGCTCTGTGCTAGTGCTTGGCACACCTGAAGGTGCCCTTCGGGTCTCTGGGCCTTGGGTCCCCTGGGTTTGCTGTGCCTCAGCACTCGGGAGTGTGTGAGGGTCAGTAGGGAGGTCGGCTGTCACACACTGAAGCCAGATGGCCTGGCTGTGTGGCTTTCACCTGTTGTTTAGTGTCTCTGTGCCTCAGTTTTCTCTTCTAAGAAAAGGGAAACAAACAGTGCCAAACTCCCAGAGCTCTTTGAGTACCTACTTGTGACCACAGGAAGAGCTTGGCGCCTGCTCGCCAAGGGAAAGTCTGGGGACCTGGCTGAGACCCTCGCCTGCTTGTCCAGTCGGGCCCAGCCTCTCACACCTGCTGACCCCACCACCCATGTCTCCACAGGGGCCGAGGAGGTGCTGCTGCTGGCCCGGCGCACGGACCTGCGGAGGATCTCTCTGGACACTCCGGACTTCACGGACATCGTGCTGCAGGTGGACGACATCCGGCATGCCATCGCCATCGACTATGACCCACTAGAGGGCCACGTCTACTGGACAGACGACGAGGTGCGGGCCATCCGCCGGGCCTACCTGGACGGGTCTGGGGCGCAGACACTGGTCAGCACCGAGATCAACGACCCTGACGGCATCGCAGTGGACTGGGTGGCCCGCAACCTCTATTGGACAGACACGGGCACCGACCGCATCGAGGTGACACGTCTCAACGGCACCTCCCGCAAGATCCTGGTGTCTGAGGACCTGGACGAGCCGCGGGCCATTGTGCTGCACCCCGTGATGGGGTAAGGCGGGTGGGGGCTGCACACTCGGGCTCCCAGCCTCCCTGGCATCCCGGCCCTGGAGCGGGGCTGGAGTGGGCAGAGGGCGGCCGCCCAGGGGCTGACGGGAGCCGTCTGCCCGGGGACTCGGTTCTCAAACTAGACCCAGGCACTCCCGCTACTGCCCGTCCTCGGCCAGACCTCGCGAGCCGCCGACGCAGGCCCTGGTGGTCCCTGTGGAGGTGCTGGAGGGCCCACGGGCCTGTGCTCCTGAGTCAGTTCCCTGTAGAGTGGAGTCCCCAGCAGAGTGACTGGAGGGTGACATAGTGACATGGATGGCTGCCTCTTCTAATGCTTCTTCTCCAGTAGCTTTCACCCTCCCCCTGTCCAGGGGGTATGAGTGGAGAGTGGAGGGCTCTGGAGCCCACAGAGATGGAGGGACACACCCAAGGTCACACGGCACATAGACTGGCCCGGCGCTCTGGCTCCAGCTGTCCGTTTCAGGGTTCTGTGCGGGTGGAGAGCTTGTCAGCCGTGAGGGCCCCTCAGACTCCAGCGGCCAGAGGGTGGAGGTCCAGGGCGTCCCTGGGGGCTCCCGACCCAGAAGGGGCAGGCTCTGAGGGGGGAGGCACCGTGTGCCCCGGGGGGGGGGTGGGGGCTGCTGCCTCTCCTCAGCGGGGGTGTGGGCCATGTCCTCCAGTGCCCGGCGCAGCAGGAGGACGGAACAAGTCCATGGGCCTCAGTGGGCTCCTCTGGAATGGGGTGAGGGTGCCCCACAGCCTGTGCCTTTGAGCAGAGGGTGCCAGGGCATGGTCTAAAGCCAGGTGTGAGGTGCTGGGCGGGGAGGCGCCATGGCCAATGGCGCAGCGGAGCGGCTGGGGCTGGGGCACGGCTCAGCCGGTTTTCCTTGCACTGAGAACCGGGCCCCAGCTGCCACGCCAGGCTCCACGCCCTCCTGGGGCCACAGAGAACAAGCCACCTGTCCTGAGCCCTGAGAGGCCCTCTGCTGTTGGCAGAAGGCTCCGCTCTGTCCCTTCCTGTCAGTTCCTCTAGCCCAGGGGCTGTCATGACGCTGCCCCTGGCCCCATCAGCTGACCTGGGTGATGGCAGATGAGCCCGCAGCCTGAGTCCCAGGGCCTGTGCCATGAAGCCACCCCTGGGGCTCCGTGGCCTGGTGGTGGCCAGGGTCTGCCCGCCGGGCCTGTGGCTCACCATGGGCCTAGCTCTCCCGTGGATGGGGTGGGATGGGGGGCGATGGTACTTGGAGCTGGGAACATGGCAGAGCCCAGGGAGTCGGATACCATCTGAGCACTTGCTTCTCCCCCAGCCTCATGTACTGGACAGACTGGGGGGAGAGCCCCAAAATCGAGTGTGCCCACCTGGATGGGCGGGAGCGGCGTGTCCTGGTGAACACCTCCCTTGGGTGGCCCAATGGCCTGGCCCTGGACCTGCAGGAGGGCAAGCTGTACTGGGGAGATGCCAAGACGGACAAGATCGAGGTGAGTCATGTTCTCAGGGAGAGGGATGGACAGGGAGGGCATCGCTTCTGGAAGCCTGCGGCCAGGTGCTGTCTGCCTGTCGCTGGCTGCCCCTGCGGCGGGTCACGTGTCTCCGTCGTGGGCATTGACGGGCACCTGTGCTCTGCCACCTGGCTGGGATCCTTGGAAGGATCGTGCCAGGGATGTTTCCGACACCCGGCGGCCGGGCGCTGTTAACAGCGTTGCGTGGTGATGGTGAATGCGGCCTTGGGTGGGGAAGGGCCTCTCTGCTACTTTGACCCCTTAACTTTTTCAAAACACAAAGTTAGTTATAACCTCACCTGTCCACTGTGCAGCTTCAGATGTGATTGATGATGTAGTTGAGGCCAGAGGCCATGCTGTCCAGAGTTGGTGATTTACTCCCAAGTGGGGTCTTAAACTTTTTATTTTTACATACGTGTGTGTGTGTGTGTATGTGTGTGGTGTGTGTGTGTCTGTGCACACGCAGTGCTGGGCGTGGGACCCAGGGCCCAGCGGGTGCTGGGAAGTGCCCTCCTGATGGCTGCTCCCCCAGCCCCGTCTTGGTTTTCGGGGTCCGTGGTGTCTCTCGGCACCCGTGGTCCTGTTCTGCAAGCTGTGTGTGGTTTGATTTAAGTAGAATCATCTGCTCTTGGGGGCTTGCTTTGTGCCCACCCCAGAGCCTGCACCGGGTGCTTCTGATGCACACGACCTGTCAGTTGTGCGACCATCACAGGCAAGCCACTGACGTTGGTGGCCCCCTCAGGGTGCACCCCTCCCTCTGTGTCCTATTCCTTCTGAAGGTGCTCGTGCGTGTTTTCACACTTGGTTGAGATGGCCATGGGGTCACCATCCTCCGTCGGGGCCCCTGCAGGAGGGCGGGAGTGTGCCTGGGTCCGGGACTTCAGACCTACTTCTCCATGGGAAGAGCTCGGGCTGGGACGCCTGGGTGGCCCTTCCCACGAAAACCCAGGGAGCAGCAGCTGGAGATACTTCCTGGTGGCGTTTTGCATCCGTGATCTTTGTTGCTAACAGGAGTTTAAGGACACCCATCCCTTGGGCCTGTGGGCAGAAGGCAAGGCGAGGACCTTCTTCCTGGGACACCTTTGGTCCTGTCCACAGGAGCTGGTTAGGGATGTGACGACCAGAGACGCCGCCGGGACCCATCCCAGGCATCACTGCGTCTGTTCTCACAGCAACATGGCATTTAGTAATTGTCAGTGTCCTGCACCTGTCCCCACTCTCTCCTTGTGGAACGGTTTCGTCACCTAAAAGGAGGCCCAGTGCCAGTTGGCCGTGTTCCCGACTCTCTCAGCCCCTGGGAGCTGCTACCTTTTTCCTGTCCCTGCGGATTTGCCTTTCTGGACATTCCCCGGGATGACAGTCCTGCAGTGTGTGGCTTTGACATGTGGCTTCTTCGGTAGCTGTGCCCCACTGCCACCCCAGGATCGACCTGCCTTCCTGGGGCCCCAGAGAGCAAGCCACCGAGCCCTGGGAGCCCTTCCGCCGTCGCAGAGGCCCCACCCTGCTTCTGTCGGTGCTCAGGTCTTCTAGCCCAAGGCTGTCGTGACACTGCCCCTGGCCCGTCCAGCTGCCCTTGGTGCCTCTGAGGTGGACTGTCCCATTAGGCTCCCAGCTCAGGCACACTGGCTCATGCTGGGGGTCTTGGCTGCCCCCTGGGGAGCAGCTGAGGTTCGGGGAGCCACGTTGACCTTCCTGGGGGAATAGAAGTGGGAGAGATGGAGAGGAAAGGTGCCAACTGGGTCAGGAAGGAGCAGGACGTGCTTTGAACCACGGCGACATTCTGGGAGGTGAGGGCAGGAGGTACCAAGCCGGGTGCCCAGACACCGAGCAGGCGTGGGTGGATCGTGCGGCTCTCCTTTGAGGGGAGGAAGGTCTCCTCCAGTGCGGCTCTGCGGCCTGGCTCAGCACTGGACTGAGGGGCTCCGCACACGCTACATGTCCCTTTAAAGAGGCAGCCAGGTTACCTGTCCCCACATGGGGAGGGCTCTGTGGGCAGCTGTGGCTCGTCCCCTGATGAGCTGGGAGGAGAACGCAGGTGTGGCATGCTCGAGCTGACAGACAGCGTTCTTCTGATTGGCCTGAGTGGCACACACCTCGGACTCTGAGCAGAGGGCTCCGTGGCTCAAGAGGCTCCTCCAGGTGGCGTCTCCTGCTGGCCTCCCAGTGACAGCTGTCCTGGACATCAGGCTGGAGACCAGCCCCCAGCAGCCCGATAACATATGGAGCATTGTCTTCCCGGTGACCAGCCAGTTGCCGTCACAGTGACGCTGCAGTCACCCTCATTGCCTCACTGTGGGTGGTGGTCCTGGGCCCCCCCCACATGCTGGGCTGCATCCAGGCCAGTCCTGACACAAGCAGGTTTTGTGTTTGGGGACCTGCCTCACGTGGGCTGGTCTGCCTCCGCCTCCCCGGCCCGCGCCTCCCTCTGCCCCCCACTGCCCTCTGCCCCTGTTGCCCTCTGCCCCCGCCGCCCTTGCCCCCCCACCTCCCTCTGCCCCCTGCTGCCCCTGCTCTCAGGTTTTCCAGCCTCCTGGGCCTGGAATCCAGCATGACGCTGGTTTGCCCAGGAATCCTTCTTGCCCCTCTGCCCGACTCTGTCTAGGTCCCCTGGGATTGGACGTTCCACCCCTGGGCGTGCCCTTGGCTGCACTCAGCCCATGTGGACACCCTCCAGTGCGGACCTCTGACCCTGCAGGCTCCCGCCTGCCCACCCTTGGGGCTTCCTGGCCGGCTGTGCGGCTCCTCTGACCTGGAAGCCTTTCCTGTGCCCAGGGCGCCTTCATCTGCCAGCATGGCTGGTTCCGCTGTCTCCTGAGTGGCTCAGGGGCTGGCGCTTGGGTCCTGCTTTCTTTCCCTCTGGTCGTGCAGACGCCAGCCCTGTGACAGCTGAGCCTGGCCCCCCAGGCTCTTCCTTTCATCTAGGTCCCTTTTCGAGACTTAGACCCCTGGAAACCTGGGTCACCCTAAGCCACGTGCCGTGGTCTCCCACATGGACCATGCACCCCACCCCCACAGCCACATGGTGGGTTCCTGGCTCCAGGCTATATGTCACCTGTCCACACCTGTCCAGTGCTCATGCCCTCTTGGCCATAGGTCAGCCAGCACCTCACCACCTGTGGGCTGTTTTCCCTTCTGATGCACACGGGAGCCCTCGGGGCCCAGCTGGATTGGGGTCTCCGTGCTGACCCCAGTCAGACATACAGCGCACTGCTGTGTCAGGAGTGACCTATGCCCCCCCTCAGTGACCCCACCTGCCACTCATCAGACCTGTGTGTCCTGCCTGGACCTTTACTAAGCAGGTGAAAGTGACAAGGGACATGTCCATAATAAACTCACAGGGCGGGTTGACAGTGACTGGAGTCCAGTTGGCCATGTGGTCTAGTCCATGAGCCCTGGGTGAAATTGGAGCACCAGGCACCAAGGACAGAGCTGTGAGCTCAAGGTCCTTGTCCTTGGGTAAAACACAGTTACCGTGGCGGGTGTGACTGGGGTCTGCACCTGGCGGTGGGCTCATGATGGCATCGGGAACAGGACTCTTCTCCCTTCACCTGTGCTGTCAGTGGCTTGGTCCTGGGCACACAGCTGGGCGCACTGCCAGGTTGGTAGAAACAGGACTCGTTATCAGGAACTGGCATGTCTGGTGACTTTCTGGTGTCCACCGTCTTATGGGCCAGCCTGCAGACAGTGGAGGCTGGGCTCTTGGGAGCCACCTGGCCTCCTCCCACCCTGCACCTGCTGTCCTGCCAGTTCTGTGACGGCCTCACAGGGAGGCCTGGGGACGAGAGCAGAAGTAGAGAGCTCCAGCGCAGCCCGGCTGGCCTCTGGCTGGACCCTCTCATTGCCCTCAGAGCCTCTGGGGTCTAATTTCCTTTCCTGAAAAACCAGGCCCCAGAGAGGCCGGGGGGGGGGGGTGGAAACCCTGCCCCACAGACCAGACCCTGTGTGCTGCCCGTTTTTAAACCATGCTCGAGCTAAGAGTGGTTTTGACATTTTTTTTTTAATGATTGGGGGAAGAATCTCTCATAACCTGTGAAACTTACATGAAATTCAAATTTCAGTGTCCACAAATACACTTTGTTTTTGTTTTTTCACGAACTAAGTTTGGTTGGCCCTCAGCCACAGCTGTTCGTCTGTGCGTTCCCTCTGGTTGCTTTTGGCTCTGGTGACTGTTGTGGCCTCAAAGCTAGAAATATTTTCTGTTTATACAGAAAAAGTTTGCCAACCTGTTCTAGGAAATCTGGCTCCCGGGTTCTCTCCTGGCACCTGCGTCCACAGGTGTCCAGTCGCAGCTGCTATTTCTGAGTTCTTCGTGACCCGCCACCTCCAGCGCCGTGTTCTCTGTGTCCTGCTCAGTGAGAGGTTCGGATTCCCAGGAAGGACTGGCCCCAGGTGGAGAGAGGCTGCTGGCTTGGGCACGGGGACCCTGATCGAGGGCTCCCCTCCTCCTGCTGAGGGATCTGGGGAGTCCTGATCCGAGTGTTTGTACAGATGTGCTGCAGCTGGTCAAGAGCTGCTGAAAACTGTCATCAGAAGGCCAGCGGGAGGGGGGGTGGGGCTGGGTGTGGCCCAGTGGGGCACATGCTTAACACGAGGCTTGGGTTCCAACCCCAGCACCAGGAAAAAAAAAAATGCAGGAGGGGTCCTTTCTCTCCCCAGTGTGTTGGAGCGGCCTGTGGGCCTCTTGTGTCCTTGTGCAGAGGGTGCGGTGGGTGCAGCTTCCCACCAATCACAGGGCGTTTCCTAGGGAAGCCCTCCCAGAGCCCCGCCTCCCTGGCTGGGGTGCTGGGGTGTGGCCTGAGCCACCCCAGGAGAGCTCTGCCTCCTGCCACTTTTTGGGCAACTTGAGAGTGGGGAGGAAGGATGGGGAGTGAGGGAGCAGTGCCAGCCTGGCCGTCACCCCCTTCCTCCGAGGTCCTTTGTGGGTTCCTCAGCTGTGGGTTTTGGCCCCAGCCTCCCAGCTGGTCTCTGCACAGGTGTTGGGGTTGCCTCTCCTTCCTGTGGGAGCAAAACAGAAGCAAGGACCCAGACTGTAGACCGAGGCCACCCCACCTACCCTTTCCTGCTCCCGAGCGGCTGGGAGAGTTCAGGGCAGGGGCTGGTGCAGCCTTAGCTCCGCCCTCCAGGCGAGGCCTACCTGGGCACCTGGCAGCTGGCCCAGCCCCTGGGGAGTAGATGGCTGCAGGCTGGGCCGGCCACGCCTCTTTGTTGCTGGTGACTCAGTTACATGTGGAGCGAGGTCCATGGGGTGCGAGGACTTGCCCAAGGACGCTGAGTGCCATGGGCAGGGCTGGAGGGTCACTCATTGGCCCAGCAGTTTTGTCTTTGCTGTCCAGCCGCAGAAAACCCGTCTTTTCTGCGGGTCATTTGCAGTCTGCCTTGTGCTTCTGCCCTGCAAACGTCACTTTAGCTTTGCCACGAGCAGGAGGCGTGACCGTGCTGCAGCCTGCTGAGGCCCACCTGACACGGGCTCGCTCTGCTTCGTCCATCCTGTCCTGCCAGCTCCGCAGTGCCCATCCTGCCCACCCATCTGTTGCTTCAGTTCCTTAAGGTGTCTCGCACTGGCCAATGGCCCCTGTGGCTTTCATCACAGGTGCTTGAAGCTTAGTGTCCCCATCTCAGTGCACAGGGAGGAAGCATCCTGGGCCACAGGCCGGACCAAGAACCCAGAGGCCCTTGCTGCTCGTCTGGTCCCGAGTGAGGGGAGGTGGGCTCCCAGTGCAAGGGGGCTGGCCCAGGCCTGCAGTCACCCAGCCTGTCAGAGTTCTGTGTGTTGACGGTGGCCCCAGGGCCCATTGCACCTGCAGCAGGCGTTGCTAACGGAGCCCAGGGTTCCTTCCTGCAGAGCCCACCTGGTCTGGGTCCACCCCGTGCCATCCAGGCAGCCCTGCCTGTTGACAGCAGTGACGGGGACGAGGCCTGGTCTAGCGCAGTATCCACCAAGTCTGGGAGGCTGTGGGGGCCCAGAGCTGGCCCTGTCGCTGCTCCACCTGCCAGGGATGTGGCTTCGGGATGAAAGCGCCATTTGTCCAGCACCCCCTGTGCCATAGCACCCGGTGTTCTGTGGTACCTGGTGAGGGGCAGGGGAGCCGTAGCTTCTGGAGTTGGACCTGCCTCCTTTGGGCTGCTCAGGCCCTGCTCCCTGGGGTGCGGCCTCAGACCCTGACCCCTGGTCCCATAGGTGATCAACGTGGACGGGACCGAGAGGCGGACCCT
This sequence comes from Marmota flaviventris, assembly GCF_047511675.1. NCBI lineage: Eukaryota > Metazoa > Chordata > Mammalia > Rodentia > Sciuridae > Marmota > Marmota flaviventris. The sequence goes on along the minus strand of NC_092506.1, from coordinate 5,035,287 downwards.
CCTGGAAGACAAGCTCCCACACATCTTCGGGTTCACGCTGCTGGGGGACTTCATCTACTGGACCGACTGGCAGCGGCGCAGCATTGAGCGGGTGCACAAGGTCAAGGCCAGCCGCGATGTCATCATCGACCAGCTGCCCGACCTGATGGGACTCAAAGCCGTGAACGTGGCCAAGGTCATTGGTGAGTCTGGGAGGCCCCAGCCACTGCTCTGCTGGGCTGGACGGCACGAGCAGGTCCAGATGGGAAGTACCCGGCGGGGACACGCCACTCGGGAGCCGAACCAGCAAGCGTCTGGTTCAGGACAGAGGGTGTGGATGTGTCTTCCCAGGGAGATGGCTGGGGAGTGGTGAAGGACCAGGAGTGTTGGCAGCCAGTGGGGCTAACATCATGAAGCACAGCGTGTGACCCCTGGGCCGAGGTCCTTGGTACCCCCAGCAGCCTGGATGCTTGTCATGGTGACTGGGGAGAGGATGGCAAGGCCACACAGCTATGGTGGCCAAGCCTAGAACTCACCTGGTCTGTTGTGGGGCTGAATGGTGACCGTGGACACTGTGACCAGGCTGGACCACAGACGCCTGACTCTACCTGAAGCCAGAGCCAGCAGAGAGCTCGGTCAGGAGGCCCCTGTTGGGTGATTTATCTCCTTCCAAAAGGATTTCGAGTACAGGTGCGCGAGTCACCTTGGAGAAGAGAGTCCAGGTGGTGGGGGTGGGGGCTGTAGGCTCCTCGGGCAGAGGCTGTGCTCCTGGCTGGTGCCTGTGCCGTGGCTGGGTGTCAGCTGCACTCAGGAAACCTTTATCAGCTGGGCCAGTGAGAGAACAGCGGGAGCCCTGTGCCAGAGTGGAGTCTCCTATAGCCTGGTGCCAGGCGCCTCCGGCCAGCCCTGCTTGCCATTGGGAGGCTGCAGCTGTGGTATGAGGGGTGCCTGGCTTTACAATAGGAAGGGGGCCTTGGGGTGTGGCTCCGTGGCCGAGCACTTGCCCAGCCTGGGTGGGGCCCGGGTTCCACCCCCGGCACTACCAACAGACAGAAAGCAAACAAGGGAGGGGACTGAGCTTGGGGGGGGGGGCAGGAGTCAGGCAGGGTTCTGGGCAGAAGGACAGCGGGCAGAGACCTGGTGGGGAGGTGCCTCGGGACCTCGGTGGCAGCCATGCTTCTTCTCACTGGGGACCAACCTTTATCACACCTGAGGTCCTGAGGCAAAGGCCTGCAGTGGACAGGTTGAGTTTCACCAGCCACCTTTAAAAACGGCCTTACCCACTGTGGAGGGTGGGGCCCGCCAGTGGGTGACAGTTCAAAAACAAAACCTGGAACCCTGGAGACCAGAAGGCCCCCGGGGCTGCCTGTGTAGCTGGGCCTTGCCCTCCCCTCTCTCTCTTGAATCTTGTGACTTCCCCAGAGGCAGGCGGGAGAGGTTCTTTTTTTAGCTTCAATACTTAGCACAAAATTAAAACCAACTTTAAGAGCACTTGCGAGGCTGGCTCATAACTGGCTGGCCCAGAGCACATGAGCGGCCACTTAATGAACGTGTCTGCTTAATGAAGGCGAGGCACCTTGGCTATCCTGGTGAGTCTGAGCTTTGGAGTTCACCGGGGTGTCAGCGAGCCAGGGGCGCTGTCTGGGAGACTCTCCAAGCCTGTCCTGGTAGCCGGCCAGGGGTCAAGGCCTGGGGAGGGCAGCTTGGTCCGGCACTGGCTGGTGGAACCAAGTGTCCCCTGCTGGCTGGGCTCAACCGGGCTCACTGAGCTGCTCCCTGACTTCCTGGCACACTGCCCTCAAAGCCTCTCTGCCTCAGCCTCCTCCGCTGAAGGACAGGGTGGGAAGGCCTCCTGTTCTGCGGCTGATGGAGTGAGTCGAAGCAGGTGCTGCCCTGGGCAGGGCCCTGTTGTTACTTTTCCCCTCTGTGTGACCATGTGGGAGAGAACTCTGACTGCCACTGTCCAGGGCTTTCCTCCACCCCCTCCCACTGTCCGCACGGGGCGTGTGGTGGGAACCGAGCCTGGCGCAGCCGTGCAGGGAGCGTGTCCCTCTCTGTGCCAGGCCACAGACGTCTAGAGCCTGTGCTTCCCTCCAGGAACCAACCCATGTGCTGAGGGCAACGGCGGGTGCAGCCACCTCTGCTTCTTCACGCCCCGTGCCACCAAGTGCGGCTGCCCCATCGGCCTGGAGCTCCTGAGTGACATGAGGACCTGCATTGTCCCCGAGGCCTTCCTGGTGTTCACCAGCAGAGCCGCCATCCACAGGATCTCCCTGGAGACCAACAACAACGACGTGGCCATCCCGCTCGCGGGCGTCAAGGAGGCCTCTGCGCTGGACTTCGACGTGTCCAACAACCACATCTACTGGACGGACGTCAGTCTGAAGGTACTGAGTGCCAGACACGCGCCTGCAGCTTGCCGCTGGGCTTTTGCCCACGACCTCCGCCTGCCGCGGGGGTCGTTGATTTTAGAGAGCCGTGATGTTCACATTCCACAGGCTAATGAAACGCAGGGCACCTGCTGGAGCCGGCACCAACGTGTCCCGGAGCCTGGCACGCCGGCTCTGGAGCGCGTTTGTGTACGAGGGTGCGTACGTCGACCTCGGCCCTGCCTGCTCCCGACCCGACCCCGTCTGCACGCAGACTCCTCACTCACAGGGCAGGTGTCAGCGTCCTGGGTCACTCGAGGGAAAGGCCTTCTCGATCCCCAAAGCAGGTGTGACACACTGGCCCCCTCACTCACAACCGGTGCTGCCTGCAGCGGGGTCCTGGCTTTTTTACTTAGCATTATCACAGGTGCTTAATAAAGGATGGGAGCTCTTTAATGTGATTTTTTAAAGCATTTAAAGTATCTTTCTAGGCAGACACATAGACATAACAAGGTCTTCTCTCTCATGAAAGTTCCTATTGCCCCTTTTCTCGCTCTAAATGGTCCCACGGTGAGGCCTTTTTTATTTTTTAATTTTTTTTTTTTTAGAAATTGATGAATCTTTATTTTACTTATTTATTTTATGTGGTGCTGAGGATCGAACCCAGGGCCTCGCACGTGCTAGGCGAGTGCTCTACCTCTGAGCCACAACGCCAGCCCTGTCTTGTGTTTTAATAGTTCCTTGGGATAACGTTTTGGGAGGAAGATTACTAGGTAAAAGTGTGCAGGTGGCTGTAAGTCTACAGTACACATTTGAGGTGGGCTACTTGAAAAAGACATGTACATATACATATAAGTTTAATTTTGCTGAATTTCATAATGAATAATTTTGAAAGTCTAGAATATTGGTATTATGATCTCAGATTTTGGTTCAATATTTATTCCAGGCAGTCAAGTAGCTCCTAGTTAGTGTCTATAAGAGATGCTGGTGGGGCTGGGGATGTGGCTCAAGTAGTAGCGCGCTCGCCTGGCATGCGTGCGGCCCGGGTTCAATCCTCAGCACCACATTCCAACAAAGATGTTGTGTCTGCCGAAAACTGAAAAATAAATATTAAAAAAATTCTCTCTCTCTCTTTAAAAAAAAAAAAAAGAGATGCTGGTCCCAAGTCAGGTACTGTGGCTGAGCTGCTTGGGAGGCTGAGGCAGGAGAATTGCAAGTTTGAGGTCAGTCTTGCAAATTACTGAGTCCCTGTCTCTAAAGGAAAAAGGAAAAGCTGGGTGTGGTGGCACTTGCCTTTAATCCCAGCAGCTCAGGAACCTGAGACAGGAGGAGTGGGAGTTCAAAGCCAGTCTCAGCAATGGGGAGGCCCCAAAGAACTCAGTGAGACCCTTCCTCTAATAAAAGACAAAATTGGGCTGGGATGTAGCTCAGTGGTTGTGTGCCCCTGGGTTCAATCCCTGGTGCCTGCCCCCCCCCCAAAATAGACGTGGTTCTTAAATTGCGGCTTTTTTCGTCCCGCCTGCCCAGACCATCAGCCGAGCCTTCATGAATGGCAGCTCCGTGGAGCATGTGATCGAGTTTGGCCTCGACTACCCGGAAGGCATGGCTGTCGACTGGATGGGCAAGAACCTCTATTGGGCTGACACTGGGACCAACCGGATTGAAGTCGCCCGGCTGGACGGGCAGTTCCGGCAGGTCCTCGTGTGGAGGGACTTGGACAACCCTAGGTCTCTGGCCCTGGATCCCACCAAGGGGTAAGGGCTGCTCTCTTCCCTCATGCGTGTCCCGTTCCCTCGTGGCCATGCCGGCGGGGTGAAGTTCTGGCTGCCGCCTGGCACTCTGCGACTGGAGTTGCACTGGCCACCTCGAAGGTGCCAGGGCGGGCAGCGCCCTTGGAGGTTGTCTAGTTTATTCCCAGAGGGGAAGGGAGTGACGGAAGCTGCTGTTGGGCACTGCGACGGCTGCTTTCACCTGGGTCCTCTCAGAGTGTCCAGGGAGGCAGGGAAGTTCGGGATAAAGAGAAAGAAGTTCAGATTTTGGCCAGCAGGCAGCTGGAACTTCCAAAATTCTGGATGGGGGCATGAGCTTGCTTTTCCCAATGCTCTGGAGAGGAGGGGAGGGCCTGCTGCCACGCCCCTCTGCAGGTGGGGCTGGCACCTCTCCTCCTGTCTGAGGAGAGGCTGTCCACCTGCTCCACTACATCCATCCTGGTTCACACCATGTTCTGGCCAGCTTAGTATTGGACCCCGCCACTGGAACCCAGCTTGGGGCCCGTTATATGTTTGCTTTTTCTGCCACCTGTTTCTGTGGCCGTGGACGGGCGTTAGCTGGCTGACGGGTGGGCTGTGTTGGGGACTCGGGGAGGGAGCCCTGTGGAGCCTGTTGGGGGCCAGGGCTGCAGCGTGGCCAGGGTCTTGCCCCTTCCTGTGTCTTTCACGTTCTTGATGTGGCTTTCTCCCAGGAAGGGGGACCCAGCTGAGGAATGGTGGTGGTAGGGTCCCCTGTCGCCATCTACCATGGGCTGAGTGTGGACTCACTTCCCGCCTGCCACTGCCTTCCAGCTACATCTACTGGACCGAGTGGGGCGGCAAGCCCAGGATTGTGCGGGCCTTTATGGACGGGACCAATGGCATGACGCTGGTGGACAAGGTGGGCCGGGCCAACGACCTCACCATCGACTACGCAGACCAGCGTCTCTACTGGACAGACCTGGACACCAACATGATTGAGTCGTCCAACATGCTGGGTGAGGGCCGGTGGGCTCGGGGGGATCGGGGCAGGGCAGCAGGGCATAGACCTCCTCTCGGCCCCTCCACAGTGGCCCGAGCAGCCATGAGATCTCAGCTACCTCACCCTCTGCTGGGGGGCTGTCCCTGTCCAGCCCCTGCTGCCCTTGCTATGGGTCTGTTGCCATAGGCCCTGGGGACATCTCTTTCCTGTGCATCTGGTGGGTGCCAGGTCCCAGCCATGCCATGTACCAGGACTGTCCACCTCACGACAGAGGTTTTCATTGATGGGGAAACTGAGGCACAGGGCGGGTACATGACTTGCCAGAGGTCACAGAGCTAGGGAGCCACTTAGACCTCAGGGCCATTGCTCGGACTCTGACCCCAAGACCAGCACTCGGACTCTGCCCAGCCCTGAGCACCTGCCCTGAGCTGGGAGACGTGCAGGGCCATTCTCAGGCTCCCGGCACGGGGTGGGTGATGGCACCTCCTTTTCACAGATGGTAGAAATGAAGCCTGGGGAAGTTTAAAGGGTATCCGGTCAGCTAGCTCTAGGGGCAGGATCTGAACCCAGGACAAGGGACTCTGGACTCCACTCATGGTGGGCTGCTGTGCCAGTCACCTTGCATCGCTGTGACCAAGATACCTGACAAGAGCTACTTAAAGGAGGGAAGGGGTATTTTGGCCCCTGGTTTCAGAGGTTCAGTCCCTGACTGGCCGACCCCACTGCCCTGAGCCCAGGGCGGGGCGGAGGGGTGCTGCTCCCTCTTGGCAGCCAGGAAGCCTGGCAGGAAGATGCACCCTTCCAGGGTGTGCCGGTGACTGCCTCCCCCAGCCACGCCCCCGCTTCCAGTGACACCCAGCTGGTTCCCCCAGACGCTCTCACATCCAGTCCCTTTACCCCCCGAGCACCCCTGCATTGACACAGGAGCTTCTGGGGGACACCTTGCCTCCACACCGTGACAGGTGTTTGTGTGAGCCGCCAGGTGATAAGCCAGGCGAAAAGCAAAGCGAGAGTGAAGGACAGGGCAGCAGCCTGGAGGGCCACGTCTGGTTCCCAGGTGACCTGCAGCTTTGGGACAGACAGGAGGAGACGTGGGGTCGAGCTGCAGTGGGCCGGCCACCTGGATGCTTTTGAGCACTGGCAGAGGGGCCTTCAGTGGCCCTGACCGGCAGACTGTGAGCTGGGCTTCTGAGTCACCAGTCCCATGGAACCCTGCAGAGAGGACCAAAGGATGTGGCTTGCTTCCTAACCACGGCCACTACCATGTGCAGGTGAGGTGGCCGTGCCCGTCTTACAGATGAGGAAGCTGAGGCACAGGCACTCTGCCGGCGGCTGGAGGCAGACGGTCCTGGTGTCTGCTGGGGCGAGTTGCACACCCTGTGGGTGCTGACTGTCCTGGGGTCTGAGCCTGGGGGTGAGGCTTGACTGTGAGACTGTCACCCCATTCCCAGGAGAATCACACAGCCCCGCGTGTTTGTGTCTTTACCCAAACCTGGAGTCTGATAGTGTCCAATCGCAGTGCGGCACAGTGGCCCAAGGTGACTGAGAGCGTGACTCGCCTGCCACGGGGTCTGTTTCCGCGGAGGGGCGACCCTGCTGGTCGAGGTGGGCGTGTGCCTGGTGGTCACCGTGCCCACTCTCCACTGAGTGCCTCGGACGCTGGTGGAGCACCTGATTAATAGTGCAGGAGGCCTGGGACAGCTGGGAGCAGAGGGAGTGACGAGGCCTGGCCAGTGGTGGCTGAGCGCCTGGCTGTCTGCGCTGTCACCCTGCCTGCTACGGGGACTTAGCCACGTTTCTTGTAGTGAGACCTTTCTCGCAGAGTCGTGGCGTGAGGGATAAAGGCGCCTCCTGGTTTGACCCCAGCACTCGCCGTGCCCTCCCTGTGCCTGGTGAAGGTGACGGGTCAGGAAGCTGCCCGAGAACGTGTGTGGTGGAGGTGGTCGGGTGGCCGTTTAATAACTGTCATTTTCCCAATGATTAGATAAGCAACTCCCAAATTTCTGGAAAAATTTAAAAAAGGAAAAATATAAAGAAAAGTTATCCGTAATCTCACCTGTGATACCTGATGGTCTCAGTTTGTCAACTCTCCTTCTAGCATTGGATATTTAAAAAATAACTTTAAGATAGATATTATTCTTAAAATATGAAGATTTGTTTCACTTATTTGCTTTTTAAAAATAATTTGTAAAACTTTCTTCCAAACCATACCATGTTCAACTTTCGTTCTGCACTTTACTACTGGACATGACGTGCACGTTCACGCGTGCTCTCGCGTTGTTAGCGTGTTTGTTGGTGCGGTTGCATGTGAAGGGGGGCAGGTGAGAAGCGCTCTCACCGCTCGCGTGTTGCACAGGTGAAGGCTGCGGAGCTGCACCTGGCCCGGCCCGGGGCTCCCTCCGCCTCTCCGGCCCCTCGGGCTGCCCCCTGGGCTCCACCCAGCCCTGCTCTCTAGGTTCCCCGGCCCAGGCCCGCGGCTGGCTTAGGTGGGTGAGTGTCAGCGTCCTCAGCCCCTGACCGCTGTATCCTCCTGCTGGTGGGCGATACGGGGAGGCCGGTCAGCCCCCTCCTCTCTGCAGCCTCCTGTGGACAGCGGGGCCTGGCTGCATCTGTCCTGCTCAGTCTCTGCGGGGACTTGCAGAGCAGACTTCATGCCTGACGCCTGGTTTGACCCCAGCACCGACAGAAGCAAGCAGACCCCGCTCTCGAGGGCCCATGTGCCTTCTCTGCTCTTAGACCAAAAGCTAAGTTTTCCTCTATCATAGACACATGCAGCAAAACCTCACCATCTTGGCTCTAAGGGGCATTAAGTGCACGTTCTCATCCACATGAGGCCGCCACCGCGTCCTCCCTCTGAACTTTCATGTCTCCAGATGGGACTCGGTCCAGCCCTCGGCCGCCCCTCGGGCTCCCCGGCTCGGTGGATCTGACCTTCCCTCTAGACGCTGTTGCATGGACCCAGGGCTTCCCCGGTGCTCCAGGGTCCTCTTCCCGTCTCAGCGTTTCTGGTCACGCCGTGAAGTCCCTTTTGCTCTGGAGGTGGGGTCTTCATACGCTCTGCAGATGAGGGTGTGGGCTCCTTGGCAGGGCTGGATGGCAGTTTCCCCGAGTGGTGTTATGGAATGTGTGTCAGAATGGTCATCACGAATCTCGCTGTGTGTCACAGTTTGTAACATTTAAGTCATGTGGGCACCCATGGGGACACTCCTGTTGGGCGGGGTTGCAGCTCAGTGGCAGAGCGCCTGCGAAGCATGTTTGATCCCCAACACCTTAAAAATACCCATTTTACAAACAGGGAGGCTGAGGTCAGGGAGTTAATGTGGATTCCCAGGTCACCCGCTGACCAGCAGAGGAGCAGGTGTCCCAGGCTGGGTCACCGCAGGGCTTGTTTTTTTAAAAGGTGGATTTTGAAACTTTTAGTGAAGTGGACCTATGTGGGGTCAAGCACAGAAACCCGAAGTGGTCAGGGTGAGGAATTTTCACATACTTACAGGTGTGCACAAACGTGATCCGCGTGGCTTCCACCTGGAGCAGGGTAACTGGTCTCCCTCGTGCTCTTCCCAGTCCGTCCTTCCTCAGGGTAACTGCTGCCCTGACTTCTGTCTTTGTGTGTGGTTTTTTTTTTTCTTGTTTGCTGTTCTAGAACTTTCTACAGCTTGTGCTCACTCAGCCCCACAACTGAGATTGTCCTCGTTCTTGCCATCTCGGCGCCCTGTGGTTTGTGGGGTGCAGACACCACGCTGCAGACCATCTCGTGTGTTGGGTGGACGTTGCGTCTGTCTTTCTTGCGTTTTTCCCTTGGGGTGGGATTGCGGGTGGGCGTGCGCTCAGCGAGCTAGGTCTGTCCTTATCCAGAGCCGCTCAGGTTCCAAGGCTCAGAGGTAGTTACGTGGGCCCCGCTGGCCCTAGCTTGCTGACCTCGGGCCGTGTCTGCACGCAGGTCAGGACCGCGTGGTGATTGCCGACGACCTCCCGCACCCCTTCGGCCTGACGCAGTACAGCGACTACATCTACTGGACGGACTGGAACCTGCACAGCATCGAGAGGGCCGACAAGACCAGCGGCCGGAACCGCACCCTCATCCAGGGCCACCTGGACTTTGTGATGGACATCCTGGTGTTCCACTCCTCCCGCCAGGATGGCCTCAACGACTGCATGCACAACAACGGCCAGTGTGGACAGCTGTGCCTCGCCATCCCTGGCGGCCACCGCTGTGGCTGTGCCTCGCACTACACTCTGGACCCCAGCAGCCGCAACTGCAGCCGTAAGTACCTGTTTCCCAGGCGCCTCAGTCCCACACGGAGCTGGCCCTGGGCCTGGGGGAGAGGCGCTTCCCATCGGGGGCTCCCCTGGTGTACATGGGTGGTTGTGCAGGCCGTGCACTATACGAGCTTCGGGGTGCGTTCTGGCTGTGCAGGCTGGGAGAAGGATCTATTGCTTTAGTGAGTCACGACTGACCGGGCCGCGCGCTGGGCTGGCAGAGTCCTCGCAGGGAGCCCTGAGTTTGTGCAGGTCTCTGGACAGCGCTCGCCTGTGCTGCTGTCAGGGCTTTGTGCAGTGCTCATTCCATCCCTGAGCTACAGGGAAGGTAGCGGCCCCTCCCCATTTCTCAGACAAGGAACCTAAAGCACAGAGATGTGTAGGGACCCGCCTAAGGCGGCACAGCCGGGAAAACCGGAGCCAGGCTTGACTGCACACAGGCTGTCTTCACAGTCCCCGGGCCTCGCCTAACCCTGCTGACCTCTGGTGTAGGCGGGCCTTGTTGTTCTCACGTGAGTGACGATGAGAAGATGAGAAGAGTGAGGTTCGAGAGCCCAGACCTTCCCACAGCCCCAGGGGTGCAGACCCTTCTGTGGTGCCTGCAGCAGGAGTTGGTAATTCGGCCTCTGCTCAGCGCCTGACCATTCACAAAGCCCCTTCTTGTCCAGCTTGTCAAGACCCCAGGCTGGTATACGGTGGGCCTGGGCCCAGAGCTGCACTGTCCAGGGCCTTGGTCCTGTAGTTCTCATGTCCTTCTGGCCATGACCTTGAGGGGCGGGGCAGGGCAGGACGGTGCATTGACTCAGAGTCCCTGCCGACCTGGGCGTGACTTGGATTTCAAGCCACCCAGAGGAGCCCTTGAACAGTGGCTGTGACTGTGGCCTCTCACAGGTGCTGGTGCCTCGGAACCTCAGCCTGGTCTCTGCCCTCTGGACATTAATTCTCGGCCATGAAGGAGAGACCATCCTGTTTTCTGGTCCCTCTGAGAGCAGTGTCTTGGGGGCCTCGTGCAGTGAACTGAGAGGAGGTCAGGGACATCCGGGTCCTTCCCAACCCTGGGCTCCCTTGGAAACTGGGCTGCTGGAGACCGTGCCTCACCAGCCCCAGGAGTGGCCCTGAGCCAGCCTGACTCCTGGCTCCTCATTGTCCAGTTACCTGCTGCTCCCTGACTCTCCAGGGAGTGTCCTTCCTGCTGTCACCGTTTTCTACAGTTTATGGCACTTCACTTGAGCACATGCAGACATAGAGAAACCACGGGGTCATCCCAACATCGCATACCCCTGTGGGGGAGTCTGATACTCGCTGAATTACCTTCCTTCTGTTTCCAGATTTTTTTTTTTTTTTTGGTACTGGGGATTGAACTCAGGGGTACTTGCCCACTGAGCCATATCCCCAGCCCTATTTTGTATTTTATTTAGAGACAGGGTCTCACTGAGTTGCTTAGGGCCTCACTGTGGCTGAGGCTGGCTTTGAACCTCCTGTCTCAGCCTCCAGGGCTGCTGGGATTACAGATGTGCACCACCATTCCCAGCTTTGTCTTTAGTTTTGATGACATTTGGTTTCCTTTTTTGGCAGTGCTGGGGACCGAGCCCAGGCCCTCGAGCATGCTAAGTAAGCACTCTACCTTTGAGCCCCACCCAGCTTGATGACGTGCAATAAGTGTGTATGCCACTAGCGCACACACTTTGGAGTGACAGAGACACGTGACTTGGAGAGTAGAATCCCCATCACGCACCTCGGGGAGCCGCCTGTGTCTGCTTGGTCTTCTCCACGCCGTCTGCTGGATGCAGAGGCTGGGTGGCTTTGTGATCCTGGGAGCGCTGTGCACCCGCCACCCTCAGCCTGCGGTGCTGACCCCCAGCCGCGTCTCTTTGCCGCCCTCCAGCGCCTTCCGCCTTCTTGCTGTTCAGCCAGAAATGTGCGATCAGCCGCATGATCCCCGACGACCAGCGCAGCCCGGACCTCATCCTGCCCCTGCACGGTCTGAGGAACGTCAAGGCCATCGACTATGACCCGCTGGACAAGTTCATCTACTGGGTGGACGGGCGCCAGAACATCAAGCGAGCCAAGGACGATGGGACACAGGCAGGTGCCCCTGGGGCACAGGGCGGGCACTTCCCCAGGAGCCTGTCCAGGCAGCGCCCAGGCTGTGCCCTCTTTCTTGAATGGAGGTGGGTGTGGGAGGAGGCTGCTGAGGACGATCTGGGGTAGTCAGTGTTTGGGACTCTGACTGTGGTTGCAGGATGGACCCTGGGTGTGGGGGACCCTGGCATAGCGAGGTGTCCCATTGTTGAGGTGGGCACGTGAGGTCAGGCCCCGGGAGCCCTTCCTCTCCAAGGAGGCCTCGTGCTGTGTGGCGCTTGGTGATGGCGACTCTAGCTGTACCTTTGCTTCACAGGAAAGGTGTAGTCGGTTCTGTAATGCTGCCCGCACTCCTGGAAGTCACCACACTGCAGATGGCACAGCAGAAAGGCCAGGCTATGGGCAAAGGGGGAAGGGCAGGACCCTCAGTGACATATACAAAACAGGTCATGCGTGTGATTCTACAGCAGCTCCGTTTCTAAGACTCCCGGCCAGCGCAGGAAGGCCTGGGGTTGCTCATAGGCACGAACGTTGTAAGCAGCTGTGGTTTTGCGATGGTGGAGAGAGGCTGGTGCGAGTGGCTGGAGTCCTGACCCAGGTGGGGGTGAGTGGAGGGGTCACTGTCACAGCGCCGGGTGTGGGTTTCCACACGTACCTTGTGCTTCTCACTAGTGAAACTGAGCAAAAGCCAACGTCCTGTCTCCTGAGGTGTCACTAGTGGCCATGGAACCAATTTGCATTTTCAAAAGGAGTCTTCCTGCAGAACTGTCCAGTGGGGGGCCGGTTCCGGGAATGATGTCCTCACTCTCATGCAGATAACCCGCTCATGTTTCCAAAGACACATTTTATAAAAGCTTTAGAACCACAATCCCTGTCCCCATCGAGCTGTCAGTGAGGAGCTAATGACATTGTAATGAAATCTCCTTGGCATTGTCACAGCGGTGCAGAGGGGTGCTCGGGGAGGTCCAGATGATTCTTGTGTGGTAGATTTTTTTTGTCCTGCACACTGATTTGGAGTCCACTGCCGTCTGCTCAGGCTGGACATCTCTTTTGACAAAATGCTTCCCTGGCATAGTACCTAGTCAGGGCAGGGGGCCCACATCCTTGGAGATGGTAGAAGCCAGCAGGATGGGTGGCAGCAGAGCGGCTGTGATCAGTGGCTCCGTAGCCTGATGGGACAATTCCTTTCATCTCCCTGGTGCAGGGGGCGGTCAGCATGAGCACTTTGGGGAAAGGGAAGTGTTAATTGACAAACTGTGGCTTCCCTGCTGAGAAAGCTCCTGGGTGCAAAGTGCCTTTAAGTCCCCCTAAAGACAAGTCTTTCATGGTGTCCAGGGTGACAGGACCAGTGACAGGCCTTGAAGGGGAAGCTGCTGAGGAACAGCTTCTGGGGCTACCTCATTTGCAAATGCTATTCCCTTCCTGTACCCCTGGCTCATCCCTCCCTTCCCTCCTGTGCCCCTGGCTCTTCCCCTCCTTCCTCCCTCTACCCCTATTTCTTCCCTTCCTTCCTGTGCTCCTGGCTCTACCCTCCCTTCTTTCTGGTACCCTTGGTTCTTCCCTTCCTTCCTGTGCCCCCAACTCTTCCTTCCTGTGCCCCTGGTTCTTCCCTCCCTTCCTGTTCCCTGGTTCTTCCCTTCCTTCCTGTGCCCCTGGCTGTTCCCTCCCTTCCTTCCTGTGTCCCTGGCTCTTTCCTCCCTTCCTTCCTGTGCCCCTTGTTCTTCGCTTCCTTCCTGTGCCCCTGGCTCTTTCCTCCCTTCCTTCCTGTGCCCCTGGTTTTTCCCTTCCTTCCTATGCCCCTGACTCTTCCCTCCCTTTCTCTGGTTCTTTCCTCCCTTCCTGTGCCCCTGGCTCTGCCCTCCCTTCCTTCCTGTGCCCCAGGTTCCTCCCTTCCTGGGCCTCTATCCAGCTCCCTCTAGCAGGCTCCATCCTCTGGGGGCTCCCCTCCCACCTTCGCTCAGCTCGGGCTGTTTGTGTTTGCTCGCTCTCTCTGCTCTTCATCGCGGTTAGTGTGCCTAGCATCAGTTTAGTCATTTTCTCCACCGTCAGGGCCACCTCCTTTGGTGCTAAGCAGGTCACGTTACCGTGAACATTCACCTCCAGCACTTTCTCGTCTGTGCAGACTGACTGTCCCCATTAAACACCGAGTGCCATCCCCTTCCCCAGCCCAGGTTCCCCATCCCACTTGCTGTCTGAGGGTCCAAGGCCCCAAGGGACCTCAGGTGAGTGGGGTCACGTTCGTCTTGCTGCCTGGCTTCTCACCCCAGCGCGAGTCCTCAGGGCCCCTCCTTCTTTTGTGGGACGCTGAATGATATTCTGTCCCGTGGCTGGGCCACGTCTGCTCTCCATGGAGGGGCACCGGCGACTCCTGCCTTCTGGCTCTGTGGATTGGCGCTGCGTGGACGGTCCTTGGCCAAGGTTTTGTAGCAGGGAGGTGAAGAGCTAAGTGCGGTTGACTCGGATGCTGTGGAGACAACGTGTCGTGAGTGTCGCTTCACTGACGTTGTCTGTGAAGCCATCCAGCCGCGGACGCTGCCCCCTGGCTTTGCCTGCCTGGGGGACAGGCGCTGTGCTGCTCCCTGTACGCCTTTTGCATGTGGTTCTGAGTGGGTCCTAAAGTCTAGTTCTGTGCCCTTGATTCTGACCAGGACTAGCTGGAATCTTCCTTCTCTTCTGGTCCCCAGCTGGACAGCTCTGGCTCTGGGGAAGGACTGTGCCCAGCAGAGTAACACTTGGCTCTCCCAGACCCTCAGCTCGGTGGAAATGTGATGTTGCTGCCTGTAAAGATGTACCGTCCTGCGATGAGATCTGGCCAGCAAGACTGGGCCAGAGCTGGAGTGTGTCTGTGTGTGTGTGTGTGCGTGCGCGCGTGCACGTGTGTGTGTGTGTGGGGGGGGTTGGCTGTCATTTTCAGTGGACTCCTGGAGCCTAGGCCTGGGGTAGGGGCTTCTTTTTAGCTTCAGGCCCCTTTGCTACCTGGAGGCTTCTAGTTTTATTACCTGCTGGAAGCAGTCGAGAAAAAACACCTAGAATACCCCAAGCTCAGAGCGCCAGCCTTGGGCTCCCCCTGAGGGGGCAGGAGCCGAGATGCTGGCCCATCCCCAGCTAGAGGAAGGAGCTTTCTTCCACACCACTGGCTGGTGCTCCAGGCCCACTTTGCCTGTGCCAGGTCACTAAGAGCCCCAAAGCGGTGGCTTTGGAGGTGACCCAAGGAGACCAGAGCAACCAGGGCATCAGGCCAAGGACGACCCTCCCTTCCTCCTTGGTTGGTTCAACAAAGCCCCTTTGGAAGATTTCTCCATCAGGGGCTCCAGAAGCCCCTGATGGCACAGGCACAGCAGGTGGCGCTCTTGGGGGCTGCTCTGGGTGGAGACACCAGGAGCGTAGAGGCAGGGTGACGTCTAGAGCTGCCGGGACGCAGGCTGGCCTTGCGCTCTCAGGAGGAGCTGTGGGTCATCCTGCACGGCTGGCGCCTTCCCCTGCTCTGCACCTTGCCCTCCCACCACCCCTCACCTGCCAGCACCTGCCCAGGGAGCGGGGAGAGTGGGCCTCTGGCCTTCACGCCTGCCATCCTAGCACTCTGAATTAAAAGAATAGGGTTCGAGGGTCTAAGCCAAAGGCACACATCCTGGGAATGCAAAGAAGAGCCGAGATGCCCCGGGAGCGCCGGGGTCTGTGCAGCTGGGAGAGGGCCGAGCCGCGGGACCGCCTGATGCCGATGGCTGACTGGCTCGGGGGCCTGGAACCCAAGGTCACACCGGGGGCTTCCCCAGGCTGGAGGCTGGTGCTGGATCTGGTCCAGCTTCCCTTTGCTTTCTTGAGTGAGCACCTGGTGAAGGGCTGATTTGAGAGCAAACATCCCCAGACAGGTGTGGAAAGTTTGACTTTCAGGCTAAGCTCAGGAACGTGGCCTCTGTGCTCCCTCAACACGTCTCTAGCTGGTGGCCATAGGGTCTCTGATGGGTGACTTTTGTTCCTTCTGTCTTATAGCCCTTTGTTTTGACCTCTCCGGGTCAAAGCCAAAACCTGAGCCCAGACAGACAGCCGCACGACCTCAGCATCGACATCTACAGCAGGATGCTCTTCTGGACGTGCGAGGCCACCAACACCATCAACGTCCACCGCCTCGATGGGGACGCCATGGGCGTGGTGCTCCGGGGGGAACGCGACAGGCCAAGGGCCATTGCAGTCAACGCGGAGCGAGGGTAGGAGGCCGACGGGGCGGGTGGTGCTGCACCTGGCTCAGGCCTCCTGCCAGTGCACACAGGGCAGCCGCTGGGGCAGGAAGGGGTCTGCCATCCCAGCTTCCAGTCAGCAACTCCCCAGGCTCCCCAGCTGAGCGGGCACAGGCCTCAGGACGACAGAGTCACGCAGAATGGCAGGCAGCAGACCCCAGGGACAGGCTTAGCAGGGGAGGGGAGACGGGAAGTGGGCCCAGGAAGACTTAAGAAGGCAGTGTCAGAAAGACAGGCTTCTGACCATGGGTCTTGTCGATCCGTCAGACTTCCCTGGGGTCCCAGCTGGAAGCGGGCTCTTCACTCCCGTGGGTTCCACAGGGGCTCCTGCAGCTGCTGCCTTCCCAGAAGGCCCTCAGAGTTTGATGGGAGGTGTCCAGGACAGGTCGACAGGCCTGGAGCGGAATCCAGGGCAGGAGGGGTCCTAAAGCCCCATGCCACGAGGCTCAGAAACAACAAGGAGTGTGCAGAGGGCTTGTGTCAGGAGCATGGGGCCTTCTTCAAGTCCCTCAGATCTGATGTGCAAGCCAGGAGTTAGACTTGTCGAGGGACTGCCTGGTGGGGCCTGTGCCAGTGTTGACTGGAGCAGGCATATGCTCCAGGCTAGCACACCCCAGTGTGAACTTGGACCCCTGCACTTCCTGCTCGGGTGACCTTGGGCAGGTGGCTTTAACCCCTCAGCCCCTCAGCTTCCCTGCCTGTCAGAGTGCCTGGGGGACTCTGCCGTACACAGAGGGCTTGGAGCAGAGTGCTGGTATTTCAGGAGGCTGCCCAGGGACTGAGGGAGCCGGCCTGAGGAGGCAAGGGCTCCTGAGCTGTGCAGAGATTACTGTCCTGTGGCTGCCGGACGAAGCCCCAGGGTTTGGAGGTGACTTAGGACGACAGACAGACAGACGTTTATCCTCTCATAGTCCCAGAGGTCTGGAATCAAGTTTTTGGCAGGGCCACATCCCCTCAGCAGCGGGGCAGGGGGTGGGGTGGGGGTCGTCCAGCTTCAGGGCTCTCCTGGCGTTCTGTGACTTGTGGTCTCGTCACTCCAAGCCCTGCTCTCGGGGCACGCTGGCCTCTTCTCTCCGTGGCCTTCTGTCTTCCCACTGGACATATGGTCCACCCTGACCCAGCATAACCTCATCCTGATCCTTACTTACATTTTAGAAGACCCTGCTTCCAAATAAGCTCGTGTTCTGGGGTTCTGGGGTGGACGTGGACTTTGGGGGACACCATTCCTTCTAGCGTAGGGCATAATCTGTCAGGCTCCGGGCCAGCCCCGGGAGGCAGGGCTCTGACTGGGTGCCTGCAGGGTCAGGGAGGCCTGGTTGGCTGCGGAGCTGCAGTGGCCGGGGAAGCTCCCAACCTGTGCTTCCCGCTGCCCTCCCGCAGGTACCTGTACTTCACCAACATGCAGGACCGAGCAGCCAAGATCGAGCGCGCAGCCCTGGACGGCACGGAGCGTGAAGTCCTGTTCACCACGGGCCTGATCCGCCCCGTGGCCCTCGTGGTGGACAACACGCTGGGCAGGCTCTTCTGGGTGGACGCAGACCTGAAGCGCATCGAGAGCTGCGACCTGTCAGGTACGTGCCCGAGGCCTCCCTGGTCATCGGCACCTTGGCAGTCCACAGGTGTCCCTCTGTGAAGCCACGGCATCTTGTTAGCAGTAGCAGTTGCTGCCTGGCACTGTGCTGGGGCCCTTGGCACATCCTGTGTATCCCACCCTCTGAGCTGCAGGGTGGGGTCCCAGAGGAGCCCATGGCTGGAGGGAAGTGAGGGTTGGTGCTTCATGGGGCTGGGCCCTCACAGCTCCCAGAGGGAGGGGCTGGGCCCTCAGAGTCCTAGAGGGAGGGGCTGGGCCCTCAGAGCTCCCAGAGGCTGGGGCTGGGCCCCCACAGCTCCCAGAGCCAGGGGCTGGGCCCCCACAGCTCCTAGAGGCAGGGGCTGGGTGTAGGAGGGGAAGTGCCGTGCTTGCACCAGCCAGACTAGGGTCCACAGTTGGGGCCTATGGCCCTGATACCGAGGCCAGCCCTGACCGTAGCACAGGACCCCCGGGCACCCTGGCAGCCATCTCTTTGGACCTCATTTCTGAGCTGAGCGTGGCAGGGCTCTTGAGTCTGGCTGTCACTCAGGAGCCTGTGTCCCGCCTACAGGGGCCAACCGCCTGACCCTGGAGGATGCGAACATTGTGCAGCCCGTGGGCCTGGCTGTGCTCGGCAGGCACCTCTACTGGATCGACCGCCAGCAGCAGATGATTGAGCGCGTGGAGAAGACCTCCGGGGACAAGCGCACTCGCGTCCAGGGCCGTGTTGCACACCTCACGGGCATCCACGCTGTGGAGGAAGTCAGCCTGGAAGAGTTCTGTATGTGGGGTGGGCCGGGGTGCAGCGGGGTCCAGCAGGAAGGGTGGAACCAGGCAGGAGGCCAGCCTCAGGGCCCATGTGACCCCAGCAAGGTGGTGGCCCAGCACCAAAGACCAGCAAGTGTCCAGATGTCCCAAGGCCTCTCTGGGTCTTTTTCATTTGCTACAAAACAATTGGCCACAAACCTAGTGTTTAAAAACAGCACCCAAAGCTGGGTGCGGTGGCGCACACCTATAATCCCTGGGACTCAGGAGGCTGAGGCAGGAGCATTGCAAGTTCATGGCCAGTCTCAGTGACTTAGTGACCCTGTCTCAGTATAAAAAGGGCTGAGATGTAGCTGGGTGGTGGAGCGCACCTGGGTTCACTCCCCAGTTCTGCAAAAGAAAACAAGCCAACGCCCACCTCCTGTCTGACTTCTGTGGAGCCGAGGTCTGGGTGTACCACGGGACAGGAGGGCTCGCAAGTGAGAGGCTCTGTAGAAGAATCCATTCCCGCACTCGTCAGAGCGTTGACAGTCCTACAACCAGGCCCTGTTCCCTCTGGCTGTCTACCAGGGTCAGCCACTGCCACCTCCTTGTCCTGTGGCCCCTTGCGTTAGCCTTCTGGTACTATAACACATACCTGAGATAATCAGCTTAGGAAGAGAAAAGGTTTTCTTAGTTCATGGTCTTAGAGGTGGTTCATGGTCCATGGGCCCTTTTGGGCCTGTGTCGAGCCAGCATATCATGGCGGGAGCTGGTGGCATAGAAGAGCTATTTACCTCCTGGTCACGAATTAAGACAAAGGAAGAGGATGGGGTCGGGTTGGTCCCCTGCTCTGCAAGGGCTCACTCCTAGGGACCTGGAGACTTCCTGGGCCCCATCTCTTAAGGTTGCATGGTCTCCCAGTGGTGCTACCCGGAGCCTTCCACAGAAGGCCTTTGGGGGCCACTTAGGCTGACTGCAGCGCCCTTCATGTCAGCAGAGAGCCTCCCCATCAGGCCCTCTCACACCTTGAATCCTGACACCTTCTCCTGCCAGTCAGAAACCCACTCTGGGCTAAATGGCTCTGTGGTCAGTCTTGATGCACCTGTAGGTTAGTCTCCCATCTGATGAACTCCAAGTCAACTGATTAATGACCTCAACCACACCCATTGTGAAACCCTGGGCCTTATAGTTCATCATGTCCACAGTGCCAGGGGGTTGAGGTGGAAAGGTTGGGGGCAATTGAGGGTCCTACCACCACCAGCTCATTGTGTCCAAGGGCTTGGGAGAGAGGGGGCTCCCCAGCAGGACCGTTGGCTCCTCCCCACCCCCGACATGGCTGTATGCCTAGGTATGTGGGAGGGGGTCTGTGCGTGATCGTAGGTCTCTGGTTCCTTGCTTTTCTCTCTCTTTGGTGAGCTGCCAATTAGGTGCTTGGCCGAGCAGAGAGCAGTGGGTGGGGCCATTGCTGCTCCTGTCCTGTGGTGCCCCTGGCCTCACAGCAGCACAGCCCCTCGCCAGAGCTGGGGTAGCACCATCCTTTGCACTTTCCTGCTTTCTCTCCTGGTCTCAGTCCTCATGGATGTGGCAGCTTCTGACTCCCAAATCCAGCAGAAATCTGCTCACTGCCCTCCCTGGAGTCCTGGTGCCTTTGCCATTTTACTGTGTCAGCGCCCCCTTGGCTGCTATAACAAATGACCGTGAACCGAGCAACTTAAATTGTTCTCCAAGAATGAGAGGCCAGAAATCCAAGATCAAAGTGTTGACAGGGGCACACTCCCTCGGAGGCTGTAGCAGAGGGTCTGTCCCTCGCCTCTTGCAGTAATGGTGGTAGAGGTACCGTGGTTTGTGGCTGCATCACTGCAGCCTCTACCTCTGACTCCACATGGCCATCTCTTGTGTGTCAGTGACCTCACCTCTTATAAGGATGCTCGTCATTGGATTTAGGACCCACCCAGGTATTCCAGGATGGCCTCATCTTGGGATTGCTCACCTCCACTACATCTGCAAAGACCCCTTTTCCAACTTACGTTACAGCCATAGATTCCGGGGGGGTTAGGCGTGGCATAGCTTTTGGAGGCACACCCACGGTAACAGTGAAGACAGGCAGCGAAGGCTGGTGGCTGTGGGTGCGGTGGGGGCTGGGATGCCCATCAGTCCTGTGCTGCTCTTCAGGCTCCATGTTTATGTCAGTTTCCACATCAGTAGAAGGAAACTCAGGGCTGCTGGGGAGTGAGTGGAAGGGTACCCTGGGTGGGCCCGTCTCTCAGGCCCCCTCCTCTCTGCCGTGTCCTGAGGTGAGAGGAGGAGCCTGACCCCAGCGCCCCGTCTTGTTTGTCCCTACAGCGGCTCACCCCTGTGCCCGAGACAACGGCGGCTGCTCCCACATCTGCATCGCCAAGGGTGACGGGACCCCACGGTGCTCCTGCCCCGTCCACCTCGTGCTCCTGCAGAACCTGCTGACCTGTGGCGGTAGGGTGACCTCGGCGCGCTCTGTTGGAACTTGGGACAGGGCTCTGAATCTTTTCTGCCAGATCACAGGCCTGCGTTCTTTTTTTTTTTTTTTTTCTTTTATTTATTTTTTAGCGGACACAACATCTTTGTTTGTATGTGGTGCTGAGGATCGAACCCGTGCAGCACGCATGCCAGACGAGCGCGCTACCGCTTGAGCCACATCCCCAGCCCATGGCCTGCGTTCTTATAAACCGCAGTGGCTCCTTTTCTGTAGAGTAGAGCTCCTCTTCACTTCCGCCCGCGTTTCCTAACGCTGTGCCTTCTCTGCTGCGAGTTTCCCTGAGCACTGCTTTTCCTGCGGCGGCAGACTTTGATAGGTTGTCTTTTTCATTTTTCATCAGGTAATTCAAGTATTCTGAAATTTCTCCTGAGACAGTTTCTTCATCCTGTGTGTTATTTAAATCTCCAGAGTTGAGACCTTCCAGCTGTCTCTCTCTTACTGATTTCGGTTAACTCCACTGCGGTCTGAGAGCTCTGTGTGATTTCTGTCCTTCCAGGTTTATCCAGGTGGCTTTGTGGCTCAGCATGTGGTTTATCGTAGTGAATGTTCCATATGCTCTTGAGAAAAAGGTGGATTCTGCTGTGGGTGGTGGAAAGTTCCAGAACATCAGTTGGATCTGTTGACTGACAGTGCCGATGGGGCCTCTGCTCCTTCCCTTCTGCCTGCTCAAGCTGTCAGCTACTGCAGGGGTGTTGGGCTCCAGCTCTGACGGGGATCTCCCCATTTCTTCTTGTCGTTCTGTCTTTGTCCCTCCTGCTACCCTCTGTACTCTTGCTCCCCTGGGGCCCCGTGATAGTGATGGTGGTGGGGGCTTTAGAATTAGACCTGTGTTCAAATCCTGGCTCTGCAGATTGCCTGCTGGGTGCCCCCAGGCTGGTCACTTGCCTTCTCTGAACTCTACTTCCTCCTCTGTGAAACTGAGGCCACTCACTTGGCAGATTGTCATAGGCTTTAAATAACAGAGCACTTTCCATGGTCCCTGGCACATGGCACAGGGAATGCCAGGTGCTGTGTTGTGGGGTGACTGCAGTCATAAAAGTGACAGTCTTCATTGTCAGCATGATGAGCCTTGACCCCAGGGCTTCCTCTCCAGCTGCCCCTGGTGTCCCCACCCCAGCCCCACCCCCCGTGGCCTTGGATTGTGCCATTTCTGTTCTGCTTCAACCCACCTGGCTCCGCAGCCACCGGCTCAGTACACAGACACCACTCTTCTCCTCTTGCTGTACGGGACCACACCTTGGCCTGGGAGCGTCCTCCTGCTTCACCTTGCACCTCAGAGTCCCAAGGCCGTGACCAGGAGCAGGGGGGATGCTGGCTGCTCACCTCCCAAGAAACCAGGCAGCTTTTCTTCAAGCTCCGGCCTGGGGCTCACGTGGATTTGTAGCCTGCAGGGGTCACTCTGTGCAGCTCCCACTGGTGCCCAAGCTGCCCAGGGAGCAGGGTTGTGGAGGCTCCCATGGACCAGCCCTGGGCCCCTGTGGGATGGGGCGCTGCCCTTGGCCCACCGTCCAGGACTCAGGGCCCACTTAGAGCCGAGGGCTGTCCCCGTGGAATGGGGCACGGCCCTGGGCCCATCGCCTGGGCAGAGCCGAGGGTCGGTGCTCACTGTGCAGAAGCCTCTCAGCCTTCCGTGGCCATGTCACAGGACAGGGCTCCAGGGCTCTCAATGTGGACCTTGTGATGTGGCCTCCGGCACGTCAGTGTCCCAGCAGTGTCACCACTGCCTGTCTGCCCACTCGGTCAGTCCTGTGGCACCTGTGGCATCTCACAGCTGCTTTGTTTGAGAGATGAGGAGGCGGAGGCCTCTGTGTCCTAGGTCTCTCGGCTGCCCAGGGAAGCTGGGATGGCCTTGGCCCGCCTGGGCCCTGCCTGTTCTGCTCTCACCCTCCGGCCATGGCTGCCTGGACTGTTGGCCGTGGAGGCCGGGCCTCTTCTTCCCCAGGGCCAGTTGAAACCACCCTGGTGGGACAGGCTTTGTGGCAGCTCAGCCTGCAGACACCCGACCTGGGCTACTTTCAGACACCATGGGTGCCGCACCCCGGCGTGTCCTTCCTTGGCCCAGCCGAGTGGCGAGAGCCGGGCTTCTCGGTTGCCGAGGGCTGGGGTCTTGGCTGGAATCTGAGCCTCCCTCTCACACCCCTGGGCTCCGGGGTTTGGCGTACAAAGCCTGCAGGCATTCTGGGGCTTGAAGACAGGCGCCTTTCCTGGGTTGGATTTCAGGTGTGTTGGGGCGTCCTCACACCCCACACCAGGCCAGCCCCTTAGTTCTCTGCCATTTTCTGCATAAAAGAGAGGAGTTCTAGAAAATGGGTGTCCCTAAAGCTGCGGTGCTCCCTGGCCTCCTGTGAGGTGGCTGCCTCATCTACAGGGGCCCAGCACAGTGCCACTGACTGGGCTCTGCGATGCACCTGACCTTGGGATGGGGCGCTGCCCTTGGCCCACCGCCCTGGACTCAAGGCCCACTCAGAGCCAAGGGATGTCCCTGTGGGATGGGGCACTGCCCTGGGCTTGACATGAGCTGGAGATCTTGTTTTAAATTAGGATGTTTAAACTGGATATCACCATGATGCCCAGGAGAGACAGGAGGTGGTGATACAGAGCCCGGAGCAGCTCGGGTAGAGCGCTCGCCTGGTGTGCACGGGCTGGGTTCTCGCCAGCATGCAGGAAGAATCCAGAGCAAGACAGACACAGATGTCATTGCTTACAGATGCCGAGGGGTGCAGGCATGCCTGGGGCCTTGCCACCCTGGAGATCCGTGGGCGTGGGCAGCAGGGGCAGGACCATGGGCATGTGATACCCTAGTAGCTTCCCCTGGGGAGTCTCGTGGGTGAGTTTGCATAGGTGGGTACAAGCACCGGGTTGTCAGGCCGTGACTGACACCTGAACCGTCCATGTGGGGTGGGAGGTCAGTAGGGCCAGCCAAGTGGCTGCATATTGCTGTCCCAGAGGGAGGTGGCCACCAGGGAGCTGTCGGAGAGGGCAGTGGCATCTGGCTCTCCCTGCTGAGGGATAGGGAGGAAGAGGAGGAGGCAGAGCTGGAAGTCTGGTCAGGGGGACTGAACCCTGCTTCTAGTGGGAAGTCTAACTGCTTTTAAACGTGGACACAGGCTGCATAGAATGGCAAGTGTCTGCCCTGGTGAACCCTGAGAGCGGGGAAGGGCTTCCACGGTCACCAGTGGGAGGTAGTCCTTGGCCTCCCAGCCCACCTCCCTCCCATGGCCCTCTCCTGGGGAGCCCCCGCTGTGCTCTGTGAGCAACCTGGGCCCTCTGCCTTAGCCCATATGTAGCTAGATGCCTGGGGCGTAGTGATCGGGTCCTCTGTCAGCTCCCACCGTGCTGTGGATGCTCTGGCCCTGAAGAGTCCTCAACATGCTTCTCTGGTGTGGGTGCCGTCCACCCACTTTGCCCCCTGCCTGCTGATGGACACTCAGGTGCTACCAAGCTGATGTGCACTCCAGTGAAGGCCCTCAGGGGCCCTGTGGGGAGACCACTGAGGATGGGGGATGGCCCGGCCCAGCAGACAGGGTTGCCTTCCTGCAGTGCGGGGCTTGGTGGCTGCTTGGGTCATGGTCCTTCCGCCTCCACAGGGAAGGGATGGCTCTAGCAGCACTGTGTCCTCCCTGGCCTTTGGTCTGGGCTGGGGCAGCAGGCAGGAGATGCTGACTGGAGGGCATGGGGCACCCCCCAGGACCTTGGGGACATGGCTGGCGCCGACCTGAGCTGTCTCCTGGTCTCCCGGGTGGACCCTGTGTGATGGTCGTCCCTTCTCCCCCCAGAGCCTCCCACCTGCTCCCCCGACCAGTTTGCGTGTGCCACTGGGGAGATCGACTGCATCCCCGGGGCCTGGCGCTGTGACGGCTTCCCCGAGTGTGACGACCAGAGTGACGAGCTGGGCTGCCCAGTGTGCTCTGCTGCCCAGTTCCCCTGCGCACGGGGCCAGTGTGTGGACCTGCGTCTGCGGTGTGACGGCGAGGCTGACTGCCAGGACCGCTCCGACGAGGCCCACTGTGACGGTGAGGCCCACCGCCCAGCCCTCTTCGACGTGGCCGGGGCTCTGCCTGGCCTCCCCTGAATGACACTCTGTCAGACCTTTCCCTGGAGGGAAGCCGCAGGGCTTGGGAGGGATGAGTTAGTTTCAGGGCCGAGGTGGGAAACGCTGCGGTGGGACCCCATCCTGTCCCACTGAGCGGTTGACTTGAAGGCAGACTAGGACTCCGTCTCGACTTCCTGCATTCGGTCAAGAGTTTTGCAGAAACCCAATGTGAACCTAGTAGCTGGCTGGAGACGTCCATGCCTCACGACCCGGGATGCCCTACCCTGAGAGGCAGGGCTGCGCTCCACCGAGCAGTGCAAGGGATCACACTCAACCACCACGATGGAGTCTAGCACCAGAGAGGTGCTGAGGCCTCCTGGGCCCACTCTGACCATCAGGACCTTCCTTTCCTTTAGATCTCAATGGTGAAACAGACCTCTTCTCTACCTGCTCTGAGTTTCCCTCTGATAAGACTCTTGCTTGTTTGGTCACCTGGCATACCTGTCCAGCCTTGGTCCCAGGGCTGCCATGGGCTGTTAATATGGTCTTTTGATGCTCCCTCACTCCCACAGACCACTGGGTCCTGTTCTTAACAACTCACACACTGGCCCTGATCTCCACCCTCATGCGGGATGAGCAGGTGTTTTGTAGAAGACGAGGTTCCAGACCAATCTCCACAGATGTTTCTGTAAAGCCACAACTAATTCATTGCAGCTCATTGATCCTTGAGAGTTGGATGGCAGCTGTAGATCGGGGTTAGCACCCTGGGCAAATTCAGCTGCAAGCCCAGTGTCTCTGGCACCAGCCCTTCCCACAGGTCTGTGTCCGTGTTGGCGGCTCTTGCGCTGAAACGGAGAGCCAGGATTTGGTGATGGAGCCTGTGGTGCCTGGCATGAGTTTCACCATCATCCACCACAGAAGCCGCGTGCCAGCCCTGCTGCCCCCCTGGCCTGGCAGTAGTGTGGCTGAGACTTCAGAGGCTGCGGAAGCCCTGCTGGGGAAGCCCCCGCCCTGTGCCTCCTCCTGCAGGCCCTGGCTCTGCGGCTTCCCAGGCTTCCTCCCTGCCCAGTTACCAGCATGCCATCCGTCCAGGGGCAGCACGGGGCTCCCTCGCCTTTGGTTCTCAGGGTGCAGAGCTGGTGGGGAGCTCAGGAGGTTTGCTGGGGTAGTCAGAGCCCAGAAACTGCCTTCCTTAGGTGCCATGGACCCTCCAGGTCAGCATTTGGGGAAAGGTGAAGGGCTGTGGCCTGAGTCTCCAGAGTGCCGGTGGGGGAGGGCAGCCGTGGGGCTGCTCTGCCTTCCTGGAGTGCTGCCCAGTGCTGTGGGCACCCTGACCACCTCACCTCTCTGGGGGCGAGGCTCCTCCTGTGGTCCCTCTGGCTGCCACCTCCCAGGGGGACCGTGGGCAGGGCTGGTGGTCCTTACTCTGCGCAGGCCTGACCCACGTAGATGTGGGCAGATGCCTCCTGCGGATGGAGGGTATATTGGGGCTCTTTTCTGCCCGTCTCCCCATTGGCGTCACACAGGCCTTGGGCAGGTCTGGTGCCGGAGAGGGTTCTGTTGGAGGGCTCTGTGCCTGGAACCCAGGCTGCTGTGGGTGGCCTGGGCAGAGGACCGGGCTCTGGTTCCCTCCTGCCTCTCTGAGCACAAGGACCCTCTTTGCAGCCATCTGCCTGCCCAACCAGTTCCGGTGTGCCAGCGGCCAGTGTGTCCTCATCAAGCAGCAGTGTGACTCCTTCCCCGACTGCATGGACGGCTCCGATGAGCTCATGTGCGGTGAGCTGGCTCCTGCAAGTGGGCAGGGGGGCTGTGCCTTCAGGGCGCACTCAGGATGTGGCAGGGCCCAAGGTGCCTGGGAGGCTGGGTGTGCTTGGCCCTGTGGGGACACGGAGCTTCCTGTGGTGGGGACTGAGTTCTAGCAGGGGCAGAGGCACGGAGGTAGGGCCCACCACAGTGTGTGGTGGGGGACCACTGTACCTGAAGGCTCAGCCCCATCGTGCTCCCGCCGTGGGGAACTTGCTGGGCAGCATCTGTCCTGCTGCAGGACCGCCTGAGGCTGCCAGCCTCCACGTGCTGTGTGCCCATGTGCACACATCACGTGCCCACATGCACGTCACACGTGCCCCTCCAGTGACCTGGCTGTGTAGTCAGGGAGGCGGACTAGAGTGTGGGTGGCCAGCACAGTCAGGGAAGGCTTCCCAGAGGCAGTGGCTCTCAAATGGCTGCCTGATTCAGACAGGAAGGAGCTGGCATTCCAGACAGGAAGTGGGATGTGTCACATGACCACTCCTCTGCAGCAGAGCTGGGCTGAGAGCTAGGGGCGAGGGGCGCAGGAGGGTTCCCCAAGGACTCGCTGAGCTCTCCGGCGCCTTCATGCCAACCCCCTTCAGGCATCTGGGACAACATCTTTTTTTTTTGTTGTTGTTGTTGTTTTTTTGTTGGTGCTGGGGATTGAACCCAGGGCCTTGTGCATGCGAGGCAAGCACTCTACCAACTGAGCTACATCCTCAGCCTTTTTTTTTTTTAAGTCGTAGATAGATACGACACCTTTATGTATTTATTTTTATGTGGTGCTGAGGATGGAACCCAGGGCCTCACACATGCTAGGCCAGTGCTCTGCCACTGAGCCACAGCCCAGCTCTTGAACATCATCTTAAGAGAGTGGCCTGGGCCGGTGGCGGAGTTGGGGCTGTCCTCTCCCTCTGCCGGGCAGGTGTCTGGTCTGGGGAGCCTGTGCCTGGGCCTCCAGCACACTGTGGGCCCTTGTGTTGAGAGTGACACCCATGGGAAGTCCTGGCCTCCGGGGCTTTGGGTTGCTCTCCTGCGGTTGACTGTCTGGGGACCTCCAGGTCAGCCTGCGGGAAGGCGTACGTGCTCTTGCCAGCTGAGTGTGGGGGCTGGACTTGCCGTCCAGCTTCCCTGCCACAGCTGCAGGGAAGCTCTGGAGGCCTCCAGACCAGTCTGTCCCATGTGACACATGGGCACCCAGGAGCACTCACTTCCAGCTGCCACCAAGGCCCCTGAGCAAAGGCGTGTCAGTAGTTAAGGGGCTGGGGGAGGGCAGGGTCACCAGGCGGGCCAAGGACCTGTGGGCAGGGGTCCTGGGTAAAATGAGCCAGCCTCACTTCTCCCATCCGTCTGAGGGTCCTGCAGCCTGGGCATCCTGCAGGAGGGCCATCTCTTTGGGATTATGTTGACCATATTTTTCTGTCTGTCCTCTGGCAGAAATCACCAAGCCACCCTCAGATGACTCCCCAGCCCACAGCAGCGCCATCGGGCCTGTCATCGGCATCATCCTGTCCCTCTTCGTCATGGGCGGGGTCTATTTTGTTTGCCAGCGCGTGGTGTGCCAGCGCTATGCAGGGGCCAGCGGGCCCTTTCCGCATGAGTATGTCAGTGGGACCCCCCACGTGCCTCTCAACTTCATAGCCCCTGGTGGCTCGCAGCATGGTCCCTTCACGGGTAAGGAACCACAGGCAGGCAAGGGCCCCTGCAGAGGAGGGTGTGCTGTCTGGGCTGCTCGCGGGGGGTGGACGAGGCCGCGGCTCCTGCAGCGCCTCCTGGGCATGCCAGGCTGCCTCGCCTGTGCTTGGCACGGCACCTCTTGGCACAGAGCCCGTGCGGCTGCAGCCCGTCCTTTGGCCTTGGTTGTGTCGGGGGGCTCCTTGGGCTTCACCTGTAGCATTACTATGGGATGTTTCCTGAGTGGTCCCTGAGCCCTTACATCCCCTAGAAATGGACGTGGCGGCAGCAGGGCTCTCTAGAGCCTGAGGATTCTCTCCCGCAAGTGGCTCTGTTCTGGGCACAGAGCGGATGGTGGCCGAGCAGTTGTGATGGGCACCCTCCTGGTCATCAGGAAAGCAGAGTGTGCTGTAGATGCCCAGGGGCCACATTGCTGGGCTAAAGCCTGCTGGTTCCCATCATATTGGGGGGTTGTGTGTCCCAGAACGTGGGGTCAGTCAGTGCAGTGCACTTTGGGGTACCCAAGAGGGCTAACCTGTAGCTCCAGGACCACCGTAGGGTTGCTCAGGGCCTACCCAGCCTGGGGTCCCTCTGTCTTGTCCTGTTCCACCCCCAAGCCAGCTTCACTGGGACGCTGATGTCCTGGTGCAGGTGTGCCTGATTCTTCCTGGGGGTGGGTTGCCGGGGCTTCTCGAGCGCTCCTGGAGGCTGAGGTGGGGGAAGCCCTGCTTCTTCAGCAATCCGCAGAGAGGCCTGTTGTCTGTGCCTGGAGTGCTGTGTGCTCAGCCCCGGGGGTTCCCTTCTGCAGGCCCCTCCCCATTCGCCGAGGAGGTTTGCACAGCGGGCGCTGCTGGGAGCCCGAGAAGTTTGTGTGCCAGGACTTCCCGCGGGAATCTGAGTCTCCTAGTAGCAGGCAGGGCCTGTGTCTGGGGTGTGCCCGGCCAGCGCCCCACCCTGCCCCGCTTGTCCCCTGCCCATAGGCATCTCGTGCAGCAAGTCCATGATGAGCTCTGTGAGCCTGATGGGGGGCCGGAGCGGCCCTCCCCTCTATGACCGGAACCACGTCACTGGCGCCTCGTCCAGCAGCTCGTCCAGCACGAAGGCCACTCTGTACCCACCGGTGAGAGGGCGGGCGGGGCCAAGGAGGGTGGTGGGCAGCTGGCCAGCTGGGGCCTCCACCTTCAGCGCTGGCCCAGGCTTGCTGGGACCTGGGGGACTCCGGAGCTGTGACTGTTCATGTCTCACCCAGCCGAGGGCGTGGTTTCCCCCGCTACCCCTTTTGGGTTTTTCTTGAATCACATTGTTTTCTGTTTGGAGAAGGGAAGTCCTTGTTCTTTGTGGATAGACTGGAAACTGCGTGGAACTACGGAGCCAAGTCCCGGCCCTACTCCCACCTCCTGGGGTACTCACGTCCCTTTGGGGTCCTGGTGTCCTGGTGGTGGTCTTGCTCTGAGGAACTGTGCCTTCTGTGCTGCCCTGCTGTGCCTCTCTGCAGCAGGTCCTCCAGACCTGTGTCCTGCGAGGACACTTTAGATTCACACCCTGCACCTTGCTGGGTTGTTTCCTGAAGGACAGACAAATGTGTGGGGTGATTTTTGTGGCTACCGTATTCCCTGGAGCTTTTGGCAGTCCCAGCAGGTTGAGGGGCCAGCCCCAGCCAGTGGCAGCGTCCAGGGAATGACTGTGAAGAGTGAAGCACCAGCTGGGCACGTGGCCACACCTGTCACCCCAGCGGCTTGGGAGGCTGAGGCAGAAGGATCACAAGTTCAAAGCCAGCCTCGGGAACTTAGTGAGGCTCTAAGCGACTTAGTAAGACCTTGTCTTAAAATAGAAAGGGCTGGGGATGTGGCTTAGTGGTTGAGAACCCCTGGGTTCAATCCTCAGTACAGAAAAAAAAAAAAAACCACAAAAAACCGCGAAGGGCTAACTCTGCTGCTTTCTGCGAGGGACCCTCCGCGGGGCTCACTGCGGGAGCCCTGCTCCTGAGAGCACAGCCTGGTGCCCAGGTGAGCTTGCTACATGGGTGTAACTCTGTGCACAATCAGCCCCAACCTGTGTGTGGGCTGCATCCAAGGTCCCCTGGCCCACACCTGGGACCACGGAGAGTGCCATTCCCATGTGCACTCCGTTGCTTCTGCACAGGTGAGTCTCGGACAGAGGTGAGATTTCATTTACTTATTTTTTGGCATGGGGGATGGAACTCAGGGTCACTCTACCACTGAGATATGTCCCCAGCCCTTTTTATTTTGAGACAGGGTTTCACTAAAGTGCCCAGGCTGGCCTTGAATTTGTGATCCTTTTGCCTCAGCCTCCAGAATAACTGGGATTACAGGCGTGATTATACATTAGACACAGTAAGAGATTAACAGTAGCAAATAATAAACCGCAACAGTTACATCAGCAGACTGTAATAAGCTATGTGAATGTGGCCTCTCCTCTGAGAATCAAGAAAAATATTAATATTTCCATTGACCGACCGCGGGCTTCTGGAACCACGGGAGGCAGATCCATAGTAGGGGGCGGGCCTCCTGGCACGCCAGGGCTCTGGCTTTGCGCGCCCTTGCAGGCTCTTGATTCCTCCCAAAGCCAGCTCCTCTGCAGCTGTGCTCTTTTCTAAGGTAAGGACAGTCCCATCTGGGTCCCCCCAGTGAGCCCTACTTTGCCAGGACTGGCACCCCCTGCTTCTGGTGTCCCTTGCTTCTGGGTGTCTCTCCCACTGGGTGTTGTCCAGTTCTTATCAACTGTGATAAGAGTGACCGGCCTTGGGAGGAGAGGGCGGAGGAGGGTGGTATCTCAGGGCGGGGACTATCTTCTGAAGCTCTAGGGCCTGGCTATTTTTAGGGACAAGGGAAGGCCAAGAGCAGCCTGAAGTTTAGAATAGCCCATTCCTCTTGCGCTCTTGTTGCTGCCACCTCTCAGGGACCCATGTAACCATCTAAAGGCTCCAGGATCCTGCCTGAGGCCAGGCCAACTGCCGGAAGCAGCTCCCTTACCCCACATGCATCATGGTGCTTGGGAGGCTGCAGGTGCCCTTCACGGGCTCTGCTGGGTAGCACAGGGCCCCGAGCAGCTGGCTATTTCACAGCTACACGCAGTCGTCGCTATGGTTAAGTTTGGAACATTTTCATCACCCCCAAAGAAACTCTGTGTGGAGCCAACTATTTTCAAATTAACAGCTTATTTTGCATCGGTGATCGTGTGTCCATGGTACACAGTTCAAAAGGTACAGAAAGCTAGGTGTGATGGCGCATGCCTATAATCCCAGTGGCTCAGGAGGCTGAGGCAGGAGGATCTGTGGGTTCAAAGCCAGACTCAGCAACTTAGTGAGGTCCTTAGCAACCCAGTGAGACCTTGTCTCTAAATAAAATACAAAATAGGGCCAGGATTATGGCTCAGTGGTGAAGTGCGCCTGAGTTCAGTCCCCTGCACCAAAAAAAAAAGGTAGAGAGTCAGACACAGGGCTGCCCCAAGCCAGGCATGGCCCCTGGAGGCACATCCTGTGGTGGGTCCTTTTGGTGTCCCCTTGAGGTAATCTGTATGTAGGCAAGGCACATATTTTCCCTGCAAAGTGGGTGGTTTTTTTTTTTTTTTTTTTTTACTTTTTATTTTGTGATCCTTGAAGATTTATGTGCAGTTGCAGGAAGTAATTCAGAGAGCCGCCTTCCCTCTGCCCAGCTTCCCCAGCAGTGACGTCTTGTGCAACTACAGGATAGTGTCCTAAACAGGACCCCAACACCATCCTCTGATCTTACTCGGCTTTCAGCAGTGTTCCATATGCACTTTGGAAAACCCAACAGGTTGTGCTCTGAGCCCGCCTGTTGCTACCAGCAGTGTCCACTGAGCTTCCTGGAGGCCCAGCCATGGTGTGCCCCGTACGTGGCTCCATGTTATCCCCTTAACCCCCGGAATGCTGTTGGAATCCTCATGTGAGGAGGCTGAGGAGCTCAGTGACTCTAGCCTGGTGGGCCCTTGGCAGGGGGAATCTGCCAGCCTGCCTGATTCCCTGTCACCCCCGACTGCTCTCCTGCTCCTGAAGCTGCTGCGTCACAGGCAGGGCTGTCTTGTTCTCTGGGCCCAAATCCTGACAGGTGGCAAGCCCCTCCCATAGAGACCAATTGAACATTCTTGCCAAGCAGCCTCCCTGGGATAGTCCCTCTTCCTGCCAGCAGAGGGCCACACCAGCCAGATTGGCCTTTGCAAACTCACCGTCCTGCAGTCTGTTGTAGGGTACAGTGGTGTCTTGCTGAAATCTTGTATTTCTTTTTTTTTTTTTGGGGGGGGGTCCAAACTTGTAAATTTTGTGTTTATTATTAACAAAGTTATGACGTCCCTTTGCACATTCTGCTTTAATCACACCCAGGGGATGGGCTGTCTGTGGAACTCCACGCAGTCCTGCTGGTTGTGGCAGCGATAAGGAACATGATTAAAGAGAGTCCCCAGGGCTGGGGTCGTGGCTTAGGGCAGAGCGCTTGCCTTGCACATGTGAGGCCCTGGGCTCGATCATCAGCACCACATAAAAATGAATAAACAAAATAAAAATGTTGTGTCCATGTGTGGAACTAAAAATGTCTGCAGAAGGCAAGAGCCTGGGGCTGGGAGGGGAAGGAAACAGGTTCGGGCTCCCTTAGTGCAGGGAAGTCTTGAATTTCTTTCCTCAGAAATGACTTCCGACATCTTTCGTGTTTTAAGAAGCTGTAGTTTTATTCCCTCGGCAGAGTCTGTTTGTGTCTTGATAATGGGCCCTGGGTGTCCGTAGGTGTAGGTTGGAGAGGTCTCCAGAGGCCCAGGGCTCTCCCCTGCTCTCTGCCTTCCTGTCCTCCTGATGTGGTCTTCCGTCCTTCGGGCGCACTAGCCGGGCCCAGGGAGGCGGGTCCTGTGTTCTTCCTTTGCTGCTGGCGTCAGGTGGACTGTGGTGTCGGGGTCTAACCAGGAGACAGAAGCCACGTGATAACTTGAGGAGAGAGTTCTGTGTGCGGCCTTGTGAGTGGGGATGGACACAGGGAACAGGCAGGTGGGAGTCACACACATGGGCTGGGTGTCCCCTGGGAAGAGCCTGTCGGGAGGGCCACCTCAGCGCTGGAAAGCCATGTCAACAACTCCTCACCTAAACCTGGTTCCTGGTTCCTGGGGCAAGTAGCACTTAAAGGATGTTGGGTAGAAACTCAGTGTGCCTGGGAGGCGGGTGTGCATGGACACGGACCCTCGGGCCTAGAGCCTGGACAGCTGCAGGAGGTCCTCTCTGCTGCTCCCCTCCTGGCTTCTGCAGTGAAGTCCCCACCTGACCCCATCCCCCAGTGTCGTGCCCTCCCCACTTTAGGGCCATTTCCAGGGAATCCCCAGGCCGGCTGTTTGGGCTGAAGAAGACCCACCCTAGATAGGGAGCAGGACCTGTGCCTCTTCTGAAGGCAGAGGAAGGGCCTGGGTGCTTCCTGCAGGGACGCACCACCACTGGAACAGCCTGTGAAGCAGGTCTTGGCCCCTTTTGGAGATGGGAACTGAGGTAGAGAGGCGTGGCCCCGGCCAGTGGCATCTGAGGCTGGGAAGTGGTGACGGGATTCTTGTGTTGTCTGATATGGAGGGCGTTGCTCGTCGTGCAGCTCTGGAGATGGGTGGTCCGATGTGCTGGCAGAGACATCTGCTGCTATTGGGGTCAGGGCCAAAGAGCGACCAGCTCAGGAACTGGGGTTCCTCTTTCAAGTCTCGTGTGTGTGTGTTCGCAGCTGAGTGTCGGGGTCCGGGCCGGGCGGCTGGTGGTCAGCAGGGCTAGCAGGAAGGGGGAGGGTCCCGGGCTGGAGACACACCGCTCTCCGTGGCTGTTGTCTCCCCTCTGCTTTTTAAGTCTCCCCAGCTCTGACCAGAGCCCAAGAGAACAGGGGATCCCAGGAAACACAGGGCCCAGGACAGAGCCCTTCATCACGAAGCAAGGACCCACTCTGGCAAGGCCAGGGGTAACCTATTGTTTCTCCTCAGATCCTGAACCCGCCTCCGTCGCCTGCCACGGACCCCTCGCTGTGCCACATGGACGTGTTCTACTCCTCAAACATTCCGGCCACTGCCAGGCCATACAGGTGGGCGTCCTCTGCCAGCCCCGTCTCATAGCAAGAGGCACCTTGGGCCCAGCCCAGCTGCCCTGGCTCTCCTGGCTACCCCAGGCTGCCTCCCAACACGAGGCCAGCGGGGCCTGCCTGCTAAGTTCAGAAACCAGTGGCCCTGGACGGGTTCCGAGCACCCCAGGGGGAACTCAGTAAGCCAGGACAGGGTCCAGGAGTGGTGGGCTTGAGGGTGCCACCAGGGCTGTTCCACCCCACCTGCTGTCACTGCAGGGTGGCTCATGCACAGGGGGCCAGGATTTGGGTTCTGGGGTCTGACTGAACCTGGTTATGGGACCCTGACCATGATGCCACCTTCTGGTGTCTCCATCCTTTGAAGGACAAATACATGTGTGCAAGCAGGTAGCGTGTCCCTGGCAGGGGCCTGTAGCATGGACTTCTGTTAGAACGACCCTTGCTCCTTATGCCTGTCCACCTGGGACAGGCTCAGGCGGACCTGACCCCCAAGCTGCCTACTGAAGGTTGTAGGCCACCCCTCTGGGTGCAGAGGGGCCACTGAGAGTGGCAAGAGGGTGTGGGTCTCAGCTGCTGTCTGCAGAGTCCAGTCAGAGCCTGTGTAGAAAGGGGTAAGCCCTGACCTTTAACCCTGTGGTTACAGCCTCACCCCCAGAGGAGCCACCTGTTAGGGCAGGTGGGATGGGCCCAGGCCAATGTAGAGACCAGGGCTCTGGCACACCTCTGGCCATGTGTCCTCAATGTCCTGGTCCTGGAACAGCAGGGCCTTCTGAGGTTCCACTGCCTGCCATCTAGTGGCCATTTCTGGGAACTCAGGGACTGGAAAGGCTTCCCGGCAGGGCTAGGAGGCCCCGGAACGGCAGCCTTGGCAAAGGCCCCCTTCCACTTCTGCCTGCTCTCTACTGGGTCATCTCTGTCCTCAAGGACCTGCAGCGCCCCCTGGTGCTGAGCATCCAGCCTCCACTGCCGGCCTCGGACTGTCACTGTCACAGCAGCCCCCGTTACTGTGCCCAGAGAAGTCATACTACACCAGACAAGCCAGCCCCCTAGTCTCCTGTCCCACCCTGTGCCTTTCTCTGGACCTCACCTCTAAGACATCTGCCACTGTCTGACTTGGCAGCATTTGGGTCCCGTGAGGTGTGTGGTCCTGCTGCCCTGGTTCTGTGATCCAGCCACTGGGAGCCTCAGCCGGACTGGGCTCTCAAACAGCCACGACCCTGCCCTGCACTCAGGCCAGGTGGCCTGATGCAGGGTTCCTGGGCCTCGGTTGGATGCAGGCAGCCTCTAGAAGGCCAGGGGACATCTCCAGGGTTGGACTGCTTTAACCCAAGATGCACCGTTCCAGGCCACTGGTCTCTACCAGTGACCACAGTGAGGTCATGGCCAGCAGTGGTGAAGTGCTTGTGCTTGTTGGGCACTGCTTCTAGCATTTTCCATGCAATCTCACTTAATCCTCACAAGCTGCTTAACAAATAGGGCTGTTTCTCTCTCTCTCTCTCTCTTTCTCTCTCACATACACACACACACACACACACTCTGTTTATCAGTGAGAAACTGAAGAGAGGTTGAGTTCCCGCCCAAGCTCAGCCTGGCGGGCTCTGCGGCCTGCCTGCCTGCCTTCCCTGTTAAGGCAGCCCCGCCTGGGCCTGGTTCCTGGCTCCTTCCCTGGGCTGGACTCGCAGCACTGTGGGTAGGTTGGAGAGGGTGGGAGATGTGCCCAGGCCACACAGCTGGGCTGGGTCCTGAGTCAGGCCTGCCTCTTCCAACACTTGCGAACAGATAAGCAAGGCCAGGGCCCTGTGCACGAGCCTCCTCCTCTCTGTCTGCTTTAGGCCCTACATCATTCGAGGCATGGCGCCCCCAGCGACACCCTGCAGCACGGACGTGTGTGACAGCGACTACAGCACCAGCCGCTGGAAGGCCAGCAAGTACTACCTGGATTTGAACTCGGACTCAGACCCCTACCCGCCCCCACCCACGCCCCATAGCCAGTACCTGTCAGCGGAGGACAGCTGCCCGCCCTCGCCCGTCACTGAGCGGAGTTACTGCCACCTCTTCCCGCCCCCTCCGTCCCCCTGCACGGACTCATCCTGACCTCGGCTGGCCCACCCCAGCCTCTCTGTGCCCCTGTAAATATTTTTAAATATGAACAAAGAAAAAATATATTTTATGATTTAAAAAATAAATATAATTGGGATTTTAAAACATGAGAAATGTGAACAGTGATGGGGGTGGGCAGGGCTGGGGAAACTTTGTACAGTGGAGAAAATATTTATAAACTTAACTTTTTTTTAATGTAACTGCCATTCTTTTGTGCCCTGTGTGTTTTGAGTTGTGTCTCCCTGGAGCAAACCCTGACCTGTGGACGGCTGTTGTGCTTGCCTTCCTGTGTGTGGGTGTCCCACTGTCAGGTCCCCAAGGGAAGGTCCGAGGCCTTAGGCAAAGACTGGAGGCACCTGGCCACAGGCGGAGCTGGCTCCGTGGACTGGTCTGTGGTCCGGAAGCCTGATCCGCTCTGCTTTTGCTGTCCTTGGTTTTCTTTCCTGTGGTGCTGGAACCCAGGACTCCACACGTGCTAGCCTGGTGCTCTGAGCTACATACCTTGCCATTTTTATTTTGAGACAGGGTTTTACTGGGTTGCCCAGGCTGGCCTTGAACTCCTCTCGCCTCAGCCTCTGAGTACCTTGATTATAGGTGTATGCCACTGTGCCAGGGCTATATTTCCATTTTGCACAGGGACTTTGGGCTGTATCCTGCCCATGTTGGCTACCCTCTGACTTGTGAGCTGGCCCAGGGCTGCTCACTGTGATGGGGTGCCCCTACTGACCCCCCACCCCTGTGGATCCCACTAGACGGGAACTTCCAGCTTTACCCTGTATGAGGTGGGAGCCCCTGTCCCCAGAGGCAGTCAGCAAAGAAAGGTCTGTGTGTGCCCATCTGGCTGGTGCTAGAGGAAACAGGGTGAGGTTCAGTCCCTGCCCCTGGGAAGTCCCCAGTCTATAGAGGGAGGTGGAGAAATAATCTAGTTCCACTGAGTGAGGTGAGGAGGCTGTTCCGGTGCTCAAGGGCCAGCAGGAACAACCTACTCTGGAGATGAGGGAGGGAGTGACCCCAACCAGAACACCCAGGAGGTCAGGAAAGGACCATACTTAGCGCTGGATACAGCTCCACTGAAAAGCCCAGTCACCAGGATCTGGGAGAGGGGCCCAGTGAGTCCCCTAGTTCTCCAACAGGACCCTGAACTTGAACTCTCGACCTATGCCCAGGGGGCTCGATGTGCAGATGAAGGCGACACTGCCAAGTGAGGGGAGGTGTGAGCAGGACCAGCTGCAGCTTGGCCTCCATGATGAGGACTCCTAGGCACACTGCGGGTGTGGGGTGGCTGCCCCTCCAGGGGAGAGGCTGGGCAACAGCAGAGCAAGAGCCTGCCAGCTCCTGGCTTCCTGGGACAGACCTTTGGTGAGTTGTTCCCCCGCCCCCAATTACCAGGAGTCCCCTGAGGTGATGGTTATCCTGCAGTAAGAGGCAGGGTGACCTGATGGTGCAGCCTCTGAGTCAGAGCTGGGCCTGGAGGGTGGGGACCCACACCCAAGGTCCCTTTGCAGATAGGAGAGGTTGGATCTGCCTGGGGGCCTGCTGCACCTCTGCCTGGCTTCCTCCTCTAGGAGGGGTTCGGTGAGACAGCCTGGGCCTCCCTCCCCAGCTGAGGCTGGTAGCAGCTCCTTGGTAAAACTCAGGTGATGGACTGGCAGAGCCAAAGGGGTACCAGAGTTCCTAGGTCTAAGTCCAGTCTCCTGCCACCTGCCAGTGGCCTGCAGGATTCAGGCCCCTAAACATCAGGACTGCTGGTCTTCTAGGGTGGGCCAGGTGCCCTGAGGTGCTCATTGAGGCCTAAGTTCCAACCTGAACAGCCCAGCAGAGGTGTCTGCTGACTCAGCAGCAGGGGACTGCTTCATGGGGTCTCCCAGAAGCACTCTGGGTTGTTCTGCCAGCCAGCTAGGCTGAAAGCCTGCCAGGGAGGAGCAGCCCGAGCTGCCGACTCCTGGCCACCTGCATGGGCTGAAGACTGAGTCACGCTGCAGCCCTGTCTGCCCTCCCTGGCACTGGGTTGTTACCCAGTACCCCCAACAGACCCGCTGCATGGCTAGGGGTGCCTTCTGTGGCCAGAGGCTGTCCATTCCTTTCCTACCCGTGTAGTCAGCTGGGGGAGGGAAGGAACTGTCCGCTCACCGCCTGCCATGTCCATCTGCCAGCCTTCGGCAGGCCCTTCCTGCAGGCAGAGTCCTGCACTGAGCTCTGACCTGCTGGGAGGCCTAGATTAGCAGGTGAGGTCCCTCCTTGACAGCCCTCAGCCCCAGTGACAGGGCAGTCTGCAAAGCTGTCAGGACAGCTCAGAGAAAAACACCCTGGAGCCCCGGGGATGTGGTGTTCAGAGGATGGCCGACAGACAGGGCTTCCTGAGAGGTGTCTTAAATGAGGGGTGAAGTTAACCAGGCTTATTTACCTTCAAGGCAGCTAGCGAGCTAGATGGTGTCCCCTATTCATAGTTGAGGGAACACAGGCTTGGGAAACCAGAAGCAAAGCTAGGATTATTCTCATTCATTCTCTGAATTGTTCCTTTATCCAGTAAACATTACTAACTGCTACTCAATGTGGCCATCTGGCCTCCTCCCTCCCTCCCTCCACTCACCCCTGCAGTGACAGCCACCGCTCCCCAAGTTCCCATCACCCCTCCCTGGCCCTGTGGGATCTCCCCTGTGTCATCGGCTCCTTTCCAGTCAACCTGTCAGAGTGGACCATCTGCTCAGCTCAGCCCCCTCCAGCCCTCTCCCCAGGAGCGGTGGGGGCTCCCTGCCCGCCCTGCTTCTACCCCTGGGCCACAAGGAGGCAGGGGATAGAATCCTCATGGCCAGGGCTTGGGCACTTCAACGGCCAAGCAGGTCACCTGTCTGGGAGTCGGGCTTGGGTACCACTCAGGCTCCTCCTCAGGGGCACTCAGTCGGCTCTTCTCAGCCTTGGACTGAACCACACCTCAGAGACCCACCCTGAAGCCCCCTGCGGGCTCCTCTCTGGTGCTCTCCCAAGTCCCAAGCCTCTGCCTCTCTCCACCCAATGTCCTCTTCTCTTTCTTCCTGCAGAAGCAGGCTGCTGGCAGCCAGGAAGACACCCAGAATTCCCCTTGCTCCCAACACTGGCTCTCAGCGATCCTTGGTGGGGAGGAAGGTGCCTCCCCCTAGCCCAGGCTGAACTTGTTGCACTGACAAAAAAACAAAGAGAAACAGAGGGCTTCAATTCCCATGCCAAAGTGGGTCCACCCCTCAGCGGGCTTGGCTCCCCTCCAGCCTCAGCAGCCCTTGACCTAACCCAGCACCAGGCTGGACGGCAGCTCCTGGACACTGCCCAAGCCCTTCCGGAGCATGTCCTCTGCTAGGAGGCCCCACTCCAGCCGGCGGATCTGTGCCAGTCCAGGGGCGACTGGGCCCTGGCAACAGAACAAAAGGGAAGACAAGGTAGTATCTTTTTCTTCAAATCAAACTTCCTCAATTTAAAGTCTTTATTCAAAGCTCATCTTTACTGAGTGTATGTCTGAGTTAAAATGTCCTTTGATGAAATCATGGGATTTTTTGGTTTGTTTTAAAATTATTACTTGGTAGGGGCTGGGGCGGTACTTCTGTGGTAGAGCGCTTGCCTAGCGTGTGTGAGGCACTGGATTCAATCCTCAGCACCACGTAAAAATAAATAAATAATAAATGACAGAATACCACCATTTAAGAAAATTATTACTTGATAGAATTAAAATAGGGCAGTTCTGTGTCCCTCCACAGGGTTTTAGAGGTAGTTTCATCTACTGGGTACAAGGGTATCATACTCTTCTCTCTACTTCTGAGTATGTTTGAAAATATCAAAAACATGTACTTTTTAAAAAGTCTGGATGGACCGAAAAGTTAAACATTAAAAATTAAGCTAAGAAAGGATCGGGAGGGAAAGGGAGAGGGTGGTGACCCATATACTCCACAACTTTTAGGGTGTAGAGGTTGATCTGTGTGAATGCAAAGCATTCCCTCGCTCTAGGCCTGTCTGTGGCTCCCCATTAGCCACAAGAGAAGGGTTGACATCAGATACTCCCCCAGGAAGCCCTCCCTGACTGCAGTCCTTCCAGCTAGGTTAGAAATGCTCCATAATTGGTGAGTACGGGGTCACTTACCATGAGTGAAGTGTGTCATCTCATTTAATTACAGGGCACACATCTTTGTGACCCAGCTGAGGAGGAGCTTGAAGCAGACACTGGCAGATCCTCTGCTGATGGAATGAGTGAAATGGACACAGGAGTCCCTCAATGGACAGCACAGATAGCAGATTCCAGCCCAGCTGCCCCTCCTACCCTGGGGCCAGCCATCCTCTTAGGGACCAACTGTGGCCCGGGGCTCCCTGTAGCCTGTCTCAACTCTTTTGTGTCTGTGCGGTGTTGGGGTTCAAACCTAGGGCCTCGTGCATGCCAGGAAAACACTACCACTGAACTACACCCTCAACCTTGTCTGATTGTTTTAATTTTTTTGGTACTGGGGATTGAATCCAGGGGCACTTAACCATTGAGTTACATCCCCAGCCTTTATAATATTTGAGACAAGGTCTCCCCAACTTGCTTAAGGCTTTACTAAGTTGCTGAGGCTGGCTTTGAAAAACTTGGGATCCTCCTCAGCCTCCTGAGTCACTGGGATCACAGGTGATACCTGCTATTCTTGCTTGACTCTATCGTTTCTAAAGAATAGGCAGAACTTCTTCTGCCCAGGGGCCCTCCCTGGCTCCCACTGCCTGGGCCTAACCCCAAGGTTTCTTTGTTTGACTTGCAAGACCTCTGTAAATCCCTCCTGACCTGCTTCCTGTTCTCTTTCCCCAGACCTATGGTCACCCTGACCTTGTCCTCCACCAAATGCACTGTACCACCTGCTTTCCCTGGCATGCCCGCTCCCACCCAGGTCATCTGCCTGTATGTCCCCCTCCTTAACTGCATCAACTTGCCTCAGTTTTGACTGTTTCTTACTAGCTGTGTGATCTTGAATAAAGCCTCTAGCCTCTCTGAGCAGTAGCATTGATGTGAACAATATCTGTCTTTGTTTGCTGCCTCCCTAGATACCCAGTATCACTCAGGGCATGGACCCCAGTAGGTATTATCACCTGCACTTCACAGAGAAGACCAGGAGAATCAGAGAGGTCAAATCACCTAGCCCAGGTCACCTGGCCAACACGGCTGCACCTGGTGTCTGAATGCTTTACGGGCCTCCATTAACTGAATTGTAAAATGGGGATAATACTGTTTGGAGCTCCCCAAATGAACTCTTTCTAGATAGTCTGCCTCCAGCCACAGGCTCTGCTTAAGAGTGGATTGGTGAGGGTGGGGCATGTCAGCAGTCCCTAGGCCCTGGGATTGATCCAACCCAAGCTGGGCAGTTCCCCTGCCATTTGATGTTAGAGCTCAGAAAGCTTGAGTCAGTGAGGTGGAAGGAGCCCAGGCCAGCTGGGGCTTGTGGACAGGGGCGAGGGTGCAGAGAGATGCTGATCTTGGTAAAGGCAGCAGGTGCTCAACTCCTGGAGGTTCTGCCCTTCCCCTCCCCCAGCAGCCAAGCTCTGCCACATTACCCAGGGGTCATGGACTTCCTCAGGCAGCCCTCTAGTGCTGGAATGGTCGTCCCTGACCAACCCCACACCAAGGAACCCCTGTCTGAGGTGTGAGCCTTGAGGACTGGCATTGTGGCATGGTCCTTCCAGGCCCTGTAAGACTCAGCAGTCACTTCTGCCACTCCATCTCCCACTTCCTGCACACAAAGTCCCACTACGGGGTCTCTCTGCCAGGCCCCCAGATTGTTCACCTTCTTGTCACCTGCTGTTTCTTAGGCGGTGTGTGTGTGGGGCAGTTTCATGGGACCTGGGAGCCGCCCTCTAGGGCTCTCTGGTGTGAGTGACAGTGCTGTCCCTGGCAGGCAGCTCCAGCGCACCTAACTCAATTGCCCAGGTTCTTCCAGCTTTTGCCAGTTGGGTTTCGGGGGATGCGGAGAGTCCACAGGAACAGGGCAGGTTACTTGCAGTGGTAGGAAGTGAGCAATCCTCCTTGCCCCAGGCAGTTCGGGGGCAGGGATCCTGAGGTCCAGGACCTGGTCCTCACCTGAAAAGGGAACCTGGCGGGGAAACGGGCCAGATCATCAACCTGGAAGATGACTCGTGTGTCAATCCTTCCTCCAAATAAAAGGGACCCCCCCCCCAGCCCCGTTCTGTGTGTCTCCCCTCCCTCGTGAAGGTGGGGGGCCCAGCTAGAGGCATTCAGCAACTCCACATCTAGAGCCCACTTCCGGGGTTGCCACCTGCTCGGATACAGTGACCGCGGGAGGTGACCCCCTAGTAAAATGCGGCCGCGGAGAATGCGGGCATTGATCCCACCCCCTCTAACATGCTAAGCGAGCGCTCTGCTACTAGAGCTAATTCCCCAGTTCGGGAGCTTTTCGCCCCGGCGCGCACTGTCGCTCACGTCACCACCGGTCTCCTGGCGCTCCTAGCCCCGCCTGCCTGCTGCCACCTCGTCACCCCATTGGTTCCACTGCGCCCCGAGTTCCACGGCCACGATTGGTTTGGCTCAATTTAGTTTTAAAAGACAGTGGCCACTCGGATTGGTGGTCCGAAGCGTCCTTCAAGCAGAGACCCCGCTGTTGCTACGGCGTTGGTTGGGGCACTCAGACAGGCTTCTCCCGATTTCTGATTTGTTTCTCAGACTCCTGGGTCCTCGAGGTTCCGGATCCGTCAAGTCCATGGGAAAAGAATGCGACCCTCGCGCTTGACTGACGAGGACTCTCACCCAATCAAAGTGGAGGCAAGGGAGCCGCTGGGCGACCCAATAGGTTGTGGGGGGCGGGAGAAGAAGGCCAATGAGCGTGGGCCCGGGGGCGGGGTCAGGTCCGCGATTGGCTGTGAGGCGGCCGAGGGAGGGCGGGGGGAACTCCAGGCCTGCTTGATACGTCCGCCATTTTGGGCGCTGCGCTGATGGTGTCGGTGAGCGCCTTTCCCGCCTGAGCGCAACTAGCGGCGGGTCGTGGGCACCTCCAGGTAATGGGGGTGGGGGCGGCGGAGGGGGCCGTGGCGCGGGGTGCGCGAGCCGCGCGGGCGGGCGGGGGATCCTCGGCCGGGCCGGGCGGCGCGGGAGGGAGCGTCCCGGCCCCTTTCCCCTCCCCCCCGGAATTCGCGGCTCCGCGGGCCCGGGAGGCGCGGCGCCGAGCCCTTCCCCACGGCCTCGGCCGCTCCTGTCAGCCGGATCCCGGGCGGGACGCCGGGCGGCGAACTTCGCGCCGAGGTGACGTGCGCGGCCTTGGGCGCCGGCCGGGCGAGGCGCGCCGGGAACCGACTCCGGCCCGTGCCTGCGGCGTCGTCCGCCGCCCGGCCCGCTGCGCCCGGCCTCCTACCAGCCGGCGCCGGGCCGCCGCTCCGGGGAGCGCGTCCGGGCGAGGCGGCGAGTCGCCGGGGCCATTGTTGCACTCTCCTCCGGGAAACAAGTTTTGTGGGTTTCCGTGGGTTGGGAGCGCGCGGCACGCAGCCTGGCGCGGGGTCTGGGTGGCCTCCTCGCGGCTCCGGCCCCGACGTGCAGCTCGCGGTGGGCCCGCCCCGGGCCGCCCCGGCGAGTCGGAGCCCGCGGCGTTGTCCTCCTCGCGGCCCCGAGGACCTCCCTCTTAAAGAAGCCCATTCAAACTTGGAGCCCGCCGCTCGCTCGAACTTGGTCTTTGAGCTGTGGTGGACGGAAGGAGTCCCCGGGTGTCCCCGGCCCCGACGGCCTCCCTCAGGGCTCGCTGTCAGGTCCCTGGTGCTCGACGTGTTCTTTGCGGGCACGGGTACAGCTTTGTTTGTTTTGCTTTTACGCGAGGGGGCACTTGGGAGTTCCTTTCGTCCTCGCGGCACCCCTGTTGATGTTGCCCCACTTTGTTTAGTGAAGTTTACTTCGATTTTCCCTCAAGGTCATGTTGCCGGTTGGCAGCGAGTGGGAAAGGGACTCCAGAGTTTCAGCCACAGTAATGTGCCTTAAGTAGCAAGCCCAATATGCGCTGTCAGTGGTGCCTTGGAGCTTTTTCAATCTGGAGTTCCAGCGCCTGGTTCAAATCTTGGCCTTTGTAGCTCTGTGACCTTGGGCAAGTTTCTCAACCTTTCTGCTTCCTCTGTAATATGGGAATAAAAATGTGTCCATTTCATAAGTGTGTTCCAACAAATGCACATGTTCCACATGTGTCTGGATATATATGTAAATGAGTTAGTACATGTAAAGCAAGTAGAACTGTACCTAGCACGTAGAATCAGTTCAGTAATTAGTGGTTTTTATTACTAATTTAAATTTGGTTTTTAAATGTTTAAGTGTTTAAGAACTGATTCTTGGTGACTGTCTTTGTAAAGCTCTGGGTAGAGGCTGTGGATATAGCTCAGTTGGTCGAGTGCATGCATAAGGCCCTGGGTTCAGTCCCCAGCACCAAAATCAATCAGTCAATAAAAGCTCTGTGCAGTTTAAGGGTCACTTGGACTGCAGGAATGAACTAGAAGTTGTTACCATTTTTTGACAAGACAGCTTGTTGAAAAATCATTAAATTTTATTTACTGGGGTAATAAGTGGTGGCACTTAAGAATGTTTTCTATAGAGGTGGTTAAACACAAGCCATCAAGAACTGGACTATTTTTCATGTACTTCTGAGTGTGATTGGCCCCCATATCAGTAACTTTAGGGTTTCATAGTATTTTCCTGGTTGTTGTTGACAATTGAAATCTGCTATGTATTGAGATGTATATTTCAACTAAGATACAGGTTGAACATTCTTTAATGTGAAAGTCCAAAATGCCCTGAAATCTGAAACTTTGAGAAACTGATTTGAGGCTCAAAATTTTGGATTTTAGAGCATTTTTGATTGTTC
This sequence comes from Marmota flaviventris, assembly GCF_047511675.1. Lineage (NCBI taxonomy): Eukaryota > Metazoa > Chordata > Mammalia > Rodentia > Sciuridae > Marmota > Marmota flaviventris. The sequence goes on along the minus strand of NC_092506.1, from coordinate 4,990,312 downwards.
ATTTTTGGGTTATTGGTGCTTAAAAAGTTTTGGAGTTTCAGTTTTTGGAATAGGGATGCTTAACCCATAAAATCTGGCAAATACTCCAAAATCCAGAAAAACAAAAAAATCCGAAACTTTTCTGGTCCCAAGCACTTTGGAGAGGGATATTTGTTCTGTAGTTTAGGAAATAACTGTTGTTCTGAGTGTATGCTCTGGAGGCTATTCTGCATCTCTTCTGGTCAGGGAGTCTAGAATATTTAACGAAGAGGTCTGCTTGTTTAGTCATCTAAACTCGGGATTTTAGTGCCTGCCCTGTGCTCTTGGTACTTGAAACTGCTCTTCCCTTAGCGGAAGTTGATTGTGATATGATTTGCTTAGTTGCACTGGGGAAGTGTATTTTGATAGAGTGGGTCTTAAGTAGAGATGAGCATCTTGCTGGTGTAATTTATGCAAGGACAGGAAGAAAATTTTTGAGTTTAGAAGATAAGCTTTTATGTAAAGTATAGCGAACCAAACCAGTTAATTAGCCTCAGTTAACTAATTGAAGAATTGAGAACTGGCCTGTAGTTGGACAGGTGATTTTTGCCTCCCAGGAAACATTTGGGAATGTCTGGAGACATTTTTAGTTACTCCTCTGGTGTGCTTCTAGAGGGTAGAGGCCATGGCTACTGTTAAACATCCTACAGTGCATAGGACACCCTCTCTCCAATAGAATTATCCAATCCCAACCTTGGTAGTGTTGAGATTGAGAAACCCTAGAAAGATGATGGACTTGTCTGGGGTAGAATCATTTGGGACATTTTATGACCATGGATACTGGACTCCACCTCTGGAAATTTGTGGAAGGATTGAAAACTCAGTTTTATTATTTATTTATTTAAAATATTTATTTTTTAGTTGTAAGTGGACACAGTATCTTTATTTTAATGTGGTGTTGAGAATCGAACTCAGTGTCTCATGCATGCTAGGCGAGCACTCTATCACTGAGCCACAGCCCCTGCCTGAGAACCTAGTTTTAAAAAGCTTCCTAGACAATACGGAACTGCTGACGGGTTTTACAACCACTGTTCTATACCATAGAGTTGAGGTACTGTGAGATAACCTGATCCTTTGGGTGATCTGTGAGCTCTGTCTTTGGAGTACCTAGATCCTGCCTTGGAGGTTGTTTAGTTGTAGAGAGAGATGGTATACATACATACTTTTTGAGGTGCTTGAAGAATGAATTTTAAATTAAATATTAGATGAATTGATTTTAAAATAATTTTGAAACTTTTTCTTTCTTTACTCTTGAAAATATATTACCATATTATGCTGAATTTATCAGAACTGTCAGGTTAGGGCTTCCTCCTGTTCTGGATAACCTTATGCTACTAAAATTTTTGAGTTTTATCTTTTTTTTCATATTTTTTAGTTGTTGATGTACCTTTATTTTTTATTTATTTATATGGTGTGCTAAGGATCCAACCTAGTGCCTTACACATGCTAGACAATTGCTCTGCCACTGAGCCACAATTCCAGCCCCATGAGTTTTGTATCTGTTGTCTTCATCTTATCACTCAGCTGGCAGGTCTGTTTCTAGATCCCAAATTCAACTTTTTTTTTTTTTTTTTTTTTTAATACCTTTTCCCAGAGAGTTATCCCTGGATCAGTTTACCAGTTCTGCCCTTTGAGGGAGAGAGGGATATACAATAAATAAGCTTAACCTTTAACACAGTGACTGTGCTGTTTAATAAAGAGACTGGACTCTGACCCAGAAGGAGGATTTTTTTTTTTCCTTCTGGGGAGATGAAGTGCAGTAGTAGAGAGAGGAGCAGAGATTATTTTCTTGCTGTACTTAAAATTTAGATTTACTAGCTTGCTGAAAGGAAGAATTTAGGATGAAAACTATACAAGCTATGCTAAATGTTAATATTTGGACATATAATTTGGATATATAAAAGACAAGGTCATGGAGTCCACCCCGCCTTTTTTTCTTTTGCAGTGCTGGGGATGGAGCTTGGCCTTAAGCATTGCTAAGAAAGCGCATCACCAGCTGAGCCACACCCCCAACCCATGGAGGCACTTTCTGATTTTTCATTGTGAAGTTTGGCCTGTGTCTGTATTGAACTACAAGTATATGTTGACCTCATATACTTCTAATCTTCATCTTTTTGATCATCCAGTAAATTGAGCCCTTACTCTGCCAGAGGGGTTCACTGATAAACAAGCCCTTAAGGACTTGCAGTCTTGGGGGAGAGGCACACAATTACAAAGTAGACCATTTGCAAAGTTTTTTAGGATTATGTAGTTGGCACTCAGTATCTCAGTATCTCCGAGTTCTGCATCCTCAGGTCCACATGTGTGGGCTCAACCAGCTGTGGATTGAAAACACTTAAAATAAATTCCAGAGAGTTCCAAAAAACCAAATCTTTTTATTTATTTATTTATTTTTTATTTTTAGGTGGACACAATGTCTTTATTTTATTTTTATGTGGTGCTGAGGATTGAACCCAGTGCCCCGCACATGCCAGGAGAGCGCGCTACCACTTGAGCCACATCTCCAGTCCCCCAAAACCAATCTTAAATTTGCCACAGGCATGAAACTTGACTGAATCCATGTGAATGAAGTGTAGCCACTAGTCACTTTGCTCATCTTCAGTTTTTCTCCAACACTTGTTTGAGCATTGGTTTTGGGTGTCTCTTGTTTCCTCTAGGGTTAGGCCTAGGATGGTTGCATCTGAACTGAACATGTACGGACTCTTAATTCTTGTTATTCCATAAGCAATATAGTATGACAACTATTCATATAGCATTTCTTTTGTATTAGTTATAAATAACCTAGAGATGACTTAAAAGCATTCAGGAAGGTATGAGGTTATATGTAAACACTGGCATTTTACATAAGGGACTGGAGCATCCTCAGATGCTGATATTTATTGGCTCCGAGAGTGGGAGTTGCTGGAACAAGTCTTCCCTAACACTGAGAGTGTTAGTTGCTCTCAGTGAGAGACTCTAGGGCCACATGGAAAAGAGATTCTGTTTATTGATTGGTTGGCTAATTTCATTAAACTTTGGGTAGTTGAGATTGCTAGAAATCTGGCAAAATAATAAAATACCTGCCCCCCCCCCCCACCCTTTTTCATTTGTACTAAGTGGTAACTTTGACTTGGTTTTGGTGTCTTAAAAAGTGCCATTCCAGGGCTGGGGTTGTGGCTCAGTGGTAGAGCACTTGTCTAGCATGTGTGAGGCGCTGGGTTTGAACTTCAGCACCACATACAAATATAAATAAATAAAAGAAAGTTATAAAAAATGATAGAAGAATAGATATAAAAAAATGCTGTTCCTTCCATGCTGGTGAAGCTGCTTGGTAATGAAAAATAGGGTCAAAGTTTATTGCTCCATACAAGTTGTCCAGAGATCAGATTTGAAACAGTGGTGACTGTGTGATTCTGGAGCCATCAGAAGGCTTCAAGGTTCTTGCTAAACATCTTGAACATCCTGAAATGCATAGTGCTGGGTGTGGGGATGGGTTTTTTCCCTGTTGCAGTGTGGATCTGGGCTGACTGGCAATTGTTTTTGTGCCCTTTGACTTTGCCTTAGATTCTATTGTATTGGAAGTCCTTTTCTTTTACTCTCATTCCCTCTCCTTTATTTTTCTTCATTGGGAGAGAGATAGCTACTAGATAGATTGATAACCAGTTTAATGCAGGGTTTGAAGGATTACAGACTGACATCTGGATTACAGTTAGATTGGTTAGATGGTGAAGAAACAATTAAAAGGGCATGTAGCAGTGTGTGAAAAGACTTCTTACCATTATGCCTAACTGGGACATTTTATGTTAAGGAATTGGCAAAGAATAGAGGCTGTTGACTGCCTCTGTGTGTGTGTGTGTGTGTGTGTGTGTTGTCTGGGATTGAACCTACAGGCGCTCAACCCCTGAGCCAAGTCCCCATCCCTTTTTATATTTTATTGAGAGACAGAGTCTCTGCTGAATTGCCTAGAGCCTCGCTAAGTTGCTGAGGCTCGGGACCCTCCTCCCTAAGCCTCCCGAGCTGCTGGGCTTGTAGACTTGTGCCACTGTGTCCAGCCTTGCTTGTCATAGTTGGCTAGTATTGACCTGTTTTAGAAGTATCAGTGAAGATAATACATTTGACTGAATTTATACAAATAAAGTTTGATAGGTTCTGAATATCCGATGTAAGGAGGCACTGATGTTGTACTTCTCAGTGGTTCTTGTACCTTAGAAGTCAGCTGCCATGAAATTGTCCTCACAGGAAAGATGAGTGAAAGATTTGGTTTTAGAATGTTAGCAGAATTAAAAGGCTGCATAAATAAGAGGGTGACTGAATGCTGAGTCAGACTTGGAGAAAGCTGAGTGCATTGCTAGTTGGAGCTTTGGGTTCCCTGTACCTGGAGGTAAATCTTAGCAAGAGTACTGGTAGCAGAGACGCACTCTGAGAAGAGGAGAAAGGAGAGCTTGCCTGAGAACCCATGGCATCTGAGACTAATCAGGACAGGTAACACTAAAGCACGCTCTACTGTGGCCTAGTAGGTGGACCTTGCCTGATGACTTTGGCTAGGCCTTCAGTCCCTAGATGAGGGCAGTGGTAGGAGGAATGTTGCTGAGAGTATCGACTTGATTGGCAGTTGTGGCTTCCTTTCATGAGAATGATGGTTTGGGACTGGAACAGAACTTAAAAGATCGTGGATACTTGGAAAATTTATGTCATGCTGAAGAATGGACTCGGAGACAGCAGAAATCACAGTATTTATTTAGGTGATCCCTTAGGTGTGTACTGCCGCACAAGACCACAGTTTGTGTTGCAAGAGTGAAGTCAAAGCTGTTTATCACTGAGAGTTAAGAACACATGGTTAATTCCTAATTGCTTTTCTTTTGGTGGTAGTTCTTGTCAGTTGTCTTTATGTGGTGGATGAGGGGACAGTGACTCCTGGTTTTCTTTTGTTGACATAGAGATACCAAGGGTTTCTACTGACTTTGGACCATGAGCAGGTCTCATTTGCCTGTCTGTGAGTGAGACTCCTGCCCCTTCACTCTGAATGATCCCTTTTCCCATTGTGGATTTCTTATCCTTGCTTCATTGCATAACTGTAGGTGGATTCAACAGTCATGCATTTGGCATCTATCAGAGGCATAATATTTTGCTGCTAAGGTACTACCATGTCTCTGTTCTTAATTCCAAATATATTTTGGTAGTCAGGAATGCCCAGGTTCCAGCCACTGTGGTGGCATATGGCCTGTAATCCCAGCAAATTGGGAAGCTGAGGCAGGAGGATCGCAAGATTAGGCCAGCCTCAGCAATTCAGCAATTCCCTGTCTCAAAAAAGCAAAAATGCTTGGGGATGTAGCTTTAAGTTCTGAAGGAGAGACATGGAATATTATGGATCATAGAGAAACTTTAAGGCTAACTAGTTGCTCTGGGGAAGTACAGGGTAATGGCGATTTTGGTGGAGGGAGGTTTTGGAGTGAACGTTTATATGCAAGTTTTTTTTTTCCTTCAAATGATTATGTTATATACATGTTTTATTTCACATGTATGTATATATTTCTGGCACCTTGGATATTGTACAAATAACTCTTTGCTGTGAAGTCACATGTTATATAGAATGTTTTTTCAGCATGCCATGGTCATATGTGCCTTGAAAGATCAGTCAGTATGTTAGCAGATGATTGAGCCCTTTTGATTTTGTTCTTAGTATCCTTACACATTCCATACTGTGACCAAATAGTTATATTGAGATCTGCAGATTTTTTTCTGCAAAGGGCCAGTTGGTAAATATTTGAGGCTTTGCAGGCCAAATAGTCTGTGCAGCTCCTGGGTGGGCTGTGTGTGTGAAAGCAGCACAGCCAGTGTGTAAACTGAGGAAGGTAGCCGTCTTCCTGTGGAACCTCACAATCTAAATAGGTGGTGGGCTGGATCTGTCTGTGGCCCATAGTTTTCCAGTACTCATTCTAACCTTCTTTAAAAATTTGAATATTTAGTGAGATAAGGAGTATATATTGTATGCAGATATTCTTAAAAATTAAAACTGACAATTGTGTACCCACTGACTAGATTAAGAAATAGAATGTTGTCACTGCCTTTGGTTCCCTGTGCCACTTTCTTGTCTGCCTTCCTCTTTCTGAGCTCCTTAAGACATTTTATTTTTAAGGCTTTACTTTTATGGTGGTGTCATCTATGAGTGTACCTTTATTTAATAAGTTTTGCCTCCTGTTAAACTATACAAAGTGAGTCACTTTGTTCTGTGACTTTTTCCTTTTCAACATTGTTTTTGGGATCCATGCATTCAGTTGTTTGAGTACTGTGTCTTGGGTACTGTTCCAGTGCTGGGTATGTTAGCAGTGAGAAAAGCAGACAGAAGTCCCTGCCCTCCTGGAGCTTTCATTTTAGTGGGAGAAAGACAGTTAACAGGTGAGTGGAAGGTTCAGCTGCTATCTGGTGATAGAAGTAGGGAAAAGAAGTAAAGCAAGGGAAGTGGGTGAGTGGGCTGTTTGCAGATGAAATGCAGTGATCAGGTAGGCCTTGCTGAGAAGAGGTCCTGTGTAGAGGTGAGGGATCAAGCCCTGGGCCCACGGGTGGAGGCAGCTTTACAGGCAGAGGGTAATTTGTTGGAGGGGCTCTAGGAGGTCAGTGTGCCTGAAGGCAAGTGCCAACAGGGCGCTAGGGTGGGTCTCCAGGCCTAGGCCTTTGTAAAGATTTTGTTATTTTCTTTGAGAGGGGAAGTCAGTGTTTTGAGCAGAAGTGTGACATGGTATGGTTTCTTAAAGGTCCCCCTGTAGCTGTGTTAAGAATAGCTGTCCCTGTGCTGCTGGAAGGAGGCTAGAGGCTGTGGCACTGATCCAGCAGAGCATTCATGGCAGCTTGGACTGAAGGGGAAGGGGGTAGTGTGAAGTGGTTGGATTTTGGATCCTTCTTGAAGGGAGAGCAGACAGGATTTGCTGGCAGATTGGGTGTGGGTGTGAGAGAGAAGTGAAGGATGATACCAGGAATTTTTGCTCACAGTGGGAGTTGCCATTTGTGAAGAAGACTTTTGGAAGAGCAGGTTTTGGAAGTAAGATCAGGAGTTGTTTTTTTTTTTTTTTTTCTTCTTTTATTTAAATATTTTATTAGTTGTTAATGGACCTTTATTTATTTATATGTGGTGCTGAGAATCAAACCCAGTGCCTCACACGTGCTAGGCAAACACTTTACTATTGAGCCATAATCCCAACCCCAGGAGTTGAGTTTTGGACCTGTATAGTTTGTAAAGCTTTTAGAGAGCAGGCTGGAGATGTGTAGGATGAAGGTCTCTGGAGTTCAGGGGAGGGTTCTGGGCTGCTGATAGCAACATGAATCTTCCATGTTTAGATGACGTTGCAGTCTTGAGGCTGAGCCAGGGTGCCGAGGAAAGGAGTGCCCAGAAAGAGCAACCTTGGAAGTAGGAGGAACCAGGCAAGAGTGGCAGCAGTGAAGCCTGGGGAAGAGTCCTGAGAGAAGTGGGAACCTGTGCTAGATGCTACTGCCCTAAGGTCCAGTGTGGTGAGGGCTAAGATTTGTCCCCTTGTTACCACTGTTGACCGGTGACGAGTCCTTGCTTCCCCAATGTTGAAGAATAACACCAGAGAAGCACACCGAGGCAAGGTCAGAGTGGAAAATTAGAAGTTTATTAAAGGACAGCAGAAAAGACTTCTCCCAGAGGAAGAAGGGGACCCAAGAGGTGGAATCCATTGAAGGGCGAATGTAGGTGGGAAGGCCCGAAGGGTTGGGACACACGTGGGCCAAAGAAGTAATCTGGGCACTTCAGCATCTTCAAGTTTGCTGTTCATTAACATTTCTTTGGGATGGGCTATCTTCAAATCTGTTGGGGGCTGTTTCCTGGACTTCATTAATATTCTGAGAGTTGCTCAACTTTTCCTGAAATTCATTTTCAACATGGCCTCCATTTTAGATTTCACTCGATATTAGACCCGATTTACCTAACTACACTGACTGCCTAATTTTAAATCTGGCTTCACCCTGGCATTGGTGGTAGGGAAGTTAAGGATGACCATGAGAGCCTTCCCAGGCAGTGCAAGAAGGCCTGAAGTCGGGGATGGAGAGAGGAGGACTGCAGACACTGTTCTGTCAAGGGGGTTTGCCACAGGGATGAGGGGAGGCTAGGTTTTGTTGTGATGGGAGAAACCGCAGGGTTTTGTCATTTTGGTGGGAAATGAAGTAGGAAAGGTGACACTTGCTGGAGTCTGGGTCTTGAGAAGACATCAGGGACTAGACTGCCGGCCCATGTAGAGAGTTGGTGTCCATGGGTTTCTGTGTGAGAGGAGGGAAAGCAGATGCAGGGCGGTGGAGCAGTGGAGTAGTGGAGTGCAGGGACATTTTCTTTCCTGTTTTTTCCCTCTCAGTGAGAGTCTGGAAAAAAATTCTCGGCACTCAGTGAGGATGAGGGGGAGTTGGAGTGAGCCTGAGAATGAGGAGAGTGGGGAAAGAAAAGATGTGAATGGGAACCAGGCCTGGTGGTGCACCTCTGTCATCCCAACAGTTTAGGAGGCTGAGGTATGAGGTCATAAGTTGGAGGCCAACCTCAGCAATGTAGCAATACCCTGTCTCAAATTTAAAAAATAAAACAAAACAAACCCAAAAAACCTGATGATGTGGCTCAGTGGTAAAGCACCCCTCGGTTCCATCCCCAGTACCAAAACAACAGTAGCAGGAATGGGTTAGCAGGTAAGGTGGGTAGGTGACCTGCCTGAGCAGAGTGGCCCCAACTTGAAAAGCAAGACAGCACAGTTCTGTTGTTTCCCTGGAAGCCCAGCATGTGATTCTTCATTTATGGGGTTGTGGTTTTCCAAGCAAGAATGGCAAAGCAAGGGAGAGACTGGGAAGGGTGGGAAGAGATATGAGGTTTGTCCACAGTGACAAATAGAACTGCAGTTTATTCCTTTCCACTTTTGTGTTATATTTGAGGCTGACAGGGTCTCATTTTACTTGCCATCTTGTCATTGGCAAATAGGATTGTTTCCAGTAAGAGAGAAGGCTGCTGTCAACAATTGCTAAAGTACCTCTCCAGGTTGTAGGCTTTGGAGAGAATTGCAGAGTAGTGGGGTATCTACCCCTTCCATTTTGTTTAGGAGATGATGCAGCTTGTTTCTCTAAGCAGTTGCGTGGGATTCCACTGCCAACAGTGCTCATGTACAGTTCCACCAGCTCTTGGATTGTCAGACTTTTTTTTTTTAAGTTGTAGATGGACACAATACCTTTGTTTTATTTACTTGTTTTTTATATGGTGCTGAGGATTGTTTCATACAGACTGTTTCATACTTGACAATTTGGTTGTATTTTTTGTGGTACTGGGAATTGAATCCAAGGGTTTCTGCATGCTGGGAAAGTACTCTGAGCTAATTCTCCAGCCTTTTAAATTTCGTTTTGAGACAGTCTTGTTAAATTGCCAAGGCTGGCCTCGAATTTGGGTTCCTCCTGCTGAGCCTCCCAAATCTCTGGGATTATAGGTATGTGCTGGGATTACAGGTATCTAAAAAGTTTATATATAGGTTAATTTCATATCCTTGGAGAAAAATCTGCCCATATACTTTGCACTTTTTATTTTTATCTTTTCTCTGATTATTAATAAAGTTGAGCAGCATCTTGTATTTTTCTTGGCTATTTGAATTTTTTAAAATATATTTTTAGTTTTTTTTAATTGTAGCTGGACACAATACCTTTTATTTATTTATTTTTATGTGGTGCTGAAGATTGAATCCAGCGCCTCACAGGCGCTGGTGAGCACTCTACTGCTAGGTGAGCACTCTACTGATGAGCCACAACCCCAGCCCCGGCTATTTGTGTTTTTATTTTTGTGAAATGTCTGCCCTCTCACACTATTTGTGTAGCTTTTCTTAATTGTAATAATTCTTATATATTCTGATTTTTATTAATCATTTGTGCGACAAATACCTTTTCCCATTTTGAGGCTTATTTTTTCTGTATTTATAGGATTTTAAAAGATGATATTTATTAAAAGCGTAGAATATAAAAGTACAAAAGGAATTGGGTCCTTTTAGTCCTCTTTCTAACCTTCCTTCAACTGAGATAGATGAGTAAACAGATTTTTTATTTATAACTTGTTCTTTATTATTTTTTATTTTTTGGTGGGGGGGGTGGTACCGGGGATTGAAATCAGGGGCAGTCAATCCCTGAGCCACATCCCCAGCCCTTTTTTGTATTTTATTTAGAGACAAGTTCTCACTGAATTGCTTAGCGCCTTGCTGTTGCTGAGGCTGGTTTTGAACTTGAAATCCTCCTATCTCAGCCTCCCGAGCAGTTGGGATTACAGGCGTGTATCACCACACCTGGTTATCTAGTTATTTTTTAAAAGTTTTATGTTTTTTTCCCCCTCCAAGTCTTGCACATCTTTTTTTCTTAATGCTTTTGTGTATGTTTGGGAGTGGGGTACTGGGGATTGAACTCAGGGGTGCTCTGTCAGTGAGCTCCATCCCCATCTCTTTTTATTTTGAAACAGAGTCTTGTTAAATTGCCTAAATTGGCCTCAAATTACAATCCTGCCTCAGCCGGGATTATAGGTCTCTGTCACCATGCCTAACCCTTACACATCTTTTGTTAGATTTATTCTTTGGGTATGTTATAGCTTTTGTGCTATTGTAAATGATGTTTTTAAAAGTTAAATTTTCTGTTTGCTGGGAAATGAAAGTATAGTTGACTTATATTTGCTTTTACATGCAGTAACTTCTTCAATGTAATAAATGGCCTGTGGGCTCTTTTGGGGTTTTTATGTAGATACTCATCTCATTTTTGAATAATAACAGTTTTTTTTTCTTTCTCAGTAATCCTTAACTGTAAATGATCTTACATTCTAGGCCTGCTGCGCTGCTTGGGACAGCCATCACAGTGGAGAACATACATGGTAATGGCAGGCACCATTGTCAGCAGTTTCAAAGAAAATGGTTTCATTTTTCACAATTAAATGTGTGGGTACTTTTTCTTTAACAAGTTAAGAATGATAAAAGTTAGTCATGGTAGTGGTGCATGCCTATAATCCCAGCAATTTGGGAGGCTGAGGCAGGGGGATCAATAAGATCAGGGTCTGTCTTAGCAATTTAGGGAAACTTTGTCACAAAACAAGATTTTTTTTTTTTTTGAACTAGGATTTGAACTCAGATGCTCTACCACTGAGCTATATCCTCCGTTCTTTTTATTTTATTTTTAAAAATTTGAGATTGTGTCTGGCTAAGTTGCCTAGACTGGCCTCAACCTTGTCATCCTCCTGCCTTATCCTCCCCAGGCTTGCTCCACCATGCCCTGTACTATTTAACTTAAAAATAATGTTTAGATCATTAATTTTTAGCCTTTGTATGTGCTTTTATATACTTATATGTCACCCATATTTGAATAAAGTAGTGATTTCCTTTTAAGTACCACTTTTAGCTGTGGTTCATAAGTTTTGCTATGTAGAATTTTATCTTTTAGGTGGGAATGTGTTCATGATTTCTGTTATGAGTTCTTCTTTGTCTTTTTTTAATCCTTGTAATTTTTTTATACCTTGTTTTTATTTTTATGTGGTGCTGGGATCGAACCCAGTGCCTCACATGTGCTAGGCAAGTGCTCTACCACTGAGCCACGACCCTGGCCCCTTAGTCTTTGTTACTGATTGCTAACTTACTTTGTGTTAAGATGTGTCTAATGTGATTTTTGATTCTTTGAAGTTAGTTGAGGTTTGTTTCAGTACTTGGTTTGTGACAGATTTTCTTCAATATTCCACCTGTGTTTAAAAGAATGTTTCAGGTTTTAAGGTGAGGGTTTTTCATGTCTACCAGATGAAATACATTCATTGACTTCACATTGACAGTAATATCCTTAACTAGTTTTGTCTGCTTGTTCTATTAGTTATGAGCTGGAGGGGTTGTTAAATTACTTGGTATGGTGGAAGATTTGTCAGATTCCTGTAGTTCTCAGTTTTTGCTTTGCTTCTATAAGTTTAGAATTTTTGAATTGCCAGTGACTTACAGTTGGTCATTCTGTAAATCTTTGTCTCTAAGCATGTTTTTCCCCTTAGGGTGAATTTTGTCAGATACCACATTGCTATACCAAGTGACTTGATTGGTTAGTGTTTGCTTAAAATATCTTTTTCTGACCTTTTGCTTTCAAGTGTTTGTTTTGTGACCTTAACTTTTAAGATGTGCCCTTGAAAGTAACTGGATTGTGGTTTGTAAATTGATTCTAAATTGGTGAGTTACTGCATTTACATTATTTGGGATTGAAATATTTGATTTATTTCTACTTTCTTATGTTGTACTTTCTTATATTGTACTAACATGACTTTTTTTTTTTCTGTTTTTCTTATCTTACTTTATGTATTGTGGGATTTTTTCCCCCTTAAATTATATACTACGTTTGATGGTAATCTTAGATATTTTAGATTTAGAACCTGGAGTTATCTAATATCTTTACCATCGTAAGAATCTTAGCATACTTTACACTTACACCAGTTCCCAATTTGTTTTCTATTATTGGCCTGTTTTCATTGGTGCACTTAAAATCCCACAAATTAGGCATTTTTACATTATCATTCTTGAAAGTCAGTGTTGCCTGATGTCTGATTTCTGATGGAGGAGTGTTTCCCTTCGCACTTTGGTGGTGTTTCTTTTTCCATTGTTGCTGTTGAGATCATTTAGAAGTTAGTTGTCAGTTGTTCCTCTGTAGGTAATACCTACTTTCTAAGTGGTTTCCCGTTTTAAAACTTTGCCCTCTCTTCCTCAACTTCACTAAGAATTATTTACAAAAAGATTTTTATTTCTTATACTTCCTCTGCCTGAGGATTGGTACATTTCTTTAATTAAAAAAAATTTTCAGCTGTATATTGTTTTGATGTTGTCTCTCCAGCTTTTTCAGTTACCTTTTCCTGGTACTGTTTAGATCTTTCTTGTACCTTCTCACTTCATCTTCTGTGCTTTATTTAAAACAATTAAAATTTTTTTAATATGGTATGCTTCACAAATTTCCATGTCATCCTTGCACATGCTAATCTTTGTATCATTCCAATTTTAGTATATGTGTGACTGAAGTGAGCACTTTATGCTGTTTTTAACATTTTTCATTGTTTCATCTTTCCATGTTATCTTCAAGGGCATTTTTTTCCAACTCCATCTTTGGTTTTAACAATTCTCTTTTCAGCTGTGTCCAGTTTGTATTTTATCAATTGACCAAATTTAATTTCATTCATTACACCTTTTTTTGGTACTATGGATGGAATCCAGGGGAATTTTACCCTGAGCTATATTCCCAGCTGTTTTTATGTATTATTTTGAGACAGGGTCTTGCTAAGTTGCTTAAGGCTTCACTAAGTTGCTGAGGCTGAACTTAGAATCCTTCTGCCTCAGCTTCCCAAGGTGCTGGGATTACAGGCATATACCACCGTGCCTGGCTCCATCGTATTTTTAAATTTTTGATAAATTCTAGTTCTTCACCAAGTCTGCTTGTTCTTTATTGGTAGTCTCTTATTCTGTAAGTATACTTCTTGTAATGTGTTGTTTCAACAATATAGACCATATATTCTACAGGTAATACTAGTGTTTTCGTACTTTCTGGTCTGGTTTTTGTTTGTTTCTGGAAGCTTATTTCCTCTTTTATTTTTGAGATTGTGGTCACAGTTTATCATGTTCCAGTTCAACAGAAACATCCTAGCTACAGTTTTATCAGTGTTCAACAAGTATTTATTGAGCTCCTGTTATGGACAAAATACTGTCTGGATATTTAATATTTATCAAAGAATAAAATGGACAGTACTTTCCTTCATGAAGCTTTGCTTCTAGTGAACCTTCTGGGATAAGGATGGAGGTGACTAAGAATTTTCTCCTTGTTTTTATCATTCCAGTTTTTTCTTTTTAATATTTTTTAAAGATGTTGATGGGCCTTTATTTTATACGTTTATGTGGTGCTAAGGATCGAACCTAGTGCCTCACACATGCTAGCAAGTGCTCTACCACTGAGCCACAAACTCCAGCCCCTCAGTCCAGGTTTGCATTTCAGGAAACACTTTAATATCTTATTTATTTATTTATTTGTGTGTGTGTGTGTGTGTGAGAGAGAGAGAGAGAGAGAGAGAGAGAGAGAGAGATGAGGATTGAACCCAGGGGTGCTCCATCACTGAGTTACATCCCTAGCCCTTTTTATTTTGAGACAGGACCTTGGTAAATTGCCCAGGCTGACCTTGAACTTGTGATCCTCCTGCCTCAGCCTTTTGAGGTCCTTGGATTACAGGCATGCACCACTGTGTCTGGCCTTATCCAGGGTTTTAAGATGTCTGCCCAGGGTGCTTCTCATGCTGGCCAGGCTAGCAGATATGTTTATTATTTTTAGGTTGCTGGTGTTATCTGCCAGTTTGGATTACTCTTTTAGAGTCACACTATCTCTGAGTTACCAAGTACCAGATAGATGTTTTAAATAAGTATCAGTATTTAAGAAACTTTAAAAACAATAATAGAGGATTTTCATTTTGTTAAAAGCTAGCAAATATGAATGTTTCCTTTAATATGAATTGTTCCTGTGTTGATGAAGAATTTCTTAGATTTTCTTTTTATTTATTTTTATGTGGTGCTAAGAATTAAACTCAGTGCTTCACATTTGCTAGGCAAATGCTCTGCCACTGAGCCCCTTTCTTCGATTTTCTACTCTTTTACATTAGTTAGCTCATTTTTATTTCCAAAAATAGGAAAAATTTCAAGGATAATTACTGTTTTGAAATGGGATCTTTTGATTGCTAGAAAACATTAATATGACCTTTATGTGACTCCAGCCAAGTACAGAATACCAAAAACAATGTGGAAAGGGGATGCATGTCAACATAGATTATGAGTCCAGTCGATTTTGAGGAAATTCAGAAAAGAAGAGTGTGAAGGGGGTGGAGGGACTGTCTTATAAGAAAATCTTTTTTTAGGGCTGGGATTGTGGCTCAGTGGTAGAGCACTGTCTATCTAGCATGTGTGAGGCACTGGGTTCGATTCTCAGCACTGAATGTAAATAAATAAAATCCATTGACAACTAAGAAATTAAAAAAAAATAAACAGTCTTAACTTTGACTAGTAAGTTAAAAGGAGGCAAATCAGGAACAAAAGCTCCATTGAGGGACCTAAAGGTGTGCAGATTGGGGCTAGTGGTAGAACTCATTTGGTGACAGTTGGCAGCAGGCCCTGTAAGTTCTGGTGCCACCCTGCTTCTGCCATAACTTTCCTTGAGGAGGGCTGAGGGTTGGTGCTGGTATGAGCTGCTTTGATCCTGACTTAGTATCTTCCAGTGGAGCCAAGGATTTTGAAATACATAGGCGGCATAACTTTTTTTCATCAGACTTTGAAAAGCAGAGTTTAATAATCTTCCAGGGTGGAAGAGGAAAGAATGAGAATGGATTATAGAAGATATGGGTTAGAGAGGGAGGATTAAAAACAAGCATTGCTGGGCATGTTTGTGTCTACCCCCTGATAAAATCAGAGAGGGCCATTCCTGCGCTTACCATGCTATCAGGAATAGTTTTTCCCTTCTTGATATTAGTTACTAGTTTTAGTTAGCTTTTGTGTCACTGTGACCAAAATACCTGACAAGAGCAACTTAGAGGAGGGAAAGTGTTTAGGGGCTCAAGGTTTCAGAGGTCCTGTCCATAGATGCCACCTCCATTGCTCTGGAATCAAGCTGAGGCAGAGCATCATGG
Source organism: Marmota flaviventris (assembly GCF_047511675.1). NCBI lineage: Eukaryota > Metazoa > Chordata > Mammalia > Rodentia > Sciuridae > Marmota > Marmota flaviventris. The sequence goes on along the minus strand of NC_092506.1, from coordinate 4,974,642 downwards.
GGACAGGGCTCTGAGGAAGAAGGCAGACATGGGGGTGTGTGTGACGGGTTATACCCCTAATGACGGACCTCCTCCACCCATTCCCCACCTGCCTACAATGACCACCCAATCAGTCCATTCAGACTGGAATGGATTGATAGGTTACTGCTCTCATAATCCAATCATTTCACCTGTGAGTATAAGTGCACTAACAGGAGCTTTTGAGTACCTCATATCCATATTGGAGCACTAGTTAAGTGTCTTATGTTTAGTTTAAACCTGGAGCCTGCCATTGCTCACTTAACCTACCCTTCAGATCTGGCAAATGTTACTTCTGTTTTGCTTGGGAATGCCTGCTAGTAAGCTGTCGTTTGTGCTTGATTCTTTACATGTTATTTTTTTTTAACTCTTTATTCCTTTAAGATGTGTGTAGGATATTCCTCTTTTTTGTTTCCTCCCTTCCCTCTTCTCCTCTCCCTCCTCCTCCATCTCCCTCCTTCATCTTCATCTTAAAAGATAGAGCAGCAGCCTCAGGAAGGGAGGCAGTTTAGCCATGGTGGTTAAGAGAAACACTACTTTCTCTATATGCAAAATATGGGAATGGTATTGAAGTTCACCTTTTCCTATAAAAAATGACTTTGCATAATTTGAATTTGTGACTTTTGTGTTTTCCCCCCTAGGTATTCTAGGGTCAGTCATAAATTGTCACAGAATTGCTGGTAAAGGCCAAAGTGACTGTATAATGAATAATGAATATAGCTTTTTATGGCTTTGGCTGTGAAATCTTGAGTTGTAGGATACTGTGAAATTTTATTTTTTATTTCATTGTCCTTTTTCTGTTTGGGACAGAAAGTTGTAGCTTTTACGAAACTTACTCAAGTACTAGGTGATAAATTTATTTTGGGGGAAAAACATAGAGAAGGCTAAAATCTCTTCTGATCACCTTTTCCTCGTTCATTTCCCATCTTTTGCTGATACTAATTTAATGTCCACTTTCTTGATTTTTTTTTAAACATATTTTTGCATGCTTATAGGTATATCTGCTTATAGGAAAAATGTAGTGCTGGTTATGTGTGTTTTATAAAAATAACTGTGTCCAATATGTTATATATTGATCTACTTCATTCTTTTAAGTTTTTTGTATACTGAGTGTACATATAGCCTTTCCCATATTAGTGGGCTTTAGATTTTTGTTGTTATTACCAGCAATTTTACTTGCTTTTAGTTTGATATAAAAAATTATTTGTTTTTAGAATCCTTTAAAACTACACTGTTTAGTGTAGAAGTAAAATACTGTTATTAGCTGAGTTCTTTTGGTTTTTGTCCTTGCATTTAAAATACAACTGTTGAAGCAGTGGGGAGAATACTTTTCTCAGAAAGCTTTTCTTTCTCCCTCCTGAAATGAGATTGACATTGATTTTAAGTGCTATTATAAATGGTCAGTCTTTAGCAAGTCTTTTTAAAAATTGTCATTAAATATATAACAAAATTTACATTTTAAACCATTTTAAAATAAACTGTTTCTTAGACCAATTTTAGGTTTACAGTAAAACTGAACAGGAAGTGCAGAGAGTTGCCATACATATTCTTATAACATCCCCTCATATCAACATCCTTCATGAGAATGGTACATTTCTTCCAATTGATGAACCTACGTTGATAATATTATTGTCCATAGTTTACTTTAGGGTTACTCTTTATTTCCTTCCTTCCTTCCTTCCTTCCTTCCTTCCTTCCTTCCTTCCTTCCTTCCTTTCCTTTCCTTTCCTTTCCTTTCCTTTCCTTTTCCCTTCTTTTCTTCCTTCCTCCTGGGGATTGCACACAGGGGTGCTTTACTACTGAGCTATATTCTCAGCCCTTCTTTTTGGTGGTGGGTGGTACCCGGAATTGAATTTGGGCAATACCCCCAGCCCTATTTTTATGTTTTATTTAGAGACAGGGTCTCACTGAGGCTGCCTAGCACACCTTGCTTTTGCTGAGGTTGGCTTTGAACTCATGATTTTCCTGCCTCAGCCTCCCGAGCTGCTGGGATTACTTCTGCGCCTGGCTTCCTCAGCCCCCACCCCCCTTTTTTGGGTATTTTATTTAGAGATAGGGTCTTGCTGAGTTGCTGAGGGCCTCACTGAATTGCTGAGGCTGGCTTTGAACTCAAGATTTTCCTGTCTCAAGTCTCCTGAGCTGCTAGGTCTACAGGTGTTGTGTACCACTGTGCCTGGCCCCAGTCTTTTTTATTTTAAAATAGGGTCTCCCTAAGTTGCCCAGCCTGACCTCAGACTTTCAATACTCTTGCCTCAATCTCCAGAGTTGCTGGTATTACAGGATCACTCAAGAGTGGATTTTTACAAATATGTAATGACATGTATTCACCATTTTTTGTAGTACATTATAGTATCACACAGCATAGTTTCTCTGCCCTAGAAATCCTCTGCTCCAATAAGTTCATCCTTCCTTCCAACCTCTAGCATTTATTGACCTTTGTACCATCTTTATATTTTGCCTTTTCCATAATGTCATGTAGGAATTTTTTTCAGGTTGGCTCTTTTCATTTAGTAATATGCATTTAGATTTTCTTTTCTTTCTTTCTTTTTTTTTTTTTTTTGGTGGTACTGGGACTTTAACCCAGGGGCATTCTACCACTGAACTACATCCCTAGGCATTTTTATTTTATTTTGAGGGAGGGTCTTGCTGTTCTAGAACTTGTGATTTTCATGCCTCAGCCTCCCCAGGAGCTGAGATTATAGGTCTATGCCGCCTTTTCATGGCTTGATAATTATTTCTGTTTCTTATTTCCCTTTTTTTTGGGGGGGGGGCAGGGGGCAGATACTCGGGATTGAACTCGGGCACTCAACCACTGAACCACATCCCCAGCCCTATTTTATATTTTATTTAGAGACAGGGTTTCACTGAGTTGCTTAGTGCCTCACCTCACCGTTGCTGAGGCTGGCTTTGAACTCAAGATCCTCCTGTCTTAGCCTCCTGAGCTGCTTGGATTACTGGTGTGTGCCACTGTGCCCGGCATAATTTCTTTCTTTTTAGCATTGAATAATAATACATTATCTGGGTGTGCTAAAATTTTTTCACTTAGTTAACTGAAGGACATCTTGGTTGCTTCCATGTTGTGGATAAAGATGCTTTAAATAATCAGTGTGCAAGTTTCCAAAAAGTCTGTACCATTTTGAATTCCCACCAGTGCTGAGTGAGAATTCTTGTTGCTTCACATTGTTGTCAGCACTTGGTAGTTTATTTTGACAGTTTTAATAGATGTGTAGCAGTATCTTAGTATTTTAATTTTCAGTTTCCTAATAATGTGTTGAACATGTTTTTGTATGCTTATTTCATTTCCATCAGTGTATCTCCTTTGGTGAAAGTATCTGTGTCTTTTGCCAGTTTTCAGTTGGGTTATTCATTTTCTTACTGTTTTGTTTTCAGAATTCTTTGTATTTAACTGTTCATGAAATGCATCATATTTTTATCAGGATTGCATTGAATTATATAGAGATAAACCTTCTTATCCATGAATGTTATGTCTCTCTAGTTGTTTAGTTCCTTTGATATCTTTTATCAGAGTTTTATAGTTTTCCTTATATTTATCTTGTACATGTTTTACTATTTATTTTAGTTTTATTTATACTTATTTATTATTTTATTTTACTTTTGGGTACCAGGGATTGAACTTGGGCACGCGGCCACTGAGCTACATCCCCATCTCTATTTTATATTTTATTTAGAGACAAGGTCTCACTGAGTGGCTAAATGTCTTGCTAAGTTGCTGAGGCTATCTTTGAACTCACGATCCTCCTGCCTCAGCCTTCCAAGCCGCTGGAATTACAGGTGTGTAATTCCACCACCGCTCCTGGCTATTTTGTTAGTTTTATACTTAAGTGTTTCATTTGGGGGTATGCTAATGTAAATAATAATTTTGTTGTTTTATTGAAACAGGGTGTCCTTGTGTTGCCCAGAAATTCCATACCCGCTTGGAACTCCTGGGCTCAGATAATTCTCATACCTCAGCTCCCATTTAGCTAGGACTGTAGGCATGTGCCATGGTACTTGGCTGTAATGTGTTTTTTAAATTTCAAGTTCCATCTTAATTGTTGTATATAGGACCTTTGTATATTAACTTTGTATCTTGCAAACTTGGTATAGTCCCTTTTTTAGTGCAGGATGTTGTGTGTCTACATTCTTTTGGATTTTTTACGTAGATTATCATCTTACCTGTGAACAAAGTTTTATTTCTTTCTTTTGGATTTTGTACGTAGATGATCATCTTACTTGTGAACAAAGTTTTATTTCTTTCTTCCCAAGCTGTATAGTTTTAATTTTCTTTTCTTGTCCTATTGCGTTAGTTAGGACTTAGAGTACAGTGTTGAAAAGGAATGTTAAGAAGGTATTTCCTTTGTCCCATTATTGATCCTAATGGAAAAGCTTCAAGTTTCTGACCATTGTGATGTTACCTATAGATTTTTGTAGGTATTATTTATCAGGTGGAGGAAGCTCCCTTCTATTCCTAGTTTTCTTAATTATTTCTCCTCTTCCTTGTCTATTTGCTGTTCTTGTTGCTGGGGATCACAACAAGGGCCTCCTGCATGCTAGCATTCTGCTACTAAGCTATATTCTCAGCCCCTCTATTCTTAGTTTTCTGAGTTTTTATTATAAATGTTTAGTGGGTTTTGTCATATGCTTTTTCTGCATCTATTGATAGGATCATGTGATTTTTTTTTCTTCTCTAGCCTGTTGATGGATGGATTAAATTAATTGATTTTCAGATGTTAAAGAGAGCTGAGGTAAGTAATTGGTTGTGGTATGTAATTCTTTTTATACATTGTTGAATTTGATTTCCTAATATTTTGTTGAGGATTTTTGCATCTATGTTCATGAGAGAGATTGATTTGTACTTTTCTTGTAATATCTTTCTCTGATTTGGTATTGTGATAATGCTGGTTTCATAGAATGAGTTAGAGTATTCTCTATGCTTCTTTCCATCTTCTGAAAGAGACTGTAGAGAATTGGTATAATTTTTTTCCTTAAAAATTTTGTTGGATTCACTGGTAAACCCATTTGGGCCAGGTACTTTTTGTTGTTTTGAAGTTCATTAATTACTGACTCAATTTTCAAAAATAAATGTAGGCTATTGTGACTTATTTATTAAGTTTTGGCAGATTGTCTCTTTTAAGGAATTATTTTATTTCATCTAGGTTATTAAAATTTTGAGCATAGAGTAGTTATTTCTTTATTTTCCTTTCAATTTTCTTCTTCTTCTTTTTTTTTTTTACCCAGAGACTTATTACATACAGTAGCACTGAGTTACATGCTCAGCCTCTTACTGTTCCTTTAATGTCCATGGGAAATGTAGTGATTATCCTGTCTTTCATTTCTGATGTTAGTAATTTTTTCCCTTGGTTAGCCTGGCTAGAAACCTATCAATTTTATTGTCTTAAAAAAAAAAACAAAAAAAAAAACCCTTTGGTTTTGTTGATTTTTTTTTTTTTTTTCCTCCATTAATTTCCTATTTTTAATTTTATTGACTTCTGCCCTAATTATTATTTCTTTCCTTGTTTTTACTTTGGAATTAATTTGATGGAAATTTTCTAATTTTTTAAGGTAGAATCATAGAATATTGATTTTAGATTTTTATTTTCTAATATATGCATTCAATGCTGTAAATTTCTAGCTAAGCTTTGGTTGCATCACATGGGTTTTGAAAAGTTGTATTTTTATTATCATTTAGTTCAAAATGTTTTTCTCTCTTTTTGAACCATGTTATATAGAGTATGTTATTACTTAATCTTCATGAATTTAGGGATTTCCCCATTTATCTGTTTTTGATTTCTAGTTTGGTTTAATTGTGGTCTGAGAGAACATTGTATGATTTCTATTTTAAATTTGTCAAGGTACGTTTTATGGCCCAGAATGACATCTATCTTGGTGAACATTCCATGAGAGTTTGAGAAGAATATGCTGATCTACCTGTTGGTGGTGGGTGAGACCATTGTATCCAGTTAATTAATGGTGTTGAGTTTAATTAGCCTTACTGATTTTTTTTACCTGTAGGATTTGCCCATTTCTGATAGAGGGATGTTGAAGTCTCTAACTCTAATAGAAAATTCAAGCACTTACCACTGAGCTCCCCTGTGTCCCTTTTTATTTTATTTTGAGATAGGGTCCCACTGAGTTGTCCAGATTGGCCTTGAATTTGTGATCCTTCTACCATGGCCTCCTGAGTAGGTGGGATTAAAACAGGCCTGTGCCATCCTGACTGGCCTTCCTCATGTATTTTGACACCGATAGTTACGTGCACATTAAGGATTGTTGTTTTCTTTAAGTATTCATCCCTTTATTGTTATGTAGTACTTTTTTTTTTTTATTTTTTAGCTCAGAAAACTTTTCCTGCTCTAAAATCTGCTCTATCTGAAATTAATATAGCTGCTCTGCTCTTTTGACTAGTGTTAGCATGGGTTATTTTTCTCTATCACTTTACTTTTTTTTTTTTTAATTATTTTTTAGTTGTAGTTAGACACAATACTTTATTTTATTTATTATGTGGTGCTAAGGATTGAACCCAGGGCGAGCGTTCAACCGCTGAGCCACAACCTAGCCCTCTATCACTTTACTTTTAATCTGTGTGCATCTTTATATTTGGAGTGGATTTCTTGTAGCTTTTTTTTTTTTTTTTTAAATCTACTCTCTCTCTTACTTAATGCACTTAGACCACTGACATTTAATATAGTTATTAATATAATTAGGAAACATCTACCATATCAATTTATGTTTTTGTTTTTTTGCCCTTGTTTTTATTAATTTTTATTTTCATTAATGCATTTTTTATTTTGGTAAAATGTGCACAAATTTGCTGTTTTAACCACTTTAAGCATATGTGTTTTTTTTTTTTTTAAATTTGTTCTGATTGGTTATACATGACAGTAGAATGCATTTTGACACATTGTACACAAATGGAGCACAACTTCTCATTCCTCTGGCTGAACATGGTGCCGAGTCACACCAGGAGTGTAATCATATATATTTATAGAGTAATAAGGTCTGTCTCATTCTGCGGTCCTTCCCATCCCACAGCCCCACCCCTCCCCTCACTCCCCTCTGCACAATCCAAAGTTCCTTCACCACCACCACCCATCCCCCATCCCCCATGGATCAGCATCCACTTATTCAAAAACATTTGGCCTTTGGTTTTTGGGGGGTTTGGCTTATTTCACTTAGTATGATGTTCTCTAGTTCCATTGATTTACCTGCAAATGCCATAATTTCATTTTTTTCTTTAAGGCTGAGTAATATTCCATTGTGTATATGTACTACATATTCTTTATCCATTCATCTGTTGAAGGGCACCTAGGTTGGTTCCATAGTTTAGCTATTGTGAATTGAGCTGCTATAAACATTGATGTGGCCATGTAATTGTAGTTTGCTGATTTTAAGTCCTTTGGGTATAAACCAGGGAATGGAATAGCTGGGTCAGATGGTGATTCCCTTCCAAGTTTTCTGAGGAATCTCCATACTGCTTTCCAAAATGGTTGCACCAATTTGCAATCCCATGCCCTTGTTTTTTGTTCACAATTTTTCTGTCTTTTGTGATTCAATCAATCATTTTGATTCCATTTTCTCTGCTTTCCTAGCATATAAATTAAACTTTTTTTCTTTTTGTAATGGTAGTACAAATATATAATATTCCTGGTTCTTCCTCTTTCTTTAACCATCTTTGTTGCTCATTTCATAAATAAACATTAATACCAAAGCACACATAATTGAGGATATTGTTGTTACTTTTACTTTGGACAAATTTACCTGCTATCAATTAAGAATAAGAAATGAAAAGATTTTGTTTTATTTTTTGTTTCTTTTAGTTGTTATTGGACACAATACCTTTATCTTATTTATTTATTTTTTATATGGTACTGAAGTTCAAACCCAGTGCCTCACACATTCTAGGTGAGCATTCTACCACTGAGCCACAACCGCAGCCCCTGAAAAAAAATTTTTTAAACCTGGTTCATTGTCCAGTGCTCTTCTTTTTTTAATATGTAGAATCAGGTTTATGACCTATATAATTTCCTTCTCTGAAGTACTTTTTTCAATATATTTTCTTGATTTTTTTTTTCTGTCTAGGAAGTCTTTATTCCTCCTACAATTTGAACAATAATTTTGCAGTGTATAAGTTGGTGGTTTTGTTGTTGGTTTTCTCACAACCCTTTAAATATTTTTCTCCATTCTCTTGCTTGCATGGTTTCTAAGAAGTATATAATTCTTACTATGTTCCTCTATTGATAAGGTGTGCTGCCTGACCCCCAGCACCCTTTTTTGGGCTTCTTTCAAGAGTTTTTCTTTAATTTTCTGACTCTTGACTATGATATGCCTAGGTCTAATTTTTGGCATAATTTGTTCTCTTGAGTTCCCTGGACCTAAGATTTGGTGTCTTGACATTAATTTGGGGAATTTTCTTAGTCATTTTTGGTTCAAATATTGCTTCTTTTTCTCTCCCCCCACCCTTTCTGTCCGGGCACCACCTCATGGATGTGTTAACAGAGTTTGTAGTCATTCCTTAGTTCTTGAGTATTTTGTTTGGTCCCCACCCCCAGCCATTTTTCCTCTTTGCTTTGCAGTTTTGAAAATTAATAGTCATATCTTCAATGTTAAATTCCTTCTTCAGCTGAATCTAGTCCAGTCTCCTAATTGAGCCTGTTGAAGGCATTCTTCATTCCTGTCAGTGTTTTTTCATGGACTTGTTATCTCTGCTTTTACAGTATCCTTCTGTTTTTAATGTGTTGTCTTAAGTTTTTGTACTAAAGCCTTTATCACATTAGTCTTGGTATTAAGAAACTTCTTGTATGATATTTCCACCATTCCTGCCATCTGTGACTCTGGTTCTGATGCTTTCTCAATTTTTTTATTCTGTGGTTTTTGCCCTATAGTATGCCTTCTAGGTTTTCATTGGAGGGCAAACCCAATGCTTTTGGTAAAAGGACCTGTGATAAATAGACCTTTAGTAGTGTAACCAGTGGGGTCTGTAAGTATTCTATAAGGTTGTGACTAGTTCTTAGTCTGTTGGTCAGCCAGTGGCCCTGGTCTGTGAACTCGGCCAGCATTAAATCTGCCCCCGTACCCTGCCATGTCTGTTAGGCTCTGGTAAAATAGTTTTCATTCTTTCTTTCAGTACTGATAATTTAACCCAGGGGTGCTCTACCACAGAGTTCTATCCCCAACCCCTTTTTACTTTTCATTTTGAAATAGGGTTTTGCTGAGTTGCTGAGTCTGCTCTCGAATTTGTGATCGTTCTCTCTCAGCCTCTCAAGTCTCCTAGATTACAGGCATGTATTCCCATGCCCTGCTCTGCTCTTTTTTCTCTTCCCTTCCCTTCCTTTCCTTTCCCCCTTCCCATTCCCCCCTTGAGATGACGCCTTGCCATGTTGCTCAGGCTGCCCTTGAACTCCTGGGCTCCTGATCTTCCTACCTCAGCCAACTAAGTAGCTGGGACTACAGGTATGCACCACTGTTCTTATTCACAGCTACAAAATCATTTTCTTGAGAACAGGTCTTGTTAAAAACAAAATGCTCTGGTGCTCTAGAACCATATTCCATACTGTTTCCTTTTCCCCTTTCCCTGCCAAAAGCAAAAGGTGACCTTTCTCCTGGAGGTAAAAGCACGGGGACCTTCTGTCACTGGGTCTGCCCTGGAGTTTTTAACCCTAAGTTGTGCACACAATTCATTATAGCCTCCAGCAGTTAATTATAGTTCTTGTTTTCTTACCTTTCCTCCTCTGGTAGGGTGTGATGCACCAGATCTGCCTTACTGTCTCTCCAGTATGGTGAGGTGGGCCATAAATAGCCTTTTTACCTCAGGTTTTTTTTTTTGACAGAGCTAAGAGTTGTTGGCTTTTAGCTTGCTCAGCTTTTTACTTATTGCTAAGAGGGAGTGGTGACTTCCAAGCTTTTAAGTTGTGGACTGGAAACCAGAAGTTCCATGTTAACTACTGGAAGAGTATGCAGCTCATTGGCATTAAGTACATTCACACTGTACTGCCACCCAACTCCAGGAGGGTTTTTCATCTTCCCAAACTGAAGCTCCATACCCAGTGAACACTGACTCCTCATTGCCCTTTCCACCCAGTTGCTGGCAACCACCATTCAGTCTGTTTAGGAATCTGACTATTTTAAGTACCTCATGTAAATGGAATCATGCAGTATTTGTCCTTTGTGACTGGCTTCAAGCATGTCTTTAGTGTTTGCTCCATGTTGCAGCATATGCCAGAATAGCTTCCCTTTTTAAGTTTCAATTATATTCCATTGTGTGTGTGTGTGTGTGCGCGTGCTGACCCATTCATCCATCGATGAAACTACAGTGCTTCTGTCTTTTGGGTAGCAGGGAAAGATTGCTGTGAACATGGATATGCACATATCCCTTTTGGGGGGTATATCCCCATAAGTGAAATAGCTAGATTATATTGCAATCTTTTTCCCCCTTTTTGAGGAATTGTCAAACTTTTTCTGTAACAACTGGTCTACTTCACTTTCCTGATGCATTGGGGTGCCAATTTTTCCACATAAGTGCATCTTTTTGATGTACAAAAGTATTCAAAGCACTATTGGTTGCTTAAATATTTCTAGTAGCAAAATCCAGGAAAGAGTTTTCTTTGTCTAATTTCCAAGTTCTGTGATGCTATATTTTCCTGCCTACCATTTTTGACTTCTCCTCTTTAATTTTGTTCCAGGCCCCTTTTGCATTTTGTTCTTTAGCTTTTCTTATTTTCCACACTACCCCTTGGGAGAGCTCTGCTTTCAAGGCCCAACTGCACATGTGTACCTACGATGCTCACATCTGTCGTGAGCCCTGATGTTCTTCTCTCTTCTCAGTTTGAGTGCTTACTAAGTGTTTCCACCCATGCTCATTCTATTCCCAGTCAGTTACGACCCTAGTAAAGTAGTGTTAAGTGCTGCTAAACACTAGTTTTTTGATCTCTTAGTTTCAGTATCCTCTCTTGCTTGCATGGTAAGAGTTATTATGAAGATTATCTAATAGTTCACGTAATGTTCATACATAGTTCATCATACATGGATTATGGATGTATATCCATTAGTACTTATCCTTTGTAAAACAGTTTTTTTTTTTTAATATATATATTTTGTAGCTGGACACAATACCTTTATTTATTTATTTTTATGTTGTGCTGAAGATTGAACCCAGCGCCTCACAAATGCTAGGCGGGTGCTCTACCGCTGAGCTGCAACCCCAGCCCCCCAGTTTCTTTTTTGATAAATTTCTTTTTAAACACCATGAGGTATTTTTATTTTTAAATCTTGTGTATCATACTGCTTTTTTAAAAACTTCTACCCATGTACCGTGTATGTACAGTGTATCAGCAGTAGATGAATGTACCGTGGTCCCATACTTCCCTCTCAATATTAATTAGTTTTTTAACTCTTTGTGGTTTGTTTGCTAAATCCCTGGATATTAATACCTGTGGATTTTTCACTAAGACTACTAATGAATAATTAGTGAAATGCTAAACATTTTCAGGTGTTGGCTTTCACTTGGTTTCTCCTTGGAAGAGTGCTGTGTTCAGATCATTGGACTGTTGCCAAGTTTCAACTATTTCATTGTTCCCACTGGGCACTAAAAGTGACCCTCTGGGGTTTTGAAAGGGCTTCATTTTCATTCCTGTACTTTATCATCACTCCCCTCTTGTGTGTACATTTCACAAGACCTCCCAAACAAATTTTTTATCAGAAAAGTTTGTTGCCATGTAATAATGGTTTAATTAGTTGATTTCTTAGACTTGGTGTTTTCAACTATTACAGGAGATAAATCAGATTTATTCAACAAATGTTTAAGTGCCTGGAAAGTGCCAGATACAAAAACGTTAAAGAACTGGCTGGCACATATGAGGTCCCCTGTAAATAGTAGTAGCTGTTTTGTAGCTCCTTCTATGGTATAGGGTTTACTTTTAACATTTTAGGAGGCACCACTATGGAGAAAGGAGTGTGCCATTTCAGAGTCCTGACACAGCCATTTCTTCTGATATCTGGGTCAGTTAATATCTCTGTAACTCAGATTGTTGCCTCCCCCCCTACCAAAATAAAAGAACTTACATGATTATTGTGAAGTTCCAATGAAAATGTGTGACTTCATTTGGTAAATCGAAGTTTAGTTGCTGAAGTCCTTAAGAAACAAACATTTCCTAGCTTCTTTGTAAATATAGATTGTATCATCCTTTTATTGAGAAATAATACACATGCTATAGAGTTCACCTGCTCAAAGCATACAATTTGATGTTTCTTAGTATATTCACAGATTTGTGCAACTGTTTCCAGTCTCCTAGAATGTTTTATTTTTTTTTTCAACTTGTGTATGTACACAATGCCTTTACTTCTTTTTATGTGTTGTTGATGATTGAACCCAGCACCTCACTGGTGCCTTATAGCTGAGCTACAACTCCAGCCCCCATCCTAAAATATTTTCATTATTCTGAAAAGAAACCTTGTACTCTTTACACTCCTATTTCTCTCTGTCTCCCCAGCCCTAGAGGTAACCACTAATATACTTTTTTGTTTTTGAGCAAGGGGGATTGGACTCAAGGGCACTTGACCACTGAGCCATATTCCCAGCTCACAGGGTCCCATGAGTTGCTTTGTGCCTCGCTTTTGGTGAGGGTGGCTTTGAGCTCGCTATCTTCTAAGCTGCTGGGATTACAGGTGTGAGCCATTGCACCCGGCTACTTTGTGTTTTACATATTTGTTCTGGACATTTCATATAATGGAATCATGTAGTGTGTGGTCGTTTGTGACTAGCCTATTAACACTATCAATATTTTTAAGATTTATCTGTGTGGTAGCATGTATTAGTACATCTTCTATTTCTCTCTCTTTCTCTCTTTTAGTTTTTGGTGCCAAATAATACCCACTGTATGGAAACCTTGCCTTTTGTTTATTCATTCATCAGTTGGTGGATATTTGTGATTTTTTTTTAGCTTTTATGAATAGTGCTGGTGTGAACATTCGTGTACAAAGTTCCTGTCATCATATGTCTTCATTTCTCTTGAGTATATACATATATGAATGATTGGAATTGTTCAGTCATGGTAGCTCTATTTAACCTTTTGTGAAAATACCAGATTGTTCTCTGGAGTAGCTGCACCATTTTACATTCCCAGCTGCTGTTGAGGATTCATTCTCTCCATAATGTACCAACACTTGTTATTGTGTGTCTTTTGATAATAGCGTCTGAAGTGTTGTCATTGTGGTTTTTGATTTGTATTTCCCTGAGGGCTAGTGATTGAGGATCTTTTTTTTGTTATACTTATTGACTGTTTTTCTTTGGAGGAATGTCTACTTAAATTATTTGCCCATTTAAAAAACTGGGTGTATTTATTGTTGGGTTGCAAGAGTTTCTTTTAATACTTTGTGCACTAATTTTTATCAGTTGTGTGATTTGTAAGTATTTTCTCCACCCTGAGTTGTCTCACCCCCCCCCCTTTTTTTTTTGGTTACTGGAGGGGTGCTTACCACTAAGGTACATCTCCAGTCTTTTTAATTTTTTATTTTGAGGTAGGATCTCACTAAGTTGCTTAGGACCTTCCTAAGTTGCTGAGGTTGGCCTCAAACTTAGAATCCTCCTGCCTCAGTCTCCTGAGTTGCTGGGATTACAGGCATGTACCACTGTGCGGGGCATCTTTTCAATTCTTGTTGATGTCATTGAAGCAAAAAACAGTATAACTTAATAAACATTTATGCATTATTTTTCTTTTGTCTCTTGTGTTTTGGTGTCATATTTAAGAAGGCTTTGCCAAATCCAAAGCTGCAATTTTAGTTCATGTTTTCTTCTAGGAGTTTTTTTTTTTTTAATATATTTTTTAGATGTTGATGGAACTTTATTTTAACATTTATTTATATGCAGTGCTGAGGATCGAACCCAGTGCCTCACAGATGCTTGGCAAACACACTACTACTGAGCCACAACCCCAGACCTTCTTCTAAGAGTTTTGAGGTCATTTTCAATTGGCTTTGTTTCTTTGCATAAATAACTTCAGATACAGTCATTGTTGTTGTTACTTATTATAAGATACTGAGGTGCAGGTGTTCATGAGTGACCTGGATTGTTTGCTCTGTTATGCTTCCCATAGTATCCTGTGTTCTCCATAGACTTTTCTCTGATTTTCTGTTATAAACTCTGGAAGTTGTTATATGTGACCTTATACTCAAGGTAAGCACCTTAATATGGACTCAGAGTAGAAGAATTAATGTGTCAAAGGTTGTATAGAGCCACAGGAGGCTGAAGAAGAAGGACCACAAGTTCAGAGCCAGCCTTAGCAACTTAGCAAGACCCTATCTCAAAACAAAAAATAAAAAGGTCTGGGGATGTGTCTTGGTGGTTAAGAGCACCCAGGTTCAGTCCCTGGTAAAAAAAAAAGAAAGAAAAAAGGTTGTATAGATTTTAACACCTTTTGATACCTATGATGAGAAAAATTACTCCAGTTTTTCTTTTAATAGCTGTTTCAGCCAGTTTTATATTGTTTTATACAGTTTTATATTGTTCAATACCTAGTAAGAGTTGAAATTCACAGTAGTCTCAAACATCAGATTTCTAATTTAGGCAAATTAGCATCCAAATAAGGTCTACCCACTTTTTATTTGAAAAGTTTTTTTGGGGGGGGTAGGGTGTGGTACCAGGGATTAACCTCGGGGGTACTCGACTAGTGAGCCACATTCCCAACCCTATTTTGTTTTTATTTAGAGACAGGATCTGAATTGCTTAGCACCTCGACATTGCTGAGGCTGGCTTTGAATTTGTGATCCTCCTGTCTCAGCCTCCCCAGCTGCTGGGATTACAGGTATGCACCATCACATCCGACCCATTTTTTAAAAATCTGTAGTTTCCCCATTCTTGCCCTGCTCCTTACTATCTGTTTATGGAAACCTTGACTGTTCTGTTTCCACAGTGTTCTTTGACCTCTGTTTCTTGTATACTAATAGTTGGGTCTTGAGAAAGTCAGTTTGTCCTCCATCCCTCCTTTCTTCCTCCCTCCCTCCTGTACTGAGACCTGAACCACTAAGCTACACCTTAGCCCTTTTTATTTTTTATTGAGACAGGTTCTCACTAAGTTGCCCAGGCTGGCCTCCAACTTGTGATCCTCTTGCCTCAGCCTTCTGAGCAGCTGGTATTGCAGGTGTGCGCCACTGGCCACTACTTGAGGAGATTTCTTAAACTGATGTTGCTTCTTTGGTTGTGATCTTGCTCCAGAGATGGAATGTGTAGCCAAACTGAAAATTTTTAAGGGCTTCCAATCTAAATCACATTGAAATTCATTTAGATCTGAGTTGGTCTATACTTAAGATGCCGGCTCCTTCATTTTGGAATGCAGTTTCCACATTGTTTCTGGTCCCTTTTCAAGGCCACGTGTCAGTGCATTTTCTGTAGGGAGAACACTAAAACTTGTCATTTTGAGTGAGGTACGTCCTCTTTGGTTGTTTAAAGTGGTGCAAGGCCTAGTCAGCAGGGTCTCTTCTTCCTTTTTCTTTTAAGATGAACACTTACTGTGTTGTCCAGGCTGGTGTCACATTCCTGGACTCAAGAGATCTTCCTGCCTGGACCTGGCGTGGTCCAAGTCTTGTCAGCTAAACAACAAACTTTGCCTGTTTGTCATCTGTTTAGAGTTGATGACCTCATACTGCTGTTTGGAGTTGATGATCAGTGTTTTAAGGATTGATGATTCAATATTTTTTTAAGTTCTTTTCCGGCCATCTTAGATTTCTAGGTGTTCTCAATGTCTGTCTAACCAATTCTGTGATGAAAATTTAGAAAAATTAAAGACAGGGTGTTTAGCATGAACATTAAAGAAGCAGATGTTATTTCTTTAAGGGTATGTATATCCAAATGTTTTCTTAATTCCAGTTTTGTATTAAAAGTATTATTCAACTTAATTAAATTTTTAGTGTTTTGCTTTTATGTGAGTATATATAAATGACATCAACTTTTGGCCTTTACTTCAGTTAGCAAACATCTAGGTGCCCACCCATTGCCAGGCGCAGTGCTTTCTGTGCTTTGGTCATACCTGGTTAACGAAGGTGGATAAGATGCTGGTGAAGGCTGCAGTGAAATGCTTAGGGCAGTGTCAGTAGAGATAATACAAGTTGCATACATAATCTTAAATTTTCTAGTAGTCACATGAAAAAAATAGAGGGTAAAAAGTAATTTTAATTTTATATATATTGTTTATTCCAATATACCCAAAATGTCATTTCAGCATGTAATCAATATGAAGAAATTAATGAGACATTTTCACTGTCTTTCTTAGTCTTTGAAATACACTGCATGTTTTATATTCATAGCACATCTCAATTCAAATTAGTCAGGTTTCAAGTGCTCAGAAGCCTTATGTGACTGCCACAGTAGATCAGAATATTGTCATCATCATTATTGTTGAAGATCAGAATGTTGTCATCATCACTATTGCTGTCTGATTAAGCACCCAAGTAGAAAATGGCTTGGAGGGAATGACAGGAGAACAGAGATAAGAGGAAGGTGAAGTTTTGATGAGTTGGACTGGTAGGGCAAAGAGGAACCAGGACTGCTCTCCAGACTGTCTTTCATACTTGGGGTGTTCCTTTTCCTGAGATGGGGAAAACTTGTTGAAGGAAAGGTTTAGTTGGGTGGACAATATGTGATGGGAGCCTAGGTTCTCTTTGGTGATATTAAATATGATATGCTTGTGTGACATTGAAGGGGAAAGCCTCTAGTAATTGGGTACCTGTGAGTGAAGTGCAGAGACTTCAAACTACTAGCTTGATAAATTTGGATCTCAGTTGTGTTCATAGAGGTGTGTGTGTGTGTGTGTGTGTGTGTGTGTGTATGTATAAAACTCATAGAAATAGCTTCATTTACTTAAAAAAAAAAACATGTTTTTAGTCTCCCCAAAGTTTGTTTTATTTGCTGGGGAAACTGTGAGTAAATGATGTGAATTTACTCCCAGCCAACTTGGAAGAGTATCCTAGGGATTGGCCATATCCTGGTCAGCTTTAGGGAGTCTGCAGGAAATATTCACAGTCCCTACATTATCAGTTGTGGAGAGGAGAAGAGGGACCCTCCAGGCAAGGAGACTGAGAAGTGGTCAGAGAGAAACCAAGAGAGTGGCTGTTCAGAGGAGCCAGCCAGGGTGATGTTAATAGGGAGAATCTAGAGAGGACTGCATTGAATCCTGCTGTGAGTGAGGTTAAGATGAAGACAGAAGAGTTTCATTTGGATTTAGCCCCATCTGAAGGTCATTAGTGACTTGAAAGGGCTGTTTGAGTTGATGGTATAGAAAGGTCCAGATTGTAGTGAGCTGAAGACGGAATGCTGTCAGACAAAGAGCTCATTTTCTTATTTTTAAGTAACCACTACAAATCATTGAGAAGACCAGTCTAGTAGAAAAGTGGACAAAGGGCATAAGCACAGTTGGCAGAAAAGTGAAGTGGCCCTCAAACTCGTGGACGATGCCTGACCTCACCCATAGGAGTAAAGCAAGATGTCATTGCTGTGGGTGTGGGACCAGGTGTTTGCATATTGCTGATGGGAATGTGGCTTGTGTGCCCTCCTTGGAGAGCCGATTGGCCTCATGCAACTCATGAGAAGTGCATATCCTCTTATCCAGTGATTCTGCTTCTGGGAACTCTGGCATTTTTTATAATAGTGAAAATTAAAAAGTGAATGGTTGTCAGTGGTGGCCTGGTTTAGCCAGCAGTAAAACAAAGGAAAGTACAGGCAATGTAAAACATATCTTCTTTGCAAAATGATTTTTGGAGTCTTTTCTATCATGCTATAAATCAAGTTTTTTGAGGGTGGGATTCCCCTCCCCTGTTTTAAAGATTGAGAAGCATTCTGGTGGGTCTGATATAGGCCACAGAAGCTCTGAAGTAGTGTGTCTTTGAAATGAGGTGTGTTAAGCTTGTTAGTTGTTTTTCCTTGACCCTTCTACCTTTTAGCACTTTGTACATAAATCATTGGTCCACATTCCTTTCTCAGGTACTTGTTAAGATGGTTTTCAGGGGATTCTGTTGTTGTATGTATGTATCAGTTACACAGTACAGGAAAGGGGGATGTGGAATAGCTACGGGCTTTATCTTACTGAATCTATAGCCACATCAAGAGAGCATCAGGTTTTGCTTGGTTTGACTCAATGATGAAGTAAGCAAGTGTCTGATGCTATTTGAGAACCTGGATGTTGCAATGGGGATTATCCTGCACCCAGTGTCCGGGGCAGACTTTATCCATCAGCTCACTGTGGGGGGGGGGGAAGGAACAACTCAGACCTCTGTGAGCTGTAAGTTCTCATATGGTTGAATGAGAACTTGCACAGGATTCTGGCTCTGCTGACCTTTGTGCAATTTGGTCTTCTTTAAAGATAGCAGTGTATTTATGTGTGGACTAAAGCAAAAAAAAAGGAAGAAGAAAGAAAACTAGGCACATCCAAATAGACCAAACCAGTTTCCCAACAGAGTACATTGATATTCTACAACTTTAAATTCTCTATCATTGGAACTTTCCACTGTTCAGATTTTGATTAACTTAAGAATTTGAGGCTATAGTGTTGATGGATTAATTTTTTTCTTTATTTCTTTGATTATTCTGGTTTCCTTTGTAGTTTTTTACTTCTTAGATCTGTAAGAATGAATAATCTTAAGATTTGCATGTGTTAAGTAATCATTTGGTTTAAATCTCCCATTTTACAGGTAAGAAAACAAGTTCAGAGAGAGATGACTTGCCACACACATATTGACTGAACTATCTAATTCAGTATCTACTCACCATTAAGTTGGGTGATGTGTGGAGGGATGATATCTTTATATTGTCAGGTTAAGGTACCTACAATCATTTTAAGGAAATGTGGTTTTAATTACACCGCCACTCTTACAGTGAAGATTATTACTTTATATAATACACTAGTTCATTCAGAATTGTGGAGGTATACTTGAACTTTATTTATTATTATTATTATTATTTTTTTTTTAGAAAAATTGAGGCCTCTAGAGATGTGAACTTACTTGTCTGGGATTATACAACATAAACATTTATTTTGTGCTTAGTTTTTTTTTGGGGGGGGGGGGCATGGTTTACTAGGGATTGAACTCGACCACTGAGCCACATCCCCAGCCCTAGTGTATATATATTTTTTAAGAGACAGGGTCTCACTGAGTTGCTTAGTGCCTCGCTTTTACTGAGGCTGGCTTTGAATTTGCGATCCTCCTGCCTCAGCCTCCCAAGCCACTGGGATTACAGGCGTGTGCCATTGTACCCCGCCCGGTGTTTAGTTTTTATATGAGTCAGAGCAGTGATAAATAGTAGACTTTGTATTTTAAATAGTAGATTATGTATTTTATATGAGCTATCAGTGTGGCTATTTAATGTAAATAGTTAAAAATAAACCAATTTTAAAATTCAGTTCCTTAACCTTACTTCACCTCACCTTTGAGGTGCTCATTTACTGTGTGTGGCGTGGTGAGTAGGTACTGAATTAGACAGCTCAAGTCTAGAGTAATTATTTGTGTGTGTGTGTGTATCTCTTGAGAATTTTAGAATGTTAATGGTACATACCAAGGCATATGATTATGGCTAAATTGTCAAAGATCATGTTCAAAACCAGGAGCAAAAACTGAACTCTTGAGTTTGTGATGTTAATATAGCTTGTTTTGACTTGGATCTCTCTTTGTCAATGTTTCACCCATTTTTTTTTAAAGGACATATGAAAATTTTAATGTTATTTAGCTATCAATTGACAAATAAATAGAAAAACAAAGGTCCACTGATAAATTATAATTGTATATGTTTATGGATACAAAGTGACGTTATGATTTAGTAATATGCTGTGGAGTAATTAAGCACATTAACTAATATATTCATCTTCTCAACACTTAGTACTTTTTGTGTTTGAGAATATTTGAAACAGTGATTTTTAAATGTAAGTTACCGTTTATTGTGTTCACTATGGCATATGCTATTTCAAAGAAGGAAATGTGACCCCCCTGTCTAATTGAGGCTTTATACCCTCTGTCACCATCCCACTCCCAACAGTCTCTCTACTTTTATCTCTGATCACTTGGTTGCCAAGATGCCGTATACGATGTTTTGGTGTCTTTCTTGACTATTGTTCTCTGGATTATAAAAGTTTCAGCTTTCACCTCAAATAAAATTTGAGTGTGTACCTCAGCTGAACCAACATATATAGCTTGGTGATTGAAGGTGTGTTGTCATTTGTATCATGCTGTGTACCCTTGCCCATTGTTGTTAGAGCAGGCACAGGTGGTTCTCTGGGCTTTTACTTTGGATGCTAATTTTTCTGTTTATGACTTGGCTCCATTTTTTAAAAAACATTTTTTTAGTTTAGTTGGACACAATATCTTTATTTTATTTTATTTATTTTTATGTGGTGCTTAGGATCAAATCCAGGGCTTCACATGTACTAGGCGAGCGCTTTATTGCTGAGCCGCAACTTGGCTCCATTTTAATACCAGTTTAGATCTTCAAGTATGCCTGCAGTAATTGGAGTGTCCATTAGGGTACATAGCCAGACAGTCCAACAAAATAAAATTGAACAACAAACCAGGTGCCAAAGTCCGTCCTTAGAGTACTTTACATATAGGACATTACCTTCAGAATGTGGCAGTATGGATTTACCTTGGATGTTCTGAACTTTATACAGAAGTATTTTTACATTCTTGGTCTGATGATTTAAAAAATTACGGTGCATTATAATTATATATAATAGTGTGATTCATTATGCCAAATTTATACATGCACATAACATAATTTGATCAATTTTATTCTCCATTCTCTTTCCTTTTACTTTCGTCTTCCCTCCCACTGATTTGATATGGTGGTTTTTGATGAATGGTTTAGAAACTTTGGCATTCTTGTCTTGATGTTTCTTCCCCCAAGCCCCCACTTTTTATTTTCATTTTTATTTTTGGTAGTACTAGGGATTGAATCCAGGGGCTTGTTACCACTGAGCTATATATCCAGCCCTTTTTTTACTTTTATTTTGAAATGGAGTCTTGCTAAATTGCAGAGAATGACTTTGAATTTGCCATCCTGTTGTTTTGGGAATAGCTGGGATCACAGACGTGTGCCGCCATGTTCTCCTGGGCTTTTTGTTGGTGTTTCTAAAATTGGCTTATAGTGTTACCAATTTTATTTTGTTGGAAGATTCTGCTGAAGACATGGAGGTTTAATTTGTCTAGGTTGTATCTCCCAAATATGGATGTTTGTACAATTACATTTTTAAAAAATTTTAGTTTTGCAGTATTGGGGATTGAATCCAGGGTCTCACATGCTAAGCAAGCAGTGAACCATACCCCCAGCCCTTTTAAATTTTGTTTTATGACAGTCTCACTAAGTTGTCCAGGCTGGCCTCAAACTTGTAATCGTCCTGCCTCCGCTCTCAAGTGCTGATATTACAGGGGTTCACCAATATGTCCAGCTGTGCAAATCATTTTTGATGATTTTTATATTCAAAATTTTGTGGATGAGGGCTGGGGTTGTAGCTCAGTGCTAGGACATTTACCTAGTATGTGTGCAGCACTGGGTTGGATCCTCAGAATCATGTAAAAATAAATAAATAAAGGTATTGGGGCTGGGTTTCTAGCTCCGCGGCAGAGTACTTGCCTAGCATATGTAAGGCTCTGGGATCAATTTTCAGCACCACATATAAATAAATAGAAAAATAAAGGTCCACTGATAACACCTTCATTTTTTTTTATATTTCTGTAGTTATGTCCATCTACAATTAAAAATGTTTAAATTTATTTTATTTTAAATTTACAGTGTGCTAGGCATTGAAGACAAAATGGTGACCAGGCCTTCATAAAGATGGATTATCTTCCCTCCCTGTTATCTTTGGTCTTTTAAGACTTGAATGTTTTCAAGAACACGTATGAGGACACTTGTAGCATGGGATGGTTGGGATCCACATTAAGATGACACTGATCAGGATAGTCTGGCTTAGGGATTCCTGATGCTAGTAAGAAGCAGGGTTCCTTGCTTTGGTCCATCGCTGTCTTTAACTGAGTGTTCATTTGTAGTCATATGTGACATATGACATAAGGAGAAAATGTGTTCTCATATATGGTAGCTGTGGCTTTCTTTGAATTTGTACTAGCCGGGATATTTTGGGGTTTATATTAAAACTTACATAATAGCATAGAGAGCAGATCATTACTGCCTTTTTTCCTAAACTGAGTAAGGATAGTAACTAATACTAGAATTGAAAAGCACTTGTCCAGTGCTAACACATGCTTGGGTTGCTCCCATGTTTAGCTATTGTGAATAATGCAGTGTGAACATAGGTGCACAAATATCTTTTGAGATCCTGCTTTCAGTTCTTTTTGAGGATAGAATCAGAAATGGAATTGCTAGGTCATATAGCAAAATTTTTGTTTGGTAATTCTATCTTTAATTCTTTAAGCAATCAACATACTGCTTTCCACAGTAGGTGTTTCATTTTTATTTTACATTTCTACCAACAGCACACAAGGTTTCTGATATTTTTTTTTTTGTGCACAACCTTGCAGACACTTATTATTTTTCTTCTTCTTTTTTTTTGGTGTTGAGGATGGAACCCCAAGGCCTTAGGCAAGCACCACCACTGAGCTTCACCCCTGTACCTTCATTATCTTTGTTCTATTTTGTTTTTGAGAAATCTTCAGATTTTTTTTTTCTTCTTTTGGGAAGACCCGGTCTCCTCTTTATGCCTTGGGTCAGAAATTTCATGGGGGATGTTTCGGTGTGAGTCTGTTTCAGGAACTTTGGGGAATTATTTCTTCAATTTTCCTCTGATCTGTTTTTCTGTTCTCTTTTTTATCTTCCAATCTTTTGATTCAGTTCTTAATTTTTTCTGTGAAATTTTTAAAATTTCTAGGGCTCTTTCGTCTTTTTACCCTTTTAAATAGTATCCTCTATATCTGTCTAAGGGTATCAAATATTATTTTTTTGTTCTCTCATGAATTACTTTTTTTCTTCCAATTTTCTGTTTGTTTTGTTGCTTTTCATGATAGAAGCTTTCTGGAGGTGTATGTAATCCTTGGTTTTTGTTCATGTTTGAAAGTTAAGGATACACAACAGAGTTGAATTATGTGGTATTGACATTCTTTCTCAGTGTTATCTGCTATAAAAATGGCAGAAAAAGTGACAACACCTGGGTTGAAAAAGTTGACAGTTCCTGCTTTTGTGGGCATACTTAGCTGTTGGTTCTTCATTTCTATGTAACATCCTCTATTAAAGGAACTGGAACTCCTTGGAGAAATGGCTGATTTCAAAGCTGTGGCAGAGAATGTACAGAAGGAATCCGGAACATGTTGTTATGAGAGGAAATAAGAAAGTGCTAGCGAAGTATGAATAGCACACATGAGCCTGCTTGAAAGGGCTCCCACAAGCCAAATCTGGGGCAACAAATAACGATGCTAATATAATAAATAAGAATCTTTGAATGCATACTGATACTGAAGTCAGGAAAGAAAGAAAGTGGGGAGTTAGGAAAGCAGCTTTCTGAAGTTCGAATGACACCCAGTACATGCTGAAGGAGCAGTAGACTGCAAGTGCCCCTTCATGTTGTTGTGGTGTTTGTTGCCAGGAGGAATAAAACTACTGGATGAATGTTCTAAGAACACAGTCTGTAAGTGTCTTCCTACAGAACACTGAACTAAGGAAAAATGCTTACTTTAAAGTGAAGAAATCTGGCAAATAACTTACCAAGTGGTCAAAATTACCACTTGTAATGGGTGGTATGGAAACAAAGCTTGGTTTCTATAGTGTTCCTGTGAGAAATGCATAACCTTTATTCTTTACAGATGCTAGTGAAATGACAGAGAATTGCTGAAGAATTGTGTGAGAGGAGGAAGGAAAGAGCTGTGGCATCAGTATAGGCCAGAGGACTATGGACTGTGTAGTCCCTATTCAACAATCTACATGTTAAATACCATTAAATTCCTGATTTTGTGGCCTCAGTAGCTATGTGAGAGAATACCCTGCTCTTGGGAAATAGACTTTGGAGGCTGTGAGGGTAAAGGGCATTTGACGGCATAGCTCAGTGACAAAGCACCTGCTGGGGATGCAGAGTCTGGGTTCAGCCCACAGCGGAGATGAAGGAGTGTGTGTGAGTGAGTGAGTGAGTGAAAGCAAGGGGCTGCAATGGCTGCAGTCACCCTCAGATGTCTGGGTGGGCGGGAGGTACGGGAGTTAGGGCAGTGACTTCAGTGACACATCTAGGTCAAGAGGCTTTTTGAGTGGCTGATTGGAAGCTCCATTCTTGGGTGAGGCTCACTGGCTTAACCGTGACAGCATTGACACCTTGGGTTTGGTGCCGCGGGACCATGTCTAAGCCTTTGCTCTGTGGTTCACACGTGGCAGGCCCACTCCCAGCTGGGCAGGGGTCTCCCAGTTTGGAGAATGGTCTTTCAGCCTGTGTTCCTCTGCTGGTGTGGGAAGTCAGGAGAGGGTGAGATTTAAGAAACCACTAAATAACTGTCGTCAGTACTACTTCTTTTACTTTCTAGGTCCCCTCCAATTTTTTTGTCTTTGTGGATTATGCCTTTAAGAAAAGAAAACAAGCAAACAACCAAATGACAGAAACAGTCCTTTGCTAGAGTTTAGACCTTATATAAGCTCTTTATTCATTCTTTACCCAGGGGTCCCTATTATGCATTTGCATACTTTTGCATTTTAGAATGAGCAGTTTCTTAGCATGAATGATGTAGACCTAGTGTTTCCTTTAGTAGTCTAAGTGAATAAATTATGAGCAATTTACAGACCCCTTTTCCAAAAGAGTAGATTATGTCTTAGCATAGGTCAGCCCTGGATTCACAATGGAAGGGAAGAGTTTGATAGCTGGGTTTTCTTTTGCCATCTCTGGGAGTGTGGACCACAGTGCTGACAGCACTCTGCTAGGAGCCTGTGATTGGATCAGCCTGCAAGTGGGCAATGTGGATGGTTGTGAGCAGTGTAAGAAATGATTGCAAATTGGCTCTTTGAAGGTCCTGGAACCATGCAAATTTAAACACCAAACTTTGTGCGTGTGGGCATTTTGGGAAGTACATAACTTTACCAGATTCTTAAAGGGATCTAGAACCCTAACACAGAATGACTATCATGAATTACCTATTACAGTAATGGTCTTGTTTGTTTTGGGATGGTGAGACTGGGATCAGAACCCAGGATCTTTCACTTGCTAGGGTGGCACTCTTCCATAGAGTTATACCACGCAATAGTACAGTGTTTATCCTACTGTAAATTTGTTGTCTGAGGGCTCCATCAGTGCATAGTAGATATTTTCTTAGAATTTTAAACAGAAATTCTATTTTCCAGAAATTCAACTTTGCTTTTCCAAATGTATGTTTAAAAATCACATAACTGGTAAAATGGTTGGTTTGGTTGATTGGTTGGTTGGTTGTTGGTATTGGTGGGGTTGAACCCAAGGGTGCTTTACCACTGAGCTATATCCCCAGTGCTTTTTTCAGACAGGGTCTTGCTAAGTTACTGAGGTTGGCCTTAAACTTGAGATACTCCTGCTTCAGCTTCCTGAGTTGAAGCTATCACATCTGGCTAAAATGTTTTATTTTTAGAATTAAATATACTTCTTTTCGTTTTCACCTGTGTTTGTTTTTGGTTTTGTTAGTTCATTTTGTTTGTCTTAACAAGTATTTAGCATTGTTTCTGCTTACCTTGAGAGGAAGTTTGGAGTTTAGATGAGAATGTAGTGTAAGTTTTATGGAAGAAAGGCATTAGATGAACAGCATTTTTCAAGTTGCCTTATAGACTTCATCTTAGAGGACTTCTAATGAATATAGTTTTCACAGTTTGAATCTTTCTGTAATGCTAAGT
The DNA here is from genome assembly GCF_047511675.1 of Marmota flaviventris. Lineage (NCBI taxonomy): Eukaryota > Metazoa > Chordata > Mammalia > Rodentia > Sciuridae > Marmota > Marmota flaviventris. The sequence goes on along the minus strand of NC_092506.1, from coordinate 4,948,814 downwards.
TGTATATGAAATGCCTTGTAAAATAATTTATATTCCCTCTCTGTGTAGTATTTGGTTGATTGAGAATGGATTTGTCTACAGCTAGACAATGACCTTAATGTTCTATTCCTGATAAAAGATGTAATTGTTATATTAGTTGGGGGGCATGTAAAGGAAAATTCTTTTAAACTCTGTTTTATTGTTTTAAAGTATGGTGACTTCATAGCCAACCTTATGTGGGGTAAGAATGTCACTAATGTTTTCATAAAATAAAGATAAGGGTATGTGTTTTTTTCTTCACTTATTGATAGTGCTGCCATAGTATCTGTACTTAGTTCTGGGTTATTGCTCAGTGTGGGCTGAAAGCCTGGGTAGGAAGATGACAGAACCTTTTTCCTTTGTTCACATAGAAAAATTTCAATTAAGTACAACCTTTTAATTCTCTGAAGTATAGTTCTATGGGAATCAAAACCCTGAGTGTCTTTTATTGGCAGTTATCATCAGACCAAAAGAGAACATATGTAGTTATCTGCTGCTGCTGCTTCCTCTTCTTCTTCTTTTTTTTTAATAGGAGCGCTTCTGTTTCATACCGTATCCCACTTTATTCCTGCTACCCTGCTAATGCGGTAAATTGGAAGACAGCTGTCGCCAGGAAAACCTGTAATGGGCAAGGAGCCACAGAAGAGAAAACTTTTCTTTTAATTTTTAACCTTGGTTTGAAAAGGTAAGACCATTAAGATCATTAGGAGTTTTCTTCCATAAATTATAACAAGGAAAGCAGTATTCTCCAGGAGACCCTGGAACCTAGATGAACCAGGTCTAGGGCAGTCTGTTTGAAAGCTGTGTACATTACAGTTCTATGGTGTTTTAGAAGTTAAACAGCAGCCTCTGTGGTTTGCTTTGATAAATCTAGGAATCTACAGAATTCAAGGGATTCCGGATGCCAGGAGAGTTTGAGCTGAGTATGAAGTTAGGAGCAGCCAGGTCTGACAAGCTGAAGAAGCATGTGAAGAGAGTGCTGGTAGAGATCTGAGACCCAGGCCACACTGCTGCCAGGTCATCTCATTTGGGGTGTGTGTGTGTGTGTGTGTGTGTGTTTTCTTGTATACCAGCCAAAGGACTTTTGGTTTCTAGCCAGTACCTGTCTCCATTTAGATCCTAATTGCTGCCACTTTGAAACTTTTTATTGGAACTTAACTTTTTGTTAGAGATGATCTTTGCATATTTGACATTTGGCTCAGTTGGCATTTAACAGGAAGTCATACAGTAGAGAGCCCTTTGTGGGGTCATGCAAACATACTTAATCCAGCTTCATCAAGACTGTTGCATCTCAAGGAGATAGACACAAACATTGAAGCCCCCGCCTTTCAGAACTGCTAGTTCCAAGCCTTGCAAGTTTTAGTCATTTCTTATTGCTTCTTTTTCTTCCTGATGATCAGTTACTTAGCAAGCCCTGATAGTTCTGCCCTACTGGGGACTCCTACAACTGTTCTTTCTGTCGATTTCCACTATTCTGAAGCTACGTCAGGCTTTATTTTTATTACCTTAGGAGATCCTGTAGTTTTTTTTTTTTGCTGTAACAGGTCTCTGCTTCTAATCCCTACGTGAGTTTTTTTTCCTAGGCATGAAGAATGCCACTTTGTGTATGACCTCCCTGCCTCTCACAAAATGGTCCTGCTCAGGGCTGGGATTGCAACTCAGCGGTAGAGTGCTCACCTAGCAAGTGCGAGGCCCTGGGTTTGATCCTCAGCACCACATAAAAATAAATAAGATAAAGGTATTGTGTCCAACTACAACTACAAAATAAATATTTTAGAAAAACAAAACAAAATGGTCCTGCTCAACCTTGGCAAGCTCTGGTGTGTTCATATAGTGACACTCTGACACCTGGCCCTCAGATCAGTTTCCCCCCCCCCTTTTTTTGGTCAAGTCTTTCTGAATTGTTCCAGGTCCTTTATGATACTCCTTTGTGAACTCTTAGAGCATCTTAAATTATTTTAAGATTGGTTTTAACTAGATTTTAAGTACTTTGACAGCAAGGAGTTTTAAATTCTACTTTATATCTCTGGTACTTTTTACATAATAGGAATCACTGACAATTTGATAGTAAGATCTAAAATTTCAAAGACGTTTCTCAGGATAATACTTTTGAGAATTTTTTACTCCCTGTCTCCCTCCTTTTTTATTTTGATTTTCTTTGCTGACAGAGGTCCTTAGCTTTGGCAGCTTTTAGAACAATTCCTTACTTTTAATATTCTTCCTTTTTCTCCTTTCACTCATCTCTGTGCATCAGCATTTTTTCCCCCTCCTAGGATGAGGGCACTTTTCTTAAGAGAATCACCTAGCTGTTTCCAAAAGTACTAGAGTCAGTGCCAAGTGGTTAAGAAGGATTCCTAAAGTAGAACAGCATTAGAGGTGTGGACCAACATGTTGTAGAGGGCTAAATGGTAAGTATTATAGGGTTTGCAGGACCAAAAAGGGGAGGGAGGTAATATTATGAAGGTATTTATATAACAGGAGGGGAAATGTTCACAGGCTTTTTAAATGATGAGATTCAAAATATAATTGTTCAATTTTCTATAATATAGATCTATTAATAGGGAAATTGGAATTCTTTTTTATAGGGGGATAACATTTTACCTGGTATTTACTTGGTATTCACAGAGTTGCTCTTTTGGAATTTGGAATTCTTTTTTATAGTGGGGGGTAACATTTTACCTGGTATTTAATTGGTATTCACAGAGTTGCTCTCTCATCAAAATCTATTGCAAATCTGTATCTCTTCTATTGCTATGATGGGTGAAAAGATTTTATATACTTTATCTTTGAAAATGCCTTTTTACAGATAAGTACTGTCACATTTGGTTATTAGTCTCCAAGCATATGCCTTTAGGAGAGTGTGCTCATTACTTCAAACGTTAGATTCTTTTGAGTTTTGCTTTTTAGCACCGCATTGCTTTGTGAATCAGTCACTTCTGATTGGAGGTTAACTGAAGGCTCCTCAGTTGAACAACAAAATGAATTTTAAAATATGCAATTTTTTCCCCCCTTACACTAGGGTCTGATAAATGCCACTTAGAGTAGTTTGAGCTTAGAAATTATGTTGCTGCAAATTTGTGAGGGACTTAAGAATCATTTCTTTTTTTCCTTTTAAAATATTTTGTTTTAGTTGTAGTTGAACACAATACCTTTATTTTTTATTTATTTATTTTCATATGATGCTGAGGATCAAACCCAGCCTCGCACATTCTAGGCGAGCACTCTACCACTGCGCCACAACCCCAGCCCAAGGGAATCATTTCTTACTTTAACTTCTGATGGCATAGGTACTACATGGAGCAGCTTAACTCTCCTTATGAACTGATGGTATTTCTGTAGAATAAGGTTTATGTGTTAGCACTGTTTTACTTTGTAACTTGCAGTAGAAAACACAAATGCCATGAATTCAGCAAAGCTGAATTTCCATAGCCATTCAACGTTCAGTACTTGTGGTTGAAGGCTGTTCTGCTAAGTCAGAAAAATTTCGATTCTGGCTTTGAACTCGGACAAATCCACAATAAACCTTACCACAGATAAGCCATTAAGCAGCTGTATGATGTATGATAGAGCTAAGTCAGAACTAGTGGTAATTGAGTCCATGAAGGTGACGTGCATCATTGACACTACTGATTCAGCAACATGCGATGGATTAGAACTCTCCCGTACTCACTTAACATTGATAAGAGTAGCCATGGGCTTTGAACACCTAGCATGTTTAGGGTTTATAAATTTGCTCAGCTAAGCCTTTTTTAGCTCTCTACATGAATTTGCCACAGCTTTTTTCCCCTTTATATGTAATTTTCCCACATTCAGGTATAGCACATTCTGCTTTAAGTTGTCTGTTCTCAGCTTTGAAAGTATTTTGCTTGTGGCTTCACAAGGACTATTTGTAGGCTAAAATTTCAAGCAGTGGGCTGGGATTGTGGCTCAGTGGTCTACAAAGCACCTGCCTACCCTATGTGAGGCACTGGGTTTGATCCTCAGCACCACATTAAAAAAATAATAAAATAAAACAAAGGTATTATGTCCATCTATAACTTTTATTTAGAGACAGGGTCTCCTAAGTTGCTGAGGCTGGTTTTGAATCAGGGATCCTCCTGCTTTAGCCTCCGAGGCCACATGAGATTACAGGTGTGCGCCATTGTGCCCAGCTCTAAATAGCTATTTCTAATGGATTCCACTTCCAGCTGTGAAGAGGAGGATTTAGCTTTTAAATGCATAGCTTCTTCCTTCCTGCATCTTTATCTAATACAACTTTTGGATAAGGTAAGTGTTGAGGGTATGCGTACTTTGGTTAATTATTCCCTAAATCTCTGACTTATTGGCAAAATTCTTCTCAGCAGTCAGATAATCCAACACTGTCACTCCATCTCCCCCAGGACACATCCTTTCCAGAACCCCTTGTCTCTTGCCTTATTCTGCACTGGTTGCTCTTGATCTTTTCTGTAGCTTCTGGTGTTTCCTCTCACCTTTCTTCTGGAAGTTGTTTTGTTTCTGTGTGTCTTAGATCCCTGGTTTCAAGTATTTTGGCCTCGTTTTGGTGTAGCACATGCTGAGAAAGGGTGAAGAGATTTTCAGACCTTCTCTGTCTGGAAATATTCTCTGTAGAGTTGTCATTGGAAGAAGCTAGTGTTCTGATTTTCTGTCCTTTCACTGTGTTTTGTGGGGTTATTCCCCTGGCTAGAAATGTTTAGATACTTTGTTTTTGCTGCCATGAAATTCCACCCTGTGCCTGAGAGGATCTTTCCCACCATGCATTGTTGGTGGCCTTTGCAGGTCCTAAGGAAAGCCGCATTTGTTCAATTCTGGAAATTTTCTATTTGCTTTTGCTTTTTGCCTGCCACCCACCTGTCTCCCTCCCTCCCTGCCTCCCTTCTTTCTTTGGCTCTAAAGGGGTAGTAGATTATAACATGTTCTTTATCATTTGTTTTATTTGAATATTAGACTTCTCAGTGGTTTCTCTGTTATCTTTGTTGTTTCATAAGTTTTCTGGCATTGTTCTTCACCGTCATTTTCTTTACCTCTTACCTTTCTTTACCTCCTGGTGGATTGTATGGAAGTTTCCTTTCTGTTTTTTTAATTTAAACTTGTGTTCATGTTGTACCTTTGGTATCAAGTGGACCTGAGAAGCACATGGTGATCATTTAGTACAGCTTTCCTCCTGCCCTCCTAGAGAGTCATCCAAGTAGAGCACCTCCAACAGAGTGGCCTTGCAAGCAGTGGGAGCCCTGTCTTCAACAAGTTTCTGCTTCTACTCACCAATGATCCTCCTCCTTTCACTCGAGGCTCTCATTTTGTCCTTGGGTTCTGGACATGGTAGCTCTTCTTTTATACATGATGGTGTAAAGGAACTCTAATATATTCAAAACTAGTTACTTTGTCCTGTAGTGGTGAGTCTTTCTACCACCCCGGATGTTAATCATAACTTTTGGATAAGGTAAGTGTTGAGGGTATGCGTACTTTGGTTAATTATTCCCTAAATCTCTGACTTACTGGCAAAATTCTTCTCAGCAGTCAGATAATCTTTGGTTGCCATTGTCTCTTTTAGTTTGGTGGTCTCTGCATTTTCCTTTGGAACAGGATAAGGTATTACCTGACTTGATGTAGTACTGCCAGCATGGTACAGTCTGCCCAGAATAGGCTAGAATGGGATTAATATCTCCCATGATCCTGGATATGGTTCATTTATTGCTATGTATTTTTTTCTAATATTGTTTTAGTTGTATATGGACACAATACCTTTATTTTATCTGTTAATGTTTTTTTGTGGTGCTGGGGATTGAACCCAGTGCCTCACACATGCTAGGCAAGCGCTGTATCATTGAGCCACAACCCCAGCCCATTTATTGCTATATTCTGAAGTTACTTTATTAGTCATATCATAATACAACTTTGTTGAGCTTACAACCAACTAAAATCTGAAGATTTTTTCTTTTACTTCATCAGTTTTCTTATGCCTGTTTTCTTGCCCATCTTGTTTTTAAGTTTTTTCTTTCTTTCTTTTTTAATCTCAAAAGGACTTTATGATGGGTATAGTGGTGCATGCCTATAATCCCAGTGGCTTGGGAGGCTGTGGCAGGAGGATCACAAGTTCAAAGCCAGTCTCAATAAAATCGAGGCACTAAGCAACTCAGTGAGACCCTCTCTCTAAATAAAATACAAAATTGGGCTAGGGATGTGGCTCAGTGGTTAAGTGCCTCTGAGTTCAGTCCCTCGTAACAAAAGTGAAAAAGAAAAGAAAAAAAGGATGTTACATTTATCCATGTTAAAGACATTTTTCTTAGTTTCATCATGCCAAACAGTATTTTGAATGTTGAATCTGTTATTGAACATTAACTACCCGACCTGGCTTTGTTTTTTCTATGTATTTTAACCTTTCTGTAGTTCAGCACTAATGGAGCAGCTGGCCACAAGGATTGAGTTCCTCCTGAGCCACTGTCCAGGCTCTGCAGGCTAAGCTGCCCAGCCATCTTGACTGTGAAGGGGTTTTCTGCCTCATGTCTGTAGGCAGACATGTGGTTCTGTTCATGATTTTGTCCCCAGAGCCACTGGATTATAAGATGATTTCTGCCATTGCAGTCACATTTTTGTGACCAGTTTTCCAATTGTGTAGGCTGAGTGCACATGCAGGCTGGCCTGCCATAGACAGGGAGGGTCATGTTCTTGGTTGCTACTTTGGTGGATTACCCAACAGCTGTTCTCACCCCCTGGTCTGATGGAGGCAGTGTGGTGTGATGAGAGGAGCATATTCTTTGGAGCTGGTTAGTCCTGGGTTTGAGATCCCATTCTGGTCCCATATCTACTACCTGTGGTCTTTGGTTAGGTCATCTCACCCAGCCTTTTTTAAAATTTTTATTTTTTTGTAGTTGTAGGTGGATAGAATGCCTTTGTTTTATTTGTTTATTTTTATGTAATGCTAGGGATTGAACTCGGTGTCTCACACAAACTGGGCAAGTGCTCTGCCACTGAGCTACAGCCCCAGCCCTTACCCAGCCCTTTTTTTATATTTCATTTAGAGACAGGGTCTCACTGAGTTGCTTAGGGCCTCACTAAATTGCTGAGGCTGGCTTTGAACTTACAATCTTCTTGCCTCAGCCTCCTGAGCCACTGGATTACAGGCATGTGCCACCATGGCTGGCCATCTTACAAGGGTTGTGAAATATCTAAGTGTATGTAAGCCTGGAGTTTGGCATCGTTGTAGGTACTTAAAAATTGGTAGCCACGATTAATCATTAATCATGTTTCCATCTTCAGTAGAAAGTCACAATGTTAAGACAGATAATGTTATTGTGGAATAGTTAGAGTAGACTGAAGATGGTTTTTCATAAAAAACTTTAAAGACCATAGGAAATATTCAGTTCTCATATTTTTTGCTCTGAACTTTTATTCCTGTGCAGTCTCAACAGTTCATGATTGGACTATAATTTTCATGCCTGTTAGGTTGCATACTATACAGTAATCACAAAAGAAAGCATAACCTCTGAGCCACATTCCCAATCCTTTTTGTATTTTATTTTGAGACCAGGTCTCACTAAGTTGCTTAGGACCTCGCTAAGTTGCTGAGGCTGGCTTTGAACTTGCAATCCTCCTGCTTCAGTTTCTCGAGCTGCTGGGATTACAGGTGTGCACCACTGTGCCTGGTGAGGTTGATGGTTTGTTGATGCTAGTCTAGGGACTGTTGAGACAGCCGAAATACTTAATTATGTATAAGCTGATCTATTTGGCCAGACAAGGAATTTTGATCATAATAGCTAAAGCTAAAAACAGTGCCTTATATGTTTTTTTTAATACTGAGGCTCAAACCCAGGGCCTCACTCATGCTAGGCAAGTGCTATACCATTGAGTTACATTCCAGTTCTTTTTTAAAAAAATTTTTAGACAGTTCTTGTTAAGGCTGGTCTCAAACTTGTGATCCTCTTGTCTCAGCCTCCCAAGTAGCTGGGATTATAGGCATATGCCCTTTTTGTTTTCTCATATAAAATTGGTTATTCCAAAATAAACTTGATTGTTAGCTCATTTTTTGGTTTTTCTTTTTTAATTTTTTGCCATGTGGGGGATGGGTCTCATGTACACGTGTATGCCACCACACCTGGCTATTTAAAACATTTTTGAGGGCTGGGGATGTGGCTCAAGTGGTAGTGCACTCGCCTGGCATGCATGAGGCCCAGGGTTTGACCCTCAGCACCACATATAAATAAAATAAAGATATTGTGTCCATCTAAAATTAAAAAAAAAAAAAAAAAATTTTTGAGGCCAATATGCCAGTTCTGTCTTCTCTTATGGTATTGGTTATAATTCCAAAATTAATGTGATAGTGTTTTCTCTCTCTCTCCCCCTCCCTCTCCCCCTCCCCGCCCCCTTCCTCTCCCCTCCCCCCTCCCCTTCCTCCCTCTCTTTTTCCTTAGTTTGTAAAGGCATAGTCCATGATGTTTGCACAGTGACAGAATTGCCTAATGGTGTTTCTCATAACGTGACCCTGTGGTGGGGTGCATGAGTATACATTCAAGCTTTCATAACGAGAATTTGTAGAGGAACATATTGTTGTGCTTAATTTAATGTGAACTACTTGACAAAAGTAAGTCTGGATTTTTCTAGGTTGCCAGTTGGCCTTTCTCCCTCCTTCCCTCCCTCCTTTCTAAAAAAAGAAGAGGTCTCTCTTTTGCTTTTGCTGGCCTAGAACTCCTGAGTTCCAGCGATTCTCCTGCCTCACCCACTGAAGTACCTGGACTGCATTGTGTGCATGTCACTAAAGTGAAGTGGATAAGATTATCCCTTTTTCCTTGCTTTTAGCATCTCAGCAGTGTATTTGACCAAGTATTTGCTTTCTGAGCTTTATATATTTTCCAGGAGATTTAGAATTCCAAAGGCAAGCCATAAACTTATCTCATTTGATACCAAGGTGCTGTTTAGGAATGAAGAAAAAGCGAAAACTAGCCTTTGAGGAAGAGGAATCACGGTTGACACTGGAGGAAGAATGGCCATTAGTATGAAATTTCAAATGATGACCTTGCTTTTCAAAGTAAAGGCCTTTGCAGGATCTTACCGAGTTCTCTTGATGGTCCCTCTAGGCTGTCACATGGTTGGACTCTGGCCTGTGCCCTCCGTGTAGGTGGCTTAGTGCGGCAGACAGTGCCCCCAGCACTCCCTCAGTAGTCTTTCCATTAGCTGCTGCCTTTGAATCCCACGTGGCAGTCACATACCCATTTCTCTGTCTCTTCTCCTTTGTAGGAACACATCTGAGGAGAGCACTTGGCACAGCTGCTGTGGAATATGCTGTCTGCTCCTGTTCTCAGTTGTTTCTGTGTGGTTAAGACCCTTCATTTGGTCTCTGCCATAGATGGTGTACTGTCCATCTCTCTTAATTAGAACTCCGGTTCTGTCTCTGCTTCTGCAGCAGTCCTTTGGTGTGTGTGCTATGCATTCATGCACAGCTCTCTGAGACCTGGTCTGGCATTGCCAACTTAATTCCTGTCATCTGGTCACTTCTTCTTGTCACCTGGTCCTTGGGCCATCTCCCTGCTGTGAATTTCTTAAGGCTTCTGGGTCTTCTGTCCTCTTTGCTTTCAGGCAAGTCCTGGAATACTTGATGCTTCTCTGTCACCCACCAAATCATGTCTACATGTTGAGTCTGCACTTAGACTTCATGACTGATGAACTCTTTTGGCTGGGCTCTCCTCCATAGAGCTTCTTGCTGAGGAATGAGCTTGGAGTTTGTGTTTCCTTTGTCTGTCTTTTCTGTTTTCAATTTTACTGTGTTTTTCAAGGTGGGGAGGGACCAACTGGGTGAACACTGCTACTTAAAAAGCACCTATTGTTTAACAAAGCACATATTAAGTGGGGCTGATTCCTACTGTTCTCAGCCAAAATATCAAGTATCAAAGAAGTAACAAATGAAAACTGGGAAAGATACTTGGGTGGTACAAAGCTGATTGCTTTTGACATGTTCTTTGGAAATAGTGGCAGAGCAAATAAAATGAAACTGGCTCTAAGTTTTTTTGCCCTCTAAAGAAGTTAATTGTTTCTAGCAGATACTCTGGTGTTTGATTTTAAATAGTAGGGGGAGCTGTGAGCCTGGGTAGTTTTATAATATTGACACCTTTACTAAACATGGTCTTTCTAGTTGTCTTATGGTCTTTTCCTTTCTTACTTTGTGATAACTACTTTCAAAGGCAGGCTCTTTTTACTTGTTTTTGCCTCTTGTGAAAATGACATTTCCCTGGCATGGAACTTTGCTGTCAGGGGGAAGAGTTTATCATTAACTTACAACACCGAGAGGTAGCCTGCCATCATAGTGACTCTGCATTCTTCTATTTATAGATACTTTTCTCCCTGTCCTGTTAGCTACAGGCTGCTTTCAGCACAGCAGTAGCAATCACCACACCCTTCTTGAGTTCAACTCTTCATTTGGATCTTGTCACACTCTTCACAAAGTTCCCTTTCCCTGCATGTGTGAATCAGATCCTAGGAAGGTGCTGAGACTCAGTTGTCTGAACACTGCCTGAGTGGAGGAGCCAGCAAGAACAACCCTGCAGTAGCTTGGTTTGTTCAATACATGCTGTTCCCAGCCTGCTTGTAAACTCAGCCAGAGGTCTGGTGTAACTGTGTCTGCTGCTTGTGGAGTAAGCAAGTTGTTTTGGATCCTAAGGGAGGCCATGAGGACTCGGTTTTCCCAGGATGAGTAAGGATTCTAGATCCACTACCACCCCCCCCACCACCACCCCCCCCACCCCCCGTTGATCAGATGTCATTATTTCCCAACATGTTTGAAAGGCCTGAACATTTTTTGTTCCTCTTTGTTTTTTTTTTTAATATTTATTTTTTAGTTATAATTGGACACAATATTTTTATGTGGTGCTGAGTATTGAACCTGGTGCCTCATGCATAGTAGACGAGCGCTCCGCCTCTGAGTCACAACCCCAGCCCCTTCTCTCTGTTTTTGAGTTAGCTTATAAAATAGAATAAATTCTCAGAGACATGTATTTATTTTTATTTATTTTATTTTATTGAGAGAGAGAGAGAGAGAATTTTTTAATATTTATTTTTCAGTTCTCAGCGGACACAACATCTTTGTTTGTATGTGGTGCTGAGGATCGAACCCGGGCCGCATGCATGCCAGGCGAGCGCGCTACTGCTTGAGCCACATTCCTAGCCCAAGACATGTATTTATTTTTAAATTTGACTAGTTTAATCTAAACCAGTAATGACCCAGCTGTACCCCTCCTTATTCAAGATCTAGCCTTCTCCATTATTTCAAGATAAAGAATGAAAACTTCCTTTTATTGCTATACTATCCTAGATATTAAAGGATGAGAAAGTTTGGTGGGGAGTGATTGGTTGGTTTGTTTGGTACTCAGGATTGAATCCCAGATGTATTTTACCACTGAGCTACATCCCCAGCCCTTTTTGTTTTGTTTTGAGACAAGGTCTTGGTAAATTGGTGAGACTGGCCTCAAATTTATGATCCTCCTGTGCTGCTAGGATTATATGCATGAACCACTGTACCCAGCTAGTTTTTTGTTTTCTTATGATTTTTTTTTTCCATTGAAAAAATTGTCAACCCGGGTTGTTGTATTTTAAGAATATACATGATTTCTCATATATATCGTAAATTTAAAGAAAAGGGAAAATGTAGCTCATAACATTTCCCTATCTAGGCCATATTGGCCCTTCTGTGAAAATGTTGTTCATGATTAACCCAGACTGTGGAAATAGATGGGGGGGACCATTTTAATATCAAGAGAGGGGTTTTGAACCATGATTGTAGAATAAAATTGAAGCTGCTCTGTGTAAAGCTGTAGCCACTACCCATGTTTTAATCTTGAGCATTTGAAATGTGAGCAGTCCAAATTGCAACTTGCTAGCTGGGCACAGAGGCACACGCCTATAATCCCTGCTGCTCAGAAGGCTAAGGCAGAAGATTGCAGGTTCAAAGCCAGCCTCAGCAACTAAGTGAGTCTCTAAGCAACTTGTTGAGACTCTGTTTCAACATTTTAAATTGCAATTGCTTAAGGGTAAAATACACACTGGAGTTTCACCAGTTTTCTTTCATTTTTCTTTTTCTTTTTTAACCTTGGTTTTTGTTTCTATTTGAGGGTTAGTTTTTGTTAGGACAAGGTCTTGCTATTGGTGAGCTGTAGTGATCCTCCCACTTTGGCCTCCCTTGGAACTGAGGTTACAGGCACGCAGCAACCCTGCAGCTCTCACCTGCTATTTCTACTAGGTAGGCCTTGCTTGGGTGATACAAGGAGCTAGTGTCATTCTGAGAGAAAGGGCCTCTGGGGAGGACTGAAAAGGGATTGGGATATATAGGAATTTTAGCATGAATAACATGTGCTCACATGCTTTTGTGTACATAAAATCATGTAAGATGTGTATTTCAAAATATTCCCTTCAAAGAACATTTTAAGAAATAGTATTAAAAGATTTTGATACATTTTGAAGTCTTGGTCTTTCCCATGTGTTATTTGGGCAGAAGCAGCTGCTTCTCCTATTTTTGTGCTGTTTATTTGTTCTCCATATGTTTAGGTAACTGCAGCTCTTTAAACTGGAAATACGCACTGTATTGCACATCTGGCAAATGGTATCAGATATTCACTTTCAATTTGGAATCTTAAAGATTCTGGTGGGACCAGTCCTGCAATGTTATAGACTGATTTAGCATCATGGGTGTATGACCTGTGTAGTCTCACAGGGCCCCACATTTAAAAGTGCTTGCTTTAATGCTTTGCTATTGATATCTCAAAATTCATCATAATCTTTCAGTCTTTTTTGGAATTTTGGAATATTTTGTTCTGGCCTAGCCAGTCCTGGGTTACAGGTATTTCAGGTAGACTGGAAACTGGAGGCTTAGCAGAATATATTTGCTCCTTAGTTGGATAGAAATTTACTAAATTTAAGCACAGCAACTTCGTATGGCAGTGAGATTTTTGAATTTGAAATTCATTAGACTTCTTCCTTGTCATTCCCATATTTGCTGCTCATTTGTTGGTAGGACCACAAGCAGTTCTATTTCCAGGGAAACTAATACATTCTCATGGTACATAACTTTAGAATGTTTTTGGGCCTCTGTCTTTTCGGGGGAAAACCCACTAACATAAGCTTATCCAGAGGGAGTTGCTGAAATAAATAACATAGTTGCTTAGTATATTTTTCATGGTTATGTAAATATTTGAATATGCTTACTGTAGTTTTTGAAGGTGAAGACTAAAATGATCCTTGGTCATTTCTGTGTGAGTTAAGTTGCTCAGCAGCGGTTTAACGAGATGACATCAGTAGCATCTGAGAGCCTGTTAGAGAGACAGAATCTCAGTCTGGAGCCCTGCTGTACTGAGGAAGAATTTGAACACTATTTCAAAACCCTGGGCTGGTTCCTGTGCCTGTGAAGACTTGGAAAGCTTTGCCTTAAAGCCCCCTGATGGCACTGTTGTCCATGTTTACTGAGTGGTAGCTTCTGTTTGACAAGTGCTTATAGTTCCCAGCTGCTCATTGCCATCACCAGATGATTTGGTGAGGTACTGAGGTTGATGGCTTTCCCAGGGCCTCTGAGTTAGCCAGTGGTTGACCTGGCAGTGGAATCCAGGTCTGTTTAGATGATAGGAGGCCTGAAAAGATTTGGGGTGGGGATAAGTGTTTATTTGATGAAAACAAGTGATTAGAGGTTGTTTGCATAAACTAGTAGCGCCCCTGCTCTATATTAGCAGTCTTCTAGTGAGTTCTGTGGCAGTACTGATGTTTTGTTATACCTCTTGCAGGTAATTTACCCACTCTCCATCTAGTTTCTGTGTCAGAGGCAGGGGAACACTTTTTCTCCCAGGGACACATACTGCTTGAAAATAAAGGGACTTTGCCCCAGTTTTCACTCTAGGGAAGGTTTTGGTATCATAAAAGTATTTTAATAGTTTCAGAGGGTCTTTCATGAACATGTTTGATCTGAGGTGAATTTTATTTTGTCCTACTTTGTGTAGGATGTCATTTTATTTTGTGTAAGATGTCATTTTTCACTAGTCTGAAGTTACTAGTCTGATGATTTCTAAACAGCAGAGGTCATCCTCTGTGGCATCAAGTAATAGGTGATGCCTAGGGATCTGCTCCCTTAAACTTCCAGCCCCTTTGGAAAAAAGCTCATTTTCAAACTTTGCCATCTAACTTAATAAGACAATTCTAGGATTTTGAAGAAAGATGGAGGATGATTTGGTTTCACCAAATTTCTTTTGTTTTGTTGATTGGTTTATTGTATGGAATTAAATATCCCTAAATCCTAGATAACTGTAGTTTAGGGCATGCATTTAAAGTATATTCATTTTTACCAAAGCATACTTGTTTTATGTTCCTACTCTCTTAGACTTAAAAATCTTAGAGTAATATTTTTTATTTTTTGTCATTTATTTATTTATTTAATATTTATTTTTTATTTGGCGGACACAACATCTTTGTTTGTATGTGGTGCTGAGGATCGAACCCGGGCCGCACGCATGCCAGGCGAGCCCGCTACCGCTTGGGCCACATCCCCAGCCCAGAGTAATATTTTTTAAAGGACTTCATTTGACCTCAGTGCAGGCAGTTGAACTTTGTAGTTGCTTCTTTCTACTTCAAAGGGCACAAATAGAAGCAGGGGCCAAGTCAGGAGTAACTAATTTACCAGTGTCATTTGTTTCCAGTCACTTGCTGTTTGGCTAAAAGGTAAAATACATACTGTTTACAGAGTCTACTGTGGTTTACATTTTGATTTTGAGTTAGTGGTATGCCAATATAAAGAACTCACTGTGGAAATGTCATTTTCAGTGTTGGGATTTGAAAAAAAAAAATGCTATTTTAGCTTAGGATAATTGAGGAAAAAAAGGGAATTAGTCATTTAATAATTGCTTAAGGGAAAAAAAAGTTTCCTGGTGTTTAAATCTTGTGCTCAAAATAAGTGTAGTAAAACACAAAGTCACAGGTGGGTGATTGGAGGGCCTGGGTCATGTGGGTCAATCAACTGGAGCACAGGGCCATGTAAGGATGGCTCTGCTGCTGGGAATGTTGCTCCAGCTCATTCCAACAGCCTGGGTACAGTGCTCAGATTGGCAGACAATTTTCTACCACGTGGCAATTTGGGACCAATTTCATTCTTAAGGGCCCTTTTGGTCACTGATATCCAGCTAGATGGAAAGAGTGTGGAGGTTTTATGGTTCATGGTACCTTGGAGGAAACCTGTCCTCCTGTTGTAGGCAGTTGGGAACTGCCTAGGCGAGTGCTCCAGGGGAAGAGTACTTGCTGTCTGCATGCAGGTGCAGAGTTGAGAGCTGTTGGTGGATTCAGGAGAGGGCAGAAAGCAGGTGTCAGTGGGGGCTTCTCCCTTTGGAGCAAAAGTGGACATCACATTTTTCTGTAAAGGATCCAGTAGTAAATATTTTAGACTTTGCAATCCACAGATGGTTTCTGTCACATAATCTTTTTTCTCTAAAACAACTCTTTAAAAATGTTAAAACTATTCTTAACTGGAAGGTTGTGGGTTGGATTGGGTCTGGGTTTGCCAGCTCCTTAGTTTATTATGATTAATTAATTATCCAGTATTTATTGAGTTTCCTTTATACAGTTAAGATTTTAGAAATCAAGTTTTTACTGGAGGTAGATAAATCATGTTGATTCATATTATAACTATTTGGTTTATAGACATTTTTAGTTCTTACTTGATTAATGTATCTTGTTTTAGGTAGCTAGTAGTATTTTATTGAATTTGCTTTTTTTTTTGATGCTTTTCTTAGTACTTTTCATAATTCTTTTCCTTTATGTATAGGATCACAAAAAATAAAGACTTAGTACATTTTTTTTTAATTTTTATTGTTGGTTGTTCAAAAGATTACATAGTTCTTGATATATCATATTTCACACTTTGATTCAAGTGGGTTATGAACTCCCATTTTTACCCCGTATACAGATTGCAGAATCACATCAGTTACACATCCATTGATTTACATATTGCCATACTAGTGTCTGTTGTATTCTGCTGCCTTTCCTGTCCTCTACTATCCCCCTCCCCTCCCCTCCCCTCTTCTCTCTCTACCCCCTCTACTGTCATTCATTTCTCCCCCTTGTATTATTTTTCCCTTTCCCCTCACTTCCTCTTGTATGTCAGAGACACGGCGTCTGATAGAAGAAAAAGTTGGCTACGATCTACATAACTGTGGGGTCGGTCTCCAAATTCCTCAATAGGACACCCATAGCACAAGAGTTAATAACTAGAATCAACAAATGGGACTTACTCAAACTAAAAAGTTTTTTCTCAGCAAAAGAAACAATAAGAGAGGTAAATAGGGAGCCTACACCCTGGGAACAAATCTTTACTCCTCACACTTCAGATAGAGCCCTAATATCCAGAGTATACAAAGAACTCAAAAAATTAGACAATAAGATAACAAATGACCCAATCAACAAACAAATGGGCCAAGGACCTGAACAGACACTTCTCAGAGGAGGACATACAATCAATCAACAAGTACATGAAAAAATGCTCACCATCTCTAGCAGTCAGAGAAATGCAAATCAAAACCACCCTAAGATACCATCTCACTCCAGTAAGATTGGCAGCCATTATGAAGTCAAGACTTAGTACTTTTTAAATGAGATCAACTTATTTTTAAAGTCTTCAGGTCAAATTTTTAACTATGCCTTGTTTCTGACTTCATGTGTAGAATGTATCAAATTACTAGAAATTTGACTTTCAGACTTGAGTTATACTCTGACCTGATAACACTGGACATGTGTATGAAAGTGTTTCATTGTATGTGGTATCATTATACTTTTATATGAGGACCTTTGTTTTGCTGAAGTATTTAAAATAAGTCAAATGAAGTAGTTGATCTGCAGACATCCTAGGACCAAAATTTTCATGATGAGACAAGGTGACCTGATATAAATGATTAGTTTTTTGGAGGGGATTCTTCAAGGTGATTTTGCTACTTAGCTAAACTAGTGCCTTCTTCTCACTTATATCCTTACAAGATGGCGCAGGTTAGTTCATGCTTAAAGTCTGTCAGCCAGCCAGGGACACACATGCTCCTGTTTCAGGACACTATGCCGCTCAGGGCTCATTTAGTCATTGCAGGTTCTAATACTAGGTATGGGGAAGAGTGATTAAAAATACACTTATTAAAAAAGAGTTTGATTTTTAAGAATTCACAGATAAATGAGTTGCGTTACTTTGGCAGAAGCATTGTAGATGGTATTGATAGTATTACTTTGTGTCCTCCAAAAAGGGACAACTTCTTTCCTTCATTTTCATAGGAACGTAAAACAGGATTCACCCCTTGCCTCGATTGTATTTACCTTTTGGTATCCTTTTGTCTTTCTTTTTTCTGTTTGTCAGTTTTACTAGGATAAGATGGCATGAAAACTTTTTTTTCTTGCCATTTCCCACAAATCCGAAAACAAAAAGAAATTTATGTCCGAGGTTTATGTCCACTGACCTTTTCCCCAAAATTCCTTTCCTGTTACTTGTATGTCATCTTTGCTCCACTTCCTTTAATAATTGTAGAAGCAGGTTACTGTTTCCTTCACTAGCAATAGCCTTATAGGGTGCCCTCTTGCTCCCATCCTGAAGGTTGCTTGGTAGCATGTGAGTATAGCCTCTATGGGAATTGTGCTTCTCCAGCATGTTCTGTGATGTTGTCTGCACATAATTACCAGCCTAATTACTAGGAGGAAAGAGATGGCTGTGCCTCATCACACTGTAGGCCCCTGCTTTGTGTTATCCCATGGAGCTTCGTGTCAAATGGCAGCCCCCGTATGGATTCTTCTTGAGTGAGGTGTTGAGAGTCTCAGCTGGGTGAACCAGTGTGGCGACTGCTCATCTGAAAACAGTATCAGTGCTGTTGCTGCTAATTGATTGAGCATATTGCCATGTCTCCATGAAAGTATGTAAAGATTTTTTAAACAGAGATGATTTATAATGCTCTTTATATTTCATGGTATTTTCATCTAAAACTTGTTTGTTACAAAGCTTTTTTGTGCTTCCTTTAAACCATCATATTTTGAATGCTATGATCATATACTTACCAGTGAAGTCCAGTGTTCAGCAGCCCATCGTGTGAAGTAGATATGCCTTTGCAGATCTGGAGTAACATGCTTTGGTGTAGTTTTTCTTTTTTAATTCTGGATTGATCAGATTGACCAGCAGTGTAATTAAGTTTTGCTCTCTATGATCTCTATTGTCTAAAAAATTATTTGGGGACAGATGTTCATGAGAGCATCAAATCAGGATAAGTTCCTACCTGAGCTAATATGGGTAGATGTAGTAAATATATATTTAGAAAAATACGTGTGCTTTTTTCATAGGTTATGACCTTCTTTTCCTTTATCGAGGACTCTTGTTAGTCCCCTGTGAATACGGGCATGCTTTTTTGGTGATGATGATAATGGGGACACTGATGGGGTAGGAAGGGAAGCACCAGAAGATGCCAGGGTATTGATTGGGGTTATGTGGCATAAGTAAGTCTCACAGAACTCAGGTTTAGGAATTCTGCAGTGAGCATCTTTAACAGATAGTAGTGGCTTTGAAATGGTCCTGTTCCTACTGAAGACTTTGATTCTTGCTATCATCTTCTTACCTATGGGCCCGAAGTAGCCTTTGAGATCACCTCATTATAGTAGCCATTAGATTGAGTTGTGGGCCCCCTGTTCATGTTTCCATTTGTAACAACTGAGTGCCTTTTTTTTTTTTTTTTTTAATTCTTTGTAACTTGAAGAAAAGAAACATGTTTTCCTTGTGTGTGTGTGTGGGGGGGTGGGGGTGGAGGAGATGAACTGGAGGAAGGAGTATACAAGTGGCATTGTGGCGTGATTATTTTAAATTTGATTGTCAAAAGTGTTTTTCCTAGTAACCTCTGGTTCTTCCGGAGTTAGGTTCCAGTTTTTAGTTTCTATATTAACAATTGCACAGGTTTTATCATTTTATGATTTCAGGTTCTTTCATGAGCTGTCAGAGGCTAAAAGTGTGGGTTTACAGAGGTGATTTAATTTCTTCATACTCCAGTGTCCTAGTTAGGCCCCATCACTTGTCATTGGTTCCTGAAGACAGTACTTCTGTGTGAGAGTGTGTTCTTTGCCCTTCAGGAATGGCTTACTTTCTGCCTTTCCCATCATTAAATTTCTGGCAAAGTGTGGATGAGTTACTTTTACAGGTTAAGAACACCCCAGGTTTTTTAGCTTAGAGCATTTTCAAATCAACTTTTTTTTTTTTAAACCACGAAAAACTTTTTTTTTGAGTGTGGGGAAAAAAATCCTGCCAGTGTTATTCATTAAAAAAGTATTTTATAGGTTCAGTTTAAAATTTATTTTACTTAGATGTGAGCCAAGTTGGCATTTTAGATTGTAAAACTGAACTGAAATTTGAAGTATGGAAAGTTAATATGCAAAGTTGACATTTTATGAACTACTCTCTGCATTTTGTTTAGACCAGCATGTTTTGGAAATTTGATCTTCACTCATCATCCCACATAGACACACTTCTAGAAAGAGAAGATGTAACACTGAAGGAGTTAATGGATGAGGAAGATGTTTTACAGGAATGTAAAGCTCAGAACCGCAAACTTATAGAGTTTCTGTTAAAAGCAGAATGTCTCGAAGATTTAGTCTCATTCATTATAGAAGAACCACCTCAAGACATGGATGAAAAGATCAGATACAAGTAAGAAAATTCAAACTTCTCTTTAGGGTGGGATTAAGTGAGGTGGGGATAGAAGATTATAGTTCTTGCTGTCCAAGAATCCCCTAGAGCCATCGTAGCCATTGACAGAAGGTTATGGTGGTCAACAATGACAGGCATAGTGGGACACGTATAATGCATTCTACAACTAAGTTCAGCGCATCGCAGAAGTCTAACGATGATTGTTCTGAATTTTACCCAGAAGGTTTTGTGGAAGAGCAATGTGCTTTATACAGTGATGACCAGTTTCTTAAAATAGTAAGACAATTCAAGTAAGTATTTTCCCTACTTAGTTCTCAGTTTAGCAAAAGGAAATGGTGCTCCCTTTCCCCTGTTAGTTATGACACATGATGGGACCCTGAACCTTGACAGTTCTGTTTCTTCACCAGTGTCTTTGATAGGAAGCCAGAGGTTATGTGACTGCCCAAGATCACACAGCAGGTCTGAGTTGGAGCTTGGGTTGTGATGAGCATTGCTGATACAGTAAAGGCTGACCTTCTGTTACCTGAAGATTAGGGCATGGGTCTTGGTGAACCTTAGCAAAGCTATATTTAAACAAGTGACACTACAGATAACTCTAGTGGAATTATCTACTCATTGCTGGTCTAATCTGCTTACAAACAGAAAAAAGAACACATTAGAGCAAGGATCCTTTATCACCATTGCTTATAACACTTTTATATATATCCCTGGAAACCCTTTGTGAGTACCCCATAGGCATGTTAGTATTGGGGTTTTGGTTATTTCTCCATATCCAATGTTAGTGAAACATTTGCTCCCTGCCCCCAGAAAACAGAGAACTTTCAGGAACAAAACATTGACATACATTAAGTAAACTTAATGGAACAGGAAGAGTCATGGCCCCCACTCTGCCCTGCTTTTCAAGCATCTGTTATTTTCTTCTTGGGAAGATTATGGCATCAGGAAAATAGTACCTGTAAATGCCTTCAAATTGCCCATGGCTTGTATTTCAGGGATGTCATGTTCTCTGCCAGCCATTAAGATTCATACGTAGCATTTACTGAAGGCCTCTAATCAGAAATCACTGCCTTAATAAAGAAGAAAGAAATCTAATACTAGACATACTAACACACTGTCATCCCTCAAAAGATAGACACTTTGCTTCTTTGGAATTCCTTCCACGGTGAAGTAGCACATGGGTGAGCACTGCCTGCCTTGCGGCTTATCCTTGCTGAGATGCTGTGGATCCTAGAGCACAGGCCTGTGATTGGGCCACCTGAAAGGAATATAACCCTCCCTTGGTACAAGCTTTGAGAACTCTGGCAAGTGGCTTTCCTATCTTGGGTCTCGGTCTGTTTCCTCACGAGCTGAATGGAGCTAATAGTTCTTTAGCTGCAAAAAGAGTAGGCAGATGGTATGTAAAGTTCTTAGTTTAGCAAAAGGAAACAGTACTCCCTTTCCCCTGCCAGTTATGACACATGATGGGACCCTGAACCTTGACAGTTCTATTTTTTCACGTGTCTTTGAGGCTAGGAGATCAGATGTGCCTCGCTGAACACATGGACCCTGGATGTTCTGGGTAGTCCCATTTGGAAGGGACATGATGAGTTGGGCAGAACAGTACACTGCTGTGCATTGGCCTAGGCAGAGCCACCAGCAGCATGTATGTGCCTCAGATGACTCAGACACCTAGATTAGCATAGAGCGGTTTTTCAGGTGGGATGGTAAACATTTTTAGGATTAAAATTGATTACAGTCATCTTAGAAAGTTTAGGATTTTATAGTGTTGGGATGATGGAGTGAATATTGTATTGGAATGACCCACACTAGCACAGTTTTTGCTGGATAAGTCCTTGGAGAAAAATAAACAGGATAAGATAGGCCTGCCAAAGGTGCAGTGTGGGAGGAGGGAGTTCCGGAAATTCCTCATTAGGCAGGTGCCAGTTGGTCAGAGCCATTCGGAAATGAGGGGTTGCCATGTGGGAACTTGGCAAGGAACATCCAAGCAGAGGGAATAGCAAGTGCAGAAACCCTTAGTTTACCCCAAGAACCACATGGCAGCCAGAGAAGGGGCAATCTCACTAATGGAGGAGAACAGGAGGAGAGAGAGGGATAGGGATGTGTTCATAGTGGTCCCAGAAATAGGCCTCATGGAGCTACTGGGCTCAGTCAGACCTTTACTTTATCCAGGATGAGACAGGAAGGATCAGAGGGTTTTTTTGTTTGTTTTGTTTAAAGATGGATGCATTATTTTATTTATTTTTTATGTGGTGCTGAGGATTGAACCCAGTACCTTAAAAATTCAAGGCAAGTGCTCTACTGCTGAGCTATAACCCTAGCCTCAGGAAGTAGTATTGCCAGACTTGGCTTTCCAGGGTCCCTCTGCCTGTTCTAGGACCCTAGACCATGGAGAACAGGATTTGGGGGCAGCCTGTTAAGAGGCTACAGCGATTAACAGAAAAAGATCTTAGTGGCTCAACTGGGGAGGATATTCAGATTCCTGATGGACTCTATGAAGTTAGAACTGAAAGGGCCTCTTCCCAGTATAGGGTGGCAGGGGAAGGGCCAAGAATATTGAGGCTAGATGCCAGAGAAAGGTTAGGCATATGGCTTTGACCCTGTCAGGTTTGAAATGCCTGGTCAGTATCAGGTGGAGACAAGGGGTAGCACCAGGTAGTTGAAGAGATCACCTGCAGAACTGAGGCAGAGGGAAGGCTCAGAGAATGGAGATGAAGGCCAGTGGCTGGACCAGAGTTCCACACAGGGACTGAGGAGTCACCAGATGCAAGAAGAAAACCAGGAGGGGCTCCCACCCTGAAAGCCACAGACAGTGGACTTCAGAGAGGAGGGAGGGACAGTGGCTAGGTGCTGTTGCTCCCAAGACTCACTGGAGTTAACAGTGTGGAAATATGGGCCTTGGTGCATGCCCTTTGATGTGACTGAGGGGGAGCAGAGACCCATCCAGACAGGCTTCTCTGGTGGGGGTGGGGAGAACAAGTGGTGGCTGAGGCAGACAGAGCCAGGAGAGGTGCAGGGTAGCTTTGTTCCATAGGTGACATGGAGATGATGAATGGAGATGATGGTGTGTGGGTGTCCTGAAGAGAAGGAAGGATTATGGAGCAGGTGGGAGGACAAGTGGAGGGTGACTCCAGGAGCAGGGACCGCCCCCATGCAAGGGGGAGGAGGGGTGCAGATGTAGGTCAGGTGGGTAGGGCTGGCCCTCTAGCTGCTTCTCTGTTTTCATTACAAGGAAGAGAGGTTGGGGGCACTTGCCCAGGGTTCAGTGGAGGGCTCCTTTGGGTACCTTAGAGATTTATTGAATGTTACGGAGGGAGGGAAAGACAGTAGCCCCAGCCTATCTGGAACCAGAACATGGGCTTCCATGTAATGCCCACTCCACAATACACTCTTCTTGAGTAGCTCACACCTTCGTGTCACCTATGGAACATGAATAGCTCCAAGGTGCCTTGCCCGGCTGTGGAGCTTCTGCTCAGAATCTGAGGACATCCCGGTGTAGGATTTGCTGTCAGCTTGAGTCTGCTACCTTTTATTAATCTTTTATTTGCCAGTAAGTTTCACTTTGGGACAGCTGAGACAGTATATCCCTCACAGCCCCTCACAGGAGCATTTCTGCAGTTATTCATTAAACATTTAAATTACTTTATGCCAGGCTCTGGTCTGTTTGAATATATTATGCTCCTCCACAGGATAAGGATCATTGCCATACTATGATGAACATAGAAACTGAGGCACAGAGAGGTTAACTTGCTTAAGGTATAAGCTTGTGAGTGTGGAGATAGAATTTGAACTAGATGGTGTGACTCAAAAGCTATAACTCTTAACCACTGAATTATCCTACTTTGGAAGGAGTTTATGAAATGGCCCCTTTGGTGCCTGTGCCATAAAGTGAGGGAGACTTTAATCGAACCATTCCCTACAGAAGTTTGTTATTTGGAAATGTGATCCTCATGCCCACCCATCTGCCAGGGATGTTTTCGTCCTCCTCCAAGAGTTCATTTGTGGACGTTCTCATCCTGTTTAGTTGTCTGGCCTGACTGGAGACCCTCGGGGGTGCTGTGGCTGGTGGTGTGCTGCTGGTTGCTTCTGAGTCAGGCACCTCACATCAGGCAACTGTCAGCTTGCCTTGGATGCCTCAGGTGTGTCACACACTTTCTGGCGAATGGTCCTTACTTGCTCTCATCATGCATCCACTTTTGGCTGTTTTGTCACCTCCCTGTCCTGGTCATTGTTTGAGCTTGCCACTCCTGGTGAGTAGTTGAGGCTATGGCTCTTGGCTCCTGATAAGGAGGAACATTGGAGTAGAGATCAGATAGAGCACTGTTTGGAAGAGTTTCCACTGTGACTTTTGACAGCAAAGGAGAAATAGTGGTGGTGGAAGGAGTGAGTGGAAACCATGGCTCTCTTGTCTGTTTTTCAGAGTGAGTGGTCTGGTGGTGAGAGGCATGGAGGTGCTGCAGGCATTTCTAAAGCTTTGGGGTCTCTGGAAGAGCCAGAAGTTGTTGCAGAGCAGACGTCCTGGTGCTTGGGGGGGGCGGGCGGGGTGGGCGGCCTGTGTCCTGCTGAGTAAGAGAATAGCAAGAAGTGACAGTGAGCTGGTTTGGTGTCTGTACTAATTCCTAAAGATGGAGCAAGGCTCGGGTGGAGA
This sequence comes from Marmota flaviventris, assembly GCF_047511675.1. Classification (NCBI taxonomy): domain Eukaryota; kingdom Metazoa; phylum Chordata; class Mammalia; order Rodentia; family Sciuridae; genus Marmota; species Marmota flaviventris. The sequence continues at coordinate 4,924,488 of NC_092506.1, read as the reverse complement.
GCATGGCATCTGCATGCGTCTCACCTTGTAACAGAGGTTTCCTATTGTCCTGCTCAATGTATTCTCTTGAGATGCAATACAAGCTTAGCACTTGGCAGCCTAACAACAACTTTGTAATACCATTTGCACCCCATCTAAAAATGGAGATGGCCAGTCCAGGTACCTGCAGTGTGCCTTGTCATTTTACTAGGTGCTGTGTTCAGCACAGTTTCCCAGAATCCAGTGGCCCTCACAGCCCCTTGTGGACTGTGCTGCTTCTGTGCCAGAGCAAGCTGCTGAAAGCTGTATCTCTAGCCTCTGCCCTCAGTGATAATTGAGAAGATCCACCCCTGCAGTGTGATTTCCCTTGGTTCTTGAGTCCTAACGATGCTCTAGTTTTATAGGGCAAAATGTGTTCTTATTAAAACTTGTTTTAAAAACAAATTTTAGACAAAGTAGAAAATTTATTATAATCTAGAGTTTGGATAGAACTTATCAAAATGATTTTCTAATTCCCAGTAGATGATTTTGTTGTCTTTGCGAACTGTTGGGAAGCCTTCCTGCTTTGTGTTTTATTTAATGTAAGTAAACTGTTAACATGATATGATGTCCTATTCTTCTAGGTATCCAAATATATCTTGTGAGTTGCTCACTTCTGATGTCTCCCAGATGAATGATCGATTGGGGGAGGATGAATCCTTGCTAATGAAATTGTACAGCTTCCTCCTGAATGATTCCCCTCTGAACCCACTACTCGCTAGTTTCTTCAGCAAGGTGCTAAGTATCCTTATCAGCAGAAAACCAGAACAGGTAAATACTGTTTTTTAAAAGGTAAGTATTAGGGCCACTCATTCTCTAGATGCTCCCCAGTAGTGTTATTGCTGTAGTGTCCTGAGTTTGCCTTAAGTCCAGGTTCTACATGAGAATATTTTTAAGCCTTAAGCATTCTGAGTACTCACTGACTTAACACTGATTTATATATTAATGAATGTTTCTCATGTGATATATTCTAAGTACCTCAGATGTCTCTTAATTTGTTAGCACACAATGATTTTCTCTTTTGACAAGTACTTGGAAGCCTGAGAATACTGGTACCCATTTGTGTATATAGCCCTGTGGCTTGTAATCAAGCAGTGGAATATGTGAATGAAGTCCTAGTAGCGCTGGTTGCTTTGTTTGGTTTGTCCCCCACCCCAACCCCTCACAATTTTATCACAAATGAAATTTTAAAAGCTTACCCACAGATGTGATTGGCTTTGTACTAAATAGTGATTCACTTTGATTCTAAGAATCTTAAACATTCAGCTTGAGACATCTGAATGCAGATGGACATGCAGCTCTGCAGCTTTTGTCTAGTAGTGCTGTGACCTCCCCTCCTCCTCCTCCTTTTTTTTTCATTTAATAAAGGCTTTATTTTTCTTATAGGGAAAATATGTAGGCAAATACCAGGAAAAAAAAATCGAATTTACTTTTATTAACAATCATTGAAGTAATACTTTCCAAAGTAATACATTTTGTAGACCTTATTTTTTCCCCCAGATATTTTATCTAAGAATTTCTAAAGCATTTCCTAATTAGACCCCATAATATGCCTATAAAGCAGGAACTACATTTTTATGAACTTGCTTAAAATTTTATTGAAATAATAGTCATTGTTTTTTATAGTAAAAACATTTTTTAAAAAAGCAACTGTCAACAAGATTCACTGGCTCAGTTATATCCACTAACTGAAAGAAAAAGAAATCTTCGAATATATCACCAATCAGAATCTGTTACTGTACAGATTTTAGGAGGTTTGAGTCAGTTCCAGTGCAGAAATAAGGCCAAAGCGTTTCTGTAAAATCATGAAAGTATAGAAAAGAGCTCTATCATCGATATTATAAAAGGAATCCTCTCCTCGTTCTTCTCCCTCTCTCCCCCCTCCCCCTCCCTCCTTAATTCATATGTATTTAGGACTTTGATTCCATGTATCTCATGTATGCAGTGGTTCTGCAAGTGTCATCCCTGAATCCTCAGTGTCACCTGGGAATTTGTCAGCAATGCAAGTTCTGGAGTTTCTGAATCAGAAACTCTGGGTGGTGGTGGGGAGATGGCCAGCAACCCAGATGTTTGGGTCTTTTTGTTTATTTGTTTTGTTTTTGCAGTACTGGGGGAGTGAACCCAGGAGTGCTCTACCACTGAGCCACATTCCCAGCCCTTTTTATTTTTTATTTTGAGACAGGGTCTCGCTAAGTTGCCCAGCTGGCCTTGAACTTGGAGTCCTCCTGCCTCAGCCTCCCAAGTCAAGTGGGATTTCAGATGTGCACCACCACACCTAGTATCAGTTTGGGTTTTTAGCTGGCCTTCCAACTCAGCTCTGATGCATGCTAAAATTTGAGTACTATTTCTCTAGTGGACCTTGGTATGAAAAAGGATTTGTTTACCAGTTCATTTATGGGAATAGATGCACAAGAACAATCAGAGCCTCAGATGCTCAATTACAGACTATGATATTTGTGTCAGAGTTGCAGAAGAGTAGGGGTGTGATGACGTGGGGTGAAAGTAGTCAAGCCTGGTGACCTTCATGGTAGAAAACAGGCTCTGGTGACTTGTCCTTGCTATCAGCACACATGGAGGGATTGGAACTATTTTGGGCCCAGCATGTTCTGTCCTATGCCAAGGCAAAGTGGACACATGTTTTATTTTAGAAAGATGGTGTCAGTTCTCCATAGGATAACCTTCCTAAGTATATTGGAAATATTATTCTTTTGCCCTAGATAATAATTCCAAACTGAGGTTTGCTCATACTGATTGTCTTCCATTTTTGCCTTCTGTTGAGACATAAAAGTAATGCTGGCTGTTTTAGAAGAATGCGAACTATCTTGTCACTCTATTGCTTCACTTCTCCTCATTTCTGTACCATTGGGACCCAAATCATGACCCATGATTTTCAGTGTGCATAAATTGTAGGGTGACAACCCACAAGATGTTTTGGAGCTCTGAGTGTTTGTATTGGCCTTCAAAGTTAGACATGTCCTTTGTGTGGCAGTGATGGCATGTGCCGATGGGGAGAGAACCCTGTCACCCTGTTGCTCATTGTAGTTCTGTGCAGAACCCCTTGAATGATAATGAGAGGATTTGACAGCCCTTGGTCTTTTAGCTTCACAGAAAGGTCAAATGGGGATCCTCTGTCCTTTTGAGAATTACAAGTGTAGATAAAGGCATGACAATATTAGTCAGGTCTTGCAGCATAGGTAATGACAAACATTCAGTGGCATGGTCACTGAAGACGTTGTCCAGCTTATAGAGCAGGGCCCAGCTGTAGGACTTCAGTGTTGCATGGTATAACACCTCCTGGCACCATCTGTGGTACATCTTTGTCCTGTGCTGCCCATAGTGGTGGTTGGCATGCCTTTAGGCTTCAGGTTCAGTGCTTTTGCCATTGAATCATGGAAGGTTTTGGTCACATGACTTTTTCTTTCTTTCTCCTTCACTGTTCTTTCAAATAACTACTGAGACTCGAGTGGTGTAAATAAGTCACTTCTTGAAGGTTTATGTCACAATATTGTTTGGGAAGCAGAATGTGATAATGAATCCTGTATTTGTGCTTAATTGTGTAAAGCTGTTGTTGTTGTCATCTCTGATTACTATACTCCTCATGCAGGATTCTGGAAAGCCTGTGGCTTTTACAGGCTGAGATTGAATTGCAGGACAGCCACCTTTTTGCTCTAGAAGATACTTAACCTGCTTGAATGTTGGTTTTCTTATCTGTGAATCTTATTCAATCTCCAGCCACTGAGCTTAGTGAGATTCTCTGGCAGTAGCTGCCACACTGGGCCACGCTGCTCCTGGGATACATGGTAGGGTTTTGGAAGGTGGTGGAAGCACACAGACAGGAATCAGAGGGCACAGAGAGCTCTACAGGGCAGGACAGAGCCCTCATTTCCATTACTGTTTCAACTTGCCTCGGCATAGCTACCCTCAGCCTCCTATCAGCACCCTTCTTGTTAATCAGGTGAATTGCTGAAGTGAAATCCAGTCTTATAGCAGGTGAGTTAGTTACTTTGAAATAGAAATCCTTATATTTTGAATTGTTTTATTTACTGGAGTATAATTAGGATTTTGAATATTCTGTAGTTTAGTGTTAAGTCTAATAAAATTGATTTATATCCATAAACTATACAATGGTTATTTTTTCTCTCTCTCTCTTTATAGGACTGTTTTTTTTTTTTAGTACTTTTTAAAAAAAATTGTTAAGAACTGTTAAGTTTTTTATCCCTATTCTTTGAGAATTAACAACGAAAATAAATAGAAATAAGATTCTGTTATATTGTATTTGCACTAAGGGATGAGTACTGGTTAAGGAGCTTTCTCCTAAGAGTTTGGAACATTAGCCAAGGTTTCCAGTTTGACACCTAATTTCTGACCCAGCACTTACTTTCCTTAGCCTAAAGTAGTGGTAGAAGTTTAGAGGGAGTGTTGATCAGTACTTAAAACATTCTCAGGTTTGTAATTCCCACATTACATGTCGTTCCATATTTTACGTGTTCTCCCTCTAGATTGTGGATTTCCTAAAGAAGAAACGGGATTTTGTAGACCTTATTATAAAGCATATAGGAACTTCTGCCATCATGGATTTGTTGCTCCGGCTCCTGACATGTATTGAGCCTCCACAGCCCAGGCAAGATGTGCTGAATGTGAGTAGAGTTCTGAGCTGCTGCTGACCTGGTTGGGTGATGGTGTGGGCCCGGGCTGTGAATGCTGGGCGTCCCAGGGGATTGGTCACAGAAGGTTGTCTGGGGCACTTGGGGACAGGGAAGGAATTTTCCAAGAAAGAAAGAGGTTGACATTTTGCAGGGCTAGAATTTAAGAGAGGCCCTTTCCTTGTCTGTGGGACATGGTGCGTGAGCAGTTTTTTCCCCTTTGCAGATCTGTATTTTGTGAGGGTGACGAGGTAGAATGAATTGAGACTGACAAAGCGGGGTCTGGTGGTAGGAGTAGAAGTGTCAGCAGTGTGTGCTCTATGGCTTTCCTGAGAGGATAGACAGGCCTGCTTCTGAAAGTTGGAACATAGAGGTGTACTTAGGAGCGTGGCCTAAGGAAGTGAGAGATCACATGGACATATGTTAAAATGTAGACAGATGGTGACTTTAAGATGTGTGTCTCCTGAACAGGTGAATGTCTTAGGTGGGATGGGGTCACTCATACTGAAAACAGGCTTCTCCTGGATGCTCCTCTGTCCCATCTCATCTGACTGTTCTTTATCCCTTTATCCCCCTCCTCTTTTTCTGCCTCCTGGAACCGTTTCCTAATCCATTTCATCTCTTAATACTTACCCTGGGACCTTAAAACTCACTCATTTCACTAGAAATGAGATTTATTGAAAATGCTGTTTTAAACACACAGGAGGATCTGTGAGAGGAAGGTCTGTCAGGCATTGTCCAGTGTGGAGCAATCTCTGCTGAGGTGGGTGGGCATGCGTTTGTAGTGATGGGATCAGGGCTAGATCTATTGAGGTGACCCACTCCCTTGCAGTCACTGTGGGGAAACCAGCTGAGTGCACTTAGTGGGGGTCTTGGGTTTTGCCTGCGGGCAGGGGCCTTAAATTGGGAAACCTAATTTAGGCCTCTTTTCTCAAAAAGAGGTTCAGAATTTTGGGAAAGACTATAGAGGAAGGGGGAGGAGGGTCTTGTCTTCTTCATGTTAGATCATTATAGGGAAATTGGATTTATTCCTTTGGCCACTTCTGGGTTGAATTTTAGATTCCATTTCGAAAAGAATAAATGGGCTGTTCTCGAGGTGGGGAGGGGGGTCAAGTGGCTAATAAAGGCACAGGTTGGGGGAAGGTTAATTAGAAACTTATGAATGTCTTACTTTGATTTTTGGATCCTGAGTGTGTGTGTTGGGGCGGGGGGGATTAGTCTAAAAGTGGGCTTGGAATGTAGGTGCTTATGGGTAGTTATATGGGGGTAGGCTCCAGGTCTGATGAGTTCTCCATCAGGGCTCCTAGCTTCTCCAAGGTAGTCAGAAGTGCCCCTCCCACACAGATATTTGGTGTCCTCTGTTTTAGGACATCACCTGTGAGGCTTGTAGAAATCCATAATCTTGGGTCTTCCCCTGTCAGCCAAATCAGAATCTGCATTTGAGCAAGATTTCTAGGTGACTCGTGTGTACATTTTAAATATTTTTTTTTTTTTATGCACTCCTTTTGGTGGACATAATATCTTTATTTCATTTTTATGCAGTGCTGAGGTTTGAACCCAGTACCTCACGTGTGCTAGGCAAGCACTCTACCACTGAGCCACAACCCCAGCCCCTGAAGTACAAAGTTGGGCCTTTCCCTTTGTGCTGCCTGCCTAATAGCTTTTGTTTACATTTTATTTTGATATATCCTTCCTGAGGAACCAGAGATGCTATCAGAGTTTCTTCTCTGGGCAAATTGTATTTGGTTTCTTGCTCCGTGCCTCCCACCCAGTCTATTTCCCTTTAATCAGTGGGATTTCTTTAGTGGAGTTTCTAGATGGTGAGCTGCCTTTATATATGCTGTTTCAGTTCCTTATGGAACTAATACTAAGCCAGCTGGGTTTTTTGTTTGTTTGTTTCTTTTCTTTTTTTTGCCATTATACATGAGGTCTCTTTGTTTTTTTTCTTATTCTAACACTCTTCATAGTTTTATTCATTGCATTTCATGTAGCGACTAAGAAGAGATTGTTAGGATTGTGCTGGTGACTCTTTGCCAACATGATAGGGCAGATGAACTCTGATTCCATGGTGGCTTCACTGCCTAGCCCCTGTATTTCTTGAAGTGGGTTTGGTTTTGGAATCTAAAGGGCCCATTTTGTTCATTCTGTTTTTTCTTGACCTAGAAGCTTGATATTAAGTATGGCTCTTATCAATTTTTCTGAAGCTAAGAACACATCTCTCTTAAACAAAGTATGCACATTCCAACTTTCTTAACCCCCTCAACCCAACCCCTGCCAAAGTAAGACCCTTTGAATTGAGTGTCTGGGTGCTACCTATGGCTGGAGATTATGTGGGTACTATAGATTATGTGTAGATTATGTAGGTACTGTAATTTGGGGTGTTGCTGGTGTTCTTGGTTACTGTTAAAATAATATATTCACTGGCATTTTCCTTGGGGGACTTTTAATTTTCTGTAGTGTTCAAAGTCCAGAGAAACCCGTAACATTCTACTTAAAATGTGATGGATATTTCCAAGTGTGTTAATCTTCCTTGGGGCTTGAACAGGAGTCGCTCATTGCTATGATTGCTTCTACAATGTGTTTTGCAGTGGTTAAATGAGGAGAAAATCATCCAGAGGCTTGTGGAAATAGTTCACCCATCGCAAGAAGAAGATGTAAGTTCTCTTATGTGCCTATAAATTTGATTTTTAAAAAAAATACAGGCAATATTTATTTGAGCACAGAACATACTTGTTTGTATAGCCATGAAGATAACAGAGAAGGGGGCAGAACAGGCATTCCTTTTTTTTTAATACCAGGAATTGAACTCAGGAGCACTAACCACTGAGCCCTATTTTGTATTTTATTTAGAGACAGGGTCTCACTCAGTTGCTTAGCACCTTGCTTTTACTGAGGCTGGCTTTGAACTTGCCATCCTCCTGCCTCAGCCCCCAGACCTGCTGGGATAATCTGTCATTCTTGAGTTGACCGTTTTATAAATAATTTTACATTTTGCTTGAAGCCAGAAAATTTCCAGAAATATGATTCAGCAGGTTCATGCTGAACCTGCTCCCTTGGTTACAAACCTCTTCTGTCCACACTTCCTTTTCTTGTATACCTGTTTTTAACGCAAACAATATATTCATTTCATCCAGTCTGGCTAAAGTTTTGCACTTAGCAGTATCTTGGTCACCATCATACCCTTTGGTAACTTTGTTGTTTTCTTCCTGATCCTGGACTTAATGTTCCAATGGATTTGGCCTTTGCCCTGGATGCTAAAGATTGTCTTGGCATTGGAGCTTACAGATCGAGCCCTCTTCTGAGGAGTCACCTATCATGACACAGTTGGTGTGTGTCTCTCTGAGGTCTGTAAAGTTGTCACCTCACTTATCAGGCCAAGCCATGTAAGACTGCCTGTGGTTGACCCTTCCACCTACATAGTTCCTTCTGTCCCATCATCATTTCCCCATAGGGTGATGCAGGCTGTGTCGAGAAGCCTCTAGGTTGCAGATTGGAGCGGGGCAAAGGAAGAAGTGCATAGCCAGAGGGTATTCACTTCCCAGAGGTGAATTTTCTGTGGAATTTAAATGGATCTAACTGCTTCTACTCTGGTCCATTTAAAACCTTTTGGTACCTGGAGTTTATCCTAACCAAGCTTTGAAAAGGAGTGTCACCTCCTCCTCATTTCCTCTTGGGCTGTTCAGTACATGCTCTTTTGTAGCATCTGTTGCTGTTGCCAGAGTTGGCATTCTAACCGCATCCCTGCATAGACCTGTGCTGTGTGCTAAGGGAGTACCCTTTGAGCTCTCCTGCTGTGGGCCTGTTGTTGCAGGAACACTGTTCTCACACATTGGAAGTGTGGCCACTGCAGAGTATGGTGAGCAGTAAAGAGCAGGGCCTGTTCCACTCTAGGAATAATTTCTGCAAACAAGGTCTATGGCACAACCTGATTGCTTAACAGGATATAAGACATGTTGGCGGGGTACAGGAGAAATTGATAAAGGAAAATACCAGTTCTGCAGCAAGTCTTTGAGAAAGACAAAGCACTGCCGACTTCAGCACCTCCCTGCCTTACTCTGAAGAACGTTGGTTTTGCCTTTGGACAGACTTGCTGATATTCATGTTTTGTGTTAAGTGATAGATTGCAGATTGAAGCTGCACTGACCAGTTACTGTTTATCAAGGAGTGTTAGGCTCCTGATTCCAGTGGGAAGGTTTGGCGATCCTGGTGCATTACCCCCTTTGCTAAAGTGGAACAGTGCTCACTGTTTCACATGCCAGAGTGTAATGCATGTGGATCCTGAGATTTCAGAACTTCCCTGGAAGGCAGGCAAGCCCACTCTGCACTGTGAGATACGGTTTAGTGCTCTTACCATTGGTGTCTTACTCAAAGTTGTATTTCCTGTTGTTTGAGGAGTTTGTTTTTGTTTTTTTTAAAGCTAGCATGTCCATGTGTTGATGCTGATGAAAGTGTGTTTGGGGAAGATGTTCTTTCCAAGTGTGTAATTATGGAGCTTCTCCTGGTCAGAACTTGAATCACGTGTGCTGTACCTAGCAAGACAGCAGTGTGTCCAGCACTGTAAAGGAAAACCCCTCAGCCTGAACAGCAAGTGCTTACATTGAGCTCCTTTCCAGATTGACTTCTTGCTCATGGAAGCTTATGGATAGTGTTAATTTGTGTTATTTCTTAAGAAATCCCCCCCCCCCTTTTTCTATAAGGTTAACTTCCAACAGGTTCATAACTAAAATTGTACTTTCTTTCTTTAGCGGCATTCAAATGCTTCACAGTCACTTTGTGAAATCGTTCGCCTGAGCAGAGACCAGATGTTACAAGTTCAGAACAGTACGGAACCAGACCCCTTGCTTGCCACTCTAGAAAAGTATGTTTAAAACTCTGTTCTCATTTTTCTTATTGGTGCTATTTGATGTGTTACCTCAAGAGTGACTGGTAAGTGAAGTGTTCCTCCTGTTGGAATTGTGTCCTGAAAACACCTGTGGTGGTAAGAGGCAGGAAGCCTGCTTCTCATACAGCCTTTGTGGCACACAGTAGAAACCCACAGGGGATGAAGGTGAACGAGTGACCTTTATGTGTCAACTTCGAACTTGTCACATGTGTAACATAGAAGTCTACAGAGCTATCCTAAGATATGATAGTCACATCAAAGCTGTAGTCAACACCTCCAGGAGCTTTTGATGAAGAATAGTCTTGGGTACATATGAATTTGACCCGTTTTAATTGGCAGTTTCTCAAGAAGATCTTCCTAGGGTTTACTGTCCTTGGGCTGACTAGGGGCGACCTGAACTCTTTCCAGATTGGGGTGATATTATTACATATATTTTTTTTTTTTTTTTTTTGGTAGAATGTTTACTGTCAACATGTGCAGACATTTGACCTGCATCCAAACAGCTAATAGTTATATTATAGAGTGTTAATGTTAACAATACTTATTCCAGTTATTCATCCAAAGTGGGGAAATATTAACAGGGGACGATCTGAACTGGAATAAGTATTATTGTTTTGTTGTGAACCCACAGGTGCTTTACCACCGGACTATATCTCTAGACCTTCTTTTTACATATTTATTTATTTAATTACTTAATTTATTTTGAGGCTGGGTCTCAGTAAGTTGCCCTGGCTGGCTTCAAACTTGGGATTTTCCTGCCTCATCCTCCCAAGTAGCCAGGATTACATATGTCCACTATTGTGCTTGGCCATACATACTCCTTTTAAACATACAACACCTTCTACGTTCAAATCTTTAATATTATTCTTTAGATTGAACCTTCTAAAAGTCCCATTTAGGTTGGTTAAAAATATTGAATATTAGCAATTTCATATTGTATATTACGTTGCTGTCCAGTAAACATAAAAGCCACATACAATTTCAATGCTTTTATATAAAAGTCTTGAAATCCAGCATGTATTTTACACTTAGCACATGTCAAATCAGATGAGTTCCATTTTGAGTGTCAGTTGATGGCCACATGTAGTGAGTGGCCTGTGAAGAGTCAACCCAAACATTGGACAGCTTAATAGTGATCTGAGTTCCTCAGGCCACCACAGCCCTCCATCTACACAGCTTTATTTGAGCCAAATGTATGAGCCAGAGAGGCATTGGGGTTCATGTTTCTGCTTGCTTTTGTAATTAAAACTCAGTCAATGGTAAGTTCTTGAATGAAGATAAGTATATGCTCGTTATTTGTATCATGCAATATTAAAGTAAATTTTCTCAAATACAAGGACCTGATGAGTCAGTGGCCCTGTGATGTCACCAAATAAAATCTCCACTGCACTTGACAGTGGAGAGACCATCTCTCATTGTGCTTCCCACAGTCTCATAGGGAATGGGAATCAAACCTTCCATCTCCTGGTATGTTCCCACATTGTGATGGTTCTTTTATTGTCCATTGATTATGAAAAACACAGTGACAGAAGACTTCTGTGAGTTTAAGAAACCCTTGTTAATCATCATGGCATCTGTATATATTTGGTAAATACATTATATAATAATGTAAAGTATCTATTTAAATGTAATTATTTCATAACAGTGTAGATGATTTTTAAACCAATCTTCTGGTAGTTCATAATACACAAATGAATTGCCTAATTCTGTATTACAATGGCCAGGAGCCCACAGATGGGGTACTATCATGTGGATGAATATAAGTTTATACTCAGGGTTGAGTTTGAAATGAGCTGAGGATAAAGAGAATGGTAAAGAATGTGGTTAAGTGGGCTAAAGTGTTTAGTAATAAATATTTAGCCTGGGAGGCAGTCTGGGCTTAAATGAGTGCATTCCATTTAGTAGCTCTGGAAAATTTTGGAGTTCAAATATTCTTTATGTGAGTGAACAGTTATTTTTGGATTGGACTATATGTGTCTTTATCCCATTTGAACCAATTTTTTTTTTTTTTTTTTAAGTGGGTCTTTTCTGTGGCCACCTATGTAGAAACAGAAGCTAGGAGGAGCCATTACCCCATAGATAGGGTAAAGAACCTAGGTGGCTTCATGCATAAATTATTGGTGTTTATCCAGTAACTCCTGTCTTTTAAAGCAGAAAAGTGAATATATTCTCTCGTGTAAATAAATGCCTTTTTGTCCAAAGAATGTGAAGGCATTTCCTTTTACCTTGTTTGATAAGCTTAGTCCTTTAGGTTTATGATTTTCTCTGTATTTGAGGATATTTGTGTTTAGATAAGACTCCAAAAATGGCATATCCACTGTATCGTTGACTATTGATGATCAAGGTTTTGCTGTGTTGTTTTTTTCCATCACCAATTCTTTCATGAATAAGGCAGACTTCCAATTTGATGTAGCCGTGAAATGCTCAGGCCTTTTAGCCTTTAACTTTAGGTTTTAGCAGGTGTGGAAGTGTGACATTGCTGTCTAATAGAAAGAGTGCTCTTGCTGTTGGATGAGGAGAATGTGGACAGGTACAGGTGTGTGCTCCAGTACCCTCCACCTGGAGTGAGCCACCATTTGAAGAATGTACATATATACTGTACAAGGCAATCTGTTTTCCAGTGCACAGTTCCTGACCTGCATAGATTCTATAGACTTCAGTGTCTTGTGTGACATTTACAGTACTCTTGGTTATTGGTCTTCCAATCCATTTTAGTGCTGCTCTGGGAGTGTGGGTCTGAAATTGACTTCCTGCAAGGGGACCCTCTGAAGTTAACATTAGATACCAGTTTTATTTGCTTCTCCCTAATAGAGATTCTTTCTTACTTGCTGCCTGAGTCTGGAAAGAGATGGTTAGTGAAACTGATGTGCAGTGCAGTGAGTACAGCTATACCTTGGGATGGCTGGCAACTTTCATTAGATGAGTAGCCAGGGACAATCTAGCTATGTGTCACATTTATAAGGGAGATCCTTTTCTTAATTCACATAGATTTGGAAAATTACTGAAATATATTAAGTTTTCTTGGAGGGTATCCATTATAAATTGGAAGTACCAATTACCTTTATGTCTTCCATTGCTTGTGATCTTGCATATGTGAGAGAGAAGTGGAATGGGAAGAGCCTGCAGAGAATGCTTTTGGGGCAATAGGTTACCAAATTTTAACTATAGAGTAAAAGGCAGTGATTGGTGTTCTCTTTTACCCATTTTAGAGCTTTCCTAATTCTGCATTCATACTTTTGTGGGAAAACATTTATGGTTTCTAATTTGCTGTTTTGAAAAGTGTTCCTCCTTATGTGGAGGTGAGGCGTTCTAAGTCTTTTTATCTCCTTCAGCTATCACCACCACCTTCATCTGAGCCAGAGGTGACATCCAGCCTTGCAATACTTGTTGGTCTCAACAAGATTACCAAAGTGACACAGGGCCCAGATTATTTTGCTGGGGGGATTGGGTAGGAATCAGTAGCTATGAGAGTGGTATTTATAATCACAAACACTTGCCTCCCTTAATAAGTATATCAAAGTAAATTATGTGAAACAGGGATGCCCATGTGCAGTAAGCCCTTCTTGAGCTATTGTATGACATGATGTTGTAGTCAGTGCATTACTGTTGATTTGTTTCCCTAGGCAAGAAACCATCGAGCAGCTTCTATCAAATATTTTCCATAAGGAGAAAAATGAATCAGCCATAGTCAGTGCGATCCAGATTCTGCTGACTTTGCTTGAGACACGGCGACCGACGTAAGCTGTCCTTTTATCATATGAAGCGATCCATGTTGTTGTTAGAAGCTAAGTTAAGGTCTTGGTAGATAAGCCACAGTAGCATGCTCTTGAGTGTCAGGTGCTGAATCTTCTGTGTGAATGATAATAGTTATAGGATTGCTGTGTATTATGGGGGTGCAATTGGAAAATGTGGTTTGATAAATATGATTTACTAGCATTATTTAGACTCTAGTTATTTGGGTTTTATAGTACTTAGAAATATTACTGAAATAAAAGCTATAGTAGGCAAATCAAAACCATAGATAGTGGCTCAAACACTAAGTAGCTTGTTTCTTGTTCATGAAAATTATAAGTGGGTGTTCCTGGATGGTGGGCAGCTCTCCTACAAGTGTTGATTCAGGGACTGTTTGCATTTCCTGCTTCTTTCTGCAGATCCTAACTTTGGGTTGTTTGTTCTGGGTTTTACCTGTGAGGGTGCTGCAGTTTCGGAGGCTGGTTAAGACAGATGGACAGGTGGCTAAGGTTTTAAGAAAAGATTTCTGCTGCTAAGTATTTCACAATCAGGAGTATAGAATGTTTTCCCTATGTGTAGCCTCCTGTCCCTGGACCATTCTTTAGGTATGTGTTTTGTTACTCTGGACAGTTTTCTCCAGTGCTACTGCACTTACTTTTTGTCACAGTTTTCTAACTGCTCTTGAAGCAAGAGAACTTGAAGAGGCATGTGTATGTAACTGTTTGGGAATATATGGTTTACAGATTGGAATTTTCCCTACCTCACTGCATACATCCAGTGAACCAGGGGACATGAAGAGATGGAGAGTCTGCCCTTGGCATGTGGAATCTTTAGCCATCTAGATTTTTTATTTATTTGTATGTGGTGCTGAGAATCGAACCCAGTGCCTCACACATGCTAGGCAAGCGCGCCACCACTGAGCCACAACCCTAGCCCCGGTAAAGCATAATTTAAGTCATATAATCAAGAACTTAAGTTTCATTAATCAAATGGTACAAGACTGCCTTGCTGCTCATGCTTTAAGGCCATCACACCGTCTCTCTCCATCAGTGGATTAAAAACATACCAGGTTGTACTGTGAAGCTTATACAGACTACTGTGACTTGAAATAAATCCAAGAAAAAGCCTAAAGTTTTGCATAGGAAAGTGAAAAAAGACGCATAATTGTATCACTTAAACAGCACAGAAGACAAGAATAAAATAAAAAATAGAGGAAAATTTCTGACCAAAAGGAACTTTGGTCCTCACATGAGAACGATTTACAAAATACCAAGCAAGATCAAGTTTTAAAATAAGACTCAGATCTTAGCTTTATCCCGATAAAATTTCTGAATCCCAGGCGAAAAGAAGTCTTACAAATGTCTGGATAAGGAAAATAGGCTACTTGTAAATCCAGTCAATTGCCAGGCTTCTCATCTGTAAGCTGAATAAATATTGGCATTTAAGGGCACGGCTGTGAGCCCAAGGCACTCTGGATGTACAAAAGCAGAAGAGGCATTTTCACCCCCGTGGGAACTCAGTGTTCCATCTTGTGCTATTCCTGGGGTACAGTTACTTAATGAGGACTTCACCAGAACCAAACAGAAAAATAAGAATAATGAGATTAAGATAGGGAAATTGTACTGGAAAGTTATGGTCAAGAACAGGTAGAGCCAAGTGCAGAGGTGCATGACTAGCCACTCGGGAGGCGAAGAAGGAGGATCACAAGTTCTAGATCAGCCTCGGCAATTTAGCAAAACAAAAAGGACTAGGGCTGTAGCTCAGTGCTAAAGTGCTCCTGGGTTCAATCCTAAGTACCAGAAAAGAAAAAAGAAATAAGTAGAGGTGTGTAAGTTAATATCATAAATTTAAATGTTAAGAATAAACAATTGAAAAAAAAGAATAATTGAAACAGGAAGTCAGATGTTGAAAAAAAAATGAAATGATTCCAGGTTGTTTGAATAAAACTCAATAAGAAGGGGTAAGTGCATATTATGGTTCAGATCTTTAACCACCTGAGGTATGTTTTCATGCATAATTTCTTCATCGTGATAAAACTATAGGTCAGAGAGATTTTTTTAAATAAACATTGGAGTAATACATTATTTAATTTCTGGAGTATCTGAGTGTATCTGAGGGTCAGCAGAGTGAAGAAACCCTGGGAGGTATGGATACCCAGGTGATTCGCATACACCTGCAATCCCTTCAGAGAGTACTGGGAGGGGAAGGGGGGCCAACGCTAGAGAGTGAGAGCCGCCACCACAGGACCACCTTCAGAAGTGGAACAGCAGCCTTGGGAGAAAGGCAGTTTTTCACTAGGATCCTTCTCTGTTCTTGTCCCAGACTCCTAAGCCCCTGAGGAAAGGGAAGCAGCCCCTTTAACTCTGAAGACACAATGAAGACTATTTGTAATAGAAGGAAGAGACCTGGGGTGGGGGTAGGGGGAGGGTTCTATCCTGTGGGAGAGGCTAGAACACATTTTGTTCTAGACCATAGAGGCTAGAACACATGGTCTAGACCATTAGAGATGCCCTACCTCCACAGCCTAGGGACCCTCAGACTGAGGCCAAACCAGAAAAACACAGTAGAGCATCACCCCTACCCTGTCCTTCTCCTCCAGGCCTCCAGGTATTAAGGAACAGGTAACAATAGTTTGAGACCATAGGAAAGGCTAGTGTGGGGAGGAGCAAGCTTAAAGGGAAGATCTTCAGCTAAGGGTGGAGCAGACATTGAGGAAAAACTTGGCACATTGGCCCTAATCATAAATGCAAAGTAATTTGAGACAAAAGTCTTTAGTGCACTGAAGGAAATCATAGTAACAATAAAACCCAAACCTAGCTTAGCTGCTGACTAGATTGATTCATCTGGACTCCTAGGAAAAAAGGTGGATCCATTCCTGTATAAATGCTGTGTCCACCAGTTTCCACTCTTCTACTTGGATGTCCATCTATCAACCAAAAGTTATAAGATGAGAAGACTCCTAACAAAGTCTTGAGAGAAAGTATTAACGTACCTCAACTCAAAAATGCTAGAACTGCCAGAAAGAGAATTTCATATAAATATGATCAACATATTGAAGGCATGTGGGTAAAGTGGGCAGTATGCAAAGAGATGGGGATCTACAGACATGCTGGAAATGGAAAACAGTAGCACAAATGAAGAATGCCCTGAGCTTTTTGATAAACTTTGACATAACTGAGGAGAAAATCAGCACGGGATATCAGAAATGATCCATAATGAAATACAAAGAGACAAAAAAGACAGTGACTGAGCAAGCCCAAAAGTAATGACATGGCATCAGGGACAAATACAAAATACAGCAAGTTCTAATATTTTCTGATGAACCAGGACTCCTTGGAGAAATGGCTGTGACTAGGGCAGGAAACATACAAGATGAGTCTGGAACATCCTATAGCCACAGAAGATAAGGAAGTACTTAGAGAGACACACACACACACACACACACACACACACACGACAGCTATCTAAGGGAGTGGGTAGAAAGAGCTCCTCATAGCCAAAGCTGAAATAATTTGTGAAATAAAATAGTATTATATTATAGCCAAAATTATGACCTGTCCATAAATTCATAATGATATAAATGTTTGAATAAAATAAATGAGAAGAAGAGATAAATCTCTCTCTCATAGAAGATTTCCAAATAGGTTTTGTAGGTACTCCATCCTCAGGAGTTAGAATGTAACTTCCAACTCTGTGAAGTGTGGGTTGCATATAGTAACTTCTTTCAAGAGAGTGCAATATGGAAAAGAAGAATAAAAAGTACTTTCTCATTAGAGAAACCTGACAGACTGCCTGAGCCAGATAATCAGTCGACTGCACATAATGTCATGTTGGCAGTGTGTGTCCCGGGTAGTGTGCACTGAAGATGGCACTTTACCTTGTGGTCTTCCTCTCAAAGACCTCAACCATCAGAAACTACCAGAACATCCTAATGGGGAGACATTCTGCAGACTACCTGACCAGCTGTGAAAGTAATCAAAAAGCAAGAGGCTGTCAGAGCCAAGAAGAGGTGAAGGAGACATATAACTTAAGATGGTATCCTTGGTGGGATTCTGGAATAGAGAAAAGACATTAGGGAAAACTTAAGAAAATCTGAATAAAGTATGGGTTTTATGTATCAATATTGATTTGTGAATTGTGATAAATATACAATACTAATGTAAGGTGTTAATATGGAAAATTGGGTGTGGGTTGTGTGGGAACTGTACTGTTCATACTTTTTATGTATAGGTAAAATTATTCTAATAGAAGTTGATGGAACATTTAGACAGAAAAATCTTAAGAGTACAGAAGACTTGGAAGACACTAGCAATCAACTCAGGCTGATTGACACCTAGAATAATCTTTCTGCA
The DNA here is from genome assembly GCF_047511675.1 of Marmota flaviventris. Classification (NCBI taxonomy): domain Eukaryota; kingdom Metazoa; phylum Chordata; class Mammalia; order Rodentia; family Sciuridae; genus Marmota; species Marmota flaviventris. Next base: position 4,906,861 of record NC_092506.1, on the reverse strand, counting down.
AGAGCAGAGTGCACATTCTTTTCAAGTCATATGGAACTTTCACCAAGTGTCTTAGTTAGCTTGGGCTGCTGTAACAAATTACCATAGCCTGGAGGGTTTACCAGACCTTTCTCAGGTCTGGAGGCTAAGAAGTTCAAGATCAAGACACTGATTTTTAACTCTTAAATTTATTATTTCTTTGTTTTGTGTTTAATTTGTTCTTTTTTGTTCTTTGGGTTTTGTTTTTTTGAAGGGCAGCCCACTCTTGTTTCTCTTCAGGAGGGCCCCACCTTTATGACCTGATTACCTCCCTAAAGCCCCTTCCTCATACCTTCATCCTGGAAGTTAGAATTTCAACATAAGAATTTTGAGGAGACACAAGCATTCAGTTGATAATGTGGATATAGGCCAGTTTTCAGCTATGAGACAAATTTGAAATAATAAAAATCATGCAATATACATATCTAGATCATAATGCACTTAAAGTATGAATCAGTATAAAACTGATTTCTGAATTAATGTCAAATATTTAGAAATTAAAGAACACACTGCTAAATAACAAATGTCATAGAAGAAAGGAGAAGAAGAAAATATTATCAGATACTTGATATGGAAACAAAACATGCCAGAGTTTGTAGTATACAGTAAAAGCAATAGAGGGAACTTTACAACATTAAGTGATTGTATTAGATAAAAAGGAAGAATGTCAGTAATTAAGTTCTCTCCTTAAAGAGACTAAATGATAAGCTGGATGTAGTGGTGCACACTTGTAAATCCCTGCAACTCAGGAGTTTGAGGCAGGAATAATGCAAGTTTGAGGCCAACCTCAGCAACTTGGAGACACTGCCTTCAAAAAAGTACTGGGAATGTATCTCAGTGGTATAGAACCCCTGGGTTCAATCCTTAGTACCCCCTTCAAAAAACAAAACCCTAAAGAACAAATTAAACACAGAACAAAGAAATAATAAATTTAAGAGTAAAAATCAGTGAACTTATAACTTAGTGAGACCCTGTCTTCAGATAAAAAGTTAAAAGGGCTAGAGATGGAGCTTTTAGTGATAGAGCATCCCTGAATTTGATCCCCAGCTCTGTGGGCTAGAGAGAGAGTGGGGGGTGGGTAATTCTAGAAGTAAGAAGAGAAAAATCCATGAAACCAAAAGCTGGTTCTTTGAAAAGATCAATGATAAACCTTTAACTAGCTTGAGTAAGAAAAAAATTAAAAAGATACAAATTAAAAAGAAAAACAAAAAACCACAACAGTACGAAAGAGGGCCGCCAACTGTTCCTATCGACATTAAAAGAATAACAACAAATAAATGTCAATTTAGGGAAAGAAGTAATTTAACTTCCTTAAACAAATGCCAAAGATCATTTTTGTGTTGCACATTATGTAAAAATTAACTCAATGGATGGTACAACTAAACAATGATCCTAAAATTATAAAAGTTCCATGAGGAAACAGAAGGAAATCCCTACAGTCAGACAGACTTTTCTTACATGTATCACCAAAAAAGAAGTAGGTGGTATTAATAGTCCCATATCCGTTAGAAACTGAATTCATTGTTCAAACCTTCAACAAAAAATTTCCTACTCAACTAGAAAGGCTCCATTGATGAGTTCTACCAAAGATGTAAGGATTTCACCAGAATGTAGAAGAGGGAACACTTTCCAACTCAGGTTATAAAGACAGCACCACTCTGAAGCTCAACAAAAACAATATAGGAAAGAAAAGTGTACAACAAGATTCCACAAGAGCTTAGATGCAGAATTCCTCAAGAAATACCAGCAAGTCAAATCTAACAGTCTAACAATGTATTGGAAGTATGATACTCAAGATCAGTGTATCTTGGGAATGCACGGTTCTTGTGTCCTTCAAACATCAACAAACTAATAAAACTGATAAAGCCCTTCTATGAGAACTCCATTGGTAGCCTTTGTGGGGGGTGGGGACTGGGGATTGAACTCAGGGGCACTTGACCAACTGAGCCACATCCCCAGCTCTATTTTGTATTAGAGATAGGGTTTCACTAATTTGTTTATTAGCACCTTGCTGTTGCTGAGGCTCGCATTGAACTCGGTCCTCCTGTCATAATATGGATTATGAGAAGTCATAATCCATATCCTGGGCCACTGTGATTACAGGCGTGTGCCACCGCGCCTGGCTTAATGGTCAGAGACTGAAAAGCTTTTCCTCCAAATTGGGAGCCAGAGCCAGGATACTCACTGCTGGGATGTCTGCTCAGCTGCTTACAGTAGACCCTAGCCAGTGTGGAAGGCCAGAGAGGAAACTCATCCAGATTGGAAGAGACAATGTACAACTGTCACAGGTGTTGTCTTTGTAAAAATCCTGAAGAATGTCCCAAACCCAAACAAAATCCTCTTAGATCTTTTTTTATTTTTAATATTTGTTTTTAGTTGTAGTTAGACACAATACCTTTATTTTTTAAATTTATTTATTTATTCATTCATTCATTCATTCATTTATTTATTTATTTTTATGTGGTGCTGAGGATCCCGGTGCCTCGCACATGCTAGGAGAGCTCTCTTCCACTGAGCCACAACCCCAGCCCCCAAAATCCTCTTAGATCTAACAAGTATATTTAACAAGATTGCAGAATACAAAAGTCAATATTAAAAATGTACTTTTATTTCTGGTTACTAGCAGTGAATAATTGGAATGTGAAATTTCAAAAAAATAGACCCAGACAAAATGTACATTTAGTTTAATGCTGAAAATGGCAACATTGATGAAATCAAAGCTGACATAAATAGAAATACTATGTTCATGTATTAAAGCATTCAGTGTTTGTTAAGGTGCCAGTTCTCCCCAAACATACTTGTAGATTTGTTGCCGTTTCAATCCAAATCTAAATGAGGACTTTAAATTCAAGCTGATTTTAAAATTTATATGGAGATCCAAAGCAAATACAATAGACACAAAACAATGTTGCAAGAGAAAGACAACATTGGAAGGCTTATGCTCTGTGGCTTCAGGGATTATCATGAAGCTAGGATCTGGTGGTAAAAGAATAGACACACAGACTACTGAAACAGAACCTAGAGTGCAGAGGGAGACCTGCACAGGTGGGATTTGTGACAGGTGTGGAGGTAGTTCAATGAAGAAAAGGTAGCATCTTCAAGAGATGTTCATAGAACTATTGGATGTCCATGTGCAAAAAGGTTGGACCTCTGTAGGTTCCTTATGGATTATGAAGAATGAACTTAAAGTGGATTCTGGAACTAAACATTAATACTAAAACTATAAAAGTTCCAGAAGAAAAGGGAGGGGAGGGGCCCTGGGGATAAGAATGATAGGGTGATAATGTCTGATTCATTCTACATGACCTGTGTTACTCAACATCACATACAACCAGACAAATGAGAAGTCATCATCCATTTATGTATGATGGTTCAAGATACATCCTACTATCATATATAACTAATTGGAGCAACAGCAACAATAGAAAAAGTTTTAAGAAAAGTTGGGCTGGAGGTACAGCTTAGTGGTAGGGCTCATTAGGCACACACAGGGCCCTGGGTTCATTCCCCAGCATTAAAAAAAAAAAAAACAAAGAAAAACATTAATAACAGTCTACTTTAAAAAAAAAAAAGTAATTCTACTCTTTGGAAAGTAAGACAGGTTGCCAGAAAATATTTACAGAGTAGATGTGTGAGAAAGAACTTACATCTAGAACAATAAAAAACCATATAGAGTGTGTGTGTCTTTAATAACAAGAAAACAACCAAATTTTAAGGTCAGAAGAATTGAGCAGAGCCAGTTTCTGTGGTGCATATGCCTATGTAATCCAGAGATTCAGGAGACTAAGGCAGGAGGATCACAAGTTCAAGACCAGCCCCAGCAATTTAGCAAAATCCTCTCCCCAAAGAAAAGGACTGAGAATGTAACTCAGTGGTAGAACATCCCTGGATTTAATCCCCAGTTCCCCCATCAAAAGATAAAAAAGACGTGAATAGAGAGCTAAAGAATAAAAGGCATCGCTGGAGTCATGGCCTGTGGTAGATTGTTTGCCTGGCATGTGTGAGGCCCTGGGTTCAATCCTCAGCACCACATATAAACAAACAAAAGATCCATTGACAACTAAAAATTGAAAAAAAATAAAAGATATATATATATAGAGAGAGAGGTGTGTGTGTCTGTGTATACACACACACACGCACGCACGTAAATAAATACATGAAAATTGATCAACATCCTTTGTCATTTATGAGATCCGAGTTAAAACACATTGAGATACCATGCATACCCTTTGAAGAAGGTATGTTTCCTGTGGCTGTAAACAAATGCCCTCACACTTTGTGGCTTTTAACAACAATAATTTATTCTGTCACAGTTCTGATTGCCAGAAGTCAAGATTGGGTTGAGCAGGGATGCATTACCTGGTGGTGCTGAGAGAGACCATTCCTTGCCTATCCCATCTTCTAGTGACTCTTGGTACTGCTTGGCCTCTGGTCACTGCCTACCTTCGTATTGCCTTCTCTTCTAGAAGGACGCTTGGGATGACATTTAATCCCCCTGCAAAATCTAGTACTGTCTTCTCAACAGCCTCCATTGATCACCTCTTCAAAGGCCCTTTTCTACTAAGGTGGTGTTCACAGGCTCTGACAACTAAAATGTGGATATTCCACTTCAGGAGCCATCTTGCAGCCCTTTGCGGCTAAAATAGCCGTTGGAAGGAAGTGGACAGTGCTCAATGCTGGTAACACTGTGGAGCAGCTGAAGTCTCACACCTCATTGTTGGGCCTGCAGAGAGTGATACAGCCAGTTTGTAAAAATATTTCCCATTTCCTGTAGACAGATATATTGCAGTACGTCACCCAAGTACCTACTCCACATTAAAAATGAACCATTGTTACAATGGAAAGTCCGCAGGAGACTAGCCTGAGTGTTGTAAGAGCACTGTAGACACTGACTATAATAGCATGCAGGTCAGGGCTGGTACATAAATTAATGCTCAATATTTACTAATTGGATGAATAAAACTTATATGAATGATTAAGGAATAGTGTGTAGCTTAATGTTTCTTTATGTAAATAAGGAGAGGACAGTTGTTCTAGAAATATGGCTAAGAAAATGGAAGGAAAGCAAACATACCTGTTCCTGTTATTCTATACAAAAGTAAATTTAGAAGAAAAAATTATTCACAGAATTATGGGGTTATAAAGGACTTTTGGACATCACCCTAGGTAGAAACTATAATGAAAGCCATATTTGGTTATATAAATTACTAAGACTCTTACATGTTAAAAAATAACTATAGGGGCTGGGGATGTGGCTCAAGCGGTAGCGCGCTCGCCTGGCATGCGTGCGGCCCAGGTTCGATCCTCAGCACCACATACAAACAAAGATGTTGTGTCCGCCAAATACTAAAAAATAAATATTAAAATTCTTTAAAAAAAATAACTATAATAAAAATCAGAGGGCGTCTCTGTTCCCCCTTTCCTAGTAGTTCAGGTTCAGAAGCTGTTCTATGTGGCTCTCTGGCTGAGAATTGCTGTCCAGGGACTCTTTTCCCACATCAGTAGCAATAGCAGATTCACATGGGGTGCTGGCTCTGTACTCGGCAGTGTTCTCAGCCCTTGGGTTCTCATGCTTCTCATAGCAGTCCTGGGAGAGATGTTCTAGTGTGATTCCATTGTCCACATTACACAAAATAACTGGTAAGTGAAGAGGTGAACTTGGCCACAGGCCGCCTTGCAGCAGCAGTGGCATTGTTAACCTGCTGTTTTCACTGTTATGGAGTCGGCACGCCATGTTCAGGTCTACCCTTTTGTTTGAACTTCACACTCCCATTTTCATTTACTCCTGCTGTCTTCCCTCCTCTCCTGGAACTCTGTCCTTGGACCACCAGGGGGTGCATCCCTGCTCAACCCAATCTTGACTTCTGGCAATTTAGTTAAACTAGTTGGGATTTTGGAGTTAATTCCAGAGGGTCATAATGACTGTCAATTCATTTTTTTTTTTTTTTTTTGCACGTAAAAGAGCAATTTTAATCTTTTAAGTAGTTCACAGAGTTGATGACCCAAGCAAGTACAGGTCTGTTTGTTAACAAACATCTCAAACTAGTGGGCAATATGATGTCCCCTATATTTCAGGGATCTGATTGCTGTTTGCTTTCCAGATTTTCTTGTCACTTAATGACAAAGCTATCAATGTAAGTCATAGGAGTTACAAGGTTTAGGAGAATGTGGAGAAATCACATCTCTCACTAGATCAGTAGCCCTTTTTGTGTTTCAGGTCACATTGGCTGATCCTCAACAAAGTTTTAATATACCCTCTTTCATTTTACTGCACTTTCTAGCTTACTATCCCTTCTCCTTGTAGCCAGAGACATTGATGTCATCATTATCATGTAATTATGTAGTCATTAAGTGTTTGCCTACATGGGTATAGGGAGCACCTTAAAGGATCTATCCTGAAATTGTAATAACTAAAGAAACCTTGCTTTGTTTCAAGATTTGAAGGCCATATAGAGATCTGCCCACCAGGCATGAGTCATTCAGCTTGTTCAGTCAACAAGAGTGTTCTAGAAGCCATCAGAGGAAGACTTAGATCTTTTCATGAACTCCTGCTTGAGCCACCCAAGGTAGGTGATCCGTCCGAAGCATGGCTGGCTAGCCAGCAGTTGGGTCATTGCAGAGTGTGCTCCCTGGGAGTCACGGGACGGGCTGTGATCAGCACATGCAAGATAGGTTCAAAGATGTGTTGCCAGTCCTTCTGCTCCCACACTCATTTTTAATTGGCTTTTACTATATAGATTGTCTAAATTGGTGATTGAAATAGAAATTGAACTGAATACTTGTCTGCTTAGGAAACTCAGATTTTTGTTCTGTCTATAAATTCTTGGATCCTTATGTTCCAATAAAATAAGCGATTTTCTTCTTATAGCATGTTCTTTTCACATCCTGAGGTAAAGTTAAATTTTCAGGCTCTGATCTTTGAAATTGCATTTTCTTGTGAATAGTGGAGACAGTTGGGAACAAATGAACTTGTTTAAGAAATAGTGGGTTGAAGTTTCGGTGCGCGGCATGGAAAGCATGGGACCCGGGTGTGAAGTTTTCAGGAGGGACCATGTGTGTGCGAGTCTGAGTGTGGACAAGTCAACCTGCAAAGGAGGACGTCAGCGGTATGTGTGTGGCGTTCTAAAATACCCAGTGGAGAACTTTGGTAGGGTATCAGCAGGCCAAGTGATGTCCCTCCTGTCCACACCGTGCCTCTTGGAGTGGGCCACAGATTTAGATTAGGGTAAGAAGCGTTTACTTCTGAAGTCAGATAAAGTATTCTGTCTTGTGAGAGTCCTGCTTCTGCACTAGTTCTCCCACATTCCTCCTTCCTTTTGCCCTGTATGTTTGGATCCACTATACTGTACAGTGTGTATCTCCACGGCTGTCTTTTATGTGGGTTATTGCAATTTTAGGATACTGGTTTCTCGGTTCTATATAACATGATTTCGGTTTAACTATTTGGGGAAAGGGGAAGCACAGAATAGGTGTGTCCATACTCTCTAGTCCAGCATCTGGATTGTCTCTTCAGATGTTCTCTAGTGCTGTCATTGAAAATTAGGAGTTTCCCCTTGGCACTTAGACTTTGTGGAATCCTGCTGGGCCGTTTCAGCCATTGCAGCCACCGTAGCACATCTGCATTCAGCCTGTGTTGGGTGTAGACCATAGTGTGGGCACTCACTCACTCTTGTGGAAAGAGCTTCTATTGGTGCTTAATAGTCAGTGGCATCCCTCAAGTCAGTCCTAGGAACAAGAAAAGGAAAGTAAAGAAAGAAGAGGGTTTAGGAGAGGAGAACGTACAAAGGGAAGATGGAGGCAGGGGAAGGAGCAGAGAGAAGAGGTATGTGGTGAAGGACCTGGCCTGTTTCCTAGGTGGCCCCTAGCTTCTCCCTAGGTGGACAAGTAGGCAGCATTTGATGGTTCTTGGCCTTCAAATTCAAGACTGAGGTGCATTGTGTTGCAGCTTCTCTTTTACTTCAGGACTGAGCAGCTGACCTGATTTTGTTAAACTATGAGGAGTGTGAGCAGGCCTTGGGGGTTTTGCTTTCATCATTGCTGTGAGCACACAGTGCTAGGCAATGGCTCCGCCCACTATCTCACAGGTTAGGCAAAGGCTCCACCACTGACTTGCACTCAGTCACAATGAAGCTTTGTTAGTTAACCTTACAATTCCCTCTGGAGAAGGGAGTGAGACATCTACTGGTCTTGTTGATGGACCTTCAGAAGGGGCATTGTGGCTGCCAAGAGTGCCATTTGTCACTCTTCTCATCAGACTTCTAACATTCTGCTTCTGTCTTTTTTTTTTTTTTTTGGAGTTGTAGATGGAAAGCATGCCTTTATTTTATTTGTTTGTTTTTGTGTGGTGCTAAGGATCAAATCCAAGGCCTCATGCATGCTAGGCAAGCACTCTGCCACTGATCTACAGCTCCAGCCCCCATTGCTTCTGTCTTTAGTAATTTCAAACTATAGAAATCTCCTTGATGGACAAAGACAAGTTTAGGTTAGTCATGTTTCAGGTTTATGACACAGAGGCATGTATTTTATCATGGATTTGATACAGACTAAGGACTATGTTCCAAAAGCACTTGTAAACTCTTTTTAGTTTCTTAGATTTCTGGTCTGAATTTGAAATATTCTAGTTTTGTTTTTGTTTGTTCTATATGTTTTCTGCTCATGACAGATTGGAATATTGGTAGGGGTACACTTGATTTTTTAGAAATTTATAGTTCAGGGCTGGGGATGTGGCTCAAGCGGTAGGGCGTTCGTCTGGCATGTGTGCTAGGCATGCGTGAGAGTTCGATCCTCAGCACCACATACAAACAAAGGTGTTGTATCTGCTGAAAACTAAAAAGAAAATAAATATTTAAAAAAAAAAATCTCTCTCTCTTAAAAAAAAAAAAAAAAGAAAAAGAAATTTATAGTTCAGGGAAATTGCTTCATTATTTCATCATCTGTTAAAGCTATGAACAGTGGCTTATTTTCTCCTAAGCATAGAATTTAGTTTAAATTGATTGTAGGGTTAACTGTGTGTGTCTCAGCATGTAGACCTTTTGCTCGTTGTTTTTTTTTTTTCTTTAACTGAATTTGATTGGAAACCTTTTCTTCCTCAGAAAAGTGTGATGAAGACTACCTGGGGTGTACTGGATCCTCCCGTGGGGAACACTCGGCTGAATGTGATTAGGTTGATATCCAGCCTGCTGCAAACCAATACCAGCAGTATAAATGGGGACCTTATGGAACTGAACAGCATTGGAGTCATATTGGTAAGATTCTTCCTCACAGAGATTTGAATCGCCCTTGATGTTCATGAATCTATAACTCAGCATTACAAATTGACAGTATATATCAATGACTTTCTAAGTCTTATAAAAAATTTTGGATGTTGCTGATTGTTGAAGAGTCATTTATTGTTGCTCTGTGAAGAACTGTATGATACAGCCTTCCAAAGATGACTAGGCCCTCCCCAGCAGCCTGGTCTCATACAAATCATGCCTGCCAATTGTAGCACTGGTTTCTGTTCAAAATTTGCAAAAGGATGAGCCTTCATCTCCTTTACATTGGGGTATATCTCATGGATCCAAGGCCATAAGGTCTTTTAGCTTGAGATAATTGTTAATCTCCTCTGAGACAGCTGTTAATCTGCTCATCAGTGGAAAGGAGGAGGAAAACCTCAGGAGTGATCTGGGCTTCCCAGGCCATTGTTTGAGCTTAGAATGCACAGCCCAGCTCCAGAGCCTGTGTTTGTTCTGTCCATTCTGCCACCCACACACAGTACAGGAGTCATGAGGGTTAACACTTAGCAGGTTTCACAAGGTATCTGGTCATAGCATACATTTAGCAGATTTGGGGGGATGTTCCAAATGAGATATTTGCTCACTACAAGATTGGCGTTATAACATGTACCTTATACTTTCATATGCTACCAGGTATAAAAGCTCCTGAATATGAGGGAGTTATCTGTTTTTCAGATCATACCCAGAGAGGGCATACCTTCCGTGGGTACTGAGTGGTAAGGCCAAGGCTGAAGTCACCCAGTGGCAATCCAATACATACCATCAACCATGCCACTGTACTTCCTAGGGCCACTGAGATGTTTTCAAAACTGATTAAGTGACATATTACTATAGAACATAAAGTCTTCTGGATGTGTCACTAAGCCTATGTTTTCATATTGAAATAGTTAAATTCAATTATATTGTAAATACATTTTGTGCTTATAGAAATTGTCTTTTCTTCTGTGATATTTTTGCCTTTTCCAATACTAACATCAAGGGTAATTTGGAAAACCCTTTTGCTTTTGGGAAGATCACATGCTGCCACCTCTCATAGTTTTGCTACAGTTCTGGGAGTTATTATACTTGACATGGTGTGATGCACAAAAGCACCAATAAATACTTGTTGGATCAAAATGAAATTCTTATAAATCTCTTTGAAAATTTTCTGAACTTATGTCTGCATTAGTTGCTTTGAATACAAAGTACTTAATTCTCTGAGAAATTTATTACTGTCTTTTCTTCATATGCTTATTGTTGAATTGTGTTAGATTCCATGCAAATTTTGGCATGTTGCATGAACAAATACATTGTTTATGCTATTGAGTAGCATCTCAAACCACTTGAAAACAAATGTGTCCTATTCCTAGTAATTGGACCAAGGAGCACCGTTTTTCCTTTAATAAATCACTGTTCTGAATCAAAGAGGTTGTTTAAACATTGTGGTAACTAAAGAAAACACTGTTTTTTCTTTTGTAGGACATGTTCTTCAAATATACTTGGAATAACTTCTTGCATACACAAGTGGAAATTTGTATTGCACTGATTCTTGCCAGTCCTTTTGAAAACACAGAAGATGGCACAATTACTGATCAGGACTCCACTGGTGACAATTTGTTATTGAAACACGTGAGCTTATTTGGTTTTCTTTAACTTCCACTGTTTTCTCCTTATTGCAGTATAGCACTTTAGTATGTAACATATTGAGATTTAAGAACAGATTTTATTTAGATTTCACTGTCATGTGTTCATTCACTTCTAATAAATGATAAAAAGTCATTAGATGAACTTTTAAAGAAAAAATATCTAAGTTGGCCTGTTTTTTTGGTAAAATTGAGTTTTTAAAATATATCTTTTGGATGCTAGGTGCAGTGGTGCACACCTGTAATCCCAATGGCTTAAGAGGCTGAAGCAGGAGGATCACAAGTTCAAAGCCAGCTTCAGCAACTTAATGAGACCCTGTCTCAAAATATTATTAATTAAAGGGCTAGCGATATGACTCAGTGGTTAAATGTCCCCGGATTCAATCCCTGGTGCCATAATCAATCAATCAATAAAATATTATATATTTAGTTATATTTTAATATTTAACATAAGAGTGTGTGTGTGTGTGTGTGTGTGTTTTATATCCCTTCATCCATCCATTATCCATCCTTTGGAGATTAAAAAAAAAATAGAAATGTAAATACTTCAGAGAACTTCTAAATTCTTGGCATTGAGAGTTTGGTTTCTGGGGCTGGGACTGTGGCTCAGCCATAGTGCACTTACCTGGCATGTGTGAGGCAATGGGTTTGATTCTCAGCACCATATATAAATAAATAAGATGAAGGTCTATCAACAACTAAAAATATATATATACTTTTTTAAAAAAAAAGAGTTTGGTTTCTGATGCTGAACACAGGCCTGAAAGTTTGGCAAGGCAAGTTCGGTGATGTTGAGTGAGAATTTTCTTGAGGTCTCTGCTCTGTAAAATATATGGTGATTTTACTGGTTAGTCTCAGATTTCTTCTGAAGTTCTGTGGTTTCATGAAGGTTTCTAGCTCATCCTTGGGTTATTCTCAAACCTGGAATATAGGAAAGACTAGCTGGAAATAGCCAAGTACTGGGCAGCTGGAGCACCATCTGAATGAAACTGGCCTTGCACATCCACTGATGAGCTCACAGTAGCTGACATTGACGTGCAAGGTTTTGATAAGACATGCCTGTTTTTAATATCTGTACGATAACTTCTGTACACATGGAGTTAGTGTAGCTCAAATTTTAAAAGTACACATATTGGTTTAGATTCTGAGTTAAAAACCATACTTCTAATTTCATTTTAATTTTGGTCAGGCTCTGTATTTTTGACCGAATTTTCCCAGCTACCATATCTTGTGTTTGCCTTAGGTCACAGGGTTTGCTCACTTGGGACAGCCCCGTGGCAGTGTGTTTCCCAGTACACACTCTTGGGGGCATGGGTCCTGTTGATTCCTGCAGTATTCTGAGGGTCTGAGGCAAACTTGTCCCTTGGTTGTATGTGCGTTGGCCAGTTACCTGTAAAACTTGCTGCCCATGCACACACCCCTGTTCTGTCCAACTAGTGATCTATTTTACTGTAAAGTTTCTATGTTTTGACATTTAAGTAAATGCTAACTAGAATATTCTTTTTCTTTCTTTTTTTAGCTCTTCCAAAAATGCCAATTAATAGAACGAATACTTGAAGCCTGGGAAATGAATGAGAAGAAACAGTAAGTAAATTTTTTTCAGAAAGGATTGTTTGATTTAGAATTTGAAGGACCCCCCCCCCCATACACACACCCTGCCCTCCTTAAAGAAAGATGAAATAACTTACATTTGTAACAGATAACATATTTTTTTATTCCCCCACTCCTGCCCCCTTCTCCTCCTCCTTAGTAGAAATGTTTGTGTTGCCTTTGGAACCCCTAGGCCTTTTTGGAAGTCTATTTTTTTTTTTTTTTTTTAGAATAACGTGGAATGAAGAGTCATGAAGTCAAGTCCTTCTTGATGGTGGTTAGCTTAGCATGTTTGTCTTACCTCAACTCAGTACATCAGGTTCCCATTCTCACTGTAGAGTTCAGTTCCTGGGTACATGGAACTAAAGAGAGGAAATTGCTTAATAGTTTTTTTCTAGAAAATTTTTTGCTAATTACAAGGCTATGTGAAATGTTAGTTGATATGTGTACGCATCTCTGTCATAGTAGCCGTGTCTGTAGTAGGCATTCCTCTGATGCTCTGGGAGCTCTGAAGCAACTAGCATAGGGCAGGTTTGTGAAACACTCTTTTAGATGCACTTCGTGTGTGTGTGTGTGTGTGTGTGTGTGTGTTTTAAAATAGTTGTATGTATTAATGGATTACTATGTGATAATTTGCATGTATGTGTGAAGATCAAATTAGGGGTGATCAGCATTTATTTATGCTGGGAATCTCAGAACTCCATTTCTTCTGGTTATTTTGAGAATCGTGATAAGTTATAGTTACTCTGCTGTGTGCTGTAGCATACCAGGGTTCACTCTCTCTGCCCTCTTCCTGTTCCCTTTCCTGGCCTCTTGTGGCCACTGTTTGACTCTTGTTTGAGATTGTCTTTTTTTAGCTCCCACATGTGTGAGAACATACAGTATTTGTCTTTCTGTGCCTGACTTATTTCACTTTTAAGATCATGGCTCCAATTTCATCCACATTGCCACAGATGACAAGATTTGATTCTTCTCATTGTGTGTGTGTATATATCATCTTTTCTTTATTCATTTATCTGCTGAGAGACATCTTGGCTGTGTGAACGGAACTCCAAGAAATATGGAAGTGGAGGCATCTCTTCCACAGCCTCATTTCATCTATTTTTGGTAGAGTCCTGGTAATGGGATTACGGAATCCTATGGAATTTCTACTTGTCATTTTTCAAGGACCTTCTCTACTATTTTGCTAGTGGTTCCACTAATTTATGTTCCCACCAACTGCCGAAATACATTTTGCCTTTTTCCTCATGATTGCTGGCGTTTATTTGTGTGTTTTTGATGGTAGCTCCCTCACTGGGGTGAGATAGTAGTATCTCCTTCTGGTTTTGATTTGCATTTTCCTGATGACTGGCAATGTTGAGGTTTTTTTCCCTGTGTCTGTTGGCCATTTGTGTGTGTATTATGAGATGTCTGTTGAGATCATTTGGCCCGCCCGCCACCCCCCCACCCCACCCCCCACCCCCATTTTTCCCCAGTGCTGGGCATGGAACCCAGGGCCTTGAATATGCTGGGAAAGTGCTGTGCCACTGCGTTTGCCCATTTTTAAATCAGATTGGTTTGCCCTTGAGTTCCTTAAATATAGTAGATATTAATCACTTTGTGACTGACTAGCTTCTAAGGATTTTCTTCCATTCTGTCTCTTCGCTCTGTTCATTCTTTGCTTTGTTGTCCAGCTTCCATTTATCTTTTATTGCTTTTGTTACCTGCTGTGCAGGTCTTACCTGCAAACTTTTGTCCAGCCCAATGTCTCAAAGTGTTTCCCTTATAGTTTTTTCTAGCAGTTTTAGTTTCAGGTCTTGCATTTAGGTCTTCGGTACATTTTTAGTTGATTTTAAGAGGCGTCTACTTTCATTCTTCTGCATGTGAATCACCAGTTTTCCCAGCATCACTTTTTGAAGAGATTGTGCTTGTTTTTCAGTCAGGTTTATTTAGGTAAAATTTTCATGTGGCAAGATTTCATCCTTTTTAGGTGTACAGTCCTAGAAATTGTGACTGAGGCATGAAGTCACGTAACAATCACCATGGTCAAGACAGAATGTTCCCATCTCCCCAGAAAGCTGTCTTGTAGCCCTTTAAAGTTGATTCTCTCTAGGGAGTTTTCTTGCTGCGTAATCTCTACTTAGATTTGTCTGTATCCCCAGGAGAGCTAGGTGCCTCATGACAGATGTCAGCTTTACTTTGTGAGGTTTAATTTTGAAGATTAACTTAAGAATTCATAAGCACTAACAGGGTTTTGATTTGACTCTGTGTGGGAGATTGGCTTTTAGTTTGTGTGGCAAGGGTCTAGTATGGGTAAATGTCAGACACATTATTCCAAACAGAGCTCCTTTTGGGAGTCCTATGTGTGGCCCATTTGACATCCAACCCCATCTCGGAGCCCATCTTGGCTCCTCCGTGCCCTTCCTAACCTTCCATTCTCTCTTCACCTCTTCACCGCAAGCACCTAAGTATACTGTGTACTCCATCTCCCTGTGAGCCCATCCTCTGAAGACCATCTGAAAGTGTTGCCCCCACTTAAAGGTGTCCTGAAGCAGATGTGTCCTTACACCAGAGGCTTGGAACACTTTGGAAGCCCCTGTCTAAAGCCTTGCAGAGATGGGCCTTTGTTCTCACCTGTGGGCTGTCCATAAGAGCACTTGGGTTTCTGGATCTTCTTTTTTCCCTGTACTGTGTGCTCTACCACATGCCCTGCTCTACCACATGCCCAGCCCTTTTTGCTTTGAGCCAGGGTTTTGCTAAGTTGCTCATGCTGGAGTGTCTGATTCTTATTGTGGAAGTAAAAGAAACTCTTAGCATATTGAGATCAGCCTTAGGGGTTGTGAGCATTAGGTGACCCCAGGCCATTTAAGATTTTCCAGCAGATACATTTTTTTCCTAGGCCAGCCTCCAAGCATAGGATGAATTTTCAGTGGCTTCTGAAAGGTTTTTCTCCCTTAGGAAAAATCGCTTCAGTTTGTACCCCACTATCTGTAATAAAAAAGAAAAATAAAATCTTTCATAGAGTTTAAAGTCTTGATACTTTGTAAAGAGACAGAAAAGTTATAGTGATGTGAAAAGTTTGTCTAAATGTAAAGATGGATCATGGTTGGGAGGATTAGACCGACCCCCCCCCCCCCCGCCCCGGGAATAAAAAGGAAGGAGGACTAGGTTTATATGCCCATGTTCAAAGTGGTTTATTGGCAAGTGCAGATTCACTGCCTGTCTTGGCCAACCCTTCAGATCTCCAGGTCTTACCTTGAGGAGTGCTACTGGTAGATAATTATTTCTGTCAACTGATAAGACTAAAATTTGATTTCTTTTAGGAAAACCAGCAAAATTCTTCCCTCCATTCTTTACTTTTACATTAGACATCAGTGAGAGGTACGTTTAAGAGACTATAATTAGTGATTGTTTTGTATATTTTGAGGAGACTGTGCTGTCTTGAGGTTGCGTCTGTTCTTCCAGAGAGTGGTTCAGGCCTCCTGGCCTTGCTGCTCAGGGACACTCTGGCACCCTCCACTCCTTGGTTTCTCCTCCTTTTTCTATCCATTGTCATTCTCTTTGGTGCCCTGTTCACAGTATTCACCAAGTGTCTGTCACGTGTGGAATATGAACATTTGTCCTTCCCCTTGTCAGGGCCGAGGGAGGAAGACGGCACGGTTACATGGGACACCTCACGAGGATAGCCAACTGTATCGTGCACAGTGCTGACAAGGGTCCCAATAGTGCTGCCGTGCAGCAGCTCATCAAAGGTGAGTTCTCGCAATTTGGGTTACATCTTTGTGGGATCAAGGGTAAATAGAAGTACTTGGTAGCATTTTTAATAGCTGTTTGTGGAGTTTCTTCATGTGTTACAGATTGGGAGATTTGAATGTGGGTCTTCACTGTTCTTCTGTTCAGATTTCTGCCATCCTTCTAGTAGGTGCTGGCTGGCTTCAGCATGCTGGAAGTGTACCCATTGTTGTGGTTAAACATTGCTCACTAAATTGTTTAAACTTTAGAATATTTTGAGGTCCCCCCAACTTATTTTGAAGACCTCTGTCTCACCTATGCTTTAAATTCCTTTAACTGGGATACTAAGGCATTTGTCAGTATTTCTTCCATATCTCCATCTTTAAAATGAGGGGTCTTGGTTCCTAAAGGACACTTCCCCCCCCCCCCACCATGTAAATTTAATCAGCTTGCAATTAACTTGAAATTAACTGCAAATGCCTTTTAATGGGAACCCAGGCCCTGAATCCTCTTCAGAAAGGGAACCTCAGGACTCTGTGGACTCTGGGCTTCTGTCCCAGGAGCAGTACTCTGAGACTTCACTGAATATGTGACATGTGATGTCTCTGAAACAGTTACTTCAGAGTGAGCTGCAAAATTGTGCCTCCCAGTGTATCCTGTTTTTCTCTTACAAATATTTGTTCAAGAGGTTATTGCCTATTGCATGTGCGCTAAAAGTTGTCACCCAGTAATGAATCCGTTCCTTCTCATAGTTTATGCCCTTACCAAGGAGAAATGTCATGCAATTAAGTGTTCTAGATTATTTTCAGGGAAGTTGTGGCTGAGTGATATGTCTTGTGCCTGTGTGAGTATGCATCTGTGGGTGGGTGGGTAAACCAGAATTGTCAGATGACCCGCTTAGTGTAGTTAGACCTCCAAATCATAGCCATGGTTTTGTTTTATCTGAAAAGTAGTTGTATATCCTTTTCTCTAAAACTTCTCTAGAGGGTTGAATTTTTCCATTGTAAATGCATTCACATGTTAGCTCAGAGGCACACTTTGTCTTAGGAGACATTATCTAGGCACAGTTTGAGAAGCTAGTCGGGTCCCAGGGTTGGGAAGTCGGCATGATTGTCCTCTCCCATCCTATGGGTCATTGTACTGATAATGCTTTTCTTCTTTTCTCACTCCAAAGATCTTCCCGATGATGTCAGGGAGCGATGGGAGACATTCTGCACAAGCTCCTTAGGAGAAACAAACAAGAGGAACACGGTAGATCTAGTACGTTTTACAAGGTTGCATTTCTATTTGTTCTTAGTGCTCTTAAGTCTTTCCCATTTATTCAGAAAAATGTAAAAGATCTTCCATTTGGCCCAGTAAGCACAGGCCACAGATGAGTATATATCTCTCTCTTTGGAACAGAAGTCAGTATTTCTTGCTCATTGTCTAGTTGGTTCCTAATTACCTGCTTTGGATGACAAAAAGGCTCTAAAAAGCCACCAATTTCTACTTCTCATCATTTCCTTCCATACCCTGCTCCCTAGGCACCTCAATAGCAGCCTCTGCCTTTTATTCTGTGGGGTTTGTGTCTTGTTTCAGGTAACCTTGGTGCTTAGAAATCCTAAATATTCCTGTGGGTGTTTTCTAATGTTACTGAGTTTACTCTCATTTTTGGTAATTCCCAGTGGGGGAAAATTTTGTACATGACTTTGAAACTCTAGCACTAAAACCCTTAACAGAATTGGTACTTTATAGCCAGGGAATAATGGCACTGATAATTTCTTAAAAATTATATTGGACTTTGGAATGTATTTTTGTTTTTTTAATGCATTAATTTTTAAGGTAAGTATTGCTTTGTTTTTGCTTTTAAAGATAACTAAAGCATTTTCTTTTGTAAGCATCTGCCAACTGATGAGGTGGCAGCCTTGACCTAGGAGTAGTGCTGTCCAGCATTTAATTTGTCATTTGAAATTCAGGTGTATTCTTAAATTTATAGAATATAATAACACCTGAACTGTTAGCTTTTCAAGTATCTGGTAGCCCTGTCTGTTGAGAACATAACTGAAAGACAAGAGGGAAGCAGCTCTGAAAGTAGCTGAGCAGCCACGAGCTGACCCATCTGGGGCCACACTCCCTCAGGGGTCTGTGCCTCTGACTCAGTGGACTGCCTGACAGATCTGGTTAGCCTTTTCCAGACTTGACAGTGGTAGGGTAATTGCTTTTTAAGGTGGATATAGTGGTAGAATTAGGAAGTATGAAAAGTTGTAAGAGTTATGAAGTAGACCTCACTATAGAAAGAGAGCTTTGTGGGACCATTTAATTAAAATGAGCCCAAGGGCTTAGTGTTTCTATGGGAGCTGCATCCCATCAGAGAAACTGAACGTTCATGCTGATACTCTGTGGGTTGTCAAGTAAAGGTTAAGGCATTTTTGTAATTGTATTACCATTTTAGTTAGTTTTGGGTTCCTTTCACTAATCAAATTGATTCAAATAATTTAAGCTGGACTAGTTATCAAAATATCACCTGTGTGTACTAGGTAGTCAGGGGTTTTTTTTTTTTTTTTTTTGTACATTAAAATTATCCTCCAGTTCTGTGAAATTAACCATTTAATTTTAGAGGTTCCCATATTAATTCCTTATTAACAATGCAGGCTAAATGGAGTCTCCTTTAAGGGGATTTTTTTTCCTTGTTATCTTATGATAAAGGAATATTTAGAAATGTTCTGATTTTGTTTGGGAAACTCTTTCTTTTAAAAGTATCCTTTGAATTACTTCAGAAGAAGAAGTCAAAAGTGTCCAGTTAACTTGTTATCAGGCTTTTTAAAAAGACTTCCATCTTGGGTGACTCAGCAGATTCCTCTGGTGAGCAGTTCTGTAGTAAAGGAGGACTTCATTGTAGTCCAGACAACACTCCGACCCCTCATGTCGCCAGTGAATCTGCCGTGTGAGTATATAGATGCGTGCATGTCCCCATGGAGGGCACAGACCCACAGCACCCAGGACAGGTTCAGCCCCTTCTGAGTCAATCAGTCACAGGCATTTACACCTGTGTTGGATGGAAGGTCACCGTGAGCTCCATCCACCACTCAAACTGGAGCATAGTTCTCCTTTGCAGCATCATACTTGGCCTACATGTAGATATTCAACATAAATAGGGAGAAGTTGCCTGTATAACAGATGGGTCACATTTGTGGAGCCCTGCTACATTGCTGACACTGTAATGAGTTAGCCCCACTCTCCGAACTTGCTGTCTGTTGAGACAGGTTGGTCTCCAGACCTCTTCAATTCTTTAGTCCCAGAGCATAAGTCCTTCCTGGAGGGAATTTTGCTTTGTATTGTTCAAGGGCTGCTGATCTTCCAAGTGTTTGAAGATAACTAGGTGTTAATCCTAGGTCACTAAGGACATTGTAATTGCCTTCTCCAGACTATGTTTTTTGCCCAAAATGCTTTCTAGCTGTTATCTTTGTGGGGTTGGGCACTGTGGGAAAATAAGGTATTGTGAATTAGACTGTAAATACAACTTGATAAATACAGGAGGCTTTACTTGCCCAAGGGAAAATAACAAGGAGAATGCCCACACATGAAAGTAGTGAAAAAAGCACTTGCCCTTCTAACATGTTCATCATGGACTTGGCAGTTGGGTAGTGGATTGCTTATCCCTGTCTCTTTCCAAGTAGATAGATCACATCTACTGCCTTTGCTTAGTTGATTTTAGGATGGCTCACCAACCTGCCTGGCGTTTATTTCAGCTTGAGTTCATATATAGGTATGTTGCCCTGGCTGGTTCTTATTTTTCTGTTCACAAAAAGGATGCACTCATTTATATACTGCATACTTATCTGTCATGCAGGGTCCTGGCCCAAGGACCTTTTCACTTATGTAGCTGTATCAGCCCCCAGCTGTGGTTGCTTGTACTGCAACATTTTAATTAAACCCTGAGATAATTGAAGTGCTTTAGTCTTTCAACCCCATCATGCCAAAATGTGTGCATGGTAGATTCGTACACTGTCATTATGTTTTTATGTTGGGGGGTTTCTGTAAATTTTGTGTTTTAATTATATGCAAGGACTTCAGTGTTTTTACTAAGCCCCCAAACTATAAAAATCGGCAAGGATTTAGATAGATAATGAAGGAAGTTTTTTACTAACTTCAGAAAGTTGAGTTTCACTCTCTGCTTCTCTCCAATGGGGAAAGTATTAGTCCTTTTTTTGCCATCGTTGACAGTGTGTGGAGGTGGTGTAGAGAGATTGGAGCACATACTGTGACTTGCCTGGCAGGAGGTTCAAGTGGAAGCAGGAGCTGGTGTCACCAGCCTTGGGGTGGGCAGATGCTGGGCCTGCAGTGGGGCTACTCGAGTGGTGAGGAGATGAGTCTGAGCTCCCACTGCTCACTGATGGGTCTCAGAGCTTCATTGTCACATCGTGCTGGGGTTTTCCTTGGCAGTCCCCATGAAAGGCACCTATTTAATTTTTCTTCTAACAGTTAATAAAGCTAAAATTTTTATCGTGAAAGATGGCAACACCTCAGAAGCTCTCTTTGCATGGCAGCAGCAAGTGGGTACTTCACTTCCAGTAGTATATCAGTGTGGCCTGAGTGTTGGGCACTCATTAGGTTTTTGTTGTATTTTTTTTTTTCATTAGTGGTTGTTGATATCTGTTCTTCAGAAAATGTTTGAGTGCCTTCTGCATGCCAGGTAACAATACTAAGAAGATTGGCAAGGGCCCTGCTTTGAAAGACATAGATAAGAAATGAGTGAGGTGCACAGTGTCATCTGCATATTTCAGATGACAAATGCTCAGGAGCAAACACAGGGAGGGAGTTAGAGAACATTTAGACAGATGTGCAGTTGAAAATAGATGGTCAAGAGACTGCTGGTTCCCAGTGCCCATGCGCTGGTATCAGAGCACCAAGGGAGAAGATAGAAGACAGGAGGCCAGAGAGGCACTGAACAGCCAGAATGTGTGTACCCTGTTGTCCACAGTAAACACCTGAGATTTTATCTTTTTTAAAAAATTTTAGTTGTAGATGGACACAATACCTTTGTTTTGTTTATTTAGTTTTTTCATGTGGTGCTGAGGATCGAAACCAGCGCCTCACATGTGCTAGGCAATCGCTCAACCACTGAGCCACAACCCCAGCCCTGGGTTTTTTATCTTAATGAAATGAGAATCCATTAGATTTTGAACTAAAAAGTGATGTGATTTGATGTACATTTTTAAAAGATCACTGTGATTGCTGGTTGAAAAGAGGAGCAGGAGACTGGCCAAGTGGCTTGTTAGCATTAATCCAACGGGTGGGTATGGTGGTTCACTGATAATGGACTCACTGTAATTGTCTTGCATTCACGTTAATGGGCTTGCTGAGGAGCGAAGGGATTGTGAGAGATGTCATGAAGGTGGGGGGCAGATGTGGGTGGCTGCAGGACACACCATGACCAAAGATTTTTAGCCAAGAAGAGGAGTAAAGGTGGCACTTGCTAAGATGGAGATTTCTCAGAAGGTGTGGTCCCACAGTGCAGCTGAGTACCTCTGTCATGTGGGAGCTGAGTGGGGGAACTGTTTAGGATTCTGCATAGCAAGTTTTCCCCCAGGTAAGCTGTGGTCTTTCCAGTCATTTCTGTTAGTACATTCAAACTGAATGGCTCAGGTAGACTCACACCCTCCCTCAACATGACAGAAAGGTGTGTGCATAGTGTTGCTGTAACTAAGAGTAACTTGCTGAGGAAAACTAGTTTGCTCTTGGGGAAGATCTTGTGAATAGAACTGTGAGGGTGTCACTGGATCTGGCACTTAGTAGTTGTTCTGCAAAACTTTCCTCATCTAAATTGGTGAGCTGATGAACTCTGGTTTTCTGGTTAAAAAAAAAAAAAAATCCAAGTATGAAGATGTATTGCATCCTGCTTGCATTGAGACAAGACCCAGCTAGGAGCAGCCAGTGGTCTTGTTCTTCCTCCTTCAGTGCGTCTGGCTTGTTCTATGAGTTGTTCTGTTTCTGTGCTCCACCATGAAGTTGCACTTCTCACTGCACGTTGGCTGAGCATGATATGCGCCCAAGGCGCCTCTGAGTCTGCTTGACTGCAATTGTCCCGTAGGTGACAGCTGCCTGGACCAAGCAGCATCCCATACCATGGGCTGGGTTTTCCTGGCCATCCCGTCCTGTTTCCCCAGCTGTTCACTAAACTTGCTGTGGACTCAGGCAGGCACCCTTCGTTGACAGCAAACTCTGCCTCTGATTTCATCAAGCCAGACTAACAGTTGGAATGCGAGGGTTTTATACCTTTGGGAGGGTTGGGGAGAAGGGGACCAGGTCACTGCAGAGATCAGCTTATTGCAGCTACATTTCACTTGGGCTTAGTGTCTTTTTACCAAAGATGGTCAGACAAAGCAAAAGGAATAATGTAATCTTTAGGCATTGATTTACTGAGAATTTCAAAAGCCATTCTTCCTACAGACCTATGTGGGAGTGTACACTGGGCTTCTTGAACCAGTGTGAGAGCAACTTTGAAAGCAGACCAGGCCAGTCTCTAACTCCAGGCTGTTAGACATAGTCTAACATAGAGTTGGCAGGTGTCTACTGCTAAGCATAGTGTCATTCTCTGCCCAAAACACTTCTACAAAAAATACAGGAGAGATAGCTCATCATTTCTAGAATTTTATAGACTGTTCATATTTACCACTTGCTGTATAGCAGTTACTATTATTAATTCTGTACTTAGTCATTTGTATATCTTATTTCTAATTGTTAATACATTTTCCCCTAATTTTGTATGACTTTTATGAATTAATAAAAATCATTTATCCATGAGTTGGTGAGCACATTTGTTTTTCCTTAATTTCTGAGAGTTGATTGTGCATTCTGGGGTCTTTATGAGCAAGCAACTGTTGACTCAAAATCAAAGTTAGTGTTTATGGACAGTGCTTTTCTTAGTGTGGGCAGGAAATTCAAATTTAAGTGAAATAGTTATTATATTTAAACCCCACCTTTTTAGTGGTTCATTAGTAATCCCTGGGGATTGCAGTTTTGCCTTATAGGCCTAAAACATCATCAACTATTTTCGTATTTCATCTGCACCATTACTTCAGCCTTTCTTATTATCATTTAATTGGCAATAATTATTAAAGTAACCACTTAAATGGAGTGACTCGGCTCCTTTTTGTATCTAATTCCTGGTGATGCTGGTGATGAGGAGTGAAGGAACCAGAAGTGGGCCACAGCAAGCCAGGAAGCCAAACCGCGTGTCGTGCCCTTGCTGGTTGGGTGGGTTTGACAACTTAACTGTTACTTTTTTTTCTGTTACACATTGAGAGAAAAACTAAATGTGATTTTTTTTTTCCGTAAAAATGCTGATGCAAATGTCCAAAACTTTCCTATGTTAAATAGTTTTTTACATTTTTATGCATATAGGTTACAACCTGCCATATTCATTCATCCAGTGATGATGAAATTGACTTTAAAGAAACGGGTTTCTCACAGGATTCCTCTTTGCAGCAAGTGAGTCATGCCTAAAGCTTTGCTCTTTATTTTTATTTTAAATGCGTAGTTTAGTTGCCATTTGCAAATCACCTTGGAGTCAGATTATGTATTAGAATGTGATTTGGGTTATTAGTTAGGCAAAAGCATTTACGATAGTGAGGGGTTGGGTACGTGAAAGGTAGGTTTATACTGATTTATTTCTAGGGAATGTTTCTTACGTGATAACAGTGAGTGAATTTTCAGAAAAGTTGAATGACGCACTGTAGAGCAGCAGTGCATGCCTTCTCATTAACTGAATAGTTAGCAAGTCATATCACAAATGCGTATTACGCAGACCTCACAATAAGCGAGTTGTTGCTTAAATAGATCCATGTAGTAGAGACTTGTCGATAAGAATAATAGAAATAAGACTTGAAAAATTTAAGTAAGAGTGAACTTTCACCAACATCCCTGCACCAGATGACTCTTTAAAACAATTCCCTGTTAATGGTATATTTCTTTAAGTGCGATATTATAGTAACATACATATGCAGTTTTACTTGAAGTAATTCCTTGCCACCTCTATCCTTCTGCCCCCCAATTCGACTCCATTTATCAGCTGCTTTTAATTTGGGAGGAAAAGCAGGATGTAACTAATAAAGCAACAAATGATTTTACTTTCCTGCTGGTTATCAAGTTTGGGAACTAAAAAAGAAGCTGGTTAGCAAGTGATGAACTGTTTTATGGGGAAATTGTCCTGAACTAGGACTAGATGGTCTTGGCCTGTAAATTGCTTTGGTATGACAGCAGAGTTAAGGAGACACTTTCCCCATTCTGCACTGAATATTGCTTGGCTTCTTTTTTCTCAGTCTCTAGGCTTCGTCTTTTACCAGGGCCTGGAAAAGCATCAGGGGAGAGTTCCCTTGTCTTTTGGCATGCCTTTCATGTTCCAGTGTTTCTGAGGCTAAGCAGTCGTTTGGTTTTGATACAAAGGTAGTTTAGCATTCACCTTTCCAAATAGATCTCAAGTGGCATGTCCACACTTGGTTGGCCTCCCTGTTGCTTGACATGGCTGCCCTTTGGTAGCCTGTCTTCTGAAGTTAGAGCCAGGGAGTAGCAGGCCTACAGGGAGCACCGTAGAGCATCAGTGCATGCCTTCTCAAAAAGTAGCACCTTGCTTTCATGAAGCACTGATCAGCCAGGTTGGCCCACTGTGGCTGGTTGTGAGGCCTCATGCCTATAAGCAGTCCTGTCTTGCCCCCAGAATTCTCTGGTATTTTCCCCAGGAAGCTCTTTAATAGTGATCTTTCTACTGAAGCACCTGCAGAGTACCAAAATAGTCAACCAGTCATGAGTGCTGTACATTGCTGTACCTCTGGAATGAAGCTTGGTGGTACTAAATGTAAATTGTCTTGGTCGGATGCGTGAAACATCTGTTTTAAAATATGCTAGTAAATTTGGAACTCCCAAATTCCAGAATTAAGAAAAAGGATACCCTGAACTGTTGTTGTTGTTGTTTTAATGGTGCTGGGAGATCAAACCCCCAGGTCCCAGCACATGCTGAGCATGCATTCTACCCCTGAGCTATGCCCCCAGCCCTGGAATTCCAGCTACTAATTAAATGTAGAATTGATTAATTTTCGGCAACTAGAAAGTGAGTTTGCTTATTTCTCATGATATGTGATTCCAGAGTCATAATCAGTTCTGAAGAGTTTTCTAACTTTTGTTTTGTTTTTACTGATGCTGACTTGTATATAAAATAATCCGAGTCATAAAACTGACTGAAACAACCCTCACCTAGTTCCTGCCCAGTCTTGTGAATTTTATTCACACCTCATAAACCTCTAGAAATAGAAAGAGTATCATTCTTTTCAGATTGACAGGCTTCCATAAGCTTTTCTTTGTATAAGGCAGCTGTGGGTCATTTGAAAATAAGAAGTAGGATCAAAAGCATTATTTATTTAGTCATTTATGTTGGGGAGAGTGCAAGTCTAGGTTAATTTGATATTTCATCATCATTATCATTTTAAACAGAATATTAGCATGTGTAGCAGCTTAAAATTCTCATTCACATGTGAAGTTGAGCCTTTTGTAGCCAAAGCCCCCAGGTGTAGAGAGACCAATGAAAGTCATTTTGCAAGTGAAATGGTTATTATATTTAAACTGCACCTTTTTAGTGGTTCATTAGTAATCCCTGGGGATTGCAGTTTTGCCCTACAGGTGATGTTCACATGTCACCTTGTGAATGCCTCACAGTGTCCATGCTGCTGCCTATATGGTTCTGGGAGAGAACCTCACCCTTCTATGACCAAATGCTGCCTTCCTGGTAGAATGACATTCTGGTTCTTTAGCACGTCTTAAAAGTACCAAGCATAAGAAATAATAGCTATAATTCAGAGGAGTTGGTTTCTTTTTGATTTAATGGATGTGAATGTTGCCTATCATGTTTACGTTTCATATGCCCAAAGTTCAGTTTGTCACCCAGAATTTGTCCCCCCTCTTCTGCTTTCAACCAAATTCCCAAGGCTCAGTTTTCGTTTGTACTCTATGCTTTACCCCATGCTACAAAGCCACCTCTGCAAATATACCATGATTGACTGTCCTGTAGCCAGCTGTCCACTAGCCCCATGCGCTCACATAATGTCATTTCCATAGGCCAGAAAGGGGACAGTGTGGAGGTGTGTGTGAACAGATGGTCTTGTGTGAGAGGCAAGTGAGGTTTGGGGTTCTCTGTATCTAGCAAACAAGATGCAGCACTTTCTTTCTTTCTTTTTTTAAAATACTTTTTTAGTTATACATGGACACAGTATCTTTATTTTGTTATTTTTTTATGTGGTACTGAGGATTGAACCCAGTGCCTCACATGTGCAAGGCAAGCGCTCTACTACTGAGCCACGACCCCAGTCCCAAGATGCAGCTTTTTTTCAGACCTAAGCAAAAGATACTTTCCAAAGCCAAATATAAGGTTTGTTTTTTAATTACCTTCCATCTGGATTATCTCTGCCATAATTCCCTGCCACCAGAATGAGCCATCAGGAGTTAATTGTCAGGGCATTTCTGTAGGATGCATCTGCAGGTTGGACTCAGGGCTGTACTCAGCTGTGGACCCTACAAGTCAGTTTGACTCGGTCATGGCTGCCTCCTTCTAGAAAGTAGCCACAGAGGTGAAGCTCAGGTCAGCCAGCCACCCCTCCCGGGGCTGGCCTGTGGGGGACGGCACCTCTGTCCACTGGGCAGCACACACATTGGTTGGTATGTGTCCTGTTGGTCGTCTGGGTTAGAATGAGGAGGTGGCACTTTTCTTGGTGTGTCGTCGTTCCTGACTCGCTGTTTCTGTCTGCTTCCTCGGGCGTGCGTGAAGAGCGTAGGCACTTTCCATGGAGCCCATTAGAGCATTCCCTCATTGTTCAATTAAGAAAGCACACATGAGCCTGGCACCCACCTAGGTAGTGACGTGAGGAGGCAGAACTCGCTTCTCCACAGGCCTCTGACGTCTTAGGCTTTCTCGAGTGCTTTCAGATGAGCTTGAGAACTTTCTGTCCTCTACATAAGGTAGGTAGGGTAGAAGTCAATTCTGTCTCACACTCTGCCCAGCTTCTGAGACTTCAGTCTGTTTTTTAGAAAATGAACTGTCCCTGAACATTTTGTTTGTAGGATCATGATATTTTTCATCAGTCGTTTTTGCTGTGGTGGATTGGGTACCCCAGGGATGGCAGGGAGGGTGGGTGGGTGGTCGGTGCTTGTTGGGTCTTAGGGTAAAGTTGGTGTGCCATGAGATGGCTGATGCACCTTATAATTTCAGACTAGCCACCAGATCACTTATCAGACCTCTCCCTAAAGATGATTGACAACAGAAGACAGTGTGGTCACTCAGCATTTCTCACAATGTCTTGTGCAATAGAACTAATTGTGAACCAAATTTCAAACATGTTTGGCAAAATGTGTCTGAAATTATTTGATTAAAAAAAAACACACCAACTTTTAAAGCCATATGGCTATGTACATAAAATGATTTCTAAAACACAAATGGGCAAATAATATGTAGAATGTCATTAGAATCATTATATCACTGTCACTGGTCCTGGGGTTGCCAGGCCTTTTCTGATTATCAGATGCAACAAATGACGTCCAATTTTATTGACCAGTTTGGCTTCAACGATGAGAAGTTTGCAGATCAAGATGACATTGGCAAGTGAGTATGTCTTCCTTTTGTCATGTTCACTGCCTTTCTCTGTGAGACCTTTTTATGATTGTGATGGATGCTCTCCCTGGTGGCCCTTTAGTTTCAGCATATCCAGCTTTAAGCTTCAGACACCCAGGGCATAACATAACACCCCAGGAAAGATGCACCACCCCCAGGGCTTGAGCTCTATCACAAAGTTTGTTTTTTTGCTAGATTATCATTCTTCTGGGAACCCATGTCCTTATTCTGTTCTTCTAGGTGGTGTTAAGTAGAATTCCCCAAGTAAGTAGTCCCTGTGCCTCATTTTCTATCTGGAGGCGTACTCATGAACAGGCTGAGCAAGGCGGTATGACATTCCCAGTATGGCTGGATTGGCAGGGGCAACTTTGCCCTGCGTGTTTGCTCTCAGGGTCTCATCGTAAGGGACTTTTGGATTCTTCCTGGCAAGAGCCAGACAGTTGCACCACTCATTCTGTAATCAGGATGAGAGAGAGTGAGTGAGAATTATAGGTATGGGAAAGAATGAGACAATAGAACATGTATAAGTGACTCACAGGTGCAAATCAGTGCTCTAGCCTCTGACCTTGGGAAAGGACAGCTCTCTGTAAACAGCATTTTGGAGATAAGTTTTAGAGCTCACTGAACAGAATTGAAGCATGTAGGATTTGAATCCTGGGGGGTGTTGATTGTGCCATGAGCACACAGTGCCTGCTGTGTGGCCTTGGCGGCAATCGGTTCTCAGTCATTTGTTGAACTGCAGCCAATGGAGGCTGTTGTTTGTTACAAATTGCAGTTTACAGTATATGAGAAGCTAAAATATTTTTATAGCTTCTTATGTGCCATAAACACACAGTATTGACACAGTGGAGCAGAGGTTCCACTGTAAACAGCAGGCTTTGAGGGCTGTCGGCTGCCTTAAGGATTGGCTTACCTCAATCCAGAAAGAGCGAGAACTCTCCTGGAGAGTTACATGTTTAGTCCAGGAGCTTTTACCCAGGCTTGTAACCCCCACCTCACCTGAGAGCCTTCAGACCCCTACTTGACCTGTCTGGACTCAAGGAGTGTTACTTAGTAGGAATCCAGATCTCTTTAAAACTTGATGCTTGGAATAGCAATTGATTAGAACAGATCTCTTAAGAATTAAAAGCTTCATCTGCTCAAGAATTGCATTTACAGTTTTATTCACTGTGAATGTTTTCCTGCCTCCTCTTTTCCTGGCTATGCTTTTGGGGATTGCCTGTGATTGGTATGGATTTAGCTGTAACTGGAGAAAGCTTGATGCCTGACAACATTTCTCTACTTTTTCAGGTTTTAATGTAGTTTTTCTTTGCGAGTATCTTTTTTCTTGATTGTATTAGTATGGTTCATGGAACTGTGGTTGTTACCATGATGTCAAATTCTTTGTTGGAAGGCTTTTAGGTTTCCTAGAGGCTATGTCTCAGATTTCCATCCCACCCCTGGCATCCTTAATGCCAAAAGGGGTGCATAATTTATACAAGAAGATTGTTTTGTTCAGTTTTTCCTTTAGAGATTTTGATGATAATGTGAATGCTTTGAATTTAGGAAATTTCATGAATACTGATTCTGGGAGCCTATAGATATATTAACAGTTTTTACACTTATATTCTTTTTACAGTGTTTCTTTTGATCGGGTGTCAGACATCAACTTTACTCTCAATACAAATGAAAGTGTAAGTATGAAAATTTCCTGTTGCGAGTAACAGGGCACATGAAGGGTGGAATTGGGTTTTGTTGGAGCCCGGGTGTGATTGCCACATGCACTAGTACCTTCTATACTCCTGGAGCCCACAGGTCAGATTGACGTCACACGTGTCACCTACTCTAGAGGGCTGCCTAGCCCTGCTGGTATGAGGTTGCAACCCTGGCTTAAGTTGTGACTGCGCTCATGAAACCAGGGTGACTTGTGATGGCAGCATAGACATTTGGCTTCAAAGGGAAGGCTGCAGTTTGTCTCCTTTATATTACCAGGAGAGAAACTTGGGTTGGACCAGGGCTCACCTCATCACCAGGCTTCTTGGAAAACCCAGGTGCAGCCTCCATTGGAATGAGCAAAGCTTTGATTTTAGGGTGATTAGCATGAGAGACCACTGGTTTCCTTGCTGGTGCGATGAGCTAGAAACAGCAGCTGATTGGGACCATGCCACTCATCACTGTGAACTGGACTGGGAGCTGCAGAGGGAGCATGAATCATTTTTCCTTGTTGGAAAGATCTGGGACTGCCTCTCTGGGGCAGGAGGGAAGTTTAACCGCTATGGGGCTTTGACTAGGTGAAAGTGGGTTTGAGAGAAGTGTGTGGCCAAGCCACTTGCAAGCAGGCTGTGCACATCTTTTAGGGCTTCTTGTTACTTGCACAGAAGTTGAAATTAGATGCTTACATTTTATTTTGGTGTGATAGACACTGTATTTTTTTTTTAAAAAACCATTTAAATTTATTTATTTATTTTTTGTAGTTGGACACAATACCTTTATTTTACTTATTTATTTTTATGTCGTGCTGAGGCTCAAACCCAGGGCCTCGCCTGTGCTGGGCAAGCGCTCTACCGCTGATCCATAGCCCCAGCCCCTAGACACTGTATTTTAACGCAAATTGAAAAAACGCAATTCATGTTGGTTACTTGGGGGAGAAAACGATAAGATTTTAAATTTTTCTTCTTTTTCTCACTCTTGGTTTTATTTAGGGTAATATTGCTCTGTTTGAAGCGTGTTGTAAGGAGAGAATACAACAGTTTGATGATGGTGGCTCTGACGAGGAGGACATCTGGGAGGAAAAGCACATTGCATGTACGCCAGAGTCCCAGAGGCGATCCAGGTGAAGGAGGGTTTTCTGTAGCCCTGATTGCATGCAGCTCGTGTAGCAGACGAGCGGCCATGGTGAGGAGGAAGCCCCTGGGAACCCAGGGGAGCTGGTGCTGGTTCTCCTCTCTGTAGTGCCGCAGTCACAGCCACACACTGGAAAATGCTGCAAGTGTCCGATCAGTGTGTCACTTCGTTCCTTTGACTAAGTAGTGTTCCCCCAGTGATAGCAGCAGCTGAGTTATTATTGTCTCAAGTCATTTCCAAAAGTTTATCTTGAAAGACGGGGTCTTGGCCGTGGATACCATCTAGGTCCATCGGGTCTTCTTTTCATCACTCTTGTCCCAAAAATCTGAAGAGATGCTCTTCTGCGTGCTGGCAGTTCTAGCTATGTGAGTGCTCATCATCGGAGTCTTCATAGAGCTGAGACGGGGATGCAGAGCAGTAGCTGAACTTTTTTAAATTTACTTATTTTTTCATAAGTAGTGTTTTTCACATGGCCTAAAATTCAAAGGGAACAGAAGGGGTATAGAAGGAAAGTAAAGCTCCCACCCCATCTCCCAGGTGTCGTTGGAGCTGCCTGGTCCCTGTGTGTGCTGGCACTTGGGTTGCATCTCTCAGTGACTGCCACAGATCATGGAGGATTCTATAATAGCTTAAGCAGGGAAGGGTATGTTGTTCTTGTAATCTAGAATTGACCTGGAGTCTCATTTATTCCTGCTCTGTTATCTTCTGCATGTTGGTTTATCCCCTGATCACAAGATAGCTGCTGTAGCTTTAGAGCCAGACAGTAAAAGGCAGGTGTCTTTTTGGTGACCTTTTTTTAAAGACAAAGTTCCAGTCAGATTTGTTGGTTGCCATTTACTATGAGGTTTTGGTCCTCATGTGGAGAGGTATCTCTGAGTGGCCTTGCAGAGCACCAGGTGTGGAAAGGGCAGAAGGACATGTGGTGGGAGAAATGCCTGGCGGAAAGCCCTTGGCCCCCAGGAGGAGCACAGGCTGAGAGGGCAGGGTTGTGTACACAGCAACTCTGTGGAGGTGAAATTGATACACACTAGGCTGCATGCTAAAGAACTATGCGTGTGACCCTTGTTGAAACCATCACCCCAGTTAGGACCACAGGCTTGTCCTTCACCCCCAAACATTCTTTTTTTTTTTTCTTCCTTTTTCTTTCTTTCTTTCTTTTTTTTTTTTTTAGTTGTTGATAGTCCTTTATTTATTTTACATGGTGCTGAGAATCAAACCCAGTGTCTCACATATGCCAGGCAAGTGCACTACCGCTGAGCCCCAGCCCCCCAAATGTTCTTATGCCCTTTGTAGCCCTCCTGTTTCTGAGCCTTGTCTGCTTTCTTTTCCTTTAGATTAACTTGCACTTTCAAGAACTATATAAATGAAGTAATACATTTCACACTTTTTATCTAGCTTTTTTCACTCAGAATAATTATTTTGAGGGCCATTGTGCCAAGTAATGCATCAATACCTTTTTATTTTTTATTGATGAGTAGTATTTATTAATTGGATGTACTAGTGTGTATCTTTTTTTCCTGTTGATGGACATTTGCTTTGTTTCTGGTTTTGGATTCTGTCACTTTAAGATAGGCTGCAATAAGTTCAAAACGTATATACTACAAACCCTAGAGCAGTCACCAAAACAGAGCAGGAGTAATGTTAACAAGCCAAATAGGAAATAAGATCATAAAAAATTCCAAATGAAGGCAGCAAAAGAGAGCAAAGGGCGGCTGGACAAACTAACAGTAAGATGATGGTACTCATCATGTTAACTAAGCAACCCAGAGGCCCCCACTAGAGAGCAAGGGTTTGGGGATTAGCTTTGTGGCAGAGTGCTGGTACAAGACCATGGGTTCAGCCCCCAGCACCAGGAAATAAAAAATAAATGAAAGGTAAACACGTCAGATTAGACTAGAAAACAAAGCCTAAGTTCATATGCCTTTGAAACAGTCAGAC
Source organism: Marmota flaviventris (assembly GCF_047511675.1). Lineage (NCBI taxonomy): Eukaryota > Metazoa > Chordata > Mammalia > Rodentia > Sciuridae > Marmota > Marmota flaviventris. The sequence goes on along the minus strand of NC_092506.1, from coordinate 4,874,252 downwards.
ATGCAGACAGAAACAGGTCAAAGGGAAGAAGGTAAACCACACCAATACCAGTAAAACAAAAAGCTAGGAAATCTCCAAGATTATTTCAAAGGGAAAATACAATAACAAAATGGTCAATTCATGAAGAAGATGGAGCAGACATAGAGTTGAACACGCAGAAGCCATAGACTGTGGAACAGTTGCACAGCACTGTCCCCTGAAATGTTCCACTTGCACATTTCTAAAGAAGTCTGCCCAACAGCAGAATACTCAGTCCTGCAAGTTGGTGGAATATTTAGCAAGAATTGACCATGTTCAGAGAATAAAGCAAATCTCAATAAAGTCTAAAGAGATCATGTCATTTTTTGATCAACATGGAATTAAATTAGAAATCAGCATCAGAAAGAACTCTGGGAAATCTGCAAATATTTAGAAACTGAGTAACACATGGGTGAAAAGAAGAAATCAAAGGGAAAATTTCCACAGTACTATGCTTAATTTGGGAGATGAAGCTAAAACTTTACACAGAAAATTATTCTTAGCACTAACTGGTGTATTAGAAATGAAGAAAGAATAGCCTCAGCTTCTACATAAAGAAACTAGGAAAAGAGCAAATTAAACCCTTGTAAGCAGAAATAACTGATACAGAGATTAGAGTGGAGTTTAGTGAAGTACAAAACAGAAAAGCAGTAGGAAAACTTAGTAAAACCAAGTTGTTCTTCAGGAAAATCAATAAAATTGATAAACTTCTAGCCAGAATGATCAGGAAAAAAAAAAAGATGATGTTAGTATCAAGAATGAGAGAGGTGACATTAGTCTACATTCTGTAGACCTGGAAGATGTAAAAGATAATAAGGAAATTATGAACAACTCTATGCCAATAAAACCCAAGTGATCTTTTAAAGATGCAAAGTACTAAAACTGAAGCAAAAAATGATCCTGTCTATTAAAGGTGTCAAATTTTTAGTTTTAAAACTTACCACCAGAAAGTAGAAATTCCAGTTCCAGTGACGTTGCTGTCGAATTCTACCAAACATTTTAGAAAGATGCTAAACCAGTTCTTCCCAGAAATTTTTGCCCATCTAATTCTTTGAAGCCCCATTAGTGTAGCAGATTACCAAAATTTGGCATTCTTGTATAAGAAGAGGAAAGTAGCTAGTAGTTCTCCTGAAAATACATATAGAAACTCCTTAAGAGCATAAGGAAATTAGATGCAATAACGTGTCATGACCGAGGTTAACTCCCAGAATGTGGAATTGCTTCGGCATCTTAAATCTTTGTGTGTGTGGGGGGGGAGGGGGGTGGAAATTGAACCCAGAGCCTTGTGTATGCTAGGTAAGCACTCTACCAACTGAGTTATATCCCCAGCCAGCATATTAAAATCTGTCAGCGAGGATGTGTTACAAAACGATCAGTGTCCATTCGTGGTAGAAACTTGGCAATTAGAAGCAAATTTCTTCCTCCTGATTGAAGTATGTAGAAAGCTGCTGTTGGCATTACACCTAGCAGTAAAGATCAAGTAACTTCCCCTAATAGCAGGAATGAGACAAGAATGTCTTCTCATGCAGCTTTGCTTCAGTATTATCCTTCACTGCTAGCTAATGCCCCAAGTGGGAAAGAAGAGAGGCATCTAGATTGTAAGGCAAGAAATAAAACTGCTCACAGACAACATGACCATTGATGCAGAAAAGACTACTGGAATAATTCAAATGCATTTAGCAAGGTTGTGTTGTACAAGGTCAATATAATTGTGTATTGTATGACTGAAAGTAACAGTTGAAATTGAAATTACCAAACAATGCTTTTCATAATGGCATCAAAAATATTAAATATGTTGGGATAAATCTAACAACATGTGTAAAGCGTGTGCACTGAGATCCATTATATGTAGCTGAGACAAGACAAAGACAAATATTGATGAATGGAAGACTCAGTATTGTGCAGGTGCCAGTTCTCCCAGGTCCACCTGTAGACTAAGCACGATCACTAGCAACATCCTTCTTAAATTGATGTGGAAGTACAAAGAACCTAGACTATAGAATAGGACAGCCAGGTGACTTTCATAAAGAGCAGCAAAATTGGAGCTCTAGCACTTGATTTCAGGAGGCAGTAATGGAGACATTGTGATATTTATAAGGAGATAGGGAGTGGGTCTTTGGACAGAATGAAGAGCCTGAAAACAGGCCAGTTCGGCTGTGGATGGGTGTGCTGAGGCATTGCCGTGGAAGCAGCAGTCTCAGCAAGCAGTGCTAGGACACTTGGACATCCATGTTCAAACCATTTCTTAACTACAGACTCACAGTAACACAGTGGAACTTATGCCCCAACGTAAGGCAAGAAATCAAAGCTGCTAAGGAAAATGTAGAAAATCACATGATCTGAGTTCATCTTAGATACGTCTCTAAAGCATAGTACATGAAAAAGATTTGGTTAGTTGAATGTCAAATTTTAAAGCTTTATAAAATCTTCACAAGACACTCAAGGAAAACACTGCACACTGAAAATTCAAGTCATGAATTGGATAAAGAATCTGCATGCAGAGTTAAGACTCTTTACCCAGTTAAAAAAAAATACATGTCAAATTTTTAAACTCTCTAAAAATGTGAAAAAAGTTAAGAAAGGACAAAATGACAAGATAACACATGGAAGGATGGTCATCATCCATGGTCACTAGGAAAGTGCAGCTTACCCCATGGTGGGACACACTGCCTGCCTGTTGGAGCAGCCATCTAGATGGTGGTCTGCACCTTTGGGGACCCCAGCTGGGGAGCAGTTGCTGACTTACATGTGAAGTTCCACCCGCACAGCCACGTGACTTCCCCATGTCCCAGTGAGGCTGCCTGTAGGCAGTGACAAGGTGGAAGCACCGTTGATCTTATTTTGTTAGGTGACCTTTTGCTTGTTCTGGATGTAGCTGGTGGCTGATAAGCAGCATGAAATATTTCAGTCCTTTTTCTTTCTTCGCAGCTCGGGGAGTACAGACAGCGAAGAAAGTACAGATTCTGAAGAAGAAGATGGAGCAAAGCAGGACTTGTTTGAGTCCAGTAGCGCCAATACAGAGGATAAAATGGAGGTAGACCTGAATGAACGTAAGTCACCTAGTTCTTACATGTTAGTTGTGATGTGTTAAATTTGTATTTTGAAAAATAGGCAAAATCACAGTCTGTTGTGTCTGAAGTGGCTTCTGAATGAATAGTCAAGTGGAAGCACACCTGGTGGTATGAATCCCTTGTAGATTTAAGTCCTGGCACCCAGCCTCCCAGAAGGAACAGGTTAGGCTTTGGCCATGGGTGTTATTGTTCGGGTGAGTCTGGCCAGAGGACTTTGTACCTTGGGAAGTCCCCCCTCAGCCTCCGCAGACCTATGCTGTAGCCAAAGGGGAAAACCACAGGCTGGCAGAGGTGAGGAAAGGTGTTTTGTGGAATCATAAATGGAATAGACCAGAGAAAGCAACATAATGCTTAAGCATCTTTAAATGGATTCTTCACAGTTATTTATGAAACTTACGGCGATAAAACTTGTTCAACTAAGAATCAGTCTGCACCCTTCTACTTACCAAGAAGAGTTGACTTACAAACACTGCTGACTTATAAAATTTGGGAAAACCTTCATGGGAAGGAGTCACTCAGGTTGACAGTGGGCTTTCCCCAAGCCTGACCACCTTCCTGTTGCTAGGAAGGCCTTCATTTCCTTGGTCCATTATGGGACCCTCAGAGCTGTCATCCAGCACATCTACTCTCGAGCCAGGGAAGAGAGGAGGGTTGCCCACCAGCCCCTACATCTTTCCCAGTTCAGGTCAGCTTGCCTTTATCCAGGACTTCCTGTGCCCCAGGTGCAGCCTCTCTCTGGCTGTACCCCCAACACGCAGGGCCTGCTGGGAGAGCAGAGTGCTGGAAGAGGGAAGCTCAGCGCTGCCCAGCATCTGCACAGACCTCCCTGAGGGTGTGGTGCTCAAGGACAACTAGGAATTAGCCAGTTTGAAAGACAGAACAACTAACAAGAAGGCACTGAGACCCAAGCTGCTTAATGTACTTCAAGAACAGGATGAGAAGGAGAGAGACAGTAAGGCCAAGAGCCAGGTCCAGAATCCTGTCTTGAAAGTTCTAGGGACCCTGAGGATTAAACAGGTATTTGTGGCAGACTGTAAGAGCTAGACTAGAAAATCCATGCTGGGGACAGGAACACCATTGAGCTGCTGATATATGTGAGAAATAGGAGAGCTGGTAGGGGTGCAGAAGGAGGTGACAGGGCAGATACACCCTTGTCTTCTGGTCCAGAAAGGTCGGTTTAGTGAAGGCTGCTAATGTACACTCACGGGCTGTGTGGCAGATCCCTAGAACTGTTTCACCTGACCAAACTGAAATCTGGTGCCCACAGAGCACTCAACCCATTGTCCGCTGCCTCACCCCGGGCACCCCATCCTGCTTTCTGAAGCTGTGAACTCGACTGCTCCAGACAGCTCCTCTGAGTGGAACGACATGGTCATTCTCCCTTGTGGGTGGCTTATTACACTCATTGCAGTATTGAGCTTCATCATGTCCTAGCATGTGTAGAATTTCCTTGTAAGATGAGGAAGAACATTTCAGAACTGGTGCTTTGAGGGGCTGGGGTGTGATAAAGGACTTGGAGGAGACCACGCGCTATTGCATTGTGACTCTAGAACTGGGTGGGGATGGGGAGAGAGGAGAACACCCGGGCTAACTCCCTGGGCCAGCACAACAGGACCCCAGCCTTCCGGCATCCCTGCTGCTTGGGCAAGGCTTCTTTTCATCAGATCTCTGAGTGCACAAGGAGGGCTGACCTCTGGTGTTTTGGGGGTTTGTGCACTGTGGAGAAGAGTTTCTCACGTTAGACTGGCTCTGGGCTACCTGGGAAGCACTGTCCCCCAGATGACGGTGGAGAAGTCCTGTCGAGTGAGCTGCACGTGAGTGGAGCTCTGGTTCTAATGGAGTGATTCCTGACTCGGCCTGAGGTAAGCAGGCAGAAATACCTGTCAGATTTGCTTTTTTGAGGTTTGAGGTGAGACTTTGAAACATTCAGGTATTATCCCTCATGGCTGTCGCGGAGCTCTGCCATACTCACACAGATTCAAGGACAAGACATACCAAACAAACCCCAACTCGGCTCCTTGTGGTATAGACAGTCCTTGTCTGAATTGAACAGTGAGGAAGGAACTTGAAAAGCTTTCATTTGCTCAAAGTCCCAGAAAGTTCTCTCTCTAAAATTGGAATGTTTCTATTTGGCACAGGTACATCTCAATCATCTGTTCCTGGGACAAGCATCCCAGATGGCCAGCAGGTCCCCTAGCATTTCTTCCCGACAGCCTGGAGGCTTCTGACTGTGGTAGAAAACACCCTGGTGGAGAGCAGGGCTTCCCACAGGGTTTGAGGGTCTCTAGTCTGTGAAGAAAAGCGCTGGGCACAGGCAGAGCAAGCAGAGACCTGACTTTACCTGACTTCATTGAAGGGACACTGAACAGACCTCTGGTTAGGCCCAGACTTGGGTAGCAGGCACAGGGAGCACAGCTGAGCAGCCCTGTGGCTCCAGTCTTGGAGAGCAGCCCCAAGCCTTCAGGCCAGTAGCTTTCCCACTGTGTGAGCTTATCCACGGGGGACTGCAGCGAAGCCATGGAGCCTGGGAGATGCAGCCGGACCTGCACTGGGAAGCATCCTGGGTGTGTCCAACTTACTACAATTGCATAACTAGTATGTTCTTTTTTAAAAATAGGCTTATTGCTTTGGAAGTTATTTACAGAAAAGTTGCAAAGATAGTCCAGAAGGTTCCAGAGACCCTTCAGCTGCTTTTCCCAGTATTAATAGATTCTTGGAACATTTGTCAGAACTCAGAAGTTAACATGAACACATCTTTTATGTGTGGCTTTGTATCCTTGTGTAATATTTCTGTTGGAAAAACCTCTTAGGAATGAACCTGCTGGCTGAAAGGAGAATCAGTAATGAGGCGGTGTTGTCATGGTGCCCTCCAGGTGACTGCCCTTCCCAGGCCTCTTAGTGGTCAGCTAGAATTCCCTTTCTCTATGGCCCCCGTCTTTCTTTGTCATTGCTAATCTGTTAGGAAAGTATCTTTGTCTTTTTCTTTCTTGTCTCGCCTCCTCTTTTCTCTTCTTTCTTTGAGATGGGATCTCTCTTTGTCCAGGCTTGAGCTCCTTGGCTTCTTGACTTGAGCCATCTTCCTCCCTCAGCTTCCAGAGTAGTCTGGACCGTAGGCCTGGATACTGCACAAGAAATACTTTGTGTTACACCAACCTACTGAAATAGTCTCCAAACAAAATTTTTTGCCTTGTTTCAGCACCCAGCTGGTCGGCCAACTTTGATGTCCCAATGGAGACCACCCATGGCACTCCGTTAGACTCAGTGGGCTCTGATGTCTGGAGCACAGAGGAGCCAATGCCAACTAAGGAGACGGGCTGGGCTTCTTTTTCAGAGTTCACGTCATCTCTGAGGTGAGTGAGTGTGTGCTGTCTGACCATTTCCACAGGAATAATAGTGTTCACTCCTAACCTATGTTTCTTACCTTCACTGACCTCTGAGTTGAAATAGTGCCGTCAGCTAGATTGGAAGCCAACATGGGGGAGGTACTGACAGCTCCATCACAAGCAAAGCAGTCACCATCTTCCTTTACTCTAGGACCAATTGGGAAAGGGGGAGCTCTTGAACAAGTGGCCTGGGAAGGTTTGTTCTGAGCCTTGGCAGGACATGGCCAGGGATGACAGCCCTGTTGGCTTTTCCAGCTCCACGGAGCAGTTGACAAGGTTGAGAATAAGAATGAGCTCCTGATGGCACCTTTGTGTGGAATGTTGCTACATAAAAATGCAAAGTGTATCTTGAATTCAGTAGTTAATAGGGACTTGTATCCTGTGTTAGCCTTGTTATTTGTATTATTCTGCAAGACAGAAGCCTCTGATTGTATAATTTTCCTGAATAGCATTGTCAGCCTTTGAGTATCAACCATGGATTTCAGGTCCCATTAGACTTGCTAAATGTTTTCTTCTGTCTACTAGGAAAAAAACAAACAATAATCTCCATCACCCCACTTGAAAGACTTTATTGCTTTCCCTATCCTAATAAGCACTTGCTGATAATGCAGAAGATAGGAAGACAAACTCTGAGCCCTCAGTCACCATCCTAAAAGCAAAGGACAGCCTGCAGTGTTCCGTAGCACCTCTAGTAGTAGCATTGAGCTCTTCCAAGCTCCAAGTGAGATTCCAAGTGAAAATGTCTCAAAAGTAGGAGTTCTTTCATCAGCCCTGCTCCAGCATAGGACCAAGTTCTTCCTGCCTGCGGGGAAAGAGCCTGTGGTTACTTAGGAATGCTTCTCTTGAACCCTGCACAGCAATCTCTGGGATTATTGGAAGCAGATTCACTAGCCTTCTGCCCCATGGCTTGGTCCCCTGGTGTTTCTTCCTGTGTTTTTGTAGTTTCCACAATGAGTAGCATTAAGATAGCCCATGCCTCCAGGCAGTTTGCCTGGAGGTTAGTCAGGATTTTTGTGAAAGTTTTGAAGTCTATCACCCAGGCCTTAGGAGCCTGGTGGTTACTGTGGGGCCTGTTGAGCCTGTTTCCAATTCCCTGAGGGCCTGGCCTTCTAAAGCTTTGCCCTCCTACCCTCCAGATAGCCACCTGTGTGTCTCTGGAGTGTGCAGCCCTGCTCCTCCTACAGAGGCTGACTGATTTTATTCCACACTTATTCTCAGAGGGTTTTTGTGAATAATGAGGTGGCTGAGGACTGTTCCCACTGCTAACATCTGAATTTTCTCTTTTCTGAAAGCACTAAAGATTCCTTAAGGAGTAATTCTCCAGTGGAAATGGAAACCAGCACTGAAGCCATGGACCCCCTGACTCCCAGTGTCACTGCCTTGGCAGCACAGCCAGAGGGTGAGCGCAAAACGGGGCCAGCACACATATAGCAGGCTTAGGCACCCAGACCTGACTCAGAGTTGGACCTCACAGGACCAGGAAAATAAGAGAGTGGCCCTGATGTCCACAGGGCACCCAAGGAAAAAAAATTGTGTATGTTGTTCCAGAACCGTAGCCCGTTGATTCTAGCAATAAGAGGTCTATAGATTGTCAGACCTGTCTGTGTGCAGGTGAGGACAGTGTACAGGTGAGGCCCCTGAGGCCCAGAGCGCAGGACTGCCTTGACTTCCAGCACCTAGGACGAACAAAACCAGAAACTGATGCAGACACGTCAGGCCTGGCCCCAGTCATCTCTGGACCTATTTGAGGCTGTGGGACTGTTTATTTTGCTTTCACCTTTATGAGCAGATAAAATGGTCATAGTGTCTGAAGTTCCCATGGTTTGCCTTATTTTTTTTTTTTTTTAGTTGTCAATAAACCTTTATTACGTTTACTTATACGTGCTGCTGAGGATCCAGCCTACACATACTAAGCAGGTGTTCTACCACAGAGCTCCACCTCAGCACCATGGTTTGCCTTACTACTCAGAATGTTCACAGATGTTCCTTGCAGCAGGTGTGAACCATTTGGGCTTCCCCCCAAGTACTGGGGACAGAACCCAGGGCCTCATACATGCTAGACATGTATTTTACCCCTGAGCTACACCCCAGCTCTTTTTAAAAAATTTTATTTTATTACAAGACAGGGCCTCACTAAGTTGCCCAGGCTGGCCTAGAACTTGCCATCTCCTTTTCTCAGCCTCTCTAGTAGCTGAGATTACAGGTGTGGTTATCTTGCCAGCTTCTGAACCTTTCCACCAATGACTTGGGTTTGGGGAGGTGGGGGTATGGTGGGGAGTTGGGAGTGTGGGAGTATGTAGAGGGAACAGAGCATGAGTCCTTGGAAAAGAAAGATGATGCAAGAAGAGGCCCCCAGAAGCAGGGGCCTGGGGAGGACTAAAGCCAAGGGCTAGTGTGGTTTTATTTATCAAGCTCCTAAACATTTGAATAGGTAGTCACAGTCCTTCAGCTGTTGTAAGTCGCCTCACTGGTTCCACTTTACGGGTGAGGATATTGAGGCACTGGTAAGGTTCCTTGCCCAAGGGTTCACATCCAGGAAGTGGCAGTACTAGGGTTGGAATCCAGGGCAGTTTGCCATTCACTCAAGTTTGTAACCACTACAACTTACAAAGGGATGACCAGAACAGCACGAGAAAATGACAGTAAAAAAGGCAAGAAAAGGCTAGGACCCAAGTGGATACAGGCAAGAACTTGTGACTGTGTCCTCTGCCCCATTCTGTAGAGTGGGACCATCGGGAGCACCAGGGTTGCTGTGTGAAAGCCAGGTCAGAGGTGGACACAGCTGTGAAGGCTGTAGGTTTCTCACCAGTTCTCCAATGAAGAAACTGTGGCTCGTGACCCCAGTGGCCCGTAAGAATTCAGCCAAGCAGCACCAGACAGACGTTCTGTCATCATCCGCAAGCAGTAGATGTGACACGGGCAGGGCCCTTTAACAGAGGGATGACGGTTCCAGGTGGGGTTTGGTATATGTGACCATCAGCTGTGTACTCTTTTCAGCGCCAAGCAGTGTGGCCATGGAAGCCAGCTCCGATGGAGAGGAGGATGCCGAGAGTGCAGACAAGGTAACTGAGACGGTGATGAATGGCGGCATGAAGGAAACACTCAGCCTCACCGTGGATGCCAAGACGGAGACCGCAGTCTTCAAAAGGTAACTGGGCTAGATGGTCCGTCCTGCGGCGTCAGTTGGTTGGAGAATGGTTGGGGAGAAGCCCCAGACATGGAAATGTTTATTTGATTGAAATGAGTGTTGAGACATTAACTTGAAGTCGTCCTAACATCTTCATTAAATTCATTAATCTTAATGAAGAGATGGAAAGTTTAGGCTCCTAAAATGCCCTTCTCCCTGTGTGTGTTTGCGTTCAGAAGAATGTATTTTGAGTCTAGCAGATTGGCAGTTATGGAAATTAGCACACTTTGACTCCTGGTAGAAATTGACTTGTATGGAAGCTGTGGAGCTCAGGCCCAAAGGCTCAGTGTCATACAGATGGGACACTGTCTCCAGATGTAATGCAGTCATTCTAATTCAGTAGCAAAATTGTAACTTTTTTAAAAATTATATTTGGAAATTAGCAACCTTACTTTCAAACTTATGGATCCAAAAAAGAATCAGAATGGAATTTTAAAGCTGAGTAATGAAAAAACTTCAGTCAGGCATGGTGGAGCACACCTGTAATACCAGCTACTTGGGAGGCAGAGGCAGGAGGATGACAAGTTTGGAGCCAGCCTCAGCAACTTAGCAAGGCCCTGTCTCAAAAAAATAAGGATTGGGGATGTAGCTCAGTGGTAGAGAATCCCTGTGTTCAATCCCCAGTACCACAAAAAGAAAAAAAAAAGTCTTCTTTCAAGTTTTATGGACTGCAGCTAAACCAGTGCCTAGAATTTTAGTGCCCTTTTTCTGCGGCAATGCCGAGAGGTTGCAGAGGATGCTTCCTGGTGCTTGCCATGGCTGCAAAACAAAACCGTATGAGGGAGGAGACTCAGTCCTGACCTGGTATCACATGTGCATGTGTGGTCGGGGCTCCCAGGGAGGAACTGCAGCAGCCAGAAGTGTGTTCTGAGGGCCTGACCATGGCTGCGCCACCAGGGTGTGACACGGGGGGTTGTTTGGACAGAAGGATATTAGAGGTGATCTGTTTGCAGACAGTTACTGCTTTTGTCGGTGCTGCCCCGGGGGTCTTGGCAAACACAGCATCAAAAAGCAAAAGGAGTGAGGGAGTGAGGGTGGTCATAAACAGGCAAAATGATCATTGTTTATAGAATATGATTTTCCACCTAGAAGATGAATCTACAGACACGTATTAGAATTAATAGGGAAGTTTAGTGCGTTTACTGGTTACAAAGAAAAATCACTCTGTCCTATAAACAATATGGGGTATTCTAGGTTTGCCTATTTGTCCTTAATAAAATGTCAAATCTTATGTGTAAGAATGTGACCTTAGAGCTGGGCTTGTAGTTCAGTGGTAGAGCGCTTGCCTACCATGTGTGAGCCATCAGGGTCAATCCTTAGCACACATAAAAATAAATAAATAAAATAGTGATCTTGTGTCCATCTACAACTAAAAAGACTGTAATGAGAAAAGAAATTAACGGAAGTTTATTGGAAGACCTAAATATCAACACAGAGATTTGCCATGTTCACTAATGGAAATATCTTTGGCATTTCTCAACAAATTATGAATTAATAAAATTTGTGTCAAGATCCCAGCACAAAGTTGCACGAAAATTGTGATTATAAAGACAAAGCCTGCAAAGAAGAGCCAAGGTTACTCTGAAGGAAAAAGGTGAAGGCATCCCCACGTTGGACTCCAGGGCTTCCTAGTAAAGGCTGTCCTCACGGAGACGACGCAGCCTGGCAGTCATGCAGAGGCTCCACTGCAGAGACGTGGTGCACCTTGGAGTGCACAAATGAAAGGGACTATCGATTCTGGAGAAAAGTGGAATTGGGTCTCTTTCTCCACATGAATATGAAAGGTGGAACTGCAAAACTTGAGGAAGACAGCATAAAAGAGTTTTGGGGATGGGGTGGTTTTTAAACATAAAAGGCCAAATCATAAAGGAAAATAGTGATAAATTTAATTCCTAATATCACAAAAGACACACTAAAATGAAGAGATGAGTCACAGCCAACAAAGAATCAGCCGAGATATAAGAGAACCCATATCAATAAGAATGAAATACCTGATTTTAAAGATGAACAGAGGTTGCAAACAAGCACCTGTCTGGAGGAAAACTAGGGGCAGAGCAAACCCAGTGTGATGCCTAAACACATGGGGCCTGTCAGTTACAGTAGTAGTGTAGGTAGTGCCAGTTAGGCACTCAAGGCCATTAGTTTCTCTCTCAAGTTGCCCCAGAATTTAGTTTCTCTCTCAAGTTGCCCCAGAAAGAAGAAGTGAGAGTCCTGCCCAAAGAATTGAAATCTTCATTCCAAATTAAGGATAATTGCAGAAAATGATCAGCTCATGTCACTTAAAAGCAAACTAAATGCAGAAGTTATGTATAAGATATTGCTGGGTGCAGTGGTGCAGACCTGGAATCCCAGTGGCTCAGGAGGCTGAGGGAGGAAGATCGCAAGTTTGAGGTCAACCTCAGCAACTTAGTGAGATCCTATCTCAAAAAAATAAAAAGGGCTGGGGACATATATGGCTGTGTAACTCAATAATTAAGTACTCCCGGTTTCAATTCCCAGTACCACCACCATCATCAGCCCCGTGCAAAAAAAGTTGTGATATATAAGTTGTGATATACTGACTGAATCCCAAATAATTCATAATGATTGGCTGCAGCTTATCCTAGAAGGCAAGGATGGTTCGAGATTACATGTCCGAAAAACCTGTCCTTGCAATCTTCTTACATTAGACTTTAAAAAAAAAAATATTACTTTTTTGCTCAGATTTCATATTTATACATGATTAAAACTCTGAGCAATCCAGTCACAGCAGTGAATTTCCTGTGTAAAAATTAAATACCAAAATGTCACAGCAGCAACTATATTTAATGAAGAGATTTTAGGTGCATTCACTTTGAGATAAAGACCAGTGATAAGCTGTCCCTTATCATTGCCAGGGTGTAAACAGTCCTGGAAAAGGAAGGAGGCAGAGGTATAGATGAGGGTTAGGAGAGGAGTAGTAAACTGGTTATTTACAGGTGTAATGGTGAGCCACAACCAAGTCAGTACAGACCTTTGTAATTACTAATTCAGCAGAACTGTTACAAGGTCAGTTTTAAAAATCAGTTGTTTTTTTCTAAATCAGTAATACGCAACCAGAATGGATAATAAAAAGCAGAATAACCACAGAATATATTGGTCTATAAATTAAAGAGTTATTTTCATCCAGATCTCTGTAGAGAAAACTTGAAGCTTCCTTGGACAAGTGGGGGTAGTAGTGTACACACTGCGGTGGGACAAGTGTAGGGCCGAAGAGTCGTCCACCACCACCAGATTAGCCTTAATGTTTAATGGAATCTCAGTAAAAAAAATCTCTGGGGTTTGGGGAAGAAACTTGTTAAATATACTCTAAAACCTCATGGAAAAATAACATCCCAGAGTTGCTTAGATACAGAAGGAGTAGTTGAGTAGGAGACCCCCCCTTCCAGACATTGAGTTGTGCTGCAGCCAGCTGTTCAGACGGTGTGATGTCATCATGCACATGGACAAGGGTCAGTGTGGTAGGAGAGGGGCCAGATCCTCCCAGGTTGGGCCTCTTCCCGATGTGATGTGGCCAAAGTTGCCTGGTAGTTAGTGGAAGAAAAGAAACTCTAACAAAGTACTTAAGGAATTCCGTTGATGAAGTACTCGAGACAAGATGAAGAGGCTACAGCAAATTGAAGAAAGGGGCTTATACCTGATCAACAAGATACTGACATTAGGTGTTCAAGGAATTCCCACAAGCCAATAAAGAAAAGGAAAAAAACACTTAAATCAGAAAATGGGTAAAAGATGTCAGTTTACACTGAGTAAACAAAAAGACTGACAAAAAAATGAAGAGATGCTCAAAACCACATATTATCGGAGAATGTGCGTGAGAAGAGCCCAGCTCGTGGCACTTCCTACTAGAGCAGCTGAAACTAGACAGCAGGTGGTGCTGTGGACCCTGAACCCCCCCCCGGGGTGGGGGGGCTGCTGATGGGAAAGCAAATTGGGGGCCACTCTAGATAGAAGGGCTTTTTTTTTTTTCCACTAGAGTTTTCCATTCCCAGGTATAGAGTCCTGAGAAATGCCTAGCAGGCCTGTTAGGGGCCAGGGACAGTGACAGCACTGCAGCACTGGGCTCAGAGGCCTGGAGGTAGAGGGCACTTTGGGCTCATTGCTCTGGGAAGCCAGGCCCTTTGGTCGGTGCTCACTGTGGGCACCGGGCTGTACCTGGCAGGAACAGGTGGAACTTACAGACATGTTTAGTCTAGAGAAAAGTACAAAAAGATGTTGGATTCAGTGCAGGTTATATGCTCATGCACACATGTAATGAAGATGCATTTTACAATCACATTAGAATCGTTGCTTCTGGGACAGGGAATAGAGAAGGAAGGGGCAAAGGGGAGTGGAGAAGGAGGTTTGAGAAGAAGAAACCAGGGGTTGGGATGGGACTCGTGGTAGAGCAGGTGTTTAACATGGGTGAGGCCTGGGTTCCATCCCCAGCACCACCGAAAAAGAGAGGTAATGACCCGTGTAATTCAGATTGTTACAAATCATTAGATTTCAGTTAATTTTTCTACTTATAAATTACGTGGAAACATCTGAAAACTACCTGAGAAATCATCCTAAAATATTAGGTGTCTTATAAGCAAATCCAAATCATGGCTGTTAAGAATGACAGCCCTTCCTTAAGGGGACCTCTAGCTATTACCACTTTAATTGTGTACAAAATGGGAATCCTTGACAGAGCGGCCCACTGCATATTTCCCACACTGAGGGGGGACCCTTATCCTCCCCGCCCACTCCCCTCAGCCCCGGACCTGGAGTCTGCTTTCAGCTGCATTAGCAGCTCCTCAGGGTCCTGCTTTTCCTTCGTAGTGTTCATACATTTCACCTTTGTTAGACGGAAACTCCCAACTCTTCCCCCCCCCCCCCCCCCCGCAATACTGGAGGTTGAAACCAGGGGTGCTCTTTATAACACTGAGCTACACCCCCAACCTTTTTTATTTTTTATTTTGAGACAGGGTCTCACTAAGTAGCTGAGACAAGCCTCAAACTTGCCATCCTCCTGCCTCAGCATCCTGTGTCGCTGGGATTCCAGGCGTGCATCTCTGCGCCAGGCTTTGAGAAGTCTTTAAATGTGTCTCAGGCAGCAGGGTGCCCTCCTCTCCTGACCAAGGTTTCCAGCCAGTGAGCAGATGGAGGTCCGCCCTCTGGCGGCTTGTTACTGATGGGCTCAGCCCAGGAGCACAGGTTGAAATAAAGACTCATTCCTTCAAACAGGTTCTCTTGACAGCCTTCACCAACTCTGCGGTTTTGGTTAAGTGCAGGCGTGGACGTAGTCCCCTGTCCCTCATTTCTAGGAGTATTCTGAAACTCTTGTACATTTCTTTTTCTGTTTTGCACACTGGGCTTCAGAGTGTTGAAATCCTACCGGTATGTACGGTGATGCGGGGCCGCTCTGTCAGAACCAGCCACATTACATCGTCCCTCTCTTGGTTCCCACCTTTGTGTGCCCTTTCCTTTTGTGCTTCCCCTGTCACCGTCTGTGTCCCTGTGACCCTCCCACCCTGAGCATGCTCAGCCCCAGGGTTGCCGCCATGGCAGTCATGACTTCAGAGCCATTTGCATGTGACCCCATCCTCTGGCACCTAGACACTGTCCCTGAGGTGTGTAATGTGCCTGTGTCTCCTCTCCTGCAGTGAGGAAGGAAAACTGTCTACCTCTCAAGATGCTGCTTGTAAAGAAGTGGAGGAGAGCCCTGAGCCAGCGGAGGCCAAGTGCGCGGCCCCCCGGCCCCCCAGCAGTAGCCCAGAGCAGAGGTACTGCCTGCACCCTTGTGTTCTTCCCAAGCCCCGCCTGGCCTTGCTCTTGTCCTGTGGGAGTCGGGAAGGGGTTGGCACCTAGGTGTGGACTGTAGGGTCATCACAGCCAGGCCCAGGCCTTCAGCAGTGTACTTGGCGCACTAATCCTTTCATTAGTCAGGTGACCCAGCAGAGAACCTGGGAACAACACTTGGTCTCCTCACCCGAGGCCGAGAGCTCCCTGGGCGCAGAGATTGGCAGTGTAGCTGGCTCTTGGGCACCTCCTGGGAGTGGAAGGCTTGCTCCGGCTACACAGCTTTTTCAGGAGGCACCAAGTTGAAAATAATAACAGGCCCCTCTGGGAGCTTTAGTGGCCCCTGTAAAGTCACTGAACCGCCAGGCGCAAACAGCTCTGGGTGACTGTTTCCCACATTTGTGCCCGTGTGATGTGCAGGGGACTTCCCTTACTATTCTCCACCCCTAAGTGAATCCCTGTGTGGTCTTGTTTTTTTCAAAGTAGAGATCTTGTCTTGATTAAGTGTGAAAATCCCACTGCCAGAGCCATGTGATTTGGAATGTGATGCTTTCTTTCTAGTCACCTTTTGCTTAGACTGAGCCAGTGGCCTGAAGGAATAGGCCAAGCCAAAGCATCTGCCGCCAAGGGCCAGCGTCCGGCCCATTCGCACGGCCTCACAGGTAGAGCCAGGTGGCCTGGGATCGCACCGGAGCTCGCGCCAGAAGATGAATGAGGATCCCCTGGACCACGAGGAGCTGTGTCTAGCACATCCCAGAGTTAACCTTTTGATTTCATATATCCAAGATTGTATATTCCTCCTTTAAGAAGGAATAAAGTGACCTTTAAAGCAATTTCTAAGGAGTCATACTTTCCCCCTGGCCCTGCTGCCCCTAAATTTTCTAGGCATTCTAAGACCACACCAGTGGGAGCCAGCAGGGGGCGCCCTCAGTTCTGCATTCAGGGCAGGGCAAGCCCTCTTACTGTTCTACTTGGATAAATTTTAGCCCAAATGAAGTTTGTTTTTGTGCCTCTGATTTTTTTACATACAAAGGTAATTGCGTGAGCTGCTGGAGCAGGATGGCTTTAATGAGGGCTTTGGGAAGAAAAGGCAGGGTCACACTCCAGCCCTAGGGGTGGTTCAGTCCCAGGTTCTTCTAGGGTTCAGAGAAAGTCAGTCTTTTTCCTGGGGTTTTGACTATGGGAGATTTTGTTTGCTTTCTTCCCTTCCCTTCCCACCCCACCCCACCACCACTTTTTGGTTCTATGGGTTGAATCCAGGAGGTACTTTGCCACTGAGCTACATCCCCAGACCTTTTCATTTTTCTTTGGAGAGTGGGTGTTGCTGAGGCTGGCTTGGAACTTGCAGCTTCGTGCCTCAGCCTCCCAAGCTGCTGGGATTACTGGCATGTGACACCAAACCCAGAGTTCAGTGGGTTTTTTGTTTGTTTGTTTTTCTCGTTTTGTTCTGTTCTGCTTTATGGTCTTTTGTGAGTCTAATTCCCAGTTGGTCACCTCTCTAATTTCTACCTGTTAACTTACTTTACATTGAGGAATTTCTGGGAGGTAGAATAGTTAGGGTCGGCCCTGGCAGTTTGTTCCTGGTTCTCTGACATGAGTGGCCCAGGAGGCTA
Source organism: Marmota flaviventris (assembly GCF_047511675.1). Lineage (NCBI taxonomy): Eukaryota > Metazoa > Chordata > Mammalia > Rodentia > Sciuridae > Marmota > Marmota flaviventris. Next base: position 4,857,199 of record NC_092506.1, on the reverse strand, counting down.
TGGGGTCATTTCCTGGCTGTCCAGTATTCAGAAATGTTGGTTTCAGTGCAGCCTGCTTGCTTTTCTCTCTGGCTAGAAACATCAGGTATGAAGAGTCCTCCTCTCCAATTACAGGACTGAGGTGGTGGCAGAGAATGTTGGGGTGAGCTAGTGAAGGAGGGGACACACTGGCGTCCCTGGGTTTGTCCATTCATCCATCCTTTATCCACCACAAGATGGAATGGTGGTGGCTGGAGGGAAGCCGGAGCAGACAGACACCAGTAGCCTGGGGCAGAAGGCAGGTGCCTGGGAGGACACTGGCTGCAGGAATGGGGACAGGAGTGCAGCTAGGTGAGGGGGCTGTCTGAGCAGATGGGAGTGGCATCAGCGTTAGGACAGGTGGAGGGTAAGTGCGGCGATGCCTCCCATGTGTTTGAAGGGCCCTGCCCCAGCCTGGTCCTGGGGTCCTGTGGATCCGGGGTATGTGTTGCCATAGACCTGGCTTGGCTGCTGTTTGTCAGGCCTGCTGTGTCTGTGCCAGCAGTGTGCCAGCTGCTTCACACACTTCCCTACCTGTGAAGCCCTGTGGGATAGGGGGAGAAAGCAAAACTGAGAGAGTTTAAGAAATAAACTTACGAACACATGGCTTGTGGGTGGTGAAGGCAGGATACGTACCCAGTGTCTGGTGCAGTGAGACGACGTGTAAGTCGATGAGACGGCTCTGCAATGACACGGCTGTAAGTAGATTTGTTGCTGTGTGTGGAGCTGGCCCCGAGCTCCCTGCTGTGCCCACAGGCCGCAGGGCTGGAGTCTGCCAGCTGAGACCTCAGGGCTGGCTGGAAGTGCCTGTGTACCAGTTTTGCCGCTCTCAGCATCCTTCCCAAGTCTACTTCCTTAACTTGGGAAGAGCCCTAGAGAGCCTGCCCCTCCATTTTGTGATTTTGCAAACTCGGATCTTCAGCCACCACTTTCACACACTGTCCCACTTCTTGCCTCCCAGTTTTGAAGCTGACATTTGCTCTGTGGGAATGTGTTGTCCGTGTGTTGTAACAGATTGTTCTGTTTACAAACTTTTTTCCCTCTCTCCTTTTATTTTTCTTTGCCATTGCGAACCCTGCGGAGTTCCACTCTGTGGGACAGATAAATGCTTTTTGGAGGAGGAATGAACAGAGAGCTCCCGTGGGCTCTGGGGGCAGCGGTTTAGGACCCTCCACCCGCATGTGCAGGTGGTCCTGAGAAGTGGAGGAGGGCAGTTCCGTGGGCTCTTGAGGCCCTGTTTAGATGCACTCCCCACCCTCAGAACTAAACCAGGCTCACATCCTCCCATTTCTGCTTCACGTGCCTCAGATGCCTGTCTCTTACTCTGCAGGAGTGACCAGCCAAGTGTGCCAGGTGACACGTCAGTCAATGGCCCTGTATGATGGGTAGCGTCTGCTGCTGCTGACTGAGGACTGCAGACTGCCACCACCCAGGGGCTCTGGAGGGGTCCTCTGGAGCCACCAAGCCGTCACTGCTGCACTCACTCTGCAAGGGATCAGGACCAGCAACCTTTATATTCTAGATTCTAAGACATTGTACAGAGAAATTCAGAAGTGTAAAAATATTGCACATTGACAAATACCAAGAATGTCTGCGTATGTTTATATTGTATTGTTCTAAATAATGGGTAGCCTGTGAGATGAGACCTTGCTGCCCTGTGGTGATAGCAGTACTACTCTAGTTAAATGGCTGTAAGAATAGTTTTATAAAAGTGAATACACAGATCTATTGTATTTGAAACATAACTATTTGACAATTATTAGTGTGACCAAAGTATTAGGCAGTTTTCATACATTTTTCACCTTGTACAAAATTCTGATTCCTTTTCTTCCAGGTTGGCAAGGAGCTATGGAATTGAAATCCCTCTAGGTGTTATTTTGGTTGTTCTAACTTACAAAAGTGATTTTGAATAAGAAATATTTGGTGTTCTTTTTATAACCAGTTTTTGATTGGTAATTGTTTTCTGTATTGTTTAAAATGGATCAAAAATGTAAGTCTATTGGTAGAGATTAAGTATTTATTGCTGCGGCTTAGTTGATAAACCGATGTTCTTGTGAAGCCATATGTTCTGTTGAAGTCTTGTTGCTTAAGATGATCTCCTACAGGAAAAGCACTAGAGTCCTCGGAGTGTACATGGCTGTGGTTTGGGTTTTTTTTTTTTTTTTTTTGGAGGGGGGTTTGTTTTTGTTTTTGTTTTGTTTGGTAGTTCATCTGCCTTTTAACCCATTCACCAAAATTGACCTTGTTAACAAGCATCACCAATGACCATTTCAGAGCAATCTGCATATTTAACACACTTAAGTCATGTTAGGCGAGTCCGTTGAAAATGCTCGTGCTGCTAATGGAGTTCGAGTGCGTCATTTCACAGGCTAGTGTTTTAAAAATAGAACTCAATCCGGCACCTGCGCATGTTACCTGTTTTACTGTACCTTGTGAGGTTTTCACTCGTAAAATTCTAAACCAGTGTATTTTTTTAGAACTGGTTTGTGTATATATATAGTGATTATGGATACTAATTCAATGTAATTTATAATTTTCTATGTCAATATAAAAATACGTCACAGCCTTCTCCAACAGCTGAAGCAATATACTGTATATTGCCATATCGTCTGGTGAAAGGGTTAAATCACTTCACCTCTTGCACTTTTAGATGCAAATCAGTTTTTCATTTCTGTAATAGAAAATTATTCACGTATTTTTACATCATTTGTTTTTCCTGACCAGTATTTCAAACCAAAAGGATATTCTGAAAAATGGCCAACAGATTTTTTAGAAACAGCATCCCAAGCAGCGTGCCTAAACATTACATTGCATACGGAAATAAAAGAATCAAATGTCTGATGCCTTATTCCTTATTTGCTTTTCATTTTCAATAGTGTGGAAACTCCTCCTGAGGTTTCCAAGGCATGCCTAGCACACCCAGGACGGGGTCAGCCGGAAGCCCTGGGCTGGTCATGGGGGTGTGGGGGCTGCTGGCGTGGCCCGGGCACTCCACCCCAGGAACCTCTTTCTCTGGGAGCTGCTCTTGGGGGAGACTGCCCTCCTGTGTTCTCTGGAGCCTGGCACCAGCAGCGGACGGGGCTCCTTCCGCTTACCTCAGGGATGCCTTGCTGATGTGGCCCAGGACCTCGGGATTGCCCCAGCCAGGCTTTGGCCCTGTTGGTGGCGCTCACGGCCCCACAGCTGGGTTTAGTTGGCTTCTCCATGCCTCCCGAGGTCATACAGTGTCCTTCCATCCCACTTCCTGCTAGGGAAGGAGCACAGGATGGTGGTCGGGTCTGCTCATCTTAGGTGCAGGGAAGGGGTAGGCCAGAGGAGCCGGGCCTGCGGGGTCCCGGCAGCCAGCCCAGGGCGGCAGCGAGCTTCCGCTCCTTCAGTTTCTCCCTGGGTTCTGTGTGTTGGCCATAGGGACTGCGAGACTAACGTGTCTACAATACCTGTGTTAAAAATGACAAAAATAAAGCCTGATTCTTTTTCTAGAGCTCTTCTCTTGTGCCTTGTGTGGGCTTTATGACCAGATGGTGCGGGCTGCAGGGAGAGAACCCTGCTGGGCTTCAGTGGGTCGCCATCACCCTCCCCACGCTCCTAAGCTCCCATGGGGGAGGAGCGGTGCTGCTGCAGCTGTGACCCACAGATGCTCAGGGCGCTCTCCGGCCCATGAAGAGCGCTGTGGCGACTCAGTGCAGAGGAAAGTGTCGCCCCTGGCTGGCGTTGGCCTTGGCCGGTCCCCTGCACTGCCACCCCCTGGGCACATTGCCCTGCACACCTGGACACTGCAGCCTGCCTCAGGCACTCGGCGGGGACCTGGGCAGGTCAGCTGCGGCCTCTGCTGCTTTCTCTGCCATGGACTCGGAGTAGTTCTAAGAGGGAATGTACAATAGAAGTTCACTGTTAACGCCCCAGCCCCCGAACGTCACCTGTTGGCCTTCCGAATACCCACCTTGATCCTGTCATTTTATTTCAAACCTCCACCTCCAGAAACATCGGGTGCTTTCACTCCGGTCCAGGATTTGATGGCTGTCCTGCTTTGAGGTCACCAGTATCCCACATGCCACATCCGGCCCTCCACCTGAGGTGGAAAGATGAATCTGGCTGTCACTGCACGCCACCTACAAAAGTCAATCCAAACCAGCACCTGGGACAAGCTTCAAGAGGAAAACACCTACCCTTTGGAAGGGCAAAGCTGTCTCAGGACACGGATCACAAGCCTCAGAAAGGAGGCGTTTGGCCTCCACTGAAGTGAGGACTCTGGCCTTCAAAACAGGCCGTGCCAATAGACGCGTGTGCTCCTGACAGAGGAGAGAGAGCAGAATCCCCACTTCACACTTTGCGAGAGACTTGGGCACACAATCCATGAAGAAGAGGCAACCCGAGTGGCCAGTAAGAACTTCAGGGCTTTCATCCCGTCCCTGGACAGTGCCACTTAGAACCCTACGCGGGTGCCACCCCCTCTGGCTAAGTGGCTCCGCCTAAAGCACTGACACCACACTGATGAGAACCTGCGGCCATCGGCATGTACCTCTCACCCCCTGTGACGCGGCCTGCCACCCGGGGGAGCTGTTGAGCAAGTCAGTCTCCTGCTGGTTTTCTGGCCTCTTGAATTAGGCAGGTTGCTGCATTGTAACTCGGCGACTCTAGACATTCCCATAACAAAGGAGCTCCACTGATACCCTCTGTACAAGTGTATTTATATTTGCTTGATTCATTAAAAAAATAAACTGTTCAGCTAGAAAATGGATCACAGATTAGGCACATGCTGGAATTGTACTAGGGAGTAAGTGGGAATGAACTGACGGAGGCAGCAGTGTGTGCACATGTCTGGGTCTGTACATCTCAGTGTTTGTGAGAGACGAAGGACACATAGGACACCTCTGTCTGTACAAAGGGCTTTGGGATGGCCGGGGGAATCTCAGGGCAGAAATGAGAAGTGTCTTCGGGAGGGGAAGAAGGAGGTGACTTCTTGGTTTTCTGTTGTGAATAACATTGTTACTGACCGAGTTACAAAGAACAGGTTTATTTGGGCTCTCAGATCAGATCCAAGATGTGGAGGGCCACATCTGACCAGGATGGTCTTGCTGGCAGAGTCCCAATGTCACACACGGGAAAGTGGGGAGCTGAAACCTCTGTTCTTGTGTTCCAGTGAAAGAAAATCTAAAGTCAGACACCAAAAGCCATGCAAGAAAAACTTTATTATGAGTGAAAGCAAAGTGAGACTTCAGCAGGGTGGGCCGTCTCCACTCAGAGAAGGACAGAGGGGATGACACTGTGTCCAACTTGGTTACTGTTCGATGCTTAGCAGGAGAGCTGGGACCACCTTGTGTACTCTGCCCATCAGGTGTTCAACTCCTTCATGTTGGGAGGAGGAGTTTTGACCCTAGCTGGCCCCCTCTGGAACTGTCATGGTGCCACCCTGTTTAGGGGGGCTCCATCTATAAGTCAATCCCATGCTAACGTGGGCACTGGGGTCAACAGAGTGACCTTAGAGCCCCTGTGCTACTGAAGGACCCTTTCCTCCTAGACAAGTGGAGACACTACAGCCGTCATCCCTAACTCCATGTCACCCTCAGTGTCGCGAGTTGGTCCTGCGAATCCTTCTCTTGACGTATTTCTCATTAGCTCCTTTGCTTCTGCTGAGTTTTTACTCCTTTGCTTTCTCAGCCACTTGGAGGGTAGTTTGCAGGAGACCTGGAGTACTCGTCGAGCACTGTGCCCTGGCAGCGCCTCCACCGCTCGGTGCACTGCCCACGGGCATCACATGGGCAGAGGCCAGGAGCGTGTGTGTGTGTTTTCCGGTCTCTCTTCTCCAGAGACCATCGGATTCCATTGTGTTGGATCAACCCTGGTGACCTAATCTGATTTTAGTCACCTCCCACCGCCATGGGTTCATCCTGCCCTCCTTCTCCTCTCTCTGGGGGGTCAGCACCCTGTTCACACCACAGGTGGGGTCGGTGAGGGGCGTGGGAAGTCAGGGAGGAAGTCTGCATGTCTTGCTCTATACCTAAAATGCATGTGCTTTACTAGATAAAGTTTACACCTTAATTTCTTTAGGAGGCAGATGTGGCCAAGAGAAAAACAAATACTGGGTCTGGGGCTGTGCTCAGAGGCAGAGTGCTTGCCTCGCACATGTGCGGCGCTGGGTTCCATCCTCAGCACCACATAAAAGTAAATAAGCAAAATAAAAATATCATGTCCATCTATAACTAAAAATTAAAACAAAAATATTGTTAAGATGAACACGTTCCCTTCACAGGATGACCAGAGAACGAGTAGTTTGCAGTAGACCTGGAGTACTCGACGATGTATTCAGCAGACAACCTTTCAAAACAAAAATGCTTTCAGAAAAATGAGAACTGATCCCAACACCAGCAGACCTACATTAAAAAGAGTGTGGGAGCAAGAGCCTCCGCGTGCTTGCTTCAGCCTCTTCTGGCATCCAGCCTGGGTTGGCCTGTCCACGAGCAAACCCCACTTCCCCCCAGTGGACTGTGTCCCCTAGATATGGGGGTCTGTGTTGGCCCAGTGCAACAAAAAGACGAGGCCATCAGACAAAGCAGGAGGTGAAGTCAAAGTCCCCGTGGGGTGTGGGGACAACTGCATCCAGTTACAGGCAGACGTTCTCCACAATAAACCCTGGACTCCAAAAAATAGCTGTGAGCCTTTCAAAACTGGAGCCACTTGAGAGTGCACAAGGCTGCCGGTCCTCAGGGCCAACAACCCAGAGAGAGGACCCCTTGAAGGGCACCTGCCTGCCAAGGCCCCTTTGCTTCCCTTGGTGGCTTTTGCTAACTAAGTGACTTGAGGCCGAGCAGAAGCCAGCCTTTCGGTGCTGGGAAGGTGAACCCGGGCATTAAGGGCCAAGAAAGAAGCCAAGACCCGAGAGTCAAGAAGCTAGAGGAAGGGGATGGACCAGTGGGGAGTGGGCCTGGCCTCACTGGCATCCCTGCGGGCCTTGAGGTTCCTGAGCTGGGCAGGGCAGCAGGGGACCAGGCTGAGAGCACGAACAGCAGCCGGTGGTGGAAGGATTGTGGCAGACATCCCAAGATGTGGGTGAAACGTGCAGGAGGAAGAACAAACCAGAAAAAGAGCTGTCTCACCTACGAGAAGAAGCACATTTCCCAAGAAAAATAACCACTTGAAGCCTGCCTCACTCTCCATACACAATGTTGGTGTTAAATAAGTTACTGAGATGCCAGAGACAGTACCAAGGGATTGGTAACTGGAAGAAGACACCCAGTTGACCCAGGTATTGATTTCAGACTTTTAAATGTGATTGTGCCTTCGAGACAATAGATGAGCCAGGTATGATGGCACACGCCTATCATCCCAGTGGCTCAGGAGGCTGAGGCAGGAGAATCATGAGTTCAAAGCCAGCCTCAGCAACTCTGTGAGACCCAGTCTCTACATAAAATACAAAATAGGTCTGGGGATGTGGCTCAGCAGCCGAGTACCCCTGAGTTCAATCCCCGGTACCAAAAAAGAGAGAGAGAGAGAGAGAGAAATAGAGGGTACAGAACAAATGTAACACGCGTATGTGGAGTGCCGGAGAGAAGGAAAACAGTGCAGGAGACATTGACAAGAGTTTCCCAAAAGTAATCAAAGACATGGAGCTACAGATTCAAAAAGTCTGAATGTCAAGAAGAGCTACAAAAAGCACCTCACCTACCAGCGTACTAGGAAAGCTACCAAGACCCAAAGAGAGTACCTGAACGTCCCCCAGGGGACGGCCTGGCCCCAGTAGCTGGGTTACTTCTCAGGAGAAATCATGGAAGCAGAAGACAATGAAAGCTGTTCTATATGCTGAAAAAGAAGGTACCAACCTAGAACCATGTATTCAGCAGACGACCTTTCAGAACAAAAATGCTCTCAGGAAAATGAGAACTGATTCCGACACCAGCAAAAGGAAATCCTGTCAAATGGAACCAGCAAGAACCGAGGTAAAAGAAGTCAGTGAGGACAGGGCCAAACAGCGTGTGGTGGGGGGTGAAAATAGGGTTGAATTAAGACAACGGCACGAGGGGCAGAAAGGGGTGAGCCCTTTGCCCCTGCAGGTCCCGGCATCATCCAGTGGTCAGACAACCTGGTGGGGGCCATGCGGGACTCTCTGGGGTAACCCCTGGGAGAACGTGTGGCTGGCAGGTTGATGGAGAGTGGGACAGAATCACGCCTGGCTGTGGCAGATGCGGAGGTGGGCTGTGCATACTGCCTTTGAAGAAAGGACTCGTCCATCGTCAAGAGATGAGTGTACTTGGTGGGCCCCAGCTAGCCCCTCCTGCAAGTTCTGCCCCCTTTCTAGCCTTAGTCATGCTCTACTGGCCCTGAGCCAGTGACAGCAAGAAGTGATTTAAGGACACAGCCATTTCTGCCAAATATGGGACTTCTCTGAGCACCCGTGTTTGTCCCAGAGCTCCAGCCGTCTGTGGTGCCGGAAGACACACCAGGTCCACATCGTCATCTCTAGCTCCAACCCTCATATTTGTTTCCCCTTTCAATCATAGAACTTGCTCCCCAATTAATCTTTTGTATTTCTAACTCTGTCCAGTGCCCACTGGCCCAGCTGGCGGAGAGATGATCCACGAGAGCAGGTGGCGAGATGAGTTTAAGGACTGGCCCACTCATTGCCTGGCTGGGATGGAGCCACCATATGCTAGGGTTTAAAGGACACTACCTAAGTTAGGAGTGTTGTCCTATACCTGTAACCCCAATGACTCGGGAGGTCATTGCCTCCCGACTTCCTGGGGAGAATTGTGACTTCTTGGACTTCTCTGTGTCTGTATAAGGGGTCTGCCTCTCCTATGCATGAGAAGACAACTAGAAGTTTCTCCCATAAGACCATAGTTGTCCTGCTCAGGGACATATCTCCCCCACCTCCTTTTCTTGGCTTTGAAGGGTGGAATCAGGTTAGGTCGCAGCGTGACTCTGTGTGAGGACCTGTGGGGCCTTCGAGGATGATTGACAAGCGCTGGGAAATACCCCAGGGACTGGATGCTGAGGGGGCTCCATCAGGGGGCTCAGAACCTGAGAATGGGTAGGACGCCCTGGCGTGGGGCACTTGCTGCCCTGTTAAGAACTCCAGGGGATGGTGCCAACTTGCTCTCAGAAAAGCTCTGGAAAGCAGTGGTCGATGCTGGGAAAGTCCTGCATGGCCACAGGCCCGTCACACAGTATGTGAGACCGGAGCACCCACCTGAGCACTGTGTTCCAGGAAGGTCCAGAGGGCTGTCAGGAGTGCTCTGGTGAGGAGCTCATCATCATTGTCACCAGCCAGAAACCCCAAATCTCTGGTAGCCTGTTGTCCTGTCAGCCGTGCCACTGGACCCCGTGCTTCCCAGCACTGAGGCACCACAGGCTCCCAACTGCCCCGGGCTGCAGACCAGCTGAGTCTGGTCCAGAGGCCCTGTGACCCTCCAGAAGATTCTGGGCTATTGTGGTCTCATTTTAAGGATAAACACCACACCCTCAGCCCCAACCCTGGGAGAAGCAGAACCCTGCCCTGCTCAGGGAGCAGGGAGCCCCTTCTCCACTCACGCGCCATGGGGTAAAGGAACTGTCTGGTTCTGTGAACCTACTGAATACAAAAGAACCTGCAGATTCAAAGACAAGAAACCAAAGACAAGAAATCTAGTGATGACCTCCTCTGCAGGCCTGGGATGACTGTAAGATGGCTAGCTTAGAACTTGGCTGGGTGATACTAACGGGCCTGGGAGCCCCAGAGAAGTGGGGGCTGAGCGGCCACACCAACCCTCAGGAGCCAAGGAATCGCAATTACCATAACAACTGAAAAGTCACAGTGACTCATAGTGACAGGAAGGGGCGGTGGAAATGGTCAGCAGGCGTCACATACCTGGAGCTAATATAAAGCCCGCAGAGAAAAGCAATCTGTCCCGTGCAAGATCCTCAATGAGATCCTTAGCATATTTCTTATCAGAAACATTGAAGGTCACAAGGCAGTGTGCCAAAATATTAAAAGTGCTGAAAGAAAAATTTAACCAAGAGTTCTGTATGCAGCAGAACTGACCTTCAAAAAAATGAGAGGGAAATGGAATGCCCAGAGAAACCAAAGGTGTGAGGGATTGTTACAAATTCCTAGAAACAAAACAAAACAAAAGCACAAAGAGGAAAATCTGAGTAGATCAATAACTAGTAAGGAGATCAAATCAGTAATTTAAAAAAATGGTCTCCCAACAGATACAAACCCTGGACCTGGTGGCATCATGGATGAATTCTGCCAACATTTAAAGAAAAAATAATGCTAATCTTTCTCAAACTTTTTAAAAAATCTTAGAAGAAGGGAACATTTTCTAGCTCATTCTATGAGGCCAACAATACCCAGGCATTGAAGCCAGGCAAGACATGATAAGAATAGAAAGCCACAGACCAATATTTCCTTATGAGCATTAATGCAAAAAAAAACTCAACAAAATACTGGCAAACAGAATTTGACAGCATATGAAAAGGATTCTATACCATGAGATGGGATTTATCCCTGGAATAAATGTATCATATTCAATGTATGATATCAAATGTATGAAAAATGAAAATGTATGAAGATTGATCAAATATAATGCACCATATTAATAATGTTAATAGAAGGGAGGGTGACAGGCATCTCAATTGATACAGAGAAGGCATTTTACAAAAATCGACACAGTTTCATGTTGGACACACTTGATAAACAGAATAGAAGGAAACTACATCTCTATAATAAAAGCCACATATAAAAATATCACATTTAGTGGTGAAAGATGAAAAGATTTTCCTCGAAGATTAGGAACAAGTCAAGAATTCCTTTTTCCACTGCTTCTATTCACCAGAGCGCTGAAAGTTCTAGCCAGAGCAGTTAGGCAAGAAAAAGAAATAGGAAGCGCCCAATCTGGGAAGTAACATCATCTGTTTCCAGACAATATGGTTTCGTATATAGAAAACCCTTAAGATCCCTCCTTAATCTATTAGAACTAATAAATGAATTCAGCAAATTAGTAAGATACAAACTCAACACACACACAAAAAAAAAAATTGGTGGAATTTCTTTATGCTAAAAATGAATAATCTGAACAGGAATTATAATAACACCTTTTATAAAATACTGAGGAACTACTTAACCAAAAAGTCAAAGAAAGACAAATGATAATGCATCCTATGTTCATGGATTGGACAATAATAACAGTAAAATGTCAATACTACTGAACACAATCTACAGATTTAATGCAAGCCCTATCAAAACCCCAATGATGTTGTTTGCAGAAATAGGAAAACCCATCCTAAAGTTTGTATGGACTCTCCCAGGGACCCTGGAGAGCCAGGACAGTCTTGGGAAAAGAAGAGCAAAAAGTGGTGAGATCAGATGTCCTGACACCAAAACCCACCACAGAGCTGCTTTAATCCACACTGCACGGTGCTGGATGAGGACGGCCTATCGGTTTTTAAGACCCTGGCCATGGAGAAATGATTTTTAACAAGGGTGCTAAGTTTGTCTTCGACAAGACTAGATATCCACATGCCAAAGAATAAAGCTGCGCCCCTTCCTACAAAAATCTGAATGGATCAAAGTCCTAAATGTAAAACCTAAAGCAATGAAGCTCCTCAGGAGGAAACGGGGGCGACAGCCTTGCAGCACTGATTTCCTGGACTTGACACCAGAGGCACAGGTGGCCAGGGCAGATATAGACAAGTTGGACTTTGGGAGCATTTTTAAATGGTGGCGTCAGAGAGCCACGATCAGCAGTGGAAGAAGGCAACTTAGAATGGCGGAAAACACTCACCAGTCATCTGTCAAACAAGGGACTGAAGCCAGCCGGTGCAGAGACCTCCCAGCCCGACAACAGGAGCACTGCCCGGTTCCAAAGCAAGCAAAGGCTCTGCACAGACTCTTCCTAGGAAGATACCCGAGCGGCCAGTGAGCACCCGAAAGATGCTCCTGCCACTTGTCCCCAGGGAAATGCAAATCAGAGGTGCCCACCCCAGGCCCTGCCAGCCAGGATTTTCAGTCCCCAGAGGGGGGTTGCCTGCCAGGGGCAGGACAAAGTTTTCTCTGGACCACCAGCCACAGCCTGTGTCCAATCACACCTAGGAGCAGAGCTGGGCAGCACCCTGGGCCCAAGAAGAGTGTGGTCACTGGAGTCCTTGTCCTCAGGGACGAGGGTTTGTGCAAGCCACGAGATGAGCCCAGTGCCAGCAGATGACAGCTGAGAGGTGGGGACACTGAAACTGGCCAGTGCAGGGGAGGTGAGAGGGACCTGTGTTCCCACACTGCTGTGTGGCAGGGGCTCTGGTTTGTCCTGGGCATCTCTGTGGGGCCTGGAGCAGCTGCCTGCTGCATCTGTCTGGAAGGAGGATCTAGCTGCGTGGAACGAACAGTGACTGACACCTGTGACTCAGACTGCCCCCAAGAGCCAAGAGAAGTGTGGCCAGGGGAAAGCTTCCCGTCCTTGGCCACTCAGGCCACCTCCAGCTTCTCTGTGCAGCCCGGGGTCTGGCAAGGCAGTGGGGCCCAGGCCACTCTTGTCAGGGCGCACCCAGCCCTGAGATGAGCTGGTGGAGCACGTGGACCAGGCTGGCCTGGCCAGGTGGCTGCCCTTGGCACTGTGCGCTGCACCTGGCCGCACTGGGGAGACGCTCCGTCTGGAGGGAGGTTCTCAGGGGGCAGTGTCCTCCCCTGTCCTCTCACAGTCTTGCTCCTTGAACCTTTTCGCACTCCTGGCGCACTCTCAGGAACTGGGATGTCATATTAAAGAAGGACACAGCCAGGGCTCAGTAGTGGGTGGTAGATTCGAACCCACATGTCTAATTAGTTAAATATACGTGGACTAAGTCCTCCCACTAAAAAACATCGTGAGACTAAATAAAATGCCAAGTGCAATCACAGGCTGTTACAGGAGACCAGCAAATACGGGCCCCAGAGGGCTTTCCGGAGGAGGCCCTGTGCAAACAGAGCCGCAGGCAGCTCCGGCAGCCACACTGCTCTAGGGCCAAGCAAATTCAAGGGAAGGATTTCCAGAGCAAGATACAGGTGTTTCACGATTTTAAGAGGGTTGCCCCCAGGAAGGGGTCTCTTCATTCAGGGCGTCTTCCTCTCTCCTCCGCCTCTGAGCGCCTAACTTAGAGCCCATCCGACCACAAGATCCCTCTCCTCTGATGTGGGTTCTGCTGCCCCTGAGTCTGACTGCAGAGCCGGGGTGGGGTGGTTTGGGGATTCACTCCTCCAGCTCTTCCAAGCGGCCCTGTTTCCAAGTTCATGTTCCCCCTAGCGGCCGCCCGCCTGTGTGGTCTGAGGATATTCTGGACGTAGCTGCCAAGCCCGGGCCAGCCTGCTGGGTTCTGCTCTGCATGGTGTGTGCCCTCTGGCCTGACCATCCCTGGGACTTAAGTCCCCTGAAACAGACCCCAGAATGCCCCTGGGACATATGACCGTCAAGTGGCGTTTCGTTATAGGACCTGCAGTCACTGGTCCCAGTGCTTCCCTGACCCTGATGGGGACACCAGGTGACGGCCTGCGCTGCAAAACAAGTCAGCGGGCGACCGGCCGCCAGCCCCGCCGGAGGGGCTGCGTTCACCAGGGCTGGTGTGGACGGCGCTGTCCAGCTCCACGGTGCCTGGCTTCCCCTCTCCTGGTCCATCAGCGTAGGTCCCGGCAGTAGCTCTGTGTTACCGCGACATGTCCTCAGGCCGGTCCTCCGAGGTCCTCACTGATGGCTGTCCACCTGCTGGCTCCAAAGCTCAGGGTGAACCCCGCGTCCCGGGGCTGGGGACCTGCTTCACGGAGGAGACCCCCGGGGTCAGGGCTCCACGTAGCTTTTCTGATGACATGACAAGTCCTTTCCCATCGTCTTCCTCGCCCTGTGTGTCCAGCTCCGAGTCGCTCCCTGGTGTGCAGGGTGGCGCCCACTTGTCTCTTCCGTCTGGCTGACGCGTCTGCCCTGGATTGGGCGCCTGCCTGGGAGTGGGCTGGGTTTCTGGTCTCATTTTTCTGCAAAAGGCCAGATGGTCAGTATTTTCAGCTTTTCTGCCACAATTACTCAATCCCACCACCAAACAGGAAAGCCGCAGCAGGTGGAGGTGGCCCGGAGGGGACCAGTGAACTTCGGGGTAGTCCCTTTACCCAGGAGGTAGCTACTGTCGCACTGAATCTAGGTCCCGGGCTGTGGCCTCGTTTGGATTTCGCTGCCCACTCGACTTGCTTGCTCTTTGGTGTGAGCAGAGTATGTTTTCATTTCCATTTTAGAACTTGTATTGGCCGTTAAGTGACCTTTGGTGACTTCCCTGAGACTACGATATGAATCTTCAACTTACCAAATCAGAAAGTGAAAGTTGAACCCCCAGGTGGGCCGCATGCACCCCGCGAGGGCCCATTCCACCGCCATCCTCTCCTGTTGTCATCGATGTCACAACGGCTGTGTATGTCACCAACCTGACAAAGCGGGAATCCCTTTTGCCTTAAAAGTCACATATCTCTGCTCAAGAGGAGGCAGAGGTCGTTTATTTCATTTTATTTATTTTTCATTGAGGGGAAAACGCATCATACGAAGGCAACCACTAAGGGACACAGTCAGTGGCAGTGTGTGCTTGGGGCTGTGGTGTCCTGTCACTGCTGTCTGCTTCCCCATTTCCACGACCCCAAAGGAAACGACTGGCCGTGGGCAGAGGTGCGAGGTAGGCACCCACAGGGAGAATACAGAAGGCCCACGCCGTCTGCCCGTCTCCACGCTTTATTCACCAGGTCACTCACCTCGATTCACTCTTAATCAAGAGAATGACAGTCCTTGTGCTGGGCACTGCAGTGGACATGATCGATCTGCAGCACACAGTCCTAGGTTGATTCTGAGCACTGCGGACACCCTCACTCCTGACAGGCTCCTGACAGACGTTGCCTCTGCACATGACAAGACTCCACTCTGAGCTGTCAGGTGGGGAGAAGTGACTTGTCTGTCAGGCTGTGCCTGAGGGCCACACTGGAGGCTCCGACGGTGCCAGGGGACACTGCAGTTCACACTGGGGCTTCAAAATGGAGTTGCTTAGGCTCAGCCTCAGGCCATCCTTACAATGACCATTGACCAGCGTGGGCTCCCTGCCCTTCCTCCCCTCCCCGTCCCTGGCCGCACCCCCATTTGCTTCCTGAGGATCTGCTGGTCCTGGACCTTCATGCCCAGGAGTCGGGCACACCTGGCCTTTCCCACCGGCTGCAGTGTGTGGCCATCGGTGCCACGTTCCTTTCTCCAGCTGAGCCGGGCTCCACTGCAAGGACGTCCTCCTGGTGACTCCATCTGTTTGGACACGTGGGTTGTTTCCTCACCGTGTGGCTGTTGTGAGCAACGCCACGGCAACTGTGAAGAAACGGGGCGGGGGGGGCACCAGGCAGAGCAGGACAGCGCGGGCCTTCTGCCTCCCGCACTCCTCATGGCTGCTGCGGACCTGCCTGCGGCCCTTCATCTCAGCCCAAGGCCTTCCTTTTTAGCTTCTCTTGGTGGGAAGTGGCCAATGAAGGACTCAGGGAAGGGGGCTGTCACCCTGGTCGGTCGTTGGTGGAGGGCCTGTCTCCAGGAGGGGTAGTGGTGAGAGGAACCGGCCAGTGTCCCCAGCGGCCAGGGACGGCAGGCCCAGCCTGGAGAGCAGATCAGGGCAGCACCAGCAGCCCCCACCCCGGGGCGAGAAAGGGTCCATTCCGAAAGCACCCTGGACAGAGGCCAGCCTGCCCTGCCCCTCCTCCCTGCCTGTCTCCCTCTAACCGGAGGAAAGGGAAGCCCCTCTTTCTCTCTGAGGAGCCTCAAAGGCGCTTCTCGGTCCCTGGGGCTGCCGGCTGCACCCCAGGAGCACCCCCCAGGAATCTGACTCCAGCCTCCAATGGCCCTGGACTCGGTTTGCAGGACCAGAAGGCAGTGCCCACCTTCAGTTTCACAGGATCCAGCCGGACCTCACCCGCCCAGGTGTCCTGAGCTCTGGGTGCAGAGGAAAGGCAGAGACCACCCCGGGGCCAGGTCCCTTTATCTAAACTATGATCTAAACTTCATTTCCGCAGGCTTTCCCGGGGTGTCAGAAATGCACACCTGTGACTGTGCTGCTGATCTAAACATCATATTGGCTGTCAGGCCCTCTCTTTCTTTACTGTGATTGTGTATGAATCCTTCCTCCAAATCTTGAGCCTGGGCCCCCAGGGCTCATCCAGTGCTGACAGATGCCAACCCCTCGTGCACACCACTGTTCTTTCTCACTTTGAGAAAAGAACCTGATTACCGAGTGCCAGAAAACGGGTCCTTTTGTGAGAAAAGCCCAGCCCAGGTGGGATCCTGAGAGCAACAGTGGCTGCAAACAGATGTGACCCCGGGCCACCCACGAGCGCCAGCCGCCAGGCTAGTACATGCTCTGACTAATCGCGACTAATGTGTGCTCTGCCAATTAGCCTCATTAGCACCGGCGACGGAGCCCAGGATGGCATTACGTTAATTACTCCCCGCATGGGAGGGCTGCTTTCTGAAGGGGTTACGTGGCCCAGAAATTAATCCTGACCTCCTGCCTCGTCAGCCATCTCGGGAAAGACGGGGACGGCACACAAAAAAACAGAGGTGAGGAAGCGGCTGGTGGGCTCTACTATTATCTCTCCACTATTTTATTTTCTCTGCTGAGCTGGACCAGGGCCATTGTGCGCTCTTTCTGAAATCCATGCAGAGGAGGCGAAATCACCCGCATTAGAGCTCAGCCGAGACATTAGATCCATTAGCGCGGCTCGCAGAGGCGGCCCTCAGCTCAGCTTTTGTTCCTCCCGGGGCTCTGGAGGGGCAGCCTTAGCACAGCGGGCAGCTGCCTCTCCGCCAGGCCCCCGGCCCCAAGGTCCCCCCCAGTCCCTTGGCACCATGCTCTAGCCAGGGTGCTCCTTCCAGAGAGCGGGTTGCTGCATGCTGCTGCCCCAGTCACATCCCCCGGATCCCCAACCCAGGTGGCAAAGTCGTGTCCTCCCGACTGAGGCTCACAGGGGTCCAGTGTGCACTGCTGGCCGGGACGGCAGCTCAGGGCTGCAACAGGGCCCCCCCGGGGGGGGGGGCGAGGCACCTCCCACCCACCCTGGCCACTCCAGGGCCTTGGATGGTGGCCGGCTCCTGGCAGTACCTCCCGCCCCTGTCAGATTCCCGCCAAACAGTCCCTCATTTCTGCCGGTGCCTCTCCTTGGGGACGTGGCTGGCCCACACCCAGGGGCCAGTGTGATGGGCACAACCTTGACCTCACATCTGTCCAAACTGCAGCTGGCTCCCGCTCCGGGACGGCCCTGGGGACATCATGGACCCTGCCTCCACAGAGCTGATGTTCCAGAGCGGGCAGCGGACACTAAACACACACAGGGAAAATAGGGCGAGACAAAGAGACGGACCTCCTGTGGGCATCCAGGAAAAGGCTCGGAGGAGCAGAGGAGGAAGGGAGTAGGGAAACCAGGCTTCTGACCTGGCCACAGGACAGCCGATGGACAGCACCCACGGGGACTCCCTCTGGCACCACAGACCCTCACCCCCACGCCTGTTCCGATTAAGATCAGAAATCACGCCGCCGGGCACGTAAGGGCACAGCTCGGCTCGACCCGACAGCAGGCCCCTTCCTCGGCAGGAGCCGCGCCTCCCCTCCACACTCTGACCGATCCTGTTACTTTGCTCTCACCTGCGTCCAGGGATCTCATTCTCTGAATTTGCAACACAAGACCCTGCCTGGCGTCCCCCCACTCCACGTGGCAAAGACGCGTGTGCTTGTCAGCAGCCCAGAACCACGTCTGCAGCCTGACCCGGACCCCAGGGTGCGTTTCCTAAGGGTGCTCTCAGTGAGTTTCCTGGGGGGCACACACGGAGCATCCGGGGTCCCTGGAGCCCCCACCCCATCCATTCCCTTCCAGCCAACGCTGTCCGGAGTGTGGACTGACCCAGTTCAGATGCTGCCCGGCTCTCCTGGGTTCCCGGGAGGGGAGGCTGCACCCTGGGCTCTGCTGGGGCCCCGCCTGTGAGGGGCTCCTGGTGAGAAAGTTCGGTGGCCAATGTTGTGGTGTGCACTAATGAGTAAAATCAGTAAGAGTGTAAGTTACAGGTTATAGATTAGTATAAATACAGATTATAAATATAAGATGTTGACAAGTGAGATAAGACAATTATAAAGCAATTCGGGCCATAGTCAGGGCTAGGACTGCATTTTGCTGCCTTCTATAAAACAAGAACTGTTACAAGAGCTGTTTCTGAGAAACTGAAATGGAAGCTGTTTTCTTGTTTGTTTTTCTGTTCTTGCACCCCACAGAATGTACCCAACCCAGGACATGGCGGTCCCGGTGAGCTACGTCCTGGGCTTGAGCACGTTTATGGGTCCACATGACTTTAAAGTAGATTGTCGTCCCCGCCCGGCAGAAACTCGGGGTGCCACTTGTTGGGACGGAGATGCCGCTAAGCTAACTGCTCTTCTCAGCTTCGGTAGCTTGCTTGCTCCCTGGGAAATGCCAGTCCTGTTTTGCTTCTGTGACTGGCTTTCTCACACGACGTAAGCAAGCCACTGAGTCGTGGTTTCGTCCCTATATTCCCAAGACACAGGCCAGGGGCTGCTGTTCTCCACGGAGTTTCAGTCTCTAGGAGTGGGTGACAGTCCCTGGCCAGGTAAATGCAGCTCTCTTTGGTTTGAATTGGGACGCAGAGTGCGTTCTGAGGCGGCTCCCTGTGACGGTCGAGTTTCAGAACGCAGCCTTTCGCCCTACCGGGGTGTGAGATCCCACCGTGGCCATTTTACCACCGCCCTTCCCTTGGCACCCCCAGTTTTAAACTCGGGCAGTTGTGTGGATCGTGACCCGAGCTGCTCCTGTCTGCAGGGGGCGGTGCCTCCTCAGGGGTGGACAGGTGGCTGGGGCGCCGGCTGTGCTGCTCAGCGGGTTCTGGAGCGGCCCCCCCTGCAGAAGTCAAGTCTGCCTGGCCAGCGACCCCCCATTGCGGGTGGGAGTTCCGGCAGCACCCCATCTCTAACAGCCTGGGGCTACAGTGGCCGGTTTCTGCTGGTCCTCACAGAGTTCCACCGAACACACATGGCCACAGCGACTTTGCCATCGAGGTGGGCGTGGATATGTGAATTGCAGGGAAAAAAACTGTATTTCCGTCTACGTGGCTCACTTAGGTGGCTCCCGGGCACTCCAGCCTGATGTGACGATTTCACTGATGGGCAGCCCCCAGTCACAGCCTGCAGCCCCGCCCTCACCTGGGCTGGGTGGGCTCTCGCCTGCTCCTGCCTGCCCCCTGCCTCCCTCTCTGTCCCTCCTGGCCCTGGAGGCTGCTCAAGGGCCAGGGCTGTGTGCTCAGAGGGCAGGGGAGGCTTTGGGACGTCCCAGCGAGGGCTCAGGTCAGCGTGGGCTCAGGTCTACGTGTGCACCCCCTGCCTCCCACAGATCAAATGGCTACACATGTCCAGTGGACGTCCTGGGGACACCGCTGCTGCCGTCCAGCAGCTGCCCAGGGCTGACCACTCAGGGGCAGTAGAGTGGAGCCTCACCTCCCTGTCAAGTCCTCTCCAGCCTGAGGCAGCTGTGCTGCTTCCCCGGGCTGGCCCCGTGCTGGCCAGGTGGGCATCCCTGAGGACAGGACTGGGCTGAATTCACAAGGGAGGACGCTCCTGCCCCAAGTGCCCTCCCTCCCTGGCCTCTCCAAGCCAGGCTGGGGCTGACCGTGGGTCCCTGGCCTCCCGGTCTTCTGGGAGGCCATGAAGCCCCATCGGCCTGACCTGGCAGGCAGGGTCCTGGCGGTGGAGGTGGTCTCCGGGCAGACTGAGCCCTCCTCACCATGGCGTCCCTGCTTTGCCCAGCAAGAGCCAAAGTGCTTGGTGGGGGCCTCACGGTCCTGCTGCTGCTCCTGCTGGGGACACCAAGTCCCAGAACAATCAGCTCTGCTCCCTCTGGGTTCTCGCCTCGCGGAACATCTCTGGGGGAACGTGCAGAAAACAGGCTGCTCGGAGTCCTTGGAGGGGCTGGTGATGGCAGGAGGGTGTCGCTGCATGAGGGCACTGCCCAGGAGAGGGACGCTGTGCTGGACGGGAGGGGAGCCCTGCCAGCCAGGGTCACCTTGGGAGAGAAGCTCAGGACCCCATCAGAGCCCATGTCCTCAGGGGGCTCTGCCAGCACTAACTGGCCTAAGGTGTGTCTCCCCAGAGAGGGGCAGGTGAAGCTGACCCTCAGGGGGACAGCCCTCGGGCCTGGCTCTGAAGGCAGATGGTCTCTCTCGTCTCCCCAGAGAAGGATGGTGAGTGTCTGAGGCCTGCTGGTCCCTGGAGCTGGTCACTGTGAGGATGCTCCTGCCCCTGGTGTCCACAGGTGGGAGAGAGAGAGCCAAGGGGTCCTCTGCACCAGTCCCTGAGGGACGTCCTGGCCCTTGTGGAGTGAGAGGCTGAGGCAGGGCTTCGTGAGGACATGCTCTTAGATCCACGTCATCTGTCCCCTCATGACTTGGGCTGGAGTAAGACTCTATCCAGGGGGGACCTGTGGCAATGTCTGGAGACATTTGGGGGTGATCCTTGGGGAGCAAGAGGGTGATGGTCTATCAAGTGGGTGGAGACCAGGGTGAACATCCTACCACACCCAGGACAGTCCCCACAGCAAAGGGTGACCAGCTGCAAGACACCCTGACCTGGAATCGCGTACCACTTAGAATGAGAAATGAAAGGGCAAACTGCGAATTTTTAGAATCGGTCATGACTACCAGCTCGTCAAAACGAAGAGAAATGTGAGTCGTCAAAATGTGAGTCGGTGCCGACTCACACTTCCTGACGTGCCCTGGCCACTCCTGTCTCCTGTCACAAGCCATGCGTCAGCCTCTCTGCGGAGGACAGAGGGAGGGAGGCCTTTCCTTCCATGTGACCTGGGAAGGTCTGTGTCGTGACAGGTGTGGAGAACCCCCCGCAGCCTCCTGGGAACTGATGGGACCAGGGACATCCTCAGGCCTGAGGTCCTTTGGGGAAACCCTCCCCAGACTCTCTCGCATGAGCTTTTACCAAAGGACAAAGACTCAAGTTTGTGGCAGGAGCCACCAGGGATCCTGACTCATTTTATGTCACTCAATTCCCATCAAAAAGAAAAGAACTCGCGGTGGGTCTGCCCCAGGCTCCTGCGCTGGCCGCCGGCTCCTGGCGGGGAAGAACTTCTGGCTCGGCTCTGAGGGGGCGGGAAGCTCTGCCCGAGGCTCCCCATCCCCTGGCCCTGGGAGATGTTCCCCCAGGTCCTCCTGGCTCCACCTCCTGCCCCGTCTCCCTGCACCAAGCCAGCGGGCGGCATGTTGTCCCCCGACAGGGGCATTTCCATGGGGGACAGCCAGCTGCAGCCTACTCCAGAAGTGACTTGAGCCCTGTAAACAGACCCGGGTCAGGGTGGCTCGGAGGTAGGCCCCACAGTGATAGGTCCGAGTCCAACGACATCTCGGACCAGGACTGGGCCACTAACCGAGTACCCTCTGAACCTGTGAATGGGACATTAATTGGAAAGACGGTCCTCGCGGTGTCATTAGTTAAGATGAGGTTATTGGGTTAGATGGGCCCTAGGTCACGTGGGGGAGTTTCGGATGTAAACAGGGACAGACACTCGCAGACAGGTGGCTGGGAGTGACGGCCACAGCCAAGGCAAGAAGAGGGTGGCCAGCTGCCCCAGAA
This sequence comes from Marmota flaviventris, assembly GCF_047511675.1. Classification (NCBI taxonomy): domain Eukaryota; kingdom Metazoa; phylum Chordata; class Mammalia; order Rodentia; family Sciuridae; genus Marmota; species Marmota flaviventris. The sequence continues at coordinate 4,835,554 of NC_092506.1, read as the reverse complement.
GCTGGAGGCGGCAGGGAGGGGACCCTGGGGCCTGCAGGGGAGCACAGCCCTGCGACACCTGGGTGTCAGCTTCTGGCCTCCGACTGTGGGAGGCCAGAACCATGTCTGTTGCTTTAAGCCACGTGGCTTGTGGCCATCTGTCACAGCAGCCGGAGCCCCCATGTCTGCAGCCCCCAGCACTGTCACAGGGACGGGGACAGCAATGCGGGTGGAGCGAGCCCTCGTCCTCACTGATTACACTGAAAATGTCTGATTTTTGCCAACTTCAGGTGATGTGTGAACACACTGCGGGACTCCCGAGGGGCGGTGACTTGTGCTGAGCTACCTGGCTTTGGGGCTGGGCCCCTCCCCAGGGTGCCCGGCCCAGCCCTCCAGGTCCCTCTTGGAGCTGCTGCACGTCTCCCTCAGCGTCCCCAGCCTGCAGCCGGGCTTCCTCTGGCTTCCTGATGATGCAGCACCAGGCCGGGCAGGGGGGCCGGGCCAGCGGGGCTAGGCTGCAGGCAGTGGTCATGGCAGGACACGGGCAGCCTCAGACACAGACACGCTCCCTCCCCCACAATGTCCAGCCGGGGTCTCCAGACTCTCCTGGTGGCCGTCGGGAAGCCAGGCCCCAGCCCCGCTGAGCCAGGGGAGGACTGTGCATGGAAACCCTCCCCCGAGAGGTGGGGGTTTCCAGGAGGAAGGGCCACAGGGACCCTCAGCACAGAGTGGACACGGCGCAGGCACCCCTGCCAGGCTGGCTTCTGGGCCGGAGCAGGTCCTGAGCCAGACCATGCCACACCTCAGGGACCATCAGAGGCCCCCGTGGCTGGCTGGCCTCTGGCCACAGCTCCACCCAGCTGGAGGACGGGGTGGGCAGGGCCCGAGCAGAAGAAAGAGTCAGAGGTCTTCAAGTAGATCCTGGAAATACCGCGAGGCGCACCCTGGGCCGACAGTTGGAGTCAGAGCCGCAGCAGAAGAGCCAGGGGCAGAAGCTGTGGGTGTGTGGGTGGGAGGGCGGGGGACGGAGTGAGGAGGGACGAGGAGGAAGAGCCAGAGGAGGGAGCCCCCTGTGGAAGGCAAGGGCAGGAAGTGGGGGGCAGAGAGGGAGGCTGGGAGAGGGGCTGTCCCTAAGGGGACCTGGGGAAGAGCCCTGATGTCCATCCTGAGCTGAGAATCCACCAGCGTGTGCAGCTGCCGAGGGGCCTGGCGGCCCCCGGCTTACTCTCCTAGATAAAGTTTTATTGGTACACGGTTCTGCTCATGCATTTCCATGCCACCTGTGGCTGGGTTCCCGCCACCACAGGAGAGCTGCATGGCAATGCTGGACACGGTGTGGCCCAAACTCCAAACTGCCTGTGCTCCAGCCCTTCGCAGGAAGCACTGGAGACCCTTTGATTTAGAGGACTGCTCATCCCCGAGGCCTCACTGCCCCCACTGGCCATCTGAGACTCTGTCCTTCACTAGATCCTGCCAAAGGATGGGAGGCAGGTGCCTGAGGGTCCCCTGTGGGCTGACCTTGGTGGCCCGAGCCCCCTCAGCACCCTGAGCGCCATCTGTGTATAGTAATAAAGCTATGAAGACTTTTGTGGGCTTTGTGAGCCGTCACTCAGAGGTCAAATCTCTAGAATGTTCCCACTTGAGGTCCTAATTCCAGCAAATCATCATGAAATGTGTTTTTGATGGCTTCGAGCGGAGCACAGATCCTATTAGGTGACGCCAGGGCAAGTTCACATGTAAATCTCCACTGCCAGCCCTTCAGCGTTTCCAAATACCAAAGTCACCCACGAAGTCAATAAGAGTCCAGCTGAGCTGGGTAGAGACGCCCCAGGCAGTGGGCAGTGGGGACCCCTTGCTGGGACTGCCACCCTGACAGCGCTGGGCAGCCTGCCTGCGAGTTCCTAGGGGCAGAGGGAAGAGCTCCTGGTCAGAGCAAGGAGCCTGCCCCAGGTGCAGACACATGGGAAGAGGGAGACGCAGCAGCAGCCAGCGTTGCCCACGGCAGCTGCTCCACCAGGCTCTTCCTCCTGAGCCCAGGAAAACAAGCCACCAGCCCAAGTTCCAATGACCCAAATTACTGATAATTTCAGCTCAAATTAGGCCGCTGTGTGCGGTGGCGATGGTACTTTCCCCCCCGTTGATGAAAAGCAGGCGAAGTCCCATTGTCTCCTGCAGACCAAGGAGGCCAAGGGGGGCCTCCTGCCGTGCCTGGCCCACTCCTGGGGAGCTGGGCTGTTCCAGGGGCTGCCGCGGACCTGCTTCCCCAGGCGGCTCCTGGAGGAGGGGTCCCTGCTCAGCCTCCGAGACACTCGAGGCCACCCTGATGCTCAAGCTCACAGAGGGGCCAGCACTGCCTGGGGGTTCCCTGGGGCAGGGGTGACCAGCCCCCAGTCCTGGCCCTGTGTGACCAGGGTGGGAGGCAGAGGTACAGGGACGGGGCAGGAGGCTTAGCTGAGCACAAGGGACAGATGTGGGTCCCCACCAACTCCACTGTGGGGTGGGGTGGGAGGGGACTTTGGGAGTGAGTAGGTTGCATGAGGTCATGAGGGAGGGACTCTGGTCAGGTGGGATTAGTGTCCTTACAAGAGAAGTGCCAGAGCTGTCCCCCTCCCTCTGTGCCTCCCTCTCCCCACAGGAGCCTGCAGTGAGATGTGACCCCACAAGCCAACCGAAGAGGCTTCAGAATAAAACCCACCTGCAGCACTTTGACCTTGAACTTCCAGCTTCCAAAAGTGCGAGGAAGGCACACCCAGGCCGCTGGGTCGTTGGTATTTTGTCATAGCAGCCCGGGGTTGAAACACTGGGGAAACCAAGGTCCTGGGGCCTCCAGGCCAAGGCCAGTGTCAGGGAGAGGACGGGGAAGGGAGTGGGGGGAGGGAGCAGAGGAGGGAAGAGAGCCCAGGGGGCCTGGGACCACCCTGAGGGCCGAGGTGCAGGCATCTGATGAACCCCCAGGCCTGGGTTCCCCACCCAGCACGTGGGCACTGGGGTGACGATGGTTGGGGTGGGAACAGGCCCAGGCACTTCGGGATGGTCCACAGCTCCCAAGCCTATTTGTGACCCCACGAAGGGCCCCCTTTGGAAAGCTGGGGGTTCCAGGTGAGCAGCCCCCCAGTGTCATGCAGCTGGGGGGCTTGGGGACCTGGGCAGGCTGAGGGCAGAGGGACAACGCCTGCCTTCCAGCTGGTGGCCCAGCCCTCCAGAGAGAGGACCTTGCATGTGGCCCAGTCCTGAGACCCGGGGCTGCTCCTGCCGGGGACCTCAGGGACCCCCACCACCCTGCAAAGAGCCCTGAGCCCTGGTGGGGGCCACCCACTGTGAGGAGGAGGTGGTGGCCTTGGCTTTGAAGTGCCGCAGGTAATTCTTCTGTTGAGAAGGACCTCACTAAGAAAAGGAGGGGACAGACAGAAGCCATGCATTCAGGGTACGGCGCTTTTCTGTTTGTTTTAGGAAAGTTCATTTGTGATAGATCATTCAATCAGGAAATCTGCCAGGCGTGGTGACGCTTTTTTAAAAGGGCAGAAATAACCTAATAAGTCAAATTTGATTTGGCCTCTGGAGTCTGTGTTGAAGGGCTGACGTGGCTGAGCCGGGGAGGAGGGGTGTCCACGGAGGGTCACCAGGGGCCAGGACAGGACGGAGGCTTCAGGGCCAGACTGGGCTGGGCAGGAGATGCCCCAGGACAGTGCTGGATGGTGCCCACCCTTGGGGAGAAGAGCAAGCCACCTCTGACCCACGTCCCCACGTCCCCACGTCCCCACGTCCCCATGTCTCCATGCAGCAGAGCTCAGGCTCTGACCTCCCTGGCCCCAGAGCTCGCCCTTCTCAGGACACTCAGCGGCCTGGCAGGGTGGGCGGGAGGCGGGTCCACCCCAGGAGCAGAGGGAGCCCCGAGGGGAGCACAGCCGAGTCCCCGCAGGGGCACGCACCACCGCACACACGCACGCACACCCACGACTCCACAGGCTCTTGCACGCGCTCACGGCTGACACCCCTACGCACCCCTATGGCACCGCCCACCGCACACTCGCAGGTGTGCGCACGTGAGGTGTGCCTGTGCACCGACAGCAGACACGCTGGCGCACTTCCCGGGCACACACAACCCACGCACGCTCACACACACTCTTGCACACGCGTCCCTGCACAGCCGCACAGGGGCGTCTGGGCCCTGCTGGTGCCTCTCAAGGACCCGCCCAGCGGTGGAGGCTGCAGCGAGGGACAGGCGGGGAGGGACGGAGAGGGCTGAGGAGTAGCAAGGGAGGCTGGCAGGGCAGGAGAAGAAGTGAGGAGCCCAGGGGCCTCGCAGGAGGACCGTCCTGAGGAGGGAGTCCCTGGGGGCTGTGCAAAAGGAGGTGTGGCCCTGGGGGTCCTGAACCAAGACAACTCTGCAGAAATGCGGGCAGGGAGCAGCTGGGTGCTGGGCACCCCGACCTGGGAAGGTGACCGAGTGGCACAAGGACACCCACTGCCATCACTCTGGGCACCTCAGATGGATCCCTCCCACCTGGAAAGGAGGAGGAGATGGGAGGTCGTCCAGGCTTGGGGTTGTCCTTCCCGTGTCCACGTCCGTGTCCCCCCAGTTCAACATGGTCCCTGCGTCCTTAAGGACAGGGGACATTGGGAAAAAAAATCAAAGCTAACCAGCCCCAAGAAAAACCACCCCCAAAAGACAAAGACCCAGAAACCACGCTGTGGCCCCGTGCAAGCGCAGGACCCGCCGCACTAGGGCCTCTCAGCGACACTAAGCAGGCGTCTGTACTGGGATTTTCAAATCTAAACTACACTGTTCATTTAGGAACCCGTCCATCACAGTGACCTAGAAATCGACTCAAAAGAGCCGGATAATGTCATCAACAGGGTCACGATGCCCTCATGCTTCTCTTGACAGGCACAAATATGTCTAATAATCAGAAAGCATTTTTGATATTAAGTGGCCCGGCAGTCTGCCGAGGTCACTGCGGGTGACGCTGGCGTTACTCACGCCCGTCGCAGCGCAGCCCGCGGTCCCTGTCATCAGTGTTCCCAGCTCGCCTGGAAAACAAGAGAATTTGGAAGCTGGGTTTTGAAATTTATCAAAAGATATTTTTGGGGGGAAATTATTTTTCTTTGTGGACTCTGTAAAGAATCATAATATTCTGGATAATCATTCTTTCTGGCTATTTTCACTTCAAAATAGGAAAACAAACTACATAACATAAAATATATTGCTTTCTGCGTTTTTAAGTGCACTGAATACACTCACGGTGTGCTGCAAACAGCACCACCAGTCATTCCCAGAACTCTCTCTCTTCCCCAAAACACCGGCTCCCCATTAATCCCTAACTCCCACTCTCCCTCCCCCTCCTGGCAGCCGCTCTGTCTGCCTCTGTGGGTCTGCCTGTGAGACTCCTCGTTTAGGTGGAATCATGAAAGATCTAGCACCATGTCCTCAGGACGCCTCCAGGTCACAGGTGTCAGAGCGTCCTTCCATCCTGTGCCTACACCCTGTCCATGGACACTAGGGTTGACGCCACCTCTCGGGTGTCATCAACAGTGCTCTGAGGACATGGTGGGGCACCTCCAGGCGTTTGTGGTGACGCGAGGTGCTGGAATCAGAAGTTGGAAGTCCCAGGTTCCTGGGGGCTGAGGCTCCGCCCTGCAGGGCTGGGCTTCCAGGGGACAGTGGCAGCCCGCAGCAGGGCAGGCTTCTCTCAGGACGGGTTGGATGAAGACATTGAGCCACGATTTCGAGAGTCTTCAAGATGTTCATGGTCTTTGAGCAACGATTCCACTGTTGGGAGTTTATACAGCAGGAACCAGAGGTGAAGGAGTCCCCAAAAAGATAGCACCTGGTGTCTGATTGCTTTAGATTAAAGGCCCTTGGAGACCAGCAGACACTGGAAGCAGCTTGACTCTGATGTCCCTTCTGAGCTTAAGACCAACCCACTGGGGAGAACTGACCACCTTCCGTCCCCCTGAGGGAGGCACTGTAGGGGGGACTGTAGCCACACGGGGATGGACTTTGTCACAAGACGTCACCTGTCTCTGGTTCATTCAAATCCCAAAGGGAGTCTTTTACAAGCTAACTCTGTTGCCCCAGCCCCTTCACCTCCCCTGAAACCACTCACTGGTCCCCTAAAGTGTCGTGTGGTCACTGGAGAAGAGGAGGGCACAAGTCACATGTGCCTGAAATGCCCACTTTCAGCCCCAAGAAACCTGCTAAGTTAAGGGACAATGAGAGCAAGTCCGGGCCAGAATGTCCAGATACATATCTCCAAGGAGGAAGGACAGGTTTCTCTCAGGGTGCTGGGACTTAGGGAGGTCAGCGCTGTCTTAGGAAGCTGCCAAGTTCCTTGGGATGCTGGTCAGACACTGGGACAAAGCAAGCTGAGCTGGTGACGTCACTGCTTCTGTGACCTAGTCTAGGAGACTTCTCTCCGGGTGTGACTGGTGCGGAGCAGAGCACCATGGAGAAGCTAAGGCTGGTCCAGCCAGAGGCCACTGGAGAGGGCGCCGGGAGGGCAGGGGGGCTGCCTTGCAGGGGCTGCTTGTCCACCACTATCTCACATCCCATCTGCAGGGCGGTCTTTGGTTTCTTGGCAACCGGTCCCACTGCCCCAGCACAGCTGGGCTGTGGATGGTACCGTGTGGACACCCCACCTCCCTGTCCCCTTGGAGGAGGGGTTCGGGCCTCCCCTCTCGGGCTCTTCCTCGAGTTCCGCTTGCACGTGGCTCCCGTGACTCTGCACGCGACAGTACCGCAGGCCTCCCCCGCTGACCTGTCCCCGAGCCCCCGCCTGGCCTGGGTTTGTGCCCCCAACTCCCTGGGGGGCTGCCTCACAGCTGCACCTGTGACTTCCTCCCTGGGGTTCCACGAGGACCAGAGGCCTCCCCCAGCTGGGTCCCTGCAGCACCCTGTCCATCCCCTAAGGCCCCCACCACTGGGCAACAAGGTCCAGTAAGAGACTGGAGACTCAGTCCCCGGCCTTCCCACCTACACCCACTTTGTCACCCAAAAGTAGTTTCTTAAAACAAAACCAAACCCTCCACCCTGGCAGGAAGTTTCTGCAGCGGGATGAACTCCAGTCCCCGGCGGAGTCTGATTGAGCAGGCACCTGGGAAGCAGGTGCCCACCAGCAAGCTCCTGAGCCGCCCGGAGCGGCCTGGTGCTCACACAGCTCAACACCCTCCCTCCCCCAGGACCCACCGACTGGAGCACAGCGCGCTCCCCGGGCCAGGCTGGGCCTCAGAAAGAGCGGACAGACAGGAGTCCCAGCAGTGGACCAGGGCACACCTGTGGGAAGGTGGGCAAAGGGAAACCAACCCACACCGACCGGAGGAGCCGAGAACCGCACCTAAGACAGGTCGCCTGGGGCCGGCCGTCGTGAGCCATTTATTTTCTGAAGTTGGTGAGTTTTACAAAAATCAGGAGGAGTTTACGCATCTCTGCACCTGTTTTCAGGTAGTTGGAAGTTATGACAGTGTGCGCACACTGGAAAAACCACTCTTCATGGCTCGGGGCACCGCTATGACAGCCCGTCAGGCGCCTGTGGGCGGCATCGTGTGAAACTGAACGCTTTTCTGTTTGGATCTAAACCCAAACTTTTGAGATCCAAATTACCCTGAAGAACAGTGAAACTGCTCCCAGGGCATATTAAATCCCACATTAAGCACTTGCTGTATACCTCACAGGTTCTGTATTTCTAAAGAGAACAGCCTATCATTCAGAGGCTGTCCAGAGCCTGGATTAGATCATAGTTCCTGGGTCCTTTCTGCTTTAGAGTACTTTCTCCAAATGGCTTCGTATCACTGGAACAAGTGGGTCAGGCTGAGGCTCAGGATGCAGCGACTGCCTGGCACACAGGAGGCCCCAGCCCTGCAGAAACCAGACCAAAACAAAAGCAGTATGGAACAAAAGCCCGACACTCCTGCTAAACCGTCTCTGATATTGAACCACCTTTGCCTGAAGCAGGACTCTGTGCTCAGGACCCTGGGGGACACTCAGGCCACACAGAGACTGGGAGGCCCGGCCACCGGACGCTGAAGGGAAGAAACATGTTTGAACTCCCAATGCAGGCACCTTGGAGGCCGGCACATAGGAGCAGAGTCAGGGCCGGGCCCACCCACCACATCCAGGAGACAGTCTGCTTGGACAAGGGAGCATGGCCTCTTCACCATTCTGAGGACAAGAGGCCTACTTCAGTCCCTCCCTCTCTCCCTCCCTCCCTCTCTCGTTTCCTTATAAAATTAATCCCTGACTAGCTATAAGTTAGGAAACTGGCCTCAAAGCCTGACCAGATCTCTCAGTGGTATTTAAAAACAATATCAGGGCTGGGGATGTGGCTCAAGCGGTAGCGCGCTCGCCTGGCATGCGTGCGGCCCGGGTTCGATCCTCAGCACCACATACAAACAAAGAAGTTGTGTGCGCCAAAAACTAAAAAATAAATATTAAAATTCTCTCTCTTTAAAAAAAAAAAAAAAAAAAAAAACAATATCAAACAAGCCAGGCACGGAGGTGAATGCCTGTAATTGCAGCCACTTAGGAGGCTGAGGCAGGAGGATCACAAGTTCAAGGCCAGCCTCAATAATTAGTGAAACTCTGTCTCAAATAAAAATTTAAAAAGGGGTTTGTAGCTCTGTGGTAGCATATTTGCCTGAAATGTACCAGGCCTTGGGTTCAGTTCTCAAAATATCACAAATCAATCAGCCAATCAATCAAAACCCCAAAAGGGTTAAAACTGCCCAGAACACAAATCCCACCCCCCCAAGCCTCTGAGGCAGCGAGGATGTCACACATCCCGTGAGGATGCAGCTCTTCTGTTCAAACAAAATGTCCTTTCTATCACCTGATGCTCATTAAAGGAAACCTGATGTCACTTTCTTCTTTATGGATGGATAAAGGTAGCAAGGAGGCCAAGCCAGAGGGACACTTCTCCCCAGAGGGTGGCAGTGGCCTGTGGCCCTGTGGGTCCTTGTGCTGTGGCCCTGGGGTGCTTGTGCCAGCAGCTCCCACCTGCTGGGCAATTGCCTGGCATGCACGAGGCCCCTGCTCACTTGGCTGCCCCTGAGTCAAGACGGGAGCATGGTGGGTCCTCTAGCACCAGCCATTTCTGCCACTGTGGTGACAGCATGGCTCCAGGCTGAACTCACTGTGTTAGGAGGCTGAGCTGCCTTCCGTGATGAGTGCCCTGCAGACAACGCTGACCCCTGGCCTTCTCCCCTGACCATGGTGCTGATGGGCCTGGGGGAGCAGCCTGGACAGCTGCTGGCCTGTTGCCCGCTGCGAGGTCCACTCCCTCGTCCACCAGCGTGTCCTCATCCCACCTTCCAGAATAAGGCCATGAAGCCATGTTCTTCATGTGCTGAGGTCTTGGGGCTGCCTGGACCCAGGAGGCCTGGCCCTCAGAGCCCAAGGCAGCCCGGCTCACCGCCTTCTTCTGCTCTGGGGAACCCCCCACCCCTGCATCTTCAAGAACTTTCTTTCTGGACATTTTCTTCTTGCTGAAAACATGTCTTCGTTGCCACACATCGTTTCTTGGGAAGGGAACATTCAAAGGTGATTTTGAAGTCTCTCGGGTAACAGGCAGCGATGCGGACAGCCAGCCCCGCAGATGAGTTATTTCCACAAGGAGAACATAGACGTATCTGCTTTTTCCCTTGTCACAGCAAAGACTTTGTGATCTTCTTCATTGTGAAACTCACTGCTGTTCTTACGAGCTCGTTTATCAAACTGAAATTGTAAATTGAGCGTAAATACCCCAAATTGCATGAAGATCCCGTCTGGATGATATGAGCTCAAAGACACAGGAGACCACCCTCATCGTCATGGTCCCAGGAACATGGATCTGGCTGGCTTTCAGGTCCTTCCCAAGAGCCTGTTTCCATGTCCCCGTGGGCTGCGTGGGCCTGTGTGACAGGGCTGACAGTTACAAACCCCTCGAAGCAGAGAGGGGAGATGCCCCCAAGCTGGGTCCCTCTGTGTTGGGGACCGGCCCAGCCTGCTCTGACACTGCTGTGGGGGGGACAGTGGGGCTTCCTAGGGCCTGGGAGGGCCGCCCTGGAGACTGGCTTGTGATTCCCTCCTGAGATGCCCACAGCTGGCCCAGCTCTGGCCCCTTTGCCTGGAACTCAGTCCCCTGCACCATGAAGAGAGCGCTGGACCCTCCCCCTTCCCCAGAGCTCATGCAAAGCGAACACCAGTCTTCCTCGGACTCACCTTTGATGCAGGCTGAAGGACACAAGGGGCCAAGGACCAGCCAGGCCCCGGTCTCTCTGGATCTTGGGGCCCTCCTCCCCTCCTCCCCTCCTCCCCTCCTCCACACCAGACACCTTCCTGCTCCCACTTCCAAGCTGACCCTCTTTCCCAAACGAGGCCGAGCCCTCACGCTGTCAGCCTGTGGCCCCCAGACAGCTGGCACCCCAGGGTCTCACTTGCAAAGAGACACCTCAGCTGGGGAGAGTGGCTGGCGTGGCCTCCAGGGTATTGTAGACAGGAGGCCAGGCTGTCCTCCTGCGGCAGGAGGAGAGGCACCTGGGTGTGGGGGTGGCCTGACCAGCCCAGGAACCACCTTTCTGCCCAGGCTCCACGCGCCTGGAGGGTGAGGTGGTGCTCAAAGGTCTCCATGTGTCGAGGGGCACTGAAGGGTGGACTAGAAACCCTGCAGACCCTTCTGGGAATGGGGCTCAGGAAGGGCCAAGGTCAGAGAGGACAGCAGGGCCTCCCCAGGCTCCAGGGCCTGAGGTCAGCGCGGGTGGAACCTGCCCCTGCACCCGCTTCCTGGCGCAATTCCGACCCCCAGCTGAAGCAGAGACGGGGGCTGGAGACCTGCATCTGCCGGGCGGCGCGGCTCCGCGGGGAACATGAAAGCCGCTGTCCTTTGAGTCTGGCCGAGTCTGGCCCGGCCTTTGCTTTCCTTTCATCCAGGCAGAATCAGCTCCTCGGGGGCTCTGAGTGGCACCACACCCCCTGCCTGCCTCTCTCCACCAGGCCTTGGCCACCTGAGAGGTGTCAGCTGGGCCATCGGTGCCACTAGGCTTGGCCCCTTCCGGTGAAACCCCTCCCAAGGGCCTCGGGGACCCAGCCCGTGGGGACCCCTTTCTGTGTGCCCACAGCATGTTCCCCAGCCCCCCCCCTGACCCAGCAGGTTCCCGATGGAGGAGAGGAAAAGGCCTCGTCTCTGCCCATGTCCTCTTCTGACCCCACACCTTGAGGCTAGAGTGACCACCTGGACCCTTCCAAGGGACATCTAACGGTCTGTCCCTCCTGTGCTGTCCTCATGAGGTTTGGTCAGGACTGAGGGCCCCTACCCTGGGCCTGGCCAGTCCACATCTTCTCACTCTGACTGACTCAGAAAGGGGCACGTACGTGACTCAGTTCAACCCAATGACCCAACCATGGACCATCTGTGAGAGGGCCGAGGAGAGACGGAAAGATGGGGGCCAGTCAGCCTTGGACAACCTCGAAGACCAGGATAAAACCTTTGAACTTGGTCCTTGGAGAATAACGGAGCCAGAGAGGCTGCCTTTCATAGTCAGATCTGTGTTTGGCACGCTCAAGTTGGCCGCGCCTGCCTGGAACTGGGGCTCTGCCCACTGAGGGGTGGGTATGTTTCTTAACACCGTCACGTCCAGGCTGAGCCTGCCGCTGCTTTGATCAGTAGAACATGGCAGAGGTGACACCCTGGACAGAGACTGTCTCTTTCCTTCTGCTTGGAGCTCAGTTGCCATGTTGTGAGGAAGCCCAAGCAGCCACAGGAAGGAGAAGGGCCCTGGCCACGGCTTGCAGTGGCCTCCAGCCAGCACCACCTTGCCGGCCATCCAGTCGACTTCCTCCAGCGTGGATCTGGCAGCCCAAGTTGAGCTTCCCAGGTGACACTGCAAGGGGCAGAGACAAGCCATCCCTGACCAAACTCGAAATCATGAGCAAATGAACATTGCTGTCTAACCCAGTCTGCTCCGTGACAGGCTCTTGAGGGAGAGCTCTGCTGCTCTCATCCTGGGGGAAGAGCCCTGGTGGGCCTGAGTGGGGACCAGGGCGGTGGCCAGGGGAACCAGGTTTGATAGCTGTTCCCGAGGCTTATTTCCTGCACAAATCCCAGGGATCTCCTGGCCACTCCACCCCACAGCCTGCACTTTGCAGTTTCCCTGGTGACGCAGCTGAGTTTAGGGGGCCAGCTGTCGGTAGGGGGCTGCCGTCTGGGCTGCTTGCAGGGTAGCTGAGCTCCCGGAAAAGACTGTCCCTGGCGACGGTAATTGGCAATGTCCTTCCTTCAGGAAGTCAGCCTCACTGTCCAAATATAATAACAGGGTTTGAGAATTTAATTTTTTCCCCCAGGGTCACGATGCGTTCTGTTGTGCACGTATCCCAGGGAGAGGGGCAGAGGAGAGATCTCTTGCCACTAAGGATCTGTTGACGGGATTCTTTCTTAATTAGTGTTTACTTCCATTTTTATATCAGATCTACATCTTTAAAAATGTATACGGACCACACAGGCTTCTCCATTTCCTGTGGCCGGCACAGCTGAGCGCCTCGGTCCTAGAGCACGGGCCTCCCCACTTCTACCTGCCCCAGCACCGAGGGCTGCCCAGCAGTGCAGGGCTCTGGGCTTAATTTGAGTTGCAGATAAACAAAAAGAGCACCAGCACGGCTCAGGGCATTCTCGTACTCAGAAACTGCTCGTTGTTTGTCTAAAATTCAGCTTCACCCGAGTTCGTTTGCATCTGCCTGCCTGCACCTCAGTCAGCTGGGAGGCCGTCCAGGGTGAAATGGGGCCCGCAGCGTGTCGGGAGGGACACAGAGAGAGGTGAGGCTGGGGGGGCAGGAAGACAGTTCTTTCACATTGACCGACTGAGTGATGGGTGGAGGTGCTGGTATCGACAGAGTCGTGGTTCCACGCATGGAGAGATTATATTTCAACAAAGGATTTTTAAGTGCTTATACTTTTTGTGGTCCCTTAAAATGTATCAGATTCCGGGGAAGTGGCAGGAGGGACTGGCCAGCCTCTCTGCAGGGCTCAGGCCTCTGGGTGGAAATGCCCCCAGTGCCTCTAACACTGCCCCCCCAGCCTTGGACCGGCTGGCCACCGGCCCTCTCTGGAGGCACCCACATCCCTTCAGCCAGATGGACTCACATATGGCCTGGGGAGCTGCCCGGGGCCGACTCTGGGGCAGGAAACAGGTGCAGCCGCCCAGGGCCGGCATGACTCACCGAGGGCCCCTGCTCCCACCACAGGCAATGGGCCAGGCAGGGCCACCAGCTTCGCCCCTTCCCTCCGGGGCCAGAGAACACCCTGCTGGGTGTGCCACCCGAGGGTGCAGTGGAGACCCAGACTCCTGACCGTCAGGGACAGTCCCTGGGGAAGCTCATCGCCATGAGCCCACCCCTGGAGCAGGCCACAGCAGTCCCATGGCCTCGTGGGAGGGGCCTTGGTGGGCAGAGCGTGTGGGGCGGGTCCTCTGTGGGCGCGGCACTGGGAGTGGTGGTTTCCCTGCCCCAGAGCCCCAGGGCAGCAGGCGCTGGGCTGGGGTGGCTTGCTGAGGGGGGCGGAGGGGCTGGGGCTGGGGAGGGGGGCACCGCCCTGTAAGGCAAGGATGGCTCGAGCCAGGGAGCCCAGGACTTGCAAGGGGCTGTCGAGAACCAGCTCCCACGGGCTCAGCACAGAAGGTCGGGAGAGCTGAGCACCCTGCAGCTGTGTCCAGGAGGGGCCTAAAGTGAGGCCCAGTGACCACAGCGTCGTGGGGAGTGTCTGCTAGCCCCAAACAGACCAGGCACCTTTGGGAGATGGGGACTCTGCCTTCATCGTGCCTGAGCCCATCTCCCTGGGAGGCTACGGCTTCGGGGAGAGGCTCTGTGGCCTGTGGCCTATTTCAGGGTCAGGATCGAGACTGGGTGTATGCTGGGATGGCTGTGGCCACTCGCCTATACACATGCGACATGTACCATAGACCAGACCCGCTGACCTGAACCAAGGCCCAGCTGGGCTTTCCCTTGAAGGCCAGTACCCACAGCCTCTCCAAGGCCGCTTTGCCAGGGAGACCCGGGGAGGTGTGGAAGAGAGAGGTCAGCTGATCCTGGTCATGGCCCGGCTTTCAGATTTTACAAAGACTGGCCACCATGAAGCAGGTGGCCTCTAGGGCCTCCCTGAGGCAGAGCCCCCCCGGGCCTCCCATCTGCCCTCCTCTCCAGCCTCACAGCCCAGTTGAGCACATCACAGTCCACAGTGGAAGACCCCATTTCAGAGCCTCCTGTGTGGCCGCGGCTGTCCCCGGACAGCAAGACTATGCAGAGCTAAGTGAGGGGACTTCTTCCCCAAAGCGGCTTGCAGGAAAGGCGGGGTTCTCTTGCCAACCATCCCCAACCCTCTGGACCTTGTGTACCCCACCCCCCTCTTCTCAGCTTGCATCCCAAACCCCAGTTCCTACAATCTTAGCCCCTCCATAAAAGTACCCAAGCCAGCCAGGTGCGGTGGTGCAGCCTGTAGTCCCAGCGGCTCAGGAGGCTGAGGCAGGAGGATGGTGAGTTCAGAGCCAGCCTCAGTAACTCAGTGAGGCCCTAAGCAACTTAGCGAGGCAGGCATTTCTGTGAAGCCATCTACCCAGGTCACAGTGAACCGTGGAATACACACGCAGAAACACACGGACGGACAGTGACGTGACTTGAACTTCAGTCACAAGTGCCAGTCTCTAGGGGTGGTTTATCTGTGACCACTGTGTTCCCGGAGTGAGGCTGGGTGCAGTGGGGTGAGCTGGAGACTATGGGGAGGGAAGGCCGGGGTCCCGGGGGAGCGGGATTAGCTCAGCCAGCCACCCTCCCTTTCCCAGTAGTGATGACGTCAGTGCAACCAGCAGGTGGTGCACATTTGTCACGTCCCCTGCAGGCCTCACCCTTGATGAGCCCATCTTCCCCAGGCCAGCTCCTCACCAGCACTGGGGTGACACCAGTGTTGGCCTGTGTCACTCACTGGTTCATAGAAGATTTGTGGAGGGATTTGTGTGAGGCGCTGGTCAGCATATCTATTATTACGTGTATGAGAGGAAACCCCAGCTGACACTGGCTTACCTAAAAGGGAAGAGCGTTTCTCTGTCAGGAAATAAGCCTGGAGGTCAGCAGCCCAGGGACCTGGGCTCAGGGTTACCCAAGACCTGGCTTTCTTGGTCTTGCTGTCTGTCATCTGAAGCCATCACCTAGAGGTCCAAAACAGTTGCTTGACCTCCAGCCCTCATATCCACATTCCAGGAAGTAGGAAGAAGGAAAGGAGAAGGACCAAAAAGAGGCCCACCATGTGACCCCCTCAACCTGGAATGTGTAGGGCTCTACTCTTCAACTGGCCACTGCTGCTCCCCTGTCAGGCCCAGCTTCCTGACCCCAAGTACCACCTTCTGATGATAACCAGGCGGACGTTCGTGTAATTGGTGCATGTTGGGGTTCTGTCTGCGGCTGCTTTCACCCAGGGCTAGGGTCAGGCGAGGGTGACCTCCCATGTGGGGACACAGCCAGGCACCCTTGTGGCCCGTGCTCTTCCTGGCCGTCAGCGGCAGGCTGTTTTTCCTAGTGGTGGTGAGCAGGCGTCTGGGGGAGGCTGATCCAGCTCGCAGGGCGGGCCCCGTGCTTTCTGCTCTTTTCCCATTACGCTAATGGCGACCCATTTTGTCTGCCACACACTGGGCTGTCTTGAAGATGACAGGTTGACAATGACTCCCGTTGGGTCACTGCGGAGCGAGGAGCCCATTAGAACACTGCGCCGGGAGCTGTCATCCCAGAAGTGCTGTCCTCGCTCGCCCGAGCGGATCTGCCCTCCGCGGGGTCCCAGCTCGCCTCCCAGCTCCGCCTCGCGTCTGTGCCCACGGCGCTCGCTCGGGCCTTGCAGCCCAGCTCCCGGCCACCTTCCAGATCTGCCCAGAATCCCCCACCACCCAGGGAGGCCTGGGGACCGAGCTGCCACCCCAGGTGGTGGGAGAGGCTGGCACGCGGGAGGAGGTGGCCTGGGCACGTCTGTCCTGATCATGCTGCCTGGCGGTGCAGCACGGGCTTTGATGTGGCTTCTGGGGACGAGAGAGGATCTGCCTAGGACCGCATAGGACTTTCCATGAAACGGGGGACAGGTGGCTGAGGGTGGTTCTTACTGGTCAGTCACTTATTCTTAACACAGTTTCTCTCTATACCAAGCCAGCCCCCCACTCGGGGCCAGCCCCCCACTAGGGGCTCATGCGACCTTCCTGACTCAGCCTCTGAGAAGCTGGGGCTGCAGGCTGCGCCACCACCGCACCCCTCTTCTTATCTTCTTATAAATGGCTTATAAATGGCTTCTTATAAATGGCTCTTCTTATAAATGCTCCCCCTCTCTTCTTAGCGACGTTGGCTCAAGAGCCACGCGTCTTTCTAACAGGAAGGCGCTCACCAGACAGACCCTGGGGTTTCTTTTAAAGCAAAAAGGAAACAAAAAGAGTCCAACTCCCGAAGGAAGGCAGCGGAGGGCCGGGACTCAGCCCAGGGACGGCACCCGCCTGGCACGCAAAGCCCTGAGCTCCGACCTCGGCCCTGGGAGAAAAGCCAGGAGAGCTGAGGAGAGCTGGACAGGGTCCTCGGGCAGGCGGGGCACCTGTCCCTCAGCCACCCTGAGGACAGGCCTTTCCAGACAGGCTCAGAGCCTCCTGTTCAAGGGAAGCTGAGAAAAATGTGTCCTCAAGATCTGGCAGCCTGGCAAGAGGGACCTGAGAGAAGGAAGGTGTCCTGAGCTCTGGGACACCAGGACAGAGTGACAGCAGGACTCACCTCTAACCCATCACTGTCAGGTAGAGGGGGGATACCTGTGGCCCGAGCCCCTGCCAGCTCCCAACACCCCTTCAATCAGGGACACACAGGCCACCTCTCTGCAGGTCACAGGGAGCCACCCTGGCGTCCACATCTCAGCTGCCCCTCTGCCCTCCACTGCCAGGGCCACACCCTCACTTCCTCTTCCCTCCCTGGCAGGAAGCCACTGTGGGGTTAACTGTGGGCTTCAGAACCAGCCTGTGGGTCGAGGCCAAGGCCTGGCCCCTCCCCTGCCGCCCCAGGCTGTGGGAAGAGGACTGGGAGGTCATCCCGCCCCCACCCGAGCCCCTCGCCAACCAGCATGGCCCAGAGTGGGCACTTGGCACCCTAGGCCAGAGCCCTGTGCCTTTGAGCCCTGTGCCTTGACCAGATCCTGGGGCACACAACGTCCTTTTTCGCCCATGTGGAGGCCGGCGGGTCTCGCCAGGGGGTGCCCCAGCCATGGGCACAAGGTTCTTGAGACCAGAGAGTGGGAGGCACTGGTGAACGGCCTGGTCACCGTTACCATTTGTCTTGTAACCCAGTGACTGTGGGGTTCCAGATGACCACTCTGAAATTTGGCCTGGGTGGGAGAGTGGTGTCCCCTTGCCCCCAGTGGTGGTGGGGTATCCAGCCAGCCGAGGGAGTGTGGGGCGTGTTTGCAGCGTGTTCCCCCGTCTCCAGACACCTGAGGTGGCATCCGACTCTCCTGGTGTCTGAATGGGGAGGACAGCCTGGGCTTCCCTGTGGCACCGTGGTCCCCTGAGCCCCCACTCAGGAAGTTTTTGTGGGTAAGAGGCAGGGCTTGTGCCTGAGGCTTCTTCCTGCTGCTAGGCCCATGCCCACCAGGGACCTGGAAGTCCGAGCCTCCACTCTGGGCTCCACAGGTTCTCCAGCACCACTAAACCCTGGAATCTTCCAAATGGACCCAGAGCCAGGAGTGGCTGCTCCATAGGGCCATGGGCTGTCCAGGCCGGTTGTGCCCTGCCACAGGAAGGGCCCACCGCAGCCCCAGGTGTCCAGGCAGCACTGTTAGCAGAACAGTGGGCTTGCATTTAGGGGGACAGAGCTTGCGCTCCCCGCCATCCGGGTGGGGACAGAGCGGGAACAGGCCCTGGCCGCTTCACAGCACCCCGGGTACACTGCAGATGGGCCAAGCTTGGGCAGAGGGGTCGCCCCAGCAGTCCCCAGTCCTCTGGAGGTCTCTCCCAAGGGAGGCTGGGAGGCTGCAGCAGAGCTCCGGGGTCCTACGATGTGGGGCAGGGGCAGCCGGCTGAGGGGGGACGACAGGGGCGGGCTCAGCCACTGCGACGGGCCGCGGGTCTGGGGGTGTCTCCCACGGATTCGGGGGTTCGTTCCTGCGGACGAAGGGGCTCTCCCGCCCCCTCCTGTGGTGCAGGCTCACAGCACTGAGAGCAGCGGAGTTCCGGTCACTGCGGTCCCCGCGGCTCCCCGGGGGCGGGGGCGGCGCTGGGCGGTGACGTGGTGGCTGCGGCTCCCGCACCCCGCACGCGCGGCATAAATAGCGGCGGGGCTCGGACTGCATCACGTCGGGGAGCCGGACGCGCCATGCGGTGAGCGCCAGCCCGCGCCCAGCCCCGGCCACGCGACGCCCCGACCGACCCCGCCGCCTGGGAGCGCTGCCGGACCCGCCCCGCCGCCCTTGCCGACCCTCCGCCGCTCAAGGTACCCGCGCTCGGTCCGCTCGGGCCCCGCGTCCCCGCCCCGACGTGCGCCAACCTGCCCCGCTTCGCCCCGCTGCAGATGGCCAGAGGCAGCGCCCTGCTGCTCGCCGCGCTCCTGCTCGCCGCCGCGCTGCCGGCCACGCTGGGGCTCGGGCCGCCGGTAAGTGCAGGGGACAGGGCCCCCAGGGCGGGAAGGGGCAACCGCATCAGCTCCAGCGCGGGGTGGAGGCTGGTGCGTCCCCTGCCCGCCCGCCTGGAGGTGCGCGTCCCGGCGGAAGGGACCCCGAGCTGCGCAGGTGAGCGGAGCGCGCTGGGTGGGCGCCCGGTGCGCGCTCTGGGTGCCCGCCGGGCGGCCCCGCTTCCCGGACAGCGCGGGGCTTAGAAGAGGGTTCGTCCGGCTCAGCTGAGATGAGCGCCACAGCCCGCGCCGGCTGGGAGCCCAGGAGGCTGAGTCGCCCTGGGTCAGCGTCAGACAAAGGGCTCCCCGCCTTTGTTCCACTGGCCTGGAGAGCCCCGCTGCGCCCCGGTCACCTTAGCTCCGCGGGCCGGCCCCCCTGACCCGCCTTTCTCCCGGTTAAGGCAAAGGAGAAGAGAGGCTGGACCCTGAACAGCGCCGGCTACCTCCTGGGCCCGCGTAAGTGAGGGACAACCCTCGGGCTATGGGGTGGTCGGTTAATCCCGCTCCCTGGAACCTGCTAGCCGGTGGTCATTTTAATACGTGGATGTCCAGTTTGGGCCACATAAAAGGAGGACATTTACATGACACTGTGAGGGGACTGGGCCCCCACCAGCTTAGCCAGCTCCTTAGTTCCACGGATACCCTCTCCCACTCCCAGGAAGGCAGCCCCAGACCTGAGCTGTTTCCCGGGTACTTCATGACCTCTGGGGCCCAGGAGAGCTAAGGCCAGCTTAGGAGAGGCAGCCTGGCAAGCCCTCTGTCAGAGCTCAGGTCCTCGGCTGGGTGGGACTGCTGCGGGGACACCTCCGGGGTCAGGCCTCTGTAGCTCAGTGCCAGGAACCCTGCCTGCCTCCGGGACAGTGAATCAGTCTCCCCTCGACTGGCCCAGGTTGTGTAGCCAGGACCTGGTCCCCTCCTGAACAGCCACACCCAGCCCCTCTGCACGCCCCTCCCACTGGCTCAGCTCCACCGAGCTTCTCTCCTGGACTCCTGTGACAGCATCCGAAGCGCTCTTCTTGCCATCGCAGTCCCCCATGTCAGCCCCAACACCCCGTCTCCCTCCCTGCCGCCTTCCTCTGTCTGGCTCCACTCATCTCCACACGCTGCCAGAGAGGTCTTTTGTTGTCCTCATGGAAGGTACCGGCTGTGCACCAGGCTGTCCTGCGAGGCCGGCTTGTTGCATGCCCCGTTCTTTTGGGAAGCACCTGTATGAGTGGGCAGATGGCCCCGTCACCTGGCCTCCCTCTTCTGTGTTTCCACGCTTTGCCTTACTTTCAGTCTGGCTGTCCTTTTGGGGGGAGGGCACGATCAGTGAGCGGTCAGTCTCTCTCCTCTGCAAGCAGATGCCATCGACACCCACAGATCCCTTAGTGACAAGCACGGCCTGGCTGGGAAGCGGGAGCTCCAGCCCGAGGAGGAAGCAAAGCCAGGTGAGAGGAGCGCCCCCCCACGCCCACCCTCCCAGGGGCGCAGAGTGTGGTCAGGAGCAGCTGCAGGGACCAGGGGGCTGGGCTGAGGGGTCTTCTAGGCCCAGCCCCTCCATGGCTCCAGGGAAAGCACAGGGGTGCCCTCTAGCCCTGGGTTGCTCACTGCCCTTGCGGTGCCCAGATCCCTAACAATGGGTGACAGAGGGTACAGGTGACCCTTTCTGTTTTCTAGGAAGCCTCGACAGGTCGCTGCCTGAGAGCAATATAGTGCGCACACTAATTGAGTTTCTGACTTTCTTGCATCTCAAAGGTACGTGAAATATCACAATTTTTTTTAGAGAGAGAGAATTTTTTGATATTTATTTTTTAGTTTTCGGTGGACACAACATCTTTATTTTATTTTTATGTGGTGCTGAGGATTGAACCCAGCGCCCCGCACATGCCAGGCCAGCATGCTACCGCTTGAGCCCCATCCCCAGCCTCGAAATGTCACAATTTTAAAACGCCATTTTTGGCTGGGGGTGTGGCTCGGTGGTGGAGCACCTTCCTGGCATGCGCAAGGCCCCGGGTTCCATCTCCAGCCACACACATACATGCTCTCTCTTAGAGCACCCGGCACACAAAGTCGATCAAGAAAGGGCTCCACCCGCCAGGTGTTGTGGTATCCCTGCTACTGGGAGCTGAGGCAGAGAATCCCTTGAACCCAGGAGCTTGAAGTCAGCCTGGGCAACACAGGGAGACCATTTTAAAAAGAAAAAGGAGAGCTGGGGATGTAGCTCAAATGGTAGAGTGCCTGCCTAGCATTCACAAGGCCCGGGGTTCAGCCCCAGCACCACCAAAAAAAAAAAAAAAAAGAAAGAAAAGGAAAACAAAAAGGAAAAAGAGAAAGGGTTTCGTACATTTATGCAAAGCCCTTTCCTGGTGTGTATTAGGGTTGCAAGGATAAGACACTGATGCTAGGACTGCAGCACTGTCACAACACTGCCCCTCAAAGCGTCACCAGACCAACATTGCTACCTGGAAGAGAGGGGCCTTCGGGTTTAGTTTGCTCCACTGGATCCATCATGGTCTTTGACATGGTGACAATTGACCTGTCCCTTAGAGCAATAGCAAGCCTCAAGCCAGGTGCTCTAGAGGCCGTCTAGGGTCATATTCAGATCACAGAGAAAAGGCTCTTGACCCCGTGTGGCCTTAATGGGACAGTCACCTGTCAGAACACACTGCAGTGGTGGGAGGAGCCCAGGAGGAGGCCCGAGGCTCCGAGCACTAACACAGGGAGGCCAGCGTGGGACCTGGTGGGGGACGAGGATGGACCACTTTGTCGGAGTCTCCAACAGAGACGTTGGGTGGTTGACTTCTGCACTTGTTCTGCTGTGGGTGCAGTGTGGGGGCTCTCTCTGCTCCGTTTGGCTGAAGGACTTCCGGCAGGCCTGGGGAGAGGGGGAAGTCGGGGCTGCTGCTCCTCCCCTAGCACCATCCAGGCACAGGGAGAGTGCGGAGGAGGACTCAGTGGTGTGTGGTGTTTGCAGGCTCCAAGCCATCAGCCAGCCCCGCCGTAGGGCCCAGGGGGCTTGGGGGACTTGGGGAGCCTGGCTTCTCCCACCAGGGGCAGGCGGGGTCTGCATGTCGTCGTTCTGGTTTGTTTTGCTTTTAATTTTGTAACATGGAAAGTCCTTTGTTAGGAGATTTCCATTACCCGATAGCAATTATACTTCTTTATAGCCTGAATTAAGAGCTGGACAGTTTCAGATGCATTCTGAGCACGGGCGTTAAGAGGTGGGAGACAGAGGGCTTCCTGCCCTTCCTGCCGTGGCCAAGGCCGGTTCTCTCTTGCCCGCTGCCTGAGCGTGTTTCTTCCCTTTCCAGAGGCTGGAGCCCTCCACAGCCTGACCGGCCTCCCACCGGAGGTCTCCTCAGAAGACTCAGAGCAGTCCTGAGGCGCCGTCACCCTCGAAGATGAGGAAACTCTGCCCTTCTGTACAGAGTGACCCACTCTGTGCTCCGCTTCTGTGCTGTGCTGCTATCATTTAAGATGATTTGGTTTAGGTAATTGTTCTGAGCGACAAAATAAAAAATAGCAACTGCACTCGTCTGGTTCTTGCGGGCTTTGGTCTCTGTTTTACCCACGCTGCGCAGCAGATACAACCCCAGAGCCCAGACACCGCGTGGAGAGCATCTCTGCGTCACCCCCTATTGCATGTCCTAGTACTGAGTCAGACGTGATGACGGAGACAAGTCTGTTACTGAGATGAACAAAACACAAGCCCACAAACCCTCGTCCTGAAGAGCTGCTATTTAGGGACAGGCCAGGTTGGATGAGGGTGACAGGGTGGCTGTCAGTGCTGTGTGGTGACAGCCGGCCAGCAGGGGTGAGGGGTGAGGGGTGTCAGCTCTGCCCCTGCCTGGCTCATTGTCATGTGGGAGAGACCCTGCGTGGGAGAGACCCTGTGTGGGAGAGTGTGTGGGAGGCGGGATGGGGCCTCTGGGGAGAGCTGGAGCCTGTCAGAAGGTTCTGGAAGAAAACAGGCCAAGAGGAAGGGCCAGGAACCTTTGGAGGACAAACGTGCAGGCTGGGGGGGCTGGGAGGGGCCTTTCCCTGGACTCAGGCCCTAGTAGCCTGGTGGGTGGGAGGGGACTGAGGAGCCCCAGGGCCTGGTGGCTCACCCACCGCTGCATTCATCCTGGGGACTCCCCCACGTGATGGCCTTGGCGGCCACGTGTGAGGGTGGACCCTACCTGGATCTGCGTGGAGGGCTGCGCAGCGTGCTGCTGTGGGCTTGGGAACGAGCCTGTGGACTCCAGACCTGCCCTCGCCCTCCCCTGGCCCGTCCCATCCCAGCTGCTCCCCACCCCCACTTGCTCTGTGCTCCAGGACCTCATCCACCCTTCGACCTCCAGGCTCCTGCACTTCAACCAGGTGTCCACTCCCAACACCCAGGCCTGGACAGGGACGTGGGGCCTCATTTCTTCTCCTTCACATTTAATTCTCTCCAACTTGAGCAGCTACTGGGGACACCTGCCACTGCTGCCCTGCTGGTCCAGGACAGCATGGGCTGGCCCTCTCAGCACCCAGCTGCAGCCTGTGCTGTCTGGTGTCTTGCCACGCCCATGCAGGGGCCTGTCACCACGGAGCTGCCCCCAGCCTCCTGGCTCAGCCCTCAGGCCAGGACCCACTGCAGCTGCTACCCCAACTCACCTGCTGGAGGCCAGTGCCCACGGCCCTCCTGATGCCTGGCCAACTCCTTGAGGACCCCCAGGATTCTGAGCCAGAGTCCCCTTGTTAAGGACACCCTTCCTGCTCCCAGTCCCCAGCAGGTCCCCAGCCACCTAATGGAAGGCTTGTCACCCACCTCTGTTGGCTGGTTGTTGCCTCACCACATTGGCTCCCTGGGGAGTCAGCCACAGGGCCCAGCCCGGATTCCTGCACAGCCCAGCTCCTGCCAGCCCCAGCCGCAGGCCTCTGGCAGATGGTGGGCGGTGGAACTGGTAGTGCCCACTGTCCAGAGGCCTCCCTCTCCCCTTCCAGACCCTTCCTTCCTTTTAGGAATCAGAAGGAGGCAGCCAAGGGGAGGGGGGCCAGGGTTGGTGGGGCTGTGGTGGCAAAGAGATGGGTGAGGTGACAGTCTCAAAGGAGCCACAGAAGGTGACTTCTTTACTTCCTGGGGAAAACACCTGAGAGCCAGCTGCAGTCCTGTGGGACAGTCCCCTGTGCTGAACTCTGTTTCTGCACCTCAGACCCAACCAACGCACACTGAATATAGTTTAAAGAATTTAAAAATGCAAACAAAAACTACACTCTACCAACAACTGTTGACAAAGCTGCATCTTGTGCTAGGAGTGACCTAGAGAGGACCGAGGTGCAGGTTATGTGTAATCACCTCGCTGCTTTAGAGTGGGGGCCGTGGGGCGGGGAGGCTCCTGGCGCCTGCGTCTGCCTTCACCCAGGGCTCCCTGCCAGAGCCCCAATCCCAAGAGGCCAAGGGGGCTTAAAGGAGGCGGCCCGGGTCAGAACCAGGCTCTGCTCATGGCTCACTGATGTGCCCGCGCTGGCCCCGCCACCAGCTTCCTCCACTGCCACTATGTGGCGCCAACCGGAGTGTCCTAGCATTCAAAGTGACAAAGGCGGCTAAAGAACGCGGAAAAGGAAAGAACCCGACTTCACTATGTCTTGGGAGGCTATTTTTTAGATGCATGTATTTTCAATTACTAAGTTAAATATGACAATTGAAGACTTTGGAAATTTTTATTAATCTTTACGTTTATAATAGAACCAAAAGAGTCATTATAATAACCAATCTTATGTGCTGGCTTCTGCAAACTAATTACTCTAGCCGTGTTTTACATTTAATAATAACAATCATTCTGGAGAAGTTAATCGGATAATAGAGCTTTTCCTCAATTCAAGTAGAAATGTATGAGAAACTAAATACAATTTGAAGTCCTGCGACTCAGCCCTCCTGCTGCTAGCCTGGCCTGTGGGCCCCACCTGCCGGTCCTGGTGGCATTGGAAGCCTGGTGACCCTGTGAGTCTTGGGGGACCCTCCACACTGCAGATGTGCTCTGAGGTGCTCAGTGGCTCCTCAGAAACTATATGTCACACCGTAACAGCTCTCTGGAGAATTTACTTCTAAATCATTTGAAAAACAAAACACACAAACAAAAAGCAAAAACCACTCTGGTTTTCCCTGCAGGGCAGCCCACTCCCTGGAGAGAAGACTCCTGTGCCATGCCTTCCTCAAACAAGGCGCCCTGCTGAGCACCTCGGGCAACTCTCCAGGCCTGGTGCAGACCAGAGCTCCGTCAGGTTTTATTTTATTTACTTTTGGTATCAGGGATGCTCTACCACTAAGCTACATTCCCAGCCCTTTTTGTTTTTTATTTTATTC
Organism: Marmota flaviventris; assembly: GCF_047511675.1. Taxonomy (NCBI): domain Eukaryota; kingdom Metazoa; phylum Chordata; class Mammalia; order Rodentia; family Sciuridae; genus Marmota; species Marmota flaviventris. The sequence continues at coordinate 4,810,631 of NC_092506.1, read as the reverse complement.
TGAGACAGGGTCTCTCCAAGTTGCTGAGGCTGGCTGGAACCTGTGATCCTCCTGCCTCAGCCTCCCAAGCTGCTGGGATGACAGGCGTGCGTCACCGCGCCCAGCTAAGAGCTCGGCTTTGTTAGGCTCGTGTGGCCGCAGGCTGGCCTCTTGCTCCTCCAACCCCCTTTCTGAACCAGAGCTTCCTCAGAACGCCGAGGTACGAGTTTGCATGCACTCAGGGCTTGCTATACTACATGGTACTTGACTCAATTTTCAACCCCTTGGACTTAAACTCGATGCGGAGAATCTGCGACAAACATCTTCCGAATTCCTCCAGGATCATCTGCTCCGCCAGGCACTCGGAGCAGTGCTCCTTCTCCGCCTCCTCGCCCTGAGCCAGCAGGCAGGCGCAGGTGGCCTCCACCACCTCCCAGGAGATGCAGGAGGAGAGCTGTCTGCAGGAGGAGGGCAGGGGCTGTCTGAGCTCTTTCCTGCTCTGCAGAATGTGGCTCGCCCTGCCAGCCTGAAGACCCATGCTGCCTCTGGCCAACGCACAGGGCGAGTTGGGAGGAGCAACACCGGCAGGCCAATCTGCCTCACTCCCACACCCGCTCCTGACAGAGTCCGTATTTTTTCAGAATTTGGTCCACCACCCAACCCAGGGGCTCCTGAGCTACGCTGTGGGACACGAGGGCTGGGCAGGGCTTGGGGACACGGGACTCTCAGAACAAGGACCCCAGGCAGCCGATCAGTGTAAGGAAGGTGGCTCCACCCATGCCTGCAGGGTGCCTGCCCTCCTCCCCACAGGCCATCGGGAGCTACAGGATGCATGTGGCCCCGAGGACATGCCACGCCATGCCCACTGTGGCCTCACCCTCCACACCCTGTGAGACTTGGAGTCACTTCCCACTGAGCTGCACCGCCCGACCTCTGAAAGCCTCCAGGATCATGCTGCCTCGGGAGGGGGCTGCTGGGTCAGAGCAGCTCTGCACCCCACCTCTGCTGTCCCCACCTCTGATGTCCCCCCTCTGCTGTCCCCACCTCTGCTGTCTCCACCTCTGCTGTCCATGCGCACGGCCAGGGGAGACGCTGGCCCTGCTGGTGGCCCTGGCCAGGCCTTTTGCCTTGTGCAGAACAGGGCACCTCCAACGAGGACAAGCAGGACAAGCAGTTTTGGCAGCAGGGCCTCCAAGGAAACCTAGTGGGCCTCTAGGGTGGGCGTCTCCCTTCCTCCCGCCCCAGGCCCGCCCTGCGGACGCTCGCTCACCTCCCCAGCTTTCCACTGTCCTCCCAACTAACCTCACCACCCTGTGGGTTCGGGGTACCTACCTGTCTTTTCTAAACCTCGGTAGTCCTGAAAATTTAGTTGGTGACAAATGATGGCTGCCTTCAAGATCCGCCATCTCCACGTAGCTTGGCATGTTCGTCAGCGTCTTTCGCTCTGGGCTCTCCTCGTAGTTTTTGCAACCGACGCATTTGCAAATAGAAGAGCACATAATCTTGGCCTGGAACATAAAATGCTTCAATAAAATGGGGTTGTCCTATAAGTTATCAAAAACTGACGAATTCTGTTTGGACTTTAAATAATTCTTTGCTTATATGTGATCATGTACAATCCACAATTTTCATACCCAAAACCCAACAGATGCCAAGAGGAGCGCGCGCTGTGGTGCTGTGCCTGGGAACACTGAGGTGCAGCCGCCGTGGGGGCTCACCCTCCTTTCTGCACTGCAGCCCGGCAGGGCTCCATCTGAGTTTTCCAGGGCCTTCACTAAGTTACCCAGACTGGCCTCACACTTGCAATCCTCCTGCCTCAGCCTCCTGAGACTACACACTGGGACCACAGGTGTGACCTCGAGCCCAGCTCTCCATCTGACTCTTGCTTTGCACAAAGCCTGGTCTGGCTGGTCGGTGACACCCCAGCTCCACAGCCTCCCCTTCACACGGAAGGCATGAGGCAGGCCCTGCTCCTGTGCAGAGGTGAGTCAGTGGGTGAGAAAGCCACTGGGGCAGGGGAGGTCAGGGGAGACCTGTCCTGCTTGCTGCTGGGTGCACCCCGAGTCTGGTCCTTCCTGGTAGTGTGAGGCCCAGGAGGGTGTCCTCCAGGTCCACCTCCCTGCCCATGCAGCCTTAGGCCGAGCTGGCCCCTGGCTTTTAGCCTCCTCTGCTGCAGCCCTGAGCTCCCTGTGCTCCCTGCTGCTCAGAGCTGCAGCAGGGCACCTGTGCCGCCTCCCCCACCTCTGGGCATGGTGTGCAGGATTTCTGGTGTCGAGGCTGCTCTAGGCAGACACTAAAGGACGGTGCCATCCCTTCTTTGCCTGCATGGCCTGTGGGCCACTCTCTGGCATGGCCTCAGCCTATGGAGAGTGGGCTGGGTCAACAGAGGGAAGGTGGTGGGCACTGAGGGCACTTGGCTGGGAGGAGTCCCTGGATGGCGCCACTCCATGTCTGCAGCATCTGACAGGTTCTCAGAATCCTAGCTGGGGGCTGCTAGGTCTGCCCACTTGGATCTTTCAGCGTTTTCCAGAATTAGGAGGGTTCTTCTTGAGCTTGGGTCTGGGCCTCACTCTGTCAGCCGGCTGTCCAGTTCTGGTCTCTGAGGGAACTAAGAGCCAGGGAGAGCCAGCCCAGACGGCGCGCCTGACCAATGGAAGCTGGGGATCCCCTAGGCCCCACGGAAGCACTCTGGCCCCCGCTGTGCTCAGGGGAGGAGGCACAGCACCCCGGGACCCACCAAGTGCCAGACCCTGGGTGCTCCAGCACGTGGAGCAGTTGGCACAGAGGACAAAGCCCAAGGCGGGCATGGGGCGGACACAGCCCAGGGGCACCCAGGTGAATGCCCGGCGAGGCCCCCGAGGACCCAGGAAGGAAAGGCCAGGAGTTCTCTTTTCCCGGCCGCGCACCTCGTAGCACTCGCAGTAGTTCTTCAGGCAGCCCGACCGCTTGCAGTTGCAGCCCTTGGTGTGCCGCGGCTTGACGTCCCCCAGCTTTCCTTTCCCGATTTTTGGTTGGAACGCTTCAGGATTTCTGTCCAGACAAGCCTACCACAGAAACGACAGAAACGACAGAGATGCCATCAGGAAAGCCTCCGCCAGGCGCCCGCACTGACCCCGCTGCAGCATCTCCCTCTGTGGGGGCTTCCCAGGCTCCCGCTGCCCTCACAGTCACACCCGCAGACAGCAGAGAGGCCAGGAAGCCACGTCCCGCTCCTCCCCACAGGGACCAGGGTCCGTGAGCTCTGGTTTCTCTGGAACCTCTCTGCACCAGGAGGGAGATGCTGGCGCCGCTGTTTTCTTGCAGATGAAGCAGAGGAGACGCGGGGCAGGTGAATAACACGCAGCAGGTGTGGAGGCCAGGCCAAGTCCCGGCCCACTCCAGAGCCCAGGTCTCAACCTTGGGCTCTTTGTATTTTCAAAGGAGCGTGATTGTTGCTCTCCGCAAACACTCAGACACCACAGAAGTCGCAGCGGAGGTCCTTGTGCCCTCCCTCCTGGGTGCGTCGGACACAAGGCACCAGCACCTGGTGTGGCAGCGGCGGGCCACTGCACAGCACCGCCCAGGAGCGTGCGACTTCACACAGGCATCTTGGTCATGACCAGAGTGCACAGCAGCGCACATCTCTGCAGGTGCGGCATCGCAGGCCTGTGCACCCACCTGTGCAGCCACCCAGCCAGGTCGCAGGCTGCCCTGTTCCCATTGCTGCACCCTGGCAGAGGACAAAGCTCTCTGGCTGGACGGCTCTGTCTGCTCGCGCTGGGCTTCACCAGGGCTTCGTCCTCTTATGCCCAGCTTCTCTGTGCAGCCCCCAGCTGGACGCATCGCCGCTGCCCTCAGCCGTGCCCTGCCTTTCCACCGGTGTGTGGTATTCCACTGTAGAGTCCACCTCGAGGGTCAGAGTGCTTCCAGGCTGGGATTTGTGAGTAAGGCTGCCCTGAGATGCTCCTGCAAGTCTTGGGTGGACATTTACACACATTTCCCTGAAGGAAACGGCTAGGCCAGGCCATACAGATGGTCAGCTCCACCAGATACTGCCCAGCAATTTCCCAAGTGGGAAATCACAATCACATTCCTATCAGCAATGCCTGAGAAATCCAAGGTTCAAAGTAAATTTTTTACATTTTAATTGTAGATGGTGGCTACCCTGAGGCTGACAAGTGTCTTTGTTATCTTCTGTCCAACACACTTGGCTGATCGGAAGCAGGAAGGTATTTCTAGGTGGTTTATTCATAGCTCAAAGAGAGGAGTCAAGTTATTGAGGCGTACCATCTGTTCTACTGGCTCATGGTGGTCTCCAGGCCATAGCGGCTGGACCTCAATTTCCCCAGGAAGTGGCTCCTAGAGCTGGTGTCCTTCCTGTCCCCCTGATTACCTGAGTCTGTAGATGGGGATAAACACCAGGCCACCATCTGCAGCAGGGGGTTTGGGGCCCCAGGAGGTCACATGTGCCCTTCAGAGGGCATTAAACTTACAAACGGGTGCTCCTCAGCCCTCTCCCAGGAGGGCCCTCCACCCCCCTGCACCTGCACTGTTTCTACGCAAGCTTGCCTGCCCCACAGCATGAGCCAGTGTCAGAGCCCCAAACCAGGACCAGGACTCAGGTACCCGCCTGCAGAGGAGACCCACACTGGGTTTCCCAATCCTGAGATTAGGAATCTCTGCAGATCATTTCGGGAATGTCTCAAACACGTTTTTAAGATGCCTTACCTTAATGGCTTTAAAGCGTTCAATTTCATGTCTCAAATTGTTGCAACAGTTGTTACAATTGCAATTGTTACAAAAGTCCCCGCTGGCAAAGCAGTCGCAGTACCTGTGAAGAAAACCGCAGTGTGAGTCCGTGCACAGGTGCACTGTGGTGAGAAGCAGCGCACGCGTGCAGGCCGTGGCCAGGCTCTGACCTAGGGGATGCCAACGCCTTTTTACAGAAACTAGATTGGCTGGGGTGATGCTCTGCCATGTCTAACACAGGAGAAAGAAACGAGTTAAAGCCATTAGTATCACAGCGTAGGATTTTGCAAGGCAAGAGGGCTCCGGGAAGGTGCGTGTTTGTCAATCATTTCTGGCCCCCAATTCCCTCTGCCGCCTTCCCAGGAGCACAGGGAGTTGGGGAGGAGAAACACCAAATAACACAGAGCCGTCTGGCCACCAGTCCTCTGGGTCCATCTGCCGGCTGCAGGTGGGGGTGAGAGTCCACAGGAGGAGCCTGAGCTGGGCTCCGTCCCTTCATTCCACATCCATGACCAGGAACTGCAGACGGGAAGCGCAGCTGGAGGAGGGGCGGGCGGCTGCCTGTGGTGGCACATCTTCAGGTTCTGTGCTGGGGCTGGAGAGTGGATCCAACCAGCATGGAGACCAGGACCTGCAGCCCTGCCCACAGCTGACCCTCGAGAGGTGTGGGCCAGCTGTCAGCCACTCCCTGGCTTCAGCGTGACCAGCGAAGGCGGGCAGGACTCCTTCAGAAGCACTTCAGAGCAGGTTTCCCACCAGCTCTGCCCCCAGCTCCTCAGCTACCTGATCTGGGGCATTCTCTGTGGGCCTGGAGCTGTGGAATGGAGACCAAGGAGCCTTGCCTCAGGGCTGTGGCAGATCAACATGGACTGCGTAGGCGCCCAGCAGCGGTGGACCAGCTGTCACAGCTTCCCTGCAGGATTCCAGGCATCGTGCTTTTATGTGTATTATCTTCATATTGTTAAACTGTATTTTTAAATGCATGTGAACCCAGCAAGAGAGTTAAGGAGAACCCTCGAGGCCAAGAAGACAAGGACTGTGACTCTAGTGAGCTCTGGAGTGGCTTGGGCTCTGCTGGGGCACCTGCAGTCTCAGGTGACCCAGAGTTCGGCTGGCCAGAGCCTGGGCATGCAGGAGAGAGAAGACAAAGGCTGGGATATAAAAGTCCAACGGGCCAGAGGCTCCCATGGAAACAGGGTCCTGGGAAGGTGGCCTCCCCCGGGGGGTGTGTGACTTAGAAACTAACTTGCTGCACAAAAATGGGAATGGTCCCTTCTGGGGACAAGGGACACAGAGCCTCTCTGCGGCCAAGAGCACAGGCAGGTGTTTCAGGAAGACAGAGAGAAGGGAGGGAGGTGGAAAGCAGAGGCAGCAGGAAACAGCTGAGCAGCAGCCTCGGGAGCCCTGGAGGGGGCGGTGGGGCTCCTGGGGTGGGGCGGGGGAGGTGACTGGGCTCAGTGGAGCGTGGGCTGAACTCTGCCCTGAGCCCCCAGAGCCCTCCTGTCCCCATCCCCTCGCTCTCTGGGGTAAAGCCAGGAGGCAGGGTGCTGTGGGGCACAGGAGGAAGAAACTGACATTGGGCTGGCTTCCTTTTCCCTCTCCACCTCAGGCCTCTAGCCCTGGAGGACTCTGCCCAGCCCCAGGGGAAACGCCCAGGCAGGCTGACACTGAGGCTCCCAAGAAGTCACCCCAAGCAACACTGTGAGCCCCGCCAGGCCCCAGGGCTCACAGCCGCTGATGCCCCTCTCACCATGAGCAGAGGGACCCAGACATCACGTACTGTGAGGACAGACAGGCCACGGAAGCAGAGACAAGGAGGCTGGGAGGGAGGGGCCTTGAATTCATTAAACCAGCAAATGATCTTAAGAGGAATGGTATATTTTTAAAATCTAGAAAATAAAGAGCAGTCATGGGGACGCACAGCTCGACGGAAGTGTGGAAACTAGGACTGAAGAAGAAAACAGCAGTAAGGGAAAGGAGGCAGGGACAGGCCAGAGGCCCAAGGCTCATCAGACAGGATTCCAGAAACCCAGAGAAGAAGGGGAGCGGGAAGGGGGACGAGCGGGCAGGAGTGGAGAGGAAGGGAGCCTGCCAGGCCTAGGCTCTGCACGACAGACTAGACGGGCGCAGTGTCCAGAGGTTCCCTGCACCCAGAACAGAGAGGCCTGTGCAGCTCCAGAAAGAGTGAGGCTGGCGGCCTCGCAGGAGGCTCAGACAGAGGAGGCAGGCCCAGCAGGCGTGGCCAGGCCCCCAGGAGGCTGGGGAAAGGCCCCGACTGACCACCTGCTCCCAGCCCAGCCATCTTCTAAGCATGGAGACAGACTGGGACGGTGTCAGACGCCCGGAGGCCTGAGGAATGGCCACCCACGCCCAACAAGGCCGGGACCCAGGAGGGAGACACAGGACCCAGGAGCCAGGAAGCCGAACATGGGGAGGAGCCCCGGGACCTCCTGGTGTGGCAGAAGACGTGCGGGGGGGGGGGGGGGGGTACCTGTGCCCTGGTCCTGGTTTGGGGCTCTGACACTGGCTCATGCTGTGGGGCAGGCAAGCTTGCGTAGAAACAGTGCAGGTGCAGGGGAGTGGAGGGTCCTCCAGGGAGAGGCTGTTCCCCCACTTGCTCTTGATCCTATGACCTCCAGCACTCCTCTGCTACATGGACTCCCACAGTGGGGCACCAGCTACCTCCAGGGAGCTGCAGCTGGAGGAGGCGGCTGTGGCCAAGGGCGAGGAGACTCTGTGCTGAGCTTGCAGAGACCAGGTGCTGCGAAGCGCCAGCTCCAAGGACGAGGCAGAGAAGTGCAGGAAGGACATGGGCCAAGTCCCAGCAGGACCCAGGGCCTCGCAGCACGGAATACTCCCTCCTGCTCACAGGTGCACCCTGGCCTGGCGCAGCCTGTGTTTGGGGGGTTTGTGTGGGAGTGTGCTGGGAGCCATTAGCCAAGTAGGTATGACAATTTCCTTGCCAGCGTACCCCATGTTGCTGACATGTTGCAGCGACATTGAATGTAGGTGACCTTGCTCAAGGACCAAGGCAGATTAGGGTGTTCCCGGTTTTAAGATAATCGTGTTTAGGGCGTTCCCAGTTTAGGTTCCAGGTTTAAGGTTTAAGATTATTCCTGCTGGGAATAGGGCGTATCCTGCTGCCTGAGTTCCCCTTGAGTTCTCACGGGATTCAGACAGTATATTTTTGGAGATAGAAGCCCAGTGGAGGTGGATTTGGGCAGAGAACGTGGATTTCCCCAGAACGTGATTGTAGACCGCTGGTGTGAGTTCGGGATTAAAGAGTTGCTGTTTGAATCTACAAGCTGTGTGGTGGCTCGTGATTGTGTGCCCAGCCAGACTGCGGCATTTGTGCCCAGCCAGACTGCGGCAGGAGTGCAGACAGGAAGGAGGAGAGGAAGGAGGGGAGGAAGGAGGGGAGGAAGGAGGGGAGGAAGGAGGGGAGGAAGGAGGGGAGGAAGGAGGCGGGTCCACATCCTCCTGGGCCAGACGACAGAACCCACCCAGCTGCAGAGCCAGGAGCAGCAGGTGCAGCCTGTTACTTAGACTTATGGGGCAGATATTAAAAGATTCAGATAAAAGAGTTGAAAGTTCTTGGAAAGCAGAAAGTAAGGAGCAATGATCAGAGAACAACTGGATGTTGTCACCAGCCTTGTACATATCTGGGTTCTTCACATGTGTGTGCTGTTCGGATCGCAATAACTAAACCAAGAGTGAGAACAAATGTACTAAAAGGAAAAGTCAGATCCAGATGCAACACGAAGGGCAGAGACTAAGTGAGGTGAGGGGTGTGGACAGGTGGACGGCGCCTGGGGAGGAGGAAGGGGGAGATGGGGCGAGCACAGCCTCAGCTTCCAGAATGCAAAGCCACCGGCCTCAGCCTTATGGCACCTAACAAGCCCCAACGAGGACAAACAGAAGGAACCCCAGGGAGGAGGTGGTGCCCGCAGGGATGCTACCTCCCGAGGCACAGCAGGGCCACAGCGATGTCATCAACGCACCTCCACAGCTGGCCTCTGGACTCCATGCTTGTGCAAGCCATGTCACTCCTGCCTGCCACACAGCTCGCAACTTCATGCTGGGGATGTCTAAGCTTTTGTTACCAACCTGCCAATCTCCCGTGGCTCCAGACGCACAGAGGTGGCCGTCCCTATCTGTTCCCCCACTCACTCTTGATCCTATGACCTCGAGCACTCCTCTGCTACATGGACTCCCACAGTGGGGCACCAGCTACCTCCTGGCTGGGAACCTGAGCACGTGTGACCAAATCCTCCTGTGACCTCCCTGCTGGCCTGCTGGACCTGCCCCCAGCCCTGAGCAGCCTCCTCACTCGGCCTCTGCCGACACATCTCCTTAGGGAGCCTCCCTGGCTGCACTGCCCAGTCACCGTCCCTGAGGTGCTCCTGCTCACAAAGGCCTCCCCAGCTAGACACTGACTGCTGGGCGGCAGGGCTGCAGCTGTCTCGCCCCCCTGCTCTCTCCCTGTTCCTGAATCACAGGCTCTCCAAAGTGCTTGTGCGGTGACAGTGAGTGAGCAAGCACAGCCGCCTGCCTGCTGGGACCAGGCCCTGCCCACCTGTGCTCTGGGGCAGTCCCCCCACCACTCTCCCTCTCCTTCCCTCCACTTTGCCATTGGGCAGAAGCTTCAGGCAAAAAAGGGCAAAGAAAAAACAGAAATTGAAAATACAAAATGAGGTGGAGGCAGGCGCTGCTGTGGCAGTGCAAAAGGTGCCCTGTGGGGAAGACAGCATGCAGTTCCTCAAGAGGTGACACAGGCACCTCGTGACCCTGCAACCCTCTTGGGCATGCACAGAAGAATAGCAGGTGGGGCTCAGATACACGCCACCTACACTCAGGGCAGCAGCACTTGTGGCAGTCAAAGGTAGGAGCAACCCCGTGTCCACCCACAGCAGGTGACAAATGCAGCCTACACATGCAATGGAATATTACTCAGCCTAGAAAATGAATGAGGTTCTGAAACACGCTTCACCATGGGTGACACCTTAGGGACACTAGCTAAATAAGCCAGTCACAGCGGCAAAGACTTCATGGTTCCACTTACATGAGCTCCTTCGGGCAGGCCAGTGTAGAGACGGAATGCAGAGCAGTTCCCAGGGCTGGGAGCAGAGTTTAACAGGCACAGGGCTCCTGCTTGGATGCTAAAAGACCCTGCAGTGGGTGGTGGCAGAGCTCCATAGCACCTCGCCTGTCTTCACAGCCCCAGCCACACACTTTAAAGTGTTGGAATGCTGAATTTGATGCAGTGCAAATCTCCCCACAATTTTTAAAAGCCAGGTGCAGACTAGAATGTATGGAATCGCTGCCATTTGAGTGAAAAAGGAAATTGAATATGTAAATATCACGACTTCAGGAAATGAAGATGGCTCAGGTGAGCCCGCACATATTAACCACCAGACAAGGAATGCCCATGGATCCAAGAAGTGTTAAACACGTGGACCACTAGACCTGCCTTTTGTTCAAATGTGGGTGTCTGTTCAGTTTATGGTGCTGGGAGTCGAACCCAGGACCTTGAGCATGTTAGGCCATCTTAGCACTTAACTATATTCCAAACCCATATTTGCTTTCTTAAAAATCCAGCGGTAGCCAGGTGGGGTGGTGCACACCTGTAATCCCAGTGGCTCAGGAGGCTGAGGCAGGATCACAGGCTCCAAGCCAGCCTCAGCAACTTTGCAAGGCTGTAAGCAACCTAGTGAGACCCTGTCTCAAAATTTAAAAAAAGGGCTGGGATGTGAGTCATGGGGGTTAAGTGCCCCTGGATTCAATCCCTGGTATGAAAAAAAAAAATCCATCCATATTTACCTTGCAGAAGGCACACCTAAGCAAAAGGACTACCACACAGCAAGTGTGGGAACGACACCAGCCACAGAAGGCGTGGGTGCAGCCCTCCACAGCAGAAGGTGCTGAGGCCGGTGGCTTGGGACATGGAGTCATTGACAGCCATGGAAGGACTGCGATCACGACGTCCATGTCCTCTGCTGCAGAGGTACGACCCCCCCCCCCCCCCCAAAGTGGGATCACGAGGAGAAATAGGCAGATTCACTCTGAATACTTTTATAAGAAATAGATAAATCACACAAAATTGCATAAGCATTTCATGGGACTCTGCTAAATAAATAGATAAAATTTGTAAAAGCTCCCCCGACCAATGGCAAGGATCTGTATCCCAGAGCATTGGCTGTGGGAGGGAGGGTTCATTTATTTAAATCTGAACTTATAATATGCTCGGCCTGAAAAAAAAATTTAGCCCCAAATTTTAAGCCGTCCAAGTTGGAAGAGCCACCAAGCTCCAGGCAGAAGCACACACATTTTCTCTGAAGGAGTGTATCCTCAGGCCAAGCCACAGACACCACACGCAGAGTCCTAACCATGAACTGCACATCCAAAGTCCCACAGCACTTGAGGTAGGAAGCCTAAGGGTGAAACTCAAGACAGGAACCCAGCACCAGGGACTTTGAAAACCAGAAGCGCAAGCTGTAGAGCATGAATTACTCGATCTTTTAAATATAAAAGAAGGAACTGAAAGCATGAATAAGCAACAGGAGATACAAAAAGCATCATCAGCCTCCACCCTCCCTCCCACCAAGTGCTGGTGGCAAAGAGCAGTCTGGCTAATAGAGGGACACAGCCCTTGAAGAAGTGGCACCAGGAACTGCCCCCACCTTCCATAGCAGCCAGCTGAGGGCAACAGAAACTAGAGTAGGAAGGATTCCGCCCAATCCCACCCAGTACCTCAGCAAAAATGGAGCTAGAATGGAGGGGATGAGGACAGAGTCTGGACTTGTTTAAAGTGGACATGTGAGCCAATTAAAATTGTCGTGAAGAATAATCTACACCCATGGTATAAAACCAACTCCTACTTTTGGAGTGCTCGGAAAAGAGGAAGAGACTCCCCTAACACCAGGGCAGAGGGCCTAATCTCTTACTGAAATTATTGTCCAGAGGTTTAGAAGTTAACACGTCACTTCCTATCTCAAGAAATCCTGTTATAAAAGTGGGGTTTACATTTGGTGCCTTAATAAGCTAATTATGAAGAAAATAAATGTTTAAAATATGTAAAAATTGAGAAAAGCCCCAATTGCAACCCCCTAGGCTGTTGACCTGCCCAGTTCCCAAACCCCACCAGCAGCTAAGGAGCGTGGCTGCCGCCCTGGACACCCTGGACGCCCAGACCACTGCCTCTTGCCCTGCCGGCCCTCCTCAGCACAGCGGCAGCTAGAGCAGCCTGGCCCTGGTGTTTGAGAGGCCCGGGGCGTGCACCCAGTCAACCCAGATACCAGCACTACTGTGTACAGAAATCAGTTAGTTTGTGAACAGTTTCGGAAACGTCTGGATTTCACCCACGCGTGCCCTCACTTCATGTCCCTCAGTGCAGCTCTCAGGGTCCTCAGGAGCTCTGCAAAGGAAACACCAGGGGGTCTGTGGTTAGGCTGCAGACACGGGCCAGGACCCACTCCCCTCCACGGTGGGACCAGGCTGGCAGGCACACCAGACAAACCAAACCCGCAGGGAGAGGGGGCCCAGCTCAGGGATCTGCCAGGTATGGCCAGGCCACTTCCTCTTCAGCCTCCTGTCTCCTGCAGCCCCAGTGTGGCTTGACAGTCTGCCCTACCACCCCTGGAGGAGCCTCCTGGGAGTTGGTACCCCTGGGGGAGATTTTTCTGAAAAAGATTTCAATATAGAGAAAACCAATTCATCAGACTTTTAGGAAATAGGATGTGGACATGTCACAGTTAATGCTCAACCAAGATGACTGACATGTCCAGCCCCTGCCAGAGGGGCCAGCGCTGTGAACCAAAGTCCAAGAAACCACACCCTCAAAGGGTGGGCAGGGCCATTCTGAGGTCAGCACCAAAAGATCCACACCAGGCTGCTGCCTGGAGCCCAGGCGGGCGTTGAGGATCAAGTGCAGCACGGCACGGCTGGCCACGCTGCTCGCCTGCACTGTGCTCGCTCGCTGCCTTCTAAACACCCTTATTTCATATTTAATAAGGAAGGATTTGTGATTACTTACAATTTCAGACACTGGGATTTGGTACAGTTACATGGCTTTTTAGACTTTGTGTCCCATGAACTAAGAGTTACTCTACAAAGATTAAAAAAGAAAATGTTTTCAGAAAATGTTACTCTGTGGAAAGAGAATTAGCTAAGCAGCTGGTGCTTTGAACAAACACTGAGACTCTCAACCAGACATTGCTAGGCATTATCTATTGGTGTCTGATCATGAAATGGGAATGGCAGGTATATCTACATGGTGACACTGCTCGCTAGCTCGCCAGGCCCACTGGAGCTTGCCCAGGGATCCGGTGGGGTCAGGGAGCAGGTGCCTGCTTCTCTCCACACTGGCCAAGGACGACACCTCCTAAGCCCTCTCCCTGACCTGTGTGAACCTCTATTCTGCGTGCCCTCCCTGCAAGCAGTCTCCCCGGTAGCCTGACACTAACAGGACGCATGATGAGGAACCGTGGGTAAGCCACGGCTGAGCTTCACGCCAGGACGGGCACTGTGGCATTACCAGCAGCCGCAAGCGCGTTTCCAGTCACTAGATCTCCGGGGACCTCCCTGACCACAGGCGGGGATCAGCCTGGAAATCGCTGATCCCTGAGGGGGGACGAGCTCCCCTCTGGTGCATCTCTACTGCTGCTGGGCTGGGGGCAGGCCCTGCACTCCCTGTGGGGACTGGAGATACCAGACATGCCGAGGTCCAAAAGGCCATGGTGAAAAGGAGGGTCCTCCTGACATGGGTGTGTGCCCTGTGCACTGGGCACCGTGCCCCTTAAGGTCATGTGGAGGTTTATCCCTGCAGGCACAACACCTCCTGGCCCAAGGCCGCTACAGGAGCTACAGCAGCACCAGCGGAGCAGGGCCCTGGGCTCTGTGGTTACCACCTGGCAAAGCCCTGCGCCCTGCCTCTGCACTCTGGGCCCTACCCTCAACCCCCTGGAGAGCTGCCTTTGCCTCCAGCTCTGGCCCAGTCTCCCCCCAGCTCTCATCTAGTCTGTCTCACCACGCACCAGCCAGGTCCCCTCTGGAGCGCGCTTCCATTGTTAGACCGTGTCACTGAACGCTGTACTGTTTGGTGTTCAGCTAGTGTGATCCCTTGGTGATCCTCATGGTGCTGGAAGTGGCAGGGCTAGCTATTCTGCCCCCTGGCCAGTGCACCTGTGGGGCAGACCTGGGCCTGCTCAGAGCAGGGACTCTGACACCAGCTTCGGTGCTCCTGCCCTGGGCCCTGTCTGACCTGCCCTGAGCTGGGTGCGGGGGGCCTGGCACTTCCTGTCCAGAGGAACCAAGCTATTTAGGGTGGAGACATTCCAGAATGAGAAGAGTCCTACAGTGTCAGGAGGAGGCCACCATGTGGTCAGCATGGTGATGAGTGCTTTATCCCTTCCACTTGCTGAGGAATCCACCAAATAACTGGGGACATGAGACACACGCAACTGCACATTTAGAGAATGCAGGATGGCATCTAATCTGCTGTCGTTTCATACTGATTATAAATGACACAAAAATTCAGGCAGGCTGGTTAACACAGATGGAAGAAGTTAAACTGGCTCTGTTAAGGAAGGAGTGGGACTTGGCATCAGCTTTTAAGGCTGTGATCTTCTTTATTGTTGGTCAAAAGAATGCCTCCCCTAAAGCCACAGGGGACCGGAAGGGACCGGCCAGCTGTCATGGAAACCAGATGGCTCTGACAATATTTGACCACCTTCTTAGTGCCAACCTAAAAATTAGAGAGTCAGAAGGAGATCTGGGCAGCTCTTCCTCAAAACAATTATAAATGGACTATACTGCAAGGAGATTACCCTCCGCTTTAAGAAAGAGTTCCCAGAGATGCAGGCTCCCGGATATTCTTTATGATGATGCTCAGTGTGTTCCCAAAACCCACAGCATGAGCACGTGTCAGGACCCACCTTCATCGCCTGACTGGCAATTGGGTCACTAATGCTACATAGAGTGACAGGAGATGGATTTTATTAGTGAGTTAGCAGTCACCTCCCAATTCTAAGGAGAAGCAGGTGGCCCAAGCCAACCTGCTTCCACATCATCTCCAAGTTACAGCGGCTGGAGCCAGGGGGGATGACAGTGTCTTTTCTGAAATCTGCAGACCCAGCGTGCCCTGGTCGTCTTGTGGAAGTTGGAAGAGGCATCCAGAGAAGCGTCGAGAGGGAGAGGGAGAGGGTCGCGACTGGGGACTCACACGGAATGAAGTGCCAGCTGCAGCCCTCCGACTGCCGCAAATGAACCTTGGCAGAGATCCCAGCACACCATGAGCTTGCGCATGCTGAGACAAAGCCATCAGCTGATTCAGGGGAATGACAGCAAGTCAAGTAATTATTTGCAGGAAAACAAACAAACACAAAGTTCATGTTTCTGACACATCCTTTAAACAGGAAAGTTTCTGTGGCCTGCACGATTACCTCGAAAGGAAGAGAAGTGTGTGACTGGTTGAGAAAACCTAATATGGAGGAGGAGAGGAGGATGAGGATGAGGAGGACGAGGAGGAGGAGGAGGACCAGGAGAAGGAGGACCAGGAGGAGGAGAAACAGAGAGAGCTGTCCCCCCGTGGGGACGCACAGGCTGCCCGGCAGCCAGCCTCACATGGCCCGCAGTTGTGAGCATGCACAGCTTAGAAGCATCAGATTTCCTGGATGTTCCAGAGGCACCAAAGTGCACAGTGGCGCAACACAGCTCATCGGACGTCCCCAGGTCTCAACGAGCTACAGTGAGCCCCTGCAGCCTGTGACCTCCAGACCGTCCTGGGCAAGCCAGGTGCAATGCTGGCAGTGGAACCAGGAAGCTGCTTGGGTCATCTTTGCTTCCTCAAAAACCATTAACAGCCACCGAGACAGGACAGCTGCCATAACACCCAGCACATCCTCATGGGTCCCCAGCACCCAGAGAGGGAAGCGTGGAGACAGGCTCCCCAGTCTCCCCTTCCCTCAGTGAAAGTCCTCGCCGGCTCCGCACAGCAGTGCAACCAGCTCCAGAGGCAGCTGCTTAAGGTGAAGCAGCAGGTCCCTGGGCTGCCGTCCACAGCAGAGGCACACACGTGGACCAAGTCCACTGTCTCCAGAGCCCCTCCAACAGCCTGGTGCTCCAGCCCCAAACAACTGGCCTCAGGCTTTCCAAGGCCAGGACTGCTCGCTGCCTGAGGGAGGGACTTGTGGGAGCCCAGAAGGCACTAGAGGCCAGGTCTGCCTTTCACAGTGTCTGACCCGCTGTCCTCAGGCCCACATGAACGGCTGCCCTGACTGTGGTCAATGGCTCTTGGAGGCAGGAGCAGACTGACCTCCACATCAATACAGGACCCAGAGAGCAGCAACGGTGGCTCAGAGCACAGGCTTAGCCCACAGTTAGTATGTGAATGTGAACTTGACCACATGTTTCAACCAGCTTGCTGAGTTCAACTGGTTACAATTACAAACACAGCTTTAAAATGGCGAGACAAGGTCCTGGCTAAGTGCAGACCACGTCCACCTGGAGATCCTGAAGGCAGGACCACAGGGCGGCACCCACTTCCCACCAGGTGGCCAACAGAGCCACTGTCCATGTCAAGAGGCTGCCGAGGCATTACTTGCATTGATGACAGCAAAAAAGAAACAGATCAACACGACCAGAATCTATGTGAAAAATAGACTTGGCCAGAAATGGCCACAAGCCCTGAAATAGCCACACAGGACAGCGGACAGCACAATGGAGAGAGGGCGGTTGCCGATCCGCCTTTCCAGCAACTCCAAAGCACAGGTGTGCAGCAAGCTCGCCAGCAGTGCTGCCCGATGCAGCTGACTTCCAGGGGCCATGAAGGGTGCAGGCAAAGCTAGTCCTATGGCACAGAAGGACGTCCCAGATGCACACGAAGCCTCTTAGACTCTGACATTAAAGGAAGTACCAACTTATTGTTTTAATCCTTACCCAGCCAAAGCGATTTTTGGTGGTCCTGGAAGAGCTGATCCTGTGGGGAAAGCAGGCCCAGTAACTGCCGAGGGGCGGGCCCCGCTGTCCAGCTGCACAAAGTCAAAGACAAAAGTTCTTGGAATCAGCAGGTGTGTTCACAGCACCCCCCAGCACACGCACACCTGCAGGCTTCTCTCACCCTGGGTCTCTGCCCACTCCTTCCCAGCCCCTGCCACGCCTTGTTTCCAGACAAATCCAGTAATAGGCTGAGGCCATCTTGCAGTCCTGCCCGGACACAGGCCCCGTGCGCATGAAAGCCCTAACCCGGGGATGCAGAGAGGAAGAAGGCAGGGAGGGTAGGGGCTGCAGGGGACAGCATACAGCTATCAGTTGGCTGCCAGGGATATTTCTTTTTTATGAAATATCAGTTGTGAAGTAAAGTCCATTACATAATCCATTAACTGAGAGTGTTCTTATTATTTTTATGTTTTAATATATACATAAGAGATTTTGATATTTGACGTCTCATTGGCAACCACTAATTTTTGTCTGTTTAAAAAAATATTTAAAGGCCAGGTGCAGTAGCCACACCTGTAACACTAACTCAGGAGGGAGGCTAATGCAGGAGGATGGCAAGTTCAAGGCCAACCTTAGCAACTTAGCAAAGTTCTCAGCGACTTAGCAAAACCCTGTCTCAAAATAAAACTGAAAAGGGCTGGGGATGTGGCTCAGTGATCAAGTACCCTGTGGTTCAGTCCCCAGCACCAAAACGCAAAAATTTTATAGTCGGTTCTAACAATCTCAGAAGCAGCACGGCAGGCTCTGGGTTGTGTTCTTCCTCCCATCCCTCACCAGGCGAGGGGCAACAGCAAATCACCCCTGACCCCCTGCCCTCTCATCAGAAACTTGAAGAAATGAAAAGTTCTAGATGAAAGTAGGGTTCTAGATGATTTGAACATCATCGTTTACATCCCCTCCCTGTCCCTCCATCTTCCAAAAATGAGCTTCCTTCAAGAAGTGCAGCAATGGAAAAGCACACGTCTTATTCACCCCTTTGCCTTTTCTCTTCTGCCCCCTTCAGCTGTGTGACATCGAAGCCTGTCAGAGCCAGAAGATGTAGGGAGACCACCCTCCTACTGGGCTGTGTGCACCCTCCCCAGGGTCTCGATTGGGAGGGTCGAATCCCAGCTGGGGTGGGACCTGTGGCGTACTTCCCATCCTGCACCACGCTCTGAGCAGTGAGAGTCGAAGGAAGGGACAACTGGAGTCTCGCAAGGAAGAGAGGGATTCTAGGACACAGCAAAAATCCTGCTGAAATAATTGTCCCTGAGATAAGAGGTCAGGGGGAGCCAAGGTGGGGACAGTAATAAACATGGTCAGGGAAATACAGGAAGGAGGGGGGAGCTGTGGTGCGAGATCTTGGGGTGGAAGAACGTGCAGGCTGCCTTCCTGACTGCAGGGAGCTGTGGCTGCAGTGGTGGTGGGGGCTCCCTCAGTGCTCACCAGCCAGGCAGGCACTTCCTGTGTCTGGCACTGCCCAGAACCCTCTTTCTCCTGGCCTCGACACGTTTGCCTCGCTGCCTCAGGTCATGCACCCGCTGCCAGCCATCCCAGCCTTCTCCCTCCTGCCCAGCGTCTCCACTGGGTGTCTGAGATATCCCAAATTCCCTGTCAGATGGGCTCCTTGGCTCACCCTGAAACACCTGTGCTAAACTTTGTCTCGGCCGATGGAAACTCCACACATGCTTCCATTGGTTCAGGCTGAAAATTGGCAAATGGGGTACAGCCCTGGCCTTGAGGTGGCAGGACAGGGGCGCAGGGATTCCGGAGATGGCAAGGAGCTGGGTCCAAGCGTCCTCCTCCCTCCCAGAGCCTGACTGATTAAGGGATCCAATGCCTACTAAAGGTTTCACTGCTGCTTTCTTGGGCACTGGGGAGCGAACCCAGGGGCGCTTAACCACTAAGCCACATCCCCAGCCCTTTTTATTTTTTGTTCTGAGACAGGGTCTCACAAAGTTGCTGAGGCATTGTTCACACTTGATGGGCAAGTGCTGCACCACTGAACCACATTCCTAGCCCTTGCTGTTGATTTTTAACTGGATGTTAAATTATAGTTCCTGAGTAACTTCAACCACGACAACTGAAATTTCAAGACACATTAATGCCCAACTGTACTTTTGTATTAAAACAACGACTCACTTGTTGTGCAATGAGATTTAATTTTGCTGGTACTGGCAAAAATCTTCCTACTAAAGTAGTCATTGGCTTTGGGACATCTGTAAGGAAGAAAGTTAAAGTTAACAATGCACACAGTTGTTCCTCTTCCGCTTATGTGCGGGAGGAAGGGCAAAATGTAATATGGCTTGATCATGCATGAAGTTATTGAAACTTAGTTTGATCCTGTTTGTATGTTTTTAATTCTATGAAAATTTTCAGGTCAATCTTTGTTGTGATTGTTTTGTTTTCACCTATTATACCCTTTCGTTTATTTTTCCATCATAAAGTTGCAGGAGCAGAGCCTCAAGGGTGGTCCACTGTGCTAAGGAAATGGTGCTACAGCCCAGGTTCCCAAACTTTGTGCCAAGGTGTCTGGGTGTGGCAGCAAGTTGGCCGGGGCACTAGGGGGATGATACGTTTAAAGAAAGCCCAGAGACATCTGTCCAGCACCACATCAACTATGCTCAATGTGTGTCTCTTCTTCTCTTCAAATGGTTACTAAGTTGCTAGAAATACTTATTAAGCTATTTGGACCAAATTCTTTACACTGGAACTGAAAGGTATTTCTTTGGCCTAAAGATGCTACAAAAGATCTTCCTGACGGTAAGGGTGCAGCAGAGCTCTGTGTCCTGAGCCTGGGTGGAGAAGCCCACGTCCTCCCTGCCACAGCCCTGCAGGCTGAGCACACTTCCTTTCCTAGGCCTCCCCATCCTTGGTGGTGACTCGAGAGGGAGAGCAGCTTGCCAAGCCGCCTGCTCGGCCCCTCCCTGCCCTTTCACTCTCGTTTCAGCTTAAACACGACAGAGGATAGATTTTCACTCATCACTTTGTACCTGACTGTAGATAATTATTCTGGTCTTGATGCTGGGGAACCAAGTGAAGGGCCTTGAGCTCTCTTGTGCCAGAATGCTCTATGCACAGCATCTGTGCCCCCCCTTTCAACTGACATATCACCTAAAATGAAAAAGAGCGGTCAGCTTCCATTCCTCCAGGAATCTAAACCTAAAAGAACTTAAATCAGAAAAGAGCTTTAATCCAGGGTTGAAGTTTTAGGGGAAGATGGGAAGCTACACATCTGTTCTGTTTCTTCCTGTTCAATAGCTGCTCCTTAAAAAGCCCCCCAGAGACTTCTCTGCAGTGCTTACCAAGTGCTAACAGAGGGTCCGCCCTGTGTCCTCCAGTTTCTGACAATAGAGACTTGTTTAAGGAAAGAGGCCTCACACAGAGCCCCCCTTCCCTGTCCTTAACTGCACACAGCCCACATTAACATAGACTGCTCGTGGAATCTGTTCCACTGGACTTGGCTATCCTCGTCATGTCCTCTCTGTTCTCTGTGGCCATGCCCAGGCACATCTGTACAGTAAACATAGTTCTATAAGCAGTTATTTCCTGCCACATGCACATATTATTACTTAACAAGTGGTTAGTTTTTTAAAAGCTCCTCTTATTTACTACAAGGACAGTTTTGAATTTTCTAAGAACTAGAAAATCTTAAAAAGCCACGTGGATCTTCCTGGGCCTGATTAGCACTGCCAGATCCCCATTTGGATTCTGACACTGATGAATCCTCAGAGAGCTAGGTCGGCCCATTAATCTCAGGATCGACAGTGCTCCATGAGCACCCACTGTGGTCCAGGCCAGGTGGCGCAGACACAGGCACAGCTTCCTGTTACAGGAGAAGGGGGCCCAGCCCCACTAGGATGCCAAACCACAGGGCACCCAGCCCAGTGCCTGACCCCTGGCTCTGCGTGGGCTGACATGACTTCTGGTCACTCTCCTCAACAAACACAGCAAGGTCCCAATCTTTGTTTGCCTTGCTAAGATGGAGTAGAAATGAGGATCCTAGAGGTTAGGAGGTGAAAGGTGAATGCTCCCGTGGACATTGCCCCTTGGCAGATGAGACAACCAAAAGCGCTGGTTCAACAGACAAGTGGAGTCAGAGACAGCGGGCGGCATTTACCAGGAGCCGGCCATACGCGCCTTTGTTGGCATATTTACCATCGGGCCGGAGTCCTTCTTGCGAGAGCAGCCAGGGGTATCCTCTGCTTCTTGGGATGACAGGAAGGTGCAACAGGACTCCTGAGCAAGAGGACTCTGGAAGGCTGCTTCCTCGGGGTTGTCACTTGCGACACTGCCACCCCCTTCCTTGATCTCAACCTAGAAAAGCAATTGTTATCTCAGAGAAGACATCGTGCACAGTACAGAAGACCTAGATTTGAGCTCTGCGTTTAAGTCACGCGTTAAATGGCCTCCTTACCACAGTGGCTCCTTCCTCCCTGGGGCTTCTAAAACCATTCACCCCCTACCCCCATGGGCAACAAGAAGGGGAGACGGTCATCTGCCAGCCTCACCTGGGACTGAGGACCCAGAGGAACAAAACCGTCTGTCTGTGCTGTGCAGGTGGCGATGGGAAATGAGGGGGTGCTTCTGCTATTTCCAGAGTCCAGTCTAAATAACCAAAGGGCCCCACTGGGTCTGGTGCCTCTCAACAGCCCCTACTCCACTGGAGTTGGGAGCCCTGTGGACCGAGTGTCACCTGAAATGCTGACCCTCATCAGGTATCCTTTCAGCATGCACCTTAGGTCCTATTAAACCATCTAGTCAAATTGTTTTGCTTTTTCCTCAAGAAGCCCAAAGTACTTGTGATGTTTTAGTATTAGTATAATGTGATTTATCACTGGTAATGTATTTAAAGTAATATCTTAAATTTAAAAGTAGCCCTTTCCTGCTGTAGTAGTAAGGCAATAATAAGAAACAGTGAGCACTGGAAACCAGCCCCAGCTTTGGATTCTATTCTATTCCCCATCCCCCACCTTTTTCTTTTTTTGGCCCTGGGGATTGAACCCGGGGTGCTCTATCACTGAGCTGTGTCTCCAGCCTCTTTATTTTTTTGAGACAGAGTCTCACTAATTTGCTGAGGCTGGCCTCAAACTTGCAATCTCCTGCCTTAGCCTCTTGAACAGCTGGAATTATAGGCCAGAGACACCAAGCTGGTCACCAGCTCTGTTTCAAGCCACCCTTGTCAACTCAATGACACATCAGCCAAATTACTAGAAACAGGGAGAAATAAAGTGGCACTACTTAAAAATCAAATGAATTTTTAAAAAGTTTAAATGTCCCAATGGTTAAAAAAATTACGATTGTTTCAAAATTGGGAAGATTTTAAGTTTGTGAAGAGAACAAGGAGGGTGGGGAGACAGGGCACATTTTGCATGGCTCTCACCTACCTCTCCACCCTGCCTGCCCAGGCTGCTTATCAGAGCATAGAGACCTCCTCAAACACCAGGGGGCAGGGGCAGATCATAAAGTCCCCCAGACAGGTGGTGATTCTAGGGTAATATTTAAAGACCTCACATGAAATCACCAATAGGAAACTGTCTCAAAATGTTGAGTGCTGACTCAAGCTTGGTCTAACCTAGTAAAAGCAGAGGTCCAAACAACAAGTACCACGTACTAGCAAATACTTAGCCCAGTAGACTAGCATCTAGGTGTAAATCTTAACAGATACAGGAAAGTTTAGCTACATTTCAAGTTATAGCCTTAGTTAGACTCTCAAGTTTTATAGACATACAGAAAAATATTAAAATTTTCTTCTGCTTGCTGTGTTGGGGAACTTGCCATGCACATCTGACCCCCCACATTTAGATTTACCTCTATTTATGTAGTAAATAGTTAATCTCCTCAGCCCTGTGCAACTAATATCTTAACATACTACAGCAAAATTATTCATACTACAGCAAAATTCCACTTTCACAGAATCTAAATGAAGGTCAATATGTGGGAGTGAATCTCCAGAAAAAAGAAAATAGTAATTCACTCTGCATATTTACTGGAAAACAATTCCATTCACTTTAAATGATAAATATATCCCTGTTCTTTTTCATTTTATTAATGAATCAGGAAATTGTCCATAAAAAATAAAAAATGAAAGTTTCTCCTTTGTCAAACCAACAATCTGTTAAACTTGGATGACGTTAGAAGACTGTGTCACCATCTTTAACATCAGCTAATTCTCTGCCCTGCCCTGACTCCACTTGAAGAGGGAGGGAGCCCATCTGGGAGCAGCAGGCAGAGGTGCTGAGACCCCCGGCTCTGCTTGGTGGCAAAATGGGTTTCTGACCTCTGGAGCCAACTGCAAACAGTGCTGAGGGAGGCCTTGGCCCTGGGGCTGGGGCTCCAGGGTTCCTCTGAGGACAAACTGAGCACTGTAGAAGCCCCAGCCTCTGCCCCACATCTTCTGGAACACTAAGGAGCAGTCAGTATGACAAAAGAGAACCCGAAAAGCAGAAATTGAAGCTCCACTGTGTGGCTTATGACAGGCTCAGTCATCTCAGCAGAAAAGCCCACTCTAGAGCTAACTGACATGTGTGAACATGTGAGGTATCCAGTATTCCAAGCCGGGTCCTTTCTGGGGACCAAGGTGAATTTGTTTCCTTTGAAATCTGACTCATTTAGTTTCAGCAAGAAGAAAGCAGAAAATTACCAGTGGCTCTTCTTTGCTAAAGAGACCCATGCGTTGAGAATCAGCAAGATTTAGACTCTGATCTCTATCACATATGCTTAAGAACCATTCCTCCTTCTCAGAGGGAACCTTGATTCTAAGCTCAGCAAATGGATACCAACTCTGATTCCTTGGTGTGATTGACAAGTCTGCTGCATTCAAAGAAAAGACCCTAAGGTGGGACTGGGTTGGGGCTCGGTGCTAGAGTGCTGGCCCAGCCCGTGCGATCCCCAGAACCGCAGGATAAAACCCAACGGACACAAGATGCAGACACCTGAGCGCCCGTTACTCTACCCTAAGTCAGGCTCCCTCCCTAAAGAAGCCGGCAACAGCAGCGGCCAAGTTAAGCCTTCTCTGCTCTTCCCTCTCCTGAGACGTCTGCACCTCCGGGGCCGCTTTGACCCAGGGCACAGTCACCTGCAGGAAGAAGGGCAGACGCGCCCTGTCGGGATCAGTGACTCCCGGGGATGCTACGGGCCAGGGGGACTCTTGCTGTGGACCCGCGCCCCGGGGGTGCGTCTGGACTCGGGTGACTCGCGGGGCCCGCCCCCAGGCGGCTCTTACTGGAATCACCCGCACTCCGGCCCCCAGCGGCACCAGCGCCGGGCCGCGCGGCGCGGGCAGCAGCGAGGACAGGACGTGCACGCTGTAGGCGGGCGGCGCGGCGTCCTCCGGGGCGCGCAGCTCGGGGAGCCCGGGGAAGTCCCCGAGCAGCGCGGCCTGCACCTCGCCCGGGCAGTCGGCGCCGGGCGGCGGGCTGAGCGCGCGCAGCAGCGGCTCGGCGGGGTCCGCGGCGCCCAGGTAGGCGTCGCCCAGCACGGGCAGCTCGTCCTGCTCGAGCTTCACCCCGACGGCGGGGCTCAGGGCCAGGCCCTCCGGGACGAAGGGCCGCTCCGGGCAGAAAAGGTCGGTCACCATCTCATCGTCGGGGCCGGACATCGCGCCCAGCAGAGGGGCCTCTTCCATGGCGACAGAGGGACGCGGGGTCGGGCATCGCCCCGTGCCCTGCTCGGGCCGCGCACCTGCAACGAGCGGCCAGGTGAGGCGCGCCGGCCACGCCCTCCGGGGACGCCGCAGCCCGACAAGGACGGGGGCTCGGGCCCGAGGGGCGCCTGGTCGGGCCGCCGGGGGGGACACACCTGGGCCGCCCAGCTGCCGCGGAGCGACGCGGTGGCCTGTGCGAGCCGAGCGCTGCCTCGCGCCGCGGCCGTTGGCGGTTGGGGAGGGGCGGGGCGTGGGCTGACACCTGGTGGGCGGGGCCAGGCAGGGCGGGGCCAGGCGGGGGCGGGGTCACCGCCCTGCGTTCGCGGGGTCACCGCCCTGCGTTCGCGGGTAGGAGGCTGGAAGAGCGCTCTAGGGATCCACCGCTCCTTGCCCTGGTGGGGAAACGGACTCCCAAGGAGTCTGAAGCAACCTGTAGTCCTCCTAGGAGGTGGGACTCCCTAGCTGGACGTCTGACCTCAGCTGTCGTAACCCCACCTCGAGCAGCAGGGCGGAGGGACAGGGGCTTGCGCGTGTGCTGGCACTTCCTGTTCTTGGCGCGGGACTTGCTCCCTAGCCGAATACAAACAACTCAATATTGGTGCTTGGGCGTGGGGAGAATGGGCCTAGAAATACAAGCAGCAAATAAAATTAAGCTCTCAAAGTTCGGGGTGGGGGGTAAACTAAGTCCACCTTCCAGAGCCAGAAGTAACCGACACTGACACTGCTTCATGAAGAGCTTAGTTAGAGTGGTGGCTACAGCCTACCCAACGGGCAGAGTTCAGAGGGTGTTTCTGCTGGTTGTGGGTGCTGGGATGCCTAGGTACTGCTTCCATGTGCAAATACTGCTTTAGTAAAATAAAAATGTTAAAAACATGAGCTTTCTTATCTCATTATTAAAAACACTTTTCTAAGTCACAGGGGAGTAGCCCAGGCACAGCAGCACCGAGTGCTACTTAGCTGTACATTCAGATATTCGGAAAATCCCAAGAAAATTTTATCCAGTGGAGAATTATTAAATTTGGGCTGGCAAATTTGAAGCACTCAAAAATAACACAACTAGGACTTCTTTGTCTGAAAAATTACTTTGGGGCATTTGAATTGACTGACAACAGGGAATTAACTAAATTCCCTGTTGGGAATGTTCCCATGTGAACAACCTAAAATATAGCCCAGGCAACCAGCTAACTGCAAACACACAGGACTTGAATCATCTTCTTGGTCATATCGCTGCAAAGTGGAGCAGAATTTAGCAGAAAAGCTTCCTATACACCTGTGCTGTTTCCTTACCTGTGGGCAGGAATCCATAGAAAGTGCTTGTGGCTTCTTCAGATGACAATCAGGACAGCCATTCCCTTGGTTACTACATGGCCCTCCTGCTGAAGTCCTTACATGGCACAGATGAAGGCGAGGCTTCCTTGAGCACCCCAGCCCAATCCCTTTGCCTGTCCAGTCCTCTCTCTGGGTGCCTACACGTGTGGGTGACTGTACTCTTTATGGCTGCAGTAATCATATCATATGGAATTTAGAAACTGAGTTCAGGGGCAGGTCTGAGAGTCCACATCGGGCTCCCAAAATCGCAGGGATTGAGAAGGTAGCTGTTACACATCAGAGTACAGGGAAAACATCTGGGGAACTGGAACAGGAAGTCAGCACACAAGTCTGTGCCATTTGTTCTTTCTGCAGGTGGACATAGCCCCAGGTGTGTCACCAAGCTGGTCAGAATCAAGCCTGGGACCTCCATTCCTGATGCTGTCTCTAGATGCTCTGCTGGCCCTGGCAGACTGGCCAAAGCTGGCTCTGTCTCGTCATTCAGGTCAAAGCTCAAACCCACTCTAACTAGGAACCTTCCTGAGCCTGCTTTCACTGCCACGGCCCTGAAGGTCCTCTCGGATGGTGCGCTGGATCCTCCCCTTCTTCTCACAGGAGCTGGAATGGCCAGCCAGACCCTGGTGGGGTCCCTGCTGTATTTGTAGGACCCAGAATAGATGCTCAAGAAGACCTGCCGAAGAAACCACCTCTGACCTTCATTGAACATGAATCTGTCGAGCACCTGCGATTGTCAGGCCTCGGACAAGGGAACAGATGTCTGAGTAGATACAAGTGAAAATCAAGAGGCTCCATTTAGATACTTTCCTGAGTTAAGCACAGGAACCCGGGGACATCCACCCTGCCTGCTCCAAGGTCACTGCCTGCTGCATAATTCTCTCTATTGGCATAGCAAAGAGACAGACAGTGCTGTAGTAGACAGGATTAATGTTTTATTAATGATCATCTACATTCACACCATGCATTTCTAAGATTTACATCCAAGAGCACATTGTATTTACACGCAATGCACAGATCAGGATAACCAATTTAAACCATGGCTGTGTTAAGACTCTAATTTGTTCCAAATTAAATTAAATACATAATACTCTCACCTCCCCCTTTTGACATGTACAATAAAAACCCACTCTTCCTCCTTTTAAGGAATATAAAATTGCATTGATAACTGCACACCGATTAGCAACAAATACATCTGAAACATATAAAACCTGAGAGATAAGCCCAAGTGTGTTTGAGTGCTAACACGTCTACACTCGGATTCCTGTGTGGACACATGGAAACAGACTGCTCAGTGGTCACTAGCACACTGCCTGGGTGACTCTGGAGGAGGCTCCCGTGGCGTGGCTGCTGCCTGCTGGCTGTGAGCTCCACAGCCCTGGGCAGGGGCAATTTCCCCCAGACCCACTGAATACCACAGAATGGGGCTTTGTTTACTGTAATAGTTTACTGTTCTTGTTTTTGCCTTTTGTTTACATTCCTTCTTGATTTTAAGAGGAAAGGATCTTTGGCCCATGGAGGTGGGATTTCTACATTACAAAACACACAGAAGTAAGACATGCACATGTCGGGCAAGTGCTCTGTCTGGGCAACTGCCCAGCCCTTGCTCTTTGTCACTGGAGTGCAGAAGCAGGAAGGGGGAGCCCGGCAAGCATAAAGTGGTCAGAAAAATAAATACACGATTTAAAAAATGGACCGCGAAGCTCGTGGCGACAGACCAGAGGCAGCGGGATGTCCCCATGATGCTTTGCATCTGCACTCAATACTGAGGATGACCGAGGGTACAAGTGCTCCAGGGTCAAGCAGGCGCTTCCGGTGAAGGCACTCCTACCCGAAGGTCAGGCTGTGAACCTAGCACCCACCACTGGGCCACTCTGGTCTCTCATCAAAGTGACCGGGACTGCTGTTCCAGCCCCCTCCGGCTCCTTTGGAAATGAGGTCGGGTCTTCTCTCCAACCAGGGGGGGATGAGAAGGCAATCCCACTGGGGTCCCAGACCAGGAGTCCTGACCACGGAGGTGTTGCCCTGCCCTCCCCAGGCTCTGCTCCCCTTGCAGTGGCACAGTCTCGCCAGCAGGGGGAGCAGTACGCGTGAGGCTGGCACCAGGCCTCATTCTTAGCTACCATCTGACCATCCATCCTTGTTATTCTGTTGCCCAATGATGGCAGGAAGGACACCCATGAGGGGAACCCAGCATGGCTGCTCCCACGAGGGAGTTGGTCCTCTGGGGTGGGGACACTGCAGCACTGACCTGGGGTCCTCTATGCTCAGCAAATTGAGGAAGGTGCAACATCCCCACAAGTCCACCCAGACTCCCAATCCCCACCCACCCCCAGAGGGCCTCCCACTTTAAGGCACTGGGTTTTGGAGACTTGAAAGGTCAGTAACACTAAGGAGGCTGCATGGGGCTTGCTTCAAACACAGAGATGCAAACACAGACCAGCAACCCAGACAGGACAGTTACCCACAGTGACAAAGCCGATCCCCCAAGCGTGGGTTCTAGTTAGTGCGTGACCGTGTTAGCTGCAACTGTTACCACTGCCGACCTGAACCACACATTTTCTTTTTACAAATCAAATGTCTGAACTGCTGTGATGACGCTGAACGCCTTAAGTACCAGGTCCTGGGTCACCCCGAGGGGCGTGGTTCCATTTCTCAGGTGTGTGAAGTGCTACCCACTCCCCCTCCACCCACCCAGTGGCGTCTTAGTCCCTTAATAAGTACCAGCTGCGGCACAGGCTCTGGGGACATGTGGAGCCTTCCTGAAGCCAGGACCTGGGGACAGTGGGTCACGCTTCACGCGGTGCCACCCACCATGCTGGGGAAACAAAGCAACAGACCCTTTTTTGGAAGGAAGATTTCTGAGTTTTCTAAGAGCAGTTTTCATCCTGAACGGCGACCAGGATCGATCCTATTCTTCGTTTGGTTTGTGGAGGGTGGCCCGCGGGGCTACTTCTTGGAGTTCACCATGGGCCTGAACAGGGCGATGATGTCTGCCATGGCCTGCTTCAGGTGTCTCCCAAAGCGGTGGGAATCCTTGGGTTTGAAAGCAGAAAGCAAACCACGTCAAGACGCAGAACCCCCCCCTCACTTCGAGTCTTCACGTCTGTGATCTGACTCCACTGGTCTCTCAGATTCCTTTCTGCCAGTCCCTGGGCTGAGCCGGGGAATGCCTGGAGCTGCGGTGGGTGCAGCCTGAGGCTTCCTGGAGTCCCCACACCGTGAAGAACACAGTGCCCCTCTCCACCGCCAGCCCGCCTGCTGGAGGGCGCCTCCTGGGAACCTGTTTGGCTCTGGCCTCCAGGACCTTAACTCGTACCTGGCCTGCCCTCCAAAAACTGTCTACCTGGCAGCCGCCACCCACGAAACCCAGTGAAAAATGTGATTCAGAGCCAGGAGAGGTGGTGCACGCCTGTCATCCCAGCAGCTCCGGAGGCTGAGACAAGAGGGTCCAAAGTTCGAGGCCAGCCTCACCAACTTAGCCAGGTCCTAGGCAGCTGGGTGAGGCCCTGCCTCAAAACAATGAATAATAAAGAAAAAGGGCGGGGGATGTGGCTCAGTGGTCAAGTGCCCCTGGATTCAATCCCTGTACCACACCCCCCCCAAAAAAGTGCTTTGAAAGCCAGACAGGCGTATGTTCTGGAAGAAGTAAAGGAGGGGGCAAAGGGGCAAGAGCCAGGGCCACGGCCTCTGCCACCAACCACAGCACAGGAGAAGCTGGGTGTGAGCAGAGCCCGTGCTCCCCAGAGGGGACTGCTGGGCCGGGATGGCACTTGGTGGCAGCGCTCTGGACATTAATGTCCCACTCTGGAGAATGACCAGCCCCAAGCTACAGAGGGATACCCGCTTCTTGGAAGCTTCAGATGTCTCACGGCAACGAAAACCCAATGGTCAGTTACACCGGGCACCCAGAGAGGGCCACAGAAACGTGCAGAGCCGCAGGGGCCCAGCTGCTGAGGGGCTGACCTCAGAGAGGGACTCGAGGACTCCGAGGGAGGGGCCAGGCTTTCCCACGGGACAGGGATCGAAGGCGGTTTCTTGTACCAGAAATCTATTCATCTTCAGGGATGCCACTCTGTGGTCATGCCAACAACAGTCACAGTATTTCCCCTCCACCCTGTTTCCTGTTTCTTGATAAACTTCATTATTAGTAGTAATTTCCTCTTATTTTAGTTAAACAAAAAAAAAAAGTCAGTGAACATGACATTGCTGTGGGGCTGCGCGGACCGTGGAGAGGAGAATCTGAATGAGGAGCAGACGGGCCCTGGAGGAAGGCGGCCACGGCTCCCCCAGGTTAAGAGAACCTGAAATCCACTTACACAAAAACACCCGACCCAACAAAAACAGGCCACCGAGTTGAGGAGTGGGTAAAGACGGGCCGAACTCGCACTCCCTCTGCACTCACCGTCTCAGGGCTGGAAAGCTTGGAGGAGACGTGGAAGTGGATGAAGTTCTCTCCCACGATCATGTAGGACACGCCGTAGCCATCGTCGGCCACCTGCAGGACAGAGCGGACGGAGCAGCGTGAGCGAGGGCCTCCTCACAGTCCAGCCAAGACGGCCACAGCTGCCCGAGGCCGCGGACTCCTGCAGAGGTGACCAGGGGACCAGGGCCGCAGGACCAAGGCGGGCTGGAGGGTGGCGGAGGCTGGGCACGTCCCTCCCTTTCCATCAGTGACACCTGGGGCTGCACCTACCGGCCCGAAGCCCCCTCCACTGGACACGTATTCTGGGTTCCTCTCAAGGTCAAAGAGCTCCACCTGCTGCTGAGGGGTCTGGCTGGTCGACAGTCGCCAGGGCTCAGATAAAACCTGGGGAGGGAAACAAGGAGATGTCCAGGGGACGCCGTCCAAAGCGTGTCCTCACACCTCCGGAGGAAAGGCAGGAGAGACCTGCTCTGCTGGCCAACAGACTGTGTGGACACTGGAGGCCTATGTTCTGAAGGCAGTGTGGCCCAGGCAGTGTCTCCCCGACAGGATGCAGGGTGGGGGCGGCCCCGGACTGAGCAGGGGTCACCAGCCAGCAGCCCAGACAGAGGTGGCAGAGTTTCGAAAGATTTAGAATGAGGGATTGCTGTCAGATTGGTACCAGCTCCCAAGAGCTGAAGGGTACACCTTCAGGGTTTTTTTCGAGCCAGTTGTTAAATACAAGCCACTGCTAAAAAATTAAATTTTACAGCTGGGTACAGTGGTGCAGGTCTATAATCCCAGAGGCTCAGAAGGCCAAGGCAGGAGGATAGTAAGTTTGAGGCCAGCCTCAGCAACTTGGTAAGATCCTGTCTCAAAACATAAAAAGGAAAAAAATAAAATAAATAAAAGTTTAACAAATAAGGCCAGAAAAAAATAAACAAAATAAAAAGGACTGAGGATGTGGCTCCATGGTCAAGCACCAATCCCCAGTGCAAAAAAAAAAAAAATAAATAAATTTTACAAATTTTCAGTTAAAGAAATCCTACTAAGGACAAGGGTGACAGACCCACAGCTCCCCACTGTCACGTGTTTTCCTGTGATCTGGCTCTGAGGGTGTTCACATATTAAGTCAGGAAGGTAAATCCGATAGCAAAGCAAATTGCAAGGTTTTGGAACTGTGGTGCCTGTCCCCTTGTGTGACAGCCGTGCCCTGGGCCCAGCCTGCCGTTCCGATGTGCAAGGCTGCACTGGTCACTAGGTGAGCTGCCCTGGGGGGCGACTTACTTCCTTAAGGAAAGGGGAGTCCACGGCGAGGTATCTGGACACCACGTAGAGGCAGAAGAGGTGGCGGTCGATGCCGGCGCCCGTCATGGCCAGGCGGTACAGGTGCTGGTGCTTCTCGGAGGCCACCTTGAACAGCCTGAGCCTGTGCTCCACCTAGGCAGCAAAGGCAGCAAGGAGAGGCGTCGATGTCTCTGGCGAGCAACCTGGATCTGCGTTTCCAACGCTGCCGCCTCCCTCCAGGGGTCAGCAGGGCAGCTGTGGGTACCTGCTGCGCCGAGCCAGGGCTGGTGGTGGCCGAGGCGTCCCTCTGGAGCTCCACTGACCACACCCTCCCCAGATTCCCGCCTGGAGAGGGCTGTGGGGTGGGGTGGGGCAGCCTCCCAGGGCCCACCCGCAACATCTCCTGCCACACAGAGATCACCAAGGGGGCGCCGGCTGTGAGTGCCCACTGTCAGAGGGCACTGTCCCCCAGGTCACCCTGGGTCTGGCCAATGATTCTGCTAAAATGGCACTTCTGGGACCTTTGGATCTGACCCAAAAGGGCCACTGCGGGTTCTTCTGGGCTCTGCGATGGAAGTCACAGGAGCAGGCTCATGCGACACCCTCGCCCGGGGTCTGGCCCCACCTCACCGCAGGGCCTCCCTGCCAGGCTCGCCTTGAAGGCGTCCAGGGACGGCTGGAGGCCCTGCCCGACACCACCTGGTGGGGTCCCCTCCGTCCATCAGAGGTAAGCACCTGCGCTGTGGGGCCAAGGGCCTGGGCACAGAGCTGACCACGGCCACTAGCTCTCCGGGCCCAGCAGTCGGCTGGTGACTGGTGACGCCTCACTGGGCTGCTGTCGGGGCTGCAGGAGGTGCCACTCAGAACCCCAGCCCCCACCTGGCCCGTGGCTCCCGGGGCCATGGGCTCTAGTGACAGCTCCAGCTGGCTCCCGGCATCCCCCTGCTCCTCCGCCTGTCTCAGGCCACTCTAATCATCTCTAGCTGTGTGTGACAGAGGCTCTGTGTGTGCTCCTGTTGTCACCTCTTAGTACTTCCTGCTCCCCCAGGAGGGGGAGGGAAGGAGAGGCGGGCAGGGGATCAGTGTGTGGAGGGGACAGGCTATGCATGGGCGCTGTGTCCCCGGGCAGGCCTGCAGGGCACCGCGTTCCCGGCACCGCCCCTTACCGTCTGGCTGGGGTCCACCATGGCCAGCACGAAGTTGCAGGACTCTGTGGTGCAGGAGCGCACGGTCTCTGTCCTGCCCTCTCGGAACAGCCGGGTCATGGAGGCCTCGTACGTGAGGCAGAACTTGCCCATGTCCTGGGGAAGGAGAGCGCCTTGTACCAGGGGGTGTGGCCGGGACGGCGGGGCGGGGCGCAGGGAGTGGGCTTCCGGGTTGCTGGGTGCAGCGGGCTGTGTGGCTTTGAAAGGGCTGGAAGGAAACGAGGGCCAGCTGGCCAGGTTTCCACTCCATGATGTGACTGGTGCTGTGACCTCTACTCAAGTCCCCGTGCTGACCCAACCACGCGCAGATGCTCAGGGAGGGACTAGTGGACGGGATCTGCAGGCAACGTCGGAAGTGCTGCAGGGACTCAGGGGCCCTGGGGCTGGGGGACAGTGGGAAGGGTCCGGGAGGGGGAGGGAACGGGGCAGGGAGGACAGCAGGAGGACAGGAGGGCAGGCCTGGAGTCTGGAGCTGGAGCCACAGCAGTGCCCGGGGCTGGCAGGCACAGAGGGCCCTGGAAAGTTCCTCCTCTGGATGAAACACCAAGGGTCACCCCCTGGCAGTCGGGGGGAGGGGCTGCTGGCAGGTAGAGGTGAGGAACGGCACTGGGGGCAGGGGAAAGTGGTCTCCAGGGCCTCTGCAGCCAGCTGGTGCCTCCCCAGGAGGCAGATGTGGGGCTGGGCTGCTGGTGCCCCCAGGCCAGCTCCGAGACCACAGGACTCAACAGGAGGCAGTTGGTGACCGTCATCCTGGCATCACAGTGCCTTGGCACTGGCCCTGGTGGCCCCAGGGTGACAGACCAACGCATCTCCAGAGGCTAGCATGGGGCAGGTGGACACTGGGGGATGCACCTGGGCAGGGTGGGGGGCAGAGGAGCTGCACTTTCATGCAGACATCCAGACCCTCAAGTGACCATGCCTGTGTGTGGCCACCACCCGGCTGGCAGAAGCGTGGTTGCTGGGACCCAGCAAGTCTGAACCTCAAGCAGCATGAGGCACGGGGCCCACCAGCACAGCCCCGCTGCGTCTCCTGGGGACTGGAGACCAGAGCAGAGGAGACTGCGGAGGGGGACGAGACCGCTGGGACCCCAGGAGGGCCCACCATCTGGACATGGGCCCAGGCAGGGGCAGGTCGGAGCTGAGGGAGACCTGAGCCCAGGACCCAGCACCAGAGCTGCCCCCATCCTGGGGCACCGGCTCCCATCAGTCCCCCACCTACAGCAAGAAAGCGAGTGGCCCCGGGTGAGGGGTGCAGCCTGAGCACCGCCTCCCACACACACGCTGCCCAGCCCGAGTGTCCTCCAGGACGGGGCCAAGTGCCCTCAAGGCCCTGTGATGAGCCACCAGCCTGGCACTCGCTTCTTTCCTACGTTGGTCATCAGATCCCCCTGGCTGTGGGGGTCCCATGCTGTGCCCTGGGAAGCAGGAGGTCCCAGGTTTTACCAGGCTCCTGACCTCAGGCCACTGCAAGGCTTGGAACAGAGGGGGGCGGGGCGGGGCGGGGCGTGAACTGGCCTGAATCGTCCAACAGGGTGAACGCGAGATGCGTGAGGTACGGAACCCCCCAGCGCAGGCTTTAAATGTGAGAAGAGTTGGTGGGCCACACGTTGCACCTAAACAGGGTCATCTAAGCTGGAGGAGGATGCGCACACCTGTAACCCCAGTTTCTCAGGAGGCGGAGGCAGGAGGATCGCAAGTTTGAGGCCAGGCTGGGCAACTTAGTGAGGCTCTGTCCCCAGATAAAACCCCCCAAATCAAAACAACAAAAACAAATAAAACTTAAAATGGTCATCTAAAAACACTCTCGGCAGGTGCACCGATGGGCACGGGGCCCGGCTTCTGACCCATCCGAGTGCCCACTGAGCCCGATGCGGCCAGCGCCCGGAGGGGGCTGCGGGCACCAGGGCCACACCTGCAGTTCCTAAGGAGCGGCTCGAAGGTGGACGTCTGCAGACACTGACTCACTGGGCCTGAGGACAGGCCAGCGGGCCCCACAGCAGGAGGCTTCACCTGGCTGTGCCGCTCTGGGCCCAGGAGACCCTGCAGCTCTGGGCTGGAATGGCGACCTGCCGGGGTCCTGGCTCAGGTGCCCCACGCGCTCACCGCAGCCACCTCCTCTGTGGAGGCACATCCTGGCCCTGGGGGTACTCTGGCCAGCTGGACTGACCACAGCCTGCCCCAGGAAAGAACACTGCAGCAGGGGAGATGACCATGGACCAGCAAGCATCCGCCACCTCATGGATGTCAGTCAGTGACAGCTGGGCCGGCTGGGCCCCCAGGCTGGTGACAGTGCTCCACGTGCAACCTCGGAAGGCCCATGGCCCCGGACGAGGGTGACACGCAGCACTGTCCTCATTTTAGAGGGACCTCTAAGCGGGAAAGGTCTGAGTGAGACGGGTGCCTGCTCTGGACTGACAGATGGGTCTCACGCTTTGCTTGGTAGCCTCGGAGATGCCTCCAGGGCCTGGCCTAGCCTATCTGGCTGGACGGTTGGGCTTCTTTTCATTCTTTATTTTTTGGTCTGGAAATCGAGCCTAGGGGAGCTCCGCTCCACCTGACACCTCCAGCTGTTTTTTTCTTTTTGAGACGGGGTCTAACTGAATTGCCCAGGATGGCCTCAATCTTGCCATCCTCCTGCCTCACATCTCCTAAGTCCCTGGGACTCCAGGAGGGCACCGCCGGGCCTAGCCTGCCCAGGACCCTGGCACAGTCCTGTCTGCTTCACAGACCGAGCCTGGGGCCCCGGGTCTTCGTCTCTGGCTTCCACTCTGCTTCCCGCCTGGCCGTCGGTATTCGTGACGCTGACCCTGGTCTGATTCTGCACTAGGCCTGTTTACCGAGTGCGCTGCTCAACCGTGAAAGTTTCCTGTCTTCTGAAGTCACAGCTGTCCCTCGCCCCGAACATCCTGTCAGCTGCCAGCGGCGTCCTGCTCTCCCGGCCTTGACAGGGGCTCCACATCTTCCCCTTGAGGCGACAGCTGGACACTACCCCACGAGGGCATCTGCCACCTTAAGGAAAGAGCCCATCACCACGCCCCCGACTGAGAGTGCTCGTCAGGAGGGGACGGCAAGTTTGGAATGTCCTCATCTGCCGAGATGACTGTTCCGGCTCTTTCTGTGACCTGGCAATGTGATTCGGCACCGTCTGTCCACTCATCCAGCCACCCTGCCGCTGCCGCCAACTCTGCTGTCCTCGTGCGGGCAAAGCCATCTGCTTACAGCTGACGTGGGGTCTCTGCCTTCACCCCTAGAACTGCCAGCTGCCGCTCCCGCTGCAGGAAAGGCGGGCTCTGGACAGGCTTCCTGGCTCCCACGGCAGCCTTGCCACAGAGGCCCTGCCGGTTCAGGCTGGTGGCCAGCAGCCTCTGGCCCCAGGGCTGGCACATGGCTCTCACTACCTGGCAGGTTCCACCCTCCCCAGGTCTCTGGGCCCACGAGGTGGCTCTGGGCGACCTCTCCCCAGGGACACACTGGGTCAGGGGCGTCTGATCTCATCTGGGCTTTGCTCTGTCAGTTTGTGTTTCCTCAGGAAGCAATCACTTCATCAGGTCCTCAAACGACGAGAGGCCCTGGTATGCTTGTGAAGCGTCCTCTGCACCCGAGACGTCAGTTGGAAAAATCAAGCTCCGTGGTTGCTTTATCCTGAGCAGCGTGAGGCTGCAGCCAGGGCCCTGCGCCCGCCGCTCCGCTGCTAAGCCGCGCCCAGCCTACGCTTCAGGAATGCAATCGGCTTTATCCAGAACGGTGAGCATCGGCTAAGCCAGGCGTGTCCCTGTCACAGCTGGTCACCTCTGGGGGTGCCTCGTCTACTGTCCGGCACGCAGTTATCTCCTTCACTTTAGCTGAGAAGTCGAGCTTCTAGGCCTGGATGTGCGAGCCACTGCTGGCTCTCCCCTGCCACACAGTGTCACACTGACATGTCCCCGACCTCTCTGCACCTCGTTTCCTCACCTGTGCGAAGGGGCGACCGGTGGGACACTCCAGGGGCCTATGATGCTCTTAGGCCAGTGGAGGGCACACTCTCAGCTGTCCCCATAGGGACTCCACACACTGTCACCGTGACACACTCACATTTTACCATAGAGGGTTCAGTTAAAGCAGGGCACACCTGAGCCGAAGCCACAGTGACTTCTGCTTCTCCACAGCGACCTCAAGGGCCCCATTCTGGAGCCCTCCCTCCAAAGGGCAGCGAGTCCACTCTGTCCCTGCACAGGCTGCACCTGCCACGCGGAGCCAGCATGTGCACGCGGGGCCCGGCCACAGTGCTCCAGTGGCCGCTGGGTCCCTGCTATGGAAGGGGCTGTCAGAGGCCAGAGGGGAAGGAGTGCACCCAGTGTTTCCAGGGCCTGTCAGCTCTGTCCTCGTGGAGTGACAGGCTCCCCTCTGCTCATCTCCCCAGCGCCTGTCTCCACACAGGACCCGCGTCTGTCCAGAGGGGTCTGCGGAACTCACCCCCAGTGTCCAGTGGACATGCTCCGGGCGCCATGGTCACACCAGCCCAGGAGGCTGTGCCTCTGGTGCCAGCGGCAGCTTCCCGCCTTGGGGAAGGAGCCCGGGGCGCCGGGCACAGCTCGGCCTGGCCTACCTTGTAGTGCGCCAGCTGCAGGGCCAGCTGGATGAAGGCGTCGGGGCTCGTCCGGCATTTCTTGATCATCCCTTTACCAAAGGCGTCGAACGGGAAGGAGTAGATGTCCACATCATTTGCCAGAAGATTCGCGCTGTTCAGGGACGTCTCTATCACCTCCTGACACTGCAGGGAGGGGAGAAGACCACTGCCTCAGCGGGAGGCAGAGGCACGCACCAGGTCCCGGGAGCCTCCGCCAGGCCATGGGTGTCCCCGGAAGGTTGGGACCATTTTCCAGCAGCTTCTCTGGATAAATGACCCAGAAGCCCCTACAGGGCAGCAACCCAGGGCCCTGGGCCCACCCCAGGAGCAGTGGGGACTCCAGCCGGGTGGGGTCTGGGCACACAGGTGGGTCTGGGCTCCGGGAGCCCAGCGAGACCCCATCGGGCACCTCAGTCGGGGCTTTGTGTTACACAGCCCAATGTTGGCGTGTGGCGGCAATGGAGCAACCCAGGACTCAAGTGAACGGCCGTGCAAGGGAACATCACGCAGCACTGAAGAGAACGCACTGTCACACAGGGGGATAGGAGCAGGAGGCTCAAGGGCTGTGCCACAGCAAAAGCCACCAGTTGGAAGGGCTGCCAGCAGCATGACCCAACCACAGGACCCCCGGAAAGGACTGGAGAGAGGGACGGACGGGGGGGGGCCAGGGGATGGCCAGGCAGTCACCCTAACCAGATGGGGCTCAGATGGTGGGTACAGGGCAGGCGCAATAGCAAGAGTCACCCTGGTGTGACAGCGAGAGGGACCTAGTGTGACACTGAGTGACCCTGATGTGACACCAAGGGACCCTGGGGTCACGGGGGGACCCCCGGGGTGAATGGCGGGCTCCAGGGATGGACATGTGTCCACGCGGGTCAAAGACTGCAGGGCGCCTGGCTCCGTCAGGTGCTGGTGGAGGGAGGCGCGGGAACCTGTCTCTTCCTCTTGATTTTGCTATGACCCTAAAACAGCTCTAAAAATACAAAGACTAGGGCTGGGGCTGAGGCTCAGAGGTAGAGCGCGTGTCTAGCATGCATGAGGCACTGGGTTCGATCCTCAGCACCTCATAAAGTAAAAAAAAAGACACTGTGTCACCTATAACTTAAAAATAATTATTAAGAATAATAAAAATAATTATTAAGAAAAATAAAGACCATTTAAAAATGTTTTTTGCAATGAATGAAAAGTGGCCTGGTCAGCTCCCAGCCCAGGGCTGCCAGAGGCCACACCTGTGCGCGACCTCACGCCACCCCGGGGCTTTGAGAGTCCACGGTGGCCAAGTGCTTCTGGGCCCTGTTCCTGCCTGGACCACGAGAGTCCGGACGGCGCTCTCCAACCTAAAACTCCTTCCCACTTAGAATATGTCGACTCTGGGTTTGGTGGGGTTTTTCTTCTTTGTTGCCGACAGGTTACAGACACCCAGTTCGGTCGGAGCTGGAATTTCTCCAGAAAGCTTCAAATGGAGAGAGACACCTCCCGTGGCAGCCCCGGGCCCTGGTCAGCTCCCCGGAGTCAGGAGCACCCAGGGCCTGCGTCTGCCCACCTCCCAGCCCAGGCCGCGGCAGCGACACCCTGACTTACCGCTTCCGGGATGTCCCACTGCAGCCTGGTGGGACAGGGGATGCTGGGGTTGGGGTCCCCTTTGCAGTGACCGTCCTCCGTGTACCCCAGCTGGAAGCAGTCGGTGGCCATGACGTACTGTGAGGAGGAAGCAGGCGTTGGAGGGTGGAGACCCAGCCTCAGCCCCTCCCCAGCCCCGCTCAGCACTCAGCTCCCAGGCCCCAACCCCGGGCCACACAGTGCCTTCTGCACTGACCACCAGCCGGGTATCCTCAGTCGGTCCAGTCCCGGCACCACTGCCGAGGATCCCTCCCTTTGGGTGCCAGGTGCAAGCTCTGGGTTGTGCCCGTGCCTCTGACTGGCTATGAACGGGGTCCCCATGGTCCTGGGTCTCACTGGTCTGCAGCGCAGGTCCCAGCCTCGGGGCGACACCCACCCACGCGGTTGGCTCACTCTCAAGCCTGTGACTCGGGCGGTCAGGAACATGGCGCAGGGCCGGCCCTGGGACGGGTGCGGGCTCCGTGCCCTCCCTAGGCGCTCCCCACCTGGCGTCTCCTCGTGGCCTCTGCCCAGGAGCTCCCGAGCCCTGTCCTTCTGGGATTTTGCTGGTGACCACTTGGCCTCCAGTCCCTCTCCCCTCCGGGAGGCTAGGGTGGGACCAGAAGCCCAGCCCCTGGTCCGGCCCTGTCTCTGCTGTGGCCAGCCACCTGAAGCCTCCTGAGGGCTGCCAGCCTCCACCAACTCTCGAGCACACCGACACTGTCCCCCGAGATGCGGGGCTTTCAGGAGCCGCACAGCAGGAAGCGGGGAGACCCCACGTGCCTCGACCACCTCGGGGGTCACTGGCTGCAGGGTCCCACCAACTGCCCAGCTTCCGAGGGGAACAAACCCTGTCCCTCTTAGAGCCAGCACTGAGATGGGCGCTTGCCACGCACTTTTGAGTCAGTGCATGCCCAAGGCTCAGAGAGGTGCGTCCCCTCCCTTGTCTGGAGGCCAGGAAGGGGCCGGGGGTCCACAGCTGGTCAAGGTCACACAGGTCACAGCAGAGCAAACCCCAAGCCACTTGTGCCTCTTGCTGCCCAGGCTCCATATAGGGCCTCTGCGGTCATCGTCCTCCCCTCAACCACTTTTGTCCGCCTGCTGTGGTGACCGCCACACCCACGTGTGCACAGCAGGAAACTGGGCCTGGGAAGTGAGTGCGTCCTCCATG
This sequence comes from Marmota flaviventris, assembly GCF_047511675.1. Lineage (NCBI taxonomy): Eukaryota > Metazoa > Chordata > Mammalia > Rodentia > Sciuridae > Marmota > Marmota flaviventris. Next base: position 4,770,710 of record NC_092506.1, on the reverse strand, counting down.
TCCAGCTCCTCTGAGCCGCCACCAGACACAGGCAGAGTGTCAGGGCAACTCCAGGGGGCAGCTCCTCAGGGCACACTGGGCACCACAGGGCCGGCATGGCGGCAACGTCCTCCCGTCCTCGAGGAACGCAGCGCAGCACGTGACCCGCAGCTGCACTCCCGGGCCCAGGCTCAGAGATGAGGGCGCTCCCAGCAGCACTGCCCGCAAGGGCCCCCGTGCACAGACACACGCCCTCCCACGGGGCACACAGAGGCGCCCTGGAGGCACCGCGGAGTTCTACGCAGCCACCAAGAGGAACAGCTCCCCAGTACATGCCGTGACCTGGGTGACCTGGACAACATCACACTAAGGGAAGGCTGGTCACTGAGGTCCATGTGGTGCGTGATTCCACCTCTACCGAATGTCCAGAATGGGCACATCCCCAAACAGGGCAATCAGGGTTACTGGGGGCTGGGAGAGGGGTGAGGAGGCTTTGGGGGAGGATAACAATGTCTAGAATTCAACACTTGGTGAATATTCCAGAACCACTGACCTGTAAACTTAAAAAGGGTGGGTTTATGGTTATGTGTTATATACAAATTTAAAAGTAACCCAAAGAGGGCTGGGGCTCAGTGATGGGGCACTTGCCCAGCACGTGTGAGGCACTGGGTTCTGATCCTCAGCGCCACATAAAAATAAATAAAATAAAGGTACTGTGTCCATAGAAAATAAAATAAACAACAAAAAGTGCCAGGTGCAGTGGACATGCCTGTAATCCCAGAAGCCTGGAGGCTGAGGCAGGAGGATCACAAGTTCAAAGCCAGCCTCAGCAACTTAGAGAGGTCCTAAAGTGAGATCCCAACTCTAAATAAATACAAAAAAGGGGTGGGGGTGTGGCTCTCTGGTTAAGCACCCTGGGTTCAATCCTGGAATCTAATAATAATAGTGAATTATTTTGAAGAGAATTCTGTGCTCAGGGAACTTGCCTTCTAGAGTAGGTGGTCTGCCAGGTGAGGTGGTGGGAAGGGAAGGGAGGGAGCCACCTGTACGCATACTGGGGCTCCTGCAGCCCTGAGAAGCCCAGAGGCAGGTTGCTTAGCCCAAGCTGGGCTGCACCTGAGCTCCCCAACCTCCCCCACACCTCACCACAAGAAATGCACCAGGAGCAGACAGGAGCTACCTCCACCAGACCTGTTGCCGATGGCCACTGTGTGCTTGGGTCAGCCCCACCTCAATGCAGCACCAGGCCTTCACACTGAGAGCCCCGGCCCCTGGCCCTTCTGTCAGCCGGACAGTAACAGCTAAACACCACTTCTAATCGGCCTGTCTAAGACTGGACCCCTTCATCCTGGCCTTATTCAGAATGCCTAGAAAAATCAACCTGACCTTACAAATATCCTGCAGGTTTCCCTCCTTGATGACCGTGCCCCAAGTGAGCCAGACTGCCCAGGGTGCAGCTTCCCTACTCAACAGCAGCTCCTGCGCTCAGGGTCCTCTGAGGGCCCCTGGAGCAGGACCCGGCAGGCTGCACCATGAGCACTGTGCATGGACTTGGGGTGGGCCTCCGCCGCCGTGTCCAGGGGCGCCTGCTGCATTTTCAGCTGACAGGCCCTGGGCTTTAGTGGGCCTCTGCAGGGGCCTGGTGGGAAGAGCCCCGGCTGCTTTTCCTCAGGTGTCAGGGTCCTGGGGCCACACGCTGCAGAGAAGCTGGAACGCCTTGCTTCTCCCATGCTGAAAACCACCCGTGGGGCGGCTGCCGGGGTCCTGCCAAGACCCCACCCAGAGGTGAAGGGAAGCAGGACAGGTGGTCCAGATTAGGCAAGGGTGAGGTCCTCCGGGGGAGGGGTGGGCTGAGGCCCGAGGGAAGACCCCTGCCCTCAGGAGGGTGGGACAAAGCACGGTTCCAGGGTTGTGAGCTCCACACAAGGAAATGACAGGCACCATGTGGAAAAAGGACGGGGACCCGAAGCCTTGTCACAGATGGGAGGGCAGAAGGGCGGGCACCGGTGCAGCCTCCCTGAGAAGCCGACCCACCAGCCTCTAGGACGGGAGTCTGGCTCATCCTGTGGGCGGTCAGCAAGTCCCGGATTCCAGAGATCTCGGATCTCCTCCTTTCAGATCAGGGACGCTCCACCCGAAAGGTCTATGCAAACATTCCAAATCCCGGAAAACTGACCCTGAAACGCTTGCGGTCTCAAGCACTCTGGGTAAAGGACGCTCACCCGCAGCACGCGGGTGCCCTGGCGAGTCCGCCACGCGGTCTGCGGTTCACGCACGTTTGGGGTAGGCCGGGAGCTGGCCTCCAAGCCGCCAGCTGAGACCCCCCCACGGCTGCGCCTGCAAGGTCCCTTAATTCCACGTGGTCTACCACAGGAGCAGGGGATTCGGATGCAGAAAGACGGCCTCTCTGTCCACGTGGACCTCCAAGGGGCTGCCTGCTGTGGACGTCACCCCAACTCATGACAACAGGTGAGCACTGTCCCCTCCGTGCAAAGCTACTGTGGCGGGGCCCGGAGCGCAGCGCTTCTCTGAGCCAGACCCTGGCAGTGAGTTAAGGCAACAACCCCCACCGTGGATTTTTCATGCCAAACACGAAGCCGTTTGAACACTCGGAGAGTAGTCACCAGTTTTTAAGCCCTGTGTATTTACAATTTTCTTTTTCAGGGCTAGGGATGGAGCCCAGGGCCTTGAGCAGCTGAGCACACGCGCTGAGCTGCACTGAGCTGCACCCCAGCCCACACTGTGTTTAAATGCTGGGCTCAGGGAAAGGATGACAGGGGTTTGGTGGCTTTAAAACAACCCGGTAATTTCAAGAATGAAAATGATACTTTTCAATAATATGCAAGCTGCCTTTGTGGGGTGGGGGTGGGGGGCCCAGAGACACTTAACCACTGGGCCACATCCCCAGCCCCATTTATTTTTTATTTTGAGACAGGGTCTCCCTTACTTGCTGGGGCTGACTTTGAACTCGAGATCCTCCTGCCGCAGCCTCCTGGGTGCCTGAGATACAGGTGTGCGCCACTGTGCTGGGCAAAACCACCTTTTTATAAACCAAAATTTAGTACGCTTGCTTCTGTTTTGCCTAAAACTAGGAGAGGTCACCATTTCAGAGCAAGCCTAGCTGTAGTCCGGACCGGGTTCTGCCCGGTGGCCCAGGGCCACTGCTTGTCCCCACAGGGAGAGGCATCTACTGACTCTGGGCTCCTGCTGCAGGAGCAGACCCAGGGACCGAGCTCGTGGGCCGGGGGTTCTCCCAGGTGGCCTGGTCACCGGCACCTGTCTGTGTGACAGCTGCCAGCACTCACCTCCCACAGGTGGCCCACGATGGGTGCATCCGCCCAGGAGTGCTCTGCGTTGATGCCTATCTTGCCATTCTTGAAGACGATAAACGTGATGGACTTGTCAAACCACCTGTGGGACCCACATGTGACCAGGGACTGCATGTCCAAGTGACAGCGGTGACCCAGACCTGCAGGCTGCTTCCCTCTGGACAGCCAGCGGCTCTGTCCCCACCCCTCAGACAGCTCCAGGGGAGCAAGGGTAAGGCACCAGCAGGACCAAGGCGCCCGTGGCTCCCCGCACCCAGGCTGAGGACACGTGAGCACGTGTGTCCTGGAGACCAGAGCAGGCCAGCGGGGAGACGGGGGTCCTCCTCAGCCAGAGCTGCTGGGCCCCACTTCACAGAGAAGGTGCAACCCGCAGGTCAGGCCGAAGCTGACTCCCAGGTCCGCCCCCACCCTGTGCCGTCCACCCCTTCTGCTCCTGGCCAGGGAATGGGCAATCACTACCCGTCACCAGCACCCCCAGGAAGGCCTGGGGCCTGGTGAGGGGGTCTGGACCTGCCAGGCTCAGGCTGTGAGCTCCCTGAGGTGGAGGGCAGGAGACTGAGCCGCACTGCTCCAAGGTGGACCCCGGGGAGGGCTGCCCAGATACAGGGAGCGCCGATCTGGGAGGAAAGGACGGTACCTGTCGAAGCACTTGCCGTGCAGAAGGGACTTGGCATAGCTGTCCAGGGACGCCTCCGGGTCCTCCTGCCTGTAGCCCTGCTCAGTATCATCCAAGGTCACGAAGAACGCGGCTTTCTCCACAGCATCCAGAGACTGCTTGTTTTTCCCACGTCCAAAATAGTCCTGGCGACACTTGGCCCAGGGTACTCTGCGGTGACAATTAAATAGGGTTGGGAACGGCCATGCCTGCAGCAGCTTGGTGACGGCCCTTGCATGAGACGTCTGTCCAGGACCTTCCTGGCTGCCCCCCTGCAGTGCTGCCCCGTGTGCTGGAAGGGGCTCATTGTGGGAGACCAACCTTGCACGTGACTGAGTCACACTCCCAGGCTGGGTGCTGAGGCGCTCAGTCGCAGAAATGTGGCAGAGCTTTCCCCACCCTTCTTGGGTCTGAGGGTCGGTGTCTCGTGCATGGGTGTGTCTTGCTACAGCCCCATGGGTGAAGCTATGCTCACCTGTTCCTTCATAACCCCTTGCCCTGTTTAGGATAGAACCTTCCATGGAAGTGCCTTGTGTGTGTCCCCTCCTCTTACTGTGCCCTTGGGTGTGGCCTACCCAGGTGTCAGTCAACCTGCTGACAGTGGACATCATGAAGCTGGACTCAGCCCCCTGAAACCTGACCCCTGGCCTCATTTGAGTAGCTTCTCCTCAATAAAAGGGGTCAGCGCGTGCTCTCGCTCTCTCTTCCTGCGGACCCTTAAGGTCAGAGGAGCCGTCACAGAGACCCCAAAGAAAAAGGTTCTTTGTGTCTCTTGTGTGGTTATTTTGTGCAGCCCAGTCAGCCCAGTTCAACTGGAGTGACCCCTGAGCCTTTTAGTCGTGAGAACAGAAACCCGGCAGCTCACTGTCCCCCTGCGTGGCTTCCAGGGCAGGGCACGAGCCTGGCACGTGATGCTGACGCACTGAATGTCCACGGAACAGGCCCGGTGCAGGCTGACCCAAGGCTCGTGTCCGGCAGGGAGACACACACGGGCCCACCCACCACCCACCCTCCCCGGGAAGCATCCTAAGTAAGTTCTGGAAGCAGAAGACCCTACAGAGTCCAGCTGCGCCCGTGGCCACCACCTGGGAGTGGAGCCTGCCACCATGGAGCCAGGCAGAGCCACTACAGCTCGGTCCCGCTAAGGTGCCACCACAGCACCCATGGAGCAGACCCGGGCGAGGAAGAGCACGGGGCAGCACGAGGGCCACACACCTGTCCGCCGCGGTGAGCGCGGCCAGCTTGGCCTCCCCGGGCTGCGGCTCTGACGGGTCGTCCAGGACCCTCTGCATCTGCTGCTGCAGCTCCCGGGGCGTCAGCAGCCTCCCGCTGTGGTAGAGCCAGACCTTGAAGTAGCGGCCGCGGTGGTACACCACGATGTGCCTGCTGTCCTTGACGTGCTGGATGGTGTCTGGACGGGCGCGGGGGGGACCGGAGTACGGGTCAGGGCAGCAGATGCGCCACCCGACCCCGCCAGCGTGCCCGGCCGCACGGCTCCTCCCAGGTGACGGAGCCCAGGTGGTGGCTTCTGCAAGCCTCAAGCAGGGGACACCCAGAGCCTGGCACCCCGCTGGGGTGTGGCTCTAGGCAAACTGCCCAGCCTCCCCAGGCTCAGCTTCCTCATCCAGGAACGCAGTGACGCGTCCCCAAAGCCGCGTACTTCGTCCTTCTGTGGCTGGGCCTCAAGCCCACTCAGGGCCCGCTCAGGGGGATGCATGGTCACAGCTGAGGGGCCACAGGGACTGGCGGGGAGGACGGGGTGAACCCGCCACCAACAACAGGGCAAGTGCCAGGAGAGGTGGCCAACCTCGCCTGAGACACGGCCAGGGCCCCCCCAGGAAGGGACACCAGCGGAGCCTGGAGACAGCCCCAGCACCCGCCCCACGGGCACGTTCTGAAGGGGTTTCTGGCACCAGGGACAGGGAAGCCCCCTGAACTGGCCGAAGGGTTTCCACCAGCTACAGGGAGCAGACACCTCGCAGCAGAGACAGGACACGCGGCACCGCAGCTGTCCAGGTCCCACCCGAGACCCGCGGGGGCAGCGAAACACCAAGAGAAGAGAAGATCCGGGAGAGGACAGAAACCCTGTCATCTGCAGCTACGGTGGGCCACGAAGAAGCCCAAGCCAACCGCCTGCCGCTGTCCAAAGGAGCCAGGCTCCTGCCAGGCGGGAGGTCCGTCCAGGACCCCATGACACTCACTCCCTCGGCTGCCGCCAGGCCGCCAGGGTCTCACACTGGACGGCCTGGGAGACAGCTGCTTTAAAGAGGTGATGAAGGTACAATGAGGCCACCACAGTGACCCCAAGCCAATGGGAATGGGGTCCCTGTGAGACGAGGAGATGGGACGCAGACACACAGGGACCGTGAGAGGGTACAGGGAGAGGCCGCCCTTGGGAGGAACCGGCCTGCGGCACGGGATCCTGGCTCCAGCCGGCTGAGGACACATTTGTGTAGTTTCAGCCGCCACATCTGTGGTATCTGTAATGGCAGCCCCAGAACACAGCAGGCAGCAGCAACAGTTCAAAAATATACTCAAGAGGAACAGAACGAGGAGCCTTGCTGGGCGCGGTGGGGCAGCCTGGAATCCCAGCAGCTCGGGAGGCTGAGGCAGGAGGATCGTGAGTTCCGAGCCAGCCTCAGCAACTCAGGGAGACCCTGTCTCTCATACATATTTTTTTAAAAAAGGCTAGGGATGTGGCTCAGTGTACCCCTGGTTCAATCCTGTGCCCCCCAAAACAGAACAAGGAGCCCAGGAGCAACTCCAGCCAAAGACACGCGAGACCCCACAGGAGAAAGCACAAGAGTTTACGAAACCATTTTTTAAAAAAGACCCAGACAAACAGAGGAGGAAACCAGGACTGCGGCAGGTGGGCAGACGGGGCAGGGGCGACTCTCCGCGCCACCCCGTTCCACCTTCCAAGGCCATTCCAACAAGACAGCCGCGGGGAGCAGCAGGCTGACGTCTGGACAAGACCGCTAAGGGAAGGAAGGAGGAGAGACTGAACGAGGCCCGGAGTCAGCCGCACACAGGCCCCAGGCAGCACCGCTGTGGGCGCTGCCCTCCCCACGTGAGGCCTGACGCGGCCAGCCACGCGGAGAGCAAAGTCGGAGCCACAGCTCACGCCACACGTGGGAGCCGAATCCAGGCACCTGGAGAGCCACAGATAAACAGAGCAAAGACAGATGCTTGTGAAGGAGGAGGGAAGGGCCCCTAGAGACAGGAGTCCCAGAGCAGGGACCCATGAACCAGTGTCACCCAAGTTTTAATGCTAACGTACTCACTATGAAAGATGGAGACCTAGTGCTCCAGAAAGAAGAGGCGACTGGGGATGGGGATGGTGCATCGGCTGCCCCAAGTGGCTGCACGTTATGCCAAGACCCCCACTCGGCACGAAGAGTGAGACATGCCACCCGTTCTTTTTTAATATCTATTTTTTAGGTGTAGTTGGGCACAATATCTTTATTTTATTTTTTTATTCATTTGTTTTTATGTGGTGCTGAGGATCGAACCCAGGGCCTCGCATGGGCTGGGTGAGCGCTCTGCCACGGAGCCACAACCCAGGGACCCTCCCTGCGGGCTGGGCAAGCCACTCCCAGAGGAAGGCGCAGACCTCGGCAGCAGTCCGCAGGTGGGAGAGAGCGCGAGGAACCTGCGATGTCCCGGGTCCTGACAAAGTTCCCCAACTGTCAACGATGAGGGGCTGGGAGGCAGCTCGGGGCAGAGCACCCACCCGGCACGGGGGAGGCCCTGGGTTGGATCCCCAGCACCAAAAACCCCCAAAATGTCAACACTGAGTCTGGCACGGTGGCAATAGTGCTTTGTCTTCTTTCTAAATTTTGGTGAAAATTCCATTCTTCACCTAAAAAGTTACTGAAGGGGAAAAAACCCAGAATGAAGGGGCCTAAGGTAAGCTGCAACGGTCGTGCCTGGGTATCGAGAGGGCCGTCCCAGACCCCCGCTGATACCAAAACCCACCCGCTCTGTCCCTTGGCACAAAAGCCATGCACGCGTCCCCTCCTCCTGGAGATTGCACACCGCCCCGGGGAGTGCTTGAGTGGCTCAGCTTTGTACAGGGAAACTAAGGCCCCGTGGCACCCAGGGCACACCAGCCCTGGGCGGCCGGGCACTCAGAGCTCGCACGCACGCACGGGCTGCTGTGAGGCTCAGGCAGGACGACAGCCTGCTGGGGTCTCACGGGCCTGCTCCTCGGGCGCCCATGTCCCCCCACCTGCACCTCCCCACCTGCACGGCCGGGGAATGGGGTCTCCCACACAGCACAGTGTGAGCACTGCCAGCCGGCTGACCCTCCCTGCCACAATCAAGGCGTCCTGTCGGGGACAGTAGATTCCGCGCTACCCAGCAGCTGGTGGTGGGCGCCCACCCGCGGTGCAGACCCCGTGCAGCACGATCCACACAGCAACAAGCCCCGCACACACCCGCAGCGGGGCCCGAAGAAGCCCAAGGAAGACCTAGAAATGGCGCTTGAGGAGACGGCCCTCGCCAGAGACCAGAACCTGGGAGCAGGCCCACTGCCCCGCCTCACAGACAGGAGGCCCGACTCTCGGAAAGGCCCTGCCTCAGTGGGGCCCTGGCCCTCCTCCTGGCCCTCTCCTATTCCAAGCCAGTGGTGGCAACTTCTGGTTCCCAAAGGGAGCTGGCAGGCCCCACTCACCTGTCTCCTCCCCGGGGATCCGGGAAGTGTTGAACAAGCGCTCCCACTGCGCGGAGCACAGGGGGACCGTGGAGCCCAGGAGACGGATCTGCAACAAAAGCGTTTTTCAAACAAACAAGCAAAAATGCCACAGGAGGAGGTTTTCAAGGAGCCTGCCGAGACCACACAGGTGACCAGGGCCGTGTTCTGGGCCCACCCTGGGTTCGCCCAGCGTCTTCCCATCGTCCCCAGGGCCGGGATCGCAGGGGGCATCCTGCACAGGCCGGGGCACAGCCTCCTGCGGCTACTTCACAATAACACATCCAGACCCGTCCGTCCACTCTGACACTCGAGCCAAAGGACATCTAAGGAGAACACGGTCTCTCCTGAGTAGCTCGCGCAGTTGTCAGTCCCCTCAGAAGCCAACAGGGCAAAACACAGCACTCAGGGACGAGAGATGGAGCCACTCAGGGCGCCCAAGAGAGAAGCCCCCAAATATCGACCCCACGAGGGTGAAAAAAACCAGATAAAAGGAGTGCAGACCTCCTCTCCCTCCGCACACAGCCCTGGTGATTATAACGAATCGGAAGGACAGAGAGCAGGTCAGGTCGCCGGGAGGGAAGGTCAGGAGGGAGCAGAGGGAACTGCCGGTGACGTGCAGACTCTGTCCCGACTGTGGTCATGGTGCAGGGGTGCAAGGAGCTCACCAGACCCTGCCCTCGAAACATGCCTAACATGCCGGACCCTTCGTTTGGGGTGTTCACTGCTATTGTCTGCACTGGGATGGAACCAGAGGTGCTTTACCGCCAAGCCGCGTCCCCAGATCGTCTTCTATATTTTATTTGGAGACAGAGTCTTGCTAAGTTGCTTAGGGCCTCACTGAGCTGCTGAGGCTGGCCTTGAACTCGTCATCCTCCTATCTCAGTCTCCGGAGCCACTGGGATCACAGTGGCACACTACAGTGCCCAGCCCTGGCCCTTTGTGAAATTTGAGACAGGGTCTCACCAAGTTGCCCGGACTGACCGGGAACTAGTGGTCATCCTGCCTCAGCCTCCTGAGTCGTGGTTTCACAGATGTGTGCTACTGTGCTCGGCTAAGGGGCCTTTTTCCCTTTTTAGTTGTGGACGGACATAACCCCATTTATTTGTCCATTCATTCATTCCTTTTTATGTGGTGCTGAGGGCCAAACCCAGTGCCTCACACACGCCAGGGAAGCACCCTGCCTCTGAGCCCAGCCCCAGCCCTGCCAGGGGACCTTCCTGACGCAGTCTGTCCACGCACCGGCTTGATCTCCTCCCGGTCCAGCTTGCGGCGGTACAGCAGGATGGCGTGGATGGTGTTGCCCGCTCTCGCGGCCTGGATGTGAGTCGGGGTGATGTACACCATCTCCTGAAGGGGGGCAACGGCAAAGAGAGGGTCATGGGAGGCGGACACCAGACAGCTCCACCTCGGCCTCCGAGGGCTCAACCACACCTGCTCCACCTGTGACTCACGGTGGCACCGTCTCACGGTGGTGGTGGTTTTATTTTGCTCATGCTCTGAAAGCACACAAGCCCCTGAGCACCCCTGGGCGCATTATTTTGTTCCTAATGTCCTCGCGGAATGCACGGGAAGAAGAGCAGAGCCAAGTTGACTCGGCCAGGAGCGGCTAGATAATCGGGAAGTTTCCCGAACGAGAAGGAACCCGAGGTTGGAAGGATCGTGTCTAGGGCGTGGCCAGCTCGCCTGCGAGATGGACTCGCTTCTCCACAGACGGAAGGGCAGAGGACCAGCTGGGCACGGCGGAGCGCGGCCTGGCCATGCAGGAAGCCCGCGTGGGGGAGACGAGTGGGGAGAGAGCACGAGGCTCCGCCGGCACTTCTCCTCAGTCAGGAAAAGGAGAGAAGGGAAACTTTTCAAAAGAAACAAATGGAAAGAAAAAGCAAATGATAGCGACAGCGATAAGGAAGAGAGGGAGGAAATAAAGGAAGCGAAGAACAGAAAGGGAAGGAGGAGGAACTGGCAGCCGGTCACGGAACAGAGGCCTGGAGCCAAACCAAGGGGCCCCGGGACAGTCATCCGCACGTCCACAGGCAAAGGCTGCGGCAGGAAAGCACGGCCCCGGCTCCTCAGCAGCTGCCTTCGCGCGGAAGAGGGCCCAGGTCAGCAGCTGGTGCAAGCTCTCAGCCAAGCCACGGGCTGAGCCCAGGTGCAGGCAGGGACATGAGCCCGGAGGGCGAGTGAGGCAGATGTCACCGAGCTGAGTTACGCAACAGCGGCACTGGTACGGGGCATGGAAGTCCTGCTCGCAGGAAGCCTGTATTTGCAATCCAGACTTCCCTGCAGCAGCTCAGCACCTTGAGCAACCTCCCGTACAAACGGATGCTCACGTGGTCCTCGGTGTGGAAAGCAGGCCTGGCGTCCCCAGGGGGTGAAGACTTGGGCGGGGGAAACAGGAGCAGGGGTGCAGCCCCTGAGCTCACCCAGCACCCAGCAGAGCCCTGACGGGGTCACCTGTGCAGGACGCGTGCTGCCCCACAACCCCGTGGACGGCAGCCGGCTGGCGGACTCACCATGGCGTAGTAGTTGCTGTTCACCATCAGCGGTCCCCGTCCCCGCAGGTAGATGTACTCCTCCCACCAGTCGCTCACCTGGCAATAAAACAGGGACAGCCAGAGGCTGAGCAGGAGCCACGGCCCTGGACACCCTTGGTGCTCGCTGGAAGACTCCAGTGTCTCCCGGGGCCACTCCAGAGCATGGAGCCCCTAAACCAAGAGACGGCAGGACAGTGGGAACCGCACTGTCTCAGGTTGAGGCCCAGCCAGGAGGTGGGTCACCTCCATTTCTCAGACAGTGAAAACACAAGTGACAGCGGCCTGCTGGCCTGCTTGAGTAGCCAGCACTGTCCAGGCAGAGACGCTGCACTCCACCCAGCACAAGGTGATAAGATCCCAAACTGCCCCGCAGATGGCTTCCCCTCCCCGGGTATCCCTGGAAGAGCCCGCATCTTGCCAAGTGCAGAGCTCACGCCCGGAGCCCGGCAGGTTGGGAGGCTGAGGCAGGAGGATTCAAGGCCAGCCTGGGCAGCTTAGCAAGGCTCCCAGCAACTGAGCAAGAGAGACCCTGTCTCAAAACAGAATGGAAAGGGCTGGGGACGTGGTGCAGTCTGGGTTCCCTCCCTGGTTCTGACCCGGTACCAGTCAAAGCCACGGCCCTGGACTAGAGGACTGCACGTTATCTTGTTCTCTAAAATTAACGACCCGATGTCACCCAAGGAGCGCTGCCTCAGCACCCACAGACACTGTCCCACCCGACAGTGGCCCACCCAGCCACAACGCCCGACTGGCACCGTCCCCTGCTCCACCTGGGTCCCTTCTGACACCTCTTCTTGCACATGAGTGGTCCTCAAAGCCTGGACTGTGCCCCCTGCTTCATCCCCAAACGTCTCCCCTGGCCTCCCCGCCTGCGAGGAAGCTCAGCGGGTCCTGGCGCAGACTGCCAAGACGCCATCCTGGAGCAGACGCCAATGGACCGGGAGCTGGGCGGGACCCAGCCACATCCCAGCCCTGACCCGAGGGCTGCGAGGAGAAGCTCCAGGGGTCAAAGGAACCCCACCAGAGGGGAGGAGCAGGTGGCCGGGCAGCGCGCCCCGATGCTGCAGGAGGAACAGCTCCGCAGCACAGACGGCAGGTATAAATGTCCCTCCTCCACACACCTGCTCTCAGGCCAAACCGTCACCACATCTGCACCCAGGTCCTCCGTCCGGGGTGAGCCCGGCTAGTCTACACTGTGACTTCAACTCGGTCATCCCTGGCCCCTAAATCTGCATTTTCATATGGTAAAATTTCATCAAGTTAATGTTATGTTGCCGGGTGCGGTGGCACACACCTGTAAACCCAGCAACTCAGGAGGCTGAGGCAGGAGGATCGCAAGGTTGAGGCCAACCTCAGCAACTTAATGAGACACTAAGCAAATTAGATCCTGTCTTAAAATAAAAAGGGCTGGGAGCTGGGTCCCGTGGCACATGCCTGTAATCCCAGCGGCTCTGGAAGCTGAGGTAGGAGGATCCAAGTTCAAAGCCAGCCTCAGCAACTTAGCAAGGCCCTGAGCAACTCAGTGAGATCCTGTCTCCAGATAAAATATAAACAAGGGCTGGAGAGATGGCTCAGCGGTTAAGTACCCCTGGGTTCAATCCTTGGTACCAAAAAAGAAAAAAAGAAAAAGGAAAGAAACATTATGGATATAAATACTTACATAATTTGTGGCCCACCAGGATTTCAACTTCAAGTACCACTGTAATTTTGGTCCAAGGTTGACAGCAAAATCTTGAGCAAGTGCTGTCATGCGCTGGAAGTCCCCGTCCTTCATGAGAGGCCTCACGGATTCCAGGTACTGGTTAGTGAAGGAAACATCGGCCAGTTACACACGGGCATCTAGGCCTGGCGCCCCCCGCCTGTGCCTGCAGAAGTCACACTGTGTTATAAAGACTGTAAAACCCTCCCCGGGTTGGTCTCAGCCAGCCCCCGAGTCAACCGCTCTGCTGGGGAAGGACCTGGGGGTTAATGACAACTAAACACCTAAAACCCTTTCATCCTTCAGTAGCTTAAAAAGGGCCCCAAATCCTGTATCACCACCAGTCCACCAGGGTCAACCCTACAGCGTCAAGGTCACCGCTTGGTGAACAGAGATCTCAGGAGAGTCCCTTGTCCATGACGTGGCCTGTAATCAAAGGTCTGTTTCCACCTACGCTATGATGACCTGGGGTGGTGCCCGTGAGATGGGGGAGGGCCAGGCAGGTGACAGGACAGCGCTGTCTCCACCGTGACAGGCCCAGGCCAGGCCCCAGGGTCAGGGTCTCAGCGCACAGACACCCGACAGGCACTGCTTTAACAGAGCAGACGCTGGACGGAGGGGCACCGGGGAGCAGGGCACTCGGGCACTCCCCCCTGCACCTACGTGGGCAGCTCACTTCCCGACTGCCCCACTGGGGCCAGAACAGCCTTGGGAACGCAGGGCCCAGCTGAGCGCTGGAGGGCAGGGCCTGCCTCTGAAAAGGGCCAGCTGCTCCCATCTGGAGGCTTATTCCAAGTGCTTTAGCGAGACAGCAACCGTGCCGTGCGGCAGAGCCTGAGCCACGCAGGGCAGGGGGGCTCGGCGACCGCCGGCCTGCAGAGCCCTGGGCCCCTCCACCAGAGGGTGCCGCAGTGGGGTGGCCTCAGCCCCCACACAGGGGAGGACTCAGGAGAGCACAGATGGGAAGGGACCTGCCGAAAATAGGGACTAAGTCACTGAACCAATGTCCAAACCCTGACTCCCAGAAGTTTCCAGCTTAAGACAAGAAACAACGGAACCCTCACAGACGCTGGTGAGGGTTTAAGCCGTGCAGCCGTCCATGTAGAACTACCCTCCATCAACAGAGGACACTCCTCCTCTCCTGGACATAACCTCAGGCCAGCTGCAACCGGAAAACAAAAGGCTGTCCCTGGACGCTCAGCAGAATCATGTGCCACAGCCGAGTGGCGGCAACCGCTCAGAGGACCGTCCACGGAGGGTGAGCTGCCGTCCGCCACACCAAGGAACGCTCTTCAGCCAAAGAAGGAACATGCACCCGCAGGCCACGCATGGATGGACCTGAGATGGCTGGGCTGGGGACAGCTCAGGGGCAGCGCTTGCCTAGTGTGTGCAAGGCCCTGGGCTCTATCTCCAGGACACAGAAAGAAGTCACATCTCAGTGGACTGAGCCAGGCCTAGGAAGTCACACCCTGTAAGACGGCACTTATCTGCAATGTCCTGAATAGCAGAGGCAGAAGCAAAAAGTGGGACAGAGGTCACTAGGGCTGGGGGAGGGCAGCAGGAGTCATTGCTCAACGGTTTAGGGTTGTCTGAGACCACGAGAGAGTTTGGCTACAGACAGAGGTGAACACAACCAACGTCACCGAAGCCACACTCCAGAAGGAGAAGACATAGACTCGTGTCTCACAAGTGCACACACACACACACACACACACACATAAGTGCAACATACACATGCTACGTTTGAGACAGTTACGTGAGACTCCAAAACCTCGGAACTGCACGGGGAAGCTGTGCATGATGCACGCTGTATCTCAGGCCGTGGCGGGGCTCAGGGGCAGAGCGCTCGCCTGGCACGTGTGAGGCACTGGGTTCCATCCTCAGCATCCCATAAAATAAATAAATAAAATAAAGGCATCGTGTCCATCTACAGCTAAAAACGTTTTTTTAAATAAGTAAATTGTATCTCAGTGAAGCTGCTGAAAAAACACGCCCCCCCCCCCCGTAGTTTCTCTATGAAACGTGAAACCTTCCCTGAAACATCTCAAGACACAACCTCACAGCGGAACCGATGCCAACGGCCCCACAGGGCACAGTGCTGCGAGCCAATCAGAGCAGGTGACGCGACCTGACTCAGAACCAGATGCACCCGGACCCCAGGACCGCCGGCCACACCCACCCTGCTGACGGTGTCCTCCACGGCTGGGACAGGCAGGCGAGGCAGAGACGTCTGGAAGCTGTACAGCATGGGTTTCCGGCCAGAGAAGATCTTGACCATGCTCTGAAGGAAAAGGTGACATTTTAAAGACGTGGCTACGGGGAAGACCCAAGGCCAGTTCCCGACGTGGACATGGCCAACAGTTCGCGAGAGCCTGCAGGGGGTGCTTTTCCTCCAGGCCACACTCTGCCCCTCCCTCGCTGGCCGTGGCAAACACACCCAGAAACCCAGAAACGCCAGGCTGGACCAGCGTGGAGATGCCGCTGTCCGTGTCCCGCGGGGTCAGCTAGGGCCCAGCCCCGCGCACTGTGCCCACCTCCCCTGCAGCCCTGGGTGTAGGGCAGCTCAGGCTCCAGGAACAGGGGCTGAGGTCAGCCCTGGCCTGGCTCAGGAGCCAACCCCGGGGGGGGGACGATGCAGTCCCCTTGTCCCTCAACTGGAGGAAAACAACGCGCCCTCCCCATGGGCCCTGGTGAACGGCTGGACCTGCTGGAGGTCACCTCAGGCCGACAGGAACAAAGGTGCTCCTAGGGCATGGGCGGCGTGGCCCCAGTGCTGAGGCACCACGGGACTCGGCTTGGCCCAAGTGCCACCCTGGGGGATGTCAATCAGCCACAAGTGCCACGCTAAGGGGACGTTGATCAGCCCCTCGAGGAGACATCATCTGGCCACTCCGCATGGGCCACCGTCTCCCTCCTGTCTAGGTGTCCAGCTTCCCTAGCAATCAGAGAATGTGCAGCCAAAGAACAAAGCCGATGTCCTGGGGAAAGTGGAGCCCTGGGGGGTGGTTGGGCACCAAGGTGACCCCCTGGAGGCCCGAGCAGCAGGCCCAGCCCACGGCTGGGGCCGCCACATGGTGACGGAACAGAACAGTCAGGTGCCGACCGCGGGGCAGATGAACGAGCAGCGCCCACACACTGATTCCAAGCACATCGTGGAGACCAAGGACAGCTCCAGGGGACCAGGGACTTGGAGAGACTCTCCCTGTGACCAGGTTCAAGAAAACCATTCAGGACGCTGCAGACAGTGAGGATCAACCAAGTTCTGTTTCTGTACTAAGCACCCAGCTCCAAAGACCCAGATTGGGCTCGAAGAGCCTGGTGCCCACGGACCCAGCAACAAGAGGACAGGCACACTCGGGGACACTCAGGGCCTGTGGTGGCCTACAGGGGCCGAACCCCAAAGAGGAGGGCTGAGAAGTCCTAAGACGAGTCCCACTGAGGACGGGTGATCCTTCAGACAACTGCGCTCATGCAGACAGTGGAAGGGCTGCATCTGGACAGAGGCCCAGGCAGAGCTCAGCCGTTACCTGGAGAGACTGCTGGGTCCGGGCCACGGCCAGCAGGGGTCAGCTAAACCCCGAGTGCCCGACGACATGGCGTGGGGAACGCTGCCCAGACCCGGGCGGGGGCCTGAACCAAACCTGAGTCAGTCCCCACGGAGCAGGCGGCGCTCGGGTCAGAGAGAACTGCCCCCGGCCTGCAGGGCTGGGCAACCAGGGGTCAGGCCGTGGCATGCCATGTGCCAGGGGGCGCCCGTGAGGTCCCCTGAGGCCACGTGCTCTCACCATCCAGATCTTGGTGGCTCGGCTCATCTTGCCGTGCTCCGCGAACATCCAGCCGTGGTAGGAGAGCAGCACCTTCAGGGAGTAGCGCATGGTGACGATGAGGGCCACCCAGAGGCCCGTACTGAAGAGGACGCTGCTGACCACTTTCTTCGTCTGGCTGGTCATGCAGTTGCTGGGGGGACAAACCACACAGGACGCCAAAGTGTGGGGTGGGGGAGGGGCGGCGAGACGGGGTGGGCCACGGGGTGGGCCACGGGGTGAGCCACGGGGCAAAGCTGCTTTCCAGGGACAGACACAGGAGAAGGCCGCCCGCCTGGACCAGAGCCGCTCCTCGGGAGAACAGGGAAGACAGCTCAGGATCCCCTCCAGACTCAAAGTCCGCCCCTCTCCCCCAAAATGAGCCAGCTCCTGGCCAGGACCTCCGCGTGGCCCTGCACCCCAGCTACCGGGAGCCCGGGAGTCCAAGACCCGCCTGGGCACCCCAGAGAGACGCCGTCCCTTAAAACAATGACCCGCACATGTGGCTGGGTGGGCTGACTTGGGCCACCTGGGTGTAGGGGGCCCCCCAGGGGAAAGCCACACGGTGGGGTGGGGCGTGCCGAGGTGCGCACTGGGATTCCAAGCCTTTTTCTTCTGCTCATGATCACTTTTTCCCACTCAAAGGGACCTTTGGATGTTGCTATTACTCCCACAAAATCATCTGTCACAACAACCCCCTGTGCCGAATGTGTTCTCTGACCCAAGGAGGCTGATTCACAGTGGGGTAGGGAGGGGAGCAGGGGAGGAGAGACGGACTCTAGACAGTGGGGTGGGGGGGCAGGGAGGGGGCCGGGGGTTAGCAATGATGGTGGAATGTGATGGGCATCATTATCCAAAGTACATGTATGAAGACACGGATTGGTGTCAATGTATTCTGTATACAACCAGAGACATGAAAAATTGTGCTCTATATGTGTAATGAGAATTGTAATACACTCTGCTGTCATATATAAATAAAAATAAATTAAAAAAAAACAAGTATTACCTGAACTATCAAAAGAGCTTGCTTTTGGTCTAGATAGAATATTTATCATGCATAAAAAACGACTGGATCACATACGATGATCATTCAAATACTATGCAGAAAAACAAAAAGGTTTCCTTTGAGACAGAAAAGGTTGTGCTTCATGGTAAAAGTGGGACCTGAAACACGAGATGGTGCCAACCCTCACGAGGACTGAAGTCGAGGAGATTCATCACTCACAAAATAGCCAAACAGTGTGACTGTGAGACTAAAAAGAGTTAAAAACAAAACCGCAGATACTGCAAGAAAAAATATAGATGAAATACAGCTACTTTGTGGTTTTTAGTGTTAGTTGCTTAGAAACTGCAAGATATTGAAAAAAGGTGTTTTTCAAAAGACAAACAATCTACAGAACCTGAACATATCCAATGTTTGAAGCCATCAGTTTAACAATGTATTCAACAATGACCCAGAAACAAATTATCTTCAAGGTGAAATACAAATTTGCTTAAAAATTTGTATTTTTCTATAAACTGTCAAATCTAATGTTCAACTGTAGTATTTACTTGAAAACTACACAATCTTTTCTGATAATCTGATGTATAAGCAAACCTAGATTTAGGGATTTAAGAAGCTATATTTAAGATTATTTATATCTTAGATTTCTAGGTACTACATTACTATATTAGAGGTTCCATTCACAAAAATCAAAGAGTATTTTAGCATAAATAAATAAATGACATATTCAGTATATTTTTTTAATACCGGGGATTGAATGTAGGGGTGCTTAACCATTGAGCCACATCCCCAGCCCTTTTTTACTTTTTGAGACACAGTCTCACTAAGCTGCTGAGGCTGGCCTCAAACTTGCAGTCCTCCTGCCTCAGCCTCCAGGGTCACTGGGATTACAGGCGTGCACCACTGCACTCAGTAATATGCTCAGAATTTTGTCTACATACACAGAGGTACCTGGATGGCAAAGGCTTTCCTTTGAGGAACATGCTCCCTGTCAGGCTGCCGAGGACGAAGAGCCACAGAGATGACACCCACACGGTTCAAAGGCCCGCACTTGGGAAGTGGCAGCCCGGGGCAGGGTGTGCAGCTCAGGGAAGGGCGCCTACCTAGCATGAATGAGGCCCTGGGTTCGCCCCCAGCACGGCCAAGAAAGAAAAAGCAGCAGCCTGGGTCACTGGAGCCCCCCCAGGACGTTCCAGGACAGTACTTGGGGCTGGAAGATGCTGACCCTCAGCCAGGCCTTTCTAAATCTGGACCAGGGATGACCCAGTTTACCAAAATAGGGCCAAGACACAAATCTTATAACGGCCAGATTACGAAAGCCTGTAAAGAGCTGGCGGATTCTAAACAGAGCCCAGGTTGGAGAGTCCGCCCACGCGAGGGAGCACACTAAGTGTCTGACCCCAGGCAGCATGAAGGGAGGCGGGCCAAGCTCCCGCCAGCTGGCTGATTGACACGAGCTGTGAGCTGTGTGAGCTGTCCGAGGGCCATGGCCCCTGGCTGGAGGGAGACAGGAGGCAGGCTGGCCACAGGCAAGGTCTGCCACGTGCTCTTGTGATGACAAGACAGCAGCAGTCCCTACCACGGCTTCCCCGTCCCCTGGCAGACAAGGAAGCTGGCCGGGGCCCAGGCCAGGCGTGTGTCCACCCAAATGACTGGGAAGGTTTATCTGTTGAAGGCATGAGCCAGCCCTCCTGCTCACTCTGAGCGTCCGCTTAGGGAGCAGGCTGCAGCGGACTCCCGCACGGACCCCTCAAAAAGCAGAGGCCAAGAGCCGGGGCACCACTCAGTGTCCTGGGAATACCCTCAGGGCCAGGCTGACGCACCTCATCGCGCACTGCACACTGTCAGCAGAACCAAATCAGTGGTTTGCTGAGACTGTCCACCTGTGGCCACCTGGGGTGGAACCGGGGCCCTGCAGGCTGAGCCCCAGCCCTGGCCACACTGACCAGGTTATTTCCTTACCCCTTTCTGAGGGAACAGGGCCAGGAGCGGGGAGACCATGAAGGAGACCCAGAGCTCTGCTTCAGCGTGGCCCGCCCCCCACCCGCCGCGGGCACTGCTGGCCCAAAGAGGAGGCCCGGGCCCCAGGAGGACCTGGGTCGTTACTCCTCTGGTCACCGGCCTACTGTGCTCCTCCATAAAAACAAGCAGAAGCCGAAGGGAACGCCTGGTGGGGACAGCCAGGGACCCTTCCTGACACCGCAGGGCTTTCAAACCAGAGAACAAAGACGTGCGAGCACCAGGGACCGAAGCCCAGGTGTTCTGCATCTGAGCAGGTGGACGTCACTGAGGCAGCTGGTTGTACTGTGGTTTGTCTCTTGGAAGGTTCTGGTGGGAGGGAAAGGGCTCTGAGGGACACCGAAGGAAGCACAGATTCAGAACTAGGCAGAGCTGGGTCTGGATCCCAGGGACCCCACGCACTACCTCTTTCCCTGACCCCTGAGGGGACCCTGCATCTCTGAGTATTTCCTTGTCGGTAGCAGGGGGACCCTAATGAGAGGTCACTGTAGCACAGGGTCTGACCTGAAGACCCCGGGTGGGGTCAGGATCCTGTTGGGAACTGGGCACACAACAGACACCACAGGTGGCTGAGAAATGCGTGCAAGGGCTGGGCTGCGGCTCAGGGGTCAGCACTTGCCCAGCATGTGTGAGGCCCTGGGTTCCGGCCCCAGCACCCACATGTGAGGTCCTGGGTTCCGTCCCCAGCACCACAGAAGGAAGAAGAGATGTGTGTGGAATGTGGCCGCAGGAGACCCCGGGGACTGAGGGACTTTTTCAAGAAAATTACCGACTCACACACCAGCCTGGGTCTTATTTCTTGGTGGAGCAGAGCCTGTTTCCAAGCACCTAGAAAAATCTGACTCCAAGTATAGGCCTGGCAGGGGCTTCCTGGGGGGGGGGGGGCTAAGCCACTCCAAGTGCCCCATGGCAATCAGTGCAGGAACCCCGAACCGGGGCTGCGCTGACCACAAATGTACAGACGTGGCCACACTGGAACCAGCCCTGGGCAGAAACTCCCTGTGAGGACACTGTGGGCTCTGTGTGCGGCCACTGAGGGGCCTCAGGCAGACAGACACCTCCAGCAGGCACCTGTCCCCACCACTCTTCCCACCCAGGTCTGCAGAGGAAAGGCCACAAGGTCCCAAGCCCCAGGGGAACCTCCACTCCAGCCCAGGAAGTGGGAGAAGCCAACCTGCAAGCAACGGCTAACGCTTCCCTCCCGCGGAGCAGTGACGGTCACTGCATCTGAAGGGACAAGGAACGTGGACAGTAGGAAAGCAGCCTTCTGGACGGCTGGAGATGGGGCAGGGTTACTCACGTGGTGTCCAGGGTCCGGTTGATTCTTGCGATCATCCCCAGGGAGGGGTCCACTTTGAGGTACGTGGAGGACATCACGCCCACCACCACGATGAGCCAACTGGAGGGGCTCGCGGGGAACACGCCGGTGATGATGCCGTTCTAGACAGA
This sequence comes from Marmota flaviventris, assembly GCF_047511675.1. Taxonomy (NCBI): domain Eukaryota; kingdom Metazoa; phylum Chordata; class Mammalia; order Rodentia; family Sciuridae; genus Marmota; species Marmota flaviventris. The sequence goes on along the minus strand of NC_092506.1, from coordinate 4,749,547 downwards.
CAGGCCAGCCGTGAGCCACGCCCTCCAGGGCCACTACCACTGCACCCCGGACGCCGGGCACTCGGGAGGACGTGGGCAACCGGGCGCCCTAGCGCTAGCCTGTCAGTCACAGCTGATCCACCTGCGTCCCGTCTTCCTCAACTTTCCAGCCAGAACCTTCCCTGTCACAGTCCCCAAGAGGGACCCAGGACACCCATCGCCCCAGGCACTAGCTCACCATACAGATGCCAGGTTCCTCCCAGTCTGGCTCACGGCTGGTGAGGGACATCCCTGGGCCACCGTGAGGTCCTACCCCAACCTGCTACTGCCCAGGATGCCCGAGCCCCCAGCTGCAAAACCACCCTGCACTGCTCCCTGAGTGTTCTAGGAGCCCTTGCTCCACGTGGGGAATCTGCTGGAAAATACTCTGGGGGGCAGAAGGGGGCGTTGAGGGGAAAAGGATCCCCTGAAATAAAACTGGCGAAATGTTGACCCCGAGAAACCAGGAGGAGCAACAGGGGCCACTCTGCTGTATGTCTGGAGAGCTCCAATTAAGAGACGTTCTCCGGCAGGAGTGTCACTCGGTGGCACGGCACTTGCCTACAAGCACGAGGCCCAGGATTCCATCCCAGCACCTCAGGAACCACCCCCACAACAAAGCCTCTTAGGAAGGCTTTGGTTTGACCCAGAGAACAAGGTCAAAGTCCCAGCACGGTCTCAACTTGCTCAGAAGGCACAGGCACCCCCACAGGTCAGCAGCATTGACCTCCAACTGCCCAGAGGAGGAAGGTGCTGGAATAAAACGCCTCCTCTTCACCAGGTCTGCCCAGCCCCAGATCCACACCGAGGCCTGCACCTGACGCAGCCCTGGTGGCCCCGGTGGCCCCTGGTGCAGATACTGTCCTCCAACGCAGCACTGAGGAGCTGGCCCGTCCGCAGGGTGTGTCCTGCGTGGCTGAACCTGTACCACTCTTGACGCTCTCATCAAGAATAGTGCACCACGTAAAAATAACAAATAAAATAAAGGTATTGGGCCCATCTACAACTAAAAATGTAAAAAGAATCAGTGGGGGGTGCTGGGTGGAGCACCGCCAGGCCACCTGGAGCCCAGGGACACCCGTGCAGCAGGGCTGGCTCCAGGGGCTCACTGGCTGACCCCTGCTCTAGCTCAGGGGGTCTCCCAAGAGCCCCCTCACAGAAGGACGCCAGGAAACCAAGCCCTGGACAGTGGGCGGCGGGCAGGGCTGGGCTCCCTCCCGGCTCCATGTCGTAGCCTGAATGTGTTCAAATACACGTTGATTCCCGGTGGGACTTTTAATACGTGAACTAACACTGGGCTGGGAGTGTGGCTCAGCGGCAGAGCGCTTGCCTGACGTGCTCAAGGCCCGGGGTTCCAACCGCACACCGCAAAAAAGAAAAAGCAAAAAATAAAGAAATCAAGACCCCTACTTTAAAAGGACTAAGTTCCTACTTGTTTGGATGACCGTGGCTGAGGACACGTGGCCTGAACTGGGCTGGGATCCCACGAGGACCCTCATCAGCAAGGCCAGCTACTGAACTCACTGCAGTTTGGAGAGACCTTTTCCCAACAAGACACAGGATTCCACCTCGGAGCAGGGGACAGACGTGTGTCTCAGTCTTGGCTTGGGACTCCCCTCTGAGCCGGCTGCCCCACCTGCCCTCCAGTGAGCCGCAGGGCTCTCCCTGCCTCTCAGAATGGGCCAAGAATTCAATCTGCTCATATATCTGTGCGGGCACTCCAGGGACAGGAATCCAGTGCTGACCACCCGTGTGAAACACTGATTCTCCACTGGCATGCGGACAGAAGGTGTCAAGAGAACTTAAATATCGGAGACCTTGAATCGGATGAACTTCTTCTTCCAGGAGTGGAGTCCCGAGAGACAGATTTGTTTAAGGGCTTCATGGCTCAGGCGGAGGTCGATCCCGTCGGGAGTGACGGTGAACTGGAAGGCCACAGCTTGGTGAGCCTCTGCCATGTCTGGAGGTTACCTGGAGGACGGGAAACACAGTGGAGCACGTTACCAGAGGCCGGGAGGGCCCCCATGTTAGGGGACAGTGCTGATTTCCCTCCTCCCCGCCTAACGGACTTCACGCTTTTCATGAACAGATCCAAGTGTCCCCACCCGTGACACCATCGTGCGACCAGCACAGTACATTCGTGGCCTTCACTGAGAGGCCCAAGATGACGGCGGTATCCCGGTGCCCCCGTGCCCTGCCCGTCCCAGGGAACCTCACCCCTGCCAGCACGTCAGCCCAGCCGGCAGACACAGGAAGCCACAGCAGGAACAGGCACTCTCCAGCCCCGGAGGCAGCCGGAATGCACCGAGCACCCACAAGTGCGGCCACAGTGGCCTTGCGCCCTGGTCTTCAGGCAGGGACACAATCCAGTGCCAAATGCGTTTGTCCTGTTCTGAGAAACCACCCCAGCTCCCGGACAGTACCCAAGGACTCCGTGGGGATCACTCTCAGAATCCCCCAAAACACGTGCCACATGCCACAGGACGGAGCAGGCCTCCTCCTCCTCCTCCCCCTCCCCCTCCCCCTCCTCCTCCGTCTCCTCCTCCTCTCATCAGGAAGCACTCTGTCCCAGACCCGCACTGCTCCACTAGCTTCACTGGTGACCTAAGGAAGGGCTCTCAGAAGTCCACGGCGGGCCAGGTACAGCGACACACGCCTACAATCCCAGTGACTCCAACTCTGGAGGCCGAGGCAGGAGGATCCCAAAATCAAGGCCACCCTGGGCAATTTAGCTAGACATCATCTCAAAATAAAAGGTTTGGGGATGTGGCTCGGTGGCAGAGCACTTGTCCAGCATGCACAAGGCCCTGGGCTCCAGCCCCAGCACCCCCCCCAAAAGACAGGGTGAGAGGGAAGGACCCCTGGTCGGCCGCCCTCACTCCTGCCGTCGTCTCAGACTGCCATCCCGCCTGCTCAGCACACCCAGAAGCATCACCTCTTCCCTCATGTCCCCTGGCAGGCCAGCCTGCTCCTGCTACCCCACTTCTGAGAGTGTATGGCCTCCTCATCTCCCTCCAAACTGTACACCACAAAGCACTAAATGGATTTTAAAAAAAAAGGTAAAAGAAAAAACCATCAAGAGCCACAGTGAGATCTACACTGGTGTGTGCACCCCCAATGGTGACCGCTAGTGCCGGCTGAGCCCGCCGAGGCCCACCAAAGGCCATCAGGAGGACCTACCAAACCAAAAGGTGGCCACAGAGGTCCAGCGGGCTTAGCCTTCAGCCATCAAACACAGAAAAGAGTCCACATCAGCGAGTGCTGGAGAGGCCCCGGCTTGTTCATTCAGCAAGGATCCGCTGGCCTCGTGCAGGCAGCACAGGGGCCCAGACCCCAGCAGAAGTGCCCCCCAGGCAAGAGCAGCAAGGAATGATCAAGCAAGTAACGCCTGAGAGCACTGGGGTGCAGGGAGGAAAGAGGGTGCCTGTCAGGACTCCCAGGAGCCCCTGACGCCCAGGAGCCCCTCAAGACCAAAGGCAGGTGGCCCACCTGCGGCCAGTGAGCAAGGACAGGAGGCCGGGGTCAAGGGCACAGCTCCTGGAGGCAGCTGGGTTCTGTGCAGGGGCTTCCAGGAGGGGCACCTGCTCCCATTTCTGCTCTGGAGACCCCCAGCCACCATAAGGAGCGAGGAGGCAGAGGGGAGGGGAGGCCAACAGACACTGAGGCCGTCTTGCACAGGAGAGGGCAGACGGCCTGGCCCTGGGTGGTGGCAGTCGGGGGGAGGACCCACTAGGCCGTCTTCAGGCAGCTGGGCTGGGCGTGCGGAGACGCACCCCAGGGACACACCCCAGGGCCTTAGCTCCAGCCAAGGTGTGGCAGTCTCCTCCCCAGCAGGAAAGGGGCTCAGTGGAGAGAGTCTGAAGTGTCACCAGGGGCCGCTGGGCAGAAATCCCGGGACACAGGTGCATCTGGCCATGAGGCCAGGGTGGAAGACACACCTGGGAACCAGACCCTCTGCGACCGCTGTCTCCTGGGAAGAGCAAGCTGGCAGAGGCACACCGCACTTGGCCCCACCTCCGCCTGGAGCAATCTGCACGGCACCTGACAACACTGAGTGCCACTCAGCAGGCGTGACACAAGCTCCCGTAGCCTGGCCAACTGCGAAGCCATACCCTCTTTTTCTTGGTGACACGGGCATTGAGCCAGGGGTGCTGCACCACTGAGCTGTGTCCCCAGCCCTTTCGTTTGAGACAGGGTCTCATTTCGTTGCCCAGGTTGGCCTTGAACTTGCCATCCACCTGCCTCAACCCCCACTGCCAGTCACCGGGACCACAGGCGACCACACCCACTTCCATGTGCAAATCTAGAGTGCAAACCCCGCCCTCCCCTCCACCCGTTGTAACACCCAGTGCTTTAAGTCATTTATGATGGTCACACTGCCTCCTGCGGCCACCGGGGAGAGCCCAGCAAACCACAGTGGGTGGGTGGGAGGGCAGAGTGGCCCAGACACAGCAGGCACAGTGACATATGACACAGCTTTGCAAAGTCAAAGGGACCCGCAGGCTCCAGGGCCAGCCCCTCCCTCGTTGCTAACCTGGGCCGGAGGATCCCTAAAGTGACCCAGGGGCTTCTTCCTCAGACAGACACACACGGGACAGGACCCACATAATGCCACCCACCCGCTCCCCAGTGCCCCCCAGGCCCTACAGGGCAGAGGGCTTGGCATTGAAAAACCCTGCGAGAGAATGGTCAGCGGGCTGGTTTCGGGCTCTGGGCATCGCTGCCCACAGAAGGCCAGCCTGCCCCCCACTGGCTCTCTGTGAAACACTGAGAGCAAACGGGCCGTCAAGCTAAGGGCCCAGCAGCCCCATGTGCCGGCCTCAGAGTCCAGACCTGGGCTGCTGAGGAGACCTGCCCCCACAGACCCCGCCAGGCGGGCACCAGGCGGGGGAGCGCTGGGTGGGTGGGGTGAGGCGGGAGGAAGCTAGTCCTGACTTGGGGAGGCAAGGACCTCGGGGAGGCTCCCGGGGCCCTAGACGGCCGTGGGCTCTGCAGCAGTCTGTCCTGAATGCTCAAGTGACCGCACACACAGGGCAGCAGAGAGGCTCCTCCACACCCCTCCTGGAGCCAGCAGAAGGGCGTCCTGCTGTCCCCCTCAAGATGCCCACCGCCAAACTCCCAACGACACCGCCCGACACCCACGCGTGGGCTCGTCTTCCCCTGGCACACTGAGCGTCCGGGCTCCCCACCCCCCGGTCTGTGCACACGCCCATGTGTGTGGCCCACCTGTGGCACACACTCGAGTCCCTGAGCCTGCCTGTGTCCGGAGGTGGCCCTGTGACAGTCCACACAGCTCTGGCCCTGCTGCCCCACGCCCAGGCCCGGCAGAATCCACAGTGCCCGTCCCTCCCCAGGGGGTGTTTTCACCTTTTAGCTTCACAAACAAGGAGCTGGCAAGTGACCTGTGTGTGGCGGAGCATTATCCTTACCTACGGGGTGGGGCCCAGAAAAAGGGACGGTGCCCCCACCCCGTCTGTGCTGCCCCATCTGCTCTGCCCAGGGTCCAGCTTCCTGTGACCAGACCATCGTCCTCAGTGCCCTCGCTGAAGCCAGGCCCACCTTCCAGTGTCCCCGGCTCAGCCCCCCAGGTTGCCGGCTCACCTACCGGGGCCACAGCTCAGCCAAGGAGGCGGTCAGCTCAGCCGCCTGCCTGTCCCTCGCTGCCTCCCTCACCCGTCTGCAGTGCGCGCCTTTCCCCTGGCTGCGGGGCCTGGGAACAGGTCGTCCCTGTGTGACCTGCCTGCAGGTCCCTCCCCTGCCCGCCTCCGGCCACCTTTCGGCAAGGCAGGAGGCCAAGGGCACCAGTGCTGGCCCTCCCTGAGTCCCAGCCACACCATGCCCAGGCTGGCACAGCAAAGAGGAAGGGCCCTCGGGGACGGCGGCCCGGCGGCTCCCTCAGGCAGGCCAGCTATGTCTGGATGCTGGCCATCTGTACCAGCTGGCTGCTGCCTCATCCCTCAGTGCCCGAGGCTGCAGCTCCCAGGACTCCAGAGAGCACGCGGCAGGACCTCCCCCACCTCCTCCTGGCGCTGGGGGCCCCTGCCAGGCCCCACCTCCCGGGGCACTTGGGGGGCCAAGGCGAGAGGAGCCCCACTTTCTCCTTCCTCCTGGCTGAGGTCACCAGACGCACAGACAGGGCCACCCTCACCAGCTCATGGTGCTGGAGCCGGAGCCCCCAGGAGGCAGCAAGACTGAAAACTGACCGCCCCTCCCACAGGTCTGCGCCCTCCCGGCTTTCCTCCCACTGACCGGCAGAGGCGCCTGCCTCACCAGGGCAGCCAACCTGCCCTGCCCACTCTCCAGGTGCGCTGAACCCAGGCACTGGACCCTACCGAGACAGGAGGCATGACGCGCCCCACACCAGCTGGCACAGCCGGGGTCCAGCCCCCAGGACTTCCCAGAAGACCTGCCCACAGCAGTGTGCGTCACCCTCAGGGACAGCTGTTTGCAGCCCCCAGTTCTGAGACACTGGGCCCAGCGTGGAGAGAGGCAGTGTCCTGGGGACAAGGTTTCAGCATGACCACGGGATCCAGCCGGGGGGCAGAGAGTACACCTGCACTCCAAGTTCAAGGATGGCCACTGGCAAGAACAAACAAACACTGGAAAGAAAACTGAGAAGGAACCACACACAGAGGCCGGCGAGGGCCTGACCTCCCGCTGCCCTTCACCTGTGCCCTCCAATCCTTGAGCAAGGCTTCCAGAAATACTCTAGCCCTGGACAGAATTCCAAACCAGGGACAGAGCCATCGCGACGCACCCTCTGGGCAAACAGGCTGGCTGCTCCTCCCCAGAGGCAGGCCTGGCAGGTGGCACAGGAAGGGCCCCCAGGGACTGTTCCTGACACAAGGCCACTTCTCGCCCTGTGTCCTCAGACTGGCTCGGGGTGAGACCAGCAGTGGGTGCTGTGACAGTGACCACCAACTGCTGGGAAAGTCAGAAAGGCATCCGACAGGCCAGAGGCAGAAACCCCTCCGCCGCTGGGCCTGGCGTGGGGGGTGCAGAAGGGCCTGTGCTCACCGCAGGGCCACAGCCATTTCTGAGACTCAGGAGACACCTGGGCCTGGCTTTCGCCTCTGCCCCTCAGTCCTTCCATGGACACACACCCCGGGAGGCGGCACAGAGGGGTCCGCCCACCCAGAACCCCACCTGAGCAGGGGCTCTCACCCTCCACGCCTGGAACCCACCTGGGCGCCCTCCGACCCCCGGACCCCTCCGTGCCTTACAGCGGCCTCAGGGAGAGACTCACCGCCAGGTCCACACGGAGCCTTAAGCACCTTACAGTAATCGGCTCCCAGAGCACCGCCAAGATGCAAAATAAGACGCCGGGCCGAGAACGTGACCTACTTATCACGACTTTAAAACTTCACCTCTCCAGCCCAGGGGTACAGGCTCCAGGGTATCCCCCACACTCCCTAAGCCGGGCTCCTGGCCACCTCCACCTCGCCAGGCCCCGGGTCATGACCCTGTTCCTGCTGCCGTTCCCCTCTCCCCAACCCAGCTGACGACTCCCTGCTCCTGGGACCTGCCCTGGCCGCCCCCAACCCACCTTCCCAAAGCGCAAGAGTCCTGCAAGTCACCGCTGGCCACTCGGGAGTTCAACCTCCCAGGAGTTCTCCAGAGTGCCACGCTTGCTCCTTCTCGGAACCAAGCCACGAGGACCTGGGACGCGTCCTGCTCGCTCCAGCAACACTGCCTGCACCCTCACGTCCCTGCCTGCCGCCGGCCTGAGCCACAGCCAACAAACGGCTGGGCGCTTTGCTGTTGGAACGTGGCCGCTGGATTCCTCTTCACAGAGACCTCTTCCCTCAGGAGCCAAGGCTGCGAATCCTGACACTGGCCACGTGGGCACCCACCACCCTCATGCCAGGCCCCTGTCCTGCAGGCGGAGACCTAGTCCCTCAGAGTGGCCGCTGCCATCCTTGAAGGCCCCGGTGGAAAGGAGTGGAAGGGCAGGACGAGGCACAGTGCCCTGCCAGGAGAACCGGGGTGTGGAAACGGCCTGGGTCTCGTAAATAAAACGCAAACCCGCTAGAGGACAACAGGCTTCCAAGAAAATGGTCTTTACAGCAACCAAATTATGTGCGTAAATTCCATGCTCACCAAAGTGTTTCAACACAGCCTGGCAGTCAGCACACAATGCGGACAGGTGGGTGGGGAGGTAGAGGGAAAAACAGGTAGGAGGAGGGAGGCCTACCCAGGGGGCACAGGTCTGTTTTTGTGCTTTTAACAACAAAAATAGAATATATAGGAGGGTGTGATGGTGCACACCGGCAATCCCAGCCTCTGGGAGGATGAGGCAGGAGGATTGTAAGTCGAGGCCAGCCTCCATAAAATAGTGAGATCCTGTCTCAAAATTTAAAGAATATTTTAAAGTGGGGACTGGGTATCTAACTCTGTGGCAGAGTTCTTTAGCACGCATGAGGCCTGGGTTCAATCCCCGGTCCTGAAAATAAAAACAAAAAAAACCCAGAAACTTCCTTTTACCAAACTACCTGGCACGTGCTGGACAATGGCATATTTTTTATTAATATGTTGACCTGCAACACTCCCTAGAAGCCTAGGCAATGGTTACTAGTGTAACCCACTTATTAATGAGAAAGTCCGAGGTTTAAATGTCAGAAACATGCCCAGGGTCACAGCCAGGAGAAGAGGATCACCCGCGACGGGCGTGCTCCTACCTACCGAGGTCGAGAAGGGGCCGCTACACAGATCTATTGAGATTCCTGAAGTCACAACACATGTGGAACCAGGTCACCCCTGTAACCAGAAGGATGCATCACAGACACCAGTAGAACTACGGTGACATCAGACACCTCCCCGCCAGCTCCGCAGCGATTCCTGTGTCCCGCCTCCCCGCTAGGATTGCGTAACTCCTGGGCACACAGGAGCGAGCTCTGCCCTCCACTGAAGCCCAGTAGCCCGTCACCTACCTTGGCCAGCAGTGAACAACGTGCTGGGCATCCCCCAGGAAAGGTCAGCCACAGGGCGGCTGCCAGCTGGGCCCAGGGACAGGCCTGCCTGCCCCCCCTCCCCCAAGGAAGCTGCAGTAGGCGGCAGGTGGCCTGTGGGGAAAGGCAGGGCGCCCACCTAGGCACATCCCCCACAGTGCGGGTGGCCCAGGGCTCCCTGCTGGGGGGGAGGCTCAGGGGAGAAGGCACACCCGTGACAGGCACGACCCCCCAGGGCAACTCAGGCTGGCCCCTGCACTGCTACCCAGAGACATGTGGAAAGGGCCAGGATGGCTCTGGAAAGCTAACGCCTGCCCAGGGTTGTCCCAGGCCGGGCATGGCTGTGCAGCAAGGGCCAGGCCTCTTCTGAAGTGGGGAGCAGAGAAGAACCAGCAATGATGGGAGGAAAAATAAACCCCCAGCTCCTGCCGGCAGATGCGAGAGGGAACACACCCTCCGCACTCCCAAGAGTGTCCTTCCTCACACACACATGTGCGTCTCAGTCACGGTGATCTTGTACTTCTTCAGTAAGTGAGTGCACACACAGAAACATCCCTCCCCACATCTGACGGACACACCTTGGGAACAAGGATGTGAGACTCAAAACTCACCTGATGTCTTTGAGTGGGTCTCGGGTAAAAGAGGTGAAAATGTCTCAGTCTGTTTTCTGTGGCTATGACAGAATACCTGAGACTGGATAATTTGTAAAGAGGTTTATTTGACTCACAATTGTGGAGGCTGGGAAATTTGAGATCAGGTAGCCTAATCTGACTGCGTGGGTCTCCTGCTGTCATGAATGAGGGCGGATGGCATCTCATTGGTGGGAGGGTTGTGAGAGTGGCAGGTGGGCACATGCAGAAAAGAGGGAGGGGACAAAGGAACTGACCCCTTTATAACAATCCACTCTGGTGAAAACTAATCCAGTGTAATGAGAGAGGCTAACGTGCTCTTGAAGGCCCCATGTTCAAACACAGCTACACAGACCACATTTCAATATGAGTTTTGGTGGGGACAAGCCACATCTGAACCACACCAAGGAGCTTCCCTTAAAAGTTTCGTGACTGAGCATCCAACATTTGCATTATTTAAACTGACCCTACGTGAACTTCCTACAGTGAACTTCCTGCAGCGACACGCACCGTAGAAAATCCTTCACGTTGATAGGGTAAATAGGAGGGGTCAGTCCATGTGAGAAGACACATCATCGCGGTTTTGTCAACAGCTCTCAGAAGCAACACAGCTCCCACCCACCCAAGGACTGTAGAAATAAGGCAAACTCAAGTTCAGTGCTCATCAATAGGACACACACAGCAGCAGGAAGTGGTCAATCAAATAAATACAGAGAAATGGGATCTTAGCAAAGAAGAATGAGGGGAAGCCACGCAGGACCACACTTCGATAAAACACCCAGCCAGGTACACCAGCCATGGTTGTGATCCCAGGGACTGGGGAGGCTGAGGCAGGAGGATTGCAAGTTCAAGGCCAGCTTCGGTAACCTCACAAGGCTGGGTCAATATTAAAATTGAAGAAAAGGCAAAAGCTGTAGCTCAGTGATAGAGTGTCTCTGGGGTTCAATCCGCAGTTAAAAAAAAAAAGGAGATCCCAAACCTCTCTACCAGGATATTGTTCTCACAAATGTCCCTAAAGCTACAAGGATGATTTCATACACACATTCCTCACCTTTGCATACAAGGTGTAACTGAGAGCAGAACACAATTGTGTCCATAACACTCACCAACAGACCCAAGGCTGGTTGCCAGGCTCTGTATTTATGAAGGCTCCAATTTACCGGGTGGGGGGTGCCCAACAAGCCCACGGCAGGTTGAAAGGTCTGCAAGAGGGAACCGTGCGGAACCCCTGCTGCTGGCCGGCCCCCTGCCACGGCCAGGATGGCAGGCAGTGTACCACCCATCACTAGTCCAGGAGGAGATCCAAACTCAATGCCAAGTGCAGCTTCTACTGAAGTGTATGGCTTTCACGCCACTGTGCAGCGCAGCCCCGCTCAGGAGGGGCTCCCAGTAGTTCACATGCACAAACTGTTTCCACGTCTGGTCTCTCCTTGGAACCTCCTAGAACTCACTGACCCTTAGATGGAGGAACCAAGGCCCCGGAGCCCACTCTGACCTGCAGTTACCTGAGTCTGGTGCGTGCTGGGCGTGCCCCGGGCTGCCAGTGATCTGGAGCAGTGCAGGACAGGGAGGGACAGTGCAGATCTGGGTTGGAACTCCTGCTCTACCACTTCCTCAGACACAGGGTCTTGCTCAGATGTCATCTGCTCTCGGCCACCGTCCCTGGCACACCAGGTGAGCCCAGCACCCCATCACACAGAAGCCACAAGAGGGCCACGCACCCGCCCGCGTGCGTCAGGTCTTCAACGCAAGAACATGCGCGGCACCTTTCCAGTGGGGGCTGCGGGTTGCCGACGGCCCTCAGAACCTGCTGGCAGCTCCCACCCGGGGCCAGACCTCCCTGCCACACTGGCCGCCACGGCCCCTTTTCTCACGTGGACACTCCACTGCCAGCAGTTAGTCGATTTCTTCCAGCACACCTTCATGGTCCCCCTGTGTCATACGGGGCGTGCGTGGCGAGGAGGAGAAAACACAAACCTCTGGGGAGTGGGACTTCTTCAGGATGCTAAAGAAGCTAACACTTGGAAAATTAGAGGTGACTCTTTACACGAAAGAATAATAATTTCATAAAAAGCCAAAGTTCGAGTTACGGCATGTGACTATGTCTTAAAATTAAGGTTACTCTGTGTTTACCTTAACACATGTGTTGCCTTTTTAGTTTGGGGTGAGGTATTCTAAAGAGAGGGGTCGCCCAATGTCCCCGTCCTTGTGGCACTCATGACCCAGAACGTTCTGCATGAGGCAACTGCCCGAGAGCCCAAGAGCCCAGAGGAAGCCAGCATTTGGGAGCAGAGGGTGTGGGGAAGGGGCGGGCTGCTGGTCTCAGGTCCAGATGTCCTGACCACATGAAGGAAGGTTCCGTCTCAGGAACTTCCAGGGGTGCAAACAGAACTCACAATGCCCCCAAAGGAGCCCCATGATGTTGGGAGGCTGCGGCACCCAGGGGAGAAAGGGAGCACCGACATTCTGTCCTTCCTCAACAAAGGCCCGCAGGCCTGCCCTGCGTCATGGAAACACCGAGGACAGCGGGTGTGCAGGAGGAGCAGGACTTAAGTCCCAACCACAGGTTGGGGGTCAGGGGACAGAGGCTCCAAGATAACCCTCAGGATCCAGGAACGGGTACCGTAAATCCCCAGCATCAGGAGTATGTCCCACTCCTCTCCTTGTTACCTAAGGAGCTCCCTGTCCCATGATTCTCAGGGAACCAAATAGTAGCCACTGATGTCCCAGACTGCCAAGATGGCAATCACCCCAGTGAGGGGGACACTCGGGTCACGGCAGTCGACTTCATTATTAACTTTCAAAAACATTCCTGGACGTAAGCACAACCCACACAAAAAGAAAGGCAAAGGTGGACATTGCTCATAACTGGGTCTGCCACGTTACCCAAACAGGGCATGCTGGCCTCAGCCTGTGGGAACCCGGTGTCCACTCAGTATTTGCACAGGGTTAAAGCTGAAGGTTACAAACAGCAACAAATATTTGAAATAAACAAGTGGAACAAATTCCGTACTTGCATTAGGTAACAGATATTTTTAAAACCAAATTGTCTAGACAATTTCTGTATCAAAGAGCATGTTAATGCTGGACATCTGTGCACTGCACTGAGGGGCTACTTGCACTCTATTCCCAATTGGGCCTTTCTAACTTTGCATCACGTGCCTGTATTGCTTATTTTTAAAACAAAAAAATCCTTGCAAGAAAAGATCAAGACTGGCATAAACCAGCCTAAGACGGTTGAGGCCTGACGCCTGATTCAAGCCTGAGATGATCTTTCTTTTCCAAGCCTCATGCATGCTAACTAAGCAGTGCTCCACTTCTCAAGTACGCCCCCTCCTTTCTTTTCTTTATTTTTTTGGGGGAAGGGGGTCTGGCTCTGTTGCCCAGGCTGGTCCTGAATCCTGGGCTCAAGAGAGCCTCCAGCCTCAGCCTCTGGAGTAGGTGGGATTTGACGCGGCACTTAAACATTTCACCTTGGAATCACCATTTTATTCTTAAAGCACCGATTCTTCCGGGAAGTTCAGGCTTCCACCAACCACAGAACTCTGGCCTGCCAATAATAACCATGCAGAGTGACTAAACAGTTTTCCAGCAAAAGCAAAAAATGCAAACGATCAAAGTGCAGAAGCGGCCCGGGCCTGATCAGGCACCGTTTCTGCCTCCCAAGGCGCCACCTTCCCACCGCCCTTAGATTCCTGCAAGATGTTCATTAGAGCGCCTGGAGCGCGTCCTCGTCCTCGGAAGGGCACCGCCAGCAACTGCGGCTTCCAAGCCCCGCCCCTTCCCCCACCCGCGGGCAGGCGTCACGTGACGACTGAGAAAAGTAGGGGAAAGGTTACCCGGAGCCCCGCCCCCGGACTGGCGCGTCCCGGCGCTCAGATCCTGTTCCACCGGCCATGCCCACGGAGACCTTCCGGAGCGAGGCGCGGGTGGCCGCTGCCATCCCAGCGACAGCATGCGAAATGCAATGCACCTCTGGGGGGGGGGGGGGGGAGGCCGAGCCCTTCGGTGTTCAGCCCCGGGACAGTTACAGTTACGAGCTCCGTTTGTCAGATGCCGCATCCAGCAAACCAGCCACCTGGCACTGTGCCCACACAAGCCCAGAGCAGGTCTGAAAGGGGTTCAATGCGAAGCCCAAGTAAAACTTAACGGTGTTTTTATGAATGAGCACGGGGCCAGTATTGGGTAAGCGCTGGCCAGTGCCCCAAGACTCCCTGCAGACCCAGTTCTGACCGCTCGGTGACCACTGGTCTGGGGCCACGGCCAAGAGCGCAGCAGCAGCAGCAGCAGCAACGAAAGGGACGCTGGTTTAATTCCCTTCATCTCCAGGTTAAGTGGCTTGTTTTCAGGGGCCTGTGCATGATGCCAATAGCCACCACTTTAACACAAAGTATGTGCGCTCCTAATACCTGGCCCCGTGTGGTTCCAGCGTCTGTAAGATGGAGTTCAAGTGCAAAATCAAGTCCAGCAATGCTTTGTAGGAAAGAAACAGCAATTTACATGTGAAAAAGAGCCCACTGGCTCCTGGTATTAAGGCAAAACCAACCCAAAGAACCAACTCTGAATGCTGATGGTGCCCAGACCCCCTTAACCTAGCCGCTGGCCTCCACCACAGCATTCTCACCCGCACAGTGGCTCGCGTTTCGCTCACGTTTCTGACTTCCTTACTCAGGCAGCTGGTCTTCCGATAATTTTGAAAGGTGGATGTTGCTGGCACAGTGGGAAAGCCAGTGCTACTCAGCTTTTTTTTTTTTTTAATTCACTTAGCTTGTGGCTTTGACGGAAATAAACATGCTTGAATATCTGGAATGACCAGAAACCAGACGCCCGTGGAAGAAAATGGTGTAACAAAATACACGTTTCAAAAGGTTGAATTCATTTTCATTTTGTTTGGTAACTTAACAAAGTTACTACTTTCCCTTAAATACAGAACAAACTTAATATTCCATGCCTGGAGCTGGGAATATTAAGTTTGTTCTGTATTTAATCCAGTAATTACTTGTAGTGTTTAACTCTTGTGAAGGTTAATAGAAAAATCATCCCTCCTCTTTCTCTAACGAAAGCCAGGCTTTGTGATTTACATCACAAAGCCGCTGACCCTCGGCCTGCCCCAACAAAACGAAAGGAACCGGTTGCTGGCTGCCCTGGCGGTGGTGCGGAGCAGGGGGCTGCTCCGAGGGCCCGACCGCGCCGTCGGGCTCGAGGGCCAAGTTCGCAGAGGCCTGGTCACGTGTCGCCCCCCACCCTCCCAGGTCGGCGGCCTCCACGCCTGGCACGACCTTGGGCAACCTCTCAGCACCCACCTGCCCTTGACCCCTCAACGCAGAGTGGAGGGTGGGAGGCGCTCACATGTCGGACCCCGAACCTGAGGACCCAGTCCCGTTCACTCCGGCCGTAGCACCGCGCGGAGAGTCCCTGCGCCAAGGGCGTGTCCTGACGGCTGCACTGACCGGGAAGGGGTGGGCGCGGGGAGAGGGGCTGCGGGGACCGATGCGGGGAGGGGGCGGAGGCAACCCGCCAAGGGTCCCGGCCAGGCATCCTTCCCGCTGTAGCACTCTACCTGCCCGCCGACTGACCGACCCTGGGTGGACCCCAGACCCAATTCATTCGCGAAGTCGGGAGGGGAAAAGGAGCTGGTGGCCCCACCTCTGCCCAGGGTCAAAGGCATCCCGCAAGTCCTGGGAGCAGAGCATCCCTCCCGCTGCTTCTCGAGCCTCGGCCGCCGGCAGACCGACCCTCGCGCAGACCCCAGACCCAATCCAATCGCGGGCTGGAGAAACAGAGCGGCGGTAGACACTGGCCAGCGGCGCCACTGGCCCCGGGCTGGAGGTGTCCTGCCAAGTGCCAGGGGCCGAGCATCACTCCCGCTGCGGACAGACCCACCCGCGCGGACCCCAGACCGCAGCCACTGCGCAAGGTGGGGGCTCAGCTGCGTCCCAGGTTGGAGCTCTCCGCGAGCCCCGCCATCCGAGGACCGCGCTGGGGTTCCCCGCCTGTCCACCCCGCAGCGGCCCCGCGCCCGCGTCCCGGCAGCCCTCGCGCGCCCCCCGCCCAGTCCGCCGCGGCCCGCAGGGCGGCGCCGCAGCCTCCCCGCGCGCGCCCGCGCCCGGGCCTTACCGAGTCGGCGGACGGCGGCGCGACGGCGGCGGAATGAGTGAGCGGCCAGCGGGCGCCGGAGGCAGAGGGCCGCGGGCGAGGCCGATCGCTCCGCCGCCGGCCGCCGCCGATTGGCTGAGGCTGCCGGGCTGCGGCGCGGGCGGGCAGACGGCTCCCAGCGCCCGGCGGGGCGGGGGCGGGGCCTGGGCGGGGCGGGGCGTCGGGGCGGGGCGCCGAGGGGAGGGGGCGGCGAGGAAACTGAGGCCGGCGCGTGCACGCCACCGCAGCCTCTAACAGCACGGGTCCGGGACGAGCCTCCTCGCCTCGCCAGCCTCGGCTTCCTCATCTGTCAGATGGGCAGCTCATTAGGGCCGTGCACATGAAAGCACTTAGCGCCGTGCCCGGCTTATTATGCCCGCGGTTTATAGGCATTGCCCTGCCCCGTGGTCCTCGAGGCACCCCTGCGGGGCTGATGCTGTTTACCTCCCACCCCTTTTTACAGAAAAGGAGTCCGAACAGAAAAAGAATGACTGACTTGCCCAAGATCCCACGGCTGATAAATGAGAAGAGAGCCCACGCCCCAATTCGGACCTCACTCTTGGAGCCTACGCGCTAATGTGCTCCTCCTCATCCAGCGGGGCCAAAATGCCTCCCTTGAAGGACTTGGGGAAGACCTGGGGAAACAATTGGGGGTTAGGGGTGTAGCTCCTCCGTGGTAGGGCGCGTGCTCAGCATGTGCGAGGCCCTGAGTGCCATCCACATCAAATAAATACAATTATCACTATTCCTGCGTCTAGAACATGATAGATGCCAGGAGCGGAGTGACTGAAGCCCGGTGCAGTGTGACCCCTCCGGAGAGGGCCGGGTGTCTAGCGGATGTCAGGCTTCTAGGTTTAGGGGAAAGGGAGCAGAGGGACAGCCAGGTGGGGGCAGAGCGGACATCAGCCCGGTGAGCCACCTTCCCAGGCTCCTACTGCTCCTGGGCTCGAGCTACGGGTTCTGCATACAGCAGCTGCTCCATAAATGCACTGATTTTTTTGAACAAAACCTGCACTCTCAGAAGTCTATCACTCCTGGTTACGGAGACTGAGTTTGCCTCCATCTTCCTCTGCGGCCGTTAAGCTGAAGGGTTTAGAAGAGAAAATGAAAGTTCTGGGTTGAGCCTCGCGCAGCACCGCCCCCCGCTGCAGCTAACTGCTGCTGCGTGTTCCACGCTCATTGTTTCAAATGAAGGGAAGACGATATGTTGGTCACTGTCGTGGACATAGTTCTCTGTGGGGGCACATAGACAACCTGCTCCTTTTACCGGCTGGGCAGTACTTCTTTAGATGATATACTGTGATGCATTCGACCGGCCCCCAACGGACATTGAGTGTCCCCCCTTCTGCACCACCGCAAGTGCAAGTAAAACTTACAAAGCCATTGGCGTCCTTTTCTGAGCGCCTGGTTCTCCTGGAGAACCGATCCCTAGAAGTGAAGCACCCAGGCGCGTGCGATATTAGGGTGCCACTTGCCTATCTGTTTCCTAACATCCATTCCTCCGTCTGCGCGTGGGAATGGGCCTTGACTCAATGATCGATTCTTCGAATCTTTGTGAACCCTAAAAGGGCAAAAGTACGGGGGGAATCCGTCCTTCTTTTAATTTGCATGTCTTTGAGATTGAAGTTGGAAGTTTCCTCTCCTGCTTATTTCTGGGCCCAAAGAGGCAGGTGGTCAGGGCTAGGGCACAACTGCCCTCCTCTCCCTACTCGTGGGCCTTTGCAGCTTGCGCCATGAAAGCTGCACTGTGCCGCTCACCTCAAATGCCCTTCCGTCCTCTCCCTGGAACCCCAGCGATGGCAGGTCCCCGCCTCAAGGTCACTTCCTCCCTCACTCAGTGCCCTAGTGCGCGCCCCGCTCGGATTGGCCCTGCGCCCTGTCTGTTGCGAAGGCTCTGCGTCCTTGACGGTGCGCCCCTCCCCGCGCTCCGCCTTGGTGCCACCCGCAGGCTAGGCGAGGCAGGGCGGGGACGGCGTCCGTGGGAGCGCCGCGGCGCCGCGTTCACCTGTCCCGGCCTGGACGCGCGGTCGGTCGTGAGCCGTGCTGCCGGCAACGCGTGCGCGCCAGGGAGCTTTCGTTCTGCTCCCGCGGTCCACCTCTCTCCTCCCCGCAGACTGCAGCTCCCAGGGACAGCTATTAATAAGGAGCCAGTGAACCTGGACCCTGGGGAGCTGGAGTCTTCATTCCCTGGAGGCCAAAAATATCCCAGTATCCGACTCCGAAACTAGAATAATGCTTCTCAAGCTCTGTTGGGGATTTTTTTTTTTTTTCGAATTCTTTCCCAATTTTAATCAAATATTGTGCCTACTGAGAAGACATTTTTAAGAATAAGGAAACTTAACAGATGCATGCAATATCTTTTCATCACTAAGAGATTTGTTTTTCTCCTAAAAATATCTTTTTATGAAAAACTTCAAACTTTTAAAAAGTTAATGAGAATAATGTAATAAAGGCTGATACAACCAAAACTCAGGTTCAGCGATTTCCCAGCCAGGCAGGGCTCCCATCCGCTCTTTCATATTCCTTTTGAACCTGGGGTCTCCCTGTGTTGCCCACGCAGTCTTGGAGATCCTGGACTCAAGTGATGCCCTCCTCCGCCTCCCAAGCAGCTGAGACTACAGGTCCTTGCCATCACACCTCAGTCCCTGCTGATTATTTTAAAACAAATCCAGATACCCTGTTGGTTTTCTTATCGGTTCTTTAGTATGAATCTCTAAAGAATAAGGGTTTGGGGTGTGTGTGTGTGTGTGTGTGTGCATGTGCGTGTGTGGTTTTGTTTCTTTTATGGTGTTGGGGACAAAATCCAGGTCATAGGCAGCCTAGGCAAGTACCAAAGTGCTCTACCACTGAGCTACAACCCCAGCCCCAGGTATTCTTTTTTAAAGCAAGTGCAATGCTGGGGTCCTGCTTAAAACAGATGCTACAAAGTGTGTGCACCTGGCTGGCCTGCGAGGGGCACGCCCGGGCCCACTCTCTCAGGCCTCCTCTGCTGCTGGCAGGTTCTGATCCCAAAGTCAATCTTTTTTTTTTGGAGGGGGGCGGGCGGGGAATCCGCTCCCAGGTCCCATGAGAAACAATGTTGTAATCCCATAGTGCTGCCCTTCCCCCACTTCCCCAAACCTAGAGTCCCCCGAACTTGAACCTTGGTTTTGAGTACATGGTGGCGGGTTCCACGTCAGGAGGTGTTTGCTCAGCCAGCATCACCAGGGCCCCACGAGGACAAAGCTGGTGACGCAAGGCAGGCCAGAGGATCCAACAACAAACCCGTTCCTAACCAGTAGGCGGGCCCTGTACCCCGCTGAGCCTGAAGCTGGATACATACCCAAGGGACCTTGGAGAATGTGTCCTGTCCAGATGCCTTTCCTCCTCCCCTCAGGGACAAGGACCTCCTCTATTTCTTCTGTGCCTGGTTCCCAGTGCCCAGCACCCTGACAGCCCCTGGCAGCACGGGGATCACCTTCCTGAGGAGGCTGCACAGTCAAGAAGCAAGAGCAGAGGCCAGGAGCGGCCATGTGGCCCCTTCATTGTCCCCCTCTAAGCCTCAGTGTCCTCCCTTATTTATTTATTTATTCATTCATTCACGTATTTTGCAGTACTGGGGATTGAACTCAGGGTCTCATGCATCCTCAGAAGCACTCTATACTGAGCTATATCCCCAGCCCTTTCTATTTAATTAATTTATTTATTTGGCACTGGGGATTGAACCCAGGGGTGGTTTACCACCAAGCTACGTCTCCAGCCCCACTCTTTTATTTATTTATTTTTTTTGAGACTGAGTCTCACTAAGTTGCTTAAGGCCTTGCCAGTTACTGAGGCTGGCCTCAAACTTGTGACTTGGCCTCCTGAATCACTGAGATTACAGGCGTGCGCCACCTGCCTGTCCTTTGTATTTTATTTTGAGATAGGGTCTTGCTCAGTTGCCCAGGCTGGCTTCAAACTCCTGCCTCAGCCTCCCAAGAAGCTGGGTTCACAGGTGTGCGCTTCACACCCAGCCCCCTTGCACAGTCTGCTTGAAGAGGACACGAGTAACTGATGGGAAGTGTTGACACCATTTCCGGGCACACAGTAGGCACCCTATGTGCAACAGCTATGATTATTATTTTCCCTCTGTGGAGCCCCTGTTTTAAAAACCTCTATCTACAAATAGTACAATTAATGAGGGGCCTGTTTATTCCTTGTTTATTAATCAGAAACAGACCCAGGCATCAGCTGGAGTTTATGATCAATAGGTAGTTATTGGTTGCTTATCAATAAGAACGGTGACTGCTAAGACCTGTTTGTCTTGCCAGCCCAAATCAAAAGGGTTGGCTGTGTTGATCCACAAAGGTGAATTTAGACACATGTGGCCCTTCCTGAGGCCCTTTCAATTGGCCAGAATAATTCAGAGGTCATCATTATGTCCCCACCAGTGCAGACCTGGAGAGTGGGCACCAGCAGTGGCATGCGGGGCTCAGAGCCTGCAGTGACTTAGTGGATTCTGTTGCCTGGTTTACAGCCAGGCCAGCCTTGTCCGTGACTGCACTGCAGACAGCTGGACGTTGGGACCCAAGGGACAGGGAGGACATGACCCTCCACTAGCACCTTTTTAGCAGGTGTCTGAGCACCCTCAGAAGAATCTTGGCAGAACCCTCCCCTCTGCAGGCACAGGAGGAGGAGGGCGGGGCAGGTTACACTTGAGTCATTATAGCTTTCAAGTTTGGGTGGAGCACTGAGCTTTTGAAAGCCTGATGACAGCTACCATCCCTTCCCCAGAAAAACACATGCACATGCAAGGTAGTGAGTAATTTCAGTCATGGGCCTTCCAAAGCGTGCGTTTACGCTCCTGCCCACACAGTGAAGAAAACTTATCCCGAACTTGAAAGCAGGGCAAAGGGCTGTCAGAACGTCCTCGCAGGGTTCCACCGGCTAACAGACCTATCCAGGATTAGCTTGTGTTCTAGGGAAATGGATCTCTGACAGGCTCCAGGGTCCAGGAGGTCATGTGAGAACGGCAGGCTTTTGTCCATCAGAACCTAAACAATTCCTGATCAATGGAAAAAAAAATACGTATTCCCCAAAGTCAAGATTTATTGCCCTGCAGGACATTTAACGCCCTGTAGGACATCGGCCAGTTTCCGAGGCACTGCACTCCAGCTCTCTGTCTTCCAGAGCTTCTAGACTCAGCTGCTAGGGTCTTCCTTTGACTTGCTTGGCCATCGGAGTTTAATCTCTGACATGAGCTCAGTGTATCTCAGTCACATTTTTACCTTGTGGGAAATCTCATTCGACACACATTTCCAGGTACAAGAGCAGGAAATCGTTTTGTTTCCTTCTGTTGGCAGGTGCTGGGATGGAACCCAGAGCCTGGCATGTGCTGGCTGGGCACTCTGCCACTGAGCCACACCCCAGCCTTTTCCTTTTATTTTTACATTTTGAGACAGGGCCTCACTAAGTTGCCCAGACTGACCTCAAGCTGGCAATCCTCCTGCCTCAGCCTCCCAGTAACTGGGATGACAGATGTGCGCCCAGCAAGAAATCACTGGGAGAGCTGTTCTGTGTGAGCTGGAGGTGCTCTGGAGTGAGCAGGGGTGAGTGGCCTCTGTGGGTCCAGCACAGTTGTGGGGGGGGGGCTTTGATGACAGTCTAGGGACACCTACAAACCCCCAGGACTGGCACAGGCCACTCAGGAAGCCACAGGCTGAGTTTTCACAGACTCTCTATTTGCAAAAGCTCTTGCCCTCTGTTCAAATTTGAATGTTTTCCTTTTCCTTAAAAAAAGAAAAAAGAAGACCCAAGACAGCCAATGAAAAGCTCAATGCACCAGTTTTCTGTTCTTCCTTTCCTTGTGTGTATACGGGGGAGGGTGCTCTATCGTGAAGCTACATCCCCAGCCCTTTTACTTTATTTGGAGACAGGGTCTCATTAGATTGCCCAGCCCAGGCTGATCTTGAGCTTGAGTCCTGCCTCAGCCGGCTGAGTGGCTGGGATCACAGGCATGTGCCACCACAACCCGCTGGGACCCCCTGGGTTATGAAGGAGGACTGTGGAGTGAAATAAATGAGCCCATCAGTGGTGCCCCCTCCCAAGAGTGGAAGAACTTTTAAGCCCCCAACCTCCAGCCCTGGTCTTACCCAGATTCATGCATTTGTTCTTCCCTTCATTTGTTTGGCAATTAATATGTCGAGCACCTACGATTATGTGTCCTAGAAACTGGGGCTCCCAGGGAGCAGAGCAGCCAGCCCGAGCCCACCCTCAGAAGCCTGCATTCTAGTGGGAGAAACAAGCAAGACATAAAGAGACTCATGTGAAAAGAGCAAAGGAGAAAATAAAGCAGAGTGGGAGAGAGTATGGGTGGGAAAGGGCTGAAGACTGGTCTATATGTTCAAGAGAACAGAAGCTCCTGACGTGGGATCCTCGAACAGATCCATAGCAGGGCCTCAGAAATATTAGCTGAATGACAGATGGATGGATGGGTGGATGGAAGGACAGATGGATGGATGGGTGGATGGATGGATGGGTGGGTGGAAGGACAGATGGATGGAGGGGTGGATGGAAGGACAGATGGATGGATGGTGGATGGAAGGACAGATGGATGGATGGGTGGATGGATGGATGGGTGGGTGGAAGGACAGATGGATGGAGGGGTGGATGGAAGGACAGATGGATGGAGGGGTGGATGGAAGGACAGATGGATGGATGGGTGGATGGATGGATGGATGGGTGGGTGGAAGGACAGATGGATGGATGGGTGGGTGATGGGTGGGGGGGACACGACAGACCAAGCTGCCTGGTGCTCTTCCTTCTGGCCTTGCCTCCCCAGGCTCTCACGGACCTCCAAGTCTGCTCCAGGAACCTCTAAACTGGCTCCTGAGGGTCCTCCTTCATGGTCACCTTCCATGTCTCAACACCTTTGCATTCTGTGGCCTCCAGGTAGACAGATCTACATAACTTGTCAGGGCAAAATGAGATGAAATGTGGAGACCCTTGTTCAAAACCTATTAAGAATTTTCAGACAGTGACAGCAGAGCATTAAACCAATTTTGGAACCTTCTAAGCTCTGGCCCTGGGTGACTGCACCAGTCACATGTCCATGAAGCTGGCCCTGGCTCTGGGCAGGCCAGCAAGAGCTTCCAAGATCTGCTCCAGAGGGAGCATCCAGCCTGGGCTAATCGGCCTTCCTAATTGTGCTGCCTGCGTTCAAGACCTCACTCTACCTCCTTCTGCCCCTGGGCACCTCTTCTCTCTGCCCTGAAGGTCACCTCCTTCGTGCCTTCCTGTGTGTGCGGCGCAGCTGTGGATGAGATGCCCCGGGGGAGGTGGGAGCAAACCTGAACCCAATCCCGGCTCTGGCAATCCCTTTCTCCGAGGCCTCCCACAGGGCCCCGCCCCAGGACACTGCCTTTCTAAGTCCCGCAGCGCCCCCCTCGCCCACTCCAGATCAGGAGCTTGGTAGGGCCGGATTTTGGGGGCCCTGAGATTTTCCAATCCACCAGAACTTTTGTGCAATGGAGAGGAGGGGATGGCTAGGTGCTGACTCGCCACCAGATAGACTAATTGGTTCCTGGAGGACACTGACGTTAGGGAGGCGGGAAGAGCTGGGAATTTTCGGAAGTGGGAGTGGGTGGGTGGAGGAAGTGACAGTCCCCTGGGGCAGGAGCGTGGGTGGAGGTGGGGCGGAGAGCAGACCCGCAGCCAAGAGGACCAGTTTAAATTTTAAAAGGTCCTATTGCCCGTTTCCTCGAGTCCTGTTTGGATGATCCAAACGCTGCAGCCCCCCAACTGCCTGCACGGGCGCTGAGGGGCCTCCTCCGGGGTCCCCGCAGCCCCGGGGAGGTCCTTCCCTCGGGTGAGAGTGGCGTGGGGGAGCGGGCACCCGGATGTCCCCGGCTTCTCCCGCTCCTCTGGGCGCCCGCAGTAGCCGGGGTTGGCGTCCAGGGTCGCACGAGGCCTCTTCGGCGCTCAAGGTGGAGGAGGGAGCAGCGGGAGGAGGACAGCGGTCTCCGCGGGGCTCTCACCCCCCGCCCAACCGCAGGTCGCTGCGGGCCAAGGTCGTACTGGACCGAGCGCGGCGGCGGCGGAGTTAGCGGGAGGCACCGGCCTTACTGACCCCGTGTCACCCCGCAGTCACCCTGCGAGGATGTGAAGTCGCCCCCTGGCCCCATGCGGCGTTGGGAGTGAGGTGGGGGTTCCCCCCGCCGGGGTATCGCACCAGCCCGACGGGGTCGGGGACCGCCCCGCGCGCCCCACCGCGGAGCCAGCCCTTCCTCGCCCCAGGCCCGCGCTGGGCTGCGGGCGCGGCTTCCTGCCCGTCCCGGTCCACACCGCAGCTCGCCCCGGCGGACCCGCCCACCGCCCCGCGCCCCGGGACGGCCACCCGTCGGGGCGGGAGCAGGTGCTCGCTTCCAGGGCGGGCTGTCCAGCCGGTCCCGACATAATGGACCTGACCTCTGGAAAAACGGGAAACGCCCAGCCGAACCGCCTGGAATCTCCTGATCTGCTCTACGTTCGCTGCGTTTCCTTTGTCTTTTGTCTGGGCCACTAAGGCTTTTTTTTTTTTTTTTTTTTTTTCTGATCTTGTGCACATTTATAAGATGACAGTCACATGGAATATGAATAAGCTTTTCTGTTTTCTTCCACTTTATTTATTTTTATTTTGCTTGATGCTGGGGACCTGGGAGGGCCTGGCGCTTTCTGTACCTGCGTCTTATCAGGGAGCCACACCCCCAACTTCCTACCAGTTTTACGACTCAGACCTTTGCCAGAAATCCTGTAGGCCAAGATCAGCTAGGGCCTGGTGGCCGCTGCCTTCAGAAAATCTAGTGTCACTTTTTAAAATTTTGTTTATTTATTGTTATTTTTTTTCAACGCTGGGGATGGAACCCAGACCCTCCTGCGCTGGGCCAGCGCTCACCCTGGAGCCCACGCAGCCCAGCGCCTCCCGGGCCTCCCGCCGCAGTCCTGCCTCCCAGAGCTGACCGCCTTAGCGAATCCGCCTTGTTTCTTGGCGCTTGAGCGTCGTGGTCCTGATCTCACAGAGGACGCTAAACACACAGCAGAAAGGAGCTTGGCAAGGGCGGAGGATGCAAGAGTGGGTCTGGCTTCAGATCCAGCTCCTCTCTGAATTTCATGGCATCTGGGCCCCAGTTTCCGCAGCGCGAACTGAGACGTGCCCCAGTGCAGCAGTGTGGGGTTCTAGCCAGGAAATTTCACCGTCCGTGGCTCAGGTTAGGACTCCTCTCATTCGACTCTCAAGATTATTATGAGGATTAATTGAGACCATGTAGGTGACTTTTTGGCCTAGGGCAAGGGGGTACACTGGAGGTGGGACATTTTATTTTGGTGTGTATGTGTAGGAAATATGTTTGAATCATGAGTAAGCTCAAGCATCAAAAAAGTATCCAAAGGCTGGGCTTGTGGCTCAGGGGTAGAGCACTGGCCTAGCACGACTGAGGCCCTGGGTTTGATCCTCAGCACCACATAAAAATAAGTAAACAAAATAAAGGTATTGTGTCCGACTAAAAAGTAAATATTAAAAAAAAAAAGTATCCAGAGGACTGAGGGTGTGGCTCAGGGTAGAGGCATGCCTAGCCTGCATGAGCCCTGGGTTCCATCCCCAGTAGGCAAAAGAAAGCCTACCTCCACTTTTGCACCACCTGACAGTGTCTTGTGCATCTTTCTAGAATGCACTTAAGGAAATATAAGCCACATGCATATGTGTGTCCTTTGTTTAAAAAAAAAAAATAAAAGGCATGCTCTACCCTGCTGTGTGCTTGCCTTCTTAAATGTATTTATGTCTTGGAGTCCTTTCCTCTTCAGTCCTTTCCTCTTCCTTGTCATTTAAATTTATTTATACATTGCTCATACTGTTTTATTTTACCACAGTGCATTGTCCCCTGTGGCCCCGTGGGTGTTGCCAGGCTTTTGTTCCTGTAAACAGCGTAGCAATGAGTAAGTCTGCACAAAGGTCAACTCTCCACCTGCAGGTCGAGGAAAGCGGATCCTGGGGTGTGATTGCCAGGTCAAGGCCATGTGCAGACAGTGCAGGTATACGGTGAAGTTGTCGTCTGTACTTCATCTCCAGGAAAACAGAACTGACAGGATATTTAGATCTAGATACAGATAAATGAGAGATTATCAGGCACTGACACACCCGACTGTGGAGGCCAGCGATCGAGGCCCAAGACCTGCGGTGGCAGCTCCAGACCAGGGAGGGCCGGCTGGGAGTCAGAGTCCAGGAAGAGACAGACGCCCAGCTCCCAGGCCTCTTGCCAAGGGAGGGGCCAGCCTTTTTGCTCTATCTAGGCCTTCAGCTGAGGGCCGGAGGCCCAGACGCCCCGGGGAGGACGGCCTGCTTCTGGGTCTATCACTTTAAATGTTACTCTCACCCAGAAATATCCCCACACTCCCAGTAGTGTTTGACCAAGAACCGGGGCACCCTGCGGCCCAGTCAGGTGGATTTATCCAGTGCACCCCGCATGGGGTTGTCCTGGTTTGTGGTCACCCCACCCCAGGCATAAGAGTGCCATTCACAGGGTCTCAAATTCAGGTGCCAAGGGACTGCGGATGTGGCTCAATGGTAGAGCAGTTGCCTAGCCTGTGTAACCCTGAGTTCAATCCCCACTACCACAAAAACAAAGAAAGAAAGAAAGAAAAAGAACGTTTCACTACCCTGCAAGAAACCACCTGTCCTTAGCGGCTGCCTCCCATTTCCCTGAGGCAGCCCAGGCGACCCCTGATCTGCTTCCTGTGTCTGTGGAAAGGGGATCAGAGGCAGGCAGTCCCTGGGGTCGGGCTTCTCTCCCTAAGTTGGTATCTGCACCCAAGGTGGAGCGAGGGTCTGACCTCCTTCCATTTTGAGGTTCAGCGTGATCAGCCACTTTGGTCCTCTTCCCTCTGTGAGTGGAAATCTGGCTTGTTCTCACTTTGCAGTTATCATGGATAACGTTGCCCTAGGTCTTGGTACACAGCTCTGTGTACACCTGCGTTTTGAGGTCTCTGGAGTGTAATTGCGGAGACTTCTGAGGAATCACCAGAGGTTCCAGGTCGGCTGTGTGATTTAACACCCCCACCCCCACGGGAGCCAGGGGTCCACCTTCTCCACATCCCACTGACGCTCGTTGATACCTCTGGTTGTTGAATTATTGTTATTGCCTGTTGTTTTGATTGCAGCCACCCGGGGTGTGAGGGTGTTTCATTGTGGGTTTGAGTTGCATTTCCCCATGACTAACCCGCACATGCTTAGGAGAACACCTACCACCACATCCAGCCCCCCCACCCTGGTTTTTTCTTACTTTATTTTGACTCAGGATATCACTAAGTTTCTCAGGCTGGCCTTGAACTTGCCATCCTTCTGCCTTACCTCCCAAGAAGCTGGAATTATAGATGTGTGCCACTGAACCCAGCTTTTTTGTTTGTTTGTTTTTTAGTGTAAGTTTTTTCTGTAGTCCAAGGTGCTATTTTTTTTGTGTGTGTGTGTGGCTTTGAATATTGTGCCATAGATAAAATTGTCCCCTCTCTATGATTAGAAAGAAAATTTCCTTTCTCTTCTAGTACTTCTATGCTTTCAGATTTTACATTTAAAACTTGGATACATTTGGATTTTATCCTGGGTATGATGTCAAATTCATCCAACTTTCTTCTTTTTTTTCCAAAAGCTGTTCTGGGTGTGTTTCTGCACCCTGAAAAGAAGGATTTTGGTCAGATGGTCAAGAGGCCCTATATGAGGAGGTGACTCTTGTAGAGAGAGCTTGATGTGTCCAGGCAAGAGCCATGCATAAGGATGTGACAGAAATGCAGATGAAGAGGGCTCAGGAGTCAAGGTCCCCAAGGTTGAGCAAGCATGTTAGGCTATTTTCTGTTACTATAACAAAATACATGAGACTGGGTACTTAATAGAAAAGAGGTCAGAAAGGAATGCAGAAGAGGGAATCGTTTCTTGGGGTGCAGCTCAGTGGTAGAGTACTAGCCTGTCATGTGCAAGGCCCTGGGTTCTATCCCCAGCACAAGAAAAAGGGGCAATAGTGTGGGGTGAGCATGCTTTAATCCCACCGACGCTCACTCCTTGGCTGAGTCTTCTAAGGGCATGCCCCTGACCTAACTTCCTCCCTCTGGGTCCCCCCCTCTTAAAGTTTCCTTGAAGGTAACCGTGGAGTCTGGATCATGCTGTGGGTCTGACAGTGCTAAAGGACCGTAAGGGAGGTCTGCAGAGCCTCCCCGACACTATGAGACCTGCACAGGAGCCTTGCAGGTGCGAGGGAAAGGCAGCTTCGCACTGTTCTGCAGAATGGCGTATGAGGCCATTTCCCCTCTTCATTTGCATTATGGATACTGAAATAATAACATTTGCCATTTTATTAAATATTCTGGAAGCAGGATTTTTTGGGGGGCACTGAGGATTGAACTCAGGGGCGCTCGACCACTGAGCCACATCCCCACCCCTATTCTGTATTTTATTTAGAGACAGGGTCTCACTGAGTTGCTTAACACCTCACTTTTGCTGAGGCTGACTTTGAACGCCCGATCCTCCTGCCTCGGCCTCCCGAGCTGCTGGGATGACAGGCGTGCACCACTGCGCCCGGCTGGAAGCAGGCTTTTCAATAATTGCTTTTCCCCACTCCCCCACTTCAGTCCCAGGGTGGAACCCGGGGCCTTGGCTTGAGAGGCACAGGCTCCACCTCTGAGCCACACGCAGCCCGCTGCACGGTCAAAAGCGAACAAAAAGCGGAACCTTCTTTGTGGAAATAGAGCTGACATGCAGTAAGTTACCTATTTAGAGTTTTGATGTCTGTCCACACCTTTGAAGCCATGACCACAGTCAGCACTACCCACAAGTTCATTGCCTCGGAGCCTCCGACCCTCGCCCCAGGCCGCAGTGCCCTGCCTCTGAAGGCGAGTGCCTCAGGTGGCCATCCCATAATCATGTGCACCTCCCTCTGTCGGTGGACAGCCATGTTGGTCTGTCTGGCTATTTCTGATGCAGCTCGGACGAGCGTCCTGAGACTCCCCGTTGTCCCTGTGGCTGATTCTTCTCTCCAGGCAAATTCCACCGGAGGTTAGGAACGGCCGACTTTTGCAATAACTTGCAAACACCTCATCACAAGGTGCAGTGGCCGCCAGGTTCACTTTTCATTTGGTTACCTTTCAGGAAAGTCGTGTCTCTTAGCGTAGGCTCCTTCTCTTCACACGTCTCCGTGGTTCCCGTCTGGACGTAGGGCTGGCTATTTTTGGAAAGGCACTTTTGTGGCGGGGGAAGGAACCCACATACCTCTTGACGGGATCCCAAAGCGCACAGAACCTGGGTGGGGTCTTGGCCAGAGCAGGCCTGGGGCCCTCTGAAGTCCTCCCTCAGCTCAGCTCCTGTCTGGGGTCTTCTGAACCCAGAGTGGCTCAAGCTGCAACTCCGCAGGCTCCTGTGAGCCAGACAGGACCCTCAGGCACAGGGCTCTTGGGAGACGGAGATTTCAGTCTCCAGGAAGGCCGAGGCAGAAGAGCAGGCCGCAGAGGTACGACCTTTCAGAGCTGACCTTCCTGCTGGCTGCCCTCGCTGCCCAGGTGTGGAAGGTGAGGAGGCTTAGCGAAGGTCAAGTGCCGACTCAAACCCCATGGCTGCTGGGGTAGCTCAGTGTGCAATGCTTGCCGTGCACGCAGGGACCCTGGGCTCAATACCCAGCCGAAATCAAGCAAAACAGAAGAGCTTCCCAGGCCAGCGAGAGAGGAAACCAGCACAGCTCCGCTCAGCCCCAAGGTCACTGTTGTCCAGCGGGTGACCACAGGTGACTCAGGACATAATTTGGGGGATATGGTGAAACGCATTTTTAAATTTGCAGGCCAGGTATTATTCAATAGTATCATTTGAATTGCTGTTAACCCAGAATTCATATACTGGAAGCTAACTCCCAGTATGCTGGTATTGAGAGGTGCCTTGGGGAAGCGGTTTGTACCCTCGACAAAGGGGCCAGGGGGAGCTCTCTGGCCCTCCTGCCATGTGAGGGTGCAGCAAGGAGTCCTGGTGGGAGCTGGGAGTGAGTCCTCAGCAGAGGATGACTCTTCTGGAACCTTGGGCTCAGACATGGAGCCTCCAGGACTGTGAACAATAGATTTCTGTTGTTTAATGTTTACCTGTCTCAGGTATTTTGTTATGGCAGCACACCTGGACTGAGGCCTTTAGTATGTGTCAATGTGTATAGAGTTTGGGGCTGGGGATGTGGCTCAGTGGTAAAGCACTTGCTTAGCATGTGAGAGGCCCTGGTTCTGTGCCAGCATGCGTGAACACACACAGGCACACGCACACGCACACACACACAGTAACTATTACATCAAGGCCAGAATTGCGCAGCTATAATGGCTTAGATCTGGGTAAAGTAGGATTTTAAGTTATTTTAAAATATGAGGGAGGACGGGGCTGTGGCTCAGTGGTGGAGAGCTCGCCTGGCACTCACGGAGCACTGGGTTTGGTCCTCAGCACCACATAAAAATAAATAAGTAAAATGAAGTTACTGTGTCCATCTACAACTAAAAATATCTTTTTAAAAAAAAAGTGAGGGAGATTTTTAAATATTAAGTAATAACATCCATCCTGGTAGGTTGCAGCAAAAGTCACCGAGGAAAGTCTATTTGGGGACAGTGGCACAGCAGGGTCTTGCTGCTTCCCCTTGACCTGGTGTGATGGTGACCAGGTAAGATGGACCCTTGCAGGTGGCACCTTGAGGTTCCTGGCACCCGCCCTCAATCCTGCATGCCCACACACACACACACACACACACACACACGTGTGCGCCGTCTCACACGCCCGGACGGGCACTCCTGCTGGGGCAGCGAGACAGGCCCCGCCCTCCCGGCCTGTGCCAATGCCAGGCTCCCCTCTCCCCGGGTTCCCGCGGCCAATTGGGAGGATGGGGTACCCCGAGAAGCCTGCAGGAGAGGTGTGGCATTTGGGGGTCGTGGGAGCCCGCCTCCTCCAGTTGGGTCAGCAGGGCCCTCGTGAGGCAAGGAGGCGGCGTCCTCGCCCTGCCATGGCGGTGCCCGCAGGCCCCTTGGGCCCCCAGAGGAAGGGGTCCCCAGGGCTCCCCCTCCCCAGCCCCTCCCCCTTGCTGATCTCCTGGGGACTGCTCCGGCCGCGCAGCCTGATCCCCCCAACCCTCCCCTGCTGCACACACCTGGGCCACGGTTCCAAGCCCTCGGGCCTGTCCCTTCTGTACCCGTGGGGGTCACTCACTTCTTGTTGCTGTTCTGTGGGGCCCGGGCCCTGCTTCCATCTCGACTCTTCTTTTCCTCTTCTTTCCGCGCTCCTCGGAAGCCAGGGTCTTGGGCGGCAGGACGAGCGCTCCATGGCCGAGCTGCATCCCCAGTGTCTTGATTTTATTTTGAGACAGGAGCTCCCGGAGTTGCCTGGATCCAGTGTGGGAGGCTCGTCAGGTGTGGTGGCACCGCTGTGACCCAGCAGCCCAGGAGGAGGCGGAGGCTGGAGGACGCGCTCAGAGCAGCCTGTATGTATGTTTGGTGTGTGTGTGTGTGTGATGGCAAGTCCCAATGACCCACTGTCATGAAAATACTGTGCTCAGAGACGATTTAATTCCCTGATCACAGACCTTGCCCATTAACTCTCACGTTCTCAATCCTGAGAACATGGTAGATATTCCAATGTTATTTCAAAGTTACCATCAGTGATACATTTGTTGTCAGGTTAAGATTTTCTAAGTGTCCCACATCTAGGACTATGGGATAAAATGGGTTTAATGTGCTCAGAACAAGTACATAGCCTACTGTTGGAGACTCAGGAGAAAGTATCAATAGCCCAGGAAAAGATCAAAATTCAAAATTCAAAGCATATAGCCAGGCACAGAGGCATAATAAGCCTGTCTTCCCAGTGACTTAGAAAGCTGAGACAGGAGGATTGCAAGTTCAAGGCCAGCCTCAGCAACTAAGCAAGGTTCTAAGCAACTTAGTGAGTTTCTTTCTCAAAATAAAAATATAAAAAGACTGGGGATGTGGCTCAGTGGTTGACTGCCTTTGGTTTAATCCCCAGTACTCCCACCCCCACTACCCCCCCCCCCCGGAAAAAAAAATTCAAAGCACAGTTTCTAAAATCAAGTTACTGTCACACCTTTGCAAAGTGGAAATATCATAGGTAGAACCATCCCAGGCTGAGGAGCACTGTAAACAGAGTATGTGTTTCAGCAGCCACACATATCCTAATACGTGCTGCTGTGGGACTTCTGTTTTCACTTAACAGTCCATCAGAGCTAAGTGTCAATAGAGCTGGTTCCAAATTGAGTTCCCCCCAAAGCCAACCTCAAGATATGGATCTCAGGGAAAGTTCTGGGTCTAGGAGATGCCCTCAGATCTGGGGGTGGGAGGTGGGGAAGTGAGAGAGCAAGGAAAGGTCAGCAAGACCAGGTCAATGATTGAACAGGTCATCAAAGTAGGCAGCGGAGCCCAGCCCCAGTGAGAACCTCTGGGAGACAGAGGCACAAGGCTTGTTCTGGCCATTTGGGGACAGAATGTTCCAGTCTTCACCCTGCACCTCAAGGGCATCATGACTAAGAGCTGTCCAGGGGGCTCACTGCCCAGCATAGCTGCCCTGCATGGGGCTGGAAAAAGCCCTCAGGCAGCCAGCCCCGGGGGAGGAGAATGCTGGCCAAGCAAGGAGTGGGGCACTCCAGGGAGCCTCCTGCCGGGCTGCAGTCACCTGGCCCTTTTGTGTGTGTGTGTGACTTAAATCTTTGTGTGTGTGCTGATTAGTGATACATGACAGAAGAATGCATTTATGCGCTTTGATATATCCTACACAGATGGGGTGTCATTCCTCATTTTTATGATTGTACCTGCTGTAGGATCGCATCGGTCACCCAGTCATGTATGTACCTAGGGTAATAACGTCTGTTTCATTCTACTGTCCTTCCTGTCCCCATGTCCCCTCCCCTCCCTTCTCTTCCCTCCAACTAATGTAAAGAAACTCTGTTCTTCCCTAGTGAGCCCGTTGTGAGTCAGCATCGGCACACCAGACAAAACGTTCAGCCTTTGTTTAGGGGGATTGGCTTATTTCACTTAGCATAATGTTCCCCAGCTCCATTATTTACTGGCAAATGCCCTAATTTTATTCTTCTTTAAAGCTGGATATATTCCATCAAATATATACACCACATTTTCCTTATCCATTAATCTGTTGAAGGGCACCTAGGTTGGTTCCATAGCTTGGCTATTGTGAACTGAGCTGCTCTAAACATTGATGTGGCTATTATCACTATAGTATACTGATTTTAAGTCCTTTGGGTGTAAACCGAGGAGTGGGACAGCTGGGTCAGATGGTGGCTCCATTCCAAGTTTCCTGAGGAATCTCCGACGCCTTTCCATAGTGATTGCACCAGTTTGCAGTCCCATCAGCAGTGTCTGAATGTGCCCTTCCCCCACATCCTCGCCAACAGTCATTGTTGCCTGTGTCCTTGACCCGTGCACCTCGGCTCCGCTCGTTCCTGTGACGGCTACTTCCTGGGGTAAATTCCCCTGGCCTCCTCTTCTTCTTCTTTTTCAATTCATTCTGACTGGAGTGAGATGAAATCTTAGAGTAGTTTTGATTTGCATTTCTCTAATTGCTAGAGATGTTGAACACTTTTTCATATATTTGTTCGTTTGATTGCATTTCTTCTTGAAGTGTCTGTTCAGTTCCTTTGCCCATTTATTGATTGGGTTACTTGTTTTTTTTGTGTTAAGTTTTTTGAGTTCTTCATAAATCCTAGAGATTAGTACTTTATCTGAGGTGCATGTGGTGAAGATTTTCTCCAATCTGTAGGCTCTCTCTTCACATTACTGATTGTTTTTTTTTGCTGAGAAGAAGCTTTTTAGTTTCAACCCATCCCATTTATTGATTCTTGATTTTATTTCTTATGCTTTAGGAGTCTTGTTAAGGAAGGCAGGTCCTAGGCTGACATGGTGAAGACTTTCCTTCCTGTTCTAGTGCCTAAGTCTTTGATCCACTTTGAGTTGAGTTTCATGCAGGTGAGAGATAGAGGTTTATTTTCATTTTGTTACTTGTGGCTTTCCAGTTTCCCAGCACCATTTGTTGAATGGGCTATGGTTTCTCCAGTGAATGCTTTTGGCACATTTGTCTAGTATGAGAAACTGTATTGTGTGGGTTTGTCTCTGTGTCCTCTATTCTGTACCATGGGTCTTTGTGTCTATTTTGGTGCCAATACCAGGCTGTTTTTGTTATTGTGGCTCTGTGGTATAGTTTAAGGTCTGGTATTGTGATGTCTCCTGCTTCACTATTCTTACTAAGGATTGCTTTGCCTATTCTGGGTCTTTATTTTTCCAAGTGAATTTCATGATTGCTTTTCCTAGTTTTCTGAAGAATGTCATTGTGATTTTAATAGGAATTGCACTAAATCTGTACAATGCTTTTCATACCTTGGCCATTTTGACAATATGAATTCTGCCTATCCAGGAGCTTGGGAGGTCTTGCTGTCTTCTAAGGTCTTCTTCAATTTCTTTCTTTAGTGTTCTTTTGTTTTCACTGTAGAGGATTGTTAGATCGATTCCCAAGTATTTTATTTTATTTTTTTTTTTGCAGCTACTGTGAATGGGGTAGTTTTCCTAATTTCTTTCTCAGTGGATTCATTGCTGATGTATAGGAATGTGTTTGATTTATGGTTGTTGATCTTATAACCTGCTACTTTTCTGAATTCATTTATTAGTTCTAGAAGTTTTCTAGTGGAATTTTTTGGATCTTCTAAATATAGAATAATGTCATCAGCAAATAGTTCTTCTTTACCTATTTGTATCCCTCTAATTTCTTTTTTCAGTTCTAATTGCTCTGGCTAGAGTTTCAAGGCCGATGTTGAATAAAAGGCATGCTTGTCTTGATCCAGTTTTTAGAGGGAATGCTTTCAATTTTTCTCCATTTAGAGTTATGCTGGCCTTGGATTTAGCATATATAGCTTTTGCGATGTTGAGGTATGTTCCTGCTATCCCTAGGTTTTCTAGTGTTTTGAACATGAAGAGTGCTGTATTTTGTCAAATGCTTTTTCTGCATCTATTAAGAAAATCAAATGACTCTTGTTTTTAAGTCTATCAATATGATGAATTATGTGTATTGATTTCTAAATATTGAACCAACCCTGCATCCCTGGGATGAACCCCACTCAATTGTGGTGCACTATCTTTTTAATATGTTTTTGTATACAATTTTCCAGAATTTTCTTGAGGATTCTTGCATCTATGTCCATCAGGGGTACTGGTTTGAAGTTTTCTTTCCTTGATGTGTCTTTGTCTGGTTTTGGTATCTGGATGATTTTAGTCTCATAGAATGAGTTTGGAAGGATTCCCTCCTTTTCTATTTCATGGAATAATTTGAGGATATTGGTGTTAATTCTCCTGTGAAGGTCTTGTAGAACTCAGCTGAGAATCCATCTGGCCCTGGGCTTTTCTTGATGGCAGGCTTTTTTTGTTTCTTAATTTTTTTTATGTGTATAGTCCAGACTATTATGCTATTTGTTTATTTGTACGCAGTGCTGAAAATCAAACTCAGTGCCTCACACATGCTAGGCAAGTGCTCTACCACTGAGCCATAGCCACAGTTCTGGTTGGTTGGCTTTTTATGGGATCTTCTATTTCATTACTTGAAATTGATCTGTTTAAATTTCATATGTCCTCCTGACTTCGTTTGAGTAGATCATATCCTCTAGAAATTTGTCAGTGTCTTTGATATTTTTTTTTCTTTTTTCTTTTTTTCCCCCACAATATCTTTATTTCATTTTTATGTGGTGCTGAGGATTGAACCCAGTGCTCCATGCATGCTAGGTGACCCCTCTAACCACTGAGCTACAACCCCAGCCCCTGTTTTTGGTATTTTCTATTTTATTGGAGTATAAACTTTCAAAAGTAGTTTCTAATTATCCTCTGTATTTCAGTCTTGTCAGTCATGATATTTCCTTTTTAATCACATATTTTAGTAATTTGAGTTTTCTCTTCATTAGCACAGATAGGTGTTTATTATTTTATTTTTTTTTCAAAGAACCAACTTTTTGTTTTGTCAATTTTTTCAATTGTTTCTTTTGTTTCAATTTCATCGACTTCAGCTCTGATTTTAATTATTTCCTGTATTCTACTGTTTTTGGTGTTAATTTGTTATTTTTCTAGGGCTTTGAGATGTAATGTTAGGTCATTTCTTTGTTGACTTTTTATTCTTTTAATAAATGAGCTCAATGCAATAAACTTTCCTCTTAGCACTGTCTTCATAGTGTCCTAGAGATTTTGATATGTCACATCAGTGTTCTCATTTATCTCTAGGTATTTTTTATTTCACCTTTGATTTCTTCTACTATCCATTCATCATGCAATAGTGTATTATTTAGTCTCCATTTGTTACAGTAGCTTCCATTTTTTATTTTGTTGTTGATTTCTAATTTCATTCCTCATGATCTGATAGAATGCAGGGCCTTAGCTCCTTTTTTATTTACTTTTTGTATTTACTAAGAGTTGCTTGTGGCATAAGATATGGTCTATTTTAGAGAATGATCCGTGTGCTGCTGAGAAGAAAGTATATTTGCCCATTGATGGATGAAATATTTAAAATATGTCTGTTAAGTCTAAATTATTGATCATATTATTTATTTCTATAGTTTCTTTATTTAGTTTTTGTTTGGAAGATCTGTCCCAGACAGAGGTGGCTGTGCCCTGAGGTGGTGGTGGTGGCAAACCTGTGGGCAACCCAGCCCCCAGGCCCTGGATGGCATCCCAAGGTGGATGTGGCCATGTGCCACCACATCTGGGGTCTCCCCGGCAGCGGACCTCTGGGTGGTGGTGGCCTTGGGGCAGTGGCAGTAGTCGGAGACCGCAGTGGCATTGGTGGCAGTGGTGTCGCCGGCCTCTCCTGGGCCTTTTTACTGGTTGCATGATACTCCGCGTCACAGCTGTGCTGTCATGTACTTGATGAGCCCCCTGCTGGGGGCGTCATTCTGAGCACCAGGTGCACACCTCTGCTCGTTCCTGGGATGGTTACTTCCTGGGGCAAATTTGCCTGGCCTCTTCCTTCTGCTCTCTGAACCCATCCTGCCGGGGGTCCCTGGGAACACTCCCCTCCCCCTGCCCAGAGCCACTGAGCTCTGGGGGCTGTGTTTCTGTCCCTCTTCTTCCCCGCATGTCCTTTGCGTGGGAGGTTCACGCAGCTCTGCAGAGATCCTGGGAGTTGTGACCCGAGACTCTGTGTCAAGTATAATCTGAAGGTGAGCAGTTTTGGCGAGTCTCGTTTATTTGCTTGCACAGGTAACACCTGCCCAGGTAACAGGTCCACACCACCCTCTCCGCAGCCGGCCTCGGTTCCCAGGTATCCCGTGTCTGTTGGTGACAATGAAAGTACGCAGCACTGTCACCTGTCTGTGCCGGGCACTGGTTTCAGAGCAGCCTGTCCCAGCCACAGGCTCTGCCTCTGCTTGGACACAGTGACAGAGCTGGGACCCCTGTTGGGGAACTTGGTCTCCGTGTTATTCCAGAGGTCATTTGTTGGGAACACCAGCGTGTGCCATTCTCTTTGCCAACCTTCCTTGTTCGCGCATGCTCCCGTTTATCTGCATGTGCGTCTCACTGTGTGTGTAACTTACTGTTCTCCGTGTGGTGCCTCATCTCCTCTGGGATGCTGACTGCGGACGAGGAGACTGTGGTGGGGGGAGCTCTTGGCTTTGTCCTGGGCCACGGGGCTGGCGCAACAGGGCTTGGAGGCAGGGCCTGGGTGAGCACCTCCGCCCTGCTCCCTGGCCCTGGTCAGAGACTGGCCCCCGCGTCCCTTTCATGTCTTGTGTGGGGCCCTGGGCCAAGCTCTGTGCAGGACCTACAGGTTGTGAGCTCATCCTTGGCCTCACCAGGCAGCACTAAACAGAAAGACCAAGGGATCCTGGATGTGTCACTAAACAGATGTGTCTGCGCCCCCTGTGGGCTGGGCATGGAGGACGGGCTCAGGACAGGGCCACTGGATGGATGATCATGCAGCCATGAGGGACACACTGATGCAGAGGGACACACTGATGCAGAGGGAGAAACAAGGGGCTGAACTCACCACTGACAGGTTCAGGGACCACGGGGGAGGGAGGCTCAGTGATGGCCGGTGGCCAGCTTGGGGGAGAGGAGGGCTTCAGGAAGAACCCCCGAAGGTCCTGTGGTCCCTAGCTACCCAAGGCCTCCCGAAATCTGAAGAGTGACGTCCCTTCGCCAAAAAGTGTGATTAGAATGAGGCCAAAACGCACCAGAGACTCTGGCACCTGCCAACTCCACCCAGTGAGGATGGTTTCCACAGGGATGGGGTCAGAAGTCCCCAAAGCTATTGGGACAGGAAGTGGTAACAGTAATTACAGTAATTTATTAAAAAAAACACATAGGGCTGGGGATATAGCTCAGTTGGTAGAGTGCTTGCCTCACATGCACAAGGCCCTGGGTTCCACCCCAGACACACACACACACACACACACACACACTCTCAAGTTGTGTTTTTGGTA
The DNA here is from genome assembly GCF_047511675.1 of Marmota flaviventris. NCBI lineage: Eukaryota > Metazoa > Chordata > Mammalia > Rodentia > Sciuridae > Marmota > Marmota flaviventris. Next base: position 4,711,357 of record NC_092506.1, on the reverse strand, counting down.
CTGGGGATTGAACCAGGGGCACTCGAACATTGAGCTATATCCCCAGCACCTTTATTTTATTTTGAGACAGGGCTCACTAAGTTGCCGAGGCCGGCCTTGAATTGTGATCCTCCTTCCCTCTGCCTCCCAAATGACTGGGGTCACAGGCGTGTGCATCTCACCCAGCCAGTCATTCCTTGTTCAGTTGCTCTTACCTGCCCTTAGGGCATCTGACAAGAGGATTTAGGTTCGTCCTGTGGTGGAAGTTTCTTCTGAGAACCAGGGCCCAAGTCAGGACCAAGCGCCAGGGCCGTGTAACTTGGCGGAAGAGCCTCGGGCTGCCTTGGCCTGCCTTGGCCTGCCCTTCACGTGCAGGCTTGCCCGGGCGGCCCTGTGTCAGGGCAGGCCACCAGGACAAAGGGGAACCAGGTCTCCAGGGAAACAAACTGCACCCGGGTGGAGCCCACAAGCTAGCCCGGCTTGCCTCCACGTGTGGGGCTGGGCACACCTTGTGGATGGGGCTCAAGTTCAAGGCAGACTCGAGACTGGGCCTTGGGGCCACCCCACTCCTCTCGCCTCCCTCTTGGTTTCCAAGGTTGCTGTCCCCAAGGACCACAACCTGGCTGCTTTAAATACCCACTGCAGCGCTGGAGGCCAGAAGCCCAAGAGTGGCGTGGCCAGGGCTCCGCCACCTCTGGAGGCTGTGGCAGGGTCTGTCCCGGCCCCTCCGGCAGATCCCGGGCTTGTGGAACAGAACTTGTCTTCGCATGGCCTTGTCCCTGCTGTGGTCCCAGCTTTGAGAAGGCCTCCAGCCATGCTGGCCACCCCACCCCACCCCACCACGACCTCATTTGAACTTCTTGTGTTTGCAATGACCAGAGTGGCACCTGAAGCGCTGGGGTTAGCACCTCAACTCAGGAGTCAAGGGGGAGCCAAGCGGCTGCAACACCCCGCACTCTCCTTTTCTTGGGGTGGGGCGCTGGGATTGAGCCAAGGGACACCCTATCACTGAGTTACATCCCCAGTCTTTATTGTTTTTATTTTGAGACAGAATCTCACTAAATTGCCCAGATTGGCCTTGAACTTGTGATCCTCCTGCCTCAGCCTCCCAGCTCTGGGATCGCAGGTGTGGGCCACAGAGCCCCTTGTCCTTTGTCAAGACGTCTGGTTGGTGGCTTCCTTTACTGTGTGGCCCTGGAGCACCAGGGTTCTGTCCACTCTGGGTGCTCAGGTGAGGGGCTGTGCCGTGCCCTCCTGAGCCCCAGACTTGACTAGCCAGAGGCCTTGGATGCAGCTCCTGGGGTGGGGCGGTGCCGGGGCTGGGCTGGCAGAAGGAGCAGAAGCGAGCGTCCCCACCAGGGCCCAGTCGGGGCTCGTCCGTGGCTTTCCACTGGGTGGCTGCGTGCAGCATCCAGAGGCTCAGCAAGAGTCTGAGACTCCTGCCTGTCACCCTGGGTTATAAGACCAGGAGCCACATGCTCTTCAGCTTGGTTATGCCCCGGGGTCCTGCGTGTCCACTAGATTCTTAGACTTCAGTCCCGAGGCCTGGACCTCGGCGGGAGCCGGAGCCTCGGGACGCTCCCCGAGGCCCTGGCTGGCTCTGCTGGTGTCCCTGGCTCCCGGTTGCACCTTGGGTCACATGGGCTCCGAGTTACTCAGATGCCACCCAAGAGAGAGGAGTCAGCCCAGCATGTCAAGGACAGTTGCAAGGTGGCCCAGGTTCGCTCTGACCACAGGGAGTCTATGCCATCCAGCTCACTGGGTTGGAGCAATCTGAGGGGCCGATATCTCTTTGGCCACCTGAGTCACCTCTCCCAGCACAGTCCCTAGGATGCTCTGAGCTCCCTCCTGCAGCTAGAGACTGAGAAGCTGTGCCTTTGATTTCCTCTGCTGGGAACTCCTCCCCCAGCTCGTCCCATAACAGGAGCCACCACCCACATCCCGTCGGCAGCAAGGCGCTGCCTGGCCGGCCTTCTAGGGGACGGCTCTGGGCCCTCTCCACTTGTGTCTGGGCCGCTGTTCTCAGCGCTCTCTTTATTAATTTGTCCCCCGGCACCTGGTGCTGCTGGCCTTGCTCTTCCTGAATAACTCTGACGCATCACACATGGAAAACGGTGGCGTTCCTGCAGGCAAGGAGGGGACGTACCACGGTGGCCAGCCGACAAGGTGGCCAGGGTTTGGAGAAGCATCAAGGGTGCCCAGGGACAGGTCACTGTGGCCTTCCTGGGTGATGAAGCTAATGGCAGACACCACAGGGCACGTGATGGGGGCTGTGCTGGTGTCACCGCTGGAGGAAGCTGAAGCTTGGAGGGTGGGACCACTTGCTCAGTGCCACGCGTTGAGGGGCTCTGAGCCTGCTCAGCTGCCTCGCTGTGGTGGAGGGGTCTAGGGGAGCCTCGTACAGCCCCGATGCAGAGCCTCATCTAGGGGTTTGCCCCCAAAACTCAAATTGAAACTTAATTCTCAAAGTCACATGGTAATGGAACTTGGAGGCTGGGCCTTAGGTAACTGGATGCAGAAGAGGTCATGAGGGTGGCTTTATGAGAGGAGGAAGAGAGAGCTGAGCCACCACCTTGCTCTGTCTTGCCACATGGTGCCTGCATCACCTTGAGGCTCCGCGGGGTCAACCGGCTTGAAGGCCCTCAGCAGGTGCAGCCCTTGATCCGGGACTCCCCTGCCTCCAGAAGGCTATTTTCCTTATAAATCACCGGGTCTATGTTATTCAGTTAGAGAAACACAAAATGGACTAAGGAATATGGTAACATTAAAGACGTAGTCATTTGAGCCGGGCACTGCGGCACACGCATGTGATCCCAGTGACTCCAGACACGGAGGCAGGTGGATCACAAGTTCAAAGTCAGCCTCAGCAACTTAGCGAGATCCTAGCAACTAGTGAGACCCTGTCTCAAAATTAAAAAAGGGATGGGGATGTGGCTCAGTGGTTAAGCACCCAGGGTTCAATCCCCGGGACCAAAATAATAATAATAATAATAATAATTGGGGAGGGGGCGAAAGATCATGTGGGCCACTGTACGTGTGGTGGGTGATTTTAGGAGGTCGGGGGATGGCTCCACACCTCAGCCTCGGGTTCCACCTCCTGGCATAATCCCACTTTGCTCTTTTTGGTTGTGTTTTGAGACAGAGTCTCACTAAGTGGACTAACTTGCCCAGGTTGGCCTTGAACTTGCAATCCTCCTGCCTCAGCCTCCCAAGCAGCTGGAGTGGCACGTGTGCGCTACTGAGTCCAGAAATAATTCCATTTTGGATGCTTCTCTTTGAGCATTAAGCATTTTTTTTTTTAAATCTGATTTGAACAATCCTGGAGACGCAGCATCCTAAACTACAGAAGTCGGGCCAGGGCCTCAGGCAGTGCCAAGCTGGGTCCGGCATGTGTGCACTGGGCTTCTGGTCCCGCCTTGGGCTGGCCTCCGGGAGAACATGTTCTCTTTAGTTCCACCAGAAACTCGAAACTGGTGAGATGCCAGTTTTCACCTAGAGGACAGTTTGAGGATCCAGGAGTCTGCTGTTAAAGAGCAGGAAGTCAGGTCTCTGTTGCTTCCCCCTGGTGTGCGCTGCTCATCTGTGAAGGGCATTTCCTGGAAGGCAAGAAGCCATCAGCTCTGCAGAACTGTGTGCTCTGGGAACACACCACCAGGAGGACAATGACGATGGTGGCCAGTCGGACTTGCACACCCACCGGTGCCAGGCAGGGCGGGTTCCGTTTGCATACCCACTTTGCAGATAAGGAAATGGAGGCCTGTGAGGTGAATCTGCTCAGGGTTCCGGGGAGAAGCGGAAGTGGGGACACAACCTCGCCAGGTGGGTAGACTGCTTTCAAGGGTCCAGTGCTGGGAAGGGCCCGTGAGGGCTTCCACCTGCCCAGTGAATCAGATCTGGGGCCTGGGCAATGGTTGTGATCCGGCCCAGCAGTGGTGTGAAGAGCGCCTGTGTGCGGCACGTCCTCCACCCTGGCTCTCCTCACGGCCCTTCCCAGCCCCCGTGCAGCTGGGGGAGGCACAGGTCTGGGGTAAGCCACGGGGCCCAGCCCTGGGGAACACCCCTGGGGTCTCCAGCGCTCTCCCCAACTTGCAGCCCCGAGGTAGAAGAGGGCTGCTTTGATACTTTGTCGCAGGGGATCCTGCGACGGCAGCTGTAGCTCCGCCTCCCCCACCCCGTGTGCCATCCCATCCGACTGTCCAGGTGCCCTCGAATCAGATCTGCCTTGATCTTATCAATGTCCACGGTGTTCCTCCACATCTTTCTTTTCTCCCTGTGCTGGGAGTCACCCCAGGCCCCTTGAGCGATTCCTCGATTCCTCGTTGTGAGCCGGGTCTGCTGTGTGGCGGAGGCTGCCTGGAACTTGAGTCTGGGACGTGTGGCCTCGCCGGCTCGGCGCCCTCCCTCTCTCTCACCCCCAATGCCCTTTGCCCTTTCCCCACTCTCTGGCTAACGTGATTCCTGTTGCTCATTTGATTTTTGCCCTCGAGGAAGCAGAGGCACTTTCCACAGCTCCTGGATTTGAAACAGCCCCATTTTGCAGCTGCGGAGTCACTGGGCGCCTGTGCCAGGGCCCCAGCTGCGGCCTTCGTAGTGGGAACAGCTTATTCCTCGTGGCTCTGGGGCATCATAGGCCCCATGTGGCCTGCATAGAAAGCCACTTGGCATTGACAAGGAAGGGGACAGTCCTGCCTGACAGGGGCCATGGACCCACAGTGGCGTCTGTCTAGTGCCCCAGGCTGGCTGGGCCCTAGAGCCACCTCCGAGTCCGCATTCCGTGCAGCTGCTGTGAAGGTCGAGGGTGAGCGTGGCCCCTGCCTCCACCCACACAGGCTCTTCAGCTCACAGCGGTGTCCCCCAACGCGACCCTCAGTTAGTTCCCTGCAGGACCCATCTTACTCATTTACTTATGTTGGTGGTGCTGGGCTCCCCACCCAGAGCCACCTCAGCCACAGTGTCCACAGAGGCTCTCCAGAGCCGTGCACACCTCGACCAAGCGCGAGGCTCCTCACGCCCTGCCCTCTCGTGTCACCTTCTTCCTGGCCCTCCTGCAGGGGACCTTGGCGACTAGAGGTCCCGGATGCACTTGCTGTGGTCCTGTCTGATATCTGCCTTGGGGGTGGCGGTGCTCCCAGGCCAACGCCGAGTGCGCAGACTCCTGGTCTCCAGGTGTGGTCCGGCCTCGCCCCGACTGGGCGCTCTTTACCTTTGCTTCACTTTTTCCCTAGAAGAATGACCGCGGGGCTGGATATTTCACTGCTTTCTGCCCAGTTTGCATTTCCTTATGTACCCAGTGAGCCACCTCCCTGGGAGTTGGGTCACCTCTAGATTCCACAGCAACTTTCACCTTCAGAAGTGACCTCTCCAATAGCTGCTACAGCCGGGTGACCATGTGGCTGCCCAGGAATCAAAGGTCCCTCTCTCCGCCTGCTCTCTTTACCCTGTTTTCCCCCGGCCACATTTCTGGTAGCCAGGGCTCTTCTAGTAAGTCTGAGAAGCCACTCTCTGCTCCTTCACACAACGCTCCTGACACGGGATGTGTGCCTGTCCACACTAAGCAACCCCTGAGAACCCACTGGGTGTCCTACAGCTAGATCCACGTCCGAGGGACTTGGTCTTAGAGCAGACCCACAGGTGGAGGGCGCCATCCCACAAGCCTGTCCCCTGCACATGCCAGCCCCCAGCCCTGTCCTCAGTGCTTCCCCCTGGCTGGCTGGAAATAGGGGGCCCCCCCACCCCTCCTAACGTTAGGTGATCTGCTGGAGCGGCTCACAGAACTCAGGGAAGGACTTCACTTCTGTCAACTGGTTTGTTACAAGGCACACAGTTCACAAGTATCCAAGGAAGAGGGACACAGCAGTCGTTGTGAAGGGGCCAGGACTTCCGTGGTCTTGCCCCTGGGAGCTCTTCCAAGCTTGCTGTTGGAGAGTTCATAGAATCTAACAGAGCTTCAGCTCCAGCCCATCCTTCCCAGGGGTTGAGGGGGTGCTGCGAACACCCTCGAATCACTTGATTTTCTGCTGAGGGGCCCCATCCTGAGGCTGGCTGCCCCCTCCAAGCCACCTCAGTAGCACAAACTCAGGTATGATCAGGGGCTCGTTATGAATAACAAAGACACCCCAGTCACTCAGGAATTCCCAAGGGTAGGAGCTCTGTGCCAGGGAACCTGGATGAAGACCAAACGCATTTCGCATCATGCCACAGTTGCCCAACCTGCACCAGGTTTCCCTGGGCCCCTGGGAACAGGGCTTATTTGCTGTGGCAGCGGAGTGGGGTTTGCACAGGACAGGTGGAGGGCTCTGAAGTACGGCCAGAGGTGAGCTGGCCGAGCCGCCCCCTGGGTTCTCTCCACGTGGCAGGTCACCAGGCCCCTCTCATGGGGCTTCTGGGCAGGGAGTTTGGAGGAACAGTGTGTGTTTGCTGTCCTGGCCCAGAGCCCAAAGGACATGCTCAGTCAACAGTACCGGAGCCCCAGGAGACCAGCCCAGCTCGGCTCCCAGACCCCGGGCAGCACCTGCCGTGTTCTGGAACCGTCTCTTCTCTCTCCCACTGTCTCCTGTGGGACGTGTGGCAGCCCCTGAACAACCCGACTTTACTTTAAAATGATCCCTTGATGAAGTGACCTTTGCTCTTCCGAGGCCATTTCCAGAGACATCTGATAAGGGCACTGCTAGTCTTGAACTTTATGACCAGTTGTCCAGCGCCCCGACAGAGGGCCCCTGTCTGGCAGCTGACGGCAGGAGGAAAGAGAGAAGGGGACCAGATGGCACCTTGCTGGAACAGCAGACCTACCTCAGCTCTGCCACCGGAGCTGGCTGTGGCTCTGCCGACTGTCACTGGCCAAAGCGTCTGCCCATCTGTCCAGGCAGCCACCTTGTTACAGACCCGACCAATGGCTGCTGGACACCTTTCTCGTCGCATTAAGCCCACCGTGTAATTCATAGACTGATTAGTGACAACTAGGGTCATGCTGGGATTCTTTGTCACAAAGGAGAAAACAGAAGCTTAGGGTCTTTGTGTGGCCTGCCCAAGATCACAGGAACAAATGTACCAGGGCCATAAACGTGCACAGGTGACACGGGCAGGCAGCCACACTCCTGCCCCACGAGGCCTAAGGGGATCATGGGAGGGTGGCCACAGCTGACCCCTGCAGCCAGTGGTGGCTCATTTGAACAAAAATGGCAGGTGGGTGCTAGGGCTGGGGGGCGAGGATGGGAGATGGAAAACTGAGGGGTGGGAAGTCGCAGGGCGGAGGGCGGGCGGCCTTCAGCACCATTCAGTAGTGCCATACTGGCCGCATTGCCAAGCCCAGGGCCGTGTTAGCTCATCCAGCCACACAGCACACTCCGAGGAAGGTTCTAGGTCACTCCCCATCGGCAGGTGGGGCCATGGCTGGTTCCGAGGGAGTGGCCCTCTGGCGCTTGGCTGCCCGGCTGCTCTGCACCCCACAGTTCCCTTCCCTGCTCCCCCTTGGCCCCTCTGCCACTGCTGGGGGTTTTGATGGCAGTAGCCTGGTGCGTGGCCAAGCGAGGGAAGGTGGCCGTCTAGAGGAGCAAGGACAGCACGTGCCACAGCCTTGGAAACTTACGACTTCTAGAGGTGGCTGGGTTACAGGGGTCCATTCTATACCGGGCTGCGCTGCCTGCAGCTGCCCCAGAGTCACCATGGTCAATGGGGAGCCCATTGGCTCCCCAGCATCCACATTCAGGCTGCAGGGACGAGCCATGCCCTGGGGTACTGCCCTCTGCTGCACACACAGGTCTCCTCGGAAACAAGTGTATTTTTTATTTTTATTTTTTGCAGCACTGGGTTCCACAGTGCTCTCCCACTGAACTGCACTCCCAGTCCTTTTTGAGACACAGTCCTGATAAGTTGCCCAGGCTGGCCTTGAACTTGGATCCTCCTGTCTCAGGGTGATCAGGGCCAGTGACCAGCAGGGCACACGGGCACCTGACCAGAGAGGCCCTGGTGGGAAGGCTGCCCTCTTTGCTCACGTCCAGAGCTCAGGGTGGCTCCTCAAGGGCGCTTGGGGAACGTGGAGGGAAGTACTTGCCAGCTCGAGCCCAGGTTCTTCCGTGCCACTTCTAGTGGCCAGGCTTCTCTCCTCGAGGGTGGCCCTCCCCACACCCAGAACCCCTCCCTCTTGCTGTTTCCCTCGGTCACTCTGGGTCACCACCTCATCCCTTCTTGCCTGGATTAGCTTCCCAACAGGTCCTCCCAGTGGCCTGACCCTTGCAGCAATGGACCTGGCAGCCCTGGAAGACTTTCCAGGTAGTTTGCAGCTGTCAGGGTCAAGTCTAGGATCCCCTGTGCCCACTGCTCTGTCCTCATTCCTGTTGTGTCCAGTCCCCAGAAGGTGCTGTGCCCTTCTCTGAGCTGTCCCTCTCCATCCTGGGGCCTTGGCCTGCCTGGCCCTCCTGGCTGCCACTACACGCACTGCAGTGTCCCACGCTGTGTGGTGGCGCCTCCTGCTGGATCACGGGAGGAAAAAAAAGCCGAGGAAGGAGGAGTTCAGCAGCCAATCACCAGGATAGGTGTCGGGTGACTCAGAGGAGGGCTTGCTCCTGTCACCCCACCCCTGGGAACCCAGGTGCCCCCCTGCCCTCGGCTCACCTCAGCGTGTTCCCCAGGCCCACCGTGGTGGGGGTAGGGCTGCAGAGACTACTATTTTCCCAGGCACTAGCTCCAGGGGCCTTCCTTGGCTCAGGGAGGTGGCCACTAGTGGAGAAGGCCAAGACCTCACCTTCCCGGCATGCACAGCCCTGCACATCAAAGCAGAAGTTTGGTCTCCTCGGAAACAAGTGTGTTTTTTATTTTTATTTTTTGCAGTACTGGGTTCCACAGTGCTCTCCCACTGAACTGCACTCCCAGTCCTTTTTATTTTGAGACACAGTCTTGATAAGTTGCCCAGGCTGGCCTTGAACTTGGATCCTCCTGTCTCAGCCTCCTGAGTGGCGGGGATGACAGGCGTGCACCCCAGTCACCAGGAGCTTATTTGGTACTTGGCTCAACGCTGGCTTGGCAATCACAGCAAACACGGAGCGATCTCAATGGTGTTGATCCGGAGGACGGTCTGTGGGGCCACAATGACTGGGAGAGAGAGAAGGCACTGTCACAAGCCCAACCAGGCTGGCCACCAGGAATGAGCTTTGCCTGCCCGGTGCTACTGCCCTGTGCACAGGCCCTGTCCTGGCTGGCACTCCCTAGGCAGTCTTGGCTGCTGCCCCGCCACGCCTGGTCAGGTTATCTGGGCCATCATGGCTGACTGCTCCGTGGCTGCATCAGCAGGAGCAGAGCTGGAAGGCTGAGGCCTTAGGACAGAGTGGCCACCTCTGCCCCACGTCCACTGCGGCTCTGGACCATGAGGAGTGAAATACTAATTCTGTGGCCACCTGGGAGTGTCAGAGGGACAGGAGAGACTGTCCCACAAGCACATGTGATCACATCCTGCGACTGGTAATAGAGCAGCACCAGCAGCTGTCCCAACAGAACTGTGAGTGACACCATTTAGAGTCAGAGCCCTGGCTGTCCCAGGCCCTGTGGTGCCATCCTTCAGGTGGCCATCTTGTGAGGATGGGGTGTCCTGTGGACACTCCTGTCTGCTGCTCAGGGCAATGCCGGGCGCCTGTAATCGGAACAAGGCAGGTGGCAGACAGCGGGACAGCAAGGCCAGGCCTGTCAGGTGCCCCCTGGGATGCAGGGGAGGTCGTCCTGTCCGCTCCATGGCCCACTGCCCCTCAGAGCCGGACAGGGACACCAGCTCTGCTGCCAGGGGCCCATTCTCACCCGCATGCAGGAGCCTGGTGCCTGTCCTGTCCCCTGGCCACACCCCCCTCTGCAGCCTGTGAAAGCCGCCCGACAGCAGCCCTTCCCCTCCAGCCTGGCTGACCATCGTCCTGGGGACTTCTTACTAACCACGCCCTGGTCATCTCTGTGCTCAGTGACCTGTCTTGTGCACGCTCAGGGGGAAACATGTGGCAGCCCTGGGCAAGGCTGGCACCCTGTGAAGTCACCCCCAGGCCCCACCTGCCCTTGTCTTGCCACCAGCAGCCTCCCCTCCCCTGCAGCTATGCTCCTGTTACTGCTGTTGTCTGGTCACCTGCAGGACACCTGCTGATGTCCCCAGCTGCTCTGCTCCAACCCTCCCAACCTGTGCCAAGGCCACCCCCATAGCTCCCCACCGTGGGCATCCAGGTCCCTGGCCTCGTCCTTCTCTAAGCGCCCTTTGGTGGCCACTGCCTGGGCCTCTCCCACCTCCAGCCCCAGAAGTGCTTCCTCCTCCAAGGGAGCCCCCATGCTACTTAGCCGTGACCCAGCCCCTGACCCACCCCGGCCCACCTCGGGCTCTTCTCAGCCCCTCTCTGATGGCCTCTAGAGGGCGCTGCGCTTGGCTACAGCTAGGCTGGGGCAGAGCACAGCCCATAGGCAAGGCTGGGGACAGGCCCAGCAGCGCCCACTCAGTAAGACACAAGCTGACAACTAGCCCGACAGCTGGCCTTTGGCACCAGCCCCTCCTGCCCACTCCTTTACTGCCGGTTCCCCTGGCCTCCTGCAGGGGTGGCCACAGCGTGGACGCTGGGTTCACTGAGCTCCCCCAGGCCGTCTTGTGCTGTGTGTGCTATGTGCAGACGGTGCCAAGGTCTGCCCCCGCTGAGGCTCCTGGGGTGGCTCTGTCCTGCCACAGCCCGAGACCCTGCTCGCGCACTCCCTGCAGGCGGGATGACACCCCACCAAGGGACCAGCTCCAGCTTTCTCCACAGTGGATGTGACCTGTTTCCAGGGTTCCACGTGACCCCAGATGCCACTGATGTCCCTCAGGTCAGTTGCTGCTGTGACTGGCCAAGCTGAGGCCCAGCAAGCACTCTGGCCCGGGCGGGCAGGGCCTCTCCCAGCTGCAGGAGGGAGCAGGGGCGCCCGGGGACAGCCACGGCAGTGGAGTGCAGGCCACGCCCCCCACTCACTTCTCTTCCTCCTGTAGTTTTTCCTTTTCTTGAATTTCATGTTGACTTTAGGCCATGATTCTGTCTTTTCAATGACCGTGGCTTCCACTCGAACGAGGTCTTTTCTAGAAGGTAAGTAAACAACCAGGTGCCTTTTTAAAAATCATTTTTCATGTTTATTGTTTTAGGTATAGAGGGACACAAAACATTATCATTGTGTGGTACTGAGGATGGAACCCAGTGCCTCCCACGTGCCAAGCAAGTGCCCTATCAGCCCTCGTGTGCCTTCTTGATTATTTTTGATATTTTACTAACACTTTAGTAAAATTCCTAAAATGAGAATTCCTAAAATTTTATTAACACTTTAACAAAGTTCCTAAAGACTTACCTTCCTTCCTGATTATAAAGGCAATATGCCCTCACTGTAAACATTCAGAAAACCATAAAAAAGCACAAAAAGAACTTTCTGTGGAGTGTGTTGGTTTGATTTTTTAAATTTTACTTTTACTTTTATTATTATTACTATATTTTGTGGTGCTGGGATCAAACCTAGGACCTCGTGTGTGCTGGGCAAGTGCTCTACCACTGAGCCACGTCTGCAGTCCTCTATTTTGTCTTCTGTGACAGGGTCTCGGTGACTTGCGAGGCTGGCCCTGAACTCCTGCTCCTCCTCCCTCTGCCTCCTGAGTAGCTAGTGTGACAGGCGTGTGCCACCACACCTGGCTTCAAATAAATCTGCACGCCTTTGTGCTATGACAAACTGGTAATGGGCTAGCAGTCTGGGCTGGACAACTCCTCATGAGTCACGGGACAGCCAGATTGTGACAGAAACTTGCTGTGTTCAGCTGTGACGGTGAGCGTGCACACCCCCCACCTGGCCCAGCCCACCTGTCCTGCCTGCACCCCAGCCCCCCCGCCCAGCGCTCAGTGTTGCATTACCCAAGGAGAGGCTTGCCAACAAGGGTGAAGTTGTCCGCCCCAACCAGCAGGACCTGAAAAAGTTAAGGAGGAACAGTCATCATACCAAGTGGCACACAGTCACCCAAAACAGGAGTGGGCACCAGGGCCCGCAGAACACGGAGCACTAGTTACCTGGAACTGAGGGAGTAGTCCCAGGTTGGATCTGCCTGCTAATATCGCCTTAACGTAAACAGTGGGGGCTGGCCGGCCAGGTGGGGCTGTCCAGTGAAATGCCTGGGCCCTTGGAAGCCGCATGCAGAGAGTCTGGTCATCTGATGCAACAGTTACGCCGCAGACAACTGCTAAGCTCTTGTCTAAACTTCACCTACACTGACGCTGGTCTCACGTGTTCTAGTCCAGGGCCCACCACTGAGCTGCACCCCATCGTGCCACGGGTCTGTGGAGGTGGTTCTCAGTGCTGCCAACATCGCCAAGACTCAGGCCAGCGGTGCTCTTTCAACCACTGCAGAGCTGCACACAGGCCCCGTTCCACGTGGGGACAGCCAAGCCAAGGTGTGGCTGTGGGGAGAGTGCTCTGCATTCCAGGAGCAGCGGAGTCTGCATTAGATGCTGGAAGACCTCGCTGATCAGAAAGAGGTCCAGGCGTGCCGGGGCAAACGCATGAAGACAAAGTTCCACGAGAGCACAACGAATGACGCAGGTCAGACAATGACAAATCACAAAAGTAGCCTTTGAACTAATTTCAGCATGAAGTGCTCTTTGCTACTGGACTTCCTAAGTCACACAAACAGCCTCCACTAGGTGGGGTTTCCACTGTTTTTTGGTTATAGGAAACATTTCAAGGTAAAGGAACTGGGTGCTACCTCAGCAGAGGCAGGTCGGTCACTGTGGACTGAAAAACTTGGAAAGATGACCTTGTCTACATTGAGCTCTTGAGTTTTTCCTTGTCATTATTCTTTAATCAACACAGTAGAATGGCTACTTGCACACATTTATATCGTATTAGGTACTGTAAGTCACCTAGAGGTGAATGCAGTGGCGCACGCCTGAGATCTCGGCCGCTTGGGAGGCTGAGGCAGGAAAATCCCACACTCAAGGGCAGCCATGGCAACTTGGTGAGAACCTGTCTCAAAATTAAAAATACAAAGGGCTGGAGATGCAGCTCAGTGGTGGAGCACTTGCCTAGCATGTGAGGCCCTGAGTTTAATCCCCATAGCGCAGAAAACCCAGACGAAATCCTAGAAAAATGTCTATTGCAGCCTTTATAGTTTTATAAACGGAGAAGGCAAAAATCAAACAAATGCCCCCCAAACACAGCAGGCAGAATTAGAACCAAAGGCGAGATGTGCTCAGCCACCTGGGTGGACCAGTCGTCTGAGTGCAAGGTGCACCACAGCCAGGCAAAGGCTGGGGACCACCCTGGCAGCCAGAGCTGACGCCAGGGCAGCACTCTACCTGGAGCTGCCACTCCTGCCCACGACCAGAGCCTGGCGAGCTCATGCCCCGGCACGGGCTGCTCAACCCCAGACAGCGAGCATCTGTGAGATTGTGAGTGAGACCGCCAGGGGCTGCCCTCCCTCCCTGAGCCCCGCCTGGGCACCCTGTGCCAGGGTCTAGCTGGCCTCCTGCTCAGACTGGCCCAGCGGGTGGGACTGCATGTTTGGTGGCAAGTCCCTGAATAGACAGAGAAATCGAGAGCCTCACCTTCTCCAATCGAATCCTCTCCCCACACTTGACATCTAGTTCATTATGGATTAAAATCAGGTCTTCAGAGGTCACCTTCCACTGGTGGCTGGCAAAGTGCACCACAGCAAAGAGACGGCCGTACTGGCCGGTGGCGATCAGCTCGTTCACCTTCCTCACGACGTCTGGGGAAGAGCACGGCAGTCACCTCAACTGGAAAGGCACAGGTGGCCCACCCTCACCGCCCACCGCAGGGTGATGCGGAGCACCTGCTGCCCACTGGCACCTGGTGAGGGCAGCTCACCGCAGGCGGCCTAACCCTGTCTTGTCCACCCTGTAAGCACAGGTGCCAAGGAGGAGGCCCAGCTGCTGCTCCCAGAGGCACCGGCCACTTGGGTGTGGGGTCGACAGATGGTGGTGCCCTCAGGCTCCACAGCAGCCAAACTGCCTCTTGCGGTTCTCTGGCCTGAGCATGAGCACCCCTGCCTGTCCACGGCTCTGGGTGGGAGGAACCCTCATCTTTCCACTGTTGTTCATTAAGGAGCAGTGGCAGGGGGCGGCCAAACCAAGAGGGGAAGGACAGCCTTTCCCAACAAGGAGCACCCAAAATCACATTCTGGGGGCAGGCAGACTCCAGCCACGCCTCCCAGACTTGGCTCCTCTGCCATCTTCACAGCCCTGACTCGAACTCAGGCCACAGTGAGCTAGACCCTGAGGTCTGCTCTGAATGAGGGCTCACTGAGCAGACACCCAGCTTGGCCTGCAGCTGGACACACAGGATGGACAAGGCAGTTCCTGCCCTGGACACAGGGTCAAACCCAGAAGCTGCACCTGGCAGCGAGGACAGAAGTCTTGGTGTGCAGTCAGCCCTTCGCATCCCTGTTTCAATCAACCTCAGATTGAAAAAATTCAGGGAAAAAAGCTGCATCTGTATTGAACAGATAATGGACCTTTTCTCTTGCCGTTATTCCCTAAGCAACAGAAGAATTAACATGGCATTTATGTTACACCGGATATTATAAGTTGCCTAGAGATGACTTACATATTTGGAAGGACATGTGTAGGTGACGTGTGAACCCTTAGCCATTTCAGACTTCAGGGCTTGGGCATCTGAGGATTCTGAACCCGCAGGCAGCCTGGGGCCCATCCCCCACAGACACTGGGGAATGACTACTTTCACCTCGTACACCGTCTTTTTTCCTTTGTGGACCTGGTAATGGAACCCAGGGCCTTGCCCATGCTACCACTGAGCTACACCCCCAGCCCATCTTTGAGATCTGGTCATGCTAAGCTGCTGAGTCTGGCCTCCAAATGGCCATCCTCCTGCCTCAGCCTCCCAAGTTGCTGGGATTACAGGCATGCACCACCATGCGTGGCTATCTTGTATAATACCTTAAACATACTTTAAAATACCAGAAGAGTCTATTCAACAACATAAGTTTCCAGCTTTCTGGAAAACTGAGGATCTGGCTCCTTCCTGGCCACAGTGGCAGCCATGGTGCTCCTCCTCCTGACGTGGGCTCTGGGCCGCTGCAATTCCCCACACCCTGAACGTTTCTCCAGCACCCAGGGCAGCACTTCTGCTCATCAACATTGCTCTTCAGACAAGGGAGAAGGTGCTCCACCCACCACGGAGACAGGGTGGGACCCAGGGCAGGTACTGGGACCTGCCTCATGACAAGCTGCTCCAGAGCTATTTGCTGAATGAATTAACATTTTGAACATTTGGTGGTTTTGATGTTGTTGTTTTGTACCAGGGATTGAACCCAGGGGTGCTCTACCACTGAGCCACATCCCAAGCCTTTTTGTTTCGAGACAGGGTCTGGCTAAGTTGCCAAGGCTGGCCTTGAATTGCCAACCTTCCTACCTTAGCCTCCTGAGTCATGGGATTACAGGCGTGCACCACTGTGTGTGGTTATGAACGAGCATTTAGAATTTTGGTGTTTACTGGCAAAAATGGACATGAGGATTCACACCATGCTATGCCCTCGAGAACCTGGGATGTGAAACCCTGCTTTGAGGCAGTGGCCACCTTGATTGCTGGCCAGAGCAGTGTTGGGTGCCTCCCCTTGTTTTGACTCCCTGCAAGGATTTTTTTTTAATATATTATTTTTTCTTAGCTGTAGTTGGACACAATACCTTTATTTTATGTATTTTTATGTGGTGCTGAGAATCGATTGAAGCACTTTGTGTGTGCTAGGCAAGTGCTCTACCGCTGAGCCGCAACCCCAGCCCCCTCCCTGCAAGTCTTTACCTATGTGGTGTCTGGTCTCCTCAACTGGGTCTGGCAGAACAACTTCTGGCCACGGTGGTGAACTCAGAGACGTTTTAGGAACATACCTGTGAAAACATTTCATAAATGTGTACCATATGCACATGAAAGGCAGCTCAAAATCCCCGAGATGCTGCGCTTGTGGTCAAGATGAGCTATCCTCTCACAGGCACTGGACATCTGTATTGATGTGCACCACAGCAAAGAGATGGCCGTACTGGCCAGTGGGAGTCACAGGGCTGTGGGCGTGTGTGTGCAAACCTGCTATGGAGAGGGAGAGGGGCTTGAGCAACAGTAACACCGCCCCTTTAGGACCACTCCCACCTCTCTGGTCAAATACTGAGAAGCGTCTCCTACATACCCCGAGAGCTATGATGTATTTCAATGCGCAGTGGCTGATCTATCATTAGTAACACGGGAGTCCTAAGCATTCTGTTCCGCGGGAAAACATGCCAATGTCTAGGCCCAGGATGGGGCACAGGGGAACTTGACACAAATCTGAAATTAATGGGCATTTTCCCACCATGCTTGGTTTCAGAGGCCCTAGGAACAACACACCATGATCTGCGGGTGGGCAGTGACTTTGAGGAGCAGTCTCTTAAGTCTCTGTCCTGTGTGATATTCATAAAAAAAAACAACACAGATAAATGGGGCCTGGCAAAGACAGCCAGAACCTTTCATGTGCGATATGGGAATAACAGGACACTTCTAGTAAAACGCCACATTGGATTTCTCCCTAGGTTCAGATTGAGTTTTTCAACTTCTGCTCCTGCTGCTGCTGAGCATTCTGGCGGGAGGTAGGCACATGTGTGTGTATTTCTCCCTCCTCCCCACACCCGCAGCCTGGGGAGGGGAGCTGGGGGCTCGCCCACTGAACTCCATCCCCAGCCCCTTCTCTTTTTACTTTGGGACGGGGTCTCCTTCAGTGGCCGGGTCTGGTATTCTCCATACCAGGTGTTCTGCGGAGCTGAGAACTAATCTAAGGCCTGAGAAAAACTGTCAAAAGGTCAGAGCTAAAGCGCTCTCCAACACTCGGGCGAGGGGAGTCCTGGCTCGAGGGGAGTCCTGGCTCGAAGGGAGGCGAGGCGCAGACCCCATCTGGCTATTACCCTGCTCGAGGCGACGGGCTCTGCGAACCGAGTCTCCGCGCGGCGGGCCCGAGCGCGGCTGCGGGAAGAAGAGAGCGCGGTCACCAGGGCGAGGGAACGCAGGGGCGTCTGCCGCGCCCAGCGGCCGCAGCAGGGCCTCGGAACCCGGCGACCAGGACCGGCCCCCGGCGACCCCGCTCTGGCTCCGGCGGCAGCGCCTGTCCCTCCCCGCCGCCGCCGGGGCCAGCCACCAGCTCCCGGGCCTACTCGGAAGCCAAGGGGACGTCGCCTGCCCAGGCCGCCCCCTCCTTGCACCCGGCCGTCCGGGCCTCACCCGCTCCGGGCCGCCAGGGTGTTAGAATGCTGCGGCCGCAGGCCAACGCCAGCCGCCCAAGGGGGCCCGTGAGCGCCACGGCCGCCGCCATCTTCGCGTGGTTCGGCCGGAAGCGGAAGTGGAAGCGGCGCGGACCCTGTGCGTCGACGCACCAGCCCGGCGGGGAACGCGGCTGCTGCGCGGCAGCGGGTCCGTGGCGGTGCGGCCATGGCTTCGGCCACTGTGGAGAGGTTCGTGACCAAGCAGCTGGACCTGCTGGAACTGGAGAGGGACGCGGAGGTGGAGGAGCGCAGGTAGGCGGCGGGCGCGAGGCCGCTGTGGGGAGCCCGCCATGTCACCCGGTCCGCAGGTGCGCGTCTCCTCAGCGTGGGCACCTGCCGGTGGCCGCAGAGTCCCGGCCGCGGGCTCTGGCGGCGGCGCGCAGCTGTCTTCTTCCAGCCTCAGTTTGTGGTCTCCAAACCCCATTCACGCGGCACACCCCAGGGGGGCAGGTGCAGGCTACGGAGCTGTAGGACGGGGTCAGGGCGACGCAGGGCTCAGAAGGCAGGTGGTCAGGTAAGAGAGGGGACCGGCCCCAGAACTCGCCCAGGCGCAGAGTGATACCGCCGGTTACCGGTTCGAGCCCTGCTTCCCCCGTGTTGAAGTCTGAATCTTAGAGCAGCAGGCCGAGGCAAGGACATAAAGCAGGGTTTATTTAAAAAGCACTGGATTCCTAACACAGACTCCTGCCTGGAGGGAGAAGGGGCCATAGCTGTACCCTGGTGTGCCAAGAAGGGAGGCTGCCCTCTTTATCTGTCCCAGGGTCCTTTGTCCTCCTGCTCTCCTCCTCTTCTCTCCTCCTTCCTGCGGGTGTGACGAGGCCTAGGAAGTGCTGGTGGGGTGGCCTAAAGGTAGGGGGAAGGGCAGGGTGGACAGCCCTGGACACAGTAACCCACAGCTTCAGGACTCCCTGTAGGGAGGGGCCCTCTTGGGACAGGTGACCTCAGCAACAGGCAGGGGCAGGGTCTGGATCAGGGTGGAGGAAGGGCTCCCAGGAATTAACATTCCCCCACTCACTCAAATTAGCCTCCTTGATCTGACCAGACTCAGTTTACCTGTCTATACTGCCTGCCTGCCTAATTCCGGCTTCAGGAGCACAGGAGTTTGTTCTAGGACGCAGTCTCACAGTGCACGTGCAATGGCAGCGTGAGTGGGCCTGAGTGGTCATCACGGGCAGGAGGCACCGGGCTCTGCTAAAGGCAGAGGGCAGAGATTCCCAAGCTCCTTCCTGTGGAGAATTTCCTGCATAAGGCCCTTCACAAGTGACCAGGTGATGGGGTCAGGGTGCCACTGTGTCCAGTCTTGGGACACTCCTTTTTTAAAGGGTCTCAAGGGAGGGGTTTTGTGTCACTTGGTGGTCTAGTGTGCTCCATAAGCTCGTGGGTCAGGTTTTTCCCGTTTGAGTTTGATATACCCGTGTATCCAAGTGCTTCCGATTAATTTGACGATTTTATGGGCAGTCATTCTTATTAGCATGATTACTTCGTGCCAGGCAGATGGTGGGTGTTTAGTTGTACAAACAAGGTGTGCACTTAAATTCAAAACAGAGCAGCTCATGGCAAACTACTGCTTTACAAAATGGAGTAGCAGATGTAGGCACAGCCTGAGAGCTGCTGTTCTGTACACCATGGAGTCACTTAGGGCAGGCACAGCCTGAGGACTGCTGTTCTACACACCATGGAGTCACTAGGGCAGGCACAGCCTGAGGACTGCTGTCCTACACACCATGGAGTCACCAGGGCAGGCACAGCCTGAGGACTGCTGTTCTGCACACCATGGAGTCACTAGGGCAGGCGCAGCCTGAGGACTGCTGTCCTACACACCATGGAGTCACCAGGGCAGGCGCAGCCTGAGGACTGCTGTCCTACACACCATGGAGTCACCAGGGCAGGCGCAGCCTGAGGACTGCTGTCCTGCACACCATGGAGTCACTCAGGGCAGGCACAGCCTGAGGACTGCTGTTCTACACACCATGGAGTCACTCAGGGCAGGCACATGTGTGTCCGTCCCTGGCCAACCCCAGGAACCCCTGTCCCCTTCCTGCTCCCCACCAAGCAAAGGAGAAGATGAGGAGGTTAGAGTGTCTGCACAGAAAGCATGACCAGAAACAGCCCTGTGCCCAAGCAGCATGGCCACTGCTGGCTGGAGAGCCCTAGGAGGACATCAGGGGGGCTTCCTGGAGGACGGTGCTGAGCACAGGAGGAGTGAGCGTTGGGTGGTGCCCAGGGAGGTGGCGAAGGAGGTGTGGACAACCTGAGGGTGGCCTTGCTTGGGGATCCCTTTGCCTGAAGCAAGACGAGCAGCACCTGGTGTCAGTCTCCTTAAGACCTCCTGCCAGCCCTACAGAGCTGTGACTCTTGTCCTGTCCAAGGAGGGACAGAGGGGCCATGGAGCTTGCCCAGGGACCCACCCGTCAGACCCGCCCCTTGGCAGGATCTGCTTGAGAGGCCTCTGACCCTGCTGGCTGGGAGCTCAGTGGGATCCCAGCTCCTGCACTATGGTGGGTAGGCTTCGCAGGTGGTCTCTGAGCCTGCTTTACCTCATTGCGAAACAATTCCACAATTCCACCCCACACCTTGTCTGAGAACAAACCCATCCTTTTGCGTCAGGTGCTCAGCATCAGGCACAGAGGCTGCACATGGCCCCGGCTATTCCCGACCATCAGGGAAAGTAGGGAAGGGCCAGGCTCAGGGGGGCCTGCTGAGGGGCTCATCCTGCCACTGTGCACCGAGGATGGCTCTTGGTGAGGGAGGGCAGCTGAGGGGATGGGTCGGTGGGCACTGCGCTGCCCTGGGGCAGCTGGGCAGGCAGAGCCCAGAGATAAGCAGTTAGGAGCCCAGTTTAGTCCAGGTTAGCAGTAGTGGCCCTAGGTGGTGCCAGGGGTGGAGGATGAGAGGCGGTGAGGGCATCAGGGCAGCAGTGGGACCTAGTGTTGATGGGGACCAGGGCGTGGTGGGAGCCAAAGCCCAGAGGTCCTGGCATCAGCTGCCCTGGAGGATGGGGAGGGCCAGTTGGGGCAGGGCAGGCTCAGCTCTCTGAGAGGACGTGCCTGGGCAGACGCTTGTCTTCCTGTCTCTGTCCCCTCTCTCCCGTGGGCGGGGAAGCAGAAGCTGGTGAGGGACAGCCGGAAGCCCTGACCTGGTGTCTTGCAGGTCCTGGCAGGAGAGCATCTCTCTGAAGGAGCTCCAGAGCCGCGGCGTGTGTCTGCGGAAGCTGCAGGTGTCCAGCCAGCGCACGGGGCTGTACGGACGGCTGCTGGTCACCCTGGAGCCCAGGCGGGGTGGCTCTGCCGGGGTGCTTCCCAGCAACAGCTTCACTCCCGGTGTGTACCTTGATGCCGACCAGACGCCGCCCCCAGCCCTTCTTATTTTACCTGGACTCGGGGTCCCGCTCGGTGGCTGAGGCTGGCCTTGAGCTTTGGTCCCCTGCCCCGCTCCTGAGCAGCTGGATTGCAGCGTGCCCACCATGCTCAGCTCCCTTCACGTTGTGACTGTTGTCACACAGGGGCGGCCCAGGAGTCACCGTGACCGTTGTCACACAGGGGCGGCCCAGGAGTCACCCGTGACCATTATCACAGGGGTGTCCTGGAGTCACCCGTGACTCTTGTCACATAGGGGGTGGCTTTGGCCTTGGTCCCCATGGCCGGGTGGGCAGGGTGGGCAGCTGTGGACTCCCAGACCTTCCCCTGCCAGGCAGGCTCTGCGGAGCTCACAGCCTGTCAGGAGGGACAGTCAGTAGTTGCTGCCTGACGCCACCCAGGGAACCCGGAGAGGGGCTGTCACGACGTCCTTTGCACCGTCAGTCTCTGCCTTGTTCTGTGGGGACAGTGCTTTGATTGACTCTTGCCCCAGTGGTTGTTGGAGTCCTGGCTGGATTTGGAGAGAGGAGGCGATGCGGGCACAGCTGGGGGCAGCCCCGGCAGGCTGAGGTCTGGCGCCCTCAGTGCCTGCAGACGCGGCTTTCCCCCTGCGCCCTCAGTGCCTGGCCCAGCTGGCAGCTGTGGGTCTCCGTCCAGGTGCCCAGCCGGGGCCCCGGTGGATCTGTGGACCCATCTGTGGCCAGGGATGTGACAGGGGAGGCAGAGACTCGAGCACAGGGAACAAAGGCAGGAGGAGAAAGTCACAACGGCGTCATATTTGAAATGTCCTGGAATTTATCACACAAAACAGTACCTCGCTTTTTCCAGTTCTGATGCGATGTGGCTTGGGTTTCACAGGTGACATTGTGGGTCTGTATGGTGCTGCCCACGAAGGTGGTCAGCTGGCCTCTGGGATCCTGACCCGTATCACCCAGAAGTCTGTCACGGTGGCCTTTGACGAGTCCCAGGACCTCCAGCTGGACTTGGATCGAGAGAGTTCCTACAGGCTGCTGAAGCTCGCCAATGACGTCACGTACAAGCGGCTGAAGGCGTGAGTGTGTGGGGGCAGGTGGGCTCCCGGGCTGCGGCCCTGGCCCGGGCCCCGTGTGAGACGCTGGCCTGAGCTGCTGGCTTCCCTCGAGCTCTGGTGCTCTCTCCCCCACAGGGCTCTAGTGGCTCTGAAGAAGTTCCACTCGGGGCCGGCGTCCCCGCTCATAGAGCTGATCTTCCACGGATCCGCCCCCAGCCCTGCCGGTGACATAGGTGAGGACTTTTTTTCTTTAATTGTTGCTGAAGCTGTCGAGCAGGGTCTGACCGTGGGCCTGAGTGTGAGGGTGCAGTTAGGCGCACGTCCCGGAAGCCCACGGTCACAGGACTTCACTCAGCACGGCTGCTCGTGCGTCAGCACTGCTGAAGACGGGGGCTTCTGTCGATTGTGAAGCGGTGGCTTTGGTCAGGTCCAATGCCGGGTCACCAGCAGCCCAGGGCCCTCCGCCTGCTTGGCACGTGCTCCTCCGCTGAGCCACGCGCCAGCCCCGTCTGTCATTGTACCCGCTATCAGCTCCATCGTTGAGTAGCTTGGAAACAGGGCTGCCGGGTGCGGTGGCGCATGCTGTGACTCCAGGGGCTCCGGAGGCTCGGGCAGGAGGGTCCCTAGTTCTAGGCCAGCCTGGGCAACTTAGCAAGAGCATCTCGAAATGAAAACCAACGTGGGTGGGTGGTGCAGCCCTGATGTCTCACCCAGCACCACAGCAGAGCAGACTGAGAGCCCGGACCCGGGCTGCCTCAGTCCGCACTCCTCATGGCACGGCTTTATGGATGTTCCTTTTCTCTCCACCTTTTTTGTTTTTTAAATTCTAAAAGCGCTCGTATTTTAATAATACTTTATTTCTGTCAGATATTTTGTGCAGGGCACTGTGGGCTGGAAACTGAACCAGAAATTTGTTTACTATAGGTTTTGTTTTTGTTTTTTTGCAGTACTGTGGATTGAACCCAGAGGCACTTAACCACTGAGCCACATCCCCTGCCCTTTGGAGTTTTTGAGACAGGGTCTCGCTGAGTAGCCTAGGGCCTTGCTAAGTTGCCCAAGCTAGCCTTGAATCTGTGATTCTCCTGCCTTAGCCTCTGGGATTGCAGGCATGGCCACCCTCATGGCTTATTTACTTTGTGTGAGGATTGTGGCATGTCCTGTTGTCCAGGGAAAGGGGATTTGGTGTGGGGTAGTGGACTGTGCAGGAGACTTCAGATTTGGTGGTGGGTTCATTGCCCATGACCCCCCTAGACCATTTCACAAATCATTTTGTTCTCATGAGTGCATCAGTGCCCCTGCCAGCAGGCTCAATGTGCTTGTGTGTCAGTCAGGGGCTTTGCCACAGGCACGGGGCAGTACCGGGCACAGAGCATAAGAAGCTTGTTAGTTTTCCAATCTAGAGTAGAGACACCACTCTGGAATTCGTTAGCATTTCTTTCTTTCTTTTTTTTGTCATTTAACTAAAAGGGGTGAGATGATGGAAATCAGCGTGTCTCCAAAAACCTTTCTTTCTTGCCTGTTATCCCAGACGGTGGGTTGGGGACCTTTTCCATGGGGGCCATGCCTTGCCTCTGCTGTGGCAGCCACCAGCAGCATGTAACTGAATAGCCGTGGCCTGTTCTGGAAGTCCTCCGTAGACAGCCAAGTCCAGCGTGCTACCGGTGTGCGCCCTGTGAGGAGGTTGGCAGGCGGGCGGCAGGGCCGGGCCTGACAGCTGCTGTCCCTGCAGGCCCCCTGGAGCTCTTCAATGCCGCCCTGGACCCCTCCCAGAAGGAAGCCGTCTTGTTTGCGCTGTCCCAGAAAGAGCTCGCCATCATCCACGGACCACCGGGCACTGGGAAAACCACGACCTTGGTTGAGATCATCCTGCAGGCTGTGAAGCAGGGCCTGAAGGTGGGGCACTGTCTGCGGGTCCCCGCCGTGCTCAGTGGGCGCTTGGCGGGGTCCCAGCCACAGTTCTGGTAGGGTTGGTCAGGAACCTCACTGGACCTTTAGGAGCGAGGGTTGGAGCTGGTGTCCTGGCCCTCACCTGTAATCCCAGAGACAGGAGGCTGAGGCAGGAGGATGGCAAGTCCAAGGCCACCGTGGGCAACTTAGTGAGACCCCGTCTCAAAGTAAAGGGGCTGGGGCTGGGGCTCAGCGGTAGAGCACTGGCCTGGCATGCGTGAGGCACTGGGTTTGATCGTCAGCACCACGTAAAATAAATAAATAAACAAAACAAAGATTTTTTAAAAAGGCTGAGGTCCAGTGTAGCTCAGGTAGCGTGACCCTGGGTTCAATCCCCAAGACCACACACACACAGCGGGCTGGCAGGGCCTTTCTGATGTCTGACAGCCCCTCGGGTCAGGGGAGTGCCCAGGAGCCCCTGTGTGGACAGTGTGGCTCAGGCTCCCGGAGCCCTTCCCACTGCAGAAGCCACCGTGGGTGTCCCTGCCCGAGCTCCTTGGCTCCAGCTGTGTTCAGGCCCATACTGGGGTGTGTGGCTGACCAGGCCCTTGACCCTGTGCCTGGTTAGTGGACAGGATGCATGCGCCGTGCATGGATGGCGGGCTGTCCAGGGTGTGCGTCCTCGCTCCCTTGCCTTTGCTGTGGTCCAGAAAGGGTCTTTCGTCTTCACATCCACTGAGTCATCCTGACCCGAGGACACAGGAGGTGTGTTAGACAGCCCCTCCTGGCACGTGGCGGCATGGTCCAGGCAAGAGCTGGCGTGGCAGTGGTCGGCATTGGTAGGTCGGCCTGGGCTGGTGCCGCTTCCAACCCATGGCCTTCTAGGTGTCTTCTACCCTGCTTGCTGGGGACTGTTAGCAGCCCAGGTTGTAGGCAAGGAAACCCAGACAGGGTCACCTGCCGTCACTCCAGTGAGAAGCAAAGCCAGCACTGACTGGCAGAGCTGCTACCTTATGCTGTTTGCCGTGCCGGGGACAGAACCTAGGGCCTTGCACATACAGGGCAAGTGACTCAACCAGCCACATCCCCAGCCCTTTTTAAATTTTGACACAGTCTTGCTCAATTGCTGAGGCTGGCCTCAAAGTTGCAATCCTCTTGCCTCTGCCTCCTGAGTAGCTGGGATCACAGGTGTGCACCACCGTGCCTACCTGAGCTGCTGCTTTTCAGAGCTGCAAGGGTTGTTGCCACTTAGTTAAATCAGTGTCCAAGGTTTCCTACCTGTGGATGGGTGTCTACGTAGCTGTTTAAAAACTGGCAAGAAAAGGTACTTAACAAGTAGCGGCTTTGGTGGCTTATAATTGAGTGTCTTTTTTTGTGCGTGCGACTCTGAGGATTGAATCCAGGGTCATTCTGCCACTGAGCCACATCGGCAGCCCTTTTAATTAATTCTTTATATTGAGATAGGGTCTCACTGAATTGCTGAGGCCGTCCTCAGACATGATCCTGCTGCCTCAGCCTTCGGTGTAGCTGGGGTCGTAAGTGTGCACCACCGCGCCTGGCAGGCTCCTTGTGCTCATCGAGCAGCGAGGCTGGGTGTGCCCTGCACATCCGTGGGCATTGGGGGACGGGTGGGGGCTGTGGGTCTCCCTCTGCTGGCCGCCTTGTGTTCCTGCAGTGGAGTGGAAATTCCAGAAGCAAGAGCACCCTGTGTTGGTCGGATGTAAAAATGACTTGGTGGGATTTGGTGGCTGGTCTTCCAGTGCACACTTGAATCTTTGGGCCTTCTTCTGCAGTTGCAAGTCACGTGACGTTTTGGTGCTTTGAAGACTGACAGGTTTTGGGGGCCTGGGTCCGGGCGGCAGACGTGCTGGGTGCGGTGCAGAGGGCTCCGTCCTCCGTGGCCCAGGGGCTGCAGGTTGGCTGTCGCACGCTCTGCTCCTTCCTCTGTGGCCGAAGCCTTCCTGTCTTGTAGCCCAGACTCAGAAAAGGTCGCCCAGCCCTGATTCCACTGCGTCGCCCAGGTTCTGTGCTGTGCCCCCTCGAACGTCGCGGTGGACAATCTGGTGGAGCGTCTGGCCCACTGGAAGCAGCGGATCCTGCGCCTGGGGCACCCTGCCCGCCTGCTGGAGTCCATTCAGCAGCACTCTCTGGACGCGGTGTTGGCGCGGAGCGACAGCACCCAGATCGTCGCAGACATCAGGAAGGACATCGACCAGATCCTGGTGCGTCCTGGCGTCCCCGTGTGGCTCAGCCTGCAGTCTGTGTTCCTCCTGGTCTCTCGCCTCCATCCGCCGTTGAATCATTAAAAAGTGGGCTGCCCTCTCCCGCCCTCCTGCTCGTCTTTGACAGCGAGCTGCACTTGGCATTTACGGGGTGCCCTGTTCCAGGCTTTGCCGGGGGCAAGGAACCCATCAGGAAGCAGCGTTTCCTAGGTGCCCCCCCCCTCCTGTTGCCTGGCAGCGAGTGTTGGCACCGGCGGGAAGCAGCCGAGGAGAAAGAGGAAAGCAGTGAGCCTCCTGAGTCCTCGTCCACGCCACCTTCTCTGGTGGCCGGTGCCAGGAGCAGGGGGCACCAGGGGTGCAGGTCCCCTTGGGGTGGCAGGGTCCCTGCAGGCCGGCTTCCCAGGCCTCTGCCTTCTGGTCTAGTTTCCGCCCTGGCCGCGTTTGCTGCCCCCAGCAGCCGTCTCCTCAGCACCCTCTGTGCCCAGCAGTGATGGCCACAGGGAGGGGCTGGGAGGCTGTCCGTCCTGCCCCACAGCCCAGGCGAGGCGGCCCTGGTGCAGATGGACAGCTCTGGCTGCTGGTGGACGGAGGCTAGATAAGGTGGTGTGGGACGTGCTTGATGGTTCTCGCTCTGTCTGGTGTGGACGATGTCGTGTCCTTGTACCTGCTGAAGCCAGCGCTTCGGGCCTTGCTGCTTAGTGAATCAGGCGGTGGAGCACCTCCTCCCGCTGTGGATTCCAGATAAGCAGAGCGGCCGAACGTGGGTGTGGTTGGGTGATTATGGGCTGAAACACGTTGATCTTAATCTCTTGAAAAACGTGGGTGATGCTTGAAGCCCTGGCCCCTGCAGGCGGCCGTCCTGTCCCCACCATGTCTCCCCAGGACATGGGTGACCCTCTCCTCCCTGTGCAGTGGAGTGTGAGGCCAAGTGTCGTGGCCCCTCAGAGAGGGCCTCGCCCTTCCCTGCCTGTTGAGGAGCTCGCTGTGCTGGAGCCGGTGGTGACGGCTCTCTGAGCGCAGAGAGTGCGAAGCAGGCAAGGTCATGGCGCTCTTTGCTTCCATTTGCAGGTAAAAAACAGAAAGACCCAGGACAAGAGAGAGAGGGGTGGTTTTTGGAGTGAAATCAAGCTGCTGAGGAAGGAGCTGAAGCAGCGGGAAGAGGCCGCCATGGTGGAGAGCCTCACGCAGGCCAGCGTGGTCCTGGCCACCAACACAGGTGCGGCCCAGCCGGAAACCGGGCGGGCTGGCGGGCGGGGCTAAATGTGCCCACGTGGCGCTGGGTGTGTGGTGCTGAGTGTGCTGATGTGCCCACGTGGCGCTGGGTGTGTGTGCTGAGTGTGCCCGTGTGGCTGAGTGTGTGTGCTGAGTGTGCCTGCATGGCACTAGGTGTGTGGTGCTGAGTGTGCTGATGTGCCCGCGTGGCACTGAGTGTGTGGCACTGAGTATGCTGAGTGTGCCTGTGTGGCGCTGCGTGTGCTGAGTGTGCCCGCGTGGCACTAGGTGTGTGGCGCTGAGTATGCTGATGTGCCCGCGTGGCTGAGTGTGTGTGCTGAGTGTGCCTGCGTGGCACTAGGTGTGTGGCGCTGAGTATGCTGATGTGCCCGCGTGGCACTGAGTGTGTGGCACTGCGTGTGCTGAGTGTGCCCATGTGGCTGAGTGTGTGGCACTGCGTGTGCTGAGTGTGTCCGTGTGGCTGAGTGTGTGGCGCTGTGTGTGCTGAGTGTGCCCATGTGGCATTGCAGCGCCCCGTGCCTGAGGGCTGGTGGCCTCTGGCCCTGGGGCTCTTTGGAGGGTGCGACTTCTCTGTTCCTTGAAGACCCTCTGCAGGACGTGGTGACGGTGACCTGCAGGCCGTGTTTTTCGTGCCCTCGCCCCCGCCCGCTAGCCAGCTCCGGTTCCCCATTTCCCTTTCTGTTCTGTGGGTTGCGCCCCGACCTTCCCTGTTTGTTCCTTTCTGGTGACTTGGGCTCAGTTTGCTCTTCTCCTCGAGCGTCTTAGGGTGGGAGTGGCTCGTTGGTCTGAGGCCTTTCTTCTTTCCTGATGTAAGTGCTTAGCTACCGTCTTCGTGGCTTCCCACAAGTTCTGAGATTCTGTGTTTTCATTTCCATTCCTTTCAAAATGCTGATTTGGTTTTTGATTTCTATTTTTTCCCTCCTGAAATCTTGGTTTCTTTTTTGCCACGTGGTTTTTAAACAGTGGAGGTTCTCAGGTGTCTTTGCAGTCTCTTAGCGCGTGGGGGCCGCTGTGTTCCTGGCTGGCACGCGTTGGGTTTTCTTTTCTGTCCTGTCCGCTCCTTTCTGCCCCCGCGGTGTTCAGGGCACTTGCGTCTGGTACAGGACCTGAAGCCTCTTGTTCTGCTGTCTCTTTTCTATTTGTCCCATTTGGCCCTTAGTCCTTTCCCTCCTCTCTGGTTGCTTTTGAGTCGAGGGGCGGTTCCCAGTCTCTGCTCCTGTCTGGAGGGCGTGCGAGCTGGGGCTCCGTGTTGCCGGGGCTGCGGGCGCAGTGCTGCTCCAACCCCGGGGCTTCCCCCTGTTGCCGCGGAGCTTGAGACCTTTGTGGTGGGGACTGACAGCGCTCCTCCTGGTGCGAGTGCTCTTCCTGTCCTGTTACATGCGTGTCACAAACCTGTGATACTGGGTACTGCTCCAGGGGTGTTTCCTTAAAAGAGATTCAGACAATAAGAACCGTATCTTCTACATTTCTCCACACGGTTACCGCCTGGGGCTCTGCATTCCTCTGGTTTAGACCCAGATTTCTTGTGCTCTCCTTCCCTTTTGTTTCTTAGTAGTGTGTGTCTGCATTCAATGGACTCTGAGGTTTTTTTGGGGGGGGTACTGGGGATTGAACTTGGGGCACTCGACCACTGAGCCACATCCCCAGCCCTATTTTATATTTATTTAGAGACAGGGGCTCACTGAGTTGCTTAGCGCCTTGCCATTGCTGAGGCTGGCTTTGCGCTTGCCATCCTCCTGCCTCAGCCTGCCTCAGCCTCCCACTGTGCTGCGGTGACAGGTGTGGGCCACCGCGCCTGCTACTCTTTGGACTTCGCTGTGTCTGGCAGTACCTTGATCTGGCCTGCTTTTTGAGTGAGATCCTTTGCTAGGTGTGAATTCTAGCTTGACACATTTTCTCCCGGTGTTCTAAAGCTGTGCACCGTCATCCGCATGAGGGATTCTGAAGACAAATCCTGCTTCCTCCTCTTCTTTGCTCCTTTGTACATAATGTCTTTTTTTGTCTACTTTAAAGATTTTTGTCCTTGTCCCTGGATTCAATTGAGGTGATTTTGATGTGCTTCAGTGCATCTTCTTCGTGTACCTGGCCATCTGTCGTCAGTCCCCTTATTCTGGCCCTGTCTCCCGTGTGTTTGGGAGATTCTGGTTTCCTTGCTTGAGACTTCTCTGAAGCTGATTCTTTTTTTTTTTGTATTTTTGTGTTCTTTCTTTTGTGTTTTATTATTCATTCATTTATTTTTTGCTACTGGGGATTGAACCCAGGGCTGCTCTACCACGGAGCCACATCTCAGCCCTTTCAACTTTTTGAGATAAGGTCTCACTAAGCTGCTGAGAACAGCCTTGAATCTGTGATCCTCCTTTCTTGGCCTCCTGGGATTATGGGTGGGTGCCAGGTTCTCATTTTGGGTAGCTTCTTTTGCTATAGGTGTTTTTGATGCTGTTTTAAAGTTGTGGTGAGAACTCCTGTCATGAGCTCTGTCTTCATAGTGCATAATACGGCATGCGTAGCTGTCAGCACAGTGTTCTGCAGGAAGTTTCTAGGGCTCACTTGTTCTGGTGTTGAGGATGGCTGAGGGAGACAGTCTTGGGTCACCCACCTCCTTTGTCCAGGGTCTTGAAGTGTTATTTCGGGTTTTCTTTTTTTGTGTGTGACTGTGTGTGTGTGTGTGTGTGTGTGTGTGTGTGAGAGGGAGAGAGGGAGAGAGAGAGAGGGAGAGAGAGAGAGGGAGAGAGGGAGAGAGCGCGCGCGCCCTTCCTGTTACTCCACCTGGGTCATATGTACGAGCCTTGGTCCTCTGTTGCTCCCTGGAGTAGTTGTGGGACAGTGCCTGGCACCTCATGGTGGTGTGGAGGATGCCGTCAGCCTGCCATTTGGGGGTTCAGGCACGGCTGTGTGTCTGAAATTTATTGTTGCTGAAAACATCACCACAAATGTAGCAACTTAGAGCAGCCCCCAGTGGGCCCCGTGTCCAGGCACAGCTTGGTCAGCCCCACTCAGGGTCTGCAGGCTGCACGCCGTCTGAGGCTTGCCTGGGAAGGTCTGCTTCTGAGCTCAGGTGCTTGTTGGCGGCATTCAGTTCCTTGTGGGCTGTGGAACTGAGTTTCTTGCTGATTGTTGGCTGGACACCGCTCTTAGCTACTTGTCGCATAGGCCTCCTGTTAGGGTTTAGATATGAGGTGACCCCCAGGTCTTCTGTGTTATTGCAAGAATATTTGGGGATGAAATGATCAGCTCATGAGAGCCGTGACTTAATCACCCCATCCTAGTTTGAATGGACTGACCGGCGACCATAGGCAGGTGGGCCAGAGGAGGTGGTCACTGGAGGTGTGCCCAGGAGTTTCCTCTTTCCTGTGGCCCCTTCCCTCGCTCGCCCTCTGCTTCCTGGCCACCACGATGGGGCAGCACTCCACCACCTTGCTCTTCCCCCATGATGTCTGCTCTCCGTGGGCCCAGAGCATTTGAGGTGGCCATTGGACTAACCCCCTGAATCTGTGAGCCAAAATGAACTTTTCCTCCTCTGCGTTGTTTTTGTTGGGCATTTTGGTTACAGTGACGAAAACCTGACTAGTAGACTTCACTACATGGCGCTCCTTCAGAAGAATGTAAGGACACAGTCTCCCAGCAGGAAGGCTCGAATCTTGTCTGGCGTTGAGGACGGGGTAGCTCATCACTGTTGCCGTGTTCTGTTGGCTATCAGCAAGTGCCAGGGCCACTGCACCCAAGGGGAAGGGTCGTGCAAGGTGTGACGGTGGGAACCAGGGTCCTGGGCTGCCTGGGAGTCTCTTGGTCACGTCTGTCAGGTGATGGGCGCTCTGAGGAGCAGAGGCCAGGCTCTCGCAGGCGTCGTGATCATTGCTTGACCCCAGAGGTCTTTTCAGATCAGGTTGCAGGAAAGTAAGTTACCACTTTGACTTATGAAGGTAAGTTCACGCTGACTCACACTCACTCTTACACTGTCTCCGTGGTCGCCCCGTTGGTGCTCTTCTTTACGTGTGTTTGCACTGCTGTCCAGCGTTCTTCATTTCAACTTGACGGACTCTAGTGTTCCTAGCAGGGTGGGCCCGCTAGTCACGGGTCATTTCAGCTCTTCTTTGTTTGGCCATGTCTTATTTTCTCCATCTGTGTCTGGAGGTGGCATGGCTGGTGGACAGGCTCCTTTCCCCACTTGGTCACGTCGCTCGTCCTGCTGCCTCCGAGACCCCGACTGCTGACATTACTGAGGACACCTGTGAGGGACGGGTGCCTCTTTCTTCTTTCGAGAGTCTTGGTCTTTGTTTTTCTGACGGTTTGGTTATGACGTGGACAGTTTGGTCGAGGTGTGGATGTCTTTGAGAGAACTGTATGGAATTTGTGGAGCCCCTTGGACGTGTGGATTCATGTTTTTATCAAATTTTGGAGAATTTTCAGCCATTATTTTTTTCAAATATTTTTTCGGCACCTTTCTCCGGTGCTACGCGTTTGTGGCTGTGCCCGGTGTCCCCACAGATCTCCAGGCTCTGTCACTTGCCTGAGCCCCTTTCTGCTCCTCAGGCTGAGTGGCCTCGCCTCCTGTCCTGCGCGGTCGCTGCTGAGGCCTCGGTGAACTGCGGCGTGCGTGCGCGTTTCAGCCGGCGCGGTCTACTTGGTTCTTCTCTTTTTTAATCATTTTTGTCTCTTCGCTTTTACTCTGTTTAGTAAAATAGAGTCTCATACTTCTTTGTATTTGGTTCCTTTTTTCCTTGAACGTATTTAAAAGAGCTGGTGTTCAGAGTTCTCGTCTAGTAAGACCCCCGCCCCGCCCCCCGGCGTGG
This sequence comes from Marmota flaviventris, assembly GCF_047511675.1. Taxonomy (NCBI): domain Eukaryota; kingdom Metazoa; phylum Chordata; class Mammalia; order Rodentia; family Sciuridae; genus Marmota; species Marmota flaviventris. Next base: position 4,679,584 of record NC_092506.1, on the reverse strand, counting down.
CCTCTGGCTGCCTTTCCCCACGTCTGGCCCTCTTCTTGACCCTCTGTCCGGCGCGTTCTTGTTGGAAACAGTGTTGGAGGCACAGGAGTGAGGCAGCTCTGACGTTGGAGTCGGGTGAGTCACTTCTGAACTACCTACAGCCCGCGTTTGTGGTCCTTTGTGGCCACTAAAGTCTCTTCTCAGCTTGGTGGCCAGCTAGTGATCAGAGATTCCTCTGGCCTCCTGGAACAGCCTCCCCGTCTGTGCCGAGGGCTCGTCTCTGACTGAACCAGGCTGGGTGCGGCTCCTAGTCTTCCTTCCTGCTGTGCTGAACCTCAAGGGGAACCCAGGGGCAGAGCCTGGGTCTCCAGGTCATGGCTGGGCATGGGCACAGCACTTTGGCCATTGCAGGCCATTGTTTTCTCCTGCTGGGGTCCCCTGCCTCAGGACATTCACCCACTGTCTGCTCGTGGGATGACACAGCGGGAGAAGCCGTTGGTCTGGGGGGCTGGGTCGGATCAGGGTGTTCTTGGAGTGGGGTCTGCTGGGCAGGCTGGATGGCCAGCCTCTGGGAAGGGGATTTGCAGGAGTGGCTGCCAGGCTGCTGCTTTCAAGGGTCAGGGCGTGGAGAGGGTGGTTAACTGCACAGGGCCACCTTGCTGAGACGTGGCCATTTTCCTTGAATGAACGTTTGCTCCTTGGATTGCAAGAGGATGGGTGGATCTCCAGGGGTCTGGCAGAGCCGGTCCTGACCATTCTCCAGCACTCTTTCTGCAGAGTGGAGTAGAGTTTACAGAGGCCGTGGCTCTGCCGTTTCCACAGACACCTCTGGCTTTACGCTTGCTAGAGGTCAGACAGGCCCTTTCAGGCCTCTCCTGGCTGGGTGGGGGACTGGGATGGGGTCCTGGAGCTGTGTCCATCAAGGTGTCTGGTTTTAGGTGGGCATTAGGCCCAGTGGTCAGCACTTGCCTAGCATGTTTGAGGCCCTGGGTTCCCATCCCCAGCACCAGAGAGAGAGAGAGAGAGAGAGGGAGAGAGAAAGGGAGAGAGAGAAAGGAAGGAGGGAGGGAGGGAAAAAGAAAGAAAGAATGAACGAGTTCTGGTTCCTCTTGGCACTGTGAACTCACAGCCGTGATTTGCACACATCCTTAGTGGTCCAATGGCCAGCGGAGCTCTGTCCTGTGCGGTCGGGTGCCCCGCCCATCTCTGGAAGGTCTGTCCAGGAAGTCTCTTGGTGTTAAGCTCACCCATGTGTCTTTAGCGTGGCGCACTCAGGCTGGGAGGAGCAGGGCCAGCATGGACCACCACCTCCTGCCGGGACTTTCCACACTTGTCACCCTGTTCTGGTAACAGTTGGATGAGGCCTGGGTGTGGCTCGGGGGAGGGGCCTGCTGCCGAGGGGCTGCCGTGGGGCCTCCTGCCCCTGGACCCTTCACATCGTGCTGCTCCTGGTCCCTGGAAGGAGCAGCTGTGCAGTGGCCTCGTGTTGAGGCGCCGGGGAGGTTTCTTCCTGGAGGAGTCGCCGTCACGAGTCCTCTGTGTGGCCAAAGAAAAAGGCCTCCTGTAGACACTGCAGCCAGGGCCTGCGGAGACGGGGGCATTCTGTGGCTTGAGACGGTCCAGGGCGGGTAGTGTCAGCGACTGGAGGCTGGAATGGCTGTGCTCAGAGCTCACACTTGGTGCTGTATCAGTACCAGGTGGCTGGGACCGGGATCCCGAGTCCCCCCGCTGGTGTTCCCGGGGCCAGCCTGCTGCACACAGTGCTGTGCAAGGCTGGCCGGTGAGGTGCTGCTGGGCATCTGTTGCGGCTGTGGCTGGATCAGATCAGCCGCCACCACACCCTGTAGACCAGAGGTCTCTGTCCCAACCAGGAGCTTCTGCCGACGGCCCCCTGAAGCTGCTGCCCGAGAGCCACTTTGACGTGGTGGTCATTGACGAGTGTGCCCAGGCCCTCGAGGCCAGCTGCTGGATCCCCCTGCTGAAGGCTAGAAAGTGCATCCTGGCCGGAGATCACAAGCAGCTGCCGCCCACTATAGTCTCTCACAAGTAAGGCCGCTCCCCGGGGCCCCTTCCAGGTCCAGTAGGACATCTCTGCAGGGTCACACCTCCTCTCCCCGCGTCCCGTGCTATGCCTTCGCTGGCTTCTACAGCTGACCCGCTGGACTGTGCTCCTTGGCAGGGACAGGGTGCCCCAGCCTGATGGCCTCAGCATGGTGCTCAGGGCCTGTATGTCCCTGGTGCTCACCGAGTGTGGCCTGGTGGGGTAGCAGGCCACTTGGTAGGTGCCCTGGACAGAGAACGCAGAGGCCCTGGGGACCCTGCCTCTCCCTGTGGAGGGGTGCAGGTGCCGGGACCCCACACAGGCCCTGCTGGTGGAGGAGGTGCCGTCTGTCCACCCTCCTCGTCCCCTCCTCACCCTGGCCTCCGTGGGCCTCCCTGCCCACACCTCCTAGACTACGGTCCCCAGGGTGTTGGGCAGCCCCAACCGCAGCTGCCCATCAGAATGCTGCACGGGGCCTCCGCGGCTCGCTGGGTCTCCCTAGAGTCGGCCGTGCAGGCGGCCCTCAGTGGCCGGCTCCAGGAGGCAGGCCACGTCCAGCGAGGCTGCCCAGGAGCGAGTCCTCCAGAGGGTCCAGGTCCCCCATCTGCAGCTGCTGTGGGCTGCTGTCTGGACCTGGTGCTTCTCTGGTGCAGTCACGACCAGCCTGGAGCTGGAGGCCAGACGCTGTGCAAGGAGGGGTCGCACCTCTGGGGCCTGCTGACGGGCTGGACCTCCGGCCAGGAGCCTCAGAGAAACGGGGACTGATGTCGTCCCCTCCAGGCGCGTCACGGTGGGATGGGGGCGCAGGGGAATGCGGAAGTGGGAGTCGGTGAAGCTGGGCGGGGAGGCTCAGTGTTCTGCAGGGGTCTCCAGGTGTCCTGAGAGGGGCTCTGTCCTCCAGGGAGCCTTCAGATGGACAGGCTGGAACTGCCTCCGTGGGAGTGGGTCCCTGTGTGTCCACAGAGAGAAAAGGAGACCTGGGGGGCTCTGGTGGGGCCCTGTGGCGTTTGCAGGGCCAGAGTTCACCTAGGCTCACTTTCTGGTGACAGTCCCTTGGGGAGCAGTGGTTAAGGACGAGAGGCCCTCTGCATTCCCAAAGGGCGGCTCTCAAGTCACCCCCAGGGACTGGGCACTTGCCCAGTGGTTCTGCCAGTCGACGTGGGGACAGATTCTGTGCCAGGGGGCCAGAGGATAGGCTCGGAGCCGGGTGGCCAGGTGGGTTCTGGCTCTCGGCCAGCTGGCTGGGCAGCTCGGGCTTGGCTTCTCCGGTCGCCCTCTCCTTTGTGTGATGTGGGGATCGGAAGGTCCAGGGAGGTTGAGGGGTTGGCTCACAGGCGGTGCCCTGTGGGGTCGGCTGCTGGCGCACCTAGACGTTGGGGCGCGTCTGCACTGGTTTCCTGTTGTTGCTGTGACAGCTGGGCACACCTTGGTGGTGACTGCTGGCCTGGGTTTGTGGTCTCCCATTCTGGAGGTCCAGTGTCCCCAGGTAGCCTCCCTGGCTCACAGTGGAGGTGTGGCAGGGCTGTCTCCTCTGAGGGCCGCAGTGTGGCCCCCGGTCTTCAGTGTGGCATCTTCTGGCCCCTGTCACATGGCACCTGTGTCTCTGGCCCTCCTGCTCTCTGCAGCCTGGCCCTGTGGTTCTTGCCCGGTGACCCAGGGCCCTTCCGTGTCCACAGAGCTCCTCGGGTCCTGTGAGGGGCGTGTTCTGGGACATCCTGGGGTCTGACTGCCTACCCCCAGGTCCCCCTGGGTGGGAGCCACAGGCTGATGGGTGGCTCACGTGGCTTCCCGGTGGCTTGGGCCCTGCTTCCCTCCTCCCCTCCTGCAGGGCCGCACAGGCTGGGCTGTCCCGCAGCCTGATGGAGCGCCTGGCCGAGGAGCAGGGGGTGAGCGCGGTGCGGATGCTGACCGTGCAGTACCGCATGCACCAGGCCATCATGCGCTGGGCCTCCGAGGTCATGTATGGCGGGCAGCTCGACGCCCACCCCTCCGTGGCCGGCCACCTCCTGAGGTGAGTGTCCCCCTCAAGCACCCCCACTGGAACGTGTCCTGGGGATTGCAGCTCAGGTCAGCCGGGGGCTGATTTCCTAGGAGGGACTGTGCCCTGCCCAGGAGCTGGACCGCGTCTGCCCAGCCTCATGCTCTTGGCGCCCAGCACAGGCTCCAGGGGTCAGCCCCTGTGTTTCCCGGTGGGAAGGGCCAGTGCTGTGGTGTGGGAGTCCAGCACAGCTCTCGTCCCCCGCGTGCCAGGGACCTCCCAGGCGTGGCGGCCACGGAGGAGACGGGCATCCCGCTGTTGCTTGTGGACACTGCCGGCTGTGGGCTGCTGGAGCTAGAGGACCATGACGAGCAGTCGAGGGGGAACCCAGGTGAGCGTGCTGGCTGGGCCAGCTGGTCACTCAGATGGCCTATGCCTGGAGGTGCTGATGGGCGACAGCAGGCTCCCGTGGGCTGCAGGGGTTTGGAGTGGTCATCCGGGGGGCAGCGTGGTTGCTCTTCCCAAGGGCAGGCGGATGGCTCCTCGTCCATGGGCGGCTCGTCTTCCCGTCTCGCCCTGAAGGTGAGTCTCAGGCAGCCCTTGCTCCTCGAGGTGCTGATGGGCTGCCGTCACCGTGGCGTGAAGGGCGGGTTAGCCGGAGTCCTGCACTCCAGTTGCCAGGCCTGGAGGGCCCCCAGGATGTGCCCGGTGGACAGCTGGCAGGGGAGTGCGTCACGCAGGCCCGGTGCCCAGGCTCGTCCCCCCTCTGTGAGCCGCTCTCCTCCCTCCAGGTGAAGTCCGCCTCGTCACCCTCCACGTGCAGGCTCTGGTGGATGCTGGCGTCCAGGCAGGGGACATTGCTGTCATCACGCCTTACAACCTCCAGGTGTGAGGGCCCTGCTCTTCCTCTGTCCCTAGGGACTCAGCCAACTCACAGGCCCAAAGGGAAGGGTGACGTAGTGGCCTGTGAGTTGGCTAGTCCTGGCCTCACATGACTAGAGGCCAGGCAGAGGACTTCAGCAAGAGCTACCTGTGTCACCTCACTCTGCCCTCCCCGCGTGTCACTCCTCCTGAGTCCCCAGAGTGGGTCTGGCTCTCAGGTGGCCTCCAGGTGGCCAGCAGCCTCCGCGGATGCTGCCTTCCACAGTGGCCCTGGCTGGACAGCTGTCCCTCTGCCACTTCTCCAGCCGCAGCCGAGTCTCTGGCCAGGTTGTGCCCGCCCTGTAGAAGCTGCCGGCCATGTGGGGCAGTGCCACCTTCCCCCTCACAGTGTCCACACCGCTGAGGCTGGTGGCTGTTATGAGCCAGGAAAAATGACAGCATCCAGTGGGCAGATGGCTCCCGTCTATTCACGCCATGCCCGGGCAGGGGAGGCGGGCACCTCCTCCTGGGCTTCTGCGGGGCTCCCTGGGGGGGCAGTTCTGCAGCAGGAGCCCTGGCTGAGCGGGGGCTTGGGGTGCTGAGGCCGCGGCCTGCTTGGTTGCAGGTGGACCTGCTCAGGCAGAGCCTGGCGCAAAGGCACCCGGAGCTGGAGATCAGGTCTGTGGATGGCTTCCAGGGCCGCGAGAAGGAGGCGGTGGTCCTGTCCCTCGTCAGGTCCAATAGGAAAGGTGCGAGGCCTCGCCAGAGTCCTGTGGGGACAGTGCAGAAGTGAGTCAGGTCCCAGGGTGTGGCCGGCAGCCCCTGCCTTCAGGAAGCTCAGGAGGACCAAACCACCAGCGAGGAAGGGGCCGGAGGCCTGGGCAGGGGACTTCTGAGCGGACCTCTCCACAAAGAGCCCTGTCAGTCTGGAGAATGGGGCATGTGTCACAGGCAGAGGGAGCCCAGCGTGGGGTCAGGGAGCCGGTAGAGGGTAGGTGGCTGGGCTGGCGGTCACAGTGGCCTGCTAGTCACCGCCTCAAGGCAGGTTTCTGTGGCTGGGTTTGTTGGTGGCGGCGCAGTGTTGGCCAGTGGCTGGGTGAAGCGTCCTCACCAGAGGGGTGGGAGCAGATATGGAGGTGGCCTGGGGACGCGGTGGCTGGCTAGGCCTGGAGGAGGGGTGCCTGTGGGGGAGCGTGGCCAGTGAGCAGTGTGGCCGTCCCCAGCCCAGCTGAGGGCAGGCGAAGGGCGGGGTGCCCGTGGCACTGCCACTGGACCGCGGGAGCGGCCTTCCCTCCTCCCTCAGAGCTGGCCCTTTGCAGGTGAAGTGGGCTTCCTGGCCGAGGACCGGCGGATCAACGTGGCCGTCACCCGCGCTCGGCGCCACGTGGCTGTGGTCTGCGATTCCCGGACCGTCCACAACCACGCCTTTCTGAAGACCTTGGTGGACTATTTCACAGAGCACGGGGAGGTGCGCACGGCCTTCGAGTACCTCGACGACATCGTCCCCGAAAACTATTCCCACGAGGCTTCCCAGAGCCACAGCCAGGCTGCGAAGCCCCGGGGCCCCGCCTCAGCCAGGCCACCTGGACGCCCACCGGGTGGGCAGCAGGAGGGAGGCCCACAAGCTGCCAGCCGCCGGAGGCGGGGCCCGAAGCCTGGGGGCCCTGAAGCCTGTCCCCAGCCCCACCTCAACGGTGAGGGCCTGGGGGCAGCAGGAGGCGCAGGGGGCACGGAGCGCTTCCGGGCCACGATCATGGAGTTCCTGGGCAGCGAGGAGACGCAGCTGGAGTTTCCCACCTCCCTGAGTTCTCACGACCGGCTGCGCGTCCACCAGATAGCCGAGGAGCTTGGGCTGCGGCACGAGAGCTCCGGGGAGGGCAGGGCGCGGCGAGTCACCCTGCGCAAGGCGGGGGCTGGCCGCAGAGCCCCCCAGCCCGCCTCCCAGCCAGAGCCGCCCCCCGGGCAGCCGCACAGCCAGGTTCAGCCGGATCTGAAGGCGCTGTCCCTGGAGAGTCCCCCCCGGGAGAAGAGTGGCCACGAGCAGCCAGCCATGAAGGGGCCGCCAGCCATGAAGGGGCCGCCAGCCGGGAGGGGGCCGCCAGCTGTGGGCGTGGGGCTGCCGAAGGCTCCAGACAAGAGGAAGAAGAAGGGTGAGTGGTGTCTGTGGGGTGCAGCAGCCACGTCCCCACTCACCCCAACCCCCTGGGGGAGTTAGGGCTCTGGGCAGTTCTGCACCTGCGTGATGCGTCTCCAGGTGATGCGTCTCCAGCCGGGTCTGGCTCCCCTGGGGCAGTGACTGTCACAGGCACCTTCTTGTCCCCAGCCTCGGCAGTGCCCAGTAGAGGGCGCCCCTGGGTTCACTGTGTACCCCAGCAGGGGCTGCCACGCTGCGGGGGCGGGGGGGGGGAGGGGCGGGGGGGGGGAGGGGCGGGGGGGCGGGGGGGCCAGGCCCACCCACAGCACACACCTGGTGGACAGTGCGCGGCCCGCTGAAGCCCCAGGATGGCGCTCTGTCCGTCCTGCACTGCCCCCGCTTCCACTGGGTGACCGGCCCTGAGGTGGTCAGGCGTGCCTGGCTCAGCCTGGGTTTTGTGGGCACCTCGGGCCGCGTGTTACAGCCACATCCCTGTCAGCAGGGTGGTGACAGGTCTTCTCGCTGGCGGTCCTTCTGTTCCCAGGAGCAAGGCCGCACGTGCTCAGCGTATGGGTGTGGAGCGGCCTCCTGGGGCCGGAGCCAGAGACCGTGGCATGTCCAGCTCGTCTGGACCTGGCTTTGTGCTCCTGCCCCACAGGCGCGACCTTCCCGCAAGGGCAGGCACTAGGCCCTGGGGCAGCATGGGCAGCTGCCTGCTGGGGGAGCCCCTGTGCCCACCCACACTTCAACGGCCCGCTTTCCAGGACACTGGCCGCTCTCCCTCGGCAGCGTGTCTTCAGCCCCCGCTTTGCCAGACGCAGAGGCGGCCGGAGCCAGGCCGGGGCCACCCCCGTGACAGAGGTGGCACTGGCCATCTGCACAGGCTGTGCCCTTGGCTTTGGGTGGCTCCGTGGTCCCTCAGGCTGTCCTCTGTGACCCACTGTTCCCTGCCATGTCACCCCCACTGGGGCCTGAATGGGCTCCCCCAACCCTGCCCGTCCTGGTCTCCCAAGGACACCTGTGCCGCGGGACGTTGCAGGGAGGGGGAGCCTGAGGTCAGCGGGGCTCCCCAGGCCTCTCCAGGCCAAGTCGCTTCTGCTCCTTGGGACTGGCTAAGGTCAGCGCTGTCCCTCCCCTGATTGGGTGGCCACTGGTCCATGTGGGAGCACAGCAGGGCGAACCTTGATGCAGCGCTTTCTCGGGGAGGTGGGCAAGGAGGGGGCCATGCACAGGCAGCACCTGGGGGTGTGGACAGCTGCCAGGGACCAGCCACTGGCGAGTGAGGCTCTAGCTGAGGTCACGGTCTCCTGTGCTGCCCACCTCTGAAGCTGACCATCCTGACCCTGGGAGCCTGGTCACCGCAGGGCACCCACCTGCCAGTAGGGAACGATGTGGGGCACAGGGCAGGGAGGCCAGGCCCGCCTGGTTGCCCAGAGCCTGCGGGGCCAGCACTCAGTGTCCCCGAGGGTGGAGGTGTGTCAGGCACACGCGTGTTTTTCGGGGCTGTGCCCACGTGTAACTTGGCGTCTCTTTCTACTCGTGAACATCTTCCTTAACCTCAGAGTGTTTCTTCCTGTTAGAGCGTCGAGGGTCTCGTGGTCTTGCCCCCTGTGCCCCTGTGTGGTCACCCCGCTGCCCCTGGAGTTGGCCTGCATGCTGGCCCGGGCTGCACTACCTGGGGCAGGGTCTTCTGGTGAGGCCCTTTGAGGACTCCATCTGCGCTGGCCGCCACTCCCAGCCCTGCTGTGGGTGTTCAGCAGGAGGAGGGCTCAGGCCACTGGTCAGCGAGGAGCGAGGGCCAGTGGAGTCGCGGGGCCCGTGGCCTGGACCCAGCGGGTTCTGCTGAGCACAGTCGGCGCCGTGCCAAACCTGGAGGCAGGAGCCCGTGCTCAGGATGGGATGGGCGCGGCCACTCTGCCGGGGTGCCCAGCAGGCTGTTCTGCCTGTCTTTCCCACTTGCCTCAGTGACCCCTCTGTCCCCAGGACGTGCGGCCCCAGCGGCTCCTGCCGAGGAGGACTTTGACACCCTGCTGTCGGCTGCCATGAAGGCCGATAGCACCTGTGCCTTCGCCAAGTGCTCGGCCAGCGTCGTGACCCTCGGCCAGCTCTGCCAGCTTTGTGGCCACCGCTACTGCCTCAGCCACCACCTGCCCGAGGTCTGTGGCCCTCTTGTGGGGGGCAGCTCTGGGGACCCACCCAGTGGAAACGCCTGCTCCCCCAGCCCCCGCTGTCCTGGGGGTGCATTCTTTAAAACAGTCAGACCTGGACTCAGACTCATGTGGACACCTGGGCCAGGTCAGAGGCCGTCCTGCTGAGTCATGGCCATGCTGGTGGGGACTTGGTTCCTCCATGGGACAGTCTGCTTCAGAGGAGGGGGACATGGGATGTGTGGTGGGGCCCGCGGTGGCCCTGGTGACTTGCATTTGTTCCTTGAGCACGACTGGGTGAGGAAGCCCCGCCGGGTGTGGGGGCCGAGGGCAGCAGGCCAGGTGCTGGGCCTGGTGCTGGCTTGGGAACGAGAACAGCACAGGGGTCGGTGCCAGTGCCCAGCACTCTAGGAGCCATGGAGGCAGTGGGCGGCCCCCACCAGTCGGGGTGCCGGGGTGGGCTGAGGCTGGGTGGAGGTGGGAGGTAGAGGCCAGGCCGGCCTGGAGAAGTTGGGCAGCAAGACTGCGGCCTGGAAGTGGCCGTGGGGACCCTGTGGTCAAGCAGCGGTGCCATTTGCTGTCCACACACTTTGACGGGCCTGCTGCCAGCCCCAGGTGGCTTGTAGCCTCCAGGGTGAAGGCCGGACCTGCCGGGAGGAGGGAACCTGTCCAGGGCCTCACATGGGGCTCCCAGGGTCCCTGAGCCCTTGGGCAGCAGGCTGCAGGCTCCTGTCCCACCCTGACTTTCGTGTCCCTCTCAGGTTCACGGCTGTGGCGAGAAGGCTCGTGCCCACGCGCGGCAGAGAATCAGCCGCGAAGGCGTCCTCTATGCAGGCAGCGGGACCAAGGACAGGTCCCTGGATCCAGCCAAGAGGGCCCAGCTGCAGAGCAAGCTGGACAGGAGGCTGGGCGAGCTCAGCCGCCAGAGGACGAGCCGGAGGAAGGAGAGGGGCACGTGACCGCCGCCTGCCCCGGGGAGAGCCTGCGCGGGCCACGCGGCGTCCCCAGGCGGGCTGTGACCTGGGGCAGGGCTGGGACAGCAGCGTGTCCCTGATGAGAGGCTTGGACCTCGAGCTGCCAGCTGCAGAGCTGGGGAGCTGCTGAGGAGGGTCCTGTCAGCCGCTGGCCCGGGCCCTCCTCCTGGCTCTGTTCCCTTGGGCCTGCAGCGACCCCCGTCCCTCGGGCCCCCGTCTGTCAGGAAGGCTCCTGGCCTGCTCCTGCCCTTCCTCTCGCTGGGCTTGGGGACTGGGTGAGATGGCTGCTCCCGGGTGACCGTCCCGGAGGAGCGTCCCAGACCACCTGCGTGGCCGACGCCCGCTCCAGACCCGCTCTGAGCACACTCGGCTGTTCTCTGCCACGTCGTCCTCTGTCTGCCAGATCTCACTGATGTCATTAAGACCCCGGGGTTTGTTTCTGAGGCGTTAAGTTATTTAAAGATGAAATAAAACCGTGTGCACCGGCCCGGCATGCCCGCTCTGTCGGAGAGGAGCCTCTTCTCTTTCTGGCTCCCATGTCCCTGTCCTGGGGTGGGAGGAGCCAGCCGCACCTCAGGCGGGGGGCTGCAGCGGGGCGGGGTGTGCAGCCCGCAGGTCAGGGCGCCCCTGCTTGACTGGAGAGTTGAGCTTTGTCAAGCTGCTGCCTCCCCCCTCTGCCTCGGGCCCACCCTTCCTCAGGACCTCAGGAGGCCTCCGAGGGCCTGCAGGGGGCTGCTGTGCTGTCCCCAGGGCCCTCCCGCCAGGCCCCTGGCTGCAGCCACTCTGCTTCTGCCAGTGCAGGCCGCCCTCTCCATCCTGCCCCTCCCAGTGTCCCAGCCTGGCCTCCCCCCGGGCCGGACGCTGTCCTGGCTTGCTCCCAGAGTAGCCCTGGGACTGAGTGGCCTGGGCATGGAGTTGCCCCACTGGGGAGTGAGCCCGGTGCTCTGCCACTCGTCACGCTGCGGCCCTCTTCAGACTCTGCTCTGGGACAGGGTGGCCTCCCGGGGCCACAAGGGTGCACCCCTGTGTGCGGCACCTCCTTGTGCTTTGTAAGAGCCTCAGTGAGCAAAGACCCAGGGCTGGGACGGGCAGGTGGTGCTGAGCGTCACACACCCATGGCTCACGGTGCTGCTCGTGTCCCTGAAACAAGGAAAAGTGTTTGCAAAGGGTCCTTCGGAGGCCGGAGGTGTCCAGGGTGAGGCTCAGTGCAGGGCTGTTGGGCACAGGGGTAGGAGGTGCCCTCCCTGCTTGCTGGGGTGCAGACTTCCGCTCTTCTGACTGAACCCGGGAGACTGTGCATCCTCAGCTTGATCTTCGCCTCACCCTTCTGGCCACAGCAAGATGGGCCCAAATCCAAAGAGAGTCAATGAGGACTTATACACTGGGTCAACGCGCGGATGCTGAACACGGCTCTTCTTCTGTGGAGATGGCTGGCAGCCAGCCACCCTCCCTGTGGAAGCCTGTGTGCAGGAGGGAAGGAATCCAGAGAGAAACATCCAAAAGTGAGGGTGAGAGAATAACCTGGTGACAGCATTTGAGCACCTGGATGCAGCCACGCCTGATCTCCCATCCATCCTTCCCAGTGTCCTGAACTAGTGAATCCCCTTTTAGCCCTGGGTTTCTGCCATTTTCTGGCTAGGGTCTTTGCTGGTCCAGTCCTGCCCACATCTGTGTATTTTGGGGGTGTATGCATTCCTGGTATGAAGGCAGTGTGGAATCTTTCCCCCGGGCACTAGAGAAAGTGCAGGATTGGATTCCAAGCCCGTACCTTTGTCCGGGGGCTCCTCCGGGGGCCATTCCACCAGGAAGAGTTCCAGAGGGGACGGGGCTGGGTGGTGCAGAGCCTCCAGGATGGCAGGACCCGAGTCTGAGTGCCCAAGTGGGATTTCCGCAAGGCTGGTGCTCCCTGAGCCGTTTGCTCGTCTGTGAGCCAGGGGGGGCACAGCGCCGCCTCCTTGGCCGTGCCAGGAGCAAGGAGATGACCACGAGGAAGCAGGTGGGCGTGCGTCCTGTCCCAGCCTGGGTGGGGCCCTGGTCACGGTGGTGCCCGCATCTGTCACGCCCACCTGCCCCCACTCGTCCCTCGCCGCTGACCTCTGCCCAGCTGTGGCTGATGCCAGTTCTGGTGTCCGAGCTGGAGGTGCCGTGACCAGGAGCATTCTCCTGGGACCTCGCTAGGTAGGAAGGCGTTCGTGTGGGTGGCTCAGACAGTGCCCTGGTGGCAGGGAGGTAAGCCCCAGAAGAAGGAGCGCCTCCCAGATCTTGGGGACCAAGATCAGCCCCTTGTGAGGGGTGGGCTGCTTGGGCTCCATGGAGGTGAGGAGTCCCTTGAAGACTCCTGTCTGTGAGGCACCTGCCCGTGTCCCCTGGTGGTGAGGGGTCGTGAGCACAGTCGCAGATCCGGCTTCAGAACCGGGTCCTTCCCAGGTCCCTTGTCTTAAAACCGGGCAGCAGTGGGACCGTCCCACGGTGGTTCTGAAGATCGGGTTTTGTGCAGAGCCCTGGCCACCGTGCCCAGGGCCGTCGCCTGCGTCACCCTGCAAGGCTGCGGTGACATGCGGGGCTGTGGCGAGGAGCCTGGCGCCCTGCTGTGGCGGGGTTGAGGGCGCCCGGGCTGGCAGCGGCCCCGCTGTGTTTACCCTGGTTGTTCGGGGCGCTGCCCGGAGGCCCGGCCCGAGGGCTGCTGGGCTGCTGGGAGTTTCCGTCACAGCCTTGGCACCGAGGGGGACCTTCGTTGGCAGCCAGGAGCGCGGCAGGAGCTGCGGCCTTATTTGGTCTGGAAACTTCTGAGAGTGGAGGAAAGGGGCAGCAGGGCAGCGGCCCTCTCCTGGCGGGCAGCCGTGTGGCCGGCTCCCAGCGTGGACGCGCTGTCCAGGCCTGCTTCCCTGCCTCGGCCGCCTGCCTCGTCCAGCAGTGCGGGCCTCTCGGCGGAACCGCAGCCCGGCTCTCGGGGCTCCTGGGAGTCCCTGGTCACGCAGCTCTTTGAGCCCAGTCCCCACCCTCCTGAGGACAGTGAGGCGGAGTCTGTCACCTGCGCCCATCAGCCCGTCCCCTGGGGGCTCCTGGGGCCTCGCTGGCCTTCGTCCTCGGCCTGGTGCTCTACTCGGGGCTGTGCCTGCAGTTCGGCCGTGGCTGGCGCATGGTGCTTGTGTCATGGTCAGGGGCGTTCTGCCGCGTGGGCAGGCCGCGGTCTGCTGCCCGTGGGGGACCCAGGCCACCGTGAGCATCCGCCTCCCCGTGCTGGTGTGAACGGGTCCCTTTCTGTTTTTCTTGGCTGGGCCCTAGATGGGGTGTCTCCATGTCCAGGATGACTCTGTCCAGGAAGCTGTGGGGCTCTCTGGAGTGGCAGGGCCATCTTCCTCTCCTGCCGGCCAAGCAGGGAGGCCGCTGGGCGGACGGGGGAGCCGGAGTTTGAACTTGCCTTTCCTTAAAGACGGACGGTGTCGCGCGTCTCCCAAGCGCCCCCACATCCTGCATCTCCTCAGGTGACTTCCTCTCTGTGCCTCTGGTAAGGACACTTGTCACGGAGCGTCCATTCCGTCTTTCATCCCCCCCCTTTGGCAGCCACGTGAGTGGATACTTCACGGAAGAGGTCCGAACCAGGACCCCGCGTCACCTGGAGCCCGCTCCACGCCGTGCCTGTTCCGGGTGGGCAGTCGGCCTCGTCACTGAGGGGCGCCCCTGTATTCTGGGTGACAGTCTCCATCTGGTGCCCGGGCACAGGCATTGTCCTCTGCCTCGCGGGTGTTGGTACTTTGACGCCATCTTTAGAAGCATAAAGGGTTTTAATCCTGTGGGGTCCAATTTGTCCCACCTCCCAGCCCTGTTCTCGGGAATGTGCCTCTGGGCCGGGCCTGAGCTCTGGAGCTCGTCGCGCATTCTGGTGGACTTGCGTGGGGTCAGCGCGGCCGTCCGGGCCTGCCATCCATCCCAGCTCACATCCGTGTGTGGCTGCTTTTCCTTTGCATGCGAGTGTTGGGGGTCCAGCACCATTGGCTGAACAACCTGTCCTTTCCCCATTGGGTCGCATTCGAGCACCCTGTCCAGATCCTCAGCATTGCCCCACTGCCCGTGTGTCCCCCTGATGCCACGGGCTCCACCATGGGCCCTGGTCCCCCAGTGGAGGTGGCCCCTGCGGGGACACAGAGGGAGCCGTTGGGAGCCGTACAGAGCCGGTAGCCACACTCCAAAGGGACCCCCGTGCCAGACCCAGACGAGGCAGGGCAGCTGGGACGAGGAGGCTGCTGGGTCCTGGCCTGGTCAGCCGCAGAGGCGGCAGGAACCGTCTGGAGGTGGGCACCGGGTGGACGGGCGGGGCTCTGACTCACCCAGGGAGGAGGCTGTGCCCCTGCCATGGCTGCATGACCCTCCCCAACTCCAGGCACAAAGCGGCCAGTGCTCGGGAGTTGGACAGAGCTCAGGGGCCCACAGGACTCAAAGGCTGGCGGCCTGCTTCCAGGGGGCACCAACACAGAGGGCACCTTGGGCCCAGAGCTGCCCGAGGGGCCAGAGTGGCCCAGCCTCCTGCGGAGACCATGGCTGCTCGGAGCTGCCCGCGGCCCAGTGAGGGGTCCCCAGTGAGTCCAGTGCGTCCTGCTGGGGCTCTGCTCTGGACTGCGCCTCTCCTCCCTCCCGGCTCTGGGCCTAGCCAGGTGCCAGCTCCTTGCTGATGATGTGAAGGTGACGGTGGTCAGCTGTGACTTCGTGCACCTGTTCCCACGGAGATACTTAATTTGTCACACTCGCCACGTCCAAACCGAGGGCCTGAGCGCCCTGGGGAGTGGACTGAATGGTGCCCCAAAGACCCGCCCGTGTTCTGATGCCGTGGAGGCCACCTTATTTGGAAAGCGCCTGGGCAGATGCACTTATGGATCTTGAGATCACTGCCTGGGTGGGCCCTGCGCCCGTGACAGGTGTCCTTACCAGAGGCACAGAGAGGAAGTCGCAGGCAGAGATCAGGATGACGTGGCCACAGCCAGGAGCGCAGAAC
This sequence comes from Marmota flaviventris, assembly GCF_047511675.1. Lineage (NCBI taxonomy): Eukaryota > Metazoa > Chordata > Mammalia > Rodentia > Sciuridae > Marmota > Marmota flaviventris. The sequence continues at coordinate 4,664,480 of NC_092506.1, read as the reverse complement.
CACTCGGAGCTGGGGGTGGCGGGAAGGGTCCTCCGTGGCCCTCCACCTCCAGGGCCCCCTGTGTCACGGCAGCCGCAGGACCACACCTTCCAAGTCTGCAGCCATCTCCGCTGCCTGGCCCCGTCCTGAGTGTCCCGTGCGCCTGGCTTTCTGTCAGCCCCTCCCGTCTGCAGGTCCCGTTGCTGTGCCTTCCACCTGTGCCGGGCTCTGCTGCCCCTCAGCCCCTCAGCCCTGGCCTTGCTCGGCTCCTCACGCCCCCACCCCTCACCTGCCCGAAGCCTCTGCCCGGCTGCCGCAGACCCAGCGTTCCCTGCCCCGCTCTGAAGTTGTTCCAAGACCCTGCCGCCATGTCCTTGGACTCCTGTGCCTCCAGAGGGCGCCCGGGGTGGCAGAGGGGACTTGGGCCTGTGTTTTCCTGTCCCCTGTCACTTCCACAGTGGGGTTGGCCCCTCTCAAAGGCTTCTTCTGTGCTGCCAGGCCTTGGGGCCTCCACAGCGCCCTCATCTGAGGCCTGTGCTTCGGGCTCTGCATCCTGAACCGGGTCCCCTCCTTCCTCCCGGGGCTCCCATGCAGTGCCCCATGTGACCTCCCTGTAGGACCCCCACCCCAGGCTCCCCCTGAGCTTGCCCTTTGTCCTGACCTACCCCCAGGGCAGGCCCGGTGCCAGCCTCCCGCCATTCACAGAGACCCCGTCAGAGGGCTCCTTGGAAATGCTGCCAAGCTCCGGGCACTGCCACCCGCCTGCACTGACTGGAAAAGGGAGGACCGTGGAGCCAGGGCGAGGTTTGCAAGTGGCCCTCTTACAGCTCTGGCCCTCGGCTCAGGGCTTGGTCCCCGGTTTGTGGCACCCAGGGTTTTTCTGTTTTCCCCCGGTGCCTTGGTTGAACCCAGGGGCCCTTTACCACCGAGCACATCCCCAGCCCTTTCTGATTTATTTTGAGAAGGGTCTCTCTGAGTTGCTGAGGTGGTCTCAGACCTGTGATCCTCCTGCCTCAGCCTCCCGAGGGGCTGGTATAGCAGGCGTGGGTCACCACGCCTGGCTTCCAGTGCTGGGGACAGAACTCGGGGCCTAGGGCTGGGCATGTGCTGTCCCCTGAGCTGTGACCCCAGCCTGTTTTCCTCTTCACTGGGGCCACATCCACTGGGGGCAAGATGGGAGCTGGGGGCAGTGTTCACGATGCTGCTCGAGTCCGATGCGCGCCGGTGAAGCCGGGCGGTGAACATTCCCGAGTCCTCAAGGCTTATTTCTTTGAAATGAGAATGGCCACAGCCCTCCCTTGGAGCTGTCTTGAAAGGCACAGTAGACATTCGCCAGCTGTCGCTCTCCCAGGGCACAGAGCCCGGAGCCTTGTCCTCCCACTCGTGAGGTCCTCACCCAGCCTCTGCTCCTGCCTCCGCCTCCGGTGAGAGCTGCGGGGGGCACGCAGTGTCCCTTTCTCTGCCGCCGCCGGGTTCCTCCTGCTGACCCATCTTCCTCGTGTGTGTGACCTCGTTTTTTGATCTGTCCCTCCAAGGACCGGTTTCTTTCCGTTTCTGGGCTGTTGTGAAGGTGCCTGTGGCCGGGCCTCTCCCACAGCCCCATGTCCTCCTGGTGGCATCGGCACCAGGAGTGGGGGCCGGGCGGTGGCCGCTGTGCTTGGACTGTTGAGGTCCTGGACGCGCAGGCTACCCTCCCGCATCCTGGCCAGCAGTGTCACTTCTGTCTTTAGGATGAGAGTCGCCCCCACAGGGGCCAGAGGAGCCCCGCGCAGTGCGGCTCCTGCTGATGGGCAGCGGCAGCGCGGAGGTGTCCCCTGTCGCAGGTCTCCTCCTCCCGTGGGAAGCCTGGGCCGCCTTCCTGGCGACCTCTGTCCCCTGGCGCGGTCCCCCTCTGGATGGAGACGCTGACTTTTCCCACGTTTCCTCCTCTCTCCGCCTCTGGGCCTTCTGCTTCCTTCCTAGGGGCTCCCCAGCCCTATTTTGGCGTCGGCCACCACACCTGGCTTCTCTTTGGGTTAAAATCCATGACCTCTGCCTGTGGTTGGAGAAACTTCTGTTGAGCTCCAGTCTAGGCGCCCTCCGCGCCCCTCTTGGGAGTCCTTGGTGTGTCACCAGCTGCCACCTTCTTCATCCCGTGTCCCTCCGTCCCCAACCCCGGGCTGGCCTTGGGCGCGCTCCCACCGAGGCAGCAGGAGCACGTGCCGGGGCTCGGGGTCCACGGGCTTCTCTGTGGAGGGAGCCCCCTCCCGGAGCTGGGCAGTTGCCAAGTCTGTCTTCCGTCTGTCCTCGGGGACGTCAGGCTCCCGATGTCCCAGGAGGGCGTGGCGCTGGGTGGGGACCCTGCAGCTGTCCCTGCCCCTCCCCTCCCCTCCTCGTGAGCCCCGGCCTGGGCTTAACCCACCGTCCTGGAGCTTCCCGGGTAGCACGGGGGTTTCATCCTCAGATCACTTTTTTAAATTGCAGTAAAATGCACGTGACGTAAATCGCCCTTCTCAGTGCACAGTTCCGGGGCCTGTGCGTGTCCCCACTGCTGTGCAGCCGTCACCGCCATCCACGGGTGGCACTTTCTCGTCTTCCCGGAGGACACAGTCCCCCTGGACCACAAGGACCCCTCCCCAGCCTGGCGACCTCCCTTCTGCTGTCCCCGACTCTTGGCTTCTTTCACGCATCCTCCTAATTGCGGCCCCATCACCCGGTCCCCGAGGGCCCCACGCCAGCGGGCCTGGTCTGGGTCCTGGGACCATGGGCTGGGGCGGGCCTGGGGCTCATGGTGGGAGGAGAGGGGGTGGGTAGAGAGGAGGGGAAGATAGGTGAAGGAGGCCTCTGAGGGGACAGTTGTCACCAGGAAGAGTCAGGGCGGACAAGGGGCAGGGGTCCTCTACGGCGTGTTCACGAGTCAGAATCTCCCCCTGCCCCACTGTGGGGATCGAGGACCTGGAAGATCTGCATGTTCCTGGCTCTTGGCTCAGGGACGGGCGGCCTAGGGCGTCCTTTATGACGACTGTTCTGTCACCGCGCTCTGCACAAGCTGCCCGGGAGGCCTGCGGCCCCAGAGTGCAGGCGGACGGAGAGCTCTGGGTTTTCCCGTGATGTCAGGCTGGCCGTCTGCCCGACTCCCCGGGGACCTGCCGTGGCCCCGAGCCTGGGCAGAAGCCAGGACGCCTGTCCCACCTGTGGGAGCCCCTTGTCCTCACTGCAGCCTCCTGCTGGCCAGCCGTCTCGGGCAGTGCCCGTGTTTGTCTGATGGGTGTGTTTTTCTGGCTGCATTGGCCCTAACATGTGGTGCCGTCTGTGCTTCTGACACCACCAGGTCAGAGACCCGGCCCGGCTCAGAAGTGTCTCCAGCACAGGGTCTGGGGTCTGAGCCGGTCTTGGCGAGTGCAGTCCCCTGGAGCCCTGCTGGTTCTGGGGGAGCTGGGAACCTGGTTCTGTCCAACGAACAGATAAGAGGAGGCCAGCTGGCCAAGTCCTTCCTTCTTTCTGACGGGAGAGTTACTTGGGGTGCGCTAGGGGCCCTGGCCTCTCTAACGCTTCCTGACGTCGAATGCAATTGGGACACGTGATGTCTAGAAACCTGCAGCCCTTTTGTGACTGTAAACGTGCCAGTGGACCAAAGCCAGTGCCCAGAGGACAGAACAGAGCACGGAAGGGGCCAGAGCACAGGGCTGTTGATGGACCTGCCTCAGGCCAGCGCCTTCAGACGTGTTTTGTTGTTGCGACCTTTTCCCAGCCACTCTCTGAGGTGACCCTACCCCGTGAGCCCATGGGTGGACAAGTTGGGATGGAGGACAGCTCTTTGTTTTTCCTAGAGTGGACAAGTGCCTTGATCTTTCTTATTTGCTGGGTTTTCTTTGTCCTGTCCTGATTTCCCACCCAGACAATCTCCTAAACTGAAAAACCTCTCTGCCTTTTTGCCATCAGTCTCGCTGTCGACCACGCTGGCGAGATGAACTGGGTTCAGAAGAGCCGGCTGCAGCGTTAAGCCACGAAAAACAGGGAAGAGGCGAAGACGCAGAAGTAGTCTTCGTGTCGAGGGTGGACGCTCCGAGGCCTTAAGGCCAGCCTCCATGTGCTGGGGCAGAAGCCCCCGGAATCTCTTTATTTTTATACGGAGACACGCGAAGGAGTCTCGATGGAATGTTCTTCACCAAGTAGGCAGGGGATAGGGCTCAAGAGGGTCGTCCAACCCCACTGGGGGACGCCCAAGTCCAGGGCCAGAGCAAGCTTCCTTGCTGAGTGAAGTTGGAGGCCCCCTGCTTTACACAGCGTGTGGCCTGCGCTGCCCGACCAGCACCCCTTGCTCACAGCTGGGAGGGTGCTCAGCTCCTGGGCGGGCGGCCCCCACACTCAGGAGCAAGTGGAAGGCGAAGGGTGACCTTCTCTTTACCCACCCCGTGGGTGGTGCTGGGACTGGCGGAGTGGCTCTGGTTGGGACCAGTCTCTGCCCGGAACTGCAGCCGGCTCCTCTGCACTCCCTTCCCTCTGCATATCTGGAAATGCTTGGCTTCCTACTCTCACGGGCGCGGCCCTGAGAGCTGGCGAAGCCCTGGTGTGGGTGGGTGAGTCGCCAGGGGCTTCCCTGTCCCCTTACCGCCAGGGACAGGAGTCTCCTTGGGAAAGCCCTGCGCACCGCTGTCTGTAGGTCTCATCTCCTGGGCAGGCCATTTCCCATGTGATAGACAGGACAGTGTCCCCCAGCGACGTCCACGTCCATCCCTGAGACCTGTGGATACGTTACCCACATGGCAAGGGGGACTGGATGGCGTAGGGGGCACAATCCCGCGTCAGACCTTCCCCCAGGGGCCGTGGCCCCTCCCACTGCGCCTGTGCAACCCATGGCTGACTCTGGGTGGCCCGGGCAGTGGGCACCTGCTTACTGCAGGTCACAGCTCAGCCCGAGGTGGAACGTTTACCAGGGACCCACTCCCAGGCGAGGGTGCGGAACAGCCGGGAGTCAAGGCGGCCAGAAGAGGCACCGGCAAGCGCCAACCGAGGGAGCGGGCAGGTGGAGCCAGTCGGGCGAGGTGGACACAGGGCTAATGAGGGGAGGTCCTGGACCTGCCGCCAAAGCTCCCGCTCCTCCAGAAGACACAGCTGCCTAATGACATCGTCTCCAGACGAGTAAAGCAGAGTGGCAGCGTGAGGGGACCTTCTTTCTCATGCCAGAAGCCGGGTTGTTTCTAATGGATCGTGTTCTTTGTCGTCAGTCTTAGGCCAGGTTGAATAGCGCCAGGGAGTCGGGGGGGGGGGCCTCAGAATCCCTCAACAGCTGGAGACCGAAGGCCAGTGCTGGCCGAGGAGGGCGGTGGGCAGCACGCACACAGGCAGACCGTCCTTCGTCTTCACGCGCGTGTGCACACGCAGCTCCACCGAGTCCCTGCAGGGCTGCTCCGCCCTCCCAGACCTTGGCCTCAGGGACTGCCTGCCGCGTGCGTGTTCTGCAAACTGTCCTGAGCCCTCTTTGCTGGTCATTTGCCCAGACCAGGCCCCGCAGTGACCAGTACAGGTGTGGTCCCTGCCCCGGTGGTGAACACAGGAGCATGTACCTCTCAGTGATACCCTGGGATTGAAGCAAGTGGGAGGGCCCAGGAGGGCACATCTGTGCGTGTGTGTGTGTGTGTGCACGCGCGTGCGTGTGTGTGCGCACACCACCTGTCTCTTGGAATGGGCAGGAAAGGCCTCTGAGGAGGTAGCATCTGAGCCGTGACCTGAGGGGGTGAGGGCAGGGCTGTGCATGCTGGGGAAGGAGCATTCTGGGCGGAACAGCAAGTGCAAAGGCCCCGAGGTGTGGTGGAGGGAGGGAGTGGCGGGAGGAGGGTGAGGAGACCAGGCTCAGAGATGCACAGGAGTCCACGCAGAAAGGGGTCCCCACAGCAGGAGGAACAAAGTCACCCTGCATGCACAGGGCACGGTGAGCCATCGGGCCCCGCACCAGGGAGTGCTGCTCTTACATCATCAAGCACATATTAAATGCCTGCTGTATGCGTGGTCTGTGCCGGGAGCTGGCTACCCCCTAAGGTTAGGGAGTGTTTCCTGGGGACACTGACCCAGTGTGGCGGTGGTCACTGAGGGCACACCCAGCCACACATTCCTGGCCTGCATCTGGGTGGAGAGGGCCAGTGCAGCCCTGCCTGGTCCTGACGGACCCCGTGGCCTGGTGCCCTCCCCTCCAGGCCACCAGACCTCGCAGTGCGGCCTGCTCACTGCCTGGCCCCCGCCCCTCCCGGCCCCGCTGTGCCCTGTGCAGGTCATCTGTGTGGCCCAGATGGTGGAGCCACATTGCCAGCTCTCAGCTGGTCACTGTGCTGGACTCAGTGTGACATACCCAGCATATGGAACTGTCCCTGCACTGGTCGTGACCAGCCCTTTCCCCAGGGGCCCCCTCCCCCAGAGCCCAGGACCCCTCTCGTGCTCCAGCAGGCTCAGGGTGGTGCCTGGTACGGGGCCAGCGCCGGGCTCGGACAGCTGCCTCCGGTGCTTGGCACCCACCTCCTGGCCGTTGAGACTGATCCCAGGAGCCCACTCTGGGCTTCAGCCCCGGCCCTTCTTACTTTAGTTGGAGTCAGGGTCTCTCTAAGTGGCCGAGGCTGCCCTTGACCTTGCAGTCCTCCTGCCTCAGCCTCTGAGGTGCTGGGATGACAGGTGTGCGTCCCCATGCCCACCTGGCTGCTAAGACTTGAAACCACCCCAGTACCTCGTGCACCCTCACCAGGTCTCGCCCTCCTTCACCCCCACGCCCAGCCACACTATTGGCCAGTGAAGTGACCACTGGATGCTCCGAGAGGAAAGGCAGGGAGCCGCGGGCTCAGGCCCCAGAGCAGGAGAGGGCGGCGTCTCAGGGCCAGGGTGTCGGGTGCTGCTCACCACCCCCCTCGTTGAGGCCCAAGGAGGCTGACTCCCTTCCTCCAGTGCAGGCACCTCCTGAAGGGCTCGGCCAAGCTCAGCATCAGGGCTCCCCCAGCCTCTGCCTGCCCCGAGTGCCCTGAGGAAGTGGACGCGGGCCTGCTGCTGTCCAGGGCCCAGGCCGGGTGTCTGGAGGTGCTGAGTAGAGGCTGTGTCCACTGGGGTGGGTCCACCCTGTGGAGGACAAGCCTGGAGATGCCCAGGGGGAGGGACAGACAGGAACACGGGGGATGGCGGGATGACTGTGGACAGTCGCGTGGGCCACTGGACCTAGAGGACCACGCTAGACAGGGTCCTGGTGGGTGTGAAGGCCACCAGCATGAGGTCCGGAAGGTGGTGTCCATGGTAGAGCCCTGCTGCAGGGAGATTCCAGGGCTCCTTGTGGAAGTACAAGGCCAGCGTGGTCAGCAGGAGGGACAGCGGCCAGGGTCTGGTGCACACCAGGGCCCATGTCAGCTGGTGGTACCAGGTGGGCAGGGAAGAGGATGCAGAGACAGCGCCGGGCCCCGAGGGCCACCAGCGGACTCTCCGTGTGGGCAAAGTGCTTCTCACTGCCCCGGGGGTGGGGGGCAGGCCCCCACCGGGCTGGCGTCTGGCGTTATCAGGGTGACTGCAGAGGAGGAGGGGGTCGGCCACCGCCAGGTTGAGGACCTGGATGCTCAGTGCTCCTCTGCATGCAGAAGCCCAGCAGCCACACCAGCTGACCACTGCCCACTACGCCCCACACAGGTAAAAATGGCCAGGGCGGGGCCGCCCCTGGGCCAGGTGGGAGCAGGACGTCCGCCATCCCGGGGAAGGAGAGAGAAGTGAGGTCCTGGCCGGGCGGGCAGTGCAGGGTGCCTGCTCTGCCGGCGTCCCCAGCCCTGCACACTGCCGCGTCCCTTGGTGAAGGTCGGGATGGGGGCTTCGGGCACAACTGCCCCCCTCAGAGGCTGACGTCTCTAGTGACCGAGGGTGCAGTTTCTCATCTGCCCCGACCCAGCGGCCCTCTCTGGGCATGAGGGTCAAGGCCTCTGGCCTGGGCCACTGCCCTGTTCTGAGCCGCTCCTTCCTCCTCCTGCTCAACGGGCCCCTCCCCGAGGAGCCTCTGCACAGCCCCTCCTTGGCCTGGCCCAGGCCCTCTGGCCTCTCCTTGGTCAGACCCCTCTCCTCTCCCGGGAGCTGTCAGTGCACCCCAGGTCCCTCTGCACCCCTAATTCAGGTTGTGAGCCGGGACCCCAGGGGGGCCCGGCCTTTCCCTTCCTGGCCGCGAGGATGGCCGAGCCCAGGCCAAGGCTGCTTCTCTGTACCAGCGATGGAACCCACTGGGTCACTTGCTGCAGGCCCCCACCTGCTGTGTGTCACCGATGAGTCGGTTCCACTGAGCTGGCTGGTCCCCGGCCCCTCTGCACAGGCCTGCGTGGGGTGGGGATGCAGCCTGACCCAGTCACCTCTCGGCCTGGGGACTCCCAGGGGGCGTGGGACGCGGAGCCCTTCCTGAGAGAGGGTGCAGACGGAAACCAGAAGCCAGACAGCCTTGGCCCCCTGCAGGAGGAGGCCGCTGCCGCCCGCCCACCTGGCTGCCTTCAAGGGTGCAGCCAGGACCCTCGGGGAATCTGACCTCTCAGCCTGGGGAGGGACGTGGCGGCGTCAGGACAGCTTGGCCAACAGCAAAGGCCCGGGCTGGCCTGCAGAGCCCCGTGCAGGGCGCCCTTCCGGCTGGTGCCACCCAGCTCCTCCTGCCCCCGGCCACCCCAGGGGCCTCTCTCACTGGATGCCAGCACCTCCCGTCCCAGTGCCCGCTTCCTGGGAGGAGGGGGCCGAGTCCTGACTGCCTCTGGCCCTGCCCTGGAATCCTCCAGGCCCCTCCGCGTTTGGAGCTGCACGTGGTCATCAGGGTGGGGACATGGGACACCGGAGGCCCGTCAGCCCCAGCACCCCAGGAGGGCTTCTCGGCCTGGATGTCCCGGGATGGCAATGCGTGTGGCAGGAGGTTTCCTGTGACAGCCCCGGGGGAGGGAGCTGGGGTCGCAGCTCCGTTGGGTCCCTCGTGTCCTGCCCACTCTCTAAGGCAGCTTTAGGGACCAGGCACTGAGAGAGTGGCCCTGGCTCCCTCCTGACTGGGGGACCCCACTCTGCCCCAGCTGCTCCTACCCCTCAAGAACAGCCGCAGGTCCCTCCGGCCCGGACCCACCAGAGGGAAAACGCGGCTGGGCCTGCAGGCTGGCCTCTCGGCCTCCTTCCCACAGCCTGGGCCTGGGGTCTGGGCTGCCTCTGTCCCGGGGAGGAGGGGTCCAGGGAGGAGGGGCCACACTCACAGCTTGAGGCCCCCCCAACAGCCCTCCGCCCGGGGTCTCTGTTCCCGTCTCACAGATGCAAAACAGGCCAGAGCAGGAGGGGGGTGGCCATGGGCCTCGGCCCTCTGCTCCGGGACTCGGAGGTCCTGTGGCCTGGCCTGCAGGCCTGGTCCTCTCTTGGAGGATCCGTGTTGGAGGGCTGCCCCTGGCCAGGCCTGGCCTGCTCTGCTGTCCTTCGCACCGTTGGACCTCAGAGGAGGCCCGTGCTCTCACTCCTGGCCCCACAGGGTGGGGGCGACATGCCCCGGAGGCTGATGCCTCACCTGGCCTGACCTCCCCAAGAAAGCTGCCCAGGGGACAGGGACTGCCCACTATGGGCAGGGTCCCTGGCCACCAGCTCTGACCACTAGCAAGGGCCATGAGGCTCGCCCCGCAGCAGGCAGCAGGAGCTGGGTTTCCTGAAGCTTCTTCCAGGAAGGGAGGGGTGTCAGAAGAGAGGGGCTCCAGCCTGGGAATCCCCCGACTGGACGAAGCCCACGTGGGCCGCCGCTGTCGTGTGACTGAGGGTGACCTTGAGGCATCTACAGAGACCGGAGACCAGCTGTGGCACACCAGCTCCTGGGGCTCAGGGGGGGGACGCGGCGGCAGGCAGAGGTGAGGAGAGAACCCCAGGCTCCTTGGTGGGCGTGGGTGGGCCTCACCCTGTGCTTCCTGCCCCGCAGCGTCCTTCCCTGGGAGCTGTCAGTGCCACCCCAGTGCACAGAGGGGAAACTGGGGGGACCAGAGGGAGCCCCTCTGCTCAACGGACCCTCATCTGTGACCACCAGTGCTTGGGCGCAAGTTCAGAACCTCTTCCCTTTTCATGGCCACGTGGTATTCCAAGGCTTGATAGACCACCGCGTGTTTTCCGTGCCTCCCTGGACGGTGGTGCGGGTTGTCCCGGCTGTTGTAAGCAGCACACCGTGAGCGCCGTGCACAAGGCCTTGGGTGGCCTCCGTCCTCCTGGGTGGGAGGTGGACCCCGAGCTAGGCTGGAGAAGGTGGAGCCCCTCCTGACTTCCCTCCCGATTGTGTGCCCGCCCTTGGGACCTCGTGAGAGCCCTGCTGGCCTCCCTGATCGGGGGGGGGGGGGTGGCCAGCCAGGGCCTCCCCAGCAAGGGAGCGCCAGGAAGGCCACCAGGGGGGCCTCGGCTACAGCGCCATGGCGGGTCGGGGGCTCAGAGGCCAGAGAGGACTGGGCGGGCACCTGCCATTGCCTGGCTTGGCCTGAAGCTGAGTCCCTGGCCTGGTGGAGGGGACGGAGGGCGGAGCAATATTGGGGCAGCTGGGGTTGGAACGTCCCCTGGGGCTGACCTGGAAGCTCTGGCCTGGGGTGGGGACATGGCAAGTCCCAGCCCTGCCCCTCAGTGACGCTGTAGACTCCACCACTGGGGGGCTTTGGCCCTGGTGCCATGAGCCGCCTGATGCCTCCCCTGCCCCCTGGCCTCCTGGTGAGCGTCCACTGAGATGGGCAGGAGGAAAGGGAGGAGGCCTCTGTAGAGGCTCGCGCGGGGGAGGACGAGGCTTCCTGGCTGCTGACAGGTGGTGTGTGGGAGCCTGGGGTGGGCGTGGGTGCTGGGCACAGGTGGCCTCCTGGGGGACCTGCCCCGGCAGGGGACGCTCCTGGAGCAGGGCCCTGCATGCTGGTCCTGGTTGCCGGTGGTCACAGATGAGAGTCCGTTGAGCAGAGGGGCCCCCTCTGGTCCCCCCAGTTTCCCCTCTGTGCACTGGGGTGGCACTGACAGCTCCAGGAGCGCTGACTGGAGGCTGCTGGCCTCTCGATGGTCTTACAGGTGAGTCACCAGGCTAACTGGAGGCCAAGCACTGCCCAGCCCTAGAACAGACAGCGGTGCTGGCGGGGGGTGGGGGGGTGGGGGGGGTCTCGACACACAGGCAAGTGGCCGTCCGCCTCTGACTTTGGGGAAATGGTGGGACAATGTCTCCCTCAGGATTTACTCCTAGGACCTGTCCCCAGACACAGCCCAATCCCACTGTCCCCCTCTAAATGTGAGGTCAGCGTGAAGTGGGTCTGGACTGAAGCCCACTCCTGACACCGCAGTCCTCAAAGAATTCTCCACAGACACAGGTTCAGGCAAGAGAAATGGCTGGTGACAAGAAATCCCCCAGGACCCAAAGAACTGGGAGGTGAGCCAGAGGTCAGACCCACAGAAACACGCTCCCCGGGTCCCCGGGCTTCCGCTCTGTCCCCCACAGAGTTCACAGAGTCCCCCACAGTGGCTCACAGAGTTCCTGAAATGGCCACCAAAGAGAAATGTTTTCTACTTTTCAAGCAATAAAAGAGAGGGCTGCCGTTGTGGCTTGGTGGTGTAGCACTTGCCCAGCCTGGGTGAGGCTCTGGGTTCCGTTCTCACCACCACACCACATTAAGTAAGTAAAATAGAGGTATCGTGTCCATTACGACTAAAACAATAACAATGTTTTTAAAAAAGAAATAAAATAGAGGGTTAATAAAAAAAATACAAGCAAAGAACAAGGAGTTTTATTAAAAGACCAAATAGAACACCTAGAAACTAGAACTCTAACTGAAATTTAAAAATAGAACTTTAGTAGGTGGCTCAGGAGCAGATCAGACACAGCTAAAGAGAAGATTAGCAATGTAAACAACTCTTTGTTTTCCGTTGCTAAAACTGAATACCAGAGTCTGGGTGATTTGTAAGGAATGAAGGTTTATTTAGCTCACAGTTCTGCAGACTGGGAAGGTCGAGATCAGGCAGCCAGAGCTGCTGAGAGCCTTCTTGCTGGTGGGGACTCTGCAGAGGCCCTGGTGGTGCAGGGCATCACACAGGACGTCCCAGCTCAGCTCTCTCCTCCTCTGCCAAAGCCACGGTCCATGGGATCAGGGACCTGCTCTTATGGCCCCATGCACCTCACCACCTCCCAAGGCCCTGCCTCCACCCGCTGGTGGGCTGCGTTCCCTCCACCCTAACCCCTCTCAAGGGGGTCAGCGGTCAGCGTGGGCTTTGCCGTCGATGTTCAGACCATAGCCGGAGCGAAGCCCAGGGAGACCAATAGTTGAGGGGAGCTCTTCAGAGCCTCCCGAGTAGAGATGGAGGCCTCAGGAGGCTCAGGGGAGCCGGGCCCCAAGTGCAGGGCCTGTCCCACTGCCTGCTGGACTTCACTGGTCCAGACTCCAACCCAGAGGACGGAGAGCTGCAAGACGGCCACCAGGGAGCCCTGGGCGTGGCACAGCCCGCGGGAGCTCCGCCAAGCTTCGGTGGCAGCAGTGCTGCTGGTGACCTCCTTGGCTCTGGGCTCAACGAGACGGGCTGCAGAAGGCCAGTGTCCAGCGTGCAGCTGGGCGGAGGAAACAGTTCCTCGAGGCTTCACCCCTGGGTCCCCCGGAGATGGAGGATGGAGGCAGCTGGGGATCGGGGGGAACCTGGGGAAGGAATCTCCTTGGAGAAGCTGCTGCCACCCACGGTCCCCCCACCAATCTGGGGGCAGCTGCAGTTCTGAGCCAGCGAGCTGTGGGAGAGCTCTGGAATGGGATCCACACAGAGGGCCGGGTCTCACTCACAGGGGAGCCCAGAGGGCAGGAGGCGCTGAGCCAGGCTTTGGCACTGGGGCCAGGGAGGCTGCTGTGTGGGCCCAGATGTGGCTGTGGGAGGGAGGTGGCCAAGTGGATCTGTCCACAGGACCACTTCAGCAGGAGAGGCTGGAGGGGAGGAAGGAGTCCCAGATGGAGACGCATCACTGGGAAGGGCTCTGGGAGGGAGAGTCTGTGTTCACTGTCTGCCAGGCTGGGACTGCTGCGTTGGGGTCTGCAGGCTGGGCAGGGCAGCCCTGGGCCTGCCATCCATGCATGGCCGCTATACTTGTCAATCTTCTGTTTCTTGTAAGAAAGTACCTGAGGCTGGGTGCTTTATACCCAAAAGAGGTTTATATAGTTCATGGTTCTGAAGCTGAAAGTCCACACAGCTTGGTGCCAGCCATGTTGAGGGTCGCATGGCTGTGTCACCTGGTGGATGGCATCACAGTGGGAGCCTGTGAGAGGGAAGCCAGCGAGTGGGAAGGGGTGGGCTTGCTCTTTTAAAACAGCCCTCTCTCCAGAGCTAACCAGGGCCCCAAGAAACTCCCTTCATGCCCACCCTAACCCCTTCCTGAGACAGCACCGTGACCTCAAGACCCCCTATGAGGCCCCCCTGAGGCTGCACCAGAGACCAGCTCCTAGCAGGTGGACCCAAGCCCACCCAAGTGTGGCCGCCTGCCTCTCCAACGCCCGGGGAGATGAAGCACCCGCCACCCAAGCTTGGGTCCCCGGGCCCCACCTCCCTGACCCCCCCGCAGGACTGTGCCAGGAGGTCACAGTTTGCCATGTTGACTGCCACCCGAGGCTGCACATCAGTTTTGGAGTCAAGGCTGTGCTGCAACCTTGACCACCAGGTCACGTTCACGGGAGCAGGACCTTCCCCTTCTGCTCGAATCCTGTCCACTCCGGCCTCGTCCCCGAGGCAGGCTGAGTTTGCATTTGTCCCTGCTCCCCTTGTCTCTCCCAGGTCAGTGTGGCTGCCACTGTGAGCCCTGTCCCCAGGGCCAACTTGTAGCAGGTAGCGACTGCTTGCTTGGGGATCTGATGGCATCACTGCAGTTGAGTGGGGGACAGGGTGGAGTTGTGTCCACCTCATAGACGAGGAGCTGGTGCTTGGGAAGCTGGGGAGCCTGCCGGTGTCCACGCACAGGGGACTGTGGGCCTCCTATGTGGTGCTCGTCCCACCCCTGCCCCTGAGGCAGAAAGGGCTTCCTGGGCCTGCCCAGTGTCCCTGCCAGGGCTTAGCTGGCACGTGCCCACACCCCAGCCTCCATGGGAGTTTTCAGGAGCCGCGCTGGGTGTGAGAGTCCTCAAGGGAGCCCCAGGCCAGCCTTGCAGGGTGGGGACAGCGCTCTCTGTCCCATATTCGCTCAGGGCCCGCTGCCCACCCAGGACATGCAGGAGCAGAGAGGACTCAGGACCCAAGTGACGGGGCGGGCTGCTGCCAGGAGGCAGTGACGGAGCTGATGGCGAGCGTGTGGGGAAGTCTCCGCGTCCCAAGGCCAGAGTCTCCAGCTTTGCTCCACGTGGCAGTCCTGAGGCCCGGGGCGGGGGCAGGGAAAGGAGGCCACCAGGATGGGGATGGAGGCAGAGAGTGGGGTGACCAGGGAGGAGATGGTGGAGGGCAGCCCCCCAGCTGCAGGTGTGGGCAGGAGAGATTCCAGCTGGACCGAGTGGGTGCCAGTGGCCATTCTCAGAGGGACCTGTGGGTGGCCAGAGGAGCTGGGGGTGAAGCAGGCGCCCCTGGGCCCGACAGGCTGGGGGCAGGGCTGCCGGGCAGCTGGCACCACACAGAGCCGCTGGGTGGGTGCCCTGCTGTCCCACCTGGGGGTTCCTGGCCACTGAACAAGCGCCCTGCCGTTTCCCTGTGCAGGGTCCCGGAGTTACCATCTTGACCATGAACAAAAGCAAGATGGGATGTTAGAACCCGTGCTTCCCTGCCAGCCGCCCAGACCCAGAGGGACAGGAGCCAGGTGAACGCAGTGGGTGGGGCACCAGGAGGTGGCAGGAGAGCAGGCCGATGGTCACGGGAGGCAAAGAGGTCCCCCTAAGGGGGTGCCCTGTCGGAGTGCTGGGCAGGTCAGCCCTAGGATGTTCACCTGGAAAGGGGTGGCCATCCCCAGGAGCTGGGCTCGGGTGGGGAGGAGACCAGGCCGAAGGCAGGAAGGGACACGGGGACAACAGGGATGAGCGGATGGGATAATCCAGGGTGATCCACGATGAGAATCGCATCTCGAGACCCTTCACTCAACAACATCTGGGTGTGAGTCGGGGTGCTCCAGACAGCGAGGGACAGGGCTTGCCCTCCGGCTGTCGAGTGCGTCTCTGCATCTGCCCATCGTGGGAACTGGCCCCTGCGGTGACGGCGGCAGCCTGTTACCCACCGGCTTCAGGCTGGAGAACAGGAAAGCGGAGGGGCGGAGGGGTCGGGTTGGAGGAGGTCAGGACAGAGGGGGCGGGGTGAAGGGGTGGGGACAGAGCAGGGGGTGGGGCGGGGCAGGGGGGTGGGACAAGGGGTGGGGCAGGGCAGTGGGGGTGGAGCAGAGGGTGGAACAGAGGCGGCAGGACAGGGGGCGGGGTGAAGGGGTGGGGACGGGGCAGGGCAGAGGGGGCGGGGCAGAGGGGGCGGGGCAGAGGGTGGCAGGGCAGAGGGGGCGGGGCAGAGGGTGGCAGGGCAGAGGGGGCGGGGCAGAGGGTGGCAGGGCAGAGGGGGCGGGGCAGAGGGTGGCAGGGCAGAGGGTGGCGGGGCAGAGAGGGTGGGGCAGAAGGGTGGCGGGGCAGAGGGGGCGGGGCAGGGGCACAGGGGGGCTGCAAGACAATCTGAGTCCAGAGGCCTGAGATCCAGGAGCCGCAATGTCCCAGGGCGATGTCACGGCTCAAGAAGAGAGTCCACCGTTTCTCCGCCCAATCACTGTGTCCTAGCCCTCAGTGGTTAGACGAGGCCCACCCACCTCAACTAGGACAGGTCAGGTCTTCTTTCCTCCTCCACCAACTCCAGTGCTCTTCCAGAAACACCCTCCCAGACACACCCACTAATCACGTGGTACCAGCTACTTGGCCACATTCGCAGGTCCTGGGGATTGGGACGTGGATGAAGGTTTTGGGGACGATGGTCCAGTCCAGGGCAGTGTTGCCCCCAAGAAGTAGGAAACGTGTGAGCGGCCAGTGCGACGCCGGCGGGGAAGGAGCGTCTCGTCCACCTGTGGTGGGCACTTACCCCTGCCCCACCCAGGGAGCCACCCCAGGGCCTGACGGTGAGGAATTTCCTGTGTAAGTGGACAGTCTCTGTGACACCCTCCCCCCACCCCGAGGACCCTGCAGGAGCACAGCCCCATGTGCAGCTTCACGGGGTGGTTTATTCAGTAAGGGGAGCAGTGGGCACCTGCAGGAGGGCCCCTGCCCAAGGCCCAGCTCCCAGGGAATGTTCTCGGCCCCCCGCCCGGAGCCAGGCCTCATGCCCTCTGTTGGCTTCCAAGATACACCATCTCCCAGGGGACCCCGCGGGTGGGGGACGGCGCTGTCCACTCTTGTGCTGATGAAGAGCAACACTAGGAAGGGAACAGAAATCACCCAGAATCAGCTTTTTGGGGCCATTTTCCATTAATCAATGTTTTCCATCTCTGTTCCATTAAAGCAGATGAAAAAAAATATTCTGCTCTTTCAATTTAGCTTTCTTTTCTTTGAACAAATAGAAGTTGGCTGTGTCCTCAAAGACAGGCCACGGTGCCATACATAGCAGCCGAGACGGCGTCTCTTTCTTCTCCCTATGTCCTCACAGGGTCATCTTGTGTGCATTTGTGTCCTGATCTCTTCTTCCGATGGGACCCTGGTCAGACTGGATTAGGGCCCACCCTAGGAACCCTTTATTGGGATCCCCTCTTTATCCTAACTCCACATGCTAACTTTGAGGTTCTGGGGGTCAGGACTTTTTTAACAGGAGTGTGGGGGGATCGGGGTTCTCTAGAGGAACAGAATCCACAGCATACGTGCAGGTATGATTCAAAAGGGGAAGCATTAGCCTGGCTTGCGGGGTCAGAGGCTGGACGGTCCACCATGGCCCTCTGCAGCCTGCTGAGCTGGAGGAACTAGTAGCCGCTCTGTCCAAGAAGCTGGAGGCTCAGAACGAGCTGGACCAACACTGCAGCCTGTCCAAGACTGAAGACCTGGAGGAGCCCGCGGAGCCGCCACGAGAGTCCACGCTGGAAGAGGGCAGGGGCCCGGGCCTCTCAGTCCATCAAGTGACTTCCATCACAGGGACACGGCTCACCTGCAGAGCCTCGGAGCAATAGGGGAAAGATCAGGATGTCAGAGCGTCTGGGGCACCTCAGTTAAGGTCCCTAGGAACAAGCCGGTCTCCAAGGTGAGAAGGAGAAAGCTCCGGAGGGGCCCTTCCGCCCCGCCCTGCAATTCCAGGAGCTGAGGGTCAAGTGACCTGGATCCCACCGGGAGCCGTGAGTCCCCTGCTGACCTGGGAGGGTCCCTAGGTGCACACTTTCTGCCTGAGGAGCTGGACAGTGTCCCCCATGAGAGCCACCTGTGCCCTCACTGGGACTTGGGGGTAGGAGGGAAGGGCGGGTGAGATTTTAGTGGAGACATGGAAATCGAGGCTGAGTGCACCGTTCCTAAACACAGAAGGCTCGGTTTTAAGCCGTACTCACAAGGAACAACACAACCCCGCACACAGGGAGGTGGCCCCACGTGGCTTCCAAGCTATGGCAGGTTTGGAATGAAGGACAGCTGTGACCCATCACCCCACTTTAGTAAACAGGGGGTGTTCTTCCACCTTGTGTTGATAGTTCCCTGTGACATCCTGATTTTCCTGGCTATCAATCGTCCTTCAACGGTCCCCACCGTCACCTGTGGGCGGTATACTGGGTTGGTGATTGCTCGGAGGCTAGATTCAGCCAGTTCCCACAGCGCCTCACCCCAGGATCCTGCCTGCAGTGGGCGTCCTGGGCAGGGGGAGGAGCGCCGAGGCCCTGTGCTGATTTAAGACGCTTCCTCCCCAGGGCCTGGGCTTTGATCCGGGCAGGCGTTGGTGGAACGTGCACATGCTACCAGCGATCACACGTTCAAGGGAGCTGGTGGCCAGCCAAGCCCCAAGCCTGGCCTGCCAAGGTCCAGGGCTACTCGCTGCAGAGATGAGCCCCAGGTGATTCTTGGTGTGTGCGGGGGGTCTGATTGCGAAGCTGGCTCCAGAGACGTGTGTTCAGCTCCATGATCACCTGGGGAAAAGTACACGAGCCTAGTCCAAGAGGACCCCGGTCCAATTTGTCCAGCAACAGTCAATCCCAAGAGTTTTAAGGTACAAACTTAGGAAAAGGAGGTGCCACCCTCTTCTGGTGAAATGAAACCTGAGCCGTAGGAACCCATTAGCCATCGGAGGGTGAGTACCTGCCTGAGCATCAAGTCCAGAGGGAGATCGGAGCTTCAGGAAAGAAATATTCCTGATAGCACTGTCTGATCACCTGGATCCACCCATGCCTGAAGCCATGTTTGAAGATTTTAGTTACTAGAACCAGTGAGTTCCTCGTCCCTTTTTTCCAGTTTGACTTCATTATCCTTTGCTTGCGCCCAGAGCATCTACACTTGCAGTTCCCCAAATGACAATAACCTGTGGATGTTTGGGTCATGACCAAGCCTGTCTGACTTAAAGAAAAAATAAAAAGACGACATTCATCAGAAGCACGTTGGGGAGGGGCTGTTCTGCTGGTGCCTGGAACCCTCTGGAGAGAGATTCTGCAGGTCAGAAGTGGCCAGGACGCCTCTGGCAGGCATTTGTGCTCTTGGGTTCCAGAGGCGGAAGCCCAAGGTGAGGGTGGGCCGGGGGAGAACTTCCTGTTCCCTCTTTCTGCAAGGACAGATGCGTGGTCTCTGGGGGCGAGGCCTTTCTCTCCCTAAGTGCTCAGACAGGTTTGTTGAAGGAATAACAAACCCACCAGGCTGAGAATCCAATGGGGCTTCGTCGCCATCCTGCAGTGCACTACCCTTGCGCTCAGCCAGGCCCCCACAGACGTTCAGTTCAGGGATTACAGAAGAGCACGTGAGGGTTGTTTAATGTTCCTCCAAATCAGCCTCCGGGCTAGAAAACAACAACAACAACCAAACAACAAAGGCCCAGATCTCAAAACAGGAGACTAGAGGTTGACTTGTCTGCTGTCGGCTTCCGCACCCAGTGCTGTTGGAAGCAGCCCGTGGCCTGTGGGCACGGCCTCCACAGCCTCCTCCTCCGTGGGCATCTATTGCAGCAGCCCCACTGCCCAGCTGTCCTTGGCTGACCCATGGGTCCTGCTGATCATTGAATTGCGTTCCTCCACTTTCCACCCAGGGACAAAGTTGGTGGACCCAAGGCTTCTTGATCAACAGGCAGGGGCAGCCAGGTACAGTGGCGCACACCTGTCATCCCAGTGGCTCTGGAGGCTGAGGCAGGAGGATTGCAGGTTCAAGGCCAGCCTCAGCAACTTAGGGAGACCCTGTCTCAAAATTTAAAAAAAAAATACAAATAGCTGGAATAGCTGGGGTGAGGCTCAGTGGTTAAGCACCCGGGATTCAATCTTGGTACAAAAAAAAAAAATTAGGTACGACAGTGAATATTTATTTAGGACATGACAAGAAACCCCAACAAATGACCAGTTTTTAAAACCTGACTAATGTCACAAATAATGCAACACACAGGAAATCATCTGTGGCCTGACGGGGGTGGTGACAGTTGCCGAGCACAAGGCCCTGGGTTCCCTCCCCAGGATGGAAAGAAAAGAAAAGAAATGACCTATGATTTTTTTCTTCCATTTTAGCTTCATACTTTTGAAAGCCTTCCCAGGTGTCAACAGTTTTGATCATTTTTCACAGAGAGAACTGAATTGTACTTTAATTTAAAAATCTGTTTTAGTTGTGGATGGACACAGTGCCTCTATTTATTCATCTGTTTCATGTGGCGCTGAGACGGAACCCGGGGCCTCACATGTGCTGGGCAGGGCTCTCCCGCTGAGCCCCGGCCCTCGCCCTGGTAATTCGATTTTCAGAAGCATGGTTGGTCAAAATTTGTTTTGTGCTTTTAAAAATGTTTCGTGCCTTCCCGAGTTTCGTTTCTGGTGATGTCCTAGACATCGTGGGACTGTCTCAGATTAGGGGAAACCTGTATCGAGCTTTTTGCTTTTTCCCAGATGGGGCAGTGGGGTGGTTGGATTCTCCTGGACGGTGATGACTGGTCCCAAGCTGTCTTTGGCCTGCGCCACCCCGTGGCCGGCTGTCTGCGGACGCCTGGCTGCCGCAGAGGGTCAGGGCTTCAGGTAGTCTTCAACCTAAGGTTCCCCGTCTGTTCGCGGGAGGACTCCTCGGCTAATGGTGCCACTGACCCCCGAGGTCTGCGGACCTACTCTGCAGGTGGACTCTGGCCTTACGAATGGATTGCTTTCGGTTCCCATCTGCTCTCCATCTCAAAGAGGAACCTCTTTAGATTTCGAGATTCGTCCTTCTCCCTCTGCACTTCCTCTTGGTCCCTTAATAACCAAACACACCGGAACAGGAGGAAAGGGGCCCCCAGGATGCCCAGGGAAGGGCAGACCTGCCCCTGGCGAGGCGCCGATGCCCGGGTTAGGTTCCTGCCCAGACCTGCCCCTCCGTTCAGCTTGAAGGACAGACAGACCTCCAAGATGGCCATCCAGGGACTCACAGCAGGAAGTGGGGGGCCGTGGGTGCTGCATGTGGTGGAGACGTGGCATCAGACACCCCTGGGTGGGGGCTCTCAGGTACACTGGTCCCCTGGTCTGGGGTCCTCCCTGTCCAGGGTGTCCTGGTCCTTCAGGCCTGGGCAGCCCCTGCCTCCTCCGGGGAGTCCCCAGCCTTTCCCACTCCCTCCCAGGGCTCTCTAGTCCCTTGTGGCAACTGTGGCCCTTGCTGCTCTCCGCACTCTGAGGGGGACCAACCCGGCAAGGGAGAGCCCCCGTCTCCTGCTGCCCTAAGGTACAAAGTCTTTTCCCTTGGCCTCTTCTCTCCCGGTTATGTGAGTGTCCCCGGCCCCAGCTCCCCCCTGAGGCCACCGCGTGCCACCCTGGCCGTGGGTGGAGAAGGCTTGTCCTGACGACCACAGGGGGTTCCGGGGAGGAGTTCCCGGGCAGGACAGCTGGGCGAGCTGGCAGGGGGGGCTTGGCTTGGGGTGGAAGTAGGTGGCCTTGGGACTGTTGGTCTGGCTCAGGCCAGCGCAGGGAGCACCCTGCACAGACCACAGTCGGGGGCAGAGAAACTCGTCCTTCTTATTCTGCTTGGTTTATTTTGTTCTTAGCTGTCACATCATACCTGCACAGGTTTCTGGGCGCCTCTTGGCGTGTGATACACGTGTACTGACCAGGTCAAGGTAAGGGGCAGTCCCATCACCTAAACATCTATTCTTCCCTCTGAGACCTTCAGAATCCTCTCTTCCTGCTCTTTGTAAACAGACAACCCACTATTGTCTCCCAGCCGCCCTGCTGTGCATGCAACTCCAGGACTTGCCCAACTTGCAACTGGAACTTTGTACCCACTGACCACCCAATCCCGCCTCCCCGGCCTCCCTGCCTCCCCGGCCTCCCCGCCTCCCCGGCCTCCCCGCCTCCCCGGCCTCCCCGCCTCAGCCCCCACCCCACTCTCAGCTCCTATGAGCCTGACTTCTTTAGATCCCCCAGTAAGTAGGAACACGTGGTATGAGCGTCCCTGGGTCTGACAAAGCTCATCCTCGGCTTTCGTTCACTGTTGGGGCTGAATGCTGCTCTGTCGTGCTCTCCGTGTCCTTCATCCAGCCATCTGTGATGGACACCTGGGTGGACTCCATACCCGGCCACTGTGCGCGTGCTGTCCACCTGGGCTGCAGCCCTCTGCCTGACGGGTGGCTCTCCTTCCCTTTGGATGGCTCCCCGGTGGTGGGATTGCTGCGCCCCATGAGGCTGCTCCGGTCTCGAGGTACCTCCATGACGTTTTGCACGGTGGCTGTGCTGACTGACGTGGCCAGCACCTGTCATCTTTTGTCATTTGGGTAACAGCCATTCTAGGGTGAGTTAGCTCATGAAGCCCCCAAGGGGACTTTTGGCAGTCTCCATGTGACCTGGAAGTGACCAGGTCCCCCACCCTTTCCCCACAAGCTGCTCTCAGTTCTGGCCTCCCTCTGACGGACACTGTCTCCGTGGTCTCGGTGGTCATCTTCTCCCCAGCATCCATTGCCTGGCCCCTGTCCTGGGCCTCACGGCCTCTGGAGGAAAGCAAACAGGGGGCCAGGGGCACTGGGGAAAGGCAGCCAGCCCCACGGCTCAGGTCAGGGGCCCGGTGGGGGAAGAGGTGGTCTCAGGACCCTCCTCCAGTGAGATGTGGGTCGGCGATGGCCATTCAGTGGACTGCAGACGCATTCAGTGACCAGTCAGTGCCCCCAGTACAGCCACGAGGCACTGCCCACTACCTACACAAAGATGCCGGCTCAGGGAGGGGGCGGCTGGAGGGACGGACTTTCACATCCCACGGGATGCCTGTGACCGCCTGAGAGACGCCTCCGTAACAGCTCTAACCAGGATGGCGCTCACGCCGACCCGCCAACCTGTGATCCGCTGTGGACAGGAAGTCACACCTCCCCGCCCCCCAGGCCCGGGACCCAGTGTGCGGGGGGAGGGGGGGGCTTTAGCAGGTGGGAACGTGACCCCAACACGGTGGGCTGCAAAGCTTCGGGGCCCCTGCAGCAGGCCATCCAGGGTGCGAGGAGGGGTTGGAGGGGGCTCTGGGACGGTCGCCCGGGCGTGGGCCACCTCAGAGCCCCTCGCTGGGTCCCGTGGACGGCGTCTCCCTTCCCTCGGGCTCAGGCTCCTCTTGCAGCGCCCGGCCCAGCACGACCTTCAGGGACTCTGCCAGCCTCCGGGTCCTCTGGCTGCCCACCAGGAAGTAGATGACGGGGTTGGCACTGCTGCTGATGGCCGAGGACAGGCGCGACAAGCAGATGTACAGGAGCTTCGCCTCCCAGGGCAGGGGCAGCCAGAACAGCACAAACCAGTATATGCCCAGCGGCAGGGAGCCGACGAGGAACACCAAGATGGAGGCCAGGATGACCACCAGCAGCCGCCGGGGCCGCCGCCGCCACAGCAGAGCGCTTCTCCGCACCCGGACATAGAGGGTGATGCCGGACACAGTCATCACAGGCGTGAAGACCCCCATGATGAGGGTGCCCATGGCCGTGTCCACCATGAAGCACCGGCCTTCGTCGTGCCGCCAGAACCTGAGGCAGAAGAGAGTGGTCAGGGTGTTCATGAGGAGGGCCAGCGCCCAGAGCAGGGAGCACACCACGGTGGACAGGTGCCTGGGGCGGCGGCACTTGTACCAGAGGGGGAAGAGGACGGACAGGCAGCGCTGGACGCTGATGGCCGTGAGCAGGCTCAGGCTGGCGGTGTAGGCGAAGTACATCACCCGTGTCACCACCTCGTGGACCTTGGTGTGGGAGTCGGCCAGGGACGGGGTCTCCAGGGTCAGCATGGAGGCCATGCACAGGAGGAAGAGGAGGTCGGCCACAGCCAGGTTGAGCATGTAGATGCAGAAGGGGGTCCTCTGTACGCCGACAGTCAGCAGCCAGACCACGGCGCTGTTGCCTGCCGCCCCGCACACGCTGGTGAACATGGCCAGGGAACTGGCCGCGAGGTAGACCACGTGCAGCGCGTCGACCTTGGAACCGCTCAGAGCCTGCTCCGGGTTCTGGCTGCTGTTCAGGGTCTGGTTCATGCCTGGAGAGGAAAGCGGACCAGCGTGAAATTCTGTGTTGCTTGGACCTTGGGGACTTCTGGGAGCCTCTTCCCCCCAAATTTCTGATTCAGGGCTCTCATCGCAGGCTCCTTTGGCACTGCCCGTGACCGTCACCCTGGGGCTCGTGCTCAGCCTGACCAGCCATCGGCTCTGCCGTGATGGACACCGACTTGCTCTGGGTGCCCTGCTCGGTTGGGGCCCCTTCTATTCTGAGTTCAGTTATTTTCCCGTCATGAAGGGGCCTTGACTTTACCAACTGCCTTTTCTTTTTAATTGTTTGTAGATCAGGTGGACGGAACGTCTTTATTTCCACATGTTTATTTCTGACGCGGCGCTAAGGACGGCGCCCGGAGCCTCACACGCCGGGCCAGCGACGGAGCTACAGCCACAGCGCTACCAACTGCTTTTCCTGCCCCTCTTGAGATCGTCTGTTTGTCTGCTATAATCTTTGAATCCTGCAATTAATGTTTTGAAAATCAGACCTCAGGGGCAAAGAGTAGAATTGATTGCACCCACGGATTTGAGGTGCACCGTGCCAGGCAGTCCATTTATGATGCCTGTCTCTATCCCACTCTCCTCCAGACTCACACCTACCTGCTCTACTCCACTTAACAGAGTCCTGGACAGTCACGTATCTTTCGGAATAGGGTGGGTGCCCATCAATGTCTTATTTTTTTAGTTTTTGGGGGGTTGTGGGTGGACGGTATGCATTTATTTATTTATTTATTTGTGGGGCTAAGGATCAAACCCAGGGCCTCTCACGTGCTAGGCAAGCGCTCTGCTGCTGAGCCATAAACCCCCAGCCCCCACCAATGTTTTAAATGTAAATAATGTTGATTTAGAATTTACGGGTTTTTTTTCCCCATTCAACAATGTTTTTAGGATAGATCCGGGTGGCTGTACCATCATGGCAATGTTTCATGACATTCGCTGACCCCATTTTACTTACTGTGAATCCTCAGGTGGCTCCACAATTCCCGTTATGAGAACACCGCGCGGAGCATCCTCATGCGTGGACTGTCGGACCAGACTCGGAACTTTCCCGGGATACGAACGTTCCAGAGCGGGACGGCTGGGTCGTAGGACGTAGGAGCATTTGACTCACTTACTCTGGTAGTTCCTCTGAATGGCTGCTCCATGTGTCACCGCCATCAGCAGGGCAGGAAGGCTCCCACCTCCCCGCGCCCACCCACGTGTGGTTTATGCGCATCTCTCTGTTTTGCCAATCTGATGGTTACACAAGGATATCTCTAGGCTCTAACTTGCACTTCTCTGGTTACAGTAAACGTGAACATCGTCCGTACATTTGGTAGCATTTTGGGTTCTCCTTCTTTGAAATGCCTGTTCATAGCTGCTGCCTCCCTCTCTCTCTCTCTCTCTCTCTCTCTCTCTCTCTCTTTAACTGGGTTTCCCTCATTTTCCTTCCTGATTTGCAGCAGGTGTCTGTCATTTGTATTTCGACATGTTCAACCCTCCCTGGGTTTAGACATTGTAGGTGTTTTTCTCTGAAAACTCTCTTTACTGTGGCAGTTCCTTTTTCCTGGCTGGCTCGCCAAAAATATATAACCATAGAAATAGAAATAGTCACAGGTAATTGCAAATACTCATCTTCACCTGTAGTGAAACTTGGTGGACAGAGAGACTTGTTTTGGGGGAGCTGGCTCCCGAACATTTTCCACCCTTGAATCTTACACCTTTTGGATCCTAAGTCATCCCATATCCCTGGGTGAAAAAGATTTTCCCTTATTTTTTCATCTACTACTTTTATAGTGTTTCCCTTTCTGATTTTAGCTGGGATCCATCTGGAATCTATTCCGCCCCCCCCCCCATGGGATGAAATAGGAGACAACTTGGGTTTTCCTCCATATATGGACCAGGCTCGTTGACGCCCTTCCCAGAGAGCCTACCCTTTCTCTAAAGCCTTGTAAAGTTCCCTGTTCACACAGCTCTGCTTCTAACCTCTGCACCCTGTTTGCCTCTCTGTTCCCCAACAGCAACTCACTGCTGCTCAGCGTGGCTCCGTGATGCGTCATCTCATTTTCTGGGATGAATCTTCCCTCTTTTCCTTTCTTTTTCAAAATTGAAGGGCCCATTTGTGAATCTTTATTTTTCTTATATACTCTAGAGTAAATCTCAAGAATTCCTACTAAGTTTTCAGTAGAAGTTCACAGCAGCTATAAATTACGACAAAAAAAGATTCCTCACTTCATAATGCCACGTCATTGTGTCCATGGCATGAAATGTCTCTCTGGCCTTGGATCTTTCCTACATCCTTTCGTATAATTAATGACTTTGGAATTTTCTCCACAAAAGTTTTGCACATTTTTGTTGTGTTAATTTCTAGATATTGTTTGAGTGTTTTTTAAAAATTTTTTTTAGTATGTATATTTTTTAGTTGTAGTTGGACACAATGCCTTTATTTCATTTGTTTATTTGTATGTGGTGCTGAGGATCGAACCCAGGCCCCCCACATGTCAGGTGAGTGCTCTACCACTGAGCCACAACCCCAGCCCTGTTTGAATGTTTTTTCCTGATATTATAATTATGATGTTATATTACATATAGAGTTTTTTTACTTATTTATAGTTTTTATTGGACTTCTGATGCATAGAAGTGGTACGTATTGCTTTGTGAGATTCTCCCTACATCGATCCGTAACTGTGATTTCTTTGTGGTCCTGGGGATTGAACACAGGGGTGTTCTATCACTGGGTTACAACTCCTTTTATTTTGAGACACGATGACATCCCAGTTCTTTTATTCTGAGACAGGGTTTCACTAAGTTGCCAGGGCTGGCCTTGAACTTGGGATCCTCCTGCCTTAGCCTCCTGAATAGCTGGACTGCAGGTGTGCCCCACCGGGCCTGTCTGAAACTGCACAATCACTGGTTGAACCGAATTGGCTGCGTGGAGAAGAGGTTCATGAGATCAAAAGTGGAGACCGGGAGGCCAGAGGGTGCTGATGCTGGTGTCAGACCCGGGCAGTGGCAGCAGGGGTCATGCGGCCGACCTTGTGTAGTCTGTGAGGCTCCTGTCGTGGGCACTGGGTGGGTCCTACCTGACCCTGCACTCAACTGTCCACTCTCTGGCTCACTCCTTCCGAGCACCCTGGTAAGTTGTTCCTGTTGTCCAGGCCCTTTCCCTGGGTAAACTGGACACCAGCGATACGCAGGGGCTCCGGGTTCCTCACTGCTGTGGTGATACCCTCACTGTTTCGATTGTGGCTGTCAGTGGGGTCTATGTAAAGTGGATGCGCTGTGGTCTTGGTTGGCCTTTCCCTTCTATGTTGATGATGTTGGAATCCCTTTCGTGCACTTATGGCCATGTGTATGTCTTTGGAAGAAGATCTGTTCAGACGTCCTTTCTGTTAAGGGCGGTTGTTCTGTCATTGAGATGTGGAGTTCTCTGTAGACCGTGAACTAAGCCCTGTGAGATGGGACGCAGATAGCTTTCTCCTGTTCTCTGGGTTGGCCTCCTGCTCTCCTGCTGCATCCTTGTCTGATGTATGTAATTTTTTATTCTGTTGCTTGTATCTCTGGTACCATGCCTAAAAATCCATTGCCATATCCAAGGTCATGGATATCAACCTTATTTTTTCTCCTAATAATTTTATGAGTTTAGCTCTTTTATCTAGGTTGTTGACCCACTTTGAGTTAATTTCTATATGTGGTGTGTCACCTCCCCTTACTGTTCCTTCCCTGTCTCCTTTCTGTTTACAGGACTGGGGATTGAACCCAGGGGAACTCAACCACTGAGCTACATTCCTAGCCCTGTTCATTTTTTATATATTTTTTTAATTTTTAATTTTAGTTTTTGGTCCTGGGGATTGAACCCAGAGGCACTTAGTCACTGAGGTACATCCCTGACACTTTTTTTTTTTTAATTTTGAGGCAGGGTTTTATTAATTTGCTTATGGACTTGCTAAATTGCTGAGGCTGGCCTTGAACTTGCAATCCTCCTGTCTCAGCCTCCTGAGTTGCTGGGATTACAGGGGTGTGCCCCCAGGCCAGGCCGTTATTTTTTGTTTTGTTTTGCTAATTTGCCTAGGCTGGCCTCGAACTCACAACCCTCCCGTCTCCTGTTAGTCCCTGGTCTTTTGACTTGCACAGTTTCTGAAAGGAGTCCTGTAGCCCTTCTCACCTTCATTCTCCGTCTCTGGCAGTTTCTAAGCCTTCCCTTTGTCACTGTTCCCAGCACAGAGACAGGCTGTGCCTTGGTGTGGTTTCCTCGGGATCATAGGTTCTCCAAGCTTCTTGGATCTGGGGGTTTGGATTGTTTGTCTGGTTGTTCCACATACTATATGTTCAGCTATGGAAGCTGCATCGGTTCTGAGTTGTATGTTGTTTTCTCCTTATTGTGTTCATATATCCTTTAAGTCTTTGGGCATTTTTATGCTAACTGTTCCTCACCTGCTAATCTCCTCTTGTGTCATTTCTTGGTCTCTTTGCGTTTGCTAATGTTATACTCTCGGTTCTCATTCCATTTTCCTGCTTATCACGTGTCTAGGATCCTTGACGAGATGCTGGACGTTGTTTTACATTATTGAATGTTTGGAATTGTTTTTTGCTTCCTGGAAGAGTGGTAGGCTTTCTTCTGGTGAGTATTTGATTTGCTTGAAGATAAATGTGATCCTTTTGAGACCTGATTAAAGGAGCTGTCCGAGTGGTTTCTCTGGGATTCTTGCCGAGTGCCCCAGATATCGGATGGATCGCTCTCCTCTGGCTTCTCAGAACTTGAACCTCTCCTGGCCCTGGGTGGGCTCTGGGACTTGTTCGGAAGACAGTTAATCAGTGGTTGCTTCTTGTCCACTTTCATATCACTTTGCCCTGTACACAGCTTAGTTCTCAGGCCAAGGCTGCAGGGGCCCCCGGGTAGAAGATCGGAGCTTCTCCTCTGGGTAGCCCTGACCCTCCCTCTGGGGCTCACGCAGTCCGACGGCCCCGTCTTCCCTAGGGATGATCTGAATCTCCAGCTCATGCTTTGCCTGGCCTCTCCCATGTCCTGTGCCAGATCCAGAAAATACCTCCAGGCAGAAAGCCAGGGTCATCTGGGACTGGCTTCTCACGTTTGCCTTCTCTCGAGGTCACTGTCCTCCTCTTTCATGTGCTGAATACGTATCGATAGGTTTCCTGACATTTACTTACCCTTCCATTTCCAGGGTAAGCTACCATCGTTTCCTGGATTTTTTTCTAGCTTGCTCTGATTTTATTTAGAGCACTTTCATCCATGCTCAAAAGTGACATTGGCCCACAACTTTCCCTCCTGGTACTGTCCCTGTCTAACATCAAAGTCGTGAGGTTACACTGCTTCCTAGTGAGTCAGCGAGATCACCCTGTTCCTCTACCCTCCATGACAATTGGTGTCCTGTGAGGACCATCTTCCTCTGAAGGTTGGCCAGAAGGTAGAACCATCTGTCCGGTAATTTTTATGGGAGTGGAAGTTCATATGCTTCGAAGCACAACTAAAATCCAACGTGTTTAAGGTTTTAGACTTTTAACCCCTGAGTTAGTGTCGATATTTTCTCCTGTATCGTTTTTTTGCTTCTGGATTCACACTTGTCACTGTGACTCGATTCAGTACCTGTCGCTGCCCCTCCTCCTCCTCCCCTCCCCTTTCTTCTTCCTCTTTTTCCTGTTTTTTCAGATGCTCTTTTTTTTTTTTTTTTTTTTTTTCAGGAGCTGGTTTATTTTCTTTTAATCAGGTCTGGGGTTTCTTTACTGCCCATTTCCTTAATTTGTACTTTCATTTCTACCATATTTGGGCTTTCCCTGGGGTAGGTTCTTTTTCTTGGATTGAATGCTTAGGTAATTTTTCAAACTTAAAAAAAAATGGGGAACTGGAGATTGAACCTAGAGGTGCCTAACCACTGAGCCCCTTCCCAGCCCTTTTCACTTTTTATTTTGAGACAGGGCCTTGCTGAGTTGCAGAGTCTGGCCTTGAACTTGCGGCTCTCCTGCCTCAGTCTCCTGAGTGCTGGGTTATAGGCGTGCACCACTGCAGCCGATCAGGCTCTCTCTCTTTTCGTAGCAGGTATTTAGGGTCACACACACTAAGTGTCTCTGTAGGTGCTTCATGAGTTCTGATGTGCAGGGTTTCTGTTGTTCCTCACAGGTAAATCTTTTAAAATGTCAGATGCCAGACTAAGAGGTGCGTGGGCAGTCCTCTGCGAGGGGAGAGCATCGTCCCCTCGGAGCAGAGAAGAGGGGACACACACCATTGTGCCCCAGGCTTCATGTACAATGGCTGCTCCCAGGCCATCGCCCCCGACCTGCTGCAGGCGCCTGGATGGGACAGAGATGCCCCGTGAGGGTCGCAGGCCTGGGGCACCTGGGCTTCTCCCCAAGTGTCACTAGGAAGTTCCCGTGGGAACCACTGTGCCCAGCTGCTCTTGCAGGCAGGGCTGCGGGGCCAGGGAGAGAGACCCGCCCCCGGCCCCTGTGGTGAGGACTCCAAGAGCAGGGAGCACGGGCGGGCGGCTCCAGAGCTGGGAGGATGAGGGCCGTGACCCGGGCTTTCCCCGGAGGCTCGGAGTAAGCAGGGTGGGTGGACGCTGGGTGGGCCGACCCTCACCTGCAGAGACCCTGACTGCCCTGTGGGACCAGCTGTGGGGCTCAGGGCAGGCAGTGGCTTTTTGAAGGGCCTCGTTGGCCTGAGTGGGCTGGGGACAGGAAGTGGGGCACGGAGGGGTGGCCATCTCTGCCGGCCGCCTGCCGTGTGGGCTGGTGGTGCCGCGGAGGACCCTCGTGATGCCGGGTGACGCGGCCACTGCGGGGCTCCCTGGACTGGTGGGAGGTGAAGGGACCAGCACCCAGCGGAGGGGGTGCCCTGCCGGGAGCCGGGCGTTGCCAGGAGGGAAACTGAGAGCCAGGTGACGTGGTCAGGCAACGGGATGGGAGGGTGCTCTGCTCCCCTGCCCCAGGAACCCCCTTGTTCAGGGAAAACAGAAGGGAGGCCGAATATTGGGGCTGGAGGGAAGGGAGACTGGGGGCTCTGGAGAGAGAGCAGCCCTTATCCTGATGAAGCCGAGACTGTGAACCTTTTCTAATAAACTGGCGCGTGGTGGGTGGGAAGCGCCTGGGCTCTGCAGGGTGGGCCTGCGGGCAGGGAGGGTGTATCCCAGCTCCCCCTGCGTCAGGGCCTGGCATGCTGTGGTGCTCAATACGTGCTTGTGCACGCCCCCGGCCAGGACCTGGCCATGTGCTGCCCTGTTGCTCCAAACCTCCCTCCCTGTCCCTGTGATGGGGTTCAGTTCTGTGGGGCGCGGGTGGGGCAGGCCAGGTCTGGCCGTGGCCCTCTGTCCACCCTGTCCCTGGCACCAGGCCTGCAGGGTGCAAACGTGCAATACAGACTCGACGACGGGGAATGAGGGAGCCTGTGAACACAGTGTCACCGGGTCAGTGTCTGCAGTGGGTTCAACCGGGGCCCTGGAAGACGTGGCCCTGCTCTAGGCCTGCTCAGGGCACTTACCCGGAAATCGGCTCTGAGCAGAGGTGGCTGAATTAGGGATCTCAGAAGGTCATCCTGGGTTGTTCATGGTTCAAGGACAGGTGTGGTCGGGGGACGCACAGAGGAGGTGCACAGGAGAAGGGGGTCCCATGAGGACAGGTAGAGAAGGACTTACGTGGTCTCAAGCCACGTCGGGAAGACCTGCAGCCCCTGGAGGCAAGGGGCCCCGAGAACCCCTGGAGGGAACACGGCCTGCTGACACCCCCACTCTGGGCTTCCACCTTGGGACGTTTCGTTTCCAGCCCTTGACTTGTGTCACTTGTGGGGCAGCCACGGAAAACATCCGGTTGCTGCCCACTGTCGAGAGCACAGTGCCGTGGCCACGTGGCTGCCCTGCTGGGCGCTGGCCCTGGACTTGGGAGGGAGGGGCGTTGCAGCCAAACCGTGGGCCAGTGCTGCTGTGTCAGGGGAGCGAGGGCAGCGGGGACCTGAGGCCGGGTGGCCCCACCCTGGCAGCCTCCTCGAGGGAGCGGGTTGGTCCCTGCCCCATCTCAGGTGAGCACTCAGCTTGTTTAGGGTGCCTGAGGGGCCCCTGGGGTCACGCGGTTCCCCTGGGCTGGCTTTGGGGCTCCGGGAGCTGGCTTCAAGGCTGGCTCCCCGTCCCCCTGGGGGCTGGTGGAGTCCCCAGGGACGTCAACTTCTGTCCTTGGCACAGGTAAACAGCCAGCAGGGACGGAGGCCACCCACCGCTGCTCCGGCCTGGGAGTCCCCTGCGATCTCAGTGGGCTTCCTAGCCTGGGTGGGTCCCTGCCGTCCTCTCCTGCGGTTTGGCCCTTTGGGGTGTTGGTGGATTGTTTCCATTCCCAGGTCAATGAGTCCAGACTATTTCCCATCTTAAAAGGGTTTTCTATTTTCTCCACTTGTGGTGAAGAAATGAGCCCAATTTTGAGATTCACTGTGGTCTCAGTCTGTGTGTGTGTGTGTGTGTGAGTGTGTGTGTGTGTGAGTATGTGAGTGTGAGTTGGAGAAGGCACGGAGGTTCAGACTCTCCTCTAGTAAAAAATAAGTAAGTCCCGGGCTGGGGCTGGGCCGGGGCTCAGTGGTGGCGCGCTGGCCTAGCGCGTGTGAGGCACTGGGTTCGATTCTCAGCACCACATACAAATAAAGGCCATTGGCAACTAAGGAAACAGAAAACAAAGGCCAGGAAGTAAGTGAATGAATAAACCCTCCCCTCATTGTCCCCCCCGCCCCCCCCCCCCCCCCCCCCGGGGTTTGGCACAGACTCCTCGGGGCCAGCCTCGCCTCCCTCCCTGTCCTCTACACGTCTGCCTCCTCGGCCACAGACTGGGCTGGTGTCTTCACAGCATGGCCCCTGCGCTGTCATCCACTCCCCTTGGACATTCACCTTTGCAAAAATCGCACAGAGGCCAATTCAGTCTGACCGTAAACCACGCGAATGTGAAGGAAGAAAGTTCCCCTGTGCCCGCCCGGGTGCCCTGGGTCCCCCGGAGGCCTTTCTGCCGTGCGTGCGTGGACTTGGAAGCAGGTATCCTCTTATGTGAGTGAGAGGACCCGGCCTGGTTGGTCCACAGCTACTTTTTTGAAAACACACGATGGGGTATGTCTTCTCCTTAGACTTTGCTCTCCTTGGCACCCTTGTCCCTGCTCTGCCATCACCTCCAAGGTGGCAGGCACCAGGGTTAATGTCCTGCGCTCACCATGGCTTTAGGTGCTTGTGAGGTCGCTTTATGGTCCCTGCTTTCCTTAGGAGATGAGGGCTCAGAGAGGCTGAGACACCTGCTCAGGATGCCCAGCTGCCCCAGCAGAGCAGGGGCTTCCCCTGGGTCTACCAGGTGGCGGGGCATCCGTTCCCAACCACCAGGCTGTCACATCTCCACCCAGATTGTAAAGTCAGGCCTCTCACCTGCCCCTGGACGTGGTGCTGGTCCTCGAAGAAGGGTGTCAGTCTTGTGGCTCTGGTCCCTGGAGGCCCCAGCAGCTCTCTCGGTCCGTGCGCAGGTCCTGCTGTCTCTGGCCAGGCCCGAGCCCTCAGTGTCTGCCCCCTCACTCGCGCGCGGCTCCCCTCACTGCCCTCTCCTCGGGAGCCTGACCCCAGGACCCCAGCCAACCTTGGCTGGCCTCCCTCTGTGAAGTGGGAGGCGGAGCTGGCTTAAATGCAGGAAGGCCCCCAGCCTCCCACGTGGGTGCAGCAGAGCTGGGTGGGACTCGCTGACCAGGGCTAATGAGCCCATCCCTGCCCAGGGGACGAGCAGGATGAGGCTGGGGGCCTGCAGGGAGCCTTGGGAGGACCACCCTTCCTGGCCCTCTGCCGCGTCTTCCCTCTCAGAGACCTCAGAGCATTAGCAGGCCCCACCGTCGGGAAGCTGGGGTGGGGCGTGGAGGGAATGGGGGCTCTTGTGGGCTGGGAAAGGCCATTAGGGCCCCCCGACGGCCCGGGTGCAGAGACGTTATGGCTAATGGACTTGCCCGGCTCTGCTTGCTGAAGGATGGGGAGGAAGGCGCCCGGGATCCAGAGTGCAGAATCTTATTCCCACTCCGGCTTCTGCCACTTGTGAATCGGGGGACTCCTCCGAGCCCCAAAGTCCTCACTGAAAGCTCATAATCCCTCTCTGGCCCCTGACTCCCCTCAGAACCAGGGATCACGTGGGGAAGGAGATGCTCCCCTCTGTCCCCACGCCTCGCCTTGGCCACCTGCGCCTCCTCCCAGGCGAGGAAGAGTCCTGATGTCACGAGGCCCCTCAGGGTGGGAGGGAGGTGGACGCCTCAGCTGGGCCACCAGCAATGGCTTAGGCCCTGGGAGGGCCCGGGGCCACCACTGCGTTAATTCTGGCTGGGTGGGCCAGCCCTGCCGTGGAGAAGTAGGTGTGGGAGACGTGAGCACCCGCTTAATACAAATGGAGGAGGCAGGGAGGTGGGGAGGCCAGATGTGGACCCCGGTGACAGAGGTGTCTGGTCTGCTGGGACAACCCCAGGGGAGGAGGGTCCTCCTGGCCCTGCGGTGACGGCCACAGGAAGTTCATTCTGTGCTTGCTGCTTGGGGATCCTGGTACCCACTGAGAACACGAGAGCTGCACCCAAAGATGGGGACAGAGGCTCAGGAGGCGTCGGGCTCCCAAGGCAGGAGTGGCCGTGCTCTTGTACCTCCTGTGCGCATCTTGGCCGTTCCTGATTGAGGGACAGAGGCCTCTGGGTTCTTGGACGCCTGGGCCCATCCACACCCACTTTTCAGAAGGGCGGACCACCCACTTTGCAAGTCACTGCGTGGTAAAGTGCAACTGGGGGGTCCCGGGGGGTGACACTGTGGCCCGCCCTCTGTGTTGGGCCACGGGTGTGGCAGCTGGTCCAGCTCTGCTTCCCACTCCCACAGCTGTCGGCTTTCCCTGCTCTGAGCTCCAGGGAGCCGAGAGGGACAGCTGTCTTCAAGATCCTGGTCAGGTGATGCTTAAGGCTGGGCTTTAGACTCAAGGATCATCCATCAAAGAGAGGTCATGGTGTTTGCTACTGGTTCATGAAACTGACCAAAAGCAAAGAGGCCAGCAGTTATAAAGGGGTTAAGAAGGCTCACCGCCAGCCACCCAGCTCATCCTGGGCTTTCCCCTGACCTTTGAACCTGTGCCACCTGAGTGGTCCCTGCTGGGTCATACCCGTTCCCCGTGGGTTGCTGGACTGAGCGCCTCAGTACCTTGCCTGGCTGGTGGCCAGAGGCTCTCTGGCTTCTTTCCAACGTCACCGCTCCCCACATGGCAGCGGGCTCACGAGTGCCACCAGTGGAGACCGTCACAACCTTACGCACCCAGGCACCTTGCTGTGTCCCATGGATCGTGCAGCCTGTGTATCCAGGGAAGGGCGCGAATTCACCAGAGCGTGACCGCCGGGGCCATCTTGGATTCCGGCTACCAGCTGGATGGTGACCGAGGACCCTCTTGAGCTCCGGGTGCTCACTGTGTCCCGTCCAGCAGGGAAAATGCTACAGCCAAGAACCACCAAGTGCTGTGTGTGCTTTCTCTTCCAAGTGGGAGGGTTTTCTTTAATTATGTTCTTATTCCGTTTTTCTGGGTATGTGAGTCAATCAATTCTCGTAAACACGCCTGCCCACACTCACCCGCCCTCTCCCGAGCTGGACTAACCCGGTTCTGTTACTTGCCACCAGGGCTCCTGGCCGATATGGGGCACGGATCTGCCCGGGAGGCTAATTGAGAGCAGCGTGAAGCGAGATGAATGTTGTGTTGGGCGGGGCCCGGCGGGCGCTGGACTGGCTGCCCAGTGGCATGGGAAGACTTGGGTGGGGCGGACACGTTCTTCTAGGGGGAGTGACACCTCCCGTCTGTTGTTTTGTGGATGACATGGGCACAGATGCACTGGTCAGAGATTAGTGTGTCTTATGTGTGAAGTGGTCACATTCTCCTGCGTGTCAAGGAGGCCTCCATTAGATTAATTACAAAGACTTAAAAAAAAC
This sequence comes from Marmota flaviventris, assembly GCF_047511675.1. Lineage (NCBI taxonomy): Eukaryota > Metazoa > Chordata > Mammalia > Rodentia > Sciuridae > Marmota > Marmota flaviventris. The sequence continues at coordinate 4,629,067 of NC_092506.1, read as the reverse complement.
ATCTGCCTGCGTAGGTGAGCCTCTCTGGGACTGCCAGGAAACTTTGTGCTGCCGGCCTGACTCATCCAACAGGGCTTCCCGCGAACCCCATGCACCCTGCCGCCTCCGGTTCTCCACTTCTCCAGCCCCGGCTGGCGTCCTCAGGAGCTCTGTTCTGGAAGGACCCTCGAAGGTCTGGCTTCCTGGCCTGGTCACTGGCATTTTGAGGGGCACATTGCCCTGGCCGGGCTTCTTCCCCAACAGTGAGAGGCAGGATCCATCTCTCCACCACCTTCTAGATGAGCCCATGGTTCCTGGGAGGAAGGAGGCATCTTGGCTCAGGATTCTGAACCAAGCTATGCAGATGTGAAACCATCTTGTGCTTAAAAATTCTGGCATAAAATATGAAACCCAAGTTATCTGGAAACCACAGCGGGCAGGGCTTGGGGACGGCGGGTACCAGAGTCCTTCAGCCAGATGTAAAAGAGAGGAGAGACCACGGCTCCCGCTGCCTGCGGAGCTCCCCCACCCCGCCCCTCTGCTGACAGCCTGAAACAGAGCCTTGTCCTCCCTTGGCCTCAGTCCACTGAGGAAGCCAACCAGGTCCGTCTGGGTGCCCCGAGGGCCGTGCTGGGCATGTCCACCTCAGGTGTCTCCAACTGCCGTCACTTTCCTGATGGGGGATGCCAAGGTCAGAGGCTGAGCTTGCAGGGCCACTAGACAGCCACCATGGGGAGCCTTTGGGTGGTGACTTGGGGCTCCAGCCTGGTCATCCACCTGCTGTGGCTGGCCTTGGTGAGGCCCAACTTCCCCAACTGGTACTGATGCAGGTCCCATGTGGCCCCGCTCTGAAGACCAAACCAGACCCCTGCCTGAGGCTGTGGGCCCAGGGCCTCAACAGATGGCAGTCATTTCCCTGATGGCCAGAGCTTGGAGAGGCTGTTGGTGGGCACTCCTCTCCTTCGCTGGCCACTCACTTTCTCCCCTCCACCTGCCGAGTCCCTGCCCTGATGCCTGACCAGGGTGGGCCGGGCACCGACACAGGCAATTCCACCAGCTCTGTGAGGTCTGTGCAGTGCCCTCCAGGGAAACCGAGGCACAGCAAGACTGAGGCCTGTGGCTGGCAGGTCACAGACCTCCACCTCCCGGAGACTCGCTCTTGACTTCAAATCTGGCCTTGCTCATCCCTTGTGCCATCTGCCATCTAAAAGACCGTGCACCTTTTCTTGCTTGGTTCTGTAGAGGTAGTGGGTGCAGGAAGGGTGGCCCAGTCCCTCCTGCCTGCCCTCCCGACTCTTCATGTGCTGGGTGGGAGTGGTTTGCTGGTACCCCGGGGCAGCCCAGCAGTCCCTCAGTAGGAGCTGTGCCGTTCTGCTGTGGAGTGGCTGTCTCTGAGAACGGCCTGGCTGCAAAGTGTCAGGACAGAAATCTGCGCTGCTCAGGCCCCTGGCCTCCTGCTCTTACCAAACACCCGAGAGAAGGGAGCAGGGGGGGGCTGCCAGAACACCACCCTGATGGGGGCAGCTGGAGCCCTGGCGCCTGCGGCCGGCTCCTCCCTGCCACTTTAATAATCAAATACCTGGGGAGGGAGGGAAGTGTGGGCCTTCCTCTCCTTTAATGTCTGTGCCATTAGCACAGAAAATGAGGGGATCTGGGAGGGGCAGACTCCTCTGGGAGTCTCTGGCCTGTGGGAGAAAAGGCCAGCTTCCTAGCAAGTCTGCAAAGGTCTGCACAAGGCCCCAGAGCCTGGACAAGCCCGAAGCTCACCCCACGCTCCGCCACAGCGTGGTGAGGCTGATGCCGCCTCAGACTGTGGCCCAGCTCATCCGACTGCTCATCCGCTCACGGGCCCTGGGACCTGAGCGCTCAGGCTGCACCCGGGCAGGGAGGGCCCTTCCAGGGGTCAGCTCCCTGTGGGGACTCAGGACTGGAGGCTTGGGGTCCTGGGAGGAGAGTGGCTTCCCAGGAAGTGGGACTCACGGACCCTGGGCCAGCCTGGGTGACCTCCAGCACTGGGAGGCCTTTCTGTCCATGTGGAGGGAGAGACTTTCCGGCCAGGATGCCCGAGTGGGCCCCAGCCCTGCCCCTGAGGGGACCCCAGCCCTGCTGCTGCTGTGTGTCCTCGGTGATCACCTGCCAGGCTGGAGACCCCTCATCTGACACCTGGTCTCCGGGATTCACTGAGCAGCACGGGGGAGACGGGGAGGGTGGTGGGGCTCATCTGGACGCAGCGTGGGGGACGCAGCATGGGGGACACAGCGTGGGGCAGGTGGCACAGCCCTTCCTCACCCGAGACCCCTGGGACCACAGCTCCTTCCGTCCACACACAGTCCCTTCGACCCAGAGCTCAGTGCCTGGCTGGGAGGAGCAGCGGGGACTGCTAGAGAGCAGAGACAGTCCATGGCCAGAGTGGACAGGAAGGTCAAGTCGGTGACTGGGCGTGGACCATCAGGCTCATGGGCTTGGCGGGGTCAGCCCTGCGAGGGCTGGTGCTGCAGCTGCTGCCCTGGGCCCAGGTTAAGGCAGAGCAGGCTCGAGGTGTGTGAATGGGGTGTCAGGGGCCGGCCGGCAGGCATGCCTTCCTCGTCTGCTCCTGGCTCAGAGAAGGGGCCCCACTCCATCAGCGACGCTTCCTGACTGGCCACCTCGGCCTCTGCCTTGGGCTCTCTCCTCAGGCCTCAGAGTGAGCAAGTTCCCCTCGAGAATCTCCCCAGAGAATCCCAGGCGAGACCAGGTGCCCAGGATGTCCTCTGTGGGGGCTGAGCAGAGGCATGGTCCAGGTACTGCCCTTATGGTCCACAGTGGCCTGCCCTCCAGCCTGGCCCAGGTGGTACCCTGGAAGGGCTCTCAGCCAGCTGCAGGAGCCCAGGGGTGTCCAGGCCCAGGGGCTAGCCCCTGCCTGGGGGTCAGGGCCGAGGGAGACATTCTGCAGGGAGGAGCGTAGGAAGGGATGCAGCCACTCACTCCAGGGAGCCCCCGTGGGGCCACTATGTCCCTCTTGGAGAGGGACGATGTCCATCCATGCAGGGCTGAACTGGAATACATGGACAGGTTGCCCGGGTCGGGACCGGCATTCACTCTGGCGACCCATCAGGTAAGGGGCGGGCACGCCACAGGGGAGACAGAAGCAGCCAGAAGACCAGGCTTGGGGCAGGAGGACAGGAGCAGATGGCCCTGGAGAGCCAGCAGGGAGGCCCGGGCCACTGCCCCTGCCCTTGGCCGTCCTCGCTGTGGGAGACAGAGGACTCGGGCATTCAGCCTGCCGCGATGCAAGGTACAAAACGTTTATTGGTGACACTTCATTGTCTTACAGAACTCCCTGTGGCTACATGGGGCCACTGTGCTTGTTGGGCACCACAGTGCCAGTCCTCAGGGGACAGGACAGAGCCAGAGCCCACTTCTGGGTGGTGCTAGAGCCCAGGGACTCGGTCCAGGAACTGCCCATATGGTCCACAGTGGCCTGGAGGACACAGAGTGCTTGGGAGGCTGCCCAGGGCTGGCCAGGCACAGAGTTAGAAAAGGCTGTCCTTCCTGTCTCAAGTGGCTCCCGGGCCAGGCGTTTCCCCATTAAAGTCACCAAATGACTCACCAAGGGGACAGGGATGTTGTTTGCAGAAAGATCTGGCTGCAAGGCTATGAAGGGACACCTCTCCCAGGTAGCACCGTTTGGTTCAGGTCAGCTCATGCTCCGCCCTGGGGACGGAATCTCGAGAACAGTCCACCCCTGGGGACGAGGCTGTAGGGCAGGAGGTGGCAGGGCTGCGGCCACCTCCTCCCCTATGCCGACCAGCCCAGGGTGAGGAGGGCCCCACCGCGTGGGGGTGACTTTGGTACAGTGGGTCACTGAGGCAGAGTGGCTGGGGGTGCTGGTGGCTGCTCGGCCTCCTGGCCACCCCCAGGGCCTCCATCCCTGGGAGAAGGAGGCAGGAGGGGCCCAGCCGGACTGTCCTCCCACGCGGGCACCAAGGCAGGTGCCTGTTCCTGTCGGTGGCAAAGAGTCTCTGGAGGCCAGGGTCCACGACCGGCCCAGGCTTCTCCGGGCGCCGGCCTCTCAGGAGGCATTCCCAGAGGGGCACTGCATCTCCATGGTGACCGTGTTGGGCGTGCCGCCTGCAGCCTCCCCCAGCTCGGCGCCGTCCCTCAGAGCCCTCTGGAAGACCACCCTGAGAGGCTCCCACAGCCGCTGCGACTTGTCCCTCCCGGCCAGGAAGTAGACAATGGGCTTGGCGCTGCTGTTGATGCAGATGCACAGGTCGGTGACGTACTCGGGGAAGGGGGCCGGGATCTGGAAGACCCAGAAGAGGAACCAGTCGATCCCCAAGTAGATGGAGGACACAAGGAAGACGGAGACCATGGCCAGCACGACGTGGTTGAGTTTGGCCGACCGCTGGCGCCTCCGTGCCCGGCACTCCACGTGCAAGATGAGGGCCAGGCAGGGCAGCACCATGAGTGGGCAGAAGACTAGGAAGAGGATGATGCCCAGGGCGATGTCCATGTGCCTGCAGGCTGCCCCGGAGTCTGCGTGGCCCAGGAACACACAGAAGTAGTTGTGAATTCCAGTGACCAGCAGGGACAGGAGCCAGAGCAGGGCGCACACCACGGCCGACAGGCGCTTGGGCCGCCGGCGCCAGTACCAGGCAGGAAAGATGACGGACACACTGCGCTCTGTGCTGATGGCCGGCAGGAGGCTCACGCCGCTGACGAAGGCGCAGAGCCCCACGACCCGGGACACGCTGCGGACGAAGTCGGCGAAGGTGCCCAGAAAGCCCCCCGCGTTCAGGAGGGAGAACAGGGCCTTGCTGAAGAGGTACGCGCTGTCGGCGCTGGCCAGGTGCAGGAAGTAGATGGAGAAGGGGGTCCTCTTGATGGAGAAGCCGAAAAACCAGAGGACCAGCCCGTTGCCCACCAAGCCGCACAGGCAGAGCAGCAGGAAGATGTAGTTCATGACGGCCGGCGGGGGCAGCATGGCGATCTGCTCGATGGTCAGGAAGCCGCGGCTGTAGAGCTCCGGGGCCTCGCTCAGGCTGGGACACATCTGTGCAGGTGTGGAGGGGAGACACCTGGTGGTGCTGGCTGCCCCTCCCCCTCCACGGAGACCTGCACCTGTGGCCCCGCCTGGTGGTCCCCACCAGACACTTGGGTCCAAGGTCTGTAGGGCCACTGGCTCTGATTGCAACCAGAGCAGAATAAAGCCCACCGGAGGCTCACGCTGCTCCCGAGTCTAGAGCTAACAGCACGGAGTGGCCAGTCTCCAGGAGGGACACCACGCTGTCAGCCACCTATAAGCACTCCAGGCTTCCCACGGTCAGAATGGACTCTCCCCAAAATGTCCATGTCATAGAAGAAGGGACTGTTATAATACAATAAGGGAAAACTGAGGGCACTTTCTGGATGCAAGGAGACCAAAGAGCCGTGAGCCACTCTGCAGGCTGGGATCCTAACACCCTGGACCTAGACCACTGTATTGCCGGGGCACTCGGAGAGCTCAGGATGTGGGCGTGGATTGCATCAGTGTTACGTTTTCGGAACCTGGACCTGCGTCTGGCCTTGTTCTCAGACCAGTCTGGCTATTTGAAGGCAGAGGGAGTTGGTGTCTGCCAGTTATTTGGGGGTGATTCTGGGGTACACAGCATATTCAGCACAAGATCAGCAATGGAGGAAGGGAGGGAGGGACTTAGTAGGTAGCCTCCTGTTCTTGCAATTTTCTTGCATTGTTTCAAAACTAAAAAGTGAAAATACTTATTTCTAAGGAAATTAAAATCACTTGTAAAAAAAAAAATGGAGTGGAACTTGGAGCAGGACCCAGTTCCACAGTGGGGCCAGGGAGAACTGGGGATCAGAGGTGGTGCCCTGTGGGCTGGGGCTGCTCTTCGGGGCTCTGGATTGTGGGAAAGCCCAGGGGGTCTCTGGCAGGGGGTGGGGCCTGCGGCATCAGCTACAGGAAGCACTTCAATATTTTACAACTGGTTTTGCCTAAAATGGTGCCCTCAGCGGACACCAGTCCTGTCCACAGGGCTTGGGTTGGTGGGTAAATGCACAAGCCTGAGCCGCGTTCCAGAAACTGGTGAGTGGTGGGCACGGTTCAAACCCAAGAGTCCCCATCCTGATCAAGGTGGGCAGCCTGCTCTGCTCCAGCCAGCGGGTGCCAGGGGACCGGCTAGTGGGGCCGGTCCCCCCCTCCCCTTCCCAGAGAAGCCAAACACCCTGAGCTTTCTGTGTGAACACTTCAAATCACTGTGCCGGCCAAACACAGCCCATCAGGGTGGTTTTCGACCTCTCATTCCTAGTGGCGAAGGTGCCCCAGCAAGCCCCTTCCCTACACCCTGCAGACATTATCAATCCACACCAGCTCTCTCCCGAAGGCTGGTACCCACTCACGTCCCCCAACAAAACAAGGGACCCTTTCTGCCACTTTCCAGATGGCTCTGGCAGAAAGCAGGATCCAGAGGAATCGCTCTTGACATCCCCTAACCAAGGGTGGGGTCTTCTGGCCCGGACCCCTCAAGGGATCCTGCAAACAGGAACTGGAGGTGTTGGCAGAACTTGGGGAGGCCCTCGGAGGTCAGGGAAAGTCCTTTATGGGGTCCTGCCCACCACCAAACACAGAACAGCTCTGCCTGCCTCTGTGGACCAACAAATCCCACTGTTTAGCTTGCCCTCTGCTTCCTTTCCCGGGGGGTGACTTTGAGAACTACAATCTTGGGAGTTCCACTCAGCAGGGACAGACTCAGGGATCTGGAAGGTCCAGGGGAGACTAGCTCTGCCACTGGGAGGGAACTTGCTTGCAGGGGACATGGGGTGGACAGAGCCATGTCAGAGCACTCCAGCCTTTGCAAGCTGGAAAAATCGTGCAATCCCCTCCTTGAAGGGGAGGGGGGCTGGCTGAGTCACTGGGTGGGAGCTGTTCCCAGCCACACAAGGCCCTTGTGAAAGGCCCGCTCTGGAGCCTGCCCCCTCCCTGAGCGCTGTCTCTGCTCTGGGGACTCCTGGACACGCCCCCAGCACACCCAATCTCTTCCTCCTGGGCGGCCAACATCGTGCCAACAGTGGGCACCATGGGGAGAAGGGTTAGAGGCTAGGGCCAGGGTCGGATCCCAGGAGCTGGACCTGGGCAGGGGACAGGTTACTGCCCTGCTGTGAGCCTCAGTTTCTTCAGTGAGGAGGTTGGAGCCGGTCAGTTCCAGGGATCCTTCCAGTCGGAGAGTATTCTACCCAGGATTCTGAAGAAAATTCCAGACTTTTCAAGGGGAGGGGGAAGGCAGGAGGTGGTGGGTCAGCCTGAAGGGCTTGTCAGAGTCTCAGGAGGGCTAGTGCCTATAGATGGGGGTAGCCCAGAGTGCACACAGCTCTGTGGAGCACATGACATCAGGGTCACCTGGGAGCCAGCAGGCAGGCCTTCCGGGCAAGCCCTGGCCATCGTAATGGCTGACTGCCCCCTCTGCAGGGCAGGCAAGGGGCAAAGGATGGCCAAGGGTCAGCATCAGGGGGGACTTCCAGTTACCCAGTGCCTTTGCTCACCTCCCTGAAGGGGACACTGGGATCCTAGGGACTGGTGACCAGGGCCAGCCCCATGCCCACCCCAGTGCAGAGTTGGAGAGTGGCCTGGGAAGCAGGTGTGGGAGGATCTCTTGTCCCCACCTGCCGTCTCCTGGCAGGCCAGTGGCCTCCTCTGCCGGGTGGCACTCACCTTGTTCCTGCTGGTGGCATGGGCCTCCCAGGAGCAGTTCCCAGCCATCTCCAGGCTCCGAGGGTCCAGGTCCCTCCTCGCAGCTCACCGGCTGGCACGCCCACCTGTCACCTGGCAACAGCCCCGGGAGAGGACAGTGGGATCTGACTCCTTCTGAAATGTCCCCATCCCACCTCCCGGCCCTGTCCCCAGGCCCCTGGGCTTTCTGGGCCAGTGGCTCTCACCTTAGCGGAAAGGCCATCCCCAGCTCCCTGAAGAAGGGCTTGGCAGGACTGTCCTGCCAGCACAGCCCCTCCTGCCCGAGGACCCCTCATAAGACCCTTGGGGCCCCTTGGAGACCACGGCGGCTCACTAGGCAGGAAGCCCCCTCAACCCCCACCCCCTGCACTTGGTCTGCAAGGTGCCGGAGCCAGATTGCTCTGGAGATACAGTTGCCCGAGCACCTCCATGTGTCCTGGCCCTGGGTGGCAGGGGAGGGGCGCGGTGAGGTCAGGCAGGTCGCTTTTGGCAGGGAGACTTCCTGGAGGAGGTGGTCTTTGTCTGGGCCTTGCATCTGGTCTTTCCCCTAAAGGTTCCTGGAAGGCACAGCGTCGCCCCCACCACCAACCCCAGCACCCCGAATGCTGGCTGAGCACCTGCCACCTCCCCCCCCCCTTGTGGGGTGTGGCCTGATTACCAGCTGCAGGGCAGCTGCCCTCATTTCCCTTTGGTAGGTGACCTAGGGTCCAGGGGTGAGGTCACTCTCCAGCGGCCAGCACATCTGTCTATTGTTGGGGCTGCAGCTGCTATGGAGGAGAGGGGTGACTGGGGAGCGAGCCAGGAGGCCATGCCGTGGCCCTGACTCCGGCGGGTGGGGGGAAGCGTCGGGGCTGCCAATCAATGAGCCTGGGAGGGGGATGAGCTGGGCGGGCACGACCCAGCAGGAGACTGGTCCACCCTGGTTGGCCACAGCTCATGGGTCTGCCTACCCTGTGTCTGCTAAAAGTGACCTGTCCCTCAACCAGACATCCTATCGCTCCCCCCCAGGAAGTGGGGAAACTGAGGTCGAGAGTGAGAAAAGGCCTTGTCAGGGGCACAGCGCAGCCACAGGTGGCTGGAGCCCTCCCTCCCGGGGGGGGGGGGACTGCTGGGCAGTGCGGTGGCCTCCACTCCCCAGAAATTCCTTCCTCTGCAGGTCCACCCGGCTGGCTGCAGCCGCCACCTCCTTCCCTCTCCGCCTGTCCCAGCTGGGCTGTGAGTCACTGGCTGCAAAGGGTGTCCATCTGTGCAAGCCGCCCACCCCTTCTTTAACCCTTGGCCTCCAGGATCTGGTGGGAAGGCTGCCACCCCGAGGGCCAAAGCTGTGCAGCGGGGTGTGGAGGGCCCAGCGCCACCCCAGGCCTGCGCCCACTTCAGGTCTCCTGCCCTCCTGCCCCCAGGCTGCGGGTGCGTCCTGGAGCTCGGTGGGGGCACCTGTGCCTGGAGTGGCTCAGTGCGGGGCCTGCGTGGGTGAGGGTGGGAGCCCCTGTGTGTGGTGCCTCGCACAGATCCTGGTGCTGGGCAGTGGGCGTCTTCACCCCCCGCCTCAAGGCACAGCCTCGACTCCAGTTGGTCCACTGTCCATGGCCAGGGACAGGCTGCATGCTCCCCAAGGGGGGCCCGGCCCAGACTTTCCCCTGTCTGCACCCCCAGACCCACCCGGCCCCAGGTAAGCAACCTCTGCTTCCCCCCTTGCTCCCAGCCCTCTCGAGGCCCTTCCAGAGCCTTCCACATCAGGCCCTAAGCTCCCCTGGGGGAAGCCTGGACTCAGGAAAGTGTCACCCTTTCACGCTGGTCAGGCTGGACCCTGGGGCGGAGGGCTGGCCTGCCCACAGTGCAGGCCAGCATGCCGGAGAGCCCCTGCCCACCACGCTGATGGAGCTGATCCGTCTGTGTCCCCTGGTCCTGGCCCTACCAGGATACGCACAGCGACTTCACGGATGCGCAGAGATCTGGCAGCCCAGACGGGCCACATTAAGGACATATGTGTGACATGGGTAGGGACGTGTGGAGTGCGTGTGCTGCGTGTTGATCAGCGCTGGCTTCAACCAAAGCTGACCAGGAAGCTGCCAGCCCAGCACCCCCTGCCCCCGCCTGCACTCCCCTCAAAACCAGGACGGTGCGGCCACTGCCTGCTTCCCCCAGCCTGGCTCACCCCAGCCCTCCAGGACCCAAAGCCTCTTGTTTTCCCCTGGCGGCCGCCTGGGCTGGGCCTGAGGGCACTGGTCATTGGAGGGGCTGTCTGACGCTGCCCGTGACACACAGAGAGCCTGTCTCCCCTCTAGGACCCGGGTCCCTGCTGACAGCTGGATCCAAGGGGCTCATCCAAGGGGATGGAGACCCGGCAGAACACCGCGGGGATGTCCTCAGAGGACCCCACGCTGTGCCAGGCTCCGCCAGCCTGGGAAAAGGTGGGACCCAGCTGCCCGGCCTCCTGACCCCAGCATGTCCACTGTGGGGCTGGCCCTGCAGCTGCTCCATCCCGGATTCAGCCTCGCAGAAGCTGGTGTGCGCGGGAGCGGAGGAGCCCTCTCCTCTTGCTTGGGATGCTGCCCGCTGGGTGTTCCCTTCTAGCCCTTCCAGAAAGCTCTCTTGGACGTGAAGCTGGGGGAGGGAGGGGAAGCCCCCACCCACAGGAGGATAGAGCAGGGGCTGGCTGCTGAGGCCGGCTTGGGGCTGGGGGTTGGGGGAGGCCAGCTGGCCAGGGCACGGTCACACAGGAGGGGACTCTCAAAGTTCCTCGCTGTCCCTGAGAACCCTGCAGCTTCTGAGTGGCGGGAGAGACCTCCTGGTGGGTGACAGCCCTGCCTTGGAATCTCAGGGCTTCCTGATTCAAGAGGTGGATTTCTGGGAGCTTCCTGCCCTGACCGTGCCCACCTCCCTGCCCTGAAGACGTCCACCTCATTTTTCTTCCCTGCCTGGCCTTCACCCTACAGACCCCCTTTCCCTGAGCCCCTCCCTCGGTCCCTGGACACAGGGAGCTACCTGCCGCTGTCCTGGTCCTCGGAGTCCTTCCCTTTGTGACGGGCTCCTCCTGAGATCCCTGCCTCCGCCTGGCCGACCCACCAGGGCAGCAGGCCAGCCAAGCGCTGCCCGAGCTTGGTGGAGGACGGGACGAGCCCTTGCCTGCTGCAGGAGATGGCTTTGGAAGCAGAACCCGCCCCAAACCCAATTCCAGGCCCGGCAGGAGGGGGAGGGGAGGGAGGAGGAGGAGGGGCTGCGCTCCATGAGGCTTCGGGAAGGAATGCCCCGCTCAGGAGCCCCCCCAGAGCCCCACTGGGGACTCATCTTTTTGCCTGGTGACGTCAGGTTGGCCCGAGCACTGAGCACGGCGGCCGGAGTCCAGCTGTTAATCTCCCTTGTATCCTATGGCCCCCCAAATCTGTCCTGTCCTGCAGAGGGAGCTCTGCTGTCCACTGGCCTGCTGCCTTGGGTCTGCTCCCAGTGGGCATTTTGGGGTGGATGGGCGGTCCCCACCCTGCCGTCTCCACTGGGGGAGGGGCTGGCTTGGGGAAGCTGGGCGCGCAGAGGAGAGGGCTCCCTAGCGGAGGCGCAGAGTCGTGCAGAGTCCACGGAGGGACGGCAGCACCCCCAGGTGGCGTCCAGGTCCACTCCCCCTGCCCACCCTGGAATGTGCCGGGGGCCCCCTGTGGCCTTCTGGAACCAGGAATTCCCTTTCCCAGCCCTAATAGCAATCAGATGGAGTAAGTGGAAAATCACAGCCCGCCCGGGGCGAGCAGGGGAGCTGGCGGCCGCGGGGCCTGGTGCGTGCGCTGCTCAGCGGGATGAGTCAGCCTCCCCCAGAGAGGGGGTCCTGGAACGTGTCAGTGGTCCGGGCACCCAGCCCAAAACGGGGAGCAGGAGGGTGGGCCGTCAGTGCTGGTGGTGAGCCCTTCAGAGGCACCAAGAAATGACTCTCCTGCCCTGGGCCCACTTTCTCATGGCCCCGAAGCCCAAGGGAATTCCATTTTCCCTGCTTGAACAAATGGTGCCCAGGCAGGGCTGTGGGCCCCTGTGGGCGTCTTACCGAAACCGCAAGAGACTTTCCCTGCACCTGCCCCGAGCCTCAGCTTCCCGCCCATGGAGGAGTCTGCTGTCCCTGCCCCAGAGCAAGAGGAGGAGGGAGCCTGGGACTGGGGTCTGCATTGTCCAGCGGGTCTCCTGGGGTCTCCTGGGGGTGGGACGCTCTGAGAGTCTGGGGACACCCAGACCACACCCGAGGCCCACAGAGGCTGGGCAGGCAGGGTGGTGACCTGTTCGCCTCCCCCAGGGCAGCAGCTGGGGCCCAGCTGGGCCGCTTGTTTACGCGGGGAGGCTGGGGAAGGCCAGGGAGGCTGAAGCCAGTCAAGTTCCAAGTGTAATTGCTTTTGGACACTTAAAAGGAGCTGCGTGAAGTGGGCAGAGGCTCTGGACTCTGCCGCCTTATTTGGTATGGAAATTTGTTTCTTTCTAAACCAGAAAGAGGTGCTTCGGATGGGAGCCGCGCCTTTGCCTGGGCCGCAGAGTCCCATTTGCCACAGTCGGGTCCGTCGGCTTCTGAACAACGGGGACCCAGTCCTCGCAGTTCCATGTCTGCTGAGGGCCCCACTCCTGGTCCGCAGAGGGTGCGTTGTCCTGGTGACCTAGCGAGGTGGAAGGGGCCGTGGGCTCTCTGGGGTCCCTTTTACAAGGGCATCGACCCACCTCAGGACAGCTCCACCCTTGTGGCCTAGTCACCCCCAAAGCCTCTATCTTCCAATGTCACCATCTTGGGGGGAGGGTTCCAATAGGGAATTTAGGGGCACTCCCTGGGCCTGGGTTTCCTCATGAAGCGGTGCCCTGGCTCCGTGAGTGGGACTGCTCACTCACTCACCAGGCTCAGGGCTCAGTTGTGAGGTGTCCAGTCCAGGGCCAGCCCACGTGGTGACCTAGACACAGGCCCTGCTCTACTGGCTTTCATAATCTGTCCCCAGGCTCTAAATGGCAACCACCTGCCATCTAGTGCCCTCCCTGCCCCTCCCAGTAGAAAGGACCTTAATTTTTAACACATCCATCCAGCCACCCAGCCACCCACCCATCCACACACCCACCCTTCCATCCACAGGCACACCTATCCTCCCATCCACCCAGCATCCATCCATCCACGTATCTAGCCACGACCCACTCGTCCATCCATCCATCCATCCATCCACGTGCCACCCAGACACTTAGCCACCCATCCGCCCACTCATCCTCCCACCCACTCATCCATACGTCCACGTGTCCATCCACCCATGTGTACATCCGTCCACCTGCCCATCTGTCCACCCACTGACCGTCCATCCCCTAGCCATCCATTCTTATCTTTGGTCAACACTTATTTATAGAAGACCAGCGATGTTGGTGCCGGGGGAAGAATTGTGGGGGAAGCCGAGGGGGAGGAGTGGGAGCAGGAGATGACCGGAAGGCCGGCGGCCACTGCTCTCCGTCTGGGCTCCTGCAGTGAGGACGGTGGCAGACGCTGGCCGAAGGGAAGGAGGGAGGGAGACGGGCCGAATGACGGCCACCTGAAGATGTCCTAATGCACAAACCCTGAGAACGTGAGGCCTCACTTGTGGCCAGAGAGACTGGGGACACACGAGGCTAAGTTCCTGAGGGCCTTCCCAGGCACGTGGCTGTGGCAACCTTGTCATGGATTGCCCAGGTGGTCCTGTCACCACAAGGTCCCTAGGAGAGGGAGGCAGGAGCACCTGCTCCGCGAGTCCCTGCGCCAGCTTCACACACACCTCCCTCCTTCAGGTGGACCACCCGCCTGTGTGACCAGCATGGCAGCTTCTCTGTCCTCCAACCCGCGGTCAGCCTCGAGCGACACCAGCTTTGGTCTACCTGTCCTCACCCACACCCTGTGCCCTCCCTGCACCGGGGCCATCTGTGCCCTAAGTGAGCCCCAGGCACCACAGAATGGGTCTGCGACCACTTTGGCCCACACTCAGCAAAAGCCACCTTTAAAAGGCGCACAGTAGCCTCCTAACTCCCAGAAGTGATGAGTGGTGGTTCCCAAGGCCATCGCGTACCCAGTCAGCCTTCGGATTTGCTTTACACCTGTGTGGGCGTCGGGGCCCAGCAAGGTGGCCGGCCGACAGGGTCCTTGGCAGCTGGGCTCCTCTCCTGGTCTGTCTCTCCCACCCCCCTCCCCCCTCCCCCCTCCCCCCTCCCCCTCCTCCCCTCCCCCTCCTCCCCTCCCCCCTCCTCCCCTCCCCCCTCCTCCCCTCTTTCTCCTTTTCACCCTTCTCCATTCCACTGGGTTTAGCTCAGGACGTGTGCGGGGCTGAGGCAGGGAAGCTGGGGAGGCTGTAGCCAGAGGGTTGGAGAACCTGCCGTGGGGACGCAGAAGCTGGGAGTGCTCCTGCTCCTTCTCCTAGGGACCTGGTGATGACAGGCCCACCTCAGCAGCTGGCCCACGTGGCTGCCTGGAGCCTGGAGCAGGGGCCGGAGGGGGGGTGGGTGAGGCCCTGGTCTGTCCGCCGCAGCCTCCTGGGGGAATGGCTCCTCTGACTCACCTCCAGCTCTCCCCCGGTTCCTCTCTTGGAGAGTCCCAAGCCCTCCTGTCACATGGAGGAGCACAGTTTGCAGGCTTGGGGTGGGGCGTGAGGGCCACAGCACGTGGCGTCTGCCCTCTGTCCTAGCAGTCCCACTGGACTTCTTCTGAGGGGATGCAGGGGTTTATTTGGCGACGTCCCCAGGAAGTGCTGCAGGTGGAGTGGGCACGGGAAGGGAAGGGAGGATTAGAACATAGGCCCGCCTTGCTTCTGGGGGTCTCCTTTCCAGCTGGCTCTTGCCTCCTCCGCCTGGATCATGACGAAGGCACCTGCCAACCCAGGGCCGCCCCCAGCAAGGGGACTCATGGGGCCCTACCTGCTCCTGCTCCTTGCCTGGTGGGCTGAGAGCAGCCATGGGGTACCCTCTCCTGATCTGGGGGTGCAGCTGAGAGCAGCCATGGGGTACCCTCTCCTGATCTGGGGGTGCAGCTGAGAGCAGCCATGGGGTACCCTCTCCTGATCTGGGGGTGCAGCTGAGAGCAGCCATGGGGTACCCTCTCCTGATCTGGGGGTGCAGCTGAGAGCAGCCATGGGGTACCCTCTCCTGATCTGGGGGTGCAGCTGAGAGCAGCCATGGGGTACCCTCTCCTGATTCGGGGTGCAGCTGAGAGCAGCCATGGGGTACCCTCTCCTGATCCGGGGTGCAGCTGAGAGCAGGGCAAGGGTGAATTCGCACTCAACGCTGGGATCGCGGTCTGACTGCTGTCCAGGCCTGTACACTCGCACACATAAAGCACGCCCTGATGTCCACACCAAAGCCTGCCGCGGTTTTCCCGGGCTAGTGCCCAACTGTCGACTTGCTCTGATTCTTAGCTGTCCAGGGCCCTCTGTCAGAGGCCACGCAGGCTGGCGGGGCGGCTCAGTGAAAGAGTATTTACCAGGTGTGTGCGTGGCTCTGGGCAGAAGGAGCTATTTCCAACCAAAGCCCAGACCTGGTCTCTTGGGTCTCTGTGATCTGGACTTTCTCTGGTGCCTGGTGGCATTCGCAGCTGGACAGGTCACACGGATTGAGGGTGTATACCATGTTTTGTTTTGTTTTAATTTTGCGCTGAGGGTATAGCTCAGTGGTGGAGACCTGGGTTCCAGCACCACAAACAAACAAAAAATCATTTTTAAACTCCAGGATCTTCTGAAAACATGTGTATGTATGTGACCACGGGCTTTCCCCTCCTAACCACTGCTCAGGGTACTAAGTGCATTCTTGGGCACGTGGCTGTGGGACTGTGACCACCAGCCTCTGCAGAACTCTTCACGTTGCTCAAGGTCCCCATGAGACACAGCCTTCTCCTCCCTGCAGCCCCCAGCCCTCTGGGCCTCCCTCCTCGGGTTCACACGCCCACCAATGGTGCACGGGGAGCCCAGCCGCCACATCCTGCCCAAAGCTTGTCATTTCCTGCTTGTTCCATGGTAGGCACCTGGTGGGAGTGTTGCTGGAGGTGGGCGGAGGCTCCTGGTCCCTGTGTGCAGAGGCAGGGCAGGGCAGGGCAGGGCAGGGCAGGGCAGGGCAGGGCTGGCGGTCGGGCAGGCTCATCCCCGGGAGCGCAGGCAGGAGGACTCAGATCCAGCCCCAGGAGAGGGCACAGGAGGCTGCACGGCACCCTCATGCCAGGCTCTGGGTGCCCTTGGGCTGGGGTGGAGTGGGAGGCCTGAACCTCGTGGCGGCGGGTTGGCGGGGGTCAGACGCCTGTCCTGTGGGCACCTGGGGCAGGGGCCTGCGAGCTCCAGTCACTTTGCCTTTTCCGGCCTAGCGCCACCCACGGGTCCTGCGACAGCCCCGACCCTTGGAGCTTTGCAGCTGCCTGGGTGGCCTTGGGAACGCGGCTGGTGCCCCCAAATCTATGGAGGAGCGCGGTGGCCCCGTGGTGGACTGTGGGGACCGGTGGTGCCCATCGGTGGCTCTGAGTCTTCAACCTCCCTTCCCAGCAGGGGTTCCTTCCACTGCCCACCACACGAGGGAGGGGGATGTGTGTCTGTGGCGTCACATGATGAGTCCCCTGGGTCATTTGCTGCTGGGGTCTTTTACAGTCCTGGTCTTCCTACCCCACCCCTGCCGTCTCCAGCAACTCCAACTTCATCATGGCTGCCTGCACGGCTTCTGAGAAAGGGGGACGGTGGGGGACCAGCTCACACAGCCAATGGCCCTGTGCAACTCAGAGAGGGGCTCAGAGGCCCCCACCCCCTTCCCACGCTCACCCCCCTTCCCCTGGCTGCCCCCTGGACGCTCTGTAGCTGGAATACTAGTCGGAAGGGTCTCTGCTGCACTCCCCATCAGTACAGACAAGCACCAAGCACCAAGTCACCGGCAAGGACAATCACCTCAGGCGAGGAGGACACAGGCATGGCCACAGTGGGGCTTTGTTCCTGAGGTGCCAACCAGGCAGATGCCACCTCCTCTCCCTCACGCCCTGTGCCCTCGGCGGTGAGGGTCTTTGCCGGGCGGGGTGGTCAAAGCTTCACTCCCACGGGGTCCGGCCAGGGTGGGCTTGCCTCTCTCAGTCCCCGTAGCTCCCCACGCGTTTTCTATGGGACAGGGGGGTACTTCGGGAGCCTCTGTCTCCTGGGTGCCAGGCTTGGGGACACCATGGCCTCCAGCAACCAGTGTCCCCCACAGTTGGGACTGGGCACACCAGCGGGGACGGGGACTCCCTCTGTACCCAGGCCTAGAAACTGTACCTCATTCTGTGGCCCCAAAGCATCGTCGCCAAGCCTGGAAAGGCCACTCCTGTGTTCTGAAGTGTTCAGAGAGGCCGTGTTCAATGGCACGTGGAGAAAGGAGATCCTTGACCAGAGGCCATGTTGCGGATATAAGCGCCAACCTTGATCCGACCCACCAGGCTCCCCAAGTCTAGGGGTGGTGGTTTGGAGAAGTGTTGGGGGCAGGGAAGACAAATCCACAGTAGAGCAATTGATTTTTCCAGGAGAAGTCCCTGCTGTCCCTTCCATGATGGAAGATGGAAGTGGCCCCATGACACCAACCTCCCCAGGGCTGGCTGTGCCCCGGGGAGAACGTCCTGCCTGGTCCTGCCTGGACATAGTCATAGGAAGGGCAGGCCAGCTTCTTCCTCTGTCAGTTGGTCACAGGGAATCCCCATGGGGTCATTTGTGTGGCCGTGCGTGAGAAGTCCGTGTAGTGAAGTGGACGTCATTAGCTCATGTCCCCAGGACCTGCTCACATCTGACCTCACAGCTAATGCTGGAGCTGTGGCATGTGTGGACCGTTATCGCCCATGGGGCTGGTGACCACCCATTCGAGGTGGCAGCTGGGAGGTCACCACGGGACCGCATGGGCAGTTCACACTCCAGGGTGGCATTGGGTCTCACCTGCAGCCTGACAGCCAGGCCGGAGCCGGGTCTCCCAAGGAGACTCGTTTCTGTCAGAAGGGGATGTGTCCCACTCCAGGCCTGGTGTCCGCCCGGTGCAGCTGCAGGAGCCCGCCAGGGCATCCGCACGAATCCACTGGACTCTTCATGATCTGTGCATCTGCTGGGTCACCGGGCTGGACGGTGCAACAGCTGCACAGCAGCTGGACGTGTCCAGAGCCCTCCCTTGCTCCAGGCCTACTCCACACGCAGCCTCGAGGGTTAGCAGAACACCCTAAAGCACGAATGCGTCACACCCAGATCACACCCAGGCCCCGGGCAGCTGCGGCCTGAGTCAGAGGCGCTTGGTGCAGCAATGGGGTGCTTCCTCCTGGAGGGGACAGCTCGGCTCGCCCCCACCCTCGCACCTGGAAACTTCACTGAGGGGCGCTCTGACACACCTGTGTGTGACCGAGACTCCTGGGTGGCCCATCAGGCCCAACTCCATGCTGCTGTCTGAGGGGGACCATCCCAGACCTCCGGGATGCCTGAACCGGCAGATGATCCCACACAGGCTGGAAAGCAGGCACAGCGAAGGGCCAACCACCACAAAAACAAAACAGAAAAGTGATGACAATGTCCTGCAATAGAGTCGTGAGTGGGGTCTTTTCTTTGCGGTTCGGGGCCCCCACAGCAGGGCAAGCACCCTTGGCCGGGCTGAGCCTCCATCCCTCCGAGGACAGTGTGAGTTGGTACAATGTCGGCACGACGAGATGAGGTGATGACCTCGGTGACTACCTAAGGGTCCCTAAACACCAGCATTGTGACACTGCGACGGAGGATCTGACTACGACGGGGGACGGTGAGCGAACTTTCGGTCACTGTAAGAGAACACCTGAGAACACGCAGAAAGGAAACGGCTCCTTGCGGCTCATGTTTCAGAGGTGGCAGTCCCCGGGCGCTTGGCCCTGTGGCTCTGGGCCTGTGGGCCGCAGAACGACATGGTGGGAGGAGGCCAGTCCCCTACCTCACGGTGGCCGAGAAGCGAAACAGAGAGATAGGAGGGAAACTGGGTTCCAAGAGCCCCTTCAAGGGCATGTCCCCAAGGTCCTGACTTCCTTCTAGGCCCCACCTCCTAAGTGTCCCACCACCTTTCAGTAGTGCCATTGATGGAGGACCAAGCCTTCATCACTTGTTGGGCTTTTGGGGGACAAGCCACAGCAGTAGTCACAGGTCGGATGCGCTGGACAAGAGGATGGCTCATGTCCTGGGTGGGCTGGGGCAGCGTGAGGTTCATCATGCTCCTCAGAAGGGCATATCATCAAGAACTTGTGAATGTTGATTGCTGGGATTTTCCATGTAGTGTTTGTAGACCATGGTTTTCGGTTAGGGGAGTGAGAGTACAGAAAGCAGACCTGTGAATGAGGGGTCCTACTGCGTATTGGAGCAGCTTGTCCTGCGCAATGCAGAGGTAAGTGATGTCCCGTGGGCCAATGTGTGACAGGGCTGGAGTGTTGATAGGTCCAAGGGAAGGTGGTGAGCTACACTGCCGGGCGGAAACCCACTTCTCAGTAAAGAGTATAGAAAACAGAAATTGCCAGGTTTCGGAAGCTGTGTTCATCTTCTCCACCCAGGATACCATCTCTAAGCCGAGCACAGTGGCACACGCCTGTAATCCCAGTGCCTCAGGAGGCTGAGGCAGGAGGATGGTAAGTTTGAGGCCAGCCTCAGCAACTTAGCTAGACCCTGTCTCAAAATAAAAAGATCTGGGGATGTGGCTCAGTCGTAGAGCATCCGGGTCCAATCCCCAGAACAGTAAGACAAAGCAAAGGGTGACCAGATCCCGGAGACCATGTGAAATTGGAATCTTATTAAGTTCACAGTGTGACATGGTTTTCTGTTTCAAGACAGGAAGAGAGGCGCCCTGGTGGCTTTTGCCCAGCTGTTTCTGCAGAGCAGTCCCCATCTACTAGTCGGGAAGCCACTGTGAGGACTCTGCCAACCACGGGGGCGTCTATTCCACGCTGCTTTACGGGATCAGGTGCAGCAGCCTGTCACCAGGAGCCTCCCGTGAGATGGCTCAGAGCCAAACCCACCAATTCCTTGGCTTCCTCAAACCCTGCTCTGACTGTGGGTCATGGGGTGATTTGTGCCAGCCGGAGTTGGCATTGACCCAGGCCCCGTGTTCCCCCAGATCTGAGAACCGCTTTTCTCTATCCACCCCTCCCAGGTAACAGCGCCAGTTCTCTGGGGAAGGTGGGGGACGTATGTGTCATGAGCTTTGGTAGAATGACAAGGTCCTTCCTTGAAGAGACCCAGCCTCCTCTTCATTCAGGGGCTCTGGATAAACTCTGGGCGTTGGGCGAAGGGCCTTGGGTGTCCACTGTGGCCAGCTGAGTCGGGTCTTGGGCAGCAGGTGTAGAGCCTCACCTTGGGTTGAGCCAGGTGGGACTGAGATGATTCAAGGCACCCGGGAGGAGGTGCCGTTTCACACGGGGACCTGAGCCCTGAGGACCCTGGTGTCTGTGGGGTCCGGGGGCCCATCCCCCGTGGATTGGTCCCCAGGTCTCGACTCTGTGGCTATAAGAAACACGGGTGAGTTGCTCGGGCGGCAGAGGGAGTTTTCCGGCCCTTTCCCAGGCCCTGCGCTGGGTAGTTACAGTCTTCCCACCAAGTCCTCGGGGGCAGCTGGGGGGGGCTGAGCCCACCCTGGCCTCCCGTGGAGGCCTCACCAGCAGGTCTCTTGCAGTGGCTGTGGCTGTGGTCCCTGTGGTTGGCACCTGTGGCACTCACTCCCTGTGCCCAGTAGCAATGATTCCAGGGGCTGCTTTGGCCGCTCTGTGGTGACTAGCAGGTCCCTGCTCCAGTGGCCATGGAGTGCATGCCAGAGGGTACGTCCCAGGACCTCCTCTCTAAGGTCCCTTCTCCTGGTCCCCCTCTGTCCTTTCCATCTGGGCTGGGAGGGGAGAGCGGCCACCAGGGCTTGCTGAAGTGAGGGCCTTGCTGCAGGGGCTCCAGGGTGCGAGGGTCCGGCTCTGGGCATCTACAGCCAGAGAGCCCAGAGAGACCTCTTCACGCACTCTTGAAAGCCCCTCTCATCAGGGCCAGGCCGTGAAGGGCATGCTGGGTCGCATGGCCACGTCAGAGGTGTGCTCGTGGGGTTGTCGTGGTTACCAGGTGTGCTCGTGGGGTCGTCGTGGTTACCAGGTGTGCTGGGAGCCCTGCTCTGTCCCCCTCTGTTCCGGTTGGGTGTTGACATTCGAGTTCGTGGTCCTGTGTCACCTCCGTCACGCTGTGCCCCAGCCCTCTCCTGGACGCCCCTGCTGCCGGCCGCCCGCTCTGAGCTGTGCGGCTCTCTATGACCTTCAAGGCTCTCTCTCTTCGGGAACTTTTTCCTGAGTTCTTTTTCACGTGCTCTGTGCTGTGGCTTTGGTTTTCTCCGGGGATTGCTGCCGTCTGTACCCTGGGTCCTGCTCGCCGTCTTCTCTGCCTGATGTTTCCCCTCCCCGCGACCTTGTTTCAGTGTTTCTTATCGACCTTAAACGCTTCCTCTTTTCCTGTTCTGTTTCTCTTCGGGAGCTACTTGTAGCAATGATCGGTTCTTCGGTTCTTTCCCACTTTTGTCTTCATTTCTTTTTCCTTTTGTTGGGTCTGGGGACGGAACCCAGGGGCGCTAAACCCCTGAGCCGCACCCCAGCCCTCTTTACTTTTTGTTTAGAGACGGGGCCTTGCTAAGTTGCTCATGGCCTTGCTAAGTTGCTGAGGCTGGCTTGGAACCTGCGACCCTCCTGCCTCAGCCTCCCCAGTAGCGGGGTTACGGGCGTGGGCCACTGGGGCTTCATTTCATAGTTTCCTCTGTTATTGACATTCCTCTTTTCGAGTTCTCCTCTCCTCCGACTGCTTGCCTGCTTCGTCTCTGAGGTTTTCTAGCTCTGATTCCTGCTCTTTCCACACCTTCCTGGTGTATGGCATAGTGGCTCATTTCTGAGACGGCGAGGTGACAGCTGTGGTCTTGTTGAGGGTGCATCCCTCTGGTATGTCCCCTCTGGCTCGTAGGGTGGTCATGCTGCTTCCTCGTTTTGTCCACCAGGTCGGAATGTGTCCCCAAGGTTCCTGTGTTGGAAACGCTGCGGCGACTGGATGGGGTTAGGCGTGCTGCCGCAGCAGAGGGTGGCTGCAAGGCCAGCCGGGCCCCACCCTCCCCTCCCGTGCGCCCTTTGCCCTCCCCCCTTGGAACGAGGCAGCCAGGAGACCCTCGCCAGATGCAGGCCTTCCACCTGGCCTTCCGGCCTCTAGGACCACCGGAAGCAGATCTCCTTTCTTTCAACACTACCCAGCCTCTGCCGCTCTGCTGTGACAAAACAGGGCCTGGGCAGCTCTGCCCGTAGCGCCTTTCCACCCCCAGCGAGATGACCTTCCTGAACACTTGAGAGAAAAGGTGGGGGGACGCCTGGCTACTGTTCAGCTCTGCTTGGGTTCCCTCACTCTCCACCCTGCCCCCTTCTCCCGCTGACCTCTGGACCTCTCCCGCCCCCTCCTGCCCTGCCCTGTTTGGATTCCACCCCAGCGCCCAGTCCCAGCGCTGAGCTCTGCTCTGTTGGTTTCAAGAGTCTCTCCCGCCTGTCACCGGGCCATTGACTTCCTCGCTGGGCCCTTCCCCCGCCTGCAGAGGGAGCCTGCCAGACCCACTCCCACTGGTCACTCCTGTCCCCTGAGGGGACTGTAGTACTTTCCAGGGAGCACCTGCTGGAGGCCGGGGTCTCTGGGTTCTCGGGACCACCAGGGCTGCGCCCCCACGGCCATCCCTCCCCCGACCCCCCAATCTCCCACCTGCTCGTCAGCTGTGGGCAGAGGACCCCTGGCCACCCAGGCCCTCAGGCGCTGTCACCGGGGGTTTGGGGTTTGCTGTCCTGGGTGCTCCGCCGCCGCAGGGAAGTTTGGGCCATTAAAACAGCATCGTGGCCCCTTCCCCTCAGAGCTGCCCGCAAGCCCACCTGCAAACAGTAGCAGAAACATTTTAAAAACTAAAGTGTCAACAACGGCCCGCGAGCTGTTCTTCAGTGGGACGAGCCGCCACAGAGGGCAGAGTGCGATGCATGAGGGGCTACGCCGTCCATTGCAGGGGGTGGGGGTGGGGGCTTCTGTGCGCCCAGAGGCAAGGTGAGGTGACAGAGGCTCTGTAGCCTGGCTTAGCCCCCTGGCATGCTGAGGAAGGACTAGCCCTCTGTGTGGCATCACCACCAGGCCCTTGGGGCCTCCCCTTCTGACCTCCAGCCTCAGGGCTTCTGCCCCTAGTGGTCCTTGGGCGTGTCCCACTGTCCCACTGTCGTAGGGTCTTTAGAGCCCGCAGCAGCTCAGAGTCTCTGGCAGTCTCACACATCTTCAATGCCCCAGTGGGGGACCCCAGAAGAGCCCCTCCCTACCACAGCAACCCTCACTTTTCTCTCCCTGCCGGGGGTCCACAGCCTGGGGCAGGGTGCCCCTTAAGACACCTTGGAGTTCCAGTGGCCACTCTAGTGGACGATGCCCCCCACAGCCCTTAAGGCTGAGTCTGAGAGCATCTTTGTTCCAGGTGACCCCAGCTGCCAGGAGGGGTTCAGGTGGCACTGAGAACCGGGATGGGAGGGTATCTGCTGCCTTTCCCTCTCATTCCTCCCTGCCCCCACCCACCCCCAGGGGCCCTTCAAAAGCACAAATCCACTGTCTGCCCCTGCTGGACCCTCCCCGGCCTTCTAATGCTCAGACAGGCAGGTTTGCACTCTGCAGCATACCCAGCCCCTGGGGGACCCTACTGCATGGCCAGGCCCTGGGGGGCCTGCTGTTGCCCCTCCCCTTCCCCTGGCCCTCTCTCCTTAAGGTCACCGTCCTCCTCTCTGAGCCACACACCTGCCCCAGGCCACCCCCACCCCTTGGACCTCAGCTGAAATCCCGAGGCCCTGTCTGCCCAGCCCATTGGAAGACGGCCCTTCAGATCTGATCCACTCCCTACTGAGCTCGCCCTGAAGTGCAGAGTGCAGAAGTTTCAGCGTCCCGAGGCCGTGTGGCCACCAGCAAGTCC
This sequence comes from Marmota flaviventris, assembly GCF_047511675.1. Lineage (NCBI taxonomy): Eukaryota > Metazoa > Chordata > Mammalia > Rodentia > Sciuridae > Marmota > Marmota flaviventris. The sequence continues at coordinate 4,605,468 of NC_092506.1, read as the reverse complement.
ACCTAGAAGCTGTGCTCTCATGAGGGCCCACCACGCAGCAAGGGTGCGTCCTTCCCTCCCAGGTGCAGCGACTGCCCTGGTGTCACCTGTGGTCAGGGCCCTGGTGGCAGTCCCCTTCGAGAGGGTAGGGCCTAGCCGTGTGCTGCCCACTGTGTCCCCGAGGCAGGCCCGGTGCTGGGCACTTGGGGCTGGTGAACAGATGTAAAGACCAGGTCCGAGCTGGGTGGTAGAGGCCACTGGTTCCTGTCCGAGCATGTTGTCACCCACGCGTGGGGACGATGACGGTGCCTCTCCATGCAGGGGATTCAGGCCCTAGGTGCAGATGGCACTGGACAGGAGCAGGGGGGCCCCAGCTTCTCGCCCCTAGGCAGAGGGTCCGCTGAGCTCATTCTACATGTTCCCCCAGAGGTCCCCAGGCTGACCCCAGCTGCCACCATCTGAAAACCCCTTTCTTGGCTTCCTCCCTGTCCCTGCCCATGCCCAACCCCCCCGCCACTCCTCCGGCTCTTCCCACAAGCCACTGGGGCGCCAGCCCTTGTCCCAGGCCCTCTTGACCTAAGAGGACACGCGTGTGAGGATCTGGCCTGCAAGGTCCCAGGTTCCGCCCCTTGGCCCTCCCCCCCCACCCTGGCGACCCCTGTCCCCACAGCCCTCCCTTGTAGGCCACCCCGGGCTGCCCAGTTCCCAGCATAGCAAGCCCCCCAGACCCCCAGATTCTTGTTGCTGTGCCCCGCGGGAGAGGGCTCAAAATAGCAAGTGCGGCCCGGGCCTGGCTGGGCAGCATCTGGCTTTTCCAGGGTGGGTCCCCTGACGCCTGGCTCTGGGCTCTGTGCCCGGCCTTCCTGCTCTCCCCCAGGCTGGGGCCAGGGTTGGCGTCCCCTGGCCTTGCTGACTGTGGGCCTCGGACAGCATGTGGTCCCCGAGCCTCTGCTTCTCCAAACGCGGCTCAGGGCTGGTCACCGGGCTGCTCTTGTGACCCTTTTATGGATAAAGTGGCTCCGGGGCCTGGGGAGGCTTTGAGGTTTCAAAACATCTCTCTGCTGTCCACCTGGAAACGGGCCTGAAGGAAAGGGGTGGCCAAGCAGGCAGGGCCCAGGGCCCACAGTGTGTGCCCACTCTCTGCAAACCGGGACACTTCACTTTGTCTCCCTCGTTTTAAGGATGCAGTAACAGAGGGGTTGGGGCTGGCAGTGGGGCACCGTCAAAGACCATGTCTTTTTCACTTGGCCACAGGCCTGGTCTCTGCTTTCCTCCAAATCATCTCAGAAATCATTTGAAACTTAAAACGAGGCCCCTCTGCCCTCTCAGTCCTGCCGTGGGCGGCTCCGGTTGCGTCTCGGGTGCTCCACGGATGAGGTTGCGAACAAGGGAATGAAGGGGTTAAGCCCAGGAAGCTGCCCAGGCTGGATGGGAAGCCCAGCTCCCTGAGCACGGTGCCTGAGGCCCCCAGGGAGGAGACAAGGCCAAGAGGCATCCGGAGCTGGCCTGCCTCTGGACCTAGATGGCCAGGGCTCCAGGATGCGAGGACGCTCAGGACCCCTTGGGGGTCCCTGGGGGCGATGGCTGTGCTGCGTCCTTCAGGTGGCCCTCCCTGAGCCGGAGCTGGTGCTCTCCTCTTCCGTCCCTTAGATCCGTCTAAAACGGCGGGGTGGGGGGGGACAAAACGCAGGGGCGGTGGGCACTTCACCCCAAGTGAAGCCCAGCAGTGTTTGGAAGCGAGGGGGTGTGTCGACGTTCCAACCAAGCTTGGCCTGACCTCTATTCTCTTGGGAGGAAAAGCTCACGGTGACGGAGGGAGCCTCCAGCAGAATCCCTGAGGACACAGGAAGCCACCCTTGGGCCGAGCCACTCAGTGTCCCCACCAAGAGGACATCTTGGTCCATTGCAGTTTCCAGAGTGCACTGCTGGACATAGGATCAGTGTTGGAAAGTGCGACCGACTGTGTGGCGTGGGTGGCTTCTTGGCTCAGCTGTGGCGTGGGGTGGGCTGGGGACGGGAGACATGAGGACAGGGTCCCCTTGGAACCTCCTGCTCTGTTCCATGCCTGGGAGGGGATGTCCCCCTAGGACCCCCTTGCTGGTCTACATCTGGGCTGCTGCTGGCTCTGCCTGGAGGCTTCATCTGGGTCAGTCACTTGCCAGAGGGAGTTGTGGCCCTTGATGGCCGTCCCAAGGCTGCAGGTGGTGGGCCCATCTGGGTGGGCTCTGCTCCCTGCTCCATCCCTTGCTGGTGGGGCTGATTGGGTGGACCCGCCTTGGGAGGGAGTAACAGAGAGCCCCTCTGCCCTCGGTTTCCTCTTCTGCCAACCGAGAGGGTGACAGCTCCCTCGACCTGGGGTGGGGGTGGGAACCGCATGAGAACTAAGCCCACGGGGGTACCGCAGGGGGCCCAGAAATGAGGGTCAGACCAGGTCTTCCTGCTTCTCCTGTGTTAGGCTGGCCTGTTGGACAACCTGGATGTCTGGATGTGGCGAGCCCCCAGACGCCAGGGCGCCAGGCTTGGTCCTCAGTGAGGCATCATTGAGGTGGAGGGATCTTTAGGAGGTGACTGGTCTGGGGCGCCTTCCTCGTGCACGTGGGGTGGGACAGAAGAAATGCAACCTGGGTGGAGTGTGAGACCCAGAGGAGGGACGAGCAAGTCAGATTCAGTCCAGAAGTTCTAGACGTCCCCAGGCCTGTCCCTCTCCAAGCCAGTCCCTCTCCCAGCCCGCCAGTGCCAGATTCCTGGGAACCCCACCTTGTGCACTATTCATTAAACCCCCAATAACTAGATTAATCAAAGAGAGACATGATGTCTTCAGAAACCTATAATTTAGGGGACTTTCCAGCATAATCAGGATCCTGGGACTGACCAGACCAACATGAGCCATCTTTTTATTTTTTTTCTTTTTTTTTTTAAGAGAGAGAGAGAGAGAAAGAGAGAGAGAGAGAGAGAGAGAGAGAGAGAGAGTTGTTTTTTAATATTTATTTTTTAGTTCTCGGCGGACACAACATCTTTGTTTGTATGTGGTGCTGAGGATCGAACCCGGGCCGCACGCCTGCCAGGCGAGCGCGCTACCGCTTGAGCCACATCCCCAGCCCCAACATGAGCCATCTTAAGGTCACCAGACTGAGGCCATCCCTACACACCAACACCTGCCCACCCGTCTCCAAGTTTCCTTTAAGAGCCAGGAACCCCAAAGTGTCTCTGGTTCCCAAGATGGTCTGCATTCTCCCTTGAATGCATGCTCCTTGCTTCACCCCAAAGGCGTCTCTCTCTGCATTCTCCCTGAACGGGCTCCTGCTCTCCTAGAGAGAGCTCTGCCTGTGTCCTGACTGGTGCATGTGGAAATTCTTTTCCATCACATATGACAAGAAACTTGCTCATCCTGAGTCGAATTTGCCCTTCTCTCTAGGAACTCCTGGGACCCTGAACTTCTGGGAAGACGCCTCTTCTCCCATGACAAGTGGTTCTATGTAAGAATTGAGGAGTGGTTTGGGGCAGTTGTTTATTTATTTTTGGAGCTGCTGTTACAAAGTGAGGCCACTCTGCTTCCCCAAATAATGAGCCAAATAAACCTCTTCTCTTTATACAGTTCCCAGCCCCAGTCATTTTGTTACAGCAATTCAAAATGGACTAAGACAACCCCTAAGGAGCCCCTGCTCCTGGCGATCATACCTGCATGATCCCCCCCCCTAGGGTGGGCTGGACCTGGTACTTTCTTCCCATACATAGAAATATAGAAAGAGTGATGGGATGACACTTCTGCAATTGGGTTATAAAACCTAGATGACAGTGTGTAAAGAGCTTCCAGGTTGAAGAATCCTTGGAGGTGCTGGGAAGGCGGTGAGTCCAGAGAAGTCATGAAAATTCCCTCCTCTATCTTGCCCTAGGCATCTCTGCTATTTGGGTATTCCTGAGTTGTGTGCTCTAATTAATTAGTTAATTATTTTTTTTGCTGTGCATGGGATGGAAGCCAGGCTCTTGCAGCTGCTAGGCAAGCACTCTATCACTGACCTACATACTAATCCTCCTCCTCCTCCTCCTCCTCCTCCTTCTTTATTTTTTTTTGAGATGGTCTTGATGAATTGCTCAGGCTGACCTCAAATTTGTGATCCTCCTGCCTTAGCATCCTGAGTAGCTGGGATTATTGTCCTGCATTCTGTGAACCATACTGGCAAATTATTTAATTTTAGAAGGGGGTTGTAGGAACCCTTTATGTCATAGCCAATTGGTCAGAAGTACAGAAGTACCAAGGATTGCTCTTTGTGTCTGAAACAGGGGAGTCTTGTGGGCCTGAGCCATAGCCTGTGGGTCTGCACTAACTGTAAACAGTGTGAGAATCAAGTTGGTGTCCAGTGAGTTGGTTGGCATTTGGAAAACCCCAAGCACATTTGGTGTCAGAAGTGTGAGTAAAACAGGTTGTAAATTCTGAGATGACCACCGCTCCTGCTGAGACCTCTTGAGAGCCCAGAGCCCATGGTGTCCAACTAAGCCACATTCAGATTCCTGACTACGAAAAAATGGGAAGATAATAAACATTATTTGAAACCATTATTCAGCAAGAAATAACTAATGCATACACTGATTTTGATGTATCTTGGAACAAATATGACTAGCAGTTCAAATCGAGTTTGTAGTGTTTATTGCTTGCAACACAACTAAGTAGAGAAAATGAGTCCATTCAAATCAATTTGAAGAGAACTATCAGTCAGAGGTATGAGTCAGGGTAGGGTCCCAAGAGTCAGGAGCTGGAAGGACGTGGACGGCAGTTTGGGGATGTGGGGACGCCTGATGTATCAGTGATTCAAAGGCACAGTGGGCATGTTCAGTGCTAGGGATAATTCAGGGCTGTTCCCTGTGTCTGTATGCACCTGTCTGCAGGGTATAGCAGGTTTCTTCTTCCTGGGCCAAGTTCTACTCTGCTGGGGGTGGGCTGCACTTGAGAACCACTAGGTGCCGCCATCTTCCTCCCTTTGGGGTGACAGTTGCATAATATTATGAATGCATTTAATCCCATTGAACTGTGCACTTGAAAATCCGACCCCAGGGGAAGAAGGACAGAGATGTGGCAGAAGGAGAAGTCAGATTTCAAGCTCTGCCGCAGTCTGGCTGGGCACAATCAGGAGCCACTTGTCAAAAGAAACTAACTTTATTTTTAGAACCACACACGCCAAACAAAACAGCCTCTCAGGAAAAACCCTCAGAGCCCCAACTGCCACCACCGGCTTTCCACAAGTCTCTCTCTCCAACCCAAGCCTCTCTCCACCTCCCACAATCCTCCTGCTCTTGAGGCCGATTGGCTGAGTTACGTGGGCGGAGCCAAAAAAGTCCCCCAATGAGCAGCTCCGTGGTCTGAAAGGGCAGGGAAACAGCCCAATGAGCATCACTGCAGAGGAGCCAATCAGCTAGATGTTGCTGGGGCCGCTGTGAGCCAATCATCAGCCGGCAGCTGGAAGTTTGCTGGCAGCTGGAAGTTTGCTGGGGCCCCTTCGGCTGTGGCTCTCAACATCTCCCCCTCTCTGTTTAAACAAAAAGCATGTGGCTTAGGGACCATGCCTGCCTTAGGTTGTCCAATAGTACATATGGTCCTTACCCGTTAGGTTGGTACCATTGCAATTGGATCTTACCCGTCACTGACTACCGGTCCAGTATACAGCCACACCTGTGGAGAGGTCTTTGTACCTTTGACATTGTTTTATTATGTGTCTAGCTTGTTCCTTAGTTATTTTAAAACGCTTTTGTAAAGTGTTAGCATTGACATGGAACCGTTTGTGAAAATTTATAGCTTCTTCAAGTGTAGAGAAAATATGTATGTCATGTGTAGTTTTATCTGCTAAATCATTGCCCAAACTAAGGGCTCCAGGCAATCCTGTATGTGCCCTGATATATCCTATAAAGAATGGATCTTTTCTGTCCCAGATTAGACTTTGTATAGTGGAAAGCAAAGAGAAAACAGTAGAGGAAGGGGAAATCCTACCAGCATCTTCAAGGGATACTATAGCATTAACTACATACTAACTATCGGAAAATAAATTAAATACAGAATCTTTAAACATCACAAAAGCTTGTAATACTGCATTAAGCTCTACCTTTTGAGCTGATTGTTTGGGTACTAAAAATGTAAAAGTTTGATCAGGGGTAACTATTGCTGCTGTACCATTATTTGATCCATCAGTGAATATATTTGGAGCATTCATGATAGGTGTTTTTCTTGTCATTTTTGGAAAAATTACAGGATGCGATGACCAAAAAGACAACAAAGGATTAGATGGTAAGTGGTTATCAAGTGAAACATTAGATTTGCACATGATTATTGCCCAAGTATTTAACTCATTAGCTAACTCATCAATTCGATTCATAGTATATGGAGTAATAATTTTATTGGGAGAAATTCCAAACACTCCCTTTGCTGCTTTTATTCCTTTGAGTATTAACTGTCCTACAGCCTCAGGATACCTAGTAAGAATAGTGTTAGGAGAATAAGATAAATGTATCCATAATAATGGACCTTCTTGCCAAAATACTCCTGTAGGAATATTTTTTGTTGGTAGTACAATAAATAATAAAGGCAAACTTATATCAATTCTATCCAAATGCATATTTTCCATATATGTTTCAATGATTTTTAATGCCTTTCTTGCTTCAGGCGTTAACATTCAGGGTGAATTTGGATCTGATGGACCTTTTAGGATATCAAATAAAGGTCCCAACTCTCCTGTTGGTATACCTAAATAAGGCCTTATCCAATTTATGTCTCCTAATAACTTTTGAAAGTCGTTAAGTGATTTGAGTTGATCTACTCGTATTTGAATTTTTGGTGGACGGACCATGGTTGAGGATAATAGAACTCCTAAATAATTAATTGGAAAATTTAATTGTACTTTATCTATTGCTATCTCTAGATTATATTTTTTTAATAAGTTTGTAAGTGTGGCATAACATTCTAGCAATGTGTTTTTAGCTTTGTGTGCTAATAATACATCATCCATATAGTGAAATATTTGTAGTTCAGGATTTTGATTTCTAAGTGGCTGGATTACTTTGTTAACATAAATTTGACACATAGTTGGGCTGTTAGCCATCCCTTGAGGGAGTACTTTCCATTCATATCTCTGATCAGGACCTTCATGATTCAGTGCAGGGATAGTAAATGCAAAACGTGGACTATCCTCAGGATGAATTGGAATTGAAAAAAAACAATCTTTAATATCTATAACTAAAACATACCAGGTTTTTGGCAAAGCAGACAACTGAGGAATCCCTGATTGAGCAGGTCCCATAATAACCATCTCATTAATAATGGCTCTTAAATCTTGCAATAATCTCCATTTACCAGATTTCTTTTTGATGACAAAAATGGGAGTATTATGGGGAGATACAGAAGGTTGTATATGTCCTTCCGCTAATTGTTGTTTGACCAGGTCATGGGCTGCTTGTATCTTTTCTTTAGTCAGGGGCCACTGAGGAACCCATACTGGTCTTTTGAAGCATCCCATTCGAAGAAGCATCCTTGCCTAAGGGACCTAGCTGAACTCCTATCTGGACCAAATCTTGTTCATCTTTTAGGGAAGATGTGTGAAGGCTGGGGGTCCCTCTTCTGATGCACTAGCCAGAACTGGTTGGGTCTACGATTGTTTCCAGGCAATCTCTAACTTTATTTTAATCCCATCTGCATGCTTTATGAACTCCAGCCCCACTCCTAGAAGACACAAATATTCCTCTGACCCCCTTTTTGTAGTACAGGGGATTGAATCAGGGGCACCCTGTTTCTGAGCTACATCCTCAGCCCTTTGTATTTACAAAGACAGGGTCTTGCTAAATTGCTGAGCCTGATCTGCCTGATTTGTGATCTTCCTGTCTCAGTCTCCTGAGTAGCTGGGATTACAGGCCTTTGCCACTTTGGTTTCTGACCTCCTCCCCTTTATTAGCCTGTCCTTCCTCCTCATTTCTTTTACTAGCCTACTCACTCCACGGGTATAGGAACAGATTTGCAAGCCTTTCTTTCTGCTTCTTCTGTTCTTTGGCAAACAAACAACAACAACAACAATAAAGCCCCCCCCAAAGAAACCAAAACAAAAAACCTTCCTTCACTGCTCAATCTGGGCTGGCCTCCTTTATTGGTTCTGTGATTCCGAGAGGAAAAGGGACCTAACCCTGGTTCCCACTGTCATAGCAGGAAGGTTCAATATGCTCCTGCTGGCTGTGGTGATGGAGTGGGCCACAACGGGATGGCCCCCAGGACCTGAGAACCACCAGCCGCCAACATCCAGCAAGTAGAGGTGAGCTTCAGTGCTGGCGAACAAATTCCGCAGCACACTGAAGAGGCGGGGAGTACATTTTCAGTCTACAGGTGAAGAACCCAGAGTGGCCGGGAGGTCTGGAGACCAGAACTCAGTCCAGCCTTGGACTTTGGACTGCCAGGACTGCTAGGTAAATGGGAGCTGTTTTAGTTGAGTTTGTGGTAATTTGTCATTTCAGCGACAGAAAACCAACATGAGATTTTTACATATTCATGTTGAAAACACTTTTTAACATATGTTGTAAATATTTTTTCAAGTGTGTCAATTGTGTTTTTAAACTTTACCCTAGATTACATTTACCTTCTCTAATTATCCGAAGACAAACTCAAGTTCCACTTTGGGGGTTGGCTTTTGTGGATGTCCCATCTACCCAATATTCACATGCATCACAATCACCCAGAATGCGTGTTAAAACGTAGTCCTGGGCCCTGTTCCCCACTCAGGAGGTCTGGGAGGGCCCAAGGAGTTGCATTATTAAAAAGTTCCCAGGGGACGCTCAGTTTCTGGTCCCAACAGTAAGGGGAAATGCATTCTTTCCCAGCCCCGGGAGGTAGTTGAAGCCCGAAGGAGCTGCCCCTCCCGGGAAGGACACTGGTCCCACCAGAGGGGCGGGCCCTGTAAACTCCGCCCCCACGCTCGAGGCCTCAGTTCTCATTGGCTGCCAGTTTAGGGCTTCCCCGCTCACCGAGCGCTCGCTCCTCCTCCAGAACGCCCTGGCCCGTGCCTCGCGCCTGCGCAGTGAAGGGGCGCTCGCGGGTCCCGCGCGTGGTGTTTGGATGGCGGAGCTCCAGGCCGAGTCCAAGCCGCTACTGGACCGGGCCCATAGCGGCAGCGGTGACGGCGATTGCCCTCAGGCGCTGTCCACTTGCCGCAGCGTTCAAGTTGGTCCTGGTGAGCGGGCCGGGCTGGCCGGGGTCCCGCGAGGGTCCCGCGGTCCCCGCACCCGCGAGTCCTCCCGGGACCCCACTTGGCTGGCGTTCGAGCGCGGCCGGGCGCAGGGGAGCAGCTGTCCCGAGCCCGGCGGAGTTGGGACGCTGGGGGGTCGTGGCCGGCCCCGAGGGGCCGGGGAAGAGGACGTCGGGCAGCACCCGCGGGGTGCCGGGCTGGTCAGACGGCGGCGTTTCCGTGGTGGCCTTAAGGCTCCTAGGAGGCAGCACTCTCATCCCCTCCTTCTCCCTGTTTCTTGTGGGGGAAACTGAGGCCCAAGGGAGGTGTCACTCAAGGTCACAAGCCAGGAGTGGCTCATGGGGATTCCAGACTCCTGGAGTGACTTTCCTGGCCTGGTCACGGCAGGTGGGCCCCAGCAGCTGGTGGGCCTGGGGCCCTTCTCCCTCCCCAGCCTCATCCTGCCCTTCCTGTTTCTGGTCAGGGATTGCAGAATCTCTGGGAGGGTGCGAGGGTGGAGTCCACCATCCCTGGCTGACCGCAGGGGAATTAGGTGCTGGGTCAGAGGCAGGAGGAGCTGTGTCATCTTATTCAGGAAGAAACGGCTTTGGAGAGGCCCCGAGACTGCCCAAGGTCACGGGTGGCTGCTGCTAGAAACACACTGGACCGTCCTGCCTTGCCACTTCCCTCTCTGGGCTTCTTCCTCCTCTGCCCTGGAGGGGACTGTGTTGGGATAGTGACCACCACCTGTGGGGTGGTGGATCCTTGAAGGTGCCTGACATGACAGGAGATAAGGGAACTAGAGCTGAGCTGGCCACCAGCTGGCCACACTGTTTCTGCCCCCAGGGAGATTCTTGAGTTGCTTCCTGGGACCAGACATCCTTCCAGCCCCTGCCAGGCTGGGACAGGATACATGAATGGTTCAGGGGACACAGGCTTTGTGTCTGGAGGGCTGGGTGCGTCTCTGGGGCTGCTACTTCTTGGCTGTGTGAGGATGGCAGTTGCTTATCCATTCTGAGTCTCAGTAAAAGGGGGCCATGATAGGTGGAGGGGCCTGTGTGATTCAGAGAACATCTGGGAGGTGGTGTGGGTGCCGCTGGCCGTCCAGGGCAGGAAAGCCGTGAGGCTGCAGGTCCCAGCCTGGCCAAGTGGACTTCTGGCAGGTGTGACCCTGGCTGTTGAGACAGGAGCCAGGGTGGGCAGTGTTGATGAGGGGGGTCTCAGGGCTCTTGGCCTTGTCACTGTGGTGAGGGCAGTTTTGTGTCTGTCCCAGCACTGTGCTGGGCTCTGAGATGGCCCCTGTGTTCCACAGGGAGGGGAGCTGCTGCTATAGAGTGCCCAAGGACCTGGGGGGGCCCTGTGGCCAGGTCCTTCTGGCTCAGCCCACCTAACAGGGCTCCATCGAAGGTTGGGAAGAGTGCTTTTCCCTCCGGGTCAAAATCTCCCTCCACAGCTTGAGAAATAGTTGGAGTGAGGGATCCCCAAGCCTGCAGACCCACATTTAGTGGGGTGATGGGGTGTGGGCAGATGATTGCCACCGTGATGGGCAGGTGAGCTGCCCAGGGTGAGATCCCATTCCCACAAGGTGGGGCGGTGCCCCTGGCAGAGGCAGCAGCCTGGGTAAGGGCTTGGCGGGGCCACCGTCACAATGAATGGCATGGTGGGGGACAGGGTGGAGAAGCAGCACGAGCCAGTGGTGGGCAGAGGGGTCCCCCTGCAGTACCAGGCTGGACGGAGTGTGACCCTGGAGGACTCATGGGACGCTGTGTGGGCTTCCCGGGATTTGCGACAAGATCCCTTGGGACTTCAGGTGGGACTGCCTTGGATACTGAGGGCTGGGTGGGCTCTGATGGCTGGACCCAGAATCTTAGGACCAACAACCAGAAACCAGGTGAAGTGAACCACAGGGACAGTGTGGTTTGGTATCCGTCCCTCCTTTAGGGACCTGCGTGGTGGCTGGGCTCTCAGACCCTCTGCTTCCCCGGGCTGTTCATTGCCCACTGGGTAAGTCAGCTTTGGGGTCTGCCGTGTGCTGGGCACAGAGCCAGATAGCGTCTGTTTACAGCCACTCTGGGACACCGCAGCCCCTCTGTGGGAACAGTTAGGGTCCTGAGGGTGAGCCTGTGGTTGAATGTGTGGGGACTGAGCCAGTCAGCCCGGGGAGGTGACTTGCTGGCTGTGCTGTGAGGGGCGGGAGGTGCCCGTGAGCAGCTGGCCAGGCTCTTCCTGAAAGCCCCCCTCCGTCAGGGGCTGGCTGCGTCCATCACCTGGGCCTCCAGGAGGCCCCACCTCCTGTGCCCTGAGAACCAACTTGCACATGGTGAAGGACACAGCTCCCTTTGCCAGGGAGGGCCTGGAAGAGGCCTGGCATTTGGGTGCTGCCTGGGCTCTTCCCTGGGTGACTTGGGTTCCTGGTCCTGGGGCAGGGACCAGGAGGGAGTGGGACTCTGCTTGGTCTCTGTATTCGATGCTTTCCATTTTATGTGTCAGTGTTGATTCTGTGACCTCGGTGGGTGGAGTGGGCTGGTCGTGGTGGCCCATTATATTGTTGGGGATGCTGGGGACATGCAGGAGGCTGGTGGTGGGACCCAGCGGCTAAGGAGTGACACAGCCCTGTCATGGATCATACTTGGGTGCCAGACTGGCTGGGGGCTCTTGTACTCCGTATTGTACCTCACAGCGTCCTCTCAGAACCGGGCAGTGGCTGTCAGCACTCCTGCCGGGCAGAATGGAGTCACCTGTAGAGCCTGTTCCCGGGTGGGAGAGGTCTCTGGACCCCAGTCTAGCACTGGGGCTCTGCAGAGTTCTGCTGCTCTCCATAGGGCTTTGCTGGGGGCAGCTGTCCTCTGCACTCTGTCCTCTGGGCAGTGGTGGCCTGAGGGCAGAGCTGCCTCTCTCTAGGCCTGGTGCCAGGAGCTCAGGCTGCCATGCTCCTCTTCTGGTGGGGACCTGCGGAGGCCAGGTGTCAGGTGCTGAGCTCAGGGTGAGGGATCTGTGGCTAGTGGTCTTCTTCTGTCAGACCACCATGGAGGGTGAAGCCACATGATCCTACATGGTCACTGGACGTGTCCTCTCTGCCCACAGCCGCCGTGGCCAGTCGGGACCTCTGCATCGACCAGGCTGTGGTGTTCATTGAAGATGCTATGCAGGTGAGTGCGGGCTCCCTGCCACTGCATCTCCCTGCCCCTCCAGTCCTTGCTGTCCTGGGTCAAGGCCTCAGCTGCTGGCCTGCGAGTTAGAGTAGCATGACAGCGGGCCCTTGGCCTGGTGGCTGTCCTGGAGTTCTTGCTGTGAAGAGGTAGGTGACTGGGTACTGCGGTCCTTGAGGTGTTGATTCACCACATGCCAGGGCCTGTCCTGGGCCTCCCCGCTCCAGGTCCTAGGTGGGGCTACATCCCAGAGGAGGACATAGTGCTGGGGACAGCGGCAGGCCTCACACATAGAAGAGCCTCGTAGGTAGGCAGGGACATAGTTGTGCCTTCTGCAGATCTTCCCCAGTGTCCCCTTAGTCAGCTGGCCTTTGGGGAACTCCGTCTGCCTGGCAAATCTGGCAGCTTGAGAGGGTCTACAGCTGCAGCCGGGGGGCACCTGGGGCCGGGGCCACGCGCCGACACAGATCCTGCCTGAGAGGGACAGATTCCATCCCTACCCCTGGGCTTGTCCGAGTGGGTCGCCGGGTGTGCCCTGTGTTGGCTGTGCCTGTGGTAATGTGGGGACGCCCGTCAGGACTTCCGCATTGCCGAAGGGCCCTGCTCACGTCCTCCCTGTGACCCTTCCCTCCCAGTACCGCTCCATCTCCCACCGCATGGACGCCGGCTCGATGCGGCTTTACCGATGCTACTACTCGAACGCGTGCCAGCGGTGAGACTGCACCTATGGGGTGTGGGGTGCCATGTCCTGCTTGGTGGGGGTGGTGGCCTCACCCATTCTAGACTCTACCTGCCTCTGTCCAGGTGGGCACCCTCCCTGTGGGCTCAGACGGGGCGTTAGTCTCCCTGAGGCAGGAGCCCTCGTGAGGGCAGTGGGGCTCCGGGTGACGAGAGCTCCCTTCTCAGGATGCTCGGCCAGCCCAGGGCGGTACTGGGCCGGGAGGGGCCAGCTCCTGCTGTCCCCGAGCGGCCTGCCGTTTGCCTGCCAGGCACTTCTTGTCTCTGAGGGCAGCTGCTGCTTGTGCCTTGACCATGTTCTGTCTCCTTCCCAGGATCCTCAACTTCACCATTTTCTCCATCCTGGCCTTGGCCTTTATTGAGACCCCGTGTTCGCTCACGAAGACTGCCGACGTGCGCTACCGCTCCCTGCACTGGGAGCCGCCCTGTGGCCTGACCGAGGGCATCGAGGGGCTGTGCTTGCTGGTCTTCATGACCGACGTGTCTGTGAAGGTATGGTGGGCGGCCGGGGTGCCTCTGGGAGTACTCAGAGGCTGACCTTTGTCGGGGGACAGTGCGGCCACACAAGAGGACTGAGTGGTCTCACCTAAGGGCACCCTGTCATCCCCTAAAGAGGAGGGTGTGGGACAGAAAGGGGTCTCTTGCCCACACAGTGGCTGCTGCACATCTGACTCTCAATTCTGTCTGTGACAAGATCCCTCTGGAGGCTGCAGGTGGCCCTTCTGGCTCATGTGGGCCTGTGGCTCTGTCGGCCTAGGAGCCTCCAACTCCCCCACTGGGCACGGAAGGGCCGGCACTCTGGGGGCTGTGTGAAGCCTTCCAGAACTGTGGTCCCAGGGCCCCCACGGCCTGGGTCAGGCTGCACGTGCCTCCTGGTTGTGCGGTACCTTTGCTGGGAGCCTGCCTTGCAGTCCCTCGTAGGAGGGGTGGGTTGCGTGGCTGGACGCTGGGGGGTGTGCAGAGACACGCAGGCCCTGGCAGCTCTTCTATCTTTTTTTTTTTATTAGTTGTTGGTGGACCTTTATTTATTTATCTTGCTTATATGAGGTGTTGAGACTTGAACCCAGTGCCTCCCCCGTGCTAGGCAGGCGCTCTGCCCTGAGCCCTAGCCCAGCCCTCCCCATCTCTTTTTAACCCAGAAACGGTCAACGGGTCTGGGGATTTTTAAACTGGAACCAAAACTGGTAAGAAGTTGATGTGAGCTGTTCTGAGTGGCTGGTGCATTTGGTGGTCTTTAGACGAGAGTGGCCACCTGCTCTTATCTGCAGGGGTGACCTCAGGAGGCTGTCTTGCTGGTGGGAGTGGCGGTTAGGATGGGGAAGAGCAGACTAAAGCCCAGCCCACGTCACCTCCTGCTGTGGTCCAGGTGCCCTGTGCTGGGGCGCTGTCTTGTCCGTCCCCCCAGGATGCCTTCCCAGCCTGCCCTCCTGCACTGGTGGCTTGCATGGGCAAGTTGGGAACCCTGTGACCAGGGAGGACGCTGAGGCCCGCGAGGCTGAGGGCTAGGCCTGAGGTTGCACAGCTAGTGGTGGTGCTCTTGGCCAGAGGCTACTTCCTGACCACGTGGAGGTGGCCCTGTGGGGCAGTCTCCTGCTCTGTGGGCTCCTCCCGTGGGCACTGACGTCCCCGCCTGGCTGTAGGCGCGTTGCTCACCGCTCCCCCTCATCTCCTGCAGTGCTTCCTGGTCGGGCGCGCCCAGTTCCAGAGGAATGTGTGGCTGCTGGCCTACATCGCGGTGCTGGCTGTGTCTGTTGTGGACTGGACCGTGTCCCTCTGTCTCCTTTGTCAGGAGGTGCGTGGTGAGGACATTTTGAGGTGGCGGAGCTCCCTGGGGTTGTGGGGCACAGGTGCTGCTGTCCGTTTGCCTAGCGCTGCCCTCGCCCTGAGCCCTTGGGCTCCTGCTGGGCAGGGAACATGCTCCCACCTGCGCATGGGGACCCGCTGCCTGGAGAAGGCAGGAGGCGTCCTTGGGCATCCCGAGCGTGAGAGGGTGTCCTGGGAGCACATCCTGGGCCTCTAGCTCCTGGCCCTCAGCCCGCCTGGCAGCCAGACTCACTTGCCTGGGTCTCCATGGAAGTGCCACCCTGGTCCCTTGCTATGCCCAGAGCCCTACCCCAAGCTCTGTGCAACCTAGCAGCGTTGCACAGCCACAGCCACCCCAGAGTCCTGACCGCAGGGCCTTTGTTCCCTGCAGAGCACCCTTGGTGCCTTGGTGGTGTCGAGCGGTGACAGGTTGGCCGCTCTCAGCCACGTCTGTCGGGGTCTGTGGGGGAAGGAGACCCATCGGGTGCTGTTGTAGGGAGAAGTGGAGAAAGACCACGCAGATACCGGGGAACCAGAGGAAGAGGTGGGGTTGTTGGCATATTGGCACCTGAAGCCCCTGGGAGGGGACTCCAGAGCTGGGACCTTCCTTGCCTTTGGACCTCTGGGAGGGGTGGCCCAGCGGGGGCTGCTGCTGGGAATGCAGTAGAGGAGGAAGTGTGGTGCCCTCCCACCTCCAGCTGGCAGACCCAGGCCCATGAGCGCAGGGAGCCACTGCCCGAGAGGGAAAGCCCCCTCCACGGCCTCCTGCTGCTATGAGGGGCAGCCTCTGGCTCTCCCATAAGTGCTGCCCTTCTCTCGTCTGAGAAGGGGAGGACAGCCCAGCAATCGTGAAGCTGAGTGACAGTCAGGGCATCCGCCTGACTGGCCAGCAGATATTCTAACCCATGGGCTGAGTTACCAACCTAACCTCACTGAGAAGGGCGAGGAGGGGTGGTGGGAAGAGTCCACTGGTAAGCACGAGCAGGCCCCCGCCTGCCAGGACCCATGCACGGCACGGAAACAGCCCTGGCTGTCCAGCTGGTCATATCCTAACTGACCTTTGTCCTTCCCTGCTGCTGAGTGGGGCTGTCATGCTACATGGCCTGTGGGGGGAGCCCTGTGATGCTGGACCACAAGACCAGAGCCTCTGCCTGTGGGCAGCCTGTGACTGCGTCTGGGCATGCGGGGTACCCATGCCTCTGCAGAGCCGGGGCAGGCTGGAGCCCCTAGCTCTGTTAGGTCACCTCTATTCCCTTTGGCCTGCTCAGCCCATGCCCGGGGCTGGGGCCCTTCCAAGGATGACAGATGCAACCCAGAGAGGGCCAGCAAGTTCCTGGATGGGTCACTCTAGAGGGCCTGCCGTGCCGGGTGCTGGTGGACCTTATCCAGTGGGACCCAGGTTCTGTGTGAGGGAGAGGCTGCTGATCCCTGAGGAACGCCAGACCCAGGTGTCATTCCACAGTGCAGCTGGCTCTGTCATGGGGGACCAGGGCAAGCTAGAGAGGAAGGGATGGCCGTGACATGCCACTGAGCTTGGCAGGCTGGTGCTGAATCCAGCAGGGCCCTCGATGGGCCTGAGTCCCCTGGGATGTCTGCCCCTGGGATAGCAGGGGTGGGTACAAGTGAGGACACAGACAGGGTTCTGAGTCTGCCCTGGGCTCTTCCAGCGTCTGCGCATCCGCCGGCTCCTCCGCCCCTTCTTCCTGCTGCAGAACTCCTCCATGATGAAGAAGACCTTGAAGTGCATCAGGTGGTCGCTGCCAGAGATGGCCAGGTGTGCTCTGGGTTCCTGGGGCTGCAAGGCTCCCGTGCAAGTGCATAGCCTGAGGGCCCGAGGATTGGCCTGGGCACTCCTGCCCAGAGTGCTGCCCGAGAGGCCCACTGGGTGCTTTGGCGCTCTGAGGAGGTCATTGGATCTGGCGGCCCCCTTAAAGGCCCTGGCAGACCTGCTGCTCCTCCCCTGTGGCTGCTGGTACTGGGGTGCCCCCTGACAGGTCTTTGCTTGCCCCTGTGCTCCCGTGGCGGTCCCCTGCCCCTGCTCCGCCGTCTCCTTCCACTCTTTCCACCCGCAGTTCTGTGGCTGCTGCTGGGTGTTAAAAAGTTCAGATGGCGTCCCTGCTTGCAAGTCCTTGTCATCACCAGAAGGTTGGGGCTTTTGGGGCCAGTCTTAGCTCTCCATAAGTCCCCTCCCCTGCCCACAGAAATGTCACTCATGGTCCTCCCTCTGCCTTGAATCCCTTCCTTGGTGGCACATCTGGCTGATGTCCCTCTCATTCAGCCGGAAGGATGGAGGTGGCCTTGGGCCCTGGGTCATGGCCCTGGGGTTGTCTTTGTCCCACCACAGAAGGCCGGCTCTGCGAGGCAGGAGCAGGCCATCTTCCAGCCTCTTGGGCTGAGTGCTCAGCAGATCCTCTGGGGACAGGAGGGGATGGCTGTGCCTGACTCTGCCCCAGGTGCCCCCTAGGCCAGTCGGCTGGGGCCTACACCTGGTGGGTGCTGAGCCCCGCCCTCTCCCCAGCGTCGGGCTGCTGCTGGTTGTCCACCTCTGCCTCTTCACCATATTTGGGACGTTGCTGTTCACCGTGGGCGAGGAGGTGAGGTGGTGGGCGTGGCCAGAGGTGGGGCTGGGCTGTCCTCTGCACTGGCTAACCCTCAAGCAAGGTCTGCGCACGGTGTCTGTGGAGTCAGTAGGCTGGAGGGAGTGAGGGCCGGTGCGGCCCTGCCTGAACTGTGTAACCAGGAGTCATGTGGCCCACCTTGAGCCCAAGGTCTATCTTCAGGGGCCCTAGTGCTCCCAGCGCCCCACTGCTGGGGCCCTGATGGCCCCAGTTCTCCTGGGCTTGGGGCCACTGTTCCCATCCTGCGCCACCCCTGCCACCTTCCTGCCGGTTGTCCAGGAGGTAGTTCGTAGGTCCCTCCCCAAGGGGCTACCGGGCGTCACACTGAGCCTTCCTCTGCACCCCTCCTTGACTGGGGCCCCTTGGGTCTGCACTGGCTTCTGGGAGTGCCCCTGTCAACACATCCTTGTCTCCAGCCCTTGACCCTGATCCCCGCTCTGCCCAGCCCCAGCTGAGCCTTTGACCCCCAGCAGATTGGTGTTGTATGAGGGTGTGCCCCTGTCACCTGGCCTCGATGCCTGCTGTGGGCCCCCCACTTTCCATCCTCTGTGTTTGCCCTCCTGTCCTGGCTGGGGTCACTGTCTGCCTCAGGCCTTGGCCACCCTCTTCTTTACTCCTTTGTCCTGGGATGTGGCTGGTCGTGGTCAGCAGTCAGGGCTGTTTTTTGTGAGTTTGAAGAACCTCTAGGGTTGGGGCTGTGCCGCCCAGGAGGGGAGCCAGGTGCACTTCTAACCCGGGAGAGGGGTCAGCCTGAGCCACGGCTCCACGTCTTCATGTCTCTGTGTGTGAGTGTGCCTGTGTGCACCTCCGTGCTTGTGTCTGGGGTGTGTCTCTGTCTGTTGGGTGTGTCCCTAGGTGACAGGGCAGTTGCTGGACTGTGAAGGTGGCCCTACTGCTGACCCCCAGTGACTGTCCCATGAGGGTGGTCGTCAATTCCCGCTTCCAGAGCCCAGGGGAGGCGGAGTCAGTGTGGGTGGAGGTGTCCTTAGCCTCTAGCCTGGGAGTGCTAAGTGTCCCCAGCTTCTGGGAGTGTGGCTCCCCCTCCAGGTGGGTCTTGGCCCCAGCAGGGGAGCTGGCTGCGCAGGGTGACGTTGAGCACCCGCAGGAAGATGCTGCCCTTGGTCTTGGCAGAGCCCCGCTCCCTGCCTGGCTGGAGTGGGCGGGGCGGGCGGTGGTGACTGGCCCCGTGAGGTTCTTACCCTCTCTAGCCTGGCCTGGAAGGCAGGCTGGGAACCTGTGCCTGTAGGTCTGGGTGGCCTTGCTCAGTGTCCCCTGCTCGTGCCCCCTGTCCCAGTGCCTGACCTCGTTTCAGCCCTTTGGTAAGCACAGTCCGGGGCCAGCCTGCTCGGCATGCGGGCTGTCCCCCTGCAGTCTGGTTGGAGGTGTTTCTGAGGGCTGGGGTGGTGTAGGGCTTGGTCCCATGGAGCAGTGTACATCCCACCTCTGGACCGTGCCCCAGGCCAGCCTGTCATTGCTGGCAGTGGGTGGGGCAGAAACCCTGGGCCCAGGCTTCCTCTGCTCCCCCACAGGGTGGGCCTTGGGTTGGGGGCTTGGGGTCGGAGGGTCCCATGGGGCGGCCCCCACAGGAATTGACTGTAGAGGTGTGGCAGGAGCCCTGCTGGGTTCAGGCCCTGGGCGGTGCCTGCCTTCCTGGGGAGCTGCCCCACCAGGGGTGGCCTTGTCTGTAAACGGGTGCCGGGTGCTGTGCGCTGGGTGCCAGGTGCCGGGCTGAGGCCTTCCTCGGTCAGCTCAGAGCCCGCTAGGCCTGGGGGGTGGGTTGTTTCAAGCCCAGGAGGGCCAAGCTCACATCCAGTTGCTGCCCACCCCCTGGCCCTTTGCGTTCCTGCTCCATCCTGGCCCTGCTGAGGCCCTGTGGGGGCTGTGTGCCAGACAGGCCCCGGGAGCCTGTGAAGTCCTCCCCTCCAGGAGTTTGTGGTGCCCTTGCCACCAGTCCATGCTCAGCACACCTGGGCGGGTGGGTGGAGGAGCAGTACATGAGGACAGCTTGGTGGATGGTCCTGGCTGCTGGGTCCCAAGGTCGGCCGACTGGAGGCCCAGCCGTGGGGTGAGGGCCTGTGTGGCTTCCCAGAGCCTCCTCTGCTCTCGGCAGGACGAACATGAGAAAAAGGAGAGGCTGACCTATTTCCAGAGCCTCCTGGACGCCTTCACTTCCCTCTTGGTGCTGCTGACCACGGCCAACAACCCTGACGGTGTGTGCGGGTGGGCAGGGCAGGTGGCCTGGGCGGAGCCCCGCGGCCTGGAGGGAGCGTCCAGGGCTGTCCGACCAGGGGACGGGTGACTCTGGAGTCCTCTGTCGTTTTTTCCTGTTTTTCACCCCTCTCTCCCTTCTTGCTGCTTGTCTTTCTGTCTGGCTCCTTGTTTTCCTGCTTCTCCTGCTTCCTGCATCTTGCCTCCTTTCTCCTTGGAGAAGCTGACTGTGAGCCGTGTTCTCTGTGTGACGATGAGTGGCGGTGGTCAGTGGGCCCTCTGGCAGCCTCACGGGGGCCCAGCCACTTTCCCTGCCGCTGCCCAGGCCCAGCGTGAGGTGCGTGCTGCTGGGGAGCATTGCATGCGAGAGACCCTGGGGTCTTGGCTGGCTGTGATGGGTGCTGGCAGGTCCCCCACCTGCCCAGGTGCAGCTGTACCCAGAAGGGAGGCCTCTGGCCTCGTGGGCTTGGCTGTGGCTCTGCCACGCTGGCTGGTGCCTTTCATTTGGGCTTAGGGATGCTCGCACCAATGAGGCCTTCCCCACGGGCAGCCTGGGATGCCCACCCGGGAGAGCCAAGCACCCTGCCCTGAGCTTGGTCCCCTTGTGCTGTGAGACCCTGCCAGTCTCTGTGGGGAAGGGGATATGGCCGCAGGGAGGCTGATCTCAGCGTGGCCCAGGGTTGACTGTCCTCCGTGGACCTCCATGGGACCTTCCTATCCCGGGAAGGGCCCAAGGTGACAGGCTGGGGTTCAAGCCAGAAGCCTTACTTCTCCCACAGCCTCCTGTGCTGTGGGGCGTCTGGCCCGAGTCACATGGGAGCTGGGAGGGTCCCCGCGGGCTCGAGCCTTCTGTCTCTGGTCCCTTCCTTGCTCAGTGATGATCCCTGCATATTCCGAGAACCGGGCCTACGCCATCTTCTTCATCGTCTTCACCCTGATAGGTGAGCGCCCCGTCGGGCGGAGCCTCCCAGGCCACAGCCCCGGTGCTCAGGTGTGCCCTGACCCGGACCCCGCAGACACCTCCCCCGCCCGGTCCTGCCTCCCTGCCACCCCTGGCTGCCCTCGTCCATCCTTCCACCCGGGCCAGCCTGGCCTGCTTGTGCCCACTCATAGATGGGGCGTGAGGCCCTTGAGGTGTTTGTCTTGCTGCGAGCAAGGAGTCTTGCGGCCACCGTAGTCTCTAGTCCTCTTTGTGCCCACTCACCTTGCCCAGGGGAGTGTGTAGGACCTGCCATGCTGGGGCTCCAGGCCACTCTGAGCTGACTGAGGCTTTTCTGTGGCAGGGAGCCTGTTCCTGATGAATCTGCTGACCGCCATCATCTACAACCAGTTCCGGGGCTACCTCATGGTGAGGCGAGCTGCGTTGCGGGCTGTGTCTGGAAGTGTCCTCAGACCCAGCGTGGAGTGGCCCCAGCAGGCCAGGGGGTAGCCCTCAGCCTTGAAGGCCATGTGGGTCAGGCAGGGGCCACTGCCTCCCGTGAGCCAGCTGGGACACACCCTGTGTCATTGCCTTGAGTCATTGTGGGAGTGCAGGAGTTGTTGCCGTGGCTACCCAGGGTCCCCAGAGCTGTCCCAAACCTTAGAGTGAAGCTGCCAGGGACCCACACAGGAGTGAGCCAGTGGGCTTCACTTCCCCTGAGCCTTGGCCACCTCCCTCCTTTGAGGACAGCCCCCCTGGGATCTGTCATCCCCTGTTTGAGGGGTGAGAGGCCGAGGATGGCTGGCTTCCCTGGAGGCTGCTGGGGCCTCCCGTCTGCCCACCCTCGGGGGACGGGGAGGGGCAGGGGCCGGCGGGGTGTGGGGGAGTCCACTGCTCAGAGCGTCCTCCTTGCAGAAATCTCTGCAGACCTCGCTGTTCCGGAGGCGGCTGGGGACCCGTGCTGCCTACGAAGTCCTCTGCTCCCTGACAGGGTAGGCTGGGGTTCTCCAGGCCTGAGTGTGGCCAGGGCCCTTTCTCCCCAGGAAAGGGGCTGTTGCCCTGGGTGGGGTCTGGGCATCCCCGAGGGGTCTCCCCAACAGCCCCTGCTGTCTGGCCACGGGCTCGGGTTCATCTGGAATCCTGAAAATACTCTCTGGGCTCCTGCTGTTCTCATGTCTGCCTTGGCTCCTGCCTGGGCCAGGCGTCCACTCTCCTGTGTTGTGGACGTGGGCAGAGAGCTGGAGGGCATCACTGAGAGCATTCTGGACCTGCTGCTTGGTGGCAGTGGAGTCTGCTCCTCTGAAGGGGACGACTGTCTCCCTGGGTCTTAGATGCTGGTGGCTGTACCACCCCTGCAGGGGGTGCTGCTGGGAGGTGCCCCTCAGGCAAGGCCCTGCCCAGGGCAGTGAGGGTATTCAGGACAAGTGCCGGGGAGGCCGGGGCGGGCTGCCACGGGGCAGTGCTCACTGGCGGGTTTCCGTCCCACAGAGTTGGGGTGATGCCCCAGGACTTCCTGCAGGTGCTTGAGAAAGCCCAGCTGAGCAGTTCCCAAAAGCAGGCCATCATGGAGGTAGCTGCTCCCATGTCTGCCCAGCCTGTGGGCTCTCCGAGGCCAGCGCTCACGGCCCGTGGGGTTGGGGCTGGGGCGTGGCAGTCCCCTTGCGGCCTGCTGACAGGCTTGCCTCCGCAGAAGGTGCGCTCCCTTGATGGTGTGCTGCTGTCAGCTGACGAGTTCCAGAAAATCTTCAGTGAGGTCGACAGAGGTGTGGTCAGAGAGGTAACGGGGCGGGCCTGTGCCGCCTGCCCAGCCCAGGGCCACCAGGGTGCGCGGGGACTCTGCGTTCTTCTAATGCTGTCTGCTGGGGTCTTTCCCCTCATGGGCAGTGGGTGGAGGTCATTTGGCTTTTGCAAACTGGGGAGACTAGGGCAGGCTGGGGCCATGAAGGCCCAGGACTGGAGCCACGTCCCTGCTCTGGCCTTGTCCTTCCCCGTCTGCCAGTTTGCTCTGGTCTGAAGAAATAGACCAGCGCTGGGAGCTGGCCTGGGCCAGGCTTGCCCGGGGAGCTGCCTCCTGGGGTCCTGTCCGCCCTGGAGGTGGAGTACTGTCTCTGCACAGCCTCCACCTCTCATCCTACCATGGACCTTGGCCTCCAGTTCAGCACTGTGTAGAGGTTCTGGTGGGCGGAGGTGCCTGGAAGGAGCAGAGGTGTCCTGGGCAGCAGAGGGGCAGTGGAGGGGCTGCCATTTCTACTCCTTGGCCTGGGGACCCTGCAGGAACCTGAGCAGGGCTAGGACAGGAGGCAGAGCCCTCTGCATCCTGCTACGTTTGTGCAGGGAGGCCGCGGGAATAAGCCTGCACCAGGGGCTGCAGGCTCAGGGCCTTGTCTGACATCCTGGGGCTGGGGGTCGGAGATCAAGGCTGGCTCCTCCGAGGCCTGTCCTTGGGTTGCAGGTGGCGAGAGCCTTCCTCACGTGGTCCTCCCGTGAAGGCCTGTGTTCACTTGCTGAACTCTCAAAAGCCCCATTTCCAGGTGCAGCCGCCCCTGGGGTACCGGCCTGCGCTGAGCAGAGGGACAGTTGGGAGGCAGCGCTTGCCCTGGGCTGTCGGCCAGCCAGGCTCCTGCTGGCCCCCCGTGGGCTCAGCCTGTCACGTGTTTTCTTCAGGACGTGCTTTCCTCAGGTGTCTCTAGGCCACCTCGACCTGCGTGGGATGGTGTGTGAGCTTGTCCCTGTCATTGTTTGGGGTGTCCCTCCTGGGGCCTGGCAGTGCTAGTGATACTTCAGCAGGGGACACTGTGTGTGTTCAGCTACCACACCCCTGCTTGGGACAGGGTGGCTCTGAGTTGTCAGGTGGAGTCACCTGGAGGTGCAGAGTGAGTGTGTTGGAGGTCAGCGTGGATTGGGGACGGCCTCTGCCAGCAGGCCTCTGTAGCCTGCTGCAGGGGGTGGCTCCTGCCCCAGGTGGAGGCCCCCTCTGTAGCACCAGGGCCCGGAGCGTGGTGGGTGTGTAGTGGGTGGTGTCTCTCCTGCAGCTGGCCACCCAGGGTTCTGGTTCCCCAGCTCTCCCAGTGATGCCCACTGGCCTCTGGCTGTCCCTGGCAGCCGTCTGCAGACCTGGGGGTACTGTGGTCACAGTCACATTCACTCTCCTGCCCTCTCCCAGTGCCAGGACCTGTGGGTGTCCATGAGACGGTGCTGCCTCCAGGAGGCAGGGAAGATAGATGGGCTGTGGCTGTCGAGATCCAGGGCAGCAGGCTAGGGCGGGCTGGGGCCACGAAGGCCAGGACTGGAGCCACATCCCTGCTCTGGCCTTGTCCTTCCCCGCCTGCCAGTTTGCTCTTCCATGGGTAGAGTTTGGGGTAGAGTCCTGAGAGCTGTGGTGCAGCTTGTTTGGATGCCACCCTCTTCCCCTCAGGCTGCGGGCAGGGGGCGTATTTCAGTTGGAGTGAGGAGCAGGAAGGCTGGACGTCGGGTGGAACTCAGGCCCTGAGCATGCCAGGCCAGGGCTCCACACTGAGCGACCCCTCCAGCCCTTGGACGTTTTTATTTTGAGACAGGGCCTCGTTAACGTTGTGCTGACTGGCCTTGAAATTTGAGGTCTTCCTGCTTCAGCCTCCAGAAGGGATCATAGGCGTCCACCACCATGGCGGGCAGGTTGTGGTTTTTGGTGGCCCCTTCAGAGTCATGGGCACTCGGGAGGTCAGCTCCTGTCCATCATCCTGGCCCTGCCCAGGTTGCTGGTCCATTCATGCTGATGAGCTGCTGACGAGCTTGCAAGTGAGACCGCCCTGCCAGTTTCCAAAGAAGCCTGTCCTCTTAACGAGGGGCTTTGGGTTAAAGACGAAGCGGTGGCTGTAGTAGACAATAACAAAGGGTGGCGAAGCCCCCTCGCTGCCCCTGGAGGCCACCCATCCGATCACGTGATTTGTCATTCCACGTCACATGCAGCATGGAAGTGCTCTCTCCGTGTGACTGTGCGGTTGTGATGGGGTGCTCAACTCTGTTGGCCAAGGGGTCCGTGTGTGGTCAGGCACAGAGTGGACCCCTCCCCAGGCCGCTCAGTCCTCTGTGCTGCGGCTCAGCTCTCAGGTGGTGGGCATGCAGGAGGCAGCGGTCCCTGGTATGGCACCTAGGCTGCCAGTGGTCAGGGTGTGCTGGAGGTAGGTGGCCTCTGGGCGCTGGCCTCCACGTTGCCAGGTCAGGCTGCAGCTCTGGGTCACCTGGAGTACCATGTGGCTGGAGGACTCTGGATGTCCCCCTATCACACCCCTGCCCCACCCCAGAGGGCACCCAGAGCCTGCACTCCCACCACGTCCAGCGTTCCTCCTGCTCACTGGTGGCCAGGGATGTTGTTGGGGACTGGCCTGTCGCCATGGGGCAGGTGGTGAAGGGTGAATTGGAGCCCAGGGACGGGACCTGACTGCTGAGGACTCTGTTCCCGTGGCCTGGCGTGGTTGGCCTCTGAGCTGCGTGAGTCAGAGGCCATGGCAGCCCCTGCCCCTTCTGAGTGCAGGCCCCGTGCTCTCCTCCTGCAGCCCCTCCTCTGCCTCCGTGTCTTCTGCATCTTCTCTTTTTGCGTGTGGAACACCTTGTGGGGACGAACTGCTCTCTCTCTGCCCACCTGCCGCAGTGGCCTCTCATGTGGGGCTGCCCGGCACTTGACCTGTGGCCTTTGCCACAGAAATGGTGTCTAACTTCACTGGATTGAAAGGAAATGCCCACGTGTGGTTGGCGACTCCCGTGGACACCTGAGCACCTCCTTCCCTGCTGAGTCTCTGGCTTTCCGTGTGGTTTGCCGGGTTGTTCGTCCCCATCCTGTGCACACGGGAGGTGTCTGAAGCAAGGCCACGGAGCTTGGGAAGTGCTGGTCTCGTGAGGGGGCCAGGCCGGAACTCCCACGGCGGCGCTGGGCTCCTGCTGCCCTTGGCGCTCCCGCTGCGCCTGGCTGTGTCAGGCTGTGAGCCGTGCACGCACCTAACATGGCCGTGGGTCCCAGGGTGGCTTGCTGAGGTGCCCGTGGGGTCGTGGCTCCCTGGTGGCGGGGAGGCGGTTTGGGACTGCTTCCTCGACGGCCGGGCCTGCCGCCGTGTGGTTCTGAGCTGCGGGTTCCCTCCTCAGCACCCGCCGAGGCCCTGCTACCGGTCCCCGTTGCTGCAGAGCGCCCAGTTCCTCTTCGGCCACCGCTACTTTGACTACCTGGGCAACTGCATCACCCTGGCGAACCTCGTGTCCATTTGTGTGAGCGCCGGCTGCCCCTGTTGGTGTGGGAGGCAGGTCTCTCAAGCCCCCTGCCCTGGCCGTGCTGCCTGCCGTGTGTCCTGCTGGCGCTGTGAGCTGCCCTCTGCTCTGGCTTCGTAGGTGTTCCTGGTGCTGGATGAGGACGTGGCCCCCAGTGACCGGGACAACTTTGTCCTAGGGGTAAGCCCTGGGATCCCTGGCCTGGCAGGCTGTCCGCTGTGTTGAGGAGAAGCGGGGCAGGGTGGCCTGGTGCAGAGCACAGCGTGGCGCTGTGGCAGGAGGCCGGGAGAGCTGGGGCCCGTGGGCAGGGTCTTCCTGGCCCTCCGCTCTCAGCTGGCAGCTGGCTGTTGGCCCTGGACCTCATGTGGAGAGCTCTGTTAAATCCCTCAGAGAGCTGAAGTTCTTCTCCCGGGCAGTCGGTAGAGCCACCAGCACCCTGCTGTGTCCCCTGCCTTAGGGGCTCTGCCGAGTCCCTGAAACCATGCCGTTCCCTCGTTACCTAAGAATAAAGCTAAGAGTGAAGCTCGATTTGCCAAATTAAAAAGTGACCTCGTTGTCACGTGAGGCCTGGAGTGGAGGGTGTCACTCCATCAGTGTGGGGGTGGCGCTCCACTGGCTTCCGCTTCTCTGGGAAGACCACGTTTCCCGTTTCCCCTTCTTCATGTCGGGCTTTTCCCTGGCCGGCGCCAGGGGGCTCCCGGGCCCTGAGGGCCGGGGGGTGCCGGGCTGGCTGCTCTTCCTCCTGAGAAGCCTGGGGCAGGCCTGCCTGTCTGTCTGTCTGTCTTAGCTTTGCTTGTCTTTCTGTGCTGGAGTGAAGCCTGGGCCTCCTCGTGCCAGGCCAGCCTCCGCCTCTCAGGCCCGGCTCCTCCTGGCTCTCCACACTGGAGCAGCTTGTCGGGAGGGCCTCCAGGCGGACCCGCAGGCAGCCAGCTCTGGCCCTCCAGGGGCTCCATGCTCAGCCCCTCCACGCAGCCGTCTCCACGCAGTCGGGTGTGTGTTCCTCCTCCTCAGTGGTCACTTCCTCCCAGGAGGACGGAGGCCACGTTCACACGTTCACTTGGGAGTAGGAGGCAGGCCACACACCTGGGAACGTGACCTGCGCCTCCCTGAGGGCTGTGGGCCTGTGGTGTGGGAGGGTCCTGTGGCCGCCTGGAGGGGAGAGCCACTGGCTATTTTATTTACTGGTGGAGACCACCTTTGACGGGGAGCCCCCCCAAACTCTCACCAGGGACTGGGAAGCCACCTGTGAGCCGGGAGCCCTGGGGAGGCCTGGGTGGGGAGACGGGCAGAGCGGGGTGCCGGCTGCTGTGGTGTCGGGCAGGGGGTGGTGTGGCCGCAGGGCCGCGATGGCTGAGGCGCCTCTTCCCTCAGGTGCTCAACTGCGTCTTCATCATGTACTACCTGCTGGAGCTGCTGCTCAAGGTCTTCGCCCTGGGCCCGCGGGGCTACCTGTCCTACCCCGAGAACCTGTTCGATGGCCTCGTCACCTTGGCTCTGCTGGTAAGGCTGGAGATGCCCGGCCGTCCTCTCACGTGCTGTGGGCTCGGCCTGTGGCTTCGGGCTGTGCTGGTCTGAGGCTTTGCTGAGGACCCAAGTGCCTAGGAAGCTGGGCTCCTGCCTCAAGGGACGGGGGC
Organism: Marmota flaviventris; assembly: GCF_047511675.1. Lineage (NCBI taxonomy): Eukaryota > Metazoa > Chordata > Mammalia > Rodentia > Sciuridae > Marmota > Marmota flaviventris. The sequence continues at coordinate 4,577,994 of NC_092506.1, read as the reverse complement.
TGGCCTAGCCCAACTGAGCTGCTTGGCAGGTACCGGGGGCTGCAGGAGGTGGGGTTTCTACAGCGTCCAAGTGCAGTGGAGTGAGGGCCCCTCAGGCCCGCACACACTCCACCCTCAGTGTGACCTTGGGTGTGGGGGAGGGCCTGCTGGTGTGCTCAGGTGCCCAGGGTGCCCTCAGAGGAGTGTCCACGCCTTTCCCCAGATGCTGGGCCTGGGGGCGGGGCAGCAGGACTCTGGAGTGGTCCACGGGAGCATTTGCCCCTGACCACGCTGCAGGAGAACCCGGGGCCTTCCCGTCTGTCCTTGATTGAGCTGCTCCTGTGTCTGCAACTCCTAGGCCAGAGTGACACAATTCCTGTCATCTGGAGCCAAACCATGGGGGTGCAGACGGAGCTGACCTCTGCCTTTGGGGAGAACGCGTTGGTTGCGCGCCAGCTCGGGTCGTTGGAAGGCTGCGGGTTGGCGTTGCTCTACAAGGCTTTCTTTTGTCATTGAAGGTTTTGGAGATCCTCATGCTGGCTGTGTACGGGTTCCCCTACCGAGGCTGGTATGTGACCCAGGAGAACCCTGGGGGCCCCATTGGCAGCCCCACCCCGTGCCTCCGGTGGCCCAGGCCTTCTCTGCGTGGAGCAGCAGGCGAGCTCGGCCAGGGCGGGGCCTGCCTGGTGGGAGGGGCAGCCTCTTTGTGCTCGTGAGGGTCTGTTCTGGTGCCCCAGGCGTTGGGCAGTGGCCCCCTTGAGGTGCCCTCCTGAGCAGCAGGGGTTCCTTGTCCCAGCACTGCCATGGGCCTGTGGCCCCTGAGGTGCTGAGGACCAGAAGCAGATACTCCCCGAGCCCCCAAACTCAGGCCTGGGGACTGGTGATCACTGGGATCAGCTGGGCCCCTCTGCTCCAGGAAGGTCCTGGAGGGAGTACCTGTCCTATGTGGGACCTTTGGTTGTCCCCTTCCACAGTCTACCCCCTGTAAGTGGTGGGGCTAGGGCTTGTGCCCATGGGCCCCGGTTCTGGCCAGTCAGAGGGCACGTGTGGTGGACGCCTGCTGGTGTGGTGCCTGTCCCAGGATCTGTCAGGAACCGGTTGGTGCCGCGAGCATGTCCCAGAGCACAGTGCAGGCCAGGACGGGTGGCCCCGTCGTGGAGGGGCTTGGGGGCTGGCCTGGGCCCAGAGCTTGCAGGAGGACACAGTGCCGGGACCTGGGTGCCCTGCAGGAGCTGCGTGGCCAGCGCCTTGGTGGCAAGAGGCTGTGCCGCTTGCACCCCAGGACAGGCGTCCCCTTGTCTCTAGTGTGCACTGTACCCTGTCCTCTTCTTGGTCCTTGCCGGGGAGTGGTGGGTGGATGTTCTGGGCAAGGGGCACACAGAGAAACCCCAAGCAGGGCCAGGTGGGGCAGGGCCAGGTCAAGGGGTGGGACTGAGTCACAGCACAGGAAATGGGGTCTGGGGTGAGGGGCACAGGAAGAGGGTTGGAGGTCAGGGGCCGAGGAATGGGGTGGGAGACACGGAACAGTGGAGGGTGGGAGTCTGGAAATGGGGTCGGGGAAGGGCCTGTCCTGCCGGGATCTGAGCGCCCAGTTCAGGACTTCAGTGACCTTTATAGATTGGGTCTTTGCCCCGGGAGGTGTGACCGTGAGGTCCGTGTGTGGCTGTCTGCAGGCCATGCCCTGCTGCGTACCTCCGTCCCCTGGTGGGTCTCTGGCCTCCACTCTGCCCGTGCATCTCCCCAGGAAGCCAGAGATGCGGGGCCTGCTGTCGCTGTGGGACATGATGCGGCTGGTGAACATCCTCATTGTGTTCCGGTTCTTGCGCATCATCCCCAACATGAAGGTGCGTGTGCTGGCCTCTCTTGTCGTCCTCAGCACTATGTGGCTCTGGGACAGGCAAGTCTGAGGCCACGGACCGTCCCCACCACCCCAGACGCCCTTGGGCACACCTCAGCCATGCCTGCATCTGAGGTGGGGCCTCAGTTAGAGGCAGGCGAGTCCAGCCCTGCGTGTGGTGAGGATCAGGGCCAGCGAGATTGGGTGTGCGTGCCCTCGGCTGTCCTAGGAACCCGCGTGCTGGGGATGGCGGAAAGGCTTTGGTGTGGTAGTGAGGGGCAGGTGGCGGGTGGCTGGTGGCCTCTCTGAGCCCCTGTTTTTCTAATGTGCCCTCAGGAGCCGCAACCTGTGGGCAGGCAGGTGGTCAGTGGGTTCAGGCGCAGCCCCTGGAGTGGAGGCAGAGCACTGCTCCCATCCTAAACTCTTTTGGGAGAGGTGAAACTGAGGAGGTCAGACCCCCCTTCCAGGTGTCTTGTTCCTTCCTTCCACCTCTCCCGAGGGTGTGCCATTCCCCTGTGCTCGCCGCAGCAGTGGGTTTACCATGGAAGGTGGCTGGGGTCCTGGGTGCAGATGGAGCTGCTGCGCTGGAGCCTTCTGCACAGGACATGCATGCATACACATGTGTCCACATGGAGTCACACACGGCTGCATGCAACTGCAGGGCCCATATGTGCAACCATGTGAACTCTAGACGGCACTCCTGCACACAGCCATAGAAGCACATGCAGTCACATACATGTCCATATAACCATGTGCAGTGACGCATGTTCACATAACCATGTGCAGTCACACACATCCACATAACCACGTGCAGTCACACACACGTTCACGTAACCATGTGCGTTCACATGTCCACATAACCATGTGCGGTGACGCATGTCCACATAAGCAGGTGCAGTCACATACATGTCCACGTAACCCATGTAGTCACGCATGCGTCCGTGTAACCACGTGCAGTCACATGTCCACATAACCACGTGCAGTGACGCATGTCCACATAAGCAGGTGCAGTCACATACATGTCCACGTAACCCATGTAGTCACATGTCCTCGTAACCATGTGCAGTCACGTGCTCACAGCACATGCGTGCGTGTCATCGCATCATCCACAGTGTGCACACCGCACACATGTGGGTTGTAGGTCTGCTATGTCACACATGCTCGCAGGACGGTGTCACATGCACACTGTTCAGGCACCTGTGTGCATGTGGGTGTCTGGCGTGGGCTTGCACCCTCGCCCTTGTGGTGTCCACCTGCTGGCGCCCCTCTGCCTACAGTGTGCGGGGGGGTGGGGTTGCAGGCCTGGCTGGCCGGTGGGGATCTGTCTTAGTGGGCACCTCCAGGGCTGTTTCCTCGGAGCTGCCCTGGCCCACGGGTGGGCAGGCAGACTGGTCTGAGGCCCTGGACACGGGGGCTCTGCCCAGGGGCACAGGACTAGGCCTGCGAGGCAGCCGGCCATGTGAGGAGTTCCTGGCACAGGTGGGTTTAGGCATTCGGGGTGTGGATGTGTGTCGATGGGTGTAGGTGTGGTGTGTGGACAGGTGTATGGGTGGCGTGGTGTGTGCAGGTGAGGGGGTGTGTGGGTAGCCAGGTGCACATCTAGGTGTGTCCAGGTGTGTGTGGGAGGTCATGCACCTGTCTAGGTGTGTCCCAGTGTGTGTGGCTGGCTTTAGGATGTGTGTACCTGTGTGTCCCGGTGGGTGTGGGCAGCTGTGGGCTGAGTCTGTATGTCCAGGTGTGTGAGCAGTGTGGGGACAGCTGCAGGGTGTGGCCAGGTGTGGGTGGGTGGCTGCTGGGTGCCTGTGGGTGTGTGGCTTGTGGCTTGGTGTCCATCTTGCCTTTCTGTTCAGGGTCGTAGAGTGGGTGCTGGTGTCCCTCAGTGGGCGGGAGGAGTGAGAGGCTGTGCTTTCTTCCTACCTGCAGCTGATGGCCGTGGTGGCCAGCACCATCCTGGGCCTTGTCCAGAACTTGCGGGCATTTGGCGGCATCCTGGTGGTGAGTCCTGGAGGGTGCTAGTGGCGGGGGACCAGGACCCTGGGCAGTGGACTTGGGTGGACTGGCCTTCCATAGTGGCTGACGGGAGCAGCGGCTGGCCGACTTTGCCCTGTGGGCAACAGGGTCCCTGCTTGGGGCATCAGCAGGGAGGTGAGGCCAAGGAGGTACAGGGCTGGGCAGGAAGCCAGGTTGCTCCCCTTCCTGGAGGCGGGACCTGGGGCTGTCATGGGTGGGGCTGGATCGGCATTCCTTTGCCAGGAGTCTGGGATGCCATCCCAGGGCCACCTTGTCACTGGGGACTGGATGGCTTTGCTGGCTAAGCTTGGGAGGAGGGGCCCCATGCTAGCTGGGGTCCCTGAGCCGTCTTTCATTGGTAGGCAGCACCCAGGTCCCCTGGGGAGCATGGACATACCTGCCCAGCTCCACTGGCACCTGAGGTCACCTGGCCCCGGAGGTTGACAGTGTTTTGAAGTAGTGGGGCTCATGGTTGGGGGCAGTGGCCAGGCTGGGAGCCTGTGCCCAGGGCGGAAGGCTGTGGCCTTGCAGACCCTGGCTGGCTCTGGGCAGTCAGGCTGACGAGGCTGCCGGGCTCCTAGGTGGTGTACTACGTGTTTGCCATCTTAGGGATCAACTTGTTCCAAGGTGCCATCGTGGCTCCTGGCAATGACAGGTGAGGGGTCCCTGCTCCCCTTGTGCCCCCCCCCCCCCCCCCTGGGGCTCCTGAGAACCACCGCTCCCATACCCCTCTCTGAGTCCAGGCTGCAGAAGTGGGTGGGATGGGGGGTGGGCAGTACAGGCCCAGAACCTGGAGCCCCACTGTGGCCCCGGAGCCCAGAGGAGCTGTGTCTGTGGTCCTGTTGCGTGGGGGACACTCTGCTCTTCCTCCTTTTTCCCAGGGGCCTGAGGGAGGTCCTGGCTGAGCAGGGGGCTAGGGCAGTGCTGAGTGCTGCTTTTCTGGCCCCTGTCGCTGACAGGGGTGTTGTGTCCCCAGCCTGGCCCACGACAACGGCTCAGCGCCCTGTGGCAGCTTCGAGCAGCTGGAGTACTGGGCCAACAACTTTGATGACTTTGCGGTGAGTCCTGTGGCCTGACCCCTCCCAGTCCCGGCTCCCTGCCCCCAGGCCCCCCTGCCCCCCCAGGCCTGCTCCCCGCCCCCCAGGACTCTCCCGACCCTGCTCTGCCCCGCAGGCCGCCCTGATCACCTTGTGGAACGTGATGGTGGTGAACAACTGGCAGGTGTTCCTGGAAGCCTACGAGCGCTACGCAGGCAGGTGAGCCCCACCCCTAGCCAGGCTCCCCCAGACGGCTGCCGCCTCCGCTCCAGGTGCCCCGGCTGGCTCCACAGTGCGGGGTGGCTGGCCGCGCATCCTGGCCGACCTCGTGTCCCATCTACACTGCTCCTGGGCGATGGCCGAGGACGTGGGTACTCTCTCCCGGGTGTGGTGTGGAGGCGCTGGTGGCCTGCTGTGACGGGAATTCTGTGGGCTGGGCCAGGGAGATGGCAGGACAGCCCTGCCCAGCCCAGCAAGGGCCTGGCCTGGAGGCCTAGGTGTGTGTGGTGCTGAGCTCCCACGTGAGCTCGTGGCCTGGACCCTCCTGCGTGAGCTGGTGGCGGGGGGTCTTCAGTGGGGACACCAGTGCCCCACACCAGCTGGGCATGGATGAGGTCCTGACAGGTGTGCATGGTGGGGTCAGGACTGGACCTCCCCCCTCTGCTTGCCCCAGGATGCACCCCCTGTCCCCCACAGGTGGTCACTGGTCTACTTCGTGTTGTGGTGGCTGGTGTCGTCCGTCATCTGGGTCAACCTCTTTCTGGCTCTGCTTTTGGAGGTACCGGAAGTCCCTGCCCAGGCCTGTCTCGGTTTCTCGCGCGTCAGTTACTGGTGGGAAGCTGGGGCTGGGCCTTCTGGTCTTTGGATGGCTGTGCTGGGCTGGTCTGGCCGTGGGTGCGGCTTGCCCTGGCTGCTGGGCTTTCTTGGGACACGCCTGACGCAGCATGGTGGTGCTGCTCAGGCCCTGGCCTGGTGCTGAAGGAGGGGCCCCAGCCCGTGCCACGGCAGGAGTGAGTATCTCGCTGCCGGAGTCCAGGCGTCCAGGATGAGATGCCCACCCTTGCAGTGATGCTGGCCACCTGGGCCCAGGAGCAGCAGGGCTGGCCTCACACAGGGCCCACACTCACTGGCCGCCCTCCTCCCTCCCGCTCCCCAGAACTTCCTTTACAGGTGGGACCCCCGCAGTCATGAGCAGCACCTCTCGGGGATGCAGCTGACCGCAGAGCTCATATTCAGGTGCGTTCCTGGGAAGGCACTGTGAGCAGCCTCCTGGGGTGAAGTGCAGCAGCAGGCCCTGATGGGTCTCCCTGCCACCATGTCCCTTTCTCCTGAGCCACAGCTGAGCAGGTCACAGCAGCTCAGGGCCAGGGCCAGGAGTGGGCTGGGGCTCTCTGCTCGATGCGGCTCCAGCACGTGAAAGAGCCCCCCTTTCAGTTTCCTGGCCTCTGGGTGCTCCTGTGACCTTCCTTCCTGTGACCATTTGAATGTCTCTGTACTGGTCCAGGAAGGTGGCCAGTCACACTGGAGATGGCCTGCTGAGGGTCTCATTTCCTGCACGGGTGCCAGCTGTGCCCAGCGGGTGTCTGGGCTTTTACGGTCTGTCTTTGCTTCCCCGCACTGCTGGGGCCGGAGCCCAGGGCCGGAGCCACGGCGGAGCCCCGGCAGTGCCCTTCCGGCCTGTGCTGGTGTCCGCGAGCCTTGGTGGCGCTGCTGGCGGCCCTGCGTCTGTCCCGAGGCTGGGTCTGGTCCTTGGGGTCCCAGTCCCTGTGTGTTCGTTCCGGCCCGTCTGGTTTGGGGACCCTCCCCTAAGCTGTGGCTCTCACCCAGCGCCTGGTCCTCTGCCTCACAGGGACATCCTGGAGGAGCCCAAGGAGGAAGAGCTGATGCACAGGCTGCGTAACCACCCGCACGTGCGGCTCTGCAGGTGACGCTCTGACGGCCCCTGGCCAGCCGGCAGGAGAGAGGCTGGTTGGGGATGAGATGGCACATGACCAAGCAGGACAAGCCTGTGCTCTGACTGACCACCTAGGGGACAGCAGGGGGACAAGGAAGCCAGTTCCTCTTTTGCTGCCCTTCAGCCGCTGCGCTGCCGGCCTCTCCAGGTGGCCGCGCCCTGCTGCCGTCCTTCCCCAGCTGCTCCCGGGAGGCACTTGCTTTTCTGTTGTGGAGGCGACTCTGGGGCCTTGACGCCAGCCTGGAAGCCAGAGGCGGTGCCTTCACTGCTGGAGGCCTCCAGGGACAGGGCCGCGTGGGCTGGGCAGGTCCCCTGCAGCCTCGGGCCTGGGGGTGCTGGTGGTCGGACACGGGGGAACCTGGGTGTGTCGTTACGTCACGGGTTGTGCGCGTGATGGGGGCCGGGTGTTTCTGTGGATCAGAGTGCCAATAATTCCACGGTGGCCCGCGGAGGCTGAGACGTCTGTGCTTTCTACCCACGCGGGGCCTGCTGCTGGGGCGGGGCTGCTCGGGAAAGCGCGAACACCTGGCTGAGGGGCTTCCTGCCACTGCACGGTGGCCTGCCAGCCCGAGGTGGCCCTGCTTGGGCCGGGGGGGGGAGGGGGAAGTGGGCGTGTGCGACAGGCCGTGTCATCTCTCCATCCACTCTGGACCCAGGTTGACCCAGGGCTCTCGTTTGGGGCACCAGCTCAGGGGGTTGCTGCCTAGTCCCTGGAGCCCCTTCATGGAGGAGAGCGTTGGGTGGACGAGTGAGGTCTGCCGTGGGCTTGAAGGGTGAGCGCCTGGCAGGACACAGGCGCCCTAGTCTTGCCAGCTTGTGTGGAGATGGGATTTGAGGATGACATCCTGGAAAGGGGCCCAGGGACACTGTGTAGCCCCAGAATGTGGGATCATGAGGATCTAGGTGGTTGTGACAGCACATGCTGGCTTCCTGTGGCTCCTGGTGTCCCCTGGAATCCTGTGCCTGTGCCTGACACTCTGCCTTGGTCGCTGGGCCTCCTGGAGCAGGCTGCCTCTGAGGGGGGGGCTGGTTAGGGCAGAAGGACCCCCAGGGCTGGGCCGCTTGCTGCTCTGGGGACAGGGTGGGGCCTGCCACCCCTTGCTCTTAAGGTTCGGGCGCCACCTGGTGGTGGCATGGGTTCCGCTGATTTCTTTCCAATGTGCGGTGGGCCCTGGGACCCTGTAAGCCACTGCTACCATCTGGGCGGCACCTTCCCTGTGGACGTCTCCCGAGTCCTCTGAGAGGCCAGGCTGGGCTGACCTGTCTGAACTGTGGAGTGTCCCATCTCCAAATGAGCCTAGTCCTCAGGGCACTTGTGGGATGGACAGCTGTGCCCTCTGTCCTGCCTCTGTGCCTGTCCCTCCCTGGCCCTGCTGTCCACCTGTGTCTGGGCTGGGTGCAGAGCCACCTCTATGGCTTTTCTTGCCAGGTGGTGGATGATTCTGGGCGACCTGTGCTGCCCTCAGGAAGGAGGCTGGGGGCGCTGTCCCTGGAGGAGTGTGTGGAGGGGAGGGAGGAGCCTGGCTGGGCCTGCTGGCGCCTGTGGACTGTGGCCTGAGGTCTTGCGGGCATTCTGGGGGCTCCTGACAATTTCATATGCGCTGAGTTTGACAAGATGGGCCCTGACTTGGCTGTGCTGGTCGGGGGCAGGGGGCAGCCCTGGTGCAGTGACCAGTCCACCCTCTTCCTTCTCAGCAGGCGCTCTGCGCAGCGCGGTGGCCATGCAGCTGTGATGGAGAGCACCCCCTTGAGGAGTGTGCTGGCCCCTCATGGCCCTTGCAGCAGCCTGAGCATCTCCAGCCGTCTCCCGTGGTCACCTCCGTGCTCTGGCTGGGCACAGGGTCGGGGCTTGTCCTGCTGGATCCTAGGTTCACCCAGCACCGTGTGAAGCTGGAATCTCGGCCCTCAAGGAGGCCTGAGGAAGGGGAGGTGAGCGGGGGCCTGGGCCTGGGCGCCAAGAAGGCCTGTGTCCGCAGGGTCAGCAGGAGACAGGGTGGAGGCAGCTGGGCTTGTAGTGTGAGGGCAGGAAGGAGCTGGGGCCCACGCGGGACAGCAGCCTGTCAGGGCCACGGGTGGGGTGTGTGGGCACCTGTGGCTTGGACGCGGGGCTTGTGCTGCGCACACCAGAGCGACATGGTTGTGGGTCTGAGCAGCTCATGATGGGGCGGGACGTGTGGGGTCAGCTGGGGAGCACATGAGGTCACTGAGGGGACCCACTCTGGCAGGCACCAAAGCCCCCTGGCCTGAAAGCCTCACGTGCCCCGCTGGACCCATAGGGTTGGCTCTCCATGGCCAGCAGGGCCCCTGGGAGCACCGCCTGGCCCCGTGCTGGGGAGGCGGGTGCGAGCCTGCTCCCACCCTCACACCCCACCCACCAGGGGCTGTTCTCACTTCTGCTCCCCCCCAAGAGCTGCTGGGCCCCACTGGCTCTGCGCCGGATGGCACAAGGCACAGATGCTGTGACCGAGGTGGCGTGGAGCAGGTCCAGGGCGAGATCCTAGGTCTTGCTCGTGTTTGGTCACAGTGACTCGGAGGCGGCAGCAGCCTTGGGGAAGAGTTGCCAGGACAGCAGCGAGCTGGCCTGAGCCCTCTGCAGGAGGTGACGCCGGCCACCGTCCTCTGTTCCATGCCCCCTGAGCACATGGGTCCCGAGACACGTGGCGTTGTGGCTGTGTCCCCGCCTCCTGGATGTGCTCAGTCCTCCTGGCTTTTGTGAGCCGTGACTCTGGGGAATGGCCCCGTCGGGCAGGGTTGCCCAGTACTGGCTCTGGACGCGCCTGTGGAGTGTGGTGGAACCGGCCGTGCCCTCCTGCTCCCTGGGGGCGTCCTCGTGGAGGGTCCTGATTGTTCCTTCTGCCGGCTGGGTTCTGTCCTGCTTAGTTGGGTGGCGGTGTGGCCCTTGTGGCAGGGACCTCCTCCTCTGGCTGCTGCAGCCACTGCCTTTTGATGGTTTCTTTCCTTTTTGGCACAAAAAGATGCTCAGGGCTTCTCTAACGTCCACCCGTGCCCTGTTGCGTTGTCGTCTGGGGGGCCATCTCCAAGGAGCTGTGGGGACGTCCCTCAGATGAGAGAAGTGTCTGCCGCTGGACGCGGCAGGAGGTTGATGCTGCCATCTGAACCGGGCTCCCTCGGGGACAGTTAGAGCGCTTGTCGCTTTATTGGCTGATGGCCATGAGGTTGCTCCAGCTTCCCTCACCACTGCCTCGGTGCCCCGTGGCTTTGCCGGGCTGTGAGGCCCCTTCTCTGGTGGGTCCTATTCTCCTTAATTTCTTTGTTGGATCAGTGCCACCCCCTCCCCATACAGACCCCCTCACCTGGCTTGGCTCTGTGTCTCTGCACGGAGGCCTCCATCCATGGGCTGTCCTGCTGCCTCCAGGGCAGATGTGGAGATGGTCGGTCAGGTCCTTGAGTGAGGAGTAGCAGGTCCCGCCAGCTCCCGAAGACCTGAGAATGAGCAGGTGAGGGGCACTGGGGGCATGTGGCTCTGCAGAGCCTCCCCTGAGCCTCCTGGTAGGCACAAGGCACAGAACACGGCAGAAGCACAGCAGGAGAGAGTGATGCGGATCCTCGGACGGCGACTGTCTATTCAGAAAAGACGCAGTTACGAAAAGTAGTGTGAGCGCAGCAGAAGGGATGGCCAGGAGCCTGCCCTCACGTGCTCCCGACCACAGCTGCAGGCTCTCGAAGCTGCGTCCTGAAAGACGCCATAATTGGGTACGTGCCCGGAGGTCCTGAAAGTCGATATCACGCAGGACACCGCAGGCCTGCACACAGGAAGTCCCCAGTGCCCGTGTCCACTGCGATGGTGTGTCCGTCACCCCGCCTCCATCCACTGCCTTGGTCAGCAGCCTGACATGGCCCTCCCTGAGCTCCTGGCTCCACGGGCCACGTCCAGCTTGGCCTGTTCTCTGCTCTGGGTGCAGGCGATTGTTGAGCTCAAGTGTGTGTGTGGGGCCGCGTCCCCGGGGCTCTGGACAAGTCTGCGTCTCGGCTGGGGGCTGGGTTACTTCCACTTGTGTGCCAATGTCCCTGTGTCCTTGCTGGCCACCAGTAGGGGCTGCTCTCAGGAGCCAGAGGCCACCTTTACCCTTCGCTTTATGGCCCCTCACCCTCAGAGAGCCCCTCACCTCCAATCCCTGCACCCTTGAGGCTCTTCAGAGGGAGCCCAGGGCTTTTAAAGTGTCACCAGATGAGGTCACTGGGATGGTCACCCCTGCTAGTCAGCTGTGCTCTCGAGTGTTACCCAGGCTCTGAGTGGCTTCACCCTCCTACATCCAGCCCACTCCCCATGGGAGGTCATTGGGGTCCCCCGGGCTCTGCCCTCTGGGGCTCTCCTGTCTTCGTGCGGAGGACCTTCCCAGGTCCGTCGCAGCTGTGATCACACGTCGTGACTGCTTTTCAGGACACCTGATAAGTGGTTAAACGTTTACGGGGACATGCAGAATCGAGAGCTAAGCCCCTCCTGTGGCCTAGCGATTCCAGGGACGGGAAGGGGCTGGTTCTCCTCACTGGTGATGAGGGACAGGCAGGTGCCTCGTGCCCCCGCTGGCCGAGCGCAGGGACTTCTGGGAGCAGGTCTGGGCTTGAGCCTCTGAGGACCTCAGGTGTTGCGTGTTGTCGTCGACCGGCCCCGTCCACCCGCACGAGCCAGCGCTTTGCTCTGTGGGTTGCGCATCCGCGGATTGAACAAGCCGTGGACTGAGGACACTCGAGCAGCACTGAGACCACACTGGGCTCTTTCCCGTTGTCGATGCTTTTTACCTGGCGTGACGCCGTTCGGGTTTGAGATCCAGAGCTGATTCCAGCACCCGTGACCCAGGGCGCTCGAGTGCCTGCAGCCGGGTAGCCTGGGTGGGTGAGGGGTGTCCTGGGCCCAGCCCCAGGGTGCTCTTGCAGTTTCCTTCCAAGAACCCCTGCCCGCCGGCATCAGGGGAGATGAGGGAGTGGTCCCCTCCCGGGGGGAGGGGTGGTATGGGGGGACCGTCTGGCAGGGCGCACAGGCTGCCATCGGGAGCTCTTGGGGACGTGTGTTACAATGTGTTAAGGAAGGAAGAGGCGAGGACACGGAGACGAGCACGTGGCCAGCCCCCAGCCACCTTTTCATCCTGGGGCAGTTGTGGGCTGTGGGAGGGTGTGAGGGGCAGCAGGGCCAGGCGCTGGCCAGCAGGTGAGGGCCTGGGCAGTACGAGGGAGTAGAGACCAGGAGTGGCTGTGGAGGAGGGTGGGGCAGCCGTGAGGCCGGGGTGGCTTAGGGGTCCTCTGCACCCAGGGGCCAAGGGCAGGGCTGGCCAGGGCGCGGTTTCTGCAGCTGCAGGCTGAGGCCCTCGGGTCTTCTCCCCGGACCCTAGCTGTGCAGGCGGCTGCATGGGCTCCAGGACCGTGCCCAGTCTGTCTCTGGCCCCAGGAGCCGCTCCTGGTGCGCCAGGCTGGCCTTTCTTGTGTCTGGGCTGCTCCCTGCAGCAGGAGGGCTGTCCCCAGTGGGGCTGGATTGGGTTTCCTGCTGCCGAGGTAATTGGCGGTTCTTATGCAAAGGTTAGAACAGCTCCCGGCCGGCCGTGAAAAGAAAAGTGGGGCTCGCGCACCACACTGCTCTTAAAAACCAGAGGGGGCGGCGGGGCTCGGATGATGTCCTCCACATCAAAGTGGCCAGCAGACGGCCGCGCAGCCGCAGGCGGTGCCCTCCCTCTGATCACATTTCTGGGTAATTCAATCGGGCCTTCGGCAGGGTGGTGGGGCCCACATCTGCGGGGGCCTGGCGGGCCTGGTTCCTACCACAGTTGCCTAATCCAGGCCTGGGCCCGTCCCCCGCCACACCTGTCGCCAGGTGAGCCCACTCTGCCTCTCAGCTTCCCTGGCCCCGGGGGTTGTGGCCGTCTCTCAATCACCACTGATGGGTCATTGACCTGGGGGGGGGACAAGAAAGAGCTGCTGACAGCAGGGTCCCCGGTCAAGACCACTCTGGCTGAACCCAGGTCTGAAGCCCAGCATCTGTCACGTGCCCAGCTCAAGGGAAGAGCTCCTTGTGCCAGGGCTCTGGCCTTGGGGACCTGGATGTCCCCAAGGGATGTCCCAGACTGGCCAGGCAAAGTGGACATCCCTTCGCCCCTCTTTCCCTCCCTCCTCTCCTTTTCCTGTTTTCTTTCAGCAAATAAGAAGCCCTCAGCTGGTGGAGAGTTTTGAAGGCAGCCCTTTGGAAAGGGCGAGTGACCAGGTGGCCAAATGACCCTCTGTGGTTCCCTCTAGGCAGAGGATTCAGGGGAGCTTCCTGGCTTGGTGCTGCTGTGACTGCCACCCCGTTGGTGGGACGTGTGGTGGCCAGCAGGGGCTGGGGGCATTCCCTCCAGTTGCTTCGGCTCAGGGCCTGTGACAAGTGCACAGCTGGGCACAGAGCACCTCAGAAGCCCCGTCATGCCCCTGGCCAGGATGCCAGCAGGAGGTCCTGGGCACGAGGAGGGCAGAGGTGGGGTCGCCCATCTGGCCTACCATCTAAAATAGCTTGAGGTGCCCTGGTGGGGTCGAGGACTGGGTCTGGGATGGCAGTGACCTGCCCCCGCAGCTGTGTCCTCTGGAGGATGGAGGAGGAGGGTGGGTGGGGAAGCCCTGCTAGCTGACCCCGGTGTGGAGTGCGTGCTTGTGGTCCCAAGTGGTCAGGGCCTTGGCTCAGCCACGGTGACTGTGCTCTTGTTGACCACCAGCATCCCTGTGCCCGTGTCCTCGCTGTCAAGTGGACCCCCAGTGAGTGGAGGCTGCCCCCAGGTGTTCTGCCCCTGGAGTGGTCGCACCTGTCTCTGGGGCCCCCCTCCCTGGCCCCAGCTGTGCCTGGCTGACCCCCGGCTCCTCCACACACCAGATGAGAGCCAGGCTGCTGGGCTCCCACCACAGGGTTCCCTGCCCAGCCTGATAGCTCTGCCCCTGGACTCATGAGCTCCTCCTTCCCTCGGAGAGGGGACAGGGGGCTCACCACCCTGAGGAGGCGGTTCAGGCCCAGGGTTCCTCAAGGGAGTGGGACCCAGAGGCCAGAACTCTAGATCTGGAAGGCCTTGGAACCACAGAGCCACCGTCTATGTTTTACTGCTGGGGAAACCGCGGACAGAGCAAGCAGGGAGGGCTGCCCCAGGCCTCGGCCTCCTCTAGGGCTGTTCTGTTGGTCCTGTGACACCAGGGGACAGAGGCCTCTCCCCCACACCTTCCGTCCTGATCACAGAGAGGTCAGCTCTGGCAAGGACCGCGCCAGCACCGGAGAGGCCCAGCGGGGTGCCCTTGGTGTCCGTGTCTGTATCTGACGTCTCTGGGGCTGGGTGGCAAACCCAGGGCCTCGTGCAGGCCGGGACCACGCCAATCGCCAGGTGGCCCTGTCTACCCTGAGCCCAGGGCCTTCCCACGGGGCTTCTCCTGGCACGAGGGCCAGCTGGGCCCAGCTCACCCAAGGGCTCTCAGCCCAGGCCCCTGCCTTGCTGGGGAGCCGAGGGGAGGGGAACCAGCAAGGCCGCGAGTTCTCAGAGGCGCCTGCTGCCTGCTCAGGGAGGAGGGGTGAGCTCGGGACCGGGCATGGGGGGGTGGGAGGGGGGACGGGGTGTGTCTCACCTGCCGTCCCCGTCTGTGGCGTGGCCTTCACCTTGGGAGAACCTCTAGTGCCAAGCATCAGAGTGAAGAGGGCTGGAGAGCTGGTGCCGCTCCCAGTAGGACTTCTGGTGACGTCGGATGGGCTGTGGATGGGCAGCTCTGCCTGCAGGCGACATCAGGGTGTCCCAGAGTCCTGGTACAGGCCAGGGGCCCCCCGCCACCTTCAGGAGGAGAGGAGGGGAGGGGGTCACGGCTGGACCAAGGAACTTGGTTGGACCTGCGTCTTGGGACCTGTGACTCCCTGCCCCCACACCTCCTCCACCGCCTCTTCCTGCAGAGTGGCTGCAGGGGAGGGCTCAGAGCCCGGGCTGAGGGCTTCTGTCCTGGGAGGGTGGAGGTGGCACATGGGCAGCCTGGGCTTGTGTCTGTGGGCAGTTCTTCTGCAGAGGCTCCCTCCTGCCCGCCATCTCCTATGTGCAGGCATGGCACCGTCCTTGGCTGTTGGAGCCTGCGTCCTCTCAGGGTCCCTTGGACAGGACTTAAAATTGTCCATCTCAGTGTTCTCTCCCTGTTTGAGTCTGGCCCTGAGAAGCCTCAGGTGTCCCTAGGCCCATTGGCTGGAGGCCAGAGCCGCTGCCACCCTGTCTCCCGGCCCACCTCCCTGCCTGCATGGTGGGGCTGCTTTAGCATTGGCCGCTGTCCCTATCTGCCCCTGGTTTGGTGTTGGTGGGGACGGCCACACCCCGAAGCACATCCCACCTCTCGGACCCTCAGTGCCTCGTCCCAATGGTGACGGCGCTTAAGAATCAGGCTCAGGTTGTATCTGTCTCCCTTGTAAATCCCTTTGGTTTCAAAAGAGCTCTGGCTGGGGACGTCCCACCGCAGGTGGAAGCACTGGTCTGCAGTCCAGTGACGGGCGTGCTTTCCTGGAAACAGCCGCAGTGCGTGACCCTGACGGCCATCCCTGGGCCTGGTTGGCGGGGCGGGCGGAGGGCTGGTGCCTGTAAGGCTGCTGTTCCCTGTGTGGACCCTCCATGCCGAGCCCCAAGGACCAGGGAATGCTGGCCGCTCCCACACCCCTCCTGAGGGTGGAGAGGTGTTTGCAGCAACCTGGCACCTTCTGGATTGCACCAGGCTCGGGGCAGGTGGCCACAGTGTCTGAGTCTGGCACACCGTGCGCGGAGGTGGAGACAGACAGCCACCTCCGGCAGAGCGTGTGCCATTGCTGAGAACGGCAGCTGCGTGGCAGTTACTCGGAGCAGGCTCAAGCCGAGGGCAAGGTGGGGCCCTGGGGAGTCGCTGCGGCGGCCCGTGTTGGAAGGCTCCTGTGACACCTGGCCCTAGCCAAAGCCTTGCGGACACTCCTCAGGGTCTGGCTGCCACTCGCAGCGTGGGCACTGGTGATGCCTTTGGTTTCCCACCCTGGTGCCCAGCCTGGCTGGTGCATGGCTCAGGACTCCAGCCCCTCTGGAGGGCGAGGGGGTGAGGAGCGTGCTCTGGTCTCAGGCTCAGCTGTAGCCTGCTGTGGTTAGACGCAGCAGGGGCCATGGCACAGCGGGACGGGGGATGGCCCAGGCCCCTTGACTCTCCCCAAACTAGCCAGTGAGCTCGGCCCCCGTCCAGTCAGCCGAGATGCTTTGAGGGCTGTGGAGGGTGGGCACGGACATTCTCTGGCCTGTGGTGCTCTCCAGTCTTGTTGGAGCCCCTGCTGGCCCACTGGGCTTCTGGTCAGTGGGCCTGGGCCATTACTAGCCCACACCCGGTGATGCTGAGGATGTTGGCACAGCTGTGGGATACTAGCAAAGTGGTGACCCCCAAGAGAGGTCTGGATCTCCTAACCCCAGTACCATGCCCATGACCTTACTCGGGAATGGGGTCTTTGTAATTGTGTGTCTAGAGGTGCGGTGGGCCTGGGTTAGGGTGGACTGTGCATAGAGTGACTGGTGTCCTTGGAGGAGGAGAGGACAGAGGAGGTGTGTGCAGATGGAGGCCGAGGCCGGAGGCAGGAGGACCCTCCCCGCGGGCCTGTGCTGTGGTTCTCTGCGTTGGCCTCCAGAGCTGAGGTGAGCAGCTGCCTGCCCTGTGCCAGCTGTGTGGGGTGGCTTCTCGGGGCAGCTCTGAGCCCTGAGCGCAGCCCTGGGGGACCAGGACTCGGATGGCAGGTGCTGGGGCAGTGCTGAGGGACAGCAGTCAAGATAGCCATCTGAACGTTTCTGTTTCCTGCTGTTTTCTTGAAGTGACCCAGGGAAACTTCTGGAACACCCCTGGCCTAAGCAGCCTGGGTCCAGGGGGAGCTCTTGAGGGCTGGCGGAGGGGTATCTTGGTCTTTTCAAAAAGATACCCACAAAGGCTGCCTGGGTCTGGTCAGTGATGCCCGCTGGGCAGAGGGGTGCCCTGCAGTGACTTAGGGGGCTGTGTCATTGGGAAGTGTCATTGGGCACGTGGCTGGTTGGTGCTGACAGCTGCTCCCAGGGAGGTGCTGTTGGAGGGGGTCTGCATTTCCAGCGAGCCCCACAGCTGCTGGATGTCGCAGTCAGCCACAGCAGTCTAAGGTAGGACCCCGGCAGGGCTGTGAGCCCCTCTGTCCCCCAGCACTGCCCCCCGCAGCCTGCACGCGGGTCTGGGTCCTGACGTCAGCTGTCTCAAAAGCCAGGTCATACCCCTTGGGGTCGCTGAGCACCCCCTAAGATGAGGTGTGCTGGCAGCACCTGCATGCAGACACAGTGACCAAGGGCAGGTGCTGCCGTCCAGCGCGTCCCAGTGGGGCCCGGGCAGGCCGGCATTGCCAGCACCCTCCAAACCCACAAGACGCCTGCAGAGCGGCTTGGGTGACGGCGAGTGCGGGCCCCTCGTGACATCCTGCTGGCAGTGGGCCAGGTGCTCAGAGATGATTTGCATACAGGTGAGGGCCTAGGGACTCCGAGGCCCCGAGTCCAGGCAGGGTCAGGCAGGACAGACGCCTGGAGAGCTGCCGTGCAGGGCCCACGCAGTGCCTGGACAGGCCAGCAGGGGGCAGCCGAGCTCCAGTGGCAGGCGCTGGGACAGGCCAGGCAGAGAGCAGGGCAGCCACCTTCTGGCCCTGCTTCCTCCCTCTGACCAGGGCAGGGTGTCCTCCGAGGGGCCTTCTTGGGCCCCACACCTGGGCAGCAGTGCCCTCTGCGGCTCCACCTTTCCCCTCCTGTGCTCACTTCTCTGGCCCCAGGGGCCCCAGGGGATCTGTGTGTGGCAGGGATGTGTCCCCACGGCTGGCAGGAGGCCATGCCAACATTGTTGAATTCGGGGCTGCTGGTCTCTCTGTGGGGGGACAGGGTGTGACGAGGCGGCTGCGGGCTCCCCCACTGAACGCGCTGGACACGGGGTGCAGGGCAGTGCCAGGGCTGCTGGCTCAGGGACCCTTCTGGGTGGGCCTGGGGTGGCCCCTGGCCTGCCCTGCCTGCTAGCCACTGTGGAGGCACTCAGATCCCTGTCCCCCTCTGGAGGGACCTGTGTTGGGAGTCTGGGTGCTGGGCAGCGGGTGGCACAGGCCTTGGGGATCTGTGGACTCCAATTCCCTCCACCCTGTTTCCCCGGAAGCGTGGTCTCAGGTGGCTTCGCTAGCCGCCCCTTACCTGGCCCATGTCAGGCTTGTCAGGGCAAAGAAGAGGGTCCACGTCCGGGACCCTGGCAGAGGGTGTCAGCCAGGGATCTCATTTTTGCAGCAGGGCCATAGTTCCTGGGGGAAAGCCTGGGGTCAGAGGCCATGCTGGACACTGCCCTTGAACAGGGAGGTGGCCGGGCAGTGGATTGAGGCTGGTGTGCAGGCTGCTCCGCCCGCTGCCTGACTTAGTCTTCCCGGGCTGTGCCGTGGTCTGGAGGGCAGACTCTCTGTTTTCCATGGTCGAGTCCGAGGGCTGTGCCCTGGGTCCTGCTGGGCGTGTAGTAGGTGCTCAGAAAGCTTCTGTGGACGGATGGACACAGGAGCAGTGGCCACCTGTGCCAGCGTGCTGCTGACCTGCTGGGTGGGTGAGGACCCAGGTGCCCTTCTTTTGCTGGCACCCACTGTGGGGCGTGAGGCAGCAGGTGGCCCTGGCAGCCATTTGTGCCCTGTGACATGGACGAGGAGGTTAGCCAGGGGCCTGTGCGTGCTGCGGGGAAAAGGTCGAGTGAGCCCCTGGGCCACGCGAGCACTGGAGGGCCCCGGGACCCTTAGCTCAGACTGGCCGTCGCGGGGCCCTCTGTAGTGTGCTGTGGCTGTCTCTCCGAAGAGAGTGCAGCCAGTGTTCTGGACACCGCCAGCATTGACACCCGTCTCTCTGCACCTGGGCTGGCGGCCTTGTGTCAGCCACTCACGGACAGAAGAATGGCATTGATGTTGGGGACTGTCCCCAGTGAGGACGGGGAACAAGGGAAGTTGTCATGGGGTGTCTGCGAATGGTGGTGGCACTGTGACTATGGTGGCTTGAGGGACCACTCACACTCAGGTGGGCTGAGCATGTTAGACTCTGAACGGGTCAGGAAGTGGTGGGGTTAGGAGGAAGTGTGGGGCCTGCACACTAGTTAGGACCACTCTGGTGCTCAGGGGGCAGGGGGCCGTGGTGACCAGGGCTGAGCTGCAGGGACACAGCCTGAGCCCCTTGGCTCGTGGTGGACAGTAGAGAAGTCGCTGGCTCTTGCAGGCTGGAGGCCAGGGTCATGGCCTGTGGAGTGCCCCCGGGAGGCAGTCTTAGCTGGGTCAGATGCCTTTGGCATTTTTATGAGATGCCAGGAATGTTTGGGGTGCTTGGGGCCGATGGTCCTGCGTTCCACCTGGTGAGTTGTTTTGCCGCATACCTGAACAGCAGTGACTCCGCGTGACGGCGGGCGTGTGGGGCAGTGATCTCTGCTCCAGCCAGCAGCAGTGGCCAGCAGCGGGGAACCCCAGGCTTGATGTGGAAAGTGGGGGAATTGAAACTGGCAGAGGGCAGGGGGGCTCTGCCCAGCTGGTGTGGGCAGGAAGTGCTCCTTCCAGCCTCCGGGGCTGGGCACCCTGGCAGAGTGCTGGCTCTGCCTGGCTTTTCCTAGAAGAGAATTCACCTCACCCCCAACCGGTCGGCACATGCCAGGCCCAGTGTGCAGCGGGCGGGTGGGGGCTGACCCCACGCCCTTCTTCAGGCGCAGGGTGCCAGGTGCCCGGCTGGTCTCCTGGGGCTCCTGCAGGCTGGTGGCCTCAGCTGTGGTAGCATGTCCTCTCATGGTTTCAGAGGCCAGAGGCGCAAGGTCAGGCTGTGGGCGTGCCCCCCTCCGAAGGCGCTGGGAGGACCCTGCCTGGTCCCCCAGCTTCTGTGGCTCCCGTGTCCTCCGCCCTCCTTGGCTTGTGCCTGCACCTTTGCAGGCTCTGCTTCTGGTACCGTCGGGCCACCTCCCCCGGGTGTCTGGGCCCACATCTCCCTCCTCTTAGGAGGACGCCAGGTATGTTGGGTTCAGGGCCACCCTCCTCCAGGTGGCCTCTGCTGAGTCCAGCGTGTTTCCAGATCTGGACGTGACTCTGGGGGACGTTCACTGGCTGGCAGCGTGTCTCCCTATTCACATGTGGGACACTTACCCCAGCATTCCTTGGAATGGCTGAGTGTCCAGCGGGGAGGTGGACAGGTAAGGAGGGAGGAATCAAGGGCAGGGTGACCACCTGCTGCTTGGTGGCTGTCTGGCCTTGGGCCAGTGACTCTGCCCCGACCCTGTTTCCAGGCTGGTTCCTGAAGCTGACGGGCCGCGGCAGCGGTCGAGCAGGGCTGAGGGCTGCGCTGGAGGTGGCCACGTGCTCTGCCTGCTGCCTGCACAGGCTTCTGCCCCTCGGGGGCCGCACCCATAGGCCTGGGATGGGGCAGTCCCTCCCTCGCTGACCCATGGTGAGGACAGAGGAGAATAGGGCACAGTGTCCTCCCAGGATCCTGCAGAGATCAGTGTGGGCTCTGGATCTCGGCCACTCAGATGGTCAGGGGCCCTTGTGGATCCCGCTCCTTCCTTGGGAACTGGGGGTCCTGTGGGCAGCGTCAGTGGCCAGTGCGTTGGGGTAATCAGCCACACTGTGGAGCCAGGACCTGGACTCTGCGGCCTCTTGCATGGAGCTGGCCTGAGTGGCAGATGCAGGGCCTCCTGCTTAGCAGTGTCCTGGAGCCCTTCTCTGACGATGGCCAGCAGGACCCCAGGCCTGGCAGCCTCTGTGTCCCAGGAGCTGACACCAATTTGTCTGTGGTGAGGAGACAGCCCTGAGCCAGCGTGACCCCAGGCGGACGATGCCCTCGCCACGCCACTGCAGGCCCGCCTTGCCCTGCGCCCGCCCACCTGTGGTGGCGAGAGAAGTTCCCGTCACTTTCACAGGACCCCTGTGCTACTGTACACCTAGGCAGGGACCTGTGAGTCCCCTCGCTGTCCACTTCCCTGGATGGGCCTGGACAAGAAGCACAGTGTCTTCAGGGAGCCCTGTTCCCAGCCTGCTGTGGTTGGGGTTTCAGTGGATGGGCGGTCGCCCTGTGGTCAGCCCCAAACCCGTCTCTCCATCTGGGTACGACAGCTCTGGCCTTGCCCAGCCTGGTGCCCGCACTTATTCACCTGGCACAGAGAGGCAGCCAGTTCCAAGAAAGGGACTTTTGATCCTTGGAGGCGGCTGCTTTTGCCAAAAGCCCCCGACGTCTCCGCCTGGCCCCGGCCCAAGCCTGCTTCTCAGGGCAGCTCCTCCGCCCGAGGCTGTTGGGAGACACCTTTGAAAAATGGCCCTTGCTCTGGCTGGAGGGTGGCCGACTCAGTCCAGCCTGGCTCCTCCTTGGCTACCAGCCTGGGCCCAGGACGCAGAGCCATATGGCAGGTTCAGAAACCAAGCCAGGGCCCAAATTCCTGCGTGGTGGCCCCGGAGCCCCTGCTCTGCCTGACCCGCAGCCTCCTCAGCCTCCCCGAGCTTGGGGTCAGGTGGTGGGGTGGCCTGCATGCCCAGCTGGCCTGCACGCTGCCGCCAGCTCCGAGACCTAGGATGCGCCAGGGAGTCTTGTCCTGCCGCCCTCTTGGGTTGTGACGTTCCACGGGGCTGCCTCTGCTCCGAGCCGGACGGCCCTGGTCCCTCCCCCTCCTGTCCTGTCCAGCCATGCTGACGGTCTTAATGAGCCCATCCTGAGCACTTCCTTGTGGGCCCGTCTTGAGGAAGTGCTTGTGCACGGAGCACTTTCCCACAGCCAGGAGACAATGTGCTGTCCCTTGCCAAGAATCACATTTGCCATCCTTCGCGTCCTGATGCTGGAGGTGAGCCTGGAGCCCGGCCAGGCCAGCCTGCCAAGCGCCCTCCATTGATCACTATCAGGATGCGTTTGATTAATATCTGCCCTGGATG
The DNA here is from genome assembly GCF_047511675.1 of Marmota flaviventris. Lineage (NCBI taxonomy): Eukaryota > Metazoa > Chordata > Mammalia > Rodentia > Sciuridae > Marmota > Marmota flaviventris. The sequence goes on along the minus strand of NC_092506.1, from coordinate 4,556,281 downwards.
GAGGCCCGCGCTTGGCCAGGCCCTGGTTCCCCGCTGCTGAGGGGCTCTGCGTGCCGGGTCTGGGTGGCGGCTGGTGGCGGCTGTGAGGCTGGTGCACGGGCCTCAGGCAGGTGGCCTGAGTGACAGTGCTGTGCTTGGCTGTGGCCGTGTGAACCTGCTCTCTGCTCGGCTGCCCAGCCTGGCTCTGTGTTTCCAGTTTATCCAGGTCTGTGAAGCAAAACCCAACTGTCCAGTCCTGGAGTTCGGCTGGCCCTGCCTCCCAGGCTGGGTGGGAAAGGGCCTCTGGGCGATTCTCTGAGCCTGTGGTCGGGGGACAGGAGCCCCTTCGAGCCTCCTGCCTTCTACAGACTGCCCCGGAGGGGACACAAGGTCCAGTCCTCACCTGTCCAGTGGTTGGGTCAGGGGACAGCAGCAGTGTCCAGCTCCATGGGGGCTGGCCACAGAAGGCCAGATGGGGACAGCAAATGGCAGCTGGAGGCTTTTGGGGACCTCAATTTCTGGGAAGGAGAAAGAGGATCTCGGCTGTGAATGACGGCAGAGGGGACTGTGGGAGAGGGGCAGCTGTGTGGCCTGGGCGGGTGGCTGCCGTGTCCTGTCCGTGTCCGAGAGGCCCCTTGGCGGCGGAGTCCTGAGCAGGGGTGAGCAGCCCGGGCTGCTCCCTTGCTGGAGAAGCTGGTGACCCCTGGCCGAGGCCGTCCAGTGAGCACGTTTCCCAAGCGGCCGAGGCTCTGGTCTCTCAGGAGTTGGGGTCTTTGACGCGGGAAGGGCCTGAGGGGCCTAGTGAGGCCCCTGGGGGGCCTGGCCGAGCTCTGCCGTGGCAGGGGTGGCTGGGTCCCCCTGCTGGGAGGGGAACTGGTGGCTCCCACACCCAGCGCTCCCTGGGGCACGTCCAGGCTGGGTGCTGAGAACCCTGAGGACGGCCCTGGCCAGGTGCTGCCTGCCTCTCCTCTGAGCAGCGGTCGCTGAGATCTGCTTGGACCTGGCCGTGAACTTGGCAGCAGCCCACGTCTGTGGGAGGGGGCTCCTCGGCTACCGGAGGGTCCCCAGCTGCGCCCACCCCCACCCGCCCTCTTACCTGTGCTGGCCTCCCAGCCTGGCGCCCTCCCCGCCCCCTGCCAGCCTGAGATGCCGCGGCCCTCTGTGGACGTGCCCACGTCTCCACCTGGCCCCACGTCTCCATCTGTCCCCACGGCCCCACCACCTCTGGGGACCTTGTCCCTCCCCAGTGTGAAGCCAGCCCTGGCGGGGCCTGCAGGAACAGCCCCGCCCACCACCCAGGCACACCCGGGTCACAGCTCCTGCCTGTCACTGTCCTGTTCCATGCCTCTTGGGCTCAGGGCACTTGTCATGTGCTAAAAACACGTGGAAGTCCTGACCCCCAGGACTGGTGGGCATGGCTCAGGGGTCTTTGTAGGTATGATACAGGTGGGGGCGGTGGTTGAATATGGCTTGTCCTCCCCCCCAACTCATGTTGGGATCAAGGCCCTGTTGTGGGGCTTCAGAGGGCAAGGCCTTGGGGAGGAGACCAGGACGAGCTGAGGTCACCAGGATGGACCCATGAGAACACCACCAGAGGAGGTGTCTTGCCCATCTACCAGAACTGTGAGCCCAAATAAACCTCTTTACTCTATAACTCACCCAGTCTGTGGTATTTTGTTATTGGCAAACAGGAAGTGGATGAATGCAAAGTGACTTTGGGGTGAGGTCATCCTGCATGATCCTGTGGGCCTAGCATCAAGTGTCTTGTGAGGGCCAGAAGAGGAGGAGGCCACAGAAGACACAGGCAGAGACTGCAGTGACGAGGCCAGGGAACATGGGGGCCCCAGAACCTGGAGGAAGTGGGAGGGCTCCTCCCGAGGATCCTGGAGGGACCCACAGCCCCTTTTGGGCTCCCGTGCCCAGACTGCGAGCAGAGGTCTACCTTTAGGCCGCTCAGTTTGGCCCGTGGGTCACAGCAGCCCCAGGAGACCCACCCGCCTTCCTTGATCCTGAGGGATCATCCAGGTCTTAACTGAGACCCAAGAGGAGCCCCTGGTGCCCATCAGACCCGCTCCGCCTCTCTGGGCAGACGTCCAAGCCACTGTGTGCACGTAGTGACCCTGCCCTGTCACGGCGCGGTAGTTATTGATGGTTTGTTGATTGATCAGTTACACATTTACGGCCCACTGTGGAGGACGGGGGCAGACCCTTTCAATCAGCCTGGGGCTCGGCTGTCAACAGGCTGATTGATGCCAGCTCTAGTCACGTGCAGTAGGTTGAATGAGTGAAGGGGCTCGTCACCCTCCTCCCCTCCCTCCTGTCATCCCCCCCGGTCACCATTTACCAATGGCCCTCGGGGCCCAGGGGCCGGGATACGGCCGTCCCGGGGAGCGGTGAGAGCAGGGTCTCCAGTGGGACCTGTGGGTGTGGCTGTGGCACGGATGGGGCAGTGGAAGCTGATCACAGACCTGGGGACAGTCGACGCAGGCGGCGTGAGCCTCTGCCTTGTGCTGCGGGAGGTGGGAGCCGACAGAGTGGAGCAGGGAGCGTTTTCAAGGCTCACCCTGGTGGCTGGACACTGGCTCTTGTGGTGGACAGTCGGGCAGTGAGTACCCCAGACGCCTCCAGGATGGCTCCGAGTCTGCGGGTGTGCGGGGAGGGGAGAGCGGGAGGGGACGGGAGAGCAGGCCAGGTCGTCTGCAGGCCCTGCCGTGTCCGAGGGCACCTGAGCCTTCTTCCCTGGACGGCTGCCCCTCCTGGGCCTCAGGTGAACCTGTCCACCTGGCAGAGCTGCGCTGAGCTCCCTGCGCTGGGCACTGCCCTTGTGACCTGCCCACTCTCCACGAGGTGCCTTTCTGCAGATGTGCAGACTGAGGCTCAGCAAGGGGCCTTGGTGACAAGAGGCCGTGGGCTTGGGCTCAGGCCGAGGGGTCTAAGGACAGGGCTGTCAATCGTCCTGCGCACACGTCCCTCACACTCAGGGGTCGGGGCCTGGCGGAGAGAGCATGGGTCATTCAGCCTGTCTCTGGAGCGGGCACGAGCTGGAGGGGGAGTCTGGGTTTGGGACGTGGAGGGGCAGCGCTCTAGGAAGGGACAGTGTGAGCCGTGCCCAGAGAAGGAAGGACAGGAGGCCAGGGAGTCGGCCTGCAGGGTCCCCCGTCTCCAAGGCTCGGCAGGAGGCGGCCCCCTGCTGCCCAGACAGGTCCTTGCTCCACTCCAGGGAGGGACACGGGAAATGCAGGTCATTCCCCCAGGACGGGTGGCTCCACCCCCCTGTCCAGCCACCGGTCAATCTCCGTCCATCCGTCCACCCGTCCACCCACCCATCCACTCGTCCATCTGTCCACTGTCCATCCATCTGTCCATCCAGACTCCTTCCCCTTTCCTCCTTGTGGTCTTCGGGTCCTGGTGGTCAGCACCTGGTCAACTGGTTCCTGCTCTCAGGCGCTCGGACACGGAACAACCCAGCGCACAGACAGTTTTGCCACCAGAGTCGTGAGGGGTGCTGGGGACAGTGAATCTCTCCTGGAGGGTGGCCCATCTGTCCTCGCCTCCCCTGCTGGGCGGGCCTCCCTGACCAGGGCACCACTAAGCCAGATGGACAGAGGAGTCTGTTACCTGGCGGAGAAAGGGAGCAGGTGGCGGTGGGAGCAGAGCAGCCTGTGGAGGGGGAGGGTCCTGGGGAGGTGGGGGCAGAAGGAGCCCTGGGTGTGGCTGTGGGGACACCAGGGCCGGGGACACCACTGGGGCTGGGAGCAGGCGGTGCTGACACACTTGGGCGCCCGAGGGCCCCGGTTCTGTCCTGCAGGCCTTGTTTTCCTGAAGGGTCTCTCAGGAAGCGGAGCTCAAGGTCAAGATGGGCCCTGCCGGCTTTTGACGCCCAAGCGGTTCGCCTTGGCCGGGTCAGCTGAGGGAGCACGTGGCTGACCCGGGCTGGGCGCGAGCTCCCGCGGGCGGGCAGGTCCCCAGCGCCCTCCGGCTGCCCTGCGCTCTCCGCGGACCTTTGGAACATTCCTCAGCTCTTGCTGAACATTTCTGGAATGGGCCTAGAAACCGGCAGAAGTCAGCAGCGCTGGCAGAGGTGGCCCAGGCTGGCGGTGACCATCCCTGTGCCCGCCTTTCCTTCCAGTGGCAAAGGCACACTTTAAAACTGCAGGCCTCGTCCCCAAACCTGCAGCTTGGGAAAGAGTGTGTCCCCTCACAATGCCACCAGGGCATTGTGGGAAGTGGAGACCACCCCGCGTGGGGTCCCCTCGGCCGCGGGCTGCACAAGGTCACGGGAAGGGGAGCCCGGGGAGCTCCGGTGCCCTGGTGGTCTGGTCTGGGCAGACGCCGGGCGCACTTTATAGCCCTGTGATCTCCGGGTCTCTTGGGTGGGGGTGGCCAGTTGATCATTAACTGCTCCGTGTGGCATTCCAAATCCCGATCCTCGAGAGCTCAGCGCAGCCTGCCGAGTCCCCCGACCTGTGGGCCACGCTGGGCGGCCAGCCTCCCGCAGTGGGCGGGGCAGATTCCCCTGGTGCCAGGTCCTTGGTCCTGCAGGGGGCCCTGCAGCAATGACTCATAGATGCCAAGTGTCCTTTGGGAAGTCTGGCCTGCCCGTGAGACCTCCAGTCCAGCTGTCCCCCCGAGCTGGTGGCGTCCACCCCGAGAAGGCACAGGGGCCCCTTCCGCCTCCCCACTTTGATTCTCCCAGCGGTGACGTAGGCACGCCCTGTGCCCCTGACAGCGGGGCCCAGGTGCCCTCTTCTCACGCTGGGCGCTGGCTGGCCCGGGCCCGGCTCCGTCCTCATCGCACACTGGCGTCTCTGACGTTTCTGTCCCCGAGGGTCCCTGGCAGAGCGCAGCTCTTGAAGGGTTGACCATCTCCAAGGTAGCGGGTGGCGGCAGAGCCGGCCGCATGCCCTTGGGGTGGTTGTGCGCATGTGCACACTCGGAAGTCACTTCCTTGTTTTGAGCTCCCTGGACATGGCCTCCGGTCCCCTCTGTGTTCACATGCTGTCCCTGTGCTGTCCCCTTGTCCCCACGCCTGGCCGAGCCAATGTGCCCAGCACAGATGCTGTCTCTTTGGGAAGTGCAGGTTCAGGTCCAGCTTTGCTACCTCTTGCTCTGTCCCCACGCTCCTGGGGGCTCTTAGGAGCTGCCCCTGGTGAAGCTGAGCCTCTCACAGTGGGGCCTTGTGGCCTGGGTGGGCAGCCCCTGGGCCCTGCTCCTCGGCCACCAGGTGACCCCAGTGAAATGTGCACCTTTGACTCATGACCCCCAGCTCGGGGGAGAAGCCTCCCAACCGGGAGAGGGGTCTCCGTACCGAGTTTGGGGAGCTGACCCGGAGTGGCCGGAGTGCCGTTGTCCCTGGCCTGCCAGGCTGGCTCGGAGACAGTGCCCAAAGGCCCATATCAAGGGCAGGCCTCGGGGTCCCTGAAGCAGGGCCACGCGGAGTCGGTGGGGCTGCCCGTGTGGCCTCGGCAGCCTCCCTCCAGGGTCGGACGCTGGGGGAGGGGCCACTGCCTCTTAAGGGAGGCTGAGGTCCAGAGCGGGCAGGCCACAGGCCCGCGGCCCCGGCTGGGGCAGAGGAGCAGTGTCCGGTCGGGCTGCCCGAGCTTGCCACGCCCGCGCCTGGAGCCCGCGCCAGGAGCCCGTGCCAGGATTGAGGTCGTGGTCTGACTCCGTCAGAGCTGGCCAGACAGCCCAGCCGGCCCCAAGCCCCTCTGGACGCCTGTCACTCTGGTGACATCGGGTGGGGCCATGAGGATGGCAGTTCTCTAACTGGGTGCTCCCGGGGCCCCGGGGAGCACTCCTGTGTCCCAGGAGGGGGCTCAAGGTCGGCAGTGGGTGAGGTGACCTCCAGGACCCGGGCCTAAGCCCGGCCCCCGTGTCCTTCCCATGTGAGGGCTTTCAAGGGCCTGGGGAGGCGGGTGGGGGTCCTGCAGGCCCTGACCTTCCCAGGACCCCTGGCAGTGGCCCGCAGCCGGGGTCCCGGGGAGAGTTGGGCAGGGGGAGGGCTTTCCCCTTCAAGGAATGAAAAGGGCAACACATTCCTCGGAATCAAAGGTGTGTCCAGGGCAGGGCGGGCGCTTTGGCCGGACGCCGCCCGCAGCCCGGGCACATGACGGCCCCTGAAGCTGCTGGCACCGACTCTGGCCAGGCATTTGCAGGGACGGTGGTGCCAGGAGGGGGTGGCCTTTCACCAGCCTGGCTCCTCCGCCATGTGACGGCGCCGCCTTCCCCAGGAGGACCAGGCTGCAGCCCCAGGCCCGTGGCTGGCCTCTGCCCTTCCTGTGGGCAGCCGGGCAGGGCGGCGCTGAGCGAGGGGCGCCCGCTGCCATGGCAGGCCTTTCAATAGGTCCTGCTGCTAGGCCTGGAAGGGCGTGTCAGTGTGCCAGGCTGCAGCCTGTCCAGCCCCGGGGCACGGTCACCCCCTCCACTCTGCAAGGCAGCCAAGGCCGGCAACATCCCCCAGCTCCTCTGCACCCTGAGAGCCAGACCCAGACCCCACTGACCCGGGCTTCCAGGGCCAGGCTGGCTGCCCAGCAGCAAGGGAAAGGCTGGCCCCAGTCCGGGGGAGCGTGAGCTTCCCGTGGCGGCTGCAACCGGCCCCCGTAACAGCAGATGGCCACTCTCCCGTCCTGAAATCAGGGACCCACGATTGGGCATCTGCAGGGCCTCACGCCCTCCGCAGGCTCCAATGGAGGCTCCTTCCTGCACTCCCACCTCCTGGGGCTCAGGTGTCCCCTGCCCTGTGGCCACGTCACTGCAGTCTGCTTCTCCCGTGTGTCCTCTGATCCCGTACGAGGACACACGCTGTTGGGTTTCGAGCTCCCCAGGAGGATCTCGTCTCTAGGTTCCCAACTCGACCCCAGCTGTGAAGACCCTCTTTCCCCACACAGGCAGGCTGACAGGTTTCGGGGCAGTGTCAAGGCACGATTCTGAAATCCCCAATAAAACTCGGGGTCTTTTTGCAGAAGAGACAAAGGACTTCTTCTGGCCAGGCCCGAGGGAGCAGAAAGCAGAGAGTCCTCCCGCCCAGGCGCTGAGCGCAGGTGGGGGGCCATTTAAACAGAAGAACCACAAAGTGGGGGGCCGGAGGGGCAAGGACAGTCCTAAGACACATTTCACAAAGTGTCACCACGTCCTCGGAACTGGCACCTCCCGTGCCCACTCAGGAAGGAAGCTGGCCCCAGTGGGCACGTGGTCAGGGTGCAGGTGGGTGGGGGTCAGCTTCTAGGCGAGGCGGCTCTCACGGGAGGGGCCAGTTCGGGCAGGGTGAGCTGTGGGAGCAGGGTGGGCTCGCCCGACCTGACTTTCAGATGGGCCCATAACGTCAGGAGGTGGACGTTTCTTTGTGGGGCCACCGTCCAGCCCCCTGGAGGAGCTCCCAGACACTCAGTTTCCATTTTCTCCAGCAGTGACAGGGGATGCTCTGCGGGGGAAGCCCCTGCCCCCCCAGGCGGGCGGGCACTTGCCAGTTGGCCACAGCACCCTGCCCCTGCCTGGGACCCTGATCTGGCCTCCCCACCATTTCACAGAGGCAAACGGAGGTGGCTGGGGGTGGCTGTGAGGCCGGGAAGCCGAGCGCCCCCCACCTGCACCCCCACCAGCCTCCCTTTATCAGGACTCTTGTCACGTGGAAGTCCCCTGGGGTGTCCCCTGTCCCCGTCTCCCAGGGTGGCTGTGCTGCATGATCCGGAGAGGCTCGAGTCCCTGGGACGAGCCCCCGTGGGTGGTGTTTTCCTCGGAGGCTGAGCAACGCTGGCTGGGCGTATCCCTGGTCAGCGTGGCCTTGAAGGCCAAGTGAAGGAATGTGAGATGCTGGGGACCCGGAGGCAGCGTCTGCCTCCCAAGTCGCCCTGGAAGCTTCCAGAGCTCACGCTGTTCCATGTGCACCTACGAACGTTCAGGCCCGAGCTAGGAGAGGGGGCTCTGCCTCTGGCCCTCTGCATCCCTGAGGTCACCGGGAGCTGGTCAGGGCTCGGCACGGGCGAGGGCTGCCCTGTGGCGGGGACTGCAGAGGATGGGTGTGTGGGCACGCAGGGTGCAGGGGCCCGCCATCGGGGACAGTGCGGGTAGGAGCTGGGACCAGAGCCCAGCCCAAGACGGGTGCCTGGTGGACACCTGGTCGGGGCAGTCCATTTTACAGTCAGGCAGACCGAGGCGGCTCAGGGTGAGTGGCTGCTGGTCCCTGGAGGCCCAGTGTACCCGGTGGGGCAACCCCTGAGTAGGTGGACGATGAGCGGCTGTTCCACTGACCACCTGGGGGGGTGAGGCCTCCGTGTGGCCTGAGCAGAGCCTCCCTCCTCACGTGACTCAGGTCACAGTAGCCAGGGAAGATCTTGGCACTGAGGTGTGGGAAGGCCACCTCTCTTCCACGGGGACTCTGGGTGTCAAGACTGGAGCAGGACCTGGCCTTCTGCTGGGGTGGGGGCTGTGCATGCCTGCCCTGACGTCACAGACCCTCAGGGCCTTGTGGCCCAGCTGATAGACACTTCTCAGCCTCCCCGTGGCTTTTCTGCCTAGCACACAGCCCAGAGCTTTGTGGCTCAAAACAGCAAGGGAGGGTCCATCACCTTTTCTGCTTGGTGAGTTGGCTGACTGACGGATCCAGCCCGGCTGGATGAGGATGTCTTTCCCCATGTCAGGGCCTCACCTTCAATAGCGAATGCTCCCTTATCCCAGGAAATTAGCCTGGGCTTGTTCATATGGTAGCAAAGCACCCCGGCTCCAAGTTGGCAGCTTAAATTCACAAAAGATTTTCAGACCTCTGCTTGCATCCTGTTTACTCTTGCCCCTTTGGACAAGCAAGTCACCAGACTCCTTGGATATGAACATAATGGCTGGAGCTCTCGCAGCTATTCTGGACTATGAGGATGAGAGTCACACACTTGGGGGGGGGGGTGTGAATCAGTAAGTTAGAAGGAAAGTGGCAGCTTCCGACTTCTTGGAGCCATGATCACCTTTACCTAGACATATTTTACATGATGGGAGGGGTACATGGGGTCAGATTTCATTCTGATTGATCCATCTGACAATCTGGGTGATCTCTCCACATCCCTTGGTGGCATGGGGATGGGATTGGAGGAAGTGAAGAGGGTACTTAAGGGCCTGGAGGAGCTCACCAGGGCAGCTTGGGAAGGCCATCCAGGGAGCTAGGGCCAAGCTGGGCAGACTGGCTTCGCGGCCTGAGACCTGGAGGATGGCGGCCAGGTCTGGTCTCACCTGTCGAATGCCACAAGGGCCCTGGGCAGCAGCTTGTCCTGTCATGGATTGGGAGGCCGAGGGGCTAGGTCACTTGTGTAAGGTTGTGGGGACCCAGCAGCGGAGCAAAGATTCAACCCAAGCAAGACCTGGGCCCAAGACCGGGAGGGGCGTCGTGGGTGCAGAGGCCGCCACGCTAGAGCCACCAGCCGGCCCACCCCCGCGCCCAGGCCCGTTCACTCACCAGAGCCTCTGAAGCCCCCGCGTGCAGCGCCGACCCGAGTGTGGCTGGCAAGGCTGACTGGTTCTGCGGTCCCCATCCTCCAGGGATCAGAGACACATCTATCAGCGAAGCCCCAGAGCACCAGTCCCTTGGGGTGTGACCCAGCCCAGAGGCAGGGCGGGGAGACGGCGGCCCTGGAAGGCCTAGGGTCCCCTGGGTGGCGTGTCCTGTCCCGAGGGGAAGCCGTGCTGGCTGGGCTTCCCCACCCAACACAGCAGCTGAGCCACCTCCGTCAAGGGACACCTGTGGGATGGGACAGTGTCCTCCCGCTCCTGGGGCTGGCGTGAGGTGTGGCTGCCCCATGTCAGAGCGTCCCACAGGGCTGCTCCTCTGGGGGCCAGTGGGGACCCTGACCTTGGCTGGGGTGAGACGAGGGAGTGGCCCTGGGTGGCCCTTGTCCTTTTCCCAGGTCCCCCAACTCCTGGCTGGTGGGCAGGGCTGGGCAAGGCCGGGTGCACAGGCCTGGACGTCCAGGACCGGGGGCTGCAGGCCGGCTCCTCCCGAGGCCTCTCCGTGGCCGGCAGACGGCGTCTGCTCCCTGTGTCCTCTCACGGGCTTCTGTGTGTCCGTGTCCCGATCGCCTTTTCCCCTAAGGACGCAGGTGGGTTAGGGCCACCCTAAGTCCCCTTATGCCTTCCGGAAAGCCTTCGTCCCCAAGACCAGCCACTTCTGTGCCGAGGGTCCAGGGCTTCCACCTGTGGATTTCTGGGGTACAGGTTGTCGTGGTCCCCGGGAGGGAGGAGCCAGGAGGCAGAAAGGGGGACCCTGGTCAGCAAATGTGGCAGAAGGGCTCTCGGGGCTCTTGGGCGGTGGCGGGGCGGGCGGGCAGAACCGGGTAGGCGAAACCCCTTCTTTCCGGTATCGAGGACTGAACCCGGGGCGCCTAGCCCCGAGCCACCCCCAGCCCCTTTTTATAAGTATTTGGAGTCAGGGTCTCGAGGAGCTGCTCAGGGCCTTGCTGTGTTGCTGAGGCTGGCCTCCTCATGATCCTCCTGCCCCGGCCTCCCGAGCCGCTGCGCTGGGCCAGAGGCTCCTCCGAAGGCCCCTGCTGCCCTCCACACGCGGTGGCAGTGGTCCCGAGCCCCTGGTCCTCGGCAGGTCCTGGGTGTCCCCTGGGACGAGCACCTGCTTGTGGGTGGTGGGATCGTCGGTGGGCCCCGTGACCGAGGGCTGGATCCGCCTCGGGGCGGAGGCCCAGGGAGCACGGTGCGGCTGGTCCCGGAGCCTCTGCGTGTCCCCTGCGTGGCGTCTGCGTCTTTGGGCTATTTTGGTCCTGGACGCTCGGAGCTCCCTGGAGGGTGGAGGGTCCTGTCGCTCCCGTTGCCCAGCTGGTGGGGAGCAGTCTTGGGCAGGTGGTCTCCAGTGCATGGGCCAAGTCTGTATTGTCCATCGTGGGCACAGGTCTCCCAAGGGTGGCCACCTGGCCTGGTGCAGCGTCTCCCTGGGCCTGGTGGCTTGTCCTTGTCTGTGCTGCCCACGGTGGCCTTCCCCTCCTTCAGAGAGGACCAAAATGGAAAGGGAGCGTGGGGAGGGGGGCCTGGTCTGCAGCCCTCGGATGGCCCTTGGATGTGGCCAGGTCCTCAAGCCTCCGCCCCTCCCCACAGCCCGTCCTGCCCACCCCGTCACCTCTACCCTGTCCTCAGGTCTCCTAGGAGCGGTGGCCTTGCTGGTCCAGGGCAGTGGGTTTCCTGTCTGGCCTCAGTTCTGGTCCTGCTGGCCTCCCTCTGCCCTCTGCCCTCTCTTGGACTTCAGGACACCTGGGTCCCGGGTCCCCACAGCTTCTCTCCATGGCCTTGGCTCCTGGTTGGGGTGTGCCTGCCCTTTGCCCTTTGCCCTTTGCCCTTGCTCCCCACAGTCTCCACCGTCCTGTCTCAGCTTGGCTCCTGCTTCTCCGGCGCCAGCCCTTGGGCTGCTCTGTGGGACCTCAGAGCCACATCTCCCTCTTGGTGCCCAGGTCCCTCGCTGCCCCGAGGACCCGGTCAGCCTGGTCCTTCTCCCAGCCATCAGTGTTCCCTCTGACACGAGCCTGGTGTGCTCCGGTGGGAGGCGTGGGCTGAGGGGCCCCGCGCACCTACCCGGCACCTTGGCAGCCACGATGCCATGACGCGGGCCAAGGCGAGGTGTCAGCCTGGTGTGGCGTCTGCCTGGCGTGCACCTGGCGCGGCGTGTGCTCTCTGGGGGCTTCCTGAGGGGTTTCTTCCCAGTGTACAGATGTGGCACCTGCTGTTGACCAGGACACCTGGGCCTTGGGGGGCACCACTGGGAGGCTGTGGAGCCCTAAAGATGGGTCCGGGGGCGTGTCCTGAAGGGACCGTGGGCCCAGCCCTGCTCCTCCCCTTGGAGGCCCGGCCAGGAGGGCAGCCCCGTGCTCTGCCAGGTGCCAGCCACGGTGCCCGGCCTCACCACCGGCCCAAACCCCGGGGGCCACCTACACGTGCCGAGCCCTGACACTCGATCCCAGGCACACCTGTGTGCGTGGGTCACCTCAAGGGTCCGTTACGGGGACGCTGGCTCAGCCCCCGAGGCAGGCCAGGGTGGCTGGGTCCCTAGGTCTCGCTTGTCCCCACTGAGCACGTGTGAAAAGCAAGACCCCCGCGAGCTGCGAGGGCCGCGCGGCCTGTGCAGTTGCTCCCTGAGCCCATGGTGGCCCTTGGTGTGTGCTCATTCTTGTCACCGCAGTGACGACAGCAGTGGCCTCTTCCCGCTGCCCCCTGGGTGCCGGGCAGTAGGGCCTCTCCTCTCCCAGCTGCCACGGCCGGGCCGCCGTCCCCACGGGGCGATGAGGAGACCGAGGTCTGAGGAGGGGAGAGCCTGCAGGCCCTGTCCCCCCTGCCCCAGCCTCCGCGCAGGAAGAGGGCCCATGGACCCTCAGGTCACAGTGGCCCTCTGTGCTGACTCCCACAGTGGCCCCCAGGCCCAGAGGGGCTCAGAGGCTGGGCGGGGGTCCCATGCCCACTGGAGTCTGGGCATGCACGGGGGGCGGGGGGTGGACAGGAGCGAATGCCGGGCACAGAGGGGACAGCTGGCAGCTCTGGGTGCCATGCCCGCCTCCCGTGCTCTGGGTGACTGACGGGAGGTGTCGTCCTGTTTTCTAGGACAGCACTGCTGAGCACGGCCCTCCTGGGCAGTGGGGTCACTGCTTACAAGGTCAAAGGTCAGTTTATGTGCAGGGATGGCCAGGTCCCAGCGGCACTTGGCCGAGAGCACTGTGCAGGGAGTCTAGAGCCCGTCCGAGTGCCCGAGTGACCCAGGGCAGGGCCACCCTTCCTCCTGGGCCTGGTTCAGCGGTGACCAGGCTGGCCACGGAGGGTGCTGTGCCGGGCAGGCCCGGGTTCTGCCTTCAGGGTGGCCCTCAGCCTGCCCCCCGGGGCCTCCAGCCTCTGCCGCAGCTGGCCAGGGCTTGCTGTGTCCTGCGAACACAGCCCACGCCCGCAGCAGGCCCACCTGGCCACAGCCGGGCAGCCCTCTGTACCTGGAGCAGGAGGTGTTTGGGGCTCCTGAGAGGCCGCTGTCACCCGCCCGAGGCCCCTTGGCCACAGCGAGGACGCTCCTGCCCGGGGTCCCAGTGGGTGCGGGTTCTGGGCCTCGGCCACTTCTCCCTGGAAAGTTCTTCTTCTGTCCCAGACCAGGGAGGCTCCGCGGAGCCAGGCCGTCCCACCCCTGGTCTGCCCTGCAGCTCTGGGACTTGTCCCTGCTGAGTGGCCCCTGGAAGATGCGGGGGGACTCTGGGGATTTGCAGACGGGGCCACAGAGGCCCACTAGCCGGGACCTCTCCAGCAGGGGATGGAGACGAGCAGGGCACGCCCTGGCTGGGTTTGCTTGTCCCCATTGTGGGGACAGTCTTCCCGGGGCCCCTGGGCCCTCTGCCCTGGTGAGGAAGCCCAGAGTTCTGCCGTCTTGAAGACCACTCCCCACGCCCACCTTCAACACCTGCTGAGGCCAGGGCTGCGCTGCTGCCCGGGGTTTGGACCCCGGCTTTCGTGACCCCGCGTACCTGGGTGTCCCCATCAGCCGGGAGGGTGGGAGGCACCTGTCCTGCGTGAGGCCAGGGCAGTTGGCCAACGCTGAGCACTGGGGTGCCTCAGGACCTCGAGCCCTGGGCTGGGTGACAGAGTGACGGGGGCCGCGGCCTCCTCCCCGCTCTTCCCTCCCCCTGCAGTGTCCGGCGTTGTGGCCTTCCTGGCTGCCCCCTGCCACCCAAGTCCCTCTCCTTCTCCATCCAGGGCCCCTGGGGCTGGCTCCGTCCTCTGCTCCCTGCTTCCCACGAGTGGCCAGAGGAAGCTCCGCTGAGTGGAGGGGTTTTTTGGTGGCAGGAACAAGGCACAACTAGACCCTCCAGGGTGGGATCGTCCGGGTGCTGGGTGCTGGGTGCTGGGTGCTGGGTGCCCGGGACGCGGGAGCCTGCACAGGGCCTGCACTCTGGGTAGGGCTGTGAACTGTAGGTCCCTGCCCAACTTGCTGTGTGACCTGGGGAAGGTCACATGTCTCTCTGGGTCCGGGGGGATCCATGGAGCCCCTCTGGCAGGGTCCGGGGCAGTAGGACAGCTGGCCAGCCCTGAGCCCTGTGGGACGTGGCGAGGGCTCTGCCACCGCTCCTTGTTGTCACCTTCACAGGTGTGGGTCGAGTCTCGGCTGCCTGCGCCCTGGGCGCCGCGGGGACCCGTTGTTCCTCGAGAGCAGCCCTGACCATGGCGCACGGGGCAAGTCTCTTGGGGGGTTTGGAGTCACAATCCGCCATATTGAAAAAGTGGCACGAGTCTGACGAGGCGAGCTGCCGCAGGCTCAGCCGGTGGCTCCATTTCAGGACACGGAGGAGAGGTCATGCGTCCCTAGAGCCCCGGGGATGCTCCCCCATCTCCAGGCAGAGGGGACAGTCCTCGTGCAGTTAACGCCACTTCACGGGCTTCAAGTTTTATATTTAAATCCAGTAAAACGAAGCGTCTTTAGACATGTTTTCTGGGTCTCAAGAGCCTCCTGCCAAGTGCTCGATGGCCCCGTGTGGCCAGGCCGTCAGGAGGACACGTGCCCTCCTTCCCTCTCGGCCCCGCCCGTGCGGGTCTCCTGCCCTCTGGCTGTGCCTCTGCTGGTGGCCCGCCTCGCCCGAGGCCTCACTGACCCCACCTGCCAGAGGACGAGGTCCACCCTCTGATGCGGGAGCAGGGGGGACGCTCAGGGGCCATCTCTGGGGCCTCTGGGCTTTTGGGGAGCAGCCAGATGAGAGAATTAGTGGCACCCTTCTGAGCCCAAGCACCTGCTGTCACTGCTGGGAAGGCCACTCCGGGTCCATCTGCAGGACCCTGACGTCCCCTCGGCCCTTCCTTTCTCTGTAGTGTCACCGGAGGCCAGCACCTGGAGTCGGGGACTCAGGGCTTCCTGAGTCTCAGCAGCACAGGACAGTGCCTGCATGCAGTCGGTGCTTCATAGTGGCTGATGTGTGGACAAAGGGGTGCTGGCCTCTGGGGGCTGCCTCTTCCTCGGCCCCAGCGACCCCCTGACTTTCCTCGGGACCCCGCCACTCAGGGGTTCTGTGGCCCCCACCTGGGACACTGACAGCAGGGGCGCGCCCCTGCACTGGGGGACACCCGTGGCCCTGACACAGCCCTGGGGGCTGTGCCGCCTCGTCCCCACCCTGGCTGGGGAGGCTGGGCGCAGGGAAGGCCATTTGCCCAGTTAGAGTTAGCAGGGGCCTGGGGTCTGCCCTGCCCCGGATCCGGAGCTGCTGAGCCAGGGTCTCCGTCACAGCCGCCACCCGGGTCCACTCTGGGCTCCTTGTCTTCCTGGTCCAGCCTCAGTTTCCCCAGCTGCTCCGTGGATGACTGGGGCCTCCTGGTGGCCAGGGTCCTCCAGCTCTGGGCATCTCTGCGTCCACTCTCTGTGTGACCTCGCCTGGAGCTGGGGCCTAGGGAGGGTGGCGGCAGGTGGGTGGGGGCACCCCAGGGTACCGCCTGCCCGCCCGCGCCCTCCTAGCAGCCTGGCCAGGAGAGGAGGGAGGAGAGACCCTGCGGCCTCCCAGAGGCGGGCCAGGGAGCCCTCCCGGGCTACTGGACGCTGGGAAGGGCTGCTCTGCGTCTTGGCACGCGGGCCTGGCAGCTGCTGGGGGCTGGCTGCCACGGTCCCTGGGCTGGCACCGTGGTGGCCGTCGGCCGGGGCGGGTGGGGAGGGCCCAGGGGCACACATCCATCATGGCCAGCAGCTTGCGTGGGCCCTGCCAAGTCACGGTGGAGCCCGGCCCAGGTGCCAACGCACTTGGTAACGGCTTGCTGTGAGAGACCACAGTGGCGTCAGGACCGTCCGCCCTGCGACTTCCTATCAGCAGCCTGGAGCCGGGCGGGGGCGGCCAGAGCAGGCTGTTTGCACAGGGCGGCCCGCGGGAAGGTGCCCGGGACGGAAGATCAGAGCAGGGAGGCCCGTGAGCAGGGCTCCCTGGCTGCCGAGGCCCACCCCGAAAGGGGCTGGGGCAGCAAGGGCTTGTCCGGGAGCCAGGTGGCCGTGCCAGGTGCTGGGGAGCACGGAGACCAGGGTGGCTCTCCAGGACACACAGCACCTGGCCCAGGAGGCTTAAGGGCCCACGATGGTCAGCAGAGAGAAACAGGCCGAGGCGGAGGGATGCTCGCGTTCGGCATGTGGGGAGTGTCCCTCAGAGTTCACGCGCAGAGCCTCTGAGCCTGCCTGACCTCTCACACCAGGACCTTCGTGGATGTCCCTGGTCAAGGTGAGGTCACATGCAGTGGAGGGCTCTGCCCCAGAGGCTGTGTCCTTAGGAAGTCCACAGACACGCACGCACACGCACGCACACGCACGCACACGCACGTGAACACGGTTCTGAAGCTCGTGCCACAAGCCAAGGCACACAGTGACCACTGAAGCTGAAGAGGCGGGAAGGACCCTCCCCTGCCTGCGTCTGACCCCCAGAGCTGTGTCCACTCTGTGTCCACTCTAGTTTCCAGCCCCTGGTGTGGGGAGAGGACGCAGCCCTGCCAAGTGGGGCGGGGGGCGTGAGTCAGTCCCACACAGTCCTGACACACAGTGTTTTTGTTGTCATTACTGTTTTTCTAATGGAAGCCCTTGTCCTCGAGGCGTGTCCCGGCCACAGCTGGCTTGTGGGAAGCGTTGTGTCCTGCCAGGAGCTGGGGGCGCAGGGCAGGCTGGCGGGCGAGGGAGGGGTCTACTGAGGGTGGGACTCTGCTGGGCGGGTGGCCCTGCCATGAGGGCTGTCTCCTTGAGAAGGGACGTGACCTTCGTGAGCCTCCAGTGGGACCTTAACCCAAGGCGCTGTCCTCTGGAGGGAGCCTGGAGGCAGGCTGTGCAGAAGCCTGGGCTCTGCAGGGCTGGGGGCGGGCGAGGACTGGCCGGTCCAAGCGCCTCAGCCGGCTCTTCCCGTCTGTCCTGGGGGCCGCACCTGGCACCAACCTGGAGGGGGGTCGGGGGCACTGTCAACAGGACACCCCTGTCCCCTGCAGCCTCCCACCCGCCGTCAAGAGAGCGGCGCCTCCTTCCCAGCGCAGGCTGAATGGACGTCCTGCTCCAGGGCCTGCCGGGCTGGGGCCGCTGGGTCTTGTCCTCGGGGCCGGCTCAGCACCAGCGTCTGTGAAATCAGGCCCAGGAGGCTGTCCCCTGCTGCCACCCAGAAGCCCCTTCCCTGGGGGTGTCTCACACTAGGTCTTGCCCAGGGACCCTGCTGGCCAGAGGGCAGGCGCAGGGCGAGGGCTGGGCTGCTGACCAGCCTGGCGCTGACCAGACGCGGCCCCGGCACAGTCCCTGCGGCCCAGGGTGGCCCAGAAAAGCTCCAGACGAGGAGATCTCCACGAGCCAGTGGGCCTCGGTGCAGGCGGCCTGGCTTCCACACCAGGTGGCCTTTCCAGGGCCACAGAGGTGCTGTCAGTGGTCCCCAGGAACGTGCCACACGCTTGGCAGCCAGGCCCACCCTGGGTGCTGTGTGTGCACCCGCCCCCTGAAGCCACTGGGGAGACAGGGTACAGACGGGACCGCAGCCCTCCTCACAAAGGGAGGACACTGAGGCACAGAGTGGCCGGGACGTTGCTGATGGGTGGCACAGCCTGGCAGGCGGGAGGTGCCGGGGTCCGCTTACCCTCAGGTGTCTGGGCCTGCTGGGCACGGAGGCCGCTGCCTGCATTCAGCTCTGCGGCTCCTGGGCAGCACAGGGTGGGGGAGCTCAGGGTGGGGGACAGGACAGGGCTGGAGGGGCTCAGGGCTGGGGGAGCACAGGGTGGGGGACAGGACAGGGCTGGGGGACAGGACAGGGCTGGGGGGGCTCAGGGCTGGGGGAGCACAGGGCTGGGGGAGCACACGGTCGGAGAGCACAGGGCTGGGGGGGCACAGGGTGGGGGGCACAGGGCTGGGGGAGCACAGGGCTGGGGGGGCACAGGGCTGGGGGGGCAGGACAGGGCTGGGAGGGCTCAGGGCTGGGGGGCACAGGGTGGGGGAGCACAGAGTGGGGGACAGGACAGGGCTGGGGGAGCTCAGGGCTGGAGGAGCACAGGGTGGGGGACAGGACAGGGCTGGGGACAGGACAGGGCTGGGGACAGGACAGGGCTGGGTGCCCCCCTTGCCTTCTGACCCAGATCCGCGTCAGAACCGCGGTGGGTACAGGGGCATTCAGCACCCGGAGCTCTGGGCCCGGCTGCCCACCCCAGCCCCTTCCTGCAGCCCTCGGTACCCAGCGTCAGGTGGCACCGACTCGGGATTCTACAGCTCAGGGGTGGCATGCCCCACCGGGGGTGGGTCCTGGGACAGGCCCAAGGCGTCACCGTCCACGGGCCTGGTCAGCCCTGGCGTCCTGGAGAGCTGTTTGCACTTGTGGGCAGTTCTTGGTGACCTTGGCCGAGGAGCAGGGGACTTCCTGCACACAGGGGGGGTCTGTTGACAGAGGAGGCCCGGGACCTGTTCCCTGCTGCGAGTTTGGGGCAGTCACTCCCCAGGCCTCATCCCTCCCTCTGGAAAAGGGGTGATGGGGGCTTGGGGGCCCCTGAGGTGTCCCCCAGGACAGCCTTAGTCACATGGGGGCGTCACTGGAGTCAGTCCTGGTGGGCAACGCTGGGTGACGCGGCTCCCCCAGGGCTCGGTTTGCTCATCTGCAGAATGGGGGACACGGCGTGTGCACTGGACCCTGGAAGACAGGGACACTGCTCCCCACCTTCAGCACGCGCCTGGTGCGTGGGCCGCTTCCCCCCAGTGTTGAAGACTGTGGTTTGTGTGGGGTGTAGGCTACAGCTGGCATGAAGGGGGCTGCCCCGACAGTCAGCCTGGCGCCATTTGTGCGGGTACACCAGCACCCACAGTCGAGTTGGCGAGCGCTGCCCCCACAGGCCCCCCAGGCTGCCCCTCTGCTGCCAGGACCCCATCCCTACAAACATGGGTCTGTTTTCCATCCATGTTTTTCCAGAATGCTCTATAAGTGGGACCAGCAGGGCTCGGCCTTGGTGTGGCTCCTATCCTAATGCCCGGCAGGTCTGTCCACGCTGGCACCTGTCTGTCCTCAGTCCCCTTTTGTTGCTGAATGTCGCCTGAATATTGCAGGCACGCAGGGCTGCACCACCAGTTGATGGACACTCGAACTCTGTCCATTGACGGGTTCTTTTTTCTTGGGACATGCTGGAAGCGGGGTTGTCACCAGACTGTGTGTTAAATGCGTATGTCGGAAATGGCTGACTCCTTTCCCAACATGGCTGCGTCGATGCCAGCAGTCCCACACGGAGTCCTGTGGCTCCTCAGCTTTGTCCACACTTGCTATTGTCAGATTAAACATCTTAGCTCCTTGGATGTGTGTAGTGGTTTAATTTGCATGTCCCTCTGGTGCCGCCGTGCTCCGTGTCCTTTCATTTGCTGTCAGTTTTCTTTCATGAAGTGTCTCTTCCCGGTTCCCCACAGACAAGCCATGTCGCTGCTGTGGGCTGTGAGGCTCTCAGAACTCGGACGCGGCCCCCCAGCTTGGGCTTCCCCGCGTCCCCGTCCCCGGGCTCAAGCCTGCCTTTGCTGAGCCCGGCTGTCTCTGAGCTCCACGTGTGGCCCCTGCCGAGTTGGCCTTTGCCCCTGGTGCCCCAGGGCCACCTCGCGTGCCTCCTGTGGCCAGCCAGGCCTTTCTTGTCATGGTGCCTTGTCCAGCGGGTTGGCTGAGGCTGCTCTGTCACCTACCACAGTCACACGTGGAACCTCGGGCTGCCTGGGGTGTGTGGCACAGGGGTGGGCCTCTGCCTGGCTACTTGCCCTCAGACGGGAGGTGACCTCCTGGGGGACCCCAGGCGGGTCCTGCCCTGGGTCCAGGATGCACATTCTGGACGAGGCTTCTCTGCCTTCTTTCCGCTCCAGCCGCTTCGTCCCCGCGTCCTGGCCGGGGCTCCTGTCCCTCTGGGGCGGTGGCCGAGCCGCCTGGCCCGAGCACAGACGTCCTGCCGGCTCATGGCTGCTCACCGGGGCTCCTGGGCCCACTTCTCTGGTGGCGCGGCTGTTGGAAGGGCCTGAATCGTCCAGGGCACACAGGGACAGTGCCGGGAACAGGGTGGGCCCGTGAGCTTCCCACGAGGCCTCCGCCCAGGCTCGTCCCCAGGTCGGCCACCCGCACCTTGGGCCCCCTAGACCCGCGTGCCTGGGCGCCTGGGGACCAGCTGCCCGTGACGTGTGCTCCGGGCTCCCCGGTG
Organism: Marmota flaviventris; assembly: GCF_047511675.1. Classification (NCBI taxonomy): domain Eukaryota; kingdom Metazoa; phylum Chordata; class Mammalia; order Rodentia; family Sciuridae; genus Marmota; species Marmota flaviventris. Next base: position 4,536,172 of record NC_092506.1, on the reverse strand, counting down.
AGGGCGTCCCCGGGCCGGCCGACAAGTCCTCACGTTCTGTGTCCCCCCTCGCACTCCCAGGGGCCCGTGGGAGCTGAGCCGAGGCCGGTCCAGGCTCCTGGACAGCGTCACCTGCCGCCCCCCGCGTGGCCGCCCTGGGGCCTTGGGAATGCAGCGGTAGCTGACTCCACAGGCGCTGGACCTCCTGGTCATTTCTCCCTGAAGCCACCGCTCAGGTGGCCCAGAACTGGGCAGGGCGGGGGCCGATGCAGTTTCAGGAAGAGCCTCCTGCCGTGTGGGGAGCCAGGGGTGGCTGCTCCGGTGATGGTGACGGTGACACTGCCCTTTCACATTATCTTAATCCTCCGTCTCCTTCCTGGCCCTCGCTCCCCCGCTGCTCCGGGGACAGACCTCAGTGTCCAACAAGACCGAAGCCCAGCGGGAGGGGAGCGCTGCCCCACAGACGCCCACTGTGACCGCAGGTCGCTTCCTGAAGGCCAGAGCCCTCCCTGCTCATGCAACCGGCTGGGCCCGGGAGCCCCCTTTGTCCCCAGCTCCACCGCGGAAAGGAACTGGCCCCTCTACTGGGAAACTCCAGACTCCAGCCAGGCCAGCTCAGCTGGGTGGGGCGCTGGGGGGGTTGGGGACCTGGGTGGGAGGAGGCAGGGAGGGGAAGCCGAGTGGAAGTCCCTCTTGGCATCCTCCCCTCTGGTGGCCAGATTCCCAGAACAGGTGTGGGACTCGGGTCACACCCAGGGCGCGTAGGCCCCGGCCGTGGTCCACACGGCAGCCTTCCACCTACGTCACCACCCGCGACATGGGGGTGGGGGGCATCTGGGAGAGAGCAGGGGGGCTTCGGGGCTGGCCCTCGGGGACAGTCATCTCTGAGGATGGAGAAGAGCCGCGTCCACGCTGCTGCTCTGACTCTTGAGGTCGCGGGGGGCGGGACAGTGTTTGGAGGACAGTTTTGGGGGAATTTCCTCAAAGGCAACACTAAAGCCCCTTTGAGGAGCTGCGAACAGAAGCCGGGGGCCGCGGAGGAGCCCCCAGCCCTGAGGAGGTCCAGGGCGGCCCCTGGCCCTGTTCACTTTTGATTTTGGGACAGAGTCTCACTGAATTGTCTAAACTGCTTAGCGCCTCACCGTGGCAGAGGCTGGCTTTGAACTCGTGATCCTCCTGTCTCAGCCTCCTGAACCACTGGGATCTCAGGTGCGCGCCACCGCGCCTGCCCAAAATGTGTCTTTGAGGAATGATTGTGGAATCATCTGGAAGTGCCGAGCTGGGCGAGGCTGCGTGGCGTTTGCCCAGCCCCCTCTGGTCTCCTCCCTTCCTGAGAGAACCCTGGAGTCAGAAATGTGCCCCGTGAAGATTCCTGATCTTCCGGCTGCCGTGGAATCCAGGGCGCATGTCACCGTTCTGGCTGAAGTACCGCGAGTGAAAGTCGGCTAGGACTTGCCCTGTGGGCTTTTCCTTTCCTCATGCAGGCCCCGCCTCCTGTCCTGAGCTCTTTACTCCTCTGGGAGCCTTGATAGAGGGCAGGTGGCGCGGCAGCCATGCTGGGCCATCAGAATCTGTGGGCTCAGGATGATGAGGTGAGACGTGCCTGGGCACTGGGGGGACCAGGAAGATGCTGCCTCATGTTGGCCAAGGAAGAGAAACCCCACTGGTGAGGTCTCGGCAGGGGGTTCGGATATCTCCTGATTGATGGGTGCATACAGTATGTGCTCCATAAAAGCCAACAACAGTGTCACCCTTCAACAGGCTTCTGAGGCCTGAAGACGGCAGCCACCTGCTGTGACAGGCCTGGTAAGAGGGTGACTGCTTCTCAGGTCCAGCCCCTGGGCAAGCAGGCCAGTGTTCCGTCACCTGTCCAGGGCCTTCTGACCTGAAGCAGGGCATGGGGCTCCGTGTCCTGGGCCAGGAGGACAGGACTGTGGCTCAGGTGCCTTCCAAGGTTCCTTTAGTCAGGGTCACCAGCACCTGGGTGCCAGGCTCCTTGCCAGGTGTGAGGCTCAGCAGGGCCGAGGCAGGTCCTGCCCTGGGAGGCCTACGGGTGGAGACACGGACGCGTGAGCGCAGGAGGCCACCCTGGCCAGTCGGTGGCCAATCTGGAGCGGCTGCACCCCCGGGGTGGGGAGGGGTCCACCCACTGCCTGGCGGAAGGGCCGCTGGGTTCCTGCGGTCTCCGGCCTCACCCGCCTCACATTGTTGAGTGTCAGGCGCGGCGACTTGGGCCCCGGCCTGTGCCTCGCGCCCTAACCAGATGCTCTTCCGGCCTCCGGGGGTCACAGTTCATGGGAGAAGGTCACGGTTAACAGCGAGGAGGCCCCCAACCAGCAGGACATGAGACGCCAGCACACAGAGGGGACGCCCGCTGCCCGGCCGCCCACGCTGTCCCTGTCCTCCTGCCATCCTGGTCTTCCACGGTGGCCTGAGGGCCTGGCCTGCACCCTCCTCGGGGGCTGTGAGTGGTGACCTCTCCTCTCCCGGGGACTCTGGGCCACGGTCGCCCCAGCCTGTCCCCCGGGCCCCTCGCCAGCTGTCCCGGGGTCTCTGCCTCTCTGTGCGGTCAGGGGGCGGCCCAGACCTGCTTCCTTCAGCCGCTGCCCACGGCGTGCACATCCGTGACCCCTCGCTCGGCGTGGCCACAGATCCTGGCTGGACCTCGAGACGCGACTCCTGCCGGTCCCTCTCTGGGTCTGACTCTGCCCTGGCTCTTTCTTCTGCAGCTTGAAGCTTCTTCAGATGGGTTTCCATCGGTGCATCCAGGCCACACGAGCTAGCGGGTCGCGGTGGCCGACTGGTCACTCACGGAGCATGACCTGGTCGGTGCCTCCGTCCCCTGGCCCCTCCACCACTCCTGGTCTCTCTCCTAGTGTCACGGGTCCCTTGACTCTCTCTGTCTTCCACAGGTGAAAGGTGACCCGCGACCCCGACCTCTCGGTCCGTCTCCTGTCACTGGCAGCTGCTCTCCACCTCCACTGCTTCCCTGCAAACGACGTGACTAGTGTCTCTCCGTGGCTGAAGGAGACGCCACGGGCACCTGGACGGTCCTTCTGCCTCACCTGTGGGTGGACAGCTAGGCCGGCTCAGCCTGGCTACTGTGAACTGCTGCGTAAACATGGGTGTGCGGGTCCCTGGTGACGGCCTTGATTCCTCAGGGTAAACACCGAGGACCGTGCAGCTGGCCCATGGATGGCCCACGCCGGGCTCCCACGGTCACCGCCCCGACCTACCGTCCCACCAACCCTTAAAAACGGTCCTTCCCCACACCCTCTGTGGCACTTCTTCCCTTTGTGGTGTTGATGGCCGCCATCTTGACTGGACGGGGGGAGACCCGGGGGTCAGTTTCACGTCCCTAATTGCTGGAGATGTTGGACTGTCCTTCCGTGTTGGGGCCCCCTGTGTGTCTTCTTTGGGGAGTGTCTGCAGTGCGCTTGTCCACGGCGCGTGTGTGTCTGCGTGTCTCACATGTGCACGTGTGTGCCTGTGTACCGGGAGGGGCCACCGGGTCCGGCTCCGGTCCACCTTCCCTGAGTGCTGGCCGCTGTGTGGGAACCTTGGCCCTCAGCTGACCACTCAGGTTCGGACACTGACGGGGACCCCCAGAGGCTGCTGGCCCTTCAGGGCTGTCTGGGGCCTCTGGGGCCAGGAGGCCAGGACAGGTGCTGGACTTAGTCCCAGGTGAGGCAGAGACCGAGGTGGCTTCTCTGAGCAGCCACACAGTCCCCTGTGTGGAAACAGCTGGGCGGAGAGGCCTGCGCCCAGGAGGCTGGGTGGCCTGGAGAGACCTAAGGCCTGGCAGCTGCTGGCCGGCAGGCCCCAGGGTGTCGTCCACGCCCAACCTGGCCTGAGTGGCCTCCTCTGCTTGGTAGGGAACACTGTCACCCACCGTAGGCAGCGTCCCTCAGGGTGAGATGTGATGCACTGAAGTGTCGGCAAGCCCCCCCGCCCCCAGTCACATTTGGTGACAATGGGCACCTTCTCCTGTCCCTGTCCCCTTGCTTGCCTTCCCTCGACTGTAGAAATCCAGAGAGGCTCTGGGTGGGGACGCGCTGGGAGTCCTGCCCCCACAAGTGACTTCTTTCTTTTTTAAAATCTAATCCATCAGGTCATCCCTTCTTAGCAGTTTCCTGGGAAATTCTTCATCTTGCGGGTTTCTCCAGCGTCTCGACGTCCGGCGGGAGGAGCAGGGGCCCAGTGCTGCAGGTGGACCCCCTCCGCCTCTCCCCCGCCTCTGGGGACAAAGAAAGGGTCCTCGCTGAGGCCCTGGGCAAAGGGGACACGGCCACACAGCGGGAGGAACCCTGGGGTGCCCTGTCCAGAGCCCAGCCTCTCCCGTCAGCCCCCGTTAACTCCTGCAGGGCGCCTGCTGCGCCTGAGAGTGGGCTGGGCCCGCTGATCAAGGAACAGGAGAAAGGAGCAGGAGGCGTCCCCTCCTGGGGCTGCCCGTCTGTCTTGAGCGGTCATGGAGGGCAGCCAGCATCGGCAAAGGCCCCGGCCACCTTCCGCCGACTTTCTGCCTTACAACCCAGCCGTGTCCAGGGACCCCGGAGCCTGCCGGGACCCCACCAGGACGCAAAGGGGGCGGCTGGCACTGCTCGCTCCGCCTGCAGCCCCCTTTCTAACTGTGAAGCCGGGACTCTGGGGACAGCGGCCTCCCCTGGGGGACTGTGCACAGTCTCTGCTGAAATGTTCCCAGATGCACAGTTTTGTCAACGCTGTGCGCACGGGGCGGTGGTGTCCCCCACACACCCACGTCTGTGCGGACCACAGGGGGCTCACGTTCTCTCCTCCCATCCGGGGCCGAGTGAGGGGGCTGTTCAGGACCCCCCGGGGCGGCTGAGTAAACCGTGTTTTCTCCGTGAGCCCTAACCCGTGTTGTACCAGCTCCTGGACGAGGCTCATTTATTGGGAATGTCATTCTGCTCCTGACAGTGTCCCCACCTAGCTGTTTGGTCACTGGGACCAAGTTACCCACCAGCTCCCAACTGCTGCGGGGGCTACAGGGCCCCTTTCTCAGGTGCCCTCTTCTGCCTGGGCTCTGTGCCCCGAGCAGGGCGTTTGGAATGGCCAGGGCCGTCCTCGGGAGGCACAGGGGTCTGCTGCGCGGGGTCCCCTCCGTGGGGAAGCTCTCCTCTTTGCCCACTCGCCCGAGGGTGGGCGACTTTAATCTGCTGTGTGGTGCAAGGAGGGTCAAAATGGATCCTCGCCTGTCTGCATCGGGAGCGTCTCAGTGGAAACCCGGTGACTGACGTGCGCCAGCCGCTGGGTTCCGAGGTGCCGAGTCCCGGGCAAGGAGTGGGTCGGCCGGAGAGCTTCACAGGTGCCACCCAGGGTGTCCGTGACCCTGGAGGGGTCCCCACTGTCTCCGGCTGCATCTGGGTGGAAGTAGCTGACATTTACATTTCTGCCTTTTTTTAAAAATTTAATACTAAGTGTGTCTTGCTTTTGCAAAAAGGAAAAGAAGATTTGCAGGGGACCTGCCTTGCTGAGGACGTCTCACTTTGGGCCTACTTTGCAGCCGGAGGCTTTGCAGTCTGGTCTCATGGAAACGGGGGCTTCTTTTGGTTGGTCCTTGGACCCCGGCCGTGCGGTGCGATTCACTGAGACCTTCTAGATGCCCGGCGGCGGGGGACTCAGTGTGAGCCCACCTTCTAGATGCCCAGCGGCGGGGGATTCAGTGGGAGCCCACCTTCTAGATGCCCGGCGGCGGGGGATTCAGTGGGAGCCCACCTTCTAGATGCCCGGCGGCGGGGGATTCAGTGGGAGCCCACCTTCTAGATGCCCGGCGGCGGGGGATTCAGTGTGAGCCCACCTTCTAGATGCCCAGCGGCGGGGGATTCAGTGGGAGCCCACCTTCTAGATGCCCAGTGGTGGGGGATTCAGTGGGAGCTCACCTTCTAGATGCCCAGTGGCGGGGGATTCAGTGGGAGCCCACCTTCTAGATGCCCAGCGGCGGGGGATTCAGTGGGAGCCCACCTTCTAGATGCCCAGCGGCGGGGGATTCAGTGGGAGCCCACCTTCTAGATGCCCGGCGGCGGGGGATTCAGTGGGAGCCCACCTTCTAGATGCCCGGCGGCGGGGGATTCAGTGGGAGCCCACCTTCTAGATGCCCGGCGGCGGGGGATTCAGTGGGAGCCCACCTTCTAGATGCCCGGCGGCGGGGGATTCAGTGGGAGCCCACCTTCTAGATGCCCGGCGGCGGGGGATTCAGTGTGAGCCCACCTTCTAGATGCCCAGCGGCGGGGGATTCAGTGGGAGCCCACCTTCTAGATGCCCAGTGGTGGGGGATTCAGTGGGAGCTCACCTTCTAGATGCCCAGTGGTGGGGGATTCAGTGGGAGCCCACCTTCTAGATGCCCAGCGGCGGGGGATTCAGTGGGAGCCCACCTTCTAGATGCCCAGCGGCGGGGGATTCAGTGGGAGCCCACCTTCTAGATGCCCAGCGGCGGGGGATTCAGTGGGAGCCCACCTTCTAGATGCCCAGTGGTGGGGGATTCAGTGTGAGCTCACCTTCTAGATGCCCAGTGGTGGGGGATTCAGTGTGAGCTCACCTTCTAGATGCCCAGTGGTGGGGGATTCAGTGTGAGCTCACCTTCTAGATGCCCAGTGGTGGGGGATTCAGTGTGAGCTCACCTTCTAGATGCCCAGTGGTGGGGGATTCAGTGTGAGCTCACCTTCTAGATGCCCAGTGGTGGGGGATTCAGTGTGAGCTCACCTTCTAGATGCCCAGCGGCGGGGGATTCAGTGTGAGCTCACCTTCTAGATGCCCAGCGGCGGGGGATTCAGTGTGAGCCCACCTTCTAGATGCCCAGCGGCGGGGGATTCAGTGGGAGCCCACCTTCTAGATGCCCAGCGGCGGGGGATTCAGTGGGAGCCCACCTTCTAGATGCCCAGCGGCGGGGGATTCAGTGGGAGCCCACCTTCTAGAGGTACAGAAGAGCTCAGCGGGGGAGTAAGTGAGGGTGAGCTCTAAGCCCCAGAGCCAGCCTCTTGGCCAGGTGACAGGGCAGAGGGCCCAGCGGGGACGTTGCTGCAGTCCCCCCCCCCCCGCCCCGGGGGTGCAGTGGGTCAGGGCCTCAGCTCTGCGTCTGGCCCATGAGCAGGGCTTCCCCTGCCAGTGCCCCTGCTCCAGAGCTGAGAGGGGCCACGGTCCCCTCTGATGGGTCAGGACACCAGGCCGTGAGCACCACGGGGGTCTGGGGTGGACACAGCTCCGGGAGACCTCACGGGCACCTGGGTGGGGCCCTGGGGCTTGTTCCCGACTCTCACCTGCACTGAGGGTCCAGAGGGGGGACCCGGCGACCCCCATGGGGACTCTCTTCCCTCCGCAGCCCTGCCCCACTTTACCTGTGGCCAGGTGTCACCCGCTGAGCCACGTTAGGGAACAGCGATGGGGACTGTCCCCAGTCACTGTTCCAACACTTGGCATTTGAGGGTAGCTGCCCAGGGACAGCTCGGGGCCCCTGCTTCCTTGTCCTGGCTTGTGGAAGTCCTGGGAGTGACCACCGTCCCCCAGCGCGGCCTTCCTGAGGGGCCGGGAGCCTCTGCTGCTCAGCTCTGTGGACGCGGCTGGCTCGGGGCTCGGGGCTCGTGTCTGGGTCTGTGCCCGTAGACACTTGTCACCCACAGGTGGTGGCCCAGGAGAAGGAGGAGAGAAGCTCCGAAGGTCCTCTGAGGGGGACGAGCCCATTTTCTCTGCCCTCTTGGGGGCAGTTCTGGGGCTAAGTGGCCCTCAGCTCTCTCCTTCCTGCCCCAGGGACCCGGCGGTCACCCCCTATTTTAAGTCTTTGGCCACGGGTGTCTGGAGTTGAGGCCGGCGACTCCCAGGAGTGGGCATCCCGCAGCCGGGACACCCCGAGGCAGGCTGGGGTGAAGGGCCTTTGAGGTGGTGTACAGGCCCTGCCAAGGGCCCAAGGGACGGGAGTGGAGGGCGGGTCACTGTCACTGGTAGTTGTGGGCCAGGTGGGGAGCGCCACGGTGTCCTCAGCCCCCAGGGAGCACCCACCCCCGCCGAGGGCTGGCCGGCTGGGCTTCATTCTCACGTTCTCCTTGGGACACTGGCCACCTTCTGCACCCGCACCCCGCACCCGTGGCCCCGCAGCCTCCCCCAGGAGGACATGGCCCTGGCCCGGCCACGATGCTGCCCAGGGTCAGCTCGGGGCACTGCTTCCTGGAAGGGCGTGCTGACCTTGTCCTTCCCACTCCCGAGGCCCAGGACGTCTGAATGGGAGGGAGGGTCCAGTCCTTTGTGCCCTGGAGTCCCCTGTGTGTGACCATGTGACTGGGAGTTGTTGACTTTGTGTGTTGATTGTGCGCTCGGCAAACACAGGGAGTTCTGTCCAGAGCCACCTCGGCCCCACCTGCCTAGGAGGCCTGAGCTTGTGGCTGGGCGCAGCGGGCGGCTCCCGTCTCCAGACATGGCCTCTCGGGTGAGCGACACCGGGTGAGCCGCGGCCTCTGTCCTCTCCAGGCGCGTGGCTGCTCCCTGCTGGTCCCTCACCCTGGCAGGCAGTGAGTTCTGGAAGCCCTCGTCCAGCAGACGCCCTGCCCGGTTACCGACTGGGGCGGGCTCCTGACGTCTGACTCTCACGCGGTCTGCGGTGACGGAGAACCCGGAGCCTTGTGCCCCTGAGAGTGACGTTCTGCCAAGCGCTGGACAGCCGGGTGCTGCTCTCTGTGGACAGACGCTCCCCACGGCGCAGAGCAGAGACCCTGGTCCTCAGGTGCCTGGGAGGGAGCCGAAGCCGAGGGCGGTGGGGAGGGCGGGCGGGACAGCAGAGGGCCTGGGTGGGGTCCCGCGGTGGCACCCTCCACCTCCTCTGTGAGGTGCGTCCCCTCAATCCCCTGCATTTGTCCCTGCTTGGAACTTTCTAGAAGGCCTGAGCGGGGCCAGCACTCATTCTGCATCTGAAGAAGAATCCCGGGACTGGCATCAGGTGGCCAAGGACGGGTCGCAGAGGCCACAGCCCTAGAAGGCCCCTTCGCCTCTCCGAGGCTCCTCGGACGGTTTTCTGGTGAGCGTGTGGCTGCGCTGGACCACGCCAGACCCCCTGGTCCTGCTGTGGCCCCTCGAGCTGGGGGGGGGGGCTCCGCTGTGAGGCCAGTGCTGCTCCTGGGCAGCCCACGAGGGTGCTGTCCCTGCGCCCAGCGTTAGGAGAGGAGAGGTGTGGGGTGCCCTGGGCAGGGCTGTGGCCGCCTCTGTCCCCCAGTCCTTCAAGGCCGGGGTCCCAGGAGGAGCCACAGCGAGTGCAGAGCGGCTGGCCCTGGTCTCTGGGTGAGTGTGGAGGCTGGGGCTTCAGGCAGGGACCCTGTGAGGGACGTGCGGGGACCAACAGGACTGTCTGTCCCTGAGGGCCAGGTCCCCTCCACGCCTCTGGGTGGGCTGGTGGGTGAGAAGGAGGCGCTGGGCAGCCGGGGGGCCTCCTGGGGGATCAGGCGAGTCCTGCTGCAGCCTGCGCTGACCCCCCATGATGTCCTGGGCCTCAGGACGAGGATGCGGGCCATGTGCTAATTGAGCGGCGTCTGGGGTGGCCCCTGTCCTCATCCCGTGTGTGCAGCCGCCTCCCCGCCCGGCCTGCTGCTGCTGCAAAGACCGCCGGCCTCGGGCAGCGCCGGCTCCAGAAGTGATAGCTAATTGGGGACAGAAAGGGCCCGATTGTCTCGCGGCGGCCGGAAGAGCCGCGTGGGCGGCTGGAGGAGCCGGAGGCGGCCCTGCTTCGCCCAGCAGCTGCCACCGCCGGAGATGTTTGGGGATTACGTCAGCGCTGGCGGGCAGGGGCCGCGGGGACAGCGAGGGAGGCGGGCTCCGGGCGGCCTCCCGCCCCCAGGCCTCGGGACAATGCTGTCATTGTGGGCCGGGAGAGTGGCTGCCTCCGGATGAATGGCACATGGGCCTCTTGGCCAAGGAGGCGGCTTGCAGTCCCGATCTGTCCCCTCGCCCGCCGGGGAGGCCCTGGCTGGAGTCTGGTGGGAGGGAAGCCTGACGGGGCCCCCGGAGGCCGGAGTGGGCATGGCCTCCTGGCTGGGGGGCGGCTCGGGCGGCCCCGACCTGCTCCTGGTGTTGCTGGTGGTCATCCTGCTGGTCCGCTTCCTCCTGTGGTCCTGCCTCGGAGCCTACCTCGACCGCAGGCTGGCCCCGCCGCGGCCCCGGCCCCCCAGACCCAAAAGGGACTAGGCCTCGGGCCCGGCAGGAAGCCCTCCCCGTCCCGGGCCTCCTGCAGGGGCAACCTGTCCCCTCTGGAGGGTGGACGCGTTTATCGGCTACCGCACACGCAGCCACAGGGTGTCCTGGGTCTCTGCTGAGGTGCATTTGGCCAGGACTGTGCCCACTGGTGGCTCTGGGGAATGCTCCCTGCCCCCTGCCCTCGGGTCCATCTGATGGGGTGGACGGCGCTAGCCCTTCACCTGCTGGGCAGGCACAGACCCGCATTCCACCCACCAGGCAGAGGCCGGCCCACGGTGTGGGGTGTTGCAGGGACGGTTTCCACCCCCTGCCACAGGCTGTGGGTCCCTGTCACTGCCAGGGTCCTGGGGCGTGTCCTGCTCTGACTTTCTGAGCCTCCAACTCTCGATGAGCACATGTGCAGGGGGGCCTGGTGGAGACACAAGGACAACTGGGACCGCTCACAGGGCTCGCCTGCAGGTGACCCGGCCAGGGCTCCTGCACCCTAGGGGGACACCTCCTGCCTCCCGAGGGACCAGGGGGTGTGGAGGCTTTCCTCCCAGCAGCCCCCAGGAAGGAGCCCCGGACAGACCTGAGGCCGGAGTCCAACGTGGTCCTGTGGGGACCTTTGTCACACCTCAGTCTCCACCTCTCACGGGGCCCTCCTCCCTCAGTGGTCATCCCGGGGGTCAGATAAGTGTGTGGCAGGAAACCCTGCTACCTGCCAGTGTCCAGGCACAGGGGTCAACTTGGTGGCCAAGCCACGGGGCCCACCCGCATCCTCTGATCGTCTGTGCCAAGAGCCACCTGAGAGGGTCAGCAGGACCGGGAAACTGATTTAGGGCCAACAATCAGCACCCTGTCCCAGCCACATGAGCCGTGGTGACCACTGACACAACGGTCAGCCTGGGGCAGCCATGGCCTGGGGAGACTGTGGCAGATGCCACCGGGCTCCACCTCAGGCAGCTGAGCTGGCACCTCTGGGTGGTCCCTAGGACCCTCCGGCAGGTTCCGCATCCCAGGCTGGTGGCATCTCCTCGGGGAGAGGGAGGAAGCACTTCCGCAGCTCCGCGGGGAAGGACTGGGCCAGACGTGCTCCGACGGTGGGGCCGGAGCTGCGGAGCCCTGTCCCCAGAACCCGGTGGAACGTGACAGACAGTCCCTCGGGAACCTGAGCCAAGCCGAGGGCCGGGGGCTTGGAGAGTCGGCGCCTCCTGTGCATCCCTAAGGGACCCGGCCACCTGTCAGGAGAGGTGTCCCTGCCCTGAAGGGGGCCCCAGTCTCCCTGTCCCCCTTGTCTGGGCCAATGACACTTGGGGGCGAGGGTGGGGGGAGCTCTGGTTGAAGGACCCACAGAGAGTGCCAGTGGGGTCTCTGCTGTCCTGGTGTCTCCTGGTCCCTCCTGAGCCCAGAAGTCCTTGTTTAGCTCCCGCAGGACCTGGGAGCCCAAGGGGACCCGGTGGGGGGACAGTGGAGGGAGGGGCCCCGGGCCTGCTGTGCTCTGTGATGTCGGGTCGGGCCAGTGCCGGGCAGAGCGTCCGTCGCCTGCCGTGGACGGTCAGCCGTGGGTAGCGAGGGCTCTGGATGCTGTCGCCTGAGCTGGGGAGGGAAGTCCCCATTGCCATCAGGGAGCGTCGTCCAGCTGTCTGCAAGGCCCCCGGCGGGACTTCTCCCGTCTCTGGGAAGCGAAGCCCCGTGCTCTTCTGGGCGGGAGGGGCCCTCTGGCTCCCCGGGGGGCTCTCCTCTTGGTCCAGGGAGCTGCAGCCTGGGCTCTTGCTGGGACGGTGGGAGATGACATCCTGCTCCAGGGGCACGGTCCAGTGGGGACAGAAGCCCAGGCCCCCAGCCAGGATGGCCACTGCTGCCCTCACTGACCCCCTGGAGCACCTCATACTGGTTTCTCCAACTGGCCACTAAGAACGTTCTGGAGAACACAGACTCTGGGGCTCCACGTGTGCCACCTGCAGCCTGTGACGCTGCCCGGAGGCTCCTGGGCAAGGGCACTGTGAGCACACGGGCTGTGCCCCAGCCACGCCGCGGCAGCCACTGCGCCAGCCGTGACAATGAGCAGGTGGACGACTGTGACGGACGGAGGCTTTTGTTGCTTGAGTTTGATTTCACACATAGCAAGATGTCAGGCACCTGTTCCCAGGCGGTGGTGCGGCGGCTCCTGACTTCCAGGGACTTGCCTCTGCCCTCGCTCTGCTCTGCCACCCTTGACATGTGGCTTTCATCCTCACGTCTACGAGAAGGCTGCTGCTACTCCAGGAACCTTACAGGGGTTCCAGGCAGGAAGAGAGAGGAAAGGGCAATGGGGATGCAAAGCCCCGGCCATCTCGTCAGCCAGGATGAGGTCACGTGGCACCCTAGAGGAGGGGGTGGCTGGGAGTGGCGTGTGAGCTGTGCTCACTGTCACCCTAACACGGGGCTTCTCTCTGAAGGAAGGTGGGCCATGTGGTGTCGGTGGGCCCTGCCACTGGCCCCTTGGCTGCTCTTTGTGATCACGGTCTTGTCCTGCACAAGGCTGGCCCTTGTGTGTCTTGGGGACCCTTGGGTGCTGGGTTTTCCTTTGTCTGACCTTCAGGAATAGCAGGTGCGCCACCTGGTGTCATGGGCCGGAGCCTCCGTGCCTGGCTCCTGATAAGATGTCCCCGTGACAAGGCCTGAGCCCCAGACAGATGCGCCCCTCCTTGGATACACAGGTGCTCCCCTGCCCACAGCTGGCAGCAACCCTGGGCTGTGGCCTGCGGGAGGAGGAATGAGGGCCAGGGACAGAGGTGGCAGGTGCTCGGGATCACCCTATGGGACCAGCGTGTCCCCCAATCATGCCGAAGCTGGCCCCTGGACCTGGGCATGTGGCCACGTTTGGAGATTAGGCCTTTGACGAGGTGGTTGAGGCCGATGGGTCAGAGGGGTTGAGCCCTCCTCCCACGTGACGTGTCCTTGTAAGAAGAAGACATCAGGCTCGGCTTGTGCCCGCACAAGGACACGGGACAACCCAGCAGGAGGGTGACCATCGGCAGGCCCGCGAGAGGCCTCCCAGGGAGCCCTGGCCTTGGGCTTCCATCTGAGGCCAAGCTGCCTGCTCTGAGGTGCTGACCAACACCGAGGGACGTGTGTGGACACTGGCTTGGCGTCTCCTCCAGGGCTTCCAATGTGGGGGGACCATGGCCCCCGTTGGGTCTGACAAAGCACCTGCTCAGGGCCGTCCTGGAGGTAGGAGAGGCAGAGAGACCCTGAGAGACGCCTGCCACCATGGGGCCACGCGCTGCCACTCCCCCAAATGGGCCAGTGTGGACTGAGATCTGCTGTCAGCGTCCAGTACGTCCCAGATATCAAAGACCTGCACAGGAAAACATGGACAGGTTCACTGGTAATGGTTCTGTGATTGATTGATTACACATCGACATGAAAGCGACTTGGAATATTGATCTGAATAAAATATTTAGATTATTTTCATCTGTTTACTTCAATGCAGAAAAGTTAAAATTACATACGTGGTTTGCATTGCTTTATGTTGGGCGTCCTGTGCTGGACCTTCGTGATGTGGGAGGAGCGTGGCGGTGGGTGAAGGCACAGTGAGGTCAGAGGCCACAGCAGGCCCACGAGATGCAGCTAATGCAAACCTTGAAGGAAAAGTCGTAGCCTCAAATACTCGCACCCCCACAGGACAGGAGGAAGACCCTGCTGAGCTCACGGCTCACAAATTAAAACCCACAGATCAAAAACAAAGCTAAGGACAGACGAGACAGGGAACGTGCACGTTAGAAAGTGAGATTGAGAAATGAACCCGAACATTGGAGTTTTTGAGGGGGAGAAAAAGAAGAAAACATACAGAAATTTAAAAGTCTGGGGGGAAACAGCTAGAGCCACAAAAAGGCAAAGAACCACAAGAAAGGACTCTAGTTTATGTAAATTATTTTTGAGACATCAGCAACAGAGACGACACGATTCATAAAAGATACTCGAAAAGTAAAGTGTAAGCACATCGATAAACAGGAAGTTGAGGGAGGAGGGGGGAGGAGGAGAAGGGAGGAGGGCAGAGGAGGGAGGAGGGAGAAAGGAAAGAAGGAAGGAGGGAGGAGGGAGGAGGAGGGTGGAGGAAGGAGGGAGGAGGAGAAGGGAGGAGGGAGGAGGGAGAAAGGAAAGAAGGAAGGAGGGAGGAGGGAGGAGGAGGAAGGGAAGAGGGAGGAGGAAGAGGATGGAGGAGTGGGAGGAGGAGGGAGGAGGAAGAGGATGGAGGAGTAGGAGGAGGAGGGAGGAGGAGGGAGGAGGAGGGGGAGGAAGAAGAGGGAGGAGGGAGGAGGAGGAGGGAGGAGGAAGAGGATGGAGGAGTGGGAGGACGAGGGAGGAGGAGGATGGAGGATGGAGGAGTGGGAGGAGGAGGGAGGAGGAAGAGGAGGGAGGAGGAGGATTGAGGAGTGGGAGGAGGAGGGAGGAGGAGGAGGAGGGAGGAGGAGGATGGAGGAGTGGGAGGAGGAGGGAGGAGGAAGAGGGAGGAGGGAGGAGGAGGGGGGAGGAGGAAGAGGATGGAGGAGTGGGAGGAGGAGGGAGGAGGAGGAGGGAGGAGGAAGAGGATGGAGGAGTGGGAGGAGGAGGGAGGAGGAGGATGGAGGATGGAGGAGTGGGAGGAGGAGGGAGGAGGAAGAGGAGGGAGGAGGAGGATTGAGGAGTGGGAGGAGGAGGGAGGAGGAGGAGGAGGGAGGAGGAGGATGGAGGAGTGGGAGGAGGAGGGAGGAGGAAGAGGGAGGAGGGAGGAGGAGGGGGGAGGAGGAAGAGGATGGAGGAGTGGGAGGAGGAGGGAGGAGGAGGAGGGAGGAGGAAGAGGATGGAGGAGTGGGAGGAGGAGGGAGGAGGAGGATGGAGGATGGAGGAGTGGGAGGAGGAGGGAGGAGGAAGAGGAGGGAGGAGGAGGATTGAGGAGTGGGAGGAGGAGGGAGGAGGAGGAGGAGGGAGGAGGAGGATGGAGGAGTGGGAGGAGGAGGGAGGAGGAAGAGGGAGGAGGGAGGAGGAGGGGGGAGGAGGAAGAGGATGGAGGAGTGGGAGGAGGAGGGAGGAGGAGGAGGGAGGGAGGAGGGGGAGGAGGAGGGAGGAGGGAGGATGCCCACCTAGAAAAAGAAAACAACGGGTGTGCAGGCAGGAGCTGTCCAGGGTCAGGCTCAGTGAGTGCCTCCATGGCGCTGTGGGTGGCGGGCTGGACCCTCGGGTTCCTCTAGCCAGTTTTCTGGGGCACCTCAGTGGACGGGTGGGGCAGGGGCTTGAGTGGGGCTGGCACAGCCCGGCCCCTGCGGGCCTCTGAGGAGGCCAGAGCCTGGAGATGAGTCACTGGATCTAAAAATAAAGCGTGAGTGGGTCGCGAGGCCCGCTTCCCTTTCCAGCCAGCCTCTCCTCCCTCCTTCCCTGCGCCTGCCCAGGGGTGCCCAGCAGCGGGGGCAGGCGGCAGGGAGGGCCTGAGCCACTGCAGCCTCAGGCCTCAGGCTACCGGGGTCCCCCCAAGGGCCACTTGACGGGCACCCGTTGGAGCCTCGGCCTGGGCTGCCCTGGACGCGAGATGGAGAGCCCCTGGGTGAACGAGGCCCGTGGGCAGGTGGTCTGGGGGCTGCGGGGGGCACACAGCCTCAGGACGCACAGGGAGGCACTGGGTCCCCTGGGGCCTGGGGACAGCTCCCGGGAGGTGCCTCTGAGAGCGGCCCTGGGGGCTCAGAGTCCGATGTGGAAGGCAGGTGTCCTGGGCAGGAGGAGCAGGCGGAGCAAGGGCCTGGTCAGCTGGACAGGACCCTAGCAGGGCTTCCCAGGTCTCGGGAGAACTGGTCCCAGGGCCGATTCCCAGGTGCCGTGACCAGCAGGGCCCCCGAGCATGACGGCCAGCGTCCCCCGGGAATTCTTGGCTCCCTAGAGCTGGAGGGTGGCTGGTCTGGATGCTGTGCCCGCGGAGGAGGCGAGATGCACGGAGGGGACGGGCTGGGTCGCTCTGCGAGGGCTTTGAGGGGTGCCTAGGAGTTTGGGCTTCCGTGTGCTGGCGCGCGGGCCTTGAGCCAGGGGCTGTGCTTCTGTGTCTGTGTCACACGTGGTCCCCGAGCAGGGAGGCGACTGGGGGTGGAGCACTGGACAGATGTCCAGGGCCTGGACTGTAGCAGTGGTGTCAGATGAAGTGTCAGGGGGGACACCAGTGCCCCAGGGCTCAGGGGAGAGCTGGGCAGAGTGGGTGGGTGAGAGAGACTCGTGAGGAGGGGGGGACAAGGTCCTTGCCACCACCTGCCTCAGGTGGGCCGACGTGCGGGGGGTGGGGGAGTCGAGTTAGACGCGAGAGAGCAGCTTTGAGGTGGACCCACTGGCCTCAGTGGGCCCTGGAGGCTTCACCCGCTTTCTTAGGAGTAAAATGGCGGAACACCTGGCCACGTCCAGAACACCGTCCAGGGACGGGCAAGGGGGAGTGTGGGGAGGGCCGTGGAGGCAGGGAGGCCACCGTCGCTCTGGGCTCCTTGTTTGAGGCCCTGCCTGACGCCCTCCCGGGGGCTGCTGGTCCCAGCAGACAGAACTCCCTGCTCGTCACGGGGCGCCCCAGGACCCAAGGCCAGGCAGGTCCTGTGAGGACCCAGGGCTGCTCCTTCCTGCCGCTGCGCCCCTGGACGCTGTGAGGCCAGGACCACGGCCGGAGCCCCGCTGGTGCCCATGGTCAGGTGGCTGAGGGGCACTGCTGTCCATCTGCTGGCCTTCAGTGCACCTGCCTGTCCTTGGAGGGACAGGAGGGCACAGGGGAGCCAGGCCTCTCCTCCTGAGGGCTCCCCCGCCTCACAAATGGCAGCAGGGCAGGAATCGAGGGGAGGACAGGCGTGGGGACAGGCGTGGGGACAGGCGTGGGGACAGGCGGGAGGACAGGCGTGGGGACAGGTATGGGGACAGGTGGGATGACAGGTGTGGGGACAGGCGTGGGGAAAGGTGTGGGGACAGGCGTGGGGACAGGTGTGGGGACAGGCGTGGGGACAGGCGTGGGGACAGGTGTGGGGACAGGCGGGGGGACAGGTGTGGGGACAGGCGTGGGGACAGGTGTGGGGACAGGCAGGAGGACAGGCGGGAGGACAGGTGGGAGGACAGGTGGGAGGAGAGGCGGGAGGACAGGCGTGGGGACAGGCGTGGGGACAGGCGTGGGGACAGGTGTGGGGACAGGCATGAGAACAGGCGTGGGGACAGGCCTGATGACAGGCGGGAGGGCAGGCGGGAGGACAGGCGTGGGGACAGGCTGAGGACAGGCGTGGGGACAGGTGTGGGGACAGGCAGGAGGACAGGCGGGGGGACAGGTGGGAGGACAGGTGGGAGGAGAGGCGGGAGGACAGGCGTGGGGACAGGCGTGCGGACAGGTGTGGGGACAGGCGGGAGGACAGGCGGGAGGACAGGTGGGAGGACAGGTGGGAGGAGAGGCGGGAGGACAGGCGTGGGGACAGGCGTGGGGACAGGTGTGGGGACAGGCAGGAGGACAGGTGGGAGGAGAGGCGGGAGGACAGGCGTGGGGACAGGCGTGGGGACAGGCGTGGGGACAGGTGTGGGGACAGGCAGGAGGACAGGTGGGAGGACAGGCGTGGGGACAGGTGTGGGGACAGGCGTGGGGACAGGCGTGGGGACAGGTGTGGGGACAGGCTGAGGACAGGCGTGGGGACAGGCCTGATGACAGGCGGGAGGGCAGGCGGGGGGACAGGCGTGGGGACAGGTGTGGGGACAGGCGGGGGGACAGGCGGGGGGAGAGGCGGGAGGACAGGCGGGAGGACAGGCGTGGGGACAGGTGTGGGGACAGATGGGATGACAGGCGGGAAGTCTGGCATGGGGACAGGCGGGAGGACAGTTGTGGGACAGGCATGGGCACAAGCGTGGGGACTGGTGGGAGGACAGGTGAGGGGACTGGCGGGAGGACAGGCATGGGGACAGGCCTGAGGACAGGCTGAAGGACAGGCGTGGGGACATGCGGGAGGACAGGTGTGGGGACAGGTGTGGGGACAGGCAGGAGGACAGGCGTGGGGACAGGTGGCAGGACAGGTGTGGAGACAGGCGGGGGACAGACGTGAGGACAGGCTGAGGACAGGCGGGAGGACAGGCGTGGGGACAGGTGTGGGGACAGGCGTGGGGACAGGCGTGGGGACAGGCGGGGGACAGGCGTGACTGGGAGTCGGGGGTAGGCTGCCCCTCCCGGTGCCCTGAGCTCTCCGTGGCTGGACGATCCGTCATGGTCTTGGGTCCTCAGGGTGCTGCCCACACCCCAGGCCCCGCTGTTGGATGTTGGCCTTCCCCAGGAGCCAGCCCTGGGCAGCCTGCTCCGCCAAGGGAGGCAGGGACAGCTGTGGGCAGCGTGTGCCCCCAGAACGTGGCTGTGGCCGGCCCCTCCCCTGCAGACTGGCCAGGGACGCTCTGACCTGGGCGCTGGCCTGGCTGCCCGTCGCTGGCTCCGGCCTTTGGAAGGAAGCTCCTGGGTCTGGAGCACGGGCGCCGCGGGCCCCTTGGCGGAGGAAGGGGCAGCAGGTCCTGCCCGGAAGCGGCACCCACGCCCTCTGTGGCTGCTGGACCGCGGGCAGCGGGCTGCCCAGGGCTGGCTCCTGGGGAAGGCCAACATCCTGCCCAGGGAGGCAGAGCGGGGTCACGCAGCGTGGCCACTGGTCTGAGGGAACTGGCGCCAATGGCCACAGCAGCGCGGCTGGCCCTCAGCGGGCGCCCCCCACCGTTCCTGAGTGGACTGCGTCTTCTCCCGTCCTCTCTTCTCAGGCTAAGGTCCCTTGCTCCTCAGCCAGGCCCCCGTCTGTTTCTGGCTGGTTCCTGCACTGGTGGGCTCCTCCTGGCCCAGCTCTCTGGACAGGACTGGACTGAGGTGGGGACAGTCCCCAGGTGCCAGGGCTTCCTGTCTCTGACCCAGGAACTGTGTGGCCTTCAAGCTTTGGTCTTGAGTCGTCCTGTGCCGGTCAGCACCATCTCTACTGTCCATCCAGCCCTGGGCTCCAAGCGTCCACTGGTGAGGGGGCGTGGGCACTGCCCGGGGGTGGCCAGGCCATCAGCAGAGCTGGGACAGACGCCATCTCCACCTGAGGACGGTCCTGCCGCCGAGGCGCACGGAGCCTTCACTGACTCTAGGGCAGTGTTCTGAAGGCGGGCCCCAAGAGGCCACACGGCTGGCCTGCAGCCCTCAGCTGGCCAGTGGGCACACAGGTGGTCTCACAGGGGACGGCACTCGTCTCTCCAGCCTGGGCCAGCTGTCTTCAGGGCTGCGGGTCCTGGTGGCCAGACGGGGGGAGGAGCCGCGGGACCCAGGACCGGGGAGGTGCCCCTGCGGGTGGCACTGGGTGTGTCGTGGTGGGGCCCTTCCTGGGGAAGGGGACAGTGCTGAGGCCCCGGTGCGGGGGCCAGGAGGTGGGTGTGGAGGGCCTCAGGCCTGGGTGTTCCGTGATGCCATATGTGACGTGTGCCCAGGGCCACTCCACGTCCCAGCATCCATCGCCCCGACTTATCCTGGAAATAACAAGAAATCTCACCTGCAGCCCGCTGCCCCTCTGTCACCCTCCGGTACTCGGCTCCCCTGCTGGCCAGGCCTGCGAGACACGACTTCAAGGCCACAGAAGAGCCGCCTCCCTGTCCCTTCACTGGTTCAGCAGGGGCTGTCCGTGCCACTTGGTAGGAGGGACGTGGCCTCAGATCATGGCTGGGTTTCTCCTTTGGGTTTTGTCCCCTGCGTACCACCCTTGGTGACTCTGGGTCTACCCCAGGGCTGGCCGTGGCTCAGGGGCCGAGTGCTTGCCTGGCACACGAGAGGCCCCGGGTTCCGTCCCCAGACCACGAGAACGAGAAACAAACCCAGCGCCCCCCCCCCCACCTCATGCTCACGGTTCTCGGGTGTCTCCTGTTTATGACAACGCGCCGCTCGGGCCTCCACCTCACACGGTCACCGGGGCACCAGGGCCCTCCCAGTGGCTCTGCCCCCCTGCAGCCTGGGTGTCCTCCACTGTCCCTCATGGTGCAGGGGCTGGGCTGGGCTGTGCAGGAGGCCTCTCCTGGTGAGGCCTGGACACCTCGTTCCCACCACACCCTGCAGCGTGGCCGAGAGCGGGGTGGCCTCGAATCACCGCCCTGCCCTTGCTGTGCCCGTCTGCTCTCAGCAACGGGCAGGGGTGAAATGCAAGCTGCCCCCGCGGGTGCCGGAGACAGGCCTGGAGCTATGGTAGCACGGGGTCAAGGCGGGCCACCCGAGGACACTGTACAGTGGCAGCGGGAGTCTGGAGTCCCCTGGACAGTGGCACTCTGCTGTCACCCTGGGGACTCCCTTCCCCTCACATGTCGCCCCTCCACTCTCCTGTCCCAGGGTTTCAGTTCTCGTGTGGTTGGAGCACATCCTTTAGTGGCTCCTCGGGAACCTGGGGCCAGTCGGCAGTTTCTTTCTGAGACCTTGCGAGTCTGAAGCCGTCTTGACCCCACCTGGATCCTTGCTGGACGGTGGAGCTGGCCGTACGATTTAGGTCAGGAGGTGATGTTCCTGGGGAAGGCCCTGCCTGTCCTTTGCTCACGTCCAGTGCGGCCGAGCGCACAGAAGCCTGCTGTATGCGGTCCGGGTTTTCTCTCTGGAAGTTCGCGGACTCTGCTCTTTGTCCCAGGTCTGCCAGCGCTTCCCAGGGCGGTGCCCAGGACTAGCCCGTCTTTCTCTGCCGTGCTGGGTACCTTGGGCCTGTTCGGTCTGGAAGCTTCCGTGCGGGGGACTTCGCGATGTGTTTCGCGGATGGGTTCCTCCCTCCCACACCGGTAGCTCCGGGGTCGGGGGTGGGATCTGCACCTGGACTGGTCTTGTTCCTCATCGTCCTCTCATTCTTGCCCTCCTGCCCTCCTCCTCTTCCTTCCTTCCTTCCTCTCTCCCTCCCACTCACTCTTCTCCGTTTTCCCTTTTACTTTATGGAATATTTTGAACGTCATTTCATGACTTTCGAGTTTTTTTTGCCTTGGTTGTGGCTTTCATCTTTAGATTTAGGAGGTTTTGTAAAACCCTCTGATGTTCCTTTTTGATAGCCCCCCGTTCTTGTTCTTGTTCTTGATGACAGTGTGTCACTACAGCCCCTTCCTCCGGAGAAGTCTCTGTCCTTCCAGTGTCTTCCCTGGTTGCCTTGGTCTCCACGTTCCCTGTTAGAGGCTGTTTGAAGCCGTCTGGCCGTCCTTGGCCATCAGCTCCTGGCTGCCCAGAGCACTAGGGAGCTCACTGGACGCTCAAGGCGGGCACATGACCACCGTACCCCTTGTTGTAGAGCCATCAGGGCGTTTCTGGGATTCCCGGTGGCCACATCCTCCAGTGCTTCCTCAGACTCTCCTCTCAGGTTGAATCAGGGCTGGCAGGAGGTTCTGCCTCCCACCTGGAGGGGTCTGGCTGCCGGTGTCCTGGGGGCCGAGTGGGCACGGCCGCAGGATGCACAGGGTCACTTAACACAATTTCAATTTCTGCAAGGGCCCCCTGGGCATGACCTGGGCTGGAACCTCTGAGTTACCTTTTCTAGAAAATCAGCTCCCACCCTTCCAAGGGGGGGGTGCGGAATCTCCAGGGTGGGTGTCGGGAAGGGGGCGGTGGCACGGTGCTCTTGATGGCAGTCTGCCACCAAGGCTCAGAGAGGTCAGGCGGCACTGCTGCGGGAGTGAGGCCCCGCCTGCCCCCGCCCGGGGGCTCCCTGTTCCTCTTCCTTCTCACCGCCTCTGCCCTCCTCACAATCCCCTCCCGTGCCAGCATCTGGGAGGGAACGGTGGACCTGTCCACCTTGGGAGCCCGTGATACCCCCCACCCTTCCGCTTGTCACCTGGTGCCGTGGGGACAGCTCAGCGGCCACACCGCCAGGAGACCCTCCTCGCAGGCCACGTGCAGGTTCGTGGAGCAGGAAGGTGATGGACGCTGGGTGCTGTGGGATTCCCGAGGCGATGCCCTGGATTCTGAGGTCTGGTGTGAGGACACCACCAGGCCCTGGTGCTCAGAAGGGACTCTTGGCCTCCCCTTGGACCCCTAGGAGCAGCCGCAAGGTGCACTCCCAGTGCCCCGCCTCCCGGCCACTGGATGCCCACCCCCAGAGTTCTCCAGCGTCTGTCTGAGCTGCTGCCTCCCACCCTCCAACGTCCCACGTCCTTACTGTGGTGTCCACTCTGAGGCCACTGGACTCCTGGAGAAACCTTTGCTCGTGATGTATCTTAAAATGGACGGGTGGTTCACACACGACCCAACCTCAACTGATCCATCCACGTGACCCTCAGCTGGGAGACCAGTTATAGAACTTTCTAGAAGCCCCCATTCTGCAGCTGTCACGGGCCCCTTGCCTTTTGCTCTGTTCTGTGAACTGCCTGTGGACTGGAGCAAAGTCTCCTTGGCTGTTCAAGTCCTGGTACAGCCCAAGAGGCCCAGAGGGGGAAGGAGGGACAGAGAGGAGCAGGGAGAATAGGGAGGAGAGGAGGAGGGAGGAGGGGAGGAGGGAGGAGGGGAGGAGGGAGGGAAGGAGGTGAGGGAGGGAGGAGGGGAAGAGGGAGGGAGGGAGGAGGAGGGAAGGAAGGAGGGGAGGAGGGAGGGGAGGAAGGGGAAGGAGGAGGGAAGGAAGGAGGGGAGGAGGGGAGGAGGGAGGGAGGGAGGAGGGGAGGAGGGAGGGAGGAGGGGAGGAGGGGAGGAGGGAGGGAGGAAGGAGGGGAGGAGGGGAGGAGGGAGGGAGGAGGAGGGAAGGAAGGAGGGGAGGAGGGAGGGAAGGAGGGGAGGGAGGGAGGAGGGGAGGAGGGAGGGAGGGAGGAGGGGAGGAGGGAAGCAAGGAGGTGAGGGAGGGAGGAGGGGAGGAGGGAGGGAGGAAGGAGGGGAGGAGGGGAGGAGGGAGGGAGGGAGGAGGAGGGAAGGAAGAGGGGAGGAGGGAGGGAAGGAGGTGAGGGAGGGAGGAGGGGAGGAGGGGAGGAGGGAGGGAGGGAGGAGGAGGGAAGGAAGGAGGGGAGGAGGGAGGGAAGGAGGTGAGGGAGGGAGGAGGGGAAGAGGGAGGGAGGGAGGAGGAGGGAAGGAAGGAGGGGAGGAGGGAGGGGAGGAAGGGGAAGGAGGAGGGAAGGAAGGAGGGGAGGAGGGGAGGAGGGAGGGAGGGAGGAGGAGGGAAGGAAGGAGGGGAGGAGGGAGGCAAGGAGGTGAGGGAGGGAGGAGGGGAAGAGGGAGGGAGGGAGGAGGAGGGAAGGAAGGAGGGGAGGAGGGAGGGGAGGAAGGGGAAGGAGGGGGGAAGGAAGGAGGTGAGGGAGGAAGGAGGGGAGGAGGGGAGGAGGGAGGTGAGGGAGGAAGGAATGGCAGAGGGGAGGAGGGAGGGGAGGAAGGAGAAGGAGGAGGGAGAGGAAGGGTGAGGGAGGTGCTGCCTGCCATGAGCTGTGGGCAGCCTCCCGGCCTTCGCAGCCTCCGCTGCCTCCGCCCCGTGCTCACAGACACCGACCCCTGGGAGCGCTGGGCACCTCTGTGAAAGCAGAGCCACCCTCTGTTGTGGCCCCTTCTCCCAACACTGGCCTTCGCCTCCCTGTGGAAACCCAAGACCCAGACGGGGACCGGGGCTGGCAGATGTCTGTGCCAGCGCCGTCCATCCTGGCCCATGAGTGCTCAGACAGTGGGCGGCCTACACTGGGATTCCCACTGGGTCCCTCACGGTCACCACCCCGTGCTGCGCGAGGTCGTGGGGCGTCCTGCAGGCTCCAGGAGGCCCCATGGGCGCTGCCTACTCTTCCTCATGGACAGGGAGACGCTGCCCAGCTAAGGGGCCCTGGCCCTGGTGAGAAGGCCCTGATTCTGCAGCCTGCTCACGAGACACGCCACCTTGGGCAAAGCTGCTGCCCAGAGGCCCAGGGCGGGCAGCGACCAAGGAAGCTCCTCTCCTGGCCCAGCAGAGCCACCTTCTTGTCCCTGCGTCCATCCTGGTCTCCAGAGAAGCAGGACCGATGGACACTGATCCTGCGTTGCTGCTGACAGGGGCTTAGAGGCAGGTGGTGGTGGACGGATGGACCAAGCGCTTTTGCCCAGGGAGCTGGCCTGTGTTGCCCTGGCTTCTGAGAAGGCCCCTGCCGGCCACCTGTGGGCGGAAGATGCAGAGCCATGCTGGTGTGGCTCGGGCCAAGTCCCCAGGCCCTAGGACCAGGGAAGAGGAGGGGGTGACCTGAGAACCCGGGAGGCCAGTGAGTCAGTCCTGCAGCCCCTGGGCCAGCGAGCCTGGACCGTGCTGTCCAAGGGCAGGAGGAGTGTCCGCTCTCCGTGGGAAAGCAGGGAGCCTG
Source organism: Marmota flaviventris (assembly GCF_047511675.1). Classification (NCBI taxonomy): domain Eukaryota; kingdom Metazoa; phylum Chordata; class Mammalia; order Rodentia; family Sciuridae; genus Marmota; species Marmota flaviventris. The sequence continues at coordinate 4,511,767 of NC_092506.1, read as the reverse complement.
CTCTCTCCTGTCCTCTCCGGGCCTGGCTGGGTGGTGGAGCTGCCCACGTGGAGGGCAGATCTTCCAGCCTCTTCTGGAAACATCTCAGACACATCGAGGAAGTGCTCTACCAGTCCCCGAGGGTCCCCCAAGTCCCACTGACACGGAGCTGCCTCAGGCCGGGCTGAGGGGGAGGCCTGCCCTGGGGCTGCAGCCAGGTCAGCGTCTCCACTGGACGTCCAGTCCAGGTCTCGCTCATGCCCTGGGCAGTCCACCCCAGGGGTGAAGGTTTCCCAAGGGTGAATGGGAACGTCACATGGAAAACGCCTCCCTGGCTCCCTGGAAAAGCGTCACCAGTACTGGGACCAGCTGGTGTCACGTGCCTGCTGCTGGGACACAGCAGAGGGGCACGCCTCAGTCCCGTGTGTTATCCCCGACAGAGACAGGCCACCCAAGCCTGATCACTAGGACAGGTGGACAGGCCCACATCAGGGAATGACCCCAGACACCTCCCGGGCCCTTCAAAGCTCTGTGGCCTTGAGGACAAAGAAAAGACAGGGTCCTGTGGGGTCAGGAAGCCCGAGGGCAGGGTGCCACAGCGACGGCTGGTCTTACATTGAAATAAAATGTCACCAAGAACGTTACTGGGACAACTGGGAACACCTGAGTGGGGCCATCGGCAGGTCCTAATATTGTCCCAACAGTGAATTTTCTGGGTTTTGTAGTTGTTCTGTGGCGTGTAAGAAAATGTCCTTGTTCTTACTAAGAGGCCCAGTGGGACACTTAGGGGTGTCCCCGCCCCTCAGCATGTGTGGAAGCCCTGCCCCCCCAAATTCATATATTGGGGGTATCTGGGAGGTGGTTAGGGCCCAGTGGCCACAGGTGTGATGTTGTAGGGGACATTCGGCTGTTGTGGACGGGTGGCAGTGGGCAGGCGTCGCTGGGCTGGATGGAGCCTGCTCCTCCTCTTCCAAGCCAGGTGCTCCCGGCTCCCACTGGGTTGGACGCCGTGTCCTCTGATGGCTCCAGGGTTGTCGAGGGAGCGTTCAGAGGTCAAATTGTAGGGTCATGACCGCGGCTCCCTAGGCGGCCCATCCTAGTATGAACGGACGCCCTGGTGGTCACTATGGGTGGGTGGGTCACTGGGGGCTGCCCTGGAAGGACGCAGCTTCCCTGTGGACCCTCCTGCCCCCCGCTTTCTGGCCCCCAGCAGAGCCGTGCTCTTCTACCACACCCTCCGCCATGACGCTCCCTTCACCTGGGCCCAGGGAGGTGGCCCGGCTGACCCGGGACTGGCCTCCACGGCGAGCCCTGTAAGGTCTTCCTCCCTCAGGTGGGTCAGGTGTGTTGGTCACGGTGATGACAGCCAGATGACACAGCCCCCCACATGCCGGGTCCCTTCCTGTCACCCTGTAGGTGCAGTCCTCTTCTCCGTGGGTGGCCCTGCCAAGTCCACGCGTGACCCTCCCCTGTGGCCCCAGAGCTTTCCTGGGAAGGCCACAGCCACGACACAGTCGGACTTTGGTGGGCTCGTTGGCGTAGGCGAAAGCCACCCACCTTGCAGAGCCACGGTTTGGGCCCTTCCCATTTCCCCCTGGACCTCCGTCATGGACACCCCAGTCCTGGGAGCCGCTGGAGAGCAGCCGGAGCTCTGGGCTCCTTCTTGGTTAGAGGCTGCAGACCCCCCGTCGGCCGGCAGCACCCTCCACCCCGGGGATCCCCGCCCCATCCCGGCCCGCTCCTCATTCACTGTGGGTCTGTTTTCGCAGCGAGTTGGGCCCGTGTCCCCTGCGGCACTGAGGAGCAGGGTGGGAGGCCTTGGTGGGCATCACAGTGCCCAGGGGCAGCCGGCAGGACTGCGTTATCAGCAGCTCGTCCCCTGTCACTGGGAGGCGGGGGACACATTGCGTCATCTGCTGGGTCTGGTGGCCCTTCAATCTTGGTTAGTGCACGGATGGGTCACCCTCGGCCTGGGTGCGGGATCATCAGGTGAGCTCATGCCTCTGCGCTGGCCGCCCTGTTATCTCCCTCTCAGGACTCCCGGGCCTTCCCGTGGCCTCCCCCCAACAGCGAGCAGGGTTTGCTGAGAAACGGGCCTTCCCACCCTGCGCCCGGCGCTCTTCCATTTCCTGGCCTAATTCAATGAGCAGGGCCTTATCTGCGGCGGCTCCGGACCAAGCGGACGCGCTCTCCCGATCGCTGCGGCGCCAGATGCATTTTGCTCCTTTAATGTTTTCTGATGGTTTCCAGAGCTGCCTCTGTCATGCGAGTCTCCTGGGGTACGGAGGCCCCTGTCACTGGTTCTTGGTCTCCAGGGTGGCCGGTGGTGAGTCCTCACAGCCTCAGGACGTGGCCTGGCACTGCCCCTCGGAGGGCGGATACGGGACGGTGACCACCTCTCGCCGTCCCGGGTTTCGCACTGCGAGCCGGTTCTGCGGAGATGGCACCACCCTCTGCCTCTGAGTCGCGCCTGGATGTGTCGGATGAACAATCGATGACAAAAGCCCTCGCTGCTCGCAGGACCTCCTGGACCCAGAGGGACGTGCCAGCCAGGCCGTAGCTTTGGGGGCAGGGGCCAGGTGAACACAGACCTTGGTTGTGAAGCATCACGGTCACCCCACAGCAACCGCAGGCAGGCCCAGCGTGGAGAGGGAGGGGACAGGGCCTCCCGGAAGAACCAGGCCCGGAGGCCCCGGGCGCAGGGTAGAGCCGGCCGCTCTTAGGGCCACGCGGGGGAAGCCCTGCCCAGAGTCAGGCTTTACTTCTGTTCTTGTCTCAGTTTCTTGCTCGAGGAAGAATCTGTGACTTTTACGCTGCCATCGAACAAAGAGGACCTTGGCCTGAGCTTAGAGTGGACAGGGCTGATGAAAAGTGTCCACGGGTCACTCCTGTTTCCAACCATTCAGTGGGGGGTGGCTGCTGGGAATTGCGGGGTGTGGGTCCCGCTGCGCTCTGCCCCTGGCCCTCTGAGCTGGCTGGGGAGTGGCCCTCTCTCCGGCTGGGAGGTGCGTCCTTCTCTCCCTCTCTCCGTCCTTTCTCCATGCTGCCCGTTATTTCTCTCTGTGTGGGAGAGGGACGTCTGAACGGCAGTGGGTCAACTGCTGTCTTCTCTCTGATGTCCCTGGCTGGGGAGGGGACCTGGAGAGCCTGACAGGGCATTGACAGGGCCCGGTCAGGGAGGGGGCCGGGAGGGCGTGCTGTGGGGTTCTGGTTGCTCCTGGGACAGCTGAGCTCCTGCTGGCCCCAGGGACGGGTGGCTCCTGGTGATTTGGTTCTTAGTCCGGCCAGAGTGGAGGTTCCCGCTCAGGAGTACACAGATGGCCACCCCTGGGCCGCTGCCCCACATCTCCACGGAGCATCAGAGTGCCCGCCGCTCGCCCAGGAAGAAAACCCAGGCCCCGGAGCGGAAGATGAATACGTATCACGTTTGCCCCTCGGGAAGCCAAGGGTCAGGCGGAGGCGGAGGGAGGACGGGGTGGCCAACCACCGGCCATCACAGCTTGCTTTCTCCCCGATGGGAACCAGGGGAGGGGGAGAACCTAGGAGAGCTCCTGGGGCTGCCCGGCTCACGGCCCGGAGCGCGGCACGGCTGAACGGCGGGTGGCGGCCGGAGCAATTGGGGGTTCCAGACAGTGGGGGGTCACAGAGTTGCCCCAGGCAGGGAGGACCGTCCCCTACAACACTCGACCCACGTGCCTGTGACTGGGTCCTGGTGCGCGGGGCCGCGCCCAGGTCACCGGGAGGACGCTCCTCTGAGCTGCTTTGGCCTGCGCCTCGGTTTCACTTTGGTTCTGTGTATTTCGGGGAATTTTTCCCGATTCCAGAGTTAGTGACCTTGGCAAGGAGCACCCTTGGAACATACCAGAACCCTCTTCTTGAATCATAACAGAAACTAGGCCTCGGAGCCAGGTCTGGAGGGAGACCCTCTGCTCAGCCTCAGACAGACCTCACGGACCTTCTGCACTGAGGCCGGATCGTCTTTCTGTCTGTTCTCTTGGCAGAAAAAATGACGAGGAAACTGTTTTCAGGGTAAACGGCGACCACCCGATCGACCCAGGGCAGGGGACCGGGTTCTGGAGTGGGCGGGCGGCTCCACGTCGTGGGTTTTCCCGACGTGGACGTGTGACTTCCCCTTGACAGCACCCCTGTGGGTGTGTGGCTTGGAATTTGCGATTCTGTTCTTTTTCGAACGGTCCCTGTCCAGTTGCTCGAGCTGCAGGCTGTGCAGCCCAGATGCGGCCTCCTCTGCGCCCACCCTCGGTCCCTGCCTTCCTGGAGTGGGGAGCAGATTCCACCCAGCACCCTCATCTTCCGCCCACACGGCCGGCGTCACCCTCTGGGTCAGGACCCTGTCCTCTTAACCTCTGCACCCACCAAACACGGGTCCGTCCCTCCTGTACCCATCCCTCAGACTCTGGCATCACGTTTCACAGTCCCCTCCCACCTGCGTCACTTCACAGCCGGCCAGCCCTGATGGACAGCTCTTGGGAGGACGGCTGGGCAGGACAGGGAGCTAACGTGCCCAGCTTTGCAGCCACACGGGTTCAGGTGCAGGCTGAGGCTCCAGGGCACTGGTCTCCCCTGGTGGTCACAAAGCCCCCTGCCCTGTATTTGTTCTCCCCCGTGTGCTTCCTGTTGGACCTCGCTTCAGTCTCTTGGCTGTGACAGCCCATTTTACAGACGAGGACAGTGAGGCCCAGAGTGGACAAACAACTCTCTCCCAGTTTATAGGCAGCGAGTTTTGGGTTTGAATTCAGCCCTTTTGGTCCTTTCTGAGTGACTTTGGCATCCCCAGGGAAGCCCTTCCTGCCAGACTTTTTGTGTGGAATATTCTAGAATGTTGTTTCTTGGGCAGACCAGCCGTCGCTGAGCGGCTAACCAGCCCCCTCCCCTTCCTGGGGTCTATTGGATGAACCACTGATTACGGAGGACCCAGCAGCCCTTATCTCCACCTGGTAACTCCATTAGGACCAGCAGCCCCTCTGCAGCCCCTCAGAGGGGTGACGTAACCTGCCTTTGGTAATGTTCCTGGGGACCCCATGATAAGGAGAGTGGCCCCGTCCGTGTGGCCGGGCGCCCTTCCCTGACAGCGGCGGGAATTAGCAGCCAATCTCTCCATTTATCAAAGCCCTGGGGCGCAGGCATGGCGGGTGGCTGGGTGGCTGTCTTGGCGTCCCCCTGGGCCTGCAGGGCTGCTTCCTGCAGCGGGGGCTGGGGGCTGGGCCCGGGCAGCTGCACCCAGGGAGCCAGGGCAGCGCGGGACCTGCGAGGCCTGGAGTGCCGTGAGGTGGGCTGGCACCGCCTGGGAGGGGAGGACTCGAGTTCTGCCTGGCACGGGCAGCCGCCAGGGGCCTGGGCACCCACAGCAGGCTCCCCTCCCCCTGCTCCGCTCCCCACCCAAGGCCTGCGCCCTCCCGTGACAGCAACCTGTTCTGACCGTCCGTCTGATGGAGCACGCCACCCCCAAGGCAAGGTCAAAAAGGCTACTTGTGTCCCTGGCCCTTTCGGTCCGGCCCTCATCCTCCACGTGGTGAGGAAGCCCAGGCCTCGCGTGCCCTGGCCAGCGGACCCTGCAGGGAGCCTAGGGACAGCAGCCAGCCAGCAGACGCAGAGGTGAGCTGGCCTCTGAGCCACCCATGGCAGAAATGGTGTGTCCCCAGTGCCCCCTGGAGCCCCTGACCCCTGAGGCCAGGGAGAGGCTAGGCGAGGACGGCACCTGGAGTCCCTGTTCCGGGCAGCACTGGAACAGACGGGAATCCACGGACGTCAGGGCCTGTCTGGGGGGCTTCCTCTTTGTCCACAGCTCGCCTTCCTGGTGAAGGGACATCCCGAGTCCCAGGCCTGGCCCCTCCTGGTCCCTCACCTGCTCCCCCTGGGAGCAGGACAGACTTGACTCAGGTACAAGAAAATGGACTGGAATCGAGCGTTTTCGGCAACAAACCTCCGGAGGTCGCTCATCTTTTTCCTTGAACCTCGTAGAGCTCGGCGGGGAACCGGGGCTTCTGCTGAACCGGGGCCCAGGTCCGCGGGGGCTGCCCCTGCCCCGTGAACCCTGCCGTCGGGGAACGGGTCCTGGCAGAACAGTTGGGAAGGAGCTTGAGATGAGACGGCCCTGGATCAGCCGCCCTCGTGAGAAGAGGAGGGATGTGGGAGGACACCATGTGAAGACAGAGGGGACAGACCCCGGGGCCACCTGGGGCCACCGTGAGTGGGAGAGGCAGGAAGGACCTTCTCGGGGGTCTCTCTCCAGAGAGAGCGTGGTCCTGCCCACAGCTCCCTTTAAAACGTGCAGTCTCCAGAACAGAGAGAGGGTGAACTTGGGTCGTGGCTGCCTGGCCTGAATCCTGGTGGCCTCCCTCATCACTTGGGTGACCCTGGGCTGCGTGACCCTGGGCTGTGTGACCTCCGTGCCTGAGTTCCCCTCTGTAAGAGAAACTGGCAGCTCAGGGGGCTGTGAGTTAACCTGAGCCCTTTGAGTCATGATGGCACTCGTGTAGGCCTAGATGTTGGGGGACCCCTTGCCTCTTGTGCCCACGGCCTCCCTGGCCAGTGCCGGCTGGTTGCTGCTGGGCTGGGCTGGGACTGGTGAATGGAGGCGGGTGTCCAAGCTTGGATTGGGGGCGGTTGGGAGCCAGAGTTGGGAGAGGCCTGTGTGACCCAAACTCCCTGGGGACTTGATTCAAGACCCCAAGGCCAGCTCTGAAGTCCCCATCCTGGACAGGTCGAAGGAAGACAGGGCAGGGACAGAAGCCCCAGAGGCCGTCCTGGGGGCTGGCAGTGCCTGTAGCTGGAGGCTGCCCCAGAGCTGGCCCGCGAGAGGTCTTCCCAGGACCAGGGGAGAGGAGGTCAGTCTCTGGAAGTCAGAGGCCCCCTGGGAGGTGACCATCTTCCTGGCCTGTGCCGGGGCAGGCAGAGGTGTGGGGCCATTTGCATGAGAAGTCAAGCATGTGCCTGGCCTCTGTTGGAGGTCCCCGGAAAACGCAAGAAGCGCGTTGTTGGCTGCGCCAGTGTAGACCAAAACAGCTCAATTTATCATTGAATGGAGCCTTTTACAGAAAACCCAATAATAATAATAAAAGACAAAAGGGAACACTGGCTGGAGTCGGGCTGTGCAGAGTTGCTGCCTGTGGACACTGCCCTGGCCAGGGCCAGGCTCTCGGCCAGTCCCCCGACCAGCCAGGGGACACTGGGGGGTGGGGTCTTGCTGAGCCTCAGTTTTCTCCTCTGCAGACAGAGGGGCCACTGGGTGGGGAGGGAGAAAGGGAGACATCAGGGTTGGCCCCAGGGCCTGATGGGGAGGGTAGCTGGTTGTGCTGAGCCGATGGATGGCCCTTGGTGACCTTGGCCAGTTGACTTGTCACCACTGGAACTGGCCCCTGTGATTGTCCCTGTGTTGAGGGTGCTTGGGTTCGGCTAGGGTGGAGGTGGCCAACTGGCTGGGCGTCACCGTCCCTCTGGGGCTCAGCTGGCCACACGGCGGTGTCCTGGGTCTCCCAGACCCTGCTCAGGAGCATCTCAGGGCTTGGAAGTGGGCAGCCCTGCGCCTGGATGTCGGCCCTGCCCCCTCCTCCCCTCCCCCTCCTCCCCTCCATCCTCCCGTCTGTAAGACAGGGACGTGCACAGCAGAGGCCTGCCACAGGCTGTCGTAAGATCGGGGACACAGGGCGCAGGGCAAGGGCCCAGCAGTGGCCGTTCCTCAGCGAAGGGCGAGGGTGAAGCCCCCGCGGGGAGCCAGGCGGAGCCGCTGGTGTTGAGACTGGAGGTGTTGGGGCTTTGTGGGGGGAAGGTGAGGAGGGCCGGGGCTGCTTTCCGAGACGTGGACGGTCAGGGTGCAGATCTGAAACTTCAAACTGTGGCAGGGAAAAGCGGCCGGTGGGACCCAAGGGACTGGGGATCAGAGAGCCAGTGACTCAGCTGACCGTGCCCAGGGCTTCAGTGGCCAGCTGGCAGAGTGGGCACACAGTTTCCCAGCTTGCTGCTGGTCCCCCGGGTGCTGTTGGGCCCCCCAGCACTCCTGCCCTGGGAGTGTGGCCTTGGCAGTGCCGTCCCAGGCTGAGAGTGGACGTGCCCTTGGCCTTGAGTGGGGGTGACATTTTCGAGTTGTCTTTAATTTGCCCTGAAATCAGGCACAGATCCTTTGCAAAACAGGAAGCCGTCTCTCTGGCCTGACATGAAATAGCGCTGCCGTCACCTTGGATTAGAGTTAGACGTGTCTCAGAGGAGTGGCCGACTGAAATAGCCCGTGGGTCAGCCCGGCCAGCTCGGCCTTTGATAGAGTGTCTGATAAGAGACCCTGGCCTATAAATACCCAGACCCGCTCCCGTGGGTGCCGCGGACAGCAGGCGGGAGGGAGGCTGGCCTGGCCGCCTCTCCTGACCTCGGGTACTCTTCCTGTGCTTCGGGGAGGGGAAAAGGCCCATCTGTAATTCAGATCGCAGGCTGAGAGCGCCGCTTCCGGGTGGCAGCCCCGGCTTGATGAGTCCCCTCCGCCCAGCAGCCCAGCTCTGGCGGCCAGGCGTCCAGATATGGGAGCCGTGGGGGGCCGCCCACCCTGCTGAGGTTCCAGGAGGTGGCGGGAGGCGCCTGTGTCCATCTGCTCGCTGCTCCCCTTCTGGACACTGGCCCCCCTTGCTCCGCAGGCGTGTGCGAGAGTCCTTGGCCCGGGTTGTGGGCACGTGGGCTCCGCGCCTCCCTGTCGCTCTCCTGGGCTCCCCGCGGACGGCAGCCCGGGGTGGTGGCCAGCGAGGGCCTGGGGGCTGGCTTTCCCGGGTTCAGAGCCATCCCCTCCTGCCAGCTCCAGCCCCTGGTCCACTGGCTGACTCTCCTGAACCTGTTTGCCATCTGTGCCACCTGGTCCCCGAGTCCTCGAGAGGCCAGTCCCAGGTGTCCCCGGAGTGCTCTGCACCGTGGATCGCTGGGCTCTTGTGTCCTTCTGAGTGCTCAGCAGACCCAGCACTGCCCGAGGCCACTGTGGCTCTGAGCCACCGTTGGTCTTGGGCCAGGTGCCTCTGGGATGGAGGGGTGGACTGCCCCAGTCTCTTCCCGTCATTGTCCCTCCTCCCCTCAACCCCAGGTATCCACGGAGTGTCCCTCACCTGAAGCCCTGGGAGGTGGCATGTGAACTCTCCCCCTGGGGTGCTTCTGTCCCTCCCGTCCCAGGTGTGTCCCCTCCCTGCGAGCAGGCAGTGGTGGCAGTGCCACCTCTCCCCACTCAGAGGCCCCCACCCACCAAATGGGCGGTAAATTGGAGGGAGAAGCTGGCCGGCTGCCCGGAAACCCTGACGAGAGACAGAGTGGCCTCTAGTAAGCGGCCACACACCTTCACTGCAGATTCGCTCCAAATGCTGGTTTCTGGAGGACGTCTCGGAGCCACTCGGGAGGGAAGTACCATCCGGAGCGGTGCAGGCAGGGCCCCAAGCTCCAGTGGGCCCTGGGTGGAGTCTGACCACTTTGGATAGATGGACATGAGGCAGCTCAGAGGACGAGGCTCAGTTCAGCTCAGTTCGGGTCTCCAGCTGCTGGCCGAGGTCCCCTCCCCGACACACCCTCCCCTGAACTCTGCATTCGCAGCCTCCTGAGGGACTTGGCTGGAATCACCCCAATTTTGAGGTCCCGCTGGGAGATCCCCGAGCCTGTAGCAGGGCAGGCGTGAACAAGCAGGTGGTGGATGGTGAGCAGAAGGAGGAGTGGACGTCCATGGGGCACTCCTCCTGGAGCCCCACAGCTCTGTCTGCCAAGCCGCGGGGCCCTCACTTCAGAGCTGTGCTCAGGGGCCACGAGGGCTGGAGCCAGATCTCAGAACGTGGGGACAGGGTCAAGTGTGTACTTGACTGAGGACAAGAGAAGGACCAGGTGTAGGGGACAGTCAGAGGTCAGTGGCCAGCAGGCCCAGCCCTGAGCCCAGGTGGGCAGGCGACACTGCTTTGCACTGAGGCCACAGGAGCTGGAATCTCCCCATGGGGTGTGTGGCCACAGGAAGTCACGCAACTTGGGCACGTGGCAGGACTAGCTCTGGCCCATCTCTTCCTCTGTTCCAGGAGTGGACATGGCTACTACCTCAGATACCTTGAGGTGGGATGGAGCACGAGGGCAGAGGGTGGCCCACACCCCTCAGAGGGGCTGGTCTGTCACCCTGGGGCTGTTCTGGAACCACACCCCACTTCTGCTCTTTGCCAGAGGCGACTCTAGGCAGTTCCTAAACCCTTGGGCTTAATGTCTTCATCTGGGGGTAGGACAGTGGTGTTCCTGATTATAGGCCTGGGGGTGCGTAGGTCAAGTCCATGTAGCGCACCTGGAACAGGGTCTGCTCGGCACTGACTGGGGGTGGACAGTTGCTGCGATTATCATGGTGGTGTAGTGACGATGGTGGTGGTGATGGTGGTGATGGTGATGATGGTGATGATGGTGATGGTGATAGTAGTGATGGTGGTGGTGGTGATGGTGATGATGATGGTGGTGGTGATGATGGTGGTGATGGTGGTGATGGTGGTGATGGTGATGGTGATGGTGATGGTGGTGGTGATGGCGATGATGGTGATGGTGATGGTGATGGTGGTGGTGATGGTGATGCTGGTGATGGTGATGGTGATGGTGATGGTGATGGTGGTGATGGTGATGGTGATGGTGATGGTGATGGTGGTGATGGTGATGATGGTGGCGATGATGGTGATGGTGATGGTGATGGTGGTGGTGATGGTGATGCTGATGATGGTGATGGTGATGGTGATGGTGATGGTGGTGATGGTGATGATGGTGGCGATGTTGGTGATGGTGATGGTGATGGTGGTGGTGATGGTGATGGTAATGATGATGATGGTGGTGGTGATGGTGATGGTGATAGTAGTGGTGATGATGGTGGTGATGATGGTTGTGGTGGTGGTGGTGGTGATGGTGGTGGTGGTGGTGATGGTGATGGTGGTGGTGATGGTGATGATGGTGATGATGATGGTGGTGATGGTGATGGTAATGATGATGATGGTGATGGTGATGGTGGTGGTGATGGTGATGGTGATGGTGATGGTGATGATGATGGTGATGATAATGGTGATGGTGGTGGTGATAATGACAGTAGTGGTGGTAGAGATGAAAATGAGGAATTGACTACTTGTTATGCCAAAATTTGTCCGAGGCATGACGGTACCACAGTGAATAAGACAAATGTCCCTGCTCCCCTAGGAATTGGCCCTAAGGAAGACACTTGCTGGTGAATAAGCAAATTGATTGATGTGTAAACAGAGGGAGGATTTAGGGTCATATGATGGGTTGGGGCACCTGGGCTGGCCCCCTGGAGGAGGTGGTGTTTGGAAGCAGTGGAGGAAGCCACCATCGTGAGGGGAGGGCATTAATGAGCCGTCCTCCCTCTGTCCCCTCCAGCTGGGTTCCTGAATCCATGTCACTCTTCATGGCCTGCTGGATTGTCAATCTTGGACGAGTTGTGCCCTTTCTAGAACTCAGTGGTCCCATCTGTGAAGTGTGTGTGGGGAGTGGGGCCAGAGGCCCCTTGATCCCTCTGTCTCTGAGACTCCAAGCATCTCTGGGGACCTCGATGGGCCACAGAGTAGCCAACAATAAAGTCAGCTTGAGGGGCCCCCCTGGGTCGGGGCCCCCTGGGTCGGGGCCTCAGGAGGTGGACAGTCACCTCACAGTGGGCCTCTGTGGGCCTCTGCGGCTTACCTGGGACGGACCTGGCTCCAGGAGCAATTTCCCCTGGATCAAACGGTCTTTGGAACCCACCGCAGGTCATTTGCCATGACGTCTTCTGTTTAAGCAGCGGCTACAGGCGGAGGGTGAGCTGAGGCCGCGTCTGGGAGGAGGGGCTGGCGACCCCAGCCCTGGCCCCAGCCCTGGGAAGGCCCAGCTCGGGGGAGCAGGCATATGGAACCCATTTGGGACATTCTTTCTGCATAAACCCCTTTTTCCAGGTGAGACGCATGCGGTATTGACTGTGCGGATGAAGCCGCCCCCCTGCTAGCTGGCTGTGCTTTATGGGCCTTAATTAAACACACGGCTTCCCTGGCCGGGAAATTGGACACTTGGAGCAGAGGTGGTGTGTCGGCCTCGGGGAGGCCAATCATAACCCCCGTCCTCCCGGACCTCACAGACCCTCCAAGTGCTTGGAAAATGTGCGCCTGACAGAGGGGCTTTGATTGCCAGCATGTCTGCACAGCATCAGGCCTGTTTCCAGGCCCTAGGCCAGTGGTGGTCAGGTCCCAGGTGGCCGGTGGGGAGGCCCCGGAGAGCAGGGCTTTCAAGCTTCATAAGCCTCGGAGCTCTGCTTTCATTGCCCATCTCACGTGGACGCCCGATGGAAACCAGATGAGACTGCTCAGGCGGGCGGCGGAGGCTGTGGGCCAGGGGGACACAGGTGGCTACCTGCTCACCACGGGCATAGCCTGGCACTAGCATCAAGGTGGTAATGAGGCCAGTGGCTGCCGCCCGGGGCAGGGGAGGTGTTTAGGCCATGCCTGGCTCTGTCTAATGGTGATGGTAGTGATGATGGTGATGGTGGTGGTGATGGTGGTGGTGCTGGTGATGGTGGTGGTTGTGGTGATGGTGGTGGTGATGGTGACGGTGATGGTGGTGGTGATGGTAGTGATGATGGTGATGGTGGTGGTGATGGTGATGGTGGTGGTGATGGTGATGGTTGTGGTGATGGTGGTGGTGATGGTGATGGTGATGGTAGTGATGGTGATGGTGATGGTGATGATGATGGTGATGGTGGTGGTGATGGTAGTGATGATGGTGATGGTGGTGGTGATGGTGATGGTGATGGTGATGATGATGGTGATGGTGGTGGTGATGATGCTGATGGTGGTGGTGATGGTGGTGGTGATGGTGGTGGTGATGGTGGTGGTGATGGTAGTGATGGTGGTGGTGATGGTGGTGGTGATGGTGATGGTGGTGGTGATGGTGATGGTTGTGGTGATGGTGGTGGTGATGGTGATGGTAGTGATGGTGGTGGTGATGGTGGTGATGATGGTGATGGTGATGGTGATGGTAGTGATGATGGTGATGATGATGATGGTGATGGTGATGATGATGATGGTGATGATGATGGTGATGCTAGTGATGATGGTGATCAGCAACAGTCACAAAACCAAGTAGGTTAGGCGCGTGGCCATGGCCATCTTACCTTTGGGGGAACCCAGCTGAGAGAGCAGCCTGGCCTGCCCAGGGTCACCCGTGGGCATCGGGGGAGGGTTGGCATTTGAGACCCTGAAGCCTGAGGGCTGGGCCACCTCGTTGGACCTCTTAGTTGGCAGCTGCTGATGGTGCCCAGGGGTGTGGTCCCTGGCCCCTCCCTGTGTGGTGGTCTCCGTGGCTCAGCCCTTCCCATGCCTGACAGTGGCCTGAGCCCCTGGGAGGACAGGGGTCCTCTTGCTGCAGAAGGTCCTCTGCCACCAGCTGCGAGGGTCCAGGAGGGCATGATGTGCTCTTGGTCCCCAGGGTACCAGCATATGAGTTCCTGGGCCCAGGACTTCTTGGGGGGCCTGTATTGGACGAGGAAAGCCTGTCTGTTTCTGTAATGCTTTGGGTTTCTTCTGGTTTCGCGGGTCAAGGGAGAGACGGAGCCATTGGTCAGAACGTGTGTGTGCTGCGGGGCTATTCCTGGATGCGACTGCTCCCAGTGGTGGCCCAGGACTCCCGGCCGAGCCGGGGACGCTCCTCATCAGGTGGACGGAGGACTCATTCTCACATGGCGGCCTCTGTCCCTCCCAGGTGTATACTTGGGCTGACTTGGACAAACATTAGAAGCCACAAAGCCTTGACCATCATGACGGTGCAGAGTGTCTCCACCATCCCCAGCAGGTCCCTCCGGCCTCTCCCCTGCCTGTCCCCGAGTCTCCTCCCCTCCTCCCCTGCCTCTCAAGGGTGCCGTGGCCCTGGAGCCACGTGGCTGGGCAGCCTTCTGAGCTGGTGTCACTTTGGGTTATGTCCTCAAGGTCCAGCTGAATTGACAGCGACTTTGCTGGCAGTCCAGATGGCCCCAGGGAAGACGGGGGACCCTGTGGCAGCTGAGCTTGCCCACAGAGGTAGGGAGGCAGGCCCTGCAGCCCCCGCCTGCCTCAGTCTCCCCATTAACTTGGGGGTAACAACTGATAAGTCTTCATGGGGTTGACGGGAGACAATGACCCGTGATCCTGGCTGCAGGTGACAGACACCTGGTCAGAGGGGATCCAGCAAGCCTCTGGAGGAAGATGGCTCTGGGGACACTAATCCAAGTGCTCCATGGCCTCAGGGATCCGGTCGGGTCCTCGGTTGCAAGGTGGCAGCAGCCTCTTCCTGCGTCCCCCCTGGAGGACAGACATGAGGTGGGAGGGGCACGTCCCTGGGTTGTGCTCTCTCTCCTGGGAGCAGCCCCCGACGTGGAGTCCCCCCAGGGTCTCACTGGTCAGGGCTGCGCCCACACCCAGGTCCAACCAGTCTCTGAGCAGCCCAAGGGAATCGCCACCCAAGGAGGAAGAGGGAGCAGCCTCTGCGCTGGGCCGCGAAGCTGCCGAGCAGACGTGACGGGGGCTCTCCTGGCAGTGGCCAGCAGAGCGCATCAGGCTGATGGTGAAGGGGGCGCTCTGTGCCCAGAGGACCTGGGCAGAAGTCAGGGACACAGGCCGCCACGGGGACCAGCCGGCTACGGTGGCTTGTCCTGCAGCTGAGGCTTGTCTTTGGATGTCCCTCCAAAGAGGAGCACAAAGGGGCAATCTGTGACCTTGGCATGCTGGCCCCCCCACCCTGCCTCGCTTCCCTCCCTCCCTCCCTCCCTCCCTCTATCGTCCCTCACCCTTCCTTCTGTCCCTCCACCTTCTTTTCTCTCCATCCTTCTTCCAGTAACGAGGGCCGTCTCTCTGGTGGGCCCTCTGCTTGCTCCTTGATGTAGGGTGGGGACCGGGTCCTGTACCTCTGCAGGGACCTGTAGGTCAGGGTGTGGTGTGGCCTCCCTCGGGCTCTGCCTGTAACCAGCACCTGGCCCTGCAGACACCAGCGGCCTCTTAGTTCCTAAGACGGAAGAGTAAGATCTCCCCTCCCTTCAGCCCCGGGAAGATCCTGCCTTCGTCAGTCACTTTGTACCCTCCCTGCGGGTCTAATTGCGGTTCCCACCGTCGGGTGTGACATCCAGGCAGAACCCGCCTGTGTCTGGGCTCCGTTCCTCAGGTCCGGGGAGATGCTGGGGCCTCTGGAGCAGGGGGAGGAATCCACCACCCTGGCCGGGAGAGGTCAGCGGGTGACTGTGTCCAAGAGCCTGGAGCCTTGGCCTGACTTCCCGCTGCTGTCACTGTGACCAGCCGGCCCAGGGCTCCTCCGCTGGTTAGCGACCTTGGCATTTTGCCTTTCTGCAGTGGAACTCTTGAGACTGACAAGG
This sequence comes from Marmota flaviventris, assembly GCF_047511675.1. NCBI lineage: Eukaryota > Metazoa > Chordata > Mammalia > Rodentia > Sciuridae > Marmota > Marmota flaviventris. Next base: position 4,496,430 of record NC_092506.1, on the reverse strand, counting down.
AAACTGCTCTTGCTGTTGCCCAGGTGCCCCTCAGCCCCGAGGAGTCAGCAGGAGCAGGGAAGTGCCCAGGGGCGACCCGGAGAGGCCGGAGGGAGCAGCCGCGTGGAACTAAGTGGGCATCCCTGTCCGGACAGGTTCGGCCTGTCGAATGCCTGCTCAAAGCCGGGACGACACCGGCAGGAGCCACGGGGGGCTCGGGGATGTGGATTTGGGCTTCTCGTTTTAAGAAGAAAGCCCTGGCCTGGCCACGAAGGACAGGCCGCCACCAGCCCGGGCCTCCTGGGTGCGGGGTTGCCGCCCTTCCTGGAGGACACGGGAGGCAGCCTGGCAGATTGCTTCAGGACAATGGGCCGTTCCTGTCGGGTGGGGCGCCTCTCGGCCCGAACAATAGGCCTGGCCGGCCCCTCTCCTGCTGCCCACCGCCTGAGACAGATGCCCAGAAGCCCCCAGGAGCGCCCTGGAGGTGACCTTGGGGGCCGCCCTCTCACTTGGTGGAGGGGCCCGGGGGTGGGGGGTGGGAGGCGGACAATGGGGCCTCGTGCCAGGCGCGGGCTTGCACAGCCGCTCCCCGGGGGCTGGCAGGTGGTGCTGGGGTCTCGGGCGCGGGGCCTTCCCTGGGGTGCCCGGCCAGGAGGCAGGGCGCTGGTCAGCACGCGGCAGGAGAGGCTTGCTGCTGGGGCCCTCTGGCTGTCCTCTGGGGGACTCGAGGTACTGAGGCTGTGGCTCCAGTTTGTCCCGACAGCCTGTCCCCCAGATGTGCCTACAAGTGTCATTCAGAAAGCGCAGTTGAGGCCCCTGGCCCCCAGTGACGTGGGACTCTGTCAGGTTCACAGCCAGACGCCCTTGGAGAGGCCGGACTCCAGGGCACGTTCTCTCTGGAGCCGGGACCCAGTGTTTTTGGAGGGAGGTCAGCTTGGGAGACGAGGGCCGGGCCGCAGTATCCTTTCTCCCGGGGGGCACCCGGGAGCTCACCGTGTGGCACAAGTGTGTGTGCGTGCCCCTGTGCACGTCCGTGTGTGTCGCGGCCTGGGTGGTGTGTGTATGTGCCCGTGGGGAATTTTGCCGACGTTTATTCTCCCATCGTGACCACCGGCTGGGAAGAGGATCCTCGCCCCAGGACAGATGAGGAAAACGGCCCCGGGGACCTTCCTTGGCCCTCCTCCAGCTCCGGAGGCCCTCAGGGGACCCGCCAGCCTTCTCTGCCTGTGCCCCCTACCCTGTTCCTCTGCCCACCGGCTGCCTCTGGACAGTCGCCTGGATAGGGCCACAGGTTTTGTGGTTTGGAGTGGTCCATGTTTTAAGGGCCCTGGCTGAAGCCGATGCCCGAGCCCAGCTCCTGCCTGGCTCTCAGTGCCACCCCTCCTGAGGGTCTGCGGGGGCAGCCTCCGGGGGCTCACACGCAGACCTGGCGGGCACGCGTCTGCTGAGGGCTGGGGACCCACCTGGGGGGGCACCAGCTGCTGAGCTGCGGCTTCCCCCTCCGTACAGCAGGCGGGACCAGGAAGGCTGGGGCTGGGTGCCCGTGATGGCACTCCGTGGCGCTCCCACCCGGATGCGCAGGAGTGGCCTGTCAGGTCTGAGCCGCAGCTGCCACTCCAGAACAACCAGGGTCCCCACGGCCACGGCCACTTGGCGTTCTTCCCAGAGGCCAGCACAGGCTGGGTCCTGCAGTGGCCGGGGGCTGCGGCCGGCCCCTCCCCCGCTGTGCCAGGATGGGTCCCGGGAAGGCGTCTGCCTGGTGGAGGTTTATCCTGGAGGTTTGGGGCCAGCCCGTGGGACCTCCGTGGCTCTGGCCTCCCACACAGTCCCTGGTCCTTGTCCAAGGCCCAGGGTCCACCACGGCCAGGAGCCGTGAGCGTAGCCCTGTGTCCAGGGCAGCTTCCTCCTGGACTCTAAGCACGGCTCACCCCCATGGTGGACGTTTGTCTTCAGGGTGCTGCTTGGTCACCGAAGGCTGTGGCCCCTGCCACCTGCTCCGACCACCTGGTGTTTTGAGGATGACCACGTGGGTGTGAGCTGCGGTGGAACGAGTCACCCCCAGGCCATGCTCATGACCCCTCTGAGGTCCCTGTGGTTTGGAATCATAGGAAAATGAAATTTTAAAGCTGTGCGGGACGTGGGGACACACGCCTGTGGTCCCAGAGGCTCTGGAGGCTGAGGCAGGAGGACTGCAAATTCAAGAGTAGCCTCAGCAACTTAGCGAGGTCCTTCTCAAAATAAAAAGGGCTGGGGACACAGCTCGGTGGTCAGCCACCTCTGGGTCCACCTGGGACCCGAGTGTTGGATGGCAACCCAGGGCACCGGCTCTGGGCTCTCTGGTCCCTGCGCCAACAGCGCTGCTTTGCCCCTGGGTGGCTGCTGGTGACTTTTCTAGGGACGCATGCCCTGCTCATCCAGAATCTCAGGTCCTTCTGGGCGGGCAGCGAGGTGGCACTCTGCCACCGCAGAGCTGGTGAGACGTCCGACGGCAGGACGGCTCCAGGGGCGCAGTCCTCCGGGGAGCCTGCTGCAGGGTGTTTCAGAACCATCGGCCTCGGGCTGAGTCCTTGTCCCCTGGGTCCATCAGGTCTAGGTGGGAGGATGGTGCTGGAGAGAGGCGCCCGGCAAGCCCGGGACCTGGACTCACGGCTGCCCGGGCTGCCCCGGGGAGCTCAGTCCTGCCAGGGTGAGGTCGGTGGCCCCCAGGGGCAGGCCCTGAGGGCGCTGGGCAGGGCCAGGGACATGAGGAGTCTGCTGCGGGCAGTGTGGGAGGGGGAAGGGCGCCCCTGGCCGAGGACCCGAGGCCCGTCTGGGCCACCGACATGGACGGGGGTGGCCCGGCTCCCAGGCAGCCTCAGGGTGCTGGGCCTCCCTCTCCTGGTGACAGCAGCGGGGGACCTGCTCCACGTGAGCCTGCAGCTGGAGGTGGGGCTGCGTGACCAGCAGAAGGACTGGCCCTGTGACACAGCGTCCATAGAACCCCCGGGGAGCTGGGAGCTGCCGAGCGGCCGTCGGTCTCAGAGCCCAACCCTGGCGTGATGGCCGCGGCCTGGCCTCCCCGAGCCTGGTCTTCTCTGGACAAGGGGGGCTGCCGGAACCTCCCAGGGAGCCCTGCTAGGGGCAGTAGGTAGTTCAGGGGTGTGGGTGGGCACGCGCTGCCAGTGCCGGGGACGGTGCTGTGGATGGGGACAGTGCTGTGCACGGGGGACGGTGCTGTGCACAGGGGACAGTGCTGTGCACGGGGGACGGTGCTGTGCACAGGGGACAGTGCGTGGACGGGGGACGGTGCTGTGGACGGGGGACGGTGCTTCTGGAGGAGTCGTCTTGAGGAGGACCCCCGGTTGCTGCTGGGCTGCCGGCTCTTTCCGCCGCTTGCTCTCGGGCTGGGGAGCTGTGGGGAGTGAGGTCCGTGGGCCGGGGTGTCCCCGGGGACATGTGCCCCCTCTTTCTCCATCCTCCAAGCCTGGTGCCTCCTGAGAATGAAGGCCATTGTGATGGGGACCGTGATAGCCGTGGCCAGCGGTGTCCCCGCCACGTACAGACCCGAGGCACAGAGAGGTGCCGCCCCTGCTCAGGGTCACCAGGCCAACTGCCCGGGCACCTCCTGCTTCTCTCTAGCAGGTGCCTGTCCGCCGACCTCATCCCGGTCCACTCCAGCCTCGTCCATAGCTGGGCCTGAGGGAGGAGCTGGGACGGGTGACCAGACCGCAGCCCGCTGGGCGAGACTGTGGGCTGCGCCAGGCCAGCGCCAGCCAGCCGGCTCGGGGGAGTGGGCCCACTTGGCGGCCGCCTGGGCTCTGCGAGACGTTTGTCCCCTCCTGCCCCGTCCGGCTGTGACAAGGGGGCTTTCAGTAGACATGACAGGGCTGGTGGGGGTCCCTGGCCCCTGTCCACATCTCCACACTTGACTTGCTCAGCGTTCACTGGCCCGAAATAATGTCCCCAGTGCAAGACGGCGGACGGGACGTCCGGAGTGGCCGGTTCGCTGTCGTCCCCCTCCTTTTCATACATTAAACATGCATTTCTGGAGCTCCACCGTCCTCTGACAGCTGTGGAAAAATAAAGAAGATTCAGTTTGAACTTAAAAAGCCGGGCTTAATTTATGTCCCGCACCTTTGTCTGCCAGGTCCTTTTCCTCTTCCGAGGGACAGGCCCCAGGGAGGGCTGACAGAGCCCGGCCACACCACGTGGCCCCGGGTGCCCGGGCCTTAATAGGGCGCCCAGTGGCCAGGGCCGAGCGAGTTTTCAGATGGAAATGGGCCGAGACAATGTGATCATCTGTCCCGCAATCTGCTGGAGGCAAGAAAGGCGGCGGAGCAGCCTGCGCGGGGGAGGTCCACTCACAGATGTCGCGGCCCACGTGCAGCCCTTCCTGATTCAGCCGCCCAGCACAAGTGTCCTGTGACACATGTTGAGGGCGGGTCCCCTGGCTCACGCGCCCCCCCCCCCCCCGGGGCCTCCCTCCCCCCTTTCTTGGGCCGCTGTCTTTGAAGGGGTGCTTCCTCCCTGGAGAAGGGCGCTGCACCGACCACCTCGGCCCCGGGGCCAGGCGGGAGGGAGACGGAGGGCAGCTTCCCTCGGCCACGGCCACCCCACGCCCGGCCTTCACGCCCCGGTTGGCCCACCTTCCTGGTGGACGGAGGCTCGGCCCCTTCTGGAACCCTGGGCTTCCAGGGACCTTGCAGCCCTTGAGTTTGAGGCCCTGGATCATGTAATGAGCACATACTAGGCACCAGCTGTATGCCAGAGACAGGTGGATCAGCCATTGCTGCCTGTTCCTCGGGTGTCACATGTCTTAGGGGGGAGCAGAGGGTCAGCCTGGCCGGACAGGAGAGGTCCCGGGAGACACAGTCTACAGGCCGGGAGCTTCTGCTCGAGCCTGGCGTCCCCGTGAGGCCGGTGGGACGGTGCCGAACCTTCTGATTGACAGATAGGAAACCGAGGCCCAGAGGTAGGGAGGACAGGCCGAGAGGGGCCATGAGATCTGGGAGCCCAGATCCAGGTTGGGTCTCACCCTGCACTTCCTGGCTTTGCCACGGTCACCGCTGAGGCAGGGGCCCGGCTGTGACGCTCACCCTACACACAGGGAACAGAGAGGTTAAGTGACTTGCCTATGGTCACACAGCTCCTAGCTGAGGGAGGCCCATTTAGGCCAGAACTGTCTTCTTATTTTTTAATTTGTGGTAAAATACAGCATAGCATTTGTCATTTCAACCCTCTATGAAGAGTTTGGTGGCATTAAACAGGGCCACGAGGTCGTGCCCCCCGTGACTGTCAGGATCCAAAGCTCTGGCTTGGCTCCGGCAGGGATGCGCCCCGACCCAGCCTCCCTTCTGCCTCCGTGGGCCAGGACTGGACCTCACTCTGGTGCAGAGCTTGGCATTTCCCTTGTGCCCTGGCTCCCCTCAGTGGGGCCCCTGGTCCACCCACCACATGGTCCTCAGAGCCGCCTTCCTCTTGAAGGCCGCGGGTGACCCCGAGAGGCACTGTCCACTCCCCGCCACCTGCGTGCGGGGCCCTCGATGACCATGCTCTTCCCCTGAGACCTGAGAGGCCGTGGAGTCCCCGAGGGCCTGTCAGAGGCGCTGGCTGGATTCCGCTCCCTGTGCAGTGCTTGGCGCCTCCTGTATGCAGCCCCTGGTGGGGCACCAGGCGGCAGATTCACATGAGGGAGCCACCGTCTTCTGTCGGGGAGGCCGGGCCCCGGCACGGGGATCATGCCACAGGCAAGTGCTGAGCGCCACCTGCACACAGGCCTCCGTGGGGCCGGGCTGGCCTTTGGCGCTGCCCCTGACTGTGACCTGGGCCCTTGGCCTGCCCCTGCCTCTGCTGTGGGAGGGGTCAGAGGGCGAGCCCCCTCAGTCACCTGTCAGCCCCAGCCCGCCGCTCTCCTGGGCAGGGTGTTATCACAGTCAGTAGCCAAGCAATTATTAAGTGCCTGTGGTGTTCCTGGGCCGACGGTGTGGGCAGGGGACGGCCACCTCCTCTCAGCACCCCATGCCCCTGCGGACCCTCCCACAGGCGTGTCTCTCAGCTTCCTCCAGGGTGGGGACAGTCAGGAGCCCCAAACAGGGCCATCGAGGGGCCCGGGAGTCACCTCTGTCCCCAGGTGATCCTCAGCCGGCCCCGGAGTATCCGCTCCCGAGTGGCCATGTCCAGGCGGGCTTCCTGGACCGGTCCCCTTCCCTGGCCCTGGAGGACGAGCGTGCAGTGTGGTGAGAGGCAGGAAGGGCACAGGTACGTGCCCACCCTGGGCCTCCAGCCTGGGCACCTTGGCCCGGGAGGTCGCTCCAGGAGTGGGCAGGGCAGTGAGGAGGGTGCCCTGCAGGGGACAGGGCCTCGGGAGCCCGGCCGACCACAGCTGCCCCTCCTTGGCGGCCTCCCCAGCCTGGGCCTGAGAGTGCGCCAGGGGAAGGTGCAGAGCTGCCCAGCGGGAGGCAGTGCCTGGCCACAGGTGCCCGCGGGGTGCAGGACGCACTGTCACCGGGGCTCCGGGGGCTCAGCGGCCGACGCTGCGCAGCGTGGCTCCAAGGGGGCCCCGGAGCTGTCCCCTGGCCCCCCACAGCCCCTTCCCATTCTCCTCCTCGGGAGCCCACCCGGCCTCCGTCCCGGGCAGGCCCTCACCCCGGTCCCCAGGTGTCTGTCCCCGGCTCCCCGGGTGCTGATTGTGGAGCAGGAGGGGCCCCTTCACCTCTCCAGGCAGGGCCCCGCAGGGGAAGGAGCCGGTCACTCAAGAGCCCGCTGACGGCCAAGGAGCTCGGGGCCTGGTTCTCCAGATGTGGCCCTGGGCGTCCCCGGGGGCCCCTCCAGCACCCGTCTTCTGGTGTCACTGACCCCGGGTAGCTGGGCAGGGCTGCCCTGGCCTCTGGGACGAACTCGCCTTGGGAGGCTGGGCGGGGGACTTGCTCCCAGGACGGCCACTCCACCCAACCCAGCCCGGGGCAGGCCAGTGGCCGCAGCCGGACGTCCTTCCGGACCTGGAGGACCAGCCTCTGCTCTGGCTCACGGAGCTCCAGCTGCACCCCTGCCGTCCAGGGCGGAGCTCTCCACCTCCGCAGCCACCCGGACTGTGGGCTCTGAGACCAGCACGGCCCCCCTGGGCATGCCCAGTCCCCGGGAGGGCCCTGAGCAGAGCTCTGTGCACATCTGTGAACTCCTGAAGGGGGTCAGGAGCAGGACTAGGTGAGGGCTGGGCTGCAGGTGGCCAAATGCTATCCAGAAAGGGGGCACCAGGGCTGTCCCCACTGCCTCCCACCCCTCTCCCTAAATTCTACTATCATTCTTTTGAGTCTTTGCAGGTTTTCAAGTGCACAATGATATTTTAGTCATTTATGCTCTAAGCTGCCTTTCTTTGATGGTGGTAAAGTTAAACATTGTGTCATTCACATTTAATGGAATCTACTTTCCTTTTATGAGCTACCCAGTTGAATCTTTTGCTCATTTTCTATTATGATGTGTCTATATTGATTCATAAGAGCTCTTTGTATATTAAGGCTGTGGAGAAGGGTCAGAGTTTATCCACAGATGACATTTCTTTCTTCTGGAGGGGGCAGGTAGAACTTCCACTCCTTTCTGAAAGTTAGCTAATGTTTCAAGCCCTTATTGTTGATATTTCCTCACCAAGTTCTATGTTTTTCTTTGCATTTTGTGACTATCTGGGCACAGACAGCCCTGGAGCAAATGGTGCCAGTGTGACTACCCTGGTGGGTCTCCGTGTGCACGAGAGTGTCTGAGGTCCTGTTCTCTGGGCAGCAGATGATGGGGAGGGAGTCGGCCCCAGCTCCCTCCCAACACACAGCCTCTGGTCCTGGGCAAGCACACAGCCACCGCTTTGGGGACAAGCAGATTTTTCAAACAAAGTTTGCCAAATATGCACATTTTTTTCCCTCCAGGGCAGAGGCAAACGGTCTTTTCAAATAGGTTTGCAGGAAAACAAATGAGCCCACGCTGGGGCCGCAGTCAATCTCTGCGTAGCCACAAGGGTGAGTTTGGGGCCGGATGAAGGGCCCAGTGTGTGGCTTATGAATGACGCTCAGTGACGGCCTCCCTGCCCCCGCCTCCCTTTCTCCCCCTCCTCCGCCCCCCAACCCAATTTAAAGTGGACATTAATGTTTTAAGACAGAGGGACCTTTGGGCCTTGCCCCTGCTCCTGCAGGAAGTCCCCTGGTGGAATGTTAGCCGTGACTGTGCCCCGTGTGCCCCCCGGGGAGCTGGTCTCCGAAGGTGATCCACGTGCGACCCTCTGCCCATGGGACCCCCACCTCCAGCCCAGGCTGGGCTCTGGTCCCTGGAGGGGATCGTCCCTCCCTGGTGTGTCCCCGCTGGATGCGGGACCCTGTGGAGCCGCAGCAGCGCTGGCTGACCCCGGGCCTTGCCCTGTGCCTGGTGACCCTTGCCGCTGCCCGGCCAGCAGGCAGGAGGGCGAGCCCCGAGCCAGCACCCCAGCTCCAGGACCCAGGCCAAACCCTTGGCTCAGCAGCCCGCGGGGTCCCCCTCCTCTCTGGACAGGTGACTCTGAAGGGACAGACTGAGGACAAGCCACTCTGACCCGGCTGAGACATTCTCTGCTTCTTGTCCTGTGCCCACGTGTCCCCGGAAACCAAAGCGAAACAAAATCGAGGCCAGCTGCTCAGGCGGCCGGATGCCCGGCCCTCACCATGATGCGGTGTCCGTGTCCTCGGCCCCGACGCACGCTCTCCCGGAAAACGTGGCTCTGGGCAGGGCCTTTCATGGCAGAGGGACTCGGGCCAGAGGGGAGGGCAGCTGGATTGCGGGGACGTGTGAGAGGCCTGGCAGAGGGACACCTCCGGGGTCACTGGGGGCAAGCTGACGGGGGCTGGGGACAAGGTGACCTGGAGACTCAGCTGCAGGGGGCTGGAGGCCCAGGGGAAGGCCCGGGCTCTGTCCTGTGTGTGGTGGAGGCCGGAGGGACCTCCCAGGATGGCCTGGCCTTGCAGAGGCCTCGGCGTCTTCCCAAGGACTCCATGTGCCCCTCGGAGCGGCGCATGTCACACCAGGAGCCACAGCCGGGGACTCTGGGTTCCACGGCCCCACCCACGGATTCTGGCACCGGGGGCCAGACGCTGCGGCCTGGGGCGTGGCCAGATGGGGGTCCAGCGCGGAGCTCAAGGGCGGGGCCCGCACCCCGTCCACCTGGGAGAGCAGGTCACCGAGCTAGTGAGGAGCCGGGCCCAGACACCGAGCTGGGAGGCTCTGCTGCAGGGCCACCAGGAGTCCCGGCCCAGGCCACCTCCCTCACCTCCCGTCACACCAGACTCGAAGTCTCTCCTCACATCTTCGTGGTCCCCTGGCTCCAGCCCGGCCCGGAAGCTCCCCTGGTCTGCAGCACCCATCTCCAGGGCAGAGGAGGCTGGGCGGTGACGGCACAGGGGACCCGGCTCCCCGGCCACCCTCCCTCCCCCCACCCCCACCGTCCATCCAGATGCCCGGCCCAGGGTCTCGCTGGCCGTTCTCACAATGCCCAAGCGAGCCAGTGGGGGCTGGCTGTGTCCTGCCCCACAGCAGCTCGGCCCTGCTTGACGGCAGCCCTTCCTGTGAGCCAGGTCCCTGTCTGTCACACCGAGAAGGCGCCTCTTCCCGTCTGTCCTGTCGGCTCCGGGACCTGGGGCCTCAAGCGTGGGCTGGCTCCGCAGCTCCACCTGGCTCTGGCGGTGGGACTCCCTGTGTCTCTCGGGGCCCGATGCCCGCGGCGGGCGGCTTGGGCCGGCTCCTGCTCCCGCCAGCGCGGCTCTCCCTTCCCGGTTCCTGGGGCTCTCTGCCCGGCCGGGCCGACCCGAGGTGCCGGGAGATGGGTTCAACGTTCTGCTGATTGACAGCCACGAGAATTCCCAGCCAGGGACACCGCCGTCCTAGCTGAGGCCCCGGTCACCTATCCACTCACATTCAGGTGTGGGCTTGACGGTTCTGCTAGGACCAGGCCCCATCCTGTGCCTTATGGGGACATCCACGTGTGTCTGGTGACTTCAATGAGGAGGCAGAAGTGAGGCAGGGCTGATGCGGGACACGCGGGTCCGGGGTCAGAGCCTGCTCTCCCACTTGGGGAAGCGAGGTCTTGGGGTGCCTTACCCCACTGGGCCTCCGTTCCCCTCTGCTGAAGGGGATGAGGATGTGAGTGGGGGCAGCCATGGGTCTCTACCCCAGGCCCTGGCCCAGCCCGGCCTGCGGAGACCAGGGCTTGGCGGTCACCATTCTGACGGTGCGAGCAGCCTCCGGTGGACACTGGCGTCTCTGGGCCTGGCCGGATGCCGTTGGCCTGCCCGTCTCTGAGGCTGCCCAGCACATCCCTTGGTCTTGGAAATGGCCAAGAAAACCAGCAGCCTGCGGCTCGCGGGTAGGAACCAAAGAAACAAGCCCGTTGGTCACCAGGAGGTGCCCGACCGCCTGGCGGTGCGGGCCCACGGCTCGTGGGGACAACTGGCCTCCTCCCGCCTGTGTAGATGCTGCCCTCTGACACAGCGGGTCACACACAGGGGTCCTGGAGGCTGGGGGAAACCTCTGTCCACCCTCTGCAAGTCCCAGAGCGTCTCCCTGCCGACGGCCCAGGGGCCGCGAGGCCTCCATTCCAACCCTCACACCCCAGAATCTGACTCAAAGGCAGCGAGGGCCTCCCTGCCCGGGGAACACCTGGGTCCTGCCGTGCGCGAGGCTGTGGCCCCCGGACACGCCCTTCAGGGCTCAGTGCCCGGTGGGGGGACGCGAGTCCCTTTCTGGACAGGCCCAGGGAGGGGTCATGGGTTCCAAACCGGCATCTGCCCTGGGGCCCGGCGTGGGCCTGACCGGCTGTCCTGATCGCAGTCCCTGGGGTCTTCCAGCCACAGCCCGTTTCCTCTCGGGGGACTGCAGGACGGGGCCTCGTACCCACTGAGAGATGGAGCAGGTGAGGCTCAGGACACTGCTCAGAGCAGCTGGGCTGAGGGCTGCCTCGGGTCCAGGTGTCCAGCCCTTGCCCCCGTGAGACTCTCTGCTCTTTGACTCTGCCCCGGTCTGTGGGCAAGCTGAGCCTTGGGGGCCACAGGGGGATGTCCTCTGGGGCCGCTGGCCCATGGGTGGCCCTCGCCTCGGCAGACCTGTGCCCTGCTGACTTCCACGGCTGCCAGCCCTGGTCCCTGCCCCTGCGGGGTTGCCTGGGGACACGGGCCTCCCATCGGGAGGTGGAGGCTGTATCAGAATGGGAGGCCTGGGCCTCGCTCAGCCGGTCCTGCCGACAGCTCCCTGCTGCTCAGGCTAACCTCAGGGCTGGGCCGCCTGGTGCCAGCCGCCCAGCCTCGTCTGTCCGCCCGTGCCAGGCAGCCGATAGACCGTCCCCATCTGTGTGCCTGTGGGGGCCAGTGGGCGTCCCCTGGCCCAGGGCCCGGCTGCAGGCTGGGAGGCGCCGAGTCCCCTCCCCGTGTCCTGCCTGACACTTTCACAGGGGGCGACGGGTCAGACCTCGAGCCCCGCGGGATGGGGACAGTGGGGCCAGGCGGGGCCAGCCCTGTGTCCTCCCACGGCGCTGCTGGCCGAGGAGTGGCACACACGCAGGCTCAGGCGCTGTGGCAGGTGCCGGGACACTTCGGTGTCACGAGGCCAGTTTGGGCTCTGATGCAGGGTCCACCTGCCCAGCAGCAAGGGCACCAGGAGGCAGGGTGGGCGGGGTCTCAGGACCCTGCCCACCTCCCAGCAACACCCCTTGCTGCTGGCACCCAGGGTTTTGGACAGGAATTCTGTCCCCCAGCAGAGTCCACCAAGCTGCCCGACGCTGCCCGGGCTCAGTCCTGCAGAGCTGCCCCCACAGTCCAGCCTGGAGTCCGGGTCAGGGGCCCACAGGCCGGTCCCCTCTCAAATGCTCCCCTGCAGTACCTCACCTTGGGGTGAGGGTTTCACGTGGGCTTTGGGGACACACTCAGCCCACGGCAGCCCCCACTGGATTTCCACGCTTGACACAGCAGGTCCCCATGTGCGCGTGTGTGACGACGGCAGGGCCGAGTCGTTCTGCAGAGGTGCAGAGGGAGGCTCAGAGAGGGGAGCCAGCGTCCTGAGGCCACACAGCATGCGAGTGGCCCTGCTTGACGCCCTGAGGAGCGGAGATTCCACTGAGTGGGGGTGGGGACTGAGGGAAAGAGAGGTGGCCGGCAGGCCCCAGGCGCCCCATGGGCCCCTGTATCCACCCCCTGGGCCGTGCTGTCCCCTGATGAGAGGGAAGGGCTGTGACTTGCTTCTGACCAGCTGAGGGGACAGGTGTCACATCCCCAGGGATGGACATTGCTGGGCTGTGTGTGGCTCTGTCCTGCTGCCCGCCTCCCTCTGGAGACCTCCCTGATGGTCTGTGGGGGTGCCCACGTGGTGGCCTCTAGGGACTGTGGGTGTCCCCAGGCCCTGGCCATCACGAAGCCAGGCCCCTCCATCCTCGGTTCTCGAGCGAGTGTGGCAGGAGGCCCCTCCCCAGTGTGCAGGACCACGGGGCTCTGCGGCCATGGGCCTCGCAGCAGTGGGCGAGTGACACGGGAGGGGCGACGGGAACTTGGGTCCGCGTGGGAGACCTCAGACACCAGGCCCCGCTGTTCCCCACGTTCAGGTGAGGAGACGGAGGCACAGAGAGGCCCGGTAACCCTCCCACGACCACACAGCTAAGAGGCAGCGCTGGGATCTCAGCCCAGCCCCCCAAGCTGCCCACGGGAGAGGATGCAGGGGGACGCGGGCGGGGTGGGAGGCTGGCGGGGTGGCGGCCGGGCGGAGCTGGCCTGAGCCCTTTCTGGGCCCACCCTGTCCCCGCACTCCAGCTGTGGCTTCCCTCCGGGGAGGGTCTTGGGGGCGGGAAGGGGTTCCAGGACACGGGCGTGGACGCGGCTCCAGGTGACCAGAGCGCCAGCGCCCCCCTCCATGAGCTGCGCTCCGAGGCCGCGCCAGGCCGGGCCGGAGCCCCTGCGCACACCCTCTGGTCCTGGGCATCGCTAGGGACGAGCGGCCACCCACCCCGGCTCCCCACGGGCCCCACCTCCGCGGTCAGCAGACCTGACGGCAGCAGGGAGGGGCCTGGGGGACCCTGGCTGCCGGGGTGGTCCCAGGTGCCTCAGGGGACAGAGCTGGGCGTGGAGAGCCACAGGTGTCCCTGCCCCGCCCCCGGCCCTGCTCCGGCCCCGACTTTGATCCTTCCGGGGGGGGGGGGGGGGGGGGGGGGGGGGGGGGGTGCCTCCCTGGGCTCTGCCTCGGGGTCTCAGTCCCTGGGCCTGGGAGGGGGCGTGGGACCAAGCCACCCAGGCTCCGTCCAGCTTCAACACCTGGCCCTGCAGCGTGGGGACAGAAGGCAGGGTCCCCAGCGTCCCCGCGCCTGCCGGGGACACCCAGAGCCCTGCTTCCTCTCCTGCTCCAAGGCCCCTCCCTCCCGGGGGACGTCCCTTGTCCTCCTGGGCTGCTACGTGCAGGGGGTGAGTCTAGGAGATGGAGCTGTTCTGGGGTCGACCTCCTTAGGGCGGAAAGAAAGGCCTGGGATCGGGGCAAATCCCTGACGCCTGGCGAGCAGAGGGGCCAGAGCGGGGGCTCGGCAGGCCGAGCTGACCCACGGAGGGAAGGGCAGCACAAGTCCAGCTTTGTGGACGATGTCACATGTCCTCACAGACACGTTACAAAAAAAGAAGAACAAGTGGGTAAAATTTATTTGGTTGAAGAAATGGAGGTTCAGAGAGGTTAGATAATTTGCCCAAGGTCACACAGCTTTGGCAGGGCAGGAGGAGCTCTGGACTCTGAGTTTTATTTGTTTACTATTTCAAAGTCCGATCATTAATCCATCACGAGTCAAAGCACAGAGTGGTGCCCCAGGATCGGAGCTGAGCAGCCAAACGTGCCGTGCCCTGGGAGTGCCTTGCAGGGCACTAGAGTATTGGCTGGCTGCTTCGTGCCAGCCAAGGGCAGCCTGGGGCGGACCTGGATTTTTCCACCAGGGACCGGCTTTCCCTCACCTTCCCACAACCCCCCCCACTGCCGGTGTCCACCCAGGCCTCGCGGGCTGGGTTTCCTCTCCCCAGCCTCCACCCCGCCTCAGCCTCGCCCGGGAGCTCACAAGTCCAGGCGGAGCCGCGGGAGCCTGGCATTCCTGGGTGCGGGGGAGGCTGGGCGGTGCCCTGGCCTGAGTGGCGCTGCCCTGCCCGCCCCGGGCTGGGCGCGACGTGTGCCAGGAGTCGGCGGAGCTCCCGTTCCTGGGGGCCCCAGCGGCCCAGGCAGTTCCTGGTCTGGTTGGTGCCCGCTCCCGGGGCGTGGGTCCCCCTCTCCCTCCCGCCGTGGGCTGGCCCGGGCTGCAGGACCCTGTGAGGGACGTGCTCACGTCCGGGCGAGGCCCAGGGCCCCACGGGTCGGGTTGACCCAGGCTCCCCTGCCCGGGCCCCGGGGCTGCAGGTCACAGAGGGAGCTTCCGATGGGACCTTTCCTGTCACCTTCCTTGGGACAGTGACCTCTGGTCCATCCCTAGTTGTCTGAAGACTCTCACGGGCCCCGGCTTTGTTCTCTCGCTCGCGGACGCCAGGCCTGGGCCAGGATTGGGCGCTACCAAGTGGACGTCGGTGGTCCCCGCGCGTCTGTGGTGGGCACGGGCCTCACCGGCCAGGTCGGGGGGCTCCTGCTGCACCCCAACGCCCAGCCCAGGACCTCGGGCGGCCCCACGTGCTCAGCCGAGCCTGGGTCCATGTGTCACGGCTGGGCCGTTCTCTGGGACTCGCTGTCCACACGATGCCTCTCCCCTGTGGCTGACCATGCCCAGCGCCTTCCGTGTCCCCACAAGGCCTGTCCGACCCTTGCCCCTGACAGTGACCGGGAGCTGTGTCTAGGTGTCAATCCGTAAGTTTGTCACTTTAATGTCAACGCATCAGCTTCCCCCCATTCAGCAAAACCCTCTGGAAATTCACCGAGGTTGCTGTGTTTCATAGCTTCTCCCTTTTTATTGCTGAGTAATATTCCACAGTCTGGGAGGACAACTTTGCTTGATAACCCGCCTCCTGAAGGACAGCTGGGCTCCCTTCCTGCTCCTGGCTATTGGCCACAGAGCTGCTATGGACACCCATTTTAGGCAGGTTTTGGGGTGAATGTGTCTTCATTTCTCTGGGAGCCTGTGCCGAGGACTGAGTCGCTGGGTCAGGTACTTCCTTGCATATTATTTACTTTCATTTTCTCGGCGGTAAACACTTGAACCCGTGCCGTGTGCTCTGCCACTGGGCTGCGCTCCCAGCCCCCACATTCTGTTTTGGGAGGAACGGCCAAACTGGTTTTCATCACGTCTGCACCGTTCCACATCCTGCCGCTACCTGGTGGTGACCGATTCGTCACACCCCCACGGACATTCGGCACCGCGGGTCTGGGTCCTTGCCTCTCTGAGAGCCCGAGGGATGACTTCCGCGTCTCCCTGACGGTTTCTGGGGTCAACACTGTGTGTGTTTGCATCTGGATACTCTCCTGGGTGCCATGTCCCTTGGGCCTCTGTCCTGCTCTGACTGGCTGGCCCCTCTGTGGCCCCACTCCCTGTCCTTGGCCGGCTCTGTGCTGGGCCTACCTTGCTGTCGTCCACAGCCAGCTGTCCCCCCCTCCTGGGCAGGGCGAGCGTTTTGGATCATGTGAGATTGTATCTTGAGCTTGAAATCAGGTAGACTGATTCTTCCTACCGTTTCCTTTTTAAGAATCATCGTAGTTATTCTGAGTCTCTTTCCGTCGTGTTTGAACCTTTAGAAGAATCTGGTCTATATCCACAGGAGTCTCACGGGGTCCTGGACAGGAACTCTGTAGGTCGATCCCTGCCTAATGCTGACAGCTCTCCCCCGCCCTCCCCTGTGGGTAGAGTGTCTGTGCGCTCTGACTTAGAGGTTCCCTGATGTCTTTCATCGTGGTTGTATAGTTTTTAGCATGCTCGTCCTGTACCAATTCTGTTAGTTTTACACCTAAGTATTTCATTTTCGAGGATTTAAGGGGTATCTAAAATTTTCTGATGAACACACGTTTATTACTAGTGTTGAGAGACGCAGCCAGTTTTTGTATATTTATCTTGTATCCCGCAACCTGGATGAGCTCGTTTGTTAACTCTGGAGTTCGAGTATGTGTGTGAATTCCGTGGGGTTTTCTACATTTTCTGTAAAATGTCTGTAAAAAATCTCTGCTTTCTCATAGGAACGGCTTTGGTTTCCTTTCCCTCTATGGATGTGTCTAGAACTTGGAGCATGAGTCCAAACGTGAATGGCGAGAGTGGGGTCCATGTCCTAGTCTCAGACAGACTTTCACGATCAAGCATCACTTCGGCTTAGGTTTGGGTGGAAGCTCTTTATCACACTGAGGAAGTTCCTCTCTGATCCTACCACCTCAGTGACTTGTTGAATATCGTCAGAAGCTCCTCTGAGTCAGCTGGCGTAAGCGTGTGACCTCTGGCCTGTCGCTGTGTAGATGAGTGGATCGACTCGGGAACCTCGGGCAAGCCTGGAGTCCCGGGAAAAGCTGCGCTTGATTGCGGGGTAGAATTTGCTGGTCTCCTGCTGAATTCCATTGGCTGAGAGTCCGTCAGTGACTCTGTGTCACATTCATGAGGGACCCCGGTCGGTCCCTTCCCTCTTTATCCCTACTCCCTCTGTCTGGTGTGTATCAGAATGACACTGAGTCCTAAGATGGACTCATGGGGGTCCCCCTCTTCTGTTTTCTGAAGGAATTGGGAGTCCATTCTTCTGCAAACACTTCTAGCTCTTTCCCGGGAAATCACCTGAGCCCAGAGGTTTTAGGGGAGTTTGGAATCATGGATCCATTCCTCGGTGGTATGAGGCATTCAGATCAGCCCATAGGGGGTGAGCGTGGAGTCTGAGGGGTTGTCAGATCCACGCGTGGGGAGTGGTTTGTAGTCCTCGGTCCTCGCGTCTGATGCCGGTGGGGTCTCTGGTGACAGCCTGTTCTGGAGCCAGCAGCGGGCGGCTTTTCTGGTGGGTCTGGCTGTACGTTTGCCGGCTCGTCACCCGTCCACGGCGTCGGTTCTCAGGGAGGGGGTGCCTGGGGGGGTGTGCTCCGGTCCTCGTGACTGTCAGTCTGCGTCCTCTCCACTTGTCAGAGGGAGCGGAGGCACCCGGGGCCCGGGAACTGCTCTCCTCGGCACTGAGTGGGCCTGGGTCCACTCTCTTGCTCTCTGTGACTTCTCCGCGAGGCCAGCTCTCCGAGACAGAGGCTCGCTCTGGCCACTGCTTCAGCAATGGGCTCTCAGAGCGTCGGCTCAATGAATGAGTGGACGGCTCCGCCAGGCTCACCCTGACCACAGAGCAGACAGGGCGAGATCATCGTGGGAAGAGTTTCTGTTCCAAGTGGACTCCATGGAGAAGGGTGCCATGACAGGTCTTTCTCTTCAACAGTGAGTGACGGTGGTGGTGGTGACGGTGATGGTGATGGTGCTGATGGTGGGGACTGTGGTGGTGGTGATGGTGTTGATGGTGATGGTTATAATGATGGTGGCGGTGACGGTGGTGGTGATGGTGATAATGGTGATGGTGGTGGTGACGGTGATGGTGATGGTGCTGATGGTGGGGACTGTGGTGGTGGTGATGGTGGTGATGGTGTTGATGGTGATGGTTATAATGATGGTGGCGGTGATAATGATGGTGGTGGTGATGGTGATAATGGTGATGGTGGTGGTGACAGTGGTGGTGGTGATGGTGATAATGGTGATGGTGATAATGGTGATGGTGGTGGTGATGGTGATGGTGATAATGGTGGTGGTGACAGTGGTGGTGGTGATGGTGGTGGTGATAATGGTGGTGGTGACAGTGGTGATGGTGGTGATGGTGTTGATGGTGATGGTTATAATGATGGTGGCGGTGATAATGATGGTGGTGGTGATGGTGATAATGGTGATGGTGGTGATAATGGTGATGGTGGTGGTGACAGTGGTGGTGGTGATGGTGATAATGGTGATGGTGATAATGGTGATGGTGGTGGTGATGGTGGTGGTGATAATGGTGGTGGTGACAGTGGTGGTGGTGATAATGGTGGTGGTGACGGTGATGATAATGGTGGTGGTGGTGGTGACAGTGGTGGTGATGGTGGTGGTGATGGTGATAATGGTGGTGGTGGCGGTGGTGGTGATGGTGGTGGTGATAATGGTGGTGGTGACAGTGGTGGTGGTGATAATGGTGGTGGTGACGGTGATGATAATGGTGGTGGTGGTGGTGACAGTGGTGGTGATGGTGAGGACGACAGTGGTGGTGACGATGGTGGAGAAAACAATATTATTGCATATTTACTACACACGGATCCAGTTAAGTCCTTTACTGGTATTAAGCAATGAGTCATCCTCATGACTTGATAAGGAGGTGCATCGTGCCCCGTGGCTGTGGACAGTGATGGTGATGGTGGTGGTGTTTGCGGCCCAGAGCTGACCAGCTCTCCAGGGAGCTCTGTGAGTGGGCCGGACCCGGGAGGCTGGCTCAGAGCCGCACAATCTATTTCTGCTCAATATTCATTGAACACCCTCCATATGTCTGACCCTCTGCTGGACGAGGACTCAAGAATGGAAGGGGCGGCCGTGTCCACGCCCTCGCCGGCTCCATCTGTGAGTGGCTTGGGGAAATCTGTCACAGCCCAGGACTGATGGTGGCTGTGGCCTCCGCCTCCCTCCCCGGGCTCCGTGGGTGGGGCCCGCATCCCCATGGACTCTGTCCTTTTATCCCTCATGCCAGGGCCTTTGGGGAGAGGTTTTGTGACGAAAGACTTCTACTAAACCACAGTTCTCAAACAGCGGTTTTAGGGTCTCGTACCACGTTTACTTTACCAACATACAAGTGCCCCCCGCGGTGGGAAAGCAGACCCCCTCACGCTGCCCCAGAGCCGAAGTGGCCTGCTTCACATTGGCCGGGCTTTCCTCCACTCCTGGGACAGCAGGACAGGGGCCTGGGATGGACTCTCCTGAGCCTCGGGAAGGGCCCATCCTGCCCAGGCCCCGCCTCAGGTTCTGGCCCCCAGCCTGGGGCGGGGGGGAGGTGGCCTCACCTGCGAGGCTGGGCAGACCCAGGCCGGCCCCTGCCTGCTCTTCCCAGGAGCCCCCCGGGCCACCTGCTGCTCCGGAGCGTGACCACCTCCTGGAGAGAACTGGGGGGACGGGGAGGAAGAGGGAGCAGGCTCGAGCTTCAGTGCCGGAGGAACCGTCTGGACACTGGACGTGCCCCTGGCCCCCCGCCCTCAGTTCAGCTCAGTCCACGTGAGGTGGGGCCCGGGATGTGCTGACCCGCCTGCTCCCAGCCACCTCCATGCCACGGGTCTGGGGACCGCATTTTGAGTAGCAGTGGCTCAGGCGGAGGGAGCAGCTGGGACAGAGGCTGCAGATGAGGGCCAGGCACAGGGGCCCTGAATGCCAGAAGCGGGCAGCAGGCAGGGCAGCTCACTAGCAGGACCAGGCTCCCCACAGCTGGCTGCCTGCCCGGGGTCGGCTTGCAGGAAGGGGAGCTGGGAGGGGCGAGGCAGGGGACGGAACCGAGCCCAGGGCTGGAGTGAGCATGGAGGCTGGCACTGCCCCCGGGGAGTCAGGGGACCCGGTCACAGCAACCCCCTGCAGTCCCACTGGGCCCAAAGGGCTGGGGTCAGCTGGTCTGCAGGACAGGGGAGTGACACAGGCCTCTCTGAACCTGCCGGACCTGGGCCTCCTCCTGGCCGTTGTGCGTGGGGGTGGGGCCTCCCGTCTGCAGGGCCAGCCTCGCCACCCCCCCTGGAGCCCCCTGGGCCCAGCCCGGGGTGCAGGCCGCTGGGGGGCGCTCAGAACCGGGCCCGCCCAGCTGGCCGGAGCTGCTTTCTTTGCCCCTCTAAGAGGTCCGCTCCTGGCCGTAAATCCTGCAGCCCCGCCGCTGGCCGGGACGCACACGTCGGCAGACACCGCGGTCAGGGAAAACACGCTTCCCAGCTGAAAAAGTGGCCTCACAATGGGGCCTTGTCCCCGGCGGCAGATCCGACGGCCACCTTCTTTGATTCCCTGACCTTGCCGCAGCCTCGTATGGAATCGGCCCCATTCTCGGGGGTCCATCAAACGTGCATTTAAACGACTTCATTAGCATCTCCTCTGATCCGTGACCACCGCGCGGGGCCGCGGTCACTTCCGTGGGGCCGGCGCGGCCTTCTATCTGGTGGACATCTAAAACTCCTTGACAGAGTTCCTTTTAACACCGACTCCCTTTGTTCCGCCTTCGTCTGCTGTTGAGATCTTTCGTGGCCCATGTACTCTGAGATGACTTGGGGACAAAATGCCGTCTGGCCCAGACAGTAAATCTCGTCCCCATTCAGACGGGCTAAATGCCTGCTTTATGCCCATTGTCACCGGCTCTCCAGAACCCCCTGCGCCCGCGAGGGCTTCCTCCAATAAATCAGACCCATCACCCCTGCCGGCCGGGGGAGAGGGACGGCCCGGCTGCCGGGTGGAGGGACGCTGGGCTGCGACAAACAGGCCGCCGCGGCCGTCAGGGACAGCGGCCATCGCCCTGGACGGTGGCACAACCTCCCCTGGACCTTTGACCTCCAGGCATTTGGGAGTTGTTTCCAGAGAAAGGAGACCCAACTCCGAGTGGATCTGCTCACCCCACGGCTGGGAGCAGGGAGGGGCCGGCAGAGCCTGGCGGGCAGGGGCTGGGGCAGGGGCTGGGGCAGGGGCTCCACGCCCACCTCCTCACCTCCTGGCCCGGCCGCCCACCCAGCTCCCTGCGGAGGGGCACGGCTTCCCCAGCACTCCTGGGCACCACTGGGCCACACGACCTTTCCCACCCCGGGGCATGGCCACTCGGGCGGGAGTGGGGACCACGGCCAAAGGACAGAGCCTCAGGCTGTGACTTCCCTGGTGGGAAGAGACCCCGTCCAGACTCTCTTCCTGTCAGATCCAGATGGGGCAGCTGCTGACCTGGGTGAGGAGTGACGTTTCCTCTGGGCAGCAGGGTGCCCGTGTGACACGGGGTGGACGGCGGCCCGTGACGGATCGTGGATGGGGCTTCTGTCAAACCCTTTTGTGAGCTGGATGAGCCCTTCTCGCTGTCCCATCCTTCCCACCCAGATGCAGACGTGCTGGCACTGGGCAGGGTCCCCGTCCCCGGCACTCTCCACACTAACACCTGGTGCTTCCAGTCGGGTGGACGTGCCCGGCCTTGCTCTGTTTCCATTTTTAATTCTTTGATTCCTGTGAGACGGTGGTGTCTGTTCTGGTCTCTTTTGACTCTTTGTAGCCTTTTTCTTTTCTTTTCTTTTTTTTTGTTGTTGATTTGTAGAAGTTCTTTACATAGTGTGGATATGAACCTTTTGCCCATTATAAGCATTGCCTGAACCCTCTGCCTCGCAATGGCTACTCTTTTCACTTTTTCCAGTGGCATCTTCTGTGATATAGTTACACATCTCTGTCCTGTCTGTGCTTTCTGTGATGACTGAATACAGCTTCTCTCAGCCTCGTGAAGATATTCTCCTAGGTTTTATTTTAAAACTATGTGGATTCTCTGTGCCTATTTAAGTTTTGGATTCATTGGGAATTTCTCTCTTTGGTAGATGTAGAGACGGGATCTGATTTTACCTTGTTTTCCTTTGTAACGTGGACGGTCCCAGACCTACGTATTGAGCGATGCTCCTTTGTTCTTTATTTTTCCTACTGACGTGTCCTTATGTGTCATTTCCATTAAATCTGAGCTCTCTGACTTCATGCTCCCCCTGCAGGAACACAGGTGACTGACCACAGTGGTGGCCTGGCGGGGCTTTATCTCTGGGTGGCCCTGCAGGGCCCCTCACTCTCCCTCCCCCCTCCTTTGTCCTTCTTTGGGACCGTCTTCTGTTCTTAGCACGTTAATCGTCCCCATAAATTTTAGGGCCATCTTGTCAAGTTTTATGACACCACCTACTGGGGTTTTATTAGATTTGCCTTGAGTTCATAAAGGGGCAGGCGCGCGGTTATCGGATTTGATAAGATTGCAGGAGCGGGAGCAGACCGCAGCCTGACCGGAAGCTCTGGTGCTGTCTCTCTGTGATTGATAGAAGGGGACAAAAAGGGAGACAGGACACGGGGGACCTGGGAGGCGCTTTTGGCCGCTCGGCTGGACTGGTGTTGAGGAGGCCTACATCCCGAAGGACATGAAGGCTGCTCGTGTCTTTGCTGCCCGGGTGCTGGGCCCTCTCCCCGCGGGCGAGGCCTGCTGAGCTGGTCCACACGTCCATCCTGCTCGCTCGGGGTGTGTCGAGCTCCGTAGCTCTGGGGGTTCACAGTTCACATCAGAGTGGGAAAAATTCCAGCCTTTGTTTCTTCAATTTTTTTTTTCCGGTTCCCTTTGTATCAGTCATCTTTTGCTGCACAAATCTTTGCCCCCAAACCTAATGGCTTAAAATCAAAAAGCACATTATCTCACCCAGGCTTTGGGGGCCAGGAATCTGGGAGCACCTTGGCTGGGCACCTCTGGCTCCAGGTCTCTCTTCATAAGGCCACCTTCAAGGTGCCCGGTGGCCTGCAGTCATTTCACAGTATCGGTTCTTCACCGAGGGACCTCTGCAGGGGCTTGCTGGGGTGCTCAGTCCAGGAGAGGGTGAGGCAGAGGCCACAGTGTCTTTAATGACCTTGTTCAGAAGTCACACATGGTCATGGCCATGTTCTGTTCGTCAGTCAGCCCATTCGAGGTGGAAGGGGTCGCCAAGAGATGGGGTCCCCTGGGGCCATCTTGGAGGATGGCCACCACCCTCCTAACCCTCTCTCTTCTGTCCCTGGGTCTCGCTGTCCCCCTGGAGGTAACAGACCCTCTCCTCTGTCTGTCCGGTCTCTTTCCTTGACTTCATTTTGGATCGTCTTGGCTTCGTTTCTTCTCGAGTGGCGACTCGGGTCACGCCGTCCACTGACTATTTTATTCCAGACACGGCCCTTTTCCCTTGTAGACGTTTCCCTTGGTCAAGGTGACTGCGGGGTGGAGTCACGTGTTCCTCTGGATGCATGTCCCCTCCTCTGCCCACCAGTGAGACGCCGTACTTGGAGATCTCTCTGTTTTTGCCGCTGTTGCTCGGTGTTTTCTGAAATGCTCTAACTCCACGCCAGGCCTTGGGGACGGTCGTGGCTGGCTCAGCCTCCTGAGACGTCCCTCCTCATCTTCCCCCTCCCTGTCCCTTCAGTGAGCTCCTGTCGGGCACCGAGCTGGGTTTCCTGCCGACGGCCCCAAGGTGGCTCTTGATCTTTTGTCCAGTTGGACGATTCCAGGCAGAATTGTGGTGGCCGAGCTTCTCTCTGAGTTAAGATTGCCACAGGAAGTCCCCTGTGTCATTTTCTTGGGACCCCAGAAAGCATGTTACCCTCTTCCTCATCGTCTCAAATCGACCCTCTGCAGCGAGCAGGAGTCTGACCCCCATTCCCCAGGTGAGGATTTGGAGGGGCTCCCTCTCGGACTCAGCCCATGGCCACCAAGGCCTGCAGCAGGACGTGCTGGCTCCAGTCACCTGTGCTTGTCCACACGTCGCTGCCGCTAGGGGAAGGAGGGCCGTCCCCTGGGCTGGGAGGGAGACTCTGGCTTCTTGAGGGTCTTTTCCTTTGCAAAGACAGAGAGCTCATGGCGGCTGCTTTGTGTTCCAGCTGGATGATCAGCAGTCGCTCCACCCACCACCTCAGAGGCTAGGTTTTTCCTTCTGACCGAAATGGAAGTGAATTTTCCAGAAATGACAGGATTAGGTTTGCCTTTGAATTAGTTGGCAGCTTGTCCCTATTGTTAAACAGTCTTGTCACCCTCGTCCCACAACTTCAGTGCTAGCAGAATGAGCCTAATTAAAAGAGGTTTGGAAGTTTCTTTTCAAAGAAAATCCTATTGCTTTCGGCCGGGCGTAGGGCTGAGGGGCAACAGGGGAAACTGAGCCCAAGGAGGGGATTAAATATCAAAGGCTGGCCCCCCCCGAGGGCTGCGCATTTGTGGGGTTCCATCTGGACTCCGGCCCCACCCCCAGGAAACGTCCCCAGCCGGTCTGGAGGTGGGTGGACGGGAGGGTCCTCTTTCGTAAGTCACTTGATCTGTCCCTGTCCCCCACCCTCTGGTGGCCTAGGTTAGTTAGCCTTGGCAGCCACCCACGTCTGTGAGGGATACACTTCATCTGTCCCGAGGAGTCAGCGGGGGACGGAGCCTCTGTGGGTTTTCAGTCAAACGTGGGGAGGCACATTTTAATCTTCTAGTCCCCCCCCCCACACACACCCAGCAAAGGGAAGCCTTCAAGGCACCACAGGCCCACAAAGGCCACTCCACCTGGCCACCCACCCACAAGGTGGGGACACATGTGAACATGCCAAGCAGGCTCAGGTGTGGGCACCGTCTTCTCCTCCAGGACGTCCTGCAGGTGGGGGGCCAGCGTGCAGAGAGTCAGGACAGGCTCTGCTCATGCCAGCGAGGCCCCTGCAGGCTCCGGTGGTGGCAGGTTTGCCTGAGAAGCAGCCGACAGAGTGTCCCCTATTGTTAGAGGAAGAACAGCTGGGCTTGGGGGTGCACACCTGGAATCCCATGATGCAGGAGGCTGAGGCAGGAGGATCGCAAGTTCAAGGCCAGCCTCAGCAACTTAGCAAAGCCCTAAACGACTTCGTGAGACCCTGTCTCAAAACAAAATGTAAAAACGGCTGGGGACGTGGTTCAGTGGTTAAGTGCCCCTGGGCTCCATCTCCAGTGCCAAATAAATACATAAATAAACAGGAAGAACAAATATCTTGTAACTTTCTTGCACTTTGTTGATGTGGCAATGTGGGATGACACAGGGGACCTGGGCCTGGTCCTTCCGCGTCCATGTCTACGTGCTGATCTCAGCCACCCTATAAGAACCGCGTTATCCTCACTTTTACAGGAGGAAACAGGCAAGGGCCCCTCAGCCGTCAGGAAGGGGTCTCCTGGAGGACGGGCAGGGTCTCCAGGCCAGGTGGGAACCTGAGAGTACCCCAGAAGCCGGCTGGCCCCAGACCTGTCAGGGACACAGCGAGTGGCCCGGGCTAGACCCGGGGTTATGACCACGGTGCCAGGCTGCAGCGCAGTCTGAGGCCACAGGAGCAAGCTGCTGCCGGCTGCCGACCCGGGTCCTTGTTAAGCTGGGCTTCGGCACGGCTCCCGGGGGGCAGTGCTCCATGCCCTGCTGCATGTTGATGTTACTGGTGGAGACGGGGCTGGGGTGGGGCGGGACTGCTGGGCGCTCAGGGAGTCAGTGGCTGGGCCAGATGAGGACCCAGGCCCTCCCTCGAGGTGGCCTCTGCAGCCTTGGTTCTCACACCCACCGGCAGGTCCTTCCTGGGGAGTGACCTGGAACCCGAGGGTGGCCCAGGCACCTGGCTCTCCCCCGGGGCAGTAGAGTCCGTGGGGTCACCTGTGTGGTGGGGAGGGGGCTGAGACAGGGTGCCTGGGAACGAAGAGCTCCACTCCCGCGGCCCGGGAGCTTTTCCCCAGTCCCCACACTCGGTAGACGCCCACTCACCCCTGGTTCTCAGCCTGGGCTGCTGGGCGGGGGGGCTCTCCCCCCATTTTCTTACACACCAGGTGTAACCCTAACCCTTGCAATGAGGCTCTGTCTCCAATCGGGGGACTGAGCGCCTCCATGTGGTAAAGCCTGGAATTGCAGGTTTAGAAGGCCTCGGGGCCACAATGACTGTTCTCCCAAATCCCGGGGCCTGGGGATGCCTCGCCAGCACCCCTCCTCCTCTGTTCCCCTCCCAGCAGAAGGTCCAGCAATTTCCTTGGGTGTGGCCATGGGCCTGCCTCTCCGACCCAGCCCATGGCCTGTCTATGGGGCGGGGAGATGGAGGTGAGTTTGGGGGCCAGCTCCCAGAGTTTGTAGGGGGCTCCGACAGATTGTTGAGGAGGGAAATGTAAGTGCCTGAGTCCTCAGTTGCCCGGGCCCATCTGAGGTTTGGGCCTGGCCTTCCCTGCTCCTGCCCCTGGGTGTGTGCCTATTATCTTTGTTTTGGCGCCCTAGAGATCAAAGCCAGGGCTCACACGGGCTGGGCAGCGCTCCACCCCGGAGCTGCCCTGGCCCTCACTATTTTTAAGTAACAGATTGAAGCAAAGGCCCAGGAGGACAGACTGAGGGGCCTTCCCCTCTGGAGAATTGTGTGTTCTTTGGTGGTTGTGCCGTGTGATGTCCCCATGCACCCAGAAACCTGTCGTAGGAGAGGCCACCAAGGAACACACAGCCCCAAGCGCGGAGAGCAGCTGGGCAGAGGAGGTGGTGCTCAGGAGGGGGAGAGGCCGTCCTTGGGGTTTGAGCGGCCCTGGGGGTTCTCGCTTGTGTGATTTCTCTCTCACTCTAAATGATGGTCTTTGCACTCAGCTCGGACTTGTCCCTTGTGGCTCTTTTTCTTAAACAGCCCCTTGGATCCGCAGAACCCACCCTCGGGCCCCCAGCGCCCAGACGCCTCCAACATGGGCGCCGCCCTCCCCCATTCCCTCGGGAGCTTGCAGGGGCTGAGGCTGAGGGCTGCTACCTTTCCCACAGGGGATCTGCTTCCTAAGGGAGTGTCCCCGTCCTGGAGGGAAGGAGAGCCGCTGCAGGCATTCAGTTCCCTGACCACAGGGATTGTGGGGACTCGGCCCCACGGAGGCCTCTGGGCAGGAAGGGGGCGGGAGGCCGGGGTGGGCGGGGCTCTGGGAGGGCCTGGTGGGACCAGATGGCAGGAGCAGGTGAGCAGGGGCAGTGAGCCAGCTCACCTCTGCCCCTTCCTTCTCCCCTTCCCCAGGCATCTGTGGGCCCCATCCTTGGCCAGCCCAGGACAAGACGCCTGGGGCAGCTGGCTTTGTGGGGCACGGGAACCCCCCAGGCCTGGTAGCCTCCTGATGTCTGGGGTACGAGGTCATGCCGTGTGATGTCCTCATGTACACACACACACACACACACACACACGTGTGCCTGCGTGCACACAGGGGACACGTCCTGGGTCCCGTGGGGCATGGCTGCCAGCAGCCCTCTCCTCCCGCCCTCAGAATTCAGGCCTGTCAATAGCTGAGGGCCTGTGGGCACTGCCAGCCCTGGGCTTGTATCTGTAGATAAATGTTAAGGTCCTTTTTGGTTTAAGATTTCTAAGGATCTAGTCCATATCTGTGGTGGCCACCTGTGGTAGCCCATACCTGTGGTGGCCACCTGCGGTGGTCCACACCTGTGATCCCAGCGGCTTGGGAGGCCGAGGCAGGAGGATGGTGAGTTCAAAGCCAGCCTCATCAACTTAGCGAGGCCCTAAGCAACTCAGCGAGACCCTGTCTCTAAATAAAATATGAAAAAGGCTGAGGATGTGGCTCCGTGGTCAAGTGCCCCTGGGTTCCATCCCCAATACCAAAAAAAAAAAAAAAAAAAGAAAAAAGATTCCTAAGGATCCCAAGATGTAAGAGCAGAGGAGGAGCCCTCCACGTGTTGATCCAATATCAGTCTTCCCACCAGTCCATCCCTTCAGCTACTCGTCCAGACCAGTGTCTGCCTGTTCATCTGTCCATCCATCTGTCCACCCTAGCCTCTCTTCACTTACCCATCCACTCACCCATCCAGTCAAACGTCCATCTGTCCATCTGTCTGTCCACCTGTCCACTCGCCCTCCCATCCCATCACACTCAGCCAACATTCTCTGCTCACCCATCTGCCCACCCAACCCCTGTCCACTGACCCCTCTACCCAGGCACCCAGGCCGCCGTCTCCCTGTTTGCCTGCCCCTCTGTCTGTCCATCCGTCCAGCGGGTGCTCCCGGGGTCCCATATGATTCTGGTTGCGCTCTGTCTGCTGGGTGCTGGGGCCACAGGGGAGCCGGACACGGTCTTCGCCCTGAGTAGTTCTCAGCCGTATTCGGAGGGAAGGTGGGGGTGACCCGCGCAGCTGGGGGGTCTGAGCTCTGCTGAGGCTGGCACAGCCAGAGACCCAGGACAGCTTGGCGCAGCCCGCAGTGGACACAGGAGACCCCATGGGGGGCCCCATGGGAACAAGGAGTTTGTGCAGAGAGCAGGACATTTCCAGGCCAAGACGCTGGCTCCGCCTCGGCCCCAGGGACAGGCACAGGGTGAGAGCCAGCTCCCAAGGTGACCGTGTCCCTTACCTCCTGGCTTCGTGCTCTGTAAAGCACCTGTTGTCTGTGTGCTGGACGGAGCGCAGTAGAGGGGACGGTAGGCGGCAAGGCCTCGGCGTGGGCTCAGGAATCCCCGTCTCTGGGGAGAGCTGTCTGCCACACACAAGGACACAGTGCGGCCCCGTGGGGAGGCCTGAGCCCCCTGCCGGCAGCCACAGCCTACCCACCAGCCTTGGAGGGAGCCACCTGGAAGAAGATCCTCAGGCCCAGTGAGACCTGGTGAGGACGGGCCCTGCAGCCCCCAGAGAGACCCGCAGCCAGCTGCGCCCAGCTCAGCCCTCCACGGCCTGGAGCCCCAGACACGGCGAGGCCAGCCAATGCCTGTTGTGACTCGGCCACTCCATGGGGTGACATGTTACACAGCAGTGCGTGGTCAGCACATGGGCAGGGACAGGAGTGGGCCAAAACACAGCCCGTGGGAGCAGGGGACAAGGAGGTGGCTGGGAGGGCCTGGGGGCTGGGGAGGAGCCTGCACCTCGGCCACTCTGCCACGGTCCATCTGTCCAGTCGAACACCCTCTGCCCCACCCGAGGTTACAAAGACTCAGCTCTTCTTTTTCCTACCAGAAATTGTACACGTATAGCTATGGATTTTGCATTGAGGGCTGTGATGGACTTTTAGCTCCTTTTACATGTGTTTATAATTTTCCTCAAATATGGGACATCCTCTCCTCAAACACTCTCACCATCTTCCCTGTGTCTGGTTAGAGCTCATCAGGGTGGGTGTCATGCCACTTGATGTCATCCTGGAGGTCACTGAGTGACCTAGCATGTTGTGCAGCTATGTCAGAATGCCTGAGACTGGGTGATTTATAATGAACAGAAATGTATTGGCTCCCTGTTCTGGAGGTTGGGAAGTCCAAGATCAAGGTGCTGGCATCCAGTGAGGGCCTTTGGCTGCCTAATCACATGGCAGAAGGCAGAAGGGCAAGAGGGCAGAGCTGATACACTCCTGCAGGTCCTTTTTATGACAAAACTAACCCCTTTCTCCACCCTCCATTAAGCCCCCCCCCCCCCGAGCTTGCCCCGGAGATTGAGTCACCAACACCTGAACTCTGGGGGACGTGTTTCAATGTACACTGATCTCCATTCATTTACTTGGGTCTGCCTCCGTTGGGGGACCTCAGTATTGTCGTTGAGATCTCTGATCCTTTATCCTGCAGGACTGACGCTGCTCCCCGTGAACTTCTCATTCTGTGGTTCATTTCTGGAAGCTCCATTTGTTTTTAAAGTGTATACCCTCCTTTTAATGCTTGTTTTCCTTTCATGTTGTGAGTCGGTTTTTAATAGCTCTTAAAGCCATTGTCTGCTAATTCCTTCGTCCCCATCCTACCTGGTCTATTTCTCTGGGCTGACTCTTCTGATCATGGTCCTGATTTTGCCGCCTGATGGTGTGTCTAGTAGTTTCTGTTCCGAAGCTCGGCATCATTTGCGTCACCTTGTTCTGAGTTTGGATTCTTCCTTTAGAGTGTCCTTGACATCTATTTTGGCAGTAGAGTGACGTGTGGGTGCTTTCCGTCTCTTGGAAGCTTGTTTCGGGCTGCTCTTGGGTCGCCTGTACTGTGACTGACTCTTCCGTGGCGAAGGCATGTTCCTTCCAGGTCTCCTCCGACGGCTTCAGGCACCCCACAAGCTCTGTCGCTTTGGCCAACAGGAACCTGCCCATGTCCCAGCCCCGGGAGAGCTCTGGTCATTGTCTGGCCCTGGGCTCACCAGCAGCTGTCCCATGCCCTCCTCGGGCAGCTTCTCCCCTGTGCACAGACTGGTCTTCCACGCGGACCCACGGAGGGCTTGTGCGTGTCTGGAGTTCCTTCTCTGTGCAGCTCTGCTCCTCTAGTAGGACGGATGGTCTCGGCCCCCTCCACCCTGGGGTTCCTCAACCTGGAGGGACGTGGGGGGAATGCAGGCTCACGGCTCTGGTCCTTCCCACGGGTTGACCCTCTGCAATCTCAGGGGCCCCCGTCCACACAGGGCCTGGTCAGAAGCCCACTCCTGTTATAGTTTGGATTGAAATGACCCCTAAAGGCCGTGTGTTGGACGTTCAATCCCAACCCGTGGTGTTATTGGCAGGTGCTGCAATTTTAGGAGGTGGGGCCTGGTAGAGGAGGTAGGTCACTGGGGAAGTGCCCTTGGAGGGGATATTGGGACCCTGGCCCCTTCCTCTCTTTTTATTTTGCTTCCCTGTGGCCACGAGGTCACTACCCCCCCCCATGCACTCCTGCCATGATTGCTGAAACAGCAGGGCCGAGCGATTGTGGACTGAAACCTCTGAAACCACGAGCCACATAAACCTTTCTTCCTTTTAAGTTGATGACTTCAGACATTTAGTCACAGCAACGGAAGGTGACGGACACACTCCTCAAACATAAACTTTCTCACCTGACTCTCCTCCCCTCTCCTGGATAAGGCCTGTTGGTCTCTTATTTTCTGATTTCCTGGTCTCAGCCCCCAGCTACGCTTTCTTCCTCGTGTCTGCCCTGTGCTTCTCAATATGCGGCGTCCCTCCTGTGGGCTGGACCTCGGGCAGACCTGATTCCTGCTTCTTGCTGGCCGTGGGGCAGTGGGCTCCCCCTACGCCCTCCAGCCCACTGTTTGCCTCTGTGCGATGGGCCAGGAGCCTCTGCCGAGCAGACGTCTTGTGAGTTCTGGTTGGGCAGGTCCACAGGGCAGCAGGCAAGGGTCCCAGCATGCTGTCCATCAGCAGATCCAGGCCTGTGGGGTCCCTTGCTGGTGGTTTGTGCCTCTCAGGGCCACAGGGAGCCCGGTCTGCTCTGCCTGCGGGAGCGTGTGAATCAAAGGAACATGGCGGCTGAGGCAGCCTTGCCCGGATTCTTGACGGTGACCTCCTGACGCCGGATGGTGTGACCACATTCCCCCCAGGGAGGCAGGTCTGGCCCTCGGAGAAGGTGTGAGAGCTTCCCAGGCACCCGGAGGCCCACTGGTCAAGGGGCTCTCCACGACTCCCCTTGCGGTCTGTCGTTCACGTTGGCCCAGTGCCCAGCACCAAGAGACCTGCCCCCTCGGGCCTCCTGACGTGGCCACCACGAGGTTCCAGGTGGTCTCTGGACCCCGAGTCAGAGCATCATTCAAGGCTGCAAATTCCCATCAATTCCCTCTCCCTGCACTGCGAGGACATGCAAGGTCACTTGCTGGTAGCTGAGCGGGTCACTGCTGAAGACACACAGGTCCATGGCCACTCTGTGCAGGGCCAGGGCTGTGGCAGGCCAACTCCCATAGTGAGCAGTTTCTCTGTCACCTTTAAACATCCCTGAGGAATGCCACCTAAGGGTGAGGTTTCACTGTGGTCATCAAAGGTCCCGAGGTGGCCAGCCACGGGCAGGGTGAGACTGGGGTAGCGGCCTTGACTCCCAGATGACATGGGGGGCTGCCGTGAGGTCATGGGTGGGGAGCAGGGGTCCTGACCACTGTGGAGGGTGCACGGGGACCTTGCAGGGGACCTGCAGCCCTGCTCCCTTCCCCCCGGGGGGTCTCTCCCGCCCTCCCTCAGTATGGGGGCAAAGAGGGGCAGGATTTGGGTCTCCACCACTCCTGAGCACTGGGCTCTCAGCCGGGGTCCCGTTACCCTCGTCCCCAGTGAGGTGGAATGACAAGCCAGCTTCTCGCTTCTCCATGGGGAACATAAGGAATGTGAGCCTCGCGGGGGAGGTGGGGGGCAGGCCTGGCCCCAGGGGGCTTGGGAAGTGGCGTGGCCGCCGCTGGTTATTTTCTTACTAACTTAGCCAACGGTGGCCCGGCCTGAGAGCTGAAGTACCGTGGCGACCGTGAGGCGCTGTCCTGCAGGGGAGCTGGGCCTCACATGAGAGGGACAGGTGTGCGCTCAGGGCATCCCTTCTAGAATCCCCGAGGAGCCCTGGGTGGGCAGAGGGAGCCTGCAGATGCGGGTTTGCACTCAGGCTGCCGTCACCAGGAGTGTGGTCTCGCCCCTGAGCCTCAGTTTCCCCAAATGTGGGCTGGAAGCCATGCTGATGGCAGCTTTTTATGGGGTCCTCGAGAGGATCACAAGGACGAATGTTCGCACAGAACCTGGCAAACGGTGCCTGAGAGTTTGGTAGGTTCAGAGCCGTGTCTGCCCAGGCCTGACCTCAGTGCACTGAAAGTTGAGCATGCAGAGGGGGGTGGGGGGCCTGCTGGGGATTAAGGAACCAGGGAGGAGCCCATCCAGCAGGACTCGGCCTGAGGGGGACGGCCTCCTCGGAGCAGTCAGGAAGGGGAGGGCAGGACGAAGCTCAGGCTGTCCCAGTCCAACCACACACCTGGCCTGCAGAGGGGCCTGCTGAGGGCCGGCCTCTCCAACGCCCACTGCCTTTCGGGGCTGCCAGGACCTCCCGGGGCAGCCAGGGGAGGGGGGACAGCCAGGGAACCGGAGCTTCAGGGGAGGCACAGGCTCCGTCCATCTGCCTGGGATTGAAAGCAGCTCACAGGTGTGACCACTGCCCCAAGCACAGGTGGGGACAGCCAGTCCTGACAGCCCGAGGATGGGCCCTGGCACCTCGTGGGCACCAGAGTCACAAACGTCCTGAGAACTGTCCCCACGGCCTGGACCTCTTCCATGCTCCGGGGCAGAGGCTTGGATACACCTGGGACTGACATGGCCCTGCACTGAGCGCTTTGGCAAAGGTCACCATCAGCTGGGGACAGAGTGTGTATTGTCAGGGAAGCCAACCCAGCCCTTGTGCCCTGCAGGCCGCCCCTGACCACAGGAATTCCTCGTGGGCACCCTCACTCACACCGGGAGGCGCCTGTTCCCGTGGGGGCGCCCGCCTCCCTTCCTTCCTCCCTGAGCGGCTTTCGGGCGGGAGGCGGAAACCCTGGCCAAGCAGACCTCAAACGGACCTCACCCACCATTCTCCAAAACCTAATTGCTGGGGCTGTGTCTGCGATGGGCACCGGCCCAGGGCCTGGGCCTGCCGAGAACCTCCCGTGTGAACACCTGCACAGGGCTCTCCTGTGGGAACCAGTCACACAGAGCCTGGCACTTGTCCCCAGCCTGTCTTGTGACATTAGGCAGATCAAAGCCCCATTGTAAAAACTCATGTTCTCGCTGTTCCTCTGGTGGGAGCCAGTGTCCTGGGACGGCCCTTCCCTGTGTCCGACGCCGGGAGGGAGCTGACCGCGGGACGTGGCCCCACGCCGAGGCCTGGCGCACCTCCTGGGAGAGCCCCCTCCCCCTGGAAGTGAGGTTGCCTGCCCGTCTGAGGCCGGGCACACCCTGAGAAAGAATGAGAGGGCGCGGGCAGCCCAGAGCGCTCCAGCGTCTTTGAGGAACAAGTTCCTACTTGGTTCTACTGAGTAGCAGCTAAGAGGGAGGGGGGGGTGTCACCAGTCACCACGCTGAAGTCACGGAGGCTGCCTGATGGGGACGGCTGAGGAGCTGGACGAGGCCAGGCAGGGGTGGCCTTCAACCAAGGCAGGTAGGCGAGAGACCTACCTGACCATCCTGAGTGGCAGGGAGTAGGAAGGTGACAGCTCCCCCTCCCCCAAGTCTGATCTCTGTGTGCCAATCGAGGGGTACAAATTGCTCACCCACCTGAGTGTGATCCTGCAGTCCACAGATCCATTGGTGTGGGCTGCTGCGATGGGTAGGAAAGAGTGCCAGGATGGATTAGTGATGTCTGTCCTGGTGCCTGGCTCACAGCGGTGCTGTGCATGTTGTGCGCTGGCTGCCGTCACCGGTGGGTTAGTCAGATAAGCTGGGGTTTGCTGCCTTAACAAGTAAACCTCCCAATCTCATCAGCTCATATACACCATGAGGATTTCTCTTAAAGTGAAGGCGCAATGGGTCAGGTGATGGAAGAGGGTCACGTGGGCTCTTCATGGCTCTTCTGTCCTTTACTATGTCCCCCCAATTCACATGCTGAGATCCTGACCCCCAGCCCCTCAGAACATGCTTTGAGACAGACCCTTAAATAGGTGGTTAACATGAGGTCTTTGGCCTGGGTCCGTCTGACAGACACACATGGAGGGCCAGTGAGGACACAGGGAGAGGATGCCATCTGCAAGCCAGGGGGAGAGCCCAGCCCTGCGGCACCTGGACCTCCGACTTCCAGGCTCCAGGATGTGGGACGGTGGCTGCCTGCTGTGGTAGTGCCTTGGCACGTCTACAGGGAGGACTCCAGACACAGCCCAGGAGGGTGGACACGGGGGACCCAGGGACAGAGCAGGCAGGACCCTGGACACAGATGCCTGTCCTGATGATGCTGTTGAGGGCCAGAGCAGTGTGCGTGGCCAGGCGTGGTGAGGGGACTCCCTGGTCTCAGGGCCAGGCCACGGCGTCATCCCAGCTGCATGGAGGAGACCCAGCTCAGAGGGCAGCCCGTCCCTCCCTGTGCCCGCTCTACGCCCACTTCTGCACAGGGTGGCAAGGGCTCAAAACCAGAAGTGGTGGCAGCAGCATTGGCTGCCCCCTGTCACCCGGCCTTGGCCACAGCAGGTGTCGGCCCCACCTCGCCTCTGACCCTCACGCCAGCT
Organism: Marmota flaviventris; assembly: GCF_047511675.1. NCBI lineage: Eukaryota > Metazoa > Chordata > Mammalia > Rodentia > Sciuridae > Marmota > Marmota flaviventris. The sequence continues at coordinate 4,461,915 of NC_092506.1, read as the reverse complement.
GGGCTGTGTTTCTGCTCCCAGCTGGCCAGCCTGGCCATGCCCGAGATGCTTCCCCAGGAGGGCACAGCTGTGAGGTGGCAGGGCTGGGACCCAAGTCCAGGTCTGTGGAGCTCACACGAGACCCTGTGTGTGGAGGTCACTGAGGACAGTTTGTGACCACTGTTGAAGGACCACAGGGCCGATGGGCAGCTCCAGGTGACTGCACCCCACACACCTCACTTGGACTCTCCCAATCCCCAGGGTAGGGGTCTGGCCCAGGCCATGGCTGGACTGCAGAGGAGCTATGGGTTCGGGTCCAATGCAGGGAGAGGGTGCAGGTGTTAGGGGTGTGGGGTCCACGTGATGGCCCTCTGCTGGCCGTGGTGGCAGTCTGTGGCCTCTGCTTGTCCTGTGTCTGGAGTCCATGAAGGCGGCTCTGGCCCTCCCCGGGCACTGCTCACACTTCCCGGTGAGAACCGCGCGGCAAGTTCCTGCACTCTGCAGCCACGGCCACTCGCCCTCCCTCTGGGTCCTGGCTTCTCAAAGCAGGCCTGTGCTGTCCCCACGAGGACTTGGAGGAGCGGCTTCTGTTCCCAGAAGGCCTCATACCCTGGGGAGTGTGGGAGAGCAGGCAGGCCCTCAGGTGGAAACCGAGGCCACCCTTCCCTGGCTTCCTGCCCTTCAGTGTAGAGACAGTGGGCCAGAGCCACGCGAGGGACCTGTGACACACATCACCAAGCATCCTGACCCTGTTCTGTCCGGTATAGGCTGTCACCTGCTGGAGGGGAGTCAAAAGGAGACTTCACCCCCAAGGGCAGCTTGGGAGAAAGGAGAGGTGGCAGGGAGGGTGAGGCCTGGGGTCAGGGTCATCGCAGGGCTCAAGAAGTGACCAACAGAGCCTCCTTCAAGCACTGACTCCTTCAAGTTCCTGTGACGGACACTCCATGAGCCCTGGAGCTGGCCTCTGAGACTTTGCCCACACCTTCCCTCTGCCTGGAGGGCCTGCCTCACACACCATGGTATGCTGTCCTGCAAGCTGGACCACTCAGCCCCTGCCCCAGGCCACAGTAGGCTCGCCTTGGGGCCAGCCATGCCCTGTCAGAGGAAAGCATAGCCTTATTTCTGGAACTGGGCTGATTTTCTGAGATTTCCTGAGAAGCAATTTATTGGGAATGGAAATCCCCAAAGATGAGACACTCTCCTGGTAAATCAGGGAATATGATACTTAGAGAAAAATCCCTTCTCCGTGGGGGCTTTTATATCCAGACCCTACACATCTGTGCTTTCTTGGCACTCACTGTTACCTACTGAGGGTTAGAAATTGTGGAAAACTAGTCACCTGCATGTAAACCCCAGCAGAACTGGCCTCTTGTGATTTGCACATGGACAAAGTCCCCTTCATTTCCAACCAGGCAAAAAGCCATGACTGGGTGGTAGTTCTCAGAGCGTGGAGGTAGCACCTATTCATAGACCGGAGGTAGCTCATGTTCCTGGACTGGAGGTAGCCCATGTTCATGGTCTGGAGGTAGCCCATGTTCATGGACAGGAGGTAGCCCATGTTTCTGGACTGGAGGTAGCTCATGTTCATGAACAGGAGGTAGCCCATGTTCATGGACAGGAGGTAGCTCATGTTCATGGACTGGAGGTAGCCCATGTTCATGGACAGGAGGTAGCTCATGTTCATGGACAGGAGGTAGCTCATGTTCATGGACATGAGGTAGCCCATGTTCATGGAATCAGAGAGCCCATACTGTTAAGATGTCATTTTTTTCTCAAATGAATGTGTGGATTCAACACCATCCCACTCACAATCCCAGCAAGTTGTTTTTTGAGAAGATGACTCTAACATTTGTATGAAAAAGCATAGGTAACAGACTACCTGGAACAATTTTTAAGAAGAAATGCGGGGCGGGGGGGGCTCAGCAATCTTCACTTTAACCAGCCCTTCAGGTGGACCTGCTGCACACTAGTTTGGGAATCTCTGGGAGAACAAGGAAGTTCTGAGGCAGGGGGTTGGTTGGGGAGGGAGCCAAGCTCAGAGGACCCTTTGCTCAATGGGTCCTTCCTTCTGAGTTCAGCACGCTTTCGGTCTCTCCCCCTTATTTTATTTTTAAGTGACGCACAACACTTGTACACATTTAGAGGGTGCAACAGGATGATCTGATACACATATGCAGTGTGTAGTGCTCCAACCAGGGTGATTGGCATTGCCATCTCCTTAGGCTGTTGCTGCTTGTCTGTGATAGAAACTCCACGCTCCTCCTTCAGTTGTGCGGGACCTGTGGTTGGCCTACTGTGCTGTGGAGTGCCAGAGCTTATTCCTCCCACGGAGCTCTGTTTTGGTTCCCTCTACCCCCCTTCCTGCCCCCTTTCCAGGCCTCTTTTAACCACTCCTATGCTTTGCTCCAAGGAGCCAACTTACCCAGCCTTCCCCGTGAGAGGAGGGCACATGGCCCTTGCCGTCTCGTGCCTGCTTCTTTCACTCTGCACAGCGCCCTTCGGTTCCACCCACGATGCTGTGGATGATCGGGCGTTGATCCTTCCATGGGTAGACCTCGCGTCTTAGCCCTGGTTTCTGTTGGTGGCAGTGTCTGAGGTCCTCGATCCCTCTCTCCTCTCCAGTCTGCCTCACAGGGCCAGAGCTCTCCAGGGCCTCTGGTGCACCTGGCAGAGCTGCTGCCCTCACCTTCTCATCACCTTCCCTGTGGTGGCTTTGGGGCACAGGAGGGCCTGGGAGGAGGTGGAGGCCATTCCTCTCCAGCATCCAGGACGAGTGTGGGAAGAGAACCGCTACAGTCACACATTATTAAGGTACGTTCCTGTGATGGACACAAGTGTACCTCAGTGTTCTGCAGGGAGTTGGTTCCTGGAGCCCCCTCTGCACACACAAATACCACACTCTGAGGATGCTCAAGCCCTCACATAGAGCACCACAGTGTCTGCATGGGACTTATGCACACCCTCCCGTACCTGCAATCATCTCTAGGTAACATAGGATGCCTGGTGCAATGTCAGTGCTATGTAAGTGGTTGTTACACTGTATCATCTAGGGAATAATGAAAAAGTCCCTACCTGCTGAGAACAGGTGCAATAAATCTTCCTGAATAGTTTCAGTCAAGGTTGGTTCAACCTTTGGACCTGCAACCAGAGGGCCAACTGCATTTTAGGTAGCAGAGGAATCCTGGCCCTTTCTCAAACCCACGGCTCGTTAAGATTTCAAATGGACCCGCTCAGCTGCATGTCCACTCCCCACCCTGCCCTGACTGCTGTCCTGGCTCATGCTGGCATCTAACAGAGTCTCAGCCAGTCTCCCCTGTCCCCTCCTAAATTCCAGCTGTCCCATCATCCTGTCTTCTCCCAGAGTGGTCACACAGTCTTGCAACTGTAGAGTTTTTGTTTTTCCCCCCTTAATGGTTTTTGGGTTTCCTGTCTTGCTTTGGAAGACTTCCTGCCCTGTGAAGTCACAGGAGCATACTCCTTTATTAACCCCATACGCTGATAGTTAAGACTCACTGTAAGTGCATTTGGAAGCCATTCTTGTGTGTGGAATGAGGTAGGGATTCAACTTCAGCTTCTTCCAAAGGGATGATCAATTGCCCTGGAGCCTTTTGAATGAAGAATCTGCCCCTGTTCTAGTTAGGGCCCCTCCACCTGTGCATGGAGAAGCCCCTGGGCCCTCTCAGGCCACTCCTCTGTCGGTTCCGGGAGCAGTGATGTGGCTCCTGGAATACTGTGGCTGCAGCGTGGGTGCTAACATCTGGGTGGCAAAGCTCCCTCCTGTCTCCAAAGCCATCTTGACAGTTTTTACAGATTGTTTGGTTTTTTTTTTTCATGTAAGCACCAGAGTCACAGGGTCTGATTTTTTTTTTTAAAAAAGAAGATTCTGTCTAGTTTTAAAAAAATGACATAAACCCGAATTCAGAATCTTGTTGGGACCCAAGGGATAGAATAAATCTATTGGTCCTTGTAGATCTGGCAAACCATGATAATAAAGTCATCTTGAAGAACGTCTCCCTTCCTTTATTTACTCAGGACTTGATTTATGTTCTCTGATGGCATTTCATTATTTTCTTTATAGAGTGTTAGGGTCTGTAAACAAGTCTGGATGGCGCCTGGCATTTTGCCAGAGGGAGTGGTTTGTGAAGTCACGCCAGCGAGCCATGGAGTGTGGAGATTCCTTATTGGTTGCCTGCTGTATCGAGTTTATGCTAATTAAGATAAGCTGTGTGGAATGTATATATACCCCTCCTGTCCTACAATAAAGGGCTCCCACTCCTGCTGTATCAATGTACACAAGTTGCTCGTCACCCCCCGGTTAGTTTGCTGCAGCCGGACTGCGGCAATAGAGATCTTCGCACATTCAGAACTTGTGGCCCTTTAAGACTTAAAGGGCCAGATGACAACAGCTTTGGGTGATTTGCAGGGCTTTGAGAGCTGCTGAGGGTGAAGGCTGTGTCTTCTTGCTCCCTCTGGAAGGAGGTCATTCTCTGGTCCCTGGTCACCTGAGAGCTGCTCCCAAACACAGGAGCCACACCCAGGTCTCACCCCCAGCAGGATGAGAGTGGCCCAATCTGCGCAGGAGGGACTCTGGGGCTTCTACCATGGCAGCTGCACCCTGCACCCTGATTCGCTACACACAACAAGCATCCTCTGGAAGCAAGGGACCCCGATCCTGCCAGATGACAGGACAGTGGCAATGCCTCATTCCCTGGGGCCTGCTGCCTCTGACACAGTTCTCCCAGTCGGGGACAGAATCCCCAGGGCAGAGAAGTGTCCCAATGCTCTCTTCCTCTCCTGCAGACCTTCAATGCTGGCCTCCAGCCCTGGGCCTCCTTGCCTCCTGCCCAGTCTGGGGCAGGTCCTAGCTCTGCTCAGTACCCTCACGTGTGGCTGAGGCCACGTGATGGGTTTTGGTCATGAATTAGCTGCATAAACAACAAGTTTGCTTTGCCTAGAGGACGGGTCACCTGGGGGCACATCTCTCAGGTTGAGCCCGAGGTGAAGTGTGACTGTATCAGCAGACAGCTCCACTCCCAGGCGCAGGGAGCCTGGTCCCTTCTAAACCAGAGCTTCACCCCTTTCCCAGCTGATACCCTGTCCCTCTGCTGGGCTCCTGCCCGCCTACGAGGGGCCAGGCAGGGTGTGGGGCACAGTTCCCACACACCCCTGGCCTTGCCGCTCCTCCCCAGCTTGTGCCTTTGATGTCAAGTCGTGGGCCGTCCCTCCGTGGGACCCTCCTGGCATGGCTCTCTGTCCCTGGCGAGGTGCCCCCCAGAGGAGCATCTGCAGACCTTCTGAGACTGCTCTCCTGCTGGGAGTCCACCCACCTCATGGTCAGGGTCCTTCTAGATGGCCCATGTGGTGCTTTCCTCCTTGGCTGTCCACCATGGCTTCGTTCTCCTGCAGACCCGAGCACCAGTGTCCAAGGCCAGCCCCGGCCCCTGGGCTGTCAGGGCCGTCCCTGGGCAGCCCCTCACTGGGCCAGCTGCAGGAGAGAGTCAGCAGCCGGCCGTGGGTCCTCTCGATGCAGGGGACTCCTGTGGACCCTCGAGAGGTGCTCCTGGACCCCCTCACCTGGCCTGCGGAGCGGGGCAGGATGCCCCTCTGCCCACATTACCAACCACAAACTACAAGTGTAGGTGAGGAGCCCCGTGCACTGTTGGCGGGATTGCCAGACGGCAGGGCCATGTGGGAAAACACCCAGCAGGTCTTCAAAAGCTGAAACACAGACGTAAGCACACGACCCACTCCCAGGTGTGTGCAAACACTGTATGTGAACGGTCACAGCAGGATATCGGCCACGCCCACAGGTGGATGCGGCCCGAGGCCCCTCAACCCATGAATGGACCAATGAAATGTGGTCTCTCCACCCAGTGGAATAGTATGCAGCCAATGGAAGGAATGGACTCTGCTGTAATATTGACGGATATTGAAACCTTGTGCCAAATGAAATCAGCCAGCCACAAACCGCCACATATTGTAATGTTTCCATTTATAGGAAATGTCCAAAACAGGCAAATCGACAGAGACAGAAAGATCAGTGGTTGCCAGGGCTGGAGGGGACAAGGGTAGACGGGAGGTGACCATCCATGGAAACCAGGTTTTTTTTTTTGGAGGGATTAAAATTGTTCTGATGTGATAGTGGTGTGGGCACTCAGCTCTGAGCATCTAAGAACACGTGACGAATCCTGTGGTATGCAAATTACCTCCCAATAAAGCTATTATATATCAGAACAGAATCGGCCATCCACTGCCCACGTTCTAGGGTGAAGTGACGGGGGCAGAGAGGAGCCCTGGTGAGCATGCTGCCCGCTCTCCGGGCGTCCTCACCCCCGCCCAGCAGGTCGCCTCTCTCCACCATTGTCCAGGGGCTCACCTGCCGGGCTGTGGTCACCTCCACTCCTCGCTTCCCACAGGCCCAGTCTGAGCAGAATCTCAGTGCTCACTGCTCTTGCTGCTTCCCTGTGGTCCACCCTGCTCCCTGGACAAGAGGACCTCAGTGGTCGGAGGCTCAGCACCATATCCTCTCCAAAGTTCATCCACAGACCAACTCCAGCTTTCTTGTATCCACCCATCTATCTGTCCTTCTATCTGACCACCTGCCCCTCCAACCCTCTGTCCTTCCATCTGTTGAAATACCCATCCATCTCTCCATCCATCCATCCATCCATCCACCTCTCCATCCTTCCATCTCTTTATCTATCATCATTCATTAATCCATCTCTCCATGAATCCTTTCATCCATTCATTCATCCATCTCTCCATTCATCTGTCCATTTTTCTACCAATCTATCCATTCCTCCAACTCTCCATCCATCCATCTCTCCATCCATCTGTCCCTTTGTCCACCAATCTATCCATTCTTTCAACTTTCCATCCATCCATCTATCCATCCATCCATCATCCATCCACCCATCAACCTCTCCATTCATCTGTCCAATTCTCTACCAATCTATCCATTCCTCCAACTCTCCATCCAACCATCTCTCCATCCATCATCCATCCATCATTCATTCATCCATCATCCATCCATCATCCATCCATCCATCCATCCATCTCTCCATCCATCCATCTGTCTGTCCACCCCATCCTCCCACATCTGTCCCATAGACATTCACTGAACACCTGCTCTGTCGGGCTCAGAGTTTGGTGAAGACACTTGAGGACACAGTCAACACCCCGGCTATGATGAGGAGCATTTCCTATTCTGAATCCTTAAGCCATTGGTTCAACACCCTCTTCCTGCTCTTGGCTGCATCTCAAGGCAGCCAATGTGACCAGACTCTGTGACCCTCTTGTTTTAGTCAGCTTTTGTGTGACCATGCAAACGAGGTCACCTTAGAGGAGGACAAGTGTCCTTGGGGCTTGGTTCCAGAGGTCTCAGTGCACAGACAGCTGACTCCACTGCTCTGGGCCCGAGGTGAGGCAGATATCAGGGGCAGGGCCCAGCAGAGGGGGCTTCTCAGCTGAGGGCAGCAGGCAGGCAGGGAGGGCGGAAGGGCACAGAGCGTGTCCCCAGTGGTCACTCCCCACCAGTGACCACCCAGTCAGTCCTTACAAGCTTGGATGGACGGACAGGTTGCCGCTCTCAGAGTCCAGCACTGCACCTCCGAGTGGTCCTGCCTGATTAACAGGAGCTCTTGTGGGCATCTCGTGTCCTAGTCACAGCAGGTGGCATGGCCCTTGTCCCACAGTGGGGACAACAGTCCAGCGAACACTCACACAGATACACAGGAAGGACGGAGGAGAACAGATGTCAGAGGGGTGATGTGCCAGGGGTGGTCAGGGAGGGACCCAGCAGGATGGCAAGCTGAGGGTGGCCAGTCCCTGGAGGGCAGGGGGAGGGGCGAGGGGCCAGGTGACCCTGGGGCAGCTTTTCAGGCTGTGGGACTGGCAGTGACTTCATTAGCAGCCAGGCTGTGGGCCCAGCCCTCGGCCAGCCTCTCATTCCTGTGAGCCGGCCCATGGCCCAGACCTCGGAGCCGGCCCTCCCTGGGCTCCGTGCTCTGCAGCCGCCATCCTGAAGGTCCACGCGACCTCCCGGGCCTCGTCTACATTCTGCACTGGGCCCTGCGGGTCCTGCACGTGGCTGTTCCCCTGGGGCCCGAGGCTAGGAGCAGTTCTAGGGAGACCAGGCCCACATGACGGCCAGAGCTGCCCCCACCTACCAGTCGACAGGGCAGAAGCTCCTGCTCTGCCACTGACCGCCACGTGACCGGGGCAACAGAGACCGGCCTTTGGCCTCCGTTGGCTCCTCGGCAGCGTGGGCGCGTTCTGTCTCCAGGGGAGGCAGGGCTTCATGCCCACCCCCGGGTGGAGCTCGCTGCGGGGTCAGGGCCCTTCCTGTGCACCACCCTGGAGCACAGTGTCCCCACGGGGCCACGGATGCCAGGCCCCTGCACCTGGGGCTTCGTTGGTCACACCCAGGAAGGGAGAAGGGGAAGGGAAGCTGCCCAGGATGGAGCCCAGACTCAGGGTGGCCAGCAAGGGCCTGTGGGGGGCAAGGTCACGGCTGGAGAGGAGAAGCCCGTGTGGAGGGAGGAGAAGGACAGACGGCGTCAGGAGGGGCAGGAGCTGGCCCTCAGGAGGCCGAGGTCAGGAGGACACGGGCGGAAGGCGGCACGAGGCCCTGGCAGACCAGGTGGGGAAGCAGGTCAGACGCGGAATCAATCGACGGGGACCCCGGCCGGTCACAGGGGCTGTCGGGAAGTGTGACAGCCAGGTCGGGGCAGGCACCTGGGCGAGCTCCCTGGGAGCGGGGCTGGAGGCCACCTGGGTGCCCTGGCTCACTCACAGTCCTGCCCGGGCTCAGCCAGGCCCAGGGTCCAGGACCAGAGGACAGAGCCTTCAGGGCACAGAGGGCAGCATGGCTGTGCTTCCAAAGAAGGCTCTAGGGAACCCCACCCCTTAAGGCATTCTAGGAGGACTTTGGAGGTCACCGGGCCTGCTCTGTCCCCTGGGGAGGCATGGTAAAGGCCCTGGCAAAGACGGCTGTGCCCTGTGGTCCCCAAACTTGGGTCCCAGTAGCAGCTGGTGGAGCTGGAATTGGCTTTGGGAAATGATGGCCAAGCCCGTCCGCCTGTCCCCCTCCTGAGAGGCCTGGGGGAGGACCGTCACTTCCCAGGCCCCCCGACTCCTCGCTGGACTGTGATTCCTGTCGGTTCAGAGCGGCCAATGGCCCCGCCTCCCGCGTGGCCTCCATCTTCCCCTTCTCCACGTGCCTGGGGCCTCCCAGGGCAGGGACACCCGGGTCCCCCAGGCTCTGGGAGATGAGCGTCTGTTCTCTCTGTCGTGGGAAGGAGGACAGTGGGCCTCCCAGAGGGGTGCCTCCTCCGCACTGGCCTGTCCTCGGGTCCTGAGTCTCCGCCAGCAGCAGAGGGGCCTCACCTCCGCCGCTGACCCCGGGACGGCGTGGGCAGGGGCCTTGTCCTTCAGGAAGGGAGCAGAGGGGGTAAAGCGGGGAGGGCCCTGGGTCCTGGCAATGGTCACGTGCGGAGGAGGCCGGAAGGAGGCCAGGACAGAGAGCGGCCTCCCATGCTTCAGCTTCAGAGCTGGGAATGGCCCCGGGACCGAGCGGAGATGAGTGGCCACACCAGCCAGGAGCTGCAGCAACCTGGACAGGGTCCAGGCGGTAAGGCCAGGGCAGGGAGGTTCAGGGAGGCCAGAGAGGGAGGCTGGAGCAAGGCTGGGGTGGGCAGGCTGGGAGGGCTAAGAAATGCCTTGGGGCCCTGTGGGTGGCTCCTGGGACGGGAACTGGATTCCTCCTGGGGCGGACTGGAGGTGGTGTCTAGAAGTGAGCAGCAGGCGTCCTGGGCTATCTGGGCGGGAGGGGCCCTGCCGTCCTGCCCTGAGGTGGGTCTCAGTCTTCCTCCCTTTGTCCTTTCATTTACTCAGCTCCTGAGAGGCCAGTTCTGGGTTTGAAGTCTAGCTCTTCCACTTCACTCTGTGACCTTGGGCAAGTCACTAAACCTCTCTGAGCCGGTTTCCTCGTCTCTAAAATGTGGACATTTTTATCTCTTTTCCAGGTGGAAAGACTGAGTCTGATACTGGGGCTCAGAAAGCGCTCAGGGAGAGATGGAATCTCAGGCCCAGGGGGGTCTTCACAGAGGACTGGGGGTGAGAAGGGTCCCCTGCCAGGCCCACCCTGGCCCCAACGTCCTGTCCTCATGTGACCCCAGAAACTTCTGGAAGAGTGGCGTGGGGGCCTGGCTGGCTCACGGCCTCTGTGGGACCCGAAGCCGCTCTCCACACGGTGGGGCGGGCGGCGGGAGGCCCTGGCCTGCCCTGTGACGGGTCATGGTGGGCTACCTGGGTGGGCAGCATGGAAGGGGGCACTAGGACCTCAGGGGGGCCAGGGGGCTGGGAGCCCTGGCCCGGGACCTCATGGGCAGCCGCTGGCGCGGGAACACTGGCCCAGCTCATGTGCTGCTGAGATCCACACGGTCCAGGGCCTGCGGGTCGCCTCCCGGGGGTGATGGCCGCTCCGTGGCGGGGGGCAGGCCCAGCAGGGCATGCTGGGAACGGACAGCCCAGCCTCCCGCTTCCTCCTCCCTCTGGGCCTCCCGGGCCTCTGGGGCAGCATGGCCTCGTGCAGGCCCTGAGGTGGTGCCAGCATCCCGGGCCTTCATCCTGGAGAGGGGACGCAGGTTCCCCTGCCCCTCTCCTCCCACCCCAGGCTGGGGGCCACCGGCTGCTGCCCCCAGCTCTGGGGCATGTCTGCCCCCCGCTCCCCCCAACTCGGGCCATCTTCCAACAGGCGCTCGGGATCATTGATGGGAACATGACCCCGGGGACAGAGGCTTTGGCCAAGCTCACATCCAAGAGGACGCCCTGGCCAGGTGACATCAGGAGCCTGGACAAACCCGGCGTCCTCTGGCCAGCTCCCTCCCGTCCAGGCTGCGGGGCCAGGCTCAGCTGGAATCTCCAGTGGCCGGAGCCAGAAGGCCCCTGGAGATGGTCCCAGCCAGTGGACCCAGAGAGGCCTGGGGCCTGAGGAGAGCAGCGGGGACCAGGGCCAGGTCCAGGTCCTCCTGGGTCACAGCCGCTGCCCACCTGCAGCAGAGCCCTGAGACGGGCAGCAGCCCTCCCTGGATAGGCCGCAGGCCCCTGTCAGGGCTGGGACGTCCCCAAGCCAGGGCTCTCCTTGGCTTCTTCTGGGACTTAACACAGCGGGTGTAGGAGAGGGGCCTCCCCACCGTGGCCAGGGCTGCACTCGGTCCCCACTGTGATGTCCACCTGCGGCAGGGTCGGCTGCTGATGTGGCCCGATGGTCACCAGGCAGCACCGCAGAGTCGGACCTCAACTTGGCTTTCCTGCCCACTGGCCCGTCCGGCCTCCTCTGTCCGCCCGTCCGGCCTCTGTCCTTCCACTCTCTGGCCGCCTGTGCTGACTCCCACCTGTCCACAGGTGCAGGGTCCACCCACCCCTTTGCTCACACGTCCATAGTGGCTCATTAGCCCGTCCATCCAAAGGCCCATCCGCCCACCCGTCTGTCCAGCAGCCCTCCCCGTGTCCATGACCCCTCCACTCACCCACCGGGCTCTGCGTCCGCTCGCTGGCTGTTCACCGGGTCCCTGTGGTCCACGCACTGGTCAGTCTGCTCACAGGCCACCTCTGGTCCCTGTCCTCCCAGGTTCTCCTGAAGCAGAACATCTGGGCTGCTCTGGGGACTCGAGGTAAAGCCCCAGTGGCTGCCGGGGACCTAGTGGCTCTCAGTGAGGAGCCCCTGCGGGATGACTGCTGCAGGCAGGGCTGTCCCCGGGGTGCCCCTGCAGCCTCCGGCCGGAGCCCGGCTGTCGGATGGCCACTCGTCCATCCCGTGCAGGGGACTGGCACCCGCAGCTGGCAGGCCTCCGCGGCCTCAGGTTCTTGCCGCCCAGATGAGGCGGCTCAGCCTCCGGCTTCCTGCGAGGGCGCCCCGCCCCCGCCCTGCCGCTGCCACCCGAGGCCTGGACGCTCCCAGGACGCAGCTTCCCCGGCCCCTCTGCGGGCGCGCCCCGCCCACACCCGCTGCGGGCACAGGATGTGTGCACTCGGAGCGTGACAGGAATCAGAGCCGCTGGCCATCCCTCCCCATCCACCTGGCCGCCTGTCCCTTCCCCTCGGTGGGTAAATACAGGCTCGATTTACGTGGCAACCCGGTGGCCCATGGTGGCAGGCAGGCGGTTATGTAATGGCCGCGTGGCGCTTGGCAGCTCCTGGGTGCTCAGCGGTCAGAGGCACCTTGCTGCTTGCCCCGGGGTGATACCCCACGGGGCCCCCAGAAGGCCCAGGATCCTGCCACCCCCCACCTGCCACGTGCCCTGGCTCTCAGGGACCCTTTGGAAAGTCCGGGGCTACCTGTTGAACACACCTGGATGGACACACGTCCCGTCCCGCGGCTTCCCCTTACAGATGGGAGACTGGGCCCCGAGAGGAGAGGGGCCTGTCCCAGGTCACAGAGGAGGCTGAGGCCACCGCTCTGGGCTGAGGTCCTCCTCCTGGCCCAGGCTCCTGGGTGCCCAGCTCAGGTCAGCTCGAGGCTGTGCCCTCCGGACCTGAACCCCAAAGGCCAGGCCCCCAGGGACTGCACTCAGCCCCAGGACCTCAGTCCCCTCTGCCTCAGCACGGAGTGGCCCTGAGCCTGGGCCATCTCAGGAAAGGAGAGGACAGCTGGTGTGCTCCTCCGTGTCCCCACGCGTAGGAACACCAGAGTCCTCCAACCACGTGGCGCCACAGAGGGCACCTCCACGCCCCTCCCCACGAGGACAGACTCCCACGCTCAGTGGCCTCGACTGTTGTCCTTGACGCCTCTGTGGCGTCCGTCCTGCACCGAGGGAGGGGACCTGTGGGCACGGGCAGGTGACAGGTGGACAACCCAAACCATCAGTGGGCACGTGGCCTGGGACGAAGGAGGAGGAGAAGGGACAGGGGAGGAGGGGGAGGAAGAAGGAGCAGGGGTTGTGTGCAGCTGGCCTCCGTCCACTCATCCCCAGCTGCCCCAGGTGGCCGCGGGAGTCTCACTCTCCATTTTGAGTCTCTGGGGGAATGGGACTCGAGCACCCACCAGAGCACGGCTGAGGAGCTCACAGGGAGCATCAGAGCGGGAACAGCCTCAGAGAGGGACTCTGGATGTCCTCCCTCCCAGCAACCTGGCTGTTCCTGCCCCGGCCTGGCCGCGCCTCCCCTGCTGTTAAAATCCCCTGGCGCAGCGCCTGGCCCAGGTATGTCCTGCTTATGTAATCGCAGCCCAGTCCTCCGGCTGGCTCACCGTGTGCCCCGTGGCGGGGGGGAGAGTCCCTTAGAAGAACTCGCCATTGTTCCTCGGCCTTCCCATGGGAAAGTGGCCTCAGGGAGGGGCCCAGCGGCCAGCAGGAGGGGGGCCGTGGGGAGGAGAGGAAGCGGCCTCCCACAGCCCAGGGCTTCCTCCACAGCTTACCACCTTTATCTCTTTAAAAACAAAAGCCTCAAAGAGCCCTTTGAATGACCTGGTTTTTGATATACCTGGAGAATGGTTAGGAGAAACTGGGCTATCAGCTCGGCCACCCGCCACTGGCCGTGACCTCTCACGCACCTCCTCTGGAACTTGGTTGTCTTTTTCTTCAGGCATGTTAGGCCCTTCCCCCATCAACCCACCCAGCAGCCAACCCTCACCCACCCACCCGTCCTCTACCCATCTGCCATCCACCCACCACCCACCTATCCACCAAACCATTCATTCGTCCACCCACCTGTCCATCCACCCACCCATCCATTCATTCAGCCACCCACTCATCCTCTACCCATCCACCATCTATCATCTACTGACTATCTAACCATTCATCCACCCATCCACCCAACCATCCCTCCATCCATCCACCCAACCATCCCTCCATCCATCCACCCAACCATCCCTCCATCCATCTACCCACCATCCATCCATCCACCCAACCATCCCTCCATCCATCCACCCAACCATCCCTCCATCCATCCACCCAACCACCCACCCACCATCTATCATCCATTGACCATCCATCTACCCACCACCCACCCACCCACCCTTCCACTCGCTTTTCCATCTGTCACCTAACATTTATTGAGTTTGCAATGAAGGACACAGTGGACTTGACTTCCATTGGCTGAACAAGTCCTGGGAGGGACATATTCCCAGATCCGAGTCTCACACCTGTCATTTTCTTTTCTGCCCTTGGCCAAAGTTCCCCACTCCCCGCCCCTCTGCGTCTCAGTCCTCACCTGGGAACTGGCGTGACAATGGCATCTGTCTCATCATGGTGGCCACGGTGGGAAGATACACACTGTAATCACATGGGCTTCCCCGGGGGCCGGCGGGGGCTGGCTTTGGGTGGGGGATGCCGAAATGGAGTCAGAGGTGGCCCTTGCTTTCAGGGCCTCCAGGGGTGGGGCAGGGTCCACCCTGGAGTGGAGGGCAGAGTGAAGTGGATGAGGCCAGGGAGGCCGGGCGGAGAGGAGGCCCTGGTGGCTGGGGCGGGGGGGGGGGGGTCCTGCTCAGGGCTCCAGCAGAGCCTGGAGCGTGGCTGGTGTGGGGTTTTGGACGCTCTCTGGTTGCTGAGCCAAGGCCAAGAGCCTGGACAGCAGGGACTCCCCTTAAACTGCACAGACACGCTTTCTCCTAAACGCTGAGACTGGGCGGACCCAGGGTCACTGATTAGGCCTCAGGTCCTGGGATGCCACCCGTCCCCTGGTCACTGAGGAGCGTGGCCTTCAGGTTTGCCCGTCTCACCCCAAGTGTGGCAGAGGCTGTCAGTCCGTCGCTGCTCTCTCCCCCTGGGCCGGACATGAAGCTGTCCAACACCAGTAGCCACTAGCCACCATTCAGATATGGCCATTTCAGTCTAAATCTGTTAACACGAAAGAGCGCGTACCGCGGGCGCCGATCGCGGTGTCGCTCTTCAAACGCCCTCTGGCTGCACGTGGCTGGTGGGTACTGGAGTGGACGTAGCAGGTACAAAGCTTCTCCGTCATGGCACAAGCTCTGGGCGGTGCCAGCCTCGGCAGGCTGCAGGGCCAGTCCCTGGGGAGGGGGCGGACAGGGGGCACCGCAGGCTGTACTGCCAGACCCCAGGGACTTGCGCGTGGTCAGAGGTCCCTGCAGATGGGCTCTGTCTGCGGTCCCACTGAGTTCCACGTCTAAGACGACGAGTCCTCTGGGCTGACCTGTCAGCTTCCTTCCTGTTTATCTGTAAAGAAAGAGAAAGGGGCCAGCCCAGGCTGGACGCCCCTGGCTCGCCTGGGCCCAGCGCCTCCCGGGGCTGGACACTCAGTCCTCGAGTCTATTTTTAGCACTGCTGGGCCAGTGTCCTTGCCACCCGCCGCCGGAGGCTGACATTTCATACTCTGGGAACCGCGACCTGCCGCTCTTCCGGTTGTGAGGGGACGGCTGTTGTCATGCCCCAGAAGGAAAGAACAATGGTCATTAGTAATCGGCATCTCCCGAAAATCGGAAGCGGAGGCTCTGCCATCTGAGCAGCCCTTAACCCCAGCGGTGCCACCTCGGCCCAGAGGGTCATGCCCTGGGGTGAAGCAGGGGAGGTGGGCCGTGGGCTGCGGGGGCAGCAGAACTGGCCCCTCAGCCACGGGACCAGGGCGTGGAGGGCGCGAGGTGGAGACCCAGCTTAGTGGAGAAGTGGCCCCACGGCTAGTGCCCTGGGCCTCCCCGAGACCCCCGCAGGCAGGGTGGAGTCCGGTGGGGGAGATGCCTGGCCCCCGTGGGGGGTCTCACCTGGGCCAGGAGCCTGGCTTGGCCAAGTGTCCGAGCCCTGCCGTGGGCCGCGCCCTGGGTGCTGGGGCCGAGAGGAAGGAGGGCCGTTGGATGGTGGGGAGGTGGGCAGGGAAGGGGCCTGGCAGGCTGGGGTGCTCCCTGCCCAGCTGCCCGCTTCCTGGAGGGGGACCACGGCCGGCCCGGCCTTCAGGGAAGGGGTGGGGGGGGGCAAGTCACTCTGAAGGGAAGCAGGGGTCAGGGACTATTCCTCCTTCCAGCCCGCTACCTGGCAGGAGCTGCCGGAGCGGCCCGAGGGCGAAGCCCTCCCCCACAGCCCCCCCACAGTTCCCCCACAGCCCTCCCCCACAGCCCCCCCACAGTTCCCCCACAGCCCTCCCCCACAGCCCCCCCACAGTTCTCCCATAGCCCTCCCCACAGCCCTCCCCACAGCCCCCCCACAGTTCTCCCATAGCCCTCCCCACAGCCCTCCCCACAGCCCCCCTGCAGGCCCCCAGCAGCCCTCCCCCACAGCCCCCCCTGCAGTTCCCCCACAGCCCTCCCCCACAGCCCCCCCGCAGTTCCCCCCACAGCCCTCCCCCACAGCCCCCCCACAGCCCCCCCTGCAGCCCTCCCCCACAGCCCAAGGCAAACACAGCAGAGGGCAGTTCCCACGCTCAGGCCAAAGGCTGGCTGCAAGGAGGGCAGGCCTCAGCCACCCACAGGTGAGCCTGGGTCCCGCCCCGGGTCACCCACTGAGCCCAGACTCCGCCCCACACTTGGCAAACGTGGCCCTGCTGAGTCCTTGCGAAGATCCAAGTTCATGTTAAGATCTTTATTCCACGGAATAGAAGACTGACACCCAGAGAGGTTAAGTGACTTGCCTCGAGTCACACAGCTGGCAGGAGAAGAGCTGGCACTTGGACTTGGAGTCTGTGATCTCCAGTCCTGTGTGTCCCTCGGGGAGCCCACACACTCAGGCGTGCCCCGGGCGCTGGCCAGCAGACGCCGTCAGGTCTGCACCCGTATTACAGCAGAAGTGCCATGAGCTGTGGCCGCGTGGGCCTGGGGGCTGTCCTCTGGGGGCGCTGGGAGGCACAGGGCCCAGGCGCACGCGGGCCTCGGGGTGAGGTGCTCGAGGGGCCTGCGATTGTCAGTTCCTGGATATTTGAAGCTATTTTGCTTGATCTCTGGTCTGGGTGCTGTGGGATGGGGACTTCCTGTGTCACTTGAAGCCGCGTGACCAGGAGCAAGCTCCCTGTCGCCCACGAGCATCCTCTCAAGGAAGGAGGTGAACGAGCCAGGGAGCCCCAAGCCCCTGCCCGCGGGACCTGGCCTCCGGCAGGCACTCGGGACACGTGGGCAGGAGCTCCGGGACACGGGGTCGTCCCTTCCCCTCGAGCAACACTGACTGAGCACCGGTGGTGGGAGTCTCAGAGTCTGGGGCGTGGCACGAACACCAGGGCTGGCGTGCGGGCACTGGCCCAGATGGCCATCAGCTGTCACTGCTGCCCCCAGGGGCGGAGCTCCTGGGCCCCCTGGGCTCTGAGGGCAGTGGGTCTCACAGTCGTGGAGGACTGGAAATGGCTGCCTCATGGGAACCCTGTCACGGCCTGTCGCCTGGGGTGACAGGGTCAGGCTGGCATGGCCACTTCCAGGCCTCCTTGGTGCCCACGATCCTTCCCCATCTCGACCGCCTGGCCCCGAGGTCAGGGGAAGCCGGGTGCTGAGCTCGGGTTGCAGGGTGCGCCAGGCGTTGCCCCAGAGCCAAGTGGGGGAGGCTGGCCAAGGGGCCTCGCATTGGTCCTGGTGGGTGGTTCCCAAGGACTCTCCCTAGCAGGTCCCTCGCCGTGAGACCAGAGAGGCCTCGATGGCCCCTTCTACCTCACAGAGTCTGGATTGCAAACTAGCAGCATTTAAGAAAGATCTGGCCTCTCAGGGCCCATCTCTGACCGTCCTCCCTGGAGCAAGCCCCCTCCCCCACCTCCCCTTCCCTGCTCCTGGCTGGGGAAGCCGGAGTCAGACCTGCAGTCAGGGGCCTGATTCTTGCGCCCTGAGCAGGCAGCAACACTGCCCACCACTGGCCATCTATCTGCACCTGCCCATCCACTGACCTGCTGATCCATCTGCATCCAGCCATCCCTCCATCCATTACATAATCCATAATACCCTAACCCCACAGTCTCCACCATCAATCCGCCCAAGTCACCCACCTGCACATCCAGCCACCCATCCACCCACCCACCTATCCACTCATCCATTCATCCATCTACTCATCCTCCATCCATCCACCCACCTACCCATCCATCCATCCACCCAGCCATCCACTCACTTATCCATCCATCCACCCATACATCTACCCATCTACTCATCCATCCTTCCATCCATCCATCCATCCATCCATCCATGCATACATACATACATTCATCTACTCAGCTACCATTTAGCTATCCATCCATCCATCCATCTACACATCCATCCCTCCACCCACCTGTCCACCCACTACTCCCCGCCCGCCCTCCCATGCCCACAGCATCCGTTCCTTCATCCCACCCTGGTCCCTCTGTTCCCTGAGCCTCCTCCGATTGTCCCCTGTCCATGGCATCTCCCCACGTCCTTGGCTGCCCACCTGCCCACCCACTGACGTCCCTGCACGTCCACACTGCCTCACACTCCTGGGTCCAGGCCTGAAGTCCCAGAGCAGGGCCACGTAGGCTGGGTCAGTTCTGGGGATGACGAGCACCAGGTGGTTGGGGCAAATCCTTTGCATCCTTGCTCTGCAGCTGCCCGGCCAGAGGGACTGGCGCTTCCCTTCTGGGAGCAGACAGTCATGGACAGGGGAGCGTGGGCTCCCAGTGGCCCTGGACGTGGGTGGTGGTCGGCCTTTCTCAGCTGCCTGAGCTGGACAGCCTCGCCCATCTCTCCATGTCACCTGAGTGAACCGTGACACAGCACCTCTGTGCTGAGTCACTTGCGACGAGAAGCCCTCCGTCAGTGGCCGTGTGTTGACAGGGCTGGTCACCAAGGAGAGCTGCACTGCTGTGCTGGGCCCGGGGCGCCCTGTCCTTCCCGGGTCCCCCAAAGGCAAGATCCACGGGAAACCATCTCGCGCAGGTTCGCGCTGACCGGCCTTCCTCTGCTGCCCCGTCGGATGCCCATTTCTACCCGAGCGGCCCTCACAACACACCTCTGACAGGAGGACCAGGGTCCAGTGGCGGATCAGGAAGGCCCTTTGCTCCGGCTCAGAGGGGCGCTGGGTGCTCCGGGTCGTCCCCGCTGGAATGCGAGGGAGAGGTGGGGACGCTTGTTTGGAGGGTCTTCCTGGTGGCCCTTTCCTCCCCACAAGGGGTTCAGCCCTGTTCTGTCTGACTGCAGCTGGGTGGGAAAGAGTCCTTGCTCTCGGGCGGGCTGACCTGGGGTGGGGACGCTCGTGTTCCTCTGGGGCAATGTGTCTGACCACTGCTGCCCGTGGTCACAGCATGGCAGAGAGTGGCCTGGTCTGAGTGTGGCTCTTTCTGCTTTCTGATGCTGGGACAGGGCTGTGTTAGAGTTGACCCGGAAGCTGCCGTGCGTGTCGGGTCCCTTAATGAATGTGGCTTTACTCTTTTCCTGTGGCTGAAATATTGTCCTGTTGCAGAGGAGGAGACTGAGGGTCAGAGTGGATGGGGGAGACTTGCTCCTTGAGTGGATACAGTTTGGGTCTTTCTGACACCAACACCCAGTTCTTGCTTCCATAGCCAAGCAAGCTGCCCTTCCTATGGGCCCTTGCTGTGCTCTGAGCTGTCGTGAGTCTGAGAAGCCTTCATCCCGTGCTGTACATCTTTTATGTTTTAAAAATGTGGTAAAGGTCCACGTGGACTTCCTCACCCTCTGCAGGCCCACGGCTGCCCCCCGGGGCCCAGGTGCAGTGAAGGAGCTCGAGCCTGGTCACACCCCAGAGCTGCTCCTGGACGCCCCCTGACCCTCTGAGCAGCAGGAGGGTCTCCTGGGAGAGTCGTGGCTGGGCCTGGGCCTGCGGAGTTCAGGGCCGGCCCAGCTGCACCTCTCGGCTCCAGCTGGGGCAGGGCTGACCGTGTGGACCAAGTGTCCTGGGGCGGCGGTGGAGTGGGGCTCCAGGGCCGGTCAGAAGGGCCAGTGGTCCGCCTGGTGTCCGCAGCCACTGGCTCTGGGTGAGGCGTCCGTGGGGCTGCAGGCCACCCCCGGAGGAGCCTCTCCCTTGGCCTGAGAGACAGGAGCCAGACCCTGGGCAGGTGAGTGGCGCACGGGGTGGGAGCCGTGCAGCCTGGACGGGCGGCAGGGGCACTGCGGGAGGCCTGCTGCCCTCCGGCGGCTCCTGGTGTGGCTCCAGCCCCCCCGAGGGCCGCACTTCCTGCCCCCCCAGGCAGCCGTGCAGCCCACCCCCAGCCACCCGCCCGCCCGGGGTGAGGGGACGGGGCTCCACGGCTGCTGGGCAGCCCTGGCCCAGAGAGCAGCCTGCTCGGGGGTCTCGTAGTAGCCCAAGGCACCTCTCATCAGCCACTGTCCCCGTCACTGCCAGCGCGGTCCAGGGACACCAGGCGCACTCACTGGCCCCCAGAGCCTTCCCTTCCCACCCTGGAGCTCCCGCCTGCTGCCCCGTGGACGTGCCCCGGGGAGCCTGGCCTGGACCTGGTCCCCACCCCACACGACGGAGGCCACCTCCCGCTGGCTGCCTGGGGCATGGAGCCTGATGCTGGGTACGGGGAGGGGGTCGCAGGGGCCCTGACTCTCCTTGATTCAACCCCCAAGGAACATGGCCCTGTCCCAGCCCAGCCTGGCCCTGGGCCCCTCGGTGGCAGACCTGCTGTGGTCACTGTGTCGTCTCAACGTGGTGGACTGGGGTGGACACCTGCCGACTGCCGCCTGTCTGCTGGGATAAGGCCCCGGCTCCGGGCTCCGCTGCGATCCCAGGGGGGGGCCGGGCAGAACCCCAGCAGGGGCCGAATCAGGTCCAAGCTCACCCCCCACGGGGCGCCGGGCGACAGTGTGACTGCGTGTCCCCAGCGCCTCCAGACCCCGCTCCCGGGGAGGCAGGGAGGGGTGCCGAGTGGGGTCCCGTGGCTGTGGGCCTCCAGCAGGTGGCCAGGTGCAAGGACAGGACCGGGGGCCTTGAGGGACGCAGCCTGGACTAGAGCTTGGGTCTGCCACTGGGGACTCGGGTGGCCTTGGGGACCTTGCTGGACCTCTGCCTCAGTCTCTCTCCCTCTGAAACGGTCATGGCAGTGGCCACTTGCTGGGGGACTTGCTTCCTTCGTCTGCACCTCGGGCGGGGCTCACCCCTTTCTGTGCCCCCCGGGTCCTGCTGCGCCCCAGGAGGTGCGTCGGGGGACAGCGTGGCCTTCCTTCTCTGGGCTCTTCCTCGTCCCCAGCGGCGGCAGGGCTTTCTCTCGGGGTCTGCCTGGCGTGCGGGACCTGGCGCCAGGTGGCCTTCCCTGCGCCTTCTGTGGGATGGACCTGGAGGAGCCGGAGGGAGAGCCTCCCCTGACCCCTCGGCTCTGGACAGGATTCCCGAGTACCCCTGAGCAGGTCACGGAGGACCCCCGAGGAAGACGGGGACCTCCAGGAGGGGCGGGGGTCTGGCCAAGCGGGCAGGGGTCTGGGTGGGAGGCGGCCAGATGGTCGTGCCTGGCAGGGCCACCTCACCCCTCCTCTGGGGACCTCAGTGTCCCTCCCTGCCTCTGCCCTCACTGCTGCCTCTGTCTCCACACAGAACCTTTGAAATCCCTGAGCCCATCCCCGGGGCCTCCCTGGACAGGACTCCCTGGCTCTTGGTGCACCAGTCCCACTGTGCTCCCTCCAGTGGCCCCAAGGGCTCCATCCTTCTGGCCCCAGGGCCTTTGCACTTGCCCACGGAGGGCTCAGTGATGCTGGGGGTGGCTGAGGGATAAGCTTCGGGCCGAGGGGAGCGAGTCTGCCCCAGCTAGAGCCCAGACTCTGCCTCAGGACTTTCAGAAGTGCCTGTGCCTGCCGTGGACTTGGGGAGGCCTGCAGCTTCGCTGGGGCAATGGCCGCCCTCTCTGCTCTGTTTCCCAGGATGCCCTGGAGAGGGGTGACTTCCACTTACCAGTCCCACCCCAGGCCACCCTCCCTCAAAGGCTGGGCCCCAGCTCTTGGCCCTGCCTGGGCCGCTGGGGATGGTCCTGCGGGCCTGAGGACAGTCCAGCACACGGCACCACGTCACCAGGGCCCTCAAGGTGCCGGGGGGACAGTCTCCACTTTGCACCTGCCTTGTGCCAGCAGGTCTCTTGGGGTTTGGGACACGAACAGGGATTTGGGACACTATGGTCCCCATGGTGCTGGCACAGGGCTGGGGTCCTGTCCACCCTCAGCCCCTGGACACCGAGGCCAGGCCCACCGCTGCTTTGAAGCTTCCCTTCTCTGTTGTTGAAGGAATGTCCTGGTGGTCGACCCCACAAGGCTCTGGGGGACGTGGGTGGCCTCTGCTGCCGTGGATCAGCGAGTCCCTCCCTGTCCCAGGAGCAGGAGGTCTCAGGCTGCCTCCTCTGTGGCCCTTGGGGGTGAGGGGCCCACATGGGCCCCCCCCACCCCTGCCCCAGGGAGACCTGGGTCTCAGGAGCCCCAGCCACTGACACAGACTCCCAGAAGCCGCACAGCAACACGCCCGCTGGCTTCTAGGGACACCGTGAGACACCCACCGCACTCGAGAAACCCTGAGTCCAAGACCGTTGCCCCCCCACCCGGAGAGCGAGGCCCGTAGCCTCCCCCACCTGCCGGGCCCGACACCCACGCGAGGCAGCAGGGGCACAGAGGGGCCAGGGCAGAACCGCCTGTCCACTGCGGAATATCCATCGCTCCTGCCCGAGGTCCCGGGTCATCTCCAAGGTCCAAATCTAAACTTCGAAGTGCAGCTTCTACAGGATGCCAGACACTGCTGCACCCTGAGGAGCCAGCCGGTCACCAGGCCAGCGGAGGCAGGGCCACGGCATCTCCCGACCGAGGCGCGGCCCAGCCAGGACCAGCTCCCAGCCCGCGCGGGAGGTCAGGGTGCCGGCCAGGCTGCGCTCCTCCCAAGGCTCTGGGCACCAGGGAGGAGGTTCTATTGTCACAGTGGTCTGTCCCAGGTCTTTTGGTTGGTGGCCAAGCTGTGGAACCCGTGTCCCCTGTCCTTGCTGGTGTCAGCCGGGACTGCTCCATGGTCTCCTTCCTTTCTCAGACCAATGATGATGGGTGGCCTTCACATTTTGGGAACCTCCGATTGTCCCCTTGTGACCAGCTGGGGAGAGCACTTGGCTTTTAGCAGGCTCACAGGATGAGGTCAGCCTCTCCCAGCTAGTGCCTCTTCCTGAAAGTGGACAGACCTCTGTGACGCTCAATGGAACCTCCTTCCTGGGGTGTCGTCCTCCACATGTGCACCGGCAGGGGCCAGGGAGGGTGTGTGTGCAGGCAGGGACCATGACATGTGGCCTCTGCCAGCGCTTCCCTTGGCAGAGGAGCCCGTGGGCTGGACGTGGGCGTGGACATGGAGGCCCTTCGGTCCAGGTGGCCCTCCCTGGGCTGCATCATGGCTCCACTCTCCAGGGCCACATGGCCTTGAGGAAGCCGCTCGACTCTCCCTGCCCGGTTGGCTCCTCTGCGAAGTGGGGTGGCTGCGCTGGCCGGCGGAGGGGGCTGGGGGGGTGGGGGTGGAGGTTCCAGCAGTGACCTGGGGACGGCTCAGTGGGCAAGGCCGCTGTCGCAGTTCTCCACCGCCGTGTGGCCTCTGTTCTCCCCGGGGCGGGACGTGGCCAGGGCCAGGGCGTGTTGTCAGGCCCAACCTGACCGAGGCCACCTCCAGCATCTTCCAGAATTTAACTGTGGCCAGTGACGGGCCTGTGTGCTGGACATGGTCCATGGGGGACGTGCCATTCTGGCCAGCGCCTGCTGCTGGCAGTGCCTGACCCCTCGGAGCAGGGAGTGTCATGGACCACGGCCAGTCAGCCACGATCCCTCCTTAGAGGCGCCCTGGGGGGACCGGCACTCTGCTCCAGCGGCTGGGACCTCAGCGTCCTTCTCGAGGAGGGACCGCGAACACGGAGGGTGACCAAGGACGTGGAGGGAGGAGACCAGGGTCTGGAGCTGCTGCCTGCGGTGCCTCTGGGTTCCAGTGCCAACTAGTCAGGTGACAACCAACCTGGGCCTCCGTCCCCACTCTAAACCTGGGACAGCAAGAGGCTCGGCCCATCTTGTCACGGGCGACGTCCGAATCTCAAACAAATCAAAGAACTTTATCTGTAGTTTCCTGGCCAGGGACGCGTCTGCCAGGCCCAAGGGCCTTCTGGGAGAAGTGCGCCAGGCTGTGTGTGGCTCCAGGATTTAAGGAAAAACCACGTCCACGTCCGGTGGCATCTGCGAATTTCAAGCAAGCAGGACACGAGGGCTGCGGAACGCGGTGAGCAGAGCAGGCGGACAAGCGCCCCTGGCCCGCGGCAGCTGGGGCTGAACGTCCCGGGCCCGAGGCAGCTGCAGATGTATGAGGCACAGAAACACGAATTGTTTAAAATGCGTTTTAAAAACAGCTTATATAACAGTTTCACACGGGAACCATAAAGGTGGAGTCACTAGGGCTACACTCACTGTTTTATTAACCTATAGTTCAGTCTATGACCTACAACCTACTAATGTATTGATTAATTCAGACCATAATAGTGTGACATCACGAGATGTGTGCTTGGTAAGTTATCTTCACACCACCACCACCACCACCATCACCCCCATCACCACCATCACCATCACCATCACCACCAACACCATCACCACCAACACCATCACCACCACCACCACCATCACCATCACCACCATCACCACCACCACCACCACCAACACCATCACCATCACCATCACCACCACCATCACCATCACCACCACCACCAACACCACCACCATCACCACCACCATCACCACCACCATCACCACCACCACCATCACCACCCCCATCACCACCCCCATCACCACCACCATCACCACCACCACCACCACCACCACCACCACCATCACCACCACCACCATCACTATCACCACCACTACCACCATCACCATCACCACCACCACCACCACCATCACCACCACCACCATCACCACCATCACCACCACCACCACCACCATCACCACCACCACCATCACCACCATCACCACCAACACCATCACCATCACCATCACCACCATCATCATCAGCAGCAGCACCACCACCACCACCACCAACACCACCACCATCACCACCACCACCACCACCACCAACACCACCACCATCACCCCCATCACCACCACCATCACCACCATCATCATCACCACCATCACCACCACCACCCCCATAACCATCACCCCCATCACCATCACTATCAACACCATCACCATCACCACCACCACCACCACCATCATCATCATCACCCCCATCACCATCACCATCACCACCACTACCACTATCACCATCACCACCCCATTACCATCACCATCACCACCAACAATACCACCACCATCACCTCCACCATCACCACCACCACCACCATCATCATCATCACCACCATCACCATCACCATCACAACCACCACCACCACCACCACCTCCACCACCTCCACCATCTCCACCAACACCACCATCTCCACCATCACCATCATCACCATCACCACCATCTCCACCATCACCATCTCCACCATCACCATCATCACCATCATTACCACCACCATCAATCACCACCACCACCACCATCACCATCACCACCATCACCACCATTACCACCATCACCACCATCACCATCACCATCAACACCATCTCCACCACCATCACTACCATCATACCATCACCATCATCACCACCACCATCAGCACCATCATCACCACCACCATCAGCACCATCATCACTATCACCACATTGCCATCACCACCACCACCATCTCCACCATCACCATCACCACCACCACCATCACTATCTCCTCCTGGCTCATTAGGTGGCCTAGCACCCTGAGTGCTGGAGACAGAGGGAGGGAATCCAACATGGTCAGGTTCTGATGTCTACGGAGTCCAGGTGGCCACGGGACTGGGTCTCGGGGCAGTGGCAGGGTGCTGGAAGCGTCCGGGACTCAGGCAGGAGTAGGCCCGTCCTGCCCCACGGCACCCCCTGCACGTCTCAGAAGGGCCTTTCTGGAGAGCAGCTGGGAGACGGGCTGCTGAGGTCCTGTCCCTGGCGGGTCACCCTGGAAGAGCTCCTTCTGCTTTCTTGGCTCTGTTCTCTCATCTCTAAGAGGGGACACACTGGGACCTGGATCTGCCCTTGGCAGTCACTGGGGGCCTGTCCTGAGCAGCCAGTAGGTGGCGCTGCTGGGCAGTGGGGCAGGGGCGGGAGCCCTCCAGGATGCCCTGCGGCAGAGGAGCCCGCGGTGGTCCCCCAGCCCCTCTGGTGCAGGTTCGGACATGCTTGGGCACCTGGGCAGCAGTTCCCAGCCGTCTCCAGCTCAGGGTGGGCCCCGTGAAGGGTGACACCCCTGCTGTGGTGGCAGGGTCCTGTCCTCCCCCTGGGATGCCCCCTCTCCCTGCCTTCACCCGCCACTGGTCCCTCCTACCTTCGTCTCCCGCCAGGACAGCCTTGAGCCTCCTCCCACCTGCCACCCCGGACACTTCCACTCGGAAGCTGGAAGCTTCTAAAGCAGCAATGGCCTCGTCCTTGTCACATGCAGGGTCCTCAGCCCTGGGATAAAGTTCAAGGCCCTGACTGGGCTTGCGTGGCCGGGGCCCTGCTGCTCTGGGGCGGCTCAGGAGGCTGCCTCCTCTCTGCAGGGGGCCAGCTGGCCACCAGGACCCTGCAGGGCACGGGCTGAGCGCAGCTGCCTCTGTCCCCTGGAGGCCTGGCTGGGCTCTTCCCTGTCCTGTCCTGTCTTCTGCAGCCACCTGCAGTCCCCCTCAGGCTTGCCGTCTGCGCTCTGCTGGCCCTGACCACGTGTGCCGGGGACCTGGGGCGCTGCCTGGCCTCCTCGCTGCGTAGACCCTGTGGGATGGGGGTGGGCGGGGAGTGGGTGAGGAGTGGAGGCAGAGGGTCAGCAGGGCTTCCCAAAAGGGCTCGAAAAGTCTCAGCCGCGGCCGTGGCCCTGTCCGGGCCGTGGTCTGCTCTTATCTCCTGGGGGCAGCGGTCAACCCGGGGTGGGGGACATGGTTGCACGACCTCTCAGGGAGCCAGCACCGTGGCCGATGTAGGAAGGCCCTGCATGCGCACCTTCTGCCGTCAAGGACGCCCAGGGAGGGACGTGGCTGGGGCTGAGCCTGTGGGCAGCACCCGAGCCCCCCCTCAGGTGCTCTGGGGTCACTGAGGGGTCCTCTGTGTCCCTTCGGGCGGGGCCCAGTGAGCCTGACTCACCAGGGCAGGCCTTCGCCACCCTGGGCGTGGGCTCCACCCGCCTTGACCCCAGAGGAAGGCAGGAGGCCCTGGCCCCCCAGGCCGCCCCAGGCCGCCCGCCCCTCCTTCTCCCACTACTGTCCCACAGCCCTCCCCCCGCAGAGGAGGACAGCGAGCTGGGAGAGCGGGCAGCGTGGAGACCAGGGCTGGGTCAGAGGCGGGGGCCCAGGGGTCTCCCTGAGGCATCCAGGTGCTCGCCTGGAGCTAGGGCCCAGGGCCTCCCACCCGACGCCAGGTGTCCGGGGACAGCACTGAGCTGGGAGGCGGGCGGCTCCCCAGGCAGGGCAGCGGGGCGAGGCCGCGGTGGAAGGCCCGGGCTCCAGCGGAGGCGGGGAGGGCAGGGCCTGTGACTCTCCCACTCCGGGGGGACGGGGAGTCTGGGTTCTCTGTGGCGTGGACGGCTGGCCCCGGCGGGGTCTGAGCAGGGGACACGGGGACTTCTGCTTTAGGGATGGCCTCTGGCTGCTTGGTCAGCTGGAGGGGGCCGAAGGGCGGGGGCCAGAGTCCAGGCCAGCTCTGGGAGCTGCCCAAGGGACTCTTGGAGGGGCCTCTGCTGAGCCCCAGGTCCTCAGATGACCACCTCCCACCCAAGTCCCCACACAGGGCCCAGGCGAGGCCACCACAGCCTGAGGACAGGGCAGTGAAGGCCGTGGTCCAGCTGCCCTGACCATGGGGGATGGGCAGGCCCCATGCTCCCCACAGCCCCAGGCTTGTGTGACGTCCCCGCCCTGGTTTGCTGTGACGTCATGGCCCAGGTTTGCTGTGACGTCCCTGCCCTGGCCCTCTGTGACGTCCCCGCCCTGGCTCTTTGTGACATCCCCGCCCTGGCCCTCTGTGACGTCCCCGCCCTGGCCCTCTGTGACGTCCCCGCCCTGGCTCTCTGTGACATCCCTGCCCTGGCCCTCTGTGACGTCCCCGCCCTGGCTCTCTGTGACGTCCCCGCCCTGGCCCTCTGTGATGTCCCTGCCCTGGCTCTGTGACATCCTGGTCCTGGCTCTCTGTGACATCCCGGTCCTGGCTCTCTGTGACATCCTGGTCCTGGCTCTCTGTGACGTCCCTGCCCTGGCTCTCTGTGACATCCTGGTCCTGGCTCTCTGTGACATCCTGGTCCTGGCTCTCTGTGACATCCTGGTCCTGGCTCTCTGTGATGTCCCTGCCCTGGCTCTGTGTGACGTCCCCGCCCTGGCCCTCTGTGACGTCCCTGCCCTGGCTCTCTGTGACATCCCCGCCCTGGCCCTCTGTGACATCCCTGCCCTGGCTCTCTGTGACATCCCTGCTCTGGCCCTCTGTGACGTCCCCGCCCTGGCCCTCTGTGACATCCCTGCCCTGGCTCTTTGTGACATCCCCGCCCTGGCCCTCTGTGACATCCCCGCCCTGGCCCTCTGTAACATTCCTGCCCTGGCCCTCTGTGACGTCCCCGCCCTGGCTCTCTGTGACGTCCCCGCCCTGGCCCTCTGTGATGTCCCTGCCCTGGCTCTGTGACATCCTGGTCCTGGCTCTCTGTGACATCCCGGTCCTGGCTCTCTGTGACATCCTGGTCCTGGCTCTCTGTGACGTCCCTGCCCTGGCTCTCTGTGACATCCTGGTCCTGGCTCTCTGTGACAT
Organism: Marmota flaviventris; assembly: GCF_047511675.1. Lineage (NCBI taxonomy): Eukaryota > Metazoa > Chordata > Mammalia > Rodentia > Sciuridae > Marmota > Marmota flaviventris. Next base: position 4,433,240 of record NC_092506.1, on the reverse strand, counting down.
CCTGGTCCTGGCTCTCTGTGATGTCCCTGCCCTGGCTCTGTGTGACGTCCCCGCCCTGGCCCTCTGTGACGTCCCTGCCCTGGCTCTCTGTGACATCCCCGCCCTGGCCCTCTGTGACATCCCTGCCCTGGCTCTCTGTGACATCCCTGCTCTGGCCCTCTGTGACGTCCCCGCCCTGGCCCTCTGTGACATCCCTGCCCCAGGTCTCTGTGACATCCCCGCCCTGGCTCTCTGTGACATCCCCGCCCTGGCCCTCTGTGACATCCCCGCCCTGGCCCTCTGTGACGTCCCCGCCCTGGCTCTCTGTGACGTCCCTGCCCTGGCTCTGTGACATCCTGGTCCTGGCTCTCTGTGACATCCTGGTCCGGGCTCTCTGTGACGTCCCTGCCCTGGCTCTCTGTGACATCCTGGTCCTGGCTCTCTGTGACATCCCAGTCCTGGCTCTCTATGACATCCCTGCCCTGGCTCTCTGTGACGTCCCTGCCCTGGCTCTCTATGACATCCCTGCCCTGGCTCTCTGTGACATCCCTGCCCTGGCCCTCTGTGACATCCTGGTCCTGGCTCTCTGTGACATCCTGGTCCTGGCTCTCTGTGACGTCCTGGTCCTGGCTCTCTGTGACGTCCCTGCTCTGGCTCTCTGTGACATCCTGGTCCTGGCTCTCTGTGACGTCCCTGCCCTGGCTCTCTGTGACGTCCCCACCCTGGCTCTCTGTGACGTCCTGGTCCTGGCTCTCTGTGACATCCTGGTCCTGGCTCTCTGTGACGTCCCTGCCCTGGCTCTCTGTGACGTCCTGGTCCTGGCTCTCTGTGACATCCTGGTCCTGGCTCTCTGTGACATCCCTGCCCTGGCTCTCTGTGACGTCCTGGTCCTGGCTCTCTGTGACATCCCTGCCCTGGCTCTCTGTGACGTCCTGGTCCTGGCTCTCTGTAACATCCCGGTCCTGGCTCTCTGTGACATCCTGGCTTTGGCTCTCTGTGACGTCCCCACCCTGGCTCTCTGTGATGTCCTTGTCCTGGCTTTCTGTATCGTCCCTCCCTGGCTCTCTGTGATGTCCCCGCCCTGGCTCGCTGATGGCCTCCTGCAGCCCTCTCAGCTCCTTTTTGCTCTGCCTGCTGGGGAGCTCAGAGTGGGCTGGCCTTGCCCCTGGGCGCCCCTTAGCCCGGGCTCTGGGCACTTCTGTCCCCACGTGAGCTCTTTGTCCTCCGCTGCGCGTCCAGAAGCTCGCGGGACACAGGCATCACCTGGGTCGGGGCCTCGGCTTCCTCTGGCTCCTCCGTAGCTTCCTGGGGCATCTGTCAGGTCCACGGGAGGGACTCCTGGCGGAAGATGACATCAGCATCAGCTGGCGGGAGCAGCCCTGGCCCGCAGGCCGCCCTCAATGCCCCATTGTGCGGCGCCTCATCCCACCCGCTGCCGCGGGGACCCTCCGCGGGTTCTGGGGCTCCCGCCCTCGCGCACAGAGGCAGCTGCCCGGCCGCCTCCTCCTGCGGCTGCCCTGGCGCCCGGCCAGCCCAGGGGCCACCCCTTCCTCCATGACTCAGGCTCATTCTTCTCGCTGATTCAGGTCCCTTTAAAGGGACAGCAGGCTGCTGGTCCGGGAAGAACCTGCTGGGGAGGGGACACCTGGGTCCTCGGGGGCACTGGGGAGCAGCTCCCCCTCCCACCATCGCGGAGCCCACGGTGGAGGGCTTTCTTGCCGCTCCAAGGGACGGAGCCTGTGATTTCCCCAAAGCCACCGTCTGTCCAGCAGGAGTCCCCGGGCGTCCACTGACCTTTTCTGCCCTCATCTGCCCAGCAGGCAAGGCCACCACCCCTCTCCTGCCCTAGTCTTGCTTTAGCCCCTGACCCCCTGCGCTGGGGTCTCAGCAGGCTTCTGTGGGTTCAGAGTGTCCTGACCCTCTGCCCAGGCTGACCTCCCTGCCACCTGGAGGGACTGGGGTCCCGTTGCTCATTGTGGTCTCATTTCCCCTGCTAGAGCTCCATGTCCCCCAGATCACCCTGCTGGTCTTGTGGTGGCTCCCGTGACCACTCACAACTGTTTGATTTGTGTCCCCACAAACTGCCAGTTGCAGGAGGGCAGGGACAGTTGTCTGGCTTGTGCACAGCCCAAGGCCTGGCTTGTAGTAGATGCTCAATAAACACTCATGGAATGAAGGAATAATGGGAGGATCATGGCAGGTATCCCTCCCAGCTGACACGGTGCCTAGACGGATATGGGGTGGCTCCTCGTAGCCCTGGTGGAGTAGGAGGGGATAGCACCAGGTGCAGTGAACAGGACAAGCTTGCAGGTGGACATTCCTGGGCTGGGGACCCTGGGGCCAGGCCTATGGTGCCTCATGCCCTCCTTGGCCTCTATGACTCGCGGGTTTGTTTTGGAGCCCCCCCTTTCTGCTGGAGCCTCCCTGGGGTCATGGAGTGCTCACTCCAGAGGCACAGGGTGTGGCCACCACAGGAAGCGAGGCTGCAGTTGTATTCACAGAATCATGGCCTGCTGGTCCCTGATCCTGCCGGCCTCTGTGGCCTCCACCCTCCGCCCTCCTGGGTGTCTGAGGTGGGGGGGGGCAGGGGGCGCGCACAGGTTCACAGAGCCTGAGCTCCTGCCTGCATGAGGCCAGACTCCACCTGGGCCTCTCCCTCCGGCCTCCCGTCTCTGCCCGGCATGCTGTGGTGGGCAGGGGCTGGGCACACAGGACCTTGGGCCTCTCCCCACAGAGTGGGGCAGCCGTGGGCTGAGGGGGACAGTCAGCCCCCTGCCAGGGGTCCCTCCCCCTGCCGTGGCCCACCCCAGGCTGGAGTAGATGGGGGGGGAGAAGGGGGGAGGAGACGCTGCCCCCCGCCCCCCACAGACCCCCGAGCCCGACCCGAGCCTCCTCCAGAGGCCTGTCAACTCTCGGGGGCCCCCGTCTCGCCACAGCCACTCAGTCCTCGTGCAGCAGGCCTCACGCTGGTCTCGGGGCACGTCTGTGACTTCCCTGTGGCCCCACCCCCGTGAGCCGCTGGTCTGACGGGGGACCAAAGGGCCGCCCGATGGGGAGCCGGCAGAGCGCCGAGGGGAGGCCAGAGAGGGAGGCTGGCCCAGGTTGGGGTCAGGGAAGTGTCCCTGGAAGAGGGGGATGTGAGCAGACCCTGCAGGTGAGGAGGGGCCAGCCAGGGAGAGGGACCGGGGCTGGGAGGACAGGAGGGCGGGGGCTCTGGGCAGAGGGTCGGCTTGTGGGGGGCTGGGGAGCTGGAGAGGAGCGCGGAGGCTGGGCAGGGCCCAGTGGAGGGGGAGCTGGGGGCGCTGGGGCTCGGCTGGCCAAGCCGCCTGGTCCCTGGCCGGGGCGCAGAGGGAGGCCGGCCTTCCAGATGCCTCGATGGACAGGGTGGCAGGAGGGACCCGCTGGACACAGGGTCAAAGTCCACCCTCCCTCCAAGACTCTGCCAGAACTGGAGGGTGGCGGGGAGGGCCACAGGGCCACCCCGCGCCTGGCAGGTGGGGTGCAACACCAGCGGGGCTCTGGGGGCTCTTGAAACTGTCCCTGGAGGGATATCTAAGCCCCTTGGGCAGTCTGGGAAGAGCAGGCCACCTGGAAGGGGACAGGCCCAGGACCGGTGCGTGAAACCCCGCAGGAAGGACGCGGCCCGGGAGGTGTGTGCTCAGGCCTGGGCCTCCCTCCTAGCCGGGACCTCTGGGCGCAGCTGGTCCAGAATCAATCAGGCCCAAGCCCAGGGCCACCGCCTGCTGCCCAGGTGCTGAGGGCAGCCAGCCCCCGACGGAAGCCCCCGGGCGGCCCCCGTGGTCGGCGGGCGGAGATGGGGTGGAGGCCGGCGGAGCAGCGCCAAGGCCTCCACGCTGGACAGGCTCGGCGGGTTTGGGTCCCACCTGGCTCTTGGGTCACGAGGCCCGCTGGGCTGGACAGGCCGAGGGGCTGGACAGGAAGCAGCAGGGTGTGGAAAGCAGGGTCAGGGCAGCCCGGGTCTCCACCGTGTCCAGTCCCACTAGGCCACGGAGAAGTAAGTGGAGGCCAGAGGGCCACGTGGACACGGGGGACGTGAGAACAGGGAAGTGTGGATGGTCTAAGGCAGGAGAGGAGGCCGTGGACGGATGGACGGATGGACGGCAGGGGGGAGGGGGGAGGGGTGGGTGAGGGTGAGCGGGTGCAGAGTGTAATGAAGGTGTGGACAGACAGAGGGAGGGACGGACAGGGAGCTGCGCGGGTGGACGGTGGAGACCCCGGCCCTGTCTCAGGCAGAGGACGCGGGCGACTGAGGTGATTCCAGAGGAGACCTGGGAGCCAGCAGCACCCCCGCCTGGCAGAAGCCCCGCCCTGGTGTCCCACGTGCTGGAGGCCAGTGACCAGCAGGCCCTGGGCCGGGACCCGGCTCCCGCAGCTTGCTCAGCCCCGGCCTCAGCCCGGCCTCTTCCCTCCCAGCCTCCGTCCCGTCAGGAGCCTGACCCCACAGGAGGAGTGGGGCCCAGGAGGGAGCGGTCCCCAGGGCCTGGCGGGCAGAAGGGGCAGTGCCCAGCCCCAGCCCTCACTTCAGCTGCCCCCTTGCTGCGGCCCTGGGCCCCGTCCAGGCAGCTGCCGGGCACCTCTGCCCACAGTCCCAGGGTCCGGGCGCAGAGCCAGCCCGAGGGCTGGGCCCTGGGGGGGGGCTGCCCGAGGTGGGCAGGCGGAGGCAGCGTGGTCACAGCCGGCCGCTCAGCAGGACCCTGGCAGGGTTAGGGCTGAGTCACCCTGAGTCACCGTGGTCACTTCCTACCACACATTCCTTCGTCCATGCAGCGTCTGTCCCCTGAGACACCTCCCTGCAGTCGCCAAGGGCGTGGGGACAGGCTCTGGGTCAGGCTCTGGAACCTGGGAGGGACAGAGAGCTGGACGACAGAACCCCCAGGAAAGGGTGGACACCTCGGAGCCCCTCCAGCCCGGGAGCTCCTGTCGCCCTGCGGGTGGTGGCCCTGAGGTGCCACTGTGAGGCCCGGAGCTGCCCCCGCCCGCTCCCTGGGGTCCACGGGGGAGAAGAGGAAAATGAGTCACGGACGCGCTCCCGGGCCAGCTCCTGGCCTGCCACACCCAGGCTGGGCAGTGCCCAGCTCCTGTGGCCGGACGCTGGCCTGACCAGCCCAGGGAAGCAGGCCCGGGCCCCCCACGTGGGCCGCAGGGCACGACCCTGGGGACCGGGCGCCATGTCTTCCTCTTAGCGGGGCTGCCCTGAGGTGTGGCCCTGGGGGCCGTGGGACTCTCAGGTCTCTCTGTCCCTCCGGGAACCGGGTGACCAGGGCCCTCCTGCTCCCAGGCCAGAGGCCAGCAGGAGCCACTGCAGCCCAGATGTGAGGAGCCAGAGCCTGGGCCGTGTGGCAGCTTGGGGACCAGGACAGTGACCCCAAGCACAGCCTGCCACGCGGGGCCAAGGGGCTAGCCAGGCTGGCGGGTGGGTCAGGGTCTCAGTCCTTCAAATCGGCCACAGCCAGAGCCTGGGCCCTGGACACCAGCTGCCCCTGCAGGCCTCCTTCCCACCTTGTCCCCAGGGCCTGCACCAGGGCCCGCTCTGTGCTGGGGACAGCTAAGTGCAAGAGACCCCTCCACCCCGGTCCTGGGGTCCACGTTCTAGTGGGGGCAGTGGGTGGACCTGGTGCTGCAGAGCTGGTGACAGAGGGGGACGGCGGGACCAGAGACGGGGCCTCCGAGGGCCCTGAACGGGGTCGGGGTGTCTGGACGTCCCGAGCCTCGGGGCACAGGTCATCGGAGGGTCTGAGTGGGCCTGGCCAGGCAGTGCTGGGAGGGCCCCGGGGCTCTGTGGGGGCAATTCCAGCATCCCTGCCCCCAGTGGCCCTGCAGGGACTCTGGTACTGCCACACGCAGGGCTTCCCAGGGCCCTGGCTGTCACATGAGTGAGTGGGGCGCGGCGGGGGCGGGCTCAGCTTCCAGGGAGGAGTGGACCTGGGGCTGCACAGTGGGTTGCGGTCAGTGAGCTCCGTGATGCCCGGTGCTGGGGACCAGGAGACGGGGCTGTGACTGAGGGACGGGCAGACAGGACACCTGCAGACGAAGCAGGAGCCTGAGGAGGAGCAGCCACATGGGAAGGACAGACGGACAGGCTTCCTGAGGCCCAGGGCTGAGGTGTGTCTGGAAAAGTGACCGACAGGTTCCCAGGCAGAGGAGAAGGGACAGCAGCCCCATGGGGACAGCCTGGCCAAGACTCAGGCAGACAAGCAAGCCACTGAGCTACCCCCCTCCATTCCACCCCTCCATCCCCCATGCATCCCCCATCCATCCTCCATGCATCCCCCATGTATCCCCCATCCATCCCCCATCCTTCACCCTCCATCCCTCCCCCATCCACCCTCCATCCATCCCCCCACATCCCCCCATCCATCCCTCCATCCCTCCACCATCCCTCCCCCATCCCTCCCCCATCCATCCCCCATGCATCCCCCATGTATCCCCCCATACATCCCCATCCATCCCTCCATCCATCCCCCATCCATACCCCATCCATCCCCCATCCATCCCCCATCCATCCCCCATCCTTCACCCTCCATCCCTCCCCCATCCCTCCCCCATCCATCCCCCATCCCTCCCCATCCCTCCCCCATCCATCCCCCATGCATCCCCCATCCATCCTCCATGCATCCCCCATGTATCCCCCATCCATCCCCCATCCTTCACCCTCCATCCCTCCCCCATCCACCCTCCATCCATCCCCCCACATCCCCCCATCCATCCCTCCATCCCTCCCCCATCCCTCCCCCATCCCTCCCCCATCCATCCCCCATCCATCCCCCATGCATCCCCCATGTATCCCCCATCCATCCCCCATCCTTCACCCTCCATCCATCCCCCATCCATCCCCCATCCATCCCCCATCCTCCACCCTCCATCCATCCCCCCCACATCCCCCATCCATCCCTCCATCCCTCCCCATCCCTCCCCCATCCATCCCCCATCCATCCCCCATCCATCCCCCATCCATCCCCCATCCATCCCTCCATCCATCCCCCATCCTCCACCCTCCATCCATCCCCCATCATCCCTCCATCCATCCCCCATCCATCCCTCCATCTATTCCCCATCCATCCCCCATCCATCCCCCCATTATCCACCCTCCATCCATCCCACCCACATCCCCCATCCATCCCTCCATCCCTCCCCCATCCCTCCCCCATCCCTCCCCCATCCTCCTCCCTCCACCCTCCACACACTCCCCTGTGCCCTCAGCCCTCCTGGCTGTCCTGGCCCTGTAGCGATTGTAGTCACCTCCCGCCTGCTCTCTGCCACAGCCCAGGGAGGACTGGCCGTCCCCAGAGCCCCGTCCTGGTCCCGCAGCCTGGCAGCAGCCTCCTGCACAGACCCGTAGCTCAGCGGCCACATTTGTTTTGCATTTGAAATTCCTCTAACTCTTCATGTCTTCGCATTAATGGTTCCTCCTAAAACATCAAAGGGAGCCGGGGACGTCTCCTCCTAACCGTTTTGCGGGAGAGTCGGCCGATCATTATCCCCCGGCTCCAATGATAGACTGTGCTCAGCTCGGATTCCCAGATTACAAAAGGAAATTCAGCTAATTATGGTTTGGTAGGAATTACAGTCCTGCCGAAGCCTCGCTGGCTTTGGGTTGGCGGAGTCCTGGGTTCCTTGATAAGATTTTATTAATCTCTCGCAGGGATCTCACTGGTACCTTGTTGCAGGAGAAACCTCTTTTGTGTTTCTCTCCCACAAAGAACCTGCCCATCTTATCCCTGTAGATTTGGAAAGCAGGGATTATGGGGGAGTAGAAGCAAGAACAGAGGCCTGGGAGCTAAGAATGCTGGGTTTGTATGTAGCCAATAACTTGCTGTGTGACTTTCTGCAGCCCCTTTGCCTCTCTGTGCATTTGCTACTTTATTGGAAGGGAGGCAGTAGGGTCCATTGGTTCAGAGTACTGTTCCAGGCTCGGGTTCTGTGTGTCCTTGGGCAAGCTCTCTAGCCTCAGTTCCTTCATCTGTGAAATAGGAACGACGATGATGACGAGCCCTTCATGTTGTTTTGAGAGTTAAATGAACTAATACGTGTGAGTCAACATAAAGCGGCTAAGGTGGGAATGCGTATAAAGCAACAGCTTGGTGTGAGAGCTCTAAAGAAACCGCTTGTTTTGTTATTAAAGTGGCTCCCTTGAGGTGGGGAGAGGCAGGGTCTGGGCAGAAGTGCCTGACCACCCCTCTGCTGCCCGTAGAGAAGGAACCTGTCCTGGTCAGGGCCGTGAAGGAGGCAGGTGGGAGCTGGGCCCGGGAGGCCCTGAGGCTGCTCACACTCAGGCCCGTGTCCAGGCCTAGGAGGGACCTAGGGCCCCTTCCCTGAACTGTGCCAGGCGCCTCTCTGCATGGACCTCGCCCAGAAGGGACACACGATTTCTGGATGGCCTCGGCTTGGCCATGCTGGGTATGTGGCAAGGGATGTCAGCGGGCCTTCTGGCCCTGGTCCGTAGGGGACAGGATGCTGGTCCTGAGAGGCTCAGGCCCGAGGACCCACCAGCTGGACAAATGGCCAGCAGCAGGCCCTGCCCTCCTGCCCAGTGCCCTCCCAGCTGCCCGCCTGTGATTCACAGAAGTGGGTATTGTCACTGCAATGGATCACGATCATTGCCCCGGCTCCCTCCGTCCCCTGTCACCTGTCCCCATGTGTTGGGTGGCTCCAGAGTGGCCCTGGAGGTGCTGGGGCTTGTCCAGGGCATGGAGTCAGGCCCGGGGTCTGCTGATGGGGTCGGCGGACGTGGCCGGGTGCTGAGCTGTCGCAGGCTGTGGGCTGCAGGTGGCTCCCGGGTTCATCCTGCCTCTCTGGAAACTCACCGGCACCTTGATAGGAGGTCGCAGGGCCTGGGCGGGCACCGCCCTGGGCACCCCAGCCCTGCTCTGCCCTGAAGGGCAGAGGGCGGGAAGAGGCGGCCTTGGGACCCGGCAGCTGCCGGTGGGGGGACCCGGGGTGTGGTCCTAGGTGTCAGTTAACGTGGAAATGCTGTCCTGCAGGAACCTCCCGGAGCACAAGGGAGCCCTGCTCTGCTGCTGGGGACACCAGGGGACCCAGGTGCCCCAGCACACAGAGGGCTCAGGCCACCTGCAGATGGCCCCTTCTTGCCACCAGGAAGCTGGCTGCAGGGCCCAGGGTCACAAGAACAAGGACGTGTGGCCCAGAAGTCAGAGGGCCCCCGGCCTCCGACAGGCCCCTGGGCAAGGCCAGGAGACCCCGTCTCCTAGAACACCTGGGGTCTGTCTGGACCCCCAAGACCCACGTCCATCAGCAAAGTACCCGTGCCCGAGTCTCCAAGCACCCCAAGCCCTGTTGGCCAGGGGCTGACCAGCAATCCCGGGCCCCGCGCACCCTGCCCAGGGCGGGGGCCAGGCCTGAAGAGCAGTAAGGTCCAGCTCTCCAGAGGCACTAGCAGCACTTCCCGGGTGAACCCACTGCCCAGCCTGATGCGTGTCCCAGGGAGGCCTGTGGGAAACTCCCGGGCCCCAGTGCCCTGCGCCCTCCTCCAGGGGCCCCCGCGCCCCCGAGGGACCTCACCTCTGCCTCTGCCATCAAGGTGATGGCCAAAGGGGCAGCTGGCTGAGGGGCCACCCAGAGCCTCCCCGCAGCCAGGCAGGCGGTCACACGGGGCCCCTTCGCGACACTCTTCCCGGCCCCAACTGCGGAACTCCGAGCCCCGTTTCCTTTCCTGTGAGATCAGCCCAGTGGCCCAGGGCCACTCGCGAGTGGGCTGCTCTTCCCAGGTCAACCTGGACGGGGGCCATCAGGGTCAGCAGGAATTCCGAGCACAGCGGCAGGACCTCGCCCAGCCCCCAAGGGACCCTAAAGAGCAGAACGGGAGGGTCCCCAGAACTCAGCTGAGCCGAGCCCCCCCATTCTCTGGCTGCAGGAGGCTGAGGCTGGAGAGCTGCCTGTCCCCTCGGCAAGCTGGGCAGGCCTGAGCCTGGTCCTGGGGCCCAAGCGGCCCGTGTCACCACAGGCCTGGGTGGGCAGGCCCCTCCGCTGCCCCTCGCACTCCAAGGCCCTGGCCGAATCCAGGTTGCCCACTCGAGCCCTGGTGAGGCTGGACCTGGACAGGAGCAGGCCGGGAGGGGACTAGCCAGGCTCCCCGCTAGGGACCATGGGATCCCCAAGCCCCACTGCGGCCCAGCACAGAGGCCACCCCCAGGAGGTCCACGCGCATCGTCCTGGTGGGAAGAGGGGCTCCCCACTTCTGAGCCTCAGCCACAGGTGACTCATGTGGCTTTAATCAGCTCCTGTCCCCATGAGCGCCTGCATCCAGGCCTCGCGTGTCCCGGGCACTGCCCACCTGCACGGCCCTCAGCACCTGCCTCTAGCCACCTCCTGCTCCCCTCGGCCCAGCCCTGGAGGAGGCGGCTCCCCGGCCCTGGGCCCTGCACTGTTCACAGGCTGGGACGGCAGATCTGAGCCTGAGCCCAGCCTTGCTGTGCTCACCCTCCAGCGGCCACACTGGCCAGGCCTGCCGCTCTGCGTCCTACCCGTCCTCTCCAACCTCCTCTCCCCACCTCCCGCTGTCCTTCCACTCCAACTGCAAAGGCCTCCCTGCTGCCCTCGAAAGTGCAGGCAGAGCCAGGCACAGTGGTCACGCCTGTCATCCCAGGGGCTCGGGAGGCTGAGGCAGGAGGATCTCGAGTCCAAAGCCGGCCTCAGCAAAAGCGAGGCGCTAAGCAACTCGGTGAGACCCTGTCTCTAAATAAAATACCAAATACCGCGGGGGATGGGGCTCCGAGGTCAGTGCCCCTGGGTTCAATCCCCAGCACCCCTCCCCCCAAAAAGTGCAGGCAGCCTCCGACCCCAGAGCCTTTGTACTTGCTGTGTGCAGCCCGCGACACCCCCCGACACCCACATAATGGCTTCCACGCCTCCATGCAGCCTCGGCTCAAGTGAAGGTCTGCTCGGGGAGCCACCCGGGCCGCTATCTGCCACTGCCCCTGAACCCTGGAGCCCGCAGCACCATCTGACCACTCGCTGGGTGAACCGTGTTGAGTGTAGGCTGCAGGGTCCCTGAGGCACGGGCCACCTGGTGCCCTTTGTCTCCCCCAGACGGGTTTCCCTGCCCGTCCTCGCTCAGCTCTGTGTGGCCCTAGGCTGCAGCCTGTGACACACACAGGACCTGCCTGGAGGCCAGCAGGGTGGGCCGCTGTGGGTCCCAGGGCAGGCCTGGAGGGGAAGAGGGAGACAAGGTTCATGCCGGGGGAACTCACAGTGGTGCCCAAGCCCAGGGGAAGCCGGGCAGCGGGAGGGGAGGGTGCAGGTCCCATCTGAAGGGAGGTGGAGGAGCACCGGGCAGGCGGCCACCTGCAGCTGGCCACATGGGGCTGGAGGCACAGAGCAGAGGCTCGGGGACCAGGCTCCATGTGTCCCAGGCTCGTAGCTGGGGACCTGGTGCAGAGGGGCCGGGGGGAGGGGTGAACAGGGGACCCAGCCGGGGGGCTGAGCCTCAGCTCCTGTTCACAGCCTGGTTCCAGGGGAGAGCAGCAGAGAACACGGCCCGGCCCAGGGCCTGCGCAGGGCTTCAGCGAGGGGAGGGCGAGGTCCCTCCAGAAGAGCGGCTGGTGACAGCTGCAGGCCCCCGCACAGCACAGTGTCCGGCCCACAGTCCTGGGAGCCGGCGGCCCTGGCCCTCCCGATGCGGCTGGGGCTGCCTGGTGGCCTCCGCGGCCTCCGACTCCCCTCAGATGGATGCACTTTGGAGGCCGGCCAGCAGCCGGGAGGAAAGCGCTGAAGGGCTGTGTTCTGGAGGGACTTCCTCGTCGGTCCTTGTCCACGTTGGAGCCTTGGGAGACCACAGGGTGGGCTGCAGGGGCGCCAGGCCGTGGGGGGTGGAGCAGGCCCCTGCCCCTGCCGCAGGGGCCACCTGGGGCCCCATGATGGGAATCTGGACAGGGTCTGCCGGTGTCTCAGGACCAGCGTCTCGTCCAAACCCAGGTGTCATCTCTCAGTGCCACTCAATGTCCCCATGCAGTCTTGGAAGTCACCTCCAACTCCACAGGCCCCAGCCAAGCTGGTGTTGGCCTGCTGTCCCAGCCTGGTCCCTAGCTGGCCCTGAGGCTGGGAACCAACGGCTAAGAGTCACAGACCTCGTGGGGACACTCTCCCAGGCTCTGCTGCGTCCAGGTGACACACTGGGCACTGTCACCAACTGCCCAGCAACCCCGTTATTAGGTTGGAGGGGGGCTCAGAGAGGCCACAGAGGGAAGAAGGCAAAGCCCCCCCCCCAGCCCAGGCACGGCTGGGGGCAGTTCTGGGCCAGTGCAGGACCGTGGCTGACCCTGGGCAGAGTGGACGGGGTCGCGGGCTGCTCTGGCCCCGCTGAGGGCCGTCTCTGGTTCCCACAGGGAATTCCTCCTGGAGCCCCATCCTTCACACCCCTGGGATGGAGACCCCTGCCCCAGCCTGGGCACAGGAGGCTGCTGCCTCTGTGCGGCCTCCTGGCCTCAACCCTCCTGCCCTGGGCTCCCTGTGTCTCCTCCGAGCGCCCCTCGGGCCCAGCCTCGGCCTTGCAAAGAGAATGTCCCTCGTCACATTTTACAGAAAGGAAATGAGGCTCCGGGAGGTGACGTGACTCCTGAGGGACAGGAGACACCCCGCCGTGGGGGCAGGGTGGGGGAGCAATAGTCCCAGCCTGACCCCAGAGCCCCACCCCAGCTCGTCCCCAGGCCCTGCCCCTCAGCAGGCCGCCCCCTCCCCCTCCCCCGGGGAGAATTCCGTGGTAAACGTTTCAAAGTCAACTGTCAAAAGAAAATGGCGAGGAAGGAAACGTGCAATTAGGAGCCTCCAGTGCCTCGCGGGCTGGTTTGAGCTCCACTGTAAACACTGGAGCAGGGCAGTTCCCACCCCAGAATGGGCGGCCTCAGAGAGGAGCCACCAACACTGCGCTTATAACTGTGTGTTTAATTAAGTTATTAAGCAGGACCCCCCGGGAGGGGAGGAGGAGGCACCCGCCCGCAGGTCCATTCTGATCCTTCTCCCAGGATGTAGCGGAGCCGGCAGAGGAGCCAGACCCGCAGGCAGAGGGCCCTGCAGCCGGCCGGGCTGGGTGGCTGTGGGCGCGGCGGTCCCTGCAGGGGGCCCACCCGGGCGCACAGTAGGTGCTCGGGCAGTAGTCTGCGGGACTGCCCGGCGGGCGCTGGAGATGACGGGGCTGGCAGTGTCTCCGGGGCTTCTCAGAGACCTTCAGCTGCTGATCTTTCTAGAAAGGGTGCAGCAGTCTCTGCCGGGACTGGCCTCTGCCACCACCCCCACTCTGGCCTCCCTGGCAGCCCACACTGATGTCCCTTCTGGCCAGCGGTGACCGTGCCTTCTGACATTCTCTTCTTTCTTCAGCCTCTGCCTGGTCACTGATGGATGCCCCCTGGAACAGGGCCAGCAAATGCCACCCACCCCCAGGCCCTAAAGGGGCTCCAGACCACGGTCTCCTGAGGGGACAGTTTCCTAAGGAACAGGAGCATCAGGGTTCCAGAAGGTTCAAGCAGTTAAAGGCCCTGCTCAGCCCCGGGTCTGGGGTCCCCACTGTGGGACTGTGACCTGGCCCCTGGCTCGGCCAGGAGCCCCTGCTGGGGGGCCCAGGAGGGTGCTGGCCATCAGCGGGCTCCAGATCCGGTTCTGCGCCCTGAGCTCCAGCTGCCCCGGGCTCCGTGCAGCGCCGCCCGTCAGACGGGAAGTGCCTCCGTCCAGCTGGCAGGGCCTTATCGGACAGGCCGGGCTCTGAGTGTGGGCAGCTGCAGCGGCAGGCGGCTGGGTGGGGAGGGGGCTGGGCGGGGAGTGGAGGGCCGGGCGGCCAGAGCCAGCAGCATCTGCAAGCGGGTGGGGGAGCAGAGGACCGGGCTGCGGTCACTGGGGAAGGAGCTCGAAGGGCACAGGACTGCATGGGACGGGTTCCCACAGGAGGGCAGGGCCCAGCGTCCAGCACTTCTCACCCCAGGGACAACAGAAATGCCATCTTTCCAAGGCACCCGTGAGGCTTACCACTTAGCGATCTGGAAGCGTGGGATCTTGTAGGGACCCATCTATGCCCCCCATCAGCCCCATCCATCATCTATCACCTGCCCATCATCCACCTGCCCCTCTGTCTGCTTATCCATCCCTCCATTTATCCTTCCTTCCTTCCACCCAGCTACCATGCACCCCCCATCAACTCGTTCACCCATCGTCTACCCACCCATCCACTCATCCATCCATCTGCCTATCCACCTGGCCATCTATCCATTGCTCATCCATCCATCCATCACTCCATCCATCCATCCATCACTCATCCATCCATCCATCCATCCATCCATCACTCATCCATCCATCCATCACTCCATCCATCCATCCATCACTCCATCCATCCATCCATCCATCCATCCATCCATCTATCACTCATCCATCCATCCATCACTCATCCATCCATCCATCCATCCATCACTCATCCATCCATCCATCACTCCATCCATCCATCCATCACTCCATCCATCCATCCATCCATCCATCCATCTATCACTCATCCATCCATCCATCACTCATCCATCCATCCATCCATCCATCACTCCATCCATCCATCACTCCATCCATCCATCCATCACTCATCCATCCATCCATCACTCCATCCATCCATCCATCCATCCATCACTCATCCATCCATCCATCACTCATCCATCCATCCATCACTCCATCCATCCATCCATCACTCCATCCATCCATCCATCCATCCATCACTCCATCCATCCATCCATCACTCATCCATCCATCCATCCATCCATCCATCCATCACTCCATCACTCCATCCATCCATCCATCACTCATCCATCCATCCATCTGCTCATCCATCCATCCATCACTCCATCTGCTCATCCATCCATCCATCACTCCATCTGCTCATCCATCCATCCATCACTCCATCCATCCATCCATCCATCCATCACTCATCCATCCATCCATCCCTCCATCTGCTCATCCATCCATCCATCACTCCATCTGCTCATCCATCCCTCCATCACTCCATCCATCCATCCATCCATCACTCCATCCATCCATCACTCCATCCATCCATCCATCACTCATCCATCCATCCATCACTCCATCCATCCATCCATCACTCATCCATCCATCCATCCCTCCATCTGCTCATCCATCCATCCATCACTCCATCTGCTCATCCATCCATCCATCCATCCATCACTCATCCATCCATCCATCCATCCATCACTCCATCCATCCATCCATCACTCATCCATCCATCCATCACTCCATCCATCCATCCATCCATCCATCACTCATCCATCCATCCATCCCTCCATCTGCTCATCCATCCATCCATCACTCCATCTGCTCATCCATCCATCCATCCATCCATCCATCCATCCATCCATCACTCCATCTAATATCTGTACAAGGGTTACACAAGGCCACCTCTTCTTCTGGGCTTCAGAGACCCAGGAAATAATCAACTGTCCCTGCCCTGGCGGGAGTCCACGTGTGTGTGAGTGAGGGACAGAGGCGAGGAGACAGAGAAAAGTCAAATAAATCTCCACAACAACTTGGGGGAGAAGAAGGCATAAAGCAAATGTTTTGGGTTGGTGTTTGCTTGTTTTGTTTTCTGTGACCAAAGACCCAACAAGAACAATTAAAGGAGGAAAGGTTTATTTTGGCTCGTGGTTTTAGAGGTCTCAGTCCGTGGACTCCCAGCTCTGGGCTGAGGTGGGCAGGACATCATGGTGGACGGGTGTGGGGAGGGAAGCAGCTCAGGACACGGCAACAAGAAAGCAGGGCGTGTCCTGCTCACCAGGGACAAGCATTCACCCAAAGCCACCCTGTGTGACGGATGGCCTCCTGAACCTTACCTGCAGACAGTTCCCACCCAGTTAGTCCATCGGGGTCAATGCACCGTTCAGGTCAAAGCCCCCGTAACCTGACCATTTTACCTCTGAGAACCCTTGTGTTATCTTGCAAGTGAGCTTTGGGGGGACATCTCATATCTAGATCATAACCTTCCACACCCTACCCCCAAAACCTCATGCCCACCCCCAACGCAAAATACACGTAGTCCATTTTCCAGAGGGCCACGATTCTAGCATCACCCCAAAGCCCAAGTCCAAAGTCTCCTCTGCCACTCTTAGAGCCAGCCCCTGTGAGAAGTCAAAGGAGTCATGAATATCCAGGAAACAACGACACCAAGTGAAGAAATAGAGGCAGAGAGAGAAGGGAGGGGACCAGGCGAGACAGCGGTCCAGCAGGGCAAGCAAGTCCCCTGGCTCCAGGCCCTGGGTCAGGGGCACACAGGCTCTGCGCAGGGCCTCTCCCCGGCTCCTGCTCAGTTCCTGAGTTCTCTTCGCAGATGGTCCGTGTTCCTGGCACCTCTTCATCTTGTCCCCACGGCAGGCAGCTTGGTTTCCCGTCCCTTTTCGCACATCACTCTGGGGACACCCACAGAGACCCGGACCCTGCTGCCTCCGCCTGCCCTCAGGCCTGTCTTCTTGATCTCAGTGGGAGCCTCCCTGACCCTTGACTCCAGCACCCTCTATGCCTGCAGCATCGTCACCATGTGGCTGAGCAAGGTCTGCCACCATCTGGAGCATGTTCAGGCCTCCTGGGACCGTGACGGCGGGAGCCTCCGTGTGCCTGGGTGGCGGAACATCGTGAGAAACTTTCCTCCGTCCCTGCTGTGCAGACAGGGCGTCCAGCTCTCTTCTCAATGCAATTTCCCCTTTGCACCCATGAGCCTGTGATGTCAGGGTCCTGTGATGTCAGGGTCCTGTGATGTCAGGGTTCTGTGATGTCATGTTCCTGTGATGTTGTGGTCTTGTGATGTCGTGGTCCTGTGATGTCGTGGTCCTGTGATGTCAGGGTCCTGTGATGTCAGGGTTCTGTGATGTCATGTTCCTGTGATGTCGTGGTCTTGTGATGTCGTGGTCCTGTGATGTCGTGGTCCTGTGATGTCATGGTCTTGTGATGTCATGGTCTTGCGACGTCATGGTCCTGCGATGTCGTGGTCCTGTGATGTCATGGTCTTGTGATGTCATGGTCTTGTGATGTCGTGGTCCTGTGATGTCGTGGTCCTGTGATGTCGTGGTCTTGTGATGTCGTGGTCTTGTGATGTCATGGTCTTGTGATGTCGTTGTCTTGTGATGTCATGGTCTTTGATGTCATGGCCCTGTGAAGTCGTGGTCTTGTGATGTCAGGGTCCTGTGATGTCATGGTCCTGTGATGTCAGGGTCCTGTGATGTCAGGGTCCTGTGATGTCATGGTCCTGTGATGTCACGGTCTTGTCATCCCTCAGACGCCCTCAAGACGTGTTTGCTATTGTCTCGTGGAAGGGGCTGGGCATCTCGTTGGTGGGTGTAATACCTTTAACGATCATAACTTCCTTGACCCCAGTTTCATTCCCACTTTTTTGGACAAACTGCTTGTCTCAAATCTCTTGCTTTGCTTTCTGCTCCTGATTACAACACAAACTTGGCTAAAAGCTTCCGGCAATGTCCATGCCACTGTCCAAATGCCGTGCTGCCTTGAAGTTTCCTCCTCCGACTAATTCGCACGTCGCCTTTCAACGCAACCTCACCAAGTCTCAGGAGATGGGCCGCGACTCCCGCCAGACCCTACCGTGGATGGCTCCTAGTCTCACTGCCATAGAACCTCCGAACCCGCCTCACTGTCCACAGTCCTGTCAGTTGACCACGAATCTCTGCCCACAGCCCTCCACAGCTTTCCCAGCTGGCCCTCCTGAACCTCAGAATCCCTCCTGGGCATCCCAGAAAGCCTCAAAAGCTCTGGCCCCACGGTCACTCTCCCCCACTCCTGGAGTCCCCCCCCCTGAAGCCCCACCCCAGGCCTGGCGCCTCTGGAGGTTCCTGCCCAGCCAGGCCCTGTCTCACGCCTTCCCCTTGCCTTGTCCACGGATCCATCCACAGGCCCTCTGGACTTGGCCTCGGCTGACCCTTCAGGGCGGCTGGTCTTCCGGAGCCCCTCAGTGGCCCCAGAGTGCAGACCTCTCTGGGGCAGGGGCGGCTCCCTCGGAAGCTGCCAGAGTCTGCCCACGGGGGAGAGGCAGAGGGGATAGAAGGGACGGGGACAGAGCTCAGGGTTTCTCCAGGGAAGTCTCCACGTTGAGTCTCGGAGACTCAGCCCCAGCACAGGAAGGTCCTCAGGGGTGGACAGTCAGATCCTGGGTGGAAGGGTCGGCGGGTGGGTGCAGGATGGATGGGGGTTTGGACGATGCATGAGGGAGGGGTGGGTAAGGGAGTGTCTGTGTGTACAGTGGGGTGGACAGATGGAAGGACGTGGATGGGTGATGGACGGGTGAGTAAGTTAGACGGCAGGACCAGAACCTGGAGCTTTGGGACTACATAGATCGACCCAAACCCACCATCCAGTCAGGGCTGCCCCGTGTCTCCTTGCCCCAGAAATCGTACCAGGTGCGAGGTACCAGGTGAGCGAGACCCGCCCTCGTGGTACTTGACATCCAAGTGAGAAGCCGAAGAATGAGCAAGTGAAGTCCAAACAAGACGTTTTGAGTGGTCACTGTCTCAAGGAGTACTAGAGGGACTAGTCAGAGTGGTCAGTTAGAGTGGTCAGTGGTCAGGGCGCCACATGACGAGTGGCTCACATTCCAGTTGAGCCTGAATGACAAGGCAGCTGTGTGAAGATCTGGAGAAGAACTAAGAATAGTAAGTGCAAGGGTCCTGAGGCAGGGATGGAGCTGCGCTTGTCCAAGGATTCCCAAAGGCTGTGTGAGCATTTAGTACAATAAGAAAGGGGGCTTGTGGCCTCGGTTGATTGTGGGGAAACCGACAGGACAGATCATGGAGGGCCTTGTAGGCCGCGGAAGAGCCATGACATTTATCCAGAGCTGGTGGGAAGCCAAGAAGCATCTAGCAGGAGAGTAACCGGGTGGTTGCGTCTTCAGGGGTGGCTCTGCTATTTGGGGGGGGGGGCTACAGAGAACAGTACGCATGAGAGGGGCAGAGGAGGGGCAGCTGGGGATGGGGCAGGTGGGGACCACGGGGCGGACCCAGGAACTGGCTGTGCTGGTCCCCGGGGTCTGGGTGGGCCTTCACAGCCATCTGCAGAGCTCTGGAGGTATGAAGAACACGCAGGCCACACCCGTCCCAGAGCCTGGTGGGGACCCGCGGGCTGGAGTCAGGACACAAGGCCCTGAGCCCGTGAGCCCGTCCCGTCACTTCCCTAGGTCTCCGTGTCCCACCTGAAGGTGGGGTCTCCCCCGTGCAGCGTGCTTGGCACAGGGCGCCCACCCCATTAATCCTGCTAATGATGCCTGTCTACTACAGGGAGTGCCCCGTCCCTGCCCACCACCCAGTCCTTGTTCCCCCAGGCCCAGGCCTGCCCAGAGCGGCTGCTGACCGTCCTGCTCCCCACCCCCTTCTCAGATTCCAGAGCCCAGGGGCAGAGAGCATCCGTGGGGGCTGGTCCCAACGTCATGCAAGATCACAGGCACCTTCTCGAGAGTGAGGCGGTGGGAGGACTTGTCTTCCTGGTGCCCAGCAAGGAGCCGGACCCACAGCGATCTCACCAAAGCAGGGGGCATGCCCACGCCCTCTGCTCCTTGAGGTGGGTGATTAGCGGGGATCCCGAGGGCCAAGCTTGGCGGAGGCTCAGCGTGAGGCCCAGAGCCCTCTGAGAGGTGGCCAGGAGGGGTGCTGGCCACAGGGACTGCCCCGAAGGGCCCCTGGACTGCTCTGCTGCTTGGGTGGCTGGGTGGTCCTCCTCCTGACGGAGTGAGGCACTGGATGACTCTCCTTGCCCAGCTTCTTCCTGATTTCAGACCCACATTTCCCACTCCGTGCGTTACTGTCCCTCGGTGGATCTCCTATGGGCACCCTACGGGCACCCTACGGGCACGGGAGCCCTTCAGACGGAGCACAGGGTCCCAGCCACGGCACCCCTCATTTCCGCCCTCTTCCCTGTTCTGAATCCCCACCTGGTTCTCTGTGGGAATCCCATCTCTGCGTGTGTCCTGTCTGTTCCCTAATGAAGACCATATTTTCCATTAATTCTTCCGCTTGTTTTTCTGTGACGTTTGGGACACGTTGATAAGCGCTGGCTTCTGTTGGCGTTTTTCCCTGTCCATCTTGACCTTGAGTCACATTTTCTTGTCTCTTGGTGTGTGTGTCCGTTGATTGTTGATTGTGCATGGGACACTGTGGGTGAGGCCGCAGCATCTCTGGATCCTGCTCTCGTCCCCTGAGCGGGGCTGGTCTGCTCTGGGAGGAAGCCTGGCTCCGTCTGGGGACCTGAACGTGGTGACCTTGACTTTCACGACTTCTCATGGCGGGTCTGTGTCTTCAAAACTCCTCCAACTTGGTGAGAATCAGGCTGCAGACTGCAAATCTCCCCTGACCCCCTCCCTGTCCATCCCTAGGGTGCTTCTTCAGAAGGTGGCTCTGGTGACACTCACCGGAGGCCTGGGGTCTGTCACACCTTCCTTCTCTACTGCCCTCGGCCTGGTCTGCGGCTCCCTTCCCATTGTCCCCTGCCCAGCAGACGGGCCTTTCTGAGCCTGGGGGTCTGCCCTGGGCCCTGCAGTACGAGGAGCCTGCAGTGACTGTCTGGCCTGATTGGTCCCTTCTCCTTTCTTGCCATCCCTCTGTCCTGCCACTTGGGCCATCTGCTGCTTCTAGACGGGGGCAGGTCCTTGTGGTCCTGGGGCCCTTGCCGTGTGACCTGGGGTACTGTCCCCTGGGTGTTCTGCCGAGCATCCTGTCAGCTCTTAGCACAATGTCACCTCCTCCAGGAAGCCCCCCAGGGCACAGCTCCCTCTGCCGGGGCCGACCCCCAGCTCCTTGAGAACGGGAAGGTGCAGTTCTCTGCGTCTCTCTGGGGCCAGCCCCCAGGACACCCCTGACTCTGGGGAAGGTGTCAAAGGCCACTGAGGGTTGGTGCACCTGATGCTGGAGGTGGATCCCGGGGCTTGTGGGGGGTGCAAGCCCCACAGGGGACAGGGGTGGCTCCACAGCTGACGGCCACTGGTGGCACCTCTGGGGTCTGGCTTGAAGTGACAGCGAGGCCCTGTGGGAGCAGAGGAGCGGACCCTGCCTCCCAGGGTGTCTGCACAAACGAGGCTGTGGCACGCTGGTCCCCACAGCGCACCCAGGGCCACCTACAGCCCGAGGGTGCCCGCTCCTCCTGCGACCTGCCTTCATCCCGGCCACCCACGGCCCGTCTGGTGGCCCCTCTACTCACTGTGGCAGTTCAGCCTTGGCCTCGGGCGCACGCCAGCACCCAAGCCAAGCACCGCCCGCCCTCCCCACCAGCTTCTCACCCCGAGCGCGTCCCCGAGCCCGATGCCAGTGCCCGGAGCCACCTGCCCTCGGGGTGCGCCGCCTCCTGCCCCCTCTCTGCCCATCTGCACTCCATGAAGGACTCGGCCGGGCGCCAGACGCAAAGCCCGGGCACCACCTCAGCTTCCCACCCCGTGAATGCTGGTGGGAGGCGCTCCCAGCGCGGCTCTGCTGCCGGGGGTGTCACCACCAGGCCGAGACCAGGTCCCCAGTGGACACCTCCCCAGGCCCCAAGGAATGTCCGCTCCAGCGACTCGCGGGGTTCTCCCCAGACGCAGCCGCGGGCTCCGGGGTCGGCTCGCTGTCTCTGAGCGCGTGCTGGGTCCTGGCCACGGAGGAGCGTGGCCCGGCCCGGCCTCCAGGGAGCAGCCCCGGCTCCCGCTCGGGTGGGGTCCGGCTCCCGGCCTTGGCTGGGCCACGGGCCCGGGTGAGGCTGTGACGGGCCGGGGTGGAGCTGAGGTTGGTGACGCCCTGTGGGTGGCAGGAGGCGCGGTGTGACAATGTCAGCTGTGGTGGCGGGGATGCAGGCGCAGCGGCACCTGGCAGCTGAGCGCAGGTCACAGCGGTGAGAGGGGACGGGGCAGCCTCTGGCTCTGGTCCGGGTTCTGCTGCTCACCACCTGGTGACAGGTGACTCCTCCCTCTGGGTCCCCTCCTGTTGCTGCTGGAGCAGAAGGAGCCATCCCCGCTCCTGAGAGCCAGGGTCGGAGTGACCAAGGCCTGGGAACCCTTGGGCCAGCGTGACTGTCACTGTGGCCAGGGCCGCGGGGACTTCCTGAGGAGCCGCCCCGTCCTTCCCTGGGGCCAGCACTTGCCCTGCGGAGCTCTGGGACCATCTCTCTTCCCCTTGGTGTGGGGCTGGCACTCCTGGGGCCCCTTGTCCCCTGGTCACAGGGATGGGCACAGGACGCAGATGGGGCCAGTTCTCTCTGAGGGCCAGCAGGGGGTGCTGTCACTGGGCAGGTGTCAGGCAGCCACCCGAGATTGCCAGCTCACAGGGAGGGTATCTGTCCCCAGTGGAGGGCAAAGGACTAAGAACAGCAGAGACAAGAACAGGTGAGAGGAGATATGGAGAAAGAGCAGGAGAACGTCATGGCGGCCCACAGATCCCAGCAGCCCTGCTCACGCGCCTGGATGCAGCTGTGCCTGAAGACAGCCTGGCCCGCTCCTGAAACTGCAGGTTACACGGCTCGGTAGCCGCCCCGGGGAGTGAGTTGGGCTTCCACTTTGCAAACAGACTTCTTTCCCACGCCTCCAGCCTTCTCCGGCTCCTAGAATCTCAGAACCTTCCCAAGAAAGCAAAATCGATGACACAGCTGACTTCCAAGTTTGGGGACAAAAGACTCTTGTCCTGCCAGACCCAAACCTGGCTCCTGTGTCCTCTTTCCAGGGAACAGATGTGATTGACCTAGTTCCAGGCCCAGGTGTCGGGGACAGAGGTCAAGATCTGCTGTTACGTGCCCCCACCCCCCACCGTAGTCGGGAGCCCTTTACAGGGAGCCTCCATTCGAAGTGAGGGAGCACGGGGATCCCGTCGTCTTCTCCTAAACAATCCAAGTGACACGGGAAACACCTGCAGAGGACCTTAAAACCTCACCTGACAGCCAGCCCCCGCCTCCGGAGAGCCCAGTGTCCCGGGTACAGACCCCGGCTTCCTGCTGGGAAGGAAGGGGTGGCTTTACCCAGGGGCCCGCCCCCCCTGGGGTCTTTCTGCTCCGCACTGGGTCCCACGTCCTGTCCTGTCCCCATGAGGCATATTCAGGTTGCTGCCCGCGTTTCTCTACTTTGAGGGTCGGAGGCAACGCACCCACGTCTGCGGTCCTGCCGCGCCTGCCCGATGGCGGCCGAGGGTACCTCCTTAGAAGGGGCAGCCGCAGGGTCAGGGCCGCTGGGATTTCCAAGCTCCCGGTGCGTCCTGCCTGGTTCTCCGGGGCTGGAGGTCCTGGTGGAGGCTGGTGACGGATCTTGCTGGGGTTTCCTCATCTCTAAAGAAACCAGGAGGGGGAGGAAGAGGGGGAGAAGCAGGCAGCGTGGAGGGTGCTGGCTCTGCTGGGTGACCAGCCGGGCCAGCTCGCCCAGGACGTTCCTGGTCAGTCCCCGTCCTGGGAACTGCCTCCTCTTGGCGAAGCAGGACAGCTGGTCACTCGCTCCTGCCTCCCAGGGCCTGTCTCCCGAGCTCGGTGGCACCACGGGAACGTCCCGTGCCTGCCTGTGGGACAGGGGGTGCCCGGCTGCCTCCCACACTGCATTCTGGGAAGGCCGGTGCTGAGAAGCAGCCAGGCCGAGTGCCCAGTAGGCTTGGCTCTGGCGACCACGGGCTGGCAGCACACGCTGGCCCGGGTCTGAGGAGTCCAGGGAGCCAGGGAGGCCGTGCCCATTCCCATGGGGCAGCGCCGCTGCAGGCCCTGGCGAGACTGAGAAAGGGCTGCTGTGCTGGGGCCCGCGTGTCCCATCTCTCCCGCCCCATGCTGTAGGGGACGCTGAGGCCAGAGAGGGCACTGCCCTGAGTCACGTCCTGAGGGGCAGAGCTGGGACAGGAATCCAGGCTGCCCTGCTCCGGCTGGGTCACTCCCTCTGTGCAGCTGGGGACCAGGTGTTCTGCTGTGGGAAATGGCTCTTCGGGGTTTGCCCTGCCCTATCCCATGGCCACGGGTCCGGCGGCTCCTCGGGGAGCAGGGTGTCTTGAGGTCTTGCCCCGCCAAAGCCCGACTGCACCAGGGGTCCGCAGGCTCCTGGCCACAACTTCTCGGGGGTCTCTGTCTGCCCTCAGGCTCCGCTCGTCCCGCGGCTTGAAGATGCAGAACGGGGCCAGAAGCACCAGACCCAGCTGCTGGGGGCCGAGTGTTGGGGCCTGTGCTCGAGTCCCAGTGGGCACCTGCTGGGCACGTCCAGCGTGGGCCTGGGCTTCATGGAGACCTCCGCGGCCTGGTGGGCGGGGCCTTCCCTCATGGGCGGGGCCTTCCCTCATGGGCGGGGCCTGCTCCTCGTGGGCGGGGCCTGCACGGGGGTGGGGGGGGCAGCCTTCCCTCCTGCTGGGTGTGTGGCAGGGGTTCTGCTGGGGGTGGTTTTCAGCCTGTGCGTTGTCTGGAAGGCGTTGGCGTCTTTCCGCGTGTGCCCCCGTCTCTCTGTTGATTTCGTTCTTTCATTTCTCTCAGCAAAATTTATCTTGCAGAGCTTTCTGCAGCCTGTCTCTGTATCTCTGTCCTCACTCTTCAATGCTGCTGTAAGTGGATTTTATTTCAATTGTTTTGGGTTGCTGTCCTCCAGCAACAGAGTTGGTTTTGGTCTATGGATCCTGCATATCTCGGCCCTGTGAAGGCCACTGAGAAGTCCTAGTGATGGTTTTATAGATCCCATAAGGTTTTTTGGCAGGGAGGGAACCAGGGATGGGACTCGGGGGCACCTGACCACTGAGCACATGCCCAGGCCTGTTTTGTAATTTATTTAGAGACAGAGTCTCACTGAGTGGCTTAGGGCCTCGCCATTGCTGAGGCTGGCTTTGAACTCGGGATCCTCCTGCCTCAGCCTCCCGAGCCACTGGGATTACAGGCGTGTCCACCGCGCCCGGCTCATAAGGTTTTATTTAGGTGACCAACTGGATAATAAGAGAGTTCACTCATTTAGACGCCTGGAAACCTCAAAAATACTCTAAATCCATCTTATTCCTCTCTCCCATCTCCCGATTTCCCTTTCCTTCCTGAGCTTCCTGCACTGATGGGCAGCTCCAGGGCCATGATAAATGGAGATGGAGGACGTCCTGCCTGATTCCTGTCCTCAGGGAGGACTTTCCATCTTTCTCTACCAAGTACAGTGTGGCCGTCGGCTTCCGGTGGATGCTCTTCATCCGTCGGAGGGGAAGCAAAATTGGAAAGGTTGTCTTTTCTGAGTCTATTGAACCGACCACAGTGAGCTGGTTCCTGATGATATTTGCGTCATATT
The DNA here is from genome assembly GCF_047511675.1 of Marmota flaviventris. Lineage (NCBI taxonomy): Eukaryota > Metazoa > Chordata > Mammalia > Rodentia > Sciuridae > Marmota > Marmota flaviventris. Next base: position 4,408,024 of record NC_092506.1, on the reverse strand, counting down.
GCTCGTTTTAAATGTGAACCCACCTTGCCCCCAGAATAAGGACTTCTAGTCCTATGTGTCACCCCTTTAAAATACTGCTGAACCTAGCTGTAAAACTTTGTTAGAAGTTCCCGTGTTTCATGCAGAATATCAGTCCGCAGCTTTCTTTTCTTCTGGGGTGTTTATATCGTTATGCACCACAGTGAACCTGGCCGTGCAGAATAAGTCAGGAATGCTGCCTTCTAGATCTTCAGGAAACTTAGGGTAGAATTATTCTTTCTTCCTTAGTGTTTGGTAGAATGCAACCGTGAGACCATCAGGGTCTAGAGTTTTTTTCTTTGTGGGACATTGTTTAATCTTTTAAAACCTGGGATGATTCAGATGATCTGTTTCTTCCCACATTCTTGTCTTTCAAGGACTTTGTCTTCTAGATCCAAGTTGCCAAATTTATCATCATAAAATCATCACGATATTTTTTTAGCATGTGAGCAATGACCAATGGCGATGCCAAGTCTCGTTTCTCACGTCAGTCAATCGTATCTTCCTTCTGTTTTGGACAGACTGGCCCTGGTGTTCATGAACTGTACGGATCTTTTCGAATGGCCCCTCTGTTCATTGACTCCTTCTGCCTGCTTCTCCTGTTTTTGGATTTCCACCCTGGGCTTAGCCTTTTTATTTCCTTCTGCATCTCTTCTTCTGAGAAGTCTCAGTTTTCAAATCTCAGGATCTTCTAGCTCTCCTTCTATGGTTAGTGTCAGTTTTATTTTGGCCACAGGACACATGTCAAAAGACTTGAATCCGTTCAAGCTTTTTGAGATGTTTGGAAACATGCCGCACGTACTTGAAGAGAAAGTACGTCCTGCCGTCGCTGAGCGGGAGATTCTAAACCCGCCCATCAGGACATGTTGACTGACACTGCCGTTCCAGTCTCCCACACCTTTCTTCGCTTTTGTGCATTTGTTCTATCACTTATTGAAGAAAGGGCTACTGAAATCTAATTGTGCGTCTGTCTAATTCTCTGTATTTCTGCCCATTTTGCACCATGTATTTGAAGGTCTTATTTGTTGAAAAACATCTAGAATTGTGAGGTCCACTTGAGGACTTTGCCCCCTCTGTCACTTCTGAAGTGAATCTTGATCTCAGGCAGCGTTCTCTCTTCTAAGATCTACTTTGCTATTAATAAAACCACTTCAGCTCTTTTGGACTAATACCAGCTGTGTTTAGGCTTTTATTTCAAAGCTCTTCCTGAGTTGATATTTAGCATGGATTTCTTGTAGGCAGCATGTAATTTGATCTTGCTTTTTCTCTCATCTGCCAGTCTCTGCCTTTTAGGTGGTGGTGTTGATGCATTTACGTTTAATGTGACCATAGATATGATCTCACGTAATTTCACCACCATTCTGTTGGTTTTGTATTTTTACTTCCACTTTTTCTGTTTTCCTCCTTTTGGCTTTCTTTGGGACTGAACAAATATCTTTTGCTACTCCATTCTGTCTTGCTGTAAGCTCCTGAGTTACATCTTATTTCAGTGGTGGCTAAAGGATGGGTTGTCTCTGTCTTGAACTTCACAGTCACCCTCCGGGGGCTACTGTCCTGGGGTGAGGCCGTACGACTTCACAGACAGGTGAGGAGACCGTCGGCACTGTATGTCACTGTGTCCCCGACCTCTGTGCTCTTTTCATGCCACGTGTGCATCTCTGTGTGTGCATCTGTGTGAGTGTGTGCATCTGTGTGTGTGCACTGCATGAGTGTGCACTGTGTGAGTGTGTGCATCTGTGTGTGTGCACTGTGTGAGTGTGTGCATCTCTGTGTGTGCATCTGTGTGAGTGTGTGCACTGTGTGGGTGTGTGCACTGTGTGGGTGTGCACTGTGTGAGTGTGTGCATCTGTGTGTGTGCACTGTGTGTGTGCACTGTGTGAGTGTGCACTGTGTGAGTGAGTGCATCTGTGTGAGTGTGTGCATCTGTGTGTGCACTGTGTGAGTGTGCACTGTGTGAGTGTGTGCATCTGTGCGTGTGCACTGTGTGAGTGTGTGCACTGTGTGAGTGTGTGCATCTCTGTGTGTGCATCTGTGTGAGTGTGTGCATCTGTGTGTGAACTGTGTGACTGTGTGTACTGTGTGAGTGTGCACTGTGTGAGTGTGCATCTGTGTGAGTGTGTGCACTGTGTGAGTGTGTGCATCTGTGTGTGCACTGTGTGAGTGTGCATCTGTGTGAGTGTACTGTGTGAGTGTGCACTGTGTGAGTGTGCACTGTGTGAGTGTGTGCATCTGTGTGAGTGTGTGCACTGTGTGAGTGTGTGTATCTGTGTGTGCACTGTGTGAGTGTGTGCACTGTGTGAGTGTGTGCATCTCTGTGTGTGCATCTGTGTGAGTGTGTGCATCTGTGTGTGAACTGTGTGACTGTGTGTACTGTGTGAGTGTGCACTGTGTGAGTGTGCATCTGTGTGAGTGTGTGCACTGTGTGAGTGTGTGCATCTGTGTGTGCACTGTGTGAGTGTGCATCTGTGTGAGTGTACTGTGTGAGTGTGCACTGTGTGAGTGTGCACTGTGTGAGTGTGTGCATCTGTGTGAGTGTGTGCACTGTGTGAGTGTGTGCATCTGTGTGTGCACTGTGTGAGTGTGTGCACTGTGTGAGTGTGTGCATCTCTGTGTGTGCATCTGTGTGAGTGTGTGCACTGTGTGAGTGTGTGCATCTGTGTGTGAACTGTGTGAGTGTGTGTACTGTGTGAGTGTGCACTGTGTGAGTGTGCATCTGTGTGAGTGTGTGCACTGTGTGAGTGTGTGCATCTGTGTGTGCACTGTGTGAGTGTGTGCAGCGAGAGACAGTTGAGAAAAATTAGGCTTCCCCACTTGCACAACTTCACGTCCACTCCAGTGTCCACTCCTCCAGGCAGCCTCTGCTAAGGTCCTAAAGTCACCTGCTGCACGCATTCTCCCTGTGCCTGGGGCCCTGTTCTTACAGATGTCACCTTCACGAGGACAGAGCTCAAGGCCACAGGATTCTCCCCTGAGTCCCACGTGGCCCCTGACTACAGCTAGATCTCCATGCACACTCACAGGCTTGGCCACACTGTGCCACCGGGCGTGGCCTGGCAGCAGCCCCGCTCCCCAGCTGAGGAGCTAACGGAAAGGGCAGAGCTCTGGGCAGGGGGCACAGCCGGACAACCTGGGGCGGTGGCTAACGGGCAGCGTGCGGATGGGCCGGCTGCTTGCCCATCTGTATGGTGGGGCTGACTTCCAGGCTTGCAGAATGGACGGGCGTGGAACTTGGGCAGCCTGTGGGGGCGCTCGCTGGCTCTCCGCCCTCGCCTCCCCCTGCCTGCGGCCAAGGCGGGGAGTCCCACGTCTCCAGGTCTTTCTGGTTTCAAGTCCTCTGTCCACCAGCACAAACCCTCACTGTAGGCCTCTGAGGTGCAGGCGCCTTGTGACCACAGCGAAGGATGTGCCTTCTGGTGGCTGCGCTGGTCATCGGCTGACTGCTGGCTCCGTCCAGCTGTGTCCAGGTGTGTGGTGCTGGCAGCCCCACAGAGGAATGACCAGCTCGCGGCCCACCCTCCACGCGGCTCGGTGATGTCGCCAACATGAGCTTTATGGGGGTCCTGACTTAATACAATAAAATTCACTGCCTCAGGGTAGAATTCCCTTAAGGGCCCACCTCTGGGCGCCCCTCCTGGACATGAGCCACTTGCGATCCTGTCTGCCAAGGGCTGCCGTGGACAGGCCATCTGCACCGTGGCTGTCTGTGGTGGGAGGTCAGTGCAGCCAGTTGCTCCAACACGGTGGGAGTGGGGTCCTGGAGCTTTCCAACCTGCTGGCCGGACCCCACCTAGCAGCACGGGCCAAAGCCAGCACCAGGACGAAGCCACTCTCTGTCCGTGGGGTGCCACAGGGGCCAGGGCCAGGGTGTGGCTCTGGGGACACCAGGCAAGAGTGCAGGGTTCCCCAAGTTGGCGAGCATGAGCACAGTCCCTGGCACGTGAGGGGAGTGCCCGCTCCCGGGAAGGAGGGCCCTGGCCCTGGCTGAGCGTCCCTCGCCCTCGCGTGCTGCGCGGGGTCCACGCGCTCGGGTTACGGAGGAAACCTGTGTGTCCTGCGCACTCTCTGGGGAAGCATGCTGGCCAGCCTCCCCGTAGGGTGTCCCTGCTGGCCAGGAAGGGCACCTGGAAGGACTCACTCAGGGCCAGCCGTCCCTGGGCCCGGGCTCTTCCCAGCTCTGGCTCAGGGGCCAATGGCCGCACCGCCTGGCCCGTACCTGGCCCTCCTAGGTGCAGCCGGTCCCGCTCAGCATGCAGGGGCAGAGGCCACCGGCCAGCACCCTGGAGGGCTGTTGCCCCGTCTCAGGGAAGGGTCACCTGCAGCGACTCCCCCTCCACACTGGGGGCTCCGTGGTCCCCCCAGGCCTGGGGGCGATGCGTGCTGACTCACGGGCAGGGCCGCAGCGCTTTTCTCTCATCCGTTCTGTGGCAGGGAGGAGCTGGTCACGTGTGTGTCCCCCCTGGCCCCCTGAGGGGCCCCAGCTTTACCTGCTCGGGTCTTCCCGGCCGCTCTGGCCCGGGAGAGGGCTTCTGTGTGTCCCCTGGTGTGTTGAGCCTGGGGTGCAGGTTCAGGGCGGGGAGGAGGCGGGGTGTGGGGCTGGGCAGCTGCTACAGTGCAGGGGCACAGGCTCAGGGTCCCTCGCGGGCTCAAGGACCAGCAGGCTCCTGGAGATCCTGCCTGACTCACCAGCTCAGGCTCCCTCCTGCCCTTCCTGACCCTCCACCTCACGTTGCAGGGACAGACATCAGACTACAGGCTCCAGTCCCCTCAGCTTCTGGGTTGGCGTGCGCCTCACTTCTGTCCACTGAGACATAAGGAAAAAGTCTTTTGAGGAATTTGGGGATAAAATAAAAAAAAAAAACTTTTCGATTAAAACGAACAAATACAATGGGCACTATTCTTCCTACTTGGAAGGTGGGAGGGCTGCCTTGAGCTGTGGCAGCCATCTTGAAGCCATGAGGCGACAAGCAGGAATGACAAGCCAAGAGGCCAGCAGAGAAGATGTCCCCAAACCTACAGGAGCAGCCACTCCTGTGTCAGGAAAACACTGACGCCCACGTTTCAGTTATGTTTCAGTGGCTCTCTGTCGCTTGTAATTGGAAGAATTCCCGACTCGTCCACAGACTCCGGTCAGTGTGCAGGCTTCAACACGTCCTGAGACTGGACCCCGGGGGACGTGGCTCCAGGAGGGTCACAAGGCTCCTGGGGAAAGGCTGCCTGCAGGTAGGGACTGCGTCCCCTGCCCCCCGGGGTCCGTCGGGGAGGAGCGACGTGGAACGAGCATTTCCAGGGCTGGGGGGGCTGAAGGGGGCCGAGGGTCCCGGGGAGAGGCTGCTGGAGTCTCGAGGCTGTTCTGGGCTGGAAGGGGGCTCCCCGATTCTCAGGCTGAAGCCCCGACCCCGGGGCCTTGGAACGTGACCTGATTTGGTAAAAGGCTCTTTGCCGAGGTCACCAAGCTAAAGTGAGGTCATGTGGGTGGACCTTCATCCAGTGCCACAGGTGGCCTCATAATGTGGACTCAGATGACCTCGGAGGGAGGAGGCCGTGGGGACACGGGGACCAGCCAAGAGCAACCCAGGGATTCACTTGACCGACGCCTTGACCTCCAAACCTGAGACGGTGAACGTCCACTGCTGGGCCGCCCGGTCTGGACGCTCCGTCTCGCAGCTGCGGGAGCAGGAGCCCAGGCCTAGGGGCGGGGGTGGACCAGAGGGCAGGGGAGCCGCCCGGCCGGGGCCACGGCCTGCACAGGGCCACAGCGGGTCAGAGTCTGGGGCCCTCCTGCCCTACAGGGCTGGGACGGGAGGCCAGAGACGCTCGAGGGAGTCTTGCAGGCCAGGCGGGTGGGCTCCTCCAGCTCTGGGGGCGCAGAGCAGGCGGGCGGCCTGCCCATGTCCTGGGCATGGCTCCTGCCATGGGGGCTCAGGGCGAAGTCCAGGGCAGGGGGAGCCGGGAAGAGCAGCCCGGGGCCTGAAGAGAGCAAGACGCTCCCTGAGTCAGGACAGGGCGGCCCCCAGCCCTATGGCCCACGAGCCGGCCAGCGGCGGGGCCAGGGCTGAGGGCAGCGCTTGGAGGGGCCTGGGCTGAAGTCCCCATGGACCTGGGGGCCTTGCCCCTGAGCAGGCCCTTCTGAATCAGCTGGCCCAGGTCCTGGCCTAGCTGCCAGGATGCGGTCACCAAGTCACCTAGGAGCCAGCCCCCCAGACACCTGGTGCTTCCTTCTTAAAGGACAGGTGACCCTCAGCCAACCACATCACCACGAGCTTCTGTGTGGCAGCTCTGGGGCCATACTCTGGCCTGCTCTGAAGGGCCACCTGTCACCTGGAGGCAGACGGGTCCCCGGGCTCTTCTGCTGGTCCGTCTCTGTCCCCGGGTGAGGAAGGGCCAAGGCTGAGCTTGGGCCAGTGATGACATGTGGCCACAGGTCACAGCAGCCCTGTGCCCCCAGCCACCACTAGTCCCCTGTTACAGGTAGGGGGACGGAGGCCCACACCCTGCCCAGGTCCACCTGGGGCCAAGCAAGGTTCCTGATGCCATTAATCCTGGGGGCCTTGATGTGAGAGCCATAGATACACGGGTCAGTGACGGTGGTCATGTTACTCAGTGTGGGGGGGGGGAAAGGCCACCTGCAAGGTGCCCAGGAGGCAGTGTAGACTGCAGAACTCAGACTAAGAGATGCGAGAGTCTACACCCAGGCAAACTCCCCGGCCTCGCCCAGTTACCAGCTGCAAGCCCGGCCAAGCCGGGACCAGACACCCAGGCTGCTGGGGGCCAGAGGACTAGCAGAACCCGGACAGAGAGACCGAGAACTCCGCCGCCGTTGTCCCCCCGGCACCAGACTCCTCCGGCCCGGATCGAGTTCCAGCAACCCAGGCTTAAGACGCGCCACAGGGAGCCTCTGGGACCCTTGGTGGGGACCCAGCTGGGACTTAGGGCCAGGACGTGTGTCTGACGTGTGCTGAGCGTTGAGGGAGCAGGTCTGATTGACCACCTGCGCCCCCGGCGGAGTCTGCAGGAACCTGGAGACAGGCTCCTCGGGAGCAGACCCCCGTTCCCCCACGAAAGGGGGCAGAGCCTCTGCTCCCCAGGGTCCTGCCCCCAGGGGAGAGCCCCGCCCCAGCCCTTCTCTCAGCTAAGGGCACCGTGGTAGGCCAGGGTCATCAGGTCAGGCCACGGTGCAGGGGGAAGAATGGAGGTGGGGTCCCGGTCACCCCACTCCATCCCCCACAGTGGCTGTGCCCACAGGAGGCTCATGGACACGGCTGTGGCTGGGCCAGGGCCCCGTGTGACGAGTCCCCACCCCCATGCAGACGTTACAGCCTGGACCAGCCTGTCCCCAGGCTGCCCAGTGGACCCCAAGCCGATGGCTATGGGCCAAACGTGTGTCCCCCTTGTTCCCACGTGGAGACCCTCCCCAGGTCGGTGTTGGGGCCTCGGGGAAGTCATCAAGCCCGGGGGTGAACGGGTCAGTGCCCCAAGACCAGAGCCAGAGCCCGCTCTGCCCTTTCCACCACGTGCGGCCACAGGAGACGGGTCAGGCTGCGGCTCGGAAGAGGCCATCAGCAGAACCGGCAGCACGGGCCCCGGGTCTTCCAGCACACAGGACGGGGACAGAGACACTTCTGCCATCGGTGAGGCCCCAGTCCCTCCGTCACAGCAGCCCACACTGACCAAGACGGGGGAGTTGGGCACTGGCAGTCTGAGGTGGCCCTTGCCAAGGAGACCCAGGGGCACAGGCCCCACTGTCCAGCAGTGGCTCTGGCCACCGCTGCTGCTCAGCGGAGCCTGTGATCTGCTTCCTGCCTGGGGTCAGGCTGCCGAGGAACCTCTAGAGCCACAGGTCTCAGTGACAGGCGGGTCCCTGCGTGGGATCCAGCGCCCTCCACAGCCCGGGGGGTGCAGGGGTGTGGACAGAGTGGCCCCTTCGTCATGGTCCTCCTCCTCCCCTCCCCCTGTGCTCCGTCCCAAACACGTAGGGCCCCAGCAAGGTCCTGGGCTGCCCCTGAATGGGCAGGGGCACCAGCGGGGAGGTGAGGGTCCCCAGGGTCCTGCCCACGGGGGACAGCCCTGCCCCAGCCCTTCAGCCTTCTCTCGGCCCCATCTACAAGCCCAAGTGGCCCCCATATATACGCTGGGTCCTGACCCTGGGACCTGGGCCTGGCCTTGTTGGAAGGCCAGGTCCACACTGAGGCTGGGGGGAGGATGAGGATCAGGCGGCCTGATCTTACAAGATGGGGTTCTTGTGAGAAGAGATCAGGACAGACACAGAGGACCATGCGAGGACAAGGGACCCATCTACAAGTCGAAGGGAGAGCCTGGGAGGAGCCAGCCTTGGACTTGGATCCCGACTTCCAGCCCCCAGACTGAGAGCATGAGGCCTGAGTCTAAGGCACTCCGTCTGCAAAGGTTTTGGGGTCCCCGGCATCCACAGGGGACGGAGGGATGGCCCAGGAGGGAGGGTGTCCAGCTCCCGGCCAACAGGAGGCCTGAGGATTGGGGGACGGTGGCCCGGGCAGAGACGCCCTGAGAACCGTTCACGGCCTCCCTGAGGCTCCCTTGCGCCTCAGCGAGCGCGACTCACCGCGGTGTCCACTGTGCGAGTGCAGATCGGGCCCAGGCCGACCCAAGAGCCGTGGAGGCAGGGAGGTCCCGGGGGCGGCTGGCCTGTCGCAGCACCTGCGCCCTCCCAGCCTCGGCCATGGTGACCTCTGACCTTCTGTCCCCCCCGCCCCCCCGGGCGTCTCTGACAACCCGTTCACGTCAGGTCCCAGGCATGTCCTCCAGGACTGGACTGACTCCCTGGACGTGGCCTTCCCCCTGCAGGAGTCTGGGGTCGCTCCCTCACTGGCTGGCATTTGGGGTGTATCCAGTTTGGGGATGAGTCTTCATGTGGCTTCCATTGCTCTTGAGTAGGTCCCTGTGAGGGGGACAGTTGGTGGCACATGGCGTCTACCCAAACTTCCCGGGGGCAGCTGAGCCTTTCCAAGGAGCGGGCCGTCCGCCTTCTGTGTGGGTGACGGTTGCTCAGCCACGCAGGGGTGCCGAGATGCCCGGCTGTGGCCACCTGCACCTCTGCTCCCCACTAGGACCCCCCGGTGCCATCTTCGCTGACCCTCCTTCTGCCCACGGGGCGGTGAGCCTGGCGTGTCCTCTGCCCCGAGCCTGGGCCTGCACCTTCCTGTCGAGTGTTTCAAACAGCAGGGGCCTCTCACCGGGGTGAGGGATTCGCTCTTCTTGTGTCCCATCTGGAAAACCCCGGCCCTCCCTGGGGCCAGCGGATGCCCCCCAACTCCACCTGGGACTCAAGCTTCAGGGAGGCTTGGAGGTGGGGTGGTCCAGACCTTCCGTGGGTGTGAGGTGGGGGCCGGTGCCCGCCGGGCAGGTGTGCCGTCCTGAGCCGCGCTCCCCACTCCACTTTTGGAAAAGATTTGGATTTCCCCCCTTCTGCTGAACGCTGCCAGGGCTCCTTTGTCAAAAGTCCGTGGGCCATCTGTGTGGGCCCGTCTCTCTCCTCTGTTCCATTGACTGGTTTGTCTGTCCTGCACCAAACCCAACTGTCTCAGATAGGCAGCTTTTCTAAAAAAAAAAAAAAAAAAAAAAAAAACCACCTTAAAATTAAAAAATAAAAATTTATCATTTAGGTCTTCACATGTCTAAATAAAATTGAGGAGCAGCTAGCCATGGCCATCTTAATACTGAGTGTTCAACCTGTGAACACGACACTTTTATTGGACTGTCCCCAAGTATTGGATCTTGGTTTGGGGTGCTCTGCCTGGGACACCCAACGTTTTGTGTGAGAAGATGAATGGGTCTGGACGCCTCTTGAGTATCCTGTGACCTTGCTGGTTGCTTTGTGGGTTTCCCGGGACTTTCTGTGTGAGTCATCGTAACAAGCCCAGTCTTAATGCTTCCTTCTTCACTTCTGAGCTCACTTACACCTTTCTTCCCTTTCCTTTCCTTTTTCTTGTCTTATTGCAATGGTCAGGGTGGCCGGCACAGGGCTGACCAGCGAGACTCTAGCAGGTGGGCGGCTCTACCTCTGCCTTGCTCTTAAGGGGGAAAGGTGTTAATGTGTCAGACGCAATCAGCATTTTGTCCAGAACATAGAGACGTCGTGAGGCCGGAGGCGGTGGGTGGGCTGCGAGGGCGCCTGGAGCAGGTGCCTAGGTGTGTTTTGCGTCTGTGGGCACCCATGCGCCCCGGCTGGCAGTCAACCTCCCCAGAGAAGCAGCACGATGGGAGACAGACGCATGGACAGTAAGGAGTTGCTCTTGGGTTCTGGAGGCTGGGAAGTCCCAGGACCAGCTGTCTGCAGGCTGCAGCCCCAGGAGGGCCTGTGGTGGGGATGCCAGTGGAGGCCCGAGGCCTGAGAGCAGGGTCAGAGGGCAGGAGGAGGTCCAGGCTGGCCCAGGCAGTCACAAGTGACACTTTCTGTTCCACTTGGGGCTTGAGAGGATGGGGAGGGTCTCGGCTCAGCTCAGCCCACGGTCAGGTGGCAGTCTTGTGAGCCACACCCTCTCCGACACACCCATCGAGGGTTCTCGGCCCTCTGGTTAGCCCATGGCCAGCCAGGCTGACCCACACAGCACGATGGCCACCCAGGTTGGCCTGGAGCCTCCCCAGTCCTCCGGGGTCTCCTGTGACAGCCTGTGTCCACTCGCACAAGGCACCAGCCTCTGCCCACTGAGCCCAGGCTTGCTGGGCCTTTTCCTGGATGTCGGGTCAACAGAACCTCGCAGCAGGTACTTTTAGTGACCAGCTTCTTTGTTCCCAACATGTCTGTGACAGGCCTCCACAGAGAGAGCGCATCAGATTCCATCGCTGGGTGAGCCCACCGGGTGGACACACCACGGGGCATCTGTCCCTTTCACCACTGGTGGACAGCTGGGCTGCTCCTACTGTGGAGCAGCAGGCTGGGCATTTAGGAGGCAGCACAGAGCAGGGAGGACCAGCCATCTCCCTGAGTCACCTGGGCCTGACTCAAGTCCCAGCTCTGCCACAAGCCAGCTCTGTGACCTTGGGCAAGTGACTCACCCTCTCTGAGCCGCAGTTTCCTCTTCTGTGAAGTGGGGTCTGGAGAGCAGTACTTACTCAGAGGCCCGTCATAAGAATCAGCAGGCCAAGCACAGAAACCGCTCTGCCTGCGGCCTGCCAAGACGGTGCCAAATAAATGCAGCTGTGGAGTTCCTGCTCGGGGGAAGTGGCTGAGTGTCGGCTCTGCAGTCTGATCTGTGTTCGGGTTCCAGGGTCGAGGGGGCAGCTGGCACCAGACAGTGCCCAGGGCCCTGAGACAGGAAGCTGGGGAGGACCATCTGCCCGGTCCTGACATTTCCATGCTAAGGGCAGCTGCAGCATTCCTGCGGTGGGCGTGGCCACTAGCAAAGAAGCTGTTTCCAGAGACAGGGAGTGAAGTGGCCCTGGTCACTCAGCAAGAATGAGGCAGGGCTGGGACCCAGGCCCAGGGCCCGGGCTCCAGGCCCCTGCTCGCTCCAGGGTGCTCCCACAGGGCTGAGGGTGCCCCCACCCTACAGCCTCACCCCGAGCGTCAGAGAACCGTGTGGTGGCCGGCCACCTCCTGGGCTGGTCTGAGCAGCTTCCTGGGCCCATGCTCAGGAAGGGGGCAGGAGCTGGGCCTGACCCGTGGGCTCTCGTGCCTGCCCTGGGCCCGTCAAGGCCCGGCTCGTGGTTGTGCACTGCACGACTCTAGGGGCACCTCCCCTTTGTCACCGTGGGGTTCCCAAAACTCCTTGGTTCTGAACTTCTCTGTGGGGCCTCCAGCTTCCCGGCCACTCCACGGGCACAGGGTGGTACCCGATGTGCTGGGGCCCAAGTGGGGCTGGCAGCCGGGGCTCTGGGGAGCTCTGCCTGCCCCGGGCATGGAGGGCTGTCGGGGGCACGCGGTCAGCGGCCAGCAGACCTGGGGCTCCGTGAGGGGGACCCAGCGTGGTAGGGCCTGGGGCCTGGGTGGGAGCAGGCGCTGGTGTCTGGGCTGAGCCGGGGTTGAAGTCGTCCCCACGGGCTTGGGTCTCCTTGCCTGGGAAGTGGGGACAATGACAGGACTTGCCTCCCAGGGCTGGGGACCAAACCAGACACAGGGCAAAGTCACCCCTGCAGGGGCCTGGGGTCACGACAGGGCCACCAGGAGGGCCCGGGTTCACACGGGCCTTTGAGAGGTGCCGAAGCTCTCGGGTCCACCTACCAGCTGCCACCCACACAGGCTGACGTCCCTTCCAACGGAGCAGCAGGACTAAGGTCACTTGGAATCAGAGGAGCCGTGGCCCGGGGGCGGGGGTCAGGCGCCTGTCCGACTGTCGCTTAGGGGGGTGGCCGCTGCAGCCCTGGCCGGGAGACCCGAGGACTCCACGGTGTCCTGACTAGTCCCTCCAGGCCAGGGGACACTTGGGGCTGGGCTCCGGGAGGCAGGGGCTGGTGGCAGCGCACGCTGCCTGGGACAGGCCCAGAGGTCGCAGGGGGACTCCCAGGCCATGGGGAGCAGCCTCCCCGCCCTCCTCAGCCTTTCCCAACCTGAAGGGAAGCCGGGCAGTGACCACAGGGCCCTGCAGAGGCCGCACTCACCCACACCTGCCCGCCACCCTCCCCAGCCGGGCCTGCGAACCTAGACGGTCAGCAGGGCCACCCCACGACCCGGCGAGTCTGCCCCAGCTTCCCGCCAGGGCCACCGCGTGTCCCCCACCTTCACCATATCTGCGGGAGACTGGGGGGGAGAACAGACAGGTGACTCCAGACCTGTCCCCGGCGGCATGTCACCCAGCCCTCAAGAGGAGCCGAGCACCCCCATCATGTGGATGAACCCTGAAACACGAGGCCCAGAGGAGGCCAGGCACGGGGCCACCTCAGGCGGTGCCAGGCAGCCGCCTGCCGAGTGGGCGGTGTGCAGAGGCAGGTTGGGGGCCGAGGGCCACAGGGGCTGGTGGCCCAGAGGCAGGGCTGTGTGGCGACGGAGTGTGTGACATGGGGCTGGAGAGGGCCGCGACTCTGGGCACATCAGTGGCCACTGGCCCTCGTCCTGCACTGGGGAAGCAGCACAGGTGTGACCAGGCAATGTGGGAGGTGCCCAGCCTGGTGCCCACCTGAGGGGCACACAGAGGCCTCAGGACTGCACCCGCCCCCTGGCGCTCAGCGACTGCACGTCCTCCCTTGTTCTGTGCCTCCCGCGGGGACAGCATGTCCAGGCCCCGAGCTCCGGGTCCAGACCCCGGGCCACACCTGGCACAGCGGGCAGGGGCCTCGGGGCTGCCCACTGCCATGGTCCAGCTGAGCCTCTGTGCCCGATGTGACTCAGCACACTGAGGCCCACAGGCTTCCCTCCAGGTCGGACGCTCGATATATTCTGTTTTGAAAGAAAACAAGCTCTTTTGAAACTGCTCCCGAGCACAGACCACGGCTCTCACTCTCTCCCCCTCCCCCTCCCCTGGGCGCCGGTGGGCACAGGTGGGGACACTTCCCAGGTACAAAAGCCCCGTCCAGCCCGAGGCTGCAGCACAGGGCCAGGCCCTGCTGGGGCCCCTGAAAGGTGGAGCCAGGGTCCAGGCTGAGGGTAACAGGGAGCCACTGAGGGTCAGGAGGGCGGGCGGCCGGGTCAGATGAGCCCTGCGGGAAGTTCAGACAGCGAGACCCGCAGGGCTGCTGAAACAGGGGACGGATGGGGTGACAAGCGTCGGTGAGACTTTAACACGAGAACCCATGGGTGTGGCTCCCAGAGGGCCCCAGGCCCTGTCCCGGGCCCCCGGGGCCAGCTCAACTCAGGTTTCCAAGGCAGGAGTGGAGGCCACTCTACCCGCCAGGGCGCAGGTGGACAGCGGCCATCTGTGGGAGCTGGAGGTTAGAGTGAGCATTCACAGTGGCCGGCGGGACACTGCAACGGGACCCACCCCAGGTAGACGGACCCCGGGGGCTGGGGGGAGTGTGGACCTGTCAAAGGGACCATCGGTGCCAGGAATCAGCTTTAGGAAAGGGGGAAGCCCTGCCTGAGGCCCCGTGGGGACGAACCCAGGGCCCTGCACAGATGGCACAGAACACAAGGACCACCTTGGTCCTTGAGCACCAGGGTCCAGGGTGGCCAGCCTCAGGGGGCCAGAGCCGCCATCACTGTGACTGTGCACCAGGGATGAGCCCAGACGTCCCCTGTGACCCTGAGCCTGCTGCCATGGTCCGTCCTGGACACTCGGACATCTGCTGAGGACTGAGCGTCGTCATGCTGAGCGCTCTCACCGTGGAGAATGTGGAGAGGTCAGGGAGGACACGGGAGGCCGCGGAGAGCAGATCAGCACTAAGGGCTCACCATCAGGTCTCCAGGAGGAGAGGCTGGCCTCTAGAGATGGAAGAGTCCGAGGAGCCTGGGAGGAAGTCTGAGCCAGGGCTGGCGGGTCAATACGGCAACCCTCATGACCTTCCCGTCTAAAGACACGTAAATGATGTTGGATAAAGCAAAGGCGTGCCAACTGGCCTGCCTGCAGAGGCCCTCACTTCCCTGGGAGTGGAGGGGACGTTCCTCCCACACTGAAGTCAAACACGCGTGTCAAAAATTGTGTTGACCCCCCAAAGATGGGCAGTCCACCCTAGAACTCCCACGTGGGTGGAGTCAAAAGGGGCTAAGCCAGATTTAACTAATCCATAGAAGGGGAAGGAAAGACGCCAAAGGAGGTGGGCCAAACAGCCCAGACGGGTGGACACAGCATGGTGGGGCATCTCTGCCACAGCACCAAGTACCGCAGACGTCACGGGACCAAAGACACCAGTTAAAGGGCAGAGATTCCAAGAACCGACCAGACGGGCAGTTTGTAAGACACACGGGACAAGTGCCCAGGGAAGGATCTAGCAGGGCCTGGCCCAGCACGCTAGCCGGCGTCCCCGTAGATGGCCTTGAGGGTGGCAGGGGCAATGTGCCCAGGAAGTACCCCGTCTTCAACCTGCTTCCTCCACAGCGCGTGGCCTAACCTGCAGCCACGCTGGCACAGCTACAAGGAGCAGCAGAGGAGTCGCGGGCACTCTGTGGCGCTGGCGCCGTCTGACCCCATTATTTGACAATGTGGGACAAAGGTCACAGGTCTGGGGGGGCACGCCCCTGCCCCTCAGGCCAGCTAAAGGTGGAACAGAGTCACTGAGGCCCAACCTCCCCAGGAAAGAGGAGGACGGTTAGGCTGGAGGCTGGGGGTTGGGAAGGGGCTATCCTTACCCCCCGCCCCCGTCTGCACCCCAAATCGCTGGGCTCTCTCCTCAGGGCTCCCCTGGGGGACCACCCTGCTGGGAAGCCCAACTCCCCACCCGGGTCCCTGCCCCTCCTTGGGTAGCATCGACCTGGGCCCTGACGCTCCCTCACACCCTTGCTCACCCACACCCACCATTCTCGCACACTCACACACCCTGCCTCCCCGTGTGCCACATGGGTCCCTCGTGCCCTGCTCAGTGCTGAAGTCCAGGGGGGCAGGAGCCTGAACGAGGGCCAGACATTGGCCAGGTCTGGTGTCGGGGCTCGCGGGTGGTGAGCCAGGCTGTGCCCCTGACACTGCAAACCCCGCCCAGGGGCTCCTGGGACAGGGACCTGTGATGACTGTGCCCAGCGCCTGCAGCCTCGGCCAGCCTGGCCAGGGGGCACGAGTGGGGACACGCGGGCCGCTGCTGCCCTCCCGGCCTGCAGGACCCGCCTGAGCATGGGGAGGGCGCATGCAGGCTGCTTGGCGTCTGCGGGCTTCCCGTGAAGCTCTCTGACACCCAAGGAACAGAGCGTCACAGGGTGACAGAATGTGGCCAGAGGCCCTGAAAGGACGCCCACCCGCCCGCTGGCTGGCACGCCTTACACTGCCACTCCTCACGCCCCACACCACAGGGGAGGCCGCTCCTCGCATCTTTAGGGGGGACAGGGTACCCTGGCGTGGACCCAGGGTGCTCTGCCACTGAGCCACACCTGTTCCTTACATTTTTTATTTCGGGACAGGGTCTTGCTAAGTTGCCCAGGTGGCCTTAACCTGGGGAGCGTCCTGCCTCAGCCTCCCTTCCCTGGAATGACGGACATGGCCACCGCCCCGCGGTAAGGGCTGCTCCCTCCCATCAACCTGAGGTCACACCGGGTACGGTTCCAAATCTACCAGTAAAAATGCCTCACGTCCCTCTGAGCATGGCTGAGAGTTTGGAGAGGACATTTAGGCACCGGGCAGGGCAGGATGGACCCACTCGGAAAGGCCACATCGCCCCAGGGGACACAGCACTGGGTGTCCTTAGACATGTGAGTCCTGTGAATCTAGAGAGAGCAGAGGTCAGCTGATGACCTGAATCCCTGACCCCAAGGCCTCACCTCCACTGCCTCTGTCAGGGTGACCATCCACGGGGCCTCCTGCATGGGGTCTCCCCCTCCTCCATGGGGTCCCCTCCTCCTCCGTGGGGTCTCCCCCTCCTCCATGGGGTCCCCTCCTCCTGCATGGGGTCCCCTCCTCCTCCATGGTGTCCCCTCCTCCTCCGTGGTGTCCCCTCCTCCTCCGTGGTGTCCCCTCCTCCTCCATGGGGTCCCCTCCTCCTCCATGGGGCCTCCTCCTCCTCCATGGGGTCCCCTCCTCCTCCATGGGGTCCCCTCCTCCTCCGTGGGGTCTCCCCCTCCTCCATGGGGTCCCCTCCTCCTGCATGGGGTCTCCCCCTCCTCCATGGGGTCCCCTCCTCCTCCATGGGGTCTCCTCCTCCTCCATGGGGTCCCCTCCTCCTCCGTGGGGTCTCCTCCTCCTCCGTGGTGTCCCCTCCTCCTCCGTGGTGTCCCCTCCTCCTCCATGGGGCCTCCTCCTCCTCCTGGGTACTCCTCCTCCTCCATGGTGTCCCCTCCTCCTCCATGGGGTCCCCTCCTCCTCCGTGGGGTCTCCTCCTCCTCCGTGGTGTCCCCTCCTCCTCCGTGGTGTCCCCTCCTCCTCCATGGGGCCTCCTCCTCCTCCTGGGTACTCCTCCTCCTTCTTCATGGGGCCTTCTCCATGGTGTCTCCTCCTCTTTGGGGTCTCCTCCTCTATAGGACCCCCTCCCTGTAGCATGTTAAGTGTCACTTGCTGGGTTCTGATGTTGGTGACCATGGCTGACCTAGAGGTGGCCTCTGAGAGTCCCTTGGTAAGGGGCTCCCTGGCCTAGATACGGGGCTTGGCGGGAAGCTCAATCTGGGCTCCCCACATGGCAGTTGTCCTATAGGAGCAGCAGTGGGAGGCCAAGACAGACACAGGGAGAGGGCGGAGGCCGTGGAAGGCCCAGCGAGGAGGAGCACAGTGACCACAGCCAGGGACAGGCAGGAAGGGCCGTCCCCTAGAGTCTCATGGGCCAGGAGACTGGGGACTCAGGAATAGCCACAGTGACCAGCCACAGGGACCACCACGGTGACCAGCCACAGGGACCACCCTAGGGGCCTGTTGACCGTCCTCCACCCCAGCCAGGGCTGACAGGACAAGAGGGACCTGAGCCCCATCACCCCTGTGGCTCAGCCTGGTGCTTGAGAACCTCAACAAGAGGCCCAGAGGGGTCACATCACGGCTGGAGGCCGGGAGGGTTGGGGTGCGCCATGCAACTCTTGGTGGAAGGAGGGTGAGGGGAGGCCACTGTCAGAGGAGGACAGAAGGCGCTGGGAGCAGAATCAGAGTGGAGGGGCCCAGAGCAATCGCCCTTCCCGGACCTGGGGACCTGCACACTCCCCCAGTCCCCAGGGGGAATGAGGAAGCCCTCGACTGGGGGCCGAGGGACACGTGTGGATCCTCTTGCAGTGGGGACGCTATAATCCAGGTGTCACCCGGCCAGGCCCCTCCAAAGCCGCAGGGGCAGGGTCCTCATCCTTCCTGGGCTGCCGCTGGCTTCCTGTCCACCCCTGGCATTTCTCGGCTCGAAGATGCGACACTCGGATCCTCTGAGTTCACATGGCCACCCTCCCCCTAGGCTGGTCTCTCTGTGTCCACGTCCCTATTTATCAGGACCAGGCCACTTTGGATCAGGACCCACTTCTTTTAACCAGAGGACCCCTGTAAAGACCCAATGTCCACATAAGGTCCTGGGGTCCAGGCGTGAGGCTCAGGGCACAGGGCTCCACCCAGGGCACCTTGACACCCGCCCTTTGCCTCCTGGTAGCGACGCCCACTTTCCTGAGCTCTAGTGACACACGGAGCCTGGACTGGCTGCTTCTGGGTGCCCTGGGAGGGAGGGAGGGGCCTCTGGCCGCGCTCCAGGTGTGGCCCTCGCACCTCCCAGCCACAGCACCGATGCCGTGGGCAGTCCAGAACGGAGGCAGGGGGCTGCCTCGTGGCCAGTTGTGGCCAGGACCTTCTGGAGGCGAAGTGGCGGCTCCTGCTGGCTCAGCCCACCCTGTGGGTGGCCCTGGCAAGGCTGAGGGGTTCCTGTACGCCTTCCCACCTGCGTCCTGCAGCCAGCCCCCGCCCAGTGCTCACCCCGCGCCCCAGGCTGCCCCGGGGGGACCTCCAGACAGCACCCTCCTCCGGGGAGCCTCTCTTCAGGGAGAACCAGGCGGTCTTGGGGACCCACAGGTGTGCTGGCTGCCCGCCCTGCCACGTGACCGCACACATCTCCTAGCGCAGTCCCTCAGCTGTGATGGGAACGGCACCTGGGTCTGGGTGCCCACTCGGGGTGCCCACGGGAAGACGCAGGGCCTCCGCACGAGCCCCGGCCCGGGCAGTCCTGCTACGAACTCCATGGAATGTAGCCCTTATTCAGGTCACAGGCCAAGCCCCAGCCCCCAGGGTGGACTCAGTGCCACTCAGGAGTCCAAGAGGACTCGTTGGCCACTTCTCTGTGACTCTCATTTCTTTGGATCTAGGTTTCAGAGTCTCCCATAGAAGTCCTGAGGCCCAGACAAGTCCAGCCAAGGACACAGAGTGCAGGCTCAGGGTACACATGGGGCAAGGGCACCTCCTGAGGGCCATGGGAGGGGAGGACAGGATCGAAGGTGGGTTAGCATCAGGTGGCACCATTTGGCCAGAAACGCAGGTGGAGGAGGGAGCAGGAGGGTGTCTGGCCTCCCACCTGTTAGCTCTGGGGGGGGGGCCTCATTTTTGCCTTTTGGAAAATGGGGAGACTTGGGCCTGCCCAGCCTCCTCCATGGGGACCCCCAAGCCTGACAGGGCCTAGGTCTGCAGCTGTCCTGGTGGACTGGGAAGCTTAACAGCCCAGACACCAGGGCCGGCCTGAGCCGTCAGGGGGTGGGGGTTCCGGCAGGTTCCGCGGGCAGCGCTCAGCAGGGCTCAGCAGATGCACGCGTCGAGGCAGGAGGTGAGCTGGGAGGGGTGGCCAGGACCCCCCCGACCCCCCCGAGCCCGGTCTCCTGGCTTCCTGGGCTGGTGATTCTCCTCTGCCTTCCTGTCTTGAGGCCGGGGCCCTTGGCCACACCACACCCTGCTCCGCACGAGGTCATGGCCACTGGGTGTCCACAGAGTGAGCCAGCAAGGGCAGGAAGGGGTTCTTGGGCCTCCTTGGGGACTGTGAAGGGCTGAGTGGTAATGGCCTGCCCCCCAGATTCACACACTGAAGCCCTGATCCCCAGTCCTTAGTGAGCCACAGGTAGGTCCTGGTCCACATGACTGGTGTCCTGTAGGGGACCGTCAGGACAGGCCGAGGAGAGAGGCCTGGGAGGAGCCGGCCTGGACTCCAGGACTGTGATGGGTGTCCTTGGCGGACGCTGCAGGTCTGTGGTGGCCACAGGAACAAGCACGGGGCTTGGCCCAGGGACAGTGGGCAGGCCCCACATGCAAGGAAGCCCCTCCGTGGGGCAGCGCCCGGCCAGGCACCTGCGAGTTGGTAGCTGAACTGAGCAGGGCCCGACTCCCTGGCCACACCCACCCTGGGGACACTGGGCCAGGCAGCAGACCACATGCATGTGGCCCCTGGGATGACCTTGGGACGATGTCCGGGAAGGGTGGGGACCCAGCTGTCACCTGCTTCTCCTCCGCAGGGGAAGAGGGCCTGCTACACGGGCCGCCTCCCCAGCCATCCCCGGGGGCCCATGTTGGGGCGCTCCAGGCCACGGAGGCCCCTCTGCAGCCTGGCACTCGGGGAGCGCGGGTGGGGGACAAGGCTGCCCCGGCCGGGCGCTGCCCTCCGCTCGGCTTCCTCTGGCTGCGCCTGCTTCCTGCAGTGCCCGGGGCCCGGCCAGGGGCCGCTCTACTCCCTGAATCCACGCCCGTCCCAGGCGGCTGCTGGGGTGGCCCAGGGTCCCTGGCTACAGCAAGTGGGCCCTGTGGCAGAGGAGGACCCTGCCCACCCCAGGCCACCCAGGAGGGCACTGGGGGCTGAGCCTGGGGACCCCAGGGACCACTCCTCCCAGAGGCTCGGCTCTCCCTCGGCCGGGGCTGGAGCAGCGCATTCCCAGCACGATCTGCTGGCCAGCGGCCGAGCTGCCCACGAGGGATGAGGTAATGTCCTGCAGAGGCCGCGCGGAAAGGGCGGGGTGGTCCTGCCTGCAGGGCCTCCCACGGCCAGGGCCTTTCCCAGAGCCCTTGGGAGGGGAGATGGCCAAGGGCCACTCCAGGCCAGGGGCCAGAGGCCTGGCGCCTGTCCGGCACTGTCAGGGCTCAGAGCGGCCTCAGGGGCAGGGCCCCACTTGATCCATTTCCTCCAGCAGGGTTGAGGGACCACCCTCCTGGGACTCCGGGGCCAGGGCCAGAGGCCACGTGCCTGGGGGCAGGGTCCATCTGCAGGCTCATTCCAGAAGAGCACCAGCGCCCTGGGTGGACGGGGAGGGGCCTCTGCCCAGAGGTAGGGACGCTCCTGGCCCTGACTGTCTGAATGGGGGTGGGGTTAGGGTTACGGGGAGGGGGCTCCCGCAGTCACCCTGCCGAGGACAATGGCGTCCTCCTTCCTGTTGGTCCTCACACTGTGTCTGCTGTCCTGGGCTGGGCCTAGCAGGCACCTGCCCTCCCTTCACCCAGGGTGGGCCTCGGGCACTGGACCTGCCAAGCTGGACGCAGAGAGGCAGCACTGGGCACCAAGTCCGTCTGCTCCTCCTGCCTCCCCAGGAGTGAGGGCTACGAGGGGCCCCTGCAGCCTCCACTCTGCCTGGGAGAAGGGGCTGCTCTGCTGACCTGGCCTGGGGCCCCAAGGACGGTGTCCCTTCAGACATCAGAGTGACCCTGAGGAGCCCCTGGGGGGCTGGGAGGGCCTCCGGGGCTCTCTCCTCACTCATGGCCAGGCTGGAAGTGGGCCTTCGCTGGGCACTCTCTGGGGCCCTTGCATTTCCCTGGCCAACCCCCCAGCCACCCTGCTCACCCTGGCCCCTGCAGGCCACCCTGCTCCAGAGCACCCCAGGGGGGCCTGACTCCCCTCTGCTGAGTCCCCCCGAGGCTCACGTGGAAGCACGTGGGGTCACCACCCACTGAGAGGCCTCCACCCCAGTGTGCAGGGGACGTGCCCAAGGACAGCAGGGTCAAAAGCAGAGGCAAGGCAGAGCCTGGCTCGCCCCCCTGTCCAGCCACGCACCTCCCCCTGGATGGACCCCCCATCTCCCCCACTGCTCCTTCCTGCACTCCTCCCTCCTAGCGACCCCCAGCACTGACCCTGCAAGTGAACAACCGGAAGGTTCTACGGACCAGAAGGTTCTACGGAGATGCCAGGTCCACGGTGGTCCTGTCCACCCTGGGGCTCAGAGTGGCTTTCCAGGGGGGTCTGGGCGGAGACCAGCACAGTCTCTGGGCCCAGAGAGACCCACGGAGAAAAGGGAGCGCAGGAGAAGGATGGGCAGGGCAGCGGCCACCCCAGCCCAGCACCTGCCCACTGGCTGTGTCCTGCACCCCTCCCGGGAGTCCACTAGGGCCCGATGTGAGGACAGGGCGAGGACCAGTCTTCCTGTCCTGAAAGCCTCCAAGAGCCGGGGGTGGGGTGACCCAGGTGCTAACCTTCAGGCACTGAGCACGCCTTCAGGACTCGCGCAGGGCCCACCACCGCTAGGGACCCACCGTGTTCCCCTGCTTATGCCAAGCCCAGTCCCCAGGGGGCTGGACCTGGGGGAGACTCTAGGGCGGTTGGACAAGGGTCAGGAGGGTGGGCTGAGCGAGGCCTTGGGGCTGCCGAAGAGGAGACTCCAGAGGACTCCGCTGGACTCCAGGCCACGTCCCATCTCTTCTCGGCTTGGCCCTCCTGCCTCCCTCTGACAAAGACCCTGTGGTGACGTGGGCACAGGGTAACCCAGGACCCCTCCCACCTCCAGCTCCCCGGGCTGGCTCATCTGTGGGGTCTCTTTACCCTGGAGACCACAGTCCAGGGCCTGGGGTTCAGGACGCGGTGTTCACATGGGGCCTCATCTGCGGCCTTGGCCCTCTGGGCCGGCTCCGTGCTCCCCACCTGACCTGCCGGCATCGGGACTGGCCTGATGTGGGGCCTCGGGGCCACACGTGGGATTCCGTTTCCCTCATGTGAACAGAAGCCCTTGAGCAAGGATCTGCTGGATATGTTTAAATGGTCCATGTGCTGGGGGTGCTGGGATGATGCAGGCGAAGCTGGTGCTGGGTGCTGGGTGCTGCGTGCTGGGGTGCTGGGTGCTGGGTGCTGCGTGCTGGGGTGCTGGGTGCTGGGTGCTGGGGTGGTGAAGAAACAGAAGGAGGAGACTCTGAGCAGCACAGAGTGGGCACTCAGGAAGCAGGATTCCTTCTAACTTCATGCAAGGCTCTGTCCTTCTTAAGGACACAGAGGGTCACTGGAACTCCAGACACAGCGCTCCTGGAAGGGCCACCCAGCAAGGGCACTGCAGGGGGGAGCTGGGGCCGGGGACCCCGTGTCCCGCCTCGTCCATGGAGACTGGTGGGGCCAGTCTCCCCAGCCCCAGCGTGAGTCAGGGTGATGGTCGGAGCCCTGAGCAGGTGCCATGGTCACTGTCACCACAAA
Organism: Marmota flaviventris; assembly: GCF_047511675.1. NCBI lineage: Eukaryota > Metazoa > Chordata > Mammalia > Rodentia > Sciuridae > Marmota > Marmota flaviventris. The sequence continues at coordinate 4,385,152 of NC_092506.1, read as the reverse complement.
CTCCAGCTGTTCCTCTCCTCCCGGGCCCAGCTCCAGAGGTGAGGCTGAGTGGGGAAGGCCCTCGCCTTCCTGGGCCAGGGGCCTTGCAGGCTGCCTGGACACCCATCCCCCCCCCATCCCTGACCACTGCCTGCACAGGGAGGAGCCCAGTGCCAAGGGGAGGGACCAGCCTGGCCACACAGTGGACATGGTGGGCCCGCCTCCCTGCCCCTGGCTCTCTCTCCACCCTCTGTGGCCTCGTGGGGCAGGGCCTGTGCCGGGCAGGCACCGTGTGGGCTGCTGAGGAGGTCCACTCTGCTCCACTGGGTGAGACCATCTGTCTGGGTGGCTTCCTTGTGGCCAAGGATGTCTGGGCAGCTCCCTGCAAATAGGCTGCGGCCATTCGCTGTGGAGGTGGCCCTGTTTGGGGCCTCTGTCCTGGCCCTGTCTGTCTGGACCCAGAGATCCAGAGACACTCCCCCTGCCCAGGCGGTGTCCTTCCAGCACCCACAGAGGGCCCTGGGGGCTCTGCCTGGAGCCCAGGGCTGTGTGGGGACCGACCTCGGTGAGCCAGGGGAGCAGACCGCACTCAGCCTGGCAGACAAGGCCACCGGCTTTGGCCTCGGTCCTGCCCTGGGCTGGCTCCAAGTGGCCACTCACTGGGAACCAGGCCTGGGAAGGCTGGACACCACTGGACACAGTCCCAGCGTCTTCCCAGCCTGTGACCTCCTTGGCTCTCCAGTGGCCTTCTCTGACCCTGGAGAATGAGCTGGCTCCCCCCAGCAGGATCCAGGGTCACCAGGAGGAGCAGGAGACCTTGGGCAGCCACTTGCCCCAGTGGCCGGTCACCGCCAGAGATTCTGGCCACAGCCTGCCCTGGCCTGTCGGCACCAAACTTCAGATTCCCAGAGAACCACCCAGAGAGGGACGGCCGTGCCAGGGCCGCGGACACCTGGCTGCCATCTTGGAATCTGGAGCTGGTGACCAGCAGGCTTGGGGCCTCAGGGTCTCAGCACTAGCCATTGCCCCAGGGCACAGAGGGGCCTTGGGTGTTTGGCTTGGGGTTGCTGTAAATATCCCCACCCCAAACCACCACCAGATTCCCAAAAAGTAGTGGTGAATCCAGAAGCCCCTGGGGGTGGCCCCCGAGGGAGCTGGGGAGCATCCGGCAGGAAGTGCTGCCGCCCTCCTCGCCCCCAGGACTCACCCCAGGAGAGCCCAGAACCGGGCACAGAGGACACTCACTGTGGTGCTGAGAGAGGCGAGGCGCTGCGTGAGGGAGACGGCGGGCTGGGATGGCCGGCCAGCAGGTCCAGCCAGAGACCCCCCCCCCAGGGCCAAGAGGAGAGGTACAGGGCCCCCTGTGGCTGCGGCGAAGGACTCCGACCGGTCTGCAGACTGGGGTCCGTAACTGCCAAGCCCCTAAGAGGCTGCAGCTGCCTGGGTCCCAGGAACCTCAGGGTGGAGCTGGGGGCTGGGGCCTGGGGGCAGCTGGCCGGGAAGGGAACACAAGGAGGGGTGGCGGGAGGGTCGGGGGACAGACAAAGTTCAGGGGCCCGGGCTCTTCCCCTGGTTCCATGTGGATTAGCAGGACAGACCTGTTCTGGCCCAGCCAGCCTTGGTCGCTCTAGGGTCGGCTGGTGGGTTTTACCTGTGAAGGGCCCTGGGGACACTCGGGGCACAGGGAGTGGGTGCTTGGGTCAGCTCTCGAGCACCTGTGGCAGGCGGGCGGGCACTCGGCTCAAGCCTACCTGGGTGCGTCCCCGGTGAGGGGCTCCCAGAGTCACTTCTCCAAGGAGACATGACGGTGCCCACAGTGGGGACTCCCGGGATCCCAGCCTGCAGGGGGACTGAGGCGCAGCCGCACGCGGTTCTCCTCCCAGGCCTCGGAGCCGGGAGCTGCATTACTGGGCTCGAGCTGAGCTCCTGCTGCAGCCGGGTCTCCTGAGGTCCTCCTGTCCGGGCCTCTTTGTCCAGCAGCCCTGCACAGAGTCTGGGGAGCGGGCTCACTCAGACACATTTTGGAGCCTTCTGCTTGGCCTGGTGGCTTTAGTTTTCTGTCACCGTGGCACAGAGATGCCCTTTTTTTTGGAGCTAAAACTGGCACCATTTCCACCAGGAGAGGCTTGACTGTCCCCTTGTGTCCTGTCCTTTATCCGTGCACTTCCTGTGTTCTGGAATGGACCGGGGACTTCAAGGGGACAGAGGGGCTTTGGGCAGCTCTGCCACCCTGGCAGGAGGGGCAGCCGAGCAGTGCTCGTTGGGTACAGGCAGGCCCGGGACACTTTGGGAGGTGGAGCCTGGCTTCCAGGGCGAGGAGGAGCTTCCGTACGGCCCTGGCCAGCCTGAGACGGGCAGGTCCCTTGGAAAGGCAGGCCCTGCACACCCGGGCCTGGTGCCCGCCCACCCTACCTGGGAGCCAGAAACGACACCCTGGGCACGGGGCACCCCCAGCTTCCCTGCCCCGGCTGTGAATGGGAGGAGGAGGCACCCGAGTTGGCCTCTGCCCGGGGTCAGGCATGGCCCTGGACGCTCAGGCCCTGGCCCTGCCCCTCCCTGTGGCGAGTTGCTGCAGCCACGTGGGGTGTGGTGGACAAAGGGGGCGGGGCTCATCTCGGGAGTGGCCAGCCACAGGAAGGGCCTGTGTGTGGCCGGGGACGATCCAGAGCCTGAGGAATTGCGGGAGGCGCTGGGGAGGCCCTCGCAGCTTGGCTGGCCACCGCGGGCTGCCCTCCTTCTCTCCCTGGAAGCTCAGGGAGCAGGCGCTGGGAGGAGCCCACGCTGGTGCCCGGAACCTCGGGCACCTGGGTAGGGTGGACCCCACCCTGCCCGAGGCCTCCTCACCCCCACCCGCCGGCCTCCACACCTGGGCTCCACCCCCACCCGCCGCCCAAGCAGCCTCCAGCTGGCTCCAAGGAGTCTGGGCGGCTGCTTCTGCCACCCAGCCCCACCCTGGCTCTTCTCTGCCACCTGGGACCCACTCCTCATCCCCACTCTGGTCCCTCTCTGCTCCATGACCTGCTGACGGTGGTCTCTCTCCTCTTTCCCATCAGACCACTGTCACCTCCAACAGATCAGGGCTGGCCACCCGAGCTCTGCCTCCCCGTCTTCTCCCAGCATCTTCTCCCTCCTCGCGGCCTCTAGCTGCCCCTGTATCGCCAGGAAAGAGCAGCTCCCGCCTCCCGTCGGACCTGCCACCACCGCAGTCCTGTCTTCCTCAGATGGGTCACAAGGGCTCAGGGGTGCTCCTGTGCCCCAGGACCTTTGTGTGTGCCTCTCTTTCAGCCTGGGGAGTGTCCCTCCTTCATCTTGCGGGCTTCAGTCCTGGGGCCGCCTGGACGGACGTAGGGCATGGGCGTGAGGATGCAGCCCCAGCGCTGGGCCCAGCTCCTGGCACAGGGTGGGCCTCAGGGGCCTTGGGAATGAGGGCTGAGGGAGTGAGCGGCGTCACCCGAGGCAGGCCCTGATCACGATGCTCTGCACTTAAACATGGGGATCCCGGTCAGTGGCTGGAGGTCCCCAGGGCTGCAGCGGGGGCTACTCGGAGCCCCAGAGCCTGGGACGGAGCAGGGCTGGACACATGGGGAGGGGACAGGGTGCTGCCCTCTTCCTGGGGCAGGCTTGGCCTCACTCCCACGTTTCCCTGGCCATGTCCCTCTGGCTGGACACATACACGGGACGCTTCAGAGGGCAAAAGCAGCCAAGCTCTCTTGACAAAGTACAAGGTCAGCACCCGGCAGACACCGAGGGCAGCCGCAGGGGCTCAGGCTCCGGGGCGTTGACAGGGACCCAGGTTGACCCAGGACCCCAGTAATGTGTGTGACAAGTGCCACTGCAGGACCTCCTCAGTGAGTGGGTTTGAGTCCTCTTGTGTCCCCAGGTGAAGGACTTACCTTACCTTGACGCTCCACTTACCTGCACTGAGGCCGGACGCAATTCCGTGTGAAGAGCAGCCCACGGCCGCGAGGAGCAACCTGCCACCCTGGAGGCTCCCAAGGTCCCCGGAACACAGAGCAGGCGGGGGCCTCCCTGTGGACACTCCAGCACACAGCCACAGGAAATGGGCAGCAGACCTGAACGTCACCTTGCAGGGGACGACCTTGTGGCCGACCCTGTGTGGAAAGGGCCCTGTGTTACCGTCATCGAGAAGTTCACACTGAAGCCAAGAGCTAGCCCTCGCTCCGGGGCCTCAATGAAGAGGAGCAAGACCTCAGCCAGGGCTCCGTGACATGGCCGTCCCCACCCTCCCAGCGCCTGCGGGGCTAGGTGGCTGCAACCCTTCAGACACAGTTTTGCAGAATCTGCCCAAGCTGAACCCGTGACCAGGCCTGGCCCCTCAAGGCCACGCTGCACAGACACAGGCGGGCTCACCCAAGGGCACGCAGGTTGTTCACAATGGCACCGTTTGTAGCAGCTCCAAGCCAGAAACCCGCGTGTCCACCCACAAGAGACAGCTGAACGAGCTGTGGAATCCTTACCAAGGTGGACACCAGGCTCGGGAGAGTGGGCGTGGACAGCTGCAGGGCCCTGCGTGCGTGAGCCTCTCCGACGAGGTCTTGGCTCATAGGAACGCCCGCGTCAGAATCGGGGCCATGCCAAGATGGGGGCCCAAGAAGACACTTACCTCTGGGGCAGGGGCGCCAGGCGGGCCCCAGGGTGTCTGGGCTGTGGCAATGTTGTCTCCTGGTTTGGGGACGGGCGGTGTGCGTGTGACCAGCTGGGGAGAAGCCCCTGACTGTGGCTCAGAAACAGAGCTCTCCTGGTGACCCACTCCACCCACCAGCACCTCTACCAGGAAGCCCCCGGGGCCCAGGCCCAACCTGCCACAGTCACTCAGCCCCAGGTGGCTACTGGGATCCTCGCTGCTCGCTTTGTGGCCCGTGAGCAGGTGGCTCGGTGGCCGGGCTTTACATTTCCCTTGACGGGTAACACCTAAATATAAACCAACAAAAGCCCAGCGTCAGCCCCTGCTCACTGCTCAAGACTGGGTCAGATTCTCGGCTAAGAAAGAACTGGGTGACGGATTGGGTAATGATTCTTGGACACTGGAAGAATCTGTCCTCAGTTTTCCGCGTTGGCGCTGGGTGGCTGCAGGGTGACGCACTCCCAAGCTCACCCCACCTTAGCGTCTCCTCTAAGGTGACGCTTGCCCAAGACTGCGTGGTCAACAAGGCCATCCATCAAGGTTGGCCAATTTCTTGGAGTCAATACTTCTGCCGTGGCCTGTCACAAGCCACCAAAGTCCCTGGACAGGATTGGAAGTCACTGAAGAGTGCCGGGCGGCTGGGTGTGTCTCCACCACGTAGAGAAGGGGTGGTGGCTCAGGGCGTAGACGCTGGTGAAATGCCCTGGGCAGCCCTGGGCCTGGACCGCTGCTGGCCTTGTTTCAATCTCATGCACACCATGTTGGATTGTCAACCTGGGCGGGGGTCAGCAGCGTTCCCAGACGTCCTGAGAACCTGTGACCGCTTCCTTGGAGCTGGTCCGAACACACTCCGCCAGGAGGGACTCACCTCTGTCCTGCACGGCCGCCTCCAGGTCTCCACTGGTTCAGTTCCACGCGGCCAGTCAGGGCTTCCTCAGTGCGCCGGGCAGGGGTGGGTGGGCCAGATGCCCCCAGAGTGAGCCCAGGGACTGCAGATGTGACAGGACCCTTCCAATGGGGAACCCGAGGCCGGGGGAAGTGCTGGCCTGGCCTCTTGCTCTTCTGCCCCACAAGAGAACCGGGCAGTGCAGGTGACCCGCAGCCCTGGGCCCCGGGACTTGACTCCTCTCCTCCCCTTCAGGATGGCAGTGGGCCCTTCTCCCTCTGAGGCCGGGTGGCCAGGAGCAGGGGTCCTGCTGATTCCTGTCACCCTTGTACCTGGACACCACAGAGGGACAAGATAGCCAGTGGCCAGGCCCATGGGGCTGGCGTGAAGAGGAAGGGGCCGCAGGGTCGGATAAGAGGATGGGGGGGACCATGGGGATGTGGCATTTGCAGGGGCAGGTACACAACCCAGATTGAGGGTGGACAGAGAGGAGGTGGCCCATCCAGGGTCCACCAAGGCACGTTCTGGCCACCAGTGCTCTGAGGTCCCCAGAGAGGGGTGAGCGTGGCTTGCCGTGGTCCTGGGAAGGGTGAGGGTCCCGGCAGCCCAAGGGACCCTGCGTGGGCTAGAGCATGCCACCAGCATAAGAGCACGGCCCCGCCTCGGAGGCCAACCCTGCTGGCCAGGGTCCTCCCGCCTGCCCTGCCTCCCGCTAGACGGGGCAGGGTGGATGCAGGGGCAGCATCAAAAGCGGTCAGGAGTCGGAGGTGGGTGTGTGACGGCCACGAACCGGGCCTGCCTGGTTGGCTCCTGGGGCTGGGGGACACCTGCTGAGGAAACCCGAGGGGCCCAAGGCTCAGTGGGCTCCATCTCAAAGCAGCAAGGGATGCTGGGAATGTCCCACGTGGCCCAATAACGGAGGCCCAGAGAGGGTGCTCGTCACTCAGGTCTCAGTGCACAGCAGAGACGCTAGGTGGCCGACACATACGTGGGACAGAGCGGGGCCAGGCCAGGGCTGGGCCAGGGCTGGAGGGAGCCCCGAGGGGCCGCGGGGAGATGCCTGGGAGCCGTCTCCTAGCGACGGGCTTCCCGCCGCCCCGCGCGGGCCCCTTGCTCTGGGCACTGCCCACCCTGACACGGACGGCAGGGGCTGTTCATTGCTCTTCTGCATGAATAAGCGCCAGGCCTCCTGCCAATTGTTCCCCTCTTAAAAGGCAGCCCCCGCGAAAGCCCTTTTCAAGTGGGACCGCGCGGTGCCACCCAGGCCGGGCGGGCATTGTTGTGAGCTGGGGTCCCGGCTCCGCGGCTGGGGTCGGGGGCCACACAAAGCATCACGAGGGAGGCTTCGTGCGGGGCCCCAGCAGCCCCGTTTATGAATCTGCGAAACCTGAGCCACCGACTCCCGAGTGGAGACCCAGTGAGGACGGCGGCCCTGAGGAGGGGGCTCTGCAGGAGCAACTCTGGTCCCTCCTTATACCGCTTCTTTTTTTTTGGGGGGGGGATTGAACTCAAGGTCACTCAGCCACCGAGCCCCAGCCCCAGCCCCCGACAGGGGCTCCCTGTGTCACTTAGCATCTTGCTGGAGCTGAGGCCAGCTTTGAACTGGAGATGCTCCTGCCTCAGCCTCCCCAGCCGCTGGGATCATAGGCGTGGGCCACGGCACCTGGCCTTACACTGCTTCTAATGGGCTGCAAAAACCCTGGCACCCGGTGAACCCAGAGCCCGTCAGGGGCTGAGATGTGCCGCTGGCTGGGGGACAGGCCGGTGCCCTGCAGGGGCTGACGCGGGACCCTTGCAGGGGCTCAGGAAATGGTCTGGCTTGAGTGTGCATTTGCACACGCACCCCCCCCCCCACCCCAACACCACCAGCAGCTGCATCCCAGAGCTGCCCGCAGAACTGGCTGCCGGGACCCGCAAGTGGCAGCGCAGGGACAGAGAGCAGGAGGCTGAGGTAGGGCGGGGAGGCGAGGCCGCCCCTGGCCTCCGGGCCACCAGGAGGAGTCACGGTGGGGGAGGGGCCCACGTCACCTTCCGTTTAGTCCCAGGTGGGGTCCACTGGACACAGCCCCTTGGCCTTCCCAGAGCGGGTGACCTCTCCGGAGGCCCTCAGCCCAGGAGGTCAGTGGCCCAGGCTGGGGTCCCCGGAAGGCTGGGGGCTCCCTGGAGAAGGTCTGCCCGGCAAGACCCCCTCTGCAGAGACCGTCCTGCCACACTAGGGAGCACCCCAGATGGCTCTGGGGATGTGCAGGGTGGCCACCAGAGTCTACCCCCTCCTCCCTGCTTCGACGTTTTCCACAGCCATTTCTAAAGGGTTCACAGCGTCTCATAGGCTAAGTCTCGGTCTCCCCTAGAGCCCAGCAAACCACTGCCCACTGGAAACAAGCCCAGGTGTCCACAGAGAGCTGCCTCGTGCCTGGAAGTTCACAGAAACCACATTCACCCCACCCCACTGGACGTGCCCTCACGTCCACCAGCAGGCAGACGGTAGATCCACGCCATGGAATATTACTCAGTGGAAAAAAAGGGACAGTGCACGGTACACACAGCAGCCACGAGCCTTGAAATAGCGTGCTCAGCAGAAGAAGCCAGAGCCAAGGAGGAGACACCATTTAGTCCACGTGTGCAAAGCCCAAGAGCCACCAAGTGACCCTATGGTGATTCACTAGGAGGGCACCAGGGAACTGTCCAGGTGATGGAAATGTCCCGTGTGGACCCAGGTAGGAAGTCATGAGCCTTCACATCAGAACCGGCGTTTCACCGCATGTAAATGGAACTTGAATTTAAAAGAAAAACAGCTCACTATGATGGAAAGATGGATACATACGCGGTGGAGAAGACGGGCCTCCAGCACTTGGGAGGAACGACAGATTCCGTCCCGTCCTGTGCTGTGTGACCCTGCTGCATTACGGGCCTCTCTGTGCTCCTCTTCCTGCTTCAGGGCGTGCTAAGAGGAGATGAGCCCTGCCCGGTCAGCCCTTCCTGAAGCCCCCTGGCTCAGTCTAGGGAAAGAAGGGACTCGGGCAGCCTCCCACACCACAGGGCCCGCCCCTCCTCGAGCCTGGGAAAGAGGAGGTTTCTGCTCCCTCCCCCAGGGGCCTGGGAGGTCAGCGGGCGGGGGAGGGGTGCTGTGGGAAGGAGCAGCGTCCAGGCGGCTCCCACTGGGTCCATCCCCTGCTCTGTGCTTCAGATGACCACGGTTTGCCCTCCTGGGCACGGGGCCCTGGGAGCAGGCACTGAATCCTGCACCCACACCCTTCAGGCCCCTCTGCCCTGCACAGGGACAGCCCAGGTCACTGAGGGCCAAGCCAGACCCCGGTCCAGGCCCCTGGGCCCTGGGCAGGTGTCCTCCAGGGGCAGCCGGAGACCTCTCAGCGCCCCTGGTGAATGAGGGCGCCTGCCCCCGCGGCTCCCAGAATCAAACCCAACCACTCAAGTTAGTGTCCCCAGCACTGGCCACAGAGAGTGACAGGGTGCCTCATTCAAGACGAGAAGGACCAGGGTTGGTGGGAGGGACAGGCTTGACCCTGTGGGGACACGTGGGCCTGGAGGAGGGCGCGTCCCTCTGTGCCAACTGAAGGAAGCCCTGGCAGACTGACCACGGGCATCGGAAGGGCTCCAGCCTCCCTCTGTCCACGGTGTCATGTATGTGCCTGTCCTCTGGGCCAGCGATGGCTGTGGAGGTGGCCACCCGGGGAAGCCCCCAGGTGTGCACTAGAGAACCAGCCGGTCTGGGGGGCTTCAGCCAGTGTCCCCTGCTGGCTCTGAGCAGAGGTGGAGTCCCCAGGAGGGTGCAGGAGGGGCTGGCGGGAGGAGAGGTGGTGCCGGGCAGGCAGCGAGTCCCCTGAGGACAGCCAGGCTGGCCGGCAGGCTGGGGACCCCTTGCTGTCCTCAGTGCTGGTGGTGGGTGTGAGGTGGCCCAGGGGGTCTGCAGAGCCTGAGGAGCAGCCCGTGTGCAGTGGGCACGGGAAGCTGGGCTGCCACTCCAGGGCCACAGCGGGGCAGGGCGGAGGCCGCAGATAGGACAAAAGGAAGCCAGAGAGGCGGCTGGGCGGCCTGGGGGATTGCGAGGGCTCTCCTGGGACCCCTGAACGGCTCCTGACGCTGGCTCGGGTGTGTCCCTTCCTCCCACACGTGCCCCAGCTGTCGGGATGCCACCCACCAGGAGAAGCCCAGACCACGCCTGTGCCTCCCCTTGAACCTGGACTATCCACTAAATAAAGTTACAAACTTAACCTAATGACACTCGGCATTTTGTTATAGTGACACAAATCGCACTGACACACCAGTGAGCAGACAGTGAAAGGGTAGGGTGGGTATGGGGTGGGTGGGGAGTGTGAGGGGTGGGTTCGAGAGGGTGGGAGACAGGAGGATGGGTGGGTGGAAGAGGGTGGATGGGTGGGTGAATAAGTGGATGGAAGAATAGATGGATCGTTGGAGGGGTGGGCAGACGGATGAGTATGGGTGGATGGGTGGACGGGTGCATGAGTGGGTAGGTGGATGGATGGGAGGTGGGTGGCTGAATGGGTGGTGGATGTGTGAATGGATGGGGGCATGGGTGAGTGGATGGGAGGATGGATAGGGGAAAGGATGGTGGCCGGGTGGATGCGTGGATGTGTGGATAGGGTGGGTGGATGATGGACGGGTAGATGGACTGATGGGTGGATGGGGGATTGAATGGGTGGAGGAGGGGTGGGTGGATGGGTGGACGCAGGTAGACATGCATAGATGGATGGGTGGATGGGCAGGTGGTGGGTGGCTGGCTGTGTGGGGACAGTAGATGACCAGAGGGCAGAGGAGGATGAAAGGGTGGGTCAGTAGCAGCTCCAGCAAGATCTGTGCCCCTGGGCTCCCGGAGACAGAGGGGTTGGCAGGGACGTGTCTGTCTGGGGAATACGAGAGGAATTTTCCATATTTCCATGCGGAGAGGGAACTCAGAACCTAAGAACATTCTAGTTCCCCATGATATGATGAGTAGCTCCCCCGGGCAGCAGCAGAAGGGCCAGCAGTGCCACAGCCCACCCAGCCCTCCCAGCCCCAGACCTGCCCAAGGGTCCTGGAGCCCACCGAGGGCCTTCAGCTCCCCCCAGAGCCGACCCCTTTGCCTCTGGCCTCTGCCCTGTGGTGCCCACTGCCAGGTACCCTGCTCCCCAGCTGCCCTGTCCTGCCCAGGCTGCCTCCCTTGACCCTCCTACCATAGTGGAGATTCGGCCCCACTCCAGGTGTGCTGGGTGCCCCCCGGGGCTGCCCAGTGTCCTCTCCAGGCAAGACGGCGGGGAGGGGGCGACAGGACCCGTGTGTGGCTCAAGGCCGGCCCCTTCACCTCACTCCCTCCGCCTCACTCTCTTGCTTTTGAACCGAGGGTGACAGTGGCAGGTCCCTTGCAGGTCCCCATGAAGATCACCCTTGCTCACGTGAGAAGCTGCGGGCACAGGCCTGGCACAGAGGGTGGCGGACACACGAGCAGTAATGTCCTTCCTGGGTTAATTTCCAGAACGCAGGGTGCTCTCTCCAGGCTGCCACGGCCCTGGCACCTGTGGGGTGGTCCTTGTGGAGGCACAGGGACTGCGGCCAGGTGACCTCTCCTGCCCCCACCCAGAGCTGCTGGGCGGGGTGCTCCCAGCGGGCAGAAGGGCCCAGGGCGCGTGGGCTCCTAAAGCAGGTGCTGGGGCCGCGGCTGAGATGGGGGTGGCCCCCCGTGGGGGGTGGTGCCTCCTGGGACCCCCATGCAGAGAAGGGGGTAGTGAGACGTGCCCCCCGACCCACCAAGTCAGAGAAAGAGATTCCAAGAAAGGAGGGACAGAGAGGGGGTCACGTGGGAAAGTCAGAGCCAGGGACCCAGGGAGCCGGCGCCCAGGGACACCGCTGGTCCCCTGGCCCCACCCACCCACAGCCTGCCCACCAAGGCACCTGGAAGGGGACAACAGGTCATGTTGCTGGCCTTTGCAGTGGACAAAGCGGTCTGGCATCCCTGAGAGGCGGGGGAGGCGGCACCGGCCCAGGAGGGGAGAACTGGCCTGGGCTCCTGGGGCCGAGCCCTCTGCACACCGTCAACTCCGTCTGGTGCAGGGGGTTGGTTTTCTGTAGCTGCGACAAAATACCTGAGACAGCCACCTGAAGAAGAAAGGCGCGTTCATTTCGGAGGTCTCGGCCCGCCGTCCCGTGGCGGTTGCCTTGGGCCTGTGGTGAGGCTGAGCACCACGGCGGCGGGAGCAGGGAGTGAGGAGGCCCGTCCCAGCACCCCTCCAGGGCACAGCTCCACGACCTGAGCTCCTTCCACTAAGCCCACCGCCTAATAGTGCCACAGGCTGGTGACCCAGCCTTTGGGACACATGGCCTTTGGGTACAGGATGTCGCACAGGACGTGGGCACTGGGAGTCGCCTGGCTGGGGTGCTCAGGGCTCCGGGGCCCTTTCCTGCTGCGGCAAGGATGGTGTGCGGGGGAGCTGGCCACAAATCCATGTCCCTGAGGCACTGAGGGCCCGGAGCTCTGCACCGGTGGAAGCAGAGGGGGTGGGACAGTCAGGGACCTCAAGCTGCCCCCACCAGAGGGGCTAAACAGAAGAGGCCAGCAACACGGAGCGTGGGTTAGCCTAAGGCAGCAGGGACGCTCCCACGCCGCTGGCCGCAGTGCCCGAGCCCTGCCCCAGGGCAGAGGGCTGGGAGCAAGGCTGCCGGGGCCTGCCGGGGTGCAGCCTCCCCCCAGGGCCGCCGTGCATGCGTGGACATGGCGAGGCTCCCCACCTGGCAGTGAGGAGGCCTGCCCATCCGCAGGTGTCCAGCTCAAAGCAGCAAACTGCTCTATGGGGCAAAGCTGGCGGCTCCCCCAGGGCAGCAGTGACCGGAGGGGACACCGGGCTTCTGGGGAGGTGCTGGCTGGCTGCTCCTTCTAGTTGTCCTCTCTGCGGCCCGATTCTCTGTGTGTCACATGTCTCAATGAAGCTTGTGCCAAGTGCCCAACAGCAGGAGCCGTGAGGCCTGGGGACGGCTGTGCTGTCTCAGAGCCTCTGGGGGTCGGTCACCCGGAGGGACAGTCACTTCCGTCATTTCAACTCCAGGGACAGTAGGCCAGCAGGTGGAAGGGCGGGAGGTGAGCAGGGAAGCCGGCCAGCGGCCGCCCCTTGACTTCGACTTTTCCCGCCCGTTAGCAATTCTCTTGCCTTCTCAGTCACGTTAAATACACGTGAAACCTTATTATTTGACCATTTATCAGCGCACAGTCCCCGGGCCTCCGCCATCACACTGTTGAGCCCCGTCAGCAGCAGCACCTTCCCGAATGGACCCTCTGTCCCCACCAAGCAAGCATGTCCCTCTCCAGCCCGGCCACCGGCCGTCTCCATCCCACTTACTCCTGTGGCTCTGACTTGCATCTCCCGGTGGCCAGGGTCGCAGGCACCTTCTGAGGGCACCGTGGCCGACTGTGTTTCCTTTAAGGAAACCTCTGCTCCTGTCTCTTGGTTTTGATTGCGTTGGTTTCTATGGAACCGCACAGGTCTTCATATACCCTGGACCTTCTCTCCTCCGTCGCTGGGCCTCGGCGTCCTGTGCATGGGAACATGAGATGTGTGTGTTCACGGAGATTCTCCCCAACGTCTTCTTCTAAAGCTCTGAGTTCAGGTCTCGGACCCCTTATGAGTTAGGTTTTGTATAACGATCCACATTTATCCCTTTTTACATGGAAATCAGTGTTCTCAGCACCATTTGTTGAAGAGACTGTTCTGACCCGCTGCGTGGTCTCGCCATCAACTGGCCGGGGCTGGGGCTGGGGCCCAGGGGCAGAGCTATTGTGTCCACCTACAACTGACAAAGAGTAAAACAGAATCCCTGGCCGCAGGTGTGAGGGTGGGCTCCCGGGCTTCCCCTCCCTCTGTCTCCGTGTCCTCTGCCGGCCGGGCCCGCGGTTCCCATCGCTCTAGGATTGTGGTCAGTCCTGGCCCGGAAACTGGGTGTTCTCTGAATCGATTGATTTTCAAGTGTTTGTTGTTGTTGTTGTTGTTTGGGTCCCTTGAACCCCATATAAATTTGAGGCTGGGCTTTTCCATTTTGTGCAAAGGGCTCTTGGGGCGCCAGTGGAGGTGTGTGGTCCCCTAGGACACGGCAGTCAGCGTTGGCGCCAAGGTGGGTCTCCCATCCATGGACACGGGGTGTCCTTCCATTCACTGAGAGCCTCGTCCCTCTCAGCCGAGTGTCGCAGCTTTCAGGATATGCATCCTCAGCCCCTTGGTCAGATTTATTCTTTGATTCTTTTAAATGGTATTTTAAACCTTTTTAAATTTCCTTTTCAGATCAGCCATCACTAGAGTGTAGAAACACACAGAATTTGGCAGGGGTGGGGGTGCTAGGAATTTAACCCAAGGCCTTGGGTATGTGGGGGGGGGGCCCACCACTGAGGTGCACCCCCAAACCCGGAAACAACTGGTGCTGGGTGCTGGTGTGGCCAGCAGGTCTGCAAAAGCATCCACCTTTCTTATGAATTCTCTGGAATTCTGTATACACAGGACCATGACGTCTGTGAATAGGTAGGGTTTTTTTTTTTTTTTTAATTTTCTACCACTTTCTTTCCAATTTGGAAGGTGTCTCTCTCCCTCCCTCCTTCTCTCTCTCTCCCTCCCTCTCCTTCCCTCCCTCCCTCTCTCTCCCTCCCTCCCTCTCTCCCTCCCTCCCTCTCTCCCTCCCCCTCCTTCCCTCTCTCTCTCCCTCCCTCTCCCTCCCCCTCCCTCCCTCCCTCCCTCCCTCCCTTTCTCTCCCTCCCTCCCTCCCTCTCCCTTCCTCAGCAGCTCTGGCCAGGCGTCCTGAGCCCCACACGCCCCCCATGACCAGCACTGTTGAGAGAGCCTCCTGTGTTGCTCCCTGTCTGGTGGAACAGCTCGGGTCTTTCCTCATTAATACGACGTTAGCCGTCATCTTGAGCCACTTCCCACTATCTTTAGTTTCTTGGAGGTCTTATCATGAGAGGCATTGGGTTTTGTTAGATGCCTTTCCCACACCCACCCAGCTGACCACGTGGGCTCTCCCACCTCATGCCATTACAGTGACGTGTCACACGGCTGATTTTCTATGTGGAAACACCTTTGCATTCCTGGGTCAGTCCACTTGGCCATGTTGGATGTAGCACGGGTGGCCGGGGTCCACCTTGCCGGCGTTCGGCCGCTCACAGTCCCCACCGCTGCGTCCCGGGTAGGTGGCCCCACACTCCCTCGCTCCCTTCTGATGCAGCCATCGGGGCCTGGCCAGCCCACCTTTGCTCTGGAGAGAAGAGGCTTGGACTTTACCCACTGCCGCGGCTGGAGTCCCGGCTCCCCCAGGGCCAGGCCGGGCTTGTTCCCACCTGACCAGTCCCCACAGGCCCAGGCACCTCTGCCAGTACTTGCAGGGTGACCTTCAGAAGGACCCGCCCTCTGGACCCCAAGGTGCCCCTCTGAGGGGTGGGGGACCCCTAAAAGGCTCCAGCCCCCCTGAATGCTGTCCCCATGTTCTTATGGAGGGCGGCCAATGGCCGGGGAAGTAGCCTCTCTTCCTGGGGAGGTGTCCTCCTCCCACTCAGCGTGTCCTGCAGGGCAGGGGCCTGCCACCACAAGGAGGGGGCTCATCGCAGCAGGACGCACCTTCTCCAGGCCGTCGGCTCCTTGGGGACAGACCTGTGGCAGTGAGGTGCCACAAGAGTAGAATGCTTGTTCTTTTTCTGGGATTGCCACAGCTGCCCAGAGCACAGGCCTGGACATTATAGATGGGTCCCTGGGTCCCCTCAGTGGCGCAAGAGCTGTGTATTCCAGACACGTCACCTGCAAAGTGGCGACTTCCAGAGGCCAAGGACACCTCCACATGCGTGCCCAGGGCCTGTCCCTGTCTCCCTGGCCTCCAGCAGGGCGCTGTAGATGGCACATCCCAGGGACCCACTCAGTGCCCTGGCATGGCGCCTGCTACACAGACGCCCACTCGGCGGGTTACGAAGGCCACATTCAGGAGTGGGAGATGCGAGGGGCTCAGCCAGGCCCGGCCTGTGCTCACCACATGGTCCAGACCAACTCCTGGGCCTCTGCCCACGTGGCCCCCTGCCCAGAAGAGACCATGAGCACTGTGTGGCTTCGCCACGGGGGTGACCCTTCCTCAAATGCCTGTGTGAGCAGACCCCCCACGTGCCACACGTAAAGCACCCGGCGTCCTGCCCGCGCCCTCCGCCCCCCACGGCTGCGACCCTGGTGGGTTCCTCTCGGGCTCCCAAGTTCACCGCTCCTGGGTCCCCAGTCCTGGCTGGTGAAGGAAGGAAGGAGAGGACACAGGGACACGGGGGATTGCGACAGAACAGGAGAAACCTCCTCTGGGACCTGCCTGTCCCACAGGCCACGCCACAGGGCCCCGCCACCAAGTCCACTGCAGCAGGCATCTGTGGTCTGTTAGCGGGGCCACCTCCTGCAGGGAAATGGGGTGGCTTCTCCTCTCCCCGCAGGCTCAGGTGCAGACTCCAGGGTGGGGCCACACAGCAGGACGTTTGTAGCCCCCCACTCACTGCCTGTAGGCACGTGCCTGGGGCCACAAAAGTGTCTATCCCAATGAGATGTCACTTGGCCCTCACTGCAGAAGTGACATTAGGAAAGATGTCCTGGACTAGCAAAGAAAATACTGATATAAAGAAGTTCTAGACACTGGACCACGTGCTCCTTTTATCAAGAAAAAATAATGAACTGATTATTCCAAAGAGACTGAGAAAATATCACAGCACGTGAAACAAAAGATGGACGTATCCTTAATATACAGAAAGTTCCTGCAAATCAACAAGATCAACGAGCTGCGCGGTCGCTGGCTGAAAGACAAACGGGTATTTCAAAAGCAAAGTACGAAGGCCAAGAAGCCATTTGTTCTCACTCGTAAGCAAAGACACGCCATGTGCAGCGTCACAGACGGAAAACACGTTACCCTGCAACGCTGTGGCGCTGTCCCTCTCCACCTGGTGGGAATATGGTCGATACCAGCTCTTGGAGGATGAGTTGGCAGAAGGAGCCCGTCCTCCTGTGGAGCTTCCAGAAAGGGCCCTGGGAAGCCTCCTGAATGCCAAGATGTGTACGCAGGGGGGACGCCCCAGTGTCACCTGGGACACCCGCCAGCTGGAGGTGGGGACGACGGGCCATTAACACGCCCCACACAACACCCTTCGGCCAGTAAGAACCCTGCTCCGGGAGCCGGGGCGCCACGGGCGGGAAGACAGAGACCGTGTGGCCCTGATCACGTAGTGAAGAGTCTGGGAACGCGCCGGGCCTGGACGCGGCCTCCGCTGAGGGAAGCGGCCTGTCTACCCCGTTAACAGCGAGGCCCACGGCTGGACCGCCAGGTGGACCGGTGACCTGTGTGCAGAGCTTCGGCTGCTCTCGTTTCCCTTACTCGGCTGTCCAGTACTTCCTGAGTGTTGTGCACTGTGCTACTACTATGGCCCCTTCAAGAGGAAACACTTTAAATAAAGGCGTCGGCTCCTGCTGAGCTCCGTGACCCTGCGTGTGGCAGAGGGGCTTCCCTGGGGGATCCACCCACCAAGCTTCCAGACCCGTACCCAGAGCCCCGTGCTAGGACCTGCCCAGGCGCCCTCCCCCACGGTGCAGGGGCGAGGCCCACCTGCTGTGACGCAGCCCAGGGTCCTTCCCAGCACCTGCGCCATTTACCAGGGCCGGAGGTGTTGCAAGGACCCCGCCCAAATGCCAGACCCTGAGCCTTGGAAAACACGCCCTGGAGCCCGACTCTGGGGACACCTGCTCTGCTCTGCCCCTGTCCGTCTCTCACACACCCGATTTTCCAAGAAGGTGGCAGGCAGCTCCTTCCCTGCGTCCCAACGCCTGTTTGAATCCTGTGTTCCTCGGCTGCGAGACTCGGGCAACCCCGGCCCTGACCATGGCCAAGGCCACGGCCAAAGCACAGGGTGCGAGTTTGTTTATCCCTGGGTGTGACTGCCCAGCGCCTGGGCCACACCTGGCATGCAGTCGGTGCATAATGCATATCTCGGAGCTAATGGCTAATAACTGAAAGGAGCGGCCCTTCCTGCCGGCCTCAGGGTGCGGCACACCCCCGGGACCTCACCCCCGGGGACCTGGGTGGCTGGCCACGCCTTCTCTCTGCCATCTCCTACTGGCCACAGGCCTCCCCGACTCCCTGGGTAGGGGCCCCTGGCAGGCCCTGTGCTGCTGGGGGGAGGAAACCGAGGCCCCACATCCTGCCTGGGGCCAGCTGGCCTGTGGATTCCAGAACTTTCTGCAGCAGCCGGCCACTGCCAGGAAGCGGAAGGTGCAGAAATAGAAACGCACAGAGAGGCTCCTTTTGCCTACAAGGAAGGGAAGCCGGGGGCTGGAGGCCAGGGGAGGAAGCTGGGGGCCAAGGAGAGGGCGAGGGAGGGAGGGAGGCTGGGCCTGGGGTCCGGGCTCGTCCACTCCCGTGCCCAGGCTCCAGGCTGGGCTATGGGAAGCGGTGCATGGCACCCTCTTTTTTGGACTCGAGGACCTTCCACTTGCTGTGACTGGAGGCCAGGCCCCCGACGGTGTGCACGGCCTCTCCAGGGACTGATCACTGAGTCCTGGGGGAGCAACACTGGCCGGGGTCAGGGGTCAGAGGTCTGGACCTCTCTCTCTCCAGCCACCCACGAGGCAGGTACAGAGGGGAGACCGAGGCCCAGGGAGGTGACAAGTCACTCCCGGGTGCACCATGGGTAGAGCCCAGCTCTGCCCGGTTCCCAAGCTCCAAAGGCCCTAACCAGCCCCAGCCTCCCTGTCCTCTGGGCAACCCCAGAGCCCTGCAAGGTCACCGAGGGTCGGGCAAGGGGCCGCTGCGGGGCGGGGTCTCCAGTCCAGCCTGTGGCCTGGGCCTTCTGGGTCGTTCGGTGCCACCAGGTCTCCCTGGGTTCCCCCAACCTTGGACTCACTCAGGGCCGCTCACCCTGTACCCCCCACTGTCCCCAGAACCTGCAGCCAAGTCCTACGGGGGCTCTGGGCCACGGGCAGGTCCCAGCCTCCTCCTGCCTCCCCCAGGGGCCTGGGCCCCCCAATCCTGCAGCCTCCTCTGCCAGTCCTGCTGGCTTCTGAGGCCCCTGGGCCGGGCCAGAAACACCATGTATGTGACCGTCCTGCCCCCGCCCTGGCTCTGCACTCGGTCCCTTGGCTGCCTGGCCCGGGGTGAGGCGCTTACTGGGGGCTGCGGTCACTGGCCGATGGCCAGCAGAGCACCCTGGTTAGGGGGATGCTGTTCCACACCCCTGCCCCCACCCACAGCCTCCCGGGTGGTCACTTGAGCCTGCCCCATGAAGGCCGTGTAGCAGGGGGCAAAGGGAGGCACTCTGGGCCCCTCCTAAGTCTCTAAGTACAAGCTTCGGGGCCAAAAGCAGAGGAGGGGCCTGAATTTAAGACCCCCCCTCCCACCCAGTGTTATATCAGAGACCCAGTCGGCCTCTGGCTGTCCAGGTCCTCTGCGGGTCCTCAGATAAGTGAAGCAACCTCTCTGAGCCTCGCTTTCCTGGTCTGGAAAAGGCAGAAACTCATCTGCCTCTCACAGGCTGACCCAAGGCTCCGGGGCCTGAACGTAGACAAAGGTTGAAAGATCCGAGGGTCAGCGGATCTCTTGCACGAGACCCTGAGGGCTTCCTGTTTCCAGGCTCATCCAGTCTCCAGTCTGCAGGGGTCTCCGGGACTCCATCGCCCACCCAGCTGCCGGGACGGTCCACCTGCACCTGCCCCAACAGCTCCTGTAGGCCCAGCCTGACCGTTGAGCCACGGACCCCGGGACAGGACTCCCTCTCGGGGCACACCCGAGACAGCCCTGGGCCAGGACGATGCTCTGGACTGTGTAGGTGCAGAAACTGGGTCTGACCCACCCACTGTGCCCCCCCCCAGGCAACTCATGGACACCCCTGTCCCTCCCAGCCTCAGGCCCTCTTGCACAGGGTGGCACTGGGGCCCACTGACTGGACTGGGCCCCCCTGTGCTTGGCCGTGGCCCACAGTGGCCTGGGCTCCCCCTCTGCTCCCACATGAAAGGCCGAGCCCAGAGCCCAGAAATGCCTCTGCCCCCGCTGTGCCCAGTCCACTCTCCTGTGCCTCAGGACAGCTGGGGTTGGGGCCAGGCTGGACACTGGCCTCCCCCGGCATCGCGTCAGCTGACCTGGTGAGGTGAGGGCTGCCCATCCCCGGGCCCGGGCCTCTCGCGCAACCCAGCAGGGCCTGAGACCCGGAGGCGGGCAGTGCCTTCTCCAGACAAGGCCCAGGTGCCGGCCACCTGCCCGGAAGGACTGGCTGGGGGGGGCTCTGTGGCCAGCCCTGCCTCCCCGTGTGGTGTGTGTGGCCCTCCATCAGGGCCACTCCCTGGTGGCAGCAGAGGGTCCCTGGAAGGCCTGGTGTCACTCGGGGAAGAAGACAAGAAGTGGTGCCCGTCAGGCTTCAGAGCACACAGCGGTCACTCCCAGGGGCGTCCACCTCGTCACTGCTTGGCGCACACTGGGCGCCCCCAGACCTTCAGGCTGGGGAGACCCTTCCTGAAAGCAAATGGCCCGGGCCCACTGACAGCAGCCCCGGGTGGACAAGGCCTCCCAGGACGGTCAGCAGGGAGCTGGGGCCCCCTTGCCCGGTCAGCACAGCTTCTCACCCAGGGACCAGCGTGCCGCCTGCTGGGTGGGCCCAGGAAGGAGAGGACCCCAGGAAGTGGACATAGGGTGGCCTCTCTCATCCGAAAATGCAGAAGGAGGCCTGGGCTCCCGCCCGCCCAGACGCACGCTCTCCAAGTAGGTGCCCAGCTGAGCCGGCCCCACCCCTACCCCAGCTCGGAAATGCTAAAAAGGAAAAAAATTACGTGAGGCGTCTTTTTAAATAGCCACACTTTTCCGCTAATCAAGAAAAGGGGGGCTTGTTCCGTGGGCCGCTCCCCCAGCTCAATTGTGCAGAGGAATCAGCTGAGCCCAGAGGCAGGAAGGGTGCAGAAAAGTTCAGAATTAGCATTTCCCCAGACTCCCTTTCAGATCAGGGATGAAGTGAACTCCATCTCACAGCTTCATTTCCTCCTGGATCACGGGGGTTTTACTGGAGCAAGTCCCATTTTATGGCCTTGCTTTTCAGTAAGAACAGGGGTCGGTTTCACCCACGCAGGCCCCAGGAGTCTGGGTTCTGAGTGGACCCCTTTATCTTGCTCCCAGCACTCCTTCCCCTGGGCTTGGGCTGTATCAGCTGAGGAGAAGGAGCCCAGCCTGTGGCAGGTGACAGAGAAGCCCGTCCCTGTGGGCGGCAATGGGACTTCCTTAAACCTGAAGCGGTCACTCCCTCCCTGGGGACACTGCCCCTTTCAGCCCCAGGCAAAATGTCCTCTCAGTCACTCCCGTGTTCCCCACGGGAGGCAGTTAAAGCCCCTCCCATCCCTGTGAACTTCAGAGCTGGGGTCTAAGAGAAGGGGGCGGCGGGAACACTGGGGGCGTTGGGGACACTGGGGAAAGCAGAGCACTCCCAGACACACAGCAGTACTTTCACAAGGGACCACCTGGACACACATTTGTGTCAGTCAAGTGGTGTCCCCAAGGACACCTGCAAATCCAGGCTGGCCATCGGCAGGAAGGGCCCAGGCAGCCCAGGTGAGGGTCACTGTCAGGTAGCAAGGGGAACAACGGCCAGGCTACTGTGTGGCTGGGGGATGGGGCTGCACCCAGCACCTGGCTGACGGCGGCAGGGCCCCCGGGACCCTCCCAGGGAGGGCCCTGCCGGCTCCCTCCCAGGCCGCCCTCTTCTGCCCGGGAGGGACGGGGAGGGCGGGGATCTTGCTCACGGTGGCCTCGAGCGGCCACCCTCTGCTCCTCGCTGGGACGGGAAGGGGAAGGCACCGTAGCATCACCCAAGCACCTGAGAGGTGCCCGAGGGACAGAACTCACCCCAAGTTTTGAAGACCCGAGGAGAAAGGGGCACAAGAGAGGGCCCAGTGACGGCGACGGTGTCTGCTTGTGGAATGCGCTGGACACGGGGTTCGAAGAATGCCATCTCCACGTGTTTTACCTGTTGTTTCACTTTCTGGAAAGTTCCGAAGGACAGCGAGACCCGCACCGCCTTCTATCGCACACACTGGTCCTGGGAGCCGGCGCCAGTCTGGGGTCTTCGTCTGGCCCCCCTGGCTCTTCTGGGTTCAATCCCTGGGACCAAAAAAAATCAGCCTCTATAAGGTGCACAGTTCGCTGGCCCCTTGCACAGGCAGGAGACCGAGGCTCCTTCTCCAGGTGCCTTGACCGCCGGAGCTACAGGGTCTCCAGCAGGACCAGTGTCCTAGCTGTGCCGGCCCCGCCTGGCCCCTCAGGCCCGCCCTGCAGCCTGCAGCTCTGGCACCCATCGACCCTCGCAGTCTTCACCGTCGTGCGTGAAGGACAGCCAGCAGACTCCTCTTTGGGGTTCAGCCCCAGGGAAGCCCCCGATCTGCCCACCCTTCAGGCCACCCCGCTGGCTGGTGGTGCTGGGTCCTGGGCACACCTCTGGGCCACGTGCAGGGCTCGTGGGGGGCACCGTCTGGTCAGCGGGCACCTGCTCAGGCCCCTCATGTGCGCAGGCCTTCCTCAGGCCCGGAGGAGGCCGGCGAGGATCTAGGAGGCTATGGAGGTCCGGGCAGCAGCGTTTCTCAGATCAGAGGGACCCGGGACGTCTTCCTTTATGAAAGAGTCGTAGGGCGGTGCCACCATTCAGAACCCAGGGCCTGGGGCCACATGCGCTCTGTGCTTCCAGGGACTCGGTCCTCGCGCGGCGTTTGTGTCTGACGGGAGGGGTCAGGACTCAAGTCCCGTTAGACCAGAGACAGTCGGATGCCCCTCCCAAGCCAAGGACTTCATCCTGTCCCTCACTTGACACCCAGTGTCCACGACAGGCTGGCCACAGAGCCCCGAGAAAGCTCCTTTGAAGTGCATAGCGAGCTGAGGTCCAGCTAGACCCTCAGGTCTACACTCTGTGATGCCCCTGCACGTCTGGGTGGCTCCCAGGGCTCGGTTGGTGATGGGATCTTCAGCGTGTGCCCCTGAGTGCCAGCTCCCAGAGGACACTGCTGTCCCCGTCTCTAGACTGTGCCGTCTCTGTCCAGGCCCCCAGCAGCCTGAGGGCTCACTTTAGTCCCTCAGCTTGGACACTGAGGCCCAGAGGGGCCAGGTCCTCCGAACCACAGGGCAGAAGCCCAGCCCCTCCTTGAAGGGAGCTTCAGTCCAAAGAATGGAGAGGGGCGCTGCCCACCTTTGGGGTCACTGAGGGTTTCAGAAAAGTTCACCACACACCAGCTTCCTGGCCACACGTGACTCCCCAGGGCCTCCCGCCTTGGTCACCAAGATGGGCACCACTTCAAGAAGCTACTCCCGAGGACGTCCTTTGTCCAAGGCGAAGATGTGTTTCCTCTGAGGTAACGGAGCCACATGCGTGTGTGCTGCTGTCCCGTGTGTGCTCCCTGTGGACACGGGCCTCTGGGTCGTGGAGGCATCAAGTGTCCCCTGTGGATGCTCCCGGAGCTGGTGACTGCTGTCTCTGGGCAGGAAAACCGGGGTTGGGGGGCGCGGGCAGGAAACGTCTTTTCAAGTCCGAGTCTCGTTTGTCCATTTTAAACCACGCCACGGAGCTGCCACGCCCGGGTCTGTCCCCGCTGTTCCTCTGTGAAATTCAAAAGCACATGCAGGCCCAGGCCCCTCGGCCTCAGTCTAGCTGACAGTCCTGGCCCTCGAGCCCCACGGCCGCGTCCTGCTGAAGGAGGGCGCTGACCACTTGGCCACCCTCCCCTGCCTCCGGCCTCAGTTCCCAGGACTCGGCTCCCAGGGACCCCGCGGCCCACAAGGCTGTGACTCTGGGCCGGGTGAGGCCAACCTGCAGAGGCCGAAGCCTGCCCGCGGAGCCAGCCCTGGAATCTCAAAAATGTCCTGCGGCCAGGCGCAGGCCTGCCAGTGACTCAGCAGGAAGGCCCGGCCCCACACCGCTGACAGGACCCCGATCCAGCCAAGAGAACTGGCTGCCGGCGAGGATGTGGCGCAAGTCCTCGGCCAGCCCCGCGAGATGACCCCTGCGAAGCCCACGGCGCTGTCCCGGCCAGCACTGCTGTCCCGCTGAGCTGGTGGCGAGCCAAAGCCGCAGAAGACCACCTTCCAAAGAACCGGACACTTATCCCACGGAAACAGTCCCTCCCCGAAGTACAGAGAGCCAGCGCAGCTTGGGTGCTGCCCGCCATCGCCACTGTCCCATGGCCCTGCTGTCCTGTCCACCTGCACCCCAGGGCCAGAGAGTGCCCTCCCCAGGGCCTTCGCCCCTCTGCTCCGTCTCCCCGCCCTGCACCCCGGGTCTCCTGGAGTCGCTTCCTCGCTGCCCAGCGTCCTCCTGGGGGAGGCTTTGTTGCTGGGCACGCGGCACCCACCCTGCCGGCCGCAGCCACCTGCCTCCTTCCCCCTGTTCTTTCTGCAGGGCACTGACCGCCACCCAAGCCGTCCTGCTCTCCTGGATTCCTGACTGTTTGCTGGTTACTGTTCGTCTCCCTGGGCTCTGGCCGGCCGCTCCTGAGGGCGTCCAGCTACGAGAGCAACGGCCAGCAGGCAGGGCCCTGGGTGGCCCCCTGCTGTAGACTTCGGCCAGGGGCTGGGGCCGATTGTGGGTCATGGACAGAACGAAAGTGTGACCCTTCATTAGCCCAGCACAGGAACACAGGCTCAGGGCTCTTTGCAGTGACTCCTTTACGGACCATCACTGAGGCGAGATGAAGGTCAGATGTGGGTGTTGGAGCCACAGCAGGTCTCACTGAAGAGTGAGCTCACAGTGTTCTATTACCACGGTCATTACTGCCCCCATCCTGGGTCCACTGGGAACTTCGGTCTCTCTTCCTCCGCGCAGTATTTTGTATTGACAAGTCACAATTGTATAGACACTTGTGGGGCAGGTGCGGTAAGATGTTTAGGTATATAGAAAAAGTAATAAATACGTTAACTAGCTTCATTTAATCTTTCCATATTTTAAACACATAGCAAAACAACATGTGCCCCCCCCCCCACTGGATAGAGGCTCACTGACTGCGGTGGCACTGGGCAGAGGAAGGACGGGAGAAGTCCTCTTTGCCCTTTCTTCACACAGGTGTGGCAGGTTGGCAGCGTCTTCTCCATCCCAGACTATGCCTGAGTTCAGGAGACAATGCCAAGTAAGTAAGGCCAAGGAGAGACCCTCCAGGGCCCAGATGCCTTGACAGGAAGTCCTCACACCTCCTTGGATTATGGAGATTCATGAACTCAGTTGCACGCAAAATCTGAACATGATTGTAGATGGGCAGCTTTGTTCATCCTCTTCTCAACCCCATGTCTCTCAGCTGGAGAATGGATGAACACACTGTGGCACATCCATTCAGAGGAATACTACTCAGCCAGAAAAAGGAATGGAGAACACAGGTGACCTTCAAGCACATCAAGCTAAGTGAACAAAGCCAGGATCGAGGGCTGTGTGCTGAGTCCATTCCCATGACATTCTGGAAAGGGCAGGGCCACAGGGACAGGACAGAACTAGTGCTTCCCAGGGGGCTAAGCGGGAAGGCTCTACCACAGAGAGGCAGCAGAAGTTTGGGTACTGTTCCTTATCTTGATCACCGTGGTGGTGACATGGCCTCCCCTGGGCGCGCTTCTCCCCCAGGCAGCTCCAGCTCCGCTCCGCCTGGCTAGCAATCCCCAGGCCAAACTCTCATTGGTCCAGCGCAGATCACGTGGTCGTCCCTGAGCCAATCAGTGTGGCTGGAGGGGAGACGCGCTCTCATTGGCTGGGCCTGCCTCGTGCTGGCTGTGCGCTGGGGCGGGTCGGCCCTGTGCCCGGTGCCCGCGAGCTGAACCCGCTGACCCCAGCAGCTGGGCTCGCGCAACCCCGGGCTCCGGCCATGGCTCCGTAACTACAGCAGCTTAACTCGCAGTTGCCAAAGCCCAGAAGCCACGGCGATGTCCCCAGTGGACAAGTGGCGCGTCCAGACAATGAGGTGTTTTTCCAGGGTAAAAAGGGAGGCGCCCGGGAGCCCCGAAATGGCCTGCGGGAGCCTCCACGCGGGTGGCCGGGTGGAAGGAGCCCCTCTGAGAGGCTGCGCTCTGCAGTCCCACCGCAGACAGGGTGAAGAGCCGCGGTGGCCAGGGCAGGCAGGGAGGGGGGCCAGGGGCGGGGGCCGAGAGCGGAGGGCCTGGACGAGCTCCCGGTGCCACGACCGCCCCGAGGCCATCTGTGGACTGCAGTTAGCGGCGACGACGTGGCCGTGTCGCCGCCTCGGCCGTGACAGATGTGCGGCACTCGCGCACCATGTCCGAGACGCGGCCGGGGTGGGCACGCGGCCGGGGTGGGCATGGGTGCGAAGCTCTGCGCTTTACTTTCAACTTGTCTGCAACCCCAGAACTGCTCCAAAAAAAGATTATTAATTTTTTAAAAAAGGAAGAAAAAGAAGAAGTGGCAGGGCGCCGGGCAGGCCAGGAACCGACGCTCACCACAGGGTAGAGCAGCGGCTGGGAGGCACGCGCCCGCGGATGAAGGGGACGACTGGCCGCCACCCGCAGCCGGCATGGAGGGTGCCTGGCTGACCGGCCGGGGTGCGCCTGCCCAGCGGGTCTCCACTCCGGGAGGAAGCCTTACACTTCACAGTCACCACCGGGCGGCACGAATGGACCAAGGCGCCCACGATGAACACAGGGCGAGGTCCCTTACCCAGAGCAGCCGCCCCTCTGGGACCCCAAGGCCAAAGACAGTGCCACAGTTTTGTTTTTGAGATGCTGGGGTTTTGAACCCAGGGCCTTGGGCAGGCGACAAGCACCAGGTGTTACTATTTAAATAGCCTAAACAAAAGTTTGTCCCTCCCCGCCCCCAGGTGAACCAGGGCACCAAGCTTAGGTTGAGGCCTGCAGAGAGGAGGAGCAGTGAGCGACACTTTCTTTTCCTCTTTCACAGGAAAGAATTCCCCCAGGTTCTGCTTTTAGAGAAACCACTTCCCGAGGCTGGGTGCTGATGGCAGCCACTGCCAGGAGGAGCAGCGGCCCGGCCCGTGGGCTCCTTGAAGCTGGGCACATGCTCAAACCAGGGTCCTTCTCCAGGTTGGACGTGTCCACTTGGAGTCACGGGAACAGCCCACTCCGGCTGTCTGGGATGCACGTTGGTCACAAACCCAACACCCAGCCAAATAAGCCCCAGGGCGGAGGATCAGCTTGGGACAGCCACACAGGAGCAGCAGGCCTGGCAGGGGCTCTCAGCGGCCAACGGGAAGCCCAAGCCGTGGACGTGGGACTGTGGCCCCGACACTCCCCACTCCCCACCGGGGAGCAGCGAGGGCAAGGGCGTCCGCTCCAGCTGGGCCTGCTGTGCACGGAATCGCAGCTCCCCACCCCCAGGCTCCCACGCTGGACCCCACCCTCCAGTAACAGAAAGTGTCACTTTCTGTAGAGAAACAATCTTTATGGATTTATTTAGGTTCAAATGAGAACACTGGGAAAGTCCCCAAACCAGCACAGCCAGAGTCTCTACGAAAAGGGTGAACTTGGACCCAGAGACAGACACGTGCACAGGGAGGACACCGTGTGAACCGAAGACCAGCATGGACCAACCCCGGGGGAGGCTGGACAGCGCCCTCCCCCACGGCCTCCAAGGGCTGTCCGGCTGCCTCTTGATGGTGGATTTCTGGTCTCCGGGACTAGGAGAAAATAACTTTGCATTACTGAGCTCCCTGGGTCTGTGGCACTTTGTGACAGTGTACCACACACTGGTTACCGTGGCAACCCTTTGGCAGAAAATCATTACAGGTTCAGGACAGAGAGGGCTGGTGGCTTGCTGAAGGTCACCCAGCCCCACACGGAGGGCAGGGTTGGTCTTCAGCTCACCCCTCCGAGCCCAGGGACTCCCAATGGTGGGGGAAGCCCTTCCTATGTGCACAGGACCAGACTGTCCCCAGCTCTGCACATGACTTGGCCCTCTGTGCCTCAGTCAACCAAGCTGTAAGACAGAGGTGATCGCAACACCTGTCTCATGACCGGCTTTGGGGACGAAGTGAGGCCCTGGGCGAGGGCACTGCAGCCTGTGTCACCTCCTGTCAGCCAAGTGACGTGATACCAGCTCACCGATGCGGCCCAGAAGGGTGGGGCAGGAGCCTGTGCCACAGGCGTCACAGCCAGGAGCCCCAGGCCCTGGGCCCTTGGGGCCGCATCTGTGCCATGTAGGGATGGCGGGCGTGAGGGGCCAGAGGAGGTGGTGCCGTGGAGGGGCACAGCGCACCTGCCAAGGTGCCTGGCCCCCCAGAGGAACGGGCGGGGGCCACTCTGCCCAGGCCCTGGCCTTGGGGACAGACAGACGCAGCCCTCCACACTCACCCAGGTGGTTTGGAAGCCTCATGGGTGCCGCACACTGGTTACCATGGCAACCCTTTTGATGGTAATTCAGATGTGGGCCCCAGGGAAGATGCCCACCCAGCATTCCCTCCCCCTCCCTGACACCCCACGAAGCTTACTGATCCCCTTGGGGGCCAGGACTCAGGCTCTCAGCCAAGGAGAGTATGGCTGGTGGCAGCTAAGAGGTGCCCAGTGTCCCCGCCCCAGGTGAATCCCCCACCCCGTGTGGTCCCTTCTGCTCTGCGGACAGGACGGCAATGCTGGGGGTGTTGCTCCCACGAGTTTCCATTCCAGGGCAACGTGGAGGGCTCTGCAGGGGTGACTGAGGTCCCTCCTCAGCCGACTCTGAGCTGAGCAAAGGGGACAGGAGGGTGGGGCTGAGACAGCCACCCTCTAAAGCCACCTAGAAGTCAGAGCCCCTTCCCCAGCTGGCCCTGGAGCTGCCAGCCTCGAGCTGCCTGGAGATGAGCTCTTCCCAACCTCGAGAGCTGGGGGTCCCGAGGCTCAGGTGAGGCTCAGTCCCAGCCGGCTTCTCGATTTCCGCCTCCAGAGACAGGAGAGCCGGCTCAGCCCCACCCTCCACCCGCCACCCGCCACCCGCCACCCGCCACCCACCGACTCAGCTGGCCCTGCTGTTCCGCGCTCACGTATCCAACCCACCGTGGGTCAGCAGTGTTTTTAAGAATTTGCATCTGGACTGAACACGGGCAGATTTTTCCTTGTCATTGACCCTAAACAGCAGCACGTGAGGTGGGCTCAGCACACAGGTTGTGCGAGGTGCTGAAGGCAGCTAGAGACGATCACGGGATGGGGGCGGGGAGCAGATTCTGTTCAAGTCCTCTGTAAGGGACTCAGCGACTGCACTTCTGTGCCTCTGCGTGGCCCTGGCACCCAGCCTGGGCACGTCTGGGGACAGCCGCCGTTTGTGCCACAGCCCTGGAGGGCCAGCTCACCGAGGTCCCCGAACCAGGTGCAGCCTGCGGGAGAGAAGCCTGCAGCCCGGGAGAGGGGCTCGCTTCTCCACACCTGCCAGTCACCTCGTCCAGTCACCTTGCCAGTCACCTCACCAGTCACCTCGTCCAGTGCCCGCAGCTGAGCTCCTGCACACGCTGGGCATGGGGCTCCTGGGTGGACCAGTGTGGCCCCCGGAGGTCATAGTGGACGGTGGGAGTTATGGTGACCGCACAGGGACCACTGAGGCTAGCCTGAGGCTGCACGTAGAGTGGGGCTCTCAGCAATGCCGGGGCAGCCCCTTTGGCTATAGACCCTGGACTAGTGGAAGTGACCACCAGGCAGGGCATGGGAGCTATGGCCAGCCGCCGCCCCTACCCACTCACATGGTGTGCGGGTCAAGCTCTCCTACCTGGACTCCATCCCAGGCTTTGGGATCTTCCCAAGTCCCTACCTCCCTAGGGTCAGGTCTGCCTCTGTCCTCTCAGATTGCCCTGCGTGACTGGTCAGATGAGTGACCAAGGCCTGGTGTTCTGTCCCCGACCTTCCAAGGGACCGCCCGCCCACGCCACTTGGATGACTGTGTGGCCAGGAGGTGCTGCCCTGGGCTCCCCCGCATTTAAACATGACCCCTGACCCTTCCTGTTGTACCCAACGTACAGGGCCCTCAGGGGACAGGGCTGCAGTCCCAGGCCTTGCTGTCCCCTCCCCCTCCCTCCTTGCAGGGCTGACCCATGCTCTGCAGGGCCGCTGACGGCAGGACCACCGTGGCCGAGCGGGGGTCGGGGCTGCCTGGAGCCTGGCCCCTCGCCGTCCCCTGTGGGAAGCCCCTCCACACTCAGCTGGGGACTCCTGGGTGATGTCACACGGATCCTGCCCACTGCCTGGTGACACGGCCATATTCAGTGGATCCATGTCACTGGAAGAAACGGAGGCTCATCCTGGGGCTGCTGCTGCCCGAGGGGACTCAGAGGTGGCGGGAGAGGCCGGGCCAGGCCCTGGCCTGCGTGTCCCTGTACCCTGTGCCGGGCATCGGGTTTTCCACGGGGGCTGCTCCGACTCGAGGTCCGACCAGGTGTGTCTGGGACTCTGAGGCTGTGCTGGACCCTGGTGGTGCCAGGAGGAGGACGGCAGAGTCCCCGGGCGCGTGCGTTGGGCTCAGGAGTCTCTGCCCCGGCTTTCGGGGGCGGGTGGGGGGCGCTGTCCCAGAGCTGGGCGTCCCCGGCTCCCGCCTCACCAGTGCTGTGCCAGCCCCTCTCCTCGTGGCCGGCATCGCCCTCCTGCTTCACGGGGGTCCAAGGGGAAGCCCCCCAGCGCTGGCTGGCGCTTGGCCTCTTCCTCTGAAGTCTTTGGGGTCCGTCCTGAGCCCCCCTGCGCCTCCCCCTGCCCAGGTGCTTTGATCCTGGACGCTACAGTTTTCCCTGGGAGAAGCTCCATGAGGGTCTCCCCCAGGGCCCCTCCTTGCTCACCTGGGCAGGTGCTGTGCAGGCCTCCGGGGCCCCCGTGTCCTCTCGCTCCTTTTCTAACCTCATGGAAGTCCCTCATGGCTCCCTCACCCGCCTCTTGTTTTGGTACCAGGGGTTGAACCCAGGGCTACTTAACCACCGAGCCACATCCCGGCCCTTTTCATTTTTTATTTTGAGTCCGGGCCTCACTAAGTTACGAGGCTGGCCTTGAACTTGTGGTCCTCCTGCCTCAGCCTCCCCAGCCCCGGGGATTACAGGGGTGCGGCACTCAGCACACGCACACACGGGCACAGAAACACGTGCTGTGGTCTGGGTGTACTTTGAGTGTGTCCCTCAGGGCTCCTGTGCTGCGAGCTGGGACCCCAGCCTGGAGATGGTGGAAGCCGGGCCTTTAAGATGGGGCGCCGCCTGAAAGGTGAGAGGTCGCGGGGGCGTGCCATCGGGAGGGATTCATGCTCCCTGGGACCCTGTCAGTCCTCAGCAGGGCCAGGTGTCGTGGAGCGAGGCCACCCCAGCACTTGGCCCTTCTGCGTGAGGCCTTTTCCGTTCCTGCCTCTCTGCCACGGTGTCACCCAGCCAAGCAACAGTGTCACCCAGCCAGGCAGTCCTCGCCAGAGGCCCAGCAGCCGAGGCGCCTGACCTCAGACTTCAGCCTCCACGACTGTGAGCCAGACAGACCTCTTTTTCTCTGAAGCACTCAGCGTCGGGTGTTGTGTTACAGCAACAGGGAACAGAGAGGACTGCGCACCGTGCCCACGCGTGCAGAGCCGTGGCGCCTCTCACAGGGCACACCTGCTGGGCACACGCACGTGCGTACCCAGGGAGACACACACACCAACACACGTGCGTGCCCTTCCCATGCCTGGCTCCCCCTCCTGCCAGGCAACTCCTGGTCACTTCTGCGGCTGTCCTTGACTGATGACCTGGTTCCCCGTTGTCCCCGCCACAGAGAGACCTTCTCCAGGGCAGGCCCATTCCTCCTGGTCCTCCTTCATTCGCAGAGCAGCAAAGGGCCCAGCACATAGTAGGTGCTCAGCGCGTGAAGGACTGAGGGGGGGTAGGCAGCGTGCAGGGGTCCACAGCTGGCCCCAGCCCTCCTGCCCTCACTGCGTGGCCAGGGCCAGCCAGTGGGCCTCGCCGGGCCTCTGCTTCTTGCTGGCAGGATGGCGGGTGCCGCTTGGCACTGCCCGCACTTTTCTGTGCTCTGCTTTTCCGCCGGGAAGGCGTGTCCTTTGGACCTGTCCCTCCTGCACGCAGCTCTGAGCCCTGCACCTGTCTGGTGTCCGGCAGGCCCAAGCTTGGTAACGGCCAGAGGCTCAAGTCACAGCCCGAGTGACCGCCCTTGTCTGGCGCCCCTCCCTCCGCCCATCAGCTTCTCCGGGTCACTTCAGCCTCTCTGGTCCCTCTCTGCAAACCCGGCCTCCTCCGTGGGAAGGGAGTCTGCTGCGGGCGGGAAGGAGGGCCGGACGAGGGGTGCCTGAGGGTCCTGAACTGCGGGTGGCCTGGGGGCCGCTTCCCACTCACTGTTCATGGCTGGGAGAATCGTGCAAGCCCCCAGGGGGCCCTCACTTTATGGCCATGTGACCGCTGCTGGAGGGTGTCCCTGGGGGAGGCCACTGTGCTACTAAGTGGCCTCCCGGAGGGACGAGGCGGCTTTCTTCCCCAGGGCCCCCCGGGGCTCACCCTGGGGCTGGGAGGATGTGCTCGCTCCCCGTGTGTCCCTGGAGGGGCTCCGTCTTCATGGTGGAGTGGCCTCAGCGCTGTTCGCAGGCCCCGCTCTGCACCCCGCCTGGATCTGAGCAGAGGAGTCCCCGGAGGGGACATGGGCCCCCGGAGGCGAGGAGAGCTGGGGGTGTCTGGGTGGAGCTAGGGGAGGGTTTGGGGTTCCTGGATGGGGAGATGGAGGAGGGGCCGAGAAAGGCCTGCGGGAGAAGCTCAGGGCTCCGTCGGGGCCAGTCTGTGGGACCTGGCCGGGACCGCGCAGGGAGCTGTCCAGGGGATGGCCGGATGTGCGGCCCGGAGTTCAGAGAGGTCAGGGCTGGAGAGACGGATTTGGAAACCCTCAGTTCAGGGTATTTAGATCATGGGAACTGATGAGGTCACCAGGATGAGGTGGAGAGGAAGAAGGGACAAGGAGCCCCAGGTCCCCTGGGACGGGGCCTGGGGGTGTTTGAGGTGCCCCGCCCCCCAGCCCCTCGACGGTGTTAAGGGCTGGGCCTTCCAGGAACTGAGGCAGCACGAAGACTGTCCCTTGAGGGCCCAGAGAGGACCCACTCTGTCCCTTGAGCCTGTCCCCTTTCCCCTTTCCTGTCCCATCTCGTAAACTCACTGCCTGTCACTCGAGGATCCTGTCTGAGGTCTTATCGACTTGAGGGCAAGATTCGGGGTTGAGGGGGGTCTTGGGGCTGCCTCAGTTCCCCAGGAAGCCCCAGCGCTGTGACCACACACCCTCCATGTCCTGGCACCTGGAGGGACCTGCCTGGGCCTGGAGGGAGCAGTGGGGGACAGAGGGGCACAGGGAACCGAGGGGCTGGGAGAGGAGAGGTGGGCCCCAGGCCTGGAGGGCGGGTCCGAGGGCCACGTGGGGGCTGTTACTGGAGTGATCTGGCAGGGAGGGGCAGGGCATGGGGACCGGGAGAGAAGGGGCTGCTGGGGGGACAAGAGGTGGCGGTGAGAGCCCCCTCAGGTGGAGGCAGCTGGGTGGGTGAGGCGGAGGGCGGGAGTCCTGGGGAGGAGAGAGATGGCTGGGCTGAGGACGGGGACACAGGCCGGGCTGCAGTGGCCTCGACAGCCCCCACTTGACAGCTGGGGATACTGAGGCTGGTGGGAAGGGGGCGCCCTGGCCACAGGGCCGGCCAGAGGAGCGGAAGCCAAAGCCTGGCCTGGCCTCCAGGGCCTCCACAGAGCTGCCCCCCACGCCCCCACCCCCCATCTGAAGTTCTTTTTCTTTATTTCTGGAATTAAAATTAAGTGCTCAGATCTAACAGGTGCCGCGGTGTCTCCTGAAGTCCCCCCTGCCCAGGGACAGAGCCGTCCCCCACCCTGCCCTCCTTCCACGGGGTGGGGGGGAGCAGTGCTGAATCCCACTGGCTTGGCGGGAAGACCCACCTCCTGGGAGGTCTCAAGTTCTGGAAGTGGAAGGCTCCTCCCAGCAAGGTGTGAAACCTGAGGTCCTTGAAACCCCAGCCTGACAGAGACCCCCGGCAGGAGGCCCATCTGCAGCAGCAGGAGCTGGGGGCTTGGTAGGGGCTTTGGGGACGGACAGACCAGGCCCACAAGCTCAGATCTCCAGGGCACCCATCAACATGGACCCTGGGCCCAAATGCCCCCTCACAGCAGGGCCCAGATGGGGGTGGAGGTGGGGTAGGGATGGGCTCTGCCCCCAGAGCCAGAAGCTGGAGCCCGCTGACCCTGGGCCACCCCAGGCTGGGAGCCCTGCATGGAATGAAGCCGGCTTGCACATGGGGGCCACAGCCCCTGGCCTGGGATCTGGGGAGGAACACGGGTGTCAGAAGGCCTGGGCACTGGCCCTCCGCTGTGAGACCCTGGAAGCCCACTCCCCCTCTGTGAGCCCCAGGTTCTGGTACGCGGCCGGGAGACCCCTGGGTCTAAGCTCAGCACCTCCAGGGCACCATCCTTCCCGGCTGCCCACCTTCCCCTGGGCTCCGCGGGCACAGGCCAGGCGCTGCCCTGCTGGTGGGGGGGGGGGGGGTCTGTCCAGGAGCGAGTTGCAGCCTGGGGGTTTCTTCCCAGCTGCCTCTGGGCCTCACCTTCTTCTGCCGCCCTCCTCCGAGGCCTTTGGGGCCTTTGAATTACCAAACACTGCCCCCGGCCAGGTCTGAGGCCAGGTCTGGAAGACACAGCGACTCTAATCTGATCCTCCACATTCCCAGGAAGAGGCCAGGCCTTGTCCCCTGGCAGCTCCAGCCTGTTCCTGGTCAGAAGCCTTCAAAGGGCCCCAAATTCTTCGCAAGCCTCTTTGACATAATTCTCTGGAATCTGGACAGACAAGGCCACTTGGAAGTGAATTTGGGAAACAGGAAGAAGGAGGTGCCCTGAGGAGGGGCCCATGGGTGGTCTCAGGCTGCTGCAGTGTCCACCCCCCACCCCAAGGCTCTGAAGTGAAGCCAGCAGTGGCCTCTGTGATCCTGGCCCAGCTCTCAGCCTCCCTGCCTCCCTAGGCCTCTGCACCCCTCCAGCTGAGGCTGCTCGGGCCCCCGGGCAGCCAGAGCACAGTGCTGGGAGCGCTCTGAGCCGGAGCGGCCGGGCTGCCCAGCCTAGGACTCTGGCTACATCACCAGGGGCCGAGCCTTACCCGGGAGCTTTCCCAGCCCTGGCCACCCATGGGCAAGGTGACCACGTCCCTCCTGGCCTCAAGAACCTGCAGACTGTGTCACGCACACGGCCACTGGTCACTAATCCAGCAACCATCCGTGCACTGACTGCAGGGCACCCTAGGAATTGCGGACACAGCAGTGGGTGGACGGACAGAGGGACCAAGCCTCCCGTGGGGCTTATGTTCCAGTGGAGGAGAAAGGGCCGAGCTCTTGGGGCGCTAAGTGGTGGGGGACTGGACGAGAGAGGGCGCCCTGGACGAGGGGTGCCCACCTTGGAGCACTGACGACAAGGGCTTGGCCCCAGGACCTCCGAGGGGGACCCTGTTTGGAGACAGAGCCTTTATGGAAGTCACAGTGTCAAGATGAGGCCATCGAGTGGACGCTGACCCACTGTCACTGGTGTCCTTATGAAAAGGGGAGACTGGGCAGGAGACGCCCATGGAGGGAAGAGATGGGGGAGAGGCCACCTGGGAGCCTGCCAGCGCCCACCCTGGCCCGTCCCAGGGGCCCCCCTAAAGACACCTCTCCTGGGACTGCGGGTAGCTGTTGTCTGAGGCCCTGGGCTTGGCTCCTGGCAAATCAGCAAGCGGGGAAGAGTGATGGGTGGGACTGGTGGACGCCTGAGTGGCCCGGGGCACCCTCCATGAGGCCTAATGATCAGAAGAGAGCAGAGGGGAGCAGGGGACTCCCCGCTGAGCAGAGTCCCCGACTCCAACAGGGCGGGGCGGAGCGAGAAAGGGGCAGGGGCGGGCAGCAGGCAGCAGGTGGGCAGGGGCACCAAGCCCCAGGGGGCCACAGGGGCCTTGGAATGACCCCAGGCACCTCACAGCTCACCTTCTAGGACATCACCCCTGGGTGCCAGTGCGGAGCTTGGCAGGGGCTGGAAGGGGACAGGAGCCCGGCGCCAGGCCAGCGTCCTGCAGGCTAAGCTCAGCTGTGCCAGGAGCTGTGCCCGCCCCGCCGCATGCGGCTCCCTACGAGGGCGTCACCCTCTGACTGGCCCTGGCCGTGCCCCATGGCCGGGAGCCATCTCCGGCCCCAGCAGCATGGCCGTTGTGGTTGGGTGGCCGTGAGTGACAGTGGCCATTCTGCGTCCTCCCACACTCCTGCTACCTCTGCCTGGTGTGAAGGAGGTTGAGTGGGAACGCGGCCAGCCTAGGAGCGCAAGGGCGGGGACCCCTCTGACGCTGCCCCTGAGCAAGGCCTCTGGAGGCTGCAGGGCCATCGGGACCGAGGGCTTGGTTCACCCCCCCACCCCCCGTCTAGCCACACCTGGCCAAGTGAGTGTCCTGGTCCCCTTGAGCAGGCCACGGCCACAGCCTGGCAGCTGGTGCCCTGCTCTTGAGGGAAGGAGCCTTAGAGAAAGTCGGGAGGGTCAGTGGGACCGAGTCAGAGACAGATGGACAGACATACAGAGAGACACACACAGACAGAGAGACAGATGGACACAGAGCCCTCCAACCATATATTCTGTTGTGACTTCAAGTCCAGCTTGCAGAGTCCCCTGGCGAGGGGAGGTGGCCCTGACATGTCATGGATTTTAGCAAATAATCCCCCAAAGCCCTCTAGAGAGCTGTGCCTCCCCCACGTCAGGGCCTCTGCCGTGGGCTGGCAGGCTCCCCTGAGCTGTTCTCGGGGGCAGAGACATGGCAAGACACGGCGGGCAGGGCCACCAGGAGCCCCAGGCTCTGCCACCAAAGTGACCCCAGAGGTGGGTCTGGGTCCCTCGGGGTCCCTCGGGCTCCCATGTTTCTTTGCTCATGTAGTTAAGTTACGGATCCCAACAGGAGATCATGCTGGACTGGGAGGGTCCTAAACCCAAAGTCAGGTGTCCTTATAAGGAGAGGGAAGGACACAGAGAGGCTGGGGCAGGAGCTCACACAGGGCTGGCGTGGAGGCCCAACAGGTCACCAGCAAAGCTGGGTGTGCTGTGGACTGTACCCCGCCCAGGCCTGCTGCCTGGCCACCCTCCTCAGAGACAGGTAAACAACAAGACCATCAGCCCAGGAAGGCCGAGCCCCGAGGGACGTGCCCACTGGCCAGAGATCACTGAGAACTGACGGTGCCCACCTTGAGGGGCGTCCTTGTCCACCAGGCCCAAGTGGACCCTCGACCCACCCTAGCCGGCGATGCAGGAGAGGAAGAGGGTCTCCTTCCGAGCAGGCGAGGGCGCCGCAACAGCACCCCAGCTCACAGGGCTGTCACCAGAGCAGGCCCAGGGCTGTGTTGGCCTCTGTTCCAGGCGGACAGCAGCACCTCAGGAGAGATGGCCAGGGAAGGTGCTGCAGCCAGGCACGCGGGGCAGCCCAACCCTCTCTCTGGGGACAGAATCTGCCGTGTCCCTAGTGTGTCCCAGGAGGCCTGGGAGGCGGGGGGCGGGTCTGCTGTCACACGGAACACCTGGTGATCTAGGTGATCTACAGGGGAAGGGGGCTCACTCGGCTCTCGGTCTGGAGGCTGAGAGTGGGCACTGGCCCCTGCTCAGCCTCCGGCTCCCGCTGCAGCACAAGGCGCAGGGCCCCACGGGGCGGGCAGGGCAGGGCGAGGAGCGAGCACCCTCCCATCACCAAGCCACCCTTGGCCACCCACAAGCCACCGACGGGTGGGGGGCTGACCTGTTCCTATAGGCAGAGCCCTGATGGTCCACTCACCTGCGCAAGGTCCCTGTCAACACGGCTGCAGTGGGGACCGCGGAGACCATGTTTCCACTGCACGGGGACGTTGGGGGCCCACTTAGACCACAGCCTGGAACAGAGGCCAACACAGCCCTGGGCCTGCTCTGGTGACAGCCCTGTGAGCTGGGGTGCTGCTGCGGCACCCTCGCCTGCTCGGAAGGAGACCCTCTTCCTTTGTCTCCCGCTCTCACGGTACAGTGGAGTCTCCCAGAGGCCACCTGACCCACGGTGACACTGCGGCTCTCACAGTGATCAGAACTCATGGAACGTGGGTCTTACATTTCTATTTTTTCATTTCTTTTGTGATTATTATTATTATTATTTTTGGTAGCAGGGACTGAACCCAGGTTGCTCCACCCCCAGTCCTTTTTATTTTGGGACAAGGTCTCATTAAGTTGCTTCGGGCCTCACTAAGTTGCTGAGGCTGGCTTTGAACTTGCCATCCTCCTGCCTCAGCCTCCTGGGCTGCTGGGATTACAGGCGTGCACCATCTGCCACTGTGTTTGATTTGTTTATAGAACTGGGGATTGAACTCAGGGGGACTCCGCCTCTGAGTCGTATCCCCAGCACTTTAATTTTTTTTTTATTTTGAGACAGGGTCTCACTAAATTGCCCAGGCTGGCCTTGAACTTGAGATCATCCTCACATAGCCTTCCCCGCCACTGCACCTGGCCTATTTTCTTTTCTAATACAGACAATATCAACAGAAAACCCATAAACTCTCTTTAGGGCCCTCAATAACTTTTAAGATGCAAATGGGCCCCAAGACCAAGAGCTGGACCTGACTCCGCCAGCAGAGAGAAGCAGGTGCTGTGCAGACAACCGGCAGAGCCGGGCTGCAGCGACTGCAGGTTCCGCAGGCTGCCTGATGCTCACTCCAAGCCCTGCATGAGTCCAAGGAAGCCAGAGGCTGGCCTTAGACACCCGGGGGCCACGGCTGGACTCGTCTCAGTGATTGATCTGCATCTGCGGCAGCCGCTTCCCAGGGGTCCCATGACCATGCAGCTGGTGGGTGAGGCGGAGCTTGCACTGGAAGGCAGCGGGAGCCAGTCCTGTGCTTGCAGCTCCCAGACTGCGAGACCCTCTGCAGCTCCCCCTGAGCCTGTTTTCTCATCTTTCAAGTGGGGGCAATACCCGGGGGACCTCTCAATAGAAGTGCCCAGGAGTTCCTCAAAGGGTCAGCCCGGCCAAGAGCAGGTGGGGGATTGGCCCAGCAGTCCCTGCCAGTGGGGGGTCGGCTCTCCCCGTGCACCACTGGCTCACCCCACCAGGGTGGAGACCCCTTCCCAGGCTGGCTTTCAAGGCCTTCCCCACCCTGGACCTTCCCCCCCTAGGAAGACAGCTTTCTGGCCAGCGTTTGGGTTCTGGATTCTGATTCTCCTGAGCCAGGGGGTCCACGGTGAAGGCAGGCCCCTCTGTGTCTGCCACACAATCACTTCAGCTGGGCCGGGAGGCCGGAAGCCCGCGGGTTAACCACCCTCTGTAAACACATGCCTTCTTTGTAACATCAGCAAACAGAGCGCTTCCCCATGACACGGGAGATGCAGCCCAGTGGCTGGGTTCTCCCCCAGGCCCCCACCCTCCATGCACCGCCATGTGAGGCTGGCCCCAGGCCAGTGACCCAGGGCGGGTGACCCAACCCCTGGTTGGCCATCTCGGCAGTGTATGTGTCGGGCACAGCCCCTACTCTGTCCCCAGCAGCCTGTGCTCTCTGTCCCGTGCTCAGGGTGGAGGGCTGCTTCCCCGGGAACAGGAGCCCATCTGAGACTCAGGCAAAGGAGTGCATTTCTAACCACCAAGCCCTTTCCCTGTCACAAGATCTTGAGTGTCAACCCTGGCAGCCACAGGGAAGCCCCCGGGGCTATTGTCGGGAGCTGCAGCCAAGCCTCGGATGACACAATTGCCCCAGAACCCTGTACGGTCTGGGGAATTAAAAAAAAAAAAAAAAAAAAAAGATTCCCCTCCTCCTCGCCCCGCCCGGGGAGGGGGCGGCCAGGCGGCGGCAGCTGCTCCAGCCCGCGCGGAGACGGGCGGCCACGGCCGCTGATTGGGCCTCGCGGCCCGCGGCTCAGCCAATCCGCGGCCTGGGAAGCCGGGCCATTCAGGAAAGCGCCGCGAGCCGGAGCAGCGGGGGCGGGGAGCGCGTCCGCTCCGCGCGGGGCCGCAGTCGGCCCCCAGCCTGCCCTCCCGGACGCGCCGCGGCGGCCCCGCGCTGGCCCCGCGCGGGGAGCACTGGCCGGAGGCTGCGCGACAGGCCAGGCCTTCTGGAGGGCCTCCGGGGCAGGGCCTGGCGGCTGATGGCCGCCTCCTTCATCAGCTGTGGGCATGACGTCATTTTTCTCCCCCGCAGATTGAAATCATGTGTTTCCAGCTCCCTGACAAATCCACTGAGTTCCCCGCGAGGCCGCGGCCCCTCGGCTGCCCAGTGGAGCCTGCCACGTGCCCACACCCACACGGGTGCAGCTTCTTGGGTTTATAGGGGTCCGGTTTCCAGAGACCCCGGAAAGTGGGCTGCCCTTGGCTGGCCTCCTATCTCTGAACACGCGCCCTGGGTCTTCAGATTTCTGGGGCCTCACAACAGCATGGCCAAGGGGGACCCCAAATCCTAAACGCCTGCTTTCTGCATGGGCAGATGGCTGGTGACTGCTGGCCTCCCGATGCAGCAGGTGGCTTAAACGCTTGCCAGGTCCAGTTCTGCTGGGGACTGGCTCTTCACCTGGGGCCAGGGAGGTGTCTGCCTTTGCACTGGCCCCGGGCAGTATGGGGTGGGGTCACCACTGCCTCCTCTGAGTCTGAGTAGGTCACTAGCTTCCAGCAGAATAACCAGCGTGGGGCCTGCACGGGCCGGGCGCATGGCAAGAACTTGGTCACCAGCCTTGGTGGTTGATGGTGGCACAGTGGCAGAGGACGGAAGGGAGGATGGCGTTCCGGAGGCCGACTCGGAGCAGTGGGCTTCCCAGCCACCCCACAGCCCGCTGGCCACCAGGAGCATGCCAGGGGACTGATCTCAATGGAAAGGTTTCTTCGCAGCAAGTGTTTGGCCAGCTTCCGGCCGTCGATAGTGAGGCTTGGCCTCTCAACTTCCAAGTGTGTTGCGTAAGCCTCAGAGGTCGCTGAAAATGAAAGTCTGTGGCTGGACAGGGTGGGCGGGTGGCCCTGCAGCTGTTCAAACTTTCATCCAGAGCCACCATCCCAAGCTGCAGGGACTCCCGCTCCGGGCCTGTTGGAGCCCTGCTGGGGAATTCGCGGTATGAGCTCCAGGAGAGGCGCCTGCCCAGGGAGCCCTGCCAGGGTGGTGGGGAGAGGGAGGGCAGGTGCCTCTCCCAAGCCTTGCCACACAACCAGGGCCCCTCCAGGCAGGATCCCAGGTTCCCCACAGCCACCGCCTTTGGGGTAGGGGGAGAAGGGTGTCCCCACCCCTGAACCCCCTGGGGAGAGGGGTGCAGGATGGGGAAATCAATGCTGGGGCCCGCAGGGCAATGCCCCCACATAGCTGGCCTTGCCACAGCCGCACGGCCGGGCGGGGGAGGCCACTGAACGCAGAAGGCAGCAGAAGACCCAGCCAGGCCGAGGGGAAGTCACAGCAACTACTTCCCATTTCTCCTCTGGGCGGAGTGAGCCTCTCTCTTCATGGTTTTTAAATGAAGCTGTTGAGGTCGAAGGGCCTGGGGTTTCTCCATCTGACTCTGCATTCTGGCCTTGGCAGTGCCAAGAAGACTTGACAATGCGCAGTGACCCATTTTACTGTGGGCCAGAGATCAGAGGAGCCTTCAGGTAACTTCCAGACCAGTCACATACCTCCCTGGACCTTCCTGTCCTTATGAGCTTACTGGTGGCTGGGATGGGGGCTCAGGGGCAGCTAGTGGACACAGGTTGGAGAAGCGTTCCCCGCCACACGTTTTGCAATGTGGTAGCTCGTGATCTGGCAACCAGAAGTCGCCGGCAGCACTGAAAACGCATCAGTCAGAATGGGCCAGGCCATGCTGCAGTAACAACCAGCCTCCCAAACCTGAGGGCCCAGAGCTGAGCCGGCAAGGTTTTTCTGTAAAGGTTCCGATAAGTAGATGGGCCATCCAGTCTGTGGTAACTTCATTCTGCCATTGCACTGAAGTGGCTCTGGGCAGTACGTATGTGAGTGGGCTGTGTCCCCACAGGAGGTTATAACAACAGGCAGTCAGCTAGCTAAGGTTGACTGTCCTTGTGCCACATCTAAGGAGGAGGGGTCCCTGCTCAACACGTTGCAGGGACCCAGGTCCATGGAGAATCCTTCTCCACCTGTGCTTCTGCTGCCCTGGACACGGTGACCCAGTCCCTTCCGCTCACGTTGCGTTGGCGCCTGACTTCCAGGGAGATGAGGAGAGCAGTCCTACCGTCTGCCCAGGAGGCAGAGGCTGGGAAGTCTCCACAGCCTCAGGCCTTGCCCTCCCGAGCAAGAAGCCCCGCTGCTGGGCCCCTTGGCCACCCGCTGACTCGTGGCCCTGGGCAGCAGCACCTGTAAGTCACCTCCAGCAGAGAGAAGCCACGCTGCGGGTTCTCCAGCTTCCTTCCAGGCTCGAGGGTCGCACCGTCGTGGACTCCTCCAGGGGACGCCGTCCTGTTCAGGACAGGCTCCAGGAGGGTCTTCCCAACACCCTGTGTTTTAACCCCCACCCCCACTCCACTGTCACTCTGGGGACTGCGTCGGGGCACATCTACGACATCCACTGGCCAAGGATGACGTCAGGGGCTGGACCAAAGCTTAGGGCCGGGGAGGCTCCCAGGTAAGGAAAACAGGAGGGGCATTTGGTTATAATGAAGGGTAGAGGGAACGGGAGAAAGCGCACCAAGGGGCACCAGCCCAGCCACTTACCCTGGCCACCAGGAGGGAAAGGCAGGGGCTCCCAGTGGGATTGAGGTCCTGTCCTCTTGCCATGCCTGGATCAGCTCACCATCCTGCTGCCACAGGGCCCTTGCACACCCTGCGCTTCCCTGTATCCACGTGCCTCCCCCCCACCTTTTAGTTCCTTGGGAACTGTCAAGCCCTCCCCGGCCGTGCCTTCTAC
Organism: Marmota flaviventris; assembly: GCF_047511675.1. Classification (NCBI taxonomy): domain Eukaryota; kingdom Metazoa; phylum Chordata; class Mammalia; order Rodentia; family Sciuridae; genus Marmota; species Marmota flaviventris. Next base: position 4,342,845 of record NC_092506.1, on the reverse strand, counting down.
AACTGCAGCCCTGCCCAGGGCTCCCTCTGCCTCCGTGGTGTGACGGTCCCCATAGCTTGTGTCTCCCTCCTGGTGACTTTAGAATTCTCTTTGTTTTGGCTGCGTTTCTGTTCTCTGGAATACAAGCCCCTTCGAGGTTGGGTTTTGCTGTCTCCACCTCTGTATCACCCCGGTACCTGGATGAATGCATGGCACACAGTAGGTCCTCCATTGGGTTTGCCAGATGAAGGACTTTGTGCCCCTGACCCTAACCTTGGGGTCAGCTTTCAAGGAGGACATAAGCCTGGTGTGGTGGCACATGCCTGTCGTCCCAGTAACTCCGGAGGCTGAGGCAGGAGGATTGCAAACCTGAGGCCAGCCTCAGCAATGTAGCGAGGCCCTAAGCAACTTAGTGAGACCCTGTCTCAAATTTTAAAATATGAAAGGGTGTAGCCCACCAGTGAAGTGCCCAGGTCCAGTCCTCAGTAATGCCCCCCACCCCCTAGAAAGAGCTAGAGATCAAACAAGCCCAGCCCCAGCTGTGCCCAGCGCTGCCTTAGAACCACCAGGGCCTCTCAGAGAAGCGCACAGCGGCCTGCCCAGGGCTGCGAAGGCACCGCACATCAGCGCCAGTCTCCTCGCAACCCGCGGGCCACCTGGGCCGCAGTGCCACCCGCTGCACCCCAGCTGAGCACCCCTGGGTTTGCAGATGCCCGTGCTCCAGCGTGAGCAGCACCCTGCTGGACCACAGGCAGCTTGCGGTCCCTGAGAGGGACTCGCGGGAGGGCAGCAGCTTACAGTAGGATGGAAGGGCCCCATCCCCAAAGATCCTGTTGGGCCCCAGGGACTTCTCTGTTCCCCGGAAAAATGTGCCGTGGGAGGCGGGCAGGAGAGGGGGACTTGGAGTCTGTTGGAGGCACAGAGGCTCTCAGCGAGCGGAGCTCTTTGCTGTGGAGAGTGGACATTGTAACCAGCCGGGGGGTGGGGGGGGAAGTGAGGCCCTCCCTCCCGCAGCCTGCAGCCCTCTGCTCCCCGGGCTCTTCTGCCCCTGACCTCCGGGCTTGGGCGGGAGGGCCCTGGAAAGTCCAAGAGCACACAGCCCAGAGGAGCTGCGTCTTTTTGGAAAAATTACCACCCCAAATGCAACCTTGCACGGCTGGCCAGCGTCCGCAGGCCTGGGAGCCCTGGTGCGGATGCCCAAGCCAGCGGCCCCTGCTCTGGAAGGTCCAGGAGTCCAGGCAGCGCTGGACGGGGTGCCCAGGAGCGGGACCAGATGTGTTCTGCTCTGAGAAGCTGGGCTGTCCTCTGCCAGCCTTTGTGTGGCACTGAAAGGCAGGGCCATACCCTGAACCCCAGGGCCACTCTAGACACCGAGAAAGCGGGCTTGTGGCCCAGGGGAAACACGGGCCTGTCACAAGACACACTCAGGCCAGCCCACGGCTGCCCGTACGCCGGCCGGTCCGCACGTCCATTGACGGGCAGTTGGGATGAGCCTGGGGTCCGGGGAACACATGGCCACGCTGAGGAGACTGACAGATGGATGTGGCTGTCCCTGTGGCTGCCGAGCCCGGGCCTGGCCCTGCTGGGGTTGGCGGAGTCTCGCCCCCCCCCCCGCCTGCCCGAGGAGGACAGGCCATTCTGCAGCCTCCAGGTGGGGGCTTCCTTTGGCTCTTCCTACCCAAGTTGGCAGGCAGGAGGGGACGGGTCATCCGAGCCCTGGCTCTGACGGCTCACCTCCCAAAATAGCCCTTTCTTCCTCGGTTCAGGGCTCTGGGCCACCGCTCCACAGGAAGACGCTCATTTCCAAGGTGGACGGAACATCTGGACGCTCCAACCGGCCACATATTCATGGTCAGGCCATGGCCAAGTGTCCCAGGGAGCTGGGGGCACCATCTGGCCCCGAACCCTTGTACTCTGGTGCCCTTCCCTGAGTGACCCACCGGCATGCTCAGAGTCCCCTGGGCGAGGCAGGCCCAGCAGGTGTCCACCCAGGAGTGAGGGGGCAGGAGCTTTCTCCTCCCAGCCCCTGGGAGCCCGTGGCCACCTCCCGGGGAAGGCTGTCCCTGAGCTGCCACTGTGTCCCCTCTGTGGAGGCCCGTCCGCTGCCCAGGGTGAGTCATGGGCGGCTCTCTGCGGATTCAGAAGCTCCGGCCGTTTCCTGCAGATAAGCCCCAGCGAAGGAAACCTGTGGAGCCGCGGGAGGCGCTGCCAGATGGCTTCCTCCAGGGCCCCCGAGCGCTAATTAGCCATTCCGCGCATAGTTTGGACGGCACCAGGGATTTCCTCGGCCAGCAGCCTCCTCCGCCCTTATCTTCCCACTTGGCATCCGATAGGAGCCTTTTTTGTCTTATTTATTTATTTTCTTTGCTCTAAGATTCAGGGGGGACAGGGCGGAGCCCACTGCGGCTGAGGGGCGGCTGGGGGCAGGTGAGGGGGAGGAGGCTGGCAGCCCCCAGCCCCCTAGGCCCATCTCCGCTGACCAGTGGCCACACAGAGTCCTGTTTGGTGGCCGGGACGGGCACTTGGCTGCTGCTGCACCTCTACGTGCCCTGACGGGTCAGCTTCAGCCCCTGGGCCTGTGTGGTCTGCCCTGTGACGACCAGCCCGGCTCCTGGTCAGCAGCAGCTGGGACTGTTGGAGGACCCTCCAGGCAAATTAGAGGGGGGGTGTCCCACAAGGTGGGGTCTGGTGAAGGGATGGGGACAAACCCCACTGCTCACGGTGCTCATGGGCAGCGCTTCCGGGCGGGCATTCCTCGGTGGGGTGGGGCCCTGGGTTGGAGACACCCGCAAGGGATCAAGGCGCCCTGTGTGCCGTCACCAGGCCCGTGGCGTCCTGTGGCCCTCGCTCCCTCCCAGGGCAGGTCCAAGCCACCAGAGGTGATTTCCTGGACAATCTGCTGGAGCCTGGCTGGCAGGCCTCCAAGACGGAGCTGGGCAAGAGGCCGTCTGTTGGGGCTGGACGGCCTGCGGGGAGCGGAGCGAGCTCGGGAACAGGTCCCGTGTCCCTGCAGGCCCCCACCAGGCCTGTGAGCATGGCCAGGTGCCGACCTCGTGCCCTGCTTCTGGGAGGACTCGGGTGCCTCTCGGGAGGGGCCATCTCTCCAAAGGACGGTTGTCCAGGCCAGAACCTGCTCATGGGGGGTCCCCAGAGCACTGGGGGAGAAGGGTGACGGTGTCCTCAACCAGGCCAGTGGGGGGGAGCCCGGAGCCCTGCAGGGGGCTGGGCCACAGAGCCACTGAGCAAAGGAAGGCAGGAAGGGCACCGACCTTCCAGGGCAGCCGGAGCGAGGCCACGGCTCAGCCGCCCGTTCCAAGCCCGAGGACGGCCGCCGGGCTAGGAAGACGCAGCCCGGCAGAAGGGCCCGCGCTGCGGGGACGCACAGGACGGTGGGACAGAGCCACCGGGTTAGGCCACCTGAGTCCCAACGTGGCCCCGGGTGACACGGCCACCAACGCAGGGACAGAAGTGCACACCAGGGTTCCTCCACGTTAACCAGCCTCCCAGCCACCAGGGCCTCGGGACGGCCCTTCTCCCAGCCGCCCGCGCCTCACAGTGAGGCCATCACGGACGCCCACGGGAGCCCACGCCAAACCTCAGGCTCCACACGTCTTTGGGGCCTTCCTGTCCCCACCTGGCTTCCCCCCGCCCACCGGCCTCCGCAAACAGCCTCCACAAACAGCCTCTTGGGTTGGCCTGGGTCAAGGCTGTGCTGGATCGCTGGCCCCTGAGCCCACGGAGTCCTCTTCCCCGGCCGGCCAGGGACCTGGGAGCCAGCTCCAGAGGTGGCCCTGAAAAGGTGACAGTCAGCAGCCCTGAGAGATGCTCACGAGTCCTGCACGGATCAGGCTTCGCTGAGGGGCAGGGTACACAGAGGGCGCCAGCAAGCGCGGGCACAGGTTCCCCTGTGGACTTGGCTGGGGGCTGTGGAGGCTGCAGGCTCCACGTCTGCAGGGCAGGCTGGAGCCCAGGCGGGCGCTAGGTGAGGCGTCCTCGGGCACCGAGGCTCCCTCCCGAGGCCGGCAGCTGATTGGACTAGGCCCACCTCCCCCCAGTCTGCCCTGCGAACGCACATCTCATCTGAAACACCTGCCTGGCGAGCTCTGCTCCGGTGTTTGACCGCATGCGGGGGATCGCAGCCAGAGCACTGGACCAACACAGGACCCGTCGGTGCGTGCGCGTTGGGGTCCTGCCTGTGTGCTCTGGAATCACAGAGTCAGATGCGCAGTTCAGGTGACCTGGGGCCGTCAACTCCAGGCATCAGTGTGATGCTGCCTCCCGGGGCTTCTAGCCAGGAGGGGGGCTCCAGATCCCCTCCACCTTCCCAACAGCCCTCAGAGGCCGCGCTCACGGGCACACCTGTGCACACGCACAAAATCACATAGGCATGTGCACCTGCACACGCGTGCAGACACAGGCATGCTCATGACACACACGTGCACACTTGCACAAGTGCACATATGTGGGTATGTACGGATATGTGTATACATGTGTGCACACACGCACACACATGCATGCACACGCACATGCACACGCACATGCACGTATCTTGTAAACAACTTGGTCCCACCTGGCGTGACAGTCTGCACCTGGGTGAAGTGTCTGCTTACCTGCAACATAGAGTTTGGTTCCTGGGGACATGACTTACAGGGGAATTGTGCCCCTGCGTGTTCTCTGCAGGAGTTCACTGGCCCGTCTCTGGACCCTTGATCTACTGAGCAGAGGAGCCCGGCTCACCCCAGCCACAGGTTCTGTCCTGGTGACCAGCCTGCATCTGGAGCAGCACACTGGGCTCCTCTGACACCAGGAAACAGGTCCCAGGTCACATTCCCGGCAGACAGGAGCCCAGCCCCGCAGCTTGGATCCCCCATTCTACCATGTGACTGGCGAAGGGTGTGGTAGAGAGAAAATGGGCTTGTGAGGCAGGCGGACCTGTGTGCAACCCAGCTCTGTCACACAGCCGTGTGGCCTTGGGCACACCTGGGACCCTCCACACTCAAGGTGTGGCCCTCAGGCGGGTGGCATCCCCATTATAGGTGCTCGTTAGACACTCAGGAGCCCAGCACCCCACCCTGGGGCTACTGACTCAGCTTCTGAACTTTAGCAAGATCTCTGCAGCCTTATGTCCTCGAGAGTCTGAAAGCATTCTGCTCCCTTTCCAAGCCTTGATATCATTAGCCGAACAACAGGAAAATACTACATGCAGTAAGCTCCAAATTAAAAAAAAAAAAAAAAAAAAAAAGCCTGTTTTGAATGGACTTAAACAATCAAGAAATGCACTGGCTGATGTAACTGGCAGTCTTGGGCCAGGTGGACATCAGGATCAGTGTGATCCAGGGTACTCAAGAGGCGTCTTGGCTCTGCCCTGCCCCACCTGTGTTTTCAGTCTTAGTCTGGGGACAAGGTGACTGTAGCTCACCAGATTCACCTCCACACAAAGTGTCCAGAGGGAAGAGCTGAGCACTGGGGCCTCGGGGGCTGTCACTTTCAAAGGTACCCTTTTAAGAGATATAGAAATATTTCCCCTCAAAACCTTGAGGAACCTGTCTCCTCCCTTTCCTTGGCCCCCACTATCCTGTGGCTGGTCACTGGACTGATGTAGATCTGGGTTTCTGGGCCAGGTGCTGGCACGGGGACAGGATAGTCCTCAGATCCAGACATAAACCAGACCTGCCCCGTCCCCTCCCGGCAGCAGAGCCCCAGGACAAAACATCCCAGAGGAGGGGAGCAGAAGCCCCCTCACGCTGGCCCTGGAGAGGGCACCGTCTCCCGGGGCTGCCCGGACAGCACCACCCCGGGGCACGGCCAGTGCCTGTCAACGAGCAGCACCGCTGGGCGCCAGCGCTGCCCGCCCTGGAGGTCGCATCTTCCAAGTCCGCCCGCGGCTGGGCAGCTGGTCCCGTGCGCTGTCCCACCCCCACGAAGAGCGGGGGCTGCCGGCTCCTCCCAGGACTTTCTCCTCCCGGGACCTCTTAGGACGCAGACGCAGACGCTGCGGAGCTCGGGGCTGGACTGCGGGCGGGGCCCAGCTTCCCCCTGGTTCTCTGCCTGAACCGCCTCCTCCCGCACTCAGCCTGCCCGCGGCGCCCACCGCAGCCCGGTGAGGTCTCAGCCAGGAGCCCACTCCAGCTGCCAGGGCATGAGGGCACAGGGGTCGCCAGCCACCAGGGAGCGTGGGGTCGGGATGAGTGTCCCCGTCCCGTTCCCGTCAGGATTCTTGACCCACAGCCTCACTGAGCATTTAGAAAAGTGACAGATCACCACGGCGGGGACTCATGATCCTCCCAGATGTCACATTCTAGTCCCTACAGTTCACGGTGAGGTGGCCTTAGGTGGCACAAGGGACTTTGCAGATGTGTTCGGTTAAGGACCTTGAGATGGGGGTGTCCTGGACCAACCAGGCCAGCTCAGTGGGAGTGGACGAGAGGCAGGGATCCCTGTCAGCAGGAGGAGGAGAGGGCTAGACGGAGCCAGAGGCCAGCCGGGGCGGGGGCGGGGGGTGCTCAGGGCATCGACAGAAGGTTCCAGAGAAACCCGGCCCTACTGACCCCGATGGGAACCTCGTGGCCACTAGGCCACGCTAAAGTAAATCCGTGTTGTTTTAAGCCACCAAGTCGGGGTCAACTTGTTAAAATTACTTATAAGAAACTCACGTGGATGTTTGATGATGAATGTGATTTTTTTTTTTTAAACGGACGTAGATATCTTCGGGTCTTCCACCTCTTCTCAGGTCAGTTTTGGTCAATTATTATTCTCTGAGGGACATTTCAATTCCATCAAGATTGTTATTCATTTTTTGGGTATAAAATCGTTGGTTTATCCCAGTGAATGTCCAGTGTACCCGTAAAAAGGATGTGTATCTGGCAGTATTTTAAAATAGTTTCTATTAAGTTTCAATCCATGGGTCAGGGTGGGCAATCGCGGTCAAATCTCCTGTTCACTGATTTTCGCCTGGTTCTTCTATCGGTCGCTGACGCGGTGGAGTTGAATGGGTGGCTTTGACTGTGGAGCTGACTGTGGGTTCTGTCATCTTTGCTTGTGCATTTGAGCTTCTGTGAGGTGCATCTACATTTAAAACTTGGGCGACTTCCAAACGGTTCGTCCTTTTCCTGGGTAGGAAATATCTCTTCTCTCTCAACAGTCACCCTTTGAAGTCGAAGTTACCTGGGACTGACGCAGCCGCTCTAGTCTGCGGCAGTCTGCTTACCTGGGGTACTTTTTTCTATCTGTTTACTTTTACCCCGTGTCTCTGGGTTCAAAGTACATTTTTATAGGCGTATAGTTGAGCCTTACATTTTTATTCAGGTACCTCATGCCTTTTAATTAAAATATTTATACCATTAATATTTAGTGTAATTGTCGGTCTGGTGGGATTTAGACCTACCAACCCTTACCTGCTGACTCTGTCCTCTCCGTTTTTCATTCTTCCATCTCCCCCTTCCTATCTTCTTAATGTGCCTCGGTTTAAATATTTCCTTCTTGGGTGGGTCATCTTTACATTTCTTCTCTTTGGCAATTTATAGTTTTTCTTTCGTTTTTGGTGTATCTTCATTACTGCACTAAGCATGATTATAATAGTCCTTTTAAAGCCCTTGTCTGATGATTCCAACACACGAGCTTTTTTCGTCACTGTGACCAAATGACCGTACAAGAATGAGGTGAAGGAGGGAACGTTCGTTTGAGGCTCCCAGGTTCAGAGGTCTCAGTCCACTGTTCTGGCCTGAGGTGGGGCCGGGCCCCTGGAGAGGGGCGTGGAGGAAGCCGTTCATGGTAACAAATAAGTGGAGAGAGCTCAGCTCAGAAGGGACAAAACATATATCCCAAAGGACTGTCCCCAGGGACCCCCCTCCCCTGGCCACACTCTGTCTGCTCATAGTCACCCCCCAGTTAATCCACTCAAGTCCACTCCTCTCTGAGGAGGTCCAGGCTCTCACGATCCCCGGGACATTTGACCTCTGAATGTCCTGCCGTGTCTCACACATGAGCTCTTGGGGGACACCTCAGAGCTAAACCAAGATGAATCACTTGGGTCAACATTTCTTTATTGTTCGTGGTCACATTTTCTTGGCCCTTTGTACGCCAAGTGACTCTAAAGACTTCTACCTGGACGTTGGGACTGAGATGCGGAGCTGAGTCTGGGTGGCGTTATATTCCCTGACGGCTGCTTCGTGTTTGTCTTAGCTGGCCGTCCACCTGGTCAGACTCAGCCGTGGGCTCCGCCTTGACCTCCGTGTGTGATGGTGAGATCTCGCTCGGTTTTTGGAGCTGTTCTTCTGCTCTTCTGAGTCCTCACCTGCATGTGAGGTTCAGGGTCAGCCTGGGACCAGTGTGGGGGTGTGGAGTTAGGAGACCCCTTCTTCCAAGTCCTGGGTCTTTCCTTCACTCTCCAGGAGCAGCCATGGCTGCCTGGGCTCTCCTCCCTGGTTCTTGCCCCAAGTCCACGGCCCACCCTAAGGCCCAACGGGACACAAAGAGGCCTGGCTCCCTCCCCTCTCCCGCTCCTGCCTTTTTTCAGAATCACTGGGTGGATTCCAGTCCTGCCCAGGTCCCAGTCGAGGCCAGGGGAGACCCTCTCCTGGAGAGAGGGGGCTGCTCCTACCTGGCTAGGAGCCCCTCTGCTGCCCACTGTACTGGGGGGCGGCTCACAGTTGAGGGGACCCTGTCCTGGGGCTTGCAGCAGCTGCGAGCGAGAAGCCCCGTCTGGAGGGCGTCGGCCACTTGCAGGGTGGGATCCTGGCTTCGATCCTGCCCACACGACTGGACGGGAGTCGGCAACGGGGAACAGCGGAGACGGAGGAGAGCCCGCTTGCCCGTGGGGAGCACGTGTCCAGAGAGCAGCGTGGAGTGAACCTGGGGTGGAGGTGGAGCTGGGTGACTTTGAAGGCGAGGTCATTACAGTGTGGCTCCCTCTGGGTCCCCGCCCCCTCACCCCTCCATTCTCACTTTTGAACTTTGCAGCCATGTTGGGAGGAAGCCCCAGCTCCATGAGGAGGCCACACCCAGGTGTTGGCCAGCAGCCCCGGCCCAGGTCCGGCCAAACCTGCACCAAATGGCAGACACGTGACAGGCCATCCCTGCTGCTCCCTGTCCCAATGCCCAAGCCACAAAACCTGTGAACATTCCAAATGGTGCTGAGCCGGAGCTGGGGTCCTCTGAGTGCACCTGGAGTAGCTGGGACGTTAGGTTTGCGACAGATTCCAGAGGCACACGCACCCCGAGCCTCGTCTCTGAGCTGGAAGATGCAAAGGTGCTCAGGGAAAAGAGCCCGGCCGCGGTGGGAGGAGCCTGCGCCCGCCCAGGGCAGCCCAGACCCCGCGGCTCGGTCCCTGCAGGCGGCTGGAAGGGAGCAGGTGTTTGGGGGAACAAACCTCACTGTCCTCTCCCTCACACCCACTGGAGGCTGCAACGTAGGACGGAGCCCAGTCGGGCCCTTCCTGGGTGGTGCCGGGCCCTGGGCGGCTACTCTCTGTAGAGCCCTGTCCTTGGGCAGCAGACAGGCCTTGCTCCCTTCGACCTAGAGTCCAGCCTGGCTCCCGTCTCTGTGTTGCCTGTTCTTGCTCCGGTCCTCTCACCTCCCTTTCCTTGTTTCAGTGTCCTCTGCGTCCTTGTCACTCGAGGTCCTCCTGCAGAGCTGGCTTACCCCGGGGAATGGTCTGAGAGCTGGCATCGAGGCCAGCCCCAAACCCGCAGAGCAGAGCACACAGGGTGCCTCAGTGGCCTTGAGGCGCTGTGGCTGTTGGGAATGGCCGCTGCACACTGCCTCCCTGCAAGTCTGGCCACTGAGAGAGCAGAGGGACACACAGCCCAGGGAAGGACAGGGCACATGGACCGGACGGCAAGGCCACTGCCGGTGCCAGCTCCACACACTCCAGAGCCGGGTGCCCGCTGCCTGCACGAAGTCAGGGCACCTGGCAGCGGATCCGGTGCCGGAGGGCATGAGGTTCCTCTCGTGAGCAAGCCTGGCCCCTGGAGGCCGGCCGCCTGCCCCTGGCTGGGGACGATCTGGGGAGAGTCTAGACTGCAGGGAGCGGCCCTCCGTCAATTGGTGTCTGAGGGGTGGCGCCCGGAGTGAGGGCGTCTTCTCGCACATTCTAGAATGTGCAGGGTGGCTTCCGTGCCGTGGAAGGGCTTCCCTCCCTCCCCGCTGGAGGGCTTTCAGGAAGATGTCACAGCTCATGAGCCCTCCGCTACCCGTACTGTCAGCCACCCACCCGGCCAGGGTGTGGGGACGGGGCATCTGGCCAGGGCCGGCTGGGGCCCTCCCTGGTCACACCGGCTGATCGTCTCCCCGCCGCGTGGGCCCCGCCCTCGGGAGTCACCCAGCTCCCCGGCCCCGCTCGCCACCCACGGAGCCAGCACCCAGGTCTCAGGCGCCTGGACCAAGTTACTTTCTTAAAAGGAAAACAGCTGCACATCTTGGATCTGGGGACACTGCGAAATTCCCCTGTCCCCAGACTCCTGCCCCCGTGGGACATTGGTGCCCCTCCAGAGTGGCAGCTCCTCTGGCCTTCAGGGCCTCCTTGCCCAGTCTTCTCTCCTGGGCAAGGGACTGGGAGGCTCTGGGGGTCCCGGGAAGCCGCGGGCTCTTGGCCGTCAGAGGCGGATGGACTAACAAGGGAGCCGTGGGCCGAGGGCTCCGCGGGACTCGCTGGCACCAGGGCCCGGCTGGAGCGGGTGCCGCGGCGGCTCCTGGGAGGAGCGCGCTGGCCCGGGCTCCCCCACAGAAGCTCCTTTGGAGGCAGACGTGATGACCTCAGCACATTTTTTCCACACACACCCTTCCTGTCTCCCCGCATCGCATCCCAGTGTCCTTGGACCATTTCCCTGAGGAGAGGCCCAGGCAGGGCCCAGGGCCGAGGAGGGGCGCCGTCCCCGCTGCTGCAAGCCCCGGCCCTCCCGGCCACCATCCTGGCCTGCTCCGCGGGGCATCCGACACAGAGACCGCAATCCTGGATCTGTTTAGGAGGACACCAGCCCGGGTCTCCAGGGCGACCGCCCCTCAGCCGTCCCCACGGCCGCCCACAGCTGGGGCCCAGCCAGCCTTCTCCCGCCGGCCAGGGAAGGGGTCCCCTCGGCTGCTGGGCTCCGGGCGGCCAGCCAAGGCTCCCCATGTGCAGGCCCGGCCAGGGGACCTCGGGGGCCCACTGCCTCGGGGTGAGGACGGGAGGAAGCCTGGGGGTCAGAAATCCTCACAGAAGCCCCGGCCCCAGGCCATCAGTCAGGCCAGCTGCCGGGCAGAGGTGGGCCAGCCTCGGGGTCCCCGTCCACTCCCACTGGCCGCCTGCGAGGCCAGCCCAGTACGGCCCCTCAGGCAGGTGACCCTCGCCCAGTGAGAGTCAGGGGCACCTGGATCCAGTGCCCGCGTCTGCTCAGCCCAGCCCAGGGCTGTCCCTACTTCAGGGGACAGAGACCCCCGGGACCCCTCGGGGCAGAAGGGCTTCTCCCCAGTGGCCTCCTCAGATAACAGAGCCTCGGCCCTGCTGGGCGCTCACTGCCAGCAAAGCAGCTCCTCTGGGCTTGATGAGGCCTTTCTTGTCCCTTCCCGCAGGGGAGGGCCCTTCTTACCCCTTTAGCTTATGAGCAAAGGAAGGCACAGAGAAGGTAAGGAAGTTGCTCAGAGTCACACAGCTCCTAACTGCTGGGCCCAGATGGGAACCAGGTTGACTCGTAACCATTAGGCCAAAGATGTCCTAAGGGTGGCACAATGGACACCCCCCGGTGCCCAGGCTATCCCTGGGCCCCCACACAGGACCGAGCAGAACTCAGGGCCACATCCTTGCAGAGACTCCTCAGGCACTTTGCAGGCAGCTCTTGTGCCCGTGGGGTCAGGCCTGGCTCCTGGTGCCCCACCTGGGCATGGGGAGAGACATGGGCACAGGCTGCTGTCCCTGGGATCTCACTCCGTGGAGCAGCCACCGTCTGCTGACTCCAAACATCCACACCTGGCCGTGAGTGCACACATAAGGTCCCCGAGGCTGATGCCCACCCCGAGTGGAGGGCTGCAGAGAGAACAGCCCCAGCCATGCTCTGAGCTGGGGCGGGGAGGGCAGAGAAGTGGCCGCAAAAGCCACTTTGGGACATTGTGCCCCTGTTTTGTCACAAAAAGAGCATTTGAGGTGGCTTACAAAAATGCACAAAATGCAACATGACTTTAGTCAGTGAGGAAAACATGAGACGAGGAAGAGCACAACACACCATCAGGTACCGCACATGCCATCGGATGGGATGGCAAACTTGACTCTGAGTTCCCTGGCAGCCAATGAGAAAAGGGAAAATGCACCCTGCCATTCAGTTTACAAGGAGCACAGGATCAAATGAACATCTGCCACGAGACTCGGGTCACAGCCACCTCTGGGAGAGGAGAGGAGTGTCTGCTCCAGATCTCAGTGACTTCGTGTGTGGCAGCCAGACAAGGCCCTGCCTAGACGCAGACGTACTTCTGGTCTACCTTGTCTCAGCATCCACGGGGCCAAGAGTATGGCTTGGGCCCCCAGAAGTAAGTCACACGGAGGGGCCAGCAGCAGCCTGGTGGCGGGTTTGAAGGAGCTGAAGCAGTCTCTCACTGGGCCAGGGGTGTTGGACTCTAGACCTTGCGACTCCTGCACCCGGGAGATTCTGCAAGGGCCTGTCCCCTTGCAGAGGGGATCAGGTGACACGGGGCATTCTGAAGCCACCTGGTTGGGGCTCCCCCCTGTCTGATGGAATCTGACCAGTGTGGTGCAGGCACGAGGACTCCTGAGCCCCCAGGTGCTTCTCAGGTGCCGCCGAGCTGGGGATCCCAAGGTCAGGGGCCTGCAGTCTGGCCAGTCTCTGGCACCAGGACATCCAGGTGGCCCCTGGAGAAGCCCAGGTCCCAGGTGATGGCAGGGACGGAGGGTTCCCAGCAAGCCACAGGCACCAGGAAAGTCACCGGCCTTGGAGTGGAGGGTCGCCAAATGGACTCCTCCTCTGACTCCTCAGATGAAACCCCCCGACGTTCTTGGTCCGCGTAGCCCTTGCTCCACGGTGTGCGGACGGGCGGTCCCGAGAGGAGTCCTGAGAGGGCTCCCGTGGCCACAGGGCTGAGGAACTGGGCCCCCAGCGCTGAGCCGGGGGCTGTTCAGGGGCTGGTTGCTGCGGCTGTCTGCGGGGTGCGTTGGGAGGAACCGGCTCCAATCTGCACCGGGCCCAGGGTCTGGTTTGGTTTTTATCATTTCCTGAAGAACTCTCCGGACCGAGCTCGCAGGCGCAGTCCGGCTACTGGAGCGGGGAACGGGGTGCACGCCAGCCCCTGACGGAGCTGATGCCAGGCCCAGTCACTGCTAGGAGATCTTCAGCTGGTGGCAGGATCCTCGGTCATTGGAAGGGTCAGTACTTCCCACAGAGCAGCTAAGCAAAAATGAAGAGAAGAATTTCCACAAACAGCAGGAAACAACGAGGGACCGAAAGACAAAGCAAGCCCCGGGCAGCGAACGGCTGCAGGTGCCCAGGCCGGGGTCGGGCAGCAGGAGCAGCCCCGCCTGGCGGTGTCCACCCCAAGCCCGGTTCCTGTAGGCTCTCCATGTTGCGGGGCTCGGCCGGGATCTCCAGGAGCACCCGAGACTGGAGGGCCTGGATGGTCCCGCAGGCCCCTGGGGGCCGTGGAGGGTGGACATATGCAGGGTCTCCACATCCCACTCCACAGTGACCACATGGTGGCCAAGGGGAATCCTGCCATCTTGAAGCAGGGAGCACGTAGCCAGCTAAGAAACCGAGTGGGTGACCAGCCCCCGGGGCACCACAGAGGGGACGCCTGGCCACGTGGCCCCCGAAACACACAAATCAGAAGGCAATAGAGAGAGGTGGCACACGGTTGTTCCCGAAGATGGTGACAACCCAAGCAGAAGCCAGGGTGGCCCTGTCATCATCTCCAGAAAAATGCTCTTTTTGACTTGGGTGGAGGGAAGGGAGAGGGCAGGGGCAGGCGGGCAGTGGCGGTCCTGCTGGGCACTGTGGGCGCACTCCTGAGCTCGTAGGTGGCCCAGGGTTGGTGAAGGGCTCACCATGGCCCCCACCAGCAGGCAGTCCCTGGACCTCCCTGGACCTCCCTGGACCACGCTCCTCAAGTAGGACTAGTGTGCCGGTCCTCCTGTCACCAGTCCCCACCCACGGACCAGAGAGGCCAAGAGAGGTGGCCCTGGTGGGGCCGCCCGGGGCACAGCCACAGCCTTCGGAAACCACCCACGGCCTGGGCCTGGCCTCCTCCGGATCCGCTGTGACTTCTCTGCCTCCACCACAGAGACACGGTCATGAACCTGTCCCCGTCCCAGGGGGTGAGTCTCCAGGTCGAGCCCAGCTGTGGTCACCCTCCTCCCTCCTGCCTTTCCCCACCTTGGTGTCCTGGTCTGTAGAGTGGGCACAGCTCCTGGAGATTCATAGTGAACCTCTGCTTTGCCCCGAAGACAGGGAAGAAGGGGCCCTGGACCCCACTCCTCCCAGGGACCCTCGAGGCCCCGGTGCTGGCCACCCTGCGCCCTCTGCCACAGCAAACTGTCCTGTTGTGACCTGTTAACACTTTCCTCAAAAAACCCTCAGCTGCGCACCAGGCCAGCGCCCTGTCCCCGTGGGGTCTCCCTCATTGTCCTCGCTGAGTGGACGAGCAGGCTGTGAGGGAGCCTCCCCTGCGCTTCCTCAGGCCCCTCCAGCCCGGGATGAGAGTTGGCCAGCGACAGGAGGCCACCTCACCACCTGGCCCTCAGGGCCAGGCTGGGCAGAGCTGGGGCCGGCTCTTCCTAACGGCGGGAGGATCACGGGGCAGGGAGCCCCGCCTCCAGGAGCAGGCAGGGAAACAAGAGGACTCCTGGGAGCCCGCCATGGTCCTGGGGCAGCCCTGCCCTGCCCATGTGGCCTGGGCACAGCCAGCTGTCAGCAAGAAGAGGCCCCTGAGGCCACGTGCTGGCCGGGAGAGCAGGGTTGTGGCGGAGGTACCGAGGGGCCTCCCCAGCTCCGTTCCTGGGCATGGAGAGGAAGCTCCCACCTCCAGCACCTCCGCCATGGGGCCTGCAGCACAGAGGGGCTCCAGAGGGCTGTGTCCGCCCTCGGTGCTGCCCGTGGTCTCTCCTGCCTCGGGCTCCGCCCTGACAGGCAGCTGGAGGCCCGCAGGCTGGAGGGGAGCAGATGGGCCCAGCAGTCAGCCCCGTGATGGGAGAGACCAGCGGGACCAGCAAAACGGATGGTGGGCACACAAGCAAGTCCAGCCCTGGCCAGAGACCCGCCAGGCGGGGCCCAGCCTCCCCTGCCCAGCCGCAGAGCCGGCGTCACACGAGCCTGCGTTTGTTACACAGCAGTTGATGCCAGCTACACACCAGGTGACAAAGGGCTGAGCTCAGTGGCCATCTCCCCTCTCTGTCCTGTCCCCACTGGGACGCGTCAGTGCCGACACCCCAGGCCCTCCTGACCTCCCCAGCCTGCAGGGCAGAGGCAGCGGGTCTGGCGCCCAAGCCCCCCAGGCGGGTGGGATCCCTCCCTCGTTCCCTCAGTCCTCGAGATTTGTGCCAGGGAGACCCAGAGGACAGCCAGGCTCTGCCTTCAGGGCCAAGGGCAGAGGCGGGTAGGGAGACAGACGAGGAGCACACAGTCCCTCTGGGTCTGACCAGGACAGCCCCAGGGGTGAGGGGCTGCCTCCGGGAAAATGAGGCCAGGACCAGCCCTGGCCACCTGCCCCCGGGCGCAGGCCACCCCTGTCCTGTGGCCTTCTGGCCCCATTGGATGGGCAGAGCCCAAAAGGGATGTGAGAGGTACTCCTCCTCTGTGTCCCCCAACGCAGACTGGCCCAGGCCAGCCCCCGAGTGGCGCAGGCCAGCCCAGCCCCCGAGCTACTCAGAAAGCACTTGCTCAGTTGAACTGAGACAGTTGAGTTGAACTGAATCAAATTGAATCGAATTGAAATGAACTGAATCAAGTCACGTGAATAACGTAGGCTTTCTCATTTGGTACGGCACAGCCTCATCTCCAGGGACGTCTTTGGGACGGGGACCAGGCTTGGCTCCCTCAGGTCTCCACCCACCAGGCAGGCCCAGGGCCAGGAAGCTGGCCAGGCCTCGGGCTAGGCTGACAGGTCAGCCATATTTGCAAGGACAGCCTTGCCCCCGGGACACTTCAGAACAGGACCTGCCGCTCATTTCCACCTGTTTATTCCTTGAATGGGGGGACATCTGGGGACACCTGTTGCATGAGAATCTCTACAGGCCCTGGGGTGGGAAGGTAAACTGGACGTGGCCACCGACTGTCAGAACCACCGCGTCATAGAGACGTGGGCGGGGGGGTCCAAAGGTGGGTAGAGGAGAGGTGAGCAGGGTCCCAGGGACAGAGGGAGCCCGGTGGAGACGTGGGATCCAGGGAGGCCCCGTGATGAGGTGCCCTGGGGCAGGGAGGGGACGGAGTCTGGCTGGAGGGGCAGGGGACAGTGCTGGGGAGGGGTCTCTGCCTGGGGGGCCAGGCCTGAAGCCGGGGGTGCCTGCGCGGGCAGCGGGTTGGGAGGCGGGAGGAGGGTGGGGCAGGACAGAGGAGCCGGAGGTGGTCCTGAAAGCGATGGGAGACTGGAGATGCCCGTGGCTTCCGGTCCATGCACACCTTCCACCCGGAGACGTGGCAGCTCTCCCCCTTGGGACAAAGTGTGGCCATGGGATGAGGCAGAAGTGACGGAGCAGAGGTTGGAGGCTCTGCCAACTCTGTGAGAAGGTGCCCGGGCGGCCTGCTGGGCAGGAGGCGGAGCAGGAATGGGGCAGCCCGGGGAGCCCTGTGACCCCATGCACACTGCTTCTGTGTTCCTCCTGGGTTCAGGCTGCTCAGTCAGAACAGAGGGCCACGGCCAAGGTGCTGGCAGTTCCCGTGGGCCAGAAGGCTGCCTGCCCAGTCCCCCACCCTGTGGAGGAGCCCCAGCTGCCTGGTCTCTCCTTTCAAGGGCCCCGCTCTCCTGACCTGGGCACCTCAGAGGCCCACATCCACACACTGTCACCTGGGGCTAAGGCTTCAGAGAATGGACCTGGGGACAGGAGCCTGCAGGCCCCCGCCAGCTCGTAGGCCCAGGCCCACACCTGAGCTCCACCCCAGGGACACGCGTGGGGCCTCCGGGGCACGGGGTGGGGACAGGGCTGGAGCTCAGGAGCGGCCCCCGGCTGTGTCTCTTCAGCCTGCCTTGGATGGCTTCTGACCTGGAACACGGGGACCTTGTCCTATGCCGAGGTAGGGGCTGGCCTGAGGAGTGCCACGCACCCAGGTGTGAGCAGGATGCCCGGCCCAAGCAGCTCCCCGGGCCCCGGGCGAGAGCCAGCCGAGCACTCCCACCCCTCTTCCCTGGGCGGCTGGTGGCAGAGAGGTGGCCCCGACCATCCCCCAGGGCCCCTCCCCGCGCCAGCCTGTGCCCGAGTCGCCACCCAGCCCCTGGTGCAGGGGAGGGCGGCAGGCAGCAGACGCTTGCTGGTGGGTGGTCGAGAGCGTGTGTCCAGGGAGGGCCTGATGCTCCGAGCTGACCAATACCCTGCCCTCCCCGCGCCCGGCGGCCTCCCCCAGCGCGGGGCCTGGTGCTGCCCCTCCTTGCCCCGCGGCCACCGCCTCCTGGAGCGCCGGGGTGGGCCGCTGGGAAGAGGCCGCCTGTGACGTGGACGCGCCCTGCAGGCGGCCCGGCCTGTCAGGTTGGGTCACTGGAATCAAGAGTGATGATAAGACCTGTCCCTCCAAATTAGGCCAGAGCCCCCGGAGCCCTGCTGATTACAGCCTGCACCGCACAGGCGCCCGAGGGGTCACTCGAAGGGCATTAATATGGATGGGGCCCATTGTTTCCTCAAATTAGGCCACTGGAGTGTGTCTTGAGGAAGCCCCAGCCGCATCGGCATGCCCGAGGGTCCCGGGCTCCCCCGGGGCCAGGCCGTCGGGCGGATGAGGAAGAGGACGGAGCAGTCCCGGTTCAGGTGCAGATGGGCACAGGGGCCAGCCGGGGCCTGAGGGCTCCCAGCTCACCTGCAGAACATTCTGGAAAGATGAGAACCTCCTCTGGGCGGCTGTGGGGGTCGAGCGAGAACTGTGGCTCATGCAGGGGCTCCACCTGTGGCTTCTGAAGCCCCTGAGACCCACGGTGACCCCACCGCCCCCAACCGGGCAGTGTGGCACACCCACCCCTCACAGTGCGGGGAACCCAGGCTCAGGGGGGCGCTCAGCGCGTCTGGGCAGCTGAGAGCCGGTCCATGCCCTCCTCTGTTCACTCCAGGCCCTTGCCACGGGAGACCCCAACTACGGCAGAGAGCAAGACGGCCTGAGCATACTACGTGAGCCCAGGACAGGAGGACAGCGCCAGACACCATGGGCCTCCCCCACTTCTGGCCCACGAGCCAGGGCTTCTCAGGGGGAGGCTCAGCCCCGCCAAGGAGTGGAGGCTGGGTCCCCACCGGCTGCACCCCAGCCCACCCCCATGGCCAGCTCTGAGCCTAGGGAGCCTCCTGGACCCCCAGGCACCCACCCCGCTTCCCTCTCCAGGTGGATACACTTTAGCATATTTTTTAAAGCAGCAGATGACAATCTTATGAAAGAACAGTGACACAACGTATTATAAAGTAGCCAACGGGAGCCGGAGGAGGCGGCGGGGGCGGGGGATGGCTGGGGACCCGTCACTCCTCCACGGCTTCTGAAGGGCTGGCGACAGCGTGCCCATTTCTATCCAGAAAAGGCCTGGTCACAACACTGGTGACAAAAGATACTGTGGGTGACCTGGAAGTTGAGGGTGAGGGTGCCACTTCTGTGCCCAGGGTGGCCCCGACGCCTCTCCTCCCAGCTCCCGATGCCCTGAGGCCAGACCTCTGCCCAGGGCCCCGTCCCTCTGCCAGGTATCCGGCTTTCTGCTGGGCCCCACCGGCCATCCCTTCCTGCCCACGTGGGGTGCACACCTCCTGGCCCCCAGCCTGCTCAGAGCCCCCTCCCCAGGAAGCGTCCTCAGACCCCTGGCCAGGAGACCCCGTGCCGCCTCTCTGGCTCTGAGTCACCCTCAGGTGTGGCCTTCTGGGCTTCAGCAGAGCCTCCGCTGACCCTCCTCCCTGGCCCCACGCCCTACACCTAGAGGGTCAATGCTGGCCACGTGTTACCCAACTCAGTGTCCCCTCCCGACCAGAGAGGCCGCGGGGTGAGGGCCTCCTGTGGCTGAAAGTGCCCCCCTGAGCTCACATGCAAGAGAAGGGCCGCTGTGCTGGTGGCCTGGCTGCCTCTGTCCGCAGCCTCTGGAGGGACAAGCAGGGGAGGGGGCACGGCCTGCCTGGGCCTGCACAGGGACCACCCATCAGCTCCCCCTGAGAGCACCCTCCCTCTTCAGCCCAACCCTGAGAAGGCAGGTCCTGGGACCCTGGTGACTTCCCGGGAGTCACACTGGCCTGGAGAGGCGCTCAGCCCCTGGGTGCCGGGAGGTCCTCGTGGGCACTCAGGACTCCTGTGGGCGCCCACCTGCTCCTCCCTTGGCAGCCAGGAGCCGCTCCGTGGTCTCGCTGCAGCCCCCTCTGCTCCTTGCCCTCTGCATCTGAATCCCGGGAGCAGTCCTCTGAGCTCCCTGCAGGACACTCCCACCCGCAGGACTGACGGGGGCTCAGTCTTCCCCCCCAGCCTGCTTCCCCGTGAAGCCCTCGGCAGGGCGGGCCACCTGCAGCCTGATGGGATTCCTCCTCCCCACCAGGAGGCCTGGTCCTGTGCTAGGTCACCACTGTGATGGCCTCCAGCTATGCGCTGAGCTGGGGCGGAGCAGTCCCTCTGGTGGAAATCCAGCTGTCCCAACCCCCTTCCATAGAGGAGGCCTGGAGATGTCCGAGTGGCCCAAGCCACCCACGAGGCCCCTTGAGGAGGGAGCCCAGGTAGCAGCAGGGCTGTCCAACGCCCACTAGCACCGTGGGCTGTGGGCCAGGCACCCTCTGCGTGCTGGGCTCAGGGGCGAAGGCCATGCCGCCCCTCCAAGCACACACATGTCACCTTCGCCAGCAGAGCCCAGGGCCTGTCCAGAGCCCAGAGCCCATCCCATCCGGGTGGGTTGGGTGGTTGGATGGAGGACTGGGTGGATGGGTGGATGAGTGGGTGGATGGACGTGTGGATGGAGGGGTGGGTGGACGGGTGGACGGGTGGGAGACTGGGTAGATGGATGGGTGGGTGGGTGGATGGATGGGTGGATGGGTAGATAGATAGGTGAATGGGTGGATGGTTGGATGGATGGATGGATGGATGAATGGATAGATGGACGGGTGGGTGGGTGGACGGGTGGAGAATGGATGGTGGGTGGACGGCAGGTGGATGGGTTAGAAGACGGCAAGGGGAGGTTTGGGTCCCAGCAGAGCCACCCAGGCAGTGCCTGAACACAGACGTGCATGGGAAGCCGGCAGTCCCTGCCCGGACCAAGGGCATCTGCCGCAAGATACGTGTCATTGTGCGCAAGCCGCTGTCCACCCACAGGGCGGCCACGTCCTGCAGAGCAGCAGGAGCAAGATCAGCCAAGTCACCCTCAGAACCAACCTGGGATGTGTCCTGCTTGTCTCGGGACAGCACAGGGGCCTCTGGAGTCCCCTCCGGCCTGCGTGCTCCTGAGAAGAGCCTGCCTCACCGGCCTGAGCTGCCATGGCAAGTGCCACCGGCCGCGGCCTAAAACCCAAGGATCATTGTCCCCGTCCTGGGGGTCAAAGGTCGAGGTCCTCACACAGTCCTCTGTGGCCTGTGTCCCGACCCCCTCTCCCTGTAAGGACCCGTCCAGCTGGTTTGGAGCCCGGGGGGACCTGCTTTAACTTGTACCTATGTGAAGACCCCACCTCCAATAAGACCCCACCTCCAATAAGACCCCACCTCCAATAAGACCCCACCTCCAAACGGCCACATGGGGATGGAATGGGGGACCGCGCCCCTGACTCTGGAGCACCTCGGAGCCTGCCGGGACCCTTACAGGAGGAGCTCTGAGATGCGCCACCCCCAGGAGCCGCGCCAACACTGCTGGGCCTCGGGCGCCTGGGGGAGAAGAGCCGCGGTCTTGGCCGTACTTTTCAGCCCCTTCCTTCACGTGTCGGGCTCTGGGCCGTCTGCCATGGGCCCCTCCCCGAGCTTCTCTGGGCTCGGGATGAACACTGGAACCCCAGCCAGGGGTGGAACCCAGCTTCTCTGCCCATTAGCTGTGTGTCTCCAGGCCCATTCCTTGCCCCCTCTGTGCCTCATTTTCCTGCTGTATAAAATGGGACAATGACAGTCCCTACCCCATAGGTTTTAGTAAGGACCAAATGGGGAACATTTGTCAGGAATTGGAACAGGGCCAGGGCTTGGTCAGTGTGTCTCAATAAGGGTCTCAGGTTCTCCGTCTCCAGGAGCAACTGGGAAGGCTGAAGGCAGAGTGGCCTTGGGACTGGCCTGTGGCTTTGGACCTCAGCGCCTGTGGACTCCTCTGCCATCAGGCCCTGGGTCAGAGGGGGCTTCTGCCTGGCGGGGGCTGCGGGGTGAGCAGCCCCTCCACACCCCACTCTATTAGGGAGACGGCCAGGCGTGAGGCTCTGGGACTGTCCTGTGCTGGCGGCAGTTGCTGGAGCACATTTCTGGCAAGGAAGCTGACCGTGAACCGAGGCTGGGCGGCCCGGCTGGCGGGGCGGCCAACAGAGACAGCTGCTGCGGCGGGGCCTCCCGGTGGGCCGGGCCGGAAACCGGGGCTCAGTCTGAGGCGCTTCAAAGAGGAGCCTTTGTGTGGGGCAGCGGAGCCCTGGCCCCCCGAGGGCAGGCTGGGGCTCCAGAGCCGGTCCTCTCCCTGGGCAGACCCCACAGCCACAGCACCCTCTCTGGGCCTCAGCCTCTCAGATGCAAGGCCACAGGTACCCCTGTGGTGGCAAGCCCCTTTTTGGCTCCAGGGAACACATTCCTCTTGGAGCTCTGCCTGACACCCCAAGATCTGTGCCTTGCAGCCGTCCAGGTGGACAGCAAGGTCAGGCACCCCGGGGCGCAGCCTCCAGAGCAGGACTCCCTGGCCCCCAAGGGACAGATTTCCGGTCTGCCACGGAAGCTGCTCCCTCCCCGAGCCCCGAAGCCCACCACTGCCTCTGTCCTTGTCCCAAACGTCCTGCTCTCTGGACGGACCTGCTGAGTGGTCCGTGGGTGACAGAATGAACCTGCCAGCAAAGCAATCAAAGAACCACGTGACTGGCGTCCCACAGGTTGTCCTTGGCTGGGGGGACCGCCCCTGCCTCCCAGGGGCCTTTACTAGAGACATTTCGCTCCTCACCCTGGAATGAGGCCGGGGGTGGGGCGCTGTCTCAGGCAACAGAAAAACCAGGGATTTCTGCAAAGGAAAGGGAGCACCCTGACCCCCACCCAGGCCAGCCCTGGGCTTTGCTGGACCTCAAGGCCTCCTGCAGAATCGCCTGCAGCCCTTCGCCTGTGTGGAGAGGGTGGCGTGGATCCACGCGTCTTTGTGCCGGGCTGTGTCTCCTATGGCCGACCAGAAGATCCAAGAGAAAAGCATTCCCCACGCCCAGCCCTGACCTCGCCTCTCACCCCACCCAACACGCCTCACCCTGAGCGGAGCCTGGGTGTCCATCGAGTGTGGGAGCAGCATGGGCTGGTCCTCTGAGACAGGCTCTTTGCACTCGGAATCTTGTGTGACCTGAAGGCAATCAGGTGACAGGTCAGCCCAGAGAAAAGGAAACAGAGGGTCAGAGAGGTGAAGGGCCTCTCCCGCAAGCACGTGGACTGTGGTGTGGCCGGCAGTTGGACCCAGACCCTCCGGGTCCCACGTTCTCTTTCCCTCTGTCAAGGTGGGTCCCGTGGGAAAGAATGAGACAGGCTCAGCGTCCTCAGCCAGGGCTGGTGACCACTGAAATGCTGGACATGAGCGCCGTTCCCTCGACAAATGCTGGTCCCAGACACCAGAAGAGCCAGGGAGGCCCTGCCCCTTGTGTCGGGTCCCTGCCCTGGAGCAGGCCATGCTGAGGACAAGGGAGGACCCTCCGAGGCACCGTGAGCTGAGGGTCCTGGAGCTGGGCTCCCAGCTCGGCTCCCGCCAGGCAGCACTGTGGCGTCCGTCTACCTGCGGGGCCCCGTGCGGCTGTGCTCGGCCGGACCTCCTGGGACCAGCCAAAGCCGCTGAGGGCTCAGACCAGCGGACTCTGGTGGGGCCCAGACAGCGCCTGCCCTTCCCCAGCTGTCCTGAGAGGTTTGCCGGGACCGAGGTGGGACGAGGGGACAGGTAAGGGCCACTGCCAGACCTGGGGCCCAGCCCATCCGCAGAGCTCTGAGCCCCCAGGACGAAGGTGGCCCTGGGGCTCCATGCGGCCTCTTGACTCCAGCCCTGGTCCCTGCTGTGTCCCCAGCCCCGCCCCACTGTCCCCACTGTCCCTAAGCTGGGAGCCGGGCAGGCAGGAAAGTGTGAGTGTCAGCACGGAGCCGCTGCATTCCTGAGGTCCCCTCCTGGCCTCCAAGCAGCCCAGCCTCCTCCTCTGGACTAACCCCAAGGCCACGCTGGGGGCGGGGGCTGGGCTGACCCTGGCCACGGCCTCTGCACCCGGAGCTTCCATCCCGGGACCCCCTGGGGCCATGGCCCGGCCAAGGCTTTTTCAAGCCCCTTGCCAGGGGCAGAGGCAGTGGTGGCCTCCCGCGGCGGGTATTTTGGGGTGTCCCACAAACAAAAACATGCAGGGACGCAGGAGGCCAAGCCTCAGTCCCCAAGGCTTGGGTGGGACTTGGAACTGGCAGAGGACAGGGAGAGGACAAGGAGGGCAGAGGGTGGGAGGAGCCGGGACCAGAGAGCCCCTGGGGCCGGCCGGGGTGGGACTGTGGGGAAGAGGAAGCCCAAGGGGGCGCAGGCCTGGGGCCTCAGAGGGGCCTCTCCTAGCCAGGGCAGAGTGGAGGCCACTAACACCCCCACCCACCCAGCCCGGAGCCACTGTCCCCCCTGAGAACAGAGATGGTGTCTGGGCGCGGCCAGCGTGAGGGCCGCGTGGTGTCCATGGGTGCTGGCCCTGGTGCCGGGGTCCTGTTGACCACTGGCTGGGCACCACGGAATGCCCAGCAGGCCTAAGGGCTCCACGTGGCCCACGTGAAGTTGGGGCCAAAATCCAGTCCCAAGAGAATCAATCCCCTGGAGGCCTCCCCCTGAGGAAGCCAGGGAGCCCGGCCCAGCACCCTGCCCGCCAGCCGGCAGGGCCTCTGGTCCTCGTCCTCCCTGAGGCCTAGGAGGGCCAAGACGGAGGCCCTCATCCTGCACAGGGGAGCCAAGCACAGACATGAGGGGCCTTGTCCCACCTGCTCCTCCTCCCAGGCCAGAGCAAGGTCCACGTGCTGCCGACCACGGCCCGCGTGCGGCCAGCAGGGCGGCTCTGCCTTTCTCTCCCTGGCCAGGTCCCAGCCCAGCGCCTGACGGCAGAGGCTCCCTCCCGCCTCTCCCTGACACCACGAGCACCCCGAGTCCTGGACCTGCTCCCTGAGCACGGGCACTCGATGGCCATGGGCACTCGCTGGCCCCGGGCCAGATGGCGCCTGAGCTCATCGAGGCTCAGAAGTCAACCAACTGCCTGAGGTCACTGGCCAGCAGGCGATGGGACGTCTTCACTCCAAGTGTGGGCTCTGTGGGCTGCAGTGCCCATGTGGGAGCTGCCAGGGCCACCTCAGGGCCCGTCCAGTGGGCCTGTGAGCCCTCGAGGTGGGCTTCACACCCCCAGCTCCCCAGGCAGCAGGACAGCATGGAGGGGTTTTGTCCAGAGCTGGGGAGGCCCGAGAGCTCAAGAGCCGTGGTGCTGTGGTCAGGCCGGGGCCCCTTCACTGGCGTGTGCAGCTGTGAGGGGTGGGGGCCTGGTGGCCGGCAGTGCCCCAAGGGAAGACCAGCAGCTCACCCTGCAGGGCCCTTCCTTGGTGGGACGGTAACAGCTGCTGGCCACAGGACGGCCCACGGCAGGCCATTTCCACGGGCCATGGCTCAGATGCCCAAGAGCAGTGCCTCCATCTGAGGGCACAAAGCCCACGAGACAGTGGCAGACAGGGACCCTGAGATTCGGGCCTGAGGAGGGCCCGCGGGAGGCCCTGGCAAGACACCGGTTTGGGCGTGTCCGGCCACACGGGGCCGCCGATGACAGAGAGCTGGCCCAGCGCCTCGCGGCGGCCACCTGGAGCTGAGCCCCAGCTTCCTGGGCTTTGGACTCGGCACGCACATGACGCAGCAGGGGGACCACTCTGCCACGTCCACTGAACAGGGGGGACAGGCTCACAGGGACCAGATGTAGTGAGAAGAGAAGGCTTCGTCCAGGGGGCTGCTTGGGACCCGCCATGGCGAGGGCCGCCCAGCGGGGAGCTAGACCAGGCCTCCGTGGAGAGGGCCCGGGCTCCCGTCTCAGGCCCACTGGGGCCTCAGGGACTTGCTTCCCCTCTCGAGCCAGTGTCCCCAAACCAAATGGAGCTCTTCTCGCCTCTAGGGACAGCCAAGAGCCTGCAGGCGACACCTCGGAGCCCTGAAGGGACGGGGTCCAAGCCAGGTTGAGGGGCTGCAGCAGTGCTGGGGACGGCAGCCAGGGGTCCCAGCCCCGACGGCACCCAGGGGTCCAAGCCCCGATGGCACCCAGGGGTCCTAGCCCTGATGGCACCCAGGGGTCCTAGCCCTGATGGCACCCAGGGGTCCCAGTCCTGATGATGGCACCCAGGGGTCCCAGCCCCAACGGCACCCAGGGGTCCCAGCCCTGATGGCACCCAGGGATCCCAGTCCTGATGATGGCACCCAGGGGTCCTAGCCCTGACGACGGCACCCAGGGGTCCCAGCCCCAACGGCACCCAGGGGTCCCAGTCCTGATGGCACCCAGGGATCCCAGTCCTGATGATGGCACCCAGGGGTCCTAGCCCTGACGATGGCACCCAAGGATCCCAGCCCCGACGGCACCTAGGGATCCCAGTCCTGACGATGGCACCCAGGGGTCCCAGCCCCAAAGGCACCCAGGGGTCCCAGCCCTGATGGCACCCAGGGATCCCAGTCCTGACGACGGCACCCAGGGGTCCCAGCCCCAACGGCACCCAGGGGTCCCAGTCCTGATGGCACCCAGGGGTCCTAGCCCTGACGATGGCACCCAAGGATCCCAGCCCCCACGGCACCCAGGGATCCCAGTCCTGATGGCACCCAGGGATCCCAGTCCTGATGATGGCACCCAGGGGTCCTAGCCCTGACGATGGCACCCAAGGATCCCAGCCCCGACGGCACCTAGGGATCCCAGTCCTGACGATGGCACCCAGGGGTCCCAGCCCCAACGGCACCCAGGGGTCCCAGCCCTGATGGCACCCAGGGATCCCAGTCCTGATGATGGCACCCAGGGGTCCTAGCCCTGACGATGGCACCCAAGGATCCCAGCCCCCACGGCACCCAGGGATCCCAGTCCTGATGATGGCACCCAGGGGTCCCAGCCCCAATGGCACCCAGGGGTCCCAGCCCCGACGGCACCCAGGGGTCCCAGCCCTGAGCCCTGAGCAGCGGAAATCGCCGGGGCTGCTTTCCCACAGGCCGCGGGCGTATTTTTAGCCCTGGGTGCAGCCGCGGGTTAAGAATAGCCTCCCGCACTGGGAAAGGCTCCCGGCCCAGCACTCGGCTCCCACGCGCCCACGGTCAGGGGCCTCCAAGGGGCTGGGAGCTGGGGACGTCCACACCCTGGGTCCATCCCCAGGGGCTGGGGTCAGGTCTCACTTGCTAAACCATAAAGGTGAACTCGGACCCTCAGGGTTCCTGTGGCGGACCCTCCGGGGACCGAGGCAGGCAGTAAGGGCTGGGTCCTCCCTGGCACCGGGGCTCCCAGCGCCCTCAGAGGCCAGCATTTCAGGAGTGACCAGGAGTGCAGGCCGGGCCAGCCCAGAGGGCTTGGGCCTCGGTCCCCAGGGCTCTGACGCTGCTGGCACTGCCCGCCCCCCACCGCCTGGGAGTCCTCTGCTGCAGGAGGCTTGGAGGCCTGGCCCCGGCACAGCACGGACCTCTCCCGGCTCCCCAGAGCTTTGGGCCCCCGGGGCTGGGGGGTGAGGCCAGCCTGCCAGGACACACCTCGGTGGGAAGCAGCCCGTGGCCTCTGGTGGAGTGAGCAGATGTCTAAGTGGCCAGGCAGCAGAGACGTGGACGTGGGGTGCCGTCAACAGTGGGTGCACAACGAAGACCAAGAGCCCAAAGGGGCAGCCACAAGCAGAGACGGACAGGTCCCTTCAGGCTCCTCCTCTGCTCTCAGACCTTCCGTGGCTCCCCAGTACCTGCAGCTCCTAGAAACACGCCAGCATCCCAGGTGGAAACGCACGGGGAGCACAGGAAGTGGCCACAGCGGTCAGCAGAGCTCAGGGAGAGCGGGGGCAGGGCTCTGAGGCCGGCTCAAAGGCTCTTCCAGGGCTCTTCCAAGGGCAGCCTGAAGGACCGCCCGGACGCTTCAACCAGGAAGTAGGGCCCGAGAGGCCCCGGTGTCGAGGCCACGGGGTCGCGCGGGGGAAGCAGGCTGGTGGGCAGGAGATGGCCTGGGCCTCAGCACAGTGGAAGACCCTGGACCCTCTGGGCTTCCACGCCGTCAGACCGTCTTGGGCTTCCGGCCTCGGGAGGTGTGACAGATAGCTGTGTCTGACCCTCTGCGACCGCAGGGCGGACTCCACCCCCGATTGCCGGGAACCCCCGGAACCTTCTCCTCCGATACCGGGCAGAGCCCACGGAGCGCCCTGGCAGGTGGCGGTGCCGGCCGAGGCCCAAGCAGGCAGGGGACTTGCTCGGATGGCTGCTCGTGCTGTGAATCACAACTTCAGGTTCTCTGCGAAACTGAGCAGAGAGCACAGTCCCCGCGGAGCCCTGCCTGGCCGCGGCCCCCATCCCGGCCTCCGCAGGGGCCTTCCTTAGGATCCCTGAGCCATCCTGATGCAGAGTCCCCAGTCCTCGGCCGCCCGGGGCCCCTGGGGCCCATCACAGGAGGCAGGGAGGACTGGGAGCAGCCGGAGGCCCAGGTGGGGAGGAGGCTCCAGAGGGTGGGCGGCCCAGCAGAGGGTCAGCAGGTCCCAAGGGCCCTCCCTCCCATCCCAGCCTCCTGCCAAGTCCAGGCAGAGGCCAGGAAGTGGACAGTGCCACACCGGGGGAAGGCGAGGCCCTGTGTCCCAGGACTCCCGGGTTGGGAGAAGCCACCGTGGGAGGCACAGCCCCTGTTACCAGTGCCCTGTCGCCGAGATGGGCCGCCTGTGAGCAGGCCACGAGGACCTTCACGCCTGTCCCCGCTCTTCACCCCGGAACCCACGGAGCGCTGACCCCGACAGGAGCCCCTCGGCCACTCCCCGAGCCGTCGGCATGGCCCTCTGACGCCTGCCCTGCCCCGGAGAAGCAGAGCTGGGTCCAGGCTCTGTGGGCCGAAGCCCCCAGTGGGCGGCTGCGGGGCCAGCTTGGGCAGCACCATCAGGGCCATCGGGCAGCCAGGCCACCAGGAAGCCCTGGGACACCTTCCTCCCATTGTCACCATCG
Source organism: Marmota flaviventris (assembly GCF_047511675.1). Classification (NCBI taxonomy): domain Eukaryota; kingdom Metazoa; phylum Chordata; class Mammalia; order Rodentia; family Sciuridae; genus Marmota; species Marmota flaviventris. The sequence continues at coordinate 4,314,425 of NC_092506.1, read as the reverse complement.
GAGTGTTCCAGTGCGGTGACGCCATCCGGCGTGTCACGGATGCTCCTCCTTGGCGTGGCCGGGCCAGGGCCACCCCCCCGAAGGAGGCGAGGGGCACAGGGCCCTGCCGCCAGCCCCGTGGCTGCCCAGGACCACCCGGCACTTTCTGAGGCTCTTTGGGGAGCTGGCCCCGCCATGGTGATGGCCCCTCAAAGTACCTCCAGCCCCCGGTGGAGGGACAAGGAGCCCCAAGCCCTGGGTTCCAGCACCCGCCAACATGGTGGCCCTCAACAAGTGGGGTCCACTCTGAGCACCGCGACCATGAGACCCCTGAGCCTAGGCATCAGCAAGAGCTGATCAACAGACGGTCATGGACAAACCCCGTGCCTGGGAGAGTGGCCGGTGTCCCCCCTGAGCAGGAAGCCCAGAGGGCTGCAGCCCCCCGAGACTGGGAGGGAAGCTGCCCAGCCCAGACCCTGCTGCAAGGTCCCCGTGACCCCAGAGCTGGTGACGCTGACTCTCCCAGGGTCCAGCCGGGCCGAGGGGACACCTGGGCGTCCTCCCTCGGGGGCCTGGCCAGTGCAGCCTCCCTGTCTCCTGGACTCCAAGGATGTCCAGTGTGGAGACGGCCCACTGTCCCAGGGCCCAAAGGCCAGGAAACAACTGAGGCCGGGGGGTGCCGACCGAGTCCCCGCTGCCGACCGGGTCCCTGCTCCTGCGCTGCCCGCACCCTGCGGCCTGGGCACCTGCGGGAGGATACGGCCTCAGGGAAGGGGAGGGGGCAGGGCCTGGTGGCTGCCTCTCCTGGGGGGGTGCTGGTGGCAAGCGGACCTCAAGGAGGGTGGGTGCCCTGCTGCCCGCAGCCCCTCAAGTCCGTCTGGGTGGCTGGGACATGCCAGGCCCCTGCAGCACCTTTCTGCCTGACCAGGAGAGGCTGGGGAGAGGCAGCAGCATGCTATTGGACAGAAGCTGAGCTGCACAGAACCGTCCCGCTGCAGGTGACAGAGCCAAAGTAGGCTGGCTACGGCCAAGAAGACAGTTACTTGAGGCACAACAGCTTCAGGCCTAGCTGGTTCCAGGAGCTCATCACTAGACCTCGGATGAGCTCAGGCAGACTCTCTTCCAGGGGTCTGAGCCCACGTCCTGGGCTGACATTCACTGGCTCTTGCTGCCCTGGCTTCAGTCACGTGTCCAACTCTGGGCCTAAGGGTGGAGCCAGCCCCATTTCTGGCACTGAGCAGGGTGCAGGCCTGGCTGCCTCAGGAAGAGCAGGGTGCTGTAGCCAGAAGCAGCTGGAACAGATGATGGGCTGGGGGTGTCCACAACCACAGTCACATCTGAGGGTCATGGAACATTCTGGAAGGGAGGTACAGGGGTTCAGGTCTGGCTCTCTATGTGATTGGGGACGGGCCAAGTCTCTGCACAGTGAGGACATGGGACCACCCTGGCCACCTGGGCTTGCTATGAGGCCACGCAGCAGACCACTCCAGCTGCCAGGGCCAGCTGGTCACTCGGGAGCAAGGGTGACCAGAGACGGGCTGCTGCCTCCTTTGCTCAAGGACACTGGCCTCGGCGGGTGAGGAACCTCCGTCTCCACATTTTCCACTCACATCTGCCTGGCTGGGGCCTCGGCTGGGGGCCTGGCTGGGACCATGACTGGGGGCCACCTGCGGCCTCTCTGGACGGCTTGGGCTTCCCCACAGCGTGGTCGCCTGGGGCATGAGACTGGGCAGGCTGCACTAGGACCCAAGACTGAGGGAACACTGGCCTCCAGCCACCTGGCCTCGCGAGCCCTCGGCCCAACTGCCCCGTTCTGCCCTGGTGGAGCCCAGCAGAGGAAGGAGTGAGCCACCCCTGTGTCCTGGTGGGCGGCATCAGAGGACTGAAAACCTGCTGAGCGTGGACAAGACCTTCTGAGGCCCTCAGCTGCCAAGAGTGTGCCCCAGGGACATGGGTGACGCCTGGGGACCAAGCTGGTTGTCACAGCTGGGTGGTGTTGGGGTGCCATTGGAGTGCTAGTGGCACCCAGGGTAGAAGTCGGGAGGTCTACCTCCAGGGCAGGGAGGCCCCGCCACGGGGAGTGACCCAGCCCCAAACACCCACATGGCCGCCGTGGAGAGACGAGGGACGAAGGAGGTGGACTCCAGGGGTGGCCATTCCTCAGGCTGCAGGGACTCCCCGGGCTGGCCCCTGGTGGGTGCAGGAGGGCTGTCCTGAGGGGCAGGTCTCGGGCAGGCTGAGGACAGAGGTCTGGGGACACAGCCTGGGACGGGCTCTGGCTGGGTCCCTTCCTGGTCCTGCTGCCCCTGCAAAGCCTCCTCTGCCTGCCCGGCTGGGAGCCGTGGGGGCCACTCACGGCTGTGTGGGCCTGGCCAGCGTGACCCGCTGACCTCAGGACTGCAGTCCGTGCCACGGCACCACCCGGCCCCAGGGTGCTGGCTGGGGTCCAGGGCCGGGCGCTGTCCCGTTTCCTCCCTCCCCGGCCCCACCCCAGGTTCCCAGGGAGAGGCCTGCAGAGCCCAGCTCGGGCCGCCGGCCGCAGCCTTCCGGGCCCTGCTCTGGGCAGCTGCCCGAGAGCCCCAGGCCACACGTACATGGTTCCATTTTTGGGATTCTTGGGGAGTGAGCAGCCTGGGCTGTCAACAGAGCTCTGTTCACAGAGGCCACCGGCAAAGAGAGAGGGCAGCCATTGTCCGGGGCCACAGGAATGTGCCGGATGCCAGCCGGGGGGCACGGCCCCAGCGCAGGGCTTTGGTGCGCGAACAGCAGCAGAGGCCTGGCCAACCCCCAGTGACGATGACCGCGTGCCGAGAGCTGGGCTGGCCTCCAGGTAGCAGGACTGTCGTGAAATAGGGTGGAGGTCCCTGTCCCCGGAAGGAGGTCACAGAGCAGGCCCAGGCGTCCCCACGGAGATGGCATCACCTCTGCACAGGAGGGCCCCCATCTGCAGGCAGCTGCACCCAGGGTGCCCGAAACCCACCAGGACGTGGGACGTGGACCCCAAGGGTCCCCGTGAACAGGCCAGCGCGGTGCAGGTGGAGGAGGCGAGAGGCCCTGCCCTCGGTCACCTCAACTCTGAGCCGGGCTCTCGGCACCACAGGGTGGGACGCGGCACCTGCCGCTCCACGCCATGGAGACAGCCTGCGACAGCGCCGACCCCGTGGGGCAGGAGTGACGAAGGCACCTGGCCTCGGCCCTCCTTCCAGAGCCACGGCATCAGGCTCAGGGAGAGGCCAGCGACAGTCAGGTCCCACCAAGGGGCACCCGTGACCCACCCAGGGGCCTCAAAACCACCCAGGCCGCCAAACCAAGGCCGGTCTGAGTGCCGTCACAGCCAGGGGACCCACCAAGTGTCACGTTTGATCCAGGGCGGGATTAGGGACAGCAGGGGCTGGGGACCAAGGCCAAGGAGAGCCACAGGGGCTGATGTGCCCTGTGGGCCCCTCCACTGTGACCCCAGTGGGCACGGGGCCATCTCTGGGCTGCGCCCATGTCCCTCGCGAGGCCCTGAGACCCTCCGAGACATGAAAGTACATGAGAAAGTTCACGCAGGCCCCACCCAGGTCACCTGCTCCTGCCCCTGGGGTAGGACCTCCCACCTGCTCTCCTCTGGACCCCTGGAGGGAGCCCCAGGCCACACGGTGGGGCAGCCGGGGACCAGTCCTGCAGCTGTGGGAAGACGGAGGGCCCCAACCGGGCAGGCTGGGACTGGCCAGGAGCCTGCCCACAGGGGAAGTCCAGGGGGTGGCCCGGGGTCCCCACTCCCCGGCACCAGCCCCAGACACATCAGCCCGAAATGGCTGGGCGGCCAGTGCCACGGTCACCCTGTCCCTGCGGCACCCTGTGGCTCTCACATGTGCTCACTGTGGCCAGGCCCCTCCCGTCGGCCCCGCTGTGTCCAGGCTCACGGTCCCACCAGTGGGGCCCCCTGCCCTGCGGCCCAGGTCAGCAGATGGAGCCTCTCCCTGCGCTGTCCCTGTGCCCCCTCCTCACCTGCCACCCACAGGTGGCCTGTGTGAATTCCTCCCTTGCTGGACCCTGCTCCTGCCCCTGCCCAGGTGGGCTGACCGCTCTCCAGAGCCGTCCTGTGGGCTCGAGGCCCCGGGCAGGCATGGGCCACGCCTCCTTACTCTACGCAGGTGGCCATGAGGCCCAGCTGTCCCCTGGGTGAACCAGGGTCTGACCAGCCCGGCACAGAGGAGGGCAGGGGACGGCCCAGAAGCAGGCGGGAGGGAGGGCGGAGGAGCGGAGGGTGGGGGAAGGTGACCGGCAGCAGAAGAGCGGCCGAGGGAGGTGAGCGTGGAGGTGGGGGAGGGTGAACCGGGGGCAGAGGGACGGGGCGGAGGGTGAGGCGGACGTGGTGGGCACTTCCTCGCCCACTCAGGTTGTGTCCTCCCCGTCGACAAATGAGACGGTCCGGCTGCCCCAGCCAGGACTGCGGGTCCTGCCTGGTGGCGTGGCCTGTGCCAGGAGGGATGGACTCAGGTCCAGGTCAGTTGACCCCGTGCCGTCTGTGCTGGCAAGGATTGGGCTGCCGGGCAGGACAGGCGGCTCCCGCCCACTCTGAAATCCCCTGCAGGTCGGAAAGCACCACCGGGACCTCTCCAGGAGAGTTCCCGAAGCTGCAGCCGTCCACTGAGTTGAGAGGCCCGTCCGTGCAACATGGCCGCCATGGCTGACCTGCCCATCGTCCAGGAGGGGAACAGGCCCTGCTGCTCCATCCAGGACGGCACTGGCCCCCGAACTGCCCTCACCAAGGGCCGTCAACGTCCAACCAACACTACCTGCCAATGGACCCAGCACCTGGGGACTCTGTCACCTGTGCCCCTAGTGACAGGCCCCTTGAGAGTCCAGCAAGGCCACTGGTCTGTCCACTCCTCCCAATCCCACCTAAGCATCCCTTCCCCACCTCAGGGGCATCTTTTCTTGGTACAGACCCCAGAGTCCAAGGCGAGAGCTGGGGACCTTGTGTCCCTCCTGCAGGTGATCAGGACGCGTGGGCAGATGGCGGGACGACAGGGATGGACAGCATGGAGCGGGGACCCCACGTCGCAAACCTGTGTCCACACGCAGAGAAGCCGACGGAGACTGGGGAGGGGACCTCCTCCTCGCGCCCGCGGTGCTGCCCTGCCCTGCCCTGCCCTGACCCCTGGCCGGCCCCTGCTCCCCGCTGCCACCTGTACCTGCCTGGGGGCAGCCGGGGTCACCTGCTGACTCCTGTTCACGGGTCGTCGTAACTGTGTGACGTGGTTGATTTCCTCAGCGTCCACTCCCGTGAAGTCCACGTGCAAGGGCCAGTTCTCTGGAAGCACAGCTGGACTCTAGGAACCATTGCTGCCCAGAGTTGCTTTAAGCCAACGGGAACAGAGAGCTTCCGCGGGGACAAGGTGGACCGCGGCCGCACCAGCTGAGCACGGGGGCGCGCTGCTGCTGTCCCCGTGGGTGACTGACCCCTCCGGGGCCTCCTGGGTTTCCCTGTTCCTCCCCCGAGCCCTCCCGCCCCTCGTCCAGGACCACAGGGGACGTTGGCTTTGTCCTGGGTGTTTCTCGGCATTTTCCCGATTCTCTCCAACAGGCGCGAGTCTCTTCTAGAACCAGAAAGAGGAACGAGCGCGTTCTCACGCAGGGTCAGCGCGGGGCTCTCGCCGCAGCGGTGCTCTCCACATCTGGGGCTGAGCCCCCTCTGCCAGCGGGCCAGGGCCCGGGTCTGTGCAGCAGGTCACTTGGTCCCCACGCTGGCGCTGAGTGTTCCACAGACTTCCTTCTGAAGTCACAGCTTCCTTGACCAGGACAGCCATTTCGAGGGCACAGTTCAGTGGCCTTGGTCATTTCCAGGGTTGGGCAACCGTCCCCACTAACAGTTCAAACACCCCAAAAAGGAAACCCCAGGGCATCGCCAGCGAGGCCACACCGCCCCCTCGGCCCCAGCCGTGCTGGCCCCTGTCTGTCTGGGGACTGGGGCGGCTGGGTGTGACGAGGGGACCCTGGAACACAGAGTACGGCCAGGGTCACCCGCACGGCGTGGACAGAAGGTCCCTCGGGGTTGAGCGGCTGGCTGGTCTCCTTCCTGTGGCCGAGGGACTTGGCCTGGGCCCTCTCTTTCGCTGCCGTGACATCCTGAACTTCCAGGCACAAGTGGCTGCTCTTGCTGGTCTTGGGCACAGCTGGAGTGGAGCTGGGGCCCCCGGTGACTCCATGTTTCGCATCCTGAGGTTTCCCCACGGCTGTCCACCGTGGTCATGCCCGTGTACCTGGCCACCAGCAGTGAACCGGGGCTGGTTCTCTGGACCTCACCAACTTCCTGTCACCTTCTCACTTTCGCTCCTCAGTGGCTGTGGAGCGGCCCCTCCTTCTGCCTGGACTCTGCGATTCCCTGAAGGTGCGGACGGTCGGGCACCTGTTCATGAGTCAGTGGCCGCTCGTGTTTCCTGGGAGAAAGGCCCGTTCCTGCGCCTTGGCCACTGCTAATGAAGTCGCCTCTTCACTGCTGACGTTCTATACTCTGGAAGCGAGGCCTGGCCAGGTGCAGGGTGGCCGTCTTTCCTCCTGCCCTGTGGCCTCTCTCACTCTCGTGACAGTCTTCTCTGACCCACTCAGGTTTCTGATTCTTACGAAGTCCAGTTTATCTATTATTTTTCTGACACCACAGAATCCAAGGTTCTGAAGATTCGAACCTCTGCTTCCTCTAAGAGTCGTGTGGGTTTTCTCCTTCATGGTAGGTCTTTGCTCTATTTGGAATTCGGAGTCCATCTGCATGAGGTAGGTATTTTTTTAGTTGTCGACGGACTTTGATTTGTGTGTGGGGCTGAGAACTGAACCCAGGGCCCCCCACATGCGAGGAAGTTGCTCTACACTGAGCTCCACCTTTGCCCACAGGTGCCTGGTGTCCAGCACCCACCCCCCGAAGACTCTTCTGCATTCATGTCTTGACGCACTTCTCAAACACCGGCTGACCCCAGGCTGTCTGTGGCCGGTGTGCGGCAGCAGCGGGCCTTTGGCTAGGTCTCGCGTTCTCGATCGCCGGACTCCCTTATCATCCTGCTGGTCCTGAAGTCGGTCCTCGCCGTTCTCGCCACGCTCACCTCCAACAGAGCTGGGCTGCCACTCCCTCCCCAAGCCACCGCCGAGTCTCTCTTACCGGCTGTCCTAGCTCCATCCTCCAGGACAGCATTAGACACCGGCAGTGCAGGACACACTTGTCACATCCCTGGTCTTAGGGGGACTGATGTTGGTACGAAGCCAGCAGTGGGGTTAGTTTGGAGATTTTTGTCGTGTGCCCTTCTCCGGCCTTTCTTAGGCACCATTCACATGCGGTGGCACTAGTGAGTCTTAAGTGTGCCAGCCGATCCATCCTAAGCCCAGGGAACCTTCACCTGGGTCTGAACCCGTGTTACCACCACCGAATCCGACAGTGGGACGTGCCTTCCACCCACCCAGGCAGCCCCCAGAGGCTCCCCTCCGTGACTTTCACACACACACAAAAATCCCTAAGGTGCCCGGTGACATCTAACTTGAGATAAACCACCTTCAGTGGTGTCTGGCACACTGGGACGCACTGTACTAGAGTCACGGGGGCTTTTCTGGACTCCCTCTGTAGCTGGGTGACCTGTGCTGGGCACTCCCTGACCTCGTCACCCCTGGGGAGCTCTGCCTGTCCCTGAACCTCAGACGCTGAAGTCGCAGAGTGGGAGCCGCCGGGAACTGAGGTCCGAGACCCAGCCACGGGCGTCACATTTCCATCCCTATGACACTCAACGTAGGAGGAGGAAGGTTACGGTGGCTCCTGGGTGTGGAGCCTCTGGTCTGTGGGGGGTGTGGCTTTGCATTCCCGGGGGGGGGGGGGGGGGTGCACCCCGGAGCCCAGCCACCCGCTGACGGCCAGGAAGAGAGACAGAGAGAGGATAGGAAGGGACTGGAGCCCACAGTCCCCCTAGGGCACATCAGGGACAAGAAGACTTTCCAAGAGACCCAGCCCCGAGGTCCCGCCCCCTGCCAGCAGGGCCAGGTCGGTCCCCAGCTGACACACAGCCTCAGGGACACTCAAAGTGGACACTCAGCTGCCACGGCACTGCACACACCACACTGCACACACCACAGCACACACCACAGCACACACCACGGGGGCTCTTTCGCTTTGCGGAGGCGTGTCCCCCGACCCCGCGACGGCAGCCGCCCTGTGGCTGGGCCAGTGGGGCTGTGTGCTCTGATGGGTGTCTGTACGCCCTGTGCACCCACGGCCCTTGGGAGCTGCTCAGCACGGGAGCTGCGGGGTCTCGGGTGGCACAGGCTGGCACCTCTGGAAACTCCGTGCAGAGGGGTGTGTCGGTCATTTCACAGAGTAGAGGCCCATCCCAGCCCCACGCTGGGCACCTGAATGCAAAGACTCCGTTCAGAACCCCGGAAAGGACGGGGACACTGTGGTGGGTTTTCGCGGGGAGGTGTAGACCTGGCCCCCGACAGGGTTCCATCTGTCAATCACAGCTCAGTGGAGCGCGGGGAGGAGCCAAGGTCGGGACCACCAAGCCATCCGGCTCCCGGGAGGCAGCCCTGGGAACCCGCTGACCAAATGGGACACAACGTCAGGGTGGGCATGAAGGGTCCCTAGGATGCAGTGGGACCTACGCCGGGCACACCTGCAGAAGGGACACTGGTGACAGACAGGCAGGGGCAGGGTGACGGGATTGAACCTGGCTGTGCCTGCAGGACGCGCCCCTGCTGCCAGGTAGCGCTCAGGACAGGGAAGTCACAAACCATGGCCTAGTGTGAGTGCTGCCACCCTTGTCCCAGTGTTGTGTCGGACGCTGACACCAAGGCGGTACTGTCTACCTGGGATCTGAAGGAATGTCACTGAAGGACACCTGGACCTGAGCGGGCACTGGGTTTCTGGGCCGAGCCACCAAGTCCACACGGGCCTCACGGAGCACAGGAGGTAGGCCCTGCCCTGCGTGGCCTCCTGCCCACCGACACCTGCACCCAGCTCCATGCTGGCCCACCTGGGCCCCGGTGTACAGAGCCCTTCTCAGACCCCAGCCCACACCAGGGGACAGAGCTGTCCCCTCTCAGGGCAGTTGGCAGCCCGGCCACCTCACCAGGGAGCACACAGGGCCTGTGCGAAACTCAAAGTACCCCGGTGTGAGGCCACACCTCCCAGGTGGCTTCTCGAGGGTCACCGCTGCGCACGGCCAGCAAGTGCCCTTCCCAGCCCCCACCGGCCCCCCCAGCCGGGCTGTGTCACACAGAGGGCCCTGGGGCACCCGGGAAGAGTCTGCTTTACAGGTGGGAAACTGAGGCCGGGAGAGGAGGCCGTGGCAGCAGGTCCAGGCCGGGTCTGCCTCCGAGGCCAGGGCTCTCTGCAGAGCCACCTGGCCCATGGGAAAGGCCCGGAGGCAGGCCCCCGGCCTCTAGGTCGTGGGGTAAAGCTGAGGACCAGGCAGGGGAGTGGAGTCTTCTAGACACGGCGCCCTGCTCCATGGTCCTGTGCCCTGCACCCAGAGCAAGCCTCAGAGGCAGGGGGGAGCCCCGGCCAGCCCCGCCTGGACCCACTGACCCGAACTCCTCCAGAGGCGGGGCCCAGGCTCAGGTGTGTGGGGCCCGTGCGCCTCACGCCCCGTCTCTGGAAGGCTCTGCCGGGCCCGGCTGGTCAGATGAGGCCCCTCCGTCCCTCACCCCTCCAGCCTGGCTGTGCTGAAGGACTGGGCACGGGAGCACCCCCTGAAGTCGGGTCCCGTCTGGGGCGTCACCGGGGTGCCTCTGGTGTCTCCCACAAGGCACCTGCCATTTGGTGATCAGCCACCAGGAAACAGCCGCACTGGGTCTGTGGGACCCAGGAAGCCTCGGGACCAACGGTGGCCGGGCTCAACTCAGGAGAACAGGGGCGTCCCCGGGAAGTCAGCTCCCGTCCAGGGAGGAGCCGAGGCAGCAGCCCCGCCCAGGACACAGGGCAGCTCTCAGCAAACCCCCAGAGGGAGGCCAGGAGGGGAGGCCGGGCCAGGCCTGGAGCGAGGTTTCCTGGCCTCACCAAAAGACCCCTGGCCCAGCAGGGCGGCGCCGAGCATGGTGGGCCTGTCCTGCACTGGGGGGAGCGTGTCCGAGGGCCGGAGCGAGACAGAAATGTCCAGTTGTCCCGGGGGTGGAGGGCGCATTCTGAAGGCTCCGAGTGACAGGCACACAGGGCGGCTATGGAGAGCCCTGTCCCCGAGGCTGTGCCAGCCGCGAGTCTGAGAGGATCTTCCTCCACCTGCTTCTTGCCAAATGGCCTGATGAGATCAATGACGGTCACAGGGGACTTTCTGCCCAGGGCTCCCAATCAGTGCTGGAAAGTGACCCGTTTACAGCAGGGCACTCCCACCTGGCCCTGTCACCCGAGGCCCGGCGTCCCCCTCCGAGTCACCAGCTGGACTCCAAGGCAGGGCTTGCCCGTCCGCCCTTCCACAGGCCCCGCCAGAGGCCACCAGACGATGTCCTAGATCACTGGCTCCCCGGGGCGCGTCCCCATCAAGTCACAGGTGAAATGGCAGCTGGGGGGCCTGGTTGTTGGCGAGTGGCAAAGAGAAGGTGCTGGCCCATCTGCCCGACGACGGAGACCGAGCTCTCGGCCACTCGGCGGACTCCGAGCCAAGAGATGGCCGTCAGAGTCTGGGGCACCAGGAAGGAGACCCCCGGCTCCTTCGCCCACAGGGTGACCGTCGCCCAGGGTGGTGTCGTGGGGCCTGGCCTCTTGTCCCAGGTCGGCTCTGGCGTGCTGCAGTGTTTGGGTCATCTCAGGGGCCAGGTGCCTCCCCAGGTCCCTGTGGCACACACAACATCTCCCCGATGGGGTCTCGAGCTCCTCTGCCCTGGGGTGCCACCGCACAGCCGGGGGCTGAAGGAGCCGCTGCCCCCGGGGGGGCCAGTGCCCATGGCGGGCTCTGCTAATGGCCGCGGCACGGCTTGGGCTGGGTGGTCAGAAGCAGGTGCCTAATCTGCATCCCTGGCACCCAAGGCCCCCGACGCTGGTGCTGCCCCCCGTGGGTCTCTGGGAGACCCGAGACCACTCTGCAGACCGGGGAGCCCAGGGAAGCAGACCTGGGGTGGGCAGTGGGAATCTGCGCTCAGACATTGCCGGGGACAGGTCCCCCCAAGGGCCGGGCCTATCTGCTTTCAGGATGAGACTCCGCTGCCTCACAGAGCCCAGGACGGGTCAGAATCAGGAGGGGCCTCCCTGCCCAGACCGTCCTTCTAGGGAGCCCAGAGCCAGGAAGGACAGAGCATGGCTCAACCATCCGGGTCAGCAGAGGGACCGTCCTCCCCCACTGGTCTCCATGCACCCTGGGAAGGTCACGTGGGAAGCCCCTCCCCACAAGGCTGCCAGCCTCAGGACGGTCTCCCAGCGTCCATGGTGGCCTGGGCCTGGCTGCTGAGGTCCATCAGTGTCCTGCAGGTGACACGCGGGCCGTGGGTGGGCTCAACCCCCGTCTTCCTGCCTGGGCAGGCTGAGCGCCGGCAGCTCAGATGGTCCCCACTGGGCCTCCTTTGGCTTGGTGCTGGCCCGTGCGCTGCCTGGCAGCGAGGTGCTCCCGATGGCCACGGCTGGCAGAGGGAGGCCCGCGGCCTCCCTGTCCTCCTCTCTCCCCCTCCTTTGGCTCCTCCCTCCCTGTGCGGAGGCTCGGAGGAGGGCGCAGGGCTGCGGCCAGGGAGGAACCTGGGCTTCAGGATTCCCTGGTCGGAGACCGTGCCCCCGGCCCAGGCTGCCCTTCCCACCTGGGGACACCTGGCTGGCTGGGTCCGCCTGCCCCAGCTCCCCCCTTCCACAGGACCTTGGGAGTTGCCCTGGCACCCAGCCCCTTCCCTCCAGCCCAGCTGCCCTGGCCACTTCCTCTCCACAGCCTCATGGCAACTGCAGGCCCAAGCAGGACCCGCCCGAGCAGCTGCCAGCCCCAGTGGCCACACCAGGAGAAGCCCACACGTCCTGCCGCAGGCGGAGCCCGGACGCGCTGTGCTGGCTGCCCGACACCTGCCTGCCCGGCTTCCCGTCCAGACGCTGGACCGTGGGCAGCCGTGAGCTCCCGGGAGGGAGGCTGTGGACCCTCTGCCTGGCCACCCTGCCCCTGTCCTGCTTCCAGGCCAATGCCCCGGCAAGTCTCGGATGATGAGGAGGAGAGCTCAGACCCTGGGCAGCCAAGGGCCAGGGAAGGAAAGGGACAGCTTCCCCCCTGGCTTTGTCCTGGTCTCCAGCAGGTTTGGCCCAACCCGATGCTTTGGTCACAGCAAGGTAAGGCCAGGGCTTGGGTGGGGACAGCACGGCATCTGAGACGAGTAGCACTGCAGAGACCCTCCTACAAGGGCCGGCCAAAGGCCTGATGCTCGCCACCAAGGACAGCAACTGGGGCTCAGAGAGGTCGTGCTACTTGCCGAAGGGCACACAGCCAGCAGCAGGGGAGAGTTCGGGTGGCATAACCCCACAGCTCTAGCGTCAGACACGCAGAGCGGTTTCTCCTGCTGTGGTACCAAATAGAGCCAGGGCCACCCCGCAGAGTTCAGGTAGCTCCGACGAAGCCACTCTGTGAAGAGACCTGCTCCAGGGCCCCGAGCGCCCAGACCCGCCCGCGCCCTTGAGCTCCAGGTCATCTTAAACCAGTGCCACCGCTCAGTCACCCTGACCCGGTGGGGTCCACAGATCCACCTCCGCAAAGCAAGTCAAGTAAGCCAGCCGTCCCTTCACAGGGACAGGGACAGGAGAGCACCCCTGAGTGTCCCGGTGACCCCGGCCCAGACAGCTCCTCAGGCTGACCTCCTGCACCAGCCCGACGCTGGCTGCCCAGGGAGCAGGACGCGGGGACAGGGCAGGGAGCCAGTTCCCAGCTGTGGCCAGGCAGGCCCAGCCTCCAGGGGCTCCCCGCCCGGGGAGGGGGCTGGAGGTGGACAAGCACTTGACTCGGCCTCCTTGCTGGTGACCGGTTCCTCCCCTGGTCCTGAGTCTCTCCCAGGTGTGTGGTGGTGCAGGGGTGAGCTGCAGGTCCAGCGCCAGGGCCACAGTCGCGACGTGGAGCCAAGAGGAGGCCTCATCTGCTCTCACCAGAAAAGGGACGCGTGAGCCCAGGCGCCCGAAGGGCCCCGCGCCGCCCTCTGACCATGGTGGACACCCGACAAGGCGGGTCTTCACAGTCCGGCCCGCGGCCTCGGGTTTTCTGCTGGACTCTTCCCACTGCCCTGCCTGCCTCTGGGTGGACGGCAGCCTGCAGGGCCGCCCCTGCTCCCCTCCCCTTCCCGTCCGTCTGTCCGCCCGGGGGACCTCGGTGAATGCCTTTTGAAGTTCCATGAGCAGGTGCAGGACACCTGGGCCTGCCCCGTCCTGCCCTGTGGGTGCCGGGGGACGCGGGTCGCAGCTCAGGGTCGCGGCCTGCGGTGTCTTTCGGTTCTCCTCTCTTACTCTGTCTCCACGGGAGGTCGCTTTCCGCTGCTGGGTGCTGGGCCTGGTCAGCGGGGTGCTGGGCGCTGCCCCTTTTTCTGCCTCCTTCCTGCCTGGGCTTCTCGGGCCCTGGCCGTGGCTCACGGATATTGACGGGGAATGTCCCCGTCTCTGGCTGCCTGAGGAAGCCAGCGTCCTGGGGACAGCTCGGCCGTGCCCTGACTGTCCCCACTCCCCCAGCCCCTTGCTGTGGTGGTGGCCCTGGCCCTGGCCCCAGTCTTCCAGGCCTCTGCTGCCTCCTGTGCCCGCTCCTGTGTGCTCCCAATTCACGAATGGTGGCCTGGCTCAGGACCCATGCGGCCACTTCTCCTGTCACTTCAAGGGACCTTGTGAGGAGGTGCCTCCGGCCACCCCGTCGGATCTTCCTACAGGAGCCTGTGAGAACCCAGGGACCCAAGACGCCACCTCCCTCCCCGATGGAGGCCAGGTCCCTGCACGGGGCCCAGGAGGCTTCTGCGTCGGGGTCCTCCTGGAGGTAGGGCTGAGGGCGCGCTGGCCGGGGCCACCCTGCCCAATGGGCTCCCTGGGGACCATCCTTCCCATCGCCCTGGCACCCAGGAGGTCTAGGGGAGTCGCCGGGTGGTAAGGGGCTGTGGGACCCAAACCCGGCCTTCCGTTTCTAAACCTCAGCTACCCCCACCCCCGGCGGCCATGGCCTGCCAGGTCCATCACTGGTATAACCCACGGTCCTGATTCTAGAACATTCCACACCTGCCCTCCTCACAGCCTCCTGGAGTCAGGGGCTCCCTGTTTGCCAACAGGGTGGGCCACGGGGTCCGGGAAAAGCTGCTGAGAGCCCACTCACTGTGCCTCAGTGTCCTGACCTGCAACGGGTCATGGCCCACACTGGCAGGCTATTGTGAGGACCAAAGGGGCAACCAGGCATACAGTAGGAACTCAGTACGTGTGCATGCCCCGCTCCACTTCCTCAAGCCTCGTCACAGACGGGCTCTGCCGCTCTGAGCCCACGTTAAGGAGCCCAGGTTCCAGGTCCTCCCCGAGAAGGACCAAATGGACCGTCCGACCTACACCTCAGAGTCTGAGGGAGGGGCTCAGCCCAGACCCGGAGCAGGATGCCTCAGGGCACAGGAGGGGCTGCCCGAGGCTACTCTATGTGACGGCAGTGTGGTGTGTGGGGGTGCAAGCCCACCCACACCCATCCAGCGGGGAGCCCTTCTTGATCCAGGCCAGGTATGAGCATCTCCCAAGCTGGTCCAACCAGAGCAAGGTTCAAGGTTTTGTTCAGTTTAGATCTCTCTTCCTCTGCCAATGAGGTGTGTAGATGCAAAGCCTGGGACTTCTGCAGCCACTTGGCTCCATGAGGCACACAGCCTGACAACGCCAAGACACGCAGAGCCAGAGAACCGCTGAGCCGCTCAGGCAGAGCCCCGGTCCAACCGCCCCGACTTCCCCGCCGTGCACGCCACTTTGAGCTGGTTTCGTGCCTCCTAAGACAAAAATCCCCAAATCACAGGAGCACCCAGGGAGGGCTGCCGCTGGTTCCACTATCAGCTCAAGGGCTGGACTTGGAAGTCCAACGGCGCTCCTCCCAGTGGTCAAGGTCCATCTGGAAAACCGAGAGCCCATCCATCCGAGGCTCCTTGGCCGTTTTCTGTAGATGGCAGCTGAGCCCAGAAGAGGGATGGCCTCCTCCAAGGCCACCCGGCCGGTCAGTGCCACGTCCAGCACCCGGGCCCGGCCTCTGGACTGCAGGCCGCACAGCATTCCCAAAGGGGGAGCGGCCAGCGGGCCTGCCCAGCCTGACCCACCGACCTGCTGAAGTGATGCTCCGCAGGCCGCGGGCTTCCCACCTCAGAGTCGCTGGGACCGTGGAGCCGCGCGTCGCGGTGCCTGGCGCGGTGAGCGCGGGGGTGGCTGGCCGGGCCGCAGGGGGAGCCTGGGGACTGCTCCACAGGAGGCCAGCGCCCACCCGCTGGAAGCAGATCAGAGCAGCCCGTCTCCCAGGGCCGCGGCCACTCCCCACTTGAGAAGGACTCTGTACCCATTTCACTCTGTTCCCTTCTCGGTGGCTCTTTAATGAGATGATGTTAGAGCTGGAAGTCCACAGTGGGGGCCGCGCAGACAGACAGACAGACAACCAGCCGGCCTCCTCCTCCCCTCCCCGGAGGTGCTGGGTGGGGGGCGAGAGGGGCCCAGCCACCGACTCCTGTCCCCTAGACACCCCTGGGCTGGGCTTGTGGCGTCTTTGCAGTCACAATGGGACACAGGCATCTGCCTGGTTCAGGTGGAGCAGGGGACACCAGAGACAGAAGAAGCCAAGAGGTCGGGACAAGGTCACAGCTAGCGAGAGACAGAGCTGAGGCCTGAAACCCTAGCTCCTGTCCCATGCGCCCCCAGGAGCTCGCGTCACCCTGGGGACAGACGGTCTCCCGGGGCAGGAGGTCAGCAGGAGCTCAAGATGGAGAATCCCCCTCCCACAGGGGGCAGTGGAGAGCCCAGGGCAGGACTGGAGGCCCCAGGGCTGGCCGTGGGGGGTGGGGCTGTGTCCCAAGACCCTCGGGGTCCCACAGCCAGGACCTGCCTCTGCCTCACACCTGGCCACGCTGTCCCCATGCCTGCCCCACCCAGGTGATGGGGCTCCTCTGGACGTGGCCCCGCCAGCCTCGGGCTGCTGCCCCGTGGCTCTGTGGCACCGCCGTGGGCAGGTGGCCCACAAGGGGGACTTACTGACTTCTATGTGGTCGCCTGAGTTTTCTAGAAAATTGTGGAAAAGAAACCAGTCGTGGCCGTTCAACGTTTCTAAGGTAAAAACAGGACAGGAGGGACAAGCTCCTGGGGGGAGGTCCACGTAAGGGGACGCCGGGCGGTCCTCACAGTCACATCCACGAGGTGACGCAGAGGCACGGAAGTCAGGGGCTCCTGGCCACGCACGCGCGGGGTCTGCGTGTCTCCTGCGGGGGACGCCCACGCGCACACCCCAAGCCCACCTCTGTCTGGGGAGGGAGAGGGACGGCCGGGGGCCCTGGGCCTCACATTAGGCTCCTGAGCCGACCCTGAGCAGGGGCTCGGCAGAGACCAGGAGCACGCGGGGCTGGTGTGGGGACGGCCACCCAGAGACACAGCTGAGCAGCGCCTGGAGGACAGTCCCCAATGTGACTGTCAGGAAGCCGGTCGAGTGACGTGAAAATTATTCAGTGTTAATGATAAAAAAGAGGGGCACAGGTGGCCCCCAAACCAAGGCCAATCAGGATGTGGACGGGAGCCGCGCTGTGAATGCTTCCGGAAGCTTCTAACTGCCCCCGACTGGCGATCTATCTTGACCCCGTCTCAAAATAAAGTAAAAATGTCTGGGATGTGGCTCAGGGGTTAAGCGCCCCTGGGTTCAATCCCTGGTTCCCCCTAAAGATGCTCCCCACTGAGGGGGGACCTCCCAACAGGGGAAACTGGGTGGGGGGCTCTGTGGGAACCTGCCCTTCCTGCTGGACATTCCTGTTAACCTAGAAGCACTTTAAGAAATAAAATAAATAAATAACAGAAACACCCCTGAAGCCTGGTCCCAAGGACCCTCGCCCCCTGTGGCCCTCGGCCAGCACTGAGCTCCGCAGGGCCCCAGGCCAGCTGGCTGTGAGGATCCTCCCACCCCACGCTCGTCTCCAGGACCCAGGAGCGGGGACGGCCAGAGGTTCGCCAGCCCCTGCCCTCCCGGGCGCCCTCCACCAGGGCCTGGCAGGGGCAGCTGCCAGGCGTCCAGGAGTCTGGTCAACTCCAGCAGCAGGGTCCCACCGTCACCGTCTAGGGTCACACTGGGGCATCTGCCTCCTCCCCTGCCCGCCCACCTCCCCTCTGCCGGGTGTGTGGAGTGGGCTGCAAAGCCCCCTTCACCGGCCCTGCTGGAACAACTCCCGATCCCACGGGGCCTGTGGCCACCGCCCTGGCCCAAGTGTCCAAACACAAGTCAGTGACCGGACCCCAGGGACACACCTCTCTGTATCAGCCGCCAGCCTGGCTTGGCCGAGGCTTATCAGAGCCGCTCAGGTTACCCCCGGGGAACGCCCGGCCAGCCGCGCTCCGCCCTGCCGCCCTGCCTGCTGGCCGGGCCCTCTGTGTCGCTGGCCTCGCCCAGTCTTCAATTCATCGGATCTCTGGCGGCTGGCGGCCCTGGGTTCCGTGAAGGTGGCCCAGGGGTGGACCTGGGGCAGACGACCTGGAGGGGGCCAAGGGCAAGGGGCCCTGGGGGACGCCCTTCGGGGCTTCATCTGGGGAGACCTCATAGGCTGTGCCTTGGGGGGGCCTCAAGGACACCACGCTGTGAAGCAGGCCAGTCACAGAGGACCCACACTGCAGGCCCCTCCTCGAGGTCACCCAGTTGTCAACTCCACGGGGACAGAAAGTAGCATGTGGAGCCGGGCCGGAGGGCGGGCGCTGGGTTGGATGGACAGCGTGGGGACGCGAGGAAGTGCTGCAGGTGGAGGTGGTGACCGCAAGGTGGACGGCCCAGCACCCTGAGCTGTGCGCTGGACGTAGTCGAGATGCTAGAGCAGAACAGGACGCCACCGGCCCCCACTCCAGGAGGGAGATGACCGCCTTCCCCGCGGGACCTGGGCCAGGGAGGGGCCGCCTGTACCGGGCCTCGGCCACGGGCCTCAGAGCCCAGGACGTCACCTGGGGAATCCAAGAAGGACTCCGAGACGGCTGTCGCTCCTGTTTCACCGTCTGGCAGATGTGAGACTGTCCCAGCGTGCGGTGAGCCGCTCCTGGCCATCCGTGGTCCCCGGATGACCTCCTGCCCTGCAGAGCCCAGTGCTGCCCCTCGCCCGTGGGGCTGCTGCGTCTCACCTGCTCCCCTGGGGCCAGGCTCCGGGGGCACCCGCGGCCCACTCCAGCCACCCTCCCTTCCCTGGTGGCCTCCACCCGTCGTCCTGGGCCCCTCCTGACTCCTCCTGCAGGCCAGGCCACCGCCTCAGCCAGGGCTCCCTGCACGTCCTGGGCCAGCCACTGTCAGAGCCCGTTGGTGGCTCAGGGACCATACTACAGACCAAGCAGGTGCCAGCGTTCACGGGTTGTCACCAGAACCCCGTGTGACGGTACTGCGAGACCTCAGTCAGACACATCGGGGCGGAGCAGTGGGGTTAGTGCCTCTGAAGGGACCTGGAGAGACATCTGCCCCCTGTCCCCACCGCATGGGGGACGGAGGAGGTGGCCGTCTGCCCGCCAGGAAAGCAGCACCTCCGTCTGGGACTCCCAGACTCAGAACGTGAGAACCAAATTCCCACTGAAGCCTAAGAACCTCCCCCACGCCTGGATCTGACCTGGGGGCCGGCCGGACGCCGCCTCCCTCCCGGCCCCCCTGCCTGGCCTCTGGCCTGGGCTCCTTCCTCGGGCTGCGACACCTTCCGCTCTCAGTGCCACCGACTCCTCAGCCCCTGGGTCTGGGCTCCCCTCTCCTCCCCGGGGGCAGCCCCCGCCTGGACGGAAGCGGTGGTCCCAGCAGGAGGGGGCCCAGAGGCTGAGCTCCGCCTGGCCCCCCACGGGCCCAACGAGGTGCAGAGCGGCCCCTGCCCTGGGCGATGGGTGGACGACAGACTGATTCCTGCCTCCAGGTCGGCTCACCTGGGCGTCCCCGGCAGCCTTGTGCTGAAAAGACCCCAAACCGTCCTATGTACCGTGAGACACTTTGGCCACCCGCCTTGTATTTTAACCAACCAAGAGTTAGTAAAAAGCTTTTTTAAAAATGATGATTATTCGTGCAGTTATCATGATGCTGACTGTATTAAAATCACACACGCACATGCACACACACACGCACGCATACACACACGCACACACACACACACACACACTCACGATGATACAGCTGGACACAGATGTAGGAAAAATATGCCCCGGGGTGGCTGTTTGAAGGTCTCCTGAGAGTCCTGCCTCTCGGCCACATAGGATGGGCTGCTCTTGTAACAAGGAAGATGTTGTTTTTAAGATTTAAAAAGCTGCCCTGAGTGGCAGGCTTGCTGGACACGGGGGACACGGAGGAGGGTGAGAAGGGGTCAAGGGCCCCGGGTGAAGCCAGGCCCCACGTCCAGTGAACAGTGTGGGGACCCAGGGCACCTGTGGGCACTGGCTCTGGGGCTGACAGAGGGGGGAACCTGCGGGGCCAGCAGGAAGAGTCCACCTGTCCCAGCAGAGGTGACCCTGGTCCTGAGGCCCGTGGAACCCCAAGGTCACGCTTTCCCCCACGAATGTTACAGATCAATGAAAACAGATGAAGGTCGTCCGTCTGCGGCACTTTCCTGGGTGTCAGGGACGCTGTCCCCTGACAGTGTATTTGAGGTCGAGGTGTCTGTGGGGTCAGTGGAGATGGGGGTGGGGGGCCAAGGGCCCCAGACTCTGTCACTCGAGGCCCACTGGCTCCCAGCAGGTGTTCGGAAGCCTTGAGGGTCCCCAGGGCGCTCTGCTCATCCCAGCAGGGGACAGCCATGGGGGGGCCTCGGCCACCTGGTGGATCCCCTCCTTCCAGAGGCCCTGCCCCCCAGCTCTCTGCAGGGAGCCCCGCCCCAGGGTCCTCTGGTTCCATGTTGAGGACAAGGAAGGCGGCTCTCTCCTTCCCCGCAGCTGCCTTGGGCCCTGGTCTGGAGTCTGACACCCGGGAAGGCACAGAGGGACCCAGCGGCTGGGGCTGGACCCTGACTCAGGCGTCAGCTGCAGCAACTCCCTCCCGTGAGCGCTCAGTGTCCTTGGCTGTCACCCAGGGGCACAGGACTGTGCGCTGGAGGCTGCACCCAACCGTCCCTTCAGACCCTCTCCACTGCCCCTTGGGGCCTGTCCCCTGCTCTCCCAGGCTGGCCTCCCGCGTCCTGCCGTGGGCATGGCTTGGGTGAAAGGCCTCTCCTGCATCGTCCCTGTCATTGGACACAGCCACCCTCCGCTCCAGAGGTCCTCCCCAGGACAAGTGACATGTCACAATCCTCACCGTCTCTCAGGAACTCCTTCGATGGAGACCTGGCTCCTGGTTGGGGAAGGTCCCGCAGAGTCTTTCTGGAGGGAATCAGAGCCAGCGGTCCAGGAAGACCCCCGCAGAGCAGCTCAGCCCCCCCCATGAGCACAGCCGGAGCTGGGCCCAAGTTCCTGCCTGTGGGAGAGGCCGGGAGCTGAGGCCACGTGAGGATGCGGTTCCAAGCCCGCAGTGGCCCTGGAGCTGACCTCTCCTGTTCACCACCAAGGACGGCCAACCCACTCACAGGCCACACACCGGGAGTGCAGAGGGGACAGCACCGGGTCTGGGAAGCCCGCCTTGTGGACCAGCCTCAGCAGGAAGACCAAGGGGGCCTCTCCCCGATGGGCTCAGCACCCGATGCCCACTACTGCGCCCGGCACCAGAGCTAGCCAGGCCTGAGTGAAAAGGCACCCTGCCGACCACGACGTGGCCCTTGCCCAGATGCAGGGACAAGAGGTCTTCATGGTGCACACACACCCCCCAGGGGACAGGAATGGTCACATGGGTAGGGACAGGGGACGTCATGGGGCTGTCACTTCTGCTTTTAGGGTTGTGTGTGTGTGTGTCAGGGACACAGGGACTCGCGATGCTGCCCAGACCGTCCCTGAACTCCTGGGCTCGCGAGATCCTGCCTCGGCTCCTCAGGGCTGGGACAAGGTCCTCCCACCAACCACATGAGCCAAAATCAAACCTACAAATCTGCAAAATTTGCTGCAGAAGGCCTGACGCCCCACTGGGCCCGGCGGCTGCAGCTGGGGCTCCATATCCACAGGGGCCCTGCTGCCCTCCGTCTGGGTGGCCCTCGGGCCCCAGGCCCCCAGGACTGAGGCCCTCCCCCACAGATGAACTTCCCTGTCCCCAGGCCTAAGCCTCCGAGCACCACCTGACCGGAACCTCATAGGAGGAATTGAGAATCCCCGTGACCCCTCCCTGGCCCCCACCCCAGCCCCGAGCAGAGGAGAAACCCCACAAAGAGGATTGAAAGGCAGCCTTTCCCTGAGCCAGGGCCGATTCTTCTCCTCACCTCCCCCCACCTCCCCCCGTTTCCAAGAGCCCACCCTCCTGGGAACATAGCAGCTCACCCCAAGTCACAAAGGCCCCCGGGACCAGGCACCCATCGCGGTCCCAGCCCAGGTGGCAGAGGGAATTAGGAGCCATGCCCATGGCTCTCCCTGGCACCGGCCAGCAGGAAGGCCCTCTGCCCACTGGCCGGCACCCTGGGCGGCTCCGTGGGAACCCCCTGGGGTTGTGCCACGGGAGTGTGCTGTCCGCTCTCGTCCCCTAGCTGACCCTCGAGACCCAGCCGGACTCAGAAGGAGGCCATTCCGCCTGCAGGAGGAACACGACCCTGTGACAGTGCTGCAGAGAGGGGGGACCCCAGCCCCGCTCCAGCACCCTGCCCCCAACCCCAGGCCCCAGCACGCTCAGCCACACCCACCGTGTCCCATTACCGTCTTCCGGTTGACATGCTGCTGTGCACACGTGACAACCCCCTGCAGCCCCATGAGGCCTGGCAAAGGGTCGGGGGCTCAGCAACCTCTGTGCCACCCCCACAGTGAGGCTGCAGCCATGACCCGGGCTTCTGCAGGGGACGCCAGGATCAGAGGCCCCGCAGCCTGGCCAGGGAGGGGCGATAAGCCAAACCCTGCCCTCAGCCTGCACCTGGCACCCCTGAGGCCCCGAGGGAACCCCAGTCACTCTCACCCTCTGACACCCTCCTGCGAGGTCAAGATCAAGGTGTCTTGTCCCAGGGCAGGAGCCACGGGCCAGGCTTCTTCTGAGAACAGCCCTGCTCCTGCAGCCGTTTCCCTGGGGCTTGGCTTATGCCGAGGAGTCATCGTGCCGTCATAGAGACGGGGAGGTGGTCGGCCAGGACCTCTGGCTGACCGGACGTCCCACCTGTAGAGTCCCACTGGACAGACTGCAGAGAGCGGAGACTTGAACTTTCATTCTGAGGGCAAGGAAACCAAGGCCCAGGGGGACAATGTGACTCATGATGGGGTCTCCCGAGGACCGGTGCTCCTGCGGTCCCCAGGTCCCTGGGGGCGGGGGCAGACCCTGGGGACCTGCTCATCTGAGCAGAAACAGTTGGGCTCTCAACTTAGATCCCTGCGGCAGGACTAAATGAGGCCAGCCTCCGGATCCCAGCAGACACCTGTCCCCAGCACCCAGTCCCCTGCCGCCACCAGCAGCTCCCCCTCTCTGCTGAAGTTCTGGGCTGGCCCTCGGCCATCACCGTGTGGAGAACCATCCCAGGGGCAGGAGGGCAGGAAGGAGGATGTTTGGACGAGCTGAGAGCCCTCTTGAGATTCCGGGGTTCGGAGCTCATGCTGAGCTGGCCCAAGTCCGCTTCCTGTTTACAAGGGCCAGTGGGGGGGGGCAGGGAAGCCCCAGGAGGCTCCAGGGCGTGGGGCCTGGACGCAGGGGGGTGCGTTTCCCTTGGACACACCCCGGCTCAGCAACTAAACACAAAGTGGCCTGGCACGTCCCGTGGAGCTCGCTAAACCCAGAACATTTTTGAAAAGATGTTGGACTAATCCCGTCCCTGGGCGGTCGGCTTCTCTCAAGGCCCGCGGCCTGCACAGCGCCCCACACGCTGGCGGCCCCAGGCCTGCTTGCCCTCTGCCACTGTCTAGGAGTCAGGCTGCCCTGCAGCAGGGGTCCCCAAGACCCCGACTCCCCGCCTCTCCTGGGTGTCCCTCTTGGCTCTCAGCAGCGGCACCCAGCGGGGGGCCGGCTCCGGTGGGGCTTTTGCAGAGACGTGGTGGCTGTTGCCATCTCCCTGGAGCCTGCTAGGCCTCTGGTTGTGATGAAGGGCGTCAGAGCACCGCCAGCCACAGCCCCCGTGGTCACAGCTCAGCCCTGTGCCTGTGAATGGGACGTCATTGGGAACAGGTCTCTGCACGTGTGATCAAGTGAAGCCAAGGTCCTAGTCAAGAGGTGGCCCCTACACTAGGCCCAGCATCCTCATGACGAGAGGGAGGCTCGGAGACCCTCGGCACAGAGCAAGCCACACGGTGGGCGGGTGGGGACTACCAGAGCAGGGGCCAGGCAGGTGGCAGCTTCTCCTGCAGAGCCTCGAAGGAACCCATCCGCGACACCTCGACCTGGACTCTGGGGAGCCAGACTGTGAGGGACGATCATTTCTCCTGCTTTAAGCCACCTGGTGCACAGGACGTCCTGATGGCAGCCCAGGACACTGGCAGAGACCCAAAGCTGTGCCCACGTGATGGAGAGAGCTGGCACTGTACAACGTCCCTGGGGACTCCATCCTGCACTGGTCACCCAGAACCTCTGGAGGCCAAGGCAGCAGCCCCGTCAGCAGCCTCACCCTGAAGCTGCACCCCGCTGCACCCCGCCAGGCAGGACCTGCACTGGACCATAGCCCCAGGGGTCTCCTCTGCTCCGAGGTCTGCGAAGCCCTGCCCTGGAGCAGGGACATGAGCAAGGACACCAAGGGGGCCTCTATGGGGCAGAGGGGGCCTGGGCGGGGCCTGAAGCCGAGCTTGGTGACCGTGGGGGGGGTACTCTGAGACTCTCTCCTGAGTCTGAGCGGAAGCCACACCTCCAAGTGGCCCTGGAGAGAAAGCCAGGAAGCCTTTCCTCCTATCCAACGTCCACCTTGGGCTGGAGGCACAACCAGGGGCGGCACTGGCATCCCAGTGGGGAAGATGTGTCCTCATGGGCCCCGGGCGTCCTCTGGGGTGAGGACAGTGCAGCTGCCTGTGAGGGTCAGGCAGTGGCAGGACGTAGGGAATGCCCTCAGTACCACTGGCCTGCCCCCTGGTAAGCGGCCCCTTTTACCTTACACAGATCTCACTCCCCTTTTAAGAATCGGCCCACAGGAGACTGACCTCTCCTGCATTTCCTGGTGGCCTTCAGATCACATCCCACATGCTGCATCAGGGTGTCTGGGTGTCACGGGGAGAAACAGGAGGAAGGCCCACGGGAAACCTCGTGATGTCATTCACTCCAAGAACTGCACTAGCTTCGCGTGTGCCTGGCCAGGGTCAGCCATCCAGGAGCAGTCCTGCCCCACGCAGCAAAGAAGGGGCCACGCCGAGGGCCACAGGTTGAGAGAGCTGCCTGCAATCAGAAGTGCCACTCAAAGGGGCGCCCTCCCGACCAGCACGTGGTCAGCTCACCACTCAATAACCCGGGTGACTCTGCATTGCAGGACTGCAGGTCAGAGGTCATCCACAAGGCTCAGGGCAGAAGAGGACCCAGGAGGCTGGGTGGAGTAGAGGCCGGATGTGCCTGGACGTGCGGGGATCTGCCCTGATGAGCAAGGCAGAGAACGTGCACGTGGGGTCAAGCCCTCGCCTCCTCTGCCGCTTCCTGCCAGGGATCTTGGACAAGCCACTTAGACCTCCTGAGCTTGTTTTACCTCTAAGATAGAAGATGACCTCCCCCTAACAGTGCTGCTGGGAGAGACAAACAGGCACGACTTCAAACCCAGCCTCCAAAACTCCTGTGGATGAAGGGACTCGAAAATCAGTAGCTCACAATCAAAAATCACAAAACATTAGAACAGAAGTCAGCAAAAGAGCAGACGGCAGAATCAAGCCACGAAGCCTTCAAAATCCAACGGATCAACGTAAGAAATAATATAAATATTGAATATGTTTAAAGAAATAAAAGCAACGCTTAAAACACAATCAAGGGGAAATCCATAAATAGCAACCAACCAGGTTTGAAAAAAGATAATATAGAATTTCTAGAAACAAAAAATACAGGGGCTGGAGTTGTGGCTCAGGGTAGAGCGCTCACCTAGCACGGGCGAGGCCCTGGGTTCGATCCTCAGCACCACATAAAAATAAATAAATAAAGGTATTGTGTCCAACTACAACTAAAAAAATTTTTTTTAAATACATAATTACTAAAATTAAAAATGCACCAAATGTTGAATAGCTATAATTTCAGACTAAGTAGACTTCAGAGCAAAGAAAATCTCTAGGGTTAAAAAAAGAGACGCTACATTATGACTAAAACAAAAGACCAATTCACTGCTCACACAACCACCCCCAATGCTCATAACCTATGAGCAGAATTTCAAAAAGCTTGAAACTAAGCTAATGGAATTGAAGAGAAAAATAGGTAAATCCACAAGTGCAGTGGAGACTTCAACCTCCACTCTCAAAAACAAAATTCACAGAAAAGCATCAATGATAGAGAGGAACTGAATAATACCATTTACGTCTAGATCTAAGAGTCATTTAGAACATTCTACCCCCAGAGAGCAGAAAATATATTATTTTCAATATTCATCAAGATAGACTATGTCCTAGGCCATAAAACACAACTTAACACCTTAGAAGAATTTAAATCACACAAAGTGTGATTTAAATCACTGCAATTCAACTGCACCACGGTAACAGAAAGCATCGGAAATTAAACAACACACTCTGAGATTATCACTGAATCAAAGAGGAAATCTCAAAGAAACTAGAAAACAGTTTGAACTGCACAAAACCAAAAATACAACATGTCAAAGTGTGTGAGATTTAGCCATAGCAGTGCTCAGAGCGGACTTTAGAACATCAGATAAGAGAGAGAAAGCTTCAAATTAATCATCAAAGCTTTTTGCTCAAGAAGCAAGAAAAAGAAGAGCAGAATGAACCCGAAATAAACAAAACAAAGGAAATGATAAAGACAAGAACTGAAATCAATATAAAGTTGAAACAGAAAAACAAAAAAAAAATCGACAATACTTTATCACACTAACAAAAGAAAGAAGACCTCACAGACATCCAGCGTTGTTTAAAGGAATACTGTAAACAGTCCCATGCCCACAATCTACTTCCTAGATGAAATGGATAAATTCCTTGAAAGACACAAACTGACAATTCACCCAAGATGAAGGAGATAACTTGAATGGCCATAACTCTTAAACACATTCAATTCATGGTTTCAAAAATTTTCCTCCAAAAGAAATATAACCCCAGTCCCAAATCATCTAATTGGCTTATTCCACCAAATATTGAAAGGAGAAATAGCAGCCGTTCTACACAATCTATCCCGATAAAAGGGATAAGGGACGGCCTCCCAGCACGCGCTTCAAGGCTAGATGGCCTCCATATCAAACCAGGCAAAGATGGTACCAGAAGGAAAGCTGTGAGCCAGGAGCCTGCGTGAACATGAACACAGAGTCCTCAATAGCAACAGGTAAAAGGAATCCTAACCCACCGCTCCGTGGCATTTACCTAGAAGTAAATGCCAGCCCAGTGCTCGGAATCAGCCACATCGACAACTAAAGAGAAAGAAGCATGTCAGCCGACACAGAACACGTCCGACCGTGCTGAGCATTCATTCATAACAAAGTTTTTGGCAAACTACCAGCAGAAGAGAGCACCCTCGATATGACAAAGGGATCTACGAAAGCCCTCAGCCGCATCACACTTTGTGGAGAAATATTTTGCCCCAAAATGTTTGCCCACTGTGAAGGCTCCTATTTGACTCCACAGTGGAGATCTCAGCCCACACAACAAGGCAAGAAAAAGAAATAAGACATCTATGAATTGAAAAGAAAGATAGAAAACTGCCCCCAGTCTCAGAGAACTTGACTATTCACACAGAAAATCTCAAGAAATCTACCCAAGAAAGCTTCCTATAACGAGCAAGTCGTCGAATACAGGCTTACCACACAGAACAACCGTATTTTTATGTACTAGCACCTCACATCTGGAAACCAAATCTTTAAAATATTTCATTTACAATAACATTTAAAAAGTGAGAAATTTAGATGTGAATTAAAAAAAAAAAAACATGTAGAGGATCTCCTAAACACTGAAATGTTGATGAAAGGAGTCATAGAAGACCTGAATAAATACAGAAATACCATATTCATGAATTGGAATTCAGCCCTGTGAAGATTTCAGTTCTCCCCAAATTGATGTTTATTTCCTGCAATTCCAACAAAAGCCTAGCATGACGGTTTGTAGATACAGACAAATCCTAAAATTTATTGGACCAGCAAATAGACTAAAATCGCTTAAAATAACTTTGAAAAATGATCAACTTGGAGGAATCACACTACCCAGTTTTACAATAGCAATGGAGAAATGATCGTCTTTCAACACATGAAGCTGGAGGGTTCTCGGGCAGAAGGGTGACCCACAACCCAAGCTGCAGACCTGATGTGAGAACTGCTCCAAGAGGGTAACGGATCCATAAGATGATCCCGTTTTTTTACAAGAAAACACAGGAGGCTATCTTTGTCCCCTGGAGTGAGGCAAAGAGTTCTTTTTTTATGACACCAAAAAACGTAACCCATGAAAGAAAGAGTTGAGACTTCATTAAAAGTAAAAACATTGGCTCTGAGATAATGCTAATGTGCTCTGTTGAATGATGAAAGGAGAAGGTACAGACTGAGAACAGATATTTGCAAACGATCAACCCAGCCAAGACTCCTGTGCAGAATGCATAAGGAGCTCGGAGCTCAACCGTAGGGAACAGCACTCAACTTAAAGTGTGCAACAGCTGGAGCAGTTCGCCCAAGAACAAGTACAGATAGCAGGGTTGTAGTCGACTTTTTCACTGCCGAGGCCAAAAGATCCGACAAGAACAATTTTAGAGGAGAAGAGGTTATTGGAGGGGTCCCGGTTCCAGAGATCTCAGTCCACAGATGGCTGATTCCGTGAATCTGGGCCCGAGGTGAGGTGAATGTCATGGGGGAAGAGTGGGCAGAGGAAAGCAGGTCAGGACGTAGCCACCAAGAAGCAGAGACAGAGTCCCCTCCCACAGACCCACCCCAAAGGCACCTCCTCCAGTCACCCCCACCTGCCTACAGTCACCACCCGGTGATGCCTGTCGGGGACTAAAGCACGGGTCATTTCACCTCTAGAACGTCTCGCGGTGTCTCTCACATGAGCGTCTGGGGGACACCTCGCATCTACACCGTGACGGCAGGGGAGCTCATGAGGGGCTGTCAACATCGTCAGCTATGAAGGAGAATGAAGCAAAGAGTGCTCACCACCCAAGCGCAGACAGACGAGGGCAGCCAGAACATCCCCTCGCGGGTGAGAACGTGTAACAATCCAGCGACACTGAAAACCAGTCCAGTATGTCTTAGATCAACCCAGACATGCCACAATCCCGCAGTCCCACTCTGGGAGTTTACCTGGGGACAGTGTACCTGCAAGTGTTCAAGGCTGTCCTCACCCCCGCTGAGAACTGGGGGACCAGTTTGCTCTGGAAGGGAAAAACAGCCCTGGTGGAAGGGCAGGTCGGCAGCGTGGCTCCCTGGGGAGGTGGGGGAACTGGAAGAGGTGCGCCTGGTGGGAGGAAGTCCCCTCTTTGGGGCTGTGCCCTGAGGGGAGATTGGAGCCCAGCTGCACAACATACAACAGCACATGAATTGGAAAACCCAGTTGAAATGAAAATGAGCAGAGATCCTTGCACTATCTGGGAAGAAGATAAAAATACTGATTATTTTTAAATTGCATTAATTTAATTATGCTTGATTAATTTAATTATAGCTTATGAAAACAGTAAAAGAAGATCAATCATGTGTATAACTTCCAAAAAATAGAGGGATAGAGAAATGGGATAGGAAGAAAGAAAGATGCAGAAGAGCATAAGAAAGGAAGAAAAAAAAATCAGAACCGATTCTAAGTATGTAGCTGATGGTCAAAATAAACCTAACGGATCAGCAACTGCAGTGCGCGTAATGGATGGAACTCTCCATTGACGATGAGAACTAGCCAGACACGCCTGGAATCCCAGCTACCCAGAAGGCGGAGGCAGGAGGATCGCAAGTGCCAGACCAGCCTCAGCAACTCTGGGAGAGCCTGTCTCAAAATAAAAAAATAAAAGGTGCTGGGAATCTGGCTCCATGGTAGATTGGTCCTGGGTCCAATCCCCAGTAACAAAATTGAATTAAATTAAAACCAGATTAATGTTCAACAGTATGTGTTCCATATATGCCATATATAATACACACTGTACATATCTCTATATATTATATAGTGCACACACACATTCACTGAGATACCCCTAATACGTAAGACACAGAAAGACTGTAAATCAAAGAGTAGAAAACACATACTACCCAGGCGTGGTGGTGCACACCTGAAATCCCAACGACTCAGGAGGCTGAGGCAGGAGGATCGTGAGTTTAAAGCCAGCCTCAGCAGCTTAGCAAGACCCTGTCTCAAATTAAAAAAAAAAAAAAAGGATTAGGGTTACAACTCGGTAGTTAAGTGCTCCTGTGTTCAATTCCTGGTACAAAAAAAGAAAAGAAAAACACATACTAGGCTGCACAGACCAAAAGAAAGCTAGTACAGTGATCTCAACAGCACACTCACACAGCCACAGTCCTACGTAAGGTGTTAGGAGGTTTAATTCACAGGATCCTATCATGATTTTGAAATTTCATGCACCCACTAACAGAGCTTCAATATATGGAACAAAAATTAGCAAGATTTTAAGGAGAATTGGAAAGTTCATCAAATAATGACAGACTGTGATACTTGTCTCCTCATAACTAGTACATCAAGAAGACGAGAAGAAGGTAGAATAAAGAAAACTCAAAAAGCAAATGAACCAATGCTTACGGAAGGATCGTTGCACTTAATAGGAAAATCCATTACAAAATCAGACATGCACTAGATCACCAACCAGCAAGAGAAAGAAATAAAGAAAAAAAGAAGTCAATAGGCGAGAGATTACATGAAAAACTACATGTCTGCAAATCAGAGGAAAGCAGGTCAGGACTCCGAAGGACTTACAGGTCAAGGAAGAAATCCTACGGAAATTTTTTAAATACCTAGAACTCTCTGAGTGATGACAGAGTTTCCATGTCACAGATTACTGATGTAATACTTAGAAAGAAATTCAGATTCCTAAATAATGAGCAATAAATTGTAATGAGTTACACTAAGTCCAGTTTATTCCAGGAAAACAAAATCAGTTTAGAAACTCTATTAATTCAGTTCACTGTAATGACCAGTTAAAATGAATTGCATAACCAAGTGATATTCTTAAGAAATGCAAAAATAAAAATAACTCAATACATCTCACTCCAGTCAGAATGGCAGCTATTATGAAGACAAACAACAATAAGTGTTGGCGAGGATGTGGGGGAAAAGGTACAGTCAGACACTGCTGGTGGGACTGCAAATTGGTGCAGCCAATATGGAAAGCAGTTTGGAGATTTCTTGGAAAATTGGGAATGGAACCACCATTTGATCCAGCTATTCCTCTTCTCAGTCTATACCAAAGGACTTAAAAACAGCACACTCCAGGGACACAGCCACATCAATGTTTATAGCAGCACAATTCACAATAGCCAAATTGTGGAACCAACCTAGATGCCTTCAACAGATGAACAGATTAAAAAAAATGTGGCATATATACACAATGGAATATTACTCAGCAGTAAAAGAGAATAAAATCATGGCATTTGCAGGTAAATGGATGGAGTTAGAGAAGATAATGCTAAGTGAAGTTAACCAAGCCCAAAAAACAAATGCCAAAAGTTTTCTCTGATATAAGGAGGCTGATCCATAGTGGGATAGGGAGGGGGAGCATGGGAGAAACAGACAAACTCTAGATAGGGCAGAGGGGTGGGAGGGGAAGCGGGGTATGGGGCTAGAAATGATGGTGGAATATGATGGTCGTCGTTTTCAAAGTACATGTATGAAGACACTAACTGGAGTGAATATACTTTGTATACAAACAGAAATATGAAAAACTGTGCTCTATATGTGTAATAAGAATTGTAATGCATTCCACTGTCATGTATAAATAAAAAATAATAATAATAAAATTAAAAATCATTCAATAAAATTCAACATCCAATCGTGGTTTTAAAATCGCAGCAATAGGAAACCTTAGCTTAGGAACAGAAGGAACTTCTGCAATCTGACAAAGAGCCTCTACCAAAAAATACCCACGATGACCATGACGGGGAGAAATACTGAAGGACGGCCAATACCAGATGAACCCGAGGCCTGTCCTTCCCAGTGAGACACGGCAAGAGATGGAAGGGAGGACAGGTCACAGGGAACCCTCATTAGTGACAGAGATGTGTCGCCTCCATAGAAAACCCACAAGAACATGGAGTGTACGTAGCTCAGCGGCATCCTATGCAGCAGTAACAGTTCATTAAACACAAGTTTTTAAAAGCTGCCATTTACAACAGCGATGAGAACAGAGATGATGCATACGTGTGTGTGTGTGTGTGTGTGTGTGTGTGTAAGGAACCTAGGGGTAAATCCACCAAAACCAGATCCAAGTAAAACCCCTGTGGGATAAAAGACTCAATATCATCAGGATCTTGGTTCTCCCCCAGATGTGCCCAGAGCTCCTGCAGTTCTAGTGTAAAGAATGCTCCTTTAAATGTGCTGCTTTAATTCCTCCTCGGAGGGCATTTCAGGGAATTCAGCCCGTTTCACTGGGAAGGGGTTCCTGCGCCCTGCCCCGTAATGCTGGGCAAGGTCTGAGTTTCCCAGGCTGAGAAATCGCAGGGTGGGGACAGATGATCCCTAAGGTGCCCTCCTGAGCTGAAGGCCTGGGGCCTAGGAGCCTTGGAGGGCGGGGAAGGTGTACTGGTCGCTGCCAGGTGGCTCCTCCTGGGAATGAGATAACCCAGGTCGGGGTGGGACGGAGGCTCCGCCTAGAGACCTGGGCATCTGCCCTGAGACAAATGTAAAGCAAATCATGACACGTCCCGGGCTTATGTCACCATGGGAATAGCTTTCAGAGCATTACATAAACCCGGAAAATATTCCCAACACGTTCAGTGGGAAACAACCGCAAGTCTTCTAGTTACAGTCGTCACAAGCACAGGGTCCTGGACGCTGGCTGCCCACGCTCTGAGGTTCTCCCAGAGACGACTGTCGGTCTGCTCTTCTCCGTAGTTCGCAGGGCTGGCCAACAGTTAGAAGTCTGGAGGCCTCACTTACCATCCAGAGTTCTAGCTTTTCTTGGGGTGGGGGGGTGTAACACGTGAAGATGGTGAAGCTGGACCAACACCGGGACAGATTTCCACACGGCCATCTGGCCAGGCTGCCCGGGGCTGGCCCTCGCAGGGCTCTCTGCCTGGCCTGTCCCTGCTGCCCGCTTCCCTCATCCCAAGAGTTGCCTCTGGGCTCTGTGCCTGCGGCGTCCTGGTCTGACCACCTCTCCATCTCCCCCCCACACCCCGGCCAAACTCTCCACGGTTGGTCCTTGAAGCCTCCGCCCGGACCCCTGCTCCTGCAGGTGGTTCCCTGGGGGCCATCCGCAAGGCCGGCTCCCGAGCTCACTGTGGGCTCTTCCTCCGTTTGTCCCCCGCAGGGATCAAGCCAGCCCACAGTTGGGACTGCATTTTATGGGAGCTGGAAGCCCCAGCCTGGGACCCTCGCCTGGCACAGAACTAACGGGACTCGGGAGGAGGTCACTTGGGGGAAAGGAAAACAGCTGTCGATTCATCGGGAGGGCCCGTGGTGTCCGTGTTGGTGGAATTTCCCCAAGTGCAGACAGGAGTGGGCGGCACCACGGCCAGGTCCAGCGGCCAGCCCCCCACACCGCAGGCGGCCCCTTATAGCTCCACCCTGGTAGTCCCCTAGCACCCGCCCCACAGCCCCACCCTAAGATTGCTCCGCCCTGGAGGCCACGCCCCCTTGCAGCCCCACCCACCCGGCTCCACCCCCATGGAGCCCCACCCCGTCCAAACGCGGAGGCTCCACCGGGGCCCGCCCCCTGCCTGGCCCCGCCTCCCACTGGACTCCGTGCGCATCATCCCTCAGTAAGGGTGTCTGTCCACGGTGCGAGCTCTGGGGTGGTGTCCCATGAACAGGAGGTGGCGGGCCTAGGGGCCACCTGCAGGGCTGACCCAGGACACTGTTCCATCAGGCTCTCTGCACGGGTAGCCCCGTGCAGTGAAGCTTTGTCACAGGAAGGAACAGGTGGCAGAGGTTTGGCAGTGGATCTGACTCACACCAGGGCTTGACCACGGATTGGAATGAGGACAGCCTTCCCCGGTCATACCGAGCCATGTCCCTCTCAAGGGCAGATCCAGGGGCTGAGGTTGGCCACGCGCTTTCCCCAGGATGTCTCCTGTGCCCTTGGTGGGTCGTGAGCAGGACAGCGCAGGTCATTGCTCCGCTTTAGTGTTGGGCCCCAGTGCTGGGTTAGTGAGTGGGGAGCAGCCCCCACCACCCGGGGTTCATCTCCCTGTCACCCCTGTGCACTGGCCCTTCCTGCTGCCCTCGCCCTTCCTGCTGCCCTCCCAGACAGAGGGGTGAGGACAGTCCCTATTGGCCACCACTGAGAGGGTGACCAGGCCCATCTGGTGCCAGGGACCCCATTGTCTGCAGGGCTGTCCATCCCCTTCCCCCCTCCCTCCAGTGTCTCAGCTTCTTTGCGTTGCCCCCTCCTGAGCAGAGGCCGAGGAGGCCCTGGTCAGTGCTGCTCTGTTCCAAGGGTGCCCTCACCCAGCAGTCTCTGCTTTGGACAGGATCTGGTGGGCAGCTCCCTGGATGAGGCTGGACCCCAGGGGCAGCCCTGATGGCCTTGGGCCTCAGCACGAGGATGCTCCTGAGCTGCGGAGCCAGCCTGGGAGGGCGCGGCTCCGGGCCTGTCCCCCTCAGGCACTGCACCCACCTTGCACACCGCCGCCCTCGACAGATACGGCAGCCGGTGCCTTTGGGTGGCCCCAGGAAGATGACCACGTCCGGCCACGCAGGCGTGGACAGCAGGCCACAGCCAGGAGAGCTCATCCCTGCAGCCCCAGCCTGCGCTACCCCAGGCTCTCCCCCACCCACCTCCTGCAGGAGGACCCAACCAGCAGCCCCCTTCCAGGCGAGCTCTCAGCATGGATCACGTCTTCAAAACAGCTCCACCGAGACTCAACCCCCACGCCACAGTTCACCCGCTCGAGTGTACAGCGCGATGGTGGCCGGTACATTCAGCTCTGCGTCCGTCACAAGGAGCTTTGGAACTTTTTCATTATCCTCCAAAACCCCTCCCCTTAGCTGTCACCCCTCCACGCTCCCCATCCCCCCAGCCCATGGCAACCAGGCATCCACTTCCCGTCTCCACAGTCTGCCTATTCTGAGTAATCATTATGAACAGAATTACACCACACGTGGTCCTTAGTGACTGGCTTCTGTCACTTAGCGAAACATTCTCAAGGCTCATCCACATGATCTTTCTTCCTTTTCATGGCCAAATAATATTCCAGGCTGTGGCTAGATGGCATTTGTTTGCCCGTCCCTGGACTGATGGACACTTGTGCTGCTCTGATTGTTTGGGTCCAGGCTTCTGGGCAGACATGGCTTTTCTTTCTTTGGGGGAGATACCTAAAGCAGGACTGGGAGACACCTAAGTATACCTAAAGATACTGGGCTTCAGGAGATACCTACAGCCGCGTCACCTGACAGGGTCAAGTTTCGAGGTCCTGCCACGCTGCTCAGCATGGCAGCTGCAGGTTCTGCCTTCCCTCCGTGGTGCGTGGGGCTGCCGCTCCTCCACGCCTCCCTTCTGTCTTTACGCCCACAACCGCTCTGGGGGGTGGGGGTGGCTTCTGTGGCTGCACACGGCCGAGGAGCTGGTGGGGTCTGGAGGTGACCTGCAGGTGAGTGCCGGCCTCCATGGCAGGAGCAGGCAGGGCCACATGGTTTTGGCAGCGTGAGTGCCAGCAGCTCCTGACCCTGTCCTGGAGAAGCAGTGACCTGCTGGTGACTGTCACTGAGGAAGTGCATTATTGCAGCTGTGGGGGAGGGTCTGGGCCCCCACTCACAGGCCCAGGGGAGGGTGGCCTGGGGGAGGGACCGGTGGGTTGAGGGGCTGGACAGGTCTCTTCCGGAAGGGTCGTCTCCAGCCGGCGGTCTCCCCCTGGACGGGCTGTGGACCAGGTTTGTGCCCCCCCACTCACGTCAGGGCCGGGAGCAGCTCATGTTAGGGCTGGCCTAGCGCGGGCGAGGGCTGGGGTCCAGCACCACAGGAGGACAGAGAGGACGGGAGGCAGAATTCAGGTGTGGATCCTCATCCCCAGTGACAGGACCAGGAGGGGAGGGTTCGGGGGCCACGAGGCCAAGGGGACGAGTGTCCTCAGACAAGGGACGCCAGGGAGCTGGCTGCTTCCTCCTGCCAGGCAGGGACACGAGACGTCAGCCAGGTACGCTGGACTTCATCAAAATTAAAATGCGTGTGCTTCAAAGGACCCCACCAAGAGAGTCCAGACGGCCCACAGACTGGAGAGAACGTCTGCTAGATACTCAGCCGACGGGGACTCGCATCTAAAGGCACGGAGACTCCTACAACTCAGTCATAGAACGACGACCCAACTTAAAAGTTGGCGAGGATCTCAACAGTCATTTCTCCCAGGGGGGACATACCCACAGCCAACGGCACATAAAAACGTGCTCAGCAGTCCTCCGTGAGCCCTGCACCCTGTTTTAAAATCCACCTAATAAGTTCAGAGTCAAATTCAGAACTTCCTGCCGCGCTGTCAACCTAGGGAGGTGACGGGGCCCTAAGGCAGCCAGACCACGAGGGACTGGTGTCCCATGAAACATAGCTGCCAGACTCGGCAGACCCGGAGCATCCACCCCAGTGTGGCCCTGTGCTGGGCAACGGCAAGAGTCCAGAGGGACCCCGAGTCTGGCCAAGGGGCCTACTGATAGCCCTAAGCAAGCCGGCAAGGTGCCAGTCCCGGGTGTTGTGCAAGGTGTAACTCCAGGTCCGAGGAAGTGCTGGTCAGCAGAACATGGACAACCCGAGCTACCTCCCTGTCACCAGAGCCTCTTCCAGGGCAAGAATTTGCACCTCCTCACAAACTCGGGTTTTGGAGAACCTTGGTTCCAGTGCACCGGGAGGGCCCCCCGAGGTCTGTGAAGCCCATCAGGAAGGCACCCCTCGGCCTGCAGGTGGGGCGGCAGAGGCCAGAGGTAGACAGGCTGCTGAGGCCACGCAGGGAGCCAGGCGGGGCCCGTGTCTTGTCCTTGCCCAGCTCCCGTGTGATGCTGAGCGGCCAAGATGAAGGGCGGCCCAGCCAAACACGGCTGGGGGTTTCAAGATGGCAGCAGCGAGCATGGAGCCCAGCACGGGCCTGGATGAGCTCGCAGCGCTGGCCGGGGAAAGGCAGCCTGCTTCCCGGGCAGCCCAGAAGGCCCTAGTGGGGCTTCCTGAAGTCACAATCCCTCACTGGCCCAGTGACCCTGGACGTGCTGCTCAGCCCCTGAGCCTCGGCCTCCACTCCCTCAAACAGGGGCCATCATGCCACGTCCCTCACTGCCGGGGAGCAGTGACCTCTGCCCCTTGCCTTATTGAAAAGAAGGAAGTCTGACCTCGTGCTTACAGAGGGCCAGCAGGTCCACCTCTTGGCTCGTGGAACGGTGAAGTTCCCCCCTTCAGGCTGGACACCTCTGAGCACGCCCAGGCCGCTGCCCGGGAGGTGTGGAGTGAGGAATCAGCCAGCACAGGCAGGGGCCCTGGCTGGGCAGGTGCTGCGCAATGTCATTGTGCTCCCGGGGGCAGGGCCACAGAGGCAGGGCCAGGACTCGATCCAGGTCCACCTGCTCTGAGGCCCTGTCTCTCCCGCCACATCAGGGGCTAGCGTCCGCGGTACTTACGCCAGAGACACTGTTAAATTAATGACCTCTCCCTGTCAGAGGTCAGGCTGCGGGAGGGCCTCCTACTTGAAGGACTCCCTGCCTCTGAAGGTCAGGGCCCAGGCCACCTCCACCCTGCGAAGGCCCGTCAGATGCCCCCAGAGCCAGGGGATGTGAGCACTGGTCACAGCGAGGCTGCCCTTGGGACGTCTTGGAGCACTGACTTCATTATGTGGAACGTGAAGAGGGCCCTGGACATCAGAAGGCCCGGAGTCCCCAGGGCTGGCCACGCTGACACAGGGGCCAGAAAGGAGGGCGGTGGGGCACTGAGGCCTCTAGCGCAGGGTCTCGCAGTCCCAGAGGGCAGGAAGGAGAAGCAGGGGAGCGTCACCCTGCAGCAGCCGGAGGCCTGGGGTTTAAGTGACCAGAGGGCAGAACAGCCGCGGGGCTGGGAGTCCAAGCAGGGCCGGCTGGAACAGGGCCCTGGAGAAGAGGAGGCGGCCACGGCACTCAGGAAAGGGCCGGGGGACAAATAAAGGCACATGGAAATGCCATCGCAGCCTCCGGTCTGTGTCACGTCTTTAGTGAGTCTACGGAGCGGGGTCGTTGGGCTAAGGGGGCCTAGGTCCTGCTGCTAAACTGCCCAGCGGCCAGGCGGGGTAGCTCTGCCCTACAGACGAGGGAACTGAGGCGCAGAGAAGCAACACCCCTCGCGGGGAGTGCAGGAAGCCCAGCGCTTATGCTCACAGGGCCAGCCGCCTGCCGTGGCCCCGGGGACCATGGGAATCCAGTTACTCACTGCGATGACCGGGCGGACTGTGGACAGACCCCTGCCAGCCTTTAGAAGGGCAGGTTGGTGTCACAGAAGTAGGCAGAAGGTGAGGACAGACTGCTCACGGGTGTGTGCTCAGGGGTGAGTGCTCACAGGTGTGTGCTCAAAGGTGTGTGCTCATGGGTGTGTACTCACGGGTGGATACGCATGGGTCCGTGCTCACAGGTGCATGGACTACTCACAGGTGTGCTCACAGGTGTGTGCTCAGGGGTGAGTGCTCACAGGTGTGTGCTCAAAGGTGCGTGCTCAGGGGTGCGTGCTCACGGGTGCATGGACTGCTCACAGGTGCGTGCTCACAGGTGCGTGCTCAGGGGTGAGTGCTCACAGGTGTGTGCTCAAAGGTGTGTGCTCATGGGTGTGTACTCACGGGTGGATACTCATGGGTCCGTGCTCACAGGTGCATGGACTACTCACAGGTGTGCTCACAGGTGTGTGCTCAGGGGTGCGTGCTCACAGGTGTGTGCTCAGGGGTATGTGCTCACGGGTGCATGCTCACAGAGAGGCGTCTGGGAAGACTCTGCAGGCTGCTCCCTGCAGCGCCCGCTCTGGGGGTCTGGCAGAGGTGCCCATGGCTGGAGGGACAGGCAAACCCCCTTTCAGGTATGCGGAACCCAGAGCGTGAAATCCCACCTCACCTTAGGAACGTGGCTGGGGAGTCCCTCCCTCCGTCTCAGCCTTCTCTGTAAGGAGGTGACTCCTGGCACCTGGGGGAGTCACCTCCTTTCATTTGGGAAAAGGTCTTTGCCGAGGTGAGTGAGTGCTGGGTCTCCAGACGAGACCCTCTGGCTTCTCCGCATGGGCCCTAAACCCCACAGCAAGTGTCCTGGAAGGGAGAGGAAAGACTCCAGGGGACAGTCCCATGACACTGTGGCCTGGATGGAGGTGACACAAGTCAAGGACCCTGGAGGGCCGCTGCCGCAGTCTGGCTGGGCACGATTCAGGAGCCACTTGTCAAAAGAAACGAACTTTATTTTTAGAACCACACATGCCAAACAAAACCGCTCCTCAGGAAAACCCTCAGAGCCCAACTGCCCCCACCAGCTTCCCACCAGCCTCTCCACCCCCCACTCCTCCTGCTCTTGAGGCCGATTGGCTGGGTCGTGTGGGCGGAGCCAAAAAAGTCCCCCAATGAGCAGCTCCGTGGTCTGAAAGGGCGGGGAAACAGCCCAATGAGCATCACGGCAGAGGAGCCAATCAGCTGGCAGCTGGAAGTTTGCTGGGGCCCCTTGGGCTGTGGCTCTCAACAGGCCGCTGTGGGAACGCGGCTCGGGGCCTCCGCGGCTCTGCTCCTGCCTGGCTGGGACTCTGCCTTTGAAACCAGCTTTTCCTAGGGCTTTGGTGGAGGTGTCTGAGGAGCCCTGCGTCAGAGGAACCCAGCCTCGTGACCTGCCAGCGCCGTCCTTACGGAGGGGATGCGCCCCTCCAGGGGTTCGGTGTTGACCGTGGGTCTGAGCCAGAGACAGAACAAATCACGAGGACCTTTGATTTTGGGTGATCAATTTCCAAGACCTCATAATGCTTCTTGCAGACCAGGTGTTTCATGCCAAGGATGTGATCCACCTCTCCCTAAAGGAAACAAAAACCCGGGGGCGGTGGGGTCTTGTCTACAGACTCGTGTCCAGGAGACCCTTCAGCCGGCAGTGCCCGGGGCCACCACGTCCCTGGGGTTTACTTTACATATCTAACGTATCACAAATATCGTAAAGTCCCCAGCTTTGAGTGTGCAATTCAACAACCGTTAGCAAACTGACCGAGCTGTGCTGTCACCGGGCACAGGGTGGGCTTCCTCACCCGGCCGAGATCCCCCCGTCCCCTTGCCCCAATGCCTTGCTCTCCCTGCCTGCCCAGGCCACTGCGCCTCTCCTCCATGGCCGTGGCTCTCCCTTTGCTGGACGGAGTGACACTGGGCGCACGTCTGTGTCTGGCTTCCTTGGTGGAGTGCCGCGTCTTCCCGGTCCCCACCTGGGACAGGTGTCCGTCATTTGCTCTCTTTCACGGCAACATCACATTCCTTGTTGTGGGCAGACAGATAGACACACTTGTCCACTTGTCCATGAGTGGATGGACGTCCAGGTTGTGTCCCGTTGTTGAATCTACTCTTTTAATGCCAGTTCTCTGCTTCTGGGAATGGCTCTGGTCCTGGGGCCACTGGACAACCGTTGACGGGCAGTCTGAAGCACCGTGCGGGCTCTGCTTCCTGTGCCAGCCAGGCCCAGAGCGTGTGGGGAGCCAGGCCTGGCACTGGGCATGTGCCCAGCTGGGGCCCGGGGTCTGCGGGTCATTGAGCAGGGGCTCGGGAGGTGCCTGCAGAGGGGGAGGGCCTGGGAGTGGAGCAGGGCTGTGGCCTCCGCTGAAGTCCAGCGCAGGCCTGGCGCTCAGGGACCCTCCAGGGCACAAAGCCCACGGCCCTTCCTGAGCCTGGGCAGCCCGCAGCCCCTGCCAGACAGTCACTGGTGTGGGCTGCCCTTGGGAGGGGGTCACATGATGACCCGGTCAGGCCTGGGGTGTGGAGACCTGCCATAAAGGGGACCCGGGGCACCCACAGCACCACGGCCCCTTCCCCGGCGCCGGGCCATGAACCGGGCAGCGTGACCAGGGCCACTCAACAGTGAGTTCCAATGAGGGGACGTCGTGCTCCACCTGCCCAGGGAAGGCAATGCCTTCTGAGAAACCATGGGTAGAATGGCCACCGGCCACTGCGGGGGCCAGCTCTGAGCCAGGGTCAGACGACCAGCCCCAGTCCTCGGGCACCCCAAGCACGTGCTTCCACGACATCTAGGATGAGGGATCCAGGCACTGGCCCGTGCCCAGCCGGACCTCAGGGCTGACCGGGGCACCTCAGGGAAGGGCCTTAAGCAAGACAACGGCCCCAGTCACCTCCCTGGGCCTCCTCCCTGGGGTCAGTGCACAGCAAGGGGCCCCTTGCTCTCTGCTCCAGCTGGCGGGCCACCGAGTCCTGGGACCCCAGGCCCCCGGAGACCTGGGAGACACTTTCTCTCATTATCTCCTGGGAAGCTGTGGCTCGTTACTGTTTGTCCCCTGTGCGGTGACACCTGATATAGCAGACGTGGAACGGTGAGAAATGAGTGACATGCGTTGGGCTGGTGGTGCCGGTCCAACTGTGACCTCTGGGCAGATGGGTCGAGTTCCTGGCCCAGCCCCTGTCAGCGGGGGCTCTTTGGGGGTTTGGGTCTCTGCAGATGTAATTGGTTAAACTTAGATGAGGCCGTCCCAGAGCAGAGGGCCCCAATCCAGTGACAAATGCCCTCGTAAGAAGACACAGACACCAGGGGACGGGCCACAGGAACACAGAGGCAGAGACCAGAGCCGTGCTCAGGGCGGCCAGGGTCCCCACAGCCCCACCTGCAGAGCAAGGCAGGGCCTCCTGGGACCTCGGGAGACACAGTCCTTGATTTGGGACGTCTGCCCTCAGAAGCACCAGCGAGAAGACCTTTGTTCCTTAAACCTCCAGGTTTGTGGTGGT
The DNA here is from genome assembly GCF_047511675.1 of Marmota flaviventris. Taxonomy (NCBI): domain Eukaryota; kingdom Metazoa; phylum Chordata; class Mammalia; order Rodentia; family Sciuridae; genus Marmota; species Marmota flaviventris. The sequence continues at coordinate 4,273,196 of NC_092506.1, read as the reverse complement.
TTGCCGTGGCCAGAGCCTAGGCCGGAGAGGCGCCGGGCAGCTCGAGTATCATCTGTAGGGATGGAGGAGAGGCAGGGATATAGCGAGATGCCCCTGTGACGTTTCACCCCTTCATTTAATTATTTCTTTCCATTGAAAATGAAAAACTTAGGAAAGCTCAAGTCCAGTGCTTGACCCACCTTGGGCTGCTCTTGGGCGGGGCCGGGACGGGCCACACAGGCTTTCCGTTCTGAGTGATCTAAAGTCTTGGTTGTTTTTTCTTTTTTCCTGGTGTAAGTAGAGGATTAAGATGAGTAGCTCATAAAGATGACCACTGTAAGAGTGGCCAGCCATGGTGACCAGGACTGCGCAATTCACTGCCCTTAGTTGCCCTTACTTTGGACAGAGGTGGGCAGCCCTCTCTGAGAAGATGATGGCCAGGAAGTCCCTTCCCCACCCAGGAGGAGTGGCTCTGGCTCACAGAGACACATCCCCGAGAGACCACGGTGGCTGGCGTGGCCCCCTGAGGTCTGGTGGCTTCAGGAACCCCGGAGGCAGGGTTCTGGCCCTCTGGTGACAGGTTCCCGAATCTCACCGTCTGGGAGGCATCTCACCACACAACGGCAGGTCCATGGAGCTGGACAGACACTGGCCACACATCTGGGGACAGGACCTTGCCTAGCCAGGATGCACCCAGCTGCTCCTGCCCTGGACACGTGGTGGAATCGCTGGCCCCACTGTGTGATGGTTTCCACTCTCAGTCAGTCCTTAAAAACCAAACCTGTTCCTCCAGAAGCAATCAGCAGCACTGCAGAACAAGCAGAAATACAAAGACGGGGAAAGAGCAAGAAATACACCGACCCTGGGTGTCACTGCAGCTCCGTGGTCAAACGTGGGACACCTTTCTGAGTTTGCAAAACAGGGATCTTGTGGTACACTCTGCCTTATTAGTTTAATGTCTGCATTGTTCATTGGGATTATCTGGGATTGATTGGGATTGAGTCACCTGTGGGATTATGCTGTAAAGCACATGTCAAGTTTGTTTTAACTTAATAATTAATTGAGCCAGCCCCAGGTCCAAATTGTGAGGTTACCCTCCCTGCCTCGCCACTGGTAGCTGTGTGGCCTTGAGCAAGTCACCTAACTTGTCTGAGCTTCGTTGTCTCATTGTATCGTGGACAATGATAGACACCAGCTGCATGTGATTTTTTTAATTTTTTTTATTTGTTTTAATTAGTTTGCATGTGATTTTTATTAGGACCTTAAAATTTGCTTTGGGGAAAATATTTTGGATTTTTTTGTTTGTTTGTTTGTTTGTTTGGGGAGGACAGGAGATTGAACCCGGGGTGCTTAGCCCTGAGCTGCATTCCCACCCTTTTTACTTTGAGACAGGGTCTTGCTTAGTTGGTGAAGCTGGCCTCAAGCTTGTGATCCTCCTGCCTCAGCCTCCGGAGGCACTGGGATGACAGGTGTGGCCACTGCACCTGGCTGTTTGACTCTTTGGAAGCGATCCCTTGGTACCCGCGCGGTTAGACTTATTTCCCCTGCGTGTGGACCGTTGGTGTTGCTTGTTTTATTTTCCAGAGGAGTACCGATCTCACAAACCCCCACTGAGCCTCCGTCTTGGCGGAGAGTTCCTGTGCACACCGGCACTTCCTATTAACACGGCCCTCGTCACGAGACAGATCTGTGACAGTCGCGTCTGAGATCCTCTTCCCAGTTCAAATGTTCATGCTGCCTTCTACTGTCCCAGGATTCGGGTCTAACTAGTGAGGGTGAGCAGGCTCCTCTTCTGAAGGCCAAGCCCGGGTGACCGTGGCCACCAAAGTCCCTCCCGTCCTGCCTTGTGTCTGAGAGAGCCACGGATCCTCGTGTAATACAGTCACGGCCACCTCTGCTCTCCCCTGCGCTACTGTCTCACCGGCTTCCGGGAGCCAATGGCTGATGGTCACGTCGTTCCCTCCCTACTGACCCTGCGGCCCTGAGGGAGCAGGAACGGTCCTGACTCTGCGGGAAATGTGGGCCCTGCCCAGCCAGCGAGTGTGCTAGCGGCTACTGGTCTCCAGTGGGCGTTTTCACCGCGGTGTGGAGGTCCACTGCTGGCCTCCACTCCCCTGAGTCAGGGAGTGGGTTTTACTAAGTGTCTCTCTGGAAATGACCCTTGTGCTGGTGGAGGTGTTAACCCATCACCGTGGGGAACTGATGGTAGCTTCCCTGACCCGGAACCATGAGACCTGCCTGGTCACCCCACGAGCTGGAGGACGTCCTGTTGGACTCTGTCTGTCATCGTTTGAAATAAGTATTTATCTGCCATTTTATTTGGAGCCCTTATGAACTCGAGTCCATGTTTACAAAGTAGGGACGTCTGTACTCTGCTTTTCTGTGACAGGGACACTTTCCGCCCTTGGTTCCGTTCGTCTTGTGGGGGTGGGGATGGACCAGCCCCTTGTGCCGGCCAGGCAAGTGCTCTCCCCTGGCCCCATCCCGCTCGCTGTCCAGCCCAGCCTTGAACTGAGGATCCTCCTGCCCCAGCCTCCCGGCTCCTGGGGTGACAGGGCTCACGGCTGCGGCAGCCTCACGCTTGCCCACACGGCCCAGGTGTGACCAGTTCCCGGTGGCCTGGCGGAGTCTGGCCGTTTGGAAGACCCCCTCCTGGATAAGGGTCAAGTTCCCATGGGTCTGGTCCTCAGGTCTCCGGCCTCTTCTTGACCCCTCGTTGGCCACCTCTCTGTTTCAGGGGCAGCAGCCACACCACGAGCGCCCAGCCACACCGGCCGCCCCTTCGCCCTGAGCCGCCGCGGCCTTCTGACGGTGTGGCCTGCCCTCCTCTCGGGGGCCACGTCCCTGCTCCCCTTTTGTTCTCCTTTATATTCCTTAATCAAGAAAGCATTTAATTCGTCTCTAAATGCAAACTCGACCACATCCATGAATCCCGATGTCTGCGATTTCAGTTTTACTTCTGCTTTGACCTAATTTGGAAGAGCGCTTTCAGCGACCACGTGGGTGGGTTATGAAGTTCTGACTTTGCTGCCTTGTAACCGCCGAGTGTGATTCATGTCCACGCGAAGCGTGCACCACCTCCGGAGGAGGCGCGTGCCCCCCTCGTGGGGCGCGAGACCCGGGCACGTGCAGGGAGGGGGCCGCCCTGCTCACCTGGAGGCCGACGGAGAGAAGGGTGGGGCCACTCATTCCTTACCGTCCGCCACCACCCAGACCCCCGGGCGGGCGCTTAAGGCCCTAGAAAGGAAACGCAGGGCGGTTCACAGGAGCCCAGACAGAGCCGGGGCAGGACCCGTCAGCAAGTCCAAGGGGTTTCCTCGGTGAAATAGGCGGTGTCCGCGCTCAGGCGACACCAGAGGCCTCCTGCAGTCCAGGCCCAGTGGTGCTCCCGATGGTCCTCCGAGTCTGAAAAAGTCTTTCATAGACTTTTAAGATTTGGGGGGAAGCAAGAGACGGAGAAGAGGCATCAGGCCTGGGGGTTTCTTCCTGTCCCCCAGTTCTTGTAGTGTGTGTCGTGGCACCGTCACCTGCCACCGAGTCTCAAGTCAGTGCCCTCATTGGGAGAAGCACCGCCCATCAGGCACGACCCTCCTGGGCCTCACCGGCCTCCACCTCCGTCAAAGGCTCTTGCCTGGGCCACTCTGCCTCAGGGGCGTGACCTGGACCTGGCCCTCGGTGGTGGCTCTGCCCGCCTCAGTTCTCCCCACACGGCCCACACGGACGGCCTCCCTCTGCTCCTGCGTCTGTCCTTGGTCGAGTACATGTGAAGTTGACCCCCGAAATGGCTCAGTCACCTGTGGGACACACAACGGGTCACCTCACAGGGTTCATCCCCTCTCCTTGTTCTGGATTCCGCGGCAGGACATGGTCAGGCCACACTCTTGGCTTTGTGGACACTGTCCCTCCTGTTGTCCCCTATGGATGACTCAGTTCTGTTTTAGCTGATTCATCTACTCACTTAATAATAACAAAAAAAGAATAAAAGGTCCCCAACACACTGGCCTCAATGACAGTCTCACGAAAGTATATTTTCCCAAACAAAAAGACGTTAGGGATGGCCGGGTGGGTGGGCGGGCACTGCTGTGGTCTGGGGAGGACGGTCCCCGCCCGGTTGCTCTTCCTTGGGATCCTTGCTTGGGGCCGTGGCTCGCTGGTTCTGAGACCCCAAGGCAGGGAGGGAGGGAGGGAGGGCGCTGCCCGGCCCCATGTGTCTAAGCCACGAGGAAACCAGCGGGGCCTTTCCCTCCCCAGTCCAGTGCCCGGTCACCTGCGGCCAGTGGCTCCTGCCGGCTGGTCCAGCTGCCTCTCGGTGCCGTCCTGCCACATACACTGTGAAGCCCAGCGTCTTTGGGGAGCCCCAGGAGGGGACGAGCCCTGCTGGGTTTTCTGCCACTGGCCGCGCGTCTCCGGCTATCTCAGGCCATCGCCTCCTCGGACATCCCGAGTGTTGGCACAAGCTGGCCAACGTGGCGCCGCGAGGGACGAGGGCACAGAGAGCAAAGCTGAGGGCAGAGGCCTCGCCCAGCCTCGACTAGCAAGCGCCCTGCACCGGGGACACCAGGTCCAGATCCCCCAAGCACCATCCCAAATGTCCAGCGATGAAGGCCTCACCGTCCTGAACACGCACGCGGGCGCTTGTCCTCGTTCCCTGAACGACAGAGTGTTCAGTGGTTATTCATAACGCCTTGGGCTTGAGGGGGTCTGGAGATGACCAAAAGTGCGCAGGGGGTTCTGGGTCACATGCGCACGTGTGCCACCTCACAGAAGGGACTTGGGCATCAGGGGATCTGGTACCCAGGGGGTCCTGGAACCCACCTGGAGATGGAGGGAGGACTTGTTTGACCACAGCCTTCAGTGAGAAGCACATAGCAGGGTGCTGTCCCCAGCAGACACCTTGATGTCGGCCACATCCTTCTTCAGGTGTTCGAGCCAGGCACAGTGGCACACGTCTGTAATCCCAGCAGCTCAGGAGGCTGAGGCAGAAGGACCTCAAGTTCAAAGCCAGCTTCAGCAAGATCAAGGCCCTAAGCAGCCCAGGGAGACCCTGTCTCTAAATAAAATACACAATAGGACTGGGGCTGGGGCTCAGTGGTCGAGTGCCCCCGCCACCCACCCCCAAAAAGGGTGTCTGTGGAAGCCCAGTCACTGGGTGGGTGGAAAGCCTGAGGGGGAGGAAGCATGTCCAGGCTCTGCGTCCAGAGGAGCTGGACTCCGCAGGATGACGGCTGACAGTCATTAGTCCTAAACACGGGCCGCGTCTGCACGTCCACTTCCGGGGCCTCTGAGCACAGCCCCGAGTGCTGCACACCCAGGAGAGTGCCCCTCGGAGTCTGTCACAGTGTGAGCCTGGAGAAGGAGCCAGTCACTCCAGCTGCCCTTCTGCAAATGGACCCTGGTGAGGAGACTGACCGAGTGTCCCCACTCCCCCGCCGCCCCCCCCCCCCGGCAGCGTCACGGTGGTCTCTCCCCCGCCCCCGCTGAGTCACGGTGGTCTCTCTGCTGAAGAAACCGCGGAGCTTCCCACGGCTGGGCCACACCGCAGGGACTCACAGGAGTCCCCCAAGGCCAGCCTCACTAGGCCGTGCCCGCCACACTCCCCCTGGACATGGCTTGTCCTTTCGCTGACCCTGCTCCTCCCAAATCCAGCCACTCCCCCCAGGGTCCAGCACTGCTCACCTGCCCCAGGCCTGGTGGGTCACTCCTCTGATTCATGGCAGAGTCTGTCCCCCTTCCCAGCAGATGCCCCATGGTGCTCTGTCCTGCTTCCTCGTGGCTGTGACACGGCGAGATTTTGAGGACAGGCCAGGCACTGGTCAGCCTGGGAGGCAGGGGGTCTGAACAGGGCTCAGGTGGGGCTCGGGCTCCAACTCCGCCGGTGTGCACCCTGGGCAAGATCCCGGACCCCAGGCCCCAGGACAGCGTGGCCGCCGTGTGCCTCACGGCAGAGCCTGCCGCAGAGCACGGGCACCCGATTTTGTCGTCACAGGACTGTCCAGTTGAACGTGGCCTGACGCAGGGGCAGGCCCTGGAGCAAAGACCTCCGGTGCTCCAGGGAGCAGGGCAGGCTCCGCCACCACGTCACGACTCCTCTCTCACCTCCTGATCCCCGTCCTGCCCAGCCTTGCTGAGGCACGTGGGTCGGGGCTGGGGCCAGAGACTCGGCTTCCTAAGAGATGGGTCTCAAACGCGGTGGCCTGGTGACTTGCCTTGTTTTTGAAGCTGCTTGAAGACTCCCCCAGACTGTGCGTGGCAGATTCCACCTCGGGTGACCCGCCTCCGCCCGGCTATCAGCCCGGACTTGGCTCAGTGTCCCGGCAACTGCCGGCCTCACCCAGGGGTGGGATTCTTTTGAATCCCAACTGCATGTCTGTGTTTTCTCCAAAAAACTACAAAGGAGCCATCAACACAACTTGATGGAAACCTGGCCAAATCTTGACCTTTAAAACTTGTAACAGCTTCTTCCCCGTCTTGGAATCATTCACCCAAGGCTGCCTCTGCGCCCACTCGGGAGACAGATTTGGGTGAGCAGAACCCGTGGGTCGGTGGTCTCTTCCTGCCATGGGAGTCCTCTGGCTGTTGGCTTTTTTTCCAGACTTACGAAGAGCTTGTTGGAACTGGACACAAAGGGTTGAGTCAAATCCCTGAAGTTAGTTCAACTGACAAATTCAAGTTCCTCGCATGACCCAGGGCTGAATCACCCGCACCGTGGCCTCCGCCTGGCAGAGTAAGCCTGGATTCCACAGAGCAATTGCTTGAGTTTTATTTTAAAAGCCCATTCGCCAGCAAAACTCATGGCCGACCAAGGACGGCAAAGACAAAGGCAGTTGACCATACAGTGCCACTGACCGTTGGCTGGGCATCAGTGGCTCCATGGGCTGTGATCAAAGTCTACTGTGGATGCTCTTAACCGTGCCCACACATCCAAGAGGGAATCTACCTGAAAGACACGCAAATATGCAGATACACACGAAGGCTACTCACATAGCATCCTTTTTAAGACCAAATTTTAAAAACACTCCCACCACCCAGAACCGGAACCACACCAAGGTGCTGCACTAGAAGGCTCCGAGCTCTCCATCCCGATGTGCTCAGCACGATCACAGGCACAGGTGGGGCAGGAGACTTTCAAATGATTTTTACAAATTAAGCACAACATTGATACCAAAGCTTGGTGGGATGTAAGCAAACAGAACTGAGAAGCACATTAAAAGAAGACTGCATTGACACCAAGAGCGTTTCGAAGCTGAAAAAGAGTTAACATCATCCATCCGGTTACTTCACCTGCAGAAGAATTCAAATGATTTTTTTCATCAGTAGCTCGGGAGGCCGAGGCAGGAGGATCACGGGTTCAAAGCCAGCCTCAGCAGGGGCGAGGCCCTAAGCAGCTCAGTGAGACCCTGTCTCTAAATAAAATACAAAATAGGGCTGGGGTGGGGCTCAGTGGCGGAGTGGCCCTGAGTTCAATCCCTGGTATCAAAAAAAAAAAAAAGAAAAGAGCTCCAGATAGAACAGTGGGGACTTTAGCCATAAGAGAGGCACCTCAGATGGACAGGGTGAGAGCGTACCACACACTGGGGGCGACCCCAAGTGCATCAAAGAGTCAAATGGGAAAAGAAAAATTCACGAACATGCTAGAAGGCAACGTGGAAGGGTTCCCCAGTAACCAGGCGCTGGGGAAGGCTTCTCACTTATGACTGAAAATACAAGAGGCTGAGAAAGAACTCACCACGTGAAACTGAGGTCTTCACACAGGTAACCAGAGGCAGGGTTGACGTCGGCCATCAGGGTGGACCCTGACGCAGCGCAGCAGGTGTCCCCAGCAGAAGAGGTCAGGACACAGCGCCCGTCACTGTGATCGTCCGCCTGCGCAAGCCCGGGTCAGCTCGACATCGTGGAGTGAAGGGGACAGTTGGGGGAGAGGCGGGTATGGCCTGGACACTGTGTCCCTTCAACACTCCTGCACGGAGCCCTGACCACCGCGAGTCTGATGGGTCCTTTAAGGAAGGGAAGGTGTTGGACAATATCACAGGGCTGGGGCAGCTGGCTGTGACTGTGCTTGGAGATGGGTCTTTCAAGAGGTGACCAAGGTCAAATGGGGTCGCTAGGGTGGCCCTTCTCTAATTGTGTCCTTATTAGACAGAAAAGACTCAGGACACAGGGGACCATGTGAAGACACAGGGGACCATGTGAGGACACAGGGAGGAGCTGGCCTGGATCCTGGTCTTCCGTCCTTGAAGACATGGGACAGTGTGTGTCTGCTGTTGAAGCCACCCAGCCTGTGGAACTTGGGGTGCCCAAGCAGACTCCACAGGGGACCTGAGAGTATCTCACTCATAGGGAGCATCTTGCAGGTGGGGAGTACCTGCAGCAGTGGAGCACCTTACAGGTGGGAGCATCTTGCTGACGGGGGGTGCCCTGCAGGTGGGAGCACCTGGCTCACAGACCCTGAAAGCTCTCCCAGAGGCCTCCCCACAGCCCACGGGAAGCCCAGGTGGCCCTTCCTGGCCTCAGCCCGTCTCCTGCCCCTTCTCCCTGGGCCCAGCATTCTGGACTCTCTACCCTCAGCTCGGTCACCTCCTGCTCAGGCAGAGCCTTCACACAGCCACTGTGCGGTCCCTTTGGCCCCTGGGCGGCTGCCTTCCCAGGCCACTCTCAGCCCTGCCCGACGCCCTGACCTTGCCCGCCGGCCCTCGGAGAAATTCCCACGGAGCCACCGGGTTCCTCACGCTCTGCTCTCGGTGCCATTTCGGGCTCTTGGGCATTTGGAGAGAAACTGACCCTTAGGTTCCAGATTCATCTATACTGAAATCACCAGATCGCTTGGGTGTCCTTTTTCTAGACCCGCGTCACCGTGTTTGGACTCAGGTCCTGGGGGCGGGGAGTGAAGTCCCACGTCTCCAGGCCCCGCCCCCTCCTGCTCTGTCTCTGTGGGCACTGGGGACTCGGGAAGGGCTCGCGGTGGCTGGGTGTCCCTGCCTCCCGCTTCGTGCCAAGCCCGACAGTGCTGCGGGGGGGCCGTGGGGCCTGGAGGGGCTGAGCTGCCCTGGGTGGCCTCTGGGCTGCCCATGTGCGTGGTGCCCCCCAGTCTAGGTCACAGCGCCAGCTCAGCCGGGGCCTCCGCTGGGCGCCTCTTTTTCATCCCTGGGGCAGTGTGACCTTCTGCTAAGGCTCAGGGGACTTCTGCATGCACACGGGGGGGCCTGGCAGGCATGTCCACCGAGGGTCATCAGGCCCCCCTGCTTCCAAACATGGTGGGCACCATCTTAGAATGGCCAAGAAGCCATGGACACGGAGAAGCTGCCCCAGGTGAGCCTACTGGACGGAGGGCAAGAACCGTGCATTCAGCCGAGTTCCATGCACACAGTGAGCACCTGCTGAATACAGTGGTGGAGACCTGTGGCAGATGAGGTGCTGGCGCCATGGGAACACGTCCACAGGTACCTCACCCCAAACCCGCCCCGCCCCCTCTGTCCCCAGGCCTGGGGCCAGGCCATCTACACACAGGGAGGGACTCCTGGCCCTCCCTGGCCACCCTCCTCCCAGCCCACGGGGGCTGCTGAGGGCTCCTTGAAGCTCTCTCAGTGCCTGGACCTTCAGCCTTTGTGTCCCCAGCAGCACAAACCGCCCAAAGCAGGGGCCTCATCCAGCAGCCGTTGTGCCCCCAGGGCCCATGGGGGGCTGCATGGGAGGCAGCGCAGGGGAGCTCAGGCTCTCTGGCCTTCAAGGGCAGCTCTGCGCGTGCCCCAAATGGCCACAGCTGCCCTTGATGATCTCAAGTGTCCACCAGGGCCCTTCGACTCAAGCAGGTTTGTGGGGACTCCTGCCACTTGCCACCAGTGACCGAAGACCTCGAGGAGAGGCCCAGGAGAGGGAGGGTCTGGTCATGAGTGGCAGAGAGACAGCGTGGAGGAGGGCCACAGGGGAGGGGGGCTGGGGGCCACAGGGGAGGGGGGCTGGGGGCCGCAGAGGAGGGGTCTGGGGGCCGCTGAGGTCACGTGGGAAGGGCAGGTGAAAGGAAGCCCCAGGAGAGCACAGGCCACCTGCAGCCGGGAGAGATGGGAGGGCCACCGTGGGGATTCTGCCTGGGGCCACCCTGCTTGGACCCTCCTCCTCAGCAACCTGAAGGACACACCTGGCCCCACCGGCCCCTTCCACAGCCGTGCCTTCCCTCCCCACCCTGCCCACACCAGCCCCACCCACAGACCCGCTTATGCCAGGTGCACGTGGGCTCCCAGAGCAGGCCGCCTGGCCCTGGGCAGGACAGTGTGGACAGGCCTAGGGAGGCTCTGGCCTGAGTGCGGGGGGTCAGCCTGGGTCCCTGAGCCCTGGGGTCTGTGCAGCAGGAAGCTTGGCCTGGTGAGCCAGAGCCCCGACCTTCAGAGCAGGGACACAGAGCCCGAGCCCTTGTCCTCTCTGGGCCTCCGATTGCTCAGCTCTGAACACCGCTGGGCCTGGGGAACTAGAGCGGTCAGGAGGCCAGCCTCCCCAGCAGGCCTCCCGGGTGAGACAGCCGAGTCGTGTCCCCCCAATTCCCAATGTTGGAGCCCTGGCCACCAACACCTCCGGATGCACCTGCAACTGGAAACAGGGCCCATAAAGAGGTGATGGCCTTAGAATGAGGTCATCAGGTGGCCCCGACCCAATCTGACCGTGTCCTCCCACACAGAGGACCACTGAGGACACAGGCAGAAGACACCACCTGTGAGCCGAGGTGCGAGGCCCAGGAGGAGCCCCTGCGTACCTCCCCGCTGGACTCCAGCCCCAGGATGGGGTGACAGTGTCTGCTACCGAAGCCCTGTCCGGGCGCCTCCTCTGGCACCACCTTTGCCCGCGCTCTGCCCTCGGCCTGGATGCCCTTCCTGCCCTCTGCCTGGACTCCGTCTCCTCCCTCAAGGCACCACTTGGTGTCTTAAGCCCCTTCCTAAACAGCAAACAGACCCCTACCCTCTGCTGAGCCCCAGGGACAGCTGGCCCCTGGGAGGCAGTCGGGCTGGGCAGGCAGGACCTGCACAAGTGGCCGAGTGTCCAGACCAGAGGGAAAAGGAGCCAGGCTTCAGCCACCAGGTAGGGCGGGTGCAGCTGGGCCCACACCCGGGACAGCGGGTCACTGCCTCCCCGGGGCTCCCCCCTCTCACCGACCAGGGGACGCTTGTCCAGGTTGTGCCTGAAGCTGGCACTCCCCATGGTGACACAAAGGACAAGGCGATGTGACTTTGGGTCCACCTAAGGCCACCCCGATTTCTGCTGCTGCCTCAGATGCGGGGTGGGCTCCCCAGCCTGGGATTTCTGCGTTTGACCCAAGCCGGTCCCCAGCTGGACTTCTGTTTGCACTCACACCAGGACGTGGATAGCCTGCCATAGGTCAGGGACAGTGGTCAGTTAGCGTCTACGGCTCCCCGTAATGCTTTCCCCTTGACATACCCCAGACCCCTGCAGCCCTGACCCAGGGAGAGGCCAGGAGCACGGGGCCTCCCCAGGGGAAGGCAGGTAGCCCCTGTCCCCTGTCCCACGGGGCAGCCTCCCTCCCAAGGGTGGCTCAGGATGCAGGGCCACAGGTAGGGAGGGCCAGTCCACTGTGGGGCTGCTCAGGCCGCCACCATAGAGCAGCAACCCCTGTGGCCTGGATGGGAGAAGTGTCCTCTCACTGTCCTGGGGCCAAAGACTGAGGCTGAGGCAGCTCCCACCTGGGTCAGAGCCTGTGGACCGGTGGGTAATCGTCCTGTGGTGGGGCCACCAGCGGCCCACGAGAGAGTGCCCAGTTGGCCCCACGGCCCAGCCTTGTCACGTGGAAGGGAAGAGAAGGCCGTGGACAATAGGTGGGGCTCAGGGAAGCCGCTGCCATCCCCTGGCTGGACCACGCAGGGACCTCTGCGCCCTGGATACTCTCAGAGTGCCCCATAAGCAGAAAAGAGCAGCTATGTCACCCCAGAACCCAGGCCTGGAGCTGAGTCCTGCGGGACCAGTTGGGGTGTGGCGGCCTCAGGAGTGCAATGCCTGCCCAGGAGAAGGCCGTGGCGCTCTCCCCGGGACAGGGACAGGGACATGTTGCTGGTCCTGCTGGCAGAGAGCAGAGGACAGAAGCTCTTCTCGTGACGGGGCCTGGTGGCCAGCCTCCCACAGCTGGTGGTGACCCTGTCCTGTGCCGGTCCCTCCCACTCTGCTTGGGATATCATGGGGCTGCTGATGTGGATCACACGCCTTGGAAGACACCGTCATTTCTTCTGGGCCCTCTTGGATTGCTTGCTCAGGGACAGCCTCAGTGTCACCATCTGTGGGATGGGGCTGATGCCTCGCATCCCCGACCCTGGTCCCGTGAGGACCCAGTGACTTGCCGTCTGGGGTTGGGTAAAGTGTCACACAGGAGCACTATAGGATCTATCCTGTAAAATATGCACATATTTGAGGGTCACTGGGGGCCAACCACGGTCTTCAAGCTGGTACATTTTCACCAGCACAAAGCGGGCAAGGTTCCACAGGACCGGGAGCAGTAGACAGGCAGGTCCCAGTATCCGGTGCTGATGGCACCACAGGACCGCTGTGTGTGAGAAGCCAAGCCAGTATCGCCCTGCCTCCCATTTCACAGGAGGCAATGAAAACTAGTGGATGCAAAGCACATGCCCTGCTTTTCTTTATAAGTCAGCCTGCCTCAAGCGTTTCATTACAGTAACAAAATGTGGATTAAAAAATATATCTCCCACAAATTAATAATACACTTCCCTCAAATTTGCATGTGGAGGTGTTGACCCCACTGTGGAGGAGACAGGGCCTTCAGAGAAGTAATTAAAGTTAAATGAAGTTCTGCGGTGAGGCCCTAGTCCAATAGGATCAGAGCCTTATCAGAAGTAGGAGGTAGCCAGTGCAGTAGTTTGGGAGCCTGAGGCAGGAGGATCCCAGGTTCGAGGCCAGCCTCAGCAAATTTGGGAGACTCTCTCTCAATTTTTTTAAAAAGGTCGGGGGCAGTGGGCTGAGGCTGTAGCTTAGTGGTAAAGCATCCCCGGATTCAATCTCCAGTACCAAAGAATAAGAGAGGGAGAAGAGGAGAAGGAGGAGGAACAGGAGGAGGAGGAAGAGGAGGAGGAGGAAGAGGAGGAGGAGGAAGGGACACTCTGCCCACGTGAGGGCACAGTCAGAAGGTGGCCATCTGCAACCGGGCAGGGAACCTCACGAGGAGCGTGAGCCGCTCGGGGGCCTCCAGGCCCCAGAACCAGGAGTGCTCGTCTTGGCCCCAGCTGGCGGTGACAGCCCCCTGGTCGGCTAGCAGGGACCACGTCGTGACACAGGACCCAGCGATCAGCACACCTGCCTGTGGGTCCCTCTCAGCCCCAGCACCCACAGGGGTGGTGTCGGGGGCGCCAGGCCGAGCACAGGCCTCCGCCCGGCTCCACACCCGGCCGCCTCCCTGTCTGCAGTCTCCCTCTGCAGCCGAGCAGGAGTGACGTGCTGAGGTCACCGAGGTCCACGCCGCAGTAAGGTGTCAGGGACAGAGACACACTCACTGAGCTCCACTGAGGATGCCGTTATAGGGCTGTGTCATTGCCGGGCGTCAATCTCACTGTCCCTGATGAATAAATCAGCTGGGTCCCAGGCAGGGTGTCAGCGGGCGGGAGGCTGCACCGGAGCCCTGTGCCATCACACCGTGGCCGGCTCGTTCCTCCTGGCCCTAGAGAAGGGGTCCAGAGTGAACACGGGGCAGAGTGCTGACCAGCGCCCAGAGGCCCGAGGGCCGTACAGGAAGCTCGGGGCCCCGGTCCTGTCCTGGCTGCACAGGGTCACCTCTGCCCTTCCTTCGGCCTCACTTTCCCTCCAAATGTAGGTTAGGGAGAGGAACCTGGTTGGCTCGGCCACACCCGCAGCTCCCAGCCCGACACTGCTGTATTCACAGCACCAAGGACCAGCTGACCAATGCCGACCAGATGACCAAAGCTGACCAGCTGACCAACGCCGACCAACTGGCCAATGCTGAGGGGAGAGAACCCCAGCCCCTGCTGGCTGTGCCCACTCTGCCGTTACCCAGCAGCCTCCTGGATAACACTTGGGAGAGGCCATGAGGCCACACGGCCGATGCTGTCACCACAGGGCACGTCCATCTCCCTGGGGCTCAGCCACCCGTGAGCCCCGGCCTGGAGAAACCAGATCCCCCAAGACGGCGAGGCCTCTGGAGGCCTGCAGTTCCTCGGCTCCTCAGCCCAGTTCACACAGCGGCTTTAACAGCCCCGCGCCACGACTTGAAGCGATGGCAGGCGTAAGGCGATATTTCCTGGTGGGCGCAGATATCGCCATGAGATCTCCGAGTCGTGGTTTCAACACAGGAAGTTATCGGCCACCTGGGGCAGCGCCGGCCTCGCCACACAATTGGCCCGCTGTTCCCGGCGTTATTTAAGAGGCCGGGCCTCCATGCTTCCCAGGAGCTGGTCGGGGGCCGGGGGAGAAAGGGAGCCCTTGAGAACCCCGGCTCCGCAGAGAGACTCTCCAGGTCTGCTGGGCTTTGATGCAAAAGAAAAGAACGCCCTGTACTTCTGAACCCGTCACCCTATCTTCCCCGACTTCTGTCGGCCATCAAAGTCGCCCTGGAAAACAGGCTTCTCAAGTTCACTGAGCCTCCTCCCGCGCCTTCAGGTCGGCCTCTGCGCCCTTCGGCTGAGAACTGAAATCAGGTGTCGTTTTAGCAACATGGAAGGAGTGGACACTCGGTCCTCAATGGTCCCACGTGGCACGAGGCCCAGAGCACCCAGCTGGAGAGGAAGTCGGTCGCCTCTGTGAGCAGTCACCATCCATCAGGCTGAGAGCCGGAAAGGGACCTCAGGTCCCCTGAGGAGTGGAACGCGTCCTCCCTAAAAGTGACCCTTCCTGCTACGCTCTTCCTGAGTGTGCTGCTCTGCTTTCAAAATACACTCGTGTGAGCAAACGATCTCTCTGGCAGGACGAGACAAAAGCCAGTGTGTCCCTCCGGTGGCCCATGGCAAGGAGGGGGCACTTTCCTGGGCCCTTCCCCATCCCTGCAGCAGATCGGAGCCCTCCCTCCTCCATTCTCGAAGCCCAGAGGGACTCCCAGGTGTGGGGCTAGTTGTCTTCGCTCACAGATGGCCACCTGGCATGCCCAGCAGGAGCCAGCAGTGCCCACGGGGCAGAACCGCGTCTCTGGCTCCCGTAGGCGCTCCTCACACTGAGGACAGCAGCTGGCCGAACGACGGTGACATCAGAGAACAGCGACCCCTCCAGCAGCGGTCCCAGTGCCACGCGCTGGTCTCCGCGCACCCCTGGCTCCGACCTGCAGTGACGGTGGGGACAAAGCTGGGCGCCTCTGCTGAGCCATCGTGTGGAGCAGGAGTCACAGAGCCACCAATGAACTGGGGAAGGCAGCAGCCCGGCCCCCCCTCCTGCTCGCAGGGCCCTGAGCCCCCAGGTGGTCACTGTCACAGAAGCCTGGCGTCCACCTTCCTCCCTGGCTGCAGCCTCCCTCCCGGGCAGCCCCCGTGCTCCCGCGAGGCACGCGTCCATTGTCTGTCAGACCCATTCCCTTTCTGCATCAGATTTAAATGGCCTCTTTTGGTAGGAGCCCAAACAGTGGGGACAGAAGTAACTCTTGGGACTCCGAGGTGGCCTGCTGTGTTTCCTACTGTCCCCTTTACTGGGGCCCGGGGGCAGGGCACCACTGGGAGACCTAGGGTGGGACCTGCTCAGCCCCGTTCCCCCCTCAGCCCAGGGAACATCCATGTGCGGATGACAGGGACCAGAGGCCGGGCTGGCCACACAGCCCAAGTCCACACCCCTGGCCTGGCACCTCGGCTCTGCAGATGGACTTCCCAGCATCCCCAGCCTCACCAGGTCAACGCAGCCGGGTGGCCCTCTGCCTGAGCTCTCCACGACACCCCACGCCAACACCCTCCACTGGCTTCCTAGAATGTCCATCCCACAGGCTCTGATGGTGGTCACCCCCTTGTCCATCAGCTACATGGGAGCCCCTGGACCAGAGTATCCCTGGGGCTCCTGCCTGGGAGGCCGCGACCAGCACTACCTGACCCAGGGTGTGAAATCCCCGCAGTCCACAGCGGGATCATGGTGCCAGCCACACCTCGGGCGCCCCGTGGGGACGCTGAGGCCGTCTCTGGTGGAAACGGTCACCCTGGGGAGCCCTCCCTCCAACCCACTTTCACTGTTTCCTTTTCCTTTTTCTCTTTGGGGCTGGACGTCCAGCTGGGGCCCTGCTCATGCGCAGCAGCTGTCCTACCCCCGAGCTGCAGCCGGCCCCGACTCATAAACCACGTGGACCCAACCCTCGCCTCAGGCTCTGCATCCAGGAGTCTGACCTAAGACCCTGACCTTCCTCGCCCCTCTGGCTTTGCCACCTCTGTCCCCTCCACGGAAAGCCCTTTCCCTCCTTCTATGAGCCGAACTGTACCCCAAAATATTCTCAGGTCGGAGCCCCGGTACCTCAGCAGGGACGGTGTTTGGAGCAGGATCTGTAAAGAGGAAGTTAGCTTAAATAAGGTCACAGGCGAGCCCTGATCCATGTGATTCATCAGGAGATGAGGTCACAGACACAGGGGACAACCATGTGATGCCACCAGCAGGCCAAAGAGAGCCCCCGGGAGGAGCCAGCCTGCGACACCTTGATCCCGTCTTCCAGCCTCGGGGACAGGGAACAGCGGCTGTGTGCGGCTGAGGCCCCATGGGTGGTATTTCATCAAGTGCCCATGAGCTCACAAAGCCTCCACCCAAGGGCCTCGCGTTCCTCCTGCGGGGTCCGCCAGACCACTGTCTGTGCCGCAGACTTCCCGGGTGCCCCCAGACAGAAGCGACCATTTTTCCAGAAGTCTCTTGTGCCTTTCTCGGGGACACACACCGTCTCCACTTGCGCTGTAGCCGAGTGCGTTCCTGCCGTCCCAGCCCAGTCTCTCCATTTATGCGTGGTTGCCATCCCACATTGTCACCCAATGCCTGAGAGCTGCCAGGGGACCCCGATCGCATTCCTCGGCAGCCCAGGGAGGCCACCTCACTCCCACCCAGCAGAGCGGTGGTGACTCAGATGGTATCGCACAGAGGTATTGTGCAGGGCGGGCTCACGCTTGGACTCGACACTGGCCCCAATTAAGTGACTCTGGGGACAGAGAAAAGGAACTTGAATTTCTTCCACACTTCCTGGGGAAGTGCTGACCGTCCGCACCTCGCTGGAAAGACTCCAGATGAAACCAGGCACCAGGCTCCGTTCCCCCGGGCCCCCCGACCCTGCCTGCCCAAGCCACCTGTTCACCGGTGGCCGCGTCGGTGAGCATCACCTAGGACACCGGGGCCCTCCCGCCTTGCAGCGGACCTTTTGAGAGTCAGCGAGGAGCAAGGAACCCAGGAGGATGGGTGCCTGGGCGCTGGCACGGGCGTTGAAAAGCCCCACTCAGCCCGCTCCTCCTCCGGCTCCCAGGAAGCCTTGGTGGCAGAGGAGGGACCCACATGTTGGTCAGCAGAGGGGAGGAGGAGGAGGAGGAGGGCCAGGGCCAGGCACATGGGCTGCACCCGGGCTCAGCGTCTGGAGCACGTTGTCTAAGCAAACTGGCAAGACTCTCCTGAGAAGCCAGGGCTGTTGGCGTGTGCTGGCTGCCCGTGAGGTGAGGCCCGGCGGGCACATGCCCAGGTCAGAGCTGGATGAGGAGCACGGACGGTAGCACCCCACAGACCCAGCAGGAGCCACAGCCAGGTGGCCATGGGCAGAAGACTCCTGTGCCTACCTCTCTCCCGGGACTCAGAGTCCCCCCGGAGGACATCAAAAGTGTTTTGTGCAGATATTCGGAATGGAGGTACCTCATCCCCGCCCCCAGCACGTGGCCCTGGTAATAACACCTTCTGACTTGTGACCACTGTGGGGAACCGCAGAAGGATGAGGAGCCACGGCGGACCTGCGGCTCCGCTGGGCTCGGGACGGAGTCGGTTTCAGGCCTTGGGAAAGGGGCACTTTGTGCTGCCTTCGGGGACCCACTGCCTGCTCTTCAATGTTTCCATACGACTTTTCATAAAGACATGCAAAAAACACTTTGGTTGATTTGTTGTGATGAAAGACCATGATAACGCGGTGGTCACGCAGACCCCGGGGGTTCGCCCGGGGAATTCCTTGAGGAACTGGTTTCGGAGCAGATTTGTTTAATGCTCACATCTCTCTCCCTCTGATCTGGAGACATTAAAAGAATCCGGGGGAGCCAGAACCCCTGGCCCTCGGCAAGTCACTTACCTTAATGGGTCTCAAATGACCCAGTCAAGAAATGGGTCTAATTATCCCTGCTGCACGGAGCCGTCCTACAGTTTAATGAATGCTTGAAAAGGTTTTGAGATCGTTGGATGAAAATGGACCTCAAAGTAGACCAGAGTGTTTGTTATTAGAGACTCGGATCCGATGACTTCGTTTCTGCCATCAAGTGCCGTGGGCATTATCTGAACTTTGTCCCCTCCCGCAGTGGCAATTTCTGTGATGCCCCTCTGTCCCCTACACCTGCTTTCTAACAATTGGAAATGGGCCACTTACATTCAACATGCTCCAAGATGATGCTCACGGGGCCTGAGGGTGCTCCACAGGGGTGTCCTTGGAGAAAACCGTCCCCTGGTCTCTCCCGCACATTCCTGTCCATTCTCGGTCATCCGCTGTGGGATGACCAGGGCCCTCCCACAGCTGGCCTAGACGCTCAGGATCAAGATGGTCTCTAGTGACCAGGAGGGAGAGGGCTCAGGAGCATATTCCTTTGTATATCGTAACCAAGTGGAAACTTCACTGACATCGACTGGGTTTGCTGTCTAAGGAAGGGATTCGGGGTTCACGTGGCTTTGCCTTCTGATGGGCCACCTTTCGAATGCAGCTGTGCCGGATCAGGCACAGGGGGTGAGAGTGGGCTGCGGGACCTCGTGCAGTCTCCTTTCTTGAGCTGGTTTCTCTGTGAAGCTTTTGTGTAATCCTGCTAAGCCACTTTCCCAGGAGTATTGTGTGAAGTTGAACATTTTTCACTCCTGCACACTGAATGGGCTGGAATGAAGGTAACCCTCACCTTCCTGTCCCCTCTGCCCAGGATGCTGTACCCTAGGATGGACCCCCAGCAGTCCTCGGCCCCCTGGTTACATAGCTGGCCCCCATCCCTCTAGCCTTCTGTCCCCCTCGACTTCTTACACATGTCCTTTGTTTTATCTCCTGTGGCCACACATTCATGTGTCTCTGGCTCTGGAACGCAGGGTCCGTGGGGGTGGGGTCCTGTTTGATTCATCGCTGTCTTCCTCCCACTGAAATACCACCTGAACGGTCACACTGCAGGATGGACGTGGCCCCAGAGGGGGGCCTGATGCAGGCCCAACCTGGGTATGTCCAAGGGCAGGTGGGTGGGGCCACGAGGCAAGACCCCAGACCAAGGCACCACAGTTGCCAGCAGTTCCCCAAGGGTCCCTTGAGGAGCAGGTGCCCCTAGCCAGGGGGCATCCACTGGGGCAAGGAGAGCAGGACCCCCAGCTCTGCCTGCCGCCTCCCATCATCCCCTGGACAGAATCGTCCCACAAACTCAGTGAGGTGCACATATAGGTCACTGGTGTGACGGGGAAACCTTGCTCCTGAGCCCACACATCTCAGCCACTGGGGACAGGGCCCCATGCAACAGCCATGAGTTCCGTGCGTTCTCCATGTGCTGCAGGATGGGGTCTCAGTTTTCCCTGAGTTGACCCCACGGTGGGGTCTTAAACCAGACACTCTAGCCTTCCCCGGGTCTGACTGCTTCCGGCCGATGTGCCAGACCAGTAGATCCCATGAGCACATGCCCCCCGCCCCCCCCCCGTCTCTCTCCTTCGCTGTAAAGTGGGTCTCTGGACCAGGGTGTGTGTGGCAGTGTAGTCGCCCCCCGCCCCAACCACAGGGGATGCGCTCCAAGTCCCCCAGCAGAGCCCTGAAGCCACAGAGAGTGCTGGAGGGTATCTATACTATACTTTCTCCTATGCATGATACCTATGAAAAATTAAATGCATAGATTAGGCACCATAAGATGTTAGCGATAAAACGGAACATTTGTCACATGACACTGCAAGGAAAGTAAAGTGAATGTGTTCTCCCTCCCCCCCTCTCCCAAAATACCTATGATACTGCCTTTATTCTTCTTGTGATGAGGTGAGGTGAGACCATACCTGTGGGATAGATGAGGTGAAGTGAAAGATGCAGGCATTGTGACGGAGCGTGGGGCTGCTGGTGTTCTTCAGACAGTACGTCAGAAGGAGGATCATCTGCTTTGGGTGATCCTGGTCATTGAGCCATGACCATGTCGAGCAGGCAGTCTATACAGTGTGGATACACTGACCGAGGGATGGTTGGCCACCCAGGTAGGACAGAGTGGGGCGGTACAAGGTTCATCATGCCAGTTGGAACAGCATGTAACTTAACACTGTGGCTGGCCACAGGCAGCTGAAACCACAGGAAGGGAAATGCAAATAAGGGGGACTCATATAAGGTGGCAATCGATTCTGCCCCCTTTGACGCTGGCTGAGCACTGTGAGGGGGGAAGGCAGCCTCATACGGACAGAAACATCATTTCTATGAAAGACGATTGCTCTCCCCTCCAAGCTACAAGGGCTCCCATTTGCCACTGAGAACTTGCTGGTGCCCCTGAGGAACGAGCCCTCCTGGAGGCTGACCATCTGTCTCTGCTGCGGAAAGCTTTGGGGGACAGCATGACTGTAGATGCCAGGGTGGGGCTCACAGGTCCCGTGACTGGAGAACTGGAGAGTTAGTGATGAGCTCACAGACTGTGTCCAGGAGCTGCCGTCCTCCCCACTGGGGAGAAACTGCTTCCACCACCCTGACTGGTGAGGGTGCAGAACGCAGCTGCTATGTTGGTGGCCCTGCCCCATCCCACTTCCACTTCTGACCAACATGCAGGGATGGATAAATGCACGGAGTGACTCTCTGCCGTGCACTACCATGAAGTCGGAGTACAAACATGAAGCAACCGTGTCCAGGCACTGGACAGCAGGCGGCGAAGAGTGGGGTCCCTGGGAGAAGGGGACTCACCAGGTAAGCCAGCTCATCTGCCCAGAGGGCGTTCCTGGCTGCGGGGCCGAGGGGGGCAGTGCAAGGTGAGAGGCTTCCCCCGCGACTGGAATCCGTGGGTCAGGGCACCAGAGAGGAAGGCACTGTGCCAAGATGGCACCTCGGGAACTTGGGCAGAGGTTACCTGAAGTCCTCGACTCGCATCAGAGGGAAAGCATGCATGAGAATGACCAGCCCTGCTGCTAGGACCCCGAGAGGAAGAGCAGCGCAGAACCGGCAGCCCAGCACACCCAGGGGCGGCGCTTCACCCATGTCCCAGACTCAAGAGACATCAGGAGAGCCTGGCCTTGGGAGTGAGGGCCGTGACTAGAGACAGGCTGACTCTCTCCATAACCAAGTCCCAACAGAGTTTTTCACGGGGCTGGAAGGCAGAAGCTGGAAAATGAGTTAACTCAACGAGAGGGGCTCGGAAGCACCAGATCCAAGTGCAAGCTCTCGGCCAGAACCGCACTAGCTACTAGAAAGAAATTCAACAGTATTCAGGGGCCAACAGCAGAATCTCAAGGCTTTACAATGTGTCCTGCGCAATGTCCAGAATATAACAGGAAAGTTCTAGATACAAAGGTAACATGAAAATGTAGCCGACTGAAGCAGACCCTGAGATGACCCTGAGGTGCTCAGCGTCCATAGTCTAAACTGCGATTATTACATGTACGTTCAAGGACTTCAAGGAAACCATGGTCCCAAGGAATGAACTGATAGAGAATCCACAGAGAAAATGAATCAAATGTGGAAAGAGAATCAAATGGAAATTCTAGAACTCAAAAGCCCAGAATAAATGGAAAAGTCACTGGATAGACTCCTGAGAAGATTCGAGATGGCGGAGGAAGAAGACCTGAAGACACGTCAACTGAACCTGTCCAGTCTGCAAACAGAGACTTCAGTTTTTAAAGGAAGATTATCAGATGCTCAAGGCCTGGAGTAAAACCACGCGGGCTCCACGTGGTAACTGTAGTTCCAGCCGGAAAAGAGCAATGACAAGACAGAAAAGAGGTTGAAGGAACAAGGCAAAAAAAAATGCCCCCAAGTTGATTGAGGTCATCAGCTGACGGGTCCAAGCAGCTTGATGAACCCTCACAGAACCCCCCACACTTTGGTGAGTCGTGGCAAGGCCGCTGGACACGGAGGCCAAGAGAGTCTCGAAGCAGAAAGGCCCGTTCCATAGAGAGAAACGGAGCAGAGCACACAGCTGAGGTCTCATCAGACAGGACAGAAGACAGAGGAAGGGGACACCCCGAGAACCGCCTTCTGGGAATTCTACGGCCAGTGACAGAGCCCTTCAGAAATCACAGTGGGAGAAAGGGTGACAGAAGGTCACATTCAGACCAAGAAGACCTGAGAGAATCTGTCACGAGTAGACCTATAGCATGGGATGTCCTTCAGACCAAAGGGACGTTCCACCAGGTGGACAGGAGGACCTCAAGGAGATGAAGAGAGCCTGGGCGAGTGAGGAAGGGGACAGCCACCTGACCTGTCCTGGCGGGGAGCCCTCTGGCTCAGCAGGGTGCAGCTGACCACTGCCCGTCTGGTTTTCACAGGGCCAGACGGGCGCATGGCGGGGGACAACGGGGCAGCGTGCACACCCTGAAGTCATTCGCGGTGGTCCTACACCCCCAGTCCCCCTTGGCTTTTGCTGTCACTTCTGATTTACTGTCCTATGCAGGACAGGACAGATTTAGGGACTTCCACTTGGCTCTTCCAGGGAATGCAATGAAAGTCTAGTTACCCCAGCTGGACAATAAGGGCTGGCTCCATGATGAGATGGCCTTGGGCAGGACCGGCCTCCACCAGCCCCAGGGGAGGAGGGTGGGGATCAGTCTTTGCCATCAGACCTCACATCCAACAGTCCTGAAAAGACGAGGTCGTCCCCTTCCCTCCGGGCACAGTCTCTGGGTAAATAGCCATGTGTCACTTTGGTGGAAGACTGGGGAGACAGGAAGTCCACAAACTGCAGGTGCACTGGGAGGTCCCTTCTAAGAGGACCCAGCTTCCCCCGTACCTGATTAGTTGGCTGGTAGACGCCTGCTCTGTGGCCTGGGCTACACCCTGTCGTGGCCACGTGCCCGGTTCCCATCAGGCACCCTGACCAGCTCCCGCTTCCTCCACGGGGCGAGCCGTTTCCTCTCAGAGCAGAAAATGTGTTTCCCACTCAAGTCACATGGGAGCTGACCTCAGCTAACCGGCTTTATCCGTCTGCAGATGTGGAGGTGGAGGGGACGCATACCGAGGAGGACCCGCGTCATGTGGCACCTGCCTCAGGAGAGGCTCCGTGGAAGCTCGAGCCGGAGGAGGCGTCTCTCCTGTCGGGGAAGGAGGTTGCTCCTGGGGATGTGGAGGGGAATGGAGGCTGCAGGCTCTCAGGCTCCTCCACCTGAGCGTTCCCATTCTGGATCCCAGAGTCCCTCTTTTCCTCTCAGGATCCCCACGAGCTGACTCAGGTCTGCACGCTCCGTCTCCCCCGCCACTCTTCCCATCAGATCCTGGGCGCCATTCTCAGCCCCGTCTGCCCTACAGGACGCGGAAGCTTTAGATGCGGCGGAGGCTCTCTGGAGCCCGGTTTGGGTTTTTCTCCAAGGCTCCTGGAGCCATTTAACAAAAGGCATCCCAGACCACGCCGCTTAAGTGTCACGGCCCTGAGTACCCAGAGCCTCCTCTTCCTCCAACACCTCTCCCCAGCAACCAGGAGCAAGAGCCTTGGCAAGTGCTCCCTCTCCCTCTCCTCCTCCTCCCCGCCCTCCTCCTCTCCTCCCTCTCCCCCCTCCCCCTCCCTCTCCTCCTCCTCCCCCTTCCCCTCCCCCCTCTCCTCCTCCCCCTCCCTCCCCCCTCCTCTCTTCCTCCCCTTCCTCTTCTTCTGCCTCCTCTTCCTCCTCCTCTTCTGTATCCTGGGGATTTTCATCTTTGACAGAACAGTTTGCTGAAAAATGTGCATTTTAATAAGAAAGATATTTGGATGTCTGGGGCAGGGGAGTCACAGAGCCCCCACCCACTGCCCCAGGAGGGAAGGGGAGGGGGAGGAACTGGCGGGGTGGCTGTGCCCTGGAGCACAGGGGCTCTGCTTCTCTGGGTCAGGTCTTCCTGAGGACGCCAGCCGGCCCAGCTCTTTCCCCAGGACAGGCTCCTGCGCCCTCGGGCTCAAACTCAGCTGAGGACCCCTCACCGCGACGGGCCACAGGGAGAGACTGGGCACTCATCCCGAGCACGTCCTCAAGGCCCCTGGCTGGCGGTCATCGGCCTCAGCCCACTCCCACTGTTAGGGAGCAACAGCTGCAGCCCCGGGTGCCAACCGAGGCCCTCGTTTCCAGGCCGGGACACTGCAGTGTGTGCACTGTGTCCCCTGAGGGGTGGGTGCAGAGACTGAGCTGGGCCCTGCTCCAGCCTTCAGGAGCCTCGTGAGGGGGTCCCAAGCCCTCAGGAAGGCCGTGTGTCTCAGAGCCAGAGATGAAGGCCGGGGGCCCCCTGCTGCAGAGACCAGGCTCTTGGTGTCTTCCCACCGTGACAGCGTGGGCCGGCCGTGGCCTCTGGGGATCCCCGCGGGCTTCCTGGGGCATCCAGGCTGAGCAGGGCATTTGGACAGGTGGGGAGGGGTCTGGAAGGGTGGAGGGAGAGCCCTGAGCCCCAGGGGACCTCTGTGAGCCAGGAGTGAGCGGGTGGGCCACTACAGTTCCCCACGAGGTCTTCAACTCTGTCCCAGTGACCTCGTCCCCCCCCCACCACACCAACATGGGCCCCTCTGAGTCATCAGGTGCCTCTGACTTGGAAGCTCAGGCTGACACACCCCTCCAGCGGGGACATGAAGCCCCCGGCTCTGGGCCTTTTGGGCAGACTTTAAAATTCTGTAGACCCCCTTCTCAGAAGAAAGCTTATAAATGTGAAATATAAAATATACAGGACCACAGAGGAAACCAATCGCACTGCAATTAGTTACCAAGTGTTCTTAACAGAGACACCCGCGGTGTAGACCGCAGCCCCAGCGGCTCCCAGAACTCAACGGGTTTTTTTCTTTAAAAGAACCACTTTGAGGTGTGGGGCTGGGGCTCAGTGGCAGAGCGCTTCTCTGGCATGTGTGAGCCCTGGGTTCAGCACCACATCGATAAATAAAATGAAGGTGTCGTGCCACCTACAGCTCAACACACACACACACACACACACACACACACACACCCCACTCTGACTGCGCCTCCTGAGGACACCAGCCCAGCCCCTCCGCTATGGACGGGCCAGGAGGGAACCCTGCGGTCAGCGCCCAGCAAGGCCGTCTACAGAGGGGCAGGTGAGACTCCTCCTTCCAGGACAAAGCCTTGACTTGGGAGAGCAAAAAACAAGGGGGGGGGGGGGTGGGGAATAACTAAGTTAATAAAAATTTCACTGAATTAAGCTGGAAGCCCTGGTGGTGTTTCAGGCCACCACTTACACTGGGGTTTTCAAACAGGTTTTTATGAGCATTTTTTTATTTTATTTTTTAATCTCGCTGGGTGAAAATTCTCCTAAATCCCTACTAACCACATGGGTTTCGATCCCTGCACCACGGTTTGTCCCTGTGCTCGGGAAGCCTCGTCTCTCAACTGCTGGCGCCCTCAGGCCTGTACCGCCCACCGGCCAGCTCTCCCACTGGCTGCTTCTGCAACTGGACCCCAGGTTTCCTCCTCACGTCTGCCAACTAATGGGCCCGAGGTCTCCGATGGAGGAGCCACTCTGCGGGCCCTGGCCAAGGCTGCACGGCCATCCCCCAGCCCTTCCCAGCCCTGACCCCACACACGGAGAGGGAGGGAGGAAGTCCTGGAGACGAGAACTTGGACACCCAGGGGACAAAGAGACGGCACAGTCCCCTCTTCTCCACAGGGACACATCCCAAGACCCACAGTGGGTGGCACTGAGCCAAAGACGCTGCTGTCTTTTCCTCTTCCCACCCACCTGTGAGAAGGCCTAACTCTAACTAGGCACGGTGACAGATGAACGAATGATAATACAGGACAGTGACGAGGACTGTAACAGAGCTACGTGAGGATGTGCTCTCTCCCTCGCTCCACCTTGATACCTGGCTCATCTGCTGTGGACCTGACAAGGAGTCGGGTGCTAAGTGGCCACCGGGGGAGTAGTGTATACAGTGTGGAAACACTGGACACGTTGTCGGGTTGGAGCAGAACAGCTGGAGGTCCTCCAGCACACTTCTCAAGATGGGCACAGCGCACAGCCGATGGGTTATTTATATCTGGAAACTTCCATTTCATATTTTCAGATCATGGTTGACCACCAGTAACTGAAAACTGGACAGAAGAAAGTGGGGACAACCATATATTTATATGTTCATATTCATATGTTTAAGGCAAATGAAATGGGAATTATTTTTTAAAAATTTAAAAAAAAAAAGGGAGCTGGCAGGGGGAGCCGGCAGCCTGTGCACTGCAGTGCGGGACCACATGATCCTGGGAGAGTTGAAGTCTCTGAGGCAGCTAGCTAGGGACAGGGCCTTCCTTCCAGGCAAGGAGATAGCCAGTGCAAAGGCCCGGGGGCAGGAGCTTGTGCGACAGCAGAGGGAGGAGCAGCTGAGGAGCAGGAACCTTGGGAAAATAAGACCTAGTAATGCTCAAAACCAAATAATGGAGAAGTAAAGGTTGACACAGGGAAAAATCCAGAATTCTGCCCTAACCCTTAGGAAGACGGCGCCTAAGGAATCGCCGAGGGCTGCTGGGGGCATCCTCTCCATGACCTGCTCAAGCTGCCCTGAGCTCAACCCTCAGCACCCCATAAAGATAAATAAAGGCAGTGTGTCCATCTACAACTAAAGACATATATCTAAAAAAAGAAATCGCTGAGCATTTGTGATATTTGCAATTGATCTGTTGAATCCCACACAGCTTGAACCCGCACAGTGAGAACAGCAGCACAGGAACCAGTAAGTGCCCAGGCCGGCCTCCCCCAGGGCCGGCCTCCCCCAGGGCCGATGTCTGCGCACCCTCACGGGGAGCAAAGGTCGGCCCTTTTTCTTTCCAGTTGGTGTTTTTGGTGGGAATGTGATGAATCGATTGGGAAGCCCCCAAATTCCTCATGAGGAAGTTAGAAGAAGGACTGTGGGGGGAAGGGTGCAGGTGGGGAGCACCTGTCCCTGCCCGCTGGCCGCCTGCGTCCACAGTGACACTGGGCTCGTCTCCTTGGATGATTCACAGCGGATTCACAGTGGTTCAGGGTTTTGAAATAGAAAAACCACCTGAAAACAGACTCAGCTCTCAGAGTGACCTGAGCCCCGGCAAACCGGGGGCCAGTCCCCAGCCAGGGTCGCAGCAGGACCTCTTTCCTCCAGACGCCGGGCCTCTGAGCAGAGGTGCCGCTGGGCATCCCCTGGGCTGCTGGGTGACCCGGAACCACGGGTGCCAGGAAGTCCTAGATCCATTAAAAGTCAAGCGTATGAAACACTCAAGTGCTGTCCACGGCCTTTGATCAGAGCAGAGCCTGCCGGGCAGCGGGCACTCGATGAATACTCATTGAATAAATAATCGAACAGATTTAAAACCCACTGTGACCATAACGGAATCGACCCGACTCACAAAGGTTCACTGGAAAACGCGCCGGGCTCCACTGAGCTCTGACACCTGCGATCTGTGTGCGTTTACGGAGGACAGCGGAGGCTCAACACCCACACGCGTGGCGAAACAACCGCCCACAGGAGCCAGCGAGCGCCCCGCCACCTCGCAGAGCCACGATGTTTTCCCTTGTGGTGAGAACGCTTGAGACTCTCGCGATCTTCAAGTGCAGGACCATGACCGCCCGCCGCACTCCCCTGCTCCGAGCCCGAGCGTCCTGTGGAAACGTGCCGTATGAATGCGGCGGCAAAGTCTGGAAAGACCTACTGAGCTCCCATCTGCACGGGCTTTCTCCTCTTTATTGTCTGTTGCCTTACTCCTTCATTTTCAGGTGTATTTCAACAAGCTAGCAGGAAATACAGTGGCTTCTCCCCGTCCGTGGGACGGAAACGGGTGGGCTAAATGAAGAGAAGCATCGGAGACAATGGGGGGGGGTGTTATAAAGACAATCTTAAACTCCTACATCGTCACTCAGAGAGCAAAACAAGAGAGAGAAAACAGGGCGACGAACATCGATAAAAAGGTGACTCCTGTGGGCACAGTGGCGCACGCCTGAAGTCCCAGTGACCCCGGAGGCTGAGGCAGGAGGATGGCAAGTTGAGGCCCGCCTCAGCAACTTAGCAAGACCCTGCCTCTAAATAAAAAAAACAAAAGGGCTGGGACGTGGCTCAGTGGTGAAGCCCCGGGCTCAATCCCCAGCACCCCTCAGAGAAGCAACTCTCCAGCCACAGGAGAATCGCTACAAGCTCCACTTCCAGGTTCAAGTTCATAGATGAGTAGAGAAGAAGCTGGTGCAGGGCAAGCGCCAGCAGATCCAGGAAGCGCATCCGCACGCGGGAAGAGGCAGCTTCACCAGCCATGGACGAAAGGTGACTCAGGACAGCACGAAGGGCACCTGTCACCTCGCTGACCTCGAGGTGGTCCCTGTGCTGGGGGCCGTGGGGACAGAGGACACACACCGCGGGGGCCGGGCTATGGTTTGGCTTTGTTTCTGGACCCCCCCGCCCCCGCCCCAGCAAGGCCTTTTCCTGTTCTTATTGAGGGGAGGACGGACTATTTATACCCTTTTACATAACTTTGGAAACTTGTGCCCGGGCAGCGTTTCCCAAGTCGGATTTCTGGAACGCTTCCAAAGGACGCGGACAGACACCGCATTTAAAGGGGCATCGGGTCCCAATGCGCTGCGCCCGCGGCAGGGCTTCCCTGTGCCTCTGACGGGCAGCGCTCACGGTGACTCTCCAGGGCACGCGGCAGGCGCCCGATTCACCTGACCTCAGGACCTTCCTTAAGGTCACTTCGCCAACGGACCTAGACCACGGCAGTGGACTACAGAAAAGGACCTGGTGGGCGTAAGGCCAGAGCAGCCGGACTCCCCCGCCGAGGGCCTTCACCGATTCTGCTGTGTTTAGTGACAGTCTCCTGAAGGCGAATCTCTTCTCATTGGCCGGCTGGATGAGCAGGTGTTCAGAGCCCTCGTTTTAGT
This sequence comes from Marmota flaviventris, assembly GCF_047511675.1. Lineage (NCBI taxonomy): Eukaryota > Metazoa > Chordata > Mammalia > Rodentia > Sciuridae > Marmota > Marmota flaviventris. Next base: position 4,244,101 of record NC_092506.1, on the reverse strand, counting down.
CACTAGCCGGGAGCAGCGCCCTGTGGCTGGTCACCAGACACGCCTCCTCCGTGGCTTGGAGAAACTGGGAAACTACGGGACTCCTTTTCATCTAGTCCAGAGACGTCATCAAAAACCACCCACACGTGGAGGTCTCACGGGAAAGCGTGCGGAGCCCTAGGTATCCGCGTCTCTGTCACCCTCTGGAGAAGGGAAGAAACCCAAGCCCGGTTCCCACCCGCGCGTCAACCCCGCTGGGACCTCTGATCAGATCTTGAAGTCAGGGCAGGACATCGCCGCAGGAGCTCATCCCTGTGTCCTCCTTCCTAGGGTCTGCGTGTGTCCCAGCCAGCGTGAGCCACTGCTGTTGGGGACCCCTGGTCGCCTCTCAGAGGGAGGCTCCCCCGCGCTGGGCACACGGAGCGGGGAGGAGTGGGACCCAAGACGTATCCTCTGTGAGGCCAGAGCTCGAGGACCACAGACCTCCACGTGCACAAAGACCAGGGGCCAGTGTGGGCTGGGGACCGCGCGGGGACAGAGGGTGGAGTCACCCGGCCTCCCACCCTCCTCGGCCTCCGGCACTTCTCCCGCCCTCTGGGGTCTCCGCTGGACACACGCAGCCTTCTCAAGGGTCTGATTCTGGTAACTGAGGAAGCGAGAGAGAGGCACACGGTGGTGACTGGCCACCAAGAGCCCTGGGTCCCAGTCCCAGGGCTGGAGCGGCCCTGAGCATGCGGAGGTTCCTCGGCCAACACGGCCTCGAGTGGCCTGGAGTGGCTGAGTGAGGCGGATCAGGCCTCTGTCCCTTCCCCGCCCACGCCTGTCCCCAGCAGAGCCCGGGGCCTGCGGTTCCCCAGTAAGTCGGCGCCCTCCCTCCTGCCTCCAAGCCTCTGGCGTATGCACCCAGGCCGGCGAGGGGACTCCACCGCAGGGCGCTTGGCCGCGGCTGGTCAGCAAGGCCAAGGCTTCTGTTTCCAAACTTCCGAATCTGGCCCTAAAGGGCTCCTCTCCCTGGCTCTGAAGGCTCAGCCCTCCGGGCCCAGCAGGTGGGCAGAGTGTTTGCAGAGCCACTGTGACGGCTACTGCGGGGCAGCTGGCCCTCCCCACGTCCGGTCACCAGCAGAGGCTGGCCGGCTGGTCACCTTACCTGCGCCCAATCCCGTGCACACAAACTACAGGCCAAAGCCACAAAACCATCTTCCAATCAGAGGCCTCTTTCTGAAGACCCCAAGGCCAGCTCCCTGACCTGCCGCGTGGGCCTGCGGCAGCTCCTGCGGACTGTGCCAACCTCCCAGTTTGGCACAGGGGGCGGCAGTCTCCCCCTGATCTCCCTGCATGCTCTCTGGAGGGGCCCTGGGCACTGCCAGCCGGGCTCCAGGGCAAAGACCCAGAGCAACGAAAGGGCGAAGGCAGAGGGCGAAGGCAGAGGGCGAAGGGAGGGCCCTGGCCTCCGGGCGATGGGGCCGACGGGCTGCCTTCCCGAACCCTGGTCCTGGCCCGTCGTCTCGCAAGGGGTGGACGGCCGCCAGCCCCTGGATCTCATGACGCCCAGGCTCTGTGCTTGGCTTCCAAACTCAGCCGCCGGCCTGTCCACAGGGAGGCCTGAGCCGAGCCGCCAGCCCTGGGCTCCCTCCTCCCCAGAGCCCCGAGGGCATCGATGGCCAAAGCATGACGCACCTAGGGACCCAGCGCCTTGGACAGAAGGAGGGGAGATCGACGGAGGGGGGACTGGGTGAAGAGGGTCTCGGGGGGCGAGGTAGTGGTTTCAGAATGTCCTCAGGGAACCTGACACCTAATTGTAGGACAGGTCCCCAGGCATGGGGGAAGGGGACACAGCGGGACCAGCCCCACCCCCAGAGCCTGCTGCTCACGGGCAGAGGTACAGGCAGTGACTTGCAGCCCCCAGAGGACAGCCCAGAGGAGCAGGCGGAGGGCAGTGTCCAGGTGGGGCAGCAGGGGTGGCAGGCCAGAGGCAGACCGGGGGCGGGGGTCCCGCTGCAGAATGGGCCAGGGGAGGGCGGGCCCCAAAGTGGGCTTAGAAAGGGGCAGAAGGTCACCTCCCTTTGTGTTGGCTCTCTGTTGCTGGGTCACAAAGCTGCCCAGCGTCCAGTGGCCGAAAACAGGCACCTTCTGGGATGGCATGGTCCATGTGGCACTGGACGAGGGGCCGGCTGGCCCTCAGGGTCTGGGTGTCTCACAGACTGCACACAGGGCCCTGGGGGCTGCAGCCACCTCACTGGCTGCTGGCCAGGGACGTCAGGTCCTCGCCACGTGAACTGTCCACAGGGTCCCTGCAACATCGCAGCGGCACCAGGCGGGCCAGCAGGGCCAGCCTGACCCCAGAAGGGCCTCCCGCCACTTCCCCTGAGCAAGGCCACACGGAAGGGGAGGCCCACAGAGGGGCGGACGTCAGGATCCCCACGGCCACGTTAGAGACCATCTGCCACCTTCTAAGATCAGGACTCATTTCCCCTTTCTCATGGACGTGGGTTGGGCCTCCTTTGTCCCCTGCTGTCCCTGTTGCTGTGACGGGTCCTACTTCAGCCCTTTCCTCAAGTGGGTCCTCAGCCTCCTGCAAGCTCCCTGTCCAGCCCCGATGGCCGCAGACTCTCCCAAATCGTCCATTAACGTGGACGAACCCTCCTGCCCGACAGGGCCCAGGCCCAGGCCCCCAGGGGCCGGTCCCCGCCCCCCCCCCCCAGTCGGCATTTTCCTCCTGCATTTTCCCGCCACTTCAGCCGCTGAAGAGAAGACTAGCACCTCCCTGCCCCAGGTCCCTCTCCGAGTCCCTCCCCTGCGGCCAGGCTGGCCTGGCCCACGGCTCTGCCCACCTCGCCCCACCCTGGCCACTGTCGCGCTGCCCGGGTTGAGCTCTGGCCTCTGCAGTCCTCGTAGTCAGAGGCCGCAGCCCGCGCGGCATCTTGGGAAGCAGCACCCGCCTCCTGTGCTCACCACTGGTGACCTCACGTCCCCACCTGCCTGGGTGGGGGACAGCATCTGGGCCGAGAACCAATCCCCTCTCCCTGGACTCCAGCCGCCCATCCCATCCCAGTTGGCTGGAAGCAAGGTCCCGTGAGGATGCAGGGTCCCTGCCAATGGGGACCTGTCAGTGCTCCCCCATGACAGGGGACCCCGGTGTGGCTACTGCCTGCTAAACCACAGGGTTCCACTCAAGGGCAGCAGGCCGGGGAGCTGGGGGACTGTCCCTGTTGGCGGGGTTCCTGGCTGGCTTTTCTAGTCATAGGTAACATTCACTCGGGAGGGAGCACAGGGCACAGAAGCAGGGTCCCCTCCTTCGCCCCCGGGGCCCCACTCCTCACGCCGTGCCCCGGCCCTTCCACCAACGCTCACTCCTCTGGCGGGGCTCAGGGCTCATGGTGGGCGGGCACTTCGCACCTGGCCTTCTGGCTTAATCTTTCTGCATCCTATGGACGTCCCCTCGTGTGCCACTTCCCTCTGCGGGGACCTGGGGTCGCTCGCTGCAGGGTGACTCTTGATAGCATACACGTGGCAGTGTGCGCAGAGACGGAAACGGGTGCAGGAACAGGGACGCGGTGAGGCCCAAGTCACAGCCAGGCCGAGCACACGTCCCTCCGCGAGGGGGCCGCCTGCTCCCCCACACGAGCAGACCCTGCAGCCCCCCCCCCCGCCGTGGCTGGGCCCACCACACCGTGGACCCCACAGCAGCACCGCAGTCCTGCCGCCCGGCCCGGCCCTCCCTGCCCCACACGGGACGGGACTCGCTGCCCTCTTGGGTTTCTGCCACCACCAGCTCCCAATTCAGAATCTTGTTCAAAAAAGCTGAACTAGTGACATCAGAATGACATCGTGGGTTACTGGTGATGCGCCCTGCTCCCCCCCACCCCCGTGTTGACGTCTGAACCTGAGAGCCAAGGACATAAAGCAGGGTTTATTGAATTGGGGTAACATAGACTCCTGCCTGGAGGCAGAAGGGGCCATAGCTGTACCCTGGTGTGCCAAGAAGGGAGGCTGCCCTCCTTATCTGTCCCAGGGTCCTTTGTCCTCCTGCTCTCCTCCTCTTCTCTCCTCCTTCCTGCGGGTGTGACGAGGCCTAGGAAGTGCTGGTGGGGTGGCCTAAAGGTAGGGGGAAGGGCAGGGTGGACAGCCCTGGACACAGTAACCCACAGCTTCAGGACTCCCTGTAGGGAGGGGCCCTCTTGGGACAGGTGACCTCAGCAATAGGCAGGGGCAGGGTCTGGATCAGGGTGGAGGAAGGGCTCCCAGGAATTAACATTTCAATCCCTCAGGGGAGTTTTCATCTTTCCGGACTCACTCAAAATTGGCCTCCTTGATCTGACCTGACTCGACTTACCTGTCTATACTGCCTGCCTTTCTAGTTCTGGCTTCAAGAATATCAAATACTTAGGAAGAAACCCAACAAAAGATGCACAGCACACACACATACACCTGCCACGAGAGTGAAGAAGACAGTTCTCCATCACTGTAACAAAACACCTGAGATAATTAACTTATAAAGAGAAAGGGTTATTGTGACTCACAGTCTTGGAGGTTTCTGTTCAGTTCAGTGACCTCACTGCTTTGCACTTGGGTGGGGTGTGGGTGGCCAAGGCAGGTGGCACATGGCACCACCAACTGTGGACCTTCAAGGTGAGGAAGCAAAAGAGGGGGAGCCCAGGGCCCCACAGCTGCCTTCAGGGGCTCGACCCACACCTCAGGACCCCCAGGGTGCACCCCCTGGGGCCCCAGCCTGTGACCCAGGGGCCTGGGGGAGACCTGGAGCTCTAAGCTGCAGTGGACCCATCTCAAGCCCCCAGTGGACCAAGAATGACCCGCCTGCACAGATGTCAGCTCCCACTGATCCAAGGGTCAGTGCCACCCGGCCACAAGGCCAGCTCCCGTGTGTTTACATGGTGTGCTGTGTGTATGGGTTTGAGTGTGTGTGTGCTGGTGTGCTTGGGTGTGTTTGTGTGTCTAGACATGCATGTGAGTGTAGCACGTTGTGTTAGGGGGTGTATGAGTGTGCGTCACGTGTGTACAGGCATGCACGTGTTCACACGTGTATATTCTGTGTACACGTGCTTCGGTGTGTGGTGTGTGTGTTTAGGCATGCTTGTGTGCGTGTGTGCAGGTGTGCAAGTGTGTGAGGTGTACAGACAGAGGTTGTGTGTGTGTGTGTGTGTGCGCGTGTTGCCTGGCCTCCTCCTGGGGCTCCCGAGGACAGCAGCCCCTGTGCTGTGTGGTCTGTCACCAGCCGTGCCTGACACACACGCACACACCCTGGCAGGCTCTGCCACACGTCACCCTCCTCCCAGAGGTGTCCGGCAGGCAGAGGTCAGAGGTCGCCCCTCCTGCTCCCGCGCTCTGGCACACCCTGTCACGTCACGGGGCGGGCTGCTCCAGGGGGTCACCCGTCAGTCCTCCAGAGTGAAGCCTCAGTGAGCAGGGGTCACGCTGCACCACAGGGTACAATGTGATGTCCCCAACGCCCCCATGTTAAGGCCTGCTCCCCAGCTCAGTGTCACCAGAGGTAGTGCAGCTTTAAGAGAGGCCGGCGGTCCTTCAGCAAATGGGGGTGTGACCCCCCTCCTGGTCTCTCACCTTCTGCCATGGTTCGCCACCACAGGACCAGCCAGCTGGACGGAACCCTCCAAAACTGAGTCAAAATAAACCTTTGGGTATTTTGTTACAGTGACGGAGAGCTGCCTGGCACACCTGTGCTGAGAGGAAACCCCAGGAGCTGGCTAGATGGGGCAGATGGCAGTTTGGCCCCTTGGTGAAAGAGGAGGCTGAGGTCCCTGCCACTGGGAACGCAACAGAAGAGAGGAGGTTAAGAATTTCTTTATTTTCCTGGTGCCCACGGGACCAGATTATTAGTGCCTGCTCGGGGAGCAGCAGGAGGTAGGGAGAGAAATCACACAGGCAGCCCCGGGGTGAGGAGGCTGCAGGCGGAGGAGGCTGCCTGCGGAGGTCTCTTCTGGGGGACAGAGGTGCAGGTTGTCCAGTGACCATCGGACATGACACCTCGCAGATCCGCACCATCGACTCACAGCTGGGTGCACCAACCCGTCCGCTAGGTAGGACAGCGCCACCCTGTCACAGCTAGTCACAGCAATAATCAAGTCCCTTCTCTCTCGCTCGCTTTATGGTGCCGGGGATGAGTCCAGGGCCTCACAGGTGCCAGGGCCGTGCCAACCCCTGAGCATCCCCGGCTCTGACCCGGTTTCTCCTGCAGAGCTGTCTGTCTGCAGACTTCAGCAGCGTGAGCAAGAGGGAGAGGAAGGACCACGGCCGGGGAGGGCCCGGCTGGAGGGAGAGAAAGCGAGCAAGTCCTCTCGGAAAGACCAGGGTCTCTCTGGGGCCCAAGCCCAGGGAGCTCAAGCCCCCAGAACCCACTCTCGAGTGATCCACGCTAATGTGGACCCTGTGCACACAGCGAAGGAAAACAGGCGTCCACAGAAGAACTTGCACACCCGCGTCCTACGGCCACACACAGCCCGAGTGCCCTCCAGGGAGTGAATAGACAAACTAAAGGTGGTCTGCCCATACAGTGGAGCACTATTCAGCCATGAAAAGGTACCAATAAACGCCACAATGTGGATGAATCTTGAAAACCTTTTACTAAGGGAAAGAAATCAGGCCAGAGACCACACGCTTTCTGACTCCGTTTATGCCAAGTGTCCAGGACACTGGACCAGAATCAGACCAGCGGTGGCCAGGGCTGTAAGGACCAGGCGAGTACCTGGTAATGGTTAGGGGAGTTCTCTGGGGAAGAGGACAGTGTTCACAAATGAGACGGGGGCGGCGATGGTGGGAATGCTGTCACGTGCCAAAAGCCACTGGACTGCAACTGTTCTGTGAACGGCATCTTGGGGCTTTCCGGAAGGTGCCTGGCCACTCGCTCTCCCTCCTCTGTGTGTGCAGCAGAGCTAGACGCTGTCCTGCTCCTCTGTATCTAAATGCCCTTGGGCCTTAATTTCCTCCTCTGTAAAGCAGGACTGTGACTCCCGGTGGAGGCTGCTCCCACAGTTAGATGAGATGCTGTGGGGAGTGATGTTGAGTCTGGGAGAGAGCTGGCCAGGTGGTCTGTGGCCCGGGTGGTCAGTAGCACCCGCATTCCTCCTAACTGCCTCCTTCCTCTCCTGCCTTCCTCCTGGTGGTCTGACCCCCCCCCCCAACCTCACCTTTGTCTTTCTGTCCAGGGGCTGCTATGACCTTGAGCCATGCGTGGGAACTGGGTGGCAGGCCGATGCCAAGCTTGGCACCCCACCCACGCTGACCTTCAGCGGCTTCCCTCTTGCGGCTGCAAGCCCCTGCCTACCCAGGAGACCCTGGGAAGGAGAGAAGGAACGGGGCACCTGGGAAGACGCAGGGATGTCTGGCAGCAGCGCGTTGAACTAGCGTGGCAGGATTTCACGCTGACCGCAGGCGGCCGCTGGTCTGCTGGCCTCTGATTGATCCCACTGAGGAGACAGTTGGCAGGACTCCCCACTGGGCCTCCATTCCGCCCGCCCGCGCAGGTTCAGAGTGCTGGACTGGGAGGAAGCGCAAGTCCCAGAGAGCCGGGTTCCCGGGCACCGGGCACACCACCTGCCCACTGCCTCCGACTCGGAGAGACGTGGAAGGCCAACGCCGTCATCACCCCATTGCACAGGTGAGGAGGCTGAGGACAGAGAAGCAGAGGCCCACAAGGGGCAGCAGCCGTGCCACCCCTCACTTCTGCCCAACTGCCCCTGGGAGGCAGCAGAGAGGACTGGCACAGGTCACCTTGTCACGAGCTTTCTTCTGCAGAAGCCTTGCCAATCGCGTCTCTCAGGCCCCAACAGAAGCCCCTGGAGGACAGGCAGACCTCAGTGTGTCCGGGACCCTGTCCCCTGCCACGAAGCCCTAACTGGGGGGACACGGAGCAAGGCCTCGGCACGTACAGGATCTGGTGGCCCGTTCCTGGCTGTGACGAAGCGCATCCCTTTCTCCAGCTGTGGGGTTGAGGGTGGACCCCAGCCCGCGATGGTGACCTCATGTCCCTCTGAGAGACTGAAGAGGAGCCACAGTGACGATGGAGGCAGAGCCTGGATGAGGCCGCCACAGGAAGGGACACTGGGGCCAGCAGAGGCTGGAGCCTGCCTTCCTGGACCCCGGAGGGAGAGGCCCAGCTGAGCCCCCTTTGGAATCTGCTCCGCAACCAGGAGAAGAGACGTCTGCCATCTTCAGCCCCCGCCTTGGGCATTGCTACAGCAGACACAGGACACTCCCCCCCGTCCTGTGACCAAGAAGGACAACCTGGGGTCACCCCCACCCGGCTCCTCTGTGGTGTGGGCGAGTCCCCCTCAGGCCACGTGCTAAGGGAGACACCACAGGGACGCACTTCAGGTCCCAGTCTCCTTGGGGCGCTCAGCTCTGTGTCCTGACACCTGCTGGACATGCCCACAGGACAGGCCCGCGGACCCAGGTCTCCTCCTGACAGGCCTCAGTCAGATCTCCACCCGCACCCCCGCTGCCTGCAGGTGGGACGCAATGACATCTCGTTCTGCTGAGGGGCTCCTGAGAGCCAAGCACAGAACAGACAGGGCCCTGTCCCCCGGAGCTGACAGACAGACGGCAGGCCGTCCTGCCTCAAGGCCTCCTGGACGGCCATCCAGCTCTGTCTGTGGGCTAGCAGGTGGCCGGAGTCCAAAGGGGCAATGAAGGTGGAGCAGGGAATCAATCGGGGGACAGGGGCCCCCACCAGGCTGGTGGGTCCAGCAGCCTCACTCCCAGGGGTCCGACGGCGACTCCCCGCCTTGCTGTAGGGACACAGAGGGCGAGGCGCCTGGAGGGAGGGGTCCCAGCCCTGGCTGACATGAGCCGTCAGCTGGCTGGGCCAGGCGGCTCTTTGCCCCCCCACCCCCCCACCCCACCTATGGCCCACTTCACTTGTGACTGTCCCCCTTTGCCCGAGCAGAATGGCTGGGCAATGGGGTGACTGCCCTGGGCAGAGATCCCACCAATGGCCCAGCAGAAGGCTCCCTCGGACCTCTGCCCCTCACCCCTGCGCTGACTTCTGGGCCCTCATTGGTGCCCGTCTGTCTGTCTTTTTAAAATCAAATCCGGTCCCCCTTTCGCAGGGCAAGCAGAGGGAGAGTCGAGGAGGAAGCCCGAGGGCGGTTTATGGGGGGGGCTTATTTCAACCTCAGTTTCTCTGTAGTTTGAGTCTCACGGGCGTGAACGGCTCCGGAGGCCGCAGAGAAGCCAGCTGATTCAGCATAAAGTCATCTGAAAAATTCTCTGTCTGAATATAAATTGAAACCTTTAATTAATTCCACACAGCACCGGGCCTTGGCTCTGCATGAGAACACAGGCATGAATGAGGCCCGGCCAGTGGCTCTGCCCAGCCTCCTGCATGCTACCTTGATCCCCCTCCCTGTGGCCTCGCCAGGGAAAGCCCCCATCCACTTCAAGGTGGGATGGACACTTGCCTCTCAGCCCCTGGCAGGTGGGGGCCTGGGTGACACTCTTGTTCTGTTTCCTACATATGGTCGCCAACTTCCTGACATCCTGCAAAAGAAGTGGCTCGGCTTGGCAGGATTCTTGCAAGCCCAAGTTACCCCCCCGAGCGTCTCTGAGGAGCCTGATCTGCTCCGACAGGACCCATGACGTGGAGGACTGTGGCTTCCTGCTCAGGACTGTGGGCTCCGACCGGCCACCGTCATTGCCAGCCTGGACAGGGTACCTGGCTCCTCTGTGCCTCAGTTTCACCGTCAACTGCATAAAAACAGTGGACCCTTGGTCAACCCCCTGGGAGAGGACATGGAGCTGGGTGGAACCCCCCCAAGAGACGGGCCTGCTGTGCCTCCCTTAGACTGGGGACACTGGAGGCCCTCAGGGATAGAGGCCCGTTCCTGGCTCCTGTGAGTATGAGGGAGCCCTCTGTTCAAGCATGGATTTGGAGAGAGGGCCCAGGAGGGTTCTCAAAATTCCTCCAGACCCATCCAAGCTTGCAGGGGGTGTCACAACCCAGGGAGGACCCTGGTGGCCCCACTACCCCAGAGTTTCCCCGAGGCAGACAACAATCTTGTTCCAGGTAACAGCTCAGGACTCCTGGGGGCGCCGAATCTTGACTAAACTGACCCTCAGAAAAGAGGCCCTTCAGACTCTATTTTTTTAAAAGCAGTTATAACCACGTTATGGACTGTTTGCTAAGCACGTCCCAGACCCCCTTCCCCTTGCACCGAACCACTGATTGTGAATACTCAGGGAAAAGGAAGAAGACCAACCGGAAGGCTGCGACTCCTTTCCAGCCTCTAAGGCTGCTGGCCAGGCATGATGGTTCCCTGTTCGGTTCTCTGTGGGGTTTCAGAGTTGGGCAGCCCCCCACCATTGCACACACGGGGGGGGGGGGCGGGAGGGGCGCTGGCCACCCTCCTTCCTGCTGGACTTCACGGCAGTTCAGCTCTTCTAGTTACCTGAACCAGCGATCCCTACTACACGCCCGAGCCTGCGCGGGTTCTGCACTGGGGCGGGACGGCGCAGCCAGGTGGGTACAGGGGCGGTCCTCCTCTCACGCTGGGGAACCGAGGTGCGCACCGTCTCCAGGCTTTACGGTAAGCGCGGAGCGCAGGGCCACCACGTGGCGGCGGAACCCAGGCCCGGCGGGAATGCGCGGAATGCACGGCGCGGCCTCGCGCGGCGCTCGACCGCGGGTCCCACAGCGCGCTCGCGCTCGCGCCTCCTCCCCTCCCCCGGCGAAAGAGCCCCGCACCAACACCCCAGCGGGGAGCCTGGCCCAGCGCGGCCCGCGGCCCCGGACTCGGCCTGGGGTCTGAACGCGCCTCCGCCGTCAGCCCACGTGGAGGGGCCCGAGGGATCTCGGGCAGGGGGCGGGCGCTGGGCAGGCGACCTCGTTCCCAAACCTGGGGACCGTTTCCCCTCCCGTTCCTTCCTCGGCCGGTGTGCGGAGACCCAGAATTCGCAGGCTCCGCACAAAAACCCCGCGCCCTCCTCCCACCCCCAGGTCTGCGGAAGGACCGAGACCCCCCCCGCCCCCGGGCTTCGCGCCAGCAGGCAGAGGCGCCGAGGCCGGGCCTCCGCGCAGACCGTCTTCCGGGAGGGGCGGGTGGGAGCGCCCAGGACGCCCCCCGGAAGCCCCGCAGCGGCGGCCCGCACCTTCGTTTGGTGCGAGAGTCTGCTGAGCTTCGGGTGGGCGGCGGCCCTGCTTGACCACGAGAAGCCAGGCCCGGACGTGGCCTCAGAGGCCATTACCCCATCCCGACAGACTTTTTTACTTTTTGGCCTGGGGTGGCGGTGACTCTCTTCTCCATCTGCGCGCCCCCTCCCCACTGCTGGTCCGAGGCGGGCCCGGGGCCAGACGCGGAAGGCGACTCTTAGGGACTTTGGGGTTTCTATTGAACGCGGTGGGGTCGAGCAGTTGGAATCTTTGTTCACCCCCAAACGGGGATCCCAGCTGCCACTAGAGCCGAGGCCCACCCTGCCCGAGGGGCTTGCTTTGTACCGCGCACACCTCGCCCGCGGCCCGCAGCAGGGGGAGGGGTGTCTCCCTGCAGCCTGCGGGGCCCGCGCCGGGGCGCTGGGGACAGTCTGTGTGCGGCTCAAATTAATTGATCAGGGGCGGAAATGCGAGTCTGCGCCAGAGGCGGAGGGGATGCAGTCCCCAGGGTTCCCACACGTGGCTGTCCCGGGTGGGCATCCAGGCTGGAGTTGGCCCCCGCCCGCCCACGGCTTTGGGGCACCCAGGAGCAGCGCCTCCCAGTCCCGGAGGAGCTGCCACAACACGTGGGCCGCCCTGCGCGCCCCCAAAGCAGGCAGTGTGGGGGAAGGGGAGCCCCAGCGCCCCCGGAACCTGGGCAGGCCTTCGGAAGCGTCTTCCTGGGAGACTTAAGGGCTTAACAATGGCAAACTCGCAGGGCAGGAGCCAAGGCCTTTCAAGTTGCCGCCAGGTATGCGGCTCCAGGTGACCCCACCTGGGTGCGCCCGCTCACCTCCCGGCCTCTCCCCAGGGGCGGGGGCGGGAGCTCTATCCCGGCGGAAGCTCCGCGCTGGGCGGACACCCCTCCCCAAAGCCCCCATCCCGGCGGCGCGCAGCCGCGTAACGTCCTGGGGTCTGGGCCGCGCGGGTTCCTGAATGAGCGCGCTCCCTTCCCCCGCTTGAATGAAGGTTCCCACAGCCAGGGACGGTGGCAAACACGCGCCTGCGGCGGAATTCGCCCTCTCCCGGCGACCCTCCTCCGGGCCTCGGCTACCGGGGGGGGGGGGGGGGGCAGAGAGGAAAGCAGGAAGGTGATTTAAGTTACTTTTGGGTTTTCTTTCCAACCAACGTGGTTCCCTTCCGACTGGGTCACTTGCCCTTTGTCTCCAAATGGTCACCAAGAAATTAGCGCAGAGCACTTTAAATGAGCCCAGAATTCGTAGTTCCTGCTTCGCGGTGGGTTTTAAAAAGACAGTGCCAAATTAAATTGCTACAGAAAAGTTTTTTAAAGTTGGTTTTTCTCCTTTAAAAAAAAAATCAAAATCAAAGTGCTTCCTCTGCACTTCTTGATGTAATGGCCTTCAGGGACCAGGAGCTGGTGGACCCCTCGCGGGTCTCAAAGCTCGCCTAGCAGAGTGCCCCGTGTAGGGGGCTGGGCTGCTGGCGCTCCCTGCCGTGCCCCAAATTCCAGCGCCTCCCCCGCGGGTTCCTGGACGGCAGTTTTCGCTCGCCGGTGAGGCTTGCACTTTTGCGCCTGTCCCTGAGCCTGGAAATCAACGAAGTTCCTCGTCGAGATCTGCCCGGTCCGCCTAGTAACAACACGGCGCCCCCATTGGCTCATGCTAATTCCAGTTTCCTCGTCTTTCCCGCGGTGGGGGACGCTCCCTTCGGGACCCGGAGCCCGTGTCGCCGGAGTGGGCGAGCCCCTTTATGCCCCGATGCCCCTCGCCCGCGAGCCTTGGTCCCGGCCTGGCCGCGCCAGAGCGCACGCGGGGCTCGGACCCCTCGCCCCCAGGGACGGGCGCCGCCGGTGATAGCGCGCGGCCCCATAAATCACCCGGGCAGCCGCCCGGTCCGGATTTTATGAATGAAAAAGCTGCGGGGCCGCCCTCGTGCGCAGGCTGGTGCTCCGAGGCTCCGCGGTGCTGGCGCCAAGCGCGAGCGTGGGCGCCCGGGGAGGGGACACACGGATGGCGCGCCCTGCCCGGGCCACCCACCACCTCCCGGGCTGGAGCAGGGGTCAGTGCCCTCTAGGACCCGGAATATTAGTAACACTAATTCTCGGCGGGGGAGGGGTGGCGAGAGAAACGGACCCTGAAAGGGGGTGGGGGTCGCCTCTTACTAGGCACCCTTTCGAGGGAGAGGGGGTTTTGCATCCGTATTCTTTTGATCCTTTTACTGTCGGGGGATACGGCGGTCGGATTCATTCTACATTCAGAAGTAAATGAACAGTTTTAATTTGGGGGTGGGGGTAGATGTTGTAAAACTTAAAAAAAAATGTGTAAGATGTCCTTTTATTAAATTTTTGAAAGTACCAAAAGAGGCAGAACTTATAAAAACTCTAAATTTGCAGGGAATATTAGGGACCCTTTCCTGCATCCTGGAACACGTATAGATTTTGTTGAAAATCATCAGATCCCTACACTCATTCTAAACTTTTAAATTCTAATTGTTCTAGCTATTGCCAGCCCCCTCGCGCTCACAAATGCAGCCCTAAGGCAAATTCTAAAGGGAAAGGAACTTCCACACCCGGCAAAAACAGTTGGGAAGCTTCCGGTGGTCTCTTCCCAGGCAGAGGAGACTAATATTCCCAAGCATTATATTTTTTATTAATTAAAAATGAGTTAGGACAAAGACCACTATTTCTCAGCTTTCCATTCAAAGGTGTGTTTCTCCCGGATAAATTGCAGGCACTGTGGGGGGTAGGTATCTGGGGACCCAGGCAAGATCTGACTGGTCAAGGTAGGCAAGACAATCCACAGATCCCCCAGACGGGGACAGGATGAAGGAAATGCTGGCCACCATCTTGTTACTGGAATTTTCGGGCATTTATTTTATTTTATTTTTTGAGCGAGCGCGTTCTAGGCTGAAGTCTTTAATGCTCAGAGCTGCCCTCTTGGGTACTTGCAACGACCCCCGTGCTCTGGGATGAAGCCGCCACCGGCGTTGTGTGCTCTGCCCCCGTCCCCGCATGCTAGATGGTTCCTGAAATTTACACGTGTTAATGAAAATGAAAGAAGACGTAGAGGCTGGGGTTCCTTGGCCCTCTCTCCGCGCGTGGGTGCCCTCGTGGCGTTCTCGGAAATGCGCCCATTCTCCCGGCTCGGATACAGAGTGTCGCTGCGCCCCAGAGCCCCCCTTCCACGCGGTGTCCCCAGCTGCGTGTGGCCTGCTCGCTCTCTTAGTTGTACTCCTTCACAGAGCCACCTCCACTCCCACCCCCCAATCCCGGGTGACCCACTCGGGGAGGACGGCCCCCCTGCACCTCTCTTTCCCCGCGGGGAGAAAGGCCGCCGCGGGGCGATTTGCATTTCTATGAAAACCGAACTTCAGGGGCAACTCCGCGGCGGGACAGGCTTTTGGGTTCTGCCCCTCGCTGCTCCCGGCGCGCTGCGCCCGCGCCCCCTCCCCCTGCGCCCGCCCCAGTCCCTCCCCCCCCAGTCCCCCCCCCCCCCCGGTCCCATTCTCTGCCCGGCTTTGATCTCTGCTTAACAACAGTAACGTCACACGGACTACAGGGGAGTTTTGTTGAAGTTGCAAAGTCCTGGAGCCTCCAGAGGGCTGTCGGCGCAGTAGCAGTGAGCAGCAAAGTCAGCGCGCTCGGCTAGGGGCAGAAGAGCGCGAGGGAGCGTGGGGCAGCAGGAGCGAGCGCCGAGCGCGGACCGAACCCAGACGCGCAGCCCTTCCCGAGCGATCCAGGCAGAGCTCCCGCCATGGCTCACCAGCTCCTGTGCTGCGAAGTGGAGTCCATCCGCCGCGCGTACCCAGACACCAACCTCCTCAACGACCGAGTGCTGAGGGCCATGCTCAAGGCGGAGGAGACCTGCGCTCCCTCCGTGTCCTACTTCAAGTGTGTGCAGAAGGAGATCCTGCCGTCCATGCGGAAGATCGTGGCCACCTGGATGCTGGAGGTGCGGGGCTTCTCGCTGCTCTCTTAGCACTTTCCTGCAACTTGTTGCTCAAACCCACATTTCCCCCCTCATCTCCCTCCCTTCTCTTCCCCTTCAACTTTGAAGTTTGTCGGGGTGTTGCTAGGAACCCGTCTTTTCAAAATAAATAAGATATTGCGGGTATTTTTGAACAAGGAAGGTGTGGGGGTTGGGGCATTAGAAATTCCCTTTCCTGGTGGGGGACGGTCGGGAAGAGGTGCCTTCGAAGGAAGCCGGTGCCAGGGTGCCCCGTGGGTTGCGAGGGTGCAGGCGGGGCGCCCTTTGTGGCCCCCCGCCTGCGCCCCAGTGCCGCTGCGCCTCTCTGGCTGTGGCTGCCCGGAGCCGCCGGCTCGGGGGGAGGGGGCATAGATTTGATTTTTAAATTAATATCCATGGACACGTATGCAAGGGCCACTCGTGCCAGTATTATGCGCCATCTTTGCTCTTTTATTGCAAAGCAAACGTGTTTATTAATAATTGGGGGCAGAGTGGGGGCGGGGAGTGGCCGGCGGGGCGCAGGGACAGGCGTGAGGGGCCGCGCGGTCAGCGGGAGGGGCGCGGTAATGCTTAGTGACTATTTTGGGGGGACCCGGCTCGGGAGGGGACCCTTTGTTCACGGATCGGGCCCGAGACGCCCCGCGCAGGCAGCCTGGGCTGGAGAGCATGCTGGGCTGAAAGGTCGCGTGGCTCCCGAGACGCCCGGGACTGACCCCCCGTCTGCGTGAGTCTCTGCTTAAGGGACTTTTCTGGGTCGAGCTGGGGGCCCAGGGCACATTTTCAGGCCTTCAGCAAACGCCTCAGGAGCCCGAAAGTATTTTTAAATAATTTCTGAAAGTGCAGCGTGGTGCCCTTGCGAGAGGGAAGCAGCGCCCGCGCCGGGGGCAGGGGGGTCCCGGAGTTTGAATTCCTGGAGCTCTCCCCGGAGCCCGCAACCAGCTCCCGACCCCCAGCGTGTGCCAGGGGCCGCCCGAGGAGCGTTTTCAGGGGGTTTTTAGGCACCTAGTTATTTTTTAAATATTTTTAAATATTTTTTGAAAAGATGACGTCTGGGGAAATGCTGCGCGGCGGCCTGAGACGCCACCTTTGTGTCTCGCAGGGCGGCGAGCGCGGCGCCCAGCACGGGGCAGCCGTGGCCCCTCTGCGCCCTGGTGTCCCCTATCGTAGTCCCGTGGCTCCCGGGAGGGGCCGGGGTCCCTCGTCGCCAACCCACGGTACCCGCCCCGCCTGCCTCGCGCGGACTTTCAGTTTCGTGTTGGGTGGGCACTGGGGACACGCGGCAGGGAGCGCATCGCGCGAAGCGTATGCCACTCCCCGCTCT
Source organism: Marmota flaviventris (assembly GCF_047511675.1). Taxonomy (NCBI): domain Eukaryota; kingdom Metazoa; phylum Chordata; class Mammalia; order Rodentia; family Sciuridae; genus Marmota; species Marmota flaviventris. The sequence goes on along the minus strand of NC_092506.1, from coordinate 4,227,714 downwards.
ACCCTCTGCGCCCTCCCACGCGGGCCGGATAGAGGCGCGGGGTCGCACTGCGGGGGCCCGGCATTGGCGATCACGTCCAGGTTCCCCTGCAGGTCTGCGAGGAGCAGAAGTGCGAGGAGGAGGTCTTCCCTCTGGCCATGAACTACCTGGACCGCTTCCTGTCGCTGGAGCCCCTGAAGAAGAGCCGCCTGCAGCTGCTGGGGGCCACCTGCATGTTCGTGGCCTCCAAGATGAAGGAGACCATCCCCCTGACGGCCGAGAAGTTGTGCATCTACACTGACAACTCCATCCGACCCGACGAGCTGCTGGTAACCGCGGACCCCATCGCACTGTCGCCCAGTTAACCGCGGTACCCCGCGCTGGCGGTGGGGAGGCGGGAGTGCAGGTGGCAGGAGTCCGAACCCACCTCGGACAGGTCTCCCGCGCCACCAGGGAACGTCCACACTGCGGGGCCTCTGTTGTTGCACACTGAACCCCTCCGCCTCCACCCCTGCGGGGCACCCAGAGTCCCGACTCCCACCACATTTGCGTCCTAAGGTGCCGAAACGTGGGCGGCGCGCGCCCTCTAGCGGCTCGCGGCCTGCACTGCCGATTACAAGTTCTGGGTTCCAGGCGGTGGGAGGTCTTTTTGTCCCCAGCAGTCTCCTTCTCAGTGTGGGATGGAGCCTTTTTACTCTCACCTTTTCTGTTTTGGTCTGGGGTCACACGTTGCCCTGCTCTCTGCACCTCGAACATTCGCAACCTTCCTGCCCCACCCCAAGTCTGCAAACAGAATGTAAGGCCAGTGGCTAGGGCTGCGGGGCCCCCAGGGAGTAACTTGCCTGTCCTGATGCCTGTCCCCTATTATCCGCAGCAAATGGAGCTGCTCCTGGTGAACAAGCTCAAGTGGAACCTGGCTGCCATGACCCCCCACGATTTCATCGAACACTTTCTCTCCAAAATGCCAGAGGCCGAGGAGAACAAACAGATCATCCGCAAGCATGCGCAGACCTTTGTCGCCCTCTGTGCCACAGGTAGGGAGCCGTGGGCTTCCTTAAGTTACCCTGGCCAGTGGCTTGCTCTCTGGGGGGTCTCCTGTCTAGGAAGAGGTCAGGGGCCAGGTGGTGGTGGAAGCATGCCCTGTCCCCTTCACGGCCACCCTGCAGTGCACCGGAGACGGGACAGTCTAGCCTTCCTCTGCTGGGCTGCTGCCCCCTCTCCTCCCTGAGCTAGGCACCCTGTGGCCACGCCGTGCTAAAAGGGGTTTACCTTGGCCGCTGGGCTGCCTGCCGCTACCCACCTCTAGCCCGCCCTGTGTCCTCAAGGAGCCTGGGCTGCAGGGGCCTCCTCCTGGCCTCTCCCAGGCTGGGCCACCTGCCAGGGGCGCCTGCAGGGGCAGGGAGAGCAGCCGGCAGTGCCTGCACCACGTGCTCCAGGCGGCCAGCAGCAGCCCCGGTGCGGGGGCGGCCAGTGGAGGAGCCTGGGCGCCTGAGGCCCCGCTAGGGGCGCCTCGGGCCAGCTCTACTCAGTTGAGTCCTGGGAGGGCCTTTGGAGCAGCCTGGGCTTGGGCGCCCGCCCTCCTCCTCCTGGCCCTATACCCTAGATGGGAAGCCTGTCCCAACCCAGCATGGACAGACACACAGATGAACCGGGCTGCCTCTTGCCCCCAGCACTGCCACTGACGCTGCACCCCCCCCCCCGGATTTTTGGACCCCTGATGGGGGACCCAGCTCCTCCCCAGCTTGGCTGTGGCCCTGGTTAGGCCTCAGGTGCTACTTCTGTTTGGAGCTCGCCCTGGGTCACTTGAGGGCCACTGGCAAGGTGGTATCAAAGGGGGCAGTTGATGTCTTCTCCCACCTACCCGGAGGAGCAGAGCCCTGCTGCCTGGTCCTCTGGAACTGCTGGTACAGGGGCTGCTTGGCCTCCACTGTCCTGCCCTGCTGAGGGCACATGTCCCTCCGGGTCCTCTCGAGCCAGGCGGGGGGTGGGTTCTGAGAGTGTGACCAGCCTGTTGGGGCTGGCCCTGGGGCAGCAGGGAGGCCTCCTCTGGCTGGAGTTCCTCTGCAGAGCGGCTCTGGAGCTCCGGGCAGCCTTTTATGGATCTGAAGTGGCTGGGGAGACGCTGCAGTTTCCTGGAGATGCTGCTGGACGGGCCTGGCCTCCCTCAGCCTCCCTTGCTGGGCCTCCCCTGCAGGCCCCATGCTGGCAGGGAGTGCAGAGCACCCAGGCTATGGCCAGGTCTCCTGGCTGCTCCAGGGCCTTTGACATGGGGCTCCTCAGGAGCCCCCCACTTCAGCTTTGCACCTGCCCGTGGCCAGGGCGTCCCCTCTGGGTGGCCTCTGTGGTGGGCCTCAGCCTCCTGAGTGACTGGGATCGCAGGCGTGCCTTTCCTCGCGGGCCCTGGCGCTGCCTGTTTGCACACAGCTTGGTGAAGGCGGGACCAGCACGTTTTCCATGAGCACATGATTGAGTGACGGGGGTCTTGGCAGGGGCCAGCCCTGCCCCAGCTCCCGCGACCGTGTGTGCCGTCACCCATCAGACCGCCATGGAAGTAAATGTCGGAGCTTTGGGTTTAATTCTGGCTGTCCCTTGCTGGCCTGCCTGGCCACCCCTCTGCCCCTCCACCTGGGGGTGGGGCACGGGCTTTGTGCTCACTGTGGCCTTGGAGGTCGCCCCTCCCCCGTCCCCCAGCCTGGACCTCTCCGCTGTCCCTCAGGGGCAGCTTTGCTGTGTCCCCTGATTTGCCTCGGTGAAGCGGTCTCTGCTCCGGGCCCCGCTGCCCAGCCTGGCCGAGGGCTCCGTTGCAGGGGAGAGGCAGATTTCTAGTCTATGACGCCACCCAGGAGCGGGGTCTGCCTCAGGTGGCGGTGGCACCCCAGCTGGTGGGGCCTCCCCTGGGGCCAGCCGGCTGCTGTTCAGCTCACTTGAGACCCCTGTTCCCAGGCGCTCAGTGGCACGAGATGAGGCTTTGGGAGTGGACAAGATGCACACTGTCCCTTCCCTCGTCCAGGCCTGGCCCAGGGCCCAGGTTCCTAGGTGAAGTTGGTGACCATCCCCACCAGAAAGTCCTCATGGAGTAGAACAAGAAGGTGGCCCTCAGGCCCTCGGGCTGCTCTGGAATGGGGGCGGGCGGGAAAGAAAGAAGCGGGTGCCCATGACTGCAGTGGTCTGGGGGGACCTCCAAGTGTCGTCCTGAGGGGACGTCCTGCTGTGACTCGGGGAGGTGAGATGGGCCACCCGGCTCAGCACTGGGGCTTACCTCCCACCAGCAGGGGCACAGGAGTGTGGGGTCCCTAGGACCCAGGGAGGGAAGGGGCGGGACTCGGCCTCAGGAGGCTGGGCCATGGGCATGCTGTGGCCCAGTGACGCTGCCTGGGAAGCTCTGCTTGGCTGGCCACAGCTGCCCGCTTGCCTGGTTGGGGCATCTCGTGTGGCAAGCACGATATGAACCGTGTGCCTCCCAACTTTGGAGATCAGGAGGCGGGGAAATGGTCAGGTGTGGGAGGAGGCGCAGAAAGCTGTCCCGTGGCTGACCAGGGCTGACAGCAGAGGGCAGGAGTGGGCCTTGCCGAGGTGGGTGGCCAGAGGGTTCCTTCCTTTGCTGAGCGCCAGGCCAGGCCCTCCTGGGGCAGCTGGAACATGACTGCCCCATCACACCCTCCCTGCTGGGTGCTGACCAGGGTTCAGTCGCTGAGGGACTTGGAAGCGGCTGGCTGTCCACACTCTGTAGCTTTGCGGTGGCCTTCTGGAATGGACCAACTCTCTGGAGTCCCTGCTCCTAGGTAGCAGCAGATTCTGAGGGCATGCATGCTGGCGTTGGTGGCTATCCCCCGGCGACTCCTGCTGTCCGGGCGCCCAGCATTGTGGAAGGCTGGGAAGACCTGAACATAGGGCCAGCATGCCTGAATTGGGCGGTCCTGCCATATCCCCACTCACAGCCCCTTCTCCCGCTTTCCTGCAGACGTGAAGTTCATTTCTAACCCACCCTCCATGGTGGCAGCTGGGAGCGTGGTGGCCGCAGTGCAGGGCCTCCACCTGGGCAGCCCCAACACCTTCCTGTCCTGCTATCGCCTGACCCACTTCCTCTCCAGAGTGATCAAGTGTGACCCGGTGAGTGATGGGAGCGAGAGATGTCTAAAGCCGGGGAGGTGCTAGGGCGACCCGGGGAACGACCAGGCTGGGGCCTGCTCAGCTCAGGACCGTCTAGGGTGCTGAGCAGGACCTGGGCCCCCAACCGCTCCCTGATCTCAGGACTTATTTGTGTCTAAGGGACTGTGATGGTCACAGCTGACAGTGCCAGCTTCTCCCATCCCTCCCAGGGGGCCTGAGGCTTGTCAACTAGACAGAGGGTCCTCACAGGCTGCTGTCACCCCACTAGGAGTTCCAGGATTAAGCAGGAGAAGAAACAGCCACCAGCAGGCAGGCTCCGCACACCTGGTGATGAACTGTGTGGTCATGGGGCTGGGGCAGCCGCCACCAGGCTGTGTCTGGACCACAGTGTGCGTGGCCAGTAAGCAGCGCCTTAAAGGGCTCTTGTGAAGCCCCGGCCCCTGGCCCAGGTGAATTAGACCGGCGAGGCTGGGGGTCAGCTCTGCCCGGTGTGCTTGAGGGAGTGGCCCTGGGCCGTAACCCTGGCTTGGTCCAGGTGGGCTTGCCGAGGCTGCCCTTGGCTGGGGAGCGTCTAGAGGGCTCCTGGGGGTCCCAGCCAGACACTCTGCCTGCTTGTCCCCAGCCCGGGGTTCCTGCTGGACAGCTGGCAGCCCAGCCTATGCATGACCCCTGAGAGGGTGAGACACCTCCCTCCCACCCACCGCCTGGCCTCACCTGCTTGGGGTGAGCGTCGTCCTCTCCTGGCCGCTGCCGGGAGCAGCAGTGTCCCCCAGCTGCGAGGACAGAGCTGGAGAGGAAATCTCTCCACAGAAACAAAGTGCTGGGCCGGGCCAGCTCTGGGCAGGGTGCCTGTCCAGCACGAGGGGCCCTGGTTCCACCCCCAACACGTGGGTGAGGCTGCTCACCCGGCGGCCGCTCGGGGAGGGCTTCCCGGGTACATCGCTGGCCGACAGTGGGTGCCTCCTGGCCGGTGCAGGAAGGGCCGCAGCTGCCCTCGTGTGAATAGAGACTATTTTAATCAGATGTTAATGACGCGCACCAGAAGAGCAGTTGAGGCTGAAATGACTGTCGGCTTTCCCAGCCAGACATACTGAGCGGGACTCAGAAAGCGCCCCAGGCAGCAAGGCCCTGGACTCCTCCCTGGCGAGCTGGGCTTCACTCCCACACGGGCTCTTCCTCTCCTCCTGGGGCCTGGGCCCAAACCGCCTTCCCCAAGTCCTCTGCCAGACCACGGGCCTCCTGGGGGCAGCCACCTTTGGCAGACAAGTCCACAAAGGACTCCAGTGTGGCAGAGGGTGTGTTCCAGAAATGTCCATGTGCCCCTTGACCAGGGAGCAGACAGCCCTGCCTGGGGCTTCTGGCCACCAGTAAAGGGCACCATCCACTGGGGAGGCCTGGCAGGACAGTGCGGGGACAGGGACAAGGCAGAAAGTGCCCAGAAGGCCTAGTCCAGCCCCACTCTGACCTCAGCGTGGGGCTGCTGGGAGGGAGCACAGCCAGGGTGGGGTGTGGCAGCCCGGGGACCACTCTTGCACCTCTCAGTTGCCCTCTCCAACACGGGGCTCCCAGGGCGCCAGGGGCTCCTGAGAAGGTGCCTGGAGGCTGGCGGGTGCAGCCAGGGCTCCCGCCCCAGGCCTGTGGACTTGGTGTTCCCATCTGTAAGATGGGACTGCACCACACCCTGCCGCCCTGTCCACCGTGATGAGCGGCTAACGGTTGGGGGGGGGGGGGCACAAGCCCTGCACTTGGCCCTGGGGCCCTCAAGCCCTGCTGGCCTGGGGCGGTTGGCAGTGCCACCCTGCTTGAGATGTCAGGCTGCACCAAGTGACCCCTGGGCCCTGTTCCTTGTGGGAAGGACTTTCCTAGGCTAGAGATTGCTGGGTCTCAGAAGCCCCCAGCACTGGGGACACACAGCCTGACACTGCAGCCAGCTCCTTCACTCAGAAGCCACCCAGCACCAAGCACAGCTAAAGGGCGCTGCTGGGAGACGCCTCCTCTGGAGGCCGGGAGGGCCTCTGGGGGTGAGGGTTCTGGAGGATTCCAAGAAGCCGGTGTCTGCTGGGAGGTGGGCTAGGCAGAGGACACCTGGTGTGTGTTCGTTCCCACAAGACGGCCACGGTCTCGTGGCAGAGGCAGAAGCGGAAGCATTTATTCCCGGGTGAGGTCAGCAGGCCAGGGGTTGCCGGGGACCAGAGGTGGCACCTGTGACTAGTTCCTGGGCTGGCGTTGGGGCTGAGGTCCTGTGTGGGCCTCCTCCTTAGGACCCTCCCTCCCACCGTCTCCCAGGACTGCCTCCGCGCCTGCCAGGAGCAGATCGAAGCCCTGCTGGAGTCCAGCCTGCGCCAGGCCCAGCAAAACCTGGACCCCAAGGCCTCCGAGGAGGAGGTGGAGGAGGCGGCGGGGGCCGACCTGGCCTGCACGCCCACCGATGTGCGGGACGTGGACGTCTGAGGCGCCCCGCCGGCGGCACCACGGAGCACCCAGCAGCGGCCGCAGCCCCGCAGCCTGGGAGGGGCCGCCCGCAGTGCTCCAGGCAAAGTCCCTCTTTTCGGGGACATTTTGCTAACAGAAGGGAAAGTCTCCTTCTCCTTTCCTCTTTCTCCCTTCCGTCTCTGACTTAAGCAAAAGAAAAGGAAAAAAAAATCCTGAAAACTGTCTTTAAAAAAGAAAGAAAAGATAGAATTTGCATGACCTTGAGTGGGGGGAGGGGCGTTGTGCTACAAAATAGAGGATTTTACTCCGTAATCAAGTAGCTGTATGTGAGTGCGCTCGTGTCTCTTGTAAGGATAGCATTAACACGCACGAGGGTCCCCGAGGGCTAGGTCGGATTCTTTGTGTGTGTTCAGAAAAGAAAAAAGCATAAAAACTTCTTAAAAAAAAGAAAAATTTGAAAAACCATTTTAAAGTAGAAGAGGGTTAGGTAGGAAGTGTGTCCCCGCTCCCCTGAGAGGCACGGCTTCGCACGGCCCTAGCTCTGTGCCCCGCTTGCTTGTCACGTAGTCACTCGTTTGTGTGTTTATCTCCTAGGTAGGTAGGCGTGTGACCTCTGCAGCTTGCTGATGGGTCGGCATGGTGTGGGGCGCGGCCCGGGCTCTTGTGCCTGGGGACCCCCACCTGGGCACCAGTCTGCAGGTGCCAGCCAGGGAGCTCGGGAAAGGCCAGCTGTCCACCACCACGTGCTGCTGTGGAGGGAAGCAAAGAGCGACATGATAGATTCTATTTTTATAATCTTCCTATTTTTGTAGTTACCTGCTCGTGAGATGCTGGGTTCTCGCCCGTGGGTCCTGCCGCCTGTTCACATCAGGTTCAATCCACAGCTACTTTCTTCTTATCATTTTGGGGTTTTGTGTTTTCTTTCTTGATATTCTAAACCGTTCCATGTCAAAGCACTTTGGTCCAGCAGTTAGAGGCAACTTCGCTGTCACGTGCGGGGCGGTTTCCCAGTGGAATGGCGGGGAATATTCACGTTCCTGCGTGCACAGGACCGCAAGGGTGTGACCCCGTGGTGTCAGCGAGAGGGTGTTCCTGAGGGTTTTGTACCAGTCAAGAAGAAAAAGGTCCGTGTCACAGTGCCAGGATGTAGGCCCCTTCCTGTCCTGTAGAGAGGTCGAAGTTCGCGGGAATCCTTTGGTGCCAACTGGTGTTTGAAAGTAGGGACCTCAAAGGTTCACCTAGAGAACAAGTAGTGTAAGGGTTACTTTTAGGTATTTCACAGCGGAAGGTTTTTAAACACTAAAATATATAATTTATAGTTAAGGCTAAAAAGAATATTTATTGCAGAGGATGCTCGTAAGGCCAGTATGATTTATAACGTGATGCAGTCTCCCTTGATTTCAACGCTCAACCCTTTCTGCCTTTGAGCTGCAGGTGAAAAGATGGGGCCTTTGGTAGGTGAGGGAAGATCTCAAGAGAGACCGCCCAGACCTGGACTCGGCCTGTGGGGCGGTTCCCAAAGTGGTCTGCTCTAGAGGCACCCAAGGCACAGGGACGCAAGGGTGCTGGAGAGGAGAGGGGTCCAGGACCTTCTCATCCCTGCCCATCCTGGCCCTGTACCTTTGCATTGAGGACGTGTTGAGGGGAGGTGGCAAGAGTGTGGAGGCGGAGGCGGAGGCTGGAGAGAGCACGTGAGGGAGGAGTGTGGCGGGAGGCTCCCGAGGGGACGGGCAGTGCCCACAGGAGGGACAGGCCGTGGCTCCACTTCCTATTGCGCTGCTACCGGTGACTTCCCGCAGTCGGAAACTGTTCACAGCTTCTCTGTATCTCTTTCACGTTGTTTTGCTGCTATGGGAGGATCAGTTTTTGTTTTACGATGTCATATACTGCCATGTGCTCGTTTTAATTTTCTCATAGAAAATTGTATTACAGATGCCCTTTTTTGTAGTTTTTTTTTTTTTTTTTATGTGATCAATTTTGACTTGATGTGATTACTGCTCTATTCCAAAAAGGTCCCTGTTCACGATACCTCATGCTTCACTTAGCCATGTGTAGACCCACCAGTCGGCTCTGTCTGCCTCGTGGACAGACACACAGACGGATCCCAAGACGGCCCCGACCCTCGGGGCCACGTCCAGGAGACCTGCGCCTGTAGTGCTGGGCTCGGCCGGTCTGGACGTGCCATTGTGGTATAGCTCCGCCAGCTGTGCCGCTCTTGACGTGTAGTTACGAACATTGCATGTTGTTATTATTATTGTGATACCAGTCTGTCTTACGTGCCACTGTGGTGCTGGGCCGTAGGACTCGTCATCGGGATGATTGGAATCGCTTCTGGAATTGTTCGAGTTTCGGGTGCGTTTCCTCTGTTCCATGTGCTAGTGTTCTGTTTGTTCTTGTTTGTTGATTACAGCATGATGCTAAATTAAAGACTCCAAATCTCAACCAAGCCAGCTCACAGTGCCGTGTGCCCGGTCCCCTAGCAAGCTGCCAAACCCAAAGGATCTGTACCCTTTGTGCCCCAGCGGGGTGGGTCTGTGCTGGGGGCCTGGCAGGTGCCGGTACAGGACTGGCCGCCCGCCCGCCCTCCAGAGCCCCGTTTCCACTTACCGCGACCATCCGGGCTGCGGCATGTGCCTGAACGGAGCAGGGTTCTCAAGTGGGTGGTGTGTCCATAGTCGCGGGTGGGGGCAGATGTCTTGAACACTGCCCGAAGGCCAAAGGCTGGTGGCAGGTCCACAGAGCACAGCAGTGTGTCCTGTGATGCGAGAGCCTGTGAGGGTCTGGTGGTGAGCAGCCTGGGTCTGTGCCTGGTGGACACACGGTGCTTCCCAGCACAGACAGGGAACTGGCACATTCCCAGCAGAGACACAAACAAACGTGAAAAGTCTAGAAATAAAATTGGTCAAACCCCAGTGTGTTGCCTGTGTGTTTCCCAGGCCGGCTGGAGACAGGGAGGGGGCGCATGGCCAGGTCATCCTGTGCTCTGCAGTGACATCCTGACCTCCACCTGCTAGATGACTGTAGCCCTGCCCCTTGACACCAGCAGTGTCTGCTGACATTGTCAAATGATTTCTCATGGGTGGGGGCCAGACCCCACCCAGCTTGTAGGTGCACATCTGGGAGGAGTCCCTGGGGTGCCAGGAGGGAGGGGCAGTTTGGACCCCAGGAGATTCCCAAGAATTTGCAGGTGGCGCCTGGGACCACACAAGCCAGCAGTCCTGGCGCCAGAGATACTAGCGGTGCCATTGATCAGGAGCATCTCCTGGCCCTCACCGGCCAGTGTGCCCTCCCTGGGTTATTGCATCTGGGAAGGTAAACAGAGGCGTGTCCACTGGCCCTCTCCTGGCGCAAACTGCTGTGTGCTTTGGGTGAATCATGGTCCTTGGGTGCTGCCAAAGCTCGCAGCATGAGGGCCACAGACCAGGGCAGCCTTTCACACGGCGCCTGGGAGGCCTTGCTGGACCCCTGCATCATCTGCCTCTGGCTTCTGGGTGTGACTAGCTTATGTCCCAGCCCCGGGGAAAGGGGTGGCCTGGGTGGTGCACGGTGGGCTCCCGCACTTCTGAGAGGAAGGTGGGGTGTGCAGGAGACGCCTGGCCTCCACGGTCACTGCCAGCCCTTCTCTCCTAAAGGTGGGGGTTCCCGAAGGCAGATGAGGCCCCTGGCAGTGTCACAGCAAGAGCTCTAGGGAGCTGGGAAGGCCACCACCTGGCTCCTCCGATGACTTAGGAGAGCCCAGCCTTCTCCTTGGGCAGAGCCACCTACAGTGAAGCAGCCAGGCTCACCATGGCAGTGGCCCAGCTCTGACCAGAACTAGGTCCCTGTTGGGGCAGGAAGCCAGGTCCCCAGCCTAGGCCCATGTGACTGCAAGCGTGGCCTAGGTCCTGCTGTCCAGTCGGGGAGCAGCGAGGACAGCCCAGGTGCAAGGCAGGGGAGGGCGCCCCCAGACGGGCAGGCAGGGAGGAGCGCACCAGGGGCAGGGCAGAGGGGCCAGGAGGGAGGACGCCCCTGTCGGGTGGAGGAGGGTTTGGGCCCAGGGCAGGGTTCCCCGATGGCCTCCTCGTTGGCATCGGTGCCCACAGTGATGGCTGACCATTAAAGCACACTCCTTGGCCAGGCAGTGAAACCCACAATGTCGCTGGCACCCCAGACTGTGATCCTGGCCCTCAAGCTCAGCTGACACCCCCCAGGGTGCCCTGCTGGGTGCTGGTCTCTCCAGTCACAGAAGGACAGCAAGACCTGCCCTCTGAGGGTCTCTGGAGATGAAGCCTTGCTGGTCAGCTCTCCCTGCTACCCAGTCGGTGGGGCCCTCCTGCCCCCTGACCAGCCTGCCAGTGCCCAGGCAGCCCCCCCTCCCTCTGTCCACAACCCATTGGGCTCCTCTCTGCTTCCAGCTGGCCCGAGGTCCCTGAGGCCCTGCCCTCCCAGCCTCCATTCCCTGGACCTTGGTTCTGCTCCAGGCTCCAGGTTCTGAGCCTGTGCCGCTGCCTGGCCCTCCACCCCTGACCATCTCTGCTTGCTCCTCAATGCTCGAAACAAAGGCGGCCTCCATGAGGGCGTCCACACCCTCACGCCCACAGAGGTGGCCCTGGCAACCTTCCGCTTTGGTCCTGAGCCCCTCCAGGGGATGGAGGTCTTGGGATCTCCAGTCCTACGTCTGAGGCTCCAGGGGTCACCCTCAGGCCAGTCTCAGCTAATGTACTGAGTTGTGGGCACTGAGGAGGGTCGGGCTCCCGGGGCCCAGGCAGCAGCCTGGGTCATCAAGACGCAGGGAGAGGCTGGCAGAGTGGCACGTGCGTGTTTCTGGGGGGAAGACCGGGTGGGCAGTGTCCCTCAGCATCCAGAGGAGCGAGGGCACTGCAGCAGTGCTGTCCTCGCTCATGATGTGACCCTCCCAAAAGGCCCTGCAGCAGGGCCTGGCCTCACATCTGTTGGGATGGCGGCCTCTGCCTGCGCCCTCCGTCACGGTCACCGTCTGCAGGCCGCAGGCCGTGTGCTGAGAGCACGCTGCACGGTGGGCCAGGCCAGCAGGCTGCGGCAGGCTGCACCGGCCAGCAGGGGCACAGGGTGCGTCCCCCACGCTGGGCATGCTGGGCTGGCCTCTCGCAGGGCTCTGTCATCCCAGGAATGTCTTTGATCAAGAGTTTATGCAAGACGGGGAAGAAAGCCCAGGACCTCTAATCCGTTCCCACAGTCCCCCTGCCCGCGGGGCCCCACCAGCCCAGCGCCACACTGAAGGGCCCGGGCAGACAATAGCCTGCGGACGGGTGGGCGGGCAGCACTGGGGCGGCTGGCCTTGGGGCCCACATCCGGGGGCCATTGTCACCACCACTCACAGGGGCACACAAGGAGGACGGGAAAGAGGGAATGTGGAACTCTCCGCTGAGGGGCTTTGGTGGCCTTGAGCCTATCAAAGCCGGCGTCCATTAATCCTTTAATTTTCACCTAGCGACAGTGGAGGCGGGCCCGCCAGTGGCGGCTGCTCCAGAGCTAAGTGGCCCAACCAGGACCAGCTGCCCAGGCCCCAGTCCTGCCGGGCCTCAGGGGCGTCTTCCTCACCCTCGTGTGACCATGGGCAGGGGCCGGGGCAGCTCAAGTTCATAGTGCGCCTACTGCGTGCCAGGCGAGGTGCTGAACACCACTGAGCAGTTCTGCCCCAGCTCCCAGAATGCCCTATGAGCTGGTGACAGGCAGGGGACACACTAGTAAGCTGTGTGGCCCTGGCCCTGGCCTGCTCTCCTGTAGTTGCACTCTGACAGTGCGCGACTGCAGGTCAGCAGGGGACAGTCAAGGCACCGTGTTGTGCCTGGTCAGCCAGACGGTTGAGTGAAGGATGCGTGGGGCTATGTGCCAATAAAGTTTTATTTACAAAAAAGGCAGCAGAGGAATATTTGGTGACCCTTTTGCAGGTGAGTAGGCGAAGCCGAGGGGTGGGTGGGGGTCCACCGGGCCTGCACAGCATGGCTGAGCTCCCTGGGCGGCAGCCTCCCTCCTCCCTCAGCCCAGGCCCTGCCTCCTTCTGTGGCGGAGCTGCGGTCTGCGCACTGTGCTTCTTGGTGTGTCCCCCTTCAGGAGGACCCCGCCACAGTGGACCGAGGGCCCATCCACCCTGGGGCAACCTCATCTTAACTTACAGCTTTGTAGACGCTGCAAAGATCCTATTTCCAAATAAGGTCACAGTCCCAGGTGCCAGGACTGAGACTTCAGTGTTTCCTTTTGGAGGACACAATTCCACTGGCAACAGACCCGGCTGAGCTGTCAAAGCCAAGCAGCAGGCTCAGCAAGCCCCTGCTGTTTCTGGGGTGCACCCAGCAGGGGAACAGCAATGCCCAGGTACCCCTGCTGAGAGCATGAGGCCAGCCCTCTCCACGCTGGTCCGGCCACCATGCGCATGATGCTTGGAGGACCCCGCAAGGGATCACCCAGCACAGAGGCCCCAAGCCCCATGACCAGAGGCCAACCAGTTGGTTGAAGGGACTGGGGAGGCTCTGCCAGGGCACCCTCCCAGTGGAGCCCGATGCCCACTGAGAAATCATCAGCCCCGCAGAATCACGGGACATTTAGGGGCAAAGAGCAACTTTCCTTGGAAAAGTCCCGACACAACCAAGTCACTGAGCCTGGGGGCAGTCCCTCTCCCTTGGACTCCCGTGTCCTCTGACACACTGAACCCGGCGCCCATTTGCTCTGATGAGCCCCCAGAGCTCAGTGTCTTCAGTTTCCTGAGCTGCAACTCTCTTCATCCACCAAGGACCACTGCGGTGGTCAGTCGGGATGAGCTCACGAGCAATCTCGGTTCTGTTATCCAGGTCGCACGGGTGTCCCCAGGGCAGTGCAGCAGTGAAGAGAATTCTGCAGCTGGAAGATTAATGGGAGGCTCTCAGGGGCCTCCCGGCCTCGTCCCCAGGCATAGCAGAAGGCCACCCCGGCCTCTGGACTCCCAGGGGCCACACACACCCCTGGGAGAGCTGCCCACAGGGCCTGGGGCAGCTGAGGGCTCACTGGTCACTGCTTGTCCTCCTCCTGGCAGCCAGTGCAGGTCCCGCGCCTGTCCCTTCCTCAGACTTCGAGATGTAAGACTGGCTGCATGACAGGCTGTGGACTGGAGAGGCCTTGCCAGGAAAATGGCCTTGGGACGAGTGACCAGCAGATTGCTCAGGCCCTGTGTGCCTCCCCCTGCAGCCTGCGGCCAGCCGCTGACCACCGCCATGGGCAGACTGCGACCAGCAAGGGGGAGGGAAGCAGCCAGCTCAGCGACTTGAGGCAGGGGCCAGCCGCCAGCAGCCAGGGCCAACTAGGCTTCTCAGCTCTTCTGCCACCTCCTCCTCCTCCTCCACTCCCCACAGTGTTATGGAGAGAAAGTGAAAGGTGGCCTTGTTCAGCACAGCTGAGTGGCTGCGAGTTAGCCACCGCCGTGACTCGGCTCCCGTGGGGGCTGACCTTGCCTACACCAGCCGCTGGCTCCTGCAGCACCCAGTCATGTGACATCTACTTTGGAGAGGTGGCTTTACTCGCCCTCAGTTCCAAGTTAACTGTCGCTGTAGCCAGAGGGACTCCTGGGATAGCCTGGACCAAGCCCCCACGGAATCGGTGCACTAAGGCCCTGATCCCCTGCCTCCTGTGTGACAGTATTTGGAGAGAGGGTCTCTAAGAAGGCAATAAAGTTAAAATGAAGTCTCAAGGCAGGGCCTAATACACCTGAGGGTCCTGAAATCAGGCTGGGCGCAGGGAGACACACCAGTAACCCCAGAGCCTCGGAGGCTGGAGCAAGAGGATCGCAAGTTCAAGGCTAGCTTCAGCAACTCAGTGAGGCCATACCAAATGTTATTTTAAAAGGGCAGGGAAGGAGGCTCTGTGGTGGAGCACTCACCTAGCATGAACAAAACCAACAAAAGTGACATCAGGATGCAGACCCAGGACACCAACGTGAGGACAGGGAGAAGACCGTCTGCAGACCAGAAGAGGCTGCCAGAAGACCAGCCCTGCGGCACCCTCGTGGGCCCCTCCAGCCCCCAGGAGGCAAGCCACGGGGCCTGTGCCTCTGTCATGGCAGCCAGGAGACTGGTACACTGAAGCTCCAACAGGAAGGAGGGGCGGCCACGCCCTAGGAGACCCACCAGAGGGGATGAAGTCCAAGCCAAGGCCTCGCGGACGAGGATCACCACCCAGAGACCAGCCTGATAGGATGGTGCTGGACAGGATGGGAGACAGCGGGCAGGATGCTTGTCTGCAAGCAACGGAAACACCACAGCCTCAGCCAGTGGACAGGGGTGGCTCTGAGCGAGAGGCCAGTTCCTGCAACAGTCCTCTGGGCACCAAGGCCCAGGCTCCTTCCAGGGCCTCGTCACCTGCAGTTGGCTGCACTGCCTGTGCTGGCCCCGGGGTCACATCCCAAAGGCAGCACTTCCTTCTCAGAGTGAGGTGACCCTTCCCACAGATGCCCAACCTCCACAGCCAGGAGAGGAGACGCAGCCCCCGCTGGCCCAGCCCTGGAGGTCCCCAGCTGTTAAGGAGGCCCCGTCTGCACAGCAATCTAGGTCTGGCTGGGAGACCCAGGCATCCCGGACACTGGGCCCAGTACTCCAGGAAGGGCCAGGAGGGCACAGGTCAAGGTCGGTGTCCAGCAATCTTGAAGATGACCAGTGAGCAGGTGTGGCTCCAGAAGTGGTGGCTGCTGCTGGGACAGCGGCAGGGGTTTGGGGGGGCAAGGGGCTGAGGAGGGAGGGAGGGAGGGCATGCCAGGGGCACCGCACTGGTTGCGGGCAGGCAGACAGACAGGCAGCAGGATGGATGAGAGGCGGCCGCCGGAGGCTGGCGGGCACAGGCCTCCTCTGTAGGCAGACCCTGACCCTCCAGAGGGGGAACACTGTGGCTGGAGGGGTTACAAACAGTCCCAGATAGAATTTTGCTTTAAAATGTTTTTTATTTTTCCAATAAGAAAAATAATACGTTATCAAACGGGTAAGTTAGGAAACAGAAACCCACCGCGAAGTAGCAGCCAGAGGCCCTCAGACCCTGTGCCCGAGGGGAAGCGCCGCTGGTCCTCAGAGGTCGGGGGGAGACAGGAGGCGAAGCGCCGCGGGACTTCTAGAGGCTGGGTGGCTACGGGCAGTCTGCAGGACAGGGCCTGCACCTGGTGCTCCCGGCGTGACCTGCTGTCTCTGTCCCTAGCGGGAGGGCAGCAGCACCCTCAGAAATGAAATCTCACCATGTCCCCTCACCTCACTGCTGCCAGACGTTCTAGAACAGCGGTGGGACAGGCAGTCTGTGGTGAGCTCGGGACAACCAAGTGGGGATGTGTCAACACGTGCCACCACCTGCCCACCCACCCAGGTGCAGGAACCCATTCCAGCAACCCACGCCCAGCGCTGGCGGGAGACCGTGGTGAGCACAGCGCTCTGTAGAGAGCAGCTCAGTGGCGAGTCTGATCCAGCACACTTCCGCTTAACCACTTCTCAATGCTGTGAAGTCCATCCCCCTCTTGGGGACAGCGGGAAGGGCACACCTGGGCCCCTCAAGATCGGCCAGCTGTTCTTCCTCAGCCAGTGTCCAGGCAAACTGAACCTGGTGGAGCACTGGAGCCCCATGGGGCCCGGCACAGAGGCAATGGAGGGCAGGGTTCTCAGGTGCTCAGGAGCCACCCCGCACAGTGCCAGGAGGCAGCACCTCGCGGGCTGCGTGACTGGCGGGTGCAAGTCCTGGCTCTGCTGCTGAGGCCCTCAGATCAGACAACTGCTGCAGCTCTCAGTCTCCTCCCGGGTAAAGGGGAGTACCATCACCTCCACCTACCTGCTGGGGCTGCGGCATGGAGCTCTAAGGGGAAACACCCACTTCCCATTACCTGCCTCAAGTCAGCCACAGCCCTCCTTCTCAGGGACAGTCTAGGACCAGCCAGGCCTGCCCTGCTGGAGGCCAGTGGAGCGTCCCACACCAGAGCAGCGGTGGGCAGTCTGGCTCACACAGCACAGGGGACAGGGCACCACAATGACCCGGGCACAAAACCTCAGGGGGAAGGAGGCCAAACTGGGACCCCCACTTCCAGAACAACCAATACCCCATCAGTTTGTCTTTAATCACATTCTCAACATGCAGACATCTGTCCCTTGAAGTTTTATCTGCTTCCGTCTGTCATCTTCAAAATGAAAGTCCAGAACCTTCTGCACTCATTTTGAAGTCAGGCTGAACATTCAGTAATGAACACAGCTGAACACACAAAAGAAAGGCAGCGTTTTAAAATCTCGTGCATTTCTGCTCACTAGCGAGAGCAAAGCCCTCCCTTGGCTATAGCTGTTCTCGTCCCCACCAGAAACCCTGAGGGGTGTCCTTACACCGGCCCCAGACTGTCCTCAGCTGTCTAGAATGGGGACACAGAGACAATGCTCCTCTCCAATGACTCACACAGCACACATGGGGGTGCACGAGACCTAAGACCACCGAGTGAACCCCAGGGCCTGTGCCAGCTCACCGAGGACAGGCACACAGGGAACAGACCTGCCTAAACTTCCCTCGGATCCTGTCCAGGTCTTCGTGGAGCTTGTCGTAAGCAGGGTCATCGTAGGGGAACTTCTCAATCATTCCCATCAGTGACTCCAAGACCTTCATCTTCCTGCTGAAAGCACAGAAGCAGACCTTCAGATCCTTGGGACACAAAAGGCCAACATGTGCAGTGGCCACACCGTCACCTGCTCAGAAGCAAGCCTGCTGAGAAGGCTCAGGCTTAGGGCAGAAAATGGATTTCCTCATTACATCAAATCACGCTGGTTTACCTACCAACGTGGCTGTCACTCACACCCAGCGCCTTGACAGCAGGGTCCCAACTGTCGATGTGCCTGCGTCCCTGCCAGAGCTGGGCAGGCCACCTCCACCCAGCCACCTCTGGACGTGCCTGCGTCCCTGCCAGAGCTGGGCAGGCCATTCCTGCACCCAGCCGCCTCTCCAGGGAAGGAGACAGGACGCGGCAGAAAAGAGAGGCCCTGATCCAAGACACTTAGACACCCCTATCTTTCAACCTTGCTGTCCTATCTGCAAAACGGGGAGTGACAACAGCTCATGGGTTACAAGTGTTAGCTCATTCGTGTGACTGTAGGACAGAGGACGTGCACGGTCATATGAGTGTCCTCGATTCCAGTGACCCTGGGACCACAGCTCCCCTGGGGCAGTTTAAAGATCACTCAATGCACATCCAGGTGGGGCCCAGGGCTTTCCAAGGGACAGGGACTCTTAGGATGACCCTGCTCGGGGCCACCTGTCCCAGAGGACAGAAGCATGCCGGATACACACGCAATGGCATTCAGAGCAGCCCAGGTCCCACGCGCTGGCCGAGAGCTGGTATTCACAGAGGTGCAGATGAGCACACTCACCAAGGGCAAGCCAGCGCCTAAGGACCACCTTGCCTGGAAAATGCCAGACCATGAAAGTCCAATGCAAGGCAGTCAAGCCCCGGCTTCCCAGAGACTGGAGGAAGGTGCTAAGATGAGGTTGGGGGCATTCTGGGTGGGAGAATCCCACCCACGTCCCCTCTGCAGGTGGTGACCTCTTCCCTGCTCAGGGAGCACCTGCAGACACACCTGGCGGGCAGCTCAGGTAGGCACACATTTACAGGTGTGGGCAGTCCTGCCAGCACCGCTGTGGCAGGGGTCGCCAGCTATTAAGAAGGGAACAGCAGCATCTTGGAGTGGCCAAGCGCCAATGCCGGGACTGAGGGCCACCTCTCCACACCTCCCAGGCACTGAGCTACCGCTCCTTCACGTGGGCCATGCAGACAACAGTCTTTGCCCTTTCACATCCTTGCAGTCGAATGTCACCTAGCAGCCCTTTCTCACTTTAAAAAACATACTGGGCTGCAGGCGTAGCTCAGTGGGAGAGCACTTGCTTGGTGTGCACAAGGCCCTGGGTTCCATCCCCAGCACCAGAAAGAGAAGAAAATATGTGCACTGACGTGTGTGTGTGTGTGTGTGTGTGTGTGTGTTGCTGGGGAGGGAACCCAGGGCCTTGTGTAGGTTGGGCAAACGCTCTACATACTGAGCTGCATGCCCAGCCCTTTGCACTGACTTATAAACCCAACACCTGTGAAGACAAGGCTCTGGGTTCAGCGACCCCAGGCTGCAGGTGTGGTGGCTGGCAGGGTTCCCACCAGCCTGGCATCAGCGGCAGCAGGTTGTCTTCTTTTGGACAGACTGGGTGGGCTGCTCTGAGGAGTTAGGAAAGCCAGACTTTAGAAGTGGGGAGAGTGAGCTGGCCAAGGAGCTCAAGTTGGTGCCCTCCCTCTCCTCATCCTCTGGGCCCCTGAGTGGAAAGCATAGCTCTGGGCGCCACCTGGTGGCAACACAGGCTGCCACAGCTGCCCTGTGGCTGCCCTGTGGCTGGGAGAAGCAGCTATCCTAAGCCTCTGCACAAGTATCACCTGCTCAGACAAGTGGAGCAGGCAAGGGACTGGGACAAGTCAGACGCAGGCAACCCCAGAACCACTCAGGCACAGCACCTTTGTTGTGACTTCTGAATATGGGTATGGCCTGGGCTCTAAAAACTCAAGATATTTCAAATAAAAGGACAAGCTGCATGAAGAGGGATGCCACCTACAAGGGCCAGGACACGAGGTGTCAGGCGATGCAGAATTCAAGCTTAAGTCTGCTTTCTCTCACCCCTGAGAGCCACGTGCCTTTCCTTCACTGGAGGGCTGTTTCCAACCTGAGAAAGAGGACAGGTGAGACGGGCTCACAAGGGGCTCGGGCAGGCAGACGCAGCGAGGCTGAACCCATTCAGATAATAACAGCAGCACCTCCTGGTGTCAGAAATGAGTTTACCACAGCCAAAGGCACCTGGGTAGGTCATACTAAACTGGGGACCATGGAGTGGGCCCTTCTGGGCCCCAGTCACACTGAGACGACGGTGATCTGTTTATCAGAAGCTCAGGAGTGAGAAGTACAAATTTTAACATCACTTTACTGTCTTGGTGTCCACAGCACTTGGTGCACTGGTGATTCCAGGGGAATGGCTGGGAAAGGAACTTTTTAGGGAATTGAAAACTACCAGTGTTCATCAAATGACTACGATGTGCCCAACATTTTGTCTTTATTATTTCCTTTAAATCTAACAGCATTTAAGTTTGACATTATTATTTTCTCCACTTAACAGATGAGAAAAATGGAAAACTAATGCCCAAGGTCACCGTTAGTGAACTCAGCACCCCTCCTGGAAAAAAGGAAAGGACGCTCAGAGCTCACCTGTCTCTCTCGCTGGCATCACTGTGTAGGAGATGCTTCCACGCAAAAGCAAAGCCTTGATAGCACCCAATCTGTATTTTAAAGACGTTGGAGAGTAAAATTAATAAGAGCTGGCTACACTGAATCTAATTACCAAATTCCTAGACACAAGGAGGGGTGGAGGCAGCTGTGCTTCTGCTAGTGTTTTGGAAAGACCCACGGAGCATGGGCAGTGGCAACTAGGCAGCTAATCAGTGGGGCAGCCAGCCCTCATTCCTCCCCTGTGTTCACACCCTGAGCAGTTCCCCTGACCACAGGGAGGCCTGTACAATCACAGAACATGCAGGCAAAGAGAGGGTGTGATTCTGAGGATAGAGAGACGGGGACTCCTGTGTTGCTTTCTTGGACCACTTGCCCTTCAGTGCTAGGAGGACCTGAGGGGTTTTGTGGAGAGGTCCATGCCCACTGTCATGTAAGTGTGCCACCTTCAGGGTGGATCCTCCAGCCCTAGCCAAGCCTTCAGATGAGACTGAAGCTGGGGATGACATCTGGGCATAGCCTCAGGAGACCCCACTGCTGCTGAGGGACATCCTGACCTCAGCAAGAGGTACGCAGGGAATGCTGTCCTCACTGCCTTGCCTCAGACTCTGCACTCGGGGCCAGTGACCTGTAAGAGGGCCAACCTCTTATAGGTAAGAACGCAGTTCTGTGGCATCTCAATACAAACACAGGCGCTCGGTCTCTGGGAGAGGACCCAGGTGGCTGAAGACAGCGTCCTGCCTCCAATGCAAGTGGAGGCAACCAACGGCTTCTCATCCTCCAGCCACATAACTTAATGGTCTCCAGACAGCAACGTGCTCCGGCCATGGGTCCCAAGAACACTTCCCGCAGGGACCTGGGCGGCCTGGAAAGGCCCACGCAAGGCTTGGGCCTTCAGAGCTTGGTGTCCCACTCAACACACGGAGCATCCGAGTACATTACAAACTGGAAAAGCGTCCATGTGAGCGGAGGCTCCCACTGACCTCAGACCCAATTTTGGCTCCACGCAGCGCGCCATGCTGTCTTCCTTCAATCCGACCCAAACTGCTGCCGTCCTCGTAGCCTTCCTGATAGCCTTCCCCGTGGAATCTGATGGAGGAGGCGAGGCAGCGATAAACCAAGGGAGGTGCTTCGGGGGACCCTCGCTCTCGGTGCCACCCACAGCCCGCCCAGGCCGAGCAGGCTCGAGCAGCAGAGGCCCGAAGCCCAGGCCAACCGCCGGTTCCCGCCGCGGCCGCAGCCCTCTCCCGCGAAGCTACCCCCTCGGTCAGGGCGGACGCGGGAGAGGACCGCCCGAGAGGGACGGCCCGCAGCAAGGCCGGAGCCTCCCGCCGCCCTCGCCGGCCACGCCGCCGGCTCCACGGTTTCCCGACCCCGGCATCCACGTCTCGGGGACGCGGACCGGGCTGCGGCGCCGCCGGGACGGGCGCTCGGGAGCCGCTCAGCAGCTCCTTCCGGAAGCAGGCGGCCGGCGAGGCGCTCGGCCGGGTCCCCTCGCGCGACACCGCTGCCCACTCGGGCGCGGGCAGCCACCGTCCGCGGTCCCGGCCGTGCCCCTCACCTCTCATCCGCCATCACGATGGCGTCGAACATGTCCTGCCTCCCGGCCATCGCCACTGGCGCTCCTTGCTCACGGCGCCGCGAGGCTCTGGCAGCAACACACCACTTCCGAGGACGCCGAGCCCACTTCCGGGGACGGCCGCGCGGAGCAGGCTGGGTAGGGACGGCACGCGAAAGGGCCCAAAAGGGTTCAGGACGCACGCACGGCGGGAGGGCGGGGCGAGCCTGGACGAGGCTCAGTCCAATGTCCCCCTCGCCTTCCTCGTTGCTCCGCAGTGGGTCAGTCCGTTCCCGCCGGAAGCGTCCACTTGGCCGCACGTGGGGGAAACCGGACACGTCTGCATTGTTTTTAAAAAAAAATGAGTAGATGGGACCGAGTTGGCCAGTGTGGCTCGGAGAGACACCCGAGGAGTTGTCACAGAACCGACTCCCCAGGCTGCCCGGGCCGGAGGCTCGGGTCGCGGGCGAGGCTGGCAGGTGCCACCGCTAGAGCCCCGGCCAGGGGTGATGGGTGCTGCGGTGCCCAAAAAAGGATGTCATAAACGTTGCCCCTCCCGAAATGCAAGAGTGATCTGGAGATGAGGAAGAAAAGGTTGTGTGTGTGCTGTTACCTTGTTTTTTTTTGGTCTTTTTAATCCTTTTTTTTTTTTTTATACTTTTTTAGTTGTTTTTTACAGGGCTGAGGACCGAACCCAGGGCCTTGCGCATGCTAGGCAAGCGCTCTGCCACTGAGCTAAATCCCCAACCCCGAGCACTGTCTCTTGCTGTTGGTGTTTTAAGCAAAACCAGAGTAAGTCATGCAACGTCAAGAATCAAGTTGTACAGAAGGGTTTGCCCACAAGAGCACCCACCCTGTCCAGGCCGCCCTGCAGCCGAGGCATCCACTCTTTTCTTTAAAAAAGAAAGAACAGGAGTTGGGTTTAGTTCTGGCATTTTCTGAACAACGTTTTAAAAAATATTTCAGATGAGCAGCAACAAGAGAACCTACCTCTGGAACCCAGAAGCTTGTCCCTCAAATTAAGAATGCCTTATCCCAGAGCTGCCCCCGGGGAGTTCCTGTGCCACACCTGGGCAATGCAGAAGATCACCTGGAAGTGTAGGAGGCAGAGGCATCATTTTTTGCAAGTGACCCATCTGGAAAACCCAAAGCCCTCCTGTAAAACCTTCTCAGAATTTTAATAGGGTTTCGCAAGTAGCAATATATACAAAAAGTAGCAAACAGAATCCCCTGCTTTCTGTTATACCAACCATAATCAACAGTGGTCTCTGCAGGCCTGGTGAGGGGGATGCTTTGCAGTACTTACAATAAATTTATTAGAAATAATATTTCTAACAATTCAGGCAGGAGCTATATGAAGAAAACTCGAGATACACCACAAACTTGTGTGGGGACACTGAGCAAATCAGTACCAAGCAGAATTGCATATGATCTGGGAAAAGTGTCCGAATTCTGAATTTTGTCTGCCTGAACAAATTGTTCACAATAACTAAGGCTTAAAAAAGGGGGGGGGATGATAACAGAGAACTTGCTGTACCAGACATGAAGAGCTAAAGTCTCAGTATGTTGGTTCAAGAAGAGACAAACGAAGGAATTCCCCCAGAATGGCCCAGAGAGCGAAAACATGAAGATGTGAAACCTTCTCACGTGTAAAAAGAGCGTCCCGAATCGATTGGGGAGGGAATTCCAATCCATAACTATAATGGAAATAATATCGGCCACTTGGGAAAAGTCAAGTTCCACTCACATCTGATACCATTCCTCAAAGTCATTCCAGATGAATTAGAGTCCAACTGCAAGAGAAAGAAACACTAAGAAATCCAGGGGGAACGGGTAAATAGGAGATGCACCTTCAGGTCCTAGGCGTCACGGGTGAAATAACAGCAGGAAAAGGAGCCTCTTCAACATAGGAACTGCAAACTTGGCCCTGGGAAAGCCGGAAGAAACGAAAGCTGTGTCACAAAGGAACAGTAATTCTGGCTTATAAAGAACTGACTGACATGGGGAAGACACACCTGCTTTCTAACAGGAGAGAGGACATCACGTTCTAACAGAAGGGACCAGTGTACTCACATTTCACAGGGAAGAGCCACAGGGAGCCAACAATGGAGCAGCAGGCCTCACTAGTAATCCAAGGAGGAAGCAAGCTGGGAAATCCACCCTCCACCCGGCCACTCTGGCCACCGGCTGATTGATGTCACATCTTTACTCTTGACCCTTCCCAGAATCTTAATACATGTACATCTTTGTGCCCTCCCCTGCCCACTGACATGATATTTCAAACAATGCCCAAGGGAGGGGACTGTTCTGTTATTACTGCATATTTAAAATACATTTTTTTTTAGCATGAACTTTATTAGCTGAAATTAAAAAGAACAAGTCTTGCCTGGCTTGTGGCCCACACTTGTCATCCCACACCTGTCATCCCAAGTGGCTTGGGAGGCTGAGGCAGGAGGATCGCAAGTTCAAACCCAGACTGCCTTCACATCAGCGTGTGCCACTGTGCCCAGCCTGATTGTGTTATCTTGGGCATTTCACTGTTATGTTTAAAAACTGCTTTGCTTTCAAATAAGAACCACACCTTAAAAATGGCCCTGACGTTGGAAAAAGACTAAAAGTGCCAATATTATTGGTTTCAGAAGTCTTAAATGATTCCAAATTTGATGTTTGTTTAGCAACTGATCACATTAAAAGTAGGCAGGAAAAATCAGAACACCTCCCTTGCTTTGACAGTTTTTGGAAAACACACGCGATGTTTGCCTGTGTGTATCTTACAAGCTGGATTTTCACCTGAGAATGTGATAGATTTGTGGTATCAATGGTCTAGTATTGGTGCAGGGAAAACTCTGGAGAGCTTCTGAGAGCGTGGACTTTTCTAGGCTGGTTTTCATTTCCCTGGAAGTTACACTGATTCTGTGTCTGCCTGGCAGCAGTCTGGGCTGTGGCTCAGTGGCAGAGCATTTTGCCTGCTATGCACGAGGTGCTGGGTTCAATCCCCGGCACCGCAGAAAAGGAATACCATCATAAAATATTTAGTTTTTTAACCAAAGGTATAAAGGGGATGGCGTAATGGATTCCCAGAAACCCACCACACTAAGATAAAACACATTTTTTTTTTTTCAAAGGGAAAAAATTCAAGAGACAAACCAGGTCAACATACCTGAAGTGAAAAAACCAAATCCATCCAAAGTTCAATCTTGAAAAGGGTCCAGGAACAGGTACTGACTTGTTAGAAGCCGAGCTCTGGAGCAAAACAGCAGAGGCTTGCAAGAGTGAGTCAGCTGACCCAGAGGCGGACTGCAGCAGCAGCAGCGCCCTGGACGGGGGCGGAGGAGCAAGCGCTGAACTAAATGCATCCACTCCTGATCTGCTTCCAGAGGGACCTGGGGCACGCCCACAGGTGTTCACAGATGTAGAGAAGCAACCTTCAAGGAGGGGTCCTGAGCCACAGCAGCCTGTGTGGGAGGTGGCCTGGGCAGGGGTCTGTTTTTCCCTTACCTGTTTCTGCCCCGGCTCTTTTTGTCTGTTACTTTTGCAGGAAGCACGCAGACCTTTCTTCAAGGGGGAAGCCATTTTAAATTCTCTCTTTTTTTTTTGGGGGGGGGGGTATGGGGGATTGAACTCAGGGGCACTTAACCACTGAGCCGTGTCTTCAGCCCTTTTTATGTTTTATTTAGAGACAGGGTTTCACTGAGTTGCTCAGGGCCTGGCTAAGTTTCTGAGGCTAGTTTGAACTCACGATCCTCCTGCCTTAGCCTCCCAAGCCACTGGGATGACAGGCGTGCGCCAGGCCTGTTTAAATTCTTAAAAGGAAGTTGTCAGATGACAATTCACCTTAGGGCCATACATCTCCTATGTTCATTATAAACAAGGACAACACAGCTGGAAAAGAGGCCATTTGGGGGCCCAGGTTTGACCCATGGGGCGGTGGGAAGGGAATTCAAGGGAGAAGACATGCTTGAGCTTTCTGGCTGAACTTCCTCCCTGTTCCTTCCCTAAAAGGAGGTACCCAGAAGTGCCACTTTCTACCTGCCCACTGGGGAACCTCTGGCAGCCACAGAGCAGGAGGCCGGGAATGGGGCTTGGGGGTCTGTGGCTGTGGCCAGCGAGCATAAGCACCTGCCTGGCTGCAGGAGGGTCCTGCCCACCCCCAGGCAGCAGGGATGGCATAGGCCTGGCCGTCCATGGGGGACAAGACCTGAGGTTTGGCCAGCCTGTGTGACCCCAGCCTTCAGCTCCTCATGGTCTGTTTTCCTCTCTGCCGTATCCACAGGGATAGAGCCCTGGTTCCAAAAGCCGAAGGGGAAAAACCAGCAACTTCCACCAGAATTCCTCATCTGGGCTGTCTCAGGGTGTCCATGCTAACATAAAAGCAGAGGGGATTTTAGGAAAGTGGCCCAAGGATCTGTCAATGGAGCTTCCACTGGGAGGGACTGGAAGGCTGAGGGAGACAGACTGTTCACTGTCCATCCTTGTATCAGTCAGGTTAGGCTGCTTGTGCTGCAGAAACAAACAAGCCCTCGAATGAATCCCAGTGGGAACCAGGAAGAGCCATTTCCCACACACAAATCAGCCACAGGTCGAGCAGCTGTCCTTCACCTTGTGGAAGCAAGGCCCCAGTGGCTGAGGAGAGAAAGAAAGAAGGGTCACACTATCCTAATTGCCTGTGGTCTGGGGCTAGTCACTGGCCCTCACCAGACCCCAGGGGGAATGGAGGAGTCCATATAATTCCGGGTCACCTCTGGCTGGGCCAAGTGCTTTTGCACTATCTGAAATTTTCCTTAATTCTAGGACCATACAGTTTCTCCAATTTAAAGAGAAAGAAGAAAGATGAAGGAGTTGTTATCTGCCCTTGGAATAAAAGTGATGGGATGTGTCTCACCTGTCCCTGCCCAACTCAGCAAAACACCATCCACCCAAGAGAGGTGTCCTAAGCACATCCTACCAAAAACAGTGGAAGACGATATATTTTTAACTTGCTAAATTTTGAAAAACTTAAATAATACGTAACAATTTCAATGTCAGCAGAACTTACTCTGCACAGGATCTAGCACGCAGTGGGCACTCGACAAACAGTCGTTGAATGATCAAATAGGAAGGCAGTGTGGGTCACCTCAGGGCCTTGGGAGGTGAGCGGGCCAGAGGCCCAGCGCCAGCGCTGGCCACAGCATCGGGCTAGCCAGGTAAGCAGCTGCTTTCTTTCCTTTCTTTACCCAAACCAGCCCCAGACTCAGAGCTGAAGTAGAGACAAAGGAAGAAATGGTGGGCGGGGTGGACGGGGCCATCCAGCCAGGGGGGGAGTGGGCGGGTCGGCTCTGTTCCATCCAGAGGCCTCATCCTGCCCGCATCCTGCCCGCGGGGCCTCATCCTGCATGGGGGGAGGGCGGCATGACAAGGACCCACCCATGACCCGTGACTGACACCCCCTCTGCAGACGGCTCTCAGCTCTGGGCCTCTGGTGTCCACTTTCCCCCGGCTGTGGCCTCCCCCTGCCTGGGCCTCCTCACAGCTCTCCACACCTGCGCCAGCTGCGCTCTCCCCACCCCCGTGGAGCAGGATTTCCTGCAGAGAGGAGCCGGGAGCTGCTTCCCTCCCCACCCCTCCCGGCGCGCCAGTGTCCCCCTCCAGAAGCCAGGCAGTGGCTCCTTCCAGGCCCCGTGATCCCCGGCAGACCCAGCCTGCGTCTGAGGCCCCAGGGCCCAGGCGGTGACAGGGAGCAGGGCAGCCTCACCACCCAGGTTGCTGGTACCCACTTCCCGTGGCAACCGGGAGAACCTGGCAGCCAAGAAATATTTTTGCAAATTAATAAGCATTCTAAATGGAATGAGTTCTGGATGCACTGTCCATGTCAGGTCGTGGAAGGGAAGGAGCCCACGTGCCCAAGTCCAGGCACACAGTAGGGGCTTTGTGAACCAGACTAGTGTGCACTGCTTCCCCTCCCCGTCCCCCTCCCCCTTCCCCTCCCCTCCCCTCCCCTCCCTGGAATGGAACCCAGGGGCGCTCAACCACTGAGCTGCATTCCCCGCCCTTTTTATTTTTATTTGGAGACAGGGTCTTGTTAAGTTGATTAGATCCTCACTCCGTTGAGGAGGCCGGCTTTCAACTCACAGTCCTCACACGCTGGGATTACAGACGTGCAGCACCGCGGACACACGGATTTCTTTTCTTTCTTTTTTTTAAAAAATAATATTCTTCCTGGGGGCTGGGGTCGTGGTTCAGAGGTGGAGCGCTTGCTAGCACACCGGAGGCCCTGGGTTCGATCCTCAGCACCATGTAAAAATAAAGATTTTGTGTCCAACTACAACTAAAAAACTAAATATTAAACAAAATAATAGTAACATTCTTCCTTCCCTTCTTCCTCCGCCCTTTCCTCCCTGCCTTCCCCCTCTCCCGTCTCCCTTGCTAACTTGATGCTGGGCCACTTGGCTTCTTCTGTCATCGCTGGCTGAAGGGAGAATGTGGCTCCCCCTCCCCTGGTCCTGCAGCCCCTGGTCTGGGTGCCTCGGTCCTGCCCGCCCAAGCTTGGCCTCCGTGTCGCCACAGAGGGGTTGGAAAGCGTGACATCTAAGGGACACCGCAACGAAGCCACGTAGGCGCCGCCTTGGGTGTCTAGCTCAGCAAATCAGCTGTGAAAATGTAAGTGTTTTTAATTATCGCTGGTGCTGGGGAGGGAACCCAGACTTCGGGCATTTGGAGAACCAGCTTTACCAGCTTCACCAGCTTCACCGCTGAGTTACTCCCCAGCCAAAAGATTTTTTTTTTAACCACCAAAATAAATGGAGGATGAGAGGGGGGATCTGGCGTGGCGCCTGTCACCTGAGACCGTGTCCTGTGTCTCCTAATGCCGCTCACAATGTGACAGGGTCCATCGCCAGGGCTGATTCGGCTGACCTGGCTGGCTAGGTGGGGGTCCCTTTGCTCCCTCACCGCTCCAAGTGTGGCCCTCCCGAAGCTGCGTGCTCCATCCAAGAGGACGACCTTCCCGATAGAGGAGGTCCCAGTGGTTCCAGTGGTCTTGCAGGGCCCAGGCTGGCGGTCCACCAATCAGCACAAAATCACCCCAAATTTCCAGGCACTGGGTGGAGAGCAGGTCCCACTCCGGGATCCTGTTTTCTTCTCCGTATTCGTTACAGACAATTCAACTCAACGCGCTGCCGTGGACCATCACCGCGGCGCCTCCCGGCATCGCATCGACCGTGCCCTGCTGACGTTCAGTGGCCCTCCGCGGCGGCTGGATCATTTCACCTGTAAATATTTCACCAGGTTCGCGAGCAGATGAAGCTTTGATTTTTAAACATAACGAAACGTGGTTCCTCCCAGCAAACTCACATCAGTACCCGGTGCTCAGCGCCTCCCGTTTATGTTGAGAGCGCGTTTGGAAGTTCTAGCGGAGAACTTGGCTCCTCTGTACCCCTGACCGAAGGACCACTGGGAGTTGACAACCGGGAGAACCTGGCAGCCAAGAAATATTTTTGCAAATTAATAAACATTCTAAATGGAATAAGTTCTGGATACACTGTCCACGTCAGGTCGTGGAAGGGAAGGAGGCCACGTGCCCAGGTCCAGGCACACAGTGGGGGCTTTGTGAACCGGACTAGTGTGCACTGGGTACTCTTTGCTTCCTGGGGGCTGGTCTGCAGCAGTGGGTGGGTCCGGGTCACCAGCAGACCAGGCTGGTGGATGCGCAGCAGCTGGGTTGGCGCCAGACATTTCCGTGGCTTCCCAGTCCCGACCTCACCCTGTAAGGGGCGCCTTCCTGAAGCTCAGGACGCGCGGGCTCGCGCGCCCGTTCCGTGCACCTCCACCCGGTGGCGCCTTTGCAGTGTGGACAGGTCCTCTCGGGCCACCCCCCCACAGCGCTTTGGTGCTGGAACCTTCTTCTGAGCCTCCGTTGGCCCCAAGCAGACCCCAGGAATGACCCTCAGGACCTGTGTTGTGTCGGACCCTATTCTTGGATGATAATTCTCAAAACCACTGATTTGGAGATGGACATTGTTGGCATCACTCAGGGGAAGGTACTGAGACTCCAAGGGCCTCCTAAAGGGCACGTGTCCAAGCCAGCCCCATACCTGGCCACTGCACGCTGCTCTGCCAACCTCAGTTACAACCCCCTCCTCTCTACTGGCCCAGCTGGGACAGGCAGCGGGTCCCCACGTGGGCCTCCCGTTTCCCACCTGCTTGGATTTACAGGCACGTTGGCTAGGGCTGTCATGACCAGATGCCACAGGCTGGGCGCTCAGACCTCAGGGGTCACCCCCTCACAGAGGCCAGAAGGCCCAGGTGGAGGCCAGCTCCTCCCAGGTTCTCCTTGCTGCAGGGTGGCTTCTTCTCCGTGTCCTCACACGCCTGGTCTCTGTGTCTCAGAAAGCCGTCAGTCTTGCTGGTTACAGCGCGTGGCCTCCGTGGCCTCCCGTGGCCTCCCGTGGCCTTCGTTACCTCCTAAAGTCCGTCTTCTGGCCGTTCTGAGGTGCAGGGGGCAGGGTTTCTGCTCTGCAGGAATGGGGGACATACTTCACTCACGCTGGGGCCGTACCCAGGACCTGGGTGTGCTGAGAACACTCCACACCACTCCTCCCCGAAGGCCCGGCACCCCAGCTCCCAGGTAGGGTTTTTTTTTGGGGGGGTGTCTGGGGAGACAGAACCAGGAACTGAATGAAGCAAAGGGTCAGGCAAACGTCCTCTCAGGCCCCTCTGGGGTCCTCCCTCCCTTGTCCCCAGAGGCTCCAGTCACCTGTTTCCTGGACTCCCCTCCAGCCACGTTCCCCGTGTGTGGTCCAGAAGTGCTGGGGCGGGTGTGAGCATGTGTGCACGCGCGTAGCTGTGAATGCAGCTGGGAACTGCGCCGCAGGGTGGATGTGGGAGGCGGAGGCGCAGTGACAGCCAGCCCCAACCCTCCAGGACTTGAGATGACCTGACGTTCTTCCTCGCCCTACGCCCCACCCCTGCGTCCCGTGGTCCCAGCGGTCCTGCAGGGCCCAGGCTGGCGGTCCACCAATCAGCACAAAATCACCCCAAATTTCCACGCACTGGGTGGAGAGCAGGTACCACACCGGGGTCTTGGTTTCTTCTCCGTATTCGTTAGAGACAATTCAACGCGCTGCCGTGGACCATCACCGCGGCGCCTCCGGGCTCGCATCGACCGTGCCCTGCTGAAGATCTGTGGCCCTCCGCGGCGGCTGGATCATTTCACCTGTAAATATTTCATCTGTAAATATTTCACCAGGTTCGCGAGCAGATGAAGCTTTGATTTTCAAACATAACGAAACGTTGTTCCTCCCAGCAAATTCCCAGTGGTCCTTTGATCAGGGGTACAGAGGAGCCGTGTTCTCTTCTAAAACCTCCAAACGCGCTCTCAAGATAAAGGGGAAGGGCTGGGGATGTGGCTCAAGCAGTAGCGCGCTCGCCTGGCATGCGTGTGGCCTAGGTTCGATGCTCAGCACCACATACAAACAAAGATGTTGTGTCCGCCGAAAACTAAGAAATAAATATTAAAAAATTAAAAAAACAAAAGATAAACGGGAGGCACTGAGCACCGGGTACTGATGTGAATTTGCTGGGAGGAACCACGTTTCATTATGTTTGAAAATCAAAGCTTCATCTGCTCGCGAACCTGGTGAAATATTTACAGATGAAATATTTACAGGTGAAATGATCCAGCCGCCGCGGAGGGCCACAGATCTTCAGCAGGGCACGGTCGATGCGAGCCCGGAGGCGCCGCGGTGATGGTCCACGGCAGCGCGTTGAATTGTCTCTAACGAATACGGAGAAGAAACCAAGACCCCGGTGTGGTACCTGCTCTCCACCCAGTGCGTGGAAATTTGGGGTGATTTTGTGCTGATTGGTGGACCGCCAGCCTGGGCCCTGCAGGACCGCTGGGACCACGGGACGCAGGGGTGGGGCGTAGGGCGAGGAAGAACGTCAGGTCATCTCAAGTCCTGGAGGGTTGGGGCTGGCTGTCACTGCGCCTCCGCCTCCCACATCCACCCTGCGGCGCAGTTCCCAGCTGCATTCACAGCTACGCGCGTGCACACATGCTCACACCCGCCCCAGCACTTCTGGACCACACACGGGGAACGTGGCTGGAGGGGAGTCCAGGAAACAGGTGACTGGAGCCTCTGGGGACAAGGGAGGGAGGACCCCAGAGGGGCCTGAGAGGACGTTTGCCTGACCCTTTGCTTCATTCAGTTCCTGGTTCTGTCTCCCCAGACACCCCCCCAAAAAAAAACCCTACCTGGGAGCTGGGGTGCCGGGCCTTCGGGGAGGAGTGGTGTGGAGTGTTCTCAGCACACCCAGGTCCTGGGTACGGCCCCAGCGTGAGTGAAGTATGTCCCCCATTCCTGCAGAGCAGAAACCCTGCCCCCTGCACCTCAGAACGGCCAGAAGACGGACTTTAGGAGGTAACGAAGGCCACGGGAGGCCACGGGAGGCCACGGAGGCCACGCGCTGTAACCAGCAAGACTGACGGCTTTCTGAGACACAGAGACCAGGCGTGTGAGGACACGGAGAAGAAGCCACCCTGCAGCAAGGAGAACCTGGGAGGAGCTGGCCTCCACCTGGGCCTTCTGGCCTCTGTGAGGGGGTGACCCCTGAGGTCTGAGCGCCCAGCCTGTGGCATCTGGTCATGACAGCCCTAGCCAACGTGCCTGTAAATCCAAGCAGGTGGGAAACGGGAGGCCCACGTGGGGACCCGCTGCCTGTCCCAGCTGGGCCAGTAGAGAGGAGGGGGTTGTAACTGAGGTTGGCAGAGCAGCGTGCAGTGGCCAGGTATGGGGCTGGCTTGGACACGTGCCCTTTAGGAGGCCCTTGGAGTCTCAGTACCTTCCCCTGAGTGATGCCAACAATGTCCATCTCCAAATCAGTGGTTTTGAGAATTATCATCCAAGAATAGGGTCCGACACAACACAGGTCCTGAGGGTCATTCCTGGGGTCTGCTTGGGGCCAACGGAGGCTCAGAAGAAGGTTCCAGCACCAAAGCGCTGTGGGGGGGTGGCCCGAGAGGACCTGTCCACACTGCAAAGGCGCCACCGGGTGGAGGTGCACGGAACGGGCGCGCGAGCCCGCGCGTCCTGAGCTTCAGGAAGGCGCCCCTTACAGGGTGAGGTCGGGACTGGGAAGCCACGGAAATGTCTGGCGCCAACCCAGCTGCTGCGCATCCACCAGCCTGGTCTGCTGGTGACCCGGACCCACCCACTGCTGCAGACCAGCCCCCAGGAAGCAAAGAGTACCCAGTGCACACTAGTCCGGTTCACAAAGCCCCCACTGTGTGCCTGGACCTGGGCACGTGGCCTCCTTCCCTTCCACGACCTGACGTGGACAGTGTATCCAGAACTTATTCCATTTAGAATGTTTATTAATTTGCAAAAATATTTCTTGGCTGCCAGGTTCTCCCGGTTGTCAACTCCCAGTGGTCCTTCGGTCAGGGGTACAGAGGAGCCAAGTTCTCCGCTAGAACTTCCAAACGCGCTCTCAACATAAACGGGAGGCGCTGAGCACCGGGTACTGATGTGAGTTTGCTGGGAGGAACCACGTTTCGTTATGTTTAAAAATCAAAGCTTCATCTGCTCGCGAACCTGGTGAAATATTTACAGGTGAAATGATCCAGCCGCCGCGGAGGGCCACTGAACGTCAGCAGGGCACGGTCGATGCGATGCCGGGAGGCGCCGCGGTGATGGTCCACGGCAGCGCGTTGAGTTGAATTGTCTGTAACGAATACGGAGAAGAAAACAGGATCCCGGAGTGGGACCTGCTCTCCACCCAGTGCCTGGAAATTTGGGGTGATTTTGTGCTGATTGGTGGACCGCCAGCCTGGGCCCTGCAAGACCACTGGAACCACTGGGACCTCCTCTATCGGGAAGGTCGTCCTCTTGGATGGAGCACGCAGCTTCGGGAGGGCCACACTTGGAGCGGTGAGGGAGCAAAGGGACCCCCACCTAGCCAGCCAGGTCAGCCGAATCAGCCCTGGCGATGGACCCTGTCACATTGTGAGCGGCATTAGGAGACACAGGACACGGTCTCAGGTGACAGGCGCCACGCCAGATCCCCCCTCTCATCCTCCATTTATTTTGGTGGTTAAAAAAAAAATCTTTTGGCTGGGGAGTAACTCAGCGGTGAAGCTGGTGAAGCTGGTAAAGCTGGTTCTCCAAATGCCCGAAGTCTGGGTTCCCTCCCCAGCACCAGCGATAATTAAAAACACTTACATTTTCACAGCTGATTTGCTGAGCTAGACACCCAAGGCGGCGCCTACGTGGCTTCGTTGCGGTGTCCCTTAGATGTCACGCTTTCCAACCCCTCTGTGGCGACACGGAGGCCAAGCTTGGGCGGGCAGGACCGAGGCACCCAGACCAGGGGCTGCAGGACCAGGGGAGGGGGAGCCACATTCTCCCTTCAGCCAGCGATGACAGAAGGTAAAGCCAAGTGGCCCAGCATCAAGTTAGCAAGGGAGACGGGAGAGGGGGAAGGCAGGGAGGAAAGGGCGGAGGAAGAAGGGAAGGAAGAATGTTACTATTATTTTGTTTAATATTTAGTTTTTTAGTTGTAGTTGGACACAAAATCTTTATTTATTTTTACATGGTGCTGAGGATCGAACCCAGGGCCTCCTGCGTGCTAGCAAGCGCTCCACCTCTGAACCACGACCCCAGCCCCCAGGAAGAATTTCATTTTTTTAAAAAAAGAAAGAAAAGAAATCCGTGTGTCCATGGTGGTACACATCTGTAATCCCAGCGCCTCGGGAGGCTGGCGCGTGAGGACCAGGGGTTGAAAGCCGGCCTCCTCAATTTAGTGAGGCCCTAAGCAACTTAACAAGACCCTGTCTCCAAATAAAAAGGGCGGGGAATGTGGCTCCGTGGTTGAGAGCCCCTGGGTTCCATTCCAGGGAGGGGAGGGGAGGGGAGGGGGAGGGGGAGGGGAAGGGGGTAGGGGGGAGAGAGAGAAATTGAGGGAAGAAGGGGAAAGAGAAGAGAAGAGAAGAGAATGCAGGTCTATGCCATCCACGTAGGCCACCCGAGTGAATCAGACGGGCGACCGATTTATCTGACAAGGACTTTAAGGCAGTGGTGGTGAAGGTGCCTCAGCAGGCCACAGGGAGTCCTCTTGAGACCACTGAGTGGGGCACTGGGATCTGGAGCTCCAGCGCGCCCTTTCCTCCGTGGAGCCGGGCACCTCCCTCCAGCACCCTCCTCAGCCTGAGTTTCCCTTGGGGTGGCCTCGATCGTGGCCGGGGAGTCCGAGTGTCTGTAAGGACCCCGTCTCAGCCTGTGTCTCCTGATGCCGCTCCCAACTTCTGTGGTCCCGAAATGCGGGGACTCCCCCCACCAGGAAGGCCAGCAGGTGGGCAGCAGCCTGCCCTCGTGGGGTGGCGGAGATGGGGTAGGCTCCGCCCCCAGTCTTCTCCCGCTGTAGACACCTTGGGAGCCGCCGGGTTTGCTGGACGCCTGCAGCCGGGGTCCCACAGCGCCTTGGGTTTGATTCCTGCGCTCCAGAGGCCACAGGGCTTGGGGGACACTCACATTGATGTTATGTCAGAGACTTTGCTATGGATGGAGAGGGACATGGGGCGAGTGGGCGGCCCCCCCTTCCAGAAGTTTATGTCTGACCCTGTCCTTTCCGGTGGAAGGCTGGCTCCGCTGCTTTAGGAGTCATTGGTCACCTCCTGGGCCCTGGTGATGGAATCGACCTTCAGGCCCTCCCCAGAGGGAGTTGGGGAGTGGGGTGGGCTAATCCTGCCCTGGTCTTTTCGGTGACAGGGTGACAGGCCCCATCCTGAAGCCACCGGGGGCTTCGGCCGAGTGGACTTGTTAGCACCCAGAAGACAGGCTTACTCCGGGATTCCAGGATTCCAGGAGAGTGTGCCGGGGAAATGGGGGTGAAGACCAAATACATGCTCCGAGTGCCAGAGCCCCAGCCAGCAGCACGCTCTCCTCTCCCGCCCTCCATCGAGGGACAGTGCCTTCTGGGCCGCGGGCCTATCCTGACCGCTCCTCCTTCTTTCTGGTCTTTTAAAGAATTCCCAGATTTCATCTCCTAATCAAAAGAGGGACGTCCCTCCAGGCGCTGGTGAGGAGGGAAAGCAGGATCCCAGAGGGACTCTCTGTCCCTGGGTGCCCCTTACCTCCTCCTTTCAAAGTCCCAGAGTCCCTGGGGGCTGGAGGAGGGACAGAGCGTCCTGTCCCCGGGCTGGGATGAGCAAGGGGCTGTGAAGCTCTGCTCTGGGACCTCGTAAGGAGAAGGTCTGTCATCTCTGCTGAGACCACTGGTGGACAGCAGATAAGCCCACGCTGTGGGAGCCCCTGTCATGAGGGCAAGACACCTGAGGTCCTCTGTGTCCCCAGAGGGACACAACACGTTCAAAGCCGGGCAGCCCCTGGCCAATGTGAGCCATTAGTCCCAGTTCCATTCCTACTTGGAGCAGGTTTTCTGTCCCTGGCAATTGCGGGAGCCCTCGTCCAGGCTCTCGGGGTCTGTATCACAGGACAGGTCCCTGCTGGCTCGGGAGCACTTTGGTACCGGGGATTGAACTCAGGGGCACTCGACCACTGAGCCGTATCCCGGCCCTGTTTTGTGTTTATTTAGAGACAGGGTCTCACTGAGTTGCTTCGTTGCTGTTGCTGAGGCTGGCTTTAACCCTGGATCCTCCTGCCTCAGCCTCCCGAGCCTCTGGGATGACAGGGTGCGTCACCGGCCCGAGATGGGGAGGCTCCTCCGCTCGCCCACCCCCCCCCCCCACCGCCACCAGCGGAGCCTGGCGCTTGGGTGCTCTGCTCTGTTCCCGTCCTCGCCACTGGACAGACTGGTCCAGTCCAACCACTGTCTGTCCCTGGTCCTGTGTCGTGATTCAACCCCACACCAATGGTGGGGATCTAGGGGATCCAAAGCTAGGGTCAGACAAAACACCCACGGCATCTGGATAAGTCTGAATTTTAGATCAACAACGAACAATTTGTTAGTATAAATATGTGCCAATTGTGCTAACAAGTCCACTTACACGGAAAAAAAACGGCATCGTTTATCTGCAATCCAGACTGAGGGGCACGCGGGGCACGCGGCGTTCTTGCTTACAGGCTGTGGCAGCACTGCACGAAGCAGGGTGAGCAGCTGAGGGTGAGGCACCTGCAGGGGAGAGATGCGGGGGCGGGGGCGGGGAGGGTGCTGAGATGCACCCTCAACGAATAATCCCCCCCCCCCACCCAGCCCCAGCATCATCCACAGAGTCCCTGCAACCTGGCTGCCAGGACAGGCAACAATGTATCAGCCATCAACACTCTGGCGCAAGTTAGTGCACAAAGCCACCGTGTCTTCTTGTGAACTTGTGGAAAGGAGGAGACTCCACACAGAGCCCAGCACCCAGCGCCTCCTCCTCCATTTCCCCCTGAAGCCGGTGGTGTCTCCAGCACAAAGGGAGAGCTTCACACGGGTCCTTCATGGTCCTCGCCCCGGACTGCACATTGGAACTGTGAGGGGCTCTGAATGGTCCCTGTGTCAGGGCACACCCCGTCCACTTACACCAGAGTCTCCAGAGCAGGATCCACCGTGGAAACTTCTCCCAGGTGTCTTCACCTGCGGTCAGAGTTGTGAACCAGCTAAGAGCTCACGGTAATCTGTGTCCCTGGCGAGGGCTGCTGGTGCTTGGTGGCCCCCTTTTGACTGGGCATCTTGCAGGCACAGTTCCATCAGACTCTTGCGACTCTTGCGCAAGTCCTACAAGGCAGACTTTGCATCTTGTGTGAAGTAGGGTGCGGACCCAGAGAGGTTATA
This sequence comes from Marmota flaviventris, assembly GCF_047511675.1. Classification (NCBI taxonomy): domain Eukaryota; kingdom Metazoa; phylum Chordata; class Mammalia; order Rodentia; family Sciuridae; genus Marmota; species Marmota flaviventris. The sequence goes on along the minus strand of NC_092506.1, from coordinate 4,190,646 downwards.
TGACTTACTCAAGGCAACACAGCAAGTTAGCAGACTTTGGGATTCATCTCTGCTTTGGCCTGGGCACACCCCACCCGGGCATGCTACCTCCAGGCCCTGCAGCTTTGGCTGAGCGCCTTCCCCTCTCTGGTCCTGCACTTTTTCCTCTGCAAAACCAGGGATGGAGAATGCTGGGTCAGCATTTTCCAGCCTGTGGACCTAAATCTCCAATCCACGTGGTCAAGTGGCACGGGACTCAGGACTGTAGTCTGCCTCCTGATTACAGATGAAGACAGGAAGGAGGAGGTCACTGATTTGCTCTGGGAGCAGCTGGGAGCTGAGATCTGCGGAGCCCCCAGGCTGCCCCACCCACATTCATGGTCCCGCCGCAGGCCATCCTTGAGCGTGTCTTAAGGACCTACTGGAGGGCAGTTTGTACCGCTGTGTCCTTGAATTAATGACAGATTCTCAGGCAGTTGTAGCGACAGGACAGAGGTCCTGGGTGCCCTTCACTCTGACTCCCCCAGGGGTGACATCTTAGCCACAGGTACAGTTCTGTTATTTTTTCACGTTGGTCAGGTGCAGGGGCAGGGCAGGTCCAGGACACTAAGACCTCTCAGCCACCCCTCCCTCACTGCCCCACTATTCCAAATCCCTGGCAGCCTCTGGCTACCACTAACAGAATCGGGGCTTCCCATGCCCAGCTCAGTCCAGCGCCCCCCTTACTCTCCTCCAGGGGGTGGGCCTGTTCCGTGGCTCCCCACCTCCTCTGCGGTCTCCTTGCCAACAGAGCCCGCAGGGCACCTGGGCGGGGCAACGGACCCTTAGGACTTGCTTTCCCAGGCTGCCTTGCAGCTGGAGTGCGACCTGATCCTGGCACCAGGGGTGCAGGGGGGTTGCCAGGGTGCAGTGGCTTTGGCTCCCCTGAGCAGATCCACGATTGCCCCGCCCTGGCCTGAGCCACACTGGGCCACAGCATCAGAGCTGGCAGGAGCAGCCCAGAGGGCAGGTCCCCCGGGCACAGAGGACCAGCAGCACACATCCATTCCTGCGGACTTGTTCCTGGGCAGAGAGAAATCCTGCAGGAGTCCTGTCTGCTTGGGCCATTGATTCTCCATGGGGTGACTCTGCCCCCAGGGGAGATCGTCACTCCTGGAGATATTGTCATAACCAGGGGGCTGTTGCTGGCACCTCATCGGTAGGACAGGGATGCTGCGATCCCTCCTGTCCCATTCAAGAACGTCCTCCCTCCAGGGTCATTCGGCCCCAAGGCCAACTAGGCCAAGGGCCCCGACTTAGGGCCCCTTTAGTGCCCCAGCAGAGAAGGGGTTCTGGGGAGTTTCAGGCGTGGGGGAGCCCAGTGGGGTCTCCTGCCCTGGGCAGCCCCTCCCCTTGCCCCTCAGGGGACCAGCATTCAATTCAGATAAAAGAGTGCACACATACAAACCAGCTCTGCTTTAATGTATAAAAACAAAACCTCGTGTACATAAATATAATTTGGGGGTATAAATAAAGTAAGAAAATAAAAAAATAAATTACTCATAAATATCACACTGGAAACTAAGTGCTGGGGACAGAGCGCCAAGCCTCCCCACGCTTCCACGGCTTGTTGGCAAGACTCGGGGCTTCCAAACCTTCCTTCCTCGGGTTGGCAGAGGAGCTGTGGGTGCCGCCACGAGGCAGTGGCTTGTCCACACAATGACTGGGGACGAGGGGTTGTACAAGAGCCAGGGAAATGGAACGAGTGACCCGTGAGCGCCTTGGTCTTTCTGGGTGGACATCCACAGCCCAAGGGGAGGTGCTGGAGTGTCGTCAGAGGGCAGACTGTGGGGTGCCATCTCCCAGGACCCCTCCCAGGACCCCTGGGACTAACCATCTCTGCTGCCCATCCCTCTGAGCTGGGGCAGAGGTGGCAGCTTGCCCCCCCGCCCCGGGGGGAACAGGCCCTGCTCCTGGCTCAGAGGCACCTCTCTGCAGGATGCTGGCTACTGGACAAGGCGGACAGGAGGCGAGCCGTCCTGGCTGCCCGGGGCAGCGAGCCCTGGAGTCCTCTGTCCAGGACCTCAGGGGAGCTCCCAAATTTCCTGTGCTGCAGAGGGGCTGCTGGCTCCCCCTGCTCCTGAGTCTGTCTGACCAGCTCTGGCCAGGGGCACGTGGGGAAAGGGAACTAGCTTCCAGAGTTAAGATCTGAATGGATTCTCGCGTGGGGTCGCATCGTGGTCCCCAGACGGTGCACAGAGCTGACACCATCTGCCAAAAAGAACAAGAAAGGAGGAGGGAAGTCCGTGTGGCACACAGAGTTGAGGGACAGTGGGCTCCCCGTCAGCAGAGCCACGCGGCGCTGAGGGACGGGGGCGGGGGGGGGGGGCTCGGAGGGCAGGTGGGCAGGTGCGGGGCTTTCAATGCTACGATCAGGCAAGTCTATCTGCTAGAAACCGGCGCCACCATGCAAGACGCACAGATTATGTACAACATCTAACATCCTTCCTAAAGCTACACTCAGGGGGACACGGGGTTATCGTCACCGGGCACTGTCGGAGCCCTGGTTACTTCTGGAAGCTGGGGCTTTTCAGGCCCACTTCACTGGCCATCCCAAACGGGTCCATGCTGTCGGTTTCCAGGGGTAAAGAGAACACATCGGATTCCAAGTGGTCCCTGGTCTCCGCAGAGGCCATGGGCAGCATGGGCAGGAAGTAGGACAGGGGAACCACGCCCTTGCTCTGGTACATCTGCCGCTGCTTGGCACTGCTGAGCACCACGGGAAGGTGGTACTTCTGGGACCGGTACACGTTGTAGCCGTCATAGCTGATCTCCTCCTTGAATGTGCACTCTTCCTCCGAGTACCGAGGCTGGGGACAGACACAGCAAATGAGCACCAGAGGGAGGGACCCCGAAACAACACACGAGGACCTCGTGCTGTTTCCTGTCCCGCACAGCCACCAGCTGCCACTGGAGGCTACCAGTAGTGGGTGTGCACATCACTGGTCTGCTTAACGTACACTTCCTTGCAACTATGCTTCATAGACGACACTTAGTACCTTTTATGTTACAGAGAACACAGACATTATACTAGTACAGACATATTAATATGTTAAACTCGTATTACACACGCAGACACCGCAGGCATATATTTCACATATATTGTATATATTCTTTTCTTTTCTTTTTTGATTCCGGGGATTGAACCCAAGGTGTTTAATCACTGAACCACTTAACCCAGCTCCGCCCTTTATTTTGGTATTTTATTTAGAGACAGGGTCTCACTAAGTTGCTAAGGACCTTGCTAAGTGGCTTTGAACTTGTGATCCTCCTGCCTCAGTCTCCCGAGCTGCTGGGATTACAGGGTGCGCCATGGCGCCCAGCTTCTATATGCACATATTACGTATTCACTTAATAGCTACATACACCCTTCATAGAGCTACTCATTACATACTCTTTTTACAGCTCCTTAGTATTTCCTACAAAGTCATTTTGCTGTTTGAATTCAGCCTTGTCCCGAGTGATGACGCCCACAGAACCCTGCCCTCACTCTGAAACAGTTCACTGTATCCCACGGGACTTTGAGAATCTGATCAAATCTCCGAGGATGGTCGGAAGCATTCCACGAAGCCCCATCTGGGGCCCAGACCAGGCATCTGCCCGCTCTCCCCTTCCATTTTGAGGCCGCCTGTTAGATGGTTTTCAGAAGCATCAGCCCCTCCGGCCCCTTCTCCTTCCAGGCAGCCTGCCAGGAACACGGAGATAATCCGCAGCCCCCCTCCCCCATGCCCAGGACCGAGCCTGCACCCAGCGGGTGGCCGGAAATGTGTGCTGCAGGAAGCTGTCCCTGGTCCCAGGTCTTAGAACACTCCTAGTCCACAGGGTTGTGAGGTGCCAAGTTCCAAACTGTTCAGTGTCATTACCTCTTGGGGACAGCGAGGACAGCCTAAAGCTGGGAGTAGGGAGGACTGCTCAGAAAACACAAGTCTGACTGTGCCTAGTCTGCAAAGGTCACTGAACTGCAGGTGGGTGAGTGACATCTGATAAGGCCCTGATAAGAGTCTAATAGCAAGAATCCATTGCTCCTGCCCGGGCTAATGACACACTGGGACAAAGCCACCAGACATCCGAGTTGATTGCGTTGAGTTTCTGAGAAATGTAAACTGCAAATAAACAAGGGAAATATTCTATTCCAATACAATGGGAAAACTTTCTCCATGCAGAAAATGAAACGATTTTGAGTTTCTAGAAGAATGTGGAATTTCTACTTAAAAGGGGGTGAAAAAAAGCGGATTGAGCAGAGCACAGTCCTCAATTTGGGCTAGGCTATGCTCACCAAATAAAGAGGCAGGGAGGGTTTTAGGGGGAAAGCTCCCACCAGCACCCCCAGTGTGCACTGGGCAGAATGGGGGTGGCCGGGCGGCCCTCCCACTTGCATCTGTGTCACAGTAAATGTCAACATAACAAAAGTGGCCAGGGCCCCTTCCTTTGCCCTCACCCCCATCTTTTCAGTAGATAAATGGAATAAATAGACCTCAGATCCACAAAACGAATTTGAGACTCTAAAATGCTGAGCACTGCCACCATTAGCATTTTTCCTGGGGCAGACGCATCCCCCACAGGCAGCCTGGCGCTTCCTCTCTGGCCCCTGCCCCTGTCCCTGCCCCTGCCCCTTCCAGTGAGCCGGGCTGCTTGGGAGGCGCTGGGCCCTCCGGGACCTCACACAGCTCCGCAGTGCGGCCGCGGGAGGGGCAAGAGCTCGGTCCTTTGAACTTCCAGCCTTTGTTCCCAGACCCGAGCCCCAGCGTTCGCTGGCTTCCAGCCCCAAGCCTTCAGAGGTTACCTGGGCCCTCCCAGCCTTCCCCAACCCCCAGCCCCCAGCCCCCGAAATGCCCCAAAGTATTTGCATTGCAGGTGAGCAGGTAGGAGGCCCTGCAGGACGGAGAGCACCTGAACCGCGTGGGCACCTTGCGCACTGTTTTCCTGGTGCACAGAAATTAATTAAAAGGAGACCTGGCCAGTCCTCAATGTGCTCTTTGCTTTCCAACTTGATAATTTTTTAAAAAAGATGTTATTTGGGGATAGTCTCTCTCCACTCTCTCTTTATACAGAGAGAGAGAGAGAGAGAGAGAGAGAGAGAGAGAGAGAGAGAGAGAGAAGTTTGGACCACACATGCAAAGCCTCAAGCTGAAAAGGTCGAGGTGGGTTTTCCTGTTTAATATCAAAGGAGCAGAAACGGGGTTTCCTCGTGCGGCTGGGCTGGCCTTTGGCTCAAGGGGAACTGCATGGCGGGCCTCCCCTTTCTGTGGCTACAGCCTGGGACCATAAATTTCCGTAGGAAAAAAAAAAAATCAGACAATAGTTTGATCGGCTCTTTCAATCTTTCCCTCCATTGACTTCCATTTGAGTCTGGACCGAGGCGAGAAAATCTAGCTTCTGATGCAGCGCACCCCGGCGCATCCCGTGGCGTGGGGACACTTACCAGTCCCTGTATCCTGCCGTCGGCGCCCATGCAGAGGTATCGGACGCTGTTTATGTCCTTGATGGCCACAGTCTCCAGAGCGACCGCCCTGATCTCCAGCAAACCTGGGCACAAGGGAAGCAAGAAGGTATATCCAGATCCTTCCGGGACCCGCAACACGTGGGTGCAGTCGGGCCCGTGTGGGGACCGAGGGAGGAAAGGTAACGCTACGGCGCCGAAAACTGGAGTTTCTGGGAGTTCCTGGGAACCCCCAAGAGCTGAGGAAGGCCAGGGGAGGAGGCGCACTGGGAAGGGACTCGGCGGTGGGTCGGGGGCGCGGGGTGGGGGGCACCTGGCGGGCTCTTACTATGCTCGCTCTGCTTCTCCTCGCAGTCTACGGCGCCGTCGGTGCGGATGCGCAGGAAACAGTTGGAGAAGCCGTAGGGGCCCGCGGCGTACAGGTGCCGGAGGCGGATGGGCTGATCCCAGCCATAGTACAAGTGTGGCCCCTGGTCGGAGAGAGCCAGGGAGCGCCGGGCCAGGGGTCGTCCGGCCACTGCCAACCAGAGGCTGGCCAGCACCAGGGCGCGGGCTAACGCACATCCGCTCGGCGCGCTCCGCATGGCACCTCCTGGGGGCTCGCGGCGACCGGGAAGAGCTGCCGGGCTGGCTGTGTCGGGGCAGGGTGTCTGTTGCCCGAGAGCGAGACGTGCGCTCCCCGCGCTCAGGCGCGCAACGATCCTGCTCCGACGGCTCGGCGACTCAGGGCCTACGGCCTTATATAGCACTCCTGACGACCTGCCCTGTGGTTAAGGTCCCAGGGACACCCGAGATTTTCTTATCGGGATTGCCTCCAGCCTCCTCCCCCCTGCACACACCCACTCCCACCCCGCCTCGGGCCCCAGCCCCCTCCCCCGCCCCGCAGGTGGGCCGCGCCTCCTACTCCAGGCCCCGGTGACCCCGCCCAGGCCGTTAGGATCTCCGGGAGGTTGAGGCCACGCTTGGCGACAATGTCCCTGGAACGACTCTCCGCGGCGCGGCAGCTCGGGCGTTCTTGGCTGAGCGGGTTCAGTTTATTAAGCAGTGAAGTAGACAACTGCAGCCCCTCCCCCAGGCCCCGAGCTCCTGGGGGATGCGCTTTGTGCCGGGCCCCAGCAGGGGCGGGGGACAGGAACCCCGGGACCAGAGATTGGCAGGCCCAGAGCCTTCCTCCTCCACCCGCGGTCTGGAGAAGCCGCGCCTCGGCTTTCGGGCCCCTTCCCATGAAAAAAACCACACTCCGTCCCTCCCACGACCGCCCCAGCCCTGAGTGTATCCTGCTGTCACAGTCGTCCATTCCCCCTGCCGTTTCGACCTTCTCGCATTCGGCCAGCTCTATCTTCTCGCGATCCCAGGCCCCAGCCCCTTCATCCTGGAACTTGCCCGGGGTCTGGGGGCCGGCGCTGTCTCCCGCGGCGGAGGCATAATGGGAGCGCGCGGCACGGGGTGGACACTAGGTGGCGCCTCAGGCTCAGTTTCTGCCTGCGCCGCGCGGGCCGGCTGCAAGCCCCTCCGCGCCCTGCGGCTGCCCGCGGGGAGGGGGCCTGGGAGGGTGCTCGAAGCTGTGAAGGCAGCTTTCGGGCTGGGTGGCCGGCTAGCCGCGGGACTGGGGGGTTGCGCCTGCCCAGCTCGTCGCGGTCACGAGGCGCAGGGAGGCAGGACTGGGACCCGTTCGCCTCTGTTTTAAGATGCATTATGTTGGTGACCAGGCCTCTGGGTGCCTGAGCGCGGGGTCCAGGGAGAGCAGCATGGTCAGGGACGGGCGGGAGCTCCTAACCGGATGGGAAGGGGTGAGGCGCAGTGATGGGCGCGCCTGTCGTCTGGGCGGGCACCTCTCAGGAAGCCGTTCCCGCGAATAAAGGAACGGGCGTCCTGGGGAGGGAAAAAGGGACCCTCCTAGGGGCTTTGGCTTAACACCGATTCTCCTTGTTATTCCTCCAAGCCTCCAACTCCATCGCAAAGGCGACGTCCCGGGCGAGCGTGGAGACGCACCGGGAGAAAGGCCGGCCTGGTGAATTCCAATGAGCGCAGGCCACATTCATACCCCGCCAGTGCCTGGCCTCAAGGACGGAGCGCGCAGGAAGTGTCACCAGGAAAGCCTTTACAAAAAGACCCCATCCCGAGGTTTTCGGGACAGGGACTCCCACGCTGTGCGCTTGGTTCAGAAAGCCCTGGCTTCTGTTAAATCTAATTACTTCCCCCCTGTGGCTTTCAATCGTCCGCGGCTCCTATTAAGCTTAATTACCTCCCCTGCAGCTTTCTCGTTTTTTAAAGTCCGTGATAAATGCCGGGTGCTGAGGAGGAGGGCGGCTACTGCATGGGGGGGGGCGCCCCAAATAGGGATGGGGGGCACGGAGGGGCAGCATCTGGCTCCACCCTGTCTCTCTGCTCCCTTTTGGGGACCATCTTTTTGAGGCTGCCTGTGAACGCAGGTGGACATGCGGCGCTCAGAGAAGTGCCTCCAGAGCTTCCTATACCCCGTCCTTGTTCCCTGAGCAAATCCCTAGGACCCCCGTGTACTCCCCATCATTGAACAGGTAGAAAATGGGGTGTCAGAAAGTGGCAGAGTGACCCAAGGCCACACCACCTAAGATAATGATGGCCCATCCTAAGGGTCAGCTCTGAAAGTGTGTGTGCTGAATCCTGCTAGTGAGAGGAAGCTGAGGCACAAGCAGATGGACAGACAGGTGGTGGGGGTTCCCAGCCCTGGGCGTTTGCCGAACTCACCCACCGGGCTCCCCCGCGTGGCTGTGGGTGGAGGGAAGGCCTCACTGGCCAGAAGAGGGCGCTGTGGCCACCTGTCTGGTTCTCTAGGTGAGAGCCGTGATCTGCCTCTGGGCGCAGGACCCTCTCCCAGACCCTCCAGCACACCTGGTGTTGCATTGAGATGACTCGGGTTTTTTTTTTTTTTTCATTTTTTTTTCAGGGTGCCTGTGATTTGCTCCCTTCCTCTGAGCCAGGCATTGTCCCCGTGAGATTCCATCCTCCCAGTGGTGGGGGCAATGGTGAGCAGAGTCCCAGTCACACCCCCTGGCCCCTCTGCCTGGCTCAATTCTGGATATGATGTCAGCTCAGAGTTTTAGTTTGATTTGAGAGGTTTTGTTTGTTTTTTGTTATTTTTTGGTGCTGGGGGTGGAACCCAGGGCCTCATGTATAGGAGGCAAGTGCTCTACCACGGAGCTATGCCCCCAGCCCTAGCTGGGAAGGTGGGAAGGTGGTTGTTTTTGTTTTTGTTTAAATCTGCCCTATTGAACCCTAAATTCTTTTTCTTGGGTTTCTGTCCTTCCATCTGAGCATGTGAAGGTTGCTATTTTCTGATCATAGCAAAGGAGAGATTTTCATCCTTTCTAAACCTGCATTCCAGCAACTAAGGAAATCGTGTACAGCTTCGTGTCCGGTGTCTACATTATGAAATCAATCTGGATTCCAGGGTCAGCTGTGCACGCTTAAGCACACAAACCTACCATGCCCCCTGCCTCTTCCTTGTGGTTGAAAATTATTTCATAATTGGAGAAGTTTCTGAACATTTGCTAAAACCCTTTTCAGAAAGCAAGAGCTGCCAGAGTGGCAGGAAGGGCCTTGGGCACCTGAATGAGGCAGAGCCGAGCCAAGGCCAGAATCCAGAACCTTCCAGGACACACTTCCGAGACTTCACTAATCACCCAAACCCTTTGTTTTTTCCTAATTTATGGATTGTTACTCCAAAAAGAGGCCACCAGCAAGCCCAGAAATCAGCAGGGGTTGTGGCGGAGTGGCAAAAGGAGCACCTAGTTCCCAGGGTTCATATGAGAATCAGGTACCTCTGTCCCTCACGGTGTTTCCATGGAGACGGGGGGAGGGGGTCAGGTGGTTGAGTGGTCAGGTGGTCCCGGGAGGGCGTCTCTTGTTTCTTTCTTGGTGCTATTCTCTGGTGTTCCTGGCAACATTTTAATAAATTCTTGTCTTAAAATGTAATGGCTGTTCTAGAAAAAGACAACTCTGCATTGACGAAAAGCTGACCCGTGGTCGCCAGGGGTGGAGATGGCTTCCAGGGGAGGAGGGAGTTTCTAGGGTGAGGGAAGTGTCCTCCATGGGGGTCTTGGTGGCAAATACACACATGACGACCTTTGTCAAAATTCACTGAATTGTTCCCTTAAAATTAGGATGCATTGTTTGTTTGTTTCTAAGTAATTTCCATTAAATTTTACAGCTAAATGGTGTTTGGATTTAAAATATGCATTAACATAAATCTTGTTAGCTTTTTTTTTTTTTTGGTCTGGTTTTAAAAATCAGGTTAAAACACACACAACATGGATTTGCCATCTGAACTGCTTTCAGCCTGCAGCCCTAGGGGCCAGGGCACATGTCACATTGCAAACCATTGCCACTGTGCCTCTCCTCTCTTTCCATCTTGTGAAACTGAGCCTCTGCCTGGGGTGCATTGTACTTTAAGTTACACCTCAAAAACATTGAGCATTTTAATTGCAGAAGGAGAGCTTGCCATGGTGGGAAATTTGGAAATCCAGCAAAGTATAATAAAGACCACTTAAAAACGAGACCACAGGCATGGGCTCTGTTGCCCTGCATATGTACCTTAAAAAAAAATGCATTTGAACTCAAAGGTACAGCTTACCTCCACTCCTCCCTCCTAACTGCGGACCCTCCTTCGGCACTGAAGACAGCACCTCGGACACCAGCAGCCCTGAGCATGGACCACAACGGGAGAGGCCCCTGGAGACATGCCTTACGCATGTCCTCTCTTGAGGGAATGAGTGGATCCTGAGTCCCTCTTCCCCAGGTCAGCCCTGTCCCTGTGCAAGGGCGGGGCTGGTGCTCCTGCAATTCCAGAAGTGCCTGCTCTGCCCACACCAAGGGCAGATCCCTGCAGGAGACCCAGCTGTGCTCAAGCAGCGGTCGCCCAGGGGCCTGCGCGTGGCAGAGCAGCCGGAGTCAGCACCTCCACCGGGCTCCATCGAGGGCCTGGGCGCCTGGGCAGGGCGGTGTCCCCAGGCACTAGGAGCTGATGGCTCTGGCCGGGGCTGACCAGGCCTGGAGCTCTGTTCCCACTGATCTGGGGAGGTGTGACAGCGTGCGGCGACCTCGCCCAGGACGCAGCAGCACGTCAAGAGCCGCCTACCTGAAGAAGACAGAAAGGGGCGCAGTGGGAGCCCTGCCGTGCCCACAGTGCCACCCGGAGAATCACACAACCATGGGCTTGAAAGGCTCCCTCGCACCCAGCGCAGCGCGGAGAGCCCCGGGGCCCACGGGCGAGCCCCTCTCCTTCCCTGCAGAGCAGCCCTGCATCTCCTCTCAGGGTTTTGGGAAATCCCAAGATAGGTTTGTCTGCACGGTCTGCTGAGGGCCACACCCAGGCTGTGGTGGCCGTGGTGACAGGGACACCCAGGAAGACCGCAGGGGGTGCCGGGCCGCAGCCGGGCCTTTTCCTCGCGTGTCCAGTGGTGTTTCCACGGCACCTCTTTTGAAGGTGGGGGGCGCATTTGGCCGACGGTCAGCGGAGTTAGGATTGAACAAAGCTCTTTACCAACGGATCCCTTGGGAAAGCCAGGAGGCCTGCCCAAATTCAGAGCTTGCTGACGTCCAGTTCCTCTGCCCCACGAGCTGCCCAGGTGCCTCCCAGAGTCGTCACCGAGACCCCGGGGTATCCAGCAAGCAGCAGAGAGGTCCCCCAAGGGCGGCCTGGCCCAGCCAGGTCTTCTCTGTGGTGCCTGCCTGGCCATTACGGGTTGGGACCTCCTCCCTGACACCCGCCCCCCCGTCGAAGCCTCCCGGGGTGGCCCGGAGCACAACGTGCACCTTGTCCCTGGGGCCTGTGCCAGGGATGGGCTGGGGGGCACTCTGCTGTTGGCTCTGTGTCCTCTCCCGGCTTTCTCACCGTCCCATCGGTCGTTTCTGACCTGCAGGCCCTTCCATGGTCAGGCATCCTGGCTGGTCAAAGGGACCCTCCCTCTTCCCGTCCCCTGGTGCCTCCAAGGCAGGGCTCCTCCAGGGCCCGACGGGTGTGTTTGGGCCACCAGCTCCACAGGCAGGACGCCCCCAGGTTGGTGGGCACACTCTGTCGTGAGTGGGCTGGGCCAAGGGGGCAGCGTGAGTGGAGATTTCCAGAGTCCCCCAGGGAATGCATCCCCCCGACAATTCCTCTGCGGGGGCACTTGCCCACGCCCAGACTCTGGACCCCTGTGTTCCCCAGCAAGAGACGCAGAGAGTCCCTGCCAATCCTGGTGGAAGACAGACCCCCACTCTGAGTTAGGGCCGTCCGTCCACCTCTGCTGCGCCTAAGCCCTGCCCTGCAGCGGGCTGAAGTCACGGAGGACAAAGCCCAGAGACAGCTGTGGGGACGGGAACAGCGAGCAAGCTCTGAAGCCCAGCGGATGGCGGCGGTCACCCGGAGAGCAGGTCTCCTGGACAGGACACCTCCCGGAGGCAGGTGTCAGGGAGGAGGTCCCAACAAGTAGTGGCCAGGCAGGCGCCCTCTGGGCCCCCAGACCCGAGGAGCCCCCCATCCCCCAGCAGAGGCCCTCCGGGAGCCACGCTGCGCAGGGCTGCACCGCCGCAGCTCACTCGGTAGATGAACTCAGAATTCTGGGGTCGGCAGGACCTGCAGGGCCCCCTCCAGGCCCTCACCTTCCAACGAACAAGCTAAGAAACACTGCAAAGTAGCAAAGTAATTGTCCATGCAGTCAGCGGGCTCCCCTTCCTCTCCACGCACACACGTGTCCAGTTCCACTTTTGATCTGTATTAAAGTCTTTTAGAGAAGAAAACCCCTCATGCTGAAACTTCCTTATTAAAAACACCTGCCAATGGCCAGGGTGCTCGATGGACAAGGAGCTTGCTTCTTTATTTCCTTTTTTTTTTTTTTTTTTTTGGTGCTGGGGCTTAAATCCAGGGGCACTTTACCACTGAGCCATATCCCCAGCCCTATTTATATCAGGGCCTTGCTAAGTTGCAGAGGCTGGCCTCGAACTTGTGATCCTCCTGCCTCAGCCTCCCAAGTGGCTGGATTGCTGGGTTACAGGCAGGCACCACTGTGCCGTGCCCAGCTGGTGGCATGTTTTTCTCCAGAGGTTTGAAATCTAAAAAAAAAATATTGGAGGGAACCAGTGCAGCCCACCTCCTGGGGACAGGACTGTGGCTTGTCAGTCACAGCCAGGGCGGGGGGAGGAGGTTGCTTTCCCAGAGCATATTTCCCAAACATGCCCCCGGGCAGCCTTCCTGCAGCCCCGGAAATGCACTGACCACAGTCAGCATCCCAGTTTCCAGAGCAGGAGACCGAGGCTCGAGGCCACAGGCTGACCCAGTGAGCGCAGTCCCAAGAAGGGCGTGGGGGAGAACCAGGCTATTTTGGGTCTCCGTGGGGCGTGTCTCCAAATAGATGGGAGTCGAGTTGCATCCCCAGTGTCCAGGGCAGGGAGGCTGTTTCCCGAGGCGGCCCTTCCCAAGGGATGACCCCAGACTTGTCATCCCCAGGACACTCTCCTGCCCCCATCCGCTCTCTGAAAGTACATGGAGACAAGACCTTTCCTCACTTGGTAGCCTCCTCTTGGGTGGAGAGTAATGCTTTTTTTAATGGGAAAATTTTGCGAACCTGGCTGTCGGGGCGTGTTCAGGCCTGGGGAAGACACGTTCCCTTTGAAGTGGCTGCTCTCGGGCCCCCTTAGGTAAAGACCTTGAGGAGGCCCATTCCCTGTGCACTGTTCCAGAACATTCTGTGCTTTTATTACCCACAATCATCACCGTTTAGCTAAGGCCTGCTGTGGCTGCACTGTGTATACGTTTGGATGTGAGTGCATTAATGCACACGGGTGTGTGCACGCTCGTGGGTGTGCACACGTGAGCATGAGCCCGAGTGTGTTTGTGTGCACCCTGTGTGGACCGAGGCCGGTGCCTAGCAGCTCAGAGGGCGCCGTCTCCACCTTGCAGACAGTAAGCCGTCCTGGGGGCTGGGGGCTGCTCACTTGCAGCCCTACTGTGGCTTCCAGGGGACGCAGGCTGGGGTGAGGGCTTGCCCCCAGGGCCTCTGCCTGGTGCCCGTCAACGCCAGGGTGAGCACGTGTCTCGGCACCAGATGCCCAGGCCACGGGAGCCCTGGAGTGGAATGGGTGCCATCCATCTCTGTTCGGTGAAGGGGAGCCTCCTGTTTGGCAGGTCAGCGGGACCAGCGGCCAGCGGTGTTTCTGTGTTGAGGCATTGGAACAGATGCTGTGGGCTCAGTCCGGCTGGGTCTTAGCCTCGCATACCACAGATCAAGGCGCATTCCTGCCGAAGGCCCCCTGTGTGGCTTGGGACAAGTCCTTGACCAGCTTCCCCTTCCAGGGAAAAGGGCAGGGACGAGGCTGCGGAGGGTGTGGAGAGTGAGGGCCTCCGGGCGTGGCTGGAGCAGCCAGGACCACAGGGCTGGGACCTGGGGGCTGGTCACCTCCGGGGCCAGGGGCACCGGTCCCAGCCCAGACCTCCAGCCGAGCTTGGTCTGTGAAAGGAAGGGTCCTCTTCCCAAATTCATGTGCCGCTGCCTGTCAGGCATGGCCTCACCGCTAGGGGCACCCTCCCCACGGGGTCCTTGCAGGCCTCCCTCCATCAGGACAACCTAGCGCTCCATCCCTCTCTGCTCCCGCCCTCCGTAGGACAGGGCATCTGCTCGTGTGGCTGTCCAGGCCATGTCCAGCCTGAAGCAGGGGACAGATGACATGCGGGCCTGGCTGGCGGAGGGTGACGGCCCCGACCTTCCCTGTCTCTCCTCCCGTCTCCCCGGCCGACCCGGTGCCACCTCTAGGTCTTAGGACAGGGGTTTGAAGATGCTCCTGGCTGACGCTGGAGCTCTGGTGGCGTCGGTGGGGACGAGCCCCAGGTGGCCCTTGTTTAAAACTCCACAGCCCTCGACGTCTGCAACCCCCAGTTGGAGGGCAGGGGTGTCCCCCTAGCCAGCAGAGCCCAGCAGGGCGGTGACATCATCGCCTGGTGGACACAGCCTGCTCCTTCCTCCTCAGCGTCTGGTTCCCATGGTTTCTGTTTGTCTTAAGAATTCCTTCTAGAAACTTCCTCACGAGATGGTTGGAGCCGCAGCCTCTGCTCCTCTTGAACTCGGGCCCAGTGACCTGGAGCGTGTTGACAAGATGTCCCTGAGGAAACTGGCTGAGCTCTGCGCCCCTGCTGGCCCCTCCCCTCGGGATGCTGGGTCTGCCGTGGGTGGTGGCAGCCCAGTGCCCTGTGCAGCCTGACCCCACGGTCCACCAGGCCTCACCCCAGGGCACTCTCCCGAGGGGCAGCACCTGCCACCTACGTTGGGTTTGGGGGTCTGGGTCGCTGATTCCAGTGATGGCCGGCATCTGCCAAGGGACTGCCAGTCCTCACGCTGGCTGTGAAGAGGCGGGTTTTCCTGCCCAGGCCACACAGTCCGTCCGCAAGCAGCAGGGCTGGGGTTTGAAGATGAAGCTGCTGGACACCGCGGATCCCTGGGGGCCACAGGAGCAAGTGACCTCAGACTAGCAACTGGGACACCAGGAGCTCAGGCAGTCACAGCTCTGGGGGCCGAGACCACGAGGTCAGGAGGGGGCTCCTTCCCGGCTCTGAGTCCTCTGCCCTCTCTGCTGGTCACTGGATTCCGACCATCCCAGTGAAGATGACCCCGTCCCAAGGCCCTCTGCTTGACCACCTGTACAGAGGCCCAGGTTCCAAATAAGGCCACATTCCCAGGTTCCGGGCAGACATGGTTTTGGGGACCACCATTCGTCCTGCCGAGGACACCATCCGTCAACACCTGCTCCCCCCACACTGACCTCCCCCCACGTACTTCCTCCTTTGCCCCAAAGAAGGGGTAGTGGGCCACTGGAGGGTCTCCAGAGTGTCCTTGGCTTGGGAACGTGGCCAACCCGGGGCCTGGCTTTCTTGGAACAAGGAGTGTAGGAGAGCAGGCCTGGCCTGCGGTGCCCCGGGCTGCACCCTGCTCTGGGCACGGGCTCGGCACGGGTCGCCAGTCATCAGCCCCTGAGACGGACTGAGCCCCAGCTCTCCACCCCTCACCCAGGCCGCTCCACTTCCGGGAGTTGCCATAAATAACGTCCTTCTAGAAACACGCAGAGATGCTCAGTGGAGCCCAGTGGGACACCCGACCAACTTCTGTGAAGGCCCAGAGGGTGAAGAGCCCCGCCTCGGGGACGTGAGGCCCCTCCAACCCCCCCCCCTCTGCGGGACCCCCGCCCAGTGACAGCTGATGCATGCACAGATGCACTTGTGTGACGATAAAACTTTATCTGTGAACGCCGACATCCACCCGGCAGAACGTTTCACGTGTCCTGAGGGTTATTTGGTGACTTTTCAAAACCGTCTAAAGTCTAAAGAGCGTCTTGAGCGGTATGGGCTGGTGGAGCAGTGCCAGCCAGACCCGCCAGGGGCCACCGTGGGCCACCCTGGGCTTAGGAGGAGACGGATTGGGAGAGCTGTCAACCACAGGTGGCATGAGGGGTCCTCACTGTGGTGCCCCGAGAAAGTCACCCCCCCAGGTGACACAGTGAAGAATGAAGAGCACCCACGTCCACAGGGTGTAAAAGGAGGGAGGCCCTCGGGACCACGCTCGCGGGCAGAGTCCGCCGTTTTATTTTTGGGTTGTGTGGGTCTCTTTCCTGCGGAGCAAATGGGTCACTTTGTCACCCTCAGGTGGGGGAAGCCCAAGAAGGCCCGAGGCCAGCAAGCAGGTATTTTAGACAGACAAAGGCGTCCTGTGGCCTGCTTGAGTGACTCCGTCAACAGTGACCACAGGCCGGCCCCTCGCGCAGCTCCAGTGGTCAAAGGTGTGCGGAGGCGCAGTTGCGAATGTCACCTTCATCCCAAACAAGTCCCCGGGCCTCCGCACAATGGCCTCCTGCCCGGGGCTCCTCCAGCCGGAACCCGCCGTGTTTTCCTTAGAGGGTCACAGGAGCTGCCCCGGGATGGAATCCGCTCCCGCCCGCTGGCCGCAGGCTGTGACCCCGGAGCCAGGCTCTCGAGAGCTCTGCTTCCAGAGGCGGCTTTTAACTTCTTGAGATTCTTTTGCTGCTCACAATGGTGTCTCTTCCAGAGGGACCCATGGAAATTCTCGGAGCCCCGTCAAACCTGGCGAGTCGCAGCTCTTTGATTTACAGGACAGATGTTTGCCAGCTGACACTTGGTAGCACCGAGGGAGGCGGGGGGAATTGAATAAGAATAGGGTGTCAGCTCCCAAAAGGTGGCATACCTCTGCCCTAATTCCTTCACGCCCAATATGGTTCAGAGGTCGGGGCTGTTAATGGGCAGGGAACAAATTGGGGGCTGCCACCTGTGGTTGAGCCGAAGGGGGAGGGGACCCCTGTACTGTCAGGGCTTCCTGGGAGGCCTGCAAGCTGCTCTGCGCCTGGGTCTGACATTGACCTGCTGCACAATGCTGCTGGTCCTCTCTGAGCCTCAGTTTCCTCATCTGAACAGGGCCACTCTGGGGACTAAATGACTCGTCATGGTGCACAGAAACACCCATGGGTGCTGTTAGCCCTCCTTGTGTCTGCCAGCCATCCAGAGAGGCCACAGGAGCCTGAGCCCTGCCTTCCCTGGGACTTCATTTATGACGGAACTGGTAGCAAGGTGGGCTGCAAGAAGCCAGGACTCGGGAGTCCTGCTCCTCAGTTTCCTGGCCGGGCTGGACGGAAGCCCAGGTGCAAGGCCATGTGCACGGGTGCACATGCTGTGCACTGCACAAGCCCACCACGGCTGTGCAGTGGGTAGGTGTGGAGCATGGTGGCCCTGCCTGGGGAACTAGGGCTCCACCAAAGGGCGGACGGGAGACAGAACAGACAGAGTGCCCGACCTCCAGCCCCAGCCGGAGGCACCGTGACCTCGTGTGTGCGTGTGTGCATGTGTGTGGCGCAGGGCGTGGGAGCCGGGCTGGTGGGCGCTGGGCGAGTGCCCCACCTCTGAGCCGCACCCAGCCCACACATGACCTTTGTATCTGCACATTGACTTCATGGCTGTCATTTCCGCTGTCACCTCACAAGGATGCAGAGATCTTGTCCAGCCAGAATCCTCTGCTCCTGCAGCGGCTGGCGCAGTGCCCAGCCCGTGAGAGATGTCCAGGACACACGAGGGGCAAGAATGAGTCGGGGTGGGGACGGCAGGAGGCGGAAGGAGCAGGGGTGACTCAGGAACCGGAGGGCAGCTGGGGCCCAGGTGCACCTCATGGCCTTGACACCCCACGCCAAGGGACACGGGCCAGGCTAGGGTGGGCCTGCCCTCCCCCTCCTCCCCCTCCTCCCCCCTCCTCCCCCCTCCTCCCCCTCCCCCTCCTCCCCCTCCTCCCCCTCCTCCCCCTCCCCCTCCTCCCCCTCCTCCCCTTCCCTCCTCCTCCCCTCCTCCTCCTCCTCTTCCCCCTCCTCCCCCTCCTCCTCCCCCTCCTCCTCCCCCTCCCCCTCCCCCCTCCTCCCCCTCCTCCCCCTCCCCTTCCTCCCCCTCCTCCCCCTCCCCTTCCTCCCCCTCCTCCCCTTCCCTCCTCCTCCCCCCTCCTCCTCCTCTTCTCCCCTCCTCCTCCTCCTCTTCCCCCCTCCTCCCCCTCCTCCCCCTCCTCCCCCTCCCCCTCCTCCTCCCCCTCCCCCTCCTCCTCCCCCTCCTCCTCCTCCTCCTGTTTTCTAATTTCCAAATTCTCCCTGAAGACTCTGCTTCTGGAGCAGGCGGGGGTGGGGGGCCATCAGCAGGTGTGAGGAAGTCACTTCTGGGGACGTGGTTACATTCTTGCTCATCTAGGACAATTCGAACCAAAGTTGGGGACCCAAACCGCGGGTGGCCACGCAGTTGGTAGCGCAGTGCTTGCTGACGCAGACCCACGTCCACTGTTTCCTGCAGCAGGTTCAGGTGACCCTTGCAGGGAGCCTGCCCGGGTCCTGGGAGGTAGTAAGCCTAAAGAAGGGAGCCCGCGAGGGTCTCCTTCTCTGCAGCCTGCTGCTAACAGGTTGTGGGCACAAGGTCCCCTCTCTGAACACACGCTACACTCCCAGGGTCACGCAGGAGTCTCTCTGGCTCGCCTGTGTACAGATGGACCCTATGTTTACTTTTCAGGGATCTTTATGTAACCAGAGCAAAAGTCTGTACAAAACACCAGGCAGCCTCAGGTGAAGGCAGAAGCCAGCTGCACTGTGACAGTGGTATCGCACACAGTGATGTCCCCATGACCCCAGAACCAAGCAGCCCCATGTATCTCCACAGGGGATACGGAAATCAGCATGGTCGTGCTGCGGAATATTACACAACAAAGAAAATCGAACAGACTCCGAGTTTCTGCACCCACTTGCCTAAATCTCATGAATCGATGGAGGAGAAGGCAAGACTCACACAGGGAAGATGCAGGACGTTCTTTAAACAGTGGGTCCAGGTTGTAAAACAGCAAAGAAATGTCAGATGGGCAGTTCCCTTGGGCAGGGAGTTGTGCTGGGATCAGGAAGGGCATGTGTGGGGGTGGGGGTCTGGGGGCCTGGGTGTGTCCCCGGCAGTGTATTTGCTGTAAGAACAGGGAATTGTCGTGTGCCCTGTGTGCACTTCTGAGTGTGCAGGACAAGGCCCCAGAGAGCAGGAACGGTCTGCCGGGAGAGAGCCAGGAGTCTGTGGAGGGTCCCCTGCCTCTGGAAGGTGCCACCTGGGGCCGTCTCCACTTTGATGTGGATACAGTCGGCACCACTCCAAGGCCCAACAGCTGTCATCTAATCCCATCTCGAAACCATTTTGGAGGCAGCTTTTATTGTCCCCTCTTCACACCCGAAGGCCCAGAGCACAGGGAAGGCGGGATTCACGCGGCCACCTCCCCGAGCCTGTGCTGGTGGCCCCTCCAGGAGTGGCCGCAGACGGGGGTGGGGGAACGGCCCGGGAGGAGGCTGTGGCAGGCCAGCTCAGGACAGCTTCTTCGACTGCACTGAGCTGGGTGCCAAATGGCGGGGCCACCAGGGCTCAGGGCTGTCCCGGGGGCCTGCTCCCTCCTCGGGGCTACGACGGGTTGTAAAGCTCTTCGGAGACCAATTGGCACCAGGGCAGAGAACTGCACCCTCAAAGTGGTTTGTGACCCCATAAATTGCAAGAGGTGGGCGGCAGCTGGGAGGCCGAGGCCGGTCCCGGCTGTTACTCCTCAGAGGTGAGGCATTCCACAGTCAGGCCCTCTGGCCCCGCAGGGGACCTGGAGCAGAGGTGGTCCTGGGACGAGGCCCAGCAGAATGGCGGGGCTGTGGGTGCTGCCCAGCCAGCGGGCCTTGTGGCAGGTGGCACTGGCCGGCCGGCCCTGGGGCCTCTCCCTGGTGGCTGGCTGGGCCCTCAGGCCTGAGGCCCAGGGGCTTGGACTTCAGAGCGCACATCAGAGGGCCCATCAGGCCGAGGCCCTTGCAGCGTTAAGCGGCAAGGTAGCGGCGGCCCGGCAGGGACAGGAGGGTTTCAGATGCTGGGTGACCAAGGTGCTGGGGAACACCTGCCCCTGCACCTGGAGCACCCCTCGGCCTCCCCGCCGACCCACAGCCGTCTCCTGAGGCCGCGGTCCTCCTGCCAACATCCCGGGGCCGCATACTCACCCCCTCAAAGCAGTCGGACCCTGTGTTCCCGCGCCAGCCACCCACCTGAGACCATCTCCCCGTGGTGCAGGGGGGCGGGACCCAGGGCCTCGCTGCACCACGGCCACCACTTCCCGTGTGTCTGCCTTCGGGCTTTTCCCCGGGGGCACCAGGCAGGAGCTCATGGCCTGGTTGTGTGGCACACCCTGTCCCACGGAGGTTGCCAGTTCAGAGGCCACACGTCACCTCCTCCACTGGCTGCCCTCGTGGTGGCCGCTCTGTCAGAGCAAGCAGCGGCCTGGACCTGGCAGCTCCCGGGCAGAGCTGACCCAGCCAGAGAAGGGGCCCAGGGCGTGTGGGGAGCTGGCCTGGGCTCCCTCTGCCTCCCGACCACAGCTGCCTGTGTCCAGGGCAGGGCCAGCAGAGGGGCGTCGGCCAGGGGTCAGAACAATGAGGGCACCTGCAGCCCAGGGCCCACACCCCGCTGGCTGGTCCTCGAGGGGCTGGGGAAAGGGCTCATGGCTGGGGTGGCAGGCGTGGGGCAGGAGAGGAGGCCGGAGGGAGCCCCAGGCGGACTGACCCCTGCTGTCCCCACTGCCGCTAGCAGTGTCTGTGCAACAAAGAAGGAGGTTGCCCTCGCCCTGGGCACACAGTGTGGCTGGCAGCAAGAAAGCTGGACGCGAGCCAGGGGGATCCTGGTCCTGGCCACAACCTGCACCGCTGTGCGAGGCCTGCCCGCGGGGGCCTGTGTGCACGTGGGTGCAGCTGCCCAGAGAAACGCCCCCACGCGCACACGTCCAGGGCAAAGATGGGAGACGGTAGGGGCCCTGGGAGGTCCCTGGCAGTTAAGCCCAGCAGGGCTCCCCAGCCTGGCGTGTGGGCTGGCCTGGGGCTGGGCGACAGGCTGTGCCAGCTGTGCCCGTGGTACCCAGCGGACCTGGTAACCCCACTCACAGGTGAGGGGTGGAGGCCTGGACAGGCGGGAGCTGGCGCCTTGCCCTGGCTGAGCCTGGCATCCATGCCGAGGGTGGCGGGGCCGTGGCCAGGGGGGCTGCATCTACGCGGGCCCCTGCCCCGGGAGCTGCAGGCCGACGGCCCCGCCCGGCACAGGCCGCAGGGCTCTGGGAGTCCCTGTGCGTGAGCGATCTCCACGTGGTGACCCAGGCCATCTGTGGGGACCCTCAGGTCCCAATCACTGGGGGCAGGTGAGCAGCCGAAGGTTGGAGGTTACCCAGGAGCCCATGCAGGCCAGAGGGGTGACCTCTAGGTGACAAAGGACCACTGGGACCCCGACCAGGGGCTTCCAACCCCTGGCCACCATCAGAGAGGCTGCTTGGAGACTGAGCCTGATCACCCCTAAGTTAGGGCCCAAATGGCCACTTACGGGGCGGTTGAGAGTCAGAGAGGCAGAAGGCGCCCAGAGACAAGGCACAGCGTGCGTCCCCCACGGGAGCCCTGGCCCTGCCGGCCTCCTCTCCGGGCATCAGGGAGCCAAGGCCTGTCATCCCCGAGCCTGGAGCCCCAGGAACCAGAGCGTAGCCCGCATCAGGTCACGTCTGCTCTGCGTGGCCAGCTGGGCTCCCACACGTGACCTCGTCCCCTGGGGGCCAGGCTGGCCGGAGTCCCCGGTGGCCATCCTCCCCCAGGTGCTTTTCCCCAGTTCCCGGTCACATGGTGCCACTTTGTCATGTTTGCTGGGTGAGCACGTCACTGCCACCCCAGGTTTCAGGGAGGGCTTGGCAGGGATTGCCACTGACCCCTGGCCACAAGGGCCAGGAGTGGGACCCGCCGGCAGGAGGGAAGAACTGCCTCTGGGCTCTTTTCTGAGTGAACAGTGATCGCGGTTAGCAGGTGAGCTGGGAAGGAGGCTTCTAGAGGGTTCTACAGGCCAGGATGCAGCTCAGGGGGTTAGATCACTTGTCTGAGAAATGGGCCTCCCTCCCCGTGGCCGGGCACTGTCTCTGGAGGGCCCAGGCACTTGCTCAGGGCAGTGTGGAGCGCGTCCTGTGGGGGACGGAGGTGGCCCCTCCTGCAGTGCCCACGTATCAGCCTCCTCTTGCCTGGCCACCAGAGACCCTCCCAACATAGACCTGCTGCAGACCTCTGGCCGGTGGACCCCCGCCCGGCCCCCCAGCTCCTCGGCCCTGGGAGCCCCTGATTTGCCTGTGGAGCCCCTTGTTGTAACTGTGTTCCACGCCCATTGATGTCCCTGATGAGTTGGTCACCCCACGTGTGACCTGCCCAGGAGTGGGGTGCTCTCCTCTCACAGATCCAGGGGTCAAACCACCCGCCCCTCAGGGCCATGCTGAGACCTTTCCCGGGAGATAGCCGCCTCCACCCCTGACAGCCGCAGGCACAGAGGGCTCCCTGCCCGGCCCTGGGCCTCTGGCCTGGCCAGGAAACCTCCCGACCAAGCCCCGAATGTGGACCGGGAAATTGGCCCGGCTGCAGGTGCGGGGGAGGCCTGCAGCACCCAGGACCCACTGGGACTCGGGACTTGGGGACCCGCCTGGCCCCCACCCCTTGCCTGCCCCTGGGCTGCCAGGGGCTGTGGCCTTGGACTCTGATCTGTCTCCAGATGGAAAGTGGTTTGTTTGGCTGAAAGTGATTTGTTCTGTGCTAATTAGATTACCTCCTGGGGCTTCCTACCTGGGGCTCAGGATCCAGGCTGCTCACCCACCATTAATTACCATAAAGACCCTCTTCAAAAGGCAGGGCCCCCTGCCCTCTTTGTGATGTTGAGTGACCAGCTGAAGTGCCAGACACTCACCCTGAGCCAACCCGAAAGGGGTGACCAGGTGGTCACTGCTGTGTCAGGCCTCCAGAGCATCAGGCTTGTGGGGGGGCTGAGAGGGATGAGGGGACCTGCCCAGGTCACCCAGAGGGAAGGTGGAAGGCCACAGGACGCAGAGTGTGACCATCGTGAGGCCACAGGGACGCGCCCAGTGGCCTCGGCCCTGGAGAGTGCGTTTCTGGATCGGGGTTGTGGCGTGGCTGCTGAGGGGAGCCAGGCCGCTGGCTCGCTGGCCAGGTGACCGCCAGCGCAGACACCGGCTGCCCAGGGCACCAGACACTCGCACGTGAGGAGAGTCCATGAAGCCCTCGGGCCACCTTCGGCCAGAAGCGGCGAGGACCCAGGGCAGGGAGGGGCCACAGCCGCATCCGAATTCAGGGAGGAGCTGGGACCGTCCTGGCCCACGGCAGGTGCCAGCTCTTCCCAGGGTCCCCTTGCACGGGGTCATCTCCGCTCTTCCCCAGAGGGCCCCGTGGACCTTGCAGGAGCTCGGAGCCCCGTCCTGAGTGCAGTGTAAGCATCACGCATCCGTGAGGAAGAGGAGAAGAAGGGGGCGGGGAGGCCGCAGGGCCTCGGGAGCTGCCAAGAGGGAAGAATGAGGACTTTCAACCCTCTCTGGCAGCGGGGACAGGGGGAAAGAATGCTGGAGACGGTGACCTTTTGCAGGAAGAATTCTCCCTCCTCAGCCCGCCCAGGCCCGCTGGCCTTTTCCAGGGCTTCCACATGCTCTGCCCAGCTCCGGGCCGGGAAGGGAAGGCCGCACCCGGGCCCTGGGCTGGTCTGTGCCCGGGACCCTCCCAGCTTGCCTCCCCTGGGCCGGTCAGCACCAGCAGGAGCCCCTCGCCCCAGCAGAGCCAGCCCCGGCTCCTGCCCCCGGCCCCCTCCACCAGGCGGACTTCCCTGGGAGGGGGAGGCCGACTGTGGCCAAGGCGGTGGCCGGGGAGGCGCCAGGTGTGCTTGGTGGTGGGTCTGGGTTGGGGTGGGGCTCGCAGCCTTGGACTTCACAACCAAACGGGGCCCCTTTGGGGATGGTCGATGCTTGTGAGATCTTACACCCCAAAACTGAGGCTCCCGGCCATCCCCGTTCACCACCTGGGCGAGGCCCAGCAAGACCCGCTCATGTCTGCTCCATGACACGGCTGGGTGTTCCCCAGAGCAAGTGTCATTGCGCTGGGCTCCTCCATTCCCCAGGACCGTGGCACCTGGCTCCTCAGGTGTCCTCCCAGGTACCCTCCTGGGGCGGCCCTAACAAAGGACCAGAAGAAGGCACTTATAGTATCAGTGGCCACCTCTCTCTCTCAGTTCCGAGGCCAGAAGTCCAAAGTCAGGGTGTGGACAGGGCCTGCTCCCCTCCAGGGCTCTGGGCACGAGGCTACCTCCGTCCCTCGTTTAACCCCTGCGGGTGGCTGACCTTGGTGTCCTGGGCTTGTAGACGCACCCTGCCAGCCTGTCCTCACGTGGCCTGCTGTGTGTCTGTGCGTCTCTGTTCTGTCCTGCAAGGACACAAGTCATGGAACTGGGCCCACCCTGACCCGGTGTGACCTCATCCCAGCTCATGAACCACAGCTGCGAAGACCTCAGCTCCCAATACATCCCATTTGCAGGCCCTGCTGGGACCTAAGTTCATTTTGGGACGGGGGACACAGTTCTGTCCATAGCACATGCCGCAGACGGTTTCAGAGGGTCAAGAACACTTCATCTCACAGGGGAACGGAGCCAGAGGAGGTGGAGGACTGGCCCCGTCCACCCTGTCCACCCCGTCCACGCCGTCCATGCCGTGGCTGCCAGCCTCCGGCACAGTGGGAACGCAGGCACTGAGGCCAGGGCCTCCGTGGTCTCTGTGGGCTCCAGGCGGGGCAGTGGCCGAGACCCTGAGCTTGGGGTCCAGAGCTGTGTTCCCTGCCCCCTGCTTGGACACTGTCCCTGGCCTCCCTCACTCTGCCTGAAGCCACCTCCCAAACCCAGGTCTGAAACCTCTGCCACTCTCTGGCCGCCCTGAAGCCTGGTCCCCCGCGGTGCGTCCTCTGCAGCCTGTCGCCCCTCTGATGCCCCACGTCCTCCTACTTGGCGCCACGATGTCGGCTCCAGCCGGGGGATTGCTGTCTGTCTCACTGACGGCTGGGTCCCCACGTGGGGGTGCTCAATGAACGACTGTTGAGTGGATGAGAAAGTGTGAAGAAGAGCCCACGGGTCCTAGAATCCTAAGTCCTGGGAGAAGGACAACAGCCACCTATCCTGGGTGCTGCATGTGAAGTGTCTCCAGCCTTCAGCAGCCCGACCGTATTCAGAGGAGGCTCAGAGACACACACCACCTGCCTGAGGACACACAGCATGGAGGCCCAGAGCTGCCTCAACCCTGAGGCACTTTCACGGTCCAGGGAGATCAGCTTCCATGTTTCCTGGGTCCCCAGGGCTGTAAGCTCGGTGCCTTAAAAGAATATCAATTCATTCTCTCATAGTTTGGGGGGCCAGAAATCCAAAATTAAGGTGTCTGTGGGGACACCCTCCCTCTGAAGGCTCTAGGGGACGATGCTGTCTCTTCCACCTTCTGGTGGCTCCGGGAGCTCCTGGCTTGTGGCCGCGCCCCAGCCAACCCTGCCTGCGTCTTCAGGTGGCCATTGTCCCCCCAGGCCCAGTGTTTGAATTTGTTCCCTTTCTGCCTCTCAAAAGGACGTGGTCATTGGGTTAAGCGCTCACCCAGACCCAGGATGACCACCTGGTGACTCTGAGCTTCATGACACTGCCAAGACCCTCGACAGAGAAGGCCGCGTTCTGAGGCTCCGGGTGGACGTGGGGCACTAGAGCACGCGCCTCCGAGCCCCGAGGCCCTGGGTTCGCGGGATTCTGGGGGTCGTGGTCCACCCAGGGCGCGTGTCTGTGTGTCTGTTTGCAGGACTGGCCGTGGGGTTGGCTCTACGCTCTTCTCCAGAGACAGTTTTAAACCAGAGACTGAAGGCGAAGGGGGCTGCCCGAGGTCCCCCCAGCAGGGAGCATGGCTCCTCAACCCGGCCGGCAAGCGGGACAACCGGGGCCCTCAAAACCTTGGCCTCTGACGCCCCGTCCAGCACAGCGGCCAGGCGGGGGCGTGGCCCTCCCTGGAGCCGTGGGGAAGAGCTGGCTGAGCAGGTGGCTGCCCTGTGGGCCTCTCCAGGCGGCTGCGAGGCCATCGGAAGGCGGTAATGACCGGGGGCTCTCCTTACAGCCCTCCCGAGTGGCCGTCAGAGGCAGGCTGGGCCCCGTGATTACAGAGCGCTCACCTGGCTCCTCTTTGAAACCCACAGACGCGGCAGGTAATGGGGCGCGCGCCAGCGTTTGAAGTGGCAGCCCGTCCAGGCACCATCTGCGGGCTGTGTGCCCGCCCCACGAACGCCCGGGTACAGCTGGCCCTCAAAGCCAGCCCGGGCCCCGCGCGCGGCTGGGCTCTGTTCTTCCTTTGATTCTGCCTCTCCCCAAACTCCAGGACCTCCTGTGGGCCGTCGGGGGCCGGTGGGGGAGGCCGCGGAGGGAGCCCTTCCTTTCTATTTCTCTCTGAGCCGAACTTCAGAGAATTTTGACTCCAAAGAACTCGGCCGGGCTCAGTGCCGGGAAAAGCCAGAGCGGGAGTGTCTCAGCCACGCACAGCTGGGCCCGGGCCGCCCCGGCCAGTCCTCTGCAGGACTCCGGCTGGTATTTGGGGCCAGCAACCATTTTTCTCATCGTCCATGCATTTGACATGGACGGGGGCAGAAGGCATGGCAGAACCCCGTGCCACAAGGCATGTGGCCCTGTTCCTGGGGGCACCGCTGGAGGCCTTGGGCAGGGGTGGCAGGTTCTGACCCTCTCACCTGTGAGGCCCAGCGTCTTCTCCAAGCAGCCCCCTCCTTCTGCATGAACCCTGGGGATGCGGCAGGGCCGGCGCCTTTCTCCGGCAGCAGGCCTGACTCCCATCCGTGGGAGGCCCAGGGCCGCGGGCCGGGGCTTCAACCAGAGCTAACCCCAGGCCCTGCCGGCCGCTCCCTGCCAGCCAGTGCTCCCCAGAAGGCTGACCTGAGAAGCTGGACACTCCCAGTCCCCTGTCCCACCCACACTGCCCTTCAGGGCTCCAAGCGCTTTCCGTCTCAGGGCCTTTGTGCCTGCTGCGCTCAGCACTGATGCATGCTGCCGTTGGCACACACCTGGGCATCATTGAGCCAGCCGGTCTGCGGGCGCAGAGAGTGGGTGCTCGGAACCCACCGGGGCCCAGCAGGGGACTGAGGAGGACTGCGACAGCCTTGGGCTCTTTTCATGAGAGCAATGACCTCTCCAGAGTGGATGGAGTCCCCCACGCTCCCTCACCCCTGCTCCCCAGGGACTGCACCTCGTACACATCTGATCGTGGTGAGCGGAGCCGCTGCAATCCCCTCTGCGGCCTCCCAGGGGTGTCCTGCCCAGGGCTGGGGTCGCGTGGCCACTGTCCTGCCTGTTAGAAGCAGCCTTATGTGGTCCCTGGGCTGGGGAGGGGACCACAGGGAAGGACAGGGAGGGGACAAGGAGGACCTGGAACTCAGAGTCACCTCTCAGCCTCTCAGGGCCTGTCAGGGCCCCGTCTGGTCTTGGTGGCCTCAGAGTCCCAGCCTCCCTTCGGGCGGATGACCTGAGCCTCCTCTTTCCTTCTTCTCCTGTGGGTTTGGGTCCTGCCTGGCTCTGAGAGGGTGACTGAGAGAGGGGCCTTTGTTCCTCAACAGGCCTGCATTGCGGCCCTCGGAGGACTTTGCCAGTGTGGCCTAATCAAGGGTCCCCCGCCCCAGCCTCCTGAGTCCTGTGTTGCAGCTGGATGCGGGCAGGACCGAGGTTGCCAAAGTTGTCCAGCAGGGGTGGGGAGCCCCCTCTCCCGGGCAGGGCACCCTGGCCCTCTGCTTGTTGGGTCCTGTCCCACTGGGCCTGAGTGCTCAGCTGACGTCCTGCGGCCCCTGGGAATCCACACCCACGAGCCAGCGGAAGGAGGCGGCCCAGCCAGGGACAGTGGCCGAAGGCCAGGGTGGATGGTGGGGCCTGGAATCTGCTCCCACGGGGTCTGAGGGCCCACAGGGTGGCCAAGGCTCCGGCCTCTGGGTGCTGGGCCGGCAGGGCAGAGGGGCCGGGCGTGAGGGGGGGTGAGAGGGGCCGGTCCTGCTGGGAAATTCTTCACGTTCTTTCCTGGGTCTGTGAGCTCATGGGCAGATGCGGTGGGTGCGTGTTGTCCACTGTTAGACACTGAAGTCACTCGATGAGGAGGGGACAAACAAATGGGATTCCCATCTGAAGCGGACACGGCCATCCAAGCCCAGCACAGTGGGCCCACTGCCGGCCGCTGGCTTCCCGCCACCTCTCAGGCGCCTGCCCAGGCCCCTGCCCTGCTCCTGGCCACACACTGAGCCTCTGGGCTGTGCCAACGCTGCCTCTTCCCAGCCTGACAGACGGGAGACCCTCTCATGCACAGGCCACATCAGGCCCCTGCCCGCTGTGCGCTGCCCGGGGCTCCTGGCCAAGCAGCCGCCAGGTCTCGCAGGCCCCATCTCGCCCTCAGCCCCCATCTCCTGCTCCTGCCCGCTGCAGTGCCCTGGATGTGCTGGGGTGGGGGCTGCGGCCGGTCAGGGCTCCAGGGCCTCTTCCTTCCCACTTGGCCTGAGGCTGCAGCTCCCCCCCCCCCGCCATCCGGGCCCCACCCCCAGCATCCCCAGCCCCCCCTTCCTTCCTCCTCGGGCCAGCTCCCCCCTCTAGGATGCTGTCTCTGTCTGTTTTCCTATCACCTGTCCCCTGTCCCCCACTGGGAGTGTAAGTCCCCAAAGCCCCACAGGATGCGGCTCTCTGGCTGCGGTGAGGAGGCAGCTGGAAGTGTCTGCTCAGCGAGAACTGGGTGGGCGCGGAGAAGCCGCGTCCCTGTGTCCTGTAGTTCAGAGTCTGCTTTGGGACCCAGAGAGGCAGGGGTAGAAGAGCAGGGGACGGAGTTGGAAACTGCCCGCTCAGGGCCGGCAGGGCCCAGCAGCACCTGATTCTAGGACAGGTGTGGAGGGCAGGGGCCCCGCCAGAGGAGACCTCGGGAGGCAGCGAGAGGGCAGAGGGCACCTCTGGCAGAGTTTTGGAGCAAGGGTCTCCCCCAGCTGTGCCAGTGGCCCTGGGGAGAGAGGGGCAGACAGAGGCAGGCCCTGGACAGAAAGCTGCTGTGCCCCCAGCACGGACAAGGAGGTCCTGGGGACCTGCAGGGCACAGAGCTCTCACCATGACGCAGTTCCCCAGTGAGGACCACGCAGGAGCCGCCCCCAGAACCCCAGCTGGCCACGCCTCTTCGGGCCCCCATCGGCAGGTCCACAGTCCCCCTGCAAGACCTGCCCTGGGGAAAGGACCTGGAGATCCCCAGTCAGCCCCCGAGATCCTGGAGGCTCCGAAAAGGAGAGTTGGGCACCAGGGCTGCCAGGTTCAGCCAATCCCAACAGGGCCCGCAGAGAGACTTGGCCACCAGGTGGACACTGAGCAATCTGCTGTGTGTGTCCAGGAAATTCCTGGGACATACTAGGCTATGCGCTTGTGGTTCATCTAAAACGTCTTGAGTGTGATCCGACAGTCCTAGAGGGGACGGTGCCCGGACTCCGAGATGCCTACATGTGTGCCCAGACACGACGTCTCCCGGGAGCAGAGAGCCAGTCTTGCTTTGTCTCTGAATCAGCCCAACCTGCCCCTGGAGACCTGGGGGAGAGGGAGGAACAGCTGCCGTGCCCACGGCTCCCCTTGGTGTTGGCACCTAGGCCTGGGCTGAAACCAGGTGCCCTGACCCTGCTCTCTGCACGTGACCCTCTACTTGAAGCAACTGTGGCCCAAAGACTAGCGTGAGGGCAGCGGAGGCCCAGCAGCCCCAGCCCCACATCCAGCAGGGTGAGGGCCATGTGGGAGGGAGGCCACCAGGGCCAGCCACCAGACTGTCTTCCTCTGGCTCCTGGCCGCTGAGCCACCTCAGGTCCAGTCCCAATCCTTGTTTGTCAAAGCCCCAGCCCTGGGGACCCCAGCGGCCGGTGTTTGCACATGAATAGTTGGAGCCTTCCAGGGGCTGTGCTGTCACAGAAATGCACATTTCTCACCAAAAGGGACTTAGCTGGACACCCAGAGACCCAGCAAACGGGCCGGCTGCTCCTACCCCAGGTGTGAAGGCTGGAAAGAGCAAGGCAGGATCTGCGAGGAACTGGCGCCCCGAGCCCCCAGACACACCAAAGGCCTGGGAAGGAAGACAGGGAGGAGCGTGGAATTCTCACCCACTCCCCGGAGCTGCCTGCAGACCCTCAGGGCCCAGGGGACCCCTGCCGCTCTGGGCTCACACATGCTCTCAGCAGATGTCCCCAGCCCCTGCTGCAGGCCCCGGGGGACAAAGGAGCAACCTGCCCTCGGGGGCTGAGTCCAGGGGAGCCCACTGAAGAGGAGCCCGGGTGGGAGGATAGGAGGCCAGCAAGGTCTCGGGGTGTGGGGGGGCTTGTCTTGGATTTCAGGTGGACCCTAAATCTAATGGCAGGTGTCCCAAGAGAGGGAAGGAGGTGCAAGGGGACAGAGGGGGGCAGAGTGGAGAGGCTGCTGGGAAGGCAGAGGCAGAGCCAGAGGGTGCCCCGTCCCAGGCTCAGCCCAAACGCTCAGAGCCCAGAGCCGCGAGGGGCAGGAGGGGCTTCCCCGAGTCCTGGGGGGGCGCAGCCCTGTCGCACCTTAACTTCAGACCCTGGCTTCCAGAGCACTGAGGAATCAGTCTGTGTGGTTTAAGGCCACCAAGCATGTGTGTGTGTCATGCTGCCCTGGGGGACTCAGAGGCCATGCTCCAACACTGTCCTGGTCAGAGGGGATGAGGCCCAGACACCTGGAGCCTCCTTGTCCTCCCAGACAGTCTCTCCAGCCTCTCCCTGGTGAGAAGGGGCCTCGGAGACTCCAGGTTAAGAGATCTGGGGGTCAAACGTGTGTCCCCAGCAGGGAGACTGTGCAGGTGATGGGAGCCCAACACAGCCCGACCTGCCTCACCCACCCGTGAGTGTCACGGCACCTCCCGGGGCTCTGGGGCCTCCAGGAAGACACCCAAATCAGGGTTTCAGCAAAGCTGTGGCCCCAGGCCCAGCCAGAGCCCCCAGAGACCTCTAGAGTCTGGGGACAGCTGCTCTGGCACCACCCCGCAGCCATCCCAAGGTATTTGAGTCCGTTAACATGTTCTGGCGACAAAGGCGTCACATTAACCCTGCGCATGGATCAGGCCCTCCAAACATCTCCTCTAAAGCGCCTTCCTACCTGCTGGCCTGGTGGCCTGGTGGCCTTCGGCTCAGGCCTCTCAGGTTTAGTTTGTTCCTCTCTTTAGAAACCTCCCGGGCTGGTGGCAGCACCTGAGAGGACCCAGGGCCTCCCTGGGAGTGTGTGTTAGGAGAGGAAGCCCAGCAAGGAGGGGGTCAGCCACCCTCCCCAGTTCAGCTGGGTGCCCGGAGCCTGCAGAGTCCCCGCACCTGGGTCTGGGGTCTGGCGGAAGCCACGCTCCTCCCACCCTCAGGCGCACGTGCTCCTTGGGTCTTGGGGGCCTGTGGTTTGATGACAGTGGCATCAGCTCACTGTTCTCCTTGTTTCAAAGCCTAATAAATTTTATTCTCAAGGTTTTGTAAAGCTCCTTCTGAGGAAGGCCGGCTGCGCGACACCTCCGGTGTCTTCAGGTAGATTCCTCTCCCAGCTCTGTGCACGACTTAGGGTGTCCGCGCCCGGTTCCTCTTTGGTTCAGGAGTTACGGAAGAGAGCGTGTGACCTAGCTCTTGCTGTGCGACAAACCGGGGTGAAACTTAATGGCTTAAAAGCCTCTTGCCGTGAGGGTCCCATGGTCCCAGGGAGGGGTGGCTGTGTGCCTGGCCCCCTCCCCTGCCTCTGTCCTGGTCACCCTGCTGAATAATCAAGTTGCAAAACTCAGCAACACCAGATGCTGCCGTCTCGTTGGTGACCGGCTGCCGGAAGGAGCCTGGTGGACGCAGAGCTGGCTCGGCCAGTTCCTGGACAACTGAGCCCCGTGGGAAGACTCGGTGGCAGGGGATGGAGCCATCAGGCTTCTTTACGGAAGAGCTCGGAACAGTCTGAAGTCCAGACCCAGCCAGGACACCTGCCCATGGCCTCTTCATACACGTGGATGTCCCCCAGGAGGAAGCCTCAGGCACCTGGACGACTTCTTGGTGCCCAGGGCACCAAGCATCACC
Source organism: Marmota flaviventris (assembly GCF_047511675.1). Lineage (NCBI taxonomy): Eukaryota > Metazoa > Chordata > Mammalia > Rodentia > Sciuridae > Marmota > Marmota flaviventris. The sequence goes on along the minus strand of NC_092506.1, from coordinate 4,158,692 downwards.
TGTGGTGACCCAGCCTCTGCAGTCCCCGGTGGGGCTTCTGCCTGGCTGTGGAGGAGGGGCCAGAGACCCCTCAGCTCAAGAGGGAGGACCCCGAGGTCTGCCTCTCAGAGACAGACTCCTCCAGAGCCCCCAGGGGCCACCGCTGTTCTCACCAGGGTCACAGAGGCGGCCACCTCCCTCCCTGTGGCTGACCTGGCCGTGCAGCGCTGACTCCCTGACCCAGGGTCACCGAAGTCACAGCTCAGCCTCTGTGAGCACCTGCCCTGAGACCTTCTGGGTCACTTGGCTGCTGCCTCAAGTGCAGAGGACTCCAACGCCCACAGGGAAGGCCATTCTAGGAGGGATGTGGGTGGCCTTGCGTCAGTGGCCTGTCCCTGCAGCTGTTCCTGTCACCAGGAGAAAGCCTGTTTGGTGACAGGGTCTTAAGGAACCCCTGAGGACAGCCCCTGCACATCTGATCAGGCCCAGCCCGACCTGTGAGGACCTGAGGCGTGGGCCCCGCAGGCCCGTGTCCAGACGGCGAGAAACCAGTGCCTGGTCCACCAGCCCCGGAGCACAGAGACCCCATGCAGCCGAGTGTCCCCACAGCTCACATGGAAAACACCCCAGGCTCCTGCTAATGGCGGAAAGGACCCTGTGGGACAGCAGCCCCTGGGTCTTGGACTCCCAGCCTGAGTTAACTCCTGCTGCCGAAGCCCCGCCCAGCCTCGGCTGTCCTGGGAGAGCAGAGGAGACCGCGCAGAGCGGACAGCGCCCAGCACAACGACCTACTGCTCCCTTTTGTTTTCCTTTTGGTACTGAGGACTGAGCCAGGGGCACGTCACCACTGAGCTCCCTCCCCAGCTGTTTGTGTTTTGAGACGAGACCTCACTAAGTTGCTGAGGCTGGCCTTGATCTCCCAATCCTCCTGCCTCAGCCTCCAGAATCCCTGGGATTACAGGGCCCTGAGCCCGGCTTCTCTGCGCACCTTTAAATGCAAGGAACGAAGGGACAAAGGACTTGAAGACGAGTGAGTTATCTAATGTGTGGACTCGTTCCTGTGCTGGAGCTGGAACCCAGGCCTTGCGCATGCTGGGGAGGCCCCACCGGGCTGCACCCCAGACGCTGCCCGATGCTCCAACTCCAAGAGCCATGGGGCACGGCACTGGGCGGGGAGCCACGGCTCAGGCTCACCCTGACCAGCGACCTGTGTCTGCCTGGCGTCCGCCGACCCGCAGCAGCTGCCGTCCCTCTTGGGGAGGCTGGCGTGGTGGTCCCCTGAGTCACCTGGAGCCCCGCCCTGGGGGGCCCCTTTACCTCCAGAGCGTCTGTCCAGGGTGGGGCTGGAGGCAGGCCTTAGACCCTGGTTGCATAATTCATTAGCTGCAAGAGCTGAGTTTGGGTTTAGAGGATGCCCAGCGGCCCTCCAAGATGGCGCCTTCACCCCGGCAGCCAGTGGATCCTGGCCCACCCGGTGACCGGCTGGAGGAGGGGACAAAAGCTCGGCCCCCTGTGCCCCAAAGTGGGGCAGCACTGCACTGCCCTCTGTGCCCACCGTCCCCTAGAGGAGGCCGGGCTTTCCCTGCAGCCTCACCTGCGCTTGGCTCGCCCCTCCCTCCCCCAGCCCTGGCTCGGGAGTCCTCTGCCCAGGCCGGAGAGCCCGTGGTGGGTCACTGAGAAGGCCCTGGGAGATGAGGCTCCCGCTGGCCTGAGCAAGCACCTCCTGCAGGCCACCCTGCACCTTCTGTCCCTTGGTCCCTAAAGCAAACAATCTTCCACTTGTGATTTTAACAAGGAACCCGAAGGAACCGGTGGACTGGGTCACCCAAGAGTCCCCCAAAAGTCCTATCCACTCAGAGCCTGTGAACAGGACCATGTTTGGAGACAGGGTCTTTCAGATGCGGTCCTCCTAGATCCAATGACCAGGGTACCCAGGAAAGGAGACTTGGACACGGAGGCCCGGCCTCAGAGGAGGAGCCAGGTGATGACGGACTCGGACGTCTGGGCCGCCGCTGGAGCGAGGCGCTGTGAGCCAAGGGGAGCAGGCAGCGAGGGGGCCGGCAAGAGGACTCTGACCCAACCTCGGGAGCCCCCGGCGGGACCAGCCTGGCCCTACCAACAGCCGACTCCTGGCCTCCACGCCACCAGGAAGCACTTTGCTGCCTTCTCAAGCCCCCTGGCTCCTGGAGATGGGCTGTGGCTGCCTGGGACGCGCACTCAGCTGGGTCAAGGTCATTCGAACAGGGAGGGCTGTCAGCCCTGTGGGGAGCAGATGGAGTCTCTGGGCTCTGAGGCTGGGGCAGGGCAGAGCTGGGTCACCCTGCCTGGGAAGGGGTCCTGGTCCCTGCACACCTAGGATAATTCCTTGGCTTTTCCAGCAACAGGACCCTCCCAGGGCGAGGGCTATGCTGGTGCCCTCCCCGTAGGGACTTGGCCTGGTATGCGATCGCCGCCCTTTAAAAAAGCGGCTTGGAGTACTAGAATGACAAATCAAGAAGACTTACAAACTGCTCCCGGTGAGGAACACGGTCAGCCCTGATTCGCCCCAGGGCGATGGGCCCCTGGACCCAGGCTGAGTTCAGTTCACAGACCGCGGACACTCAGGCTGCCGAAACTGATCAGCGGCCAGCGGCCGAGCGTCTGGTGCCAAAAAAAAAAAAAAAAAAAAAAGAGATTGATCCGTCAATCGATGAATTGAGGTGACAGACTTCCTCCAGATGCTTGGAATCCCATCTGTGTGATCTGTGAACGCCAAGTCCATGGCTGTCACACTGTCACTTAGGACTAATGGCAAGAAAAACATCTGCGCACCTTCAGAACAGTGTGTTCTCCGATTTTGGGGGGTGGGGAACTTGAACTCGGGGGCACACGCTCTACACTGAGCTTCACCCACAGCCCCTTTTATCTTGTACTGAGAGACCAGGTCTTACTGAGCTGCCCAGACTGGCCTCCAACTTGGAATCCTCCTGCCTCAGCCTCTGAGTCCCTGGGATTCCGCGTACCCCGTGCCTGGATATTTCCAGAATCATGTCCAGGTGACTGAGCCCCAGACATGGAGGCCACCACAGGGAGCCCCTGCACTCTGAGCCCAGGAGCGCGGGGCCACCACAGCATGGCGGGGTTTGGCGGTGTCTGAAAAGCCCTGCTCTCCATAAAGGGCTGTTCTCAGAAAGGGCAGGTGACCCTGCTGGCTGTAGGGGACCCAGTTCTTCCCCAGACCCTGCCACACCCTAAGGAAGGGCCTGCTCTCTGCATGACAGTGAACAGCACTGGGACAGAGAGGTCCCATTAGCTGCAGGCAGGGAGAAAAGGCGGCTCTATGGCCTCGTTAAGCCTCCCAGGGGAATGACAATGACGATGGGGACGTTACCTGGGCTGTGCCCGCACCTTACCTGCCTCACCTTCTCCCCCTCAGAGCCTGGGAGGCTGCAGCCCCGAGGAGCCACAGGTCTGCCCAAGGTCACCCAGTGGGAGGCAGCTGGGCTGGGCCGGCCTGAGGTCACCGGCTGGTGCTCAAGGTCACTCAGGGCCCAGGAGGAGGCTGTGCCTGGGTGCAGGGCTGGGTGGAGGAGCTGCCCCAGCTCCTCTTCTGTCAATGTGACTTTTCTCTCCCCACCAAGCTGTGCCTGCAGGTCCCCTCCAGCCCCGCCCCTCTTCTGCCGGCCCCTGCCTTCCCTCACCCCCTGCCACAGTGGCCTCTGGGAGCCCCTGAGCTGACCTCCGTGGCCTCAACCCCTGCCTCCTCCAGAGACCACGGAGCCCGCACAGGCAGATCTCAGGGTGGCCGCCTGCTCCCAGCTCGGCCCCTCCCTCCCTCCTGATGGCCTCCTCCCCCATGACCGTCACCTTGCAGGGAAGGCCCACCCGGCCTCCTCTTCTTTCTCTTTTGCAGCCCACCTTGCCAGGTACTTTAGGTCCCTTATTTACTGTCACCTCCCCCTTTATAATGAGGCTCCAGGGCGCAGGGATCTTTGTGTCCTTCACATAGAAGTGTGCCTGGCAGGTTGGGTGTGGTGGCACACGCGCCTGTAATCCCCGGCTCAGGAGGCTGAGGCAGGAGGATGGTGCATTCAGAGCCAGCCTCAGCAACTTAGTGAGGTCCTAAGCAACTCAGCGAGACCCTGTCTCTAAAAGGGGCTGGGGAGATGGCTCAGTGCTTAAGTGCCCCTGGGTTCAATCCCCAATACCAAAAAAAAAGATGTATATCCAACACAAAGTGGGTCCCCCAAAAGCACATGACATGACCAAAGGGCTCTTTGCTGTTTGTGGTGCTGAGGGTGGAACCCAGGGTGCCCACCTGGAGACGCACCTCCAGCCCTTTTCTTGACATAGTGGAAGCCATCGAACCTCAGTCCTGGAGGCCGAGATCAAGGATGGACCTGGAGGCACCTTTGGAGGTGCTGCAGGTGACCCTCAGCAGTCTGGCCTTGCAGAAACCCCACCCAGACCCCTGCCCTCAGGTCTGCTTGGCCAGCGGTGGCTGTGTCTTTACGGGGGCCCATGTAGTGACACCAGTCAGACGGGGCCAGCCCGCCCCAGTAGCCTCATTCCAATGACCCCTCTGCAGCGACCCCCTTCCACAGCCACGTTCTGAGGTACTGGGGTTGGGTACTAGGGTTCGAGGTGCCGAGGGGCTAGGGTTAGGGCAGGGGCAACCTAGGGTTAGGGCAGGTGACATCCTAGCACTTCCTTGTCACAGAAAAAGAAACAGAGGTAGCTGAGCATGATGGCCCGGGAGCTGACCGGCTCAACCAAGGCCCCTCCAACCAGATGGCCTTTTGGGGTCTTTTGGGCGTGTTTTGTGGGGAGAGGGGAATCAGATTCCAGACCCATCAGGTGGGCCTTGGTCTCATGTGACCCACCACACCCACAGACACCTCCTAGAGGCTCGACATGAATGACAGTGTGGACAGTTAAGACGGATTTTTCCAGAACAATCTGTGCCCTGCTGACGGACGCTCTCCGGCCGGCTCGACCCTCTGGTGGATTTCCTTTCCTTCTTAGGAAAGACGGTTGCAGGTCACTGTGGTGGTGTCCCCACTGCTCCAGTGCGTCCAATGGCCAGCTCTGCCCCTCCCTCCCCCGAGCCAAGTCAGCCCCAGGAGGAGGACACAGGGACAGAGGGGGCTGGTGACAGTGCAGGGGCGGCGTGAATTAACGCGTTGCAAGAATGAGAATAAACTGCAAGGTTCAGAGTCATGGGGACGCCTCACCCCAAGTCTCCTGCTTTCAAGGCGGCTTTTGTGTGGACACAGCTGGCTGAAAGTTGCCTCCCTCCCCCTCCCCCAGCCATGCGAGGAAGACGGGAGGAGCAAGACCTTGGCATTTCAAGGCGGGTTTTCATCATGTTTAATATCTTTCCCGATTATCTGCACCGCGTCTGGTGGGGTTCTTTCTCTCCACGGTGAAAAGCTCATCAAGCATCTCGATGTGCACAGCACATACATCACGCTATTGATCGGCACCTGTATAAAACTACAGACAGACTCTGAAAACGGTGGTAAATAGAGAAACCTCGAATCCCCAAAATCACCGCAACCCGAAAACGTACAATATTTCAAAGGCACAATGACATCGCCAGACGCACCGTCAACAATCCTGTGCGGGTGGATGAGCTACCTCTGCACTGAGGGTCCGTCCATTCCTGGCCCTTGGACTGCGCTCAGAGGTGACATTGCTGAAGAATCCAAGCATCTCGAGTCATCCCGGTTCTTTACTCTGAGATGCGGTAAGAACAGGAAGACTGCTCGCTCTCCCCCGAGGCGAGGCGATCTTTGCTCCTCACCTGCCCTCCGCCCTCCTGGAGTCTAGGGCCAGGTAAGAATTGTGTGGCATTGTTGAGTCAGAACACTGTAAACAGCCTCTTAAGGGTTCAGATGGGTGGTCCTGACTTGGGGCTTGGCACTCAGTGGGCTGGGTTAAGAATAGTATTATTTGAAGTCCATGATTTGCATTTGAACAAAGATTTGGCAAAAGGAATTCAAAAGACAAAAACCCCAATCAGATCCCAGGCTTGCCATCCGCGGAGTCCCGTAAAGTTAATTTGGGAGATGGTTCAGAGACCCCGGAGGAGGGTCTTGAGGAAGCATCCAGAGCATGTCTGGTAGCAAGCTAAGGTCACTTTGCATAAACTGAAAAGTCATTCATTAAAATCAAATGTTTGCCACCACCTCAGAACTCTTTTTAAACCCCACCGACCCTGGCCCTTCCATCTCGGCTTCAACGACAGGGGTTACATTTGCAAAATATATAAAGAAAAATATAAGGTTACTTGGTGACCATATAGTGCACTCTAACAGCTGTCTGCAAATATTTCCACCATGAACGCCCTTACTAAAAGTAAATCATGGGGTAAAGATAGCTCAAACGTGACAAGGTTCGCATGGGACCCACCGCCCCTCTCTGCGATCCTTTTGGTTGCATATGGAAAAAGAGCCACTTGGGGTGGCCCAGTGAACTGCGCCCCCTTAAGCCTTCCGCGATTGGGCCCGGCTGAGGTAGATGCTGAGCGTGCGTCTGAGCAGCAGGTCCCTGCAGACTGGGCTGCGTCCGCGTCGTTCACCTAAATAGTGGTTCTAGTCCAAAGCTCCCCGTGTATGGATGGGGAAGCCTGTTTTTTTGTTAAAAATATCCTCTATTTCAGAATTGTCTTCTATCACGAGCTTCGTCCATCACTAGGCGAGGGTTGAGGGGCAACATCCCAGCAGGGAATGGCTTCCCTCCCCGGCATTTTACGGAACAGCTTTGTCTTTCCCCAGTGGCTGCGGCGACGGGGGCTGACCCCCGACCAGGCGAAGAGCAGTTTATAAAGTTGCCGAGGGTCTCTCCCATCTGGTAGGTGGGGGAAGATGGACGACAGGAAAACTCAAAGGTCAGCCTTGGCCCATCTAAAAACGGAGTGGCAGCGAGGACTTGACAGTGTGCTTTCGGTACCCGAAGTAAACCGATATGTCCGACTCCGGCAACAGGGCACGGCCGTGGGCGGCGAGAGGGGAAGCCCGGCTCAGCGCCCCTTCGCTGGAGACCACGGCCCCAGGCAGGCCCTTCCAGACAGGGTGCTGGGCGCCATCAGAATCCGATGTCACTGTCTTTACAACACAAAATAGCAGCACGCTCATGTCAAGTTCTTGAGAGTAAAGCAAATCCAACGGTAAGACTGTCCCCTGTCACGCCAGAAAAGTCAGACTTGCTTTTGGGTTGTTTTAGTTTTTTTTTTGTTTTTTTTTTCCTCTTTTCTTTTCCAGAAAAAAATTACAAAACACACTCACAGGACCATAAATAATTTGATGGCAATATATACATATTTAAATAATTAACTTAAATATCGTACACCTACTCCTGAATTCCACTCTCCGTCCAGGAGAAAGTGCTCCTACCAGAGTCTGTGGAGGCTGAGGCGGCTCTGGAGGGTCACAGCCTGGGAAGGAAGTGGGTGACCTTCATGGTGGGTGACACTCGGTTCCCCTTCTTGGCCCTGCCGTTCTTACTCAGTGCGATGAACATGCCGGGGTGCTCCTGGGACTCGTAGGCGTTGTAGTTGTTGGGGAGCAGTATCTCCTTGAACTTGCACTCATCCGCAAAGAAGGGCTGGGAGGGAGGAGCACAGTGAGCAGGACCCTGGCCGGCTGCCAGGGGTCTGCCCAGCCACCCACTCTGGGCTGAGAGGTCTCTCCTGGGCAGTCAGGGTGTCAAGACCCTTGCAGGCACGGCCAGCCCAAAACAGCTGGAGTGCTGGCCACTTGCCAGGCACCTCGCAGCCCGGGAGGTCATCTCCACTTCCTCGCTGGGACCCACCCCACTGGGCACAGACTGTTGCTCCCAATGGCCCCTTTCACAGGGTCAGGGGATGCCTGCTCAGCAAGGGCAGTTACTGGGTGGCTCCCTTTGTCTGGGCTGGCCCCTGGCCACCCAGCCTACCTCTGGGCACTTCTGAGGTCCCCGGGGCTGGTCCTGCCTGCCAGCCTTGGGACCTGGTGACCCCACCAACTGCCCCTTGGTGGCCCAGGCACAGATGGACCTGGAAGAGGGTCACAATCCTGCTGGCCCTGCACATGGGTGCCTGCCCAACTCCAAGGTACTCACCGAGCCATAGAGCTTGCCCTTGCTGCTCATGGCCACAAAGAATCTGCTGGCCACTCCGAAGATGCTCACGACTCCCCGCTCCACGGGGGAGAGCTCCAGCAGACCTGGGAGTGAGTGCGGGTTATACCAAGGCAGGTGACCTTGGCTCACTCTAGGGCGGGTGTGGAGGCAAAGGGCCCTCACCCAGTTCAGGACTGCAAGGCCAAGGCTGCCCTGGAGGCTGCAGAGGCTTCCAAGACCCGCCTCAGCCTGAGCGCGTTTCTCAGCCCCGTGGGTGCCAATGGCTGTGCAGCCGCTCTGTGCCCACAGGCAGGCTAAAGTGCTGGAATTCGGCGGTCGCAGCAGCCCAGGCTTCCGAAGGCGGGGAGGCGGGGCTCGGCGGCCGCTGTGCGCAAAGCCGGTCCCTTTGCCGGTTGCTGAGCCAAAAGTTCTTGCCTCCCCGAGTCCCTGCGTCATACGGGACAGGAACCCGAGACAGCCCAGTTCCAAGGGCCCGCGAGCAGGTGCCCGCCCTGGGCCTCCGTGTGTCTTTGGGTGAGTTGGAAGAGGCAGCTGCTGCTCCCCATCCCCGACCCATCCCACCCGGCCGGCCCTACTCACTGTCGCTCGTGTCCGCGTGCACGCCGCCGATGCGACCGTCGGGGAGCACTTGCAGGTGGAAGCCGATGCCCACGTTGCAGTAGAGCCTCCGCAGCCGCTTGATGCCCAACAGGTAATCGCCGGCGCCGCTCTGGACGGCAGCCTCCTTGGGCTGTGAGGCCACGGGCAAGCGCGCCAGCGAGCGCGCCAGCAGGCTCTCCCAGTGGTGCTCCAGCTCGGCCTCCAGCGTGCCGTTGGGTGCTGTGGGTGCGGCGGCGCCCCCTCGGCCCGCCCAGGGCGCCAGCAGGGCCAGCAGGACTGCCGGGAGCAGAGCCGCCGCGGCCGTCCCGGGCCCCGCCATCCCGGCCCGAGGGCCGTGCGTCCGTCAAGCGGTCCGTGCGCCCGGGAAGCCGGGGCCCGAGCTGCGCCAGAGGGGGCCCGCGGGAGCGCACGGTCTGGGCCCAGGCTGGGGGTGCGCGGCAGAGCGAGGAGCGGGCGGTGAGCGACGGGGTACCCCGGCGTGGACGCTAAGCTACCGGGGCTGCATGGAGCGGCGGGCAGCGGCGGAGGGGCGCGCGGCCGCGGCTGGGACTCTACCAGGCGATGCGCGCCTCCCTGCGCGCTGGGCCGGCCAGAGGCCGAGCCGCTATATATATAGCCCGGCGCCCCCTCCTACTCGCCCGCGCCCGCGGGGGGCTGATCGCGTTCGCCTGGGCGCCCGGTCGCAGGCCGCCTGCCAATCAGGGGCAGGGGAGGGGAGGAGGTCAGGGATGAGCTCAGCTACTGTCACCTGGGGGACCCGGGCGCCCACCCTTGGCTCCGCCCAGCCCACGAACCTGTTCGTCCCGCCCCTCGCGTCGGTTCCTCTTAAGCTTTTCAAAGCTCTGTTTGCCCCTGCTGTCCCTGTCGTGGTCTCTCCCTTTATCTGAGTGGGCGCAGGAGCCCGCGTCTCTCCTCCCACCACTTCTTTTAGGGACTCCCAAGAGCCTGGCTCCTTTGCTAGGGTGTTAAGGACTGGCCTGGGACGGAGGGTGAGCATGGGCACAACCACCCTGTGGCTGGCTGGGCCAGGGTCAACCAGAGGGCCACAGGCCAGGCCAGGTCCCCAAGGCCTGGCGGTTCAGAGGTCGTCCCGTCTATCAGGTGGAGGCCTGTCTGAGCAGAGGCTGGTGAAATGGGTGCTCCGAAGGGAACCAAGGGCAGGTGGTGGGGGTGCACTCAGGGGGGCCAGGGCCCTGCTACCGCACACGGTAATGCAGGACTTAGGATTCCTCGGCAGGCAGGATCCCCAGCTAAGACCTCGGGAAGGCTCCCCGCCCCCACCCCTAACCCCTACGGTGCCCATCATGGTCTGATAGGGGCGGGCCAGCCAGGGGACACTAGATGCCTTCTCACCTAGGTGTGAAAATCCCTGTTTTCTGTGGTACCTGTGGGGCTGGGCTGCCACCTCAGAGCAGGCCCCAGCCCCAGCAGCGGAGGGTGTGGAGCCCACCCCTCCCTTCACCACCACCACACCTGTGAGCAGAGACACTCCCCAGGCCTTTCTTCCTCCTCCTCCTGCCCTTGGGCCTGCCCTCTAACCCCTGAGGTGGCTTGTTCCTACTTCCCAAGGGACTGGGAGGCTTGAGGCCCAGGAAGGAGGGTCCTGGGGACCCAGGAGGGCCTTGGCAGATCTGGAACCTCATCTCCAGACCCTCGGAGGCTCTTCGGGTCACTCACAGCTACAGGGTGCATTCGGCAGCCTCTGGGCCCCCAGCCCCAGATGGGCCTAGAATCTGTGCTGAGGAGACCATCCCGGTCAGAACCTGCCCCTCACTTGCTTGGGTCGGTCCCTCTCTGTCTCTGGCTCCTCACTTGCCAAATGGCCTGCAATGTGGCCTGCCCCACCCCCCTGGGCACCTCCCCTGGGGAGGTGGGACCCAGCCGGGAGCCCCACAGGTGCAGGCGGAAGCCTGTGATGTCTCCCTGGGTTCCTGGTAGAATGCAGCCCTCCCTGCCCAGGGCTCCCCTGCAGGCTCGTTGCCGGGATGTGCTTGGGCCCCTTGGTACCCCTGTGGCTGGACAGGGGACCTTCCAGGCAGCAGGGGATCTCCCAGCACTGTGGCCGCTCCCTCTACAGGGACTCTTGGGGTCAGACAACTGGGAACTCTGCCTGAGGTCTGGCTTCCGCATTGGCACTGTGGTCCCTGGGTCCACCTGTCCCTGCTGCAGGCTTGGCCTGCCTAACTGTCACAAGCACCCTGAGCGAGGACAGGCCCCTCTCCACGCCCGCATCTCCCCACCACTCGCCTCCGGCCTTGCTCCTACACACTGCCCTCTCCCTGCCCCCAGCCTTCCTGCAGGGAGACTGTCCCCTAGGTTTCCTCCATGACTTCTCTCCATTCAGGTCTGCTCTTAGGAAGCAGCCCTTCGGGGACACCTGGTGTCGGGGCTCTCTGCTCACAGTTTCTGCAAGCCCCTAGGAATCCTCCTCATGCATCAGTGGACTGACCCCATTTAGACGGTGACCTCTATGCAGCAAGTACAGGTCTGTGTGGTCCCCAGCTGTATTTCCAGTGCCTGGCACACAGTGCTCAATAGGAAAGCTGCAGGCTAAGCGAGGCTTGGTGCTCCTCCGCCAGCATGTCCTCCATGCAGGGCACAGTGCCACCCTCCCACGTGCCCGGACAGGCAGGGAGGGAAAGCTGACCTGGATGGAGATGGGACCTTCTCTAGCTCAGGCTGAAGCCCTTCTGCCGGCTGCACCCCAGGGAACGTGGCCACCGGGACCCAAGGAAGGATCAGGCAGAGGTCCTGGGCTCCGCAGACATCTGTCCCTAGCCTGTGGGTTGTGCGACAGGCCTCTTCCCTTCTAACCGTGCTTGGTTTCTCCGTCTGTGAAATGGGCAAAGAGTTGGCGTCTGCCTTCCAGGACGGAGCCCTGCCCGTAGGAGGAGGCCTTTGTGAAGGAAACCAGGCCAGGTTTTAATTCTGTGGGAGGCGCCACCAAGCACTCCAGGCCGGTGGGTGGAGGGCTGGCGGGGAGTGAGGAGGGACAGGCCCAGAGCAGCAACCGCGGCCAAGGCCGAAGCCCCCTCGATAGTGACCCTTTATGACCTATGACCTCTGCTCCCCTGCAGGGCTGCTTCCCCCAAGGAGTGCAGGGGCTTCTGCCACCAACCAGCAGGGCCTTGGGGACCTCCCTTGACCTCGTAGTAATAATAATTTAAAAAGTGCTGCTCTGGGTTCGGATCCCGGCCAAGGGACCCAGGCAGCCTGGGGCAGTGGGCGGAGTAAACTTTGCAAATGGCCTCACTCTTCCCTCTGCTACTTCCCCTTACAGCAGAGTCTCCAGGGAACAGAGAGGTGCAGCCTGGGGCACAGCTCCAAGACGCCCAACGCACCCCAAGAAAACAGACAGGTTGTTCTCCAGGACCTGAAGGAAGGGGGTTTCTGTTTGTTGTTGTTGTTGTTTTTAAAGTTAATGGTGCTAAAATATACGCGATATAAAATGGGCCATTTTCACCTCTCCCCACTCCTAGTGCTGCTGATGGAACCCAGAGCCTTACACCTGCTTGCGCCCCACCTCTGAGCGCAGCCCCAGCCCCGTAACTATTTTTCTTTTTTTCTTTATGGCGGGAATTGAACTCAGAGACGCTTGACCACTGAGCCACATCCCCAGCCTGATTGTGTATTTTATTTAGGGTCTCACTGAGTAGCTTAGTGCCTCACTTTGGCTGAGGCTGGCTTTGAACTCATGATCCTCCTGCCTCAGCCTCCTGAGTCGCTGGGATGACAGGCGTGGCCACTGCGCCCAGCTCCCTTAACTAGTTTCTAAAAGACACTTTTCTTTTGGGTATTGGGGATTAAGTCAGAGGTGCTCCACCACTGAGTTACATCATGGACTGTTTTATTTTTTTATTTTGAGAAAGGGTCTTGCTAAGTTGCTGAGGCTGGCCTTGAACTTGCAATCCTCCTGCCTCGGCCTCCTGAGTCACTGGGATGACAGGCGTGCGCCATCCCTCCAGAGTCCAAAAGACTTCTAACAGCAGTTCTTCACTAGCAGCAAAATGGAGAAGGTTCAGAAAGCTTCCTCGGCCCCTCCCCCACACCTCGGTCCTGGCCACCTGACCCACCATTGTCTCAAGAACCTTCTCATGTTCCCTAAGTGGAACTGGGTCCCTTGAAACCCTGACTCTCCGCTCCTCCCAGTCCCTGCTCCCCCTGCCAAGAGTTAATGGCTCCAGGGACCGCTGTGAGGGGGACCCCGCAGCACTGTCTGTTTCTGGTTTATTGTCACTTGGCACTAATGACTCAGCCCTGGGACAGTAGGGAAGGAACCTGCCGCAGCGTGCCCATCTGCAGAGCCAGGACAGCAGCGTCCTCGCCTGCACGCAATGGGACAACTGAAGGAGGGGGCCTGCTCAGCCCTCAGGGGCAGCGTGTGTCCCCTGAGCGCCTCATGGCCAGGTCGTCTTGGGGCCTGGCTGCCCTGTCCGAGCCTGGGGAGCCAGGTGCCCGCCTGGCCTCACCCACCCCATGATCAGGGCCTGTCCACATCTTATCTACCTTCCAGTGGTGCTGAGAGGATTAGAAGAATTAGGCCTGTGAAGTGCCAGGTTCCTCGTCCAGGGGCCTGCAACCACTGAGACCCACAGCTCTTCTTCAGATAAGGCTGTCCCAGGGCTTGGTGGGCGCAGCCCATGGCTTCACAGAGCTGAGCACCCTCTCTCCCCCGCGGCATGGGGCGGGGCCTCCTTATCAGCACCACTTCTCAGGATCAGGGCTCAGAGCACCTGAGGCCTCCCAAGGTCACGGGCGTGGCCCGAAGCAGAGCAGGGCTCCGCCCAGGTGCCGGTGGCCGGCTCCAGACAGCTCTGCCTGCCTCAGTTTCCCTCCTGCAGAGGGAGCTGGCCACCCCGATGTGGCCTCCTCGCAGACCTCAGGGGCTCGGGCTGAGCAGGTGAGACCAAGCCCCGCGCGGGGCCGACCGCCAGGTCCATTCGCCCGCGTGGGAGACCATGAAGCCCCTGCAGCCCAGCCCCGGGCTCTTCAGCATTTCAGATCAAGGCTGTCGAGCCCAGAGGGACCCGCCGGGGCCTCCTGCCTCTCAGAAGGCAGCAGGAGGCGGGGAGGACGGGGCTTCACCTGGGTCACCCAGGGCCTGACCTTCCTGCCCAGGGGTCCGTCTGCCCATGGGGACCCAGGGGCCTGGTGGGCTGGCCGCGGGGAAGGCTGGGAAGGGGCACTGGAATGGCGGTGGGCGTGGCTTCTGCCCATCACGCCTTCTCCCTCCTGAGGTCCCTCTTCCCTGGTGACCCCCAGGGGTCTGCTCCCGGCAGTGGGCAGGCCGTCCAGCGGGGCTTCGTGGGGAGGAGGTGGGAGGCAGTGAGGCCCCCCATCCCCCTCGGCCCTGCAGGGACCTCTGTGGAGTCCCCATGGGGGTGGGAGGAGGTCAGTGTAAAGGTCAGCCTTGGCCACATGCCCCTCCCTGCCCCAGAGGGACTCAGCTGAGGGAAGGTCCTGGGAGCGCCCTGTGCGTGGTGTCTGTGCCCAGGGTGGGCCTTCCCTGTCTCTCCCTCGTGACAGCACAAACGGGAAAACCCCAAAGCACCCCCTGCCTGACTCACCTGCCTTGTAGAGGAATGTTCTCAGGCCCCACACCGGGCACCATGGCATCCCAAATGTGTCAGGGGACCTGGAGCAGGCAGGCTGGGTCCCAGGGCCTTCCTGATGGGCTGTGTGGCTTTGGAACAGTCACTCACCCTCTCTGAAACACAGCCCCGCACTGGTTTTCCTGAGAGTTGGGCCTATAACCATGTTCCCCTGGTCGGGTTTCTGGGAGGATCTCTAGAAAGGGGGTCCTCCTTGTGAAACAGGGATCCCAAAAATGCAGGGCGTGGAGAGGGTTTGGGGAGGAGCCCTCTATTCCGGCTGGCTTGGCGCGAGCCCTGGCTGTTGTCCCCAGGCCTCATGGTCCCCAGGCCTGCCTGCCCTGCCCTCGGAGCCTCTTCCTGTTGGTCCTGGGCTCCTGGTTCCCCGGAGGCCAGCGCAGAGCTGACGGCGAGGGCCGAGGTTTATCTTCCTTCTGGAAACGTCTGTCCCCAGGGGAGGTGCCAGAGGGGTACCCCGATGTGGGGAGCCTAGGGACAGTGCTGCACATCGGCAGAGGGGGGCATTGTGCTGGCCATGGGGGAGGTGGACACCAGGCTCCAGCTGGCCCCTGCCCCTGCCAGGCCCCTTGCTCACGGGAAAGGTAAGACCAAGGTGTGACCTGGCATCCGTGAGTGGGTCACAGACCCGAATGTCTGAAGGCCAGAGAGGTCCAGCCCTGGCTCACATTTGGATTTAGACTGACCTTGGGCTGAAAAAGGCGATTTTTTTTCCCTGGATGACATCTGGGCTCCTTGTCCAAGGAAGCAGGAGTCATGACAAGGACTCCAGCCAGGGACAGTGGAGGGGGACCAACCGTGGAGCCGCGGTGCCCCTGGGGCAGGAGCTGCTGGGCTGGGAGCCCGGCCCAGGCTCCCTTCCTTCCTAGGCAACAGTTGTCCACCAGGGGCACGGGCTCCTCTTCCCTTCCGACCCACCATCCTCTCAGGCTCTCGGACCTTCTTAACTTGAAATCTACAATGGGTTATAAATAATTGCAAAAAAATAAAAATAAAATAAAATAAAAATAAAAATCTGGCCCTTTCCCCCCCTGGTTCTGAGGATTAAATCCGGGGCCTGGTACACTAAACTACATCCCCAGCCCTTCGGATTTTTTACTTTGAGACTGTGTCTTGCGAAGTTACCCGGGGTCCTTGCTTTACAACCTCCTGCCTCGGCCTCCCACGTCGCTGGGCCACAGGCGTGTAGCACAGGCCTGGACTCAGAACATTGTAAACGTTGATGTTTTACAATGAAATTCATCTATCGCTCTTTAGTCTTCTGAATGTGCCAGATAGATTCTAAAGCCCTAAGAATTTGATGTGTGCCATTTTTATTTTAAAAAAAAATCCGTGTCGGGGCTGGGGATGTGGCTCAGTGGGCAGAGTGCTCGCCTTGCCCCGCAAAACAAGAGAGAAAGGGAAATACGTGAGGCTGGGACGTGGCCAGGGGCAGCACGCTGGCCCAGCCGGGTGACACCTGCGTTCGGTCCCCAGCACCATGAGAAGAAAACGATATTTTAAGGATATGCATAAGCTTTATTCCAACCCCAGAGACCCCCAAGCTCACCTGTTGTCTGTATTTCCGTTCTCGTTCCCACCAAGGTCACCTAACATCGATACAACTTTAAAGCCAGAACCTTCTATTAACTACGCCTTCGCAACTCCCTGCAACCAAGACGGTGACCAGACGGAAGTGTTCTGGGGGGTTCCCTGGGCCGGCCGCCCTGCCCTCGCCTGCCCACCGTGGCAAGGACTCCAACGGAGCCCCGCAGGGCATGTTCCCGCGGTGCTCGGGGAGGGCTTCTCTGGTCCTTCCTGGGTTGGTGGGGACCGTGGCCCTGGGTGTGCTGGGCCCAGGGCAGCTCTGTTCTGTGGATGTGAAGCAGGAGCCAGGCCACGGCCAGGAAGCCCAGCGCGGGATGGTGAGTCCCTGCGGGAGCCCCTCGGAGGCCTGTCTGGCCAGTCTCTGGGATGAGCGTGTCCTTTCTCTTATTTGCAGTGCTGGGGACGACCCCAGGACGTTTCTGGAGCTGCCTGAGTCACCTGGGGCTTGTCACTGGGCATGGTGGAGTGATCCTCGGCTCTGGACAGGCCTGGGACCTTGCAGTCACTGTGGCTTCAGCGCTGACCTGGCCGGGCCCTGAGGGTGGTCTCGGCCCTCAGCCTCCGCTCCCAGAGACCCCCGTGGGACGTCCGAGGAGGGCAGGGACCGGGAGCCCCTCCCTCCCGTGGACTGGCCGTGGGCAGGGCTCCGGGGGACAAGCTCTGGAGAACTGTCCCTCTCCTCCACCTTTCAGACCTCAGCTCAACCTCGACCTCTCAGATCCAATCCCCCATCAGGAGGTGACCACACCGGAGTCCCAACAGGCCCTTACAGAGAGAGAAGGGACACTCCTCACCACCCGCTGCCAGAGCGCTCCGGGCGGCCTACCTGCCCGGCTCCTGCGCTCTGTGCTGGGCACCTCCACGCCCGAGGAGCAGCTCCCAGGTTGCCAGGGGCTCTGTGGCTCCCTGTGCCTGGGCACCGGCACCAGCAGGGGTGACCAGAGCCACCTCCGCCGCCTTCGGTCCCCGCTCAGGGGCCCGTGGTTTAAAGGGCGCCTTTGCCGTCGGGACGGCTGCGTGGCAGGACGCTGTGAAGCTGCTGGGCCTGGCGCTGGCCCTCAGGTGGCCATGCTGTTCCTGGACAGCTGGTGGTGGGAACCCGCTTTCTCCCCCACCACTCCATAACCCCGACAGCAGGCGGGCTCACTGTCCCCACCGCGGAGGCCGAGGCCCGGGGGGTGGCCGAGGCCCAGGGGGGTGGCCGAGGCTGGGGGGGGTGGGGGTGGCCGAGGCCCGGGGGGTGGCTGAGGCTGGGGGGTGGCCAAGGCCCGGTGGTGGCCGAGGCCCGGGGGTGGCTGAGGCCCGGGGGTGGCTGAGGCCCGGTGGTGGCCGAGGCCCGGGGGTGGCCGAGGCCTGGGGTGGCTCCCCCACGTGCGTGGGGGCTGGTGCTGGGTGTGTCTTGCGGGGCCTCTAGGATCACAGGGGCCAAGCAAGGCCTGGCGTCACTCTGCCCTGGGACAGCCCTCCAGAGGCCCCTGTGCAGCTCCCAGGGTGGCTCTTCCTCCCCTGGTGGCCTTCCCTGGCCACACACAGGTCCCTTCCTCTGGGGAAGCTGAGGAGCCCCGACGTGGGGTCGGGATCCCTATAGGCCTCTCCGGCTCCTGCAGGGCTCAGGAAGAGCAGGGGTCCCCTGGGGGAGGGCCCTGTCCCTACTTGGCATCTTTGTGACTGCTGCCATTGAGTGCAGGAGCCCCCGACCCCGGCTTGATGCAGCCTCTGGGCCCCGAAAACTGTCTGGCCTCAGCCTCCCCATCTGGAAAACAGGCGCCGTGCACTGGCCTCTGGGGTCATTGCTCTGAGGGCCTCCTTCCTGTGAGCCAGGGACGCTGGGCCTACAAGCCCCTGGCTTGGTGACGAGCGCCCCTCTTTCCTCGTCTCTGCTGCCCACTCCTTGACGCCCCCCACGCCTGCCCCTAAGCCCCTGATGGGCTTCTAAGCCGGGGCCGACCCAGCCTGCTATTCCGGGGTCTTCTTCCAACTATTTTGGCAAAGACCATATGGCAGCTCCTTTAAAATAGACGCTGCGAGCCCAGGGGTCACCCCTGAGCACAGGTCAGCCTGGCCGGGCTTCTTCCTGCAGCCCACTGGAGTTAAATACAGCCCTGGCATCTGCAGCTTCAGGGGGGCTCGACGGAAATACCCCCGAGAGCGCCGTGCGTAAACCAAAATAAGACCGCGGCCCTGCTCCGTGGCCCAGGCTGCTCGGTGGCCAGATGCTCCTGGTTTCTTTGTGATGTCACAGGCCAGCTGGAAGAGGAGTCAGAGAGCCCACAAAGAAGTGGAGGCCCCTCCGCCCCTGAATGTGGGTCCCTCGTGAACCTCCACCTGGCCGTCTCGGGGAAAGGCGCCTGCCCCGGGGACCAGGCCCAGGGACATGGCAGACAGCAGCACAGCACTCTCACCAAGGACAGGGCTTGGTTTCCAGTGACCGTCGGGTTGCAAATGGCTCAGGCCTGTGCTGCCCTGGTGCCCGAGGGCCACCATCCTCGGGAACAGCCCGGCCGAGCCCGGCTCCCTTTCGGGCGGGGCTCCCGGGGCCACCCCCTTCACATTCCAGCCTGGGGAAGCCATTGTCCACAAGTGCGGCCTCGCAGGTCGGTGGCCCAGCGTCAGGGTGACGAGCAGCAGCAGCCGTGAGTCCTGGGAGCAGGGGGAGCCCAGTCCACAGCACCGGACGGCCGTGCAGGTGGCAGCGGATGGGACAGCTCCCCGCCGAGCCACTCCAGGTGGGGGCCCTCCCCGTCCTGCCTCCTTGTGGCCCTGTGTGGAGTCTGTCCTATGTGGGAGCGGCTGCCGGGTGGGCGGCTGTCCCAGAGGCTGGGGTGCTGCCTCCGCCCACAGCACCCGGGCAGGGAGGCCAGGGCCTGGCGGGGAGGAGGGACGGGAGGCCACCCTGCAGAGGCCCAGCCGTGAAAGCTGGTGGCCACGGCCAGGCGCAGGGCAGGCCGGGGGGACTGTGGGGAAGAGCCACATGGGAAGTATTTTCAGCCCAGGGGTCACAGTCTCTGCCCCACCACGGAGCCTTGCCCCGTGTCACCAGCCACAGACAGCAGTCAGGGGACAGGTGGGCCTGCAGACCCTGCCGGAGGGCTGCGGGGGAGGCGGCCGTGGTCTCTGTGCACACACCCCGCCCCCTAAAGCCACCAGCGTCTGTTCTGCAGACCTTCAGTGTCCACTAGGAAGACGCCAGCCCAGCCCCCAGGAGTGGACAGGGCCCTCAGCAGTGGCGTGGTGACGGGGCCCTCTCCTTGCCGCGCACTGAGTGCTGCTGGCGTTGTGCTGCCCCCTGCGACCCCACGCCAGGTCTCGCACGGCGGGGACACCGAGGCCCCTGAGGTTAGGTGCCTGTGAGCTGTGACAACGGGCCAGTCCACGAGCCAATGCTGCTGGCGCGAATTCTCCTGGACACTGGGCGCCGCGGCCAAGAGACGTAAGAAGAGCCAAAACCCAGGAGGACGGGCCGCGGGCAGGGAGTGAAGCCATCAGGTCAGCCCACTCCCCCTGGCTCCTGCTCGTCCTCCCTGCACTGCTGCCCAGCCCCGGGGCCATGCCGCCCAGGAACCCGTCGGCAGGGTCCTCCCGGAGCAGCCAGTTTCCATGGACGCCGGCCCCTGTGGAGCACATCTCCCGCTGATGCGGACATCACCCAGTTTCCTGGTTGTCTCAGGACAACACGCCAGGCCAGCTCGGGGACAAACCTGGCCCGCCCTGCGGGGAGTCCAGTGGCAGAGGGCATCGGCCAGCCTGTCTGGGGTGTCTGGGAGATGTGGTCAGCGAAGCCTTGGTCACCGGGCAGCAGCTGGTCTGGACGCTCAAGGTCCCGGGCTCCCATGAGCTGTGTTTTAGGGGCCTGGAGGGGGACCTCTGGGAGCCCCACTCACCATTAGCTGCTGACCACGGGGAGTCGCCTGCCCGAGCCTCAGCCCCTCTCGCGTCTGCTGAAGAGGAGCCCGAGGCCCTGCAGGGCTGGCCACACTGGCGGGGGGGTGTGGGGGGTCCTGTCCTGGGTCACGGGGACGTCTTTGTCATTCCTGTCACTCCCGGGCCTGGCTGAGTGCTTCCCAGAGCCCGGACTTGGCGGGAGGGGCTGCCGGGTGCTGTCCTGGGGAGGATGTTTGGTTTCTCATGAGCCATTGTGGTCCCAGGGGACGAGCCGTCGGCGGAGGGGATGTGGACACGCCAGAAGCAGTGACCGTGGCACTCCACGGGGCCCGGCCTCCGTCCATCTTGATCACCCAGGCCAGGAATGTGGCTGCAGGAAGGTCTCAGGAGATGGAGCCCTGATAGGCCCGAGGGGAGGGGCCGCGTCCTCTCTGCCTAGCCGCGGTCACACAGGGCGAGGTCACCGCGAGGGGTCCTGCCGCAACGTGGAGGCCAGTGGGCAGCCAGAGCCTGGCCCCTGAGAGAGGCTTCCGGAGCAGCCGGGGCCCAAGGCTGCTCCCCCAGGCTCCCAGTACTGGGCCACGAGCCCTGGCCGCCTGGCTGAGCCTCCAGACCTGGCCTCCAGCTGCCCGGCAGGCTCCCCACAGGGCCAGGCCCCCGGACCAGCTGTGCCCAGAAAGACCGCTGTGTCTGGGAGCCCCAGGGGGGCTGCTGGGCCCGCTCCAGGGGTGCCCTCACCCCACCCCAGGGAGGACTGGCTCTGTGCCCGTTTGTCCCTGACGGGGGACGGCTCTGCGATCCTTCACCCACGGCCACCTCCAACACCAGGCGGCTCCGCGTTTGTCTCCACCGCCAATGAAGCAGGGGACCTTCTCCCTGCACTAAAGAAACCCTCCGTTTTGTTTCTGAATTTGGGGTGTGAGCGCCAGAACAGTCCCCGGACGAGGTCGGGGTTTGGACTGTGAGTTTCCACTGCACACAGCTGGCCTCCCCTCCCTCCTCCCCTCCCTCCTCCCCGCCTCCTCCCTCCTCCCTCCTCCCCTCCCTCCTCCCTCCTCCCTCCCTCCTCCCTTCCCTCCTCCCTCCTCCCCTCCCTCCTCCCTCCTCCCTCCCTCCTCCCCTGCCTCCTCCCTCTTCCCCTCCCTCCTCCCTCCTCCCCTCCCTCCTCCCTTCCTCCCTGCCTTCTCCCTCCTCCCCTGCTTCCCTGCCTCCTCCCTCTCCCCCCTTCCCCCCTCCGTATTCCCCTCCCACCTCACCTGCTTCCCTCTTTCCTCCCTTCCTCCTCCACTGCCTCCTTCCTACTCCCATCCCTCCTCCCTCCCTCCTCCCCCTCCCTCCCTCCTTCCTCCCCTCCCTTCTCTCCCTCTTCCCCTCCCTCCTCCCCTCCTCCCTCCTCCCTCTCCCCTCCCCTCCCTCCCTGCCTCCTCCCTGCCTCCTCCTTCCCTCCTCCCTTCCCTCCTTCCTCCTCCCCTGCCTCCCTGCCTCCTCCCTCCTTCCTCCTCCCTCCCTCCTCCCTCCCTCCTCCCTGCCTCCTCCTTCCCTCCTCCCTTCCCTCCTTCCTCCTCCCCTGCCTCCCTGCCTCCTCCCTCCTTCCTCCTCCCTTCCTCCTCCCTCCCTCCTCCCTTCCCTCCTCCCTCCGTCCTTCCTTCCTTCCTTTGTGGCACTGGGGATGGGACCCAGGGTGCTCTACCACTGAGCTACGTTCTCAGCCTTGAGGGTGCAGACAGTTCAGAGTGTCTCATGTCCCTGTCCAGTGTCCCTTGTTACAAGCCCCCTCATGAGTGTGGCCCTCTCGATACACTGAGGAGACACATCCACGTGGGTCCTCCTGGGAGCCGGCTCCCCACAGCCACCCCTCCTGCTCCAGGACCCCCCAGCTGGCCTCCATCGCGCTGGCCTTGGTTCACGGCGTCTGGGGACCACCTTGGCCTTCGGTGGTGTACGGAGGTGGCAGCAGCCAGCTCTGTGACAGTGTGGGCTCGCCCCTGCCCCTGGGCTCTTGGTGGCCTTCCCGGGCCCTTCCTGCCTGGCTCACTACCCGCGGGGCCGGTTCCCTTTCAGTCTGTTCCTCCGTGGCCCTGGCCGGGGGGCTCTGCGGGCAGCGCCTGTGGACATTCGGGGTCGGGAGGGGTGCTCCTGTGGGAGGCCTCTTTCCCAGGGGCCGAGGGCAGGGCCCACCCAAGCACCGTCCTCAGAGCGCGGCCCTGCCACTCAGGCCGCTGCCCGCCGTGCCCCTCTGCTGGCCCGCCCCAGACCCCTCCAGTGACCAGTGTCCTCCTTGTCCCTCAGGATCAGCCTGGAGGTCGCCTCCCGGGCAGGACACCTGGGCCAGGGCTTCCCTCATCCCTGCCCACTCTGCCCACTCAGGCAGGCCTGACAACGGGCAGCGCCCAGTGCCACCGTCCCTCCCGGGGCCACCGTCGTGTCTGGTGCCTCACTAGTGCTGACCACCACGTGGCCATCAGAGAGCACCATCCTCCTGGGTGGAGACCTGCGGCGCCAGCAGGCTGGGAAGGGAGGTCGCTGGAGCTGGACCCTGAGGCCACCCCCTCTCTGACACTCCAGGCCCCGCTTCACCCCACCCGGCGGCATCTGCAACCCTGGCTGTTGGGGGCCCCGACCCCCAGAGGCCACCAGGCCCATCCTGTGGACAACAGGTCAGGGATGGGGCCAGTGGCCTCCGGGTCCTGCCTGTCCACAGGGGGAGTCCACCTCGAGTCTCTCACGCTGCCTGGTTCCCCTTGGGTGGGGGAGGGGCAAGCATTAGTACCCATCCCCCACCCTGCCCAAGGTTCTCTAGGAGAAATGGAGGCTCAGAGGGACAAAGAACCGTCCTGAAGGTGTCGAGGTGACTGGATGGAGCCAGGCTGGTCTGTCTTACTGCTGGACCTTGGTCCTGGTTACTCAGACCCAAGGCTGTGTGACCTCAGGCAGACGGCTTCGCCTCTCTGATCTCTTCCTTCATTGGAAACATGGGGACAAGAAAAGGAGAAGGCAGCTGAGTTGGGGTGTGGTGAGGCCAGCAGTCTCTGCAGCCATGAACCAAGGCCGTGTGGCCAGCGCCCAGATCCTGCCCAGGACCTGCAGCCCCCAGTCCGGGACCTCAGCTCTGGCCCCCAAACACCCGGCCGCCTTCCTGTGGGGTCTCCAGGTGGGTGGAGCCTGCTGGCAGCTGGGCACTGGGTCGGGGCTCACCCCGGTCCCCTCAAGACCTGGCTCGGACACATCTGCCCCTGCCCTCTGCTGGCCCCGCTGTGCACCCTCGAATGACGGCCCCACGGAGGCAGGGAGGCCCCTGGCCCCCTCGTGGCTGCAGCCCACCCTCCCTGTGCAAGAGGCTGGGAGCCGTGGGGGGGCCTGCCCCACCCCTTGCCCAGGCCCCCAGCTGGGGTGGGGAGCACCAGCTCTGGAGCCCAGGGCTGGGCTCCACGGGCAAATGTGTGGCCTGGTTCCTGGGCCTGTGAGCGGCCGGGGCCTCCAGCCTCACCTCCCCTGGAGCCGGGCGTCTGCGGAGGCTGCTGGCCACGCCCCTCCAAGCCCCCGGGCAGGCGCACCGTCCTCCCTCGTCCAGAGTGGGGCCTCTGGGACAGACGCTCAGCGCTGGGAACAGCCGTGGGGGCCTCTGTGGGCTCTGGGGGACCCTGCGGCCAGGCGTGGCTGGGCCTGGAGGGTCGCTGCCCTCCTACAGGGGTCTCTGGGAGGCAGCCTCCAGCCCACGGCAGCCTCCCCAGGAGCCATGCCAGCCTCCCCTCCTCCAGCTCTGAGAAGCCATCAGGAAGGAAGACCTGGATGGCCCAGGAGGCGCCGGTGAGGAGCCACGGTGCCCACTCTGGGGGGCTGTGCGGGGACCCGCCGCCTGCCCGCCTTCCTTCTTGGTGATAGAAGTCCCGAGTGCTGGCTGGCACTGACTGCCTGGAGCGAAGACTGCGAATCTCTGCCTCCCTTACAGCTTGGAGTGACCAGGTGACTGGAGTCTAGCCAGTGGAAAGTGAGCAGCAGTAGTGGGTGTGACTTCTAGAAGCTGCCCTTTGGAGTTGGAGACCTGCCCAACTTATTATTACTGCTGGATGGAACATAGGTATGGTGGCTGGAATCTAGGCAGCAATTTTGTACAATGAGGTCAAGGGTCTATGACAAATATGGAGGAAAAAGATGAGAGGAACCTGGGTCCTTGATCAGTGTGGAGCAGTGTCTCTCCGGGGGTCTAAGGCCCAGCTTCCAGTCTAGGCTCACCCCTCACAGCTAGGAACCTGGGACTTCGTCCCTGAGCCTCAGTCTCCGCACCTGTAAATGGGCACCACGTGGGGGGAATTCAGCCCCTAGTCCAGAGCCACCCAGGGAGAGCGGCAGCGGGGGGTCCCGAGCACCCGAGGCTGAACAGGACTGCTGGGCTAGGTCCCAGGTCCAGGGGGACAGCCAGGCCAGGCTGCCACGCTTTGGCTGAAGTCAAGGGCCCCAGATGGACTCAGGGTCCCCTGCACCCCTGGGCCCAGGGCCAGCAGGGCTCTAGAGCCCGGCCAGGTTCCAACGTGGCCCCAGTTCTCGGATGCTGTGTGACGCGGGGCCACAGCCTGTCCTCTCTGAGCCCTGCCCTTGCTGGGTGCGGGAGGAGCCCGGTGGGGGGTGCTGAGAAGCAGGGCCGCCCAGCAGAGGGTCCCGCACCTCCTCACGGCTGCCAGCCCACCCAGGGACGCGCGTCCTCCACCCGCTCACTGACGGAGGGGCTCCGTGGCCCATCTCCCACCCAGTGCCAAGAGTGGGCGCCGGCTGTGTACCTACCTACCCGGCCCCAGGCCACGGCTGCCTCCTTGGGGCCCTGGCCCTCGCACAGGAGGGGGGCCCTGTCCTCCACGTCACCCTGGCCATGCGGGGTGGCCAGGCACAGTTCATTCTTACTCCTCCTGCTTGACCTAGGTGACCCAGAGGTCCCTGCATGCTGTCACCAGCAGAGTCCCCACTGCCCACAGGCAGGGACAGACTGGCCCAGGTCCTCAGCACTGGGTCACCCCAGGGTGTCCCTGGGACTACTGCCATCTGCTGGTGGGCTGCAGTACTGCACCCAGGGGGCCCACCTGGACCATGTGGGGCGACCCAGCCCCCAGCCCCCAGCCCATACCCCCTGCTGTCCCCAGAGGGTGACCAGGCTAGCCCTCAGGGCAAGGCTTCTGCCAGGGCTGGGCCACCTCATTCCCTGGGGTAAGTGCCAGAGCCCCACGGGCGACCCGTGGAGGTGCCGTCCTGGGCCCAGTCGGGGTGGTGCTCCGGGGCGTCTCCTGGAAGGAGCCCTGTGCCCCCTGGATTCTGTCCCCCTCCCTCTCCCCCTGCCCTGGAGGCCACAGGCCTACGTCAGCCTCCACGCAGTGTCCACCTGGGGACAGGCCACGTAAAGGGCATCACCGGCCCGTGGCCTTGCCCGCCCCTCGGGCTCCTCCCTGGCCAGTGGTCAGCTCTCTGCTCCCCCCGCTGCCGGGCGCTGCTCTGACGCTCGGCCCTGGAGCGTTTGAGGAGCCGTGGCCAGCGGAGGCCAGGGTCAGGCTCGCTCCAGCTCCCGCGGAGCTGCTGTAATTTCTCCTGGGGACAGGAGGCCTGGGTGCGAGTCACGCGGAGCTCTCTTCTCTTCTCCTCTCGCAGGACTGGGGAGGGGACCCTGGGCCCGGGGCCTGCTAGCAAGCGCCCTGCCACTGGGCTCCACCCAGCACCTGTTTTGGGGACTGGGGACTGAACTCGGGGCGCTTAGCCACCGAGCCACACCCCCAGCCATTTGTTACTTTTTATTTTGAGGCAGGGTCTCACTCACTTGCTGAGGGTCTTGCTAAGCTGCTGAGGCTGGCCTCGAACTTGCCATCCTCCGGCCTCAGCCTCCCAGGTTGCTGGGATCACAGGCTCCTGCTGCTGCCCCTGGCTTCTGTTTAGCTTTGGAAGAGCCACTAGATGGACCTCCACAGTGGCCATAGCACGGTGTCACTTGCTTTGTCCCCCTGTTCTCAGTCCCCTCCTGGGTACCATGTGTCACACCCAGGACTGGAGACCTTGGAGCCAGCCTTGACACACCCCTCTCTGACTGTGTGACTTTAAGAAAATTGCTGAACCTCTCTGAATCTCAGTCCTCAGAGGAGGGGAGTAATGGCAGAGAGCAGCAGCCACCGTGAAGTCCCGCCCTGGCCCTCGGGCCTTGCTGTCCCCTGCCTGTCCCAAGCCCTCGATTCTGTCTGAGGGGAGTGGGCCATGGGGGGGGGGTGACTGTCCTCGGAGCAGCCTCCGCCAAGGAGCACTGGGCTGGTGATAAATAGCCTGGAGCCTCACCCCCGGGTGGGACATGGGCGGGGACAGCAGTGGGCTGTGGTCAGAGGCCGTGGTGGATCCTGCGCAGGAAAAACAACAAGATGCTGTGAAAAGCGGTGGGAGGGGCCGCTGTGGGGTCGGGGTTCCGGAAGGTTCCACGGATGGCTCAGAAGATGGAGGGGGGCCAGGCTGGTGAAGGTGGAGAGAAGGGCATCTGAGCAGGCAGCTCGGGCAAAGGTCCTGTGGTGGGAAGAGCTTGGGGGTCAGCATCGGGCGGCAGCGTGGGCCTGAGGAAGGGCCAGGGCCGGCACAGGGGCTCTGGGTGGCTCTGGGTGCGGGTGACCGGAGGGGGCTGCCTTGAAGACCAGAAAGCGGCCCCTGGGTGCCTCCTGAGACCACTGTCCCAAGGACGTGTCCCCACCCAGACAGCTCGGGAGGGAGCAAGGCAGGAGAAGCTCAGGACCCAGCCCTGGGGACCAAGCCGGCGCAGGTGTCCCTGGGGCCAGGAGGGGCTGGCTGGGCTGCAGGGGCGTGAGGGTGGGCTCCCAGCCGGCCGCCTGCCCAGGCCCCTCCTGTGCACTCTGGGCAGCAGCCCCCCTGATGGGCAGGTGGGGAGGCAGGTCTTGCCCCAGGTTGTGGAGGACCCGAGTGACCGTGCGCGTGCTCAGTGAGCTGGCTGGAAGGGCCAGTCCCTGGCGGTGAGGTCGCCATGGACACAAGGGCCCTGCTGCCTGGGCCGGCCCAGCCTCGGTCCCCACCGGCATGAGCACAGCCGGTCCTCACACCAGCTCCGCATTCTGCAGAGGAAGAAACCGAGGCTCAGAGTGGCACCCCACCTGGCCTCAGGGGCGGAGCTCTCCTCCCCTCAAAGCCGGTTCTTCCTCTGTCCAGCCCTCGTCTCCACCGCAGTCCCCCCCGTGGGGCCCTTCCCACCCAGGGCTGCTCTGCAGGCCGGCAGGCCAGGTGGGGGTGTGCGGTCAGGGGCCGTCAAGGTGGCAGCTGGGGGTCACTGGCCGCGGCACTCACTCCCAGAGCAGGACTGTGGCTGCCACGACCCTGTGGCTCACACCAGCGGGGGCCCTCCCGGCGTTTCCAGAACTTCTTGGGGTCCTGCGCCCAGCCTGCTGCTGTCCCCGGCCGGCGGAGCTACAAGCAGGCAGCTTCGCCTCCGTGCCTGAGCTGCCCAAGGAGGCCGGCCTGGCTTGGTGCTGACGCTGGACGGCGGGTGGACGGTGGTCGGTAGAGGAGGAAGGACGAGGGAGAATCGCCGTGGGGTCTCCTGACGGCGTGGACGACCCCAGGGCAGACACGTCTGAAGGGCTGGGCCCCTGGGACTCCCAGGCCACGTGAGCCACGAGACTCTGCCCTCGTCCCCAGCCCCTCGCCCCCAGCCCCTCGCCCAGAGCCTGCAGGAGGACCCGGCCCGCCTCTCCTGGCCTGGCGTCCCCACGCTCCCGGGCTGTGTGGCCGGTACTTTAGAGCAGTCACTGGGCTGCCTCGGTGGACTCCCCGGGAGCCCCGGGGACAGGCGTGGGCAGAGGCCGAGCTGACCCTGGACAGCCAGGCTCCGTGGCAGGCACCTGCCAGCTCCTTCCTCCCCAGAAGCCCCGTCCCCCTGGGTGTGGACATCGCAGGTGCAGGGTGGCGCTGGTGGCCGTGGCGTCCCAGCTGCTGCAGGCTGCAGGAGACAGGGCCAGCTCCGGGCTGAACCCTGGTGTCCTGGAGCGCTGCGGAGGCCGGGTGGCCCTCCACGGCAGTGCTGGCCTCCGACCCCTGGGAGGCGGGAGGGCTCGAGACTGGCAGGGTCACACCGCCTGCTCTGCACAGCTGGAGGCCCCGTCACAGGGCAGCCTGGTCCCCTGGGGAGGGTCCTGCTGTGCCGTCCAGGGCTGGGACTCAGGGGCCCATGACAGCTCAGCTTTGTGCTTCCCCAGGCACCGGGGACAGCGGGGAGGGGGCCTGACCTTGCCCAGCACTGCCCCTGCCTGGGCCCGCTGCACAGGGCCACTCTGCCCCAGGCTGCCCTTTCCTGGCCACCCTGGGGCCACTCCACGTCCAGCCACATTTACTGACAGCTCTGGTGCCCTCCCCCAGCCACTTCTGGTGACATGGCACAGGGTGACGATGGCATTCACAGTTGGGTGCCACAGGGGTCAAGCTGAGCTAGGCCACAGTCCGGGCATTAAGCACGGTGACAGTGTCATGCCACCAGCCCCACGGCCCCCTCCACAGCTGCTCATCTCTCCAAAAAACCATCCCCTGGACCCTGTCGGCCGCCCTGGCCCGGCTCCCAGCGCTCTCCGCCCCACAGCAGGCCCCCGAGGACGGGGACGGGGACAGGGACGAGGCCACTCTGCTCACAAGGGTCTCGAGATTCCTCCTCGTGGCTGGAGGCAGAGTCCCTCCTTCCTGGGCCGAGTGGCGTTGGGCTGTGGGTGGACCCGGCTCGCTCCTCCTTCCTGGGGGTGGACACGTGCCTTCGGGCTCCTGTGACCGACACTGTCACCTGCGGGTGCCCCTTTGGCTCCTGCTTTCAGTCCTTTTGGGGACTGCCTGGCGCAGGGACTGTGGGCCCCACGGTGATGGCATTTGGCCTTCGCAGGAACCGCTGCTGTCCCCCATGGGGCCCTGCCGTGGCACACCCTGCTCCTGACGGATTCTCCACCCAAAGTCCCCGAGACCCCCCTGGCCGGTCCCCCGGCTTCTCCCCCTTCCTCCCCTTCTCTCCTGGCTGGGCGAACGCGAGAGGCCACCTGGGGTCTCGGGTCACCCCCACCAGCTCAGAGGGCTCCTCCCACGGAGGGCAGTGCCCAGCCCGCAGCCCCCCTCCCAGCCGGGCAGTGGCTGGCTTCCCGCCCCCCCCCCAGCCCCTCTCCCTTGGCGAGGGTCCAACCCCTGGGGCCTTGGGCAGGTGATGAGCAGAGGCCTCGGCCCTCGCCCACGGTGGCCCCGGAGGCCGGCCCCGCCCGGCTGTCTCCTGTGAGTCAGGCGCCCCACATCCACCCTCGGAGGGACCGGCTGTTGACATACAGCGTGGACAGTGGAGGTGTCCGGGACACAGCTGCACCCGTGCGCGTGCCAAGCCTCTGGGTCCTCACCTGCGAACGGGCAGTCACCGTGACACGTGCCCGTCTCTGGATGAACACGGCCACGGGCCGCCTCTGCTCGACCCTTGACTGCACGTCCCCCCTCGGGGACGGCACTGGGGACCTCAGCGTGCACCCTCAGCAGGCAGCGCCCGAGGCAGCTCTTCCCGACCCGCAGGCCCTGTGCTGCCCACTGGGGTGCGGAGCCTCCTTGGCCCCCCAGAGAGTGGCCCGTCGGGCTGACCTGCGCTCTGTGGCCCTGGCTGGGCGGGGGAACCAAGAGCACCGTCCTCTGGGGGTGCAGGTGCCAGGAGAGGTGACGCAGCCCGGGCCTCTGGGCGGCCCTGCGCGCCACCCATCAGCACTGCTGGGGGCAGGCGTTGGGGCCATGACGGAGCCCAGCCGGGGCTCCTCACAGCAAGTCACCGTGCCCCTCTGAGAGTCACTGTCACGCAAGACGGTGGCGGGGTGGGGGTGGCAGCGGCAGGTTTCAAGGACAAAGAAGGACAGAGTCCCTGCCTGAGGGGACACACAGCTTCCAGTGGGAGGGGCCTCGTGGGATTCGAGAACAAAGTGAGTTCCTTTCCTCCTCCATCCCCCCCCCCCACACACACACGACACACGCACACACACACACACACACTCTCTGTCCTGCCTCTCCGCCATACAGACACAGACACATGCACCATACACATACAGACGCACACACAGGACACGCGCACACACATGCACACAGGACCCCCCCCACACACACACACATGCACTCGCAGCCTCCAGGGACGCACAGAGCCCCGAGCTCCACGTGGACGGCACAGGCCTCCTCTCCGCCCACACGCAGCTCAGCCCGCTGCTCGGAACACAGTGTGACATCTCGCGTCACTGCTGACACGGACTGGACGGGGGCGCATGTGCCCAGAAAAGCCGCGAGGTCTTCCCCCGCAGGACGTCGGGCAAGTGACAGCAGAATAAAATACTTTAATGTTTGCTCTGGAGACCCTGCGCCATCCACCCTGGTGGCCCTGGGCTGTCCTCGGTCCCTTCAGCGGCCCCTGGACACCGTCACTGCAAGTGTCTTAGAGCAGCCCCCTGTAGCCGTGCAGGCCCCGGGCTCTCTGGCCTTGTCCAAGAGCACAGGGAGGTTGGGGACGTGTCCCCAGCCCCCACCTGGCAGGCGAGGCTGGTGGACACTCAGCTCGGAGCCCAGATGTGCGAGGGCTCGGCTCCCCCGCGGCCTCCCGGGCTCTTCTGCCGCCGTCGCCGGGGCTGGCCGCCCTTGCTCAGGGGCCTGGAGTGGCCGCTCTGCAGCCGCCGCACCATCTCGTGGTCCTTGGGGTCCAGCACGCGGGGCAGGAACAGGGAGGACTTCTGCGTGCGGCGGGTCTTGAAGCCCCGGCGGGGCCGGCCCTTGCCGTTCACGGACACGTACCACAGTCTCTCGGCACTGGGCGGCCGCCGTGTCCCCGGGCCCCCGGGCACCGAGCGGTACAGCCGGGAGGAGTAGGTGCTGTAGCCCAGCTCCTGGATCCGCTCCACGAACTCGCACTCCGCGCTGTAATGCTCCTGCGGGCGAGAGGCCACGTCAGGGCCACGGAGGCCACGGAGGCCTGCTGCGGCTGGGGCTCCAAGTCTCTTTCTCCACAAGGTCTTCTGAGCACCTCTGGGGGCTTGGACGCCCTGCCTCTCCTCTCTGGGCCCTCCAGCCGCCACGCCCCACTGACGCACCAACGGTGGGGTGTCCCAGCTTAGGGACAGGCTGCGGGGCAGAGATGGGACCTTCCCACCCAGGGGCCCTTGGCGGCCTTGAGGTCAGCAGGGACTGGACAGCTGGACAAAGAAGAGGGGGCACCCAGAGCTCTTTTGAAGAAATAGCATAAAAGAACAAGAAGAGCTGGAGTGGCAGCAGGCCCTGTGGTGTCACCACTGGGGGTGACGGGGGACCTGGCTCCACAACAAAACAGAGAACCCAACACGGGGGTGTGGCTGGTTTTCAGGAGCCTGGGTCTCCACTAGGGGCAGGTTTGGGTCCCCCGGCCCTGGCCCTCTGAGAGGCACAGTCTTGGGCATGGGGTGCCCGCCCCACGGGTGCAATCCGCCTGGAGCCTGGTCAGAGGGGGGTGCTCGGTGAGAACCTGGACACTGCTGGTCCAGGGAGGAGCACAGGGGCCCGGGACTCGGGCGCCAGCAAGCAGAGAGGAAGACACTGTCCTCAGAAGCCCCTGGGACCTGTGCCA
This sequence comes from Marmota flaviventris, assembly GCF_047511675.1. NCBI lineage: Eukaryota > Metazoa > Chordata > Mammalia > Rodentia > Sciuridae > Marmota > Marmota flaviventris. Next base: position 4,127,333 of record NC_092506.1, on the reverse strand, counting down.
GGCCCGAGAGGGACTGAGTCCCTGCCTCCACAGCGCAGTGAGCCCTGCTGAAGGAGGTGTCGCCAGGGTCGCGTGCCCTTCAGCAGCACCGCGCTGCCCAAGGGCACAGAGGCCTGGCCACCGTCCCCAGCCTGCAAAGCCAAAAGGCACTTGAAGAGATGTCACCAGGGCCCCCGAGGCCCAGCCACAGGGACTGCTGACTGTGGGGTGGACGCCGCGGGGGGCGGGCAGGCCTCAGGAGACCTACTGAGGCTTCGGGCTCAACCACGGGGGACAAGGAGCACCTGCCTGGGGACCACCACTCTGGGGACAGGGCTGGGCAGGCTGCAGGACCTCCTTCTCCTAGGGAATGGCCAGAGAGCAGGCACAGGGCCCCAGTGGCCATCTCCCTCTGGGGTGTGGTGACCCCACAGGAGTGGGAGGGGGCAGCTCTGGAGAGAAGGAGACCCAGAGGACCCTGAGCCTGTTTTCAGGGTCACAGGCTGTCGGGCCCAGGTCCAGGAGTGGGTAGCATCTGACCTGGCAGTGACCAGGGCCACAGATGTCAGGATCGAGGGTCAGGGGAACCAGGCAGGGGCCACCACTCCCCATCACCCAAACCCTCCCTGCCCTCCTGCCCCCTGGGGATGCCCAGGACTTCCCGCGTCACCTCGTGGAGTGCCCTGCCCAGGGCCACCCCCCCCCCATTTGTAGTGAGGAAGCCAGGGTGGCATCCGGCCCCAGGGGGATATGGCATCGTCTGGCCTCTGCCCGACCCTGCACAGGTGCTCTCTGGGGACCCAGGGACTGGGGTCAGGGCAGTCCTGTCCCCCCATGCTGTGCCAGCACCTGGTTCCCACACAGAGACCTGTGGGCCTCAGGGCCAGAGGCGCAGGCCCTCCCACGCACAGAGCACTGCTGGCACCTGTGGACACTGGGTAGCCAAAATGACCAGGGGCGCCAGAGCCACAGACTTCAGACAGCCCAGCTCGGACTCGCTGGCAGCAGTGGCCAGGCCTGCTCTGGCCGCTGTCCCACCCAGGCCCTTCCCCAGAGCCACTTGTACACACGAAGTGGACTCCGAGACACCTGGTGGATAAGGCGTGGCTTGGAAGTGCCCGGAGGGAGGCGGGGTGTTCGAGGAGGGCGTGTTGGCAGGGTCAGCATGGGCAGGGGCACAGCCCGTGTGCAGAGCTGAGCCGGGGAGCGGGAGCTGTAGGCCAGGGAGGGAGAGAAGGCACGGGCACCGCCCCTCCCACTGCCCCGGGCTGATCTGTGGGTGATGTGGGTCCTGGAGGGCAGGACATGCTTCTTAGGGTGGTCCCTCAGCATGCACCTAGCAGAGCATGTCATCCGGTGAGTGTCAAGGACACTGATGAACGGTGCTGGGTGGGGGAGGGAGGGTGAATGGAGGGAGAGAGAGAGGGTGGGTGGATATAGGCATGTGGGTAAGGATGGGTGGGTGGCCGACTGGGTGACTGCGTGGGTGGCTAGAGGGGAGAGCAGTGGATGGATGGCGGGTGGACATGTTCGTGGCAGAGTAGGCAGAGGGTGGATATGTATGCCCGACAGGGTGGATGGGTGGGCAGGTACACGCATGCAGGTATGGGTGGATGGACAGGTGAGTAGATGGATGGGTGGATGACAGCTGGGGGGACAGATGGGTGAGTGGCTGGCTGGGCTGTAGGACAGGCAGGCTACAGGCCAGACACCTGGTCCCACAGCTGCTGCCGCAGCCCAGGTAGGAAGGAGCAGGCTGGTGCGCAGACGCTGTCCTCTGGGAGGAGCTAGAGGGAGGTGGGCGTATGCACCGGGGCTGAGGGGGGTCTTCCCAGCTGACTCCAGGCTGGCTGAGTGGCTATGGGGCCAGGGTTGAGGTCGGGGTCAGGGGCCTGCTGAGCTCCAGTGGGCTGTGCTGCCCTCTGCCTGGGGTCTCTGAGCTGCTCGGGTATCCCAAGGAGGGTGGCGATCTCTAACTCAGAAGCTGGGTCAGGCACTGGGGTTGTCAGGGTGCAATCCAATGGTCACCTGCCCACGAAGTGGACGAGGTGGCCGGTGGAGGGGAGAAGGAAGGCCAGCAAATCCAGGACACCCAGGCAGCAAGGGGCAGGGGTGGGGGTGGAGTCTGCAGGAGGAAGGGAGGACAGGCTGGCCCCCAGCTGCCTCCCCTCTGCAGGGCCGTGAGACCATTTCTGCCGGGTGCTCTGGAAAGTTCCGCACCATCCAGCTGGATTGCCAAGCCATCCCTGGCCTCGTGGTCCCCAGTGGGACTGGACCTCAACCCCTCCTCCCGCAAGACCAGGGCTGTGAGCTCTGAGGACAGAAGACACAGGTGGCCTCTCACCCATGGGATCACCAGATCCGATCGGGTCCCTCACTGGAGGAGAGTGCTTTGTCCTCCTCGGTCAGGGGGCCTCCTTTGTGGCCAGGAAGTGCCACTAGTAAAGGCCACCAGACCTCCTCCATGGGGTGTCCTTCACTCTGAGAGGGAGGAGCAACCATGATTTCAAGGATCAAAGTGAAGTTCCTCTCTCTGGAGCCAGGGGCTTGGAGTTCCAGAGAGCCCCAGTCCTGCTCGCTCAAGGGACAGCTCAGCCAGGCCCGACCCCCGCAGAGGACCCCGCAGAGGGCACGTCTCATCACTGAGCAGGCAGCGGGTAGAGAGCTTCTGCTTCCAGACGCAGTTTCTGGCCAGGGGCCCTGGGCCGGAGAAGGCAGGCACGGGTACCCAGGTTTGCTCCTCCTTCAGCAAAACAACTGACCACCCACAAGGGGAGCAGCTTACAAAGGGATCACCAGGTTCAGAGGCAGGGGAGCAGTGGGGTGCTTCCCTACAGGCAGAGTGGGTCAGAGGGAGGTGACTACCTGTGGGGAGCGCTGCTGTGACCTCTGGCCTGTGTGAGGTCTTAGTGCTCAAGGACAACCGGCCCGTGGCACGCGGTCATTAGCTGAAGGGGCAAACTTCCCGGCATTTCACACCAGGTGTTCCCTGGACGCTGCCCACAGAACCAGGGGATGCGGTAGGTAGAGGGGATTGTGCATCTGGGCTGGGGCGTGGCCTGGGACAGGGCTCCCTCCTCCTGTCCTCTCATTTCCCTCCTAAGCACCGACAGCCCTCGCTTTCCCACTCCCTGCCCCTTGGCTGGCTGAGCCTGCCCTGCTCCTCCCCGGAGAGCTCTGTCCTGCCCAACAGAAGAGATTTCCACGGGGACCCCCTGCGTATGCTTGCAAGTTTGCTTGGGTCCATTAATTTCAGTGGAAATTCGGGGTCCACCCCTCCTCTGCTCTCAGCTACCTTCAGAGAAGGTCGTAACAATCGACAACAAGGTACGAATATTTCCCACCCGCAGAACCACAGAATCCCAGCAGGACCCTCCCTGCAGGCCCATCGGCTGGGGCTGCCTCCCCAAGAGAGTTCTGGGTCCTGCACATCCCTGAGCACAGCTTTCTAACACCCCCGTCCCCTCTGCCCCCTGAAGTGGCGTTCCAGCGAGACGGCTACTCTATCAGTGCCCACCCATGCAAGAGATTGGACTCACCGAAGCATAGAGCCGTCCCCTCTTGTTCATGGCCAGGTACCGCCCAGAGAAAAGCCCTTTGATGGCCACGACGCCCACCTCCACCGCGGTAATCTCCAGGATGCCTGGGAAAGTTGGGAAGGCCCATCATCGCTCCGCCTCCACCGAACCAGAGGAAGCTCTGTGCACCGCCAGCTCAGGACGGTGAGGTCACCCCACACCCCACAGGGGGTGGGGGCTGGAGGTCCAGGAGGGGAGAGTGCTGCACTGGAGAGGAGAGTGTCAGCCTCCCAGAAGGGTAATTCAAACCCTGGAGTGGGACAGGAAGGTTCGCACTGTAACCCCACCGCGGGGCCACCCAAGCTGAGTTGGCAGTGGACCTGGGTGGGAGATGTCCCAGGCAGAGGGTCCTTGGATACAGGAAGTGAGGGGGAGAGCCAAATCTGGAGCTCACAGAGGGACGCTGGCCAGGGTTCACCCACCAGCCACTGCATGTCAGAAGTCAAGTCACCTTGGTGCCTGTCTCTCCAGACACTAAGAGAGCTTCCGGGGGTTAGGGTTGCAACAGTAGTTCCCAAGTGGGGCCATGTCCCCAGCAGAGTTCCAGGGTGGCTGGGGCTACCTTCCACACCCTTTCCAGGGGCACCTCTCCAGGGCTAGTGCCTGCTGTCTGCGTGGCCAGGACATCCCCAAAGCAGGACTAAGTTGAGGGTTTGCTCCCGGCACGTGTCACTGCAGGTCTCTCAAGTGTGCGGCACACTCATCAGGCTCCCCAGCGCCAGCCCAGGGACCAGCAAAGCTCAGTCTGGATGCCCGGGGAGACTGCTGTGAACGGGTACCCTCCTCTCCCTGTGGGCGCCCGCTGGGTTCACCAGGAAGACTGGATGCTCTAAGATGTTGACTTAGACTGGATTTGGAGGGAACCTGCGCGGGGGTGTCTCTGCAAGAAGAGTCCTGCGCAGAGACCCCTGGCCACTGCGGTCCTCACTGTGCGCTCAGATGGCGTCCTCCACAGACGCCCTCGCAGGGCTGCGGCTTTCCCCGGAGGAAGCTGCGGTTTTCCGCTACCACCTTGAACCGCGGCGCGGCTTCCTGCGCCCGCGGCAGAAGTGGAGCGCCCCGCGCCTAAACTGAGGAGGATCTCAGCGGTCCTGGCACCCTCCCACGCTCCCCGCTGCGGTCCTTCCGGTCCGAGCTCTGCTCGCGCGCTCCCCTCCCAGCAGGCTGCTTAGTCTCCCAGCTTTTGCTCTGCGCAAGAGGGCTGGGCGCCGGCCGCAGGTCCGGGGGCTAGAGGAGCCAAGCCACGGAGCTTGGGGGACCCCGCAGTGCGTGCAGTCCGACTTCTAGTCCTGGGTTCGGGGAGGGTGTATTTGTATCTCTGCTTCCCCAGACCCTGGAGGACGCCCCCTGGCCCTCGGGGCCTGCACCCTCCGCTCCCACCCCAAAGAGGGGACACCCACACTTCCTGCCATCCCGGGAGCAAGGGCTGAGGCCGAGGGGTGCAGATCCGAGCCCAGGGAAGACTGACGCAGCGGCCCAGGGACCTAGCTCTGCCAGGCTCCTGCTCGGAAGCAGCGACTGGACGCAGCCACCTGGGCGGCCAAGAGCCTGGAGGGCAGAGGGGAACTCGTGTGCCCTGGGGTCGACAGGAGGTGGAGAAGTCGTCAAAATAATAAAGAGAATGATAAATGCCTTGTCCGGCTCCTTTTCTCCACCAATTCAAAGGGCTTAAACTTGTCAGAATTGCCAAACGCACAGAGCGCAGAGCCCGAGTCGTCAACCACGTGCCCCCTCTGAGGCGCGGGCCAGGCAGGGGCAGAGGCTGCCAGCTCCCCGCATCGCTGGCTCTTCGCCCCCACCCCCAGCTCTACCCGGATCTCAGAGCGCGCTTCTTTCCCCGGACGTGGCGGCGGATGTCCCGCGGCCGCTATCTGGCAGGGGGCAGCGGGCGCCGTCGGCGCGCCGTCCCTTCTCCCGGGGTGCAGCTACCCACCCCCACCCCCGACCCCGCCGCGCCGGGCACTCACTGTAGGCGCTGTTCTCCAGGCTGCCGTTGACGCGGCCGCTCGGGTGCAGCTGAAGGTGGTACTTGGTGGCACAGTAGAGCTTGCGGCGCCGGGGCGCCCCGCCGAGGTGCTCGTAGACTCCGCCGCGGCCGCCCGCATCGCGCCGCAGCCGCGCCCCGGGGCCCGCCGCGGGCCAGCCGGGCTCCAGCAGGCTGAGCAGCAGGAGCCAGATCAAGCCCATCGCGGCATCGCGCCCGCCCGGCGGCGGCTGCAGGCCAGCGCGGTGCCCATGGAAGGCGCGGCAGCCCGGCCGCGGCGAGGCGCTAGGAGACCGCTCCCGCGCCTGGCGGTGCTGACTGCGGCTCCGCGGGAAAGAGGGGTGGGGAGAGCGAAAGCGAGGGGGGTGATGGAGAGGGAGAGGGAGAGGGAGGAGGGAGAACCTTTAATTTTCACCCAGGAGCGGGGAAATTTCCGTTGCTGCGCAAAGCTCTGGAAGAAAAGACGGTTCCGCAACAAAAGGCCGACGTGGTCCCCAGGCGGAGGCGCGGGAGGGGCGGGAGCCCGGCGGGTGGGGAGCCCTGCGGGGCGCGGGGCTCGGCCCGGGGGCCGCCTGCGCACACTCGCCCCGGCGCGCGCCGTCGAGCCGCGGCTCCGCTCGGCCTCGCTCCCCGCGCCGCTCACGCCCTCCCGGCGCTGCAGGTCCCTTGCCGCCCCTCCCCCGCCCCCGCCCCCAGACCAATTATGCCTCGGAAAATTATAGACCCAGGCCTTGAGGCGGCCGCCCCAGGCCCTGTCACCCCCTCCCGCCCCCCATCAATCCCCCTGCACAATGGCACCGTGGCGATGACTGATGTCCGTGAAAACGACTTGCGGGGAAGTCGCTCTGGCAAACGCCCATTAAAGACGGCGCATAATGACGGGGCCTGCGAGGGCGGCGGAGGGAAGGTCTGCGCGTGGGGGACCCGGGGTTGGGTCTGCGTCCCCCGCTTCCTGCAGGAGCAGCAGCGCTGTCCTCAGCCGCCAGAGGCCAGTTCCAGGACCCTACCCCCCCCCCCCCAAGGTGGCTGATCGTGTAGCTCCCCAACTCGGCAGACCTCCGGGCACAGAGGAGGTTTGGGCACTCTGGCAGGCCGTGGCCGGGAGGGTCCAGAGAGGGGGCTGGGAGGGACAGAGAGCCAGAGAAGGGGACACAGAGACAGAGCCCTAGAGAGTCAGGTGGAGACAGGATCAAGAGGTGGCGATCCTGAGAGCCGGCGCAGGGCACCCCAGGGAGAGCCTGCAGAAACTGGGCTGGCCCATGAGGGGGTGAGAGGAGAGGTGGCCCAGGGCCAGGCAGCATCCCCACCCTGCCCAGAGCAGCAGTGCCAACACCAGAGCATGGCACTCCAGACCCTAGAGGGGTCAGCCTGCATCTCAGCTTGCTGCTAGAGGGATCCCAGAAAGAGGGGCTTCCGGTAGTGCCTGGAAAGCCACATCTCCACGCCCTTATCTTGCTTCCCTGGTCTCTGTCCCCAGCGTCCCCAGCCACTGTGATACAGGCAAGCAAGCTCAAATGGGAGATTGGGGTGGGGTGCCCTCTGGGGTCCAGTGGTCAATCTAGGTCACAGCCTTGGCTCCAGGTTGACCAGGGCTTAGGTGAGCGAGGTGGTCTTATCCCTTCTGTTTGGGTCAGGATTGGGGTCCTGACCCCAGGACACTCCCACAAGCTACACACACCCACTGGCCCATTGGCAACCACCGTGACCCAACAGGCAGAGCAGTGTGTGCTCCAGGGGCCCACTCCAGCCTGCTGAGTGCCTGAGTGCCCAGGGGAGAGCACCCCAGGCTGTCCCTCATACCTCAGTCCTGTCCGGGGCCTGTGCAGCTCACCCAGGGCTGGCTCCAGAGCCCTTGGCCAGTCCAAAGACCCTGCCATAGTTGCTGGAGCTTCAGCTCTTAGTGATAGAAATGGCTTTACAGTGGGCAGGACAGCCCTGGGGACTGGCCAAAAGGAGGGCTTGCCCGGTGGGTTCCCCTGTGCTGACCTGCACTGGCACTCTGGTCACTTGAACTTCCTGAGGGAGCCCAGGAGGTTTACATAAGTCTGCTCTGGAGTCAGTCGCTCCCTCTGCATGGCGGGCGGGGGGCAGGGGGCATGGGTTCAGGAGAGGGCAGTGGAGGAAGGAAGGGAGACCGAGTCAAGTTCAAAGAGGAAGTGAGAGAGACCATGGGGGCCGCCGGCTTCGGGGGGAACGGGGCTTCCCATACAGCCCCGGTTTCCCCCTTTGTGGAAAGGCCCAGAGAACCGGGGCCGAGGCAGCCTAGCCTCTGTCCTGCTCCACACCTGGGTCCCCACAGTTCCCAGGGAGGCCCTGGTACTGGTCTCCAGCCCTGCCCACTGCTAGGGGTGGGCAGGGGTCACTGCCCCAGAGCAGGGGCCCAGGGTGGCTCCCCCAGGAGGTGTGGTCTGCTCCTCAGTGAGGCCTCGCCTGCTGGGCAGCCTGGGGCTCCCAGGACGGACCATGATGAGGGTGAGAGGGTGGCCTTGGCCAGGCAGCACTGCCCGTCTGAGATTCTCGGGCACGTGATGTTCCAGATTCAGAACCAAACCCTCAGTCGACAGGCCCCTGCCGAGTTGCCCTGCCACAGGATCAGCGTCGGCTCAGGGCGGCCCTAAGGTGAGGACCACGCCTTGTCCCTGGGTCCCTGGAGGGGAGACGGCTCAGAGAGGCCCCGACAGCAGGTGCTGGCCCCCGGAGTCTCCCGTGACCCCGGCTTTCCGCGCGGTCCTCTCCCCAGTGACCTGAGCAGCAGAGACCCTGGGCCAAGTCCTGCTTTCTCATGGCCACACATCTGGCCCGTCCGTGCACCCTCCGCACCTGAAGTTAGGAGTGGCGGAAAACCCGGGCTCCTTAGGCCCTGTCCCAGGCCTGCGGCGGCCCACCCGCGAAGAGCGTCCCCTCGCCTGCACCCGGCCCACTTCTCCCAGAGCCCACGGGCCCTCGACACCCAGTGAGGCCTTCTTTCTCTCAATTGCCCAGCTTCCCAGGCCAAAGGAGCCCCCCGAATCCCCCCTTCTGGCCTGGGTTGGCCGCGAGCATCACTGGGCTGCCAGGCCCTGGCCGAGGAGTCCCTGGCCGCCTCCACAGCTTCCTGCAGGGCAGGGGTCTCTTGGGCAAGTCTCGCTGGCCTGGGCCAGGCTGGGCCGAGACACCCACGCAGCCACCTCTGCCCACCCCTTCCGCGTGGAACCAGGTGGGGGGGCACATTAATAGTGACCCTGTTAATTGCTTCCAAATGGTCAACTGTAGCCATTTGACTAATTGGTCTCTTCCAGACCCTGACCTGGCCAGCCCCAGGCCTGGCCCACGCCCTCTTACCACCAGTCCAGGGCCTCTGCTCTGGGTCTGCCCCCAGACCCTCTCAGCCCTCTCTGGTACCTGAGCCCAGGCCACCCACTTCCAGCCCCTTCCCCTGGACAGAGATGAAGGAGGAGAGAGCACAGGGGACAGTGTCCTGTGATGTGGTCCCAGCCACCAGGGACTGTCAGATGTGGTACTGGCCCTAGGCCCCAAACTTGCTCTAATTACGCCCCCGAAGAGGAGTAGAAGAGAGAGCCAGTCCTCTACGTGCTGGCTGGGGCTAGTGAGTCTCCTGAACCCTTGGAGCTGGCCTGCTCAGCCCTGCCTTACAGATGAGAAATGGAGGTCAGAGAGGTGAATTGACTAACCCAAGGTCACACAGGCAGAGAGGAGGCCAGCTGACTGGAATCCCCACGCTCCTCCCTCAGCTTAGGGCCCCTGGCTTCCCTCTTCCAGCAGGCTGTGGGGCCCAGGGCCTAAGCATCACGTCGCCTCAGTACCCACCTTGGCTTCTGGCAAGGGGACAAGCCGCAGCAGGACAGGGGTGGTGCCCAGAGGCCAAATCTCCATGCCCATGGGGCTAGTCCCTGCCCAGTAGATCCAGTAGAGGCCACGGAGGGGTCCTGCCCGGGCCACACAGTCAGGGCACAGAGGGCCTTCTCACCAGCCTGGACGGGACAGCCCACTCTCCCTTCCCCTGTGAGCAGGCCCACGGGCCGAGGAGGCTCTCCCACTGTGGAGAGCAGACACAGGCCCCGGGCAGCGCCAGGCCACTCCGCTCCTAAGAGGCAGAGCCGGGCCCAGGGCCTGCAGAGCCCAGCCGCTGGGGTGGGAGGGGCTCCCTGCTGAGAGCCCTGGGCCAGCACCTGCTGGGGGGGGGGGACACCAAATGTCCCTGAACCCTGGACCTGTCTATGCCCAAGGACGGGGAGGGCTGCGGGGCAGAGAGGAGGGCCCTGCCGGGCTGCGGTCCCCCGGGGCTGCACTCAGGTCCAGATCAGCAGCCGGGCCAGGGGACCTGGAGTGCGGTGGCGGCCCCAGGACCGGCCAGCAAAGGAGGCACCCAGGGAGAGCCCTGACCCGCCTGGGGACGGCCAGCAGGCGGGCTGTGTCTCTTGGCATGTTCACTGTCTAATACTGATCCACTTTTTAAACCGTACGTCTCAAATTTTTACTATGCAGCCACCTCTGGGATCTTCCAGCACCCCCCCCCCCCCACCCTGCCTTCAGCCATCTCAAGACAGCTGGAGACACCCAGAACCCCCACACAACGCCCCTCACACTGTGTTCTCCTTTTCCTCTTGTTGTTTTTTTTTTTCCTGCTGAGGATGGAACCCAGAGCCTCCGCGTGCCAGGCAGATGCTCACCACCAAGCCCGGCCCCAGCCCTGCAAACGCTGTGTAGACCCTTGTCCTACTGTGTCGTTTAGGGGCTAATGACCAGAAAGAGTCCATATGTGTTCAATGCAGACACAATTTTTTCCACTAAGATTTTTTGGGGGGGTACCGGGGATTGAGCCCAGGGTGCTTAACACTGAGCCACGTCTCCGGCCCCTTTTATGTTTTATGCTGAGACAGGGTCTCGCTAGGTTGCTTAGAGCCTTGCTCAGCTGCTGAGGCTGGCCTTGAACTTGCCATCCTCCTGCCCCAGCCCCCGCGGCTGGGATCACAGGTGGGCCGCCCCGACAACTCCCCTGATGTTTTCAGTCTGCGGTTGTTTGAATCCTCAGGTGAGGAGCCCGTGAACGTGGAGGCAGAAGGTACTCAGCGTCACTGTCGCCCAACCCATTCAGGAACCTCTGGTCACCCCACAAAGAAAGCCCGTCTGCTGGTCTGGCGTCCTCCCAGAGATCCTGGAGGCCAAGGCAGGAAGAGAGCAAGTTCAAGGCCAGCTGGGCGCCGACCTGATTCAAATAAAAAAAAGAGCTGGGGATGTAGTTTGGTGGCAGAGCACCCCTGGTTCAATCCTGGTGCCACAAAACAAAGAAGCCCCACCTGCACTGTCATCTGTCCCTCCTCCTTCACCTCCACCTGCTCCAACTCCGGCAGCGCTAGGCGCACTCTCTGGGCAGCTTCCTATCCTGCCATTTCGTGTAAACGGAACCTCACGGAGTTCCGGGGTCAGGGCAGAGTGGGGGTGGACGCCAGCCCGTGATCCCGTCCCCGTCTCCTCCTGTGCGGGCAGCTCCCCGGGTCCTGCCACCTTGTCATCCGGAAGCTCCTGCCCCCCTGCAGGACCCGGCATGCGGTGGGAGGAAGCCCCCTTCCCTAGGCCAGCAAGTGGCCCCTCTGGCTCCCCCTGCATGCCGTCCTCACCTGGAGACCCTCTCCTGTCACTCTGGAGGGCAGGCAGGCCATGTCCACCCCTATCCCGCACTATCCTGCATGGGCTGCGGCTAGGACATTTGAGATGGTGGACAGGAAGCAGGATGGAGACTCCGAGGGACTCTGAAGTCCAGCTCCTGGGGCTGGCCGTGAAGAGCTGCTGCGTGTCTCCCGTGCAAAGGGGCCAAGTGCTGGCCTGGCTCTGCCAGGCTTGTGGGCCTGACCTTCTGTGGTCACCTAGGCCACAGGACCCAGCCCCTCTCAGCGTCTCTCGAGGAGGCTGAGAAGGACCCCCAGACCCGTCCAGATGCTCTGGGGGAGGCTCGGGTTTCTGTCGCCCAGACACCAGGCAGTTTTGGCAGATCAGGCCTTGTGCCCTTCCTGGCCACCCTCACCATGTCGGTCAGGTCCCTCAGATGTGGTCACCCTGTGCCTCCTGATGGCTCGACCACAGGGAAGCTCTGCAGCCCCCAGGGCCTGCAGGACCCAAGTGCAGCCCTCTCCAGCCAGAGCGAGGGGGGTCAGGAGGGAGCGGGTCAGGAGTGGACACACCTCGTTTACTTTGAAGTGTCCTCCTGTCCCTGCTTCAGGAGAGGCTGAGAGAGACTCTTCCCACTGGGGCAAGACCCACGGGCACCCACCTGACGGGCTGCCTGGGCAGCAGCTGGGGACAGGCTCCGGCACCGTGGACCTGTGTGGGTCAGCCCCTGGCCCCGGGCAGCACCCCTTGACTTCGGGGTAAGTCCACGCCTCCTGATTGACTTGGGCCGTGAGCTCCGAAGGAGGCCAGGACCGGCCTCCCTTCCTGGCTTCTCTGCCCTCTGGAGAGGTGGACGAGTGAGCAAACGTGGACGCATCAAAGAAATTGCCAGCGTCCCACGACTCCATCAGGTCGGCCATTGGAGGGAAAATGGAGGGAGAGGCCTCGTGTGGATCCCGTCCAGGCTGGCGGTGGGGGAGGGGCCGAGAGTGTCACCTGTCCCTTCCCAGGCCCTGGCACAGCAGGCCACCCACCTGGGGACCTTCCAGAGGACGGAGGAAGGTTTCTGGAACCTTTGACTAGAGGATGGCGCCATGAGAACTGGACGGCCCCAGGGTGACTGAGGGAGGAGAAACCCTGAGCGCGTCCCTGCGGGGACCCTGCCCCATCGCGGGAACCTCAGGCAGCATCCGTGACAGGGCCCACTGCGGGCCGTCTTGCTCCAGGGACTCTGTGCCTGGTGCCCGACACACAGGTCCGTAGAGCCTCGCGCCCGGGGCTGGACGTGCTCAGTGGCAGAGCACGGGCGAGCACGGGGTCAGCACCACATACAGATGGACGAAGTAAAGGTCCCCCAGCAACTAAAACACATATTAAAACAAAGACACGTGCCCCAGGAAGTCCTCACAGCCCCACGCCAGAGACCGGTGGCCACCGGTGGGGCAGCCCCGGGGACCGCGAAGAGCTGAGGGGCCTGTGGAAGACACACGCAGCCGTGCGGAGAGCAGGGTGCAAGCCCGTGTGACCTGCGGGTTCTGATCCCCCTCTGCCACCTACGGCCCAAGTGGAGGGGGCACGTCAACCCTCCTGGCCTTGCTCCTCTGTCAAACAGGGACAGGCCGAGGTGTCACCCTGAGGTGGAAATGGGTTAGCCCCAGGAAAGTGCTGGGACAGTGTCCAGAGAGCAGGGCCACCGTGGTGGGTCGTTCCTGCCCAGGATGATGCACGGAGGATCTGGAGGCAGAGACCAGGAGGTGGGAGCTCTGCGGGCGAGCACGTGAGCAGGGCAGAGAACGTCTCACCTCTACCCTTGGGTGCTCCTCTCACTGCCAGCTTGGCGCACCCTGCGTGTGGGCGTCACGTGGAGGATGGAGGAGGGCCGGAGCAAGGCGTTAAGGAGAGCGCCAGGCCGGGGCAGAGGTGCCCACAGGGCACCAGGACTGGGCTCCGTGGAGCCGGGAAGGAGCAGAGCAGCCAGGGGCAGGAGGTCTGCCGGGCTCTGCGTGTGCCCTCTCTGGTGCCAGCTCTACCCGGGGCCGGACGTGTTGAGTCCAGGGGGAGCCCAGTGGGGCACGTGGGGCGTGGACTGTGGAACTGCTTCAGTCGGGAGGCCCGGGCTCTTCCATAACACAGACCTGCAGCAGAAGGCCCCGAGTGACCACGAGATCATAGTGGCCTGGCGTCTTAGGACAAGTGAGAGCCGCCCCCCACTGAGCCTTGTGAGTGACAAGCTGGGGCCTGGGCCGGGGAGGGCTCCTGAGACCCCACCTCCAGTCCCCTCTCCTGCAGCACGACAAAACGGGCCCTGGAAGGTCAGTTTGGATCCACGGGGGACGAGGACGGGCTTAGGCAAAGCCCCACTTGACCTAACGAGGGAGCGTCCAGTGGCGCGGCTACCTGTTGTCCCAGGCCAGCCCAGTGCAGCTAATTGGCCCGACATTGTTCCCTCGAGAATGTTTAATCCTTTCAGCCGCAGATCCCTCGACAATGGGCTGATTCACGGGCAGTCCTTAGGCTGCGGCCGCCCTGGGCCAGGCTCAGCCTCGGCTGTTGGCAGTTCTGTGTGTCTCTTGACGTGCACCCAGATGTGAAGGCTGTCCCTGAGCCTCGGCGACGTTTTCACTGCGGCCAGCCCTTCCGACAGCTCACAAAGGAGAGCCTCCCTCCAACCCCCTGCACACCATCCGGAAGGTTCTCATCCTGCTCTTTGGCTTTCTTGCTCCAGCTGAAAAGCCGACACCATGATCCAAATCAAACACCGACCTCTGACCCCCACGCGTACTTCTTTACGGGGGTTCCCTTGGGGTGTGGGTCTGAAGCCCACGGGGCCGTAGGCTCTCCCGGGGCACCTGCCAATCTGCCTCCCTTTGATCTCGCCTGGGAGGGAAGGAGCTGCCCCATCCTGCTGTCTGCAAATTGGCAGCCCTTAACCCTTTCCCTGCCTGGCCTGCAGGGCCACACCAAGGCCCGTCCAGGACGGGGGCTGCAGGCCGTCGGCCCAGAGGGACCTGGCCTAGGAGAGAGCTCTGCCCAGAGCCCGGGGCCTTCCCACCTGTCCCCCTGTGCCTGAGGGCTCACGGAGGGTCTGGGAAGCAGGCGGCCCATGGACAGAGCGCCCAGTAACAGGGGAGAGATGCCCCCGGCCAGCTGGGCCTGGACCCAGCCCCATTGCCTGGTGGCTTCTGTGTTCCTCTGGCACCAAGGGGCCTCCTTTACCCAACAGCGAGGCTCTCGCCGTTGGCTGCAGTCTGTTTGGTGGACTCTCAGTGGGTCTTCCTCTCCCTAGACAAGGCCAAACCTGGAAGCTGGCTCCACAGCAGACACCCGGATCCCAGCTGCTCCATGACGTGCCCTGTCTGGTGCCTGAGGTCGAAGGCCTGGCCGAGCTGCCCACTGGACACTGCCCTCCTGTCCCTGGGCCGCACAACCTGTTTGGCTTTGTGGCAGCTTTGTTGAGACACGACCACCCGCCCCGAGTCCCCCGCTAAGCTCTCCACCTCAGCAGGGATTGGAGAGTCGTGACTGCGTGGCCCTCGCCACTGTCCACTTCAGGACTTTTTAATCACCCCCAAGCACCCCTAAATCCCTCAGCAGTCTCCCCTTCTCTCCCTGATCTTCCCAGCTACTTGAATCCACCTGTCGTCCGTCGCCTTTCTGCCCGTGTGGACTGACTTCTGGACGTTTAACCCAGTGGACGTCTGGCGGGCTTTTGTGGTCTTCTGTGGCTGGCCCCTCTTTTTGAATCAGAGAGAGGGCATCCCCCAGCCCCGACCTTAGCACCCCATCACCCCCACACACTGCAGACTGCACGGTGGCCGTGACTGGTGTGGTGACAACAGGTGTTGTGGCCGCTGCGGTAGAGCTGGGCTCTGGAGACCAGTCAGGGGCCCGTAGGGAGGCTCTTTCTCCTAGCCTTTGGCTACCTGGGGTCCAGAGTGAGGCTGGTGAGCCCGGCTGGCGCCCCTGCCTGCGTGCAGGGTCGGGCTGGTCTCTGGTCTCAGCAGAGCTCAGCGGCTTCAGCCCCAAGGGCCTGCTGGGGCCTGGCAGGGCCGAGTCTTGTCCCAGTCTGTCTTCTGGGGAGAGCCGGGCTCTGTGCCCCCCACCCGGGACCTGGGGTCTTCCCCAGGGGGAGGGCAGCCCTTCCTCTGTGGCCCCAGATGTGGGGGCAGCAGGGACGCACCTTTGCCCGTTTCCCAGCTGGAACAAGGACACAGTAGTTCCCTGAGAGACTCACGGTGGGTGCCGCACTCTGAGGTGGAGAGGCCAGCGCTCGCCCCCTCCCCTGCCCCTGCTGCCCTCCCTCCCACTGTGGCCTCCTGAGAGGCTCCTGGCCCTGGGGACTCCCGAGGCTCAAGCCCCTGCCCAGCTGTGGACGCGCTCTCTCAGCACGGCCCTGGCAGGTGCTCTCAGGCGTGGGGAGTGGGGACCAGGGGACAGCAAGGGAGAGCAAGTCCATTCAGGCCCCCCAGGGGCAGGCGGGCAGATGTCCTCACCTGGCAGGCTGCATGCAGGGTCCCCACCCGACCAGCAGGGTGGTCCCTCACTGGACACCACACACACCATGGGCTGCTTCCTCTCCACACCCTCCCACCGTCCGCTCCGGGCTTCATGTCGGGTACACTGTCCTGCTCCCCCGAGCTCCTGCAGCCGTGGGCAGGGCCTGGGCAGGGCCGTGGGCAGGACCGTGGGCAGACTCTGCCTCCATCCACGGCTGGGCCCCCAGGGCTCGGGGAGTCTGCAGGCTGCTGAGAGCACACAGCGGGCCAGGGGAGAGCCAGGCTTGGCATCCAGGGCCCCCGCCCAGGGCTGTCCCCTCTCAGTGACCACCAAGGGGAGAGTCAGTGTGGCTGGGCCATGCGCTCCGCCAACCACAGGAGCCCAAAGTTTGACAAAAGGTGGACATCTGTTTGCACTGACGTGAGCGCCTGCTACGCGAGACGTGCTCTTGGAGTTTTATAAATATCGACTCATCTAATCCTCACGACAACCCCAGCAGTTAAGGACGCTTCTAGCCCATTTCAGGGGTGAGAAGACAGAAGCACAGAGAGGCCTCGCCACCTGCCTGCAGCCGCTCAGCACGGAGGGCGGAGCTAGGACCCACAGGAGGGGACATGCGTCTGGTTTGGTGCTTGAACACCAGGCCCCACGGCCCCCCGGGTCAACTGAAGACGATCCGACTCCTGGCGACCTCGTAAAACACGGAGTGAGGAACGGCGGGTTCAGCTCTGTGTGTATTTCATCACAAACAGGAGGCAAGACGTAGGCCTATTTCCTGTGGAAACACGATGCAGTGGACTACCTGTGGCCAGGGCAGGCGCAGACCAGGACCCAAGAGTGATTGGCAGGGGGCGCGGGGTGGGGGGCGACCTTCCCCTCTGTTTCCTGTCATGTCCACTGCCCATTGTCTTTACAACAAAAATAACTCATTTCCCCATGAGTGGGTTCCTTTAAAGTGTCACTTCAGAATTCCTTCTGGATTCTCCAGGCTCAGCCAGGTGCCTGCAGGAGAGTGAGAAGGCCCATTATCCCGGACAGAGGACAGGGGCCCTGTGTGCGGGGCTTTGATGCTCTGCACGCATCACCTGAGAGAAAAATGGCGTTTCTCGGGGCAAGCCGGAACGTCCGGTGGGTAACCCGACCCTGTGCAAAGAAACCCGTGACCCCCGAGACGGGGGAGGCAGCCTCTCAGGGCCCTGCGCTCGCCGTGGGCCTGGGTCATTCTATATGGGCACTTCCCAGGCCTCGGGGGAGCGCGGGGCACCCAGCTCCCGGTGGGGGGGCAGCTGGCCTCCACCAAGAGGGCCCCCCAAGCCCCCAGGACGGTGCGCCTCGGGCGGGAGAAATGTTCCCTGGGCACAGCTTAGTCCGGAGCAGATTTGGGGGACAAAGGATGTGAGGAGCACAGGCCCCACAGAGGGACACCATGCTGATGTCCCACCGTCCACTCTGCCGGTGCTGCTGTGCCAACGTGATGGCCTGGGGGGCCCTTTGGTCATGGCTGCAGGTGCAGGGTAAGGGACGGCATGGGAGGGCCACCTCGCTCCTGGGACTGAGGGCCGCGTGGCCCTCCATGTGATCAGCACAGGTCGGCGCCGCCCACTCCTCTGGCCTGCTCTGGGCCTCGGCTTCCTCAGCTGTAAGTGGAGGACGTTGCGCTTGCTTATGGGCTTTTGTGACGAGAAACCCTGAGGATGACCTTGGCACGTATCGGGGGTGGAAAGGAAGTGGTGGCAGAACCCCAGGTCCCCGTCAGACAAACCCCCCCCCCGCCCCCGTTTGCCTGCTTTTGGAAGGATCCTGTGGTCTTTAAGAATCAGTCATCTTCAAAGCTGGGCAGGAGAGAAGGCTCCAGAGGGGCTGGTGTGTGCACTGCGAGTGGCCGGAGAGCGTCACTTAAGTGCCTAAATGAGGACTAATTGGGACCCAGCGGCTGTGTCGTGAGCCTGCTCTGGAGGAGACGGCAGGGAGCAGTGGCCAGAACCGGGTCCCCTCCCCTGGCCAGGGCAGGCAGCTCATGGCCAAGAGCCTCGGGCCGCGTCGGGCTTTCCTGCTTTGGCTGGAGAAACCGCCAGGCCCCCAGCGCCAGGGCTCGGCGTGGGGTGCAGCCTGCTGCAGTGGGGGGTGCGGGAGGCCAATGCTGTGTCCGAGCTTCCTGGGGCCGTGACAGCAAAGCACATCACCTGGGTGGCTTTGGACAGCCGACATCAGCCTCACAGCTCTGGGTGCAGAGGCTGCAGACCCGCTGTGGACGGGCCAGCTCCTCTTCCAAGGCGGGGCCAGCTCCTGACCGAATCCCTCCAAGCTCTGCCTCCATCTCGCGTGGCCTCCTGCCCCGTGCGCCCAGGGCTCTGTGTTCTCTTCTCATCAGGACACCTGTCCCTCAGCTGGGGCCTCTACCCCAGGCTGACCTCACTTACTGGTCACCTTGGTGAAGGCTGACCCTGACCCTGTCCCTGTGAGGGTCAGCCCGCACGCTCTCCTGTGGAGCCCTCGGCCACCCCCTACATGAGCACCCCAGCTGTGAGTCCCGCCCACACAACAGTCCCAGCGTCCTGTCCCATTGCACAGTGAAGAGACCGAGGCTCTGTCTCCGGCCTGGGCCCCTTGGCTGTGTGAGGGGCTGAGATTCCCCTTCCCCACGTGGGACAACGAGGCCTTCAGTGAGCCGCCCTCTCGATGTCTGTCACTGCGGGGAGCCACACCCTGGGCGCTGCCCACAAGGCCGCCTGGCCTCCCCACCTGGGAGAGCCCTCCAGGTGGTCGGATGCTGGTGCTGGGCACTGAGCGGGCTCCGTGGTGAGCTCATGAAGGTGAGGGTCCCGTTTCCCGTGGCTGCAGAGGGGCGCTCTCACCTCGGGGCTTCCTGAGCTCACGGCGGAGGCCAGGGCCGGCGGCCGGCGTCTGCTCTGCATCCTGAGGTGCGGGGCGTCCCCTGCCTGGCAGGACCGAGCAGGGGCCTGCTGTGATGGCAAGCTGCTCCAGGGTCACCCATCAGTCATTAACCCAGCCACCTCCCAGGGGTCCTGCCCATCAAACGTCATAGACTTTGGGGTTAGGTTTCCAACCCAGAAAATGTGGGGGAACTTCCACTGAGCAGCCTGGGCTGAGCCAAGAGGCCCGTCTGGTCCCCGCACAGACAGAGCCTGTCACACACCCTCGGGCACCTGCTTCCCTCCAGGCCTCAGTTTACCCGACTGGGTGAGCAGGAGGCATCTAGGTTCTCAGGGTCCCTTATGGTCCCTTATGGTCCTGAGAGGTCCCACCACCCAGGGTTTGGCTGGTTCAACGGAGGAGTTGGATCTCCCAGTTTGCTTCACATTTAGGTTTAAAACGGAGCTGGATTTGGTCATGAACTCTTACTTTTTGTTTGGAACAACTTGGGCATGTGGCTGTATTTTTTGAGGGTATATTTTATGAACTCTAAAGACAGAGTAGGGACATCTGAAGACTGAGCTTCCAGATTGGGACGTGTGTCCGTGTGGAACGCACACAGGGTCCTGAAGAAAGAACAACAGTGACGTCAAAGAGCTTCTGACCTGACTGCTGCATTGCTAAGGGGTTGGAGCCGTCGTGTTTGGGATGCACAGAGTCACGTCACACATATCATCAAGCTGCCCTTGTCTGTCGTTACCTGCGTTCGGCTGCTGGAGTCAGGGAGCCTGGAATGGTCCCCGGTGGCTCACACCCCAGGCATGGCGGAGCTGGTGACCTTCACATCTCCCAAGGTTGCTGCAGCCTGGTGCCCACAGAGGCATTAGGCTGCCCTCCGTGAGGCCAGCCATCGGTAAGGCCACTGGGGCAGGGGCTTGGTGGCTCTGAGCACTGGCTAGGGATCGGGAGGCATCTCTGTGGGATTCTGGAGGTGGCTGGTGTGACCAGGGGGGAGCACTGCTGTCCCCATGCTACCAGCTTCCACGTGATCAGTGAGGTGCGGATGGCTTAGCACCCAAGCCTGGGCGGTGGAAGTGGGCATGGGGACCCTACGTGGACCAAGGCCATCCTGGGCAGGGCAGGACCCAGGGACCCCTGCAACTCAGCCATCTCACGCTGCAGAACAGCACTGAGCCCCTGTCCCCCACAGAGCCTCCCAAAGGGAGGAGTGTCCCCTGCACCTGGCACTGGGGATTGAGCCACGGAGCTCTGCCACTGAGCGGCTTCCCGGTGCTTTTCATACACACATATGGACACACGTCGTGTGTGTCAGCTGTCAGTGGACCTTCATTTTACTTATTGTGCACAGTGCTGAGGGCCGAACCCAGGGCCTGGACACATGCTAGGCCAGCCCCAGCCCCCTCCCCTTTTTATGTCTGTTTTGTAACAGGGTCTCTAAGCTGCCCCAGCTGGCTCTAAACCTGGAATCCCCCTGCCTCAGCCTCCTGCGTCGCTGGGATTACAGGCATATTCAGCTTTGGGGCCACTTTTAAAAGCCCTCACCAAGACCGCCATCCGGGGAGCAGTGCAGGGAGCCCCAGGACCCACACCTCCTCACAAGTGCCATGTGGCT
Organism: Marmota flaviventris; assembly: GCF_047511675.1. Lineage (NCBI taxonomy): Eukaryota > Metazoa > Chordata > Mammalia > Rodentia > Sciuridae > Marmota > Marmota flaviventris. Next base: position 4,107,181 of record NC_092506.1, on the reverse strand, counting down.
GCTGGAGAGCCCCGACGTCCACGGTGTTGGGCAGTGTCCGTGCCCTCTGGCTTGGCCTCCAGGGCGTCCTGAGGAGCCCCACCCTGCCTTCCATGGGGGGGTCTCAGTGTCCAAGTCCTGGGGCTCCTCCCTCAGCCTGGCGGTGGGGCATCTTGGTCCCTGGAACGGCTGCCCAGGCTTGGTATCCCTCGTCCGGTGCAGGCGCAGGTTTGAGCCCTGGCTCTTGTGGTTTAGGAAGACGTGAAGACGGCCGAGCCTCAGGGGTCTCGCTGGTAAGGGAGCCTGGGCAGTTCTCCTCCCAGGGACGTGGTGAAGGACGGACGGTGAGCGGCTCAGCGCCCTGCCAAGGTAGCAGGTGGGCTGGGGCGGGGCTCCGTGGGCGAGCCCTTGCCCAGCATGCTGGGACCCGGGTCTGTCCCCTGCACTGTGTGTGCACGCACACACACACACACACACACACGCACACAGAGCAGGCTGTGCATGGCTGAGCGTGTCGGCTGAGGGCCCAGAGCCCGAGGTCTCCCTGCTCTCTTCCCGTGACCCGCTGCCTGCCCTAAACCACGACCGTCCATAGAACATGGTGTCCGTGCAGAGAGGGTGTGAGCCTGGGGAAGGGGCCTTTGGCCTTGGAGGCAGTTCTCCCAGGATTCCTTGGAACCCAGGTCCCTACCCCCGCCCCCCGCACAAAGTGGCCTGGTGCTGAGACCCCCAAGTGATGGCATCCTGTGCTGGTGGCCCTCAGGGTGATGCACAGGGGCCAGGCGCCAGCTCTCCCTTCACAGAGAAGGAGACCGAGAGATGCGAGGTGACTCGCCCAAGGCCACTGGGACACCTAGAAAGGGAGCCCGGGTCTGACACCAGCCGTGACTCCCAGGAGCCTCAGGCACATGGAGACTCCTGCCTGCCAAGCCCCTGGGCACACACTAGGTCACTGTCATGGAAAGCGCGTGTGGCTGGAGACAGCCCGTGGGCCCCGTCGGCACCAGCCCTCTCCCGGGTTCTCACCCTAATGTCACCTCGCCCACTCAGCAGAGGAGGCACCGAGGCCGAGCAGGGCCCCGTGCTCCTGGTCAGGGCCCACGTCTCCCTGCCCCATGGCCAGCCCCGCGCAGCCGCAGACGGGGAGGCCCCAGTGCCGGGCAGCTGGCGTGAGAGAGTCCGCCTGCACGGGGCGGTGCCTTTCTGATCACTGCGTGGCCTCCGTGGCTCGTCCCCACTGCTCCGCTCCACCCCCGAGGAAACCAGCAGAGACCCTCGCGGTGGTGGAGGCCCCACGGCCACGGGTGTCCACCCGCACAGTGGGCCCGCACACCGCGGCAGGGGTGATGGTGAAGGGGACAGGTGGCCTTCTGTGGCCTCCCTCGGATGTGACATTTTGAGGTCCAGGCTGGCCCCACTCCAGGCCCTCGTCCCCAGCCGGGCCCCAGAAAAGCTGGGGTCTCGCTAGCTGGCGGCCCGCCAGGCGGCTGAGCCTGGAGACTGTGGCCAGAGCGGCCCTGGCGCGTCCCATCCCGCGGGGCGCCGGGAACTGAGGCAGGCGGGAGGCGGCCCTCACCTAGACGGGGAGGCGGCAGCCCCGCACAATGTCGTCCTCAGAGTCGGGGTCAGAGGCCAGTTCTCCTGCCGAAACGGAATAGCCCTCTGGGAGCAGGCCGCTCTCGGCGCGAGCGAGGAGGCCGCGGCCATCAGGAGGCCCATTACCTGGCCCTGCCCAGCCGCCCCTTTGTTGCGACTCCCACTTAAAAATATCAAAGCCGCGGGGCCACAATGCCCCTCTGAAAGCTGAGTCACCAGGTTCTGTGACACCACCAAATGCCCCTGCAGTCGCGCTCAGAGCCAGGGCCCGGGAGCCAGATGAAAAGGAAATCCCCGGCCTCGGCGGGAAGGGAGGCCGCGAGGCGGGCCACATAAAGGGGCCTTGTTCCCAAATCAAAAGGCTGAACAAAAGCAGGGGAAGAGAGGGCTGGGCGGGGGCAGCGGCAGCTGGCGCACCTTGAGCGGCACCCTGTGCCAGGCTGCCAGGGCCGCCCCACCCACCCGCCTCCTCAGCCCTGGGCTGCCCGAGCCCCTGCACTGGAGGAGGGGCTGGCCGTCCAGGGCTGGCACAGGGGTGGCCACGCCACAGACCTTCGCTGGTGCCCGGTGAATGGGGTGCCCATGGCCGCCTGCCGCCAGCTCCCCAGCAGCAGCTGCTGTGACCACAGAGGCCACGAGACGCAGCATCCGCGGCACAACCCCCACCTCAGGGTTCTCCATCCGCAGAGCCGGATGGCCATGGCCTGGCCCCGCCCGCGGCCGTCCAGGTAAGTGGCTGGGCCGCGTGACGTTAGCTGGCGCAGGACGAGGGAGGAGAGCAGCCTCCAGGCACCTCCCACCAGCAGCCAGACCGCTCCAGTCCTGCCTCCTGTCCCTGCCAGGTCCCCACGAGGACGCTGCAGAGGTCAGCGGGGAGCCAGGCTCCCGGCATCTGGGCCACAGGCCGCCTGACCCCGGCACTTGTGCTGGGAGCAGGAAGTTGGCAGGTGAAGGAGCCGGGCCCCCAGGAAATCCTCCAGTGACCTCCTGTGGTCACCCTCAGGGCCTCCCATGGCCAGGGCAGTGCCTGTCCAGGGATGGACTCCTGACCAGGGGCTTCAACTTGGCCCCACAGAAAGACTCCCAGGGAAAGGTGCCCGTCAGCACCGTCCAGTGGTGGCTCATTTTATAGCCCTGAAGAGCCAAGGCAGGCCGATAAAGCTGACCTGGGGACGCCAGCCTGAGACTCCCAGGGACAGGGACAGGGACAGGCCCCACCTGGCTTCAGACCACAGCTCCGCAGGAGCCACCTGAGGGCACGGGGGCAGGAACCAAGGCTCCAGGCCCCTGCTCCCAGATCCACAGAAGGGGACAGTGTGAGGCCTAGGGGGGCAGGTGGCAGCTACAGAGAGCCTCAGGGCCTTCGTCCTAGGACCCGGGCCCCCATCCCCGAGGGCCCTGGCAGCTGGGCCATGACCACGGGTCTCCGTTCCTGAGCTCCTGGAGGCACAGCTGGGCTGGAGCCCCATCCACCTGCTCCTGCCAGGACGGCACGGCCTGCCCCTCCAGATGGCCGCAGGCAGGGGCAGCCTGGAGCCCAGTGCCGTCTGAACTGCTGACTGCGCAGGGTGTGGGGCTCGGGCCTCCCTCCAGCCCCACCCTCGAGCCAGGCCCCCGCCCGCCCTCCCGCAGGTCTGTTTTGTTCTGTGGACGGCCTTTTGAAGGCCACCCTGGCCGACTTTGATGCAGCCCTGTGATAATTCCCTCATCAATAGGCAGGCCCTGCCCGGGAGGCCTTTGAAGAGGCAGGAAAAGCGGGGGCTCCAGGCCCAAGCTGGGGGACAAAGGAGGGGCAGGGCAGGGGCAGTCTCCTGGGAAGCACGCGGTCAGCCAGCTGTGGTCAGCACTCGGGGGAGCGGGGCTCTGCTGGAGAGGGTCACAGAGTGGGTGGCGCTGAGGTGGACCCTCCCAGGGTCTGGGGCTTCCCAGCATGCACCGCACGGGCACTTACATGAGGTCACTGACCCTCGAGAGCCCCAGTTTCCTTGTCTGAGAGACGGCGTGGTGTTGGAAAGTGACATGGTGTCAGTGAGGACCAGAGGGTCCGTGGGGGGGACAGGTCAGCACCGGGCCTGGTCTGTGGGAGGCCGGGGTAAGCTGGGTGATGGTGAGGGTGGTGGTGGCCACAGGGACATGGTGTACGCCCCTGAGTCAGTGAAGAGAGTGAAGAAGGCTGGCGGCGGTGGTGACAGATGACCATGAAGGTGACATCAATGCTGATGGCTCCGTGGGGGTGGCGTTGGAGATGGGGGTGGCGTGGGGTGGCCGGGGAGGAGGGCGCTGCTGTGGACCTCCCCAGCTCCCCCTCGATGGGCGTCCACAGCCAGGAAGCACCGGAGGCCAGCGGCCCTGCCCTGGCCCTGCCTCCCTTCCCAGTGCCCCTGCCCTGCGTCTCCTGATCCCACCGCCATGGGGAGCACCTGTTCTGACCCTCAGGTGGCTCCGGGGTTCAGGGACACCCACACTAGGTGGCCTGGGCTTAGGTCTGCCACCGGCCTCTGCTGTACCCCCTCAGGGCCCTTCTAGTCTGTGGTCCTCGTCTAGGCCGGGGGGCAAGGCCTGGCCAGTGAGAGGTGAGCAGACGTTACTGAACGAGGTGTTTTAAGGACACTTTGTTAAAACTCATTTATGTGTTCTGCTCAGTTTACACGACAGCAGAAAGCTCTTCGATTCATTGTACACAGATGGAGCACAATTTTTGCCTTCTCTGACTGTGCCCAAAGTAGGGTCACACCATCACCATCATACATACTCAGGGTAATAATGTCCATCTTGTTCCACTGTCTTTCCTGCCCACATGCCCCTCCCCTCAAGAACAATGCATGGCAGGGGCAGAGGACTTGCCCAGCTCTCGTGAGGCCTAGGTTCCAGCTTTAAAAAATATATACAATAGTTCTCCACCTCCCCCCTGCTGCCCGAGATGCCTGCAGGATGGCCGGGGCTGGGGCAGCCTTCTTGGTTCCTGCAGCCACAGGCTGGGGTGCAGTGGACGGAGAGAGACGGCCTGGAGATGGCAGACCATCATGCCTGCGCTGGCCTACCCCCTGTAGCAGCAGGACCCTCCCTTGTGGAGCACTTGTGCTGGCCCAGGAGGACGGCAAGTGGACCACAGAGCAGCTTAGTACCATCAGGTGGTGACAAAGCCAGGTGAAGCCACTGAGGCTGGTCAGCTGGGGCCCCTGGAGAGGAGTCACAGGCCTTGGACAGGCGCTGTGTGCTTGAGGGGCGGCCAAGGCTTGGGGAGCTGGGCTTCTGTGAGCACTAGGGTCTGCGGTGGCCCAGACGGTGGCTCTCAGGATGCAAGTGCAGGCCGCGGTCCTGGAACCTGTGAGGAGGTCAGGACCTGGGTCCCCTGGGTTCCCTGAGTGCCATCTCAAGTCTCCTCACGAGAGAGAGGCCATGTGAAGACAGGCAGAGAGGGCAGTGCTGCGGCCAGAAGGGACGAGCAGAGCCCTCCTGCTGGCCCTTGACCTTGGACGGATGCTCCAGGCCACCCAGGTCGGGGTCATCTGGTTCAGCTGCCCGAGGAAGCCAACCCGGGACAAGTGGTGGGCGATGAGGTCAGAGTCGAGGGTGGGCCCCATCCCTCGGGGCCTCACCAGGCCCTAGGACTCTGGACCTCAGGCTGGGCCTGGGAGAGGCCACTGGAGGACGGAGGGCAGCGGTGGCTTTGACGCTGTTTTAAAGGATGGGCTGCTGCCGTGTCTGGAAGGGGGTGGGAACCGGGGAGGAGAGGCCTGCGCCCCCAGGTCTCAAGGAGCCCGTCCAGGCCCCACACCACACCAGGCAGCTTCAGTGGGACCAGGGCCTGGGAAGACAGAAGGGTGTGACCATGTCCCTCTGATCAGACAAAAGGACAGCTGTGGGCTTAGTGGGAAGCAAGACCCTGTGGCCCCGGGCGGAGACGGAGCTGTGTGTAAATATTTAGAAACTGGGTGGGAGGTGTTCCTACCGAGAGTCTTTGAAGGACCAAGTGGAACCGCCCAGGTGTTTGACAGCGTTGCTGGCAGGTCAAGGAGCTCCAGTGAGGGAGGCCGTGGGAGGGAGGCCGGGAGGCCCAGGAGTGGCTGCCGCAGCCCCCGTCAGGTGCCCGGAGAGTCTGGCCTCGGCCGATCCTGAGGTTCAGTCCTGGGAAAGCAACCGAGTGCCGTCGCCCTGGGAGCCCCACAGGGACCAAGGCCAGAGGTTTAGATGCAGAGCCACAGGGGGGGCTCCCCTCCAGCAGTTGGTGTCCAGGGCCTCTTCAGCCTGGTGAGGAGGCAAACCTCCCACATCTACAGCTGGTTTGGAGAAGAGCGTTTTTCTGAAGTCCCTGCTGGCTTCTCTCCCTGCACACACACACACCACAGACTGTTCTTTACCCACCAATTCCTGGCCCAGGTGAACGGACGCCCAAGGTGGGTGCAGTACCCAGGGGACCTTGGCCACCCAAGAGGAGGTGTGCAATCAAAACCGTCGAGGCAGGGAAAGCAGCGAAGGCACGTATCTGGGCAGAGCAGGGGGCTCAGGAAAGAGCGGCAAAGGAGGAACCTGGAATCTAGTTCACACAGCTTGGGGGACTGTCTCCTGAACTCCGGAGCCTGCTGCTGCTGCTGCACTCTCTACTGCTGGGGAGCTTTTAAGGGCACCAAGGGGTCCCGGCATCATGCAGCTGCTCTCCACGGTGCCCCGCGTCTTGCACTTCCAAGGCTTGGCTAGCCTCCCCTGTGCCCCTCGGCTCTCAGAGGCAGGAGAGCCACCACATGCCGAGCACCTACCATGCCAGCCTCTGGGCCGGGGCTTTGCATGTTTATGTGGCTTAATTCTTGCCACATCTCTGTGGGATCTTCCACCTGCAGGTGAGGAAGCTGAGGCTCAGAGAAATGAGAATCTGTGCTGAACCCCATATTTCCTTTGGCCACATTGCCTCTCCCGATATTGGAATTCGCCCCCTCATTCTCCAGGTGGCTGTAGACTGCTGCTCGGTATGTGGTCCTGTTCCCAGCACGAGGGTCATCGTCATGAACAGACAGATACCAGCCCCTGCCTCCGAGGGAGACCTCCGGGTGCCAGAAACATCCTGATTAACAAATGCAAGCATGTTCACTCTGGAAGTCGTCAAACTTCATAAAGAAAACAAAATCACAGACAACGTGGTGGCAGGGAGTGTGGCAAGCCGTGTCATGGTCCCCAGCGACAGCCAGGTATGAACGTGACCTTATATGGTAAAGGGGAGATTAACTGGGATTATTCAGCTGCCCCTAAATATGACTTTATATGCTGAGATGGGGAGATTAACTGGGTTTATTCAGCTGCCCCTAAACATAGCCACAAGTGTCCTCTTTAGAGAGCGGCAGGGACCAGGGGCAGGGGACTTGGGAGGATGGGCGTGGAGGAAGGTGGGGCCTCCGGAACCTGGAAGAGTAGGGAAGGAGACTGCCCCCGGAGCCTGCGGAAGGACCAGCCCTGCCCACGCCTCAGCTCCTGTCCCGTGGGATTTGGACTCCTGGGTCCAGAACAGGAGGACAGTAGATGGCGTGGTCTTGAGTCTTCAGGTTTGTAGTAAACTTGTTACAACAGCAACAAGAAACTGATAGACCAGACACTTCTGTGCCCACAGCACGGAATGTCCTCTTCGTCAGCTTGAGCCCCCAGAACAGAACATGACAGGCCTCTCCCACCAGGGAGAGGCCACCTGAGCACCCAGCAGACACCAGGCCTGCTGTGTCCGTACGAGAGGAGGTGCGGAGCTGGCACCCTGGTGTGCGGAAGCCACTACAGAAGACACTTGCCGGTCCCTGGAAAAGCTGACCATAGGCTGAACATGCGGTCCAGCCCTTCCACCCAGGTGTACACCCCACGGGACGAAGCTGGGGCTCAAGCCGATGTTTGTGCGTCTGTTTCCATGGCAGCGATAGTGGCCACAACGGCTGGGCAAAGAGGGCGGCAACAGGCCCGTCAGCAGGTGGACGGATAAGCAAGATGCACACTCAACGGGACAGGGTCAGTCTTAGTGAGGACTGAGACTCGGATACGGACCCCGAAGATGTCACGTCCAGCAAGGTTCCCGGGCAGGGCTGAGGGGAGGGGGACGTGGAGCTACCCTGTCGCAGTTGGGAGGGTGGTGAGGTTCTGGACGCGGGTGGCTGGGGTGTCGGGCCACAGTGAGAATGCGGCTCCCGCCACTGAGCTGCCCCCTCGGAGCTGACCGGGGCAGTGGCCGTGTGTGAATGTGTGTGTCCACCATGTTGAAGCGTTTCTTCATTTCCGAACAGTTGGCAAATTTCTGCATAGATTTTGATCATTATTTTAAATTGAATCCATCATGATGAGAGAACAAACTCTATGACATTGAGAATCACGACCCAGAGCGAGTTCTGAGCTATCCTAGCGGGTGTCCGATGTGTCCCTGGACACTGACTCTTCTGCTCTTTTTGGACGGTGTGTCCAGGTGGGTCAGTAGCATCTCCTAAACCTTCCGGCTCACTGAGATTCGCCTACTGTTGGAAAATAATCTGGTGGACCTTCAACTTCTGACTGGGTCTGTGCGTCCTCCCTGGGCCTCCGCGGTCTGGCTGTGTGGGTTTTGAAGCTCGTTGTGAGGAGGACACCAATTGAGGGTCTTCCCAGCTCCCTGCTGGGCTCGTCTCTTTGTCTTTAAGAAATGCCCCGTATCTCCGCTACTGTCCCTCGTGCTGAGACCCAGCCGTCTGACAGGGCCTGGTCTCTCCCTCCCGCCCACCTGTGTCCCCTCTCTGTTTCACGTCGTACCTGCCTCCTAGTTAAAGGGCATCTTTCATAAAGAGCACAGGATTGAGCCTCGCCCTGGTCCGGCGACCCTCTCCGTAACTGCAGGACTTAGATTGGGCTCGGCATCCTCAGTGGCTGAGCCCGGGCTGCCGTCTGGCTAGACGCCTCCATTTATCACCTGTTCCTTGACCCTTCCCCCTTTCCTCTCCTTTGCAGCCACTTGTTTGTTTACGTTGGTATCCGTCTGATTTCTGTGCTCATTTGCCCTAGCCGCTGCAGTGGGCACCCTTGGCCCTCACCATGCACCTCGGATTAACCTGGTGCCACTCAATGCACCTCGAGGGTGTCTTGTACCTTGTGCCCCCACCGACCCCTCACTTTGTCCTTGGTGCCATTGTTATTTTTTTTCGCATGAGATCAACCCTGTAGCAACTGTTATCATCTTTACTTAATTGCTGTATCATCTCTGGATTTTTAAAATTTTTGTGTTTTTTGGCATTGGGGATTGAACCCAGGGATGCTGAACCACAGAGCCACACCCCAGCCCTTTTTATTTTTCATTTTGAGAAAGGGCCTTGCTAAGTTACTGCGGTTGGCCTCCAACTTGTGAGTCTCCTGCCTCAGCCTCCAGAGCTGCTGGGCCGACAGGCGTGCACCACTGCACCCGGCTCTCTCTGTTGCTGTTTGGATAATGTCTACCGAGCTGACTTCACGTTCATGATCTTCTCTTTTGCGGTGTCAAATCTGGGTGAACGTCCAGTGCGTTTTTCATTTTGGATATTGTGTAGTTCAGATCTAGAATTTCCATTTACTTATTTTTTAGTCTTTATTTATCTGCCACAATTCCTTACCTCCGCACTCATTGTGTTCATTTTTTCTTTCAAATCTTTAAGCAGATTTCTAACAGCTGCTTATCCGTCTGCTGATGTCATCGTGTTTTCTCTCTGATTGGGGGTCCCCTTCCCTGCCCCTCTGCACCTCAGGTGATCCTCCTGGTACGTTCCTGACATGGTCAACTCTGTGCTGTTTTAGTGTGCACTTCATTGCATCCCTCTTACAGGCCAGCAGTTCCTTGCTGTCCAGCTCCTGCCACACCCCTCTGCTGCTCTGGGAATGTGCTCTAGGTAGCCCTTTCCCCAGGGCCGGGGTGAGCACCAGGCTGTTGCTTTACATTCAAGGAAAACAGCTCTGCACTTTCTGTTTCCAACTCCTTAAAAGACAGTTTGAAGATTTGGTGACGCTCCCTAGTTGTTGACAGCAGAAAGGTCATTTTCACGCTCATCAGCATGACACAGTTAAACCCGAATTCCTCATCGGAGCACAACTAAGAAATTAGGACCCGTGCGGCCCTCTTCATCGAAACGCAGGCATTACTAGGATTTCGAGTGTCATCGCTGATGTCTTTTTATCTTTTTGTTCCCCGGGACTGATCCCAGGGATGCACTACCACCGAGGCACACCCCAGCCCTTTTTATTTTTACTGTGACACAGAGTCTCACCAAGTTGCTGAGGCTGGCCTCGAACCTGCAGTCCTCCTGCCTCAGCCTCCAAGTCCCTGGGATGACAGGCGTGTGTCACTGTGTTCGGCCCCGTGAAGGATGTGTGTTGGGTTCATTTGCCGTGCGTCCTCAGCCTCTCCTTGTTGTATGTGTTTTGAAGAGCACGGCTCGGCGCCCCGCAGACTGCCCCTCAGCTGGGCTTTACCTGGGGCTTTCTCAGCTACGGTTGAGGCCGTGCACCTTGCAAGAAGGCCCTGGGGTCCCCGTCCCCTCCTGGGTCTCACATCAGGTGCCTGTGGAGCTACACTGTGGTGTTGACTTGGTGACATCACCCTACATTTGCTGAAGTGCTATTTGATGGGGGTTTTGCTACAAAGTTACTATTTTTAACAATTCAATGATGATTGATTAATAATCAATGATCTAATAACTGGCTCCGGCCCAGACCCTGCCTCTCCTTCGGCTGCAGCCATTCATTTCCGCCTCCATCAGAGGATCTTTGCCCGACTGCTCATTTCCTCTCTTCCTGGTTCTTCACCTGGTGACTGGACTTCTTCCTGGGGAGCCGCAGTCCCCTCCATTTGGTCACTCACCCACTCAGTTTTGACGTATCGGATGCATTTCTGCCCTAGTGGACAGGGTCACTCGCTATGTGGTGACCACGCGGCAGGTACTGGGTGCTGGGGAACCTGCTGCTGGCCAGGAGGGCGCCGAGACAGAGGACCCCTTCCCCCTGTGGAACTGAGTGCCGTCACGAGGGTGGCTCCAGGTTGGGTTGGCCCCCGGGTCCAGGTGGCTCTCCGTCCTGGCCCAGATGCAGGACCCAGGCCTGGCAGTGGCCCTGGCTGGACCCGGGGCTTCTTGAAATCTTGCCAGGATGAAGAGTGGCCTGTGTGTGCTGGCCGGGTGGCTGGTGGCCCTGGGGACAACGTTCCCAGAGGCAGCAGGAGCCGGGCCCTTTCTTCAGTGCCAACAAAGCCGGGCGTGGGTCACTTCTGCAGCGACGGCACTTTCTTTGAGGGGCTGTCAGGGCACTGGGTGGCGCGCTGTCACACACTCGGCCTTTCTTGGGTCGCGATGGCCCAGGCCTCTCCTCCCCCGAGCTGTCCCCCGGCCCATCCATCAAACTCACGAGAGGTGGCCAGTGGCCGTCCTGCAGCGGTTCTCAAAGGCCAGGGCTTCAGCCCGTGTCCATGACGGCATCAAAGCCCGTCCCAGGGGCCTTCTGCTGGGCGGAGCGCAGAGGGCTTTGCTGAGCCCTGAAGGGGCCGCGGGACCATCGGGCTCCCTGGCTCCCTGGGGCTCCCTGCACCATATTCTGGCAACTTCAGAAGTGGCCTTCAGACGTCCCCAGACTGGGCTGCGCCTGTGGGCACCACCTAGCTCAGCACCCGAGAAGGCCCCTCCCTCCCTCGGCTCCCGCACCTCAGGGAGAGCCGCGGGCAGCAGCCGCCCCCTTGGCCAGCGCTGGGGCCGGTGTGGCGGCCAGGGCAGGGGGGGTCCACTCACCCAGCAGCTAGCCTCTGCTCTCGTGGTCCTGGAGACCACCCACGGGGCCAGCAGCGCTGTCCTTTCCTTTCTTATGGACACACACTAACTGCACGTATTAAGGAGGTGCCTTCTGGTATTTCCCACTCCCCGCTCACCTGCCCAGTCCTGGTAACGCTGTTCCGCACACAGGTCGCCGTTTCAGCTTCTGCCTCTGAGAGCCCTCACGGTGCTTGTCCCCCTGAACCTGAGTCTTTCACTCAGCATCACGCCCTCCATCTCCACCCACTTTGCTGCAAATGGCAGGATTTCATCCTTCTTCAGAGCTGACTAGTACTCCAGTGTGGAGAGACTCCACAGGTCCTTTGTCCCCTCCTCTGTGGACGGCCCTAGGGCCACCCCACATCCTAGCGGTTGTGAATAGAGCCGCAGTGATCTGGGCGCATGGGTGTCTCTCGGGAACACAGACTTCATTTTCTTTGGATGGAGGCCCAGGAGTGGGACAGCAGGATCCTAAGGGAGTGCCACACACTGTTGCCCACACCAGCTGGACCGTGGCATCCCCCCCAGCGCGGGTGGCCCCTGTCCTCCTCACCCCACCATCATGGGTCATTTGTGTTAATGGCCATCAGCGTGGTTGTGGCCTGAGTTCCGTCTCCCCCTTCACAGGTTGGGGAGCTGGGAGCGCGCTGCCCTGTGAGCGGGCGGGAAGCTGGGCCTGCGCCCAGCCATGGGCCCCTCCCAAACTGCCCAGTGAGCCCTCATGAGATGGCGCCCCGTCTCCACACACAGGCAGGTCCAGGAGACCAGTGTCCAGCCCTGCACCCCTGAAGGTGCCCAGCCCCGACGGTGGGCACTCACCTCCCTGTTCTTCGTACGGCTTGACCCCGTGTGTGACCCGACAGGCCACGGGGGCTCTTCCCACCCGCTGCACGGGAAGCCCGCTGGGGGGCCCGTGGCTTGTCCCATCCACAGGAGAAGTGGGCTCCCTGCCCCAGCCCCTCGGCCCTTTCCCTTCGGTCAGAATGTGGCTCCTGTGTTCAAGGGTGAGCCGTGGCTCGACCCCAGCTCTTTCCTCCCACCGTGCGGTACTCTTGGGGACGCCTCGGTCCTGTGAGCTATGCAAGAGCAACCCCCTCCGTTTGCAGCAGGCCTCTGACCTCAGCCTAAGGCTGCGCAGTCTCCACCCCAAAGGGTGCTGGGCCCATGTTGAGCAGGGCCTTGACGGTCAGTGCAAGTCTCCCGGGAAGCCCTAGGGAGCCACCGAGGGCTCTGGAGGGGTGCCTGGCAGGACTGGAGCAGGTCTTAGCCCCTGTGCCTTCGGGCTGAGGGCAGGCTTCCCTCGTGGGGGGGCCGGGCCCTCCTTGGCCAGGTCCTGCGTGCCTGCTGGTGCCCAGCACCATGTCCAACCACACGGGCACTCTCCCTATCCCTGAGCCGAGGGCATACCTCCTGCAGGTCACCTGGCCCCTGCACAGCCTGCCGCCCGGGGAACTCCCTCACCACCCCCCACTCAGCCTCACTGTCTTTGGAGCGCTGGCCCCAGCCTGGACCACCTGTCCTCTGTGTCCTTACCCTCCCGCCAGGCCTGGGCTCCACCCGGCAGGGCCTCTCCATCCTGCCCACAAGCAGGGCCACAGCACGGGGCGCACGGGGGTTCAGTGAGTGTCAGGCAGAGTCCACTCCCCAAGGAGGACGGGCCTATCTGGGCAGTGCCCGGCTGGGGCTGGGGCCGGGGCAGCCTGGGCCCCACAGCCACTTCCTTCCCCACCTGTTCTGCTGCCCCTGGGCGAGCCTGGGGCTTCGGGAGTCGGGGACAGGGCGTGTGTGCAGCCGCCCAGGTGGAGGCAGGTGCCACGCCCAGGCCGGGAGCCAGGCAGGGCGTTTCCTGGGAGCTACGAGGCGCCAGGCATGGAGAGGAGCCGGTCCGCCCGCCCCGGTGCCCAGCCACAGGAGCCATTTCACAAAGGACGGGGCTCTGCGAGGTCCTCAGCCACCGAGCCCGCGAGGCAGACAGGGTGGCCGAGGCCAGCTGCTCCGGTCCCCAGGAGTGACCTGGGCAAGCCCCGAGACCTGCTCTTGGCCTGCCCAGGCTCCCTGGGGGACAAGGGCTGTGATGTGCCCTGTCCTCAAACAGATGTGGCGAGGTCATCGTCCCCTCCACCAGGGAGCTCGGTGTGCATCAGAGCAGGGCAGAGCCCGGGTCCCGAGTCCCCAGCCTCGAGAGCCAGGTACCCACACAGGAAGGACTTGGGGAGGCACCGCCTCCTTTGTCACCGACACCATGAGCTGGAATTTCTCAAGGGGAGAGTCACATCTTGGCTGTGAGAGGGCAGGGCAGGGACACGTGGCCAGCGGCTCCGGGCCACCAGCCTCTGCCGTTGAAGTCACCGTTACCTGCCGCGGGGGCTGTTTGGTTTCTGTGGGGCATAACAGGGCGGTTGAGGGGGTGATTGTGTCTTTCCAGAGGACAAAAGTCCCCTCGCTAGTTGCCACATCAAATGATGGGGAACCCCACTGAGCCCCGGAACCCTGTGCACATAGCAGCCTGCAGGCGCGGGCGCCCCGGGCGCAGGGTGGGGCAGCTGCTGCCTCGCTGCCAGGGACTGTGCCAGCCCCCGCCACGCGCCCCATCGTCCCACCACACAAAGTCCTTGGCCACGCGGGGACGTCCTCTTCTCTGGCCTTGCCAAGACAGGGCACTGACCTCGGCTGAGCCCATCCTCCCGTGGGGACTCGGGACCACCCTGGTCTCAGCTGGGAACCAACCGAGGCCCGGGATCAAGCGCTTCTCCCCGTGCGTTTCGCACTGTGCTCGTAGGCCGGGGACAGAGCCCTGGGGGCCTTGAGGACATGGAGCCCGAGTCAACACCACCTGTGTGATCGGGGGGAGCGGCTGCTGCTCGTGAAGGGCACACGGCTCCGAGGGGCCCGGCTGCTGGGAGACCCCCGAGCCCCCATTTGGGCAGCCCTGAGCTGAGTGGCCCCCTCCCGGGGACCCAGGAGGGACCATGCCTGCCCCGGTCCTCACTCGCCACTGAGCTGACGGGGGAGAAGACGGAGCAACAGAAATGGGCCAGACGTGGGCCATCAGGGGACTGGCCAGGAAGCCAAGCTGCCCAGCCTCAGTGACAGGGACGGGCGGTGGCCGGCCAAGGGGCGAGGTGGACCAGGTGCCAGGGAGCGGGTCTTGAGTGACGGGCGCTCCCCACGGGGCCAGGGTCGTCCAGTAGGACCCGCTCCCGCCCCCCAGCCAGACTTCCCAGGGGTGGGGGCCTTGTCGTACCTGAGGGGGGCGCCTGCAGGCCTGGGGGAGGAGGAACGCCAGCAGAAAGGTCCCCGAGCCCAGGGACCTGGCATGGTCGAGGGCCACAAAGACAGCCCTTGGCAGGGACAGGCTCCCGCCCCTGCAGCATGCTGAGTGCCCAGGCCAGGCCTCCTGGGCGGGAGGTCCGATGCCGTGGGGTCCGTCCATCCTGTACTGGCTACCCTGGCCCGGGGGACTGGGCACCAGGGCTCCTGGGCGAGACGGGAATGTCACCCGAGAGGGTCAGCAGGTCAGCCCAGCTGAGGAGGGGGCTGCAGGGGCCCTTTCAAAACATTATGAGGCCTCTGTCCCCAGCTGGAGGACCCAGAGGACCACAGTGGGAAGTGCTTGAGGACCCATGGGAAGCAGGTCAGCAGGTGGGGCCCTGCTGGGCACCGCCCCCCACTCTCAGCTGCTCTGAACACCGGGGACGGCTCCCGCGCTGACCACTGCCCCGCCCTGCAGTTTCTCCAGCTGAACCAGGAGAAGCCAACAGCAGCCCCTCCAAGGGGACCTGCCCAATTTGTCCCCTTGTGTTTGTAGAGGGTCGAGATGGGCCCCAGCGCCTCCCGGCTGACACAGCAACCCTCCCACTGAGCCGGGTAGCTCAGTGGCCCAGCAGGACGGCCCCTTTCTGCCATGGGGTGGCGCAGCCCCAGCCCCAAGCACAGCCCGGCCTCCGTGGCCTGCTCTGGGCCTCGAGCTCAGCCGCCTGCGTGGGGGCTCCTCATGGGGCAGGACGGACACGGGCCTCCTGCCTCGGCCTCCTCTCTGCAGCGAAAGGTCGTGGGTCGTCCAGTCGCAGCTCGCGGGGGCCTGGTGCCTCCTGGGCTGGAGCAGGGGGCCGTGAGCGGCCCAGGACGTCCTCAGGTGTTCGCCTGAGGGCACCTGGGCGTCTCCAGCTGGTGGCTGTCGTCCTCCCCTCGCCACCCCGAGGAGGCAGAACCAGCAGCTCATTCTTCTCTCTGTCTCTTTGTAGGCTGGAGGTGACATCCGCGCTGCCAGGCAGGGACTCTGCCACCGAGACCCACCCTGGTCTTCTGTTTTAAAAAATCTCCTTAAAATATAGCGAGTGTTGGAGCCAGGGCAGGACAGGGTGCAGGAGGTCCACGGAGCAGGAAGCAGGGAACACACGGTGCCCACAGCTCGGGAGACGCGTGTCCGACCTCGCTGCGGCAGCCACAGCCACGATGGGGAAGACGGGGAGCCTCAGAGGCCAAGCTCAACAGAGAGCAGTGAGCAAAGAGGCGATCTGCCCAAAAGAACCCAGGCAAGACGGCATCGATGCGCCTGTGATCCCGGCCACTCGGGAGGCTGAGGCAGGAGGATCGCAAGTTGAGGCCAGCCTCGGCAACATAGCCAGGGCCTGTCTCGAAATGAAAAACAAAGGGGGCTGGGGGGGGGTGGCTCAGTGGTAGAGCCCCTGGTTCAGTCCCACAAGGAAGAGGAAGAGGAAGAAGAAGGAGAGAAGGGGCTAAACACAGTGGTGTGTTGCCCTCAGCCCAGGCAGATCCGAGTCCACCCTGCGTGGGAACCGCCTTGGCCACTCCCGGTAAAAGGCAGAACTGACCAGGCAGAGCTACCCCAGGAGGTCCCAGGGAAGCCCCTCACCGCGCAGGGCCTGGCTTCTCACAGCTGCGCTCCAGCTGGCCGGAGGCCCGTTTTCTGATTCTGAGCCAAGCTCACCTGCAGCTGCCCACCTGCTCAGCAGTGGTGTTGATTATCAAGCTCGGGCACCAGGTGTGCTGTTCCGGATGGACAGAGCTCCTAGAACCTTCCAGACCCAGTTTAGCCTCAGGTCAGATGTACCCGGAGGCATCGAGGTGCACAGAGGCCAGAACAGATGAACTCTCCGTGCAGTTCCAGAAGAGCAGCCCGGGGACGCAGGCCCCTCTCGGGGCCCATCTCACCTGCCCTGCTCCTGGCCACTGTGGGATTGGAAGGCAGAGGTTGGAAGCAGGGCTCTGGGGCTGTGTGAGCCTGGGCCAATTACTCAGCCTCTCTGTGCTGATTTTGAGAAGCAGGCCCCAGATTGCAGGGATAAGGAGAGAGTGTGGTGGGCACACCCTGAGAACTTAAGGGTGGGGGTCCTTTTCCTTGACGGCCCATGTCCCCGGGCTGGGGGCGGTGAGCAGGGCGGGAAGAACCTGAGAGATCAAGAGGAGAGCCCGTGTGTCCCGGTGTCGGCTGGGGCTGCCTAGGGAAGCCCACAGGGTGCGGGGCACCTAGGCAACAGCCGGTCGTCACCGCCCTGGAGGCTGCGGGGGTCCAGGTGCCGGGGCTGGCTCTTCCGGGGCTGTCCTTGGCATCTCCCTGTGCCTCAGTCATCCCCCGAGGGTCAGACTCACCTGGCCGGAGGCAGCCAAGGGCTCCGTCCTCGGGAGGGATCAGGGTGCTTCTCAGGGTCCACCCTGGGCGCGCCCAGCTGCGTGTGGCCTGGGCTTTCTGTCTCCGTCCCTAGGCCAGGCCGACACTCGCCTGGTCTCACTGGGTTTGTGAGAGACCAGGAACGTCACCGGGGGAGGTCCTCATGTCAGTTGGCACCCGAGGAACGCAGGGAAGCCGAGTCTCATCCCAGGCCTCCCTCCCATCACGACTGCCCAGAGCTGGCCGGCTGCGGGTGTCCCCCACCACGCCTGCCTGGCCCCGGCGCACTGGCCTTGAGGCTGAACCTCCCGGGGCCTCAGCCAGAGGCAGCCAGGCAGGGCGGGGTCCGCCCGGGGCACCCACCCTGCACCGCTGCCCGTGGACCTGGCCTGGGAGAGGGCCCTGGCGGCGTGGGACAGGTCCTCCTGCTCCCCGGGGACACACAGGACGGGGACGCAGGTGTCTTCGCAGTGCCAGGGAGAGGGGGTCCCAGCTCCCGTGTGGGTTTGGCTGTGTTTGCTGTTAACTGTGGAGAGTCGCGGCCCGACCGGCCTCCCCCGGCCACAGGACCTTCCCCTCCACCGCGGGCGTCCCTCACCAGGAGGGCCTGGCCACGGAGCGGCCTGGCCACAGGGGCCCTGGCCTGCAGCGGGCCGCGGCTGCCCTCCACCAGGCAGTGGAAAAACTCTTATTTTAGGAGGGAAGCCGCCCGCCACTTAGCGAGGAATCCGGCTAATTGCGAGGCCCCTCGTTTCTTTATTTAGCTGATTTATTAAACTGGCTCAAGCTGGAATTAATGGCCGGCGGCCTCGCGGCTCCACGGGCCTTATTCTGGGGGCAGCGGCAGCAATTTGGGCTGATTAAAGGCCCCCGCGGCCCCTCCCGACACACAGGAATGTGCAGCCGCAGCTGCAGGCCCGGCCGCGTGGCGGGGCCACTGTCGCCTCAGAACCCACAGCCGGGGCCCACCCACGTCACAGAGGTCCCGCGCCTGGGGCAGCGGCCTTGGCCCACAGTGCCCAGCACTGTGCCCGCGAGGGCCCGCCCCGTGCCCTCCTGACACACCCGCAGGTGGCGGGAGGCCCGGCCTGCGGTTTGGATGACCTGCTGTGTCCACCTGCCTGTGCCCCCACTGGAGGGAACCGGCAGCCGAGGCCCTGGCCAGCTGTTCACCCCGAGTCTCCAGGTTCCAGAACGTAGCTGGACGTGCCCAGGTGCCCAGTGACGGGCCAGCCCGGGGACAGCCACCGGGTGGTCAGAGGCACTGCCTCCCCCTGCTGGCCCCAGACCCAGCCTGGAGGCTGCAGCGGGCACCACGTTCCACCCAAACCACAAAACAAGGTGGGGAGAGCGTGGGGCAGCCCTCTGCTCCCAGGTGTCCCCAGCAGAGAGCTGCCACCTGTCCTCACAGCTTTGTCCCAAGAGCTGGGCTCCACCAGAGGCCACGTGTGAACAGTGGTGTCCCCGCAGAGCAGAGTGTGGCGCGGCAAGAGCTGGCCGCCTGTGACCTTCCGCAGAGCAGGGCTGACCCTGCAGGTGCTGGCGCTGGAACGCAGGCTCTGGGTCTCCATGATGCCCCCATCGGGAGGGACTGAGAGGCCGTCGGAGGCCCAAGTCGTGGTCAGCGTGGGGAAGGGTTCGCTGGTCACCTCTGTGCCTGGGTCTCTAAGACCTGCACCGTGGTGAGCTCGGATGACCCGGGGCCTCAGTGTGGTCACAGGGCCCTCATGAGGTGGACAGCGGGGGTCAGGGTCAGCGGGAAGCTGAGGTGAGAGCCGTGTGGGCACAGGAGTCCTGAGGAACCAGCCCCGCCGGGCACACCTGGGCACACCTGGGCACCGGCACCGTGGGGCCATTTCAAGTTTCCAGTCTCCACTTTTGTGTGGGGTTAGGCCAGCGAATCTGTGGCCATCTGTCACAGCAGCCACGAGCCCTGACCACCCGGAGCTGTGGCCTCACAGGCCCCTCTCTGAGCTCGGGTCCCCTTGCGGTGGCCCATTGAGATGCTGCAGGGACCAAAGCCCCTTCTGGAGGAGGTGCCCGGCCTGGAGGCCCAGAGCTCTGCCCAGGAAGGGCCACCGTGGTCCATAGACAGTGGAGGTCACTCACCAGGGCATCGGCTACACGGCCCCAGGCACATCCTGCCCACAGGGGAGCCAACATGGGTCCTCCAGGGACAAGTCCCCATCGGGAGCCCAGCGCCTCGGGGCCTCGCTGGGCACAGCAGGCCATGGCAGCCCCACGGTGGTTGCCTGGGACAGCATGGTCACCCTGCAGGCCCTGGCTCTGCCCGGCCTGTGCCTGGGGTGAGGGACACAAAGCTGGCACATATCCAGCAGGTGTCCTCCACAGAGCCGGGCTGCAGCTGGGAAGGCAGAGGTCCACCCGGTCAGGACATGGGGCACCTGGGTCGGAGCAGGGCACCTGGGGACTGGGGAAACAGTGGCCAGGAAGGCCGGGCGTCCTGGGTGGCGGGGGATCACAGGCGGGGGTTCCAGGAGGGACATCTGCTGAGCCAGAGTGGCCGTGGGACCGGGGCAGAGGACGAGGCCCCACACAGGCAGCCGGGGCTCCCAGCCCGAGAAGGCCAGCCGCCGGGGCCCAGGGCCTGGGGTCTCCTCTGCTCTTGGGAGGACATTCTGGCTGCCCGTTGAGGCCAGCTGGGCTGGGGGCAGAGGGGCCACTGGTACCCAGGAGGGCGCGGGGCCAGGTGTCCCACCCAGGAGCTGTGTCCCGGGCCTGCCTTCTGGGAGCTGGCTCTGGGGGCCTCCAGCCCGCTGGCCGGTGGGGCTGCCAGGGAGGGGCCTGCAGAGGGCGGGGTCCAACAAGGGCTCCAAAAGGTGCCAAATCCCCGGCTCCGGCTCCCCAGGGCCGCCCACCCTGCCCCCACCATAAACCCACGTCACCTCCTCCGCCTGCTCCTGGCCGGCAACCGGGTGTGAATTGGGCCCAGCCAGGGACAAAATGGCTTTGATGGGCCAAATGGCAGGGTTTGGGGTGGGGGAGGGACACTGGAATCCCCTGTCCCCGTCACCCAGGCCTGGCGTCCTGTGGAGACCCAGGCCCAAGAAAGGGCGGGAAGCTTTCTGTCACAGTGTCCCCCTGCACTGCCACCACCACGGACGACAGGCCTCTCCCCAGGACAAGGAGGTTGCCGGGTGACCCCTCCTGGGCACTGATTAGGGCCTGCGGCCCTGGAGGCCCTTGAGCAAGAAGAGACAGAGGCTCTCCAAGGACCTGAAATGCTCTTTAAAACCCACCCACGCTGCGTCTCGGGCTTCGTGGGCCTCCCTGGGGGCCACCCTGCTGGGCCTGGCCGGGCCGCGTCTGCTCTCCGTGGCTCAGGCCCTGGGCACTCGGCCCTGTCGTCCAGTGGGCAGATGCCACTCCTGCTCACGCCCCAGAGTTGAGGGGTCTCGAAAGTGTCAGACACTCCTGAGGCTGTGGGGCCCGGGCAGGGGGTGTCCAGGGTAGTGGGAGAGGGCTGGGTCTGCTGTTTGGGGGACGGCTACCCTGGTGCCCCAGTGTGGCCTCTGGGTGCCCCAGCTGGGTGAGGGGCATGCAGGTGCCACTGAAGGGCCCCCAGCCTATCCACACCACCGCGCTGCCGAGGGGATGAGAGCTCAGGCAGCTCTGCCTCCGGGTGGCACTGGCTCCTGGGCCATGCGGGTAGGTGGGGAAGGCCACTGGCCATCTGTCCATCAGCCCGCTTCCCAGATCCAGGTCAGAGTCCCAGGTTCGCCAGGGAGAAGAGTTCAGGGGTCACTCCCCACACAGAGGCCAGAGCTGCCCTGGACAGGTTGATGGCCTGGGCACCTAGAAAGGGTCTGGCTGGTGCTGCCTGGGCCCAGGCAGTGTGACCAGGACAAGCCCACCCACTGCTCAGCCTCCAAGCCCTCAAGCCTGAGGCTGGCCTCCCTGACTCCTTTCTGAGGCTTTTCCTTGAGCTTGGCCCTGCTCACCGGCACTCACCCCTCAGCCAGAAGTTCCTCATAGGGTGCCCTGGTGGTCAGCACTGGCCTGTGCTGCTGCCCACCCCCTCTCAGGGGGCTCTGGGGCCCAGCAACCCCCTGCTTCTGGGGAGAGGAGAGGGAGAGGAGGGCGACAGGAGCCCCTGATCGGAACCCTGCTGTCCTGTTCTGACCCTGACCCTGGCACTGGCTCTCGCCCATCCTCAGCCCGCTTTGCCGGGGGTTGACCACAGGCCTCGTGGGGTGCCGTGGGCTCACTGCCCTGCCCGGCTTGCAGGTTCGTCCTGCGGGAGACCGTGGGCCCCTGACCGCTCTGTGCCTCTGCCCGCGGCGCTGGGCCCGGGTTGCAGACCCTCCGTCTGCTCCTGGTTCGGGCCGCATCACTCCCACCTCCACAAGCCCCGCCCCGTCGCCCACCGGGTCTCCGAGAGGACACCTGTCACGGACTTGGGCCCAGAGGGTCACCCAGGGCAACCTCCTCTGGAGATCCCTGTCCTCACTGCCCGCACCTCCTCGGGGCAGCCCAGGCCGCCTCTGAGGCACCTGCACCAGGGCCGGGCTCAGAGCTGACCACACAGCGGGGGACGCAGGGTGGCGGCTTCCTGAGGGCATCAGGAGCCCATCAGAGGACACAGGGGAGGTGACCAGGGTCAGTGTGGCCACGGGAGGCAGAGAGGGGCATCGTCTGTTCCCCTGCCAGATGCAGAGACCAAGGGGCGGAAGAGGACCTGCTCTGTCCTCTAGGGCAGCCAAAGAGCCTGGGCAGGGGCTGACCGAGCAGCCCTTGAAGGTCACCTGTGCTGGTGACACCCTCCCCGTGGCCCCTCTTCGTGGTGAGCTCAGTGCCGTCTGATCTGGAGCCGCCTCAGGGGACGGCCACTGCACCCTGCGCTCCGCAGCCGCCAGGACTGACCGGGCCGCGCAGGCAGCAAGAGGACTGCGCCCAGCACCCCCATCACGCAGTAGCTCCTGTCCTCCGCGGCTGTCCCTGGGAAGCGGGGGACAGATCTGGGCCCCAGGAAGGAGGAAGTGGCTGGATCTGGGGGAAGAGTGACCGCCCAGGACCATGCCGGGCAGTGGGGCAGTGCGGCGAGCAGAGGCCGGGCTGCGGGGGCCTCGGGGGACCACCGGGCCTGGGGGGGCTCCTCTGGGGCTTTGTCACAGAGGAGCTTGCGCCTCTGGGCTGGGAAGCAAGACCCCTGTGGGTCGTGGAAATCCGGGAGAGGAATTTGGGCAGAGAATGGGTGTGGTTAAGACGTGAGGGGAGAACTGGGAGGACCCCTAACTTCTGGGTGTGAGTCACGACAGATCACCAGAGAGCCCCCCGCACCTCCCCGGAGGCTCCAGCGCAGGCGGACTGGCCGGGAGGGGTCTCTGCCTGGACCAGCCTTCTGGGCTCCACCCCGATCCTCCTGGCCAGGAACCCGTCGGGGCTGCCCCTGAGCGCCCACCTCTGCTGCCTGGCGGGGTGGATGCAGGAGCCCGGAGCGGAGGCCAGCCTGGCCTTCCCAGCAGCCCCCTGCGGAGGCCCACGGCCCTGCAGAATCCAGGGCCTCCCTCCCCGGGACCCCTCCAGTGTCCATTCTTCCACCAAATGGTTTTGATTTTACAGGAAGCCAAGCAAGGGGCTCATCTGAGTTTCATTTCTGAAGCCAGGCCTTTGATGTAATACTTATTCATCTAAGTAATTAATGCCTCTGAGCCCCGAGTCGGAGCACTCCTCGGCGTAGCTGGTCTCCTTCCTTACACCGAGGGCAGACCTCACAGCGCTCCGCGTCTCCAAACCGCTCATTTGTACCAACTGGGACATTCCGAGGGCTGCGAGCACTTGGCGAGGGCGACTTCGGGGAGTCCTCCTCCTCTGCCATGGAAACCCCGGGGCCACGCACTCCCTTCCCCGGGCCCGGAACGCCAGCTCGAGCCCTGCCCTCTGAGCCGTCGGACAGCCTGGGTTCCCGGACACTCGCTTTAAGCCCAGACTTCATTTATTCGACCAACAAACATGGGTTCAGCTCTGTCCGCCAAGTGCCAGGCGGATCCCGGTGGTGACTCTCCGCAGAGAGAGAACAGGTGTGAAGCCTTAGGCCTGAGCAGCGTCTGAGCTCAGGGACATTGGGGAACCCTGGGGGTGGCGAGGGGCTGGAAGGAGGAGGCCCCCAGCACAGGGTGCATCGGCCCCGGGCATGGCCCTGAGCTGTGCCGCCTGCCTGCGCTCTCAGCCTCGTGTGCACACCGCCGCCACCTGGCACTAGAGCCCGCTGCCGAGGGCCGGCCGTCAGCTCTTATTTCTAAACGGAGAAGCTGGACTGGAGTCAGGCCGTCCCTGGCAGGGGGGCCCCGGGGTGGCTCTTGGCTGGCCCCTGGCTGGGAGGCTCCACGGATGGCATCTGGCCTCGGGATTTCAACTAGAGGCTGATGTTCAGAAAAGAGGGGCGAGCGGGCAGAGCCCAGGATGGCCACCCACGGCCGCGGAAGGAGGCGCTGCCAGGGTCACTTCAGGAAGGAAGCCTGTCCCAGTGAGAGTTCCCAGGCCTGTGCAGACAGCGAGCCCACCAGGCACCCTGACCGGCCAGTGGGCAGAGCAGCAGCAGGACCGGCACCCAGCAAGCCAGGGCACTCTAGCCCTCTCTGGTCCTTCTGGATGCTGGACAGAGCTGTCACTGGTCAGGCTGGTGGGCACCACTGCCCAGGAGGAGCATGGCCCCCCAGTGGCCCACAGGTGGGGGCTCCTGGGCCCCTGGGGGGACAGCAAGCCCCTCCCTGGTCAGCTCACTCCTGCAGGAGTCCTGGCCTGCGACGGGCACACAGAAGTCAACGCCTCCCGGAGCGGTCCTCGCCTGGAAATGGGACAGTCCCCACCACCGCCACTGGTTGCTCTTGGACAGAGTCCCTTTCGTCTCAGGACAGTAGCCTGAGCCACCACACTGGGTTTCGGAGTCCAAGAAGATCCTGCCAGGGCCGTTCCGTGTCTGCCCTGGACACCGCATCCAGGGCTCCCGGCAGCCCCCTCGGCCCTCCAGGGGCCGGTGGCTCCCTGCCTCCTGCTCCCAGGCCCTGAATGATCTGGGGACGCTGGGACCGGCGTGTGGAGGCCCAAGGGCTGGGGGAGCAGAGCTGGGAAGTCTTCCTGGGGGAGAGGCACTTGAGCGGCGGCCTCCAGCTCTGGGCGTAGAGGCTGGTGCCCTGCAGCGCTGCAGGCGGATGAAGCACCTCCTGCCTAGACCCACCCGGGGGGCGGGGTCACTTACTGGCCTCCACCTTAAACTCAAAACAGAAGGGGGGGCGGATGCTGGCTCTGCCCCTTCTTGGCTGGTGGTGTGGGGTGAGTGACTTAACCTCTCTGTGCCCTAGTTTCTTCATTATAAGATAGTTAATGACAGAGCTCGATTCTCAGAGACTGCTTAGAGCCAGGCTGGCTGAGCCCGTGCACCTGGTCAGTCCCAGCACAGACTGGTCACCAGGTGGCTTTGCCCTGCAGGCCAGGTCCTGGGGCCAAGTCTGGCTAGCCCGAGGCAAACAACACCCAGACCTTCCCTTATAGGGCTCACAGCGGGCGGGAAGGACAGGCTAAGAGACGACACCGTGCAGCCAGGTGAGGGCAGCCCCGGGCACACAGGCTCTGGGGCCTCAGGAGGCCACGGCAACCTGGTGCCCAGAGGTGCCCGGCCTCTGAGCAGGGCCCTAAGGACGAGGGGCGTTGGCTGGAGAAAGGGGGAACTAAGCCGGAGCTATGGCTCCTCGCTCTCAAGCCCCACAGCAGACCCCGACACGTGTGCCCTCGCACGCACACACCACACGCACATGCACACACACGCACATCACATACACACACATCACACACATGCACACACATGCGCACGCACACACACATACACCACACGCACACACACACACACACACATGCACACACACACCACACACACCACACACACCACATGCACACACACGCACATCACATACACACACATCACACACACACACATCACATACACACACATCACACACATGCACACACATGCACACACACGCACACACACGCACATCACATACACCACACGCACACACATGCACAGACACCCACACACCACACGCACATGCACACACACACCACATGCACACACACCCACACACCACACGCACATGCACACACACACCACACACACCACATGCACACACACACACATCACATACACACACACATGCGCACACACACACATGCACACACATACGCACACACACATGCACACGCCCCCCACGGGTTGGCCTGGCGCACACAGGCAGGCACACCCTGGGCCCTGGGGCTGCAGAGCAGCGCCACCTGGTGGGGCCATGGCGGGGCTGCAGGGAGCCGCTCTCCTGGAGGCTCCTGAGAGGCCCCCGGGTTTGGCGTCACATGGGCTGGCCACAGCGCAGCGGGGCAGCGGGAAGCCCGGGACAGGCGCTGGGGCACCCTTTACTGGGAGAGCCGGGTGCTCTGGGCCAGTCCCTGCCACCCCAGCGCCCTGCTGGCTGCCGGCTGGCCTGGGGTCACTGGGCAGAAACGGGGCCACTCTGTGATGCCCGCCACGCCCAGGCCCACCGGGGCCCAGAGCCGCCCTCTGCAGCCCTGGGGGGTGCCCCCCCCTGCGTCAGGCCTGAAGCCAGGGCCCCTGGGGGTCTCCACCCGGCCAGGCTACAGAGCAGCTGGGGTGGGACCCAGGCAGCTCCCTGAGGCCACACAGGCCCCTGCCCTTGTCACCGCCAGCGTGGAAGGCAGCCCCCAGGCCCAGACCTGCTCCCTAACAAGACCGCAGGGGTCTGGGCGGCCCCCGGGTCCCCACAGATTCCCTCCCCTGCCCTGGCTACCCTGTCCCCACAAGACCCCCAGCTCTAAGGCAGGGACTGTCCCCAGCCTGTGGCCAGCCAGGGGCGTCCAGGAAGCTTGGTGCTCCTCTGCCTGCCGTCTGCACTCGGGCCTGGTACGGAGAGGCCAGGGGCCTGGGCCGAATCCTGGCTGGGCAGCCTGCAGAGGTCCCCACACCCTCTCTGTGCGTCATCTGTCAGGTGGAAGCGATGAACTTGCTTCCCGGGGGGATTTGGGTGGAAAGGAGCAGAACTCGGGTGCCATGTGCGCTAGGCCGACGTGGAGACTGGGCTCTACCCCATCCTAACCACGCTGGACTTTGGGCTTCATCTCCAAGAACAGAGGAGAGGGCATTTCAGAGAGGGCAAAGGGAGGAGGCTGGAGCTTCTGCAGCCTCTCTGGGCACCTGGGGTGTGAGGGCGCTGTGACCAGGGACCCCGGTTTCACAGATGCAGGCGGTAGGCACGACTCCTCGCATTTCCATAATTTACTCTACACCAATTAACGTCGGTGGGGATGGGAGCGCGTCTGAATTCCCTCCCTGGGAGCCAGCGCGCTCTGGAGCTCCGAGGGTCTTCTCCTGGGCTGGCACGATGTTGATTTCCCCCGAGTCCCCTGGAAAGACGTTGTGGAGAGACGTGAGCTCGGCAGCCACCCGACATCTCGTGCAGGGGGAGCACGGGGGTCGGGACGGTGCTAATTGCCAATTGAGCTCTAACGGGAGCTTGTGGGACAGTGGCCCCACGAGGCCAGACGGAGGGACGGAGCCCGCCCTGGGCTGAGGCGCACCTGCGGGGCCCCCACGGAACGTCCTTCCTGGACCTCAGAAGGGAACCCAGAGAGCGCTGGCCGGGCCGGGCGGGTCTGGGCAGCTCTGCTGCGATGGGGCTTGACGGGGCCGAGCCCCCTGCAGGCCGGGCAGCTGCTGGACGACGCTCCACGTGTTCACGGTGGCCTTTGTGGCTCTCGGCTGGAGGTGCCCCCGTCTGGGGAGGTGTGGGAGATCTGGGGGCTCAGAGCCCATCTACAAGCCCAAACGAGGGCCTGGGGCCTGCCAAGGGCTCCTGCCAGCCCCCCCCCCGCCCTCCAGCAGCAGGCCCCGGCCCTGCCCGGCTTCAGATGCCCACGTCCTGCTTCTAGGGAGTCCCCGGCCTGTCCTGAGGGCGCCGGCTCCTTCAGGGCCTGGGCTGCTCCCAGCAGGAACTTGCCTGTGGCCCCCCGGGGGGCAGGCCAGCTCCTCGGGCAGCCCCGAGGGACGGCTTCAGAACCGCAGGGTGCCCTGAGGTCCTGGGACGCGGCAGGTACCTTGTGTTCTGTCCTGTGGCCACACTGATGACCGACCCAGTGACCGTTGGCACCCACTGCACCAGCCTTGTAAGCACCGTCCAGAGGATCCTCTGGGATCCTCTGGGGTCGTCTGGGGTTGTCTGATCCTCTGGGATCGCCTGGGGTCCTCTGGGATCGCCTGGGGTCATCTGGGGTCATCTGGGATCCTCTGGGATCCTCTGGGATCGCCTGGGGTCATCTGGGATCTTGCCACAGTGCAGCACCAGGCGGCCCGCGATGGCCCCTGTTCCCAGACAAACCAAGGTGGGAGGGCCAGCGTTCCTCCTGAGGCCACCGGGGCCACCCACTGGGCGAGAACTGAGGTGTCTGCTTTGGGTCCAAGTCCTGATATCAGGGACCCCCACGGTGGCCCGTCTCTTCTCCTGGTCCTGCATCGAGGCCTGGGTCTCAGGGGGCAGGGGTCTCTGGGGGAGGGGCAGAGCGCCCCCTGCCAAGCAGCCCCGGCCCCAGCCAGAGAGGACAGGGCTCTGGCCCAGGGTCAGCTGATGTACTAACGGCTGGGAGGCCGTCCGGTCTGAGCCATAAACCACCCACGGGGACACACGCACTTCTCCTGGCGCCAATGGCTCCGGCGGTGCCACCTTGACCGTGGGACCAACCCGGCTGCCCTGGCGGCCTGGTCACAGGCCTTTCCAGGAAGCCAGAGGAGGGTCAGTGACTGAAGCCGTCCTTCCTCCTGGCCTGCCCCGCCCCACTGCCCTTGTTTACCTTGGGCACGGTGTTCTCGGGTATTCTTGGGCAGTGACAGCCGCGGCCATAAACGGTGGCCTTTGTGCGCCGAGCGGCTGCCTCCTGGGGTCGGGTGGCTGACTGGTCGGTGGTGAGGAGACTATTTTTAGCCTGTCCCCGTGACGCTGGCTCGCGGCCCTCCTGCTTGACCTTCCGTCTGAACCGAGAGGAAACAGAGTCGCGTGTCATGAAACCCGGGGTAACTCTGGGGCAGCACGTGGGCCACCGAGGTCAAGCGGCCACCAGGAAACCTGCCACGGCCAGCAAGTCTCCCTGACCGTGGGGACACGCGTGGCGTTGACTGACAGGGCCTGGATGGAGGCCAGGGTCAAGAGGTCTAGGCAGCTGCTCACCAGACCCTACCTCACGGGGCAAGTGGCCAGCCCCGTTGACCCCCAGGTGTGGACCCCACCAGGACCCCCGGTGAGTCCAGGGGTCACTGTGCTACAGAGGAGTCCCCCCTTGGACTTGGGGCTGTGGACCGACGGTCCCCCCCGTCCCTGCTCAGGGTCCTCACTGTGGGAAGCACCTATTCACAGGCTGCTTAGAGGAGCACTGGAGCAGGCCCTGCCCTGCCCTGCCCTGCCAGGCTAGTGACCACCTGCCGGGCTAGGGACCACCTGCTGGGATAGTGACGACCCTGACTAGTGACCACCTGCTGGGCTAGTGACCACCTGCCGGGCTAGTGACCACCTGCCGGGCTAGGGACCACCTGCCGGGCTAGGGACCACCCTGGCTAGTGACCACCCTGCTGGGCTAGTGACCACCTGCCGGGCTAGTGACCACCCTGGCTACTGAACACCCTGGCTACTGACCACCCTGCCGGGCTAGTGACCACCCTGCTGGACTAGTGACCACCTGCCTGGGCTAGTGACCACCCTGCCGGGGCTAGTGACCACCCTGCCAGGGCTAGTGACCCCCGGCGTTGCTGGTGGCATTAGTTCCTGTCACCATGTGCCTGTTGGGGTCCAGCCCACGCAGTTGACCAACCTGAGCTATGGGTGGGTAGGAATCCTGTCATGGTAGTCATTGTCATGGTGGTCATCACCTGGGGACAGGAGGAGGCAGCTATGGAGCCCAGCAAGAGAGGCCCTGGGGCTGGGCAGGGCACCCCACCCCAGGGGCAGCAGGGGCCAGCCCCTCTTCCCTCCCCAGCTCCGGCTCCCTGCTGGTTCCCCCTGGGGTTGCCTCAGCTGGACCCAAAGCTGGGCAGCAGGGCCACCTGCCAGTCTCAGGGAGGGGCCCGGCTGGCTGGCCTGGGGGCAGGCAGGGAGCCGCCCACACAGTGAGCCTGCAGACCCTCTGGCCAGGGGCTGCCCACCTGGGCCCCCCACCAGCCAGGCCCCAGCTCCACAGCCAAGAAGGGCCACGTGGGCCTGGGAGCCCAGACCGGCGGTGGGAACAGCTCCTGCGTCCAGCCCTTGCCTTGGTCAGGCGCATGTCTGCTGGGTCACTGACCCTGGGGGAAGCCAGGTGGCAGTGGAGGGGACAAGCCTCCTGGGCCTTCCTGAGCAGGCCGGGCACCTCAGGTCAGTAACTCCAGGAGCAGGGGCAGGTCGCGGCAGCACGGGGACGGTGCTAGGATGGCCAGCAGGGCGGGCAGCCTTGGGGACAGTCTCAGGAAGGACCGCCTGGGTCACACGGCTCCACCATCCCCGGGGACCCGACCTCTCAGGAGCCACGAGCACCAGCCACCTCTCAGGCAGAAGGCCCTCCCGGAGGCCGGACAGCAGCCAGGCTGCCCTTGCCCTCTCCAGGGTCTGCTCGCCCCGCAGGCCCGGGGTCCTTGGTCTTCATACCGGCAGCAGAGGGTCCTTCAGGCCACCAAGGCTGGGCACATCCCCTGAGGTGCCCATGCCACATTCAGAGCTGCCCAGGTCAGTCCCACGCACACCTGGCTCAGGGCTCCCCGGGGGCTGCGGTCCTTACCCTCTTCCATCCTGGGTCCCTTGACACAAACCTCTACTCCAAACAGGAGAGTGGCTTGTGCCAGGCCCCGAGCTTGGCTTCGACTCAGGGTGGCAGGCCCAGCCAGGCTGCGTCCAGGTGGTGGGCGCCTGCCCTCCTGTCCCCACCCCCACGGCCACTTCCCCTCTCAGCCCTGACTCGCCCCATCACCGCCTCCTGACACCACCCCTGTGCCCTATGGCAGCCAGAGGGGCCCTGCAGACACAGACACTGTCCCTGCTGCCGACCCTGCAGGGGCCCTTCCCAGGAGGGGCTCGTCCACTGCTCTGCCCACCAGGCCTGGCCTGCAGGTGCTTTCCAGCCTCCACCTTAGGCCTCCGCACACCCTGCCCCGGGGCCCAGGTACGTGCTGTGGCCTCCCCTGGCCCTGGCTCCAGATCCTCGCCTGGCCAGGCCACCCAAGACTCAGCTGTGCTGAGCGGGGCGACCGGGGGCGGGAGTGGCCTCTGCCCAGGCCATGCCCTCTGCCTCTGCGTGGCCTCCTCTTGTTTGCCTGGTTGATTCCATCCCTCTGCTGCTGCCCGGCCCCCCCCCCCCCCGAGGGCCCTGCTGCCGTGTGCATCTTCCGACGGCCGGGCGGGCCTTCCCGCTGCCCAGGGCCCGTTTTGTCTGCGTGGGCAGTCTCCGGACAGCTTCATCGTGGCTGGCCGACGGCAACTCCGCACACACGGTGTCAGAGTGCCCAGTCTGCAGCCAGCCGGACTGCGGCAAGTCTGATCAGTTTGCGCTGACCACGTCCATGAGCCAGCACCTTGCTCAAGACCAGAGACGTCCATCGCCACAGGAAGTCTCCCGTCCCCGTCCCTGTCCTTCCCTCCGTCCCCCCCAGGCATCTGGTCTCCAAGGCTACAGACCAGGCCTTGAGGGAACCTCCCCAGGGCTCCTCTGTTGGACACTTTCTCCAGCAAGGTGACCTAGGGACATGGGGTGCAGTCCAGAGGGAAGTGGTACGTCACTGGTGTGACTTGGGAAGGGATGGGGTGGTTCTCACCAAACGGTCCACCCTCACACAGCTGGGGCCCCCAGATGCCACCCGCCCTGAGACTAAGCCAGAGGACCCGCAGAGCCCAGCCTGCACCGGCCTTTGGAAACCCAGACCCTGCGCAAACAAGCCCCTTTTCTGAATAAAGCCCCCAGCCTCCAGTGTCTTGTTACAGCCATGGGAGATGAGCTCATGCGTGCGACCAGTGTTCCAGACCTTTCTGAGTGGACTCGGGCGGCACGTGCTTTTCGCCTGGGCCCCTGCGTCCGCTCAGCACTGCGACTCATCTGTGCTGTTGCTGGTGTCCAGATTGCCCTGGTCGGAGATTCCGTGTGGGCGCACACAGCCCTCTATCCTCCCAAATGGCCCTGCGGTTGCTCCTGGGTCCTAGCTGTCACAGCAATGCTGTGGCCGACAGTGTCTCTGACGCTGGCCTCAGCGCTCTGGGGCAAAGACCAGGAGCAGGTGGCTGCTTAACTTCCTGAGAGACCTCGCTGGCCGTCCAAGTGGCCCTCCCGTTCACACCAGTGCGCAGGTGCCCACCCCACCTGCGGTGGCAGGTTCCCGGGCCCAGTCTGCGGCCTGGTGTGAGCGCCTTTCCCCCGCCCACCGGGCACCTCTGGGCTCATTGCCATCTACGGGTCTTTGTTGAAGTCTCTTCCAAAATCCTGGGCCTGCTGTTCAAATTGGGCTGTTCTCCTGTTCTGAGAATTCGGGGTTCTTTCTGGATTCTGGGCACAGCCCTTCGTGTGGCACGGGACTGGCCCATATTTCCCCAGCCTGAGGTGTCCCCCGTGAGCCCACAGCACAAAGGCCCTCGGGGGGCAGGTGTGCCAGGGAGACCGCAGGCTGCCGTTCACTCACAGCTCACCACCGCCTAGATGCTGACCTGGCGCGAGGCGGGCCTGCCCCTTCCCCACAGCTGTCACTTGTGGGGCTTGTCACCCCCCCCCCCCCCCAGGGCTGGCGCGTCCACCCGGCCTCCTTGCCCCTGGAGGACTCCTTTGTCCCCGAGGCCGGGGGTCCTGGCGTGGGGGCTTTCCGCTTCTGTGAACATCTTCAAGTGTCTCTCTCCTCCGCCTCCTTCCTCACTCGGGGACCAGCTGCGCCTGTCACTGTGGACGGGGTGCAGTGCTCAGGGGTGACCCTGACGCCTGGGCGTGCCGCCTGCCGCAGCCCCTGCAGCTGGCCCCTCCGCCCACTCCTCCTCTCTTCTGCCAAGTCTGATCTGCCGAGGCCCCGAGGGTGGCACCCATCACGGACACCACGGTCCTCGTCTCTAGGAGCTGACGTGGCCCTTGTGGGCCGGGGCCTCTGCCATGGCCACCTGTGGTCTGGCCCCTGGAGCGAGGCCCCTCCCTGGAGGACTGACTTGCTTCTGTGGATAAGAGAAGGCGAAATCGATGGCCACGGGACAGAACGATGTGGCTCTGTGTTGCCATCCCCTCCCAGGGCTGGTCAATGAGCTGAGCCAGCGCAACTCGCACGCGGGACCTTAAGTGTAAAAACGAGAGTAGGAGCGCCTCACGGGGACTTTTCCATGTGGCTAAATAAAGACACGTCACTCCCAAGGTCGACTCCGCCTGGTCCCTTCATTCATCTTTACCCTGTGGGCAGTGGGACTTCTACAGGGCTCACACGACCGGCCAGGAGAGAGAGGGCTCGCAATGCCCCTCACCCCGCCTGCCCACCTGCCCACCTGTGCCTGGGTCCCCCCCACACCCGCCACCCCTCGGCCTGGTGGCAGTGACCACAACGATGCTGGAGTGACCGCCAAGGGCAGAGGTGGGCTCCCAGGAGCCTGTGGAGGATGCACCCCGGGAGCCAGCCGGCCAGGGTCATCGCCCACAGGTGCAGGTCCCCGTCACTCCAGGTGCCCGGTAGCTGCCGCTGAGTCACAGGAGCAAACTGCAAGGCCATTCACCAGGAAGCCACGGCCTGGGCTGGCCTCCCCGTTCCAACAGTCTGGCTCCCGGGTCACCTGCCGGTCACAGCCCCAGGTGACCCAGACTCAGGGGCCGCCACACGTGACCAGGTTACCTCCGGTGCCAGAAAACAGGCCTGGGGTGGCAGAGGGGACACTTTTACAATATTCTTTAAATATAGCTGCAGAGAAGAGCCCAGTCAAAAGTAGGGGTCACCACCCTCTCCACGGAGCACCAGCCACTCGAGCTCTGGGCTTATTTACTTCTAGTCTTTTAAAACTGTATTTACTTCCCAGTCAGGGGAGGTGGCACACGCCTGCCACCCCAGAGACTCAGGAGGCTGAGGCGGGAGGGCACAAGTTCGAGGTCAGCCTCAGCAACTTAGTGAGGCCCTGAGCAACTTAGTGAGGCCCTGTCTCTAAATAAGACATGAGAAGGGCTGTGGACGTGGCTTGGTGGTTAAGCTGGGTCAATCCCTGGTATAAAAAAAAAAAGGATTTGCTTCCCTAGAATCATGGAATGCATATAGACATACAGGAATCTGTCCGTGAAGAGCGGCACGGCTTCACAGAGTCAGGCTCCCAGCGCCCCCCTGAGCCCCGATTCTAGTTCAGCCGAGCTTGGGGCCACCTCTCGTGCAGTTTAGTAAGCAGCAGGACGTCCCCTGCCGCCCTGGGACTTGCTCTCTCGGGAGCCACAGGCCCTGTGTGCCCCAGGCCCCTGGAGGGCAGCGGGCTGTGCCACCACCCCTGAGGAGTCGGCCTTTGCCTGAGGTCCTGGAGTCTGGGAGCCTGTCCTGCAGGCACCGTCCCCAAGGGCACAAAGCAGAGTGTGCGCTGTCGCGGGCGACTTTGGGGTGAATGGACAAGCCGTGGGAGTGCGCGGGGCAGCTTCCCAGGAGGGCGGGAACGACCCAGCCCAGGCGGCCGGCGTGGACACAGCCTCCCCAGCTGGACGGGGCCCTGGGACAGCAGGCCCCAGCCGTGCCCCCAGGACACCTGGTGCTGGGGGTGAGGTCCAGGGCCACTCAGAGGCGCATCGAGCTCATCTTAGGTAAGAAGCAGTGGACGCCCCTTCCCTAGGAGGTGCCATCGCAGTCACAGGGTCCGGCGGGGGGAGGGGTGTTTGGCTTTCGGCTTCCTGGAACACAGGATCGTTATCTGCGGCCACCCAGGATGGGCGACTGGCCCACGGCCACCAAGACACCTCTCAGGGCTGCTCTGGGCCTCGGGCTGGACACGGCCACTAAGACCTCCGGCTCCTCCAAGCAAACAGGCCTGGGGTCCAGCGCCCCCACGAGGCCCACACTTCGCTGGGTGTGGAGGTGTGTGGTCAGCGGCTCTGGCCAGCTCAGCTGGACACCTCCAGGGCTACCACACCCTGGCACCTCTTGGGGGTGCGCAGAGCCTGGCCCAGGTGACCCCACTGGCACCAGGTGAGAGGCCAGCAGAGACAGGATGAGCAAGGGTCAACGTCCAGCAGACCCCCAGGTTGGAGGGAGCTTGGGAACAGGCCGGCTCCACCCCAGTCCTGAGGGGCCACGCAGCCTCTGGCCTCGACGCCCTCTCTGTCAGATGGGGAGGGGGACTCCACTTCACCGGAGCAGGAAGAAGGCGGGGCCAGCCGAGGGTCACTGCTCCCCTCCTCTCAGGCCGTGGCATGGCGGCCACCCCTGGGTCACGCTGGTGTCTCGCTGTGCTCACCTCTGGGTCACCTCGCTCTTATCTCCTCACCTTGAAGAAAGAGAGAAGAGCCGCCCAGCAGAGGTGTCCGTGGGGCCTCCTGCAGGGTGGCTGGGAGGTGTCTGCCCAGAGGGAGGCCAGCACAGCCAGACGGGGAGGACAGGAGGACAGAAACCAGTCACCGTTGAGCTGCAGGCCCGGGGGCTGTCTTTCCTGCAACCAAGAAAACACAAACAAGTAACAAAGCCCACTGCCCCCAAGCCCAGGGACAGCGGCCAGCCCCACAGCCCGGCCCTTCTGGGCCCTTCCACGTGGGCCCCACTGCCTCGTGCCCGGAGCAGGCCGGCCAGGAAGCCCGGGTCTCCCCCTTATCTCCCTCAGCAAGCCCTCTGCCCCGGGCCTGTGCTGGACCACATGTAGGGCCCAGATGCCACCGTCAGCTTATCTGGCCGCCAAGGGTGGCCTTATCTCCAGCAGCTTCAGGGCAGCCTCTGGTTTATGCTTTTATGAGGTCAGTCACTTCCCCTGGGGAAGGCCGGGCCATCTCCACGGTGCCTGGTGGGGGCAGTGGATTCCTCCTTCCAAAGCCCTGGCCCCATGCCAGTCCTGGCGCAGCAGCCGTGGGCCGGGGACCCTGCGTGGGTGGGCGCAGGAGGGGAGGTCACTGGGGGCAGCAGCGAGCCAGGGCCCTGGTGCTTTTGCAGGGGAGGTCACAAAAGAGGTCTTCAGGAGGGGGGTCCCCAGAAGCCCAGTCGTTCCCACGCCTTGTCTTGCTGCCCACGGGGTCTCCCGTCCCATGCCGGGACACCTGACCCACTGGCCTGGGCCCAGGGCTCTCTGACGGACAGCAGGAGGCGGGGGTGGCCGCACTTCAGGCCTCGACTGGCCTCAGCCTCGGTTTTCTTCCCTGTGCCGTGAGCACAAGGCGCTGGATGGCCCCGCCGTGCCGGACAGCCGGGGACCACAGGAAGTGCCTCCGCCAGGGCCCTGTAGCTGGCCGCTGTGGTCTGAGGGCTCTGGAGCCTGACCCTGACCCTCCCCAGGTGTTCTCACGAGGCAGTGGGCCGGGTCCAGGGACAGGTGTCCTCACCTCGCCGTCCATCGCCAGGGCCGGGCCTGCTCCTCAGGCCCTGGGCGCTCTGTCTCCTTGCCTCACATGCCCTGAGAAAGGCTGCGGGGGGGGGGGGGACCTGGACGGCCTGGACCTGCCTCCTCCCTCGCAACCCCCAGAGCGCTGTGCGGCCACAGCCGAGTCAACTCCCCTCTCTGAGCCGCAGTTCTCTCCTCAGCAGGGGGAGAGGCCAGGGAACGCCTGCGGCTAACAATCCAGTCCGTCCACTCAACGAGCTGCTGAGCGTCTCTGTGCCAGGCCAGGCGCGAGGGCCGGGCTCTCCGCAAGACCCAGCCCGGCAGGAAGAGCAGGGAGCTGTGCTGAGGGGGGCAGGAAGAGGGCTTCCGCGGGGAGCGGAGGGCCAGTCTGGGGTCGAGGGTCCAGGAGAGGTCTCCCCAGGCAGGTGACGTCCGAGCAAGACGAGGAGATGTGGAGTGAGACGGAGCGCCTGGCCCAGCACGGGCAGAGGGGCTGCCTGCCACGTCCGGACCCGGGGGCAGCTCCGAGGGAGGGGTCTGAATGGCCGTGAAACGCGGGTCAGGTCCGCAAGCTCATCCCATCAAGGGCCAGAGAGTGAGCTTGTCCAGCTGTGCTGGCCACATGCATGTGCCCAGCTCAGCTGTGGCACGGGGGCAGCCATGGGCAAGGGTGGGTGGAGTGTGCCCCTGTGTTGGCATGTTGGGTGATCAAGGCCTGGCCTTCAGCCTGGACATCGTGGCACACAGAAGGACCTAGAGGTCCAGCCAGTGTCCTGGTCCCTTGATGACCCCATACCTGCCCCACAGGGGGCTGGCAGGGCTACCCTGTGCGGGGCATCTTAGGGCGCACAGGGCAGGTGTGCCCACCCCAGTCCTGTGCCCACCCAGATTGACAAGGAAGAGCCGCCAAGGCCCGAGGAAAGGGACGTTGAGAAGGTGTTTTAAGGGACAATGTAGAAGGACCAGAGCCGCCGCCCTGCAGCCACCGTCTGCAGAATTATTTTCACGCTGTGCTGCGTGTGGCCCTTGTGGGGGCTGCACAGTGTCCCCCAGGAGACATGCCCACGTTTCACCAGCACCCACAGAACATGACCCGATCTGGAGTAAGGACCTTCCACATGGGAGCAGGGCAAGAGTCCCCACGGAGGGCTCTGGGCCAGCCTGGGCCGGAAGCCACTGACCGGTCCTCACGGGGAACACCACCCGGGAGCCGTCCTCGGGGGAGCACCACCCGGGAGTGGGGAGCCGGGCCGGAGAGGCGGGCGGAGGCCTGGAGCCCCGGCAGCTGCGCAGCCTCCCCAGGCCTCCGGGAGGCGCGAGGCCTGCTGCAGCCTGGCTTGGGACTGTGGCTCCAAAGAATGGACGTGTGTCTGAGCCACAAGTGCACGGTCCTGGGCAGGGCAGCCCGGACACCACAGGGCTCTGGGGCTTCACACTCTGCACCCGGCTCCCGGAGGCCTGCAGAGAGCCAGCAGTGCCAGGGCTCCAGACGGCCAGTGCTGCCCCTCCCTGGACTGGACGGGCTCTGAGTGCCTGGCGCAGGGTGAGGCAGAAACCACCTGGACTTTGGAATCCCGCAGCCCTGGGCCGGCCCTGGGTGACTTGGGCAGGTCCCGGTGCAGCCACCCCCTGGTCCAGAGGCGGGGCAGCCCGAGGAAGCCCTCCCTGTCTGCCCCAGGACACTGGGGGTCAGTAGGTCCTCTCCTGCGCACAGGGCCCAGTCCTTGACCTTCAGTGACTCAATTATTGTCACAAAACCCCCATGAGGGAGTCACTCCTCCTACTTAAACTGAGGCATGGGGTGAAGACGTCACCTCGGTCACACTCTCCTAGGCCAGTGGCAGAGCCCAATGCAGTGCCCCTGTCCAGCAGAAATTTGGGCCGGGTGGGTCCTCCGTGGTCATGAAGAGGGTATGGTCTGGGAGCAGGGGCAGGCTGCAGAGAGACCCAGTGGCTGGGTGGCCCCTTGACGCGGGCTCAGAGGCAGCAGGCGCCCACCACCAGGCCCCCGTCAGAGTGGCTGGTCAGGTTCCCGGTCCCCCCTGTGGCTCACAGACGTGCACGTCGAAGGGCCCTGTGCTCTCCTCAGCAAGCACGGCTGGGCACCCCAGCTGACCTCAGTGCTGGCCACAGTGAACGCTGGGCCCCCACTGGGCTCCTCCTGTCCCCGACCAGGGCCACGCGCAAGCCTGGGACTGGACGAGGTGTCCTGTGAGGTTTGGGGAGAGTGAGGACCCACCCAGATGCCCCAGCCCCAGGTGAGGCTGCAGCCACCCACTGTCCCCGCGGTGGAGCTGTCTGGCCGCCCTCCGCGAGGCGTGGCCGGGCGCAGCAGCCGAGCCCATCCAAGGAAGGGCTCTCCTAGGCTTGGGGTCCACAGAGGCCTGGCCTGACCTCGTCCCCTGCTGCTCCCCACCCACACAGGTCCCGGCCGCCCCTCCCTGGCTGGGGCCTCCTCTTCAGAGCCAAGTACCCGGCAGCAGGGACCCTCCCTCCTGGCTTTACCGCCTGGCCACTGCCACCGACTCAGCGGGCTCACGGCTGGAGACTCGGCCTCCCCTCTAGGGCGCGGGGTAAGAATGGCACCTGCCCTCAGGAGAAGGCCACTGCCAAGCCGCGTGCACGGGGGCCCGGCCCTGGACACGCAGCATGGGGCCACCAGCAGGGCCCCACCTCAAAGGGCTGTGTCCCAAAGTGCTGTGACGGTGACACAGATGCACGTCCCCCTACAGCCCCCGTCCCATCAGGGAGAGTCCTCTCCCCACCTAGATCTCTGCCCTGCCTGGGCTGTGAGCAGGCCCCAGTGGTGGGGAGGACACCCCGCCGTGCCCAGCCGAGCCCTGGGCTCTGAGGGTCTTCTGGGCAGGCCTCTCCTGGACGCTCGGGGTGGGCACCGCCCTGGCCATCACACAGGCCGCCTCAGCCCCCCTGCTCTGCAGGGGGCAGTGGGCCCGGGGGGGGTGGCGTCTGCAGGCCTGTGTCTTCTGGGCATCTGCGGTGGGCACTGGGTCCCTGAGAAGGCCAGGCCAGTGCTCGGAGCCACGCGCCTGGGTGGAGCTGATGGAGGCAGATGGCCAGCGTCTGATGGCCGGTCGGCTCGGCTCCGGCAGGAATCAGGCAAAGATGCGCACCCTCCGTGGGCTGTCCCCCACCCCAGAGCCCTGGCAGTCCCCGGAGGGGACCTAGTCCCCACAGCAGCCTCCTGACCTCTCACTATGGCAAGGGCAGCAGAGTCAGTGCCCCTGATGGACGGGGAAGCAGCCCCAGAGTGACCCCCCCTCTGCACCCCCACCGCCTGGGCCGGCTTCCCTCTCCCACCTCCGGCTGAAGGTGTCCTCCAGTGACCAGCGCAGCCCTCCCCAGGGACAGTCAGGCTGCAGAGCCCCTGTCCAGTCAGGGGGTGCCTGCCCAGCCAGGGGGTGCCCGCCCGGCCAGCAGGAGCCAGCGCCGCTCCACGCCGGGGCTGGAGGAGCAGAAGCAGTCCCCGTGGCGCCTGAGGCGGGGGGTGGCCGGGGGGTGGCCGCAGAGCCCAGGGAGGGGGCAGAGCCCTGGGCTTGAGCCCGGGCAGGGAGGGTGGCCGAGCCCCGCTGCCTCTCAGAAGTCACTTGAGGGGCACGTTGGTGTGTGGGTCCAGAGGAAAGGCCACTGGGACAACCAGGGGGGGCCTCGGAGGCGTGACCTTTAGATTTAGGAGATCGAATGGGGGCGGGGGCGGGGGTTGGGACTCAGGGGAGGGGACATCTGGGGGAGGCCCCTCTCTCCTGCTCCGGCAAAGGACCGGCTGACGGGCTCTTCAGCTGGGCGGACCCCGAGGGGAGCCAGCTGTCACAGGACACTGGCTCCACGTTGGCCATGCCCAGTTGAGTTCAGAGAGATGCCCAGTGGGACTGGCCAGGGGGTAGTGAGACGGCCGAGCTGGGGAAGCAGCCTTGGCCTCTGTCCTCTGTTGGTCCCCTACTCTCACCTTCCCCTGCCACTCTGGGTCACATGCCTCCTTGGGAGGTGGAAGAGTGGCCCCCGTCCCCACCCCAGGGGCTAGCTGGCCTGGCTGTGACCCAAATGGACAGTGGCTACCTCCTGGTCACCACCAGGGCCGCTGGCACACAGCTGGTGCACCATAAATGCCTCCTGAAGGAGGGCCTCTCGTGGAGGCCCGTGGAGGCAGCACACGTCCAAGCAGTCCTCCGCCAGCCCCCCTGGGCCAGGCAGGTTATGCGGCCTCGTCAGCCCAGTGTCCACCCCCTCGGCCCCTGGCCTGGCCCAGAGTCAAACACAGTTGGCTTTCTAGGTCACCACCCCAGGACCCCAAAGTCCAACCTGGCTGCTGTCCCCAAACGCCTCCTGTGTGTCCTGCCTGTCCGGCAGGGGAAGAGGTGTCAGGAGCTCCCCTGAGCCTAGGCCACCGGGGACGAGGAGGACCGGTTACAGGGACTGAGGGAGCCACGGTCTCAGCTGGGCCCCGGGCAGACTTCAGGCAGGCCAGTGCCGGGCTGGGGAGGCAGCCTCGCTGAAGGCCATCGGGGCCTCCCGGAGGGGACATGGAGGCCGGAGGAAGCCCAGGGGAGACGGCTAGGGCTCCCGCTGCCCCCGCGACCCGGGAAGGAGCCAGAGACGGGCTCCAGCTGACGCCTGCTGCCCCCTTGGGCGGGGAACTCGCCAGCCACAGGAGGCCAGCGCCCTCTGGCTTCTGGGTTCAGGAATTTTGAACGAGGGCTCAGGGGGGAGGTGGCTGCCACCTCCCGGCAGCGATGACAACCCAAGGATCTGCCGGTGGCCCTCTTCCTGGGGGGCTCGAGGAGCTGTAGGAAGTGGGCGGCCACCAAGCATCTGGCTGCCAGCTGGGCCCCCTGCCACGTGGGGCCCCACGTCACACCTCTCCTTCAAACAAGCCTCTGGGTGAGATCCCAGTTCCAGGGCCACCAGGCCACCAAGGGACCCTCTTGGGGACTCTGGGTGCCCCAGGGTCTCTGGGACCCGCCCCACCCTCTTGCTTCCTGCCAGGAGGTGACAGTCCAAGCACCTGTCCCTGCTACACAGTGTGGAGACCCAGGGCCGTCAGCTTTGCCCCGGTGGGACCTGCCGAGGCCGAGCACAAACCCCACCTCTGGGCCCCTCTCGGGGACCTCCTGCCTGAGCCCCTGCCAGGCCTCCTGCCCCGCATCCCCAGGCCCACCTGCTGCCCAGCCTGGTCCCCCACCAGCCTCAAGGCAAGGCTC
This sequence comes from Marmota flaviventris, assembly GCF_047511675.1. Taxonomy (NCBI): domain Eukaryota; kingdom Metazoa; phylum Chordata; class Mammalia; order Rodentia; family Sciuridae; genus Marmota; species Marmota flaviventris. The sequence goes on along the minus strand of NC_092506.1, from coordinate 4,066,464 downwards.
CCAGCCTGAGGCCCAGCCAGGGACGCTCCTCGCTGCAGAGCCACCCCCAGGTCAGGAGTGGGGAGGGGACCACCGCCCTCCCAGCCCCAAGCCCAGCTTTCCCCTGGGGGTCAGCCCTGCTCTGGGCTCTGAGGGGCAGGAGAGGCCCGAGGACCTCCAGGCCCAGACGTGCTCTGAGTGTGTGGAGGAGGAGGGAGCCCGTCCCTGGGGAGGCACTGCCCCCTGGAGGTCAGCCCCAGGAACTGCGGTGTGATCACAGACCCCGCAGCTGTGTCCAGGCAGGGACAGACCAGAGCCCAGGCCCAGGTCCACACAGGGGCCCCGCTGGAAGCTATCTCCTGGGGCGAGAGTGCTGCCCCAGGGGACTGTGGGTCATCTGCTGCCCAAGTGCCCCCAGACCCACCAACTGCCAGGGCTGCACGGCCCCACAGTCGTCCGGGGAGACCCTCTCCCCAGGGCAGCGTGACCCCTCCTCAGGGCAGAGTGCTCACTCGCTGGCCCTGTGTGGCCAGGCCTGGACCCAGCTTAGGGGCAGGGGTCCCCGCACCCCACCTCCCGCAGCCCTGCCCCCTGCCCCAGGGAAACAGGAACCTCAGGGCTGTTCCCGGGACCACGTTGGTGCCGTCTCCTGGTGAGGGGAGCCACGGGCTGGCACGGGGACAGGAGGTGAGGGCTGGGGACACGTTTGGGGGTGTCCCCTGCCAGGCCCCCTCAGAACTGGGCCCTGGAGCCAGGAAGAGCAAGCTGGCAGGAAAGGAGCCTTTGGCACGGCCCGGCCAGGTGGGCACAGGAGGGTGACGAGATCCTTGCCCCCAAGAGAGTGGCCGCCCTGCACGCGCCCTCACTGCCACCACAGCCCGGCCCGGCCCAGCTGGCTCCACAAAGCAGGAGTTCAGCGTCCAGCCCCAGCCCGCTGGGCCGCAGGCCTGAGAGGTCCTCACAGGAGCAAGCCGTCCACACCCCGGTGGCCGCAGCTCAGGACCCCCTGCAGGCCCAGGGGTCCACCCAGCGGGTCATCTCCCTACGACCCGTCCAGGCCCCAGCACCAGTGGCTGTGAGGGGCCTGGGCAGCACAGGGCGGGGCGGCCCAGGCCCAGCGGAGCCCTCCGAGGGGCTGTGGGCCCAGGGAGGCCCCTTCACAGATGACGACACCGAGGCCCAGGGAGGCCCCCTTCACAGATGACGACACCGAGGCCCAGGGAGGCCCCCTTCACAGATGACGACACCGAGGCCCAGGGAGGCCAGCGGCTGGTGAAGGGGGGACCGAGGGCCAAGCCAGCCCCAGAGGCCGGCCTTCTCGCTGGGTGGGGTGGTTTGGAATTTCCTTGGAGGCGTCCCTGCCAGGCGGTGCCAGGCTGGGAAGTCTCTCCGGAGCTCCACCCGCCCACACCTGGTACTTTCATTCCACCGGAGGCTGATGCCAGGAGATGAGGGTCAGGCCCGGGGCCTCTTCCTCCTGGGCCGGGTCAAGGGATCCCTTATCTGGTGACACCTTATCGCACGTCCTTGGCTGGTTCAGGAGCTGGCTCCCCGAGGTACCGGGAGGCCCAGTGGGCAATCAAGGTGCCAAGCGCAGACCACGGGAGGGGCGGCCTCGGCCTCCAGACCCCGCCTGGGCCCGCCCAGCCTGCTTCCCGGGAGCCTCTCAGGCCCAGCGCTGGCCAGCGGGCCATGGCAGCACAGTAGGAGGCGAGAGGCAGGAGCAGAATGGGAGGGCGGGGCGTCCCCCAGGCCCAGGAGAGACGGTCAGCCCTGGGTCATGGAGACTGGTGGGAGCTTCCTGGTAGCCAAGGCAAAGGGGAAAGAAGTTGGAGGAAGGTGGGGTGAGGGGCAGCTGGTCCTGAGAGAGCCCAGGACACAACCCCAAAGAGGCTTTGGCCACCCCCTGCTGTTCCCACTCTTCCTTCTCAGGAAAAGTGAGACTGAGCAGACACCCTGTTCCCTGGGGCACACACTGAGCACTGTGTGCGGCCGTGCTGGGAGCTGGGGAGGCGGTCGTGAGGGAGGCCTGGTTCCACCGCGGAGGCCGTGTCCAGAGAGCTCCATGCCAGGCCAGCCAAAGCCAAAGCCAATCAGCCATTGGTGCGGCTGCTCCTGGAGCCTGAACGGGGGCCACCAGAGCAGGACGGCCACCAGGCCCTCAGCAGAGGGGGCAGCCGGCCTGAGACCAGGGCTGGAGGCCCAGACCCAGAGGAGAGGCCCGGGTGGGGGATGGGGCTTCCCACCCAGGAAGCTGCCTAGGGCCTGGCCGCGGGCTGCAGGCCCCAGCCCCTCTGCCTCAGCGCGTCATCTGTCAGAAGCCCACTCACCCGGGGCTGCGCTGAGGACTCCAAGGTCATCCCAGGCACACGGCCAGCGCCAGCCGAGGCACCTTCCGGGCACAGCAGTGCCCAGCCTCCGCTCTCCTTCCCTCTGGCCTCTCTGGGCCCGGCCCACCCATGCATCCTCAGCCCTCCTCCATCTCCCCACACAGATGTCCTTGACGCTCCGGGCACACACTCTGTCCTGCCTCAGGACCTTTGCGCACGCTGCTCCTTCTGCCTGCTCACACACTCCTCTGCTGTCCTCCCGCCTGGCTCCACCACCCCCTCTCCCCGGCTGTCTTGGCTCTTGGGAAGGGTCTGGTCACGTGGGCCTCCTCTCCTCAGCCTGGCTCCTCTCCAGATTGACCCCTCCACTGTGAGAGGCCACTCTGTACCTCGCGCGTAGTAGGACTCAAGACACTCCCGAGGACCGAGGAACGCAGCTCTCGTTCTATTTCCTCATTGGGTCAAATTGGCACCCGCCTGGGAGGTCCTGCTCCCGGTCACCCCACGTGGCCACCAACTGGGCGATGCCCAGCACAAGCCCTGTCCCCTGATTCCCGGTCAGCTCGGCGCTCTCTGGGAAGCCGACCGGCCTCTGGGGGGCAGCATGGTGTCACGGGAGGAGGCCGGCTGTGGCCTCCAGTGGCCTCAGGCTTGACTCTGCGCCGCTGCTTCTCCAGCCAAGTGACACGGGTGGCCAGGCCCCTCAACCTGCCCCAGAAGGTGAGGCCGCGAAGGGTCCTGCTGGCGGGCAGGCTGGCGGGCGAGGGCAGGAACAGGAAGGGCAGGCGCCGTGCTGGCCGCCATCACTTGGGACAGACTGGGGAGGGTCCTCGCCCCGGCCTCCCTCCACCTCCGACGCGGCGGCTGAGATCTCGGACGGTGGTGGGCTCCTGGCTGCAGCCCCTGGGCTCTGGGGAGCTCGCCGGGCCCCTCGCGCTCCTGCCTTGGGTCTGGCCGAGCAGCGGGCTGTGGAGACCATCCCCGGGGACCGCCCCCCCGTGGCTCAAGACCACCCCAGAGTGGCCCCGGTGGCTTCCTCCTGCCGCTGGGTGGTTCCGCTGTGGAGCTGCAGGCCGCCCTGGACCGCTCTGAGGCCCCGTGGGGACAGGGTGGTGCTCTGGGGGCCCGGGGAGCATGGTCTCCCCACCCTTCGCAGCGCCTAGAGGCCAGTGGTCTTGGCTCAGGCTGTTCGTCTGGACTCTGTCCTTCTGACCAGGGCCCGGGGAAGGTAGGGCCACTGCGGAGTCCAGCCTCACTCCCACCTCCCGGCCTCCACGCCATCTCATCTACAGGTTCCCTTTGTCCTGGGCCACATGGTCCTGGCCCTGGGCCTTAAGGGGTGGCCACCTCGGGCAGCCATTGTTTGACCACCTCAGGCCGGGACAGGCCCAGCCCCTGGGGGTTATGACCCCCCAGGTTAGTGCACCCCAGGCAGGGGCTTCTCCCTCCCGGGTCCAGCCTGGGCCACTTGAGGGTGGCCTGCGCCTTGGTCCCAGGAGAACAGGGGCCCAGCGAGGCCAGGGCACTTGGTCAGAGGAGCCCCGACCCTCCAGGGAGAGCGAGACCCATCCCGGCTCAGGTCCGGGGCTCTTTGCTAGGTGGCCACACCACACCACCCCTCGGGAGGAGGCCCACCAGGCTGCAGCTCCCCAGGCCCTGGACCGCGGGGTGGGAACTGCGTGGACGGGGCACTCGAGGCTGCGGGTTGGGTCAGCCACGCCACCCACCCGCCTCGGTCTCTCCCTCCAGGAAAGTGCGAAGCGCAGGGTGGTGGGCTCAGGTGGGGCCGTCGGGATCCAGACCCAGCCGCGGGGGACGCGGGTCCTTCCTCTAAACAGGCCGTGGCCCTGCCGGGGAGCCATGGTGACAGCAGGAGCCTCCCTGAGGAGTGCAGCCTCAGCAGACCCTGGGAAGCCTCGGGTCGTTCACCTTCAAATGTGACCTGAGCGTCTGGCTGCAGAGCTGAGCCAAGGGGCTGCGAGCCTGGACGGTCAGCCACTTCAGTGGACAGACACAGGCCCGCGCTCCCTCCAGAGGGGGCAGCTGCCCTGAGCACCAGCTCCCAGGGACCTCCATCCTCCCCCGCTCCCCACTGGGCCTCCGGGTGCCTGGGGCGGGGCAGGGCAGGGCGAAGTCCCGTGTGGACCCTCCCGGAGGCCACCGCCCACTCCTACACCTAAGGAGTGGACGCCAGGGTTAGTTCCAGCCCACGGCATTTGGCCACGGGACTGACCTGCTCACTGTGAGCCTCTGTGCTGTGAAGTCCTGGGCCAGGACCTGCCTCCGTCTTCCCTGACTGCCTGTCCTCCTCCCTAGCCCACCTCCTGCTGGCCCAGGCCTCGCGGATCCCTCGCCCAGGGAAGGACAGGGGCCACCACTACACCCGTGCCTGCGAGGGTGACCAGACTCCAGGGCCACGCCAGGCCTCCTGCTCCCTCCTGTCACACGAGCACACAGCAACAGACCCGGCCACACCTACACACGTGTGCACAACACAGATGTGCCCGCACACGCTCTGGCCCAGGCACACGGACGTGTGGGAGACACTCCCACTAGTTCCCACGGGTGGATGAGCACGCGCACCCGGGCCCTGGGCAGGCTCCCTGCTATCTACAAGCTCCCCCCCCCCCGGGTTGCCCCTGCTGGGCGAGTCCTCCCTCCTGGGCGAGTCCTCCCTCCCTCCCTCCTGATCCTCCTTCTGAGGATGAGTCCTCCCTCCTGGGCGAGTCCTCCCTCCCTCCCTCCTGATCCTCCTTCTGAGGATGAGTCCTCCCTCCTGGGGTTAGTCCTCCCTCCTGGGCGAGTCCTCCCTCCCTCCCTCCTGATCCTCCTTCTGAGGATGAGTCCTCCCTCCTGGGGTGAGTCCTCCCTCCTGGGCGAGTCCTCCCTCCCTCCCTCCTGATCCTCCTTCTGAGGATGAGTCCTCCCTCCTGGGGTGAGTCCTCCCTCCTGGGCGAGTCCTCCCTCCCTCCCTCCTGATCCTCCTTCTGAGGATGAGTCCTCCCTCCCGGGGTGAGTCCTCCCTCCTGGGGCGAGTCCTCCTCTGGACGAGTCCTCCCTGAGGCCTGTCTCCTGCCCCCTGCCCTCACGGAGCCCTTCGGTGGCCTGAGCAGCTGCCCATGCCAGGCCCCAGGGGGCAGGTCCCCCCTCCTTTCTCTGCACCCTGCTCCTCGCAGCCTGGCCGCGGGGTGGGGTGCAGGATCTGGGAGGTGGGGCTCCCCCCGCTCCCCAGGAACCGTGCACACAGTCCTGATGCCCCTGCAGCAGGGCCAGCCGGTCCTCCAGAGGCCACAGTTTCCGACTGAGATGCCGAGGGAAGTCGCCCTGGGGGCGTTGAAGTCCAGGGTCACCAATAGGGTGTTGGGGACAGGGCTCCCAGGAGGGGTCCCTCACTGCTCCAGGAACGGTGGCCAGCCCATAGAGCACAGCCTGGGGCAGGGGGGACAGGGAAAGGACGTGGGCTGGGCCCCGGGAAGCCGCCCCTCAGCCGGGAGCGGGTCCTGCCGTGTCCCCGTCACTGCTTGGGGCCCGGCTTGGTTTTCCCAGAACACAAGGTGGAGGACCCTGGCTCACCCGGTTTGCAGAGCCGGGATCTGAGGAGCAGCCTGGGGTCACCAGCAGCGTCCAGGTCCACACCCAGACAGAGCCGCTCCAGAGCCCGGGCTCACCCTGCTGTAGGGGACAGAGGGGGCGGCAGGGGGACTTGCCGAGGGAGCCCCTGCTCGGGGAGGCTCAGGGCCTGCCGCCGAGCTCGGCTTGGCCAGCCCCTGGGGGGCTCTGGGAGGACCACGTGTGAGGGCGGGCGGCAGAGGTTTGAGCTGGGGTCAGCCGCAGTCCAGCTGGGGACCCAGATGTCGGGGGGGGGGGTCTGGATTTTCCAGGGACCACAGGCTCTGGCAGAGTGCCACGCCACCCGGTGCACAAGGCAGGGCCGGGGTCCTGGGAGGGGAGGCCTGAGCTCAGAGGACAGGTCTGCAGCGGCTGCCCCCCCCCCCAGGTGGGAGGAATTCTGGGCCTCCGTTCCCCTGGCCTCCCCTGTCTCCAGCTGGCCCTGCCAGGGCCTCTCAGACAGACCCCTGCTCCGGGCTTGACTGGCCTGTGCATTGCTACCCCGGTGCCGTCTCTGGAGGCCTCCTCCTGCCCTGACCCACGGCCCCGGGGCCTCTCCACCCCCTCCCTGCCCTGGAGCAGAGCCTGGCCGCCCTGCAGGCTCGGGGACCCGCCTCCAGTGGCCGGACCAAGATCCAGGACTCATCTTCTCCCTTGTCTGTCACCCCATCATAAAACCCAACGGCTCCTGTCCCCAGGCTGCTGCTGCCCGGGGACCACAGCCCAGTGTGGGCAGCAGAGGTGGGGGTGAAACTGCCCCCCGGCTGCTCTGGGCCCAGCCGCCCCAGGCGCTCCCTAGTCCAGGCCCGGGGCTGGGGGGATGGGTCCTGCAGTGGGTGGGGACCTGCTCCTGACCTCGGCCTCCCAGCCTCCGTCATAGCCTGGTGGTCCCCGAGCTCTGCCCTGGCCACCCGGGCCACCCTCCACTCCTCCCACACCCAGACTCAGACCCCATCCCCGGGCCCTGCAGACAGGGCTGCCCCTTTTCTCTTTTTCTGGCCCGGGGTCAACCCAGGGGGGCTTAGCCTCGGAGCCCCGCCCAGCCGCCTCCTATGTATTTTGAGACAGGGGCTCCCTGAGTAGCTTAGGCTGGTCTTGAACTTGCGATCCTCCTCCTCAGCCTCCCGCGTTGCTGCGATTACTCCATGTCCCCCTCCCATTCTCTATAGGCAGGATCTTCCTGTCACCCCTGGGTCCCCAGCACCCTTACAGGGCCTGGCACACATTATCTGGGCAAAGAATCCCTGATGCATGGACCCATGGATGGACGAGTTGGTGGGTGGGCAGACGGGTGGTAGGTGGGTGGGTGGGTGGGTAAATGGACAGATGGATGGCCGAGTGGGTGGATAGATGGACAGATGGGTGGGTGGATGGTGGGTGGACAGATGGACAGATGGGTGGGTGGATGGGTGGGTGGACAGAGGGATGGGGGGTGGGGATGGTCATTTAGCACATACTCTCATTCCTGGTCACCCCTCGTTGCTGGACTACAGCGCTGTGGCTGTTCCCTCAGGGGCACCCCTAGCTGGGTCACCCAAAGGACCTAGCTGATGCGGGTGGCCAGGCTTGGGTGATGAGGATCCATCAACCATCACGCGGTTTGCACCGTGGGGTTTGTCACTATTTGTTCCCTGACTGAAAGCTTTGAACAGCCACGGAGTCCTTCCCCACCCACCGCAGGGTGGGGCCCCCGGGCTCAGCAGGCACCCCCCGGCGGCACCCCGTGCCCCGGCACCCTGGGCGCCCACTCTGAGCGTGCGGGTCTGGGAACACGGCCTGGCCTCGCCGGACCCTGTCTCTGGGACAGTTTTCTAAACTCAGCTCTGACAAAGAGTAAATTTATGACAGATTTATCTGGAGGAGGAGGCGGCAGTGGAGGGTGACACCCTGCAAGCCATGAGCGGAGAGCCCGGGACACAGAGCAGGTACTGCCAAGAGTGGGACACGTGGTCAGACCCCCGTGACAGATGGGTCGGCAGGGCGGCCGACGTGCCTGGAGGAGATGAAAAGCGTCCATTTCCTTCCTCCAGATAAACACGCCAGCAGCCAGATCCCTCCGGGATGACAAATGGCTTCCTCTCCACGGTGGGGGTGCACCTCGGAGCAGCCGGAGCCCGCACCCGGCAAAGGCCCCACAAGGCCCCGCAGGGAGACGCTGCCGCCGCAGAATCCCACAACCCTGGCCCGTCCCCAGGCACCGGGATGCCGCCCTCTTCATGCCAGCCCCGCACGACAGGGGAATTACTGTGAATTGGGGACCGTGTGGTGACACGCTGCCTGTCCCCGGGAGCGAGTGAAGGACCTCCCGGGACAATCAGATCCCTGGAAGTGGGGGCAGGAGCCGGAGGTGACTCGGTGCTCCCTGGGGACAGGAAGTGTGCTGGCCCCACCTTTAGGAATCGAGGGTCCACCCCTGTCCCTGGGCTTCTTGCTCCCCAGGAATGTGGACGGGCAGTGGCTGAAGTCCAGGTCCCCTGCCTTCAGGAAGGTGGCCACCCCCACGAGACGAGCACGGCAGCTCCGGAAGGACATTGCAGGGCAAGAGGAGCCCAGGGCAGTCCACTGACAGCGCTTTTAAACGAGTCCAGGTGAAGCTATTTATACAGAGTCCAAATCAGGGGCATATGCACGGCCCCCGGGCTCAGGGTGGAGGCGGCAGAGCCCCCCTCGCGGCTCACAGCTCCGTTTGCTCATCTGCCTCGACATCTGAGATGCATTTGTGGGTTCCTGCCCCGGATGCTCACCGGGGTGGGCAGGAGGCAGGAGAGAAGCAGAGTCCCTTCCTGGGGCCAGGTCCTGCCCCAGCTCTGCAGAGAGGAGATGAGGGCTTGTAGGAAGCCAGGGGACCAGTGGAGGGCTGACGGAGGCTTCAGGATGGAGGCCCACACAGGCTGCAGGGTGGAGGCCCACAGAGGCTGCAGGGTGGAGGCCATGGCTGCTGAGCCCAGGAGGCAGGCCACACGGGAACAGCAAATGGATTTAAATGACCATCGGTGGTCACCAGAGCTGGGCCCGGGAGGGGTCGAGGAGCAGCCACCAGCAGGTAGAGTCCCCTCCTGGTGAAGAAGTGTTTTAGAAGTTGATGGAGGTGGCAGCTACCTGGCGTGAGGGACACCCTGGATGGCTCAAGTCCCAGCCGCCCACCTGCAGCCCCCGGAGAGGGAGGCGCCCGGCCGCCAAGGGCCTGCGTCAGCCCCGCCACCCGAGTCCCAGGGCCACGTCGGACCGAGACGCGGGCCAGCAGGCTCTTCAGACAGACAAGTGGGGGGCCAGGGTGGGTCAGGGCCTCGTGACGTCCTGCGGGAGCCTCAGTCAGCCAGCACAGGGCCGAGCAGCACTGCCCCCCGGGGCTGGGGACCCGGGCTGCAGAGCGCTCGACCTCCTAATGCACCAGGGACCTGCCCCTCAGCCCCAGGGAGGACCAGCGGGAAATTCAGGGGTAAAACAGAGAAGGCTCTTTGGAAACCTGTCTGCTTGCTTTCTTTTAATACAGAAAGGATGAAGCAGTGAGACGAAGGGATTTAGGGGGTGGCTGGTGACGGGGACACGGAGAAGACTCAGTCATGAGAGGAGCCGCCTGAGCCAGCCTCTGAGCGGGGGACTGGCCCTGGCCACCTCGTCCGGGGATTTCCGGGTCTGTGTGGGACAACTGTGACCACAACAGGCCGCACCAAGCCCAGGCTCTGGCCCCAGCTGCCCCCAGGACAGAGTGGCAGCGGCTAGCCCGCGCGTCCCCCCCCCGCCGCAGGCCCTGGCCGCAGCTGGAAATGGGCCAGCTCTGACCCAGGGAGGCCCTGCCTGAGTCCCGGGGCCCGACTCTTGTCTCACCAGAGGACTCAGGCCTCGAGAGCCACCAGGAGCCTGGCTGACCTCGAGGAGCAGGGTCCCTCCCGCCACTGCCTGCCTCGGACGCGACGTGAGCAGGAGGTCCTCTCAGGCACTCGGGGGTTACTGACCGCGTGGTCATCTCAGCACCGTGAGCTACTGGTCAGAGCCCAGTCGGGGCTCCCACGAGCAGATGTGGGCCTGAGTGGCTTCGGTGTATGGACCATCAAATAATGACAAGAGAAAACGGAGCCCCCCCAGGGCGGGAGCTGGACACGTCACCCAGCCGGGAAGCCGCAGCCCAAAGACAGGACCCAGGTGGGCTTGTCCAGAGCCCTCACCTCTGACCCCAGGGCACCCCCTGTTGTGGAGGAGAGAAGGGATACAGAAAGGACAAGGGGACAGCCCAGGGTGGCCCAGGGCTGGGGCTTGTCCACCTGCTGGAGCCCCTGTGACCGTGGGCCAGCCTGGGTCCTCCCTAGGGAGAGGGAGCCCCCGCAGGGCGGTGGCAGAGCCCTGGTGGCCTGAGGTTGTCGGAGTGTCCGCGTGCTGCTGCCCGACCTCTCCGTGTGGAGGTGGCTGGGTGGCGGAGACGCTGTCCGGTTGACAGGGGCCTCGTCTGACCCTCCCCGGGGTCCTAGCATGCAGCAGGAGGTAGGCTCAGTGGGTCACCGCCTCCAGGGCCCCAAGGGGGTGGCCAGATCATGGCAGCACAGGACGCCACCCCTGGTACCACCCTGCCCCAAGTCCCGGAGACCCTCCGAGCCTCCGAGCCTGCCTCCTCTGCCCTGGACCCCCGACCTGCACAGGGTGGTCTCCTCCTGGTGCCCGACCCACCTGCCCCCTGCAGAGACACTGGGCCCCGCTGTCCAGGGCTCAGCTCCTCCCTGGGGAAAGGACCCCACCAGGGCTACAACAGCATGAAGAGTGGCCCCAAAGCCGTGTCCCCCCGACCCCCAACCCGCGCATGTGACTTTATCGGCAGGTGTGATGGACTGAAGGGTCTCGCGAGATGGCCCTGACTACCTGGCTGGGGTCACGGAGGCAGAACCTGGTGACGCAACCTCCAGCCATCGTCACCTGGAGCCCAGAGCGGAGAAGCCGAAGGACCCTCCCCAGAGCCCCTGGGAGCCTGGCCCTGGGACAGGAGGGCTCTTAATGACCTCTGGTGTCAGCCCTGTGGCCTTGGAGAGTGAGGGATGGGCCTGGGGTGCTGAGCCGCCCACCTGTGGGCACGGCCCCTGCAGCTCCAGGCAACGAATCGGGGGCCTTGCACTCACACTTTGGGTCCCTGCCCCTCCTCCCTGCAGGGGCCAGCAGCTCTGGGCCGTGGTCACGTGGACCCGCCTAGACATGCTGCGCTCCAGAAGCTGCAGGCGGGGGCACGGCCCTTCCGGTGGCCCGGAGCCCCTGATCACCACAGCAGCCGGAACTCATGGAGGCCGGGGCTCGAGGCCTAAGCAGGGACCAGGAGCTGTCCCCCAGAGAAGAGCCCCCTGTGTGGCTCTCTCCTGCTCTGTGAGGAGCGGCAGTGTCCAAGGACCAGGAGCCCGGGCAGCGCTCAGCTGAGTTCTTGCTGGGCCTCCTGTGGCCAAGAGCAGTGTTCCTCACGGGAGGGGGGGATCGACTGGGCAGGGCCCAGCCCCCCACCTCATTTGTTTCCCTGCAGCTGGAGAATCCGTGGCAGCTTGATGCGGGTCTTTGTAGTGTGGCCTCCCAACTTCAGGGAAGGCCTGGGCCTGGCCCAAGGGTCTCTCCTGATTTGTCCAGGCCCACCATGGGTTTTTCTGATGGTAAACTGTAAGACAATGGGGGGCTCTTAATGACCTCTGGAAAAGCTGCCTCATCTTTGTCCTCTGGCCAAGCCGAACATCATCAGGGGAGTGTCCTCACATCACTTCTATTAGTTACAGTAGGTCACAGGCTCTGCCCATGCCCCAGGGTAGGGAGTCACACAAAGGTGGGACTTACCAGCCGAGTAGGCGAGATCACCCAGGGTGTGTCCGTCACTGGAGATTGCTGGCTTATTTTTGCAAACAACAACAACACATGCCTGTGAACAGGGCTCAGCCCTCCCTGGGCCTCGGAGTCCTAGAGGATCTTGCAAAGCACTTCTGATACAGGGCCAGCAGGGGGCGTCCCTCCAGGCTGGCTGAGGCAGGGTGGGCCGGGCCCCAGGAAAGCCAGTCACCAAATGAGCCTCTCAGGATGGTTCCCCTCCTCCTGGGCCCAGGGTGTCCACCACCCCGATCTGCCACCGGAGATCCTGCCCACAGGAAGCCCGGGTGTGCCTGCGTGCTTGAGTGAGTCATTGTGAGTCCCAGTGTTTGGGGACCACAACACTCTGATTACAGGGTTTCTAGGTGTGGCCGGCCCCTACTGTGACTGCCCCTCACCCAGACGCCCAGGGTGCCCCTGCTGCTCTGCTGGGTGGGCAGGATGCAGGAACAGTGAGATGACGAGTGAGTCACCAGGGCCCCTGAGCCCTGGGTGAGGATCCCGCCCCCCCCCCCCGCCCTGGGCCCTGGGATGAGGGGGAAGCAGGAGTCCCGGAGGCACTGGGCTTGCCCTCTCTGATGGTCAGTTTAACTGGTGACCTCAGCCCCAGGGACGAGCAGGCGTCTGCTCCTGATGCCCCGTCTGCCTTCGGTGTGACCGTCCCTGAGCTGCGCTCGTCGGCTGGGGGAGGAGCAGAGACAGTCACCTGGTCCCACTCAGCCCTGGACCCTCCGCATCTCCACCTGCCGGGTTCCCTGTTGGCGAGGCGCAGGGGCCTGCGTCCGTGTGGACCCCGCACGGCGGGCGGGATGGGGGGCAGTGGGGGGCAAGCCGAGCGGGGGCTGCCCGGGAGGCGCAGGGGAGAAGGAAGGGCCCCCACTGGACCCTTCTCTGTCCCCCTCTGCCAGGCAGGTTGAGGTCCACATGATTAGGACAAGTTCTGGGGGCTCCCCCGATTCCACGGATTCTATCCCCCCAAAATATAGGCTAGAAATATTATGGGGCGGCTGAAACAGAGCAAAGGCAAAATCTGGGGAGCACGGTTCCCCTCTGAGCCTTCTGGGGCAACAGCCCCCCCAGGTCAGCACCCTGGGTCTGGGCACACGACCAGGTCACCCCAGGGCTGGCCAGACCCTCTGGTGGCTTTCCTGGCAGCTGACCACGGCCCCCGGTCTCTCTGAGCAGGGCCGGTGGAGGGTTCTGGCCGGTCGGGCTGGTCCAGGGACATTTGCTGTCCACCCCGCGGCCCCTCGCTGAGATCTGAGGGGATGTGAGGCAGGGCTGAGAGGCTGAGGGTAGACATCTGAAGCCGGCCTCGATTCTGGGGCTTCGCTGGTCCCTGTGATCCCGGGAAGGAACGTGAGGCAATAAATGGTAGAACGCGGGCCATGCGACTTGACCCCGGAGTCCGGCCAGTCCTACAGGCTCCGGGACCCGCTGTCCCCCTGTGCCCTCCCCCATCCCAGGCCCTGCAGCGCCAGGCAGGGGTCACTCCCCCGGCCCACCCCTCCTGGCCCGTCACCCACCCTGCAGCTGGGAATGTCGGGAGTTTGCTTGGGTCCCTCAAGAGCAAAGAGGGGACCTGACATCAAAGAGGTTTATCCGGGGGCAGCAGGAGGAGGCAGAGGGCCTTCAGTGGGTCAGATGCACATGCAGGGCGGGGGGCCAGGCAGGAGGACTCTCACGTTGCAGCTCAGTCACACCAAAGGATCAGGCAAGCTCACTCTAGAAGAGGAAAATGCAGTTGCATCTCAGTTAGAATAACCAAGGAAAAAATGAGGAATCCATCCCTATAATCTGCAGAATGAGAAAACACGGAGAAATAGCAACAGGGAAAAGTGAGAGTATGACGCTCAGCTCCTGGAAAACGAACCTGAAGATTCAGATGAAACCAAGTCTAAGAAAACGTGAATCATAAAACTTAACCCCAGAAGAGACAGCAAAGAATCCTACCCAATTATCTCTTTAAAAATAAAATGTCGTTCTGAAGTAGATCCCCCACCCCACACCCAGAGAGCATCGTGTCGGGATTCCACATGGGGATTCTGTCACAATCTGGGGAGAAAGGAGATCCGATGCCATTTAAGCTGTTTCAGGGCATGGAAAAAGTAGGGGGTCTCCGGAGTCCTTACAGAAAGCTAGGGAGGTACTGAAACAAAATCAATAAAGACAGAAAACACACACACACACACACATGCCCTCCAGGTCCATCTCTTGAGCATGTCAATTCAAAAGTCTAAGATATGATACAACTCGACGCACACATTTGAGAGATGCAGAAAAAGCACTGGATCTAATCTAACACGTTTCACAATTAAATAGCCATCAGCAAACCAGGAAGAGAAGACACTGCTTCAGCCTGAGCAAGGGCATCTGTGAGAAGCCCCCAGGCTCAACGGTGCTGGTGGGGAAAGTCCGAACACCTTCCGCCAAGAACAAGGAGAAAGCAAGCCCCAGCTGCCCTCATCCCCGCCGGAGCCGCCAGCCAGGGAGATGAGGCAGGGCAAAGGCACAGCGTGAAACCAGTGTGGACGGAGGGAGCCCCCCCCGGGATCCGCCTTCATCGGATCAGTGTGGCTGGAAACAAGACCGATGTACAGAGCCTCGCTGCCTTTGTGACGTTGGCAACGAACAACGCAGAAATATCAAGAGGACCCCACGGGAGGGGGAGGGATGGAGAACAACCCAGGGTGAAATAACACACGCCGTCAGCTCGGCCTGGCCACTCCACGTGGTCCCCCACTCCAGGGCGCCGCGAGGTGCACCGTCAACATCTGCCTTTTTGACCACTGAAGACATAATGCAAAGAAGGATCGTCATCCAGAAAGCAGAAACAAACAACCCCCTGGGACAGCAGCCCAAAGAACAGCGCTCGGGAATAAGATCGAACAAAACGCTTCAAGACAATGTCTCTAAACATTGTGCAGGTGGGGGTCCTGCGCTGGGGTGGGCGTCCAGCGGGATGGAGGTGACCTCGGAGCAGCACTCGGAGGACACAGCGAAGACTCTGTGCTCTGGAGTCCTGCGCGCAGGTTTGCAGGGCCAGTCGGGCTGCCCGGGACCCTGTCAGATGCACCCCGGGTCACCTCTGCTCCAGCCCAGCCAGCAGCCAAGCCAGCCCCCGAGCCCCGATATTCCTGTGGCCTCGAATCAGGTGACGGGGACATTGTGACCCAGCAGCAAGGTGGCATCACGGTGGCCGTGCACCAAATGGCCTCTGTGTGTCATCGGTTCTCCCGCAGCCTGTCATGGGCCTCGGTCCTGCTGTTAATGATCCTATAAACTCTTCCGGGGGCAGGGATCAGCCATTCGTTCACGGTGCATCGGGTACTTCTCCATTCATCCTAGAGCGGTTTGCAGGAGAAGACAGAATCACGGACGTGGAAACATTCCTCAAGTTGACGGACAGACCTAAAGAATCTTTTTAGAAACACTTTTCTGCTTTTTATTTTCCTCTGAATTTTTCTTTTTTCAAAGCGATCTCAGTCGAAAGCCGAGCGGGTGCTGAGACTCAGTGGACCCACAGCGACCAGGATGACCTTGGAAACCCGGGGAGCTCCACCGCGGGAGCCCAGCATGGCCAGAGAGGCCGCTGGGGAGGCCGTGCAGAATCAGGGACACGCCCTCGCACTCGCGTCAGCTGGCGTCTGAGGAGGTCCCGAGGCCATCCACCAAGTGCCTGACATCGGCTGCCTGTCACCAGGAGCAGAGAGCAGTCACTTCTCCCAGAGCTTCCTGGTCTCAGAGGCACCAAGGAGAACCACGTGGCCCTGTCAGGAGGCTCCAGGGCATCACTCAGAGGCTCCTTGGTGGAGACGTCCCCGTGGCTATCAGTCCCTCCAGAAGCCAAAGCAGGCGCTGGTCTGCACCCACCCTCGGGTGCTGCCTGCCGCAGCACAGGGCCCAGCCACCCCCAGGGCAAGTGCAGCGGGTGGGGGTGACCAGGGGCCGGCCACACGCCCGCAGCACGGCGAGGGCACTTGCTGGGTCTGCAGCGGCCACGTTGTCCACAGGACGTGGGCCCCTGCCCTGGGAAGCGGCGTTCCGGGCCGAGTGGGCAGAAGAGCACAGGCCACGCAGCCTCCCAGCACCGCTCCACGCAGGAAAGAGGCCCCGCCAGCACTGGGGCCGGGATGGTGGCCACCTGGCCTCGAGAAGGAGGCTGGACCCGCCACACGTCAGGCACGAAAGTCCCCTCAACTCGAGCCTGGGCCTGGGCGCAAAGGATGAGACCCTGCAAGTCCTGCTAGAAGGCAGGGTGACGCTCGGGACTTCAGGCCCCAGCTCCAAGTGCAGCAGGGCTGGGTGGGGCTCAGCGGCACAGTGCTCGCCTCGCCCGTGAGGCCCTGGTTTCCATCCTCAGGCCCACATAAAAAATAGACAGATAAAAGTAAAGATACCGTGTTCATCTACAACAACAACAAAAAATAGCATTGGTCAGAGGTACCACATGATCCAGCAGTTCCCATGACCCGGAGGAATAAAGACACATATCCACACAAAACTGTGCGCAGGAACGCCCTACCACCCCCAAAGCAGAAGCAACCTAGGTGTCCAGCAAATGCTTAAGTGGAATATTATTCAGCCACGAAAAGGGATGAGCACCAACACCTACTATGACACGCACCATGATGCTGAGTGGAAAAGGCCAGTCTGAACAGATCCCAGGTCACATGATCCCATTTTGTCTGAATAGGCAAAATCCACAGCGCCCGAAGGTAGATTAGTGCTGCCTGTGGCTGGGGTGGGGAAGAGTGGAAAACAGCTGCTAGCGGGGCCTCCATCTCTTTGGGATGAAGAAAATAGTCTGGAACGAAGTTGGGCTGCTTTATCCGACTCTGTATGTGTCCTTCGGTTGGTCTGCGGATCATCTCTCCATCAAGCCTCAGAGAGAGAGGGGAGAAGAGCACAGGACTTAAAAGGACAATGGTTCATTTGTCCCTCCGGGGTCCGCGGACACGCTCTGCCACTCTCACTCAGGGACCCTCTGGAACGCTGCCCTCTGCTGGCCGGGCAGAAGATGGCGCTGTGCGCTCTCCAGCTGTCAATCAGGTGCTGGGGGCGTGGTCTTCCCTTCCTGGCGGCTGCTCCTGGCTCGGCCCTGACGCCCCCCTGGCCCACGTTTATCGGAGTCGTTGCTGCGTCAGGAACACACTTCACCCGAGCAGCAGGGCGTCCAGGCCGGGTGGACGGCCGCAGCGTCCCTCCATCCCTCTCCCGTTTGGACACCCCAGGATTCTGCTGTCACACACAAGCTACATGAACAGCGGCTCTGTGCACAGGCTGCGGGAGTCAGGGCCCTGGGCCACGCACCTACGATGGCCCCGCGACCTGCTCTTGGGAGGACAGGGCCCTGGGCCCCGGCCGGCCTCTCCCCGCGGCTGGCTGGGCCCCCTCCTTCCTGGTCAGTGGCTCTTGCTGTCCTCCCTGGTGCCTGAGCCCAGTGGGCACTGCTGTGGCAGCATCAAGGAACCCGGGCCTCCCGAGCGGCCGGGGGCGGGGGCCAGGAGTGGCCTTGCTGGAACGAGCCCTGGCCACCATCCCGTCCCTTTTTTTTGACTTTCAAGAGTGGATGTGACTCCCAGTGACTGACGGTTTCACAATTTCCGCTGCTCTGTCCCCTGGCACCGTCCCGTCCCTGGATCTCTTCAAACAGCAACGACAGGGAAGCAGCAGCCGTGCCAGGCCCTGTCACGGCGCCATCATCGCTGACGTCCTGCTCCTCCTCGGGAGCATCGAGCGCCTGCTGTATGCGCGCCCATCTTGAGAGGCTGCTCTAGTCGGGGCGGTTTCCCCCTCTTTCTCTGACCCGGCCCGGCGGCCCCAGCACACACACTTCCTGTGCGGAGGGTCAGGGGCAGGAGGCCGTGTCCCTGGGTGGGCCCTAGATCAGAGAGCTTCAGATCCCCGGCCCTGGGGCCTCCAGACTCCGGGGTCCACAGACGGTCATCGGGATTCCCAGCAGTCAGTGGTCTGGGCTGCTCCCCGCCCCAGTGGGGACCCAGGAAGTTGGGGACGGGCCAGCATCCCCCCCGGTTCTCGAGGCCACAGGGCTGCACGTGAACCACCCAGCAATAGCTGGGCACCCCCTACCCCGTGATGGCCACACCCGACATCCCCCAGGAGGTCCGCTGCCAAGCCTGGAGGCTGGTGTCCCTGTGGGGAGACACATCTGTGCAGTGCCACCCCTGGGCCCTGCCCAGGGTCTCGGGCCCTTCTGGCCACTCTTGGGGCCAGGCCAGGCCGTGGGGTCCCAGGGGGGACCCCAGCCACCCCCTTGCCTGATCCCCTCCCTGTGGCTGTGAGTGGGCCACGTGGTCCTGGGAGAGACCTCAGGACGGTCAGGCCCCAGCAGACGCCAGGGCTCGTTAGCGGGGCCACCCGGGGGGTTTCCGGCCAAGAGGGGGAGGGGACGTCCCTTTCAAGTCTCTTCTCGGTGTCCCCAGGGCTGTGACCCGGGAGCGGCTGTTTCTGGTGTTTGAAGCTGGTCTGTGGTCAGCAATCCTCCTCAGAGATAGTGAAGTGGAGGGGCCCGAGGGACACGCACCCCACAGAGCTGTCCCTCTGAGGTGTCTCCGGGCCCTGGGCCCGGGCTGCACCCTTCCGCCTGGATGGCACTCGCGGGTGACCCACGGGGGCCGCACCCCGGAAGGCGCACCTGTCTCCGTGCCCGGCCGTGCCCGTGGCGGGAGCCCTCCCTGCCATGTCCGCTGCGCTGTCCCTGGTCTTCCCAAAGGGCAGCTCCGTGCCCGCGGCAGACCTTCACTAGAGACCAGGAACGCGGGCGGTGCGCTCTGCCCCAGGAGGTCCGCCGTGAGGCCCGTGTCCAGCAGCCCCGTGGGAGGCCGGCGGGGGCCCTGGCCCAGGCTGCTCTGGGCTGCGGGGGCTGTCCCTGCTTCTCCACGCGAGAGGCCCATCGCCCCCAGGGTGCAGACCAGGGTCCTAGAGGAGATAAGCTGTCCCTGGGGGCCCACAGGAAGGAGGCAGGGACAGGCAGGGCCCACAGTGACCTTGACGTCCAGCTCTGCTTCCCGATGCCCATGGCCAACCCTCACCCGCCCTCCCGCTGGACAAGGGTCAGGACCAGGGGCTCCCCTGGGTCGGGCAGGGTGGGGCGGGGGCCAGGTGGGCCAGGGCTGGACAACAGGAGCCGTCTGTGGGCCACCAGAGGCGTGGGGCGTGCTCTGAGCCCGGAGGACTCTCCTTGTCCAGCAGCTGCCTGAGGGACAGCTGGGCAGCCAGAGGGGCAGCGCCAGGCAAAGCCACTAGCACTCAAGCAGCGCCCCACAGACCGTGGGGCACAGGATGGAGGGTTGGCAGCCTCCATGAGGTGCCTTGGGTACGTCCAGCCCCAGGGAGGGACGGCCGAGGCTGGCCCCTGAGGCTCGGTGAGTTCAGTCTCCACCCAGAGCCCGCGGCCTCTGGGAGAGGCTGGTCTTGCAGGAGGGAAGCCACATGCAGGAGGTTCCTGTGGAAGGGACTTTGCATGTGACATCCCCACTGAGCCCGAGGCCCCTGCCACCCTGAGCAACAGTGCAGAGCTGGACACGAGGTGGGGGTCACGTCCCGCTGCACGGGGGGGGGCAGTTCCAAGACAGGTGGCACTCTGCCAGGCCCTGCCACCTCCCTTGGGGATGCGGACCTGCGGCCGCCTGGCCAAGCAGCGTTCCCACGCCCCCCAGCTGCAGGGGACAGGCCAGGCCCCGGGGGAGGCTATTAAAGGGGCTGACCCACCAGCCCAGAAGACACTGTGAGAACAGAGGAAGAGCCGCGGGCCCGAGGAGGCCCTGTCCTCGACCCGTCCCGTCCCACCGACCACGGCCCCTGAAGGGCTTGGTCTCCGGACCTGGAGCCTCTGGCCAGCTCTCCACCTCCTGGGTTCTTCCCCCCGGGGGGGCGCTGAAGGTGGGGCCCTGGTGAGGGGCTTCCAGATTCCTCTGCCCAGGAGGGCAACGGGGGCGTGGAGACGAGGCCCTCCTCGCTCTGCTCGGGGCCCGGGCCGTCACCCTGGCCTGCTGGGATGGAGTCTCACCTGGGCCTGCAAAGCCCACTCCCGGCCATGATCAGGTCCGAGGCTTCAGCCCCGTGTCACCTGGCGTCATCTGGCGTCACCTGTTGAACAGGTGGGTCCTCAGCAGGCCAACCCTGACGATGAAGCCATTGCTCCTCGTGTGGAAGGAGGGTCAGCACTTGGATTCACCCTGGAAAGTGACCACTCCCGGCAGGAGGGTCCCCACACCCCGCCCGGTGCCTGGTGCTTGACATCTGGGGGTGGGAGGGCTGGTGGGCTGGTGGAGACCCCAGACCTCAGGACAGCGGGGCAGGTGGAGGTTGTGTGTGGAGCTCGAGAGAAATGGTAGCAGAAAGCCTGGGGTATGGATGATGTGGGGGGGGCAGATGGGTGGGTGGTGGATAGGTGGATGGATGGGTGGATGGTGGATGGGTGGGTGGTGGGTGGGTGATGGATGGGTGGATAGGTGGGTGGTGGGTGGGTGGATGGGTGGATGGGTGATAGATGGATTGATGGATGGTGGATGGATGGTAGATGTGATGGGTGGATGGTGGATGGATGGTGGGTGGATGGTGGATGGATGGTGGATGGATGGTAGATGGTGATGGGTGGATGGTGGATGGATGGTGGATGGATGGTAGATGGTGATGGGTGGATGGTGGATGGATGGTGGATGGATTGGTGGATGGTGGGTGGATGGTGTGTGGATGGTGGATGATGGTGTATGGATTGATGGATGGTGGATGGATGGTGGTGGATGGTGGGTGGATGGTGGATGGATGATGGGTGGATGGTGTGTGGATGGTGGATGGATGGTGGGTGGATGGTGGATGGATGGTGGATGGATGGATTGGTGGATGGTGGGTGGATGGTGTGTGGATGGTGGATGATGGTGGATGGATTGATGGATGGATTGATGGATGGTGGATGGATTGATGGATGGATTGATGGATGGTGGATGGATGGATTGATGGATGGTGGATGGATGGTGGATGGATGGTGGTGGATGGATGGATTGATGGATGGTGGATGGATGGTGGTGGATGGTGTGTGGATGGTGGATGGATGGTGGATGGATGATGGGTGGATGGTGGGTGGATGGTGGATGGATGGATTGGTGGATGGTGTGTGGATGGTGGATGGATGGATCGATGGATGGTGGATGGTGGTGGATGGGTGGTGGGTAGATGGTGGATGGATGGTGGATGGAGGTGGATGGTGGATGGATGGATTGATGGATGGTGGATGGATGGTGTGTGGATGGTGGATGGATGGATGGTGGATGGTGGTGGATGGGTGGTGGGTAGATGGTGGATGGATGGTGGATGGATGGTGGGTGGATGGTGGGTGGATGGTGGGTGGATGGTGGATAGATGTATTGATGGGTGGTGGATGGTGGATGGTGGTGGATGGGTGGTGGGTAGATGGTGAATGGATGGTGGCAGATGATGGTGGTGGAAAGATGGATTCGTGTGTGGGTACATGGATAAGTGGGTGGGCGAGGGGTGCTATGGCTCAGGGATGATCTTAGAGGAGAACCCAATAGTATAGAACCACATTTCATGATAATGGTGGACTAATTGCCTCCAGGTAACGAGATTGCTGCGGTGTTGGTTGTCCCCTTTGTGCTCTTCTGTGAGCGAGGAGGGGAAGCTCTGCTCACCCCTGCGGAGCACTCGGGGAGGAACACTCCACACAGCCGCTGGGCCAGGGGAGGCGAGGGCGTGCGCACATCCCTTTTTGAGGACCGCCTCCCGGTGCAGGCCTTGTCTGTGCCAGGGCTGGAGGACATGGACAAGAGGCCCCTGGGCACGTGGGCAGAGAAGGGGAGACTGACAGCCACGGGGAAGGGGCTGGGCAGAGGGGCATGTGTCTGTGGGGACACTTGTGGCCTTTTGGTAGGGGGCGTGTGGAGCACAGCTGTCCTCTCAGCTCGGGCGGCTGTCATGGATGCCACAGGCTGGTGGCTTAGGCAAGAGACATTTGCTCCTCATGGTTCTGGAGCCTGGGTGTCCAGGACCAAGGCACCAGCAGACCCAGGGTCCTCGAGAGCCCACGCCCTGGAGCCACGGCCACCTCCCACAGCGGGCTTGCCTGGCGCGGGCAGAGGGAGAGGGCCACCTCTCCTCGTCCGTCTGGCAGGGCACCAGTGACCTTGTGGGTGCTCGCTCATGACCTGCCCCTTCCCGACGCGGTCACCCTGGGGTAGGGAGAAGGAGCGCCTGTCCCCCAGCGCGGCTCTGACCAGGGGTGGCCCGGTGCCCGGGTTCTCTCCTCTCCAGATTGTCTAATTCTATAGAAAAGAGATGAGGATCCAAGAAGGCGGGGGTCCCTCCAAACATGTGGAATCTTCTGGAATATCCCAGAAACTCAGTGCTCCAACTTATCACTCACAGAAACCTGGCTGGGCTGAGCCCTGCTTTGAGGGACGAGGGTCCAGTTTGCCCAGGTGTTCCTTGGCTCTGAGAGGAAGGACCCCCAGCCCCCGGTCCTGCCTGAGCTGTGTGGCTGCCCAGGCCACACACCGGGCCCTCCTCGCACCCGACCCCCTCAGGAGGTCTCCGGGACCCCGTGGGTCTGGTTCCGCCGGCCTGGACAGGGCCCAGGCCTCTCTGCAGCCAGGGGGCTGCAGTCCTGTTGGCTGTGGGTCAGGCTGTGTCCCTCATGATGGCTGTGCCTGGTGACGTCTGGGGACCTGTGCCTCACGGAGGATGGGAAACTTCAAGTTGACAAACAGACACTCAGAAAAAAGACCCACTGCCCTCCTGACCATCAGGAAAGTCCCCTGGGACCTGCCCAGAGCAGGTGGAAGGGGCTCCCGGCCCTGGCCTGGGCTCCAGGTCCTTCCCTGGGCTCCCAGTCCTCCACGCTCAGGACTCCACGGGGCACAAGCCCACCTGAGCCTGCGTCCTCGAGGGGACCCTGGTCACCTGGGTGTGTTCAGAGAGCAAGGCGGTCATGAGGGCCTGGCAGGGTGGCCCTGTCACTCAGGGGGGTTAGGCTGAGGGACAGGCAGGTGACTCAGAGCCAAGGGCTGCTCTGCTCTCGAGTTAAGGGGACGCGTGAGAAGGGACAGCTCTAGACAACCGCAGCAGGACAGGGCTGAGCTCCGTCCTGCGAGTGCTGGGCCACGGCCACCCCGCAGAGGGCCAGGCCTAAGGGAGGGCCACGTTAAAGGTGTGAAGGGGGGTCCAGCAGGAGGAGGGTGCTGTCCGGGGCCCCGGGCTGGCCGTGCGGGTAGCACCACCATCATGGCCTAGGCCTGAGGCCAGGAAGGACGGGGCTGGGCTGTAGGAGAGACCACCCAGAGGAGGTGTCCCCTTGGGTAGGAGCAGCCCCCGCAGGGGAGGGGCAGGACGAAGTCCCCACCTCTCCCTGCCCAGCACCTCCATCACCTGAGTGGCCACCACAGGCAGGAGGGCTGCCGGGGTCGAGAGGCTGAGGGACACGGGGACGAGGAGCACTGCTCCGGTGGCCCGCCAAGTCCGCTGGTGGGAAGTGTCTGGGGTGGCTCGGTCCTGCCTGTGGGGTCCCGGCTGCTGAGGCCCCACAGGTGGGGAGGCACCTGTGGGAATGGCCATCAGGGCTCACCGGCCCGGCTGGACCCCTTAGGGACAGTGGCGCCTATGCTAAGGCCCGGCACCCCACCCTGCAATCCAGGTGACCCCTCGATGACCAGCCTGTTAGAGGGCCTCGCAGGTAGCACGCGGCCTCGGGCTGGGAGCGAGGGCCAGCGTCCTCCGCAGAGGTGACCTTGAGCCGGGGAAAGGGCCACAAGTGGAACTCAGGCGCGGGGCAGGGGTGGCCCTCGCAGAGCCTGGCGCACAGTGAAGACGTGGCCCCGCTCAGAAGGCGGGAGGGCACCCTCGGGCGCGAGGCTGGGCTCCTCCTGCCGGCTCTCCCGGGTTGTGCTCCTGTAGGTGCCGTCTGGGGTCGTTGTACGTGGAGAAGCCACGGCGGTGACGGGGCCAGGCAGCCTGGGGTCCTGGGCCCCTCCCCGTCTTGCCAGGTGCTGGTCCGCAGGCCTGGCGGGGGACGTCCCGGTCAGGGATGCAGCAAGTGGCCCCGGCCGCCCGTGTTTGCTGTCTTTCTGGGTCGGAAGCGCGTTCTG
Organism: Marmota flaviventris; assembly: GCF_047511675.1. Classification (NCBI taxonomy): domain Eukaryota; kingdom Metazoa; phylum Chordata; class Mammalia; order Rodentia; family Sciuridae; genus Marmota; species Marmota flaviventris. The sequence continues at coordinate 4,042,601 of NC_092506.1, read as the reverse complement.
GCTCCGGGACTGCCCAGGTGCCTCCTGCTCAGCCGCTGACCGCACAGGCTCCCTGCTCGCCCAGCAGGGGACGGCCCCGGGGCTCGGCCCCTGGGCGTGTGCCCCGGGAACAGGCTTCAGATGGACGTCTGGGGGCACACTTGCCGTGGCCCGTGCCCTCTGCAGGTGCGAATGCTGCAGCCCCCTCTTTCACACGCTCGAGGTCAGTGGTGACACAGTCGGCACTTTAAGAGCGTGACCAAGCCGGGGCTGTCCGAGGACAGGGTGCTGCGGGGCCGTGCTGCCCACGCCCGAGCAGCGGCTCCCCTCTGGGGACGCTCACCTGCCCCGGCCAAGCCCGTCTGGGTCACACTCCTCCATCTGATGGGCGGCTCGGCTAAGGAGCCCGGCTACTCCCCCGGGGTCAAATCAGGGCCAGGTTTGACTTAACACCATCCTTCTCTTCTTAACTTCGAGGCTCTGGGCCTGGTTGGGTCTGTTTTAATTTCAATCAGCTTTTATCCAATCCCCAAGCCCCCAGAAAAGCCCGCCCACCCCAGATGGCTCTGCCCCAGCCAGAGCAGGGCGCTGTCCCAGGCCGCTGTCTGCAGCCCAGGGGTCCAGGGGCAGGGGAGGGGAGGGTCGCGGAAGCCAGGCACAGCAGGCTGGGGTCAGGCCAGGCAAGGCCGGCCCGCTGCCCACCAGGACCGACGAGGGAGCCACCGGCCCTCCTCAGGGCCCCTCCCAGCCCGTTTTTTCAGGGAGAAGTCAAGTCCGTTGGCAGCACCGCGGGCTTGCGCGCCCTGTGTGTGCAGACGCCGGCGTCCCAGGCGGCCAGCCCGAGCACACTTACAGCATTTATTTATCTTTTCGGCCAAAATGCACGAGGTCCCTGGGAAGAGATTGACAGCGGTGGGCGGTGCATTCCTAGACAACTGCATCAGCAGAGCCCAGGCGAGGGCTGCAGGCACAGCTGGCACCAGGTGACAGGCCTGGTCTGGAGGGGGCAGTTCCAGGCACCTCCACCTCCTGGAGAGCTCTGCGTGGTGCAGAGGGTCCCGGGTGCGAGAGACGCTCTGCGGCCAGCATCAAGGACGGTCTCCCTCGTGTTTGCCACAGCCCCGGACAGAACTGGTACTAGCTGACAGGGACAGTCATGCCGCTGCCTCCTGGAGCCTCCACGGCCACCACTCCTCTGCACACTCCTTCCCCCAGAGGAGGCAGCCCTGGTGCCCTGCGGCTCACAGGTAGACAGGGTGAAGGACCGGAAGCGGAGACCAGGCTGCGAAGCAGGAGTGGCCGCCTCCTGGCATCTCCGGGCCCAGCTTGCAGGCGAGGCCCGGCACAGGTCCCCAGTGGGGATGAGCCACACCCAGGTCTATGTGGCATCGAAGCCAGAACTGTCCCCCGAAACCACACAGAGGTCACGTGAGGAAGGTGACCAAGCACTCCCCCCCCCCTCAAAAGCCTGCTGGCCCCCCGCCCTGCCCCCGCCTCCCGCCTGGGCAGCGGCCCCCGGGCTCCGCCACAGCCCGGGCAGCCGAAGGTCCCGGCCCTCCACGTCCCTCCTGGCTGTGGGTGGCAAAAACCTGCCTGAGACCCAGACAAGGGGACGGCCGGTCCCTTTACTGGGGACGTCCCAGCTCCTCTGACTCAGGCCTGGCTGGAGCCAGGTAGGGATCTTCTTCCACCCAGGCTGGCCCGGTCACCGTCCCCAGGGAGGCAGCTCCAGGTGTCTCTCACCCTGGCCGGTCCCACTGGCCAGCCTGGGCCACAGTGCCCTCAGCCCCTCGGCTGAGGCTTGGGAGCCTGGGACTGGGCCGGGTCACAGCTCTCCCTGCGCCAGGAGAGAGGCCGGCCCACTCGGGCTCTGGGCAGGAGTGGGACTAGGGACAGCAGGTCCAGGGAGCAAAGGTGCCCAGGCCGGGCTCTGCTTCACCAGGGCAGCAGACCTGGCCAGGGGTCGGGGCCACCCCAGGCCGGGCCTCCGCCTGTCCCCACTGGGAGGCGCAGAGGTCGAGGGGCTCCCCGCGGCCAGCAGGCTCCTCGCCAGGAGCGGCCTGGACAGAGAGCGCTCTGCCTCCCCAGAGCCCGCGTGACCTCAAGCCCAGCGCGTCACCCCTCAGAGCAGTGACCCGCTTGCGTCACGGGGTCTGCCAGGAACCTTCTGGGGGAGCCTGCGCAAGGCCAGGGGCGTCGTCACGGCAGACCCCTCCCTACCGAGCCACCTCCCCCTCCCCAGGCCCGGGGCCTCGGCTCCAAGATCTGAGAGCGGTTTCGGGGCTGGGGCTGCGGTGGGTGGGAGAGCCCTGGCCTGGCTCCGTCCCGGCATGAAAACCACGTCCCTCTAAGTGACCTCAGAGACCGTGGGCTTCCCAGACGGGGGGTTCGGCATCTCAAGTGCAACCCCCGCGGGACTCAGAGTGGCCGCGAGTCCTGCTCCATCGCCACCCGACACAGAGCCCGGTCCCTCCACGGGCATGCCCCAGCCCTCCCAGCCCACCCCCGCCTGCCCTCGGCCTCCGTGGGTCTGCCCGTCCCGCAGGATCCATGGGGGGAGGCCTCTGGGGCGGGCTCTGCTGCGGGATGAAGTATGCCCAAGCCCGGCTCCTCTTCATGGCTGAGTAATGCTCCCCTGGGGGTCAGACCATATCTTGCCTAGTGTCCCTGAGTAGGTGGACGCTGGGTTTTCACACGTTTGACTGTCGTGAACGAAGCCGAGTGGACCCACACGCTGGCTTTTGTTTGAACGGTTTTCAGCTAGTTTTGGTATAAACCTAGGAGCAGCTCTGCTGAGTCACCTGGTGATACTGCCTCACGTGGAGGCCACCCCATTTTACATTCCCAGGGGGGACGTTTGGGTCCTTCGGGCTGGCTTTTCAAATATTGAAAACACTCAATAATGAGTCAGCGTCAGTGGGAACTGCAAGGTGGCAGGCAGGACAAGCCACACAGCTTCCCACTCGGCTCCAGCCCTGGTTCCACGTGGCTGTGTGCTCTCAAGCCGGTTACTAGACCTCTCTGAACCTCACTTTCCTCATCTGCTCAACAGGACTGCCGTGAGCCCTCAGGAAGCAGTTGAGGCCCCTGGATCAGCCTGGGCCCACAGTCGGAGCTCTGTGAGCCTCAATTCACCTTGTTCTCCACCCGCGACTCAGAACCGCAGACCTCCACCACCCACTGCGGAAACCCAGGCTCAGACGTGGCGCTCAGAGCAAGTGTTTAGCGCCCATAAAATCCAAGGAACTCAATAATCCCAAATAAGGCTCCTGTGCGTTTCCCAGGAACCCAGCCCAGAGAGCCGACCTCGAACGTATCTTAGAAGGAAAAAACCACCAGCCTTCAATTTTCCCCGGGCCTCGGGGTAAGACACCACGATCCTATCTCTGTGCCCAAACAAAAGCGTCTGTCGGGCGTCCCGCCAGCCCGGCCGGCCTCCTGGCTGGAGATTCAAAATAAGCTCCAAAGGCAGGAAGATGATAAGCAGCCGAGTTCAGAGAGAAAGAAGCCCACGCCGCACCAACCCTGGATCAGATGTCCGCCCCGGGCGGGGACGCCTCGGGGCCATCGAGTGACTGTGATTTTTAAAACTTTCCAAAGAGATGTTTCTGGGAACCGCGTGTCCTGCTCCCCAGAACCAGGCCAGCCCGGCCTCTGCTCCCGGCCTCTGCTCCCGCCCTGGGTGGAGGCAGGGCTCGCCCCTGGCTCCGAGGCCCCCCAGGGCTGGGCGCTGAGTCAGGTGAGGTTGGGTCCTGGAGTCCCTTCAGTGGTGGGGACTTGGGCTCCTGTCACTGGACGGGACCAGGCTTGAGCTCCTCTCCAGCCTCGGCAGCCGTCGGGCTTCAGTGGCAGTGGGGTGGTGAGGGGCGCAAGGGCCGGCCGGTGCGGCTGGAGGCCGTCTGCCGTCCCCCCCCTCCAGGCCCTGTCCCCATGCAGAGAGGAGGCCGAGCAGGGTGACTGGTGCTCGGGGGAGGTCTCGGCGCTGCCCTACATGGCTGCCCTCCTGGCCTGGTTCTGGGCCTGACCACACGCTCAGGCTTCTCCCAGGATCGGGGACCACCCAGTGTCCTGCCTGACCAAGGAGACCAGCACCCAGGGCGGCCAAGGACCTACCCAGGGCCCAGCCAGAGGGTCAGGGCAAGGCAGCTCCCCTCCCCGCCTGACACCCCGGCCAGCCTGGCTCTGTGCACCAGACCAAGGGCCAGGGCTGGCCTCAGCAGGGCGTAGCTGGCGGCCATGGCCTGGGGGCTCGGGTGGTGCCTCGGCTCCTTCCCCTCCGGGCACCCTGGCTTCCGTCCATCCTTCCTGGGCCAGTCTCCCTCCAGCCCCAGGGCCTTTGCACCTGCCTGGACCCCTCACTTCTTCACTCACGTCAGTCATCTCCGTCCTTGCACAACTGTGTCCCCCAGGTCAGCAGGGCGAACAGAGGCCCCGAGAGCCTGTGGGCGTCCTGACCCGTACCCGCCAACGAGGTCTTGTTAGAGAAAGGGTGTCCGCCAATGAAACTAAGTCACAGGACCACCCTGGACTAGGGCGGAGTGTCCCCAGGGGGACAGGAACCGCAAAGGCACAGCGAATCGCAGGAGCAGACCCGGAGGCAGGCGCCGGGAAACGGAGGACGGCCCGGGGGCGGCCTCTCCTCAGAGGCGGGGGACCCTCCTGCTGCCCCGTGTCCCCACGAGAGCCCAGCCTCCTGGAACGTGTCACGGCAGCCGCGGGCCACGGACACCCTCCAGGCCAGGGTCCCCGAGGCGCAGGACAGCAGGGCTCGAACCAGGAGCGGCCCCGCACAGTGGCCGCTGGTCCCTGAGCCTGACCAACCAGTCCCTCCGGCCACCAGCGACAGGCTGCTTGACACACCAACGTCACCGCCCGCCTGTTTCATGCCCCGGGGTCCCTGGCCCCCTCAGGGAGACCACCTGGATGAGGGACCCTCTGTCCCCGGCCCACAGCACAGCCGGGGCCACTGAGCCCCGCAAAGAGAAGGACGAGGAGCCGGGCTCCTCCTGGCCTCGAGGGCAGACCCGAGCCTCGGCCTCCAGGCTCCCGGGAGGAGCCCCCGCCCCGTGCAGCCTGGGGTCTGCCGCTCCTGGGGCGGTGAGCGTCCTCCAGGGCCGAGCCCCTGCTCGGGTCAGACCTGAGAGCAACTAAGGTCCCCTCGGACCCCAGGCTCTAGGAGGCCGTCTGACCGGGCTGGGGGCTTGGGCCTGGGGGAAGGACCAGCAGGCTGCAGTGAGACCTGGGCACTCAGAGGAGAGTAAGGACCCAAGGGACTGGCCCAAGGGATTGAGGCAGGCAAGGGGACAAGGCTGGCCGCTGAGGGACAACTGAAGGTGGCCCGTGTCAGAGGTGAAGAGGAGGCAGCAGAGGCCCCCGGGCTGTCCTTCGCCTGGACACTGGATTTGAAGGAAGCCAACGGTCCACACAGCACTGTCATGACTGCCGTGAGCAGAGTGGAAGTCAGTCTGTTTTCCAAGTACAAATTCCAGGGCTTCTCGGAGCTGGGCTCCCCATTCCGGAGACCCAGGTTTCTCCCGCTTTGCTCGTGGGTGTGTGAAGACTGCATGCCAGAGCCCAATTCGAGGTCTGAAATGGCTGCTGTTGCTCCGGCCATCATAGCCAGAAGGGAAAGAATGAGCATGGTCCTCTCTCTGGGACACCTCCTAACAGTCACGTTCTCATAGGCCACCATAAGGAGCTGAAGGTGAAAGAGAATATTCTGGAAATCAAAGGTGACAGTTTCCAGTTTCTCATTCAACTAATTAGTCAATCCCCAGTAACAACTTAGCACTGACCACGTGCAGCACTGGCCCCTCTCTCCTGTCACGTTATGTCTCTCTCACGGCAGCCCCAGGGCAGGTCCTGAGCAAGTTTCACAGATGAGGAGACCGAGGCTTAGCCACAGACATGGCCAGGCTGGGGCCCGGGCCCAGGGCTGGGGGACGTGCCGGCCCCACCCCCACCCACCGTGTCGTGCTCCTGAACTTCCGCCCCGTCTGGGTCGCCCGTGAGTCACGGCCCTTTCCTGTGATTCACAGACTCCGCCGTGGGAGGACTCCCAGGACAGGCTGTGGCAGAGCCCGTCAGCCCGAGGACGGGCCCCGCTGGGAGGAGGGCACCTTAGCGGTCAGCCTGCCTGCCAGGTGACCTCCCCCACAAGGGGCACTTCCACCGGGCCCTCTGGACAGCTTCCAGCTCTGCTCTGGAGTGGGGACAGCTCTCCGCTGACTGTCCCCAGGTCCAGGTTCAAGCCCGGGGCCCAGCACAGCAGTCCCCAGCAGAAGCCCACGGTCCCCTCCCTGACCAGTTGATGGGCCACCTGCCCCAGCGCCCAGCCTGGGCCTGATGGCCACGCCCCTCTGCAGGCTGGGGACACACCAGGGACACCACCTGAGTCCAGGCCTGTCCCAGGCCCTGCTCTGGCCGGTCCCCACTCCTCTGCTTCTGAAGCCTGTGGTCAGAAGCCAGGTGAACGGACACCTAGCCTGGGTCTGCAGAGCCCTCGGGGACCCCAGCGCAGGGACACTGCCTCCCCGACACGGGCAGCACCCAGGAGCAAGAGCCACAGACCCCGGGACCTGCGTATGGCTCCCGGCCAGGGCAGGTCGGCCGCCGCAGCGCATCCCCCCGCCTGGAGGGGGAGGACCGGAATTAATTGTTTCTCACAGAGTCAAAGGCAGGCGGCCCCGCGTGATAAGTGGGCTCTGTGACCAAATAAGGCGATATTGCATTGGGCTGTTTATAGCAGCCGCGGCGGCCGAGGGCAGCTCGGGGTGTGCGTTCCCAGCACGCAGCGATGTCAAAGCCCCGTCCTCTCCCTGCAGAAACAGCCATCTGTCAGTTTTAACACACACCAACAAACCGTCGGGGTGACCCATGCCGGCCCCCAGTCCCGGGACGCAGAGCCGGCCTGCGGAGTCTCCGCTCACCATCTCAAGGTGGGGGGCCCCAGGCAGTTATTCTGGGGCTTGAGCAAAAGCAGACCCTTCTGCAAAGGCACAGCCTGCAGCTCTGCTGGCAGGGTGCGTCCTCCCCCGAGAACGCGAGGCTGCCGCTGGCCAAGACCCCGCCACCTTCCTGACCGTCGGTACCTATAAAATGCGAGCCGCGGCGGCAGGGCTGGGTGGCTGGGTGCTGGCTGGGTGCGGTCATCGGCATTCACAATCAGACCAGAGTCAATGTTGAAATGCTAAACAGAACCTCAGCTTCTGGCTGGGCACCCCACGGGGTTCTCCCATCTAAGAAGGTCCCGGCCCCGGGGGACTCGCACCGGCCAGGCCAGGAACGCCCGGGGCCTGCACAGAGCGCGCCAGAGCCGGAGGACGCGGATGAGCCAGGCGGGAAGACAGCCAGCCTCAGCCTCGCCCGCCAGGCCAGTCCTTCACCTGTGTCCCCAGGAGCCCCTGCCCTCCAGGCCCCGTGTGACATTGCGGGGAGGCCCCTCCTCCCTGGAGGACAGCACTGCACCCCACGGCCAGGCCTGCCGTCCCCAGGTCTGGCCCAGGGTGGCACAATGTCGGTCTGATCCCACATGAGTGAGCTGTCCCCGGGGCCTGGGGACTTCCCGGAGCAGCAAGTCCCTGGTTGCTGGGCCCACCTGGCCGTGCCTCTGTGGCCCCACGACCTTGGCCAAGTTCCTCGGCGTCATCGCTGACCCCACAAGCGTTGACCCAGTGCCGGCTGCGCACCCTGCACCCAGGACTTTGGTCTTGGGAGCCCAGCCAGGGACATGAAAAGCAGCCGGCCCTGGCCACGCGCTACTGTGTACGGGGACCGGGACACCACGTGTCACCTGTGTTCACTCCCCTGAGGCTTGTGACAGCCCCCCAGGCACTGCTGGCCTCCTCTGCTCCCCACGGGAGGTTGTGAGCAAGCCCGGGCAGTGGGAGTGGGCCTGGCCCAGCCTGGGGTGCAGGCAGGGCCCCGAGGGCAGCGGGTGCCTGGGGCCACTGCGGCCAGCCTGAGTGGGCTGTGATCTGGGGCCCCTCTGCTTCAGCCGCCCCAACAGAGCCACAGGATGGAGGGGAGAGGGTCCCTGGGTGCCTGACCCAAGGGTCACGGGCTCAGGTCGTCATAGGTCACCTGTGACTACAGGCGAGGCTACGGGTGAGGCTGGGGGTGGCCCAGCCTCAGGGTCTGCTGGGGTCCCCGGGAAGTGTCTACAGGGTAATGATTAACCCACGAGAGCCACGGCCACCTCCGCCACCTCCGCCACCTCCGCCACCTCTCACTTTGCACCCTGGGGCCTCCCGAGAGCCCAGCGCAGGGTGCGATCCCGGCTCCCGACCGGCCAGCAGGGAGCAGGGGCCCCCCAGGCCAGCGGGGAGTGAGCTCCATGGAGACGCGGAGTCCAGCGGAGGAGGTGGCCCTGCAGCCCCTGCTGACAAGTAAGGACACCGTGGGACCAGGGGCCGATGGGGACAGGGGATTCCACCACAGCCAGCCAGTCCAGCCTGGTCTGCCCCTGAGCCCTGCGGCGGGCATAGGGAGGGCGCAAGGGCAGCAGTGCCAGGGGGCCATGTCCACGCAGACAGCTCCCCAATGGCCAAGGGCCTTCCCCAGGACCTGGCACAAACCCGGGGTCCCTCATCCTCCTCGGCACGGGTGACATTCAGACGCGTGATGCTTCAGGACTTTGGTCTTGGGAGTCCAGATGGGGGAGGGCCACCGAGCAGCGTCAGGGCACTGTGGGCGTCCTGTGTGCAGGAGGACGGTGGCAGCCCTCAGGCCAGTGTGACCCCTGTCCTCATGACCCAGTGTCCCCAGGGACACAATCACCCCTCATGTGTGGTGGCTCCACCTGCCGAGTCTCCAGGCTGGGACTGTCTCGCGGGTCCTGTGGGTCGGTCCTGGCACCCAGAGCCCCTGGGCTGGGCCCCGCTGGGCCACCCTGAGTAGCTGCTGCCCATCTGAGTGCTCGCTGGGGACAAGGCCTCAAGGGGTCCTTTTCAGGGAAGGCAGGGGAGGGACAGTACGCCCAGGGCCCTGCACGGAGGCCGGCTCTCCTGCCAGTGCTGTGACCCCCCTGGGCACAGGAGAAAGCTGAGGGGCCCAGTGCTGGCCAGGGTGGGGCCGCGAGGGACCCCAGAGCCCCATATGGGAGGAGACGTTGTCAGGGAGACTGAGAATTCAGAGATGCAGCCCCCTCGGCCCGTCCACCCTCCGAAGCCCGTCCCCTCCCTGGCTCAGATTCTGCGTCCAGCATCCTTCTGGGGGGCTCTGGGGCAGCTGGGACGCCCTTCCTCTGGGGGACCAGCTGGAGGGCGGGGGCAGGGCAGGGGGGTCTGAGGACAAGCTCCTCCCCGGTCTGATGGGGAGCTGGGCATGAAGTCCAAGACTGTCCATCTGACTGGCCCGTCCCCTGGCCCTGTGTCTACCAAGTGGACAAACGGTGGACGATGGCAGCTCCGGCCCAGGGAGCCCAGGGAGGAACAAGCCCCGACTCAGAACCGCAGCTGGACGTCCTCTCCTGGAGGACACCTGCGGTCCCCAGGGAGGTCTGTGCCTTGGCCCCAGCTGGACTCCACAGGACGCTCCCTCTGCCTCGGGGACCTGCAGAGGAGTGGGAAGGGCTCCTCTTTGCCCCTGGTTTGTTCTCAGCGCGTCCGAGTCCAGATGGGGGGCGGGCCACCAAGCAGCGTCAGGGCGCTGTGACCGCAAGGGCACCGAGGACCTTGGGCCCCAGGAGGACGGTGCCTGAGCACCCACAGGCCCCCCGGTGGGGGCCACACAGGGAATGGAAGGTCGTGAGGCACCGGTGTGTGCGACAGTGTCCCTGGAGGGAGGGACACTGTCATGCCATTCCCAGGGGACACCGTCATGCCATTCCCAGGGGACACCGCCATGCCATTCCCAGGAATATTCTGGAAATCGACGCATCTTTAGAGCGAGGCCACCTGCCGCTCTGTCTGAGGGCGGGGCTGGCCCAGCAGGGGCGGCTGGACGTCCCTCGGAGCCGCTGATTCGAAGGTCTGAGCCCCTCACACCTCGGCCGGCTCAGGGCGGGGCCCAGATGCCCCCATCCACCCAGCGCTCTGGGCAGCGGCCCTCCTGGGCTCACAGGAAGGGGACTCCTGTGCCGACCGCGTGCCCACCGATGCCGGCCCTGGCCCTGGGCGCCTGCCCGCCGCTCGGGGCTGTGACCCGAGGTCCCTGCGCACTGGAAGCGGCCCTGTGCGGTGTTCGCTGCTTTGTCACTGAGCCCCGGGTCCTCGGAGCCCTCGACGGCAGCGCAGGCCTCTCCCGGGCGCTGTAGGCCTGTGTCAGCCGCACTCGAGGGAAGCGAGTCCTTCTGGGCCACCCGGGGACTGCTGGCTGGAGGGAAGCGGGCTGTGCCCCGGGGCTGGGCAAGGGACAGCAAGGGCCACAGGCAGGGTCCCCGATGCGGGGCAGGGGCACCCTGCTGCCCAGGTCTGCCGCGCCTTCTCCAGCTGTCGCCAGGGCCCAGGGTGACTTCCCCTGGGGCAGGGGGCAGAGCACCTGCTCTGAGACTGGGCGCCACTTGGCGCTGCAGCCGCTGAGCGCTCGGCCTCATCCTCCAGGGAGCTGGCGAGGCTCTGTTTGGGACAGTCTCCTGTGGCAGCACATCCCTGGGGATGGGCTGACGCGGGGCTGGGACAGGGTCTCTCGGTCGACGGCCTTGGCTCCTCCTTGGACGGAGGACCTCAGCGGCCGACTCAGTCGAGGACCAGGAGGACACTTGGTGAAATGTCACCTGGGCTCGCGGGTCGGGGCAAAGAGGCAGCGGGTGGCAGGAGAATCATGTCACTCGGCCCTTACAGAGGGTCCCCGAGGTCAGAGGGGCAACAGGCCAGGCGCGGGACACTCGGGTCTCAGAGCCAGGCTCCGCCACAGGCAGAGCAGCCAGATGGGGAGGTGGGCAGCCCCGGGGCCAGGCGGGGCCGAGGCAGCCAACGCCGCGTGTCCTCCCAGGACGTCGGGGCCCTGCTGACGCTGCAGGGAGGGAGGGCAGAGGGCCTGGCAGCCGCCAGCAGGGTGACTGAGGCCTTCGAGGTGCCACCAGCCTGTGGGCCAGCCCAGGAGCCAGCGTCCTGCTGGGGAATGGTGGGAGGGGGGGACTGGAGAGCTGGGAGCAGGCGCCCGGGCTTAGCGGTGACTCCACGCGGGTCCCGGGGCTGTTTATGTAAGTGCGGCTCCTGAACTCGGGCAGGTCATGCCCCTTCCTGGGGCCACCTGCTGTCCTCTGTCAGGAGGAGGGAGGAGGGCGAAAGTCACCTGGCAGGAGGAGGGCCCTGCCAACTGCCCAGCAGGGCGGGAAATGCCCTCTACAGAAGCCAGTACCAGGCACGGATGGGCACGCCTGTAACCCTGGCCACTCGGGAGGCTGAGGCAGGAGGGTTGCAAGTTTGAGGCCAGCCTCAACAACTTAGCAAGAGCCTTAGCAATTTAAGGAGACTCTGCCTCAAAATGAAACATCGAAAGGGCGGGGGCGTGGCTCACTGGCAGAGGCTCCCTGGGTTCAATCCCCAATTCCAAAAAAAAAAGCCCAGAGGCCAAATGCCACTGCTCCAGGGCTGGTGGGGGCTCCATGAACCCACCAGAGACCCAGGGTCCCATCTCAGCCTGCTCAGCACAGTCATCTCCCGCATGGCCCGGGAGGCTGCCTGAGCTCAAGCCATTAAGTCTGCATTCCAGCCAACAGGAAAGTAAAAGGCAAAGGAGGGCCCTCTTCCTTCCCGGAACCTGCCCTTTGTTTGCAGAGCTGGGGCTGACCCCTTGGCCCGAGCAGGCTGGGCGAATGCCCCACCGGGAGCTGCGGCCCCGGCCCTAACCCACCTGCTCTCGTCGTCCTGCCACCCGGAGCTCAGTGGCCTGGTCACTCCAGCTGCAAGGGAGGCCAGGTCAAGCGGTCCTTGTCCTGGGTATTCCCAGGGGGTCTCTCGGTAAGAAAAGGGTGAAGAATAAGGATTGGGAGCGTCTGTCCCTGCCACAGGCTCAGGACAGAGGCCTCGCCCTGTGCTGGTGGCTCGGCTCCTGTGCCCTGGGGGCTGCCCGGGGTCTCTGGCCTCTGCAGTGAGACTCCCTGCTCCACGCGGTTCGCCTCAGGGGTCTCCAGGTCTGGCGCTGCACGCAGGAGGGGGTCTTGCGTGCCGCGCTCTGTGGGTCCCGGGTGCCCAGGGTGGAGCTGGCGTGTGGCCGGGTGCGAGTGGTGGCTGGGTGGCACTTGGGGCTTCAGCACGTGGATGTGTACCAGGGGCCGCCTGCTCTTTTTCCTCAGAATAACAAACACCACACCTTTCCCTTGGCCTCTTCCTCCTCTCCTCCTCCTCCTCCCTCTTCTTCCCAAGCCACCGGCCTCCTCTCTGGCCGCCTCCCCGTCTCGCTTCCTGGGACCTGGCTTTGGGGTGCAGGAGGAGCCCTGGAGCCCGCGCCCCCCGAGCCTGGGAGGCTGTGGCTGCTGTGCGCGTGGCCTTGATGGCCAGTGGAGGCCGGCCTCCCGTGGCTCCCCCCTCCCGGCTCCTCAGAAGGGACTGCAGCGGGGTCCGGGTGCCGGTGCAGAGAGCGCACACCCGGACGGCGAGTCCCGACGGAGAGGAGGCCGAGGCCAGTCCGGAGACCGGGGGGCTGGAGCTCCTGGTCAGGGTGTGCTTGGACATGCGGGTGACCGCAGCCACCAAGGGCGGTGTGAGCTGGTGTGTCCGGTCTGAAGTTCTCTCTGTGGGTCAGGGCCACCCCTCCCCGCCCTGGCCCGTGTTCGGTCACAAGCGCTGCAGTGGCTGTGGGAGCCGCCGCCTGGCACGGAGCCGCCTCACTCCCGGGTGGGAGCCCAGGCACACACCTACTGTGCGTTCTGTTTCCTCTGGATGCTGTCAGGTGCCCTAAGTCACGTCCTATGTGTGGTCCTGCCTGGCCGCCAAGTCATTCACCATCCACTGGTGCCCTGTTGTGCTTCGTATTTTGATAACACATTTCTGTGAAAACGCCTTGTATCAACGTTCACCCCGGGCATGCCTGAGACGTGAGTCATCAGTCCCAGGGGATCCCTGTCCCACAGCACTCCCCCGAGGGTGAAACCACGTTATCTGTAAGAGCCAGCTGCCCTCAGGACCTTTGCACCGCTGCTCTGGGATGATCTTCCCAGATACCTGCAGGATTACCCACCCGTTCAGACCTCCACTGGGACTGCCTGTGCCTGGGGACACCCTCCTGACTGTCCTGTGCCTGGGGACACCCTCCTGACCTGTCCACAGCATGCTACCATCGTCTGTCCTCTGCTTCATTTTACAATTTACAACCAGATGGGGTGGTGCACACCTGGAGTCCTAACCATCAGGAGGCTGAGGCAGGGGGATTGCAGGTTTGAGGCCAGCCTCCTCAACTCAGTGAGAACCTGCCTCAAAATAAGAAACAGAGCTGGGTGCGGTGCGCACACCTCTGATCCCAGCGGCTCGGGAGGCTGAGGCAGGAGGACACCTGGGTTCCGTCGCCCTCGGAGCAGCAGACGGACAAGGTCCAGAGCAGCAGAGACGTTTAATGAGGACGTATTTGTGGGGCTGGGGATGCAACCCAGGGGGCAAGGGCACCCCAGCCCCCAGCAGGCGCTGTTCCAAGGACACTTCGTCCTCACCTGGGGACTGTGCAGGGTCATCCGAGGGCTCAGCAGGTTTTTATTCCACTTTTCCCAGCGCTGTCCACTGGCCCCCACAGACGGCTACAGACAAGCTGCCCCGGGTGGCGGGACGGCGCGTCGGGGCCACCAGCTCACACGCTGCCAGCTCGGTCCTGGTCTGAAGGGTCATAATCCCTTCCTGAGGGGGACTTCGGCTGCTCCAAGGAAACAGTTTTCTAACATTTACTCCCAGATCGTGGCAGAGGACCAGTTGGCCCCTGGCTTTGGTTTATGAGGTCACGTCCAGCGGGGGACAGGACGCTGACCACACCCTCTGTGCGGAGCCTCCTGGGCGCCCTGCTCGCTCGCTGCACAGACGGGACCGTGTCCACATGTCCCTCTACCCTCTGACTGAGGCACGCGTTGATGTCCCTTCCCCCGGGCCTGGTCTCTACAGCACGCAGACCCTGTCCTGGGCCCGTCCCCTGCACGGCTGATATGCGACTGTGTCACGCTAAGATGAGTCTCTAGGGCGGCCTTGGTCCCTGGGACGGGGCTTTATAAGAAGAGGCCATCGGGACACACACAGGGCCATGTGTGGTTGAGGGGGGGGGGACACAGTCAGAGACCTCGCGAGGAGCCAGCCTGGGGCACCTTGGTCCCCGCTCCCAGCCCCCGGGAGGTGGGGCGCGAGCACTGCGGCGGCGGGCACAGGCCTGCCCTGGGGCCAGCAGACGGCCACTCTGGTGGCCGCCCTCTGCTCGGGGCCTTCCAGGCTCTTGTCAGCTGAGAAGGACGGAGCCCGAGGCACCCAAGTCCCTGAGCAGCACCAGGGCCACGTCAGCCAGCCCCAGCCCAGGCCACGGAGCCAGAGCCGTGCCACGTGGAGCGGGTGTCCTTGCCACCCACAAAAGTGGCCACCAGTGGACTGGCCCTCCCAGAGCCCTCCCAGGGCCTCCTGTAGGCTGGCCTGAGCACCAGGTGTGCCGTCCACCAAGTAGAGGCCACTGAGCTGCAGGCAGCTGAGCCGAGAGACCCTGGGAGCAGGTGGCAGCCGGGGGCCCTTTCCAGGTGGACGCGTCACGGCCTACCCTGCTCGGGCTGCTGACAAAGGCCAGACTTGGAGGCCCGGCCAGCGGCCCGAGCAGGTCACCGTCTGGAGGACTCTCAAGTGTCTGAAGGACTCTCGAGTGTCTGATGGAGACAGCGACTCCAGTCCCTGCCAGGGTGGCCTGGGGACATGGACTAGCCTCTCTGTGTTTCCAGACAGGACGGTCCCCAGGGGTGGCGAGCACCGCAGGTCTGTGCAACAGGAGCTGGCACTGCCCGCCGTGGGCGGGACGAGGCTGGCTCTGGGCCTGCGGTGGCCTCGGGTTTCCCTCTCCTTCTCTGTCCCCCGTGGCCGGGGCGCCGTCTGGCCTCGGGAAGGAGGGCCGCGTGAGGGGCTGCTCTCAGAGCCGTCCTTAGCCGCCCACTGACGGGTGAGGGGAGGCGTCCCCAAGGGGCTCTCGATGGGCCGACGGCCCTGCAGGGGAGGCGAGCAGGCAGGGCTAGCGGAGCCTGTGGGTCCCCGAGGGCGGCTTGACCCCGATTTTCTTTCCCTGGGAATCGCGTGGCCCAAACTCACACAGGACGAGGGACAAACTGCTACCTTGGACCAAAGAACCCGAGTGGCTTTGAGTCTGACCCCGTCCTTGGAAGGGTCGGGGCGCAGGCCCCCGGAGGGAATGGAGGCTCTTCTTGGCAAAGCTCCTCGGAAAGGCCCCGGGTCTGAGCGGCAGATGGGGAGGCTGACCGCGGCCCCTTCCTGCCTCTTGGTTTTAAACTGGACTCAATGGGAGGCCATCCGGCCTGGCCAGGCGTCTTCCCGCTGCCTCCTGAGGGGGTGGAGTCTGAGAGCGCTCCTCGACCCTGGGGACACACCTGTGGCCACCAGGCGCGGTCCCTAGAGGAGGGGCCTCCGTGGCGCCTCCCGGGCTCCGGCGTCTCAGAGACCCAGCTAGACCGGTGGGCGCCTGTTTGGCTGCCAGCGCCTTGGCGCCCACACTCTTCGTTACCCGAGGAGCACGGCTGTGTTTTCTTTGGTGGCATGTGGACATCGGCAAATATTTGCCCCATTAATTAGAATCCGTTTAACTCCAAGCACTTGGGCAGGACGGGCTGCGTGAAGGGCCCTGGGGCTGCCAGATGGCAGCTGCACCTGGAACGTTCCGGCGGTCACCCCCGGGCCTTTCACCTGCTCGTCCCTGCAAACCAGCCAACCAGCGTTTGAGGAGATGCCCAGGTGCCCAGGGCTCAGGCTGTCGTGTCCCCGCGGCGAGGACTGATACGGTCTCCCCGGTGCTGCCCGAACCTTCTCGCTATTCCTGGTAATGATGCGTCACGACCAGGACGTGGGGTCCACGGGGCTCATTCCAATTCCACAGAGGTCAACGGAAAGTCGTATGGAGCAGCAGAAAGAGTTCTAGAGTTTTCTAGGAAATGGGGGCACCAACTGGGCCTGGGTTGAGCCAGGTTCTGCCACTCAGCAGCCCCGTGGGCTCGGGCAGGCCACCTGCCCCTCGTGGCCCGTTCCCACGGTGGTAAAGGGAAGTGGCGGTTCTGCGTCCTGCGGTCGAGGTCAGGTAGTTGGAAATCAAAGCGACTGTTGAATTCCGGTGGCCTTGAGGTGCCCGAGGTCTCTGAGCCCCGGGCCATCTCCCTGCGTCTTAAAGGGAATGTGTGGGGGCCACCGTCACAGTGTCCCTCTGAGAAAGAAGCAGGAGAGAAACCTCTTCAAGCTTTGCCCAGCACAGCACCTCCACAGGGCTGGCCCCCAAAACTCTCTGTGCCAAAGGGACTGAGTTTATGTGACCAGACCTCAGGGCGTCAGGGACACTCTGCCCTCGCTCCCTGGGGTCTTTGGAGGATGTCAAGGAAGGTCTCAGCTGGTGGCCAGAGGTCCCTCACCCTCTGCCCGGGCCGGCAGGGTCGCGCTCCAGCTCAGGGCCCCCAGGGCACCCAGGCAGAGCGGGGCGACCCTGGTCACCTGGTGCCTGTCTGAACTCTCGCCTTCAGCTCTGGCCTGCAATCCCTCCTTTCCCATTTCCACCGATGACAAGGACAGGCACCCAGGACGCCACTCCCAGGAGGCCTCAGGTCCCCAGGCTGCAGACACAGAAAGGAGCCGTGGAGCCGGGGGCTGGGAGGGCTGGGGACTGGTGTCTCAAGGGGACTGAGGCCCGGGGGGCGGGGTGAGGGAGCTCTGAAGGTGGGGTGCACCACGGCAGGGTGGGCGGGCCTCCTGGGGGCTGTGCACTAAGCATGTTCACAATGGCGACCTCTGTGGCATGTGTCCTTTGCGATTTACAAATGAACCTTGAAACAGTGAGCTGGGTCCAAGAAAACTAGGAAGGGGTCATGGGGGGGTCACAGGTCACACCCATGCCTGGGAAGCGCCCGGTTGCTACCTCCCGGCGTGTGCCAGGGCACCCTGCAGTCCAGGGCTGTCGTTGCCGTCACTTCGGCCACTTCGGGCCAGTGGCTTTACCTCTGTGAGCCTCCGTTTCCTCCTCTGTGAAGTGGGGACAGAAGAGCACATGCTGTGGGGGGTCCGGGCACAGATACAGTGTGTCGACTCCCACCAGCTGGAGCAGAGCCCAGGAGCCTCGGTGCTCCCCCAAAGGTGTCCAGGACACCCACTTCCCGACCTCCCAGACGCGGGCCTCGCAGGCCCGTGGGCCCCACAGAGGCCCTCAGCACCGGGTGGAGGGCCATGGCTGAGCACGCCCTGGTACCAGCGGTGAGCAGCCGCCAGGAGGCTGGGCGAGGGCATCCCCCAGCGCACTGCCGCCCCAGCCCCCTTCCCCTCGCCTGCCCTACCTGGCCACTGAGCTCTCCGCCCGGCTTCTGCAGGGCCCTCAGACCCTGCGGAGCCCCAGCCCTGCAGGAGCATAGGCAGAACCTCTCTTTTCAAAAGACCCTGGGAAACACTCCAATGTCCACCAAGGAACAAGGCACGTGTTGGAATATTATTTAGTCACAAAAAAGAGAGAAGTCCAGCTCCGCATGGACAAACGTCAAAACGCTGTGAAAGAAGCCGGACAGGAAAGCCCCGGAAGTAGGCGTCCACTGACACCAAAGGTGCAGAAGAGATCAATCCGCAGAAATGGAGAGCGGGCCGGAGGTGGCCAGGGCAGGACAGCGCAGAGTGACGGCTCATGAAGTACAGCGTTTTCTTCCAGGTGACACAAACGTTTTGGAACGAGACGGAGTGGATGGTGGCACATTGCTGGGAAGGTGTGAATGCTGGTGATTTGTACACTCTAAGATGGCAAATTCAATGTTATGTGATTCATATCAATTAAAAATTTTAAATCAAAACCTCAGCCCTGCTCGGTGCCGCCACTCAGCCCCTCCTCACCTGCCTGCCGCGCGCTCTGCCTTCAGCTCCCAGGCCCCCCAGCCCACCTCTGCTCTCAGCCTCTGCCTGAGCCCAGCGCTCCCGTCCCCCAGGACAGGGGCTGCTGCCAGCTCCAATCTGCTCCCTGTGGAGGGGCTCATTCCCATTCCAGGTCCGACCCAGCCAGGGAGAGGCCAATGGCAGCGCCCTCGAGTCCTCAGGCAGGGCCAGGTTATGGGCTGAAGTCAGAAGCCTCCAGCTCCACAGACACTGAGGTGTGGGGAAGGGGACTGCCCTTCTCGGTGCATCTGCTGGGCTCTGGGCTCATGTCCTCCAGACCCGGTCAGCTCTGGAAGGCTGGCCCTCCACCCTGCTCACCTCTGCACCCCAGGTCCCCCACAACCTGAGTGAAGAGCCCGACCCCAGCGGGTGCTCGGAGAGCCCAGCAGAACTGAGGAGCGCACGGCCAGCGAGTCCTGCCCGCCCGAGGTCTGCTAAGGCCCCGCTGCCCAGAGCCGAGGCTGTCCGGGCCAGGGCCAGGGCCTCACCCTGCAGTCCTATTTTAACCCTGGACCGAGCCCAGGGATGAGCGCCGGCCCACCAAAAGCCGCCTTCTCTCCTCCCCTTCGCCACCTCACCCAAAGGGAACCATTTTCCATAATCACAAGCACTGAGCAGTGTGATTACTGTCCTCGCAATGACGGCGGAGTTACAATGACAGGCGTCTCACCTCCCACGCCGGCCACTTGCCCGGCTCTGCTGATGACATAAATATCTCCCTGGCATGCGTGGGGGCCACGGGTCTGCAGCACGAGGCTCCTCGATATGCGGTGGGGGCTCCTAGTGTCTCCTCTCAGGCCACTTCCCCTTTGGGCCGCCTGGGCAGCCCGGCCTTCCCCAGCCTGGCATCCTTCCCACGTGACCACATTCACCAAAATGGCAGCCGAGACCCATCTTTTTCAAAGGAGCTGGTTCAGGTACTCACTAAACCGCCATTTCCAACGCTGGGTCTGCCCCTGGCGTTTCTGCATCTGCTGGACACGCTGAAGGGTTTTATCCGAAAGCAACTTCACCGGAGCCAAGAAAATGAAGAGAAGAAAATTAGGCTTCAATCTGAATGAACCAACCTCTATTAATGGCCGTTCAACACTTTCCTGCTCATGATACTGTATTCAGCAATGTGCATCTCCGAGCTGGCCGACACACCAGAGGCCATCCCTGCCCCAAGAGGTAAACGATGATGTTAAAATAGCCCCCATATGTATTTACATTTTTCCCCTGAGCCTTTTGGTTTATAGTTCATCATTCCAAGGGTAAGAATTCTAAAATTTTCTCTGTGTATTTACACAACTGGGCTATTGCTATGTATCACATTAGCTATCAGACCCTTCCAAGAAAAATGAGTTTTTATCTCGAGTCCCACATGACATGGTCAGATGGAGAAGTTCTCAGAAGTGAAGGCAGCCCCCAGGAGGGACCCCCAGGGCATCTGATCCCGTCCAGCCCCCTTTGCCCCCATGGGCAGATGCCGGTTCCCAGCACGCACCTCGGGCCTCCTGGGCGAGCCCACTGCAGGGGGAAGGACTCCTGTCAGATGTCTCGGCTTCTGATTCTGACTTGCTTCATACCAGATGGACAGCAGGTCACTGTCTTCCTGTCCCTGAACCTCCTCCCCTGGACAGTACTTGGGTGGGGGCAGGAGGAAGAACCGGCAGGGGACCTCATTCAAAGTTCTGCTCAATCCCACCAGGCCTTGTGAGGGCCAAGGGGGGCTCATCCTTCAGGCGTGTGTCCCCTCCCTTAGGATGTGACCTGTCCCCCAGGGCTGCTGGGTATGCCTCCACCAGGGTCCAGGCAAGCAGCAGCGTGGGGTGTTAACTTGGCTGCTGATCAAGGGTCCTGGCACCGGCTGGTCCTCAGCACCAGCTCAGCTGCCCGTGGGGGTGCAGAAACCATAGGACGATCTTTCAAAACGTCAGGCTGGCTGCCCCCGTCCGCCTGGCCCCTCCTGTGGTCAGGGAGCAGCTTAACGTTTTGTTTAAGGTTGTTCTGCTTCAGAATTTATGGTATTTATTTGGAGATGTCACAAGTGTGAGGTTTGTAGACACACAAGAGCCGGGCCTTTGCTGTGGTTCTCCACACTCCCCGGTGCCCACAGCCCTGTTTCCTGCACCGTGGTCTCCTTGGGTCTCCTTGGCCGCCTGCCCTGAGCCGGGTTGCAGCTGATGTGGCCCAGGGTGGGGACGGGAAGAAGGGCCACAGGCTGAGGGTCAGAAGCCGGGGCAAGCTCTCTGAGTCTCAGTTAACTGGAATCTTCAAATTAACAGACTTTTCTCCTCCCCTTGGGCAATTCTGAGTTATGCAGAGGCTAAGTTCGGTGTGGTCAGTAGGCCAGGCCGGGGAGCATGCGCCAAAGATCCCTGGATTGAAGTTCGGGGACCCCCACCGACCTTTGACCTCCAGCTCTCCCCCCATCTCTAGGCTTCAGCCTCCTCATCTGACACATTGGTGGAGTGGCCATAAGAGTCTGCCGCCTGGGGGCGGGGGCCAGGTACTCTGCTGGTTCGGGATCCGGAGTCGACCCCAGTGCAGCCCCTGCCCCTCCGCCCTGGGCCCTCAGGGAAGTTGGGCTGCCCTGTTAGTACCCCTCCGCGGGGGGCCCTGGCCGGGGGCACGCCCCGCACCAGGGCTGGGGCCCCACTGCCTGCCCGGACTGATAAGAGGTCCAAGCAGCCAGGGGCGACCTGCCCCGCGCAGCGGGAGGCCGGGGGCGGGCGGGACCCGCGGGCTGAGCGCCGCCGCTGCAGTCCCCAGCGTCTGCGCTGCTCGCTTAGGCGACCCGGTGGCCGCCGGGGAGTCGTGCTACGCGCGGGGCGGGGCGAGGGCGGCGCCCGCAGGTAACCCCCTGGGGGCGGGGAGGCCGCACGGGACCCCCGGACCAAAAAGCCGAGGGGGAGGAGCAGTGCGGCTGAGCGCGAGGGCGGCCAAGTTTGGCTCCGGCGCGCGCGGCTTCGCGTCCTGCCTCTGGGGAGGAAAGGGGGACTGTCCCCACCTCGCTGGGCTCGGACCCCGGCCCTCAGAGCCGACGCAGCGTTTCAGGGGTGACTTCGTCGTCCCCTGTCCCGGAGCCCGTGAGTCCGCAGCACACCTGGAGCCCGGCAGCGAGCCGCGCCATGCTGGAGGGTGACATCGGATTAGAGGGGCTGCCCCCCAAGAAAGCCCCTGCAGCAGGTGAGTACCCAGGGGCGGTGGGGGGCAAAGGACCCCAAACGCGGTTGCAGCGACGTTCGGACGCTCAGGGCCAGCGGCTCTCTTAGGGCTAATGGGCGTAGGAGGGGCAGGACAGAGACCCCCATCTCTGGTGGAAGGGTGTCGTCCCCCCCCCCCCCAGGTGCTCCCCAGGGAGGGAGAGAAAGAAGGGGCTTTGTCGGTCACAGGTCACTGGGGCACGGACAAACCGAAGACGGAGTGGCTGGGGGGGCTGGGCTGGGCTGGGGGCGGCGCGGAAGGCCCCCGAGCGCCGGCGGGAGCGGTGCCCTGGGCGGAGGGCTGTTCCGGATCCCGGGGGAGCGTCCCCAGCCAGCCGCGTCCACCGCTGCGGCGGATGCGAGTTTTCGGATGTTTTTACAGGCGCTATTAATACACATAATGTTTCCGTGCTATTCTGGAGATTTATTTGCGATATAAAGTAACTAGTATGACTCCAAGTCATAATGGAAACTGCAGAGGGCCTTGCGGAGCCGCGGAGACGGATGGGGCTCGACGGGAGGCGGGAGGGGGAGTCCCTGACTTCCTCAGCCATTCCCTGCCCATAAATCACGACCCTGGATATTTTTATACCAATAATTTTTAAATAAATGACCCAGGCAATGTTTCCTGGATGATTTCCCCCTCCCAGTCCAGAGGTTATTAAATAAATGGGGAGCATGAGGTGGGGGGTGGGGCTCAGCGCACTCGCTTTTGTGTAGTTACACCGCGGAGCCTTGCCGAGGGGTCAGGATCCTGTGCCCTGCAATCAGAGGCCACTGTGACGGAGCTGCTAGCTATAGCAATCCTGCCTTGTGCTCCTCTCCCTCCCCCCTTCTTCTCCCTCCCCCGGCGTCTTGGACTTGGTGGAGAAACTTATTCTGACGTGTACTTCTTAAAAAGTCTGATTTGGCTTCTTTGTAGAAGGGACACTGGACATTTATCAAATTAAAGGCTCAGGAGAAAGAGAGATGCCATCAGTCAGAGGGCGGAGACAAGGGCTGGGGCTGCCTGGGGCTGGCTTCTGGTGTCCTGCCCCTCCTGCACCCCTTCTCAGGTCCTTACTTCCCGAGCAGCTTTCTTGCGCTCACGAGTAGAACCTTTGGTCCACTCTGTAACAGGCTGGAAACACGGCCCCCAACTCACCACTTAAGAACATCTGGCCAGCAGTGGGCACTGGGTCAAGTGCCGCGTGGTAGGTGCCTAACCTTCCCCAGCTCACAGCCACAGTGACAGCCACATAGTGGACGGGAGCTGGGACCAAGACTGGACCCCAGAAGGCTAGTCTAACTTCCTCGAGGTTCTTGGCTCTCCCCACCCCAGGCAGAAGCCCAGGCAGGCTTCCGAGACGGACGGCTGGGGCGCTTCCCGGGCGCAGGCGTGAGTTGCGGGGCCCACACTCTGGGTTTTGCAGTCTTCAGGTCTGGGCCCAGGTGGTGCCTCGGAGTGGGATCCAGAGCGTTCCTCGGTGGAGGGTCTGACGATTCCTCAGATTTGAGCTGTCATCGGGGACAGGTGACCACCACAGCCTCCACTCCTGGGGAGGGCCATCTGGCCCACCCACCTGCATCTTGGCTGTGAGGTGGGCGGGCTCCTGCCCCCCCATATGCTGGGGGTATCACCAGGGTCAGGAGGAAGGTCCTGGGACTGGTGCCCCAGCCTCGGTTTCTGGGCTTGCCACTGGTGCGTCACCACGGAAGCAGGTGCCAAGTGCCAGGGAGCCCAGAGAGCCTGCCACCCAGCAGCTGTCACTGGTGTCTGCAGGTGACAGGAAATAGGAAAGCCATAGAATTGTGGGGCAGGCAGGCCTGAGAGAGGAGGTGGCAGAAGAAATCCGCCCAGCAGGTCAGTGTGTGGCCCTGGTCCGGCTGCCTTCCTGTGCCTCACTCGCCCGAGAAGTGGGTCGGCTGCCATCCGCTTACGGGAGAGGAGACTGAGGCTCATGGCTCTTACTGAGGGGCACACAGCCGATGAGTGTCCAGGGCAGACGCAAGCCGTTGGCCTCTTCCCTCCTGAGGCACACGCCCCATTCAGCAGTGACCATGCCCAGGCTTCACCTGATTCTGTGTCCTTAGAGCTGGGCACACAGCTAGGGCAAGTCTTGGCACCTCATGAAACGCCCAGAGCATGCAGACAGATGACTGTCCAGTGGGTGGGTGGGCTGGCAGCGTGTCCCCTGCCGGGAAAGGAGGGCAGGAAGGGGTGTGGCTTTCTGGGGGGTGACGGAAACGCTCATCACCTGGTGGCTGGAAGACTCACCTGAGGCGGAGGGGAAGAGCGGTCAGTCAGAGGGAACCAGGACCTAGGGGTGTGGGGAGGGCAGGAGGGGAGGGCAGGAGGGCAGGAGGGGAGGGCAGGAGGCCAGAGTGATGCGGGCTGCAGGCACCTGAGCAGCAGAGGGACCCGGCTGGGTTCAGGGCCTCCTGGCTGCTGGGTGGAGGGCAGCCTTGGCCCCCGTGCTCTTCAGGAGTGACCTGCCGGGGCGAGGGCCATGCACATCAGGCACAGGGCACTGCTGGGAGTGAAGCCCTTGGGACAGGGCATCTGGGCGAGAGGAGCCGGGGGCTCTGGGATGGGGTGAGCCACTGGAGAGTGAAGGGACTGGGGGGCAGCCTGGAGGTCGGGAGGGGCTGCTGTTGTTGTTGTTGTTGTTGTTATTGTGGTGAAATCTATGACTCAGCATCTTTGTCATTTTAAGTGCAAGTTCTGTGGCATGAATGACACTGACAGCTTGCAGCCACCACCCACTATTTCCAAACCTCTTCATTCATGGCCCCAAATGGGAACCGCTCGCAGTGGGTAACTGTCCATCCCCGTCCTCCTCCCGCCTGCTGAGCCTCGTCCACCTTCCTTCTCGGTCCCTCCCCAGCCCCAGGTCCCTCGGGGACAGGGGACAGGGGACATGTGCCCTTTTGTGCCTGGAGCACCTCACTTGACAGGTCCCAGGTGCCGTCCCGTCCTCGTGTGAGCCCCTTCATCCATTTGGCGGCTGAGCAACGGTCCAGTGTGTGTAAATGCCACGGTCCTTTAACCGTTTGTCCTTTAATGGACACTTGGGACATTTCTACCTGTGGGCATTTTGAATAGTGCGGCAGTGGAATGTGCACGTAAATGTGGGTTGGGACCCTTTCCAGTTCTTTCAGATGTAAACCTAGAAGTGAAATCTCCATCTCAGTCATTCTAACGCTGACCTTTAGAGGAACCGCCGGCCGTTTCCCACACAGCTGCCCACAGCAAGAGCGCGTGCTGATCTCCCCGCGTCCCACCAACATGGGTCATCTGTCTGTTTTTTTTCCTAATGGATGTAATGTAGTATGTCGTTGCGGTTTTGGTTTGCGTTTGCCTGATGACCAATCACGTTGACCATTTTTCCGTAGGTTTATTTATGTGTCTTCGTGGGAGAAACATCTCCAAAGAGCTCTCTGGGCGTTGCCCGTGTTTTAACTGAGTGCTTGTCTTTTGGTTACTGAGTCACAGGAATTCTTTAGTAACCTGAATATTGAGGCCTGATCAGTTGTATTATTTGCACATATTTTCTCCCACTGTGCATATTGTCTGCTCACCTTCTTGATAATGTCCCTTGATGCATGTATTTTTAAAAAAGTTTTTGACATCCAATCTACCTACTTTCTCTTTTTTTTTTTTCGTGCTTTTGATGTCAACCCTGAGAATCTGTTGCCAAATCCAAGGTCACAAAAGACTTGGCCCTGTTTTTTTCCTAGGAGTCTTGTGGGTTTAATTCTTATATTTAGGCCATTGATCTGTTTGGGGTTGGCTTTTATTTGTGGAGTGCAGTGGGGACCCAGCTTCGTCTTTTGTCTCCGAGTATCCAGTTGTCCTGTTGTGCAGTGTGAAAGAGCTGTTCTTCAGGGGTTTGCTCTTGAGCATGTTGATAACAACAACAATCACAAAAGGCGACACTTGGAGCACACCGGAACCCCAGCTGTCACTCAGAGCACGTGGCTGGTTACCCTGGAGTGAGTTGGGGGCGCTCTGTGAACATTCTCAGGGAGACAGAGACGCGATGCTAACCCACAGGCCAGAGGCAGGTTCCTCCGATGCAGAGGGGAGAGCCACCTGTCTGGACAGGTGCTGGCCCTCCACCCTCTGCGACTCGATGTGGTGGGTGAGGCATCGTGCTCCAGGCCACCATGTCACCTAAAGCTGTGGGCAAGAGCCCATTGTGGGCAGAGCCTGAATCTCTGGATGTGGCCACCCAGTGAGCTCCTCTGCTGTGTAGGTCATCGGGACTCTGTCCTCTGCCTTTGCAGCTGGATACGTGACTTAATCCAGCAGAGGAGTGTCCCCCCACGTTGGGGTACAGTGTAGCCACCTGCCAGGGGCAGGCAGAGGAGCCTCAGTCCTTGACCTCAGGGGGCTCACAGTCCATTTGGGTTTTCATGGTCACTTACGTGGCCACCCCCTCTAATTCTGGGAACTAAGCTGACCCCAGGATGCTGGCCACCCCCTCCTGGCTGCTGTGGGGAGCGGGACCAGCTCCGGCCTCCCAGAGAGCAGCAGCAAGTCGACTCCCGGTTGACGGCCTCTGCCACCTGTGCCTCCCCTGATGCACTTGGCCTGCGCCTGGGGACGGCCATGTCTCACTGGTTTCCTAGCCCACACAGGGCCTGGCCACGCAAGGCCCAGTGAAAGTCAGGTGGGAGGAGTGACCGACGGACAGACGGGGTTGGCCGACCTCTCGCTGAAGGGCTCTGTTCAGGGTGCAGGCGAGGTTCGAGCCCTGCGCTTCTGTCACGTTGCTCAGCACTTGTGAAGTCGGTGATATTGGGCAGACATGGGAGGGAGGCCCAGAGAGGCCGAGGAGTGTGCGGAGCTCACACAGCCCAAGCCTCTGCCGGGGCCCAGGGAAGCCCAGCGCTCGGATCTGAGGCTGGCCCTGGGACTGGAACTGCATTCCCAGCTCCCGGCCTGGGCCCAGCTCTGCTGCAGCCTCACAGTTCTGGGTGGAGGCCATCCGCTGCCCGCCAGGCCCTGGGGGCGCCCGTCAGGCTCTCGTCTCTCCCTGCACCCGTCTCTGCCTCCGCGTGGCCCCCGGCCTCAGTGCTGGGCTCTCGTGCTGCGTAATGAAGCACTAAAAGCCCTCGCAGCGCCACTGGACGGGGGTCTCGTGGCCATTAGGTGGACGAATTACCAGGCTCATGTACTTGGCGCTTGGAGGGGACCTGCGTGGCGGGGGCTGTCCCCTGGTGATCCCAGCTCCCTTTGCTGCTGCAGCCGCGGTGACACTTGCCCCCTCCGAGCCGTTCACGGGGACTCGCCTGGGCTGGGTTCCCAACCCCACAGCCCACCCCTCACCAGGCCCGCCGAGGGACCCTGCCACAGGGCCTCCAGGAAGCCGCCCCTGTCCAGCGTCCCTTCGTCTTAGGCTGCGGGGGCAGACCCTGCCCTGACGCCCCAGAGTCCATCCCCCTGCCTGACCTGGAAGGTCCTGCCCACCCCGGCCGCCACGACCCTCTGAGGCCCACACGGCACTGGGCAGAGCCCGAGCTGCGCTGGGTGGGGAGGCAGCTGCCGAGGGGGGCCGCCGGTGTGACGGGCACCATTTACCAGAGTGGGCTTCCCGCCGTCGGTCGGAGGAGGGGCACCGGGCCGTGGGGGGACGGCGGGGCCTGGGATGCGCTGGACCAGCCACTGCTTTGTCGAGGTCCTTCTGTCCTGACCTTGCCTCTGCCCCCGATCCCTGCTGCTCCGTCCTCCAGGGAAGCCACACGCGGGGTCTTGTCCCCTGGTGTACGTCCCCACACTTAGCTCAGCGCCCAGCACGCTGGTGACCCCTCCCTGCAGTCTGGTCTGCCCGCGGCTCCCCAGGGCCCACCTGCTCCTTTCACCCTGCCCCCGCCCCCCAGTGGGCAGAGGGCCTCCTGGCCAACACAGGGGGGGACTCGGCCCCTGGCCCTGGCTCCTCTGCCCCGGGCTGTGGCTGGCGGGGACCTGCACCTGCCTCCCGGGGTCCCTGCTCTCCCTGCCCCTGCCCACTCCTGCCGGCTGTTTGCCCCCCCACTGGCCTTGCTCAGCCCTGGTCCCCCCTTCCCAGCCCCCAGGTCCCGGACACACAGGCCCTTGGCTGGACTCTGCCCTCTCGGTGGCCCGTCCCCAGCGTGGGCCCTCCCTGGGGACCTGGTGTCCTGGCCCCCTCTCCCTCCCGGCACGTACTCAGCCGCCCCATGTGTCTTGGTGCACCCTGGTGGCTGCTCCTCTGCCCGTGACAACTCCTCACGGCAGGAGTGCGCTCGGCCTTCCCGCTGGATTCTAAGCCCCAGTTGTCCTCGACTCCTCACAGCCAGGCCTGGGCAGTGCAGGGGCCCTCAGCGTCCCCCACTGGGTCCAGGGAACCCGCCTAGGGCTCTGGGTCTCAGAAGAACCGAGCGGGCCGTTTGGTTCCTTTTTGTGCTGAGAAGGACACGAATTCACAGGGAAGACATTTCATTTTGGGTATTGTTCCATTAGTGAAGGGGGGGGGGCACGGATGTGTTCATCTCTCCCTGGGAAGGATGGATGAGAGGGTGGACGCAGGGAGAGTGGGTGGACGGATGGGTGGATGGACGGATGGGTGGATGAATTCATGCATCTATCAATAGATATAAGGATAGGTGGATGGATGGATGATGGATGGATGGGTGGACGGATGGGTGGATGGACGGATGGATAGATAGGTGGCTAGATGGATGGGTGCATGGACGGGTGGTGGGTGGGTGGAGAGAGATTTTGTGTAGTATGTGGAACCTCTAAACACATTGGTGTGACTTTTCACCATTTAGTCTGGCCCTTCCTCGTTGGTATCAACCAGCCCTTTAGAAGAGAGAAGCGCGATGGGTTCACACAACGAGAAAACTCACCAAGCCTGGTTTATAGTGTTGCATCAAAAATACCCCGACTCCTTCCATGGCCTTGTGTGCTGCACTTTAGGACCAGCCGCTGCTCCGTGTCCCACCATGGCCTCTCCCCGGTGCTGACCTGAGTGGTGGGGTCCTCCCGCTTTCCCCGGCCCCTCCCACCAGGAGCGGAGGCAGGAGGAGGAGGCCCGGCCTCCCCGCCCCCACCGCGGCCTCCACTGGGTTGATCATAACCCCCCACGTGGTTTCTGGCCTCTGTCTGGATAGACTTTTCCCGTCACCACAGTTTTAGTGTCAAGATCTTTGCAAAGATGATGCAGGAAGCCCCCACGTGCCCACCCCTGGTCCCCGCTGCTTTCACCTGGAGACACACTGGGGTGTCGCCTCATCCCTCTGTGTCCCAGAGTTCCACCCAGAATGCCAGGGTGGGCCGGGCAGTGACCTTCGGCCTGGGGGCCCCTGGCTGTGACGGTTGCCCCACACTGGCCGCTGTTGACCTGGACGGTTTCCAGGAGCACAGGTCAGACGCTGTGTGGACTGCCCCGCGGTCGGGACTCTTCTCATGGTGTGGCTGCTGTGGCCTGAGAGTGGGAGAGGGAGGCGGGGAGGAGCGCCGTGGCCATCAGCGTGGCCTCCGTGTGCGGCCGGCTGGGGACTCCTCGGCTCCGCCCGAGGTCAGCCTGGTGTCCGCTGTACGCGGTGTTTTCAGGGGCCGGTGGCGGATTGTTCACCTGTTCCTCGTGGTGCTGGGTGGAACCCAGGCCTCAGGGCCCCCAGGCAAGCCTCCACCACGGCCGAACCCCACCCGCGGAAGGTTCTAGATCAGCCGCGTCAACTTATGAAACTCAAGCAGACACCTCGAGCTGACGCTGTCACCTGGCTCCTCCCCGGGAGGCGCAGACCTCACCCATGGGCGGCTCCGTGTGGTTACAGATTACAGCATCTGACTAAGAGGGGACGCCATCTCCAGCCTCCGTGGCTCAGCTCCACAGGGCCAGGGGACGGGGGCAGAATGTCCAGCTGACAGATAAGCTGAACTCGATGTCCACCTCATCACATGTGCCCAGGGGCTCCCCGGCTTCCGTTTCAAAGCAGTAAATATTTAAATAATTGTCCCATTGATTTCAATAATAATCACGGGAACAGGAACGTTTCTGTCCCTAGAGAAATTAATTGGATGTCCTGGATCCTCTCCAGAGACCCCTGAGTGGGACAGCCCGGTCCCACCTCCTCTGTATTGTAGTAGCAGGAGGCAGCTGGGGGTCAGAGAGGCTGAGTGGAATTCCTAAGATCGCACAGCAGTTTGGTGGCATGGGTGGCACTCGTGGTCAGGTATGCTGACTCAGTGTCCAGAGTGCGCGTGGGCGTGCGCGCTTGCGCTCTCTCTCTCCCTCTCCCTCCCCCTGCTCCCAACTAGATTAAAGTGCAAGAGTGGTGATCCTCAAAACCCCTCAGAAAGGCAGCCCCAGAGACGCCTGTATCATGGGACCGTCACCGGAGTGTCCCCACCAGCCCTGTAGCTGGGTGCCAGGGGACAAGCTCAGCCAGGAGGGGCAGCTGTGTGGAAGGTGCACCCAGCCCCAGGGCGGGGCAGGCAGGGCTCAGCTTGGGCTGTAGAAGCCAGACTGCTGGTCCCGCAGGCCCAGGGCCAGGAAGTGGAAACCAACCCCTGACTCCAGACAGGCTCCCCAGCCCTCCCCACGCACCCCAGGGCCTCTGCATGTGCACTCTCCTGATAGAACCACGCAGCCCGTGTGGACAGCCACTGTCCTAGAAAGACCCCGGGGCTGCTTCCAGTTTGGAGTCGTCATGAATGAAGCCAAGGAACAGAAAGCTTCTGTGGACGCGTGTTCTGTTCCCATTTCTCTCGCACACACCTGCAGTCAGAAACCGGATCAGGGATACGTCGTGTGGAACCGTTTAGAAAGTGCCCGCCGCCCCAGGGCTTGGCTGTCCCACCAGCGGGTCTGAGGATGGAACTGGTCTCAGTTTATTGGCCTTATCTATGCCGCCTCTCCTCTCCGGCTAGTCTGCACCCCAGGTGGGCAGGGACCCTGGCTCTTGGATCATTGCTGAACCTTGGACACACAGCACAGGGACAGGTACGCAGTAGGTGCTCAGTAAACACTCGCCGAGTGAGTGCCGTGTCTGCGCTGCGGTTTCTTCTCTGCTCCAGTCACCTGGGACCCCGTGTGCCTTGCTGGGGAGCGAGCAGCTGGCGTTCCTGGCCACCTCTGACTGTGGAGGGTGAGGGCAGGAGCGGGGGCCACCCCTCGTCCACTCAGGAGGCCCCAGAGTGACCTCTACAGAGGCCACTGGCACCGTTTCATTCTGACAAGGTCCCGAGCCAGGTGTGGCCAGGTGCTGGCTTTGGCAGGACAGTCTCGGGAGGGGACTCACCCAGAGCCCCCAGAGGGACTTTCCATGAGAAAATGTTTGTGACTGTGACCAAGCGAGACACGTGCTGCAGGGGGTGAAGAAGAGACGACCCTCCCCGTCACCAACTGGCTGGATGTTTATGGAGGAAGGTGTGGAAGGTGCGCTGCCCCCAGGGACAGGCCACAGGGGCTGCGGTCAGATGGTTAAAGAGCGACTCGGGAAGGCTGAGGGCGTGTGAGGAGGCCCTGAGCACTGGGCAGCGCGGGCAGCTCCCTCCGAGCTGAGCGGGAGTCCCCCGGCCTGGCCAGACCCCAGAAGGTCCCGAGCGTGGAGCGCGGGGTCACGCAGAGCCCCCACCGGGCTGCTCACTGTCCAGCACAGGCCTGCCAGGCACGCGCAGGGCCACCTGGGTGGGGTCGAGGCAGAGACAGGCCACGCATCCACCCAAAGTGCCCAAGGGCCCCCAGCTACAGCCCTGAGCGTCCCCGGGGGCTGCAAGGTGGACAGGAGGCCCTGAGTCCACTCCATGGAGAGACCCCGTGGACAGGGGAGGCAGGACCCAGAAGGGAGGGTTGCGTGACGCCCCCGCATGGCCTGCGAGGGCAGGAGCCACGCGGGGAGAGAGCCTGCAGTGTGGGTGCTGGGCACCGGTGTGGACAGCAGAACTGGTGGGTGCGCGCACTTTGGCAGATGTGTGCCAGGCTCTGGGGGTGGGGGCTGATAACAGGAAGGACGGGCAGTGCTGGTGCCCAAGACAGCTCTGTCGGGAGGCCCGTCCCTCGGCTCCTCCCGCCTAGACTTGGGTAGCGGCTGCTGTGGGTACCGGCACCTGGCTCCCTGGGTAGCTTGGCTGTGGCCCATCCTGGCCCCTTGGGGACGAATGTAGGGTGCTCCTGGGGGCTGCTCTGGGGGGCCTGGGGAAGAGCAGTGGCCAGAGACCACCTGCCCCTGTGCAGGGAGTGGCCGAGAGCCGCTTCCCTGCGCCCAATGAGTGGACACATTGTTCCGGAGAACGCGCCCCACAACGCGCCCCAGGTGGAGCCGCCGTCCCGGGGCGTTTGGGATGAGGAAGCAGCCGGAGCACAGGTCCTGGAGGAGGACCAGGTGGCACTCTCGCCATCCAGAGCCCGTCCCGGGGCCCTTGTTACCTCCTGCTTGGTGACAATGACTTGGGCCTGGTGGTTCAGAACAACCACGTCTTGGTCCTTGTTGGGCTTCTTGCCGTGGGTCAGCGCGCAGTAGGGCGCGGCTGCGTGGTCCTGGCACCTGGCCCAGGGGCGTGGTCGCAGTGCCGGCCAGGGCTGCAGGCTCGCTTGGGGCTTGGCTGCAGCAGGAGGGTCCACTTCCGAGGTGGCACCTCCGGTCTGCGGGCGGGGCCTCGTGCCCCTCTCTGGAGCCTTCCCACAGGGCCACCGTGGGCCAGTCAGCTTGTGACGCTTCATTGGCTTAGAGTTTTGACCAGCTGCTGCGTGGAACCAACTGTCCCCAGACCCCACCCAGCCAGAACGTGGCCGGTGTCTGTGGAGCCCTGAGACTCCTGGGTGCCAGCCACCATGTCCTCCCTGGGACATTCCTGTCCCTCTCCTCTGGCCTTTGAAGGCTCCTGAGAAAATCCATCCTCTCCCCAAACTGACAGGTGGCCGGGGGAGCAGCGAGTCATGAGCGAACTTCAAACCTGGTCGGCTCTCGGGCAGCCAGTCCTGACGGCGTCCGGCCAGCCTCACTAGGGCCACCACTCAGCAGCGTGTCGCCCGAGGACACGGCGCACTGTGCGGACGGCAGGGTGGGAGCAGGGTGGCCTTCCGCCCCACACTCCCGAGCTTCCTGACTTGATTCTGAAAGAGACGTCGATGAACTCGGCACCTTTGGTCACTAAAAGCTCTTTAAGGAAACAGAAAGGACATCTTTGTAACAGGATTAAAAACACCGACTTCAGACCAAGAGCCGATGGCCCACGGGGGCTGGTGACACACTGAAAGTGGCCTCATGAAATAAGGGATTCTCCAAGGACGCGGGATCGTCCGTCCCGTACTCCTCAAGGTGCAGAATGTTCCGGAACGTGCTACTAAGCAAGAAAAAAGGACTGTGACGAACATGACCATCTCAAAGACAAAACTAAAACGGTCACTAAGACGGTCACCTGCTGAAGGTGTCCAGAAGTCACAGCCGACCAGAGACCCGACTTGGAGGAGCAGAAGGAAGCCTCGGGCTGACCCCGGAATGCAGCGTGGACCAGCGCTCGGTCCACCGAGGGACAAGGACGTGGCTTTTCACACTGGACTGAAGAGCAGGTGGGGAAGCAGCGTTAAGGACACCTCGCGTGAGCCGCACAGAGGGGACCCCCACCCCGCTGACACCCACCCCAGACAGACCTCCAGAAGAAGCCAAGGTTCAAGTTGAAAGTGTAAACCGTGAACACCTAGAAGAAGAGGAGACGGCATTTATGCCCCTCTGAGGCGCGTCTCCTGAGCCCGGTGCCCACCCCGAGACTCTACAGGGAAAATGGACGTTCGCAGGTTAGAAGGAAAACGCCGAGAGCCGGACGTCAAGACAGAATAACAAGCTGAGGGCGATCATTTGCTGAGTATCCAGAAGGCGTTTATTTCTGTCGCTCTAAAATGGACATGTCACAGATCGATTAAAGCAGCCGCGAAGGGCCAAGGTGTGGGAGAGACAGCTCGACCAGCAGTCGGAGAGACACCTGGGCGGCTTTTCCCTTCTTTTGCCTGCGATTGACAAAGTCTGGCGCCTGGGCTGTGGAAGCAAGCTCCTCGCCACCACGCTTGGCTGGCACCCCACCCGCCTCAGGACAGCCTGGCAGTGCGTGGCCCTCAGGTCCCACAGGTCTGTGCGAATCCACCCAAGCAGCAACTCCTAATGTATCCTACCTCCCAAGTCCTCCCTGCAGGGAATGTCCTCTGTGCAGGGGGCCAGCACAGTGGACCTTCTCACCCTGTCTCCAGGGCTTACGTGGGACTGGGGCTAAATAAATTGTTGGTGGGTGGAGGGAAGAATGGATGACGGATGGGTGGGTGGTTGATGGATGGAGGGATGGAGGAATGGATGGTACAGATGATGGGTGGATGGGTGGATGGTGGATGGGTGGGTGGATGGCAGGTGGATGGATGATGGATGTTGGATGGATGATGGATGGATGGCAGGAGGATGATGGATGGATGGTGGATGGCAGGTGGATGATGGATGGATGATGGATGAATGGTGGATAGATCATGGATGGATGGTGGATGGATGGATGGATGGTGGGTAGTGGGTGGATGGCGGGTGGATGGTGGATGGTGGATGGATGGTGAATGGTGAATGGCGGGTGGATGTTGGATTGATGGTGGATGGCAGGTCGGTGGTGGATGGATGTTGAATGATGGATGGATGTTGGATGGCAGGTGGATGATGGATGGATGGTGGATGGATGATGGATGGATGGCAGGTGGATGATGGATTGATGTTGGATGAATGGTGGATGGTGGATGGATGGTGGATGATGGATGGATGATGGATGGATGTTGGATGGATGGTGGATGATGGATGGATGGTGGATGGATGGTGGATGGATGGTGGATAGATGATGGATGGATGGTGGATGGTGGATGGATGGTGAATGATGGATGGATGTTGGATGGCAGGTGGATGATGGATGGATGGTGGATGGATGATGGATGGATGGCAGGTGGATGATGGATGGTTGTTGGATGAATGGTGGATGGTGGATGGATGGTGGATGATGGATGGATGGTGGATGATGGATAGATGATGGATGGATGGTGGATGGATGGTGGATAGATGGTGGATGGATGGTGGATGGTGGATGATGGATGGATGATGGATGGATGGTGGATGGATGGTGGATGGATGATGGATGGATGGTGGATGGTGGATGGATGGTGGATGATGGATGGATGATGGATGGATGGTGGATAGATGATGGATGGTGGATAGATGATGGATGGATGGTGGATGATGGATGGATGATGGATGGATGGTGGATAGATGATGGATGGATGGTGGATGGATGGTGGATGGATGGTGGATATATGATGGATGGATGGTGGATGGATGGTGGATAGATGATGGATGGATGGTGGATGGATGGTGGATGGATGGTGGATAGATGATGGATGGATGGTGGATGGTGGATGGATGGTGGATGGATGGTGAATGGTGGATGGCGGTGGATGCTGGATGGATGATGGATGGCGGGTGGGTGGATGGCGGTTCGGTGGTAGATGGCGGGTGGGCAGGTGGATGGGGGTGGAGTGAACCAACAGATGTTCAGCGCTGGCTGCAGTTGCTTCCGCGTCTTAAGAAGTTGAGGGGCAGGTGGGCAAAGCCTGTTCTACATACAACAGTGGGAAGCGGGGACCGCCCAGATGCTCATGGGTGGGGGCTGCGGGATGCTGTGGACACCTGAAGGCGAGGCTGTTGTGTCCCTGCCCTGGGCTCTGCCCGGCCTCCCAGTCCCCGCGCTGCGTTCCTGGAAGAAGCCAGCCGTGGAGACAGCCCCAGCGGCCGCTCTGCCGAGGGACTCCTGCCCTGTGCTGAGCCCTGCCCCTCCCCCTCCCCCCTCGTCACACCTTCCCCTCCTCAGTCCCCGTGGGCCCAGGTCCCCGTGGGTGCTCACTGTGCAGGGGTCCCACCTGGGTTGGCCAGGCGTCTAGGAGCACCTGGCTTGGTGGACGCGGAGTTCGTGGTGGTGAGTAGCAGACGGGGTTCAGAACATGAGGCGGTCACTCAGGGAGGCACGGCCGCCTGCTGTTCTGCTCACAGCGACCGCGCTGCATGGCCGTGGCTCTGCCAGGGCTGATTTTCATGCTTTCCAGGGATCCTCTGGCTGTTTGTCACCAAACCGCAAGGGAGCGGCCGCTGCTCCCCGTAGTACAGATGAGGGAGCCTCCAAGGTCGCGTGGCTGGGAGGAGGTGGCCGGATTCATGTGCAGGCTCTGGGGCCCGGCACCCCAGAGCCTACAGGACGCGTCTCCCGGGCCTGTGGCCATCGGCTTCCCATGCTCTGCCCTGAGAAAAGATCACAGAGCAATAGAAATGTCCTTTCCGTGACTGCCCAGGGTCCTCCAGACCAGCAGACGGTCCTTCACGCCACAGAGAGGCCTGACGTGCCGCCCACGAGGCTGTGAGCAGCCCTGACTTGCAGAACCGGAGTCGATGACTCGAGAATCCTCGTGATGGGGACTTCATGGTTGTCGCTGCTGCTTATTGGACATCTCTCCAGTGTTTAGAGCTCTAATAGGGTTTACTATTCCATCCCCTCCTCACAGCATCCCTGAAAGGTAGATATCACTTCCCACATTCCACAGGGGAAAGAAACTGTGGTTCAGAGAGGTTGAGTAGCTTGGCAGAGGTCACACAGCTTGTACTAACATATGAGAACCCTGGGCTCTTCCTTGCCAGCTTCATAATCAGCGAAGAGGTGACATGTTTCTTAAAATGTCAGTGAAAAAAGTGCCCACTGGCACCCTGTCCTGAATTATCCCAGGGCACCTCTGTGAGAAATTCCTACGCCTTGACATCTCTGTGGAGCCGGCCAAACATGGCCTCATTGTTGATCCTCAGATGCATATTTTCAGTGTGAGGTGGGTCGTGTTTATTTTCTGATGAACAGCAAAATGAGGTTTCTATAAATAGACCAGGCCTCTGCCCTCTCGTTTCACTTCCTGTGCGCGATTCACAAGAGAGCCAGCCAATCGGAGGGTTTGCCAGCCCCGGAGGACTCAAATGGAAAGTTCCCGTGAGTGGCCCAGCGGGGACCGTCCAGGGCACCGTGCTTCTCTGCGGTGGCCACGAAGCAGTGGCTTTAGACGCTCTGTCAGCAGCAAGTGTCCATCCTGTTCTGAGGCGGACTTTGACCTTTTGGGTGGTGACCCTGGGCAGGGGCCACCCACAAAGGACTGTCCCCTTTA
Organism: Marmota flaviventris; assembly: GCF_047511675.1. Classification (NCBI taxonomy): domain Eukaryota; kingdom Metazoa; phylum Chordata; class Mammalia; order Rodentia; family Sciuridae; genus Marmota; species Marmota flaviventris. Next base: position 4,006,262 of record NC_092506.1, on the reverse strand, counting down.
ACTGAAAGCAACGCTTTGGACCTCGGCCGGTGATACGCCCATCTCCAGGGACAGTCCCAGGACCGCTGGCTCTGTGGTGGGCACGAAGCCCCGGCAACCCAGAGACCTGCCAGCTCTCGGCTGGTGGCGCGACGTGTGGGGCACCAATCGCCCTCATCTGCGGGCAGAGAGCCCAGTTGGCACCACCTGCACCGGACACTGCAGCTGCCTCCTACCTGGAGACACCGGGCCCCTGCTCACATCTCGACTGTCCCCTGGGCCATTGGGGAGGCAGATGCCCCACCTGTGCCCAGGAGCAGACAGTGCACCACGGGTCTGGTGCAGAACCAGGGGGTCAGCATGGGACCCACTCTGTGGCCACCTGTGTCCTCCCTCCCACCACCACCTGTACCCTGTGACCTCTTCCCGCCTGCCCACTCCTCCTACCCACCTCCCACCCACCTCCTGCGTGACCTTGAGGTTTACAGAGGTGCTGCCCTTGGGCTTCTGGTGCCCACTGCGGCCACCTCCCTGGCTTGTGCTGACTGCCACACACCAGGGGACAAGAACCAGAGTCTTCCCACACCCCACTCCTGGGCTGCCGAAGGATCCTTCATCCACTGCCAACAAACTGTCTCCCTCTCAGGTAGCCCAGGCTTGGGAGGGCCGTCCCGGCTGCGCCTTGCCCTTAGGCAAAGTTTCTAGGTGTTTCCAAACTTTAGCACTTTAAAGACATAAATATTTAAAGAAGTCCACCATTTGCCTCATCGATGAAGCCTCAAAAGGGTATTCTTAGATCGTTTCCTAAAGTTCAGCAGAGAGCCTGGTGCTGACTCACTCTTGCAGCGACTATGCACTCTAAAAGCCCAAGACCGCTGTGACAACACGGTGCTGGTAGAATTGCTACTTGTTGAAGATACGCTCACTCAGTTCATCCATCTCTCTTTCTATACTTATTTTTCTATCCATTCCTCCATCCACCCATCCATCCACCCACCCATCCACCCATCCATCCACCCACCCATCCACCCATCCATCCCTCCACCCATCCATCCACCCATCCATCCACCCATCCATCCACCCACCCATCCATCCACCCTCCCATCCATCCATCCACCCATCCATCCACCCACCCATCCATCCACCCTCCCATCCATCCATCCACCCATCCATCCATCCATCCACCCATCCATCCACCCATCCATCCACCCATCCATCCACCCACCCATCCACCCATCCATCCACCCACCCATCCACCCACTCATCCATCCATCCATCCACCCACCCAAACATCCATCCATCCACCCATCCATCCACCCATCCATCCAGCCATCCACCCACCCATCCATCCATCCATCCACCCATCCATCCATCCATCCACCCATCCACCCACCCACCCATCCATCCACCCATCCATCCACTCATCCATCCATCCATTCATCCATCCATCCACCCATCCATCCACTCATCCATCCATCCATCCATCCATCCACTCATCCATCCATCCATCCACCCATCCATCCACCCATCCATCCACTCATCCATCCATCCATCCATCCATCCACCCATCCATCCATCCATCCAGGGTTCACATGGCCCTGCAGAGAGGTTGGGGGCCCCCTCCCAGCCCCCCTACCCCTTCCTTTTTCAGGGGGTGGCAGGTGGGGTGTGAACTGTCCCCTGAGCCGTCCTCTCTGCAGACCCGAGATTGTAATGGCGTGCCCCATCCCACAGCCCAGCTGCCCTCACTTGGTCCCGGCCACAGGTTCCAGGTGGGGGTGCGGGGACAGAAGTGCCCGTGGACGACGCAGAGTTGGATGAGGTGGGCCCAGGTGGCTGCTGTCCCGCAGTCTCCCGGGAGCAGGGGCCCCTGGCCTGACCCCGGCAGCCCCGTCTGTCTGGCTGCAGGATTTTCCGCCCAGGATGTCAGGCCTGTGGGAGGGTTGAGGGCATCCAGGCCCAGGAGGGGACCCCGGCAGGCGAGGCCACCCTCCCCCTGGCCTCGCTGTACATTGAGGACGAAGGCGAAGGGCGCTGGGCACTGCCTTGCCTCCCTGCCTGGTGGGCACCACTGCCTTTCCTGCAGGAGACCCTTCTCTGGAGGGCCAGGCGCGGGCGGGGCTCGCGGTGGTCTCCCTGCGCCCTCCCACGTTCCTGCACGTGGGGGGCTCGACGGGTCCTTATGTGATGAGCGGGTGAGCTCCACACGGCCAAGGCGTGCCTCGATCCAGGGCACGCAGAGGGCGAGTGACAGCGCTGCCGCAGCTGGCGCCGGGAAGGCAGGTGCCAGGCAGGCCCGCCAGGGACCTGTCCTCGCCTGGGCTCTGGGAAGGCTTCCTGGAGGAGGTGGCCCGTCCATCCATCCATCCATCCACACACACTGAGGGCTGGGCAGGGCTCTGCGGGAGAGTAGCAGCGGTCTAGGCGGGGTGCCTGTGGTCAGACACCTCGGGGTGCAGAGGACAGGAGACCCACACTCATTCACAGCCCCTACACAGACAGACAGACAGACCACACTCACGCACTCCATCACGCGGTGTGAACTGGGGACCGCGTCCTGAAGGAGACCAAAGCAGGCAGCTGCCACCCTGAGGAAGCAGCAGGGGCCAACCCACTGCCCCGTGCACACCTCCCTCTGGGTGTGCAGGGGCGGGTTCACACTGGCTCCCACCGGCTCCCTGAGCCCCGCGTGCCTGCTCCCTGACTCTCCTGCGGTGACACCACAGTGCCAGCCTGAAGTGGGCCCCCTGGGAGAAGTCCCAGCGGCCAGTGGCTAGCAGCGTGCTTCCGGCTGCTCTGTGTCTCTGAGAGCCGCCGTCCTCCCTCGTCCCCGCCGGCCAGGCTGTTCCCAGCCGGGGTGACTCCAGGGCAGGCCCCGGGACTTTCTGGTCATCTCATAACAGAAGTTTTCCCAGCCACTGTTAATCGCAAAAACATGGTCTCCTGTGGACGGTCAAACCGCAGGGTCCCCGGGAGAGCGCTCTGCTGCCAGCCGCCCCCCAGCGGCCCCAGCTGCAGGCAGAGCCCTGCCCCTCCCCAGGCGTCCCCGAGCCCTCCAGAGCTGGCCCCTCCAGGCCAGTGGGGCGGGAGGACGGAACAGCCTCCGAGGTGTTTGTGGGGTGGTCAGGCCCAGGGGACCTGCACCCTGGACCCCGAGAACCAGCTGGTAGTGCGACTCCGGGGCCGTCCCTGCCGGCCAGCTCCTCAAGGGGCCGCCTGGTCAGCAGGAAGCCCTCTGGGCCCCTCCCCGCCCTGCTGCCCTTGCTGTGGGGGGAGGGGTTCCACGCCCCTCTGTGCCCAGGACGCTCCGGCCAGCACAGACTGACCCCCAACTCTGGTCCCCGAGCCAAGTCACCCTCCAGGGACCCTGGAGCCTCCCCCAGCCTTGGGTGAGGAAGAGGAGTGGGGGGAGGCAGGCGCCCTCTCTGGACCCCCCTCTGGGAGGTGCCCTCTCCTTCTCGCTCGCAGGGCCCAGACGTGTGGCCCCCGTCCCTGGTGAGTCCTTTGCTGCAGCCTGGGGAGACCTCAGAGGCCACCTCAGAGGCCACCTTGACAGGGTTATCACAGACCCCTGGGCCACCTTGCTGGGCGTCCCCATTCACTCTTGGGAAGGGTCAGGGCAAGTGCCTTGGACAGAGCCACCTCTGGGCAGAGACCAGTCCATAAACCCACACAGTCGCAGAGCTGGGTCCCCGTCCACAGAATGGGACACACGAGGGGCCGGGCACCGGCTTCTAGCAGAACAGGCCCCTGGGCACCAGCGCAGCCTCACCAGGCGCCAGGGTGTGCGCGGCGGGCAGAGGGCCGGGCACCCCTTCACCCGCAGGGCACCACGGGGGCACTGGGGGTCATTCTCCAGAGAAGAAAGACGGCTTCCCACTGTGCCCCCGAGGCTCACTGTCCAGGGACAAAATGCTGACCTGCAGCACGATCAGGAGTAAAGGGACCTCCAACGTGACCGCGCCGTCCTCCCCGGGGGGGGGGGTCCTCACTGCATTGTGACTTTGTCATCAGGACCCCCGACCCGATGCGCACTTGTTAGACCCGTGGTGCCCCGGAACAGCACGGTCCCGGGGCCATCTTGACCTATATCTGAGCCCCTCCCTCCTCCGTAAGCTATATATAAAATTCAGTTTTTAGAACGAGGAGGGTTATTTTTAGCTCTATCAGAAGAGTCAACAGAGACAGAACGGGAGATAAAGTATATTCTTAATTAAATCAGGGACTTGCTCTGTGCCCTCCCCACAACCGGGTCCCTCTGAAGCAGCCTCATTGTCGTTGACCCCCGATTCCTCGGCCTCCGCTCCCTTGGCCTCCGCTCCCTCGGCCTCCTCTCCCTCGGGTCTTCCCGTGTTGATTGTCTGGGAGATCCAGCAGACATGGGCTGGGGCTGGGGCTGGGGCTCAGCCGTCTGCAGAGCGCTCGCCTGGCACACGTGAGGCCCTGGGTTCGACCCTCCACATACAAGTAAATAAATAGACCAAAGGAATCGTGAAAACTCTTTGAAAACAGAAAAGGAAAGAAGTCCCCGCAGTGAGACGTGTCAGGCTGCGGCCTGGGCTGGGAGGCCCAGGGGACTCCAGAAATGCAGAGGGAGCCCCCGAGTCCTGGCCCAGCCTCGCGCTCCCCGCTGTGTCCTGGGCCCTGCAGGAGCCCCTGGGGTGCCCACCGCTATCGACACTGACGGTCCAGAGTGTGTGACCAGAACCCAGAAGCCCGCTCGGAGGATTCAAGCCGAGCTGCGGTCACAGGAGAACTGAATGGCACAAAAGAGAGGTGACAAGCCACGCTCAGCTCCCGCTGTTTGTCCTGGTCAAGCCCAAGCTGGGAACAGGGGAAGCCAGCCCCTCCCGCCCGCCCTCTGCCCAGAGGACAGGACCACGGAGCTGGGGGCCCTGCAGGGTGGCCTCCAGCTCCTCTGCCCCTCAGCCTCTGTCGTCCAGGGGCAGGGACTGGTCTGGCTGCCCTGCTGCCGTCTCCCCTGGGCCCGTCCCAGGCCCAGCACACGAGGCTCCGGACACCTGGATGAGGGGTGTGCCCGCGGAGGCCTGGACGCAGGGCCCTGCGACCCTCGGCTTGGCTGCTCCCTGAGTCCCGCCGCGCTCGCGCTCTCCAGGTGTGGCCGGCAGAGCTCCGCCTGTTCCCGAGCACAAGGAACGCAGTCACCCCTGGGGATGGGAGTCACACGTGGCCTTAGGGCCAGCCGCTGGCCGTGTTGGGAGGTGATCTGTGCTGTGGGGCCCAGGGTCACCAGGGTCCTGGCGGAGGAGGGGGGCAGAGTCAGAGCCGCGGGCGAAGCGGAGGTGGAGGGTGCGCTGGGCTTTGAGGCCCCGGGCCGGTGACACGGGCACCATCAGAAGCCGAGAAGGCAGGGAGGCCGGTGCTCCGTGCAGCCCCGGGAAGCAGCCGGCCCCGCGGCCCCTGGACGTCAGCCAGGGGGTCTCAGACCCGGGACGTCAGACTCAGGGACCCTGCGCAGCCGCAGCCTCTGGCACCTGGTCCCTGTCGGGTGCAGGAAGGGGGCGGGGGCAGGTCCCTCTATGGTGAGCGCGCGGGGGCCACTCTTCAGCGGGACTCCACTCCCCGGAGCAGCCCCTGCCTGCCGAGCCCACCTGCCGGGGAGCCCAGCTGAGCCGCGTCCAGCAGAGCTGTCCACAGAGTGTCCCACCAGAGTCCTCGGGTGCCGTGGATGTGCCAAGTGGACAGGGCGGTGCGGAGGGCAGCCTCCCCAGCAGGCACCTCCCGGGTGGGGTGGACCCAGTCCTGAGCTGGCCCAGGAGCCGCTGGCGGGGGGGCCGGGGAGGTTGGCTTTTGTTCTGGTGGGGGGGCCAGAGCCTCTTCTCAGACCACGGGACTCCCCATCTGGGAAGATCTCCGTTTATTTTAAGAAATGTCAAATATTTAAACCGTCACTGGATGGCTTAAAATAATTTCGGCTCTGATAATGAATTCACGGAGAACTTTTCTTCCCAGAATCTGCTAGGAGCGTGTCTCTGTCCTGTGCCATCAGTGGACTGAGACGCAGGGAAAGACCTAAGGCAGAGAAAAAGCTAAGGCTGCAGAGTGGATGATGGTGGGAGACCCCTGATCGTCAGATCCCTCGATCTGACCTGTAGTCGAGATCTGCGTTTTATAAGTGGGGGGAGGGGCTCACCAGACAGAGACTCCCCAAGAGAATGTGGGTGGTTCAGTGCAGCTCCCCTGTGTGTTTAGGAATTCTGGGGTCATGCGGGATAGAAAGCGCCATACCAGCTTCAGGTACAGCTAGATCCAGGAGCTCAATGTCTGTAACACTCCTTTCTCCATTTCTTCTCTAGGCTGTTCTTTGAATTGGGTCTACTCTTAAGAATGGGCAGTGGTTGCCATTTCTGAACCCTTATATTGATGGCAGAGGCAGGCCTGGGTGGGAGGTGCTGTTGTGGGCCTCGCTGCAGGGAATAGAAGTTCTCAGGGATGCAGACGAAAGGCACAGTCCCCGGCCTCTGCTGCGTGCACTCCCGGTGGACAGAGAGGCCCTGGGCCTCCAGCAGACAAGTCCAGGGTCGACTCTGATTATCTTACTCATCCTACAGCCATCCCTACGGGAGTCACCACGGTCAGCTATGACGGGCCACTCCTAGACCACAGGGCGGCCAGGGGCAGCAGGGATCCCTCCAGGAACACCAGACACCCACAGTGGCCGTCGGGCAGCTTCTGGGCAGAGGCCCACTGAACCGGCCCCACCCCCAGGACTGGGCCTCCTCAAGGGGCATCTCAGACAGCGACCTAGAGAACCCGGGGAGTCTCGTCCTGATGAGGGCCTGGCGGAACCCCGGGCATCTGCCCTCACCCTGCCACCACCCGCAGGCCAGGGCTCGGGGCCCCTTCCCAGTTTACAGATGAGGAGACTGAGGCTCAGAGCCTCCATTCCTTACTGGGGACCCCAAGTTCTAAGCCACCATTGTTCCAGTGTCCCGTCTGGGCTGTGTCTGCCACAGCGGTCACTCCGCAGAGAAAGCCCGGCTCAGCTGGCTACCAGGACGGGGGCGGGGGGCACCTCGCCTGAGCCTCCCTCGAGAGGGGAACCTGGCTCTCGATGGGCACCTCGATTCACACACGATTAGACTGGTCAGCTCCTCCTGCTGACCATGGGCTGGTGAGTGAGGACCCACAGGGCTTGCTCAGGGGGGATGGGGGGAGACAGATGGCGGCAAGGACTTGGTGTGAAACCCCGGGCACCAAGGACCCCTGAGCATCTGAGTTGGAGGGAGCAAGGTGGACAAGTAAAGAGGGGACACTGTGCATGGCCGGCCAGGGGACGATCAGGCCAGGGGACGATCAGGCCAGGGGGACAGTCAGGCCAGGAGACAGTCAGGCCAGGGGGACAGTCAGGCCAGGGGGACAGTCAGGCCAGGAGACGGTCAGGCCAGGGGGACGGTCAGGCCAGAGGGCATCACAGCCCCACTGGGCCCGGCTCAGCTCCATGCAGGCTCTTGAGCAAGTCCCTTCCCCTCCCTGAGCCTCCGTCCTCTCCTCCACACAAGGCAGGTGACAGAGAGTCAGCCCCTGAGGTGGCTGAGGAATGAACAGCCGCACACAAACCCCAGAGCTGTTCCTGGGACCTGGGCTGGCGGGGTCTGCTGCTAGGGTCAGGTGACTGTGGGGGTGAGCGTGGGGGTGGCCATGATGATGGTGGTGGGGATGGAGGAGATGGTGGGGATGGGGTGATGGAGGAGATGGTGGAGATGGTGGTGACGATAGGGACTAAAGTGATAGCAGTGATGATAAGGACCTGAGGACAGTGATAGCAACCATGATGGTGTGGCAGTGGTGGTGACAATCACTCCTGCTGCTGCCTGGTCACCTTCTCAGATAGCGAAGCATGTTGTGGTCAGAAGATTGAGCTTAGGGGCAGACATGGGTCAGAGTTCTGCTCCTGGTTCATCAAGTCGCTGGTTTTCTGAGCCGCAGACCCTCCTCCTCCCCAGCTCTCAGCCCTCGCCCACAGAGATGGCTTGTGCCCCAGGGTCCTTCCCTCGCACACCCCACCCAGCTGCACTGGCCAGCTCACTGGTCCTCAGGCACTCGGCCTGCTCTGCCTCAGGGCCTTTGCACTTGCCATTCCCTCTGCCTGGAGCACTCTTCCCCACGTAGCCTAGTGGCTCAGTCCCCTACAGGTCACTGCTCAGATATCACCTTGTCAAGGTGTCCCCTGATTCTATGAGGGGGATAGTGGCCCCCAAGTCACACCCCGTCCGAAATGGTGTACTTCTGCTTGGTTTTTCTCCGTGGAACTTGTCACCTGGACAAGTGCTTTGTCACCCATCTCCCTATTAACTGGGTGGGGACTCTGTTTTTCCCGGCACACAGAGGCCCCCAGTCTGGGGCAGAATTGACAGCATTCCATTTCTGAACCCCGAAAAGATGGTGGGGCAGGCCTGAGCAGGAGGTGCAGACAGGGCTCTCGTGGGAGACGGAAGCGGGTCCCCGGGTAGAAAGGGCTGGCTCCCGCCTCTGAGCCCGTGAGGAGCAGCCGTCCGTGTGACGTCAGTGGGCAGCTGTTACTTTGGGTCCTCTGGACCTTGAACCTCTGCGTTTTTCATTTGCATTTACAATGGTTGACCCGTGTCCCTGCGGGGTCCTGTGACGCTCTTGTTAAGGGAGAGGTGGCTTCACGGCAGCTTAAGGTGCCTCCGTTTCCCTCAGGAGAAACCCTTGGGCGGTGCCCGGGCACAGGAGGGCGTGACACAGGCAGCTTGAGGACAGGCGGGCGCTGGGACCGGGGCGCCTCCCGGGTGGGCAGGGCCGGGCCTGCTTCCTGGGTGGCCGTGGGTCCGTGTCCCCACACCACCTGCCACCTTTCTCTCCTCTCATTTCCCAGGTGTGAGGCCCAGTCTGGGGCAGGGGCGTGTGCGTGCGACACACTTGCACCCAGGCTCCGGGTCCCCGATGGCCCAGGGCCCTTCCCGTCTTTGCCTTACGTAGGTGGCCGTGAGTCTGCAGTGGGACCCGGACTTAGTCACCTTGCGTGTCCTCACTGTGCACGGTGACAACCGCGATGATGCTGGCTGTGGGAGCTCCATTCTGTGTCCCTGCGGGGGGCTCATGACACTGGTCCCCTCCAGGCAGGTGGGGTTGGGGACAGAGCCCCTGAGGAAGCAGGAAACCTGGGTGGGGGTGTGCAGGAAGCCCCAGGGGGACTGCGGACGGCAATAGCAAAAGTCCTCCTTGGTCCTCTCACCTTTAGACTGTCACCTCCACCTAGAGACGAGGAAGCTGGAGCCCAGAGATGCTGAGGGATTTGTCCAAGGTCACACAGCTCCCAGGAAGTGGGTCCAAGTCCCAAGCCCCGGTCTCCAGCCCCCAAGTCCGCACTCTGTCTGCCCAGGGACCGCGGACTGCGTCCCCGCCCCAGTGCCCAAGTCCTGGCAGGCTGCGCGGGAACTGAAATGCCTCACTGATGGATTGTACTGCGAAGACGTCCCTGACCGCAGCCCCAGAGCCCGCCCCAGGCCCCATGGTGCCCACAGTAGACTCCGCTCACCGGCCGGGGGTGCTCCATGTCCAGCAGACGCCGGTGCTCAGCTCCGGCGCTGGCCAGTCCCGGCAGGGCTGCCTTCATGGTCGGGTCTAGCCGGGCGCTGTGTTACCCAAAGGCAGGGCCACGCGGGCATCCCTGCCCCCCCCCCGGGAGCTGCACCTCGTCCTCGGCACCTGGCTAGGAATGGTGCCTGGTCCCGGGGGTGGTGGGCACGTGGAGCCCCAGGACCGTGCACAGGCCCAGGCAGGCCCAGGCACACGTCCCCTCCTTCTGACCTGGAGGGTCATCCCACCCATGAGGACGGGGGCCAGGCTCTGGCATGGCTGAGCCCCTGCAGCTGCCTGTGCTCGGACCCCAGGGGCCCCGTCGGGGAGGCCGGCCACTCAGCCCTCATCAGTCCCCTGGGTGCCCCGGGGCCGGCGCTCCTGGTGGGGCAGACAGAGCTGCCCCAGGAGACGTTCCCCAGCGGCCTCGGCCTCGCTCCCAGCGAACCTCCTGACCCCAGTAGCCTCCGGTGGCCCTGCCCAACAGAGCCAAAGCCTGAGGTCACAGACTGTGGCCCAGACCTCTGCGGGGGCCCGAGTGCTCCTGCTGGGACCGGGTGTGGCTTTGTGCACCTCCGGAACACGTGTCCACACACTGGTGACTTTTGACCGCAGACTCGTGGCCTCTCCAGCCTCTGGCCTGCGGGTGGCCCTGGCCTGTGGCCCCTGGCTGGGCTCCATCTCCTCTGCAGTCAGGTCCCCCGGCCTCCACCTGGCGAGGAGTCCTGTGGTCTCACGGCCAGCCGGGGCCCAGGGTCCCCAACGAGAGATCCTGAACTTCACTGTGTCTGCAATGCCCTTGTCCACCCAGTGTCCCCTGGCTGTGGCTCCCAGGGACTGAGATTCGGGTGTGGACGTCCTGAGGGAACATAATCCAGTCACTTGCAGCCACACCCCAACTAGAAGGACTCGGAGGAAGGAGGCCCGGGGAGAAAGGCCCCTTTGGAGGTGACCATTGAGAGCCAGATGGGGACATTGGGGGTGGTGGATGGAGGCAGTCTGAAGAGAGCCCGAGGGGGAAGAGGGCCCATCAGTGCCTGACCACCATGGCCATCACTGCCATGGTCACTGCAGAGCACCCAAGCCATGGCCTGGCCACCTGTTCCCTGGCACCGCCCCGGGACACTTTGCTCTGGAGATGCCGCTTCTGTAGAGCACGAGGCCTCCAGGCCCCGGCTGCCCCGGGCGCCCTCACCCCTGCCGTCCGTCTTCATTCATTCCCGGCACTGACCACTGAGCCTGACGGGGCTCTGCCAGGCTGCAGCTGCTCCGAGGACAGAGGTGCCCAGCCGGGAGGTGACGGGAAGGAGCCCGCAGCCGGAGCACCTTCTGACCTGTCTGTGAAGGACATAAACGTGGCAGAGACGGAGGGGCAGGGCCAGCCCGAGAGGGACTGCCCCAGAATGGACCTTGGTGTGGGGACAGGGGCCAGCCTGGGCAGAGCTGGGGGAGGGGACTTGCCAGGGCAGCAGGCGCAGTTCCAGGGCTGGACAAGTCTGGGGACCAGCCAGGAGGCCCTGTGTGGGGAGAGCAGCATGGGGGGGGGGGCCGCAGGGAGGGGTGGGCGTGGGCCTCCTGCAGAGGCCGGGGCTGCCTCCAGGAGGCCGAGAGCAGGCCTCAGAGCAGCCCAAGGGTGTGGTCTGAGTCTGCGTTGGAAAGTCCTGGGGGCGGCCAGAGGGGACCAGGTTGGGGGGCAAGAGGACAGAGGAACAAGCGGGAGGTAGGGCCGGGAGGCGGGGGTGGGGAGCGCCGGTGGGGTGGGGGCTCCTGCGGTGGGCAGTCCGCACAGCCGAAGGCTTCTGTCCTCAGGAGGCGCTGGGTCTCCTCGGTGGGGCCCTTTACAGAGGTGCCCGCCCCACAGCGCCCACCCAGTGGGGGGTAGGAGCAGCCGGATCCGCAGGCTGGGCGTGTGGAGGGGGTGCCTCCTGGTCCTCGGGGTGGGCAGGTGAAGCAGGCGGGGAGGGGGGGAGGGGGGATGGGGGGGGAGAGGGGGGGAGGGGGGGAGGGGGGACGGGGGGGGAGAGGCGGGGGCAGAGGAGGGGCAGGAAAAGCCGCTCCGATGCCTGCTACAGAGGACCCTTCCAGAGCTCCCTGCCCCTGTGTGGATAGAAGCCGGTTCCTTCCGTGGCTTCCCCTTGTAGCTCCAACCTCGGGCCCAGTGGCGTCCTCAGGCCCTGCTGAGTGCTGGGCAGGGGACTCAGGTGACCCCTGTCCAGCTGCCAGGCCCTGTGCTTCTCTGGGCCCTTCACGTGGGCCGTCGGCTCCTCTTCCCGCCGTCCTTGCCAGGGGCCGCCTCAGATCTCTCCTGAGAAGGAGCCTCGGGACCGACTCAGGGCCCAGAGCCGCGGAGGTGCCTGGTCCTCCCAGAGCAGGAGTCGGCATCAGTGAAACACGCCCGCCTTCGGTCCTCACTCCTGCCCGTGAGGGCCGGGGGGTGTGGACATGGGCCTCCCCGGGCCCCTCGGGACTCCTGCGGGGTGTCCGACACGGTGCACAGCAGGTGCTTACGGTCTCTGAGACCTCCCCGCAGGCAGAGAGCGCCGGCCTTCTCTCTGCAGCCTCAGGGTCAGCCCAGGGCCCAGCACACAGTCGGTGGGCAGCAGTGCTGGGATGAGTGGCATGGGCGGGCAGCTCCAGCTCACTGTCTGATAAATGAAGTGTCACTGCGGGGCAGCCACACGCCCTCGTGTGCATGGGCCTGGCTGCCCGTGCTGTAGACCTGGGTCCTTGTTTTCGAGACACTACCTGGGCTTGCCTCTGGGGCACGTGCCTTGTACAGTCGCACAGGTCCCACACTGACATCCCCGCATCACTGTGGTGACCACCTGCTCCCCCCTTGAACCTCCTGCCAACGCCTTCAGAAGGAGCAGACAAGTCCCCCATAGCTGGGGACCCAGGATTCTTCAGAAATAAGGGGCCAGCGGCAGCCTCAGCACCAGGAGCCTCCAGACGTGGGCGGGGAGGCCAAGAGCACAGACCCCGAGGTCAGCTAGGACACCACCAGGCCAGCAGGAGGGCCAACTTCTCTTCGGCCCTGATCAATGCAGAGTGTCCAAACCACCATAAATTATTCATCTGGGAAGAGAAGGGAGCGATGGAGCATTGACTTCTGTCCACCCGGCGTTCATTTGCCGTTGAGGCTGCAGCTGGGCTGGTGACCGCAGGGTCCAGCTGGCTTCAGGGGCTGCGTCTTCGGACGGATGTGGACAAAGGACCCACATGGGAAGAGAAAACGCTCCTCTTCAGCAGGTGGATAAAACATTCCTCCCAAACCCGACAGAAAGCTCTAGTTGCCCACTGGTGACGTGGGAGATAGCGGGGCTCATCCCGAATGCGGGGTCAGCCGCAGACCCGGGTTCAGCCGGGGCAGGGGAGCCCGCGCGCTGGGCTCGGCTGTGGCCCGCAGGGACTCTGTCTGCTCAGTAAATATTTGCTGAATTGACAAACACCTTGTTCTTGCCGCAACCTAGACCCGGAGGGGCAGGACAGCAGGATCTGGCGGCCACACCTTCCTCTGTGACCAGTGGCCTGGTGCCAGGGACCGGGGGCCTCGGGGCTGCCACACGCTGCCCTGCTGGGCCCTCGCTGGCTGAGCTGTGCCGTGGGGGGCCCCGAGCAGGCTGGGCGCGCGGAGCGCGGGGTGGCAGAGACGGGAAGGAAGAAGGGGCTGCCTTCCAGCCGCGGGGCTGGACCCTGCCCAGCTGCCTGGCAACTGGATGGACATCGTCTTGGGTTCAGGTCTGCGAGCTGCTCGTGTCACCCATGAAGACACCAGCAGCTCATGGCCAGCCCCGAGCTGGGACCACCCACAGCCAGTGAGGAGGAGAGGCAGGGAGCTGCACTGCCCGGCTGGTCCTCACCCAGCCCTGCGCGAGTTTCCCGGGGCTCAGGTAACAAGTGGCCACAGACTGGGTGGCTTCAGGGGGCGGAGGTGTGTCCCCTCGAGGTGGAGGAGCAGGCCGGTGCAGGGCCACACTGCATCAGAAGCTCCTCCAGCTTCTGGGGCTCAGAAGTCCGCGGCTTGAGGCCCAGCTCTGCAGCCTCCGATTCCGTCTCCCTCGGCCTTTTCCTCTCCTCGGTGTCTCCTCTGTGCGTCTCGCGAGGACATCCGCCATTTGATCGAGGGCCCCCTTGGGTAACCCGGGCTGGTCTCATGTCAGAATCCTGAATTACAGTCTCCGTGCCCTGATTCCAAATGAGCTCCCAGTCAGGGGTCCAGGTGGCCAGGGCCACCACTCAGCCCTGTGGTAAACAAAGCTGGTCAGTGACGCTTGCCCTCAGGGTCATGAAGACACAAAGGCTGGGGACCCTCCTTCTGCTGCACTGGCTCCGACAGTCCCCCGCGCGAGGCTTGTATTCAGTGAACAAACGAATATCGATGACTTGTGGGACCTCCTACCCCTGCCCATGGCCCCTCAGTCCCAGGCGCCTTCCCAAGGAGGCCCCCGGGTTACTGAGATGGAGACGGCGCTCAGAAGTCACCCGCAGAGTTCCAGCTCAGGCACCGGGGTGGCTCCTGCCCACGGCACAGGGGGCAGCCTGAGAGGAGCCCGCGGAGGCTCAGGGGCCGCCCCAGGGAGGGAGCCTGCGGGGACAGAGCTGGGAGCTCGGGGAGAGGAGAGTTTGCGTTTGGGATGACTGAGGCCTGTGCTCCGGGGGGAAGACCCGGGGACCAAGGGACAGAGCTCACGACCGACCGGGACCCCCACACTCAGCAGGAGGCCAGGAGGGAGAGGGGGCGGCAGAGGGGCAGGTGCAGAGGGGCTCCCAGGTCTGGCTTCTGGAAAAGCTGCCGCCGGCTGTGGGGGGGGTTTTAGAAGAGACATCATTTTGTCCTTTTCCCACTGAACAGTAGTATCCTGATTTCACTACCATTCTGTAAAGATATTGACTTATGTACTAATGTATCGAACTTTAATCTGTAAAGAAGGCAGGTAGAATGAATTCCAATCACATAAATGATCTAAAAAGAGTGTGGGCTTCTTTTTAAACAGGCGACAACCTTTGCAGACACAGATCCTCCAACCACTCAAAGTCGCAGAGAGAGAGATGGGGAGAGAAAGGGCAAGATGTGACTTTTTTCCTTAAATTGTCTTATAGAGTGAACTCTACCATTTGACGTTTAAGAGGATTATGATAAATCAGGAATATTTTTAATTTGGTCAACTTAATGTTCTTGTTATTAACAAGTAAAACCTAGACGCTGTGCTCTTTCTGAAATGTGCAGTACTCTTCCACAAGAGGGAACATGAAGTAGGCCATCTTGTTGTTTAATTTTTTTAAGGAGCTAAAGTGTAACGGGAAGAGACATTTTGAATACTAAGGCAGGGCGGGAGATCACTGGGGGGAGAGCCGCGTAGCATGATCACAAAACTTGAAGGGGGTCAGAGGAATAAGGTGCGGTCAAGGGGAAGTTTCATGGAAAACCTGAAATTTGAGCTCGTCTCAAACAATGGTCCGGCTTTATTTATGATTTTTGTTTGTTGTTGTTAGACAGACGTGGCCACAGGCTGTACTCTGACAGGACACACGGGGTCGACCCATTACGATTTGATCCCATTCTGTGGTGAACACGAGGTGCACTTGCACCGGCCATGTGTTCACGTGTAGCATAGGACAGTTGTGTCCACTCCCCGCACCTCTCAGGACGGCTGTCAGCAAGCATGGAGCCCACGGGCACTTGCCAAGTGTCCAGGAGACGCTGGCTCCATGTGGACTGTCCTCACGGGCACCTGCACCGGTCATCCTGGTGAGTGTGGTTGCTCCCACTTGCAGGTGGGGGACGAGGCAGTTCAGGAAACGGTCACTTGTTCCTTCCATGTCCGTGGAGAGAGCGGGAACTGTCCCTCCTCTGTTCAAGAGGGCGCCAGGCAAGGCGGGGAGTGAGGCCTGCCTCTGGGGGCTGGGTTTGGGGTTGGGTCACAGGACATTGACGGGCCTGTTCCAGGAAGCCCGGTCAGTAGAAGAGGCTAGAGCTGCTTGGAAAGGCGGACAGGTGGTCACCTGAGGGCCTGTCCTCCAAACGGGCAGCTGCTCCTGTCCCACATGGCCTCAGGAAGCACAGCCTGGGAGCAGCTGGGCTGAGAAGCCCCATAACCCGCGGGGTCCCAGGAGTCCGCCGCGTGGAACCAAGGCTCCTTGGAGCTGGGGTGTGACTCCGTGGTCCAGCCCTTGCCTAGGGTGTGTGAGGCCCTGGATCCCATCCCCAGCGCCTCCAAAACAAGCAAGGCTCCTCTAGACCTGTGCAAACCTTGGGAGGATCCGGCCGAGTCCAAGCAGCTCAGCCGAACTCCAGCACGGAGGCTGACACCAACTAAGAGCAGCAGCACCAACTACCAGCACCCAACTACCCCCAAACACCAGCATCCAACCCGAAACTGCTGGGCAAGTAGGGAACCCGGAAAACCACAGCCCGTAGGGGGAGCAAAGCCAACCAATAAGAACAGGCCCAGAAATAAGTCAGATGATGGTCCAGAAGAGAGAAGTTTGCAATTACTAAAAGCATGCTCCCTACCCTCAGGAAGTAGAGGAGGGCTGGGGCTCGGGGCAGAGCGCTCACCTCGCCTGCCTGGGGCACCGGGTTCGATCCCCAGCACCACAAAAAGAAGTAAAATAAAGGTACTGTGTCCTACAACTGAAAAAAAAAATAAGTAGAGGAACTGTGAACAGATAAGAAAAAGAATGAGAGATGTTTAAGAAGATATCCAAATGGAGCTCCCAGGGTGGACAGATGCACAGAATGGGATCAGGGGTAGCTAAGATGCTGCCAAATGAAAGGTCCGTGAAGCTGAAGACTCAGCCACAGAAGCTCTGCAGAAGGAAAAGCAGAGAAAGGACACTGGGAAAAATACACAGAAGGGCAGTGAGCTGTGGAACAACGTCAAGTGGTGCAGAAGGATGTTTAGGTAAAGAGGCACCGAGTCAGGAGCGATAAAGGGAGTTCTTCAGGACAGAGGGACATGGCAGCAGAGAGATTCGGATCCACACCAAAGGATGGAAAGCACGAGACGCAGGAGGAGGAGAAAAGCAGCAGGGTTAAGGGATGCCAGTTAGCACAAGATCACACACAGACGTCCTCGCGTGTCCCATCTCCGTGAAAAACAACTCAAGCCAAATAGTAGTCATATATCACAGGGCTTAAAACACACATTGAAATAAAATGCACGGCAACCCAGGATGCGGGAGAAATGGGAGCACGTTGCTGAAAGATTCTCAGACTGCATGTGAAGTGGCAGGATACTGAAGGCAGCCTGGAGGAATCAAAGTGCGTGGTGCCAACACAGGAGCAGCTACAAATAAAAGTAAAACAAAAAGGTAGAGATAACAACCCAGCAGTGAAGATAAAATGAAATAATCAAAAATATGCATTTGATACAAAGAGTATTTTGCTGGGGCGGCTCAGGAGGCTGAGACATGAGGATCGTGTGTTCAAAGCCAGCCTCAGTAAAAGTGAGGCACTAAGCAACTCAGGGAGACCCTGTCTCTAAATAAAATATAAAGTAGGGCTGGGGATGTGGCTCCGTGGCTGAGTGTCCCCGAATTCAATCCCCAGTATCAAAAAATTGATATATGTTAGATTTATACTCAGCTTTATTAACAATTACACTAAATGTAAATAATCTGCATACTCCAACTAAAAGGCAGAGACTATCCGTTTAAGTCAAATGGCAAGACCCAATAGTTGTATGCTACCTACAAAAGGGACAGAAAAAGTTGTGTTGTCTGGCTACCAGGAGCCAAGTCTAGAATACCTCGAGCACCAAAATAAATCATGGCAGTAACAGATTGCAACCTGTTGGGTAAAAGCAGTAACCCATGAACCTACATGGAAATAAATCAACAGGAGTGGAAGCAGCATGTGAGGTCATAACGTTCTTCAACAGGGAAATCCTCCGTGGAGCCTACAGCTAGTCTTGAGAGGGAACGCTCTGGGAGGAACAGAATGCCTACCAGGTCGTAAAGTTCCTCCCATAAACTTCTTGGTAACTACAGAGTTCACAAACAGTGGCTTAAAACCTGTTAGGTCACAAATGAGGAAGAAAGGCTGAAAGTAAGAAGACGTTCACTCCAGTGTGATGTAACGCTCAGCCCTAGATGGAATCCCGGACCCGGAAAGTCCTGCTGCCGAGGACACTATTGAACCATTCATGGGATTTAAATATAGCCTTCGTATAGACCATGATACTACGTTAGTGTGTGTGTGTGTGTGTGTGTGTGTGTGTGTGTGTGTGGTGCTGGGGATCGAACTCAGGGCCTGTGCGTGCAAGGTGAGCCCTCTACCAACTGAGCCATATCCCCAGCCCCTTACTATATTAATATAAATCTCCTGATTTTGATGATTTTCCTGTGACTAGCTAAGAAAATCATCTCCAAATTCTACTCCTGGTTCAGGAGAAAAGAACATGGAGATGCTCACAGCTAGAGAGGTGTGTGAAGAGAGAGAAGATGGACTTTAAAAACGAGCTAGAAAGAAGGCAAGAGGAAGGTTGGGAGGGGGGAGCCAGAGGGAGGGGCGTCACCAGCAGGACACCTGCCGGCCAGAGCCCAGGCTTTCCGAGCCCTGCAGGAACCCTTCCCGTACCCTTGAACTCACAGCCCGACAAAAACAACCCCAGACAAGACAGGTGCATTGGGAAGCCCCGTCCTCGAGAAGCTGCCCTTCCTTTCTCTTTGGTGGAAGTGCAACTCAAAGAAGCTACATTCTGGAACTTTCTGGATGTTAGAAAGCTGCTTATGAAGAAAGAGCTCCGGTAGGAAGCCCCTGCACCTTATGAGGCGAGCACCCAGATCTCGGCCTCAGGATCCCACTGTTGGTGGCCCTGAGGAGCACCCACCAAAGAGTGAGGGCGCCTTCCAGGCCACCAGGACAAACACCCCGCCCATCAGTGGAGCTTCTGGCTGGGCTGGGCGTGAGGCTGGGCGTGACCCAGACCCTGACACCACCTTCCACAGCACGAGGGAAGGGTTCCAAGGGAAGGCCTTTGCTCCCCAGGGTCTCGCCCCCACACCGGGGTCACAGGCATCCTGAGATGGACCCCTGCAGAGCCAGAACAGACCTGCGTCCTGGGATACAGAAGGCCCTCAGGACGCACAAGCAGGACAGCGCGGCTGTGGGAAGCTGAGACCTCTGTTCACTTGGGGTCTGGCCTTTGGAGAGCAGGGAGTGCACTTCTGCCCAGTGTCCGCTGGCTTGGATCCCTGCGTCAGGCTGACTTGGAGGACTGTGTCTAGAGACCAGGCCAGGGAGAGGGACAGGGAGGGGTGCTCTGTCCCTGGATCAGTGGGACGCCAGCAAGAAACACGGATGAGGGGAAAGACCAGGCGCCTGAGAAGCGTGTGCAAGCCCCTGTGCGGAGCCGCCGGGCTCTCGGGGCTGCCCACCCTGCTCCTCGGTGAGTGCGGGGCTCGCTGTGGAGCCGCGTGGAGCTCTTATTTGTCTGCTGGGCTCCCGGATCAGCATCCAGGACAAGGATGGACAGACCACCGCTGCCGGTCCTCTACGGGCCCAAGGCTCCGTGTGGAATGGAGGGCGGTATTGAACAGCCACCGCAGCTCCGGGACCTCTGGACTTGTGTAGTGGGCTCAGGCGAGAGCTCCGCAGAACTTACTTGGGCAAAAGAACACGGAGAAGACACAAGAATGTCGAAGGGCAGGACAAGAGCTCAGAATCAGGAGATACAACACACCCCGTTGTTGTTCCGAGCTTCTCCTGGATGGTGGCCCTTTAAGGTGGATGAGACCATACAGGACACTTCAAGAAATGGCTGGTGCCAGGTCCCAGGCGAAACCCAAAGGAGCCTGGGTTTCTTGCTGCACCAGGTCCCTCAAGGCTTAGGGGTCAGCTCAGGACGAGATGCCGCCCGAGCGACAAAAGATAGCGATGCCGTGTGGGATCCGGGTGGGGTCCTGGGGCAAAGGGAGGCCATGAGGTCAAAACCAAGACAGTCTGAGTGAGGGGCACAGCTCAGGAAGGAGGCTCAGGCATGGGGACAGGGACATCACAGCAACCCAAGACCCTAGTGATGGGGGCAGGGGCCGGGTGAGAGAAACAGGCCCCCCTTTTCTGTGTATCTGAAGCTGATCTAAAAACAAACAAACAAACAAAAAGGCTTTTATTATATGCAGAAATAAGAAGAGCGTTTGCAACAGGTTGAAATTCGCTGAGGATGTGAGTCTCTGAAAGGTGAGGACAGGCAGGGGCCGGAGGGTGGGCAGGGACCAGGCCAGGGCTCCCCGGCCGTCGGGGTGAGGAAGACCCGGCTTCCCCACAAGGCAAGTCCGTGCATTTTGGCTCTCACTGGAGACAAAGGGCATGGACTTTCTGTACAGTTGTTTGGATCATGGTGACTTCTGTTTGTCACTTGCCGTTCCATGACATTCTTTGAAATAATTCTGATGAGCATGAACAAAATAATCATCATCATCATCATAATCATAATCATCAAGGACTGCACAGGAGAGACAGCCCTGCAGCCCTCAGGAGGCCAGGCCGGCCTTTCCCCTGGAGGCCCAAGGGAGACCCGCCTGCTCCGCCCGCCGATGCCATCAGCAGCGCTCCCAGGCAGCTCCTGGCTGGAAGCACGTTTTTGTAACAAAACTGTGTCTTTGTGCAACAAATGTTTTAAATAATAACCAAAGCTGTTTCCAGATGCCACCAGCCCCGAGCTCTGGAACCTCCCTTGCAGAAGTTACATTGAGTCTAGGTGTCCAAATTAAAAATAAAATAACTTTCCAAATATTTTGGTGAAAATAGAAACTTTCCGTTTTATGAGATATTATTTTTGTCTTCCTTCTGTGCTCGGAGTAAAACAAAATGTTAAGGCTTAATTCCATTTTATTTCAACTGTTTAACTTTACCCTGAACTTTCACATAAACACTTACCCAATGGATGACCGGGTGGATTTGAAGTTTTGAAACATAGTAAACATTCTCCTATTTAATAATCTATCCAGTTTCTATAAACTGTATCAATTTATTAGATGTTTTAGCTTCTTTTGAGGTTGAATAAAGTTTAAGGGTCACGCAGAATTTTCTTAAAATCAGTTGCATCTTTTTCTGCCCGATTTTGCTTCAAAGATTGTGATGGAGACATGACCCGTCCCTGCGCTGCGCCGAGTCGAGCTGGTAGTTAGGCAATGGGGAGGGGGGCGTGGGTTATTGATTAGGCGTTGGATTGAAGGTGAGGAAGCCCAGGCCTGAAGTAAACTTTGCCGAGGTCCCTGCGTCTGTCCCTGTATCTGTCCCTGCGTCTGTCCCTGCCTCTGGAAGAGAGGACCCTCCTCTTCCGAGGGTCCTGGGGAGCGGTTCCCTCTCCCACCACTGGGTGCCGTTTGCCTGCCGGGGACCTCGCCAGCTTGGCAGCTGGTCTCTGCTCATGAGGAAACTGTACCTGGGGGCCTCGCAGACACACAGAAAGTGGACAGACAGGATCCTGGCGCCGTGTTCGCCAGCAGAAACAGGTTATTCTGCCTCCCCGGGCTCCGCCGGGTTCCTCTGGGCTGTGTGCCCTGTGGCCTCTGGGAACCTGCTTCCTGGACAGGCCAGCCCATGTTTTCTCCCTGAACCACAGCGGTTCCTGCAGCCACGGCCACCCATGGCGGCCTCTGGTTGACTTCTGGTGGCCTGTGTGGGGAGCTGGCAGTGATGCCTGGGAGGCGAGAAGCTGGGGTTCACAGAGTGCCAGAGGCCAGCGCGGCAGGCAGGCCACGGCCAGGCACGGCCGGGACGGACTCAGCCCTGCTGCCAGCTCCTTGTCACTGCTTCCCGTCACCCAGCGGAAGCAGCAGGAGTCCTGGGCTCAAGGCCAAGTGCTCGGCTTTGCCCCTGACAGGCAGAGTTCAAATTCTGGCTCGGAAAAGTGGTTCACCTCTCTGTCCTCGGTTTCTCCATCCGTCAAAAGGGACATGAGGATCCCAGCCTCAGAGGGTCTCCAGGTGGGCCAAGAGACCCAGCGTGGCGGGCAGGGCCTGTCACCTAGGGCACGTGGCAGAGGCTTGGTTGGTGATGTGAACTGTGCTCCAGGAGCTGCCGCGGTGCTAGGGATGGATCTTAAAATATCGGCCTTGGAGTTGCCTCCCCAGATGCACGCTAAGAAGGGATGGTGGGGCTGTGCCAGGGAAGGAGGAACGAGCCATGCGCTGGCCGCGTGTCCGCCTCGGCTGCACTGAATCTTCCTGCGGATCTGGCACCGGGCGTTTAGGAAAGACGTCGCCATCCCTGACCTCATCTGCAAAAAGCACGTACATGTGGCTGGTGGTGACTTCTCCAGAGCACCCCTTAGCCTGCAGACCCCCGAGACCCGCCCAGTACCCAGTGAGCGGACTCCATCCCCGTGGTGCGCGGTCTGGCCAGCTGCAGGGTTGCTCCAGCGTCCTCCTCCCTCGACGGGAAGCACCGTGGACCACGCCGCCTCAGCACCAAGTGCCGTTGC
Source organism: Marmota flaviventris (assembly GCF_047511675.1). Taxonomy (NCBI): domain Eukaryota; kingdom Metazoa; phylum Chordata; class Mammalia; order Rodentia; family Sciuridae; genus Marmota; species Marmota flaviventris. The sequence goes on along the minus strand of NC_092506.1, from coordinate 3,984,288 downwards.
TCATGGAGCCCTCTCGCTGCGCCCAGCCACCCCAGGCCCAGCCTCTGTCTCTGATGGCCTCCACCCCACACCCACCTGTGCAAGGGTCCCCTACGCCCTGCCTTGGGCCTGGACCCTCCCCCCAGCCGCCTCAAGGCTCCTCCTCCGTCTTCTGGGACACACAGTAGTGCCCCCTGTAGGCAGTTCACAAGCGTTGAGCACTTTAATCTGTACTTGAAGGTCACCATCCATCTCCCCTGAGGGGGTGGGGGGGCAGGGTGGACCCTGAAGTCGGATGGTCCTCTCAGGTGGGAGACCCAGTCTGAATCTTGCCTCTGTTTAGCAGCTGTGTGGCCAGGGCAAGTGCACTCACGTCTCTGACTTTGATTCCTCATCCGTAAAATGGAGAGGTCAGCAGGGCTCTGGGGAGTCTGACGGAGGGCGCGTCGGGCGCTCATGGCCGGAGCCGCACCGGGAGCCACCCGAGAGGCACCATGTGAAAGGCCACTTCCTGCTGCCTCACGGCTGCAGTCCGTCTTTACTGGGGTCGGGCAGACATTCATTAAAGTGCCAGATGGCAGTTCCCACAGAGGGATGCATTTTTAACAAAGCAAGTGCCTCTGACAGTGACCACCAGGTCACATGGGGAACGTCATCCCGGCTCCGTCTGTGAGACGTCTGTGAGGTGGCTCTCTTTGTTGAGGTCCTGTCTGCCTTGTTCGTCCTTAGATATTTAGCATGGCGGAGCGTGTGCGGAGCATGTGCTGAGCACGAGGGCCCTGGGTTCCTTCCCTAAGTGTTTAGGGTTCCGTTTGTTCCTGGTCTATAGGACAGTGGTGTTTCGAGTATTCATCTCACCTTCAGTGACCCTGCCCAGCTGTTGGTGGACTCTGGTTGGTCATCAGAAGTGGAGGCCCGGGTTGTTTCTCTGGGTGGTTTGTGCCTCCCTCCCAATCCAGGGGTCTTCACTCATTTTTCTTGCTTTATTGCGCAGGGCCCCAGTGCAGTGTCCCGGGAGGGTTTCTCATGAGCTCGCCGAGATTGCATCATAAACAGGCGTAAAGTTTTACCAAATACTTTGTGACACCTGTCCAGGGGGTGGCTGGTTCCGTCCTGGGCTGTATTGAAATGTCAGGCCAACCCTGCATTCCTGAGGTCAGCCCATGTGGGGAGGTCGCTGCCCATTGCTGGGGTTGGCTGGCTGAGGTGTGTGCGAGGGTGTGATGTGGGCTGGTGATGTGGGCTGGTGACGTGGGCTGGTGAGGGCTGAGTCTCTCCTTGATGTCCTGCTTGGGTTACGGTGATGGGGACCTGCTCTGTCCTTGTTCCTGGAAAAGTCTGGCAGGTCATTGTTCTTTCTTCCTGGGATGTTTAGAAATCCCCTCGGGGATCCGGGTCCATCTAGTCCAGCTACATCCTAGCAGACCTAGGTGCATATGGGGATCCGACCATCTGACGGGGCATCATGTTTCCATCATGTCCAGTCCAAAATATTGCTGGGATGATTTAGAATAGTATCACTTGGTCTCCAAACAGTTGAGGGTTCTTTATAGTTGGCTTTTTGTTACTGGTTCTATGTTTCCACCTCATCAGAGGACATGATTTCAGACCATGGCAATGTGTTGTGCCAGCCTGCTGACCTGCCGGCCTGCTGTGAGCTGACACAACAAAAGGCCTAGGATTTGAAAAGAGTGCATATTAGGTTGTTTTCATCTATTTTTTTTTTTTTTTTGCCATTCTACCATGTGACCCATCATACTGGGGAACGTGTGTCTATGATTTAGAGTTGTTGCATCTTTCTGTTGAATGCTGTGCAATTATAAAAGTCCCTTTTGACCTTTAGTAAAACTTCATATTCTGAAGTCTAATTTACTCGCTCTGAGTGTACCTGAACCAGCTTTCTCTGGATCATATTTATTTGCATGTTAAACATCTTTTTCCTCCTTTGACTTTTAATCATTCTGAGTCTTTTTTTTTTTTTTTGGTACTGGGGATTGAACCACTGAGCCACATCCCCAGCCCTTTTGTAATTTTCTTATTTTGAGGCAGGGTCTCACTAAATTGGTTAGGACCTCTCTAAGTTGCTGAGGCTGGCTTTGAACCTCCTGCCTCAGCCTGGGATTATAGACGTGCACCACTGTGCCTGGCTTCCTTCTGCATCTTTATCGATGAGTGTAAATAGTGTATGGTTGAGTTTTTACAAACCTGGTGTGGTCACTGTCCTTTAATCAGCATATTTAGCCCATTTATATTTATTGTAATCACAGCCCTATGTGGGCTCACATCCACCACATGGCCTCCTCTGTTTCCAGAGCTACAACTTTCCCAAGCCTGGTGCCTCCGGTCTGTTCTGTCTCACCTCTCCTTCCCTCTGGGCTTCCATCTTTGTATTTTCTGCTGGCCTGTCCACTCTGTCTAGCCTGCGGCTGTGCCTATCTTCTGAATGTTCGTTTCTGGCCGTGGAATCCCCGTTGGGTTCTGTGTGGTGCCAGTTCTCTGGTGAAACCCCCCCAGTGGGTGACTGGGTGTGCGAGGACCCTGACAGAACTGGATCTGCCCTTGGCCTCTGCTGTCCTTCTGTTTGTTTTTTCTTGATTCTCAATCATCTGACTTTGCTTCCTGTCCTGCGAGGTGACTTTTAATTGGTGCGTGAAACACAGGGAGGCTGTGAATGGTGTCTGCTCCTTCCTGCAGGGCTTTGGAGGTGGGGGATCTGGTGGGCAGAGGGGCAGGGAGGGGCAGGGAGAGTGCCCCGGGACGCCTGGTTCCCAGCCCCACAGACACGATCCTGTCCCAGCAATCCCAGGCCCTGCCGCCCAGTGACAGTGGCCTTGCAGCAAGAGCACATTCCAGCAGAAAGGTGCCACCTCTCTGCAAGATAAGCTGAGTTTGTGCTAATGCAGGTCTTCCCACGGCGGTTGTGCCCTTGGCGGGAAGTGGAGCCGGGCCCAGGTGTCGCGTTACTCGTGATAAGGAAAACACCCGTCTCCTGAGAGCCCCTTGTGAGTCTCTGAAGAATGGGCTCTGAGTGCCCCCCTCCTCCTCCTCCGGAACCCGTCGTCCTGGAGAAATCCAAGCTGGCGGCGCAGACCCAGCCTTTCTTTCCCTGATGGTTACTTTTGATGAGTCAGGACCAGGTCACAGCCTGCACCAAGCTCTGACACGGGAGAGCCCTGCCGGCCGCGGGCGTGTCCAGCCCTCTGTCCCCCGAGCTGGGCCTCCCTGTCTGAACCTCCCTCTCCTGTTTCTCTCAGTTTCTCCTTTTTTCTTTCTCTTCCCCCTTTCCTCCCTCGCTCCTTCTCTTTGGTCCCTCCTTCTTCTTTGTCTGGAGGAAGGATCCTCACGCTGTGGGAGCAGCTGCGGGGAGGGCTGCCCCCGCCCCTCTTGCCTCCCCACACCCGAGGTTGTTCCCAGCACAGCCAGAGGGCTCTCCTGCCCAGGGAGGATTTATGGCTCCAGGAGGGAGGAGCTGAGGAAGAGCCCGAGTTCTTCCACCGGCCAGGCTCCCCGCGTCCTGTGGGGCGGGAGCCCCCCGCCCTGGGGAAGACGTGTCTGGTGCTGGGGTCCTGCAGCCCGTCCCTGGAGCAGGAGAGCAGCGAGCCCCCCCCCCCCCGCCCCACACAGCTCCCTCCAGCTCAGCCCCGTCCTCCCCTGCCCCCGTCCCTGTCCCCCAGGGCCGGTTCTCTGGCCCCAGCACAGATGAGAAGGTGACGGCTCCAGAGGCCAGATGCTTATCTTAGGAGCAGGTTCCCAGTCCCTGGGTGGCCCCGTGGCCCTCGCCCTACCCCCCTTTGTTCTCTGTCCTGGTTGTGCTCTGGAGAGACTTTGGAGGGCTGTCCTGGACCGAGGTGAACTTGAAAACTGCTCCCCTGGTCTGACGGGCACCGGCCCCCACGCGGTTGTGCTCGCCTCTGTGGTTGGGGCAGTGGTCAGAAGGGCAGGGCAGGCCAGGACAGAGCAGCAGGAAATGAAGGTTCTTCATTCCTCTTCCTCTAAACCTCTTCCCTCTGCTGTGGGAAGTTCTCCCTGCCTCCACTTCCCCAGAGGTGCATGGGCCCGATGCTGTGTACGTGGGTGGGAGCAGGAAGTCACTCACACTGTAGTGTGAAGAAGACCAATCGCTTGCTTTTCTCAGTGGGGGTGAACGTCTTAGAGCTGTTGACTCTCGTTGGCTCTTGAAGAAACGACAGGATGATGGGGAAGCAGTTCCCGGGAGGGGGTCTCCAAAGCCCTGGCCGGCTCTGGCCAGTGCAACCTGCTAACGCCAAGTGCCTCTTGCCCTGCCTGCTGAGATCCTCCAGCACAAGGAATTCTGAGAACACATGGCTGAGAGCGGCTTGGGGCTTGGCCAAGGGCAGGGGCGGCAGGAACTGGGCCTGCCTGGCTGGACAAGGAGAAGGTACAGGGAGTTTTATGAGACAGTTGGACTAAACCGTTGATTTATCATCTTATTTTATTTATTTTATCGTGAAGGATGATTCTGTGTGGCTTCAGGGCTGGTCTCCCTTGAAACAGGCAGAGCTGCGCCAGGACTAAGTGGCTCCGGGGAGGTCTCCATTGAGGCCACGGGGTCCCCTGGGCTCAGCCATCGGCAGGGCAGCCCTGTGCCTAGCCGGACTGTGGCCGACCAGACGCTCACTCAGGTCCTCGGCTGCATGCAGACCCTGGGCCCTGCCCTGGCCCCCTGCAGGCCAGCTGCCACCAGCTGGTCCTGTCAGGCCAAGGGGACGCCTCGGAGGCCTCCTCCCACCGCAGGAGGCTGTGCCCTGCCTGCCCTCGAGACCCTGCAGGCCTGGTCCCCCTTCCCTAGGGCCCCATCCCCCACGGCCACCACCCCGGCCACTGGCTCCAGCCTCGCCAGCCACCATTGCACACGGCTCAGGCCTCCCCGGCCACAGCCTCCACTGAAGGTGTTCCTCCTGGGGCCGTCCCAGGGCCGCCTCCTTCATCAGCCTCGGGTCCCCCTCTTGCCCTCCCCTGTCGGCCTGCGTCCTGGACTCCCCTGCGCCCTGGTCCTCTCCAGCGATGATCCTTATTATGGGCCTGTTTACCTTCGGGTTCTTTTTGGCTGAGTCTCCTCTGGAATGTGGGCCTGACTTCTCTGTGGTCCACTGTGGGGGCCTGGCCCCTGTTCTGGGCCCGGCGTGTGCAAGTATTAGGTGGACAAATGGCCGTCCATGGTATGAATGAATGAGAGCCTGGGGCCAGCTCTGGGGTCCCTGGCCCGACAGCCAAGTCTCTGATAATCGGCTGCTACAACAAGCAGCGCCTCCCCCCCGCCCAGCGCTGCGCTCACCTGAGCCTGCTGCCGAGCTCACCCTCGTGGCCCTCACCAACACCCTGCAGCCGTCCCCTGCAGGGCTGAGCTGGAATCAGGGGTCCCAGAGCCTCCACATCTCAGCCACAGTGGCCTGGGGCATGTGGGGCTCAGGGAGGAGGCCCGTGCCCGGGACCAGACATGGTGTCTTTGGAAAGTTCCAGGCCCACAGAGGGCAACGCTGCCGACCAGGCCTCGGGGCCGACCCCGTTCTCCACATTGCTGAGCAACTGCTGTGCTCAGGGCCGAGTGCACAGGTCCTCTTGCATTTGGTGACCCACGGGGAGGGAGGCGGCAGCCTTGGCTTTGACTGTGACTCCCCTGTCACGGCACAGCGAGGACCTCTCCTGCAGTGGGGTGCACACACATCAGGTCAGAGGTCTGGCCAGGCCCTGCCACTGGGACATGCCACTCCACAGAGAATCAAAAGACCCCAGAGGCCACCAGCAGAGCCCCCTGTGGACAGGAGGGACCAAGTGTCAGAGACGAGCCAGCCCTGGGAGATTCTGTCCAGGCCAGGCCACAGGAGTGGTCAGAGCAGCCAAGGACGCAGTGTGAGGCCCCCACCAAGGAGGACACAGCAGACAGCACCTGACTTCAGGGGTGACGACGGGAGCCGCCCTCCCAGCCCGTCCCCTGCCTGCACGGATGCCATCGCCTCCCAGAGGTGCCCAGCCGTTGAGCAGGGGGTGGAGTGCTTGCCTGGCACGAGTGGGTCGGGTCTAGGCCCAGCGCTCACACGACAGACGGTGCCACCTCCCATCTTAGTGATCCTCAGTCACATAAAAACAGAGTCCTGATGAGAGGCTGTGCATGTCCCCTTGCAGAGAGCCTGCCCTGGCTGGGCCCACATTCTGGGCACTTCTGACCCCACTGCCCTGCTGGGGTCACCTGGTTCGATGCCCACGGTGGTGAGGCCCGCCACTGCCTGTGGACGTCCGTGTGCCCAGCGCCGGGTGTCAGCTCTTAGTGTGAGATTTGCCACGGGCCCCGGGTAGAAGACACCCCCTGGCCACCCAGGGATGCAGGTCAGGCCTGGCCTGCCCGTCTGGCGCCGGCCACCTGCCCCACTTGCCTGCTCGGTCCCTCCCTGCTGCAGCCATCAACGCCCTCACCCCGCAGCCCGCTTCCCAGGGGCCTGCAGGGCTCGGCCGAGGGGCCACCCCCTGCGTGGGCCTTGCCTCTGAACCTGCCCACTTCTGAGGCCTGCTGGCCGGTCTCCGGCTTCCTGGCGGTCTGTCTTCCCCTGTGTCCATGGTGGCTCACTGCTCAGTGGTGGCACACAGTAGGACCTTAGTAAACATGCTGGTGGCCCTGAGAGTGGACAGTCCTACCAGGAAGCCCGGCAGCTCCGCCTGGCAGAAGCCACCAGGCCGGGAAGGCCCCGTCCGCCTGCTGTGAATGGGACTTTTGTGGTGGCTGCCACCAGCGGCCTGCACGGCTTTCCGGGCAGCACCACCAGCTGAAAATGTTAAGACAACAACCCGGTCCTGCCCCTGGGGAGCCCGCTGGGGAGGTAGGAACTGACCTGTGGGGGACGCGCTCCCAGGCCGCAGCTCGGGGCTCGGACCAACACCAGCTCCGTCTGCCCTTCCAACCACCTGCTGCGGCCCAGCCCCACTGGGTCCTGAGAGCGCGGCAGGAAAGGACAAGGCGCCCGCTTCCCAGGGAGAGAAGAGGAGCCTCAGGTAACAGAGGAGGGCTGGAGTGGCCAGAGCCCCCGGGTGGCATTGCCAGCTCCCGGGGTTTTATGGACCAGAGGGAGAGGGCACGGTAGGAGGCGGCGGCACCTGCCTTGTCTGCCCCAGGGCACTGCTCCCGCAGCCTGAGTGGCAGGTGTCCCAGGGGTGATGTAAGGGAATCAGGGTCCCCATCCCAGGAGGGGCTGGTGGCGGGGGCGCTGCCTTCAGCCCGTGCTCAGCGGGCCCTGCCCAGCGCCAGGTGGGGCTCAGCGCCTCTCAGAAAGACCGTCTGGGCTTTGGCTTCTGGCCTGGGACCCCTTGGTGGCAGGAAGCCCTTTGCCGAGTGGCACATGGGGCCTGGGCACCCTGGGCTCTCGGGTCCCTCTTCCCCTCGCTTCCTCTTGGGGAAGAAGGGGGCCAGGTCGTCCCTGACCAAGGCGGTGGCTTCCTCTTCTGAATGTGCCTGGGAGAGCCTGCGTGTGTCCGCAGAGGGACAGAGGAGGACACTGTGGCTTGTGAGGGTCAGGGGAGGTTGGGAAGCCGCTGGGTCCCAGGGAAGGAGGCGCCAGCGTAAGTGAACCTCTGGATGCTCTGGCCCAGGGTCCCCCTGGGATGAAACAAGCCAGCTCCCCGAGGGGCTGGGGAGCAGGGGACGTGGGCTTTCCAGAAAGTCTGGCTCCAGACGTCATGGCTCATGTTCAAGAACAGGGAGGCCGAGTCCCCACAGAGCCCTCGGAAGCCACGGGGCGGGGGGCAGAGCCACAGCCTGTGGCCCTCAGTTCCACGTGACTAGGAGTCTCAGAGGTCCAGGCAGTGACCAGGACACTCCAACCCCGGCAGGCAGGAGCCTCGGGGCGGATTTGGGAACCACCGTGAGCAGGGAGGGCACAGGCTTTGGTCCATCCTCAGCGGTTTGGGGATGAGCTGGGTGCATGCAGGCCGCGCGCGCCTTCTCGGGAACTCTGGGGGACTGGGTGAGCAAAGGCACGTGAAGGCAGTGTCAGCTGCCCATCACCAGTGCGTCTGCCCACGCTGGCAGCCACCCTGGCCCAGACGCAGTCCTCCACGGCCCCCCTCCTCCAACACTGCCCTCCTGAAGAGCCCTTTGTACGGAGTCCCAGGTTCCGAACACCTGGCTCCGCTCAGAGCACAGACTCTGAGGCTCACTTCTGCCATCTTTTAGGGCATGAAAATCTAGAGCCATAAAATCGTGGTGAAGCAGCCAAGGCACCAGCCTGGGAGGGTGAGGCGGGTGGACAGAAGCCCCAGCAACGGAGTGAGTGGCGCAGGGCAGAGGAGGACAGCGTCCATGGAGAAAACCAGTGTCGGGAAGGGGAAGGCCAGGGAGGGCTGAGAGGGTGAGCAAGGAGTGAGTGAGTGGGTGGGTGGGCGGTCAGTGGATGAACAGGTGGACTCTTTTGTGAATGGCAGGTGTTGATGGAGTAGCCCCCGCTACTGGATCGCCCGGGGGATAAGCCTGAGACCCCCCTTCTCCTGGCCCCACCTGGTCCCGACTAGTGCCCAGGACCTCTCGCCTGTCCAGGGATGCGGGCTGCCAGGGGGCCAGGCGTGGAGGTGCCCCCTGCACGGGCCTTGCCTCCTTCCCTGCACATTTCTTCGGCTGCTGGCGTTTTCCTGGCTTCCTGGCTGTCTGTCTTTCCCTCTGTGTCCTCGGTGGCACCTCCACACCGATGGCACTTGACTCTGGTCTTGGTGTCTTTTCGGCGTGGAGAAGGTCAGTGTCCCACGCTGGGCCTGGAGGATGCTCTCTGGCACCCAGGTGTGCCTCCCCAGGTTCTCTCCTTTCGCCATCTGGGCCACCAGCTGTGTCATCGGGCATGTTTTATAATTAATGACGAATCTGTCAAGATATTTTAGGAACATGGCTCCAGTTGGCCTTTAAGTCAGGAGGTTTTCTCTAAATTTGTGCAGCACAAGTAAGATCTGCTAAAGTGGCCACCTTTCCCCCGTGTTGGCTGCAAGCCCACAAGTGACACAGTCCGTCAGTGTTCAGCTCCTTGTCACCCTTCCCCTGGTGACCAACCTAAGCCCTAGACATTGCAGAAACCTTAGAAAACTATAAAACAGAAAGAGGAGCCATTCAAAATCATTTTTCTCAAATAGTAGTCCCCAGAGAATGGTGGCCTCTGACCACATGTGGCTCTGAGCCCTGGTGGCCTGAGCCGTGACCTGCAAGGTGAGAGTCAATGCAGGATTCAGAGCCTGGGAGACAAGGAGCGGAGCAGCCTGTCCCCGGCCGTTGCGCAGACAGCGTGGAGTCCCGGCAAACGCTCCTTTCCCGTAACAGGTTGTGTAAGGGCACCATCAGCTTGACCTGTGGTTCTACGCAGAACGACGTGGCCGTGGACTCTGGAAGCTGCCGGGGCTGGCCTTGCTGTTGGCCCAGCTGCTCCGCGGGGCCCACAACTTGCTCCTTAGAGCGCAGGCGTGTGCCAGCAGGAGGGTGAACCTGGGGGCTCTGGTTCTGACCCCGTCTTGGGTCCTGGACATGGTGGGGCAGCTCGGGGCTCATTGTTCTGTTCGCTTCCTGCACACCCAGGGGGCCCACCAACACAGTGCCCCCTGAGAGCAGTCTGGCTGCAGGGCAGAGACCCCCAGATCTGGCAGGGCCCCCGAGACCATAGAGGCTCATGGCCAAGCAACAGGGACGTGAATGTGCGTGTGATGGAAAGACCCTGCGTGGCCCCGCGGGCACCTGGGGGTCTAGTCTCGCTCCCCAGAGAGTTCCAGGATGCCCCTGGGGTACAAGCCTGCCAGTCCCACCAGGGAGCTGTGCTTCACTTGACCTTTGCAGGGGAGGCTGACGAGGTCACGTGTCTGGGAGATTTCGCTCTGGAGAGAGACTGGCATGGTGGCACCTGTAGTGTTGACCGTGGAGATGGTCTTTAGGGAAGCTGTGGGCTTCCTGGCCACCTGCCCAAGAGGCAGAGCAGGGCAGGGGCACTCAGCCCCTGGAGAGAGCAGGGAGGTGGCATGGGTGACAGCGGCTCTCACGAGTTCACATGCTCTCAACCGTGCTGAGTCCTGAGCCCTGTCCCAGCTCACGGCCTTGAGCCCGGGGCACCCTCGGCCCCTGGAGGGCCAGGGCCATGCCCTTGCAGCGAGCGGTACTCAGCCAGGGCGGGCAGGCTCAGCAGCAGGTAGGCACGGCCTCCCCAGGGAGGTGTCAACCCAGATGAAGGGGCCCGCGTGTGTGGCGGGAGACCCTGGCCCTCCTGGAGGGAGTGGTGGAGGGGATAGCAGGCGAATGGCAGGCGAGCAGCATTCTATTCTCCCAAGTCCTGGGGGACAGTTCCCCGGGGGCCGTAGCAAGGCTTTTGGCGTGAGAAGGGCGGGTGGTTTCCCCTGCTGCAGGCAGGAGGAGGTGACACTGAGGACGCGCTCTGAACCTCTCCTCGCTCCTCCACAGAAAGGCCCCAGAGGGCCACACGTGTGGGCCCCTGCCCCCCAGGCCGTGCTCACTGCCTCACGACTGTTAGTTAATATTTGCAAAGAGCTTAGCACAGCGCTGGCTTACGATCCTCTCTGTTCAGCTGCTTGTGAAATAAATAAACAAACAGCAAACGTACCCGGGGCCCAGGCTGGGAAGGGGGCTGAGTGCAGAAATGAAGCAGAAAGATGGCCCCGGGCAGATGGCACCCAGGCGCCCACTGGAGCCAGGACTGGGGCTGGCAGAGCTGGGGGGGCAGTGGGCCTGAGTCCCACCGAGGCTCCCTGAGGAGGAGGGGCCCTGCTGGACTCTCACCTGCCCTGCGCGTGTCCCTAAAGCTCTAGGAACCTCAGGGAGCGGCCTTGGCTTACAGGAGCCCCATGGAGTCTGCGGAGGAAGCAGCCCCCTCCCAGGCAGGCGGGACTGGCGGCTTTGGCTGTGTTCCAGAGCTGGGCTGGGGCGTCCGGGCCCACGGAGCCACCCGTCCAGCTGCAGTTGTGCAGCTCTGCTCTGACTCACACGGGGAAGGAAAGGAGAGTGGCCCAGCGTCCGGCCGCGATGTCTCAGTGCCGACTCCAGGCTCCCCAGGGACCCTCTCCACCTAGGTCGCGTTCAGCACCTTATGTCATCCACCTGCTTGGCACGGCTCCCTCCTGCATGGGACGCCACCAGCAGGAGGGTGTGGGAGCGGAGCGGAAGGCCGCCGGGCTCCCTCGCCCTGAGTCATGGGCAGCTCCCTTCTCCCGAGCTGCGGTCCCAGCCCTCCAGCTGCTGTGAGTCGGCAGCACTTAAGCCCCTCTGGGGACAGGTCTGTGCAGGAGCTGCCCCCTGCAGAGGCGGCAGCCAGGCTCCCCACGTCTGCCCCTGGCCTCCACCGCCCGGGGCAGCCGGGACAGGGTCGGCCTAAGGTCTTGCGAGAGCCCACAGACAGGAGATCTGTTGGAGCAGCATGCCCCAGCTGGGGCGATGCCGCCCGGGAACATTCGACAATGTCTGGGTGTTGATGGGGTCAACATCCTTGCCCTGGGGCTGGGGGAAGGTCCTACTGGCATCTAGTGTGGGGACGGTGGCACTGGATGCCCTACACTGCCCACCCCCAGGGTCAGAGCTGCCGACGCAATAGCACCACAGTAGAAGAGATCGCCACTGGCACTTCCCTGATCTGGGACTCGCCATGGCCAGGGGCCTGACAGGCACCCAGACTTCACATGCCACTGTACCCAAGAAGACACGGCAGCCAGCCGCGGCCTCGTGATGGGGCCCCGGGAGCTGTTCTTGCTGAGGTCCGTGGCCTTCCCCACAGCCCTGCACCCCGTAGACACAGGCTCCTTCCAGCTCGATTTCTCCAACCTCCCCGAGTCACTGAGGCCGGGGAGTGCTCAGCTGTGTGCCTCGGCAGGGCACAGGAGGGCGCTCCTTCCTCCAGGTCCCGACCAACAAGGGCTCTCTGGGGCGGCTCCTGCATTCCGTGTCACTTCCCGCCTGCCCCACAAGGGCTATTAAAATGCCATCAAAGACAGGTGTCATTTGGTGCACGGAACCAAATGCCACCAAAAGACAACATGGCGAAACGGTGGAGTGCGAGAGCCAGAGCGTCCCTTAGGTAAACGCGCCGATGTGACAAATCAGACTGTTGTTTTTTTTAACTAGTTGGTGAGTGACCAATGAATCCTTGGACAAAATCCGTCCCTTTGGACTTGGGTGGTGGAATACCTGGGTCTGGAAGCAGAGAAGGCAGCAAGGCCCACCGCAGGCAGCTAGTGGCCAGAGGAGGGAGAAACCCAGCAAGCTGCAGGCAGCCCCTCCCGAGACCCAGCTCCGAACAGAAGGGGCCCCAGAAACCACACAAGCAGAGGCGCCAGACATGGAGGGATTCTCCTCTCCCCTCCTGATTTGGGAGGTATTCTTTGACTTTTTATTGGTCCCCAAGAATCCAGGCCAGGGTCACAGGTGGCCTGGGGTCAGAACTGGTTCTTTCTGGCCTTGCCAGGCAGAGGCCACCGCATTTCCTCTGCATTTGCTGAAGATCACCACCCTGCCCACCTGGGGGCGAGGAAGTGAGGGCAGGGAGGAGTGGGGAAGGTCAGGGTGGAGGCGGACAGGTGTGGTCCAGCGAGCAGATGTGGGACTGGCTGCTGGGTGGACTGTGGCAACGAGAGGCCACGGCTTCCTGGCCAAGCCCGGGGGCACAGGCTGGGGAGGGGCAGCCGTGCCCAGGGGACTGGCTCCCAGCTGGCAGCCCCCATGAGGGCCACTCCGGCCCCAGAGGCCTCCCAGGGCCAGCAGTCCAGGGTCACTTTCAAAACACTGGGGCAACGAATGCAGCCAGGGTTGGCCAGTTGCACACATATACGAAATAGATATTGCACACTCACACACACACACTCGTTTGGGTTTGCAGTGTGGGGACAGAACCCAGGCCTCACAGATGCTAGACAAACAATGACCACTGCGTGTCACCCCCAGCTCTGACCAATTGTATTTTTATTCTTTTTTCAAAAATGACTCCTCATAGATTTCTGAGTTTTTTTCACCTGAACATAAGAGAACAACAGTACAGTAGAGTTATACGATATTGGTTGTTCCCCAACCAGGGGAGGAGGACGCAGTTACATAATCCTCTGTGTGTGTGTGTGTGTGTGTGTGAGAGAGAGAGAGAGAGAGAGAGAGAGAGAGAGATTCTCCCTTGCCCTGAAAACTCGAACTGCACAGGCCAGTCTCCCTGGCGTGGCCAGGGCCACAGAGGACTGCTTCCCATAGGATCTGGCCAGCTCGGGGCACTCTCCAAACCTGTTGTCCTGCTGTCCAAGATGCAGACAAAGGGCCCTTCAGGGCCATGCGGCACCTTGGCCTGGCCAGCCTGAGGACCAAGAGGCCTTCTTGCACCTATCCAAGGGCAAGGAATTCACAAACTGGGTCTGAACCAGAGTCTCAGAGACAGGAGCAGGCAGTTGGTGACGTGGTGACAGCTGTAGCAGCACCCGCCACGGAAAGCAGGCTGCGGGGCTGCAGTTCTGCAGCTGGTGCTCATGTCGGGGGAAGGAAGCTCCTGCAAGGCCACGGGGCTGGAAAGTGCCAGAACGGGAGCCAGACCCCACCCATCGCCCACCCCCACCCCATCCACCTAGATTCTACCCTGGGAACCTTGGCCCAAGCACTCAAGGCCTTGGAAGGCAACTTTACAATCACTTCTGTGGGCCACACACATTCCTTTGTGGCCACTCGACAAGCACTTGTTGACCGTGAGCTGTAGGAGCCTGGGGAGTCCCCATGCAGGGCAAGATGGAGTCAGGAAGTACTGCAGGCCCCGGGCAGGTGGCTTCTCTGGGTAGTGAGCCTGACCGCTGTGGGGGGGGACGACAGCCCATGGGAGGCGATATCTGAGCACACCAAGCCAGTGTGGGTCCTGGGCTCGGCCGGAGCCTGGCTACTGTGGGTGGGTCTGCTCCTCCCTGTGCAGGGAGGGAGGCTGGGACACCTGCAGGGCCTGCTGGGTCCCGGGTGAGAGAGGCCCAAGCCACGGTCTCTTCCTCAGGGAGGCAGTAGAACCCCACGCAAGCAAGAAGCAGCCTGCAGCAGCCCTGGCAGCCCCAGAGGGTCAGGGTCCCCTCCCTGGCCTGCGCTGTCCAAGTCCCCCTCTGCCATGGGGGCGGCACTCTGCCTTAGCAGACTGGGTTTGATGAGAAGGTGACACTTTCAAGCTGTGGAAGGGACTGCATGAGCCTGGTCTCAGAATACTAAGAGCTCTATCAGGGGTCCCAGGTACTGCCGGGGACAGGGGGCAGGGGTCCCAGGTACTGCAGGAGACAGGGGACAGGGGGCAGGGGTCCCAGGTACTGCCGGGGACAGGGGGCAGGGGTACTGCAGGGGACAGGGGTCCCAGGTACTGCAGGGGACAGGGGTCACAGGTACTGCCGGGGGCAGGGGACAGGGGTCCCAGGTACTGCTGGGGACAGGGGGCAGGGGTACTGCAGGGGACAGGGGGCAGGGGTCCCAGGTACTGCAGGGGACAGGGGTCCCAGGTACTGCAGGGGACAGGGGGCAGGGGTCCCAGGTACTGCTGGGGACAGGGGGCAAGGGTCCCAGGTACTACAGGGGACAGGGGGCAGGGGTTCTGCAGGGGACAGGGGACAGGGGTCCCAGGTACCACTGGGGCAGAGAGGATGGTGTGTGGGGAGGTGAAAGCCACAGCCGGCAGGCAGGCCTTTGCCAGGGGTGGAGAGCAAGGGGCAGGAGGTGTTCCTGGCTTCAGTGTCAGAACTGTCCCCCGGCCCAGCGTTTGCAGCTGGCCCGCGCAGGGACTTGCATTTAAGGTAGGGCTACAGAAGTTTCCCGCTGGTCTGAAAACCCTTTCCACCCTCAAAAAAAGAAAAAAGAAAAGAAAATCCAAAGGGGCACTTACCCCGGATAAAAATAAAACTTGGAGGGGCCCGCAGGAATGGAATACCTTCTTCCTGTGTTTAAATTTCTACGGAAAATCTGACCCGCGTGGCCGCCGCCCCTGCCCTGAGCGGGCGGAGTGCGCTTATATCTTTAAGGAAAGGAGTCAGGCGGGCGTCCAAGTTCCCGACCAGGCGCGGGCGGCCTCGGCACCAGCAGCCAGGTGGCGGCGCGGTCGGCCCGGGGGACGGTCGGGCGCGCCCCGCACGGTGCGCGGCCCGGGCGGGCGGGCGAGGGCGGCGGGCGGAGCGGGAGGCGGCCACGTCCCCTGCGGCCGGAGCGCGGGAAGGCCGGCCCCCTGCGAGCGCCGCGAACGCTGCCGTCTCCGCTTGCAGAGGCCGCCGGGGCCGTGGATGGGGAGGGCGCGCCGCCCGGC
Source organism: Marmota flaviventris (assembly GCF_047511675.1). Lineage (NCBI taxonomy): Eukaryota > Metazoa > Chordata > Mammalia > Rodentia > Sciuridae > Marmota > Marmota flaviventris. The sequence continues at coordinate 3,969,043 of NC_092506.1, read as the reverse complement.
GGTCCCAGCGAACAGGCGGCCACGATGAGGGTCAACGAGAAGTACTCGACGCTCCCGGCCGAGGACCGCAGCGTCCACATCATCAACATCTGCGCCATCGAAGACATCGGCTACCTGCCGTCCGAGGGCACGGTGAGTGCGGGCGGCCGCGACCGGGCGGGGCGGGCCGCGCACCTGCGCCGCGCGCCCAGGGCGGCGGTCGGGCGGCGGCGGGGCCTTGCGTGGCTCCCGGGCGCCCTCTCGGTGCCGCGCGGGGGGCGCCCACCTGCGCACGTGCGCCGGCCGGAAAGCGCCGCGGCCCGGCCCCGTGCGCCCGTGAGGGGCGCGGCGCCCACCCCCGAAACCCAGCGCCCGGGGGCCGCGTCCCCGCTCGCAGCCCGGAGCGCATGGCCCCGGGCAGGTGCTGGGACCCTCCCCTCCAGGCCTGGGCCAGGGTGCCGTTGGGGGCAGCGGGGGTGGCGTTAGGGGACAAGGGCGGAGGTCGGGTTGGCAGCCGCCAGGCCCCACCGGCGGCCCCACCTGCCAGGACGCGTCCTGCCCAGGGCGCTGAGCCCCGCACGGGAACTCTCAATGCCCACGGCAGCCGGCGGGCACGAAATTGTTTTCTGTGAGCCGTCCCGGCGGAGGGAAGAGGCCGGGCGCTGGCGAGAAGCAGGTCACGTGTTTGGGGACCCCTTTGCCGAGCTCCTCTCTAGCCCCATTACACTCCCCAGGGTTGGACCCAGCAGTTCACAGGGATCCCCTGGGGGCAGAATTCGCCCAAAAGGAGTTTGACTTAAAGGACAAAGTTTGCCAGGAGAGGGCTGTGACCGCCGGGGTGGGGGCGGGGGCGCTCGCGGCAGCTCGCTGGGACTTAAGAGCAGAATCCCCCTCCCCTCCCGCCCTCTGCAGCCCCCTTCAAGGCTCCTCCCAGACTTTGCCCAGGACCTAGCCGCTGCCGGAGATGGGGGTTGTCCTGGCCTGTCCCTCTAGCCCGGGGGCTGGAGAGCTTGGGGAGGGCCCTGTGCGAGGTGCAGGGCGGGGCATGCGCAATGCCAGGAGTCGCAGTCTTCCCGGGAAGGCCAGACCTGGGCTTTGGTCAGACCTGGCACTGTGCGAGACCCAACCCTGGGCACCAGGTGAGGGAGGAATGGGGGCTCCTCCTGACCTGGGCTTGCAGACAGCAGCAGGGAGCGCCCAGCCCAGGAGTGCTGGTGGAGACCAGGCTCGCCTTAGAAGCTGGGGTCAGCCTTTGAACAGAGCTGTGCGGGCTGCACAGGCCCCTGGGCACCACAGAGAGTGAGATGGGGGGGGTTCAGCCCTTCCGGAGCCTGAGGAGTACAGATGGAATGTTACCCATTTCCCAGGACGGTGACAAAGGACAATTCTGTAGTGCTGGGCCAGCGCTGTGTCTTGGCTTGTTTAACTCACAACAAATGTGTGGGGTAGGTGCTGTTACCATACCAGGACACTGAGGCCCAGAGGGGCCGATGACCTACTCACTCACCAGGTGGGCAGGCAGCTAGGGAGGGCCTCAGAGACAGGCAGGTGGCACAGGAGGGCTGGCAGGTCGCGGACATCCCAGTGGGGACTCCAGGCAGCCCGCGCAGGATGATGAACAGACCAAGGTGTTGGGAGTGTGGACCCACACGGCTTGACGGGGACTTGGTGTGGCTGAGAAGTGGAGCCTGGGGGAGTGGCCCCTGGCGCTGGCGGTTCAGCTCAGGGACCTGTTGCTTATCCACACCCAGCCAACATCTGTCGCCTGGACCAGGTGAGGTTCCCCACGTCCACGGAGGGGCCGCTCAGCCCTGTGCTCAGGATTCACAGTCCAGAAACACAAGGGTGGGCTCGGGCCAGGCCAGCGAGCCTTTCTTGCACTTATTGTCTTCACTGGGCTTGGAGGACTGTGGACGGGCAGCAGCTCTGGGGCCAGGGAGTTGTTGGTGCAGGGCAGGCTGATGATAGGAAAAGCCTCCGGGGTGCCCAGCACAGCTCCGTCTAGCCAGTGCCGCTCAGTCGCTACCCAGAGCTGCTCAGCAAAGGGGGCTCTGTACATGCACCCATCAGTGGGCGTGGGCTGCATTCCCACGGTTCCTGTCCTGTCCCCCATGTGCATCCCAAATGTGCCCACGTAGGCCACAGAATAAGTCCCTCCCCTCCAGGCTGAGGTTTCCCAGACACTGTGTGTCTGCCTTCCTCCCCAAGTTCAAGGGTGGAAAGCCCGCGTGTCTGCACAGAGGCAGGAGTAAGAAGGAATAGCCCTAAGCCCGAGGCAGGTGGAAGCAGCGATGTCATTAAGTGTGCTTTACATTAATCCTTGAATGTCTTCACCTTCCAACTGATGGCCACCAGCAGCCTGAGATCTGTGCTCCAGTGAGCCAGACACCCGGAGACACCTGCCTCCCAGGTATCTGCCCACCTGCTGAGATGAGAGCACTTACTGCTTCTCTGCCACCAAGTGTGCCCAGAGGAGTAAGTCCATACGCAGTGCTGATGACCTCATCTAAACAGCTTCCTTGAAATCAAAGTGGAGTTGAAATCCATGTTTCACTCCAGGCTGAAATTCCAAGACCCTCAAAACCAAAAGCCGACTGCGGGTCTCTCGTTTTCCAAGACGGAGAACACAGTGGACTCCCTCAGAATGGCCGTCCTTTCCCAGCTGCGTGAGCTCAGCTCCGGGGCCCAGCGGCAGGGAGAGTTGAACGTGAGGACTCTGCGGGGGTCGAGCTGCAGACAGGGCTCCCTGGTCTGCCCTTTCACCACCGTCTGGGCTGTCTGGGAGTGGCCGGGGTGGGCTAGGTGGGCCAGCCTCGGGCCACCCTTTCTGCCTGTTGGTGCTGCCTGGGACAGGGCTGTCAGGATGTGCCTGCTGTGAGGGGACCTTTGTCCTCTGACGTTCTCCCCTGGGACCTGGTGGAGCTCTTCTCCTCCTCCGCTGTTTTCCTGTCTTTTCTGGGGAGCTCTGCTCTCAGGAGCACTGCCCGCCCCCAAGTACCCAGCACTGACCTTGGGATGTCCTCAGGCTCCACAAGCATCCTGGGACCTGGTCAGGAGACGTTTTTAGCCCATCCCACAGATCAGAACTGAGGCTTCTGGTGGGGGGCGTCCTGTTTAGGCCCGGCCGGCCGGGTGTCAGCGCCGCAGCCTGGCGTCTGCTGGCCACAGCCAGTAAACGGGTCCCAGACCCAGCGCCTGCAGTTGGTCAGGCTCCCTGCATCCTGCATTCCACAACCTCGTCTTCAGTCCCAACCGTGAGGAAGTCCCCAAGAGGTGTCCCAAGGGCACCTGCCTGTTCCTAGGGGCAGGGACCAGAGGTTCGGAGCCTCTCCCAAGCTTAGACCCCTGTTCCTCTCACTGCAGTCTATCTCTGCCTCCTTGTCCTGGTCTCCACACGGCGCTGGGCAGCTTCCCTGGACCTGCCTGTGCCTGGCTCCCCGGCGCCCCGAGCCAGCCTAGAGTTGCCCCAGGGGCCGTCCACTAACCCTCACTGAAGTAGGCTTTTTCCTGTTTTATAAAACTAAAGACCTAAACAGACAAAGCAACCTAACCAGGACCACATAGCAAATCAAGGACGAGGTCCAGCCCCGGGGTTCCCCAACAGGGCTTACTCACTGCTCCACCTTTCACCTGTGGTCCACTCTGACCATGAGATTATTTTCACCTGTCCCCCCCTGGTTCGTTATTTGGGCATGTGACTCAGTTCCCAGTGAGACCAAACTTCCGTTGAGGGTTCACTCGCTGCAGGGCCTATTGTAAATTCTAAAATGAAAAGTAAGACATGGAATCCTCCCAACACCCCTTGGGGGGGGGGTCCTATCAAATGTGGGAGGTCTTAGGAATGTGGAAGCACAAAGAGGTTGAGCCCCGTGTCTGGGGCAGCACAGCTCGTGACAAAGCTGGTCTTTGAGCACAGGCAGGGTGATGTCATCCTTGGTCAGGCCTCTGGCTCCCTCTCCCTCCCCAGGCTGGGAAGTTCCCTGAGACGGTCAGGCCCCTGCGGTGGGCAGCGTGCTCCTCCCTGAGGCCCCCGTGGACAGGTGGTGCTGTCTATACTGAGCCAGGGGTCCTGGCGGCTCCTGGGACTGTCCCTGCTCTGCTTCGGTGGCTGTCTGCTCTTCCCCCTTTCCCTGAGGGCTGCTTGCTGACTAGTTCAGTGTCCGCCACCACCTCTGCTGACCAGGAGCGTCCCCTGGGCCCCGTAGGCACTGAGCTGATTGGTAGCTGGGTTCTGGGTGCAGGTGTGTCAGGGCAGGGCTCAGGGGCCTCTGTGGGTCGAGAACGTGCAGCTGGTGGTTCCGAGGTGGCCCCGGCACAGAAGGCCTGCATTGGTCCTCCCTGGGTCCCGGACACAGGAGGCCCCACAGGGGCCCTAGCTCAGGGCTGAGAGGGAGGGGGCACGAGGCGGGTACACGTGGGGCCAGCACAGGGCCTGGGAAGGGTGGGAAGAAGGAGAGGTGGGCGGGGGGACAGGAAGCGCAGGCCAGACCCCAGCCGAGCCCCGGGGGGGCCGCAGCGGGTGCCCTCAGCGTCCACACTGCCCTCTTGCCCCGCTGGGTGCACCCCTTCCCATGCACCGTGACCACATCTTGCAGGGCCTGGTATCGGGGTGGCCTGGTGCCCACTGCACAGGGAGGAGGGGACAGCGCCTCCCCGGCCGGCTCGGTGACTGTGCCCCGACCTTCATGACATGTTGAGAAGGCGCCTCTGCCCTCGGCCTTGGATGGAACAGGTGACAGGGATGGCCCCCAGGCACTGTCCCGGCACGTTTTGGACCTGCTCCTGCTGAGCTCGGCAGGGTGGCCAGGCGGTCATCAGCTCAGCTGTCCCTCCTGGCCAGGGAGGCAGCTTGGGCTACCCTCCCCGTCCTGCAGAGCCAGACCTGGGGCTCAGAGGGACCTGGCGCCTCACCCAGGCCTCGGAGCTGGAGAGGAACCAAGTCCAGCCTTGGACTTGGGCTGGGCCTGGGCCTGCCCAGAGGGACCCGCAGCCCAGGGTTGCCTCAGCCTCCCTGGCCTGCACCTGCCTGCTGTGGGTCCTGCCCCCGCTTAGCCACTGGCCTTCTGGCCCCAGAGCAGCAGGGGCCAGAGGTGACCCCTCTCTTACCAGCAGAGCTGGGCACTGGCTGGCCAGTGGGGCTTCAGCACCTGGGGCCACTAGGAGGGCAGCCGGGCTGACTGCATTTCCTGCGTGAGCCTCAGTTCCCTGCCGGTCAGCAGGACCTGATCATGGTGCCCTCCGGGTGGCTTGAGGGGACTGGGTGGGATGGCAGGCCCATGCTGGGAGGTGCCCCCGAAACCTGCTCCATCAAGGGCTGGAATGCCCGGTGGGGACGGTTTTGAGGCTGACCTCAGTCCTCCCCTGCTCCTCCCCTTGGGGCCTCTTCGCCTGCTGGCCCGGGCCTCGGTCCCCAGCATGAACTCCAGTGCCCCTTGCTGGTGGCAGGTGTGAGGCACTGTGGTCTCCCAGGTGCACAGTCCGTCCCTGGGCTGGGGCTGCATCTCCTGTCTTCACCCCCCCCAAAGCCACCTGCCCACACAGGTGTGGTCCTGGCCATGAGCACCTGGGAGGGTCCCCCACAGGAGCAGAGTGGAGACCCACTGGGGGCAGCCTGGAGGGGTCCCATGCTGTTGCTGGGTCCTCTGAAGGTGACCGGGGCGGGCTGGACTCAGTTACGTAGCAGACGTGACGGACAGTTCCAGCCTCCTGCTGGCTTCAGTTGCTGGTGAGGCCCGGCCTCCCCTGGAGGCAGCACCTGGACCAGGGAAACTGAGATGCTGGGGGCCTGGGGCCACCTGCCCCAAGGAGGCAGGAGGCACGAGAGCTGCCATCAACCCTACCGAAGGCTGGGCAGACCGGGCCTCTGCCTGCCCAAGACCCCTTCTCCGCGCCCTGCAGCCCAGCAGACAAGGTCCTCGGGCCCAGTCTGTCCTCCCTCTCCCTGTTGCCCGACCCGTGCCAGTGTGCCGGGTTCTGGAGACTGCGCGGACCCTGTGCCCTGGGCCTGCCGCCCTCCGGCTGCAGCCAGGTCCCCCAGCCCTTCACCCGGCCAAGAGCTGTTCAGCGTCGTGCACGGCTGGGAGCCACTCCGGGGTCCAGGGGCCTGTACCTGAGGACTCCCCTTATTCCCAGGGAGGTTTCCTAGGTGCTGTGTGGCCAGTCAGGGCCAGGGCCAGGGCCGCCTGCTAGGCCGTGGCAGAGGCTGAGCTCTGGGAGGAGGCAGCGGGGGGCCTTCCCAGCCTCCTGCCTGGAGCGGCGGGGACCTGGGATGGGACGGGGGACACCTCAGGGTGGGACGGGGGGCAGAGGTGGCTGGGGGCTGTGGTGGGGAGCATGGCAGCCTGGAGGGATGGGGTACAGTGGGTCCCAGAGGGGGGAGCAGAGCCTGCAGGCTCACCGTGGACGAGGGTCTGCTCGCTTCTCCAGCTGCTCTGTGCCCTGGGGAAGGGACGGCCGAGTCCCATACAGGCTTAGGGGCACTCCAGGGCTCTGGGTCAGGGCAGGCTTCCTGAGGAGGAGTCCAGCTGAGTGGGGGCACGGGCAGCACCCCCTGCTGGCCACTGTGCTGGGAGGCCTGCCTGCAGCCCTGCGTGCCCTCACCCCGTGGTCCTGACAGCCCAGACGGCGCGCAGCTGGCCTGTGCTGTGACAGCCAGCAGACCCCGAGGGGCCCCGGGCGTCACAGTCCTGAGACCGCTGGCTCTCAACCCGCCTGGCGCTTCCTCCTCGCTCTGCCCGACGCCCTCAGGCCTTCAGACCGGGCTCTGCAGCCCTGATGCCCCTTGCTTCTCCCGGGAGGGCAGCCTCTGGGCTGGGCATGGGTGGGGGACTTGACGCCCCAGGAGCAGCAGAGACCCAGCGTCTTCCTCTCCCTCTGGGTGCAGCGCTGAGTGTGCTCCTCGGGGTCCCCTGCGGTGCCCCAGACGAGCCGCTGCCCGCCGCAGGCCTGTCCTCTCGGCCCCTCCTGCCGCCTGCTCTGCCGTCTGTCTGGGGGAAGCCTCCGCGGAGCCGGCCAGCACCTCCCCTTGACGTGACGGCGCGGTGTCGGGGGTCAGAGGCTGAGATGGCGCCTGCAGTTACCTGAGGGCTGCTGCCCTGCCTGACCTCGCTGGCCTGTGCCGGGTCCTTCCTAGAAGGTGGCCCTCGGCAGCTTTTTCCGTCTAGCTGTGGTGTCCCCAGGGACCAGAGGGCAGGGTGTGGCTGGCAGCCAACGGGCCTTCTAGAATGTCACCCCGCCCCTGTCCTGGTGTGGCAGCCCCAGGACAGAACCTGGCTCTCAGCAGGGGTCTTCTCTGTGTCCGAGGGGGTGGGCCCCGAATCCCTTAGGCCCTCCTAGGGGCCGGACCACCCAGCACCAGCGGAACGCCCCGTGGGGCTGCTCTGCGCTGTCATTTTGGAAATGACGAGGAGACGCTGTCCGGGTTGGGGACAGACCCTGGCCCTTCCTGACCCTTTCCCGCCTGGGGTGGTGGGGGCCGTGTGCGGGTGGCCCCCGAGGGCCCGGCTGCGCCAGCCAGGTGACGGCCGCCTCCTCCCCCCGCAGCTGCTGAACTCGCTGTCCGTGGACCCCGACGCCGGGTGCCGGTTCGGGCAGTACTTCCGGGACGGCCGGCGCAAGGTGGACTACATCCTGGTGTACCACCACAAGAGGCCCGCGGGCGCCAGGGGCCTGGCCCGGAGGGCCCCGGCCAGCGACACGGCGCTGGGCGCTCGCCGCGGGAAGCAGGACCACCCGCTGCCCGGCAAGGGGGCCCCGGTGGACGCGGCGCCCGAGCCCCCCGTGGACTTCCAGGAGGACGACAAGCGGTTCCGCAGGGACGAGTACGAGGGCCACCTGCTGGAGGCCGGCCTGGAGCTGGAGCGCGACGAGGACGTAAGGACCCTCCTGGACGGGGCGCGGGCGGGGCTCCCCTGGGCAAGGGCCAGATGACAGTGCCACCGTCGTCCCCCGGGAGGGGAAGGAAGAGTGTCTGTCAGCGCTGGGGAGCCCCGGGCCACCGGCCTCTGCTCTGCGCCTGCGCTGGCCGCACAGCCGGGACCCGCGGGGGCCGACATTTCCTGTGTCTGTCGCTGCCCCCCAGGGAAGGTTGTCCAGTCAGAGGGACAGAGGATGAAGCTGTCCTCGTGGTTATCCTGGGTGACCTTGACCCTTCTCTGGGCCTCGGTTTCTGAGGTTGTCAACTGAGGAGACAGGTGTGGGGCCCTGCTGTGAGATCCATGATCGGGTAACACTGTGCCCCGGATACCCCCCACCCGGCACAGCCAGGCCTGGCTGCTGTGGCCGCTGCAGACGCAGCCACGTGCAGAGGGTGGCCTGGCAGGTGCTGCCTTCCATGGTGATCACTGTGTGCTCCTCGGCGGATGTCTTAACCTCTCTGTGCCTCCCTGTGTCCGGGTGCCCTTGATGACATGAGCGGGGGAAGGGAAGCCCCTGGCCGGCTGAGCTGTCACCGTGCAGATTAATCAGAAACGAGCAGAAGTCTCAAGCCCAGGCTAAGGGTGGGCGAAGGAGTCCGCAGGCCAACGTGGGCAGCGGCTGAGGCAGCGTGGGTGTTGAAAACAAGGTGGGCTTGGGGTTAAGTGTCCTCAGCAGGAACTGCGGGTCCTCGAGTGACTAGTGCTTTTGGTTTGGTGACAGAAAACCTTCAGAGCATTTCCACCCAGGGCTGTCCACCGGGGACCCACGTGGTAGGCCAGGGAGCCTGCCGGACACTGGGTCTCGCTGGGTCCGCTCCTCCCCGGGCCCGGCTGCCTGCAGGTGTGTGCGGGGTCCTCTCCGGGAGGCGTCCAGGTGTGTGAGGGCCTTGAGCCGTTTGCCTGGCTCCTGCCGGATGGGAGCTAATGAAATTCAGGGAGTTCCTCCTGATGCCGAGGACTGTGGCCAGCACAGGTGAGCGCTGGTCCTCGGGTCTCTCCTGGAGAAGAGCCTGGGTTCCCCCTGGCCCTCCTCATTGTTCTGCCCGCCGCCCTGCGGCCTTGGGAACAATGCCGCCACTACACAGCGTTTATTTCACATGTCACTTTATAGCAGGAACAGATTAGCTCCCTCTCAGGCAGCGAGGGGGCCCTGGAGGTGGGCCGAGGGGGGAGAGCCGACTCCACACTGTCCTCCCGGGGGCCTTCCTCTCTCTGTCATTCTTCCCTGAGGACAACTTTGCCTCTCCAGCTTGACAGTGGCCTCTGAGGTCTGGTACTGCACACCGACCTGGCAGAGCCCCGACCTCTGCCTGTCCTTGGTGAACTGCAAGGCCTCAGTGTCCACCGCTGTCACCGGAAAGGGCAGTGGCCTTCACAGCGCTGGGTCGCTATGGGTGGCCCTGCAAGGTGCTCAGTGCACAGTTGGCCCCGGGGGTGGGGGGTGCTGGCCGGGCTGAAAACAGGGTCCTTTCCATGTCCCACTAAAATCCGTGTGAAAATGTCTACTTTTTAGTGTATTTATGTTGTCTCTTCTGCATGTGAAGTAAAAAGCAGTCAGAAGGACATTGGTCACTGACACCAGCAAAAACTTTAGTCCTGCAGTAAATGACCCTGGAATTTCATGGGAGCTGTGGCCCTGGAGCTGGACAAGGCTTTCCCATCGGCCCCTTAGGAGTGGAATTGGGATTGGGCAGGGGCAAGACCAAGCGTTCGAGGCGGCTGAAGGGAGTTGGTCCCCCCTCCCAGCGGTCACCTGTGCCCTCGAGGGCCGCTGGGACCAGAGCCTCCTGGGAGGTGAGTGGCCCCGAGGCCCGCAGCCTGCTATCCCAGAACCTGGTCTGTGAGAAGGCCGGGTGGACATGGGCCCTGCCCGCGGCCTGCGGCGTCAGCAGAGAGGACTAAGGGGGTCCGCTTCCGGGTAGAGTGTCCACCTCTGATGAACCACCCCCGGCTGTGCTCAGAGGACAGGAGCCAGGGCTTGGAACTGAGAGTGGCTCCAGGAGAGCCCGGTCTCCCCATCAGGACCTGGGGCCTCTGTGCACTTCCGTAGAGAAACCCACAGGGTGGGCCAGGTTCCCAACCCCCGACGACCCCAGGCTCAGACCCCAGGCTGGAGTCCTCGACCCTGGCTGCTGGCATTCAGCATTTGGCAGCACCCCTGGGCTCTGCCTGGCCAGCTGACACTCCCAGGCTGGGAGAGCCAAAAGCGTCCCCAGACGTTGCCAAGTGTCCCTGGGGGCCAGAATTCCTCCCCCACCAGTGGAAGGAACCTGGCTTCGAAGGCTGGACCTTCAGGCAAGGAGAAAGAAGACCCAGAGGGGCCAGATGGGTGGCCTGGCTCAGTGGCCTGGGGGAGGGGGTGTCTCCAGGTGCAGGAGCAGCCTGGCCTGGCTCTCTGTGGGGTGCCTGTGTGTGACCAGGTGTGGCCCTGGATGCAGCGGGCTGAGAGGTCACAGGGACAGGGCTCGCCTTCTCGCTGAGGCTGGCCTGAGGCAGGGGTGTCTTGGGGGCCCCCACGACTCAGCATGTGATTCTTCCAGAAGGTGATCTGGCTGAGGGGACAGTGGGGGTGGCTCTCAGGGACCACATAACAGCTGAGTCGTCTCTTGCGGCGACAGAACAGCGCAGGCCTCCCCCCCAGCTCTGGGGTTCTGTTGTCTAAAGTCCAGGCGTCGGGGGCCCCCGGCTGCAGGGAGCCCTTCCCACCGTGCCAGCTCCTGGTGGCCTCGCAGTCTTCGGCTGGTGGCCTCGCAGTCCTCGGCTGGTGGCCCATCTCTCCTGTCCCTGCCTGGTCTTCACAGGGCCTCCCTCGGCTGGCTCTCCTCATTCTCTTCAGGGCCACACTAGTCCAGTGTGACTTTATCTGACCTTGGCCACATCCGCAAAGACCCTGGTTCCAATTAAGGGCACGGTCACAGGTGCCAGGGTCAGGGTATCTATGGGGGGATACCGTGCAACCCCCCACCAGCTGAGCACCGCGCTGGAGTGGCCCTGGGGGGCGTGGCTGGGGTGGCCCAGGCACAGAGGTGGCAGCCAGCCTGGGGGAGGCGTGGCCCCAGCAGGGCAGGGGAGACGGGTGGCCTGGGGCAGCAGGTGGCTTCCCTGCAGGGCCAGAGCATGCACCAGAGGCCCTGGGGCCTGTCCCAGTGCCGGCTCTGACCAGGCCCCCACGTCCTCCAAGGCCCCCGCGCTGTTCAGTTCTCCACGGAGACCCCGCTGCTCCTGTGAGCCAAGAGCCCGCTGAGGGCTGGTGGCAAGTCCCAGACAGAAGTCCCAGATGCCTTGAAGAGGGAGGGGCCTTGGGTGGGCAGGAAAGGGCTGGCCACTCGTACCTGCAGGGTGGCTCTTAAAGGAGAGGTGGGGGACCTCTGGGACAGCGGAGGAAATGGCAGGGGGCCAGGAGGCCCGACTGAGGGGGCCTCCCGCCCCCTCCCCTGCCCTCCCTTTCTCGTTCTCTCGTCATCCCCCCACTCCCCTCGTTCTCTGCCTCTCCCCGACTCTGCCTCCCCTCCCCCTCCCCCAATCCCCTTTCCTCCCCCTCCCCTCCCCCCCCGACTCTCCCTCCCCCACCTCCCTGAGGGGTCAGCTAACGGGGTTCCCATTAGAGGACAGCAGGAGTTGGTGGCCAACATGTTTCCTTGCAGTGAAAATCCATTACACTTGTGAAGTCCAGCCTCAAAGCCTTGGACATGAAGAATGTCCAGGGTCATTGCAGAGCAGGCCACTGGCTGAAATCCCAGCAGTGTGGCGGGTGGCCGGGGCCCAACTGCCCTGACGCTGGACTTGACCTGGCTTTGGTGGATTCTGTTGAGGACATGGACCCTCCGAGTCTTTTGCTCTGGGGGCTGTCGGGCCCCTGTGCCCGCTGGCCTGCTGCCGTCTCTGGGCGGGCTTCCCTGGGGCTGGTGGGCTAGCCGGCTGTCGGTCACTGGGGGCATCTGCTCCCCATCTTTGAGATGCTGCCCCTGAAAAGCTAGTGGCTGTGGCTCTGTGGGAGGAAGGGGGCGGCTGTCACCCCAAGCTGTGGGACATCACCCCAAGCTGCAGGAGATCACAGCCCCGGGCTGGGGAGGCGGGTTCAGGTCCAAGGCAGCTGCTCCCCGAGTTAAGAGGCACCCTCTCTGGGCCTCAGAATCCCCATTTTTAACGAGGAGCCGAGCGGCAAGTCCCCTGGACTGGAGGCCAGGGTAAGGGGCTGGTGTGGGCCTGGGGCTGGCCGCAGGGCCGTAGCTACCTGCCTGCCTCCCGCGAGGCCAAGGGCCTCTCTCCTCCACTCCCAGGGCACAGGCAAGAGCAGCAGCCGGGCCCCGCTTCCTGCCAGATGGGTCAGACTCAAGCCTGAGGGGGTCCCCCTGCTCAGGGGCTCCCACCCAACCTCCTCCAGGGGACCGGGGAGGACAGAGGCAGGATGCCCTGGTCACGGGAAAGGGAGGGGCCCTTGCTGCTTACAGCAGGTTTAGAGGCAGGTCTGGGCTCGGTGGGCTGGCCCTGGGGCCGGGTCGCTCCTCACAGCCCTGGACACGGAGGAGGCGGGGCTGGGGTCCTTGACGGCCAGTGGCAGGTCTCTCTGGCTTCTGAGGACAGAGAAAAGGGCTTGGGGGTCTGGAAGCTAGCTGCTCAGGCCCATGGCTGCCCAGCCTGGAGCAAGGGGCCAGGCCAGGATGCCACCTGGACTGGGGTGCGGGGGACAGAGCTCCTGGTCCAGGGCTGGCCCAGAAGGCTGGCTCCTGACCCCTGGCCCCGGCTCCTCCACGGCCCTGCCCAGCCGCCCTGCGCAGCCCCCTGTGGGAAGAGCAGGCATCTCAGGGCCTCTCCTGGTCCCGGTGGTGCCTCTCCCACCCCCGTCACCGCGGGCTTTGTCTCCCGAGTCTTCTGCTAGGGCCAGAGCTGTGCGTGACGCCCCTGGTGGCTCCTTTGGTGACTTGGTGCCGTGGAAACGTTTCTGTGGCAGCGGATTCTGGACTTTTCTTTTTCAGCTGTATCTTCAAAGTCCCCGGTGGATGGTGTCCGGGGGGCCGCAGTGGTGTTGGGGGACCTTTGCCATCTGGCCGCAGCCCTGAGAGCCCGTGGTGTCCATGCCCCGCGGGAGGCGGCAGCCCTTAGGTCAGGAATTCCGTGGCCGCTGTGCGGGAGGCGAGCTGGCCGGGAGCGCCTGCACCAGGGACGGGGGCGCCTGCAGGCTCCCCATTTATGCCTGGGAGTTCAGCTTGGTTCCTCTCCAAGCCGCGCTGTCGTCTGTCACTTCCCGTCCTTTAGCGTCTCTTCTCCTCGAGGTCGGGGGAGCTGACCTGGGGCCTGACTCCCCAGGCCCAGGTGCAGTATGGGTGGGGCTCCCGGCCCCGCCCCAGGCTGGGTCCCATGCTCCTCTGCTGGTCACCCACCTCTGGAACCCTGCAGGGCTCCCAGGCCCGGGATGAAGGTGCCCTGTCCAGAGGGTGGCCCCGGGGCTGTGGCTGAAGGCTCGTGCCCTCTCGGTGGCTCTCCCCCTCCCCTTCTGCCCCCGTCTTCTCTCTCTGTTCAGGACAAACGAGAGTGAGGGGCCTGAGTTTGGGAGGGTCAGGCGGATGGTAGCCTTGCCGGTTCCTCAGGGTGGACAGACCGCCACTGTCTAGCTCAAGAGCCACACCAGGCCTGCCTCCTGCTCAGCCCCTGGGGTTGCGGGAGGACGCTGTTCCTTTGTGGGGCACCTGACAGTGACCTCCAGGGCCCACCTGTGGGGAGGTCTCCTGACCCCCGCCCCCATGGTTGGGCTCTGCCCAGGTGACCACGTCAGTAGCTGCCCCAGGAGGACTCGGTGCTGGGTGCTCCTTCACATTGTCACCTGTGAGCCCTGCCATTCTCCTGGTTCTTGGGTACCTTGGAGGCCATGGTACCTGGTTGCTCTTCTCATCTGCACCTTGTCCTGTTCCCCCGGGGGCTGACCCGGCCTCCCCGTCCACAGCGAAGGCCTTTGATTGACAGGTCTGTCTTGCAGCACCAGCTGTGGTCTGGCGGGCCTGGGCCAGAGCCAGGTCGAGGGCTGAGGATGAAGGTGTCACAGCCTGTCCCTGCGTGGAGACCAGCAACGCACCTGGTCCACCCCTGAGACCACGTCCACTGCTCTCCGCAGCCCTGAGACCTGAGACTGGACACAGGGTCAAAAGGGGTTAGAAGGAGTCCTTCTCCCTGAGGGAAGTGACACAGGACCTGGTGGCTCTGTCCCAAGCCTTGCCAGGTCTCCCTGTGCAGCGTGGACATGGCCAGTCATGACTGAGACGGGGAATGTCCAGTTAGCGGGGGCTCTGCCTCATGTAGGCCCGAGCCCCGTGTTGAGGGCATCCCTGGCCTGTAGGCCGTGCCGTGCCCTCGGGGACCGTGAGTGGAGGGCAGGAGGAGCCCAACTGGAGCTCCTGTGTGACACCCCCTGCAGGCCCTCCCAGCCCCTGGACCTCGGTACCAGCGGGGGCTGGGGGAGGGGGAGGGCTGAGAGCCGGGGCGGCCAGCTGGGGCCCAGAGGGCGCTCTGTAAAGGTGGCCCCCTGCCCTCTCCCCTTGCTCAGCAAACACCAGACACCGCCCTCCAGCCCAGGGCACAGCCTGCCCCGGTCACATCTCACCCGAGGCCGGTGCCCGCAGAAGGGCAGGCAGATGCCAGGCCAGCCAGCCGTGGGAGCCCTCCACTGGCCCCCTGATGGACGTGCAGGCCCACAGGCGGCAGGAGGGCTGGGGGAGGGGCACCTTGGCGTCCCTGGCCACCACAAGTCTCCCACAGGGATCTCTGCGTTTTTGTTTGTGATCTTCTGAGGGAGGGCACTGGGACCCAAACGACTCTGGGGAGCTCAGAGCTCGTGTGCGTTGGGCTCGGGATGGAAGTGTCCACTCTGCTCTGCTCAGCCTGCCCACGCCTCCCACCTCCTGTGGCTGGGGACTCGGGGTCCTGGTGCTGTCCCGCACAGAGCCTCTCCCCCGACCCCAGGCCTGACTCTCCGCACTGGTGGATCTGTGGCCTCAAACACTCCCACGCCAGGGCCAAGCCAGACAGAAGCTGCCCCCCTGGGGTCTTGGGCTGGGGATGGAGGGGCCCGGCTGTCCCTGGGTCTTCCTGCCGTGGGGGGCTGTGCCGTGCTGGGTACGCGCTTCAAAACGTGTTTTTTCCTGACTCGGTCCCAGGACCCCTCTCCCAAATCTCACCAGATGTTTCCCTGGAGGGACCCCCCTCAACAGGCAGGGAGCACGCTCTCCTGGGGGGAGGGGTGGCAGCAGACGCTGGCCTGGTCACCTCCACAGACACCTCGGTGGACTCTGAGGGCAGAGTTTGGGTCTCCGCCTGCAGTGAGCAGTGCACAGAAATCCATCTGGGTTTGTAACAGAAGACAGACTCTACCACATGTGGCTGGGGACGGCCCTCTCCCCTGACTCAGGGGTGTCCCATGATGTCAGCCTGTGAGTCACCAGTACCGGGAGACCCTTTGTGGCTGGGCTGGGGAAATGCTTTGAACTTCTCAGCAGGGCAGGCGTGGTCTCAGCTGCCTTGTGGTCAGGGAGAGGCTGTCCTGAGCTCAGCCTGCTCCCGCCAGTCAGGCCACTGCGTTGGGACTGCTATGGGCACCAGAGGCCCCTTGCTCTGTCAGTTGGGTTTTTTATTGCTCCGTTTACAGATGAGGAAATGGGCACAGAGAGGTTAAGTCACTTGCCAGAGACCACACAGGGGCAGAGCAGGAATCGAACCAGGGCAGCTGGAGGACTGAGGACTCTACCCCTGAGGGCCCTGGGAGGCCTCCTCCCAGCCCATGCCAAGAACCACGCATGGTTCCCAGAGGGCGTCCAGGCCCGTGCCTGCTACCTTCTAGCCCTGGGCTCCGGGCTCCCCAGGAGTGCCCCACCCTGCCCACCTCTGAGCCAGGCCATCCGCCCTGCACCTGGAGTGCCCTGGTCCTTCCGTGCCCTTGAAGCAGCTCAGGCCCCGCCCAGGCCTGTGCTTCTGCACACTGGCCCTGACCATTCAGGCAGGCTCCTGCACAAGTCTCCACAAGGCCTGGAGCTGCCAGGCCCCTGGGGGTGGGCGGAGGGGCTCGCACGTCCTCGGGGCGCACGCAGATGTGCCCTCGTTTGGAAGAAAGGTCTTGCAGAGGGAAGTAGAGAGGCGTTTCTGGAAGCCTTAGGCCCACCCCAAGCCCAGTAGGAGAGAGACCCTAAACCCAGTGGAGGGAGGAACACAGGGGGCACAGAGTCACAGAGGGCAGACGGCCAGGAGTTGGCAGAGGCCAGGGTTGGAGTGGCATGGTCACTAGCCAGGGAACATCTGGAGGCCCCAAAGCTGGGGAGGCAGGAAGCACGTGCCCCGGAGCCTTGGACAGGGCTTAGCTCTGCACACACCTTAAGTTTGGATTGTGGCCTCCGGACTGGAGTTGTGTCTCTGTTGCTCGGAGCCCCTTGGCTCGGTCACAGCAGTCCCAGGACACTAATGCAACATGCTGGCCTGCTCGGTACCTCTGTGCCTCAGTTTCCCTTCTGCACCTTGAGCACAGCCACAGGCCTACCTCACCCGCCATGACGCATACAAGGCGGGGCTGGCCGCAGGCACCTGGTGGACATCCATGGCCGCTTACTGCCCGTCCTTCTTCTCTTTCATGCACCCCATACATGGGTGGGGTACCTACTGTGGGTGGCCAGCTCCTATGGGCAGAGCAGGCCACGTCCAGGTGCACCAAGGCCTGTGCTGGGGCGGGTGTGGGAGACCACGGGGTGTGACAGTGAGTCTCATCACCAACACTAATGCCTGCTGGTGGGCGGTCAGCAGAAGAAGGACGAGAGAAGCAAAGGAAGGACCTGGTGTCAGGGAGGGGTCCCCTTCCCCAAGCTGGTGCAGGGTCGCCAGGGCAGCATGGCTCCTCAGGACCTCTGCACCAGGCCAGAAGCTGTGAGGGCCCTGGGAACGCACCCCTCAGGCTCTGCTCTCGCTGGGGGCGTTAACTCTGCAGCTGCAGATTCCATGCTCTTGGATGTCCCCCACCCGGGCTTTGGCTCCGCCGCTGTGTACCCTGGCTGCAGTGCACCTGTGGCCTGTTCATCACCGTTATTCAGGACCAGGGAGAAGAGACTTGTCCGAGCTTCAGTGGGGGCCCGGACGTGAACCTGGGCCTGCACCCGGTGGCTCGCGGGAGAAAGAGGCCTGAGCAGACAAGGACCCCAGGAGGTGGCTGTGAGCAGGCGGAGGTGGCCCCAGCTGTGGAGGGAAGATGCCCAGAGGATGGGCAGAGACCTAGGGGGCCCTGAGTGCCCTGGTCCGTGGCCTGGGCTGCTTTGGGAGCCCTCGACTCAGTTTCCCTGAAAACTCCCTTTGGGTTGGAGCCTCTGACCCCAGTGCTCCCCACTAGGCCCTCCTGACTCTTAAACATTCTGCAGTGACCTGGGGGAGTCCCTTTAGCCCCTGTGCTGCCACCATCTGCAGGGAGCCCTCGAGCTGTGTCCGGGTGAAGTGGGTGATGGGCACCGACAGCCCGCGCAGGAGCTGCCCCGTAGTCCCAGGACCCCAGAAGAACACGGGGCTCTCAGCAGGCGCGGCCCACCCTGACCGAGATCCTTCTTCTCTTTCTAGACTAAAATCCACGGGGTTGGCTTCGTCAAAATCCACGCCCCCTGGAGTGTGCTCTGCAGAGAGGCTGAGTTTCTGAAATTGAAGATGCCAACAAAGAAGGTTGGTGGTGACGCTTCTCCTCCAAAATACACCGCGGGTTGAGTGTCACCCAGATGCCTGGCCACAGGGTGTTTCACCACGAGGCTCTGAGTTGTTCAGAAAAGCCAGGGTCTCAATTGCCACCCCCGGAAGGGCAGTGAGGCTCAGGGGTGACGGAGCCTCCTGGGTGTCCACGTCCTGATCGTGGAGAAGAACGTGACCCAGCGCTGGGTGGTGTTCAGAGACCCCAGACCACATCCCACCTGAAGGTCGGCGCACAGAAGCCTGCCTCCCGCCGTGGGGATGGGTCACAAGCTCAGACACAGCAGACTGAGCGGGGTCTTTAATGCCTGGGGGTCTCGGCTGTTTATCAAATCCAGTGTGATTACATGTCCTGCCCTGACCGGTCCTCTTGGTCTCTGAATACTTGGTGGCTGGAGGGCAGCTGGACAGTGAGGCTGAGCCTGGCGTCACTGGCCGGGGGCTGAAGTGGGGTCAGTGGCGAGTCGGCCCGGCTTCTCTCCACTGAGACCCTCGGATCCCCTCCTTGGAAACCAAAAAACAAGTTTGAGAGGTTTTCTGGAGTGTGGCCCCACTGAGCCCCTGGCCCGATGCTCCTGAAACGTGGAGGGTTGGTTCAGAAAGGGAGCCCAGCCCTGTACTGTCCCCAGGAGGCACCGCCCCAGCTTGGGGGCGTCCAGGATAGGCCCCGGGTCAGGGCTCCGCAGCGTGACGCCTGTCCCCCCTCTGCAGATGTACCACATGAGCGAGACGCGCGGCCTCCTGAAGACCATCAACTCCGTCCTGCAGAAGATCACAGACCCCATCCAGCCCAGGGTGGCCGAGCACAGGCCCCAGACCATGAAGAGACTCTCCTACCCCTTCTCCCGGGAGAAGCAGCACCTGTAAGTGGGCCCCTCCCCGCAGGACCCGCTCTTTGACCCCAGCCTCCAGCGTGACTCCTGCAGGTGACGCTGATGCTCCTCTCCCAAGGAAAGGGGGCCTTGGGCCTCGGAGGGCTCGCGTCCTGAGGGGGCTTGGAGTTGTTGAGCCCAGAAGTGGCCATGGCCGTGGGTTCTGAGCTCACTGAGAAGCTGAGGGAGGGGCTCACTGGGGTGTGGCACTAGGAAAATCGCCTGGGCCCTCGCCTGGGCCCCAGAGCAGAGACCCCGGCGTCCTCCTCCTGCCCGGCTCGGGCCCTTGGGGGGCAGGTCAGTGACCACCCCTGCTGTGGCCTGGGCAGCCATAAGCCAAGCAGCTCAGGGAGGAAGGGATCGGAAGGCGTCCCCAGTGTCGTCCCACGGCCCTGGGGACCCATAGCCACGCGGTGTTGCCTGGCAGTGCCATGCCCCTGCTGGAACCTCCTGCCTCCTCTGCTCCCCAGGGCAGTGGGCGTGGCCACCTGGGTCGGCAGTGGCTGCACGGCCTCTGCCCGGCCTGCTGGGTGGCACAGGAGCCGGGGCAGAGGAGGAGCGCAACCCCCGGGCCTGGGGACCCAGGGGCATTTGTAAGGTGCGTCCCAGGGCAGAGGCCACCTCAGGCCTCATGGGTGGACAAAGGGGCAGGGCATGCATGAGCCTCGCCCAGGACTGGGCTTGCTGCCCTGGGACACGTACGTCGCTGGGCCACCCTGCCCAGTGGAGGCTGCCCAGAGAGAAGGAAGCCACCCCAGCCCCGCTTCCCCCACCAGCCCAGAGCAGGGCACCAGAGGTGGTGCCCTCTCCCTGCCTGGCCAGGGCTGAGCTCTCCTCAGAGTCCATGGAGAGGGAGGCCCTGTCCCTCCCAGGTCCCCTCTGCTCTCGGGAAGCCTCAGACAGTCTCCGTGCTATCCATGACATTGAGACCCCAACTGCTTGTTTTCGAAACCGGACCTGTCTCACAGTAGGATGATACTGTCCCTGTCCCCCAGTGCTGAAGCAGAGACTTTAAGTGCTACCAACTCAGGATGTCACCTTGGGCGAGCAGCATCTTCAGGGAGGCCTCAGGCCACTCCTGCCCCTGGGCCCACTTCCCATTAGCATGGGTCTCAGAGCCCTGTCCAGGGCAGAGCCTGCCCCTGGTGCCCCAGGTGGACAGACCGTGCCTGGCATGTGACAGTCTCACATCTAACAAGCGGCCCGTCTCCTTCCCTGCCTTTCAACAGATTCGACCTCTCTGATAAGGATTCCTTTTTCGACAGCAAAACCCGGAGCTCCATAGTAAGTAGCACGCCGTGGAATGGCCTCACCAGCAGGGTGGCCCTGGGGACGGCAGAGATAATTTCATTTCAGTGAAACTCCTCTGGGTGGGAGCCGCCTCTAATTGTCTGTGACAGAAATAATTAGGATAATGAACTGGGAGGGCAGCAAGTGACCCAGGGGATGGCCAGCAGGAGGAGGAGCCTGAGACAGGACAGAGCAACAGGAGGGCAGGGAGGGGGACCTGTGCAGTCCCACACCTGGGGGGCCTCTCGGCGACTCCCGAGTTCCCCAGGCCTAGCTGTGGGTCCCTGGCGCGGCTGTCTGAGCAGGAGGAATGGGCAGTGGGAGCCAAGTTCATGCGTTTGGATATATTTCCAGGCCTTTGCCAGAAAAGCAAACCCAGTTTGAAATCCGAGCAGGCCACCCTGCTCTGCTCAAGGTACAGCCTGCTGTTTATCCATCGGCCGCCAACTGTGCCCCCGCCAAGCTGGGCTGTGCGTGGCTCAGGCCCCAATTTCTATCTAAACAAGAAGTTAGCCTCGCAGCCAAATCACGGCCGCTCTCTCCTCCCTGCCCAGACGCCCAGCCTGCTGGCCAGGCAGAGGCCAAGGGCCGAGAGGACACTGCCTGGTTGACCTGGGGCAGATAACCACTGTCATCCCCAGACTGGCAGGCGGCCAACTGCGGGACCGTGGCACAGGTCACGTTGGGGCGGCCCGGGTCCTGTCCACCCTCTTCCCGTCCCCAGCCCTGTGCCCTCGGGCGGGTCCTGGAGCCTACGTCAGTCCAGGTGAGGCTCTCTGCCTGCTCCCTGGTGCGGCCGGCAGGACAGTCACGTGGGCACTGCGCTGGGAACTAAGGCACCTCCGTGGTTGGTATTACTAATGGAGCTGCTGATGGATTTTTGCAATTACATCTCGTGATAATAAGCAGCAAGGGGCTGAGGCGAGGGCATCGCCCCCACGGGCTCGGGGCTAGCACGTCCCTCAGATGTCAGCCGCTTGGGAGAGCCACCACGCTGCCAACCCTAATAGCGTCGCTTCTCCATCACGGTGACAGGGAAATTGGAACAGCCACCTGGGTGAGCGGAGTCCCAGGTCACGTTTCAGCACGTCTCTGCACCCTGACCTCTGCCATCTCTAGGCGCCTAGCGCTCCCGGGAGCTCAGGGCAGGTGCACATGTGTGGATCCGGCCTTGCTGACAGGGAGGGGCGAAGATCACAGCCCCAAGCCAGCTCCCTGGCACCTGCTGGATCCAGTTCAGGCTGTGGTCCCTGGGTGATGGCTACCGTGAGCACCACGTTGGCCCTGGCTGCATCCACTTCTGGGTGGGCGGAGGCCACTGTCTGCTCCCTACAGACCCCAGTGTGCTCCAGGGCACCCCTGACCGCCATGGTGTGGAGGTTCACGGCCCCGCCCTGCAGCCATTCCGAGCCTGTAGGTAGAAGTCAGAGAGCAGCACCCAATGGGGAGGGGCCCAATGTGCCGATCCTGGGTCTTACAAAGTCAGTTGGAAGGCACTGGGGAGCCAAAGAGAGTTGCAGAGCAGGGTTTTGGGTGTGGTCAGAACTGTTTAGAGCTTCCAGGGGCTGACTGTGGGAGAGCAGATGAAAGGCTGACATGGGGTCATGGTGACAGCTGTGAATGGGGACCGTGACTGTGTAGAAGGGAGGAGGTGGTCACAAGAGAATGGGGTCAATCTGCTGTCGACAGGGATGTTAGGAGCATCCAAGCAAAGTGGTTGCTTCATTTGGCAGGTATTTATTGAGCACCTGCTGTGTGCCTGCAGCTGGGTGTTGAGCACATGAGCACGGGGCAGAAGGGGAGGTCCAGGGGGAGGGGACAGTGGGGGAGGGAGCTGCTCCGTGGGCCTGTGTGGGACAGGTGAAGACCCTGGAGGGGCAGTAGAGAGGGTGGAAGGCCGAGCCGCTGCACAGCGGGTGACAGAGACAGGAGACAGGAGCAGGTGGCGGCCGGGCCAGGGGGTGCAGGCTGGTGGCCGCTGGAGGGGCTCTGGCTTGCCTGAGGGAGGGGAGCAGAGGGGCGGGTGCGGAACCTCAGTACGCTCCAGGTGTGCCCCGCGGGTCCGGCTGCGTCCTTCCCCACTTTGCACATGGGACCCAGGCAGGTGGGAGCCAGCTGCCTGATGTCCCACAGCTCCGAGTGGCAGCGGGCACTCAGATCCGGCAGGCGGACTCCCAGCCGGGCTCTTGAGGCCACTGGTCAGTTGCATTGTCTGGGCATAGAGGGCTCTGCTGGGTGCCTTGGTGCCCGTCAGTGTGACTTGGGATCCCAGAACCTACCTGCCACCCTTGGCCCCTCCCCAGACTTCAGGGACACCTGGGGCTGTGTCCAGGAGGGACCTGCTCCAGTTCACCTCTCAGCCAAAAGGGATGGTGACCCTGCCACACAGGGCTCTGGGGCAGCTATGGTACCAGGAGGGGTCCTGCTGGGCGTGGTCAGTGCTGTGCTGTGGCTGGCCAAGGGACGCCATGGATGGGAGTCCTCCAGGGTCACTCACTGGTCCCCAGGAGCCTCAGACCTTTGACCCTGCGGCATCCTGAGCTCGGTGGACGTCCCTTAGCAAGGGCCACCGCCTTCCCTGGGACATGCTCTGTCCCTTGTGACATCTGACTGGTTCCTTCCAGCGAAGCTGGTGCTGCCGGCCAAGGAGCCTACGGTAACTGCCCCTCCCTCCTTGTCCCCGCCACAGGTCTATGAAATTCTGAAGAGGACAACGTGTACCAAGGCCAAGTACAGCATGGGTAGGCGCTCGCTGGGACTCGGGAGGGCGGCCTCCGAGGGGCCAGTCACCCCCAGTCACACAGGGTTTTGATTTACGCCTCTGTGACTGGTAGACGGGCAGGAGGGCTGGGCAGGAGGGCCGGGCAGCTTGGGGGGCAGATTTACAGCCGGCACTTTTAAACAATGAGGCCCTCCAGTCCACCTGTGCTCGTGAGCCTGTGGTTGAGACCCGCCGGGCGGGCGGGCGGGGAGCCGGTGGAGCAGACCAGGTTCCGAGGCCTCCCTGACCCTCGCGGTCCAGCAGGAAGCTGCCAGGGAGCCCACGGGGGGCCACGGCCCAAGCAGCTCTTCAGGGCTCTTGGAAGCTGCAGCCCGGCTGGGTGTAGCTGGCCAAGGCCCTGGCCTCCAGCCCCAGGGGCTCTGATGCAGCCCACCCCAGGCACGCGAAGCACTGCCCTGGCCAGAGGCCACATGTGCAGATGCCCCGAGTCCACTGGGCTCCTCAAGGACCTGTTCACAGAACCCCAAAAAGTCCAGCTGAGAAGCCGACCGTGTCCCTGGCCCCCTGCGGGCTCCGTCGCTAATTCCAGCACCCCCTGGGCCCCCGGTGCCCCTCCAGCCTCCCTGCAGCCCCGCGTAGCCCGAACCTCACCAGCACACAAGACCTCCGCAGGGGCCAGGCACGGGTCACGGGGGACAGAGCAGTCTGGGAAGAGCAGAGTGTCACCAAGGCATCCCAAGAAGGGAGGGGTGCCACAGGAAGTAACAGGGCCAGAAAGGG
The DNA here is from genome assembly GCF_047511675.1 of Marmota flaviventris. Taxonomy (NCBI): domain Eukaryota; kingdom Metazoa; phylum Chordata; class Mammalia; order Rodentia; family Sciuridae; genus Marmota; species Marmota flaviventris. The sequence goes on along the minus strand of NC_092506.1, from coordinate 3,945,788 downwards.
GGGCATGGCTCAGCAGGGGGCTCCTGGGGACAGCAGGGAGACACCCCTCGGGGCTCAGGCTGGCCGCTGTGTCCTGGCCATCATGGCCAAGGTCACTCACAAAGACAAGCTTCTAGGCCTAAAATCTCAAAGCCGTGTCCTCTCAGTGAGCCCCTGCACAGTCAGGAGGAGCCCGGAAAACTGTCCCCACTGCTGTGGCCAGGGTCTCCAGAGGGGCAGGTCCTGCTGGGCAGGTGGGAAGCGGGCACCTTGGGAGCTCAGGGCTGCCAGAGCGAAGCTGAGCACAGCACCAGAGGCAGAGGGACGCATGGCTCCAGTCCCGGCTGGGTCTGGGACCTTGTCCCCATGGTGTCCCACAGAAACATATGTGGCTGCTTGAAGGTCTGTAAAGAGCCTGGGTCAGAGCCACTGGGCAGAGCTGGTGTCCGGCTCGGGTTGCCTGGGGTGGAGGGTCTGTGATTCCCGCCAGTCTCCTGGGGGGCTGGTCCCCTGCCCCTGGGAGGGGCAGACAGGTCCGGTGCCTTCTCCACGATCCCTCATCACGTTGAGCTCTGCCCACCTCCAAACTCGTCCACTCAGCTTTCAAGAGTAGCAGTGGACCCCTGTCCCTGCCGGGCTCTGTCCCCGGGGCTGCGCTGTCCACCTGGCAGTTTCTATCCCAAGGGAAGCAGGTGAGCAGAGCGTAGTGCTGCGGGCGGGGAGACGCAGCAGCGGGGTCAGGGGGCTTCCCAACGACAGGACATCTGAGCAAGGACTTGGGAGAGGAGCGCCCGGGCCGGGCTTTTAGTGGCCGGTGACCTTTTCACTCACATTTGTGGCTCCAGCCATGTGCTCCCTGTCCTCTGGTTTGGTCCCTAAGTGTCCCTCAGGCCCATTAGCCACTCTGGATCATGGATCCAAGGGGACAGTCCATCTCTAAGGGGATTTCAGGAAGTGACTTTCCCACCAGTGTGTCATGGAGTCACAGAGGGTGGCCGCCCAGGCCACCGTGAAAACTCGGACACACATACACCTCGAGAGCCTCTCTGCCAGCCAGGGGTCTCGGGGACAGCCAAGGGTTTCATGGACGCTCCTCAGCAGTGCCAGTCCTTGGTGTCGGAGTGAGATCAGGTCCCCAGGAGCCTCCCCACCGCGGCCCCCTGCAGTCCCCTCTTCCCACGCAGGTGTGGTGTGTTTGCCTTGCGCCTGGCATGGCCCGAGCACTGTCCCTCCCCGGCCCCCAGCACGGGACCCCCGCAGACCCCTCCCCCAGCACCTCCCCCGTGCAGCTGTGCTCCTCCAGGCCCTTCCGTGTCACTAATAGCCGATGTACAAACAGGGCAAGGAGAGGGAAGAAGGAAGGACTCTGCCCTTCTAAGTAAAAGGCGGAAGTGTGGGGAGTACGGTAAGTGGGGAGCCCTCCGCCTTCCAATCAGCCTCCGCCCGACTCCAAATTGTATGTGTGTTTCCAACACCATCAATTGCTCCACCGTGGCCCGTGATTCAGCTTCTCTAGCCGTCCAGCCACCTTTCCGGTCTGCGGGCTTGCCCTCCATCCACCGGGGGCACGGTGAGCGGCAGGTCTGGGGGTGCCTGAGCCGAGTGGGGGGCTGCTGGCGCCTCCTCCTCTGAGACGAGCTTCCTCTGCCTCCCTGGTCCTGCCAATCGAGCATGTCGTGGCCACGGCCGCGTGGACAGGCAGCCGGCCACCGCGGCCACCTGGGGAAGAGCCCAGGACGCGGCCGGGCTGCGCAGCCGGGTGCATTTGGCTTCGAGAAAGCTCCGCATGGCCGAGTGGGCCCTGGGACCGCTCTGGCTGCGCAGACGTGGGAGGGGACCTGCCTGACCCGTGACCTCGCTCTGCTCTGTTTTTAAGGCATCACCAGCCTGCTGGCCAACGGCGTGTACTCGGCCGCGTACCCGCTGCACGACGTGAGTAGCCTTGACACGCGGTCGGTCCCTGCGTCATTCGCTCCCCAGTCCCAGAGGGCCGCGCCCCAGGGAGCGCCAATTATCCTGTGGTCACGGCTTCCTGCTTGGCTCCCTCCATAAATGTCAGCTGCACACAGGCCTGCCCTGTTCCCCTTGGGGCCAGCAGTCACACACTGGGCATCTCCTCTGGCAGAACAGTCCCCCCGGAGGGCATCGTGGCCCAGGCTGTGCGGGCTGTACCTGCTCCTTGCAGCCAGTCGGCCCGCAGAACGTCTTCCCTGGCTCCGGCCCCCACCCGCCCCTGCCAGGGCTCCCGCGGTGACCAGAGCTCTGTATCTATTTCTGCAGAGGAGGTGGCCGGCTTCCTGGGCCGAATCTCCAAATCCCACTGGTATCCCCCGATAAATATAGCCCGTGACCGTGGCTTGGGGTGGAGAGAGATGGTCGTCGTCTTGTTGTCTCTATGGAAACGGGGACTGGAGTTCAACAGGGCGCTGGGATCAGGCCGCGAGGCCTGAGCAGTGTGGGAACCCCAGGCAGAGGATCTCTGAACGTTCCCAGGGTGAGGCCCAGAGCCCAGAAGCAGGAGGAAGGAGGATGGGCCTGGGAGTCAGGAGGCCGGATCCCCGTCCTGGCCACTCACTCTCACTGGCCTTGAGTGAGGTCAGCCCCGAGGTGTCCAGGAGCCTTGAGGTCTGGTGGCCAGGGCACAGTGGGCATCAGAACAGAGACAGGTACAAGAGGGCTTTGAGGATGAGACACCGGCTGGGACCCCCACAGGTGCCAGAATAGTGCAGGACAGCATGCCCAGCGGGTGGGTCAGGGCAGGAGAGACACTTGGCTGACCTGCTGCCCATGCCCCCCTGCCCCCAGGCCCTGCTCTGCACTGCAGGCCAGGACGTGGGGCCCCTGACCCAGCTCCCCACCTTATGCCTTTGCACATGCTGTTCTGCCTACACGCCACGCCTTTGCCTGCTCCCCTCCACGGCAGACAGAGGGTCCACACCAAGCCTCCCCTTTCTTTTTTCCTGGCACGGCTGATTTCTTCCTCCCCCTGGACTTCTGATGCCCCTTGTCCCACAAAGACACCATGGCCTGGCCACTTTGTTGTGTTCCTGACTCAGGAAGCCTCAGCACACAGCACTTAGTAAGTGCTCAGTAAACGTGGTGTGGCTTTGGATTGGCTGAGTCGGGCTGCCTTGGTGAAGGCCCGGTGCTCTCCAGAGGTTCTGAGGGCAGGGCTCAGACCTCACGGACCCGGGTGAGGTCCTGTTCAACTGGTCAGCCCCATTCTGCAGGGTCCAGCTGGCCCATGGGATGCAGCCCTGCCAGGCCAGCCCCTCGGCCCTTCAGCTGGTCAGCCCTGGCCAGAAGCCGGGACACGGGAGCCGAATGCCCAGGCCTCCTGCCTGCTTTGCATAAACCCCAAGTCTTTAAGAAGGAAAGGGGAGAGATCGACATTTCTGAGAACTACTGTGGGTAGTAGGGACTTTATCTCCTTTAATCTGTTGCGGACAGACTCAGTGAGGTCTAGCAATTTGCTCGAGGCCACACAGCTGCTCTGGGTGACATGGGGACATAAGCCTTTGCTACTGTGTCCCATGGAAGTACCATGCCCTCTTCCTTTGCTGGAGCCTAAGTGGCCCATCTCTCTGGTCTTCAGTCCTGCGTTTGCCCTGGGGACGGATCCCACCTGCAGTCTTCAAGAACTGCACAAGGCTTAGGCCACCAGGCCTATTGACAGATGCCAGCCCTCAGCACCTCCAAGCCCACACGGGGACAAAGAGCCCCTGCTTGCAGTCACTGTCACATCACACCCAGACATAGGGCACCATTGGTGGGGTCTGACCCCACTCTGCAGACAGGGAAACTGAGGCTTGCCACACCCCGGAACCTGCCAGGGGCCCACAGCCAGGAAGCTCCCAGTGTCCTTAGGGAATAAGGAACGTTCCCTACGACTGGAGGCACCCACCCGTCAGCTCCAGTGCTGGCCTCCTCTAGGGAGGCCACTCGTCCTGCCCTGAGCCACGTAGACCCCCGCCCTTAGGCAGAGCATGGACGGGGTGCTCAGACTGGCGTCAGGAAGGGAAGCAGGCTCGGGCCTGGCTTGTGGTTTCTAGATCCTTCTGCCTCCCCAGGAAGTTGTCCCACATGGGGGCTGGCTCGCTGCCCCTGGGCCTGCCCACAGTGTCCTCACCCGCTCTGCCGGGCTCCCTGTGTGGGCCCATTCATCCACCCGCTCCGTGGACTCTCCCGCAGGGGCTGGGCTGTTCCCAGGCAGTTCAGCCAGGTGCAGGGCTGGCGTTGAGTGACAGTCACGGGGTCCAGAGACCCTGGGGAAGTCTCCTGCAACCGAGTGTGTCACTGGACCCAGGGACGCTGACATTTACGTTGGCTGCTTGGTGGCTTTGGCTTCCTTCCTGGTTGGCAGCTGCCTGCCTGGAGGTCACAGCCCGGGCCCCTGGTGAACACGAGGCTCTCCTGGAACCCCGTGGCCGGCTCATTCATGGAGAGGAGGCCGGGAAACGCCCAGGGAGGAGTGGCCAGGAGGGGCGGAGTGCGGGGCCAGGGGGCCTGGTGCACCCTCTCTGTTTCACTTAAGGACCCCCGAGCTGGGCTGCTTGCCTGGGCACATGACCTCGTCTTCCCACCTGGCCAGGGGTGGCAGAGGTCGCGACAGTGGCTGGTAAGGGAGGGACAGGAGGCTGGCCGCACCCCCGGCCGCCCAGGGCCTCCCTCTTGCTCCCCTTAGCTACTGTATCAGCCACTGACCTTGGGGCTCAGCCGTTGACCTTGGGGCTCACTCTCGACTTCTAGACCTTCTCTTCCTCGGAATTGGAGGCCTGGATGTGAGTCCCAGGTGACCCCTGATGGCTCTCAGGGACGGCGGGTTACCTCTGGGAGCCTCCGTGTTTCCCTCTGTGAAATGGGTGTGCTGGGCTCCCTGGTCTAAGTGACGGGGCACATGTCACTTGTCCCCCTGGGGTTGCGGGAGAGGAAGGGGGGTCTTCCAGCAGGCAGGACACATTCACCTGTTGATGCCATTCTCTGTCCCCAGAGCCCCTGTTCTCTTGTGCTGCCAGGTCCAAGGCAGGGACATGGGTCTAGTGCTGCCCTCGGGGAGGCTCGCGGGGTCCCGGTGGTGGAGGCTGGCCGGCTGCACTCCTTCCCGCAGAGGGACACCGCCCAGGACGCCCTCGATGGGTGTCAGCGAGGGTCGCAGGAGTTTCTGTTTTGAAATTTGGCAAGTGTGACCTCAGCCTGTGCTGCGTGGTGAGACTCCCTCCTCTCTCTTACAGGGGGACTATGAAGGGGACAATGTCCAGCTGAATGACCGAAAAGTGAGTTGAGGCGGAGCGTGGCGGACAGCGGCTGTCGGGGCCGCGGGCTCTGGCATTGGGCGGGCTGTGTGGGACCAGGGAGGTCGGGGACCACGTGACGCGCAGGGCCTCAGGGGCCCCTCGAGTGTGCCTGGTGAGCCGGCCAGCCTGGCCGCAATGGAAGCTGCGCCTCCCCTCCTCCCCTCCCTCCCCTCCTCCCCTCCTCCCCTCCCTCCCCTCCCTCCCCTCCTCCCCTCCGTCCCCTCCTCCCCTCCTCCCCTCCTCCCCTCCTCCCCTCCCTCCCCTCCCTCCCCTCCTCCCCTCCCTCCCCTCCTCCCCTCCTCCCCTCCCTCCCCTCCCTCCCCTCCTCCCCTCCTCCCCTCCCTCCCCTCCTCCCCTCCTCCCCTCCTCCCCTCCTCCCCTCCTCCCCTCCCACTTTCTGGAGAAGTCTTAACCTCCATCCGTGGCAGGTGGCTGAGAGCGTGGGGGAGGAAGGATGTCCTCCGAGCCTGCCCCTGCTGCCAGTCACCACACCTGGCCGGGGTTAAGGCTCAGCCTTGGGGAATTGCCCACTGAGGGATGCCATGGCCTGGGCGGGCTGTGGGGGCATTTGGCCTCCTTCCAGCCTCTCCTGGGCCAATAAGTGGGCAGCGGAGTGGCCAGCTGCACAGAGCCAGGCCCCGCAGCATACCGAGAGCCACCGGGCAGCCCTGTGTGTCAGGCTGACCGCCCTGGAGCCCTTCTGAGTGGAGACGGTGCTGAGCCGGTGGTCCATGGAGCACTCTGGGGCCACTGAGTGACCCTCTGTTCTGTGGTGGCTGTCCAGGGCCTCCGTCCACTCTCCAGGCCCTCTCTGTGCAGGGGATCTCTGCTCCTTGCCCCGGGCTCCCCAGGAAGCCTTGCCCCCTGCCCCTGTCCACGCTCGGCTGGCACAGCCTCTCACCCTGGCACCCAGCTCAGCCTCTCTCCATCCCCCAAACAACCCTGCTGGCCCCCACCCCATTGCTGATCCTTCTGCAGGTGGTGGGCGGAGAGGCTTCCTGGAGAACCTCACAATGGTGGCGTTGTCCCAAACCCCAGGGCCCGGGAACCTCTGTGGACGGAATGTGCCTCCTCTCAGCTCCCCCAGCCCCGTGTGTGTTTTAAGGCTTGGGGACTTGAGGCAACTTGCCTGCCAGTGGCTCCAGCTGAAGATGCTATCTGATCTAGCACAAAAATGACATATTTGGTTATTTTTAGTGTAACATCTGGCATTTGTCTGGGACCCTGTGGCTTGTAGAACTCCCCTGTCCAATCCCGTTGGAGAGCGCCATCCCCTCTACCGGCCTGCCCTGACCCACTGGCCTGAGTCCAGCCCCCTCTGTTCCCTCGCACCCCTGCCACATGGCTGAGCCCTTCCTCCATCCAAAAATGCTTCCTCTGTGGACACCTGCCACCCTCTTCTGGCCAAATGCAGTCCTTGGGGCCACAGGTTCCTGCACCCCAACCCCCCAAGCCCCACCACTTTCTCATCTCAAGATGGCATGGCCGATGTCACATCAGTGCCAGGACCAGCTCGTGAGGGCGCTACTCCACAAACGCTTCTGGGCTCCATCACGCACAGGCCCAGCTGAAATGCTCAGGTTGCCCCCACATACATTTCCTCTGCCTGGAGTGTCCTCTCACCCCAATAATGTTGGGTCCCAGCAAAGAGTGCAAGGCCTGGCCCATGGGGTTATCAGAGTGTGAATGGGTGGATGGATGGAGGGTGGGTGATGGATGGATGGATAGAGGGTGGATGGATAGAGGGTGGATGGATGGATGGGTGGGTGGATGATGGATGGATGGGTGGATGGATAGATGGCAGATGAATAGAGGGTGGATGGATGGGTGGATGGATGGATGGATGGATGGTTGATGGATGGATGAATGGGTGCATAAATAGGTGGATGGATGGATGGATGGATGGATGGATGGATAGAGGGAGGATGGATGGATGGCTGGGTGGATGGACTGTGGATGGATGGATGGGTGGATGGATGGATAGAGGGTGGATGGACTGTGGATGGATGGATGGATGGGTGGATGGATGGGTGGATGGATGGATAGAGGGTGGATGGACTGTGGATGGATGGATGGGTGGATAGAGGGTGGATGGATGGGTGGATGGATGGATAGAAGGTGGATGGATGGGCTGATGGGTGGGTGGATGGATGGATAGAGGGTGGATGGACTGTGGATGGATGGATGGGTGGATGGATGGATAGAGGGTGGATGGATGGATGGGTGGATGGATGGATGGGTGAATGGACTGTGGATGGATGGATGGGTGGATAGAGGGTGGATGGATGGGTGGATGGATGGATAGAGGGTGGATGGATGGGCTGATGGGTGGGTGGATGGATGGATAGAGGGTGGATGGACTGTGGGTGGATGGATGGGTGGATGGATGGATGGGTGGATGGATGGATGGGTGAATGGACTGTGGATGGATGGATGGGTGGATAGAGGGTGGATGGATGGGTGGATGGATGGATAGAGGGTGGATGGATGGGCTGATGGGTGGGTGGATGGATGGATAGAGGGTGGATGGACTGTGGATGGATGGATGGGTGGATGGATGGAGGGAGGGAGGGTGGATGGATAAGTAGATGGAGGGTAGATGATGGGTACATGGATGGATGGGTAGGAGGGGGAGGAGAGATGGGTGGGTGAGTGATAGACAGGTAGTGGTGGTGAGAGGGAGGGAAGGAGGGGGGCACATATGAGTCCTAGCTCAGAGTCCTGGAGAACTTCTCACGCTCTGTGGTTCCGTTTTAAGTGGCTTGGTTCTGAGTCTTCTGCCTTTTCTCTGAAGACTCTGGAGCTTGTCCACTCACACTGCCCTGTGAGTTGCAGAAGCCCCGGGCCCAGGTATCTTGCACGACAAAAGGAAAGCTGGGGTGGGGCAGCCATGTTTAAGCAAAGTCCCCACCGAGGTGGTCAGAGCCTTGGGCCTGGTCCTGGCCGTGGACAGTGGGGCCCACAGGCCGGGCACCTTCCTGCAGGCCTCCCGCAAGTTCCTGTTGTGTGACTAACCTGGATGCACAGGGAACACCCAGGGCTGTGTGTATGTGCAGAAGGGTGTCCTCTGGCCAGCACTCGGAAGGCCAGGCCAGCGGGAGCCCCATGGAGCAGAGGACGGCTGACACCTCTAGGAAGGCCTACTGGGCCCATGGACGAGGTCCGCTCCACCCCGGGCCGGGCTGGCGGCTCGGCCTGTCGTCCCGCCCATCATCAGCTACTCTCTGGGAACCTGCCAGTGGCCCCGGCCCTGTTCCACTGAGGATGAGGAGGATCACTTAAACCTGGTCCCCCTTCGAGGGGATGAGCAAGGGGCATTGAGACACAGCAATTCAGGCCTGTGTCAGTGCTGTGCAGGGGCCATCTCTGGACGCAGGAGGGAGGCCCTGGCCAGAGAGATGCCCATGGGTAGAGCCAGGACCCCTTCAGGCCCACAGCTAGAAGGTCCTGGTCACTGCATGGAGAGTCCTCAGCCTGCGTGGCCAGCTTCTCCCCGTGCTGTTGGTGATGACGGCGGAGGCTCCTTGCCCTTTTTCCAGTGGTGACAGGGAGATCCCGTGTGGTTCCTTTGCCGTGACAGTCCAGGGAGATGAGCAGGACTTCTCTTCTTGGCAGGAAGAGAGGCCACGGAGGCTAGTGGCCTCGTGGGAAGCTGGTGGGGGCTCCGTCTGCCATCTGAGCGCGGCAGTGAGCTGCTGTGCGCCGTGCGGGCCCCATGGCCCGCCCTCCCCACCTGTCTCAGGTGCTTCTCTTCCTAGAGCTTGTGCCTGCCCCGGGTCTCTGTGCCCTGTGGCTCTGCCCGACGCTGTGTCTCTCCTTCTCCCTCCCTTTTCCTTCCCACACCCCCATCTCTGTCGGTCCATCTCTCTGGCTCCCTCTCTCTCCTTCCCCCCTCTGGTGACCTGGCTGCAGGGGACGGTGCTGTAAAGCAGGGCCACTCTCCCTCCCCAGAGGCCCAGCCTGGCTCCAGTGCGGCCTGCTTACGTCCCAGCTTGCACAGGGACGCCCCTTGTCATCTGCACAGCCTGATTCAGGGTGCCTCACAGGGGGCCACTTGTGCACCTCAGGCCTCTGTGCTGAGTCCCTCGGTTCCTGCAGTGACCTGGGACCGGGGACAGCACCCTCATCCTCTGTACAATACAGGGGCCCTCCCGCTGCCCAGGCCTAGTGGAGCTGACACCCCACATCAGAGCAGGCTCCGACTCCCCGCAGACCGCTGGGCAGGGTAGGGACGCCTGCGTGTCCCGATTCTTCCCGATAGCCACAGGGTTCACCCCCAGCCAGCGGCCAGCCTCACTGGTGATCTCTGGGATGTGGAACCTGAGGAAGTGTCCTGTTCATGCCCCTGACAGGACGTGACATCTAGAGAGCCCAGGGGGTGCATGGCAGGGCTCTGTGGAACCGAAGACCACGCTGGCTCTGCCCAGGGCTCCCGTCCCTGCCTCTCAGAGCCTGCGCACTGACTGGCTGGAGCCAGCGCCGTGTTCTCCTGGGTGCTTCTCAGCGCTGCAGAGCCCCAGAGGGGAGCTCCCCAGGCCGGACCCCTGACCCGAGGGCCACATTTCATTCTCCAAGACTTGCTTGGAGGAATCTTGGCCATCAGCTCTGGGCCTCTGGGTCAGTGGGCAGGACTTCTCAGCTTGAGATGCCACAGCCACAGCCACCAACTGGGCAGCTGACCAACACTTACTGCCTCAGCTCTGGAGGCCAGAGGTCTAAGGCCAGGGTGCTGCCCCTCGGCTGGCTCCCTGTGGGACTCTCTCTTCCTGGCTTGCAGCCAGCCAGCCCCTCTGGTGGCACCTCCTCCTGGTAGCACAAAGACCTCTGGTGTCGGTCCCTCCTGTGGTAAGGGCACTGGTCCCAGCACCAGGGCTGCCTCCTCATGACCTCACTTAACCCTGATGGCCTCGGGAGCCTCAGCCTCAAGGACAGTCTCCAGAGGTTCCGCTCCCACGTGTGAATTCGAGGCACACATTCGGTCCCGAGCAGAGGGACGGTGGTCTCTCGTCTCCAGGGCAGAATCGGGTAGGACAGCCCCCTCCACTCCAGCTTCTAATTAAATGTCAGGAAGAGGGTGAGAGTAGGAGCGGCACAGAGCCCCCAGCCCTGCCCTCCTCCCCGCTCAGGCCGAGGTGGTCCCAGCCCACGGTGGGAGGACTCTGAGGGTTCCTGGGACAGTCCCCACACACCTTTCACAGACCTGGATGCCTCTTGCTGCCCGTGGTGGCCCCTGAGACACCTGGACCTCCTTCCCTTCCGGTGGGTCCGATTGTTCATTTCTGATGGTGAATCCAGCCCTCACCTACCCCCGTGGCCCTGCTCAAGACGGCTGTGGGGTACAGGGGCCTCACAGCCACCTGACCCCCTCCTGCCAGCTGGGTGACACTGGGCACAGTGCCAGGCCTCTGGCCTCGGGGCCACGGGTGAGGCCCGCGGCTCTGAGCACTGTGGCGGCCGGTGGGCCCTTTGTGGGTTACAGAACCTGGCCTTCCTGGGCCGGTTGGGCAGGGGCTGATGGGTGCAGGGCACCGAGGTCTCCTCCTCCCCGATTGTCAGGTGGGCTCTCAGTAGGACATCAGCCCAACAAGGAGCTCGACACACCAGTTACGGACACACCTCACGCCCCCGTCCCTGCCCTCCGGGGACTGTGAGAAGTCACCAAGGCCCAGAGGGTCCCTTGGCCAGCACCAGGACCTGGGACTCTCTGTTTGGGAGGTGGCTTGGCCTAGGGAACAGGCCTGAGCCAGGGGAGAGGCAGCCGCTCTGCTCCCTGCAGCTGGAGGGTGCGGCCTGGCGCGGGCGGGGGTGAAGGTGGGCCGCGGGCTGCCCACACCGTGGGAGTCGGCCTTGGCCAGCCTTCCCAGCGCTCCTCGGGGCCTCCTCCCTGGGCCCGGGAGGCTTCCAATCCACCAGGCTCATTACCGCCCCTGCCTGAGCCTGGGGGAGGCAGGGCGTGCCCATCTCATTTATTGCGCTTCGCTCGGTTAATCGAGGGCCCATCTCCGGAGACAGACCTCGAGCTATTTTTACACCCGTGAGGTTTTTTTGGGTTCTTTTCAATTTGCCATTGATATTTCTCTGCTCGAAACCCTGGCGGGTTTGTGACTTCTATAGAGAAGCTCTGGTGCGTGACGGGTGAGCCCACGCGGAGAGGCCGCGCGCGCGGTGCCGGCACTGTGGGTCAGCTCCACGTCAGGTGGCAAGGTGGGGGATGCCAAAGCCTGCCAGGAGCGCCTTCCCCGCCGCCGTCACCCGGGCTCAGCCAGTGCTCAGTGAGTGCTGATGGCGAGGTGATGTGACGGGGGCCGAGGCCAGCAGCTCCGAGCACTCGGTGGGAGGCAGCCTTGGGGTGCCAGCTTCACCTGCCCCCCCTTCTTCCTGCAGCTCCTGTACGAGGAGTGGGCGAGCTATGGGGTCTTCTACAAGTACCAGCCCATCGACCTGGTCAGGTAAGCGGGCTCCGCGGGCCTGGCCCTGGCTGGGGGAAGCGGTGGCTGGCTGGATGTCAGTGGGGGGACGTCCCTGTGGCCTCAGCCGCTCTGAATATTCAGTCACCTGGGAACCTGTTGGAACTCGAAGCTGCGTGGGAGGCTCTGCGTGTGACCCAGCCAGCGCTGGGGGCAGCAGCTTCTTTACTCACTGGAGGATGGACGTCCTATGTCACGTCCAGTCTCTGCTGCCCCCATGGCCGCGCCTGGCCCTGTCCACGGCTGGGGCTCCCTGCCTTCCTCAACATCTGTCAGAATCTGTGAGAGGCCCAAGGACCTTGGTCCCTGCAAGGCAGGAAGGGACCGATCAGCTCAGGCAGCGTGTCCTGTTGGGACTTGACAGAGTGTGGCCTGTGGAAACCGACTTAGCCACCAGGAGCCCACGGGCGACGGGTGTGGCAGGTCTTCTCCCCTCCAGGCCCACGGCCACTCCAGTGCTCAAGGCTCGGGGAGCACAGTGTGCCCACCAGTGTGGCCTGCACAAGCACAAATGCCCCTTCCCAGGGCCCAAAAGAGAGGCGGGTGACACCCACCGAGAGCAGGGCCCCCGCCCCCACCCGGGGAGGTTTTCCGAGCCCCGTGCTGCCTCTGGGACCAGAAGTGCCCTGCATAGAGCTTCCCCTCTGGGGAGGGACGCACATTCTTTCCGGGCGGTGGGCTGAGAAGGAGCCTCTGTCTGCTCTGGGGCAGGAAGTACTTCGGGGAGAAGATCGGCCTGTACTTCGCCTGGCTGGGCGCCTACACCCAGATGCTCATCCCAGCCTCGGTCGTCGGTGTCATCGTGTTCCTCTACGGCTGCGCCACCGTGGACGAGAACATCCCCAGGTAGGCACAGCCCCCAGGGTCACGCCCCCGCCCAGGAGCAGAGTCCAGCTCAGCCCCCGGGGACCTCAAGGGCACCTGGGCGGCCGCCGTCTACAAGCTCAGAGCTGCGTCCACGTGTGGGCACCTTCCTGGGCGCCCTCACTGACTCGGGGCGCGAGGTCAACGCCAGGCCCGTTCTCATGTTTTGAAGGACTTGTTATGTCATCTGGGGTCATCGAACAGCAAGAAAATCCCCTACCTTGTAGGGTCGGGAAGGGATTCCGGCCTGGGTGCCGCCCGGGGAGCACCTTGACCCCACGGCCGCCTCTGAGTGGCGCCTGCGCTGTCACCCCCAGGGCCCAGCCACAGCCGAGTTCAGCCCACGCAGGTCTCTGTGTGTAGATCCCCTGGGCCTCCCTGGTCTCCGAGCACTGTGCCAGGCCCCCAGAGACACCAGCCTGGCTCGGGGGGCCCTTCTCCCCGGCACCTCCGCCTCCTCTGCGTCACTGGACTAGCTACAGCCACCCCTGCGCACGGCAGCGGTGCGCCCAGGCCCCAGCTGTCAGGGCGCCAGGACCTCGGCCCTCTGTTCTCAGGCCCTCCGGGTGCAGCCCTCTGCAGGGACCGAGGCCCTCACGGGGCCTGACTGCCCTGGCCTCGCAGGACCCTGTGTCTCAGCAAGTCCTGATGCCAGCTGGTGGCTTCCTGGTGACTCTGCCAGTTCCTCGGACACAGCCGTGGGCTGGAGAGCCACCCGTAGTTCCGGTCAGTGAAGAGCCACCGAGCCGTCCAGCCCATGAACAGGCTGGCTCTCAGAAGCCCAGAGAGGCCACAGCCGGCCGGTTGTGTTTAAGGAGGTTTGGATCCACGAACGACACCTGAAGTATCCCACCCGCCCCAGCAGAGCTCGCGGGGACTTGGGCCCCTCAGTGCTGTCCTGACCCTGGGCAGGGGGCGCTTGTCCTTTCTTTTTGAGGATGGTGTGAGACCCCTGCACCCGTTTGGCCATGGTGACCATCTCTGAAGCCCAGCCGCGGGGGATGCTGAGGCTGGCCTCGGGCGGCAAGGGCAGGGCAGGGAGGGAGTGTCCCCGGACGCCCTGGAGCAGGCCAGGTGAGTCTCCTTCCTTCCTCGGGTGGAGACTGCCAGCTCGGGCGTGGACTGCCCAGGAAAGGGTCCAAGATCCCCTCGACTGTGCCAGCTCGGCCGCCATCACGTGGTCAGAAACGCAGTGACTCAGGGGGGTTGGCAGGCAGGGCCAGGCGTCCCCACCCAGCCTCACCTGGTGCTGTGCCTGGAAGGGGAGGCGCGTGGGCCCTGCAGGCTCCCCAGGCTGCCTGCAGGGAAGCCCAGCTTCCGGCCTCCCTGGGAACACCTCCACCTCCGACCTCCACCTCCACCTCCACCTCCAACCTCCAACCTCCACCTCCAACCTCCAACCTCCAACCTCCACCTCCACCTCCGACCTCCGACCTCCACCTCCAACCTCCAACCTCCACCTCCACCTCTGATCTCTGAGCTCCTTGTCCTTATCTTGGCTGGGTTCAGAAGCAGCAGGAGCAGGCTCTGTGAATGGCTGGTGGCATTTGCCAGGAGCTGAGGCTGGCAGGGAGGAGACCAGCCTAGGCAGAGTCAGCCCTCCCTGACCCGAGCCCACCGCAGGCCTCCAGGCCCTCCAGCCTGGCGGCCACTATGGCCCTGGGTCAGGGAAGCCGGTGGGGTGGCCTTCCACCCATCTCCCTGCCGGAGGGGCTCAGGTCAGGCACAGCTGGGCATGTGCTGCCCCCTGCGTCCCCGCTGCCTCCCTGGAGAGGCCCCAGAAGAGGGGAAGCTTAGTAAGGGCTAGAGGTGCCCCCACGAGGCCGTCCCTGGGCTTCTGTCGAGATCTCCCCAGCTCCCAGGGGTGGCCACTCTCGGATGATAGCGGTGACTACAGCGGTCACACGCCAGCCCCGATGCAGAGGTCCGTGCACCTCGGTTGTCTTGTCCCCCCGACAACCCAGTGACACATTATCAGCACCCACGTCACATACGGGTGACCCTGGGACACAGGAGGTAGAGTGACCTGCCCGGGGCCAGGCGGGTCGCAGAGATCCATCCCAGAGTGGCCGGCTCCGGAGCACAGTTCGTCCCCCTGCCTGCGAGTCGGCCCCGCGCCCAGACCCCACGGCCCCACGGGCACCCACTCTTCCCCAGATCCCCGGGCAGCTGCCATGCGCCTCTCCCGCCCCTCCCACCTCCTGCCCGATGTCCCCTGACTGGCACGGGAAGGTCCCTGGAGCTGGTGGCTGCGGTGGGCCAGGTGTGCGTCTGTGCCCAGGTTCACTGTCTCCAGGAACCTAGCCAAAAGGGAACAAGCAAAGACCTCAGCTCCGCCCCAGGTTCCGTCCGACCTCTGGGGACGGGGGCTCCAGCCGGGCGTCTGTTCGTAGATGAGGGTCTGGGCCAGGTTCACGGGGAGGCCACAGCCGGAAGGGCCTTATTCTGCCCCCTCCTGGTGTTCAGAAAGAGAACCAGATCTGAAGCTAGAGGGCTTGGCCAGGGTCCCAGAATGCAGGACGGGAGAACAAGGACCCAGCCTAGGCGCCCCACCTCGGCAGGGAGCCCCACCCCCATGGCCCCGAGAAGACTTTGAAGACTCAAAGACCAAGGTCCAAGTCCACTGGGCTGTGTGGCTCTGAGGAACTTATTCCCCTCTCTGGGCTCCTTTCCCATCTGTGAAGGTGGGATTGATTCTGTAATCCCCAGTGCTGATCCCAGCCAGGTGGACACTCCACGCAGGCCGGTGCTGAGGCTCTTGCTACCAGCTGGTGGCCTCTCGAGTCAGTGGAGGGGAGAGCCTGGCTGCTGGCCTCCTCCTCTGCATGTAGCTGCGGGCGCTGCCCCTCAAGCCTGTCTGCACAGCAGATCAGAGGCCTCACCAACCAGGGCCACCATCCCAGGTGGGCCCCCTTGGTACCAGGTAGCTTGGGGACGTGTTCCTGTGACCCAGCCTCCTGGAGAACATTCCGGGGTGCCTCCTCCGCCCTCCTTGGTGTCGGGGAGAGGGCCCCACAAGCACTTGGCGGCCTGCTTCCCAGGAACTGAGTGGGGTGCTCCCCTAGCTACTCCCCAGCCCTTTTTGCTTTTGAGACAGGGTCTCGCTAAATTGCCCAGGCTGGCCTCGAACGTGGGATCCTCCAGCCTCAGCCTCCCGAGTGGCTGGAATTCCAGGGGTGGCCACTGTGCCCAGCTACCCTTGTCCTTTCAGTTCTGGGGCCTAGCCTGGGCTCCGTTCCCAACAGACTTGCCCTGGCACTGCCCGGCCACAGGGGAGAGGCTCGCCAAGACTCCAGACTTCTGGGTGGCTGGCGTGCAGGGTGCTGCCTGAGGGTCACCAGAGGGGACCATCCTGCCCCAAGCCACTCTGAGTGGGGCCTCACCAGGGCCAGCTGGAGTGGCAGAACCCCCTGCAAAAGGAAATGTGACACCCTTGTTCAGAATTCCTAGGGATTCTAAGACGGGAATGGCAGGGGCCCTGCTGACTCGGGTTGGGCTGGCGGCGTGGGTCCCACACCTGTGAAGCTGGCCCTGGGTGGCAGGGAGGGACAGGGGCACGGCTGTCACCAGCTGATGCTCCTCACAGTGTCCCCTGTGGTGCAGGAGCAGGGGCTTTGCTACTCCGCCTGGCCCCCAGGAGGTGTCTCGTCCAAGTGGCCGGGGGACTTGAAAGCGGCCCCTCTCTTGCAGCATGGAGATGTGTGACCAGAGACACAACATCACCATGTGCCCCCTCTGTGACAAGACCTGCAGCTACTGGAAGATGAGCTCGGCCTGCGCCACGGCCCGCGCCAGCCACCTCTTTGACAACCCGGCCACCGTCTTCTTCTCCGTCTTCATGGCCCTCTGGGGTAAGTGGAGCCTGCAGGGCGGCCACCCACGCCACCCGGGGTTCCGGGCCTCCTGGGTTCTCCGTCTCGGAGCCTCGGCAGGCGGGGTTTGCCAGGAGGGCACCAGGTCGGCGCTGCCGGGGTGCAGAGGGGCGGTTCTGACCCGTTGGGGCCCTGGCAGGCCCAGGAGGGCACCAGGCTGGCCAGGCTGGCAGTGGCCCTGCTGAGGACCACAGCTGCCCCTCGTGGGGGAGGCGGACCTGGGCCAGCCGGGGCGTTGGCTCCCATTGGAGCCTCGTGGCCTCCCTGCAGGTGTCCCGTGCCCATTTTAAGGAAGGGAAGCTGAGGCCCCGAGAGACAGTGGGAGGGGCCCGGGGTCCCCGCTCCCGAGCGGCCGTCCTGCACCTGCGCCCTGCCCACTGGCCTGCACTGCCACCAGAGCCAGGCGGGTTCCTCCTCCAGGAGTCCCGATCCCCGCCCAGCTGCTTCCTGGGCACAGGGGGTTGGCCCTGCCCGTGTCCTTGGTCAGCAGGGGTGCCGTCCGTTCCCTTCTCTGCAAACTGGGCTGACCGCAGCCTTGCCAGCTGGGTATCTGGGATGTGTGCAGTGGCAGGCTGTGACCCCCACACTGGACACCAGGGCCCGTCATCTCCAGGGGCTCACGTCTGTAGGAGCTGGGGCCGGGCACAGAGAAGAGGGCAGTCCCCCCCAGGGAGGGGGACTCAGGAGAACGTCCCAGGAGAGCTGGAGGCCACGGACCTGAGTTCCGAGGATGTGGCCAGGCAGTGTTTGTGGCAGAGGGGCCACATGGAGGACAGAGGTGTGTTCGCCAGTGACCAAAAGACCAATGAGCCATCATTGGGCTACGGTGTCAGCGGCTCAGGTGTGATGGCCCCAGTGCCATCAGTGCCCCCTCCAGCTGGGCTACGGTGTCAGCGGCTCAGCTGTGATGGCCCCAGTGCCATCAGTGCCCCCTCCAGCTGGGTCACCAGCCAGCTCTGCTGTCTCTTGGGGCTCCTGAGGCTGTGTGGCTGCTGGGCTAGCACCCTCTAGTGGCACACAGGGTGACCCTCCTGGTGATGGCTACCCAGGCCGCTAGGTCACTCAGGGCCTCCTTTCCTGGCCAGCCAGGTGGCCAGGTGCCCCCCTCAGTCCACCCTCTCTCCCTGGCCCCAGAGGCCCCGACTGTGCCCCACTAGGGCCCTGGAGAAGCCAGACTCTGTGCCCTCCCTGACCCTGCCCTGGGACTGGGGAAGAAGTGGCTGTCGGTGGCCCCTGGTGACGGCCCTGTCCCAGTGAGCCTGCAGACTCGTCCACTTTCACGGACTCTACGGTCACTGTCAGGTGGCTGCCAGGCATGTGGGTCTGGGCCTCCCGTGCCTGCAGAGAGCCCCAGGTGCCCGGGTGTTCCTCTCCTTCTCCTGGCCAGCGCTGGCCACCCTGGTGGCCAGGGGAGAAGGGAGCGAGGGTGAAGGAGGAACCTTGGGCTCTGACTGTGTTCCCAGCTCCTTGTGCCTGAAGAGGGACTGTGACCGCCTGGGGGCGGGGTGGGCTCCAGGGTCCCAGAGCACTGGTGCTTCCTGGTCACTGAGAGGTCACCTCTTTTAAGTCCTAGCATGTCACCCCTGTACCTTCCCCGCCACCCGCAGGAAGAACTGCAGGCCGCACGGGGGCTGCCACACCTCTGTGTGTGCGCTGACCACGGCCTTCTCCTCAGGGTCCCTTCCTGCCTGGTCAGCCCCCGAGTGGACGCAGGCAGCGCCTGCCCCTGAAGAGGGCAGATGGGTTAAGCTGTGTTTGGAGAGGGACCTGGGAGAGTGAGGTCCCCCTATGCCGGGCTCAGCAGCACTCTGAGCCCCCGGCCTGGGTGTCCCCGGGTGACAGAGGACCAGGATCAGAGAGTCTGGCCTAAATGTCTAAAAACCAGTCGTCACCCCTTGGTTCTCAAACTGGGTCCTACAGGCCTCTGCTGGGTCCCCAACTAGACAAGAGCCTCAGGCCAGAAGAGGTCAGGGGCAAGGGCCCGGGCACAGCCCTGAATCAGGGCCACCTGCAGGGGTCTTCTCCCACCTGCCGACCCTGGGGACCAGGGCCATGACTCTCCAAGTGTGGGCCCTCGACTCCCCTGTCCAGCCCTGACCTAGACTGACACCAGTCCCTTGATCCCCTTGACTTTCTGTTTGGGGACGATGGGGACCCTCCTCTGAGTTTGAAACTTCAGCTGCAGCTGGCAGCCCTCTTGGTGGGCAAGGCCCCCCGGGGACGAGAGGAGGTTCCAGTGGGCCTCACGGGTCCTGTGGCCTTCAGACCAGGCGACGTCAGCCCTGGGCTGTGGCCCGCCACACGGGGTCCCGGGTTACAAGCAGGAGACAGACGGGGGCAGAGGTGAGCCCAGCCTTGGGGTCAGCTGTCATCCCCCTCAGTGGGCAAAAAAGGATTCGGAGTAAGCTCAGCCTGAGAGGCCACCTCACGGGCCTTGTGCGGGGGACCCGGCGGGCTGGCCCGGGTGCTGAGCTGCCCGTGCTGGGAAGCGTTCCAGCCAAGGTGGGCATCTCGGGTGGCCCTCGGCACCCCATCCTCCGCATCCCCCAGGTGACACCTCACCTCTTCTCACAAATGAGGACAGTGAGGCTGCAGGCAGGGACAGGAGCCCACCCCTGCCCCCCTTCCTGCCTCCTGGGCCCTGGGGAATCATCTCTGACGTCCCCTCACCCGCAGCCCCTCACCGCAGACCCCTGCCCCTCCTGGGGACCTCAGCGGTGGTCAGCCCTGCCTTTCCTCCCTCCTCCAGGCCCCACCCAGGCCAGGACACCTCCTGGCTGGACACCAGCCTCCCGATTCCCCTGCCCAAGCTGGAAGTGGGCCACGGTGGGCCCGGCCCGTGTGGCCACCGCCCAGTGCTTTGGGCAGCCTCGAGCTCTGACTCACCCGCGTGACTGGAGCGTGGCTGGTAGGGTCAGGCAGGCAGGGGGCCCGAGACTGGCTCTGTCCCCTGCCAGCCTTGTGTCAGTGGGAACAGACTCCCCGATGTGCTGTGTCCGCCTGCTGCATCTTGGAGGCCCCAGAGAAGCCGGCCAGCAGGGGCTGGGGTGGGGCTCAGGCAGAGCCTTCCTGAGGCCCCGAGTTCAACCCGACAACAGGATGCAGATCCCAGCCACCGTCCTGCTCTGCCCAGTCTGCACCGGGGGGCCCCGGGACCTGCCTGCTGAGCAGCCCCGTAGGGTGCCCGCTGTTACCGAGAAGATCGGGCTTTGAGAACCTGGCCATTGCCCTGTCCCCCGAGACTACGCTCCGCTCTCCCCTCTCCCTTGTCTTCATCTCCTCAGAGAAGGGCTCTGGGGGGGGGGGGGGGGCGAGCCCTCCCAGTGGCAGGTGCCCACCGAGCCTGTGGTGTGCGGAGACCCCTCCCCGGTGACCGGCAAGGCAGGTGCCTCCGTGGCCCCTCTTAGCCCATGAGCCTTCGGAGCCTGCACCAGCCCGAGCAGCAGAGGAAGACCCGAACCCCAGCCTCCCGGCTCCTGAGCCCCGGGGCCTGACCGCTAGCCCTTGCCCCTCCCACGTCACCAGCCAACTTGGCCAACAGGGTGTGTCACACGACTCTCCCTTTCTCCTGACCGACCTCAGAGTTTTGTCTGAAATAGCTTCTCGTCCATCTCCCCAAACTGCCGCTTCTTCCCGATGGAGCCTGCGGTGGGGACCGGCCACACCAGGTCCTGTCTGTGCTCTCTGCACGGGCTGTCTCGGGGACCCCGCAGCAGCCGTAGGGAGGTCTGTTATCTCTGATGAGGATGCTGAGGCGCAGAAAGGTCAAGTGACTTGCCCAAGGTCACACAGCTAACCGATTAATCACAGATCCACAGCTTGGCCCATTAATATCCAAGGTCCAAGTGAGTGCCCTGGTCACACCTCTCCATCCAGATGTTCTCCAAGCCCCCATTAGGTGTCCTCTTGGGGGAGCAGATGTCGGATCTTGGCCTGGGTGGTCCAGGCAGTAAGGCTGCCTGGTCAGCCGGGACCCACAGGGATGAGATGGCGTTCATTAAACCCGCAGCGCCATGGACAGGGCTGCCCTGTCCACCCAGCTGCTCTGCGCTGGGGACCTACTACTTTTCTCCCTCAAAGACAATGGCCATCCCTGCTCCAGGGAGGAACGTGGTCAGGGGGCCTGTCCTCCGGAGCCTGGCCGACCCTGGCCTCCCCAGCTGCACCCCCACGGCAGGGAGACCAGGTGAGCCCGTCTGGAGTGGGGGATCCAGTGCGAGTTCAGGCCACCAGCGCTCTGGGGTGGGGAGCTCACTCCTTCCGGACGCAAGCCGCAGGGCAGAGCAGAGCTTGGTGAGCCCGGGAGACGGGGAGCTGCGCCCTGCCCACTCACCCGCCCGCAGGTGAGAAGACAAAGCTGGCCCTGGCCCGCTGCCCGGCTGCCAAGTGCGATTAGCAGGGCGCGGGGGCGTTGATCCTCATTCAACCACCCACTCCTGGCCTCGGCGGATCGGTTTTCCTCTCCTGGCTCGGTGCCCTCCTCGTGCCCTCCGGCTGGCCTCATGACTGCCCGCCCAGACGGGGAGAGCCCCAGACCTGTCCCGCCTGGACGCAGGGGCCCTGGCCGTGGCCGCCATGGGGAGTGGGCTCCCTGTGCAGCAGCCCCCCCAGAACAGCCCTGTGCTCCTGGGGAGCTGGGCTTTGCCAGCCGCCCGCTGGTCCTGGAGGCTCCGTGGTGGCTCCTGCTGGTGCGGGTGACATTTCAGAGCCTCAGATGGATAGTCACGTTAAGCAGCTCCGAGCCCCAATTAGCTCTCTGCTGGGATCAATTTTCTGAAATTATAGCGTAATGGTGGGTTTCAGCCGCGTGTCCACTTCGTGCAGAACAAAGGGGGTGATTTGCTCCCAGCCCAGCTGCTGGGACCGAGCTCGATGCTCAGTGTGACAGTGTGAGCGAGGTGACAGAGGGGCCGGAGCCTCCGGGTGCGCCTGAGGTCCTGGTGGCTTTGACAGTTGGGGGAGGGGGCTGTTCCCTGGAGCTGGGGGGGGGGTCATCTGCTGGGATTAAAAGGCCAGCAGATGGGGCTCTGGGGATGAAGAGGTGGGTGCAGGGACCCCGTGCAAAGCCAAGGCCAGAGGCCGCACCCGCGTCCACTGCTGGTGCCGGACGAGGGCTCTGCCCTCCGGCTCCTGAAGGCGGAGTCTGCGCTGAGCACAGGTCCCTGGCTGGGACACAGATGCACAGGCGCCACCTCGGCCCTGCAGTCTGAGCCCGGAAGTCCGAGATCACGCAGGGCCCAGCAGTGCCGGTGAGGCCCGTCTCCTGGTGCAGAGATGTCCTCACGGGGCGAGGGGACAGGCGGCTCTCTGTCAGGGTGCTCACCAGAGCATGAGGGCCACCCTCGGGACCTCATCCTCCCAGAGCCCTGCCTCCCGGCAGCACCACAGGAGGCCGAGGACCTCGAGGTGGGGACTCAGGGGACACAGTGTGGGGAGAGTGGGTGCAGTGCCCAGCGTCCGGGCGGCCAGCTCAGCTGCTGCTTTAAAACAGACCTGGCGGCTTCCACGGCAGACGTTGGTGGCTCACGGGCCTGGGGGTGAGGACGCAGGAGCGAGGTGCGGGGGTCTGGCTGTGGTCATGTCCTGGCTTTCCAACTGCCGCCCGCCCTCGGGGCCCTCACGGGGTGGCTGGACAGAGACAGCGCCCGCTCCCCGGTGTCTCTTCTTGTCCAGCCCCCACCCTGCCTTGAGGACCGCCGTGGAGCCTCACGTAACCATGCGGACACCGCAGCCTTGCTCCCGAGCAGCCTCCTGGCGGACACAGTGGGGTCCCTGCCAGGGGGCCGGGTCGTGAGAGCCGTCGGGGTGACTCGGAGGCCCACCCTAGGGACTGCTGGGACCAGCTCAGGGACGCTCCTGCAGAGACAAGGCAGCAGTCAAGTCCTGCCCCCACGTCCCGCTCGGGTCCAGTGCCGACCCAGGGCCAGCCCACCCGCTGCCCGCGGCCCCTGAGTGCTGCTGGCGTCGTGTCGTTCAGACAAACGTTGAAGGAAAGAGGGACGTGGCCCCTGCCCAGCGGCTCCTGCCCTGGCCTGGATTCCCTCTGGCCACCTGTTCCACGCTGTGCTGGCCTCCGGGCCCGGGTCTCAGGGGGAGCCTGGTCTCTGGTCACCTTGCAGCGTGGCCCAGGCTGGTCTTGACATTCAAAGTCGGGGGGACCCGGGCGGGACCTCAGTGTGTGGGTCTCTGAAACGGAGCACGTTATCCGGGCTTGAGGGGCCGCAGTGGGGGACCGGGTGGGAGGGCACCACACCCAGTGCTGCTGCCAGGCGGGTGCTGTGTCCCACGTGGTGTAACTGGCACCCCCAGGACCAGGACCCACCGACCCACTGCTGCCCACGCTTGGTGCCAGGAGGGCCGGTGGCAGGAGTGTCCCTGTCAGGCATACCCATAATAATTGGACTTACAGTTGGGCTTGTGGTCACTACTCCCTGCCCATCCAGCACGGTGCTCACGGGCTGACCCTGGAGTGTCACAGAATGAGGTTCAGATCCCACTCTGCCTGGCCTTGGGCGTAGCGTGTGCCCTCTGCACTCAGCGCTGATTTGCCCGGGAGTGGGGCCTGCACCCAGAGCCTGGGCGTGAGGGTAGCCAGTGTCCTCCACGTGCTGGCCTGAAGCCTGACACGTGACCAGGCCACATCAGACACCAGTGCTGAGGCCACAGGCGGGCACGGAAACGCGGAGGCTGCACCCAGGAGACGGGGACAGCCAGCTCCCCGCATCAGCCCTCCTGGGCCAGCTCAGTCCAACAGTCGTCTCTGTCCTGAGACGGCCGAGGCCTGGCCGGGCACGTGGCCAGAGGGGGGCATAGGAGCAGGGCCTCTGGGTGTCCCCACGCCAGAGGGCGTGGTGACAGACACAGCTGGGTCTCCTTCCTGGGCACGCGTGGCCCTGGGGCTGGCAGGTCTTGCCCTGCGTCTTCCCAGCACAGGGCTCTGGGTGCTCTGGGCGCTCTGCCGTCCTCGTCCCGGGCATGGAGGTGGCTGTCACCCAGCGGGATCACCTCCCGCGGGGAGAACCGAGAGCCCCTCTCCAGCTCTTGGACTGACACCCAGGGTGCCACTGCCGTCACCAGCTGGCACGGGACCCAGAGCTCGCTCCTCCCGGGCCCTCTGCCCCGTGGCCGGCTGCCTCCCCCGAGCTCCGCCCCTCTAGCTCCCGCGGAGGGACCGTGAGAGACCTGGCGCTTCGGTGCCCGGCCGCGCCCCCTACGTCCCTCTCCAGCCCGACCCTGTTGCTGGAGACCACAGGATCGATTCCCCCGCGGCTGAAGAATGTGTGTGCGCCACGTCGCCATCACCCACTGAAGGTCCGCGGACCCCGTGCTGCGTGGACGGTGCTCGGCTGCAGGGCCAGCAGGAGCCGCCGTCCCCGGCTTCCGTTCCCTCGCTGTGTGCGGGGGCGGGGGCGGCTGCAGCACCAGGTCGGCCAGCTTTGGCCTGGGGACCTCGGTGCCGTCCTGCGTGGGGGCCGTCCCACTCAGGTTCCCACCTGTTCCCCACATTCTCCCTTTGGGGCATCGTCCCTTTTGGGGCCGGTGGTGTGTCCCCGTGGTGTGGTCCCATTTCCCGTGTTAGTGGCGCCGAGTGTTTTCTTCATCCTCCTCTTGACCCGCTCACGTCCCTGGAAACGGCCTCGGGTCACTTGCTCGTGCTCCACCTCGCCTCGGTGCGTCACTTGCCGCCCTGGACAGTACTGCTCAGGCAGGCGCTGGTCCCCTGCCGCTTGTCCCTCCCCTGGCTTGGCTCCCCCCTGCGCTGTGCAGAAGCTTGTACTTGGATGAGGTCCCACTTGTCCGTTTCTCTTGTCACCTGTGCCTTTACGTTCTTGTCCAAAGCCCCTCCCCACACCGGCCGTCCCCCCCTGCCCTGCTCTGCACCTGCGCATTCCCCGCGCTCCCTGACCTCCACTTCCTGGAGGCTTTGCCCCGGGGACCCCCGCTGGGGACCAGAGCAGGCGGGCCAGGTGCCCCTCCCTCCGCTCTGCTTCCTGGGGCATCCTGGGGTGGCCGTGTCCTCCTGGCTCCAAACCCCCCGGGAACCCGCCCGCCATCATCCTAGGTTCTTGTGGGCAGCCTGTTTCTGGCTCCAACAACGCTGTTGGTTGGCACCGCAAGCTGGCACCCCTATGCTGGCACCCCCCGTGGCCTCGCCATATCCAGCTTGGCTTCTCATCCCTGTGTCCAGCTCGCGGGATGAAGTCCTGCCCATTTGCAAGGCCTGGAAAGTTCCCTGGCTGCTGGCTGGGCCTGGCTGAGGAGCCACTGACCCTTGGGGACGAACACGTTTAAACCCCAGGATGCGTTCTTGTCCCTGGAAGAGGGACGGCTCCCTGCAGACTGACCTCTCCACCCCACGCCATCTCCAGAGCACGTGGCCTCCTGCTGGGAGCCTGTGAATTCGCACTGGAGACTCAGGGTCCCACGTGTCATGTTAGCTCTGTCCTGGTCCCGCCACTTCTCAAGATGAGCCGTCCGACCCCTCTGAGCCTCCTTCAAATGGGGAAGTAGCGCCCACTAGCTGTGATGGCGAGGCACTGGGGGGAAGCCGTGCCTGGCTCGCAGCGGCGGGAGGATCCTGAGCACTACTCTGTGTCCAGCCCTGTGCTCGCTTGTCCCTGGGCCTCTGCTGGTCTTCCTTGTGGGGAGCACTTCCTTTGTGGGGAGTACTCCTGCCAAATGATTCAGGCTCTTGTGTCTCCATTTGCAAGCTGTGTGCTCTTGAAAGTCACCCATTCATCAGTGAGCTCTGCTGACCGTCCGTGTGTGCCAGGCCTGGATAGGTGCTCAGGACACACATGCCGGAAGCTCCACAGGGAGCTTCCGGCATGAGACAGGGATTGGAACAGAAGGTGGCAACACAGGAGCAGGACAGGTGCAGTGTGGGGAGGGCTCCATATCTGTCTGTTTTCCATACTACAGTGAAATGCTTGAGGCTGGTGACTTTAGAAAGCAAAGAGGTTTGTTCTGGCTGAGATTCTGGAGGCCCGAGGTCAAGGGCTGTGCCTGGTAATGTCCTGTTGCTGGCAGCCCCAAGGTGATGCTCGGCCTCCTGTGAGAGGCAGGGGGCACGCTGCGTCTGTCTGGCCCCTCCCTCTCAGAGAGCTCTCACGGGGCTCCAAGATGACCTGTCTGACCCTGACCACCTCCCAGAGGCCTCACCTCCAGACGCCTGTGGATTAAGCTCCTGCCCTCTTGATACTTCACGGTGGGGATGGAGTTCAACCAGTGAAGCCCAGGGACACGCAGCCATGTCCCAACCTAGCAGGTCTTGGGAGGAGCGGTTGACCCCAAGGCGGGTTTTTGGTGACTCCCTGGAGGTGGTGGCATTGGAACTGTGTGGCCTATTAGGAGTGCGCAGCAGGGCGTGGTGACCACGGACTCCCTGCCCTGGCCCGACCCCCAGCTGGGGGCCCCACTGTGAGCGGGGTCCTGGGGAGCAGGGGAGCAGGAGGTGAGGGCAGGGCTCTGGGGCCAGCCGCAGCCTTGACCGGGTGGCGGGGCTTGACTGCGCCGCGGTGTCCTCGTCTGTGGGGGTGACCGGTGGCTTGATGCACAGGGTCGGAGCAGGCTGATGTGCGTGACGTTGGCCTGACACTCCCAGGGCTGCTGAAGACTAGGACGCTGCCCGTCACGGGGACGAGTGGCCCTGACTCCACTTCCCTCCCTCCGCAGCCGCCACCTTCATGGAGCACTGGAAGCGGAAGCAGATGCGGCTCAATTACCGCTGGGACCTCACGGGCTTCGAGGAGGAGGAGGTCAGTGGCTGGGCGCTGTGCAGCCCCTGCCCCCAGGTGCCCCGGCCACGGCAAGGCCAACTCCCCGATCCCTGCCCCCCCTACGGGGCTCCAGACACCCTCAGTGCCCGGGTAACCGTTTTGCGTGTGCCAAGGTGTCTGACCACGTGGACGCACCACCCACCAGCGGTCTAGGGCGCACACCCAGGCTCGCCCCGCTGACCTCTTCCCATCTGGGGGCTGCAGGGTGTGGGGAGGGCACACCTCGCCCGTGGTCCCCAGAGGCCCCTAGGCCCTCGGAGCCAGCTCCCTGCCCACAGCCAGGCGCAGCTGAGCAACGGGTCCCGTCCTGAGACCGCAGAGGGGAGGCAGGGCCGAGCTTCGTCCTGCTCTGAAGGGCGGACGTACAGGGGCCAGCGGCAAGCGGCCATGGCGTGCCCAGCAAGCCCCAACCAGGATGCCCGAGTGCCCTGCCAGGGGCATTCCTGCAGCTGGCACAGAGCAGGCGACCCCTGCAGGTGGAGGGTGGGGCTGTCTTATAGAGCCTGCCCAGTGCTCCCCCGGCCTCTGCACACCAGCTGGCCTCTCCTCACATGGCCGTCCCTCATAGGCTGACCTTGGTTAGGGAAGCCAGCAGCGGGCTCCACTGGCCGTTGGTATCAGACCAGGTGTGTGGGCTGGCCACAGATGGACCCTGGGTCTGGGCTGCTCGACTTCCATCCCGATTTGACGCACACCCCGCTGTGTGGCCTGGGGACATTGCTTTATATCTCTGTGCCCCAGTGTCCTTGCCTAAGAGGCATGAGGAGTGGCCCTCGCCTGATAGGGCGTGGGAGGGCTCAGAGGGTCCATAGACCGGCCTGCTCAGAGCGGGCCCAGCACACAGCAGGAGCCTCATAAGTGCTCACCCAGCTGCCTGGCCGGCAGCAAGTGGCTGTCCAGGCCGAGCCAGGTCAGAACCTGAGCCTGTCCTCGGGGCAGTCCTTGAGGTCTACCTAGTGTAGACCTGGGTCAGCAGACACGGCGTGCCCACCTAGGGGCACCTAAAGGGCTCCCTGAAGTGAGCGACCCCGTGTCACAGCTGCCCTGGGCCTCGGGGGAGGCAGCAGCCTCAGGTGGAGGGCCTCCCGAAGTCCAAAGCCCAGTGTCGGCACACCAAGCAGCAGGCTGTGTCCAGCGAACGGCCTCTGTGCCTCCCAGCTGTGCCGAAGGACTGAGTCTGGCACTAACTTGGGAATCTGCAAAAACTTAGAGCTACGAAGTGAACAGCACACACGGTCATCCTCAAGTCACAAGGACTTTAACAGATCCCAGGTCCCTGTCAACCCCTGTCCCCAACACTCTGTGTCCAGTGTGTCCGTTCACCTTCACGGTGATTCTTCAGAGAATTGTCTCCAGCTGGGCAAGGTGGCGCACACCTGTGACCCCAGTGCTCGGGAGGCTGGGGCAGGAGGATCGTGAGTTCAAGGCCAGCCTCAGCAACTCAGTGAGGTCCTGAGCAACTCAGTGAGACCCTGTCTCCAAATAAAATGTAAAAAAGGGCTGGGGTGTGGCTCGGTGGTCAAGTGTCCACGGTTCGATCCCTGGCGCCCCTGTGTGTATATAGCATTGTCTCTAGAGGACGCGTCCCGTTCTGGAAACAGCCGAGTAATGAATCTTTCTTCTTTTGTCTCCACTTTCTGGTTCCCTGAAGGAGGCCGTCAAGGTTTGGAATTTCTTGTCATCCTCTGTCCCCCTCTAGCCTGTCTCCCGGGAGAGGGACCTTCCGGCACGCCTGCCCGCCTGTCTGCCGTGCGGCTCTCACTCTTGCACCTGGGCCGGGCTCTCTGCTTCCCCCTCGCCTCACCTGTTCTCCATTCCAGTGCCTCGCTGACCTGCCTGGGCCCCCGGGCCCGCCTGCTGCCCGCGCTTGCTGGTACTTACTGGTCTCTTCTGGCCCCGCAGCTGCTCCGCACAGTGTCCTGGGGCCAGTTCGTGGCTGGGTGCTCACTGCAGCCTGCCCACAGCCCACCACCCTCCAGGTCCAGTGGCCTCCCCGCAGGACGGGGTCCCCACCGGGGAGCCGCCTGGGCCTGCACCCAGGCCCAGACACGGGGGCTTCTAAATCGGACATGTTGCCAGCAGCCCACCGTGAACTGGCCCCAGGGCGCCAGAGCGCACTGCCCACAGCCGCCCCGGTCACCGCATTGGGCCTGCGCGGACTGCAGCTCCAGCCGTTCCCTCCACAGGACCATCCCAGAGCCGAGTATGAGGCCAGGGTCCTGCAGAAGTCGCTGAGGAAAGAGTCCAAGAACAAGGAGGTACGTCACGCGCCACCTAGGAGACCGGGGCCAGCAGACACCGCGCACCACCTAGTGTAGACCTGGGCCAGCAGACACCGCGCGCCACCTAGTGTAGACCTGGGCCAGCAGACACCGCGCGCCACCTAGTGTAGACCTGGGACAGCAGACACCGCGAGCCACCTAGTGTAGACCTGGGACAGCAGACACCGCGAGCCACCTAGTGTAGACCTGGGCCAGCAGACACAGCGCGCCACCTAGTGTAGACCTGGGTCAGCAGACACCGCGCGCCCACCTAGTGTAGACCTGGGATAGCAGACACCGCACGCCACCTAGTGTAGACCTGGGCCAGCAGACACCACGCGCCCACCTAGTGTAGACCTGGGATAGCAGACACCACATGCCCACCTAGTGTAGACCTGGGCCAGCAGACACCACGCGCCACCTAGTGTAGACCTGGGCCAGCAGACACCACATGCCCACCTAGTGTAGACCTGGGCCAGCAGACACCGCATGCCCACCTAGTGTAGACCTGTTTCAGCAGACGCCACACATCACCTAGTGTAGACCTAGGCCAGCAGACACCGCATGCCCACCTAGTGTAGACCTGGGCCAGCAGACACCGCATGCCCACCTAGTGTAGACCTGGGTCTGCAGACACCACATGCCCACCTAGTGTAGACCTGGGCCAGCAGACACCTCATGCCCACCTAGTGTAGACCTGTTTCAGCAGACGCCACACGTCACCTAGTGTAGACCTAGGCCAGCAGACACCGCATGCCCACCTAGTGTAGACCTGGGCCAGCAGACACCGCATGCCCACCTAGTGCAGACCTGGGTCAGCAGACGCCACACGTCACCTAGTGTAGACCTGGGTCAGCAGACGCGACACCGCATGCCCACCTAGTGTAGACCTGGGCCAGCAGACACCTCATGCCCACCTAGTGTAGACCTGTTTCAGCAGACGCCACACGTCACCTAGTGTAGACCTGGGTCAGCAGACGCTGCGCGTCACCTAGTGGAGACCTGGGCCAGCAGACGCCACACGTCACCTAATGTAGACCTGGGCCAGCAGACGCCACACGTCACCTAGTGTAGACCTGGGCCAGCAGACACCGCATGCCCACCTAGTGTAGACCTGGGTCAGCAGACACCGCATGCCCACCTAGTGTAGACCTGGGCCAGCAGACGTCACATGTCACCTAGTGCAGACCTGGGTCAGCAGACGCCACACGTCACCTAGTGTAGACCTGGGTCAGCAGACGCTGCGCGTCACCTAGTGTAGACCTGGGTCAGCAGACACTGCGTGTCACCTAGTGTAGACCTGGGTCAGCAGACGCCACACGTCACCTAGTGTAGACCTGGGCCAGCAGACACCGCATGCCCACCTAGTGTAGACCTGGGTCAGCAGACACCGCATGCCCACCTAGTGTAGACCTGGGTCAGCAGACACCGCATGCCCACCTAGTGTAGACCTGGGCCAGCAGACACCGCGCGCCACCTAGTGTAGACCTGGGTCAGCAGACGTCACATGTCACCTAGTGCAGACCTGGGTCAGCAGACGCCACACGTCACCTAGTGTAGACCTGGGTCAGCAGACGCTGCGCGTCACCTAGTGTAGACCTGGGTCAGCAGACACTGCGTGTCACCTAGTGTAGACCTGGGTCAGCAGACGCCACACGTCACCTAGTGTAGACCTGGGCCAGCAGACACCGCATGCCCACCTAGTGTAGACCTGGGTCAGCAGACGCTGCGCATCACCTAGTGGAGACCTGGGCCAGCAGACACCGCGCGCCACCTAATGTAGACCTGGGTCGCAGACGCTGCGCGTCACCTAGTGGAGACCTGGGGTCAGCAAATGCCATGTGTCCATCTAGTATAGACCTGGGTCAGCAGGTGCCCAGTGACATCAGCAGTAGACCAGGGTCGGCCCAGGGGGTGAACGTTTCAGGCTCTGAGCCTGTGGGGTGCTCCTGAGTTGTGTGCACCCGGGTGGCAGCAGCCACTGATGAGGTGACACCCAGGCTGGCCGTGCTCCAGTAAAACGTTACTCAGAACAGTCGGGGCCAGGCGTGGCGCGGGCTGGAGTCTGTCCTACCCTGCTGTGGGCCTGACCTCCTGATGTGTCCTGAGGGTCACCTCGACGTCAGCAGAAGCTCCGGAGGAGGTGCAGGTGGCTGTGAGGCTACCACCCTGAGTCAGCGCCGCCAACCTGCCGCCCCGTGCCGTGTGGCCAGGGAGGAGGCAGCACTTCAGCCCGGGCTCCACGCACGTGGCGGTCTCCGTTCCCACAGGCCGTGGGCACGCGTGGGTCTGCGTGTGCTGAGGCCACTGTCTTTTTAAGTGCCTTTCTTGGTCCCTGCACCTCGTCTCATCGGCCACCCCGAGGGGCAGCCCAGGGCCCACCAGCGTCCAGCGGCTCAGCTGAGTCGATGACGGGTTTGCCCAGGGCCAGGGCACCAGGAGCCCCTCCTCGCCCGCCTGCCTGTCGCGGGTGGAGAGGTCCACGTCGGCTGTGAAGGGCCAGAGGCAGGCGGTGATCTAGCTCCTGAGATTCCTGTCACACGGCGTTTTCTGCCTCTGGGTCCCCTCGGGACAAATAGCTGCGTTTCCCTGTTCTTGTCACTTCATGGGCACAGAATTTGCTGGCACAGAGTGGCTGGGCTCACTGTCGCCGGCACCCCTGGGCACCGAGGTGGGTACTCCAGGGGCCACTCAGTGCAGCGCACGGGGGTGCAGACAGGAAGGAGCCAGGCCCCGAGCAGCCCTGGGGCCTGGGCAGGGCTCGAGGGCACAGATGAGCACACGGCAAGAGCGTCCCCTGAAGTGAGGGTCCGTCCCCAGGTGGGCCAGTCGGGCTGCGTGTTCCTGTGTGCGCAGCCCGGGCGCCGGGGTCTCAGGCCCCGCAAGCCTCCGTGGGGCCTTCAGGGGGACCCTGGCCGCAAGCCTGGTCAGGGAGTCGGCACAGAGCCTGGGCACCGCCCGCGGCTGTCTGGTGGCGCCCTGTAGAGGGAGCGCAGATGGGTACTTGGTTCCCTCCTAAGCGAAGAGGCAGTGGCCCTGCCCGCTGGGGTCCAGGGCTCCAGCCAGCCTCAGCCATGGGTCCGGCAGCCCGTGCGGAAGGCACCTCGTGGCCCAGGGCAAGGTTCTGGCCCAGGCTCTAGATCTTGGGGCGCCACAGAGGTGAGGGCTCACCCTCCAGGCTCTGAGGCCCCCAGACCTGTCCACGGAGTCCCCTCACTCCCTCTGCTCCGTGGCTCCCCACGCCGCCCTGTGGTGCTGGCTCCCCGCCGAGTGGCACTAAATGATCTGATTGGGGAACATCGCTCGCCCACGTCATTGGCACATCGCCCTGGGCTTCCGGGCGTGGCCTCCTTCACGGCCCCACAGGATCGCTGGGCACCACCCGGCCGCACACTGGGGTCCGGGGGATGGCAGCGCCCGGGCCCTGAGGACTGCCGGGTCCCCGTGAGGCCTTGGCTCCGCCCTGGCCTCCTGGCGGCCTTGCCCTCGAGCGGCCTGTGCCGTCTGTCCTTGCTTGAAACTCCCAGAGCCCAACGGCCTCTCAGAGGGCCAGCTGCTGCCCGGGGCCCTGGGTCCCCGCCCGGCCGGGGCCCCGCGTCCTGCCCTGTGGCACAGCCTCTCTTTTCCCCACCCACCCTCAGAAGCGCCGGCATGTTCCGGAGGAATCCACAAACAAATGGAAGCGGAGGGTCAGGACGGCCCTGGCCGGGGTGAAACTGGTACCTTCCTGTTGGGGCCACCCGAGTCTTGACGTCTGCCGGGCAACCCTCCGTGTCTCTGTCCCCTGCCACGGCTGTGTCCACGTCTGCTGCCTCCCCCTCTCCCCACTGCGTCACTGCATGGCTGTGGGGGTCTCCGTGTGCGGTCACTCGGGTGTGCACTGGCCAGGGCTGCCGAGTGCCCCGGATCCTCTCCCTCACTCGCATGTGGCCGCTCCTGAAAGGAGTGGCCCTGCCGCTGTGTCTATGCCAGTGTCCAGTGGCCTGTGTGTCTTCCTGTTCAAAACCCCCCTCTGACACAGCCTGTGCCAGTGACCGGCTCCTCCCTGGGGTCCGTCCAGCCCATGCTGACCTGGCCCTGTGGCCTCTCGGGCTGTGCTGCGGGCATTGCCACCAGGGCTGCCAGCAGCCTGCCTTGACTAGCTGCCCAGGGGACAGTTGACCATTGTGACCCAGAGCTCCTCAGATCCTGTAGCCCTTGAGGGGAGCCTCGCTGGGAAGGAGGGTCCCCAAGTGCGGCTGTCCCCAGGGTCTTTTGGGAGCGTTTGGAAGCCGAGGGTGGACGTGCACCGCTTCGTGGGCACAGGCCCCACGGCGTCCCGGCACCCTGGACCGGCACTCGCCGGCCACCTCTACTGACATTCTGCTGAGTGTCCCTGTCATCCAGTCGTCCACGTGCACATGTCTGTCCAGCTCGGTGGCCCCCGGCGGATGACCAGGTCATTTCCTGTTGCAGACAGACAAGGTGAAGCTCACCTG
The DNA here is from genome assembly GCF_047511675.1 of Marmota flaviventris. Taxonomy (NCBI): domain Eukaryota; kingdom Metazoa; phylum Chordata; class Mammalia; order Rodentia; family Sciuridae; genus Marmota; species Marmota flaviventris. The sequence continues at coordinate 3,912,794 of NC_092506.1, read as the reverse complement.
GAGAGACCGGTTCCCGGCCTACTTCACCAACCTGGTCTCCATCGTCTTCATGGTAAGTTCCGCAAGGCCAGGGTGGGTGAGCGTCATCTAGGACAAAGTGGCCCGTCCGTGGGGGCAGCAGGCGAGTGGGGAGCCCACCCTCACCAAGACGGAAAGGCGCCAGGGCGCCACAGAGGCCAGGGGCTCCCATGGCGGGAGGTGCGTGAGCCATCTCAGGTGGTGATGCTCAGCTCTCACGTGAGGGTGCCCCTTGTTCAAGGCCCACTGCGCAGACCTGGCCTTCACAGCTGTCCTGCGGGACAGAACGAGGGGTCTTCCGGAAAACCACCAAAGAAGCCGCTAGACAAAGCCGCAGGACACTGCTCAGGGGCCTCCAGCCGGCCTCGGGGAGCCCAGTCCGAGTTGGTGCCTGGCTGCACGTGGCCTGTGGTGGATGTCCCCTGTGGCTCTGGCCTGTCCAGCCTGGGAGCTCCAGCCAGAGCCTGGTACAGCCGCCTGCCCCGAGGCCTGGACCAGGACCCCTGGCCTCCACGCCAGGGCCTCCGGGGAGTGTCTCCCGGCTCGTCCCCCGGCTCATCCCCAGCCCACACGACCCTTCTGCTGAGGACGTGGAGGCCAGAGGTGGGGCCTCTGCCCTGAGGACGGCCAGCACTGGGAGCCAGTGGGCAGCCTGCCTGGGGCCCTGTGAGGTTCAGAGTAGAAAAGACAGGCAGGGGGCTCCTAGACTGAGGGAGGAGCCGCCCGCCAAGCAACGGAAGGCATCCGGGCCTCGGTTTCCCCTGAGGCTCCCACTCGAGGCTGACCCTGGAGAGATCCAGACCCCGGCCCCAGCATGGGCCACCCACTCTGTCCTGGAGGAGGGAGCCACTCAGCAGGACGGCTGTGGTGTCCCAGGAGGTTCGGGTGGAGGGGCTCAGCCTGGCCTCGAGGGTGACTGCTGGAACTGGGGTCAGCAGAGAATGACGTGGCCCCTGACTTGGAGCCTGGCCAGCCGTCACCCCAGGGGGGCCAGGGCTCTGGAAAGAGGAGGCTCAGCTGCTCCTGGTGGAGGAGGAGCATGGTTAGCAGAGGGCCAAAGGAGACCCTGGGCTTTGCCATTGTTCCTCGGGGCCAGCAGGGTGCTGACGTCTCCGACTGCTCACCTGTCCTGCACCTGTTCCCTTTTGCTAACAACATGGCTGCTGCTCCTCCAGCATCACCACCACTCTCCTGGCAGGAAGCAAGGGGAGGGCTGGGGGCAGGACAGAAGGTGGCAGCAGAGACTGTCCCTCTTTAAAGGGCTTCCCCAGAGGGCCCGCCGTGGTCTCTGCCTGTCCTCTCAGTCAGAGCCCTTTCTTGTGGCCAGTCCGCAGAGAGGCTGAGCAAGGAGCACATGGCGGTCTCAGGAAGGGCAGGAAGCCAGAGCCAGGGCCGAGGAATGTGGGGCAGGGAACTAGCCAGCTCCCCCGCCCGGCCCCCAGCGTCCTGGCTAGCCCTGCCACGAGTGAGTCACCCTCCGGCGTCTTGGAGGACACAGCTTTGTCCCTGGCTCTGTCCATTTGGGGACCAATGTGGGTCCTGAAGATGGTGGCGAGGACCCTGAATCCTAGAGGCGTGGCCATCCTGGGGCTCCCTGCTGAGTCGTGCAGGCCCACAGGCACCAGGCTGTCGGCCAGGCCAGGGAGGGCCCCCCGAGGGGTTTACCAGGGGAGACTGGTTCCTGATGCCCGGGATCGGAACCCAGGCTCCCGGCAGGGCTGTCCCCTGTCGGCACAGGCTGCGGGGCGGGTGTGGCCACCATTTAGTCACCAGCAGACGTCTGCAGAAGCAAGTGAAGGCCAAAGTTTAAAATGAGAGCTTCCCTAGAAACTTCCGGAAGCCACAGCCTCCCCCACGAGCAGGTGTCCCCGACCCTGAGCGTCCCTGGGAGACTGGCCAGTCGGGCCTCCCCAGCGCATCCTGGGAGCCACGCGTGACCACACTGGCACAGGGTCTTCCGCATCCGGGACGTGGTGCAGGGGCCTCATCCGGCAGCTGGACCACACGTGGCCAGCAGGCCTGGCCCTGCGGTGCAGTCCTGGGGCTCTCGGTGTGGGGCATCCACAGCGCCACGCGGGGCGGGGCCAGTGTGGGCCCCAGGGGAGTGGGGCCTGAAGAAAAGGAACCCAGACAGCCGGTGGTGGGTGGGACAGACGGCCAGGGCAGCCGCTCCGCCCGTCTCCCAGCAGCCTGCAGCCTGCATCTTCTGGAATGTTCTGGCCACAGTCGGCTCACTCCCACGGAGGACCCAGAGGTGGTCATGGCTGCTGGGAAGGTTGGGGGTCCAGCCATGCCCACCACCGCCTCCTGGGTGCAGTGGCCCCGTGGTGGCACCCTGGCCCCGCACGTCAGGACCGTCAGTGGCCGGGTCCCAGGGAGAAGCCCCGAGCAGGGAGCCCACCAGATAGCCACTGGGCTGTGGCCACCCAGCACTGGGCTGCACTGGGGACAGTGGGGAGACGAAGGCATCGTGCTGGACTCTCGGGTTGTGGCAGAGTAGCCGGTGGTCAGGGCCACGGGAGCCCCCATGGCCCCAGCCCAGTGCGTCCCCGTCCCCTCTGCAGGTCGCGGTGACGTTCGCCATCGTCCTGGGCGTCATCATCTACAGAATCTCCACAGCCGCGGCCCTGGCCATGAACTCCTCCCCCTCCGTGCGCTCCAACATCCGGGTCACCGTCACGGCCACTGCGGTCATCATCAACCTGGTGGTCATCATCCTGCTGGACGAGGTCTATGGCTGCATAGCCAGGTGGCTGACCACCATCGGTGAGGCCCACACCCGGGTTGTGCCTGCAGCGTGGCCGGGGCTAACCCCTGGGCCCCTCCTCAGGCCCGTGCCCGGCCACCTGTCTGGAGCAGGGCTGAGCGCTGGCCCGGTGGTGCCTGCGGCCAGGTCAGCGCGGCACTGTCCGTCTCTCCCAGAGGTCCCCAAGACGGAGAAGAGCTTCGAGGAGAGGCTGACCTTCAAGGCTTTCCTGCTCAAGTTCGTCAACTCCTACACGCCCATCTTCTACGTGGCCTTCTTCAAGGGCCGGTAGGGACTTCCGCCTGCGGGTGGGAGGCCACTGGGGCCAGCACAGCGGGCAGTGTGGCCCCCATGGCCACACATTTAGGAAAGGGCCACCTCTAGCTGGGCAGCAGAGCAGCGGGGACCCAGGCAGTGAGGTCCTCCAGCAGTGGGGACCCAGGCAGAGGGGACCCAGGCAGTGAGGACCCCAGGCAGCGGGGACCCAGGCAGTGAGGTCATCCAGCAGTGGGGACCCAGGCAGAGGGGACCCAGGCAGCAGGGACCCCAGGCAGCGGGGTCCCAAGCAGCGGGGACCCAGGCAGTGAGGTCCTCCAGCAGTGGGGACCCAGGCAGAGGGGACCCAGGCAGCGGGGACCCAGGCAGTGAGGACCCCAGGCAGAGGGGACCCAGGCAGCGGGGACCCAGGCAGTGAGGTCCTCCAGCAGCAGGGACCCAGGCAGAGGGGACCCAGGCAGTGAGGTCCTCCAGCAGCAGGGACCCAGGCAGAGGGGACCCAGGCAGCGGGGACCCAGGCAGTGAGGTCCTCCAGCAGCAGGGACCCAGGCAGCGGGGACCCAGGCAGTGAGGTCCTCCAGCAGCAGGGACCCAGGCAGCGGGGACCCAGGCAGTGAGGTCCTCCAGCAGCGGGGACCCAGGCAGCGGGGACCCAGGAGCAGGCTCTGGCCTGGCTGGGAGCGCAGCGCAGCACGGTCACCCCTGGGGCCCTCCCCAGCAGGAGGCCCCGCCCTCTGAGAGCTCCCTGATGTCCCAGGTTCGTGGGACGCCCGGGCGACTACGTGTACATCTTCCGCTCCTTCCGAATGGAAGAGGTGAGTGGGACTATTCCAGCGCCCTCGTGATGCCACCTCTGTGTGGGCTGGGGGACCAGGTGACACGGGTCTGTCCAGCGGTGGGGACAGTCCCTTTCTACCTGGCTGGTGGCTTTGATCTTGGGTAGCGTGTCGGCACCGAGTGACCCTAAAAGGAGAAACTCAGCGCTAGAGAGCGCGAACCCCGTCGGGGTGCCCGTTGGCCGTCTGCTCTTTGGCTCTTTGGTGAAACTCTGGACATTTCTGTCTCCGGCTAAAATGAGGAGAAACAGGCCTTGGCCCGTGTTCCCACCTCTCTACCCCAGACGCGATGCCGGCCACCGGCTCTGGCGCCAGCCACCGCTGAGTCATGGCCTATGGACCTGCTCCACTGTGTCCCCAGCCAGCGGCTCTGTCGGGCCAAGCCGGGCTGTCAGGGGTCAGGTCTCGGGGAACTGGCCCACGTTCCCAGCTACAGAAGAGGGCAGCTCGGCGAGAAAACAAGGGAGCGGGGCTTCCCGATAGAGACGCTGGGAAGCAGGGTGTGAGTGGGTGGACATCAGGCGCAGGCTGATCTGGCTGGGTGCAGCCTGGAGGTCCTGCGGCCCAGGTGCAGGCCTGGGCACCCGGGGGCAGCCTAGCAGTCATGGGGATTTGTAAACAGTCTGTACGAGCCGTGCACCTTGGGCAAGGCATTTTCTCTGTGTCCGTGGTACTTTATCAACGGCCACGTGAGAGAAGTGGGGAGACGTGTTCCTACAGGAGAATCAAGTACAGGATGTGCTTCACAGAACTCATGGTCATCCAGGACACGTTTTTTGCTAATCAGATAAAAAGTTTTACCCCTGGAGCCTGCAGAGGCCTGGCCACTGAGGGGAGTGGCACTGGGCCTCAGCAGGTGACTGGCCGCCTTACCGGGTGGCTTTCCAGCCACACGGGCCCAGCCTGTACTGCTGCATGGCCTGTGGGTGGAGAGCTGGTGTTGGGGACTGGGCACGGGCCCTGGGAGACGGAGGACCCTGGGTCCCAGCCCCCCAGGCCTTGGCAACGTGAGCCCCAGTCCCAGCCTTCTCTCGGCCCCACAGCCTGCCTAGAGGGCAGGCCCAGCAGAGTGCCCCAGACGGGGCGGCCTGAGACACGGAACTGTGCTGCCCGCTGTTCTGGAGGCTGAAGTCCCCGAGCAAGGCGTGGGCAGGCCGCGCTCCCTCTGAAGCGCGGGGAGGACCTGCCGGGCTCCCTCCAGCGTCTGGGCTGCAGGAAGCCTGGGTGGTCTCTACGCACGGCCCCAGGGTGCACCTCCCTCCCCTGGTTCTCCTGGGGACACCGATCGCGGGATCGGGCCCAGCCTGCTCCAGGACAGCCTTGTCTTCCTCTGACCCTTTTCCACTGGGGGACCTGCTCAGTCTCGCGGCACCGGCAGGCGCACGTGCCCCTGTGGAGGGCTTGGGTCCACCATGGCGCGGAGCGCCTCCCTCCCCGCGGGGCGGCCTGCTGCGTCAGGGCTGACCTGGCCTGTCCTGCAGTGTGCCCCCGGAGGCTGCCTCATGGAGCTGTGTATCCAGCTCAGCATCATCATGCTGGGGAAGCAGCTCATCCAGAACAACCTCTTCGAGATCGGCATCCCGTGAGTCCCCGGGGGCAGGGCGGCCGCGGGCTCTCGTGGTGCCTAGATGACAGCACTGGGGCCGGGATGGGGGCACCAGAGCAGGGAGGTGGCCAGGGCAGGCAGAAGATGGGGCACAAGTCACTCCCTAGTGGCCAAGGAGAGGGGGGAGGACAGGTGACCCTGCAGAGTGTCCCCGGAGGCAGCCAGATCTCTGGAGTGGGGACCTTGGGCTTCTCTCCCCCGCCAGTGTCCACATGGGCACCGCCAAACTCTGCCATGCTCATGTCCCTGCCACCTGCTGGGCCCTCCCCTGGCCTTCGGTGGCCCTTGGCTCTCCTGCCCCTCAGCTCCTCATGAGGCCACCAAGCCATGTGCCCCAGGGGTGGGTGCAGAGCAGCGGCCGGCAGTGCCACCACCACCATCTCCCATAAGTGAGGTCCAGGCTTAGAGCAGAGAGCTAGCCAGAGCCCGGGGGCCAGAGCCCGCCGCCGCCACCCGCCGCCCACCGGCCCCGTCTCCCCAGGAAGATGAAGAAGTTCATCCGCTACCTGAAGCTGAGGCGGCAGAGCACGGCAGCCCCTGAGGAACTCGTGAAGAGGCGGCAGCGCTACGAGGTGGACTACAACCTGGAGCCCTTCGCAGGCCTCACCCCCGAGTACATGGAGATGAGTGAGTGGGGGCTGGGGGTGTGGCCCCGCTGTCCCCTCCCCTGCACCTAGTCCTCTGGAAGGGGCCCCGCCTTCTGAAGGCCCGGGCCAGGCGGCTGCAGTGCCCAGGCGAGGTCCCGTGGGCACAGCCTCACGCAGAGGCCGGGCGGCTCTTCCTTCTCCCCGCCATGCAGACACCCAGTCAGCCCCAGTCATGTCCCTGGCAGAATGAGAGAGGTGGCAATTCACTCTCTGAGGGCTCAAAGGAGAGATGGGAAGAGGCCAGATGTGGCCTGCGTGGCCCCTGGAGCCTCCTGGTCCCACTTCCTCCCTCTCCCTCTGCCTCCCTTCACTCTGGCCACACTGGCCTCCTTGTTCCCCAAACACCTAGCCCAAGCCTGCCACCGGGCCTTTGCACCAGCTGTACTCTGGCTGGAGTACCTCAGCCTGATGTCCTGGCCCTTCCTCGGGGACTGTGCCCAGAATGTCCCCCAAAGGGATCTTCCCTGACCATGGTTAAAGGGGGCAGCACCCACCCACCAGCACAGGCAGGCCCTCCCCCCCGCTGTTGCAGATCCCCAGCAGATGACTGAATCCCTCCTCCCTCCTGCTCTGTCTGCCTCCCGTGGGACGAAAGCCCCCTGAGGGCAGGACCTTCTCTTTACTGCTCATCACTCCTAGCCCGGCCCTGGAACAGGCTCCAGTATACAGCAGGGGCTCAATGTATGGTTTCTGAATGAACCGATGAGTACAGGCAGTCAGGAAGACTCACATAGGGAGTCCCGGAGGGCAGTGTCTGAGGCCGTAGGTGGCCGGTTCCCAGGCTGTGGGTGCAGGCCGTGGGGCTGCCCGGGACCCCGCCATGTGCACGGTGCCCAGGGAGCATGGCAGGGTGGGGGCGAGCCCCGGGTGCACGGGGACTGTCCCACGGCCTCAGCTGGGAGGCTGCAGGGAACCTGGGCTGTTCCTCCACCCAAGTGCTTCCTCTGTGCTCCTCTTGCTGGCCACGAGGCCCCCGAGGCCGCCAGCTGCCCCGCGGCCGCACAGAAGGCGCCTTGCCCCGACTCCGGAGGTGGGTCTGGGGGCTGCTGCGAGGCCCTCTCCCTTCTGCTGGAGGGAGATAAGCCGCCGGGCTGCTCCTTCCCCAGCGGCTGGGCCCGCGTGGGCCTCTGTGGGCCTTGGCCAGCAGGTCTGGGTGCAAGGCCACCCTGCCTGCAGGGTCACACCAGAGGACGAGACGCGCAGCCTGGGACAGGCCGAGATCCGGGGGCCCGTTGCCCGGGTTGCCTTTCCCTGGCAGCTGGGGGCCTGGGCACCAGGGTGGCCGTCCACACCCAACCAGACCACCTCAGGCCACTGCTGTGCCCCTTCCTTCTCCGCATCCCATCATCCACCACCGGTCCTCGAGGGGAGACTAGGCTGGGCCCCGGGCCTCACCGCCCCTTCACCCTTCCTCTTCCCTTTAACGCCGAGGAGGCCGTGTTGTCAGGAGTGACCACAGCCCCCGGCCCACGTGCAAGGCCCAGGTTTCGCAGCTTATCTGGTGCCCATCACCTCCTGGGCAGGGCGTCCCACACAGCCCACCCCTCAGTGTGAGCTGAGGTCACCAGGACTGCCCAGGCACCGGGGCTCCCAGGTATCCCCTGCCCGGCCCACCCAGTGCTAACAGTGCCCGCACTCGGCTGGCCGGGCACACGGTGACACCTGCGCGCTTCCTTGTTTACCGCCTGGCACAGAGAGCCTTAGGCCAGGTCCTGCCGGGCAGTGCCTGAGCCTCTCCCTACTGGGTCCCCTGCAGCAGCCCTCCCCGGCCTTCCCTGGGAGCTCAGCCCCGTCGGCTCCGGAGCCCCAGAGCCAGCGCCCAACCGGGGAGACCAGCACCGAGGCCGGGAGGCGGAGGCGGAGGCGGAGGCGGAGGCTGGCAGGGAGAAGGGGGCCGCCCTGCGCCTGAGGCCCGGGGAGGGGTCACTTGGGCTCTGAGGACAGCAGTGGGGGCAGCCTCCCGACGCAGGGAGCCTCTGCTGGCGTCCTCCCCAGCTCGGGCACAGCGAGTGCAGGCTGGACCTGCGGGGCTTTGTCCCGTGAGTGACCAGTGCCCACCTCCTGAGCTAGCCCTGGGCCGCACTGCCATCATCCAGTGTCCAGCATGGAGGTCAGAGCAGCACGTGGACCTCAGTCCCCTCTGGTCTGGAGGTCCCTGGGGTCATGTGGTTCTGTCACAAGACCCCGTCCAGGCAGCTGCAGTGGCCGGGGCAGGAGGTTCCTGGGAGTAATGGACTGGCACAGTGGGTCCGGCCACCCCCACTCCACGAGCTGATGGCCCTGGCCCTCTCCCAGTCATCCAGTTCGGCTTTGTCACCCTGTTTGTGGCATCCTTCCCGCTGGCCCCGCTGTTTGCCCTGCTGAACAACATCATTGAGATCCGGCTGGACGCCAAGAAGTTCGTCACCGAGCTCCGGAGACCAGTGGCCGTCAGAGCCAAGGACATAGGTGAGCGGCTGCGGGACAGGTGGGGGTCCTGGGGAGGGCGGTGGCCCGGGAGCTGGAGGCTCCTCACGGCTCCATCCTCCACCCTCACCTAAGATGCTTGGCCTCCGGGGCACTGGGGAAGCGTGGGCGTGTCCAACCTACTGTCACCCACCCAGGAGCCATGCTGTCCCTGCGTGACCCTCCACGCAGGTCAAGGTCAAGGTCGAGGCTGGGGAGGCACGTGTAAGGTCCCCACAAAGAATGGCCGTGGGGGCCAGGTCCGGGGTGGTGAGGGCCTGTCCCCAGAGCACTTGAGGAGAAACGGGATGTCAGAGGAGGCAGGGACGGGCCAGGGGAGCCAGTCCGCGGGCTGCAGACCTCGGGCCCCAGCCACACCGCCACTCACCAGCACCTGACCCTACAGTGAGACGGATCCTCCCCTGAGCACACAGGTGCCCAAATCGTCTCACCTTTGACAAACTCACGGAGAAGAGCGTCGCTAAGTCTTGAGACAAGCAGGATTGAGTTCCTCGGGGGATGTTATTTCTAATGTTGCTAAAATAAAGTCGCACAGCGGTGACAGCCTGTGGGTGGGCGCTTGTCGCCCAACACGCCCTTGCAGAACCGCAGAGGGGCCCCTCCAGCCCTGGACGTCAGGCTTGTTCTCCGTGGAGGACCCTCAGGTCGCGCTCTGCTCAGGGTTCTGTCCTGCAGTGGGTGGACAGCCCCTTGGTCCACACTTTGGCCTCTGGTGACGTGGCCACCCCCTGGTGTGGCCAACCCCCACCAGTGGTGACCTCATCTGTGGGTCCCCCGCCTCCCAACTCCAGGATGATGTGGTCACTGCATCTCAGAAGGAACCGGCAACATGTTCAGTTCCAACACCATCAGCTCGGCCATTGCTCCCGGGTCACCTGCAGCCCCCGTTAGTGCTGTGGGGTCTGTGCTGAGACTTGGGCCCGTGTGGGGCGGGAGATCAGCCAGGGGCGCCCCACGGAGCCCGGACACTGCGGCTTCCTCGTGCCACCTCGTCCGGACGGCGGGGACTCGGCAGACAGCCCCTCCTGCTGACCGCCCGAGACTGTGTCTACCTCCAGCCCCAGCGCCCCTGATTCTGTTCCCCGTCAAAGGCCAGAAAGCGAACGTCCTAAACTTTGGTCCAAAAAGGCGATGGACGCCTCAAGTCTTGGAGCAACTGTTCTTCACGACGTCCCTTCCCGGGGCCCATGGGAAAGAGGCTGGACTTGGCCACAGGTGGCGTCCATCAGGAGCGCGGTAGGCTTGTCCCCGGGGCTCCTCAGCACCCCACCCTGAAGACCAAGAGCACTGTGACCAAGGTGAACCGTGGGGTCCTCCCGGGAACCTCGGGAGGAAGCCTGAGCAAATCCTGCCTGTCCCCACCTGGGGACACGAGACCCATGGGATGTCAGAGCTTCACCAGAGAACTGGAGCCACAGCCGGCCTTGTGACCGACCGTCACACCAGAGGCCCAGAGAGGAGCAGTGGGTGCACCCTGACCATCCCGGGGACTCTGCAGCTCTGTCCCCAGGGAGGAACGCCCTTCTCGGCCACACTCCTCCCAGTGGCCCCCTCCCGCTGCCCGGGGCCCTGGCTGACCCTCCGTGGGCGTATTTGCTTTGGCATCCCTGGCTTCCAGAGGCTCAGGCTGTCCCCAGACGGTGGCACTTGAACACGTGGAAACCCAGAAGGGTGAAAGAGCACATGGAGACGCGGGCTGCCTGCAGCCCCCGGGGTGGGGACGTTGGCGCCCCAGGGCAGTCGGCTCCTGGTCCCCCAGCTCTCACGGTCCCGGGGCTCAGAGGTGTGCTCTGGCCCTTCATGGCTCCGCTGGGCTCCGTCGCTGCCACCTGCTGCTCAACAGGCTTTTGTTTTCCTCCTGTGATCCGTGCAGGGCCAGCATCCCTGGGGACAGAGGGCCCAGTGGCCCCTGTGACCTGTCCCCCATGCGCCCTGGCTGCCTGGGGGATGCTGTGTCCCAGAGTGGCTTCGTCACTGGCCTCTGCCGTGGCGAGGGCGCAGTGGGTCCTGCAGGAAGCCCACCTGCGTGGGAACTGGCCGCAGCTCGGCGCTGAGCTCTGGCTCCCCACGTCCTCAGGGCCGCTGGTGAGAACCCGCTGGCCTTCAGCGCCTGGCACGGGGACAGGGCAGGTGCGGTTCCCAGGCACTTCCGTGTCAGGTTCTTGGAAGTGGGGCCTAGAGTCCCCTGGGATAGTTAAAAAAAAGTCCTTGAAACAGGGGTAAACACGAGGCAGTTCCCCTCGAGGGTCTCCATGAAAGGAGCCCGAGAGGTCTCCAAAAGAAGGCCCCCTTCACGGGGACCTCCGAGTCAGGAGTCACCTGCAGCCAGTGTCAGAATAACAGGGGGTCAAAGTGCAGCTCCTCCCCCAGGAGAGGCTGGGGCGGGGTCCTGCTTTTCTTTCTCCCAGGGCTCCGCAGCCCACGGTGTGGGGTCCACACAGGGCAACCCCTGGCCAGGGCTGCGGACCTGCAGGGCCTGCCCGTCCCACCCCGGCCCTCCTGCCCACTGTTTCCTGTTGTCATCTATCTGGGCCTGTTGGGTGATCACCTGGGATGACCCTCACTTGCCCAAGGACACCCTGAGCTCAGGTGCCACCTCCCGGGGAGCCAAGCCCAGGGGTATCACCCCAGCACCCACCTGAGGTCTCAACATGGCCCCCGACTCAGATCCCAGAGGCCCGTGTTCTTCCTGGACCCAGAGCTACAGGCCCATTTATGAGTCTCTTGAAACTTGGGAGCCCTGAGTGTTTTGTCCCCAGCCTGAGGGGATCTGGTTTGGAGTGAATGCTCTGCTCTTAAAGGGCTGAAGGGATGCAGGGGGGTTCCCCAGGTGCAGAGAACATCCTGGCCTGCAGGGGGCGCCACCCTGGGCCACGCGCTGTTGTCACGGAGACAGCTGTCATGGAGACCTGTGGTCATGGAGACAGTGGTGCCCGCCACCTGGACCAGGGCTGAGGATCTTTCAGAAGCAGCAAGTCTGCATCTTTAAGTCATGGGCGAGGCTAACGGAGTGGGCATGCAGCTGGACGGTCCCACCAGCCCCTGCTTGGTGGCCTGCTCTGCGCTCTCTTGTTGGAAAGGGCTCTGTACGCTCAGGCCATTCAGCAAACGCCGACCTGATGGCGCCGACCTGTGGACTGGACGCGGGTTGAAGTCCAGGAGACACAGGAGGCACTGTCCACAGCCTACCTGGGCCCCTTAGCGGGCGGGTGCTGCTGTGTTCCCGCCCGTGACCAAGCGTGGCAACATCACGAGGAGGGCCCAGCCCCCCGTGCCGTCCGGCTCACTCCCCCGTGGCCTCCTGCAGGGTGGGTAGCCTAGTGCCACCCCACAGGGCCCATGGCTGCCCCACCTGTGCCATCAGGAAGCTAAACCGAGGGCCGCCCGCCGTGGGAAGCAGACGTAGCCTTGGCAGGCGTCGCGTCTCCAGTGGGCTGTGGCCCGGCCTGAGGACTGGAGGTGGTGGCAGGGAGTGGGACACTCTGCCCAGATTGCTGGCCACATGTGGGCCTGGAGCGCCCCTGCCCATCACAGAGAGGACCGGGATTGCCCAGCCACTGGCCAGGCTGGGAGGGAGCCATCTCGGCCCCTCACACAGTGACCTGAGCCCGTGGGACACTGAGAACCGTGGCACTGAGCTGTCTCTGCAGACCGCCAGTGTGCACCCCAAAAACAGGAGCTGGGGCTGCCGGCTGCACGCGGCCCCCTGCAGCCTACGCCTGTCAAAGCCGCCTGCCACGTTCTTGTCACTGGACAGTAACAGCCAGCATGGCCCACCCAGCCTGTCTGAGAAGGGCTGCTCAGGGGTGTCCAGCGCTGGCCCGGGACGCGGATCTGGACTGCTGGGGTAGAGTCGGCAGGGCACCCTGGGCAGAGGCCCAGCGCCGGGCCCTGAGCAGGGGCCCTTCCTGGCTCACTGGCCTCACCTCCATGGGAGGCAGAGAGCAGGGTGTCCCCCACCGTGTCCTGTAGTCCTTTTGTCCATCTGTGACTTGGGGTGACAGAAGCAAGATGGTGTCCAGACGGGGACAGCTCATGCTGCAATGCTGCAGGGTCATTGGCTATGATCCTCACACCAAAGCCACCTCTGGCCTGTCCCTGACACCTGCACTGCCCGCGAGCCACAGATCCGGCCCTGTTGGGTTGGGTATGGCCGGAGCCCCGAGGGGCCCTGTGACAAGCACGTCTCTCAGAGGCCTCAGTTGCTCAGGGACAGTGGACGGCACAGGCACAGCGTGGCCAGGACTTCACTGGGCTCCCCGCCTCCCTGACAGTGCCCGTTGCCACACTCGTCCCTCTGGGTGCCTTGGGGAGCCGGCGCCTGCGGGGCCGCCGGGGCGCTGCCTGCGGGGAGGGGTCTTGAGAGCTGGTTCCTCTTCCCCAGGCATCTGGTACAACATCCTCAGAGGCGTTGGGAAGCTGGCCGTCATCATTAACGTAAGTGACGCTGGGGACCTTGCAAACCCAAGTCCTGCCCAGCCGCGGCAGGCAGTGCCCCCAGAGGCAGAGCTGGGCCCCCACCTCCGGCTGCAGCCCTCGGCTCCTGGGACAGGGTAGCCTCTCTGGGGATGTCCCTTGATCTGGGGCTGGGGACTCTGGGGAGGAATGGCCATCCCCTGCCTTTACTGCAGACTTGCAGGGAGGTTCCCGCCCCCCGCCCACCCTGCGCCCTGCACACGCGCCCCCCGGGGTCCTGAGAACAAAGGAACAAGAGGCAGCAGGGAGGGTCAGTGACAGAGGGACAGTGACAGAGACCCAGGATGGAGAGCCAGCAACCTCGCTGCTGCTTTGGGGGGCTAATTACACACACACACTCACACATACACACGCGCACGCACGCACACAGTCATACACATGCACACATGCGCACACGCACAGTCATGCACATGCACACATGCGCACACGCACAGTCATGCACACGCACACACATATGCACGCACACGCATGCATGCATGCACACACACTCACACACATGTGCAATCACATAGACACGCGCACACACACGCTCACGCCTGCTCTTTAAAGAGGCTGGGGCGGCTGAGACTGGTGAGGGGAGAAGCCCCTCAGCGCCTCCCCAGCTGTGGACGATGGTGGACGCTCCCTTCCCAGCGCACAGTGTGCCCTCCTGGCTTCTCCCGCAGAGCCGGCCTGTGGGTTCTGAGTGGCACCACCTGGGTCCCCGCAGTCCTCCCCTTGGCCTCCTGTGGAGGTCGGCCGGACCCTGCCTGCGGATTCCCCTGCCCCAGGTCTAGCTCTGTCCCGCTGGCCAGCACCTGTCTCAAAACCCGAGACTGAATCCCGGGCACATAACCCAGGCAGCCACTGAGTGTCCACAGCAGAGGAGCCCAGGGCCCTCGTCCTGCACCCTGCAGCCAGTCTGCCCAGCAGCTGACACCTTGTGGGGGCAGGGGGCTCCAGGAGCGGGGCCTAGGCCTCCATCCCCACCGGGCGGAGGCGCTCTAGCCTCAGAGCCCGGCCTCCCTCCTGCCAGCCAGCTGCTCCCCAGATGGTGGCTTCGAAGCCTTTGTTGAGGGGAGGTGAGCACAGGGCACACCTGTGGCTGTCTGTCCCACCTTGGTGAGTGAGCGCAGGGCCCGAGCTTAGGGCTCACCTTGATGGGGCTGGGACCCTGAGGTGCAGCCCGTGTGCTGGAGGCGGTGCTGTGAGCAGGTGAGGACACTGGACAAGTGTTAGCGTTTACCACTCAGTGGGCTACTAGAACTTTCCAGACCTCTGCTCTCTTTCCCATGCCAACCCACCAGTGCCCACACAGCCCCTGGAGGTGGGGACTGTTAGGGCCCGTCTTCTAGGAAATACAGCCAGGGCACAGAGAGGGCAAGAGACTTCCCCAGAGCTACACAGCCTGTTTCAGAGGCTGCTGGGCTTCGGGTCCTGCTCTTGGATTACCACGAGAGCAGGCCGTGATGGACTGAGCTGGGCAGAGTGGCACCCAGGAGGCGGGGGGCTGTGCTCAGGGGGTGTCCTGTTAAATAAGAACACAAAAGAGGCACAGAGAGGTTGGGGGGTTTGCCACACAGTGGAAGGCAGGCAGCGCGCCCTTCCCTGTGCCCTCCTGCTGCGCCCAGGAGGCTGGCAGGGAGCCGACAGGGCACGCCGACCCTCCTGGGGTCATGCTCACCCGCTGTTCCCGGGCAGGCCTTCGTGATCTCCTTCACGTCCGACTTCATCCCGCGCCTGGTGTACCTCTACATGTACAGCCAGAACGGGACCATGCACGGCTTCGTCAACCACACGCTCTCCTTCTTCAACGTCAGCGACTTCCAGAACGGCACAGCCCCCAACGACCCCCTGGACCTGGGCTACGAGGTGCAGATATGCAGGTACCACTCCCAGCGGCTCTCTTTGAAGGGCCAGTTCAGTGGGTTTCTGGGAAACCCAGGTTTGAGCCAGGATTCTATCAGAAGCAAGTCACAGAACCACTCAAACTTGTTTAAAAAAACATACCGGGGGGACGTTGGAAAGGGGCAATACACTAGTTAGCTATAATTAAGAGGTCCGTGATAGCTTCAGGTGTGGCTGGATCCAGGAGCTCCAGTCGTTAGGCCCCACACTGACACAGCCTCCTTAATTTGCTTCCTCTGTGTCAGTATCAGTTTCTGGCAGGCAGACACCATCCACCAGCAGCTTCTGCCCGCAGTCCCCACGGGGAGACCTTCTCTGTTCCAATAGCGAAAGCCCTGATGTGAGTCTTGCAGCCTGTCTTGGGCCACATGCCTATCCTTGCCACGGCCAGGGCTCCAGGACTCTTGCTGGCCAGGCCCAGGGAGGGGTCGCAGTCAGGAAGTGGGGATCTTAAGGAAACTTGGGGCGTTGTGGCTTGAACAAGGCCCCTGAGGAGGGGCGGGGCAAAGCAGGGGCGTCTGGACACCAGGTTGCCACTCTTGGCCTCCAGGTGCTCAGGGCTCCCAGGGCTCAGGGATGACTGAGGCAGAGCCCAGGGTGCCCTGCACCAGTGCTGGGGACCTCAGTACCCAGGGGGGAGGCAGGGCGGGCAGAGGAGGGCCCGCCTGGGGCAGGGACAGAGGGTCCCAGGGGTAGCTTGGCCCCTCTCCTGCACCTCCTCTGGGGCCTCCGCCTCCGCCTCCACCCCACGCCCCGGAGCTGGCTCTCCTGCCTCCAGCCGTTGAGCACATGGAAGGGGCTGGGAAGGACCACTGGGGCCCGTGGTGCTGACAGTCACAGAAGCAGCTTGGCGCATCAGCAGTAAAATGGACATGCTTATCCCACGTGCCCCTGTCCAGGCAGGGCCCGCGCACTCGGGACCCCGCCAGCCGGGTCTGCCAACCAGGGGACCATTTCCAGTTTCAAACACCTGCCCGCGCAGCTGCTTCTGGTGCACAGGGGCGGGTAATGCCCCACCGGCCCTTCAGCCACGCGGTGCCTGTGGACAGCCTTTCCCCAGGATCCTGGGCGGGCTGGGAGCAGGTGCCCAGCATCACGAGGGTCAGAGCCCATGCCACTGGGCAGGGGAAAGATCAGATCCCGGGCTCAGCTTCCACAAAATGTCACGCCATCAGATAGCTGAGAAATTTCAAGGGGAGCCATCTTTAGGCAGGCCTGTCTGTAGGCGTCCATGGGACCTTAGTCACAAGAAAGTCCCAGGGTGACTGGCGCCAGCTCGCCACCTGCTGGCCTCCTCCGGAACTGCACCGGGGAGCTGGCAGCCAAGGAGGGCTCTGGGGACCCTGGCACCTGTGTGCAGGAGCTGACTGCAAAGGCTGGCCTCCTGGAGACTGCCAGGGCCACCCTGTCACACGGCACAGCAACTCTTGTGTCCCCGTTGAGATCCCGTGCAAGCCGACGCTCAACTCAAGTAGAATGGAGGATAACGGCGAAGAAGCAAGATGCTCAGAGACACGGTCTCTTTGTCATCGCTGAGGACTTATGTGGACATTGTTGGGCGAGAGGAGAAACTCAGTGCGCTGGAAAGGCCTGGGTGGCCGGGTCCCAGGCCCTGGACAGGGGAGCCGCTCCCTGTGCCCTCACATGAGGGTGCCCAGCCACGCGGGGAGCAGGCTAGGGCCTGGCTGTTAGGACCCACTGAAACAGACCGTGGGCGTGGCTGCCCCTCTGCCTCTGCCCGGCGCAGTCTTGTGCCGTGGTACTGAGGGCTCCCCACCATCACAGCCACGTCCAGCTCCTCCCTGAGGGAGCCACTGGCCAGAGGGACAGCAGAGTCTGGTCAGGGAGTGGCAGAGGTGACGTGGTGGCGTGGAGAGCCTTGTGCCCCAGAGAGGATGGCCCGTCTCCCTGGGGGGGCCCAGGTGGTTGTGAGCTGGCGGGGGCATCCTGTCGACAGAGGTCAGCACAGGGGCAGGAGGTGTCCAGACACAGCTGCAGGTAGGTTTTGAGGGGAGCGGCTGAGAAGGGGAGAGCTTCTTCTCCCCTTTCTTCCTCCCCGTGCCAGCGGTTCCATGGAGCCCAGTGGGTAACTTCTCTTGGAAATGCAGACATGTCCGTGAAGCCCAGCTCAAGGCCAGAGGCCTGGTTCACCCATTTCCATAAGATCAGGCGAGGCCGGCAGCGAGCAAAGGAGGCCGATTTAAAAGGCCACTGAGCGAGGCTTTTTTAGACTCACTCGATCAGACCACAGAGTGGACAGGAGAGGGTCTGAGAAACTGCGCGGGAGCTCGACTGGAAAGGGATTTTATGGGGCTCACGGCCGGAAGGGGGGGGCTTGGGACAGGAAAGAGGATTTTTAGGGTCCCTTGTCCGGCTGGAGTTGGTCAGGGAGCTGGCTGAACTCCAGGATTGGCCGGGGGTCCTGCTGATTGACAGGCGCTAGTCAGGAGATCTCGCTGATTGACAGGCATTTCTGTGGGCTCCTGACTGATGTTTCTTTCCCTCGCGGGCTGCTTTGTTCTAAGTCACCGCCACCCACCTGACAACTTCTACAAACTGCTACATGGATAAATGTTTGTGAGAAACTAGTAAGGGGGTGTCCAGCACCTGGAGAGCCGATTTCTTCCCGGCCAGTGGCCACATAAGATAGGGCAACATGAAAATAGGGAGTTTATCTACGTGGACTCTTTTGCTGACAGTCCTAAAATCGGCCGTGGTGAGGATTTCTGCAGAAGCTTAGCTAAGGTGTTTTTTGGGGGGCCCTACAGACACAGGTCCCCACAGGCTCGGGGCATCTCCCGGTCTCTGTAGAAGAGTTGGGACAATGGTAAGGCCTCGGGGGACCTGTGCGGGGGCCTGCTCTCCCTGTGGGACACCCAGGGGCACTGTCTAAACCCGACCAGTGGAGGGGGACACCTGTGACTCAGAGCTGCAGAGGAATGACCTGGGGCAGCAGAGGGTTGTGTCCCCTGTTGGGGTGCTGGGACGAACCCTCACTCCCTTGGCCTCAGAGGAGAAGTGGTTTCCAAACCGTGTTCCGTGGACACCTCCTGGAGTTTGGTGGAGGCCAAGGGTGGACTTGAGGGAAGGCCACCCCATTCCCGCGTGGGGCCCTGAGGTTTCAGGAGAGATCACTTTTTTTAAAAAGGGTCTACTGTTCCCAAGTCTGGAAACTTCTGAACCAGAGGGACACAGAGCTCGTCTCTGGAGGCCACAGCTGGGCCCTCAGGGCCACATCCTCCAGCAGGCACAGACGGCCCAGGCCGTGGGCAAGGCCCCCCACCTTCCCTCCCGAGCTGCCCAGCGCCACCAGAGCCCGCGCCGCGCCTAAGGCCTGCCTCCCCCGACAGGTACAAGGACTACCGAGAGCCCCCCTGGTCGGAACACAAGTACGACGTTTCCAAGGACTTCTGGGCCGTCCTGGCGGCCAGGCTGGCCTTCGTCATCGTCTTCCAGGTGTGTGGCCCTGTCCCCTGGAGGTTTGAGGAGGAGGCACTTGGAGAGTGCCCGGTGCCCACGGTCAGTGCCGGGCTCTGGAGACCCCTCCAGGCACGCGGAGATGCTGCTCTGGGACGCCCGAGAGGGGCGCCCGGCCAACCTGGGCACTCGCAGCCCCCCTGAGGGGACCAGGAGGGACGTACGCCTGCAGGGCTCTGGGCCCATCTGGGAGGGTGGGTGGTCCTGAGACCCTGCAGGAAGGGGAGGCCGCACCCCGTCCCGCCTTGGTCTTCACATTTCAGCCTAGTGGCCAGGAGACCAAGGGCTCTCATGACCCTACCCCCAGCCAGCAGTAAAGGGACCTGGCCCTTCCAGCCCGTCTCTGGGGAGGGGGACAGCACGTGTGCCCTGGGACACGTGGGCACCGCCGAGACTCTAGCCACCTGCGTCCTGGCCAGGAAGGTGGTGGCCCAGAGCCCAGAATCAGGAAGCTCCAGACCTGGGTTCTGCCAGCTCTGCCCTCCACACGCCCCAGGGGTGGGCAGTCCCTGCACTCCGAGCTCAGAGCCCGTCCCGCCAGAGCCCGGGGCCAGGGTTCCTGCCTGTGGGAGGCCCCTCAGGGAAGGGGCTGAGCAGGAGGCATTCTGGCCACAGTGGGGGCTGCAGCAGCTAGAAGAGGGGCAGCTGGGGGCCACCGGCCTTGTCCCAACAGGGGCCACTTCCTCAGCTAGAGGGACATTCAACCAACAACAGGGTTTCTGGTTTTTCGCAAAAAGCAACTTAACCCGCATCCTAGCCTCCAAAACGTCCCATCTGAGGCAGCCAATGTCAGCCATGGTGATAGTGCAGGGCCGGGGTGCAGCGGACCGGCTGGTGCTCCGGAGCCCCTTCCCTAAGGCCCCAACACTCACGGTTACATTTGGTGGCACGTGAGCCATTGCTTCACTTGGGAAGCCTTCCAGCCGAGGCACCAGAGTTATTCAGGGAAGTTTTCAATCCATATTCACTCAAGAAAGGCCACCCAAGCGGGGCACAGTGGAGCGCAGAGGCGCACACCTGCAATCCCAGCAACTCAGGAGGCCGAGGCAGGAGGATCACAGGTTGGAGGCTAGCCTCAGCAATTTAGTGAGGCCCTGTCTCAAAAAGAATAGATGGGGATGTGGCTCAGTGGTCGAGCACCCCTGGATCCAATTCCCAGTAACACTGCCCCCCAAGAAAAAAAGTTCCACAGGAATTCCTGGAGGGCCTGCTGGTAATTATTACCTCACTTAGACCTTCTGGGAAACTGACACCCAGAGCAACCAAGGGGGCTGTGCCCAGGCCAGGAGCAACAGGGTGAGGCTCTGCCAGGTGGGAGCAGGGAGAGGGGTGGGGCAGGTGACAGGTGGGAGCAGGGAGAGGGGTGGGGCAAGTGACAGGTAGGAGCAGGTAGAGAGGTGGGGCAGGTGCACAGGAAGAGCAGAGAGCGGTCAGGCACACGGGCAGGTGGGGCAGGTAGGGCGCCCTTCCCAGTGGCATCCTTCCCGCCCTGTGGGTGACGGTCCCCCTTGCAGAACCTGGTCATGTTCATGAGTGACTTTGTGGACTGGGTGATCCCGGACATCCCCAAGGACATCAGCCAGCAGATCCACAAGGAGAAGGTGCTCATGGTGGAGCTGTTCATGAGGGAGGAGCAGGGCAAGCAGCAGCTTCTGGATACGTGGATGGAGAAGGACCGCGACAGCGAGGAGCCCTGCAACCACCACAGTGCCACGCCCCGCCCCGACGCCGGCGCGGGCTCGGCCGTCGCGTACCGCGGGGGCATGCTGTAGCCACGGCACTGCGGGCGGCGGCTTCCCGACGGGGGCGCCCTGGGGTGGGCGCACTTTGCCCCTCCAGGGTCCTGTGGCCCCGGAAACGTGGAGGGCCACTTTCCGATGGGACATTTTTCTCTCTTCTTTCTGTTTTTCTCCTGTTTTTGCACAAAGCCATTATGCAGGGATTTTTTTATCGTTCGTATTCAAGGTGAACCAACGTGATGGCTGGTGGTGGGCAACAGCGGGCCAGGGCGGGCGCTTCGCAGTGGGGAGAGAGCAGAGGCCCTAGAAATCATCTGTTCCTCTGACAGATGCCTTAAGACAGATGAAAGATGGTCTCCACTGCCTCCGGCCAGAGCTGGAGCCAGGTTTGGGGAAGAACGGAGAGGCTGAGAGGGACTGTGGGGACGCAGCTCCCAAACGTGTCACCTGGCCGGCCGCAGGTCAGAGAAGCCCAGGACTGATCCTGACTCCTTCGGTGAACTCGGAAGCTGAGGCACTCTGCTCAGAGAGGTGCCTGGCCCTGGCCACACAGGGGCACGGGGGCTCCCGTCCATCCTTGGAGCCCAGGGGTCCAGGTGTCCTGACTAAGCCATAGCTGACCAGCACCCCTGCGCCAGCCTCACACCCTGGGGTGCTGGGCTGACATCAGTCGATGCCCTTTTGTGAGATGAGACCAGGGTGACAGGGAGGTGGGCAGGGGAGATCACCTCCAAGGTGACCTGAAGGAGGTTCAAGGGCATCACCAAGTCCTAAGGCTTCTGAGAGTCATTCAAAGCTTTAGAATACTTCTTGGTTTTGTTTAGTTGTTTAAAACTAAACTGCGGGATGTAGAGGATTTTTTTTTTTCTGTAGCTCAAGGTGGAAGTTTATTAGTTAACCAAGTATCATTGAGAGGAATTTCAAATACTGTTACTACCAAAGATTTTTATTAATAAAGGCTTCTATTTTGGTAACACTTCTCTATATTTACTCACAGGAATGTCTCTTGGACAATTATCATTTTAAAAGCTTGTAGATAAAAAAAAAAAAAAGTTCTCATAAATGATATGAGTGATCTAAATTTGCACTGGTTATACTAACCAATTATCTGAAATTTCTCAAGCACCAAGGAAACAAAATGTTTCATCAAGGCCAAGGAGAAAATCTCCATGGTGTGTTTGAGCGTTTCCTGGTGGTGAAATTGACATTCCTGCAGTTGACTGGCGGTGGTCGGAGCCCCTCGAGGGGGCAGGTCTTCCTTATTTGCTAAAATCAAACTGATGCTTCTATTTTCTCTTGTACAGTAGGAGTTTCAAATGGAGTTTTTGTATATAAATATTGTGTTAAGAATTAGGTGACTACCAAAATTCCTTTTATGGAATCCATTTTTTAAAAAACTGAATGTACACAAATCCACAGAGGACTGTGGCTGAATATTCATTTAAATAAATTTGAAAACACAATGCTCTCCTTACTTGAGTGCTGCCTTCATGACCTGTGCCCTAGCACACTCCAGAGGCTCCCCAGAGTCCGCCACATGTCCTCGCTTGAGGCTGCACTTTTGGGTGTGACTGACCAGGAAGGTGTGTTTCCTGTGCAAGTTGTCCTAGGTGTTCCTGGGACTTCAGCTCCTGCGTATGTGTCAGTGTGCGAGTGTGGGGCTGCACGGGCTCATGTGCGCGCCCAGGCCTGTCTGTGCACATGTGTGCGAGTGCGCACCCGCTGGCGTGTTTGTGCGCTTTGCCTCTGCTTGTCCCGGGCGTGCGCACGCGTGCTCGCCCGCACTCTGGGCCTGCGTGCAGCGGCGCGCGTTTGCTTTCGTGGTCTCGGGCTTCGCATCGTGGAACCCACGCACCTGCCAGCGCTGAGTGCGCACGCGCGTCCTGGTGTCCGCTCGCGGGAGGTGTCCCGCCAGCTCACCAGGCTCTTGCGGGCTCCTGAATCCACAACCCAACACGTTGGTACTTAACTCAGTTAAATTTCCCAAACCTTTTGGGGAGCCCCCTTGGATTGCCAGGGTACTCACGTGGGCAAGCGAGGACACTTTAAGCGCCACCCGTGGTCACCATCATGCCAGTGAAGCCTGGCGACGTTCACCCCCAGGACCCGGGAGCCCCGGCCCCGCCGTGGCCTCGTGCGCCCCCTAGTGCCGGCGCGGAGCTCACGTCCAGTGCGCCGCGGGGGAGGACGCGCCGGGTTGGCACTTGCCAGGTGAGGCCGGGACGCAGCGCTCGGGGGCACGGCAGAGCGCGGGGAGGGGAGCTGCCAGCAGGCGCGCCCCTTCCCTCTGGGATGACCCTGCAGAGGGAGTCGGGTGCTGGACCAGAAAACTAACCCTGGAACCGGAAGATTGGAGAGCCAGGAAGGGATGCTCAGGACAAGTGGCAAGGGCTCTGAGTGTCAAGAGAGTGGCCTAGTTGGTCAGCGAAGCCCTCGCGACGTGAGCAAAGAGGAACCAGAAACAAAGCCCTCAGGTCTGACCTTCTCGGTTCCCCCAAAGATCCGGGTCAGGCAGAGGAACTGTCGTGCAGAGGTCCCGAGGCAGAGAGTAGGTTTCAGGAGTGGGGGGTGCGGGTGGCGGTGGCCAGAGCCAACTCGGGAAGGACAGGGCGTGCTGATCTGCATGGCAGCGGGTGGAATAGGAACCGTGGGCCTGGCCGAGCGTTGGCTGCCTTGGCAGCTGTAAGGTGGCCCTTCAGCGGGAGGCGACAGGAGAAAGAGGCAGAGAAATACAGGCACTCGGTGCTGGAGATTGCGGGAAGGCCAGTGCAGAGAGACCTGTGGACCTGGGACCTGGCCATGAAAAAGCCTCGGCCAGCCAGTGCCATCATTTTAGATGGGAACAGAGATGGCCGGGGCTCTGCTGCCCACATGGCTACATGACCTTCCTTGGGTCCAGACCCGGGCACCAAGGACCACTGGAGTCTCTACGGGGGTCCTGGGGCCTCGAGGGTGGGAGGCAGGTCCCAAGGCCTGGACTGGCCCAGCTGCACACAGCCCTGGAAGAGGGATTGAGCCCCAAGGGTGGAGGCTGCTGTGGGAGGCCACCTCCCATGGTGGGCTCAGCACTTGTTAGTTTTTTTAGTTGATTTCCCACGTGTTTTTTAAAATCCAGGGAAATATACATCCAAAATCCAGATTCGCATGTTCTACTGAAAAGCCACTCACCTGATTCTGCCCCCCTGCCATGGTGTCACTCTGGTATCTGACAACTGTCCTCCAGCTGCCCCACCACCCCCCGCCAGGCATGCCTGTCCACAGGCTGGGGGACAGCTGGGGCTGGGCCTCCTGGAGTCACTGGCCTTGCTACATAAGCCTTGGGCCAAGGTCCCTGTCCTTGGTTCAGGACCAGCTGTGGGAATCCCTGGAACACCTTAGCCAAGGTCTGTGCCTGGGACAGGGCAGTCCCCACCTAAGACTGAGATCAGAGCCTGCCCCACGCACCCCAACTCCCACATACACTCAACCACAGGTCTCCAGGAACCACTCATGAGTCCCTAAAATTACCCCACCACAGGGGGTCGGTCACCATGCATCAGACAGTACTCGTGTACTTGTCCATGTTGTGTGGACACCACAGGAAAAAAGGAGAGTGAACACTTGACAGGCCAGGAAGGGGCACCTGGTACAGCACCAGGCACAGGCAGGGCCAGGAAGTGCTGGGTGAATAGGGAGGGAGCAGGTGATGGGTGGGTGGGCGGGTGGATGGGCAGACCAGCAGTGGGTGGGGGTGGAGGGATGACAGATGGATGGGGGATAGCTGGAGGGTGGGTGGGTGGGTGGACAGATTGGTGGATGGATGGGTTACAGATGGATGGACGGATGGGTGGATGGATGGAAGGATGGGTGGGTGGATGGGTGGATGGATGGATGGATGGGTGGGTGGGTGGATGGATGGGTAGATGGATGGATGGATGGACAGGTGGATGGATGGATGGGTGGATGGACAGGTGGATGGATGGATGGGTAGATGGATGGATGGATGGACAGGTGGATGGATAGATGGGTGGATGGACAGGTGGATGGATGGATGGGTGGATGGGGATGCATAGATGGATGGGTGGATGGATGGGTGGATGGACGGGTGGATGGATGGATGGGTGGATGGGTGGATGGGTAGATGGGTGGATTGCTAGATGGATGAGTAGATGGATAGATGGGTAGGTGGACGGACAGGTGGATGGATGGGTGGGTGGGTGGATGGATGGATGGATGGATGGATAGATGGATAGTTGGGTGGATGGGTGGATGGGTGGGTAAATGGGTGGGGAGCTGGAGGATGGGTGGACGGGTGGATGAGTGGATGGATGGGTGGAAGGCAGACAGACTGGCAACTTGGCCTTCCACCCTTCAGCTGAGTGGACCTCAGGCTCAAGCTAGCCCATGAGCCAATGGAAGGAGCACGGGGGCACGTGGAGGGCTAGCTCCATGCTCACACAGCCCTGCTCGTCACAGCCTGTGGAGAAGGGGGTGTCTGGCAGCCCTGGAAGCCCTGCCTGGGCCAGCGCAGGCTCCTTCGGGTTCTCCCCAGGTGCTGCCCCTGCCAGGAGCCTGCCGGGAAGGCGGCCACAGGGAAAGGCTGTGTCCAGCAGGTGCTCAGGTCTGACCCCCTCGGTCCCACCAAGGAACTGACTCTCTGTTGTTTGTTCCCTGCTTTCCTCCCCCTCCCCTCCCCCCCTCCCCTCTATCTCCCCCTCACACTTTATCGGTGAGTACAGCAGTCATCAGAGTGTGGCAGTTAACTTCCCTACAACGCAGCGTCTGTAGCCGGGACTGAAGCAGACCGCCGGGGCTCCAGAGGTGTCTGCCCTCCCTATCCCTCCCAGTCACCCCCATGCTGATGTCCAGGGAAGAAATGACCTTGCCTGCTTCTTCCTGCTGGTGGCTGCTGCCCTCTGCTGGCAACCTCGGGAGCTGCTCTTGGGGAGGGACAAGGAGTCAGCAAAGGACCACAAACCCCACAGCTTAAGACAACCCAAAAGCATTACCCTGCGGTTCCGTGGGTGGGATGTCCCGCGTGGGCCTCGCTGGGCTAAAGTCAAGATGTCTGCAGGGCTGGAGGTCCAGGGTGCAGCCTGTGCCTAACCTTGCCCAGCTGCGGGGAGGCCCCTCCAGTCGGCAGTGACAGGTGAGCCCTTCTCCAGATGCCATCTCCCTGTCTCTCTACTTATGAAGACTTGGGATCCATGAGACCCACTGCAAAAGGACAAGACAACTCCTGTCCCAAAGCCCTCAAGTCCCCAAGTCCCTTATGTGGTCAAACTAGCGTCCCCGCAGGTCTTAGGTGAGGATGAGGCTGGGGCTCTTCTGTCCACACACACCCCTGCCCCTCCAGGGGGACGCTCCTTTAAAAAAACAAAAACCGGAATACTTTTGAAGGAAGCCGAGGATTGAGGATCCGCAGATTCTGGAGGCAGTCCCTCTGCAGGAAGCAGAGAGACCAAAGCAAACAGAGAAAGAGGGGGGAAAGTCACCCTGGGAGGGGCTGAGGCGGGACGGGGGAACCCGGAAAGGGAGACGCCCACAAGGTGCTCGCTCTCCTGTCTGCCTTTCTTGGAAAGGCACCAGTGAGAGAAAAATACACAAACACAACCCGTCAAAATCGTGATGTGCAGGCCGCGGCGGAGACCTCTGTGGGGCAGATTGTCAGTGGCCTTCAGTGACTCACGAGCCCTGAGCCTTATAAAAGTCTCCCCTGCAGGGGGTCAACACACTGGAACCACCAGTCCCCCCAGGCTAGAAAGAACCTCACCTCAACCTGCACCTTACCTTAAAGATCAACGTAAAGGGGGTCATGGATTTATGCAATTACAGAAGAAAATAGAAAAAAATGTGGGGGTCTAAGGTTAGACAAAGAGATCCGAAACTTGCTACCACAATCCATAATGGGAAAAAACAATCAGTCAGACCTTATCAAAATAGGGAACTTGCACTGTGGAAAGCCACAGGGAAGACAAAGCCGAGCCACAGAGACGGAGGCCGTGGGCCCCACCGAGGAAGGACTGTGCCAACAGAGGCCCGTCACAACCCCGGCCTGCAGTTTGTTTGAAAATGTCTTTGAGCGCTGCTTAAAGGGCAGCTGGGTTCTTGGAGCCTCTCCCCTCACAAGAGGCTCCTTGTTCACCTGCTGCCTCCCGAGGCTCGCTCTCAGCCTCCTTCCCCCACTCTTCCACGTCTCACTGCCCCTTAATGGTGGACACCCTGGACTGAGCCACAGGCCAGTTTCTCTGCCTCTCTCATGGATGACCTGATTCTGTAGGTGCTTAAAATACCATTTATCTGCAGAGGACTCCCAGAATTAAATCTCTGGCCCAGATCTCCATCCTCACCCTTGTCCTGGGCAGCCCCTGCCCAACATCTCTACCGAAAGGTCTAATAGGCACCTTGTGCCCCAAACCAGCCCTGGCTCTTCCTCCCAAGCCTGCCCCACCCCACCCCTTCCCTGCTTCAGTCCAGGAAGGCACCAGCCTTCAAACCCAGCAAAGCCTCCTACTTCCTCTTGGTTACACCCCTGCCCCAAGTCAGAAGACTGGCTGCTGCATTCTCAAGCTCCTGCTGTGCCTGCACCCCCTGGTCCAGGCACCCCCATCTTTGGTGGGGGTGATTTTAGAGGTCTTGACTTCTACTGGCTGATCAGAGGGACTCTGTAAAGATGTAATTCAGTCTTCAAAATCCAAAAAGTGGCCAGGCACCATGGCACACACCTGCGGCTCAGGAGGCTGAGGCAGGAGGATGGTGAGTTCAAAGTCAGCCTCAGCAAAAGTGAGGTGCTAAGCAACTCAGTGAGACCCTGTCTCTAAATAAAATACAAAATAGGGCTGGGGGTGTGGCTCAGTGGTCAGGGCCCCTGAGTTCAATCCCCAGTACCCCCTTCAAAAAAAAAAAAAAAAAAAAAAGCCAAAAAGTAGAAACAAATTAAATCTTCCCCTGAGAGAAATTGTGACTGAGCATGAGTTCAGCCTGTAGAAGGAGGTTCCAAGGTGAACCCGGAAACAGCCCGTCCTCTGCCACCAGCAGGCAAATCCACAGACAGAAAGGTCAGCGGTGCTGGGCTGGAGGGGGGAGGGCCCCTGACAGAAAGTGCCAGAGGGGTTCCTGCTGCTGATGGAAATGCTCCAGGATTAGACCACAAGGAACACCTTGAGCCGGACCCTCCCAAGGGGTGAACTCAATGACCTGGATTTTAACCCCACTAAAAAAACGTCAGGGTAACTCAGTTGGCCTCACCCCTCTGTCCACACTCTGCAGGGAAACTGAGTCCTGGGCCAAGGCCCCTCCTCACTGGCACCCTCCTGGCGCGCACCACCCCTCCCCACAAGGCCTGCCTTTTGCTGCTCCTGGGACCTCAGCCCTGTCCCCCTTGGCCCGCGTGCCACAGGGAGACCCCCTCTGCCCGCTGGCCACCGGCCCCGGTGGCCTCAGCCGTTCTCTCCTGTTATATTGGGAATGGACACCTAGTATGGGCATGTTTCCGGGGTCTGCTGCGCACGCTGGCACCTGGAATGGGTGCTCAGAGCAGGGCGAGGAGTGTCCCCACCACCGACGACACCTGTGGTTGGCTTGTCGCTGGGATGAGGACACTGTACCTCCTCTCTTGTCATTTCTAACCACAGCCACCCCATGTGCAAACACCGCCCGATGGCCTCCCTGGTCCTCAGCTGACCTGGTGATAGGACAAACCTTTCCCCAACCCGACAGAAGGCCTCAAGGGATGATCTCGTGAGTAGCCCTAACTTTAAAAATCAGATATTCACACCTTCAAACCAAAGAAACCTCTCGTCGTGTTCTTTGGGTTTTTTCCTCCCCCACACAGAAGATGTCCCCCGGATCCCTACAGAACGCACTTCAATGCTTGGTGAATGTTGGTGTAGAATGGTAACGTGACTGACGTGACGTGGCCTAGCAACCGTACACCCGCGGGCTCGCGGTTGCCGTCCCAGCACACGGCAGGGCTGCGCCGCGCTTTGCAAATCCACCAACTCCCAGACCTGCCCGCGCAGGCTCTCAGGGACCCACAGCGACCCGCAAGGCGCAGGCGCAGAGGCCGCCGCCAGCCCCGGTGGAAACGGCTTCGGCGCGCGCCACACGCATGCGCAAAGCCTAGAGCTCTCGCGAGAAGTTGAGCCGGAAGACTACGGTGACTTCCGGGTTCGGATCGGAAACCAGAGTGCCGGCGGCTTGGTGGGCGCGGGGAGTGCAGGCTGCTCGCCGGCGCCGCCATGGACCCCTTCCGGGTGCTGCTGCACTCGGTGTCGGCCGACCTGTCCAGCGGCGAGCTGACCGAGCTCAAGTTCCTGTGCCAGGGGCTAGTGGGCAAGAGGAAGCTGGAGCGCGTGCAGCGCGGCCACGAGCTCTTCGAGGTGCTGCTGGAGCAGAAGGACCTGGAGGCCGAGCACACCGGGCTGCTGCGCGACCTGCTGGCCTCGCTGCGGCGCCACGACCTGCTGCAGCGCCTGGACCACTTCGAGGCGGGGGCGGCGGCGGGGGCCGCGCAGGAGGAGGCAGGTGAGTGCGGGGGTCCCGCCGCGGGCGCAGGGCCGGTTCGCCCCTGAGAGGACTCCAAGTCTCTTGGCTCCTGCTCTTTGCCGGGTGTTCTGGGAACCACTCTGGGGCACGGGTGGCAGATGGGCAAACCCAAACCCAGAGAAGTCAGCCCACCCGAGGTTGCAGGGCCTAGATGCCCACCTCGGCCTGCAGTGTTTTCCCCACCCCACTTTTTCCAGGTGAATTAGAAAACTCACTGAAGAAAAAGGACCGTGAGTGACCGGGTGGGGTAGAGTGGAGAAAAGGGCAGAGGTCAGATAGCCTGCTGCATCCGGTCGTCCGCCTCCGGGACCGTGCCCTACTGACCCCCTTCCTGGCCGTCAGAGACCAACACCACCCCTTGGTAGCTCTGACCCAGTGTTCCCACGTGCCACCGACGGCACACTTGACTTGTTCGTTTGTGAGTTAGATACTCTTATTTCCTATCTTTCTTGCCGTCTTTCAGAGGAGAGGACAGTGGCTCACAAGTGTAAGTTCTTGCCCAAATGCACAGCTAACAGCAGACCTGGGATCCACCTAAGGCCATCTGGCCTGGGGTGGGAGGTGCAGGCTGAGCCCCCTCATCGGAAGTCTGAAACTGGAAGTGCTGTGAGATCCAAAATGTTTTGAGAAGCCACAAATGGAAATTTTCATGCACAAAATTATTTACAATGTTGTATAGAGTTACCTTCAGGTTTACATACGAAGCATAGATATGAAAATAAGAATTTCATGTGTGTACTTGGGTCTTCCCCAAGATACCTCATGACACTTATGCAGGTACTCAGAAATCAGATAAGGTTTTTGCCCTTCACTGCCTTTTCGAAGGAGTCCACTCTGAGCAGCCCCTCTCCATTCTCCCCTTTGGCTTGCTGGGGTGCCAGGAGTAAGAGACCAGTGTATACCTAGGGTCCCTCAGCCCCTGGGCCTGGGAGTTTAGTGCTTCAGGGACACCCTGCAGACTACAGGCTGTGGCCTGGAATCAACGGATCAGTCACTCTGCCGGACAGTGCGTAAACAGGTGACACGGTGGATGCGCTGCGCTGTCGAGGGCTGTCGGTTAGAATTTCATACACACACAGTGTTGGACAAACAGAAATGATCAGAAAGATGATGTTTTCAAGGATATTTAGCAATCAATGAGGAAAATGTTGATAAAGGACAGCCTCAAAAATAGACTCAGTACCTTTTTAGATGACACGTGTATGTCTGTGTTTGATATTAACTGTAGTCTTGTAAATACTGTGTTGGAGGAAACCTACCAGGTTGACAGCAGTTCAGGGTGGGTTGATGCTGTGTGTGGTGCCACTTTTTCCTACAAAAGGCAGTTTAACATCATGGTCTCTGGCGCAGGGTGACAGGGTTTTGAACCGCAGCTCAGTCAGTTTCTAGCTGTGTGACATCAAGATATTCACTTAACGTCCCTGTGCCTTAGTTCCTCGTCTTTTCAAATGATCACAGCAACAAGTGCTTTCAGGGGGCTGGAGGAGTGGGCTCACCTGCTGACAGCGAGAGCAGCTGTCTGGTACCCTCCCGCACTGCCTTGTCCTGCCTGCTCCCCTACCCACACACTCCTGAAGCTGCTTATTGGGCTTATAGCACTCTGCTTCCTGATCTCAGTAGTGGCTTTGCAGCAGGGAGTGGAGTAGCCAGGGACCAAAGTCTAGTGGTCAGTTGGTGCAGCTTCCAAAATAAGAACTAGGGTGTGCACTGTTGTCCCGGGACTGCCATGACAAATTTCACAAACTTGGAGGGTTAAACCGTAGGAATCTATTATCATTTAATCTGGAGGCCAGAAATCTGCAAAGGTCAGGTGTCGGCAGGGGTCACGTCCCTCTGTGGCTCTACGGACCAGTCCCTCCTTGCCTCTTCCAGCTTTGGGTGACTCCCAGCATCTTTGATCTGTGGCTGGGTCCCTCCAGCTCTGCCTGCATGGTCACTGGATGTAGGGCCCACCCAGATAATCCAGGTGAACTCCTCTCAAGATGTTCCCCTACATCTGCAAGGATCTTTTTTCCAAATAACAGTTTCAGTTCCGGGGA
The DNA here is from genome assembly GCF_047511675.1 of Marmota flaviventris. Taxonomy (NCBI): domain Eukaryota; kingdom Metazoa; phylum Chordata; class Mammalia; order Rodentia; family Sciuridae; genus Marmota; species Marmota flaviventris. Next base: position 3,882,055 of record NC_092506.1, on the reverse strand, counting down.
CTTGAGTAGACATAGCTTCAGGAGATTGCCCTTCGACTCGCTGCAGATCAGGACTGGGAACAGCCCCACTCTCTTCTCAGTTCCCCACGCCTCTCAGTTCCCCTGTCCTGAGCAGCATCTCACGGAGTCCCACGGGGGCTACCTGGGGAATTGAGGTTAATCTCAGGCTCTCTGTGACAGTCCCTGAGCTTCTCGGTGGCTTTCACAACTCCGTGCAGGTCTTATGTGTAGGTGATCTGCATGGTCAGCACTCGGGTCAGCCCGGAGAATCCTGTGGGGGTCAGGGGTGCTCCCCAAACCTCCAGTAAGTCTTGTTCTTTCCTCCCAGATCTGCACGCAGCCTTCAGCATCATATGTGATAATGTGGGGAAAGACTGGAGGAGACTGGCTCGTCACCTTGGAGTTTCTGACGCCAAGATCGATGGAATTGAGGAGCGATACCCCCGCAACCTGGCAGAGCGGGTGCGGGAGTCGCTGAGAGTGTGGAAGAGCAGCGAGCGGGAGAAGGCCACAGTGGCCGGCTTGGTCGAGGCGCTCAGGGCCTGTCGGATGAACCTGGTGGCCGACCTCGTGGAGGAGGAGCAGCTGGCCCGGCGGCTCCAAAACGGGAGTGACGCTGTGTCCCCAATGCAGTGGGACTCAGACACACACACCTCAGAAGCTCCTTGATGGGGCTGCCGTTCTCCTTGGGGACCATGGGACTTGATTCTCTGTACTGTGCCCAGCATTGGGCAGTCCCGTCAGGAGCCAGGCAGAGGGCCCCCCCTCAGAGCCATGCTCCAGCTTCACAGTTAAAGCTGCGTTTCCGAGCCCTTCCTCTGCCAGGCGGGGCCTGGAATGCGGGTGAGGGAGGGGGCTTCTGTCATCTTCACTCAGTGAATGCCAACCAGAGACTCGCAGCTTTGGGCACCAAGGCACTCGTTCAGATTGCAGTCCTACCTGTTATTCTTCAGGTGAGGAAAGGGGCTGGAGGGAGGTCAGAAGCGGGACAGCGCATCCGGTTCTGCAGAACGGCCTTCTAACCAGCGTGTCCCACTGTGACTCCACCGTGGACAAAGGCACATTTTGTCCCATTCTTTGAGGCGACAGGGTAGACCTGGACACCAGCACGAGGTGCTGTCCTGGTCCAGGAGTCAGGACACCTGGCTGACTCACAGAGCGGCAGGCGACAGCAGGGCTGTGAGGGTGACCGCAGTGACGCCTGTGGAGTGCTCCCAGGAACTGGTGCACAGCCGAGCTCCGCAATCAGTTCTCGTGAGGAGCCGGTTCCCGGGTCGCAGGTGGCTGTTCTGTGTCAGAATTACCATCCAGGCGGTCATTGGCCTAGCAAGGGGCAGGACCCTGGACTTCCAAAGCCCTCCACTGAAGCCAGTGCCTTTACCTGGAGCCCTCCAGGCGCCTCTGGAAACCAGATGGGTCCAGAGCCTTTTTCCTGAAGAGGTCACGTCACAGAGCATCCCCACTCCTGCCGATGACTTTCTCACGTCACGTATTCTGAGGGGTTCGGTCCAGCGGGTGTCAGCAGCTCGTCCTGGGCTCTCCCTGTGGAAATGGCGGCAGGGTTATCTAATAGCTGGCTCACCACTAGCCGGAGTATTGATCTAAGCAAAGGGTGATCTGCAGAAGGCAGGTCTGCCACCTGTGGGACCTGCCTGCGCCTGCCAGGCACTGTTATGGTTCTGGAACGTTCCCCAGGAGCTCACGCGTTGAAGACTGAGCGGTGTCCAGGAGTGGTGCTTTTACCAGGAATGGGTCGGCCAGGCGTGTGGCGCAGGCCTGTCATCCCAGGGACTTGGGCGGCGGAGGCAGGGTTGGAAGCTTGAGACCAGCCTCAGCAACTGAGCAAGGCTCGAAGCAACCTAGGAAGACCCTGTCCTGAACTAAAAGGGTAGGGATGCCGCTTGGTGGTTAAGAACCCCGAGTTTGAGACCCAGTACCAAAAAAGAAAAATGGTATGGATCATGTGGCTTTAACCTCATCAGTGGATTCATCCGTTTAGCGTGTCTAATGGTTTAGGTGTGAAGTGTGCCCCCCAAGCTCCTGCGTGAGACAATGCAAGGAAGTTCAGAGGTGAGATAGCTGGGTTACGTGAGTTTTAACCTAATCAGTGTGTTGATCCCCCGATAGGGGTTGACTGAGTGGTGACTGTGAGCAGGTCGGGTGTGACAGGACAGGTGGGTCCCTCAAGGTGGGCTTCTGTTTGGTCCTTGGTGAGAGAAGTTTGTCTCTGCTTCCTGACTGTCCTCTCCTGGGCTGCCTTCCTCCACCACACCCTTCCACCATGATGTCCTGCCTCACCTTCGCCCAAAGCAGTGGAGTCCGCTGTCTATGGACTGAGACCTCCTAACCGTGAGTGCCAAATAAACTTTTCTTCCTCTAAAATCGTTCTCGTCAGGTCTTTTGGTCGCAGGGCAAAAAAGCTTGACTGAAACACGTTGGTACCAAGAAATGGGTTGTTGCTGTGATTAATTGACCATGTGGTTCAGAAGCTTTGGAGCTTTTTGGAATTTGTGGGAGCAATTTGAAAAGTTTAGAGATGCAAGCTAGAAAAGTTTTAGATTGTTGTAAGCCAGGCTCAATATGTGATTCTGGTGGGAGCTCAGCAAACCAGATGCCAAGAGGCTGCAGACAGTGAGCCTGCTCAGGAGGCCTCAGAGCAGGAGGAGGACTCTGGGAAATGGGTCTAGAGACCGTTCATAGGACGCCCTGGCTAAGAAAACATCAGCATGTGTTCCATGTCCTGAGACTTGGTGAGGTTGAATTCAATCTGGCAGAAGGAATCTCTAGGCAGCATAGCTTTCGTGTAGAGGCGTGGGTATTGCTGGCAGCTTCTAGCCAAGTTTATTGTGAGAATCGGGAACCGAAAGCAAAAAGATTTAAAAAACTTGCAGTTTGGCCAGAAAACTGAGTAAAACCGAGGTCAAGGAAGGTGTGGTTGTTGAACACAATACAGCCGCTAAACACTAAATATTTTACCTAGAAATACTAGGAAAGATGGTTCGAGGGTATCTTAGGAACTGGCAAGATATCACCCATCTGAGGCTCAAGGGTGTAAAAATAAAAATTCCTTTGTTTTGAGACCGATGGGACACCCTGCTTGTACAGGGGCCCTGGGAAGTTTTTCAGCATGCTCAGCCACCCAGCACTCAGGCTGCTGCAGCCAGGATCCCTGGAGGCTCGGCTGCTGCTCGAGGTGGTGGCAGACCCTGGTGTCAGCACGTGGTGCTGGTTCTGCAGGAGTGCAGGATGCTGGCGTTGGGGGTCCCGCAGGCTCCTGCTGAGCTTGCACGTGGGAGGCCAGGCAAGGTGCTGCAGGTCAGAGCCCTGTCACTGCGCAGAGGACAAGAGGGAGGCTGTGGAAGTGAAGCCAGTGCTGCAGTGAGGACCCCAAGGTAGGCCAGGAGTGGGGACTGTCTGCTGAGAAAAGCCGCAGGCAGTGGGTAGAGGCAGCCCAGCAGAGTCCCCACAGGCTGTGCCTGATAAGGCCAGGAGCAGTGCCGCACCAGCCCTGTGGAGCCCACATCCTGCCGCCACATGCCTGGGTGCCAGGCGTGGACTGCAGGGTTCCGTCTTGGCACAGCTGGGCTTCAGGCTCGCTTGGTCCCGATCTCTCTGCATCCTCTCTTTTCTTTAGACTGGCCTGTCGGCTCTGTGCCGTTGTGTATTGGGAGCATTTCACGCTCTTTGATTTTTTTTACAGGCTCACAGCCAAAAGTCTGCCTTGAATCTCAGAGATGACCTGGACTCTTCAGCAATGCTGAAACTATTAGGAGTGGGGATTCGCCAGGTGTCGGGGTGCACACCTACCATCCCAGCAGCTTGAGAGGCTGAGGCAGGAGGAGCACAAGTTCGAGGCCAACCTCAGCAATTTAGGGAGGCCTTAAGCAGTTTAATGAGACCCTGTCTTACAAAAAAAAAAAAAATCAAAAAGGGCTGGGGATGTGGCCTAGTGCTGAAGTGCCCTGGATTAATCCCTGGTCCTAAAAAGGAAAAATAAAGCAAAAAGACCTAGGATTCATGGGAGTAGACTGATATTGCATTGTGAGGTGAGCATGCCCTGTTTTTTCAGGGCAGGGAGAGTGTTACAGTCTGAACCTGGGCTGTTCCCAGATGCTTAGGTGTTGAGAGCTTGGTCCCGGGGCAGCAGTGTTCAGAGGTAGGCTCTTGGGAAGTGACGGGATCCGCAGGCTCTGACCCCATGGGTGGAATACTCTGTGTGATAGATTACGGGGAGGAATGGAAACTGTAGGTGGGTGGAAGAAGTAGGTCCCTGGAGGGTGTACTGAGGACTGAGTTTTTTGGTATTTTCTTTTATTTCTTTATTGCACTAGGAATTGGACCGGGGGCACTCTACCACTGAGCTACATCCCAGACCTTTTTATTTTTTGAGACAGGGTCTCACTAAGTTGCTTAGGGCCTCACTAGGTTGCTAAGGCTGACCTCAAACTTGGAATCCTCCTGCCTCAGCTCCCAAGTCACCAGTACGACGGGCATGCGCCCTGTGCCTGGCCTCGGAGACGGTGTCCGTCCCTGGCCCCTTGCTCCCTCCCGCCTCCCTCCCGCCTCCCTCCCTTCCTCTCCTCCCAGCTGCCCAGAGCTGAGCAGCTGTCCCCCACTGTGCCCTCCCGCCATGGTGTTCCCGCAAGTGGCAGGTGTTTGGGTCATCATGGTAAAAAGCTGACAGACACAGGTGGTGCACCCTGCGGTCCAGCAGTCAGTGAGACCCTGTCTCCGGACTGAAAGGTGGGAGCACCCCGGGCACAGTGCAAAAAATTTTAAAAAGCTGAGTGGCCATTCTTTGTCCCAGTTGTCCATGTATGACCTTGGGGAAGCCACGTGTGCCATGCTGTGCCACCTTGACTTTGGAGGGCTGAGATCTCGGCCAAGGTCCTGCCCCACTAAGCTCTGGGCTCCTGCCCTTGCCCTCTGGGCCTCCCAGGATGTGGTTAGCCCAGGGAGGAGCAGGACTTTGGAGCAGATCCGGGCTCCCTCCTGGCCTTTGGTGACCGGTCTGGTGACTTGACTCCACCCAGGATGAGGCGTAAGGTGAGTCCCCACACTCAAGTCCTCTGCTGGGCCACGCTGCTGTCCACACTCCCAGGACGGGAGGCGATGAGCCAGCTCCTGGCAGCAGAGCAGGGAGTTTGGTGACGTGGGGTGGGCTTGCAGAAGACACTGCCCAGAAGGGGGGACTTGGAGCCAGATGGGAGCTTCCCCTCGTGCAGCCACCACCATTGGGTGCTGCAGACACAAGGCTGCACTGAAGGTAGCCCGGGCACAAGTCCCGGGGAGGGCGAGTGTTAGGCCCATGTGGCTCAGTGGCAGAGGCTGGCCTGCCTGCCAGAGGCCAAGGGTTCCTCTCCAGAACGGCCAGGGAAGCCTGGGAGAGTGTTGACGGCAGTGACGCTGTCTGCTGTGTTTTCATTCTCTAGAAACTGCTCCACAGGTGGAGAAATTGGTGACACCTGGCCGGTGTGGGACGGGAGCCGTGGAGCGCATGGCCTGTGGTCTGGCCTGGTTCAGGTCCAGGCTCTGCCCTCGGGGGTCCTAAAGGGCCGGCACTAAATAGCAGTTGCTTCCCACAATCTGTACGCATGCTCATTTCTCAGACACCTTGAAAATGAGGGGTTGGGGGGGCTGGGTTGTGGCTCAGCGGTGGCACTTGTCTTGCTCGTATGAGGCGCTGGGTTCCATCCTCAGTGCCACATAAAGATAATAGAATAAAGGTACTGTGTCCATCTACAACTAAAGATTAAAAAAAAAAAAAAAGAGCAGCGGGGCCTCCCCTGACCCCCGTGGTCAACCTGGGCAGCTCTGCCTGGTTCTTCAGCCCGCGTCCCCCTCCGTCTGCACCAGCCTCTGACCCACCTGCCACCGTGGCTCTTGTGATTACTTTGAGTATCTGAGTGGCCCGGGATCCTCCCCCGATTTCCACATCCACGACTTTACCCTGCCCCGTCAGCGCCATGCTCACAGGTCCTGGGGACTGGAGCCTGGGCATCGCTGGGGGCCACCAGGCCTCCAACTCTGCCCCTCCCCCCCAGTGCCCAGCCTGTCCCCGACCCCGACCTCACCTGCTGCCACACAGGCCTTCCTCTCCTTGGGCTCACTCGCTTCCCCCTTGGCAGCAGGGACCCTGGACCTGTCCTCATGGTGGCCTTCCCACCTCTCCTGTCCCCACCACCACCCTGTTCCCAGCAGGGCCTCACCCCTACTCCACCGTCTTGGGGAGGGGCCTCCTAACCCTTCTCCAGTCTCTGCTGCCCTCCTCGATTCCCGCTCGTCCCCTCTGGTGGCCAGGCCGCAGACCCCTGCCTCGTTCCTGGAAGCCTCCAGAAGCCCCCGGCTTCCCGTGCACATTCTAGCTTCATGTTCCTCTTTCCACGGTCACTGCCGAGCCATCCGGCTGGCCACTTTCTGACCACATAGTCCCTCTGTGGACCGAGTTTGGAACCAGATGGTAACCGTGACTAGGGTGGCATGTGCATGTGCCACATGGCCAGCCACCCTGCAGCTGCTGACGCGGAGCAGGGCCCGTCCACCGGAGCCTGCAGTGAAGAGCCATTTCACCTGGGAAGCCTTCCTTCTGGAGTCGCGCACTCTGTGGAGACCCTGTGAGGGGTCGCAGGTGCCCACCAGAGGAATCACCACCAGCAACAAGGCCAGGCCAGGGAGGAGTGGAGCCCTCACCAAGCAGAAAGCCAAGTGACGGGGGTAGCAGTGTGTGTGTGTGGTCGCGTGAGCCCCCTGGACTCCAGGCCTGCCGGTGGCACACAGTGGGTACGAGGCTTCGATTCTCACCAAAATCAGGTCGTGAGCTGGCACAGGGGCACGCTCCCGTGACCCCAGCGCCTCAGGAGGCTGAGCAGCAGGTGGAGCGCTTGAGGCCAGCCGGGCAGCTGAGGGAGACCCCAGTCAGTTAAAATAAAAAGGCACACGGTCAGCAGGCCCGAGGCCCTGGTGCCACCCTCTGCACCACAGAGAAGAAGTGCAGCACTAGTGGGGATAGCCGCGTGGGGACTCGAGTGTGCAGAGCTGGGGGCCCATGCGGAGAGCAGGAGGGTGCAGCACCCTGTGCTCAGTCATGTCAGCTGACACCTTCCACAGGCTCCCCCTGCTGCTGGGTGGCCTTGTTGGTGACCGATGGTTGGCGAGGGCTGGAAGCCTACACCTCCTGGTCTGTCTGCGGTAGTGAGGTGTCATGATTAACAAGCACCTGGTCGTCACCGGAAGCTGGGACCCTGCTGCTCCTTCCAAAGGGCTTCTGGCTGGAGGAGCCGGGCCGCCCGGCCCCCTGTGCTCATCCCTGCAGCAGGCTCCTTGTCCCTGCTGCTCCCTGTCCCAAGATGCCGCTGTGGCGCCAGCCTTGCCTGCCCTGCCCAGCTTGAGGCCCTGGGGCCGTGCCCAGCGCTGCAGCAGCCCAGGGAAGGCGCTCTGAGTGAGTGAGGTTCGGCTGGCCGTAAAAAGGTCCTCGGGCGCCGGGGCTGAGCTCCCTTCAGGCAGGAAGAGCCAACAGTGCCCAGCTTTCACTCCTGGCCAGGAGGGCCGGCCCCAGCACATCCCACAGTGTCTTGGTCCCCAGGGACCACAGTGGCCCAGGCCCAGGATTTGCCCTCCACGCTGCCCAGCCCCCGTGAGGCACAGCCAGACAACCCCAGGATCCCACCTTCTGGGTGGCCGTAGCCCCTGGGAGCCACACCCAGGCAGGGGGGCTGCTGCGTGCCCCGCCTCTCATTCATTCCATAGGTGAACTCTTGGCAGAGGGCGCGTGGCCACCTGGCACTGGGCCCCTGCTCCAGCGCCACATTTCCTCGCCTCTCAGCCCCCTCCTCCTCCAGGGTTGCTGTGGAGAGGCCCGGGGTGACCAGCCGTGGTGCAGGCCACACGTGTCGTCTGAGGGTTAAAACAACCGACCTTCCGCCAGCCGGGTGTGACGTTCTAGGGGCCCAGCTTCACCCCCGGGTCTTGGGAGGCGTCCGATGACTGGGAACCCACTGCCCTCCCTGGGGAGCCGTGACCAGCTGGCCATGAGTCTGGGGCTTCATAGGGCAGTGGACAGGCCCCCCGTCACCTGGCCCCAGCAATATCCGCAGTTCGGACCACACGCCGCAGGCTGTGGCAACGCAGACCACGGTAGACTCACCTCCGCACAGATTGGAATTTGTGTAGCCAAAAACCTGGATGGCGGCAGGGGAGCCCGGGGAGCGGGAAGGGTCTCACGGAAGGTGAGCTGGGCTCCGGAGCCTACTGCATGGGCGGGTCCAGCTCAGCCATGCACCTGGGACAGGTGAACTCCAGGACTCACCTGGGGAGGGGCCAGAGAGGACAAGAGAACCTGGGGCCCTTTAGCCCAATGACACGGGGGCAGGGGAGGGACACGGGGCTTTGGGCCAGGAGGCGGCTCTGGTGGGCACAGTGCTCGGCCACAGGTGCTTTGCCCTTTGTCCCTGCAGGCCCCGTGGGGGTGAGCGGGCACTGGGCCTGGGTGGAGCCCCCTGCCGGGCCGCCCATGTGTTCCTACCGTGTCAGCAGTGGGGCTCGACTGGTAAGGTGTGTTTCCATTAGGTCAGTCCCCAAGTGGGGAAAGAGCCTCCTCACCTCCCTGCCGCCAGAGTAGGCTCCAGACGCGCACCAGGTACCATGGGAAAAGGAGAAGGCCAGGACCCGGGAGGAGGAGGCCGTGAAGAACCCGATTCCCGAGACTGCTAAGGTTGAGAGGCGGCTGCAGCGGAGCCCTTGCTCTGCACGGCCGAGGCCCTGGGTTCCAGCCCCGGTGCCAAAACCAGAAGGTCACTTGTCAAAATTCCTAAGATTAAATTTAAAAGGAAGACGGCCACCCGTGGAAGGCTTGTTTTTGACCACAGACTTTTCGTTGACAGATGGGGGCAGGAGATCTCAACAAGTGCTCACTGAGCACCTACTAAGTGCCAGGGCTGGAGGTCCTCCAGGGCCACAGGACCTTGTCCCCGTCTCCATGCTGTCTCTGTCCCCAGGAGAGAGAGACATCACTCTATCCACACAGGCAGATGTGCGGGCAGCCGTGGAGGGAAGGTGCCCAGGGCTATGGGGAGACCTGGCCAAGGCTGGGCAGTCTGGGGAGGGGCAGGGTGGCACTGGCGCAGCAGGCAGAGGCTGGAGGGCCCCTCCACCGGCTTCGGGAGCCCTCCTCCTCCAGGGCTGAGGTGGGGCGGATGCGCCACCCTGCTTGTGGCGTCTTGTAGCTGGAGTGGCCCAGCCAGAGCCCCAGGCAGGGCTTGAAGTCGTGGTCAGACAAGCTCTTGTCACGGGCTGGCAGCAGAGATGCCCCCTGCCCAGGGCAGCACAGCAGAGGTCTCGAGGTGGCATTTGGTGGCCAGCCTCTGGGGCCAGCCTCAGTGCTTGTCCTGAGAGCCGCTGGAACCAGGGCAGGCCTCCTGCCTCCTTCCCCAGGGGGCAGCTGCCGGGCACGGAGTCAGGTGGGGCTGCGGAGGCCGCGGTGGGCGTGCGAGTCGAGGTTCCTGTGCTGCCGGCTGGGCTGAGGAGCGGGGGGCCTGGGGCCTGGGGGAGGCGAGGAGTGGCCGGGTGTGATGGTGGGGAGGCTTGGAGTGGGGCCTCATGGTGGAAGGTGGCAGGACCCAGCCCCCTCCCCGGCCTGCAAATGACCCAGGGGACTGCAGCCTGGGCGTCTCGGCCTGCTTTGCTCTTCCTTTCCTCCAGGTCGCCTGTTCTGATCCGATCTGGCCCACGCCCTCTAGAGAGGGCGCTCCCCACCCGGGGCAGTGGCAGCCTTCCTGTGGGGACAGGCCCCGGCCCATCCCTCCTGCGGAGCCACCTGCACTGGCCGCTGCGCAGACCCCAAGTCACTGCGGCCTCTGTGCCAGGGCTGAGGACAGGTGCCCAGGTTCTGGGTGTAGCTGCCCTGGTTAAAGCTCCGCTCGTGCTTCCCACGGTGACCGTTCTGCTCGGCTTTGGGAGCAGTGGCCAGACCTGATTTGTTGGACCCCTGGGTCGGGCCTCTGGCCCAGGACTCCGTGACAGAGGCAGGTGAGGACAGAGCCTGGGGCTGCGGCCGGTTCCTGACGCCCCGCGTGTGCAAAGGCTCTGGCTCCTGTGGGAGGTGCTTGGTGGGTGAGGAGGTGCAGGTAGGGTGCGGAGGGTTTCCCCAGTGCGGGAGGGACTGGAAGAGGCCAGCGGGCAGGGGCCAGGCCTGTGAGGACATGAGGGCCAGGGCCCAAGGCAACGCGTGGGGCAGTGGTGACTGGTCCTGCCTGCGCCCTCCCCGCCCCACAGCACACGCACCCGGGTTGCCAACGTGGAAAGCCTTCTGGAAATATGCTCAGAGATCCCCAGTCCCTCCTCCAGAGTGATTCACTCCTGGGTGGCGCCAGGACCGGTCACCCACCGCCCTGGGCAGAGGGCCATTTCCACGCCTCTGCTGAGCATGAGAACTAGTTGTCCTGTGTGGCCTCCCACCACCTGCTCAGGCCTCTTCCTCCTCCTCAGGTGAGGAGAGGTGCCCATCACGCCTAGGCCACAGGGTGGTCTCCTCCTCAGCAGGGCACGGGTGTGGCTCCAGCAGCCACTCCAGGAAGTGCCGAGTGTCCGAGTAAGCCCTGGGCTTCAGCCTGCTTCCTGCGGGGGCCCTGGCGTGGGCAGTAGAGCCGTGGGAGCCGCGGGTTGGAGCCCATCTGTCTCCTCAGTCTGCTGGGCGCTGCCCTCGACTTGTGAATCCGCATGATTCCCAGTCCCCACGCGGTCTCACACACAGCCCGCAGCTCCTTGGGGGGCGTGTGCCCCTCTGTGTTCCTGGCAGGCCTGCGGCCTTCACCGGGCTTCCCTGCCCACCAGAGGGGTGGCACTCTGCTGGCCGTGCTGGTCCCGCCCCCGTTTCCTAGGGTGAGGCAGGGGTGCGCCTGCCCCCGCGTCCTGCTGCCTGGGCACGGAGCGAGGGCAGAGCCGGGCAGAGAGAGGAGCCGGGTGGCGGCTGGCGGTCCTGGTCTGTGCGTGGTCATGGAGGGTGGCGGGCGAGGGGCGGGGGGGGGGGGTGGGGTAAACAAAACTTGGCTCCCAGGCCTGAAGTCCAGGTCTGGAGGGAGAGACCAGGAAAATCATCACCAGCCACAGGACAGTCCCGAGAGCTGCAGGGGTCTGTCCAGTCTCAGGTGGGGCCCTGACCCCGGGGCCCATTCCATCTCCAGGACACCAAACTGCCTTTTAGTAGAGGACCACTGAGTGGGGTTTCACGGTGGGAGCAGGAGTTCTCCAGCTGGTTCAGTGCAGGGAGCCGCGAGCGTGGAGGCCGGGGCGGCCAGTGGGAAGGGCTCCAGGCAGGTCCAGGAGAAGGTTTGGAGCTGGAGGTGGGAGGGGTCTGGATCCCATCTTTTAGACAAAGAGGAGCCATAAAGACATTTTAAGCGGCCAAGGACGGTCGGGTGTGCCCATGCTGAGGGTCCAGTGCGTGTGTTCCTTCTTCAGAAAACGAGCCACCAAGCAGCAGCTTCCCGGGGCTGCGCTCCCCTCCCGTCCAGCCTGGACTCTGGTGTCCTGGGAGCCCGTTCCCTGGCTGCAGCGGCAGGACCTGGCCCGGTCCTTCAGGAGGCTGTTGCCCCGCCCGATGGACACAGCAATGGAGGCCTGCGGGGGTCGGCGGTGGGCACGGAGCCACTGTGGGTCACTGCACCCTCAGCCAGGCCCCTGGCCTTGGGTTCCCAGACAGGCCCAGAGGGGGCGCAGCCGGGGAGGGTCACGGTCCACCCAGGCCATGGTCCTGGCAGCTGCCGTCCCCTCCTGAGGGCCACCCTGGCGCCCACAGCGGGGAGCAGCCTGAAAGCTGGCCGCCGTGACCGTGTCCGAGGGCATCAGCTCCGGGCGCCAGAGGTCAGCCTGCCTGCGGCCCCGCGGCAGCCCAGGCCATCAGGGCGCGGCCGGGACACCACACTGGTGCCTGCACCCGTCCACCTGGGGAGACCTCCCCCTGCACCGTGGCCGGCCTCACTCCTTCCCCCAGCGAGTGCCGGGCACTGTCCGCACCCACACGGAGCAGGGAGCGGCGTCCCCTCCAAGAGGGAAGAGCGTGCGGCTTTGTGAGCAGTGGGGACGAAGGACGCCTGCAGGTGTCACCGACGTGGGGACCCTGGTGCGCCCCAGCTGAGCACCGGCTGTGCACAGACTCATCCAGGCCAGGGGGCTGGGCCGCAGACGCCTGGATCCCGTTACCACCACCCCCGGCCTTCAGCCCCTCACAGGCCTGCGCCCCACCGTCCTGTAGGCAGGGCCCTGCCCCGCCCTCCGGCCCCCTGAGCTTTCCTGGTGGCCTGGCCCTGCGTCTTTTCCCAGCCTTCTGGCCTCCCAGGGCCTGCCTGGCTCGGGCCGTCCCAGTCTGTCTCTGGACCACCTTGCTTCCTCCTGGGCTCCTGCTGGGGCTCTCCCTCCCAGACCCCCGCCTTCCAGGGACCAGAGAGCTCCTACCAGTGACCCCTGAGCTGGCCCCAACCCGGGCAAGCTGCCCCTGTGCTTCCCAAACCCTGTGAGTGGACAGTCAAGGGGCCACTTTGGCCTGGACCAGGCCCCGCCCAGGCCTTCACTCACGTACTCTCTTACTTAATCTTATTAATTTAACTCAGGTTTCGTGGGGCAAGGACCCAAGTGTCACCCACGCTGCCCAGTGCCGTACCACTGAGCTCCACCCCGGCCCCAAGTTAAGTTAGAAAAGTAACTAAGTGCTCCATCCCACAGGGAAGGTGGTCTGGGGCAGAGACACCGGTGTCCTGTCCCTGTCCAAGGCTTCTGCTCCACGCCAGGTCCCCAAGGCTAAGTGGAGCAGACGGCCCCCCAGATTCAAGGGGTGTTCCCAACTTCCCTTCGCAGTGTGGTGTGGCCATTTGACCGAGTTCTAAGTGAGCTGAACTGGTGGTGTGTGGAGCTTCCCAGAAGTGCCCTTAAAGAGAGGGGGTGTGGCCTTCCAAATCCCCTTCTTCCCTTCTACTGGAATGCAAGCATGAGAGCTGGAGCACAGGCAGCTCTGTTGGATAAGGAGGAGGTAAACCAACGAGAAGGAGCCTGGCTCCCTAAGGACCACAGAGCCGCCCTCGAAGGCCACAGCAGGACTGAGCTGTGCAGGAGAAGTGCAGTTCTTTTATTGAAGACACTGCCTCTTGCAGATTTCAGACGCTTGCCACAAAGTCTCCCCTGCAGTGAATGTAAAAATAACGATGGCTGTCATGAAAAAGTGGCATTCTGGAGCCCTCAGGGGCAGCTTCCTCGTCAGAGGACAGAGCAGGTCATCCACCCAGGTGGATTTCCTCAGTTTGTTCTGAGGGACCAGCAGGGAACGGAAAGCAAAGATGTCCTCACCGTGTGGCTCAAGGTGACAGCGCCAAGCTGCTCACCACACTGCGGCACTGCGCCTGGCGTCCCCGCTCCCAGGCCCTGCTGCCCGCCTCTACCTCCGGCCCCAGCCACCAGTCTCCCTGGGGCAGTAACGAGCATCCAGCGTCCACCAGCAGATGGTGTTTGTCACCGCGCTCAGCCTCTGGGACTCCGTGACCGGCTTCTCTCTCTGCTCCTCGGCATCACGCAGCCTCCCTATGGGCCCTCGCCCTGGCCAAGCGCCACAGTCAGCTGGCCGGGGGACCGGGCGTGTGAGCGCCTCAGCTGCCCGCCGTCCTCCTCCCTGTGAAGTGGGGGCACGAGCGCCTTCCTCCAGGGAGTCCACTGCGTCCTGAGCTTCACAGCCACCAAGCCCCTGGGACACCTCGGCCTGACTTCCTTGTGGACTGGCCACCCGGGGATTCACCTTCTGTTTCCACACCCCAGCAGGGAGCTGGGCCCAGCTGGGCTCAGGAAACCGATCGCGGGAGGTGACGGGGTGACCGCGAGACAAATGACGGGCACCCCCTGCGCCCCGAGCCACACCGTGTTCTCGGGGTGTGCAGGCTCAGGGTGGGGGACCTGGGACCAGGCTCCTGCGGCCCTGCAGCTGCCCAGCTGCTTCCTGATGCTGGCGTCCTGGGGACGGGCCACACGAGGCACCAGGCCTCCTGATTCTGAGCCAGAGGGGCCCCGTGAGAGTCAGTCCCAGCCTGGGCGCCCGCGTGTGCCAAGGCCAGCAGGAGGAGCCGCCCGGCCGGCTGTGTGGGCAGGATGGCGTGTTCCTTCCTGGAGCCAGGGAGTGACTAACGCCCTGCAGGAGGACCAGCAGGTAGAGCAGGCCCGGCCTCGCTGCCCTGCGGCCTGGCGGTGCCGCCCCGTCCCAGCACCCAGGGCCTCTCAGCGCCTCCCTCGCCGGGCTCCTCCCTGGCCCCCCGACACGCTGTGACTGGCTGCCTTCCCGCCTGCGACCCTCCCGCGGGCTGCCCTCCTCACCCCTCCTCCTGGGCCGGGCGCAGGCTGTGAGGCCCCGGGCGACTTCCCGAGCCTCTCTGGGCTTCATGTAAGATGCCCCTCAGTGCAGCCCCCTTCAGTGAGCTCCTACCAAGTCTGCGGTGGGGACGCTTACTTGTCCCTGTCTGTTCTCTTGTACCTTGAAGTGTCCCGCCATGTGTGAGGGGGACATTCAGATTTTATTAGGATAATAATGACCAATGAAATGAGACTTCGGAATGGGGAAACCTGTCACCCCAAGCCGTGAGGACGAAGGGTCAGGTCCGGTGCCCAGAAAAAAGGAAGTGCTCACTTAACTCCACCACCTGGGCCGCTGTCCCCTGGCTCCTCCCGTGGCCTCCCCCGCCCAGCCTGGCCTCCTGGAGGGCCGAGGCGACCCGCTGCCCTCCGCTCCGCGCTCTCGCCCACCCCTCCTCCCCCCTGCCACCCGCCCGTCCTCCCCGTCCATCACCCACACCTTCATCTGCCCCGTCACTGCCCGTTGTGCACCTGCTGTGTGCCGGGGGAGGGGGAGACAGACGTCCCGACCTCCGCCTCATGGAGACCACTTTCAGGTGATGTTCGGGTTCAGATGTGAGTGTCCCCTGAAGCTCCTGTGTGAGAGGGTGCAAGGAGGTTCCGGGAGCCTCAGCCTGCTCAGTGCGTTGCTCGCTGTCAGGGACTGCCGGCCACTGTGGGCAGGTGGGGTGTGGCTGGAGGAGGCGGGTCTCTGGGGACCTGCCTTGGGGTTTCTGTTTTGTCCCTGGTGAGCGGAGCGCTCTCTGCGTCCTGGTGGCCGTGGCCTGGGCTGCTTCCCTCCGACACTGTCCACCACGGCGTTCTACCCTGCCTTGGGCCCAGAGCACTGGTCGGCCTCTGTGGCCTGAGACCTGACCCCAGAGACCCCGTGAGCCTTTCCTCCTCCGCACTCGTTCTGTCAGGTCTTTGGGTCCCAGTGCTGAGCCCCGACGTGGCCGGGGAGGCCATCAGAGGGCCTCTACTCCGCAGTGTGCGGCTGTTGCTGGGCTGGACGCCCGTGTCGAGGCCCAGGGTGGAGGAGGGCAGCGACGTGGGGCACGCTCCCCGTGGGCAGGAGGCAGGGTGGCAGGCCAGCCTGGAGCCGGGAGCTGAGCAGGGGGAGCCGGGAGGACCTCAAGGTCCCGGAGGGGATCTGAACTGGGTCCTAAGCGCAGGCGTTGGGGCCTGGCACATTCAGGTGTGGAGGGACTGGGGGGACGTGTCCTGTGTGTAAGGCACTGGGGGAGCCAGCTGGACAGGAGGTGGGTGTGGGGCACCGCGGGGGCCACAGGCCAGGCCATGGGGGCGCGGGAGGCCCCCAGCTGCCGTTAGATTCTGGGGAGACTGCACCCTCCAACAAGCAGCAGGCCGCGGGTCTCCTTCTCAGAGCCATTTGAAGGCTTGGTCCCTGAGGTGTGCTTCCCAAGAATGGGGACGCTTTCCTCCCAGCCACAGAGTGTCACATGTTGGGAATCCAACAGGACGGCATCTGCCCTCTGGCCGTGTGGCTCCTGAGGAAGCCGGGGTCCCTCGCCGCCCAGCACCACATTCCCTCTGGCTCCAAGATGGACGGAGCCGGGGAGCCTGAGGGCAGGGTGGAGGGCAGCAGGAGTCTGGGGGCAGTTGGTTCAGTTTGGGCCCCAGTGGTGCAACCCCCCATGAGCCCTGCTGTGGGGGGAGATCTGGGGGGGTTTCTGCAAGAGCCCAGTGGGAGGCAGGGTCTGGCAGGCGGGAGGGGCTGCAGGCGGGAAGCTCAGGGGACTGTGGCAGAGGGGACAGAGTGGGGGTCCTGCTGGCTTTCCACCCCGCTGAAACAGCGCCCCCAACCAGGAGGCTTGCAGCAGGGATCTGCTCTTTCAGATCCTGGAGGCTGGTCCCAGATTGTGGAGGGGCAGGCTCCTAGCTCCCTGCAGAGGCTCGGGGTCCAGCTGCCTCGTCCACTACTGGCAGCTCTCGGCAGCTCTTGGCAGGCCACTACAACCCCTGTCCCTGTCACGGTGGCCGTGGCCTGGTCCCTGTGTGTTTACCTGATCCTCTTAGAAGGCCACCAGTCACCGAGTTAGAACCCACCCCTGTGCAGCGTGGCCTCAACCAAAGCTCTCTCCGCAGAGCAGCTCAAGTTTGATGCTCCAGGTGGACGTCACGTTTGGGGGACACACTCTTCACCCCAGCACAGGGGCCAGCAGCATCTAAATGGTCATGGTCATCGGAGAGAGCAGATGGTGGGGAGAGGGCTGGTGGCAGCCCTCAGCAATGTGTAAGGGGTCGCCAGAGGATTAGGTGCCCCACAGGTCCAGCTGTGGATGCCGAGTAACAGAATCGCGGACCTGGACTCCTGGACCCCAGGCCTCCCGGGGCACCTGCGCCCAGCCTGGCAGCCTCCCCGCCTCCCCTGGCCCGGCCTCCACTGTGCCAGCAGAGCCCCTCACTGCACATGACGAGCGGAGCTCAGCTGGCGGCCTCTGCCCCTTCAGGTGTGCCAGGCCTTCCCCAGCCAGGCCCAGGTGCCCGCAGGTCCAGCCCCACAGCACCCTGCTGGCACTGAGGCCTGTGGTCACTCCTACATCACAGGAGAGAAAACCTGAGGCCCAGGAAGTGGGGGTCCAGGGTCAGATCTGGAGGGCTGGCCCCTGGCTTGTCACTGGATGGCTCCAGCACCACCAGGGGACGTTCAGGCCAGGCCTGGGCTCTGCTCCCGGGCTCCCTGAAGCTGCCCAATCCGGCCCTGCCTGGGGCCGCTGCCTGCGCTGCCCTCTGCCTCCTAGGACAGAGCAGGTGTGGGCCTGAGCCCTGGGCCGGGAGCAGGAGGTTCCCGCTGGGATGGCCGCCGCTGTCTCCGGCCTGGAGCTCTGCCCCAGCGAGGCCCCCAGGCCCAGGAGGTGAGCTGCAGGCTGGCCTCGGATGCCCACCGGCCCGGATGCCCACCTGCCCTGCCCTCCCGGCCCGGGGGCCACGCCCGTCCCGCCCACCACTTGGAGGTGTGCTGCGTTTGGTCTTAGTTTTCCTTAGCGGTCTTCACCGTCCTTCCCAGGAGAGCCTGGAGCCCATTCTTCTTGGGCAAGTCCCTGCGAGGCCAGCGAGGGGCCCTGCCAGCTGCGCTCCCACACAGCCCTCCTGAGCTGACGCCACGGGGCGGAGACGCCTACAGGTCAGGCAGTGGGAAAGGGGCAGGAGGGCCCCACCGTCCATGACCTCACAAGGCAGAGGCCTCGGGCTGCCCCTCAGGAGAAGGGTGGGAGGGACGGGCTCCCTTCTTGGTTCTTCGGGGCTTTTTGTCTCTGGCTGTGTGCGTCCTGCCCCCAGGTCCTGGGGCCCAGGGACGGGGCCTGGCAGCCTCTGCACTGGCTCGTCCTAATCCCTCCTCACTGTCTCCCCTTCCAGGAAGACCACCCGCCTCCCCGCCACAGAGGGCGCCTCCCACCCCGTGCTTCCAGGACCCTACCTCCAGCGCGTCTTCCTCGAGGGCCACCTGGGTGCTCGGCCCCTGGCCTCACAGACCGGCCATGTAGTGGGACGGGAGAGAACCTGGTCGTCTGGCTCCGGGCCCTCCAGATCTAAGCTCACTGCCCAGGGCCCTGCTTCTCCCTGCCCCACCTGCCCCTGGGCAGGAACACCAGGGAGGGACGGGGAGGAGCTGGGCGGGGGCTCCTGCAGGGTGGCTCCTGGAGGAGGCCTGGGGACCCAGAGGCCGGGAGCCATCAGCTTCACGAAGGCCCGGGCAGGGTGCTCTGGGCAGGTAGAGTACAGAGGCCCTGGGCAGGAACAGTGTGGCAAGTTGGAGGGCCACACGGGAGGCCCACGCACGGAGCTGTGAGCTGCAGATGCCCTCTGCGTGCTCTGGAAGCCGGGGGTGGGGGGGACCCCACTGGGCCAGCGGCGCAGGGAGGTTTCCTTGATGCGGGCCACCTGATGAGCTGGGCTGAGGGGCAGGGCTCTGGAGACCAGGACCCCCCTGCGCCGCCCAGCCGCCTTCCCGCCTCGCGGACGCTGCCAGGACTGGGAAGCTCTTCTGGAACGCAGAGCAAGGGACGCAGCCTGTGACCAGGCCGCAGGAGCCTGCCCCCGGCCAGTTCCCGCAGTTGGGCGTAAGTGGCGAGAAACGGGCTGGAGGCCGGGAGAACCTGTTTTTCAGCCACCAGGGACGCGGCAGGGCACCCTGAGCTCTGGCCTTTAAGCAAAAGCCACATCACCCCCCGGGGTCCAGGTCACCCACACAGAGGTTCAGGGTGTGTGCAAAATGGTGTCCGGTGCATGACAGGAAGGTCACTTGTTTTCTCTCTGGAAAGGACTCGTCCCCACTAGGACCAGCCGGCTGCACATCCAGACAGTGTGTGCCTTGGCAGGGGCACCGAGGCTCCAGAGGCCTTGGGGAGCTCCCTGGGTCCCAGGATGGCACATGCACAGCTGACGGGGACTTCTGGGACAGCAGTTGCCCCCTCGATAATGCCTGGGCACCTGCTTCATGCCCAGGACCCACACGGATGGACACGCAGACGGACAGACTATGCCCTGGTCCAGCTCATGGGGGAGGAGGGGGGTCCTGCTTCCAACCCAGGCAGCCCCTGCTGGGCCCCTCTTCTGGGCCGCTGGGTCCCCCTGCTGGCTAAGTCCTCTCGTGTGCAGTCCTGAGGAAGGCCACCTTTCATCAGAGGTTAAAGGGTCCCCTCCTGTTCCGGAAGCCCCAGCTCCCGGTGCCGTGACTCCACGGGACAGGCCCTCTGTCGAGTGGCAGCACTGGGTTACCACAGCGTTTCCCAGCTGTCCCTCGGGCCCTGCAGGAGGGACTGTGGCTTGACCCCGTGCGGCCCGCACTGCCTCTCCAGCCGGGGACCCGCTTCTGGCCTCTGCCTCTGGTGGCCGCGCCCACCCCTGCTTCTTCCAGGCCTGTTCAGACCCACCCAAGTACAAAGAGGGGCCGTGGGCAGCCTGGAGCGTGGACACCTGAAAGTGTGGGAAAGTCTCGGGCCCCAGCAGGCCCCATGTGAGCGCCCAGGTGAGGAAGCCGCACAGGCCCGCGAGGGCCCAGGCTCAGGCTCTGGCTCTGGCTCTGGCTCTGGCTCTGTCGGTGCAGAACACCGGGTCTCACCAGGGTCTCGCCCTGTGGTGCTGGCTGACGCTGGTCTGCTGTCACACCTTGGGAACAGGGATGTCGTAGGCAGGCGGTGCTGAGGGCGGGCAGACAGATGACCACGGTGTCCGTGTCAGAGGCGGCATGTCCTGGGCTGCCCTCTGTCCCCGATCCTCCCACCCCAGCCTCCCAGTCCTTGGGATCACAGGTGTGTGCCCTGTGCTGGCTGGAAACAGGGTCTTCAAAGAGGTGACTAAGATAAAGTGAGGTCTCTAGGGCGGCCCTCCTCCAGTAGGACTGGGGTCCGTGGAGGAAGAGGCAACCAGGACACAGATACACGGGGGACATCATGCAAGGACACAGGGAGACACAGGCCCGTCTCGGAGTGAAGCTCTCCTCAACGGCCGGTTCTCACAGGGAACCCTCAGCCTGGGACTCCAGACCAGCACACGGGTGGCAGAGAGGACCGACGCCCAGGCCCAGGCCCAGCACCAGGGCCCGGCTGGGCATCGGTCCATCCAGCCCAGCTGGTCTGTCGCCCCCTCCGGTTCCCCTGGGGGATGCTCATTTCCTCCCCTGTGGAACCAGAGGCCATCCTCCTAGGACGCCTCTGGGCCTCAACGGGCTCCCGCCCAGGGCACCTCGCTGGGCGCAGCCCGGCTCTTTTCAACCAGATGTCGATTCCTTGTCCACTGCTCGGCTCTTCCACCTGGACCATGCATTCTGGCGCCTGGACTTATTGATGTATTTCCAGCGTCTGGCCTGGTGCCCGGCACGCGGCGGCAAGTGAATGAAATGTGAAAAAATCACACTCTGTCGGAGCTGCGGCTGGCGAGGGGAGCTCCAGAGCATCCCGGGGCCTTTCTGCTGCCCTGCGCAGTCCTGGAAGCCCCCGGAGGTGCTCAGAGCACATGCACGGTGTCCGTCCCTGAGGTGTCCTCCAGGTGGCTCAGGAGGCACAGGCTCCCCGTGCTCTGCCTTCAGGGTGGCAGTAAGCACGGCTTCCCAAGAGCCAGTGGGTGTGGCTCAGTGACCAGTGCTTGCCTAGCAGGTGAGAGGCCCGGCGTTCTGTCCCCAGCACCGAAAAAATGACACAGTCGCCAAATTCCCAGCTGATGTCAGCCTCCCAGCCGGGGAATAACAACCGGGTTCTCTATAAATATCTAATGTTTAAAAGATTAGTTGTCCAATATGATAATAGTTTTTTTTCTTTTTTTTTTTGTTATGTTTTGGGTACTGGGAAATGAACTCAGAGGCATTTTGCCACTGAATTACATCCTCAGCCCTTTAAATTTTTTTTTTTAAAGAGAGAATATGAATCTTTTTTGTAGATGGACACAACACAATGCCTTTATTTATTTTTTTATATGTTGCTGAGAATTGAACCCGGGTCCCGCCCATGCTAGGGGAGCGCTCTACCGCTGAGCCACAAACTCAGCCCCCCTCAGCTTTTTAAAATTTTTGTTGTTAGACAGGGTCTCGCTAAGTTGTGGAGGCTGGCCTCAAACTCACAATCCTCCTGCCTCAGCCTCAGTCTGTGGGGTCACAAGCGTGCACCACCATGCCCGTCCCAATCTGATAATCTTGATTTTTGTTTCATGACAAATATTTCAGCTGCAGAAAAATTCCTTAGGAGTGTCCACAGGCACGTTTAAGTTGGGCAATAGGGAGGTCTAGGTACCCGTTTTAATCGTGGTGAAATCTACACAACTCAGCAGTCTCCCACCACAAGCATGTTCAGGCTCACAGCTGGTGGCGCTTAGAGCATCCCTGGCCTTGCGTAACTCACCCCAGAACTCTCTTGTAGCCAGCTGGAGGCTCGGTGCGGTGGACACTGTCTCCCCCGCCCCCAGCAAGGACCCCCACCACCCTCCTTCAGAGTCAGGACTCTCTCCACAGGAGACCACTAGGTCTGTCCCCTGCTTTGGCTGGTGGGGCTGGAGGTCTTGCAGGGCCACCTGGGGTTCCTTTTGTAATGCTGAAAGGATTTCACCTGCATGGGGGGTGGGGGGAGCCCCAGGCCCAGAGTGGAGGCCAGGGCTGGTGGTGCCTGCCACTCAGGGTGGGCGAGGGAGGAGGCCGGCCTTTCCAGGACCCCCCCCCCCCATTCCTCTCCCTGGTGATGCACACACACAGGGGTTTGTTTGGTTTGCAAGAAGGGCTCTGAGGCCAGGCCAGACTGTCACCTGCCACAGGGCACGCCTAGGAGCCAGGCTGGAGGCTGGCCGTTGCTCTCCAGGGGCTCTTTCCAGAGTCCTCAGCCTTGACCTTGAGTGCTGGTGACAGCATTTTCCGCCCTTGTATTTGACTTGACTTCAGTGGATTCCTTTGAACCAGTGATCTCTCCATGTCCATTGTTAAGTTTAGGTCTCCAAGGAGAGTGATAATACCTCTCCCTCCCTCCCTCCCTCCCTCCCTCCTTTTGTGGTACTGGGGAATCAACCCAGGGGTGCTCTATCACTGAGCTGTACCCCAGCCCCCTTTTCTCTCTCTCTCTCTCTCTCTTTTTTATTGGTTGTTCAAAACATTACAAAGCTCTTGACATATCATATTTCATACATTTGATTCAAGTGCAGCCCCCTTTTCTCAATCTCTTGCCTTATTTTTATTGCAATTGGGGTTGGGAAGAATGTAAATGTCCTGAGAAACAGTAGGAAGGAGTTTTATGGAAAGATAAGGAGCAAAGTCGTCCCTCATGAACTCAAGATGGCTGCCACAGTCCCAGTCCTCAAGGGCAGAGTTCCAAAGAGTGAGACTTTCTACTGCTGTCTCTTTTATCAGAGATTAAGATCCCAGGACACCTGTACATTTTCCCTTGGGTATCTATCACTCACGAGAACAGGGTCTCAGCTCCTAGCCTACCAAGGGCAAAGGGAACAAGATGCTGGTGGAGTGGGACCAACACTGGTTCCTTTTGGGGCGGGTGGGATGAGCATGAACCCGATAAACAGGGCTTCCTCTAGCGGTAAGTGTCCCCACGGAGCTTCCCCCCCACCCCACCCCATAGCAATCAGAGATGGGCTTCCATCCCTGCTTCACAGCCGGGGAGACTGCGGCCACTTGCCTGAGAGGACACAGCCAGCGACAGAGAAGGAGGCAGAGCCAAAAGTCCAGTCAGGCAGCTGCCCTCCAGAGAGGTCACTACTGAGTGGACGGCCCCTCCAAAGAGGGCGAGGTGGCCAGAGGGAGCCAGCGGGAGTGCCTCGGGGAGCCCACAGTGAGCGCTCCAGTGGGGGTGTCTGTCGGAGTCCCCTCTTTGACGGGGAGGAGGTTGGGGCCCAGGTAGAGGTGAAGGGACACCAGGTTGCACTGGGCCAGCTCCGCCTGCCTTCCCTACGGAGGCTCCTTTGTGAACCCAGGGAAGCTGCCCAGAGCAGCAGGCGGCAAAATGTTTGGGACTCAGCTTTAAAGCATGGTTACAGGTGGAGTGAGGCCAGGGCAGCGCCCCCCACTGGGGGCTCTGAGGGCACCTGGCGAGGCACCTGGGTGGGTGACAGATCAGATCAGGTAGCGGGAGCCAGATCCCGCTCCCCACGGTGGGCACGGGGTTCGGTGCTTTGCAGCTTTGAGGGCCTGGAGACCCTGATGGCTGGGGCCCCTCCCTGCTCCCACAGTCGTGAGCTTGGGGTGCAGGACGCTTGGCCCCGAGAGAAGGCAGCTACGCTGGCGAGGACGTTGAAGCGCTGCAGATGTGGTCTTCCACCCCACCCAGGGGTGCCCACGTCCTGGAGCTGACCCCAACAGAGCCAGGCCCTGACAGATGCCCATGACCCCTGTTCCCACTGTTTGACTTACCATGACAACAGAACAGCCACAGAGACAAGGACACTCGGGCCCACGAGGTCCCGGCCCAGCAGCCACCAGGAACTCTGATCCAGCACTGCCACGTGGACGAGTCGAGGACAGCTCAGTGGAGACTTGTGCCAGTGACAAAGCGGGGTGAGACCACTCCCTGGTCACTACAGAGGGATAGCCCGGCAGTGAGGGACCCCAGGTTCACTCAGAGCCCCAGTCCCAGCTCTGCCACACAGTAGCTGAGCCATCTGTTCCCTGAGAAATCCTGTTTGCATCCCTGGGCTTTGGGCTCCTCCTCTTAGGGGGCCACATTGTCCAGTGCCCACCCCACTGGGCTTTCCCAGTTCAGAGCAGTGTCACTACAGACCTCCTGTTAGGGAGCTTCTCGTTCTGGATGGTCAGGGCCCCTCCCCAACCTCAGCAGGGTCCTCCTTCTTGGGCTGCTTATGTCTCAAGAAGGGAGGAGCCTCCTGTGTCCTGCAATGCTCCTGGTTGATAACTGCATTCAACCCTTTTCTGTTGCTATAACAACATGCCTGAGGGTGGGTATTTTGTAAAGAAGAGAGGTTGATTTAGCTCACAGTTTCTGAGTAAAGATCTGTAAAGATTTCATAGTGGGTGGCATTATAGTGATGGGAATGTGTGAAGACACCTCCCGCCAGCCTGGAAGCCAGAGAGTGGGGAAGGGCTTACTCTTATTTTCCCCCTGGTACTGGGGGTCAAACCCAGGGCCTCAGGCATGTTAGGCTACGGAGCTCCATCCCCAACCCTTTCTAAAATTGTTTTGTGAGACAGGGTCTTGCTAAGTTGCCCAGACTGCCCTCCCACTTGCCATCCTCCTATTTTGGCCTCTAGAGTAGCGGGGATTGCAGGTGTGTGCCACAGGGATTGCAGGTGTGTGCCCCAGGGATTGCAGGTGTGTGCCACAGTGCCTGGCTGCTCTTGCTCTTTTTTGTAACAACTCACTGTCTTGGGAACCAACCAGCATCTCAAGAGAATGATGTCACCCCTCCAGCCCCCTCCCCACCTCATCTCCTCCCATTAGCCCCTTTGAAAGATTCTACCATCTCTGAAGACCACCAGGCAGGGGACTAAGCTTCCAGCACATGACCCTTTGAGGGTCAGACCAAACCAAACCCTAGCCATAGCTATACCATCCAGATGCCTTCCAGAGAGCAGCTGGCGGCCTCTGCGGCAGCCCCGTCTGCGAGATCAGACTCTGGGTATGGTAGTAAATCTGCTTCCTCCGGCCCTGCTGTACAGAGTCTTTAACAGAAGAACTGGACAGAAAGCTTTTCCATCTTCATTGTTTTCTGATAGAGCCTTCTGAGGCTACCACCCAACTCCGAAATGTGCTTCAGACAAAAGCTTTTGGGAAGTGGTTTATTGGGTGGTGTGGAGCAAAGCCATTTCAGTTTCCAGAAGGCAATTCCTCACCATCTGTCTCGCCTTGGCTTTATCGAAGTAATGTGCTTGGGAGGTTTTCCTAATGATAAAAATAATGCACATTCACAATGAGGTATCTGGAAGACACAGATCAGCACAGAGGAAAGGAAAACTCTAACCACAATTGTGTGTGTGCGCGCGCGTGTGTGAGTGCGGAGAGAGAGGAAGAACTGGAGAATGAATTGAATACAGAACACTATTTTCATCTATAGATATGGTTTTCTTGACAAATTTGATATGAAATTTAACTTCACTTTTCAAAAGTATATCATACAAAACTTATTTTGTTAAAAAGTTCTATTTAATTAATAAGTCTAGAGCTTCCAAATACAAGATGATAAATTTTAAGCAATACATTCTTTACCTCAACAGGCTGTTTTTAAATTTTTTCTGTTTAGTTGTAGATGGACACAATACCTTTACTTTTATTTATTTTTATGTGGTGCTGAGGATCAAATGCAGTGCCTCACAGCTCCTAGGCAAGCGCTCTGCCTGAGTCTGCAGAGGCTGTTTTCTGAATTAGGTACACACTGTGGATACTTGTTTTGATCTTGATTTTTTACAGGATTTCCCTCCATTTATAAAAACTAGGGCATGCTTTACATATCAGCGTAGTTGGGTGAGTTTTGCCAACAGTACACAATCGAGTCACTACCACCATGATCAGGATGCAGAATTATGCCTGTCATTAGGCAGTTATCTAAACTATGACCGTGACAGCCAAATTTTCTGTGGCTTGCAAGTGCATGATTTAAACCATCTCTTTTTATGAGACATTTAGGTTGCTTACAGCTTTCCTCTTACTGATTTGCAATCTGGGGGAACAAAAGTTCATGGGAATGAATGAAACCCAGGATTTCCTGAAGCAGTACCCATAGGGCTTCTCCCTTCTCTGTTGGAAAAACTTGAGTGTTGTTCTTCTCTGCGAAGCTCCCATCATGCAGTGAATGAACAGTTTACTCTGTTCAACTACATTTTGGCATTGTGGTGATAGAGCCTGATAGAACCTTCTGGGCTCTATGAGGACATGGGCAAGATGATTAAGCAGGTTACCTGTGAGAACACCTGGGATTCTTCTTCCCAGGCCCTCGACCAGGGGAACTGGGGACTTGTACAGAATTGATTTGAGGTACAAGGGGTACCTGCAGAACACCTCACAGAACATTTGTACAACTTTAAAATAGCAAAAAGCTGAGAGCCGGAAGTGCATTTATGAATGCACATTTATGCAGTTAGTCAACATATAATGAATAAATATTCCATAAATAATGAACAACAAAATGAATGGAAGGAAGTGCACCCGAGCCTGGTGTGTAGGAAAGTCAAGCACACTCGGTGCCTGTTCTTGGCGAACTCGCAGTGTGGGAATCACGAATCGACCTGGGAAGGGATCACCTCCGGCCCTCTCACCCCATGCTGCCTTCCTCAGTTCAGGGGCTCTGGCTGCTCACCACCAACTGCACACAGTGACCCCTGGTGAACAGCAAAGATGCCTTGACATTTGGGTTTGCAAAGAATGTGTGCTCTTCAGTTTATTAAAGGTACATTTATTCATCTCCGTGCCTGCAAGATTTAGCCCAGGTCTTGGCACACAGTAGGCGTTTAGAAATGTTTGCAGGGAGGATAAAGACGACCCGAACGAGCAGGGGCCTCCAGCCAGGCTGTCAGCTCCTCGGGTTTCACTTCCACCTCAGCACTGCGTCGCAGGCCTGGGTCACTTTCCCATCCTACAGCGGAGGCCCTGAGTCCCAGGCGAGCTTCCCGAGTTGCCCAGCTTCCTGAAGCAGGGGAAAAGGAGCGGCGGGCAGGGGAGGCCGCTGGGCCTGGGCTCCGCAGCCGGCCTCTCCACACACCGCCAGGAGCCTCAAAATCGCGCGCCGCTCATCTCTGCCTCCCCAGGTACAGCAGGCGGCGCTCAGTGAGTGGGTCTTGCGTGGACACCGCGTCCTTCCGAGCCTGAAGGAACAGTTCGCAGGAGGCCTGGCTCGCATGGATGGCTCCGCGCGCTCCCGACTCTGCGCAGCTGACCGCAGCGCCGACCAGCTCCCGGTACCGCTCGGGAGAGCGGGGTGGACGTACGTTTGCGAAGTCTGTTTCAGCGCCTGACGCCCGCAGTCGCCGGCTAAGTGCCTCGTGACCCCGCGGCCGCCGGGACAGACCTGGGACAGCGCCAAGCGCCCGGGATCCGCGGTGCGAGGATCCCAGCGACCACCTGAGTTCGCACCTGCGGCTCCGCCAGCCACCGCCGGGGCGCGGCCTTAGGGCGGGGCTCCGGGCCAGCCCCAGCCAATCAGCGCAAGCGAGGCGCAGCCCGCCCTCTCCTGCGGAGGCAGCGCGTGCGCACTCGGGCCGCGGTACTCCGGACCCCGGGGCGGCGCTGACGCTCGCGCCGACGCGCCGGACGTCGGGCACGTCGACGCCGGCGACGCGCCGCCGGGCCCGCTCCTCTGCGCTCGCCAGTGTCCGGCCGCGGGCCGGCCTTCGTGACTGGGGCGGCGGGCCCGGGCCGCGCGTGGGGGCGCGGACGCCGGCCGCGGGCCGCCTTCGTCGGCCCCCGAGCTCGTCCGGAGCGCGCCGCCGCCCGCGCCCGCCGCGGAGCCTCCCGGCCGCGCCCGCCGGCGAGCAAGGTGAGGAGCGGGAGACCGAGGCGGCGGGCGGGCGGGCGGCGGTGTCAGCGCGGACGGCGGGACGCGAGGCCGCGCACCTGTGGCCGCTCGCGCGCACCTTCGGCCGGCGGGGACGCGGAGGCCCCGCCAGGTGCGCGTCCCGGAGGCCCGGGCGCCCTCGCAGCTCGCCTTCCCCGGGGTGCCCTCCGCGCCGGCCCGGCCCGCGGACCCACGGCTCCCGGAGCGGACTCGGTCCGTTCCGTGGCCGGGAGCTTACGTAAGTCAGGCCGCCGCGGCCGTCGGAGAACACCTCTCCCGGCCCTCGGCCAGTCCCGGCCCGTTGGAGCCGCCGAAGTCCGCCCGAGAGTCCCGGGAGCGCCGTTGCCGGGCCGTGCTCCGCCTGGGAACCGCCTGGGCGGCCGGTTCGCTCCCCGTGACGCCGAGAGCCCGGCACCTGGGGCGACGGGCAGTGCCCAGAACCCCGGGGTGGCCCGCTGGCCCTCCTGCCTGGTCGGCGCGGGGCTGGGTGCTGCCGCGGGAGCCGCTGCCCAGGTGCGCGCCGCTTGGCTGCGCTGGGAACGCGGCTGCCACTCGGGACGCACGGCAGGGATCCTGCAGGTGCACCTTGTGGGGACCCTGTTCTGCACTTCGTGACTTGCTCGGGTCTGTGGTCCCCAGATGATGTGCGAGGTGATGCCGACCATCAGTGAAGCAGAAGGTCCCCCCGGAGGAGGCGGGAGCCACGGGTCCGGCTCCCCCTCGCAGCCAGACGCGGATTCCCACTTTGAG
The DNA here is from genome assembly GCF_047511675.1 of Marmota flaviventris. Classification (NCBI taxonomy): domain Eukaryota; kingdom Metazoa; phylum Chordata; class Mammalia; order Rodentia; family Sciuridae; genus Marmota; species Marmota flaviventris. Next base: position 3,853,993 of record NC_092506.1, on the reverse strand, counting down.
CAACTCATGGTCTCCATGCTGGAAGAGCGGGACCGGCTCCTGGACACGCTGAGGGAGACTCAGGAAACCCTGGCGCTGACCCAGGGGAAGCTGCACGAGGTTGGCCACGAGCGAGACTCCTTGCAGAGACAGCTCAGTACCGCACTGCCCCAGGTAGGCCCCAGCGCCGGGCTCCCTTGGTGGTGTCTTCTTGGTGAAGGCAGTAGCTGAGTATTCCTGCGACCTGTGGAGTGGTGTTCCCGGTGTTCCTAAGCACACACAAGTCCCCAGGGATTAGACTGCTTAGGGAGCGCAAACTGGTGTTCTCCGAAGTCATGTGCAAATACCTCATTGCTCTCATTCCTGTCTTGGGGAGCCGCCTAGATTTGGAAAAATGCTTGGAAGTTTTTATAAAAAGGCATGAAGCAACCAAGCTCTGGGTGTCTTCCGTCTGTCAGGGCCTTTTCTCCCTGAATGTGGCTCTCTGTGGCTTCTACCTGAGGGACTGTGTGAGCATTTCCATGGGTTTTTTCCAATTTCTAATGAAGTTGGATGGACAACTGAGTTCACAGAGATGTTTTCACAGTCCACCTTTGTCAGACATTTGTGCTTTGTTTATTGGCACTGGGGATTGAACCCAGAATCCAGGGGTGCTTTGCTACTGGACTGTGTCCCTGGCCCTTTTCACTTTTTATTTTGAAACAGGGCTCTATAATTTCCTGAGCCTGGCTTTGCAGGGGCATTCCTCTGCCCTCAGCCCCCGAGTTGCTGGGATCACAGGACTTTGCATTGCCTGGCTTACTTTGTTTTTGTAGAAGACCAGAGGTTGATTTCTTAGGATTTTTTTTTTTTCTTTTCCTTTGCAGGTGAGAATTTTAAAGCTTGTGACAACTGAGGTTGTTGCTTTAAGAATGTTACATTCAGGCTGGTGTTTCAAAGCCTTCTCTTACAGAGTTAAATGAGAATTTAATGGTAGGAGAAGGGAGAGAGTGTTGAGGAGAGATATAAGGTATGTGGCACGTGGCACCATGGGAGTTAAGTAGGCTGCTTGGGTGGTTGTGAGCTGTCTGGGTGCCATTTTACTCATTCATAATAGGTGCCTTTATGGTGTATATGGTAGACCCGAGCCGGCATAGGCTGGTGCTCCCGCTGCAAATGAATGATTACTACTAGCCTTAATGTGTTTCTTGGCTGTAGTCAAGTCTCCTGAAAGATTCATAAGCCAGTGAACTCTCTTTTTAGAAATGACAATTTGATGTGAGTGCTATATGTTCCCTTTTTGTGGGGTTAGAGAATCATTAAGATTTTTCTGACTAAAATCTTATAAATTAAAAATTTATTTAGGTCAGATTTTATTATTGCAGGCCTAAAAGTGTTGGCCAGGATTTTATCGCCCATATTTGCAAATTTCTGGTTGTTTTGTTTTTGTAAGTGTAGTTTTTGGTGGGGAGTACTGGAGCTCACACCACGTGAGTACCCTACCACTAGGCTACATCCCCAGGGCCTTTTTATTCTTAGAGGGGGCTTATACTTGGGATCCCATGCCTCAGTCTCCTCGGCAGCTTGGATCACAGGTGTGGGCACAACATGCAGCTTTGTGTTTGTTTTAATGTCATCTGAGGTGCACACACTGAAGCATTTGTCTGATACTTGTGTAATTGGTAGGGTACTTTTGGGGAAAAATAGGTGCCTAGGACATGGCAGGGAAGCGACAGGAGTTTTATAGTCTCAGGCTGTGGGCATTTCTACACCTGCTGGCGAGATGGTTGCTCACTGTAGCAACCTGGAAATGCCAAGCTGGGTAGATAATGTGATGATGCCAACAGTTGATGTCACCACCTGGTTCCAGCATTTCAGAAGCACAGGAACCATGAAGTAAATTTCCTGAAATTGGGCTCATCTTTGGGTGGCTAATAGAGTGACCACCTACCTAGGTCTATGCGTCAAGTGACTGCATGTGTCTCTCGGCATGTCAGATGAGGAAGTCAGAGTATACTGTAAAACATCAGCTGTGCTATAATCCCAGAAATGTGGGAGCTGAGGCAGGAGGTTTGCAAGTTCAAAGCCAACCTAGGCAATGTAGCAAGACCTTGTCTCAAAGTGAAAAAAAAAAAAAAAAAACAGCTGGGGATGTAGTTCAGTGGTTAAGCTCCCCTGGGTTCAATCCCTGGCACCAAAAACCAAACAAACAAAAAACCTGTGGCATTCATCAGAAACATTCACAGATGTGAGTGTACATCTCAGTGAACTTTCCACAAAGTTAACGCTGTGGATCAGTAGGCAGATTAGGAGGTGGGATGTCACCAGGCTTCCTGCAAGTCTCTCCTGTTATTCCAGTGACCCTCCCCCAATTCTAAAAAGGATCTTGACTTTTTTTGTTTGGTACTGAGGATTGAACCCAGGGGTGCTTTACCACTGAGCCACATCCCCAACCCTTTTTATGTTTTATTTTGAGACAGGGTCTTGCTAAGTTGCTGAGGGCCTTGCTAAATTGCTGAGATTGGTCTCAAACTTGGGATCCTCCTGCCTCACCCTCCCAAGCTGCTGAGATTACAGACATGCACCACCCCACCTGGCAGAATGATTTTGACTTTTTATTGTTGATTACTTTACCTGTTCTTGGTTTTTCTATAAGTAAGATGACATGTATATTTTCATTTATTGATTTGTTCACTCAACATTATGAAATGCACTTGGTCATTTCCTGTAGCATGCTTGTTGTCAGAGTATGAATATACCATGATTTGTTCTTTGTACTGTTGTGAATGTTTGGTTGTGCTTTTATAAATGCCACCCTGAACATGCTTGTTTTGTGTGCAGGTGTGGTAAATTTCTGTGGCGCGTGTATAGGGAATGTACTTTAGAGGTGATGGTGTGTGCTTTGCTCAGCCTTGGGATATACTACCAAAAGTGGCAGTGTGACTGTTTGCTGCCACTCGCAGTGTGAGCAGGCAGCTATCCACAGGTTGGTCACACTGGGTATTGTGTGTTCCTGTGGGTCAGCTGTCCTGCGGATGTCTGGGTGTCTGTCTAGCTCACGCTGCCTGGATCTGCTGCTTCCTGGTGAGCAGAGTGTGCAAGGGCTGGAGCTCTGCAGTGGAGTAAGTTCAGTGCGTGTGTTGTCTGGGCTATGTATTTTGTTTGAAGGAGTTCTTTACGTATCTCAACACACACACCAGACTGTTTTATACTCTTGTGTTTGCTTTTTCACTCTCAGTAGTATCTTCTGAAAAGCAGAATTTAAAATTTTAACATGCTTTAGTTGATCTTTTTTTTTTTAGTGATGTTTAATGCTCTTTGTACCGTTTAAGAAGTCAGCTAGGCTAGGTTTGTGAAGATACTATCCTGTGTTGTCTTGTAAAAGCTCCACTGTTTTATCTTCTGTCTGAAGTTGATTTTGTTTGTGGTGGGAGACAGGCCAAAATTTTTTTTCACCTCTGGATATCTGGTTGACACAGCTTTGATCCATGAAGAAGACCATCTTTTCCCCAGTGCATCACAGTGCCATCTCTTTCATCTCATCAGGTAACTGTGAACATATGATCTCTTTCTGAACTCTGCTGCCTTGACCTTTTTTGTCGTATTTGCACAAGTACCATCCTGTAAACTACTGTAGATTTACTTGGTCTTGAGAGTTGGTCGTTTAAGTTCTCCACCTTTACTCTTCAGGATTTTCTTAGCTGATCTTGGTCCTTTGCATTTTCAGATATATTTTATTTTATTTTATTTTTTTTAAACTTTAATATTTATTTGTTTTTAGTTTTCGGCGGACACAACATCTTTGTTTGTATGTGGTGCTGAGGATCGAACCCGGGCTGCACGCATGCCAGGCGAGTGCACTACCGCTTGAGCCACATCCCCAGCCCCATTCAGATATATTTTAGAATCTTCTTGGCAGTCTCACTGCAAAAAAAAAAAAAAGTGCTGGGATTTTAATTGGGACTGCATTTAATCAGCAGACCAGTGGGGGAGAAATGACATCTTTTTAAAATATTGATCCTGTAATCCAGACACATAATAGCTATGTAATTATTTATTATTTTTATAGAGAGAACTGATTCTTTGCATGTTTAGAAATTTTTCCCCCCATGTGCTGTAACCATTTTTCTTTTCTTTATTATACTGGCTGAGAAATTTAGTACGGTGTTGAAGTGGTGAACATAGTGTCCTTGTCTTCTTCCCAATAACCAGGGAAAGCTTTTACCATGTCACCTGTAAGCGTGATCATTATTGTAGGGTTTTTGTAGATATTCTCTATCAAAATATAAAAATTCTTCTTTATTTTTATTTTGCTGAGAGTTTTTTTTTTTTTTAATTATGAGTGGTTATTGAATTTTTTACATTTGTTTTTCTGCATCTTTTCAAACAATCGTGCTTTTTCTGTTATTTGATGATACAACTTTTTAAAAATTTTTGCAGTCCTGGAGATTGAACCCAGGGCCTTTTATTTGGCAGGCAAGTGTGTTGCCACTGAACTCCCAACCCAGTTTGACGTTTTAAATTTGCAATTCTAGAACAATTCCAACATGATCTCTAGCTTGTTTCTGTTTCTGTTTTTGTTTTTGCTTTGCAATACTGGGGATTGAACCTAGGGACACTCTACCACTAAGCTACATCCTTAGCCCTTTTTATTATTTGTTTTTTGATACTAGAGATTGTACCCAGAGGTGCCTTACCATTGAGCTACATCCTTAGCCCTTTTTATTTTTTATTTTGAGACAGGGTCTTGCTTAGTTGCCCAGACTGGCCTTGAATTTGCAGTCCTCCTGCAGCCTCTTGGGTAGCTGGGGTTACAGGCACGCGCCACTGTGCCCAGCTTGTAGTCTTCTTTTGCTGGGTTTATTTGGTGAGAACTTATATAGGATTACTGCCTCTGTACTCATGAAAGAGACTGACTGATGATTGTGCTTCCTGTATAGTCCTTGTTTTGTATCAAGCTTATGCTGGTCTCATGAAAAAAAGGTGGAACATTTCTTGGAAGACTTCCTATGAACTTGGTGTTTTTCTCTACAGATTTTTGGAAGAACCAGCTGGTATAGCCGTATGAGAAAGAAAAATTTTAGAATCAATATTATAGGTAGAAGTCATTAGTCCTACCTATATGCAGGACATTTGTCATTTTAACTTATAGGGCTTTTCACTGTATCACTGGGTGTGATCATATATGGCAAAAAGTCAAATTAGGAAAAACTATTGTCATCATCTCAAAATATCTCAAAATACATTTAATGAAATACAAACATACTTTTGTGTGACAAAAGCCCTTTACCAAAAGGATGAATATAAGTATGTTATTTTCTAACATAATGAAGGATGTGAAATCCAAGTCAGGAGCTTTCTCATTTAGCAGGGCATGGTGGCGTATGCCTGTAATCTCAGTGGCTTTGGGCCTCTGAGCAACTTAGTGAGACCCTGTCTCAAAAAAAAAAAAAAAAAAAAAGAAAGAAAGGGAAAAAGGAAAAAAGTGGGGGGGGATGGGATGTGTCTCAGTGGTTAAGTGCCCCTGGGTTCAGTCCCTGGTGTGGGGGGGTAGGTAGGTTGGTTTCTCATTTAAATTAGAATGAGATGATGATCTGTGGTAGGTAGAATTTGAAGATGAATTCCAATTTAATTTCCTTGGTATGCATATCTCATATAATTCCCTCCCATGGAGTGTAAGCCTGACTTGTGAATATGACGAGATTCTGCTTCTCATGATTAAGTTACTAATCATTTGACTTTAGTAGAAAAGGGGGTTATCCTAGTAAGAGTGGTCAGTAGAATTTATGATCTTCAAAAACCATGAGATTAATAATGTCTATTACTATAGGTTGTTATTTGGTGGTAATATTTAATGCGGAAATAGAAAATGGAATGGACTATGTAATCATCATTGACATAAAATAAAATAGTATAATTATAGAAGAAAAGTTCTGTCATGGGCAATTGCTATGATTTTATGGTTTAAGTGTGACCCAAAAGTTTTATGTGCTGAACGTTTGGTCACCAGTATGGTAGAATTGATGTGGTAGGACCTTTAAGAGGTGGGGCCTACTGGGAAGTAACCAGGTCACTGGGGACATCAGCCTTGGACAAGTGCACTGTAGTTCCTTGGGACTCTGGTTAGTTTCCATAAAAGTGGGCTGTTCTAAAAAAAGCGTGCCTGGGCCTGAATCTCTCCTCCTGTCTCATACATGTTCTTGCCATGGTGCCATCTGCCATGTAGCTAGAAGGCCCACACCAGAACCAAACCATACCAGTGCCATGCTGTTGGAAACACCTTTTCTTTACACATCACCAACTTCAGGAATTTTTTTATAGGAAGAAAATACTGTAAGTGAATATTACTTGAACTAGCCTGAGTAATGATACATATATATGTGTCAAAATTAATAAGCTACTAAAGAACCCAATTTGTGGCAGCAATAAAATATAAAAATATGCTAATTGAATAATATATTTTTTTAGTTTAAAAAATTATAGGTAGCAATCAGATTTTTCTGATATTTCTTTTTATGTCTGTTAGGCAAGGCATTTTTCCCACAGAGATTTGTCCAGACTTCCCAGTTTATAAGTGTAAAGTGGTTTATTGTACCGTTATTATCTGCGAGATCTGTAGTGACGTCCCCTTTTAATAATTCTTGATGTTGGCAATTTGTACCTTGTCTCTGAAATGGCCTTGCTAGGAGTTCGTCAGTTTTATAAACTGCCAGAGAACCAATGTTGGCTTTATTTTTCTATTTCACGTTTATCGTCTATTTCAGATTGTGTATTCTTTTCCTTCCTTCCGCCTTGTTTTTCATTTGCCATTCTTTTTCCTAATTTCTTGAGTAGAAACTCCACTGATTTCAGCTTTTCTTCTTTTTTGTGTATTCAAGGCTGTAAGTTTCCCTCAAGCACAATTTCAACTGCATCCCACAAGTTTTTGATACGTCAAATTTCACTATTTGTATGCAAAATAGAGTCTGATTTTCACTGTGGTAAGTTTTTTAATTTGTAAAAAGTTGTAGAAGTACCTTGCTTGGTCTTGTGATATGGGGGGTTCTTGTGGTCTGCTGATTTCTAGTGTGATCCCTGAGTACACGTTGCAGCCCTTCACTGCCTGAGACGCACTGGCTCTCCTAATGGCCAGTCCTCGTCACTACTGTTACGTGCTTCCTGAGCACTTGAAAATAGTGAGTGTTGATGCACAGCCTTCTCTGCTGTGCCTGATCAGCTGTGCTAGTCGTGTGATTCAGAGCAGTGGCCTCTTTAAAGCAGAAAGAAATAGGTGAGATTAAGTTTAATAATATATTTTATTTAGCTCTCAAATCCTGTCATTTCCATGTTGTCAACATTAAGCACAGGCATTTTGCGTTCTCTTTACTGTGCTACCTCTTTAAAACCTGGCGTGTACTGTGTGTCTGTCGTGCAGCTTCAGGTGGAGCAGCTGTTTAGTGTGTGTGTGGCTGTGCACAGGCAGCACGGTCACACCCGGCTTTCTTGTGTATTCATTCTGTTAGTTACCGAGAGATGTATTACTGTGATGGTGGAGCTGACTATTTCTCCTCTTAGCTCTTCATTATTATGTGTCTTAAGATTGTTCTGGGTACAAACTCAGAACTTTGATCCCCTTGGTAGAGGCAGCGTGGTCAGCCTGAGGAGTCCCCTGTCCCTGGCACTGCCCAGCGTTTGCCACATCAGCTTTCTTCTCTGGGTGTTTGCCTGTGATCTTGTAAGTAAGGTGTGCCCCTGTGAACTGTGGGTGGGTGGTGTCGTGGTCATTCTGACAATCTTTGTCTTTTAATTAGAGTCTCCTCCACTTAAATATAAGTGGTGATCCCCACCGCCACAGGCACCGTCACCGTCGTGCCCCTGGTTTCCTGTCTTGGTCCTCGCCTTCCTGTAGAAGCGCCAGGTGTTTAACAGCTGCTCTTCCCTGTTGGGTTGGGGTGCCGTGCATTCATGCCTAGGTAACGGTACGCTCTGGATTGAAGCTTACCTTCACCTTCCCTCCTCCCTCCTTAGGCACTGCAGTCAGTCTCCCACACCTTAGTGTCGCGCAGCTGAGCTTTAGATGTGTTTTGGCACTGTCAGGTGGTTCCTTGCCTCCTCACAGTTGGCAGGTGACGTCTGGGGGACTGCCTCTGCCCCAAAGGAGGACCTTCATGTTTCTCAGTCCCGTCTGTTGTTGCCTGAGTGGGTTCTTTTTTATGCATTTTCCTCGTTGTTGTTTGAGTTCCTCTCTGGGTGTCCCCGCTCTGGCTCCCATCCTGGCTCCTCACTGTCCTTGTGGGCTTGAGCGTGCTCCTGGGGTTGTCCCAGTTAGGTAGAGCCTCCCTCCCTGGCTTTCAGCATTTTCTTCCTGGAAACGTTTTGGCCATGGACTGTGGACACTTCCTACTCGCGTTTTGGCTCTGCTGGTCTGAGGGTGTTTTTCTCTGTGTGCCCCGGGCTTTTACCCTGTCCAGTGTGCTTCCTGCGCTCCTTCCCATATGTCTAGCCTTTTCTCATACTTCTGATTAGACACATTCTTGGTGACCTTTCTTCCTGCTAGCCGATCCTCTCTTCAGCTGGGTCCAGTCTGTCCAATTTAGCCCTAGGTTGAGTTTTTAAATTCAGTTCTAGAATTTTGGTGCTTGTCTTTTAGTTCTCTAGTGAAACATTTCCTTTTGTCCGTATAATTTTGAACATTCATAGTTTGTACCTGATAACTCTGATATTCAGTACACCGCTGGGCCTGTGTCTAGTTCTTTCCCCAGTCCTATTTGTTGATACATACCTTTTTGTATGCTGTCTTCCTCCTGTCACCTGAAGCCCTGGAGTAGGGACAGAAGACCCCAGTTCAGGCTGGGACTGAGCCTTGTGAGGCTGGGATTCAGGTTCTGTGAGCCACAGCCTCGGCCGTCTGCACCCCATTACCTCCAGATCTCTGAGACCCTGGGGCATTGCCCCGTGGGCCTCCTGCTGGGGGTGCTGAAGCCCAGTTCTCATCTCCCTGGCCTCATGAGACACCTGGAAGCCTGCTTCCCTGCCAGGTTCCCATAGGATGGGGCCCGTTTTCTCTGTCTGTCTTCCCCTGGAGTCCTCTAGCTTTGGCTGTCAGCCTGTGCTCCAGTTTTTGTCGTCCAGCTACTTGAGGTCATCCCGCGCTCTCTTAGCCACTGCTTCCTAAGGCTTTCTGCTGTTTTCTTCCCAGCTTATTGTTGTGCTGCCCCATGCCCTGAGTGTGGGCTCAGCCACAGTAGGCTTCCCTTTGGTGTGGACACAGTAGGCTGCCCAGGGAACGTACGCTTTGGATTGAAGCTTGCCTTCACCCCTCTGGTTTGTGGCTGCCTGTCCAGCAGACTTAGCAAGTATTCAACTTTTCTACTCCTTGGTGGGTTGACACGCCACCAGCTGGCTACCCAGTGCGCTCTCCACCTGCAGCCATCTGTGAAGGTCCCAATGAATCTGTCAATCATCGCCATTCCATATGGGAGCAGTGCCAACCCGTGCTTGGCACTCATTGTTCAGTTTCTGATCATAATCCTCACTTACCCCATCGAAAGACTGTCACCAGGGGGCCCAGCGCAGGTCCTTGGCTCCCCCGCTCCTTGGTTGTCCCCTGTGTGGGATGTCCCGACCTGTTCCCCTGCCCCGCCCGCCCAGGAGAGGGCTGCAACAGCAACTTGTCAGTGGCAGAGGAACAGCTAGGGACCTAGACAGGTTGCCCTGTGCTCTCCTTGAGTCAGTCACTTGTGGAGTTTTCTTAAAAAATTACTCCTTTTAGGTTTTGCTCCAATTTCAATTTGAAGTTTCAGCTGTATTGTTTTTATTTTTTGTAGTTGTAGGTGCCTTTTTTTTTTTTTTTTTTTTTTTTAGGCGGTGCTGAGAATCGAACCCATGCTAGGCAAGCGCTCTACCACTGAGCCATAGCCCCAGCCCTCAGCTGTATTTTCAAATGTAGATCTTATTCTTAAAGTCTAGTGCAGTGGCTTTATGGTCTTTTTGAAAGTAACAAATGAGATTTTTTTTTTTTTTAAAGAAAGACCTCTCTCTTGGAGATTCCAATATATAAAAACAAGAAAAGACGATCTGTTCAGGTTCTGTTGTAGATGGGGCCCATCTGGGTGTCTCACAGCGTCTGCTCATCCTCGAGACAGGAGTCCACAACTCACAACTGTAAGGAATAAAAATAAAGAGCAGTCTACTACGTCAGTTGTGTCCACCGTCCTAGTGGTAGTGGGGGTGTGCTGGTGGCAGTGTGGAGTGTGCTGGGGAGGCTGGAAAGGCATGCAGGCAGAGCCTGCTGAGAGGTGCTGTCCCAAACTAGGACTAGCACTGTAGGAGGGATCCCAACAAGCACTGCACAAGCGGGCAGGAGTGAGGACGCTCTGGCGAAGCGCAGTGGGAGGCCAGGGAAGGTGCTGGTAGTGCTTGGAGGTGTTGGGCTGCCCAGCTGGGGCAAGGGTGCTCCCCAGCACTCCGCAGTGGTGCTCCCACAGCGAAGACTCATCTGCCCCAAATGTGGGGAGCAATTCTGGTGTGAAGAGCCAGAAGCGCTTCTCAAGCATGCCTGCAATTCAGAGTTGCCTACAGCACTTTTTCATAGTTTAATCCTCAAGTGCTGTTGTCACTTGCCACACTAGGTTAGTGAATAATGTGGGGAGAATCAGGTGAAGGTAGGTTAATGACTCTTCCCTGAAGGTGGACAGTGATGACCACCGTGGGTCAGAGGGTGCCCTGCAATGTGCTTGACTACTGGCTTTCAAGACGTAGTTGGCAAAACCCCTCTTAGAATGCCATGCTTCTTGCCACGGTGTTGGGTTTATGAAACAATGAATACACCTTTTGAAATACTACTGGCCGTTTACATCCTTGGTTTTTGCACATACTCAGCTTGCCATCATTTATGTGGTGGCCCTGCACCTCTGCTGGTCAGCAGAGAGACAGAGTTGTCCATTCTATGTCTAGCCCTGTGTGCATGTGACTGTTACAGGCTGCCAGAGAAGTGGTGGTGGCAGAGAGGACCCTGCCCTCAGCGGGCTCTCACAGCTCACACCTGTCTCAAGACATGTGCAGACTTGGGACAGCCTGACAGGAGAAGATGGCTGGAGGATGGATGATGTTGGCTGTGTGGGTGACAGGCCGTTCTGAGGGGTTGCTTGCCACTAAGCTGCACCCACAGGTCTTTTCATTTTGTTTTGAAACAGACTTAACAAAGTTGCCCAGGCTGGCCTGGAACTTGCCATCCTCCTGCCTCAGTCACTGGAATTATGGGTGTGTGCCACTGTACCCGGCTTCCCCCAGCCCTCTTATTTTTTATTTTGAGAGAAGGTCTCACTGGCTTGTCCAACTTTTGATCCTCCTGTCCTAGCCTCCTGAATAGCTGAGATTACAGGCGTGCACCCCCATACCTGGCCAGAGGGGTTCTCTTTCAAGTTGGGATCTTGGGGCCAGGAAGAGCAGGGCATGGGTATAGGCTGCAGGCAAGGAGGAACTTACCTGATTCAGGTCCTGGGGATGGAGCCATTGTTCTTGACCTGGACAGAAGGTAAGCTTGCAGGGGGAGGTAGGATCAGACAGCTTCCAGGGCAAGGCCTTGTCTGCTTTCTTTCCCAAACCTGGAGGCTTCCTTCCTTTGTGCTTTATGGGAGGTTGGGGACAATGGGAAGGGACGAGTTTTGTGTGGATGTGGCTGAGGGTGGAGGCACAGGATTGGAAGCCGAGTTAGGAGAGAGCTGAGCTGCACTGGCCATGCTGTGGGCGAACATCTGGACCCCTGAGCATCACTGACCCCGAAGCACAGAGTTGCGCACCCTTCTGTGTGCCATGCACGTAAATGCATGGTATTTTTTAAAGGTTTAATTCAGTTATTTTGTGGTACTGGGGATTGAACCTAGAGATACTCTATTACTGAGCTACATCTTCAGCCCCCACCCTCTTTTTTTTTTTTTTGAGACAAGAAAAATGTTGCTAAATTGCCCAGGCTGGCCTTAAATTTGTAATCCTCCTGCCTCAGTGAGCCTCCTCAGTGGTTGCAGTTATAGGTGTATACCACCATGCCTGACAACGTATAGCATTTTGAAGTGATAGACATAATGTTTATGTGTATGTGAGTGAGTGATTATGCATATAAGCATATTCTAGTATTTTACTGAGGCCTGTTTTGTTTCAGGAACGAGGTGCTGAATATTCAATAGGTAATAAGGGTGACATAGCCCACATATTTTAGTAGTTGTGTAAAGAGGTGGAAGAAAGAAAGAGCCTGTCCAGTTTGGTTTGAGCAGGAAAAGTACAGGGCTCATGCAGCTGTGGGAACCCTTGCCACCATCTGTGGGGGGGTGGGTGCAGAATTTGGGCAGGTGGCTACCCACTCTCCCCTACTTGCATAGCTCTAGCTCCCCACTACTGGACTTGTTTGGGTAGCCTCTAGACTCCTTAAATTCAACATGACCAGACCTGTGTTTCCCTCAGATCTGTCCCTGCTCCTGTGCTATTTCTTGCCTGGTCAGGAAGGCCAGAATTTGGGGGGCAGCTGTACCAACTCCATCCTACCCGTCTCCAGGTCCTATAGTATGGACTTTGCCATCTCTCTGATCACTTCAAGAGACCACTGGTGTCCTGGGGTCTTCATCCAATGACCTTGGGTAGCTTCTAAATGGAGGTATCTAAAATGCAAATGTGCCCTTTCTCCACTTAAAGTGCTTGTCTCCATTTCCCTGAGGCTGTACCCCAGTCTCTTGGAGTGGTGTACTGCATCTCTCTGGCTTTGTCCTGGGCTGGCCTCTTCCAGCTCTCCCGATGACCAGGGTGGTGCCTTCGCCATAGGTACCTCATGTCTTACAGCTGGCTTCTGTGCCAACACTGCTCTCTTAGGCTAGGCTTCCTCGTCCTATTTTCTGCTTTCTAGCTCTTCCTGTTAGCTACTGCTAAGTAATTTGGCACAGCCCTTGTGAAGAACCAGTTTTGCCCTGTCTAAAGGTCCTCAGAAGTGCTCCTGATCTGGCTGGGGTGTGACTCAGTGGTGGAGCCCTTGCCCAGCATGCACAGGGCCCAGGGTTCCATCCTCAGTACTAAAAAACCAAACAAGCTCAGATTTTAACACAGAAGCTTGACTTCTGCTAAGGAAAGAGTTCTTACCTGGAGTTCTTTGAGCTGTTTCTGCCTCAAATGTGAAATGTCCCTGATCCCTTTCAGGATCCTGTTCCAGGGTCAGCGTCTTCAGGTTCCTGTTGGCAGGCTGGAAAGAGTAATTTACGGAAAGAGCGATCCTGATTATTTCTCACTTGAGTTCATTTAGTTAGCATCGCTTTGTCCTTTATTTTGTATATGTCTTTCTTTTATTATCCTGATCGTCTTGATTTCTAATTACATTAACATCATTTTCTTTATCCTATGGTGTCTGTAAAGTGGTTTCAACATTTTAATACCTTGTTTTTATAATCAACCTTTTGAATGAAGCTTTTGATTTCTTAGCAATTCTTTTGGGCCTTAGAATAAATGCGTCTTAAGAATACACAGTTAGAGGGGTTGTGGTTGTGGCTCAGAGGTCGAGTGCTTGCCTACTGTGTGTGCAGTGTGGGTTCTATCCTTAGCACCACATATAAATAAAAAATAAGTAAATAAAGGTATTGTGTCCAACTACAACCAAAAAAAAAAACATTTAAAAAACACAGTTAGAATAATGGGGTTTAAAGCAGTTTGATGTAACAAAACCATATAGATAAAATAATTATCAATTTGGTATATATTTGTTCCTGTTTATTTTTGAGTCTCATCGTGTTGCCTGCGCTTAAGCAGTCCTCTGCCTCAGCCTCCCAAGTAGCCAGGGCTACAGGTGTGCCACCAAGCCCAGCTTGTTTCTGTTTATATTTATTTTTATTTTTTTGGGGGGGGGGTACTGAGGATTGAACTCAGGGACACTCAACCACTGAGCCACATCGCCAGTCCTAATTTGTATTTTATTTAGAGACTGGGTCTCACTGAGTTGCTTAGCGCCTCACTTTTACTGAGGCTGGCTTTGAACTCGTGATTCTTCTGTCTCAGCCTCCCAAGCCACTGGGATTACAGGCATGTGCCATCATGCCTGGCTGAGTTTTTTCTTTTTCAAATATACATCACACCAGGCAGAACTGAGTAAATACGTGTGTTGAGAAGTCTTTCCAGCCCTGTCCCAGCACCCACTGGAACTGTGGGTCCCAGTTTCAATGGAGTAGTCCTGTTTGTGTGTGTTGTCCAGGAGCAGCTGGTGATAATACCCCTTCCCTCTCAGCTAATGCTAATTCAGAAATGCGGACAGAATGTTTCCACTGTGTAGATTTTTCTCTGTAGCTAACAGTGAGGACTCACTGGGTTCTGCGGGCTTGTGGAAGGCGGCTGTCTTGGCAGGGGAGATCCATCCCAGAGTTCAGATTCTTGCTTTTCACAGAGTCTCATTCTTATTCAGAGGAGGAAATTTCATTTTGCTCCAAAAATAAATTTGGGAGCTTGAGGCATATCCTGCATTTCCAAGTTTTTCTGCTTTGCTAGTGGGCTAATTATCCCTCCTGCCTGCAGAGTTCTGAGTCTTTGCCAGGACTAATGAAAAAACTGATTTAGTGTAGTGGCATTTTGACACTGGTGACTCTTATAAAAAAGTTGAAGCTCTGCTTGGGATGAGTCAGTATTTCTGAGCAGTTGATTTCTTAAAACCTGAAGGTGCTCATAGGGAGCCAGTGCCCTTTCTCTGTCCACCTCAGAAATGGCTTTTGCCCAGTTGCAGCCTAGAATCCCATGGAGATGTGGCAAGACTTCATTATTTAGAGTAGTCAGAGGGCTGGGGATGTGGCTCAAGCTGTAGCGCGCTCGCCTGCCATGCATGAGGCCCGGGTTCGATCCTCAGCACCACATAGAGTAGTCAGAGCATGGATTTGAAAAATCTGTGTGGTATTTCTTATCATGCACATTAAACTAGCTGGGTGTGGTGGCGCACACCTGTTATCTTAGTGAGACCCTGAATCAAAATAAAATTTATAACAGGCTGTGGACAGCTCAGTGCTAAAGCGTCCCTGGGTTCAGTCCCCAGGACTGGAAAATAAAAGGGACTTGGTTTGTGACTAAATGTGAAGTCTAGCTGGTGCCCAGAGGTTAAAGAGGCCTGTGTAGAATTTTTCTCTGCTGTGTTACGCTGGCTCCATGGGCTCCTGCTGCAGGGAGGCTGGAGGCTGGCTTTCCATTCTTCATGCTGTTTGAAGGCATTCGGCCCCCACCGCGTCTTAAGATGCAGTCCGCCACCCTTGCCTCCCAAGATCCCCATCCCCTGGTCGCTGTGGAGAGCCCTGGTGATAGGCTGGGTGGAGTTTGCACTGGGAGCCAGCGGGATTCACGGGCCAGCTTTCCCGTGTCACGTCTGTCATTTCACCTCATCTCTGAGCTCTTGGTCTTCTCGTTACTGATTGAAGGATGATAACTATTGGTTTTTATGTAGTAAATGTTCATTGAATGTTTGCCATGAGTTAGGCACTGTCCAGGGCGTGGTGAGTGGGTGATTGGGAGAGATTATGAGGTGAAGGTTAACACTGATACCTTCAGGTCTCTGTGGAAGTGGTCTCATTGACGCCTCATGGAGGACTCCTTAAAACAGGGCGACATCAGTACCGTTCACCAAGACAGAGGTCTGGGCACTTACTCAGCGTCTGGCAGGTACTGAGTAGTGGAGTCTTCTTGGAACCCGGCAGAGTCACTACCGAGTTCTTCAACTGCAGGGTAACACTGGGCAGTACCCCTCAGGTGCTGGTTCCAGAGCAGAGGCTCCTTGTTTCCCAGCCTGCTGCCTCTCCATACAGTGGTAGGAGTTTCCTCTGCTCCTGGGACAGGGGCCTCTGGCTAAGCAGGCACCTTCCCACGAGGCCGGGCATTGTTGGGTCCCCAGTCCTGAGCATAGTGCCTGGTGCATAGTGCCTGGCGAGGCACTGTGGAATGATGGACTGTTGCAGTGTCCGAGGTTGGTTTCTTTAATACCCAGAACCTTTAGCAAGCACCTGTTCTTCGATGTCTTGTCTAGTTCTGTTTCTAGCTCTTCTGCTTGATTTAATCCAAATTTCTGCTTTTTTCTTTCTTGCTTGCTTTTCCCAAAAACCTTTTCCCAGTGCAGAATAAGGGGACTTGGTGTGTGGTGCACTGGCCATACACCAAGTGTGGATCACTGTGCTTTGTTTCTGGTCGGTCAGCTCTTGGCTCATCTTAAAATTAAAATTTGTAACCTGCAACCCTGACAGTATGTTTAAGATAACAACATTACATAAATCAAAGAAGAAACAGATAAAAGTAGAGGTGACACTTGGGAATGGGACAGATCAGCCAACCCTAGTTTGCCTGTGGCGATGGTCAGAGCCTCTCCCTCGTTCCCTGCTGCTGTCCTGCACAGACTGCAGAGCCATGTGTAGAGGCCTGTGGCCTGGTGCTGGAAGGTAGACGAGGCTCTGGCTTGTCACAGTTAACCTCTTGGGGCCTGGGGTACTTTGCAGAGTAAGGGAGTGGATAGGCCCTGCCGCTTAAAATTGTTTGGAATTAGCCATCTCTGAGGGGTCTTAAAGCAGCCAGCACAGCTGGCCCAGAGCCTCTTGGACTGCTGCTGTACCCCGGCCCATGAAGGGCTGCTAGGAGGACATTTAAAAGCCCCAGGACCTAAGTGATCTTGGACAGTGCTTCTGATTTTGTGCTTGTGGGGATGATCTGGAGTCCTGAACACTCTTTTCTGCAAGTTACAGAAAGGCCAGCATTGAATTCCAGAATTCTCCTGCAGAAGATCTGAGCTGGTGGCTGGAAAAGGTTGGTGAAGGTGGCATGGGGGGGACAGTGGGAATGAAATCCAGCCTGGGGATGCTGAGGTCTGTCCTCTATGGCATGTTCTTGCTGGAGTGGTGTGTCCTTGTCATTTGGTTACTGACAGTGGGATTTGGTGCCCTTGAATGAGGGTGTAGTTCCTACATACCTAGTGTAGGAGGAATGGAAGTTTATGAGAAGGACTGAGAGTCAGAAGGGCAGTTGGAAGACTTTTTTTCATGGTGTTGGTTTCTGTGGTGTCTGGGGAATGGCTGGTTAGTGCAGAGTAGCTGTGAAGGTGTGCCTCGGGGCAAAGGCCCTGAGTCTGGGTTGCCCCCTCCACTTACCTCTCACCAGGAGACCTGCCTCAGGAGTTGTGGGGAAGACGGGTGAGATTGCCTCCAGGAGGCCCTCTGCAAGGGGCCTATGTGTCACAGGTATGGCCATTTTGGTGTCCCCACTTGAGCTAGGGAATGGAGGGTGGGGGTGGGGAAGAATGCTTCTCCTGTGATTCCAAAGCTAATCATGACCAATGGAAGGAAGAAGGAGAAAAATGGGGGGAAGTGCGAACACCATGGAATTGCCTGAAGTGCAGCTGCTCCAGGAGCTGGGTCCACAGTCTCAGGTGGTGTCTGAGGAGTGCATTCATACTGTCTGCTCAGAGTGGACGAAGGTCTTGGCTGTAAAAGTGTAAGTCGTGAGGAAAGCACTTCACACTGCCTGTGGGATCTGTGGGAAGCAAGTTCCGAAGGATTTCAGTGGCTCCCAGTGTCTCTGGGAAGCTGGGAGAGCCAGGCTTGGGGGCCACATGGCCCCATCATGCTGAGCAGGTTTGGGGAAGCTGCTTGATCTGGAAACTGCTGTGGGCTGGGGCCACTTTCACCCCTCAGTCAGTGCTGAGGGTGATTGGCAGATGCCGGCAAGGCTGGGAGGACAAGTGCCGGGTGCCCTCCAGGCCACTTGCTGTGCTTCAGGGCTAGGCCACTGGCTGTGGGCGGGGCTCAGGTGGTGGGAATAGAGGACCTAGCACAGCTGTAGTTTTCCACAGGCCCGTGGCCCTGAATGAAGCAGGTTGGCCTTGCTCCCCGTGGTGGGTAGCACTGCTGCTTCCTGCCGGTGATGGGCCTCGTCACTTTCCCCCCTGCCAGTTCTCCCCTAGAAACCCTATTAGCTGTTTGGATTTCCTTTCTTCTTTCTTTTTAAAAAATATTTATTTTTAGTTGTTCTTGGGCACAATACCTTTATTTTATTTATTTTTATGTGGTGCTGAGGATTGAGCCCAGCGCCTCACATGTGCTAGGCAAGAGCTCTACCATTGAGCCACAACTCCTGCCCTGGATTTCCTTTCGTCCATCAACTTTCTGTTGATCTTTGGCCCATCTCGAGGAGAAGAGTAGGAGAAATGTCAAAACAAGAAATGTGTGTGAGTCTTATGGGTGCCTCACAGTCAGTAAGAGGTAGAAAGGCCCTTAAAATAAAGGTTTAAAATTGGAAGTATGTATATTCCAGGGTTATTTTCTTGTGCAAAACTTAGAAATGCTTGTTCTAGATGTTGTTTAGTGATGAATTAAGAGGTGACTGGAGGCCGGGCACGGTGGTGCACACCTGTAATCCTAGCGGCTCAGGAGGCCGAGGCAGGAGGATCACAAGTTCAAAGCCAGCCTTAGCGATTTACCGAGGCCCTAAGCAACTCAGTGAGACTCTGTCTGTAATAAAATACAAATTAGGGATGGAGATGTGGTTCAGTGGTTGAGTGCCCCTGACTTCAATCCTTGGCACACCCCCCTCAAAAAAAGAGAGGTGATTGGAAAGTGCGCTCTTCTGCTGGACTTTGGTGTGTTTGTGTGTCGCAGGTGCCTGCTGCTTCTCTTCGTGCCCCACAGCATTTCTGCTGTTTGTGGAGATTGCAGAGCGCCAGATGCTGCGGGGAGCGGGCTTTCCCACAGTGTACCTGCTGCACACCATGGGGGCCTGAGCACTGCTGCTGCTACTCGACGGCAGCACAGGCACTGTGATGGCCACTGTGAGGGTCACTTGGTGTCTCCTGGCAGAAGGCATGTGTCTTGTGCTTGACACACAACCTGTGGTGCTTCCGTTAGAAGTCCATCTCTAAGAGCCTGTTGGGTGTGTGGCAGTGCCACTGCAGGAAGAGATGTGGACACATGCAGTACTAAGTCAGAGTCACTCTGAAAACTGTCGGCAGTGTGTCGGCAGGTGTCTAATACTGTTGTTGTTCGTTCTTCTCTCAACAGTTAGCTTTGCTATTGCCAGTCTGTTTAAATAAACACCGTCCCACTCTACACTCCAGAGTGGGACGGTGGCGGTCCGTTGGTGCCCTCCTTCGCGGCTCCCTGGTGTACTCTGCTGCTGGATGTACTTGGAGGCTTTCTCCACATTAAGAAAACTCTGGGGAGAGACCCGAGGGAGAAGCAGCACTTGCTCTTTGGAGGTGTGTGGACTGGGGCTGGGGTGTACCTGTGGTGGAGTGTTTGCCTAGCACGCAAGGTCCTGGGTTCTGTCCCGACACTACAAAAGAGCAAACAGAGCCCACATATTCAGGCCGTCATCTTCATGTGAACAGAGCAGCGTGACTAAGAAGGCCCGTGAAGTCGGCGCCACGCTTGCCTCGCTCCTGTGGTCCTTACCCTGCAGTTCCTTCCCTCTTGTCGATGGTGTAGCTGCCTCTCTGTCTTCAGCCCCTTTTGAGACTGGCCCCACATTCTGTAGTGTCTTCCAGATCCCGCCACGCAGATGTCCCGCTGTGCCTCCCTCCTTTATGGTGCTCACCTTCCCCCTGGGCCAGCCCCTTCCTCCCCGCCTCCCTCCAGCCCCGGTGTGCATTCTCAGTACCACCTGCACCCCGCACCCGGGTGTCCTTTGTGTCCTGGCCTCCTTCCACCATCTGCACACCTCAGACTGCCCCAGCTTGACCTCTACTGTTGCCTGGAGAGCTGTGCTTCCGAGCTGCAGGAGGCAGGAAGGCTGGAACCCCATTCTACAAAGAGAAAATCCCCAATGAAGGACCTTCAGTGAGTTTTGTACGTAGACTGATTCGTTCGGAGAGACTTGCTTGTTAAAGTAGAGGGGAAAGAGGTGTGTGGTGAAGGCTCTCGGGTCACACTGCATTGCAGAGCCATGGAAGTTGAAGGATACTAGTGCAGTAGCATTAGCTGCCACCAGTGGTGCGATACTGCCTGACTCCTATACCCACACACTCTGGGGACCCTTGAGCTGGGCTGGATTCTTTGCCAGGGCACAGAGTTTGAACAGCCATGGAAAAGTTCTTTTCCCTAGGGAGCATAGAGTCCAAGTAAACTCAGAAGGGTGCCATAAAATGTTGGCAGTTACGGCTCCTGTGGACAGAGTTCATGTCTGCCTGGGGAGGACCTGGCGGGGTCTTCCTGGCTGGAAGGGCCAGAGTCTTCCCGAGGACGGGGAGGTGAGAGCTGAGTCTGTGAGGTGAGACCTGCATGCAGGAGGTCATGGTGTGGGCAGTAGTGGGCAAAGGACCTCAGCTGGAGGAGCAGGTGAGGGCTAGCTCCCTGGAAGGGACTGCTGCCTGGGAAGAAGTGGGAGGAAGAGGGTTTTAGACCCAGGGCTGTGAGCTCACAGGAGTGCAGTCACCAGGGGCTGGAGGGACCTCTGAGAACCTTCTGTGGGAGGATGGCTTGGGAGGATGGCTGGGGAGGGCAGCATGGGGCAGGGAAGCGGGCGTGTCCAGACTCTTCCTTGGTTGACAATAAGCCTTTTCTTTTTATCATTTCCACCAGTCGGTTGTGTTGTTTTCGGGTAGGCAGGCAGCATCACTCTTGTTATGAAAACTGCATGAGACTGAAAAGCCTTTTCGCGGGTGGCTATATTTATTCCATTCAGCCTCAGCTGTGTGCTCTGAACACTGCAGTGCCTGTGTTTCTTTGACGTGTCAGCAGAGCATTAGGAAGTTGCTGTCACTTGAGCACAGGTGCTTGGGAACCACTCGCTCTGGGCCTTTCCATTTTCTAAGCTGTGGAGCCCACGAGGACGTCCCTGACATGCCTTTCAGTTACAGCTTCATGCCTAGACCTTTGATTCATTCCGGAATAACTGCTTGTCAAGTTAGACAGCTTCCTTGACTCCATGCTTCCAGAACCACTAGAGATGACAAGAAAAGTGACCACCCAGTCCCCCTCGCCTCGTGTGCTAAGGCTTGAATTTTCAGTCCTGGTCTTCCCGGCTTGTTGAGGACTGTCCAGCAGCCTCCACCAGTTATTGAGACCTGGGGGTAGGGGTGGGGGGGCTGCACTGTGGCTCTAGAGCCTCGTGGGATATGATGGGGGAGACCCTGTTGTGTGTTGGGTGCTGTCTTCAGTGGCCCCTGCTGGGGACATGTGGTCATATGATTCTGTCAGCAGGCACTCATGAAGGTGCCGAGTCATGTCTTCAGAACCTCTTCTGGGCACAGGCACTTGATGAACAGCCTTGAGAAGGGTCAGACTATCCTGCAGCTGGGCATTTCTGACCTAATATGTTGCAGGTTGCTTACTCGTTTGCAGAAGAGATGATTGTGGCTTCCTTTGCAGATTTGAAAAGTGCAAACTGAGCTGGGTATAGTGGTGCACACCTATAATCCCAGCTACTCTGGGGGCTGGGTAATACGATCTCAAATTTGAGAAGTTAGCAACTTAGGGAGACCCCATCTCAAAATAAAAAGGGAGCTGGGGATGTAGCTCAGTGGTTGAGCACATCTGGGTACCAAAATGGGGAAAGAAAAAAAGAAAAGAAAACTGAAGCTGGAACTGAATCAGAGAACCCTGTGTGAACCTGCAGACTTTTTTGTACTAACCTGTGAACTGTAAGGCAGTTCCTGAGTGTGCCAGTGTGATGTTGTGATATAAGCTGGCAAGTGGTGCACACCTGTGATCCTAGAGACTTGGGAGGCTGAGGCAGGAGGATTGCAAGTTCAAGGCCAGCTTGGACAACTTAGTGAGACCTTGCCTCAAACAAAAAAGAAAAAGAAAGAAAAAAATTTAAAAGGACTGCGGATAGGGATGTTGCTCAGTGCTAGAGCAACCCATGAGTTCTATTCCTAGTACTGCCCTACTGCCCCCCCCCCCCCATATATATATATATATATATATATATATATATATATATATATATATATATTTTTTTTTTTTTTTTTTTTTTTTTTTTTTTAGGGACTCTGCCCTGGCCTACAGCTCCCCAAATCCTCCTAAAACTCTCCAGAGTGGCCAGAGTGTCTTTTCTATGAGTTACTGGTGGCTGAGGGTCCCTAGATAGGTTGAGGAAGGGATGGTCACCAAAAATTCCAGGGCAGAATTAGGAGGTTGGGAGTTTCAGTCCTAGCTCCCAGACTCCAGGGACGGAAAGGGGGTCATAGGCTGAGTTGGTCACTAGTGTCCGGTGACACCCACATAATGAAACCTCCATTAAACTCTAAAAGACAGTCTTGGAGGAGCTTCCGGACCACTGGACACAAGAGAGGCCAGCTCAGTACGCCTTCCCAGGCACCCTGCCCTGCACTCTTCTGACTTCATGTGTCCCTTGTGTTGTCCTTGATGATGAATGGGCAAATGTGAGCCTTTCCCGAGCTCTGAGAGCCACTTAGCAAATGGATCAGATCCATGAATGAGGCGTGGGAACCTGATTCATAGCTGTTTAGTTAGAGGCACAGGCCACAACCTGGAGCAACAGTTGGCACCTGCCTGAGGGTGGGGCAGTATTGTGGGACTGAGTCCTCAACTTGGGGGGCCCAGCACCACCTCCAGGTTGGGTTAGAGGAGGCTGCTGGAGAGATGCGCTGTGCGGGAATGGTGTGGGGAGTGGGGCGGCCAGCATGGCCTCATTCCACCAGAGCACGGTGCCTACCTGAGGGCCTGCCCTGCCCTCAGGGTGGCTCAGCCCCCAGATATGAGGAGCTGCAGGTGCTGGCACCTCCTGAGTTCCCATGCCTTGCTGCATGCTGCGAGTGTCCCCTGCTGCCAGCATCACAAGACACAGCCACCAGGTAGGACATGGCAGCAGTGTTGAGGCCTGGTGTCCTGCAGGCAGAGCAGATGGTTCCCTTTCAAGGTGAGGATGTGGTGATGGTACCAGCAATGGTGTCACAGGATGCCCAGATGGCTCACCAAAAGGTGCTGTTGACACAGCAAAGAGGGAAAAACAGTGTAAGGATTTCTCCGAGGTGTTTTAAATGCATGGAGTAGGCGCTTGCTTGGCACGCCAGGGCCCCTGGGCTCCGTCCCCAGCACCCCTGCCCCCACACAGGGTGACACACACAGTGAGTTAGTACACTACTGGGACAGAGAGCTCCGTCTGCCGACCAGCCTGCCTGTTTTTCTTGCTCAGCATTCAAGGCAGAGTCTGAGTCAGTGTGACCGTGCAAGCTGTGTCCCGCATTTATTTATTTATTTTACACAAATGGAGCACGGCTTTTCATCTCTGGTTGTACACGATGCAGAGTCACCATTCATGCAGGCACACACGTACGAAGGGTAATAATGTTTGCCTCATTCCACCCTCTTTCCCACCCCCACTCCTACCCCATCCCCTCCCCTTCAAGCTGCATTTCTAAATGTACATATTTAAAGTGGCCAAAAAGTGTTGTTTTTTTTTTCCTTTTTTGCTGTGGGGGAATGCACTCAGGGGTGCTCGATCACTGAGCCACATCCCCAGCCCTATTTTGTATTTTTTTAATTGAGAGACAGGGTTGCTTAGAGCACTGAGTTGCTTAGTGCCTCACCATTGCTGAGAGGGTGGCTTTGAACTCTCGATCTTCCTGTCTTAGCCTCCCGCCCCACTGGGATTATGGGCGTGTGCCACCACACCTGGCTCCAAAAAGCTTTTTTGGTAGTTGTTTTCATAAGAAAGTAAGAGAATTGCTTCTTATTCAAAATTGTTTTGTATGTGGGCTTAGGTAGTATATATGTGATGTTTAAATAAAAGTAGTTGTAATATCAAGCTAACCATTCATAGGTTTATGGTTATTTTTACTGTTGTATGATAAGATAATAAATCTCCCTTTTTGCCACAGGAAGATTTAAAAAGGCAAAAATTTTAAATGGAGGGAAATTGTGTGGACATTTGAATGAAATAACAAATAAATTTTATGTTTAAAAAGTAATAAGGCAATCCTGGTGTGGTCACACATGCCTGTAATCCCAATGGCTCAGGAGGCTGGGGCAGGAGGATCGTGGGTTTGAAGCCAGCCTAGCAAGTTAGTGGGGGCCTAAGCAACCTAGTGAGACCTTGTCTCAAAATAAAAAAATTAAAAAGCCTGAGGATGTGGCTCAGTGGTTAAGTGCCCCTGATTTCAAGCCTGTGTACCAAAAAAAAAAAAAAAAAAAAGTAATAAGGCACAGTACTGCAGGGCTGGCAAAATGGCCTTGAGGCTGACCTGGTGGAAAACCATTTTAATCATCCATGGGGAAATGCTGACCTTTCAAAATAAAAATTTAAAAACTTTTGTACCATAAATTAAAAATGTTTGGGGAAATGATGAAAACAGTAAAACTATATTCATTTAGTGCAGTGTAATTTATATCATTAGGCACATTGACAATTCAAAGTACCCAACCCTTTGAGCCAACAGCTCTCTCTTTCTCTAGGTATACCCCTTAGAGAATCCAGGCCTCATTTTATAGTACTTTAAAATGTGTTCTTTGTTATCATGAAATGACGTTCATTTAAGAAGCCTACTCAAACACATGATTTTAGAAAACCAATACGGTGCCCTAATTGCAGCATAAAATAAACAAAAGGAGACTGGCCCAGAGTGACATGCATATCACATCAGTGTTCGGCACAGCCATACTCGAAGGCACCAGGCAGATGTTTCTACCTCCTGGGAGTGAGTGCTTAGGACTAAGAGGTGGGGGTCAGAGCCATCAGAGAGAACCATGGGAACAAAGCGAGGTGGCCACCCTGTGGACAGGAGTGGGTTTAAGTGCCAGCAGGCCGGGATGTGGTCAACGAGAAGTCTGACCATGTGTGCTGTGGACCGTCCCTGGAGGAAATGCATCCTCATTTCCAGTGAAGTCAGTACAGCTAATTCCCTTGGCTGTGACAGGGTCAGGGGAGTGACAGCCTCACAGAAAGCATGCTCTGCCCTGAACTCCTGCCACCCAGTGTCCAGGCTCACAGTCAGTGTAACACACACAGAGATTTTGGAGACCTCTGTGTGACAGCAGGGAATGGAAGACGGATCCAAAAAGGAGGGTGGACTACAGAGCTTAGTGGCACCCCAGGACGGTCAGGTTACAAGGAAAGCAGTGTTCTCAGGGCGCCGGGCCCTGGGGGTAATTCAGCATGTATTCAAGTTATGAATGCCCTTTCACCCAGAGTCTGTGGCTTCTCCTGCAGACACGCCTCGCATGTGCATAGTGACACACGCACAGGGCTGTCCATAACTGTGTCCTGTGTGAGCGTGGAAGCTTGGCAGCAGGAGTGTCAGCGCCAGTCACAGCAAGTGAAAAGTTAAATGGTGGCCTTAGCCCTGGGTGGTGTCACACCACCTGCACAGGAGCAGGCCTTCTTACCTGCCTCTGGTGGATGAGAGCCCACCCAGCACTTCAGCTACCCGCTGTGTGTGGTGAGCATGGCTGGAATCACAAGTTTTAAAAGTTATAGTTTTTTTTAAAAAAACAACAACAAACAAATTCTGTCCCAAACTCCTTTCTCCTGCTGCTGCTGTTGGTTTTTTGGCAGTCACTGGAGACCAGGCATGCCCGTAGAAGTCTCACTTGCCTGGTCCCTGACGATGGCTTCAGACCGTCGAGCTCCCACCAGCAGTTTCTCATCTCATGTTTTAAAGATGGCTCCTCTGTGATTCAGTGACTTCTCGGCACAGGCATAGACCAATGGAACGAAATGTTAAAACACGAAAGTGTCTCACACCTTTGTGAACATGAGCAATGCCAACAGCACAAACTAGCTTTACTGGGAAGCTGGGAAGCTGATCTAAACATAAACTGGGTGTTACTGCACTTCATATTGTGTCTCATCTCATTGCCGAGTGTGTTTTTTTAATATCTATTTTTTAGTTGTAGTTGGACACAATATCTTAATTTTATTTACATGGTGCTGAGGATTGAGCCCAGGGCCTTGCACGTGGCTAGGCGAGTGCTCTACCACTGAGCCACAACCCAGCCCCATTGCCTAGTGTTTTAAATTCATTTAGAACCTTTTTCAGCTAATATTCTTTTTAAAACATGTTTTTCAGTGTGTAAAATGTGCTTAGAAGATGGCAGGAGGCTGTAATCCCAATGGCTCAGGAGGCTGAGGCAGGAGGATCGTGGGTTTGAAGCCAGCCTAGCAAGTTAGTGGAGGTCTAAGCAACCTAGTGAGACCTTGTCTCAAAATAAAAAAATTAAAAAGCCTGGGGATGTGGCTCAGTGGTTAAGTGCCCCTGATTTCAAGCCCTGGATTCCCTAAGGGGGGGGGGGTATACCTAGAGAAAGAATTCCTTGATGACCCAAGTAATTCTGCCCTTGATTTTATTTCATTGGTTTGATCTTCCTCTCCTCTAGACTGTTTTAAAAAATTAGTTATAGATTATTTTTCATGTGGCTGTTTCATGAAATATACATTTATGCTAATATTTCAGGTTATTTTGAAACATACGTGCACAGTCATTTTTAAGTACTGAAATGCTGGTAACCAAAAATGGTTGAGTTTGCTCTTTAGCAGAAAAATGAAAGTAAGCGAAGCAAAACTTAACTCCCATGAAGAAATTGCAGTCTTGCGTAAAAGAACAGCCTTGAGAAGACCAGGAACCAGGGGGGAACTGCACGGGGCTGCACTTTCTGAGCACCCAAAGCTGGGTACAGAAGGCGTCACCTCCTGTCCTGTCCTTTTCTGGAAGGTCAGGGCAGTTGGGGTGGAAGCAGAGGCAGCGAGCATGGCCTTGGTGGTGAGCCTTCTGAGGTGGACAGAGGTGTTGGTAGCACCTTAGGGTGTTCTAGAGACCCCTGAGCCTTACACTTTGAAATAGTTAAGACGGTGATGCTTTGTCTTTATGAACATTTTAAATAATAGAAACAGTATGGCTATTATAAGTTTGAGGAATGTGAATGATGCAGACTTCAAGTACTGGCATTGAATATTCACATCCGAGTTGCACTTCCTGTGAAGTAACACAGCTCCCCTAAGAGTGAAACACGGAGATGTCCAGCAGGCTGCAATGCGGGGCCACAAGCTGGTGGCTCTAAGCTGTGCATGGCTGCCCCTGGCGGTGCCACTTTAGCGGGCACATCAGGCATCTGATGGAAGCTTTTGGGCAGGCCCAGAGCAGGGCTGCGGGAGTGGGAACCCTGCCCTCTTTGGTTGTTGGGCCAGAAGCCCCTCAGCTCACCCTTGAAAACACCCAGGGCTCTTAAAAACTTTTTCCTGCTCCAAATGAAAATTCAGTTTTTGACAGTAAATTCAAGCTGCTTTTGGCCTCGGTGGACTCCTCAGCATGTAGACAAGACTGAACCAGTTCTAGAAGGTAGCCCAGGCCTGGGGCCTAGTGTGGGTGGCCATCCTCCCACAGGTGCAGGAGAGTCTGGTGCACAGGCGCTCAGAGGCACTGGGTTCCTTCACCCTTGGGAGCAGGAGCACCCAGGAAGACAGGCCATTCTGGGAAGACTTGCTTAGCCAAGATGGGTCAGGGTGAGGGTCGGTTGGAAGTCCAGAGAGTGGCCTCTAGACTATGAGGGATGGGTGCGTGGGTTGTGTGTTGGAATGCGTTTGTATAAAGAAAATGCTGCTGTGAAGAGTGGAATTAACACTTGAAGGTTAAAGTGACTTCATCCTAGCAGTGTGGCAGAAATCACCAGCATGTCCCAGCCAGTGAGCCACCGGGCTCTGGGAGAGCTGGTGGGACTCCTGTTGTCGTGGCCTTCCAGCACACCACCTTTCAGTTCCACATCTGTGACTTGTCCCTTTGACACTCGGCAGAGTGAGGTACTGAGGTCATAGAAGTCATTTGTTTCCAAACATGCAAGGATGGTGACTTACCTGGGGAGCTTTGAGAAAGTACGCATTTCCAGAAAGGTTGGTTGAGGAGGGTGAGGCTGGGGCTTGCAGCTGCACCCACTTGGTGCAGCCCGTCGCTGGGTGTGGCCATGCCCTGCCACCTGTGAACCTGTGTGCCCAGATTGAGGCTTTGCTTGCCTCCTAGACAGTGTACTTCCTTGGGAGCACACGTTCCTTGCTGCCATTGCTGTCTCGGCACACATTGGCTGGGTACTTTCCTGCAGTAATAATTTAAGCACAATGGCACTTTCCTGTAGACCTGGGCTTCTGCTGTCAGGAGCCCCCATCTAGCGGGGAAGGCGGCTCCCTGCAGCCAGTGAAGGCTAGACTGCTGCTGGGGGCGGGGGCTGCGTGAGCGCCTAGCAGGGAGGCTGCAGACTGGGGAGCTGGAAATTTGTGGGTGCACGTCAGTGGGAGTGACCGTGTATGCAAGGGCAGCAGAGGAACACAAACTGGGTGTCCTTGACAGATGTGCTGAGTGTGAGGCCCAGTGATGAGAGAGGCAGGGCCAGCATCCAGGGGTGCCTGCTTGAGTGCTGCTCTGACGTGCACTGGGGGCTCTGTGTGTTCCCTCTGTCCCTCTTGGGGGTGCATTTGGTGAGCTGGTCTGTGCAGGTGCTCCACAGGTGTGTGCTCTTCTCGTTGGTGTCAGGGGCCTCGGGCTTGACCGTGAGGGCAGTGGGAAGTTCCTGAAGGATTCTGAGCAGGAAGTCACAGAGTATGGTTTGTTTCAAATGGTGTAGAGGACAGATCGTCGGGAAGCAGGATGGAGGCCCGGTGAGTAGGCAGCTCTGTGGTGGGCTGAGGAGCTATGGGGGCTGGCGGAGGAGGGGCAGGGCCATGGGAAGCACGTGGTCCCCACTCGTGCGGTAGGATCAGCAGTCCCCAGCTGTGGTTGCTGGGAGAAGGAGGAGGCAGTGTGCCCCTTGGGTGCCTGACCCATACAGTGGGGTCGGACAATCTGTGGTGAGGCCTTAGGAGTTGGCGCCAGGGTCGGAGTGAGCAATGAGCTCAGGTAGGGAGAGTGTTTGGGGCCCCTATAAGAACTGTAGCTGGGCATGGTGTCCATGCCTGTAATCCCAGCAGCTTGTGAGGCTGAGGAAGGAGGATCATGAGTTCAAAACTAGTCTCAGCAACGGCGAGACACTAAGTAACTCAGTGAGACCCTGTCTCTAAAAAATATAAAATAGTGCTGGGGATGTGGCTCAGTGGTCCAGTGCCCCTGAGAGTCCAATCCCCGGTTAAAAAAAAATATGAGACCTGAGCTGTGGGGTGAGTAACACCCTGGAGAAGCCCAAAGGCTCCTGTGTTCCATCAGGGAAGGAGCAGGAAACCACAGCTGCTGTTCCCTCTCAGGCCAGTTAGGGGAGGCCAGAAACTGCCCTTTGGGTGTAGTAGAAGGGAGTGAGGTGGTTGTCAGTCATAGGTCCTGCAGCCAAGGCTGCAGTCAGACTACAGAAGTGGGCAAGGAAGCAAGGGAAAGACCTGAGGCCCCAGGGCTGAGAGTTGGGGGTATTTGTGAGCAAGTTATATGTCCATGTGGACAGTTCCTGAAGTTTTAGAAAGGAGGATGTGTAGTTACTGTTTTCACGTGTTTAGAAATTAAGTAATAAAGGGTTATAAATGATCTCCCAGCCCCTTCCCCAGCTGCAGTGTAGCAGTGTTAGCAGCTTGGTCTGCATGTCTGTGTTTCATGTATGAATGTCGCAAAAATACACACAAGTGTGCATTTGCTTTTAACCAAAAGGGGCTGTGTGCAACACTGGGGTGTGCAGGGCTTTTACTCCATGTGTGTGAAAGTGTTGGTTGTGCGGAGTGAGTGTCCCTTCACTCAGTAGAATGATAGCATGCCTGAGTTTTCTTTTTTTTGTGGCTGAATTATATTTCAGGCAGTGATGTTTTCTTCCTGTTTGAGCGATTGAGTGATTAAAAGCAGTTGAAACTGAAATGGAATTACTACTGATGAGGAGTAGGTTAGAAATGTCCCATGTTGTGATCGTGGGAGAGAACGGGAGGAGCCAGGGTCATGCCAGAGGAAGGGGGTGATGAGTCGCTGCTACCTCTTCCCATAGGAGCACCTGGAAGCCACTGGAAGTACAGGAGGGAAGGTTTTCACCTTTGGAGATAAATGTCACATGCCATCCATGGGACTTAACTAAA
Organism: Marmota flaviventris; assembly: GCF_047511675.1. Classification (NCBI taxonomy): domain Eukaryota; kingdom Metazoa; phylum Chordata; class Mammalia; order Rodentia; family Sciuridae; genus Marmota; species Marmota flaviventris. The sequence continues at coordinate 3,824,092 of NC_092506.1, read as the reverse complement.
AAATTGGCCTGATTGTGGATTTGATCAATCATGTGGGGTTAATATAATCTGTACCCATTATCCAGATCTGAACCTTCCGGTCAGAAATACCCATAACAGATAAATACCAACATTTTTAAGCATTATATGAAACCAGGTTCTCGAACCGGTCTTTGTGGTTAATGTTATTTTCTCTTGACCCCAGATGAATTCAAATGGAAATGCAAACTTGGACTACTCAGATGTAGATTTTTAAATGAAGAGTCCTAGTGATTATCATGTCTGTTCAATTTAAGAAAATACTTGAAATTTTAATTCCAGAAAATATCAGTAAATACAGCATCACCTTAGACTAGTGGTCTGCTTGGCATACAGCATTGTTTTAGTTGACATTTTAAATTTAGATTCCTGTATAGTAATAAAGTGGGTTGTTGGTTGCACATAGTTGAGGTTCATACCCATTTTTCCTGCAGTAATAATTTAAGCACAATGTGCAGAGGAACATTTTTGGAATCCTAGACTTTGGAATTTCCTGTTCAGTGTTTATCTCAACTCCTAAGTTAAAATTGCTTTGATGCATTTTTAGCTACTGAATTCTTTTGAGCAAAGAGAAAGGTTTTCCTTTGAGTGAAATGATTGTCAGTGCTGTAATGTTTTTCCTACCATAACCAGAGCGGAATACCCTGGAGTAGTCTCCACTGTTGAATCCAGTAGGTGAATGACGACAGTTTGCTGGGGGCGTGCGTGGTGCTGGTGGGGTCTCAGGAAAGTCTTCAGGAAACTTGAGGAAAGGGGCTCTCATCTGGGGATGAGAGACCCTGAGGAGCGGAGGGGGTGCCGTGGGGAAAAGGGGAGCCCATGCCTGTAGCCAGCATACCACCCACACCCAAGTGCTGACCCAGCTTCCAGGTCCTCCTGCTGTGCCTGGACTGGGTGTTTTGTGTGAAGACAATGGTGTTTGTTCACAGTAGACTTTAGAACAGAGCTGACGCTCAGCCCTTCTGTGACCTGTGCTCCTGGGAGCCTGCTACCTTGTGGCCGTGCCTCCCGTTTTTCTTGCCCACCCAAGTCCCAGTGCCTGTCGTGCCATCACAGCCCCGGTGCCCTCTGTGCTGCCTCCTGCCCCAGTGCCCAGGCCGGCAGTCCTGTCTTTCCCCAGGCCTCCTGCCCTCCCCAGGCAGTCTCAGGCCTCCTCTTCCTCTGCCCCCCCCCCCCCCCCCCCCGCCAGGCCCAGGCCCAGGCCCGCGCCTGCGGCCCCTCTGTTCTTTCAGGCAGCCCCTGTAAGCTCCCCACACGTCAGACCTGCGCTTGTTCCCTGCCTTCTTCCCTTGCTCTCTGTAGAGGCTGTGCTCCCAGAAAAGCTTGTTGTCTCCTCCAGGCCACTAGATGCCACTGCCTGCACCTTCTCAGAGCCACCACTCTGTCCTTTCCCCTCGCCCCTGAATTCTCATCCACATGCAGACATCTGCCTCATCTTCCCAAGGGTCTTTTTTGACCCCACATCTCCTGACACCCCTCTTTTGTCCTCTACTACCAAGGTTCATGGGGGGACCTTCTGCCTGCATCTGTCCTCGCTCCTCCCTGTTCTCTCTTGCACTCAGTCCGGCCAGCGTTTTGCCTCCCTGAGCTGAACTGCTGTTGTCGTTGAGTCGTGGGCACTGTTGTCCTCCACTTCAGCACCTTGCTGTCGGTGAGAGTCCAGATGGCTTGACATGCCAGTGCTGTGTGTGACGGTGATCATCTCCTGGGACAATCCCAGTGAGGTTATAATGGCTTTTTATGTTAGCCTGTCCAGGCCTTGGCCCTGAATGTTGTCCACATCCAGTGCCTGGGTGGTTGGCGTGGAATGACGTTCATGCCGGCCTCCCTTAGCGTGGCACCTCACTACAGGAACCCGGTGTGGGGATCGAAGCTTCTGTGTGGCCATGCTACTCGTGCTGCTCCATGCGTCTGGCAGGTGTCAGGTGGTGTGCTTGTTTTGAGAACTCTCTCCTAGTGGCTGTCCTGTTGCGGAGCTCAGGTCAGACTCCCTCCTTCTGTGGGACCTGCAGCTGTAGGTCAGACCCCCTCCTTCCGTGGGACCTGCAGCTGTGCGCACGCCCTTCCTCACCTCCCGCCCAGCCGCAGGCTGCTCCTGCATGAGAGCTCTGGCCGAGGCCTTGGTAGTCTGGCCCACTCCAGCTCAAGGCCCTCAGTGTATAGAGCAGGCAACTCCTGGTGCCCCCAAGGCCCCCAGCCTCCTGCCTGTGTCCAGGGCCTCACCAGCAAGCCCTCCCACCTGTCCCCACACCCTGCCCATGGCCCAGCAGCAGGGCTCTTCCTGCTTTCCTGAGGGAGGTTCTCACTGGCCAGGTGGCTGGTCCAGACTCGGCTCAGGGACCTGGCACCTCTCCCTCTGCGTGCCCTCCCCACAGGTACTTGCCAGCCTGTTGCCTGTCCTGTAGAGTGCCCTCAGGAGTGGGCAGCCCAGTGGCTGGTGTAGGCTAGGTGTGACGCCTCCTTGAGTGAATTGTGGCTTCCTGCCAAGAAGGAGGTGGAACTCACGCTGTGACTGACAAACCTCGACTGTACACAGTAGTGACCAGGTAAGATTTAGAGAGGCAAACTGGCAATATGCCAGCCAGGCCCCAGGTAAGATGAAGACCCTCTAGTACAGAAGCAGCTAGAAACCTGCGTGGGCAGCAGGAGGTGGCTGATTCCACAAGGCCCCAACAGGCAGTGCTGGCAGGCACCTTGGATGCTCAGGCACGATGGCAGGGTTGAAGGGCTCTGTGGGACTGGAGCTTAATGGAGGCTCTCTCGTGCGCGCGCGTGTGTGTATTGCTGGGGACTGAACCCAGACCCTGGAGTCTTGCTTTTTGAAGTTGGGTTTAGATGAGGTTTCCTCAGGGAAGGTCACTTGGCACCGTAGACACCCTTGGGATTTCTAGGGAGAGTGGACAGCCACACTGTCCCATGGTTCTGTGACAGAAACACGTCACCATAGAACACTTAGTTTGGACTAAGGCCTGGGAAGTTGTGGAGGACAGCAACCTCAGAACACTATGCTGTGTCCCTGAGAGTCACTTTGAAATCCTCACCCCAGGCGATAGTGTTGGCAGGCGAGGCTTTTAGAGTGATGAGGCCTGAGGGTGGAGTCATCCTGAGGGGGTTAGTGCCTTATGGAAGAGATCCCAGAGGGCTCCGGGCCCTTCCACCATGTGAGAAGTTGGCAGTCAGGCCTTCGCCAGACACTTGATCTGCCAGTGCTAGGACCTCAGACAGACTTCAGCCTCCAGAACTGTGAGAAGCGCATGTCTTGCTTCTTGGCCACCCACTCTCTGTAAGTTATTTTTTCATTTTTCATAGTAGTTGAAAGTGGCTAAGACAACTAGGCAGATGAGGGGTGCTAGCAGATGAGGCCTCATTTGGGCGATCCTGCAGCCACACTGCATGGAGCTCGAGGGCGGATCATGTGAGGTGCCCCACAGGGTTACCTCCTTCAGAGAGGTGCAGTTGCTCCATCTGAAGTGGGTGGAGGGTCTGGCAAAAACTGCCAAAGTCAGTCTGCACGTGATCGTTGAAGATACACGTTAATATACCTGAAGAGACAGGAAGGCGTCCAGCAGAAACAGAAAAGGAAGAAATGGCAGAAAACCAAGTTGAATTCTAGGAAATGAAAAGGACAGTAGCCGGGATGACAGACTCTGGTCTGGACACAGTCAAAGGCAGGATTCCTGAGTGAGCGGTAACTTCACAGAATTGACTCAAACTGCAGCACCAGGGGACATAGTGATAAAATAAACATTCAAGGTCTTGAATTCAGGCAGGCCCAGAGCCAGCTCTGCCTTGGACGTGACACTCATGTGAGTAATAATAATAATAGCCTTTTGGTTTAAGCTAGTCACAGGCCAGTTTTCTTTCACTTGCCTCCCAAAGAATCTATTTTTCGTGCAAGACCCTGTTGAGGAGTGTCAGTGCCCTTCTTGGTGGTGGGCTCCTGATGGTGAGCTGGAGGAGCTGCCAGTCAGAGGGCTTCCCACAGGACAGCATTGGCATCTACAGGAGAGATCCCACGGAGGGGCGCACTTTGTGGGCACATGGAGTGATAGGTGAATGCGTCCCATGCGTGGGCCTCTGAAGAGTCTTGCTGCCTGGCCAGGTCTGTGCTAGGCTTTAAGGCACAGAGGAAGCGGGACCTCCAGTGTCGGCTGCCAGAATCTGGAGGAGCCTGTGTCTCTGAGCTGGGAGGGGGAAGCTCCGGTTCTGCTCCTCCTGAAGTAGTATTCGAGGCATAGCATGTAAATCTTCCTCTTGCCCTTGTTGATGGTGGCAGTGCTGCATATCTGTGTCCCTCAGGAAGAGGGTTTTAGCTCTCACTGTGGCTCCAACAGGCGTCTTCTACCTGTCAGCAGGTAGAAGCAGACTCCCAGGGGTGGCGGGTTCCTGTGGGAGGCTGAGCTGGAGTGGGAGGGTCCCGGGAGTGCCCTGGAGCACCGCCTGCTTACTGACTTCCAGGACCACCCCTCAGGCTCTTCCCACTGTGAGCAGCGGAGGCACTGAGTGTTGGACTCATCCCAGAGACACTACAAGGGACTTGACTGAGTTTCAGCTGTTTCGCCCCATGTGATGACTGGCAGGAGAGTGTGAGTCCCAGTCTTTGGGCTCAGCTTGTCTGCAGCATCCATGGAGTGCCCGGTGTGGCAGTGCAGAGCTAGCCCAGATCAGTGCCGGGCAGATGCTCAGGGGCACTTGACTCCGAGCCACATCATCAGCCTATTTTGTATTTTTACTAAGAGATAGGGTCTTGGGGCTAGGGTTGTGGCTCAGCGGTAGAGCGCTCGCCTCGCCCGTGCTAGACCCTGGGTTCAATTCTCAGCACCACATAAAAATAAATAAGTGAAATAATGGTCTTGTGTCCAACTACAACTAAAAAATAAATATTTATTTATTTTTTTTAAAAAGAGATAGGGTCTCACTGAGTTGCTTGGGGCCTTGCTAAGTTGCTGAGGCTATCTTTGAACTCGCGATCCTCCTGCCTAAAAGTCATTTTTGCAGTTGACATTTTTACAGTTGACTCCCCAGGGGAGTCTCCAGGGTCCTGTGATCTTCCCAGGGGCGAGCCTGCCTAGGCAGGAGGCGGCCAGCATGTAGGCCTGTTTTCCCCTTCCCCACAGGTGTAGGTCATGTTGCTACAAGTCATTTGAAAATGTCCTCTGCTTCATCCCAGGTTCCCTCCCGGTTTAGGACATGTGTGACCTCTGTGGGTGCGGAGGCGTGGGCTTCCATCAGCACTGTGCCCCCGCCGATGGTCTGGCCTGGGCTCTGATCCATGAGGGCACCCCTGGTCTCTGGAGGACCCCAGGGCTCACTCCTCCACACCCCGGGTGGGTCGCCCATACGTGTGGACCGAGGAGGTGATGGAAGTCCCCCCAGGAGGGCTCGCTGTTCGCTCATGTGCGCGGTCACCCTCTCTTTGCCTTCCCTTTGCTGCTTTCCAGGAGTTTGCGGCACTCACAAAAGAGCTCAATGTCTGCAGGGAGCAGCTCCTGGAGAGGGAGGAAGAGATTGCTGAACTGAAGGCAGAGCGGAACAATACCAGGGTGAGTCAGTGGGCACCTGACTGCTGTCTGCCTCTGGCCACCGTGTGGGGACCTCCGGGAGCTGCTGTCCCAGAACTGCAAGGCCATCTGTGCTGCCTTTAAACTCGTTTCACGCTTCTCATGCTGAGCAGTGCGTGCTCGGTCGGCCCAGCACTGGAGTTGCTTGAAACTTGCAGTGGGACCTAATGATGCTGTGGTACAGCCGAGGGGGGAATTTCTTGCTTCCCACAGAGTGGAAGGGATTCTGACTAGTTTAGCGTGACATTGTAAGGGACTCACATGTGAAAAGTGAGCTCCCACATGTCTCTCTGGCCTTCTGCTTCAGCTGTTGCTGGAACATCTGGAATGCCTGGTCTCCAGACACGAGCGCTCTCTCAGGATGACAGTGGTGAAGAGACAGGCACAGTCTCCCGCAGGTGTGTCCAGTGAGGTGGAAGTGCTCAAAGCGCTGAAGTCACTGTTTGAACACCACAAAGCTCTGGATGAGAAGGTACTGTTAGCCCTGGACTGATGGTTCTGGATTTGCACATGAGCTATTGGGCAGGCTTCATCCTGTGTGTGCCAGTACGTTCATTCTGTTCTCATGCTATAGAGATGGCAGATAGCTTCTTGAATTCTAAGAGCTCGCTGGCCTAAGTGTCTTAACAGTGATTAGTTCTGTGTGTTAATTTTCTGTTAAGAATTAAATAAGCTGTTTATTTAGAGGCAGAATTTTACTGGGATTTCTCTCCCACTGAGCTACATCCCCAGCTATTTTTTTTTTTTTAATTTAAAGCCATTAAAAAGGAAGTTTTCTTGATAGTAATGGCAGTGAAAAACATGATAGGTCCTCTGTTGTACTCACTGACATTAGGGTGACTGTACTCTAAGAACAAAGTGAATGCATTGGCGCACACAGGAGCCCGTGCTCTGGTTTACAGGTGAGAGAACGACTGCGAGTGGCACTGGAGAGGTGCAGTCTCCTGGAAGAAGAGCTGGGAGCAACACACAAGGAGGTGAGCTGTGCCAGCACCGTGGTGCGTGGCCTCATCCTTTAGTCTGAAGAGGAGCATGGGGCCTGTCTAGTGGGAATCGGGTTTTATTCACTTCTCTGATTGAGGACCAGCGGCTGGGGTCGTGTGAGGACCAGGCCATGAGACTTGGTGCAATTGCAGGATCTCCAGTCCTCGTTGGTCCAGCAGATGCAGATTCTGATCCTGAGGCTGCCCTGGGTGCCATGGGGAGCGGCTGAGGGTCATGCTTTTCCAAAAGGCCTTTTGCTGCTGTCACTTTCCTTAGAGTCATCATGTTCTTGTATCTTTTTGGTTTCAGCTGATGATTCTAAAGGAGCAGAATAATCAGAAGAAAGTGGCGGCAGGGGGAGTGCCTGACGCAAGCCAGGAGCAGGAGAGCACGCCCAGCACCAATGGAAAGGCAAGTCCTGCGTTCCCTGCTGTGGCCACCGCATGCGGGGCTTCTGGGAGGCTGTTGCCAAAGTGCCACCACAGCTTGAGCAGCAGGAGGGCTGTGCTGCCCAGGAGAGTGCACAGGCCTCTCTCTCTCGTCTCTCTCTCTCTCTTTTTTTTTTTGCTGGGACTGAACTGGGATTTCTCTTCCACTGAGCTGCACCCTTAGCCATTGTTAGTTTTCATTTTATTTGAGGCAGGGTCTCACTGAGTTGCCCAGACTGGCCTTGCACGTGTGACCCTCCCACTTCAGCCTCCTGAGTAGCTGGGGCTACAGGCCTGTGCCTGGCTTGTAAATCGGTTTCGATGGTCCCTGTTTCCTAGAAGCATTTTATTTCACAGCACACCAAGCAAGGCTACTTAAGGGCGTGTGTCTTCCTGTAGAGATCTTCTGACGGCTCCTCCAGCCACGAGGAAGACCTGGCTAAAGTCATCGAGCTCCAGGAAGTCATAGACAAGCAATCACGGGAGCAGAGCCAGATGAAGGAGCGCCTGGCCACCCTCTCCAGCCATGTGGCGGAGCTGGAGGAGGATCTGGACACAGCTAGAAAGGATCTCATCAAGTCTGAGGAGATGAACACAAAACTGCAACGAGATGTCCGTGAAGTGAGTGGTGTTAGAAATGGCAGTGCTGCCGGCACCTTTGGGGCGTGTGGGACACTTGGTTTCTCTCTGCTTCTCCTAGTCCCTTCCAGCCTCGGGGCTGGTGTAGAGCAGCAGGGACGGAAAACAGCACTGTGTGCCTGGCGTCCACGGTGGGAGGGCCTCCTCTCTACGGCCAGTCTTGGCGTCCCTCACCCGACCCACTTCCTTTGGCCACTGCTTAGCCGGTGTGCGCAGGCACTGCTGGTTGTCTGCAACCGGCCGGGGAGGGCTGCGGACACTCCCTCCTCTCCCCACCTTCCCTCTGTCTCAGGAGGCCGGAGGCCAAACAGTGGTCCCACTTGGGTCACGTTGGGATCATCGTGTGAAAGCACATGCAGCTACACTAATTTCTGACAAACGTCTGTGTCTGTGCACCTGTGAGAAACCAGGGACTCTTATAAATCAAATGAGGGCTGGATACTCTGCTGTGCCACCTTTTGTCATTTCCTAACCTGCTCTTTGTGCCTGCACACGACCATCCGACCATCCTGACCCTTCAGTGTGGATGTAAGAACAGGGATCAGTGAGCAACTTCATGGAAGGGTTGAGAACAAAGGAAAATATTTGCTCATATTAGATCCTATTATATTTTGGCTACAGTAGAAGATTATGTGGCAGAAAGAGTAAAATTCTTTTTAGGTTTTTTTTATTTCTTAATTTTTGGTCAGTCCTGGGTATTGGGAGTTGAACCCAGGTGCTCTCTACTGCTGTCCTCTGTTCTTTTCATTTTTATTTTGAAACAGGGTCTCGCTAAGTGCCAGACTGACCTCCTACTTCAGCCTCCCAAATTGCTGGGATTGTAGGCTTGTGCCACTGTGTCTGGCAAGACCTATCTTTTAAAGACTTTGTCATCATTAGTGACTTAGTAAACAGGGAAGGACCTAAAAACGGTGAGTTTGTTGGCGGTATTGTGTGAATAAAATTGTGGTCCTGGTCTCAGCATTGGGCAGTGTGTAGGATTCATTTTGCTACACACTTTGGGTGGTTGCGTCCAGTTAAATTAGCCTGTGATCTCTGTTTGCATTTGACAACACGGTTGGATTTTGTAACTACAGAGTTTACTAGAGGTTTTATCCGTCTAGTAAAAGATGGAGAAGGAAGGCTGTGTGTGGCTTGACGCAGACGCTTTCCTCATCTGCCTTCCTCCCTCTGAAATGTCTCTGTAGGCCATGGCCCAGAAGGAGGACATGGAGGAGAGAATCACGACCCTTGAGAAACGCTACCTCGCTGCACAGCGTGAAGCCACATCTGTGCATGACCTCAATGATAAGCTTGAAAACGAAATCGCAAACAAAGACTCTCTGCATCGGCAGGTAATGGGTTTCACAGGCCTTCGTCTGGCTTTAATTATTAATGAAGATAAAGGTATTTTTCCTAAGTTTCATGTTGAAAATATAAAGTCCAAATATTACTTTTCATCATCTTACAATATTGCGATCAAGAGGGAGGGTTATTGCAGCCTACGAGGAACTGAGGCTTCACCACTTCATGGAGCTGCTTGATTCTGCTGTTCCCATGACAAGCTGACCTGGTGCTTGCGAGCTCATCTCGTAGGAAAGGAGCAGAGTGTTGGACAAGTCCAAGGCTCTGGCTACCAGTTGATAACAGGGGTTGCTGGCAAACTTAAAAGTGAAGTGCTTAGAATCAGTGTCTCCTGTAGTTTGAAAACCTTATTTACTCCTGTTTCTCTGTAGTCCCAGGGAACTGAGAGCTAACCAGAAAATCCTGCATCAGTGTTCTTGAAAATAAAGTATCCGGTATTTAATAAGGAGCATTGTTTAACCAAAAATAAAATATTAGGCTGTTATTAAAAGGGATATTTGGAATAACTTTTACCAGGCTATGCTAGTGTGATATATTTTGAGGGTTTAAAGCATGTACGTATGTCCATACGAAGAAGATGTGGACAGATGTTAGCTGCTTAGCAGCTAAAAACTTTTAGGTGTTTTAAAAAATTTCTTCTATGTTCAAGTTTTTAGAGTTAGGAGGTTTTTTTTTTTTTTTTTTTTTAAAACCTTTGTTCCATTTATTCTATTTTTTATGTGGTGCTGAGGATCAAACCCAGGGCCCCCCACATGCTAGGTGAGCGCTCTACCGCTGAACCACAACCCCAGCCCCAAGAAGATTTTTAAAAAAGAAGAAGAAATGTGCCTTTAGAAACTCAGCTGAGCAGCTCGTCTGGCTCACGAGAGCCCTGGGCCACACACAGGCCGTTTGTGGCAGGAGGCATGGCCTCCAGGTGTGGGCTGGTTGCTTTTGGCGAGGTTGGTACTAACCCCTCTCACCTTGATTTGTCACTGAGAATGAGGGGGCTCTTAGAGAAAACTTGTTTTCCTTAAGGTCAGGGACCTTCATTTGTTCTTAAAAAATCACTTTCTTAAGAAAATAGCATGGGGCTGGGGATGTGGCTCAAGCGGTAGCGCGCTCACCTGGCATGCGTGCGGCCCGGGTTCGATCCTCGGCACCACATACAAACAAAGATGTGTGTCCGCCGAAAACTAAAAAATAAATATTAAAATTCTCTCTCTCTCCTTAAAAAAAAGAAAAGAAAATAGCAAATAGGTTGTCAAGGGGAGTTTGGGGCTTGGAGGTCAAACCTGATAAGCAGGGCCAGAGAAGCCCGGCCTGAGCGGGCCACCTGAGCAGCCGGCGTTCCCTCAACAGCCCAGTCTGCCGAGTGGTGACAGAAAGCACTAGACGATTCCCACGTCCTGACGCTGGGCTCTCTTCCACAGACAGAGGATAAAAACCGGCAGTTGCAGGAGCGCCTGGAGCTGGCGGAGCAGAAGCTGCAGCAGACCCTCAGGAAGGCTGAGACGCTTCCGGAGGTGGAAGCGGAGCTGGCCCAGAGGGTGGCGGCACTCTCCAAGGTGTGCGGGTGGCTCTGGTCCCATGGCAGGACTGTAGCTGTCAGTCAGTGCAACTGGACCCATGTGTAGCTCAGATTTGCTCTCAGTGCCTTGCCTGGACGGGATGCCTTTTAAATGTCAAACCTGTCCTCCTTTGTCATCTCCTGAACCTCCCTCCAGTTCCTTCAGGTACATACCACATAGGCTAGAGGTTTTCATAAAAGAGGATCATTTTTTCTCAGAAAAAGAAAAATGCCATTCTCTTTAAAGACAGACTTGTCAAACTTTTAATTTTATTCTTTTGGAATAAAAGTACAGTTTTTTGTTTGTTTTTGAGGTGGGGTCTCATTGTGTTGTGCAGGCTAGCCCTGAACTCCTAGCTCAAGTGATCCTCGTGCCTTGACCTCCCAAGTACCTGGAGCTATAGCCACGGGCCACCATGCCTGTCTTTAAAAATGACTTTTTGATGGATGTGGTGCCTGTAATCCCAGCAACTCAGGAAGCTGAGGCAGGAGGATCACAAGATTAAAGCTAGCCTCAGCAACTTAGCAAGACCCTGTCTCAAATGGAAAAATAAAAAGAGCTGTAAATATACTTAGTGGTTAAATGCCCCTGAGTTCAATCCCCAGTACCAAAAAAAAAAAAAAAAAGTTTTTTGAGTAGCAGCCATTCCTCTGTTGACCAGTTCTTGGCGAGACAGATGCAGGAGCACTCCCTGCCCTTGGTTCTCAGGTCCCTGGGAGAAGCAGGCAGTGAAGAGGCTGCTCCAGAGTGATGTAGTAGGTGCTCAACTCAGGCATTCACACAGGCCCTGGGAGGCCTCCTTGCCAGACCCCCGGCCTTCCTGGGGGTAGGAAGTACTTAGTGCTGCAGGGCAGGAAGCACCAGCCAGCCTTCTTGTCCCCTGGCAGGGATCCTACTCGCCTTGGCTAGGAGGCAGTCTCCTACTGGGGAGAGGTGGGGAGAGGGGTCCTTGGACAGAGGTGCAGTGTCCTGTTGCTGAGGCAATCTTGAGGCAGGCGGGTGGCAGCCATATTTGCCTGCCTGTCCCATGAAGCAAGAGTATTGGCCCACTGTGACCACCTGGTTCCCTTGATGATCCCCTTTTAAATTCTCGGTTTCTTCTCTTCCTGCTTTCTTTCCTGTCCTTGTCGGCTTTGTAGTCTGACCCTTTGTCTTCTGGGAGCTCTGCTGCTAAGGAAGCTAAAGTGTTGGAACTTACTTCCAAGCTTAGGAAGGTAGACGTGTGCCTTGCTCCTTCCCGTGCTTGCTGCTTTCTGCTTTACGTGCTGACTGACCAGCAGTCTGAGGATGGGGAAGTCACGGGTCGCTGAGGTCAGGCACGTGGTGGGGGGCACTGAGCCGTCGTCAGCACCGCGGGCTTCAGAGACAGCGCTCAGGGCCGGTTGTCTCATGGTTAGCCCCCGCAGCCGCGGGGCCGCGGGGACAGTGTGCACAGGGTGTGCCTCGCGTGAGGCCGCCCCACCGAGCATGCCACGCTTGCTGCTGTTGCTGCAGTGGGACACAGCATGCCACCCACAGAGGTGCGTGTGCGACACTCACGGCGTCTCTGACAGGCTGAAGAGAGACACGGTAACATCGAAGAAAGGCTGCGGCAGATGGAGGCGCAGCTGGAGGAGAAGAATCAGGAGCTGCAGCGGGTGCGTACACGCTAGAGCCGCGAGGGGCGCAGAGGCTGCCTGCTGATGTGTGCAGCCTGGCTGGCAGCAGGAGCCTGTGCCCACAGGCAGGTCTGCGGAGGCAGACTCTGCTTCTCTCGCCCACAGGGAACTGCTCCAGGCACATGTGGGCTTCATGGGAGTCCCTCAAAGCTGTGTGCTAGCTGGGGGTGCCTTGAAGTGTAGAGCCAGGTCCCCATCCAAGGTGAGACACACCTGCTCAGGGTGTGACACTGAAGTCCCCAGTTCAGGTCAGGAGCCTGACCTCTGTCCCAAATCCCGGGTTATCATTCGCCACCCAATGGTAGTTGCCGGGGCAAGAGGAACACCGAGATGGCCTGTGGTGAGAGCGCTAGGACACAGTGCCGCAGAGGTGTGTCTCTGAGTCCTGAGTTTTCCTGGAACTGGGCGGGGGGCGGGGGCGGTGCGTGTAGGGCAAGGTCAGGACACAGGAGGCCTGAGTTCAGGCTGGATTCTACCTGTGTAAGTGAGTGGAGGAGGCACGGACATCTGAGTGTCGAGCCGATGCACCTCACCTCAGCCAACTTTCTGACATTAATTTAAGGCAGTTAGGTTTTATTTTCCCAAAATTCTGTGTTCGTGGCCGTGCGCTTTAGAGCATTGAAGAGCTTCCAGGAGATGGTTTTAATGCCTGCCTAAAGGTTGCATCCTCCCGCCACTCAACGTGCACACTTTGATCCCATGGGCAGAGTGACATTATGTATTAGAGGACATACATCATTACTGTCAAAACCAGTTCATGAAGTTGTGAAGGATAGACTTTGGGATCGAAATAATTCTACCAGTTAAAAATAAACATTAAGCTGTTTTTACTTTAAAAATACTCAGATGTTATTAGATGCCGTGGTCGACACCTGTGATCCCAATGACTTGGGGGCTTAGGGTCTCAGGTTTAAGGCCAGATCAGCAATCTGTCGAGGCCCAGTCTCAAGATAAAAAGGGTTGAGGAGGTATCTCATTGGTAAAGCATGCCTGGGTTTAATCCAACCCACCCCACCCACCCGCCAAAAGTTAGATGCTAACAGGAAACAAGCATCTACCAAAAAGGAATCTCAGGTATTCTGTATCCTGTGTGATGTGTCCTCCTTTAGATAAGGACTGTTGCTCTATGTGAGGCACATTGTGAGGGCTGTATATTTAAGATTTGTCCCTGAGTTTTCCATATCCATGAGTTGTTCTGATCGGCACATGGAAGTCCACAGGATTGGTAGCCGGAAGGAGCAGCTGGAGCGTGATAGCAAGTGAATGGCTCACGTTGGTCCTTGGTACTTTTAAAGTAATGCTCCTACCTCTGCTCAAAGTCTCAGGTCTTTGTTGGTCCTATTTTAGGCGAGACAGAGAGAAAAAATGAATGAAGAACATAACAAACGTCTCTCAGACACTGTTGACAAGCTCCTTTCAGAATCCAACGAGAGGCTGCAGCTCCATCTGAAGGAGAGGATGGCTGCGCTGGAGGACAAGGTGGGTGCTGGGCAGGCCCTGCAGGGCCTCCCTTCCAGAGCAGCCATTACCCTCTTCTCCAGGAGAAGGCAGTGGGGCTGGGGGTTCTGCTGTGGGGGGAGGGCACGGCAGTCTCCGGGCTGCACACAGCCTTACTCAAGCATGAGTGGCAAGTTGTCTGTCTCTCTGACTCCAGGACACGAGTAGGTGAGCAGTTTCTATAAAGGGCCTGATGGTGAGCATTTTAGGCTCATTTTAGTAATCGAGAATAATTTAGTAAAATAACGTCACACTAGTTAGTAATCAGCACAGAAGCAGCCGCGGACAGCTCACAGGTGAACGGTGCATCTTTTTTCTAATTGGCTTGTATAGGCCTGCACTGCCATCTCACTGAGCCCCACCTCTCTCCTCTGCTCTTCTGTGGAAGTTGATCTGGTCTTGTTCATACACACAACGCATGGCGTAGTAGGAGAGATGGAATCAACTAAAACCAGACGCTCCCATCCCAGGCCCCGCCTTCCATCTCCTCACCCGCTTGGAAGGAGGTCTCAGCCCTGCCTCTGGGGCTCACATCTCCCAGGAGCTGTTCCCTGCGTCTCCAGCTGAGCTGGGATTGGGTGTGCTGGTGGGCATGTGCATCCCTGGAAGTGCAGCTGGGAAGTGTCCCTAGACTGGCACTCAGCTGGGTCATGCAATTTGAAAGGATCAGTGGTGATTACTCCTCATTAGGGGACACGTTTATTTTACACAAAACTAGTTACAAAATACATTATTAGATGCCGCACAGAATGGCTCATTTTAAGGTAGAGGAATGTTTTTAGCTTTGTTCTAATTTTACATTTGAAACTTAACTTCAGGTTTCAATTGACCAGTACATTGCACAGCCTCGTAGTCGGTATAAACTAGTTTATCTGATTAAAGTGAACTTGCCCATGAACCTGGCTAAGAGCCTACCTACATTTAGCAGCTGGGTCAGTAAAGGAGGGCATTTACATGGCGAGAAGGATTATCAGGTGCATCCAGCCCTGGGCCTGGGCACTGCTCCCTGGCACACCCAGCAGTTCCTTCCTTTCCTGTGCTGCTGCACCTGTAGTGTGTCACCCGGGACATTTTAAAGTCTCAACTGATGGATGCTCTCTCTTTCAGAATTCTCTACTGCGAGAAGTTGAAAATGCAAAAAAGCAATTAGAAGAAACGCAACATGATAAGGTACTTAAATGCTCTGATTCATTGAGAAACCCGTTAAGAGCTGAATTGAGTAACTGTTATCACAGATATGTGGTGCAAGTTGAGAGAAGCTTAGCTTACAGCTCTCCTAGGCTACTAACAGAAGATGTGTGCCTTTGTATTTGAGATACAAGTGTATGAGGCTAATATATTAGCAGAGACCTTTCATCAGGAACAGAGCTGTTGCTGGGTATGGTAGCACATGCCCAGAATCCCAGCAACTCAGGAGGCTGAGGCAGGAGGGTTGTAAGTTTGGGGCTAGCTTCTGCAACTTAGTGAGACCCTGTCTGAAAAGATAAAATAAAATGAGTTGGGAACATAGCTCAGTGGTTTAGTGCCCGTGGGTAAATTCAGCCTCTAGAACCAAAAAGAAAATAAAAATATACAGTGTGGGCTGGGGTTGTGGCTAAGGGTAGAGTCCTTGCCTAGCACCTGTGAGGCACTAGGTTCGATCATCAGCACCACATTAAGAAAATAAAGGTATTGTATCTGTCTACAACTAAAAAAATTAAAAAATAAAAAGTGCTGTTAGGGCTGGGGCCAACTTAGTGGCAGCACATTGCCCAGTGTGCTCCAGGCCCTGGGTCCATCCCCAGCACTGAAGCAAACCAGCCGACCACACTGCTGTCCAGCAGAAATACAATGTAAACCACTTATGTGATTTTCAACTTTTTAGAATCCACGTTCAAAAAAGTATAAATAAACATGTAAGAGTAATTTATTTAATAGTGTGAGAATATCACGATTTTGTTTATCAATGGAAAACATCAGTGAGCTACTTATGTTCGTCTCATGTTCCGGCTTTGAATTCTGGACCCCACGAGCACAGCAGGTCAGTTGGGGCTGTGTTTTGAGGGCTCCATGGTCACCTGCAGTCAGTGGCCACTGTGTGGCAGTGCAGAACTGGAAGTGAGAGAAGGCCTGCAGGGGTGGCCAGCTGAGTCCTGGATGCCCTGCTCCCTCCTGGGAGTCCTGCTCTTTCTCCTCAACCCTCCTCTGATGGTCTGCTGTTTATCCCCTGTGTGACTTTGTAGTCACTGAGCATCACTTTCTATTCGTTAGGGTTTACCTCACAGGCCATCTCCGCATTCACATTTACTGTGGGGCTCATGGAGAAAATTTTCCCCGAAGGAAAATTGTTGTAACTAGTAATTTAGCCCGTTAGGGTTATGTTTGATATCTGAGCACATTTGTTGCAAATAGTTTGAAAACCTGAAAGACATCCTTGCAATGTGAGTCCCTGACTGTTTTATAGGACCAGCTCGTCTTGAACATCGAGGCCTTGAGGGCTGAACTAGACCAGATGAGGCTGAGAGGTGCTTCACTTCATCATGGGTATGGTATCGACAGACCTGCAAGTGTGTTCTAGCCTGTCCTGGCCTGTAGGTCGCCGAGCTGGGTGTAGCGCCAGCCTCACTGCAGGAAATGGGTGGCTTAGTAGCAGCAAGAGTGCAGAGGGACTGTGTCTCCAGAGGTGGGGCTTGAGCCAGGAGACACGGCCCTAGCAAACCTGGACACACAGGAGGTGGTTTGGAAGGTGGGGAATGCCTGGTTCGTCTTTGGGCATATTAGGTGCCTCAGGGAGGGCGGCACTGATGGTGTGGGGACCGGAGGACAGAGCCCAGGGTAAGAGGTGAAGCACTGCTTTCCCCGGAGCAGAAGCCATTCACACAGGGAGACACGGCCGAGGGAGGAGCTGATCCAGCCAGAGCTTGGGTTCTTTGACCTTCGCGGGTTTGGTGGAGCATTTCTGTTTATTTATTTATTTTGGTACTGGGAATTGAACCCAGTGTCACTCTACCATTGTACTACATCCCCAGCCACTTTTATTTTATTTATTATTTAAAAAAAAATGTTTTTAGACGTTGGTGGGCCTACGTGCCTCACACATGCTAGTCAAGTGCTCTACCACTGAGCCACAACCCCAGCCCCAACCACTTTTATTTTTTGAGACAGGGTCTTGCTAAGTTGCTTAGGGCCTCACTAAGTTACTGAGGCTGGCTTCAAATTTGTGATCCTCCTGCCTCAGCCTCCTGAGCCACGGGGATTATAGGTGTGCGCCACTGTGCCAGCTGGAGCTCTACTTGTTTTGAGGCACTGAAGTTGTGAGATACAGTCATTTTAAAAGCACTTGAGATAGGACTTTGCTTTGGCCGGTAGAGGACTGGGTCACCTGTCTTGGGAATGACCCCAGTAAAGTGCTCAGCACACAGAGCTTCTTGTCTTTTTCTTTCTTGTCATTCAGAGGCAGTCTGATTAAGAGTACCTTTTTTTGGTCGTTGTTTCTTTGAGGAAAATGGTCATTGAGTGAAAGTTAAACCTCAGCTAAAGTTTCTGAAGCGGTCAACTGGTGTCAGGCAGGTGCAGGAGACAGCACAGTGGTGGTGTAGGGGGAGCGCAGAGCCTGGTGGGCGTTCCTGCACTTGCAGACATCAGGCATCGTGTACTATGGCCTGGCCCACAAGACACGATCAGACAGAGCCAGAGCGCGCTGTGTGAAAACCAGGGGCTGGACATCCAGGATGAGGGCCTCCTACCCACAGAGGGACGTGCTGTGGCCACAACAGGAGTCGCGGAGAGGTGCTGTTACTGGTTGGAGCCAGTCAGGGGTGTCTGGTGCCCACACGACTCTCGGGAGGCCACTGTGTGTGTGCCGCTTTCTGGAACAACAGAGGGAAGCAAAGAGGTGGACAGGCAGTAGAGTTGGGCAGTAGAGCAGGCAGTGTTTCAAGATGGAGAAGGGTGCCTGTGTTTGACATGGGAAAGAAGATGGGGAGAGGACATGTTTGCTCGGGAGCTCAAGGGGCCAGGCAAGATAGACCGCCTCACACTGAAGAGGCGAGGCAGAGAGGGTCCCGCTGTCCCTGGAGGCTGGCCTGCAGAGTCCACACCTGTCAGCTTAGAGAGGAGCAGTCACAGTGGGTATGGTTGGGCCAGGAGGAGGGGTAGGAGAGTGAGCTGAGAGTGCCTGCCCGGGGAGTGCCAGGCCCCAGGGCTTCCCCAGGGGCCTGGGAAGTGCCTGCTGTGGGCTGTGTGGAGGGGAAGGTGAGCCAGGAGAAGGGCATCGTGATTAGGAGGCGCGGTGGCTCCCCAGGATCTGCGTGCCACCTAGAACCGCCGGCAGATTGCCTGCAGAAGGCCTGCAAAGAAGGAGCAGGCTGATGGTCAGGAGCGAGGGAGCAGGTGAGAAGTAGCTGCAGGGTTCGACGTCTTGCCAGGACGTAAAGCAGGGAGAGGCTGTGAGCCCTGAGAGGAGCTGGCCTGCCTTTCACGCCCTGTCTGCAGGGCTGCTAGAGGGTCCTGAGGCTCGCCTGCATGACTTCCTGTGAGCAGATCTTTGCCTCTGAAGGATTTCTGAAATGAAGGCACAATGCCTTTGTTTGACAAGGATCCAGAGGTTCCCAGGATGCAGGCTCCGGGCTGCTGCAGTGAAGGCGGTGGTGGACTCTGCCTGGTTGACCCCTGATGCTCCCTCCTCCTCCTCAGGCCTTGGCCAGTGGGCACAGCGGGTCTCTTAGCTGCTTCACCCAGTCACCCAGCCTGCTCCTTCCTGAGGACTCTGCAGCCCAGGGTGTTGGTTTTGTCACCGGACCTGCATACAGGTCTGGAAACAGACACACAGCAGGCTAGGCCACACAGATGTGCAGCCAGGGCCTCCCAGGAACGCTTGTGTCTGACAGCTGTCACACCATGGATCTTGGCATGATTGGGGAAGCCACAGAGCACTACAAGGCCAGACTGGTATCCAGGTGCACCTCTTGCCAGCTGTGGGAAAGTACGGTGGAAATGCAGCCCCGCGACCTTGCGCTGGAGAGGGGTTCTCTCTGCAGACAGAGGCTGGAGGCCTGTCTTCCTCCATGCCAGTGGCCTCTGTGTGGGTTTTCCTGTGGTGATTGACGTTTTCCACACGAGGCCTGAAAGACTGGGGTGGAAATGCTGGCTGGGAGCAGGCAGCATGTAGCTCTGAGGGCACACCAGGGAGGTGCCTGCCTCAGTCCGCCTGCTGACGCCTTGCGTTCTGACAGGGGCGGGTCTGCTTGTCGAGAGGTGCTTGCTAGGTCCCTCCTCTAACACCCTCCTTTGTTTCCTGTTTCAGCCGCCCCCACCTGGGCAGTGTCCCAGACTTCAGGTTCCCTGTGGCAGATGGGCACACAGATGCCTACAGCAGCAGTGCAGTGTTACGGCGCCCCCAGAAAGGCCGGCTGGCAGCGCTGCGGGACGAACCTTCCAAGGCAAGGCCTGGTGGGCGTGCCTCTGCTCGCAGGGGCGCCTGCTTGTCCTGAACCGGAGCTCTCCATAGGTCTCTCTCTCCCTTTTCCTGCCCCACTTTCCTCTTTCTGGCTAAGAGTCTACTTTTAAGTCCCTTGTGCCCTTTTTCTTTCTTTTTAAATATTTTTTGGTTGTTGGTATATCTTTATTTTTTATTTATTTATATGTGGTGCTGAGAATTGAACCCAGGGCCTCACGCATGCTAAGCTAGCGCTCTGCCACTGAGCCCCAGCCCCCACCCCCCCCTCCCTTTTTTTTTTTTTTAAGAAAAAAACAATCTACTTGCAAGCACAGTGCTGATGCTTGCCAGTTGAAGGGTGATTGAGAGTTAAAGGGTGCACTTGTGTTTCTGGTAGTGTGATGCCTGGGGTGATGGATTCACAAGAGAAAAGGGGTACCTTGGCTCATGGTCTTGGGACTTTTAGTCCTTGGTCCTTGGCCCTTGGCCCTGTGGCTTTGGGTGAGGGGCACATCACAGCAGGAGCGTGTTGGAGCAAAGCCACTCACCTCAGGAACTGAAAAGGAAGGGCCAGGTTCCCTCAGTCTCCGTGGAGGGCAGCCCCCAGTTCCTGAGTTCCTCCCACCCAGCCCACCTCCCAGAGGCTCCTCCACTGTCCAGTCCACCAAGCTGGGGGGCCCACACCTTCATCCTGTGGTCTGTCGCACAGCCTGCATCTGGGAACTGCTGGTAGTTGAGCACCACTTCCATGGACCCTCGACACAGGGCTGCTGTGTGCACAGACAGGCCCAGTGCCTGTGCCAGGTCATAGCCCAGTGGGGACATGCAGGAAAAAGAGAGGTGTGGCGGTGTTGGCCTTGCTGTGTGCGGGTCAGTGCAGAGCCCAGCGGCTCAAGACAGTGAGCATGTCTTGCTCAGTTGTGGGGCCAGGCACAGCCTGGCAGGATGGCCTCAGCTTGGGAGCACGTGTGGTCACAGGTTGCTGTCTCTCCAGGCGTGCCCACACAGCAATGGGCAGAGGCCTCAGGCCCCTGCTGTGTGCACCCTGGGTCCTCAGAGCACCTTGCTGGTCCCCTCAGAGCCCATGCTCTTTCATGTTGTGGGAATCTCACGTCATCGCTTCCCACTTTGCTTTCCTCATTCCAGTGAGCTACTGAGTCCTGCCCTCACTTGGGGGTGGTAGGAATCATCCTCCACCTCCCGCAGAGAGGAGCAGTGGAGAGAGTGGGCGTGTTCCTGAATTGTGCCAGCATGCTGGTGGCATGGGCCAGAAGCAGGGCGGGGAGCCAGGCTCTCCTGAGTTGTAGAGTGAGAAAAGGAATTCTAAATAGCATAGCCAGGGGACTGTCACCAGGGCTGTGGAGGAGGAGGAAGCAGAGGGGTCCTCCTGATGTGTCATTAACACCTGCAAGGTCTGCTGAAGGGTTGGGTACAGTGAGGGAATGAGGAGACACACGTGTCCCAGGGTCTGGGCTGCAGCACTGGGAAGGACGGGATCTATTTCTCAGGTGAGAAAAGCTGCAGGTTTCTGGGGAGGCTAAGTCGAGCCTTGTGGAATTCAGGCTGACAGACCTGTCCTGCGTCCAGGAGGAAGTGTGGGGCAGGCCATTGCGTACAGCCTGGAGCCCAAGAGAACAGTCTAGAAGTAGAGAGAAAAAGTTAGGGGCTGGAGCTGGGGCTCAGGGGTAGAGCTCCTGCCTAGCATGTATGAGGCCCTGGTATCCTGAGCACCATATATAAAAACAAATAAGGGTATTCTGTCCACCTACAACTAAAAATATTTAGCAAAAAAAAAAGACCTTAGGTATCATGAGCAAACAGCTGGTAGAGAGAAGGCATGAGACGAGGAGGCTCTCAGGTTGCGTCACTATCAGGGATGGACCATGGCGTGCTCCAGAACGACAGGTTGAGCAGGAGCTTCATGGGACAGAGTGGCTCAACAGGTGGGGGTGCCCCTCACCACCTTGCAGGCTCCAGGGTGGGAGGGGTGGGGCAGTAGAAGAGGCTAGCTGGGGAAGCTTCACTTCAGTGGGGCACAGTGGACTGGGGCCACCAGGACTTGGGGATAAAGGTCTCATGGCTTCTGTTTGGCGTTTTCAGATGGGAGTGAGAGAGAACTTCCTGATGCTGATGGGGTGATCCAGAGGGAGGGCGCAGTGACGGCACATGTGTCTGGGTGGGGACAATACTTCAGAGGAGGGTGGCAAGGGAGGGGTCTGGGCTTTGTGTCCGGGGCTGGAGTGTGTGTATGGGGATGACGTCATCACACAGAGGGGCATGACATGCCCCGTGCACATGCTTATCCTATGTTCTGGCCGCAAGAGCCTTTTCTAGGTTTTCCGGAGAAAACCCCACCCTCTGCCTCACCATAGCCTGGGTGCTGGGAAATGGCACCTGCAGGGCTTGCTCCTTTCCCCCGGGGTTCTTCCCTCCTTGTGCTTTCCCAGTGCTCCTTAGCACCCCCTTCAGAAAGAGGAGGATCCCTGGGAACTCAGATCCACTCTGTCATTGATGCCACTTGTGAAGTGTGAAGGCTGCTGACTGTACCCAGCTGCTGAGCCTTTAGATCATTTTCTTCCCATAAGCCGTTTGGGTCATTGATACCACTGTGCTCTTAACTTTCAGTGTCTGACTCCAGCATCTGCCACTTGTGGGTCGTCATAGAAACACCCCCCACCACACACACACACCTGGACCTTAGTAGCACCAGGCAGTCTAGGGAACAGGGTGTCCTCTTGCTCCCCGTTTCTGTGCCATGGGCATGACTTATTGTTCCAAACAGTTTTCGTCCTCCATAGGTTTTTACATTTCTGTTGAGTGTCTTTCAAGTTCCTTGATGAGTGTGGTTGCCCTCGGTCTGCTGAGCTTCACTTTTCTTGCTTACAGGTACAGACTCTCAATGAGCAGGATTGGGAGCGTGCCCAGCAAGCCAGCGTCTTGGCAAATGTGGCACAAGCATTTGAGAGTGACCTTGATGTGTCTGATGGGGAAGATGACAGGGACACTCTGCTCAGCTCAGTCGACCTGTTATCACCCAGCGGGCAGGCTGATGCCCAGACGCTGGCCATGATGCTTCAGGAGCAGCTGGACGCCATCAACAAGGAGATCAGGTGTGTGAGGGAGCTCGTCAGCTCAGAAAAGCCAGGGAAGTTGGGACTGGCATCTTGTAGGTATTCCGCTTTAAGAATTTAAGTTGTAGCCTGGCTTGCTTGCTGTGGGAGGTGAACGTATTAAATCTCTTCCCCAGATACCCATGAAGCACCTGGAGAGAGCCGGGGTGCAGGGTGCTCAGTGCCCCTTGGTGGGGGTCCTGAACCGGTCTGCTCCCCTGCTGTGCAGGAGTGTACCTGAGGTATAGATCTGCAGTTGTGCAGGGGCTGGGTGTGCCCCGGGGAGGGAGGGACTGGAGCCTTCAGTGGACAGGACCAGCTGGTGCCTTCTGTTGCCTCACGCCAGGCAACAGGGGCACTGGGCAGGAGCAAAGGCAGAGGGTGAGGCTGGTCGTGAGAAGCCTCTCCAGCCTTCATGTCCCTGAACTCGGGATACCTCAGTGCTGAGCAGGTGCGGGTGCCCATCCTGTCGCCAGCAGGCAGTGGAGGGCTTGAGGTTGTGCATTCCCACTCCTTGCCTTTCCCTGTGTTGAGTTGCACAGCACATGAGGTCGAGGTTCAGTGGCACCCTGAGGTACACCATTAGTGTCTCATCACACATCAAGTTAGTGGTGGCAGCAGGAAGTTTACAACCCAGCGGCTGGAGTGGAGTCCAGGAACTGTCCCTGATGATGATGCTCACAGGGCCCTCTCCGGGGCTCAGCAGTGTCAGGGCCCACAGCCTGGCCTGGATTGAGATGGAGAGCAGCATGTGGCCCTGTTGGGGAGGGGTGGTATCCTCTTGGGTGGTGGCTGTCCTACTGCCTGGACACTGGGCTGCCTGTGGTCCGGACACAGACCAGCCTGCAGGTGTCGTGTTCAAGACCAAAGGGCTCAGGAAGAAGAGCGCCACCCTGGCAGGAAGCGAGAAAGGAGAGTGGCCTCGACCTGGCAGGAAGTGTGAAAGGAGAGTGGCCCTTACCTTTAATTCTTCACAGCGTGCTGCTGGGTAAAAGTGACTGTTCTCTCACTACAGGTCGCCCTGGTGTAAATGCTAAGGTCTCTCCACTGACTTGTAGATTTCCTTCTGTTGATAGTGACTTTTCTTAGGATACCTAAGAGAACTTGACTCTGGAAGGGTTACTGTAAGGTTTCTGTGTTAGCATAGTCTGGTACTAAAATTGCTACTCCCTCATGCACAGTGCTGTAGAAGAGAAGAACGTTAATCTTCACTTCCACATTAGTGTAGCCTGAGACAATGACACAGATCCAGGAACCCACACAAGGCTGATAGAGAGGTCCATTAGGCAGTGGTCATGTTCAAATTCAGACTTGAAAAGCCCAGCCTGTTCTTGTTTAGTCTGGTGGGTTAAATGTTGGGGACTCTCATTGCCTTGGGCACCAGTTCTTTTGATCAGACTTCCTGACTTCAGTGAGGGTGCGTGTGGATAAATGGACAGCTTCCCTCTGGGGACAGGGAGGTAAGAGCTGTGGAGTCCAACTGTCTCAATTAGGGACCGCCACAGAAAACGTCACCAGCCAGCCTCCTCCAGAATTGTGGAGTGGATAAGTCAAATGACCCGTGGTGCCACTAGAACCAATCTAACAAGACTCAGTGGAGATTTACCTTTCCTTGCTCTAAATCCAGTATGTTAAAAAAGATAAAAAAGTAGAGGATTCTGCTGGAGCCCCTTCCGACTGGTGGTGGCTTGCAGTCATCAGCGTATGAGCAGAGTTTTCTTTTTTTTTTTAAAGAGAGAGAGAGAGGGAGAATTTTTTTTAATATTTATTTTTTAGTTATTGGCAGACACAACATCTTTGTTTGTATGTGGTGCTGAGGATCGAACCCGGGCCGCACACATGCCAGGCAAGCGCGCTACCACTTGAGCCACATCCCCAGCCCATGAGCAGAGTTTTCATCTGACTGTTTGCTAATAGAGGGAGGTGACCACTTTTGTTTTTGTTTTAGGTTGATACAGGAAGAAAAGGAAAACACAGAGCAGCGGGCAGAGGAGATCGAGAGTCGAGTCGGCAGTGGAAGCTTGGACAACCTTGGTCGTTTTAGATCAATGAGCTCCATTCCCCCCTACCCTGCTTCCTCCCTCGCTGGCTCCTCCCCCCCAGGCAGTGGGCGCTCCACCCCAAGAAGGGTCCCTCACAGCCCCGCTCGGGAGGTGGACAGGCTGGGCGTCATGACGCTGGTGAGTGGGGCCTTCCGGGCTGCCCGCCCTAGCGCACCTGTGTGGCTGTTGCTGGCTGTGCATTTGCCTCTTGTACGGCAAAGGAGGTCGGGTATGATTGTCACCCTAAGTGGTTCAGGATTTTTCAAACTAACCTAGTACTCAGTCATTCAGCTTTACCGAGTGACTTTAATATTGGGTGGCCAGTTAGCCAGCCATCGTGTGTTGGTGTGACACTGGGCATGGGCTTTGTACAAGGCGGACAAAAAGGCACTTGTCCAGCTCTGGAGGTCAGACAGTTAACAAGAAAGAGGAGCGCAAGAGCCCAGCATGGAGCCACCATGCATAGCACGAGGTTGTGACTGCCTTCTGCTTTCCAAGATGTAGGTGGGCACCTTCTGTCAACAGCTGGCTCCCTTCTGTCCTGGAGGTGCAGGGACCTTGTGCTGTTGGCAACACTCATAGACCTGAAGAGCGTTAGTGGCTCTCCTGTCACCTGGGTTGCCTGAGGCCTTGCTTCTTTGTGGCACTTGCACAGTTTTCCTGTTGCCGGCCTTTCCATTTCAGTTGCCCTGGGAGCCAGCAAGTGGTTAGCCAGTGGTGGGCTAAGTGGCAGCCTGACTGGTGGTGTTTGACACAGCTTGCACACTCTGCAGCCCTGACTAGTTAGGGACATTTTAAACTCCCTGACAGCCTCATCCGTGGTTCTTCTCAGCTTTCCCAGGCGGCTTGTGGCCTGCCTCCTAGTTCTGTAATCCAGAGTGCTGGCTGGCAGTCTCTCTGCCTCCCTGTTGGTTTTGATTTCCTTCGTCATCTTGCACTGTCGCATCTGTAGTGGGTTGGTCCATGTAGCTGGGTTGGTAGTGGGTTGGTAGTGGTCTGTAGTGGGTTGGTCCATGTAGCTCTCCTGCTGGCCCATCCCTATGCCCTCGAAAGTGCATCTGTGCTGGACGAGGGTGGCTAGTGCATAGTTGGGCTTTCTCTTGTTTTTTAAAAAATGGGTATTTTTAAGTAGGTGCAGGCATAGTGCACGTGATTCTTACTCAAACTGCTTAGGAGCTGCATGATTCATCAGTGAAGTGTTTCCTGTATTAAGAAGCAATCTAAGTGTAGAGTGAGTAGAAATTTTACAGGTACACTTTCTGGCTGTGGTGGTTGTGCTCAAGATAGGAAATCTCATCAACTCACTGAACGCATCCCACTGCCTGTATTAGATGTTTTAAAATTAAAATATCTTCCATGAGTCATCAGATATGAAGATTCTACACAATTCCATGCTAACTTTTGCTCTTATATATTTGCACAGAATACCTTGCTTTAAATAATAGATTTATTTATATTTTAAATATTTTTTTAGTTGTAGATGGATACAATACCTTTATTTTATTTATTTATTTTTATGTGGTGCTAAGGATTGTACCCAGGACCTCACACGTGTGAGGCAGGTGCTTTACCACTGAGCCACAGCCCCAGCCCCCCAGGGTAGATTTATTTCTGAGAAGTTGTAAATCAAATTTTAGGTAACGATTTTACATTAATGTCCAGTAGATGATTAGGTTTGTTTGATTTTATAATAGGTCTTGCAGTGACTTCTTGTCAATTAGAATAACACTTTTAATTACGACGTTTCTTACTAAAAAAAACCAAGTGGTGGAGAGATTTGGCTTAGAATAGGTGATTATCAGGGCCCTCATTATACAGAATGCCAGGTTTTAATAAATTGCACATGTTCAAATAGAATTTTACCTGGATAGTAATTTATCATGTTTCTCTGATGACTCTCAACTGGTTTTTGTTTAAATTCATGGTGGAAAATGTTCTATCTCAGCTGTTTTTCTCTGAATTCTCTCATGGATGCCTTTGCTATTATTCTGTCTTACTCTGTGCTAAACCTGGAGTCTTTGGACTGTGCAGTAAATCTGGCTTCTCTCCATTTCTTTGCACGCATCCGTCAGCCTAGCGACTTACGGAAGCACCGTAGAAAGGTAAATCACTTGTAACCTAACGTGCCATGAAGAATATCACATTTTACATGAGTGTGACGCTCTGCCATTGTGTGATAATGAATAACTTTTTAAATATTTTTTAAATTATCAATGGACCTTTGTTTATTTATATGTTTGTATGTTGTGCTGAGAATTAACCCAG
This sequence comes from Marmota flaviventris, assembly GCF_047511675.1. NCBI lineage: Eukaryota > Metazoa > Chordata > Mammalia > Rodentia > Sciuridae > Marmota > Marmota flaviventris. The sequence goes on along the minus strand of NC_092506.1, from coordinate 3,797,580 downwards.
TGCCTCACACATGCTAGGCAAGTGCTCTACTACTGAGCCACAATCCCAGCCCCCCCGAATAATTTATGTTTTAATAGACATGTTTAAGCCAACCCAGCACTTCACATGGGACTGTTCTATTGGACATAGTCTGTGGGACCCTGGGAAAGTAGAAGGGTTTGCTGTTTTCCTAGTGTTTTGGGTCTAATTGTTGCATGCTTTGCTCTAATAGACATAGCAGTTGAGATTTAAATACACGGCCCGATGGGAGCAGAGCCGTAGCAAGTAGTTTGGGGAGAACGGTTCACTGACAGCGTTGCGAGGCAGCAGTCAAATTGGCCTCCACACTGTCTTACTAACCCTCATGTACATCCCTGAGAGGCAGGGACCCTGTTGGTCCCCAGGTCCAGCTGTGAAAACTGTGGGAAGGTGACAGAGTAGTGCCAGAGGGTGTCTGCAGCCCCATGGTGAGAGGAGGCGCTCCTACTAGCCACCACGTTGGAGCACACCCCCAATTCAGCTGATTTGCACTTGGGTTTGGGTTTTGGCAGCAGGAGCTGCTTGGTGAGGAAGCAGCACCCAGGGCACTTTAGTGTGCAACCGGGAGCTCAGAGGGGTTCTGAGTGGGTGGCTGTCAGCTCAGCCCAGGTGTGTGTACAGAGAGCTGGGAGAGGCCAGGCGCTGCTCTGCTGCAGTGTCACTAGTCAGACTGAGGTGACTCCCACTTTCCTGGCGCTTGTAGAAGAGGCTGAGGTGAACTGGTGGGTGCTGGCACCATGCCCTGCTGAGCAGTGCAGAGGGCAGAGTGCAGCCTGGTTGTGAGCCACAAGTGTTCCATAGGGTGCTACTGTTAGCAGCTCTGCAGTGGGGCAGGCCTTGCTGAGGGACCTTGAGAGGCCATCATGTCTTTTCTTGGCAGCAGGGAAAGGGTGCTAGAAATTGAACCCAGAGCTTTGGGCAGGCTGTGCTTAGCCTGTGCTCTGCCACTGAGCTACACCTGAGCCCATTCTGGCTTTTTCTGTCTTATGATTAATATGATTAGGAAAAGATGCAGAGTTTACCAAGTTTCTGGTAAAGAGCATGTCTTACATGAACTCAGCTCCATGTTGCCCTGATCCACTTGGTTTATTGGAGCCACTCTGGAGCTGTACTGGGATCGGTGCACTTTACCTAGTCCCATTATGAAAGAAGCTCGCTGTTCAAGTCCTGTTGTGTGAACAGTCCCTGCCTTGTATGTTCCACGGAGTCTAGTCCTACTTCAGGCCCAGAAAATGCAAACCGCAAAACAGGACTGCCTGGACCTCAAAGGGCTTCACCTGTCGCTATGGTCACCGCTCTCTGGTCTCTTTTGGTGCATATGCACACGCAGTGGTCCACGGCAGGGAACCCTGTTGTTAGAGAGACCCTCTCATGACGTACCCAGGAGTAGTTTACCTAAGCCACAAGGAGCAAGCGGTTTAAATTGCTTTTCGGTGCTTCTGGTTCCAGTGTCCAGTCTAGACCCTGAGAAACCCATGCCACACATTGTCTGGGTTGGTTCCAGGCTGTTTGTTGCCTTTGTTTCCCTCATAAACAAAAAGGTACTGACACTTGACACAAACGTCTTTCCCCTCCCTCGAGTTCTGTGTTCTTCCTCACTGAGGGTGATGTTATCCTCTTCAGTGGATGAGGGTGTGGTTTGCAGACAGTGACCAGGTCCTGGCTGCTCTTCGGTGATTGTCCTGGATGTGCCTCGGGCTTTGGGGAGGGCAGAGCCTGGGGCTGAGGGAGGAGGTCGTGGCAGCCCTGTGTCTGCCTGGATCCCCAGGCTCACTGTCCTGGAGGCAGGCTCTGAGTCAGTGGCTCTGTGCTGTGGGTGCTCCGTGGTCCCGCTTCTCCTGGCCTGAACAAAGCCTTCTCTACTGGGTAGAAAGTATAGCTGACGGGTTTTCAAGTAGGTTTAGGATTATAATGTAAGGCTAAGGGCTCTGTGATTTTCTTTTTTTTTTTAAACAAACTACTGTTTACTAATCTTGCTCTTATTTTACCCCCTTAGTTACCAGCTTCCAGGGAAGAGGTACGAGATGACAAGGCCACTATCAAATGTGAAACCTCCCCACCCTCTTCCCCGCGATCACTGCGGCTGGACAGGCTGCACCGAGGGGCCTTGCATGCAGCTAGCCAGGAGGACATCAGGGACATACGAAAGTAAGCAGAGAGCTGGGCACAGTGGCACATGCCTGTAATCCCGTGGCTCAAGAGGCGGAGGCAGGAGGATTGCAAGTTCAAAGCCATAACTTGCTAATTTAGAGAGGCCTTAAGCAACTCAGCAAGACTCTGTCTCTAAATAAAATACAAAAAGGCCTGGGATATGGCCCAGGGGTTAAGCACTCCTGGGTTCAATCCCTGGAACCAAAAAAAAAAAAAGTAAGCACTGAGGTCCGCAGCCACACCTAAGCAGGGTGCACTGCCTGGTCCCCAGAGCCTCTGCCCACCTGCTTTGCTCGTCATCCCTGATGCGGATGCCTCAAGAAACCTTAGTGTATCCAGGTGTGGGGGCACAGCCCACGACCTCAGCTGCTTGTGAGGCCCAGGCAGGAGGATGGCAAGTTCAAAGCCAGCCCTGTCTCAAAAACAAACAAAAGAGTAAAGAGGGCTGGGCATGTAGCTCAATGATAGGACACCCTGGGTTCAATCCCAAGTATAAGAAAATAGGCCCACTGAAAAGTAAATACAGCACATGGCATATATGATTGTTATAAGAATACACTATAACAATCATGATATAGAAGCTCTGTTTATGATCTCCAAGCTGTTTTAAATGCACCTGTGTCAATTTCATTGATAAAGTCACAGAATTGAAAATTTGGGACCTTAATGGGTTAATTAATCTTTTCTTGAAAAAAAAAGTGTGAATTTAGAGAATTACCAATGGATTCTAGTTGACAATTATTACCTAAAAGCTTTACCTACAAGTGATTATTACCTAAAAGCCATAGGCCCACCTAGCAGAAGAAGCCATGTGTTTGGACAGAGTCCCCTAAGATCAGCACTTTTAGGAAACTTCATTTCTCAGATTCTAGTAGGCTTCTGTCCTGATGGAGTGTGCTAGGAAGATGGTGGGTTCTGGATGGTGCCCTCTGCACCCAGGTCGGATGCCACATCATCCTTACCCTTGACTCAGTGCTTTCCGTCAGGAGGTCAGTAAGCTGGTGGCTCAGGCATTCCTCACACTACCATTTATGGAGCCTCTGCCCTGCGCCAGGCAGTGTGTGCTGGGGGCGCCCATGTGAGCCCGGACCACAGCCCCACAGGTAGCTTGCACTGCTCCTGCTTTCTGGCTAGGGGGAGTGGTCCCCAGGGAGCCTGTGGAGCTGCTGGGAAGGTGGGGACTCACAAGGGTGTACTCTTCCTGCTGCTGCGCCCCCTTTCCCGCCGGCCTGGAAGTGTCCTCAGTGGCTGGAAGGAGCCTCTGTGCAGGAGGCCAAGTGCCACATCACAGTGCCTCATGGCTTTGGAGAAACGGGTCTCACAGAGCACCGAGGGGAGCCTACATGACTGCGTTTGGCAGCTGAGTGGGAGAGGGCTGGAAAGGTTTCTGGGAGTGTGAGGAAGAAATACCGCAAGTGCAGTGTGTGTGTGGAGTGCTGGGTCCTGCAGGTCCCTGATAAAGAGCCTTGTCTTTCCTTGAAGCTCCACCGGCTCCCAGGATGGCCCTGTGAGCAATCCCAGCAGTAGCAACAGTAGCCAGGACTCACTTCACAAAGCCCCAAAGAAGAAGGGCATCAAGTCATCTATTGGCCGCTTGTTTGGCAAGAAAGAAAAGGGCCGACCTGGACAGACTGGCAAGGAACCTTCAGGACAAGGTTGGTGTTTGCAGCAGCCTTCCGCACAGCCACGGGTGGGAAGGTCGGTGAGCTCACTGCGCCTGCTGGGTGACCAGGAGCCCCACACCTGTCCCAGCAGAAGGTTCTCCAGGGGGCAGTGGTCGCTCTAGGCCACATGCTCACAGAGACCAGCTTACCGCCTGGAGTTGTATGCGCTGTTGGGGTATGCTGAGAGCGCCTTCGGAACTCTCCACATGGTACTTGCAAGACTCAGCCTCTTGTTGGGAACACGCAGCTTTGCCAAATGGACTCGCTCTCAATGCAGGACTTCTCTGCTTCCTTGCAGCTGGTGTTTCAGAGACAGAAAACTCATCTCAAGATGCACTGGGACTTAGCAAATTGGGAGGACAGGCTGAAAAAAATCGCAAACTTCAGAAAAAGTAAGCTTTTTATCATTCTCCATCTCACAGTCAGTTTCCAGGGTTGACAGTGTTTGTGCTTTAGCTTTATCAGATACCTCTAGGTGTGTGTGTGTGTGTGTGTGTGTGTGTGTGTGTGTATCTTTTCAAGAGATCAGCCTAAAGCCTGGGTAAGGCTTTTTGAAGGACTGAGAGCATTTATAAAACTTTGAAAGAACGCACCTGTCAATACCCAGTCCACTTGGGAAGGTGGACTAGAGAGGGGCAGAGGAAGGGTTGGCTCTGCCCTGCACACTTAAGAGTCTGAATCCTGGCTCTGCCCGGGTCAGCTCTGTGGCTCTGGAAGTTTCTCAGCCGCATTGTACTTCCGTTTTCTCATCTGTAAGGCAGGATTAATCGGTGCTCATACCTTGTTGGGGGCCACAGCCCGAGTCGGAATGCCCCCTGGCATTTTGCCAGAAGTAATGCTTGAGAGGCGAGCCATTAAGATGATGCTGGATTGATTCAATTGTATATAGACCCCTGCTGTCCGCCGCCCGCTACTTTGGAGTTCCTGTTGAGTTCTCTGAGGGGTTCCGAGAGTGAGTGCATGCGCAGCCTGATGGAGGGAGTTCCTGGAGGGAGTTCCGGTTGGTGTGTGTGGTGTGCCTAGGAAGGCCGCATGGGTGGCGTTCGGGGGAGTTCAGAAATAAAGTTTGTTCCTGCTTGAGTGGCTCGTGATTTGTGCCCAGCCAGACTACGGCAATACCTCAAGTGGCTTTTGTCAGTTTGAGGGATGATGTGCACACACCCAGGGCTCTAAACTCTGCCACCAAGTCCTGCAGGAGCTGCAATGTGGTATTGCCCTGTGACTGTTGTGGGCAGTCTGGAGTGCCCTTGCTACACTGCTATTTCTCCTCCTTTTGTTTTTATGCTCTAGATTTTGTGATTTAATTATTTAGTTTTATTCTAAACTTCAGTTTTGAAGGTCTGGATAGCTCAGTGGTAGAGCATTTGCTTTAGCATGCATGAGGTCCTGGGTTCAGTTACCAGGTATACTGCAAACAAACAACCAAAAAAAAAAAAAAATCAAGCACCTGAATGTTATTTTTCTAGTATTAGGGATTGAACCCAGAGTGCTTTACCATTGAGCTAAGTCCTCAGCCATTTCTCTTTGAGGCAGTTCTCACCAAGTTGCTGGGGCTGACCTGGAATTTGTGATCCTCCTCCCAGGATTATAGGCGCTCCTGACACCACTCCTGACCATGTTTTCTCTTTCTAGGTGCTTTTTCTTTTTTTCTATTGGGGAATGAACCTAGGGACACTTTAACTGAGCCACATTCTCAGCCCTTTTTATTTTTATTTAGAGACAGGGTCTTGCTGAGTTGCTTAGGGCCTTGCTAAGTTGCTGAGGCTGACCTTCAACTCGAAATCCTCCTGCCTCAGCTTTCTGAGTTGCTGGGGTTATAGGTGTGTGCCACTGTGCCCACCCAGTAAATTAAGTCTTGATTCAGAAAAGAAGAAATAGTTGGAATGGCTTTGCACAGAGGCACAGTAGTTATCGGGGTGCCCTAGAGCAAGGGCAAGGAGGAGCAGTGTGTTTGCAGCTCTGGCTCTTCTCTGATTGGAGCAGGTGTGTGTGTGCTGACCGCGTTCAGAACCAGAGTCAGGTGGGTGCGCTGGCTGCCTTGACACAGTGTTGCCATGCGCTGATGAGGGAAACGCAGAACCAAACCCCTCGAGCAGTGAGACAGACAGTGCGACGTGCATGTGCCAGGAGCTTGAACTGCAGACAGCCCAGCTGAGCTGTCAAGTGACTGTCCCCAGGGCAGGTATAAGTGGAAGGAACTGAAAGTGGGGTGGTCGCTCCAACCTTGGGACAGGGTGAAAGTTGACAGGTTCTTTGGGAAACATCATGTGGCCGCTCCTCAGCGTCCCGAGGAACCCACAGTGGCCTGGTGCTCAGGGCCAAGGCCCCAGGATGGTGATGAGGCCTGTGGATCCTTGGCCGGAGGCCAGGTGGCCTTTAGCCCCTAGAGTTTCCCGTTGTGGAATCTGCTTGCTGTCCTCCTGTTACTCAGAACTGGGAGGACTGTCACACCGTGGACGTCACTGCAGGTGAAACAGCATTCTGCTAGCAGCACTGCAGGAATGCTTAGACGCTGGCCCCTGTAAGTGGAAACTTGTAGAACCCCCTTGAGCACACAGTCAGATCTGAACATTCTACCCTGAACTATGGGAGAACGGTTCTGCATCACCTAGGTAGTCTCGCTTTGGCTATGTGAAGCTTAAAATAAATACTAGGTCTTTTGCCTCTGGAACTAGGCTAGGAAAATTTGCCCCCTAGATTCTGCTCATGAGTTTCATTTCACATCTTCCTACTTACTGTAATAAAAACGGCAAGTCTGTGGTGGTGCCACTTGTCCATCCCCCCTCTGCCCTCACCCCACCCTCATGTTCCACATGCGGGAAATCATATAAGTTTCCCCAAAGTTCTCACTGTTGTCTCAGTTTATTCTGTGATTCCCAGGAGGTGTGTCTGAGCACTTAGATTCAGGACAGCCTTGATCTGCACCAGTGTGTGCTTACAGTTAGGAATATCAAGGTGCCGCAAGAAATCAAGCTCTTGCTCAAAAGTGGGTAGGCAAGGTGAATCTTGACTCCTGCCAGAGGGCTAGCAGGTGCACCAGGGTGGCATGCCACCTGCTTATATCTCTAACCTAGTGCATCGCTGCCCTTCATCCTGGTTGGAGGAGTTCAGGTTGTAGTCTATGTGTGACTGGCTAATTTTAAAATTGTGGCAGGCAAAGGGAAGGGCTGTAATTAAAATGGCTATTGGATTAAATTAAGGCTGAATACTATATTCTGAAAATGGATCACTGGACTTTCTGTTTCTCACAGATCCCCTCACCCCTCCACCTCTTTCCTCCTCTCCCCCATCTCTGTCTCTCTTTTTTCTTTTATACCAGGGATTGAACCCAGAGGTGCTTAACTACTGAGCCACATCCCCAGCCTCCTCCCCCTTTTTGGGTACCAGGGATTGAACTCAGGGGTGCTTGACCACTGAGCCACAACCCCAGCCCTATTTTGTATTTTATTTAGAGACAGGGTCTTGCCGAGTTGCTAAGCACCTTGCCGTTATTCAGGCTGGCTTTGAACTCACAATCTCCTACCTCAGTCTCCTGAGCCCCTGGGATTACAGGTGTGCACCACGATGTGCCCTGCAGCCCTTTTTATTTAGAGATGGGCTTATTAAGTTGTTTCAGACCTAAGATGCTGAGGCTGGCTTTGAACTTGTGATCCTCCTGCCTCAGCCTCCTGAAGTGCCGGGATCACAGATGTGTGCCAACTGCACCCAGCCCCTTCTCTTTTTATACCTCTTTTTTTTTTTTTTTTTTTTTAAAGATAGAGAGAGAGAGAGAGAGAGAGAGAGAGAGAGAGAGAGAGAGAATTTCAACATTTATTTTTTAGTTTTCGGCAGACACAGCATCCTTGTTTGTATGTGGTGCTGAGGATCGAACCCTGGGCCGCACGCATGCCAGGCAAGCGCCCTACCGCTTGAGCCACATCCCCAGCCCTTTTTATACCTCTTGATTTCATTTTCATTGTATACTTTGGTGTTGCCATCCATCCTAGACTTTTAGGTGGAAATCGTCCATGGTAATGAGCTCTCCCCTTCTAGCAGTTTGGGTAGCCATCTTTGATCAGGAGTACTTGCCAAGGTCCTTTCCAGCCTAGTTGAAGCTTCTCTTTCAGGTTTTGATTCAAACAAAGTCTCCAGGCTGGCAGTGATAAATTGCAGACTCCAGAAGGGGAGTCTAAGCAGCAGCTCCTAATAACCATACGGGGGGGTGGGGGACACACAGATAGGTCTCCAGTTGACTCAGAACAGACTATGACTCTGACAGAGCTTTTTGTGGTATTTGTTAAGCACCCATATTTAAAAACCCTTCCTTTAAACTTCCAGGTTTTACTTACTTTTGGGAGGACTGACACAAATGTACATCTCCAGTTATATTAAAAGAACCATTGTCTTTCCTTTTAAATGCCCATGGATGGATGTGCTTTGGTTATACCCAAGTGATCAAGACCAAGTTGGTCAACACTGACCCTGTCCTTGTCTACTCTTAGGCTCAACTGAGATTCCATAGGAGGACTCTTGGGACCGTGTGAGAAGCCTCTAGGCTCCTTAACCCTTTCCTCTACCAATTATACCATCTGCCAGGATGGATCAGGGTCTTGCTGACCACACATGGCTTCCCTTGGAAATCAGGGACATTTCCCCCTCCAGTGACCCTCCTCTTTGCAGAAGCCACTGGTTGGCTCTCCATTCTTTAGGGTCCTCTTGATCTAGAGGTCAGGTGACTCACCAGAGTCATAGCATTCTCCCTTTAGAGGAGTGCCATCTTTCCCTGGGTCCTGGCTCACCTCAGAGGGCAAGGGCCAAAATATTGGATACTTTTTCCTTGGCCTTTTATTTCCTTGCCTTTGGTTCCCAAGTTTGGGTCTTAAACATCCAGCAGGTCAGTCTCACCATTGACTTTAGTGTCTGTGATCTTGTAGTTGTCTGTTCCATCTAACTGGGACTAGGGTTCATAAGGGAGATCAGCCTTATGTTCTGCTCTGTCCTATATGTGATGGCTTATTATCTTGAATTAACTCAGGTCGATCTCTTAGGAGAACCTGTTTCAAACCACTGACTTCTAAAAGTTATAAAGTTCTATAAGGAAAGTACAAAATGAAATTAACAAGACAGAAAAATATACTCAGTTTGTATAATAGCTTTAAACCAAGAAACATAATTTCTGTAATAACAGTGATATAGCTTTGGTATCTATTTTGTCTCCACAACGACATATAGATTTATCAACTCAATCACATATGAGACCCTTTACAAATTTTACTTTGTTTTAACACTCCCTTATCTTAAAACCTCACATACCTTTTATAATTTTCCTAACCCTTTAACTTAGTTTTGTATTGTATCCCTTGGTTATTTAGAAATCACAGTGATTTTTCTTTCAATAAGTCTAGCCTCTTTACATGGAACCCTCCTGACACAGGGCAGGGTGCGAGGCAGAGCCTCATCTCAGATCAGGTGGGGCTCTTGACAAATCACAAAAGATTACATCTAAAACATGAATCAGAAACTAAGACAGCTTCTAATTTTATTTTTGTGGGAAAAGTGGCAAAATGCTTCTATGTTTTAGAAGTCAGGCCCTTCTTATTACCTTTCAAAAATCCATTTAGGGCTGGGGACATAGCTCAGTTGGTAGAGTGCAACTGGGTTCAGTCCTCAACACCACACACACACACACACACACACACACACACAAAATAAATAAATAAATTCCCATCGCAGTGTAAAGAGTAACACAAAAATTTATATATAACTTGATAACAGGTTACCTTTATCCAGTTAAAGAACATGAAATTATATAAATAAATTCCAACCAAATTTGATACTCTTATATAAATCTGAAGGAGGTCATTGCCACAGATGGTCTTAGTCTGGAGAGCACCAGCTTGGTAAGTACTCTCACAAGCTTTACTTTTTTTGGTAGCCACACTCCCAGCCCTTTTCATTTTCACTTGGAGACTTACCTCACTTCACTGCACTGCTGAGGCTGGCTCGTGCGAGTCTAGCTGTAAGATGGAGGTGGACTTTGTGCTTCCCTCAAAAGCCATCTCTCCCTGTCCTCCAATTGGCATTTGGGCTGGAATTGGGTATGGAACGTTTAGGCCTTTCCCCAGGGTTTGAAGGTCAAGGCATCCGGGTCTGAGTGCTTGTGCCAGGTGGAAGGTCACCATCCAGAAGACAAGGGGACGAGGCTTCCCTCGATCTGCTGTGGACTTCGGAGTTGTAGGTGACCACCCCTTGAGGCCTGACGTAGACTCTTGCTTTGGCTGCATTAGTTGCTCCTTGTTGATGTTGACAATAACAGAAGGGAATAGTAGCTGGAGTAGGAAGAAGAGAGAAAACTCCTGCCACGTGGGAGGGGGCCTTGATACCAGGAAATAAAGAAAAAGAAGAACCACCCATGTTGGTGTGCAAGCTTAGGGGCTGATATGGTTTTGGGGTGTGAGCATGGCTCAAAATAGATTTACACAGGCATTGAAAAGGGGTCAAGGCTGTGGTGGTGTCCTTTAGGCTGCGTTTAAATCCTTCCTGCACCTCCCATCTGGGCTCATCTCCACTTCACCCCCACCCCACCCCACCAGAGCTGGCTGGAGTGTTCCCACAGGTGGGCCTCATGGTCATCTGCATTGAAAAAGGCCTTGATGGTGCCCATTAGTACTTCCACTGGTCAGCCTCCTGGTGTGGTCTCTGCTCTTGAGCCCGACCTCAGTTGTGGCCCATCACTTCAGATTACTGACCACTGACTGTCATTGTTCACCAGCAATTGGATGGCCACCTAGAAAACCATGTGGGTTACTAGTTTCCAAGACATCTTTATTCTTACTGACGTAAGTTGACCCTTTCTGTTAAAGCTGTGTGTAAGTCAAGTGAGCAGAAAGGCATCTGCTCCACTCCTACATGAGGGCTCATTGACCTCTGAGCTGCTTGGCACTGTGTTCATGAATGTGGCACTCCCACTGTCCCCACTGTGCATATGGAAGCTTTCCATTATTCTTCCCTGTCACTACGCTTAGAGTTTTTATTCTCCATTTTTTATAGGTTTCTGTAATTAAATTTCCCTTGTGTCCTCAGCCCCCACTCCCCACCACTGGAGGGTCTTTGTACACACCCACTGGTGCTCAGTCCCCCGGATGGGGAATTTCTTGCACCTCGCATTTTGTTCCCTGGATGTCCCAGCCACCAAGGTTGTGCTTCTCTCTCCAGCTAAGAGCAGCTATTCCCACCGTGGTCTGGTCACGGTGTCACCTGGTCACAGTGGTGCTTGCTTGCTTGGGCCCTCCTGCATTGCCACTCCACTTTGGATTAGGGTCCCTTGCCAGCCTGAGGGATCAGTTTCCTCCCCTGCTCCAAAGCCACAGGAACAAGGCCTTCCTCTAGGGAGGAGTGCCAGGACCCCTGCGCACATGGAGCTCCACACTGGGCCCAGAATGGTGAAAAATAGCAGGGCGCCCCAGGGATCAACCTGTGCTCAGCAGTGGTGGACAAGCCTTCACCCCTGCCAGGAGGGCTGCGTGGAACCTGGCCAGCAAGCACACCTGGGCTTCACCTTCACTTGGGGAGTTCAGGGTTACAGTCTGCACAAGAGGCTAATTTTAAAATTGGGGCAGGCAAAGGGAAGGGCTGTATTAAAATGGCTCAGCTGGATCCAGTTAAGGCTCAGTGCTGTGTTCTACAGTGGGCCGCCAGACTTCCTGTTTCTCACATTCCCTTCCACACCAGGAGTGTGCAGTCACGCGGGTGTGCATGATGGTGGGCAGGCCACTTTCTCTGGAGCTGTGCTCTTCAGATCTGTGCCACTCCCCCTGGATGCCAGGCTCTGTGGTGGTGTGCCTATGGCAGGGTGTCTGAGAGTGACTTTCTTTGTGTCCTGTGGTTAGGCACACGGCATCTGTGTAAGTTCTGAAACATCCCATCAAGATAACAGAATTTCAAAGAGCCGGGGCTGCTCATCTGACTACGCGGGCCATTGTGTTTCTGTTGGTAGACTGAGATGAAGTGGATTTTAGGGGATCTGCTCTCTTTATGAAGGTGGACAATATTTGTTATCCAGAGATAGGTGTGATAGAGGATATAGTTTAACACTTTGTTGCCACTGGTTTTTAAAATTAAAGTAGCTTCTCAGAAGCGCTTCTTGTTAGGAGTGGCTCGACCCTGGGACCTGCTTCTCCCTGCTGAACCAGCATGCTGCTGCTGCTGCTTTCTCAGGTCATTCCAAGGACACTTGGGACTTGCTGGTGAGCTCATCCCATGCCGCCCGAGACGCTCGCAGAGCTCAGGCAGAATGGGCACTCGAGGTGCTCATCTGGCTGTGTGCACAGCTTCCAGAAATCCCCGTGTAGCATCACCAAGACCCGGTCTTGAGGTGCCCTTCCTGCTTTTCTGTGGCACTGTAGTGTGCTCACCGATCGTAAGTCCCCTGCTCCAGGTTGCATGGTGTGGGCATTGGTGGTCGCCAGGCTCAGGCTCCAGCTGAGTTTCCCCAGAGGTGTCTCCTGTCAGCTGAGCATTGCCTCCATCTCTTCCCGGGTGCTGTGGTGCCCATGGAAGTGCCTGTCACACCAAGAGCTGCCTCTGAGAGAATATCTAGCCTTTGTGCAGAGCACCTGTTGGGAAGGGTGTGTCCCAGAGTGGGGAGCTCAGCATGTAGCATGCAGCCCACCCAGGCTTCTTGACACAGTTTTGCCATTTGGCTTATGCCCAAATTACAAAATGTGTGTTATTATCCAAAAATGATACGGTCTTTCTTTTTCACATGGTCTGTTCCCCGTAGAATTTAGCATATTTCTAAAATATCTGTCTCCTCCGACTGTAGGTGTATTTTTGTCTTAATGTTTCTTAGCACCATAGGAGACTGAGCCCAGGCTGGTGCATGGGAGGTGAGTGCCTACCGCTGAGCTGCCCCCCAGCCCTCTAGCTCTCATTGTCAAGCAAGAGGTCCTGTTGGGCTGCATTAGAGCACTTACTTTAAAATTCAGCCTCGGGGCCAGGATGTGATCCTGACAGAGAGGCTGGATCTCAAGAGAAGGATCCCTATATCCCTGGCCATGTGCCATGGGGCCTGGCAGCCTGGCACTCATCACCTGGTGCAGAGGGCCCTGGCGCGAGTCCTGTGTTGAGCGCAGAAAGCGGGGGATGCAGGATCTCACTGTTCCGGAAGGAAGCAATGGCTCCAAGAACCAGTGCACAAAAGCTCCGGCACTTTGTTCTGGGGCCACAGAATGGGGCCAGTAGTAGCACCTCTTGTCACCACCCTGGAATAGTGGCAAATCACTGAGTTTTTTTAGAGCAGAATTGGGTGCTCTTGGCCTGAGGTGCAGAGAGAGCTGGGCACTCTAGAAAGAGTCCTGTTACTGTGTTCCAAGCTTTGGGTCTAATGGCCAGAAGAGTTCTTGTTTTCTTGAAAACTGAGCAGTAAAAGAAGAGTTAAATATTGATCATAATGCCAGGCATGGTGGCACTCACCTATACTCCAGTAACTCAGGAAGGTGAAGCAGGAGGAGCGCAAGTTCAAGGCATCCTCACCAACTTAGTGAGACCCTCTCTCAAGATAAAAATAGAAAATGGCTGAGGGTGTGGCTCAGTGGAAGAATATCCCTGGGTTTGATCCCCGATACTTAAAAGATAAAGGAACAATATCTGTCATACTTATTTTTGTAATTGTGGTAGAGAAAATGGGTAGTTTGGTTGTTGACACGTGATGGCGTGCATAGACGGGTGCCCTTACCTAGATGGGAAGTCAAGTAAATGGGTGTGCTCTATGTAGCTGTTCAGCCTGTACAAGTCACCATTTTGGAAAAGTCGCTGCCTGTGTTGGGGCACGCTTAGCAGCAAGTGACCCAGCTGCCTAGCTCCAAGGCCCACTGCAAAGCAGGGAAGTGGTTGATACCACCAGCACCACAGGGAGGAGTGGGCTGGCCGTGCCAGTGCCCTTCAACACGGGCCTTCTCCCCGAGAAAATTGGAGCTCTGGTGTTTCCACCTGGGGTGGTAGCACAGGTCAGGTGCCAGTTTGGTTCACGGAAGCCCAGTAGGAGAGGCAGCCAGGATGGCCAGAGGCCTGGGCCAGCACCCCTCTGGGTTGGTTCCACCTGTTCCTAATGTCTGGGACCGTGGTGTGCAGTGTCCTACCTCCACTGCCTTCTCCTTCCCAGAGCTGCACTCTCTCCTTGATCCTGGTCCCTGAAGCCCAGAGGGGCTGTCGCAGGGTGCCGTAGTCATTGCCTAGAGCAGCGCATGCCTGGCCCCAGGGCTGGGGACTACTCTGCCACCTGCTGTCTCATCAAAGTCACTGGCAAAGTGCCAAAGGCGTGTGACCTATTTAGTCCACGTCATGAAGGACACCTCCCAGGGAGTGACCCCAGGGAGGCTCACCCAAGAGTGATCTGCACTGTGCAGTGTGGCTTCCCCGAGCCATTAATTAGGTCGTAGCCGCTGTCCTGAGGAGGTTGCCTACGCAGGACTCCTCCCCTCGCTGCTGCCAGATTGGCTCCTGGGGCCTCCGCGCCCTCCTGTCCAGCGCGCCACTCGTCTACTGGCCTTGGTTTCCTCTGTTCATGAATGGCTCTCTTGTTTCAGTTCAGAAACCTTGGTGTTTGTTATTCTACCTGAGATCAAAACACTCACTGCTTTCTTGGTATAATCACTGTTAGCTAATTTAACGCCTATTATCCCCAGAAGCCTACTGGTGACCTCAGGAACTCTTTTTTTTAAATTTCCGCTGCAGCGTCTCAGGAAGGTAAACTGTGATTGTGCCTCTAGGGTGGAAGAAAAGGCCATGACTGTTGAAGGTTATTGACAGGCCAGTGTTTATCTTTAGCAATAAAATAGTTTATGAAATATTCTGCACATATTATTGCAGAAAGATAGCTGACTAAAGGTAACCTAGGAATTTAAAAATGACTTGAGCCCACTGCAGTGGCACATGCCTGTAATCCCAGCAACTCTGGAGGCTGAGGCAGGAGGATCACATGTTCAAGGCCAGCTTCAGCAACTCAGTGAGACCCTGTCATGAAATAAAACATTAAAAGGGGGCTGGAGTTGTGGCTCAGCGGTAGAGCACTTGCCTAGCATGTGCGAGGCCCTGGGTTCAATCCTCAGCATCACATAAAAATAAATAAATAAAGGTATTGTGTGCAGCTATAACTAAAAAATATTTTAAAAACCCCACACATTAAAAGGGTCGGGGGATGCAGCTCAGGGATGAATCACGCACCCCTGGCTTCAATCCCCAGTACCAAAAAAATATGAAAGTAAGTCAAGGAGGACACTGTGTGGCTCAGTGGTAGAGCTCGTGCATGGCCATGGGCTCCATCCCTGGCACCAAATTAAAGGGAGAAAGCCGACTCGGGAGTGTCCTGATGGCAAGCCCACACAGGGGCCCCTCCTCTCGGCTGGCCTGTTTCTAAGTGTCAGTGTAGGTGACCACATGAAGTCAGAGGGGTTTCTTCGTGCTTCTAGAGTACTAGCTCCAGTGTAGACATGTCACTTGAAGATGGCAGCATGGCGAGTCATGACACAGTCCCACCACCCCACATGCCTCCTCATGTCACCCTGTCCTGAGTTCTGGAGAGGAAGCCTACGGGCCAAACCAGGACCACCCAGGGACACACTCTGGCCAAGGCTGCAGAGCCGAATGGCAGTGTGCAGGAAAACCGGCGTCATCGCTCACTTGCTTTAGATCGCAACGTTTTTAGTGTTAAAATCTGTGGTGTTCTCCATTTCTAAGACTCTTCACCAAGCGTGGTTTCCTCTTCGTAGACATTTTTCTTCACTGTTTAGAGAATGGATAAGTGGATGTGAGGACTGCAGTGAAAGCCCCTGCCCACTGAGGAGACGGTGGCTCCATGGAATCAGGGGTCGCCTGCTGTTCCTCGCCCCGGTGTCCTCGGTGGCACGTGCAGCTGGCTGGGTGGATGTTGCTGATAGCATCAGGCTGCAGGGGACTGACGGGAATGAGAATGTCTGCTGCTGCCCCTTTGAAGTGCTCAGAGAGGGCACTTGGCAGTTCGTTCACATGGGTGCTGATGGTGCCAGTCTGTCCTCAGTGTCTCCTTGTTCTGTTCGCAGGCATGAGTTGCTGGAGGAGGCCCGGCGGCAAGGCTTACCATTCGCGCAGTGGGACGGACCGACGGTGGTCGTGTGGCTGGAGGTGCGCTGGGGGTGGAGCCGAGGGCCTGTCCCAGGCAGGGGCAGCTGTGGTGCTCATCCCCTGCATTAACGCTCTGCCTTGCCCACTCTGTCTCCAGCTCTGGGTTGGGATGCCCGCCTGGTACGTGGCTGCCTGCCGAGCAAACGTGAAAAGCGGGGCCATCATGTCAGCCCTGTCCGACACCGAGATCCAGCGGGAGATTGGCATCAGCAACCCCCTGCACAGGTTGAAGCTGCGGCTGGCCATCCAGGAGATCATGTCGCTGACCAGCCCATCTGCCCCTCCCACGTCGAGAACGGTGCGTTTAGCGGGGTTCAAGGGAGGGTCCTCCTGTTCTCCGGGGAGAAGGAACCCTGCCCTCAGAGGTGCTTTCCAGTTAGTAAGCACACTACCCAGGGTGGCTCTGATTCAGAGTTGCAGTGTTCAGATACCCCAGAGATTGCCACTGGGAGCTGAGTGGTCCAAAGGAACTTGACCAAATGTTTTTGTGAAAGCACAGCTAGAAAGGCCTCGTTTAAAAATAAACAAATATGAATCTATCAAAATTGAATCAGTCTAAGGGCTTTTGGGGAGGGAAAAAAATTAGCATTTTAAGTACATGCTTTATATAAAACTTGGAATTTCATTTTCTATTCCATAGTGGAAAGTAAATGATCAGCGTTTGCACTGTACAAAAGGACACTTGTGAAAAGCACATGGTGGGTGTGAGGGTTCTAAGGTGTTATCAGAGAACGCACATAGGGCAGTACCCAGTAATCCTGGGCTGTGCCCTCGAGCTCCTGCCCTGCTGGTGGAGGGCTAGCCGTGGACTGGTGCTGTGCTGCGTGCAGAAGGATTGGCCCCCTCATCCTCGTATCTGGCCCTCCCCCACCCCCCGTGCCCTGTGTGGGAGCAGCAGGCCTGGAGTGCTGCCGGGTTGCTGTGGCGCCCTGGCACTTCCTGGCTCCGCAGGCCGCCACTGACCCCAGCGCATGCGTGACTGAGAGTGGGCTGACCCTCCACAGACTGTCTCCCAGAATTCTTCACTCCCTGCTTTCTCCCATGGCAGCTAAGAGGCAGCAAGGGCATCCCCACCCTGTCATTCTGGCTCTTGGCCTACAAGTGTTTTCCCCTGTGGCTGGGGCCAGCGCTCAGGGCCCAGTACAGGTCGTGGCCTGTGGGTGTCTGACCGCCGTGATTGCTGCTCATGTGGTGGGGGGGTACGAGCAGAGTCCCCAAGCAGGGGGTTGAGGAGGTGAGAAGCCATTCTGCGGAGAGCATGGATGGTTGTTGGGTTCGGGGGGCCGCCTCCTGATTGGCAGAGTTGAGATGTGGCACAGGGCTGCCCTGCCCTGTACTTTAGCCTACCCTGGAGAGAGGACCCCTGCCTAGAGCCCAGGAGCCAGACTTCTGATGAGCAGACTTCTAGCCCCAGCCTGACTTGAGGCCACAGTTCCTTTACAGAAAAATGTTGAGATACTTTTACTTGTCTCTGCCTTTTTTAAAATCAAAGACCTTTGGAAATGAGCTAAGGAGGCTTGTTCTTGCTCATGGCTGAGAGTGCTCGTCCTGGGGGAGCACTCTAACCAGATCAAGTCAGCTTGTACTCAGGAACAGGGACTAGAGTGCACAGCAGGCAGACTGCACTGCCAGCGCCAGCCCAGAAGTGGCCCTGAGGTACTCAGAGGGCCTGCAGCGTGGCCTCCAGCTAGCCTGATGCCCTGCGCCTCGTAGTGCCCACCCTGGCCCCTTGGCTCCCTCTGGCTTCAGCCATTGGGCTGAGAGCAGCTGTGAGCCCTTGCAGCGAGGAGCCTTGGGAGAGCTGCAGCACAGCCTCCCGCTCTGTTGTCCCTTGTTAACTGTATCTACGTGGCACTTACATTTTTTGGTGGGTGGAGGTTGGTGTAGGGTTTCTTTTCTTTCTTTTTCTTTTTTTTTTTAATATTATTTATTTATTTTTTAACAATACCTTTATTTACTCAGTTATTTTTATGTGGTGCTGAGGATCAAACCCAGTGCCTTATGCATGCTAGGCAAGCACTCTACCAGTGAGCCACAGTCCTAGCCCCTGGTGTAGGGTTTCTTTTGGGGTTCTGGGGTCAAACCCAGGGCCTTGCACACCCAGCATACAGTCTACGTGGGAAGACTGTTGTGAGTACCTTGAGTCAGTCGTCACTAGGGGACTTCAGACTCGCCAGAAGTGGCAAGTGGGTCTTCCTTTGCCTGTATTTGGGTACTGTGGGGGGAGGTGCTGGCATCCAAGCTCAGGAAATCCTGTGCTGCATAGTGTTGCTGACCACGTGGGGCAGAGTGTGGTCATTCCTCAGTGGGAGGAGCTTGGGTGTGTGTCCTGCCAAACTTCTGTGGGCTTCTGAGCTGGAGCTATGCGAGGAGCCCCTGCTCGGCCCCTTCTCTGCCTGTGGCTTATGTGTGTGCCTCTCCTCTTTATCACGCTTCCCCCTGCCCTGGACGTGGCTGGTGCGCTGGGTCACCTCAGACCACAGGAAATGTCTGGTTGACACACGAGGAGATGGAGACCCTTGCTGCCACGCCACACACGGTCAGTCACACCCTGCAGCTCGCACCCCATGGTGCGCTTGCCGCTGAGTCCAGCTGATTTTTGCCTTTTTGTTGAAAACTAAAACTATCAAATTTATTTTGTATTTAATTGTTTCAGATAAGTATTCCTCTTAGGTTATTAGTTAAACGTGTAAAGTAGAATTTTGTGCTTTGTTTTAGATTTTTTTTCTGGAACTTAAAGCTGGTAGCCTCACTCTGCTTGGAGTGATTGTAATTTCTCTCTGCATTTGGAGAGACTGCAGTTTAGCACCGTGGATCGTCTGACCCCAGCTTGCTCCTTTGACAGCTGTGGTGCATGAGAGTCTGCTCCCTGCATGGCTGGTGTTGGTGGTGCGTGCTGCATGATGTGTGGTGCTGTGGACGTTTGCTCCCTCGTGCTGCACCCGCCCTGCAGAGCTGACGTGGCTCACCTCTACTAATGGTCATGTTCTTTTGCATTCCTAACCACGTGACGTCAGGAAGACGAGGAGGGAAGCTGGGCTCAGGTTGGAGCTTTTCTATGATACCTTCTTCGCTCTGTGTTGGAGTACGAAAACTCGTACAGTTTGCTTTTCTAGGGGTCTTAGCGTCTTAATCAACTAGTAGTGTTTTTAATGATCTGAAAACATTAATCAAGTGAAGCATAGGATTAAAGAGTGCGTCTCATGGACAATTTTGAATGTCCCTCCTGAGGAGCCGTGGAAGCTGAACCTGGGATCTTTCACACTCAGCCCTGCAGGTGGCTCCTGAGGTTGTGCACACCTAGCTCCATCCGGGGTAGCGCTAGTCAGACCAACTGGCAAGAAACCATGGGACACAGTACAAAACTCCAGCGCTGGCAAGGTGCCTCCTCCTCTCTGTTGGCATTTCACTAAGAATATCCTAACACTGTAGGTTTAAAGATTTTATTGATGATCTCAGAAATAAAGCCTCTTGGTCTGGGGGTGTAGCTCAGTGGAAGAATACTTGCCTAGCGTTGGCAAGGTCCTGGATTTGATCTGCAGTACCAAAAAAAAGGAATAGAAATGAGCGAGAGCTGTTTCCTCCTCTGGTACTTTTGAAGTATAACCAGTGACGCTGGATGCCCCAGCCATGCCTGTCGTCCCAGTGACTCGGGAGGCTGAGGCAGGAGGATAGCGAGTTCCCGGCCAGCCTGGGCAACTAGCGAGACCTTGTCTCAAAATAAAAAATAAAGAGGGCTGGGATGTAGCTCAGTGGTTGAGCACCCGCGGTTCCATCTGCAGTGTGCATGGACGTGTGTATAGATGGACGTGGAAAGAGGGAGGTAGGAGAAGAGCACCCCGCTATCCCACTTTTCGTCCCTCTTACACCAAGGAGGAGTGGCTGTGGACGCTGGGTTTCACCACCCTGGGCTAGGGGTCTGTGGCTCCCTCTAGGCATAACCTCATTAATTATCATTTAGGCCTTTTGTGGGACCAATAAGGACTATCAGTGGGTTAAATAGGACTCATTTCTTAATTGCTTAAATTTCAGGGCATTTTACGGGATGACACTGAACACTATCAGCAGTTGAATGTGAAATTGCCAGCATCAGAGACATGCAGGAGACATTAAATAGCTTGACACGTACCCTTGGCCATGGAACCATGACTAGGACTGTGCAGGTGCAGGGTGGCCCACCATGCTGTGGCTGGCCTCTGCTGGTGTCACTTTACTCCAGGCCAGGGCAGGCACACAGCCTGCTCTCCCTGCTGCCCTGCAGTGGCAGCTGCTTGTTCTGTTTCGTTTTGGTGCTGGGGATTATACCCAGGGGTGCTCTACCACTGAGCTGTGTCCCTGCCCTTTTTATTTTTTATTTTGAGACAGGGTCTCACTAAGTTGCTGAGACCGGCCTCCAACTTGCAATCCTCCTACCTCAGCCTCCTGAGTCACTGGGATTACAGGCATCATCAGCTCTTAGCCAAGAGGAGATGTAAACTGCCCCTGGACCCTCAGGGAGGAAGCACCGAGGCGCTTGCACTTAACAGATAGGAGAGTGCTGCTGTGTGGACACTGCCAGCTGCCAGGAGCCTCCATGAGCAGGACCAGCACAGAGCTCCATCTCGCTGAGCACAGCTGGGCCTGAGGGTGTGAGTGCACACTGTGTGGGGGTGCTCTGACGTGAGCCCCTTCTTGCTGCCGGCAGTTCCAGTACAGCCATGCAGACTGTGAAGAGTATGTGCTACGAGACCAGAGACCGTGGCTCCTGCGGGTTCTGCTTCCATGTATTGCCATGGTTTGGTGTTTTGGTTGGTTGGTTGGTTTGTTTATTTTGGGGTACCAGGGTTTGAACTCAGGGGCGCTAGACCACTGAGCCACATCCGCAGCCCCATTTTGAATTTTATTTAGAGACAGGGTCTCACTGGGTTGCTTAATACCTTGCTGTTGCTGAGGCTGCCTTTGAACCCGCAGTCCTCCTGCCTCAGCCTCCTGAGCTGCTGGGATTACAGGTGTGCACCACTGTGCCCAGCTTGGTTTGTTTTTGGTTTTTTTTGTTTTTTGTTTTTTTTTTTTTTGGAGACAAGGTCTTGCTGAGTTGCAGGGGCTGGCCTCAAACTTGTGATCTTCCTGCCTCATCCTCCTGAGTTTCTGGGATTGCAGGCGTGGGCCCAGCATTACAATTCTGTAGTAGACATTTTCTTTACTTTTTCTGCCCATTCAAGAATACATAGCCTGTAGAGCAGAAGACGGCCTCCAGCCTCCATGCTGTGAGCAGTAGGCCCAGGAGGAGGGTGGAGAGAGTGAACTGGTGGTGAGACCACAGTGTGCCTGTCACCTCACTCCCAGTTGTTCAGAGGAGCATTGTTTCCTGTTGGAATTTGAGTCGCTCTTTCCAGCTTGACTGGAACAAATATCACATTGGATGGACGTGGTGGTGGTGTGTGCGCCTGCAGGGTTGCTGTGAAGGTGACCTGGTCTTGGCTGGAGGGCGCCCGGGCTTTCCCTGCTGTGTATGTGCAGTTATGTTTGTTTTTCATTGTACAAACCTCACACGCGTTCGATTCATCTGAGAATTTTACAGAGTTGAATGCCATTACAAATGATGTGTGAGAACCTCATTTTCAACTTCACTGCTAGTATTCAAAAACACTTCCCTCTCGCTCTTTCTTCTCTCCTTTCCCTCCTTCCCTCTCTCGCCCGAGCCACTGTATGACTGAACCACATCCCCAGCCCTTTTTATTTTATCTTGAAACAGGGTCTCACATAGTTGCCCAGGTGGGACTTGAACTTGGGATCCTTCTGTCTCCGCCTCCCAAGTTGCTGGCCCTGAAGGGATAGCCATGATGCCCAGCCTAGAAATACGGTTCACTCTCACGCATCGGCCTCGCACCCTGGAGCTCTGCTCAGTGCGCGTGTCGGCTCTGACAGCTGTCCTGACCCTAGAGTCCTGTCCTCTGTAAGGACTTGGTCTCTGCCCAGCAGTGTGCTCTCTCATTCTTTCCTTGCTCTGTGCGGTGGCCAGGCCTCCAGGGCAGCGCTACTTAGAGCTGGTAGGATGGGCGCCACTGCCTGCTCCCTGCTCCCCTGAGGAGGAGGCCAGCTGTAGACGTCTGTGGCTGCCTGGCCTCAGGTCAGGGCAGTCTCCGTCATCCCTCAGTTGCTGAGGCTGGTCTTGAACTTGCCATCCTCCTGCCCCAGCCTCCCAAGTTGCTAGGATTGCACACGCGCACCACCACACTGAATGGTTTTCTTTTCCAATCTCTTCATGTAGGGTAAACTTCATTGATTTTTTTTTTTTTTTTTTTTTTTTTTGTGCCCTCCAAATGTTGAACTAATCTTTGTGCCTGGAATAATGAACCCCATTAGTCAAAATATCTTATTTTTTAAATATTTTATTGACTTGCTAATATTTTGTTAGGGATTCTTACATGATTGTTTAGTGTTAATTTTCAGCTATTTGGGCAGTTTCTAGCTATCTGCCTCCTTCCTCCACCTCCAGGTGGCTGGCACCGCAGCAGCACCACTGCATCTGACCTGTTGAATTCTGATTTATTTTATTAAGGTCAGAGGACACCCTTTGTGTGATTCCTGCTTCTAAATATGGTGAGAGGCAGTGCACCTCAGTGGTGGGCACGTGCGCGGCATGCCCGTGCCCAGGGTTCAGTCCCCAGCACCATCTGAGGAGGGCTCCTGCTGCACCGGGCCTGGCACACAGCTCTCGCCCTGCTGCTCCATGGGGCAGAGGTTGCTGGGGCCCAGCAGCTCCAGGCTGGGCTGTGCTGTGCCAGTCTGGTATCTTCATCCCTTGGCACTGAGGAGCCAGTGAGCTTATGCCGCTGCCCGACTCAAGCCCAGCAGCTTGGAAGGACTGTGGGGAGGAGGAGAGGAGAGGGCTCTGTGAGGTGCAACCAGAGCAGGGGGTGACGTGCGTCCTTCGGAGCACTTCCTTTCCGTTACCGTCTTCTCCAACCAGTGATTGAGAGAAGAGTGTCGATGTCTTCTGACTATAATTGTGTATTTGTCCCGTTCAGTCCTGTTAGTTATTGGTTTATTTCTTTTTTAAAACTATTTTTTACTTTTTAGCTGCAGTTGGACACAATACCTTTATTTTATTTATTTTTATGTAGTGCTGAGGATGGAACCCAGGGCCTCACACGAGAGATGAGCATGAGCCACAACCCAGCCCCTTAAAACTATTTTCACACTTACTTCTCCGGATTTTGAAATACACAGATGTTTTGCTTAGGAAAGAAAAGGGTTGAAAAATAAAGCTAGAACCAAGCAGGGGTGGTGGCACTGCCATCGGGGAGGGAGACACAGGATCGCAAGTTCAGGGCCAGCTGGGCAACATAGTAAGGCTCTGCCCCAAAATGGAAAAGAAAAAGGGCCAAGGATGCAGGGTTCAGTTTCCACCAAGACCAAAGCCCGCCGCCCGCCCGAGGTGTCCTAGCGAGCAGGGCTGCTGTCCTTCAAGCTTGTTCATGAGTCGTTACCTCCGCCCCATGGGGCTGCTGTAGGGCAGCTGCTCAGGGGACACTGCTAGGCCGTCACCATTTTAGTGTGATTTGGTAAAGAAGTTAAATTTTTATTATAAATGAGTTAAATTTTTAATTTTTGTATGAAATTTTACTAGCATATTTTAAATGTGGGAACACGTCAAGTTATTTAGAAATTATAGAGCAGTTTTGCCCTTAGTTTAGCTTTCAAGAATATGTAGCAGTGAGAAATCCAACCTCCTATCATCCACTCGTTATGAACAGACGCTCGCATATGGGGACATGAACCACGAGTGGATCGGCAACGAGTGGCTGCCCAGCCTGGGCCTCCCTCAGTACCGCAGCTACTTCATGGAGTGCCTGGTGGATGCCAGGATGCTGGACCACCTGACCAAGAAGGACCTGCGGGGGCAGCTGAAGATGGTAGACAGCTTTCACAGGTAAGCGGCACCACGGGCCCACTCCCAGCCCAGACTTGACGGCCACTGTCTCCTGATCTCTGCTGTTGTTGGTCACTAGGAACAGCTTCCAGTGTGGAATCATGTGCCTGCGAAGATTGAATTATGACCGGAAAGAACTGGAGAGGAAGAGGGAGGAGAGTCAGAATGAAATAAAAGGTGAGTATTTGTGCCCAGAGGATGAAGTGTATGGGCTTGGATACCCCTGTGGCCCATACAGCAGCCTCAGTGATGAAAAAAATCAAGGGCAAGAACTTAAAAAAAAGACTGGGGCTCAGCAGCAGGCACTGGCCAAGCATGCTCCAGGCCCTGGGCGCCATCTCCAGCACCCAGAGGAGGGCAGGGAAGGCTTCAGGTGGAGACGGCTGTGCCGGCCTCACCCAGGAGAGAATGGCGAATGCCAGTCCCTGGAGAGCACTGGTGCCTGCATGAGTCTGAGCCACATATCTGGGGCTGCTTTTCTCCTGGGACTTCAGAGGTCTGAGCCACATCCCTGGTCCTTCTTATTTTATTGAGACAGGGTCTTGCTAAGTTGCTGAGACTAGCCTTGAATTTGCCATCCTCCTGCCTTAGCCTCCTGAGTCGCTGGGATCAGAGGCGTGCGCCACCACACCCAGCTAGTTTTCCTCCTATTGCCTATGCCAAATGTGCTGCTGCTCAGCAGTGCTGTCCCCCCACCCCACCCCGTGCTGCGTCACTGGGGTGAAGTGTGAGGCACCAGTGCTCTGGGGTTCGCCCAGGGCCACATGCAGAAGCACCAACTGCACCTGCAGCTCTGCTCCCACAGAGCATGAGGCCCTGAGCAGCCTTCAGCCTGTCGGGGAAAGGAGTCAGGTCCATCAGCCGGAAACGGGCTGTAGCCCAGGAGGCCCTGACTGCCCGTGGAGCCAGGAGGCCACTGATCCCAGCAGTGGTGGTGGGAGGGAGCCAGCCACCCTGGAGAGCGGCAGCCCCCGCACTGCTCTAGGCCTCCATGCCATCTCTGCGGCCCTGCAACGGCCTTGTGCATCCCTGGTTCTCCCTGAGAGAGAAGCTAAAGTGCAGTTGGAGGAGGCCATTTGGATGCCACTTGCTCACAGTTGTGTCAGCACAAGTCTTGGGAAAGACCACAGGTTGGCGTTGGCACCGACAGGTACGCACAGCCTTGTATCCAGGTGGCGAGAAGCGGACACAGTCCTCTGCTGTGTTCTTTGTGTCCCTTCTGCATCCCTTCACAGTTAACAAGAACGGCCTTTGGAAGTGGTTGGTGAGCATCTGAGTGGATTTCTAATCGAGCAGATTGTGTAATTTAATTTGCACAAGCTGTCCAAAGTCTTTAAGATGCTGGGTGGTGTCTTTATGTCTCTCTCTTTAAAGTGGGAAAAATGTTTAGGATATTTACCATGAGTGGAAACTTCCAGTCCAGAAGCTGTTTGTGCTGAAGTGAGTGAGGTGTCCAGGTGGTCATAGGGCTGGGGGTCTGTGTGTGAAACGTTGGTCCATGCTGGGGCCTGCTGGGGCCTGTGCTGTCTGGCCTCGCTCTGATCTGCAGAAGGAGCTTCTTCCTGTTGTGCTCAAGAGGAGCTCCGACGGGAGCCCTCTCCTGGGGAGTCTCAGTGCCAGGCGTGGCAGTCCTCAGCGTTTCAGGGGTGTGGTGAAGAGGCTCTCCGAAGCCATAGTCACAGGGTTACTCTTTTGCAGATGTGCTTGTTTGGAGCAACGATCGAGTGATTCGCTGGATCTTGTCAATTGGTCTTAAAGAATATGCAAACAATCTCATAGAGAGCGGCGTTCACGGGGCACTTCTTGCTTTGGATGAGACCTTTGATTTCAACGCACTGGCACTGTTGTTGCAGATCCCAACCCAGAACCCCCAGGTATGCCAGGCCCTGGCCACGCCCCATCCACTCAGGCAGTGTTCAGTTGTTCATGGTGGACAAGAAGGTGACCTCAGCCACTAGTGCTCTCTCTCTCCTATCACTATCCCTCACCCAGTGGTTCAAAATCAGCAGATGCTTTATTAATATTTTTGTTTCTCATCCTTCCATTTTCTGATGCAAGCATTAGATTCTTGAAGTAAACAAAAGAAGATTGTTTCATGGTAGGGCTGGGAGTGTAGCTCAGTGGTAGAGCACTTGTCTGGCATATGAGGCACTGGGTTTGATCCTCAGCTCCACATAAAAGAAAATAAATAAAATAAAGGTATCATGTCCATCTACAGCTAAAGAAAAAAAAAAGAATATTTTATTGTAGTTCTGCTTGTCAACGCAGAGATACACGCAGTTGTTACATCACAGAGAAATATCTGGGTATGCCTCCTGGAGGTCTTATTGACCTTTGCCAGTCTTTTTGACTCATGAGCCCATTTGTGATGTTTGTGTTCTACAGAACGTCGAATGCTTTTGTCAGTCGCCTGACCAGTGCACACAGCACACTTCCTGTGCACTTCCAGGAGGTGACAGGTCCCTCCCTCTGCCCTGACAAAAGCCCTGATGCTAAACATTATCATGGCTCCGGGTTTCCAGGAGTTCAGTTGAGTTTTCGAGTCTCAGTTTCAAAGATAATTGTAATATGCAAACCTTCTTAAAACTAGAATGATGAGAGTTTTGGTGGTGGTTTTGTTATTTCAGGCTCGAGCTGTCTTAGAAAGAGAGTTTAACAACCTTTTGGTCATGGGGACCGACAGAAGGTTTGATGAGGTAAGTTTTCAGTTGTACAGTGTGTGGTGGGGCTGGGGTGGAACCCAGGAGCACTGTATCACTGAGCCACATCCCCAGCCCTTTTTCTCTTTTGAGACAGTGACTTGCTAAGTTGCTTAGGGTCTCACTAAATGGGTGAGGCTGGCTTTGAACTCAGGATCCTCCTGCCTCAGCTTCCCAAGTTGCTGGGATTCTGCACCCGGCTTCACAAAACAGTCTTGTTTTCATTTTTACTATTTTTGATACTCCTCAAAAATGGTTTTCACATCATAAAACTGGTTGCAATCTAGGTATGTAACCTATAAGTTGTGTTTCAAGGACAACTGGATCTCCCACCCCAGTCCAGAGTCCTGTGCTTTGCTGTGCATGGAGGCACGTTTCAGGAGTATATCAACGCCAAATGTGAATATCCTCTCACACAGCCGCGGCTCGTTCATTCCCACGTTAGGTGCTCCTCACTGGGCCTTAGGAGAGCTCAGTGGGGTGGGGGAGAAGCCACCTCCTGTGACGACGAGGCTGGTCAGCAGTGGCCTGGCGTCAGGCGGGGCTCTCTTTATGATGAATCAAGGTGCACCCCACAGCTGGAGAGTGACGTCGCACACAGGCAGTGCAGTGGGAGCAGCACGTCCCCTGGGAGCTCAGGGCACGCCCCAGGAAGGGGTATGCTGCATGGGGACCAGGACACATGCACAGGTCCCACTTTCCTCCCAAAGACAGTCACTCTGCCAGCCGCAACTGTCCTTTATTTGTGTGTTTATTTATTCATTCAGGCAGGTGGGCAGATACAAAGGTAGGTGCGGGGGACTGGACCTGGGACACTGTACCCCTGCGCTACATCTCCAGCCCTTTTCATGTTTGTATTCACCTTCTATTTTGAGATAGGGTCTGGCTAAGATGCCCAGGGTCTTGCTGAGTTGCTGAGGCTGGCCTGGAACTTGTGAGCCTCCTGCTTCAGCCTGTGGGACGGCTGGATCCCGGCTGTGCTGCCTCGCCCCCCTGTGCTTTCACTTAGAAACGAAGCTTGTTTTTGGTCACAGGATGATGACAAAAGCTTCAGGAGAGCACCTTCGTGGAGGAAGAAGTTCAGACCAAAGGACGTCCGGGGCTTGGCGGCCGGGTCAGCAGAGACGCTTCCGGCCAACTTCCGGGTTACTTCTTCTATGTCCTCCCCCTCTATGCAGCCAAAGAAGATGCAGCTGGACGGTAGGTGGTGGGCCGCGTGACCCACCACTCGCTGGAGCATGAGCATCCCTCTTACCTAGAATGGCCATCTCGTGTGCTACCAGACGTTTAAGTGTGGCTGCATGCCCAGATGTCAGTGTTTTAAAATCAGCCCTAACGAGCGTTCATAAAAGTTCAGCAACAATAGAGGATTTTTAAGAACATCTTGTCTGGTTGAATCTGAGCATATTCTCTCAACTAATAAATTGAAGCCCCGGTGGTGTGCTCAGGGCTGTGGCTGCCGTCTTGACGTGGCATGTGGGTGTGGCAGGCAGCCCTGGCGAGCAAGCTCTTGAGATCGCACTGTGGCAGCTTTCAGACCACGGTGTTCACTTCTCTCCACCCTGGGAAAAACGGTGGAGTGATTTTAAACCTGACAGAGTTTTCAGTGTCTGCAAGCCCCGCCTCTACTGCCTTCTGCCCACCACCATGGCCTTTCTGTGTAAGCCCACGTGTGCCTGTCAGGAAAGGGCTGCCAAGGAGACGGGACCCTGCTGGAGGCTGGGTGGAGCCAAGCTGGCCAGCCCCAGGCTTCCCAGAGAGGCCTGGGCTGCTCCCTGGGGTGGCCTCTCTGGCCCCAGGACTCAGCTGGTGTGTGGCTGGGAGGTTCCTGGGAAGGCCCTGCTCTGACCTGGGCTGACTAATGGGAGGCGGTGCGGAGAGGAGAGCCACCCTAGGGTTGAGCCCAGTTCCACTGCTCGGAGGTCACGACCTTGGCAGCATTTAGCTGTGCCCTGCTTCAGCTTCCCTGTCTGTGAAACGGGTGTCACATGGATTCTTCTCACGGAGGCTTGGCTGACTGCACGAGTCGGGGTCATTGGCAGCCCCTCTACCGGGCGTGGGCTTCGTTTGCTCTGTTTCTTGGTGCAGACGATGGGCTGTGGAGAGCAAGTGGCTCTCAGAATGTCCTTTTGGGGTTCAGTGTCTTCTGTCATTAGCACCTCCCACAAGGAGGTTTTGCTCTCACGTCATACGTACAAATCATGGAAAAGCACGTATATAGGAAGTTTTATTAGCTGGACTCTCTTGGTGAGAATGGCTTAGCACAGCATTTTTGGTAAAAGCTGGATTTTCTTTTGCTGGAGTTTAGTAATATACTTAAAGGGCAAAATCCAGTGTGTGTTTTAACTGGCAGCTTTCGGAGGATGAGCATCTTTCTTCTGAGGAGCATGCGGATGACTAACCCATGCCCACTGTGTCGTGGCCCTTGGCTGCTGGTCTATCCACTAGGGACAGTCCCTATGGGCGCTGGGCCTGTGTTCTCATTGTACATTTCCTCCTCACACTGCATTTCTTCTGTTAAATGTTAAGTGCAACAATAAGAACAAGAGTTTAAACTGACTAGAAATAAACCGAGGAGACTTTGTCTCCCAGAAACACTGAAGGTGTTGCAGCTGGTGAGATGGGTGGCTTACTGACTGGGGAGGGAGAGCAGGGGCCACTCCAGCAGCTTTCCTGGGCTCGAGATCCGGACGCACAGAGATAGCCAGTCCCATCAACCCATGGCAAGATGTTGCTCAAAGTGGTCCCCATATACCTGAGGGAAACCAGAAACTGCAGCTGGGGCAGCCGTACCTGCTCTAGGTGTCCTACCTGCCTTATGGTTTGCGAGGGGCTGGGCTCACCCCTGGGGCCTCAGGGTACGTTTCTTAAACAAGAACTCAGCTCTGTGGTCTCCATCGCTTCTAGTTGAAACACACTGGTGTAAGAGAAGTCATTGTCCTAGCCTGCGCCCTGGCTGGACACCCCTCGACCTGCTCTTTACCTCTGACCCATCCCATGAGCAGCGAGTGCTGGGCAGCAGGTTCCACCCCTGTCCTGGGTGGAGTTGGTCCCTTTCTGGCAGCCCTGTCCCAGGGCAGGGGCCATCCCACAGGAACAGGTGCTGGTGCACCTCATAGGGTTCTTGGAGGTTCAGTGCTAGGGCCAAAGGAAAGGTCTGTTTAACCGTAAATGCAGAGATTGAGGAGGAGCCAAGTGACTGCTTTAAGTGGTTGTCCTTTACTTATGCACATGTGTGTTTTGGAGTCATTTCTGTGTGCATAGTGCGCCCTTGCTGTTGTAGAGTAGGTGCCAGTGTCCTCGGGCTCCTGGGAGGTGGGAGGGACCCTCTTGAGCCCCCTGGTGCTCTTGCCCTGGCCGTCGCCCCACTCCAGCAGGCTCCCTCAGCTCCCGGGAGGCCCCACCCTAGGCGAGGAGATGTGCCCTGTGTGAGGTCTCAAAACTAACTGCACGCTGTGTTTGCACGCTTCCTGCTGTGGTGGTCGGAGCAGGCAGTGTATCGGGAGCACAGAGGTTGGATTCTGCTACAGTCAGGACTTACTCCTGCTGAAGCCTCCTCCGGTGAGTAGAGAGCAGCACCGTCCCCAGGAATGTTCCGGGCACACATTGGCAGGCCTGGAGCTCAATGCCAGGCGAGGCTGTGGGCACTGGTCCTTGAGAGCCAATTCTGCTGCTGTGGAAGTACACCTGTCAGGTGGCTCTGGTGCTGCGCCTGTCAGGAGGAGGGCAGTGTGACCTCGTCCCTCCTCACGCCTGCGCGCAGGGGCCTGCTGGTGGGGAGCACATCCTCGGGAGCGGGCCAGAGCCCAGTTGGGAATGCGCCTCGTGAGGCTGCTGCATCGAGTGACACCAGAGCCGTCCGCCTAAAGGTTGACTTTGAAGCACAGAGCCACGTCTCTGGGCCAGCTCTGGTGACTGGGATGTGTCTGTGCGGGGGGTCCTGTCCCACAGGTCCAGGGTGCTGCTGGCCTCAGCCTGCCCCGTGAGAGCTCTCGCAGGGGGAGCTGCCTGCCTTGCTCCGCTGGGCATCTTAGCTGGATTTGGGTTGGCTTTGGGTCTTGCTTGCTTAGTTGGTGCCTTCTTTGCATGCCCTCGGGGACAGTGCAGACCCTGGTGAGCTCATAGTGATGCTCGGGCCGGGCAGGGGTGGCAGGGGCGGGACTGCAGGAGGGCGCGTGCTGAGCGCGGCCTCTGTTCTCTCTTGCAGTGTACCCGCACTACTTCTACAGATGACCCAGCCTTCTGAATCCAGCAGACGACAGTTTAGAATTCAGTGGATCTTTAATCTGTTGATACTCCTTATATGGACCCTAAGATATTTTATTACAGAGTTTTTAACTAGTGAAAAATTCAAGAATATCATAGAGAAAATATTTTAGAATTTACTGTTTCTTATATTTATGTGAACTCCGCTCCTCCTGGCGTAGTTACTGCTTCCCCCCGGGTCCAGACTCTGGGTGCCCTCCCGTTCGTGGCTTATCCTAATGGCAGTCCTTCACGTGAATGTACTGTAATGCTTGTATGTATTGATCCTATGAACAAATCTAGGGCTTTTGTAAATTATGCACTTATTGTAATTATACTGTTTAATTTTTTAATGATAAACCAGGACAGAGAGAAGGATTTTACTGCGTTTATAAAATCAACGTGACACAGCAGTGTCATAGCATCATCCTTTACCAGCTCACACAATCATTTTGAAATAAGCAGACTTCATTTCAAGCGATTACTGTTGGATTTTAATGACCAACCTTAACTATACTTTTTCTATCAAGAAATCTCAGCTTCTGATAAACTTGGGGCTGAAGGGTTGAGAACACTGTGGAAGTCCCCAGCCCTGGCTCAGCTTCCCCGCCCAGTCTCTGGACTTGAAGGCTTGCCCTGGCACTGACTGCAGCTGGGAGCCACAGGGAGACGCTCAGCGGGACCTGGGGCACCTCCATCCAGGCAGCAGGTGGGGGCGCCCTCCAGCTGCTCTTGAGGACCAATCCAGCACTGTGGCTCGCTGGCTCCCAGAGGTGGTCTCCTGGCGAGGGCGAGGGCAGGGCTCCTGAAACCGCGTGCAACTCTAACAAAGGCCTTATTTTTCTTGTGTAAATCTTGTTTTTACATTTGTTTGTACACATGTTTAAAGAATGAACCTCGTGGTGCATTTTTAGACTTGGATGGTGTAGCCATTTTGCATTATCTGAGTAGCAGATGTAACTTACTTTTTAAACGGCACATTAAAAGCCAGCCCGGAGAGTCAGATCATGGTGTTATTTATTAGCAGCTGATGTGCAGATGGAGGGCGCTGTCTCTTTACATTTGGCTTCTGCTTTTGATTCACTTGTACAATTCATTGTTACTGTTGTGTTTTTCTATTAATCTTTTGTGGACTTCCTGATTATGTAACAAAGTATGTACAGTCTACTTTTGAACTATTTTTATCACAGTATTATTTATTGCTTTCTTTCAATAAAGTACTGAAGCATTTTCCACTGCCAGTGAGGAATGCTGGGAGTAAGCCGTCATCACGCTGAAAACGGGCTATGGCAGTGTCGCCATCTGAAAGGGACACTGAAGGCCAGAAGAGGGCAGTGGAGGAGCGGGTGTCATCCCACAAGAGCATCCTGACATGCGCGGAGAGTCCCCAGTGTCCTTTCCAGCCGCTGGCTCTGCTCTCCCACCCACACCCACTGCCTCATCTCTGGCACCCTTCCAGATGCGTGGGTGCTGGGCACCAGGACGCCTGCTGCCCTGGGGGCTCACACGGGTCCTGAGTCACGGAGCAGCCCAGTGAGGCAGAGGGAGCCAGGCTCCTGGGAGGGACTGTGCGGCGGTGCTGAGAGGCTACTCAGTGGCCAACCGGGCAGCCAGAGCAAGTGCCTGTGCGGCCGGGGATGGCATCACATCTGGGGGTGGCACGGCCAGCACTGCTGGTGTCTGCCCCGCTGAGGCCAATGGGCTTTCCCGGAGGGCACCATGCCGTCTTGGGACAGAGGTACCTGGCTCGTCTCTGTTGGGGCAGAGCTGACCGGAGTCTGTGTCCTGTCTGGGGCCTGTGTGCACTGGCCCGGTGTTCAGGACCTGTGGTCTCTGGCTGGGCTCAGTGCTGCACCTGCCCACGGCAGCGTCGGCTATGCTGGCTTTGGGCCTTCCCGAGGACGCCGGGCTTGCACTGCTCTGCTGTGTCCCCCGGCAGCTGCCGCGGCTCACTCACCCACCACGTGGCCCATCAGCTGTCCCGTGGCCTAGGGGCCCTGTGCTCAGCTGAGTGCACTGCTGCCACGCGTGGCCGCCTGCTGCCCAGGGTGGTTGTGGGCCTCTCCCCAGTCAGGTTTCCATGGTGGTGGGGGAGCCTCTCTTCCCTCATCCCTCCTCCAGGCAGTGGGTGGACGGGTGTGGTCACTGCTGCTATTCTGGACACCCACATGCGACTTACTGCACTTCCAAATGTCTCAAATACTTCTGTCTCCTCGTTTCCTGGGCTCCTTCCTTGGTGAGAATGAGTAGCCTCTTCGTTCCCTGGACTCAAAGCGCGAGCCTTTCCAAGTACAGCTGTGCCCGTATTCACAGAGTACTGTCCTCAGACCCGGGCACCAGGGTCCACAGCTGCTCGAGTTTCCCGGGGAACCTCCCTGTGCACGCTGTCCGGCGTGCCGAGTCCTCTCAGGAGCTCTGTGCAGTGAGGTGTTTCCTGTGTCATCAGGTGTGATGGGAAAGTGCGCACACTTGAACGTTCTCGAGATGCTCAAACCTGTGATGCGGAGCCATGATACAGAGGGCTGCGTCGCCCAGGGCTGGCTCACACAGGCGCAGCACAGTCACCGTGGGAGGAGGAGACAGGACCATCGCGGGGGCTCTACGGCAGGGCCCTCCCGCCTCCTACAGCTTCGGGGGGTTCCAAGCATTCCTCCACTCTGGGTCACAGCACTGTGGCCTCTGCTCCGCCTGCCTCGGGGTCTCCTCTAAATGTCTTCCCTCTACTTCCTGTGGGGGCACTTCTTCTGGCCCACTCATGCAGTTCATTCAGGGAGGTCTCATTTCAAGATCCAGACTTAACATCCACACAGACCCCTTTTCCAAATAAGGTCACATTTGCAGGTTCAGGATTTGGTCATTGACGTGTCTTTTGAGGACCCCCTTCTGCTCTTCACTGTTTCTGGTAAAGATGGCTCACCCTGCCCTGCCCCAGCACCTTGTGGGATCAGAGGCCACTGATATCACATAAAGGCAAAGTAGGCCGAGAGGAATGCCCTCAGTGGCCCGCAGTGCTGCTGGAGAGCACCCCTGGGCTGGAGGAGGGAGCTTCCAGACCCTGCTGAGGGGCGAGGTGAGGAGAGGCCACTAAGACTGACCCAGGGGACCAGCAAGAAAACAGAGGACATTGTAAAATAAAACAGCACTTGGCTCTTGGGACCATCTGGAGTGAGCGTGTGAAGCCTCCCTGCAGATCCGGGCCCCCTGTTCCCGTGCAGCAGCAGCCCTGGGCCCACTTGGTGAGCGCCTGCTGTGTGCCACGTGTTTCAGGTGCTGGGTGACTGCCCTTCCAGGAAAGGGTAAGATTCCAGATTCCATCCAGGTGCAGCCCAGGACTTTGTGCTGTTGGGGAGGGACTGGGTGGAGGAGCTGCCCGGGGAGACCAGCTCCCGGAGTGTCTTCACACTCAAGTGGCATGCACAACCACTCAGGTAACACTGATGCCGTGCCCAGGACTCAGGGCCCTGGTTGGTGCTCGCTGCCCTGTGTCAGGACGAGCTCCTTTTTCCATCTGACCTCTCAGGCAACAAATCCTGTGCCTTGACCCTGATGGAATAGGTCTCACTGTTCACCTTCCCTTCCAAAGGAGCCAACAGAAACCAGTTCTTGACTCTTTCTTTTTTTTCTTTCAATACCCAAAAATTGAACCCAGGAGCACCCACTGACGACTCACATCAACAGCCAGCCCTTTTAAAAATTTTTTATTTATTCTAATCAGTTATACATGACAGCAGAATGCTCTTCGATTCATGGTACACAAAATAGAGTCCAATTTTTCACTTCTTTGGTTGTACAGGACGTAAGGTCACACCATTCATGCAGTCACACATGTACCTCATTCCACCGCCTTTCCTATCCCCATGCCCCCTCCCCTCCCTCTTGCCCAATTCAAACTTCCTCCACTATCCCATGCCATCCCCCCACTATGGATTAGTATCCATTTATCAGAGAAAATATTAGGCCTTTGATTTGGGGGGATTGGCTTATTTTGCTTAGCATGATATTCTCCAATTCCATCCATTTACCTGCAAATACCATGATTTTAGTCTTATTGTCGAGTAATATTCCATTGTGTATATATGCCACGTTTGTTTTTTTTTAAATCCATCTACTGAAGGGCATCCAGGTTGGTTCCACAGTTTAGCTATTGTGAATTGAGCTGCTATAAACATTGATGTGGCTGAGTCCCTCTAGTGGGCTGATTTTAAGTCCTTTGGGTATAGACTGAGGAGTGGGATAGCTGGGGCAAATGGTGGTTCCGTTCCAAGTGTTTAAAGCAATCTCCATACTGCTTTCCAGATTGGTTGCACAATTTGCAGGCCCACCACCAATGTATGCGTGTACCCCAACCCTGTTTGAGACAGTCTGGCCAAGTTGCCAGGCTGACCTTGAACCTTTGACCCTGCACTGACACACCCAGCTTACTCTTTACTCTTGGTGAGGGGCAGTCAATGATCTCCTCTAGGCCCTACCTTCAGGTTGAGTGCTCTCAGGAAATTAAAGGAAGTGATCAGCTTAGGACGGACGGGGTATGAACCCTGTGGGGCTGGAGCAATCCCAAGGGCTTGCACATGCTCCGTCCCCAGTCCCCTCTGATTTTTCTTTTAACCATGTACATCATTGTAACCCATTCAGCCCCATCGTCCTGGATGGGGGACACTTATCAAAACTTACATAAGCAAAAAATAAGTCACTTATATTATCTTTTGAAAGAAACATTTTTAAAAGAGTTATTTTTTGAGAGAAGTAATACGTGAATGATTGGAGCATTTCAATGTACATATTTTACAATACATGAAAATGTATATGAAGGTTATATAAGATTTAGGTGAAGATTTCTAACTTAGGATAAATGCACTGGGGTCAACTTCACCAAAACATTTGCAGAATTAAAACTTGGGCTTGCTAAGTTCAAATGAAGCACACACAAGTCGGACACGTCCTGCTCGCTTTCTGCCCTGACCATGGGGACTGTAACCTGCCGATGTGCTAGGTGCGGCCTCCCGACTCCTCCAGGAGGCCCTGACTTTGGCCTCTCTTTGTGGTTGATGAAACTTACAGCATGCAGAACCGTCATTCCTTCTCCGTCTCCCAACAGAAGTAAAGGTGGTTAGATCGCATGTGTGTTACCAGGGATTGAACTCAAGGGGGCTTTACTACTGAGCTACACCCCCAGCCCTTTTAATTTTATTTTGTGTCAGGGTCTCACTGAGTCACCCAGGCTGGCCTCCAGCTTGTGATCCTCCTGCCTCAGCCTACCAAACTGCTGGGATTACAGGCATGCACCACCACATGGTCCACTATTTCCATTCTAAAAACTATCTTTAGTTTTTTTTCCAGCATGAAGGGAGCCCATCAAAAATCTGGAAGAAGTATCAACTGTAACATGCAAATATTTGAATTTTCCAAATTCTGGCAAGTGTGTGACGTCCATCTGCCAAATATGGTTAGGTATCGGTCCTCTAGGATTGACTCCAAGATTAACTTGTGGTAAAAAGGTCACACAATTTTGACATTGTTTTATTATTTGTCTAGCTTGTTCCTTAGTTATTTTAAAACGCTTTTGTAAAGTATTAGCATTGACATGGAACCTTTTATGAAAATTTGTAGCTTCTTCTAGTGTAGAGAAAATATGTATGTTATGTGTAGTTTTATCTGCTAAATCATTGCCCAAACTAAGGGCTCCAGGCAATCCTGTATGTGCCCTGATATGTCCTATAAAGAATGGATCTTTTCTGTCCCAGATTAGACTTTGTATAGTGGAAAACAAAGAGAAAACAGTAGAGGAAGGGGAAATCCTACCAGCATCTTCAAGGGATGCTGTAGCATTAACTATATACTGACTATCGGAAAATAAATTAAATACAGAATCTTTAAACATCACAAAAGCTTGTAATACTGCATTAAGCTCTACCTTTTGAGCTGATTGTTTGGGTACTAAAAATGTAAAAGTTTGATCAGGGGTAACTACTGCTGCTGTACCATTATTTGACCCATCAGTGAATATATTTGGAGCATTCATGATAGGTGTTTTTCTTGTCATTTTTGGAAAAACTAGAGGATGCGAAGACCAAAAAGACAATAAAGGATTAGATGGTAAGTGATTACCAAATGAAACATTAGATTTACACATGATTATTGCCCAAGTATTTAATTCATTAGCTAACTCATCAATTTGATCCATAGTTTATGGAGTAATAATTTTATTGGGAGAAATTCCAAACACTCCCTTTGCTGCTTTTATTCCTTTGAGTATCAATTGTCCTACAGCCTCAGGATACCTAGTAAGATAAGTGTTAGGAGAATAAGATAAATGTATCCACAATAATGGACCTTCTTGCCAAAGTACTCCTGTAGGAATATTTTTTGTTGGTAGTACAATAAATAATAAAGGCAAACTTATATCAATTCTATCCAAATGCATATTTTCCATATATGTTTCAATGATGTTTAATGCCTTTCTTGCTTCAGGCGTTAACATGCGGGGTGAATTTGGATCTGATGGACCTATTAGGATATCAAATAAAGGTCCCAACACTCCTTTTGGTATGCCTAGATAGGGCCTTATCCAATTTATGTCTCCCAATAACTTTTGAAAGTCCGTTAAGTGATTTGAGTTGATCTACTCATATTTGAATTTTTGGTGGACGGACCATGGTTGAGGATAATAGAACTCCTAAATAATTAATTGGAAAATCTAATTGTACTTTATCTATTGCTATCTCTAAATTATAATTTTTTAATAAATTTGTAAGTGTGGCATAACATTCTAGCAATGTGTTTTTATCTTTGTGTGCTAATAATACATCATCCATATAGTGAAATATTTGTAGTTCAGGATTTTGATTTCTAAGTGGCTGGATTGCTTTGTTAACATAGATTTGACACATAGTTGGGCTGTTAGCCATCCCTTGAGGGAGTACTTTCCATTCATATCTCTGATCAGGACCTTCATGATTCAGTGCAGGGATAGTAAATGCAAAACGTGGACTATCCTCAGGATGAATTGGAATTGAAAAAAAAAAATCTTTAATATCTATAACTGAAACATACCAGGTTTTTGGCAAAGCAGACAATTGGGGAATCCCTGATTGAGCAGATCCCATAATAAACAAATCATTATTAATGGCTCTTAAATCTTGCAATAATCTCCATTTACCAGATTTCTTTTTAATGACAAAAATGGGAGTATTATGGGGAGATACAGAAGGTTGGATATGTCCCTCCACTATTTGTTGTTTGACCAGGTCATGGGCTGCTTGTATCTTTTCTTTAGTCAGGAGCCACTGAGGAACCCATACTGGTCTTTCTGATTTCCAAGTAATTTTGATTGTCACAGTGACCCTTCCTGAAAACCCAATCTATGTCTATCTATTTCTTGATCTATTTGTATTGGCGCCGCTATACTTTGTCCTTTTTCTCCTAATCTTTTTCCTTTCCTAAAACCTTGTCTAGTCATAATAGTGGGTGCATTTTGGTTGATGTTATTTGTTAATGTCAAACCTAATTGATCTAGGACATCTCATCCCCATAAATTTACGGGAAGATGATCCAGTACATATGGCTGTATAGTTCCTTCACATCCTTCAGGATCCTTCCAACCTAATACCATTGCACTTCTATGGGTATTAGTCGCCACTCCTAGGCCCTGAAGCATTTGAGTGGCTTGTTGTAATGGCCAATGTTTCGGCCATTCTTGACGAGATATGATGCTAAGGTCTGCACCTGTGTCCAGTAACCCATTAAATTCATGTCCTTGAATATTTAGTTTTAGCATTGAGCGAGAATCTAAATTTAAAGACAGCATAGCCCAATCTACACCTGTGGAGCCTAATCCCCTGGAACCTCTTTGTACAGTACGACTGGAAAATTTATCATGTAGGCTGGGTATTATTAGTAACTGTGCTATTCTATCTCCTGGTGAAATTACTGATATACCCTTTGGAGAACTGGCTATAATTTTTATTTCACCTTCATAATCGGGATCAATTACCCCAGGACTTATCATAAGTCCTTTTAGAGTAGAAGAACTGCGTCCCAATAATAAGCCTACTGTTCCATGGGGGAGAGGTCCTTTTACTCCTGTGGGAATGATTTGAACTCCCAACTCTGGAGTTAGTACTGCTCTGGCGGAGGCACAGATGTCCAACCCTGCGCTCCCTCTGGTTCGTCTGATGAGAGATCTGATGGACAATGTGTCCTGGGCACTACCCTGATGGGGTTGCTGGGTTCCTCCAGTGCCCCGTATATTTGTGGTCGTGGGCCCCGGAGCATTGGACCCCTCCTGTCCGTTTTTTGGCAATGGAGCCCGATGCCTTTCTCCATGATATTGTGGATAGACACCTGGTCCTTGTTCATTTTTTGATAATAGAGTACCCTCTATGATGGTTTGAGAACAGCATTCATTAGCCCAATGTCTCCCTCTACGGCATCGTGGGCAAATACCTGGTATTCTACTCCTTTGATACCTAGCTTTGTTAAACCCTCCTCCTATGGGGTAATTCCTTTTAAAATGTCCTGTTTGTCACAATTGTAGCATGTTTTCATCCTGCATCTAAAACCTGTTGTACTGCAGCTGCCACGACTTGCCCTTGTTCATTAATGTCTCTACATAATTTAATATATGTGTTTAAATCTTCATGTTTCCATGGTCTAATGACTTCTCTGCACCAACGATTCGCTTGCTCATAAGCCAGTTGTTTTATTATTGGCATTGCTTGTTCTGTATCCCCCAAAACTCTGGTAGCTGTTTGAATAAGCCTATCTACAAATTCAGCGTAAGTTTCATTAGCTCCTTGTATTACCTTAGATAATTGACCTTGTAAATCTCCATATCCTTGTAAAGTCTTCCATGCCCTAACTGCATCTGCAGCAATTTGTGAGTATATGGCAGGATCTTATGCAATTTGTTGCAGTTGACCCTCATAAGGTCCCTGTCCTAACAATATATCTAGATTTCTCTGAAGATAACTGGCTGCTGTATATCACCTAGCTGTCTCTGTGCAAAATTCCTCATTGGCTACCTTCCATAACAAATATTGCCCTCCATTTAGCACAGATTTACACATGCTAGCCCAATCTGTTGGCGTCATGTCCAAGTTGGTAATGGATTTGACCATGCTTTCAGTGAAGGGTGCTTGAGGACCACAGGTTGTTACAGCCTCCTTTAACTGCTTCACTGTTTTGAAATCTAAAACATGGTGAATTCGCTGCCCTCCTGCCTGTTCAAGTACAGGGCATGCTTATCTTTGAGGTCCTGTCTCAGGATCCCATCTATCA
This sequence comes from Marmota flaviventris, assembly GCF_047511675.1. NCBI lineage: Eukaryota > Metazoa > Chordata > Mammalia > Rodentia > Sciuridae > Marmota > Marmota flaviventris. The sequence goes on along the minus strand of NC_092506.1, from coordinate 3,757,474 downwards.
ACTACAGGGGTTGGGAGCCCCATAGGTGGAGCAGTTGGTTGGACACTTACACCCTCTGGTGATAGAAAGGTGTTAGTAGCAGCCTCCTGTTGTAACCTTTTCCCTCCTTATGGCCCTTCTTCCTTTAAATTTTCTTCCTCTGTCTGACTAGCTTGAGAGACCTTCTCTTTTGCTTGATCTAACATGTTTTCCACCATAGTCTGGACCTCTAACAATTTACTTAACAGTCTTTCGGTTTGTTTTTTACTAATTTCTGATCCCATATTTCTACTATAAAGATAACACAAAGCAAAACCAAAACAGAATGAAACCAAAATGGAACAAAAATGCATTGTATCAATTTTCCTATTTTTTTGAAATGTATTTTCGTGGTCTATCTTTATCTCTTCCTCAGGGCTGAACAACTTCAAACCTTGAGCCAACCATTTTTCCCAGTTTGCCTGAGAAATTTCTAGGGGCAGGCAGCTTGAAACAAAAACAAAACAAATCAAAACAAGAACACATTGTTTTTTGAAATGGTCACCCATTCTCTCGCCTTCCCTCAGGGGCGAGCAATTTCACTTACCTCTGAGCTTCAGACGTTCCCCGCACGGGCCACCAAATGCTGCAGTCTGGCTGGGCACAAATCACGAGCCACTCAAGCAGGAACAAACTTAATTTCCAAACTCCCACAGCACTCCACGCACACTCCCCGGGAACTCTCCCGAACGCCACCCACGCGGCTCCTCCAGGAACACACCACACACCAACCGGAACTCCCCCCGGGCAATCTCCCGGAACACCACCGGGCTGTGCACGCACTCACTCTGGGAACCCCTGGAGAACTCAACGGGAACTCCAAAGTAGTGGGCGCCGAGGCAGACAGTAAAGGTCTAATATACAATTGAATACGCAGCCTGTTTCAATCCAGCATCATCCAGTCACAGCAATTACAGACAGCTGAACTTACTATCATCATCTTAATGGCGTGCCTCTCAACCATTACTTCTGGCAAAATGCCAGGGGCCATTCCGACTGGCTGTGGCTCTCGGCAGTGTACTTCCATGGTAGAGCACTCTGGGTTCAATCCCGTACCAAGACAAAAAGACTCTTGTGGAACTTCCTATAACCTTTGTGTCAGGGAGACGCTCCTGGGCTAGGTCATCTCAGCCTGAAGTCCCTGGAAGCCCACCCTCTGGAGCCTCGCTCTGAGGAACCACTGAGCTCAGTGGCAGTCTCAGAGTGCAGCCCGCGGGGGGCCATTGCACGCTGTCCAGTCCCACCAGGGCCACTCCTGTGCCTCTTGGCACCTGAGGTCCTCATTGCCCCTCACAAGCCGTGGCTTCCTGGACTGGAAACACACAGCACAGGAAGGCGCGCCCACTGAAGACGGCCACACGTCTCTGGCTCCACTCCCCCTTAAACTTGAACTGGCCTTGGTGACTGTCTTGGCCAGAAGAATATAGCCGGCACGGTGCACAGGGACTTCGGAAGCTAGGTCCTAAGATGCACTACGACACCCTCCCGGGTTATGGGGGGCTTGCTCTGAAAGGATCAGCCCCCAAGTGAGAATTCCACTTCGGCCGGGCGTGGGGCACACCTGGAACCGCGCGGCTGAGGCAGGAGGGTGGCAAGCTCCAGGCCAGCCTCAGCACCTGAGTGAGACCCTGCCTCAAAACAGGAAGCAGAAGGGGCGGGTGCAGCTCAGTGGCAGAGCACCCCCGGGTTGAATCCCCAGCACCAAAACGAAAAGGAGGAGGCGGGAGGATGAGAGGAGGGAGGAGGAGGTGGAGGCAGAAGGTGTCCACTCCTGAGCCACTGTGATGGGGGGAGGCTGAGCCAGCCTCCTTGAGACCTTGGGCAGGTGAAATGCCTGGTGGCTTCCCAGCTGCTCCTGCCTTCAGACTCTAGGTCCCAGACGAGTGAGTGGAACAGCCAACTTGACCCTGCAGCCCCCAGAGGTACGACAAGATGACAGGAGGAGAAAGTCGCCCTCAGTCAGAGCCAAAGCCCCAAACAGGAGGCCCCGGACACTTCACCCCCCGGACTCCGTCCCATCAGGCCAGCCTCCCCATCTTCTAGAGCCCCCAGGAGACACGGACGAGTCTCCCCTGTGCCCTGTGCACGTCTGGCCCCCCTCTGGGTGGTTCCTCGCAGGGCAGCAGAGGCGTGTAGAGTGCACTGTCTTCTGTTCTGCCGATTCCGTTCCTGATGTCACCAACCCCTGAAAGACCGCTGACTGCTGAGGTCACTTAAGTGCTGCTACGTGAAAGTCCACCCTGGAACTTCATGGAAAACCAGGAATTCATTGTTCCTTCTGGTTCAGTGGGTTTGCAACCTGAGTGGCCCCTGTTGGTCTTTCCTGAAATCACTTATGTGACAGTAGTCACCTGGCAGCCAATGGGGGCCGGAGGGTCCAACGCAGCCTCAGTCACGTGTCCGGCACCTGCGCTGGCGGTGCCTGGGAGCCTTCATTCCCTCTCTGTGGGACAGACTGTGCTTCTCCATAGCACCATGGTCTCAGGTTCCGAGAGTGGAGGGTGGGCCGCAGGGCCTGTCGGGGGCGCCATCCCAGAAGTCACACAGTGTCCTTTCTGCAGCAGGGCCAGCCCCAAGGCCTGCCTCCCTGGTTGGGAGGAGGAGCGCTGTCACAAGCAGGCCTCCAGGAAGGATGCCACTGTGGGCGTGACCGTCAGTCATGCTCCTGGCCAGACCACCCTGGCCGGCTGCCAGCCCTGCAGAAGACAAAGGCCCCAGTCAGCTGGACGCTGTAGCTGAGGCCCACGCCGGGACTGTTTCTTCTCGCACTGGTGCAACAGTGGAATTGGTCCCAGGGCTCTCTAGCACTGACCGGGCTCCCAGCCCTTATCATGTTTTATTTGGAGGTGGGGTCTCGCTAAATTGTTCACGGTGGCCGTGGGATTGCCTCCTCCTGCTTCTTCCTCCCACATGGCGGGGAGTAGGGGTGTGTGCCACCGAGACCCAATTTAGAGGTGGAGATTATTTTTGTAAGAACAGCTTTGAGGTAAAATTCACATAAAATGCAGTTCACTCTGTAAAATGTGCAAGTCAGGGTTTTCCTCCTCCTACGTTCACAGGGGAGTGCAGCCGTGGCCACATGTAATTCCAGTTATTTTGGAGACAAGTCTTGACCAGACTGCTCTCCGCCTCCTGCCTCAGTCTCCCCAGTAGCTGAGACTACAGGAGGGCTGCTGCACCCTGCTGATTGCACTTTCTGAATGCCATCGTACCTGCTGCCACATCTGCCTGGATGTCTGCATCAGGTCTCTTCCCATGCCTTCTCCACACTGAGGGACCTTGTTCTAATGTGAACTTCTGAGTCCCCGGGTTACAGGCGTGCACCACTAGACCTGCTCAGGCCTAAATATTTTTTTTTTTTTTTTTTTTGGAGGGGGGTTGGTACCAGGAATTGAACTCAGGGGCACTTGGCCACTGAGCCATATCTCCAGCCTTATTTTGTATTTTAGAGACAGGGTCTCACTGAGTTGCTAAGTGCCTCGGTTTTGCTGAGGCTGGCTTTGAACTCTCGATCCTCCTGAGCCACTAGGATCACAGGTGTGCACCACCCCGCATGGCCAGGCCTAAATTCTCAAGCAGCACTAGAGTCTTACAGTCTAGGTGATTAATGCCTACATGCATTCCTAGGCCCAGAGCAGCTTTCTCTGATCCCCAGGTAGATTTAGGGTGTGCCTTCTCCCCAAGATGACTGTATAACTTTTACTCCTTTCATAATGTTTTCCTAATTTTATATCTATATTAGCATGCCTGACTCTCCTTCTGGGCAGGAAGGTTCCCGAGGACAAGGACCAAGTCTGTTCCAAGAATCCTATTACCCCTGACATATCTGAGCTTCGCTGGATGGTTGGATGGAAAATGGACTGAGGAATGGAGATGGCTGGGTGGACAGATGGATGGGGGGACTGACGGAAGGGCGGGTGAGGATGAAATGACTGGATGGGGGCTGGTGGCTGGAGAGATGGATGGGTGAAGACAGGAGACTGAAGGAGAGACGGGCGGGGGGACAGTTGGGGCGACGGCTGGCGCAGCGACGGGCGGGTGGCGAGATGGCGGAGTGGAAAGGGTTGGTGAAGTCGGATGGAGACGTGGAGGGGGATGGAGCGGGATGGGTGAATGGCGGGTGCAGAGAAGGACGGACGCAGGATGCACGCCGGGGTGGGCCGTGTGGAGGCTGCTGCCCCCAGGGGCCGGCCCTCGCGGCCACCCCGGAGCCCGGGGCCCAGCACGGGCGCTCCCGGGCCCTGCGCGCGGCCGGCGGCGGACGGACGGCCCGCAGCCCGGGGCGGGGCCTCGCGCGGACCCGGATGTGCGCCCGCCCGCCGCCGCCGCGGAACCGGAAGCGAGCGGTGCGGGGCGCGGCGGGCGCGGGAGCCAGGCGACCGGCGGAGGCCCCGGCGGCGGTGAGCGCGGCCCTGCGGCCCGGGCGGGCGCCGGCGGCCGGTTGCTGCGCTTCCGCTCGCGGTTTCGGGCGCTGGGCGAGGCCGTCCCGGCCCGCGGCAGGGGGATGCCCGGGGAGGAGCGGGCGGGGCGCAGGGCCGCGGGAGGGCGGGGGGCGGGGGGCGGCCGGGCTCGGGGCAGTGAGGGGCAGGGGGGGACGGGCAGTGGGGGACGGGGCAGTGGGGGGACGGGCAGTGGGCAGTGGGGGGCAGGGCAGTGGGGGACGGGGCAGTGGGCGGCCGGGGCTCAGGGCAGTGGGGGACGGGGCAGTGGGCGGCCGGGGCTCAGGGCAGTGGGGGACGGGCAGTGGGCAGTGGGGGGCAGGGCGGTGGGCCGCTGGCGTTTAGGGCAGAGCGGTGCAGGGCGGTCAGGGGCCGGGCAGGGCGGGTTGAGGGTTTAGGGCCTCGTGGGGGGCACAGGGGAAGCGGGTTGGGTCAGTGCCCCCGAGGTGGCCGGTGAGGTGGAGAGCTCTGAGGGCCCAGTGCCTCCGGATGGCCCCTCCTGGGTGTGTGCCAGTCACCAGAGGGTGCTTCCCTGTGTTCTGTTCCCATTTGGGTCACCTGGGCTGGCACCGCACTTGTGCCTGCTGCCCAGCTGGACAGTGTGTTGGGGAGGCCATGGCCGCCACCTGGGGAGAAATTTAGTTTTCTGCTCAGCAGCTGAGACCTGGCGCTTGGTGTGGCCACCTTTTGAGGTGGCTGGACTGTGCCTTATCCGGGCACCCTGTCCTGCCCTGGCCAAGCAGGGCTGTGGGATGGGAGGGCCGCCCAGCGGCGTGAGTCATGGGCTCCAGGGCCTGAGTCAGTGCCCTGTTCCCTCCGGCTGCAGAGATAGTCATCAGAAACTCCAGGGACAGGGAAGCCACCGAGTGGGCTTCGGGCATTCCAGAATCCGGAGCTGGGTTGCCGGCTCTGGTTAGGCAAGCTCACCGCTGCTGGGCAACTCGGTTGAAGCCTAGTGGAGCTCTGAGCACTCACACGGCACGTGAGCTCGCCTGGCAGTCAGCCCTTTGACCTGTGCCGCCCAGAAGGTGCTGGAATGCAGGAGCCCCCGGTCCCAGGCCGCAGGGGTTTGCTCAGCTGCCTTTCCGTGGTGTCTGGTGAGCAGGCCCACTGCCTGTGCCCAGGCCCAGCCCCTGGTGGCCTTCAGTGGCTTGCTGGGCTGGGTGCACAGAGGGGGCCTGGGCCTCTGTTTCCTGTGCCATAGGGGGAGGGCCAGGAGGCTGAGTGGGTCCCTGCCTGTCTGCCACTGAGTGTCTTATAGTGCAGCTGATCCCCCCGAGTCTCTGCGGCATGGGTTGGTGAGGGACGTTGAAGGGAGGTTGATGTCGGTGCTGCTGGATGGAGCTGTCACCTTTTTCTTTGAACAGTAGTTTTCCTGACAGCTTTGTTGAGGTCCGTGCCCTCGCCCATTTAAACTGTAGTTCAGCGCGGTTTAGTGCGTTCACTGAGCATGCCACCACCACCACAGTCACGGTGGAACAGTTTCCTCACTTCAGAAGGAAACCCTAGAATGTGTGACTGTGGCCCAGCTCCTTGGGAGGCCCTTTGCGGGGGGGAGGAAGCTCTCCACCCTGAGGCAGACCCTCTCGGCCCGCAGCCCTGGGCAGCCCGGTCGGCCCTCCCCAGCCTGCTCTCTGGGGTCATGGCCTTGAGCTTGGTGTTGTTTAGCATGATATTTTTCAAAGTTCTTTCGTATCATAGCTCGTGTTAGTACTTGGTTCCCTTTTATGTATTTCTTTTTAAGTTATAGGTGGACACAATATATTTTAGTCTATGTGGTGCTGAGGATCAAACCCAGTGCCTCACATGCTCTGAGCCACTACCCCAGCCCTACTTTGTTCCTTTTTATAGCTGAATACTATTCCCATGTGGAGTTAGAGTGCACGCTCCGCATCCCTTCGTCAGTTGGCAGACAGATGGATTGCTTCCATTTTGGGTCATCATGGATAATGCTGTTAGGAGTGTTCACAGACACGTGTCCATGGACCTGTGCTAGCTGTGCAACTGCTGGGCGTGTGGCACCAGGTCTCACTTGTTTTTGGTACTGGAGATTGAGCCCAGGGGTGCTTAACCACTGAGCCACACCCAGCCCTTTTTATTTTTTGCTGGTTCCTGAGGCTAGCTTTGAACCTGTGATTCTCCTGCCTCAGCCTTCCGAGTTGCTGGGATGATAGGTGTGCGCCACTGCGCCCAGCCCCAAGATTGTTTTTCAGTTATTTTCAAGAATTTTTAAAATTTAAAATACCGAGAAAATAACGAGTGCAGACTGGAGCCGTTGTTGGGTCGCTTTTTCCAGCTGCTTGCTGTCCTCCCTGGCAGCTACAGAGGTTGGGCTTTCCAGTGGGACCACGGGAAGGGAAAGAGCAAGAAGTTGGGTCGGGAACGGGACGGGGACTGAAAGCTGGGGGCTGGGAGGGCCAGCGCCGCCTGCGCTGCTGCGGCGTCCTGCCTGTGGCCGGCTGGACCCTCTGGCTTCCTTGCCTCTCGAGGGCTGCCAAGTCTGACGTGGCTGGGGAACCGAGTCCTGCCCTGTGCAGGAGCCCAGCCTCCTCCTGCTCCACAGGCTGCCCCGCGCTGGTCTTTCCTCCCAGACCTCAGAGTGTGTCCATCGTGTCATCTCTAGACCCCGGTGGTAGAGTTGCTGTTCCCAGCCGCGCCCCGCAGCAGCACCAGCCAGGTGGCAGCAGGCGGGCTCGGCCCTCGGGCAGTGTGCTGGGTCCGGGCAGTGTGGCTTGGCCATGAGTGAGGGGCAGGTCCCCGTCTCCCTTCAGGGTCCGCTGCCAGCCGGCTGTGTTCTGGAAAGGCCTCTGTTGGCCCCGGACCGCTGTTGGCAGGTCTCCTGAGCGTCCCCCTTCGTCTCTTCACAGGTAGAACCGTTGCCAGATGCCTGGACACTGCTGGCCCTGTCGCTGTGTTTCAGGTGGAGTGCTGTGACCGGGAAGAAAGGTGCGTGCCCGGGGGCATTCTGATGCCCTTGCCCTGGATGGCGGGCACCCTCCAACAGGAGGGTGTTCTCCCCGTGGGCCTGCAGGGGGCGGACAAGATTGAGACCAGCCTGGGCAGCGTAGAGCAGAGAGGTCTGGGACGGAGGACTCGGAGGCGCTCGTGTGTCGGTGGGGACCAGCCTCTTCCCACTGTGCCCTCCTGCCCACTGGGAAGCCACTGCAGAAAAGATGAGCAGTGAGCTCTGCCGGATGTTCCTTGAGGAGTCTGAAAAAGTGACAAGCCGGGTGCAGTGGCTGTGCCTGTCATCCCAGCAACTCTGGAGGCTGGGGTAGGAGGATCTCAAGATTGAGGCCAGTCTCAGTAACTTAGCGACACCCGTTTTCAAATTAAAAAGTGGCTGAGGGTGCCGCTCAGCAGTAGAGGGCCCCTGGGTTCAGTCCCTGGTATGGGGGGGAACAAGCAGGTGCCCCTTCCCCTTCTCACCTCTGGTGCAGGGGGCAACTCCTGGCCCCATGGGACCCCGTCCCCTGACAGGGAGGCCCTGCCTGGGACGGTGTGGCATGGAGGGCAGGTGACAGGCACTGAACAGGCTCTTCCAGTCCTGTTGAGAGCAGGCCTCTCCGACGCCCTTCCGGTTTGGGACACCTGGATGAGGCTCGGTGGCCCGCCCCCTGGTGGCAGGTGGGTGCTGGAAGGCCCTGGGCCTTGGGAGCATGCGCCCTGCTGCGCCCTCGCTGCTCCTGGGTGCTGGCTGGATTCCAGCCCTGTGGAGCTGAGGGAGGGACCCTGTCCCCAGGCCCGGGCCCAGCGCTGGCTCCTGCGGTTGTTTCATGGCCTGAGTGACCCACTTGGTTTTGATCCGGGGGTTGGACTCGGGCCCTTCACCGCTGAGCCACGTCGCAGCCCTTTGTTTTTTATTTTGAGACAGGGTCTCACTAGATCACTGAGGCTGGCCTCAAACTTGCCATCCTCCTGCCTCAACCTCCTGAGTCACTGGGGTTATAGGTGTGCACCACCAGCTGAATTTTATTGAAATTTCTGAGGAAAATGGATCAATTATTTTTGTATAAAATTTTTAAAAACTTTTTAATTGTCAATGGACTTTATCTTATTAACTTAGGTGTGTGCAGTGCCAACAGTCGAACCCAGTGCCTCACACATGCTAGGCGAGCGCTCTACCAGTGAGCCCCAGCCCACCTACAAATTTTTTTTAGGCTAGATTTTACCTTTAAAGTTACAGAAAGGGTCATCTTATCCGTGTCTCTCGAGGTGCCAGTGTTCCTGTGCTGGACCTCACAGCGGGCTGCTGTGGAGGGGTGTCCCTGCCGCCCGCTGGCGCCAGAGCTGGCCTGTGTCTGCCGCTCCCCTGGTGGGCAATGAAGCCTGGTCTTTCCAGCAAGTGCAGAGAGCTCCTCCCTGGCGCAGTGTGCGGCTCGCCACGGGTGACCTTCGCACCATCGTGGCCCTGTGCAGCCCGTGGTGGAGCTTTTTCTTGGAAAACCGTGCTGTCACTCAGGGGAGCTAGATCAGGGCATGGTCTCCAGGGGACGGAGGAAGTGCATACCCACCCCACTGTGTGGATCCCTGGAAATTCTTCTCATGAGTTGAAGCCAAGGAATGTTTTTGGTGTCAGTTGACAACCACATTAGAACTTTTTTTTTTTTTTGGTACTAAGAATTAAACAGAGGCACTCGACCACTGAGCCACATCCCCATAAATAAAATCCCCTGTTTCGTATTTTATTTAAAAACGGGGTCTCACTGAGCTACTTAGTGCGTCGCTTTTGCTGAGGCTGGCTTTGAGCTCGCGATCCTCCTGTATCAGCCTCCCGAGCCTCTAGAATTGCAGGTGTGCACCACCACGCCTGAGAGGACTTTTTTCCTATACTGATGTTGAATGCACGGCCTCCTGTGTACTAGACTAGCATGGCCCTGCCCCCGGCTATATCCCAGCCCTTTTATTAGACAAGGCCTTGTTAAGTTGCCCAGGCTGGCCTCAAACTGGGGATCCTCTTGTTTTAGCCTCCTGAGCAGCTGAGCTAGTCTGTGCCCTTGTGCCCAGTGAGGACTCACAGTAGTGAGTTTCTTTGATCCTTAAACTTCCCTTTGAGTCCCGTGGGGGGGCCAGCCCAGAGGCTGTGGCCCAGGCTGCTCTGTGGGCCTGGGGTGCTGTGTGGCCTCGTGACCTTGGCGCTACTCTTGCAGATGTGGAAGGCCTCTGCAGGCCACACCGTGGCCCTCACACAGGACGCCGGAGCAGCCGACGACTGGGAGACCGACCCTGACTTTGTGGTGGGTTCAGCCTGCCATGCTGCCCTGCCCCCCGGCTTCCTGGTCTCTCGGGTCGGGCTACTGGCCTGGGGCTCACCCTTGTTTCTCTGCAGAATGACGTCAGTGAGAAGGAGCAGCGATGGGGTGCCAAGACTGTGCAGGGCTCGGGACACCAGGAGCACATCAAGTAAGCCCTTGTGCGGACAGGCAGGGGCGTCCTGTGTCCCCGCAGGGCCTCCCGCGGGGCTGTGTGCCCTTGGTGCACGCCCAGTCTCTCTCTCGGAGGGTGTCCGTGTGTGCAGGACCGTCTGGGCTCCCATCCTGGTCACTGTGGTGGTTTTCTTTGTGGTGACAAAATACCTGAGGAAAGACTTGAAGGAGACGAGACTTCTTTTGGCTCGGGTCTCAGGCAGAGCTGCTCACCGCGCAGCCGCAGGCAGAGCAGGGGGTCGGGGACAACTTGTAGCTCCGGGCTCGTCCCCAGGACCCTCTACAGCCAGGTTCCTCCCCTGGGTTTCCACCAGCTCCCTGCAGTCCCCCCAGCCGTGGGCCCTCGCAGGTCGCAGTCCAGAACCCCTCTGAGCACTGCTGCCGCAGGATTCCGCGTCGGCAGGAGCCTTGGGAGCGTGGTGGGTCCTGGCCAGGGCTGTTGCTGAAGCTCTCCTGGGAGCAGTGGCCTTGAGCCCACGCCCACCCGCCCTCTTTCCTCTTGTGGGGCTGGAGGTGGCCGGGCACTGCAGAAGGTAGGGCCAGTGCTGTGGCCACATGTGAGGACCCTGGGCAGGAGGGCCAGAGGGCCGCGGGCCGGGCCAGTGCTGCCTGGCGCTGCCTGGCGGGGAGGTGGAGACGAAAGGTCTGCTCCGGGGTCTGGGCTGTGCTGGGCCCTGGTGCGGTGTCTGCACCCGCGTCTTCAGCTGGAGGCGCAGCCCGTGAGAGGCAGACTCCCGTGGTGGCTTCTGCAGAGTTTGATATTTCTGAGGTGGGGTCTCCCCTGGTGCCCTGCTGGTCTCTGGGGTCTGGTGATCCTCCCTGCGACTAGTCCCTCCCTGGTTTGCTCAGTCCCGCCCAGAGGCAGCCTGGGAGGGCTGCGCACAGCTGCGGGCCTTGCCTAGGCTGCGGGGACTCAGGTGGTGTCAGCCAGCGCCTCTCCGCAGCTCCCTTGTTCCCAGGGGCTCTAGAATGTGTTGGGGAGGACACGGACGGCTCCTGGGACTCACAGTCCATCCACCGATGGACTGTGAGGCGATGCCTGGGGTGGAGACAGTTCTCAGCCCCCCCCCCGCCCGGGTCCTTCCCGGATCTTGCAGTGGCATCTGTCCCTCCCTGCCCTGTGGGACATCTGGGTTTCCAGGCCTGGTGTGTATTCGGTCCACTCTTCTGGGCTTGCCCAAAGTCCAGGTGTGGCCTTGGTGTCTCTGGGGCAGACCCAGGAGGTTTTGACACATCTTGTGGTCTGTCTCACTGTCCATGGTCTTAAAACTAAAAGTGGCTTGTAGATGGCACATTCAATGTCTCATCTTTGAAGGCGTCAAAGTGCTGGAGCGCCTCATGTAGGAGCCAGCTCTGTGTGTCCTCTGGGCCCTGCCTGTGGTTGGGGACCGGGAGGGGGGTGTCTCGCTCCCTCTAGATGGTGTTTGCGGAGTTGCCCCCCAGCCTGCTCATCTGCTGAGCACACTGCTTCTCCATGCGAAGTTCAGGTAGCAGAGCTGCCTTGGGGGAGCTGGGGGTCCCCGTGCACCTCCAGGCGGCTGTCCCTCCCCGTAGGGTCCCCGCTGGCAGGAGGACTATGAGGAGAGCCTGGGGTGGAGACAGTTCTCAGCCCCCCGGGTCCTTCCCGGATCTTGCCAGGGCGTCTCTCCCTCACGTAGGCAGCTGGGCGAGCCCCAAGTGGTGAGACCTCGCAGGCTGCACCACGGGTGGGGAGTCTTGTGTGTTGCGGCTGGAGGGCAGGCGCAGGCCTGAGTGCTGTCCCTCCCTGTCCCTCCCTGCAGCATTCACAAGCTGAGAGAGAACGTCTTCCAGGAGCACCAGACCCTGAAGGAGAAGGAGCTGGAAACTGGGCCCAAAGCCTCCCACGGCTACGGGGGGAAGTTCGGTGTGGAGCAGGACAGGATGGACAAAGTAAGTGGCTGGGGCTGCCCATGCCAGGCTCAGTGGCCTGGCTGGCACTCGGCGGTGGGCAGAGTAGCCCCTCAGCCTTTCTGTAGATGGAGCGTGTCGAGCTGTGTGTCTGCGGAGTGGCCTGTGTGCGTTGGACTCACCCAGGGAAGACCCCCCCGCTTTTTCAGAAGCTCTGCAGTAGCAAGGCCCCGAGGGTAGTCAGTTCCACAGCCAGCTCTGGGAGCAGGACAGTCTGGGCACCCTGACCATGATCACCCTCATGGCCAGCGGCTACAGCTCGGGAGGCAGGGCCTGTCTCCTGGAGAGAAGCGGTGGATGGCGCGAGCACCCTGCAGACCTCCTTGTGGAGGGCATGTCCAGGCCCCCCAACACGGCTCAGCTCTGACTGGACGGGTGCTGCCCCTGCTCCAGGCAGGAGGGTCAGCCAGCCTCTGATTCTCCCTCTCTCCTCCCACGCATCAGGTGGGCATGGAAGGCTGTGGCCCTGTCACTGTCCACTGGCCATGTGGACTTGGGGGGCCGGGCAGCACCCAGAATTTGTTTAGAGCTGGAGTCTGAGGAAGCTAACCCTGCGGGAGAGAGACCTGGACGTTTGCTGGGCCAGCCATGGACACCCGGCTGCTGAAGGGCTGCCCGGGATTCTGGGAGAAGCCTGTGACACCATCAGAGTGAGCAGCAGGCTGCGCCCCCCATGCCCAGCCTGTGCTCACTCTCCAGGCTGGGGAGCTTCCGCAAGGAGGGTCTGTGACGGGGCGGGAGCCGTCCCGTGGCGCTGCTCGGTCTCCCTGCTGCTCGGGCTGGGCTGCCGTCCCCCTCTGCCTCGCACCTGCAGCCTGGGCCTTCTGTGCAGGGAACTCCTGGGGCCCGTCCCCCTCTCGCCCTCTCGCCCCGGCTGCCCTGCGAGCCCTCTCCCTGCCTCTGCCACGTGGCCTGGCTGGGTGTCCCGGCTGTGCTTGCTGTCCTTGCCTATGAGCTGCGCTCCGGCCTGGGCCTGCAGAGGGCCAGGCTCTTCACCCTTCCTGGTGGCTAGCCTGGTGCTTTGTAGGTGCTCAAGGGACTTTAGACTGTGCAGGGCTGTGCTCTGTGGTGTGCACTCAGGGTGCCCAGCCACTCTCCTGGAAGGGCACCCCATCTCCAGCTGGGTCCTGATCCTCAAGCAGCAAACCCCGTGGGGGTGCAGCTGCTGCTGAGCCCTGCTGGCCCTGGGGCCCACGTGTTGGGGTGCGGGCAGCTCTGGGCTCGTCGGAGCACCGTGGAACCAATCGTTTTTTGGAGGGTGGGGATATTGGAGATTGAACCCAGGGGCACTGAACCACTGAGCCACAACCCCAGCCTCTTTTGTTTTTGTAATTTGAGATGGGGTCTCACTAAGTTGCTTGGGGCCTCACTAAGTTGCTGACACTGACTTTGAACTCTCCATCCTCCTGCCTCAGCCTCCTGATCCTCTTGGATCACAGGCGAGAGCCACCGTATCTGGCTGAAACCAATCTCTTGTCAGATCCCAAACCTGAGTGTGAATGGCCTACGCTGCTTGGAACTTGCTTTCTCCAGGAACTGGGCGATAAAAAAGGTCCCCGTGTTAGAATTGAGGAAAGTAACGCAGAGTCCAGCCTACTTGAGCAAGCACCTGTTTGCTAGAGGGGCCAGGACAGGAGCTGTCAGGGTTCTGGTGACCCCCATCTCTGCAGGCTGTGCACTTCTGGGGTAGGGTGTGGTGGTCTGTCCTTCTCATCTCCACTGCACCCTAGAACCCAGACTCTCCTGTGGGGGCTTCAGGTCGGGGCTCTGCCCTGTGTGTCTGAGAGCAGATGCCATCTGCCGGCGGAGTGCAGATGTGGTTCTGGGGCACACGGGGTCAGTCGCGAGGGTGTCACTCTGGCTGTGTTAGACCTGATTCTTGAGATCCTTTGTGTTGGGACCGTGTGGGGTCCCTTGGCATGGCTGCCTCATACGTTCCTTCACTGACTCTGGAGGCTGAGGGGGGCCGTCGGCCTCCAGCCTCAGCAGGGCCTGGAGGGAGACAAGGCAGTACGGCTCAGAGCGCTCCAGGTGGGAGGGCGTGCGCTGGTGGCCCCTGAGCCCAGCACCCGGCGAGCCCTGTTGAGGCCGGCCATCCAGCAGCCTGCCAGCTCCTGGGGGTCTGCGGCCTGTGGCCGCAGTGGTGATGGTGGTTGGGTGCGAGACCTGCAGCGGGAGGAGACGGACGTGGGCCTCCTGAGCCCTCCACACCCACGCGTGCCACTTGTCCTCCGTGCCCATGAAGCTGCCCCTGGTGCTGTCCACTGTGAGCAGCGACTGTGGAGGGCAGGACAGCTTGGGGGCCCCTGTCCCTGCCGAGACTGTCATAGGCACCCAGAGGCACTGCCATCCAGAGAGCTTTGGGACAAAAGGCCTGGGGGTGCTCGTGAGCCCACAGACTGTGGTGTGCTGACCTGAACGGAAGGTCCTGCTCCTGCGCCTTCTCCACCAGGATGGAGGCTGTGGGTGAGCCCATAGTGAGCTGACTCGGTGGCACCAACTCCCTGCCGTGCGGCAGGTGCTTGGGGATCCCAGGGTGAAGCCCGCATTCCTAAGTTGTGTGTGTGTGTGTGTGTGTAAGTGCCCCCATTCTGGGGTCACGTGGTGACGAAGGGAGCTCACTGTGCAAACAGTCGCTGCCTTGCCCAGTCTCTACGCGGGTGGGTTCTGCGCACGTGAATGTGTGTTCTGCGCCTGGCTGGCCAGTGCTCCCCTCTGCTCTCCGGGCCTCAAGTGGGTCTTGGGAGTCACATGTGGCTGCTGGCCCCATGCCCTTTCCTCATCCCTGGACACATCAGCCTCTCCCTGCGCCAGGGCTGTGGTGTGGGCAGCCCTTGTGGAGGTGCAGTGCAGCTCTGCACCTGGTGTGGAGAGCTCGGGCTGTGCCCCTGCGTGGGCAGTATGTCTGAGGCCACCTGGGCTCTGGTGCGAGGCTCTGTGTGGGCTCTGTTGCAGTCGGCCGTCGGCCACGAGTACCAGTCGAAACTCTCCAAGCACTGTTCCCAAGTGGACTCGGTTCGAGGCTTCGGGGGCAAGTTTGGTGTCCAGGTGGACAGAGTGGACCAGGTGAGGGATGGCGGCGGGGTGAGTGATGGCCAGTGGTAGTGTGTGCCTAGCATGCCCAAGGCCCTGGGGGTGGTCTCCTGTGACCGGCGCCAGAGGTGCACCTGAGAGAAGCCTTGGGGGTGGGGGCCGTTCCTGTCCTGGACGCGACCTGCCACTGCTGTGTGTGTCCTCCGGGCCACTCACTGGGGTAGAGTGCGGTGTGCTCTGATGCTGTGGGGCTGCAGGGAGGGGCCTCTAGATAGGAGCTGGCAGGACACATTTCCCTCCAGGGACACGGAGCGTGTGGGCTGACCACTGGGGCCAGGACAGTAGCACGCAATAGGCGTTTGCCACAAGGCTGTGGGAGCCCCGTGTGGGACACAGCCTTAGATTTGCCCAGGAGTGTGCCAGTAGGGACCACTGCTGCCCCTGCACCCTGCGTGTGTGGCTCTATGCAGGGGACACTCAGAGCCCTTGCTATGGAGGGGAGGCCTGTGTGGGGGTGCTGGGTGCCAGAGCTCACTGTACCAGGGCCGTGGCGTCCTCTTGACCTGCGTTTGACTTAGGAGGCCAAAGGTCAAAGAACAAGGAGTTGGAGGATTTAGAAGCTCCGTGTGTGTCATGGATTCAGGGGGTGGTCTTCGGGCGTTCGGAAGTGACTCTCCTCTTTATTCCCCAGTCTGCTGTGGGCTTTGAGTACCAGGGCAAGACGGAGAAGCACGCCTCCCAGAAAGGTACGCTGCAGGAGGCAGGCAGCACAGCGCAGCAGAGGCCGGGTGGCCTGCGGCTGCTGTCTGGTAGGAGGGCTGCGGCCAGGGTGGCCGGATCATCCGGGCCCTGTGCGGTGGGTGCTCTGGTGGAGGGTCTGCTGGGCACCGCCCACGTCTGAGCAGGGCCACTCCTGTAAAGTCAGCTCCTCCGACTTTGGCAAAACCTGGCGACCTCCCTGAGGGTAGGAACCAGAGTGAGTCCCCCTGCTACGCAGCCGGGCCCCAAGCCTCTGGTGGCAGGTCTCCACAAGGCAGTGCGAGCCCAGGCCGCCCAGGCCACCCAGGAGCGCAGAAGCGTCGCCTCCTGCACATGAGCCACGTCCTTGTTGTAGGCATCAGCTGCCGCCGGCTCAGCACTCTGACCCTGACTGGCCATTCAGTTATGAAGGCAGGCCTGCGGCAGCATTTCTGTCCACCAGAAGGACCTGCCCTCCAGCCTGCGAGAGCGCCCGGACCACCCAGCATCCCTGTGGGGAGCAGTGGTCGCCATGTTTGGGGTGCCCTGTGGTTTTGTTTAGTTTAACAAAGGCGGCCCTGTAGCCTTCCAGGGCTCATGCCGTCTGCCACCCTGCCTTCTAGACTACTCGAGCGGCTTTGGCGGCAAGTACGGCGTGCAGGCTGACCGTGTGGACAAGAGTGCCGTGGGCTTCGACTACCAGGGCAAGACGGAGAAGCACGAGTCCCAGAAAGGTGTGGGCGCTTGGATGGACTTCCTGTCAAAGTGGTTCCGCTGGGTACCCCTCGGCCCCAGGCACGCCCTTCTCAAGGCCAGGGCGGACTCTCCGGACGGACTGGTTGGCTTTCTAGTTTGAGTGCTGGGGTCGGACCCAGAGGTGCTTACTACTGAGCTGCCTCCCCGCCCTTTTTTTTTTTTTTTTTAATATCTTTATTTATTTTTATGTGGTGCTGAGGATCAAACCAGGGCCCCACATGTGCACCTCGGGCGCTCTACCACCCAGCCCCGGTCCCCTTTTTGCTTTTTATTTTGAGACAGGGTCTCACTAAGTTCCCCAGGTTGACCTTGAACTTGGGGTCCTCCTGCCTCAGCTTCCCGAGTTGCTAGGATTACAGGCATGTGTCTCTGCACCCAGCAACTTTCCTTATTATTATTATTTTTAGTACTGGGCATTGAACCTGGGGCCCTTAACCACTCAGCCACATTCCTAGACCTTTGATTTTTTTTTTTTTTTTTTTAGAGAGAGAGAGTGTTTTAATATTTCTTAGTTTTCGGTGGACACAACATCTTTGTATGTGGTGCTGAGGATCGAACCCGGTCCGCATGCATGCCAGGCGAGCGCGCTACCGCTTGAGCCACATCCCCAGCCCCCTCTTTGATTTTTTTTTTAATTTTATTTTGAGACAAGGGCTCACTAAGTTGCTTAGGGCCTGGCTAATTTGCTGAGGCTGTCTTTGAAAATGTGATCCTCCTGCCTCAGCCTCCTGAGCAACTTTCCTTATTTTCAATGTCTGCTCAGTTCTCCATTCTATGAAGATTCCATATCTATTTAACCATTTTTTGAGTAAATTTTAAGTTATTGATGATTTTCTGATATTAAAAATCTACAGCAGTTAATATTTTTGGACCTGTTGAAAAACTTGATCCCAGAAACAGAAATGCTAGGCCAAAGGGTGCTACATTGGTGGGTGCTGCCAGATGGTGCTGGAGCTGTGGCCTCTGCTGGCCCGAGCCCTATAGGTGATCCTGGAGGACCTGCCCAGGTGTCTGCTGAGGTCGCGGCTCATCTGGTGCTCACCCTTGCTTGGAGCCTGTGACCCGCGCCTGCGCCTTGTTCTGCTTGGCCTGCCTCCACGTGGCAGGTGTTTTAAACGACTGCCACCATTTGAAAGCCGAGTGCTTACGTAGGAAAACCTCAGATTTCTTAGAAAAGTACAGCAGAAGACCCTCTGGTGGCCGTGGCCACACTGGCCTGGCAGGTTTGCATGGAGTGCCAGCCCCACGGGCACCGCTGCCTTCGCTCCCCTCTGCTACGAGGAGGGAGTGCCAGTGGGCCTGTGGGCAGCTCTGCCATGGGCCTGCTGCTCTCCTGGGGCTCCTGGGCCAGCACAAGCAGTGCTCCTCAAGCCTGGGTCAGTCCTCTGCAGCGCAGGCTCACTGGAGCACACCAGGGTCCTCTGGGACCTGGGGCCCTTTCTCTCGGGACTGACCCCAGAATTTGCACCATTGACGTCTCTGAGGGTCGTGCTTCAGTGTGAAATTGGTGTCTGGAGGCCTTTGCTGTGTGGAGCTGAGGTTTCCGGAAGGTGCTCCGTGGGCGCCCTGTGTCTGGAAGGTGCTGCTTGGGTGGCCTGTGGTTGCTTCCACTGATGAGGCAGAGACCGTGAAACCCTGGGGCCCTCCCGGGTACGGAGCCTTCAGTGACCACTGCTGGCTGCCTTCCGGGATGGATGACCCTGGTCACTGACCTGCTGTGCCTGTCCCCTGCGTGTTCACTTTCCTGGACATGCGTGGCCCCTTTGAGTTGCCCTGTCTCCCTGAGGCTGAAGGTGCCACGACCCGGGGTGCCGTGGTCCTGCTGCAGGTTTCTCGAGAGCACCTTCCTTGGTTCTAGATTACTCCAAGGGCTTTGGTGGCAAATACGGAATCGACAGGGACAAAGTGGACAAGAGTGCGGTGGGCTTCGAGTACCAAGGCAAGACGGAGAAGCATGAGTCCCAGAAAGGTGGGTGCCCCGCAGCCCTGCCCCACGTCCGCAGGCAGGTGTCCGTCACACGTCTCTCGGGCCTGTACTGCTGATGGGCAGCTGAGGTGGGGTGGGACCGGCCCGGGCAGCACAGTGAGCCCTGTAGAAACAGTCCAGACCTGGCTCTTAGCAGGAAACCTCACGTTTACACTTCTGTGGCTCTCACACCCGTGTCCCGCGTGACTCTGCGTCACGAGGCTGTGCTGCTTCTATGGGGCCTGTGGGTGGTTTCCTGCTCCTCCCCGTGGCCGTCCCCACAAGCCCTGGTCATTCAGTGGTCGTGTCCTGCTCCCCTGCGTTGGAAATGAGCTTGCGCCTGCGGCTGCTGACGCTGCTCCGTGGCTTCTGTTGTGCACGTAGACTATGCGAAAGGGTTTGGAGGAAAATTTGGTGTGCAGACAGACAGACAAGACAAGTGTGCCCTTGGCTGGGATCATCAGGAGAAACTGCAGCTGCATGAGTCCCAAAAAGGTACCGTCCCCTTGCCTGGCTCAGGTCCCTCCCCGCATGCGTGTGTTCACTCCTCGGTCGTCTGTGTCACGTCTGCCGTGTGTCCACGTGTCGTCTGTCCTCACTGTGGGAATCTGTCCCACGTCTCGCACCCCTGAGGCAGAGCAGTGACGAACCCCTCCTCCTGGTGGGTGCCAGAGCTGGGTTGGCCCCCGTGCCACAAGGCGGGTGCCCTAGGTGTCCCCACCCTTGCCGTGGCGCGGCAGCACCAGGCTCCCAGCCCGCGGTGCTCGTCGGTGAGGTGGACTGTGGCTCGTCTCCTTCCACAGGGTGTGGAGACCCTTCCACGGGCGCTGGCCCTGCGTAGCTCCAGTGGGTGGGCAGTCCCTGGCGTTGACGTGTCTCTCCTCACGAGACGCGTGCGTCCTCCTGGAGTGGCCCTGCGGAGTCTGTCCTTAGCTTCCCTGGCCCCGCCTGACGTGGCCTGCTGTGTGCCTGTTCTCGAGCCCTCGGCCACCGTCGGCCCGAGCTTGGCTGGGCTCTTGCTTTCTCGAGACGAGGTGTCCGACCTTGGGCCATGGCGGCTCTGACTCACCGGCTTCCTCTCTGGTTCTTCTCCCCACTGTCGCTCTGGACTTGCAGATTATAAGACTGGTTTTGGAGGCAGGTGGTGTTCAGTCCGAGAGGCAGGACTCCTCTTCTGTGGGGTCTGGTCACAAGGAGAGACCAGCCCAGCACGGGTCCCAGCAAGGCACCGTTGCCCCCCGTGCGCCCCTGCAGTGCATCCAGTTCCAGCACAGGCTTTGGGGTTCCCCACGGGTGCTGCTGCGTGTCTCTGGGCGGGTGGCTGCTGGCCGCCGTGGGGTCCTCGGCCCACTTCCACACTGGGAGCAGCTCCCTTCCTTCCCAGTTCTCTCTCCCTCCGACATTATCCAACCTGCCTCGATAGAGACGTGAGTCTGCAGGGCCCTCCCTCCAGCTGCACGGTGCGGTCAGGTCTTGGAGGCACCCCAACCTGGAGTGCCGCCCCACGGAGCCCAGCCTGTTGCCCCTGAGCGAGGGAGAAGTGCTCCACCACCTGGCCTTTCAGCAGAGGCTGGGGCAGCAAAGGCGTGGGACAGACGTGTCACGTGTGGTCTCTGTGTTCTGTTTGTGGTGGTGTTTTCTGGGCAGGGTTGAGGAACCATCCACATGTGGCTTCTGCACAGAGCCATGCCGTGGTGCTCGGAGCTGGAGGAAGACGTTTCTAAACAGACCTCCGCTGTCTGAACAGCCGGCACATTTTCCCTTAGTTATTCCATCCTCTCGGAAGCTGGGCTGTGTCACGGGAAGCTGGACACGCAGCCGGAGGAAGAGCGGTGCTGGGGCTGGACAGCTGCGGCTCAGCTCAGGCCTGGGTGGTGGAGGCGCTTTGGGTTGGCCTGGCCGACAGCATGGAGGTGGCCGGCGGTCCTCTGTGGCATGGAGGCCGTGTGACAGTGTGGCTTTTGTGTTGGGCGTGTGTGGCTGCAGCTGGGCCCTTTGGCCGGTAGAAGTTCCACATGGAGTTTTTTTTCTTTTGAAAAGCAAGAGAGCAGACTGCGCCCGAGCCCCCCTAGTGCTCAGAGCAGGCGTGCGGGACGCAGAGCGCAAGGCCCCTGCGGGTCGGAAGACTGCTGTCGACCTGGCGCTGCAAGGCCTGTCCTGTGCCCCCTCCTTGGCCTCCTCCCGCCAGCCTGCCGCCTTTCCCCACCCGTGCCCCGGGAGAATGCGGGCAGCATGCCGCGCCTCTGCCCCGGCCCCGCCTGTGCACTGGACACCGAGGTGGACGCAGAGCTGGCCTTGCCAGGAGAGCCCGCCTCGGGGCTCTGTCTGCTCTGGGCGCGTCCCTGCTGTCCCCGGCCTCTGCATGCCCTGCTGTCCTGCCCCTGCTAGAGTCAGTGAGTCTCCGTTCTGCTGCCTTGCAGACTACTCCAGAGGATTCGGCGGCAAGTACGGGGTGCAGAAGGACCGCATGGACAAGGTACGGCTCCGAGACCGGGGTGTCGCCCTCTCCGCCGGCAGGAGTGTGGGGGCTCCTGGGTGTCTGTGGAGCTGGACGCGCTGTGGAGGTCCTCTGGTGGGCACTCGGCTCCTGGTTCTGGAAGTGCACCATCGGGTCGGGCGTGTGCTGACACACGGTGTCCTGTGCTCCCTGGGCAGAGAGCGTGGCCTGGAGGCTGTGCCTGTCCCTTTCATGGTTGGGTCTGGGCCAAGGCAGCTCCGTGCTGGGCCGTGGCCTGGTGCAGAGTAGCTGGGCCCTTGCTGGAACTGGGTTGTTTAGGTGAGGGCCTCTGGACACCTGCCTGCGTGAACTTGGACTGGTGGCCTTAGGTCAGGTCACTGGCCACTTTGAAGAGCTCAGGGCCACGTGAGGTCTCTGGTCAGAACAGATCCTGGCCATGGTTACTGCAGAGGCCTGTGGGACAGTGCAGGTCAGGGGGTCTGTCTCTGTAGCCAGGAGGGACACTGCTGTGGCATGCTGTTGTCCTCGCACCAGGCGTCCACTCTCTGGTGCTGGGTGTTGGGCCTTGGGAGCTGGTCTGGAGCCGTGAAGTGCATCCTTCAGGTCTGCACCCTTCTCAAGGCCGTCAGCGCTGTTCGAGACCCGTGGGCTCCTCGAGAGCCCATGGGTGCTCCTCCCGGGGCTGCGGAAGGTGGGGCTGTTCCCTGAGGCTGGCGGCCCTGCCCTCCCCCTGCCCGCTGGGCTGTGCCTGTTCACGCTGGGCTGTGCCTGTTCACGCTGGGCTGCCGGCCACGACTCCTCCAGCCTCGGCCCTTTCCTTCTTCCTTGCTGCACTTGACCCTGCCACAGGTGGCACTGCTGGCCTCGGAGCTCTGCTTCCAGGGGCCCACAGCTGACTTGCCCCAGGACAGCCCTGGGAGCAGGGCAGTGGCCCAGGGAGGGGTCCCGAGGATGTGAGAGTCGGAGCCTAATTTGAAGGGACGGGAGTGGCCCTGGAGGGGCTTAGCTGGAGGGGCACGAGGGGGTCTCGCTGAGAGGTACCTGCTGGCCTCCTGGTGGAGACTGGGCTGTGAAGAGGCTCCAGCTCGGGGCAAGTGGGGCTTTGGTGGGGAACGGGTGGCCAGGTGTGCGAGGGACGGAGCCGCAGGCTGGGTTGGGCTCCCAGGCCTGGGAGGAGGGGGGAGTCAGTGGGGCTGGTGCAGCCCTGGAGACCTGCGGCCCTGTGGAGTTGGTGGCCTTGGGAGGGCTGGGCAGTGCTGGCCCGGCCGCCCGTGATGGAGGAGGCCGGTTGTCGGAGGAGCTGAGCTGGGGCTCCTGTCTGGGGCTGAGGCCCCTGGGAAGGAGGGGGAGGAGCAGCGGGCGAGTCAGATTGTGGCTTTGAGGTCGGGAGTTGCAGTTCCGTTTTGTGGTGTCTGTGGTTGGTGTGGACGGTAATGAGGTGGCCGCTGGGCTCCGAGCACCCAGGGAGGAAGTGCTTCCGTGGGCCTGGCGCCGCCTCCCCAGCCCTGTGGGCGGGGCCCTGGGTGGAGGAGCCTGGCCGGGCGCCCCGGGCGTGACCGGGACCCGGCTGGCCGCCCCAGGAGCGAGGTGGGTTGCTGAGGACGGGTCCCGGGTGGTCCCTGTGGCGGCTGTCAGGGTAGGGTGATGACCTCATGTTTGCTGAGGTGCCGGCGGTTCCTTCCCAGAGAGGAGGGAGGTTCTTCCAAGGTCACCATGGACAGGCAAGTGACTCAAGGTCAAAAGTGGCTGCCCACTGGACCCGAGAGCCAGCTGGACTGGGGGAGGGGGGAGAGGCTCCAGAGGGCAGCGAGCAGGGAGGCCGGGGCTGCTGGGCGGGCCACGCGCTCGCTGGGGAGGAAGGCTGAGCAGTGAGGTGGGGACTGCGGTGGGGACGGCCGACCTGGGTGATGGCAGGGGGCCCAGAGCAGGCCTATAGAAGCTGGGGAGGGCCAGCACCAGAGGGTCCTGACCTGCCGCCCTGTGCTTGTCCCAGGAGAGGCGTGTGTGGGAGAGGTAGGGGTTGGTGGTCTCCTGAGCCTCTTGGTCACAGACAGGCTGAAGTGGGCCCAGGTGGAGACCTAGTGCCCAGTCTCGGTGAAACTGGGCACCGGCACTGGCGTCCATCAACGCTGCCGGCCTGTGCCCAGGTCAGCCATTATATAGCTGGTCTTGTGTGCGGGACGGGGTTGAGGGTCCTGAGGGTGGGGACAGCTGGCCTCCAGGCTTGTGTGTGCCCAGGGCTCTTCCCCTCAGAGGCTTCGGGAGGAGGTGGGGGAGGCTCAGGAGGAGCCCCGAGGAGGCCTGCCCCCGCAGTGTGAGCCGACTTGTGCCCAGCAGCCAGCGTGTGCACGTGTTTCCTGGCCTCTGAGGCAGAGGGGACAGTTGTGGGCTGCCCAGGGTCTTCTGGAAGATCTGGGGCCCTCGACTTCTGTGAGACAGCAGCTGTTGCTGTGCACCGAGGGGAGAAGGGTGCCCTCCTGACATCCTTCCCGACTCCCTAGAACGCCTCCACCTTTGAAGATGTGGCGCAGGTGTCCCCTGCCTACCAGAAGACTGTGCCTGTCGAAGCCGGTGAGTCCTGCGCAGAGCCGAGCTCCGTCAGGGAAATGCACTGGGGAGGAGGTAGTGCCGGAAAGGAGCCAGAGAGAGGGGCACGTGGGTGCCTAGAATGCACTCACAAGCAGGGTGGGGACCCTCAGGGACACAGTTAAGCCATCTTTGCTTTGGGCAGTGTCTATCAAAACAGGCCTTACAACATGCTATTTCTGAAGGTGCCCCTTAAAATTGCAGGACAAGGCCAGGTGTGGTGGCACAGCTATGATCCCAGTGACTCAGGAGGCTGAGACAGGAGGATCGCAAGTCAAGGCCAGCCTCAGGAACTTAGTGAGGCCCTGTTTAAAAAATAAGAGGTGCTAGAGATGTGGTCCAGTAGTACAGTGCCCTTGGGTTCAGTCCCACTCCCCATACCTGGAAAAAAGAGCAAGCCAGAGGTCACTGTCAGTTCACTGTGATGCCCTGGGTCAGTTCTCGGACTTTGTGGCCCTGGGTCACTTGACAATTTTGGAAGTCACTGAGGCCCCAGAGAACCCCCACGATGTTGGTGAGACGTGCTGATCCCTGCTGTGTCACAGATCAGCAGAGGAAGGTCTAAGTTAATCCGTGTGAAGGTGGCAAGACCACGCATGTTTACCTAGTAGCCTTCTTTGTGAAAAGTAGCGGCAGCCTCAGGGCAGAAGGCAGCGGAGAGGCAGGGTCCTCGGGTCTCTGTCTGCCATCTGTCCCGTGCAGTAAGTCAGGCTGTCTGTGAATTCAAGCGGGGCTCGTGACAGGCAGGTGGGAAGGGAGGGTCTTGGCAGCCTTGGGGTCATGACCCGTGTCCTGTGACACTCCTCTGAGGCTCACCCCGGGGACACGCCGGCTCTCTGGGTCGAGCTCGTGCAGCCTGGGACATCTTTCATCGCACAGAAGAACTGCACCCGGCGCCTCTGTCCCCGCAGTCTGCGGGACGCTTGTGCTCCGAGGCAGCTGCGGTTCTCTGGACGTTGTCCGTTGGCAGCGGACGCTGTGGGAGCGCTTCCTGACAGCTCTTCCTGACAGGGCTCTGCTCTGTACTCTGGAGGAAGTGGCTGCGGGAGACCCCGTGGCTGTAGTTCACCTGCTGCCTGGAGCCTTGGAGACCCCGTGCCCTTGGCCACTGGCAGCTGCAGCTGTGCGTGGGAGCTGAGGCAGGAGGATCGCAAGTTCAAGGCCAGCCTTAGCAACTTAGCAAGGCCCTGCAGCTCAGTGAGATGAAAATCAGGGCTCAGTGATGAAGGGCCCTGGGTTCAGCCTGGTGCCCAAACCCAAAGGAACAAAAAGTCTGTCTAAGGTCAAGGTTTATTAAAGTCAGTACTTTCCCTGCCTTGTGAAGGTCAGTGAGGCTCGTCTGTTTTCCACCCCTGTGGCCAGTGGGAAGGATGACTGGTGGAGCAGGGCTGGAGTGGGCAGGGGGCACTGAGATGCCACTGGGCTCCCCTGGTGGGGACAGACAGCTCTCTGGGTTCCTCGCCCTGGCGTGGCCAGCCTGGACGGGGCCCGGAGGCAGACGGGCTCGCACCTTGCTCTGCAGTGACCAGCAGAACCAGCAACATCAGAGCCAACTTCGAAAACCTGGCCAAGGAGAGAGAGCTGGAGGACAGGCGGAAGGCGGACGCCGAGCGAGCCCAGCGGGTGGCCAGGGAGAGGCAGGAGCAGGAGGAGGCCAGGAGGACACTGGAGGTGAGTGGAGGAAGGTTGCTGTGCCTGGCCAGGGTGGGGCCCCGCGCTGTGCCAGCCTGCCTAGCGGGGCATTCCAGAGGTTCTTGTGCAGAATGTGTCCACACGAGGTGGAGCTTGCCGGCCCATGCCCCTGGGTCTGGGGCTGTTGGCGGTCTGCCTCTCAGAGCCCAGCCCCTGACCCACGGGAGGGCTCACGTGAGGAGGGAGGTGTCTTCTGCAGACCCAGCCTCCAGAGTCCTGTCTGCCGCTTCCCTGTGGTCCTGGAAGTGGACTTCACTGGACGAAGTGGGTGTGGGCTGGGCATGGGGCAGGGAGGTGAGGACCACCTTTTTCTGAAACATGTCCAAGACAGGCGCACGTCTGGGCTGGGCCCTGCTCAGCCCTGCTCCCCGGGCACCTCCCTCAGCCCTGGCAGCCGTGGGTTCTGAAGTGCAGGACGGAGGAGGCTCTCCTTCCCTGCCTCTCTCCAGAGGAGCGTCTCCCCCAGAGAAGTGGTCAGGGCTCTCAGGAGCCTCGGGCAGAGGCGCGGATGAGGAAGTGAGGGTGCAGGAGCTGGCCATCCTGGCACCGGAGGCGCTGTGAGCACGCCCTGCCGCCTGGTGCCAGCCGCCCAGTGGAGTGGCAGCCAGCGTGAGCTGGGTGACTAGAGCTGAAGGCCTCCTCCTCAGTGTCACCGGGGAGCTTGTCTTGGTTGCAGGACCCACACACATGCTTGCTCGCCACACTCTCTCCCCGGACCTTGTCCTTTGGCGCTCGTGCCCTCCGCACCTCGGCTGTGGGGTCAGCCCCTGCCGAGGAGGGTCAGGCTCTGTTGTCCAGGGAGGTGCTTCGGCCTCGGGCTCCCCTGCTGTGGTGCCCTCTTCCTCCCCTCGAGCTCACACCCAGGCCCTGGGCGGAGAGCCCCAGGGGGAGGGTGCTGAGCCCTCCCCTGGCAGGAGGGCCTGCAGAGAAGCTTGGTCTCCCTGGTGTCCAGCCCCGGGCCAGTCCCTACCAGCCTGACTTGGGAGGGTGTGGCCTGCAGGTGTGTTCTGATCATCTGGAACCCACAGCTGTGGTCACTTATGGCTGCAGGCCTGGTCTTCTCCCGCCCAGGCTGGTCCTGTCCTCCAGGACTCAGGCAGGACCTGAGGCCTCGTGGCGACCTTGTGGCTGGTTCTGTGTGGCCAGTCTTGGTGATGCGGGGCTTGTTGGGCCACATGAGTGAAGAGAACTGCACTCGGGGTCCCAGGGCCAGGGCAGTGTTCTTGTCAACAGAAGACAGTGTTACTGTTGTCCCCTGAGACAGAAGGGCGGGGGGGTGGAGTGGACAGATGGGGCTGAGACCCTGCTCTGCCGCTGCCTGCTGGGCGTCCCCAAGCACGCTGGGCTGTGCTGTGCAGCTGCTGTGGTCTCCTGTGGCTGCTGTGGCACCTGCACTCACATCTTGAGTTCTGGAGGTGAGGGATCCCAGGTGTCAGCGGAGCTGCACTCCTTTGGGTCCCAGTGGGTCAGGGCCTGTGGCAGCACGGGGCCCACTGATGGCCCAGAGTAGTCCCCCGTCAGACCCTGACCCTGCCACGTCTACAGGGACCCTTGCATGTGGGGTGGCAGTCAGGCTGGGCTGGGGACCGTGCAGTGCTGTGTCAGCCCCCAGGCTCACGCCTGCCTCCGCTGGCAGATGTGCTCCCCACCTGGGGCCCCGGGAGCCCCCACCTCACGGCCTCCCCTCAGCCCGGCTCTCGTCGAGTCCTCCAGAAGAGGAGGGCAGAGGGGCTCCCTGTGTGGCCACCGAGGCCCTGGTGCTGCCGTGGCTGGAGGCGTCTGGCCCTCCTTTCCTGGGAGCGTGAGGTTTTCTGCTCCTGTGCCAGGCTAGGGCCTGGGCCGTCCTCTCGGGCAGCGTGGGCAGGTGGCTCACTCAGCCTGGCTGCCGTGTCCACTGCAGGAGCAAGCCAGAGCGCAGAAGCAGACGCCCCCCGCGTCTCCCGCTCCGCAGCCGGCCGAGGAGAGACCGCCCTCCAGCCCTGTGTACGAGGTGGGTGTCCCCGTCAAGGTGTGCGTGAGGCTGACTTAACCGTGTCCCCCCCCCCCCCCGGCCTTGCCAGCATGAGTGTCCTGTGGCCCAGGGTGCTTCCTGGCTCTGAGAGCTGTGGGGGCACAGTGGCCTGGTGTGCGCACTCAGGACTGAGGGTCCTC
This sequence comes from Marmota flaviventris, assembly GCF_047511675.1. Classification (NCBI taxonomy): domain Eukaryota; kingdom Metazoa; phylum Chordata; class Mammalia; order Rodentia; family Sciuridae; genus Marmota; species Marmota flaviventris. The sequence goes on along the minus strand of NC_092506.1, from coordinate 3,730,282 downwards.
TCCCTGGCACCTGCTGCCACGCCACCCGTGTGGGGACTTGATCCTGGAAGCTCCCTGGTGGACGTGGCCTTGAGGTGTCCCACCCAGCCGCTGTCTCCCGCTGGACCAGGTCTTGAGCGACTGGTCCCTTAAGGAGGGGCGGCCACATTCTGGGGGATGAGCAAGTGGGTGTGTGGTGGGAGGCCCTTGGGGCCACATGCCTTGAGCTGGCTGCCACCCCTGTGGTCGCCTTGGTGCCAGGCCATCTTGCCACCGGGAAGCCGCCTGGCCAGTCCTTGCCCTGCACCCTTCTGTGCCCTCAGTGCCCAGGAGGAGGTGGACGCCGTCCTTGGCCTCCTGGGGCTCTCCCTGCCTGGTCACCCTCTGTGGGTTCTGAGCCGTCTGCCTGGTGCTCTCGGACCCTCTGCCAGCCCCCCTCCTGGGCACCTCTAGAAGGAGCCTGCTGAAACCACCCTTGACCTGCAGCGCAGGGTCCAGTGGGGTCCGCAGGGCACGGGCTCTGAAGCAGCAAGGTGTTGGTTTCCCATGGACCCCCGGGAGCCGGGTCCTCCTCGGTCCCCTTCCTGCCCTCCACACTTGGTTGGCACACAACTGTGCTGTGCACTCGCAGTGCTGTCCCGGGCAGTGGGCTCTCAGAGCAGGCTGGTCGGCCCCAGAGGGAGGGCTGGCAGCAGAGGGGGCCTCTCGTGGCCTTCGGCCTCCCCAACCCAGGACAGAGCAGCCGAGCCTGGGGGTGCTGCTGGAGGGGCAGGTTCCCACTAGCCGGGGAGGCTCGGACCGTGGGGTGCTGCGGCCAGGGCCGTCCTGGGGGTGTGTCCTGTCCTGCTGTGGCAGTGTGGCTGCTGCTGTCAGACGCGCACATGGCCCAGGAAGTTCCCATTTCCCGCCCCCAGGACGCGGTCTCCTTGAAGGCAGAGCCTGGCCACAGAAGCCCCGTGGGCGAGAGCAGCCCTGAGGCTGTGTACAGCACAGAAGCTGCAGACTACCAGGATGTCGGCGGCCAGCAGGGCCTGGCCTACACGCCGGAGGCCACCTATGAAACCACAGAGGCCCCCAGCCACTACCAAGCAGGTAGGTTCCTGTGCCGGCTCGCCCTGGGGGAGGGGCTCCCTGGGGAATCCCACCCTGCGCTGTTCCCGCTGACTCTGTTCCTCCCTGGGATGGGACTCCTCCAGACACTGCAGTCCCCGGCAGCAGCCAACCCTGTCCTGCTCCCAGGGGGGTCCCTGATGTACTGGGTGGGGGCAAGGCCAGAGCAGGGTGCCTCTCCTCCTGGGGGAGGCTGGTCTTCTCAGCCCGATGGTGCCAGGGCAGCCTGCCTCTGCCATGCTGAGGTTGGCTTCGCTGGACGGGTGTAGACTTCCTTCAGCTCCAAGGTCTGGCTTGAGCTCCAGGTGGGCAGCTGGGCGCCTGGTCACCTCCTCCCACTCAGTTTCGCAGCGCGAAACCTTTCCTCCCGTTAGCGTTTTAATTGTAGAAGTTAACTCTGAACGTGGCCATGGCGCCTGTTATCATGTCCCTGGGTGGTGTCAGAGCTTGGAGCCTGTGGACGTGGCTCTGGGAAGCCGAGTTCTCAGCCTCCTCCTGGAGGCCTGATCCCTGCGGTGTGGGCGCTCTCCCTGGAGGAGAGCAGGGCCGGACCCGGTGGCATGCCCGCCTGCTCTTGGTGTGCTTGCAGAAGACGGCACCTACGCCGAGTACGAGAACGACCTGGGCCTCACGGCCACTGCCCTCTACGACTACCAGGCTGGTGAGGCCCGCTGCGGGGGTGGGGTGGGGGTCTTCCTGTCTGGGGGGGCTTGGCTTCTCCGGGGAGAGTCAGGCTTGTTCGGGAATAGCATTAGCGCTCTGGGGAGGACGCGGGGCAGTGCCCGGAGTCCCCGTGCCTCCCTCAGTGCACTCCCTCTCTGCAACCCATGAGCTCCCAGGGAGCTGCAGGGACCCTGCCACCCCTAAAGACCCTGGTGTGCATTTCCAGAGATCAGGGATGGGGTCCTACCCTGCCAGCAGGGAGGTGACACCGCCGGACACCCAGTTCACGTCTGTCCTGTCGGGGCTGGTTCCTGGGCTGGTCCCCTTGCTCCCCGGCCTCCTCAGGTCTGGGCAGAGGCTGTGCTTTCATGGCAGGGAGGGAGGCCAGGGGAACTGCGGGCGCCTCCCAGGCCAGGCTGCCTGGCGCCCTCTGGGACCCAGGTCCACAGCACCCTGTGTTCTCGTAGCTGAGCGCACAGCTCCGCTGGGTGGTGCTGTGGTGAGGCTCCCCTGGGCTCTCACCTCCTCCGACCCCCAGCCTCCTGAGAGCGTGGCCCTGGCCCCTTCCTTCTGCACGGGGGCTGGCCTTGCTCGGGAGACCCTTCCCCCAGCTCTGCTCCTTTCTGTGCCCCGCTCTGCCTCGGGCAGGTCTTCAGAAGACTCCCACCCAGCCCATCTGCAGGCTGCCTGGCACTCCCCTCCTACCTTTAGGACCCCTTCCTGGCCGTCCCCCACCAAGGGCCTACCCCGCGGCCCCTGACCTTAGGCGGTGGCACCTGGCCAGCTCCTGCAGGGAGGTTAGGAGGAAGGCCACCTGCCAAGGAGCATGGGTCTGGGCGTAGCATTGCGCCCCAAGGGCCCCGCTGGCTCTTCTGGGGAATGACGCTGTGGCAGATTCTTGGGGATCCTCCCCAGCCCTTCCTCCAGCTCCATCTGCGCCCTGGTCTGCGCTCTTTCCCCAGCTGGCGATGACGAGATCTCCTTCGACCCCGACGACATCATCACCAACATCGAGATGATCGACGACGGCTGGTGGCGTGGGGTGTGCAAGGGCAGGTACGGGCTCTTCCCTGCCAACTACGTGGAACTGCGGCCCTAGGCACCCTGCGACGCTGGCTGGCACCAGGCCCACACTACAAGTCTGCCTTCTCGGGGTTTGGGTTTGGGGTTTGTATCTTGGTTTCTTTTGTTTTTTTCTCGAGGGTGGGGCGGGGTATACACATTACATTTATATTTAATACTTTGGCTGATGCTTTTGGAAATGTTTATGCCACAAATTTGCTAATATATTGTAATCATGTTGCTTAAGAGGAGGCGGGGCACGTGTCCTCGCCTGTCGAAGGTCTTTGTGCCGAGTCAGCTGTCACGTGCAGCGACCTTGGCCTGTGGTCCTCGGGGCTCAGTAGGCATGTGCCACCGAGACAGGCAGGAGCCTCTGGCCCTGTGTGGCTGCCCTGGTGGAGCAGGAGCAGGAGGGAAGGGCTGCCGTGCCGTGGAGGCACACGGGAGCACGGGCTCCCACCGGGTCCCTGCTGCGCTGCCCGACAGCAGAGACCCAGCCTTCTCCTGAGCCACCCCTGGTCTTGTCCTTGCCTGTGTACTCCCTGGCACCCTAGTCCCCTGGAGGACTGTGGTGCCTCGCCTCCTGCCCCACGTGGCGTGTCCTTTGCCGCTCTCCTGAGAAGGGGCCACCACGAGCCCCAGGGGCAGTGCTGGGCTCAGCCTCAGCTGCTACCAGATTGCCTCGCAGCCCTGGGCCCGGGCCTGACCTCGGCCTCTGGCCGGGTGGCCGCGGGAGGCCAGGCCAGGACAGAGCGAGCTGTCATTAGGGAGCTGTGCTGCTCCTGCCAGAAGGCCACGTTCAGCTCCCGCAGAGCCCGACTGGCTGACCCGGTCAGAGCATGACTGCGGAGGAGCTGCGTTCCCGCCCTGGTACCCGGGCCGCTGTCCTTGGAGCTGCCACCCAGCCTGCCCCATGTTCATGTGCAGGGCAGCAGGGGGTGGGGCCAGCCTGGTGGGGCCACAGTCCAGCGGACGGACGGCAGGAGCGTCTGGGCTCCAGGGCGCATCCCGGCCAGGGCGCTGCTCCCAAGGCGTCTGCTTTCCCACGCAGACCGGGTTTTGTATGCGACTCGTTGTCAGTATCTGAACCCTGTAGCACCCTCGTAGGTTTGGCTTTTTTAAATCAAATATTCAGAATAAACTTCTTTCTGACCCACCTGCTGTGCAGTCTGCTTGGGCCGGGCGCTCTGTCCTCGGCAGAGGTGGCTGGCTTCCTTGGTGTCTGCACCGTCTGCTGTTGGGCTGGCTCACACCCGTCGTCAGCAGCTCAGGCCAGTGCAAGGCCTTTTTTACAGGGTGTGCTCCTCAAAAGCACTTTTATCCAGGCGTGGCGGTGCACACCTGTAATCCCAGTGGCTCAGGAGGCTGAGAAAGGAGGATCACAAGTTCTAGGCGGGTCTCAACCAATCTAGTGAGGCCCTAAGCAGCTTAGTGAGACCCTGTCTTAAAAAAAAAAAAAAAAAAAAAAAAGTGCTCTTTATAAGCTGAAGTCACCAACTCTTCATGCGAGGATTCCCAGGGAAACAAAGCAAAAACTGCTGGGTGAAGATTGTTTCTGACTTGCCACTCTCACATCTCGGGTGGGTGCAGGTAGCCAGAGGGGTGCTTTTCCTGGAGGGACAGCCCGTCCGTCTGAAGGAGGCAGTGGCCCTGGGCAGAGAAGCTGGTGGCTGCTGAGAGCCAGCTCCAGGACCTGTCAGGCAAAGCTGCGGGTCGGTGAGGAAGCAGCCGTAGTGAAGGGGACCCTGATCTTGGGAAGCCCCCGAGAGGGGCAGAGCTGTGTGCCGTCCACAGCCAGCGCCACGGTTGCTCTCCTTGGGTGGCGCTCAGACCGTGGGGTAGAGCAACACGGCCTGAGGCTCCGTGTCAGGCCTTTCCTCCTGGAGGGAGTGGAGCCATCCCGTCATGCAGCCTCCCCCGTCCCGGGGGCTGGGTGTCACCGCTCGTCCTGAGGTCCTGGTGGAGTAGGCCCAGCAGTGGCCACTGCTCTTCCTGTCCTTCATGTCCTGCTGGTCTCTGGAGGCAGGGCCTGCAGCCCTGCTCTGACCTGGCTGTCCTGCCTTTCTCCCTGTGGCCAGAGTGGTGGCCTTGGCTTCCAGGCTGACTCAAGGGTCTGCTGCAGCCCCAGGGTACAGAGTTGTGTCTTCCTGCGCCTTAGGAAGTGCGGCGGCCGCCATGGTCTGCTGCCCTGGGCCTGGGGCCCCCCGCTGTGGCCTCGTCTGGTGAGAGCTGATTGGTGGTTTCCGTGGGGTTACAGGACCTGGGGACCCTGGTTCCCACTCCGCCCCTGCCTTGGAGCCCAGGCTGAGCTGCTGCTCCCTCCAGCCTGAGCCGCCGTGGCACCCCCACACCCCGAGCACAGTGGCTGCTCCTGAGTGTTCCTGGGCTCCAAACCTGAGAACCGGCCTCCTCCCATGACACTGTGGTGTGGGCCTCCACCCCAAAGGGAGGGCCACGGGGCCTGTCCACGTGTGGTTCGATGGGAGAAGAGTGCTGCTGTGGCCACCTGCAGGAGGCAGGTCTTGAAGCAGGGGCAAGGCCACCTACCTGATGGGGGAGGGCTGGGGACAAGGAAGTGGAGCCTGTGTGCCCGTGGGCCCTGCCTGTGGCCAGGTCTCTCTGGTCTGCTGATTCCTAGGCCGGGTCCTCGAGTCAAGGTCCTCGAGTCGGGCACGGGCAGCGCTCCCAGATCACACCTGCTTTCCTCTGAAGTGTGCGCTCTGTTAGAATCACAGCCATACCTGTGTCAAGGTCAGGTCCTCCACTGGCCCCTTTGGCCTGAGGGACACACAGGCTGGTTCTGGGCCGTGCGCGCCAAGCTGCCGGGGTGGGGGTAGAGAGTGGCTGGCTTCCTCCACGTGCCTGCACGGAGCAGCCGGGTTCTACGGGAAGTGCTGCTCACTGGTTGCTCTGGATGGAGAGAACCGTGTCCAAAGAGGGGCTGGTGTCACCAGAGTCACCTTGCCTGACCCGAAGACAGCTAGTAACAGCCGTCCGGCCGTCCCGCTCATTCTGCTGTGGAGTTGGCCACCAGGAAGATGCCCTGAGAGGAGCCTGTGGAGTGCTGCTGGGGCTGCCCCCGCGCCTCCTGGGCAGACTGGCAAGTGGACCGGTGCCCGGCTGCCCCGCAGATGGGGAGCTCCAGTGTCACCTGAAGGGAGAGTGACAGCAGCGTCAGTGGTCAGGTGTCCACACACACACCTTGGCAGGAGGTGCTGGGCGTAGGTGCCTGCAGCCCCAGTGCTCGAAGGCCAGGAGTTCTGGGTGGCTAGGGCCACACAGGGGCCCGACAACAAGCAGGGCATCTGGAGGGCAAGCAGGTGCGTCTCCAGGTGCCATGTGGGTGTGCCGTGTGCCCGCTTCTGAGAGGCGAGGGGCCTTCACCTGCCCGCATCTGACCAGCTTGCCCCCAGGAAGGACAAGCCCTGTCTTTGCCGTGGTTGCGAAGTGGCACTACCCTGGCTGCTGGTCAGATGGCTTATCCCAGCCCCGTCCTGCTGTGCGGTCCGACCACGCCCCGTGTGTCCCCTCCCCTCCTGCTAGGTCCATGCTGGGCACAGGGGTGCTCAGTGAAGGACGTGCTGGCACCCGTGTCACCCCGCCAGCGTCACTTCTTGGCAGTGCTGGGGAAGAAGCCAGGGCCTCACACTGTGGGCGGCCTCACCCCAGAGCCACATTCGGCCACCTGGTTCCTTGGTGAATAAGGATCGTGTGTGCACACAGTGAGCGGGTGGTGCTTGGCTGTGTGTGGGATGGCTGTCGACCTGTTCAGGGCTTGCGCTCGTTTATTGTGTGTGTGTGAGAACACTTCAGTGAACTCTCGGCACTTTTATATGTTTATTCTACTCGTAGATGGACACAAGGCTTTTATTTTACGTTTACGTGGTGCTGAGGTTCGGACCAGTGCCTCACACATGCTAGGCAAGCGCTCTGCCACTGAGCCACAACCCCAGCCCCTCTTGGCACTTTTTAAGAGCTGCACCTTGTCATCAGCTGCAGTGAGGACAGATCTCTAGAACTTTCTCCTCCTGCCTGATGCTCAGTCTTTGCCCAACACCTCCCATTTCCTCCTCCAGCCAGCCTGGGCCCCACTGTTTGGGGTCACGTGGCACTCCCCCCTCCGTGCCTGGCTTATTTACAACTCAGTGCCACCTTCCACCACCCGGACTCACTCTTCCAGTGGTAATGGCATCTGTCACAGAGCCTCAGGCTACCACACTGGGGAAGGCCCAACCGCCTGTGTCAGATGGGAATCCAGCAAAAAATTCTCATCCAACTGGTGAAGACAAGAAGGGAATTTGTTGGCTCATAAATATATGAGCTGGCTTCAGGCAGGGTTGGATCCACTATCTCCCTTGTGTCCTCAAGGCTTGGTCTGTGTCCCGTGGGTCTGTTTTGTCCTGTGCTTCAATTGAAGTCAGACTCAAGCAGCCTTGAGTGGACCAGCTCTTCTCACAGCCCATCAGCAAGGGCGTGTCTCCAACCCACTAGTTCTAGCGCAGATATCAGGATCTGTAGTCTGCTTTGCTTTTACCTTTGCAGTGCCGGGAGTGTACCCATTCCCCAAGCAATGCCTAGGGCTGGCCAGGCCTGGTGACATGGGCTGCTCCTGCGAGGTGGGACTGGCCCGGGGAGGGGCTTCCACCAGAGAAACAAGGTGGCCTTCACAGAGGTGAATCATGTGACAGGAAGCAAGGCCCTGGGGCACACCCACTGTGGGACAGCCCTGCTGAATCATCTGGTGCTAGGGATGGGACCCCGGGTGAGGGTCGCACCCAGGCACACCCCAGCCCGGGTCTTCGCAGTGCTCAGGAATTCCTTGCTCGGGGCCAGCTGTGGCAGCCCAGACTTTCCTTGGTGTCCCAGTGATGTAGAAGTGGCCAGAGCTTGGCCCTGAGCACCACCGGCATCCACTGGGTGGCCACCCCAGCTGGCCAGCCCGTCCTTTCCCAGGATATGAGGCACGTGTTGTCTTTGCTTTGCAACCTAAAGCACAGGTGGCGGAGCAAGGAGCCCCGAAGCTCGGGATCAGCTCCAGCGTTGCCCAGTTCATGACTGTAGGACTCGGGTGCCGGGGTCACGCATGTCCTGGCCTGGCGGCAGGGGCTTCCCGGGGACTTGGGCTGAGGCCGCCACAGCGCCACCATTGAGCGCCCCCTCCCTGGCGGCATCCGGCAGCGCGCAGCTGCCCAGAGACCCTCTCTGGCGTGGGGCGCAGCAGGCGGCTGCGCAGGGAGAGTGGGAAGCAGGGCCGCGGGCTGCCCTTGGAGGGGTGGGTTCTGGGTTCTAGCTCAGTCTTTCCTCTGCCCTGCTGTCCCCCGGTGACCGCAGCATCTAACCGTCCCTCCGAGGGGCAAAGGGTTTGCTTCTCGGCGACCCGGCCGGCGCTTGCTGGTTTCTGGTTTTGTTTTGTCTTGATGTCAGCCATCCCAATAGGTGGCGTCAAGGGCTTCTCCGATGTTCTCCGATGGACTTTTATTAAGAGGTAGATTCACATGCAGTTATCAGAAGTGACAGAGATTCTGTCTGTTACCCTTGATGAGAACATCGCACAGAACCGGAGGGCCCCATCCCAACCAGGGTGTGGCATGGCGGTGTGGGCACGGGCCACCTGCCCCAGTGCCCTCTGGCCACCCCCTCGCCCCTGTCAGCGCCTGCAGCTCCGCCCTTTTGGGGCGTGGTCTCTGGGGCATCTGGAAGTGTGTGGCCTTTCCAGTTGGCTGGCCCAGAGCCTCTGCCCCTGCTCCCCAGCCCCTGACCCTCAGGGAGCCAGGGACAGTGAACGTTGAGGGCCGATTTAGGCTGCCGTGTTTTTTGGTGCTGGGACTGGAACCCAGGGCTTCCCGTTGCTCGTGTGCTCTGCCTTGAGCTGCGCTCCCGCAGGACAGGTCTGGACTTCTTTCTTGTCCAGCGAGGCTTGGCCGAGCTCCTGCGGGCCCGCCCCATTCCACCTGTGGGGGGCAGTGGCCAGGCCCATCACGTGTGTGTCCTACCCCAGGTACGTCCGCGGCAGCTGTCTGAGAAGGACGCAGTACAAGTGTCCGTCCCCGGGACCTCTGTACAGGGATGGCTTAGAGCGACTGTCGGCCCGGAGCCACCGCCAGGCTGCGGGTCGACATCCAGGGCATGGGTGACCTCCAGCAGGCGCCAGAGGCCCGCGCCCAGGAGCTCACAGCAGCGTGGCTTTTTAAACTAAACTTAAAAGGCTGGAATAGTTTTAGATTTGCAGATAAGTTGCAAATTTAATATAGAGAATTCTTGTATATTTTCCCCAAACCACCAGTTTCCCCTTAAGATTGACGTCTCCCTGACTCGGTGGTGTCATACCCACGTGGCAACGAACATCGGTTACTGCTTAGCCACGGGCAGCGTCTCCGGCTGTCCCAGCATGTCCTGGAATGCCCTTTTCCTGTTCCAGGACCTATCCAGGATCTCACATTACACACGAAAGCATTGGTTTTTTCCCTTAAAAAATAAATATATTGAGATAAAAATTGCACACCATATAATTCATGTATTTTGGGTGTACGATTAGATGCTTTTAGTGTGTTCACAGAGTTACAGAAATATCTCTGCTATTCAATTCCAGCACATTTTTGTCATTCCCCAGAGAAACTCTGATCATCAGTTGGTCGCCTCCCAGCCACCCCAGCCTCTCTCTGGCCACCACGCTCCCTTCTCGTCTGCCGCTGCCCCCCGCCCCCCGCCCCCATGTGTAGTAAAGTGGAGTCTCACACTGGGACTGGCTTCTTGGACTGCCGCTGTGTTGAAAAAGAGTATTTTAAATATTTCATACAGACTTGATTTTGGGCTCACAACAAAATTGAGAGCAAAATCCACTGCACGCGCACAGCTGCCCCGCTCTCGGCAGCTTGCCCTACACCATGGCGTGTGCACCCAGAGGGCTTCGCTCACCCTGAGGTTCACCCTGGCTGTTGGACAGTCCTTGGATTCGGACAAAGTTTTCCCGATGTGAAGCCCCTGTTGCGGGACTGCCCTTAAAATCCTCCCCTCCAAAATGTCTTTAGTAGTGAAAAGTGGGAAACAGGTAAGCATCCATCAGTGGATGGACAGGTGCATCCATCTTAATGTATTCGTATAGAGTGATTCTGTCCGGCTGTGAACAGGAACCCTGCGGATGTGTGTCATCCTGGACTGTCACACGAGAAGCTGGAGAAGGACTTGTTGCCAAGAACTGGATACCATCCACGGCTGCAGCACTTCCCAAGGGCCTTCGTGTGGGGCTGCAAGCCTGTCATTCTCCAGCAGGGAGTAGAGTGTCTATGGAAGGTTCTAGACCATGAGCACTAACCCTACATGTTGCTTATGGACACATGCATGCAATAAGAGCATAAAACACGCATAGAAATGCTGACTAAGTGCAGGGCATCCTGGCCTCCTGATGGGGGAAGCAGGTGGCAGTGGAGGGTTCCCATTGGTATTTGCCATGTCAGGCTGGGAGGTGGACATGTGTTGGCACCTCTCCATTGCTTTGGTGTGCGTGGTAGCTTTCATAATAAATTTTTAAAAGAGCAAAGATCAATGCAAGAGTGTGTGTGGAGGGAGCTATATTTGGGGTTTTCAAAGGATTCATCTATATTTGCTCCCAGACGCATGCTCTAGCCCTGGACAAAATCCTAAATAGACCTGAGCTCTCAGGGAGGGACCCTGTGGATAGGGAGGGGAGGTTTTCCTCTGATAACTTTTGAATTTTCCATGACATGTATTATTACCTATTTATTAAAAAGTCATCCAACTTATCTTTGGATATTCGTTTTTGCTTTTCTGGGCAACTTCCCACCTAGGACCTCATTGCCTTACAAAGGTCCTGGGGTTACAGGGACTGTGGCTGTGTTCAGTGGGAGCCCCACAGAGAGGCATCCCTTAGCTGGTGGCTAGTTCCTGGGGGAGGCTCCTCCACCCTGGGCAGTGGTGTCAGTGGGCCACCTCCCCCGTCTGGTGAACCACGACTCCGTGGCAGTGAGGATGGAGGGCTTCCAGGCCCAAGGCACCCTCCTGAGCTTCAGCATGACCAGATGGGGTGCCACAGCTGCCGTGTCCACGTGTGGAACTTGGGCAACTGTGAGGTGGCCTCAGCTTCCTCCCGTCTCCCAGCGTCACGCAGCTGGAGGTCCGGAGCAGTCTTAACTTCTGCCAGCACTGCGCCCTGCCTGCCACTTCTGATGAGCTGGCAGCAGGAGGGGTAACAAGTCACACATCTGTCCCATTCCCAGGGAGGCTGCGGTTGCTGCCAGTCCAGGGGCCGTGGTGTGAGGGCCACTGCCTGTGCTTCCTTTGTGAGCCCTCGGGGATGTGCAGACAGCAGGCCTAGCAGCTGCTCCTGCCACCAAAGTCACCCGCATACTGGGGCTGCACTCTGGGGGATCTGAATAATTAACTGCCCTGCAACTGTGGGCAGCTGTGCTGGGTTGTGGGAAGTGTCGTTTGCCCTACACCATCCCCAGTGTCTGGGCTGCACTCATGTGGGAGATGGAGCCCCTCATCAGGCTCAGACCAACCTCCCAGAGGTGCTGCTGACAGACCAGGACTCCCCAGAAGTGTCTCAGGTGGGGTCCTCATGCACTGTGCTGGGCTGTGAAACCATGGGCAGTTCCTCACCAAGTTAAACACCGGTGGCCAGGACCCCAGTGGGTCTGGTTCACACAAAGAGCTGAACAAAGGTGTTCAGACAAAACATGCGAATGCTCCGGGCAGCACTTTCCACACTAGCCTGTTGAGAGCCACGGCCAGGTCAAGATGGTGCCTGGAATTTTTCCAGAAGGGGCGGCTCCTGCTGCCTCAGGTGCCCGCTACTTTTGAGTTCTTGCGGAGTTCCCGTTGAGTCCCGTTGAGTTCTCGCGGAGTTCCCGTGGGTTCTGGAATAAAGTTCGTTCCTGCTTGAATCTACAAGTGGCTCGTGACCTCCCGGTTATTTGTGCCCAGCCAGACGGTGGCATTTGGTGGCCCGTAAGGGGAACGCCTGAAGCTTGGGGGGTAAGTGAAACTGCTCGCCCCTGAGGGCAGGGCGAGAGAATGGGTGACCATTTCAAAAAACAATGTGTTCTTGTTTGGAGTTTTTTTGTTTTTGTTTCAAGCTGCCTGCCCCTAGAACTTTCTCAGGCAAATTGGGGAAAGTGGTAGGCTCAAGGTTTGAAGTTGTTCTGCCCTGAGGAAGAGATAGAGATAGACCACTGATACACATGTCAAGAAAATAGAAAAACTGATACAACAAATTTTTGTTCCATTTTTGTTTCGTTTTGTTTTGGTTTTGTTTTGTGTTATCTTGTTGTGTCGCGTTATCTTTATAGCCGAAATATGGAATTAAAAAATAGTAAAAACCAAACCCAAAGGGTGTTAAGTAAATTACTAGAGGAAGGAGGCATCTCAGTAAAATCAAGAACAGTTAGGGCATACATTAAGACGATACAAATGTGTAGCCCATGGTTCATTAAAGAGGGGCTGTTAAATATATCACAATGGAACCATCATGGTGAAGATTTAAAAAGGATAGAAAAGGAAAGCCCAGGAACTCTACCAGTTGGCACATTACCATTATGGACGTTGGTACAATCTTGTTTGCTTAGTCAAGGAGAAGACATTTTAGATCAAGTAAAAGAGGAAGTCTCTCCAGTTAGTCAGACAGGGGAAGAGAGTTTAGAGAAGGAAAGGCTATCAGGGGACAAGTTACAACGGGAGGTTGCTACTAACACCTTTCTATCACCAGCGGGCGTAAGTGTCCAACCAACAGCTCCACCTATGTATACGGAGACAACATGTGCTGAGTGGCCCTCAACCCCCGTAGTTGATAGATGGGATCCTGAGAGAGGACCTCAAAGATTAGCATGCCCTGTATTTGAGGAGGCAGGAGGCCAGCGAATTCACCATGCTTTAGATTTCAAAACAGTGAAGCAGCTGAAAGAGGCTGTAACAACCTATGGTCCTCAAGCACCCTTCACTGTAAGCCTGGTCGAATCCATTACCAATTTGAACATGATGCCAGCAGATTGGACTAGTATGTGTAAATCTGTGCTAAATGGAGGACAATACCTGTTATGGAAGGTTGCAAATCAGGGATTTTGCACGGAGACGGCTAGGCGAAATGCAGCAGCTGGTTATCCTCAGAGAAATCTAGATATGTTGTTAGGAGAGGGACCTTATGAGGGTCAGCTGCAACAAATTAGATATGATCCTGCCATATACTCATAAATCGCTTCAGCCAAGGTTAGGGCATGGAAAACTTTACAGGGGCATGGAGATTTACAAGGTCAATTATCTAAGGTGCCGCAGTCTGGAGGGACACAAATCACGAGCCACTGAAGCAGGAACAAACTTTATTTCTGAACTCCACTAGCACACTCCACACACACTCCCCGGGAATTCTCTCGAATCACGCGGCTCCTCCAGGAACCAACAACCAGAAATATCCCTCCTCCGGCACTTCCCCAACTAATGGGAACTCTCCGGGAATCCCCGCGAGAGCTCAACTGGAACTCAACGCCAGAACTCAAAAGTCATCATCTTAATGGCTCGCTAGCGTCAGACCTCTCAACCAATACGTCTGGCAAAAATGCCATGTGTCATCCCGACACGGCTGTGGCTCTCAACATCTCCCCCTCTCTGTTTAAACAACAAGCAATGTGGCTTAGGGACTGTGCCTGCCTTAGGTTGTCCAATACTACATATGGTCCTTACCCGTCATCGGATGAGCTGACCTCAAGGCGTCAGCCTCCTGTCTTAGGTTGGTACCACTGCAATTGGATCTTACCCGTCACTGACTACCGGTCCAGCATACATCCATACTTGTGGATAGGCCTTTGCACCAGTGTGTGTGGGGGGGTGAGGTTCTTTGCCTCACCTCTGTTGGCCCCCAAATTTGGCCTTTGCACCAGTGGGGGGGTGAGGTTCTTTGCCTCACCTCTGTTGGCCCCCAAATTTGGCCTTTGCACCAGTGGGGGGGGGTGAGGTTCTTTGCCTCACCTCTGTTGGCGACCAAATTTTAGACCATCGCTAGCAGAAGGGAGGAGGATACAGAAATGCCATGACACCAAGCCAATTGACAGCTCCTATGGAAAAATTGTATCACCGATGACACCATCTGCAAAGATACGCCAGCACTACCACAATTCGCTGCATCAACAGATAGTTCACAATGCATACAAGTGATACATAGTCCAGACAAGTTCTGCAAGCAGTTCAAAGCAGAGGAATCCATCAATATGGCCATTTCCTCCCAAAGTAAATCGACTCCTTGATTGAGCATCACTTGTTGAGTTATTATTCATCGATGTATCAGTTTATACAGTTTACTGTGATAGCTATCGAAGAAGCTGTAGTTTTGTTAGGGTCTGTAAACAAGTCAAGATGGCGCCTGGTAGTTTGCCAGAGGGAGTGGTTTGTGAAGTAACACCAGCGAGCGTTACTTCACAATAAGATTCCTTATTGGTTGACTGCTGTATCTAGTTTATGTTAACTAAGATAAGTTGTGTGGAATGTATATATACCTCTCCTGTCCTACAATAAATGGCTCCCACTCCTGCTGTATCAATGTACACAAGTTGCTCGTCACCCCCCGGTTATTTTGCTGCAGCCTGACTGTGGCATAGTTTGGTTTTATCTTTGTCTTCACCAGCACTGGGATGAAGATAGGAATTCTGGCAATGGTGGCTAAAAAAAATTATGTAACATTCCAACAGGTACTAAGAAAACAATTTTCTTAACAATTTACATTATCCTGAACAGAATTATTAAATATAATGAAAAGGAAAGGTGAAAGTAACCAAACAGATCTGTTAACCTCCTTATTTGTTCACATGTTAAAACAATCCTCAACAGCTGTTTACCCAATTTAAATTAAACCATTAAAATCACGTGAATAAAAAAAATATATTTTAATCCATTTTTTCATGAGCGCTCCTCATATATGATATATGGACATACGTACATACAGACATACAACACAAAACACAAGTGTGCACACATAACATAAACACATAAGACAATAGTAAAGGCCTTGTAGCTTTACATAGGTGAAATCTCCATTGCAGTGTTTAAAAATTCCACAGTAAAAAATAAAACTGATCAGAAAAACATTAACCTAGGTCTGTATGAGCTCAAAAAATAATATAGAACTTTATGATGTGGGAAAAGGCAATAATAAAATAGATATTGAAAAAAGGATCCTGGTTAATCACTGTCACAGATGCAAGAATAGCCAAGCTGGAGTTCTGGATATCAGCTGTTATGGATTAGAGTCAAATCATCTTCTTTTTGGTCTGTAGAAATCGCTTTGGTTAGTCTCTCTGGAATCCAAATCGGCTACTGTTCTCCCTGTGGAAACACACAAACAGACCTCCAACTCCAGACAATCACTGGGTCAGGACCTTAGTTAATCTCCCTGGAATCCAAATCAGCTGCTGTTCTCCCTGTGGAAACACACAAACAGACCCCCGACTCCAGACAATCACTGGGTCAGGACCTTTCCATTGTCCTGTTAGAATATCCTTCCAAAGTACCTTAGGCTTATGTACATTTTTGGACACATATGACTTTCTGCAGCACTAAGCCCTGATGAATCCAAATTTTAAAAGTTTAGAGTAAAAAGGGTTATTTTAAGTTTATCTTTGGGGGATATATACCCCTTCCCAATTCCCTCTTTTTGCTTTAATAAGTATATTTGAATAGTTTGATGAGCTCTTTCAACTATGCCTTGTCCCTGTGGATTGTATGGGATTCCTGTTATATGAGTAATGCCAAATGATGAGCAAAATTGTTTAAAAGAGGTAGAAGTATAACCAGGGCCATTATCTGTTTTTAACTGTTTTGGAACGACCACAGTGGCAAAATTTTATAAGCAATGAGCTATAATATCTCTAGTTTTTTCTCCGGCATGAAGGGAGCCCATCAAAAATCCAGAAGAAGTATCAACTGTAACATGTAAATATTTTAATTTTCCAAATTCTGGCAAGTGTGTGATCCATCTGCCAAATATGGTTAGGTATCAGTCCTCTAGGATTGACTCCAAGATTAACTTGTGGTAAAAAGGTCACACAATTTTGACATTGTTTTATTATTTGTCTAGCTTGTTCCTTAGTTATTTTAAAATGCTTTTGTAAAGTATTAGCATTGACATGGAACCTTTTATGAAAATTTGTAGCTTCTTCTAGTGTAGAGAAAATATGTATGTCATGTGTAGTTTTATCTGCTAAATCATTGCCCAAACTAAGGGCTCCAGGCAATCCTGTATGTGCCCTGATATGTCCTATAAAGAATGGATCTTTTCTGTCCCAGATTAGACTTTGTAAAGTAGAAAACAAAGAGAAAACAGTAGAGGAAGGGGAAATCCTACCAGCATCTTCAAGGGATACTATAGCATTAACTATATACTGACTATCGGAAAATAAATTAAATACAGAATCTTTAAACATCACAAAAGCTTGTAATACTGCATTAAGCTCTACCTTTTGAGCTGATTGTTTGGGTACTAAAAATGTAAAAGTTTGATCAGGGGTAACTACTGCTGCTGAAACATTATTTGACCCATCAGTGAATATATTTGGAGCATTCATGATAGGTGTTTTTCTTGTCATTTTTGGAAAAATTACAGGATGAGAAGACCAAAAAGACAACAGAGGATTAGATGGCAAGTGGTTATCAAATGAAACATTAGATTTGCACATGATTATTGCCCAAGTATTTAACTCATTAGCTAACTCATCAATTTGATCCATAGTATATGGAGTAATAATTTTATTGGGAGAAATTCCAAACACTCCCTTTGCTGCTTTTATTCCTTTGAGTATCAATTGTCCTACAGCCTCAGGATACCTAGTAAGAATAGTGATAGGAGAATAAGATAAATGTATCCACAATAATGGACCTTCTTGCCAAAATACTCCTGTAGGAATATTTTTTGTTGGTAGTACAATAAATAATAAAGGCAAACTTATATCAATTCTATCCAAATGCATATTTTCCATATATATATCAATGATGTTTAATGCCTTTCTTGTTTCAGGCGTTAACATGCGGGGTGAATTTGGATCTGATGGACCTTTTAGAATATCAAATAAAGGTCCCAACTCTCCTGTTGGTATGCCTAGATAAGGCCTTATCCAATTTATGTCTCCTAATAACTTTTGAAAGTCATTAAAGTTGATCTACTTGTATTTGAATTTTTGGTGGACGGACCATGGTTGAGGATAATAGAACTCCTAAATAATTAATTGGAAAATCTAATTGTACTTTATCTATTGCTATCTCTAGATTATAATTTTTTAATAAATTTGTAAGTGTGGCATAACATTCTAGCAATGTGTTTTTATCTTTGTGTGCTAACAATACATCATCCATATAGTGAAATATTTGTAGTTCAGGATTTTGATTTCTAAGTGGCTGGATTGCTTTGTTAACATAGATTTGACACATAGTTGGGCTGTTAGCCATCCCTTGAGGGAGTACTTTCCATTCATATCTCTGATCAGGACCTTCATGATTCAGTGCAGGGATAGTAAGTGCAAAACGTGGACTATCCTCAGGATGAATTGGAATTGAAAAAAAAACAATCTTTAATATCTATAGCCCAAACATACCAGGTTTTTGGCAAAGCAGACAATTGGGGAATCCCGGATTCAGCAGATCTCATAATAACCATCTCATTATTAATAGCTCTTAAATCTTGCAATAATCTCCATTTACCAGATTTCTTTTTGATGACAAAAATGAGAGTATTATGGGGAGATACGGAAGGTTGTATATGTCCCTCCACTAATTGTTGTTTGACCAGGTCATGGGCTGCTTGTATCTTTTCTTTAGTCAGAGGCCACTGAGGAACCTATACTGGTCTTTCTGATTTCCAAGTAATTTTTATTGTCTCAGTGGCCCTTTCTGAAAACCCAATCCATGTCTATCTGTTTCTTGATCTATTTGTATTGGTGTCATTACACTTTGTCCTTTTTCTCCTAATCCTTTTCCTTTCCTAAAACCTTGTCTAGCCATAATAGTGGGCACATTTGGATTGATGTTATTTGTTAATGTCAAACCTAATTGATCTAGGACATCTCGTCCCCATAAATTTACGGGAAGATGATCCAATACATATGGCTGTATAGTTCCTTCACATCCTTCAGGATCCTTCCAATCTAATACCATTGCACTTCTATGGGGATTAGTCGCCACTCCTAGGCCCTGAAGCATTTGAGTACTTTGGAAGGATATTCTAACAGGACAGTGGAAAGGTCCTGACCCAGTGATTGTCTGGAGTCGGGGGTCTGTTTGTGTGTTTCCACAGGGAGAACAGCAGCTGATTTGGATTCCAGAGAGATTAACTAAGGTCCTGACCCAGTGATTGTCTGGAGTTGGAGGTCTGTTTGTGTGTTTCCACAGGGAGAACAGTAGCCGATTTGTATTCCAGAGAGACTAACCAAAGCGATTTCTACAGACCAAAAAGAAGATGATTTGACTCTAATCCATAACAGCTGATATCCAGAACTCCAGCTTGGCTATTCTTGCATCTGTGACAGTGATTAACCAGGATCCTTTTTTCAATATCTATTTTATTATTGCCTTTTCCCATATCATAAAGTTCTATATTATTTTTTGAGCTCATACAGACCTAGGTTAATGTTTTTCTGATCAGTTTTATTTTTTACTGTGGAATTTTTAAACACTGCAAAGGAGATTTCACCTGTGTAAAGCTACAAGGCCTTTACTATTGTCTTATGTGTTTACGTTATGTGTGCACACTTGTGTTTTGTGTTGTATGTCTTATGTACGTATGTCCATATATCATAAATGAGGAGCGCTCATGAAAAAATGGATCGAAATATTTTTTTTTATTCACAGGGAGAACAGCAGCCGATTCCAGAAAGACTAACTAAAGCGATTTCTACAGACCAAAAAGAAGATGACTTGGCTCAAATCCATAACAGCTGATATCCTTACATCTGCAACAGTGGTTCTCCCACACCTGGAGGCTTATGAATAATGAACACCATTAAGGCCTATTTCAAATGTAAAAAACCTTGGGGCTTGCTTGTGGGAATACCTTCAGACCCATATGCAAGTTACAGGAAGAAGGATGGGATATCCAAAGAAGAGTCAAACCCAGGTGGTAACCAGGATGCTTTTTTCAATATGTATTTTATTATTGCCCTCTCCCACATCATGAAGTTCTATTTTGTTTTTTGAGCTCATACAGACCTAGATTAATGTTTTTCTGATCAGTTCTATTTTTTGACTGTGGAGTTTTTGAGCATTGCAATGGAGATTTCACCTGTGAAAAGCTACAAGGCCTTTACTATTATGTTATGTGTTATATGTATTGTGTTATATGTGCACACTGTGTTTTGTGTTGTATGTCTGTATGTACGTATGTCCATATATCATATATGAGGAGCGCTCATGAAAAAATGGATCGAAATATTTTTTTTTATTCACGTGATTTAAACGGTTTAATTTAAATTAGGTAAAGAGCTGTTGAGGATTGTTTTAAAATGTGGTTAACAGATCTGTT
This sequence comes from Marmota flaviventris, assembly GCF_047511675.1. NCBI lineage: Eukaryota > Metazoa > Chordata > Mammalia > Rodentia > Sciuridae > Marmota > Marmota flaviventris. Next base: position 3,710,958 of record NC_092506.1, on the reverse strand, counting down.
TGTTTACTTTCACCTTTCCTTTTCATTATATCTAATTCTATTCAGGATACTAAATTGTTTAGAAAATTGCTTTTTTTAGTGCCTGCTGGAATGTTACATAATTTTTTCTTAGCCATCATTGCCAGAATTCCTATCTTCATCCCAGTGCCAGTGAAGCCAAAGATAGAGGATGACTTAAAACCAAACTACAGCTTCTTCGATAGCTATCACAATAAACTGTATAAACTGATGCATCAATGAATAATAACTCAACAAGTAATGCTCAATCAAGGACTTGATTTACTTTGGGAGGAAATGGACATATTAATGGATTCCTCTGGTTTGAACTGCTTGCAGAAGTTGCCTGGACTATGTATCGCTTGTATGCATTGTGAACTATCTGTTGGTGCAGTGAATTGTGGTAGTGCCGGGGTATCTTTGCTGATGATGTCATTGGTGGTACAATTTTTCCAAAAGGGGCAGTTGGCTTGGTGTCGTGGCATTTTGTATCATCCCCTTTTTGCTTGTAGCAGGTTGATTATGGTGTTTGTATAAAAACCACTATCCACAATTATGGCCAAATAATGCTGGGCCTGTTGTCAATGACGGGTAAGATCCAATTGCAATGGTACCAACCTAAGACAGGAGGCTGACGCCTTGAGGTCAGCTCATCTGATGATGGTGAAGGACCATATGTAGTATTGGACAACCTAAGACAGGCACGGTCCCTAAGCCACATACTTGTTGTTTAATTAAACAAAAGGGGGGAGATGTTAAGAGCCACGGCCAGGTCAAGATGGTGCCTGGCATTTTACCAGAAGGGGCAGCTCCTGCTGCCTCGGGTGCCTGCTACTTTTGAGTTCTCGCGGAGTTCCCGTGGAGTTCGCGTGGGCTCTGGAATAAAGTTCGTTCCTCCTTGAATCTACAAGTGGCTTGTGACCTCCCGGTTATTTGTGCCCAGCCAGACTGCGGCACTAGTCAAAGGTGGAAACAACCCAAGTGTCTTCCCACCAATGAATGAATAACAAAATGTGGTCTACCGACACAATGAGATGGTATTCAGTTGTGATAAAAAATGAAGCTCTGACACATGCTTTACCATGGGTGAACCTGGAAACATCTTGGTAAGTGAGAGAAGCCAGTCAAAAGCACAGCTATCACCTGATCTCATTCATATGAAATTCCCAGAATCAGCGAATCTAGAGATATTTGGCAGACTTCTGGTGCCAGGGGCCGGGGGTAGCTGGGGGTAGATTGGAGGAGGGGTGCCTCTGCTTACAGGTGTGGGCTTTGTGTCTGGGGTGGCAGAGATGGTTGCACAACACTGTGAATGTACAGTGCTCAGTGAGGGCTCTGCCCCCATGCATTATCTGGTCAGTGGCTGTAGCTTGCCCACCTGTTGTCCATTTCTAGCCCGCCTTGTTAACGCAGCCCCCATTCTGTTCCTGGCAGCACTGTTTCAAGATAATGCTCAGTTTTCCAGCCCACTTTGCTTCTAGGGATGATGGGTGACCATAAGAAACCTGGCATATGGATAGATGTTTTTGGTAAAGCGTTGCCTTTTTGTTCAAGGGGACAGATATGGCTCTCATGGTCTTGCCCTGTCTTCCTGCATAAGAAGGGCCAGGGTTGTGGCTCAGTTGGTAGAGTGCTTGCCTAGCATGTGTGAGTCGTTGGGTTCGATCCTTAGCACCACGTTTTAAAAACAAAATAAAAAATTACGAGGAGGAGGAGGAGGAGGAGGAGGAGGAGGAGGAGGAGGAGGAGGAGGGGACTGTAATGTGTGGAGGAAGAGCAGTCTTTGGTTGCTGTGAGGTGATAAATTTGAGGGAAAGGCTGCTGAGAGGATCTCCTTGGGGACCCTAGTGAGCCAGGGACTACCCACTTCTCCCAGACGCACTTCTGAGAACAGTTAGCTCTGCGTGCTAGGGCAGTGAGCCAGACAGAGCTAGGCCTTCCTGGAGCTGCAGGGGAATAAAATACTGTTCGTTTAAGCTCCCCCACTACTTTATCTTTGGGAGCCAGGACGGAGCCAGGGCCTGGTGCACTTTGGGCCAGCGCTTGACCACTGAGCCACACCGCACCGAGTCAAGCAGGGCACCAACTCCTATCTATTGCTTAAACTGTCTGAGGGCCTCCAGCCTCAGAGCGGAGGCACTCCCGCTGCGTCAGGCTGTCCTGGCCACACTGCTCAGGAGCTCCTGAACCTGGACATGGACAAGGACTTGGAGCTTGGAGCGGCTGCTCCCTAGGCAGAGGCAGCCTTCTCTGCCGCCCGCCTCCATGCCTTGCTGATTGGCTGGAGGGAGCCCAGCCCACTCCAGCCTGCCAATCGTAGGCTCAAGCTGTTGACCAGAGATTGGTTGGCGCGGCACGTGGCCGGCGGGCCCAGCATGCTCTGCGCGCCTCCTGGGAGCTCCAGGCGCAGAGGGTTCTGGGTGGCCGAGGCCGTGGAGCTGTGCCCCGCTGCCTGGCCCCAGGCAGGGTGGGCGACTGGCCAGGGACACGCCGGGTGGCGCTGTGAGAAGGCCAGGCCATGGCTGCTCCTGCAGGCAAGGCCCAGCGTGGTCGTGTGGGCTGCGGAGTCCCCTGGCCTCGGCGTCGGGCGGTGGGAGAAGCCGGCGTGGCTGCGGTCTGCAGGCGCGGGCCGAGGCGAGGCCGGCCGAGAGGAGCCTGTCCCCGCGCAGTGCTGAGAGGTGAGGTGCCCTCGCGGCCGCCCTGCTCCGAGTTCTGTGGCCCAGGAAGCCCTGCAGACACCCGGGAGGCTCTTGGGTGGCACCGGGGATGGAGCAGGCGAACACGTGGCCGTCTCTGTCCCTGCCAAGGGCGCACCGCGGGTGCGTTTCATGCTGAGTGCTCCCTGCTCTTTGCGTCCTCCTACCTGGCCACCGCAGCAGCCACCCCCTGCTCCTCCAAGCCCTCTCGAGAAAGGTGGCCCTGCTGCCTGCAGGGTACCACTTGTTTCAGGTTGTGTGATTTCCCCCAGGTCCCAATGTCTCTTTCAGGGCCTTCGTGGTCACTTTTTATAAACTCTTGCTTGGAAATGGGGCATTTATTTTTAGCTCGCCCAGATGGCAGCTCCAAGGCCAGCAAAGAAGGTTGTGTTCGCTTCATGCCTCTGGCTTTATGTCAAGCTTCAAAGCCAGGGTGGCGTGTGATCCTGCAACTCCTGTGTCGCCGTCATTTGCTGGGCCCTTTTCTGACATTGGAGGTGACAGGGAAGAGGAGGAAGGGACTGCCCCCGTCCTCACTGGCAGAGGGAGGTGTGGAGGAGAACATGCTGTGGTGGGTCAGGAGCACCAGAGCTGGTTCTGGCTGCCATTCCCAGGGCACCTGTGGGTTCTCACTGCAGATGTGGCAGAAGGTTTCTGGGTGATGCACAGCCTTGAGCCGCAGAGCTTAGCAGAAGGGCCTGGGGAGGAAGGCCCCAGGGCACTCTGCACTCCTAGTGAGGGCTCAGTCTTCAGGGACATGTGGAGTGGTGCTGGGTCTCCAGACCTCATCTGTAGTCTGGAGTGGTAGATGAGGTGGACGAGGCGGTGGAGCTGTGCCCCGCTGCCTGGCCCCAGGCAGGGTGGGCGACTGGCCAGGGACACACCGGGTGGCGCTGTGAGACGGGGGATCATCAACTGTATGGTGATATTACCTCTTGGGATCCCTGTGAAAATTAAGGCAGAGGCCACATGTAAGTGGCCATGTCTTCACCCAAGGTCCTCTGTGCCTGAGGGCCAGGGTTCCCTGGTTGACGGAGTTAGGAAAGCAGATCACCTCTGAGTTGCCTCTTTCCCACAGTCCTGAGCTGACTCAGGGGGTGGGTTCCTGCCTTGCTTGGCTTCTGAACCTGGCCCTGCAGAAATGACTTCAGAAGGAGGGTGGGAGAGGGAGTGTTCTTGTCACTGTCAGTTTGTGACTTAGTGCCAATTCCAAGGGCACCTGTGGGTTCTCACTGCAGACGGACTTAGCCCGGGAGGCTACACTACACACCCTGGTCTCTATTAGCTGTGGACCTTGGCATGGCTTGTTTTTTTTTCTTAGTTTCTACCCCATAGCACTGTTGGACACTCTGGGCAGCGTTCTGCCTGGTGCTCAGCACCAACAGCACTGGGTAGGTGCACTGTGATGTCCAGCTGGACCACCTCTGGGGCTCTGTGCTGGCCGATTCTAGTGTCTGCCTTATGCTGTGTGTTCTTCCTGCTGTCTGGGCTTTGGGGTTGGGAGAGTGTGGATTTGGTCAGCCAAGCAGGCAGGACTACAGCTGGGCAGTGGAAGGGTGGCTTACCTCCTAGGAGTGCCAGGACAAGGGTACAGATGGCTGCTGAGGGCCCTCCAAGCTCTGCGACCTCGCCATGTCCATGCTGTCCCCTTCACATAGGCCTGAGGGGTTGGCTACCTGGCTGTCTCTCCTGGTGGCCATCCTGCCCAGTGGCTACAGGTCATGCTCTGCCCCACTCTGACTCAGCCCCTTGGCACATGCTTCTCCAGAGGAAGCCATGGCTGTGGAAAGTGGAATGTAGCCCTGAGCAGCTGCAGCCCCTTTCTGACCACTGCCTTTAGTTTCCCAGATTGCTGGCTACATGTGTCCCTGAAACTACAAAATCTGGGTACACAGCTGATTCTGTCTGGGGAGCAGTAGTACTGACAGTCCAGCTAGGTTAATGGTGCAGGGGAAGATTCCAGATCTGAGGAACCCCTGCTCCCTGAGCTCTGTGTGTGTGGCTGGACAGCTCAGGGACACGCAAAGGACACAGCACAAGGCACCTGCCCTCTGGAGTGTCAGCAGCTGCTGCAGGGGCCCCAGGAATATGGGTGCCACTGCTCCCTCCTGGCAGAGGAATCCCACAGGCAGAGTGCTAGCTCCTGGCAGATGCCCAGACTTATCTGAGATGCCACATGCTCAGGGAAGCATCCATTGAGCAGATGGAGCCGGTGGTGAGGAGGCCAGAGCTGGGCTGACGGGGTGCTTACATCATGCTCCTTTCAGGAGACAGGTGTGTCTAGTCCCTTAAACTTATGAAAAATGGGCATAGTGTGATGAATGGCCTAAATCCACTCCATGACAGGATCTCTGGGAAAATGATCAATAGCTGACCTGGATAAGCATTGCTGGCCAGCACCACTGGGGGGCGACACAGCACAAGGGAGGGAGGCCGCAGACCCCTGCTGTCAAAACGCTGGCACAGGAATCTCATGCATGTGGGTATTTTAATTAAATGAAAGTCCCGGAAGTGATAGCATTTTAGTGGAAAAGTAATTGATGACACAATCTTGTTTCAATGTTCTTTTATTTTTTAGCTTAAGCGTCTGTGGGCATCCCACAGTCTTAGGCTGAGACAGGATCCAAACCACGGCTAGGTCTTCTCGACATTTCACTGCTCGACTCGCCTTTGTCTTTACCTTGTGCATTGATATGGGCTTCTCAGTTCAGAAAACAAGGCACTAGGACTATTTATCAGCTACATTGATACATTGAAGGTATGTTTATCCTTTCATTAAATATACAGCATTTGAGTACAATATGTTTTTATGCAGATCAGGTTCAAAACACCCAAGGCACACAACTTTGTTGGTTTTTTTTTTTCTTTTTTTCTTTTCTGTATTTATTTGAAGGCTCATATTAAAGTTTCAGAATTGCTACGAACAGAGAGTTCCAGAGTAGAAGCAATGAACAGTGACTGTTGTAGTTTTAAACATCAAACAGTGAGGACTGGGAGATGTAGAACCATGTTAAGGGACCACACAGGAGCAAGGTCACGGACACAGCGGCTTGAGAGCTGACGTGATCAGATCTGCTGAAGTCCCCACCGAGCATAGGCAGCCCCTGCACATGTGTTGAGAGGCCTTTTCCCCACTAGCAGATGTCCATGATGGCTTCAGACATGAGCACATCCAGCTCACTGGCTGCTAAAATGCCTCAAATCAAGTTCAAGTAAAAGAAAAAGTCTTCCAGTGACACCCCCTCCCCCAATAAGACAAACTAACACTCATCCAGGAAAGAGGCCTGGGAGAGACCTTGGGATGGTGCCCTTGTGGGGTACAGGCTGGGGAGGACTCCCAGGAGAGGAGGGAGGGACCAGGCACCTACAGAGGCTGTAGGTGGGCTTGGTGGACCAAAGCGCAGCAGTGCTGTGTAGAGGCAAGTGAGCCAACACGGAGCCTCCTAGGAACCAGGGCCCGTTTCCCCTGGAGAGGCCTCAGTGGCTCAGTGCTCAATTTGAATGCACTTTCCTAAAGCAAGTGGGACAGCCCGGGATTCCTGGCTCAGGCTTATTCACCAAAACAAAATTCCTTCCTGCTCTAGAACTTGATATGTTGCTTGTTCAGGGTGACCAGAGAGGGTGTCCAGGCCTGCAGCTCCAGGGCCTGTGGCTAGAAGAAGAGCCCGTGGGTGTGGGCCTCTGTCTTGCCTGGCTCGGCCTAGAGGGTGCTGCTCCCACCCACGCACAAGCAGCACTCAGGCCTCAGTGCCGGCTCACAGACATGTCACGGAGCCAGCCGGATGTGGCTCAGCTCTGAAATGACACACATTTCTGTCAGGACACTGAGATTAAGGAAATGGAACCAAGCCAAGCGAGCTCAGTGAAAGGAGCATTTGTCCTCTCTGGTGACAGACATTACCTGGTCCATTTTAGGGAGGTAAAGCCGGCTATGGTGTCTCCAGTAACTTAATTAGATTGCAAGTTTGGCAACTTTTTGTTTAGTTCATTCAGTTTTCACTGTTCACAATCAGAACCACAACCTTAGTGCAATAGTATATTTATTTTTTTACAGTAATTTTGGTTGCCGTACAAGTGATTGAAGGATTGGGAGAAAGTGCAAATTACAGGAGCTTTTTTTTTGTTTTGTTTTGTTTTTTAATAAAATCTAAAAAGAATTAAAGCACAAGAGTAAGAGCAACATGGAGGTGTGAATGTGTGTGGTTACACAGACTGTAGTGGGAGACATGGTATTTAAAAAACAAAAACAAACTGCCAATGGGAAGATCAGTACTGGTGACCTACACACAGAGAAGTCATTGCCAGATCAACTGGGTAATGCTTGCTTGTTCAGTAACTCAGGAAAAAAACCACCATTTTATTAACTAAAGTACCACAAATAATTCACTTTGTGATGTGTAAATTCAGCAAATCAACAGTCACATCGAGTTATTTTTATATTATATGGATTAACTTAAAATGTGCACAAACGTCCTGGAGAAGGTATCTTGGCAGGTATACATAATTTACATCTGGAGAGATTTTGGTTTGTATACACAATATTACAGAAACTAGGCATGTAAATGCAGTTTGTTTAAATTACAGTATATAACAAAAGTTGATCTGAAAATCTGGAGTACTATTAACATGATCATTATATGAGCAGTTTAAGTTTGTTCCCGGGGTAGGGCCTGGTCCTGATGTGTCCCAAAGGGGGAGAACAGTGGGCGGCAATTTGGAGTAGGGACTATTGCTTTCTATAGCAAAGTCATCCAAGAGAGCTAGAGGCCGATTCATCGTGGCAGCAGGCGTGTTTGGTGGGTCGGGCCGGTCTGAGAGGGGCTCCTATTCCTAGGATGAGACGGCGCGAAGGTGGGACTGATCTCGGCCCTGAGGCTGTCAGGGAGCTTGCTTCTGACCAGCCGCCGTGGCTGGAAGCCTCTGAGGGAGCAGAGTTCTTGTTCTGTCTTGTTGCCCAGTGACCGCATGCCCAGAGCCACAGGCCTTGTGCCTTGTGTTCTGTCTGGCACTGAGCACAGCCGGCAGGCCCCGCAGGCCAGGAGCGGCCCCGCGAGTGCAGTGCTGACATTCTAAAATCACGAACGGGAGACACATCTGAAAGGCCTTGGCAGGCGCTGTGGGTCTGGGCTGGGTTTCTCTAGAGCACTGTGGGTCACCTTGAGATGGAAACCAAAGCCGTGGGATAGAGAGCCGCAGCAACCAGGCACACCCAGGGGTCAGATTATAAAGATGGACCTGTGAGGGTCTGGAGCGCAGGAGGCCCAGCCTGGGTTTCCAGATCAAGGCCGTGTGTGTGTGCGCGCGTGCGTGTGTGGGGTGTGTTTTGCCTTTGTTTTTGGAGGAAACTGTTTAGTGTGAATTGTAACCACTTTTGAAGAAATAATCATCCTTCAATGATGAAGTTCTAGCAAATATAGAAAATATAACACAGCTCTGCTGGTTCAGATGCATCCAGATAAGTCTGATTTAAAAAGGTCATACTTGTATAATTATTCCACAGAAATAGTATCATTAAATCACAAAAGTGTTTTTTCTTTAACTTTCTAGCACTGAAGTGCACAAAGGCTGCCTAGTAGACCAGCCACTTTTTTCCTTAAAATATTGTGCTTATAAACTATCTGTACACCTATTTAAACTTGCAGTAAAGAAAGATTTTTAAATTACTAAAGTTCACGTGTTCATTCTAGAGTTCCAGACCTCATCAGACACGTGGTCGTGAGCATAAAGAAAAAAGGAAAAACCATGTTCTATAATTAGAGATGGGCTGGGCTAGTTCTGAAATCATAATAAAACCAAACCTGACGTTCATGTCTCCTCCAAAGATGGGAGAGTGTGCGGGAAGCCTGGTGATGTCTGGTGGCCCGTGTTCAACGGGTGGCCTCCCTTAGGTGCTAGAGGTATGGTTTCAGGACGCGGGCTCGGGCAGGAAGCGGGCAGGCTCCGGCCACAGGCCAGAGTGCTCCCTCCCCCTGACTGCCTGCACACATCCACGTTCCGCCCACACCCAGCAGCCCACCTTCTGTTCACCCTGGTCCTGGCCACAGTCCTTGCCCACGGGGTCCCAAGACCACATTGTACTGTTAAGACAAGCTGGTGGGATTCCTGGACTCCTGGAGAGGAGGTGGACAGCCCCTGAGTGCCACTTTCCCCAGCCTCCAAGAGCAAAAGGGCTGGCTTAGCCCAGACACTTGCCCTTGGCCGGGCTTAGTGAGGCCGTAGTGCCCTGCCAGCTCCCAGAGAGGACATGGCTCCCCCAAGGGGCACATGCCCACACAAACCACGTGTCTTCTTGTCCTTCCCGTTGAAGTGGGTGCTCAGCTGCTCTGGCCTTTGCAGAGCTCAACAGGCCTTCAGTGAAAAGGCTTCCAAGAGGCAGAGCCCCTCTCCGCCCACGCAGACGCTCTTTGGCAGGCAGCCGCTCGCGTCCCGGAGGAGGCTGGGGTCCCAGGCAGCTGCACGCTGGCTGGTTCCCATGGCCAGGCCTCCCTTCCTCCTGGGGATCGTGACTTTGTGCTTTGACTAACTCCATGTGACATCTGTTTGGCCACCTTGGAATTATGCTAATAGATTTGCAGAAATAAAGAAAGAAAGCTAAGCAAAGCCGGGCACGATCCCACTCAAATGCCCACCACTGCCAAGAACCTCGTGGCCAAAGAGCTATGGAGGCACATCACAGGAGGAGATGGGTACAGGATCTGGACAGGGAAAAGCGTTTCTCTACCTTTCAGGCCCAGGAAGGGCACCCACAAGCCTCTGGGAGCATCTCACTGCACGCAAGTTCGGGGAAGAGGCGGGAGCCAGTGAGCTCGGAGTGTCCTCCGAGAAGCCACAGGACTGAGGACAGGCCTTGTGCCGGGGCCTGGGGTGATGAGAGCTGCCCAGGAAGCAGAGGAGGGAGGCTCAGGAGGTATCTGGAGTACGCTGTCTGCCTACGAGAGCAGGGGTCCCGCGCCAAACCGACGGAGCCTCGTGGACCCAGCAAAGCGAGGCTGCCTGTGTGCTGGGAGGTAGGCTGGGAATCTTCCCGTGTTGGAACTCCCTCCCCTGTCCCCTTGAGACAGAAGCCACCCAGGAACCCCATGTGGACAGCCAGGCCTCCAGGCCTCGGCTCAGACACACCACGGACGCCCGCAGCATTTCTTTGGGTACCAGGAGACAAACCCATGGAGCGGGGTTGATGCTCAGACTCCGCTTGGCCTTCAGATCCCAGCGTGAGCCCATCTCTACTTATAACAGGGAGTCCGGGCGGGAGCAGCCGGCCTTATCTGTCCAGCAGCTGCTTGAGAGCACGCTCTAGGTTCATCCTGTGCCCGACCCGCGTCACCCCGAGGTCTATCAGGTCCTCCTTCTGGAGGTTTGGTAGGTGGCTGCCGTCGATCTCGTTGTCCATGAAGGTCTCTTTGTGCTCACCCAAGTTCAGGCTCTCCAGCCAGTCGGCCACATCTGGCTTAGTCCACAGGTGCACAGGTTTAGTTGTGAAAGGCTTATTTGAAATTGGCTGCTGCAGTATGGAGGGAGATGGCGACCTGCTGCGACCTGCTGGGTTCAAGCCAAATAGATCCCCGGCAGGGGGCTGGCTTGGAAGGCTGAAGACATCCGAGAGTGTGGGAGAAGGAGATGCGGCAGCTGCCGACAGCGGGGCGGGCAGGATCTCCTTGTTCATCTCGGTTGGCGAGACCACGGGGCTGGGGGCACGTCTCGCTCCTGAGGTCCTGCTCTCGTAGTCGGGGGGCCGGCTTTGCAGGGTGATGGGCTGCGAGGTGCCAGGTCGGACGGTGAAGGTCACTGTCGTGCTCCGAGTCCCTGAGACGGTGCTCATGACCTCTGGGCTTCTGAAACAGCAACAGAGAAAACCGTCACAAGCCAGGTCACCGAGGAGGACAGGGGAGGCACCACACCACACCAGAGTGCCCCCCGGCAGACGCACTGGCAATGAGCAAACAGTTTGCCATGCCCTGGGCAGGAGGAGGGGAAGCAGGGGCCTCGGGGACACCACAGCACACAAGCCTCCCACTCGGGTGCACCTCTCGAGGGTGCGGCACGCCTCTGCTGGGGCCAGTAAGGGTTGCACTGGCGAGGACCCTCCCTCAGCTGCCCGGCGGTCCTTGGTCTCAGGACAAGCAGGGATGGGCCTGCTTCAGCACAGAGGGCCCTGGCTTCAGGCCACTCGGGCTTGGAGGAAGCCCTCCCCTGACCCGGAGGACGAGGAGCGGGTGGTCAGTGTGTTGCGCCACAAGAGGTCAGCTTCACCAGTGACCAGTGACCCTGCCCGATGCGGACTGGACTCTTGATGCAGCATGGTTAGATTCACTGAGGGGTCCCCCTCATGGACTTGCTAGGAGGGTGGGTGGGCCTCACTGGAGCAGATGTCTGAACAACTTTGTTCCCCTGTGGTGGCCATGGGGGTCCTTGGAGTGGGCAGGAAAGCCCTCAGAGCTGGAGGGACAGGCTCGACTCTCCTCCATCCCACCCCGACTGGCCCAGCGGGAATGGCTGGCTGCCCGGAGCGCTGGGGAGGACCTGTCCCTCCTCGCCCGGATGGGGCTCATGGCCGATGAAGTGTCCCTTGCTGGCTTTCGAGGCCTCTGGCAGCAGTTCTGTAGCCACCCCTAGGAAGGACATGCACCCCAGTGGGCCCTGGTTCCTGCTCTGCAGCCCTGGATGTCCTGCCACCCTGTGCTCACAGTGCTGCAGAGGTGCGAGCTGCTCTTTCTTGCCTCCTGGGCTGTCTCGTGTGACTGGACAACCTGCTTTCCCCTCTGGACAGACCCTGCTCCAGGGCCCTCTGGAGGAGCTCTCAGAGGTGCCTGCTGTGCCTCACTCTGTGCACCCCTTGAGCTGAGCCCCACATGTTCCCCGTCGCCTCCCGGGAGACCAGTGGGAAATGCAGGCTCCTGACCCTCTCAGACCTCCTGAGGTGGACTGCTGGGTCTGGGCCATCTGTTCTGATGGACCCTGGGCCTTGGGAGCCTTGCTTAGGCCCTGCTGAGTGCCCATGGGCAGACCCGCCACAGAGCCCCAGCAGTGAGAGGACTGCAGGCCGCAGGGGGCTGTGGTTGCTCTCCAGCTCTGCTCCTGGCCTCTGTCTCAGCTACCGTGTGTTAGACGAAGTCACCAGCCAGCCAGTCACTGGCCCTCCCCTCTGAGGTCATTATCACCATTAAGTACGGGACGTCCCAGGGTGTGGAAGGTCTGTGCTGTGGACTGCCGCAGCAGCCCTTTGGTGAGAAGGGTTGCAGGGGCTGGTGGGCGTGCCCTGAGGACCAGGGTGCCCAGACACCCAGGTGCTCACAGGTAGTTTCCTGGAGGGTGGGTGTCCCTGGTGGGCAGCCCCATCTAGGATCTGCCTGGGGCGGGTGGCCATTAGAGGTACTGGTATGTTGGTTGTACCCAAAGGTCTGAGGCAGCCCCAATGAGACACCGAGACTCAGTCAAAGGAAGACCCTGGAGCCCAGCAGGCCCTGCAGGCTGGGGAGGAGTGGGCGTCCTAAGGATCTGGGCTTAGGGTCTGCAGGGGAGGTGGGCTGGGAACACACAGCCCCACCCTCCTCAGGTAGGGTTGTCCTGCTCCAGGTCCAGCCGGAACAGGCTGCAGCCCACAGGGGTGAGCAGCCTGTCTGCCCCTCTACAGCTGCAGGGTGGCATTGGGGAGCCAGTTGTTTCTACTTTGCAAGAAAACTGGGCTAAGAAAGTTAAAATATTAACTTGCAAGTAGGTGTGCAACCTGGCAGGAGTGGCTGCTGGGGTCTGTCCCAGCCTGGGCTTTTGGGAAGGGGGAGGGCTCTGAGGTGAGGACTGCCAGAGACACTTCCCTGCACTTCCTGCAGGGGGCGGGGCAGGAAGCTCGTTCCAGAGCCACTGGCTGAAGCCTGTGTGTGGAACTGTTGGGAGACACCTGGCTGCTGCTCACCAGGCTCCTGTGGGGACAGTGGCTGGTGGCCCCGTGGCCCCTGTAGGCAGAGCTGGACTTGTGGTGAAGAAGGCTCCCGACCCCTGGGTGGGCAGAGGAGGGGACAGAGCACACAGCAGACCACGCCCAGCTTGGCAGACGGCACTTACTTCTGCTCAGCACGACCCTCTTCTGCAAGCACCGGCGTGGGAGCGGGTGGGAATGACACACGGAGCCACTGAGACAGCACTGCAAAACCAATCAAAGGGCACAGGACAGAGCTGCCGCAGGACGGGATGAGTGACGTGTGGACCCTGGCCACTGCAGCGCCTGCCTGGGGTTGGACCCTGGCCACGCAGCGCCTGCCTGGCGGTGTGGACCCTGGCCACTGCAGTGCCTGCCTGGCTGGCCGCCCAGCGCAGGCCTGCCTTCCATGGCCTCGCCTCCTTGACTCAGGAGAACACATGCTGGAGGGTGGCACCAAAGGGTGCCTTCCTCTGTCTGGTGCCTTCTAGGGATGAGCCTGCTGCCGGTTCTCCAGCTCTGGTTCCAGCCCTGGCTCCCGGGTGGTAGTTTCCCTTCCACAGCTCAGGACGCATCATCCACATGCGTGGCGGGGAATGCCACCCCACCAGGACCAGGGCTTTGCCGTCTTACCATGGGATGTCAGCCAGCCAGGCTAACCATGCCAGTGCCCCTGCCCAGCATGGCTAACAGCAGAGGGCCACAGAGTCCTAGCAGCAGAACGAGGGCCCGGCTGGCCCACCCCCACCTCCTCAGCAGCGATTCCCAGGGTTCACCACCCGGCATGATTCCCTGGATCCTCCTGCGGCGGATCATTATGTTGCTAAGCAACCGCTGGGTTGCGGGCGGAACACACAGGAATCTGTTGCCCTGATTTAGAACGACACTCACACACTCCCTCTCTTGGATGATCACTCTCTAGTCTGCCTTTTAAATCAAATCCATATGGAAACATGAGACTTAAAAAAAAAAAAAAAAAGAAAACAGCCCAGGAGTTAAGTAGGACATTCCACGGGCAGGACATGATTATGGAGGTGATCATGGAGGTGAGCTTGCAGGCGCCTTCTCACCCTGTTTGCAAACTCAGGTGGGCTCCTGAGCAGCCCTGGCGGCCAGAGGCTGCTCATTGACGGCGGCTCCCCAGGCCCATCTGCCCTTCACGGGCCAGGCAGGTGCAGAGCCCCAAATCCTTCCTGAGCCAAGCACCCTGTGTGACTCACTGTATGGCTTTGGAGATGAGCCCTGAGTGGGCGCCTCCTTCCAAACTGCCCTGTCCCTGAGTTACACTCTCTCCAGCCTCTGCACGTGTAGGGCACTGAAGAGGGAACTGGGGGTACCATCTGCCCTGGGCCTGAGCCTTGGGGGTTGCCCAAGACAATGCCTCCCCCGGAACCGCCAGCGGTTCTCCACTCCAGACGCCACCATCACCCAGGGCACTGCCAGGACCTGCTCTATCTTCAGTCCCTAGGGCCTGGCCCAGGACAGAAGGAGCACTCAGCCTGCCACCTGACGAGCAGGGGCCAGGTGCCCCTGGGACAGAGCTTCCCCTTGCTACACATTCCAGGGCCTCTCCAGTGCCATTCACCAGACCACCTACAGTGCCACTCGCTGACATGGCCTTCCCAGTCACTTGGTGCTGGGGGTCATGAAGGCCCCCATAGTGGAACTGAGGTTGCAGCCCCTATTAGCAGCTTCCACGTGGCTTCCAGGGAGGGGGCTCTACCTCCAGCCAGGCACAGAGAGTTTTTAACAGCCCATCTCGACTCAGTTTAAAATCCAGTCAGGGTAACACGGAGCTGTGACTGTTGGAGGAACAGGCAAGGGGGCAGATGCTGTACTGTGGGGGCCTTCGGAAGGACAGTGGGGCTGGAGGTGGCTTTTCTAAGAGCTGGCCCAAACTCATTCCCTGGGCAGCTGGAACCTGCCCAGGGGTCTTGGGGACCTCACTCCCATGGGATGACTCTCTCTGAGCCCATCCCTACTGCAGTAGGTGACAGCCAACCTAGACATCCCTCTGCTCCCACCGCGAAGGGCTGGTTGTCCAGAGGGCACCCAGCTTGAGCCCCGCCCTCTGGTGGAATCACAGGGACCCACAGGCCCCTCGTCGCCTCTCCTGACAGATGAAGCGAAGCTGACCTTTCCTGATGTGCCAACGAAGGGCAGGCTTATCTGGCCATGAGGACCCTGGGGTCACTGGTAAGGCTGACGCCTGGGCAGGCTGTGCTGGCTCTCCAGGTTCCTCAGGCACACCTCTCAAATCACCCTGTTGTCCTGCTTCAGGCCTGGACCCCCACAGCAGCCCCCAGCCCCGTGTCGCTGTGCGGGCCCCTGCCCCTGGCCACGCAGCAGCCTCTGTGTCTTTAGGAAGCAAAAGTGGAGTCACACCTGCGTTGGTGAGCCCTGGGGTGGCTGCCAGCCCATGGGTCACCTGCCCTCCCTCCTGGCCTGGTCTCCTGACATGGAGAACACTTTCGCTGGCCTGGGTGCTGTGCTCGCCCCGCGCCTTGCCATCCCCCACCTGAGCTCTGCTTCGGTTTCTGACTGTGGCTCCTCTGTGTATTCTATGTCTTTCCAGTGTCACTCCCTGAGTGGTGGCTCTTCTGTCCAGGCCGCTTGGCCAGCAAACCATGGTTCCTTGCTCTGCGTCTGTCCACTTGGGTCTCTTGTTCAGCATGTATTGGTGGTTTCCTCTGGGAATTCGAGCTCCTCCAAGAAAGAGTGGCCTCGCGTGCTTTCCTGACCAGTGACAAGCCCAGGCTCAGCATGGTGCCCAGCACACGTGGGCACCAGTTGCAGTTGCTGCTGCTGCTGGCCGGGTCTGCTGTCCGTTTGAAGAGCCCCAGCCCCCCTGTTGCACTCCTCGTCTCTCTCCACCCCAGGCCTGGTGTCTCTTGGGCTCAGCAACATGGCTGACCCGTGGGCTCAGGACACTGTGGGCCATGCTGTGGTTCTGAGCCCCAAACTGGGTCCAGCCCATCTTCCAGGTCTGCATTTGGGTAGCTTGTCTGTCCCCAGCATGTGACTTTAACCAAGACCCCTGAGCCCTCTCCTCCTGGGTCTGCAAGGTGACAAGAACACCACTCAAGCCACACTTTCAGTGTAGTGGAAATCAGGTGCACTGAGATGTCACCCAGGGTCACAAACGGTGAAAAGCAGGGTGCAGGCCAGCATCTACACACCTCTTGGGTCCTCAGGCCCCATGCCAGTGGTCCTGGGGAGCCATGGCAGTGGCTTCTGGGGGAGCTCCCCACTCCTGTGCCCTTCTCTGCTTGGACCTACTGTGCCCAGTGATGAGATTTCTTCCCTGGCATAATCAGGCTGGTGGTTGAGAACTGCCCGGTGGCTCCTGTCTTGGAAGGCATCTCTGGCCAGGGTCTTCTCGCCCAACGCTGTCCTAAAGGACACTTCCCGATGGCTTCCTTTGGGCAGCAACACACTCGTAGTCCAGGTGTCTCCAGATTCCACATCACCCTGACCTCAGGGAACAGCAGAGACTCAGTCTTGGCTCAGGTTAGGTCAGACGTACCACAGCCATCGTCCCTGGACCCTGTGCTGGGGTCTAGTAAGATGCGCAAGGGGTGGTCTCACCGCAGAGCTGTCAGGCAAGATTCCAGGAGCAGTGGACAGATCAGGGCAGCTTCTGCCCACAGTGTGCGGGCAGTGGCCCTGCTCAGCTGGCGCCTCTCCTGGCTGTGCCCGGGCTGCCTGCCATTTCAGAAGCCCGCTGGTTTCCAGAAACACTCGCCGTGTTCCTCTGGAGGCGCTTCTCCGCCCAATTCCGAGCCTCATTTTGCTCAGGGCCATTCATAGCTCTTGATTTCTGGATGCATTTGAGGATGGTGGCCTGTGTGCCACCACGTGGGTAAAGCCCAGGCCTGTTAGCCAGCTGGCAGAGGCGGGCACCCAGGGCCAGGGGCAGCTAGGCCCCGGCCACCCCAGGACCTACTGGTGGTGACGGGGACTGCTGTCCCGACCTCGTCCCTCAGAGAGCTTGTGCTGGCACTCCTGAGAGCTGGTCGGAGTGCTGCAGTGAGCGCCTGAGCCGCGGCCTCCCCTGCCTCGCCCAGCGCCTAGGGCAGCCCTCGGCTGGGAGCGGGAAGGACTGCACACGCCCTGGGCCGCCTGGTGACCGCTTGCCTGGGAGAGTCCATCGCTGGGCGCAGCCTGTGGCCTAGACAGCCTCAGCCCGCATTTGCCCACTAGCCCTCTGGCCCTCTGCTTGGTGAAGGCCCTGGCTCCTGCAGGAGGTCAGGGGTCAGACCGGGGCAGCCCACTGGGAGGGCGGACCGAGCTCCACAGCCCTGGCTGTTTCCTTGGCTGTGAAGCGAAAGTGACCACAGGCCTGCAGGTGGGACTGCACCCTGCGTTAGGCAGCTGCTTCACAGTGCAGGCCGAGGTCTCGTCGGGTGACGGCTTCTCTGAGGCTCCTCCTTGCCCAGTGTCCACCTGGGCAAAGACAGGAAGGCCCTAGAGTCAGAGCAGGGTGGAGTCCCACTTGGCTGGGAGCAAGCCATTCTTGTCCCACCTACAGGGACTGGAGCAGGTGGGCCAGCAGGTGCTTGGCGGCCTCTGTGGCTGTAGTCCCTGGGCTCCCCGGGTGGACATACCGGAGACCCTGGCTCAGGTGAGCTGCTGGGGCCTCAACAGTGGATCTGCTTCCCTGGCCCCGGAGTCACTCCCTCTTGGCACCCTCCTGTCTGTGGCCTGTGCTGAGGAGTCTGCGTCCTGCTCTGGCTCCTGCGGGCCCAGCACTGGGAAGCCACTCAGCCCTCGGGAGAGGCGGCTGCACCTGGGCCCTTGCCCCTGGCTGTCCTCAACACCGTCCACCCGAGAGCTTCTCATGGACGTGGAGCACTGAGGTCTGGCCTTCTGGTGGCTCTGTCACAGGATTCAGTGACAGAACATAAAGAGCCTACTGTGGCTGGAGAGGGAGCTCTTGGAGGGCCACCGGGTATATGTGAAGCCCTGTGTCTGATCTCCGGTATCAAAATGAAAAAGCAGAGAGCACCTGTGGTGTTACCTCCCGGCAAGGACAGGCTGCCGGTGATCCGCTTTCCTGAGGCTCTGCCTGTGTGCGGGCACCTTCTCTTCCTCCAGGAGCAGGGAGCCCGGCAGGTGCAGCCCGCGAGGATCCCTCCACCTGGAGGTGCTCGCAGATGTCACTGGCAGTGGAGGCCCAGGAGCAGTGGCGACAAATGCCCCCACCCTCCCCTGAGAGCAGTGGGAGCCCCACTGGAAGGCAGCGGGGAAGAGCGTGGCCCAGCTGCAGATCACAGTCACTGCGAGTGAACGCTGCCCCAAGGGGCGGCCCTGGGCAGGGCCTGCAGAAGGACTTCCTCAGTCAGGACAGGAGCCTGGGCACCCTGCCTGGGCAGACAGCAAGCTTTACCCTCCACCCAGGGCAGCCTGCTGGCTCCTCCTCTGTCACCCCAGCTCCCATGGGAGTGACTACTACCTGTGTGACGATGTGAGTGGCAGCTGGGCCACCTGGGGCTTTTCCTTCGTGACGTTTGCCCTGGGCGGCACCTCCCAGCCCTCCCCCCGCTGGCCATGGAGGGAGGGGTAAGAGCCCACACGCATGTGTTTAGACACTCCCTCGCCACCCGTCAACCCCCCTCGCCGCCCCTCACTAAGGCCGCTGCCGTGGCCGCTCTTGTCAGGCAGCGCTGCCCTCGACCTGGGCTCAGCGAGCCTCCACCTGGCCTTCGCAGTGGTCCCGGCAAAGGTCTGGTGACACAGGAGAGCTGAGCTCATCTCGGAGGCCAGGGCGGGGGGCTTTGTGCCCCTTCATCTCATTAGGAGTCTTGAGGAGGGAGCGCTGTCTCCTGCCAGGACAGCTGCGGCTTTGACTCTGCCGTCCCAGAGTCTGGAGGGTGACACGCGGTTATGGCCGACAGTGTGGCCATCACAGGGTTAGGAATCCCTCTTCTCATCCTCTTGGTTCTCCCTCAGGACTTTCGTGGGCAGCACTGGACAGTGTGTGCCCAAGCCAACTGTGAACTTACCTTGGAGCTAGGCTGGCGGACTTGACCCCTGCCGGCGAGTCCAGTCCTTCCCCCGGCTTTGCCGATTTCTCTCGGTTCATTTGCTGCAGGATTGAGTTCAATTCACTAATAACGTTCGCCTTGGGGCCTGAGAGAATCGGGCTTTTGACCTCCGTGATATCACCCCACAACTTGGAGGTCCTTGGCTGGATGATCTTGGCCAGCCCAGGCTGGGCGCTGCCCGGTGGGGGCGGGGGCGCAGGTGGGGGGATGACGAAGCTGTCCGCGTCTTCCTCCAGGAGCGCGTCCTGATAAAGTGCATTGCTTTTGTGAATAATGGGCTTCATTTTTGGCTTTGGAGGTACGGGGGGCTTGTCGACCACGAACGCTTGCCCGTCTGCATAGACTGTGCAGGTGTCCACGCCCTCCCCGCCCTCAGAGGACAGGGTGGAGATGCTGGACACCGTGGAGATGGTGCTGGTTGTCTCGAGATGGTGGTCACTGCTACTGCGGCTGTCCACCTCCTCGATCCCAGAGTCGGCGACGGTGTCGAAGCTCTCGGGAGGTGGCAGGAAGGAGGCGGGCAGGCAGTTGGAAAGGCCGGCTGGCTTCTTGGTGTCCGCGGGGTTGGCTGGCTGGCTGGAGTTCAACGAAGGGGACGGAGGGGCATCGGTTTTCTTCTGCTTGACCGAGTCGGTGAGAGTGGGGACAGCAGCAGCGCGGTCATCAGGAATATCAAAACTATTTGCAAATTCCAGGGGAGGAGGCAATGGCTCTGTAAAAACAAAATCCTCATCCAAGTCCACGGATGCCAGGGGGGGGGGAGGGATGCGGAATGGCAAGACCACCGTCTCCTCCATGGAGCCCGCGGCCACAATGGTCCTGCCGGGCGCGGTGGCGGGCTCGGGGGTGACGGAGATCTGTAAAGCACCTTCGGTGTCGGAAACACCTTCTGGCACCACGGAGGGCGGGTGGTCTAGTGTCACGTCCATGTCCTCTCTCTCCTCCTCCTCCTCCTCCAGGGGACCGCCCAGCTGGGCAGCATCCACAGTGTGCACCATCAGCAGGCCGGCCGACTTCTGCTGGGCCGTGTCCACGATGTTGATCAGCATGTTCTTGTCCCCACCTCTCCGGTCCTTGCCCAGGTCTGTCTCGTACTTGTTCTCCGTCTCCTGTCGGCGCAGGGGCCCCCGGGTGTTCTGCCTGGTGACGGGAGGGAAGCCAGTGTCCCCACTGGGCCGCATTTTGGTATCAATGTAGAGAGGCTTGTTGAGGTCAGCCTTGGGGGCCTCCCCCTTGGTCCCCTGCTGGGACTCCTTCATGGCTCGGTCCCTTGCGGAGAGTGCCAGGGCCAGTGGGGAGCTGGGATCCAGCAGGCGCCCGGTGAGCGGGTGGACGTAGTTCTCCGGGCTGACGGCGTTGCTGCTCTTGGGGGCTGCCGCTGGGCTGCCCTCGGGCCCCTTGGCTTTGGATGCGGGATTCAGGGGCCTCCCGGCCTCACCCTGAGCACCGGCCTCGCCACCAACCACAAAATGGTTCTCGGGCTCTCTTGGCGCTGCCACCGGCGTGGGCGACACCAGCAGCTCTGCACTGTCCTCATCGCCAAACCCACCCTCCTCTGGGAACTTGGAGGGCCGCATCCGGGGGGCAGGCGGCCCTAGGCCCACGTCCTCATCCCCCAGGTCCGTGGAGAGGAAGGCTGGGGAGTTCCTCCTGGCCTCCAGCCGCTTCTCCCGGTCACGCACAGCCCCCGCAATGGCTGCGGCGAAGGGGCTGCTGGAGGCCAGGCCGTCCTCGGGCCGCAGCTGGCCGGGCTGCTCGGCCGGGGGCTCGATCTCCACGCTGCTGCCCTGGCTGCTCTTGCCGCTGCTGCTGGTGGAGGGCTCCTTGACGATGATGGTGGGGATGGGGATGGAGCACGTCTTCTCGGGGCTGTCCTCCACATTGGACTGCTTCACCAGCATGCCCTTCCGCCGGGCGGGCTTGGCCGGCACGTAGACGGCCTTGCTCGCGATCCTCCCCACCTCCGAGTACGGGTTCTCGGGCATCTGGCCCCGCTTGCTACGGAAGGTGGCCTGGGGGGCCGCGCTCCGGCTGCAGAGGTCCTCGGAGTCCAGGGAGTAGCGGTCCAGCTCTCGTCTGTAGAACATGCCCTTCTCCCTCATCATGGTGGCCACTGTGTCAGACCTGGTGGCGGGGGACACCTTGGCAGCAGGATTCTGATTGAACGCAGGCTTGATTGTCCCGTAGACTCTCGGAGTTGGGGACTTGGGGCAGTTGTAGGCAGTGGGGGAGGGTGGAGGTGGAGACGGGGGCACGGACTGCGGTGGAGGGGGGATGTCCTCGGACGTGTCCGGCATGGACAGGCTTCTGGTGAACTTCAGCATCGGAGGGGCCAGGAACTGCCGCTCTTCCTCTGTTATTCCTGCAGGCAGAAAGCGGGTTGAGCTTGGCATCCCACCTGCGGCCCAGCCCACTGCGGGTCTCAGGTCATGCAGCCGCGCTCGCCACCCGGCACCGCACACGGCACAGGCCGCAACACCAGAGCTCGCTGTGCAACCCACTCTGGGCCACGAAAAGAAAGAAGAGCGGGCCCTGGGCACAGGGGACACGTGCAGGAGCCCTTCTCCAGGTACACTGTGGGGCCCGTGAGGCCAGGGTCCGGCCCAGAGACGGGCGTGTGTGGCTTTTTAGGCCACGCCTGGGTCACCAACCCCTCCTAGCTGTGTGTGTGTGCGCACTCTCAGATGGGGTGGGCTGGCCACACCAGCTGGACCCTCCTCTGTCCCTGCCCCTTTCAGGTGTGGCCTGGCCCTGGGGGTCTGCAGCTGTCACCCATCTTCTGGAGGCCGGGGGCCTGAGGGTAGTAGGTGCCACTGTGTCTGCCCGCTGGTGTGGGTGGGCAGTGCTGAAGATGCCGCTGCTGGTCAGGTGGCATGTGAGCCCTGTGGTTGCTGCCCATGTGTGTGGCAGACCCTCTACCAGCAGCAGAGCTGTGTCCCTGGTGGTCTCACTGTGCTGACAGGGGTTGTGGCATCACTGTGATGGCCTCTTGGGAGATGTAGGAGCCGCACAGAGGGCTGTGCACAGCGAGCCCCTGGGTCCCCGGCAGGATGGCTGTGAGTGGGCTGGTCAGAGGTAGGGCCATTTTGGCTCTGGAACTGCCACGAGGGAGGGAGCCTTCCTCAAACCAAAGACTCCGACCCACATGGCCACAGGCTCCGGAGCAGGCACTAGGCAGGGGCCGAGGGTGCCGTGGGCTCAGCCCAGAGGCTCCGCACTGGCCTGTCTAGGGCTCTCTGCAGCCCGGGTGGAGGGCACAAGCTCAAAGCCATGTTCTGAGACAATTGTCCAAAGCTCGTGGGTGTTGAAAGCGAGTGGGCTGTGACTATGGCCCTGGGGACACCACGGTGTACCTGGAGCACGCTCTGCATGGTGACTGGGGTGACTACAGACTGGAGCACAGCACAAGGCACGAGCACAGGAACAGAAGCCACACACACAACAGACCCAGGGACCACAGCTGTGCGTCGGGCATGCAGGGTTCTAGGGCAGCAAAGTGGACTACTCGAAATTTAAAAAGTTCCCAGGACAAATCACTGATTCCAGTGGAAACTTGATATGGGTGTTCCAAACGGCACCCACTCCCCGTGGGAAGGCGGTGGCCTGCAAGGTTGGTGCTGACCGCCTCTCAGTGGGGCCTTGGCTACATGCCGACGCCGGCAGGTGTGTTCCGAGGAGTGCGATTTTGGAATGCACCTTATATAAAGGGCAGATTCCAAGCTGGAGGCTTCCACCTACCTGATAGAAAGATTCTGCTGTCTGACAGGGAGGAAATCAGTCGTTATCAACCAGTAAGGATCAGAGACATCACGGGAGTGGGCAGCTCCGCAGGAGGGCGGGCTCAGGAGCAGCCGCCACCCCCTTGTCACTGCCCGCCGCCTCCTCTTCACACTACAGCCCCAGAACTCCAGAACCAGAGCTGGGTCCCCGGGGCAGCCGGACGTTGGGGTGGACGCTTTCACCCTGTGTATGTGGCAGGCCCTCCATGTCCAGCAGTGGCCTTGGCTTCTAGCAGTTTACAGGGCAAGGACAGGTCTGCATTCTCTCCCAAAGGGACTGCGTCCAGGGTCAGGCCTCCCTGCCTGTCAGAGTCGAGGCAGCAACTGGGATGGCCCCAGCGGGTGGGAGCTGCTCTCCAGGACAGCGTGCTGTCCTTGCCATTGGAGAGCTGACCAGCCTCCCGGACGAACATGTCCCGTGAGCTTGTTCCACAAACAAGGACACAGGGTCCACTTGCCCTTCCCACGGGCCCCACCTTCCCCTCTGGCTCATGGCCCCTTCACCCCGCTGTTACACGTAGCCGTCAGATCAGAGACCATAGCCGCACTGCCTGTCTGCAGGGGCGGGAGGGCTTGCTGCTCTGCGCTGTTCAGTGGCTGCCTGGTGGGGGACCTGGGCACCCCCCCGGGGCAGGCCTGGGGGAGCAGCTAGACAGCCTGGCCCGAGGCCAGACCTCCCAAGGGCCCCTTCTTTGGGTTAGGTAGTGCTTCTTACCTATGGATTTCTGCCTTCGCATCGTACCTCGGGGGAGGCCCAGAAACGGGCCTTTCGGGCTCCCGGGAACTGTGGGTGTCATCACAGCGATCCCCTGGCGCTCGTATACAGACTGCAAACCAGAAAACTGGGTGAGACACATCCTGGCTGGTCTCGACCAGAGGGCAGCAAGGAGGTCCCTGCACCGCCACAGGCCCAGGTGGTTCCGGAGCAAGGCAGATCTCCAGGGTGCTGCGGGGCTGCTTGGAGGCGGGGCTGCGTGGAGACCGGGCAGCCCCTCTGCCTCTCCGACAGCTCCAACAGTGTGGGATGCAGGCACGTGCTGCTCTAGGGACACCCTGTACCAGAGCAGCTGGACAAGGCTCTGTGGAATGGAGCCAGGTCAGGTGTCCTGTGAGAATGAGCACAGTGGCAGTGGGGTGTGACGTGGGCTGTACCCTGTGGCCTTGGCCACATCCTCAAGCAGGGCCTCTATAGTCCTGCTCTGCACAGTGGGCTAATGCTGGCCCCACAGCATGTGTGAAGAAGACCAGGCGTGGGCGCTGTCTGGCAAGCAGGACGGCCCTGCAGCAGCCTACCCACCTGTGGCCAGGGGCTGGCCCCGCCTCGCCCCCCACCCCCAGGCCTGCTCTAGGAGGAGCCCAGAGCTCCCCTCCTCCACCTCGAGGCTGTGTTCCAGCGTGGCCTCCACCAGCCCCTGCACAGGTCTTCCCAGGGCTGCTGTGCCAGGCTGAGCTTGCTGCCCGACCCGAGGAGCAGGAGGCCAGATGTGCACTCCCAGGGGGCACCCGAGGACGGCCTGGCCCCGTCCATCTCGCTCTGTAGCTCTCCCTGAGGTTGGGGAAGGGAGGCCAGGGCCTGCTCCCAGGACGGCAAGGGCAGCTGTCCCACAGGGCAGGGGTGGAGGGGTGTGGGGACAGGGTGGGGCGTGTAGGCACGGCAGGGACACAGTGTGGCCCTGCAGCTCGGGAGGTGAGACTGGGGCTGAGCACTCTGGTCCCCGCCGTCCTTGGTGACGTTTGTTTCAGGGCTCAGGGAGAGCTCACGTATCAGGCTTGGGGAGTTTGGGGTCTCGTGTGGTGATCAGCTGAATCACGAGAATACTAAGCCACACAGTTGTAAAGGGCAGTGCTCAGAGCGGGGCCAGGCGGGGGACACTGAAGCCAGTGAGCCCCGGCCCAGGCCCCGCCCCGGCAGCACTGCCTTTGCCTGGCGCGTTGGGTATTGAGAAGCCCTGCCCTTGCGGCCTGGCCGCTGCTCCCTGAGCCAGCAGGGAGTGCTTCCGGCCCGCGGCGGGGCCCAGGTGAGTCTCAGGTTCGGCCCTGTGCTGAGGGTGTGTCGTCCATCCTCAGAGTCCACCAGAGGATGGACCTCTGTGCAGTGGTGGCCAGAGGCCTCTTCCACCCCAGAGTGGCTGTGTCTGAGGAGCACTCCTGAGGGCCTCTCTGGCCACAGCTCAGTGGTCCTCAGCTTGCACATGGGGGGTCGCCCTCGAGGCTGGGGGCCGAGTGCCAGTGTTGAGGCCCCTGTGGCAGGGCAGGGCAGGGCAGGGCAGGTCAGGGGCATGGTCTGCACGCCTGGGAGGTCCTCTGCACCTGCTCTGACCCCTGCTTCTGTGTGCCTCTAGACCGCCATCCCTCGTCCTGGGGACACAGTCACTCACGTTCATGTCTGAGGCTGCTGGGAAGCACCTGCTGGTGGGCCGCTGTTTGATGGTGGCCACTCTGGTCTCCATGGCCATGCTCTCAGCCGTGCGGGAGGGCTTGGGGGCCGGGACCGTCTCCTCTGGTTTATCTGCAACACAAGGTGAGGTTGGAGGGGCCAAGCACAGGCAGGAGGGCAGGGCTGGGTGGGGAGGAGGCGGGGTGCAGCAGCGAGGGGACTCGGCCATGCATCTCTCCCTGGCCCGTGCACCCCCCTCAGCGCCCACATGGCCTCCCCAGGGGTGCACGTGGACAGGTGGCGAGGTAAGACCACAGCACCTCAGGCTCTGGGTTTCCCGAGGAGGCTGTATCCTCACTTCTGGGATCTGTTTTGGGTCGTGTTAACTGACTGCTAGAATTTCAAAGACACTCCGAAATGTGGTTCTTTTTGGCAACTAAATGCATTTTTCAAGACAAGGGTCCTATACCCAAGGCTGGGACTTCGACAGTGTGTTCAGGAAGTTGGTGGGACACCCAGGAGTCCCCACTGTGAGACTTTCTGCATAGGAAGTTCCCACTCATTCTTTCCACAGTAGAACATTCTTGTTTCTTCTTGAAACTGACCCGCCACCAAATCCCTGGAGCTGCACTGCCACCTAGTCACCCGGTATGAAAGCATGGCCTTCTGAAGGGCAGACCAGGTCCCATGAGCAGGTGTAGAGGGAAGGGGTCGTGGGGGCGTCAGCAACGCGCAGAGCAGCCAAGTGAGACCCTGATACCGTGGAAGAGGGTTGATTCCAGTCAAGGCATTTGATTCCAGGGTTCAAGGGGGCCAGCTGCAGGCCCAGTCCTGCCCTTGACCTCAGAGCAGTTCCACACGTATAAAGAGTTACCCAGAGAGGAGGAAGGGAAAGAAGTGGAAGAGTGGTAGCAGGGACGGAAGGTGAGGCAGGGACGGCCTGGCTTGCCAAGGAGGTGTCTGCAAGCCCCGTCTGCACCCCACCCCAGCTCTCTTGCCAGCAGGAAGTGGAGTGGGTCCCAAGGTGCCAAGGAGTGCGGAGGCCCCGATCGTCCTCCTGCCCCCCTGATGAGGCGGCCACTCCCAGCTTCCCCTGCTCTGTGGGCTCCCCTCCCCAGGAGCAGGCACGTCCCCTGGTGTGTGGTGAGCACCTGCCCCTCAGGGGCTGGGCAGGACGGGGGGAACGCCCAACTCTCGTTCCTAATGGCAGTGGGGTGCCCTGGATGGCAATCAGCTGCGTCCTCACCCTGAGTTCTGCCACCCTCCCCTGCATGGAGGCCCTCTCGTCCCCCGCTCCTGGGCCCAGAACCTCCTGCCAGTGTCTGTCCCCTGACACTGCAGGTTCTCTTGTCCCTCTGAGGCAGGCTCAGGTGAGGCCGGTGGCCTGCTTTGGAGAGCCAGCTAGGAAGCATGGGGCCCGTTGGTCTGTGCCTGCAGGCTCGGCCTCTTGGCTGCTTGGCTTGGCCTTGGATGAGGGTGGCTGCTGGTTGCCCCAGAGTATCTTTCTCCAAGGAAGGGGACCGAGGTCTGTCCAGCCCTGGGGCGCTCCGTGCCACCACTGCAGTGAGTGGGACACCAGAGTTGCTCTGGGGACCAGAAGTTCTTGACAGTGCTAGCCATGGCTCCTTTTCTGCCGCCCACCAAGGGTGTGGCCTGGGGGCACAGCAGCCCTGGCACTGTGCTGCCGAGTTCCAGGAGAAGGACTTCAGCCCAGGGGACTGTGGGGCACTTCAGGTGTAGGCTCCGGTGCACCCGCATAGCCCCGCTGCCTCTGACTGTGCACAAGGGCGCCCTGCTGGCTGCTGGCTACCTTGCTTGGGCCATGACCCGGCAGGCTGACATGGGGGAGGTCCAGGGAGCACTGGCCTGGCCTTTGGGCCCTGATGAACTCAGTGGCTGGCAGTTACAGTGGGGCTCTGAGCACATCAGAGGCTGGACCTAAGGTGCAGAGGGCTGTGGCCCTTGCTGAAGGCCCTGGTGGGGACTCTGCAAGAAAAGGCAGGAGGCCAGGGTCTGATGTGCTGGGGACCATGTCTGGGCACCCTGGGGTGGAGGACTCGGGAGGAGCAGCTCTCCTATGGCTGAGAGTTGAGCCATGGAGTCCCAAGAAGCCGTGTCCTGGCTGGCCCCTTCCAGAAGCCAAGGTTTGCTTCCTGGGCGCTGATGGGGTGGGCCTGCTCCCACCCGCGTGCTCTGGGCCTGCTGCCCTGAACCTTGGAGTGCCCCTGGAGTGTTCTGGGCTCAGAAGGAGTGGGCAGCAGGCCTTGTTCCAAGGTCACAGGGCCAGCGCAAGAACCCCCAAGCTTTCTGCAAATGCTGGGTACACCAGGGTTAGCCAGAGGGACGTTGTCCTCACCAACAGTGCCAGGCCCCGGAGGGGAGAGAGGCCTTCCTCCCAGTTCTCCCAGGGGAGAGATTACCCCATTCTACAGGAAAACCACCTGAGGGTCTGAGACACTTGGGGTTACACAGGTAGGGACTGGGAGACCAGGTACACTTGAGCTCAGGCGAGGGTCACCAGTCCTGCCAGCCATCTGGACAGGTCGTCTAGCTTTGGGGTCCATGGCAGCAGGACACACACTTGGGGATTGCTAGGGCTGCTGCCAGGTCGCCTGCCTTGTCTGGCTGGCTAGGGAGCAGGGTGGTGGGCATTGGTGGGCACCATCTTCACCAGTCACACCCAGAGAGCTGGTGTGCTCCTGCCACAGGAGGAGTGTCTCTTGAAGCTGTGGCCACCTTGACCTTTGCCCTTCCCACCTCCACCTGAGACCCACAGAACTATGAGGGCAAGATGGTTTGTTAGGGTTAGGGGTAGGGTTAGGGCTAGGGATAGAGCTAGTGTTATGGTAAGAGTGAGTTTGGGGCTAATTTCTTTGATACTGGGCAGGATTCATCTTTTACGGATCCTAACTATGCTCACTAAGTTTGCGGTGTCTGAAGGTAGTGCTGTTTGTGGGGTTGAGCTGGAAGAGGGGGCTCCCCCTTTGTCTCTTGGATTGCGGGGCCCAGGGGAGCTGGTGACCTGGCCACTCAGCCCCACCCTTCAGAACTTGTTTACCAGGACACAAAGGTAGATTACAGCTTCCTCCTCTCATTGGGGCCCTGAGGGTCAGGCTTGATTCACAAAGCCCAGGTCATCTGTTCAGAGCCTGGACAGGGAGGTTAGTGGGCTGGCCCCCTGCAGTGCTTAGTGACTGGGAACAGTCCCCACTGGGCTCTGTTCTGAGCCTCCAGGCAAGGTGACGCCTTCCTTACAAGACAGAC
Source organism: Marmota flaviventris (assembly GCF_047511675.1). Classification (NCBI taxonomy): domain Eukaryota; kingdom Metazoa; phylum Chordata; class Mammalia; order Rodentia; family Sciuridae; genus Marmota; species Marmota flaviventris. The sequence goes on along the minus strand of NC_092506.1, from coordinate 3,682,885 downwards.
GCCTTGGGCAGGGGTCGCGAACTCGGCCCTGGGTAGCGCGGGCTCTGGGCAGGCTTTTCAGACTTTCTGGGTGTTTCTCAGTGATGCAGCCCCCACCTGCCCACCTGTCCCCCAGCCTGTGAGTACCTGGGCCTCAGGTGGACAGAGCGGGTGCAGAAAGACTGTGCCCAGATGTGGGCACATGCTGCTCTCCTTGGGCCTAGTGAGCCAGACAAGGCTTGCTTTGTTTACCAGGAGGATGTCCCCAAGCCCCTGGAATGGGGACCCTAATGGCCTGGCAGACAGGGAAGCCTGGTGCCACGGGGGGCTGTTTGGCTACAAGAACCTGCTGGGGAGCCCCCTCCAGGCAACTCATCTTGTCCTGTGGCCATGCAAGGTGGTACTGCAGCCAGACTCCAGGTCCAGGCCCATTCAGAGCGGGCACCCATGTCCCCTTGTTCCTCAGGATGCTCTTGGGGAGGACAAGACCAGGTGTTCTGGAAGTGTCTGAGTTCTACAGGTGCATTAGCCCCTCCAGCAGTGGGGTACACCACTGTTTCCTGGGGCCTGGGATGGCCTGGGGGCTGTCTGTCCAGGGCCACTGTTCCCTGCTGTGTGGCACTGGGCATAGGTTTTGCTCACCCGTACAGGGCAGGGCGTGTGCCCATCTCAAGAGTGGGCAGCACTGCACAGGCTTCCTCCGGGACCCTGCTCCAGACACCCAGGGAAGCCGCCCCATGTGCTGCCGTGGGGCGCCTCTGGCTTCCTCTCCCCAGAGCTGGGGGAGGGGCAGGAGGTGTGACCTGGGCCACTCCTTCCCAGGCAGGCTGTGGTGCAGCCCGAGGTGTTGGGAACATGGGAAGTCTCCGTCCATCCTGCAAGTCCGTCCCACCCCAGCCCGCTCTGCCTTCAAGACTCTGCCTCTGCCAGGGCCGCCCTGGGCTGCTGTGTGTCCACTAGGACCAGCCATGGTGGCCTTGTTGCCTGGAGCTTGTGCCAGTGTCTGGGGCCTCGGGCAGGTGCCTGGAAGAACTGGGGGTCACGCAGCAGGGCATGCGAGAGGTCATGGGATGAGGGTGCGTCCCTGTCCCACGAGTCTCCTGGGGTTGCTGAATCAGGACTGGGAGCCGGGCAGCTCAAGGGGACAGGAGTTTATCGGCTCGGTTCTGGAGGCAGGACGTCCACGGCAGAGGTGGGGCAGGGCCATGGTCCCCTTTGCTGTTGCGAGGTGTCCTCCCTGGCCCCCGGCTCCCGGTGGCTGCTGCAAGCCCCGGGATTCCCTGGCGTGTGCTTTCTTCTCACCAGGACAGGGCTGGGGCTTTGGGCCCTCCTGACCCGGCACAGCGGCATCTCGGCTCCACCAGAAAGACCTTATTTCCAAGGAAAGTCCCATTTGTGGAGACTCTGATCTGGGAGACACACTCTCGAGCCCAGTTTGAAGGCCAGGGTTCTGCTCAAGGCCCACAGCCTGCCTGGTGTAGGGCGTGCTCCCTGCTGGCCTGGGCAGGCCTCCCTGAGGGGCTGGAGGGCACTGTGCCCTCGGCAGGTGAGGCAAGGCTCCCAGGGCATGCTGGGAGCTGGGGCTGAGCTGTGCTTGGTGGCTGTGGGAGCAGGGGCAGCCCTCAGCCCCCTGACTGGGCCACATCCCGCCTCCTGTGCTGTCTGGGGTGGGGCACTTCAGCTCCGAGTTGCAGCCAGGTGCATGCTGCCTGAGGGGGAGGCAGGCTTCCCTCCCAGGACCCCTGCCTGTCCTCTGGGTGGCTCTGCCCGGCTGTGCCTTTGTCCGCGTGAGGTGCCCCTAAGGGGAGGCCACAGGTGCCCACGGAGGCTTGGCCTCTGCGGGTCCCAAGGCTTCTCCTGGATGGTGGTCCTCCCTTGGCCAGCTGTGCTGTGGGCCAGGCCCCGGCAGCCCAGGGTGCTGTGCCTCCCACCAGGGGAAGCTGGGCTGTGCCTTGGGTGGAGGCGAGGTCAGAGATCCGAGACCCCATGACAGCAAGATGCCTGGACCCTCAAGGGCCTCGATGCAGGGGTGACCCTGGGCCCATGGCAGTGAAGTAGGGGCTGCTGCAGGAGAGGCTGGTGCTCTGCACCTGAGGTGGCCACCGCAGCCTGCTCCCGGTGCCCATCCTGCCCTGGTGCTGGTCTTGCTGGAACCCAACACCCCGCCCCACTTCAGGATCTACAGGCTACCTCTGGTGGGGCCTGAGGCTCATGCCTGGAGCCCTGCTAGGGTCCCCTCCCAGCCTGGGGCAGAGGCGTTTTGAATGCGAGGGCCTACAGCCTGTTTGGCTCCCTGCCAGCTCTGTGCTGGGGGGCCGTGGCCAGCAGAGTACCTCCCTAGATGGGGATGCTCTGGAGGAGGGCTGGGTTCTGCTCCTGGGGTGCACACCGGCCTTGTCCTAGCTGCTCACCGCCACTGCAGCTGCCCGTCTGCCTGTCCTCCTGGCCCACGACAGCCTTTCTGAAAGACCCCACAGTCAGTCCCCTTCCCATCACACAAAGGAGACTGAGTGTTGACAGGGACAGTCTTTGCCCACTGTGAAGGAGACGGCAGGTCAGGGCTAGGGCCGGGGCTCCTGCCTGCACCCCCTGACCAGTCAGTGTGGCCAGGCTCTGGCAAGGCTCTCAGAGGGAGTGTGCAGTCACCAGCCAGGGCAGGCATGGCTGTGGCCACCCGAGGGGCCGAGGGGCCGGAGGCTCCACGTCATGTGATGTGGATAAGCTCAGGGAGGAAATGCAGAGCACGCTGGGGGTGGCCACAGACAGGGGGGCCGGGGGACGGAACAGACCCAAGCAGGACGTGGTCCAGGCTGGGGCCTTGGGTGGCCCCGACACAGAGGAAAGACAGGGGCTCACGGCACACTCTAGACGCACAGGTGGCCACAGAGGGGTTCTCTTCGGGGGTGTGATGGCGGGAGGACTGGAGACAGACAAGCACTTCCCTTACCCTTCTTCTTCCGCACTGAGGCTTGCAAACAGAAAGGGAGGCGCCGTGAGCCACCGAGCCACGCAGCCCAGGAAGCCCCGCCCAGCTCAGGGTGGTCTGGGGCCCAGCAGGAGAGCCAGGCAGGGTCCTCTCCCACAGCCCTCAGAGCTGGCTCTTTCCTCCCTGGGAACCCACCCCCTGCCCCTGCAGGGAAGGCGCCTTCCGCCTCCTCCCGCACCCTGCACACAGCCCCGTGCTGGACTGGGGAGCAGGCCTGCCTGCAGAGGGCACCTGGGGCCAGCGCAGGTCCTGCTCCAACTCCAACAGCAGCCCCCTTTAAAGACCAATCGCCTGCTGTCCAGGAGGGAGCCCCACATGACCCCTTGGAAGAGGGCCTGGCCCCATGGCTCCTTTCAGAGCAGATCATGGGTCACATGCATGCCCACGGCTCCTGCCGTGCACCCGCAGGAATGCATGGGCTGTTCTGAAGGGACCAAGAGGTCAAGGTGGGGCCAGAGGAGAGGACGGCTGTGGTTTCTGGGTGGGTCGCGCCCTGCAGCAGGGCTGCCTCTTCCAAGAGCCTGAGCCTCCTCTGAGCCTCAGATTCTAGCCCCAGCCTCCACACCTGGACCCAGGAGGACAGCAGCCGAGCGCCCCAGCTTGTGGGTGGTGTCTGCCAGGGAAGGTCGGGGGAGGGGCGCCTGTGCCTGTTTTATGCTTTTGGTAGGGGGCCTGGAGGTGTCCAGTGGAAGGCTGGCATCGGTCACAGGCACTGTCCAGGCAAGACGTCAAGGAGGGGTGCTCGCTTTTGCCCCAGGTCTGTCGCCTGCCCATGAGACCTGCCCTGGCCGCCATCTTCCTGCTGCCACTGCTGCCTCCCTTTCTCCGGCTCTGAGCCACCCTCTTTCCAGAGGTGTCCCTGGCTTTCTGGTAACTCTGTGAGGTATTGTGCAGTGTCTGGGCAGCCCATGTGGCCACCTCTGTTTATAGGTCATCATGGCTTGTGTGGCTAATTGCCACCGTCCCCAGTCTACCAGATGGGGACAAGTGGCCAGAGCGTCTGCTTCCTGGAGACTTTCCAAGGTGCTGCCCCTGAGCCTGGTGAGCAGTGCCATCTGTGCAGGTCCCCGTGCACTGCAGCCTTGGTCTGGGCCCTTCCTGCCTGTGCAGGGGCTCTGTGGGGTGCCCTAGAAGCAGGGTGCTGCTGTGGACGTGCTGCTATGGGGGCCCTGCGGCCACTTACCATTGTCCACCAGTGAAAGGCCCCAGAATCCCAGACAGAACGTGTTAGAGAACAGAAAAGGTCACCACATCCTGCAGGGCTCCTGAGGAGCTGCCAGGGGCGCAGCTGCCAGGGCATGCAGGGCAGGAAGGGCGCGTCACCCAAGGGGATGCAAGCCAGCCGAGGGCCGTGCAGGGGCGGGCGTGCAGGGCAGCAGAGCTGGGCGGGGCGGGGCGGGGCAGGGCGGCTCTTACCCAGCTCCTCCAGCTCTGCGGTCATGGACTTGGAGCGCAGGGTGAGGGCTGTGGTCGGCGCTCGCTTTGGAGGTGGGGGAGCTGGACGGGCAGACGGAGACAGGTGTGAGCACCCCAGGCCCTGCTGCCCCTCCCCCTGGCCTCTCCATTCCCCGCTCCTGGACATGGCACTGTCCAGGGGCCAGGCAGGTGTCACTGAGGCCCAGGATGAGTCATGTGGCAGGGCCCTGCGGTCCTAGGGACTCTGGGCCACGATGGTTAGGACCTCACAGGTGTTTCGGGTGGGCCGGGAGGCACTGTGGGCCAGGGGTGGAGGACAGGTGTAACCTCTGCAGAAAGAGAGGCACAGCCCTGTCCCCCAGCGTCTGCGAGAGACTCATAGCACAGTCTGGGTGGCTGCAGCAGCCGTAGGCCCTTAGCCACCAGCTGCCAGGCTGGGCACAGGTCCCACACCCACCCTGTCCCAGTGGGGACACAGGTCCCTTGCTCCAGCTGACGGGGCTTTGGGAGGAGCTGGCTCTGCCCTCCTGGTGCACAGCTGGAGCTCTTCCCCTCCCCCTGCTGGATGGCCTCCCAGTGTCCCTGCCCCTCCTCCAGTTCTGGGCATTCTCTCCCCAGCCCAGCCTTCCTGCTGTCACAGGACTTGGTGTCCCATGTCCCATGCAGCTGTCCCTGGGAGAGCTGGCTAGGAGGATGGCTGTGGCCTCCCCCTCCTTCCCACCAGTGGCCGGCGCTTGATCTCTCTCTGCAGGTTCCACTCCACTCTAGGAGGTGACCCTGGGTCAATGTCATGGCTGGGGCTGGGGGGCAAATTTCAGCCCCCTAGGTCTGGAGGCGCTCAGCTGAAGGGAAGGCCCATCCACCTGAAGTGGGCGTCCCTTCCAGGGCCCCTGCAGGGGATGTACCTTGTTTCCTGGCAGTGTCCTCAGGGTCCAGACTCCTGGTCACCGTGACGACCTTAAGGACAAGGTGATTCCCTCCCTGGCGGATCATGTTCACCACCTGCCTGTGGCCGACCTTGACGACATTCTCGTTGTTGACCTGGAGGAAGACAGGGAGCTGGCCTGAGTGGCGGGAGCAAAGGCAGCAGGGGCCAGGTGGGGACAGCGTGGAGTCCTATCTTCTGGAAGCCAGAGTGCTTTGGGGGAAACTGGGACAAGTGCCCGTGGTGGGGTCACCTGGCTGTGGCCCAGGGCCCTCTGCAGCTTCCAGGGACAGCTGGTTCTGGGGTGCCCAGTGCTCGCTCCTGTGGCTTAGGGCAGTTCTCATGGCCTGCAGGTCCCTGCAGAACCCAACAGGCGTGTCCAGGCGGGCTGCCCACCCTCTCGGCAAAGGGACCTGTGGCACTTAATCGCTTCTCACGCTGACCCTGACATGGCCCCTCCTCCCCTTCCCCATCTGGAAGCCTCAGGTGGCACAAAGTGGGGATCAACAAGGTGCCAGGAGTGGAGGGGCTGCCCTGGCCCAGGGAGGAGGGGCAGTGCCCCTGTGTGCTCTCCTGGATGACACAAGACCAACAAGGGTGGACGGGGCAGGTGTCTGGTGCCTGCCGTGCACACGGTCCAGCGGCAGTTGTCCGGTGCTGTGGGGTACACACCTGCTTGCCCCTGCCACCACACTGCACCTGGACAACAGGCTCCGCACCTGTCATCCCTGCGCTCTGCCCTGTGCCCACCTCACGCTATCTCCAGCTAGAAGCAGGAGGGTCAGACCTGCAGGATCAAGTTCAAGACCATTTACGTGCAGAAGTACTGACGCCTGTCCCTGGGTGACCGCCAGCCACCACTGGACTTGCTAAGAGTCGAACAAGGGACCCAGCTAATGCAGGAGGAGAGAAGCTGGAGTGGGCGGTGGAGAGCTGGCTGAGGGCAGGCGCAGCAGCCACCTCGGGCACCTCCTGCTCCTGGGGTTCCCTCCACTCAGCCCGTCCACAGGGACTCCCGCCTGGGAGTCTCGCCCATTCACTCATCCACCCAGTACGTGAGTCGTGAGTGAGCACTGGGAGCCGGGAGGCCAGGGCTAACCCAGCCGGCCATCTGTCCCTGCGCACAGAGCTTCTGTTCTCATGGGGAGTCGAGAGCCAGATGGGAGGAAGGAGCACTGTGCAGGGGAGAGGTCCCCAGGACCATTCTGCCGTCTCTAGCCATCCCGCAGCCCCCATGCCACCCGCTGACCCTCACGGCCCCAAGCTGATTCTCTAGAACTCTGGTTCCCGGGAGTTTCTCCCCAAGGGTCTGTGGTGGACATTGCCCTGGAGTGACCTGGGCTGTTGAGGAAGCAGACACTTACTCCTGGGTCTGGGAGGTTAGTGGGCTGGGAACCCTTTCCTCTGAAGGTCAGAGGCAGATGCCGCCCTCAGGGGAGGACAAAGGGACGAGCTGCTAACAGGGGCCTCTCCTGCAGCTCAGGGACTCGCACCTGTGCTGAAGGCCTCTGCAGATGGACGGTGATGGGACCTCGGGGCCCCAAAGGTCACCCGCCTCCCACGGCTGGCACGCCTGTGTCCTGGGAGGTGTGCATGGGGCACCACATCAGGAGGACACGGAGGCCACACGCCACGCCCAGCCAACACCCGAGGGCGTCTGCTGGGCTGCTCTCCCATGAGGCAGCTCAGGGACAGCAGGTCCCAGGCGTGCTGCTTCTTGCTAGGGCCCTCGGCAGGACAACAGCCTCTGTCACACAGTCGTGGCTCTGCAGAGCCCCCAGCCTCCCGTCATTTAGCAGGGGCACGAGCGTGGCCACCTCAGGGCCCTGTAGGCACCCTCCACGCCAGGAGGGGCGCTGGACTCCGGCCACCCAGCCACCACTGAGCCAGGGTCCTGCTGTCCTTGTCTTGGTGCCGGCTGCTTTTGGAGGCTCCACAGAGGTCTCATTCTCTGGAGGTACTGCCCAGGGGCCCAGGAGTGCTCTGCCACGCAGCCCCAGCCCCAGCCTTTTCTCTTTTTTTATGTTGACACAGGGTCTTGCTGAGTTCTGAGGCTGGCCTTGAACTGGTGACCCTCCTGCTCCTGAGGAGCTGCGATTAGGAGAGCATGGCAGCCCCAGCCACTTTCAGAATGTTGGAAGGGGACAAAAGGAGCCCTGCAGGTAACTGGTCTCAACCAGACCAGGGGACATTTGTGAAGTTGATTTCAATTTGAGACGTGCAGATGACGGAGCTGACCCAGTGCTGACCATCCAGAGCCAGGATCACATGGAACCTCGCCCTGTGCCCACAGCCTGTCCCTCTGTGGGAGCAGGAACACATGTGAGGGGCCTGCCGTTGGCCTCTCTGCATGTGGCACAGAGGCAGGGGCCACATGTCACCACCCCACGAGTTCCTCTGAACCCCACACACCAGATGGACACAGGTGAGGTCTGGGGACCCCGGGGGGAGCCCCTCACCTCAGCCCAAACTGTGTTGGCAAAAGGCGGTGCAGTGGCCCCTCAGGCGCCTGCAGGCAGCCCCGGCATGAAGCCCACAGCCCTGGTGACAGACACTTGCCTTAGTGCTCGGAGCCAGGATTCCCGTCTCCTGAGCCAGCCGAGAGCTGCTGGCCTGTCCATCCAGCAAGGCCTAGTGGGGACACCTCAATGTCCATCTGCTCCACACCCTCCAGGTGTGACTTGGGCTCTGCCACATGGCATAGAGCACACGGTGGGCCACCAAGCTGTCCCCAGGGCAGGAAGGCCCTGATGGAGAAATGGCTGCCCACAGCCCGTCCCCTGCCCTGATTTGGACAGGGAGCACACCTGTCTGCCAGGGACCCTGCAGGGCACAAGGCCTGCCCAGAGTGGGCGGTTCCCACACTTCCCACACAGGTCCGTCCTAGCCTGCTGCCTGTGTGGAACCTGGGTCACCTTTCCTGCTGCCCCGAGGCCCGGGCTTAAGCCTGCCTGCTCCATGCCCTACCCGCTTTCTGCCCGTCCCGCTCTGAGGCCTTTGGGCACTGGTCACCCCCACTCCACCCAGATTGGAGAGGCCCTTACGGAGACGTGTGCCCACAATGAGGCCTGGCCGCGTCCATGTGCCCGTCTCCCTCCACCTGTGCAGGGATGTCTTGCTGGGGGTGAGCCGTGGCACAGTGGTCCCCAAGGCTGGATTCCCTCCTCAGGGAAAGCGAGCCCCTTTCCTGGACAAAGGGACGGGCTTCTCAAGCTGCAGGGACACAGGGGTGGCAGCACCCCGCAGCGGTGCTCTGACCTCGGTCTCTCTTCGTCCTCGCCCCTCCACCAGGTCTGGAGAGCTCCCTGCTCTGGAAAGCAGATGAGCTTGGCACAGCGCCTTCCCCAGAGGAGAGGCACCCTCCGTCAGAGCCGGGCGCAGGGCCGCTTTGCCCTGGCCTGGGTGGGCTCTGGGGCACCTGCCCGAGGCACGCGAGGCCACTGCGGCTGGAAGGGCACACACTCCACAAGAAGAGCAGGGCGGCAGGGGCTGGACGTGGGGCGCTCGCCTCGCACGTGGGAGGTATGGGGTTGAGCCTCGGCACAGGGGAGATTAATAAAGGTATTGCCTTCATCTGCGACTAAAAAGATGTCTTAAAAAGAAAGACGAGCAGGACGAAGGCACACGGTGCCCGCAGTACCCGCCACCTGGGCCTCGCTGGTGGGAAATGCCGCAGGACCTGTGCAGGGAGTCCCTGTCTACCACAGCAAGCGCAGAGGGCCACCAGCTGAGTCCCATGCCTCCCAGCCTGTGGACAGGCCAAAGCCAGCTTAGCCGGCCGTGGGTCTTCAGAGCCAGCCCGTCCCTAAGGCAGAGGCCACGGGGTGCTCATGTGCTGACAGAGACCCGGAGTAGGGAGGCCTGCTGGTGCCTCACCTGCCCGCTTGGCATCCCAAACTCACTCAAAATCCTGGACCTGCAATTCTGGCATGCTGCCACCGGGGGGAGTTGCTGCACCCACACCAGGCTCCGGGAAGCACTGAGGCTCCTGGAGTTCCCGCCTTGGAGAAGAGAGAGCCTCCCAAGTCCCAGGCCCAGTTAAAAGCAAGAGAGCAACGTGCCTCTCCATGCGTTACCCTCACATACAGACAGGGAGTGAACCCCACAGCCACGTCCAGGGAGGTGGCAGGACCCCAAGCCACAGGGCATTCAGCCAGTCAGGGACCAAGACGGAGCGCACGCCCTCCTCATCAGTAATGCTCCCACGTGACGCTGTCCAGAATATCAAAGCTGTGCACACTCCTTCCAGGCCAAGAGACTAACACTGCTCCAGGTTGGTTATGGCAGAGGCCCTCTCCTCGGCCGATTCTGCGTCTCCCCCTGTCTTGAAGTGCCTGTCGTTGCTATGATATTTACGTTTTAGCTATTATCTGCTGGCTCATTGCTTTGGAAAACGATGGCTTAGCTTGGGATTGCTCAACAGTGGCATTACTGTGATTTTGGACCTGTTCTTTGTTGTGGGTGTGCACTGTAGGATGTTTAGCAATGTCCCTGAATTCTACCCACTAGATGCCAACGGCTACCCCTGCACCTGAGATGTTCCGGAACCTAGATCTCACTGTCACGGCACAGACTACAGAGCACACCGTGGGGACCCCTGTCACACTCACCCCAGGATAGGAAGCCCCACCCCATGGACAGATGTCTGAGCCAGTGGCCTCTGCCCTGCTTGAGAACAGCGCCAGGCATCCCAGGGGAGGTCAGAGGCACCCCCAGCTGAGAGCCGCCTGCCTGGCTCCCTCCCGGTGTCCCCCGCCGTTCCCAGCGCACCACTCTCCAGATACACCAGAATTTTAAGTAGACCAACGCTCAGGATCTGCTTCATGACTATGCAATATCTATTCATAGTTCAGCCATATAGTTAACTGTGATTACTTTGTTTTTTTCCTGTACATTTTTCCCCTGGAGCAAAATGATTTTTTTTATTGATTTAATTTTCTATGTACTTAACAGTAATTCAAATCCAAACACTTCCTTAATTATGTAAATCTCTTCAACATGTTCAAACCCATTTGGTATTTCAAGTCTGTCTGCTTGAAGAAGTCTCCCTTGAGGACTGTGCTTTGCTCTTCATGGCCAGAACCCACCGTTTCTGCCTCTTGTCCTCTTACTGACATCCTGGGGATTTCTTTCATGCTTTCTTATGAGGGACATATTGAACCCCAAACTCCACATTGCACTTGTTTATTTGTTTTACAGCCTCCTCTTTTGTATGGATGCCCTTCAGTAACTTCCTTAGGAAGGAATCTGGAAGTCTTACTTCTGGACACACTGCCTGTTTGAAAGTGGCTTTATTTTCATATTTAATTGGTAGTTTGGCTGGGTATAAATTATGAGGTTGGAGGATAGGTAAAGTCAGCTCCTAAGATGAATTATGTAGGTGACACTTATAAAGTCTAGACAAAACACAACCCGCAACCTAAACCCTCAAGGAAAGCAATCATCTAAAGGCTTTGGAGGCCAAAAAGAGGTGGGTGGATTTTATGTGGAGTTGAAACCTGTTAAGTTTGGGGCCAGTGTGGTGGGAGAGACGGCAGCTCTGACAGAGCAGTGCAGTGTTATAGTGTGGGAAATCAGAGGGCAGAACCCAGGGTGGCCACAGCTGCCAAAGCCAGGGGAGACTCCCAGCAGAGAGGGCAGAAATGTGGCCCCATGTTCTGTGTGCACCCCCAGGTCTCCAGGGAGTGTCAACTGTGTGGGCACAGGGCTGACCCAGACATCAGCCACTGCAGTGAGGCCACGCACCTGTGGGGAAGCTGAGCTGCCCCTGCAGGCCACACAGGGGCTAACCAAGCCAACGATCAGTCACAGCAAAAACATGGATGTTCATCTGGGGAATACAGCAGAACCCAGAGTGGCCGCGGCACAGCATTCACAATATTCAGGATACAATTCAAACCTAATAAACTCAGAGATGCCCCCGAAGTTACAATTATCAGATGAGGACTTTAGAAACAGCTATTATCACAATACTAAATTACATAAAGGAGAATATACTTATAATGAATAAAAGATAGGGAATTTTGAGAAATAAAATGGAGAGAACTAGCTGAAAGCATTAAAAGTAAGAAATATCTGAAATTTAAAAAATGCTCTGGATGGGTTTAAAAGCAGAATAGATATGAAAGAGTCAGGAGCCAGTGATCCACCAACAGAACCTGTCCACTCTGAAGACGAGAGGAGAACAGGTTTTTAAAAGAGTGAACAGATTCTTACGACTTAGGGAGCGATATCAAAGGGTAACATAGGGGTAGAGCCCTAGAAGGGGGGAAGTTAGAGTCGTAGAGGAGAGAGAAAATGAATCAGAAAAAAATATTTTGGGCAAAAGCTTCCCAGGCAGGCGAGGAACATTAATTTATAGATTCAAAACAGTGAATCCCAACCAGGAAAGAACCCCAGAGGGCCACGTTTTGCTAAGAGCCCAGGCAAGGGGGAGACGCTCAAGCAGCCAGAGAAGAGGGCCCAGCTTGCGGGATGGCGCCCCGAGTGCTTGCAGACTTCACATCTGAAACTCTGCAGGCCAGAGGACGGTGGGTGGGCCACCCTTAAAAACGTGGGAAGGAAAGAACTTTCTGTACCTGATGGAAATATTTTAAAAGAACGAAGGCAAAGCTAAGACCTGTATAGGGAAATAAAAAAACAAAGCTATTTGTTACCAACAGATTTGACCAGAGAGCAGGCAGAGGAGGGTCTGTGGGGCGAGGTCGTGGGGGCCGTCGGAGCGGGTGAACCCGAGGACACAGGAGCCTGTTTTCCCTCTTAGTTCAAAAGAGACGTGAGGGACGCAGATCAGCAGCACGGTCTTGGGGGAGTCGCGGGCGGGCAGAGGCACAGCGGGCGCACCACGTGTCCAGGTGCGGATCCTATGTGAAGTCCACTCAGACCAAGAAGCTAAGGCTGTGACCCTAGGCCAGCACCAGGAGGTGTGGAGGACACGCGAGAGCCCATGGGTAGGTCACAACAGCCTGGGACAGCAACCAAGGCGGCAGGGGAAGCAGACAGAAGCAGACAGTCTGGAAACTGACCGGTAAGCGTGGATGGACAGCATGGGTTAGATCAGGTGTCAGTGGGTAAGACTCCAGGGATAAGCACCACACGGGGTGGATCGGAAAGACCGAGTGTGCCGTCTCGGCGCTTCCCAAAGCCCCGAGGGGCTGAAAGGGTACAAAGGGAGACGGGCCCTGGTGGGTGGATGTCAGCTGCAACCCCGTCCCTTCCGCCACTAGAGCAGCACTTGGGCGCGTTCGTCTCAGTTTAAATACAAGGTCACTACACAACCCAGAGATCCATTGGCATGTCCCCAAGAGTGCCGATGGCACGTGTCCCTGTGAAAGCCTGCCCAGAGTTCACAAGGGCCACAGAGTGCGGTGCGGGGCCGGGACAGCTGCTGGGGTCCAGGGTGTTCCTTTTGGGTGACATTGACATATACCTGGGGGTTAGAGTGTCCGATGGCCACACCACAAATCATCAGCGACCCCCCACTGGGCTGCCCATTCTAGGAGACCGACGGTACGGCGAGAGCAGCCACCTCGCTGGAGTTGCCCCAACGGAGCCTTTGGAAGGAGGCGCACCAGAAGAGCAGAGTGACGTTTCATGATGGCAAGAGGAAATTCAGAAGGGGGACGTGACCGTCACATGATGTCCACACCTAGCAGAGCCTGGGCCGAAGGGAGCCAACCGCAAAGAAGGAAAGAGGAGGGCAGGACCCGGGGCCGGGCACATCCAGCAGGCGCTCGCGCTCTTCGGGACACTGGAGGCTGCGCTCCCTGTGCTCACTGCCAGGACTGCCCGAGGGCCTGAAGGCGGTCACCTTGGTCCTGTGCCTGGGACTCCCGGCTCCAGCGTGGGATCTGCTGACTCGTAAGAGCCCACGCTGCAGGGTCCCTGGAGCTCCCCTGAGCCTGGTGTGGCCGTCACCCAGACAACCTGTCCCTCAGCTCCAAGAGGGTCCCCAGTTGCTCCTCTAGCGCCCCCGCCTCCTGCTCTCCCTGAGGCTCCTCGCGGTCACCCTAGGCCTTCTGGGGCCGTCCTTTGTTTTCGAAGGTGCCCCTCCATTTCCCACCCTTTCCTTCTCTCTGAGAGATCTCAACGATTTCTCCTTTAGTCGCCTCTCAGAGGTCTCACACCTGCTGTGACGTCCTTAACTCCCGGGCTGGGGTGGTCCTCTGCACAGGTTGCAGTGCCTTCCTTGACCTCAGCCCACGGGCTTGATGGCACCCAGCCCTCCCCTTGTCCTCGCCGTGTTCCTGTGCACCAGCCCTTTCCTGTCAATTCACCGGGTGTCCGCAGCCCCCCCCCCCCCCCCCCCCCCCCCCCCGTCTCTAAGTCTGACTTCCGTGGCGGCAGTATTTCTCAGTGTAGTGAAACTGAGAAACTGATTGGGCTAAAAGATCCCAAGTAAGAAACATGATACGAAGGAGGAGAAAGTCCCCAGCTGGGGCCACAAGACTCCAAGACCTGCTGTCAGGCGATAGTAATCAAGGCCAGGTACCGGCAGAGACCCACTGGACCAACGAGACGGAACAGAGGACCATAAGGAGGCCACGTGGAAATGGCCACCTGCCCTTGGCACCGCAGCGCCGCTCTGTGGGTAAGGACAGCCTTCGACACACGTAGCAGGAAGAGCTGGGCCCCCCGCCGACTGTGGACCTGGACACAGACCCGAAGCCTCTCCTAGAATCAACAAATGAGTGGAGTCCCAGTGAACCGTGGGACTGTAAACCTGCCGACCACGCAGCAGCAGGTCTGCGCGACTCCGAGTATCCAGACATCCGGACACAGCGCAGGCACACAACCCTCAAAGGACGTGGACAGGCTGGACTATGTCCATGAGCAGCTTCCGCTTACAGAATAAACACAGCCACAGTGGTGGCCACCTGTGACGCCTGCATTTTGGGAGGCCAAGGCAGGAGGATCACAAGTCCAAAGCCACTGGTCCCAGGGCCTCCCCCTGCCCCCGTGGAACGTCGCCCGGGGTCTCACTGGGAACCTGAAGCAGCTCAGCACTTTCTGGGGTTGTTTTTGGGTCCAGACACTGAACCCAGGGGCTCCACCACTGAGCCACGTTCCCAGCCCTTTTTATTTTTTATTTTGAGACAGGGCCTTGCCAAATTGCTGAGGCTGGCCTTAAACCTGATCCTCCTGCCTTAGCCTCCCGCCCGGGACTGCAGGCGTGACCCGTGTCGGGCGACGCAGCATGATGTTTGTGAGAAGGCAGGCTCACGAACGTAAACACAGCACCTCTGTCATCCTGAGAAGAGCCCTTGACTCTTCACACCAGGCCCGTCACATTCTGTCCTGAGTTCACAGCTGGTCATCTGAGTGGCGGCTGACGGAGACCCCCTTTGCCTCTGGCCAGCATGCCCTCCTCCTCCTCTGGGCTCCCTTCCTCTGCCTCCGGCTGCGCCTTAGTTGGGGACATGCAGTCACCACCTCCCTGGGCCCTCCGGGCTCACCTCAGCCATGGTGGGGGCGTGGCCCCCGCAGGTGTGAGGCTCCCGCGCCGTGTGCAGGCGCGTGGGGAGCCCCGAGGTCTGGCTGGGTCTCTCTGTGGTGGTCTGACTTGTGAGTGGCCCCGGTGCCGCCAGCCAGACGCCTGGCCAGTGTGGGCCGTGGGGTCCTGGGACCCCTCCTCTCCGGGGCTGCCACGTGCGGGAGCCGGGTTCTCTCCTCCTCCACCCTCGGTTGGAACACTTTTTTTAAGTACTTTGTTAGTTGTCATGGACACCATCTCTTTATTTGTTTTTTTTACGTGGTGCTGAGGATTGGACCCAGGGCCTTGCACGTGCAAGTCAAGCACTGCCACTCAGCCCCAGCCCGGTCGGAACCGATTTTGAAGAGAAACTGACCTCTAGAACTGCCCGGCCGCCCGCGGGGACAGTCTGTGGGAAGGCAGAGGGAGGCCTGCTTCCTCCACTCACGGGTTTTCAGGTTAGGGAGCGGGTCCCTTCAGAGCAACCAGTTCTTTAAGATGCACCTGGTCTGTGAGCCTGGGGTGTTTGGAAAGCACATCTGTTAAGTCCCAGAGCTCGACCAGTGTCCTTTGTGTCTGAACAGGCCACGCTGTGAGCCCCCGGGGAGATGGAGTCCACTCCGCCCACTGCTGACCTCCTGTGCGCGATTGTGGTGCGGTGGTCGTTAATGACCCAAACGCCACGTCACTCCCTGGGCCCACATACACCTGGAGAGGCTCATCTCCACCCGACCCCAGGTTCAGGGCACTACACAGCACTTGGTATCACATCTCGTCAGGGTCCTCTTGGCTGGGTGGACACTTCGTCTTTGGTTCTGGTGACCCTGATGGGCAGGTCTTTTGTAGACTACTTCCAGCGGGGACTGCGTTTCCTCTTGGTTAGGCAGGGCGCGGGCTTGGTGGGGGACACGGGTGAAGCCCTTCTCATCACCTTCGGGTGCCCGCTATCACCTGACTCTGGTGGTGGGCGGTGGCCTTGGTCACCGGGCCCCTCCACTCTCACCGCTCTCCTGCGCTCTGTGGAGGGAGTCGTGTGGCAGCCCACCCTCGGGCACCTGTGAGCAGCTTGGGCCCCTGCGTCGCGGTGGCCCTGTGAGCCGACTGCTTCCCCCAGCTCCCCGGGAGCTCCAGGCCACCAGAGGCCATCCTTGGTCTTGGCCAGCGGTGCCTGGGACCAGGAGTGCTTTGGATCTGGGTTTTCCCAGACAGGGCCATGTTTTCCCATGTGGGAGAACCTCAGGGGGGAGCCGCCTCATGTTCCACGTGCGCCTGCACACGGCCTGCCAGTGAGTGCTCACCACGCCCCACGGTGTGGGGGCTCCAGCTGTGATGCCAGACCAGACCTGGCTGTGAGGTGACACTATAAAAATGTCACGACAAGAAGCCAATGTCTGGGCCCAGTGTGGTGGCACCCACCTGTAATCCAGTGGTCGGGAGGCTGAGGCAGGAGGATCTCAAGTTTAAACCCAGCCTCAGCAACTTAGGGAGGCCCTAAGCAACTCAGCGAGACCCCGTCTGTAAGTAAAATACAGGAAAGGGCTGGGATGGGGCTCAGGCCGAGGGCCCTGGGTTCAATCCCTGGTTACAAAAAATAATAATAATAAAAGCAGCAGCAGCAGCGGCAGCAGCAGGCCTGGGGGCCTGCACGGCACTTGGTATCAGGGCCTGCCTTTTGGGTTGTAGGTAACTGCCCTGCGGGTCTGGCTGCCCCGTTGACATCTAGACACACTCGGGATTGAAGAGACGCCTGGGAACAGGGCCCTCTTTCCCGTTTCTGTGAGGCGCTTCCTGTTGGGGACCCCGCACGGGCCTTCACCCCGAGGATCAGGAAATGTTTTTAAAAGAGGAAAAAAGCCCCAAGGGTAGATGACACCAATAACCTATGAATGTGGTGAGGAACTGGGGTCAGGCTCAGGATGTGGCTCCGTTCTGGGGCCCGGGTCTCCTGCCCTCCAGGGCTGGTGCTGCTTCTCACCCGTCTGCTTCCCGCAACAAGGTCTGAAGCTTCACACTAGGGGTCATTCTGGGCTTGGGGTTAGGGATCGGGACCTCGGCCTGCATGCCTGTCCCTGTTCTCTCACACGCTCCAGTCGGGGCAGCCTCTGCGCCTCGCTTCCTGGGAACTTCCTGTGGCCCTCGCTCTGTGCGCGACACCCGCTCCAGGCCCTTCGCCGGCTCACTGCCTGTCAGCTGCTCAGCGTGGCCGGGGCTGCACGCGGGGGGCTCTTTCTCTTGGCTGAGAATCTAGGTTTCTGATGGCTGCAAGTCTGGCCCGGCCTGTCATCTGTCACTCACCCACCAGCCTGTCATGAGCTCCCAGCTCAGCTTCAACATCCCCTCGAGCTCGATGAGCACTGCTGAAACAGCCGGCGTCCCTGTGGTCTGCCGTGAGGCACACACTGTCCCCAGGAATGGTTTCTCCATACAGTGCCATTAACTCCGTCTGCAGTTGTATTCATTTACATTATTTTGTTTGGGATTTTAGAGATTTAAAAATGGTTTTGATTAACTGCATTTTGGAATTACATGAAATATTTACCCAATTTCAAAATCAAATCTAAAAACCAGTTTGTCCTCTCTCTGGGCTCCTGGCTGCCATGAGGGGGCTTCTCTTCTTGTACACCTTGCTCACCCCAGGGAACAGTGAGCAAGACGTTTTGTAGGATCATTCTTACATTCAAAAGAAGAAAGCACCAAATATTTATGTGTGCCTGTGAGCACGTGTGTGCCGTGTGTGCCTGTGAGCACGTGTGTGCCGTGTGTGCATGTGACACGTGTGTGCCGTGGTGTGTGAACATGCCTACATGCCCGCCCCCCCCCCGCCTCCCTGTGACCGAGCAGCTGCTGGTCACACTCCCTCTCGCTCGCCTTCCCACGTAACAACACATCCTGGAGATGGAGACGCGGCCCCGTGAGGCTGCTCCCCTGACTGCTGCCACGTGCCCTCCCTGGGGCTGAGCCTGGGCACCCAGCCGGGCTCCTGCTGGCGGATCTCACAAACAGCTGAACAGAGTGGCCACGTGGAGCGCGCCCTCCGATTTCCTCAGTGGTCTCGAGGTTCCGTGGCCTGCGTGGGCTGCTGGCTCTAGTGCTTCTGGCCTGGGTTCCCGACAGCCATGGCGCCTGGCTCAGCTGCCTGTCCCTCGGGGCACGTGGCTCCATGAGCTGCAGCCTCCTGGGCCTGCCAGCAGGGGTCCGAGCTGCCGCGGCCTCTGTTTTGTGCTGCCTCTGCAGCCTGGGCCTCCTCAGAGACGGCTTCCTGCTGCCTGAGGGGCTCTGGGGAGGCTCAGGCCGAGAGCTCTTTTCTTTGGAGGTGCTGGGGACGGAGCCAGGCCTGTGCCTCTGGGCACACGGGCTCCCACTGAGCTGCGCCGCCAAGCCTGGCCTGGAGCCGTCCTCTCTCCCCAGCCTCCTGACTGGGGCGGATGTCTGACTGCGCAGCTCTCATGAAACCTCCCGAGGGCCCTCATTTCTGGAAAGTCACAAACGGGCAGTGCCCTGGGTGGGGGCCGGGGCTGGGTCCTCCCCAGGCAGGCTCCCTTCCGGCCTCCCTTGTACAGGACGGGGCCAGATTTGAGTCTCAGCTCATCTCCCGTCGAGGTTCATTCAAAGCCTGGTTTGATGAGGAAGCTGTCAGAGCCTCTCTGCCGGCCTGAGGGCTGCAGGCTGCGGCTGGGCCTCTGAAGCCCGGGGCCACCAGCTCCACCCAGGGCCTCGCCCAGCCCGCTCACACGGACATCCCGCCCTGCAGGCCCTAGAGGTCACGGCCGTGGGGGGTGGTGAGAAGAGTGGCCGGGGAGAGCCTGAGGCCTGGGCCTCAGCAGCCACCCAGCACTGCTGGCCTGAGGCTGCGGCTCCTCACTTGGTGACTACCGTTGCCCTATCCAGGAGCCACCACAGGCGGCCCCTTCACTCAGGCACTCCCTCCAGGCCTGCTTCAGGCCACACCCTTAAGGAGCCCCCCCAGGGCTGGAAGGCTTGAGCTTGGGCTGGGGCACCTGCAGCCCCGGGGCAGGCCAGAGGGGTGGCCGCTCTCTCTGTTCCTGCAGCAAAGCATGCGCGTAGTACCAGGCCTGTCCCTGGGCCTCAGGAGCCTGTCCTCACACCTCAGCCTGCAGCCTGGCCTGGGCCTGGTCACGGGGCTGGCGCTCCTGGCATCCACCCGGCAGCTTTCTTGCAGACAAAGGCAAACTCAGGGGCTGGGGCACCGGGCTGAGCCCGGGGTCAGGGCTGTGTGCAGACGCTCCTCTCCCTAGACACAGGGCCGCCTGAGACCAGCGCCCACGGGAGCCCGCCCAGCCTGGGGCTCGCCCTCCTCAGAGGCCACCTGCGCCCTGGAGCAGCGTCCCTCCTCCTGTGCGGTGGCCTGGCAGCCCCCCACGGCAGCCTCTCGTCCTGCGAGAGCGGAGCTCTTGGCCCGTGGAGCATGTGCAGACGGCCCCTCGGCAGCCGCCTTGTCCCTGTCATTTCAGACCCAAGCACCGGAGGAGTGTCACACAGAGGCTGCCCCAGAGAGCCCGGGTGACTGCCAGGGGACCTGTCCCTCACTGCCGGAAGCCGTGCCTCCTCCCGTCCGTGGTGACTTGGATCTTCAGTGTGCAGGACTGGTCCCCCCTGGTGCTGCTGGACGCTGCGGCTGGCCGCAGGACACATTGGGACCTGGCCTTTCCCTCTCTCTCGGCTCCCGGCTGCCATGAGGGGACAGCCTCGCCGACCACACGTTCCTGCCGCGACGCCCACCTCGCCCAGGCCAGAGCAAGGGGCCAACCAGCCCTGGACGGAGCCTCCCCTGTCCCCAGGCTCTCTGTCACTCTGCCTGCTGAGCACGGCTGCGCTGGGTGGCGTGTGAGGCCGGGGGAGGGCCAGGCCCAGGGTGGCACCCAGGAAGCCGGAGGGCCTGGCCATGCCTGAGTGTGATGGGCAGTGCGACGTCAAGGGCCAGCAGGAGCTGGGCCCCTGCCATGGCTGTCCCTGTGCCAAGGACCTCACGGTGGTCACTGAGTCCCCACAAGTACTCTGCGAAGAGGTGGCTGGTGCCCCCCATGTACAGAGGGGTTCGAGTGAGAGGAAGCCGGGGACATCTCCTCTCTCCCAAGGGGAAACCGGAGCAGCCCTGCCTCGGGACAGTGTGGAGGTGGACACTGATGGAGGCCACAAAGACGAGGAAGGGGGTGCCCACGGCCCACCTGCCCCCCAGGGGTCTCGGCAGGCGGGGGCTGCTGAGCGCGACGTGGGGGATGCAGCAGCGCTGGCCGTTGGGGGTCCTTCTGGCTGGGCGGGGGGCCCTCAGGGCTTAGCTGGGCTCTGGCCCCTTCCCCAGGAGGGTGACCCAGAGCCTCGGCCTCTCCTGCTGAGAGCAGGCAGGAGGCCTCCCGAGCAGCCGGCCAGCGCCCGCACCCCTGCCCTGCCTTCCTCCTCTGGTCCCGGCCCAACTCAGGCTGGTTCCGAGCTGGGCTGGGGCAGGCCCTGGGCGGGGTGACCCGTCACTTCCCCTCAGGGCCGGACACTCCACAGGGCTCCCCTCGGCCTTCTGGAAACGCCTCCGCGACTCTGGCTGCCCTGCGGCCACCCGACGGGAGAGCCGGTCCCATGGCGCGTCCTGAAGGGACTTCAGTTCCTGTGCGTTGTACTCGCCCTGCTCGTCCCCAGGGAGGCCGCCACCCAGAAAGGACCCCTCCCCACGGAGCGAGACCAGCCAGGACTGCGAGGGGCCTCCCCTCCGCAGTCGGGAAAGGAGCAGAGGCCATGGCCAGTCCTTGGGGCCCCAGAGACATTCACGAGGCCTGTCGAGGGACAAGGACATTGCGGGCGGTGTTCCTCCTGCCGTGCTCAGAATGACCGCCTGTGCATGGACACTGCCCTTGAAAGGGGTGGAGGGTCAGGACTGTCCAGGACACACATGGGCTAAGTCCCGGGGGAGCACCCCTTCCCCGCCATGGGCCGGGCACTTTGCTGTCCTGCGCTCTGCCTGTCCCATGGCGGCTGGCCGCCACTCGTGCTCAGTCACTAGCTGGCAGCTCCTGAGGAGGAGGCGGGGCCCATGCAGCGCTGCAGGGGCCTGTGGCCCTCCCACCCCCAGCTCTGGGCACGGGGTCGGGCATGGGGTCAGCCTCGGAGCCCACACGGAGCTCCCAGCAAGGCCCAGGCACCTGCTGGCTCACCAGGCCCCGTGCTCCTGTCCTCTCGCGGGTGGAGCGTTTCCTCCACAGGGCGCCTGGGCGGGGGCGAAGTGGGTCTGCCCCAGGAGAGAGGAGGCGACACTTGTGCGCGGCGCCTGCTCTCAGGAGTGCCAGCTGCACTGGGCAGGGCCCCCCGTGCCAATGGACCACTTCTGGTTGCTGGTAGCAGGGCTGCCCTGCACAGCTGTGTGGGCTGCTCACCGCGGGCGCTGGGAGTGGTGGCGGCCTCCGCGGCTGCCCAGGGGGCCTCTTCCCGTCTGCACAAGGTCTCCTCAGCTAGCAGAGTGGCCTGCCAGAGAGGCCCGAGTCTGTGGGCAGGACGGCGGGTCTGCCGCGTCTCCCTGGAGGAGGCCCCTGCGTTCGCCAGCCAGGAAGAGCCACTGCAGCTAGGAGGGCTCCCCAAACCTGCCACCCGCAGGCCCCCACGGGCCTCCACGCAGGTGTGGACGGCAGTAGGACACTGTGTCGTGGTGTGACCTGATCAACACGGTCAGCCAGCGTGCAGGCCACAGTGACAGGTAGCAGCGGCACCGACCGTAGAGTGAGATTTGGCGAGAGGGGCCACAGAGGCCCGAGACTCGTTGGCTGCCTTCTGTAAACACTGTCACAGGCTGTTCCTGGGTCCTGATCCTGTACTGCTTTCTGTACTTTGTACCCAACCCAGGACGCGGTGGTCGTGTGACCCAAGGCTCGGGAGTGGATTCTCGCCCCCGCTAGCCACGAGCCCAGGAGACGGCTGTAGGGGGGGCCCTTCTCAGACCCCAGATGCGGCTGTCTGAGGCGCCGTGCTGACCGCCGTCCTGGCTGCTGTGACTGGCTCGCTTGCATGACGCTAAGGAAAGTCCCCGAGCGGCGGTTTTCCTCCTGAAATTCCCAAGACCCAGGCCAGGAAAGGCTGCCCTGCACAGAGCTTCAGCCTCTACAGGTGGGGGACAGTCCTGGCCAGGTCCACAAAGCTCTCTGATTTGAATTCGGACGGACTCTGAATGTTTTCTCAAGCGGCTTCGTGGCGTCACAACTGCCAAACCATGGGAACAGCCCGGAGCGCACGTGGCCCGTCTGCACTGTGAAGGAAGGCGCTGCCATCGGCCATGGAGGGCGTGAGGAGGGGACGGGGTCACAGGAGACCACGGGAGGGCCAGAGCAGGCGGATCCCGGACATGTCCAGATGGTGGTCCCTGGGGTCGGGAGGGGGAGAGACCCGACAGGACGGGCTTCCTTTGGGGTGAGGAGAGCGCGCAGGAATCGGAAGGCAGGAGGGCGCGTCACCGTGTCCCCCCACGAGTCCCACCGCCCTGTCCTTAAGGCCTCTGTCACGGCTCCAATTCAGAAACGCAGTGTCCCTGTTCTGGCTCAGAATCGCTCAGAACCCCGGCCCGGCTGCAGACCACGCCGCCGCCCCGCAACCCGGCGCCCGCTCTCTGCGACCCTGTGCTGAGCCACGTGCATCGCCCCGTCCTCGGCCACCTGCTTCCACGGCTTTTCTCCGTGTCTGTATGTTTAACGGAGGTGACAGGGGGGTGTGGAAGTCACCCCAGCGGTCGGCCAGCTGCAAAGGCCCATTCGCAGAGCCGCGGCCGCCATCCGCACCCGGCTCCGAACTCGCTCTTCACCTGGACAGGCAGCTGTCCACGGGCCAAGGAATGATCAAGTCCCCAGGCCCCTGCAAGTCACAAACAGGCAGCTCTGCTTTGGCAAAGTGTCCCTTCCTATAAGTCACAGTCTCCTGCAGCCCAACGGTCCTGGTGACCCCCAGACATTCCCAAGAACACTGGCCAGCGAGGGTCTTGACCCTACTGTCCGCCTCCCGAGGTGAGCTTCAGGCCGCGGAGCCACTCGGGACCAACAGAGAGAGGTCAAGTCCACCAGGCCAGCGCTGCCAGGTTCCACTGACCAAAGCCCCCCACGAAAGGGGAGCTGGGCTGGGCCCTGCACAGGGTGGGGGCAGGATGCAGGTGGACGGCTCCTCTGGCTGGGAGCAGTGACGGGGTTTGGGGCCCCGTATCTGAGCAGGGTCCCTGCTGCCACCTTGCTCCCTGCCCAGGTCAGAGCTGACCGGGAGGCACACACGGCCCTGCTCACAGCCAGGGGAGGTGCTGTCCACCATCACCCTGCTCCCTCCCTGGTCCACCCACCGTCTGTCCCCCGTGCCGGGTGCTTTGTGGGGTGCGCCGTGCAGCAGGATGGTGGCCAGCCAGGGGAGCCCTGGGCAGGCCCAGGTGAGCCGGGGCAATGTGCTGACCAGGGACCCGAGGGTGGGGTGTGGACAGAGTGGACACTGCCCACCAAGGCTGCACGTCAGAGGGGCCCTGGGGCACCTCGCAGGCCAGCCCACCGCCTCGCCCTGGCTCAGCACACCCCCACCTGCTAGGGGTCAGCGGGAGCCCCCTTGGCCCCGCTGCCTCACTCGGAGCCCTTCCACGTGGCCGGAAGTGGGCAGCTGTGAGGGGCAGGCAGGCTGGGCTCCTGTGCTTCTCTCCTTACGTGCAGGACGCTGGACTGAGCTGAGCACGAGGCTTGGTCTAAATTAAGCCCGAGCTGCGTCAGTGTGTGGGCTGCTCTGGGGGCTGGGGCGGCCCTGCCGCGGGCGCAGGGGGCCGGGTGTCCTCGGAGCTGAGCCGCGGCCTCCCGGGCATCTGAGGGCAGGACAGCCAGTCTGAGCCCCACCCCATGTGTTTGGACCCAGATGGACACAGTGGACGGGAGCCCTGCCAGGGCCGGTTCCTATCCTGGGGACTGGTGAGCCAAGGCCCAGGCCTGTGGTGCCCTGCAGAGTGGCCAGGGCCAGGCCAGAGCAGGGCATGTGGGAGGCCCTGTGCCCCCTGGGAAGGGAGCACCCATGAGGCTGGAGTGTGGCTGATCTGTCCTCTCTGCTTCCCCTGGGCACCCCTGAGCACCGCAGCTCTAGGGACACAGGGCTAGCCATGCTCCAAGAGTCCATGTGACACAGTTCAAGCCAGCAAGATGCACAAGTCACGCTGCTGAGAATGTCCAGTGAAGAGTGGCTTTTCTGATTCTGGTGCCAACCTGTTACTTCCTGTGGGCTTCTTGCCAGGGATGTGATTGCAAAGGCTGGACCTTCAGCAGCCATTTGTGACAGTCAAGTAACAGCCAAGGGGTTTCAGCTGTTAAATCTTTGACTTGTTGAAATGCTGTCTTCACCTTTTATCTTCCAAATTTAAGGATGAACTAACCTGTGATTTTTTTTTGAAAAGTCACTGTTTACTTAGGTTATCTTTAAAGTGGAAGCCAGGCCCCAATTGATGAACTTGTTATCCAGCACAGAGGGATCAATTGCCAATAAACCCCAGCTTTTCAGGGAGGCTGGCCAGGAGGGGATACCTGCCTGCCAGGACCAGTAGGGAACAGGTGCTACTAGCCAGGGCGTCTGTGCACACCTGGGCACGGCATATCACGCCAAAGTCAGCCGCTGCGTGAGTCCAGCCCGAGGGACGGCTCACGGCCTGGGACCGGGGCGGCAGCCGGGGTGTGCAGCCAAGGCGTGCTGGGGGTCAGCAGCCAGAGGAGGGGATGGAGACCACGGAGACCCAAAGGGTGGCCTGGCCGGGAGGAGGGTGGAAGGCGAGGCTCGGGGTGGGGGCAGCCAGCTGCGCAGTGTGGGAGACTCAGGCACAGGCAGCGAGTGCCCACGGCAGAGCCATGCTGGGCCTGGAGCCGGGCGGAGAGCGTGGACGGTCCTGTGGGTGGTGGGAGGGAGGGGACAAGTCCCAGGGCAGACAGAGTGACAGCTGAATGGACACGAGAGGGACCACGGAGGGGGAACACAGCCGGGTGGTCCAAGGGGCCAGGCGAGGACGGTCGCAGGCGCCAGGGCTTGTGTCCACCCAAACCTCCAAGCCCTGCAGTGCACCTGCCCGAGTCTCCCAGAATCCCTCCCTTGCGGCCCACTGAGTCCAGGCCTGGGAGGCTGAGGAAGGAGGCGCCCAGGCTGTGGTCAGCGGAGGACCCAGGCCTGCCTCCTGGAGCCGGGAGGGGGCGGGGCGGCTTTACTTGGAAAAGACTCTGCAAATACCTGCAAGTCGAGGCAGCGACCTGAGACGCCCTGGCCCGCCGCGTTCTGTACCCAGACGGACGTCTTCCTGGGGTAGGGGAGGCCCACGGGAGCCCACGAGGACCAGGTGGTGGAGAGAGGCGGCCACACACTGAGGGTCAGCTGCCCCCCGAGCTGGGGAGGCAGGCGGGAGCTCCCTGGGCCTCTGCAGGGAGCCGGCCCTCCCCGCCTGGACGTCAGCCAGCTGAGCTGACCGCGGACCTCTGGCTCCAGGACTTGGAGAACCCTCTTCTGCTTCTCAGTGACCCTCTGTGGTCACCTCGTGGCAGCCTGGGGCAGCTCACGCCTCCCTGCCATGATGACCCAGGGGTTCCCACGGGCCTGAACTGAAGGCCCGGTCCCCAGCCCGTGGCATGATTGGGGGAGGGGAGGTGGCACTTGCCTTTGTAAGTGGGGCCTGGTGGCGGCAGCCAGCCTGGGGCGTGCCCTTGAGGGGACGGCGGGGCCCAGCCCTTCCCTTCCTCTTTGCCCTTTTGTGTCTGACCATGGGCTGGGGGCTCTGTCAGTGGGACACCCCGCGTGACAAGCTGCCACGGCCCGCAGCACCAGGGCCCACGGTGTGGACAGAAACCCCGCGTCCAGTGTCCTTGTGTCTCAAGAGCAGACCACCTGAGGACTTGTTAGTGACAGAAAGCTGACCCCCACAGGGACCATGGGCAGAGGCAGGGTGTGGCCCTGCTGGCCGAGCTCTGGGCTCCTTGGCCTCAGGTCGCGGAGTCAGGCCCCCAGCGGCTTCAGGAGCCATTGATGGGGCGTCCGCCAGAGGCCCTCCCACGGGTTGGGCAGCCAGAGACCAGGAGACCCACGAGGGGTTCTGCAGGCCGGGCAGCCCCACCGTCAGGCCCAGGCCCCTCATGCCCTGGGAGGGGCCCAGGGGTGCGCGTGGAGTGGGGGTGGGCTGGGGGTCAGCGCGGTTACACTCCTGCCCTCGGGATGGAGGCCTTAGTGGGCTACAGTCTGGAGTCACCCCTGCCCCACAGGGTCCAGCGCCCTGCTGTGGGGCCACATCTGTCCTCGTCTCTGTGCTGACGACTTCCAAACATCCACTGTGGCCCTTCTCGAGGGGACTCAGTGGGGACCCAGGTAGTCAGGGGATCAGAGGCCACAGCCTTGGACCCTTGAGGCCAGGCCTGGATGTCAGCGGGGCGGCGATGCCCACCCTGGCTTCCTGGGGAGACACTGGGCCCAGAGCTGGCGGCCAGAGCCCAGGAAAGAGCTCACGTGGGCTCTGAGGGGTGGGGAGAACAGCCCAGGGCTGCCCCCTCCGCCCACGGTCCCCACAGAGCCTTGTCCACTGCGGCCTGCGGATGGCGGCCGTGGGTGTGCAGGGACGTCAGGGCTGTGGAAGGCTCCACCAGTGCTGTGAAGAGCCGGGTCCCCTCCCTGTCCTGACACACAGTCCCCATGCCACGTCTTTTGCTGTTGTTTTCAGTGTTTTAAAGAATTGGGACGTGGCCGTCTTGCTTGCTTTTATTATGGCTTTAAGTGAATTTATTGGATACACAAAATAAAAATGTCGTGATGCTCTGAGGCACGTCCGCGTTTCGACGTGTTGTTGGGCGAACGTGTCCGTCTCAGACACTGCTCCTTGGGAAGCACTCCCCTCCTTCCTCTGGAAGAGCACCTCTGAAAGCCGGGGGTGCCGGGGGTCCCCTGCCCCGGGTGGGACCAATCGTGTGGCAGGGGGTTGGACTTTCAGCCCCACCCCAGCCTCCCGGGAGGAGAGATGGGCTGGAGGCCGAGCTGAGGCCCAGTGGCCCCTGTGTGAGCCAGTGTCCCTCTGCTGTGACACAATGCCTGAGACGGTCAACTTGGAGGCGGGAAGGTTTACTCTGGCTCACGGTTTCAGAGGTCCAGTCCATGGCTGTCTGGGCCTGCGGCTTTGGGCCTGTGGAGAGGCGGCACACCACAGTGGGGTCCACGGGTCCCTTCAAGGACACGCCCGTGCCTGGCCCCCTCTAAGTCCCCCCACTCCCTCTGCGAGTGGCTGGACCAGGCCTTCAGCACTCGGGCCTTGGAGACATGAGACCCAAGTGACAGGTAGCTCCAGTCGGCTGGATGTGAGAGGGCCGGAGTGGCGCCCTGGTGGCCCAGAACCTCTGAGCCCCTTCCCAGGGGCCCTGCCCTGTGCCTCTCTTCATCCCCCTGTGGTCCCATATTATCCTTGGGATAAAGGGCACGGGTGAGCTTCCTGAGCTCCGCGGCTGTCCCTGCAACTTAAGGGAACACAGGAGCGGGTGTGGGGACCCCCATTCACAGCTGGTCAGTCAGAGGTCGGTCATCCTAGAACTGTGACTGGCACCTCAAGGGGTGCCCTCAGCCTGTGGATTTGATGCCACCTCCATCAGGGTGGAGGTGCATTAGGGACCCAGCTGTGTCCTCGCAGAATCGCTTGCTTGCTTGGCTGTCACAGGAGCCCGTGATGAGTGTGGACATCCGGCGGAGGCGGAGCTGCTGACCCTGCTTCACAGCCCCTCTGACGTGGCGTCCCGGGAGGCAGTCAGCAAGTCTAGCCCCGCAGGACACCCCAGGAACGCACAGAGCAGCTCAGAACACCCCACACCTCCCCAGGGAGGGCACGGGGTGCCAGGCCTGGCTCAGCCCCCCCACACCTCCCCAGGGAGGGCACGGGGTGCCAGGTCTGGCTCAGCCCCCCCCCACCTCCCCAGGGAGGGCACGGGGTGCCAGGTCTGGCTCAGCCCCCCCACACCTCCCCAGGGAGGGCACGGGGTGCCAGGTCTGGCTCAGCCCCCCCACACCTCCCCAGGGAGGGCACGGGGTGCTAGGTCTGGCTCAGCCCCCCACGTTCAGCAGAGAGGCCGGTCCAAGAGCACCTCTGCCTGTGTCCTCACCTGTGAAAGGGGACAGTAGCAGCACCCTTCTGCAGCTGCTATGGGTAGGACGGGCCCCCGGAGCTCCTGCACCTGGGACCCTCACACAGCTGGTGACATGGCCCTTCTTCAGTGGGGTGGGGGTGGGGACCAAGGTCACTGCCCCAATCCCCATGACCCGAGCCTCTGCCCCAAGGAAGCACCGCCCCAGGTCCCACCGTGGGTTGGGCGGTGCAGAGACCACAGGCCCCGAGTGCCTCCCCAGCACAGGGCGCTCACAGGGCCAGGGCGTCCCTCTCCGTCCAAGGTGGAGGACACCCCTCGACTCTGCCTCCCCTGCCCAGGACCAGAAGCTGCCGTCTCTGCACAGACTGAGCCGGACCTGACAGGAAGGGGTCTGGGGAGACCCGGCCTGCCTCCCTCAGCTGGCCCAGGTGAGGCCGAGGCTGCCCTGGGCAGGTGTGGCTGCCAGAGGGGCTGTCCCTGGGGACGCGCAGGCTGGGGCCCTCAGTGCTGCTGGCGGTCTGCCCTGGAGCCCTCTGCGCTCACCCGGACACCAAGGGCAGAGTCTCTCACCCGGCTGAGGGCCAGCGGCTGCCTCCTGCTGGGGCGGGGCCAGGGGAGGCCTGAGACTGGAGGAGCCATCCTGGGCCAGGCCTGGTGGGCACAGGGCAGCTGCATCTGCATTTACTCCTTGGGCAGCCTGCCGCCCCTCCTGCTGAGGATGGAGGGAGGTGGTTCTGCAGCTGCTGGGTACAGGTGGCTGTGCTCCTGATGGGGCCTGCCAGAGGCGACCACCCCGTCCACCAGCTTCCTGACAGGTCCGTCGTCCTAGAGAGCCATGTGCTGTCCAGCTCGCTGCTGGCCCTGGGAACTCGGCTGCGCTGGGCTCCAGCTGACCACTCACGTGAGCCCAGCTGCTGGGCCTTCCCTCGGGAGGTGTCCGCCTGCAGCCTGCGTGGAGCCCGGGTCCAGCCTCTGAGCCTCAGGCTCCCCACCCGAGAGCAGCTGGTGGCAGTCCTGACCCCTGGGGCACGGTGACGATGCGGTGCAAGAAGGAGAGCCGCCCCTCGGACAGCGCATAGTGTGTGCTCAGTGAACCGTCCCCGAGTGGAACCAAACCTGTCCCTCAGACATGGATGAGTTCTCCACTTGTCCAGCTTCAGTGGGTCAGGGTTGGGTCAGGGTTAGTGTAGACCCTATGGGAGGAGGGCCCAGGCCCACAGGACGCCAACGCAGATGACGGGTCCCCAGGCCACCCACACCTTTGAGGGCTCTCATGTGCCCCTTCAGCTGGACAGTTCCCTGGCTCCACTCACCAAACCTAGGACAGGGCTTCCTGTGTGACGGTCAGTTTATCAGAGGCTGAGCCAGGAATGGCCACAAAGAGACACACAGGGCAAGATGGCGGCTGGAGAGGCGTGGGCTCCGGGGACCCAGGGCCACCACCCCGGAAGCTCCTGTGTCGACCTCACAATAAGACCAAGCCAGGAGGTGGGGTCCTGGGCACGCGCCTGATAACACAAACGACCTCAGAAGACCCTCCAGGGCCGCGGCCGTCTCAGCAAACCCTCATGGGAGCATGGCTGCCCAGCCACCGCCCGCCAGCCCTGACCAACACCACTCTGGGCATCGGCCCCGGGGGGCCAAGGGCCACTGTATCCAGGACAACGCACATGAGCCCCCTCCTGTCACCTTCAAGGTCCCCTTCCTTTGTCTCCCTGCACACGCCACAGCTCGCCACGGCGCAGCGTTCTGCACTCCAGTGGGGGTCCCCATCGAACTCATCCTCCCTGGGGACCCTCGGCCATTCAGGATGGTGTGGCTAGGTCACTGGCTCAGTCACTGGCCACTAGTGATGGACCTGGCCTCCAGCCCCTCCACGTCCCGGGAGTCAGGCCAGGTGGGGAGACATGTCCCCACCCTCCGCTCACTGAGGTTGGGCCACCTGTCCCTTCCTGAATGGGTTGAGGGCCTTCCCCAAGGGACAGCAAGGTCCAAGGCCTTGGCTTCTGGGGGAAATGGAGACGAGGACTAATGTTTACTTTTGGTCACACGGCAGCCGGCACCGCCCAGACCCTACCTGGTTGGCAGGCTGTCCTGAAGAATGCCTCCCCTACATCCTGGGGTCCTCCCCTCTGCCCGAGGCTGGCCGAGCCACAGTGGTGACCCCCTGCTCTCTGGCCTCCCTGGCCTCCACACAGGGCTCACCTCCCTGTGGCCCTGGCTTTGCCAGCATGCTAGCCCCCCTCGTGGGTGGAGTCTGCCTTGTCCAGCCCTGTGCTCGCCAGGTGGTGGTGGCCACTGTTGGCTTGACCAGGCCCACCTGTGCCCCTCCTTGGACGTCGAGTCGGCTAAAGAATGCGCACCGCTCCTCATCCCCCATCAGCCAGGATCCATCTGCCCAGCTTAGCCGGAACCCTGGCCCCGGTTCCTCCTGGGCCTTCCGCCTGCTGACCACCGTGCACACTGCACTGACAGCAGGCAGGTCTGTGCTGGGGTCCCCTCCCCGCCCACACCTCCCTCTCGGTGGCCCCTGGCAGGAGCCGTGTGCGGGGCCTCTCTGCTCTGCCCTCTCTCACCTCTCGCTCCCTTCGCACTCGCCGCACGGGCTGACCGCAAGCAGGAGGAACGGCCTGGGGGTGGCCCAGGCACCTCCCTCTGCTCTGCTGTGGGAGGACCCACCTCGGGGAGCAGCCTCCAGGGACCCTAGAACAGCCGGCGTGTTAGTGTGAGCCGAACTCTCCCAAGGAGCACCCCTCTGCTAAGGGGACGCCTGGTCCTGTGACTGTTGGTCATCACAGCTTTGTCAGTCCCCTGGGCCCAAGTCTGTGCTCGATGGCAGCTGAGGAAGATTAGCCTGTCACCAGTTTATGGGGGACAAGCACCTAGAACTGGAGGGTCCCGTCTGTCTCCCTGCCAGCCGGGCAGAATGCCCCACAAGGCCGGGAGCTGTGGGCAGCGTGGCTGGCAGTGCATTCCTCAGAGCTGGCCTGGTCCCCAGGGCCACTCCACCATCCTTGCTGAGGAGGACATGTGTGGATGCCCAGTGTGCTGCCAGGCGTGGCTGGTGGGCTGCCCGCCCCACCTGGAAATGCTGCCCCGTGTCTCTTCAGAGCCTGTGATCTGCCGAGCAGAGCCTTTGACACACGAGCAGTGTGACAGCAACTGGCGGCCACACCCCTTCCTCCCACCCCTTCCTCCGGGGACCACCCACACCCCTTCCTCCTGGGACCACCCACACCCCTTCCTCTCAGGACCACCCGCCCAGGTGCTGGCCATGGCTTCTGAGTCCGGGCATCCTGTCCTGTCCCCGCTGACCCTGTTCTGTGGCAGCACCTGGCACCTCTGCACACTGCCCTGGGGCTCCCGGGCTCCTGGGGATGGCAGTCCACTCTCCTCTCCCCTCCGGGGGCTCAGGCACGGCCTGTGGGGGAGGCTGGCTGGCTCTAGGCTGCACCGTGTTGCTGGGGCCATGGTCGTCGAGGGCTAAAAGGTCCCCTGGCTAAGTGCGAAGGCCAGGCCTGTGATCCCAGCGACTCGGGGACCCAAGTTCAAGGGCAGCCTGGGCAACTTAGCAACATCACAGTGTTCCCTAAACAGATGGATCCACACCTAGTCCTTGGGCACCATGAGGGGACCCCACGTAGCAGCAGGCTCCTGCAGATGCCTCCGGTGAAGACCGTCATGGGAGGACCCTGGCCTGAAGCCAAGGAGCACCAGGGTCACCAGCAAGGCCGGAAGCAGCTGGAAGAGGCAGGAGGGTCCCTAATGGAGCCTTCAGAGGGAGCGGGGCCCATGGACACTTGGATTCCAGACTTTTGATCCCCAAATGGAGAGAAGCTGCCGGGGGGTCTCCCCACCTGCTCTGTGGGACTTTCCACAGCCGCCCCAGGAAGCTGGCAGCTGCAGCAGGCATGGAACCTTGTGTGTTCCCTGCCCATGGTCCTGGGGCCACCGCCTGCCCACAGGGCTGTTTCCCAGAGCTGCCAGAAGGGGAGAGCCCCAGACCTGGCCCACGGCAGCCCCGAGGTGAAGGGCACACTCCCGAGGTGCTCCACTGTGCGAGGAGCACAAAAGTCCTTATTCAGGTCACTCCAACCCCCTGGACCAAGTTCACAGTCACACTTGTCCCCATGAGCGTGTCCCTTAGAAACCAGGTCTTCATGGCCCAGAACGTCCTCCTATTGATCTAGGAGATGGAGGCCGCCTGCCTCCTCTGAGGCCACCAGACTCCAACCAGCAGGGTCGTCCCCAGGACCTCCCAGAAGCTGGTCACCTCCACCAGCTGTGCTGCTGGGCCAGCGGGCAGGGGCAGGCGGGGCTGGGACCCCTCGGGATCTGCCAATGTCAGGGTGGGGTGGGGGCCATGACACCTGGAGGCCCGCGCCCCTGGGAGAGGAACCCCTGGGAGACGGGATCGGGGGCTCTCTTGTCTATCGCCTGGTGGCAGCCACGCCTGACTCTCCCCTGGTCATAGCGGGGAAGGCCGACCTGGAGAAGGCCCCTCCATCCCCCGACAGCTCGGGAGTGACAGCAGGGCCACCGCTGGGAACCGTGCTTGTAAATCCCATTCCTGAGACCACGGCGCTCTGGGCACAGCCTCATCAAGCCACATGCCCTGGGGAGGAGCCCACAGAGTACCCAGTGCCACTGGCCCTCACGCTCACCGTGGCTCATCACTGCCAGGTGCCCTCCTCCACGGGGTGCAGACAGACCTTGGTCCCCATGTCCCCCAGGTTCTCCCTCACCAGGACCACGGTGACGGCACTGCCACCCCCTCTGCTTGCCAGCCCTACACAGTGGGACCGAGGTCTCAGCCCACCGGTGGGTGCCCCCTGCTTAAAGTCCTCCGGCTGGTGCCTGGCCTCCGTGGTGCCCTCACTGCCCCTGCGGTAAGGCCCTGCCACTGTCACGGGGCTGAGCTAGCGGGGTGGCCTGCTGTCTCCCCGAGAGGCTCTGGTTCCTGTGTTAAATACCAACTGAGCCTGAATGCCACCAGGAACTCTGACCAGCCTTCATGTTCTAAGCAAAGAAATGCCACCAGGTGGTGGGAGAGGGGCAGAGCTGTGGAGGGAGCCCTGGGCCCACTCTCCCGCTGTCACGGGTGGGGGTCTTGCTGGGCCCAGTGGTGCAAGCCTGTAATCCCAGTGATTCTGGAGGCTGAGACAGGAGGATCACGAGTTCAAAGCCAGCCTCAGTAACTTAGTGAGGCCCTATGCAACTCAGCAAGACCCTGTCTCAGAAAACAAAACACATAAAAAGGGCCGGGGGCCTGGCTCAGTGGTAAAGTACCCTGGGTTAAGTCCCCAGTACCCCCGCCCCAAGATAATAATCAACAAACAAACACAAACACCAGGCAGGGGTCTTCTGCTCAACCAGGAGGCCTGGGTCTTTCTGGGGCTTCTAGACTGGCAGTTTTCACCTGCAACACAGCGGGCTGTGGGGCTGCCCCTCGGCCCCACGTCTGCAGGCTCCTGGGTGGGGGGTCATTCGCCTGCTCATGGGGGTTGGCACAGGAGCATCAGGCTGTGGGCTCCCTTCTGAGGCAGCATGGCACCCCGGCGCGGCAGGGTCCATCACCGCCCCAGAGCTGGCCTTACAGACCCTGCCGGGCAGGGCTCCCAAGCCCATGCTGGGGCTGCCTGCCTGGGTTCAACCTGCAGCTGTGCTGTGCCTCTGGGCAGCTCCAGGCAGAGGTCTACCCGTCTGGGCCTCAGTATCCTCATCTGTGACATGGGGACAACGTCAGTGCCCCCCACAGCAAGGATGCCGGGGTCCCTGGGCCACGCAGGGAACCAGCTCTCAGCCCAACCCCGAGCCCCGCCTCCTCCTTGTGGCCCTGAGGTCCACGCTGTGGCAGCCACCACACAGCGTTCCCGGCAGGAGGTGGACAGAGACAGTGGCCACACACGCAGGGCGAGAGCAGCTCCCGGGACAGCAGGGACGTGAAGAGGAAGGGGGAGTGCGGGTGCGCAGTTCGCACGGTGAGAGCCGCGGCCCACCGACCCCGCAGCCCACTGCCCGAGGGGAGCCGGCCCCAGCGCCAGCGCCTGCGCAGCCCAGTGGGCAGCCGAGGCCGAGCTCAGGCCTCTTCCCCGTCAGCTGCACAGACCCTGCTCCTCAGCAGCTCCAGGTGGGCTGCAGCACCCCAGAAAGGAGGGTCCCCGTGTCCCTCCTCCCCACAGTGGACACGCCTCCTGGGCCTGGACCCCACCCACAACCACCGGCTGGGATGTCCCCGTTATTATGGGGCCCACGGGCCACTGAGAGGTGCTCCACGAACCACGTGGCTACGGCCTTCCTGGGACACACGCGGTTTCTGTGAGCAGAGCCTCGGGGCACAGCCCTGGAGCGCCGGGACGGGACCCAGGGCCTCACGTGCTGGGCAACACTTACCCTGAGCTGCAGCCCAGTCCTGTTTTATTTTGAGACAAGGCCTCTCTGAGTTGCCCAGGATGGCCTGGGACTCGCCACCCTCCTGTGCAGCCTTGGAGTTGCGGGGATGGCAGGCGTGCCTGCTGGCCTGCATGTCAAGTTGTCCTCCAGGAGGGCGTGGCCAGGCAGGAGGGCGTGGCCAGGCAGGAGGGCGTGGCCAGGAACCACTGTGTCTACTGCCCACCCCACCCTTACCCAGGCGGAGGAAGAAGATCAGACTGCAGTGAGCAATTGTTCTGGAGACCAGTCTCCCTTCCCTCCCACCCCAGACCACCCACCGGGGGGCTGCACACCAATGGGACGGGAACTGGCCCAGTGGACCACAGTGCTACCTGAGAGCACCCAACACCACAAGGGCCTCACAAGCACCTCGGCAATACCTTGACCATGTGAAGGAAGCTGGTTGCAAAACGTGTGTGGACACGCAGAACTTTGGAATGGCCACGGCCACGCTGCGGAAGGACAGAGCGGGGACACCTCGACGTGGTTTACACTGGTTGTGGCTGCAGAGAATCCGCGACCCACGCTGTGGCCGAGGGAGGTGGGGCTGAGGGTGGAGCACGCGCAGCCCTGCTCACCTGGACCCTGGGGGCCAGCTCAGGCCGGGGGTGTCCCCGCGTTCCTTGTCACTACTGGCAAGCTGTGGCTTCCCCTATCTTTCTCCCCACCCGGTTAGAGTCTGACCCACCCGGCTGATGTCCTCTGGGGAACAGCTTGGGCTCCCTGCTCTCTTCCCGGCTCCTGAGTCTCTGAGAGCTGGCACCGTCTCCCACCGTGTCTTGGGCTCGTTTTGGGCTTCCTCTGCTCTTTTCCTCTTGGCTTCTGGACGTGGCAGCTGGGCTGCGGGTTTGAGGCCTGGCTGCTGGGCACGGTGGGCATCCATTCCAGGCCTCTCGCACATCCTGACACGTGTGTTTTCATTTCCTTCAGTTCCAGTGCCTTCTAATTTCCCACTTGGTTCCTACTTGAATGCATGAATCAATCTGAACAATATTATTTACTTTCCAAACATTCGGAGATTTTCCAGTGATCCTTCTCCTGTTGGTTCCTAATAAGATTCCATTGTAGCTAAAGAACACATCAGTACACGCTGAATGATTTTTGAGTTCACTGAGACTTGCTTTATGGACTAGAATAAGGTTCACCTTGATAACGATTTCAAGTGCACTTGGCAGGTACTCGGGCTTCTCAGCTGTCAGTGAGGAGGAGCTGGCCGACGCTGTTTAAGTTCTCTGTATCTTTTCTGAGTTTCTATTTGTTCTGTCAGTTATTGAAAGAGGGGTGTTGAAATATCTGGGGGTCCCTGCACTGATATCTAGTTTTCCTGGCAGGTCTATTGGTGTCTGCATTTTGAAGCTCTATGATTAAGTGCATATTCAGAGCTCTTATGTCCTTCCACGGAGCTGACCCTTTCACCACCATGAAAATTTTCTTTACTCTGTGAAGCCCTTTTGTTTTGAAGTCCACTTTGATATGCATACGGCCATCCCAGTTTTCTTTGGATTAATGTCAAGGTGGTGTTATCTTGCCCCTTACTTTTAACATTTTGGTCTTTATAATTAAAGTGTGCTCCTTAGAGGCCAGCACTGATCTAACTTGAAAACTGCCTTTTAACTGGGGGTGTCTACACCGTTTACATTTAGTGTGGTTCACTAGTATGCTCAGGTGTAAGCTGGTCCTTTTCTTCCCTCCCCTCTTCTCCCCTCCTTCTTTCTTTGTTTGTGCTGGGGACGGAAGCAGGGCCTCGTATGTGATAGGCAGACATTTACACTGAGCTCCGGCACAGCCCTTCATTTCAACTGTCTTGTGGATTTTCTCTCTCCTTCCTTATCTTTTGCATTCTTTTGGGTTGCGTGTCTCTTACGATTCCATTTTACTTCCTGTCACCTTATGAGCTACGGTTGCTTTGGGTGTTCTAGCGGTTGCGCTGGAGTGCACATTGGCCATCCTTGGAGCTGGAGTGTGGCCCTCCCCCCCACCCTAGAGCTGCTGATGCCGTCCACGTTACCTTCCCGTGTCGCGTGTCTCCATCCCCAAGCTACATCGCCCTCACTTCTGATTGAAGCCAGTTACCTTCTGCAGGGACTTCAATCACCAGGGAAGACTTTGTGCTTTACCAAGAGCTAAGCCCTTTGCTTCTTGGTGCGTCTCCACCTGTGGTCGCTTTCTGGACACCTGAATGACGTCCTCTCTTGCAGACTGGGCTGCTGGAGGAGTCCCTTACTCCACAGTTTGTATACTGGAACTGCGTAGTTGCTTTTTCTTCCTTTCCATACTTTGGAGACGTTTCTCTCCGCTCTTCTCGCCGGCACGGCTTCTGATGAGATGGCAGCTGTCAGCCTGTCTTTGCTCCTTGTCTGAAATGGGTCTTTCCTCACTCTGGCTGCTTTTAAGATCTTTGTCTTCATCGCTGGTTTTGAGCAACTTGAGAACTATGTGCTGGCTTTCTGTTCTTTTTTTTTTTATTCCTTCTAATGCGGCTTGAGCTTGGGCTCACTGAGATGCTTGGAGCTGAGAGCTCACAGTTCATTTTAAATTTGGAAAAATGTCAATGATTATTTCTTCCAATATTTTTTCTGTCTCCCCACCCCCACCCCGGACTCTACCTGCACAGGTAGGCGGCCTGAGGTTGTCCGGCGTCTCACTGTGCTCTTTTATGAACACACCCTTCTTTTCCTGTTTCCCGGGCCGTCTTCTCCTGCGGATCCTCCAGGTTCTCTATTTTCTTCCTCTGCAGAGTGCAGTCCTCCCTGACCCCACCCTGGGCCTCCCACTTCAGACTACAGTTTCATCTCTGGGATTCTGATTCGAGTGAATTAAAAAAAAGAAAATCTCTTAATTGTGACAAAATACACAAAACACAAAAGCATATGGTCTTAACCATTTTAAGATGTCCATTTCTCTGGGTTTTAAAAATGCCTTCCAGGCCTCTGGTTGACTTTCTGAGCATGTGGATGCAGTCATAACTCGGACATCTGTGTTGGTCCCCAGTCAGTCCCGAGTGATTGATTTCCCTCCTCATTATGGGTCGTACTTTCCTGCTTCTCCCGGTGCCTGGGAGTTTGAGTGGAGGCCATCACTGGCTGGGGGGTGTCACTGCCTTTTTGTAAACGTTCTTGAGCTTTGTTCAGGGTGTGAAGCTACCTGGGGGCAGTTGTTAGGTGGGCCCAAGTCATGCTTAGGTTAGGACTGACCATCCCCTGGTGGCAGACTCCTCGCGGTGCTCTGCGCAGGCTCCAGGGACGCCGGGTGCTGCAGTCTGGGGTGGGCAG
Organism: Marmota flaviventris; assembly: GCF_047511675.1. Taxonomy (NCBI): domain Eukaryota; kingdom Metazoa; phylum Chordata; class Mammalia; order Rodentia; family Sciuridae; genus Marmota; species Marmota flaviventris. The sequence goes on along the minus strand of NC_092506.1, from coordinate 3,645,315 downwards.
AGGCACGACCCGAGTGCAGTGTGGGTGGACAGCGCTCTCTGCCTTCCGGTAGCTTCCTTTCATCGTGCACTGTCCAGCCCTGGGTGGGAGGTTCTGCCGTCCTCCAGGCCCTCTGGGGCTCTCTGTCCTGCGCACTCTGCGCCTGGTCTCCAGGACCCTCAGCTCGCTCTCTGCAGTCCTGGCTCTGGGTGGGTCTCTTCTCTGCTGCCCGGGAATGCTCAGCCCAGCAAGCTGGGGCCAGCAGGACTTGTCCCGTTTGTTGCCCATCTTGCAAAAATCACGGTCATTTGTCACCTGATGCCCGTTCTGTCATTCACATCTTTTGCCGGTTTCCTGTGGAAAGGTGAGTCTGGTCTGTTTTTCCATCCTGGCCACACACAGAACAAGAGATGATTCGTAAAATTTTTCAAGTGTCTTGTTTTTTCACTAGAAAATTGGAGACACACACAAATGTGGAGATGCACCGGGGCCCACAGGAAGCTCCCCGGCCATCCACTCCCACAGGGTGCTCAGTGGGACGAGAAGCAACTTCCTGGCTATGTTCCTTGATTTCTCACGGATGCTGTCAGGAGCTGACCCCAGGTGGGAGAGGAAAAGCAAGGGCCCAGCCCTCGCAGGACAGACAGCCCCTTCACAGCCCCACCCAGCTCACTCTCAGGAACCGGCTCCGGACCCTGCCTGAGGTTCACGATCACAGTGGACAGAGCCAGGTGGCTACAGGGGGTGGGAAGGAAGAGGTGGCGGACAGCGGGTGCCTCCGGCAGGCAGGCTGCTCACATGGCTGCCACAGCGGATCCACCCTGGCAGGCTGGCCAAATAATCCATTTAGTCTCCCATGACCACTTAGCCATCAGTCCTCTCCCTGCGACCTGTTCCGAGGCCTTTGGAGGCATCAATCTGAATAACTGATCTGAGCAGGAACGTCCCAAGCCTTTGAAGTCCCCCACTAATTACCTGGACAGGAAGAAGGAAGAATCTCCCACCAGCAGCGTCTACCAAACAGGATCAAAGAGACCCCCCGGCTCCCTCACGTCACTGTGTGTGCCGTGCCTCACCGAGAGCAGATTGTTTCTGGAACACTCCGGCTGCTGAATGTCCACGTTTCCAGGGAGCTCAGCCCAGCATCTGGTGCAGGTGCTGTCTTGGGCTGAACTGTGACCCCTCCCACTGCGTAGGTTGAAACCCTGACCCTTAGACCCCATCAGTGTGACTGTATTTGGAGACAGGCTCTTTTAAGAGGCAATTAGGTTACAATGAGGTTATGAGGGTTCCTCATCAATCTAACTGCTGTCATTATAAGAAGAGGCGCTCAGGACAGACGCACAGAGGACAAGCCTAAGGACATGGGGGGGACGCTGTCTGTAAGCCACGAGAGAGGCCTGGGAGGAGCCAGCCTGAGACACCTTGATCCTGGACTCTCAGCCTGGAGGACACGGGACAATAAACGCCTGCCATCTTGGCTGCCTGGCCTGCGGTGCTTGAGCTCAGGCCTGGCTGCGAAGCCCCAGCTAGCTGGGTGGCGGGAGGTGGGGACGATTGCTGGTACATCTGTCCAGCCCAAGCACTAAAAGCAGACTAAGCTATTCAGGCCAAAGCAGAGGGAGGAGATAGGCCACCAGAGTCACCAGTGAGAAGGGAGGGAGATGGCTCCGGGCAGGACGTCTCCAACTGCAGGCTGGGTGTGCTTATGAAGGACTACGGGCCAGGGGAAGTGGCACGCGGGGGATTCTGCAGGGGTCAGGGGTCAGGGGGAACCTGAAGGAGGAAGCTAGAAATCAGGTCCTGAGGCCACTGCCACCTCCACCTTCCAGGGGCACAGCAGGGGCTGGGAGGAACCTTGCAGGGCAGAGCCGTCCCCGGCTCAGGCTGACTCAGCTTCCTCCCTGGGAGCCCCAGGCTGTGCTGTGGGGGGACTGGGCAGTGCAGGAGAGAAAACCAGCGCCCAGCTCCCGTCTGACGGCCCAGGGTAGCTCCTCACAGGAACCCCTCAGTTTAATAGCCTAGAAAAATCAGTAAACACAAGCCAGGAATTTGTGCAGTGGACGGCATCTCAACGGTGGCAGGAGAGAAAGTCCCGGACTCTCCCAGAGTCACTCACTGTCCTTCCCCTGTGGGCAGACACTGCTGAGGGCCGACCCACCTCTTCCCTGCCCAGGACGGTGTGCTCTGGGTGGGATGGGTCAGGGGGCCAGGTGGTCCACATGGGGGAGCTGGGAATCTGAGCCCCAAAGGGTTAGCAGAACCCCACGGTGATTGTGGAGGATCCAGGCGCTCCCCAGGGACACTGTGCATGCTGATCCTTGGGGAAGTGGCTAAGTGGCGGGTCTCTGGGCTCCCTGATGACAGGGCCCCTGGCAGCCGGTCTCTGGGTGAGACGGCATCTTGCCCCGATTCCAGGCGGGTGCAGCAGGCAAGTGTGGATCCCAGGAGCCATAAGGTACTTCTAGGCTCCTGCATGGGCCGCGGGCAAACCAGGGTCCTGAGACGCCAGGAGGATGGGGTGCGGGGGTCACCACCAGCACAGCCCCACTTATGGGGCGGCCGGGTGCCCCCTCTCCCTGGTCACCAGCCTTCCGCAGGCTGGCCCTTCCCACGCAGCCGGGAGAGCCCGTGCTCCAGGACACGCCCCCTTGGACTGTGCGACCACGTGACCCGCCCCTGGCCTATCAGAGTTCGCTCGTCTCCCAGGTTGCAGGGATTGGCTGAGGCGTGGTCAAAGGCTTGGCCAATCAGAGTCCCGCCTCCCGCGTCCCCCGGGAGGCCTTGTCCTGAAAGGGGGCCCTGAGCAGCCTGCCCTGCTGCCTCCAACTGGCTGCAGACGCGGGCAGCGTGGGTGCCGGTCTCAGCCGGGCCTCCTCCCACCACCCTTGTCCCACCCCACAGAGTCCCACTGTCTGCTCTGGGGTCCAGGCCAGGGTCCATCTCCGTGCCCATGCTTAGTGAGTCTCTGCTGCCAGCACCTCTGCTGGACAGCGAGGACCTCTCCGGACCCCGCAGCCCAGGCTGAGGCTGCTCCTGGGTGTTCTGAGACTGCGCCCAGTGGCCGCACCGGTACTTGTACTTGGACAGGGTTATGCTACTTTTTCTTGGAAACAAAATTTTCTTTTTCCAAAATGAAAGTCCAAATACCACTTTCTCTTTGGAGGAGAGCCCTGGCATCCTGTGAGTGCCCCATGCCCTCCTCAGCAATGGCTGACTCAATCACTGGCAGGGTGACCTTCAGGCTAGGGAGAAGTGAGGCTGACCATCAGAGCATGCACCTCAAATAGAGGGGGCCCTGTGGTGTGTGAGCAGGATGCTGGCTGAGCAGGGGCCACGGCTGCCACGAGGGGTATGACAAGGGACAGTGGTATGCCCAGAAGGCTGACCAGCCTAGCAGAGGGGCCTGGGGTCCGGGGGGAGGGGTGGGTGTGCTGGGGCCTGAAGTGTGTCTCCCCAGGTCAGCATGCTGAAACCTGCCCCCAGATCATGGAGTCTGCAGGTGGCCAGGTCGTGGGGTCGGGAGGCTCCAGCCCCCAGGGCTGGGGGACATGAATGGCTGTGGATTGTGAGTCCCCCAATTCTTCTTCTTTCTTTCTTTTTTTTTTGGGGGGGGGGGGCAATTTGAGCTAAGACTGAGGCCAAGAGAAAAGGGAAAGGAAAAGAAGCGAGAGGACGAGGAAAGAGCCCCCTCTCCCTGACGTCCAGCCCTGGCTGGAGAGGATGGCACAGCGAGGGACAGGACAGGAAGAAGCCCAGCACCAGGAGCCGCAGGGGTGTGCAAATCAGAGCCAACCGCGCCGCCACCCCCGCCCAGTGGGCTGTCTAGTGGAAAAGAGTGCACCCCAGGGCTGGGGGGCGGGACGGCTGGACGCAGGCTCTCAGACCTTAAGGGTGGGACACCTTGGGGGCAGTTTGGCAGGTTCTGAGCTTGACATGGTCTACACACAACCCGGCCATGCGCGGAGCTCTGCTCTATGAGCAGTGACAGCCGTGACCACCACACTGGCATCCCTACAGCCAGACGCCCATCAACAGGCAGGGGCTGGCCACTGTGGTCCGTCCACAGGATGAGTCTCACTTGGCCATAGAAGGGATGAGCCACGGGTTCAAACCCCTAGTGACCATGCAGAGTGACAGACATTGACCCTAAGTCAGCAGGCACAGTGACATTCCAGGAAAGCCAGCTACCCCCAGGCACCAGAGCTGAGCCTCCGGGCAGCAGGTGGGCAGGCGTGGGAGGGGAGGGAGCCGGCGTGGGGCCCACAGGAGCTGGGAACCTGGGCTGGAGGTGCGGCCGTCCTCTTGCTTGCGATGGCCTCACGGCGCAGACACGTGTTAAAACCCACAGAACCGTACACTTTAAATACGCAGAGTTTGTGGGGTCTCAGCACAGCCCCGTCCTGCCCGGTCCTGCCCCGTCCTGCGCCGTCCGCGTTCCCTAGGAGGAAAGCAAGCTCTGGGGCTAACAAGCCATCATGGCCTCCACCGGCCACTCCGAGGGTGATGTGGGACACAGGCCTGAGTCCCCGTCCCTTGCCAGCTACTCTGGGGTGAGCAGGGGAGACTGGGCCTATGGATGCGCCTTGCCCCAAACCTGACACTTCAGGAAATGGCCACTTTCCAACTGTCTAGGAGTTGCCAGGGAACTGGGCCACACCTGCCACCCTGGTGAGAGTGGGGGACCTGGCCGCATGAAGTGCCTGGTGACACTGCAGCCCAGGTCTCCACTCTCTCGGCACCAGGTCCCCTGCAGACAGTTCTCCTGGACACCTCCCCTCCTCCCTCCAGGGACGAGGCCAGCCAGGCCGCGGCGTGTGTGGTGGAGACTGGACCAGCCCCTCCTGGTCCATGGCCACAGGGCTCACAGTGCCCGATCCCTTTGGGACCTGCCTCAGTTTACCCCACTGATCAACCTCAGGTGAGTGAAGACAGACTGCTGAGGAGGGGCCAAAGCCACCTGTGTGCCTTTCTGCTGGGGCCCTGCCGCCCGCCCCAGGTGGCCCTGTCCTCTTAGGCACATCAGGCACGGACGGCTAGGGTTGAAGTGCAACTGTCACCACAACAGTGTTGAGAGGTGATGGCCTGGGGTCCTCGTCAGGGGTGTGGTTAGCATCTGAGCAGCGGCTCCCGGCCAGCGTGCTCAGGTGATGCAGTGCCCAGGGATGACGTGGCAAGAGGGCCCTCTGTGCTGGACTGCCCAGCCCTGAGCCGGCAGCAGGGAAACTTCTAGTGCTCGTGACTGACCTGGCCCGAGGTGTCTCAGCAGCAGAAAACAGTCAATGACAGGAACACGGGACACGTCCCCCGGAACCAGCGTCACGGACACCCGATTCCCGTCTTCCTCCGTGGAGTGTGGAGGGTGCTGAGGGTGGCCAGAGGCGGAACCGGCTTCACACCCACTGCCCATTCCTGATAAGGTGGCTTGGTGGGTCCCTAACGTCCCCCATCCCTTTGTCCATCCACTGCTAGACCCTCGGCCACAGCCTCTCCTGTTCTCACACACCCGCATGCTCACGGGGGACTTCCCGTTCCTGTCCCTCTCCGTGAGAGTGGCTTGGCCAGAGGGTCCAGTGCCCTTCTGCTGCTCAGCCCTGGGTCCTGGCCACCCCAGCAAGCGGCTGCAGCACAGCCGCGGGTCCCGGTGACCCCTCCTGAGACGGGTCAGGGGGACCCTGCCATGGTATGAGACATCTGCGTGGTACCTGTACCAGGGCCACCCAGAAATGGAAGCTCCTCCAACCCCTGTGGCTGGCAGCCGTGTGACACGCTGACCGCAAACCTCACTGTAGCGAGCTCCGTCCTGTCCTCTCATTGCCAAGACACCCCGAACAGAGGGAGGCCCCGGGGTCCCACCGTCCTGTGGGCAGCCCCACTGGCCCCATGTCCACATGCAGCCCACCCTTCTGTGGTGACAGGGGCCACACACCAGGGGCACTTTGCTGTTTCACACCTCGATCCCAGATGGTTCTCCACGGACAGTCTGCTGCCCCTGTCCCTGCTCCAGGGTGGGTCAGGACCAGAGCTGAGTGCAGGAAGGGCCTGGGGACTCCTGGCCAAACCCCCTCCTGGGACAGCAAAGGATGGTCACCAAGGGTCCCTGTCAAAGTGCCAGTGTGCCCAAGGCCAACAGCACCAGTCCCAAAGTGGACACAGTTCCTGGGGCCAGAGACAGGGTGTCAGACTTTGATTTATGCTCTCTGAACGCGTGTTTTCCGATGGGCACAGGTGTGGGGACGCCAGCTGTCCAGCGAATCCGCAGGCCCGAGGAGCCCCAGCCAGTGCGGGGACACTGGACCCTGCGGCTGCCCTGAGCAGAGCCGACCTGGGCCCTGGCGGGTTTCCCTTCCCTGCCACGTTCCCTGCAGGCCGCCAGGTGTCAGCAATGACCTGAGTCACGGAGCGCCGAGGGCCACCAGGAGCCAGCTCCAGTAGGTCAGGAACGTGCGGCCTCGCGTGGACGGCTCCAGGGCTTGGATTCTGGCACACAGCCTTCTGGAACCTGGGGGTGCCTGGCCGTTCCCGTCCACCAGGGCCACCAGGGCCCAGCTCCTCACGGCCCTTCACTTTGGCAGGTGCTGGTGACAAGCTGTGGTCAGGACTAGAAGGGGTCAGGGTCCCCAGGATGCAGAAGGCTCAGGCAAAGGTCCTCATCTGAGCCTGCCCGCAGGCCACGGTGCCAGCAGGGAGCCCTCCCAGCCCCGGCCAGCCGAGCAGCCCGAGCAGGGACCGGTGCACCAAGTTCCCTCTTTATCAGATGGGTGCCGGGGCCACGGGGGGGCTCCATGGGCGTCCCCGCTGTGTTTCCGAGCCCTCCTTCCTCAGGCTTCACTGCCCCCCGGCCCCGAGAAACAGGGCAGCCGTGCCTGGCATCCGGGGGCAGCGGGTGGTCTGTGAGTGGACACACAGGTCACCAGTGCCCTGCAGGGTCGTCAGCTTGCTAGAGACGATGAGCACTCCCGCAGCAGGAAGGACGGCCCTCGCCTTCAAACAGGCCCCGGACACCTGGGTGCCCAAGGGTGCTGCCCTGCCCTGCCTCCGAAGGCCACTGCCACTCTGCTCCCCCCTCCCCAGGGACAGGCTCAGATGGTGAGGCTGAAGCCAGCTCCTCTGGTCACCCTGCCTGTCCCTGCACCCAGCCCCACGTCACCAAGGCACCAGCCTCTTCCCTCAGCCTGGAGGCTGTGACACAGACATGACATGGCGGAGCCCAGACACCCGAGGGGATTCGTGACCCCACTTGGTTGAGGAAGGGACAGTGACTTAGCCTTGTCTTGTGTGCAGCCGGCCACACACAGCAGTGCCCAGGGACACAGAAGGCTGCTGCTTGTGGCTTCTCCAAGGAGGAGGGTGTTTGGGAAAAGACAGACGCGAGGGCCGAGAGGCACCAGGCTGACGGGGCTTCCCTGGGGACAAGGGGCTTCCCTGGGGACAAGGGGCTTCCCTGGGGTCAAGCCGGGTGGGAGGACTCGTGGCTCTTGGAAGCTGCACCTGCCTGGGGAAGGTTTCTTTTCAAGAGATGGTTAGAGGGAGTGGGAGGGCAGGTCTGGAGAAGGCAGGTGACGCCCGGGCTCATCCCTCGGACCTTGGGAGACACGTTGGATTGCTCGTCTCACTAAAGTCACCGGGCCCCGCTGTTGTCTTTACAAAGAAGGCTTTGCCCTGTGGCCACGGAGGAAGGGGCGGAGGTGGCGGGCAGCGTCCTGCAGAGCGAGTTCTGGGAGCAGCGGGGGCAGCAGCCTCTCCCCAACGCTTCGGACACAGGAGGCCAGACAGGGCGGGCAGGAAGCCTGTCCCCGGCAGGTCTGGGGGCTCCTCGGTGGTTCGGGCTTTGGGTCCACCTGGGCCAGACCAGGGCCCCCAAACCTGCCTGGCCTCGGCCGGCACCAGGTGGGTCCCCGCACACTCGGTGCAGGGCTGCGCCTGCCTGAGGGTGGGGAGTGGGTGCTCCCACGTGGCCAGCAGCCTTCCTCCCCCACCAGCAGCCACCAGGAAGGTCAAGGCCAGGCCAGGGGACACTGCCCCGAAATCCCAGCCCAAGGCAGCAGCCACACCAACGTGCTGTGGCCAGTGGGTCAAGACCAGGCGGGGCCAGCCAGCTGCACTCAGCCTGAGACATTGTCCCCCTGAATTCCTTCCCCCTGAGGCACAACGCACCTCGGGCCTGGCTCTGAGAACAGAGAGTCCTCAGGGCCACGAGCCGTGTGCACCACATGGAAATGGGTCCCTTAACAAATGACCTTGATGTTCATTAAAATGCAGACCAGGCCCAAGAGTCCTGGCAGAGAGGCCACTGCGGCCTGGAAGTGACCTGGACCTTGCTGACCTGCAAACCCGAGTGACAGGTGGCCGGGCCATTCCCTGTGGACGCCCGTGTTAAACAACAGCATAACGCACTCACCAGGCAGAGGTCCCCAGCAAGCTGTAACCCACATGCAGGGACTGTCCACAGACAGGCCAGCGGGCCACGGTGGGCCACACGCCTGGTGCCTGCTTTACCCCCGTGCCCATCCTGCCCAAGCCCTCCTTGTGCTGCCCGGCAGGGTTCTGGAGCCCTGGTGTGGCCACCCCACTCATGAACTGCTGCTTGCTCAAAAAACCCTTTAAATTTTACTGTCTCTTGACCTTTCTCACAATGTCCATCAACGGATGATAGATAAATAAAACGTGGCACATGCCCACGGGGGAATTCTACCGTTCAGTGCGGCCCACACCACCACATGGACAGGCCACCACATCATGCCACGCGAGAAAAGCCAGACACACGACTCGTCTTATGTGAACTGTCCAGCGGCAGACACGGAGCTGGGAAGGGGATCAGGGCTTGCTGGCGGGTGGTGGGAGGGGGGCTTGGAGTGGGCGCAGCCTCCCTGGGCAGTGGAGCCGTCTTGGACGTAGAGATGCCGGGGTGGAGCCAGTGCGGAGGTGCCCAGGCCACCGGCTGCACTTTGACATGGTTAATAAGTGACGGAGAGAGGGCCTCAGGGCTGGGAGCCGGGTCTCTTTACTGTGCCCATTTCCTGGTGGACTCACATCTTTAAGACCTCATCTGAAGATGTCCACTCTCTGAGGCGGTGAGACCTCAAATGGCTAGGGAGTGGCCAGGAGCCCCCGAGGGAGCAGCACGAAGTGAGACTCTGGGCCGGAGGGAGGGCCTGCACTGCCACAGCTTCATCTCTGCGGCCCGCGGCTCTGCCTGGTGCCCGGTCACAGGAGAGGCTGGGGAAACATGGCCCTTCCTGACCAGGACGTGTGTTCTGTGTTGAGTATGCCTGTCCCAAATTCGTCCATCGGAACCGCAGAATGTGGACTGATTTGGAAACGGGATCTTTGCAGACTGAACCAGCTAAGATTAGGGTGGGCCCCAAGTCCAGCGACTGTCTGAGACAAGACCCAGAGACGACACCCTAGCCCGACAGAGGCCGAGAGATCCGCGTGTCAGTGCCACCAGGCATGGTGCGCCCAGGCTCCTGGGGACTCCCATCAGCAAGGGGGCGAGGCGGGTCCTCCCTTGAGCCCTGGGAGCAGCAGCCCGGCCCACACCCTGATTTTGGAGTTCTGGCCTCCAGGACCGCACGAGAGACCTGCTGTTCGGGGCTGTCTGGCCAGTGGCCTCGCCAGGGGGCCCCAGTCAGGCTGCCTTCAGTGGGCTGCACTCCGCGGAGCGCCTGGCTCGCGGCAGGGGGCACCTCCGGTCCGTGGAAGGCCTGAGCGGGGCCTGGACTGGCCCAGTGACCTGTGCAGATGGCCTCCTCTCCTTTCATGTCCCTAAGGCAGGCCTGGCTGAGAGGTGGGAACCAAGAGGGAGGGCCGTGGACACCTGGCTGCTGAGGGACTGCCCAGGCTGGGTGGGGCAAAGGACAGGGACTCGAGGCCTGACCCCAGGGTCCCAGGGTCCTGGGCTGGAGGAGGCTCCGGCTCCGAGACCTGTCCCTATCTAGTCCTGGTCTGGCCCCATGAGGCCAGGGACTGTAAGACGTCACTTTAAGGCCCAGCAGGGCGAGGCCCAGGACAGCCTGCCAGAGTCCTCGCCAAGGCCAGGGTGCCAGCTGCCGCCTCCTGACGCCTCCTGCAGAGGCTTACCGGGCTGCCCTGCTGTGCTAAACAGAAAGGCCACCTGCCCCAGGGCCCCAGGACAGTCCCCTTTATGCTGGGGAACCGTGCTTTGATCAGGTTTGTTTAGAGGGTGCCAGGAGCTGGCCTCACCCCAACATGGGGAGTCACAGGGTCTCGGAAGTGACGTCACCACTGGGGGCAAAGTGATGTCAGGCTGGGCACAGAGGCTGGCAGGTACAGGGCCTGGGCATGGACTGCTGACCACACCCTCAGGGCCTCTGCATAGACTTGAGCACCTGGGCACTTGGCACACGGGTGGACGGTCCCGGGCCCCGGCGGTCAGCCTCTGTGTGTGTTGGGGACATGAGGTTGACAAGCTCAGTCTCTCATGGTATCAGGCTCAGCGCCTGCCAGACGCCCCCCCTGCCCTTTGAGTTTGGTCTCCCCCATAGCCAGCATCCGAATGACCACAACGGCCCGTGGGGCTGCTGCTTCCCTAGTGGGGTGGGAGACCTGTGTGGCCCTCAGGTGGCCTCCTGATCACACCACGCAAGAGGCCGCCAGAGGGCTGGCCACTGTCCCGAGAGGGCTGTTTGGCAGAGCCCCTCCCCCTTCAGCCTCCATCTGAGATGTCACCCTCGCGGGGCCTTCTGGGCACCCGGGGCAGGCGGGCCCTACAGGGGCCCGGAACCCCGCACATCCCTCCCCACAGCGCATGCTCCTGGCTGTCCGCTCATGCCCCTCTGGACACTGCCAGGGCTGACTGGGACCTGTGGGGTCCAGGGCCAGGAAGAGGAGTGTGGGCGTGGCCCTGAGAGGGCCTCCAGCTGCGGAGGGCGGGCAGGCAGGGCGCAGGACCGTGGCTCACCTGCAGGCCTGCTGTGCGTTCCTGTTCTGCACCCCTGAGGGATGAGCCAGGTAAGGATAGGAGGGTTTTTGGTGGCTACTGTGAGCCCAGAGGGCACAAGTCACCCCCGAGTAGGTGGAACACTAATGACCACCCTGAGGCCAAGGAACAGAGAGGCTGTGCCACCTGCCTAAGGCCGCTCAGGAGGGCACAGAGCTGGGATCCGCAAGGCACATCCCTCGTGCACCCCCTCCCCGCCTGTCCTGATCCCTCCAGCTTTTCATGAAAACCTGAGAGGTGCCAAGCGACAGAGGTGCCTGGGGCCCCACCCTGCCCCCTTCATCGCCTGACTGGCAACAAGAAATCTCCAGGAGTGCCCTGGGGACACACAGAGGTGACAGTTTCAATACAGCTGAGCAGATGGCGCTTAGCACCCAGAGAGGGGTCAGGGAAGCAGATGACCGAGTAAAATTACTTATGCAAATACCAGACCAAGGGACGACGGCAGGGTCCCTCGTGTGGCAGGGAAGACAAGCCCGGGACACGGGAAGGCTGGCTGCCCACAGACGGGGGCAGCCGCCTGGAGCCCCCGGCCGCGGCTCTCTGCTCTCAGACTCAGAGCCCCCGGGGCTGGAGCCCCTGCTGAGGTCCTGCTCTGCATCCCTGAGTGATGAGCCAGGTAAGGACAGGAGGGACAGGGGACAGCGACTCCCTCCTCCCTCCCTCGGTGAGCTCATGCGTGGTCCCAGAAGCCACGAGGACGGCGTGGGCTGGAGTGTGGGGGGACAGGCCCCACTCTTGGGCCCCTGGTCCTCTGGCTTCAGAGACTGGGTGCCCCCAAGGAGCCCTCTGCCCTCTGCATGGTGTGGACATGAGTCCTGCAGGGCCCAGGCCCCGGCTTGGCTGGGTGCAGCCGAGCTGGCCCTTGGAGGGGTGGCAGCAGGCCAGGGGCCCTGGTCAGGGTCAGAGGGCAAGCCCCGTGAGGAGCCTGGAGCAGCAGCGTCTAGCTTCCCCACGCTGCCCGTGGCACGACACACTGCGCCCACGCCCGCAAGAACGCGCACATGCACGCACCACGCACACACCACACACGTACCACGCATGCACGCACACGCACACACCACGCACACGCACACACCACGCACATGCACGCACCACGCACACGCACGCACATGCACCACATATGCGCACACACCACACCTGAACACACACGCGCAAGCACCACACGCGCACATACACCATGCACGCGCACGCACCACACATGTGCACGCACCACACCTGAACACGTCACACCTGTGCAGACACCACACACGCACACACTACGCACACGCGCCCACCACGTCCACACAGCCCCTGGCCACCTCTCACTGTGGTAGTGGTCTTCCCCGGGGCTCAGCATACTGGCACGAGCCGCCCGTCCCGCTCCCACAGACTTAATGGCCGCAGCCTCCTGGGACCCTTTAGCAGTTTCCCTCCTGTGGCTGCCCTGTGAAAGCTCAGTGCGTCAGGATGCCCGGCACTGCCCACAGGGGTGGACTCTCCCCAGAGAGCTGGGAGGCAGCGGGCGGCTCACGCGGGCTCTTGTGCAAGGTCAAGCCACCCGGCGGCGGCTGGCCATTCCCTGCCTCCTCTGGCAGCTCTAGCAGAGGGGGCAGGGAAACTCGTGGCGCTCTGTCCCCAGACAGCAGGCTGGCGCTGCGGGGGGCCACGGCTGACAGGCTGGAAGCTGGCACCAAAGCCACGTCCCTGTTTGAAGCTGAATTTAGCAAAAAGTGCAACATTTAAGTGATCCCTCTGGAAAGCACGACTGGCTTCTCCCCCACGGGAAGGAATCGCCTCGAGTGTCATTAGAAAGGAACCCGGGGACGCGCCTGGCGGCTGGGGTCCCCGGTCAACGGCGGCCAGGATGCCTCGCAGAGCCCCAAGCCACCAAGTCCTGCGCAGACCCACCTGAAAACCAGCCCCTGGCTGGGAAGCGGCCCCCACCCAACCCTTGGCTCTGCCCGCTCAGCTCCCCACCCAGCAGCCCCCGCGGTCTGCGTGTCGGGCCCCGGACCCTCCCCTGCGGCCTCCATCCCGGAGGCGCCTTCCTCCCCACGCGGAGCCTCCCGGCACCCGTTCATCCCAGTGAGCCCTGGGGCCCGGGGTCTTGTTGACCCCCAGCCTGGTGGGGTTGCTGCGGGCAGGGCCGCGCGTGCTGGGGGCCCGTCTTCCAGACCCTGCCTCTTCCCTTCTTCCAGGGACCCGCAGGTGTCCCCCACATCCCAGCCACGCTGGGCCACTGGACCTGCTGGACTCCCTGTGTCCTGGCCATCTCTGTAGGTCCCGGGGGACTCCGTGAGTCCCAGGACCTCGCCCAGGGCTAGGAGGTGCCCTGGTGCAGTGTGGATGGGGCCTCACACCTGTCCAGGGCGCCTTGGGCCCCCTTCCAGCCAGCCGATCGCTGGCCCGGAGTCAGGCAGCGGGATGGTGGGGAGGACGTGGTCAGGGGCTCTGGGGCACCCTGGTTCCTCCAACACGCTCATCCCAGGGGGAGCCCTCAGTCCACGTGGCCCTGGAGAAGGGCAAGGCTCCCGAGCTGCGTCCCTCCTGTGCCGTGTGACCTGCAGCTCTCTGATGGGGGCCAAGGGGCGGGCTAGGGCAGGGCACCAAAGGGACACGTCCCTCAAATCTGAGAGGAAGGCACACAGGCTCTGGGAACCGGCCGATTGCCCAGGACACAGGCTAAGTCCTGGAGAAGTGACCAGATGCACTGGCTTCGGGGTTCAGCCCTGGCCAGGCCTCCCCAGGGTGAAGGGGACCAGCGCCTGCCACCCCTGGGCCCCTTCCAGGTGCCCGTCCTGCACACAGCTTCCAGCGGGCACTGCTCCCTTGTCCCTAGGTCCAGGGACATCTCAGAAAAGGCCTGTGACCACCAGAGGACAGGGCAGTGGCCCTGGGGGAGGGGCTGGTTTTGCTGCCCACTCTTCTGCTCCTGATGGCTGCACACGGTGGCTTGGCATGCCACCATCGTGGGACCCAGCATGACGGCTGTGTCTCAAGCAGCAGAAACCTACTTTCAGCCCGGCTGGTGCATTACGATGGTCAGGGTCCGGGTGAGGGCTCTGGCTGAGTGGGCTGTGGGTGTCCTCATTGGACAGCGTCTTAACCCCTTAATTTCTACTAGAAAGCAGTAGAAATTCCTAGACCCGCCCTTGAGTTCCTGTGGGCAGGCGAGCAACGGCTTGCTTCTCCACTGGACTCTGGCCAGAGAGGCTGAGTGAGTAGCCTATGGTCACACAGCAAACGCAGCGCCTGTGCTGAACATGCTGCACCATGTCTAACTCCCGGTCCCTTTCAAGGAAACACAGGGAAATGGGCCGAAAGTTCCTGCCGGAAAGCTCCCTCCCATGGAAAGAGCGACTTTTTCAGTCACCGTCTGGGCTAGGTGAGGAGTTGCCTGTTTGGACAGCTAGGGGGTCTGCAGGGTCCCCAGGGTGCTTGGGGACAGTGACTGCTTCTCCGAACACCTCAGCTCCTGAGGGGGACCGTGGTGTCTGACAGGAATGGGGTAAGCCTCGGGGCCCTGGACCTTGGGTGGTCACCCAAGCTTCTCTGGGAGCCCATCTCAGCTGAGAGCTGACCCGGGGCTCAGCAGCCTGTGGCCCTCGAGGAACCTGACCTCAAAGGTACGATTCTGATGCAAGCCCCACTCCCAGGCTCCAGCCAACCCTCCCTGCGCGGTCCCCAGGAATGTTCTGGAAAGACGCTGCGCTGCTTAGAGCGACGGGATAATGAAAACAGACGGATGCCCGTTAGTCTCCCTGCTCTGAGAGCGCGTCCCCGCTCAGCCGCGGTCAGCAGGACTCGGGCAGGAAACCCCGGGGGCAGTGCTGGCTCCTGGTGGCCCAGCGTGCAGCCGTGGCAGGGCCTGGCCTTGCAGCGCAAATACCAGGCCATGCTCACGTTTGTTCACCGCCTGCCCCCAGCTCCTGCCCCCAGCTCCTGTCCCCCAGCTCCTGCCCCCTGGCTCCTGTCCCCCGGCTCCTGCCCCCCAGCTCCTGCTCCCTGGCCTCCCCAGTCAGGTCAAGGGAGTGCTTGCCCAGCCAAGGGCCAGGAAGGACAGCTGGACGCCGCGAGGCAGGTGCTCCCAGAATGGGAGGGGACTGGGCACACCTGCTGCTCACAGGCCAAGGCCCCCAGGGCTGCTGCAGCTGTCAGCTCAGGCCCCGAGAGGCTGCTGGGCGTGCCCAGGCCAGCAACGTGGCACAGAACAACAGGGAGGCTCTTCCTAAGTGACGTACCTGCTGCCACGTGGCCCAGCAATCTCACAGCTACGCACACACCCCGGAGAACTGACAACGGAGCAGAAGACACACGGGCACCCACACGGGCACCCACACGGGCACCCACACGGGCATGGGAGCAGAACACAGGCTCCTACCCATGTGGGAGTCGCAGCACTGCTTACGCCAGCCCACGGTGGCAGAAACAACACAGTGTCTGTCACCTGAAGAATGGATGAAGACAGTGCCGTGTACACGGCAATGTGGGAATTACACATAGGCAAGGTTAGTCAGCTTCACGTTGCTGTGATGAAATACCCCAGGTAATTAACTTACAGAGAGGAAAGGTTTATGCAGCTCTGAGTTCTGGAGGCTCCCATCCAGGACAGGCAGCTGCTTTGCTCTGGGCCTCTGGTGAGGGCGGCACACATGGTGAGAGGGTGTGGGGAAGCTGACCATTCCACCCTGAGCCAGAGAGCTGAGCGAGAGGACGGGTCAAGGTCCCACAGTCCCCTAACCTAGGGGCCTCCTATGATGATTTTCTCTGAACGGTCCCCACACATGGACCCCTGGGGGACACTCACCCAGCAGAGAGCCCTTCAGCGTGGGACATAACAGGAAGCGTCACCAGCCTTGGGGTGCAGCACTGACACAGACCACAGTGCAGATGGACTCGGGGCAGGCGTGGAGGGCCACACTGGAGACACCCGCAGGGGTCAGTCCACACGACCCAGGCAGGGGACAGGAGGAGTGACTGCAGGTGGACGTGTGTTCCCTGTTAGGGTGACCAGTGCTCTGGACAGGTGGCAGGGAGGTCCGCACAACCTTGGGAATGTAGCTAATGCCACGGAGTCATTCACTCTTAAGTGGTCATGATGGCAGTGGACGGTATGTGTCCTACCACACTGAAGCCCATGGCCCTGGGACCCTGGAATCCTGCAGCACGGCTCCTTCTAGATCTGAGTGACGGATGGCTTTGCCTGGTCAAACGCTTGTCACAAACTCGGGGTCCAGGCTGTCCTGCTGCCAGCCGCACAGTGACCAATCAGGCTGGGTGTGCTAAATGCTTGGCTATGTCCTCCCGTCACCCCGCCAGGGCAACTGTCAGGTGGCCCAAGTCATGCCCGTGACCTCAGGCCAGTCCCTGCGTGTCCCCCACTCCTCAGATGCAACTGTGAAGCCAGAGATAGGCTGCGGCTCCTGGAGGCCCTGGTTCTCGGCCGTCCTGACGGCGGGGACGGTGTCCTCCTGGGAAGGCTACATTTGTAATGTAATAATTCTGCATTTTACATTCACCAACAGCAAACGCAACTCCAGCAGAGAGCGAGGCAGCTAGGGGACACAGCGGTCAGGAGGATCTCACGGAGTCGCTCACACAGGTCCAGCCCGCAGAGCGCACGCGTGGCTGCCGGGACAGGGGCAGGCCACCCTGGCCCCTTCAGGGTCCTCACAGGCACAGCAGCTCTCAAAGCCAGGGCCACTGCAGAGCCCTGTGGGCCTGTGGGCTCCTGCCGAGAGCTGCCCAGATCGTCCTCAGCTTCAGATTCTGATCATGGAGAACCACTGGTCCTTAACGATGACCGCTGCTTCCCTGTTGACCACAGGGTCCCCAACCCAGAGCCGCAGCCTCTTCCCAGCTGCAACGAGGCCTTGGTCTGAGGGTGGCCGTGTGCTGCCGAGAGCCACAGTGAGACAGATTGTGACTTAACGTGTCTGCCACCCAAGACTGGCCTCCAAGAGGGACAGAAGCAGTGACCTTTAACAAGGTGCAGAGGGTTCCTGAATGGGGGCATGCCTCTTTCCGGGGCTGGACGGGGCAGAGCAGGAAGGGCAGGAGCCCGGCGGGCACTTGGTCAGTGTTGAGGAGGACAAGTTCATGGACCCCCAGCTCTGGTCCTGCTCTCTAAGGAAGAGATGATGGTGGGGTGGGCCAGGACAGTCGGGACATTGCTGTCACCCTGACTCAGCTCCACCAGAGCCCTGCTGGCTCTCACCTCGTCCCCCCTGCCCTGGCCACAGCAGCCTGGGAACAGCCACCTCCCACCACCCTTGACCTGTCCTGCGCCTCAGGGGCTTCCTCACCTCTGAGCTCCATCCCAGTGAGCCCGGGGACAGGGACTCCCGTAAGGGCCACCTCCGCCCCTGCTCACCTTCCCGGGCTTTACTCCTGTCCTCTACCAAACCACGTGATCAGCAGGTCAGACGTGGGCAGGGGGGCATTTGGCGGGGGCAAGCGGGAGGGTGTCCTGGGGAGATGTCATCTGAGAACTGGCTACTGCCAGGACTACAGCCGGACACTGAGGACCGACCTTCCAGAGGGATGGGAGCTGAGAGCGTCTTCATTTTGCTGAAGACGGAGAAGGAGGGTGATTTCCAGTCCTGGTGACTCTCAGGGGCACGCGGCAGGGCTGACCTCCTGGTGACTCTCAGGGGCATGTGGCAGGGCTGACCTCCTGGTGACTCTCAGGGGCACGCGGCAGGGCTGACCTCCTGGTGACTCTCAGGGGCATGCGGCAGGGCTGACCTCCTGGTGACTCTCAGGGCACGTGGCAGGGCTGACCTCCTGGTGACTCTCAGGGGCACGCGGCAGGGCTGAACTTCTGGTGACTCTTAGGGCAGGGCTGACCTCCGGGTGACTCTCGGGGCACGCGGCAGGGCTGACCTCCAGGTGACTCTTAGGGCAGGGCTGACCTCCTGGTGACTCTCAGGGGCACGCGGCAGGGCTGACCTCCAGGTGACTCTTAGGGCAGGGCTGACCTCCTGGTGACTCTCAGGGCATGTGGCAGGGCTGACCTCCTGGTGACTCTCAGGGGCATGCGGCAGGGCTGACCTCCTGGTGACTCTCAGGGCATGTGGCAGGGCTGACCTCCGGGTGACTCTCAGGGGCATGCAGCAGGGCTGACCTCCGGGTGACTCTCAGGGGCATGTGGCAGGGCTGCTGCTAAAAGGGATCGAATGCCACCCCCCGACCCACCTGCTGCTGCTCTGCAGCCAGCGAGGACAAGGCTGGCATGACGTGGCACCAGAAGTCGCGGGATGGGCGCTGGGGAGCTGGGCTCTGTGCTGGGCCGTCACCTCTAGAGGAGTGGGTTTCCAGAGTGCCCTGGACAACAGCCCTGGACACTGGGGGGCAGTCTGGCTGGGCTGACTGGGAGACGGTGGAGGAAGCCCACGTGACCCCCCTCAGATGAAGGTGAACCTCAAGGTGAGCACCTTCTGTCCACCCAGCAGTGGGCAGCCCTGCCCCCGTACACCCCCCCCCCCTGATCCCCAGGTGCATCTCTGTAGGTGCATCTCCCCAGGTGTGTCCCACCAAGCAGGCTGTCAGCAGAGATGGAGCAGTTTGGCCACTGACATACATCAGCTAGAGGTGGGGCCTGAGAGACCCCAGGGCTCCCGCTGGGCCCTGTGGAAGGGCACTGCCCTGGGGAGGCAGCTCTTGAGAGAGCACCTTCTTGCAAGCCTCAGCCTGGCCATCTCCTCTGCTCTGCTTGGAGAGGTGGCCACTTGCTCCTACAAGAGACCACTGTCCTCAGCAGAGGCCAGGTCAGTGAGGCTGCCTGATCTTGAGCTGTGAACTGACAGAACTGTGAGCTAAGTAAACCCTTTCTCTTTATAAGGTTATCTGCCTCAGGCACAGCACTACAGTAGCTCAAAGCTGCCTAGTACACCTGAGAACTTAACTCATGGGAGCACACACGTTCTCCATGACGCTCTTCCTCCTTCATGAAATTATATTTGGATGAATGAAACCTTCCAATGGAACTTCACCCAGGAGGATGAGAGAATGTGCAAGAATACGTGAGACTCCACTGAGGAGAATGGAGTGCCACTGCTCCCGCTGACCCACCCCGAGGTAAGTGGGCCCGTGTTCTTGTTTTTAACGCCCTGGCTTTTCTCCCTAGCCCATCCCCTGTCTGTGTCCACTATCTGCCTTGACACGGCCGCTGTCTGAGGAGAGAGGAAAACTAACTCAGCGTCTCCTGAACTCACTCAAACGTCCACACAGACTCCTGTGGCCAAGCACGTAGGTCCCCACGGGTCAAGCAGATGGGCCATTCTGCCACAGCGGGCACCAGCCCAGGGTCCCCAATTCACCTCAGTTCTGGAGTGATGCCGGATCCACAGGACGAGGCTCAGTCCCCAACACTGGCCCCTCTCCAGGTGTGACTGACCAAAGTCGAGGTCCCCACAACCCCCTCCTCGGGTCCGACTAACCTCTAGGGCAGCTCCTGGGCCCAGGGGAGCACTCGGGTCCCTGGTTTATTAGGAAGGGTGTTGTAAAGGGTGCAGATGGACACCAGAGGAGGAGACACAGGTGAGGGACAGGAAGGGGCACGGAGTGGCCACCGCTCCCGTGTGCCTCAGTCCACGCAGATCCTGGGTCCAGCTGCTCTGGAAGCCCTGAGGCCTGTCCTGTGGGACTCCAGGAGGTGTCACGAGGTAGGCATGGCTGGACACATCACTGCCCACTGGTGACCAGCTCGGCCTTTGGTCCTCTCCCCTCCCAGGAGGTGTGTAGGGGATCCAGGTCTCCACCCACTTGTCCCACCTGGGTCTTTGTGGTGACCGGCCCCACCCTGAAGCACCTGTCCCCCAGCCGGCTCACTAGCATACACAGGACTCTCTTCCTCCTCCATCCTGGGCGTTTCTGACTATCAAAGTCCAAATACAGCTCTCAAGGTGTCACCATCCATTGTCCCCATTGGGTGGCAGGTACTCCAGCGGTGACAGGGTCCCTCCTCGCCAACAGACGCCTGTGTCACTTCCAGCCTCTTGCCCCTCCGAACGCTGGGCCTTTCCGTGTCTGTAGTGACTGGTGTGAGCAGAGGGCGCCAGTGTCCACGGTGGCCAGAGACGGGAAGTGACCCTGGCACCCGCCAGGCCAGCGTCCCTAAGAGGCTCCGTCCAGAACTGTCTCACGGTTGGTTTAAACCAAAGTGTCCCTGAGAGGCGGGGCGGGTGCAGCCGTCAGAGCCGCATCCAAGGACTCGGGAGTCCCAGGCCAGCAGCCCAGGCGGGGCCTCGTTTGGACGTCCAGCACCACCAGTGGCCTTATGAGGAGGGGGAGGGCTGGACACGGACACGCCGGGGTAGAGGCCGGGACCGAGTCGCAGTCGAGGGACCTCAGGGGCTGGAAGAGGTGACAGTGCTGGTTGTGTGAGTCCCCACCAGGCCATGCCGAGGCTTGGTCCCCGGGAGGTGGTGGGACCTTGGGGGTGGGCCTCGCGGAGGGCCCTCGGGCCAGGGGTAGGGACATCCCCTAAAGGGGCTGTGGGACCCCTCTCCTCCTCTTTGGCCTCCGGGCTCACGCGGGGCAGGTTTGCTCTGCCCGTCCTTCTCCGCACGGTGAGCTGCCCCTCGGGCCCAGAGCCAGAGGACAGGATCCTCCCCACCGCGAGCCAAGTGACCTCTCTCTCGGTAAGTCACTTGCCCCAGGTGTTCCACTGCAGGGAGGGACGCTGGTGCCCACAGGTGCCTCGAGGGAGCGGGTTCTCAGGTCCTGCGAGGGGCAGGCGCGTGCGGCGGCTGAGCTCAGGGCGTGAGTTTGGTCTCAGCAATGCCCGGGCCCTGCCTCCATCGCCGCCTTCGTCTTGTGGCCCCCGGCTGTGGCCATGGGCCGAGGACAAGGATGACCAAGCCGGCCACCCATCCCCGGAGCCTGCCCAGGCCCTGGGCCTGGGGTCCTCAGTGCAGAGCCGCTGCTGCCCCCCCCTGCTGCTTCGACAGGCAGGTGGCGTCTCCATCCCTGAGCTGGAGGGGACAGGGAAGGGGACAGGAAGGGGACAGGAAGGGCGGCCACGCTGCTCCTGCTTGGGCAGCTCCGTCCCCGAGGCACCTCAGCAGATGACTAACTGCCAGGAGACGGGAGGAAAGAGCAGCCCGCTCCACGCGCCCCACACAGAGCCCGCAGGGACCTGCCACCACAGCGCGTCACGGAAGAGGGCCTCGGAGCCCGCTGCTCTGTGCAGGGCCACCTCCTGGCGCAGAGCAGCTCCTGAGAAGGCCCTGGACGGACCCAGGGGGCAGGGCCCTGCCAGGGGAGACTGGGACTCAGTTCTGGGCTTGGGGAGGCCCCGTGTCTCCCCCAGAGAGGCCCTCTGCCAGGCTGGCCACCCAGCAGGGCCGCGGGGGCAGCAGACTTTGCCCGCACAGGGCCAGAGCCGCACAGGGCCAGAGCCAGAGACTCCAGGTCAGGAGTCCACACGCCCCTGGGTGGGAATGGGGTTTTCCTGGGGTTTTCAAAGGGTGGATTTATCATCCACTTTTAAAATGTAAAACTGTCACTTATCCTTGCACAGATCCCCAAACAGCCCGTGGGTCACATCTGGCCAACCCCTGGCCGTGAAAGGAAGGAAGAGCCAGGAGCAGAGCAGACGTGGCAACCAGGGGCTGCCAGACAGGTGGCTTTGGGCTTCCTGGGGGGCCGAGTGAAAAGGGAAACCCAACGGCCTAACCAGGGTAACACAGCACCCTGGGTGGTCTGCAGGACCCGCCCCCCTGGAGCAAGTTCAAGTTCACGCTTGCAGTGGATGCTGGACTTTGAGAAACAGTCTGAGTGAGTGGAGGTCCACCCTGTTGGCCTGCCAGAGACGCGAGTCTCTGCACACACGCTGGGGAGTTCCAGCCAGTATTGCAGAGCACACTCGGGGGAAAGGACTGTGGCTCAGGACAAAGTCCCCTGAGCTGACTGCACTCCTGTCCAGCCTTGCTGACCACGGAGGAGGCTGGAATTGCAGGCCAGGTCCTCCAAGGCTCCACGAGGCAGGCCACAGCCTCCCCTGCCAGCAGCCACATGCTGGGGCTTGGGGATGAAGTCACAAAACACAGTCACAAACCCAGTCCGGCTGCCTAGAGGGTTACGCGGCTCAAGAATCCAGTGACACCAACTCAGAGACCCGCGGGCACAACTGTGGCTTAAATCACCCCTCACCTAAACCCTGTCCCTGACCCCCTCACGCCGCGCGGACACCCACCGAGTGTGCGGCCAGAACAAGGCGGTCGGAATCCCTGCAGGGGCCTGGCAGCGTCCCCAGGTCCCATCCCTGGCCCTGTGTGAAATGGAGCAAATCTGCCTGAGTGGCGGGTGGGGACGGCAAGCTTCAGGGCCAGGGCCAAGTCCAGCGCGGGTGACCTGGCAGCCAGTGGAGCCCAGGGAGCCTCTGCTCCTGCCCACGTCTCCTCCCCTTCCTCCTGCAGACCCGGCTCGGCGGCAGGACGCCACCGTCTGCACATGGCCCGACCCCGCGTGACGTCAGTCACTCCCAAGGGAGCGCGTGAGAGTCCCATCGCTCGCCATCACCACACGTGCCACAGGAGCCCCTGTCTGAGGCAGGACCGTGACTCCCCGCAAGGTCCTTCACTTCATCTCGTCTCAAGGTCCCCTCTGCCATGCAGGGAACGTCACGTATTTGTGGTCTCTGGGGACTAGGGTGTGGACCCACCAGGGACACCTGTCCAAACAGCCACACGGGCACCTCTGCTAACAGAAGTGACCTGCTCAGGGGAGGTCACTGCCAAGCACCCCCTCGGCCTTGGTGACCCCCCTTCCCACTCTCCCCCGCCATCTTCAGGTGGGTCCTAGGCCACTGCATGTGGACGGGCCCGTGTGACTGGGGGACGTGGGATGACCCCGCTGCAGGCTGGGGGGTCGCTGAGGAAAGCCGGGGAGTGGGTTAGAATCTGCCGTCTGTGGGCTGGACACACCTGCTGGGCCCAAGTGCCACCACAGTGTCCTTGTAAGAGGGAGGCAGAGGTTTGCCGCACAGAGAGGAAAAGGCGGGGACGCAGGGACGTGGCCACAGCCCAGGGACACCTGGAGGGTGCAGGCAGGACTCTCCCGGGCCCGGCCACAGCTCGGAGCAGCTCGGCTGTACCTGTCCTCGCCCTGTCACCCAGGAGGCCTGGGTCAGTTTAAAAGAGCCACAGTTAGCAGAAGCTCTGCGGGGGCCACTGAGACCGCAGGAAGAGAACGTCCACCCCAGAGGACAGGCGTTGGCCTCTCTTCCCACAGGGCACGGATGGCACCACGGGGCCCACCCTGTGACCGCAGCTAGCCCTGTCCCCCCAAGGGCCCTGCCTCCTGACCTGCCACACGGGGCGTTCGGCTCCACCGCACACCTGGGGGACGTGACTGGGCGTGCGGCAGCCAGACACTGGGCAGCTGGACACTGGGCAGCCGGACCGTGGGCAGCCGGTCTAGCTGGGTGGGGCCTCTGCAGACTTGCTGGTCCACATTTTCCAAGGCAGAAGGACCACTGCTTTGCTTTGGCCTCCTCGGAACCCAAATCTCGCTCTTCTGCTTCCCGGAGCCTCGGCTGGGCTGGGACACAGGACCCCATGGCCGGACGTCTCCAGATGCGGGCCCACTTCCACGGAAACACCGCTGCCCTGGGCCTGCAGGGGCCAGCGCGTCCTCCGTCCTTCCCGCCCGCCCTGGACAGCCGCAGGCCAAGCTGTCATGGATGGAATGTTCCTGCCCCTGAAGTAGCCGCTACCCACCCCACGTGACTGTGTCTGGGGCCAGCCCTGGGGGAGGAACTTAGGCTGCCTGAGGTCACAGGGTGGGTGGGCCCCGATTCCTCGGAGTCAATGTCCTTGTGAGAAGAGGACAGGGAGCTTGCAGCCCGCCTTGTGAGGACACAGGAAGAAGGTGGCCTGCCCAGGAACCACAGCACCAGACCTGGACGTCCAGGCTCCGGGACTGTGAGGAGTCGGAGTCGGAGTCGGCTGGCCAGCAGCCGCCCTGGAATGTTTGTACGAAGCCCGAGCAGCTCAGGCACCTGTGGGACCAGGTGGTGTGACTCTGTGTGACACCCTCCAGCCTCTGTGAATGGGGCTGGTGCTGGCACTGCCCTTGGGCTGCAGGGACGAGGTGCAGCTCCAGCCTGGGGTGCCAGGCCCTGAGGACTGGTCCTGATCCCACGCCACACATCCAGCCTGTCCCCACCTCCCAGGACGCCCTGGTCCTGGGGCTCTGTGGGCCGCTCAGGAGCCCCATATCCCAGTGAGATGTCCACCTCACTGCTGAGAGCCACAGCCAGTCAGAATGACGCCTGGCATTTTGCAGGAGGGAGTGGTTGAGAGGTGACGCCAGCGAGCCATTGAGATGATGATGGTTATGTTAGGCGGTGTATTCAGTTGTATATGGACCCCTGCTGTCCGCCTGGGCGCCCGCTGCTTTGGAGTTCTCACGGGGATTCCTGGGGAGTTGGTTGGTGAAGCTCCGGAGGAGGGATTTCCGGTTGGTGGTTCCTGGAAGGGCCACGTGGGTGGCGTTCGTGGGAGCTGGGGCAATAAAGGAGTTCCTGTTTGAACCTACAGGTGCCTCGTGGCGGCTCGGTTATTTTGTGCCCAGCCAGACCGCGGCACCTCACAGCCTGCCCCGGTCTTGGTCCCCACTTTGCAGACAAGGAAACTGAGGCAGGAGCCACCCAGGGCCCGCCAGGGTCACAGCAAGAAGAGGTGACGCAGGACTGGCGCTCAGGCCCTCTCACCACCCAGGACAGCTCCACGTCCCCAAGACAGCCCAGTTGTGACCGTGTGGACCACAAAGACTGCCGGAGGACACGGGTGGGGGGCTGAGGACATGGTGGGGACAGATGGCAGAGCCCAGCGTAAGATCCTTTCCTGGGGACACCATGAGACTCCAGCAGGAGGTACGGCCTGAGCCACAGGTACGCTGACCAGAGGCGGGGCTCGGGCCTGGCAGCACACTGACCTCCTGCCCGCATGGCCACGCTGGGGAGAGAATCGGGAGTGAGATGTCACCTGCCATCCCCCACTCAGGGAGGACACCTCAGAGCTCTCCTCCTGGCCCTGGCCCTGCCTGTCCAGGCGCCCACGTGGAGGCCCCTGGCTCAGCCTTCTGTGCTGGCCACGTGGCCTGTCAGGAAGAAGGGGGTCAGTGTGTCACTGGGGGGACAGGTGAGCCCACAGGTACTGGACAGCCCTCTGTGCCCTGGAGCCCCCTGGACTCAGGCGGATGTGTAGCCGGCGTCTCAACACAACACAGTGGACTCCTCCTCCCTGACCAGCACCCAGGCTGCCCCAGCCCAGCAGAGGGCCCATGGCCACCAAGACGCGTAGGAAAAGACTCAGGCGTTACCCCCCCATCTAGAGTTCCACTCCTAAGACCCCCATCTGGCCTCTTCTGGACATGGAGACAGCCCCTGGAGCTACGTGTCAGTGTCCTGGGGTCACCATGAAGCAGCAGCACAAACCAGGGGCTTGGAACGGGGAGTTGACTGACTCGCTGTTCAGGAGGTCGGAGCCACCCAAGGCCGGGAGAGCCGTCCCTGCGCCCTGCCAGCCCCTCCCTGGCTCCCACCCTGCTCGGGGCCTCCTCCGCGCCCTGGCCTCTCCTCCTCTGCGCAGGGTGCAGGCACCTGGGATTTGGAGACGCTCACATCCAGGAGCTTCTCAAGGTCCTGACCAATCACCTCTGTGAAGGTCCTGTCCAGGTCCCCAGGGACAGCAGTTCTGGGGGACACTGTCCACCTCGGCCTCTGCTGCAGTCTTCAGATGGGAGCAGACAGGCTGAGGCGCACGGAAGGCGGCGCAGAGGAGAGGACCTGATGGCCTTCTGTAGGCGCCATCTCCAGCAGGGTCCCCGCAGCAGAGGCCCCGCTGTCCAGAGCCTCTGCTGCATCTCCACGTCCCTCAGGTGAGCGTCCTGCCCGGGGCTGGCTCAGGGGCCAGCCCATGAGAGCAGTCAGCGGTTCCTCTCTTCCTGGGCGCAACTCCCCAAGGCAGAGAGAAGACAGGAGCTGGCCTGGCTGGTCCCCTGTCTGTAGCCCAAGGTGGGCTCTGCCCCTGCTGCTCTCAGGTCTGGGGCTGCGGGGGCCGTGGAGATGCCTCGTCCTGCTGTCCGGGCCCTGCTGGGCTGCCTCCCCATCCACCCTGCAGCACATGTGTGTCCTTCCCTGAAACACTCCCACGCCCAGCCAGCCTGCCTCGGGGCGGCACGGGGACACGCCATCCCCCTCCTCAGGAGGGTCCTCGCCCAGGGCTCTCAGTGCCCACCCAGGGGCGAAGCAATGTTGGGAGACGTCTGTGGTCGTCATGACTTGGGGACGCTCACTAGGATGCTCTACTCACACCCCACCAACGCAGAGGCTCAGCAGAGCAAGGGCCCCAGCGCTGACCGTGTCACTACAGAGAAAGGCCACCTGGTCCCTGCCTGAGGGTCAGCTGTGCAGACATCACCACCCGAGCAGCCTGTCCATCTGGGTCAGTCCTCACCAGGAGTGGCCAGCCTTCCGTTAGCACAGCCCACGAGATGGCCCATGTCCCTTCTGATGCAGCCACAAGATACAGGGTCCCAAGACCAGGCGCAGCCTGACGATTGGTGAGAGGACACAGAAGGAGCAAGAGCATTCACCCTCAAGGTCACCGTGTGTCACAGGAAAAGACCCGGCTAAAGGCTGTCGGGGACAAAGAGGGGTCCTCTCTGTGCAGCTGGGACTCAGTCCCCTCCCTGCGGTGACATGTGACAGGAAGCACAGAGGTAACTAGGGAAGTCCCAGGGTGGAGTGTCCTGCTGGGCTGCACCTGGCCACCGCCTGGCTCCCTTCCATGCCCCTGGGCTAATCCTCTTGGGGACTGGCCTCCCCTGGAGGCCCAGGCCAATGGGGTGGCCCAAACCATGGTCACAGGCACCCTTTAGACTGCCCAGTGGCCGGCCCCCTCCCAGGAGGTGGCGGCAGAGGCCAGGCCTGTCCCTGGCTGACGGCGCAGTCCTGCCTCTGATCTCCTGGTTTTGCAGATCGGGAGACCCAGGCCTGGGTGCCAGGGAGCCCACCCGGGTCTGAGCCGTGGGGCGACCCTCCCCTGCGGAGCGAGGGCTGCGGCCTCCGGGGCCTCCCTCAGCTTCCGCCGCCTCGCTCTGCGCCCCAGCAGCCTCCAGCCCAGCCGCCCATCGGCTGAGCACAGCACCCCGCCCGCACGGTTGCTAGGAGACGGTTGCCGAGAGTCACAACTCAGCTGGCAACGGAAACACCCCCGGCACGCGGCTTGCCAGCCCATTTAGGGAGGCGCGTCTTCCTGTCCACTCCGCCTGGCCCTGACAGGCCCCTCCAGCAGGCGCTTCTACCTGCTTCCAGGTGGCACAGGAAGGGCTACCAACAGACATGGCTCGGCCAAGTCGGCATCGACGGTGGCACGAGGCCTGGCACCGGGACCAGGAGGCAGGGAGCCTCCTTGGGGGAGCCCAGCTCTGACTGAGGCCAGCTGGGCTCTGGGCCCCGGGGGAGCTGGCCGAGCAGCCTTCCCCCCATCCAATCCCCCCACCCAGGTGGCCAGCTTCGTGCATGCAGCCTGATGCCCATTAGGTCCAGGGAGGAGCAGGTCCAGGGAGGAGCTCTGCTCCCCAAGCCACACCACAATGCCCTATAGCCCAGAGTGGGCAGCAGGACGGGGCAGAGGACGTGCGAGCAAGTCACACGTTTGTGACTTGGGTGCCCAGCCCAGGGGCTGTGGGAGCCCCCTGGCTGGTCTTGGGATAGCTGGTGGGCCAGGCGGGGCCTAGGGGCGGGGTGGGGCCTTGTCAGGAACCTGCTCTGGGCACCGTAGTCGGCTGGTCACTGAGGTCCCAGTGTCCTCCACGGGCAGGTTTCCCCCCTCCTGAAGCTGACGTGGAGGGCCAGCAGGAAGGGGCACTGATGGGTGTCCCACACTGCCTGGACCCTGTTGTGCAGCCCAGGCCTGGTGACGGCTTGGTTGGTGGGGCTCCAGCCACCTGTCCTTAGCCGGGTGGGGACGGGGCCCAACAGACCTCAGGGGTGACAGTGAGCAGGAGATGAGCCTCAGGGCTTTTACGCAGCTGCAACCTTGCGACTGTTGGTTCCTGCGCTGCCCCCTCCTCCTGACCGCTACACATCCGCCAGGTGTGGCCCTCCAGGGGCCCTGGCTAGGAGATAGGCTCGTTTTTGTACAGCAGGGTCCATGGGCAAAGAAGGACCAGCCACTCCTGCTCTGCCCACTCCCTGGTTAGGTGCGGACCCGTGAGGGAGGATGGGGTCACTCGGTAGCGCGAGCCCCGTGTGCCCAGCACTGGTGAGGTGGCACAGCACATCAACAGGATGTGGCAGCTTAAGAGGGAGGGGTCCGCTCCCTGGAGTGGGGAGGATGACACGGGGGGCAGTGAGGTGCCCAAGGTCACCTGGCCCAGAGGAGGTGGAGCCCGCACCAGCCCCACGGGCAGGCACCCGGCGGCCACCTGTCCTGACCCCCTGATCTCCAGGCCTTGGGCTCCACCTCCTGCTGCCTCCGCCCACCACCCAGGACCGGCTCCAGCAGTGTGTGGACGGAGGCTTTTGAGTAGCAGGTGGACAGGAGTCCCCAAGGCTCCGGCTGGGCAAACAGTCCCGCTCTGGGGCTCCAGGACGCAGGCCGACGGGCGGGGCCCTCTGCGCAGACAGGCTGTGCCCAGAGCCCGTCCACTGCTCTGCCAGGCGGAAGGGGATTCGTGTGCAGCCTGCAGTCGATTCCAGCAGGAAATGCTGCCCTCGCAGAGGGCCGGTGCTGGGCTGTGGGCGCGTGCCCACTGCAGCCTGAGCGCCGAGGGAAACGCGCCCCGGGACCCTCTCCTCCCAGCACCCAAGCCAGCCTCTGGTCCCAGGCACGCCCCAGACGGCTCCCTGGTCCCTCACCAGGGCCGCTGCTGACCAGGTGCAAAGGGCAGTGGGGAGGGGTGCCCTGCAGAGTTCTACAGGCCTCTGTCACTCAGCTGCCCTGGGTGACAAGGACACAGAGCCCAAAGCTGGCCTCGTGGGGCCCAGCACCTGACCGCCCTCCGGCAGCAGTGGCCTCTGTGGGAGGGAGGCCAGGTCACGTGCAGTCACCACAGCACTGGGGCCACGTGTGGTGGGAAGGGCAGGGGTGACCCGGCCAACCGCGGGACCCTCTAGCCATGGCGGCGCTCCCACCTCTCAGGGCCGCAGCAGGCCGGCTGCCCACACCCGCTGGCGGGGGGTGACGTGGGGAGGCAGGGGCTCTGTCCTCTGGTCCCAGAAGCTTTTGATCTTCCCAGGCCCCCTCAGGGGTCACTGAGAACGCTGCTGCCTCTGGGGCCCGCCCTGACTCCCTGGCTGTCCCCAGGTGTCCCTTGGTTGCCACCTCAGCCACTCGTGACCAACGCCACTGACCAGTAGCTCGAGCAGGAAGGAGGCTGCCCTCTGTCTGGGGCAAGGCAGCTGACACAGAGGTGCACCCTCTGTAGGGCTGTCCCCCATCACCCTCCGACGCCCTGACCCTGGCTGACCGGCAGGCCCAGCCCATGCCCAGGCCTCGTATTTCCCACGGGCACCGGGGCCTGGCCATCCAGCTCCAGTGGCCCAGCCTGTCCCCTCTCCTCCCCGCTGTGGAGACCCCGGCTGTGTGGGGGACACCGACTCGGCTGAAGCCCCTCTTCTCAGCCTGGCCTGGCTGCGAGCTGCGGCCACAAGGCCTGGTGTTTGTCAGGGGAATGCAAGAGGAAAGCTTCCAGAAGGCTCTGTGGGGAGGGCAGCCCTGCTGAACACTAGGGCTCTGGCGCCAACCCTGGAGATGTACGCCGCGTGCTTATGCCCACGCCCAGCTCACCCCCGAGCCGGGCAGCTCTCCAGGCAGTCGGTGGGACAGGGTGGGTCTGTGCTCAGAGTGAGAAACATCTGTCCACCTCAGCAGGCTGGCCGCGACCACACAGGCGAGCTGGGGACAGGTGGCAGGTGGCCCAAGAAGGATGGGTGGCTCTCAGCACAGGACCAACACCAAGGCCAGGGTCAGTGCAGGCTGCAAATGGAAGGGCCAGCAGGTCCTGGTGGCTCAGACCGGAGAGAGCCAGAGGGCTGACCACAAAGCCACTCCCGAGGCCTCTGAGGATCGGCCTTATTCCAAACAAGGAGGAGCAGAGCCAGGTCCTCTGAAATCCAGGTGCACCCTGAAATCCAGGCGCACCCTGAAATCCAGGCGTACCCTGAAATGCAGGCGCACCCTGAAATGCAGGCCCACCTTCAAATCCAGGCGCACCCTGAAATCCAGGCCCACCCTGAAATGCAGGCCCACCCTGAAATCCAGGCGTACCCTGAAATGCAGGCCCACCCTGAAATGCAGGCCCACCTTCAAATCCAGGCGCACCCTGAAATGCAGGCCCACCCTGAAATCCAGGCGTACCCTGAAATGCAGGCCCACCTTCAAATCCAGGCCCACCTTCAAATCCAGGCGCACCCTGAAATCCAGGTGTACCCTGAAATGCAGGCCCACCCTGAAATGCAGGCGCACCCTGAAATGCAGGCGCAACTTCAAATCCAGGCCCACCCTGAAATGCAGGCGCACCCTGAAATGCAGGCGTACCCTGAAATGCAGGCCCACCCTGAAATGCAGGCCCACCTTCAAATCCAGGCGCACCCTGAAATCCAGGTGTACCCTGAAATCCAGGCCCACCCTGAAATGCAGGCGCACCCTGAAATGCAGGCGCACCCTGAAATGCAGGCCCACCTTCAAATCCAGGCGCACCCTGAAATCCAGGTGTACCCTGAAATGCAGGCCCACCCTGAAATGCAGGCGCACCCTGAAATGCAGGCGCAACTTCAAATCCAGGCCCACCCTGAAATGCAGGCGCACCCTGAAATGCAGGCGTACCCTGAAATGCAGGCCCACCCTGAAATGCAGGCCCACCTTCAAATCCAGGCGCACCCTGAAATCCAGGTGTACCCTGAAATCCAGGCCCACCCTGAAATGCAGGCGCACCCTGAAATGCAGGCGCACCCTGAAATGCAGGCGTACCCTGAAATGCAGGCCCACCCTGAAATGCAGGCCCACCTTCAAATCCAGGCGCACCCTGAAATCCAGGTGTACCCTGAAATGCAGGCCCACCCTGAAATGCAGGCCCACCCTGAAATCCAGGCCCACCTTCAAATCCAGGCCCACCCTGAAATGCAGGCGCACCCTGAAATGCAGGCGCACCTTCAAATCCAGGCCCACCCCGAAATGCAGGCCCACCCTGAAATCCAGGCCCACGGGACCAAGTGCGACCTGGGGAGCGGGTAGGTAGGATGAGGTCATACTAGAGTGGAGGAGGGTCAGGGCCCTACCCCAGGGATTGGTGTCCTCTAGGAGAGAAAGTGAGCCTGAGTCACACAGAGCTGACTGCACCCTCCCCAGGCGGGAGCAGAGACAGGAGGGACACGGCCACCAGCAGGGAGCCCCCAGAGCCCCAGAGGCTGGAGAGGCCCTGCCCCGGAGCCCGGGAGTGCAGCCCGCTCAGCCTGATGGTGGGCCTGGTCCTCTGGTCCTCTGGGGCTAGGAGAAAGCCACTGGCTATTTTGAGGCCCGGGTCTGAGGTCCTCCCTGGCAGCAGAGGCAGGCGCAGAGAGATGGGCGTGCAGGAGGCCCCCACTAGAGCCACGCTGGCACCTGAGCTGGCTGGTTCCCCGACAGGCACTCCAGGCTCCCTGGGATTGGATGCAGGGGACCTGGGGGCCAGGAGGGCCAGGAGACCCCTCAGAGCCAGATCCACAGCGGCCCCTGCAGGGGGTGGGAGAGGCCACTCGGGGGAGGCAGGGACCTGTCACGTGCCGGGCTGCAGAACAGGAGCAGGGGCCACTGCGGTAAATAAGGCCCACGTTGCCCCAAACTGGAGAGGTGCCCGGGGCTGCCCAGACTTGGGACAATTAGCACTTGTGCATGTGGCACACCCAGCTTGAATTGCAGAGGACCTGCTCGGGAGGCACCATCTGGAACATTCGCACACGCACGCCCCTTCCCCTTTCACCACAGCTGTGGTGCTGGTCCACCTTCTCGGCCTCCAGCGTCTCTGTGCTGGGTAGGAACCCGAGGTCTTAGGTGCTAATGGGCTCAGCAAAGGCTCACCTGCAGCCCAGCCCCAGGTGGACTCACGGTGGCCATTGTAGGGGACAGGATACACAACTCAGGTGCCCTGCAGGGGGACATGTGGCCGAACCCCAGATAGTGAGCCGTCCTGAAACCCAAACCCCGTGGGAGGCAGCCTGGGCGGATGTCGCCCCTGGTACCCCTGCTCCCTGCTGGCGTCCCAAGCCGCCTCCTCGACGTCTGGAACTGCTGCGTGGCTCACAGGATGGCAGCCGCTCCTCCTGAGGGCTGTCTGTGGCCCGCCACAGAAAACACTGGCTTCAGAACAGGAAAGTGGTTTCCAGAGGTAATTTCCTGTGTTTTGTTTCTCAGAGTCGTATGCAGAAGTCAGCTAATTAGGTTTTCCGTTACTTTTGGAAAAAAAAAATGTGACTTTGAAGACTTAATGTTTGCACAGTACAATGACAGTGTTCTCTCTGTTCTGAGAAGTGCCTGGTTACGCGCGGAACACCCAGAGCCGATGAGCTCTTCAGTCTGGGAAGAGAACTGGCACCAACGTCACATGACACCAGGTCTCCCACCGTGGCTGGGTTCCGGGCTGGGAAACCGCAGGCGTCGGGGACAGGCGGACATATGGGTCTAGACCATGTCCCTGGCCCAGCAGGCTCCTGTCTTTACCAGATAACAATCCAATCTACAGATGACACTGAGAACCTCTGTTTACAACACTGTCCCCCTGCCCCATTGGCATGGGTGCTGTGTAGTGCCTGGGTGTCCTAGCCCCACGCTGGTGTCGCCCCCCCCCCCCCACAGTGGGCACTCAGAATACGGTGGCACCAGGGCCGCCAGGGCAGTGTGGGCTAGAGCAGGCAGAAGGGCTTTGGGAGAACATTCTGTATTGTTTGTTGATTGGGAAAGAGGAGGTGTTGATCTGGGGCTCTCCAGACCCTGTGCTGGGCGAGGAGTGGCCGCTAGGGCTTGGGAGACGGTCAGGTCTGCAGCTGATCTAGACTCCTGAACTACATGGACACGGGAGTCCACATGACACCATGA
This sequence comes from Marmota flaviventris, assembly GCF_047511675.1. NCBI lineage: Eukaryota > Metazoa > Chordata > Mammalia > Rodentia > Sciuridae > Marmota > Marmota flaviventris. The sequence goes on along the minus strand of NC_092506.1, from coordinate 3,612,303 downwards.
GACAGGGACAGGGACGGGCAGGGGGGACAGGGGCAGAGGGAGGAGGCTCCCGACCCCCACCAACGCAAATCAACTCCTCTGACGTCAGCGGAGACCCTGGCGGCCTGGGCCCTTACGGAGAAGCCTGACCAGAGGACAGCACGAAGCAGGTGTCTCCCTCCTGTACAGATGTCCCCAGTGCACGGATCCTCACGTGCCAGCCGGGAGAGCCCGCTCACCACCGAGCAAGGAGAGCCAGGACCGGGAGACCAGGGCAAGCCACAGCGCACAGCCCACACCTGGTGGGCACCTTGTGGGGACGTGAGCCATCGCCACCCGAGCGTGAAGGTCCAGCTTGCCACCCAGGTGGGGAACTGCCCTCTGTGCCCTGGAGCAGAGGAGTGTTGCCGCACGCCTGACCTGGGCCATGGCCTGCACCTAGCCACAGGCCAGCAGAGCTCACCTCCATGAGCAAGAAGGGGGCAGCCCATGGCCCACCCACAGGGACCTTGCCACAGGGCAGTGGCAGGTTAAGAGAGGGACAGCTCAGATGGAGGGAGACTAGGGGACGGATCCCCAAGTGCCATCTGGGTCCTGAGTTGAAGGAATGGACCTTTCTGAACACTCGGGAGGTGCTGAGGAACGGTTTCTGATTCTAGGGACCGCTCTGGATGCTTGCGTGAGAAGTGGCACCAGGTCCCATGGGGACACCATGACTTTGAGGGACACTGAAGAGCAGGCGGGGTGAGGGGGGAATGCCTGGACTTGCTGGGAAAACAGCCTTGTGCACCTCCAGACTCTGCAGCCCAGAGAGCTGCTGCCTGGGCCCTGGGCCAGCCCAAGCCACCCAGCCGGTCCTCCATGGGCAGGCTCCAGGGGGCCGGGGTCTGGGGGCCACCAGCAGCACACACAGAGCCACCTCTGCCGTCCCAGGCCACCGAGGCTCACACAGGCCTATGGTGGTGGTTCCCCTTCTGGGTGTCCACTCCCTGGGCAGCCGAGGACACTGGGTGGCACGCTTGTGACCGCCAGCAGCCTGCAGTGGGCTGTGAGGCACATGGCAATTTGGGCTAATTTTCCCTCGCGAAGTAGTTGATCCCATAATCTGGTAAATACACTAATCATCGCGCACTGCTCTGCGTGGGCGCCCCGGTGCCGGAGTCCAGGGGGAGTGGGCTGGCGCAGAACAAGACCGCGGCCACGGCAGGAAGAACCCGCTGCCAGAGCTGGCAGCCAGGAACACGGCTCCCGGGTGCCGAGGACCCCGGGCACCCCGCACAGCGGGCACAGGCCCCCCTCACAGACAGGGAGACAGGCCGGGGAGGGGGCCGCAGGGTGGGGGGCGGGATCCAGGCTGGCAGCCCCCACCCCCCCTCCTTCCTACTGAAGCAAAGGATGAGTCACACAGCGGAGCAGGGAGCAGCGCTCTGCAGATGCCATCGGACCAGGTGGCCCTTGCGGCCTGGCTGTGCGTCTTCTGCTCAATAATGGAAACCTGAGCAGCTGCCGACTGTGTCCCAGGGGTTGTCTAAGAACCTCCAATCTGCTTTGCCCAGAAGATGTGGGGGTACGTGCCCAAGCGGAGTCCCCTGGGCTGGCCTGGGCTGGCAGGAGGCTGCTTTTGGCCAAGGCTGTCTCTCCTGGAGGCCTCTGCGTTTGGGACCCGGGTGGCAGCTGTGGACATGGTCAGCCTTGGGTGGACATGGTCAGCCTTCCCAGCACTGACAGGTGGGCTTGGCCCACTCAGGCTGCGACTGCAGAAGCCACAAACAGGTGGCTTCAAAACCACAGGAAGAGCCTCCAGTTCTGGAGGCTTCAGGTCCGGTGTCCGGTGGGGGCCGGAGGCCTGGTTGATAGAGGCACCTGCTCACTGTCCTCATGCGGCAGGAGGGCGAGGGAGGCCACCCTCCCAACAGCATGACGGTGGGGGTCACGCCAGGCAGAGTGTACAGAGGGTCTGTACTCAGAGTGGATGCCCACTTTGTCTTCCTGGCCACATGTTGATGGGAGCCAAAGCCACACCAGGAACCCACCCCCGCACACTGCTCTGCACGGCACGGGTGACCGTCAAGTCCCTGGCTGGCCTGGGACCTGCGGTGCCCTACAAGCCCCCAGAGGGAGGTCTGGCCTCCAGGGCCTGATCAGCCCCTCGCCCCCACCCCCCACGAGGCCTTGCTCCTGACCCTCCCCAGCCCCTGCCTCTCAGTGGAGTTCAGGAGGCTGGGCCTGGGAGGCGGTCAGGGGCCTGGGGGTGGCCCCATGGAAGGGGCTGGGCTCAGACGGGGGAGGAGGGGGTACAGCCCTGGCCCACAGGCCCTGAGGCCCAGGGCTGCGGGTGTCTGGCCTGCACTGGGCTGGGTTGTGTCCCCTGTAGCGGCCAGCCACCGTGGATGGAGGCTGGCATAGCGGGTTGAGAGATGGCCCCTAAACGGACTTGTCCATCTCTCAGTCCCAGAGCCTGTCTCCACCTTGTCTGGACAGAGGGTCTTTGCAGGTGTAACCACGCTCTGGCCTGGGGATGGGAAATGACCCTGGGTGGCCTGCTGAGTGCTCCGTGCAGGCCACGTGTCCTCACCAGAGGGAGGCAGGAGGTGTGACACAGCGGAAGAGGCAGAGGCAGGAGCCGGGCGGCCACCAGCCCAGGGATGCCTGGAGCCCCGGCGCAGGAGGAGGCAGGGAGGACCCTCCCCGGGGGCCCTCGGGCTCAGGCGTCTGGACCCCAGGATGAGGGGCTGCACACCTGCTGCGTCCACCCATCTGGCCTGTGGCACAGGACGTGACCACCACGGTGCTCCCCAGCACTGAGCGGACCCGAGCCCACTGCAGGGAGGGGGGCAGGGGGCACCCAGGTCCGGCCCCTCCCCATCCCCTTCCATGGCTGGGCTCTGGGTCCTCACCAGGCTATTGACCTCAGGGAGCCTCTGCTCCCTCAAGGTGACGTGGGGACCAGGTTGGGCGTGGACCTTCAGGGTGACTGAGATCCAAGGTGGCCATGTGGTAACCTGCTCGGCAGGGTCGGCGCTCAGTGCACGCAGTTGGCGTCGTTACTGTGACGCCCTGGGACGTAGGGGGTGGGCAGACGCCCTGCACTTGAGTTAGGGAGTTCGATGGCTCAGATCACTCACGTCCCTTCACATGAAAAATAGCGATGGGTCCCTGCAGCTCCTGACCTGCGCCCTCTACGGTCTTGCCTGCAGGAGCTCCAGCCTGTGCCCAGCCTGTCCTGCATGGACAGCAGAGAACGGCACTTGTGTCCCCTTCAGGTGTGCAGTGAGGTCACCTCGCAGGCCCTGGGCTCTGTGGCAAGGAATGGCCACCAGAGGCGAGTCGAGGCACCAGGACGTGAGCTGACCTGATGTGCGCTTTCCCTCCCGCCAGCCAGATGTGGCAGCAAGGAAGCCCCAGCCTGGGCACTGTGTGCTGGGGACGGAGGAGCCGACATTACGGCCTGGAGGACAGCTGCTTCCTGCAGGTGCTCGAGGGGAGCAGGACACAGACCCCCGTTGTGAGATGAACAGTCGCCATTCCCTCCGGGCCTGTTTGTCACAGCGCCTAGCATCAACGTAACCGATGCAAAGTCCGACAGGGTTGAGGTGCTGCGAGCCGCCTCCGACGCCTGGCTCAGGGCTGTGCCAGGCGGAGAGGGCCGCCCCTCCAGTCTCAGGTTCCCACGAGGTCTGACTTTTCTGGGGGACTGAGTTTCAGGCTCTCTTTAGGAGTTCCCAGGCAGGAGGGAGGACCACAGGACAGTGGATGCGAAGCTGGGTGACGTCAGAGGACGAGGGCGGGGACACGGCACATCACCAGTGTTGCTCAGCGAGGCCCTGTGTCACAGGCTCTTCCAGTTCCGGAGTGTTCTCTCCTAAAGGACCCCACACCACATGGTCCATTCTTCCTGCAGCACACGCGACCTCAGCCCACTCTGGCTGGCAGCCGGCCCTCAGGCTGCCGCAGAGATGAACTTTCTTGGTTGAGAGCACCCCGGGGCCTTATAACTGTGATTTCCCGTTCCCTCTGAAGTAAAATCCATAATAGCCGCACTGGGGCGAACGTCCAGGCTGGAGACGGTTCCCAGGGAGTCAGCGTCGGGTGAGTGACAGAGGCCACTTAGCAGCAGCCCAGGCGAGACGGGCCCCCACGTCTCCCCGTGGGAACCGCCGTGCAAACCACGGTGGCTCTGCTCGGCTTCTGGGGATGGCGCCGAACGGCCCGACTGCGACGGGGTTTGGCCCAGGCTGCCTCCTGCGTCCACACCATGTCCATTCCAGCTGCCCCCACACCTCCCAGCAGCGTCTGGGGACAGCAAGTGACACAAGCAGGCCATGGGTTTCCTGGAGATTCCCCTGGCCCAGGAGCAGCACCTTCAGGGGGCGAGAAAGTGGAGCTGTCCCTGCAGCCGAGGCACCGCTGGGGCTGGGAGTCGGGATGTGGCGGCTGACTCCTGTTCAATTGGACAGGAACACAGTTAAAAAGGAACCGTCACTGCACAGAGGAGCTGGGTCCCCTTGGACCCGCCCCTCCTCTCCTGCTCCCAGGTCACCCCGCTGTCACGGGTGCGGAGCTTTCCAGAGCCCTCTCGTGTTCCCTGGGAGGGTGTGAGGGTACAGGCAGGGTCTGTGCCGGTCACAGATGAGACCACGAATACCCTCACAGCACGGCGCCTGCTCCTGTCCCTCCGGGTGGCGCCAGGAGGGCTGGAGGGCTGTGTGCGGTCACGTCCTCTCTTTTCACTTCTGGGTGGTCTTCACTCTTTAACAAGGACTTGTGGGGCCTGGTGCCCGGTGCTCCCTGTAGCAGGCGGGCAGCACCGAGGGTCCCAGCTCTGAGCTCGAGGACCCGGGGGGTCTGCGGGCAGAGGCACCAGCGAGAGCAGCCAGGTCACAGTGGAGTGCAGGGCTGGGGTGGAGGCCGGCCGGCGGGCGGGAGGGCTGGGGGGCGCTGAGCCAGTCTCTGCTGACACGGGGCCGTGTTGGGGGGCTGGGTCTGCTTCAGAGCTGCCCAACAGTGACCTCCTCGTGTTTGAGAAGTCAAGAGACGTCCCTGTGAATCAAGTTCACCACTGCAGGGCTGTGTTTTGAGGCAGGCTGGCCTGTGCTTCCTAGGCTCCACCTCAACCCCCTGCGCTCCCCTGGCCCCTGCCCCGGCCTCCTGGGCAGCCGGGCCCACGGCGCCTGCCCCTCATCCCAGTTGAGAACAAGAGATTTCCCTTTTCCCTTTTGGATGCTGGGTTGACCCGGGGCTTCACGCACACTAGGCACGCGCTCCACCCCGAGCCACACCCCGCCCTGATTGTAAAATTTAAAAAATTGTGATAAACACACATAAGATCCCCCGTCTCGACCTCGTTTAGCACAAGCTCCGGGCGCTGGGCACGTCCACCCTGCTGTGTGGCCATCTACCCCTCCACCTCCTCTGGAGCGTCCCCTCTCCCCAGCCGGAGCCCATCAAGTCCCAGCCCCCAGAGCAGCCCTGGCTCCCTCGGGAAGGTCAGGACGGAAGTTTGCTGGGCCTGGGCCCTGGCTGAGGCCCCGACTTGTGTGGGGGCCAGGGCATCCAGGCTTCCTCTCTGCAGGACGTAGTCCAGGGCCGACGGGGCCTGCAGGTGTCGTGGAGAGGTTCCTGGAAGTCCTCGCAGGCCAGATGGCCATGTCCAGCCTGTGCCCACCCAGACCTGGACACCATGCAGAGTGCCAGGGGCCCAACTCAGGGCTGTGGCCTGCTGGTCTTCACAGGGTCTGCGTCTCGAGGCCTGGGAGAACCAGGGGACCCCGTGCCCCCAGAGACCTGAGGCCCCTGTGGTGGCCGAGGCTCCGGGGCTCACGGGAGCACACCCTGGGCTGGTGAGGCCCAAGTTGTCACGGGCCACACTTCCAGGAGGGAAGGAGAGGGGCCCCTGCTGACAGCCCACCTGTGACTGGTCTTCCTCCTCCCGTACCTGAGCCGCCCGTCCTGAGAGCCCCCTGCCCCACCCTGCCCTGAGGTCAAGGGGGGTGGCCAACCAGCCCCTCCAGAGAAGGGCACGTGGCCAGGCCTGGCCAGTCTGCGGCTCCTTTGTGGGGAGACTCCGCGGGAGGATGGAGCCAAGAACAGGGGGAGCCAGACTGTGGAGTGAGCGCTCGGGTCCCTCCGTGCCACCTGCCATGGCGCGTCGGTGCCTCGTCCCTCTGTGGGCAAGCTGCCCTGGTGTGGTGGCGCCATGTGTGTGCCCCAGTGTCACAGCCGTTCAACCTTGTCCCACTGAGGTTTGAGTGTGTCCCCCCAGAGCCATCTGTTGGGAGTTCAGTCCCCAGATTCACCTGCGGCACTTGGAATGGGGCCTTGGAAGGTGGCCGGGGTTAGACGAGGTCACGAGGGTCGGACCACGAGTGCTGAATGACAAGAGGAGACACTGGGCTGGCTCACCCTCTCTGTCCCACCTCGTGACGTGGTGACACAGCACAGGGCCCTCCACCGATGCCCAGCAGGCCAGCTCCCCAGCCCTGAGCATCCGGCCTGCGGAACTGAAGCACAGCAAACCTCTGTGAACTGCCCGGGGCCGGGCGCTGCGTCACAGCGACAGCAGGCGGAGGTGGCCGCCCCGAGCTTCCGCGTAGCCGAGTTTGAGCACTGCCGTCCTCTGGGGCACACCTAGGCCTGGAGCTGCTGCCCACGTGGTCATTCTGGGTCCACCCAAGCTGCTGGCCCACGGCCCAGAGCCCCCACTGGCCTGGATGGGCGGGTGCTCACTGCTCCCTTGGGAAATGCCATCGTGGAAGCAGCAGAGCTGCAGAGGGAAGGACCCGGCCCTTGATGGAGGCAGAGCTCACCCCACAGGGAGCTCCCCTGCCGGGCGGCACGACACTGGCTGCAAATAACACCGGCCACCATGGTGCCAGCCAGAGGACACTTGCGTTCCCCGAGCCCAGTCAGTGCCAGGCAGCTTTGGGAGTTCGTGTGCATGAACTCACGCTGCGCTCAGTTTAGTGCAGATATTTCTGTCGGCTCCTTTTCCTACATGAGGAGGCTGAGGCACAGAGAGGGGCCTCACTTGCCTGTGGATGCACAGTGAGGGTCAGGCTGTGTCCCGGGCAGGTGGCTGCCTCAGCTTCTCCACTGGGACAGGAGCTGGTGCCACAGTTCAGGCTGGGGTGGGGCGGGTGCTGGGTCACCCCCCAAAAGCTAAGGTCAGCACTGATGGGGGCATCCCTGCAGGCTTCCTGGAGGAGGTGAGAGGAGGGGTCTTTCAATATCAAGAGAGGGTTGGTTTGGGAGAAACCAAGCAAAAGTACCCATCTCCTCATTGGTCCCCCAACTGTGTTATTCTAGAACTTTCTGTACAGCTGGCAGTATCCATTCATACTGCCCTGCAATGTTGGTCGGATATCTGAAATCCCCTGACTTCAGGCCCAGCTGGATCTAGGTGCTCAGCAATTTCCCCAGAATCCCACTCACGTGACCCGAGTGCCACGTCTGGGATCCCAGGACCTCGTGAGGCCAAGCCAGGAGGGTCGCAGGTTCAGGGCCAGCCTGGGCAACTTGGCAGGTAGGATACCCTGAGCTCCCCCAAGTGCCACGCGGGAAGGGAGACACCCAGGAGCCAGACACAAGGACAGTAATGACAGCCCCACTGAGTGGCACCGTCCTGGACGGGTGGAGCCCAGGAGCAGGAAGCAGAGCACAAGTGAGGGGTGTGGTCGCCCAGGGGACAGGTTCCTCCAGGAGACGAAGATGCTCCGGAGCCCAGGGTGGCGGTGTCTGCGCGGCACCGAGGTCTGCTTAATGCCACCGGATCGTGACTTCAAAAGGGGAACGTGGTTGCTTTCTCGGCATGTTCTTCTGCCAGGGCAGAGAGGCAGGGCTTGGAAACCAGGCACGCACGTGGGGAGACGCGTCCCTGGCAGACGGTCGCGGGCCATGGCCCCGCCTGGACGCCACACCCCTCGCGGCCCCGCCCACGTCCTCCTCTGGCCTCCCCTCATCCCTGGCTCTGGTGATTTACACAAGGTGGTAGGAAACCGCGGTGATGTGAGGGCAGGCGGTCACCCTCGCTCAGGGACAGAATCCATGCCACCTTCCTGGGAGGCCCTGGAGGAGGCCCCCCCCCCCGGGACCTCCTCGGAGTGCAGGGACATCGGGCAGGACCTGGATGGCGCAAGGGCCTGCCCACTGGCTCCCTGGGCAGGTGATGGTCAGCTTCTCAGGCCCTGGGGCCCTGGCCCTGGAGGAGAGGAGGGGACTGCAGGGAACCCCTCCCTCTCCAGCCTGCAAGGTCCCAGGGCCCCGCGGCCTCCTGCCGCCCTGAGTGTGACAGTTGGCTTCATCTATTTGAATGACAGACTCACACCCAGGTCTGAGTCACACTGTGACGTCCAGGGTGGAGTGACCCAGGGCCGGAGAGCAGGGCCCTGCTGGGCACAGGCTCTGGCGAGAGACACTCACCAGCAAACCCACGAGTTCAATAAACTCCACGAGCGGCAGTGTGGTGACAAGCCCTGTCCCTAGCTGGGACGTGTGACGGGGGGGTCTGTGCTGTCCAGGAAGGCGGCCAGCACAGGCTTGGTGGGGTGACCGGGCCAAGGAGCCATGGAGAGCACAGGGCAGAGAGCTGCAGGTGAGCAAGGACAGGCCCCAGGCAGGAAGGCAGCAGGCCACGCTGGCGAGGGTGGCGCAGGGGGCGAGCCTGGCAGAGGCAGGGCCTTGGCACCCACGGGAGGGGACAACGAGCTCCCTCAGAGACACGGCCTCCCCGGGGCCAGGGACACAACACGAGGCACGGGTGACGCACCAGTCCTGGAGGGACAGCAGAGCCCTGTGAGTGACCCAACAGGACCAACCTCCCAGCTGCCACACCCGGGGAGAGAGACGGAGGTACAGGGCAAGGGCAGGGCGCCAGGTGGCCGTCCCTGGACTGCACATCGGGCAGGCTCCACCTCCACCACCGCCCCCCAGATCCTCGGCTCTGCCTCCTCCTCCCTCTACAGCGGGGGTCTGGACATCAGCAGGTCACACACGGCCCTGCTGAAATGCCCAGGACAGCAGGATGAGGCCTCCCTGACCAGCTGGCCCGTCCTCTCCATCCTTCTTTCTCCTGCCCTTTCCTGGCATCTCCCAGGTCCCCCTCTGGCCTTTACCCTGACGGGCCTCTGCCTGTGGCTCCCTCTTCAAGGAACCATCCCGAACGCTCGGCTCTGGGTGGTGCTGCATCCCCCAGAGGGCATCTCTTGGGACAGGTAGTGACCCTGGTGGGGTGCTGGAGGCAGGCATTGTGGGGAACTCCCAGGGGGGTGGCCGGGTCGAGGTCTGGTCAAGGTTTGCTGGTGGGGCAGGCGTGCGCGTCCACCACTCATATGAATAGCCTGCTCCTGCTGCTGGCCAGCCCTGGACATTGCGAGGGCAGGCACGGCCCTGTTCAGCTCCCTGACCCCTGACCCAGGGGCTGCCCAGAGGTGTGTGCAGAAGAGCTTGTTAGATGGCCCTGAAGGCCCCGGGAGTGGCTGGTCCAGAGCCCAGGCAGCGAGCAGCTTCTAGAGCCCCGCCCCTTTCTATCCCATCTCTGCAGCTGGCAGTGCCCACCCAGGCTCCAGGGATGGCCAACTCCGTCAGCTAAAGCCCCTACAGGGCACTCAGCACGGCCTTCATTTGTCCACCTACTGGCTCATATCCCGAGACCCCCCAGCGACTAAAGGGCACCAGAGAGAAAGGAGTCCATGAGAGAGGAGTCTGCCCAGTGCAGCAGGAGATGGGCAGAGCAGGAGGGAGGCAGGTGGACAGGACTCCTCTCAGGGGAGCCAACGGTGCCAGACACTGCCCGTGTGGAGATGCCCACTTCACTGCCCCCTGCAGCCCTTGCCCTGGGAGCCTGGGGCGTGTGCAGCCACAAGCTTGGGGGACATGATGTCTGTAAGATATGCCCAAGGACTCAGGACCACCCAGGCACTGGCCAGGCAGGGGTCATGGGTCAAGCTTTGGGGTCAGTCTAGACTCAGACGTCCCTGGGGCCCTGGGCAGCCACTCAACTCTGGCAAGTCTCAGTTCATCATTGTGAGAGGGCGAGCTGTCACTCAGTCATGGGCCTCCATGCAGACAGGCCACGACGGTGGACAGGGAGGGACAGTGCAGGAGGGAGAGTGGAGAGCTGCCGGGAGGCTCCACTGCCCAGTTCTCTGCTTCAGCACCGGGGACAGAGCTGGTGCCTGGGGTTTCAGGACTCTGGACAGAGCCAGCTACCCAGGTCCTTTTCCTACCCTCCTCTGTCCCTTGCTGGCACTGAGCAGCCACACAGCTGTACCCACTCAAACTGGCCGTGGGGCCCTCCCTGGGCCAGCCTTGGCCACGCCTCACCTGGGCCCTCTGCAGTCCTGCCCAGGAAACCTCGGACCCACTGCGGCCCGTGGGCGAGGCAGCTCTGGTGAGCCCCGTCCTGACCCACCTGGGGCATCGCCCTCTCTGCCCTGTCAGCACCTCCCGTGAGCTGCCCATCTGCGTTTCCCCTCTAGCCTGGCACCCGGTGGGCACCCAACTCTGCTGCAGGGACGAGTGCACAGAGTTCCAGAAATGACTTCTAAATCATCAGATGTGCGGAGTCTCGTGACGGCAGGGCCTGTGTGACGTGCTCCACACACACTGCTGCTTACAGGTACCACACTGGGGCCACCGCGGAGCCACGTGCGCCAGCTCACGCACCAGGAGGAGGCAGAGCTGGACCCAAACGCTGCCCGTGCCCTTGACAGAGGCTCCTCCCCGCCCCTCTCCAGCCGGGGGCAGTGCCATCTGCCAGTCCCACGGAGACTGAGCACAGCAGCCACGGTCCCCTGAAGTGATTCTGAGTCTTTTTTTAGCCTGAAATTGAAATCACTGATGCTTCAAATTAGAACCCGGGATGAATGGGCCAGGTCTTCAGACCTGCCACAGCTAAGTGTCCACATCCACCTTCTCAGCAGGACTCTGGGTGGCTCCTCAGCCGGAGCCACCTGTTTCCAGCCAATATGGTCGACAAAGAGAAGGATCCCTTGGTCCAGGAGGGCCGTGTGCAGAAAAGGGGTTCAACCTCCAGGGTGTGCAGTGGCTCCCTCGGAACAGGGGCTCCTTCTGACCCTTGGGGACACAGACCCCAGGCACCTGACTCCAAAGGCTGTGAGCCTCAGGGAGCGGACCCCAAAGGCATGGCTTGAAGCCACAGAACTAGAAAGATTCCACACTCAGAGGGACATGTGTGGCTTCACTTTGACATGAGACCAGCAAGACACTGGCCCTCAGAAGCCAAGCGTCCCTGGGAGCCCAGCTCAGGAGCCTGGCCACCACCTGCCTCCTGGCCCCATCGGCTGGAGCTTCGTCTGTAACTTCGTGTTTTAGTCAGTGTTTTGCGGCTGCGACCAAAAGCCCTGACAAGAAAAACCAGAGGAAAGTTGACTGTGGGTCTTGTGGTTTCAGAGGTCTCAGTTCCTACATGGCTGGCTGCACGGCTCAGGGCCCGAGCGGGGGCAGGACACTCAGCAGCGGAGTGTGGCTGAGGAAAGCAGCTCAGGACGTGCCACCAGGAAGCAGAGAGAGAGAGAGACTTCACTTGCCAGACACAAAATATCACGCCCCAGTGCCACCTGCGCCAGCCCCCCGCCTGCCTACAGGTACCACCCAGTTAACCCCATCAGGGCGCCAATCTGTGGTGTGGTGAAGACTCTCCCAACCGAGTCATTTCAATGCTAACCTCTCGCCCTGTCTCACTCGGGAGCTTTCGGGGGACATGTCACACTTAGTTATTGAATCGTCACTCGAAACTGTGTGAATAAGATCCACAGGGCTTTTGGAGGATCTGGGGTTGGACTGAATTCCTCTGTTGGCCACTGGGACCCCCAGCAGGACACGTGACAGTCTCTCATGGTAACCCAGAAGGTAAGGTGGGGAATGTGCACTGTGAAGTGTGGCCGGATGCTCAGCTGAAGGGTCCTGGCAGCTGAGAAGCCACAGAGGCTCGGGCCTGGGCCCCTGGGTTTGTCATTGGAGGGTAAATGGGCACGGAGAAGGGAATTCCAGGATTATCTAAAAGCCAGCCCTGTGCCAGAACAGCATGACGCAAGGTGGCGGGCACCCCAGGAGCAGAGGCTCCGTCCAAATCAGGAGGCCGCCTGCCAGGGCGTCAGGGCAGGGGACGGGAGCAGGTGCCCGCACTGGCTGTCACCCTGCAGTGAGATGCAAGGGGCCACCACAGCCAGCATGACCTCAGTGGACAGGGCCCGGCTGTAGGTGGTGGCAGGGGGTGGGTGCTTCACAACTGCTACGTGCTCGAGTGGCCGCGGGAACAGTCGTCTGTCATTGTTAAAACTGACTATTATGTGCTCAGCTAACGCTGCTCGGCCTCTCCTCTGAGTCAGACATCAGCAACAGACACGCGGATCAACAGCGAGCACCCCCGGGCCAGCCCCACGCGGCACCGTGCCCCGCGGCCTCCATACGGAGAGCCTGGGGCCTCACGTGGCTCATGGCAGGTGCCGGTGCTCCCGACCCCCCATTTCACCAAGAGGGAAACCAAGACCCCAGCGAGTCCACGCTGCTGAAGAACGTGGGCCAGGACAGGTCGGGGGAGCTGGCCTTCACTTCCTTCCCTCCAGGTAACGGTGCGCTGTCCCAGGGCTTGCAACTGGCCATCTCGCCAGCTGTGCTGGGGGCAGCGGTTGAGGCGAACATGCCCGGGAGTCCAGATTACACTTCCGAGTCCCTCCTCAAGTTCCAGCCCAGGAAACACGACCCCTCTCGCGTGGCCTCTGAGGACAGCCCCGCGGCCTCCCTCTCAGCCTCCTCGGCCCTCTCAGCCTCCTCCCTCCAACACAGCCGATTAGAAAGCCGCTCGGCAGCATCGACCTCTAGTGCGAGTGTTTAATACGAGGAAAAGTAATTAGCAGCCCGAAGTGTGGCTTCCCGAGGACGAAGGGTATTAACCGCCTGCTATAATTGCAAGGGAAAACCTATTTAGGGAAATTAACACAAAAACGAGAGGGGCCACTTCAGGGCCAAGAAAACAATCACAAAAACCACAGGAGTCTTCTCGGCCCTGGGTGAGGCTGGCGGGGAAGCCCCGGAACAAGACTTGCTCCTCCCAGACCAAATGACGCCCCTCCCCAGAGTGGACAGCCCCCCAGGAAAGATCTCCCCATTGATGAATGAACACCCGTCCACCATAGGTGCTGAGGAAAGTCCGAGACAGCAGGGTCCGGAGACAGACGAGGGTGCAGCCCCTCTCCCAGGGACAGTGTGTCCTTCCCTCCCCGTGGCCCTCTCAGGGGAGTGGTGACAATACCACGCGACCATCTCACGTTGGTCCTGGGAGCTCCTGGGAGGAATAATTTCTAATGTTCTCTTAGGAATCCGCACCCGTGTCTGCCGGCCCCCGGCTGCCCCTCGGTCCTGCTGCCCTGTGATCCCTGCCTGGCTGTCCGGGCTTCTCTGAGGATGGATCCCAGACGCCAGAGTCCCAGGTCAGCTCCGTGGGTCCTGTAACACACTGTCATGTCGATCTCTGCAGAGCGCACGGCAGCTGGTTCACCTGGCAACCCCAGGGTGTTGTCACCGGCAACAGCTAGAGTGACGAAGAAGTGCTGGCTGATTCCAAACGAGCCCGGCTCCACCGTGGGGTCTCTTCTTCCCTTGGCCCCTTTATACATCAGCACACAAGAGTCTCGGGGGCCTGTGAGCTGGGCCTGACGCCACTGTGTCAGCCGCCCTGGGCCGGGTCCCCCCCTCCAGCCACCAGCTGAGTGGCCACGACCCTGGGCAGGTCATCTGGCCTCCGTGTGCCTCAGTCCCCTCATGTTTCAGATGGTGCCCACAACGGAGGACATCTATGAGGACTGCTATGGACCAGAGGGCACAGCACAGGGCCGGGCAGGGACATCAGTGGCCACAAAGGACTGGGTCTCCTCTGATCTTTGTTGTAGGTGCTGTCTGCCCTTTGGACACTGACCGTGGAACTGCCTTATGGACTATTTTTGAGATACAGGATGTGTTCTTCTTCTTCTTCTTCTTTTTTTTTTTTGGTATGGGGACTTGAACTCAGGGGCACTGGACCACTGAGCCACGTCCCAGCCCTATTTTGTATTTCATTTAGACACAGAGTCTCACTGAGTTGCTTAGTGCCTCGTTTTTGCTGAGGCTGGCTTTGAACTCGCGATCCTCCTGCCTCAGCCTCCTGAGCCCCTGGGACTACAGGCGTGTGCCACCACCTCTGGAGAGATCCAGGGTGTTCTAGTTACGAAGGAACTCTAGGAAAGGCTTAAGTGTCCAAGCGGGGTGCGTGGAAGGACAGCTGATCCTACGCCAGGCTAGCACGGTTTCTGGGTCTACGTGGGACCCAGAGACTGGATGGAAGGCCAGGGACCAGGTTCAAAATGCCAACTTGCAAGGCCAGCAGTGGTCACCCTGCCTGCCCCCGGGGCCCAGCAACACTCTAGCACCCAGACCTGGAAGCCTGGGCTCCCATCTCATGGTTCTGAGTCAGCAGGTGGCTGGGGCCTGGGCGACTCCCCTACCCAGCCACAGCAGCAGGACAGTCTGACTGTAGCCCTGCAGGATGGAGGGACAGCCCGACCTCCACCCGCGAGCCCTCCGCATCCTCCTGAGGACTCCCGTAAACTTGGAGGTGACCTCTGACGTCTCCCGCCCCATCCACTGGAGCAAGTTGGCCTCCCATGACAACCTCCAGGAGATGGCAGCCAACAGCCCCAAGCCAGCGCCTCCTGGAAGCTCTGCCCACTGTGAACACCAGTGTGGGCAGGTGTCCCGTTGTCCCCAAGGGCCAGGGCCTTTCCTGGCAGGTGGCGTCCCTGCCTGTACATCTGACCTGCAGGACAGAACTTGCCCTGCTCCCCCGCAGCCTCCCAAGCCTCCGGGCCCTCTCCTGGGTGGCTGCCACCTCACCAGCACTGCCAGGAGAGCCAGGGCACCGGCCTCAGGGGCTGCAGCAGGGAGCAGCCATCCCTCAGGCCGCGGCCCCAGCCCCACACCCCCTGCCACCTCTGAACCTCTGCTTGTACTAAGCATGCTCTGGTTTCCTCGTCATTATTCCCCAAACGATATCATATGACAACCACTGACCAAGTGTTCATGTTGCATTAGGTGTCACGAGCAGCCCAGGGACAACTGGTAGTGCACGGGAGGTGGGGGGGAGGCACCTCGGTCACAGGCAGACACACACCGTTCACGTGTGAGCACACCCTGCCGTTCCACACGTGGGACTGGAGCATCCCCTGGGGTCCTGGGGCCCGCCCGAGGATAGGGACAGAAGATCACACACAGCCCTGCAGGGCCACTGGGCCGCCGTGACCAGACGTCCTCACCCACGGGCGCACGCACCCCCCTCACCTCTGAGAGCGAGTTCACAGAGCGCACACTGACACCGTCTGTCCCTCGTAATCCCCAACCTGAAGGTAGCCAGTCACAGGGAATTTACCCCAAGGGGTGGGGATCAAAAAATCCCCCAAAAAACAAAAGACGAATTTCCCAAGGCCTCCGCGGGGGAGACGGTGAGCCCCAAGGCCATCAGGCGCGACAGGAGGCTTCATTACGGGTCCAGTGCCCAGCACGGTGACGGGGTCAGGGCGGGCTGACAAAGTTAGAGGACAGAAAATGGAGTTCCGTGGGCGCCGGGGACTTCAAAAGCCGACGCTGTCTTCAGAGGAGGCCGCTTGGCCCGTGGTTCAGACCTCAGCGTGCGTTTTACAGAGAACATAAAAAGCCTGACATACTTTCGAGGCTCTTTCAAGCAACAGAGGGAAGAGCAGGTCTGCCAAGGGACATGGGGGACAAGGACCTGAGAGCTCAGAAATGCCACCGACTCTAGGGGTGGCCTCAGGCCAAGGCGGACATTCACTGGGACCCGTGAGGCCATTTCAGACCATCCCCCCAAGGTCGGAGCTTCTCGCTGCTGGGGACCACACCTCGGGGGACTAGGTGCCCTGTGGCCAAGTCCAGGGGCCAGGAGGCCACAGCAGGGGTCCTCCGCGCACCTGCCAGCACCCAAGGGGGAAGAGGACTGGAAGGAGGCGGGTCCCTCTAGGGGACGGGCCCCTGTACCCTGCGGACCCCGTCAGTGCTCAGGCTGCAGTGACCAGTGGGGACTGTGCCAAGGAGGCCAGGTCTGCCTTAGGTCACGGGGGACACCGTGGCTCTGACGCAGCCCTGATGTGCCTCGGGGCCAGCCGTTCCTAGAATCCTGGAATCCAGAGGTTCCCCCAGACGGAGACCTGCTCCAGAATGGCAGGGGCGTCTTCATGAAGCAGCTTGAAGGCGACACCAAGGGGCTTGAGAAGGAGCCCGGACCCCAGGAGGCGTCAGCCCAGCAGGACGGCCCCCTCCGGGCCCTGGGGCTGGGTCCAGGCGCAGCAACGCCCGCCCGCCTCCAGGAGGCCAGGCTGCCCGGGCTCTGCCTCAGCAGACCAGGTTTCTTTGATCCAGGAAACAATCCAAGGAGCCAAACAAGGGCGGGCGGGAAGCTCCTGTCCTCCCAGCTCCGTTCATCACTGAAAACCCAGAGCCGCACCAGCGCTCCGCATGGCCCTGCTCCACACACAGGCTCACCATTCACAGACAGGCCGCCCGCGCCCAGGCCACGCCTCCCCCTCACAGGAAGGGGATTTACATCACAACTGCATCCTACAGAAGATGATTCAACCCAGGCCTGCCTTTTCAGGAGGGTTACAAACCCAGGGAACCCAGGGGGCCGCTCTGAGGGGCCTCGACCGCCCCAGCTCCCAGGGACCCCAGTTAGCGCACTCTTACCACAGCCAGGCTCTGGGGGTCGAGGATGACCAGGGGACACACCTCTCCACCTGGCCTGGCCCTGCAGTTTCTGCTCTGGGTTCCTGTCAGCCTCTCAGGGTCTTGGGAAGGCTACAGAGATCCTGGCTGGCACGGCAGTCAGTCCCAAGATCAGGCATCACGCAGGGAAACGGCTTCAGGGGGCTCTGGCGCCAGGGTGGACGTGTGCTACCACCAGTGGCAGGTCCCCCACGTGGCGGGCAGGCCTCCTACCCGCCTCTCCCACCCACTGTGGCTCTCTGATCCAGGTGAGCAGGGCTCAGGTTTAACACAGGGGAACACCTAAGAGATGGGACCTCCCACCGAGGGCCATCCAAGTCCACCGAAACCGTTGACAATGACCGTTTCCAACCTAGGACACATCCTTCTGTTCTCCAGAAGAGTAGCACATCCCTTCAGGTGGAATGGAAAGCAACACTGAAATCTGCAGAGGCCAGGGCTCGGACGCACTAGGGACTCGACACCCCACACGGGTTCGCGGGCCGGGGGGCTCCCACCAGGGGCATTCTTCAAAGTGGCGCCTCTGAAAGGAGGAGCGGTTTCCAAACTTCCGGGCACACGGGCTCCTCCCGTGCTGTCAACTCCAGCCACCCTCTCGCCACGCTCCTTGGTCTTTGAAGACCAACGTCCATCCAACAACGGTAAATCAATCAACTTCTCAGCCACAGACCACAGGCCCTGCCGACTTCCCTGGACACAGCGCCACACAACCGAGCCACCCAGGGAGCCACAGCACACGTCCCCAATGTCACGGCAGCCGTGTCCCTTCTTCCTAGCTTCTACAAGACCCACGTTCCACATTCACTTCCAAGGACTCCCAGCCGGAGCCCAAAGGCAGCCCCGACACAGGGCCACAGGTGGAGGCAGCCCCACGGTGGCCGCTCCAGGGCACCCGACTGCGCCGGCTGGGGGCCTCCTCACGGCCCTCTCCCCACGGAGAGTCGGCGCTCTCCCCAAACCAGAAGGCGCAGACAGCGAGTTCCTACCTCGATCAGGAAGTCCCCGGTCCTCAGCCCGGCCTGCCAGGCCACCCCGCCTTCGTCCACGGACTCCAGGTACTGCAGGGCTGGGAACGCCGGTGTTGGCGTGAACTCTTCAATGGGGGTGTCGGCTGGGAAAACAAGAGGCCCCTGGTCACCAGCTGAGCCCCACGCCCTGCCCGCTTCCCCAGGGACCCTGGCGGGGAGGGTCCTGCATCCCCTGCCGGGAGGGGTGGTCCCAGCCCACTCTCCTGGGGGAAGGGCCGGAGCCTCAGGCCTTGGCCAACGCCAGCCCGGGCCGTGGCGCCAACTGCACGAGGGCGCCTCCACCATGTTCCTGGGCCTCCCTGCCGGAGCCACAGAAGAGCGTGCTTTGCGGTACATGTCTACACGCCTGTCATTTTCTTTAAAGCGCCAGTGACTAAACATTTTCAGTTCTAAAAATGGAAAAGTTCCTCCCCTACCACAGGGCGCTGAGAAACTCCGCTCAGAGGCACTTGCCAATTTCACGTCTACGCAGACTCGCGGGCCAGGGCATGCGTCGCGGAACATGGGTGCAACAGAAGGCTGACCCCTCGGGGGGGGGGGGCTGCAGATTTGGAATCTGCTGGTCAGCCCTCTCCAGGGGGAGCCTGGCTCTCGGTGACCACTCTGTGGCCATGGCACAGGAGGGCCGGGCCTCCACCTTCAGCAGAGCAAGGCTTGGTGTCTGGGGCCCACACAGCTGCCCCATGGAACTCGAGGGCAAGAGAAGGACTTTCCTGGCAGTCAAGAGGGGCGGGGGCGGGGGCGGGCAGAGGCCGGGAAGACGCCCAGGCAGGGGGAGGGGACGCCCGCAGACGGCAGGACTCTCACATGGGAAGAGTCAGCCTCCCTCTGCACAGACCTCTGTGGGCCGCCTGCGCCCACAGCAGGTGGGCAGCCAGTAGGGAGGAGGCTCCCTGGGCTCAGTGGGGCCCAGCAGGGCAGCGCGGCTCCGGGGGGAAACTTCCCCCTGGCTGAGCCACACACGCGGTGGGCAGATGTCTCCCCTGGTGGGGGGTGCCATTTTGTCTTAGTTTGGAAGGGAAGTCCCCCACTTCCAAGGGCAGGTGGTGGCTGCGCCTCCAGGGACCGCATCCCGGAGCCTCCACCACAGGCCCGGGGTGTGTGTGCTGCCAGCTGGGTCCACGGCCGAGGGGACCATCTTGCCACTTTCCCTCGGCAAAGTCACCTTAGAGACAAGCACACAGATGCCTGCCGCCCTTGGAGCTGAAGCCACTTCCAGACAGCGGCATCCCGGGGCTGACCAGGGGCTGGTGACTGTGTGTCGGAGCCCAGGAGCTCGGAGCAGCCCCAGCGTGGCCGCAGGGAAGCACAGCACACAGCAGCTGGTCCCCCATGATGGGGAGGACGGTGGGGGAGGGAGGGAGAAGGAGCCCTTCGGAGCAATATCGTTGTCTAGAAAATTCAAAATATGCCTGAAGGAGCCGTGTTTTCGGGGAAGGCGGCATGCCGAACAGCACTGTTGTCTAGCAACCGAGCGCCCGGGAAGGGCTTGCTCCGAGCCCTCGCGGAGCCGGGGACGGTCTCCACACAGGCGCACACACACATGCAGAGGGACCCGCTCTTACCTTTCGCCCCTCGGAGCACGAACCCGAAGCCCTCATTGTCCTTCTTCTGCAGGACCACCGTCTTGTCCTCGATGATGCAGTCACTGTAGAGAGAATTCCGGGGACAGCGACCATTATTGTAACCCATCATCATCACGGTGGCTGCTCCTCCGCCGGGGACGCTCATCATCACAGCCAATTAATCACCCAGCTCGCCGGATCCAGGCAGCATGGAGGATACTGGGCGGCCGCGAGGTGCAGGAGGAGCTGGGGGGGCTGCCGGGATAGGCGAGCGGGGCACAATGGGATGTGGGGGGGGCGGGCGGCGCAGGAGCCAGGGGGGAGGACTCAGGCATGCTGGAGCCGCTGCCCGGCTGCAGAGCGGGCTGGCTCCAGGCGCCCGGGGGCTGGCCAGGACACCACCGCCCAGAGCGAAGAAAGTAAGTGGCCCGGGAGGCGGCGGCGGCAGGGACAGCGGGTGGTACAGGAGCTCCCCCGGCCCGCCTCGGCCCGACGCCTCTTCCAGGGACGCGGAGGAGACAGCCCGAGAGCCGGGGGCGGCGGTCCTGCTTGGCTTTCTCTGGAAGGGGCTGGAAAGGCAGGCTCCCCAGCTCCGCGCCCGCGAGCCGCCGCGGCAGGCACGAGACGCAGGACCTGTGCCTTCCTCCGCGCCCCGCCCTCTCCGTCCTAGGGAGTGCGGTGTGTGGCAGGAGCCCCCACAGTCATCTGACGAGCCCACTGTGCGGCCGGCGGCCGCCTGGGCGTCATCCCGCGCAGGGGAGCCGCAGCTGGGCGGGCAGCAGGCGGGAGCAGCCAGCGCTGTGCCTCCCGAGGCCAGCCAGGGACTTCCGCGGCCGGCGGGGGAGGGGCTCCGGCAAGAGGAGCCGGGCCACTGGGGTCACAGCAAGGCCTCTGCGGGCAGGGGCTCCTCCGGGGAGAGTGGGTGGCCAGGGACGGAGGCACGGGCAGGCGGCTACCCGGCGGCCAGGACCTGAGCCGCGCTGTCCCCTGAAGGCATGGCATCTCTCTGCTCAAAGACGCCAAGGAGCCCAACTTCGGTTACCTGCCAAAGCCTCCTCTCACTCACACGGCACTCTGCCGCTCGCTGTCCACCCCCAGGCTCGCGCGGGCGTAGGACAGAAGTGAGCGGCCCTCGGGGCCCACTGCCGCCCTCCCCGCCTCCTGGTGGCCTGCTGAGGGGGAGGGAGAGAGGTGCCCACATCCCACCAGGACCCAGCGGTGGCCGGAAGTCAGTCAGGAGCCAGGAAGGCCCTGCCCAGGGAAGCAGAGGGGAGGGAGGGAGGGAGGGAGGGAGGCAAGCCAGGGCCAGGGGCAGCAGGGGACAGGGCACCATGACAGAGGCCCAGACAGAGAGGGCGGCAGACGCCCTGGGGAGGCGCTGGCCCACGGTGAGAGGTCCCTGTGAGTGGGGGCAGCTGGGCTGGCCTAGGCTGGTACCTACAGACCGGGCAAGCCCTGGTGTCCAGCACAGCCACCCGGACAGGGCGGCCCTGGAGGAGGGACGGGGCAGGCAGCAGCCCCTCGGCCCCGTTTCACAGGGGAGGCCAGTGAGGTTCTGATTGGCGGGGGACACAGCCGGACAGGGCACCGGCCCTGGCGGCACCAGACTGCTGGTGGGGATGCACTAGGAAGGCCCCATCGTCCCGGGACGGGCCACCAGGGCATGAGGATGGGGACGGGGTGGACCACAGCAACCTAGGGGCTGGCCGTGGGCCGGGGACCCTGGCAGCAGGTCCAGCCCCAGCTCCTCTCTGCTGCTTACCAGCCGGCCAGCACAGGGAACCCTGCGCAGGAGCCTCTGCCCCCGAGGCCCCTGGCTTGCTCAGGGCCACCAGGCAGGGCCTGCGGCCGGCCCGAGGGACAGGGCTCTGGGCGCCCGTGGGGGCTGCGTGGCGGCTGTGGCCTTCAGTAGACGGCGGGCTCAGCAGGCCCGTTCCCCCTGTGAGTGATTTCCCAGGTCAGCGGCTCCCTGAAACCTGGAAGGGTGACCCACACAGGGTGCCCCGCCCATGGCCCCACCTGCCCTGGGGACAGGTGGACGGTGGCTGGCTCAGGGTGAACCCACCTTGTGTCCAGCACATAGACCCAGGCTGGCCGATTCCACCCACGGCCGAGCGGTGCCCAAACCCTGCCAGGCCCCAGCAGCCTGTGTCACATCCTGCCAGCTGCTGGCCAGGACCCACTCTGGCCAACAGGCTGCCTGGACCTCTTTTGACTGTCCCCCTGACCACCCAGGGGCAAGGCGCGTCCTTGCATGGTGGCCGCTCTGACTGAAGGCCACTCCACCTCCAGGGCCTCAGCTCGGCCCTGAGGAGGCGGGGACGGTGCAGGCCCTGTGCCCTCCTGCAGTGCGGCAGCTCTCGGGAACGCCATCCACCAGTGAGGACCACCGCGGGGGGCGCCGGCCCCCTCCTCGACCCCTGGGGACACCTCCCACCTCGCCACACCCACCTGGAGTCCTCCCGGCCATTCCCAACCCACCCAAGACCTTTCTAGCCCACACTGGCCACTGTGCTGCCCCAGACTGTGACGGCTCCGACCGGTCACCCGTGCCAAGCAAAGGCCGGCCCCACGGCCTCTGACGGGATGGACTGCCCTGACCTGACGGGTCATCACGGCCCTCACTGGGCCTGGGCTCACTGCTGCCCTGGAAGAGGGCCTGAGACCCTGGAGCCGCAGGGGACACCCTCGACACCTCCCTAGGGCAGCCCATTGCTGGCCGGTGCCGTGGCAGCACCCCACGCACTCTGTGCTGGGACCCAGGAGCAAATGTCCCCTGGCCCCGAGTGGCTTGAGCTCGTGAGGGGCAGTGACCTCATCTTGTAGGACGGACCCACATGGGCCCAGAGGTGAGGCAGGAGGGGCTGAAGCCGGTCAGGGGCCGAGCAGAAAGCAGAGGGAAGACGGCCACAGGGCACAGGTGAGGAAGGGGCCGGCACAACCAGGTCCCGGGCAGCCCCAGGGCAGGTGCAGGGCAGCACTGCCGAGCACCTATTGTATGCAGCTGCCTGGGTCCAGGAAGCCAGACCCCAGGCCTCGGGGACTTGTAAACTACAACTCCTGAGAAGCAACTGGGAGAGGGGTGACGTGGCCTCCGGTGGCATGGCAGCCTTGTGCGCCCCATGAGGAGGCCCCACACTCAACCTCAGCAAAGAACCCCAGGTCCTTCCTCCTGCTGGCCGCCGAGTCCAGAGCCTGTCCCCATGACGGCTGTGGCCACGACAGGACGCTGTGGCTTTAAGACCTGGCTCCACGTGCTGCCCCTCGAACTGTGCTGAACCCAGGAGCCCCAGCCGGCGCCGCCCTCAGCCCCAGGCCTGCGCCAGCAGCCCCAGCACCACGACCGTCACACGGGGCCAGACTCAGGCCTGCACAGGCCCACGCTGCTCCTGGGCAGGCCTGGCCCACGCCTCTGCAGTGGCCCCTGTAGGCACCTGGGGCACAAATGTGGTGCCTGTTCCCCTCTATATCTCTCTCACAGTTACAGCCTCTCCCGGGCGTGTTGACTGGACAACGGGGGAGCCTATGGCTTCTCCTCAGGGTGTTTTCTGAGCAGGGCGCAGGGCCTGCAGCATGCCCCCAGACATAGCCTCTTTTGCCAACTCCTGCGCAGTGGGAGCTGTGGAAGGAAACACGATGGGCAGCCAGCCCTGCCAAGTACAGCTGCGCACGTTGTGCATTTCTGCAGCCCAGCCACGGGGCACGGGCAGGGTCTTGAGGAAGGAGGAGGCTCCTGTCCCTAGTTCACAAGGATGTCCCACAGGCCACCAGCTGCTTGGAAATGAAGGAGGTGTCTCCACAGGAATCACTGACCCCTGGAGTCACAAGGCAGACGTGTGCGCCACACGCAGAGCTGGCGAGGGCTACAGGCAGGGCGGTTGGCACCGTGGCCACAGGAGGGCCTGGAGCTCAGGGCGCTCGCCCCGGCCGTGCCTGGAGATGCTCCTCCCCTGCCCCGGGGGTCACAGGTGGCCAAGCGTCAGGTGGCTTTTGGTGGTGGCCTGGGTTCACTTCCTCCAAGCCGTCAGGCCCGGGGGAGGCGGCCCTTGGCCGGGTCCAGGAGAGATGCCAGAGATGACAGCTGGCGTTTAGGATCCGCCAGCCTTTGAGCACGCTCCCTTGGCAGTGGCACCTGGTCCTGCAGAAGGTGTGACTCAGAGCCACAGGAAGCCAGGCCTGAGCCAGCCCGGGCAGGAGAGGGGACCTGGGTGGCCGGCTGCCCTGCCCCGGCTGGAGAGGGCCGCCCTGGGAAGCTCACGTTTGCTGAGCTGACCGATGGCTTCCCCTGTCACTCGGATCCAGGGCGGCGGTGGAGGACCCGGAGGCCGGGCGGCTCCTCACAGCCAGGCTCAGAGGCCCGGTCACCTTGGAGCTCCACAGAGGCTGCTGGTGGCCGGGCCAGACAGCCGCCCGCAGCACTGGGATGTGCAGGCAGGGGACAGAGGGCGTCCAGGCAGGAGAGGGCCAGGCCCTGGGAGAGGGCCAGGCCCTGGGAGAGGCGAGCGCTGGGGCTGGTGTGGGCGGGTGCAGTGCCGGTGACCTGCAGCGTCCCCGGGGGTCGTGGGTTTTAAGCCACCACTTGCAGGGGGCATGGGGCCCGGCCTGGGCTTTGCAGGGAGCTCTTTACCTTGCTGTGGTGTTCTGCTGGCTCGGGCTGGGGACAAGGCTGTCACAGAGCAGAGTGGCTCTGTCTTATCAGAGGGTGCTGGGTGTGGCCACAGAGGCCCAGAGGCGGGTAGGCGGGGCGCCTGCGGGAGCCAGGAGGACTCCCCCGGGGCAGGCGTGGGGGACAGAGCCCTCTAGGTCCTCCTGAGTCCCACCCCACTCAGGGCTGGAGGGACAGCGGCTGGGGCACTACTAGACAGAGGGGTCTCCGGGGAGCCACGGCAACCGATGGCCTGGAAACTTCCGGGCTCTGCCAATCAGGAGGGTGGGGATGGGCAGCTCTTCTGCAGGGCGCCAGGGTGAGGAGTGGGCCCAACAGATGTCCCTGGCCCTTTGGCTGCCAGCACCAGCCCGGGTTGCTGTCGGGGAGCAGCCTGCAGGCTGGACAGGGCTGGACAGAGGGCTGCTCCACGGGGAGCAGCGGCCGCCTCATCCCTGGAAAGAGTGGCAGGCTGCCCGCAGACAGGAGGGGCCCCCGGGCACCTGCCATTGGCCGCTGAGCCGAGGGCTGGACCACACGGCCCGGACCACACAGGCTGCCTCTCCCAGTGTCCCGCATCCTGCTTCCTGGGGGGCGCTCCCCGGCGTTGCCCTCCCTGCCGAAATTCACAGGGGAAGGGAGATCGATGCCGGTCCATCCTGTGCTCTGAGAGACAGCCGGAGAAGGCTGCTCCGGAGCGGGGGCTGTCTCGTGCGGAGGTGACGAGCTGGGCCACTGGTCAGGAGTGGCTGTCATTGACGGGCAGGGGACGAAGCCCACCACCCTTCCCTTGGGACGGCCGTGTGCAGCAGCGGCCGCGGCGGGCCCTGAGGAGACGCCCGCTGGTGTTTACAGGGCCGTGTTCCCCCTCACTGCCCCATGGTGACTCCACACGACTTCCTAATGGAAACCCAAAGAACGTCACTCGGATTCAATCGCCTCGTTTCCTTGTAACAAATCACCCTCCAGCGTTTCCACCTGCCAAGCACCGCGGCGCAGAGACACAGGTGTGGCCAGGGCCCGCCGGTGACATCGGAGGCCACTGGCCCTCGCTGCTGAGGTGTGGCCCGAGAGGGGCTCAGCCACTGGGCATCGCAAGTCCTGGGACTCCAGCTGCCCAGACCCACCTGTGGCCCGGCTGCGCCAGGGGCCTCACCCCGGGTCAGCACCCTCGCCGGCACAGGTGGACATAGGCCACAGGCCTGGACACCCCCAGGGTGAGAAGACGCTTGTGGACAGGTCCAGGCTCAGGCCCTGGCTCACCGCAGAACCGGGCTGGACGGCCTTGGAGGGGTGGGCGTCGCGGGCACCACAGGGACCCGGCTGTGGAAGCGGAATGTGGAAACCAGACGATCCCCCTTTCTCCTTTTCCCTTCTTGGTACTCAGCCTGGCCAGGGCCACTCCACCACTGGGCCACCTCCTCAGACCTTTGGGTCTTTTGTTTTGAGACAAGGTCTTACTGAGCTGCTGAGGCTGGCCTCCTGCCTCAGCCTCCCGAGGCGCTGGCATCGCGGGTGTGGCCACGGCCCCTGGCAAACTGAACAGACCCTCTGCTCCCAGGCGGGACTCTCCTGTGGGAATCAGCAGGGCACCCCAGGTGCACGTGGAGCACCGGGACGAGGACGTCCCCCCACGCTGTCTCACAGGCGGTGGCCCCTCAGCACAGGGCCGTGAGCAGGCTGGAGGGAGGGACGGCTGGACGCCACACTTCCAGAGCTCACAGGACCCAGGTGCGTCCAGGTCTGCCCTCCTGAGCGTCAGCTGAAGGCCGTGGCTGGAGGGGTGGACGCACCTGTGTGAGGGAGGGGGCCCCGAGCTGCAGACCCAGGACAGGGCCAGCTGCTCACGCCAGCGGCACAAGAGCACCAGGTGGCCAGCCCCAGGAAGGGTCCTGAAGCTCACCGTCCCTCCCCCACAGCTGGCCTGTCGGCAAGGGCCACCACCACGGAGTCCAGGCAAAGCTGGCATCTGCACGTCCCTTCAGGACACCCCCTGCCCACCTTCCAGTGGGGAGAGGGCTGCTGCTGTCCCCTCTGAATTCACTTTTGTCACAGAAAACTTGACCCAGAGTGTCTCTTTCCCATTTAAAATACCACAACAGATTTCCACCACAATTGGAAATAAAATCAGTCTACGCCCCCATGGCTAAGACCCTTTGTGATGAGACCCATGCCCGTCTCCTCCTGGCTCCCTCTCCCCCAGCCTTGTGCTGCCTCGTCACCCCCCGGCACGCCACATGCTCTCTGCACAGTGCTGTGTGGCGCTCTTCAGGAGCCAGGCCACGGGCAGGCCCCAGGACCTGCCTGGTGACAGCATCCCTCCTCTGTGTCCCAGGCTCTCCAGCCACAGCCTGACCCTGCCCGCGAGTGAGGAAGGGAAAGTTCCGCTCTGACTGGTCCTGGCTCTGGGCCGAACCGCCCTGGGCCTGGGCAGCCCTCCCCCTCGCAGCGAGCGCCCGGTGTCTGACCACGTCTTCCACTGCTCACAGACCCGGTGAGTGACAGGCAGCTGGACACCGCACAGCGGGTGCAGACCGGGTGACCCACTGTCCCATGTGCCTGGGACACGGGGCTTTCCACTTCAAAACCAGGACGGGACTCGGGATGTGTGGGCTCCCTCCTGGGCCACCCCCTGGGCAGGAGTGCAGCACCCCGGCCCTGACCCCCCACCCCACAGGCGGGAGCCTGAGACCCTCTGGGCGGGTGGGCAGTTCGCAAGGCCAGGACGGAAGGGAGAGGGTTTGCCAGGGCTGCCCGGCGTGGTCAGGGCAGGGCCAGGTCTGAAGCCCAGCCGTCCACCCTGTGTGGAGTGTCCTCATGAAGAGACGCCTGGCGTTGGCTGTGGGTGTGGGAAGGCTGTCCGCCTACTCCTCCCGCCAATGAGAACGACAGGCCCGGCCTGCCCGTCTGTCCACAGGACGGGCCCCCAACTCCTCACGGAAGGCCAGGCCCACCCCTCTGGCGCGTAGGGGAGGGACCTCCGTGCCCTAGGCCAGAGCCGGGCCTCTCCCGGGGACTCAGACCCGTATGGACTCAGCTGCAGCCCGGGCTTGGGGAAGGGCAGCTCTGGGCCGGGCTCTCCCTGACCTGCAGCTCCCCAAGGGCCACCAGCCTGGAACCTCGGACTGTCTCAAGGGGAGGCCAAGAGGAGCCTGGGCCAGAGGGGAGGGCCAGGCTGCTGCCCCATCCACCCCCGTGTCCACTCCCTCTACTAAGGGCCACAGAGCACGGTCATGTCCCCTCCATGAGGGGCACAGTGAAACGCCTCGCTGGGTGACTAGGCCCCTGTGGACAGCAGAGCCTGGCCTCACACGCCCGCGCTGTGGCACCTCTTGCCCCGCCACCCGGCCTGGCCACCTGCCACCCCAGCTCACGCCCGCACGGCGGTGTCTGCGCGGAACTGGACGATCGATCGCCTTGTGCAAATAAACCCGCCTGACACAGCACAGGTGGGAACGCCAGGCACCCTCACGCCCGTCACATCCGCGGCCTGCTGTTAACTGGTGTGTCTCTGTACCGATGCTTAGTAAGAGGTCAGTGTCACCGCGCGGCTACGATTCAGGAGGACGATTCAGGAGCAAGGTGCTTGAAAGGGCCCTAAACGCTTCCGACGACCGATGGGAATATTTCTGTGAAGACGAGAGCAGACACCCAGGTGTGCAGGCACACTGGGTCCCTGTCACCCACTCGCCCGCCTGGCTGGGCCAGAGGTGGCCAGGAGGACGTGCAGGCGCAAGGACAGGCTGTGCCAATAAAGCTTCGTTGACAAAAGTGGGCTACAGGCCTGGCTTGGCCCTCGGACCGCTGTTTACAAGAACGTGGTGTAAGTGTCCCAGAGACACTTCTACAACACCACATAGCACGCGCCGTGGCACTCCTGCGCACACCAGGCGCCGTGGCATACTCCTGCGCACACCAGGCGCCGTGACTCTCCCGCGCACACTAGGTGCCCTGGAACACTCCTGCGCACACCAGACGCCGAGGCACACTCCTGCACACACTAGGTGCCCTGGCTCTCTGCGCACACTAAGGCTGGAGAGCCTCCTCCTGCAGGAGCCACAGCCTGCGCCCAGGTCCCTGGCTGAGCACCGCTGCCTGGGAGCAGCCCCGCGAGCCCCTGCACAAACCAGGCCAGCTCTTCTCTGCCCCAGAAAGGCCCCTGCTGTTCCAGGTCCCCAAGGGCCTGCCCCTGAACAGACATGCTCCCAAAGAAGTGGCCCCCGTGGAAGCCCTGGTCACCCACAGCCTGGTCCATCAGGGCCAGCTCGTCCTGAGCTGGCGGGACCTTGTGCAGCCTCTCGCTGTCCGAGTCCCCCCCCCCCCCGACCACTGCAGCGGGGGAGCGCCTGGCTTCTCCCCGAGGAAGACCACCGTGTGGGAGCAAGAGCTTGTCCCTGCTCCACGCCACTGTCCCTGCAGGAGGCCGCAGCCCAGTGGCTCCTTCCACTCTCTGGAGCCACAGCCGCCACTCACAGTGGGGTGGGGACGGAGCTAGGTGCACGCGTGCCTCCCCATCAAGACGTGGCCGCCCCTGGCCAGGCTGCCGAGGGGCCACTTCCCGGGGGCCCAGCCCGGCCTGCTCCTTGCCCTGATTTTTTCAGTTCTCTAAGATCCCCGAATTGTCCTCCTGGCTGCCCTTGTGAAAGCCCGAGTCCAGGCGGGGCCAGCCGGCCAGAGCCCTTGCTCCTCGGGTGCTTAGGATGACAGCGTCGGCTCCTTGTTTGCCTGCCCTGAGCCGACGCTCTCCCCGTCCCCAGGCTGCACCCAGCTGATTTCCTTTCTTCCTTCCGGCTTCAGAGAGAGCCTCCCGGCCTGTGCCTTCTGCATTCCTTGTCCTCCTGCCCCAAACTTGACACACTCCCCGTCACCGGGGTCTAATCCAGGCAGATTTCAATAGAAACATGCACCTCAGAACCCCGCCCCCCGCAGGGCTGAGGACAGGGGCCGGCCAGCTGCAGTGACCACGGGGTCTGTCTGTGCCCAAACAGACAGCCCAGACCACGGGCGGTCACTGCCAACCGCGTGACCTCACCACAGACGCACTGCCGTGAGCCCCTGCTCTGGTTTCCCACTCACACATCAGACTTCAGACTTCAGGGGCTGGTCACCCGCTTCCCTCCCACTTCCACACGAGGGAGCCATAGCTCAGAGAGGTCAGTCAGGGGCCGGCTCTCGCCAGCTTCTGGCCCTCACCCCTGCCCTGGCTAGTCCCCATGGTAATGGAGGCGCCAGGGCCCAACTGCTCGCTCCCCACGGCTGGCACCGGGGCTGCATGTCCCAGTGCAGGGGAGAGGGGGCCAGGCTGGGCTTGGCTCTGCCTGCTGCAGTGAGTGGCCACCATCCCATCAGTCTGTCCTGTCCACTCACAGCACCAGTGACCGACTGAAAAGTTCCCCACACGATCTGGGGCGTCCTCCATGACTGGGAGCCTTGGGAGGGCTGGGCCCCATCTTCTGCTGACCCTGCACCCCCCAGGGCCTGGAGCAGTGCCCAGAACACAAAGACGCAGGGTATCTTCTGTGCGTCTGTGGCCTCAGTGACAGAGGCTGCCTGCCCACACAGCTGTCCCTCCTTTGGTGGCCTCTGACCTTCTGTGGGTGGATCTGAATAGGCGTACCTCCCCAGGCCCTGGACACCCCTGCCAGGACCTGTGGCAGTCTATCCCCAAGCCCCAGGGCCTGGGGTGTGCCTGCCACCTCGGGGCTCACAGCCCAGACCGACCCTGTGACAACTACAGCCCAGGCCTTAGCAAGAGCCTGAGAGAAAGTCCAGAAACTTGGAAGGTGGCCTGGGGGTCTCAGTCCCAGGCCACGTGCCGGGGGTGCCTGCACCCAAGTGAGGACTCACAGGGGACCGGGTGGCACAGCGTCCCCCAATCTCACGTCTGCTCAGAACCTTAGCACGTGACTCGTCTGGAACAGGGTCTTTGCAGATTTCAAGATGTCACTAAGGATGGAGATGACAATCTTGGACAATCACTGTCCTTATAGGAGACAGCAAGGGACATAGGCACACAGAGCTGTACCATGCAGCCACAAGCCAGGGAGTGCAGGCCACCAGGGGCTGGAGGAGAGATGGGTCGGGACCTCCCTGGAGCTGAGAGCAGGGGGCAGCGCCACCACCCCTGAGGTTTGGGCTTCGTCCCTCTAGAGGTGGGAGCCAGGCCCTGCTGTGTGCCGCTGTCCTGTTTGTGGTCATCTGCTGCTGCAGCCCCAGGGGTCTAACAGGTAGAGCGGGACCCTGCCTGGCCACGCCCAGGTGCTGTGAGCATGGCGGTGGAGCCAGGCCCAGAGGCCAGCGCCGCACAGCAGAGGCCTCCCTGCAGCGGCCAGTCCTGTCCTCAGAGAACGCACCCTCTGGGGCAGAGGCTTCAGGGGAACCCGAGGCCTGGGGATAGGGCCCCTCCCATGGCCAGGACCGTTCCCCTGGGGGCTGTGTGTGCAGGTCTGCAGAGGTTTCTAAGGGCCAGCGTCCTCCCCTGGCACGGCTGACCCCTAGCCAGGGCATATGAGAACGGGCACATCTTCCTGGGTGAGGAGCAGGTCCAGTGCAGCATCTGGTCAAGAGTGGCCTTGCTCTGGGCACCCTCTCTCAGCCCAGCCCTGGGAGAGATGGCCACCAAAGCCTCTGTCCCAGACAGAGTGGGCTCTGGGCTTGGGGACGGGAATGCAGGTGCTGACCTGCCCTCCTGGGAGGCCCACTGCAGCTTGTGGGTCTTCTAGAACTTGCCTCCTGTCCTGCGGGGCCTGTCACAGAGGCCGGGGTGGGGGCGGCTGCGGCTGGCACCATGGGGAAGACGAGCCAGAGCGCCCATTCCTTCCTGTGCGCTTGCTGCTGTGGGCAAGTGACCAGACCCTGGTAGCCTCCATTTCTCCACCTGTACCATGAGGCCACTTCTCCCTGTCCCCGGGAGTGACGTGTCCCCAGCTACCCTGACCCAGGCTGCCTGTGCTGGGTTGGTCATTTGCCCTTTGAGTTTCAATGTGCTGAACACTTGCAAAAACGGCCCTGTGCCCTGTGGCCGCTGTGACACCTTTGCCCACACCGTGGCTTCAAACACACAGGTCCTCCCGCTTCTGCTGGCCGGAGGTCTCAGCGGCCAACGGCAGGCGCGGGCTGCTTCCTCTCCGGACTCCACGGACCCCCTCCCCTTCCTCATCTCATGACCCTCCTTGTCTCCCTCCAGCCTGTGCCCCATGGTCCCTCTAGGGAGGACCCTGCGATCCAGCCCAGGCACTGCAGGGTCCCCTCGGAATCTTCATGTCAGCTGATTGGTGGACAAAGCCCCATGGGCAGCCTCAATGCCCCACCCAGGTGGGGGCCACATGTCTGCAGGGTCCGGGGGCTGGGACAGGGACGTCCTGAGGACCATGGTTCACCCACCCATGCCACCCCAGCCCCCCTCCTCCTGTGCTGAGGCTCAAGACAGGGCCTGTGACACAGGGTGGGTGTCCGGGGTCACCTGCTGATGCAGGGTGACTCATCCAAGCCCCGCCACTGTCTGCAGAGTGGTTGGGCAGGGCTGGGGCCGGGCGCCAGGAGACGGGCAGGGACTGCGGCCGAGGCCCAGGCTCCCCTCGGATCCACCCGAGCGCCTGGGCGGGACAGACGTGGTCGGTAATGACTAAACTCCCACCTAAAGGCCACGGCTCCCTGGTGCTGTGGCCCTGGGGTCCCGTGCCTCAGGGGGGACTGAGTGGGGATCTTGGCTTCAGGAGCCCTCGGGAGGGTCCTGCCCCTGAAGCATGAGCTGTGCCGGTTCCACCCACCCTGTTCCTTGGGGGAGGCGGACAAGGAACCCACGGATGGACACCTGCCACTCAACCGTGGGTCCTGGTGCTGCAGCATCCACAGCCGAGAGCTCAGAAGGAAATTCTGCGCGGCACAGCGCAAACCTGGCATCTGACGCTGACAGGTCTCCCAGCCGTGGTCACCTCATCTTGCAAGGTTAACCAGCCCATCAGGCTTCCAGCCCAGAGCTAACCAGACAAAGAGGGGACTCGGCCCCCGGCCATCACCTCCTCCGAGGCTGGGAGCTGCCCTCCCTCTGCGCCGCCCCGACCACGCTGGGAAATGGGATCTGCCGGCAGCACCCTCTCAGCCACTCTGGACACTGACCGCCTCGGGCTCCCGCTGCGGTGCTGCTCACGCCTCCCTGACCCTCTTGATTTAGGACGTGGCCCACGCGGCTGTGGATGACGACGCTGGCGACACCCTGTCACCTGGTTTTAAGGTCAGCAGCACGGGCTGAACCCGCGGCTACTCTGGGTGCGCTGGCCTCCCCCCGGAGGGCTGCTTTCCCTCTGCAGAGCACTGGGAGCTGGACACCTAGGCGGGGCGGGGTGGCCAGCTCTGGGAGGGTGGCCGGGCTAGAGGGCGTGTGACCCTGCACCCTGGCTCTAGGAGTGGATGCAGATGCCCAAGGGCACAGCAAGGCAGGGCCAGGGGTGACCCTGCAGCTGTGATCCCCAAACAGGGCGCGCCGAGGCCCCGGGCTGGGACACTGCAGCCCACCCCCAAGCGGTTGCTCCTAGTAAGGAGTCACCTGTAGAGATCGATGTGAGAGCTGGACACCAACAGGCTAGCGTAGAAACAGGCTGGGTGGAGTGGACGGTGTAACCCGCCACATAACCCACGGCACACCTGGAAGGAGGTGTGGTACCGGTGCAGGTGGGGGCAGGGCCGCCGGGAACCCCAGTCCTCCGGGTGAGGCCGCAGAGGCTGCTGTCCATCACGTTGTCCTGCGCGCCTCGCCTGCCCGGGTGTGGGCAGCAGGGCTCCGCCCATTTCCACAAGCCCACGAGGATGGGGTCCAGGAGGCCCACAGTGGAGGGAGGCACCCAGCCCTGGTCCTCAAAGGCGGGAGCGCCCTGCTCCTGAGACAGTGGGACGCGCTTTCCAGACCCCATCTGGGGGAGACGCGGTTGGGGGAAGGGAAAGCGTCCTGTGGCTTCACCCAGACCAGGGTCGGGGGTCCCTTCACAGGTGAAGGAGACGGGGGCACAGAGGCAAGGGGGCGAGGATGACTCAGACGAAGGGGTGGCACACCCGCTGAGCCGTGTCCTCCTGGGCTACCTTGAGGTGGCATCTCCTCAGGGGTCTCCTGCCCATGCCCACCTGTGACTCAGGGTCTGCCACTGCTGCTCCCACCCTCTGCACTGTCCTCCCACCTTTGGCTGGCTCCTCCCTCCTAGAGAGGTCCATCTGCTTGCCACCGCCCTCTGCCCTCACTGCCTTCGGCTCTCATGCCACTTGCCACCTTCTGTGAGACTGTCCCGTGTGCGGGAAGACCTCCATCTGCTAGCGCTGAGAAGGGCCGTATGCGTCTCCTGCGGCCGCTGTAACAAACTGCCCCGAGCCGGGCACGTAAAACAGCAGATACCCATTTCCCCACAGTTCTGGAGGCCCACAGGCCATTACCAGCTGTTGCTGGTAGGAATCCCAGGGCTGCACTCTGTGGAGACTCCAAGAGGTCCTTCCTGCCTTTTCCAGCTCTTGGTGGCTCAGCTGTCCCTTGGCTGGTGGCCTTCCTGGTCACAGAGCCTCCTCTTCCCCAGTCTGCACAATCTCTTCTTGTAAGGACACATGTGACAGCATTGGGGGCCCACGTGGATACCCAGCATCACCTCCCATCTCTAGATGCACCTTAACCTTGGTGCATTGCAGAGTCCTGCCCCCTCTGCCACATGAGGTGGTCTGGCGGGTTCCAGGGACTTGACCCAGGCATGCTCTGGGGTGGGTATCCAGCAGACCCCACGAGCTGATCATCTAGAGCAGGGCTCTGCATGCTTGAACGAATGGACGAGAAGAGAGGCCCAGGCCTCTGGCCCCATCTCTGTCCTCCCTCCTCACATCCACGATGTCCCCTCCTCATCCTGTCCACTCTCTGCCCTGAGACCTAGGAAACAGCTCCAGAACCCCAAACCACCAGTGCAAACCACGAGTGACCCACACATGTCCCTGGCCTCCTAGCAGGATCTGATTGACACCCGCCCTCCCTCCCAGAGAGGTCACAGGGAGAACACCAGGCACCACCCAGGGAAGCCCACTGCCCTGCCAGGGTCACCACCGAGGGCTGGAGACACAGCACTGAGCAGAGCCCCGCCCTGTCCTTCCAGGGGACGGCAGGTCCCAGCCCTGTCCCAGCTGAGGGATGCAGCTCTTTCAATCAGCCTCTGTGTCCCCTCTGTGTCCCCAAATGTGCCTCTCAGCTCCCATGCAAGCAGAAGAGGGGGGACGAGGCTCCTCGTTTCCCTGTCTTATAGGCGGGAACAGGTGCTCCAGAAAGATGAAGCAAAGGGCCCAGGGTCGTTCCTGACCCCAAGGGTGCCTGGTCCCCGTGGCAGTCCCTGACCTCAGTCCCAGCCATGCCCCTGAGTGGTGCTGCTCCATTTCCTGGCCTCAGCCGGCCCTCAGAGCCTGGCAAACAGAAGGAGGCTCTGCGACCCACCCTGAGGACCTGGGGGCACCCTCCCCTGCGCAGCCTGACCCTGCCATACCTAGGGGCAGCTCCCAGCCTGCTCAGGCCCCTTCCCCCCGTCCTGGGCCCAGAGAAGAGCTCTGCCCGCCCCTCAGCACCAAGTCCTGAGCATCCACCCACAGCGGGGCCAGCAAGGGCCGACTCAGGCCGAGGGCCGAGGGCAGGAGGCCACCATCTGCCAGGCCAGGTTTCTGGCCACCAAGCCAGCCCCCACCTTGACCTTGGTTAATGGAGTCAGGTTTTAATCAGCGTGTGCCCTGAGGAGCTAAGCCCTGCCTGTTGGCTGGCAGCTGCCCAGAGCAGACAGGCTGGGCCACCTGACCACTCCACTCCGAGAGAAAGGAGCGGCAGGCAGTCCCCAAGCTGCACTGCCTTCTGATCCCGAGGGTGCGGACAGGGGCCCGGCCTTGTGTTTAGCCCTGGAGGGAATGGGCGGCACAGCCCTGCGGGGGCAGGGGACAGCCGAAACCCCTTGGACGGCACCAAGCACTTTCCATGGTGAGCTCTTGGCACTGGGGACCCAAGTCTTCCCTGGGGACACGCTGTCCCTCTTTTCCTCACAGTGAGCACCGAGTGCTGACAACCTGCCAAGTGCCGCCCATAAAGAGGCCTAAGCATGTTCCCCATCTCGACTCCTGTTCTCACCCTGAGTCGTTGATCCCTCTACCCACCTGCTCATCCTCCACCCACCCATCCACCATCCACCCATCTGCTTATCCATTTGTCCATCCACTCATCCATCCACCATCCATCCACCATCTACTTATCCATTTGCCCACTCAGCCACCATCCACCCGTCCACCCACCTACCCATCCACTCAGCCACCATCCACCCATCCATCCACCAACCCACCCACCTACCCATCCACCAACCCACCCACCTACCCATCCACTCAGACACCATCCACCATCCATCCACCAACCCACCCACCTACCCATCCACTCAGCCACCATCCATCCACCAACCCACCCACCTACCCACCCACTCAGCCACCATCCACCCATCTACTTATCCATTTGCCCATCCACTCAGCCACCATTTCCTCACCCACCCACCCACCTATCCACCCATCCACTTATCCACTCACCCACCACTCATCCATCTGTCCATCCACTCCTCTATCGCTCATCCACTCACCCCCCAACCTATCTGTCCCCCACCCCATTCTGAGGCTGGACACTCCCCTTCCTTAAGCAGATGACAGGGAGAAGAGATGAGTCAGAGTCGGTCCCTGTCCCGTCCTGGAGGAGATGTGGTGAGGAAGGAGCAAGTGGAGCAGGCAGACAGACAGCCTCTCTGCTGCCCGGGAGACACCAACAGGGCCGTCCACTTCTCTCCCTCTTCTCCCTGAGCCAGGCACCATGGACCCCTGGTTCCTGTAGGACTCCAGAACACCAAGCCTTTGGACAGGGGTGGGATCAGCATGGACCTTTCCCAAGAGCCAGCAGGGAGCCAGGCTCAGCCTTGGGGACACCTGGAGAACTGGCCGTGGCATCCTCTCCTGGACTGGAGGCCCTTGCCTCACACCTCACGAGCAGCCATGCCTGGACACCGGCTCAGCGTACCCCAGCTCCTCTCTGGGGCCTGTGGCCACCATCCCGGGCAGGGGCCCTGGAATCCAGCTCTGCCAGGCCTGTCTAGGGCCAGCAGTTTGATGCACGCATGTCCACTCTTGGTGACTGCTGGCCAGTGGTTATGGCAGCTTCAGGCCACTGAAGAGACCTTATAGTCAGATGAGAACTGGGGAATCACACAGCCCTTTTACAGGTGGGGAAGCCAGGGCCCGTGCAGGAGCTGGTGCCAGGACTGGACAGAGCCCCAGTGTCGAGACCGCAGGCTGCCCGGCCGGCCTCGAGATTCAGAGTCTCACACTTAGTTCCAGAATCGCTGCAGCCCTGGAGCTCGGAGCCGGGGCGGGGGAAGGAGGAGCACAGGGACCCGGTGCTGGCCAGGCGGCCTGGGCTCCCACCAGCTCGCGTGGGCCAACGGTGGGCACCTCCTCCCCGCTGGGTGCTCGGTGGCCGCGGGCAGGCAGCTTGACTTTGGCCAGGGAGGGAGTTCTCGTGTAGCGGTGATCAGCAACGCTGATGCTCAGGACACAAGAGGACCGCCTCAGCCTGGGGGCTGGGCAGAGGTGACCGTGGAAAGCTGAGGGAACAGGGTCGACTCTGCGGCTGGAGGGGCTCTGGGATCTGGGGACACGGGAGCCTTCCTAGCTCTGTGGGCTCCGGCTCCAGCCCCACAGGACCCTGGGTGTGCGCTGAGGCTCGGTGGCTCTGCTGGGCCGGCCTGGAGGTGTGCCCGGATGCAGCCTCCCCTAGCAACCCCTCCGCCGCTCCTCGTCTCCCCGCCCATCTGCCTGTGCTCCCCCCACCCAGACGCCCACTCGCCACCTGGGAAATGTACTAAATGTGGCCTGAGGAGCTCTGAGCCAGGAGCCTCCCTGGTGCCGAGGGACTCAGCTCCCAGCCCCCAAGCAGGGGCCACCGAGTCCAGAACAAAAGCGCTGGGTCCTCCCGCCTGCAGAAGAGGCTGGCCGAAGGCTGAGTGGCAGGCCTCTGGCAGGACAGCTCCTCTGTCTCCGGGCCCCGGTGGCCCTGGGTGCCTCTGTGGGCCACGTCTAATAGCTCCAGAGAAAGGCCCGACTTGGGAGACCAAGTGTCCCCATTCCGAGGTCAGGGCTGTCCCTGAGCCTCACTCCCACCAGGCACCAGGTTTCCTTCGCTTCATCCCACCAGAGACTGCTGAGCTGGGTGCAGAGCTCCGAGCCCACCCCAGCCAGAAGCCCTTCAGGTACCAGGCCCCAAAGTCAGGGCACCTTGGAGTGCTGGGGACAGTGGCTGTGGCCAGGCCAGAGGACACTTATCCTGGAAAAGGAGGAGCCTGGCCTGGCCCAGTCAGCAGTGCCTGGCCACCTGAGGGGCCTAGGGCCCAGTGCCAACCCAGGACACTTCCTAAGAGCTGCCCAGGCTTGGCTCTGCAGACCCAGCAGAGTGGGTCTCAAAGCTCTGGGACAGGCAGAGGCTGATTCTCGGATGTCCAGGTGCAGGGCTGGGAGAGGTCCTGCCGGGTCACAGGCTGGTGGCTGGTGAGCAGGAGACACAGGTTCCCGCACGTCACCAGTCGGGGCGGCTGCTCCACCCTGCCCCTCCCTGGCCACCGCCTTCTCTGCGCGCTGCTTGCACACGGTGCCCCGGGACCGCTCCTCTCCTCACATGCATCACCGGCCACGTGCGCTCACTCCAGGACAAAAACACACCGACCAACCCCTCTGCTGTCATCCGGGCCCTGCTGCTTGTCCTGCAGGTGCACGCCAGCCCCTCTTGGTGTGGGGGCTTCTGGCAGGAGCAGGGCAAGGGACATGCTGCTGGGTGTGTGTCTGTGTGTTCGGAGCAACTGCAACCACTGTGGGCCGTCAGGAGAGCAGCTGGCCGCGGACACTTGCCACCCATGCTCTCTGGGTTGCTCTCAGAGATTCCCAGAAACCACTTCTCTGATATTTTCAAAGCCTGTCCCCTCACTCAAGGGGAGATCTCTTGAATAATAATAAAGTGACTGAGGAAATCATGACTTACACGGACAGACAGGCGGCTGGGGGAATTTCCCAGAATAGAGAGCAAAGTGGCAGAGACCAGCACCTGGACAGGCGGGGTGGACTCTGACACCAGCACCGCGACACAACAGGACACGAAGTCGCACGGGGGGGCTCCTACACACTTCTAGAGAGGAAATAAAGTCACCCACGGAGGACTGCAGATCAGACGGCACCTCGGCTTCCCGTCGGCACCCAGGAGGGGTGAGGGCACAAGGAAGCGAGGCCTTAGCAGCTCAGAGCGAGAGTAGTTTCAACCAAGAGTTCTCCAGGGCAGAGAGCACTGGGAAGGTCAAACACTGGTACCTCCAAGAACAAGGGCAAAGAGCAGGAACTGCTCACTTATCCCAGAGCTCAGTGGGGGAGAACTACAGAGACCAGGAGCTGGAGTTCAGAGTGAAGCAGAGCATCAGAGATCACCAATGAGAATGGCACAGACTCCAGGGAATACAGAAATGGGAAGTGGGGTGATGGCATGCCAACGAGGACACGATTCTACGATAAGGCCAAAAAATAAAGGCAACTACAAACTCCAGAATAAACATGAATTTCATGCAAAAAAATCACGAACACTAAACTCAATGAGGGATGCTTTAAAAACCTGAGAGAAGACAGGAACAAAGAATCCATTGGGCTTTGACATCAGGAAGGAACTTCTTGCAGGTCTGTGAAGAGGAAAGAGAATCCCAGCCCCACTCTTGGTGCTGATGCATACGTTCATACTGTCGTAATGAGGTAATGCTTTCTGCTGTTTGTCTTAATTTTTGAATCCAACTGATAGAAGTTAAATATGAATATAAATGTAAAAGGTCAAGTGACACTGTCCAAAGTTCATTAAACAAGAGAAAGAAAAACGTCATTTAAAAGTGATCAACTAGCAAGAACCGTTCAAGACGGGGGACAGGCGAAAACTGAGAAAGCCTCTTCTTTCCCAGCCACCAAGAAGGTTTCCCGCTGTGGTCAGAGACGGGGAGGTGATCATCTGAAGAGGGACGCCATGTCCACAGGTGGCTCCTGCCCAGCGGGATGCGGATGAGATGGGGAGGGGAGAAGACGCATCCCCGTTCCCGGCCTGTCTGCGGGCCTGTGCTGATTGGCCACTTTTATTGCACATGTGAGGAGACAGAGGTTAAGGGGAGAGTTCACCCAGAGTGGACGGGGGAAAGGGCCTGGGTAGTTAGGCAGCGGGTTACTGTGAAGAGGAGGCAACGTAGACGGGATGGGGGTGCAGGAGCCCTGGGACCCTCATGAGGAGCTGCGTGAGGGAGAGAAGCCGCGAGGGAAGGCAGGGAGGAGGGCACTGGGCCCACTGTCCATCAGGATGTGGGCCACGGAGCAGAGGGGTTTGGAAGGACACAACGACGGGTGCAGATGCCACCACACGCATCACGCCGGGGAGCAAGAGGACGCAGCAGGGCTGTGGGCTGGCGGGACACCTCCCTGTGCCTGCGCCTTGAGAGCCACCTTGTCCACTTGTGCCTCGAAAGCACTATGTCCTTGTAAAACCCAGACATACGGAAACGCACAGCGTCCAACGTCAAGCCGTCTCTCTTCCAGGCCACAGGGCCTGCCGTGCCAGCCCCATTGCCAATCGCAGGGCCCCGCCAGCCATGGCGGGGCGGACAGGCAGACAATGTCTCCTTCCGCGTCCAGCCTGAGGACATCCTCAGAGCGGCTTCCCCTCCTTCAAGTCTAAGGAGTGATAAGATATAAGAATGCCAAACTACGTGGAGGGAGCAGGGGGCAGTTTCATGCCATTTAGTTCTTACTACCTTTACAGGGACGCAGTCTTCTAGGACACCACGCGGGGGTCCAGAGGAAAGCCGGCTGCCCACACAGGCTGGTGCCACCCAGCAGCCCCCTGGATTTATTCAGCACGTGCCTCTTTGGAGCTGCGAGCACCAAACACGTTTTCTATTCATTCTTAACATGAGCACAGCTGGAGATGTGGACTGAGTGGAAATAGTTCCATTTTGCAGACAGCAGGAATTGAAGGCTCAGAGAAGGTGTGTGAGCTGCCCAAGGTCACACAGAGATAAGTCTGAGAGAAAACTTAGGACAACTTATTTTTCAGGGACTCAATCAGGCTTCTGATAATACACATATACGCTTCTATATTCAGAGCCTGTCTCTAGAAAGATCCTCAGCTAACCAGCAACTAAGCTTCTGTCTGGGGAGGAGAACTTGGGTTTGGGCTGGGAGAGAGATCTATTCCTCACACTCTATTTTCTGCGCATTTTGATTTTTTACCCCATGTATCTATTTCCACTTACCAATTTCTAAAATATAAAAATGATGCTTGAAAACCATGAAAATACGAAGGGCGACGGCACAGCTTGCAACCCTTCTACATGAAGCTTGAAGGTCAGTTTTACCAAGGCCGAGGGACAGTGACCGCTCGTCCCCTCCCCTCCCTCCCAGCAGCCTGGGAGCACCGACCACCCCGTGCAAAGTGTGGCCAGAGGCACAGGAGGAGCTGGCCACCTGCAGGACCAGGTCTGTGCCCACCTGCTTCCAGGAAGCTCCTCCCTGGGAATCCCACGGAACCGCAGAGCCCAGCCGCCCTCTCTCTCCGCTCACCGCCAGGGCTTGGCCTCCCGCCAGCCCCACCACACTGCTGGGCTGGGAGACGGGGTGTCCTGCTCGGCCCCTGCCGTCCCACTCCTCCACCAGCCATTTGCTTCTGCTTCACAGGCTCCAGACTTTTCCAGAAGCGCGGGTCTCCCCAGATACCACCGCAGGCCTCCTAGCTGGCCCCCGCTGCTGCCCCCACAGCACTGACTCCTCCTCAGCCCCAGGTGTCAAGCAGAAGTCCCTTCCTCAGAGGGACCGTCCCTGCCTCCCCGCCTAGGGCTGGCTGACCGGCCCCCTGGGCTCTAAGGGAAGTGCCGCCAAGTGGCTCAGTGCGTCAGCCTCCGTCAGCCTCCGGGGGAGCTCTCTGCCTGCAGCTGGCTGTCGCTCCCCAAGGTCAAGGCGGTGTCTTGACAATACTGGCTGAACCGGTGGAGAGTGAGTGGGTGGGTGGACTGAGAATGGGTGGGTAGGTGGGGCAGGACGGGTGTGGGTGGATTACAGGCAGATGCGCGGCTGGACAGGAGGGGGCATGGGTGGACAGCTAGTGGACGGCTGGCTGGATGAAGGACAGTTGTATGGATGGATGGACCAAGGAAGGATGGTCAGATAGAGGGGTGAGTGAAAGGGGGTGTGGATGGGTGGAGGAGAGGCCGGGAGGGTCCATGGACCTAGTGTGAGTCCATCCCCGAGGTCCTAGGGGGCCCCCTCAGGAGCCTCCTCCTGAGTGTCCCGTGCTCATGGGCCTGGGACCCGACCTAAGAGGAGTGGGAGCCTGCAGTTCCTGGGCCCGAGTAGAGATGGGTTTTCAACAGCGAGACTGAGGTTCCTGCGAAGTCCCGGGGGACAATGCCCAGGACCTCTGCTGCCTGACCCTCACTTGTGTGGCCATGTCTAGATCCCTCTCTCGCCTGCTTTCCGGGCAGGTGGAGGGGATCCCACAGAGGGCACTGGCTGGAGCGACTGGACACATTGGCCTCCGCCTCCAGGCCTACGTGGACACCAGGGGGCAGGAGAGGAGAAGCCTCCTGACTGGGGGAGGAGACATCTCACTGAGTTGGCCTCCACCGCATTTTGATCTCGGCTGCCTCTGCAGGGGAGGCTGGGCCTCCGCGCCGCCCAGATGTAACCCGCTGCTCTGGCGGGTGTTGACTGGCAGGAGGGCTCCGCTGCGCACTGCCCACTTCTGATGGGAATTCTGAAGTGGCTGATGAACTGCCAGTGGCTTTGTGCCCGCGCTGCAGTGGGCACGGCCCAGACTCCTGCTGCTCCTCAATCAGGAGCAAGAACAGCCTCCGCCCGTGTCCACTCCAGAGCCACCTTGTCCGATGGCACGTGACACCCGGGCCTTTGTCCTCAGCTCCCTCACTGCCCTCCACGCCCTGCCAAGGCCACAGAGAGGTCAAGGAAAGTCCTGTTGGCTCTAAGCACAGGAGACTCCTCGGCCCATCCCAGGGCCGGTAGGAAGGGGCCAGACGGGCGCGGAGCCAGGGGAGCTCCCCCTCCCAGTGCTGCTTCAGGAGGGGATGGCCCTGTCCTCCCTGCACCCCAGGCCAGTCCTGGGCAGTGGACTCCTGTCCTCAGCAGGGAGACTCCACTCTCGGGTTCAGATGCTCATGGGGCGGGGGCAAGCCCATAACTTGGCCTTCCCCTCTCCACCTCAGGGTCCGTCTGTCCAGTGGACAACGACCCCTGCTTTACAAGGTGGCCGAGGGGCAGCCTCAGAGCGCTGTGACCAGGCTCGGAGGCTGAACCCGGAGGAGAAGAGGAGAGGGCCACCAGGAGGCGGGTGGTGGCCGCAGCCGTGTGCCACTCTGCCATGGGGGTCAGGGTGGCTTGGGAGCCAGGACTAGAACCTTCCACCCACCGCTTAGAAGCTCCAGTTGACCCCGGTGTGGCCTGGACGCCCCTCTCCTCTGCCACAGAGCTCAGAACAGAGAAGGAACAAAACCCTTTGGACACAGCCAACAGGGCGGCTGGTGGCAGGTCCTCGGAGCTCACTGGTCCTTCTGGAACCAGAGTACCCAGCTCCACCTCGTCCGCCCAGGGAGCAGCTGTCACCCCACAAGGACGCCTCTCTGGCTGCACAGCCACGAGGGCCCTGTGTGTTCTGGTCCTGGGCTTGTGACAAGCCTCTGCCCAGGACCCCAGGCAGTGGCCCCACATCCTTCCCCCTCCCCGCTTCATCAAGTCAGGTCCTCCCATGGCTCCCCTGGGCAGTGGCCCTGAGCGTAGGGCCACCTGTGTCACGTGTCAGGTGTGTGCATGCACAGGACACACCAGCGGATGCCCCCCTGGGGATCGGGCCCCACAGACCACGGGCCTTGTGGGGACACAGCACCCCTAAAGCCAGAGCTAGAGCCCTTCAGCTTCCAGAGGGCACCTTTCACCCGGACCCCGGATCCCTGCCTGGAGCCTCCAAGCAGCCCTGGTGACAGCTCTGCCCTGGTGACAGCTCTGCCCACTTCCCCGAGCCCTGGGCGCTGAGGTCCGTGGCTCTGCCCAGACCCTCCTCGCTAGGAGGGAAGCACACAAGCAGGTGGCCCATTGAGCAGGTGCACTCTCTGCAGTGACCCCCCTCTGCCCAGGTCAAGACCCGTCGGGAAGAGCCAGCGTCAGGCACGGTTCCCTGGAGGCCGGTGGCCCTGAGTTCTCTTTCTGGACTTTGCTCACGGGCAGGTCACCAAGGTGGGCAAGTGGGACAAGACCTGGGGAGTGTGCACCCCCTGGCACCTGGGGCAGAGCACAGCTGGTGTGAGCGGTGGAGGTCTGACCAGCAGCTCCCGCCTGGGGTCTCCCTGAGCACACATCCACACGAGCCCATGGTGCAACACCCCAGGGCAGAGGGGGCCAGCGGGTAAGAAACCGCCCGTCCACGCGATGGAGCTCTCCAGCCCCAAGAAGCAAAGAAACCCTGCCCAGGGCGGACCTCGAGAACTTGGCGTGACAAACCCCGTGTGTGTGCAGGGCTGGGGACTAGGCTCTGGGCAGGTTCCCGGCTGGGGACAGAGGCCTGGAGAGGGTGACGGCTGGGTGGCAGGCAAGGGTGCGCCAGACACGGTCAAGGTGGGGACTTGGCAACATGTCCACTGTACCCCATAAGAACACCATGTGGACACCTGCCACAACACGGGTGGACCTTGAGGGCATCGTGCGTGGTGAGGGGTCAGTCAGAAGAGACCATGCACTGACACCGTTGACGTAAGGCTCCGGGCAGGCGAGTCCATGCAGGAGGCTCAGCAGGGCGGCAGGGGCCGTGGGGAGGGGAGACGGGCATGGCCGCTCGTGGGGACAGGGCACCCCCTTGGGGTGAGGAAAGGGATTCAGACCCTGACAGAAACAGAAAGCCACCGAAAGACGACGGACTTCGGCACAGCAAACGTCAACCGCGTGATTCAGGGGTCAACAGCACCAACCTGGGCCGGGTCCCGAGGCAGGCAGACAGGAGTCAGGGGCAGGTCTGAGCTGCTCCTCACAGACCCCAGGGTCAGGCAGGACCCAGGGCAGGGCATGGGGACCCTTCCCCAGACTGGTCCTGCTCCTCGGAGGGCTGGCTGCTGGGCTTCTCAGAGAGGCCCGCGGTCGGCCACCAGCAGGGCCAGCGGCAGGTCCCTTACATGCCGCAGTCACATACCTGTGTCTCCTTCCCTCCCCTGCACCACATCCGGCTCC
The DNA here is from genome assembly GCF_047511675.1 of Marmota flaviventris. NCBI lineage: Eukaryota > Metazoa > Chordata > Mammalia > Rodentia > Sciuridae > Marmota > Marmota flaviventris. The sequence goes on along the minus strand of NC_092506.1, from coordinate 3,567,985 downwards.
CGTCAACCCAGTCCCCTGTGGGGTGTGGGCTCCCCACGCCCCTGTACCCAGCATGGTAGCAGGGCTAGCCAAGGGACACTTGTGGCTTAGGACAGAAATGAAGGGAAAGAGGAACCCGCAACCGGGGACACAGGGACTTGGCAAAGGGCACAGTGGCCAGGAGAGATGCTGCTCACCGAGCTTCTAAGGGAGGGCAGCACCTGGCCATCACAGCCCCACCTGGCTGAGTGCTCATCTCCAAGGGACGGTCCTGCCTGGCCCCTCTCGGGCCTAGCCACCGGATGAGCACGGCTCCTGCACAACACACCAGCCCCCACCGCCTGCCCAGCGTCCCCCGCAGGGGAAGGGCCTCCAGCAACAAACAGGAAGCCAGGGAAGTGCGGGAAGTGGCAGGAACGGAGAGGGGAACCGCCTGAGGTGAGAACCCAGGCCCCAGCAGGGCCCCAACACTCCAGGGGGACATGCCCATGGGGGACGCTCCCGGGCCACTGCCCGCCCAGCCTCTGGACTGCTGTTTCCCTCGACAGCACTGGGTCCCCTCCTGCTCCACCCAGGCCCTGGGGCCACACAGGCCACTCCACGGGCAGGTTCTCTGGAAGACGGTGGCTTCCGCAAGCCCATGCGGGGACACACCGGGGAAGCAGACCAAGGGGCCTGAGCGCTCCACGCGACTTGGCCCAGCGCTCAGGCCGCACAGTGCCTGTGACCAGAGGTCCTGGCAGGGAGACGCGCGTCCTACCTGGAAGCGTCGAAGCCGTCGTAGGAGCCCACCGTGTAGTGCCGGAAGAGCTTCTTACTGCGGTCCGCGCGGGTTTCTGTGCAGAAGAGAGAAATAGCGCTTAGAGAGGTCACGGTGCTGGACGCCGACCCCACTCGGTGCTGGGCTCTCGTTGACCCGTCCCCTGAAGCCCGAGACCCGCTCTCCTGGGGAAAGTCCTAGGGAGAAGAGGATCCTGATTCCAGGGACTGCCGGCAGAATCTGGGGACACCTATGAACCCCAGTCCTGGCCACGGAGGGTCAAGAGCTGTTCCGGGGCAGAAACAGAGCTCTGCGGAGCAGAAGGGCCGCCGCACTCCTGCGCCACGCCACGGCCCGCCTGCACGTGGCCTCCGCCCGCCTCTGGCCCATCGGAGCACCTGCAGGTGGCTGCCTCGGGGAGAGGGACACATGCCTATTGTCCTGCCTACAGTTACTTTCTCCTAAAAACAAAGACGATAAACAAACGTGACTCGATTCCTGATTGAGCAGTGTGGGCTTTCGCGACTCAGCGGTCCGAGGTGCACGCACGGGTATGAGGAGTGAGGGAGGTAGCGGATACACCGCGCGGTCAGCGGCTGGCCTCTCCTCCCGGAAACTGCAAAACTGCCCAGGAATCAAATGACTGGTTTCAGGCAGAAACCGAGGCCAACCTCCTGTGGGCCTCTGCAGCAGTCTCCCCGGTTCTGTTTTCCGAGGTAAATGTGATTTTTTTTTTTACTCAAATACCCCAAACACATTTGCACTTCAACGTGAACACGGGTCCGGGCTCTGAGAAAGGTCTGGCTCCTTTTACGCCCAAGACTCCTCTCTGACTTGAGCAGGGAATCCTGAGGCGGGAAGGGGGCAGGTGGGCGGCCTGGGACTACATTTCCCAGCTGCCCTTGCTCCCGGGTGTGGACATGTGACTCCTTCTCACCAATGGGGTGTGAGCACAGCCGGGCCCTTCACCCCTAGGCTCTGAAGAAGCCCACGCCCCTTCTCTTCCCTTTCCTGCTCTGTCAGCTTAAGGCTCTGGACCTGGAGGGCCTAAGGGTGGTGGGGTCCCCAGGTGAGATGCAGAGTGGGTCTCTGCTCCCCAGGGCTGTGGGAACAAGAAGAAGCCCTCTGCGCCCTGAGGCTGCACTTCAAGATTTGTGACAGCAGCCATGTTGCCTTAGCGGACAGCAGGGCAACGGGGGTCCCCTGTGGCCTGGCTCCCACGGCTCTCTGCCCCTTCCCCAAACGCCCAGCTCTGCAGCATGAATTCCCAGCAGAGGCGGCCTCCCGTGGCTGACTCCACTGCTGACGCTGATGAGGCCCCTCTGCTCAGGCTCTAAGTGCCGCTGGGGCTGCTGGCCATTTAACCGCCAGGCCTGTCCAGGGAGGGCTGCACGCACTGCCCTCCATGCCCTGCGCAGGACCACGGGTGCCCTCCATCAGGAGAGCAGTCTCATTTACACTGAAGGCGTCCTGCTGCTCTGGTGACTGCCTGGGCACCTGCACCCTCGTCAGCACTGCCCACTCGGCCCTGAGGCCACGCAGCTCGAAGGCCTGTGAGGAGAGTGCCCTGGCAGGACCAGAGTGTCCGTCCACGGAAGACGCCGGAAGCAGTGGCGTTCCACAGACTCAGCAACTGAGCTTTGAGCAGCAGGAGGCTGAGACGGTAAGCAGATCGCCAAAAGAAAAGTTGCCAATTATATAAGTTGGTCATTTTGTCACACTCACATAAACAGGGAGAACGAGTCAAGCCATTGGACCACAGACGTAAATAGCTAATGGGACTTCGTCCTCTGCTCAGGTTTGTCCCTCCTGCATCATTACCTGCCCTTCCTTGCATGATGGCCTTGGCCACCTGGGCACACGGAAGAAGGTGCATGACCAACTGATGGACAGCAGCAGTAACGGTCACCAAGACAAAGCCACACGCCCACACCACGCAGGTCAGCTCAGCACCTGCCTTGTAGCCACCAGCCACCCTCCCTGACCCCTGGGACAGAGCCTGGATGCTCCATGACCTCAGTGACGCTCTAGGAAGGGACATGGCCTCCTCTCTCCATATCATGCTGGGGTGGGGACATGCCTCTCCTTTAAAGTCACCTTGAACTCCAGCCTTGGTCATATGTTGATGGCATTTGCAGGGTTAGGCTTAGATGGGGTCCTGGGGGTGGCCCAAAAGAGGAGGAAGAGAGACCCCACTAGGGCACGTGCCTGTTTCCCACACGACTCCCTGCGTGGCTGTGGGACTCTGCAGGGGCCCCTCCCGCAGGAAGGCTTCACCAGGCGCAGCCCCCAGGACCTCAGAGCCGTGAGCGGAATGAGCCTTGATTCTTTATAAATGACCCGTCTGGAATTTAATTCAGTTATAACAACAAAACACTGACTCACAGACCTGCTGTGTGACACTGAGCAGATGCGCAGTGTCTGAGCTTGCTGCCCAGCCTGGGGGCCAGCACCCCAAAGCACCCTCAGGGCATCCGCAGGCACAGCACATGGGACTTCCAGGTAGGCACCGACCCGTGAGCTGACACTGCCCCCCACGCTTGGCATCAGGACCAAACGTGGCCCCGTGCGCCTCCTGCCTGGAGCCCTGCACACCCGCCTTCGCACTCTCCCTGGCCAAGTCCACCTGGAGACAGCCCCTAGGGCAGGGCCTCAGGGTCCTGCCGAACTTCCACAGGTGGCCCTAGAGTTCAGGCAAGTGCGGAGGGGAGCAGAGCAGGCAACTCAGCTGGGGGCTACCCTGGGGCGTCCACGCCGGGGCCACACATGTCCAGGCCCTGGAGGGACAAGTGGGTTACGCAGAGTGGCTCATGGAGCCACTGAAGGACCGCAGGGCTGTTAATTGCCAGTACGACTCTTAATTGTGCTGCTTAAACCCCCAGGTGGCATTTCTGTGCTGGTTGCCTAGGAAACCGCTGGGCCAGGCGGGCTGACTGGTGCAGGTCCCTGGCTGGGTCAGGGGGCCCAGGGTCCAGGAGCTAAGAGGAGTGTATGTGCCCAAACACGTGTGTGCGTGTGCGTGTGCGTGTGCGTGTGCGTGTGCGTGTTTACCAGAGAGCATTTGGAAGGGCAGCATGATGGGCCAGGTAGCTACAGTTTCCAGACTTGGGGATTTCACAGACCAGTAACGTCCTCAACCAAGGGGGGGAGAGAACATAAGCCCAGACAAAACTGATCAAGTTTTTCTTTGGTTTTGTGAGGACATTAGAAACCATCAGTCCTCCCTGCTATCACGATTAATTTACGAGAGAAAGGGAAGCGCCATAAAGGATAACGTCTCCTATCCGTTTAGCAAACTACCACTGCCCGGGCATTACTGTTCTCCGGCTCCCACACACTGCTCTAAGACATGGTCCCGAGGGTAGGAGGGGGCCCTGAGGGACACAATTATCATTACCGTAACTCATCACCTCCATCACCACCACCACCATCGCGTCTATCACCTCCATCACAGTAACCACCATCTCCACCATCACCATCACCACCATCACCATTACCACCACCATCTCCAACATCACCATCGTCACCATCACCATTATCACCATCTCCACCACCACCACCATCACCATTATCCCCGTAACCATCACCACCATCTCCACCACCATCACCACCATCTCCACCATCACCATCACCAGCACCATTATCCCCATCACCATCACCACCATCTGCACCATCACCATCACCATTACACCACCACCAGCACCATTATCTCCATCACTACCATCACCATCTCCACCATCACCATCACCAGCACCATTATCCCCATCACCATCACCACCATCTGCACCATCACCATCACCATTACACCACCACCAGCACCATTATCTCCATCACTACCATCACCATCTCCACCATCACCATCACCACCTCCACTATCACCTCCATCAACATCAGCCCCTTGCCATCAGTCTTCACCATGACCATCACTATCACCACCACCTCTACCTCCATCTTCCTCCCGCACCACCTTCATCAGCAGCATCCTCACCCTAACACCCCACCACCCCTGCAGGGGAAGAGCCACATATTTATGGCCTGCTAACAGCAATGCTCTGCGTCTCCTCATTTCACTGACACTAAGCCGGTCACCTGAGTTGGCCTCACGCAGCACTCAGCTGAGGGGCTTCCCATCTCTGTTTGACAGATGTAGCCGAAGGTGGTGATGAGGGCCGCGGGCTCTGAGGCTAGACTGGCCATGTGTGGTCTCCTTGTCGTAAGACAGGGACAAAGCAGTTCCCACTCACAGGGAGGCCATGAGGGCCGGGCTGGATGCACGTCCAGGGCCAGCACCGTGCTGGGCACACGGAGAGGCTGCCTCCCTGGCTGCTGCTGTCTTGGGTGTCTCACTCAGTTGAGGAGCCTCCACCTCCTGGGGGGCATCTCAAGGTCACTCCGACCCTTGCCAACAGCTGTGCCTCCAGCCCAGACTTTGCAGCTCACAGCCTGTGCCAGCAATACCAACGCCCACAGCGCGGTGTTTCCAGAACCTTCCCCAGGTGCCACACCCCATAAGTGCCTCTCCCAGTCCAAAGGCGGGGCTCAGAGAGGATAACCAGGGCATAGGGTCACCCCAGGAAGCATGGGCTCTATGGGGCGCCCCTGGAGGTGGCTTGACCCGCGGCCACCTGCCTAGGTCCAGGGGCTCCTGGCCCTGCCCGTCCTGTGGAGCTGCCCTCACCTGGCTTCAGCTTCTGGTCTGACACGAGAGCAGCTGAGCTGGACGGTTCTTGGACACGTCCCCTCACATCCTAGCTTGGCCCCGCTGCTCCCTGGGGCTGTGGGCGGCCAGCTCCCTGGGCCGACCCCCTCCTATGACCACTGGATCTCAGTGGTGCTGATGCTGGACCCAGATCCAGCACTGCAGGACAGGCAAAGGGAGGAGAAGAGGAGCCAGCGGCCACACCTCCCTGTGGCCGATGACCCTGATGACACTGGGACCTGCCCCCCTCACCAGGGGACTCTGGCTCAGCGGAACCCGGCACAACACGAGCCCAGGTCCCTGGCCACATGAGCCTGTGGTGGCTGCAGCCCCCTCCCCCTCCTTCCTAAGGAGGCGGAGGTGGGGGCCTGACCCTCCTGTGGTAAGCGCCCCGTCCTCTGGAGGCCCAGCCCTTTCCCAGTCCAAGGCACACAGGTGAGGCCGCCCAGCCTCTGCCCCTTGCCCACACAGGCCTGGGCTCCAGAGCTTGGTCTGAGCTGGGCAGAGTGTCCCTCTGGCCACAGCGGGGCACAGCTCAGGGGCTGGGTCCTCGTCCTGCTGCTGAGGCCACTGGGGGAGCCAGGCCGTAGCCAGGACGGTGCAGGAGCTGGGGACGAGGGGGGAGACAGACTCACCGGTGTGGCCCTGCAGGCCGGCCACCCTGGGGACATGGCTGGGACCGGGGGTGGCTGCACTGGCTTCCTACACAGGCAGGCCCCCGCCGAGTCCTTTCTGGCTGAGACGGTTGGGCCGCCTGTCCACAGGGCGCACCTGGGAAAGATGCAGCACGGCTCCCGGAGCGCCGCAGCCCACGCCAGGGGACAGAGCCCGAGGTGCCGTGCAAATGGCCTTTTTGTGTCTGCGTCCCTTGGCTGGGGATGCTTCTTAGGCCCTGGGGTCAGAGCCACCGGAGGCTGGGCAGCCCTCCTGCACACAGGGACGCTTGGGCGAGGCTGAGGACGGCCCGCCTTCACACGGGACCTCAGGGTTCGCCATTCCTACCGAGTGGCCCGTGGCCTGTGTGGGACACGTGGGCCTTCCTCCGAGACACTCTGCAGTCTGGATGCCGAAGTCCTGGCTTCCTAGGGGACAAGGTGGCAGGAGTTGGGCACTGGGTGGCCCAGGACATCATTTCCACCCCACGGAGAGGGTGGTCCCCAGAATGTGGCCGCCATGAGGCGGGAGGCAGAGCCAAGAGCTAGGGGGGAAGCGCCGGAGCCAGAGGCCTCGATGGCAGAGGCCCGGGTCCTGTGGGGGTCACAGGGCTGCGGCAGGCACGCTGGCTTCCCCACTAGCGCGGCCAGACTCTGCTCCCGGCCGCGGTCGGTGCAGCCTCGAAGTGAGTTCTGGCCAACAGCAGAGCCTCCAGGGCAGATCCCAAGGGCAGGAGCCCAGAGCGCCCTTCCTGCCCGCGGCACGGCACCACTCCATTCCTGAGGGACGCCCTTGTTCCGGCAGGCGGGATCCCCGGGCGAGCCTCCTGCTGACTGGGGACCAGCGTGTGGTGGGGATGAGAGACACCCTGGCCTTCCCTGCCACTGGGCGGAGCGCCTGTCCCTGCAGCGCGGTCAGGGGAGCTGGCTGACGGTCTGTGAACCAGGATGTCCTCCCCACACTCCTCAAGCCTGGCGGAGCTGGTCACGGGGTCACCCGCAGCTGATAGAGTCCAGAGAGTACAGGGAGGTGGGCAGATCAAGGCAGGCTGCGCTGGCCCTGGTCTGGGAGATGCCCGCCCTGGCTAGGAGAGGAGTGGCGGTCGACCCACGCACAGGGACCGTCACACTGAACGCAGCGGACGGGACCCCGCACAGCAGGTGTGCTTCCTGTGGCTCAGGAGGTCCCTGTGTCCATAGGGTGGGGACAAGCTGACCACAATGCAGCCGTCGCTGTCCCGCTTCCTCAGCCACGTGGAAGCTCCTAGAAGTCAAGAGCGCTCCAGCCAGGCCACCTCCTCAACCAGGGCCCGGCTGGTGGCTGCATACAGCAGGCGCTCAGCAGTGCGTGCAGCAGCCCAGACAGCTCGGAGGCCAGCAGTCACCATCACTCTAGTCGGAGTCACTGCCGTCTTTCAGCTGGACGGCTGCAGTAGCCCCTGTCTCCCTGTTCTGTGCCTGTCTCCCCTCATCGACCCTCTCTCCATAAACAGAACAATCCTTGAAGAATGTGAGTCAGACGGTGCCCCATGGCCCCGCCGGCTCTGCACTCTCACCCTCACCCTCTCCTCCTGATGGCTCCGCCCTGGCTGCGTGGGACCCTCTCGTTCCTTGAACACAATGAGTTGTTTGCACCTCTGGGCCTTTGCACTTGCTGGACTCTGTCTGGAACATTCTTTCCCCAGTTCAAAGTCCACTGTGCGGCTGGGTGCCCAGTTCCCCAGCACAGCCTGGTGGGCCGTGCTTGATTACTCCAGGATGGACCGTGTCCCCTTGCTCTGTCTCCAGGCTGAAGACCCACACAGAGGTGCCCCTGGGATGCTGAAGTGGGGCAGGCAGCTCCCACACCAGGAAGCCTGGGCTCCCGGGGCTGAGGCGGTGACCATGGGGACCTCTGGCTTTGCCTCTTGGCCTTTGCCTGTCGACTGCAAAATGGGACGCTTGGACCAAAGGATGCCCTGGGCCCCGTCCTCAACAGGACACCCCTCCTGTGCATCTGGGGTCACATGCCTTTTTCCAAGTGGTGGCTAGGAATCTGGGTGACATGTGAGCTGTGGTGTCCCCAAAGCCCTGCCCTGAGCAGAGCCTGGAAACTCCACATTGAAAGGGGGAAAACCAAACCTGGAAACCCCGCTTCGTCTACCCCTCAGGCTTGTGAGGAGTGACAGATTGCGTGACAAGCCTCAGATTGGCGTCCTTTAAAATAGCCCTCCGAGCAGGGGGAGGGTGCAGCTTGGCAGGGAAGGCAGGGCCTGTGCTGGGTGTGTCCTCTCTGAGGGAAGCAGGAGAGGGCCCGGTCACTCCCACACTCTGCAAGGCCACCAGTCAACTCATAAGGACCCCAGAGGGGCCAGGCAGGAGGTGGGGACCATTCCCGTGGACAGAGCAGGGCCACGGGACAGTGGTGGTCTGGCAGGCAGGAAGCCATCCTCTGAGCCTCATGGCCCATCTGCACCCAGTGGGGCGGTGAGCGCGGACCAGGCCCCCTCCACACACGGCCCTGTGCCCGGCCCGGGAGGCCGTCCAGCCACCCAGCCCCCGGGTTTGTCCAGGAACCCATCTGGTCTTCTGGCCTACAGCCCTCTCTGAAAACGACCCTGCCCTGGCTGAGGAAGACCCACCCTGGCTTATCTGTCCATGACCTGTCTGAGAGATGGCCAGCCAACTGGACGCTCCCCTGGGAATGTGGGACACAGGGGTCAGTCTCTGCTCCCTGTCTTCACTGAGGACATCTCTACTCGGGTGAGGAGGCTGTCCTGTGGGCAGCCTGAGTGGGCACCTGTCCCGGGAAGGGCCTGGTGGCCTCAGACCGGAGGACTTTGTTGCTTAGCCAGCTCTCTGAGTTTTCTGCCTCTTGCAACCAAGAGCGCCATGTTTCGGCCAGTCTGTCACTAAAGCCTGTCACTAGAGCAGCTCCCTGAGCTGCAGTGACAGCACTCCTGGATCCCACCTGGTCCTCGCCTGGCGGCCCATCCACCCCTGAGTACTGCTGTGCAGACGGCCCGGATGTGACGCCGCTTTTCCCATCTTCCCTCCAAGTCCCACGCGGTCACTCCGCGCACCTTTGGCTTCCGCATCTGCAGACCCCACCAGCCTCAGCAGAAAATATTTGAAAAAAAAAAAGTGTGTCTACATTAAAGGCGGACAGAGCCCTTGTCATCGTTCCCCAAACAGGACCGGGTAATAGCCTTCACGAGGCGTGTCCCTGATTAGGGACCACAGGAGGACCTGCGGATGCTGGGAATCAAGGGGTCCGAGCATGGTGGCTCCTGGGGTCTGTGGGGTCTCCAGTCAGCCCCCGAGGAATCCAGGGGAGACTGTTCCAGTGTCTACTGTGACAACCAAGTAGGGCCTGTTACGTCTCTGAGCGCCCCCAGGGGGCACTGTGCCCCTGCCACCTGGCGTCCTCGTGTGGCGGAGAGCAAGCCCCGGCCACAGGCGTGCGCGGTGTCCTCTGTGCAGGCTGAGGGCACGGGCGAGGCTCCCCCAGGGGCCCGCATCTCTGAAGCCCCCTCTCCGAGGCCCACCTTGGCAGGTGGATTTTAGGACTCTGGGACCCCAGAGCTCTTCACTCCAAAGAGGTGGGCGACTGAGCTGGGGTCCATGATCACAGGTGCCCATGGGCAGCTGTCAGTGTCCAGCCCAGGTCAGACATGGCCCGGCGGCCTCCTGCCCTCCCAGGGCTCAGGGTCCCCAGCGGGCAACGTGGCCAGGCCTCCCAGCTCCAGCCCCCTGAGCTCTGCAGCTGCGTGCTCCTGCCTGCCCGGGCTCCTGTGACCCCTGTGACCTTCAGATCCGACACCATTCCCTGGGGCTGAGCTAAAGGCAGGACCAGAACCACACAGAGACCCACAGGGCGGGAAGACGAGCTTTCCTTTCTAACAACCAGGGTGCTGCTGGGCTCTGTGCAGAGTGAGACCCACGTGGACAGACACAGAGGCCCCGCCTGGGCTGGCCCAGGTCACTGCCTCTGCTCACCAGGCCTGCAGGGTGCGCTACAGTGGGCAGGGCTGGAGGGCGGGGCTGCAGGGAGGGAGCAGGCACCCAGCACCGGCGCCCACTGCGAGGGCTCGCAGGTCTGGGGCCTCAGCTCTGTGATCACTGGACTCCGATGACATACACACAGGGCACGCCAGCCACGTCACGGTCACCACTCCTTGCTGGCTCAGGTGCACACAACAAGCACCCTCTGGGCGCCCAGCAGTGACCCTGCAGGAGGGGAGGAGAAACACGCCCTGTGGTCAGAACGCACAGCGACAGTCCTCGGGCAACTGTCTAGGGAGGGCCGGGCTGGGCGGCTGGGCTGCCTGGAGTTCCTGCAGAGGGCCCGGGTACCGGGTACACCGGCACACCGGGCACCGAGACACAGAGCACCGAGCACACCGAGCACACCAAGCACTGAGCACCGAGCACACCGAGCACCGAGCACACTGAGCACCGAGCACACCGAGCACACTGGCACTCCGCGGTTCTGAGGCCGCAGGTCTGGCTCCAGGCTTCCTGCACAGATGCGCTCCTTTCTGCAGGCTCCAGCCGAGAGGCTGCTTTCTCCGCCTGGGATCCTGGAGGATCCTGTCCCTGGGATCCTGTCCCCCCCACCACGTCACAGTGGCAATCCTGTCACTGCGACTCCTCGGGGTCAGGCTGTGCCCACCTGATGGGGTGCCAGGATCACCCTGTCCATCTGTGACCTACTTCCCCTTGGCCAGTAGGGAAGTGTCCTCATAGCTTCTGGGTCAGGGTGTGGACGTCCTTGAGCCCTCGCTGTGTCACCACGGTAGAGAGAGCAGCCCTACAGGACAGCAGGGCTGGCCGGGCCTGGCTGGGGAACCCATGCCAGTCCCCCCAGGGCACTCTGCTTGCAGGTGACAGAGCAGAGGCTCCGGGAGACCCCGGCCCCATTTGTGAATTCCAAGACGAAGACCCCTGCAGATTCGAGTCTGCCACCTGCTGAGACCTGGGGACTCGGCTCGGGGACTCCCCTCCTCTAGCCAAGGGAGCCAAGGTCTGCTCCAGACTGAGGGCACTGCGGGGACACAGCCTCTGCAGGGCGATGCCTGGAGCCCAGAGGACTCAGCTCTGGGCACTGCCCCGCTGGCCCCCGCTGCCCGGTTTTCAGCTGCCTGGGGGGGCCAGACCCACAGGTGTGGCCTTGGGCTCCTCGGCATTGCTGCTTCCTCTTGCGACCCACCTGTGGGGTGTGGTGTCGGCCCTGCCCTGTCCTTGCCCGGGGCCAGGGAACCAGCCTGGTGGGCACATTGTGGGTAGAGCCCAGAGCGAGCTCGGCCACAGGTTTTCTAAGGGAACCACGTGATCCGAGTCCCCTCAGCACAGGCTGGGTCACCAGGGAAGGGCACCGGCCCTGGACACAGGCCTAAGGTTCCCAAGCACTGGGGCTCCCAGAGCCAAACCCATGGACGTCAGAACAGAGGCAAAGGGAGAGGCCACCGCAGGCCGCCTCCCCCCCGCCAGTAGAACCACCCGGGAGCTGGCCACGCCCAGCACAGCCGTCTCCCCTTGTGGCTGCCCCGAGGACACGGGGCTACCTTCGGGAGGACACAGCTACCGGAGCCTCAGGAGGCCACTTGGGAGACTTTGCTTTAAGGGGCAGCATTTCAGCTGACGCAGCTGTGTCCCCCCATGGAGGACCGGGCAGTGGGGTAGACACCCACCAGCTGAGGCTCACACAGCGCCAGGCAGGACGAGGCCTGGGAGGCTGGAGGTGTCCCGGAGCCCAGGGCTCCACCTGACCCAGGGCCACGGCCAGCTGGGCTGATGTTCAGGGAATGACCACTGTGACGCTGGAGGACACACAGGAAGAAGAGGTCATCTATGTGGTTGGTCCCCAAGATTCACATGACGTGGTCCCTGTGTGGTGGTGTAGAGACTGGGGACATGGAGGCCAGTGGGAGGGCCGTGGTCACTAGGGCCTGCTCTTGGGGGGTCAAGGTGACCCTCGGGAGCCTGAGTCAGTTCTCATGAGAGCACATTGGCTCTGAGCCACTCTCTGGCCTCCTGTCTGGACACGTGACTGACTGTGACCATCCTTCCTGTCCCGCGTCTGCCATCCTGCCATCACCTGAGGTGACACAGCCAGGGCCAGTGCCTAGCCACTCTGTGCCATCTGGACTTACAGCCCCCAAACGACAAGCTCAACAAAACCTTTCTCTGTCATAGCAACACACGGACTTGCACGTCCCCAAGCCTGGCTTGGAGGAAGGAGGGGAGGGGACAGGCCATCGCCATCCTGGCGTTGACCTGTCACACCCTCCTCTGTCACCACGCACCACACTTGCTGTCCTAGACGTTGGCCACCGACCAGGCCCCACAACCCAACAACATGAGCCCGTGGCATCTTCCAGGCAGGACGAGGACCCCAATCCCAGTTGGCCCGGTTTGGAGGCCAGTCCCCACCCTGCCCTGCCCGTCTGGACACCCGCAGCTCAGATCTCGGCTCTGCCCAGCCTGACGCACCGGGCAGCCACTTGCAGCCACCATCTCCTCTCTCTGCCGCGTGGCCCGGGAGCCCATGGCGCCAGCTGGCAGGCTCCAGGCGCGGCACCTGGTCCCCACCCAGGGGAGCAGGCTGCCCCCCACGCCACGCCTCCCGGGAGCCAGGGCTTCTCCCCTTTCCTGTGCGGAGTGTGGAAGGGGCTCTGCGGCCACGTTGGCAGGTGGGGCTGAGGACAAGGAAGGACAGAGAGCCTGAGTCCCAGCTGGCACGGAGGGGCCTCTGTGCCCACCTGCCTGCCCGTCGGGCAAGACCTACAAGGCTCTGCCTTTCTCGTTGCCAAGTACAACCCTGACCACGCCTTATCCAGATGGCCACCAAAGCCCCACAAGACTGGCACTGTCCTTAACGTGACCACTCAGACAGGGAAACTGAGGCGTGGGGAGGCCCAGAGATGACCTTCCCATGTCCCATGGTCACCAAGGGTGGGGGCTGGGGACGGTGACTCCCAACATGCTTCTACAGAGTCACACAGGCCCCTCGGGATGCGTCTCTTCTGCCCTTCAGAAAAGGGACTTGGCCATGTCCCAGGTCAGCTGACTTGTGAGCCCCAGACCTGGGATCAAACCAGGCCAGCCTGACCTGTGGGGGAGGTCACCCAGGGCGGCCAGCTGGGTGCTCTGTCTCCCCCTGCCGAGTGCCCCCTGCGGAGGAGGCTTTCTGGAAGACCCTAGCTGAGCATCACGGATGAGGGGGGCCTGGGGGGCCTGGGGTCACAGCCCGGGGGAGGGAGGGCGGAGGGGCTGCAGCCCAAGGTCACACTCTCCTCCCTCGGCTGGGAGCCCGGCCCAGGGCCGCCGGCTACCACCTGGCCCTCTCTCACTCCTAGGCCGAGCAAAGCGGGGATGCCCTTGGAGGGGAGCTGGGCTGCGCGTCCAATTACCACCCTTCCAGATTGGTTGGGCACATGAACACAGCCCTTGGCTGTCAATGAGTCGGCTTCTTACTCTATAGTAATTAGAATGTTTAAAAAAAAAAACAACCCAGCCCAGGAGGCTCGGTGGAAGCCCGTCACCAATCCACGGTGCCAAACAGCAGTTTAAATGGAAATTAGTCAATGGATGAATCCGAGCCTGATTTGCATTCTGCCCACAGCTCGGTCGGGCGTGTCCCTGCTGCGGCCTCCCATCCCAGGCAGCTCAGTTTTCTAGTCTCCACACACGTGTGGCCATGGTGACCAGGGGCCTGACACACCTCTGGCCCCGGCAGCCCCGGGCTGCAGGGATGCTGGGGGAACACGGGGCTGTCCCCTGGCCGAGATTGGTCTCCTCTCCCTCCTGCCCGTGCGGAGCCTGGTCCTCCGAGGGACCCATCCTGCCTCCCCACAGGACCCCACCCAACGCCGGCCCCTCCCACACCCAGGACCTCGCCCTGAACTGTCCCCACTTCTCCCGGCCTTTTCCCAGGGCCAATCAGCACACACTGATTAAAACTGGCGATAATTGGCACTACCGTTTGGAGAGCGCCAGCAAGCTCTCCCTGGTGCCCTCCAACAGGCGGGTACCCGCAGCCCCGGAAGGTGCCGAGGCCACGCAGCAGCATCCAAGGGCACACAGGTGTGGGGAGCAGAGTCGGAGTTAAATCTGGGAGCGGGCTGGGGGCGGGAGACTCTTTTTAGCTTTTTTCGTCTTTTTTAAGGACGTTGGCAGCTGAGGCTGGGGAACTAGGACACCAAGAAAAAAGACCTGTTGAGCTCGGGAAGCGGCCCAGCCCCGCGGGCGGGAGCCGGGCTGCAGTCTGGGGCTCTGCATTCAGACTCTGACCCACCTGGACCTCGGGACCAAGCTCCCCTGGGCGCCTCCCGCCCCAGGGTGGGTTTGGCGGGAGGGCCAGGCAGGGCACGTGTCCGTAAAAGAGGACACAAGGATCCGCCTAGGAACGAGCTGAACAAGTGGGGCGGGCCAGTGGGCCCTCATTCCCAGCAGCCCACCAACCTGACACCCCCACAGAGGTGCACCCCAAATTCCACAAGACAGACCCCAGGCTGCTGGGGGTGAGGACCGGCTGGTGGCACCAGGCCTGGGGCAGCAGAGTCTTGTCAATTCAAGGCTCGCCTCTCTCTGCCCACTGCAAAGGGGCAACTGGGGGAGCCCATCAGACAGAAGTGCCCACTGACCTGGCCACCAAGCTTCCCTGCCAGCCCCAGGCGGCCGGCCATCTGCTCTCTGTGCTTCTGTGCACGAGAGGGAGCCCGGGGACAGCCAGCTGCAGGAGAGCATGAAGGCAGGGCATCTGGAACCAGGGGGCTGCTGTCTCCAGGGTGGGGAGGGGCTCCAGTCGGCTGGGCTAACACCACCCAGAGCACACTGGCCGCGCTTTCTCCGAAGGGGGCGGCGGGGTCAGGAGGCACCTGCCTCGCTCGGCTCTGGTGGGGACCCCTCTACAGTTTGTCAGGCAGGAGACCAAGTGGAATCCTGAACCACGGGTCCCCTAGTCCCACACCTGGCACAGCCCCTAGGAGGTCACCCACGCACTCACTAGCAAGAGGCACTGGAGTCTGGCTCACAACCACCAGCCGCTGCACGGCGCCTGTGGGGTGCAGACAGGACCCCAGGGATCCGGCGGCAGCGGAGACGCCTCTCCCCTCGGGGTGTCTGTCAGCTGGCCGTGTCCCTCTAAATCAGAGGCAGGAGGAAAGCGTCATGGAGACAATAGCCCGAGGCGCCCAGCACCCAGAGCACAGCGACTCGGCGCGTGCAGGATCGCCCACACGGCCCGCGCCTGTCCCCCGCGGGCGCGGCCGCGCTGCCCGAGTTCCGGGGCTCTGCGTGTCCCTGACGCTCTGTGAAGAACAAAGACTCAGCTCGCTGGCCGAGCAGCCTGGGGAGGCGGCACCGTACCTCCAAAATGAACTTTCTTCTTGAACCGCGAGTTCTCCGCCATCCTTCCTAGCCTGGGTGTGACCATGTCACTCAGAGGGGTCCGCTGCTCCTCCTCCGGGGCCATGCGGGGCCCGCGTCCCCAGGGCCGGCCTCATTTACTACCCTCTGTTAATCCAACAGGAAGGAAAGTCGCAGTCCTCCGGTCGGAAGGAAGCGCAGGAGAAGGAGGAGAGGGGCCCGGGCACAGGACCCACCGAGGCCGGCAGCCAGGACTTCTGGAGACCGCGAGCCGGGTCTGCCGAGCACCCGGCGCTTCCACACAAGTTGTGAGCTCCCGGTCGGTCGGCGCCGCATCCCTCCACTTCCCTGTACCAGGGGCTTTTTTCCCTAGCGCTGGTTTCCATGGCAACGCATCAGTCACTAGTCTAAATAAGTACGGGTGAAGGACGCCTGAAAACCAGCCCAATTACGCATGCCATTAGCGGAGAGGAGAATGATTCAACCCGCTATTAGCAGAGGGCAGAGGTATCACTTATAGGCTGCTGGTGTCCTTGTCCCGAGGAACTCCTTTCTCATTCTGTCACACGCGGCATTTTCTCTGCTCGGCAGTTTTCTGCTTTCCATGAGGTGGACAGCTGGGCAGCGAAGCCCATGTTGGCCACTCGGCCCACTGAGTCAGCACCTCGGGGAAGGCGCTGCGTCTCGGCCGAGTGGGTCCTGGCCAAAGGCGCCCGCAGCCAGCCTCCGGGCAGGACCTCCCCAGCGGGGCTGGGCACCTCTGCCGCAGGGAGGGGCCCGGGGACACAGCCTGTGTCTGTGCCGGGCTGAGCCCCCGAGGGAGGGGTTGCTGCGCTCCCGCCACCCTGCCCTGAGGGATGGCACGGAGGGCACAGGTGCTCTCCTGCCTTGGGCCACGCGCCTTGGCTTTGCTCTTGATGGCCGCCACGAGCTGCCCTGTGGCCTCAGACGGGGGCCTCCCCACAGGAGGGGCTGGTGGTGCCCCAGCCATGTCCTTCCCACCCCCGCAGGGGCACAGGGCCCCGGACAGTCACAGCTGAGCTCTGACCTTGGCCCGTCCGACTCTGCTTGTCAGATGGGCCGTCCTTAGGTGCCCAGGATGGATTGGGGCGGCTAAGTGGCGCGCAGCGGGCACCCAGGATAGCTCTGTTGTTATTCTTATTTTCAGGGCCATGTGAAGAGCGCATAAAACTGCTCCCTGCCCCCACTGGGCTCGTGCTGGGCTGGAGGGGAACTGTGTGAAGTTCACGGCAAGATTTACCCCCTCGCTTCCTGTTAGCCACCCATGTGGAACCAGATACTCAGGAAAGATTCACAGATCAGTAAACCGGGCCCAGAGAAGTTAAGAGACTGGCCCAAAGTCACACAGCCAGCTAAGAACCCGGTTCTCTGGACCCAGCTCTACTCCTGTCCCTTGTCCACACCTCAGTGCCAACGGGGATACAGGGCATTGTGGGGCTATGGGCATGGGCATGGAGCTGGCTGTTGGGCATGGAGCTGGCTGTTGGGCATGAGGGTGAGGGGCATCATTCCTCGAAAATAAACCATGCTCTCCAACGGGGGCCCAGCCCCGGTTTGCCATCCTGAACCCGTCTGCAGCTCAGTGGGGGCACCGGCCCTCCCTCCTACGGGGTTCCTGGCTCTCAGCAGCCCCTTCCTTCCAGCTGGGGTCGGCCTGATCTGCGGGCAACCTGGAAGGTCATACAAGAGCTCATGCCTGGCTCGCAGGAGCCCCGGGCTGCCGCTGCGCACAGATCACAGTGGGAGGCAGAAGCCGCAGACGGGAGTAAAAATAGCGAGGGTTTCCACGGGAGCCCGCGCTCCCTGCTCCGGAGCCTGGCGGGGAGGGCGCAGGGCCTGTGGCCTGGGCACGAGTCCTCAGCTGTGTGTCCCTGGGGACTCCCCGTCCACTGGTGGGCAGGGCGCTCGCAGCTGTACACGTGAAGAGTCTCCACCCTCCTCGGGTCCTCGACCCCCGGGCCAGGCTGGCTGGGGCAGCGAGGGGTGAAGTCTGAGCTCTGAAGTGGCCCCTCTGACTCATGACCCTGGGCCAGAACCTGAGATCAGCTTCCCCAGCAGGAAGAGGGCAGTGAGGACCCCGCGACAGGACCTGCTGGAAGCGAGTCTGCTTGGCCCGGCTCCAGGGAAGGGGCAGGTTGTCCCGGGCCTCAGGATGCCATCACTACCCACCGGGTGTCCCGGCAGGCTGCATAAACTGTACAGGGACATCACCTTTGCTGGCGTGGGGTCGTGGCCACCCGGTGGACCCAAGGTGTGGCGCACACGTACGTGGACAGCTCCAGGGACAGTCGCAGCCGGCCAGACTGAATTCTCCCCACGCCACTGGCTATGGCCCCAGGAAGGCTGAGACCTCGGCCCAGGACACTCCACCCATGAAGAAGCTGGGACCAGGTCAGTGCCAGCCCCGGGCGTCGTGAAGGTGACCTGCAGGAGAAGCGGAAGTCGCCCCGGGACGGCTCTGCTGCGAGAGGCTCGGGCTGCGGGACAGAGCGCTGAACTCCGCCCAGCCATCGGGCCCAGGGAGCAGGCGCGACTCTCAGGGCACTGGGGGGGAGGCTGCAGCCGGTGAGGGAGCCACGGCTCAGCGACACCCGTCTCTGTGGCTCACACCCATGCGGGACCCGTGGTGGGTGTCCTTGGGGTGTGTCTGTGGACACGTGCACACACACACACACACCAACACACACGCCCATGCTCAGACACACACACTTATGTACACACACACTCACACATGCTCATGCACACCCATGTACATGCTCCCACACATGCTCACACTCATGCACACACACACATTCATACACATGCTCATGCACACCCATGCACATGCTCCTACACATGCTCACACTCAAGCACACACATATGCACTTGCTCCTGCACATGTATGCACACATTCATGCACATGGACACACAGACATACAGACACACATGACCCTTGCACATGCACGCTCCCGCACACCTACACACATGCACAGAAACACACTCCACCCATGCAGTGCGTGCACGGTAGGGACGGACGGAGAGCCAGGGACTTGGAGTTCTCCCCTTGGGAGGAGACCCACGACTCAAGGTGACCTTTCCCTCCAGAGCCCACGGAGCCCAGGCCTCTCTGCTCTGGGGCCCCGCTCAGGCCTTGGCTGCCCGGCGGCCAGGGCGTGGGTTCACAGCAGCCGCCGTGTCCTCCAGGATGTCTGCACCCCAAGGGTCCCCCTCACGCCCTGCTCTTCCTTTATGGAAGTCTTGCTGCCCTCCCCGAGGTCCAGCTCGTGCCCTGTCCTGGGTGAGTGTGCGGGGCGTAGAGCTGCCTTCCACGGCGGACACGTTCCTGGCCCACACCAAGGAGGGAAGGCTCCCGGGGATCCCGCCACCCTCTGGGCTGAGGACGGGCCTCCTGTACGAGCAGACACGCCCAGGCGGGCCGGGCACAAGGCGCGTGGGCTGCCGGGGTGGGAGCGTGGCAGGCCCGGCCACACGGGAGCCGAACACAGCGGCAGGCCAGGCTGAGGGCCACGTGCTTGAGCGGCCTCTCCCTGTGTGGTCCTGGACGTGGCCGAGACGGCTGCTGGGTCAGGTGTGGTCACCCCAGTACCAGGAGGGTGACAGTCGGCTGCCAGTTAACCCCGTACCACATGGCGCCCTGAGGTCCCACCGACCTGGGGAGGCGGAGCTTCTGCACAGTCTGAACTGCTGTCCCTGGTGTCTCCACACCGAGTGGCCAGGTGCTAGGCCAGGCTCACATGGAACACGGGGGCACTGAAGGCCACAGGTGTGACCTTGTCCCCTCGGAGCACAGAGTGGCCAGCCAACTCCCCCACGCACAACCAGCCATCGGCCACATGGCCGTGAGGGCATCGCTTGGCATCTGAAGCATTCGCTGACTGTGGGAGTGACATCTACTGTGTTCTAGCCTGGTGGCACAGACCTGTGGGGTGGCCCCTGGGCCGTCACATGCACTTTCCTGTTCCCTGCCGTCACCATGGGGTGGAAGCCCCGGTTGGCTCTGCCCGTTCCTGCCCTCTGTGCCCTCAGCGGGAGCCTGCACTGCACTTTCCAGACTCTCGTGCCAGGGTGATGGCCAGACTCTGTGATGGACAGGAGCCACTGTCCCCTGCAGGGGCGGTCACTGAGGGCTGCGGGGCCTCTCCTCTCACTCTGTGCAGCACCCCTGGCTCTCTTGCTCCTCTAGCCCCGAGGGCCAGGGAGTCTTGCTGTGTGGCCAGTCTCCAGGGACACCACCTGCACCCTCTCCTGTCCAGCCCTGTGGGTGCTCGGCCAGCCAATCACCTCTCTGCCTGAATCGGCCGCAGAGCGGCTTGCTCTTGCTTTGTGGAACGGGCATGTTGATTGTTTTCAGATTCTGTGTATCACAGACCCTTTATCTACTCACTTGGAGGTAACAGGGGAGTCCTTGCACAGAGGTGATTAAAAAGTGAGTGCGCTGTGACCACCCAGGGGACAGAGCCAGAGGACAGCTCCTTCCAGGGTCGGAGGCTGCCCTGTCTGGGCTGGTGCACCTCCAGGGCCGGAGGTGGTCTAACCTGGGGCATCATCACGGGGACCTCTGAGTCCAGAAGGGACCGAGGACTTGGGGGAGTGGCAGGCAGGCAGAGTGGCCTCGAGACTCCAAGCCTCCTGACA
Source organism: Marmota flaviventris (assembly GCF_047511675.1). NCBI lineage: Eukaryota > Metazoa > Chordata > Mammalia > Rodentia > Sciuridae > Marmota > Marmota flaviventris. Next base: position 3,547,887 of record NC_092506.1, on the reverse strand, counting down.
GAGGCCAGCCGACTAGTTAGGCCAGTCCCCCTGTGGACGTGAGGCAGCCCCAGCTTGCCTGGCCGAGCCCCTCTGCCTTTACAGGACGTCCCACGGAGCACTGCCCGACTCCCCCGGCTGTCCTTGAGGGGACAGAGTCCTTGGGGGAGGTGCCACGCTTCCCCGCCTGGCCTCCTGGCCCTGGTGGGATTCCTGCCCTGAGTCTCTTTATCCGATCACCATGTCACCTGCAGTCACCTTCTCCTTGGGGCCTGTCTCTCCCCCTGCCTTGGCGAGGCCAGTAGCCCTCCGGAGCCCACCGGCAAGCTCGTCCATATAGTTGCGCAGCCTCCAGCCGGCAGGACGTTTAGGCCCGTGGTCTTAGCAACTCAGGGACTGACCTCCACCGACCACCGAGAGAACTTGGCCCAGGTCCTTCCCCAGCCAGCCTGGGATGAGAACACCGCCAGCGCCCATGTTGGTGACATCTTGCAGGAGACCCTACCCTACCCCACCCCTAACCCAGACCCTGTGAGCGAAAATGTGTGTCGGAGCCAGGAGACGCCATCACGCAGCTGTGGTGACCCACCAAGTCCACGCTGCGAGGCCCCCAGCCCAGCCGGGCAGCGCCGCCTGGTGAGCGCCCCACAGGTGCTGCCCGGAAGACCTTGGGCTGGAGATGGCACATGAGAAGCAATTTGAAAGGACAGACACTGGAGAGGCCCTGGCCGGCTGGCCAAGCAGCTGCGAGGCCCAGCGTCCCCCGGGGCACTGTTCTGATCACAGAGGGACAGAAGTGAGACATGCTCTCTCACCGCTCACGACTGGACCCGACCCGTGAACAGACGAGATAAGGCCCAGACACGTCCAACCCCGGTCCTCAGGGTGAGTCCTGCTGCCCCAGTCCGGTCTCCCACCAGCCAGTGAAGATAGAACCAATTGAGGGCAGGCATGGTGTGGGCAAGGGGACGTCCCCAGGAAAGGCCGCCCGCAGAAGAACCCGAGACCTGGCTGTCCTCCCCAGCGCCCAGGTCGGCCTGGGGGACCTTTCCTGGTCATCGTTACCTCCTTGATCTCCCGACATGAGCCAGGACCCCCAGACAAGAGCAGCCGTGCTCACGTTGGAGGATTGGCGAGGCCCAGGACTTCTGAGCTGGGAGGCTCAGAGGACCCAGGTGGCCAGATGACTGCCACCACGCGCACACTATGGGCCTGGGTGACAGTCTCCAAGTATCAGCTCGGAGCCAGGACACTGGGCCTTCAGGGCACGCTCTCGACATCTCACAGGCAGATCAGGTGGCAGACAGGTGAGGTGGCCGGGTGCCCTCCTCCTGTCCCACGGCAGAGCCGGCCTCTGCAGCCGTCGAGCTCAGGGAGGTCGTAAGAAGTCCTCCAAACACGCCACAAGTCCAAACCAAAATCTTCGTCCAAAAGAAGGGAAACCAGCGGTAGCTAAGTGCCTCCTCTGTGCACGGCCCTTCACAGATCAGGAGACACAAGTCGGTTGTCACAGGTTAAGAAACTGCGTTTCGAAGCTCGGTTCTTTGGGGGAAGCATTTCAGCTCAGGCCACCGTGAGACTCTCATCAGCCCAAGCAGCACGGACAGAAGGAGGCCCGCGGAGCCCGCCTCCACGTGCAGACCCTGGTGGTCTGCGCGGACCGCCAACCCCCAGCCAGCAGCACAACCTACTTGCAGCGGGTCCTGTTACACATCTAAAGTGGATCATTTTGCAACAAATCGTTTTGGGGACCCCTGGAAGGTGAGCACGGCAGGAGGAGTTTCCCGGAGACCAGGAGAGGAGTCCACATGGAGCCCAGGGCTTGCCAGCCCGTGCCACCCAAGGCCATCCCTGCCCCAGGACTCGCCGCCCCAGCTGCCTCGGGTGGACCATGGCCCAGGCCACAGGTTCACAGTGGGCCCCGATGGCCCTGGGACTCATCGTGGCTGAACGTGTTGGAGAACAAGCGCTGACCACCGGCCTCAGCCCCACCGAGGCTGCCGTCCCACGAGGAGGTGGAGAGGCACCTGCACTATCCACACCGAACCACACAGTCATCCCTCGGTGTCCCCAGGGGACGCATCCCAGGACCCCTGGACACTGAGATGGAGGATCGGGAAGTCCTCATATGAAGCAAAGTCGGACTTCCACGGGACGCGCACACAGGGTCCTGTGTACTTTGAATCACCCCTAGATGACCAGCAAGGACACAATGGAGCTGCCACATTGTTATTTGTGTCACTCAGGGAGAATGACAAGAGAGAAAGTCCCACACGTCAGGATGATGTGATCTTTAAAACAGTATCTTGACCCGCAGCAGCTGGATCTGCAGAGGCAGAGGGCCACCTGCTGATGTGAGGGCCACTCTGGGTGGCCGGGGACGAGGGCTCTCCTCTTGCCTGGCCCCAGAACAGCCCAGCGAGCGTGTGTCCAGCCCGGAGCCGGCCCTGCAAAGCCGGCTCTGCCCAGCTCTGGAACACCTCGAGCGGCCAGCGCCCACTGGGATGTGTGAGGGCTCAGCAGGCGGCCGGGACGCAGCTGCGTGGCCCAGGCTGGTGCTCAACCCCAGCCCTCTGGGCTCCGCTGAGCTCCTCGGAGCTGTGCTAGCCACAGGCCCACCCTCGGGCCGCTTCAGAGACAGGCCTCTTCCTCCATGAGACCCCCCCCAGAGCCCTTCGCCCTCCTGGGGAGAAGAGGAGGCCTGACCCCGCACCTCCGCGCCTCACCGAGGGCCTGGCTCCCTGTGGCTGGGTGGACAAGCTGGGCGAGGGGCCCGCACCTGCCCTCGGGGTAGGGAGTGTGGAGGTCACACTGCTGAAAGGGCACCCGGCCCCACAGCACCTGTCACCTGTCCAGACCTTCAGGGAGCCCGGGTGCCGGGCCCCGCATGGGGGCTGCAGGGACCTGGGGTCCTCACCCTGAGAGCTCCCGAGGCCAGGAGGCGGGTACAACCCACTGCCCGGGTATCAGGGCCACAGCAGACGCACACAGAGCCGGTCGGCACCAGAGGTGGGGACAAGGTCTGTCTCCCCGATCCAGACGGGAGTGCAGGGGCGAGGCCAAGGTCCCCGGAGGTGGGTGCCTGCCCGTGGGACGGAGTTTACAGAAAGAGCCGTGGGGACCCTCCCTGGATCCATCCTGTCCACAGTGTGACTCACAGGTCATTCCACCGAGAGGCCCAGTCGCCTTGCCCAGGTCTTGAGTCCAGACTGGCCTTGGGGCCCAACCGACAGACCCATCCCAGACCCAAGTCCAGACTCCCGGGCCTGGTTCCAGTCCTGCTCCGCCTCTGGCTTCGAGACGGTGTCCCCGCCTCCGTGTCCTCACCTGCCATGGTGCCCCCGGCAAGCAGGGGTCGGAGGCCAGGTGCCCAGGGGGGCCTGGGGATAGTGTGTCAAGTCACTGCTGCGCCCGCCTCGTGCGTCACTTGTAGCCCGAGGCCCTCGACCCCGCAGAGCGACTCCCAGAGCCCTCGAGAGCCTCGGAGCCGCTCCCGTGGGCCGGCTCGGGGAACCCCAGGCCCTCGCTGTCCCCTCCACCCCCACCCTGTGTCCCTGCGAACCAGTCCTGAGATGGGGCCTCCCCATGGCCCCTGCGCCCACGGGCCTCAGCAGCTCAGCCACGGCGGCCCGCGGCTCCCTGCCCTCGGCCTTCACACCCCTCAGTGACCTCTGGCTCCTTGCCCCTGTTCCTGGGAACACCCCTGCCCCGGGTGACACGGATCCTGCCCCGGGTCGGGATGTGCCCCAGGCGAAGACCCTCCACTCCGGCACCCCGGCACCCTGGCACCCCGGCACGTGCTGGCCGTCGCTGCCCCCACCCCCGCTGTTTGCAGGTGTGCCCGCCGCCCAGGGCCCTGCAGAGACCTCGCCCCGGACGCTGTCGGCCACACAGCCAGGCTGCCGAGCAGCGGATCCGTGTCTCACACATGTCACCACTGTCATCGGAGACGTGACAGCCACAGGAGGACAGAGGCTGGCGGGGGCAGCGCAGCAGATCACCACACACAGTGGGGCCGTGGCGCTCCGGGACGAGCGGAGGCAGGGAGGCTCTGCTGGAGGGGCAGAGAGGAGGCCTCCAGCTGGGCCCTGCGGGGGCAGTGGGACTTGGGCCGGTGGACAGGCAGGGAAGGGCGTCACACGCAGAGCCAGCGGGTGACGAGGCTGAGCGCGCTCACACCTGGGCCTGAGCGGCCGCGCTCCTGACAGCGGCCTTCAACTGTCATCATGAAGGGGAGGCCAGCTCCAGCCCCGCGAGGCCTGATGGTGACATCATGCCCAAGACGGGAAGTGGACCTCCAGGGCCTTGGCTGTCCTTGCTGGACACTTCAGGGTGGGTACAGGTGACCCCTGGAGCCTGGGCCTCCCTGGTCAACACAGCCTTAGGGCACGGCCCCTCCCACTCCTTGGGTGTCACTGCTGCCTCTGTGCCTCGAGGGCAGAGCTGGGGGCTGTGACGGGGCCTGTGCCCACCTGGGCCGGGACACCCTGGCTCTTTAGGCTAGGCTCTGGCCTTGGGGACGACCGTGGTGATGGGACGGGCCCTGGGGATGGAGAGGAGAGGGCCTGGCATCCGCAGGCGCCGGAGGAGGTGGGCAGAGGCAGGAGACCCTCGGGCAGGAGGGCTGGCCCCCGACCGTCACCACTGGTGCCTTTCATGGCCAGCAGGGCCTCGCCAGGGCGGACCGGTGACAAGGCTGTGTTCCTGCGCTGGTGAGCTCAGGGAAGAGAGCCGTGAGCTCAGAGCGGGACGGCCACCAGCCAGATGGGGCGCTGTCGGGCAGGGCACAGGCGGAGCTCAGGCCGGGCCCCTCCTGGGCGCAGGACGTGCCTCTGCTCAGGGAAGCGGCCTTTGGCCTGGGCCCCGAGCAGTAGCTGGGCAGCCGGAGCACGGGATCGCAGGAGCAGCTGACAGTCAAGTGTCACCTCGGGAGTGGCCTGTCCCCGACCCCAGCACAAGTGCCCAAGGCTGCCAGCTCAGGCCACATCTGCTGGGCCGGGCTTCACCAGGCGGAGTCCAGGAGCCCGAAGGACACGGAGCCCTTCTCTGTGTCCCTGGGGTCACTGGGCCAGGGCCGGGAGGGGGAGGGGTGGCTGGGGAGGCCAGGCTGGTGCTTCTGAGCCCACGGCCCTCCCACCGGCAGGGGCCACCCTGGCCCTGGCTCGGACCCAAGGACAGTGGCTGTGAACTGAGGCCAAGCGGAGCCTGGGGACAGGGCCTGTCAGAGGCTGCGGCAGGGCTGCCAAACCCAGGGCCTTCCCCGTGACCGCTGAGCGGGGAGGAAGCTGGGGACACTCTTCCTGCCACCATCTCCTCCGGGCCCAGGGGAGGAGGGACGGAGATCTGCAGGAAGAGCGCGCGGCCGTGTGGCTGGGAGCGGCAGGATATTTTGAGCAGCTCAAGGGGGATTCTGCGTTCCCCTGGAGACAAGCAGGCTCAGGCCGCAGGCCGCGCACATCTGTGCTCAGCAAGAGGCCTGTCGCGGGGTCAGCGTGGGAAGTGGGCGTGGCCACAGCCGCCCCCAGGGAGGCAGGCTTCCAGGGCTCTGCCTGGCTCTGCCAGGGGCCCCACTGCATCATGGACACAGAGGAGGCCTCAGCATGGTTTCTTGTGTGCCCCAGGCCAAGCCGGGCAACTGGGCAGGCCCGTTGCACTCCCTGCCTCTCCCCTCCCTTGCCCTGGACACATGCTTCTTATGACGTGACCTCCGATCCTGCTGCTTGCCAGGGTTCACTATTGTTTCTAGTGCCACCTGCACACCCCCTTGTGTCCAAGTTAAAACAGAAAGGAAACATTCAAGAAAGGTGGTGTCCACCCCCCGGTCTGCCTCTCTGTGTCACACTAACCGGCAGCTCCAACCTGAAAACGATTATGCCGACGTGGGTTCTGGGCTCATGGGGCTTTGGCAGCGTTGTGCCTCTACATGGGGACAGTCTGCCCCCTGGAGGCCTGGCCAACCTCAGATCTGCCCAGAAATGGCCAGGCACAGAGGGCGGCTGAGCCTGGCTGAGGGCCGTGCCTCCACCCCATCTGCTGTGGAGGCTCCCATGTGCCTCCCTCGCCCTGAGGCCCCCTGGACAAGTCAGGCCCCTCCAGGAGGCCACCGCGACTGCTTCTCTGTGCTTCAAGGCCAGGGTCAGCACCGGGTGGGGCCGCGGCCTCAGGCCACCAGGAGGGCAGCCCTGCTCTGTCCACAGGCACAGGCACCCTGGGGTCTCCTACCAGTTACTCTGGCGCGGGCCTCGGGCAGTGCCCTGGGGAGGGAGGCCTGCGTGTTCCTGGGTGGCAGCCAGAGTTGGTGGCTGCAGAGAAACGGGGTGTTCGGCCATCAGCCCAGAGTAGGGGCGCCTGCGAGATGGGGGGGCGTGGCGCCCGCAGGCTGAGCCGAGGGGCCCCTGCAGAGGTCCCCCCACGGCTGGAGGAAAGGCCTGGACATCTGTCCTAGCGCCGTGTGGCCGTGCGCACCTTGGGGTCAGCACACAGTCTGGGGGGTCCCTGCAGAAATGCCATGAATTAAAACCACTGTGACACCTGGGGACCTGAGGCCACCGCAGACACCGCAGCAGGAGCCAGCTTGGCCTGGCGGGAAGCCCAGGAGGCTGCCAACGCGGGTGGCAAAGGGCTCGCCTTCGCCCACTGCGCTGGCCCTAGACAGGGGCCTGCTGCCCGCTGCCCTGCATGGGCTCCAGGGCCAGGCCTCGTCAGGGCTACTGCCCCTGCCCTGCTCTGCCCTGCCCTGCCCTGCCCTGTCCCTGCCCCTCCCCTGTCCCTGCCCTGCCCTGTCCCTGCCCTGCCCTCCCCTGCCCCTGCCCTGTCCCTGCCCTGCCCTCCCCTGCCCCTGCCCTGTCCCTGCCCTGCCCCTGCCCTGCCCCTGCCCTGCCCTGCCCTGCCCTCCCCTGTCCCTGCCCTGCCCCTGCCCTGTCCCTGCCCTGCCCTGCCCCTGCCCTGCCCTGCCCTGTCCCTGCCCTGCCCTGTCCCTGCCCCTGCCCTGCCCCTCCCCTGTCCCTGCCCTGCCCTCCCCTGTCCCTGCCCTGCCCCTGCCCTGTCCTGCCCTGCCCCCTGCCCTGTCCCTGCCCTGTCCCTGCCCTGCCCTGTCCCTGCCCTGCCCTGCCCTGTCCCTGCCCTGCCCCTGCCCTGCCCTGCCCTGCCCCTGCCCTGCCCTGTCCCTTTCCCTGCCCTGCCCCTGCCCTGCCCTGCCCTGCCCTGCCCCTGCCCTGCCCTGCCCTGCCCTCCCCTGCCCCTGCCCTGCCCTGCCCTGCCCTGCCCTGTCCCTGCCCTCCCCTGTCCCTGCCCCTGCCCCTGCCCTGCCCCTGCCCTGTCCTGTCCCTGCCCCTGCCCTGCCCTGCCCTGCCCTGCCCTGTCCCTGCCCTGCCCTGCCCTGCTCCACTCTGTCAGGAGAGGCCCCTCGTCCTGCCGCTGGACAAACCCAAGGACGACGGATAGCGCCTGCTGGACGCAGTGGTGGCCGTCTCAGGCAGTGCTCAGTGACGTGGTGTGACGGGCCAGCAGTGGGCCCTGTCCAAACACCCCTGCAGGGAAGGCCAGCTGAAAAGGCACCAGCGTGTCCTCCTCGGGTCCCCGCTGTGGCCTAGGGCTGTGGCCTGGGCGCTGACGCCACCAGTTACCAGGCTCTGCAGCCGTCCGGGGTGACGCGGCCCCAAGGAGGACACGACAGGGGTCACTGGAGTCACTTCCCAAGTGGGGAAGGGGTCTGGGCCTCACGGCCGGGCTCCAGGCAGAAGGCGGGGCTGGCGGGGGGACACCGTCCTCCCAGGGCCGGCCGGGGCTCTGCACCCCCCAAGCTTCCTGGGTCCTGGTTCCAGATTCTGAGCCTGGTAAGGGTGACGTCAGCCAGGGCGGGGCTCCCGAGGTCACCGTGACGGCACGTGTCAAAGTCCCCACTCTGTCCCACTTCTGAGAACGGGACAGTGTCTTCCAGGAGGTGGTTTAGGTAGCATGAGGCTCAGGGTGGCCTTGGCCATCTGATGGGCCCTCAGAAGAAGGGGAGATGGGGACACAGGACCCGAGACGCCCCGGGAGGAGCCAGCCTGCGACACTGGTCCCCCACTTCTGGCCCCTGGAGGTGGGACGGCGGCTGCTCTTTATGAGCCACCCGTCTCTGCACTCTGTGCGGACCGTCCCCATCTCAGGGACTTCAGCTGCTACCAGGTGCCCCAGGCCCAGGGGCTCGTAAACCCCACGTACCCCCTCAGCCCCGGAGGCCGGGAGCCCGCCATCAGCCCTGGGGACGCCGAGTCTGCCACGGCTGCTTCCCGGCTCCCAGGTGGCCATGTGACATGGTGTCCTGGCTCGTGGGAACGGGTCACCAGTCCTACCCACCTCCCACAGCCCGGCCCCTAACTCTCAGGGGATGAGGTTGATGGGACACAGGGCCTTGGAGACACAGCACTCATCCCAGGACCCCGGTGCGCAAGGGCAAGCAGAGGCCTGACCACAGCCCAGCCAGCGCCCACCTTCAGCCCTGGCCTCTGTTCTCGGTCACACGCTGAGAGGAGGGCGGCTGTCACAACAGGATGGCTCCCACCCAGGAGACAGCCCTGACTCAGGCCGCGAACCTGCATCGTGGGATCTGGCAGCCAAAGGGTCAGGCTCCAGCTTTATCCCCTGCACCCAGAACAGTGGCCGGCATACAGCAGGCGCTCAGCGAGTACCTGCTGACTGCAGGGATGACCACTCGGGTCCCTCCAGGGATGAAAACTGAAGACGTGCCCTGGGTTCTCGCCACAGCCCCAAGAAGGGCCCTGGGGTGGGGCGCGGGTGCCCACTGAGTGTCCGCTCCGTTATGCCCCCTCTGCTCTGTGCTGTGGCGGCCTGAGATGCCCCCCGCTGGGAGCGCCCACTGTGGCCCAGCGCCTGGGGCCTGGCAGTCTTCTCTGGTCTCATAGGCTTCCCGAGGTTGCAGGCAGGAGAGGGGCCCCGGCCCCGGGGGTGGGGGGGGCGATGGCGTCAGAGGAGCAGGGACTGAAGGCTTCCCTCTCCTCCCCCTCCACCCTGGGCCGCGCCAGCCCCGGGTGGTTTTTGATCACATGACTGCCCAGGCTCTGTGTCGCTCCAACGGTTCAGCCGGGAGCTGCAGCCTGGCAGCGGGACCCCGCGGCAGCTGGTCCCAGGAGCCAGCCCCTTCCCCATGGGAGGTGCACACCCTCAGGTGGTCTGGTCCCAGTGGCAGATGAGGGTGACTAGGCCTCCAGTGGGGACGCTCCTCAAGGGACTGCCACCGTGGCCAAGTGCTACCCACTAGGGTTGAGACAGGGCACAGCCGAGACCGTTGGATGGGCAGCAAGGTGGTGCTTAACTTCGTCCAGTCCATTCCCACTCACCACTCCAGGCTGTACACCCACCCACTGTTCACTGTGCACCTAACCAGGTTCTCTCTCCCACCTTCAGAACTACTCAGATTCCATCATCCACCCACTCATCCACCCACCCATCCATGCATCCATCCACCTAGCCATTCATCTGTCCATCCAACCATCCAACTGTCTCTCTATCCATCATCCATCCATCCATCCACCCATCCATGCATCCATCCATCTACCCATCCATCCATCCTTCCAACTGTCCATCCAACTACCCACCCATCCACCCATCCATCCACCTAGTAATTCATCTATCCATCCAACCATGCAACTGTCTGTTCATCTATCAACCATTCATCCATTCACCCATCCATCCACCCATCCATCCATCATCCATCCATCCATCTACCCATCCACCCATCCACCGATCCATCCATCCACCTAGCCATTCATCTATCCATCCAACCATCCAACTCTCTGTCCATCCATCATCCATCCACCCATCCATCTACCCATCCATACATCCTTCCAACCATCCATCCAACTATCCACCTATCCACCCATCCATCCATCCAACCATCCAACTGTCTATCCATTCACCCGTCCATCCGACTATCCATCCAACCATCCATCCAACAATCCATCCGACCATCCATCCACCCATACAGCAATTCTTCCATCCAACTATCCACCTATCCATCCATCCAACCATCCAACTGCCTATCCATCTACCATCCACCCATCCATCCAACCATCCAACTGCCTATCCATTCATCCGTCCATCCGACCATCCATCAGGTGAGTCTCGGGCACAGGTAAAACCGGTACTGATGAAAGACGAGGGAGATTTCCAGGGCCAGAGCCAGGCACCGTGGCTCTGAGACCTGCGTGTGTTTCATGAGCCCAGTTCCTGACCTTGAGCCGTCTGCCATCTTCCCGGTCCCTTGTCTGTCTCCCCCCAGGACTCCAGGGCGGGTCCTGCCACACCGTAGGACAGGTCCATTCCTGTTTCCCGTCAGGTACCCTCTGCAGCAGGCTCCACTAGATAGGAACCCTACTGCGGAAATGCGATGGTAAGTGCCCGCTAGTTCAGACTGCGAGATGTCCCTCTTTCACTGTGGCCCCGTGATGGAATTCTAACACCCAAGGTCCAGGTCCTCATTCCCATGTCACAGAACAGCAAGGGGAGCGTCAGTACAGGCGGAGCGTCACGGCCTCAAGTCAGCGGCAGTGAGGGCTCAGATCCAGGGGAGCCAAGGCATAACTCCACCAAACACAGCCACGGCCGACCCGATCTTCTCCCTTCAGCTCACGCAAAACCACGGCACGTACAGAGCTCCCGCCCTTTGCGGGCTGAGCCTTGATCCTTTCCCAGGTGGCCGGTGGTCTGCTGCGCTCGCCCAGCACCGAGCTGGGCCTGGTGTGCAGAGGGGCCCGAGCCGCGGCTCGCAGGCCCACAGGCTGCCCTGAAGCCACCAGCAAAACCCAGGGTGGCCCCCTAAGGACATCTCGATTACTGGGCTTCCCCAGGGCTGTGAGGGGACACTCCCAGGCCCCAGCTGACGAAGGCCCCGAGGCCCCGATGGAACGACGCTCCGGCCAGCAGAACAGTGCATTCTCCAGCTGCTGCTGGCGTTGGTGGCCCCTCTGCCCCGGCCACCGCTCATTCCCATGTCAGGAGGGACATGTCCAAGTGGCCCTTAAGTCACTGGCCTGGGAACCCACAGGAGGGCCCTGCCACTTCAGGGCATCTCGATGTGACTCACTCCCTGTCCCTGGAGGGGACTGTAGATGGCCAGGTGGGAGAACAGAAAGGGGGCAGGGGATGGAGGGGGGCAGGGTGGGCACCCCAGCTCCTGACAGCCTGGGCCCCTGGTTGGGACTGCAGGATGGGCAGGGTCAGTGATGTCCGGGTGGGGTGTGGAGGGCACAGCGCACAGAAGGGCAGACACCGTGATGGGCCAGAGGACACAGAAATCACCACAGGCAACAAGAGAGGGTGAGGTGACCGGCCCGCAACAGGATCCCTGGAAAGGCTGGGAGCAGGGGCCAGCGCCGTGTCCCCCACCCCGGGAGGCCAGCCTCCTGTCCTGGAAGGCACGGTGGGGTGGGCGTCAGGCTGCTCCTCTCGGGCAGCTGTCACCAGGAGCCACGACCCCTCCCTCCCGGGGGCACCCTCTCCTACTCAAACCCCCGGGGCCAGCCAGGCTGCTGTGCAGAGCCGCGTCCCTGGCCCAGCCCTCCTCCCTGTCCACTCCATAGCCTGCAGGAGCCTTCTGAGCAGGTCCCTCCATGTTGAGGTGACCCCACTGTGTGCTGCACGTCATCTCCTCCAGGGACTCTGAGGGCGGACAGCACATGGGGAGCTGGCCCTCCCTGACCTCCTGTTGGCCCTGCTGCAGTGAGACTGGACGCTCGCCTGCTGCCCTCACTGAGGCTGGGCACCTGCCTCCGGGATCCCTGTCTTCACAGCACCCTCTGTGAGATGCAGGACCACTGACCCCGCTCTCATCTGACCACCTTAGGAGTGGCCAGCGGGGGGAGGCAGGGGACAGGCATGGTCATCAGGACTGTCCCGCTCTGTGCCACGGTCATGACAACCAGGGACAGCTGCAGACCTCAGCTCTGGCAGGCATGACCCTGAGGCCCCCCAAACGTGCCCTGCACCCAGCACCCCTCTGTGCAGCCTCCCGGGCAGTCTGCCCCTCTCCCCTCCACCCGCCTGGCCAGCCCGGCAGACCTCGGACACAGCCATGGCCCGCTGTGTGCTCCCTCCACAGTGCCACCCCAGCCCCGCCCATCTCGGCTGCCCACGCCTGGCACAGTAAATCCTCCATGAATGTCAGAGGAGGGAGGAGGAGGAGGGGCAGAACTGCCCGAGGCCCTCAGCGCTGGAGGCTCTGCGTCACCCTGCCTACCCTGCTCCCGGCCAGGAGAACTGGACAGGCCGAAGGGCTTGCCCAGGGCCACACGCAGGGAAGGACTGGCTGGGGCGCCCAGCTCCGAGCTCAGCCCCCCGCACCACAGCCCCTGGGAGGCTCTGCCTGCTCCCAGGAGCTCCCAGCGGCTCCCAGGGCACCCGCCACGGGCACTACCACGCTCAGCTCTGGCAAGTCCCCATGAGATGCTACTGTCCCAGGCTGCCATGGAGCAAGTCCCACGGGGGTGGAACCCCCTGGGCACGAGGCCCACAGACAGAGTGGGCGAGGGAAGAGCAGGCGCCATCTTCCAGAAGAGGGGCTGCTGTCCTGGCCCTGGCCTGGCTGATGCCCTGCTGTCCCTGGAGAGGGGCAGGAAGAGACCATCCCTGCCGCAGTCTGGCTGGGCACAAATCACGAGCCACTGCGCAAGAAAAGACCACTGACTCCAATTAAAATCAAATTAAAGCAAGCTTCTTATTTCGACCAGCCGGGCTGCCTTGCCCATCAAAATCGTGGGAGCCAAGGACAGCGGCGAGGCTTCTTTGTGGCCCAGTTTTATAGCCCAAAAAGTGACACAAAGGGGGGTTACAGATAACAACACTCTGAGGAGCATAACACAAGTTTACATTTTTGCTGGCCCTGGCATCAGAATTTATGGAGATCTTAGAGACTCAGAGAGGGTCGTTATCTGGCCAGGGAAGGCCAGAATTCATGAGGTGTCACCAAGGTTTAGGAAAGGGTTGTTATATGGTCAGGGAAAACCGGACATGGGTGAGTTCAGGGCACGGGCAGGCATTCCAATCAGCTTTACAACATCAACTAATGGCCAGGCCATACAGACATCCTGGCATTTTTACAGAAAACAGAAATGAATCCTTCATAACTTGTGACAAGCTGGCTTCTGATCTAATGAGATAACTAGGCTAGGTGTATCAACTGAAGCAGGAACAAACTTTATTTCCGAACTCCCACAGCACTCCACGCACACTCCCCGGGAACTCTCCCGAACGCCACCCAACCAGAACTCCCTCCACCAGAACTTCACCAACCAACCAATGGGAACTCCCCAACGGGAATTCCCGCGAGAACTCCAAAGTAGCAGGCGCCCAGGCAGACAGTAAAGGTCTAATATACAATTGAATACGCAGCCTGTTTCAATCCAGCATCATCCAGTCACAGCAATTACAGACAGCTGAACTTACTATCCTCATCTTAATGGCGCGCCTCTCAACCATTACTTCTGGCAAAATGCCAGGGGCCGTTCCGACGGCTGTGGCTCTCGGCACAACCCAGGGTCAGCTCAGCAGCGCGCAGGGCCCGCAGCCCCCGCCCAGCTATGCCGGCTCTGCTCAGGTCTGACAGGCCCCTTAAAGGTAAATATTCTGGAAAGGGGGGTCCTGGGAAATGAGACTGACCCAGGCTCACCACCCTTCCAGATGCAGGTGCGAGTACGTGACCGTGGGCCCCACATCGGGTATGACGCGCCACCCACAGAGGACAACGGACTGTACGGCCACCTCGATACCGTCCGAAATGACATCCACAGACAACAGGACCTTCCTGCACACCCACCAGGACAGTCCTCCCAACTGAGGACGTGGGCAAACTGAATGACCTAAGGGTCCCCAAGAGTCAGAAGAGGGGGACTGGCCGGGGCGGGGGGTTCCCTTTGGTGGGTTTTGCTCTGAGACCATGGACACAGGGCAGTAAAACCACCTAAAATAACCCACGGATGGCCTGAGCAGAGAGGGAGCGACAGAGGGGAGTCGGGGAACTGACCTGGTCCATGGGGTCTCCTCTGGAGAAAGGAAAGAGGCAGAAAACAAAACTAAGGAAGACCCGGCGCTCGGAAGGTCGGTGTTCCTAGAGCTACCAACGGGGGCGAGGCAGGAGGGCCCTAAGAACTGGGAGGGAGGCAGTGACCCCCAGCGGACGCTCAGCAGGGGCCCGGCCCAGGAGAGGCCACCAGCACCCACTCTGCGCCCGGCGACGGCAGCCGTGGAACCCGGGCAGGTGACTGGGGGGAGGCGGATCCCACAGCACCACCCCCAGGCCCTGGGCTTCCCAGTCCCTTCTTGCACGTCCCTGGTGGGGACTCCAAGGCAGCCTGGACACCACGCGTGCACACCCCGCAGCAAAGAGCCCCCAAATAGGAAAGGAGCCCTAAGATGCAGAGCTGGGACCAACGTCCCCGTTACTCTTATCTAGTGCACCTCCTCCCACCCACGGCCCCCCGACCCGCCACAGGGCCCCGGTGGCCGTGAGGGTGGCACTTCTCCTGGGCGGTGGAGCTGAGGCTCAGGGGTGGGTGCGCAGCTGTGCATGCAGACGCCTGGCAGTAAGCTCTCAGCAACGCAGGGGACAGAGCCGACTCCCCACTTCAGGCCCTCCCACGGGGTCCCGGGACGCAGAGGGTCAGGGGCTGCGGTGAGGAGGTGGCAGGAGAGGCGTCCTGGAAGAGGAGCGTGAACTCTGGGTGCCCCCGCAGCTGGTGCTGGGTGCCTCTGACCTTCTGCACACCACTGGTGCCGAAGAGCCACCTCCCAAGCCTGGGCGCTGATGTGACACCCAGACAACCGTCAGCGTCAGCGTACAAAATGCCACAAAGAGACGCCGCGAGGGCCCAAGTGGAAGGGTGACATAGTCAAAGACATCCAGAGACCTTCAGGGGGAGGGTGGCGAGGAGCAGGGGACGGCCCTGACGCAGACACCTTGGTGACTTCACCGCTGGGAAGGCCCAGTGTCGCACACGCGGGAGAGTTTGAAAGAAGACTTGAAAACCCCGACAACGCTACACAGTCCACGGGGAAGGTGGAGCCCCAGAGAGGACGTCGCCGCCCTCAGTGACTGGAACCTGCCACAGCGCTTGCTCCAAAGCAGGAGCAGCAAAACGGGGGGGCCGCGGGGAAAGGGGAGAGGTCACCGTGGGGCCAGAAAATGCCGACACTGGACTCCGGGGAGCATCTTCCGTCCTGGTGACCCTGCCGTGTGGGAATGTCACAGGCAGAGGGTGCCATGTCCACACCACCTGCTGCACGCTGCACCTTGGGGTCGGTGGCTCCCCTGCCGTCTCGGGGCCACGGGGGTCGGGAGCCTGCAGCTGGCTGGGGCCGCCCTGCATCAGGAGAGGCGGGCATCGCTGCCCAGCAGAGCCGGGGCGAGAGCCTGTCCACGCACGGCTCCACGGCCCGCACCCCACCCCCATCCAGAGCCAGCGGGCTCACCTGGGGGCACGTGACCTGGACGTCCAGCCACTACACACCCTCGCACACAGCTGACCAGGACGCACGGCCCCACCCGCTGACGCGGGGCAGCTTGAGAAGAGCCATCGCGGCCCCGGGTGCAGGGACCCGGGTCCCCAAGTGCCCCGTGCCGCCCCTGAGCAGCATGGGGAAGGCCCAGGCGGAAGCAGAAACAGGGTCCTGGGTCCCTGGGCCTCCGTGGCTACCTGATGGGCAGGTGGAGGTGCCTCGGGGGCAGAGCAAGAGGACAAGGTGGAAGGTCCAGGTGCCAGCCTCGTCGGAGGCCCCCAGGGGCCACACTCCCAGCAAAAGCCGACTGAAGGGGGGGGCTGGCAAGGGCCGCTGTGGACCTTTAGATGTCATGTGCCGGGGACAGAGAGAGATGTTCAGTCCCCAAGAATTCACAAGTGACCCCAACAGTGACACCCAGTCTGATGACACAGTAACCGCAGCAGGCGTGACGTTGGCAAGACCCACGAGCCCGCCTCAGCCTGCGCGGGGGCTGCCCCGTGGGGTTCACCACGGGGAGGAGACCCCGACAGGGCCTGCACTGCCCGGGCACACACAGGCCTCCGCCCCTCGGCTTTTTCCTGGACAGTACAGCACAGCAAGGCTTCTGTGGGGCCACCAGGCCACCCAGCGGCCACCTGAGGTGCACAGGAGGTTCCGTGGGGGCTACGAGAAAGCACACGTGTCACCCGGGGATGGAGCGCCTGTGGTCCTGGGCCCCTGGACCGTCCCCTGCCGGCACGAGGGCCGACTGAGTGTGCAAGTCCTTGCACCTCTCCTACGTGTGTGCAAACCTGGCCTACGATCACGAGCCCGGGTCTGGACCAGGTCTATAGACGAACAGAGCTCGATAGTCACAGTGGCTCTTTAGCCCCCTGTAACTGGTCACCAACAGGGACCACGCCGCGCCTGCTCTGCACAGCTGTGTCACTCTGTTCAGATCCGGATCCCAGCAGGCGACCGGGGCCAGCACCACCGTCCTCCCTATTCCACATGCGGCACGGGGCGCGAGGTCAGGCGGCCAGCAGGGGCTGGGGAGGGGCAGCCGGCTGGGCGGTGGGCGGTTGCTGTGCACAGGGCCAGGCAGGGCATTCTGGGCGTGGGGCAGAACAGGGCTGTGGGGACACCAGGCCCGGTGTCAGAGGTGACAGATCACAGAGGCCCCGGGCAGGCTTCTCGCCGTGGCTGTCCATCCTGGGGCTCCGGCAGGACGAGGCCCCTCCCGCCTCACGTGGCCAGCACTGCACAGGACTGTCCACCCCCCTGGCCTCCCTGGCACGCTGAGGCCCAAGCAGGCCAGGGGCCTGCATGGTTTCTGTCCCCAGCCTGGCCTGGGACTGTAGAGGTGGCAAAGTGACCATAGGCCTTGGGTTCAGTTGACCGGGTCAGACGGGCTCTGCTCAGAATCCAGAGCTTCAGAGACGCTGACCCAGAGGCCGCCTAACAGGGCCCGGGCCTGCCCAGGGCCTCTCCCTGGCTCCTGCACCCAGCGCCTGCCACCTAGTGGCCAAGAGTGGCGCAGCGGCAGGGACACCAAGACGGCTGTAAGGGCCTCAGCCGACCCCGGGCACCAGGCTTCCTGCAGGGCCCCCCCGGGTGCAGATGGACCAACCTTGTTCACAGCCCGGGGTGGCGCTCGGTCTCCTGGACTTGGAGTCACCAGCACGTCCGTCCCACAGGGAGGGAAAGCAGGCACAGCTTCCCGGGAGTCCTGGCCCCGCTGACCTGGTGGGGCTGGAGGTCTGTGTGACCTCGGGGAAGGCGCCTACCCTCTCTGAGCTCCAGTGTCCTCGTTGGTCACAGTGAAGGCAAATTCCATCACCAGGGTCCAGGGCCACGTCTGCTGCCCAGCAGGAAGCAGGCACTGGACACGCCCTGGGCCTTCCCAGAAGCGGGTTCTGGCAGTGGGGCTGGGCACGTCCCCGACCTGAGGCTGGACGTCGGTCTTCCCTCCTTCAGCCTGAGAAACGTCCTTTCGGCCATGTCCAGCCTAGAGAGCTCCACTCAGGAGGGCCTGCCTGGCCGACCGGGTCCCCCTCCAGAGCCCGTGTGGTGTGGTGGACAGGGATGCGAGCTCTGCAGACCGGGAGGCCCCGCAGGCCAGGGTGGACGGGTGGCGCGCAGCAGGGGTCAGGCCAGGCTGCCCGGCACAAGCACACGCAGCCCGTCCCCTCCGGGAGCCTGAGGCCCTGAGGCCCCTCGTGCCTATCCCTCCAGCCAGGTGGTGGCCCCCGCAGCTTCTCAGACTCGTCTCTCTCCCCCAGAGTCTGGGCAGGTCCTGGGCAGCAGGGCTGGGCCTCGGCCTTTGCTCTGCCCTAACAGGGAGGAGGGAGGAGGGCTGGACCCCGTCAGAGGGAGCCCTGCGTACAGCCCGCTGCTCCCCGCTTGGGCCCCTCTGCCAGCCCCTCACTCCTCTGCACCCTGCTCCCTGCCAGGGAGGCAGAGTGACGCAGCGCGGTGCCCAGTGGCAGCTGCCCCTACCCTGAGGGCTGTGACTCAGGCCCGCCTCTGCCACTCATGGGCTGTGTGACCCGGAACAAGGCACCTGCCCTCTCTGAGCCCAAGTTTCTTCATGTGGCAAAGAGGAAACCAACCAGCCTTCAAGGGGGCCGGTGACAGCTGCAACCCATCCCCACCGACACTGTTCATCAAGCACCTACTGTGCGCAAGGGTCAAGCATCTGACTGTCCTTGAGACAGGCTGGATGAGGGCCAGTACTTCATGTTCTGGAAGGAGAAACCGAGGCACAGAGGCGGGGGAGGGCGAAGCTGACCAAGGAGTGTCCTGGGAGCCGGGCGAGGCCCTGGATCCGGCGTGGGCAGCAGGAGCTGGACATCGTCCTGACTGCCACATGCTCGTGGTGCCCACGGGTGGCTTGGCCAGGGTGGGTCGCGGCACTCCTGAGAGGACGCGGGGGCTACAGAGGGGCCTGAGCTCTGGCCGCGTGTGCAGGGACGCTGTGGGCCTGGCCACTTGTGGAGGACGCAGCCCACCAGCACCAGGCCCAGAGCTTTGCCCGCCCTCTGGGTAGACCCTCGCATGCCCTGAGTGGACTGCCAGGCCCTCTGAGGATGAGCAGGTGATCCAGGACTGGACAGGCGCCAGGGTCAGGGTGGGCGGATGATTCAAAGCCCCCAGTGAGACTCAGTCCTGGACATCTTCTCACAACGACGGGGAGGAGGGCCTCTGTTGCCACTGACATTGGCCTGGTGCCTCTGGTGGGCACCTCCACGTGGCCGGGGAAACTGGCTGATGCAGAGAGTCCGAGGAAAGAGGGGGAAAAGCGTCCTGAGGCTCCGTGAGCACCTGGATGTAGCCATACCTGAAGCTGTCGATTCTGATTGAAAAGCCACTAATCCCCCTTTGGCTTCAGCCAGACGAGGTGTGAGCTGCCGTTTGTAACCCAGAGGCCTGACTGACGCAGAGGAGGCAGGCTCTCGGCCGGTGAGAGGTCCGGGAACTTCCAGGCCCGCAGGTGGCTGGCCGAGGCCGGGTGGCCCTGCGCCCTGGGCCGGGCCCCGGTTCCCAGGTGTGAGGTGCTGCTCTTCACCCAGAGCGTCACGGTCACCCCCGGGCACCTTTCATGCCCGACACCCAGGCTGCTCCAAAAAGCAAGGGGAGGAGAGGAGGTGTGGACAGAGGCCTCTGTGGGAGTGGGAAGCCGCCAGGCCACTGCGCAGGAGGACCGTGGCGGAGGCCGCCAGCGGCCCACTCCCACTCTGTCCTCCACGTCTCCCTTCATGGCAGAGTGCCTGGGACAGAACCCACAGCTCTGAGCCTGCCTTAGGTTATGCCGTGGCCATAAGTCCCAGGCGGAAGCCTAGTGGACCACGCGCGTCCTTAAGACTAGGGGGCGATCTTTTGCCTCTTCCTCCCTCCTCTACTGGAATGTAGACATGATGACTGGAGTGTAAGCAGCCACCCTGAACCACGAGGTAGTCGATTAAGGACGTTGGAGTAGCAAGAATGAAGAAACTAGGTCCCTGTGCGTTTGATGTCCCCAGAGCAGCTCTGGATTCCCTTGTCTGCCTTTAACACAACGGGAATGAGCTGTTCTCTTGAGCTGTGGTTCTCCGTTGTTTTCCTGGCTTTCTGAGATGAACTTGAGCTGAACGGACCTGGAGGAGCAGGGGGTGCCGTGATGCTCTAGCCGTGGGGACGGGGACGCAGAGGGGCCACCGTCTCTCCAAGACGGGAACACCTGGTTCCCACATTAACCCGAGAGCGTCCTGAGCCTACAGCAGCGTTCCCTCCAACTCCGCCAGCCCTGGTCCAGGTCACACAGGATCCCTCCTCAGCAGCCGCAGCGGAGGCTGCCCCGGAAACGGAGCCCCGGGGGCGGGCGGGCCTGGCGGGCAGCGGGCAGCGGCTGCTCCTGCCGAGACCTACCTGCCGCGCCTTTGTTCCGTAACAACTCCAGTGAGTCTCTCTGATTTTAGTGGCAATGCTTCTGTTCCAATCCGGGATGGTTTGGGAGAAGTGGGCTGCGGGGAGCGTTCTTGGCACACAAGTGACAAGCCATCTCTACACGGCAGACGACGGTGACTGTGACCACCCTGATTCTAAATCTGGGTCGGGCTGGGTGGCGCCTCAGCCACGGGCGCGGTCGCGGCTCCAAGGCAGAGGACCTTGCAGCCGGCCTACTGTGTGCCGGGGGGACATGGCCCCGTGTCGGGCAGGACTGGGGAGGAGCGCCCAGCCCACACGGGGCCAGGCGGGGGACGAGCGCATGGACGCGGCCTTGCTCTGTCCTGCTGTGTCTAAGAGGTGCCAGGCTGGGGCTCACACTCTGGGTCAGAGACTCCCTCGGGACCGTGGGCGGGCTGTCCTGCTCCCAGGTGGGCACGCGACAAGCCCTCCCCGGGACACCCACGCCGCACCCCAGGGGCAGACACTGATGGATGAGGAGCATCGCACACAGGGCCCAGCGGGGAGCGCGAGCCTCGGGAGGAGCCTGGCCCGCACACGGCGGGGACGTTGGGGCCTCGAAGCCGAGGGGAGCTGGGCCCGAGGGGCCGCGCCACGTGGTCCCAGCCAGTGTGGATCTGGGTCCCGCTGCCTGTCCAAGGGGGACGGGGCCCTGCAGCCACGGATCTCCACTGAGCGCAGCCTGTGCATGGGGCCCACAGCCTGTGACGGGGACTGGGGACGAGGCCGAGGAAGGCCATGGTCACGAGTGGACAGACCGGCCCCAGGAGGCAGCCACAGGGCTGCGCGGGCTCCGAGCTCCAGGGACGGTGGGCGGGTGCGGGGGCCACCCGAGGCCCCCAGAGAGGCTGAGAGGGGGTGCTCCTGGGCGGCTGGGTGGGGAGGGCATCTGCACCCAGGGACAGCCTGTGCGCAGGGCCAGGAGGCACAGGGACTGGGGCCCGGCGAAGGTGTGCCACCAGGGCGGGCAGGAGGGGACGTTCCTGGCCTCGGGGCCTCTGGGGTCTACTGAATGGCCAAGGAAGGGAGTGGCCCTCTGGAGGTGGCTTCCTGCTGGCCTCTTGGTTCAGAGAAACAGGCTGCGAGGGAAGACCCCGGGCAGCGGGAGCGGGCAGCAGAGGGGACGGCAGCGGCTGCAGGGCGGGTGGGTTCAGCTGTCTCTGGGTTTCCAGGTTAGCGTCCTGTGCCCGAGAAGAGGGGCCGCGCACGTCCCTGCACGTCCCTGAGCGTCCCCTCTGCTGTGCCCCGTCCCTCCCACTGGGGCCAAACAGCTGGATGAACCTCGAGCCTGGCCAGGCCCTGTGAATGGACCCAGGGACCCGAGAGCAGACGGCCACAGCGTTCCCTGAGTAGCGGCTACGGAGCCACCTCCGGCGGCACGGGGCAGTCAGGAGAGCGGCCAGGAGGGGGCGGGCGACGCGGGGAGGAGTGTGCAGAGGAGGAGAGAGAGAGGGCTCCCAGGCCCGGGCTGGCCACAGGCGAAGGAGGAGCAGCCGCCCGAGCTGCACGTGACTGGCACCCGGACAGGGCCGGCAGGCTGGGCGGGCCGTGGGGCTTCAGGGGGTGTCCCTGTGTGCAGGGCACACACGGCCACACTTGGGGACACTGTGGGCACCTGCCTCTCTCTGCAGGTCCCTGTGTACAGTGAACTCCGTGAAGATGGGGTCTTGGGAACTGTGTCCCAAGAGACTCCCGTGCCTCCACAGGGCCACTCGAGTCCTGGCCAGGCCCCGCACAGCAGGCAGGGACCACCTGCAGGTGCTGCACAGAGCCCAGAGAGGACAAGAGAATCCCCAGGTCACTCAGCCAAGCCAGGGTCCCCACCCAGTCAGAGCCAGGAACCTGTAAGCAGTTCTGTCCCCGCGAGAACCCTCCCCGCAGGTGGACGGGCTCCATGTGCCCAGAGGCAGAGCCACCAGCCCGCAGCGCATGGGACACGAGCCCCAGGCAGACCTGCGGAGCCCAGGGAGTCCGCGACTGCCCAGGTCAGCCCTGAGCAAGGCCCTGGCTGGGCCCAGGCCCCACCCATGCAAGGCCACGTCTGAGTGGCCTCCCTCCCTCCTGCCAGGCTGGGCGCCAAGTCACGCCAAGCTGCTGCCCAGAGTCCCCTCCAGAGGGGCACACGTCCCTGGCCCCTGAGGGGCTGCACCGGGCGGTCCAGGGCTCCCAGGTGGCCTGTGGTGGCAGCCTGCTGCTCCCTGCGTGTGACCTGGTGGCAGGCTGTCCTCTCCGGGCCCTGGTAAGATGGCGGGGGCTGACCAGGGCTGAGCAGTGAGCGGCCGGGACCCCAGCAGGTCCCTGCGGCGGGTGGTGGCCCCTGAGGCCTGCGGCTGGCGTAAGTAGGGCAGCCCAATCCACACGGCTGCCGCTGACGAGGTCACTGTCCTCCTTTGCTCTGGGAAGCGTCCCCGTTTGGAGGATAAGTGATACGGTCACCCTGGCCATCGGGCTCCTTCTAGGACCAGCCACGAGAGCAGCCCGAGCTTCGGGAACAGGAACTAGGTCAGGTCGCCGCTGGGCCCTGTATCTGTGCCACAAATCAAGGACAGAGCGGCCCTGGTGGCCCGGGAGCCGCCGCACCTGGGCTGTGTTCCACGGACGCCCTGTGCCTGGGCCGCGCGGGCCCTCAGGGCACCCACAGCCGCACCAGCAGGCCCCTCCGCTCACGTGCCTGCTGTGTGCCCCCGGCCTGGGCATCAACGGGCATGGGCACCTGTTCAGACACAGCCATCTCTCAGCCGGAACCCAGTGACACGGGTCTCCACGCAGCGTGGGGAGGGGCAAGCCACTCACGGTCCTGCCGACGCGGACCTGGGAGCCCTAGCAGAGCGGGAGTCCACCCTGGCCTCCACCCCTGGCCACGTCCAGGCTGTGCAGGAGGACCACGGGGCAGGCATGGCCTCCCGGAGGGGCGCGGCAGCCGGACGTGTGACCTGGGCCCTCCTCCCTGGCTCGCCTTGAGGCTGGGGGTGGACATCCTTCCCGGGGGGCTGTGGGTCAGATGAGGTGCTGGCCCAGGGAAGGACACAGGGCAGGACACAGCCAGCACCCGGGGGACCTGCAGGCGCCCTGTGCCCAGGAGCCGGCTCACGTGGGAGGGGGCCACTCCCCAGGCCTGCTGCGGGAGGGGCCGTCCTGGGGACCTGGGTCTCCATGGAGAGGCCCGGGGACTGTAGAGTCAGAATCTTCCAGATGCAGGCAAAGGGCCAACGAGCGGGGCCTGACCAGGGACATTGGCGGGTCAGGAACGTGGGCGGAGCAGCCTCTCGGGTTGGGGGACGTCCTGGCAGTCGCTTCCCGGGATGAACGCCGGGTCCTCACCTGGGGCCTGGAGCAGGGAAGGGGAGCCCGAGCCCCCAGGAGAGGCTGGTGCCCAGCCAGGTCCAGCCCGTCCAGCCCGTGCCTGTGACCACCCCGCAGGGCCCATGGGCTGCAAGTGGGCTCTGTCTTCACCAGCTGCAGAGTGCTGAGCCCCTGGAGGGGCGGGGAGAGGCGCCCAGACCTGGGGACGGCACGGTGCTCCTGTGGAGAGAGGAGCCTGCCCTGGGCAACCCCTGGCCAGCGGCTCACAGGACGCATGTCCTACGCAGGTGACAGGCAGTCGGACACCAGGAGGCCCCTCACAGCAATACTCAGAGACGACCACAGTGTGCCAAGAGCCGGGGTGAGCACGGTGGCGGCCCGGGGGCGATTTTGGAAGGCCATCTTTCCGTGACATGGTGGCTTTTGCGGGAGCAGACGGGGGTTTGTAGTTTACGGGGCAAACTCGACTTCAGGGCGTTGACGCTCAAGAAAGAGCGGGAACTCCGCGGCGGGGGTGTCTCGGCCCACGCAGCGCAAAGCCGCTCGCCTCGCGGCTGGCCAGGAGAGAGACGGGCCAGTGCCCTGCAGGGACACGCCCTCCCGACCGAGGCGTCCCCAGGGTCCACCTCAGAGCCAGAGCAGGGAGGAATAACGCGTCACTTCATAAAGTGACTCTTTCTCCAAAGAAGAGACAGGAGGGGCCCATGGGCACGTGAAGAGGTGCCACCTGGTTAGTCCCGGCAGGTGCCCTGAGACCACCACCCATGCCCACGCGCGTGGCGGAATCGAGCGCTGCCCGGCTGGGAGGAGTCGCGCCCTCGTGCCCTGTGGGGACCTGCCTGCAGTGCCCCCGGGGCTTGGCACAGGCCCTGGGACCTGGCAGCCCCACCCTTGGCATAAGCCAGAGGACACACGGGGTTCAACAAAACAAGTGCAGGAATGTCCCCAGCAGCCACCAGCACCTAGTGACTGACGGATGGACGGATAAGGTGTGGTCCACACGGAACAGGACCTGGCAGGACAGAGTCGAGTCCAGACAGCTGCTGCGGTGGGCACGACCCTCCGTGGGCACAGCCACTCACAAGTCCACACCCTAGACCCCGTCACGGAGTGCCCAGGACAGGGAACCCACGAGGAGGACCGCAGGGCGGGGGTGGGGCCCGCGTGGAATGACGCGGTGGTGACGTTGACGCAACCTGCGGGTCCTCCAGAAGCCATCGCGGCGTGGTCCCCGAGGGGCGGATCTTTGCCGTGGGCATGATTGTGTCCTGATTGAGATGACCACGAGGTGGTGTCACAGCCCATGTCCCTCAGCACTCAGAACCCATCAGACTGGACAGAGGGAGACCATCAAAAATCAGTCCTACTGCCCGACTGGACAAGCCACTAAGCTTCTGGGAGCCAGGGGCCAAAGCGCGAGGGGACAGCTGGACGCATCTGCGGCGGTGCCAGGAGCCTCCCTGGGTAGGGAAGCCAGGTTCCCGCACCTGCAGACCCTGGCTGGACTCAGGGCGAGGACGGCTCGCTCCCGGGGTGCCCGCGCGGCGGTCTGGAGGTAGCGGGCCTCCCCATGGCCTTAGCCTGCTCCTGGATGCGGGGACCACTCCCCAGCGCGGCCCTGAAGCCAATGTTTATTCATAGTCCCCAAATCTGCTGCCACCGCCTGTTTCAGAAGAGCCCAAAACAGCACTCCATTCAGCCGCCGAGCTCCACGTGACGGCTTCCGCTGCCAAACTGAGCCCCACACGGGAGGGGGCGGGCTCCGCCTTCGCCCAGCCACAGGGCTCCTGTCCCTGGCTCGCTGTCCCCCAGCGGGTGCCGAGCAAAGGCCCTCAGCCCGTCCTCACTGACTGCTGTCTGACAGAGGGCACACCGGCAGGGCCACCTGCGTGTCCAGAGCACTGGCTCCCTGTGCTCAGGGCACGATGGGCGGCCTCCCGGGACACTCCAGCGTCCACACACAGCCAGGAGGATGGGTGCCACCTTCCCCACGCGGGGCTCCCAGCTGGGCGCAGGCTGGGCGAGGCCTGCAGGCTGGATCGGAGGGCGTGGAACAGGAGGCCACTGAGCACCGGGGCTGGCCCAGGGCGCCACCACCTCCACCCTGCCACCCCAGGAGGACGAGCGCCGTGGTTCATGAGGTGTCCCCAAAAGCCCAGGTGTGACACAAGGCAAGGACTGCGTTATGAGAGCCCCAACCACCAGTGGGTTAACCGCGGACGTGGACTCGCCCACCGCACCTGTGGGCAGGAGGGGCGTGGCTGGAGGACCTGGCCACTGGGCGTGCCCTTGGGTCTATGCTTTGTCCCTGGTGGGTGGCGTGGCCTCCCTCTCTCTGCTTCCTGGAGCCCCGTCCTGCTGCCTCCGCCCACGCCCTTCCTCCTCGATGGTCGGCCTGACCTCAGGCTCAGAGCTGCGGGGTCGGCCAGCCACGGGCTGGACCCCAGATGTGGGCCAGAGCGCACCCTTCCTCCTCCGGGCTGTCCGTCAGGTCTTCTGGTCACCGTGAGGAAAGCTCACCGGGGACACGGACCGCCTGTCCCAGAGCATCGGCACGCGCCCTGCCTGGCTGGCGGTTCAGACTCTACAGCTTGAAGGACATCTCACGGCCACGTGGTAGGGTTTGAAATGGCAGAGGTGACATGGGGATCGAGGAGCACCCCACGGCAGGCCCACTGCGCCCACCAGGTCACCTGCACAGTCCCCCCCACCCCTCTAGCCGCGCACTCACCCTCCCCCCGCCCCCCCACCTGCCCACGCATTTCCTCTGGGCCTGTCCCCGGGTGACACCTGTGGGCAGGCTGCCCCTCCTGGGCCATGCTCTCAGAGGGCAGCAGCCTCGGTCAGCACTCCTCATTGGTCAGGTCCTCCCTGTGGTCCCCGACTGCTCCATGAACAGAGGAGCCTGCACCGACTCAGCACACGCACCGGGAAAGCTGCTTACGACCCAGACTCCAGGGTCCACTGCAGACGCGCGGCCTCGCTGGGCAGAGGGAAGCCCTGGCAGCAGGCCACTTTCCCCGACCCGCGTGCAGGGCCAGCCCTAATGTCACAGCAGGTGAGGCTGGCTGGTCACACAGCAAGGAGGTGGTGGGGGCTGTGGCACCTGAGCCAGGGCCTGAGGCCAGAGACATGGACACTGATGTCCGCCTTCCTGTGGAGGGGTCCTCAGCTATTCCCCGGGACAGCGGGAGCCTGGAGGCTGAGCCCAGGTGGCTTCCAGAGGCTAGTGGGCTGGAGAGGACAGTCTTGGCTCAGAGGGGACAGTCACCGCCCTCAGACCACGCAACAGCCCACGGCGGAGAGCCCTGGGTGCTGTGGGGAGGGAAGCCATCTCAGTGTCACCACGTGTGAAGCAAGTGCCACACGGAAACTCTTCACCTCCGTCACGGACTGAACTGTGTCCCCGGACTCCTACGCCAAGGCCCTGTCCCCGGTGGTCCTTCAGGAAGTCATTGGATTAAACGAGGTCACAAGGGCAGGACCTTAAATATGGGGACTGGCGAGGCCACAAGCGAGGGGTGTGTGTGCCCAGAGGAGGGGCGGAGTGAGCACCCAGAGGGGCAGGAGGAGGGCCTCCGGGAACCACCGTCCAGCCCTCCAGCAGCACCTCCGTCCTCCAGAGGGGGAAGAAACGCTGGCGGCTCAAGGGGGACCCCTCTGTGCAGGGCGCTGCGCTACGGCCACCCAGCTGACGCACGGGGCTCTCCCGCCCTGCGAGGCAGCAGGCCTGTCCCCGAGCCAGTGAGAGTGGCCCTGCCGTGCCCTTCCCCCTGCAGACACCGCGTCGTATGGCGGGAGAAGGGCAGGACTGGTGCCCAGCATCACCAGGTTGCCGTGGTAACCCAGAGTAGGCCACCGGGCCGCTGGGAGGGGGCGCCTCGGGGACCTCGCGGCACAGACCAGGCAGGATTCTATTTTGGGGAAAACCCAGGCATGGAAACCGGCATTTAAACCCCAGCAGCTGCGGAGAGGCACACGCACCCCCCCTGCAGCGCAGGCCTCTGAATAAATGGTGTCAAGGAAGAAGGGGCGGAGCTGGCAGCTGCCGGGTTGCCATGCGGCGCAGGCGGGAAGGGCCGCCCATGTTTGTCCCATCAGTGGGGAGAGCTGGTGACTCCCTGGGCGGCTGTTTTTGCTGCTTGTTAATATTTTAGGTCACAGTTGAGCGACGGAGCCATTTGCTGAATTCCGAATGCTCTGAAGACAACAGAGCCCTTCTATTTTGGAAGAACGGCCAAGCCGCCGTGGCGCCTTGCAGAGGGCGGCCTGCACGGGGACTGACAGAGGGTCCCCTGGAGGGCTGACCGCCTCGCCCGGCCCCGAGGCTCCAGCCAGAGCCCCTGGGGAGGGGTACAGTTCCCGCCCCTTCAGTCTCCCTGGGAAGGCACCCACTGGGGTGAAAGGGGGTCACGGCAATGTCCTCTCTGACCTCCAACGAGCCTAGACGTCCCTTCTCCCTGCAGAAGGGATCACTATGGCTAAGGCACAGAGAGGACCTGCTGGTCACAGCACCTACCTCCTCGGCAGGCTGCCCTCCCTCGGACTGACCCAGGTCTGGCCAGCATATTCCTGTGTGTCCCCACCCACAGCGAGTGGTCCAGGCTGGGCTCGTGCCTGACCCCCTAGGCACTGGGGCTAACCCCAGGGCTTCTGCTGAGCTAGGAGTCGGCCAAGCTATTCTCTCTTTCTACTGGGCTTGGACCCTGAGGCCATAAGGCCTAGAGATGCCAGGGGACACCTAGGGGTGCACTGGACAGAGGATAAAGCCATGTGGGGGAATCGGTGCCCAGAGACGGAAAGAGAGTTCCCCGGGGTCATCCGTGGAGCATCTGGACTAAGCTATGCCTGAGGCCGGACAACCTAGACTTTCCCATCATGTGAATTTATGAATTAAAGATTTCTTATGTGAACGGGGTTGGGGAGGCTCTGGGGCTTTTTACCTCCGACTGAGAGAGCGCCAATGACCGGGGCGGCCCCTGGGTTGGAGGGGGCAGGGAGGCAGAGCAGCTGGAGGTCCAGCCTCAACGCCGGCTCTGCACCAGCTGGTGTTGGACCCTCAACAGCCACAAGCCCAGGATTCCCCCTCTGAGAGGCCCAGGCCTGAGCCCCTGACCGAGGGTGTTGTCACGATCTGGGAACCGCGAGTCGGCCGAGGGATCTCCGTGTCCGGGAGTGCTGTCGCCGACCCTGCACTCAGTCCTAAGCTGCTTTTGCTGTCAGGGCACGTTTCAACAGAACTTCAACTTCCCACAGGCGGTCTCTTCCCCTCGTCACTGCTCCTCTAGGAAGTGACCTAGGAGTCGCTTGGCAGGACAGGCTGAAGCGCGGAGGGTGTTCTCCAGTGCCCGCCCTCTCCACGGTTCTGTGGTTCCGCAGACGGCAGCCAGGCGCAGGCAGGCCCGCGGTCAGCAGCCCTGGGGCCCGTGGGGCCCAGACACGTGCACAAAGCGTCCAATTCTCCGGGTCCCTGTTTCCTTTTGTGCAAAACAGTAACGATGATGCTCAGCTAGTGGGGCTGCTCCGGGGCCACAGGAGCTCCTGAGAATGCCTGGTGCAGGACGGCTGGGTCAGCGGGGGCTGGGGTCACCATCACCACGTGGTGTGTGCACGAGCCCCCGGAACCCCACGACACCCTCCCAGCACACAGAGTCCTCCAGCCAGGCAACCCTCAACCCTGGGAGACCTGGCTGTCGAACCAAGGCAGGGCCAGAGGAGGGGAGGTGGCTCAGCCGTCCCCAGGTCCTCCATTCACGGTCACTCCTGTAAGTCATTTCTGGAGGGAGCACTTCACTTCCAACTGCCCACTCCCCAGCAGACACAGGGCTCATGTTAGGCTCTGTGAGAAGAGGCAGTGGACCAAGCGGAGATGGCTCTGCTGCCCATGGTGGGCCGCAGCGCCCACACCTGCCTCTCCAGCCATGAAAGGATTTGCAGACAGGAGCCTGCCTGGGACAGTGTGGGTCCCAGGGAAAGGCCAGCCACAGCAGGGGACAGAGGTCTGCAAACGTGCCTCACTGACACAGGCACCACTCCAGAGCACGCAGACAGTGACCACAGCCAACAAGAAGCAGATCGCTGCCCCAGGAAAAACGGGCAGAGACCGGACCTGGTGGAGGGCGTGCACAGGTGAGCCACGAGCACCAAGACGGCCCCAGGGGGCTGAGCGAGGGAAGGTGGGGCAGGGGGACGTGAGACCACTTGGCCCACAGCCAGAGTAGCAGGGGTCACCACGCTGGGGTGTCAGACTTGATTGGCATCATTCCTCTGTCATGTCCTTTAAACCCTGGTCACCATGATCCGCATCGACATTACCATCTGACCATGATCTCCATCACCAGCACGATCACCCTCATCATCACCAACACCACCACCATCTTCACCACCATCACCATCTTCACCACCATCACCATCACCATCATCATCATCATCACTCCCACCACTACCACCATCACTACCACCATCACCATCACCATCTTCACCATCATCATCACCACCACCATCATCATCATCACTATCACCATCACCACCATCACCATCACCACCACCATCACATTCACCACCATCTTCACCACCATCACCATCACCATCTTCACCACCATCACCATCACCATCTTCACCACCATCACCATCACCATCATCATCATCATCACTCCCACCACTACCACCATCACTACCACCATCACCATCACCATCTTCACCATCATCATCACCACCATCATCATCATCACCACCATCACCACCATCACTCCCACCACTACCACCATCACCATCACCATCACCACCACCACCACCATCACCACCATCACCACCATCATCACCCCAACCACCATCATCATCATCATTACATTACCAACACCACCACCATCATCATCATTATCACCATCATGATCACCACCACCACCATCACCATCACCATCACTACCACCATCACCACCATCACCATCACTACCACCATCACCACCACCATCACATCACCCTCACTATCCCCATCACTCCCACCACTACTACCATCACCATTACCACCATCACCACCATCATCACCATCATCACCTCCACCATCATCATCATCACTATCACCATCATGATTGCCACCATCACCATCACCATCACCATAACCACCACCATAATATCACCCTCATCGTCACCACCATCACCACCACCATCACCACCATCACTACCAACACCACCACCATTACCACCATCACCACCACCATTACCACCATCACCATGACCTCCATCACCATCACCACCACCATCACATCACCCTCACCATCACCATTATCACCACCCCCATCACCACCATCACTACCCACACCACCACCATCATCACCATCACTACCAACACCATCACCATGACCTCCATCACCATCACCACCACCATCACCACCACCATCACCACCACCACCACCATCACCACCATCACCATGACCTCCCCCACCACTACCCTCACTGTCATCACCACCATCCCCTCCACCCGCAGAATCCCCACCCATCCCCAGCAGCAGCAGCAGCATTGTGACCACGGGCACCACCCCAAATGACCGCTGACATCACCACCACCACTCGTGGCTCTAGGAACCTCCTCTCCCCTCTCGCCTAGTGGTCACAGGCCCCAGGTGGTCCTCACAGTGAACCTGACAGTGGAGCGAGGCAGTTGACACCCAGTGTCCCTGGTCTGGGGCCTTGCCGTCTTCTCGGGGTCAGCAGGGAGCCCTGCCCCTGGTCTCCACTTACACACGAGACGCAGCACTGAAACGTCACACTTATGCCATGGTTTCTCACAAACGGACTCATGGCCAGACCCAGGTGGGGATTTGGAGGTCTCCCTGAGTTCCTTACTCAAGGTCCATCCCTGGGGACGCCCCGATTTCAGTTCAGTTTGCCGAGTTCCTAGGACGAAGTGTGGACGATCACCTGACCATCCTCCTTAATTACACAAGAGGACACCATGCCCCGGGAGAGGGAGGCAGCCGAGCCTCGGTGGCCAGCGGGCATGGCCATTATTTCCCCTCCTTGCTGGCCCCAGCACCCCGTTCTCCCTGGGCACTGCCACGACGCAGCTAGACAGGCCAGCCTCAGGCTCCCTTGACCAATGCAGAGGGCTTCTGCCAGTAAGTTAAAGGGCCTGCTGGGCAGGCCCTTATGGTGGTGAGGGTGATGTCCCTCGGGAGGGACCTTCACCTCAGGCTGCTGTGCTAGCCCCTGCCTGAGAGCCCAGCTAGGGCCACGTGGCCCAGGCCACACAACAGGTCCTTCACAAGGAACATCACGGTGACGTGCGTCCCGCTGTGCCTCACACAAGTGGCCCGGAGCCCTCATATTCTGCCGGCCGGAGGCAGAGGATCCTAAGGCCCATGAGAGGGCAGGCCCCGTGGTGGAAGGGCCTGGGCCCCAGCAGCATGTGGAGCAAAGCACAGCCGTCCAGGAGACGCCACGCTGGTGGTTACCAGGCAGGAAGAAACGTGCAGCTGTGGGCTTACTTGTTACAGCAGCTGACGTGTGCTGCCTGATACGCACCAGGACAACCGCTGGTGGAGTAAGGCACGTGCCAACACAGAGAGCAAGTGCGTCCTGCTCTGAGGAGCCGGCGCTCATGGGCCCGGGAGGAACCCAGGCACAGCACTAGCTGGCAGCTCCGGAGCTCCGCCTTCCGGGGGGCACCCTCGATTGCACAGCGACAGGGTCACATGCTGCTCCTTGCTGCCAACCCACGGGTTGCCGTGTGCAGAGACGGGTGTTTTACACAGGGCACTGCTCTCTCTCAGGCATGGAGAAGATGAAATCTACGGGCAGGCTCTTCCCCGGGCCCCTGAACAGGTCATCTTGGGCCTTTAGGTTTCAGACAAGGGAATCCACCAGGGCTGCCGAACAACCGCGCCGGGGGACAAACTCAGGCAGCTGACCTGGGAACGGACCCGGTCTCTCTCCACCCACCCATGGTGACAGGTGGACATAAGATCAGAGGCGGTCAGGCCCTGGTCACTACGCTAGCCACTCTGTGAGGGAGGCTGCCCAGACCCACACAGGGCTGAGCGCAGCGTCAGCAGTTACGAAAAAGTCACAGCGCAGCGCCATGTCCCCCGCCCGCGTCCTCCACTGCCGAGACGGGGCTGCGGTGCCACATGGTCAGAAGGGATGATGCACAGGGACCCACCAGGTGTCACAAACACCTGCTTCCCAGGAAATCGGAGCCGCCGGGAGGGTGAGCCCTCACCTCCCGCTGTCCACGGAACCCAGCGGACCCTGCGGAATTCGACCCACTCGCCACGCAGGGCCTCGCTCACTTTACAGATGGTGCCCAGCTGCTGACCACTGTCACTAGGCGGGAAGAATGCAGCTGTCCTGCCTCGGGCAGAGGCCCTGCCCGGCCACGTCCTCACGGGCTCCTGGTGCCCACTCATTCACCCCGGTTCAGGGTTCCTGGGCACCAGGCGGCTCACTTTCCACGTACAAAGCCCCGTGGTGGCCTGCACTGAGGGCAGCGCTCCCCAGGGCCTGCACAGGCCAGCCTCGTGGAAGGACGCAGCCAGGTGGGAACGTGGAAGGGGCCCTGTACCACCTTTGGGCTATTTGTAGGTCTGCCAAATTCCAGTGTCGAAAAAAGCCACCCAAAGCACTGACCAGGAAAGAAAAGAGTCGGAAAAACTGGACTTTAAAACTCAAAACTTCCACTCTTTGAAGGAGACATTAGGAAACCAAAGGCGAACCGCGGATGGGAAGGTACCAGCAGCTTGTCTCTGACAAAGGACTGAGACGCAGAAGATGAACAAGAGCACTACAGACCAGGACGAGACGGAGACACCCAGTCACAGATGGACAGGCACTCCCCAGACTGCCCAGACGAGGTCACACTGTGGCTGCACACCACACTCAGCGACAATGGTCATCAGAAAACGCATGTGACACCCACAGTAAGATGCCACTTCCCACCATCAGAATGGCTGACGTTAGAGACTGACGTGCCCATGGTGGATGACAGGCGAAGCAGCCGGAGCTCCTGCAGCCCGAGCATGCACCAGGCGGCATAGTGGCTTGGAGGACCGTGTGGCAGTGTCCTGTGAGGTTGAGCATGCTCTGCCCCAGCCCCTGTGCTCCTAGAGAGGTGAATCCCCTTGTCCATAGAAAGACGTGCACAAAATCATTCTGCAGCTCTGCTCGACATTAGGTAAATGCCAGTGTCCATTACCAGGAGGGCGAACGCACACGCTGCGGGACTCGGCAGTGAACAAGCAGACGACCGGGGCCCGCGACCGGGGGGCCGAGTACCCGGCACTGGGCTGAGTGGAAGAAGCCAGGCCCACATGTACAGCTGTGGGGTGCCATCTGGTGACCTCCAGCAAGAGGCAGCACTCTGTGGTGGCAGGGTCCAGGGAGCTGCCCAGGAGGACGTGGAACATGGCTGGCCACACCTGGGTGGGGACACCGCACCCCCCGGCCGCTGGAGGCACAGACAGTTGTCAAGCACACAGAGCCTCTGCACAGTGTGCTCTTACTGTATGCAGTCACACTAAGTCACCAAAAGACGGTGACAGTCCACAGGCTCAGCAGCCAGGGCCAGCAGCACCCGAGCCGCCGGCAGGCCTCCCGCCAGCCTCGCGTCCAGCTCAGACTCCAGCTCCTGTGGGCGCTGTGCTGTGCCCTCACCCACCCAGGGCCAGCCTGCTGTGGGACGGAGGCCCTCCACCATGGACGGCTGCCTGTCCAGGTGCTCCAGTGGCACGGCCCCACCCCAGGCTGCTCAGGTCCTACCCGGCACCGGCACCTTAGGGCACCAGGGCACCGAGGTTGCCAGTGGAATTGCAGCTGCTGATCGGGTCGCCCGGACCTGGACTGTCTGGGTGCCCCCTGATGTCCAGTCCTCCTAGGGAAAGACCAGGAGGGTCCAGGAGGTGCAGCGAGACACGAACCCCAACCCTCAACTGCTGGCCTCGGGGGCGAGCACGGGCTGCCCAGGAACGCCACGCTGGGCAGACGGGCGGGCGAGGACTGCCCCCCGCTCGGCGCAGGGAGCTCGCTGGCGGTGGCCGGGGAGGCGGCAGCGAGGAGGACTCCGTGCCAGGCAGAGAGTGGGGCCTGGCCCCTAAGTACAGTGAGGATGTGTGCCCACCTGTCTGGCTCTCAAGCCCCGGCAAGGTGGCCGGGCCGGGGCACATGGGACATGGGTGGTGGGAACACGCAAGGCACCTCTGTTCCACCACCGCCCACCGCCAGTCGGGATCCGTCTGATCTGCCTCCCCAAGTGGCCAGCTGGGACAGTGTGAGGGGTCCTGGAGCCGGCCTCTGCCAGGCAGAGGACACTGCTCCCTTAAGGACAAGTCCTGTCCTGCGAGAGCAGGAGGGCCCTTCCGGGAGCCCCCAGGGTGTGCCAGCCTGTGTGCCGCCCTGTCCCCACCCCACAGTAATCACTGACCAAGCAGCCGACCCCGGGCCCGGCTCGGGAGAACACCAGCCCCAGGCTCCACCCCACGGGGCTAGGAACAGCCCCAGGCTCCCACCTGGGGACACGGCCACCCGGATAGTCCAGGTCCAGGTGGTGGAAGGCCCAGCAGCGACTGGGGAGGCGGCAGTCCCCTGCCCTTTCCTGACCACTCACCAGAGGCCAGTGATCTTCAGAGGATGGGGAGAGTGGGAGGCCCAGGACCCCCCCGCGTGGCCCTCCAGGGCTGCCCGCCCAGGGGTGGCACAGCCAGCGGCACCCAGTGGCACACCAGCATCTTTCCAGGAAAAGCACAGAAGGGTGGCCCAGGGTGGCCGAGGTCCTCGAGGACAGACAGGCTGTGAGCCCGCTAGGGGGTGGGACAGAGCAGGGGTAAGAGGTGGGGCAGGGGAGGACCAGGGGAGGACCGCACCGGCCCGGAGGTGCAGCTGGCTCTGGGGCTCAGCGTGTCCATCACTGTGTCCAGCAAAACCCTTGGCTGCTGCCTGCTGGCCACAACCCCTGGCCACCCTCCCAGCAGAGCATGCTCCTCTTCTCTCTTGTAAGGTCCGGTTGGCCGGGTCTCGCCCTGACCCCCACAGCCTGGTCTTGGGTGTGCACTGAGCAGCCTCCTCCGGGGCCCGGCACAGAGCGAAGCCTGCAGCCCCGGGGGCCAGAGCGGGCCCGGCACAGGGGGAAGCACGCACTGAGCCCTGCGAGGGGACGCGGAAGGGCCTCGGCAGCCGGGCAGGACGGCGAGCCGGGAGGTCGGGGCAGGGCCAGCACAAGGGGGCGTGGAGAGGGTCTCCTGATGAGGCCGACTTCCCGCTGGACGAAATGCCCTGTGTGCTGCCCTGTCCCCACCCACAATAAACACCGACAAGCAGCCAACCCCGGGGCCCCAGGACACAACCAGGGACCCCGTCAGACAGACACGCTGTACTCGTGCCCCTAAGCAGGGACCCAATAGAAAAACTAAACAGACGCGTGGGCAGAGGGGACACCAGTCAATAACAGCGAGGAGACCAGGGACGGGGAGGAGAAGGAGAGGAGGACCTTCAGAGACCACAGAAGGGACAGGCCAGCCCACCAGACCCCCAGCTCCGGCCCTTCCTCTGGAGAAGTCTGCCTTTGTCACTTTTGCAATGGACCTGCTTTTGCTGGCCACTCTGTGTCCATTCTTTGCTGAGCAGAGACTGGGAACCCAGCACCCTGCGGTGACCGCGCAGGCCCCAAGGCCTGAGGGCGGACTCCCTGCTGGGCCTCAGGAGCCGGGCAGTAGGCACATCTGAGAGAGCTAGTGGCCCCAGTGCCCACCCCAGCAGGCCGGTGACCTCTGAGCGCCTGAGGCCCCCTTCCCCTGCCCTCCCACGGGCGTCTCCTGACACCGCCCACGGCCACGCCCGGCCCTCGCGCCTTCAGAACAGATCTACGGGGTTCCTGAGCCATGGCCGCCCGCGTGTGACAGCTCCAACATCCGCGCGGGGTGGGGGGAAGGCACGCGCCCACAGACTTCCCGTCCCAGGACACACGCCTGAGCCACCCTGCGCTGGGCACTCGCGCCACCTTGCAGGAGTCCCTGGCTTGGGCGAAGCCCACAAAACAGAACCAGCCAAGTGTGTCCAGGATCCAGAGGAGTCCCGTGTCGACCCCACCACAGCCGACCCGCTGCGCGTGGCAGGGAGCGGTGACGGTGGCCGCGGCCGAGGGCTTACCTGCCTGGCCCTCCCTGGGCTTGCACTGCACCTCCTCCACACACTCGGCCGGGAACCACCCAATGTGGCCGCGGGCGCTGCCTTCCCAGAAGCCACCTTCGCCGATGCTCAGAACTAGGGGACAAGGAGGGAGAGAGTCAGCCAGGGGACATGGGGTGACCTGCCAGGGACTTCTCCCCTGAGGACGCCCGGCTGGGCACGGAGATAGGGAGGGAGCCGGGAGGAGGCCCCAGGGCCTGGTCAGCGTCTCCAAGAGCAGGACAGAATCCGCAGTCGGAGGGGACAGGGCTGTGTGACGATCATGAGTGCCACCCCAAACCCGCAAGGACAGGCCCGGTGGAAAGGCCCACTGGGCCTTGGCCTGCCACTAGGGAGCCCATCCATGAGGCTGCCGCGGGTGAGCGTGCGCGTCTCTTTCTGACTTTGGCAGGAAAACCCCACCTTTAGAGAGAAGGCAAGGAGCCACACAGTGGCCGTGTCCTCGGGGCCCACTGCACAGCTGGACAGACACAGCCGTCCCCGTCTCCAGGACGGTGAACAGCTCAGTGCAGGGTCCGACACTGCCACCCTGGGTGGGGTGCCAGGGACACAGTAGGTCCCCGGGCTGAAGGGATGAGGGTATCTGTCTTGAAGCCTCGCGGCTGAGCACAAGGGAGGGACATGGGTCCACAGGTGCCGGGGACCAGGGGGAGTCACGAGGACCCACGGCTCCCCACAGCCCCACTTGATGCTCTTCCAGGTGAAGGGCGGACTCGGGTGGCACGTTGGGGAGGGACCCCCACGCCCCCTCCTCTGCCCCACCCGGAACGCAGCTGCGCTGCCGGGCAGGGGTCTCCACAGGGGTCTTCTCTGACAGCACTCGGGGTGCGGAGCCCCGGCCTGCAGAGAGGGCCCTTCCTGCCGCCTCAGTTTAACCCAAGGGCCAGATAAAGATCCATGCGGCCCCTGACTGTCGAAGGTCAACGCACAGAAAACCCGGGCTTTGCAGGATCTTGCCTCGTCATCTGAAGAGCGACCCACATGGAACAGACCACACACAGCTGACCCACGCGGCCAGAGCCGCCAGCCCAGCTTCCTCCCAGGACGGGGCCATCCCCTTGGATTCCACGCAGCCCAGCTGCCTGACGCTGGACTCGGCAGAGCCCCGCAGAGCCCCGGGCAGCAGGGAGGGAGCAGGGGCCTCACAGCCCAGGCCTGTGAGGAGCCCCTTTCATCCTGCTGCTGAGGGACGGGCTGCGTAGGTCCTGCTGGGACCTTCCTGGATGGACCGGCCCTGCTGGCTGCACTCACCCCGCCACACGTGGGCAGCTGCTTCACCTCTCTGTGCCTCCGTTTCCTCTTTGCCGGGGGGGTGGGGGGGTGGGGGATAAGACTCCTGAGCTACCGCGCCGCTGTGGGTGCCGGGTGTGAGTGCCAGGCACGGCCAGGACCCCGCTGCTGGCTCCCTCCATGCTGCCCTCTCTGGGTGGACAGTGCGTGGGACCTTGGAGTTTCTGGCAGCTGAGGGTCCTCTTTGGGAGAGGGCGTGGGGTGGGTGGAGGGCAGCCTCGGGTCCTGTCCCGGCTCACACCCGCCCAGCGGTGGCCGTCCCAGCTTCACCTGCTGCTGGCAGCCACCTGAGTCCCACACCCGGTGTGGCCCCCGCAGGTTCTGCACTCCCTGAGGTGGGGCTGTGGGGGGAGTTGGGTCCCTCACCAATCGGTGACTTAATTCACCCAAGTAACCCTTCTGTCCCTGCGAGGAGATGCAGAGGACAGAGGAGTCCTCTGTGGGGAACAAGGAAGGACGCTGGGCCAGGAGTCGGCGGGCCCTGGGGCCCGTTCTCTCTGTGGGGAACACAGGAGCCAGGCCCACTGAGCTCCAGGTGCCACCTCGCTCCCCGTGTTGCGGTGGGATGGTCCAGGGCGGCTGTCCCCTGAGCCCTGGCTGCTGACCGCACTGCGGAGGAGCAGGGGGGGGCACTGACAGCACAGTGGTGAGGGGCCGGTGTGTGGCACGAGAGCTCTGCCTCCGGGTGGGGCGTGTGCAGCACGTCCAGGGCCCTGGGAGCCTGCGAGAGGGAGGACCGTCCACATACGCCTCTGTCCCCACAGACGATGCTGCAGGGCGTCCGAGGAACGGATGGGGCACTGCTCGCTGTCTTCAGGGCCAGCGTGCCCTGCTACCACGCCCAGCACCCTGGTGGGCCTCTCCCTCCAGGACCCTCCAGCCTCCCTGGGCAGCTGGAAACCAGACACTCCCTGTCTGACCAGCTGGGTGGCCGAGGGCGGGGCTCTCCACCTGCCACACCGGTGCCCTACGCCCTGTCCACTCCGTCTGGGGCAGAAAGCAGCCATGGAGGAGCGGGGAGGACCTGGGGCCACCTCCCACACTCTGCCCTGTCTCCTGTTGGAATGGACCCTGGGGACGCCGGGATTTCCACACAGGTGCACTTTGAATTTACCCAGGATGTGCAGGGCCCTGGGGTCACAAGGACGGTGCCAGGAGGGGTGACACAGAGGCGCTCTGCGGGGACGTCCCTTACACGGCACACTCCTGTCCTGAGGCCTTTCCTCTTGCTCCACACGCTCCTGCCCCTGCCCCAGGCCATGCCCAGCTCTTCCAGGGGCTGCCCTTCAGCCTAAGCCCCAAACTGGGCCCTGGCTCTCCCACCGGGCTCCACCCACATGTGCAGCTGTCCAGCAGGGGTCAGCTGCGCAGAATGACTGGCATGGACCCCCACAGACGGATCAGCAACCTGGGAACCAGAAACGTCACCAGCCTAGAAAGCAGTGCCACACACCTGTCCCCACGTGGACCTCCCCACCATCGTGCCACATTTATGGAGGCCACTAAGGCCCAAGGGACGTGGCTGGGCAGGGGTCACTGGGAAGCAGAAGCCCCATGAGCCTGGCTTGATGGGGGAGGGGTCCTCTGGAGTGAAGGCCCAGGGCTGTGGCAGGGGCTCAGCTGACCGCAGAGCCTGGGCTGAGGGGTGGACCAGGTGGTGAAGGGGGTCCCGGGTTGGGCAGTGTCCACGGCAGAGGTGAGAGGCACGCCACATGTGTGCATAGCCTCCAGCCTCCCTGGCCTCCTGGGCAGTGGTGCGGCCCACGCGGCTGACCGGCTGGGCAAGCCGTGGTTCTCTGCAGGGTTATCCCTGGTGCTGACCGGATGACGGTGCTGGGAACCTGCCTGTCCCCACTGGTGGTGGCCGCATCTGCTGTCACCTGAGAGGAGGGTGTGAGGGCATGGGCAGGGGGGACAGAGAGGTCCTTGAGGCTGGGCTTCTCTAGCCCCTGTGCCCTGCCGGCTCTGCTGTGGTCAGAGGAGCTCACAGAAGCCTCGTGAGCAACAGCCCTGCCAGTGGACAGGTGTGGGGCTCCCTTCTGCGCCCGATGTCCCCCTGCAACCTGCGAAGCCTGGTCATGAGAGGTCACAGAGGGTGGGTGCAGATGCGGACCCTGCGAGCTGACTCCCCACACGGTCCCTACCCCTGGGGATCACTAAAAGGGTCTAGTCCAGGGAAGCCCACGCCCCACTGCCCGGGACCTTCACGGAGCTCTCCCCTGGACCTAAAGGAGCACGGGGCTCTCCCCTGGACCTGCAGGAGCACGGGGCTCTCCCCGGGCAACTGCAGAAACAAGGGAAGACGCTTGTGGGATTGGAACAGCAGACTCTCCCCAGCTCAAGGACGTGGCTCCACAGGCTGATGGCCAGAAAGCAACGGAAAATTACTAGACACTTGAAGTAAGAGAAGGAACCATGTTCCCAAGGGGAGGAGAAGCTGCTGAGCCCAGACCCGACATGAACCCGACGTTGAGACCATCAGGTGCGGTTGGGGCAGTTAATGTGGCAATTATACCAATTGATAAAACAACACGTTTTCAATCAACAAAAAAATCCCACCAGAGTACCAGGAAGTCTTGGCAAATAAGAAAACAAGCATACAGATGGAAAACCCAGTGAACATGTGATTTCTGAAATTATAAAATTCACACGAGGGACGTCAGAGGAAAGAGTGAACTTGGAAGAGGAAGGAATAGACCTGTTGGACGCTGTCGAGTGACCAGGCAGCTGTGAAGCGGGACCAGAGACAGGACGGGGCCCTGCCATCTCGAGACCCTTGCAGAAGCCCAGAGAAGTCAGACAAAGGCAGCGATGACCACCGTGGGCCAGGTGGCCCGGGCAGAGGGCAGGACTGGAGCTGGCCGACGGCACTGTCAGGAGCCCACTTTCAGCCCCTCCCCTGCGCTGCTGGAAGCCTGTCCAGGGCAGGGCACGCGTGGAGTCCCTCATGCTCCACTCAGTGAGTTCCCACTGGCCCCGTGTCCCCACGGTCCCTACGGTCCCCACTGCCCTTCTCTAGCCTCCCTGGGGCCTTGAGACCAACACGTGCCGCCTGTGCTCACCTTCCTGAAGCCTCCCAGATGACGGTGCCCCTGCAGGAGCATCGCTGGCTCCCCAGTGCCCTTGGAGACAGCCACCTCCCCACCTGTCACCCTCGGCAGCCGAGGGGGGGCTTTCCAGGCAGTCCCAGGATTCTGCTGAGAATCCCTCTGACCAGGTGGACCTCTTCCTTTGAGGGCTGCAGACACCAGGCCTCGGCCACAGCTGGACCGTCCAGCTGGATGCTCAGGCCAGGGCCTGCCCAAGACCACCTGCTCGGGGTCCTGGGGTTTTCTGGTGGGGGAGGCCCTGCCCTTTGCTGGCTCACCCCTGCAGGTGGGGTCTTCCCTCCAGCCCCGTTCCCCACGCTGACCCCCCGGTCTCTGCTGCCACCCCAGCGGGTCCTCCAGGGGCTCGACGGAGGCTGAGGGGCGCCGGCCGGCCCTGCCCCAGACACTGACCTTTGACCCTGTCTCCACGGTGAAGGGGGATCTCGCCATCGACTTGGGGTTGGTATGGCTTCACGACGACGAAGAGTCTCCCAGGCACTGCGCTGTAGAGCTTCCGCTTGGGCCCCGGGTACTCGAAGGCCGAGAGGGAGTCCTTGCTGGCACCAGGAGCGAAAGGCGGCCTGGAGGGAACAAGAAGGGAGGGGAGACGAGGTCAGAAAGCCACGCTCCGCCACCACGCCAGGCTGCCAGCCCCGCTCCACCGCCACGCCAGGCTGCCAGCGTCACCTGGACCCCACGAGGCTGCGGGCGACGGCGATGTGTATGGGCTGGGCGGCGAGCGTGAAGGCCCAAGCTGACCCAGCAACTCTGTGGGCACATCCCAGGGCAGGAAAGGCAGGGCAGCAAGGGGATTCAGGCCCTCCCCGGCCCCCAGCCGCACAGCACACCCAGCGCACGGTGGCAGCCTCCCAGGTGTCCCTTGACGAACACTCTGGTCCTTCTACACAGGGGAGCATTATTCAGAACTAAAGGGACACTCTGACCCGCACTTCAACATGCATGGACCGAGGACACTGTGCTCAGCAGGAGAGGCCGGTCAGAGGCACTGCAGGGACCCCGGACAGGGTCGCCTGCTGTCACCAGGGCCACGCAGACAGCACTGCACAGGGCGCCAGCAGCTGGGGAGTCACATTTGGTGGACAGAGCCGCAGCCTGGGGAGGTGGGCACACCCAGGAGGCCAAGGTGGACGGTGCCCTGCAGGGTGAGCGCGCCCAGCGCCCTTGGACCGCGCACTTAAAAGTGATTAAGAGGGCAAACCTTATGTTCTGGATATTTTCCCACAATTGATAAAAGACTCAGGTGGCAGCAGCAGTGAAGGGGAGCCCTGGGTCCCACTGTGCCCGTCCGCGTGAGCGGCCGTCAGGGGGCGAGGAACGCCCAGGATCTCTAGGAACAGCAGCTATGTCCAGCTCCCGGCCCGGCTCCCCCGAGGAACCCGGATCTTCACTTGCTTTGTGTCTCTGATTTCACAGAGCGATCGGGTGAGGCCAGCCCCCACCTAGAGGTCCCCAGCGGTGGCCAGAGATGGGCAGGCAGAGGCACGGGGCCGGGGCCACCTGCAGAGCAGCTTTTTATCTCATCTTGCTCCCTCGACAGTGACCAGGACAGGCTGTCAACGGGATGGACCTTCTTCATTTAATGTGAACCCCGTGTGCCTCTCATCCTGTGCACACCCCGGAGTGCACCCTGAAATTCGCGGCAGGGTTTGGTTTGTGCCTCTGGAACGTCAGAGACGTGCCGCTGTGTTGCGGTTCGTCGTGGTCCCTGGTGGCTGCTCAGCGTCACGATTGTGGGATCCCGTCACGGGGACCCTGGCTGGTGTCTGGAGGAGCTCAGTCTGCGTGTGCGTAATTGGGCTGTGGCCTGCTAACCCTAGTCCACGGTTCATACCATAGCGAGAGCGGAGGGGACTGCACGTAGGGTCAGCCTGCTCAGCCCCAAGGCCCAGATTTGTCCCTGACCCACATGAAGCTCCGAGCACAGGAAACCAGGCCACCCGGCCTCCTGTGGCCCAGGGGCAGCCTAGAGGCTCACCTGGGTGCTGGGGACACTGGGCAGGTGCCCTGTGGCCTCTCCTGGGCTTTTCTCCCACTGAGTGACAGCTGCCGACCTAAGGGTTCAGAATCCTGCCACTGCCAAGCAGCCTTGGCGCAAGGTGGAGACGCAGGGTGGGGTGTGGCCTCAGTGCCACCTCCTCATTCAACCCCTGCTTGCCTGGACAGGGGCCTCCACCGTGGGGCCCTGTGGAGGTCACTGTCCTCGAGCACCCCAAGGGCTGTGTGGCAGTGACCCATGAGGAGCCCTTGGCTGCACCACGCCTGTCTGAAGGTGCGGCTGGGTAGCCAGCGGCCCCCCCAGGAGGTGCCCACAGGGCTGGGCAGGGTGGAGACTGGCCCACCACGCTGGGGCCACCTGCCAACGTGGCCTTCATCCCCGGTGCCTGCTCCTCCCCGTGGAGATGGGACAAGGACAGAGCTCTCGCCTGTGCCTCCAGGCCTGGCTCCTCCCCGGCCCTGCTCTCCCCGTGGCAGCCCGAGAGCAGCCTGGATGAGCGGTGGCTGTCCGCTGAGTGTGGAGCACGGGGAGGCCAGGCCAGGGCACCCGGGGCCCAGCCCACGCAGCGAGATGGGTCTGCAGCTCCCCAGCCCTAACTGCCCGCGCTTCCTTGTGTCCTGGCCGAGAGCAGCAGCTGGAATTCCAGCCGTCGGAGGGCCAAGTCCCTGGGCTCTGAGTCTCCGAGAGCTGGCCCTGTGGAGTCGGGTGACTGGGATGAGGGAACTGGGCCACTTCCCAGCCACCCCGGGGAGTGGGGCGGCCTCCACACTGAGCGTCTCCATTCACCCTGGGCCAGCTCACTGCTGCTGGGCTCAGCTGCAGGGCGGGACGGGCTCAGGGGCTCACAGGCGGGCGGGGAGCGGCACAGGCCAGAGGACGGAGGGTGCCCGAGGAGGCCTGGAGGCCGGGTCAGTGTGGAGGGGCAGGGCTGGTGGCCGATGGCCTGGCCCTGGGGCCTGCCGGTGCCTCCCAGGCTCCTCTCCTGCAGAGGAGGGAGGGAGGAGCTCGGGAACATGGCCGGTCACAGGCTCTGGCACAAAGGGTGGCGGGTCCAGCACAGAGGCCCCCGGCTGGGCTCAGCACCACCGGCTTCTCTGACGGCTGCAGTCCAGAAAGCTCAGAGCCCACCAGCCCCGTCCCGCGGCAGGCTTCCCTCCCTGGCCTCCTTGGCCAGGCACTAGCTGGCCGCCGTGGAGCCTCTGTCCGGGTGCCAGCCAGGGCCACCCCTGGCTCCAGGTGGGGAGGTGCCCAGAGCCCCACCTGGGACCACAGGGGCTCACCAGCAGCCCCTCCCACGTCAGCCTCTCTGCTTGGCTCACGGGGCCCCTCTCCACCTCCGGGTGGTGGGTCCTCCACTCCCCGGGGAGGTCTGAACTGTGACCGTGTGACTCCACGGCCCCAGGTCCTCCAGGGTGTCAGCACCGGGCACGGCACACCTCCCTCACATCTGTGGTGGGCACGCACACCCTCCTGCATGCAGAAGGGGGCACAACTCAGGCTCAGGTGGCCACCTGTCAGAGAGCAGGGACCACAGACGGGGAGCCCGGAGGGCCACAGGTGTGGACTGCCATCCGTAGGTGCCCAGCAAGCGCCTGCTCCCCAGGTGTGCCCTCCACCTCCCTCGCCTGCTGGCCAGGCC
This sequence comes from Marmota flaviventris, assembly GCF_047511675.1. Taxonomy (NCBI): domain Eukaryota; kingdom Metazoa; phylum Chordata; class Mammalia; order Rodentia; family Sciuridae; genus Marmota; species Marmota flaviventris. The sequence continues at coordinate 3,503,477 of NC_092506.1, read as the reverse complement.
TGATCCTGGGGCACCTTGCCCATGGCTATGCCTAGCCTCCCCAGTGAGGTGCCACGGTACCCTGGGGGCAGGTGACACACAGGGTGGCGGGAGAGCCAGACGTCGTACCCCACGCCTGCTCCAGCAGGGTCTGTGCCCCACTTTCTGGGTCAGGACTGGGCTGAGCGGGGGGCACAGTGACCACCCTCATGGAGGAAATCTGGTCCCTGTTCCACTGAGAGTGGGCTTGCGTGTCCAGGTCCCCACCTCCCCAGGGAAGCAGATAGAGGGCAGGTAGGGCGGGCACAGAGCAGAGCCACAGGGCACCCCGGCCACCTTCACACCCACGCACCTGTCAAGATGGGGCTCTGTCCCTGGGGAGGGGTGCACAGGTCCCCAGAACCCTCCAGACCTGCTCCCACCCACACAGGAAGCAGGAAGAGTCCCTGCCGCCGGAAGCCCACGGCGACACCCAGGGGTTCCGTGGCCTCCGAGTGCCCTGCCCCTTACTGGGAAGTGTCATCTGGGGAGAATGTCCCTCCCCGGCACTGAGTGGGAAACTGGCCTCTGCCGGGGGCAGGAAGGCCAGGGGTGCTGCTGTCCCCTTCCTCAGGACCATCTTCCCATTTTGTCCCGAACGCCCAGAGGTGGACAGGGCTCGGGGAGGCCCATGGTTCCCACAGACACAGCCAGCGGGTGGCCAGCAAAACCAAGCTCTGCCTGCTGGCCTCATCCCAAGCCGTTGCTCCCTGCTGAGCCGAACCACCCGGGAGCAGATGTTTGATGAGAGGGTGGCCACAGTGTCCCCTGGGTGGGTGAGGCCAGAGCGGCCCTGGGGACCTGCTGCCCAGTCTCTGAAGAAAGACATGGAACCCATATGCTGCAGGTGACCCTGGCCACCCACCCTTGGTGACGGGGTGGGTGGACCCAGGTGTCTCCCAGGGGTTCTCAGGACTGGGGCCCAGTTGTGCCCCTGGGCACCAGTAGAGGGCGCCGCCTTGGGCTGGGTGAGTGCAGAGCCTGCGCCTGAGCAGGGGCAGGGACGGTGCCCCCGGTGCAGTGATTTCCACCCCTCTGCACCGGTGTCTGCGAGGACAGGGACACACAGGGACTGAGGCGGGGGAGACGGACGGTCAGGGGAAGGTGAGCGGGAGACGCAGGCGGAGCTGAGGACCAGGACGGGTGCAGGTGTCCCTCCCCCTCCTCCTTCTCCATGATGCCCAGCCACAGGCTCTGGGCTGGCCTGGCAGCAGGGGGCCGGGAGTGCCTGGATGTTCAAAGTGGGAGCCCTCAGCTCCCAGCAGGCCTGGGTGACACAGGGCCTGGACGCCAAGCCCCCGGAGCCCCTCCTGTTAGGACATGGTCAGGACAGCCCCCAGGGCTCCGTGAGGCCCCTGTCCTGCTTCCCTCCAGGGGCTGCTTCCCTTCTCTGCAGGAGGTCAGCTCCTCCCTGGGGTGGGGGTCCTGCCCAGCACAGGCCCTGGATGGGAGGGAGCAGGCCACTGGTGCCAGCAGGAGTCCAGGTGGGAGCCCTCACCCCACCCACCAGGGCTGCCCTGAGCCTTGGCCTGAGGCTGGGTCTGGTCCCCCTAGGCGCCCCTCAGCTGCCCGCGGTTTCTGTGTCCGGCGGCCAGGCAAGCAAGCTCAGTCCCGGGGAGGGGAACCGGGTGGCGCCTCCCCTGGGCTGTGAGCACACAGGGGACAGGTGGTGTGGGCTGCAGGGCCTGGCCAGGTCCCCTCCTTGCTCAGGATGCCGTCTCCCCAGCAGCCTGGCCATCTCCGCTTCTCCTGCCTCTTGGCCCCAGCCAGCGTCCGCCCACCCCCACGGGACGCTGGACGGGGCGCAGGGGCTCCAGCGGCCGAGGACTCTTTCCATGCTGCCCACCCGCAGGCTCAGCGGAGCGGCCACGGGACTTCACTGCGACCAGGTCCAGGCTGCAGCATGTGACTGCTGTGCCACCCCATGACCCCTCCCCCCACGCACATGAGGTGGCACCAGGAGGCCACCGTGTCCGGGAACACTGAGGCACAGAGGTGGGTGACCTGCCCAAAGCTGGGGAAGCAGGGCTGGTGCTGGGCCCCCGAGGGAGGGACAAGGGCTTCTCCAAGCAACAGGGGGTCGTAACCCCACCTCTTGGGCTCTGCTGGTGACCAGAACGGGCCCTGGAGCCCCAAGACCACCAGGAGGCCAGGGCCAACGTGCCCCTTCCCATGTCCCACTAGGCCTGCCCCGCTGGCCCTGTCTGCCCCAGGAGAGAGCTGGCGGGCCCATGGGGGACGGGGCCCTGTGCTAAGCTTCAAGGACAATGGAGGAGCAGAGGGGTCACTGGGCTGGGATACCAGGCTGGGTGTCCTCCCGTCACCTGGGCCAGACTATGCCCTTCCCCTGCCTGTGTAGAGGTCAGCCCCTTCCCCAGGCACAGACCGGGGAGCCCCACCCTGGCCAGGCTGCTCCAGCCACGAGGCCCCAGCTCCAGCTGGCTGGAGGGACATTCTGACCCCAGCCTGGTCAGTGCACTGGCCCACACCCTGATGTCCATGCCCGGATGTCTGCAGACTCATGCACCTGGCTGTCCCTGTGCCCAGGTGGCCTCAGATTGCCACTCCATGGGTGAGTGAGCAGGGTGGCCAGATGTCCTCGGCACGCCCTTGCTGTGCACAGCCTCGGCCCCAGCACAGGGCACAGGGGACAGGGCGGCACCTGCAGCCCCACCCCATCCTGCCTCCCCAGCCCCCTCCCGCCTGTTGGGCAGTGCTACTGAAAGGCCCTGGCTAGGACAGGGGTTCAGGGAGGGACAGGTGGACTGGTCGGTGCCCATGGCGGGGCTCCCCTGGGAGCACAGCTGCTGTCACCAACAAGGGGCTGGTCCTGGGCAGAGGGACAGGCAGACTCTGAGGGGGAGGACAGAGGAGGGGCCAGGCCAGGCAGGACTGGCTGGTCAGGGTGCCATCTCAAGGAAGGGTGACGGCCAGGCTGCAAGGACCTCCTGACTCAGGGCAGGCAGCAGGCCCATGGTTAGGGGACGGGCTATCCCGCCCACGTCAGGGAAACATGGCGAGTCGGTCACCCTTCCAACAGCTGTGGTGACCAGGGAAGGCCTGGCGGAGCCCTGGGCTTGCTGGACAGGATTCGGGCTCTCGGGCAGTGAGGATGGTGCACGTATAAGGCACTGCCCTTAGTGGCTCCCCAGGGGCCTTCCTTTAACCTGAGAACAACCTGAAGTCGGTCACTGTCTGATCCTCATTTCATAGTCCACAAAGACGAGGCACAGAGTAGGTAAGTAAGAGCCTGCAGTCACACAGCAACTGAGGTGTGGGTCAAAAGAACATGTCCAGGAGTCCAGGCGCTGATCATGAGAGTCAGGCTGGCTGCTGAGGGCCACACATGTGCACACACAGATGCACAGACGCAGCCGGATACACACACGCGGCCCTGTGTACACACAAGTGCATCACAATACACACCAGGACACATTTCACAAGCAAATAGGTACGCACACACAGATGCACACACACATGCACAGGGAGCACCCTACATGTGCACACACAGGGCACATTGCACAAGCAAATAGGCACACACACACACACACAGAGATGCACACACACACGCACAGGGAGCACCCTACACGCACACACACAGGGCACATTGCACAAGCAAATAGGCACACACACACACACAGGGAGCACCCTACACGCATACACACAGGGCACACGAACACACAACCCACATGTGCACACGCACAGACACGCACGCACGCCCCTCCTCCCGGCGCTCCTGTGTGGCGTGTCCGATACCCCTGCCCCACACCTTCCCCACCTGCTAGGCCTCGGGGGGAGGGGCCGTCTCTAAACTGCAGTCCTACTCCAGCCGGGTGGGAGGACCGGGGTCTCGGGGGACCCTCTATTTAGCTCTCAACTGTTCTTAGCACCTGGACTCCCCCCGGGGGCTGCTCAGAGCCAGAATCTAGACCAGCACCAGGAACAGGCACGTGCTTCAGCTCTGCTGGGCGGGGCGGCCGGGCTGGGAGCTCAGGCCTGCTGGACAGACGGATGGGCTGGGAGCTCAGGGACTGCTGGACAGACAGCTAGGAGCTCAGGCCTGCTGGACAGACGGATGGGCTAGGAGCTCAGGCCTGCTGGACAGACGGATGGGCTGGGAGCTCAGGGCCTGCTGGACAGACGGATGGGCTGGGAGCTCAGGCCTGCTGGACAGACGGATGGGCTGGGAGCTCAGGGACTGCTGGACAGACGGATGGGCTGGGAGCTCAGGGACTGCTGGACAGACGGATGGGCTGGGAGCTCAGGGCCTGCTGGACAGACGGATGGGCTGGGAGCTCAGGCCTGCTGGACAGACGGATGGGCTGGGAGCTCAGGGCCTGCTGGACAGACGGATGGGCTGGGAGCTCAGGCCTGCTGGACAGACGGATGGGCTGGGAGCTCAGGGCCTGCTGGACAGATGGATGGGCTGGGAGCTCAGGGACTGCTGGACAGACGGATGGGCTGGGAGCTCAGGCCTGCTGGACAGACGGATGGGCTGGGAGCTCAGGCCTGCTGGACAGACGGATGGGCTGGGAGCTCAGGGACTGCTGGACAGACGGATGGGCGAGGAGCTCAGGGCCTACTGGGTGGACAGGTGAGAGGCTGGGCCCTGAGGGGCCGGGAGACCTGTGTTCCATCCCCACAACAGTGCGCCCAGCTCCTAGACCCCAGCCCCGGCCTGAGGTCAGCCAGGACAATAGCTCCCTCCTGGACTGGACCACAGGGCACTGTCCCCTCCTCATTCACACCCTGCTGCAGGCTGGGCGCTGTGTGGCTCAGGACTGGCCCAAGGGCAGGACCTCGTCCAGAAAGACTTGGTGTGGTCAGAATGGGGAACCCAGGCAGCAGTGGAGGCCGGGGAGGAGCCAGGGAGGGGCTACGGGTGGCCCCAGGCCCCAAGCACCAAGTGCTAGACCCAACGTCAGCAGGAAAACCCAGGCCCACGGGCCCACGCCCATGTGAACTCCACATCACCAGGCCCTGACCCCGGGACCTGGTCTGGCCCCGCGCTGGCTGTGTGGCTCAGGCTGAAGCAGCAGAGTGGGGTCCCCGTGCGGGCTGTGGGTCTCAGCAAGCACTAGCTGGTGTTGGCAGGGACGGTGACCGACACTGCTGTCCCTTGGAGTCCCCAAACATCAGACCCAGACCTTGAGGCCCCAACAGTGAGTGGAACCTAAAGCCCAGGAGTCTTGGAAGGGGGGTGACGAGGCCGACTGTGCCCAGGGCTTGGCGCTGGGCACCAGTGCAGCTCCCTGGATGTCCGGGGCAATAGAGTACGGGGTCCCTTTGGCCTAGATGCTGTCCTGTCCTGAGGCTCCTGTCACCTGGACTGCCTCAGAGACTGACCCAGGGGCTCCGAGAGCCCCTGCTGTACTGGGCAGTCGCACCCTGTGGCTAAGACCATTCCTGCGGCTGCTGGGGACACGGTGAGCCACCCTTGGGGTGTGAGGTGGCCTCTGAGCCTCGGTCTGGCCTGTGCCAGGGCTCTGCTGCCACTCTGCGGGGCGTTGCGAGGACAGGTGCGCTGGGCTGACAGACAGGTCCCGCTTGCTGCCCCCTGCCCTCCTGCTGTCTCACTTTGGGGACCAAGAGGTGGGTGTGCAAGGGCGGGAAAGGAGGCCCAGGCTGGCACCCCCTGCCCTGGCTCGTCCCAAGAGCCTCCCAGCTGCCCTGGGCCTGCAGAGCTGCCCACTGGGCGCGAGGCTCGGGAGGGCGCACCCAGCCCAGAGGCCCCCGCGGAGCAGGCTCGCTGGCTCCAGCCCTGGGCGGTGGAAGCGCGAGGCCCCTCGGCGCGAGGTCCCCTCCCGAGGCCTGGCCCTGCTGCTCCTTACCCCACGTGCCAGTGTGGCTGCGGCCTCTTGCCGTCCTCGCCGGCACCGCCCAGCCTGTTGAGCGACGGGGAGCGGCTGCGGGGCCCGGGGGCGTAGCTGGCCACGCTCTTCGCCACGCCGTCCGGCCTGCTGGGCATCTGCTGCAGCAGCTGGGGCGAGAGGCTGCGGTGGGCGGTGGCCGTGGGGCACACGGCCCAGTCGGGTGCGCTGGCATGGAGGTTGTTGTCGCTGTTGGAGCGCAGCAGGACCCGGGGGGCGGCCAGCGTGTTGGGGAGCCGCCGCCTGCGGTTGGAGTAGGCCGGGGCCTCTCGGAAGGGCACTGGGCGGGAGAGAGTGAAAAGAGGTGGGTGAGTGCGTCCAGGGGGTGCCCCCGGAGGCCAGGCTCATGCATCCAAGCCCCCATGCGACCCGAGGGCGGGCCGAGCTCTCTGCGGGCTCCGGCTGGGCTCCCAGAGGCCAGGACTCACCCCCGACATGGAGGCAGGGGTGGAGACGGCAGAGGGGGCCTCCCCTGCCCCGAGGCTCCAGCCGAGGCCCAGATGGAAGGGACCGGGGTCCCAGCTTCCATCGCCAGCGCCCACCCCTCCCACAGCCTGGGAAGAGGCAGCTGGCTCAGACACACGTGGGGACAGAGCCCCGTCCAACAGGCAGCTAGGACCCTGGGCACTGCTGTGTCCCCTCCTGAGGACTCGAGGTGGGCCTCTGTGTGGGAAGAATCCCTGCCCCCGAAGTCCACAGGCTGGGGTCGAACCCCGGGCCTCAGAAGGGGACGGCTTTAGAGAGAGGCCCTCATCCAGGCAGTGACGTTAAAATGGGTCACCAGCACGGGCCCTCGTCCCACAGGGTGGTGTTCTTGTAAGAGGAGACCAGGACACGGACACACAGAGGACGCCATGCGAGGACACAGGAAGGAACCGCCGTCTGCCAGCCGCGGAGAGAAGCCTGGGGGAGCCAGCCCGGGACACCTGGATCCCGGACTCCAGTCCCCAGGACCCGAGACAAAGACCATCTGCTCTTTATACTCGGCCCAGGCCCGAGGGCCTCGCCACAGGGACGCTGACAAGCGAACCAGGCTCCGGTCCAACCCTTCAGCCCCGACAGGGGCCCTTCCTCAGCCATCAAGCTGGGGCCCTGTGCGCCGAGAGCAGGGGCTCACCTCGCCTGGTTCTGGGACGTCTGCAAGAGGCCAGGCCCTCACCCGCCTGAGCCCAGTGTGCCCAGGGACATGGAGGGGACGGCTGTCCTGGGGAGCCCAAGGGCTGTGTCCACCCTGCAGCAGCCCTGGTGCTCAGAGGGCTGGCCCTTCCACAATGGCCCTCCAGGCTACAGGGGACAGATATGCCACCAGCCCCTGAGAGGCCAAGGATGCTGGGTGTCACCCCAGCTGGCCAATGTCCACGGCAGGCTCTGTACTCCCATGGGGTCTGCACTGCCAAAGGCCAGCACTGCTGTTGGGCCGACCCAGAGCTGTGAAGCAAGAGGCCACACAGTCCTCCAGGAAGCCCACCCAGGGATGGGACCTTCATGTCCTAAAGGAGACGTGTACCATGGATGGCCAAGGACAGGCTGGACATCTGCCCCTGGTGCTCAAGGCCAGAGAACACCATGAGGCCCATTAGAGGAACCGAGGGTGGTTGTGCCTATTGCAGGGCCAGTGGACAGTCCCTCGCAGGGGTCACAGGGGACAGAGGTGGCCTTGACAGAGTTCAAGGGAACAGAGGTGGCCCTGGCAGAGCTCAGAGGGACAGAGGTGGGACTGGAAAAGCTCACGGGGATAAAGGAGGCTCTGGCAGAGCTCAGAGGGGACACATGTGGCCCTGGCAGAGCCCACAGGGGAGAGAGGTGGCCCTGGCAGAGTCACAGTGGACAGAAGTGGCCCTGGAAGAGGTCAAGGGAGACAGGGGAGCCCTCTCAGACCCCACAGGAGACAGAGGTGGCCCTGGTAGAGTTCATGGGGGACAGAGGTGGCCCTGGTAGGGTTCCTGGCCCTGGTGGAGCCCCCCGGGCACAGAGGTGGGCTGGCAGGTCTCTCCTGGGACAGGTGAGAGAGGTGTGGCCCAGTGCACCCTCCTGCCTCCCAGGACGCTGGGAAGTGCCTGGGAAACAGAATTGGGACAAACCGGCACACTGCACAGAATGGCAGCAAGCTCCCTGGGGTCACAGGCTGGACTCGGTGTCCTGGTTCAGTACAGTGGGAGGGTGGGGGCCAGTCAGGGTCAGGGTCTCCCACGCAGGCAGCCTGGTGCCTCGGGCCCCTGCCCGTGGGGGAAGCCCTCTGTGGGAGGAAGACGTCGGGGCAGCAGGCCCCCGGGGACCTCAGGCCCACCCCTACTTTTCCCAGTGAAGGAGCCCACAACGGCCAGCCAGGCCGGCTGGAGGCGCAGGAGGGACAGGCTGGCTGCTTTAGGAGAAGGGCCACAGCTGGGCCAGGCCACCCAGGGGGTGCTTCTCAGGACGGAGGGAGACCCCACTGGCCTTCGGCCCTGAGCAGGCAGAGGCTGAGACACCAGAGTCCACGGTCGAGGTGCTACAGGAGGAGTGGCGCTGGAGCTTTAGGGACCTCAGATGCCAGACCCGGGGTGGGGTGAAGGACCATGCGGGGGGGCGAAGGTCCTGCAGCCTCAGACAGGGCCACCTGTCACCCCTGGGATGAGGGCCACGCGACCCTGTTGGCTGCAAGACCACAAGCTCAAGCAGACACAGCGGGGTCCGGGCTTCTGGGCGGACCCTGGGCGCTCGCCACGTACAGGACCCTGCCTGGCCTCGGGAGCAGGAGAGCTCGCAGCCGTGCCCGGCAAGGCCGTCCGTGACCCCCTGTGACCCAGGACGGGTAAGGTCTGAGCACCCCTCCTGCAAAAGCCATGGATCCGGGGGAGGCCGGCAGGGGCCCAGATCAACTCCTCAGGAAGGAAGAGTCCAGGGGAGACACGGGACAGAGGCAGAAGTCACCTGCCACCATCGCCCCCGGGCTGAGATCCTCCCATTCTCCATGGAGCCCACGGCTCAAGTCCCAGCAGGTGAATTTTGATGAACATAAGCAAAGGCTGCTTTCGACTAGATTCCCAGGAATGGGTCTGCAGGGGGAGCTGGCCCGGGGGGAGGAGGGGGGTTGCGGATTGGAACGGCCGGGACATTTTCCTATACATCTTCCCCCAAGACCAGGCAAGTTACTCAAACGGAATCACCTAGGCGACATTAGGGCGAGCGTTTTAATGAAAATCACCTTGCTTGATTACCAAGATTCCCACTAAATTAGCTTCCCGAGCACCGAGATTTCCCCAGAGCTGGTTATAGGAGGAGCCGGGGCTGGGGAGGACCTCCCTCATTCCTTTAAAGTAACCTCTGCAGAAACCTTCTGATTTCCTAAGGACGAGAGCTCCCTGTCTGACAAAACTGACTGGTACTATCCATGGAAATGATGGTTTTTTTTGTGAAAAGGGTTAAAAATAACTCTTTTCCTGTCTGAAAATGATTAATATTCCACCCAACTGTTTCTTCTTTCAGGCAATCTGCAAACTCTGGCTGGGTGGATATTTTCTTAGCCGTCTTACATGCATTTATTTATACCTTTTCCCCCACAATAAAAAAGCCCCACAAGGAATGACAAAGACCGTATGCACTTTTAAAGTCCGCCACGAGGCTTCTCCATCCACTCCATGAAATTGCCAGCCGGGGCGGCCAAGGGGAGCTGGGGAGTGGCTTTGAAGCACCTGCCCATCTGGGGCAGCGGCCATGTGCCCTGACCTCCCTCGGCAGGTGCTCAGCAGCCCTCAGGTAACGGGCAGCCTAGACTCACAACTTCCCTGATTTTCCTAGGACTTAGTTCTTAACGAGCCCCCTCGGGCACAGTCACCATGGGTGGACATTCCGGAACGTGGTTCTGCAAAGGCCGGTGGCTTAGAAACCAGTCGAATAAAAGGGCACCTTCAACCGTGTCCATCTCCCAGACCAACCAGAGCCGAACGGTATCGCACACCACAAAGATGCCCTTGCCCGACTCGACTAAGCACCGTGGTCCTGGGAGGAACTGGAAGTCCCCGTCCCCGGACCCGAAGGCTGCTGGTCCCTGGCCCGACGCTCCCGGCAGCCCCCTCCTTACCTTCCTTCTTTGTGAAGGCATTTAACAAAGACTTCATTTTCCCTCCGACTTTGGCAGTGGTCCGCTCATTATATAACCTTCTCGGAGGGGAGGAAGGCTAGGCGCGCAGCCCAGCCCCTCCGTGCTGGAGCGGCTGGGACCCTGGGAGTGGCGGCGGGCGTCTGGGCACTGTGCGCTCCGGAGCATCGCTGGGCATGCCAGACCCAGCGTGCTGGTGACAAAGCCCACCCCATATTCTGTCTGTCAGCTGGGAACCAACTGTCGTTGATGGGGCTGCTCTCAGAGCCGGCTACCTCTGGTGGCGTTCGTCATGTGAGCTGAGCTGGGCGCTGAGGAGCGGCACCGCACAGGGTTAACGGCGGGCGGGCGGGCGAGCTGGCGGCCAGGAGACGCTGGGAGGTATCTGTGAGCTCCAGCCCCAGTTATCCAAGGAAACCCGGGCTGGTGCTCCGTGCGCCTGCGGCTAAATATAATGCACTGTGCTTTTCTATTTTTTTTTTTTTTAAAAAAAACAAAATTTAAAAGAAAAAGCCAAGTCTGTTTGCCAGCTCGCAGATGTGGTAAGAAAGTCAGGGAAGCAAACATCCAGGCGCCAGCGAGGGCGCCCAGCAGACCCAGGAGCGCCCGGCAGGCATGCCGGCATCTGGGATTCTGAACGCGACCTATATTTCCCTTTGAGAGAATCAGACGCGAGCTCACGAGAGCTCACTGAGCTCACGTTGTGGTAATGACCCTGGAAGAAGCAAGAGTCCGCCCCCTCCTGCTTTTTTTTTTTTTTTTTTTCAAGAGGGATGATAAAACAATGAGATTGCAGAGCACCGGGGTGGATCCCCCCAGGCAGCGAGGACAGCAGCTTTTCACAGCCACCTCCGGAGTCTCTACATTTGCATGCCAACAGAGGTCCTGACAAAGCAGCCAGGATCCCCAAAGGCCACCTAAGGAAGTTCTGCCCCAGCAACCCAAAGACAGGGCTGCGCTCTGCAGCCCTCGGCGCAGGTGGGACACGAGTTTCCCCTACACCAGGAGCAGGGCCCGAGGAGGCTCAGTGGAACGTCCCGGGGGCAGGGCTCTGGCACCGGCACATCTGCTGCCCGGGCTGTGATTAAGGGTGCGTTCTGTGGTTGCTAAGAGAACTGCTTCCGAATCTTAAAAAAAGAAGAGAGAGAGAGAGAGAGAGAGAGAGAGAGAGAGAGAGAGAGAGAGAAGAAATGGGAGAAGACCAATTGGAAGGCGGGAGTTGAATTCCATATGGCCGACGCACTTCCACACAAACGCTGTGAAGGAGGGAAGGCAGGCAGCCTGCAGCAGGAGGCTGAGGCTGTGCCACACAGACCCCGGGTTCCGGGGGCAGAGACGGTGCCAGGTCTGCTGGGTGTGTGCCTCCAGGCAGCTGAACATTCAGACCGCTCATGTCAGACCGCCCCGCGTCTCAGAATCCAGGCGAAACAGGCTCCGAGACGCACGGGAGGAAGCCACCTTCCAGACGGGACGCCACCCACAGGCCCGCACACCTCATGCACCTCTTTGGGCCTTGGGACGAGGCCACCAGCTCCCAGAACCTCAGTCAGACGCATGGGGTCACCCACAGTGACACAGCTGCTCTGTCCCACCTGGGAGGAGCTGATGGCTGTCTCTGGGGTAGGGTACGCTGGCCAGGGCTCCAGGGTGGCCATGTCACAGAGGGACTCCTCTGTACCGAGGGACTCCTCTGCGGAGGTGGGGGTCCAGCCACTCAGGTGCCAGCCACGTGGGCCGAGGAGACTCTCTGGGATATCCAGAGATGCCCGATGCCCTCCATCTGCCCGTGCTCGGTCCATCCCAAGCCAAGTTCCCTGCCGTCACTGCTCTGGCACTGCCGTCTGTGCCACCAGCGTGGCGCAGAGAGCGTGCACTCTCCCAGGCTGGCAGAGCCAGAGGCCAGCCCTCGTGCCACAGGCTGGCGGGGTCCTGCCCGCTTCGCAGCCCTGCCAGCTGCTCTGACCTTGGGTGGAGGTCAGGCCGATGCAGACTCCCCGGGGCCTCCTTCACCTTGTGGAGAAGGCAGGCAACGTGCTGGGGAGGAAGACACCCGCAGGACCGAGATCAGGCCCACTGGGGCAGAACCAGAACTCAGCAGCATGGCGCAGCCCCACACGTGGCCCCCAGAGTCTCAGTGCCCAGCACCTGCGTGGAGTGGCCGCTCCTCTGGGGCATTTCCCATGGTGGGCGAGAGCTGGGACCTAGGCTGCCCAGCGGGAAGAAGAGGAGCGTCCCCAGCAGAGCCGGGTGGGTCCAGCAGTGGCTGGGCAGCAGGGAGGGAGGCCCCGCTCTATCCCGTGCCCTCTGCCTCCCCAGACCCCTCACTCTCCTGTGCCCCTCGGCACAGGAAGGCCCAGGGGCACCCAGGCCTGTCTCCTCCTCAGGTGTCATGGTGCTGGGCAGGGGACACAAGCAGGCTCTGGACAAACGACAACAGACCCCCGAGAGCCCCATGCCAGAGATCCCTCCTCTGAGCACCTGCAGCTCTGTCCAGAGGCGGAGGTCACGTCCCACCCACACCTTCAGGAAGCCGAGCGAGTCACTCGTGGAGCTTGGAGCTGGGACCCCATCAGACGCACTTGCAGCCTGCTCTGGGGTCCCGTGTGAGCCCCAAGAAGCCGTGAGTCGTCCATCTGTGCCACCCTCCTGGCCACCTGGCCTCCCCAGCGACGGGGACTTACCGCCCACGCACATGGCCCTGGATGTCGAGCAGGCACAGCCTCCCTGCTCGGAGGTGACGTGGCTCTGGGCCCATGCATGAGCGCCCTGCCCCTTGGCTCCAGACCACAGGCCACGGCCCACCGCTGGCCCCCTGTCCTCAACTAACTTGGTGGCCAACCAGGCACAGAAGGCAGAGTCCACCCAACACACAAGGCTACTGGGCCTGCCAGGGCACCTGCCGGCCTGCCTGTGTGGCCGGGGGGTCAGGGGGGTGGGCTCTGCGTGAGTAAGCACGTGAGCGCTGGTCAGGCCTCAGCTGCTGCGGGAGGGGAGCCGCCTGCCCTGTCCCCAGCACGAGCTTGTCCACTGGGCCCCGCGCCCTCCAGATCCCAGGGTCAAGCCGGGCTGCCGTGGAAGCCGGGCAGTGAGCAGAGGCTGGGGCAGGACCCCAGGGCTCCCTAACCGTCTCCCCGGGGACAGCCACGCTGGGGTTCAGAGTCAGGGTGACACTGGACAGCCCCTCCCCGGGACTCCCACCTCCAGAGCCCTCTCCCAGTACCTCGCCCCAGGGGGGGTCCAGGACCTGTCTGGAGTTCCCTGAGGCCAGCCGCAGGGCTCTGTGGGGTCACTGCTGAGCCCGGGGTCTGGAGGAGCCGGCTCTCCCTGCTCCCCGCCCATGTGCCAGGACGCTGTGCTCTTCCCCTTGTCCCCACGCAGTCCTTCACAGGCACCTGCAGTGACCGTGCAGAGGGCGCGGGGCTGCATTTCTCGTGGACTTGTCCTGGCGGACAGGTGGGGAGGGCTGGCGGCGGGCAGCAGAGAGGGTCTAGAAGCTCCCTGGGAACCCGTCCTGCCGCCGGCCACCCCTGTGGGCAGCTGAGCACCTCTGGGTCAGGGATGCCCCACGTCCACGGACACAGGAGAGAGCAGAAGGAAGGAGGAGACGGAGGCCCTGTGGCTGGGAGTGTCCAGAGGGAGCCGGTGACCCCTCGTGAGCCCCCGAGGCGCCCGCTTCCCAGCCTGGCCCCTCAGCCCCCGGGGCTCCCCCGCCCAGCACGGTGCCAGCCCCTGGGTGTGTATCGCCGGCAGCCCCTGTGGCCCTCTGTGGCCGTCCCCGCCCGCCCATCCCCATTGCAGGCCCCTCAGGCTCAGCGAGCCCTTCAGTCGCACGTCTTTGACAACTGCCTGACAACAGGCTGAAAATAACCTCACTTCTCGCACAAAAACGGCTCTTTGCACATGGAACATTCCGGCACTCTGCAGGCCCGTCAGGAGGCGGCCCAGGTGCTGCAGACAGGCCGTGGGGCTGTGCTGTGCCAGGGAGGGGCAAAGACGCCCCGCCTAAGAGAGCCAGTGCCCATCCCTCTGCTGGGCTTCACGGTGGCCGGGGACACCCCTGAGCGGGTTCAGGCCCATGTCCTGTGTCAGATCGTGTCCTGTGTCCTCTGAGCCCTAGTCCAGCTGCCCAGGCAATCCCAGCCCCCGAGTCCCCACCTGTAGAGTGGGGTGGCCTCAGGGAAGAGGGCGGTGTGCTCAGGGCCTGGGAGAGGACCGCCCGCAGGCAGTCCCAGCTCTGTGACCTGGGAAAGTCACACGCTCTCTCTGTGCCTGTTCCTCACCTATGAAGGGGGACGTCAAGGTGCTGGGGAGGTCAGGCACTGGTGCCTGCCGCGGTGCCTGGGCCGAGTGGCCGTGGTGATCCCTAAATGCCCTTAATTTCCAAAGTCTGCGGGCAGCTAGCTGTCCAGGCTGCCCCCACCCCACCCACCCTGTGCTGGACAAGATAGGGGTCTGTCAGAAGGGGTCTGCTATCTTTTTCGGTGTCACCTCCTAGGGGACTCATTGTGGCATTGGAGAGATCCCCCCAGGCCAGCCCCCAGGGCACTTTCTGGTGTCAGGGAAGCCAAGTCTGCAGGGGCAGGTGCCCTGTCCCCTTCTCCTCTCTACCCACTCGGGCGGGGGCTCCCTGCTCTGGGAGTGAATGGATGAGACTGTGAGGACAGAGGTGGCGCCCCCCCACCCCTCCACCCCCGTCCCCAGGGTCCCACGCCGCTCCTGCAGGCACAGAGACCCTTGGTCTCCAGTTGTACTCAGGCCTTCTGAAGCGAGAGGCCACCCTCTCTGTCCCTGCTCGCCCAGGGCCACACTGAGTGGGGCTGGTGCCAAGACACAGCCAAGCTGCCCTCCAGCCCCCAGACCTGGCGAGGCCTCCCTGCCCAGGCAGGTCACCAGTCCTCAGGCCAGCGTCCTCTGTCCTCGCTGTGACTGCAGATTCCTCACTCCAGCCGGGCTGCCTTCCTGGGGGGGACACCAGGGCCCCTCTCAGGGCCTCTGCAGGTGGCAAGGAGGGGCTGGTGGGCGTGGCCCCCTGGGCCGTGCCATCCAGGGTGACACCGGGCACCTTCCAGGCACAGGGCCCCCAGCCTGGCTCCAGGCTCCCCCTGGTTCACTGTGACACCTGACACCCCAACGAGCAGAGGGGTTCCTTGCTGAGGAGGAGCCGGAGCCAAGCCAGCTTCTGACCTGAGCTCAGGAAAGGCCGCATTTGACCTGGGCAGCCTCTGGCCAGACGGGAGGCTCAGGGGATCCCAGGGGCAGGAACCAACTCCAGAGGTCTCAGTGCCCACCAGCCCCGGTGGGGAGCAGCCCCAGCGCAGCCCCCACAGCCCGCGGGCCCGGCTTCCTCTCCTCGTAAGACTGCGTGCGACTTAACTATTAGTCGGCAGCTTCTCGTCTCACAATAATTGCTAAATGAATCATACTTTTATAAATAAGCCAGATATAGAAAGGCGCCTCAGCAATAATGCGGGGTTCTCATTGCACAGGGTGGAGGTGTCTGCGGCATGTGTAAAGTGCCGCCCGCCGGAGCCGCCAGGCCCCTGGAGCACCCCAGGGAGTAGCGAGGCGCGGCACTGAGGAGCGCACTGTGCAAACCCCCTTGGTCTTAGGTGCAAGACTGTGGCCAGGGCAGGGCCTCAGAGCTGGAGTGGGGCTGACCCCAGAGAGCTGGGGGTCCCCAGGTGCATCTGACAAGGGGAGGGGCAGGTGTGGCCATGGCCTTGGGCAGCACCAGGCACCTCTTCTGAGACTTGGGTGACTGAGGACATTGGACCTCCCACAGGGGAAACAGGCCCCAGTGACCTGGTCACTTAGCCAAGAAGCAGACCCAGGGCCTGGACATGGGGCCCAGCGGGCAGTACCCCTGCAGGGGTGTGGGTGTGCTCCGGGGGAAGACCCACCCAGCTGTGTGGGAGCCCGGGCAGGGCCAGTCCCCTGGGAGGCGCTAAGGGCAGACGGGGCACATGGCGGTCAGCCAGCGCCTGGACTGGATTTCATGGGGTGCCCTGCCTTACGTCTTTGGGCCACATTTCACAAAGTGAGTGAGACGATGGTGCTGGGGATTAAGTACTTCCTGGGTGCAGTACTTGGGCACGGTGTGCCCTTGGTGGACAGCCTGGCCTTTTGCCTTGGTGATTGTCAATGTCTTGTTGGGAAGATGCACAGGAGCTGCTGAGCCCCAGTGTGGGGACGGGGACCAGAGTGACCACGGGCCTGATGTCTGTTCCAGGACAGCAGCAGGGGCTGGTCCTGAGAACAGCCGAGGGACAGTCTGGCTCTCCTTGGGTCCAGGAGAGGGCCTAGAGGCTCAGAGAGCAGCTTGCAGGTCCCTGGGACAGGCCCTCAGCTTGGTACGGAGTGGGACCTGGCTTGGGACCTTCTGCTTGCCCTGAGGCCCCCTGGGCTTCAAGGTGACCTTGGCAGCCTCACGGATGGTGCGTGCTATGGATCGGTCTCCCCTTGCAGCCCGGTGGCCGAGACCCTCTGGGACCAGGGCTGTGGCTCCCGGGACACAGCTGCTGCTTCACACTGGGAACGGCCACCTGTGCCCACTGTGCCCACCTGGCTGTCTCTGCTCAAGGGTCTGCTTCCAGCCCCCAAGGCCAGAGCCAGCTCCTCCTGGAGTGTCCTGGACAGACACTTCTGCCCACGCTCAGCCTCGACCACACCCCAGGGCCGAGGGCTGAGCCGGTGCCCCCTCCCTGCAGGCCCCTCTCTTTTCCTGGGTGGGACTCAGACCCAACTCTGAGGCCCCCGGGGGCAGCTTTGACACAGATGACCACTTGGTCAGAGCACGGGGTCAGGCTTCACCCTGGCTCTGCCCACTCTGCTTCCCCACCCAACTCTCAGCCGAGATCCATGGTTTCTGCCAGAAGTCCCTTCCCGAGGTGGCTGCCGTCCTCAGGTCCCTGCAGATCTCCCGTCACCAAGACAGCTGCCTTCAGGGGACACAGCAGTCACCACCAGTGCGACGGGCCCTGCAGGATCGCGGGCCACTGCAGCCCGTGGCGGTGCCGCCGCCCTCCCTCCACAGCCGACCCCAACGGCACGTTTCTCCAGAACATTATGAAACAGCGAGCGAGTCTGAGTCTGGGGCTAGAAGGAGCCTGGGTCAGTCTCTGGCCCATGGCGTGACTCTGAATGGTGGGTCAGGGGCCTCCTGAGGCCTTGGAGGGTCCCCAGGTCAGCAGCCCAGGAGAGGTGGCTTTAAGGTCAGAGGAGCGGCTGAGACCCCTCCTGGGCAGCACGGCGGGTCCTCCCTCTCCAGCCACGATCTGAGCCGCTGGCCAGTCCCCCGAACCCTGCACAAGGCCCAGCAAGGTGCCCTGAGATTCAGATGGCCTTCGCTATGCCAAGCATGCAGCAGAACACCTGTGTCCCTGGGCCACACGCGGAGAGCTGGCCCTTCTGTGGCATGGCCTCTTGTCCACCTGGGGCCGGGGGAGGGTCAGGCTCTCGGTCTGTAGAGTGGGACACAGCAGGACAGCGGGGAAGGCCTGGGCTGCAGGCCCAGAGGCTGAATGCCGCTGCGGAGCCCTGGGCTGGTGGCTGCAGCGGGGCGCAGCGGGGCACAGGGGAACGCGAGGGCCAGGTGGGGCCGCGGAGCCTGGCCTCCGCGCTGGGAAAGGGTCAGAACAGCACCGGCCTGGGGGAGGGCGTGCCTGGGCCAGGGTCCCGGGGTGTGCTCCTGGAGCGCCAGGCCAGGGAGAGGCACTGCCCGTGGGTGAGCCGGGCGGCCTTGGGGGTCTGGAGCCCTCAGTGCTGCTGGGCCTCGGGGAGCCCCCTGAGCTGTGCCTGCCCCCCGCAGCCCTCCCTGGCCACGCTGCAGAGGCCAGGACCACAGGAGCCACCCCGCCACACGGGGCCGGGGCCGAGGACGGGCTGCACCCCCCAGCAGCTCCCACACGCGACTCAGCGCAGCCCGGGAACAACCAGAGGGACCGTCCTTCAGGCTGAGGGTCACATCCCTGCAGGTGCCGAAGCCTCGTCCCCAGCCTGATGCTTCCTGGCTATGACGCTGGAGCTGATCAGGTCAGATGAGGTCAGGGGGTGGCCCCGAGGGGGTGGGTGGCCTGGAGAGCCATCCCTCTCCACGTGAGGACACAGAGAGAGCTGCTACCTGAAAACCAGGGCAAGAGCCTCCCCAGAGGCCAAACCAGGAGCCGACGGAGGCCGCACCAGGGCCTCGGGCCTCGGGCCTCCCACAGGGGGGACCGACACATTTCCGCCGTCTCGACCACCCAGTCCAGGGGCACGTTCTTAAAGCACTGGGAACTGAGGAAGACCCCACATGTGGCTGGTGGCACCACTCTCCCTACGGCCTCAGGGGCCCCACACCGTCACCCCACTGCCCTGCTGTCCCACACTCCCCGTCACCCAGCTCCCTCAGCACACCACAGGGCCTTTGCCCCTGCCACAAGATAACAGGTTGTTGAGGGCACTGCCCTGGGAAAGGGTTAATGCCGTCCTGGGGACCCTGGTTAGCTCCCATGAGAGGGGCTGACTAGAGGAAGGCTGGCCCTTCCCCACCTAGGCTTCCTGTCCCATCAAGTGATCCGTCTCACATGCTTATCATCGCGATGCCACTTACTATGAGGCCCTCACCAGAGCTGGTTGGACTTGCAGCCTCCAAAACTGTGAGATAAGTAAACCTCTTTTCTTTATAAAGTCCCACGCTCAGGTATTTTGTTATAGCAACCAAAAGGGGTCGAATGTAGTAACCCCCTTATTCTCTGCCTTTATTTTCCCTTCATTACTTTGATCAAAACCTCAAGTCACATTCTTTAGGAGTTCTCTTGTACCATCTTTCTCCCGCCAGTAAAATGTCTGCAAACTGAGAGCAGGAACTAAGCCTGTCTTCATTTCCGCCTCAATGGCCTGTGTTGAGCCCAGCCCCCTTCAAGATGTCCAGGATGCTCGTCTAATACACGAGGAAATAGGGCGAGGGCTTTCCTGCCTCCCACCCGGACTCAGTGACTGAGCCTTGCTGGCCCCATTATCTGAAGCATCCGTTTCCAGAGCTCTTCCCGCCACAAACTCCCTCCCCACGGCTGGGCCTTCTGGAAGGTGTGGGGCCGGGGACGGGATTCACACCGCGTCTGTGCTCTGACAAACTCCAGACTCACCGCACACGGGGGCCCGCGAACGCTCCTTCTGGTTCTCGTGGGCCCTTGTCAGCCCGAGTTGGCTTTGGGGCTGTCTGTGACATGCTTCCGAGGTTTGCCCCTCGTGGGTCACCGACACCTTGTTCTTGGGTATCTAGTAATTTCCGATTCTCTGTTGGACATTGGTCTGTGGTGCTGGGGACACTCTGGGCTCCGGGATCTTCCTCTGGATCTCTCCTAGCTGGGGGCAGCCCTATTGGCGGGACACTGTGTCCTGCAATGGCGTGGCTGAGGCTGTGCCGGGGCCTCCCCTTGCCTTGGTCCGGCTCCTGCGGAGAGCCTAGGCATTTCCCGAGCCCCTCCAACGTGGCGGGACTCCGCTCCACCAGGACCCCGTGATGGGTGCTGCTGAAACCTGTCCTCAGCTCCGAGTTCAAGCTTCCCACTGGCCCGGGGACTTCGGCTCACAGGCCAGCTCAGGAGCCTGTGGAGGACGCGAGGGGAGTTTATGTGGGGACAGCGGGTGTGGACGGGGGGCACCCGAGTGCTGTCCGCTCCTCTTGGCGGCCTGCCGACGCCCAGAAGCAGCTGTCCATATTTATAGGCATCTTATGCAGAGTTTGTCACCGTGACCCGCAGGAGGGTATCTGCCAGGAGTGACTCTGCCTTTGAGGAGTTGGGGGTCAGGGCTCGGACACTGCACGGAAGAGGGGAGGACAGCATGAGGGACTGCCCAGCTGCAATGCTGTTTGAAGGCCCGGGTTCTAGGTGTGGGAACTCGGCTTTGAGTGGGCGCAGGCAGGGCGGGGCCGGTCCTGCCCTCAGCGTCCACCCGCGTGTGCTCCCTGGAGAGGGTGAGCGGGGCAAAGCAGAGGCGGCCTTGCCACCCGGCTGAGCCAGGAGCCCACCGGGCAGGAGGGGAGCCCGCGTGAGAAGGTCCATCACCACGAAGCCCCAGCTCCCGCAGCCGAGGCCCTCGGGGGCTGGAGGGGAGGGCAGGCCACGGCCTCTCCGCAGAGATTGGCCAGGGCCAGATGGCCCAGGCCCGAGGGAGCGCCCCTAACCGTCCAGCGAGGCGCCTCACCCGCGCCCCCCCAGCAGATCCAAACGCAGATTCGCGTTTCAGGGACTAATTAGGGCCTGGTGCCTGATTTAACCTGCAAGTGTCCTCCAGGGCCCAGATGGCGGGAGAGTTAAGATTAGACCCGGCGGGCTGGGGATGTGGCTCAAGCGGTAGCCCGCTCGCCTGGCATGCGTGTGGCCCGGGTTCAATCCTCAGCACCACATACCAACAAAGATGTTGTGTCCGCCGAAAACTAAAAAATAAATATTAAAAAATTCTCTCTCTCTCTCTCTCTTTAAAAAAAAAAGATTAGACCCGGCAACAGCCGGGAAGCCCCGAGTCCAGGGAGAATTGAACCCCGCGGGGGGACACGGGGAGGGGCAGCTAACTCCGGGGGCTGGCCAGTGGCTGGGGAGGATCAGGACCCACCGCTGGACCCCCACACCAACCCCAGCCTGTGTCCACCGCCATCTCAAGGCCCCGCCATGCACAGGGAGGCTGCAGGGCCCCCGTGCTCGCCTGCAGCCCCTGGCCTCCGCAGCAGAGGCTGGAGGTGCTACACACCTGCCGCTCGGCGGGGCGTCCTCTGCCCCGGCCTCGCTGCCCACGTGCCAAACGGGTGGGATGCCCTCTGCAGTCCTCACCCTGCAGGACCACGGTCCCCGTCAGCTCTGGACAGACCCCGCTCTGAAAGGAGCCCCTGGGCAGAGCAGACAGCGTCTCCTCCACACTGACCCACAGACGCCAGGGCACAGCAGGGCAGCCCCCTTCTGGGGCAGGGTGCCCACGGGGAGCCCTACCCCCTCGCCAGCTGCGGGGATGTTGCAGGCGGGTGCCGGAAGGAAGGGGCCTCCTTCCCGGGGCAGAGGACGGGCAAGGACCTGTGTGTGTCCCCGGCTGCCACCACCCAGCACTGGGCACTTGAGGGCTCAGGTCAGGCGCCAGGCAACGGGACCTGCCTCACCTCCTGGGGGCAATGCTCTCTCCTTCAGGGAGGGACAGAAGGCCGGGTGTGGAAATGAGACCACACCACAGTGACAACCGGGGCAGCAGGTGCCACCCCGACAGCCGGCCAGGGCAGCTCCAGCCACACCCCAGGTCCCTCCTCCTTCACGGCGCCCCGAGGTCCTGGGGCTCAGAGCAGTTCAGTATCTTCCGGAGGTCACACAGCCAGGCCACAGTGGGCTGGGATTGGCCAGCGGGCTCTGTCTTTGGGCCCCATCACCGACCCGGGCGCAGCTGAGGGCCCTGGAACTGGGGCCTCTCTGGGCAGCCTCAAGGGCCTCCAGGGTGCTGACCCCTACCCGCCACCCCAGTTGGCCAGTTGGCTTCCGCAGACTCAGGCTCTGGTCTCCAGACCACAGGGCCGGGGGGTCTGCCCATTCCTGTTCCTCCTGCCTGTCCCCCCACCTTCGCTGTGTCCAGCAGTGTGATGACACGTCCTCTGGACAACCCTCACACATTCCCTGACCTCAGCGCACCTGTCTACTCCCCGTCTCAGCCAGTCACAGCCCTGGGCAGCCCCCCCGTGCCCACCCATCCCAGCTGCCCTTCCCACCTGGACAGGTGGCCACTCCCCCCACCAGGAGAGGTTTCCTGTGCTCCTGGGACAGTCCCGTCCCTGGCGTCTCTCTCCCCTGACCCTGGGCTCCACAGGAGAAGGACAGTCCTCATTTGTCCCCCCCAGGTTCCCATGCTGAGCCCCCGCATCCCCCTGCTGTCCAAGCCACCCAGGGACAAGACGGTGCCAGCCCTGCAAGTCGCAAAGCGTTGTCAGCACAGGCACAAAGTCCAGGAGCCGTGAAAGTGTCTGAAATCCCACTCACTCCTCCTCTGTCGGGTGGAGGCCGGTGTGCCTCCCCTGGCCTGGAAGGACATTCAGGAGGGGAGCCTCTGCCACCAGTGACCACAGACTTTTCACAGCACTGCAGTGACCCCGAGATGGTCTAAGTACAGGCCTGGAGGCCCAAGGCCACAGTAGGCAGGGACATTGCAGGAGCCTGACCTGTCAGCTGTGCGGCTTGGACAGGCCCCGTAACCTCTCTGGGCCTGTCTATCACAGGGCAATGGGCTTGGGTACCACCCTCTGGGCCTGTCCCCTCCAGGGGCCCCTCCACTCAAGTGCAGGAGAGACACAGGCTGGGGCAGGTGGGCAGCCCTGTGCTAGCCAGCGCCTGTCCTCAGCCACACGACACCATCACCCAGGGCAGGCTGGGACCCCAGGGCTGACTCATGAGCCTTTGTTTCCCAGACGCTGACTCCAGGTGGCTAGCCTGGTGACCAGGAAGGAGCCAGGGCCTGTCCCAAAGCTGCAGGAAGTGCCACTGGGAGACCGTGGGAGTGGGAGGGCAGCCAGCGGGTCCCACAGCGAAGGCCCCCAGACTGAGGAAAGTCACGCCCGTGTGGGTTGCTCCCCAGGCCTCTCCTCAGGGTCCTCTCAGCCAGAGGACGGGAGGGTGGGCACCTGAGCTGAGCCCACCGCAAGTCGCTGTCGCAGGAAAGGCAAGTGGCTAGGGGCCGGGGGCTCGGAGGGCGTCCTGGCCTGACCACTTGTCTGAACAGCAGAGGTCTCGGGGAGAGCAGAGTGCCCCGAATCAGGGCAGGACCCCGATGTGGGCCCTGACTCATTGGCAAGGGGTGGGGAGCAAGCCCTGCTGTCAGAGGAGAGGTCACCACCAGGGTCAGAGGTCACTTCTCCCTGAAGGAGGCTGAAGGGGACACGGGGGCAGCTCCTAGTGGCCCCAGCAGCGGCCCTGCTTGCCCAGAGACCTTTGAGAACAAAGCAGCCAGCGTGTCCCTCGGCCTCATGGGCTCACTGGCCAGGTGGCCTGACCCGGTGCCACGGATCCTAAGGGCAATCTCACACCTCTGTGCGGAGCTGCCCGTACCCGCCCCGGGTGGCCGGATGGGGCTGAAGGAGCCGGCCGGAGGCCAAGCGTGGAAGGCTGAGTGTCCGAGCAGAGCTGGGTGGGCTCAGCGTGGCAGATGTCCAGGGTGTGTGTCCAGGAATCAGTGAGGCCGGCTACAGCCCCTTGGGGGGGTGGAGAGGCCTGCGGAGGGGGGACGGGCGAGCCGGGGCGGCCTTTGCAGAGGGCTCATGGACAGCTGCTGTGGACTACATCAGGGAGCCTCCTAAATCCATGCTCTCAGAGCCCTGAGTCTAAGGTGACCGCGTTTGGCAAAAGGGCCTCGAAGAGGTGACCTCAGAGCGGGGCCTGAGGGCTGCAAACCCCTCCTGGTGAGTGGTGCTCCCGGGCCCTGGGTGGGGAGCCCTGCCCCTGCCTCTCGGGCACCTCGCTCCCGACTCAGGGCGCCCTGCCCACGGGCACCTCCTTAACACTCCACTAGAGAGACCAGTGCTCGCCGTGCCCCACTTTCCCATCTGGGCCACCAGAGCACTGGCTCCTCCAGGAGGCTGGGGCTGCTGCTGCCACCGCCCCACTTTTGTCCCCTTGGGCAGGGGGAGGACGAGAATTCCTCCCGAGCTCGGCCCCCAGCTCCTGGACGACAGGAGGTTTAACGTGCTGACCACATGTTCTGGCCTGGCGCAGGCTCACCACAGGGCAGGGCTCAGAGACGGGTTTGGAAAGGGGCAGCCTCTGGTGCCACCATGAATAGCCCTGCTGCCACAGTCTGTGTCCCCTGGGGCAGCACGCACCCCCTCCCCCGTCCTCAGGACCGTGTCCTTAGCGCCCAGCCGAGGAGCGCTCTGCCCTGGCAAAAGGGCTGCCGTCCCTGTCCAATCTGTTCTATTCCCAGGAGGGGACTGCCAGGTCCGGGGCCCAGCAGCTCCACAGCTTGGGCACCTTGGCGGACGGCTTCCCCCGGGGAGGGAAAGGATGACGCCATCGAAACACATTTCCTCTTAAAACAGAAAATGAAATTCTTTTCTAAATGAGAAATAAAGAAAATGTGCGTCACCCAGGGGGCAATAAACGCAGAGAAGCAAGCCTGCCAGGCCTAATAAGAGGGCTCGCGGCTGCAGGGCTGAGGTGGGGCCACTAGGAAGGACGCTCAGAGGCAGAAGTCCTTCCTGCAAAGTGCAGAGAAGCAGCGGATAACACTGGCTCCTCTGGATCCCGGGGCACACGTTCCTCCGGCTCAGCTTCCCAATTGCAAGGGGCTGAGCTCCCCGCCGAGGCCAGCACCCTGGACAGGGCTGTGTCCTGGGGGCAGCGGTGCGGGTCCTTAGGAGAACAGGGACTGGGAAGACCAGGGGCCTGACGCAGGACTGGGGAGAAGCAGCGGAAACTGGATCCCAATAAAACCCAGGATTTATGGGACTGGAACGAGAGACGTCCGTGAAATGAAGGATCAGAGAGAGGCCTCAGCGCATGAGCCAACATCTCCCCTCCCTGCAGAGCCAGGAGGCAGGCGGAGCCCAACAGAGGAGTCAGCACCTCTGCCCGGGAGCCTGCGCACTCTGAAAATAGACAGGAGGGGCCAGCACGGGGGGGGGCAGCACGGGGCACCCCAGAGCCGCCTCGCTGGTCTAGTGCCCCCAGAGGAACCTGTGGCCACGGCAGCCTGCGGGGTCTGGGAGCACTGAGAGACGGCAGGGGGTCCCAGGCCGTGCAGCGGGCAGGAAAGCAAGCTGGGGTCTGGGGGCCCCCAGTAGGTGCGAGGCTGTGCAGGACTTCCCACCTGGGTAGAAAACAGAGGCACCGCCATGCTGGGGGGGTCTCAGGGAAACACCAACCCTTGGTCACCAGATGGCTCTTCTACAAATTAATGATGACCAGGACGGCCCTCAGATCCCTGGTCACCTGTCCACAGGCCCTAGGCCTGGGACCCAGGACCCCACAGGCACTGGCACGGCCAATGTCAATGTGCCCAGTGCCACACGGACCGGATAAGGCAGGTCCCCAGGAGGCACCTTCAGCTCAGAGAGGTCAGCAGCCCGAGGCCACACGCCTGGGAAAACTGAGCTCCACTGTGCCTCCCCTCACCGTCCCTCCCACCATCTGTGACATGGGGTTGGGACAGACCATCCTCCAGAGGGTGCTGTGTGCAGGGAGTGGGCTCCCCACCGCAGCCCCTGACCCGGGCACCTCCGTGGGCTGGTGACGTCACCTGTGTTCACGAGGACGGGTGCCCTCTGCTCCCAGGAGGACAGGACCTGGGTGGGCTGGGCATGTGTCCCTCCCAGACAAGATCCCTCATGTTAGGGACAAGGGTTCAGGCCATCCTTCAGGGACCCTTCATGGGCCCTGGGGAAACCGAGGCCCAGGCCTGTGCTCAGGGGCTCTGCTGGGCCGTTGTGGTGAGTCAGGGCCCCCAGGAGTTGTCCCCTCCACTCGCTCTGGCATGACAAGGTCTCCGTCAAGGGACTTCCATGAGGTTCCAAACCAGGGTTCCACAGTGCAGCCTGTTTTTAAGCAAGTAAGAAATGCCAGGAAGCCAAGCCGTCAATCCAGAATCTGCCGTCAGCGTTAAAAATAGGGGGCGCGTGCTTGGCTGCCCGCCGGCCGAGGCGGTGCCCCGCCCACTGCAGCCTTGACTAATGTGCCTGAGAAGGGACGGCGCGGAAGCCCAGTGTCCCGGCTCTTGGCAGCAGCCCTCTCAGGCGCCTCGTCCGCCCCGGGAGTCGCCAGCCCAGTCGCTGCCTGATTAGCTCAGCTCACAGCCCCGTTCACAGGTGGCACCCACCATGCCAACGCGCCCACGGGCCTCGGCAAGGCTCTGCCAGGGGCAGCCCGCCCACAGAGCCCTCGAAGTCTGGCCTCCAGCCGAGGACCTGCCCAGGAAAGTCCGGACCAGGGGCTGGGGCAGGACAGGCGACGGTCCTCCATGGGGACTGCACAGGAGACCCCTCCCTCACTGGCTGCCAGAGACTGGGGGGCCAGAGGCACAAGAGCTGCCCGGGCTTGGGGGTGCCAGCAGGGTGGCTCTGCCCTGCGAGGAGATGTGGTCGGTCAGGAAGTGGGTTCCACCTGCACCCCAACTGCCAGAGGAGCCCAGGCCAACCAAGCAGAAGAGGGGTCCCCTCGGGACAGACAGCTCTCAGCACCAGCTCAGCTACGGCAACATTCCTGCTTCCGAAAAAAGCCAGAACCCCGGATTTTTGTGTGAAGTCTCCTGATTTTAAATACCAGCGACCAGTTCCTTTTTTATCAAACTGTGCCTTACAGTATGGGCGGAAAGAATCTGCCCTGAGCCGCCAGGCACTTGAGGATTTGCAAGAAGGGCATCTTTCCAACCTGACTCTCCAGCTCCCTCCCTGAGCACCCCAAGGGAGCAAGATAGGCAGCCTGCCTGCTGCCCTGGGCACTCCTGCCCAGCCTGCTGTTCCCAAGGCAGCACCACTTCCACAGTGAGTTCCCTGGGACCCTGGAGGCAGAGTGTGCTCCGTAGTCATGTATGGGAAACGCCAGGCCATACGCAGCCTTAACTAATTAATGCAGGACTTATCAGGACCTTAAATGGTCTAAATGCATCTTTAGGGTCCAAGAGGAAATAAAGTGGCCCACACTGCCACTAGAATTCAACCCCAGCCCGTTTTGCAGAGCAGAGGTGGAGCTCCCAGAATCCAGCCTGGCACCTGTGCCTCGTGAGCACACAGGCGGGGTGCCCGGCTCCCAGGGGCTGGCTCTGCAGCCAGCAATGACACATGCCACCCTCCGGAATGAGCTTTTGGGTACGAGCTCACGTTTAGCACCAGAGGCTGCAGCCTGATACCATCCCGTCGGGAGTCCTGCGGGGTGTGAACTCCAGGGCTCTGGGAGAAACCCCGTGAGAGGCTCAGGCCTCTGACTGGCCTGGCTGGGCTGATGCCGTGGGCAGGATTCTCAAGAGGAGTGGAGCAGCGTGGCGGGGAGGCCACAGCAGCCAGAGGTCACTGTCACTGCTGCGAAGGGGCAGGACCCAGGCTCTGAAAGGCCAGGTGCAGGATGGATGTGCCACCGGGGCCCGAAGGGGAGGGGAGAGGCAGGCGCAGACCCCAGCCTGCTCTCCCGGCGACCTGCTCTGCGCCTGTGGCTGCTCGGGGCCTGGACAAGTCCATGTGGCCCCGAGGTCCTTCTCCCCACCTGCCCCGGCCCTGGTAGGTGCAGAGGAACCAGGGGCCTGGGCTTGGGAGGGGCCCTGGGTCACCTCTGCTGAGCCAAAATCTGGCAAGGGCCTCGGGCCCCTGCCAAGTGGGAACTGGAGGCGGGTGAGGGCTTGAGGGTCACCCCCGCAGGTCAGCCTTGGGCAGCAGGCTCCCGAGGCCCCTGCCCTGAGGTTTCCCACCTGGCACCCTCAGAGTAAGATCAAAACAAGAAACACGCTGACGGAGCCCCTTGCCGGCCAGCAACGGCTACCGGGCTGCCAGTCCTCCAGGTGGTGCCCGGCAAGATGGCTTCCCTGCACTGTTTTCTTTAAACACGATCTCAGCTGGTGACGCGCACAGGACATTCCTGTCCCCACCACGTCTGACACATGGTCCCGGGGCTGGGCACACCCACCCTGCTGTGCGGCCATCCCCACCCCCACCTCCACCTCCAGGGCTTCCTCGCCTCCACACTGTCCCTCTAAGAGCCAGACCTTGAGGCCACTCTACAGGGGACGCAGGGCGGGGTGCCCTGAGGGAGCCTGCCGGGGGTCTGTGAGGCCGAAGAGGCTCCGATTCAGAGGAAAGCGCTGCCCCCGCTGCCTGGCTGTTCCTGAAGCCCTGGAAGGTCAGGATGTGGGACAGGGAGGGAAAGCCCAGCCCTCCCGCACAGACGCCCCCAACGCACACAGAGCAGCCAGGGGCCTGGCCGGAGGCACCTCGGGGGGCCCTTGTGGAGGTACACGCCCCCAGAACGGGCGGCCCCCAGAGGGCAGGGAGAGCGCGGTGTCTGCTCCAAGGGGGACAGCGGCCAGCTCTGCGCTCACCAAGCCCAGGCTCCCTGGAGACCCAGGACCACCTGGGGGGCGGGGTCGCCTCCTGGGCCCCAGTCTCCATGCCAGGGCCAGCAAGGGGCAGCTAAGGCTCCTGACCCAGCAGGCCACCTGGAGGTGCTGGGCAGCCCCTGGCCTTGCCCTGTAGAAGCTGAGACCTCAGGCCCTCGAGGGCCATCTGGGGTGCGCATGGCTGAGCTGCTGGAGTACGGGGTGAGACCAGCCTTGGCGGGTCCCCCAGGGCCTCGCAGTGCCCAGGGGGATCCAGGAGAGGACCAGGAGGAAACCCCTCTGAGCCCAGAGGCAGCCTGTCTGGGGTGTGGACTCCAAAATCCCAGCCAAGTGGCTCCCTGGGCCCCCCACAGGACCCAGCGGCCAGAGCAGGACCTCTGGGAAGATGGGGGCCAGCCAGAGAGGGTGTCCATATCGGAGTTCCGAATACCCCCACAAGCCCCAGGACACCGGTCACTGGGGCACAAGGGCCCTGCGGCTCCAGCGAAGCTGTCTGCCGAGGCCCAAGTCACACAGAGAATAAGGAAGCAAAGTCCTGGGCGGGGCCCGGAGCTGCCTCCTAGTTCTCGGGGGCCAAGGGGCCCTGTGGGGCCCTCCCAGTGGGCGTGACAAGGACAAATGCCTCATCCACCTGGAGCCTCCATGTGGGGATGGCTCCTGACCTGCTCAGACTCCCAGTCCAGGGGAGGCACCATGACACTGTGGGCCTGACCTCTGTCCCTGCAGCTGCAGGGAACACAGCGGGGTGACAGCAGGGTGCCCCTCGTGCCGTCCTGCAGCCCGCCCCCTCCAGGGCTCTGAGGCCCCCTCTGCCCCTCCCAGCTCCAGGTCCAAGTGTCCTGGTCACTCGGTTTCAACTGCTCCCCACACGGCCCCTCCCCCGTGCCTCTGGGTCTGCCTCCAACCCCCCCCCCCAGTGACACCAGCCATGGGACTCAGGGCTCGCCTAACCAAGGGACCTCATTTTAACTGAGCCAATTAAATCTGCAGGAGAGGCCGCACTTCCAAGAGGGGCCATCTTCCGAGGTTCCATGGACATGACTCTGGGGGACACCTTCAGCCGCACAGGAGACAGCTCAGTGCTGGCCACTGATCTCGGGGTGGTTTAATACGTATGTATGTACATGGCTTCTCTGTGACGCCCGCTGTGCGCCCCACGTGGAGAGCGGACAGAGGCCACGCAGCAGAAGGCCATCCCGTTCAGCAAGCAGACCTGGGCACCAGGCCGCGGGGATGAGACACCCCACTGAGCCTTCCGTCCACCACCATGACCCCCAGAAGCCCAGCCCAGGTGTTCTCCTCACTGTCTATCGAGGACGGAGGCCCGGACCGGCCAGCTGTCCTGGAGACCTGGGCACTCTTAGGACCTTGGTAATGGGCAGGGACAGCCACTTGGCCAGATGCCCACAGGTGGCACAGAGGTGCCAGCTGTTTGGACAGCGGGCTCCACGCTCCTGGTGGGCTCCATCAGCCCAAGCTGGTGGCAAAGAGGAGCAGAGGAAGCACAGGGCACCCAGCCCAGGGGACGGGACGGCGCTGTCACCTGTAGGAGGGGGCGGAGCCGAGTCTGAGCAGCCCTGGCTGCATGGTCCCCGAGTCTGTCCTCCCAGCTCCCTGCTGCCGCCAGACAGCTCTCCTGCTCCTGACCTCCCTGAGCCGCAGCCCCCAGGACACTTGCGGGGTCTCACATCAGACCTTGAGACCAAAGCACCCGCCTACCTTCCCCCACCTGTCCCAGGTGCCATCCCACCTGGGCCCTGGACAGGCCACATTGTCCCCTTCCACCACCAGGCAGCTGGTCCTGCCCATCCTCAAGCTGGGACCAACCAAGAGCCACACACCAGGAGAAGGACAATGAGTGACACCTGCTGAGCACAGGGACACTGGACGGGTGTTTCCATGAGCTCAGTCCCCACGAGAACTCAGGAGGCTGGACTGTTGCCACAGGCACGTGGCACGAGGAAGTGCCATTCCCCAGGTCACACGGCTCCCAGAGGGGCACCTGGGCCTGAACCCAGGCAGGATCCAGAGTCCACCTCCCTAGGAACTTGCAGACCTCGCCACCCTGTGACGATGAACCAGGTACACAGGACCCACGGGGTCAAAATCCTCCCCACTCAGCCAGGAGGACCAGGGTGCTGCCCCCCGACAGGAGGGTCAGACAGAAACCCTGAGCACCCTCATCCTGCAGGCTGCTCCTGACGCCCCAGGGCCCAGGCAGTCCTCACAGACTGCAGAGGAGGCCTGAGCTGGCTGCAAGGGGTGAGACCTGTCAGCAGTGCAGACAGAAGGAGGCGAGGGGAGGAGCCACAGCCCTCAGCTGGCCCAGCCTCAACCAGTGCGGACCCCAGGGCTGACCTCGGCCCTGCTCCAGGTGTGGGTACAGTGCTAGGAAAATGGGTGGGGGAATGCCTGTGCCCAAATCCCAGCTCCCAACATCACAGGAGGCAGCAAATGAGGATAAATGGGCAGCCCCTAGAGACAGGAGAGCAGTCTTCAGGGGCACAGCTCATGATGACGGTCCAGAAATGAAGGGGCTGGGGAAGGGGGGAAGGAGGAAGCAGAGGTGGATGAGTGTGCAGGTGGATAGGTGGATGGGGAGGTGGGTGGATGGGTGGGTGAACGGAGGGATGGGAGGTTAGACAGATGGACCGACAGGTAGATAGGTGAATGGATGGGTGGATGGGTGGGTGGATGGATGAATGGGTGGGTGGATGGATGGACAGACAGATAGATGGATGGATGGATGGGTGGGTGAATGAGTAAATGGATGGGTGGATGGATGAGTGAATGGGTGGATGGATGGATAGATGGATGAGTGGGTAGATGGGTAGTTGTGTGGATGGGTGGATGGGAGGTTAGATGGATGGACACACGGTGGACACGGTGGATGGGCGAATGGATGGGTAGATAGATGGGTATACAGGTGGATGGGTTCTCTGATGGGTGGTGGATTGATGGATGGACGGACAGACTGACACACAAGCCAGCTGTGTGTTTGAGCACTGCCCTCTTGGTGTGTCGGGCTCACTTCTCTGGGGTGTGACTCAGCCTTGCTTCACGCACTATTTAACTGAGGACTTCAACAGCGCTGCGAGGGAGGCCTCGGATCTCTGCTGGATTGGAGTTTGAAGAGGCTCACAGAGCCCTCCCCAGAGAGCCCAGCAGTGCCCGAGTGTCCTGGACCCACCTGCTCCCTGCAGCCCCCGTCATCACCTGGACCATGGAGAGTGGCTGCTGGAAGCCCTGGCCGCCCTTGCTCTGTCTACCTTGTCCACAGCCCTCACTGCTGGACCACGCTCTGCCCACAGCCTGCCTGTGAGCAGACGTCCTTGCCACAGGGAGAAGGTGGACACAGCTGACGCTTCCCCGGCGGCGGGCGGGGCAGGCAGGGGCTGCTCTCCAGAGCAGGTTCCATGTTGGAGGCACTCCAAGGCCTGGGCCTGAGAGCCCAGTGGGACCCAGAGTGGCAGAGGGACAGTGGGGTGACGAGCAGTGCCCCCAGACAACTGCTCTAAGGACTGAAGAGTGACACCCAGGACCAGTGACGCACAGGCCAACACCTCGTGCATCCGCCATGACCGGTCCCACACGCCTGCTCCCAGGACAGGCCTTCCCAGCTTGCCGGGCACCTCCAGCCAGCCCTGCCCTCCCAGCAGGGCCACGGTCACGAGCTCCACAGGGCAGTGACAGCACTGGGTTTTGGCAAGTGGCTGCCTTTTCAAGGGGCCTCATTTCCAGATCAAGGCCTGGTCTCTTGCACGTCTCAGGAGTCCGCTCCTGGTTGGTGCCCAGGAGAGCACTGGCAGGTGACAGGGGTCCTGGGCTGACCTGTCATCCCGGTTCTCTGGTCAGCATGAGGGCCCAGCTCTTGCTACTCAGGGTGGCCTGGAGCTCCAGGGGACCTAAGTCCACAGAGCAGCGGGAGCTGACAGGGCAGCCTTAGCACATGGTGAGGGACGCGTCGTGACGTGTAGGGCCCCGCAGCATGTCAAGGTCAGGCTCAGGGCCCTGCTAATTCCCCTGAAGGCCAAACAAGAACTGTCATGAAAGGACACAGCCACGGCTGTCCCTGTGGGCCATGTACCTTCTCAGTGGCTGAGGCCACGGGGCCCACGGGGCCTGCACAGGGCTACTGCAGGGGCCCCAGCTCTGAACGCCCACTCTGCAGCAGGGGCGACCCCCCCGGTCCTGGCCAGCTGCCAAGCCCTACCAGAGCAGGACCACTCACCTCGCAGCACACTGTGACCTGAGCTGCCAGCTTCCCTCCCATCCCCGATGTGCCGGCAGGTAGATCGAGGGTGAGGGCTGCACCCAGCCTGTGTGCGGTCAGAGTGCCGTGCTGCCGAGGGCACCCCAGGCAGCCGCTCCCAGTCCCCCGGTCCCTGCCTGTGATGTGGATGGAGTCATCAAGACTCACTGCCACTTTCATATGAAACGCCAGCAGCAACCGCCCTAAGTCCGCGAGTGCCGGACAGCTGGCCACGCTCATCCTGCTTCTCTTCATCCCGAGCTTGGTGGCCAGGGCGGGGCCACAGGGCTGCTCTGCATGGAGGCACGGGGTGGGAGGGAGCCGGGGGTGGAGGGCGATGGAGGGGGATGGGTGGAGAGGGGCGGGAGGAGGGAGAGAGGGTGGATGATGGGTGGTGGGTGGGAGGGAGAATGATGGATGCCTGGCGGGTGGAGGACACTGGAGAGATGGGGTGGGTGGGCGGGCAGAGGGGTGGAGAGAGGAGTGGGGGGTGGGTCCACGGAAAGCTAGCCGGAAAGACAGATGGGTGGTGGGAGGACGGGCAGACGAATGGAAGGAGAGATGGGGGAGGGGCTAGAGGATGGGTGGGGAGGGGACACCGGGGATAATAGGTGGAGTGGGCTGGCTGGATGCCATCACCCCTGCTCTAGTCGAGCCTTTTCACTGCCGTGACCAAAAGACCTGAGGAGAGCCAGCAGAGGAGGGAGGGGAGTTTGGGGCTCAAGGTTTCTGGGGTTGGACTCCACAGAGGCCGGACTCCATAGCTCTGGGCCAAGGTGAGGCAGAGCCTGGTGGTAGAAGGGCGTGGAGGAGGAAAGCAGCTCAGGACAGGCCACCTGGGAGCAGAGAGCGCCACCCACAGGGATGACAATGACCCCCAGGGCACGGCCAGGGACCCAGGACCCTGCAGCTACATCCCACCTGCCTCCAGTCACCACCCAGGTAATCCCATCAGGGGGCCGAGTTGCTCACAGAAGCCGAGACGCTTAACTAAGACACGCGGCAAGGAAGCGGCAAACCTTCGGGGCCAACGCTAGGCAGGCAGGCCCGAGCGCTGCCCCTCACCACCAGACTAGCAGCCAAGCTCCCCCAGCTAGCAGTTGGAGTGATCCCCGGGGTGCCCATGAGGGTCCCCAGTTCTGCTCTGCAGGTGACCTTCACACAGCCTCCTGTGAAGGTCCTGCCTTCTCTCAGGAGCCGCTCTGCCACAGCCTCCTGACCTTGACCCTGCTCACCCATCACACCTGGGCAGACTCTCCCCCGCCCACCCCCTGAGCTGGGAGCTCCTCAGGTGCCATGGGTGTGCGTGGCCCATGGGTGGGGAGCTCTGCGTCTTCTCCAGCCTCACTCTGCTCCTCCCTCTATCCTGTCTCCAGGGTCAGGGTCAGTCACAGCCCGCCCTCCCCCACTGCCCCACCCAGAGGATCTCAGGCCACTCAGGGGAGATCCAGGCTGTGGGCCAGGCTCCGTGGCAGGCCCTCGGGCAAGTCCTGAATATCTTCAGCCTTCCCCAAAGCCTGAGCCCCAGGATTCCAGCAGGTGGCTCAGACAGTGTGCTCCTGGGGACCTGGGAGGTGACTTCAGCCATCCCACCCCTGTGAGCAGGACCAGCCTCTCCAGGTCCCACTCTGTGCAGGTAACAGGGCAGCCGGGCCAGGCTGGTACTGCCAGTCCAAGGTGGCAAATGGCACAGGGCAATTTAGCCAGGCCCCGGGGTGGGGGCCACCCGTCGCCCTGGGCTGAGCTTGCTCCCCCGCCTGGAGCAGCGGGGGTGGGTCTGGCGCACACGCGAAACCCGTGCAGGGCAAGTGGCCTTCCCCCTCGCTGGGCAAGGAGCCTGCTTCAAGCCCCACCTGGCCGTTGCCTAAGGGGGACGGGCAACCCCTGAAACCCAGCCCTTGCTTTATTTGGGTGAAACTTTCTCGAACGTCTTGT
Organism: Marmota flaviventris; assembly: GCF_047511675.1. Classification (NCBI taxonomy): domain Eukaryota; kingdom Metazoa; phylum Chordata; class Mammalia; order Rodentia; family Sciuridae; genus Marmota; species Marmota flaviventris. The sequence goes on along the minus strand of NC_092506.1, from coordinate 3,469,282 downwards.
CCCCAACAAATAGGAGGTTTCGGGGTGCTTGCTCTCTTGCTCCTTCCAGCGCTGGAGCTGCCCCTGGGGTCAACCGGACGTCCGCCTTAGAAACCTGTGTTCCTGTGCTGCGTGGTTTCTTCACCGTTTTCTTAGTTATTGATAGAGCCAGCTCCTTCGAACCCAGTTCATAGCGCCGGTCCAGCCAGCTGGTGATACCCCAGGTTAGGGAGTGCCACCGTGTCACTGGGTCGGCCCTGCTGTCCGAGGTGGTGTTTGTTGATGGCCCTGATGTTCCTCCTGTTTCCTCTTGGTGACTATTGGTGTTGTTCCTCCAATCTGTCCTCTGAAATGGGTCGGGAAGGACTAATGGTCTTAAAGCACGAGAAACGAGGTCTGGAGCAACCCGAAAGCGCATTAGGATGGAGCTGCACTGTGCCTCACTGCGCCCTGGGAACACAGGCTCTAAAACAAGAGGGGGGATAATTGTGTGCTCTGCCAGAAAAATCCCAGCCTAGCTGCTACCTGAGTTTGTATCACAACATGCAATTTCAATCAAAATTTTCATCAAAAGTCCTATTTGGCGAGAAGCAGGCTTTTTAGATTAAAATTGGTGTTTAAAAAAAATTGGTGCAAATTCCCACCCTGAGCTGGCCTCACCTCAGAGCCCTGGAGCCCACACGGCTGCGAGCCAGGGCCTTGTTCCTCTGAATCTCCCAGCTGGGTGCGAACACAGCACCCCTGGTCGCCTCTGCAGGCTGCAGGGTCTGTGCTCTGGCAAGATCCTGGCAGATGCAGGCCCGAGGGGTCTGCAAAGGGCAGCTACATGTCCTGCCCCTTGTCCATCAGACCAACGTGGCCGAGTGCCACCTGTGTGCCAGCACGGGAGATCCACAAGATGAGGTCCCTGGCCTCGGGGAACTTGGAGGTGGAGAACACCTGGCCCAGGAAGGCTCAGACCACAGAGCTGCAGTCACGAGGAACGGGGATGGGCCCAATTTGGATACTGAGGTCCTGCATGATGTACAGAGCAGGGTGACCCCTGGGAAGTCTGGGGTCAGAGCTGGTCATCCCAGGTCACTGAGGCCTGAAGGGGCCTGGAGTCCACAGTCAGCCCTGGGCAACGAAGGTTTTCGGTGGGAGGGGGTGATCTAATGTTCTTTCTTCCTTGAACGATCCCTCTCCTTGCCGGTGAGGCAGAGGTGGGTTGCAGGCGGGAGTGGAGGAAGAGCCCTCCTGGGAGGCCACGGCACAAGGCTGTGGACTGTGTCAGGGGCAGCCGGACATGCACCTGGGTACAGACGGTGGAGCTGCAGGTGGACATGCTAGCTGGGTCTGGAGATGGACAGGATTCTGTCCCAAGACACTGGGTGGATCGTGGGAAAAGAGAAGAGCCCACGTGCTGGGGCGGAGAGGGGAGTTCGGCTTTGGACACACTGCCATGGAAGATGCCCGTGGGGCCCCGTGGTCAGCTGGGCATCTGGACACTGTCTGAAGTCCACTGAGCTGGCGGTAGGAACTGGAGGGGTCAGACCTAGAGTCACCAACTGTCCTCCTGGCGGCTCTCTGCCTGGGATTGGAGCCACCTCGTCTCAGGACTCGGGTGGCCAATGCTCCACAGGTGTGGGCTGGTGGGCAGGGCAGGGACTCAGGGGCCAGGGAGGGAGGCTTCCCCTTCAAAGGCAGGGCTGGGGTGGGGTTTTAACCCGGATTCCCCCAGACCCCCAGGGCATGCCACCTGCCCCTCCCTGTCACCTAGGCCCACGCAGTGGCAGTCTGTCTGTCTCTGCTGACCCTGGTGTCTCACCTGGAGCTGGTGCCACGCATGCTCAGGTCTACCACAGCCTGGCCTTGGTGGACCACTCGATGCCGGTCACGTCTGCCCGAGCCCGGAGCATCCTCAGCAGCCCGTGAAGCCCAACATGGCTGTGAAGGGGTATCACACCTGGATGTCCCCCACTATGGGGTCGGCCACCTGCTCCCAGGGCAACTCCCCATTTTCCACGCTAAGTTCCAGTGGCCAAGTCTACATCCACATGGGCTGGTGGAAACAGGGTGCTGCCTGCCCTCTAGTTCCTACAGACAACACCTGGGTGCTCCCTCTCTGGAGCCCTGGGTGGCCGCCACCCGGAGGAGACGCTGAGCACCAATTATCAGGACAGCGAGGGGTCGGGCTCTGTCCCGTCCCCCACATGCACACACTGGAGTCCGCCCTGACCCCTGCGCCTCAGGATGGACCTTGTCTGGAAAGGTCTTCCCTGGACCAGCAGCTTGAGGTGAGACCGCGGGGTGGGACTCGTCCAGCACGATACCATCTAAAGAGGACACTGGAGCCGTGGGGGCACCACATGAGATGAAGGTCCATCTATAGCCATCGGGGCCTCAAGGCCCAGCCCGGCTGCACCTTGGCCTGGGACTTCTGGGCTCCAGACTGTGAGGAGCGGATTCTCGCTGCTTTAAACCTGTGGCCGCCCGAGCAGAGCAAGACGAGGAGCCGTGGAAGAGGCACCTGGTCCTCCCTGTTCTGTTCCCCGGGCAGCCTGGAGAGGAGAAGAATGGACGTCCTGGTTCCCGTTGCCCTCACACGTCCACGGCTCCCATGGGCTCTGGTCACCCAGCAGGCAAGGGAGGGGTGCTTCCAAGGGACGGTTATTCGCAAAGCCAGGACCGGCTCCGGTTGCCCTGGCAACACCATGGGGCTCTCGGTTTGCACGTTGGAAACTGAAGGGGCCGACAGAGGGGTGAAGGAGCTGGGGTGTCGGCCACAGGGAGGCCGAGGTCCGGGAAGCAGCTGTTCAGTCTACGGAGCCTGGTCCAGGACCAGCCCAGGGTGCTCAGTCTTGCCCACCCGCGTCACAGTGACCAATCATGTGTCGCGATCCTTCTCCCAGAGGCGGTACTGAGAGGGGCCTTGGAGGTGATCTGTTGTGACGCTGGAGTCCTCCTGAATGGACTTAGCACCTCTGAAAGGGACGTGTGGTGCTCTCTGCTACCCGGGCCTCGGACTCCCATCCTCCAGGACGTGACGTAGGCTGTGTTGCTTGAAACCCACCTGGTCCCTGGCCCTGGGTCCCAGTGGCCTGGACGTTCAAGGGCATCCTCTTCCAGACCCCAAGAGTGTCCACTGCAGGTAGATCCCCGTGGACCTTGAAATGCCCATTAATGTGTGGCCGAGTCAGACCTGCAGCCCCCTAGGGTGCCAGGAGGGGGCACTTGTGAGGCCAGGTGGCGTCCTGGCTGGTGGTCTCTCTCACAGGACAAGCAATGACGCAGCAGGAGAAGACACTGCCCAAAGTCAGCCTGACCAAGAGCCAGAGCCCGGGAGCCCCGAGCTGCCGTCCGGGGGGCCCAGAAAGGAATGCAGGAGGCACCCTGGAGGCGAGAATCCACGTGGACGTCGGTCAGGGTGCCTCTGCTAGGAGCGTCCAGTGCCCTGCAGTGGGTATGTCGCAGCCCGAGTCTCTTCTTTCCCCAGTGACCCGTCAGCTCAGGCCATCCTGGGAGGGTGGGCAGGTGCGACAGCAAACCCGAGGCCAGGTGCATCCAAATCTGCTGCCCTCAGAATCCCCTTGGACCCCAGCCGGGCGGGCACCTCCGGAGCTGCTGGCCACACCTGCCCTCTGATGCAGCCAGCAGCAAAGCAGAGGGCTTCCTGCAGTGCCGACCCCTTCCTGTGTCTCTGAATGAGCCTCGCTCTGTCCCTTCACGCATGCACTCAGAGCTGGGCTCACACCAGCCCTGCACTGGGCGCTGCTGCCCGCCGAGGACCCCGTGTCCAGGAAGATGCCCGAGATCCTGCCCTCCTGGGTCAGGCCCTCCTCGCAGTTCAGCCCCGGCATGGCCCCTGCCCCTGCGGGACCCTCCTCCTCCCCATCTCCCCTGCTTCCTGCAGCTCCTCACCCGGGGCCGCTGCCTGACCCTGGGCTCTCGCAGCCCACAGCACAGGGGCAGTGACCTCCCCGCACCGAAGCCCTGTCTGAAAGGCCCACGGTGGTCACCGTTTTCTGGACTTGACTCTGACCCACATACCACAGGGGGGGTCTGCTCAGGTCTGCACCTGCCCAGCAAGACTTGGACCCCAGGCAGGTAGAAACTCTGGGGTGCCCAGTCCCATGGCTTCCTTCAGGCAGCAAACAGAGATGGCGGCTTTGGAGCCACCAAAAAGGCCAGACAAGGGGAGCTGGGAACCTGGGTCTGTTTAAGAAACAAGACACGTGGGGGAAAGCCACACCTGGTGACCAGCATTCCCTGGTGGCCGCGGAGAAGAGCTGGCGCCAGACGAGGGGAGACAGGTGAGGCTGGGGAGCACCAGGGACAGCGTCCCCCAGGGGGCGGCTCCACCTTCCTCCTGTGGACCCCCCAAGTCCAGACTGCGCGCTGCTGCCCGCCTCGCCCTTTGAGCGCCAAAGGCTCACGCCTGCTCTTGGGGTCCAAGGACAGCATCCAACACTGAGCGAGGACAAATCTGGGGCTGGACTCGGCCCCAACCCCACGGCTCTCCCTGTCGTCCTCAAGGACGGAGCAGACCGCCCCCACTCACCAGGACACTCTGGGGTCTCCAAAGAGCCTCTTTGCTAGTTTCCTGTCTCCATCTGACAAATTTCCACCCCGTCACCAGATGCAGCTCCACAGCCAGTCTCTGCCCCAGGGTGGCACCCCAACACCCCAGTGCACCAAGCAGTTCCCACAGGGCACAGTCCTGGGCCACAGGAGGGCCAGGGAGGGCTGATGAGGGCGAGGCCCACCCCCTTCGCCCAGTCACCCCACCAAGCACCTCGGTCCTGCTGATAGATCTGCTGTGGGCCACGGGAGTGGGCTGGCACCTACACCCCTGGGCCTGAGGGGCCAGGCCATGTAGGGTCATTCACGGTGACTGAGCTGCTCAGTGCAGCCGGCCCTGCACCCGCTAACTAACCTCTAAACAGACAGCTCAAGCTGCAGCCGGCTGACCGCTGACCAAGGAGGCCCTGTGGATTGCTGTCCTCTGCCCCAGCTGCCTCTAGGCCGCTCTCAGGCCACACTATCAGGTGGGGTTCCCAGAACGGCTCGATTCTGGAGCTGCCAGGTCCCCCCACCCACCTGCCTTGCTCTGCCCATGTCAGCGCTACTGCACCTGACCAGCCGGGGATACCCCAGCGCTGGAGATGCCCCTCTGGACTTCTCCCTCCCTGACACCACCAGCCACAGCAGGGGTGGCCTTGAACATTGTCCCCTCCCCCTCCCCCAAACCTGCTCCAAGGGCGAGGGCCACACTCCCCTCTTGCTGGTAAGGCAAAGGTGCCCATGATCTGGGGGACTTGTGCCCCAAGACCTGGTCTCTGGCACCTTCCTGAGTGGTTCCCAGAGATGGCCACACGGTGCCTGCCTATGGGACATGCACAGGTGCTGGCCAGGGCTTCAGGGGGACAGAGCCCAGGACAACTCCAGGTGACAGGGGGACAGTCCTCTTTCACCCTGATGGTGGCTCAGGTGACAGGCAGGACAGGAGTCCATGTTTGGGACACTGGACACTGCATGACTTGTGTAGATGTGGCTACCGGCAGCATGGACAGGGAACCGGAGCTCAGAGCCCAGAGTCCTGGGGATGGTCTCCCTCCCGGGACTCTCTCAGGTCCTAGGACAAGAGAGTGACAGCCCCAAGTCCACGCGTGCCCACAGAGGAAGCCATCTGGTGAAGGCGCACTGCCTGCGTCCTTGGACGACCCAGTTCAGACGGGGTGGTGGGACACAGGGCCAGAGCCCTCCAGGGGACAAAGCCCTCATGGGTGCTGATGGCCAGTGGCCACGTGCACCTGCAGGGGACCTCAGTGTGGGCCGGGCGGGATGAGCCCAGCTGCCCATCCCTGGTCTGTGGCATGGACATGCCCTCCCTGCTGGGACCTCCTCCCCAGGCCACCAAGCTGCAGCCTGAGGGAGAGGCCAGCACACGGCCTCTGGGAAGAGCCCCAAGGAGGTCCTCCTCAGGTCAAGTTCAGAGCCCCGAGGGCACAACCCCCCCCTACCCCGGCACTGCTCCCTCAAGGATGGCACTACCCCTGGGCACTGCTCCTTCACGTTTACCCAGCAGCACGAGCCGTTATCCTGCAATGACATCCAACCTGGTATTTCCTGCCTGTTCTACGGTGACACTTGTCAGGAAGTCCCCAGCACTGAGCATGGCGTCCCAGGCCCACGGTGGGCAGTAGGCTCCCAGCGGCCCCGCACCAGCCGCCCTCGCTAGACCCCATCTCTGGGCACGCGGCTGGTCTGAATTTCACGTGCTGACCCTGCGCCTGCCCCCAGGCCCACCAGGGTCGATTCCGGGCAAACCTGTGGCCCACCTGCTGCTGAGGCAAACGACGCCCCCCACCCAGCCTGGCACGCGGGATCTGCGCTCCGTGACAGGGACGCAGCAGAGCGTTTTCTCGTCTCAGTGGGAACCCCCCCTCTTTTCACAGCCTGGGCCAGAGGCTGCAGGGAGGGCGGTGGCCCCGGGAGTGGAGGGACTAGGGGCAGAGACGACCCACGCACACCTGTCCTGCACCTGATCTGCTCCTGGACACACCTGGCTCCACACCCTGCACCTTCTGTGACAAGTCTGGCCAAGTCCCAGAACACCCAGGCCTCAGTGCCTCCATCTGTGAGATGGAAATGACACGGTGACAATGACAGGGATGAGCCCTCTGCCCCACTGCTCCAGGCCTGGCCCGCTGATGTCCCAGAACTGCATGAGGACGCTGACTTTATCTCAGTGACACAGAGAAGCAACCCCAGCACAGAGAGGGCAGGTGACCTGGGCTAAGTCACACAGGCTATAAATGGCCGAGTCAAGAGGTGCATTGAGCTGGGTCATGTCCACACCTGACACGACTGGTGAACACGTCAGGAGGACGGCCCTGGCCTCGCCCACACAGGGGGCACGTCCAAGGAGGCAGGGACCACAGCCAGTCCCAAGTGAGACCCTCCAGGCGAAGGCACCTCCCCACCCACAGTTTTCTGCAGAGCCACCTGCAGGGGCCACACCCAGCTGAGCTCAGGAGCGGGCTGCATTCACCCCCACTGAGCTCCTGTAAGGAGTGGGACTTACAAGGTGACATAAATGAGCTCATTAGGGTGCACACCAAGCCAGCATGACCAGTGTCGAGGGGCCATCTGGACAGACGCACAGAGGGGACCCGGTGAGCACACAGGGAGGAGACGCTGTCTGCCAGCCGAGGAGGGGCCCGGGGGAGCCGGCTTGCGGCACGTTGGCCCTGGCTTGGGCCCCCAGGAGGCCAGGACAGGGGTGTTCAGTGGCCAGCTGGTGCAGCCTTGTCCCAGGCTCCGACTGGTGTCCTCAGGGCCTGCAGGACTCCACAGGCCTGCTCCCCTGGGGCAGGGGCTGGGGCGCAGTGACCTGCACTTCAGGGACCCCTGGGGACTATCACAGTTCCCTGCCCCACACTGGGACCATCAACACTCCCAGCAGGTGTGCAGTGGACTCTGTCCAGACGGTCAGCTGGCCCCGCCTGCCTCTGCCCACCCGAGCCCACTGCTGCCCCTCCCCGTCAGGCCCAGGGTGACAGCCCCTGATGGAGCTCGGGTCCCGCTGTGTCCAGGGCTACAAGGCTGGTTGCCTGCAGGGGCCTTTCTTGGGTAGGCATCCTGGGCTCAGGGCCTGCCATGTGACACGTCACTGTCATCGCTGGGAGTTGTCCTCTCCAAGCTGCAGGGTTCTACGGAGTGGCCTTGTAGAGTGGCTGCAAGGGGGAGTGAGGTGGTCCTAAACCACGGACCCTGCTGGTCCTGGGCACCTCCCTGTCACATCCGTGGCCTTCCCTCTGAACCACCTTGGCCCCACCTCCCATGCCCAGGAGAGCCCTCCAGGGGACCCGGGTGTCCCCCAAAGCTCACATCTACCAGAGCTAGGAGGGGGCCTCGAGGGGAAGTGGGTCCCTGAGGAACCGCAGGTGTGATTGGCAGGGACGGCAGGCCATGGGCTGAGGGTGGCCCCAGAGGACGTGGCTGCTGCCCCTATGAGGAGAGCGTGCCCAGGCTGCCTGGACGGACCAGCATGACGGCAGAACCTGTGTGGAGAGGTCACCTGAGCAGGGGGACCTTGTGCTGCCACCTGTGGGACTACAGATGGTAAAACCAGGACAAGACCCGCCACTCTTCCCACTGGTGGAGGAGCCGTGAGGGGGATGGGTGCAGAGTGAGGGGCTGGTCCCTGGGGGAGGGAAGGGCAGGCGAGGCCAGGGAGGCTCCGGGAGGCCACAGGGCTGGGTTTCATGCTGTGACGGCCATGGGCAAGCCCAAGTGAGTGTTTGTGTGCATATGTGAGTGAGCATGTGAATGTGTGAGCATGTGTGTATGTATGTGTGAGCATGTGTGTGCACATGCATGTGTATGTGTAAATGTGTACATGCGAGTGGATAAGTGTGTGTATAGGTGTGTGTACGTGTGTATATGTATGTTTGTATGCACGCCTGTCCATGCATGTGCGTGCACATGTATGCATGTGCGTGCACATAGGTGTGTGTATGTGTTTGCATGCATGTGTGTTCATGCATGTGTGGACACATATGTGTGTGTGCGTGTGTGGATGCATGTGTTCTGGAGCGGTGTAAAGCCAGGGTCCCCGTCCTGACATCTGCAGAGGAGCCGGGGCTTGGGAAGGAAGGGCACATGCAGACAGGACAGGCTGGGGGGCCAGCAGCTGGGGCAGGAAGAAGGACCCCCACAGTAGTATGGACTGGCCACACCAGAAAGTGACGTATGACCCCATTTTGTGTTGCTTTAGTGAAATGCTGAGTCTTCGACAAGGACGAGAGGTTCCGTTAGCTTGGGTTTTAGGGGTTTGAAGGCATGTCACCAGCACCGTCTAGCTCAGGAGCAGCCTCAGGGCAGATGGCATTGCAAAGAGGGCAGGGAGTGTGTGCATGGATGAGGTCCCACCACAGGACAGGGAGCCAGGGGAGTGGGGCTGGCAGTGACCTCCCATCAGGCCCTATCTCTGAAAGGTTCTCCATGTGGCCACGGTGGGGACCCAGCTCCCGATATGTGCCCCTCGCATTAACCCCATGGGCAGGAACAGGAGGAATGGGGACAGGCCGGGTGGTGGCCACTCATGCCATTACGTCACTTCTGAGACCAGAGGGAGCCAAGTCTGAGGCTTTGGTTTGCGACACTGTTGTCAGTAGAGGTGTCCAGACGAGGGACGCGCGTGTCCTGGGTTGGGTAGTTATGGAAGCAAGCGGCCAGCTTCACAAACCCAACCCTCATCCAAGTTCACATAGTGAAAGAGGAAACGGGGGGAGTCTTCAGACAATATCGAATTTTACCTTTGGGGGGTAGAGAAATAAGTTTTTAAGAGGAAATTAGATGAGGATTGACTATGATTGCTGTGGTGGTGTGATCTGACCAATGGTGACCCCAGGGCTTTGATGAACAAAGTGAGGGAATGGGAATGGCGGACAGCCCTTCCTTAACCATCCACTGACAGCTCAGCCCGGGGCAGCCCTGCCAGCTCCCAGGGGGTGCCTCGTGAGGAGACGCGCACAGCCCACCCGGGATCCAGGCTCGTTCTCTTCTCCAGGGGCCGCTGCAGAGAGCCCCACAGGGCAGAGCCCACGGGCACTCCTGCCTGACCCGCCGGCTCTGCAGAGGAGGAGGTGGACATAGACACTGTCCACCGCCGTCCATCATTCCCCCCCATTTCCCCAATTCTGGCGGTTCCTGGGAGGCACTGCTGGAGCTCACCACTGTCTCATGGGCTAGGACACCGTGGTGGTACCAACCAGCAGACAAGAGCCTTCGAGGCCAGCTCAGCCACCTGTCACCAGCATCCCGGGCAAACTGTCCTCAACTGCAATGATACAAATGGGGTGACCAAGAAGGGGGCAGGGCTGGGGCAGGGCTCCCCAGCTAAGGGTGCCTGAGTGGAGTAAGACTATGCAGAGGTCCTGACTTAGGTGGGGTCACGTCCAATAAGCTCTATGCAATTTGAAAATGCCTCAAATACACCTGACCTGCTGCACCTACCAGCTCAGCAGCTCGGCCCAGCGCAGAGGGGTGCGTGTTCCTCAGCCATCGTGGGGCTGACAGGAGGCGCCGCAGGAGCAGATCGGAGGGTGAACTGCTGGCCAGGGAAAGACGCAAACTGAATTTCAAGTGTGGTTTCTACTGAACACACATCACTTTTGCAAGATTACAGAGTCAGAAAATTACAAGTCAAGCCACAGTAAATCAGGGAGCCTTTGCATGTGCACGTGAAAGGCAGCCACTGCCTCCTGAGCATCTACACTGCACCAGGTCCCCCGAGCTGCTAGCCGGGTCAGCATCCTAACCACAGGTGACCCAGCATGGGAGACACTCAGAGCACAACTCTCCAAACGCCAAGAGTATTTTCAGGAATAGTCATGTAATAACCATTATCCCCTGAATTTAGGAGTTTGTGATCGATGTCGATGTTAAAGGTATTATACAAATCCAGGAAACATCCCTGACAATGAGCACCGAAATCTGCCTTTACCAAAAATAAATAAAACAAAAAAATCACGCCTTGTGATCAGCACGTGCGGCCACCTCACATGTCAAACAGGGATGAGCCACTGGCTCTCGGGTTGGTGCCCACCACCAACCCTACAGTCCTAACTTATGTCAAAGGAACCCAGCGGGTCCACGTGTGCCTGAGGACCACGGTGCACCTACGGTCACGCTCAGTAACGAGGGACGTGTCACAGGTGATTTCAGGGTGTGGCTCATTCAACCCGGGAGGGGTGGGCAGTGGTCAGATGTGGCCTCTTGACGCAGTTGAGACCGATGGCACGTCGTGCTCCCAGCAAACCTCTCCGGCTGGGGGACCCCCCCCCCCAGGACAAGACCCAGTACAGTGCAGTCGGGCTGGGGTGGGGTTCAGGTCTGAGTTCAAACCCCAGCGCCCCAAAGAGAATGAAGTACAGCACATATGTAAACCCATGGCACGGCAATGGGCGCCGACTGTATGCACTGCACTTTGATGTCCCTGTAGTCCCAGCAGCTTGCATCCTCCAGGGTCACGTGACACACGAGTGACGCGTTACTCCATAACCTGATGCGGCTGTGACATCAACAGATGACAGGAGTTCTCAGCTCCTTGGTGACCTTGTGGGACCACTGCCCTCTACCTGGCGCATCACTGGGGTGCCATTATGGGGCACAGGGATGCGTGACTGGGGTCTCCAGGAGAAGACCTTTGAAAAGGGCTTTGCAGATACCTGATCGAAGCCCAGCTGCGTAGGGCTTGGACCAGCCCCGGGGAAGGAGCACTTGGTCCCTGATGGCGTTTAACGTGAGTGGGGTGGACACTCGCTTCCGTGACCTTTGAGATCCTCTGTGGACCTGTGCCTCCTGGTGGACCTGTCTGCACCTGGGCGCTGGCCCCCCGCTGGCCCTCGCCACGGCTCTGCGGGGGCCGCGTGGCGAGCAGCTGTCAGTGTTGCTGTTTATTCCCGGACAGGGAAGTGGAGGCTCAGGGAGGGGCAGCTTCGCCACAGGACATGCAGGCGGAGTGTCTCTCGAGGACTGGGCAATTTAAAATAAGTTACTCCCCCAAGAGTGGACAGCGTGGCGCCAGGTCCTCCGTGCTGGGGCGACGGCGCTAGAACCTCAGCCAAAGGAGGGACAGAGAGAGCACTTGGAGAAGGGCGCCCAGTGCCTGGTCCTCACAGTCCTCAGCTCCAGGACCTGAGGGGTTCAGAAGGACTCAGGTGCTGCGAGATTCTGACCATGGAACACACACCCTGCCCTGTGACCGACGGGCAGACGTCCCTTCCTGCCTCGCCACGCCGCGGGCCTCGCCCCACTCACGGGGCTTCGTCCCTTTCCCTGGCCCAACAGGGACACACAAGGGAGCCCCTCCAAAGGACGGACCTGCCTGCCGCGCACCTGCCTGCGTCTTCCCGGAGGGTGGGAACTGGGGCCGGGTGGCCACGTGCTTCCAGAGGTGGGTCCCTGGAGGACAGACCCCAGCATGAGGCCAGGCCTCTCAACAGAACCTCAACTTCCCTCCAAACTTGGGGCAGAACATTCAGATCACAGAGGCACTGGGCGAAGGCTCCCGCCGTGGAGCAGCCCAGAGAGTTCATAGGATGATGCTCAGGAAGACGCCGGAGGCCACGTGTCCACCATGGAAACTCTGGGTCTGAGGACTCACTTGGCACAGCCTCTGGTGCTGGGATCTTGCCCCCTGCAGCAACCGCCCTGGTGGCCTTGGTGGCCTCGGCTGGGTGGGGTCAAGGAGAGAGAGAGCAGCAGAGAGACCTGGTGCCCTCTGTTCTCAGTGCCACCTGAGGGACGCACGGTGGGCTTGCTGTGGGAGGGCGGCCTCCTGCTCATCAGCTGTCCCCCCTGGGGCTGCCCAGGGCGGAAGCTGCTCCCCTCACGGGCTCCTGGGCTCGGCGCAGGGCCATGAGGAAGGGTGCACAGGCAAAACTGCAGCAGAGCAGGGTCCGTTTGGGGCAGCAACGGGCCTCCTCCCTGGCCACACCCCAGCTGCCCCCAGATCTGACCTCCGGTCCCTGTGATCACTGTCTACCCGCACTCTTCCTGCCCTCCCCAGGAGGTCCCGATGGACATCTTGGGGCTCTGGGCTGGGGCAGGAGAATGTTCGGGGGCCTTTGATCGTCTTGGTGGCCTGCACGGTCAGGGAAACCCCATGGCTGATGGCCCGGCGATGAGAGTTGGCTGAAGTCCACATCTGGTGCCCGGGCCTGGCGCACTAGGGCAGGGCACAGCCCCACGGAGCCCGGGCAGGGACTCTCCTCCTCCTCGCTAGCTCTCGGCCTCCCCCTCTGGCTTGGCACCACTTGGATGCACAGGAGTATAATTCTTCTCTGACAACGGCCTCCGCCAAGTCTCCCCGCCGACACTCATTAGAACCAGAATTAGAAACCTCTTCTCCGTTCCCTTTAACTCTACCCCGCACACTCGCCCAGGCCCTGCGCGCCTCTCAATGCCTCAAATACCTGCAGTCCCACGAGGAGCTTCACCCAAGAGCCACCCGCCCTCCCGGTTTGCATCTGGACTCAGCTCTACAGAAAGGGAATCCTGACTGCTGCCCGCGCGGGGGTGGGACCGCGAGGTGATCATCCGCAGAAGCCGCTGAGGCCCAGGGAGACGCTGTGCCGCTGGCCCGGGATGGCCCAGAGGGTGTTCCATTGGAACCTGCCTCCTCCTGGTACCTGGTCTCCTGCTCCTTCCCCAGCTCCACTACCCAGCAGCCTTTGCACGCTGATAAAAATCAAGATTTCTCGGGATATTTGCCGACTCTGGTGTGGAGGCTCCGAGTGGCTGTATGCAGGAAAGTCCGGACGTTGTGGGGTCAGCGCTTTCCCCCAAGTCACACATGGCTCCACCAGGGTCATCGGGGGCTAAGGGATCCTCCTGCAGGACACAGGGAAGGAAGGGCCCTTTCCCCTGGCAAGGGCCTGGTCTGGGTCCTGCAGTCATTCCCAGGCCTGGGAAGTGAGGGACGGTGCCCGGGAAGGTCATAGGTGGGGGATGGGTGAGAGCCACATGATCCTGGGCCCCTCCCGGGAGTGGTTCAGCTCCCCACCACCACCAGGTGTCCTGGGGCTGCCGCCTGCTGAGAGTCAGCGCCTGCCGTTCACCTGCCCTGTTGCTCTCAGTACAAGCTCAGGAGTCCTGTGCTCTGGGGTGGCGACAGGCTGGGGACAGTGAGCCACCCGAACCTGGCCCCTGACTCCCCAGCTGGCCCAAGGACGACGATGCGTGTGACATCAATGAAATAAGCCCCTGTGACAAGGTGGATAGGAGGGTGCGGCCCCCGCAGGCTGGCAGAGAGGGCCGTGGCAGCTGTGGGGGAGCCTGGGAGGGGCCTTGGAAGGCGGGTGGAGGGGCAGAGGACAACCTGGACAGGAGCTCGGGCGGCCAGGGCTCTGGTGGGCAGCTAACTGCAGGGAGAACCCAGGCCGCAGAGCACAGGGTGCAGGCCGGGCTGGGCTGAGGCCTGCAGAGGGGTGGACAGGCTGGGTCTGGGAGCAGGGGTGGCAGGCTGCTGAAGAGTCAGTGAGACTTGGCTCACAGCATAGCTCCCCACCACCACCCTGTGGCCTGGACAAGTGCCCAGCCCCAGGCAGCCTGACCTGCTCCTCGGTGACGCGGAGGGCAAGGCACCTGCCTGACAGGGCCACCGACAGGGCTGAGTAAGACCACTGAGCATGGCCAGCACCGAGGGGCCACGTGCCCGGAGCTGTGGCTGCTGTTCAGCCAGGGCAGCCTGTGGTGGCCCAGGAGGTGCTGGCATGTCACACCCACGGGCCTCAGCCCCCAGAGCCAACTTCAACCCCCGCCTACTGCAGCGCAAAGGTGCTCCATCTGCAGGGACCCAGCGGGTCAGAAGTCCAGCTCTTCAACCAGGACACAAAGTCCCAGTCCCTGCTGACCCCAGACCTGCCCAGGGCCTCACCAGGGCGAGAGCAGTACTGAGTGCAGAGAAGCTGGAATCTGGCCAAGAGAGCAAGGGAGGCTGGGAAAGAGGGAGGGGGGCCGGCAGGGCTCCAGGACCCACCAGAGAGGGTGTGGGGAGGTCACAGAGGTGTGGGAACAGGGCAGAGGCAAAGCCAGTCCCCCCAGGCCCAAGGGGACACCTTTCAACCTCCTAGAACTGAATCAGAGGTGGAGCCAATGCACAGAGGAAAGTCAGGCAGCCTCGACTGGAGATGGTGCTGGTGTTGATCATAGTGGGTGAGGCTGGGGAAGGGCGGGAGGCTCAGGGGAAAGAAGGGGGACCAGAATAACCTCACAACCAGAGGTGAGAGGACCAGGACCCAGGAAGGGGGATCTCCTCCTCCATGTGCAGAGGGCCCTGGGTAGGAGCTCAAGAACAAGGGACAGGGGTCGGGCACCGATCGGCAATGCAGGCACCACCCTGTGTGGAATCCCAGCCACCCACTGGCCAATCCTGCGGACAGGAGTCGGCTTAGCTGAGTGGCCTTCTCTGGCTGAATGTCAAACACATCACACTCGTGTGCTCACTCCCAGGAATTCCCAGGCCACAGCCCACCAGGGACAGAAAGGACATGTTCTGTTTGGTCCTGAACTTTACTGGGCGGTGGCCACCCCTGGCTGAGCACTCTCGACCCAGTCTGCACGGACGGCGAGTCCGTGAAGAGAACAAGTGCCTGGCGCAGTACTGGGCCTGCAGAGGGTGGTCTCTGTTCACCCCGTGAGTCCTTCACAGGACAGGTCAGAGCCTGTCGGGACTTGAAGAGCCCACAGGCAGGTCAGGGCCTGCCGTCCGTGAGTTCTGATTGAGGCTAAGGAAGGAGATGTGATGAAAGATTCGTCATACAAAGGGCTGCGCCCCACGTGCTGGGGGCCCGGAGAAGAAAGAGTGGCGTTGAAGGGCTGCGGGGCAACCGGAGGCAGGGGCTGGGCCACCACGTCCCTGCAGCTTCCGCCTTGCACTGGGGGTGACGGGGTGGGGACAGAGGGACAGAGAAGATGGCATCCTCAGAGCTCAGCACACACAGCACAGGCCAAAGACGGCAATGGACCCCAAGTGGACACCGGCCGAGGGCTTGGCCAGAATCAGCTGGATGTGAAACACCATCCCAACCTCCGTGTTTGCAGAGCACGGCCATTACACAGGGGTCACTGGACCACATCCACCTGCCCTCTGTGATTCGGGAATCTTCTGGATAGGATACGTATGGCGGGAAGTCAGACCTCAGCTCCACACACAAGACGGATCTCAGTAGACAGAGGAGCACCCTCGCGACCCGGAGCACAGACAGAGCCCAGAGCTGGACATGACCATCAGGACAAGACAGCCAGCCCTGTGCATGGAACAGGTGATTCACACGCACACACGTGCCCCAGGGGCCACACACGAGCTGGGCCTGCCCAGACTTCACGGCTCCCCAGCCCTGCAGAGGGGAAGAGGCGAACAGGACCAGCCCCAGCACAGGGAATCACGGTGCTGGCCAGCCTGTCACCTGCTGAGAACAGCCGGTCAGTGGGGCTTTATCTTCCTTCCTCAGCACTTGATTGGGAAATAATCTCCCAGCAGCCAGCCAGTAGCTGTGTGATTGCTATTTAATTTAAGGCGATCTATTATCCTGATGTTCCCCAAGAAAGCTTGCAACGGGGGCTTCCGCAGGGCCCCCACCCCCCCAATCTAACTGAAGGAAAGAGGTCGCGGTCAGAGGCTGGGGCTTCCCCAGCCCGGCTGGGTCCTCCGCACACACAGGGCTCTGTGATTCCCCCGGGAGCATCATCTAGCACTTCATCGGAAGTGGCACATTTCACAGTCAAAATGCCAAGAAAACAGCAATCTTCTCAGACCTATTCTATTTCCCAGCAGGTGGTAACCGCCAAACAGGTATGTACTCAGAGGAACGCCGCGCAGAATCCCCCCGGATCTTACCTCCTCACCCACAAACACACACACACGCTATCACGTTCAGAAATCTGTTTGAAAACACCACCCTCTCTCCACCATCTATGTGCACCCACAGCATCATGATACAGCCACCACGGGAGCTGGCAACCTAGCAACCGTATCCAAGTGCTGCTCAGCAAGGCAGGCGCCCCGGCTCACGCACCAGCTCCCTCCGCCGCCGTGTTCCAACAAACACACACCCCTCTTCTCGCTCCATAGCTGCAGAAAGACGAGACGCATGAAAACAAACCTTGTTCCGCCGAAGAAGAACAACCCATGTCATTTAATCCATCTGACGGCGCATCTCCCCACAAAGCCAGGCAGAAACCAAAACAACAAAGACCCTGGAAAATAGGTTAACCCGGTCCAGGGCTTATCAGCTTGCAACACGCTTAGGATCTGCATGACTGTTTCGGACGCGGGCTCCCCAGCTCCCCACCAGCCTTGCTTTTGGGGACTGCTGTCCTAAAGAAGTCATCTCAGTGCTCTGTGGCCAGCGTGCGTCCACCTGGCTGGGCTCATCTGCTCAGCCCCAGCTAAACACCGGATGGCAGCAACCAGGGATCAACTTTGGTATTCACGGTCGCTCCCACACCATCACTTCCTTCGACCTGGCTGATAAAACAACCTCACGGAGGTCACTTTTAATTCTTTAAAGAGGAAGGGGGTTAGGAAGAGGCAGCACAGATTCAGACGGGGGCAGGAGACCGGCTGGCCGGCGTTGAAGGAGCCGTGCGGCAAGCCAACGTCTCTCTCGCTCAAGGAGCCAAGCTGCGTCCACGCAGCACCCGGATCCATTTCTGGATTCCACAGCCCTCAGTGCCCACCGGTCCCACTGCTCCGGGCACACGCTGCCCTCTGTCATCTCAGAGCCACGCTGCAGCCCCCGGGAGCACCCACCTCCTGGAAGTGCACTTCCGAGTCAGGGAAACAAAGGATCCCTGGGCTCTTTTATCTTTTAAAGGGACTTTACAGGAAGACACCTCATGGAGGAGCCATGTGCCAAGTCAGGAAGAGGTTCAGGGTTTGAATCTGCTCACTTGAGGTGGCCAGCCACACTGACCCCTCCCACCCCAAGGTGCAGCGCAGGGTCCTTTCCCCACACCTGTCTTCAGGTGCACCCCAACACGACAGGAGAGAGGGGTCTTACCCGCATTCCCACAAGTTCAGAATCGGGGTTCTTCAAAACAGTGTCCCGGCCCTCACCGTCTGGCAAACAGCCTCTGCCTGAGGGTGGGAAGGGTCTGCTCCGACTCGGAGGGGAGGGCTGACGGCCTCAGGTGGGGGAGCAGGTCTCAGTTCTCCCCGTTGCGCTTAAGCAGCTTAGAGGTCAAGCGGAGCCAAAGACGCGGAGGAGAGACGCAGCCCCGTCCCGGCCTCTGCCCACCCCAATAAGACGATCAGCACAGGAAGGAGACTAGAGCCCCCAGGGACCCCTGCCCCTCCCCACCTTGGAAGTCAGGAGACAGAGGACAGCCTCAACTGGGGAGGTGCAGCCACGTCCTGGCCCGTCAAGAGATCCCAGCGCAGAGGGACAGCGCCGTACAACTCAAGTCAGGAGGAGACCTGGCCACTCGCGCTCACAACCCTGGAAGGACCTGGGGCAAGGACAGGCCCCACCGTGCCCAGAACACCCCCAGCAAGGCTCCCAAGGGACCGCATGATGCGCTCAGTACAGCAGGGACGTGCCAACATGTGCCTGACCCCAAGACCCAAGATGGGGTGGGGACCAGAGGGGACGCAGGCTCCGTGGGCAGGCAGGGCAGGTACCCCAAGTACCCAGGAGCAGTGTCAATGCCCCCACTGGGTTAAATGGTGGCCCCGGAAGATACGTCCAAGTTCTAACCCCAGGACCCTGCGATGGCCACCCTATTTGAAAATAAGATCTTTACAGATGCATTTAACTTAAGGATCTCAAGATGAGACCATCTTGGATTTAGGGTGAGTCCTAAATCCAGAGACTGATGTCCTCATAAGAGCAAGGCGGAGGGAACTCTGCGGCATGGACAGAGGAGGGCCGTGAGGTTAGAGGTAGAACCTGGAGCCCAGCCTCCACCGCCCAGGAGGGCCAGGGTGCCGGCCATCAGCACCGGAAGCTGCAGAGAACAGGCAGGTCCTCCCCTGGGGACTCCAGAAAGAACCCTCCCTGCCGGGCTCTGGACGCTGGCCTTCAGAACTGGGCGAGAACGAGTCCCAGGTGTTTTAAGCCCCTGGTGGGTGGCTGTCCTGGTATCGCCCTGGGAAGCCACCCAAGGCCCTCTTCACGTGCTGCCCAGGTCCACGGGAGGCGGGCCCTGCGCCCAGTGGGCTAGAGCGTGGGCCTCCAGCAGTGACCTCTGCAGGAACCCCAAACTGTGACTCCGGGGCCCCCCAGGCTGTGCCAGCCCCGGGGCCCTGGGCGTCTGTGCTCGGCGCCAGCTCCCGGGGGACTCAGATGCCCCAGACCTGGCACACCCCCCGGGCACCAGGAGCCTGCAGGGTGTGTGGAGGACTCACCTGTGGGTGAGTGGAGGACGGCGCTGGGGCGGGGAGGGAAGAGCACCTCCTCAAGACTCAGGGGGACCCTGGGGACCACAACAGGATGGGCAGCAGCAGTCTAAGAGGCCAGGTGTGTGGTGCCCATCCCTGAGATGTCACACTGGCTCCGCTGGGCAGCGGCTGGGAGGGCGTGCAGGTCCCCGGTCCTCTCAACACCACTTGTAGGGCCTGGGGGTGGGGTGGGGACAAAAGGGACTCTGTCCTCCTTGGTCATCTGCCCCCAAAGAGCCTGCAAACATTTCCAAGTCCCCAGTCTGCACAGGGCCATCTCGGGGGAGGTGGTCAACAGAGGGGTGTCTGAGGGAGGTGAAGACGAGGGGCCAGGCCTCCCGGGTCCCCAAGGACGTTCAAGCTCAGCGCAGTCCCTGGGCTCCAAAGGCAGACAGGATGACCTGCAGGGGGTCCAAGCAGGAGGAGGAGCGTCTCCTCTCCAGACGGGAGGTTGGCGGCCATCCTGCTGGAGCCTGGGACCATGGCCCTAAGGTCAGCGCCACGCCTTCCCTGGGGCTCCCAGAGGCCCCACACCCCTGCACGCGGGTCCTCCTCGGCCACCGGCCCCTTTACCACAGAGCAGGTGCCCCTGTTCGAGGCCTCCCAGCGGCCCCGAGGCCCTCCTGACCTCCAGGCCACGGCCACTGCACACAGTCAGGGAGGCTGCCTCTCTGTGCACAGTGACCCTGGACGGGAAGTCCAGGAGCATGCAGGACCCGGAGGGAAGCCGTCTGCTCGGCAGCTGGGAGCTCACTGGGACGTGGGAGGCCAGGACGGGCAGGCTGCTGCCCCTGAATCCACTAAAGCATGACTTCCCACCTGGATGCAGGGTGACCACCTGGCTGGCAGCTGCTGAGAGGCCACGGCAGCAGCCTTGGATGCCAGCAGTTCTCAGATGACCCCGGTCTCCGTCCGCCTGCCGCCCGTGACCACATCTTCCTCCTGCTCCTCCTGGGCCCTTCGAAGCCCACGGGGAGCTGGCCCAGAGCAGGGGAACACTATGCCCCACTGGTCCCCGAGCCACAGGGCCTGGACAAGGCAGAGGAGAGGCGGCCCCTTGGCTGTGGTGAGGGGCCCGTGCTGTGGGTGGTCAGTGGGCGGTCTGCTCTCCTCTGCCCTCTGTCGGGGAGGCCTGGGCCTCATGGGTGGGGGCTATGGGGCTGTGAGGTGAGAGGCCAGCCTCAGGGCCAGGTGCCTTTGGGGTGGGACCTGGCCTGCCCACTTGGTCCAGCATGCGGTTGTGGAAAAGCCCTGCCTGCAGACGCCTCAGGCCCTTCCTGCCTAAAACCACAGGATGGGCCGGGCCAGGACGGGCCGGGCCCACACACGGTCCCTGCACCTCACAGACACCTGAAGTTCCCTGGGGGGCATGCTCCTTGGCACCAGGAAGTCACCTGCTCCAACCAAGAATGTGAAGTGGGTAGACACACAAAATGCGTCACCCACCGAGGACCCCGGAGCCTTGGTGGCCAGTGGTACTGACCGCTCCCTGACCACCTGTGCTGGTGTCCCCCTTCCCCATTCCCTAATGCCCTGGGGCCTCCTGGCCTCAGGCTCTGCTCCGGGGAGGCCTGACCTCAAAGGCCACACCTCTGCTCAGGTTCTTCCTGGGAAGACGGACACGGCCGCACTAGACGCAGAGGCCTGAATGAACGTGACGTGGTGCGTGAGACACTGGCCAGCAGCACTCAGTGTGCGCCAGCTGTTTTCACCGCTGTTGTTCATTCAGCCAGAAGCAGCAGCTCTTGGACAACAGGACAGACACACACAGGAAGCTGCGAGGCCCAGGCGGGTCACGGGAACGGGCACACCAGATCTCCCCATCACATGCCCAACCTCTGGCCTCCGCGGGGAATGAGGGACCATGCAGATGGGGGTGGGGGTAGAGAAGCCCCCCTGGGTTCAGCCCTAGAGGCCTGTTATGTGTTGAGCCAGGGTGTCCCGGGGACCCAGTGCTGAGATCACCTGGCAGGGGTGTGAAGTCTGGGTTCATAGTGGACCCACAGCCTCATGCCCCTCACTCCTGCCCTGGGAGGTTTTCAGCCCAGTTTCTACGGCAGGGTTTGCATGGATGCCAGTTAGTTCAAAGCTCAGGTGAAGGGACGTCTGTTTCTGTGGCTTCTCTGGAGATGCAGAAGGGTCCCCATGAGGAATGCAGACTTTCTGAACTTCCTTTCTCTCTTGGGCCCTGGGAAGCCCCCAAAGCAAGCCACAAGTGACATCGACTCCCTGTCAACTGCTTGTAAAAACCACAATGTCACTGGGACGGGTGGTTCACAGAGGTAGGGGGTGGGGCAGCTCTGCTCAACCCCCCAGGGAGCCCTGGAGGCCGCACGCCCTCGGGGCAGGGCCTGCTGTTTGAATAATTGTCCAGCGTGGGTCAGTGACCTGCCCACCAGACAGCCCCCACTTTCATAAGAACAAGAATGAAGACGGCACAGGCGGGGAAGCTAACTGGATCTCAAAAGAGAGGACGGCCATGTGCCTCCCCAGGAGGCCCCTCAAATCAGCTGGGCGTCAGGGACTGGACACGTTGCTCTGACCTGGGGGGAGTTGGTGGCTGGTGCGTAGGTTTGCGGAGGGAGGAAGGGGCTGTGAGCGGCCGGCGGAGCAGAGCAGGGCCCAGGGCCAGGCTCTGCTCCGGCCAGGTGAGCAGGCTCTTCCTGCCCCTGCCCGGCGGCAGGCCTCAGGCAGGTGGGCAGCTAATGACCATAATAGGCGCATCACAGAGCTCGTTACAGGGTGAGCCATGGACTCGGGCTCTGCATCCAGGGACTCCAGGAGCAAGGCCCGCTGCCCTAGGTTGGGGTCCCCGCTCGCCGGTGTCCCCCCCTGCTGGGCGTGGGGCTTCTGCAGCCCCGGTAGCTGGGTTACAGATCTGAGCCCAGCTTTCCTGCTACTCTGCTGTCTGGCCTGGGGAGGTGGCAGGAAGACAGACCCCAGCACCCCATGAGCTCAGTTCCTTCCCTAAATGGCTCTGCAGATGTCAACGCGTCCACCTCTATAGTGTGTTCATGGGGCATTGGTGCAGCTGGGGGGCAGGCCCGGAGCTCAGAGCCATTAAGTGACTTGGGCTCACAGACCGGATGCATGGGCATCCATGCAGCCTCCAGGAGCCCTGGTGCCCAGGGCAGGCTGCAGAGGGTGGCAGCCAGGCGCGTGGCTCCCGTCACACCATCCCCCGAGCAGAGCAGGGGCAGCCACAGCTGTGCACGGCACACTCGACACAGAGACCTGACAGCCAGACACACAGCCCACTCTCTCCAGCGCCAAAACAGGGTGAGGGGCACAGGCAGCGAGGGGCAGGTTCTATCTGCTGCTCCTCGGGGCCCCCAGGAGCCCACCCGACCCCCGGAGGGACGATGTCACCCTCCGAAGCTCACCGCTGCCGGTCCAACGGGACTGCTCCCCGCTGCAGGTCCTGTGGAAGCCCGGGGCTGGAGGCAACAGGCCAGCGGGCTCATCCACGGTGCAGGACTGGGCCCAGCCAACGGCAGGGCGATGAGTATAAGGAGGAGCCCCAGAGACTGCCCTCCTGGTTGGCACAAGGGGCACTAAAAAGGGGAACGGTCATCAGCACCATCACGGGGAGAGAGGAGGAGGCCATGGGAGGGGAGGGCGAGGGTCCTGGGGCTCTCCTCCCCGTCCAGGGGCAGAAGGGGGCTGTGCCTTACGCACCTTCCCTCAAACACTCCTGCCGCGGCTGCAGATGAGTCAGGCCCGTGAGAGCCGCCTGTGACCTGCGGCGTAGCCAGCCTGCCTGCCGCCCCCTTCCCCGGCTTTGGGGCTCATTTTCTCGTTTAGATTTTTATGACTTTGATCTTTAGAGCAGTGTCAGGCTCCCAGCAAAGATTCGAGGAAGCTTCAGGATCTCCCAGGCCCCACCTGCTCAGCGCAACACCTGCCATCGACACCTCCTGCACAGAGGCACGTTGGTCCCACTGGTGGAGCCACGTAGCACCCAGGCCAACCACGCACACGAGGGAGCACCCCGGGCCGTGTGCCCTGCAGTGTGGACACGTGCACGGTGGTATGTGTCGGTTTTCAACACTTGGGGGAATGAGAGACCTGATCAGGTGGGGAGTCCTAGACCCAGACACCAGTGTCTCCTCCTGAGAAGCAGGTGGTACGTATCAGGTGGCCCAGTGTCTAGGGTCTCCTTTGGCCTCTCTGCTGCAAGCTAGGGACACACAGGGCCAGAGTGGGGGAGGCTGTCCACGCAGAGCTGCTCCCAGCTCTGCACCATCCCAGGAGGGCGTCGGAGCCGGCTCGAGTCTCCCTGCTGGACCCAACGTGCCTACTCACCGACGTCCGTCTCCCTGTGGTTCTTGATGTATTCTGCCAGCTCGAAGTTGCCCGCGATGATCGCCACCTGCAAGTGGAAGCCACATGAGGTCAGGGCCAGCGGCACAACGGGGGGTTCACAGGCTTCATATCAAGGGAGGCCCAGGACAGGGGGCCCACAGAGCTCTCCAGGCTGCTGCTGACCCGCACGCTCCCACCTGCCCAGCACCCAGAGCTCGTCCCAGCCTCCTGGTCACTTGGTGATGACGGTGTTGTCATTCACTAGGACCATGGGAGTGAGCGTGACTGACCCAGAGGCAGACAGGGAGGTCATCTGACCAGCAGTGGAGAAGTCAGCAGGCCAGAGCCTGGACCCCCACCAGGAACTGCCTCCTGTGCTCCCAGATGGCCTGCCTGCCCACGCTTGGCCCTGCCAGTGCCCACGGCTGCAGAACGGCCAGCCAAGTGCAAGTGTCTCCAGCTGAGTGAATCCCCTGCCCCAGGTGTGTGCACACCCAGGGGTGCATCAGAAGGAACCCCTGCGAAGTTCCAGAGATCATACGGGCAAGCTCACGGTGTCCAAGGGGACCCTGGGTGCCAGGCCAGCAGGCACAGGACACCAGCCGGGACACACACATCGACAACAGGCTGCCCCAGGTGGTGGTGTGGGCAGCCTTCGCAATCTGCACAGGCCTTAGGAGCTACGCGGGGCTTCCCGGGGGTAAGGGGCCTCCGTCTGCAGCTTCTGCTCTTGCCTGAGTTTCCGGTGGCTCAGACGCAGACTTGCCGGCCCCACGATCCCACGAGCCAAGGCCTCACAGGACCTCTTGGTCCTGCACACGCTCGCCCACGGGGAGGCCCCTTGACTCCAAGGGCTTCTGTGTCAATAAGCACATGGTGAGCTAAGACCCTGGAGGTGGAAACGCACTGCCTACAGCTGACTCCCACGCATCACACCTGAGGCCACGGCATTAGTGGTCATTGCCGCCATCGCAGGCTGCCGGGACCCTGCTGCTCACCATCACTGTTAGCATTGCAAAAGAGCACCGGGGAGCACGGCCAGCCAGGAAAGACGGACAGTCAAAGTCTGAGGTACGGTGTCCACTGAATCATAGCTGGCTACACCACAGCACAGGGAAAACCATTACAAGCTGCGGACTGTCTGCACGTGTGTGGACATGCAGGTACATGTGTGTGCGTGTGTGCGTGGGTCATGCTGGTCTCTCTGGAGAGGCCCCACGAACACAGCAATCAGTGCCAGCAGTGTTGTGCTGCTGTAACGAGCATCCAGACACGTGGAGCCCGCCTTGGGGCTGGACGGGGGGTGGGCTGGAAGTCTGAAGGTGCCTCTAGAAATAGGGACGTTAGTCATTCCAGGAAGAGCCCAGCTGGAAGTGGGGAGCCGCTGTGGGAATGGGGAGTGGGGTCCGCGTAGGGTGACAAAGGACCTGTCTAACTGGGTTCCGGGGCTGGTGGCAGCAAGTGCCAACAGGGACTATTGAGCTGAGAAGATTCTAGACAACACGTTGAGGAGCAGCAAGGTGGAGAGGGAGGTGGACTGGGAGGACCCGAGAAGGCTCGGCCTCTGTTCCATGAGGGCCGCGGAGGAGGCTGGCGCAGCCCTGCTGGCTCTGACTGCCTGGAGCCCGGGGCCCCTCTCGCTGTGCTCGTGCCCCTCCTGGATCGGGACTGTCCCGTGTCTGTCCCGCGGGGCTTGCTGGAAGTTTCCCTGCAGGGAATCTCGCCTCAGGAAGAACTGGGCCTCGAGCCTGAGCCGGGTGGAGGACGATCTTCAGCTGAGTCTGTGAACTTGACACTCAGGGCCGAGCGGTGAAGGCTCTGGGGCTGGCGATGTTGCATTCAAGGGCGTGGGAATTTGGGGGGCAGAGGACGGATCGCCATGGGCCAAACTGTGTTCCTTGGCGTCGTTTGTTGGAGTCTGAGCCGCTGGGGCGCATCTGGAGGGGCC
The DNA here is from genome assembly GCF_047511675.1 of Marmota flaviventris. Lineage (NCBI taxonomy): Eukaryota > Metazoa > Chordata > Mammalia > Rodentia > Sciuridae > Marmota > Marmota flaviventris. Next base: position 3,444,116 of record NC_092506.1, on the reverse strand, counting down.
TGGCAGCACATCAGGGTAGGTGAGGTCGGCAGGGGTTAGCGCCCCTCAGGGAGAGACAGGAGGGAACCGCTTCGCTCGCTCTGTACATGTGAGGACACGGCGTGAAGGCCACTGTCCAGTCAGGAAGAGCCCCAGCCAGAAACAGACCAGGATGGGCCCTGGCCCCGACTCCCAGCCTCCCAAACGGGGAGAAGACCAACGTCTACTGCTGAAGCCGCCCGGTCTGCAGGGCCTCGCTACGGCAGGCAGAGAGCAGGTGGCCCAGGGGCACCCAGCCACTCACTATCAGCGGACCCAATGCAGGAATCTCCACGTGGAGCTGACTCCCTTGCTGGGTGGGATTATTTCAGGAATAAAACAGGATCGATCAATACGATCCACATCATTGACAGAACAAAAGGGGAAACGTACACAATCATCTTTGATAGTTGCTGCATCTGACATCAATTTTGATAAATGTTTTATCAAACAGGACAGATACAATCATCCTGACTTTGTAATGAAGTTTAATAGACCAGGAATAAAGTTTAATGGAAAGGAATAAAATAAACCCTGTCGGCTACAGCGTCCACTAGTTAGAGGCAGCCCTCTGCCCCCCTGGCCTTCAGTGCAGTCAACAACAGTCAGAAAAAGCGGCTCAGCTGCACGGGGGCGCATTCCCTGCCATTATCCCCTCCACAGAACAGTAGGACCATGGTTTACAGAGCACGGCCTTGCGCAGGTGTTAAGAGTCACCTGAGTGGCGAGGAGCCAGGAGGAGTGGGCGGTGGTCATGTGTGAATACGACGCCATTCTAAGTACAGGTGAGCATCGCAGGCTTTGGCCTCTGCCGGGGGTCCTGAACTAACCCAAGGCAGGACGAGACTGCTCACGGCACTTGGAACTGAGTGGCACCTGGTCCTGAGGACGGCCGCCCTTTTGCCTGGGTGACTGCACCGTCCTAGAGGGCTGGCTGGGCTGAGGGGGCTCAGCTGTCTCCTCCACGTCTCCTCCCGTCTTCCAGCAGCCCACACCAGCTCCCGTACACCAGGACCTCAGGGCAGCGGGGAGACACACTTCTGGCACCTTCCCCTGGTCACAGCAGGGAGCAGCAGGCTCTCTGTCCCTCTGCACCCAGGATTGGATGGAACCCCGAAGGCTACACCTTGGTCTGGGTTTCAGCTGAGCTCCAGAGCCCGCACTCCTCAGCTGTGCACCATGCAGCGGGCGAAGGCCGGATCAGAACAGGTCAGGCACCTTCCACGGGTGCTGGGCACCGTCCACTCTGGGTCACTCCTGATCCCAAGGGAGCTGTCACGCTGCCCCAGAAGTCAGCACTGGGATATCATTCAGAGCCCCCTCACCGGTCAACAGGCAAAGTCAGACTGGTGGAACCCGGCAGCCGTGAGCCACGGGAACGTGAGGTCAAGGGGACTCGCTGCAGACTGGGCCACTGTGGGTGTTACGGACTGGGCCACTGTGGGTGTTACAGACTGGGCCACTGGGCCGAGCCCCACACGCTTTCTTTTAAACACCAGTTTACCAGAGGCCCCCCGGGCCCTGCTGGCTCTGTCAATAGGCTGTGCTCCGTTGTCAGCAAACAGCCTGGACCACAGGGCCAAGGCTCCTGCCTGCCCACGGGACACAAATCACCTCCAGGGGGACTTCTGTGGCCTTTAAACAGACAGACTCCAGGACTCCGGGAGGTGGGAGAATCAGAAGCAAAGCTCCAACCACAGAATCTGTGAGAACAAGTCCTAGTTAGAACAGGCGACCGGACCAGGGTTACCTTGGATCTGCAGCACGTCATTATGACACTCAACCTCCCCTCCCTGGAGAAAGGCCAGGGGACTGGGACATCTGACGCAATCCTGCTGTCAATCAAAGGTGAAAGGTGGACCTGGACGGAACTCTGGAACCTTCCTGGGACCCCCAATAAAACAGGAGGCAGAAGAGAGGCTCTGAGAGGACCCACTCTCTCCCCGTCAGCCTTGCGTACCCCTCCCCTTTCCCAGCTCTCCTAATAAACTGTGCCTACTCCTATGTGCCACGCCCTGAAATTATTCAGGCAACACTGCAAGGACTAGTGGCCGCAGGACCCCAGGGTCACCCTGGCCCCTCAGGCGACTCCTGTTGTATGACTAGACAATGGTCCAGCTGGTCTACTCTCCCTCCAGTGGCTCTGCTGCCAGCCACAGGGGGAAGGGCCAGGCAGGGAACTCTCCAGCTGGGATGGCCACCTCCTTGCCCCTGCCCTTAGAAGGGGCGTCCAGACCCAGCACCCTCTGTTCTGTTGGGAAAATGTTAATGGCTATCAAGGGGAAGAGCGCCCTGACAGACACCAGAGAGGCCTGAAGTCCAGCCAGCACGGGAGGACGGACGCGATCGTCTCACATCCACCCACTGCGTCTTCCCTTTCCCAGATGAATTTGCCAATAAAATGTGAGCGTCTCAAAAACAATGGCTTTGAAGGGCACCTTTTGTCCCAGAACTCTCGGTAGAAAGCCAGCAATTCTCCAACATCTGCTGAGAAAGGTCTACAGAGCGGCTCAGGTGGACCCGAGATACAGAGGCGTGAGCCAGAGGGCGGAGGCGTCCCCACTCTGGCTGAAGCTGGGACTCGGGGGACAGAAGTTCCGAGCCTGGCCCTGCAGGCTGAACCTGCATGCGGTGCGAGCAAGCTGGCCACCAGATGCAGCTCCCGATCGCTTGACAGGTGCACACAGCCAAGCGCCGGGTACACCTGGACTGTCCCTCGCGGCCTGCAGAGGAGGAAGAAGCTTCCGGAACTCAGGAAAGTGAGGTCTCCAGGGTCCACTCAGCTCCGAAGCCAGGGCAGGGGCTGCACGTGTGCCTCCAGGGCTGTCACCACAGACGCCTGCGGCCCCACAGGCCGAGTGCCACCGCCCTGTGCACAAAGAGGCAGCGAATGCCGACATCTGACTGAGACGCAGGAACTGAGCACCCAGCGACGGAGTGTGTTAGCTCGCTACGGCCACCTGACACAGGGCCACCCTGGGGCTTCAACAGCACCAGCCCCTGCCCGGCTCCTCCCGAGGACTCCCTCCTCCGCTCGCCAAGGTGGCTTCTCCCGCATCCCCATGTGGTCCTCGGGTCTGTCCTGACCTTACAAGGACACGGCCACATGGAGTGGGGCCACCTAGTGACCCTGTTTTAGCCTAATTGCCTTTAGAAGACACTGCCTCCGGCTGCAGTCACATTCTGAGGGTCCAGGGGTCAGGGGGCAGAGTTCAGCCCAGGACAACCTGCTCTGCACGAGAGTAGAGAGGACCCCCCTCTTCCTCCTGGACACGTAGGGTCCTAGAAAACGCCAGGCCTGCACCCCCCACCCCAGTGAGCCTGCTTCCAGGGAGTGGGGGCGGAGGGGGCCGGCACAAGAAGCTGCTGACACTGCCCCCTCCCCTTCCCCCAAGATTTTGTCATGAAAAACTCCACACACCCAGAGGGTGGGGAGGGGTGGTGAAGTTCAAGAGGGCGCCCGGCTGGCTGTCCAGGTGCAGTTGGTGAGGCTTGTGCACCTGAGTCTGGCGAGCTCCCCTCCCCAAAACTCAGATCTGCCCTAGGTCACCAGCGGAACACCAGCACGCGCCCCGCTCACCCTCCAAGACACTCCAGCTCTGCAGCTGAGGCCTTGTTCCGCGACTCTGCGTTGTTTTAATTTGGGTGGAAACGTGCACCGTGAGACGAGTTCTGACGGCCAGGACCCGCCCCTCCTTCATGCCAACCGCAAGCAAGAGCACCCCCCCACCCCCGGGGAGCTCCCCTGCCCTGCTGGCCACTTCCTGGCTCCCAGGGACAAACGCCCGACCTCTGTCACCACACTCACTGGTCCCGTTTGCTGAGAGTGGCCCAGGGGAAGTCACTTCACAGGCTCCTGTATGGCTTCTGCCCTTTTCCAGAGACACACAGCGCTACGGCAGGCTTCAGCGTTTCCCTGTGTGCCGAAGTCCCACTGTGTGCCGTGCCTGGCTGAGCTGCCCCTTCTGCCTGGACCTGGGGCCGTGACGGGGGAAGCCGCGTTGTGTGCCCTCTCCTGGCACGTGCTTGCCTCTGCCTCGCTGGGCCAGCTCCCACGGGCCAGGGCCGGGCACAGGGTGTGCGTCACACCGTCCAGCTGCCCCCTGCTCCCTGCGCAGGGTGCTGGCGGAATGCCCACGAGCCCTGGCCTGTTCCGGTCACTGTTCCCAGCACTGGGCGGAGCCTGTCTCTTACAGCTGGCCATTGGGGGAGTGAAATGGGCGGTTTTAAGCTTCCTTTGCCCTCTGTCCTTCATGACCTCATCGTTGCTGTCGTTAAAATAAAATTCACTTCCAACTGTCCCAGAAGTTTGAAAAAGCAGCGACCCTGGGACTCACACCAAGAACCGAAGCGCCAGCTCAGGGAGGCGGCAGCTAAGGACCCGCCCCGAGCCCCAGGTGCCCAGGCAGGCCACGAGGAGGCACCTCCCTCACTCGGAGACCCGTTCCTGCCCCAGAGATGAGAGGCAGGAGTAGAGATGGGTTCTCGTGGGTGGTGGCTGTTCCTCCTTATCCTTTCGGACATGTTCCCACCCGAGGGGACACCTGAAACCCAAACCCTGTGAATGCACAGAGAGCATTCGCCTTGGCCCCGTGCGGGTCTCTTCGGCATGTCGGAATGGCCACCATTCTTGCATTTGGAGCCAGTCAGTAAAACTGGGGGTCACCCAAACACAGCACCAGGCGCAGACAGGTACAAAGCAACCACTGGGCAGGTAACATATACAGTATGGATCCGCTGCCCAGGGTGATTCTGGTCCAGGGCAGAACACACAGGACAGAACGCTGGGAAAACACGTGACTTGTTCACTTATGGAATCTTCCATTTGCTATCTTGCAGAGGTTCCTGTGGATAACAGAAATCGGGGATCGGGGCAATACCATCCTCACCAGGTTACCTCACATACGCATAGGATGGTTCGCTTTACCCACTGATGCGGAGGACGTTTAACAAATCAAATCACGTGAGCTAAAGGGAAGTTGTGCAGTAACCCAGCTGTGAAGAAAGCGCCTCGTCCGGTGCTAGGGGAGGGCCCGTACCCGGTCAGCGTCTCCAAGAAACCCAATGTCTGATTTGAAATCGCGGCACACTGGGGACGCACTTCTGAAACGTGAACCGAGGGGTGTCGTCTGCGAGGCGGAGATCGCCTGAGGAAACGGTCTTGTTTCTCAGCCCCGCAGTCTTGCCAAGCTCAGGGAACGGAGCTAGAGGCCTCCAGGCCAAGTCCTGGATTCAGGTGATCCCACCCGAACCCCAGCAAAGGGAGCCAGAGCCCTTGTTCCAGCCCCCTCCCCTCCCGCGCCCCACCCGCCTGCGGGGAGTCTGCGAATGGACGCAGGCTAGGCCCTGTCCTTCAGAGAGAAGACAGCGCTGTGGTCAGTCCCAGAGCCGGCAGAGACACTGCCTGTTACGAGAGTCGGCTCCCTGTCCTCCTTCACGCACCCTAACCCCAGCCCCCAGCACACGCGGATTCCCAGCGGCCTGCAGCTGCTGCAATGCACGGGACACACGAGAACGACATTCCTCACGATTCAATAAGGTAGAATTGCATTTCGATATCTTCAGGAGCAGAACTGAGTCAAAACACGTGCGCGTTGCCGGGGAGCCTGTGGACGGGGACCGGGCTTCTCAGAACCCACAGGTGGAGTGAAGGAGAGCAGAAGGTGGCAGAGGGGCTTCTGGGGCCTCAGAGTCCCCATCTCCAGCCCTCGCCAGGCATCAGGTGGTGTCCTGATGACGGCCGCTCCAACGGGGTGTGAACCACATTTTCCTGATGGCTACTGATGCTGAGCATTTTTATCATATCTACCAAAGGAAATGACATCACCATCCCAGAGAGACACCTGCACACTGGGCTTATCACAGCTCTATTCATAACTGCAAGGATGTGGGGTGGCCCTGGGGCTGTCCACAGAGGAGGGGACAAAGGACCTGTGGAGTCTCTCCACACTGGAGTACTAGTCAGCTCTGAAGAAGGATGAAATCCTGCCATTTGCAGCAAAGGGGTGGAAATGGAGGACGTGATGCTGAGTGAAAGACTCAGGTTCAGGGGGACAAGCACCGTGAGGGCTCTCAGAGGCAGAAGCTGAAACAAGCGACCTGTGTGCAGAACAGCGTTATTGGGGACTGGGCAGGGCAGGAGGGGCTGGATTTCATCAGTGCGTGCTGTCTGCATGAGTGGAGACAAGTGAACCCCACTAATATGCACGTCTGATAAGGCTCAAAAACACGCTCTAAAAAGTTCCTATAAGTAATTTAAAATCACTAAAATGTACGCAGAGGACTCACAGTTTCCACCTAGGATTTGGGGCTTAAGGGGGGTGATTCTGAGTTGGATGCCGGCTCGAAAACCTGCTGAGACTCACGTGAAAACCCCACAAGGCAGCACCCTAAAGGGCCCGGCACTCAGGATCCGGGGTGGCTGCTAGCCTGCCACATCTGTGGGTGACAGCACGGCTCTTCCTGGCTCCTCCCGTTTCCAAGGCAAGAGGGTCCCTGGTGCCCGCTGCTCGGCCCTTCTGAAGACAGCCGGGCCCTGCCCTCTGTGGGCTCCATGGGTGTGGTCACTCTGTGGTAAACACCCTCCGATGTTACAAACTTGCAGGGTGCAGCAAACACAGCACCGGGCAGTGGAGGATTCTGCCTGGGCTCTGGGGCCCTGGGGAGGTGACAGGGCCCCAGGCAGCCCGGTGGCTCTGTGCATCTCTCTGGGAGCCTGGAGGGGACCCCGCCCACCTGTCAGTTCAGCAGCCATTCCCAGCATCCAGCCGGGCACAGAGTACCCCACTGACACGCTAGTCCCCACCCCAGCTCTGTCTCCCTTAGACACAATCCACCTGTCACCAGGAGACCTAGAGCCTGGCCTGCCCTAGCCAGGGACGACGGAGAGTCCCCAGCACACATCCCACAGGAGGGGGAGGCCTAGGGTGAGGAACTGCGGGGCTGTGAAGAGGAAGGACACCCAGGGACAGGGACCTCAGGGAGCCTCCAGGTAAGGGAGCCATTCGCCCCAGAGGCCCCTGTCCAAGGGCGGCGGGGCCTCGTCCCAGGAAGCGCTCTGCAGGTAGAGCTGACCGCTGGGGCTCGACAAGGCCTTGGGAGGATCGCCGGGCATCCTCACCTGCATGGCCAGCTGGTCCTCGGGTCCCGACAGGAGAGATGGAAGCACTGATGTCCTCCTTTAAACACAGAACCTGGTCCCCAGGGGACACTTAGCTGCCACGGGGAGCCTCGTCTCCAACGTGCCCGGCTGCTGCTCCAACGTCGGCTGCCCATGTGAGCAGGTGTGTGCACCCAGATCCCTGAGCAACTGCAGCCCGCCCAGCCCTTTAATCCCTTGGTTCTGATTCTCGGTGCCATCTGTGGACAGATCACGAGACAGTAATCCCAGAACAGCCATCGGCGTGGGCTCAGCGGAGTTCTAGCACCCAACCTAGGGGCCCATGTGGGGGGTGCTCTGCCCCCAGGCCCAGGATGGACCCAGATGACCGGCTCAGAAGGTGCTGGGCCCAGCTCGGTGACACCAGGCCCTAGCTATCCTCCAGTCCCTGACTGTCACCTGGTGCAGCTGAGACCAGGGAGGAGCTAAAGTCCACAGCCCCCCTACCTGAGAGGACAGCTGGGCGCAGGCCTTAGAGGAAGGAGACCCCCAGCCCTCGGAAGCCTGGCAGGCAGAGCCCTGTCCCTTGTGAAGTCAAGGACACCTGGACTCTGCCTGTGGGCACTCAAGCTCCCAACGTCCCTTTCTTTTCATAAACTCCGAAGTTGCGCCCCCGCCTCCTCTCACTCCAGGACGTCCCCTGGGGACCCGGGTGTGTGTCCACACTCTGCCAGGCCTGTCTGGGAGGCCGGCCACCCCTCTCCAGTGCTGGTGAACCAGCCCACGTGCCTCCTGTGAATGCCAGGGACGGATGACCTTGGCTGTCCTCTGTGTGGTGGGCAGGGTGGGCAGCACGGGGTCCAGGCGACCCAAGCCCCTTGAACTCTGCAACGTCAGGTTGGGTGTGAGCCAGGGCGGACCTAGGGAGGGGACAGGGACCCAGGAACTACCTGGACAGGGAGGGCAGGACAGATTAGCCCCCACCACTGACCTGTCACGTGGTCACATGTGGAGAAAGGCACAGAAAGCTCTCAGCACTTCCAGACCGCAAAGCTGGCAGTGACTAGAAAGGTAAATCCTGCCATCCACCGCGTCCCCCACCCCCGCCAGTGGGCCTTAGACATTTTTCCCAGAATTGGAACACTGTGAATCCCTGGAAGGAGGGGCCCGGGTAACTGCCCACCTGGCAGCTGCGTGGCACCAGGCCCCGCCCTCTGCACAGTTAGCACAGAGATCTGCACCCCCAGGCCCTGTCCCCACACCAGAGGCCACAAATGCTCAGGGCTGCAGGGCCCCTGGGAGCAGCCGGGGAAGGTGAGCCTCGGCCACTGGAGCCCAGGACGAGACTGAGCCCGGCAGGCCCTGGCTGGGACGCGCCTCCTCCTGCCTCCAGGAGCAAACCCCTCTCGCTCCCTGTGTGTGGGCCGAGTGGCTCAGCGTGTGCCCAGGGCTCAGCGTGAGTCCTTGGCACCCCGGGGCCACTGCTAGGGGTGCTTAGCTGAATCTTATGCAATGGAAAAGTGAGACAATGAGAGGGAAAAGAGCCAAGGCTCAGGGGAGCTGCCTCCAGAGGAAACTGGCCCTCGGCCCCGTGGACGCTGACACCTACGCCCACTCCCAGGATGAAGGCTGCACCTGGCCGAGCCGCCAGGTAACCGGCAAGAGCCAACCCACACTTGAAACAGTTCCAGGAGCGCCAGGCCCCGGGAAGACACGCAATTGCCATGAAACGTGTGTGTCACTAAGCTGCTGCCACGCAGGCTCCTCGACAAGAGGACACGCGTCCACACGTGGGGCCTCTGGCTGCCTGCGGGGAGGGGCTCAGACAGGCCCTGCAGCTCCACTCGGGGGCTCTGCGCTGGCCACAGCCCAGGCAGCCCACCGGAAGAGTCAGCCACAGGCCTGATTGACAGACCCAGTCGGAGGATCAGAGGCCACCGCCCACACTTTGAGTGTCCTCTGTGCCAGGTGTGGAGCCACGTGGCATTGCCTGCCAAAGAGAAATCAGGGAAAAGAAACCAAAAACTATGTGATCTCCTTCCCCCCACTGATTTTTTAAAGCTACAGATAACATTGTGCATGTTTACGATGCGCGTGGTGTTTTGAGAGGCGGCGGGAGGGCTGCTGGTGCCCGCTCCCTCCCGCGTCACCTTGCGGCTACTGCGTTTGATGAGCCCTCCTGAGCATTACCCCAGCACTCGAGGACACAGCTGCTATCAGGACCATCGCCAGGCTGCACCACACCTGGAGAACCCCCTGCTCCCATACAGCTGAAATTCTGTGTCCCCTGACCCTCTGTGCCCAGCCCCTGGGGGCCATCGGTCACCCTCGGCTTCTGTAAATTCAGGTTTAAAATGCGGACACTCTTTAAAACTGACCAAGAGCAACCAACCAGAGCCAGGCAACGGGCAGTTTCCCAGCCCGGTTCTGGCGCAGCGGTCCTACTGGGATAAGGCCGGCTTCGGGTCTCGGGTCCCAGGTTGCCAGGTGTGTGGCTTTGGCCATGTCATTTAGCAGGTCTGAGCCTCGGTTTCCTCACTGTAAACAGGGACATGCAGACCTGCATTCGGGGCCCTTGGTGCATTCTGCGAGGCTGCCAGACCCAGGAGCACTCAGAAAGCGGCAGCTCCTGCTCTCCACGTCACCTAAGCAGAGAAGGGAACAGGGAGCAAGGACAGGGGTGCTGGGCCTCCAAGGACGGCACTTGTCTTGCAGACTCAACCTTAAGATAAAACAAACATCCACAACTAAAAACCAGAATTAAAGACTTCCAAAGCAGCCGTTGACACCAAAACCAGGTTTAAAGAAAGGTGTCTGGGTGTGCCCAGGGTGCTGGCACACACCCAGGCGGCAGCAAACGACAGCCTATCACAGCGACTGGACGGCACGTCCCCCTGGGATCCTCTCAAATGACAAGGCACAGCTGTGGGTGAGGGTCTGGGCCGCCTCGGCACACGGCGGGGCCGGAGCAAGCTGCGCGGGGACACTGAGGGAAAGCACGGGAGGGGGCCGCTCCTGGGGCCGAGGGCTGCGGCCTGCTGAGGGGCAGGGTCCTGAGACCAGGAGGCTAAGCGGAACCCGTCCTGCAGGACAGCAGGCAACGCCTGGGACCCACTGCCTGGTCAATGGCCCCCAGAGCTCCTGCACTGGACACTTCACGCCCGTGCTAGGAGTGGGGTTGGACCAGAGGAGACGTGGACACAGAGTAAGCCATTATCCAGGGAGGGGGGTTGTCCCACAAGACGGGGTGATTAGAGAAGGAGTCCAGCCCTCTCTGGCCTTCCATCCACCTTCTGTGCATGGAGTCCCGGCCAGGGCTGGGCCTGCTCTTGAACTTCACACCTCCAGAGCCCTGGACAGATAAGTCTCTGCTCTCTAAGGATGACCTGGTCCCAGGTACTCTGCTATGGCAGCAGAAAATGGACCAAGACACTCACCATGTAAGTTAGCTTTAAAATACGTCCCTGCACTTGCGTGTGACCCCGGGTACAGGTTCCCCTAGAAGGATCCAGGCGTCACAGGAAATGTGGCTGATTCCGTGTCTGAGACAAAGGACAAACCAAACAACAAAAAATCCAACTTGCCAGAGCAGCATGAAAATCTTGTCACAGCGTAAAGGAAGGCATTGTCCCCGACCACGGGGCCATGTCAGAAGTTACACGGGGATGATCTGAGTAAGATCCTGGTGGTTCACAAGGACAGGCCAAAGTGACCCCAGGCAGAAAAATGCTCCCACCAAGAAGAGAGCAAAACACAAGGCAGCGGTGACACCTCTCGGCCAGTGTCAGAGACCCTGGAGCCCCCAGCAGAGGTGCCGGGGCTGAGGGACCGCTGCCCTTGGCAGACTGCACCCCAAGCCACTCCTCCTCTGGGACCCCACTGCCTTCCAGACTCGGGAAAGGACTGGTCCTTGGACAACCCACACCAGGTGCAGAGAAACCACGGGACACTTCAGCCATCGCTGGGGCTCCAGAGGCAGAGACCGCAGACCTTCAGCCCAAGGCTGGCCGGGCGGGAGGGGCGGAGACGGAAAGAAGGGCCGGTCACTCTCCCTTCCAGGACGCTGTGAACTCTGCCACCGGGAGGGGTCCAGGCCAAACCCAGGCATAAGGACCAGAGTTCAGGACGCGCCACGGAGAGACGCTGGCTCCCAGCGAGGGGGCAAGACTGGACCCCAGCGAGAGGGACAGGGAGAGGAGTCCTCCCAAACCGCAGCCGGGCTCCTCTCAGGCTCCGACTCGGTCAAGGGGAAGAGCCCCTGCTCTGGTCCCCAGCAGGAGAAAGACGAGGGACACCGCATCCTCGGAGCCTCCGCAGTCCCTCCACACACAGGCCCGACGTCCTCTGAGCGAGGGCTCGACCTCCCAGGGACAGCCCCACGTGTTGAAAGGCAAAGAGAAAAACCCACCAACAGAAGCAGGCCAAGGATGACCCAGGCATGAGCGGGCGGCAGAGCGGGCTGGAGGGGACGGCTGACCAGAGGGGACGGCTGACCGGAGGGGACGGCTGACCAGAGGGGACAGCTGACCGGAGGGGACGGCTGACCAGAGGGGAACGTCACCAGAGAACGGGGATGCAGAAGGGCCACCCACATGGGCTCCAGGCTCTACAATTAAGGCATTAAAGGGGCAGTTGAGATGGAGCCTGAACTGACCACCACACAAACCCACGGCTCAAGAAGTTCTGTGAAGGTCAGCCAGAGAAGCGCGGGCTCTCTCGCTGCCTCTGGGCTCAGGGACGTGGAAACCAAGGCGAGGATCTCCACGGAGGGCAGCAGCCACCGTTGCCTGTGGTCTACCCACCGCAGTCCCTGGACACTGGAGAGCGAGCTGTCTAGGAGAAAGGAGGACACCACTCCAGAGTCCGTACTGCACCAGGGAGAGGCCAGAGGGGGACACTCAGGGGCAAAATCAAAGCAGAGAGTCCTCGCCACCTGGATCCTGAAGGACTTCTTCCAGCAGAGGAAAAACCATGACGCGTAAAACATGGAAGGCCGACAGCGACCAGGAGCAAAGGAGGAGGAGCAGCAGGGTGCAGGGTGGGCGTCTCCAACTGTGGCCAAAGCTGGGGATGCGGGGGACAGGCTGGCCTGGAGAACTGGAGATAAACACGATCCAGAACAAAGCTTTCTGTTCCACAGAACCACGAGGAAAGCTAAAAGGGAGCAGGCGAATCGGGGTGACTCCCCACGTCGGCGACCTGAGATGAAGCTGTTAGATTCTTATTCCTACAAGAGGACACCCACACCCAGACCCCAACAGGCGAAGCCCACAGGCGGTTTCCTACCAGGGAGTCACAGCATCACCGGGTGGAGGGCAGGAAGCACCCGCCTCGGGGCAGAAGGTGGGCCCTGCAGGTGCCTGTGGGAGGGAGGGTGCCCTTGGCTCTGGACCACGGTCTCGGGCAGGGCTGCGGGAGGCCTCACGCCCAGGAGGACCGCTGTGACCCAGACCAGCTCAGGAGGCCTCTCCTCAGCCTCCTCCTGTGAGGACCTGTCAGTTGCTGCCCCGGGACCTCTCAGAGAACCCCAGGAGATACCGCGGGGCGGGGGCAGGAGGTCCACTGCATGGCCCCAGCATCCCCGGGGGAGGCCCGCAGGCCCGGCGCTGTCTGAAGGGCTTTCTTTTCGACATGCTGTAGTCAGTATCCCTCGCTCCCACCACCAGCTCCTCGCGATGCTACCAGGGTCCCCAAGGGTCTCTTCTGGTTGGGCAGGCACTGACTGGCCAGACCCTCTGCACTGAGGTCAGGCCCCAGAGCAGGTCTCTCCTGACAGGAGCTGGGGAGCTGCGGCCCGGGCACCCCGGGCACCCCGGGCACCCCAGGCATGTTCCCAGGACACAGGGCGGCTGCCTGAGCGAGGCCAGGGAACCAGAGGAGTCCGAGGGGCACGCATCCGGCCAAGACCTGACCTTCCGGAGGCCAGAACGCGCTCGCTGTTTCCTGCTAACAGGACGCAGCCTGCTTTAGAGAGAAGAAGGGAAGGCGTACCCACGGCCTGGGCTGGGCGGCCAGGAGAGCGGGGAGGGCTACACTTTCCTGTTCTATCAGGGGCTTTGGGGGGGCAGAGACACAGAGAGCCACCCCAGGGCAGGTGTGGTGACGCTGTGGTTCTGGAGGACTCGGTAGCTCTCACCTGAGAGGCTGCCTGGGGGCCTCAGTGTCGCTTCTCTGCCTTGTTCTGCTTTTCCTCTGGAGCCACTGCCCCACGGGAGGCTGCACACACGTGGCACCTGCAGCAGCACCGGAGGCCGGCTCGTGCCCCCAGAATCAATGCTCCGAGGCCACAGTCTTTTCTTGGTACCAGGGATTGAACCCAGGGGTGCTTAACCACTGAGCCCCACCCCAGTCTTTCTACTTTTTGTTTTGAGACAGGGTCTTCCTGAGTTGCTTAGGAGCCTACTAAGTTGCTGAGGCTGGCCTCAAACTTGTGGTCCTCTAGCCTCAGCCTTCCGAGTCACTGGGATCACAAGCCACCGTGGCCAGCTGGATGGTCTTCTATGGCTCTGTTCTCTGCCCGTCACTGACTCCCAATCCTCCAGGGAACCTCCTCCCTCCCACTGCCATTCCCCAGGAGTTAATGCTCCACAAATGGGGGTCCACCCTCCTCCCCCTACAGACAGTCCCTGGAAGATTCCCCCCACCCCCTGGCAGGGGGATGCACAAGGCCAGCTATAGCCATCCGAGGGCAGGGGCGAGGGGGTCAGGCTGCCCAGAGCAGTAGCTGTCTGGACCCCGCAGCAGCCCTGCATGCTTGAGGAAGCACGTCATGCGCACGCCTCATTTCACCAGCGACTTGCGGAACTAATATTTCAACGATACCCTGCCGCGGTCCACTCTGAGTGCAGAAAAACATACGTCTTCATTGCAAAGACTGCCCACCAAGGCGCACGAAGCCCTGTGTGCGTCGAGGCCCCTGGCAGCTGAGGTGCCCCTGGAAACAGGCTGCCTCCTAAGAACTGAGCCCTTCTCGGGACATTCCTTCAGTCTCTCCCTGCACCCGCCCCGTGCACTGCACCCAGCACAGCAGGTGCCCTTCTGAAGGAGCCTGTGCGAAAGCCAGAGGCTTGAAGTCCAGTAGAAAAACCCGGGACCTCGGAGCTCTGAGCCTGCTCAGCCAGACTGAATTCCACTGAAACAGCCCCCCAGCTCCCAGGAGGCGCGCCCTCGGGGGCTCTGAGAACACGCCTGGGGGACGCCTCCCCTGCCTGGCAATTGCACAGCAGCCCCATGACCCATCACCACACCGACCCCTCGGGCTGCTGCAGCTCTGGTCTGTAAAGCTGCTGGGGACACTGAATTAGTGGGTCCTGAGGCGCTGCGCCTGGGGACGTGCAGGGTGGGGTTCTCCCCAGAGTCTGAGGGCACCCCTTCAGGAGCTGATGAGACATAAAGACAGCTTCCCTGGTGGGCCAAGATGGCCCCTCACCACCGAGCCAGCCCAGCCCCCACACGCACTTCACCCCAGGGTCCGCCCTCGTGCACTGGGACACCGGAGAGCGCTTCCACTGCTCCCTGGGACTCTGCTGGCCAGCAAAGTCATCCAAAAGGCACAGGAATTCAAAGGATGAGGCACCATGTGGATTGCAGAGGGGACCCAAGATTAGGGCACCACGTGGCTCAAGTAGTTGTGGCGGGAGGCAGGCGCTGCTCTGTTCACCCCGAGCTTGATCCAGGGTAGGACCACACAAGCTGCCCGGGCTCTGTGCCTCTCTGCAGGGACCTGGACTTCAGTGAGGAGGCAAGTTCAAGGTGCGGAACCTAAATAGGAGTCCTCCCCGAGGGCCTCCAGGCCTGGCCTTCCACCAAGGGGCGGGCAGACGCCTCTGACTCTCCCCTCTCAGCTACACGGCGCCCCTCTGCGTCCTGCTCGGTCCCCTCCACCAGCCACTACAGGAAGGAAAGCCCGTGCGGAGGGTCCCTGCCACGCACAGCTGGGACAGCGGAGTCCCAGGCAGCTCTGGGCTGCCCAAGGCCCCTCTGCGCTACCTTCCTGGCTCAAACACTAAAGGCCCGTGACGAGGAGACACAGGCGCAGAAGGAGCGCTCCAGGCACAGGGTCTTATGATCTGTCAGGAACGATTCTCTCCACGCCGTTAAAGCAGACACGCGTCTCTGAACGCCGACTGAATTCCACTGAAACGGCCCTCCCCCAGGGTCCCAGGTGGACTCTCCTGTTAGGCCGTCCCTCTGGCTGCAGGCCCAGGTGCTTCACTGCCTCAGATGGCCACTGGCCCCAGGACCTGGGGGATGTGGGCCCAGGGACTGAGGGTCTGCAGGGGACAGAGGTCACAGTCAGCGCCAGGAAGAGAACCTGGGACTCGGGCCACCGCGGGAAGGGGTCAGCAGAGGACATCAAGATCCCAGGACCTGGGGCCTGCCAGGGAGGCCTTGCTGGGCAGGCCACCTTCCAGGCTGGGATGGCTGGTTTAAAGGGTCCACTCGCCTGGGCCCTGGGTGCCCGACACGAGCCCCGCCCCGGTGTGTGGGCCTATTTCACCTGGTGGGCTCCCACCACCCCAGCCCTGGGGTGTGAGAACAAAGGGCGGGGCGCGGGGAGCGCTCCCCCTGCCGGAGGGGACCATCTGAGCTGCCACTCACTCTCCTGCCCTGGGACTGGACCCCACCTGTCCACTCCCCCTGCTGGCTGGGCGCCTGGCCTCCGTAACGGCAGGAGACACCGCTCTCCTCCGTCTTGTCCCGCCGTCCTGCTGTGCAGAGTGCAAAGTCCTCCGAGGAGGCGCGTCTGTGCCCAGGATGCTGCAGACCACCCGCCCTTGGCAGAGAGCCTGGTGACCGTGGAGAGGGGGAGAGAGGTCAGCACCAAGCGCAGCTCAGCTCTGAGGCCCTTTAATGGCCAATTACTCTCGACCTCTGCATCTGACTAATGTCCTTGAGACTCCTGGGAAAACCTTCAGGATGCCACCAGGCGGGGCAGACCCAGCCTCCAGCAGCCCAGAGCTGGAGAAGTGAGGGTGACCCTGGACCTGCTGGGAGGTCCCCACTCTGCCGGGCCGCCTGCCCGAGGTGCCACCCAGGTGAGTGGACGGTGCACGGCTCATGACCCCTCCTGGTGATGAAAGTTCACATGACCTCCTCCACGTGGAGAGGCCACCCAGGCCACGGGAAGCTGGGTCCCCAGCCACGGTCACTCCTTTGGCTCAGAATGAAATGTTTTATTTCCTTTAAAACCCAGTCATTATTTTATGTCAATGATCACATAAACCCATATGCTCCTCACCAGGTCTGTTTCTCTAGAGAACTCTGCTCTGCACAAGACCTTCAACTCCACCAACAGCACGACCCAGACTCAGATGGACGCCACACCTGTTCCCCTGTGTGGAGCAGCCCGAGCCCCCCTCCACGGCCATTCAGGGCCCCTCCAGGAAAGGCGCGTCTGTTTGAAGGGAGAACAGTGATGGCCAGATGTCGAGGCAGCTGGTCAGCCAGCTAGGAAGACGAATGCTGCAGGAGCAGACCAGGCTCCAGGGGCAGACGGGGCGCATGGAGGCTGGTGGGGACCATCCGAGGGAGTGTGAGTCGGTTGCCAGGGCAACTCACCCCAGAAAGGCCCCGGGCGGAAGATGTGGCGGTCTCCCACCTGCTCCCAGCTGGACCATGGGATAATGGGGCTGGGAGAGTTGAGGCAGCACGTGGCTCCGGGGACAGAACGTGGCTCCGGGGACAGGCATCTGCTTCAGAGCTGGTCTGGTGGGGCGAGGAGGACCAGGAGCTGGTTCCCTCCAACAGGAGCCACAGGGCAGAACGGGACCAAGGGAGGAAACAGGTCACCAGACTGGCAAGACCTGGTCATCGACAGAGGAGGGCAGTGCTGGCCAGTAAGGTCCAGCTGGTGACCCTGAACTTGGAGGGCAGGAGGTGCCCGGTCAACCCCACAGCAAGCCATCCAGAGAAACAAGTGGGAAGATGACATTCTGAAGAATGGATGGGGTCACCCAAAAGTGACTCCCCGTCTCCCAGGGGGCAGCAGCAGTGGGGAGCAGACCAAAGCCAACAGACTCAGGGCAGCTGTGGACAGGGCAAGGTGGCCAGGAGGAGCAGGTGGGTCAACAGGAAGAGAAATGTCACCCTCAGGACAGTGTGTAGAGGGCCTGCCACCTCCTTAGTCTCCCCAGAGTGACGCAGAGTCTGAGCCACACTTCCATTCACTAGCCGTCCCCATGCGGTGACCAGAGGGCAGGCCCTGCAGAGATGCACGAGGAGCGTGGCGGACGGCGAGGACTCCGGGGTCTGGACACGGCTGTGTCGCGGCTCACTCAGCCTCTCTGCGGGCGGCTTCCTCGCCTGGAACAGGACGGTCCTGGGGCCTGCCGGGAAGGGCTGTGATGCCCCGTGGCTGCTGCCACAGATGGCCACGGGGCAGCTCTCAGTCCCGGAGGCGGGGTCCTCGACACGGGCAGGTCACACGCACCTCCCTGCGGCTCCAAGGTCTCCCCCTCCAGGTCCCTGAGGCTGAGCTGTCCCCTGGCCGAGCCACCATCCTCAAGGCCAGAGCGTGGCTCCGTGGCTCCTCCAGGCTTTCTTCTCCTCTGACTCAGACCCCACCCCTGCCTCCCCTGCTGGCCCCCTGACGGGCCCGGGGTCATGTCCCATCCACGTTCCCAGGCACGGGGGGGTTAGGTGGAGACCTGGGAGGCGTTAATCTGGCAGCCACAACATCTAAGGCAGGAGGTCCCACTGGCCACAGAAACAGGAGCCACCGGTGGCACGGGACAACCCCTGTAATGACCATGCCCGTGAGGCTGCTGACCAGGCTCCCGCAGAGAGCACACACGGTCTCCGTCACGCTACTCACTGCGGCTGGGGCAGCCCAGAAGCAGCCACAGGCACTGTCAGCGTCTGGGTGGGGCCGTGTTCCAATAAAACTTTATTGACACAGATGTGGCCTGACCCTGACAGAGTGCTTTCTGTGTCGTTTTTCCTCCTCGCAGGGCCTTGGCTTGCTGGGCGAGCCTCACCACTGAGCCTCTACCACCCCAGCCCCAGGTTTTCTTGGTTCCAGGCAGCCCTGGGCTCCCCTCTGCAGGGGTCTCCCTGTGGGGAGCAGTGTGCGCTCCCCTTCCCCTGAGGTCAGGTCTGCGTCCCTCTGCCCTTCCTGCCTGAGAACGCCAGCATCTCCTTCCACCTGGTCGCTGGGACGAGATGAAACTGTCCCAAAGCCACAGCTGCACACAGATGTAGGCACCATATGGACGGAAGCCACCGGCAGTGTGGGATGCTTGTTACCAGGCGGAACCTTGTCTACACTGACCAGCACGCTCAGTGTCAGGTGCTATTGTACCCGCTGTTTCCACGTACCCCGGCTCTTTCCTCCCTACCCCTCTGGCCGCTGTGGGAGGCTGAGCCTGAGACATTCCCAAGTCACTGCCAGGTCCGGGGAGGCAATCGGCGTCCGAGGTGGCAATCGGCGTCCGAGGTGATCTTGCAAAGGCAGATGCATTTCCAACGGTGGGGGGGGGAAGCACAGGAGCCGCCACGGACGGAGGGCTGCACAAAGGCAAGCCCCCACCCTGGACATCGCTCAAGAGGGGCGCAGCACTGACCTGTGCTGCAACGGAACCTGGAGAGCACGGTGCTGCGGAGAGGAGCCCACGCCAAGCCACAGGCCAAGTGGCTGCACCGCACGTGCTGTCCCCAAGGACACACCGGGACAGAGGTGGGCTTGAGGCTGCTGGTGGCTGGGGGCGGTGCCGGGTTACAGCAAGAGTGTCCTTTAGAGGGGATGGAAACATTCTAGAATGGCCAAACACAGCAGACCCTGCCTTGGCCCCTCTGCACAGCCCGTGTCAATCAAGCAAGTGCAGAGCAAGAGCTGAGGACCCTGGACAGGCACCCCACACCTCCTCCTCACCCGTCCTCAGGGCCAGTGGGACAAGGTTCCCTGGACCAGGGTCAGCACTGCCCACATGGCCACACTGGGTCAGGACAAGGCGCCTGGCAACCCTCTAGCTGTGCCTGCCTGGTTCTGCCCGGTCCTGCCTGGTACGGTCAGTGTGGTCCAGGTCAGCTTTAAGACCTCGCGGCCTTCCTAAAGGACGACCTTGGTGCCAACGATGCGACCCTGGATCAAAGACACAGGTGGCACTGGCTGTCCACGGGACAGGGAGGTGCCAGCCTAACTGCAGTCACAGACACAAAGACACCTAGAAACACCTCTCTGCCGCGTAGGCACAGGGGCTCTGCCCCCCGCTGCCTGGCGAGGGCCATCCTTGGTATTTTACAAGAGGAATGAAGCACGTCGTCCGTTTTCAAGCAGAAATCTGGCGACTCAAAATCAGCCTCACAAATACTCTGAAAGTGCCCGGAAACGGAGTCTCGCGCCACCCCTGTCCCCTATCTCTACCAGCCACTCTCAAAACTGTCACGGTCTCTGTGACACCCTGTCTCCCATGAAAGGCCTTTTCAACTGAAAATATGACATTCTTGGAAGAAAAGAAAACATTAGCTGGCTGGACACCTGGCTCTGGACACAGCTGGCTGGCCGTGGCAGGGACATCCACATTGAGGTCGGAGCTGAAATCCCAACGGGTCCCTCTGAGGACGCAGGCAGGTCTCTGACGAGAGCCACGGGCAGTAGCCATCCCCAGTGCACCTGCTCTGACCTGTAGCCACACCTCGTCTCAGATGTCCCAGACCCGGAGGAACAAGGGACCTCAGCCCCACCAGCACCGGGTCTTTGCTGGTCAGTGCACCAGCTGTCCAGCCAGGGGGGAGCAGATCCTCAGAAATCACCCCGACAACAGGTGGCTCCATGTCACCAAACCTGGCCAGCTCCAGGACGCTGGAACCTTCTTTACAAACATCCGAGCCACTGCCTCGAGCCCTGCCTCCAGCCACATGAGCCCAAAGCAAAGGAAGCCCAGAGGCCGCTGAGGGCCAGCGGCCTCCCAGAGCCTGCAGCTCCACTGCCCAGGGCCTCCTCACCACCTCCTGCTTGCGCTACCCGCTCCTGACAGTACTGGGGCGCCCACGGCAGGACCGCCAAACACAGCCGCTGCTCAGAGGGGCACAGGCGGAGCGGCGCGGGACCTGCAGACCCCACGTGAGGTCCACCTCCCGGAGCAGGATGGGTGTGCGGCTAGGTGGACGGCAGCCTGGGTCCGAAGGGCGTCCGTCAGCAGACACTCGAGGAAGCAAACAGCCGTCCAGCTGCGCAGGGGCCGGTTCTTCAGCCTTGAAAAGGAAGGGAATTCTACCCAGGCCCCGGGGTGGATGGACAACAGGGACGCCGTGCTAAATCCGACAAGCCACTCTCAACAGGACCAAAACCACACAGGCAGACGCAGGACGGGGAGCTGGGCTGCAGGGGGTGGGCAGGTTTAACGGCACAGTTTCATCCTGGGAAGAGGGGAACGATCCAGAGACGGACGGCGGTGACGGCTGCATGGCCGCGTGAACACACCCCGTGTCCCTGAACCGCGCACGTGACACAGCGACATGGCTGATTCTACGTTGTAGATAATTTACACAGTTGAAAATTACCTGGATTTCCGGGTTATTTGAAAAGCAGGAGGTCTGGCAACGAGCTGTATACTTATTGCAATTTTTTAAAAAGCAGCAATGATGTCCACGGTGCCACTCACACAGCACGGGAGGACCAGGTGCCCACGGCTCGCAGTGACGGGGCCCGCATCTGCCAGCCCCCACCTGGCCAGATGCCCAAGCGGCCCGTGGCCTGGGGACCCTCAAACACAGGGGCTGCCCTCCCGAGAGGCACCTTCTCCAGCCCGCCCAGGCTCCGAAGGCAGAGGAGAGCCTGGCTGGTCCCCAGGGCCCCCCTCAAAGGTCGTCCCCAGCACGCACTGCAGCAGTAAGGACCATGCGTCATTACTCCAGGCCACCACCAGTCACTCGTGCTGATTACCTCAGGTGGGTGACAGGAAGGACAGTGATGAGACATCGTGAAGACTTCTTGGCTACGATTCAGGCCTGTGTGAGGGGAGCCGTGCGGGGCCCCGGAGCGCCCCGGCCAGCCTGCACCCTGGCACTCACCCGAGGGGCTTCCTGTGGAGGCGGTGAGAGCAGGGGCCTGGCCACTGTGAAGCGTCCTGTCCCCAGCTTTCCCCTAAGCGTGTGCTGAATGGTGGACTAACCCGGTAGTGGGGGGACCGGTGGGCGGAGACCTAGTGGTACGTGGCTGTCCTCAGAGGAGCACGTCCCTCAGGAACACCGTGGTCCAGTCTGGCCTCACCGAGGGGGCACAGCACACCTGCAGGGCTGCTGGGCAGCGCTGTGGGCCAGAAGTGACCACAGTGACTCATCCTGACGATGATGGATGAATGATCTGAAATGCCACCAGAGCTCCCAAGAAGGGCAGAGCTGTCACCATGTAAGAGACAGAGGACCTGAGGCTCCGAGGGACGTTGCCAAGGAGACGGCAGGTCCAGTGCAGCCCGTCCACCGTCCCGATGCCTGGGCTTGGCTCCGAGACAGGGGCCCCTCCTGGAAGGGCTGGTTCTGCCAGGGACCCAGGTGAGGCCAGGCAGGGCTCTGTCACGTGGAGGAGGGTCAGAGCTGGCCTGGCCTCAGGCTCCCCACTGTCGCGTGGCTTGTGTTTGAGTCACCTCCCTGCACAGGAGCACTGAGTCCTAATTAGTGGCTAGCTGGGACGCGTGGTTAGCTGGGGCGAGGGCAGGAGTCGCGGCCAGGCCGGTGGGCCAAGGGCACCGCAGAGAGCCCAGAATCCCCCTCAGGAGGTCACTTTGAGGCCTATCAATCTTTCCAACATCCTGCAACCTAAAATGACACTGGCTGTCTCCTGTCTGGAAACCAGGGCCTCTCTGACCCTGAGACGGCCCCCACTCTTTATCAGTTAACCAACAAACACACCTGGTATGCGCCAGGCCCCAAGCTGCGTAGCTGACCGTAATTAATTGATAAATAAAAACACAAACTCTGCCAGGTGCATCGGCCACACGGGTCATCCCAGAAGCTCAGGAGGCTGAGGCAGGAGGATTGTGAGTTCAAAGCCAGCCTCAGCAACTTAGCGAAGCAAGCCCCAAGCAACTTGCAGGACCCTGTCTCTAAATTAAAAAATTTTTTAAAAGGGGGGGTCTGAGGACGTGGCTCAGTGGTTATACGCCCCTGGGTTCAATCCCTGGTCTCCAAACAACAAAAACCCCAAGCTCCATCCCCAAAGATCTTTCCAGGACCTGAGAGGCCTCCCAAGACCACGCGGCGGGGAGAGTTCTGAAGGCAGACGGATCTCTGGAGGAGTGTCTTTGTGACGTCGTGAACAAGGTCCTCTGCTCCTGGTCCTTCCAACCCTGCAGGGATGTGGAGGCGCCTGTCACAGGCAGAGACTCAGGCCCACAGGGGACCGTCCCTGGCCCAGCAGCAATGGCTGGAGGGTGGCTGCTGCCTCCCACTGACGAGCTCAGCCTGGCCTTGTGACTGTCATGCCTGCTGGGGGTCCTCTCTCCTGAACCAACACCATCCCTTAACTCCAGGCCTCTGGGGCCTCTGCTCAACGTGGTTTTAAAACACACCAAGGAGAAGGCTCGTGATTGGCCGCCAGCTTGAGGGTGTCAGTACCTTAAAGCCACAGCAGGAGCCCAGCGGAGGGTGCCCACCGGGCCCTCCACGGCCGCCACACTGCTTCCTTGCACAACAGCCGCCTTCCCGGGCCTGGCATTCTGGGCCCTTTCCTCCCCTAGAGCTCCTGATTGACATGACCTTTACGAAGTGTCACTGCCAGCTGTCACTCTCTTTGGAAGCATTAGGTGCACATTTCTGACCTGCCCCCAAACCCAGTTCTCCACTTGACTCTGGGCATCGCCCACTGACCCCGGACACACTCTCACACTCTCCCATGGAGACACACACACACACACACACACACACACACACACACCCGGCTGCTGCAGGCCTGACACTGCTGTGGCCCCTGGGGAAGGTGAAGGAACTCTACCAACACTGGGCTGAGGAGCCAGGGATCCACAATGCTGCTCCCAAGATGGCGGCCACCAAGCACATGCAAGGCACGCAACGTGACAGTGGGCTCAACGTCACCCTCTTTGAAACGGCCCCAGTGTCCCGTGGCTCCTGTGTGGGATCGTGGGCCCTAGGACATTTTGCTGAGCCCTCGCGCTCGCCCATGATGCTCTCGTGATAACGCTGCTCTTCAGGGCAACTGTCACTGGCTGTGGGACACAGGGACATTCTCAAGTTTTGCAGGGACATCAACTGAACAGATCCTCGGTCTTCACAGTGCCCTGCCCGGAGCCCCCCAGCAGTCCCTAGACTCTCCAGCCTCGCCCTGGCCGAGGCACCAGCGCCATCTTGCCTTCTGAGGGTCCTTTCTCTGGGTGGTTCTCTCCCGAGTCAGTCACCTGGGACTCTGGGAGCAACAGGCCCGGTGGACAAGCACCTGGACAAGTTGGAAGCACCCTGAGGCACCATGGCTTCCTCACCTTGGCGAGGCCCCGTGTGGCTGGTCTGAAGGGACCCCCGGCTGTGCGCACTTCCTGCCCGGGTTGGCTCCTCCCTGTCCAACCCCGGGCCCCCAGCCCCCGTCCAGGTGTGGCCACACCAAACACAAGCTCCCTTCCACTTCAGCCTCACGGTGCCACTGGGCTCTGTTGGGGGGCGAGTGGCTGCACAGGTACATGGGACTCCCCAGGGTCAGCCTTGCTGGCCCGGACGTCAGCAACAGTGACCATGAGACGGCCTCATTTTCCTGGTTTCTGTAAGGTGTCCTCGCACGTTATCAAGTCCAAGGTGAGGATCAGGGAAACTCCAGCTACTCCAGCAGCGGAGGCAGAGGCCACGGCCTGGACCTGCCGCTGGAGTCTGAGGTGGACAGCCGGGTCGGGGGCTGGCAGGCCTGCACCTCAGCGGAGGGGTCCGTGCTAAGCCCAGGGAGTCAGGTCCCAGTGAGCTGAACTGCAGGACACTGCAGGACCTGTTGCCGAGTCCTGCCGAGCCTGGGGCAGCGTCCCACACGGGCCTCCCCTGGTGTGCTCGTGTGCGGCTCCCCCCATGTGGCCCCAGCTCCCTGCAGGCCAGCAGACAGGAGCCCTGCCCCGCGCCCTGACCAACACCCCTTCCCACAGAGCCTGCTTCATCCTCCGGCCTCCGTGCTCTGAGACCTCCTCCTCCTCTGCGCTGTGCTCCCCACGGTCCCCTACACGCAGGGCCAGACCTCTGGCTCCTGGCTGATCCAGGCCTGTGGCTGGTGCCAGCCAGGCTCAGAGGAGCGTGTGGGTGGTGCCCTCCAAAGGCTGCTTCTGGGTCTGCCAACAGGACACGGCCCCCACCCTGGCACCCCTCCTCCCATCTCCCCAGCCTCCTGGCCCCTGAGGGCCCTGCTTCTCCCTCTCTGGCTGACCTCCCCTCCAGAGGCAGACCAACACTTGGTCACCCAGAGCCGGGAGGGGGAGGGTCAAGCTGGGGCGGTCTTTGGGGCAAGGGTCTATCGTAGACCATCACACTGGGTGGGCTGCAGGGGCCTGGGGTCACCCCGAGCAGGAGAGGTGGAGAGGATGCCCATGACTACTCCTGAGCTGATGGGGACCCTGGGCCACACTGCTCCTGGTGGTGGGGACGCCAGGCCAACTCCTGCCCGGGCTGGATCACAGGTACACACTCCTCCAGGGGAGCCGAGCCTGTGCATACACATGGTGCATATCTCACGTGGAGTTTGCAACTGGCCTGCCGGCTCATGCCACTCGCAACCCAGATGGCCACCCAACGAGGGCACATCCTGGGACCCAGCTCCCAGAGCCACGGGACAGCCGCAGCTCGTGGTTCTACCAAACCGCTGTGCAGGAAAGAGGCCCTGTAGGCACCTGGAGGGAACGGAGACAGGAGGGCCTGATGGGCGGGCTTCATCGCTTCCCCAGGGAAAGTGCCACTTTCAGAACCGCAACGTCCTCCACAAAGCCAGAGGGACATCCCTGCTGCCAGTCCATGAACTGAGCATCTGTTTCAAAACGGGGCAATGAGAAGAGCTGTGAGGGCCGGTCACGCGCACAGGGCTCCGCGCTTCACCTCGTGCCTGTGTGACACAGGTGGCTCCTCTCCCCGCGGCTGAACGGCTCAGTGCAGGGCGGTTCCCAGCTGCACACGGTCATCATGTCCAAGCGTGAGGCACCAGGCTGGCCCAGGGGCGCAGGCCCAGGCCTCAGCTTTCTAACGAGCGGAAGGAGCGAGCCGGAGACTCATACCCGGGGAGAGCTGAGCCCAGAACGTGGAAGCCAGGACTCAGCCGGGGATCCTTCCCCAAGCAGCAGTGTGCCGCCCCTCACGCCCGCGTCCCCGCGAACATGGACGCAATCCCCGTGCTGTGACACTGACACCATGGCCATGACCTCGCCAGGCCATCGTGATCTCCAGGACCAGCCTGCGTGTGGCCCAAGTGGATCAAAACGTCCTGTGGGGCTGGGGATGTGGCTCAAGCGGCAGCGCACTCGCCTGGCATGCGAGGGGTGCTGGGTTCCATCCTCAGCACCACATAAAGATAAAATAAAGATGTTGTGTCCACCGAAAACTGAAAATATTTAAAAATTCTCTCTCTCTCCTCTCTCTCTCTCTCTCTCTCTCTCTTTTAAAAAAGAAAAGTCCTGTGCAGCGTGACTTACAGGAGACCCCAGGGCTGGAGAATGGACACTGGGTGTGACGTCTCAGGAGCTCACGGTCACGGGTGGATCCTCCCCAGGGACTGTGCTGTAGAAGGGCCACAGCCCCCAGAGCTTCCCCCGGGCACCGACCATGAAGAGGCCAGGGAACAGAAGGTCTCCAAGGGCCTCCACGTGCACCTGTGAGCACCTGCTCTGCCGGGGGGCAGCCGGCACGGGACAGGAGCTCTCTCCTAACTCACAAGACGCTGCAGGGCTGCTCCTCGTTCCTGGCCTTGGCTGTCCTCCTGTGTGACATGCAGTGCAGAGGTCAAGGCAAAGGACAGGCCCGGTGTCCAGCCCTCCGCATGCTGTCCTCTTATGAGCTGTGCCTGGGGCCCAGCTCTTCACAGTGCTGCCCACGGAGAGCCTGGCTCGTGACCGCGTAGGTCTTGCCTTCCAGCGGGGCCTCATGCTTCTACCGGTTACAACCAGACTCGGGGCCATTCTGGATGCCCGCGGTGGCCATCTCCTTTCCTCTCTCTTTCCCGCCTTCCCTCTGCTCCTGACACGCACACCAGCCCCTCCACCGCTCTCCCCTGCACCCTGCCCCGACCGGGGTCTTTCTGTTTTTAATCCTCTTCCCTTTCTGATTCTCGCCGTCTTCAGGATCAGGACGTCTGCTGCCTTGAACAGCCTGAAGCAGAAGGGTTCCTGGTGGTCACTGCACACCAAGCGGCCAGGGAAGCTACCATCTTCCTCACTCCCGACCCCAGAGCCCAGGGCTGCAAGGCAGGAGTCAGGGACACCGACTCTGCCACGAACCAATTTTGGAATTCCAGCTAATCGTCTCTCTGTATCTGCTTTTCTCCCATAAACTGAAACAAAAAGGCCTACCTCACTGGGTTGTTCCACAGTAAGTGAGAAAACATATGAGAGTATTTGTGAGCTTCAGAACTCGTGAAAGTGAAAAGATCCGCCACTCCCACCATTCTACCACCATGCGTGACTTCATCACCACCACCACCACCATCACCACCACCATCTTCATCACCAAGGTGACCACTGTCACCACCACCATCGTCATCACCACCACCACCACCGTCACCATCTTCATCACCATGATGGCCACTGACACCATCACCATCATCATCACCACCATCATCACCATCGTCATCATCACTACCGCCACCATCTTCACCATCACCATCTCATCACCACGATCACCATCTTTATCACCATCACCATTGTCATTGATGTCACCATCACCATCAGCAGCACCTCCATTGGTGTTGAAGATAAATCCACATTTTTAAAAAATATTTTCCAGTTGTAGATGGACACACCCCTTTTCTTTAATGTGGTGCTGAGGATGGAACCCAGTGCCTCACACGTACACGGCAAGCGCTATGCCGCTGAGCCACAGCCCTGGTCCCAGCCCACGTTTTAAATGCTGCTCCTCCTCTGGTCTCTTTCCTTGGAGAGCCACTTCTGTCTGGTGAGGGTAAGAGTCCCTGCTCATGGACACAGAGCCCAGACCCTGTCCCCAGAGCTTCCGGTTCCAAGGTGAGGGTGCGGCCTGAGAACCGGCATTTCTCTCAAGTTCCTGATGCTGCTGGCCCAGCGTCTGGGTCAAGGAGCAATCAAAGGCACAGCCAGAGGAACTCGCCACATCCCCAGACTCCTTACGGAAGCCTGGACAGCTCCGAGGCTTTCCAGTTGAGCACATCTGACCCTCTGAAACGATGCAGCCACCCATCGTGTCCCTGGGGGACCCAACGCTAAACGATGCACTTTCCTAACGGGGAGGGGAGGACTGTGAATGAAAGATGAAGCCGAGGCCATTTTCCAGGCCAGGACCCGCAGAGTGAACCAGCCACTGTGCAGAGACAGGGCAGGAGATGGGGAGGAGGAACCCGGCTCCCGAGTCAGCGCAGGAGTCCAGCGGGACGGTGCCATCGGCAGGCTCCAGCCCCACTGGTTACATGAGCAACGTCTGGAGGGCACAAGTCTGGCCAGTTCATCAGGATTTCTGCATCAGTGTCACTGGGAACCATTCGTGGCATCTGACTGGTTGCTGTTAGCCACAGAAAGGGACCGTGTAGCCTTGCTCGGGTGCTGCTGGGCGCTGAGGGTGTGTGGACACTCCACGAGACACTCCCAGGCAGGGCGTCCCCGTCCACGCTCAGTGACAGGAGGGCCTCTAGGCCCTGGACGACCTGCCTCCCTGAGGCATCGTGAGTCAGTTTCTGCACGAGTGTGGGGCCCAGGAAGGTCCCTTGTGCCATCAGTGCTCACCGGGACTCGGGGGCCATGGCTGCTGTGTCTACGCAACTGATGCAACTTCGTGTCTTTTTTTTTTTTTTTAAGAATCAAAGAAATACATATTTCATGGCAAAAATAAATTCCTGAAACCAAGCCCTCCCCCCCATCCCCCCCATAGCTGACCCCGAAGGACAAGGCAGGCGCACGTTCCCACAGGAAGAAGGAACTTTCCTTGCAGAGTAAAGACACCCTTCCCAGGCCCAGCGCAGACCAGCAATCGCTGTGCAAGCCACTCCCGTCACACCCGTGCAACTCAGCGTCAACACTGAGTCCAGGTGGGGACCAGAGGACTCCGGGGACGGCGCCATCGCACTTTCAAGACATCAAGTCTGTATCGTTAGTGACATCCGAGAAGATACCAGGAAGCTCACGGGAGACCAGTCCCCAGTCCGACTCCTCCCAGCCAGGAGATGTGATCACTTCCTTAAGGAGCATCGCCGTCTCTTCAGTTTCCAGGTCCAGCGGGTGGACCTGGGTCTAGTATCCACCGTGTCTAACTCAGCGCGTCCACCGACACACGTTCACCGACACACGCACACACCCTGGTATCTCTGCACTCTGAACTAGCCGCCATCTGACAGAAACCACCACACTCATGTGGGCCTGGCCCACAGAACCAGGCCTGGCTGGCAGAACCAGGCCCAATCTGCCCTGAAAAGAAGGCAGCCCGATGCCCAGGGCAGGGCAAACCCGAAGACGTCACAGAGAGGCCAAAGGCAGGAAGCCAGTGTGGTGAGTCCCGTGTGGAATGTGCGGAGCAGACGGATCTGCAGAGACCGAGGGGAGCCCCGGCCTCCCGAGACCAGGGCAGGGAGAGTGGTGAGCGCCAGAGCGTCTCCTGGCGCCTGAGCAACACGGCGGAGGTGTGGGTGCCAGGGATCGTGATCCTAGGTGGTTACGATACCACCTTTGTGTATTTTGTCCGATTTTCTTCACTTAGGCCCAGGGTTGTGTGCCGCACCCTGGAACCCCAGGGGGTCACTCTCCCTCCACCCTGGGGTGGTGCATGGTGTGGTGCCACTGGACAGCAAGCCCCTCCCCATGACACGTGCCCTCTTCTGTGGACCGGCAGCAGAGCCCATCTTTCTAAAGAGCATCAGAGAGCAGCCAAGTCTTGGTTGCTTTTCCAGAGCTCTCCTGGGGACCTGTGCGCGTCACCTACCTGCTCAACCTAACAGCAAGGAGGCCCCAGGAGCAGCCTTCACACGTGAAACGCAACCCATGCCCCACGCTCGATGCCCTGCACAGGGACCCTAAACCTCCACCTCAAGGCCACGCGAGGCCCCCTGCCACCAGGACCCTCTTTACCTGGAATGGCGTCTGGCTGTTGTAGTTCTTCAGTTCCTTGTTTCCGCCCCGAAACAGGAGCACGCGCGCGCAGCTGTCCTGAAAGCCAAGAGAAGAAGCTGCTGTGACGCCGTGGCAGGGACCATGTCCCCCAGCCCCGCTCACAGGAGTCCCCGACACCTGCAGGCACAGCGGGGTCCAGGCTCCCACTGCTGGGGCGCAGGTGACACCAGTGTGCCCCACACAGGGCGAGGCCTGGCTGCCTTCAGGGTTCACTGTGAGCAAGCCACTCCCCCGGGAGGTGGCACTGACAGAACGTCTTGTCCACTCTCCTGAGAGAGCGACAGGAAGGAGAACCCGCAGGGGCGTAAAGGGGGGGCCAGGACACCCTCACCCAGGCCACCGCAGGGCCAAGGCCGAGGGCCGGGGGCTCCCAGCAGGGAGGGCAGCCTCCCCCCAAAGGGCAGTTGAGGCCCATAGTGTGTTTTCTGCCTGTTTTGGTGCTGGGGACTGAAGTCGGGAGCACTGCCACCAAGATACGTCCCCAGTCCCCTTGATTCTGAGACAGGGCCTTGCTAAGTTTCTGGGGGTCTCGAAAGTCGCCCAGGTTGGCCTGGGACCTGTGATCCTCCTGCCTCAGCCTCCTGGCCTCTGGGATCACGGGAACGTCTGCTGCGCCCCAGCTGCACGGGCACCTTAAAAGCTGAGAGTCCAGTAGGAACGCAGAGGCAGCGTCTGGGGGACGTGCGGCAGCACCGACTCCCCGGGAGGGAGGGTCAGGGCCAGAGCCGCAGGACATCCTCCACGGACATTCACGTGTTTTCACGTTGGCAGGAGCCCCCAAGCCACTTCCTGTGAGTTTTCACAGTGAGAAGGAATCCACCCTATTCACTTGGGCCTGGGGCCGATGAGATGGGAACCTCCTGCCGTCTCTCCAGAAGTTCCCAGTGAGGACTATGGGACAAACACTACGGAGAAGAAGGCCGATGGCAGAGAATCAAAGAACAGGCACTGGCTATGGACAGGGTCACGTTCTCCCGTGATTTTGCCATTGTCCAAACGTGACAGAATCCACTTACACAAGCGAAGAGGCCTCACACGGCCCCAGGCCACGTGACCTTACGGAATCCCCACTGCATGTGGCCCTCGCTGACCGGAAGGCCACAGTGCCTACATGACAGAATACTTCTGCCTAGCAAATGCCGTTGGCTATTTAGAGTAAGTGTGGCTCTGGACGAGCATTGAGATGACGGACGTAGGTGGACAGTGGGCAGCACGCATCAGGCCAGGCAGCCCACTGCGGAGCTGGGCACTTTCCTCCTGAGCCCGTGCACAGCACAGCCGAATGTCAGGGACCCCACCTTCACCTGCGCTCAGGGACGGGGTCGGGAAGGATCACCTGGACCTGACACTCCACATGCTCTCTCCACGAAGGGATGCTTGAAACAGCCAGCCAGGCCACCACCAGGGAGCTACAGGACACGGCGGGTCGCAGGACCCTGGCCCCAGACCAGGAGGGGAACCTGCAGTGGGGACCTGCAGGGGCCGGGGTGGGACAGTGCACAGGCCCTAGGACCTGGCAGGACAGCAGCTCTGACAGAGCCCCACATCCAGAGCAGACAGCAGGCAAACGACTGCCCAGGCCCAGAGGGCCAGAGGGCCAGAGCACAGCTCACTGTGCAGGGCTCCTGCTGGGGGCAGTGTCCTGAGGTGACTGCGGCGATGGGCGGAGAAGGGCAGAGCTCACTGCACTGGGCACCTTACCTGGGGACTGAGCCGCTTGTGACTCACATCTCAATAAACACACTTAGGAGAATGAAATAGAGCGGGGCGAGCCCGGGCCGCAGCCTGCCCTCTGCCCTCTGAGGCCAGGCAGGTCAAGGGCAGGAGGACAAGGTTCCTGGAGCCAGGAGGGGCTGCCACCCAGGACCCCATGGTCTGACAGTGAGGAGGAAAGGGGAATGGAGCCGTGGAGCCGGAGGCAGAAGGGCCGGCCGCCATCACGCAGAGACCTGGCTGTCCTCCGGGGCCAGTGTCCTGTGCACCCAGCTGCACCCAGGCTGCCCAGGGTGAAAGGTCACACGCCGCATCAAGCCCCGCTGAGGCCATGCTGGGCAGAGGGGCTCCGTCCAGGGAACCACCTTGCTGGGCAGGAGGAAGGCAGCCTGGACTGGGGAGCAGACTGCCCGGCCTCGGGAAGGACGGGGGGGGAGGCAGATGGAACCCACCACACGCTGTCCCCAAGGCACCTGTGCAGCCCAGCTCTACTGAGAAGAAAAGCCACAGAGGGGGCCCTGTTCCTGGGGGCGGTGGCTCTCGGTGGGAAACATCTGGCCATGTCCAGAGACATCTCACTGCCCCAGGGTGCTCGTGTGCTAAGCGGGATGAGGCCAAGGAGGCTGGGAGGCCCTGCGATTCCTAGGTCAGCCCCAGAGGCCACCCGGAGGGGCACAGACCTGCCGAGATGGCTCCACGGCTACTGGGGGGTCTTGCTCATGGGCACCACTGTCTCCAGGGCCTTGGAAGGACACCCCCCAAACAAGCCTCAGGCCACAGAGGGTCAGGACCCATGAGGGCCGTGGGTCCAGGCTGGGCCAGTCTCTTCCCAGAACACACCTGGGACTCTGGGACCACCTAGCGAGGTCTGTGGAGACACTCTGGGATGGGCATAAGGGACGGGAGGACGGAGGTGGTACTCAGTGGATGGCTCACCAAGGTGGGCAGGGGGTCCCCCACATGTGCGTGAGTCCCCTCCCTACCCAGCCCTGGACCAAGCAGGTCCTCACGGGGGATGTTGGCAGGTGGGGTCTTCACTGCTAGGGCTGGGCTGGGGTGGAGATCTTGGAAGGCCACCTATTCCAGAAGGTGCAAAGGGCACAGACGGGCTGCCCACGGTCACCCCAGGGAGGATCCGCCTAACGGGAGGGTGCGGCATGGATGCCAAGAGCTGTCACCAGGAAGCCGAGCTGGGTGGGGACAGGTGTGGCAATAAGAGAGGGAAGTCTGAAGGACCACCTGGGAAGACAGGAGTGGGAACCTGCGGCCAGGGGCATGGGGATAGGCTAGGCCCAGTGAGTGTGGCCGGCAGGGCCTGGAGGGGCGTTTCCATAAGCGAAGGTGTGGAGGAGAGGGACACCAGCATGGCACCACCGAGGACAGGGCTGACGGCACCTCCAGGCCCGTCGGGGGCTCCTGTCTCCCGCCCTGGGCGTCTTCAGCCGAGCGTCCACACAGGACAGCTTGCTGCCCGGCTGAGGAGCTGTTCCGGGTAGGCAATCCCTGAGGGCGGGCCTGTAGGACACCAGGCACACGCACCAGGGCACTGGAGAGGGGCAGCGTGTAAACAGGATGCTGATGTCACCAGCATGGGGCTGGACCGGGTCCCTAGTTCAGCCTGCCCCTGAAGACCACCCCAGAGCAAGGGCCAGGGTAGCTGGGGCAGCACCCCTCCAGGCCATGGGGCACCAGCACGTCTGCGGGCCTCCCCGGGGCCCTACTTGGCCCAGTCAGTGGGTGTGGGGAAGGACCTCCCGGGGAGGCCGCGGGCTGGGCGCTTCAGCACGTCCTAACTGAGCTGCCTTTGAACAAGCCGGGGTCTCCCACCTGTACAAAGGAACTGGCAGCTGAGGGGTCCCAGAGCTCGGGGGCCTCGGGAGGCTTGTGCACACCTTCCACTCCACAGGACCCAGAGTGCTTGGGGGACAGTGACCCCTCTCATGCCCATGGATGCAGAGGCAGAGCTGGCCAGGGCCTAGGGGCCATCAGCAAGGGCATGGAGATCCAAACAGGAAACACCCCACTGCTCCCACCGTGGCCCTCGCTAAGCTCCAGACACCTGCTCTGGAGAGACACGTGTGCGTGTGTGCGCGCGCGTGTGTGTGCACGCACGTGCGTGTCTTCTAGACAAACTGGCCTGGCCTGGTAACCTCTGATGTCTGGCCCTCCCTCTGGCCCTTGGTCACCCAGCCCAGGAAAGCAGACACCACTCTTGCCTCCCCTGCAGCTCTTGGAAAGCAGGCGCGAGGCTGAGGGAGTCCACAGATTAGAAACAATTTGCTGCTTACAATCAAAGCCCTAATTAGTTGATGGCATAAGAGAAGAGAGAATATTCTGATCACAGTGTGTTTTATTAGAGCTGAGGCTCGCGTAAAATGGATAAAGTACACGTATCGTCCCACACACCTGAGTGCTGTTAGGCCTCAGGAGGAGAGGCTTGTTGAGGCCAACAGCAGGAGCACCACCACCACCATCGTCACCACCATCACCACCATCATCACCACCATCACAATCACCATCACCACCACCATCATCATCACCACCATCACCATCATCACCACCATCACCATCACCATCACCATCACCATCACCATCACCATCACCACCATCACCATCATCATCACCATCACCACCACCATCACCACCACCATCACCATCACCACCATCATCACCATCATCACCACCACCACCATCATCACCACCATCATCACCATCACCACCACCATCACCATCATCACCATCACCACAACCACCATCACCACCACCATCACCACCATCACCACCACCATCACCACCACCATCACCATCATCACCACCATCACCACCATCATCACCACCACCACCATCACCACCACCACCATCACCACCACCATCATCACCATCATCATAACCATCACCACCACCACCACCACCACCATCACCACCATCACCACCACCATCACCACCACCACCACCATCATCACCACCACCACCATCACCACCACCACCATCAACATCACCATCACCACCACCACCATCACCACCATCACCATCACCACCACCACCATCACCACCACCACCACCACCACCATCGTCACCACCATCACCATCACCATTAGCATCATCACCACAATCTCCACCACCACCACCATCATCACTACTATCACCACCATCATCACTATCACCACCATCATCACCACCACCACCATCACCATCACTACCACCATCACTACCACCATCATCACCATCACCACCATCACCACCATCACCTCAGCATCATCACCACTATCACCACCATCACCACCACCACCACCACCACCACCACCACCACCACCATCCTCACCATCTCCATTCCTCACTCTCCCCATCACTACCACCCTCATTTCCAGCACTTTCACCACCACCATCACCCTCACTGTCACCATTGCCAGGTCGTCCAATACCACTACGACAGCTACAATTTACTGAGCATGTACTACATGCCAGGTACAGCATATTTGCTTCCACCATGTCTTCCCAGCATCCCTGTGAGTTAGATGGTTGCCCCCACATCACAAATGAGGAAACGCAGAACCCAAGAGAGACAGTGGGTTGCTGGCAGCAGACAGCCAGGTAGTGGTTCAGACCTGGGGACCCTGACTACCAGGCCTGGTGGGTTGTGGCTCCCCTTCACCAAGGCCCCTTCTGAAGTCCTTGCCCTGTGTCCTTGTCTTGACCACAGCAGGTGGGCCCTCCCAGGGACAGTCAATGTGTCCTGATGGCCCCCTTTCTAGTTAACGTCACTGTCTGCCCCTGAGCTCGGCACACACACAGGTGACACGTGCACCGAAGAGAGGAGGTGCTTGGCAAGGTGGTACCGTGGGGGACAGAGTGCCAGGTCAGAACCAGGCCATGCACGCCAGAGGCCTGCCCGCCAGACAGAGGCCGGGCTGCTCTCCTAGAGCCCTCCGTGAGAGCCTGGGGTGCGCGGCCCCTCTCGGAGCCCACTGAGAAGTGGCTGGAGGAGCTCCTTTCCTGTCACCAAGACCCTCCAGGGAGCTGGGGGGCCCCGGGGGGCTGCAGAGCACCCTGCTGTCCCAGGGAGGGGTGACTCCAGAGATGAGCCCAGGACCCTCCTGACATTCCAACTGGCAGCGTCCAGGCTGTGGGGCCAACAGGCCCAGTGCCTGTGAGTGGACTCAGGCTCCCCTGGAGCAGGCGCAGGGCAGCGGTCAGAGCTCAGCATGCCACCTTCGGCACTCCCCGGAAGCTGGATCTTGGCAGCGGCCGGCTGCCCTGGTGATCCCAGGCCCAGGGAGAAGACAGCTCTCCCCACCCGGGCAGAGGCCCCGGGCCTGCTGGGCAGAGGCCACAGAGCCCCGGCCAGGCATGTGGCTAACCCAGGTGGGCGGAGGGCAGGTGGGGCCTTCCACTTCAAGGCTCTGCAAACCACAGGCCGAGCGCCCTCTGCCCTGGGACGCAGCCACCCTTCCGAGAACACGCTGCAGCAGCCCCAGAGCCACAGCCTGCAGCAGGCTCCACGCGGCTCAAAGCCCAAGTGCTCACTCACTGGCCAGCAGAGTCCACTGACCCATCCCGACTGAAGGCGGGGGGGGGGGCGTTGCTTGGGACAGCCGCGGCCCCTCCTGAGTGGTGGGGACAAGCTCAGGGCGTGTGGAGTGACTTGGAGAGCACCGGCCACGTGAAGAGCTAAGAATCTTCCCCTCGGAATGTTTTGACCTTTTCCAATAAAAACTCCCATGGACGTTTTTAAAGCTTGTTTGCAATTATTTCGAGTGACAGAAAAAATAATTTCCTTTTTTTTCCCCAATGATAAAATATGCTTGAAATACACGGGAGGAAATTAAGGGATGTTTTCCGTCTCAGGCAGTAATTACTAAGCAGATGCTGTGCAGATGTGCTAGCAGCTACAGCCAGGCAAGCACCAGGCTCACAAAGCCTCCCAACAGCCACGCGGACGAGCCGCGCTGCATACAAATCCCACAGCCAGGCTTCCTGGGCTCTGCAGGACGCTCCTCCCACCAGCTGCCCTGCTGCCCAGCCCGTCCAGTCGCTCCTCTCCCGTGTTAAGCCCAGAGGAGAATGAGGCAGCCCGTGCCCCTGAGGCGGGGCTCAAGGTGGAGAGGAAACAGGGGGTGTTGCGTCCCATGCTGCACATGTCACTCTGCTGTGTCCCACAAAGGCCTGAAGGGCAGGAAACCCACTAAGCCCACCAGGGCTCTCAAGGGAAGACGCGGCTGGGTGGGGGATATCCCAACTGGGTATCGCAGGATGCATAGGAGTTTCCCAGCAAAGAATCCAGGAAGGTTTAAGAGCGGGAAGCAAATGGGACTTCGAGGTGGCTGGAGGTGCCTGGGTTGAGGAGCAGCCATGAAGGGGCTGGGGATGGACGTGGGAGTGGCTAAAGGTTGAGATGTCAGCTGAAGTCACCGTGAACCTGGGATCACAGCTGCAGACTGGGAAGAGGATGCTGAGGACTGACAGGGCGGCCAGGCCTCCAGCACAGCCCTGCACTGGGACCCCTGCTCCTCCAGGAAGACCCACCCACCTCCACTGCTGGGCTGCATGGCGCGGGGTCCACTCTCAGCACCCTGGGACCTGGGACCTGATGCTCCTTGAAACCAGGGAGGAGGGCCGCGCGTCCACTGACCTGGTTGTAGAGGGCGCAGATGTGCAGGGCCGTGTTCCCCGAGGCGTTCTGGGCGCCCATGTCCGCGCCGTAGAAGAGCAGGTGCTCCAGCTGCTGCACGTGTCCATACCTGCAGGCCTGCGACAGGGGCCGCGCTGAGACCAGGGCTACGCCCGCCCTGTGTCCCCAGTCTGGCCACACACCACACCGTGAAGTCCCTCCAGCCTGGCCCTGCGCCCACACCCCACCCTGCCGCTCGCCCAAGTCTGTGGGACCCCACGTGTGGTGGTGGTCACATGGGGCACAGCCCGCTGGCCTCTGAGTGAGGCTCGTGGTGGCTCCAGCCTCTGACTGCTGACAGAAGGAGGAGTGTGTGACTGGTTGGGGACGCATGCTCTGCTGTTGCACAGAGGGCCCCAGAAGAGGGCCTCCCTTCCCTGCAGATCAGGGGATCCTGTTGGGCAGCTCTGTGAACTGCACCCGGGGTGCTCAGCCCCCTGGTGACCCCCTTCCCCCTCGCCATGCTGTGTCCAGGCCCGAGGCAGGCAGCAGGAGCCAGGGCGGGCTGTCCTTTGGCATGATCTGCCCGTCTCTGAGCCCTCCTGGGGGCAACCAGTGTGATTTATCAACCACCAGGGCTCTGGGACCCGCAGATGTGGACCCAAGCCACAAACCTTGCACTAATCAGGGCTTTTTCTCTGGAATCTACAGGTGTGTTCGCCTGTAGAATGGGAACAACATTCCCTGCAGGGAATCCTTTGGGTCACAGGAAGCTGGGCACCCCAATAGGCTCGGTCCCTCCCTTCCAGCCTAGGTTCTGAGCCAGCGCTTCCTGGTCAGAGGGAAGTGGGCAGCCGTGCAGAGGGCAGGTGGCCCCCAGTGGTGACAGCCTCGAGCTCCCAAGAGCACAGACTGAGCTCTCCCCAGCTGTAAGTGCTGGTCACTGAGACAGACGGAGTGAACGTCACCTCTGCTGAGTCTACAAGAAAGAGCCCCAGCTGGACAGACGGTGGTGGAGGACGGTGACAGGGAAGACACTGGACTATTCACTGGGTGAGCTTCCAGGTAAAACCCTGGAGACGCCCACCTCGAACACTGCGCCTCCCACGGCTGCTGTCCCCAACCTGCCTCGCAGACCCTGCAGCAGACAGCACCGGCCCCGGCCCCTAACAGTGCCTGAGTCCTCCTGCAGTCCCCCGACACACGGTCCAGGAGGACCCAGTCCCCACTGTTCCTGTGGAGGGACAGGCATGGGGCCATCTCCAGGTCCTATCATGGCTCAGGGGCCCCGAAACCTGAGGACCCGTGACATCCCCAGATGGGGACATCTGCAGGGCAGAAGTTCGTTCCTTTTTCCAGAACATCTCAGCAACACCCCTGGGAAGTGCAGAGGTGGGGGGCGGAGACCAGAGGGAGAGGCAGGAAGCCCACAGCGGCTGCCGCGGCCCCTCCAAGCCACACTGACCCCGCCCAGGCCTGGTCTTCTCCTTGAGCCACTGAGCTGGGAAGTCTGCTCTGCACATGGAGGAACCTCTGACGAATCAGCTCCCCCAGAGGATGGGGAGCCATGCCCCTGGCGTAGTGGGATCGCCCTGCAGCCGAGGGGACGGGAACCACACCGTCAGCTCGCCAACGGCCACTCCAGGCTCGCGACTCCCGGTCCCTGGTTAACCTGTTTCTATGAGGTCTGAAGCTACCTCTGTGGGAGCCTGTCACCTCTTCTCAACAAGGTACAAGACGTGGCCACACTAGGAGATGACAGGCTGAGCCTCCTGGGGCCAGCATCCCAGGGCCTGTCCCTGGCTTCGTCTTATTCCTTGCTCATGTTTTTGCAACCAACAAAACCAGAAAGCACTGGACACTGTAAGGGTCATCTCCAGCCTGCGGACTTTCCACCCGTGCCTCTGCCAAAGGGCCACCTCTGCCAGCCGCTCCTTCCCTCTCCAACCCCAGTGGCTGAGGGAGACTCCACTGGCCAGGGTGCGCAAGCCGGGAGCCAGGCGAGCGAGGGCCCAGGGCTGAGCCACAAGACAGAGAGGCGGACAGTGGGGCGGGTTTCTCTCCGTCAAAGACGGGGAACAAATATGGTGCCATGGTGTTGGCTCGAAATGGTGTCAGCGTGAACCCATGGCCCTGGACACCGGAGAAATAAAAATGGAAGTGAGTACAGCTGGCCCTGGGTTTCCTCAGGCGCACGTCCATGGACCCAGCCAAATGCAGACTGAAGACGTCCAGGAAGTGATGGCCCTTGCCACTGTCCGCTGGCAGAGCAGCAGAGCTAGGTACAGAGTGTTTGCACTGTGGGAGGCGTGGTCACTGTGGGAGTAATGGTCACTGTGGGAGGCGTGGTCACTGTGGGAGTAATGGTCACTGTGGGAGGCGAGGTCACTGTGGGAGTAATGGTCACTGTGGGAGGCGTGGTCACTGTGAGAGGCATGGTCACTGTGGGAGGCGTGGTCACTGTGAAGTATGGTCACTGTGGGAGGCGTGGTCACTGTGGGAGGCGTGGTCACTGTGTGAGGCGTGGTCACTGTGGGAGGAATGGTCACTGTGAAGTATGGTCACTGTGTGAAGCGTGGTCACTGTGGGAGGAATGGTCACTGTGGGAGGCGTGGTCACTATGGGAGGCGTGGTCACTGTGGGAGGTGTGGTCACTGTGGGAGGCGTGGTCACTGTGGGAGGAGTGGTCACTGTGGGAAGAATGGTCACTGTGTGAGGCGAGGTCACTGTGGGAGGAGTGGTCACGGTGGGAGGCGTGGTCACTGTGGGAGGCGTGGTCACTGTGGGAGGCGTGGTACATGATCTGAAGCCGGCATACTATACTACGCCACTTTATATGGAGGACCTGAGCCTGTGGGTGTTGGTGTCAGTGGGTCCTGGAACCAAACCCCGCGGTGCCCAGGGACGACTGTGTGCACGTGCCCAGCCTCTAACTCCAGCTGTGGATCAGACGCAGCCCAGTAGCAATGGGCACACCCAACCCGGAGCCTGGTCTCCACGCGGAGGGTGAAAAGAACCGGGGATCCCGGTGGAAACGGGAGGGGCCCAGAGCACCTCAGTCAGAAAGAAGCGCAGCGCTCAGAGGACAAAGGGCACGTCCTGGAAGTGCCAGGGACACTCGTCCAGCAGGAGAGGGGGTCCGAGGAAGTGGATCTGGCCCAGGAAGACCACCCCGTGGACCTATTAGCTAAAATGGGGCACCAAGATGCTGGAAACCTGGCACGTCACCCAGTCACAGGGATGTCACGAGGAATAGGAAGTGGCCGTCAAGTGCCACCAGGCAGGACATAAGGCCAAGAGCATGGCTTAATCCTGGAACACTCCTACCAAACTGCACCCTGGCATCCTTGGGGGGACCCACGTGAGCCCACATTGAAAGATGTCCCCAAACCTCCACCTGAACTCTGCCAGGGCCCAGGAGCAGGAGGAGGAGCAGGGGGCACGGAGCTCGCCAGGACGGGGCTCGGGCTCACGGGGCAGGGCCCTCTGGCTCCAAGGGACATCACTGGGACAACAGGCAACACGAAGGTGGCTGCAGGGGTCACCTGGAGAACTCTGCTGTCCTCACGGCCCCTCCCCAGCCTGAACACAGACCCCTTCATGGTTTTAAAAGGAGGTGGACCTGGCTTAGGCTGGCCCTTCTCAGCCTGCCTCCTGGGGGCCTTGTAGAAAACGCATGCCCAGGGCCTCCCCAGGGCCCTGCCCAGTTCCCCTGAGGGTCCCCAGGGCTCCAGGTTCCCTTGGCTATGCCTAGCAGGGACCTGCCACACCACCGGCCAGGGCCCCGTGAGCCACAAGGGCTCCCCTTCCCCTCAGTGCCCTACTGCCACCTGCTGGACGCCTGTGGTAGGCCAGGTCTCCACCCCAGCACCAGAGCAGGGCACAGCAGGGCACAGCACCTGCACCTGCAACCGGAGCATGGCACAGCCCAGGGCGCTGTGGGTGGGCAGCCAAGGTCTGGGTGCCTGGCTCAGGGCCCCCGAGGGGACTACCATCCAAACCATATGGGCTTCCTCACTGGCACCTGCTTTGTCCCCAACCTGCCCCGAAGACATACCAGCCAATCAGGACCCAAGAGTCACCTTGTGTCAGCTCTGGGCCAGGAAGTGGGCTGCCCATCAGCACAGACAGAGCCCCTGGCTGCTCCTGGCCCTCGCCCCTGCGCTCCTCGGTGGACACAGCAGGCTGGGTCCTCCTGCTGGGCAGGGAGGTGTCGGGAGCCAGCCAGCACCTGGGCCGTGGCACCCACCAGAAAGTGGCACTGATCCACGTGACAGGCTGAAGCCCTGTGCCCAGCGCCTCAGGATGTGACCATGGGGACTGGCCTTTTAGGAGGTGGTTACAGAAAATGAGGCCACTGGGGTGGCCCTGATCCACACGACTGGGTCCTCAGGAGAAGAGGTCAGAGCAGGGGACGACCTGTGAGGACACAGGGAGCAGGGGAGAGGCCCTGGGGGAGCGGCCTGCGCCACCTGGATCCCACTTCAGCCCCTGCATGGGGGACAGGGACTGCTGCTGGGACCTGGCTGTGGCGCTGTCGTGACGGCCCTGGAGGCTCACACAGGTTGGACCGACTGATTGGTTAAGTTCAGTCGGAAGTGAGGACGCACAAAAGATGTCACGCAAGATCCCAGAGGCCACTGTGACCTGAGCCCCCGCTCCCGCCCACTTTCTTCTGAACTGGTGTTTGGATAATGTGATTTTTGGAAAGTGGACACCCCTTGAGGACTTCACCCATGTCACCAGGGCAGGACGGAGGCTCTGACCAAAGGGAGAGGGCAGCATGTCCCCAAACTGGGCGTCAGGGTCCTCATCCTCTCCTCCGCCACCCTCACGGCCCCAGGACTCAGAGCTGCCTGGACAGGGGCTTGGTGGTCCTACCCCTGCTGGGGGCTCAGAGAGGACACTTTGCCTGGCCAGCACGTCCACCCACGAGCAGGGTGAAGGAGCTGTGTACACTCCTGCACACTAGGAAGAGGGGACGCTGGGGACAGGGCAGCCAACTGAATGCAGTGCTCGGAAGCTCAGGAGCCCTGGGGGCTTCTCCGAGGGGGCAGGGCCAGAAACAGCCCAGCCACGTGCAGAACCCACCTGCCCTGCCTTTTCCTCTGCCACAAACACGTGGTTAAGTGTGGCTCCTGTCCGAGAGCCCAGGGATGAGGATCCCAGCTGTGGGAGTGAACCGGCTTTGTTCACTGAGCTCTGTGGCCTTGGGGAGATTTCTCACCCTCTCTGAGCCTGTTATCATCTGTGAGCAGATGGGAAGTGATCTGCTAGGGTTGCTCTGAGGAGAGAAAAGATGGTGCCAACCCAGTGGGTCCGGACTGCGCTTCACTGGTCAGTGGGACGATGGCCAGGGGTGGGGAGGAGCGAGGGTGGCTCTCCCGATTGTTCCGTCCAGGTCTGTGCCCAGCACCTATGGCCTTATCTAACAGTCCCGGCTGCTGAAGGGGACAAGGCTCAGGGAGGCCAAGCCACACTGCGCGGAGCTTGGAGGTTCTGCAGGGGAGTCTCCAGGACTGGTCTGAACGGAAGCCACCACTAGAGGGCAGTCCAGACCCGGCGCTGGGTGGGCTCGGACATTCAGAAGCAGCGACTCTGGGGCCGGGCTGAGGCGGGGTCCTTGGGTGGCTTCAGGGTGGTGACACTCTGAATCCAAGCCCAGGACCTTAGGGATGGGACCTGGCATCTGGTGAGGACAGAAGTCACAGCTGGGAGTCTATCCCTCAGCACGTGACAGCCAGGGTTCCCACGACCCCGCGTGGCCGGAGACAGGAGCTGACCCCGGGGGATGCCCCCCCCAGGGAGAGCGATTCATCGACAGAGCCAAGGGCACAGGTCTCCTGGGGAAGCCCCGCCCAGCCCACGCCCCACCCCTGGGTGCCAGAGAACAGGCAGCCCCTGGGCTCCGAGCCCGCACTCACTCTAACCGGCCAACGCTGGGCCTGCTTGTGCCCTGCCCACCCTGACCCACGACACCAGACGGAGGGCCCTGCCCTCGCCTCCCCACCCTCCCGAGAGGCCAACATGGCCCTGCAGGGCAGGGAGAGTCCCCTCTCCTAGGGTCACAGACCGCCTTTCCATGTGGCCGTCTCCTGATGGCCTGGCCTTGCCACACCTGGATGGTGTGAGAATCTGCATTTCAGTTAAAACAGGCCTAGGAGTGGGTGCACAGCAGGGGGGTCCTCAGGAATTCCTCCAAAGGGCCCCTGCGACTCCAGCCTGGGGTGCCCTGAGGACCGCGGCCATCGCCTCAGGCTCTGACACCATGCCTGGCGGTCCCCAGAGGATGCTCAACGTGGCACAGAGGCACACACGCCCCCGGCCCTCAGGCTCCCACACTGAAGGACATTTTGAAACCTGCATCCACACTTGCGAGTTCTGAAGAGAAGCACAGACGACACACGGGGCCTCCAGGGAGGACCCT
This sequence comes from Marmota flaviventris, assembly GCF_047511675.1. Taxonomy (NCBI): domain Eukaryota; kingdom Metazoa; phylum Chordata; class Mammalia; order Rodentia; family Sciuridae; genus Marmota; species Marmota flaviventris. Next base: position 3,400,998 of record NC_092506.1, on the reverse strand, counting down.
CTGGACCCGTCTGACAGCCCCTCTGGACAGGCAGAGGGAGACCTCAGTGTCCCTGTCCTCTCAGGCTCAGCCCTGCACCCTGCGTCCAGCAGCCGCTGCCCAGACCCTGCTCCTGGTGATGTCCTTGGGCTGTGGGGACGGCTCACGGACACTGCCCAGCCTCGTCTGGAGGCCTCTTGTCCTGCTTGCCGTTGCCCACCACCAGCCTTGACCATTTAAAATCAAGCTCTCGAGAGTCTGGATGTCCCCACGCAGCCCCTCCTAGCAGGTCACCTCGACGCTGGGACACTCCCACCAGGACATTCAGGGTTGTCCTCGGGAGCTGCCTTTCCAGTTCCAGTGGGGGCCAAGTCTACCCCATGAGGACAGGACTGAGCCCCCAGGGCCACAGGCCATGGTCACCTGCCCTGCCCCAGGGCAGGAACGCCTGCTGGTCACCGTGAGCCCAGACCTCTGCACGAGGACACAGAGCGGGGGCACCTGCTCCAGTGGTTCTGCCCACACGTGGGCCTGCACACGCGTGTGCCTCATGTGGCTGGGAGTGCGTGCTCACGCTGCGTCTCAGGGTCCAGGGCACGGGCTGTGCCGCAGGTGCTCACGCTCGGTCCCTGACAGCCATGGTGGGGGTCTTCAGGGCAGCGGGGACACCCGGAAGTGCTCCTCAGGTGGGCGACCAGCCAGGAGACTCCTGGGAGCTCCGAGACGGCACACACGAGGGCCTGGGGAACACCCGAGGGAAGGGCCAAGCCATGAGACTCCCATGCAGGAGGCGGCCATCGTCCCTGCCCAGCGCTGCAGAACGGCTGTGGCCAGGCCCGAGCTCAGAGGCCAGCCATCCAGGTCCAGAACTCAGATCAGGCAGAGAGACAAGGGCAGACAGGCAGGAGCACCGGAGAGCATCCCTGAGAGGGCAGAGACAGCGCCTGAGGGGCCAGCCAGGAGCGTGGGGCGGGGAGCAGCCACCTGACTGACACAGTGGCCACAGCTCAGCAGGAACTCGCCTGCCTCTCTGCTCAGGCCTAGCAGGCAGAGCTCCCCAGGGAACCACCTGGGGAACCACCAGCAGGGCACACCTGTGGAGCAGGGGGACCACCAGCAGGGCGCACCTGTGCAATAGGGGAACCACCAGTAGGGTGCACACCTGTGGAGCAGGGGAACCACCAGCAGGGCGCACCTGTGGAGCAGGGGAACCACCAGTAGGGCGCACCTGTGCAATAGGGGAACCACCAGTAGGGCGCACACCTGTGCAGCAGGGGAACCACCAGCAGGGGGCGCACCTGTGGATCAGGGGAACCACCAGCAGGGCGCACCTGTGCAATAGGGGAACCACCAGTAGGGTGCGCACCTGTGGAGCAGGGGAACCACCAGTAGGGTGCGCACCTGTGGAGCAGGGGAACCACCAGTAGGGTGCGCACCTGTGGAGCAGGGGAACCACCAGCAGGGTGCGCACCTGTGGAGCAGGGGAACCACCAGCAGGGTGCGCACCTGTGGAGCAGGGGAACCACCAGCAGGGTGCGCACCTGTGGAGCAGGGGAACCACCAGTAGGGTGCGCACCTGTGGAGCAGGGGAACCACCAGTAGGGTGCGCACCTGTGGAGCAGGGGAACCACCAGCAGGGGGCGCACCTGTGGATCAGGGGAACCACCAGCAGGGGGCGCACCTGTGGAGCAGGGGAACCACCAGCAGGGCGCACCTGTGGAGCAGGGGAACCACCAGCAGGGGGCGCACCTGTGGAGCAGGGGAACCACCAGCAGGGGGCGCACCTGTGGAGCAGGGGAACCACCAGCAGGGGGTGCACCTGTGCGATAGGGGAACCACCAGCAGGGGGCGCACCTGTGCGATAGGGGAACCACCAGCAGGGGGCGCACCTGTGCGATAGGGGAACCACCAGCAGGGGGCACACCTGTGCAATGGGGGAACCACTATCAGGGTGCACCTGTGGAGCAGGGGAACCACCAGCAGGGCAAGCCCCTGTGGAGCAGGGGGACCACTAGGGGAACCACCAGCAGCTCGCAGGCCTATGCAGCAGGGGAACCACCAGCAGGGGGCGCATCTGTGGAGCAGGGGAACCACCAGCAGGGGGCGCCTGTGGATCAGGGGAACCACCAGCAGGGGGCGCCTGTGGAGCAGGAGCTTTCCTTGTTATTTCTCAAATAAGGAAGCAGAGCACCTGGACGTGGCCTTGGCGTTGAGAGTCACAGAGCCGAACTAACAGACGCGGAGGAGGCAGGGCTAATAAACACTGCCCACGTCAGGGTGACAGAGGGTCTGAGCATGGTGGATGCCACTGCGGAGGGGTCCTGGAACCCATTCCCTGTGGGCACTGAGGACTGGGCTTTGAAATGTAAGCACATGTGCGCGCAGTGGGGAGACAGAATCGTCAGGTACACAAACCTGAAATCTGCAGGGCAGGCTGGAGCGCCAGGGAGGAGCTGGTGCTGCACAACTGCTTCCTCCTCCAGAGACCTCAGTCTTTCCCCTAAGCCTTCAACTGATCGCACAAGGCCCACCCCACAATGGAGGGTCGGCAAAGTCGGCTGGTTTAATGTTAGTCTGTCTCACAGAACACCTCCCCAGCGAGACCTATGGTACTGTTGGGTCAAATGTTCAGGGACCGACGCCTGGTGAGTTGCCACAGGAAACTGACTTCCTTTCTCGTGAGGACGAGCAGCAGAACGCCAGCAGATCTCATGCCAGTCACGATACCCGCGGCCCGGGGGCCCCACCCTGGTGTGCAGTGGGGCCTTCTCCAAGGGCTCAGAACTGACCAGCACGAGGGAGGCCGGGCAGTGGTTCCCAGGGCCGACTGCCTGCTCGGCCGCTCCTCTGCACCCCTGACTGCAGTGGACAGGACAGGCCCTGTCCCCCCAGGAGTGGTGGCAGGAGGTGACAGTGGCATTGAGCATGGTGGCAGTCCCTGTGCAGGCCGAGCTAGGGACCCGGCTCCACTGGTCTCTGTGCCCTCCTGGACCTTCTCCACCCTGCCCAGAAGCCCTGATGCCAGGCCAGCCCTGAGGCTCCCCCTGATGACCTCCAGACTGCCAGGGCTCAGCCACGCAGGGCCCAGTCCTTGCCAGGGCCCCGTGGCCAGCACAGCCTGACTGGCTCCTCCCTGCCCTGCTGTGGGGGTGGCAGCCTCCCCGCTGCTGTTCGCCCTGCGCTGGCCCTTCCCCGCCACACCTGCACCGGCCACCCAGGTTCCCTGGACGCGGTCAGCTGGCCTCTGCTTCCTGCCAGGCCGCACTGACACCTCCCCAGCCCAGGGAGCGAGGTGGGTCAGCGAAACACACCCTGTGCCCTGGTCACCTACCCGCAGGAAGCCCCTGTGCCAGCCCAGGGTTGGAGGAGCCTAGCTCAGGGCTCCCCACGGCGGCCGCCCACAGCCCAGGGGCGGGGTCCAGGCAGCGGGGGCTTCCGGGCGTACCTGGTGGATCTCCTGCCAGCCGTTCTCGTCCCTGCAGCACACGGAGGCGCGCTCATGCAGCAGGAGCTCGCAGCAGTAGGGGTCCCCGCCCACGATGGCTGTGTGGTACAGCGGCGTGAGGCCGTAGCTGTCCTTGTAGTCGGGGGACGCCCCGAGCTCCAGGAGGGTCTGGAAAAGGCCCAGGTGCGGTCAGTGCGCCCCACGCCCCTGCGCAGGGCGAAAGCGTCCGAGAGCAGGGACCAGCCTCCCAGGTGCGGTCAGTGCGCCCCACGCCCCTGCGCAGGGCGAAAGCGTCCGAGAGCAGGGACCAGCCTCCCGCGGGCCAGTGGACAGGGCCCGCGTTCCCGCAGCCAGGGGCTGGTCCAGCCGCAAGGGGACGAGTAGGCGTCTCCCTGCCTGCAGCCCACCTGCCTGGGGACAGAGAGGTCACGGTCCTCAACACACAGGGCAGGGGAGGGAGGCCTGGCGGTCAGTGGGGGCACTGAGAAGATGAGGGCTGGGTGTCCAAGACAATGGTCACCACAGCTGACCTGGGGTGGCCTCCAGCACAAGGAGCAGCCCTCCCCTGCCCCTGCGCCCCCCTGCCCTCCGCCACGCACAGGGAGAGCAAGGGAGGGGCTTCCGGGGCCTCTAAAGGGGCAAGACCCACCCACTCCCCGGCACCCGCTGGGCGCCCTTCTCTGTGGAGGAGCTGCCACCTCTGTCCTGGGCAGCGGTGTCCTGAGGGTCAGAGGGCCTCCAGGGAAGGCTGCGCTGGACTATGTGACCTAGAACAGGACGCGTGACCTCAGTGAGTCCCGAGGGTGGTGAGCCACCGGCAGTGTCCGGAAGCCTGCAGGAGGGGGCAGCTGAGAGGACACTCGTGGGAGGCTGCGGGAGAAGCCCCAGCCCCAGGGTCAGCGGCAGGGCCGACCATGTCCCTCTCCCCAGGGCTCTGATGGAGAATGGGCCGCGGGCACCTGGGTTCTCTCCTGTGGGGTGGGGCACTGGAGGACGACAGGGCACAGCACACCCCGCCTGGCTCCCCACGCCCCGTGGCGGGCCGAGCAAGGGCTCAGTGTCCACTGGGTGGTGGCCCTCACAGGGACGTTGGCTTTCGGTCCTGTCTCATGGGTTACAAACACAGCCCTAAAAGGGCAGGGCCAAGAGGGGAGGGCAGGAGGCCTGGACACCGCTGTTGTCCCAGGGGACGGGAGCTGCAGTCCTCGGGTGGCCCCTGTGGGGAGGCCACGGGGCAGCCACAGGGCCCACACGGGGTGGCCCCCAGACAGGCCTGAGTACCTTCAGGGCGGCTTGGTTCCGGGTGCGGGCGGCCTTGTGCAGGGCGGTCATCCCGTCTCTGGCGCGGAAGTCCAGGTGAGCCCCGCCGTTCCTGAGAGCTTTGATGACCTCCGTGGAGCCGTCCAGCTGGGCCGCCAGGGTCAGGGGAGTCTCTGCGGGACCCGGACACACACACTTTAGCACCCACACGTGGGCAAGGCCAGGGAGCCCCAAGCCCAGCCTCGCTCCAGCGCCTGGAACTTGGGGACTTGAAGAACGGACCCCAGGTGTCACGCCCAGCCCCTGGCCAGCCTCACGTCCAGCAGTCAGGTGGCCCAGGCAGCCCTGGGCCCAGACAGTGACAGCGACGAGGCCCCAGGCAGCCATCCAGCTGGGCAGAGGGGCCCTCACCCCTGGCGATTCCAGGCTGCACCGGGTGGGGCAGAAGCCCGGGAGGAGGGTGAGGTCTGCCCACCTGGGGACAAGGGTTGCCAAGGGTCCCCACCTTCCAGATGGCCCGTGGCTCAGTGCCTGTGGGGACACATCTGTCACTCCCCATCCTCCTCACACGCCCTCTGCTGAGAAGATGCACCGCCGTGGTTAATGCAACCTGGGGAAAGGGCAGGGCTCGCGGACACCGCGGGCTCCTGTGACCCAGAAAGCCCACAGCCAAGAGCCGCTGTCTTTGGGCAGCTGGAGGCAGACCCCCCACCCAGTCCCCTGGCCCTCGTCCTGAGACAGTCTATTCTGAGCCCTGCGTTCATTGATGCAGGAGGGTCCCTCTGTCCTGCCTGCGTCTCTCACCCTCCAGCCACAGCTCGGCTGCCTGCGGCTTCCTGGTGGGTGCCACACCCCGCCCAGCGCCCGGGCTCTGCACACCACCCCCAGCTAAGGGTGACGCGCACACCCACACCCTGGCTCCTGACGGAACGGCTGGCTCCCCACTCCCCATCACACGCGAGGTCCCAGGAGGGCCACCGTGCACGTCTCTGACGCGTAGCCATGGGGGGGGCGGTTCTTAGCTTTAAAAACAGGAAGTTTCCGGGACACCTAAGGGACTTCAGTGACCTGGGATATTGCCTGCATAGGCCTGGCCTGGCGAGGGGTGTGCAGGACCCGGCCAGCTGGGAAGGGGGCTCTGTGTGTGCTGGACAGCCCTGACCTCCACTGGCTGCTGCTGCTCCTGTGGCCTCCCAGGTGGGCGCGGGGCATCTGGAGGCTTCTGGGAGGCCCTTCCTTGGAGCTGGTGGGCGAGGGCCAGGTGGGTCCTGGAAGGACGTGAAAGGACTGGGTGGCCTGAAGGACTTAGTGAGTGTGTCCACCTGAGCTTGGGGCCAGACGGGCCCTCGGGACAGGTAGGGCTTCTCCTGTGTCTGGCTGAGGGCACTGTCCTGTCAAAAGCAGACGGTCCAATCTAGGGGAGGTCTCACACGGTGCTGTCCGAGGACAGCCTTGTTCTGTACTTGAGGACACGGTCTCGGAGCCCTCCCAGGTCACGTCAAGGCCAGGATGGAGCCACAGGGACGGCTCCACCCACAGGCCCCCGGGGCCCCGTCAGACAGTGCTGGGCACAACACTGAGCCCAACAAGCAGGGTAGGGAGGACCGTCCCCAGGTGGAAGGAACAGGACGGTGGGTGACACCCTGCCGTCAAGCACTGAAGGTTCCAGAAGCCTCCTCAAATGACATTCCAGACTGGCCACACTCAGCTCTGGCCAGACCCCCCCGGCCTGGTCAGCAGAGCGCCATCTGTGGCCCTGGCTTAGGCGGCACATTTGCAGAGGGGATGTCCAGTGAGCGGATGTCCAGTGAGGCTCCACGTTTGGGGCCGATGGACGAACCCCAGGAAGACGCTGGCCAATCAGCTGTGAGCTGCAGCATCGTGGGGCTGCACGGTCTCACGCCGGGGACACGCCATGGCTCTCGAATGAGTGTGGCAACCTCGAGGCTCTGCCACTCGAGGCTCTGCCACACGAGGCTCTGCCACACGTGGCTCTGCCACTCGAGGCTCTGCCACTCGCGGCTCTGCCACTCGCGGCTCTGCCACACGAGGCTCTGCCACTCGAGGCTCTGCCACTCGAGGCTCTGCCACACGAGGCTCTGCCACACGTGGCTCTGCCACTCGAGGCTCTGCCACTCGCGGCTCTGCCACTCGCGGCTCTGCCACACGAGGCTCTGCCACTCGAGGCTCTGTCACACGTGGCTCTGCCACTCGAGGCTCTGCCACTCGCGGCTCTGCCACTCGCAGCTCTGCCACGCGCGGCTCTGTCACACGAGGCTCTGCCAGCGCTCCTGGGTTTTCACGTGCTGCAGTCGCTACGTCTTAACCTCGTACCTGACGCTCACTACGGAACCCTCAGGAGCGACTCCGTCCCCCTCCACGTGGACAGGGGAGAAGGATCTGCAATGTTGGGAGATGACCTTGAAGACCCGCATGCTTCCAGGGTCCAGGCACGTCCAGGGCGTGCTTCAAAGGCACCAGCGGGCAGTGGGCCCCACAGCACAGCCAGAGGGCAGCCACGGCCTCGGTCTTGGCAGGACTGGAGTGAGGCGGGCAGCTGGGCAGCCGGGCAGCCGGGCAGCTGGGCAGGGAGAGGGCTCAGAACAGCCTCCAGCAGGCGCCAAGCAGGGGCTGGGGGCGGGAGCCCCCTGTGTGTCCCATGAGCAGCCAAGGGATGAGGAAGCAGGGGCCAGAGACCCCACAGCCACACCTGGCAGCCGCCGTGGCCTAATGACAGGGAGGGACCCCGGCTGGGGAGCAGGATGTGGGGGCGACTGGTGTGTTCCAAACACAGGGAACCGTGTGGCAGGGCATCCCCAGTGTTGGGTCAGCTGACCCGACCAGCCAGGGACTGGAAATGCCAAAGCAATGCGACCGTTAGAATAACGGGATCGTGGACCTCAGAACAGAGCAGCCGGGGCACACGCCGGGCGGCCTGAGGCGTCCAGGCAGCCCAGACACAAGGCCACGTCCACGGGAGACGCACAGCTCCTGCAAATGCTGCACCCGGCACAGAGGGCGCCGAGCACCCTGGGGTCTGGGCGCCTGTTCAGACCTGGGACGGTTCCTGGGGGCAGGCGAAGTAGCCACAGGAGAGAACGTCCCTGGGCCACTGGCCACTAAGCCGTCAGAGAATCAGTGACACCAGAGCAGGCGCCCGCAGGAACTCAGCTCTGCAGGGCCGCTGCACCTTGGGGAGGCACTGACCCGCCCGCGAGGGTGGCTGTGGGTCGGGTCCCTTCCACAGAGCGCGGCAGGGAAGGGCGAGAAACAGGCGCCTTTCAGGGAGATCCCGCAGGAGCCACCCCCCAAAGGAGGGCGAGGTCGACTCAGAGGTGGGACCCGCCAACGCCTGCCCCCTCAGAACAACAGGTCACGGTGATCGTGCCCAGCCTCGGTGCCTCTGGCCGTCCTCAAACCTGTGGAGGCCATCGTGACCCAGGAAGCTCTGGGAAGCTGTCCAGGTACGGGAGCCACGCAGAGGCGATGGCGGAGGGCACTGGGCAGAGTGGGAAACGAGGAAATGCGGATGGAGCGTGGGCTCAGGAACAGCAAGCAGCTGGTGCCGGCTCTGACGGGCGGCCACGGCACCAGCCTGAGGTCGGGGAGTGCTGGGGAGCTGGTGCCGGGGAGTGGGGTCCCGGGGAATGGGGTGCTGGGGAGCAGGGTCCCGGGGAGCTGGGTCCCGGGGAGCAGGGTCCCGGGGAAAGGGATGCTGGGGAGCAGGGTGCTGGTGAGTGGGGTCCCAGGGAGTTGGGTGCTGGGGAGCGGGGTGCTGGGGAGCGGGGTGCTGGGGAGCAGGGTGCTGGGGAGTGGGGTCCCGGGGAATGGGGTGCTGGGGAGCAGGGTGCTGGGGAGTGGGGTGCTGGGGAGCTGGGTCCCAGGAAGTGGGGTGCTGGGGAGCAGGGTCCCGGGGGCGGGGTCCCGGGGAGCAGGGTCCCGGGGGCGGGGTGCTGGGGAGCAGGGTTCCGGGGGCGGGGTGCCGGGGAGCGGGGTGCCAGCAGGAGACTCTGCTCTATCCGTGGGATCCTGTGGTTAGAAGCTGTTCTGAAAGTGAGTCTATTTCAGAAAGCCTCAAGGCTCTTCCTCGGTGACGGTGTAGTGGGAAGGAGCTGCTGCTCAGCCTTAGGGGAGGTGTTGGGGAAAGGTGCCAAGTCCTGTGTCCAGGGTGGACCGAGAACCGACCCGTCAGACCCGGCAGAAGGAAAGCACACCCCCAATGAAGAGGTGGGTGGAGACCCCCCTCGCCTGGCACCGGGGCACCTCCCCAGTGGAAATCCACAGGAGCCCGGGGAAGGACGCTCCGTCCTGTGTCACCAGGGCTGTGAATTAAAATGACACCCACTACACAGTCAGAGGGCCACGCTGGAAACACGGGCAGCCCCGGGTGCTGGTGAGGGGTGGGGCAGGGCACGCGCTGTCCTCGCTGGCAGTGGGTCGGATGGCACAGTCCCCGAGGCACAGGCCAGTGACGGTGCCCGAGGTGTTGCCCCACGTGAGGTGACAGTGAACGTGGACGGTGGCTTGATTCAGGGCTTACCAGGCCACTGTGCCCGACCTGTTCCGTGGGTGGCTGGAGGAGACCCTGGTGCACACAGGCACAAATCCCAGGGCGCACGGCAGGCACCAAGAGCCAGCCCCAACTAACCCGGGCCCGTCACCAGGATGACACCCCACACCCGCGCCAGCGCCAGGCGTCCATATGGGACACAGGACGGGCCACCTGGGTGCTGTCCACACTTCCTGCTGGATTTTCCCACAAACCCAAAGCTGGTGCTGAGCCCGACCCCAGCTCGCTCCCGAGGACCGGCCCGCGCCTTGGCCTGGCCTCCCCCACCTGCCCATCTCGCTGTTGGCGCGTCTTGTCTTGCGTGGGCGCGTCCCCCTTCCTGAGTCACCGCGCTCCCTCCCGAGCCCAGCAGGTGTGACCAAGAACACTCCTGAAATAACTGGACGCGGTCCCTGGGCTCTCACTTGAAAACAGGGCCCCTTTAATCAGGAACCGCACTGACACGCCAGTGTCCCCCGTGCTCCCTGCAGGCCGGGAGCCAGTTACTTGGTGATCTTGAGGATCCTTCATTTGCAAGAGCGATCTGTGTCCCCTCAAGTCCCACCCACGCGCCCAGTGCTGTTCTTCACGCAGAATTAAAAACAGTGATTCATCCAGGGCCCTGGGGGCAGCGGGACGAGGACGTCAGGCACACATCCAGCCGGGCCCCTGTGTCTCCGCGCCAGGAAGCGTCCTGGGGTCCACGGTCTGCGAAGCCTTCTAATTGGGCCGTGCGGGAGCGGGCAGGGGCTCCCGGGGCTGGCCACAGCGACGCGCGGGTGGAGCGGGGCCTCTCAGCAGGACGAGGAGCAGCTGGGCTCCCCGGCAGCCTGGCAGGCATCAGAGCGTCGCCGCTGGAGAGCCGTTTAGCAGCTGGACGTCACACGCGCGCTGCGGACCAGGCGGTGCTCTGAGGAACCCGCTGCAGTGGACATTCACCCCGGGGTCTGTCCCCATGGAGGCAGGCAGCGTCGGAGGTGCTCGTCCCCAGCGCAGTCGGCAAAGCCCTTCACAGCAAGAAGGCAGCTGCACCCTCGGGCTGGGCCTGGTGACAGTCACATCGACCACGGGCAGCAGGCAGCGGCTGGTCACACGCGGCTAGGCTGTCACGGGTCATTCTCCTGGGACTTAATTATCTCTGGCGCGTCCCTCCATCCAGAAAGGCTGCTTCCCCTGACTCGGGGATGGCGGCCAGGCCTGGACACTGTGGCATTTTGTGGTCTCGGGAAGGAAGCCGTTGGTGCCTTGTCCCCAACAGGAGCTGGACCTGCTGCCCCAGCCAGGACCACGGCCTGTCCAGCCGGCATGACAGGAGGAGTCAGACCCTGGGGGTAGAGCCAAAGCTGCCCCGTCCTCGTGGTGACAGGAGACTGCCGTGGCTCCTGCTGCTGTGACACGGTCCCAGGCCCAGGCTGCTCCCTGGCTGCACATTGCCGCTCACAGCCCTGGAGGTGGGGGCCCAAGGTGTGGGAGGCCTGTGTCCTGGTCCCCAGCCCCTTCTTCACGCCTGGTGGTCGGGCAGGAGCAGGGCCTTCAGGCTAGCACCAGGGTCACCCAGGAAGCCAGGACACGTGGTCACCTCCCAAAGCCAGCCCTGTCTCTCTCCATGGCCAGAACAGACAGGAAACGGCACCTGCTGAGACTTAGCTGATGCTGATGACAACTGGGAACCTCTATAAACCCTGCAGGTGGCCCAGACCTGCAGGATGGACCCAGAGCACTCGTCCCGGGCTCCTGTTTTCCTGCCTTATAGAGAAGACCACGGGATTTAGGAGAGGAGGAGACTGAAGTTCAGAGAGGCTCAGTGACCTGGTCTGCGCACAGCTGTTTGCAGAGACACTGGGGCTGAAGGCGGCTCTCCCTGACGCTCTCCAGGGCCTGGTGCTGAGCTGGCTTCTGGGGCTCAGGACATGGTCCTGTGCTACTGCAGCCCTGGGTCCCAGCAGGGCAGCATCCGCCACCTGCAGGTGTAGGTTTCAGGTGAAGCCGCATCAGGCGCACAGTGTGGGCGGGCGAGCCGTGAGGCCTGGCTTGGCTCCCGGGAGAGCATGAGAGCGCGAGTGCTCGTCTCCCTTCCAGCGCCTTGTGACTGGGTGTGCTGCGTGCTACGTCCCAGAACTGCCACAGGTCAGCTGTCCCTGAGGACGTCCCGCGGGTACCACAGACGGTGTCCCTGAGGACGTCCAGGTGCTCTGTCCTCACCGCCCTCCTGGCCCTTTGTCTTCTGGCTCCACAGCCCTGGCTCCTCCCCAGAGTGGGGGCTCCCCTTTGGGGCTCTGAGAGTCCAGTTTTGCCTCTAGAGGCTCCTCCTGCCCCGTCACTGCTGACCGCGCCCCACGAGCACCTGCACGTGGCGTCCACTGCAGCTTCACTCACGGCCACCAGGGCTGGAAGCAACCGTCGCCCTCCCCAGGAGAGAGGAACCAAGGGTGTGCATCCGGCACAGGGGGAGGCCACCCAGGACACGGGGAGGCCACTCAGGACACGGGGAGGCCACCCAGGACAGGGGAGGGCACCCAGGACACGGGGAGGGCACCCAGGACACGGGGAGGCCACCCAGGACAGGGGAGGGCACCCAGGACACGGGGAGGCCACCCAGGACAGGGGAGGGCACCCAGGACACGGGGAGGGCACCCAGGACACGGGGAGGCCACCCAGGACAGGGGAGGGCACCCAGGACACGGGGAGGGCACCCAGGACAGGGGAGGTCACCCAGGACAGGGGGAGGCCACTCAGGACACGGGGAGGCCACCCAGGACAGGGGAGGGCACCCAGGACACGGGGAGGCCACTCAGGACACGGGGAGGCCACCCAGGACAGGGGAGGGCACCCAGGACACGGGGAGGGCACCCAGGACAGGGGAGGGCACCCAGGACAGGGGAGGGCACCCAGGACAGGGGAGGCCACTCAGCACAGGGGGAGGGCACCCAGCGCAGGGGGAGGGCACCCAGCACAGGGGGAGGCCACCCAGGACAGGGGAGGGCACCCAGGACAGGGGAGGGCACCCAGGACAGGGGAGGGCACCCAGGACAGGGGAGGCCACTCAGCACAGGGGGAGGGCACCCAGCACAGGGGAGGGCACCCGGGACAGGGGGAGGCCACCCAGGACAGGGGAGGGCACCCAGGACAGGGGAGGGCACCCAGGACAGGGGAGGCCACCCAGGACAGGGGAGGGCACCCAGGACAGGGGAGGGCACCCAGGACACGGGGAGGCCACCCAGGACAGGGGAGGGCACCCAGGACAGGGGAGGGCACCCAGGACAGGGGAGGGCACCCGGGACAGGGGAGGGCACCCAGGACAGGGGAGGGCACCCAGGACACGGGGAGGCCACTCAGGACACGGGGAGGCCACCCAGCACAGGGGAGGGCACCCGGGACAGGGGAGGGCACCCAGGACACGGGGAGGCCACTCAGGACACGGGGAGGCCACCCAGGACAGGGGAGGGCACCCAGGATAGGGGAGGGCACCCAGCGTGGGGGAGGGCACCCAGCGTGGGGGAGGGCACCCAGCACCCAAGGAGTAGAGAGATGGAGCCGGGGGGGAGGGAACCTGAGAGCTCGCTGCTGCAGAGAAGCCAGCACCCAGGAGCAGCGCCGAGGGCCTGGCCTGGGACACTCCCGTGGAGGACACCCACGCGGCGGAGGGCAGTGGCGGTTGCCAAGGGTTGTGCCGGGGGAGGGATGAACAAGGGGCACAGGGGATCCTCGGGGACCAGAGTACCCCGCACAGCACTGTCACGGAGGCACCAGGACATGGGTCTGGACCCCCAGCATGTGCTGCCCCAGCGAGCCCTGGCGTGAGGCAGAGGCCCTGTGGCTCAGAGGTGGCCGGTGGCCTGGCATTCTGAGCCCTGGGTCAACCCCGTGTTGCCAAGAAAGGTCACTCGCTGTGCCCGGTGCCAGGGCAGGAACCGGGCGGTTCACACGAGAGCTCTCTCGCCGGGTCCCGTCTTCTCTGCATGGAAACCCCATTCCTTCACACAGCGGGGGACGGGGGCGTTCACGGCCACCGAGGAGCACTGAAGCCCCCAGGAGGGAAACCCGTGGGAGGCCACCTCTGCGACTCCCCGAGAGCCCCTGCTGCGATGGCTTTTAACACTGGAGACGGCCATTTCTGTCCCCACCAAACCCAGAGCACACCCAAGCCCCCCTTCTGGGCCACGCTAACTGTGGGGTGAGCAGGTGCAGGCCCGCTGCCCTCCCGCCTGCCCGCTGCTCTGGAGCCCCCCGCTGCTGGCCGGAGCCCAGAAGGCTCTCTGTGGGGGGCTCGGCAGGGATCAGGCAGAAGAGGAGCGTCTGTGTCCCCCACCCCGGGGTCTGCTCTTTCTCCCCGACCAGCCGGGCTGTCGTCATGGGGACACAGCAGCCCCTCAGCCCCTCGGGGTTGGTCCCAGGACCCAGGGGCACCCAATCCACAGGTGCTCAGCTCCTTATAACAGTCGGTGTTTGTGCACAGAACCCAGGTACCTGCTCCCATGCAGCCAAGTCACCTGGGGCTACTTGTGGCACTGACCCTCGTGAAGACGTGCGGACAGCTGTCCACTGTACTGTTAGGGAGTACTGACCAGCAGGACACTACACCTTCAGTCCAATGCGATGTTTGTCAAGTACCTTCAGCCCCAGCAGGTGGCCCTGAGGACGTGGACCAGAGAGGGGTGACTGAAGGTGACACTCCCTGCGTCGGCTGCTCAGGGCTCCCAGGTCATTGCGGCTCCCTGCTGGGGACACACCGGCCCTGCTTTTGTCTGGACTGTGCCTCCATCGCACTGGGGGGAACCTGCTCATGGCCCCCAGGGACCTCAGCTCGAGGGGCCCAACCCGCGACTGCAGTGTTAACCCCGGGCAGGGCCAAGAGAAGCGGCCGCGCCCACCTGCTCAGGAGTTCAGCCTCTGTTCTCAGAAGTCCGTGTCCAGGTCTGGCCGGGACAACAGCCACTTCAAAAGCCTTAAAGCCCAGGAGACCCAACACCAGGGAAGGAAGCCTGGGGGAGCCCAGCTCACAGAGGTTGGTGCCGGGAACAGGGGGGCCGTCCACGTGCAGCTGGACCCCTGTTGCCGACCAGGGCAAGGTGAGGAAGCTGGCCCCTGCCAGGCCCAGTGCCCCATGGAGTCCAGCCATGAGGAGCCCAGGATGGACAGGTGAGCTGCCCCCTCCACACCAGAGGAGCCACGCCCGAAGCTCAGCCCTGGAGAGGATCCAACAAGAGACACCCAGCCAGCGGGCCGGCGGTCATTGGCAAACGTCCCTGAGGGCCCCAGTTCCCGCTCAGGAATCCGCCGTCCATCTCTTCCTACAGCCTGGAAGCCACATCTCACTGTGTCCCCGGGCCACTGTGGGGACCTCCGAGCCCTCTCCACTCTCCACAGCCACCTCGTCACGGCCTGCCAACGTCAGCTGACGTCCACGGGCTCAGGGCTCCCCCTCTGGGGATCGTGTCCCCCACTCCAGGGGACGCTGGGCAACATGGCAAGGCACTTTTGGTGTCTCAATGGGGGGTGGTCATTCAAATCCAGTGGGTCAAGGCCAGGGTGCTGCTGGACACCCTCTGGCGCTCAGGACAGAACCCACAGCCAAGCCGGGTCCAGACCAGAGGTCAACAGACCCAGGCTGGGAAAGCAGCCCTCGGACTCTCCAGAGCCTCCGCCCAGTTCTCCAGAAATGCTTGAGGCCCACGGGCCTTGAACTCGGTGTCCAACAGGGGAGCGGGACGTCTGTGGGCACCAGGGCCAGGAGGCCCACACCAGAGGGGCACACACGCAGCTGGTGACGTCACCCCTGGGGCAGGCCGCCCACAACAGCTCCGAGTGCGGGTGTCTCCGCCCACCCACTCGCTCGTCCACTGTCACGACCAGGCATTTCCTGCTGCCCACACCACACCAGAGGCCAGGACAGCCTCAGCCCCAAGGCCGGGAAGTCGGAGGGGCAACGACACACTCCCAGTGTCCAGGCGAGACCAGGGACGACGCAGCCTGTGTCACCTGGACCCACCTCCAGTCTCGAGGTCGTGGAAATTGGGATCCAACCCTCGGTCCAGCAGCTTGGCCAGCTTCTCCACCGCCCGATGCTGAGTGTGGTCCATGAACTTCTTCAGATTGGCCTGGGGAGAAGAGGAACAAAACAGAAACGTCTTTGTAAGAAGACGTCCCCTCACAGCAGGGGACGCTCTCCCCCGGGTGACTGGCCTCTTCTGCACAGGGCCACCGTGCCCAGGGCTCACTAAGTAGCGGAACCGCAGAGCCAAGCCCAGGGTGCAGGTGGCCCACGCCGCCGTCCAGGCCTAGCTGAGTGTTGGAAGATCCCTGTGGAGCCGTGGCCATCCGGCACCACCATCTGAAGGCTTCACCCGAGGGAGCCTGGGCCCCCTGCAACGGTACAGGCCTGGGGAGGTGACCGGGTCACAGAGTCCTGGCAAACGGGACAAGCATCCTTACGAAAGAGACTCCAGGGAGCTCCCTGTCCCTTCCACAGGTGGGCAGGCAGCCAGGGCTGCAGGACTGAACCTTGAGGTGCCCCGGGCACACGTCCCTGGCACCCTGACTCGGACACCAGTCCCCAGGGCCCCAGAGCCGTGAGAGGCCGTGAGTCAGCCAGGGCTCTGACAGCGTGGGACACGCCACGCCCTACAGAGGCCAAGCTTCTTCACTGTTGAGGACCAAACGCCACCGCTCCTGGCACCTGCCCAGACCCCCGACCCCCCTGACCCGGGCTGAGGCTCTACTCTGAAGAGCGGCTGCACCGCACAGAAACAGGGCGGCCACTAGCTCAGGCCAGTCCCCTTCCAGGTCAGCAGGGGCCCAGGGGCAGGACAGCTCGCTGGGCCCCAGGTGAAGGGAGGCGTCCCCTCCTCACGAGGTCAGCAGGGTCACCGGCCCTGCCTGGGTGGGACGGCCCTTGCCCATGCCTGGCGGCCTGCTCTGTCGGAGAGCCATGGCTTCCGTGCCTCAGCGGACAGCCTGGCTGCTGGGTCCCCTCTGCAGGATGGGGACCCTGCTGACGGGGCCAGCGCTTATCCCGACACACACAGGAGGGAGCAGTGGTGGTCTCCACCTGACACCCTGTTCCCTCGGCCTCTGCCACAGCTGGACCCACCTCGAGGCCTCTGCACATCCCAGGACTAGGACACATGCCCCCAACCTGGGATGCCCCCGACGCCCAGTGTCATCACGGTCTCCTCGGCTCCGTACCAATCAACACTTCAGTTCAAAACGCACTGACCCCCACAGGCCAGAGGGTGACGGGATAAACCAGAGGGACAGAGACCCAGGGGAGGGGCCGGCACCCGGTCTGGGGAACTCCAGGGCCCAGCAGGGAACGTTCCAGAGGCCAAGCATCTGTGCTGTGCCAGAGGGTGGGTGGCAGGGCATCAGGACGACAGGAACATGCCCAAGGACAGGGAGCCAGGTGGAAGGGCAGCCGCTGCACATCTGGACAATTTAAGCAGGAAAGGGGAACCGGCCGACAGATCAGAGCCCCTGGATCCCCTGATGGAAATGGGGAGCAAACAGAAGCAAAGCGCTGCTCCCCCTCCACGCCTCAGGCCCCGGCCTCCAGCACCAGGCAGCCTCCCGGGCTCCCACGGCATGCTGACAAGGAGCAGTGTCCACGGTGCCAACGTGGCGTCTGACCAGCTGAACAACCCCTGGTCCCAGGAACCCACTGTCACTCAGCCAGGGACTGGGCCCTCAGGTAACCAGCTCCTTCTTCCCCTGCTGCTCACCTGGAAGTCCCCCCTGGTGTCTACCCATTGACCCAGGCTGACAGCACTCAGCACAACCCCTTCCCTCCCCCACGCTGCACGCCAGACCCTCTTCCTCAGGGCTGCCCCTCCTGAGCCTCCATGGACCACCTGGGGCTTTGCTCTGCTTCCTGGTGGCCGGGTCTCTGGCAGCCACCCCCCACCCCAGCCCTGCTCACCACGCGGGGTGCCAGCGGGTGCCCAGGAATAGCAGAGGGTATGAGTGAGGGGTCCCCTACCTTGGTGTGGAGCTTGGCCAGCTGCTTCTCGTCCAGATCGGGCTGCTTGTACACGCGCTTCTTGTATCGAAACTGCACAGACAGAGGAAGACAGTGCGCCCTCGTCACGGCCCCCAGAGGCACGCGGCCCTGGCTGCCGTCTCCCTGCGCGCGGGACTTCAGTGCCCAGAGCTCAATACAGTGCTGCCCAGGTGCTGCGGAGCCCACGGTGCCCTGAGCCAGCTCTCCCTGACCAGGCCCTGGGCACCCCAGCAGATGTGGGCGCTGCCTCAAAGCCTGGCCTGTCTTCCCGCCTTTGGGGGATTGGGCACCCACAGCTGCCAAGAAAGGGGCACACCCACAAGGTGGGCTCCAAAACCCAGGCTGCGCGGGGTCTGAAGAAAGAGGCCCCGGGGTCCCCAGGACACAGGGGGGACCTGCTGGCCTGCACCGGGACTTCCGCCCCGGCACTAGATTCCTCGGGACGGACGTCCTGGTGTCCCGGACACCTGTGAAACCTTCCCTGGTCCCCGTCTTCACCAGCACCTGGTCCACACCTCCCAGTCCCTGACGGGGTCCCAGGTGACTCACGGCTACTGCCGTGGGCCTGACGCGGGTGGCCCAAGGGGTTCCACCCAGTGGGCACTTGTTCTAGCAAAGAACACACAGGAGGCCACCACAGCGTGTCAGCAGGAGGGTCAGCTCCCAAGGGGGACATGTGTTCCTAGGTCCACACACACCCACAGCTGCGGCTGCGCGGGCTCAGAACCCTGGGTCCCTCTCCTGCCGTGTTCTCGACCTTTGCTCAGCAGCCAACCAGCAGGGGCTGGGCCCAGCGTGGTCTCGGCTCTTCACCTGGGGGGACGGTGGCTGGGGAGAAAGAGGCCTCCGTGTCAGCAAGGACCTCATGACAGAGCAATGCGGGCACTGGCAGGGAGCCAGGCACCCAGGTGCCACTGTGCCAAGGGACGCCTCCTCTGAGCCTCAGCCAACGGACAGTCGCTGCTAACAACCGTGATGTCCTGGCTAGGATCCAAGGCTCAGAAAGGCTGGGTGAGTAGCCCAAGGTGGCCCAGCTTCTGTGACTGGGGCCACGTGGAAAGCAGGCTTCTAGGTCTCCCCGCCTCTCCCTCGGTTTCACTGTGGTCACGGAAAGATCGGCCCCTGGGCGGAACTGTACTGATCCATGGTACCTGGCCCATGTCCCTCCTCATGACAGACCTGGACATTCTGAAGACGCCCCTCTCACAGGATGGCCCGGGGAGGGCAGCAGCTGAGCGCTGGGCCTTGAGCAGGCATCCTGGCCCTCGCCCCCAGGCCCTCGCCCCCGGGCCCTGTCCTGCTCCCCACACGTCCACATTAACAGGCGTTAAACCTCAGCCTCGGGGTCCTGAGGGAACCCAGGGACGTCAGTACCCATCCCTCAGAGCCACGGCTCTCCAATGGCCGGAGCGTCGTGGAACCTGCTGGACAGCTCGGGTACCGGCTGCAGCTCACACACGGCCCTGGCGCCCAGCAGGCTGACAGCCGCCGACAGCCACACGCTGACCAGCATAGGGAGGCCGCCCCGACTGGCCGCGTGTGTGCTGCTGGGAACCCTGGACAGGAACTCAGGGTGCCGCAGGTGGGGCCAGGGGCAGGCCGGGGCTGTGCTGCAGCCACTCAGGAGCCGCAGGAAGGAGGCCATGCTTCTGGTCACAGCAGGACAGCCACTGTCCACCTCTTGACCACGACAGGGAGACTGGACCACGAGCCTGATACAGCAGCAATATTAGGTCTTTGGCCCCAGTTCCCAGCACGGCTACCCACATGCCTGGCTACCCACATGCCCGGCTACCCACATACCTGGCTACTCCCATACCTGGCTGCCCACATGCCTGGCTACTCCCATACCTGGCTGCCCACATGCCTGGCTACTCCCATACCTGGCTGCCCACATACCTGGCTACCCACATGCCCGGGGCCTCCCGAGTGACAAGATCCCTGTGGTCATGCTAATGGGATGACTGCCGACCCACAGCAGCAGGACGGCACTGGTGGCCCAGAAGGCCCACTGGGCTGGGGGGTGGACTCCCAGCCGCAGCCCTGACCTGGGGGGCGGGGGCTGGATGGAGCCCCCCCGCTCAGCACCGCCTCCGCAGGTCACTTCCACAGGTCCCTAAGCCACGGGGCTTGGAGAGCTCCTGACTGGCAAAAATGTCCCCTGCTGGGAGGTGACACACCCGGCTCCTGGGGGACAGGAGCTGCGGAGCTCGGGGCCCTTCCAGACCCGGCCGGGGTCCCCTCCACCGCTGGCCATCTGCGTCCTTCCTAATGAACCCTGGCTTCCTGAGGTCTGCAGGCCACTCCAGCTCATGGGTGAGCCCAAGAGGACGTCCTGGGACCCCGAGGCAGGGCCACACCTGCCAGCAGTGTGGGAGCTGGGGACCCGACCCCCGTGGCTGGCCCTGAGCCAGATTGACCACTGGGCACCAGCTGGTGTCTGGAGGTGGGGCAGCCAAGAAGCCGTGCAGGTGGGTGCAGGGGAGAAAAGCCCAAGCGCTCAAGCCGCCGGGGGCCACCTTGCATCCCAGGACGCAGGGGTCCTGGACACCAGCCTGGATGGACCAAAGCTCGTTCCAGAGACTCCTCCCCGAGGAGTTCAGTACAGTGACCAGCTGCCCCAGTTCCCAGCGCAGTGGGCAGCCTCGAGATCCCAGGCTACCTTCCCACCTGGGGCCAGCCCCGAGAACAGCAGGCTGGCAGCCCACTAAGGTGACGTCCCCACCCAACCCCAGCGGGTGGCCCGGTGCCCCGCATGCCCAGGTACCTCCAGGGAGGGGACGCCGGGGCCCGCGGGCTGTGGGTACTCGCGCAGCAGCCTCTCCTCGTCCAGGAACTTGCCGTGACGCCCGTTGCTGGCCGGCTGGAACAGCCCATAGTTGAGGACGTCCTTCAGCCCCTGGTTCAACGTGCAAAGGATCCGCTGCTTGGCCACCCACACTGTGGCGTCCGGGTTGAAGCGAATGCACTTCTGCAGGGCGAGAGAGACACCTGGTCAGGGGCACGGGAGCCCACGGTCACCCCAGAGGTCGGACACCCCAGCTCTGTGCAAACGCAGGAGGGAAAGGCCAAGGCAGGCACTGGCCTCCACCTGGACTCAGCCTGGCGCCACCTGCAGGGCTCCACTGGGACCCCCGGCCTCGGGCCAGCTCGGCCACTGCTTCAGCAGCACGTGCCCCCCCCCCCACAGCGTCCACTCATGTCCTGCTGTTCTGGGGGAAGCGCCGGGGGAATCACAGCTCGAGAATATGGTCCCTCTGCATTTGTGGGGCTTGGCTTCAAATCCCACAAAAAACGCCGAATCCAAAGTTGCCCACGGCCCTCCCATAGCGTGGCGCAGCACTGGGGTGCCCACTGCTCCCCTCGCTGGCTGGCGTGCCTCCACGCCCTCCTGGGTTGTCCCATCATTGACCGTGTGACACAGCGGCGGTGGAAACAGTTGTTACGTTGTATCCTTCAGGGACTCAGGACAAGGAAACGACCCACACATCTTCAGTGCGACTGTGTCCCCAAGTCCTTCCAACCTGGGGTTGTGTCGTCCGCGCCCGCGGAGCCCAGGGTGTGAGAGCTGCCCTGTGACCTGCGAGGATGGCTCCTGGAGTTCAGACGCAGGTGACCCTGTGTCACGGCTTCCCCGTGGGATGCCAGGGACGCGAGGTCTCCTGCCGCCCGCGCTGACTGGGGGCAGAAACGTGGTACACGTGGCCCTGCAGGAGGCGCCGTCAGGTGGGAGGCCAAACTGTGGCCTCCAGAGCTGGAGTCCCGACAGGGCCGCCAGACCCCACCCTTCAGAAACGTCCACAGCACAGGACAGGGACACGGTGGCTTGGTCACATTCCCAGCGCCTTCTGGGAGAGCCGCCCAGACTCCTGTTGCGCACACACCACCCTCTGCGCAGCCACCAGCGGGTGAGCCTGGCTTTCTCCCTGGGAAAAGCACCAGAGAAAGGAGTTGGGCTGCCCCTGCGCTGGGGCCCCTCCCTGCAGGGACTCCGTGTGCCGGTGCCAAGGACGCAAGAGGCCAGGCGCGGCGGCCGTCTGGCGCGGGAGCCTTGGCTGAGCGCTCGGGCTGCGAAAAGACGCGGCTGCCGTCAACAGTGACAGCGCTCCCACAGCCGGCAGGACCTCCCAGCTCCAGGACAGGACGCCCCGATGCTCTCCGTCCTCCTTCAGTGTCAGAGGCTGCATTGAGGGTGGCCCTCAAAACGCCCCGGGTCACGAGGCCATGCGCTGCTCCTTCCAGCCAGAAGACAGCGGGCCGTGTGCCCCGCACCCGTCACCCCTGAGGGAGAACCCTCTGGAAACCCGGCCTATTGAAGGAATGACCAGAAGTGGCCAGCTGGGGACCCCGATGACCCGACTCAGGAGTCGCTGCTGACCTCGGGCTCCAGCAGCACTGGCCTCAAGCCGAGGTCCCCCGAGTGGTGGTATCGGCAGGCCTGGGCGGAGGAGGGGCCACAGTGACGGGCCGGGTGAATGGTGCCCCTCAAAGCAAGGGCTGACGTCCTCCCCCTGAGCGCGATCTGTGTGGAAATGGGGCCTCTGAGCAGGGGATCAAGTTCAGGTGAGGTTGTGATGGATGAGGTGGCCCCAGCAAGGACTGTGTCCTCACAGAAAGGGGCCCTGGACACCGTGGCAGGTGCACCGTGAGGAGGCCATGAGGACAGACGGACGGAGTGGGAGACGGCTCCTACAGGCCAGAGTGCCAGCGACGGCCAGCGAGCCCCCAGGGGTGGAGGAGAGCTGGGGGCCGAGGACCCTCGCACCCACAGGAACCAGCCCTGCCCATACTTTGTCCCTGAGCTTCCAGCCTCAGGAGTGGGACAGCCCAGCACGTGCTTGGCCAGGGTGTCCCAGACTGACCAGCACGTAACCCACCTGCTGCTGACCAGCAAAAAGCAACAGCACAGCACGTCTCCCCAAGGCCACTGGCCGAGCGCCCCAGCTCCTGGGCACCCCCTTAGCAGAGTTGCCGCTGTTCACACCTGGATCAAAGCCCAGGAGACTCTCGGGTGGCCCCACTTCCCGTGTCCACCCACCACCGCAGCCATAAACCAGCTCCAGGGACACCTGACACAGCACGGGGGTGACACTGTAGAATGAATGAGTGCGGGCCAGGAGCCGGCCCCAGGCCACTACCTGCAGTGGGGAAGGACACGTCCTCAACTGTCCCGAGACGGAAAGGAAAAGGAAGCCCCCAGACAGGCTCCCTGGGAACCAGAGGAAGAGCTCCTGGGAGAGCAGGTGCTGCTGCCCAGTAGGGCCCGACCAGAGGGCTGTCTGGGACGCACAGGACACGTGGGTCAGGACGGAAATTCCTGGGGGAACCTCCAGATGGTGGTGATGTTGGTGACGGTGGTGATGATCATGAGGGTGGTGAGGATGATACTGGTAATGGTGGTAATGGTGATGGTGGTGGTGGTGGTGGTGATCATGGTGATGGTGATGATGGTGCTGATGGTGATGATGGTGGTGATGGTGATGATGGTGATGGTGATGATGGTGATGGTGATGGTGATGGTGACAGTGATGACAGTGATGGTGATGGTGATGGTGGTGACCTGACAGTGATGGTGGTAAGGATGGTGATGATCAAGATGATGGTGCTGATGGTGGGGATGGTGAGGATGGTGGTGATGGTGATGGTGATGATGGTGATGACAGTAATGGTGGTGACATGACAGTGATGGTGCTGATGGTGGGGATGGTGAGGATGGTGGTGGTGATGGTGGTGATGATGGTGATGGTGATGGTGATGATCATGATGATGGTGGTGATGATGGTGATGGTGATCATGGTGATGGTGATGATGGTGCTGATGATGAGGATGGTGGGGATGGTGATGATGGGGATGGTGATGACAGAGATGGTGATGGTGGTGACCTGATAGTGATGGTGGTGAGGATGGTGACGATTTTCGTGATGGCAACAGTAGAGGTAATGAGAATAATGGTGATGGCGAGACCATGATGATACTGAACATTTACAAGATTGAAGTCAGGACTGGAACAAGCTCTGGCGTGAGCAGGTAGCGCGGAGCCTGTAAGGAAGCAGACACACAGAGGATGTGCTGACCATGACCTCTACTCCAGGTCATCACAGACCTGATGTCCTAACACCAGCCTCCAAGTGAGTAACTCAAGACTCAGTCGCCCACTGGTGACACCCAAGCCTAACTCCTGGGCCACCCCAGGCCCCCATCTCCTATGCCCAGTGTGGGCACCAGGGCCAGCACCTGCTCCCAAGACCAGGAGGGGCTCCCTGCCCGTGCTGCCTGGACCGCCTGTCAGTCGAGGTTAACCTCCAGCCTCCAGAGCAGGGGTCCCTGTGTCCCAATGGCCACCACCCTTCCTCACCCGCATACCAGCAGCCCCTGCACTGGCTCACCTGAGTCCCCTGTACCCAGTCACCCTCACCGCCACTCTCCCCAGCACCCCTCCCCCGAAGGCTCCAGCCTCCATGACCCAGGGAGAGGCTGGCCTTGGCCTCAGTCTTGGGCTCTGTCCTGCCTGCAAATGCTCCTCCCTGCTCTCACCCTGCCACACACACACACAAACAAAAAAGAAACTTACACACACAGAAACCTACATACACAGACACACACCAGCACACAGAGGTACCCACAAACACACCCAGAAGCCAACACATACCCACAGCCCCCAAAACATATATAAATACCAACACAACACACCCATCCATGACACAGAAACCAACACGTGTGTGCATACATGCACACACACTCACAAGCACACATACTCACACATACACACACACACTCACATGCACTCACACGCACACACACTCTTTCATACACACTCTCTCACACTCGCACTCTTACACAAACTCACACACACTTACACACACTCACACACACACACACACACTCACACACTCACACAAACTCCAGCTCACTGCTGGGTGCTGTAGGTCTGAGGCCCCGGGCTCTGTGCCTCTAGCTGACTGCCCTGTCCCCTGCTCCCCTGCTGGAGGAGGCCACTCCTACTTTCCCCTGGCCAGGCCCCCTCCTGGCCTCCCACAGGACACACTGAGCACCCTGCTGGGGGCTTGGCTGATGCAGCCGCCTGTGGACATGGGCCAAGCTCTCGGTGACTCCCAGCCTCTCCACTGCGAGGCTCCTCCACTAGGGGGCAGCACCACCCTGGATTTGCCTGGGAAGGTTCTTCCACGCCTCCTCCTGACGGGCAGCAGGCAGGACCTGGGTCTCTGACGGATCTGGGGGTTCCCTGTGCTCAGTGGCCCAGGCTCACCGACACCTCCGGTGTGGCATGGTGTGCGGTGAGGTACAGAACACCTGGGAGAGGGGTCAGGAAGCTCAGGACCCAGCCCGGGGCTCCTCACTCCCCCCCAGCGGGCAGGGCGCACACCCAAGGCCCGGGCAGTGGCTGGGGTGTGGTGGGGCTGCCACAGCCGGGTGGAATAGGGCTGGGGGCAACCTCAGCCCATGCTAAGGCACACAGCCCCCAGCCAAGGAAGCTCCCGGATTCCCGCAGGGCAGCCCAGTTCGGTGTCCCCAGGCCCGCACCCCAGAGGGGCCTCACCCACGCGGGTGCAGAATGCCAAGGCTTCTGGGGGACACGCCTCTCCCCCGGCTCTCTCCCTGTCTGGAGCCCATTCCACTGCTCCTCATCCAGCCTGAGCCACCCTGGGACAAGGTGACCTTTCCTTTGGTCACCATACCTGACACTGGTAAACAGCGCTGGCATTAAGCCATGTCGCAGGGACATTCCCAGGATGGAATACGGGTGGGTGGGGGGTAACCCAGGGTGGAGAAAGGCCCAAATTCACTACCCTGGGGATGTGGGGCCGTCACTCAAGGAAGCAGCACGTGGAACAGGGCTGCCCCAGAGCCCCCATACCTGCGTGCCCCCGCCAGGCCCACCATGCTGCCCGACAGAGAAACGCCAGCTCACGGTCAAGGTCAAATGGGAATGAAGAGAATACGGGAAGCTCACGCTCGCGCTTGGCCAGCGCGGCTCGGGGAGGTTCCACAGATGGAGCAGGAGCTGAGAACACCAGTCAACGGAGACGGCAGGCCCCGGGGACGGGCAGGGGCAGCTGCCGG
This sequence comes from Marmota flaviventris, assembly GCF_047511675.1. NCBI lineage: Eukaryota > Metazoa > Chordata > Mammalia > Rodentia > Sciuridae > Marmota > Marmota flaviventris. The sequence goes on along the minus strand of NC_092506.1, from coordinate 3,375,687 downwards.
CCCGGACCTCCCTGGAGCTCAGGGCCCTGCACACAAAGGTCCCAGCCTGGGCAGGCCTCCCCTGCTGGGCACGGCCGAGGACTCACAGGGCGCTGACGCCCAAGGGCCAGGCCTGCGGGTCTTGTAGGTCTGTGTCCTGCTTTGTGGTAGCTGCTTGGGCCACCACAACAAACCCCACACCTGGGCCCTAGGGACAGACACTGTCCCTCATCCTGGGGGCTGGAAGTACGGTACGGGACCAAGGTGTGGCGGGCTGGGCCCTCCCAAGGCCTCAGCGCATCTGCTCCCTGCATCCTCAGTGGGCCTTTGGGTGGCTGTGTCCTGACGGTGGTCTTCTGAGGACCCCAGGCAGACCAGGCTGGATCACTGTGATGACCTCCAATTACCTCCTGAACGACCTCACTTCAAAACAGCCCTGTGCCGAGGTCCTGCGTCGGGCCATCCAGGCACCACATCACTGGATAGCCAAGGCCATAGAGCCTGTGTCCATGACGGGGCTCGGCGGACTGGACACCCACTCACGTAAATGAGGCAGGTCACAGCCCCTGTGGCTTCAGGACCTGCACCGCTAGTGTGGAGGAGTGCCGGGCGGTGGCGGCTTCCGGGACTCGGCCGTTTGACTTGCAGCTACAGGGCTCAACTATTTCACGGACGAGCTAAATTGCTTTCCAAGTGTGTTTGGGGCCCTGTGTGACGGAGACGGGGACAATGGTCATTTTCTAAGATGGCACTGAAGGCGAGGGAGTGTCTAGACAAAGCCCGAAAGGACACTAAATATTATGCCGCCAGATGCGTCCTCTTGCAGAGGGCCACCCGCACAGGTCCCGCCGACGCAGGCTGGATCACACCCAGACCTTCCGGCATCCGCCCCCATCCGTCTGCTAATGCACGGTCCTCGGTGAGACCTGAATCCACCCATCTTGACTCCCACCCAAGGAGCCCAGCAGAGGCCAAAAGGACGGGAACAAGCCTCCGGGGAGCCCCCAGCACACCCCGTTCTGCATACAGAGCCGGAGACGGTCCCTGGCAGGAATGACGCGCCCGGTCACTGCACCCAGAGCACCTTGGGCCTTGGCACGCTGTGGGAGAAAGGTGGTCCCGAGCGCCCGGGCCTCACACTCAGTGCCGCCCACACCCAAAACTCCCTCTGGATCACAGCCTAAGCCAGCACTGGTTCCCTCTCGACGCATTTCTGAAGAGCATGAGCCTGGCCCGGGCCGTGGCTAGGTGTGTGTAGGATGTCTGCCTTGCACGTCCTTGCACTCTGAAGCACAGCCCACACCAAGGCCACCCCAAAGGGTAACGGGCCATTTGCGAGTGCAACTGTCCCCGTGAAATAACGCCACCAGACCAGCATCTGTGGCTGCAAACCCCAAAGCTGGAGCTTAAGCCAGAGGACCCCGAGATCCAGGAGCCAGGCTGGTGTCTCTGTGTGTGTGGACACTAATACCGGAAGGCCTGGCCCTGGCTCCCTGTGCCATTAGGAGGGAACTTCAGAGGGCACCAGCCTGATAGCAGCCACTCTGCTATCAGGCTCTGGTGACAGGGAGGCAAACGTCTCCGGGGGGTGGCCAAGGGGCCGCGTCATCGACGGCTATTGTCAACAGGAGACTAAACAGCACTGCTCAGGGCCTGCCAGGCCTCCCGTGTGCCCGCAGGTGGTTCTGTCCTCTTCAGCAGCCAGGGTCTCAGGCAGGACCTGCAAAGCAGAGGGTCAGAGGCCGGCCGAGGCCAGCTTAGAAGCTATCCACCTGTGACAGGCAGGGTGACGGGCAGGCTGGGGAGACCATTACATGGTCCTGATGGCAAACCCAATGCGTGAACCGTGAGGAGGAGCGCCCACTGCCCACTGTCCTCCTGGAGGAGGGAGTCGCACCCCATACCCAAGGAGGAGCCCCAGACCCGGCTGTTCCCAGGCCCCAGCTGTTCCCGCTCCCAGCACCCCACTGTTCCCAGCGCCATGGCTGTTCCCAGTGCCCCGGCTGTTCCTGGCTATTCCCAGTGCCAGGCTATTCCCGGCTCCCAGCTTGGAAGGGGACCTTAAGACCTCACTTGAGCACCTCAGTGCCTCCTGCCAGCACACAGCACCCTGACGGAGTCACTGCCAGGAAGACGGACCCAGGAACGACAGCAGAGGTGGACAGGCATGAGGCCGCTGCTGTCCCCAGGGGGCTGTGTCCTCAGAGACGGACAATTGGGTGATGTCCAAGCCCAGGACAGACACTGGGAAAAGTCTTGCCCTTGGACTTAACGTGGAAAATTAAATACTGACCACTCAAGGCCGCAGGAGGGCCACTTTCTGGGTAATTCTGGTCACCTGAGCCACCAGCAGGGCCTCTGGGCCACAGCATGGGGGTCACAAGGCTTTTGTAAGGAACACAGGGGAACTCTAGCCAAAGCCACTTCCCCCCGACCTTACTTTCTCAAGGAGATTCAGGAGGGAATTAACCGTGATCTTGGGCAGAGAGCCTGGAGGCCTAGGCGGCCTCTCCAGGGACACGGCGGTCACCCGCCATGTGGCAGAGGTGCAGCAGAGAACCCTAACACCAGCGGAAAGGGTGAACGTGCTTTCTGGTCTTCTGAAGATGGTAGCTGTGAGGGCAGAGTCCTCCCAGCCTTTGCCATGTGCCCCTCAGAGGAGAGCAACTGCAGGACCCAGGCTCGCCATCCCTCAGTGCCTCCCACTGCAGCCCCAGGGCCGCCCCGGGCTTCACACCTTCATGACTCACCAACCCCCCGACGAAGTCTGCGAAGTGCCACCCCGGCACTGAAGCCCAGCGAGGGGCACTCAGTGCAGCCTCCCAGAGGAGACGAGGTGGCAGTGGGGCAAGGGGACTCTCTTTGCCTTTAGCAGCCAATTAATGAACCACAAAGAGAAGTAGCTTCTATGCCTTTCCTGCCTCCCAAAGGTGATCTAAGTGTGTCCTAAAAGGGACGTGGCAGGGTGGCTCTAAGTAGAGACCAAAGACCCTAACCACATATTTCTGTAATGCCAAGGGCAGAGGCCCAGGTGGATGATGTGTGGATGGTGGGTGGATGGGTGGGTGGGTGGGTGGATGTATGGATGGTGGGTGGATGGGTGGGCGGGTAGGTGGATGTGTGGATGGCTGGATGGGTGGATGAATGGGTGGGTAGATGTATGGGTGGGTAGATGGATGGATGGGTAAATGGATGGAAAGGTGAATGTGTGGGTGGATGGATAGGTGGATGGGCGAGTGGATGGATGGATGTGTGGATGGATGGATGGTGGGTGGGTGGATGTGTGGATGTGTGGATGGTGGGTGGATGGGTGGGGGGATGTGTGGATGGCTGGATGGGTGGATGAATGGGTGGGTGGATGGATGGATGGCGGATAAGTGGTTGGCTAGGTAGATAGGTGGGTGGATGGGAGCATTGGTGCATGGGTGGATGGGTGAGTGGATGGGTGGGTGGATGGGTGAATAGGAGGGTGGATGGATGGATGGGTGGATGGATAGGTAGACGGGTGGATGGGTTGGTGGATGGGTAAGTGGATGGATGGGTGGATGGGTGGGTTAATGGATAAATGCATGGATGGATAGGTCAATGAATAGGTGGGATGGGTGCATGGATGGATAGATAGATGTGTGAAAGAGTAGATGGATGGAGGATGGATGGATAAATGGATGGGTGGATGGGTGGATGGATAGGTGAATGGGTGACTGAATGAATGGAAGGGTGGATGGGTGGATGTATGGGTGAATAGGTGGCTGAATGGATGGAAGGATGGATGGGTACATGGATAGATAGATGGGAGGATAGGTTGGTGGATGGGTGGGTGGATGGATAAATGGATGGATGGATAGGTGAATGGATGGGTGGGGTGGGTACATGGAGGGGTAGATAGATAGGTAGAAGTGTAGATGGATGGATGGATAAACAGATGAGTGGATGGGTGGAGGGATAGATGGATGGGTGGGTGGATAGGTGGGGGAGGGATAGGAGAGTGGACAGGGTGAGTGGGTAGATGTATGAAGGATGGCGATGGGAGGCTAACATCAATAAAGATTGATTTCAAATGATGCTGCCGAGTGAACAAAGCCGAGTCCTGACAGTGCCCCCGTGTGCTCCTTGTCCTGCTCCAGTGCAGCGCTCTGTGGTGACAGTGACACATTTAAAAGGAGAAGAGTCACTCACACTGAAGTCTGCATGGTGTTTGTCTCTGAGGGGAGGGACTGGGAATCGGGATGAGGAAGACTTTGACTTTATCTACAACGTTTCCTCTTGTCATTAAAAATGGCAAAGTGCTCTTAACTATTAATTGTGTCTAATAAATACACTGGTGTTCATAACATCTTTTATGTCTTTCTACGTTTTTAATTTTATATTTAATAAAAACAGATTTCAAAGAGCTGAGGCATTCTGGAGCCTTCTGAGGACCTGCCTCCCTGTCAGAGGGGCCTGATTTGGGGCCATGGACTCGGGTCTCTGGAGGACCGGCCTCGGTGCTATCACTTCTGCAGAGTCCTGTTGATGACTTTTCTCTTAAGGCAGAAAATTGGCTCCAACAAGGTCAAATTCACGTCTTTCTAATTAAGTCTTTAGTCCCCATTGAATGTCCTACTGGCTGACAAATGAGCGGGAGGAGTCCACTGGGGGCAGGTGACCTGGTCAGCGGGCAGATGCACAGGACGGACACTTCCTGAAACATTAGTTTTACATCTCGGTATTGACCTGGCCACGGGATGACAAGGGAGGCTGTTTTGTGACAGTATTCAAGCAGTTAAGGAACACGTTGGGCACAGATGAGAGGGGACAGGCTTGTTTCCACAGGGAGCTGGAAGTCTACAGAGCGTGGCCCAGGCTCAGTCCACACACGAACAACTGCCCTCGCAGGAGCCAGACGGGGAGCCACAGGCAGAGACCTGAGGTCGGGGCCGGCAGGGAATGCAGCCCGGCTGCTCAGGGTGCTGGCTCCCCCGGGGTGGGACGCCACTCTAAGGGTGACGGGGTCATGGCCCACTTACTCGTGATTTCTCTAAAGCCCACCGAATTGCCCCTTCCCAAGGGTGAACTGTGAATCATACTGAGTTCTTTTTAAAGAAAGAAAACTTCTTTTCGGTCCCGGCTGAGAGACTGCAAAGACACAGGCAACGAGTTTAAAACTCACGGACAGGAGTCCTGGCCAAGGACGCTGCAGGTCTGACCTCGCCCACTCCCCGTCAGGAGCCTGCCCACGGGCTCCACCTTGTCCTGCGCCCCAGTCCTGGCCTCGGTCGCCACCCCACTGTGGGCAGGAGCCTCCTACCTGCCCTCCTCCTCCGTCCTCCCCACAGAGAAGCTAAGACGCCCCCCACACACCCAAGGAGTCACCAGCTCTGAACCAAACCTAAGGTCCCACTGAGCCAGGCCACCATGCCACGGGCTCACTGTCCCTCCTCCCCCCACAGAGCGATGGTGTCGGGCACCCACTCGCCCTCCCGCCAGACGTTCACTGTCCTTCACTGTCCCCAGGCAAACACACACAGAAGCTGTGGAGAGGGACGCTGACCAAGCCGTCCCCCAGCACCCCCTGTGGAGCCACAAAGGAGGAGCAGGTGTAGAAGCCACCAAGGCCTGCAGGGAGCCGACAGCGGGGGCACGAGGCGCTCCCACGCAGGCAGGACATGGGGTGGCTGCCCCAGAGGCACGACCCTGGCGCTCAGGCAAACCACCAGCGCTGGACCGGGGGACTGAAGGGGGAGTCTGGCGCTGCCCTGGGGGCCGAGGAGCAGGGGGAGGGGACGGGGCGGGTGGGACACAGGGTTCTGTGCCAGCAGGAGAGAGCGGCCTGGGGAGGGGCTGGGAAGGGCGAGCACAGGGTAGAGTGCTCACAGCCCCCAGGGGACACAACCCGACTGGCCATTAGGGGGAAGAGCTCCTAGTCAAAACAAGAGGGGAAGGAGCCGGATAGATGTGACCATGTGACGGGACAGGTCCACGGCTGCAGGACGGAACTGGGAGGGAGGACTCCCTGCACACAGGCACGAGGGACTCTTCCTCTGCCTGAGGGTGAGGCCGCCCAGCTCGGCAAACCCAAGTCGCTCACTCTTTGCTTTTGTTTTTCAGGGTAACCACTGGCTGAGAGCAGGCCCAGCAGGGAGGAGGGAGGCCAGGCAGGGAGGCCAGGCAGGGAGGCCAGGCAGGGAGAAGAGAGGCCAGGCAGGAGGAGGGAAGCCAGGCAGTGCTGCCCAACTTCAGCTTGGGGGCGAAGGTGAAGGTGTCCAGGAAGAACAGAGTGTGGTCCTCTCCGGAGAAGCACCTTGTACAGAAGAGGTGGCCATGGAGGTCCTGGGTCAGGCACAGAGATAGGCCCAGTCTGCCTGCTGCCAGGTGACCTGGGAGGCCCCCCGTGCTGCACAGCGGAAGGTCAGCACACACAGAGGACGTGCGCACAGGCAACCGACCGCAGCCCACTTCCTTGGCAATCCAGGATGAAACGCTGCACGGACAGAGGACAGGCCCCCGTGGCTGCCCACGCTGCATGGACAGAGGACAGGCCCCCGTGGCTGCCCACGCTGCCCGTTTCCCAGAAGCGTGGACTTCAAGAAGCCCATCCCCCACCTGAATAAGATCCCAAATCAGACCCCAGCCAGGCAGCGCTCAAATAGAGCTCTCAAGGCCACAGACCACCTGTGAGCCCCTTCCCACATGGCCCTTGCACAAGGGGTCAGCAGTCAGGCCCTGGCTCTACTGGACGGGACGTGGGCCCAAAGGCTGTCACGACAGGTCCTCCTCATACTCAAAAGCACAGGAACTGAATGCGGAAAGCTGCAGACTCATCATGTGCCTGAGACACACGGACCAGGAGGGATGGAGGGCTGAGGGGAGGGACCGCCCTGGGAGCTCTAGTTGGACCCTCTGGGAAAGCACAAGGTCAAGGCTGCTCTGGAGTCAAACTGTTGGCAGCTCCATTCAGAAGCTTGTGATAGATCAGGGTGTCTCACCAGCTGGGGGGGGGGGGCAATGGGGGGAGAGCAGAGTTGGGGGGAGGCTGGGACAGTGGGGGGAGAGCAGAGTGGGGGTGGGGGGAGGGACAGTGGGCTGGAGAGCAGAGTGGGGGGGAGGGACAGTGGGGGGAGAGCAGAGTGGGGGGGGAGGGACAGTGGGGGGAGAGCAGAGTGGGGGAGGGGGGAGGGACAGTGGGGGGGAGAGCAGAGTGGGGGAGGGGGGAGGGACAGTGGGGGGAGAGCAGAGTGGGGGAGGGGGGAGGGACAGTGGGGGAGAGCAGAGTGGGGGTGGGGGGAGGGACAGTGGGGGGAGAGCAGAGTGGGGTGGGGGGAGGGACAGTGGGGGGAGAGCAGAGTGGGGGAGGGGGGAGGGACAGTGGGGGGAGAGCAGAGTGGGGGAGGGGGGAGGGACAGTGGGGGGAGAGCAGAGTGGGGGTGGGGGGAGGGACAGTGGGGGGAGAGCAGAGTGGGGGTGGGGGAGGGACAGTGGGAAGAGAGCAGAGTGGGGGAGGGGGAGGCAGGGACAGTGGGGGGAGAGCAGAGTGGGGGAGGGGGGAGGGACAGTGGGGGGAGAGCAGAGTGGGGGTGGGGGGAGGGACAGTGGGCTGGAGAGCAGAGTGGGGGAGGGGGGAGGGACAGTGGGGGGAGAGCAGAGTGGGGGTGGGGGGAGGGACAGTGGGGGGAGAGCAGAGTGGGGGTGGGGGGAGGGACAGTGGGCTGGAGAGCAGAGTGGGGGAGGGGGAGGGACAGTGGGGGGAGAGCAGAGTGGGGGAGGGGGGAGGGACAGTGGGCTGGAGAGCAGAGTGGGGGTGGGGGGAGGGACAGTGGGGGGAGAGCAGAGTGGGGGAGGGGGGAGGGACAGTGGGGGGAGAGCAGAGTGGGGGAGGGGGGAGGGACAGTGGGGGGAGAGCAGAGTGGGGGAGGGGGGAGGGACAGTGGGAGGAGAGCAGAGTGGGGGTGGGGGGAGGGACAGTGGGGGGAGAGCAGAGTGGGGGAGGGGGGAGGGACAGTGGGCTGGAGAGCAGAGTGGGGGGGAGGGACAGTGGGGGAGAGCAGAGTGGGGGTGGGGGAGGCAGGGACAGTGGGCTGGAGAGCAGAGTGGGGGGGAGGGACAGTGGGGGAGAGCAGAGTGGGGGTGGGGGGAGGGACAGTGGGGGAGAGCAGAGTGGGGGTGGGGGGAGGGACAGTGGGGGAGAGCAGAGTGGGGGTGGGGGAGGCAGGGACAGTGGGAGGAGAGCAGAGTGGGGGGGAGGGACAGTGGGGGAGAGCAGAGTGGGGGTGGGGGGAGGGACAGTGGGCTGGAGAGCAGAGTGGGGGGGGAGGGACAGTGGGGGAGAGCAGAGTGGGGGTGGGGGGGCGGGGATGGTGGGCTGGAGAGCAGAGTGCCCCGGGTGAGGCAAATCTGGGGCTGTGGCTTTGGGATCTGCGCAGGCCCAGAGGCAGGGGGATGGATGGATGGCAGTGAGCTGTGCTGGCTAGGAGAGCAGTGGAAAGGCTTTTTGTTAAATGAAATATTCAGCTCCAACATGCATTTATTTAACACAGGAGAGACTCCCTGTTCCCCAGGAGCAGCCGGCCCTGCCCCTCTGCCTGGGTGCCTGCCGTCATGGGACCGACGACCAGGCTGGCAGGAGGGAGCTCTGGGCTGGCGTCCGATGCCCCGAGGACCCCAGAGGGGCGTGGCGGGCCAGCGCGTTTCTTCTTAGGTGTCCCTGGGACGCGCCTCTCAGCACCCAGGAGGAACTGAGCTGCCGCAAGCCTGGGCCCAGCTGCGTTCCCACTTCCGCGTTCGTGTCCTCCAAAACCAAAACAACAGAAGAGCGCACTGTGGGCACTGATTTGGGCACCTGCCACTTCTTTGTGGAGGCCACGTGGATTGGCAGCGCCAGCCACTGTGTCTTTGGAATGACCAGAAACGCGCCCTCCACGTGCCTCGGCCCACCTTCCACTCCCTGCGTGGCCTCTACACCCAGCCCGGGTCCCTGCTCAGCCAGGACCAAGGGCTCCTGGAGGGGTGGCCGCCCTGCCCGAGGCTGTTACTCAAAGGCTAAAGCTTCAGTCGCACTGGACGAGGGGCCTGGGTTCAGACCACACCTGGGTGAGGGTCCATACGGGGCAGTGGAGGGCAGCCCGGCAGCTTCCCCAGGCACTGTCACCCAGCCGGCCAGCATGGGGCCCCGGGATGGACCCGCTGGCAGCTCCACGAGGCTCCTCTGGGCAGGATTCCAGAAGCTGCTCGAGTCCCCAGCTAGACAGAGGACTGGCCCACAAGGGACCGCACACGGGAACAATGTCTGCTTTGTTGCTGAGAACTCACGCCCGTGGGATTTCTGGCCTCGGACTCCCGGGGCTTTGTTGGTTTTGAACAAAGTGAAGGGAAGTGGTCTTCAGAAAATCCCAGAAGTGATTATGCCCCAGTGGGGACTGACCGCGGAGGCCCTCCCTCCACAAGGCACCCTTGTGCCTCCGGGCCCAAGAGCAGGTGTCACCGGCCGCCACTCCCGAAGGTGTCCCGGGCTTCTGGCTCAGACAGACGAGACCTGCCACAAAAATGAGCCCTGCCTGCGCCTTAATGAGGGTCACCCACCAGGAGGGCTCCAAGCAGGCCGGAAGGCGGACTCGGGCTTCCCCGAGGGTGGTGCCGTGGCCATGGCTGCCCCGCGCTCAGCGGGCCCTGAGAACCTTCCAGGCCCAACGCCTCGTCCTGGCTGCGATGGAGCACCTCACCCAGCAGTGAGACGACCAACTGACCCCTCTCCCTACACGAGTGACAAGGGCCTCTGAGGTCAGCCTGGTCGGGGACACCACGGGCTCACCCTGTGCCCGCGGGGGCTCCAGCATCCCTCCCCCAAAACGCCTGGGAACACAGGTGCTTCGGATGCCAGAGTTTCCAGAGTCTAGAATATCTGCAGATGCTGACCACGGTCCCTGGGGTGAGACCAAGTCTACGTTGATTCACTGTTTTACTTGTACCTGCTGCGCTTCGCCTGAAGGTGACTTCACACATCTCTCATCATTCTGTGTGAAGCAAAGCTCCTGGTGTGGAATTTCCACATACGACATCACGTCGGTGCTCAGGACGCTGAGGATTTTGCATCCTTTCAGATTCTGAATCTTTGGATTAGGGAAGCTGGACCTGGCCAGGGCTGGACCTCCAGCCCATACTGGCTTGCTTCCAGACCAGGGTCTGCCACCCCTTGCTGACCTCACCCCTCAGGGCCTTGCCCCAAAGCACAGGATGAATGGCGGGGCAATGACTGGTCCACCCCTGCATGGCGTCCACCCAGAGCTGCCCCCATGCAGTGCTGCCCACGGCAGATGCCAGCTGCAGTCTAGGCACCAGGCCATCAGTGGGTATGTCGAATGCAAGCCTCTAGGGCCTACCCCCAGCAGGCTTCCAGGCCAAGGCCGAGTGTCCCCAGGCCACCTGCTCTGCCTCTCACTGGCTCTGGGGTCTGGTGGCCCACACTGCCCTCTGCCAACTAGGGTGACAGAAAACCTCCCTGTGCCCTGCCTGGGAGGGAGAGGGAGGGACGTGCTGCCTCTGGGCCAGCTGTGGCCATCGCTGCACCCACTGGAGCACCTGAGATACTGGCCCTTCCTCTCTGTGTGTCACCCCAGCAAAGATGCTCAGAAACACCACCCACCTCAAGACTGCCAAGGACCACACTGACCACCGGCTTGGAGACCGGACGTGGTGTGTGCCACCGGCCAGTGTCCAGGATGCTGTGAATGCGGCCTTAGTACAGTGGTGGAGCCCAGGGTCCACCACATGGGACACCCCAGCCCTGGACCTGCAGCCTAGGATGGGCACCTGTGGGCAGCCTGCTGCCTGGGGAGGGGCAGGGCAGGGTGGGGCACTTGCCGCCATAGGCACCCCTTCCCCAGCAGCCTCCCCCTTCCCCACCTTCCCAGTTCCCGGCTAAAACCTTACAAGGTGGTCAAACCCCAGGGCCAGAGTCTCCCCCACAGCAGGCTGATGCCGAGGTGCACAGTCTCCAGGGCCAAAACAGGGGAGCCACCCCAAAAGGCATCCAGAGCAAGATGTGGTGCCTTCCAAGGCCAGCAATGTCCCTCTCAGACAGTGCCCAGAGAAACGAGAGACCCCGGGGGGACATGCCCTCTCACCCTCACCGGGCCGCACCTCTCCCTCCCAGGGACATGCCAGGCAGGGCCCTGTGGGCCTGGTGTCCTAGCGGACCTCATGCTGGGGTCCTTGCTGATGGGGATGCAGCAGGTTGGGGCCACCCTCCCTGAAAGTGGAACGTCCCCACCACTGGAGTGTCTGAGACAGGCGGAAGGGAAAGAGAGTCCAGCCTCCGGGTAGAGGCCTTCCACCTGGAAAGCTCTGCAGATACACAGACAGACAGACAGACAGCTCTAACTTCAAGAGGGAGTCCAGGAAGACGCCCTCACGTGCTCTCAGATCAGAAGGACCCACTGTTGTCACTCGACTGGGAGGAGATGGGGAGAAAGGGCCGGAGCCGTGGTGAGGCTGTGACACAGAAAAGGCAGGGAGCAAGGAGTCGGCAGGGGACAGACAAACCCCGTGAAGAAGGGGGCCTCCCGGAGACCCTGACACCGGGAGGGAAACCACAGGACAGATGCCCGAGAACAGACAGCCACTGGAAAGAATGATTTCAGGAGATGGCGCAGGGTGATGGAAACAGATGAAAAGTCAGGACGCGTGGCTACGGAGGAGTAGAACTGGTAAGGAACAGGGAGGACCCCGCAGCCACAGCCGGCGCGGGGGAGCGGAAGATCCCGCGAGCATCTAGGACAGCGCCCGCGAGGGGTGACGAGAAGGGACAGGAGGAGGACGTCCAGGCCGAAGCCGACCACCAGCCCGCAGGGAGAAGGCCCCAAGTGTGACCCAGGCGCAGGGAGATGCCCTCGAAGGCAGGACCCAGGCAGAAAGGAGCGCGGCCTCTGTGTCCAGCCGCGAAGCCGGTCTCCAGAAGCACAGGCCGAGACGGCGTCCCCCAGGATGGAAAAGAGAACCAGCTCCTCTGAAGCAACAGTCACGGCAAGACCCCAGACCAGGTGCACAGATGTGACCAGGGAAAGAGCGCCCCGGCCCAGGGAGCAGGGCACCTCTTCATGGCTCAGGTCCCTTCCCCGGGGACTTGCCCGCTTGGAAGATGGTTGGCAACCGAGATCACATTTCCAAGCTCACGCCATCACAGATGAGCACGGAGCAGAGAAGTCCAGTCGCCAGGGCAGGTGTCCAGGAGGTCCAGCAGACGGAGCTCGGCCTTCTGCTTCCTGGGCTACCCAGCATCCTCCTTGGGGACGGTGCCAGGACGTTCACATTCCCACGCTCTCCTTGGGGACGGTGCCGAGGCACATGCAGGTGCCGGGGCATGGGAGGCCGTGGCGCACCACAGGGAGAGGGCGTGTCTGGCTCGGGTGTGAGTCACGGCGCTGTGGCCATGGTCCGTGTTCAGAGCCAACAGTACAGCGTCCTCACAGAACACGAGGAGCTGTCCAGCAAGGAGCCCCGCGGAGAACGAGAACCTGCTGGACACTGGCTGAGCGGGCACTGCCCCCAGGACTCCTCCTCAAAAGCAGACAGAGCACTCAGCCGTGAGCTCCACCTGCTCAGGTGAGAACCCGAACAGGCGCTGGGAGGAGGAAAGGCCCCTCCCCTGGCCAGAACCCGGCAACGCAGGGAAAGTGTGGCAGACAGTGACCATATGCAAACGGTCCTGCGCCCCCAGGAGATGGCAGGCCCAAGGGGGCGAGGCAGGGAGGGGAGGGTGTGTGCGCGTGCAGGGGTGTGTGTGTCTGTGTGCGTGTGTGTGCGCATGTGTGTGTGCGTGTTGTGTGTGTGCGTGTGTGTATGTGTGCATGTGTGTGTGTATGTGTGCATGTGCATATGTGTGTGCGTGTGTGTGCATGTGTGTGTGTGCATGTGTGTGTGCGTGTGTGTGTGCATGTGCATATGTGTGTGCGCGTGTGTGTGTGCATGTATGTGTGTGCGTGTGTGTGTGTGCATGTGCATGTGTGTGTGCATGTGTGTGTGCATGTGTGTGCATGTGTGTGCACATAGGCACCACTAGCTTCTCCCCTTCAAGCCTTCCTGCTCCTCCTCCCTGGGCGGCCTCCTTGGCACCAGGTGTGGTCTCCCGGGGGGACCAGGGGAGTGGGGAAGTGTCATTCTTCACAGTCCCCTCTCCCCTCCCTCACCGTCCCCACAGCTACAGAAAGGACCTGTGGGGGTTCCGGAGCTCCAGGGAGTGGCCCAGCTGCCGAGGAGAGAGAGCCTGGGTCCCTGAATGTCTGCGTGGATCAGAAGGCCCCACCTCTTGCCCGGCCAACCCTAGAGGCCAGAGGGAGAAGGGAACACGGACGTGTCGGTGCTGAGGCTGGAGTCTGCTCCGCGGGGAAGGAGCGGAGGGAGAAGGGGAATTGGACAGCAGAGGAGCGAGGCTCCAGCCCTCGGGGGCATCCTGCTCGGTTCCTTAAGGTGTCCCTGGACACGTCGTCTGAGACCTTCCTGTCTCCTTCTCTCCTAAGTTAAATAAAAAGCACCAACGAAGTGGGCCACTCGCAGCGTGGGGTGGGGCGTGATGCTGAGGGTGATGGACGCGGCTGGGGCGGGCCTTGGCACCTCTCTGCCTGCATTCATCCCCTTGTCCTGGGGATGCACCCCAAGACTCCGGGGGGGGGGGGGGCTGGCACTGCAGAGAGTGCCACCTGCTCATGCGATGCGTCCCTGTCACCTGTGACAAGGGCTACTTTATAAACTAGGGACAGTAAGAGAGAAGCAGCGACGGCTGGTCGTAGAAAAACCAGGCAACACACGGTGGTCAAAGCTGCTTAGAACTTACGGGTTGTGTACCTTGGAGTTTCCCATACAGTATTTTCAGGTCATGGCGATCAACACGGCAGGAAGTGAGGCCGCTGATAGGGGGCCACTGCTCGGGAATTACCTGCAGCAGTGTTCCTCAGAGGTGCCAAGTGACATAAAAAGAGAGCAGCCACACACCCAGAAGCCACCGTGTGCTTCCAGCATGGCCCAGGGCCTGCGGCACTGCAGGGGTTAGTTTGGGGGCCCTGGGTCACCCCAGCTTCCCAAGGAGAGGTGACCTGACTGACCTTGTCCTTAGGACAGTGAGGACTCTGCGGCAGCTCCAGCCCAGTGAGCGCCTACTGGAGACAGCAGGCCCCTGCTGGGCAGGGCTGGTGCCCCTGGGAGTCGATCTCCTCTAGCCTCCCTGGACCCAGGGAACCAGAGCCCTGCACAGCCTAGGACGCCAGACCCTGAGGGCACGGAGGTGCAGGAGAAGCCCCTTAACATCTCCTCTGATCCCAGAGCTTGGACCTCCAGCCACTGTGCCCCCATAAAGGGGAACCCTTCTGTGCTTCAGGGTCCCGCCCAACAGAATCCTACAGGGGCTTCCCCAGCTCCTGCCATTCACCCCCCAAGAACCGTCTTCCTCGTGTCCGCCGTGCTGGGACCGCTGGGGTGGGACAGCTTGGCTCTACACACCCCCACGGGTGCTATGGGTGCTGGGAGCAGAGATGCCTCCTGCAACGGAACACGGTTTGATTGAGACAAAGCGAACAGCACCCAGGAAGCAGCAGAGGCAGAACAGACGGCCTCACGTCACGAGGACCCGGAATGTGCCCAGGCCCACACCTCAACCCTTCAAACACAGTGGAAGTAAAGTCTGGTCTTCTCCTTCGGGCTGCAGAGGCTGGCCCTGACCTCGCATCTGAGCACCGAGCTCAGCTCCCGTAGCCCAACTCCATGTCACCCCTGACCTCGGGTCTTGCCCCTGACCTCGGATCTCACCTCCGGACCACCCACTCCCACTCGCCATGCTCCAGCAGCTGCCCTCTCGACTGAGTCCCTGCGGCCCACAGAGACGGCTCCCCACCACCTCCACCACCTGGCAACCATCCGGCCAGTGCGTGTGGGCATGCCCTCCCCGTGCCCAGAACAGCCGGTGGCTCGTCACAGATGCTCCTGCAGCCGCTGACTGTCAGCGGGCCCAGGGCACCCTCACGTCCACACCCCTGAGCAGGACGCAACCCCACACCAGGCCTGAACGCCGGCACCCACAAGCCAGACGGGAGACGCCTCCCGGGAATCAGCCCTCTGCTGGGGAGGGGGTGGGCCTGGGGGCGCTGTCTCTGCTCGGGGGCATCCGCAACCTCACGGGAGAGCCCTACCAGACACGCAGAGGAGGGAGGGACGAGGGTCAGGAGAGGGTGCCTGGTGACAGGGTGTCTTCGGAAACCGAATCACTGTCCTGTCCACCCTGTCCATCACACCCACCACCCCAGCCCCTGCCCCAGCACCAGTCGGCCTCCAGCGGAGGGCCACAGGCACCCGGAAGCAGCTGATGACAGAGGTGGACAGCACAGGCAAGCAGCCACCTGAGGGCACAGGGAAACAGCACAGGGAAGGACACGGGGCCCAGGGCTGGTGGACAGTGGCCTGGCCAAGGCCAGGAAAGGCAGGGCTCATGGGATCTCCATGCTCCCGGAAGTGGGGTGGGCTCGGACATGGGGACTACGCATGCTGACCTGGAGCAGCGAGGGAGAGGCAGGCTGGACAGAGGCCAGCCCTCAGTGTCCACAGAGGTGCTGGCTCACACTGATCCCTGTGCAGGACGGCCGCCCGTCCTGCGGGCCGAGCACGCCGTAGTACGTGCTGTGGCTTGGGTCTGGTGTGCCTGTCTCTCAGGGTGGCTGGGTGGAAATTGGATCCTCACCGTGAGGTATTAACAGGGTGGAAACAATCTGTCTGTGGTGTCCAGAGCTGGGGCCTTCGGGGCCAGATGATCAGCAGTAGATAAGGTCACCAGGGTGGGGCTGGCCGACTCCTGGTGGCCTCATGAGAGCAGGGACAGACCAGACAAGACGTGCTCCCTGCTTCCTCCACGTGGTGTCCCATGTTGCCTGGGGACTCTGCCCACAAAGAGGCTGTCACCAGAGGAGGCCTGTGACCTTGAACTCTTAGATCATAAGACAAAATAAGCCTCTTTACAAAGTAGCTTTCCTCGGGGACTTCGTCATAGGAGCGAGCGCATAGGGCTGATAGGCTGTGCCGTGAGCAGAGGCAGGAGCAGGGGACAGTGTGGCTGCAGGGAGGGGCTGGGTGGGCAGGAGGAGCACCTTGCCTGTGTCATCATCCCTGGGGGTCCAGGTTAGACCAGAGGCGCCTGTGCCCTCCAAGCCAGGTGGACGCTGCCCAGCTGTGGACGGAGGGTGGGCCCGGGAGGGCGCTGCCGTGCGCAGGGGCTCACCGTCTGCTGCAGGTCCTGGATGACCACGCGGATCACCAGCGTGTTGCCCTGGGTCTCCTCCATCCTCGCCCCGCTCGGCTTCTCCCCCGTGGCCCGGATGGTGTCGTAGACGGTCTCGTCTTTGGAGCTGTCGGACTCGGAGCCCATGGAGTAGTCGGAGAAGCTCTCGGCCATCTCGTCCTCACTGGACGTCGGGAGGCGCGGCATGGCTGCCAGGTCTCTGCCAGGAGAAGGAAACGTGAAGATTAAAGAGAGCCCGGGGGCTCCAGAGACCGGCCCTGAGGAGCGCAGGCGCAGCTCGGGCTTTGCAGGTGACACCACCCACGGTCGGCTGTGCACGTCCACGTCCACACACGGGTCCCTCAGGCGGCACGAATGCGGCGCCCCTCCCCCCCCACGCCGGGCAGAGGCAGCAGCAGCTGGGACAGGGACCTGAGCCCCAGCCTGAGGCTGCAAAACCCAGCGAGAGGCAGCCCCAGTGAGCTGGCGAGAAGAGAAGGGCTTAGGGGGCGTCACCAGGGGCCACCGGCACTTGGAAACTTCCACGTGAGGGAAACGGCTGCCTCTGGTTTTCTTTGAGGACAGAGCCGCAGGAGAGGAGGAGAAGTGGGCACAGGGTCAGATGGCAGGAATCCTCCCTGTAACAACCCCTGCTTCAAACAGCTCTGAGGGAAGTGGGTAAAAATAGCCCAGAAAGACGGGCCAGTCTCAGCCAGGAAACAGCCTCCGGGACCAGGACAGGAGCTAACCCCGCGGCCCAGAGCAGGCTGAAGCCGGAGACTGGGGTCCCCAAGAGGCTGGGGCAGCTGGGAGGGCTCCTCCCCCTCTGTCAAGGGCAGTAACCACACCCAGCAAAGATCCAGCCAGGCTGCCCACGGCTGCCTTGGACCACGGGTCTCAGCAAGCATGGAGGACAGACAGATGCTGGGAGCAGGCACCGTGACCGTGGCGCCCTCCGTTCCTGGGGTTCAGAAAGAACTGAGTGACGCTGGCTTAAACCGGGGCCTGGTGGAGGGCGTACCAAGGAGACCCAGCAATTGCACCTCTGCCCGGGCTCTAGGAAGAAGGCCAAAGCCACCTGCCTGAGGAAGGATGTACAAAACCCAGCTGTCCCAGGAAAATGGGGACACGTGTCACCCTAATCATTCAGGGTCTCTTCTGCCCATGCGTATGAATGAACCCAAGCTACGTCTGGGTGACCCCAACACGTGACTCTGAGCCAAAGGGAGTCATCTACAGAATGATCCAGAAACCCCAGAGCCTGCTCTAGAAGAAGGCTGGGAGACACAGCCCAGTCCTAGACACAGTGCGCAGGGGCCATGGCTGAACCCGAGAGGCCTCCCTTGGGGGACGAAGTGGCAGGCTGGCCGGCCTCCAGCCCCATTCTTAGACGACAAGATGCCAGACGTTGACGGAGCCGGGAAGCGGAGGTCCCCTGTGTTGTATTTATGGCTTTCTCTCTCTGGGCTGGGGGCGGGAGGGCACAGCACCCCAAACACACTTCCCCAGAAGAACAGGCGGAGCCCAAAGCAACTGAGAAGCAGCAGATGCAAGAAAAGTGCCCTGTTCTCCCCACACGGGCCCCAAAGCAGGACACAAACTGACAAGGTCCCCTCCTCTCTGCTGGGGATGCAGGTTCGTCTCCAGAGACACCTCTGACATCAGCCTGAGACCCGCACAGCACTCAGCACCAGTTCTGACCACTTTCCTCCCCGGCGCCGGCCACCTCACAGCCTGCCACCTGGGAGCTCAGCCCTTCCTCTCCCCGTCCTGTTGCATCCCTAAAAACTCCTTATTCTCTTGTTGAGATGCCACCTAAGCTGTGTCACACTGAGGGACCCTCTGAGTCACTCTCCCCAGGCTTCTCCCATGGAGTGTGCCACAGTGTGACAATCGGGTCTTCCTGGATCTCTCATCAGCCCCATTCACAGGGCCCCAGGCAGAGAACCTACAGGTGGGAGGGAAAGCTTTTCCAACTCTGCAGAAAGTCGGGGAAAGGGAGGGAGGGAGGGAGAGAAGGGAGGGAGGGAAGGAGGGAGGGAGGGAGGGAGGGAAAGAGGGAGGGAGGGAGAGAAGGAAGGGAGGGAGGGAGGGAGGGAGGGGAGAAGGGAGGAAGGAAGGAAGGGAGGGAGGGAGGGAGGAAGGGAGGGGAGGAAGGAGGGAGGGAGGGAGGGAGGAAGGGAGGAAGGAAGGAAGGAAGACAGTCAGGTGGGTGGGTGGGTGCATGGTTGTCCAGGTGGGTGGTGTATGGATGGATGATAGATACACGTATGGATGGAAGGAAAATTGGGAGGGTAGATGGGTGGATGAAATGGATGGATGGATGGATGAGTGGATCAATGGATGGATGGATGGATAGATGAGTGAATGGATAGATGGATGAATGGATGGATGGGTTGATGGATGGATGGATAGATGGGTGGATGGATGGATAAATAGGCGGATGGATGGATGAATGGATGAATGGATGGATAGATGGATGGATGGATGGATAGATGAGTGGATGGATGAGTGGATGGATGGACGGATGGATGGATGAATGGGTGCATAAATAGGTGGATGGATGGATGAATGGATGGATGGATGAATAGTTGAATGGATGGATGGGTTGATTGATAGATGGATGGATATGAATGGATGGATGAATGGGTGGATAAGTAGGTGGATGGATGGATGGAAGGAAGGAGGTTAGGAGGGTGGATGGATAGATGAATAGATGAAGAGATGGATGAATGGATGAACTAGTGAATAGATAGATGAATGAACTGGTGAGTGTGTGAGCATATGGATGGACAGAGGGACGGGTGAGTGACTGAATGGACTGGTGGATGGGTGGGTAGATGGATGAGTGAGTGGGTGGATGTGGAGAGGAGGGAGAAGAACACTAACAAGATGCTGTAATTTGAGGTGCCTGCTGTGACCTGGTCACACTGGTGGAATGAGGGACTAACAATGGCCTGGAGTCAACAATTCACTGTTCTATTTAGACTCTTTCTGTAAATTAAAACCTATCTCCTGTGCGCCAGCAATGCACTGGATTTGCAGGGGGTTGGGATGGCTCTGATCCAGAGTGTGCCTATGAGCGGCATGGGCACCGCGGTTCATGGAGCCCATGACCCACTGGGTCTCCTCCCTCCTCACAACCCTCGGGCTGGCACAGGACAGCCCCTGAAATCGGGTGCGTGGTGTCAGTGGGCACAGGTAGGCTTCCCCGCTCCAGCCCTGCAGACCATCCAACACTGGTGCTCTGCATTCTCAGGGGCCCGTGGAAACGCTGCCCGTCTCTGTGGGCACCAGGCAGTGCACCAGGACTGCGCAGCCAAGACAAAGGGGCCTGTGCACATGGCTCACGCTCTGGTCCCCACAGCAGGAGTGGGCTTTAGAAAACGCTGAGCGTGCAGTTTCCCCATGAGATTCACCCGGTGGGACTTCGGCCTTCTGAGAACCACGGCTGCGGCCACCCCAGGCCCTCCGTGCCCACTGGCAACCTCCCACCAGCACTGTGCTGCAGCCACCCCGGGGCCACTGCCCTCCCTCTGTGATGCACCGCAGCTCACTCTGGACCCGCCCACCTGCCCCGCGGCTGCTCTGTGTCTCGTGACTGGGGGCCCTGGGAGTGTGCAGGGAAGCCCTGGGAGAGCAGGACCGGACAGCAACCCGCCCCAGGGGTGGTCCCAGCTCAGCCTGTCACTCCTGCTGGACCAGCTGCAGAGCCACACCCCGCAAGAGGCCCCGAGCTTGTCCACCCTCCACCCCAGGCTCCAGGGCCCCGAGGCTGCAAAGGACCCTCTCCAGGAAGGCAGCTCCCCACTCACGGGAGTCACAAGATGGTGACCAGGGGCGTACTGAGGCTGGGGGGCTGGGGTCAAGGGGGAGGCCAGGGGCCAGATGTGGGTATGACACGTGACATTCCAACGCGGAAATTCATTGTTTTTTAAGATTCAGTTTGCAGTCCACACACATGTCCCGAGCTGGGCCCAGGGGCCCCTGGCTGGTGACCCGTGATGGACACGTGGTCAATGCTGTGAGGTGTGCATAACCCCCAGGGTCTTCTTCCCCAGTGAGGGGTGCAGCCTGGCTTGGCCTGCTACACCTGGCCTGACTCCAGGACACATCTCGAGCCCAGGCAGGGACAGCAGCAAGGAGACCTCCAGGCACCGCCCTCCAGCTGCCCGGCACATGCCCACAGCCCGCCCCTCGCACCGGCCCTGGGAGGTGGTCACACACTGGCAGGCCAGACACCTGACTACCAGGAGGGTCTTGGCCCTAACAGAAGGCTTGAGTGACCTGGCCAGCAGCTCTGTGGGAACAGCAGGCACCTGGCCCGGGAGCCTGGACAGAATTTAATGATTAACTCCTGGGTAGGGCTGCCGGGTAGGACAGAGGGCGGCCAATTACACTGGCATTCATACGAGCAGCAGATGAATTTGGCACTAAATATACCCAAATATGCGCTAAATATGATTATGCAGGACGGCGGCTCGGGTCACACTCACACTGAACATCCATTCATGGTTCATCTGACGTCCAGACAGAAGCGGAAGGCCTGCGTGTCATCCGCATCACTGTGGAGGACACACGGGTTCCCTGACCCCCTCAGGACCAGGCTGCAAGGGAGTTCCCTGGGAAATCAGCTCCAGGGCAGAGGAGGGAGGCCCCCACAGCACGGGGCACCCCTCCGTGTAACTATTCTCTCGGGGGACGCACCCAGCTATGAAGTCCCAGGGGTGAGGTTCAAGGGCTCAGACTCTTACATCAGCCCTGCTGCAGTGGCTATTAATAAGAGAAAAGAAAATAACCACCGAGAAGCAATTTCCACAAAGACTCGGTGCTTTGCTGCTAACCTGCTGCAAGAGAACATGAAACTTCCACTGGCTCATTAGGCCCCTAAAGGCCCCCGTGGACAGCAGCTGGGTTTCCCAGCGCTCAGTCTTCAGCCATCATGGAAATATAAAAGCCGCCTCGGGACAGAAGACACATAATAAAGACACAAACAGAACTCATGGCAAGGCCACTGGGCCTTTGTGGATCACCTGCAGGAGACGGGGGGTGCCCCGTGTGACTTCTACCTAAAGCACTCAAAGGTTTGATACGAGGGAACCTCAAAGAGACGCAGGAGGCGAGACTGTGTGACCACCTCCTTATTTTTTGCGTTCAAATGCATTCCATTTGCAGCGAGACCCTCCCCAGTGCTGCCCCGGGGCTTTATTTAGATAGACATCTAAAGTCAGGCCAGGGTCAGAGCTGGTGGCAGGACACGGGGTGGCCAGCCCCAGGCAAACCTGCAAAAACCTACGTGGACCCTGGAGGAGCTGCGGTTCTGCCGCCATGGTTGGAAGCGGCTGTTCCTGCAGATCTGGGAGAAGACAGCGCTGACCGAGAGCTCAAGGTTCAGGGGGCAGGGACTCCGGGGAGAGGCCACTCCAGAGCCCACCAGGTGGAGGGGCAGAGGCCAAGATGGGTTCAACATCCTCTCTAAAGGGCAGCCTCATCTAAAAGTGGCTCCCACCCACCTACTGTGCCCACTACCCAGCAAGTCCCCCTGAGAGATGCAGCCCATCCCCTCTGCCCCACCACCAGAGCTGTGTCCTCACCCCCAGGACCCCTGCCCCAGAGTGACATGAGCCCCTGTTGTAGGTCAAGCCATGCCTCCTGCAAATGCACAGAGGAGTCCCATCCCCAGCCCGTGACTGTACCTGGACCGAGCCCTTTAATCAGTAATCACAGGAAACAAAGGTCACATGCATAGGCACTAAGCCTGTGTGAGGTCGTCCCAAAAGGTGATGAAATTCAGACACACAGAGAGATACTGGGAGCCTGCATGGGGTGGGGACCGCAGTGAGAGAGCCAGTGAGAGGGACCTTCTATAAGACAATAGATAAGAAACACAGCTCCCCTCAACCTGCGCACAGCTCCAGCCACGCTGCCGACCTGGGGGTGAAGAGCAAAGCCACAACCCCTAGAGGAAAACACAGAGTGGTGCCGTCACACAGCGTCCCCAGCGCAGGCCTCTGGGGCTCCGCAGGTCCCGCGGGAGGCGGGTAACGAGGGGCTGGTCGCGGTGGCTGAAGCAGCAGTGAGCACCCAGATGCCTCCTCTCACCCTCCGGAGGAGGTCACGAGTCCTGAGTTTCGTTCCTTCCACTTTCAAAATGCGTCCATCTCTGTGGCCACCTCCATCTCCACCATCTCTGCCGGAGTCAAAGCTCTCTCTTATGACCCAGGACCCTGAGATGACATGAGCCCACCTGGACAGTCCCCTCCTCACACAGACAGAGCCTTCTTGCCAGATGAGGGCCACAGGTACCCGGAGTCCTGGGTGTGCCGGGGGCCGAGGGCTGGCCTACCATCGTCTGCTGGAAGAATCAAGGGGAGGAGCAGCCTTGTTTCAGCAAGGCCCAGGGCACAGGCATGAGGGACAAGACGGAGCTCAGCGGCGCTGACACTTCCGTTGGACACGGCAGGGGGAGACCCTGGACAGGCCTGCAGCCCAGGATGGCGGGGCGTGGAGAACCTGGAGGAGCCCCATCGCACAAAGGAAGGGACTCTGCCTGCAAACAGCAGAGGACATCGCCATCCACTGCAGATGACCCTGAAGGGCTGGTCACCACAGGAAACTCGCCCCAAAGGCACCAGGAACACAGGCCCAGGAGGCCAGGGGGGCACAGAGGCAGGCGGTGCTGAGGGCTGGGGGAGGGGGCTGTCACAGCTGCTGTGCAGTCCGCAGAGCGTCACTACTGCACATCAAGTCCTGCTGCCTGACCCCATGTGCATGCACTCAGAGATCTGCCTTAGATAGTAAGGGTGGGGCCCCTCCCACCAGGACTGTGCCCTGTAAGAAAGGCCATGGTGACATGCGCCAGGGAGAGCAGCCCTCCCCAGGAAAGGCTCACCAGCACCTTGACCTCAGACTTCCTGACCTGACCTCCAGAACTGTGAGATCAGGTCCTGTTGCTGAAGCCACCAGTCGGTGGTATTTTATTACAGCAGCCCAAGCTGACTAATACGCTTGCCTCCCGCAAAGTCACACACTAAGTATCACAGGGCTCACAGGAGCAGCTGGCCGGGGCAAACTATTCAACCCTGGGCCATTTTGTTCCCCAAACTCCCACTGGGCTATCCTGGCTCAGGCCCTGACCTTAACATCGCCATGTATTTTAGCAGCTGAGAAGCTGGGGTGTTCTGTCCCCCAAGATGGTGGCTCCCAGGGACACCAGTTCCTTCAATATTGAAAACTGAATTCACAGATGGCTTTCTGTGAGGAGTTGGGTTTTAGCTGCAGGTGGAAATGCCTTCACATCCTCATCAGAGGCTGGGCCAGGAGCCCGCCAGGACATGGAAGGTCACCCACTCAGGGCCTCTTCATGCAGACAGCCGCTGCCTCCAGGGCCTGGCAAGGCTGCGACACCTCCTCACCATGGTGACCAGAGCCAGGCTAGCGCACGGAGTCTGGGAACTGGGCACATCACAAAGTCACAGAGCTCGGAGTCCTGGACGGGGTGGAGAAGACTCAGACCTGACCGGGAGGCCAAAGCACGCTTCGCCAGAATGCCTGAGAGTTCAACACAAGCGTTGGGACCCCCAACAGTGGTGCTCAAAGCCCTCAAAAGCTGGCCTCAGGCCGGGCACGGTGCCCACCTGGAATCCCAGCGACTCGGGAGGCTGAGGCAGGAGGATGGCAAGTTCAAAGTCAAGCTCAGCAACTTAGCAAGACCCTGAGCAACCTAGTGAGACCTTGTCTCAACGTAAAATCTAAGAAAAAATTTTAAAGGATTGGGGATGTGGCTTAGTGGTTAAGGGCTCCTGGGTTCAATCCCTAGCACCAAAAAATAAATAAATAAAAGCTGGCCTCAGGCTCCTGGACAGGGGAGGGCCCTCCGGGGACTCCACGTGGAGTTTGAAGGCCGCCTCCCCTGCCTCTTTGAGCACAGCCAGCTGCCCGTGGGTGGGGCTGCGCAACCCGGCCTGCCGTCACCGTCACCGTAATGACGGGGTCTGAGCGCGAGGTGGGTCTGTTGATTCCTATTATTCCCGTGGTTGTGGGGACCGGCCATCCTTTTTGCAGCCTGAGTGTCAATTTTCTGGTCTTGTTTTCTTCAGAAAGTCTGTTGACGAAGCCCCTTTCTGTCTGGGAAGCTAAAAACATCTGAGTTGACCTCCTGCCTCCCACGGGTCCCCTCGGGGTGACCCCAGCTGTGAGCCTCCGGGTGCCAGCTTCCTAGGAGAGCAGCAGCCCTCAGGGTCCCGGGCAGGTGAACCAGGCCCCACACCAAGCCCCGGGCAGCTCTTGCTGCTGCTGCTGCTGCATGGCCGGCCCAGAGCCCTCCCTCCCAGCCTCCTGAGGTCAGGCCCCAGGAAGCCACCTTGGGACCTGGGCATCGCTCACCTTCCGATGCCCCCGGGGACCAAGCTCAGCAGGGCGAGAACCTGTGACACTGACCCTCAAGCATCCTCACAGTCCCACACACCCCCTGCTGGGAGCAGCCCAGGCCAGGAGCAGTCAGGAGCCCGCGGATGATGGGTGTCCTCGGGGTCCCATCCCCCATACCAAGGGACGACTGGCTTCAAGTGGCTGATTTCCAGAGAGCGAGGGCACAGTGGATTCTCTCCTAGAGATGTGGCTGGCACCCCAAGGGCCTCAGGCGTGATTTCTTCCTGTCCTCTCCAGTCCCTGGCTCCACGAGTGTCACTAGTGACCGCAGAGGACTGAGGAATCCGGGGACCATCTGACAAGAGTGCTAAAAGGTCAACCGAGGCACAAGGAAACTTTTAAAAAGAGTGTATCCGTGCACAGCAATCCAGAATCAGGAAGCACCGAACCGCAGGAGGGCTTGGGTCAGCGGCAGGGAAAGGCCTAGGGCAGATGCAGAGGAGAGGCAGAGGAGGCCGGTTGGCTCCCATTTTGAGGTTGCCTTACTGGTCACCCCGTCAGTCCCTCCTTGAGCAGCCCTAAGTGAACTGCAGCTTCCCACCCAGGGAGCTCATCTTGCTTTTCTTCAACACAGGCTTTTACAAGAAAGAGCTCACCGTTTGCAACTCGGCAAGGTCAAGGTCATTTACCAGCCTCTCTGGCTGGTGCTCAGGACTCTTCCCTACCTGGGCTGCATTCTAACTCACTTTATATTTACTTTCCCCACATTACACAGGTCACGTGACTGCAGGTAAGTCTAGACAGAGTATCTCAGAAACCTGATCCTGATGTTTTGCCTGAGCGGCAAGACCGAGATTCATTTTATGTTCATTAAAATACTTAATGTGATCAAATTTTCAGAAAAGTACACTTAGACGTTTCCATTTTATTTAAATCATTTTGATTTAGAAATTGCCGTGTTCATTAATTTCCATTGGTATTTTCCTTTGAGCAAATCATTTGGAATATTTTAGTAGATATCACTTTTAGAATCGTGGAAGAGAGTTAATGTTACATTTATTTTGTTTTTTTAATTAAAATACACCCAGGGCTGGGATATAGCTCAGTGATAGAGCCCTCTCGCCTGGCACACGCAAGGTCCTGTGTTCCAGCCCCAGCTCCAGGAAAAAAAAAAAAAATATATATATATATATATATATATATATATATAGTAAACTTTGAGGATATCAACTTTTTAATCATTCAGACTGACCCTCCCAATGGGCCCTGCAATAAGCCAGATGGTAACACCGCGGGTGGTGATTCTGCTGACCAGACAAGGCAAATCAGGCGGATGTATCACCGTGAATGACATTTATCTTTTTAGCTGATCCAAACATCACTGGGCAAGATGCAGTGTCTGAGCACAGGCTGGAACGACCGAATTCAGCCTCACTTGGTGCGTGGCTGGCTTTCGGTCACAGGAAATGCAGAATTCCCACAGGGTGGGCGCTGTCCTCATGAGGGCTGTCTGTGAGCCCCGTCCCACAGCGCTCAGCCCGTCAGCACCTCTCCAGGAGACCCACGCGGCGCAGGCATCCGTCTGTGCTCCTGCCCCAGCCCCAAGCTCAGGGGTGGCCCCCACACAGCCCAGAGCCAGGAGGCTGCAGGACGAGGCCTGGCCCCAGTTCCTGCCGTCGGGGGGTTTAGGAAACGCAGGCCCAGCCCGTGCCAGGCTCCTGCTGTGACTGACACTATGCTCGGCTGCTGTGACGAGACACAGGGGACGGGGGCTGAGACAACTGCAGTGCACATGTTCACATTCTGGAGGCCAGAAGCACAAGACGGAGGTGCTGGGTGAGGGCCTCCTCCTGGCGGGTTCTCAACATGGCCTCCTCCTGCGTACCGTACCGAGGACAGCAAGCGGCTCCCTGCTGCTCTTCTTATAAGGACACTCGTGCTCTGGGGTCAGGACCCCACCTGCCATTGCCTCGTTTGACCTCATGACTCCTCATCCTAAGCCCAGCCACACAGATGCACGAGCTGAGGGGACACATGTCCAGTCCTGGGAAGGCCCACTAGACCTCGAGGACCCGGGGGCCAGTGAACACCCTGGGCTGGGAGGCTCCTCCAGGATGCAGCAGGGGGCGGGTGAGGTGACAGGTGACCCCAGGGTACCTGAGGGCTAGAGATGAGCGTCACAACTCAGCACCAACCGGTGACATGTGGAGCAAGTGACCAAAGGCGAGAACCACTGCTGGGGTCCCCACACAACAGGTGCACCCCTCGCCCTTCATCTGCAGCTTCACGTCCCGCCAGTGCCCTCCCAAGCCTCACCCAGGAGGTGCGTCCACCTGGAGAAGCAGGCACGAGGTCGCCACGTGACCACAACTGTCTCATACTGTCTCAAAGAAATAGCCGAAGGAGCACGTGTGTGACCCGACGTGCGTCCCCAGGGGAGTCGCTGCCGAGGGCCACCAGGCAGGAGCTCACAGCAGGGCACCCACCCCCACAGTGCCTGGGCAGCAGAGCAGGGGCACTCGGTACAGTCCCTGCTCCCACACCTGCCCAGAGTCCCCCAGACGCGGAAAACACAGAAACACACGAGCGTCACGAATTCAAGACTCAGAGTCCTTCAAAGACACTCCTCCGGCTGCTTTTCAGAGTGGTCGGCGGACGGAGGCTGAGAAGTGAACGTCTGGCCACCACCCGACCTGGCCCGGCCGTCTCTCAGCAGGGAGAGGCCTCCCGTCTCGCTTGAGGAAGGATTTTATAAATCCATTAAATCTGTTTTTCAGCCCTGGACTTTAACAGACTTCAATAGGAGGAAAGGAAGATCTCTCCCGACGCTCGTGGAGGAGGAGATGAAAGGAAGAGATTCCACAGCAGGAGCGGAGTGCTCGCTGTGGGCACGCGTGACCCCCAGGAAGGCCACCAGGGTCCCCACCTCAGGGTTGGCAGCCCTTCCCACCCCACAGGTAAGTCCCCTGCCAGGGCCACTCCAGCTGCCCGCACAGAACGTCGACAGAGGCTCGAATCCTCCCAGACAGCTAGGCAGGTGTCCCCTAAAGAAAGTGTCCCTGTGCGTCACAGAGAAGGGGCTTTTAGCATAGTCACCTCGACTCCTGTCCCCAGAGCTGACTGTGCCAGAAAACACGGCAGGGCAGTCCCTCTCAGCCCCCAAGGGCACTGGGCTGAAGAGGGTCCCCCCAGGGTCTGTTCACCCCAAACCTCAGAAGGTGGCCTTGTTTGGAAGCAGGGTCTTGGCTGATGGGACTGGTTAAGACGAGGTCACAGGAAGAGGAGAGGACACAGACACAGACAGGGACCCGGGGGAGATGGCAGGTGGCCATGAGGCGGAGCTGGAGTGAGACAGCCGTGAGCTAAGGGTCACCCCAGGGCCTGGTGCTGGAGGAGGCCTCCCCTGGACCCCCGGAGGGTCCAGCCCTGCCTACACCCTGACTTCAGGCTTCTGCCCCCAGAACCGCGAGGGAATCCATTTCCATTGTTTTCAGTGAGGGTCTGATTGGCAGCTGCAGGAAACCAAAACACCAAGGGTCCTTCAAGGGGCAGGGCCACTGTGAACTGCTCCCAGTCACCTGGGTGTGGTGAAGTGTGGTGTGGTCACGCCATCCCACCTGCATCTTCTCAGAGCATGGCATCTCCCCTCTTCCCCCCTGTCCCACGGCACAGACACCCCCAAACCCTGCCCTCTCCAGGCTCGAAGCTCACAGCATCTGCTCCTGTGGTGGCAGCATCACCACGGGGGACTCTGTCACATCTGTGTGCTTTGTACTGTTGTGTCACTCTCAGGAGAACAGGCACAAAACCCGGCGTGCTCACTAATGCTCCCGGGCACCTAGGCCGCTGGGCGAGTCTGCAGAGCTAGTAGAGGCTCAGTGGAGGGTGGGCAGGGCGAAGGCTCTCCAGGAGATGGACCCATGCTGTGGGGACAGGTGGCCTGTGGCCCCTGGGCAGTGGGGGAGTTCCTAAAGAGAGCAGGGAGGGTGAGGAGGTGGACATGGAGAGATGGGATGGCTGGGGGGAGAGGCGCAGAACAAAGATGGGGTCAGGATGGGGGACACGGGAGAAGGGGCGGGCCTCCCCCCCAAAGCATCTGGATTCGGCCCCCACCTGACACTGCGGAGGACGTGCAGGGAGTCAGGGTGGCTGCAGCTGGCAGGAGAGGGCACGGGGCTGGGGGAGGGCAGAGCCGCATGGAGACCCGTCCCGTGAACACTGTGTAGAATACCATCAGCTTGTGCTCCAGGCTTGGGGAGCCACCAAGAGTGTCGCGGTGACAACACTCACCCACGCCACAGTCAGGGAACTGCCTCTTCCCTCAGCCCCGGGAGCCTCGCTGCTCGGGGACACGGATGCACAGAAGGCTGCGCCTCGGGAGTGGGGAGCAGTCGGGCCCGGGGTGGAGCTGCCACCACCCTGGACAGTGACGGCAAGGCCTGGCGGGACCAAGCTGTGCCTGAGCCACTGGACCCCAGAACAGAGACTCAGAACCCAGCCAACAGGTGCCGCCCACCACTCACAACGCCCCTCAGCAACCCCCATGAGAAACACAGTGAGAGCACCCCAGGCAGCAAGGAAGCCCGAAAGAGTGACCGACCGGGAGGAGGAGACCGTCGGCTCACCAGAACTGAGCGGCTGTCGGAACCAGACAGGACGTTAAAGGTCACCGGAACTGAGTTCTGATGTTCAGAAAGACAAGGAGTCACGAGGTTTAAAAAACAAAAATAAAACCAAACTTCCAAGAACAGAAAGCGACGGTGTCTGAGATGAAAACTACCCTGGAAAAATGAATAGTAAACTAGACGTCCAACAAAGGTCAGTGGCCTCAAGGGAACGGCGGCACGGCCCGTCCAGAGCGAAATACGCAGAGAAATGAGGACAACCGACCAGCGGGCAGGGCCGGTGCTTCAGTGGGCTACAGTATGGCCCCGAGGGGCCCAGGCTGCAGGAAACTGGGGTTTCTGAAAAGAGGGGGAAATGGTAAAGCTACTCAAAATTTCTCCAAATTTTATGAAAACTGTAAACTCAGAGATCCAAGAAAGTCAATGAAACCCGAGCTCTAGAATCACACCACTACACCGAGTCCTATTAAATGCCCCAGACAAGGACGAAGAGAAAACCTTAGAGGCCCACAGATGGACCCAAATGGACACATTCCATCCAGAAAGCAGCTCCCGAGGGACGGCAGACTCCTCACTGCACACAAAGCACGCGGGTGGACGGTGGGGGCATCTTCTAAAGAAGCACAGAAAGGACGAGTCACCCAGCCTCAGGGACCACGGAGCGCCTTTCAGAAGGAAGACAGGAAAGGCTTTCAGATACCCGGGAGCCAGGAGGCCCGCCCGCGGGAGACGGAGAAGAGCACTCCAGGTAAACACGCAGACTTACAAGAAAGAACAGACAGCCGGAAATGATGGTCAGGAGGGTACACCCCTAGGAAACCCCCAGAGAGGCCGGATTCACAGAGACAGGAGGTAGAGTGGTGGTCACCCGGGGCAGCAGAACAGGAACAGGGCAGGGACTGCTGAATGGGTATCAAGATTTGGTTGGATGATGGAAAGGTCTGGGTACAGGGAGGAGTGACAGTGAAGCAAGATCCCAAGCGTGGCCAACAGCACTGAGCTGTCCACCTGTGACAGCTGAAATGCTGGACATGGGGTCATCCCCCTGTACCACGGTCACGTTCCTTTAAAAAGAGATGCACCTTTGAAACAAAGATGGGTAAAAAGCAGACGCACAGGAACAGGTGTGCCTGACCAAAGGGCAGGAGGCCGTCGTAGGAGGTCTGTCCCCCTTGCCTTGATCGTCATCATCTGACCTCGAAGCACCATAGTCTCCACACAACTTCAAGTCCAACCGCACACAAAAGGCAAAATATCTCACGACCAAGTGTGACTGTCGCCAGGGAGGCAAAGTCGGGGTAACACCCGAAACCAGTGTAGCTCCCCGTATTAACCAAGAGCAAACACTGCGGGCCTGGGACAGCCCGGCTCCCCCACCAGGTTGTGATCAGCTGGACCAGAGGCAGGAGACCTGGAATGATGGTGAGACAGGCCAGGTCTCCACGGGCTGCAGGGTCCTCGGCTACTCGCAGAAAAGCCTCCAGCAGATCCCACGCAGGCTCAGGACAAGTCCTTCCAGCAAACCAGGGCCGGGGAGCCTCCTCGGCCTGAGGATGGGCAGCAGTGAAACCCACAGTCAGCGTCCTACTTCACCCTGGGAGATGGACGACACCCCGAGATCAAAGACAGACAGGGACAGCCTCCCTCAGCTCCTCGGAAAGACAAGGAAATAAACTAAAAACCTAGCTCGATTAGGAAGGGAGAAATAAAACTCTGCATTTATTTGCAGATGACATTTTTGTCTGAATTTTTATCCGAAATTTTATTAGAATACTTGAAAACATCACTAGAACTAATCAGCCATTTTAAGAGCAAGACTGGAGGTACAAGTGGAATATAAAACTACAGATTATCTTCCCACAGACCCTGGAAGACGCCCTAACCTGAAAAATCTGAAATCCAAACTACCGTCACTCAGGAAGTTTCAGACTGTGGAGCACGCTGGGTTTTGGATTCTTGGCTGGGGACACTTTACAGCTATAAAGTCTTTGCAAGTATCCCAAGATTCCAAAACAGTCCAGGATCTGCACACTTCCAGTTCCAAGCATTTCAGGTAAGGAGAACCCAACGTATAATCGCAATGAACAACTAGAAACTGAAACCTCAAAACGACAACATGTGGAAACGCCAAGGAAGGTGACAACAGGGGGTGTGCTCAGGAAAACCCTGGCAAAGAAGAGAACCACCCACAGAAGACGGCGAACACCGCTGCTGAGAGGAGCCAACAGGGGAGCTCAGAACAGAGGCCACCTCCCCATGAGGGCCAAGCTCACCAACTTCCCTGCCCCTGGGCCTCCACCTGCTGCCTCCTGGGAGTGACCCCATACTGGCTGACCATCCTGGGGACAAGCGTCATTATATTCATTTGCACCTGCAGAAATATCTAGTCAGAAGCAACCGGCTCTGCGTGCCCCTATTCCAGATGTGCCTAACTGCCCCTCCTTCGGCCCCGCCAGCCCCTCGTGTTCCTGAGAGCAAACTACAGGGCACAGAGCACGTGTGTCCCCTTATTAAACAGCCCCTGCCTCTGGTGCCCCGGGTCAACAGGGACAGGCCAGATGACAAAGGAATCCACAGGAAGATGGGGGGGGAGGTGACGGGCTTTGTCACCTCATGGTCTGGGTGATTAAAATGGCTTCTTGCCAAGGAAGGAGCCAAGCACAGCAAGGAGACACAAGTCCCCCAGCTGACCCCACCTGACAACCCTCCGCACAAGAAGCTCACAGCTAATGTCGGGTTGCAAAGAGACAGAAGAGTTCAATCCTGATTAAAACAGACGCAGCTTCCTGAAAACACCCAGGGCAGGCGTGTTTGGAAAACCCGTCCCTCCACGTGCACAGACCACACCAGGTAGCCGCCACACAGGGAGGGGCCACCAATGCCACCGTCACCCCCAAGTCCTGAGGAGGTGTGTGGGGTGGGGTGACGCAGGCCACCGAGGGAGAGTGGCACCCTGGCCAGGGCGTGGCTTCGTCGCCCAGCTCTGCCCCAGTCACCCTAGAACGTTCGCACACGGAGGATTCTGCCACGCGAACAGGGGCCCCAGCTGGTGAAGGTGCCAGGAAGAAGCGGGAGTCAGACGGGCGTCCTGTGGAGTGGTCAGGTCTTGCACTGCGAGTCCCGGAGGGAAGGAAGTGCCTCAGGAGAGCAGGACGGCACAGCGGGGCGTGTCCCCTGCAAGGCCACCACAAGCGGCTCGGTCAGCTCTGCCGACTCAAAAAGAAAACCAACCCTGGGACTCTGAAAAGTGCTTGGGCAAAGGCAGGGGGAGGTCCTTCTTGTAGCCGTTACCCCGTTAGGTACACAGAGGCACGGCAGCCTCGGGTGACGGAGCTCCTCGTGTGGCAGCTGGGACAGCCAGGCCGCTCCACCAGGTTGTGGTCAGCTGGACCAGAGGCAGGAGACCTGGAATGATGGTGAGTCTCAGAGACAGGCCGGGCCCACAGCTGGCCTGGAGCTCCAGCCCACGGCTCCACGGCCCCGACACACAGCCCTGCAGCCACCCTGTCAAAGGGGACATTTTCCCAATGGGGACATTCGTGCCCTGGCTTCACCGATGGTCGGCAGAGCCACTCCATCTCCTAGGGCTGGACAGGGCACGATGTCAGGAGCCTTGCAACCCCACACAGAGGCGGCATCGGGACGGCCATCACAGCACAGGACAGCGAGGCTGGCACAGCCACGGCCTCCCAGGGTCAGAGGGCACTGGCAGGCAGGCCAAGTCCCCCCTGTGTCCCCTGCTCTCTGCCCCACATCTCCAGCCTCTTTGGGCTTGCTGGCACCTGTGTGAGTCCCAGGGCCACTGCAGCAAAGCACACAGCCCCGCGCTCCAGCTAGGACCCTCTCTCACCATCTGGAGAGGACAGAGACATGGGGGTCACAGCTGGGTCCCTCCAGAGGGCAGGGCGCTCCCCGTGTCTCCCCACGGCTTGAGGACAGCTGTTCTCCCTGTGTCCTCTCGTGGTCCCTGTGAGTGTCCATGTCTCAAGCTCCTCTTGTGAGGACACCAGGCCTACCGCGTTAGGACCCAGCCTAATGACCTCATGTTAACTTGACCACCTCTTCAAGACCCGTCTCCACTAAGGTCAGCATATGACCCGCAGGGCCAGGGTCCAGCCCCAGGGCCGTCGGCTGGAATGGCTGGGCCACAAGCCCGGAGGTGCTCCACTGGAAGACCAAGGCAGAGAGAACCACAGGGCTGGGCCAACGCTAGTGCCACCCCACTCCAGGACGGCGCCAACGGGCGGGCACTGGGCCCTCACAGGCCACGGGGGGAGGTGCATGTAGGCAGCTGACCTGACGGCACCCCGGGTTCATTGGAGCACAACCCCCCCCAAGGTGCCCTGCGCCCCACGTTGGGCACTGACGTCTTCACTCTGAACTCAGGGGCCGTTCACAAGGAAACCCAGAACCCAGCCACGAGGTGCCTGCGGGTCCCAGGGCAGCGCAGCAGGGACGGCAGGCCAGCCAGGGAGGCACTAGGACAGAGAATCCGGGAGCCATCAAGTCAGCTAATGTCACCTGTGTGGGCTCCGGTGTCCTCACAGCCAACCTGGGCAGTCAACGCTCTAAAGACACCGGCCTGAGGAGGGAGGCACGCCTCCAGCCACGGCCCGCAGCCGCAGCCACAGCCGCAGCCGCGCGGAGCAAGCCAGGCCCGCCCCGAGCAGGGCTGGGGCGCCAGAGTCGCCAGCGCCACAGAGCCCACGGGGTGAGGACCAGCAGGTCCCCAGGAACGCCGCCCGGCCCGGCCAGCCACCTGCCCGCTGCCGAGATGAGGCTGGCCAGCAGCTCCCTAGGGGCCAGCGTTCTGCCACCCAACGAGGTCTCCGCCTGGCTCAGAGGCAGGACAGAGCCACTGACTGCCTGGCCCTCAGGTCCAGAGGAAGGTTCGTTCCTGCACCCTCCCCTGTCCATGCTGGTACTGAGGAGTGTCCACCCATGAATCCTGTCCTCCAGCCACACGTGCACCCAGGGCCTTAAACATGACCCTTTCCACTGAAAGACCATGACGGGGACATAGGAAACAGGATGTCCCAGAGGACATGGACACCCGCACACCCACCCGCACACACACCCACCCGCACACACACACACACCCAGACAGAAACACAGACACACACCCATACACACCCACTCACCCACCCCCTCACACACACACACACACACCCATACACATCCATACACACATACCCTCCCACCTCCCCACCCCCCATGTATCCTCACACCCACCCACCCTCACACACACACACACACACCCCTATACTCACACCTACACGCATACACACATACCCACATACACACACACGGACACACCCACACACCACACACACACACACACACACACACACACACGGCCAGCACAATGAGTTAATGAGAATGACTTAAACACCTCCGGCAGAATTTTTGGTTAGAATTTAAGGGAAGTGAATTTTGTAAATAGGATCAAACTTCACAAAACCCTCTCAAGGGACCAGAGAACCGATTAGAACTATAAATAGAATAACAGTCGCACATCGAACTGATAAGATTTAAGAAAAATAAGCTCTCGGCCATCACTCGAGGACATTAAAATCTCACCCTCAGATCACAGCAACCGAAACCCCCAACCTTCCCTGGGACGAGCCAGGTGCTGCCCCCATGGTCCAGTGTGCCCCGCCCTCGAGAAATGTAACGAACCTCCAACAGCACTGACCTCTGTCGCTGGCACTGTCCCCCCCAGAACCCGAAACCCACAGGCAGATGAATAAGCCCACAGAGCTGCAGAGGGCCCCCAGCTCCAGCCAGGGGGACCCACAGCAGAGGCTGGCCCTCCCTCCCACCGAGAGAGAACCAGCTGCCGACCCTCATGCGCAGGCGGGGCATCCTCCTGGGTCACCGGAGCACGTGGCCACTTGGCACCACGAGCTACATGCAAGGAAGGGCCTGGGCACCACACAGCCCCAGGAAGTGCCCACTCCTTGCTCACTTGTGTGGCAGATGACGGTATGACGATGGCGTCTTGCTGGGGATCCCACGTGGCTCTGCACAGAACCCAGCACCCCGCCCAAGACATCCAGCCAGGCACTGAGAGGGCAGAGGCCGAGGAGACCTCACCACCCACTGCCCACTCAGGCACATGGTGAGTGGCAGGTACCAGGCTGACCTCTGGAACGGCTGTTGGGAAGGTGACCTGGGTCCATGAGGTTCTGTGGGAAGCAGGCAAGGCCTGCATCCCTGGGTTCTCCACGGGCCGCCTCCATGAGCCCCCTCCACAGGCCTCCTCCATGGGCCTCCTCCACAGCCCCCTCCATGAACCCCCTCCACGGGCCTCCTCCATAGGCCCCCTCCATGAGCCTCCTCCACAAGCCTCCTCCACGGGCCTCCTCCATAGGCCCCCTCCATGAGACCCTCCACAGGCCTCCTCCACGGGCCTCCTCCATAGGCCCCCTCCATGAGCCTCCTCCACAAGCCTCCTCCACGGGCCTCCTCCATAGGCCCCCTCCATGAGCCTCCTCCACAAGCCTCCTCCACGGGCCTCCTCCACAGCCCCCTCCATGAGACCCTCCACAGGCCTCCTATGGAGGCTGCACAGCCACAGGGGTCAGGCGGGCAAGCCTGACATGGGACGTCCTTTCTCGTGGCTGCTGGCCTAGACCCCTGGACAGTGCAGCTGAAGGCCGAACTTATGAGAAAGAGAACCAGGGCCCAGGCTCTTCTTGGCTCTGATCTGCAACAATTCTCTATGAGGCCCACTCTGAGCCTTGGTGTCCATGGGTGGCTGGGGACAGCACCAAGTGACCACCAGTCTGTGCTGAGGGGTCTTCACAGGCTCTCCTGCCCCATCTGAATGCACGGCACTGGCCACCTTGGGTGCCTGTGCCAGCCATGGAGCATTGGACATTGAGCCATTCCACCCTGGACGCCTGGCTGCCACAGGGCTGGCCCAGGCCCCTAGACACAGTGGGGGCGCTGCAGTTCCCAGGATCCCCGTGACCAAGAGCCAGCTCAGGCCTGGCCAGCCCCCAGCACACCAGGATGGACCTCCCAGGACAGATGTCTCCCTGGCACACATGCGAGGAGGCCCAGCACTGGTGTGCCCCAAGGTGGCTCCAGCAGTTCCCAACTCCAGCCCTGCTGGGCGCTGCCAGTGTCCAGCACACCCTCTCCCCGTCCACCCCCCAGCTGCCCAGTCACACACCCATCTCACAGACAATTATCCAGCAAAAGCCACACTGCATAGACGGTGTCTCCCCGTCCTAAAGCCAGCCCACGGGGACAAGGAGGGCGGTCAGCGCCCACAGGCACCCCGCCACGGTGGGCACACTGCCGGCCCTCGGATGACGTGAAGCCCCGTGAGCGAGCACTGCGCACACCAGGACGGTGACCATCAGGAGCACAGCAGGGGTCGCAAGGGTGTGAGACACCGCAGCCCTTGTCTACTCAGTGGAAAGAAAATTGGCCGGCGGCTCTGGACAACAGCTGGCGGTTCCTTCCAAGGCTAAACACAGAGCCACCACGAGACCCAGTGACCCCATTGTCCCCTCCACCCAAGAGGAACAAGAACGCCTGTCCACACAGACACATGTGGACATTCAAAGCCACTCGAGTCGGGGGAGCCAGAAAGTGGGAACAACCCAAATGTCCATCCACATTAGATGCACGGAGTGGACAAGCAAAACCAGAAGGCCCAGACCACGCCGCGTTCGCCGCCACATGAGGGAATGCAGGTCCCCTACCACCTGAGGGACCTCGAGGACATGGTGCTGAGGGAATGAGCCGGCTCCCACAGGACACGTGTGGCCCCCTGTGCACGGGGCCCTAGGGGAGCCGCATCCAGATTCACAGCAGGACGAGGGGCCGGGGCTGGGGGTGTGGGCTTGGACCTGGAATGTCCCCAGCAGCTCATGTGTTGGGACCACGTCCCCAGTGCAACAGGCGAGGCTCTCGGGCAGTGGTTGGGCCATGAGGCCCCGCCCTCCCTCACTGGTGGACTGACCCAAGGATTCCTGGATGGACACTGGGGGGTGGACCTAGTTGGAGGAGTGGGTCCCTGGGTGTGTGACCTGGAGGGTCACCTTCTCCCCAGCCCCTTCCTGCCTCTCCCTCTGCGTCCTGGCTGCCAGGAGAGAACACGTCCTCCACCAGCCCTTCCACCGAGATGACCACGGACGGAAACCACGGACACCCTGGCGGGGACACACCTTCCCTCCTCACGACGTGTGTCAGGGCAGTGCCGAGACCTGCCCAAGAGGTCAGGACACAGGAGTTATGTTTAGTGGGGACGAGGCCCCTCTTGGGAAGGTAGTTGTAGAGGTGGGCACGGTGACGGCTGCATGACAATGTGCGTGTGCCTGATGCCACCGAGCTCTGCAGTAAGAATGACCAAAGTGATGAATGCTCCATCCTGTGGATCTCACCACAAGAAGCTAAAGTCTTACTTAGAAAGGCCGGCAGTGGACGGGACTGGCCCCTGAGCCGCAGCCTGAGGGCCCGGGTGGGAACGGCACCCAGGTGCCCACTCAGCGAGGCGGACCCTGCCTGCGCCTGCCCCGACGGATGCCACTTGCCATCGCCCCACACCCCGGAGGCCGCTGGAACAGGGAACCGCGGGGTGCCTCTGGGAAGCCTGGGGACGCCTGCTCCCACCCCAGGTGGAGAACGTGACCTGAGGCCATGCCCCAGAGCCCAGGAAGTCCAGGGCCACAGACTCAGCCGGGTCTAGATCACGGACGAGGCCCAGCATTACCGTGGATCAGCTCCGTCCCTCTGAAGTGACCCGGCCGCATCCTGGCCTCTGGCTCAGCTGCCCCTCAGGGGAAGGCAGCATGGGAAGCAGGTGCCTGTGGCCGACTCCGCAGACTTACGATGTGGGCACTGGGCCGTGGTCAAGGAGGCTGCGCCCTGGCCGGGGGTGTGCGGGAGGACAGGAGGAGCCCGTCTCTGCGGCTTCTGTGAGGACAGAACAGGGACACCGGGGTGCAGAGGCGGCGGCTGGTGGGAAGAAACTGGCCTGAGGAACGGCCTCCGCCACAGCTCTCCCCGACCCAGGCCCAGTCCTGCCCGGGGCCCCAGAGGACAGCGTCCCGAGATGGAGACCCACCCCCACGGCCCAGGACGCAGTCCTGTGGGCGCCTTTGCCCTCTGTCCCCAAGATGCAGGTGACAGCGCTGGCCACCCTCCTTCGGGGGCTGCAAGGCGGCTACCCTCCCGCCCACACCACCAGCCACCCGTCATGGGGACAGGGGCCCTGAAGTCACTGCTCTGCCATGTGGCAGCCGATGGCAGTGGCTCTCTGGAGGACTTTGGGAGAAACAGCCTGAGAGCCGGCCTCATGGTGACAGGCACCTCATGGTCACCTGGCCGAGGGTCCTCTGGAGGACCTTGGAGGAAGGAAGAGGGCAGGGTCCACACGGGCTCAGGAGCCCCCCATGGAGCCCAGGTCCTGGGCCTGCTGGGGCCCCCAGGGGCAGAAACGCCCCACGGTGGGCTCAGAGCTCCACCAGCTGCTGCCAGCGAGGCCGAGACCCACGGAGGCTGCAGGCAGTGCACCGTGGGCAGTGTGCCCCCTCCACGAGGGCCTGATGGACGCTCGCTCCTCCCCCTGTCACAAGGACCCGTCTCCTCCCTCTCAGAGGCCAGCCCCACCTCTAGAACAAAGAGGAGGCCACCTTCCCCACCAGAGCGGCAGGAGCTGGGCCGCAGGGTAGAGCTGTGGGCACCAGCCATGGGCCCTCGGAGGAGAGGCTTCAGCCGCCCCGTCCTGGAGCAGGGTTCTGCCCAGGTGACCCCGGCACAGTCACGTGCAGGTAACCCCGGACGCTTCCAGTGCCCTGGGATCTGAGAACCCACAAACACACACCACAGAGGGCACCCTCCAGAGACGCACGGGCAAGTGACGCACGGTGGCGGGAAGAAAGTGGCCCGAGTACCAGGCTCAGGCCCAGGACGCGTCCTTCCTCCAGCCCGAGAAGCCCCAGGACGCGGGTCCACGGCATCAGCTGCCCCGTCTTGGAGCAGGGTCTGAAAGTCAGAGAGCCCAGGCCTGAGCCTGTCGGGAGGCACCAGGAAACGACGCGGCTTCTCTAGGGCCGCTGCGGGCGCACAGGCCTCCCCTGCTCTGCTGTTCCTGACACGCGGGCGACACGGCTTTACCCACCTGCAGCTGGCGGGTCAAACAAGTGGCTGGTACAGGGGAAAAAAGAGGAGAGTCTTTTGAGAGGCCCTTAGGCCACTGGGGGCGGCCCTCACAAGGGACCCTGGGGACCTCGTCTCTGTGTGTCTGCTTCTTGGCTCACGGTGTGAGCAGTCTGCTCTACCCACCTTCCCTGCCAGCACCCAGGGCACCCAGCACCCTCACCAGAGGCCCAGAGAATGGGATCACCCGATCATGGACTGGAACCTGAAGAATCATGACCTAAATCAACCTTTCCTCTAAGTTCCCCGCCTCCAGTACTTTGTCACAGTAACAGGAAGC
This sequence comes from Marmota flaviventris, assembly GCF_047511675.1. Classification (NCBI taxonomy): domain Eukaryota; kingdom Metazoa; phylum Chordata; class Mammalia; order Rodentia; family Sciuridae; genus Marmota; species Marmota flaviventris. The sequence continues at coordinate 3,336,029 of NC_092506.1, read as the reverse complement.
TGACTAATACAGCCACCCAACAGAGAATAACTAGATTACTGAACTGTTTAAAAACACTGCCTCCAGAGGTCTATTTTTAGAAGGGCTCACTATTCTCACAGAGACTGACAGGAAGTTGTGAGTGTTCCAAAATTGCTCCATAGAGTGGTCTCAGCCTCATGTCTGAGTGCCAGCTGGACCCAGCCCACACAAGCCCCGGCTGGGCCTCTTCTGGAAGACAGAGTGGGCATGGTTCTGAAGTCACCTGCCCCATCCCTGCCTGCTCTGCCACTCGCCCACAGTCTGCATTCCAGCTCATTCCACATCCTCTTCTGTCACAGGCAAAATGAATGACCACGCTTACCCCTGGGGGTCCTGGGGATCACACAGACGTGCACAGGCACCCCACATGTGGAGGAAATGTCACGCCCGCCCCTTGTGCAGAAAAGCAGCTGGAGCAGCCCCACCCTGCAGGCCCTGCCAGCACTGAGCACCTTGATCCCTCAAAAGGAGAAAAGATAAACATCCAAACAAAGTCTGAGCACGGGGCCAGCAGCAGAGCGAGGCGGCGGCCGAGGCGTGGAGAGGCCAGTGGGCAGAGCGCGGTCCTCCACAGTGCAGCCGCACAGCCCGTCAGGGAGGGGCACTGGAGCCGCCACTCGGCTGTCCTTCAAGGTATGAGAAGAAACAAATCAGACAGGGTCCCAGGTTCCCAGCGCGAGACTAAAGCCACCGGAACTTCCTGACACATCCACGGAGGACGCATCCCAAGGCACCCAGGGGGCCTGACACCCGTGAGCGCCACCGAACCCAGGTGTACCACACCTAGCCCATGACACAGACCTGGGCAAAGCTGGGGCTTACAGGTCAGGCTCAGCAGGTGTGGCCACAAGGACCGGCAATAAAATAGAACCACTGTGACAATACGCCGTAATGAACTTCCACGAATGCCCACGTCTCTCTCTCTCAAAACATCTTCTACTGTACTCGCCTTCCTCCTGTGGTGATGTGGGATGATACAAGGTCCCCTGGTGGGATGTGGCACTAGGCTACTACGCAGGGATCACGTGGACACAGGCATGGCCAACTGCAACAGCTGACTGATAACCAAGATGGCCACTAAGGGACTGACGGGAAGGTAGTGTATACAGCATGGACACTCTGAACAGAGGGAGGACTCCCATCCCAGGCGGGAGTGGGGGGGTGCCATGTGATCACCATCCTGAATGACTCTAGTTGAAGGCTTACTTATGTTGACTTCTGAGAGTTTCCACTAGTATTTTCAGACCATGATTGACATGTGGGTAATTAAAACCAAGGAAATCACAACCTCAGATGAGGGAGGATGACAGTGATAGGAAGAAGCCCTTGGAGCCACCTGAGCTCACGCGGCGGGCAGGCTGCTGGAGTGATCAGCCGGGGACTTTCAGCCCACCACCCACCTCGGGGAAAGGCGAGGGGGCGCGGGGGTCACGCCCTGTGAAGACTCGGCAAGGAGACATGTGAGCACCCAGCTGGGCCTCTCCACGGGTGGCGCTCCCCACCTGCACGAGGTCGGAACGCTGGGCTCGGACCCTCGGACCCTGCCCTCTGGACCTCTTCACCTGGTGGTCATTGTAGCCCTTGAAATACCCTTTATAGTCAACCCGGAAGTGAAGGGAAGCGCCCGCCCTCTGAGAGCTCTTGTAGCCTCACTGAAACCCAGGAGGGTGTTGCGAGGAGCTGACTTACAGCCACATGGTCAAGAGTCCAGGAAGCCCAGGCCTTGGATGAGCACCCGAGGTGGGGGAGGCATGGCAGGACTCAGCTCTTAACCCACCGATGTCAGAACCACAACACTTCACCCTCTCTGAGCCAGCATCCGGCCCCTTGATCCTATTTAGAGGACACTTTCTTAGCCCAGGGTGTCACTTACAGGACACTCTGCATTTTAGTCCTTGGTGATAATAAAGCACGAATCAGCTCTAGATAGTGACAGCCAGCCGACGTCAACGCTGCAGAACTGGACCCTGGGTGAGCGGGTGGAAGGTCTTAACTGGTTTGGCGGCCCCAGCGTTGGGCAGCTCCTCGTTTGTCAAACAGGGAGAGTGAGCCGCACAGGGCACGGTGGTTTCAGGGACAGGAAGGGACTGTGGGGAGCAGAGCAGAAAACCAGCGGCAGAGGGTGGTTTCCCAGTTGCCTGCCCCGCACGGAGGGACAGGAAGACAACAAGAGGATCACGCTGGCCAGCCTCGGGACACTTTCCCGCCTGCGTAAGGATTAATGAGGAAGTCCCCGCCAGACCTGGGGACCCTGCTGCTCCCCCTCAGTCCCCGCTGTTTGGAAGGTCAGACAAACGGTCTGGATGCTGCCTGGTGACTCCTGAGACATCTGCCGGGACCCGTGCAGGGGCACGGTCCCAACAGTGGCCTCCTGCAGGACCTAACGTGGCCTCCAGGGGACAGTGTCAGAACGGAGCTGAATTAGAAGACCCCCAGCAGCGGCCCCTGGAGGACCAGGTGGTTGGTGCGCAGTGTCCTGCTTGAGGGAGGAGAAGCAGCGGGCAGGCTCACCCGGTCAGTCAGATGCCAGATCCCCTGTGGCTTGACCCCACCCACAGGAGCCTGCAGGTCGGCACATCCCTGGAGACAGAGTGGACAGTGGCCACCAGGTGGAGGATGCCGATGGCAGATGGAAACCAGGACTTGCAGACGTAGCCTGAGCTGGCGGCTGATGACGGCTGATGGCAGTGTGAATGGACTAGAGGCCACTCGGCCGCACACTTTACAATGGCTCATCAAGATGTGAGAATTTTGCCTCCCACGGGAAGGAGGGCCACTGATCTTGAACGCTCCACGTCCTGGAATGAACACGGACCACGGCCACACTACAGAGGGGAGGAGTGGAGACGAACTCGGACCTGAGCTTCCGTCAGAGCCGCCTCCAGGGGCCACCTGACTACCACTGAGGGGCCTGCAGAGTGGACAGCAGTCCTCACTGTCCTCGGTGCCCGCTGCGGTCTGTGCTGGGAGGAGCGTGACCTTGCCGGTTGTCCTGATGGGGAAACTGAGGCCCAGGTGCAGCAGGACCAGGGGGAGGCCCCCACTCCCTCTTCAGCCTCCTTTCTCAGCCTCCCCGGCTCCACCAGGAAGGAGTTCAGCCCTTAGGAAAGTAGGACGGGGGGTAGGGGGCAGTGGGCTGGGTCCACCCACAGTGGCACCGTACCCTGCAAAAGCACCTGTCAGCCTCCTGGCCCCAGCCCAGTCACCAGCAGGGGGACAGCGCAGACTGACATGACCTCGTTACGGTGTCGTGTACAAATACTCAGAAGCAAAACTCAAACATGAACTAGCCGGGCAGCCGGACCACACCCTGGGCCCCAGAGGGGCACTGAGGACCAGCCCCGCACCTCCTCCAGGTGCTGCCCAGCTCTGCGATGGGGCAGCAACACCAACAGCTGCTGGGAGGGACCGGCGCTGGGCCTGGGCTGCCCTCCACAGGGCTGGCCCCTCATGCTCTCAGCAGGCGGCCACGTAGGGCTCCTGTCAGCCTGGGCCTCCCTGATCTACCCTCGGGGGACATCCGCTCCACCAGGCCACGGACGTGGTCATTCTGTCCGTCAGCAAAAGCAGGACAACAGCAAACATGATGCAAGCAGAGCCCCGCCCGGCCACACACTGGGCTCCCCCTCTTGCTGCTAACGGGAGCCCATGAGTGGGTGGCCAGGCCAGCCAGCTGAGCCCGGCTCCATGTCAACCCCAGACTGGCAACCCAAGCCCTCCCAGCCCACCCCGGCCAGGCCGCCCAGGGCCCACCCCGGCCACGCCCCCAGGGTCCACCCCGGCCACGCCCCCAGGGCCCACCCCGGCCACGCCCTCCAGGGTCCACCCCGGCCAGGCCCCCCAGGGCCCACCCCGGCCACGCCCTCCAGGGTCCACCCCGGCCACGCCCCCCAGGGCCCACCCCGGCCACGCCCCCCAGGGCCCACCCTGCCTGCACCTGTCTTTGTAAATAAAGTTTTCTTGGAACACAGCCACAGCTACTCGTTCATGCTCTTCCTGTCCCTGTGCTGTCCCTATCCCTGTCCCAGGTGGAGGGAGATGGTATACAGCAAGCACACAATACTGATCCTCCAGGCCTGAGATACGGTGGTGGCTGCAAGCCCTCCTCTGTGCATCCCACCAACCACAGACTGAAACACCAGAAGGACGGTTTCCCAGGCGGAACCTAAAATACAGTGACAACCGTCCCCTCCCCGCGCTCCTGCTGCCTGAGGTGGGCAGGGCCACCTGGAGAGGACCAAGGACACCGCCACGCCTCTTCTTCACAGGGCGACTCGGCCTCCCAGAGTTGGCGCCGCCAGGTGCTGGAGCAGCTGCAGGAAGCCCAGAGACAGCTCTGGACGTCCCCGAGCCCCGTCACTGGCTGCGTCCCAAGCCTGGGTGGCCAATGCTGCAGCAAAGGTGAACCGACCCGATCCTCCATTCAGAGAGACGGTCATGAGTGGGTGTCGTCACCATGACCCAAGACCAGGAAGCTGAGGCCACAGCATGAAGGGCAGGTGCCCGAGGCCATCTGGCAGCACGTGGGCAGCACGGCCGGGGGGAGCTGAGCTGGGCCGCTGGGCTCCGGGGCCTTACCCACTGCGACGCAGGCTTTGTCGGAGGGTAACCGAAATAGGGGCGCCAGTGAGCCCTCCGTCGCCACTTCCCAGGCAGTGAGTGGGTAACAAAAGATGGCAGGGTGGCACTCCAGAGGGACAGAAAGGCATCCATGTCAGGAAGACCCATCGGGACCAGGGAGCCAACAGGAAACACTCCACGGCTCCTGACCAGCTGGCGGAGGGCGGCCTGGAGTCTGGAGTTTCCAGGGGGACGACCCCCAGCCCCCCCATGACACACACAGACTGCCACTCTGTCCCCCATGCCCTGCACACAGAAGGAGTCCTCCAGCAAGGTCAACAGAGCCCTGGAAGGTGGGGTACCTCCTGGTCCCCCCATCATCCCGGGTGCCTGGCCCAGCTCACTCTGGGGCCTGGGGACACTGCAGAGAACAGGTGGGAGCTGAGAGTCACACCTGAGTCCCCGCCTCCCTGCTGTGCCCTATCGCAGGGTCCTTGCACAAACAAGAGGTCCACGGGGCAGGGAGGACCTGACAGGTCAGGGTGTTTGCAGAGGTGATGACCCCGTGCAGCCCAGCTGGTACCTAAGCAGACGACGGGTGCGTTGCCAACAGAGCCACAGAGCAGCTGTGCTCACAGCTGCACGCTCACAGCCACCCAAGCTGTCTTTACCTCCATTTTAAGGTCCAGAGAGGTCCACTAGCCTGCCCAAGATCGCACAGCAGTTATGCAACAGAGCTGCTGACCATAGGATACGCCACCTGCCCACAGGACACACGAGCTCACAGCCAAGGGGATTCCAGGGCAAGAGCAGAGAGTTCCGACCCACCGTGTGGCCCAATCCCCAGGCAGAACTCCCGCCTCCGTGGCCTACGGAACAGCGTGCATGGTGGCCCGCACCTCGGCCACACAAAGACACGTCCAGGCTCTAGTCCATCAGGAGCACCCAAGACTGGGCCCAGCGTGCCTCTAGCTACCCAGAGACTCGGGGACACGGCGACACAGACAGTCACGGGGACAGATTCTGTGAGCAGGGGAAGATCCATCCAGGGGTTACCCAAGCACCTGTTCACAAAGGTTAGGGACTTCTGGAAGGACGGGCTGTGCACAGGTGGTCAGGGTGTCCAAGACGGGGCTGTTGGGCACCAGGAGGAGGGTGAGGGAGGAAGGGGGCCACGCTGGAGTGCCCTCGGCTCTGGCTAGAACACAGCTGCTGCCCCGACCCCAGGTGGCTCCAGCGTGGTCAGCGCCCCCTGCAGTGCCCTCCTTTCTGCACATGGAAATTCTCAGGAACGAGATTTACTTCCCACAGTTCTGGAGGCGGAAGTCCAAGGTCAGCACTGGTGTCGGCTGAGGGCCTCCCGTGTGCTCACAGGGCAGGAGGAGGTCGGGCGAGGGACCAGGGAGCAGAGGAGACCGGCTCCCCTTCATCACTGACCCCTCTGTGACAGGGGCATTGTCCGTTCATGAGACGGAGCCTGCTGACCTGCTGACCTCCTAAATGTCCCGGCACCAGCCGGTGAACAAGGCAACCACGGACTCCAGGGGACACATTCAACCTGGCGAAACTCCTGGAGGGGAGCCGTGGAGATCAGAAGGTGGCACTCGTGGTCACCACACCCAAGCCTGCGCCCAGCAGGACCCGGAAGTCTGATGCAGCCCGTGGCTCATCCAGAGGTCACTGGAACAACTACTTGAGCTACTAGAAAGGCATCAGCTGTCATTTTAGGTGACTTTACTATTAACAGAAAGCCTTTTTTGTTTTGGTTACTTACACATGACAGTAGAATGCACTCTGGTACGTCACATGTAATGGAGCACAATCTCTCATTCTTCTGGTCGTACAGGATGTAGAGTCCCACGGTCGTACAGTTACATTCGCACAGAGGATAAGGACGTCTTGTTCATGCTCCTCTCCTTCCGGTCCCCTGCCTCTCGCCTCCCTCCACCCCCTCTACCTAATCTAAAGTAACTGTTTAGGAAGGAGTTATTTATCACGATGCTAATCAGGCAACAAGTGAGTGAGCGTGTAAAGAGTCCTCTCAGCCCCAGCTCGGGAGACGCCCTGCCTGGCCGGGGGGGTCTGCACCCTGGAGGGTTTTCTTCCAGAACACTGGCCCCGTCCCAGGCCACTGACCCCCACAGCTAAGCCAGGTTCACGTTGCAGGAGCATCAGGTGTCTCGGGACTGCACGTCCCTGGGGGCCGGGCTGCCACCAGCTGAAAAACTCCACAGGGACAGCAAAGAATGCCAAGTGACAGGATGCTAACCCCAGACACTGCAGGCAAGGACCTGGCTCCTCGGGACCGTAGACCCAGCAGCCACCAAACGCGATGGGTGGAGGGCAGGAGCCTGCGCCAGCCCGAGTCGGCCTGGGGCACCAGGGAGACCCAAGGGCGCTGGCTTCTGGAACCCAACACAAACTCAGCATGGGACCTGGACAGGGCACTTGCCCAAGCCAAGGCCCCACCACCTCTGGGCTGGGCCTGGGTCTCCCAGGGACCGTGCTGGGGAACCCTGGCTAATTCTGAACCAGCTCTGGGGTCCCGCCCAATCTCATGCCCCTGAGAGTGGAGCATGGAGCCCTAGCCAGGGGTCAAAGGCCAAGCCTCATCATCTTCTCCGCCCACCCCTCCTGCCCTCCAGTGAGGAGCCTGCTGTGAGCCAGGCCTGCAGCATGGGGCTCCACTCGAGGGCGAGGGGTGACGGGGGCCGAGGGGTGTCATGCAAGTCCAAGTCCGAAGGGGAGGGGCAACTGAGAGAGTGAACTCCAGCCCTCGGGAAGGAGCAGCAAACCCAAGCTACCCAATAGCAATGTAATTTGTGTTGCAAATGTAATTTTAAGTTTCCTAGTAGCCACATTAAAAAGTAAAATAAAGTGACAATGGAAATTTGCAGAGCGGATTTTATGTAACCCAATATGTGCGAGGTGGCATTTTAATAAACAGCACTAGGCATATTTCACGGGCCTGGTGGCCACCGCAGGGAATGGTGCAGTGAACTGTTCCCGCTGGCCAGGGGTCCCCTGTGGGAGTGGGTGCCTCCGTCCCCCGCGCTGCCCTTGCTGGTCGGGAGCCCTGCGCAGACCCTGAAGCTGCTTCCTTCCTCCGCCACGAGATGGAACCACGGGCACAGGGCCACCTGCAGCGTAAAGGAGAGCACAGGGCCCAGCCGCAGAGCTGGACCAACTGCAAGTCCACCTTCACCCACAAAGGTGAAGTCCACCCGTCCCGCAGAGCTGGGCCCACAGAGCAGCGGGGAGAGGAGAGCCCTGAGCAAGCCCCACAGCCAGAGCTGATCCAGAGCAGGACGCAGCACCCGGGGCTGGAGGGTCACCCCGTGGAAAGCAGACCCCAGCCTCCACCTGGACAGGTGCCAACTCCAGACAGACCAAGAAAACCGGAAAGCCAGGCCCCGAAGCTGCCGCCTCCGCACAGGGGAGTCTCGGAACCGCAGGGAGGGGGCGGGGAAGAAGTGCAACCCCCACACGTGGCCCTTCTTCAGACAGCCCAGCGGGGGACACGCAGCCGGAACACAGGAAGGACAGGCAAACCGGCAATCAGCGGACGAGGGCGCCTGGCGAGACAGCGCACCAGGAGTGGGAAGCTGGGCCGAGGCGCTGGAGGAAGCTCTCCGTGAACCAGAGAGGGCAAGCTCGGGCCTTCCACTCAGATGGGCAGGCAGCGGCCAGCACCCAGCTGCCCAGGAGCAAGCAGGAGCCCAGCCACTGCCAAGGACGGCCACCGGGTCCACCCTGGGAGAGCAGTCCGGGAGATCCGAGGACTGACCTGCAGAGGGGCTGCAGACGGGGCCATGTCGCCCAGCGTGGCCAGGCAAGGGCTGGCCCTGGGTGCGAGCATCCCCACCGCACAGAGCAAACACCGAGATCAGCCCTAACGTCCAGGAGGAAGCAGGGCCGACCAGCCCTGAGCACCGCTCAGCCGTGAAAAGGTGCCTGAGCCGCCCGCGAGCCCAGCGCCGACTGGGCACTAGCTCCTGCTCAGGGGCCGTCAAGACGAAGCTTCCCTGGAGCAGCAGGTGCCCTGGCCGCCCTCCTCCTGCTCTGCTCAGGCCACCCGGGGTCCACTGGGCCAACGACCTCGCTCAGATGTGACTCACGGGCTGGAAGAGAACCTGTTGCACAACCAGTGGGTCTCAGGCCTGAGGCCACAGAGAGGCCTGATTGGCTGCTGGCGCGAGCCACGCCCTCCTCTGCCACCTCCAGCCCCGCCTTCCTGGGTCCAGCCCTGGGCCTGCACCGAGTGGAACCACAGTGGGAGACACCCTCCAGGTCCCCAGGACACAGCGGCCTCCCTGGCAGACACGGATGTGGGGACAGTCATGCCCCACAACTTCCCCACCCAGGGGCCACCCGTCCTGAGCCCTCGCCATGTAAAAGCCTCCAGGGTTGGGGGTGAGCGGCAGAGGGTTCAGCCCTGGGATTCCACGACCCGATGGGCCTGGCACGGTGTCGCTCCAGGACGTGCTGGGGACCCGGTGTGCACGCCCCTGCGCACCAACATGGCCCAACAGCAGACACAGGGCACTCAGCACCCACAGACGCACGTTATCATTCCCCCGAAAAGGGAAGGACGCTCAGACCCAGCTGCACCACGTGAACCACAGGACGCTGCGAGTGGCAGGAGCCAGGCACGAATGCCACAGGGTCCGCTTACAGGAGGCCCAAGAGGGGGGAGCAGGGCTGGAGTCAGGGGCTGATGGACGAGTTCCAGGCTGGGGAGGCGACCAGGGGGCTGCACGGCAGGGGGTGCCCAGTCCCTGACCCCACGTCTAACAACGGGCAAGAAGGTGACTTTTAAAGCTTTAAAAATGGTCCAGGAAAAAAGTGCTTCCCACCGTCATTTCTTGCTTCCCTCCCTGGAGTCCCGGCCCCAGGACCCTCCCCAGGAGCCCAGCTGCCCACCCTCCCCACGCCCCCAGGTGCACCAGCTCTCCCCACTCCTGTCACCGAGGCCCTCTAAATTGCTGTCTCCACTGCCAGGAAGTTGTCCCCCCAGGGAGGGAATCTGTGTGTCTGGGTCACTGGTGTGTCCCAAAGTCTAGGACAATGGAAGGGACCGCCACAGGACACCCCCCAGACAGCAGAACACGCTCTTCTCACGGACACTCTGCAGCAGAGCCCGTGCCAGGCCCTGCACAGGGAAAGCCCGGGGACGGACATGCAGGGAACAGAAAGGGACCACAGACACACAGACACGTGGAGACTCACACGCCTCTAAGCGACCAAGAGGTCCATAGGTTAACTCGGAAATACTGTGAAATGATTAAGAGAGACGACAAAACAATCGGGACTCGGGAACCCAGCCACCGCACCTGGCAGGGAACGTCTACCTGCAGACGTCTGTGTTACTAAGGACCGTCTCAGCCCCGCAGGCTGGCCACCCCTTGAGGGCCCCAAAGAGCAGCAAACTGCACAGCCCCTGAGCAGAGAGCGGGGACAACCCTGGGTGGAGGGGACACCAACCAAAGCCGAGGAAGAAAGAGCAGGGAAAGCCGTGGAAACCTGGAGACGGCTATTCCAAAAAACTCAGTACCGCTGACAAACCTTTAGGTGACTGTGAAAGAAAAGGACAGATTAAAATGACCCACTTCAGGAAGAGCAGGCACAGCCTCACGCCGGGCACAAGTCAGAAGCTGAGGGAGGAGCAGGTGCCACCGCAGGACAAGGAGCTGGGAAAACCCGCCTGCGCTGGGCAAGCTTCCCCGAGAAGCACACACCGACGGAAGAAGAAACAGACAATCAGAATGGACCTCGGGCAAGTGGAGATGGGAAGTAACTCAACACCCCCACAGAGAACCGGCCTACGCAGCCTCCCTGGGGTGATCGTGGATGCAAAGTTTTGCCACATTCTTTAAATTTGTAGGGTCGTCACTCCCATGGTGTCCGTGATATTTGAGTGTTTGGATGCTTTGATACTTTATTTAAGTTTGCAGGGCTCCCTTCAGCAGGAATCCTCTGTTCTGACGAAGGTTCCAGTTCCCTTAGGAGTTCCTGCACACCCTTACATTGTGGGAACCCTCGCACCTGGGAACATGTGGACGGTGATGGACTGTCAGCTTGAAGGGAGACCTTCCCACACTCTCCAGATGTGAAGGTTCTTGGACACTTGAACACATGAGCACACTGGGGGATCACTCAGCAGAGACCTGGGTGAGGGGCGACTTGTTCATTACCTATCTAGAGGACTTTCCATCAGCCCTAACGGGTAAGCGTGGAGCTTCCCACAACCATTAAAGTCGCACGTTTGGGCACAAGGAGAGACTGCTCACTGCAGAACGGTGCGCATTTTGTAAAGGAACCCTCGGAATGATCACTTTTAGAAATGTGTCCTTGGTTTTAACTCTCCTGTCTTGGAAACGTTCGGGAGTCTGACTCAATGCTGCATTTGAAATTGGTCGAGTTCAACACTGGAGCATGGACTGGGTCTCTTCCAGGTTTTCCAAACTTTCTTTCAGAGGAAGAGTATGCTTTAAGGATTGCTGTGGGCTGGGGCGGGGCTCAGTGCAGAGCACTCCCCTCGCCTGCACCAGACCCTGGGTCCGATCCCCAGACCACATAAAAATAAACAAATAAAAATAAAGACATTGTGTCCATCTACAACTAAAAAAGATACAAAGACTTGCCGTGCATGTATTCTTCAAGTCAGACAGAACTCCTCAAAAGCAACTGGCATCAATTAGATCTTTTCCTCACCTACTGAATGTTCTTGGTGTCTGTTGACAGTGAAATTTTCATTATGAATGTTCACTTATAATTAGTTTTGTTCAAATTCTTAAGGAACATGGAGAAAAGGCCATCACATCCACCAGGGGGGCTTATCCCAAGATCCAAAGGCCGCTGAGAGCCCAGGATCAGTACCACACACCGAGTGCCCACGGAAAGGGCAAGGGGCTGACCGTCTCAGCAGACCCAGAGAAGCCCCGACCAAGGCCGACGCCCGCACAGAACAGGGACACGGGGGGGGGGGGGGGGGGGGGGGGGGGGGGGCTTCCTCAACTCTCCTGCAAAGGCAGATCCAGAGCTAACGCCACTCAGTGGGGAGACACCAGAACTGCCCCCGGTCAGCAGCAGGACTCGCACCCGCCCCTCCTGCGCCTTACACCCCACTGGGCGCTGCAGCCGGGGCACCAGCGAGGCAGTACACTAGGAGACACCAGGCTGGAGGAGAAACAGACCACCAGCGCAGGGCGAAGCTCGCGGCAGCACTGGGCAAGCCAGGCAAGGCCCCGTTCCACCCCCACCACTGGGAAAGGAAGAAAGAAAGAAAGTCACCTCCAGAGCAGAAGACACGTCCTGCACCCAGAAACCCACCCAGTCCCCCGAGGTGAGAGGCACCCGCGTGTTCAACAGGGCTGCAGTGCCCACCGTGCCTCTCCCACCCAGCAGCGACAATCCAAACCGAAACTGAGAAACAAGTGCAATTATAATAACATAAAAACATCAAAAATGTAGGAATAAGTTCCACGAAGAAAGTGCAAAGCTTAAAATCTGATCCTGGAAAACATGGTTCAAAGGAATGAAAAGATGGAGCTGGACAGAGATACGCCTCAGGGCCACCTGTCAGGCCCGACCACCCTGGAGTGGCTGGTGGGTCACCCAGTTTTGCCCCCCTGCAACCAAGACACACAACAGGACAACTTAGAGGAGGGACAGTGCATGGGGGCTCACGGTTTCTGAGGTCCCCTCCACAGATGGCCAGCTCCACTTGCTCTGGGCCCGAGGGGAGGCAGAGCATCATGGGAAGGGCCCAGCACAGGGGCTGCTCAGCTCAAGGAGGGGGTCAGGAAGCAGAGAGGTGGGGGAGGGTCCATAGAGTGACCCACCTGCTCTGCCACTCCCACCTGCCCACAGTGACCACCCGGCCACTCCCTCCAAAGTGGGATGGACCGATTAGGTCACCGCTCTCATAATCCAATCATCTCACCTCCGAACATTCCTGCACTAACAGGAGTTTCGGGGGATGCTGCATATCCAAGCCCTAGCAGATGGCACTCCTCCCCAAAGGGACCCAACATTCAAACACTGCCCATCAAAATCCCAGGTGACTTCTTTGCAGACACGGAGAGCTGATCCCAAAATTCACCTGGAGATTTGAGGAACCCAGTGCAGCCAAACCCACTCTGGACAAAGAAGGGTGTGGTCGGTGGACTCAGCCCTCCATGGTTCTAAACTACCATGGAGCCAGGTGAGCAGCTCAGGGTGGAGCTGACACAAGCACAGGCACCCAGGGCACAGCTGAAAGCCGACTCATCGTCCCAAGGGCACCAAGGCCGGACAGGGGGAGAGCAGTCTTGTCAGCAGCCACGAGGCCCTGGAGTAGACCAGCCCGCAAAGATGAAGACAGAAGCTCCTCCAGCCATTCACAAAAGGCAACTCCACCCGGACCACAAGCCTGAGTGCGAGGCCCAGGGAGACAAAGCTCTCACAGGAGAACCTCGAGTCAGGCGGATCCTTAGGTGGGTCACCAAATGCACAAGCAATTAAAAGGAAACAGATAAACTGACTCTGTTGCACCTTAAAACTTCCACACTTCAAAGGACACCATAAACAAAGCAAAAGGAGCCAGGGAAGGGGAGGGCTGTTGTCAAACTGTGCGTCCGAACAGAGATTGGTATGCACAATAAGTAAAGAGCTCTCAAGTATAAATAACAAAAAGACAAGAAAATGAACAATGCACATTTCTCCACCTGAAAAGGCGCTTGATCGTCATCCATGAGAAACACAAGACTGAACAATGCCGCATCACCCAGCAGGTCAGACAGTCATACCTGCAGGAGAGGGACGTGCAGCAACCGTCTCCTGAACACAGCTGGAGGGACAGCAAATGGCTGCCACGGTCACCATGTGACCCAGCCCTTCAGTCCTGGGTACACACCTAAAAGAAAGGACACCACTCGTCCACACAAAAACACAGACACAAGTGTTCTGAGCAGTGCGAGTCACAGTGGCCAAACAGTGGGAGAAACCACGTGCTCATCAGCCGACACACGGCCACACACACACACACACACACACACACCCAGGACCCACACGGCCTCCAATAGGAATGAACCTGGACACGCCATGCTACGTGACAGAAGCCAGGAGTGAAGGTCCCTGTAGCACAACTCCATTCAGCAAGTGTCCAGGGCGGGTGGAGCCCGAGGACAGAAGGGGTTTCTTGGGGCCTGGACGTTGGGAAGCCGGGTGCAGAGCCCCAGTGAGCTCCGTGGTCAGCGCCTGCCCCACCTGTGCCGGGCTGAGCCCCTCTCAGCACCACCAGAGAAAAGCCAACCAGTGCAGGGAGGGCTGGGGGCGCTGCCGGCCACCCCACACGGCGCTGCTGCGCTCTAGTGAGCAATCGCGCCAATCAGACCGGCACGCGGCTTGACTACTTTCCTAGGAGTCATGGGCAGGGCCCAGCTGCTGCCGGTGTGCCCCAGGCACAGGGCACCTCCGAGAAGCAGGACACGGCCTCTGCCCGCCCGACCTGCTGGGGCTGGAGGCGGTGGTAGCCAGCCCGTGAACTAACCGGGGGGCCCAGCAGGGCAGGGGGTGATGGAGCGCTGGCCGCAGCCCCAGCACCCCACCACCTGCCCTACGCGGCGTCCCTTCCCAGGGCGGAGGGCCCAGGGCCACCCTCCCTCGGAGCTCCCCTTCTGCTGAGCCCTGTGGGGACCCAATCCCCAGAGATTCCCGGCAGGACTTCCCGGTCCCCAGAGGGCTGGGCACATGGCTTCTGCTCTTCCTTGAAGGCTCGGGGCGCTCCTCAAGCCACCACCACCCGCCTGACGGACGTCAAGACGGAAGTTATGGAAGTAGTGACGATGCCCAAGAAACCCTAGCTCAGCCAGAGACAGGCCAGTTACAAAGCCCAGGAGGGTCCAAACCGGGACAGACCCGTCTGCCCCCAAACGCCAAAGCTGGACTTCAAATCCCGCGACCCGACACTCTGACCCCTGCAGGCCCACTGCCCATTCTGCCGCCTGCAGACCACAGGCCCCCGTGGGCACCTGAGCTCCCGGAGCCCTGATGCCAGCAGGTGGCTGGTGGCAGTTAAAGGGCACACAGCTGTGGGAAGCCTGGCAGAGCGTGCCTACTGGGGACGGGCCACGCGGCCGAGCATCCGGGCCTGCAGGGTGCCTGTCCGCAGCACACGTCCCGTGTGTGCTCCGTGCTCCGGGCTCAGGTCTCCTGGGAAGGGGAGGACACAGAACATGCCATCTCGTGCCCCCCGTCTGCTCTGTGACCCCCGTCTGCTCTGTGACCCCCAACGCTCACTCCTTCCCAGGTCACCACCCAGCTGAGGACACTCGCTAGGCTACCTCCTCCTCCACTGAGGCCTTCCCTGGTGACCCTTCCCACTCTGGAGGGGACACGGGCAGTCCTGAGGCGGTGACCAGCCTAGGGTTCTCTGTGCTCCACGCCCTTCTCCACACTCCCGTCCTCAGCTCTCCGGGTGGGCCTTGCACTTTGCGCCCCCCCAAACCCCGTCCAGGGCCTGCCCAGCCCCCGACCCAGAGAAGGCCCAGGAAGGTGGAGGGTCAGACCAGAAGAGGCCGCAGCCAACAGCCACAGGCTGAGTGCTCCCCAGGGCTCCTCCTCACCCACCACCCGGGAGGCCCTCAGGGCCCCACCACCCTGTCCTCCGTGAGGCCCTGCGGACAGCTGATCCCGCCTGAGTCTGTCCAGGGCTGACCTTGGCACACAGCTCTCAGGTCCCTGTCCACATACTCACAGGAGTGAACAGTGACACCATCTGTCCTCAGTGGTGACGGGCCACAGAGCAGGAGTGGCACAAAGGCCACAGCTTGGGACAGGCCTAGAGGGGGCGCCTCTCCTGGCCGTGCTCTCCATCCCACAGCTGTGTCTCCCAGGGACGCCCACCCCATCCCCGCTTCAGGGCCACGGGCAGCTCTGTCTTCCACCAGGCCCCCTCTGCCTCCCAGTGACCATCCTCCATCCTTCCCGTCTCTGCCCTGTGGACCCTTCGCCATGACACACCCTTGAGAACAGCTTCCCTGGCCCAGGGTTCCCCGGCGTCTGCAGGGTGCCCTGTCCGTGCCAGGCGTTAGCTTCTGATCGCACGGGGACAGCCCGTCTCAGACGCCGACTGCGGTCCTGGGGGACTGCGGGGCCTCCTGTTCTCCAGCTGCTCTCTCCAGCTGCCCGGACCTGGACGCACGGCCGTCCTCAGATCTGGGGTGTTCTCGGCTAAGACTCCTTTAAATGCGTTTTCTAGTCAAAGATGAGAGAATTTTGAAAGCAGAAAGAGAAAAGTGATTCCTTACAGGCCGGAAGGCTCCACAGATGACCTGGGACCCCCGCAGAGCCCTGCAGGCCAGGCGAGCCTGCGACGAGCGGACAGCAAGCGGCCTGCCCGGCTCACACGTCCACAGCAGCGGCCTTCAGGAGAGAAGTGAGTCAAACACCCCCGACCAAAGCTGGGCCCGTGCGTCACCTCCAGATGTGCCTTGCCAAGGCCACCGGGGCTCTTCATGGCCCACCGAACAGCGACACCGTGTCACGCATGAGGTACGGACGCATCCTAGAACACTGTCACTACAGCTAGTGCGTAAACTGCCACTAATTCTACCGTTAATGGAACAGAAGTATTAAAAACACCCTGTCTTCAAAACGTTAGGAGACACACCACATGACAACACTATGTGGCAACTACGTGAACGCCATGTTCTTTAAACGTGAACGTGGACGTGTGATGAGTCTACCCTTATTTTTCAAGACGTTACTACATGTCTTCGAGTGCTGGGTTCCTGACGGGGAAATATTAACAGTTAATACACAAAAGCCCTCATACGTGGGCACGGGGACCCTGGACCCTGAGTCTGAGGACCACGGTGCTGCCTGGTCTGCTTCAGCTGATGGTGAGCGGTAAGTCCGGCCAGCCTGGTGCCCAGGGAAGGACAGGAGGCTGCAAGGAGCTGGCCCCCAGGCCTAGCAAGCTCAGTCAACAGCTCTGTCCTGGGCTACTCGCCTGGGGTGTAGCCCCGGAGCCCAGGTCTCTGGCTGGGGGAGGCCCTGGGTCCACCTTGGGAGCACACTAGAGCAGCAGGTGCCATACCCATTGTCACCATCACTTCCCCAGCACAGGACGAGAAATGGAAGGAGACGACTTTGGGAGCCCATCGGACCCACAGTGACCCCGGCGGCACCCGTCAAAGGCTGAGATGGGTGGGAGGCTGGGTCCGAGAGAAGGCCGTCTCCTGACGGCGGCCTGGGCCAGAGCCCGGGGCTCAAATCGGCCAAGCATGTGACCGCCTGGGGTCTTTGCCACCCCCAGGCCTGAAATGTACCTGTCCATCTCTTAGGCCAGGCTCATGTGGACATCTGCCTCCTACATCTGCCAAACCTTGTCAGAAACAGGCAGACTCAAAAGGGACACGACAGTCCCCAGGAGGGTCCCGTCCAGACCAGACAGAAAACCCGCCAGCCCCCCCAGCGTGAGCCACTTGAACCGTCAGGGGAGGCTCTCCCTGTTCCCAGGGGACCCCAGGGACTCAGAACAAACAAAAAGCAGGCGTTCTGCTGCTTCAGCCACCAAGATGGTCCCTGATTCCAGAGACTGGGTGGACAGCAGCTGGCCCCCGGAGGGCAGGGAGCCAGGAACAGGGCAGGACTTGAAATCAAGTCGCGCAGACCCAGCCGCGCTGGCCCTGTCCAGGAAGTCCACTCCTGCTTCACTCGGGCTCTGTGTTCAGCTCGGTAAGAGAGTCCTGTGTGCCCACGGCCGCCACCCCTGCTCCCCGCGCCAGGCCTGGTAAACATGGGAGGCTCTTCTGGTGGGCATGGGCATGCGCCACCTGCCAGGAACCTGTCGCCCCAAGGTCCTCGGTGTCCAGCTGCCAGCACAACATAGCCAGCCTGGTCTTCTGCCTCAAAGCCTCTTAGGGACCCCAAGACCGGCCAGTCAGGGTTGGATGGGTGGCAGGAGTGACGCTGGAGGAGGCAAAGGGGTGGTGCCCCTTCAGGACCCTGAGATCTGGCCAGTCCCCAGGACCTGACAACCAGGTACAGAGGAGTCACCCAGGGATGGCCTTCAGGGTCCTTGGGGGCATGGGAGATGCAGACACCGCAATTCCCCCACCCGAGGGAGGAGGAATGGGGAGGGGACAGGGAAAACCCGACAGGAACAGATGAGCCCTGTGTGGCTGGGGGCACTGGAGGCACAGGAAGACCCCTCCCTCTGCAGTAGGCATCCCTTCCCCCGGGGGAGTCCAGTGCCAGATCTTCAGGAAAGTCAAGGCTCCAAGCTTATGTCCTGTCTCTCAGTCCCATGCACTCTCCGCAGGAGCCTGTGTGGGCGGGCCCCAGGCCTGGACTCTGCTTGGGATGACGGGCACGCCACGCCCTGGCCAGACCTCCAGCTGGCCACGTCCACACACAGGAGACCTGCCCGCCCTCCTCACACTCAGCCGAGCACCTGGGGGCAGGCCTCAGGCAGGCTGGTGCCCAGTCCCTGGCCATCCCCCAGTCCTGCCAACTTGGGGGCAGGCACCCTGCAATCTGTAAAAAGGCCCCAGGCTCAGAGGCCTGGCCCACGGGAGTTCACAGATGACAGCTTCGTCACTGCTTGGGCCTAGGTGTCAAGGTCCCCAGGTAGGAGCCACCTGCCAGAACCTTCAGTGCAGGTGGGATCCTGCCAATGTAGAACTTCTCCCCTGCAGGGGGCTTGCGACCCGGGCAGTCTAAAAGGAGCAGAGAATTTTCCAGAAATTGCTCAGCTGGAGAAAGGCCTGAGGGTACCCCGTCCCACCCCCAACAGTCCCCCCCTCCCTTTACATAGGAAGGGCTTTCCTGTCATCTCAGGGGAGGGGACACATCCCCGGGGATGGGGCCTACTCGGCTGAAGGATGAACCTCCTCTTTACTCTGCATTTTTAAAAGTCTGTAAGGTGCTCAGGGTATCGGGGTGACCGCACCCCAGCGAGGACAGCACTGCTGGTCTCCATTCAGACATGACTTAGGTCACAGGAAATTTTCTAAAAGTCAATTTAAATATTTTTTTCTTGCAGAGAAGTATGCTAGATTGATCAACCAAAGACCCGGGAGTATAAAAGTCTGTCACACAGAACACAGTCTCTGGGGGGAGTGGCTGAACAAAGAAAAGAGGGAACAGGGCCGGGGTGAGTGTACACGGCCTGGTTCCATCCCCTGCCCTGCAGAGAAAGCCTGTGACCATGGCCTGTCAGTGGGAGGTGGCTATCAGGTCCTGTCACCCTGGTCTGTACCACACAAGGCCTGACAAAGTGCTCTGTGGCAATTACTTTTAAATATCAGTATCTACTTCACAGAGGTACTGCATCCTTGGCAAACATTTAAACCTATTTAGAAAATGTTAGCTGCTGACTCACAAGGGCAGGAGAAGGCCAACACATGGCTCCTGGCAACCTGTGCGTGGTCGCCCAGCCTAGCTGCATGTTTGAATTCCAGAAGATTCGGCAGGAAAGGTGGCGGACACCATCTAGTTTTTAAAAATTAATGTTTTAGGGAGAAGCAAAAACCATTATTTTAGAGAGACTTGCCCTAGCCCAGCAGGATCACTCAGGTATGCAATGATTATATGCCTAATGGATACCTCCCAGGGAGTCTCCTAAATGAGGGTGTTTTAAGTTTAAGCAACTCAGGACTTTCTTCCACAGCCCTTCAACCTAAAAACTTGTGGTTTCTCAAAGTGGTTTCCCAGAATTCCTGTGGGCAGAATCCCTAGAGGAACTGGGCACTGGCATCAGAATTTCCAGGGCAGGCCAGGAAACCTTGGGCACCCCTGGGGCTCACCATCTGGAATCTGCCGCCTCCAAGTAGGAGATCCTGGCCTAATTCAACTCTATGTCCCCACTGAGCTGCCCACTGAGGGACAGTCCCCAGGGGTTAGCCCTGACATCTGGCAGCCAATTAGGGGGTTGCCCTGCTGTTTGCTGCTGCTGCCCACAAACGCCTGGCAGCCTGAAGGCTTTTAAGAGCTTAATCTCCCAGGAAGTGACATGCGCCAGCCCCAGAGCCCAAACATCAGAGTGACCCAGGCGCTGGCCCTGGGCCCCAGGCAGGCTCTCGGTACCAGTGTCGGCACACCTCTCTCCACAACCCCATTTAAGACTAAAAGCCCCTCACCGGACATAAGGCTCCTATCAGAGGCATCCTGTTACCCAAACGACCCGGGTTCCCTGGAGAGAGCCAGAAATGAACACAGCAGCCCATTTCTTGAACCGGCTTTCAACAAACAATAAAAACACACATCACACCAGAAATCTGATCAGAAACTTTGGTTTGCACCTGCTGACTGCTGCTCAGTTTCACACCACGGAACAGGAAGACTGATTTCCCCACCGTGTCTAGGCGCACCTTCCCGCAGGCCATCAGCCTGGCAGGGTGGGCCGAGCAGGACTGGGCTCCCCAGGGTCAGCGGGTGAATTTCGGCCCCTCACTCAGTAGCTGGGGGGAACTAAGGCAAGTGGCTTCACTCCCCTAAGCCAGGGCCCCAGATCTGTAAAATGGGAACAGTGACCAATGGTACCTCTCTCCTTGGGGACCTGAGAGACTTCAGATAGCAGGAGAGTGCCCAGAAGGCCCAGTAGAGGAAAGCAGGGGAGGGAGGACAGTCACATAGGATGCACTTCCCTCCCTGCTCACACACACTGGGGCCCTCTCTGCCTACAGCACCCAATGGTCACTTCCTTGCCAACCCCTACAGCATACGCACAGTCTTGGCCCTCTCTGCCTGGCTGCTCGGGGGCAGCAGCCTACTCGGGGGCAGCAGCCTCCACAGGGCCCCCACGGGGCACGCAGCAGCAGGCCCTGGCTGACCGCTGTTGAGCTCATGTTGATGCAGCATGGGAGAAAGTCAAACATGCCTTAGATCACCTGTGACCTGCAGAGGACACAGCAGGCCTCCTGTTGGGTTGGGCGGGGTTTGGTGCTATGGCTGGTCACAAAGGTCACGGGGCCTCAGATGGGGGAGGGGTCCCGGGCTCCAAGCCCAGCACTCAATCTATTCACATTCTTTCAATAGATAATTCGCTCACCCAGTGCCCAGGGGAAGGGCTTGGGGCTCCAAGAGGCCCTTGTCTGCAGCTCCCCTCCCCTCCACAAATCCCCTCCCTGTTCAGGCAGGGGTCAGGAAGTTAGCCAGAGATCCCTGGGAGGAAGGGTCCTAAACATTCCCTCCTGTGGCTTCACAGTCTAGTACAGGACACCCAGGGCTCCTGGAGAGGCCACCAACTTCAGACCCGCTGCTCTGGCCACGCCCTCCCTGCGGCCTGCAGGAGCAAGGTCAGACTACACACAGGTCGTAGAGTCTCCGGGAGCCCGGCCTTCTGCTCAGGTGCCAGGATCCACAGCTGCCCAGAATTCCTCTGAGTGGGGGCTGGAGGGTGTGCCCCCATCCTGAGCCCTACTTGGGATGAATCCCTGTGACTCACTGGAGCTGAGAGGGACACCGGAGCTGTGTCATTCAGGAGCTGAATGCATCTTAGAAAATAAAACTATGCATGTAAAAAAATTGCTTTTCTATAAACTTCCATTTTTCTACCTCGGATTTCTTTTCCTTCCCCAGGCAGGAATTTCCTGCATCTGCACGGGGGGCCCCCCCGCAGTGATCCAGATAGCTCCCCCCCAGATCTGGATCAAGTCCCCTGCAGGAGGTGGCCCCAACACGCCAGCAGAGGGCCAAATGAACGAATGAATTCATTAAAATCGCCTGGAAGGTGGCCTCTGCGCAGGGTTTTCTAAGCTGGAGGACTCACAAGAGCAGCAGACTCCCCTTCCCAACTTGGGGCCATCTAATTTGTCTGAGGCAGCCAAGGGCTGTCACCGGCCCCCTGGGATCAGCTTTTATAGACAAGATCACCTGATTCATAAGGTTCCTTTGACCCCTGAATTCCAGCCTCCTCAGGGCCCACAGCCAGGCCCAGCTTCCCACCAGGTCTTCCTTCTTGGAAGAATCCCTAACACAACAATGGAATCCAGTTCCTTCCAGAAGCGTTCTGGGAGCTTCAACATGCAGCCCACTCTCAAGCCCCTGGCTCTCCTAGGAAGTCAGGGGTCTCTCTCAGGCATATTGAGGCTTCCAGAATAAAGACCCGCAGGCTCCACCCATCAAATCTTTACACAGCAGCCTCATCCTTTGCCCCCTAATTACCAGGTGCAAAGCTGACCAGGGCCCGGGCCATGGAGGGTTCAGCCCTTTTATGCACCCAGGCTTGTTATCATCTACAAGGGACTGGAACACTGGGGTCTCCAAAGGCCAGTGTCTCCTCCTCCAGGCTGCTGAGGACATTCCAACCCCACACCATCCTGAACCAGGCTTGGTGCCCAGCACACAGTAGGTCCTCACTCACTAGCAATGACTTAATTCAGACAGCAAGGGACCTGAATCCAGGCTGAACCTCAGCCCCAGCCCTGGCCAGGGTGGTGAGGTCCAGGCCTGAATCTCAGGTGGAGGTCATGTCAACCCCCAACAGGACTTTCAAAATTACCTCTCTGCATCTTGAAACTCCACTTAATTAGCTGATTGACCCCATTAACGTCGGAACTTGAGTTTCAGACGAAAAAGAGGTCACACGCCTATCCAAATTACTACCTCAAATTTCCATGCAGAAATCACTATTTTCAGATGGCCTCAGAGGGCTCTCAGGACCGTGACCGCATCCGTGGGTCCCCAAGGCCCCCAGTACTTCGGCCTGAACCTCACCCGCGGACCTAAGCGCCTTCTCAGATCCAGCTGCTTTAGGGCACCTTTAAAAGCTCAGCCGTCAAAACTCTGGTCACTAGAACCAGCCTCTCCCTCCGGGCGCCCCCAGTCCCACAGAAACGCGAACCTCACCCGTGATCGCTCGCCCATTTGGAGCAGGGCGCCCCTCTGCGATCCCAAAACCCCCGCTGCTAGGTCCACTGCGCTCCCACACCCTCCATACCAGGCCTGCGAGATGCACCTAAACCCCAGCACCCGGAAGGCAAGGTCCACTGTGAACCCCGCACCCTTTGCACTGGGACACAGAGAAGTTTACCGCGGCGTCGTAGGGGTCGCACCTGCTGGCTCAGTTCGAGGCCCCGGCCCAGGAGCAAGTGCGTGGTCGGCGTCTTGCAGGGTGTTTCCCGCGCCCGGCGCCCCGAGCCCGGGCCAACCGGCGGAGGTTCCTGGGCAGCGGGTGCGCGCGGGCGGAGCTGCCCGCCGCGGGGGAGGAGGGATGCCCGGGCGAAAGTTGCCAGGGAAACTTGAGCAACTCGAGCGCGCCGGTGCCAGCCTCCTGCATAATTCAACCGCGGTGGCGGCCGGACGCGGGGGCCGCTCCCCTGCGCCCGCCGGGTCCCACACCCCGGAGGGTGAGCGCGGCTGGCAGGAGTCGAGCACCCCGCGGGGGCTCCGCGCGACCCCGGAGACTGCGGCGCCAGCCTGCAACACCCGGGCCCGCACCCGGCACGCCGACCACGGTCTCCCGGAGCCCGCTGCTGCAGTAGCGCGAGCGCCAGGCTGGGCGCAGGGCCGGGGTGACCGCAGCGGGGTCTCCAGAGACTTGGCAACCACTGCGCGGGTCCCCGCCCCCCGTGCGCCCCCTGGCGGCCCCGCGCCGGCTCCTCCGCGGCACGGCTTGCTGGCCCACGTCCCTGGGAGGCGGGCGGCGACCTAGGGCAAGGAGACTCTGGGCAGGGGGCGGATGTCAGTCCACCTGTGCTGTCCCAGGGGAAGGAGCAGGAAGCAATAGAGGTGGCAGAGGACCTTGCGCACAGGGGACAAAGAGGTTACTCCTGCGCTCTGCGCCCACGCCACTTCCAAAGCTTTTACAGCCGGCCCCTGCCCGGGAGGGAAGCCGTGGGGGGGTGGGGTGTCCCCACAGAGAAGCGAGCCCCACCTGAACGCAGGATCCTTCTCCCCACCCCCAGCCCCAGCCTCTACTGGGTCCAAGACAGCGCTTAGGCGGTAGTTGGGGCTCCTGGAATTCAGACGCACTGAACAGCCTCGGTGATCAGGGCTGGGTACCTGGTGGCCACCTACTGTCCTTGCCCGCTAGCGCGGGGTGCACTGGCCGCCCCCACCCAGGGCCCCGCGCCCCAGCCGCCGACCGCCGTCTTACCTGGCTCGCGGGGCAGCTCGCGTGATGGGGGCGGGCCGGAGCCCCCCGGGAGGACCGGCGTCCACGCGCACCTGGCTGGGCCGCGGGGACCGGAGCAGCGCCGCGCCCAGCGCGGCCGGAGCGCGGGAGCCGCGGCCGCTCAGGTGTCGGGGTGGAGAGCGCCGCGGCCCTGGGGCCTGGCGAGGTGGGGGAGGGGCCTCCTGCCGCCCGGGGACGCGCGCGGCCGGGGTCCTCCGGCCCACCCCACCTGCCCCGGCGGTTCGGGCCGCTGAGGCGACTCCGGCGTGGCGCGCGGGGTCTGTTGTGGCAACCCCGGGAGACGGCGGGGCGCCCGGGGCCGCCCCCGCCCCGCCCCGGGCTGCGTGGCTCGCGCACCCCGCCTCCCGGAGAAGCCCAGCGGACGAGAAAGTCCCTTCATGTCGCGAATCCTGGCTCATTCTGGGCGATTATCCCGAATGCAGCCGCCTGCCACCCCGGAGTATTTTAATAGGATTCGGAAACGGAGGCCGGCTGCACAGGAAACATTAGCAGAACCCAAGAAAACTTTGTCCCTGGCAAACACCGGGCATCTGCTTCCAGGCCGCCAGGTCTGGGGCGCCTTCCGCCCAGGGCTGTGAGACCTGCCTCTAACAAGTGCCCTCCGAGCCTAGGGAAGGTGGGGGCGGGGTGGGGTGGGGTGGGGGAGAAGAGCCAGCTGCTACAGGAATCCTCCCAGAGAAAAGGCGCCCTCCGGAGACGCCGGCATCCTATTATTATCCGAGACTCGGGAATGGCTAGTTTGCCAAAGCCCAAAGGGCCTGTCGGCAGCCTCTGGTCGCTGGATCCCAGCTGTGGCACAGCTCAATCTGCACCGTGAGCCCTGCTAGTGACTCTTCTCAAGACCCTGATAATTCACTGGTATCTCCACTCTCTGTAAGCTGCGTGTCTCTGAATAAGCTCTTGGGGTCTCTGTTCCCTGTGTTCTTCAGTGTTTTGGAAAGGGAGGGTCTTTCTAGGCACCAGGATCTGAAGGGGTGGCAGGCAGAAATGTACCAAGGTCCTGCCTGAATGGGGAATAATCACCTGTGTGATACTACAGCCCGACATTAGGCAAACCCCAGTCCGCACTCCTCCAGTGGGGAATGCAAAAACACACACACATAAACAAATATAAAACACTTTACAATATATGTTTATATATAACTGGGTATGTTTACGTATATGCTTATATATTTTATTGTTTTATAGACTACATTATAAATGTACATTTTATGTATATGTGTGTGTGTGTCCGTGTGTCTGTGTGTATATGTATATTTGTTTTTAAGTCAAGTCGATCTTATAGGACATGCCTGAGAGATTAGCATGTGCTGGTGACTTCAACATACCAAACAGGCAAAGTTAAATATTTGCTCTAGATACTTTTTTTTCCCTTGCTTGCATAATTGTCCCACATTTCAAAGTAGTCTTAAAAAGCACTTAGGTTAAAAAAAAAAAAAAAGTTGTGTTTGGGGCCTGAATATTTCAGGACCCACATGGAGTAAATATTGTAACTCCTTGAGGACGCGCCAGATGCAAACTTCTTTCTCTCCTCTGCTTCCTGAAGCATGAGACTCGAAAAAATATTTGTTCAATGAATAATGGAGGCATCCCCTCAAATAATCCTAATAATCCCTAAACCAGGAAGGAAGGAAGATGTGCTGGTGGGAGTTTGAAAGCTAATTCCGTGACTTGGAACTCTGGTCCTAGGAGGGCTGGTCAGCAGAACATCCTGGTGTCCTTCAGGTTTGCCAGGGGAGCCGGGGGTTGGAAGGCTTGGAGTGTAGCTCCACCCCTGCCAGTCCCCGCACCCCAGAGAAAGGTGCCATCTAAATGACAGTAGTGTGCTGCTCTACAAACCAGCCGGAAGGTGCAGCCACAGGATAATGCCCTCCTCCGGCCAGATTTCCACTCCCCCCGGGGCTCTTCCCAGATTGCCACTGTCAAGCTACAAACAGCAGAGTTCACCTGGGACCAGTTCTGCTGTCCCTTCTCCTGAGCAAGGCTCAAGTACCACTGGCATTCCATGTTCAAGAAGCACATCCCTGGGACCTAGGTCTCCGCCAGCCTGACCACCCAACTGGACAGCCTCGGGCCGCCCCCACTGGCCTCCTGCTCTGTCGCCTGCCCCACAGGATTGTGCCGTGAGAGCCCGCTGCCTGTCATTTTAAGGACAGGATCTGCCTACGTCCCAGTTCCTTTGTGTCTGCTTAGAGCTCTCCAGTTCAGCCCCGTGCTCGGTTGAGGCCACATACTTGGAGTCTTTAAAAACCTCTAATGAAAAGGGTCGGGGTCAGGGAACCCTGCTGAGGACATGCCCCCACCCCATGCTCAGCTTGTCCCCAAGGCTGGTTGGGCCTTTGGACCTCACTGGGTCCCTGCTCAGAGGAGCCAGGCCTAGTCCAGTTTTTATTGTGGTGGCCCCACAGCCGTAGGCAACATTGAGCTTTGTGTTTTAGTTTCAGTTTAGGAAAAGGAGAAACTGTCATGCTCCTTGGCCTCAGAACCCCATTCTTGTTTCCATGGGCTGCCTTCCGAGTCGCCCACCGTGTGACGAGGTGGACAGGGAGGTGCAGAGCCTGCAGGAGTCCTGCTTTCATGGGATGATCTTCGTTGTCCTGGCAAAGCCTGGCCAGAGCAGCCGGCAGTCACCACACTTAAGGACAGCTCACCGGGGCTCCCTGAAAGAGAAACCATCACACAGAGCTAGAAACTGGGACATCATACCAGGAAGGGATGCAGAACACAGTCACCTTGTCTGTCCTGGGGAAGACATTATAAATGTTTTGTGTCTTAGAATGACCCAGCTGCTCAGTGTGTCCCCTGCAGCCCTGCCTGTCTCCCACAGAGCCACTCCTGGGCTCCAGACATGGGGCCAGCTCCTCTTTAGAAAGGCCATCCCAGGGGGAATGACCTAGCCCTTCCTGCAGCTTACAGATGATCCGAAGAGACTTGTCCAAGGACATGAAGTCAGAGCAGGTGAAGCCAGGTGTGTGCAGGTGAAGGTAGGTGTGTATAAGTGAAGGCAGGTATCACAGGTGAAGGCAGGTGTGCGCAGGTGAAGGCAGGTGTGCACAGGTAAAAGTAGGTGCTCCAGCCAGCAGACAGGCAGGTCTCCCCATTGCCTCGTCCCTGCCAGACTCCCCCATGCTTCCGCAGTTTCTTGTCCTTCTTTTCCCCTGTGGCAAGCGGTCTGATTCCTTCCTGTCCTCTACCGGGATTGCTGGAACATGCACCATGTCTCTGTAATCCCATGATAAGTACTAGCTCAGTCACATAAGCCTAAAAACATAAATACCCCCAGATTTTACCAATGCCCCCTCCTCTGCAGGTCCGCCTCCCATGCTGCACCTCGGTGGCTTCACCAGACATTTGTTCCTCTCCAGTGATTCCACTTGGATTCGTCCCACCAGGCCTGCTGCTGGCACTCTGTCTGAACATAAGCACCCAGGGACTGCTAACTAGGGGAGCAGGGGACAGTCTGCTTCTCCTGGAGTCTGAGCTGATGAGAGGGGCCTGTCTGAAGCTTTTCCTGGAGGATGTGCGCGGGGTGCACGGATCTGGGAGAAGCCAGCTGGGCAGAGGGGCTGCTGGGCTTTGCAGCCGGGCTACGGGCTCTTCCCCCAGCTCAGCGCCATCTGGTCCTTCCACCTCCCCTCCAGGCCTTCCTCCCAGACCTCCCGCACTGATCGGAGAGCAGCCTGGAGAACGGAGAAGTCACTGCCCAGGGACATCTCTCGTCACATAGAGGCAGAGCTGGAGGCCTCTGCCCAGCAAGTGACCAGTCTGGCAGAGCGGCAGCCATGCTCGGGAAGTGCCCCGGAGCCCACAGCAAAGACTGGCACAGATGGCCTGTACCCAGATATCCTCCTCTGTGCCTCCCACACTCCTCTCCCCTGGGGTCAGCTCTTGAATAAGCAGCTGGCACCCAAGGCCCTGTCTCAGACAAAGCTTTCAGGGAAACCCAAAGTAATATAGAAGCTGTCTTTGCTTCTGTGTGGAGCTGTGGGTCGGCCCTGCGGTCACCCAGCTGATGCTGTGAGCTAAGACCAAGCCAAGGGACCTCCAGGAAGCAGAGGGCTTAGCCGAGACCATGCCACATCGGCATCGGGACGCTCTCACTAGAAATGGAACACGTCGGAAGGTCACGTGGCAAGCAAATGATCCAGAAACGCCTTTCAAACTATCGACAGGGTACAGGGTTACAAAAACAACACACGGTCACCAGGGAGGTTTGTCTCAATGATATTAAGGTGTTTCCACATTAGCAAATCTACTAGGAGATTTATTTCATTTTGCTTACTTTGGTCTCTTTGCAATGCTGGGGATGGAACCCAGTGTCTTGTGCATGCTAAGCAAGCACTCTACCCGTGAGCTACACACCCAGCCCAGGAAATATGTCCAATCAAACAAAATTTCTTGGCAAAAAAGAAATAACTTGAGAACGTTTTAACATTATTCAGCTTTATGTATCACACCAAAGCCAGTGTTACGTTTTTTGTTTTTCAATTTTTTTTTCTTTATACATGGGCACAATATCTTTATTTTGTTTATTTATTTTTATGTGGAGCTGAGGATCGGACCCAGGTGTCACATGTGCGAGGCAAGCATTCTACCACTGAGCCACAACCCCAGCCCCAGTGTTATGTTTGAATATGAGACAATTCAGGGAAAAGAAACGGGAGCCTGCTCACATCACTTAGTGTTTCTGTGAATTGCTGGCCAATGCAATCAAGCAGGAAAGTGGAATGGAAACTCGAGTTTCAGATTTAAGGAGGCAAATCACAGCAGCCTCAGAGGTGTTGTGATTTTCTCCATGCAAAGTCGGAGAAAATAAACTGAAAGTGAAAACTAAGGAAAAGTTTTCTAAGTAGTACACAACCAGTTGGGAAAATAAGACCATTCCTAGAATCTGGTTTCAAAAATAAAGAGAGAGAACAGGGACCGCTGAGCCCCCCCCCACCCCCCCCCCCGTGAGGACACTCTCACAGCAGGAGGACTGCCCTACCTGAACCTAAGTAGCCCAAAGCTGCTGGGCTACCGCTGTGTCCTGGGACGGGAACAGACTGAAGCTGCCCAGGACCACCTCACACGAACTCCACCCTCGGGGACGGTCCCCGGGTCCTTCCACCTCTCCTCCTTCGGCATGGCCCTCTCCCATGCCACTTCTTTGACTGTTACTCATTGTATACAGCACAGGTGACATACGGCCCAGGTGCCAGTGTTCACACTGTCACTGTCAGTGTCCTGGAGCTCCTGTGTGGACCCAGGCACTTGGTACATGCTGGGTGCTCTCGGGGCATGAAGGGAGGCTGCAGAGGAAGGGAGAGAGCAAACCTCGCTGGGAATTCGCTCTATCAAAATCGAGCGTCTAAGAGTGTAGACAGAAGATGGTGCTGGAATACAGGCCTATTGATTTTCAGAGAATATAGCTAAATCTTTAAGCTGCTTCTCCTAGCAAGATAACTGACCAGAATTGAGAATCAGAGAATTAGCCATTAAACACGAAATGACAGAGCATCACAGAAAGGTGCAGGTGACTGTCCTGTGAGCTGGGAGTCCTTAACACAACGGGTACGTCAGGCGGCAGGTGCGCTGAGGAAGGATGAGCCGGTGAGACGGGGCGGCGGGCAGCGGCCGAGACCCGAGGTCAGCAGGGTAGGGGGCAAGCCAGCGGTGGGCTCCCCTGCCTGCACGAGGAGGAACTGCCGAGCACCCTGAATGCACATTCCCAGGGGAACAGAAATGTCACAAGCCCCAAGTGGAAAGGGGACAATGTGGAAAAGACATAGCCCTTCAACACACAGCGCTGAACAATCAGAGATGGCCCCAAATAGACCCCGGAGAACTGTGAGAGGTAAAGCTGAGAGAAAGAGAAGGAAGGAGGAAGGAGGAAGGAGGGAGGAAAACTTGGAGAAAATCTTTTTGTCCTTAGGTTGGTCGGAGAGTTCTTAACCATGACCAAAACGAAACAATGACCCTGAAAAGAAAAAAAAATCTGATAAACGCTGGGAGGGTCGCCATGTGCAAAGCCCTGGGTTCCTTCCCCAGAACAGAAAGGAGATTTTTTATAAACTGGAATTCATCAAGGAGGACGCGTCTGCAGAACACTCAGAACAAAGAGCTCCGGGGCCACGTGGCGACAAGCAGACGGCCTGATATTAAAACCGGCAAAAGACATGGACCAGCCTCTTCCCCAAGAGGACCGGCGGACGGCCCGTGAGCCCAGCCGGTGGGAAGTGCCCACTAGACAGCACACCTACCAGAACGGCTGCTCAGAAAGTCCTGGTGGGCATGTGGGCAAGCGCCGCCCTTGCCTGCTGGTGGAGCGAGAATGGCTTGGCAGCTCCCGGAGGCCACGGGCACAGCCGATTCAGAGGCCTACCTGGGAGAATGACAAGCTTGCATGCACCTAAAACATGTAGGACTTCATAGCGGCTTTAGTCATGCTGGACTGA
Source organism: Marmota flaviventris (assembly GCF_047511675.1). Taxonomy (NCBI): domain Eukaryota; kingdom Metazoa; phylum Chordata; class Mammalia; order Rodentia; family Sciuridae; genus Marmota; species Marmota flaviventris. The sequence goes on along the minus strand of NC_092506.1, from coordinate 3,305,885 downwards.
ACCCGAAACAACCCCCAAAATGATTAAATTTCACAAATATAAATGTTCAGCACAAATAAAATTTGATGCAATCATACAGTGGAGTGCTATGCAGCTGGTAAAAATGGTGAAATTGATCTGAATTCACGGACACCAAAGACAGGACCCAGTGTAGAGTGGGGTAGCCAAAGCACACCCCAGAGCATCAGGTGCGGCCCGAGTCCGCTTACGCACAGCACAGGAAGGTGCTCCGCGTGGGCGCGGAATTGCAGCCGCAGAACTGTAGGAGCAGGACCCGCCCCTGAGCCTGCAGGGGCGCGGGCAGGACTTGAAGCTGCCGGCCCTGCTGGGCGTCCCGCATGGAGGCCCCCTGGCACCTGGGCAGCTCAATCCACTTCAAACTCACATGTCTGAAACTGAGAGGGATGTACTTTCTTTTCCACCATGCTGACCCCTCCTGGGGCTCCCACTGGGGGCAGCAGTGATACCACCGTCCACTTCAAGTCTAGGCTAGTGACCTGGAGGCAACCTGACCCCTCACAGCCCCCTGTCCTGTAGAGCCCCCCTCCTTGGCCTGTCCGGGATCCAGTGAGTCTCTCCACCCCCCCTGCTGGGTCTCCCCTTCCTGCGGCCTCCTTCCACCTTTGGGCCTCCTGGGCTCTGCCCCGCCTCCCTGCCCTGGGGGGCTGGGTCTGCGCCCATTGGCTCCTCTGCTGCTGTAGCTCAAGGCCGGTTTCCCTCCCTCCTGGGTCAGAGCTGAAGCCCTCTCCCCTCCTCGCCCTCTCTGAAGATCGGCACTCGCCCCTCCCTGGGAAACTTCCAGGCTCTCTTGCCCCTCCTGGAAGGACAGGCAGTCGGAACGCCCTCCCCTGCGTTTGCTCCCCCCCACCGCCCCGGCCCTGAGTTCCTCTCTTCCCCTGCCTGGCGGTTCTGTGCCCAGCTGCCCTCCATGTTTGCGGGGTGGGGTCGGTGGCGGGGAACTCTTCACGTTTCCAAATCAATTTAATATAAGAAACCCGGTTGAGCTGCTGCGGACCACAGCACCCTGGCCCTGCAAGGACACAGCAAGGCAGACACAGCCCGGCCCCTGGAGCCAGCGGAGGAGGCCCACGTGGACGCCTCCCACCGAAGGCAGAGCATGCTGACCAGTCGGCCTCCGTGGCCTGTGTCTGAACGACCACATCACACGGGAACAGTGGGTCGTGGAGGTGTGCAGACCCTCCGCCTTGCCGTTATCCTAAACAACACAGTAGGACAGCTGGTCACACGCCGTTCCACTGCACTGGTATGACCAGCCATCTGGGTTGTCCAAAGTACCCGGGGGGACGCTGGCAGGTCACATGCAGACGTCACACAGACAATCAAGCATCCTCTGACCCGGGCATCCTTGAGGGCCCTGTGCCAGTCCCCCAAGGTTCCCAAGGACGCTGCAGCTCTATGAGGGACAACACTGCACAAAGAAGTTCAGATCGTCACCAATACCGTAGACACCGGAAACCTCGCAAGGGGTCAGAGCCACCGAATCCATCCACGGGTGAAGCTGATTTCTGTCAGAAGGATCGACTTCTGTGCATTCACTTCTCTGAAGGCAATTATGAGGGTGTTTTTAAAACAAATGATCAATAACGCAGCGCGTTTGGTCCGTTGCTGGGTCTGGGACGTGTGGAGCACCTGGCAAGCGTCCCCTTTGGAAAGGGCCCCTTCCCCAGCCCTTCCCCGGGTCAGAGCTAAGAAAATGAATCCCACGTGGAAGAGGCGGTCCAGAAGTCACGGAGAACTGCTCCCTGGTTTGACGAGCAGCGGGAGCCTTCTCCTCCTGGGGGTGTCTTCGGTGTTCTGACAGTTCCTAAGGACAATCCCCGCAGCAGGGCCAGACGCAGCATCCAAATGGGGTCACTTAATTAAAGGCCACTGAGCTTTGTGTCTGAGCGAGCACACGTGCTGCGGGGTTCACATCTGGGTTTGCCGCTGTGAGACGCTGGGCTGCAGCTGGGGCACCAAGGGCAGGAGGCTGCTTCTAAGCTGTGCAGGTGGAGTCCACCTGACCCCCAGGGGCCAGCCTCCAGCCCCCCTCCGTCCCCCAGCGCCCTGCTCCAGGCTGTCCACCGCCTGGGCTCCTCCCTGGGGCCTGTCTTCCCATGGAGCTGGACCTCCCCGCACCCAGCACAGGCCCTGTCCTGGCAGCCTGCTCTCGTGGGTGATTCAAGGCCGGTGGGGCTCAGGGTTGGGGTGTCAGGACACCCTGCTGTGCCCCTCACAAACCCGGCAGCTCCACGTCCTGCGCATTGAGCCCTTTGCAAGCCACCGTCCAGCTCCTCCCCAGCGCCGGCACGGCACTGTCACCTGGTGTCACCCGTGCCCTTCCTTGAGTTGGCTCTCCTGAGCTTCCCTCCCATCCAGCTCTGGCACCGGGGAGCCTGCCCTGCCCCCGGAGTCCCTGTGCCACGTCCGTCTCGCTCCTCAGAGAAGCCGAGTGGGAATGGGCCACCAGCCGGTTCCGCGGCAGCAGCCACTGGTGCAGGAGAGGGCCAGCACCTCCTCACCCGTGTCACTTCTTGTCCCACCACGTCGTCCCAGCATCAGATACCAGGCGTTCCACGGGGACTGCGTAATTGTCACAGATATCCGGGGCAGCCACACAGCGCTGCACGGAGGAGCTCGTCGTTGGAGTTCTCGCGTGGACACCGTTGTGATCGCAACCTGGTGTACTCACTCATTGGCACGTTGTCATGATTAAGTTAAGGGTGTTTTGGGGACACTGTCTCATCAAGGCCACCTGAAGTCACAGCTGAGGTCTCCTGGGGAGTCAACGCCCACTCCTCAGCCAGTCCTGTCCCATGCACATCCTGAGGTGGGGCCGCGTGGGCCTGAGTTTGGGAGGAGGAGGGCGAGGTGGGGGCCGACTGGGTCCCTGTCACACACACGTGCCTTCAACCAGCAGGACATCGTGTTCTTTGTGCCTGCAACACGACAGGCCACAGGGTCGGCTCCAGGCCTGGAGAGCAGAGCAGGAGCCCTGCAGGGACCACCCGCTGCTGCCCCAGCCCCTGCGCCTGAGCCGGACGTGGTACAGCCCCATGACGCGGAGGGTCACCCAGGCAGGCCTGGTGAGCCCTGGCTCCCTCGCTGGCCGAGTGGGGCGTCCTGATGTGTCTGTCACACGCAGGCCTGAGGGTCACGCTGACGTCCTCATCCACAGCACGCCGGGCCTGGCCTCCACCCGAATTAAGCCAGTGCCATGGCCACCCATGACCCACCGCTGCCTCAGAGCGCCCTGTACTGTTGCTGGACAAGAGAAGGTGGGCAGTGGTGTCCTGTGGAGGCCCTGGCCTGCGAGGCCACCTGGTGCAGGCCGTGGGGACCCCATCGGCTCCAGCAGGAAGGCCCTGGATCGCCTCCTGGCGCGTGGTCTGTGGAAGCACCGGTGGAGTGGAACCGTGGGTGGGGACCACTGTGGGGTGGGGACCCCTGTGGGCCACGCCTGCTCTTCCCAGCCCTGCGAGGTGGGTGCCTGAGAGCTCAGGGCTCAGCTCAGCCCCGGGGCTGCCCGAGAGCCCGCTGGCCGCCTTCCTTAGGCATGATTAACGCTCTTATTAGCAGGTCTTTGTGCTGCGGCCCGGCTTTGAAGGTTAATGGGCCCGGCCATAACTCGATTATGGAACACGCATTACAAAGAATTATCACCAGTGTCTTTCACTTAATGGTCTGTCCAGCTCCTTCCCGTGACAGCTCCTTCCCGTGAGTCTCCCAAGTGCGTTCTAATGCCAACACCGTGCAGAGTTTACGCAGGGACTGTCACCAGCCAGGAGATGACCATATTTTGCTACCGTACGAGACAAAGGAAACAATGAATCTGGCCTTGATGGAGACAGAACAAAGGTGCAGAGACGACCTTGGAACGTGCCCTCAGTGCGGATGGCTGAAAACAGAGCCCTGGACGCTGGCTGGCCTGACCCTGCGCCCCAGCTCGGCCAGCTTCGGAGCCGTGGGTTCTTGAAACCAGCAAGTGAAGCGAAGGAGCCCTTAGGGAGGAGGAGCGGCCAGGCACAGCTGCTGGAGCAGCCTTTCCCACGGGTGAGGGCGCGGAGGCCCACCCTGCCGCCAGCTGGACTGTCCACACCCAGCGGGCAGCCGCAGGCCAGGATGAAACCCTGCTCCTCTTGGCCTCCGACTTGCTCCAGAAGACCCCTGGGCCATCCGGCTGCTTGTTTCCAAGTTGGCTGCTCTCTTCACGTCTTGGGAAGCGTAACTACCACGAGGCACCAACCCTCTGTGGGGCTCAGAGGTGAGGGGCCGTGATGACTGCCCGGGGCTGCGGCCAACTGGTGTCACCACGGGCAGCCTGAGGGCCTGGGCATCGGCTCTCAAATCCCACCGCTTGCTGGATATGAGGGCCCCACTTGCTGGGTCAGGTGGCGATGTCCACGTGGGATTCTGTCGTGCTTCCTATAAGACAGACCCGTCCTGCTCCCGGGAAGTAGGCCACCTGGGCTGTCCGTGGGGCTGGGCTAGCTGTAGGGCAGGATGAAGACTCTAGCAGGCCACCCGGAGTGTGACCTTCCAGAGAGGAGGAGGAGGGCCGTCCAGCCAGTGCGGCTGAGTTTCGCTGCGGTAACAAGCACCCCGCTTCCAGGAGGTGCGAGACAGCAAGGTGTTTTCCCGAGTCCTTTGTTTTTCACTCACACGTGGGACTGGAGGACTGGTCAGATCAGCTGACCCCACCTGCCTCCAGAACGATCGTGGAGGAGAGAGCAGGGACAGTCCCTGGGCTCCTAAGCCCCGGCTGGGCATGAGGCACTGCACTTCCACGCCCCCCTCCTGGGGGTGACCTTGGGGGGAGGGGTACTCCTTCCACGCTCAGGAGGGGGGCAAAGCAGAACAGGATCCCCCTCAGGAACGCTCCAGGGAGGCCACACCTCAGGTGGCAAGCCAGAGCCAGCGGCAATGGCAGGGGCTGGATGTTTGTGACGCTGCCACCTGAGATGGGTTATCCTGAGAGATGGTGTCCCCTGCCCCACCAGAGCACAATCTGCCCTCCACCCAGATAGGATGAGGCTCCCGAAGTCACACGCACACTCACACACACGTGTGCACACACACTCGCACACACGTGCGCACACGCACATTCACACACACATGTACACACACTCACACACATGTGCACACACTCACATACACACTAGCACAGTGCACACACATTTGCACACACTCATGCACACACTCACACACATGCACACACTCGCACACATGTGCACACACGCACATTCACACACACATGTGCACACACACTCGCACACACACGCACATTCACACACACATGTGCACACACACTCGCACACACGTGCACACACGCACACTCACACACACATGTGCACACACACTCGCACACACGTGCGCACACGCACATTCACACACACATGTGCACACACACTCGCACACACGTGCGCACACGCACATTCACACACACATGTGCACACACTCGCACACACGTGCGCACACGCACATTCACACACACATGTGCACACACACTCGCACACACGTGCGCACACGCACACTCACACACACATGTGCACACACACTCGCACACACGTGCGCACACGCACACTCACACACACATGTGCACACACACTCGCACACACGTGCGCACACGCACATTCACACACACACTCGCACACACACTCGCACACACGTGCGCACACGCACATTCACACACACATGTGCACACACACTCGCACACATGTGTGCACACACTCACATACACACTAGCACAGTGCACACACATTTGCACACACTCATGCACACACTCACACACATGCACACACTCACACACTCACATACACACACTCCCAACACGTGACCTCGAGTCCGCAGTGGGGAAGGCCTGAGCCTGGCGGTGGCCTGTCCTCCTCCCGTGTGGGTAACTCGACCTGCCCGGCCTCGCTGCCCCATATCAAGGTGGTGGTGACGATAAGCACTCGGCAGTCGGGTGCAGCTGGCGGAGGTCACTGAGGTGCCCCCAAGAGGCTCCAGAGGGCACGTGCTCCACCGCTGGCACCCTTGTTCTTATCCGTGAGTGGCCACTCAAGCCGTCAGGGCCGCGTGGAGCAAGAGTCGAGAACTGCTCCCAGCAGCGACGCCCCATCCAGTGCGGGGACCTGGAGGCCCTGCGGGTCCCTTACTCAGCAGCACCCCAACCTCCCTTTTTCCCTGGTTGGGGATTGAACCGGGGCACTCTGTCACTCATCTACACCCCTGCCCTTGTTCGTTTTTATTTTGAGGGAGGCTCTCACTAGGTTGCTGTGGCTGGCCTCCTTCTTGTGATCCTCCTGCCCCAGCCTCCTGAGTCACTGGGATTACAGGCGTGTGCCACCACACCAGTCTCAACTTTGTTTTCCACCTCGTCATGTTGTGCAAGAATTGCAGTGCCAACACCTACCCTGTGCCCACCCCACCAGCCACCCTGCCAGTGTGCTCTTCCCACCATTGGTGTTGCCTGGGCGGGGACAATGTGGATGAGGCTGACAATCACAAGGAGCCTGGCACAGGGGCCCTCACACCTGCCCTCACACCTACCTGCAGCCCTGGGAGAGCTGGGCTTGCTTGTTACGAGGGCAACAGCTGACCAACACGCTTGGAACCGGACAGGTCTTCTTGGGTCACAGGCGCTCTGTCACCTCCATGTGGCTTCAGAACGACCCGCGACGTGCTGCAGATCGGAGGTGCTGCTCTTCTGCGTTCTCCCAGCTCCACGGCTGCCTGGAAGGCGTGTGCTAGGCCAGCGAAGCCTGCCTCCCAGCCTGGGACGGGGGGATCTTTACAGACGCTGTTGCAGTCTTCCACGTCCATGATCACACCAGTGCAGGGCAGCGCCCTCCAGCCCCACGAAAGGAGGACCCAGCCGCTCTCCCGCCCGCCCCGCCCCACTCGCCAGAGCTGGCGGTGCCCAGGGAGGACCCCGGGTCCCTCCCAGGAGCCCTGTTTTCAATGGCTCCGAGTCACCCCCAGCCACAAAACCAGAGTTTAGTCTGAGTAAAAGACGGAATGGCCCAAGTTGACATTCTCTGCAGGACTAATTCTTAATGTGTCACCTAGAGCTAATCTGTTTCTCATTAAAATCATGGATTAAGATTTAATCCCCACGTTTCTAGAAATAAGAAAAATAAAGTCTTTGTGCCCTTCTTACTTGTTGACTTGTGTGGAAGTTTTCTGTTTAGCTCTGAAAAAGAAATCTTTTGAATGCAAGAATTCAGGACTGCATGTTGTGTCGGGAGACCACTTTGAAAACCTTTATTAACGGTTTCACAGACGGGGAAACTATTTTACCAAGATCCTGGCCCATCCTCCTGCACCCCAGGCCCACCCCGCCGACTCCAAATTCTTCCCTTTCGGTGGGATTGCAGGCAAGGCCTGAAGCCAGGGAACACCGAGCGGGCACGTGGGCAGACCTGGGATTTCGGGGGTTACTGTGTGCCACTTGCAGATGTGATGGGGGTGGGTAGTGTAGAATTGGAACCGGAGCAATCAACATGTGATACGGCCACAGGACAACGGAGAGCAAGAGGCATTTCTCAAGAGAAGCCAAGCTCCTGTCTGCGCGCCGTCTCTCGGGTCTGAGGACGCGGTCAACATGGATGGGGTCTGCATGGAGCTGGCCTGACCCAGGAGGCCCTGAGCCGGGGAGTGGGGCTGCAGCCTCTGGGATGTGGGAGGTGACCCGTGAGGAATGGGGGTGGCGGGCAGCCGGCCCCTGCTGGGGGTCTGTGGCCCTGTCCCCTCGTCAAGCTGCCCAGTCACCTCACTCTGGCATTTGTTCTAAATGGCCCAAACTCCCCCTTCCCAGGAATCCCACCACCCTGGCCGTCCTCCTCTGGGTCCCTGGACGGGAAGCCAGTGGTAAGAACCTGGAGTCAGGTGCGGGGTCCTCGGTGCAGCAGGCTGTTCTGAAGGGCGGTGCGCCCACCCCGCGGAGTCCCTTCAGAGCCGGGCACTCGCCCAGGGAGGACGAGGGCACCTGTCCACAAAGACCCATGCCCCGTGTCCAGACCTGCCTTGTCACGGCCCCACAGGTGCCACGATCCAAGCCACCAAGGAAGGGGACTCAGCCGAGCAAGGCACAGCCTTGATGCTGCTGGAGACAGGGCCAGCCTCCAGACGGTGACGCTCAGAGGAAGCCAGCCCCCCACCCGGCCTGCGCCTGGCTCCGCTGAGGTGCAAGCCCAGAGTGCAGACAAGGCACAGGGACAGGACGCAGGCCGCCAGTGGCCGGGACACCATTGTGTGGGCAGGTGGGACCCTAAAGGCATGTGGAGCCCGGGGCTGTGCACATCCTGATGGTGGGGACAGTTTCACAGGTGCACACAGAGTGTGTCCCCAAAGACTCAGGTACTGGAACCTCAGTCCCTGGGTGGAGGAGGAGGGGCCAGGGGATGGTGACTGGGCGACAGGCTCCCCCCCAGGGGACGTGAGGCCGGCCTTGCTGAGCGAGTTCGGGGTGAGGGAGGCCACGGTGTGTGCCACCTTCCACACAGACCCAGGGCCCTGCCCACTTGTTTGCCATGTTGTGAGGCAACCTGGGGCTTCCCCCAGGCCGAATGGATGAGGCCAAAGCTGTGAGCTAAACAAACCTCTTTACTGCTAAATTCCCCAGCACCAGGCATTTGTTATAGCAACAGGAAACAGACTTAGACAGACAGTGGTTCCCAGAGGGGTGGTTTTACCCCTCAGGGACCATTTGATAAAGTCTGGAGACGCCCAACCTGTGATGCCGCTAGACATCCTATAATTCTCAGGACAGCCCCCCACCTGCAGAGTTACTGCCCCAGCGCTGAGGTTGGACAACCTAGCTGAACAGGTGTCTCAACGCTTATCAGACGGTACACTCCAAACGTAAACTCTGGATCACATGCCCATCACGCATCACAAAGCTGTGCCACAGAGACCCAGCCCTGCCCCTGCTGGCTGTGTGACATTGGATGAGTCACTTCACCTCTCTGGTCTGTTCCTTCTGGAGATGTGGGAGGGAGCGACACCCATTTCCCAGAAGTGCACAGCATCAGTCCAGATCCCGAGATGGGACCAAACGCTACAGATGGAGGGAGAAGGTGCTGCCTCCGGCCTCGCTGCCGGGGACCCTCGCTGCCGGGGACCCTCGCTGCCGGGGACCCTCACTGCTGGGGAGCCTCGCTGCTCTGGGCCGCTGGCGCTGACTCTGGCTGCCAGAGGCAGAGCTCAGTAGCATCATTGTCATCCCAGAAAAGCCCTTGTCACTGGGCTGGAGCCCTTAAGGTCCCTAAAGACCAAGGAAAACCAGGGCCGGACTTTGGGCTCTGCTCCCAAGCCCGGGGGTCACAAGGACCTTGGGTGACCTTGAGCCCTGGCTTTCAGCTTGACAAGGCAGGAAATGCAGCTCTGATATGACTGACTTAAACCCAAGCACCTCGGTCACCATTGCGGCCGCTGCCTTGACAAGGGTCGCACTCTGGTGGGTTCCCTCTCCAAACACTCAGGGAAGTGCCAGAGGCAGAAGCTCCCCAGACAGGGCCCAGGCCACCGCCAGGCTCTGTCTGCAGAGCCAAGGGGCAGAGGGCTCAGCTGGGCACCAGACCCAGTAACCAGGGCGTCACCCACTGGGCCCCCTGGGCCCCGCACCCCACATGACCCCACTGGGCCCATACCCCACATTGAGGCCCTGCACCCCATATGAGACCCCACACCCCACATGAGGCCCTGCACCCCCACATGAGGCCCTGCACCCCACATGACTCCACTGGGCCCTGATGGGCCCCTTACCCAATGTGACCTGCTGGGCCCCACACTCCACCTGAGACCCTGAACCCCCATGTTACCCCACTGGGTCCCACACCCCACGTGACCCCGCTGCCCCCCCCACCCCCGTTCTGCTGCACCTTGAGGAAGGTGCCCGGGAGGTGGCTCGGGGAGCAGGAGTTGGAGTCCTCAATCAGCTCTTTGTTTGCTCAGCCGCTGGGTGAGAAGGTGACAATGCCTTGGCAGCAGAACACAGCCCCTTTGTCTGCATGTGGTCCCAGGGCCTTCTGGAACCTGGCAGCTGGTGGCCCTTTACTCTGTGTCTTTAGACACCCTTGGGCTCGGGACTCCAGGCTCTGGTCCCCTGGAGTCGCTTCCCCAGAGGACAGCAGCAGCACAGGGCCTCCTGAGGGAGCCGGCAGGGACGGTGGCTCTGGAGAGGGCCAGCGTGGTCCCGCACTGTGGCCCGGGAGCCCAGGCCCGCTCCAGGCCCGTCGGGACCGGCCAGGTCTCACTTCTGACCAGGCCGGCCACTGCTCACAGAGTAGGTCACAAGAGCTGGGGGAGGGGTGGCCGGAGCATGTGCCACCAGGAACCAGACCGCCCAGGGACAGCGCGTCTCTGCCAGTGCTGTTCCTCAGCTGAGAGCGCTGTTCCCGTTTCTCCCAGGCAGCTCCAACCCTGCGGAGACCTGGAGCTCTCCGGGGACAGCCCCTGGGCAGACTGCTTGCTGTCCTGGAGGTTGGATCACGCCCTTGTCCCTGGGCCCCAGCACCCCTCACTTCTGCATGGCATGGGTGACAGCCTAGAGCAGAGCCCTGCCTCTGTCCTCCGCGTCCCAGTGTCGGGCACGACCCTGGCATACTGTGCAGCCGAGCCTCCTCAGAGGGACAAACCTGGCTTTCTAAATCCCCTCGAGCATAAAGCAGGGGCAGCCGCTGGTGGGGGCTGCGCAGCCAGCTCCTCGGAGCCTGGCCAGCCTCCGTATAGGGAGGCCACATCTGAAGACGAGGCCCTGGGACACTAGCAGTGAGGTCCAGACCACACGCTGCCGCCTCCCGGACTCAGAACAGGCCGGGCTGGTCGGGTTGGTTGTGGGAAGAACGAGGAAGAGGGAGGGGCTCCTATAATCCAGCCGTTTCCCCAACACACAGTAAAACAGAGGGCAGGCTGTTCAAGGTGCCAGATGGCGTCCATGAGGAAGACCCCACTGGGCCGGGAGGTCTGCCCAGGAATGCACGCAGCCGGGAGACGGCGTGGGAACCCAGGGTGGTGCAGGCCGAGCCGAGACCGTCAGTGGGGGCATTGCCTCCCGATCTCACCATGAGCAATGGTGGATTCCACGTCACCTGGACAGGCCAGGGGCGCCCAGCCCTCTGGTGGGACATGGTTCTGGGAGGGCTTCCACACGAGACTAGCAGTCAAATCCAGAGGACAGCAGTGTGCCCACCCAGACCCGTGGGGACCCAGCCAAAGGCTGAGCAGGGGAAGAGGTCCCCTGTCTGCCTGCCTTCATGAGGGGACACGGATCTTCTCAGGCCCTTGAACTGCGCCCAGTGGGCTGGGGCAGCCCTGGCAGGAAGGCGCCACTGACGCCCAGGCCTTTATGAGATTCCTGACTGCGAAGCCCACTCGTGCACCTGACCGCCACCGGCCAGGCCATGCAGGAGCAAGCACTGACAGGGTCCTTGGCCAAGCTGGCCCCTCACCCACGGCTGCTGGAGGAGCCAGATCAGCCTGGGGAGCCCTGAGCAGGGAGGCCAGGTGGTCTGCTGCTCTTGAAGAACTGGGCGCGTGTGTGTTCTGAGCCCTGGGCGGGGACGCAGGGCCAGGGCAGAGCCAAGACGTGGGCCCTGCTGCCCAGCCCCAGGAAGCCCAGGTGGCCACACACCTGTCCCTGAAAACCACCACACGTGCTGCTGAGGCGGCTGGGCGGACAGTGGGAGGGCCAGCCCAGCCTGGGTGACATCCACTCTCAATACTTGGGTCCCTCTGGACTGGACACCTGGCCTGACACCCTGGCCTGCCCAGGCCTGGGGTCTCCGGGTGCAGTTCCTGTGAATCTCGCGTCCAATGCAGGTGCCTCCTGGCAAATGATGGGTGAGTGTGGGCTTTGGGCAGATGGAAACGCTGCTGTCCCCAGTGTCACCCTTCTCCCCCCAGTGGCCATGTCTTGTTACATATAACACACAGCTCACCACCTTCGCCGTTTTTAAGAGCACAGTTCCGTGGCTCACTGTCTCCACTGCCCACCTCCAGAACTTGGCCACCTCCCAACTGAAACTCGGTCCCCTCACCAGCTCCCACCCCCTGCCCAGTGCTGCTGGGCACCCTTCTCCCTCTGTCTCTGTGAATCTGATGACTCGAGGGACTTTACAATTCACTCCATCTGTCCTGCCGTCCTGCTTCTTCCACTGGGCACAGTGAACTCAGGGTCCGTCTGTGTGGCCGCGTGGGTCCAGAAGTCCTCCTTTGCTGAGGCCAGAGAGTTTTGCCTTGTGAGTGGGCAGCACTTGGTTCACCCGACCATCTGTCAATGACACCGGGGCTGACCTGCCTCCCGGCTTCGCCAACAGCACTGCCACAGACGTGAGTGTACAACATCCCTTGGAAACTTCCAGTTCTGGACGGGGCCTTGGGGACCAGGCCTTCCACACACTCCAGATCCAAACTGTAACATTCCACCCTGACCCCCAAAGCACACGTCTGTCTCACAGTGCAAAGTGCACTCGGCCCATCTCCAGGAGTCCCCCAGCCTTCACAGTGCCAGCGTTGTCCCCAATTCCAGACCCAAAGTCTCCTGTGAGACTCAAGGCAACGTTTACCTATGGACCCCCATGGGGAAAATAAAAGCATGTTACAGGGTTCCAGTAGACAATGCAGAGTAAGTGTACCCATTCCACAAGAGAGGAATAGGGCCATAAAGGGAGGAATGGGCCCAAGCAAGACAGAAACCCATCAGGGCAAACATGAAGTCCTGTAGCTCTGCGTTCGGCACCTGGGGTACCTGGTGGCAGGATCTGAGCCCCAGAGTGCTGGGGTACCCCACCCCAGTGGCCTTGCTGGTTACGGCCCACTTGGCCTTCCTGTTGGGCTGAACCTGCTCTCTGCCTGCAGCTTCCCGGTGGACAGTCCAGGTCCTGGCAGCTAGAATTTCCTGGGGTCTCACTGCCGCTTTGGCCTCACTGTCACAGCTTCTCTCTGGGGGGCCACACTGCCTGACCTCCCTGGTCTCCCTCAAAATGAGTGGAAACTTCATGACCCCCAACTCCAGAGCCTTGCATTGCTGGTTCTCCAGCATCATGAGGAGGATGCCTGGAGCTGCTTCCAACTCCGGCAGGAACGAGGCCGCTTGGCCACGGACACGGCTGCCTCCGCGCGCTGCCTGGCTGCGCTGGGTGGAGGATTCCCGGGGAAACAACTCCCTAGGCAGCCCGTGGGAGCAGGGTGCAGGCCTGCTCTCTTCTCAAAGCAGGATTTCAAAAAGTGTTGCCCCACTCGCAACGTTCTAGGGCTTTCCCCAACCTGCATCTCCAAACTTTTCCAACCCTCCTGCAAGCCGATTCCAAAGGCTTCCGAACCAGGTGGTCGGTGAATCGACCACCACCACCCCACTTCTTGGTAACAGCTGTCTGTATTAGTCAGCTTTTTGGACACGAGGGACCAGAATACCTGACACGAACAACTTAGAGGAGGACGAGTTCCCTTGGGTCACAGTGGTGACACACCAGCTGGGCTCACGTAGTCACAGGTTCTGGGGATAAGGACACGGACATCTTTGGGGGTACATTGCTCTGCCCACCACACAGTTCTATCTGAATTGCTACTGCCTGCAGATGAAACCAAAGTAAACCTCCAACATAATTTGTGTAAAGAATAAGGAAAAGAGGAGAAAGACAGTTGGTATATATAAAAACAGACACGCACACACACGGATCCATTTTACAATCCCAAGCAAAGCAAGAAGACGCGCCCGTCCCCACAGCCTTGTTTCTGTGGCTGCGGTGGCAGGTTGCAAGACCTCTCCCTGCCCTCCGTGCGGCTCTTGACCTCAGCGGGTTATCGGGTGGGTTGACCCAAACACGCAGTCCTGCAGGGTCTGATCCTCAGTGCTCCTTTTGGGGAGCCATTTTCCATTTGCTTGTGATTTAATTGTGGAAGAATGAAGAGTCCCCAGAGAATCTTTGGGGTTCTAGAAATAGCACCCCCTGCCCCCTCATTTTGTAGTAGTAACTAAATCCCCTGAGATCAGGATCAACCAGCATAGAACAAGCCCCTTCTTTGCCTGAAAGCTCAGGGGCCCATGGGGCCCCACATGACCATGTGGCCACCTCGTCTTCCAATTCACTGGAACCAGCATTGTGTGCCCTGGTGAAAACACCTTGAAAAGACCAGCGATGCTCAAGGTCACAGGGACAGAAAGCCCAAACCTCACAGGGGGTTGCTCGTGTCCTGCACCCCCAGGCTCAGCTGCTCAGTGCAGCTTCCAGGGGCAGTACGGCTGGGCACATCCACGAGGTGGAGGACCTAGCCTCTCTGCACCCGCAAGGGCGTGCCAGGCTCCGGCCCTGCAAGATGCCCAGTGAGTGTGTCAGCAGACTCACCGCAATTGTGCCTTCCAGGACATTATGAGCCCCAGAGCAGCAGCCTGTGTCTAGAGCACAAATTCCAGCATGATGTGACTCATGGGCCAGGAGCCAACCTATGAAAGATTGAAACAGGTTCTTGAATTGGATTAGATTCCTTTGATAAACCACCAGAATATTAACACCTTTTTTTTTTTTTTTAGAGCAATGATAAAGGATTCATGCCCTGGTACAAATTAGCTGACAAATTCTCTATCAGAAAGTAGAACCGTAGGCGGAAAGGGATATGGGAAAGGGCAGAGCATGGTGGGGTGGGCCAAATGGTGGCCCCCAAATATATCTCCAAGTGACATCCAGTTCCTGTGATTATGAATTTATTTGTAAATAGGCATCTTTGCAAATGCAGGGGAATTAAGGCAGTCCCTCACGCCAATGATGGTTAAGACACAGAGGCTCAGAGGACAAGGCCCTGTGAGGACAGAGGTGCGGTCGGGTGATTCATCGGCAAGCCCAGGCTGCAGGGGACCACGGCCGCACTGTGGGCGGGAGGCCAGGCTGGAGCGTGGCCTGCTGGCCTCCACCTCTGGCCTCTAGAGCTGTGAGACTGGATTTCTGTTGCTTTCAGCTTCCCAGTTTGAGGTGCTTTGCTGCCTTAGCCACAGGTATATCTCCTGCACGTGCTCAGTGGGTCAGCAGACCAGACGCAATGGCACATGAAGGACCCCGTGGGGTCACCAGCCACCGAGGCATTGTAAAGACAGGGGGAGGGTGGCAGGAAGTACCCACTTCCCGTTGTGTCCAGCTCTCTTGCAGGTGGACAGCCACACAGGGGGAGCCCGGGGACCCACTGCTATGGCTGGAAGCCCAGAGCTCACCCCAGGACACAGCTGACCCTGGGTCAAATGGTGTCTGCCTCTGACAGGAAGGCATTTTGGGTGAATTCGGCTGGCAGGAGGGTGCTGGGTCTTCGTGCCGTATTGGGCCCGGGTCACTTTGGCTGCTGGCAGTGGCAGACCTTGCTGGCTGTCCCACAGGCTGGCCCCAGAGCAAAACAACCCACAGCCTCAGATGCAGGAGGGCAGTCCCCAGAACATATGCTCTCAATGAAAGAACGAGGAGGCCACAGGGAACCGGAAGGAGACGGAAGCGCCGGCGGGGCTCCGTGGGACAGAGGAGTCATCAGGACTGGGTCCTCTCCATCGGGGACATCAGAGATGAAGGGAAGCCCCAAGCGACACCTGCAGCCACCCAGAGAAGCTTGGAGTGGGGGTGGGCTCCTGAGGCGCATCAACGGACACCCCGGACACCCTGTGGCCTCTGTCCGCAGGTGCAGCCCCCTGGAGGCAGGACCCGGCCAGGGGGTGGTGGGCAGACGATCGTGCAATCTCAGCTCTCCTGCAGGGTCACAAACCGCTGACCAGAAAGACTTTGCCCAGGCTTTCCCGAGCCATGGAAGAGGCAGACAAGTTCTGAGCAGTGTCCACTCTGCAGGGACACTGCAACCACGGGACAGCCTCTTCCTACACGCTGTTGGGGGGTGAACACTGGGTTACCGGACCCCTTTCCAACTTGACCTTGAAGGTCCGGTGTTGACATGGTGCTTAGCTGGCTTCAGGTGCAAAAGCGGAGGGTGCCCTCAACAGCTGACTCCACAGCAGAGGCCACTCTGAAAGGGCAGAGGTGATCCGAGGGCGACCCTGCCTCCCCAGCTGCAGCCTCAGCCCCAGGTCAGGACTTTGTCCTGTCCTGGTGACAAGCCCCTCAGGGCCCAGAGGCTTAAAGCAACAGCACTGTTGGCTCTTCCAGGCTTGACTGGAGAGGACAGGGCTCCTGGTGGCTGGTGATGTCCAAGGCTCGTCTGGCCCTGGGCGCTGGCAGTTGCCTGGGACCCACACACAGTGCCCAGGGCAACTCCAGCACGCGCCTGCTCGGTGTGCCCCCCTGGCCCCCTGCAGGCAGCCGGGCTCCGGGAGGAGACCTTGGAAGGCCTTGGGTGTGCTTGCATGTGCTCTGGTTGGAAGCAAATCCCCAACACTGGCATCCCTCGAGGATAGAACCTGGGCGCTGACTCTAGCTGGACGTCCAACCGTGGCCCAGCTGTGACCTGGAACCACACCCTTCCTGGGTTTAGTGGGACATGTGAGGAGGGTGAGTGGCCCTGGTTTGCTGTCAGGTGTCATTGACAATACTCCAAAAACAGCCATGGGGACGTGGAGAGCCACCTGTGATGTTCTCTTGTGCTAAGTCCTAGTGTCCCCGTCTGTGAGTGGGGTCACTATCGTGGGGTCCCTGAGCTCCTCCATCTGACCTGGTCCCCAGCCTCAGCCCCTCTGTGGGGCAGGGTGAGCTGGCGAGCAGTAGACCTGGGATTCAATCCCAGTGCTCTGTCCTGGCGCCCACGTCTGGACCCTCCCACAGCCCTCCTGAACCTCCTGTGGCTCTGTCCAGCCCCACATTCCCAGAGGTTTAAATAGTTGGGCAGTTTAATTCATAGTTAAATTTTTGTTTAATCAAATCAAGGTCTTGGTCATCTGCTCGGGTGGCAGAAAAGACGGAAGCCATCTGCTACCCTGGTGCCACGGCTGCTTTGCGTGAGTCTCTGGGCCCTAGGGAGCAGAGTTGTCCCAGGCCTTCTGCAGGATCTGGGGCATGCAGCCAGCAGCAGCCCCCTAAAGTAGCCCCCACCTGAGGTGTGACATACCTGGGGTCCTCCAGCTAGCCAGCAGGAGGCGCTCTCTGAAGACCCCTCATGGGGACCCAAGGATGCAGGGGAGCGCAGACAGACCCTCCTTCGCCTCCCTGCACCTGTGGACAGTACTCCTAGCCAGGGGTCAAGGCAGTCTTGTGCCCACCTCTCCCACAAGTTAACATCAGCCCCCTTCTCGCTTTGTACCAGTGCATGGGCAGATGAGTGATTTCTGACTACTGTGGGTGCTTTCTGAAGCAGCAGATGCCAGTGTCAACCACTGGCGCTCCACCAATACGTTGGCCTGTCATCCAACGCAGATCTGGGTAGCGGCCTGGCCTCGAAGCCTCTGCTCGGAGGTGACACCCACCCTTTGTGCATATGCCCTCTCCTCCCCACCGCTCATCGGGGAAGCCAATGCCACCGAGGGGGACTGACTGGCTGGTAGAATCACCCAGAAGGAAAAGCAGGGAGCAGTAAGTCCTGATGACCAGGGGCTGCGCGTGCCACCACACCCATGGTGGGCAGTAAATACACACCTGCTAGGGAGAGAGCCAACGGGGGCAGGAAGTCTGTGCCAGCGACTCCCCCACAGGAGTTGACATCCAGAATATAGGAAGAACTCCAAGACCTAAACACCAGAGACCAAATAACCCAATCAATAACGGGCAAGTGACCCCAACAGACCTCCTCCAAAGGTCAGATGGCCAACAAATACTTGGAAAGACGCTCAACGTCTCTCATCACCAGGAAGCGCCAGCCCAAACCATGCCGAGAGCCACGGACTGCAGTCAAGATGGCAGCCACCAAGACACCAAGAGCATGAGGCTGGGGAGGAAGCAAAGAGGGGACTGGTGACAGTCAGCAGGAATGGAGTCGGCGCGCACGGAAATCAGTAGGGAGGGCCCTCAAAAAGCCAAGACGAGCCTCCAGCTGCCCAGCCCTACCAATCCTCGGGTTTACCCTGAAGAATAACGCCATCATGCTGCAGTGACCCCTGCTCACCGTGTCTGCAGCAGCACGGTTCACAGCAGCCAGAGCAGAGCCAGCCCAGGTGCCCACGGGTGACGGGTGGATAAAGGAAATGTGGTGGACATGCACAGTGTGGCTTCATTCAGCCATAAAGAAGAGGGAGATTGTGTCATCTGCAGGAAAGTGGATGGAACTGAAGGATATTATGTTAAGTGAAACAAGCCACACTCAGGAGGTCAAGGGTCCTATATTTCACCTGGAATCCAGAGGGAGAAAAAGGAAAACGCCACCTCATGAAAGTAGAAGGGGGCTCAGGTTTGAGTGTGTGTGGCCTGGAGTGGTGGACTGTGAGACTGAGTGCCTCCTGCTCCCGGGCACCGCGCCTGGCTGGACACTGCCACCGGCACCACCTCCTGCCCTGCCGGGCGCACAGGCTTTCTGAGGAGCCCCATGTTAAACACAGGATCAGGCGCGTGATTGACCTAAGTGGTGGCAGAGGCTCAGAGGCAACAGGAGGGCTTAGGGAAGTAGAATTCACAATGTCCACCGGAATCCAGGCCCACTTCCTTCTTCCCAACAGCCACCAGATTTCCCAGGGGACCCTTGTTCTGTGGGGCAGATGGGAAGGACTGATCCGACCCCAGCTCAAGGGGGAGGGATCTGTTGGAAAGCCCTGCTGTGATTGGTCAGTACAGGACAAGTGACCCTTTCCTAAGCCAATCAGCACACAGGCAATCTCTGCGGCAGTTATTGGTCTGGAGAAGATCGAATCAGTGTGGACCTAGGGATTGTACAAGGGATGCCCCCTTGCCTCACCTGAACGACAGAGCATTTGCTTAGAAGCTAGGCCTACGGTCACACACCATCTCTGGATCATACACAACAGCTGACACATGCAGTGCAGTGTGAATGGCTGTTGGCCTGCATTGTTTAGCGAATAATGAGGAATAAAAAGTGACCCCATGCTCAACACAGACCTATTTTCTGAATATTTTTGATCTGCAGTTGGTTGAGCCCGTGAGTGTGGAAGCCGCAGGAGGAGGGTCTTTGAAGAGGTAATCAAGCTACACCCAGGTCTTTGTGTGGACCCTAATCCCATACCCCTAGGGCTCTTACTGGGGAGAGGAGCTCAAGACACTGACACACAGAGGACCACAGGAGGACGCCATCGGCAAGTCACGGAGAGGCCTGGAGGAGCCAGCCTGTGACACCAGCCCCAAGGAGGAAGGAGAGTCAAGGTCGCCTATTGTCATGGCCACCCCGAGGCTGCGGGCCATCTGTGCCCTTGTCCTTTCTGCGTAAAAGCAGGCTCTGGCCTGAGCAGACATCCCCCGGAAGGTGGGGGTCCCCACACTCACCTTGCCCTGAGGCTCCTAGGTGTCCCACGTCGGCTAGAACCCTGTGTCCTGTTAGGCTGCGTGCGATGCTGCACAGGACCCGTGGAGGGACGGTGACCTCGAGTCTGGCTTGCGTCTCCTCTGTTGCACACACTCGCTGTCCTGCTGGGCTGCAGTTACGAAACACACACTCAGAGACGTGAGGATTTTAAGATGGTGCCAGCAGAACGTCACACCAAGGCGGGGCCCTTCTAAGCCCAGGCCCTGTGTGACTGCACGGGTTGCCTGTCCTGTGTCCTAGAGAGAAGAGGAAGTGCCATCCTGGCGGGTGGGATAGCAGGTGCCTGCCTGGCCTGCCTGAGAGTGTCGAGGTGCTTTGCAAAAAGCTGAAAAAACACATTAAAAATGTCAGAAATGGTTGTGCGTACCTACCTACCCAGAGGCCTGGGCACAGCCTCCCGGCTCATCACTGTGGTCAAAGGCTCGGGGAAGGGCTCTTCAGAAAACCTTGTGTTCTTACTGAGGGCACTTCGTTTCAGCTCTACAGGAAGGATCTTTATGAATTCCAGGCCAGCTGATCCTGAGCATTGATCGCCCGTCTCTGCGCCTGGAGACCACTGATTTCTTCCAACTCCTGCCCACATGCAGCAGCAGGTACTGGAGACATAGGGATTGGGGACCTGGGATCCCAGATCGAATATTCCTGTTAATGTTTCCAAATTCATGGTACCCTGGGCGATTTCCTCTGAAGACCTGAGACCAAAAGGCAAAGACAGTTCTATTAGTTTTCCGGGGCATTAAACCACAAGCTGGATAGCTCCTAACAACAGAAATCTATGCTCTCCGGGTCCTGGGGGCCAGCTGACAAAGCCGTGGGTTGGTCCCGCGTCTGAGGCTCTGATGGAGACTCCTTCCTGAACTCTCACTAGAAATCCTGGCATTCCTTGTGCCTCTGTTTTCTTTTTATTTTACTTAAAAATTGAAGTCATTAGTTTCTTTTTGAGATGTGGTCGTGCTAAGTTGGCCCCGTTAGTCTC
Source organism: Marmota flaviventris (assembly GCF_047511675.1). Taxonomy (NCBI): domain Eukaryota; kingdom Metazoa; phylum Chordata; class Mammalia; order Rodentia; family Sciuridae; genus Marmota; species Marmota flaviventris. The sequence goes on along the minus strand of NC_092506.1, from coordinate 3,285,523 downwards.
GGACTCCCTCAATCCTACTGCCTCAGCCTTCTGGGTAGCTGGGACGAGGGGCCAGCACTGCCACATGTGGCCTGGACCTCGTCTTTTCAGGGCCTTCCCTCTGGATCTGCCTCTTAAGGACGCTGGTCCTTGGTTTAGGCCTCACAGGACACGGGCATAGCTTTGGGGGGTCATCATGTAGCTCACGGCGACAGTAAATCCCTGGGAAGCAAATCCTCCCAGAAGCCCTGGGGAGCCTTGAACTCCTGCTCCAGCCCCACCAAGGCTGGGTGGCTGGTGTCGGCCATCTAGCTTCTGGGCTGAGTGCTACTGGCCCCCTGCAGGTCACTGCTTCCTCAGAGCCGCTTCTGGCCTCTTCTTCTCTTTGCTTGTCCTTTAAAGTGCTGCCCATCAGCTCTCAAGCTCCCGAGGCCTCCGCCCGGCACAAGGCTGCAGCACGGCCCACCTGGGCGCCTGGTGTTGGGGCGGGATCACTCTTGGTGATGTGTGAGCACTTAGGCTGTTCGCAGCTTCCCTGGCCTCCCACACTGGGTGCCAGTAGCATCCCCAAATCATGACGGTGAGAAACATCCCCAGATGTGGCCAAATATCCCTGGTGGAGACCACCCAGCACCCAGAATCTGAAGCAGGCCCCGCTGTGCCTGTGGGACTGCGCATGTCCTGGCGCCTCTCAGGCCTTGGGCTTCCTGATGGGGCACGATCGCCTGAGGACTTACGGTGACAGTATCAGGTGTGTAAAGGCTGTCACTGAGTACGTGGCACTGCGGGTTCTGTTTATTTCCTGGAGCAGGGTATGTGTGTCGTCTTTGTGTGCCCCGAGCCTAGCACACTGTTTGCCCCCCAGGACGTGGGGTGGGCATCACCGTGAAAGTGACCCTCTGGAGGGATAGAGACTCTCACCCAGGGTCGCCTGCTCTAGCTCCTGGTGGCCTGGCCCCTCACTCTGGCACTTGGGGTTTACCATCCTCCTTTCTCCCTGAAGAGACTGAAACAATTTGCATTTTGAGCAGCGGCTTCCAGAGCGCCTAGGGCTGGCTGGGGGCCGGCTTCCCTCTTGGGAACTGGCTGGTCCCCAACCCAGGCACATGGGCACACGGAGGCCCCGCCTCCATCTAGACAACCTGGACTGGAGCCATACAGGCCTTCACTGCAGGGCTGTGGGGCCCAGGGGTTGCCCCAGGCATTCCCTCTGTCCCAGGTTGCAAATCACAGAGAACTTGTAAAGGATTTCCGAATTTTAAAAATACATATGGAAACCGCTGCCAGGGTACAGGATGGATGGTTTTCCTTTAAATTCTCTATTTCCCTACTTGCTGTTGATAATGAGCACGTTTGTAGTCAGAAAACCTTCACTCTTGTTGCAAGTAACCCCACGCTGCGCTTCCAGGCGCCCAGGGTCCTGCCTGCTCTGCCCCGTGCAGAGCTCCACGGAGGACCCCTGGCCTCACCGTCTGGTCCTCCCTCCCCAGCCCCCGGCATCCAGGCCTTTACCGTCTTTGTAGCTTTGTCTTTCTGGACACTGCCTTTTGCCCAGCGGCCTGCAGTGAGGTTCCTGGCCTGCTGATGTGTTCCTTTTGGGGACGCTGTCCCGCCGATGCCTGCCGATGTGGTTGCTGCCGGTCTTGGTGGTTGTGAATCAGCGGGTGTGAGGACCCATGCATGCCCCACAGGCTTCCGCGTGGACGTAAGCTTTCGACTCCTCTGGGTACATGCCACGGTGTGCCTGCTGGACCCGATGGTAAGGCCACGCGCGGTTTCTGAGAAGCTACCACACGACCCGCGGTGGCGGCCCTGAGACGTCCTGTTGCTCCGGGGCCTGCGCCGCTCAGGGCTGCGGGTCTGTGATCTGAGCCGCTCTGAGAACTGCGCGGCTGTCTCCTTGTTTTAATTTGCTTTTCCCTAGTGACAAGTTACTTTGAGCATCTTTCCGAAAACTTCAGTCAGGTCTGAGTGTCTGCTCCCCCAGCTCCACTGGGGCTGCCCTTGGAGGGAGGCCCTCGTGGAAGGGAGCCAGGACTCAAAAGGACATGCGGGTAGGGCCTCGCGATGGGGTCAGCGCCCGGCTAGGAGGAGGAGAGCCCAGGTGTGCTCCATGCTACCTGTGCCCCGAGGGAAGGCCACAAGCCAGGAGAGGACCCGCCAGGATCCACCCACTAGCACCCTGACCCCAGGCGTCCAGCCCCCAGAACTGTGAGAAAGCAACTTTCCGCTGTTGAAGGCCCCGCGGCCGGAGCTAAGTCAGGCCTGTTGCCATCTGGGTACCTACTAAGTTGTCTTTTCAGACCCTTTGCCTATTTTAAATCCAGGTTTTGTTGATTTGTTTTGTTATTTTTTTTTTAATTCTTTGTACATTTGTGAACAAGCCCTTTGTCTGATATGTGTTTTGCATATATTTCCTGCCACTCTATGGCCTGTCTTTTTATTTTTCAGTAGAGCAAAAGTTTTTAATTTTAATGAAATTCAACTTATCTGTAGTTTTTTCTATACCGGGCACTTTACCACTGAGCTACACCCCCAGCCCTTCTTTATTTTATTTTGAGAGTGTCTCACTGAGTTGCCCAGGCTGCTCTTGAACTTGTGATCCTCCTGCCTCAGCCTCCTGAGTCCGAGATTACAGGCATGGGCCACCGTTTGGATGTTACATCTAAAAACTCATCTCCAAACCCAGGTCCTGCAAATTTTATGTGTGTACCCTTTGGGAATATTTATAGTGTATTTTGTTCTATACTATACAGCATATTCTACTGTCTCACTGTGCTATGCAACGCACTGTATACCACAGGATGCAATCCATTTGGGCCTCTAATCCATTGGGAGTTAATGTTCTGTCGTCTTCGTAGCTAGATTCTTTTATTTTCTGTGTCTAATTGCTCCACACTCTCTGTGGCAAAGACTGTGCTCTCTGCACGGCATTGTCTCTATGCCACTGTCAGAGATGAGTTGATCACATTCATGTGGGTCTATTTCTGGGCTCTCTCTTTTGTTCCATTTCTCTGTGTGTGTGCGTGTGTGTGTGTGTGCGTTCTTTTTCCTTCCCGATACCACCCTGTCTTCATGACTGCAGTTTTTACTAAGTCCGGGCTCGAGCCGTGTGAGGGCTTCCACTTTGTTCTTCTTAATACCATGTGGCTCGTCTGGGGTTTTCGTCTTTCTGCAAAAATTGTAGAATAAGTGTGTTGACATCTACAAAAATGTTTGCTGGGCCTTTTTTATTTTTAAGTTGTAGATGAACACAATACCTTTGTCTAATTTATTTTTTGTTGTTTTATGTGGTGCTGGGGATGGAACCCAGCGCTTCACACATGCTAGGAACGTGCTCTGTGGCTGGGCCCCGGCCCAGCCTGTTTGCTGATTTTAACTGGGATTGTGTTGCAGATCAAGATGGGGAAAACCGACATTGCAACAATGTTGCCTTTTAATCCAGGGCGCAGACTCTCTCTCCTTTAGCTGGGTCTGGTCACTCTAGGGTTCTTAGTTTTCTGCAGACAGATCCACACGCTCTGTGAGTTTATACCTAAAACTTCATGTTTTGATGCTATTGTGAATGACGTGGTGCTTTTGAAATATGAAATTTTTGTTGCCCATTGTTGATTTATAGAAAATCAATAGACTTTTATATATTGTTCTTTATCTGGAGTTCTTTTAGTGGGTTCTTTGGGGTTTTCTACATGCCAATTATATCTGCCAGCTTTTCGTCACTGTATCTGACAAGAACAGCACAGAGAAGAAGAAGGTTATTTTAGTTCATGCTTTCAGAGGTTCACCATGGTCAGCCTGAGGTGAGGCAGAGCGCTGTGGCAGGAGGTGTGACGCAGGAGAGCTGCTTAGCTCATGGCCACTGGGGCGCCGAGAGAGCAAGATGCGAGCCAGGGCAGGACCTACTTCCTCCAGCCACGCCTGCCCGCCCACAGTTCCCGCCTGGTCACTCCATTTGTGTTGTTAATCCATCCAATGGGTTAATCCAGTGAGGTCTCAGCCCTCAGGATCCAATCACGTCACCTCTGAACATTCCTGCATTGCCAAACACCCGGGCTCTTTAGATGCAAGGTACAGCACCCATCATGTGCTCTGTGAGTAAACAGCTTGGTCTTTCTTTCCAATCAGACTCCTTTGTTCTTTTTCTTGTTGAATTTTTTAGCATTTATGAATAAGATCGTGTTTTTATTTAGTGTGCCAAGGTGATGAGTTACGTAGGTTGATTTATGAAAACTGAGCCATCTTGGGTTCCTGGGCTGACCTTCACCTGGTTGTGATGTGTTGTCCTTTTTGTGTATCAGTGGGTTCAGTTTGCTTGTATTTTGTTAACAGTTTGTGCCTCTGTTGATAGACCCAACCTGATCTTTTCTTAAAGTTGGGCATCTCCCCACAAAACCACGAAAAGATAATTTCGGCTTTACTATAAATTACTGCAAACTCTGAACCTGCTTGGAATGCCTGCCCGTGCCTTGAACTCACCCATGCCTGGCTCTCTGACCAGATAGCAGCCCTCTCTGAAACTCAGTGACACCTCATAAATATTGGCCTTCCCTGGCCAGACAACGACCCTCTCTGATGCTCTAATGGTCCTCATAAATACTGATGTTGGGGCCAGCAAAAAAAAAAAAAAAAAAAAATGTAAACTACCATTAGTGTGATGCTCGTCAGAGTTCTGTTATCTGTAACCCCCCCCCCTTTGTGTAACTTTCTGGGCTATAAAGCTGGGCTGTAGGAAAGGTGGGGTTGCTGTCTTGTTCCCGCCGTTTGGGGAGGGGGAGGCAGCCCGGCCGGTGGAAATAATAAGCTTGCTTTAATTTGATTTTAATTGGAGTCAGTGGTCTTTTCTTGCGTCCTGGTCTAACAATGTTGATAAAAGATACCGGTTTCTAGTTTTCTTGTAATATACCCAGCTGGGTTTTGAATATATATATTTTAGTTGTAGTTGGACACAATACCTTTATTTCATTTATTGATTTTTATGTGGTGCTGAGGATCGAACCCAGCGCCTTGCACACACTAGGCAAGTGTTCTACCTCTGAGCCACAGCCCCAGCCCCTGGTTTTTTGGGTTTTTTTAATATTTATTTTTATGTGGTGCTGACGATCAAACCCAGGGCCTCCCGCGTGCAAGGCAAGTGCTCTGCCACCGAGCTGCATGCGCAGCCCCTCCAGCTGGTTTGGATACCAGGGCAGCTACCTTCCCACAGTCAGTTGGTCCCTGTCCCTCTGCATCCAGTGGGGACACTGAAGACACTGGGGAGTGGATCACCTCTTACCTATTTTGTGGAATCATCAGTAAAACCATCTGGGCCTCACACTTTCTGTCTGGTGGGTTTTAAGATATTGATTGGATTTCTTTAGCAGACGGGGTCCTGTTTGTGTTACTTTTTCTCCATGTGTGAGTGCTGGTGGTTTGCGTCAAAGGCACAACTGGTCTAAGTCATCAAATTTGGGAGCATGGAGCTGTCCACGGGAGCATCCCTAAGATGCCAAACAGAGTAGCAACCATGAGTCTCTTTGCATTTCTGGTATCAGTAACTCCTGTTTTTGTCTTGATCAGCCTTCCTGGGGGTTTATCAATATATCGAAGACTTTCAAAATAACAGGTTTCTGTTTCAGTGATGCTCTCTATTCCTTTCCTCTGCTCGATTTCATTGATCTGAGCTCTAATTTTTATTCCTCCTCTTCCTTGAGTCTTATTTGGCTCTTTCCTCTTTCGCCCTAAGGTGGAAACCAAGGTCAACAATTTCTGATCTTCCTTCTGATTAATATAAGCGCTTTAAGTGTCCCTCCAAGCCTGGCTTTCATCTATCCCACCAGTTTTAATAAGTTATATTTTCATTAGTTCAAAATATCTTTCATTTCTTTTGAGACTTATTTTTGGACACAGTTTATTTAAATGTTGTTTAATTTTTCAAGTATTTGGGGTTTTCTAGCTACTTTTCTTCTTCTTATCTTTTTGGCTGCTAGATAATCCCACCGCAGTCTGTCTCCATAGTTGGTATGATTTCCACTCTTTTAAACATACTAAGGCCTAGAATTGTGGTCTGTCTTGGCAAATGCTTCCCGTGAACTCCACAAGGGGTTCGGCTGTGGCTGGACGGAGTTCTGTAAGTGTCACTTAGATGGATTGAAGATGGTGCTGCTCAGGTCATCGGTGTCCTTAGGAATTTCCTGCCTGCGGGGTCCATCCATTACCCACAGAGGGGCGTTTGAGTCCCTGACCACCCTGTCCGGCTTGGCTGCCCCCTTTCCTGTGACCACGTTTGGCCTATTTTAAGCTCTTTCTCCAGGTGCTTCCAAACGCATGGTTGTGCCTTCCTGCAGGGCTAAGCCTTTGTCACATGGAGCGCTTGTCATTAGCCCTGACGGCACCCCTTGCCCCTCCCCCTGTAGAACAGGGTCCTCTTCCCTCCTGCCCTCCTCCCCACCCATCCGTCCTCCACTACAGCCTCCCCATGTGCCCGCCTTAATACCAGCCTCGCTTTACAAGCAGCATGATCCCTTAGTCAGTCAAGAAACCTGACAGGTTTTCCGTGACCTTTGTGTCTTCCTTTTCTGGTGACCTTCCTTCCTTGGTGCAAATCCAGGGTCTGACCCATACGGTTTTCTTTCTGTCTGAAGGACCTGGAGTCACAGGGCAGGTCTGCTGACCAGGAACGCCCTCCGTGTCTTGACTTTTCGTTTTTATTTTTGTTTTTGCAAAAGCAAGTATTCCTCCCTCGTCTTTAAAAGATAATTTGGCCAACTATAGAATTTTTTATATTTTGTTTTAAATTTTTATATATTTTTTTTTATATTTTGTTTTAAATTTCATAATACTCTGTACCTTTTCCTCTAGCTGTGGCCTGTATTCCGCTCTGCTCAAGGTTCATCCCTCTGGCTTCATTCAGTAAAGTTTCTTTGATTTTCTGTAACACCATGTGCCAGGGAGCTGGGTGCTTGGTGTCCTCTGAGATTTCTGCGAGTGTCTTAGGGTCTCAGTAACTTGGGAAGTGCTTTCCCATTGTCACCTCAAATATTTCTCTGCTCTAGTCTTTCTTCCTTCCCCAGTGTTCCGATCACACGTACTCACGTCTGTGGTCACCTCTCAGTTTTTCCTCAGCCCTCTGCTCTCTCTGGACCTCATTCTGAGCAGCTGCCGTTTCCTGTCTGGGGCTGGATTCTCTCTCAGGCTGGGCTGGGCTGCTGGAGGCTGATGAAACAGTCTTCATTTTGGTTACTATTTTTTTTTAAACTTCTAACATTTCTTTTTGATTGGATCTTGGGGTTTGCACCCCTCAGTCTGCCTTTCCCGTCTGTTCTTGCATGTGGCCTACTTTTTCTACTAGCTCCCTTAGCAGGTTAATTACCATTATTTCAACTCCGTCCTGTGTGAGCTCTGTCCCGTGTGGCTTGGACGAATGCTCCGTCTCTCTGGACCAGTTTTCTCTGGCCTCTTAGCCCAGGCTAGCCCTCTGCTACTGTCCGCCCGGGAGCTGGCATGGCAGCCCACACCACCTGAACCTTTGGCCAAGTTCTAGGGGGACGGCACCAACACTCCTGATAGTTGACATGCTGACATGATTTGCATTGTGTTCTTTTCTAGATCGTTCATCTTAAAACAATTTTTTTTTTAATGAAAAGAAAAAACCTCTAGCCCCCTCTGCTTTCAGGAGAATGAATTTGGTGTCATGACTTCTGTCTCCAGAAAGTTCAGGGCGGTCCCCATCAGCTGGGCACTGTGTCCTGACACCAGGAGGGGCCCTGCTGCCTGACCCACGGGGAGGAGGAAACAGAGCCGCGCTGCGTCCTCCCGCAGCAGGGCTGGGGGCAGCCCCAGACCCGGGCCTCCTCCTCCCCCTTGCCTCGTGCTTCCTCACGGCTCCCGCCATCCAGGCCGAAGCCAGTGAGTCCTGAAGTCACACTGCAGCCGTAGCCGCTCGTGAGCCTCGCGTGGGCACTGCAGGGAGAGGTGCTCTTAGACCAAGCTCCCTAGTGGGCTCTGGGCATGTGTTTGATAAATATTAATTAATACTCAAAATCTGCTGCTGAATGTGTGCAGGAGGTGCTGATAGGGGATGTGCAGCCCCTGGTGCCGGGTCCAGGCCAGCGACTGTGCTATGACCCAAGCCCCGGGAACTCCAGCCACCCTTGCTTGTAGAGCCACGTCAGTGAGAGCGCCAGCGGTGGCCTCGTGAGCAGCCAGCCCACTATGGCTTGCACTCCTCAGGCAAGGGGGACAGGGGACACAGGGGGTCTTGTCCCTGCAGAGTGGGGAAGTGCAGGACATGAAGGGCGGGCTCTCAAGTCAGAAACCACCACTTCCCACTGACCTGGTGAGGTCACGACCTCCCTGCCTCAGTTTCCCTGTCTTCAGAGCAAAGATGACATCGCTCCTGGTTACGGGACACTGCGAGCCCGGCTGTACCCAGCATGCTTCAAAGCCAGGTCCCAGGTCATCCTGAGAACCAGGGAGGAGGGAGGTCAGGGGTGCAGGAAGCCCAGGGTGTGGGGGTGCTGGTGAGCTGCTGCACCCTTCTGCGCTCTGTGTGACAGTTTCTGGTGAGTCTTTGGCCCCGTGCCTCGTGGAAGGTCGTCTGCCCCTTCTCATCTGCGCTGTGGCTGCTACAGCAAATCACAACTGCTCTGGAAGAAACTGCGAGTCTAATAGGCAAACTCATCATGGTGACAGGGCGGGAGCAGGCGGTGACCTGGAGGAGCTGCAGTTTTAATTGGTTTTCGTTGGAGCCAAGTCCCACAGACTGGATGTGTCTGCCGCGGCTGCAGTCGGGCTCGGTGGTCGATTCTGGATGCCGTGCCTGCTCCTGGGGGCAGTTGGGTCCTTTGTGCCGCTGGCCAGGTCCTACCTCCTGGAGGGAGGGTTCCAACTGCAGGGGCGGCCGCCGGAGCACTCTGGGGCTGTCTCCAACCCTCGTCACACACCCGGCTGGGTCCACACAGGCCTAAGGCCAAGGACCTGCGTCCCTCCAGTGGGAAGAGGCTGTTCCCAGTGCTGTGCCTCCTGGTGTCAGGACCACTTAAACCCGCCGTCTCTGGCCCTGGGTTCAGGAGTGGCCCCTAATGCAGATTATCCTATCGAGCCTCACAGAACTTGTTACTTCTGGGCCTGGACCAGCTGCTTCTGGACACCGGTCAGGCTGAAGGATGGAAATGCATTTCCTCATTTTGACCTGTCTCTCCGCCCATTTGTAGCAGATGGAAATCTTGGCCCAGGAGCGTGAAGCAAGCCTCCTTTCTCCATTTATGTCCAGTCGGCCAGACCCGGGCCCGACCTCAGGTCTGCGGTGCTGCTGGGCGGCAGGGCCCTCATGTGGCTTCCTTCCACCGTCTCTCTTGCAAGGAGGCCAGCAGGCCTGCGGGATCAGGTCACTCACATCCAAAGGTCAGGTCCCCGCTCAGCCTCCTGGGGTCAGACTGGGGACAGCCTGAGGCTGCAAGCCTGCTCTTCAGCCTGGGCAAGGTGGGGCCAGCAAGGTGGAGGAGCCGGCGTAGGTGCCAAGGGCCAGGGAGAAACTGCGTCTCTGAGACAGACGCCTGTGCCCGGGGACCACTGTCCAAGTCGTGACTTCAGCAGCCACGGCCTTGGGAGCCAGCTGTGGCCTGTGACTGTGGACAAAGGGGATGCCCACCTGAGAGCCAGGAGGCTCTGTCCACCCCTCTCTCAATTCTGCCAGAACCCAAAGCCATGGCATGGCCCTTCCCAGCCAGGGACATGGTCGTGGAGAAAGAAGAGGGGGGTGTGGAGGCCATGAAGGAATGAGGCTGGGGGGGGGCCCCACCCGCCCAACGGGGTCCTCACAAGAAGAGATAAGGACAGACCCACTGAGGGTGACCTCTGGAGGACACAGGGAGCAGCTGTCGTCTGCCAGGGGAAGAAACAGGTCTCAGGAGGAGCCAGCCGGGGGCTCCTGGATCCCGGACTCCAGCCTCCAGAGTGTGAGAGGGGACGGTGTGTGGCTCAAGCTGCCTGCCGGGTGCTCTGTCACAGCAGAGGCGTAGAGATGGTCCTGTGACTCTGCCTGACACCCGAGGCACAGGTCACCAGTCTGAGGCAAGGGCTCCCCACGGTCCAGCACACAGTACCCTCGGATCTTCAGGATTGGGATGTCCCTGTGTCCCCTTAATGAGCCTGGTCCTGGGGCCTCTTCCTTCAACATGTTCTCATGAAGGCTGCAGGGGCCACAGAGGACAGATCCACATCCATTAGGGAGGAGCCCTGTGCTTCAGGGAAAAGCCTGGTGAATGGAGTCCACTGCCCGCCCCAGGGAAGGGGGGGGAGGAGCCAGGTGCCTGCTGAGTGGGAGGTGCTCTGGGGTTCAGCACCACGAATCACAGATCAGTGTGACGGTGGCCCGAGGGGTACCTTCCCATGCGTGGAAACACAGCCCGCACCCAGTCCAGGGCCTGGAGCAGGGTCCTGCCGCAAGATTCTGCATCTCCTAGTGCCACCGAGGCAGGCCCGCCAGAAGATGGCTGATCACGGTCACTTGCGGGTGATCAGCAGATTTAGGGCCTGATGGCCAGGCCCGCCCTCCTCCTGAGGTGCCAGCAGACATGGGGCTGCCCTCCCTGCCCTCTCTTTCTGTGCTGGGGATGGACCCCAGGGCCCTGCACTGTGCAGGGCCAGTGCTCTGCTCAGCTCTGCCCCAGCCCCTGCTGCTCCCTCCTCTGACTTACCTTCTCCTGTCGCCCGCAGAGGTGCACGTCCAAGAAGCACCCCAGGGCAGCATCTGGGGCCAGAGCAGGCGTCTTGGAGAGAGTGGCCCCCTCCCGCCGGCAGGGACTTCCTGGCACAGAGGCGAGCAAGCCCCGAGGCCTGGAGGAGTGTGTGGCAGGGTGATGACCTCCTGGGCCCTGAGCAGCTCCAGAGTCCACAGGTCAGTAGGGACATGGCCATCTGCATGCACAGGGCACAGGATGATGGCTCGCTGCCTTCCCCTCCCAGTCTCGGCTCACAGGGCGGGCTGGGGCCTGAGCACAGGTGGGCACAGGCCCTTCTGCCCCCGGGGCCCTTGTTTCTGGTCCATGTGATAAAGAAACAGAAACTCCTGGAGATCCATCCGCAAAAGGGGTCCGTCTGTTCTGGCCTCTGCTTCCAAGCCGGGCTCCCTCGGGCCTCGGGCCTGCTGCCTCGGTGTCCAGAGTGCTGCCGCGTGCAGCAGGAGCAGTTGCTGGTAAGGAGCTGGCAGTGGCCTCTGAGACGTCCTCCTGGTCCCTGGCACTGGGACCCCCACCCTTCCCCCGGTGCAAGAGGCATCTCCCAGAACCGTGCAGATGCCCCGGGCTCACCCCCAGAGCTGTCTCTGCACCCCACGGAAAGGTGGGGGTTGCATGCCAATGTGTCGCCCTTTGGCTGGTCCAGTCCTTCTGCCTCCCTGTCCTGGCCCTGGCTCTCATTTACCTTTAGATGAGCTCTGAAAACTGCCTCCAGACGGTGAGGCTGTCCCCCTGACCACTGTGAGCAAGGACCTTCCAGGACCCAGACCCTTTCCTGTTTGCTGGGTGGGACCAGCTAGATTCCTTTCCTGCTCCACCCTCCTGGATGGCTGCCCGGAACCTGGCAGGTGGGCAGGGGTCCCTTGCAGACCCCACAGAGCCCCTGCCTGCGTGCCTGTGTGGAGCGTGTTTCTGAGCCTCTCGTGTGTCCTCAGCTGTGAGACCCTGGTAGAGACAGTCCCTGCTTGCCTGGTGCCTCAAGGACCCAAAGAGGCCATCCCAACTGTTATGGTGAAGGTCGCCAATGAGTGACCTCCACGTGGTCACATGCAAGGTCAGTTCTTTGTCTCCATCATCCCAGGCCCCGGAGCGCGTGGCCAGAGCTCCCTCCTGGGCACATGGTTGGACTTGGCAGTTGTACGTGCTGGCTCAGTGCTGTATCTGACTGTGTTGGAAGCCTCGTCCCCGGTCAGCATGGTTGGGAGGCCGGGCCTGGAGAGGTGACAGGGTCACCGAGGTCTCCGCCGTCGATGGGGGATCAGTGCTGTGGAGAAAGGCTGGCTCTCCTGCCCCTCTGCCGGGTGAGGACTCAGCGTCGCTCCCTCCGAGGACTTGGCTCAAGGAGCCCTCTGAGGACTCAGCGGCCAGCACTGGTCTTGGACTTCAGCCTCGGGAGTAGGTCACGCAGCCTGTGGTGTCATCGCGGCAGCCCAGACTGAGGCCCCGGGTCCCAGCGTCCCTCTGGGCTTCCTCTTCTGACGCCTTCTCTTTTTTCTTCCCCTTAGAGCTGGGGTGACCAGAGTCCCCTCTCCTGTCCTCTGTCAGCGATCACCCCGCTGCTCTCCCCCAGGCCCGGCTCTAACACCACCCAGTCCCAGCCCAGACTTCCCTCCTGAGCGCCAGCCTGGCAGACCCCCCGGGCACCTCGGGCTCAGCACCGCCCAGCTCAGCATCCTGCCTGTCCCTCCAGGTGGGCCCTGCTGCACCCTGAGTGGCCGCACCCCATCAGGTTCTGTTGGCTCTGCTGGCAAGGTCGATCTCCACTGCCCAGGTCCCTCCCGTCCTCCCCCTGGGCTGAGCAGGGGACTGCCAGACACCCTGTAGGGTCTGAGTAAAAGCAAAGTGCTTACAGAGACCCAAGGGCACAGGTCGGCAGAGCGCAGCTCCACGGGTTCCTCCCTGACCCCCTGTCTCCCCGCCACGCACTCTGCTGCAGCCCCCCACAGCTCCCGCTTCTCCTCACACCCCGGCGTCCCCTGCAGCCACCAGCTGCCTCTGAGACCTTGCACTGCCCCCCTCTGTCCAGAGTGTTCTTACCCCGGCCTTCACTCAGTCAGGGCCTCTTCCATGAGGCCCCGGACACCCACACAGGCCCCGGGGTCTTCTCCTACGCGTCACCCCCTCCTGGTGGCTGCCTGTCCCCAGGTCATTCACCTGGTCCTTTGGCTTCCTGCTTGTTAACTGGTTCTGCGGTGCAGGGCCTGCATCTGGGCAAGCTCACCACCACTGAGCCCCACCGCGGCCCTTCAGGCTTGCTGCTGGGTAAGAACCTTAGCTCCCTTGTGCCCCAACATGCCCCAGACACCTGGGAAGTGCCCAGCACAGAGTGGGGCTGGGTGAATGTTTGTGGGGTGCAAGCCACATGGACAAAGTGGCCCCAGACCTGCAGAGGCTGCGGGCTTCTGCCCACCCCAGTAAGTCGGCAAGGACTGCCGTCGGAACCCGAAGATGGCGATGGCCACGGTGGGTGGGCTGACTGACCTGAGGGAGGCTGCCCAGGGCCCAGGCACGCCCACCGCCTTCTCCCACGGGAGCGCAGCCTGGTGCTGCCTTGATGCACCCACCCCCCCGCCCCCGGCCCCTTCCCTGCCCCCGAGCAGAGCCTGGGTCCACATGAACCTGACGCCAGGTGGCCCTCCCAGGTCAGGAGCAGAGCCTCCGAGGACAGCGCTGGCTGTGACATCTGCTCTCCGTGCTCAGGTGTGGAGGTGTCACGCGTATTTTTCTCTGTAACGAAGTGTTTTTCAAATCTGGAAAGTGCTCATGAGAAAGCTGATTTCCCAAACTGCCACAAATGGCGAAAGGAATTGGCACTTTCAAGCAAAGTGGGAGTGCGAGGGTGTGGCCGAGGTGGCCGAGGACTGTGGCGCCCAGTCACACACACACACGGGGGGGGGGGGGGGGGGGGTCTTCTCAGGAAGCCCCGCAGCAGCCCGCCCTGATACAGCCATGGTGCTGGAACCGTGTGGGAGGGGCCCACAGGCGGGTGCGGCCTGTGGAGGAAACCTGGGACCCAGAAGCACCTGCCATGCCCCCTGGGACAGCTGGAGCTCTGCAGACCTCCCTCTTCCTGGCGCTGTCCACACCGGCTCCGTCCCTCCTCTCACAGGAGGTCAGATGGCGGGAGGAGGCTCTGGCCGGGCTCTCACTCCATAGCAAAGATGGACAGAGGCTGCCCGGGAACCCTGATGTCCCCTCTCATTCTTAGACTAATGCCCATCCCCCTTTTCCTGGCAGGGGGGGGACTACTTCCTGTCACCTGATTCCCCAGGGATTTAAAGCCCTGAAATGTTCGACCCATGAGACTCGGACAGGAAGACAGCACCTGGCATCTCCTGAGCACTGGTCCTGTGGCAGGCAGTAGCTGTCTCTAGTCCAGTTGTCCCTCGAGGACCGATTCCCTATGGCTTGGCTTTGACGTGTCCCCCAAACCTCATGTATTGGAACATGAACTTGAATGTAGCCATGTTCAGAGGTGATTGGATTACAGGAGCTGTGTCCTCATCCGTGGATTAATCCACTTGGTGGGTTAATAACTGGAATGGTTCCTGGTATAACAGCAGGCAGCTGGGGTGGGTGAAGGAAGGACTGGGCGTGTCCTCTGGAGTTGGTGTTTTGTCTCTGGCTGCTCTCTCTCTCTCTCTCTCTCTCTCTCTCTCTCTCTCTCTCTCTCTCTCTCTCTCTCTCTCCCCTTCCTGGTTGTCATGAGCTGAGTGCTTCCTCCTCTGTACCCTCCTCATGACGCCTGTCTGACCTCAGGCCCAGAGCTATGGAGCCGACTGACCACGGACTGAACCTCTGAAACCGTGAACCAAAATAAACCTTTTCTCCTCTAAGTTGTTCTTGTCGGGTCTTTGGTTGCAGTGACTCAAAGATGACTGCCACAAGGACCCCAAGGGACCCCAATCCCCGGAGGCTGGAGTCCCTCAGCTGAAGTGCTCTAGAGCGTGCGGAGAAGCTGCACACCCCCTCTGCATCCCCCAGTCACTGTGGATGATGGAGAACCCCCACCCTGTGCCAGTGGTCGCATTGTTTAGGGGGTGACGACAGGACAAGGTCAGCCCGTGCTCCGCACAGTGTTCCCGAGTGTCTGGGTCTGTTGTGGGAGCTGAATGTGGATGCAGAGCCCTAGCATCTGGAGGCCGACCATCTGGTCCCCTGCATGCAGGGATGACTTTCTCGGTCTTAAGGATGAAGAAACAGAGGCCTGGAGCTGCCCCTGGACTCTCCCCGGGCCAGCAGGCAGATGGCCACATCCACAGAGGGCTCCTTGCTCCCGGGTTCGGGCTGGTTCTCCCAGACCAGAGGGAATCCCGGCTGGTGTCACCCTCAAACCTCAATAGGGGTGTTCAGGAAAGGGCTGGTGTGGCCAGAGCAGGGAGGGCAAATGGTGAGTCCAGGGCACTGCCAGGCCTTCCCGGAGGGGGGTGACCAGAGGCTAACGCTGGGCACCAGAGGTGGGGAGGACAAAACTGGAATCTGCAGGGACAGGCAGGGTGGTGGGGTGACCAAGCAGGGACGAGGAGTCAGGATCCAGCCTCCAGGCTGGCTCTGCATACCCTCTCTGAGCAGCTTCCTCACCTGTAGAAGTGGGGCGCCTCCTCCGCCTTCCAAGTCTTGCTGGGAAGCCAGGGCACTGCTGGCGGGCTCCAGCACTGCTGTCCCCGACCTGGGTCCCAGACTGCCCTGTGCCAGCAGGTGGTGGGCTGCCTGTCTCGGGCAATGCTGGAGCACCAGAGCAGCCTCCTCCCAGTCACCCCCTGGAGGACCAGGAGGGCCCTGGATTCACTGCAGATCCTGGGCCGGCCGGCTAGCATGCCCAGCAGCCCTGCCCCCACCCCAGGCAGGAAGGCTGCCCGGCGTGGGCAGGAGAGGCTCCCTTCCCAGGGCTTGCCGCCCTGTGCAGGCTTGGGCAGAGGCTAGGCCTATGGGCACCGCGGCCGTTGGTCTTAGAGACCAGCTGTAGCCACAGCCACAGCAGCAGGTGGCACCCTCGCGTGCTTCCCTGGACGCAGCTGGACTAGGGCATCAGAGAGAGTGTCTGGATCCCAGAGACGGGCTATGACATCGTCACTCAAATGAGAAGGAGGAGGCCGGGCCAGAGGCTCCCTTTTCTCTAATCTCTTTTTTAAAGCTCAACCTGGTGTCCAACACACCCTGGTGTAAACGCTGTGCTTTGCCAAAGAGATTTAGAAGGGCAAGGTAGGAGGTCACGCAGCCTGGCAATCCCCCGCACCCGGGAGCGTGGGCAGAAACCTGCGTGTCCTGTGCCTCCGATCCAGTAAACCAGGAGCTGTGTCCTTGATGCTCAGCTGGTTTGGGCTCTTCTGCAGCCTGGGGGCTCTGGATGGCGCTGCACTGAGGGCCAGGCAAGGGCCAAGCTGCCCTGCAGGGATGCCTTGGGAGTGGGGTCAGGCTGGAGGTGGGTGCAGTGTGCTCTGTTCCCCCCTCATCTCTGTGCACCCCCTTCCCACCCAGGATTAGGAGGCAGGAGGGTGCTCTTAGCACCACAGAGGACTCTGGCAGGTCTCTGGGTCGATCCTCCTCTCTGCCTTGGTGCCCGAATCTGTAGAATGGCACTCACCCGCCTCCTCCGGCTGTGGTGAGAAGCGCGGGTCTCAATCAAGTGGCCTCTGCAGGGAACACAAGCCAGCCTGCCCTGGGCTTCAGGACAAGGGGCAATGGGCCAGCCAGGGTGGCCAGTCCTGCCCTGGGACTCCATGGAAGCCCCCACAGGAAGCTGGCTTCCAGATCATTCCTGGGGCTGTGCTGCCATGCCCTGTAGAGGCACCTCTCGAACCAGGGAAGCCAGGGGCCAGACCCCAGGAGCCACACACCAGGCTGCAACCACACTAGTGCCTACCTGGGGACGGCATCCACACACATGCCTGCTGTGCGTGTAGGGCCCCCGCGGCACCCAGGGGGAGTGTGGCGTTCAGCTCTCCTGCAGCGCAGACAGCCTCCCGGGAGGGCCAGGAGAGGCCTAGGGCCCAGTCACCAGGCCAACCACCCAGCCAACAGGGCCCTGCCGCCCACACAGGGTCACCAGGCAGGTCCTGGTGCTCCGAGGGGCAGTGCTCCTCTGTATGGCTGCTCGGGGATTCCCAAGCATTCCAAAGCAGGGTGCTGGGGGAGACTAAGGGGCACTCGGAGTTGTCACCACCGCTTTCTGGCTGTGCCAACAGGGTGAGCTAGAGATTCCCCTAAACTTCAGCACCCCCGGCCGTGGCAGGAGGGATTGGACCACAGGGAGAATTGGAAAAGAGGGGAAGAGGGAACGGCACGTGACCCTGGTGCCTGGGACACGGCAGGTGCTGGTCAACCAGGCCATGATGGTCACGGAGGGAAAGGGACCCCAAGGGGCCGGACACAGATCTCTCAGGTCATCAGGCCCAGGGTTTGGCCCTTTTAGTTACCAAGCCGCTCTGTGATCTGAAGGAGGCTTCTTCCTCGGCTTCTCCCCACTAGTAACCCTCACATTTGCTAAAAGCTGGGCAGAGCTTGTGCCCAAGAGTTCTCAGCATCTCCTTAGCACCTACCACCCTTGCCCAACGAGGCCAAGTAGGGAGGGCAGCCACCTCCAGGGCCCAGCCTGGCACTGCTAGGGGCATCCTGTGCCACTGGGCTCCTGCCTGCCAACCCTGGACTCTGCCCTTCCTGCTCACTAGCTGGCCCTCCGGAGCACTGGGCTCTGCAGCCTCCCCAGTTCCCTCCTGCCCCTGGCACCCTGTCCAACTTGGTGCCACTGCCTGGGGTCAGAAAGCAGGCAGGCCTCACACGGGGTCAGTGCCACTGTGCTCCCACGGGGACCTGTCCTTGGCCAGGGAATGGGAGCTCCTCACAGGTCTCTGGAAGCCACCCAGGCTATCCCTTGTGGAGGTGGCTTCAGTGCCAAGGCCCTGCAGGGTGCCCAAATGCCCACCCCAGTCCCCACCAACCGCCGCACTATGACGTCCCTCGTCTGGAGACTCACAGCTCCCCAAGACTCTCATTCCAAGGCCTCCTAGGAAGTTCCCTGGAGCAGGGAGAGGGCCTTCTCCTCGGCCATCTCCTTGGTCACCCCAGGGATCATGACTGTTGACACTTGGTGGGTGACAGTCCAGATCCATTGGCTGCTTCAGTACCAGAATGTTCTTTCCACGGAGTGTCACTTGGGGTTCCAAACGTGGAGGGGGCCCTAGCCGGGTGCTGCCCTGTGGTGTGGCAACTTCGGCACATCCCCAGGCCTCGTGTGCAGGTGAGGGGCAGCCTCAGAGCTGGGCCCCTGTAACTGACTGGTGTGCAGGAGTGTGGTCAGGCTGAAATGACCTGCAGCCGGCTCGGCCCCTGTGTGCAGCTCAGGTCTAACTGTCCTGCTCAGGGAGAAAGCAGCCTTCTCCAGGCTGCAGCCCGGGCTGTGGCTGCTCGGGGACGGCCACCCAGCACCCCTTCTCACACTCTCCTCCCTCCCGGGGTCTGGTGCCTGGATACCAAGGCTGAATGCCACAGGGTTTGGACTATGAGCCTGAAGCCTGTGTGGGCTGCCGTCCCCCATGTCCTGGTCACAAGACTCTCGTTACTGCAGCCTTGGGTGGGCAGCCCTGTGCTGTGGCTGAGGGCCAGGGCTGCAGTCAGCCCCTGTGGCGGGATGGGTACAGGTGGCTCCATCTGGGAGCTGTCCTCTGTGTGTGCTGCTACACTGCTGTCCTTTGATCCTTTGAAGCCGAGGCCCCTGGCTGGCCTGAGACCTCCACCCTGGCTCCCCTGCTTGGCTTGGACAGAGCTCAGACTGAGCAGGGGCTTCTGGCCTGGTGGGGGTGTGTGGTGGGGGCGGCGTTGGCTTTGTGGCTGCCCTCTGAGACTGGCAGTGCTCAGGGTGGCTGTCCATTCACCTGCTACGCTGCCAACCCAAGGCCTCGGGAGGGCAGGTTGATTCTAACAGAGGACGCACTGCAAAGTCTGGTCTTCCTGCCCCCCCCCCCCACCGGGCTGGAGTTTGCAGGACTGCTTTGGAATCTTCTGACCAACACAATGGCTCTGCACTAGCCTGTTCAGGGCCACGCCCACCATTGCAGGAGGACAGCTCTGGTGCACAACAGCATTGGCCACATGGTGATCTGGCTGCACTCTGGGGCTCTGGCCAAGAGCAGCTGACCGGGAAGCCTTGCTATGTCAGGACACTGTGGAGAAATCCCCCGGAGGGGGCTGAGTTACGAGAAGACTGCAAAGAAGGTGCGTCGGTGGGAGCAGGAGGCCAGGACACCCTTCTTGATGACCTCATTTTATGTTTCTGAGCAAAAACAACAAAGGAAACTCTGGAGGTTCCGATGGAGGAAAGGTTCTGAGCAGGGCCCACCCAGGCCTCCGTGGTAGGACCATGCCGTGACAGGGCGAAGCTCTGCTTGAGTGTTCCCCTGCGTTCTCATCTCCCAGTCTTGAGAACAAGGGCAGTGCCATCAATAATTACACGAGGGTGACAGCTGTAAAACGGATCGTCCCGGCAGGCGGAGCATACGGCCGCTGCTTATCTGTGCAGGCCACCACTTTGCAGAGATGAAGAGATACTAGATGAGAAAGGCCCCTACTCAGAGCAGCATCCGACGCAGGGTCTTCCGTCAGGGATGAAGCGCCTGGCATGTCCCCTGCAATGTGAGCTCTGGTCTTGTGACGCTGTGGGAGTGTTGGAGGGCGAGGCACCTGGGGATTGAAGCCCACCCAGGAGCTAGGTTTGCAGGGGGCAGCCAGGAAATGGGAAGAACAGGAGCGCGGGCACCCCATGCCTGCAGGATTTGCCTCAGATTCCTGCCGCGCAGCTCACCAGCCAGTCAGAGGCGTTCCTGGCTGGTGTCGTTATGCTCTGCACCTGGTGACCAGAGCCCGCCCTTCCACCACAGAATCTGAAAGCACCCGTCCACTGGCATCTTGGCCTTCTGGAAGTTGGGCCTGGGTGACTTGGCCAATCAGGGGTTCAGGCCCTGGACTTCTCAGCCAATCAGCTGCACCAACATCAAATTACTTGTCCAGTTATATATCTGCCCTGAACTATGACTTAGAACTGTGCAGAAGTGAGTCTGGGACCTGGAGGGCTACTGTGGCCCTGGAGGCCCTCATCTGGGACCAGCAGCACAGGGATTCTGTCTGGGACACTTGGTACTTAGGGTCCAGCCTCTGCTGCCCCCCACCTGCAGCCCTGGCTGCATAGCTGGGAGCAGAGCCCCCTCCTGGCCGCATTGTGTGCTGCCCTTCATTTTTCTAGGAATTCCCGTCCTGCTTGTGTCTTTCCCTTGCTCACAGTTGGGGAGTCCGGCTGGTGTGCTGCAGGGGCTCCAAAACCTGGCCTTTCCCTGGCCTTCCACAGCCTTCTCTGAAACAGCCCAGTCCTTTGTCAAAGACAGAGGAATGTGCTTTGCAGAGCCTCTCGGCCACCCGTGTGGCCCTGGAAAGGCCACAGGTGCGGGGGGGGGGGGGGAGGCTCCCCCAGGGAGCAGCAGCTTGTTGAACAACCTCCTCTTTTCCGCCAAGACGTTAAAATGTTCAGAAACAAAAAGTCACTTTCAGAAGTGACAGGTCCAGCCCACTTAAGATTTCAGAGAGCTCTGGTACAGGTGGGGCTGTCGTGACAAGCAGGATGCCCGGTCACATCGACACCTGAGAAGCACGGGTCGTTGTTTTTTGGTGTAATATGCTCATTGCAAGCTGTGGGCAAACTCGACTGAGAAAGCGTTGGCTGTGCGGGTGGCCGTCTTGTGTGATGGGCACGCCGTCCTTCCTTCTGCAGGTCTGGCCACCTCGCAAGGGTCTCCTCGGGATCCGCCTGCTTCCTTGCACTGGGGTCTGCTTCACCCCGGGGAGATCTCACGGCCGCAGAATGGCTTTTCTGCAGTGGCTCTGAAACGTCTGGCATCTGCTCCAGAGCTTGTGAGAGGAGCCATTTTCGCCGTGGTGAAAAGCCCACGCGCCTTGCTCCTGACTCCGCAGCGCCTCAATGACAGAATCGAAAGCACCCGCACGCAGCCCGCCACCCGCTGTCTGGGATGAAGCACAAACTCCCTCCCAGCCATTACAGCTCATTTTCACCTTCCAAAGAGCATGTTTCTCCAAGCCTCTGGCCCCGCCAGCCCCTCGGCCACCCCGGCCCTCCTGTTGCCCACGGCCTCACGGTCAGCCCATTATGTGCTCCGCTCTGCCCGGGCAGGAGCTCCGGGGACAGTCATCTCCCCAGGGAAGCACATCTGCTGGACAAGTCTTGACAGGCCAGTCCCCACCCGGACCTCACGGAGGTTCCTATTAGTTCTAATGCATCTCCAGAAGGGCCAAAAGGGTCCATTCCCCAAACTGTGCCACCAGGAACACAGGGACCTCTGCAAGGGGGGGTCTTTGTCCTTAGAGCATTGGGCAAGTTCCAAGGGCTTGAAGGCCAGGAGGGCAGACCCGGGCTGCATTTCAGCAAGGTGGCCACGTGGAGGAGGGAGGGCAGCCGCAAGGGGGGGCCAGAGGCCACCCAGGGAAGAGGGAGGTGCCTGGACAGGGACCGTGAGCACCGAGGGAGGAGCAGCAGAGCACCCCACCCACCCTCTGCCAGCTGAGGTCTCACTCCCACGTCCCCTCCCCACCTGTCCACAGGACTCCCCTCCCCTGGCACCTCTGGCCCTGGGCTTCCCAGCTCACCTCCTACCCCCTTCCTGTTGCCCACCTGTGCCCACCCTGTGCTCCTGGGGCTTCCCTCCTGTGCTGGACCCTCCTCTGGGCAGGACTCCAGCCAGATTCCCCTCCAACCCTTCCTTTCCTCCTTGTCTCCAGCCCATTTCCAGAGACCTCTCAGGCCAGAACCTCTGCTCCCAAGGAAAAGTGTCTCAGGTGGACCATCCAATGCATGTCCAACTTACAGGCCACCGTCCCCACTGAGCGCGGCTGCATGGGCTCCTCAGGACACCAGGGAAGTTCACAAGGAGGCTGTAATGTGAAGGAGGGAGTGACAGGTGGCCCTGACTGCTGGCGGAGGAATTGGCTCTAGAAGATGCTGAGAGTCGTCCGAGCACCAGGGAGCAGGTCCTGCTGCAGCACTGGGGACGGGCTCACCAGTGGCAGAGGCACGGTGCTCGGAGAGGAGGGGAGGGGACTCTCAGCCCTCGATGCCCCGGGAACCCCTGGGGCTCAGCAGCTTCAGCCACACCCAGGGCCTGGCCTACGGAGCTATCAGCGGGTCAGTGGGGTGAGCAATGCTCTGCTCAGGGAACAGCAAGTGTTCAGGTGGACTGAACGTGGGGTGGACGTGGAGGAGCCACAGAAGAGAAGACTGATGTGGCCCCTGGGGAGCCCCAGTTCACTCGTTGTTATCCGTGACTCCTGCCACCGTCCAGGACAAGCCCCTGCCCCCCTCTCTGTCCTTCAGTATCTTCTGCTGACCTCTCACTCTGTCCATTCTTGCTGCCCCACCTGCAGCTCAGGAGGGAGGACGAGTCTGGGTCTCGCAAGGTTTCCTGGTGATTCTCACGCACCTCAAGTTTGCAGAGCTCTGACTCAGAGCAGGGAGGGGTCCGCGGTCCTCGCATACCCAGAGCCAGAGTAAGTGGTCAGGGGACGGCTGGGCACTGTCTAATGTGCCCGCCATGTTCATGAGTTGGAAACTGAGCCCCAGTGCGACAGTGGGGAGGGGCCCGATGGGAAGTGACGGGGTGGGATCTCAGGAGGGGCCAGCTGTCACGAGAGCCCTTGTCATAAAGTGAGTCTGCCTCCCTGCCGACGGCACTGTGACCCTGAGCTCTCCTGTGACCTACCAGCTCCTGTGCAGACTCGGCCCCGGGCTCCTGCTGGCTGCCTCCTGAGGCTGGACCAGGAGGAAGGGAACCTGGCAGCCACTTCCCCTGGACACTGCCCAGAATCCTGCAATCGACCTCCTTGTTCCTACCACGTGTGCCACCAGCCTGGCAGTGGTGGCCGCTGGGAGGCACAGCCTTTCAGTGGATGAAGGCAAAGCCCAGCCAACACCCTCACCGTCTGCAAACCCCAGGGCAGCCCCAAGCGCTGTTCACCAAATGCTGCGCTTCCCTGTCTCCATGCACATGTTGGTTTGCTTGCTCTGACTCCCTGCCTGGACAGGAAATATGGTCCACTCTCTGATCAACAGATTGTGCAGAAAAGCGGGTCACATGCTTCAAGGGCTGAGGTACCACTGTCCAGGGAGACAGAGAATAACTGCCCCTGACCTGGGTCCAGAGGGACTGCTGTGTGCAAAGCCCCCAGTCCTTGTCCCTGATGACCTGCAGTGGGCAGGCAATCTGGGTGAAAAATAACCTGGTGTTGTTTTTAACCACTGAGATTTGGGGGATGTTTGTTACTTTGGCATGACCTCAATTATTCTGACTGATACAAACCCTCTGAACAGGGCTTAAATCTGAGCAGAAAGATGGTTGGGCTTAGGGTCAGGGTCATCATGGCAGGTATTAAAGAGCCTGTGGAGGTGGGATAGTGAGACAGCAGGACAGACCCCAAGTGTAAACACAACATGCTCTGAGGCTTGAGCAAAGAGGGTCCTTATGGTCCAATGTGGGTCCTTATCACAGCCCTGGGCCACCCCAGGGTGGTGCTGTTCCCCTTGAAAAACCCAATAGCAGTGACAAGCCACCTGTACCACGCCAGGGAGACCAGCGTGAGGCCCTCATTTCCAAAGAGGACCGACCTCACACGGCACAGACAACATCACTGCTGGGGCCCTTCGGGGTGCTTTTTCTGAACCTGGGACGTTGGTGGCCGCTGACAGGCTGCAGTGATTTTCCCAGCTCCGATCCAGGGTCTCCCCTCCCCCGCCCCACCCTGCCCATCTCCCGGAGGCCATCGGGGCTGGCACTGGTGCAGAGCTGGCCGCCAGGGTCTTGCAGCTATCAGGAGCACAGCGGGAACTGCCTGTGACCTGGGCTCCAAAGTCCCGGCTGGGCCACAGCCTGCAAGGTTGGTGTGACTGGGCTTGGCAGGTGTGACTGTGCCTGTGTGTCTGCTTCTGAGAATCCACTGTCACACTGAGGGTGTGACAAGAGAAAATGTGAGAGGCGGCCAGCCAAAGGTGACAGGCAGTGAGGAGGACACTGTGGCAGGCGCTGGGCACTGAAGGCCCAGTCCTTCCCGTCTCCTAAACTGCTGCTGTGCCGGGGAGCGGGTGCCCACCTCACAGGGGTAAGGTCCTAAAGGGAATCAGACCCAGCGCCTCCTCCTGTCCTCCTCCCCAGGAGCTCTGAGCCCAGTGGCCTTGTCCTCCCAGTGAAGCTGGAGCAAGAGGGAAATGACGCTGTCCCATCGCTGCAAGATCAAGAGGTACTGGCCAGAGCAGCAGCCCCGGTGCACACCTGCTGCGGGTACCCGGGTCTCGGCACAGTTCTGAGGACAGTGCCCAGAGTGCAGCCACCAGCCCAGGCTGTGGCCCACCTTGTTCACCTCCTGGAGGCTCCAGGTCCCCGGTCCCCCTCCCCCGCAGTTCCCAGCAATCCCGCTGGCCCAGGGACATCACTGTTGTTTACCAGACTGTGGCGCTGAGCGGGAACAAGGCCAGTCACCCAGAAATGTCCCGGCCTTGTGCTCTCAGGAGCGGGGAGCCCCGGAGGGCCGGGCAGGAGCTGGCCCCGAGAACACAGAGGAGAGGCCACGGGAGGCCAAGGGGTCTCACGGCTTCTCTCTCCTGAGCAGGAGGGAGCTCAGGCCAGAGCCAGGTGCCAAAGGAGGCCCCGTGCGGCCTGCTCCTCCTGGGGGGAGCTTCAGGGGGCCCTCAGTACAGCCCCCACTACCCACCGCCCCCCTCCACCTGCCGCTGCCCAGCTCCCAAGGCAGCCAGGTAGCAAGGGTGGCCGGGGGCTGGGCAGCTGGGCCACCACCATCGGACCAAGGCAGGAGCCCAGATGTCCAGCAGCCCCTGGCCCATGGAACTGCTGGTTTTCTTTGAAAGTTGAAGGGAAAAATGGGGACTTTATAGTGGCATGTTCCCCGGATGCTGAGGCCATGAGAGCCCTCCAGAGATGGTCCTGCACGTGCCTCACCCAGCCCCACTCGTCACACTCCCCTGTGGGGACAGGCTGGCCCTGGTCTCCTTTCGAGGCAGGACTGGCCCAGGTGTGTGTCTGCCCGTGCTGCGTAGCGCCAGGGACCCGCCAGGCTGAACAGCAGGCACCCCCCCACCCCCATTCCAGCTCTTCAGTCCTTCCCAGTCCCTGAGTGTTGACCCCGTCTGTCTTCTGAAGGGACACATGGCTTCTATTGCGATCTCTCGGGTCGTGGGTTTCAGGTGACATCCTCGGTGCTCAGTCTCCACCTCTCATTAGACCAGCATCTCCTCCAGCCCTCAGAGCAGGGGCACCCCAAGCACAGCGCACCGCCCTTTGTTCAGGGTTTGCATTGGGGAACTTCAGGGGCAAGTGTGACCAAGGGTTTCCCTTTCCTAAAACTACTGTCCCCGGCGATTGACAGCCGCCTTATACTACTGTCCCCGGGGACTGACAGCCGGCTCTCTTTCACAAAAGCTGACTCGTTTTCTCATAGAACCTTCCGGAGGCCACTCCTGCCCAGCCTCCCGCACCCCACCAGGGTGGCGCCACCCAGAGAGCCTGGCTCTTCTCCCTTGGCTTGGCTCTCCTCGGGCTCCTGCGTGTCTGGCTCTGGGCATTTTCGGATGAGAACCCGGCTGTGGACCGGGCAGGGGGCGTCTCTGGTGGGGGGTCCCCATAGAGGGCGGGGACTCTGCAGCAGCAGTTCTCCGCCCACCTCACCCCTGCCCTGCTGCGTTTCACTCGGGGAAACTTTAAGTCCAGAGGCCGAGCCTGGCGCTGGCCCGTGTCTCTTCTGGCCACCCAGGAGCATCACGGCTCTACAGCCACCGCTGCCTCCTCGCCACGCCCCCTTCCATCTCGGCCTTTGCCAAGTAGCTCTGCCTGCTTTGGTGGCCATCCCGTCCCTGCCCACGGTCATCCTAGGTCCCCTGGCCATGGAGGCTCCTCCCCTGCCTCCCCGCTCCTCCTCTGCTGTGCCCAGAGTGCCCCCACCTCGGTCTCAGCTCCTCACCGACCCCACGTCTGATCAGTGTCTGACGAGGAGGACAGGGAGAAGGACAGGGAGGAGGACGGGGAGGAGGACGGGGAGGAGGACGGGGAGGAGGACGGGAGGAGGACAGGAGGAGGACGGGAGGAGGACGGGGAGGAGGACGGGGAGGAGGACAGGGAGGAGGACGGGGAGGAGGATGGGGAGGAGGATGGGAGGAGGACAGGAGGAGGACGGGAGGAGGACAGGGAGGAGGACGGGGAGGAGGACGGGGAGGAGGACGGGGAGGAGGACAGGGAGGAGGACGGGGAGGAGGACGGGAGGAGGACAGGGAGAAGGACAGGGAGGAGGACAGGGAGGAGGACAGGGAGAAGGACGGGGAGGAGGACAGGGAGGAGGACAGGGAGAAGGACGGGAGGAGGACAGGGAGGAGGACAGGGAGAAGGACGGGGAGGAGGACAGGGAGGAGGACAGGGAGAAGGACAGGGAGGAGGACAGGGAGGAGGACAGGGAGAAGGACAGGGAGGAGGACAGGGAGGAGGACAGGGAGGAGGACAGGGAGGAGGACAGGGAGAAGGACGGGAGGAGGACGGGGAGGAGGACGGGAGGAGGACAGGGAGGAGGACGGGGAGGAGGACAGGGAGGAGGACAGGGAGGAGGACGGGAGGAGGACGGGGAGGAGGACGGGGAGAAGGACGGGGAGGAGGACGGGAGGAGGACGGGAGGAGGACGGGGAGGAGGACGGGAGGAGGACGGGAGGAGGACAGGGAGGAGGACCCACGCTCCACCCTGATGCTGCTCTTCAACATCAGGGCGGAAAGAACAGGAAAAGGCGGCTTCTCCTTCCCTCGACCTGCAGATCCGGCGGACGGCCCTCTCTGGCCAGGGTCAGCTCTGCCACCTTTAGCCTTGGCTAAATCCCAGCTTCTGGGAGCCAGCGAGGTCAGAAGAGCAACTCAGGAGCGCCCAAGCTCTAGAGCAGCTGTGGCTCTGGAACCGTCCTGCTCCTCCCCCTGGTTGGGAACGTGATCAATTGATCAAACACAGTTCCCCTCGTCAGCAGGGCGGTCCCCCGGAAGTCCACTCCTTCCCTGTGCCCCAAGGCTGGCAATGTCTGTTCCAGCTTTACAGACAATTTAGCCAATTTTTGTCCCCTCAAAGAGTTTGAAGCACTTTAAAAAAAAAAAAACCCATTGTGACCGCGACGTGCGATTGGGACTCATGTCTTAGCTCATTGCCGCTCTCTAAACAAGAGCTTCAGGCTGTGGAATTAGGGCCTTTCTATTTTTGATGTCCCCATTTCTCAAAATAGGTGGGGTGGGGCCGGCTCTGTCCCAGATCGCCCGCCAGGGCCCTTGGGTCTGAGACAGCGCCTGCGGTGACTCTCAGTTCCACTCAACGCTGGGCCACACTGTGCTCCGGCCAGGGCACCGGCCTCCACCAGGCTCCACGGGGCAGAGGCAAAGGATGCCTTCCAGGATCCAGGAAGAGGGAGGCTGGTGGCTTTGCTGAGTGACACAGAGTGCAGAGCTTTCTACCAACGTAGCTGCTCTAGCAAGACCAGCGCCTCCAGGCTGACCCCTGACATCTGCACCTGCCCTGGACAGCCAAGTCCTCCCCAGCTGGGGACCCAGCTGACCCTCCCAAGGTGGCACAGTGCCTCGGGACTCAGTGGCCATCACTGGAGGCAGCCTATGTGCTTGGGTGGCCAGGGCGTGTCACGGGGGTTCCACGCCTTGGCTGAGGGCTCAGGGACATTGCTCTCCACCCTCTGCCCTGGCTCTACCGGAGCTGGAAGGGGTCGGTGAGGTTGGCTCTGCCCATACACCCCCAGATGCCTGGGCCCAGCATCGGGAATGAAGGGCCGCTGCAGGGCCCCTGTGTCCCCGCCTCCGGTGACCAGGGCCGGGGCCGGGCGGTTCCGCTGGATGGCATTGGGTTGCCCTGACTGTCCATGCAGTGGAAAGCAGAGGCCCCCCAGGAGGTGCTGAGCCAAGCCAGGCTTGGGACAGAGGGAGGGGTCGCTCTGTGGGGGCATTGCAGTGCCCCCGCCCCCGACATGAGGCAGAGGTGGTGAGTGGGTGGTCCAGGACCAGCCAAGGGCAGGGAGAAGGTTCACTGCATCCGCCTTCTTCTCCTCCCTTCCTAGGGGCCCTGCCTCCTTACGGGATGTGGCACACTGTGGCAGTTGTCTTCATCTGGGACCTTGACATCTGTGCCCACACTAGGGAGCCCAGGGGGACATGGCTGGCTAGTTTTGCTTCCTGGCCTCTGGGCTACTGCTGAGGAGGCTGGGGAGTGGAGGCTGGGGGGTGGAGGACTGAGTGGGTCGGAGCCACAGACAGCTTTCTTTGCAGTCCTGGGGGTGAACCCACACACAATCTGATACTGAGCTTCATCCCTGGCCCCTTTTTTATTTTAAAATAGGGTTTCACTAAGTTGCAGAGGCTGACCTCAAACTAGTAATCCTCCTGCCTCAGTCTCCCAAGATGCTGGGATTACAGGCCGCTGCACCTGGCAAAGCCACCGAGGACTTTCAGAGCAGGTCTCTAAAGCATCCGCTGTGCCGTGTGGAGCCGTGACGCCCACTGTGTGGTCTGGGGCCCAGGCAGCTTCCTCCTTGCCCAGGGCAGCTGGGCAAGACTGGGAGAGTTTGTGGGGGAGGGTTGTGTGTTTGCCGGCCATGCGGCTCCGCAGACTGGACACATTGGGTCAAAAGGACCCAGTCCACTTATGCTCGGTCCCAGGTCAAGGGGCTGCTCTGGCCCCGGCCCTGCTGGCTGAGCCCGAGGAGGCCGGGGAGTATGAGGCCCTCGAAGCAGCCCGGTAGCCCACCCTGAGGCCACGCCTGGCCACTCCTCCCGGCCCACCTCTTGGTACCCCACAGTGGGGCATGAGTACGGTCAACCGCAGCGCTGTGGACGGAGGACAAGGTCAGTGTCTCCCAGCTGCCAGGCTCCGGTGTGACTCTCATGTAGCCGCAGGACACGGTGGCGAGGCCCAGGAAGCACCGGGCGTCTGTTTGGAAGAAATGGAACTCGAACTTCATCTCATGCCGTCCACAAAGATCGATTCAAGATGAACAAGGAAGGCCCACGATCTTCTCCAAGGAGACCCAGGCAGAAAGCTCCTCAGACAAGACCTAAAAAACAGACTAGAAGTCTGGTTAGATTCGTCCACACCAAAACTGCTTACCGGATGAAAAGTCCCCGTAAGAAACGGAGGAAAGCCAGGCTGGGAGGGGACATTCACAAAGCCCACCCGACCGCAAACTGCGACGCGGCCCCTTCTAGAACTCCCAGGACTTCGTGGTGAGAAGGCAAAGAGCCTGAGAGGCGGGGCTGGCGGCGAGCAGGTGTTCCCAAGAGGGAGCAAACGGGCCGGGGCGGTGGCCCACGCCTGTGATCCCAGCAGCTCAGGAGGCTGAAGTAGGAGGATCGCAAGTTCAAAGCCAGCCTCAGCAACTCAGCAAGGCCCTGAGCAACTCAGCGAGACCCTGTCTCTAAGTAAAATATAAGAAAGGGCTGGCGTGTGGCCCGGGGGTTAAGCACCTCTGGGTTCGATTCCCAGTACCAAAAAAAAAAAAAAAAAAAAAAGAGGGCGTAAACAGAAGGCCCTGGCCTGCCGGCTGGGTTCCCTGTCTACCCAGCGTCCTCAGCTTCCTGTGTGGCACCTGGCTTCCAAGGCCACTGCTCCTGCTCCTGCTCTGTCCACGAGGCGTGTGGAGCCCACTCCCCCCTCTGTGCCCTGAGGAGGCCATTACGGCATCACGAGCCTCCAGGGCAGAGTCTGCCCAGAGATGGGCACACTGTCCAATCAGTCAAGGAGGGGCGATCTGGGGGCTTCCTTCAAAGAACCGTGGGGAAGAGAGGGAATTTCATCCCACTGGACCTGAAGGAGGCCAGAGTCCCTGGTGACCGCTCACTCTGCCTTGGCTGCAAGTGGATCTGACAAAGAAAGAAGCAGAGCCAAGAGGGGAGCAGCTCCTGGGTCCAACCCAGCCTGAAGCCCATGCGGCAGGTCTCAGAAATGGCTGCCACTCTTCCCATCGCTGCATCATGGATTTAGAGTCCTCCCACTCAAGGGACTGAGTCTGCTTTTCCACTCCCCTAGAACCTGAGCCATGTGCTTGCTTTGGCCAAGGCTGGTAGCAAATGCAGAGGCTGGAGCACACCCGCGAGCAGGGCCGGGCCTGCCTGGTGCTCTTGGGCCGGCCTGCTGGAGGGTGAGACACGCACAGCTTACTCACCCCCGTGCCCCTCTGAGCTCCAGGACCAACCGGCCACCAACACCAACAGCCACCATGAGGCCCAGCTCATCCTAGACCACTGGTCCCTACTGGGCAGCTGGCCAGTGGCAAACTGCCCCGTCCGCTCACAAGCTCAGGAGCAATATCACGACCGGCTATTCAAGTCCAGTGTGGGGAGGGTTTGTTACGCAGCAAGAGCTAACCAATACGAGAGGCCACCTCTGGACCTCTGGTCACACGGATGCTCCCCGGGCTGAAGCTCGGTTCAGCGGGACTCCTGCTGTCCTTTCTGGGAGAAAGCTCACGGTGCTGCTCTCGTCCATGTCACCCTCAGCCATCCTTTCCTTCTCTCTGTGGGGAGGGTCACTGACCAAGGTGTCTTATTCCAGCCGTGGTGTCTGTGGACGTGGCTGACCAGGGCGTCTTGACCCACCTCCTGGGCCATCTCTGGCTGTCACCCGTCACACCTCAATCTGTTCTCAGGCTGACTGTCACCTTCCTGCTTCCTGGCAGCTTCTCCCCTGGGCTGGTGACACTGCAGACTCAGAGGGGACAGGTGCCTGCCCTTTTTCAGGACTCAGGGAATGGCCTGCTTCCTCTCCATTCTGGGACAAGCGGTGTCCACCGACCACGGTGGCTGTCTCGGCACCAGGCCCCGCTCACCCCCTGCTCAGCGGGGCGTCCTCCCGGCTCAGGGCTCAGGCCTCGCCTCGTGGGAGAGACAGGTGGCCTCCTGCAGAGGCAGCCACCCAAAACCAGGCCTGGGACCCCTGAGGCCAGACCCACTGCTGCCCTCCACGGGTGGCACTGGAGCTGGGAATGGGAGCAGGGGCTCTCTGCAGCACCACGGGCACCTGGGGACTGAAACCAGGGAAAGCCAGAGGCCTGTCCAGGGTGGCCTCTTCAGGAGCTGGAGGTAGGAAGAGGCAGAGTGCCCGGAGCTCAGGGCTGGGGCCCACCGGCCCAAGAGAGGCCCAGAGATGCCATCCCAGGGGGCTGAAGCTAGCTGGCTGGCCGTCTGTCCCCAGACCAGGACATAGAGCTCCCAAGGTCCACACCTGCCCCTCTGTGTCAGAAAGGCCCTTCACGGGCTACCAAGGGCGTCCATAACTGCCCAGAGGCCGGGCTGTCCAGGACTACCGTGGCCAGCTGACCCGGGAAGTACCAGCCCTCGGGAGACAGGTGTGGCCCGCTGCAGCTTTCTGCACCAGGCCCTGACAATGGCTGGCTCCGTGCTCCCTGCAGCAGGGAATCCAGTCAGGAAAGGGGATCAGAGCCATGCTCTGCTAAGAAGTGGAAATGAGCACGTGGCCCGTGGGCCCTCCCTGTCCCTGCCCTCCCTCCTTGTGGCCGGACTCTCTGTGAGCAGTTCACTCCTCCTGGCCTCCCAGGGAACTCCCCACCACTCTGCCTCCAGCCCGCCAGCCAGCCTGCGTCCTGTTCTGTGGCTCCATGGCCCACCCGGGGAGATAGCCCATCCCAGGCCTGGCTGACCACCTCGCCCACTTAGAGCCCCAGCCTGTCTGGGAGGCAGGGCCTCCGCCAGGAGTCCCAGGCTAACCGGGCCTCTGAGGCATGGTGGGGAAGACCCCCACGTCACGCCCAGGACACAGTGGGCCGCACCCACAGCCTGCACCCCATTCTCTAGGAGAGGCAGCCAGGGAGGCTGGGCTCTCCAGGTGGCTAGAAGACGAAGGGCCGACTTGAGGGTCCTGTGGGGACCTGGGACAGGGAAGAGACACCACCATGACAGAGACCCAGGACCCCAGGCCAGCAGCCGGGGCCGTTCCAGCCCTGAAACCTGCACCGTGCAGCGAGGCGTGCACTCCTGGCCACCTGCTCCCCTCGGCATTAAGGGATAGCAATGGGGACGGCCCTGGGCAGGGTCGTGTCCCTGACGCCCAGCTCTGCTCTGTCCCTTCAGAGAGGTTGGAAGAGGCTGTGCTCAGCCAATGGCCTCCTGCAGCCAGGGTGGCCTCCGCGGCAGTTCCAGGAGCTGGTCCAGGCTGCCCACCCCCTCGCTGGCGTGGACCCTCTGCACACACCTGCGGTGCCCAGGGCATGTGGCCCCTGATTCCTGGAACCAGAGCCTCACTACAGCCCCAGGGGTGACCAGGAGGCCCTCCTGTTCTCTGGCCTTGGACAGTCCCCACTCCCAGGGCCTGAGGGGGGCGACCAGGTGACTGAGCTTCGACATGACGTGGTACTTTCCGGAGAAGTCTCTAGAGTGGCCTCGGTGGAGCCGTCTGAGCAAGCTCAGAGTCGTCGGCCGTCACGAGACGGCGGGGGAGAGGAGGCTTCGTGCTTGAAACCAGTCTGTCTCTCGCTCCGCCTGGGTCTGCAGCTGTGCCGTCCTGGGCAAGTTGTCCACCCGGTCTGGGCCCCACTTCCTCATCTGTAAAGTGGGGATAAATCCGTTACAGTGGACGAGACACCAAGATAACACTCCCACGGGTTAACAGAGAGAATGCAGGTCGGGTTCATACCACAGCCTGGTGCCAAGCCTCATGGAATGCCGTCAGTGTTCAGGTGGCACAAACTTCACTTCACAAGTAGGAAAACTGAACCCAGTGGGCGCCGGGCCCACCCGGGTCACCGCAGCCACTCTGCAGGCTGAGGCAGGAGGACCAAGGTTCAAGGCCAGCCTGGGTGACTTAGGGAGGCCCTGTCTCAAAAACCAAAGAAGGGCTGGGGCAGGGGCCAAGCTGCTCTGAGCCATCCAGGGCTCCAGGGCTGCCCTCCCCTGCCTGGGATTCTCTCGGGGACAAGGGACGCTGGCCACATCTCGCTGCACCCTGGGAACAAGCCGTCCACCACACAGCGCACTGGAGGGAACCCGATGCCCACAGCCAGGGAGAAGGGTGTTGGAAACCTGAAGGTCACCAGCGGGGCTGGCGGGCACCCCAGAGACCTTGCCTTGACCCAGGGAAACAAGGCCGTGTGGCCAGCTGCCACCAGGGGGAGCCGGCGCCACGCAGGGGCTGCCTAGAGGGAGCCGAGCAGGGAGGTGCTGCCCCACCCCTGCCTGGGCCTTCCAGGGCCCAGACGTGACCAGGTGTCCCCAAGACCCCACCCTGAGTCCGTGCGCCATGCTTCAGGATGCCAAGCAGGCTCCTGGGGGGCTGCAGTGGGCGGTTGCCCCCTCCCCTTGACTCGCCGGGCCACCCAAACTCAGCTCCTCAATGCCACCCCTAAAGTGATGGTCAGTGTCTCCTACTGGGGGAGGTGAGCCCCCAGGGGAGGCTCTGTCTCCTGGAATCTAAGTGAAACCCCAGCCCCTGAGTTGTGCATGGTGCACATACAGCAGGGGCTCAATAAATACCACTTACCTGGCTCTGCCTGCTTCTCCTTCTGGGAGGCACAGCACCTCCTGCCCTGCTCCCTGCTCGCTGTCCTGAGGCCCTCTGCAGCGGGGGCTGAGCGAGTCAGGAGTGGCCAGTGGCCACCAGGGAAGCCGCCCCACAGGTGGTCGTGAGCCGCCACGGGGCTGCGAGCTTCATCCCAGCACACCTGGTGCTCTGGCGCCCTGAAGACCACAGGTGTTTTTACATCAGTTTGGGAAAGAAGAGGGTCATGGAGCAAAGGGTGAGGCCCCTGGGGCAGTGGCCTGAGATCCTGACTGCAGCCCCTGCAGAGGACGAGGACTGGGGTGCAGGAGGAGTGCCCAGGCCCCGGGTCCCAGGACTGTGCTCAGCTTGGCCTGAGGTGGATTTGGAGTAGGCAAGAAAACACCTGCCCCTGTGGGTGGGTTTGGCCCCCGATCCTGGAGGGGTCCCCTCCACCAGGGACCAGCTGCTCCCACGGGTGAGCTGTGTGGCCGGCCTGGGCAGGGGCGCCTGGGCTGCTCTCACTAAGCCCTTCCCGCTGCAGGCTGTGCAAACCCTGGGGCCTCTCCTGGGGCCCAGGACTGCAGCGCCCTGGCTGAGACCCTCATGGCCAGGTGTGGCCTGAGGCAGCTCAGTGGTGGGCAGGGTGGGAGGGCCGGGGAGCTGGAGGGGAGCAGCCTTATCCAAAAAATCAAAACATTTTGCTTTTAAAACAAGAATCAGCTGTCAGGGCCATTTGGAAGCGTCCCCAGGTGCCAGCATTACTGGCTGATGTGGAGGCTGCCTCCTGAGAGGGGGCAGCTGGACAGTCCTGCTTCACTGGCTGCTTCAAAGCTTCCCTGTGGACACAGAGGGACAGACGGTGCCCCCTGAATGATCGCTTGCCAGGTCCCTGGTGGCACTTAGCTGGGCAGAAGCACACGGGCCTTGTGGCTCTTAGCTGCAGTTGACCAATGGCCGTGGGAGGAGCTTGGACAAGGGCACAAAGGCCCATCTGCCCACATGTCCTGAGTGTCTGGGTCTTGGGGACGTTGAGCCCCTCCTGGGCTGGATGTGGTCAGACCTGGCAGGGCCCTTGGCAAGCATCACTTCAGGCTCTGGCCCAAGTAGGAGTGGGCAGCCCAGTTCCGACAGAAGGAGGGGGTCAGCAGGCAGGGTGACCTGCAGGCTTCAGAACTGGGTGCCCGATGGTTGGGAGAGGCCGGCATTGCCTTGGAATCACAGTGCCCATGGGCTGGGCCTCTTAACAGTGAGAGCTGCGGCTGACCGTGGGTCCCCATGGTGCTGGTCACTGTGTCCCCTTTCTCTGCAGCACTGCAGGTGGACCCCTTGCCCCCTTCACCAGTGAGGACACAGCTTAGTCCGAGGCCACGTGGCTTTCCCACGTTCCTTGGTTCCTCCTGGCTCAAGCACTGCCGCGCGGAGGCCTGCAGTTCTTCCCGTCCCAGCTGTGGGAGGCAGAGCGCCATCTGGGCCTGGGCCTGGCCGTCCACCCCAGAGCGGCAGCCAGCAGCCCCCGGGAAGTTCAGGGAAGCCGGCCTCTGTGCCGAGTCCCAGCTGCAGGCCAGAGAGCGGCCTGGCATGGGAGGGCTCCAGCTGTCCTGCTGAGGGACACAGCTGGCCCTGGCCCTTCCTCTTGGGCCCTGGCCCTCCTCCTCTGGCCTCCTGCTGTTCCCTCGGGCTGCAGAGGTGATGGGGAGGAGCACCAGGAGCACATGGGGCCCTGCAGTTTGTGTCGCACATTGACATGGCAGCCACTGTGGCTCTGGGTGGCTGAGGACCATTTCCAGGTAAGTGGCGGCACAGAGTGTCCAAGGGCCTTGTTTTCCAATTTGCAGGATGGCCCCGTGTCATTGACCCTTCCTGGCCTTGGCCCCACTCCAGGTCCTGTTTTCCTGCCAAGAGGGCCTCGATCATGTGGGCCCCTCCATCCCTCTGTCCCTCCATCCAGTGCTTCAGATGGCCATGGTTTGGGCTTCCAGGAGGTCCAGTCTGCTCTGAAGCCTGTGGCCTTGGCCACCTGGCCCATGGGGCTTGGCTTCTTAATGGTAAGGAATCCCCAAGGGAGGAGGTCGAGGGCTCCCTAGAGGGCAGGTGCTGCTCCACCCCACTGTCCCTGGGCAGGGCTGTATTGAACACAGGGCCTGACATAAGGGTGGCGCTCACCCCAACCTCAGCCCTCCCCTCCAGGCCTGCCGCCACCTCAGCCCTCCTGTCCAGCCCTGCTGACACCACAGTCCTCCCTGTCCAGTGCAGCCCGCTGTCTCCTGGATTGGGGGTCTTGCTCCTGAATCTCGGGGGACACTGAGTGAGGTCTTGGAGGTCACGTCTCTGGGCCTCACTTGTGCAGGGGGAACTCGGAAGGCTCGGATCCTGCCCCAGCTGCCCCAGAGTCGGAGGCGGGCTGGGTTCCCAAGAGCCTCCTCTTTCCACCCATTCCTCATGGCCTCTGAGACCCCTGCTCCACTGGACGCGTTCAGCATCATGAGCACAGGAGGGAAGAGCCACTCCCCACTGGCCCTGGCCCACGCAGCACCAAGCAACAGACAGCCTGAGCCGCGGCGTGGGGAGGCTTCCCGTCACCACAGCGTCCAGGGCCTGCAGAGCCCAGCCACTTGGCCGCTCTGGGGTGGACGGCCAGGCCACTTTGTGAGCTGCTCCCTCACAGGGAGGGAGAAGGAAAGGGACCCCAGGTAGGGAGCCTCCCAAGGGGCCACTCTGCGCTGGGCACTCCACAGCTCCATCGGGGCCTCCCCACCTCGAAGACAGGAAAGCTGCTCTCTGGGAGCACAGGCCAGGGTCACCAGCTCTTGGCAGGAAAGCCACTGCTCAAAGGCAGGGTGGTGTCTTCAACGCTCCTGCTCCCCTGCACATGGTGGAGGGGGCCTCGCTTCAGATGTCACGTGGGCTGCAGGCGGCTGGGCCGTGAGTGACTCAGGCCTGGCCCTGGGTTGGCCAGGAGCAGTTGGCAGGTGGCTCTGGAGCTCAGCCTTCCTTCCTGGGCCGGCCCCTTCCCCACACTGCCAAGGCCCAGCACCTTCCCTGGGGATGCATGGGTGGGCCCGGCTGCAGGGCCAGGGCTGGGCAGGAAGTCCCCCTGGCGTGGGTCCTCCCCAGTGTCCATGTTGTCTGGGGACCTCTGCTAGAGAATGGAGTGAGGGTTGAGACAAGCAGCCCTTCCCTGCTGGTTCCAGAGGGATTCCAAGCTGCAGGAACACTGGGCGGCAGGGTGGCTGAGCCTGCAGGTCTGTCCCCTGAGTTCTTGTGACCTTGGCCAGCCCTTGGAGCAGGGCAAATGCCCATGGCCAGGTCCCCTGCTCCAGCGGCCACCGCACCTCTCAGCTGCCTCCTGCATATGCTCTCCTCTCCTGCCCTCTGTCCTGCCCCAGGCCTCCCCCAGCTGTCCGTGCTGGGAAAGCGGTTCCGAACGCGGATTGGACCCCGTCCACTTGCTGCACAAGGCCCATGCCCACAGGAAACGGCTTGAACTGGTTCATCTGACAAACCAGGGTCACATCTAGAAGGTGGGCAGGGCTGGCCTGTCGGGGACGGCCTGGGCCCCCAAACCTGAAGAGTCTCCTCGAGCCCCTGGACCCACATCAGCTGTCCCGAGCTCCCTAAGCCAGAGCCACTGCCAACCTCACGTCATTGCTCGTGCCACTGAATGGCTTCCTGATGACATTCATGTAGAGATGGGCTTGCACAGCCCAGTCCTTCCTAAAGGTTCAAACACACACCACTCATGGCCTGTCCCCCTCTTCCTCTTCCTCCTCCTCCCGATGGGCTGACCACCCAGAGGTGGGTCAGCTCTGCTCATCTGCTGTCCCCAGTCAAGGGTGGTCCTGCAGGTCTCTACCAGCTTTGCAAAGTCAGGATGCAGACCTGCCAACCTGTGTCAGGGTGACACCTGCTGGTGGCTCGGAGCTGCAGGGACTCCAGCCTCGTTTGCATCCTTCATGCACTGACAGGACTCCTCAGGTGAGCAGAGTCCCTGGGGGCTGACTCCCAGGTCCCTGTCCAGCCCCCGAAGTCCTCAGTGATGGGCCTGGGACTGTGCAGGGCCCAGAATCTGCAGTTGTAACAAGCTCCTGGGGGTGCCGAGGCCGCAGCCCTGGGGTCCCCCCTGGCACGGCAATGATCTCCACAAAGACTCAAGGCAACACATATTTACAGGAGACCATGAGGTGCCAGGCTCAGGTCTAGGCTCTGGGCACAGCAGGGCTCCAACAGGGTGCACACTGAGGACAGGCACCAGTATGCAGGGGCAGCGGGAGTGTCTGCCCTGGGTGACCGTCACAGTGACGACCAGGGTGGGACCACAGTCGTATCCAGTATGTAGCTGAAGTCCGGGAGATGGACAGGTGGAATGTGTCCACCATCTTGGTAACGACAAGGAAGAAGCACAAGATTCAGAGCCTGGAAGCCAGCACCATGTTCTGCAGACCTCACCCAAGACCCCACCCAAGACCTCAACCAAGACCTCACCCAAGACCCCACCCAAGACCCCACCCAAAACCTCAACCAAGACCCCACCTAAGGCCCCACCCAAGGCCCCACCCAAGGCCCCACCCAAGACCTCACCCAAGACCCCACCCAAGACCCCACCCAAAACCTCAACCAAGACCCCACCTAAGGCCCCACCCAAGGCCCCACCCAAGACCTCACCCGAGAACTCCAAAGGGGGACAGAGGCCCAAGACCACCATGGGACGTGAGCACCCAAGGGCAGGCCACAGGCTCCTTGTGGCACAAGATGGGCACGCGGGATCTAACTTGGGGGAGGGTGGCTGGACAGCCAGGGGGCTTCGCCTGCTGGAGCTGTTTACCAGGGGGCAGCCCACTCCTCACAGTCAAGTCCACTGGAGACACGACCTTGTAGAGGTCCCAGGACAGGTAGGGGCTCCCCCCAACCAGGTGGCACAGATGGACTGAATGGCCAGTGTCCCACACAAGACCAGAGAGCAAGGAGAGGTGTCAGGGCCTCTGCAAGGAGGGCAGGTCGACCCCGAGTCACCAGGCACTTTTTCTGGAGCAGAAGGGGCCCATTGAACAGCAGACCCTGGGAAGGGCTGGCTGCCGTGGGATCTGACCACCTGGACTGCGGGGGCCACACAGCACACCTGGGTGATGTCATAGCAGCTAAAGGCAGGAGTCAGGTGTGGACTCACACCTGCCAACGCAGTTCTACACAGGTGACACCACCTCTCTGCCCCGCACGGACACTTACCAAAGGAACTCACACCCATTTTACAGATGGAAAAACAGACTCAAAGGACACCATGAGCAGAGCAAGGATTCAGCCCCCGGGTGCCGTGTTTGCAGGTGACACCAGAGCTGCCATCTAGGAAGGGCCACAGTGAGGCCACAGCCAGGCAGTGACCACATCAGTGACCGTCACAGGTACAGAGGACAGGACAACTCTAGTCCCTTGCCTCACCCTCACGTGGGGTTGAGCTAATCACGCCGGCAGGTCGACGGCCAGAACACAGCCCCAGGACTCAGCCTGGTCCCACTGGCCTCTGGGACTCAGTCCTGCTGAGACACCTGGAGCCAGCACTGCCCAGCTGGCCTGTCCCAGGCATCAGGTCCATGGGAACCACCACCTGAGGGGCGTCTGCTGTTTTGAGAGGCCCAGCGGGGGACAACGCCTTATGCAGCAGCATGTCCTGAACACAGGGCTGCGAGGAGGAGTGGGAGCCCTGCAGGAGAGCCCTGGTCTGCAAACGAGCCCCAGTGCTGGTGGCCGGGCACCTCCACTCAGCTCTGCTGCCCAGGGCTCCCTGCCGAGAGCCCCGCCCTCCTACCCCAGGTCTCCGTCCTTCGCTCTCCCCTCTGGGTCTTCAGGTCTGCTTGTAGGCTTCAGGGGGTCCTCACTGCCCGGGGTTCCCACCTGCCCCTGCAGCCCTGGCCTTGGCTGGAGGAGGGAGAGGTTTCTATCTCTCAGGAGCCTTGGGAAAGTGCTGGGAGGGGCGAGATGCCGGGAATCTTCTTCACAAAATGCGCCTGAATTGAGAATGGGCCTCGCAGGGTGGCGGTGCCCAGTCAGCCCCTGAGCTTCCTCGGGCCCGTGGAGGCTGGATGGGCACAGGTGCCAGCTGGCCACCAGAGCCTGCACACCACCTCGGAGGGCCGCTTGGTCCTCCCAGGAGCCAGCTGACCCGCTCAGAGTAATTGCCGGTCCCTGAAAATGTGACTTGGAGAATGAGCCCCAGGCCTCACT
Organism: Marmota flaviventris; assembly: GCF_047511675.1. Classification (NCBI taxonomy): domain Eukaryota; kingdom Metazoa; phylum Chordata; class Mammalia; order Rodentia; family Sciuridae; genus Marmota; species Marmota flaviventris. The sequence goes on along the minus strand of NC_092506.1, from coordinate 3,246,038 downwards.
GTCTCCTACAGCGTGAGCTGAGGAGGCCTTGTGCCCAGACAGGAGCACAGGAAGAAAAGCCCACGCACCCCAGCTCTCCAAGACACCCAGGCTTCCGATCATCTGGCTACTTGTCCCTCGAACCCTCCAACAAAAGTCCTGCAATTCCCAACAACGTGGCCGCTCTGTCCAGTACCTGTGCCTGTGCAGACTGCCCGCTGGGGTTTTGAGCAGCAGCCACGAGGCGGTAGGACGGCCCCTTGGAGACACTGCACCCCTGCCCAGCCCTGTCCAGGTGGGGACACACTTGTCCTGGAGGCCCGGGAGGAGCCAGGGGCCTGAGCTCCCAGGACAAGGTGGGCACAGCCTCTGAATCATCCATTCCCTCCAACTCCCCGGGAAGAGAGATCACGTGGTTGGTTGGCCGTGGAGGTGTGTGGGCTCGGCAACGTGGTGGGGGGCAGCACTCCTCTGCACACCTCTGAGAGAGGACACCAGGTGCAGGGAGGCTTCGCACCGTGACAGCTGCTTTGTGACCTCTGCTCTCTGATCTGGGGGCAGAGCATCTGTGTGTCCCGACCCACAGGCAGCTCATAGGACAGGGGCTGTGCCTCGAGCAGCTGCGGCTCTTGTGATGCCCCAGGCTGGGCACAGAGCTCAGGCCCCTGGCTCTTGGCTCCGTCCTCTCTCAGCACTCCCTGGCCTCTCCGCAGGTGACCTCGCAGGCACCGCCCAGGGATCCAGCCGCTTCCCGCAGGATGGGCTCTGCCCTGCAGCCCTCAACTCACAGAGTGGAGCTGGGCCTCTCTGGCCTAATTTGACCGGCTTCTGTCCCAACCCTGCCAGGGGGTCCAGCCAGACCCAGTGGGGGTCTAAGCTGAGGGTGGGGTCTGGTCGGGAGGCCTGGGGTCCCAGGCCAGCAGGACACCTCCCCCAGAAGCTCTGAAGACAGACTTGACTGCAGGAGGGAGGGCAGTCTGCGTGGAGACCAGGGAACTGAGCGGGCACTGGCCCCACAGGGAGAGCTGGGCCTCTCAGGGGCCCAAGATCCACTGTGACAGCACCCTCCAGTCGCCAGAGTCATCTGAGTCAGGGTGTGCCTCCAGGCACCTCTCAGGCAGGCCGGCTGGGTGTTCCCAAGCCTCTTCATGAGTGGAGCCTGCCCTGGGGCCCACGTCTCTGCTCCCAGCACCGGGAGTGGGCGTCACCAGCCCATGGAGACAGCCAGCAAGGAGACGGCCTCTGAGCTGGGTGAAGGCCTTGCCCCTGGTCACCTCTGTACTGAAAGGCAGAGCTGGAATTCACACCCGGTCCTCCTGACCATGAGGCAGCAGAGCCGCTGGCTTCTAGGGGACACTGGCAGGAGGGCCAATGGGATTGTCACCAAGCATCCCCGCGTCACTCGATGTGCTCTTGCCAAGCCCAGTCCTTGACCCTGGGGGATGCCTCTGTTCAAGGCTGCTGCACATGCCCTTGGAGACCTGGTCTGCGCCAAAGGCACTCGGGGACAGGCAGTCCCCTGCTCTAGCGGCAAATCCCAGGGGAGGGGCCACATCCTAGAGTGCACAGAGCAGTCCTTCTCTTTCTTTAGTAACTGCCTGGGGACGTAGCAGAAATCTGGGCAGAGTAGGCAGCTCAGCCCCACGACTTGGTGGCTTAAAACCATCATCAGTTTGTGGTTTGGTGGCCCAGTGACGGGCTGGGCCCAGCTGGGCGGGTTTTTGTTGGCCTTGCTGGATTTGTGCCTTCCTCTATGGTCAGCTGGAGGTCAGTGGTTTCAGACTCATGTTTGGCAGTGGCTTGCAGGTGGGTGATGGTCAGGGGGCATTATTAGGGGTTCCTGGGGGTTCCTGAGCCATGTCTCTCACTATCGAGGTGCATTCACCAGCTGGCACGGTCTGGCTGCATTCAAGGTTGGTGAGAGCCGGTCCAATGGACAAGCACCTACAAAGCCTCCACTTGCTTCATGCTTGCTAACGTGCCATTAGCCAAAACCAGCCATGTGTGAGGGATGGGTCCCCCCCATGGAGTCCCTCCACCATCAAGAACGTGGGCCCGTTGGTGCGTCTGTGGCAGGAGGTGCTCCTGTGACTCCCGGGTGTTTGTGGCCTGGCCCTCCACCTCTCCCCACCAGTGCACAGTCCTGACCACAATGGCCCCTGGTGAGGTGGTTTGATTTCTGGGGCCTCCCCTTCTGCAGTGGCTGAGCTCCCCGGGCAGGAACTACAGCATCTGTTTGTGCTTCCCTGCCCCTGGCGTAGGGTCTGCTGAATGCTTACTGGTTGTTCATTAAAGCATTGAGTTTGTTGAGATGGATTGGAAGTGAAAGTGGCTGCAGGTGAGCAAGGTGTTAATTAGACCCAGTGCCGCAGGGTCTCCAGATGGCAGAAGAGACCCGGCCTCCGAGAAGCCCTCTCTCAAGCTGTGTCAGTGTGATTGGATCCCCTCCAGCTTTCTGGGGCACCTGCTGCTGCCCAGCAGAACTTACAGATCACAAGTGGGCCAGGCTCTGAGCCCGGCTTGGGGGGCAGACCTTTGGAGAAGCTATCGGGAGTGATTGAGTTTCTCCCCAGAACATGCCCACCTGCCGTATAAGTGAGCTGGTGTGCCACCCCCGACCCCGGGGACCGCCACCACTGCCCCTGTCACAGTCAGCACAGCTGGATGCCACCTGGATTAGGACCCTGCTGTAGGAAAGCTAGGCACCACCTGGTGTGCTCACCTGCTGGTCTCCAGGCAACTGTGGCTGAGCTCTGCCCGTGTGCAGGTTCAGCTGGGCAAGCGTGCCCATCAGGCGCGAAGGCTGGGGTCGGGGGCGACATGTCTCTCTCCATCTCTCAAATAACATGAGCCCCCCCAAAGATCCCTTCACACACTCTGGTCCCTCATGAACCCAAGCCAGCAATATCTGTTCTCAGATGGGCACCGATTTCGGCTCACTGACATCTTTATGTTTGCCTCCTCTCTGGGCCAGTGATCTCCCTCCCTGTTCGTGTCTTGGTCAGTACTTTGGTAGAAGTTTATGGCTTTCTTAATGTAAGTCTCGTGATTTCTTGTTTGATTCTCGCATGAGATATTTTCTATCGTTCGTTCTTCTTTTCTCCCAGTGCTATTTCCTAAGTGTTTTTAGATATGACAATGATGTTATTGTAGGTCATCGTGCATATGTCATTCTAGTTCCCAAGGGATTTAAAGAACTCAGTTCAAATGTATCTGTAATAAAAAAGGACTGTGTGTGACTCGTTATCTTATTCAACTGCTGGGCCGGCCTCAGGTTGTCCAACTTCCAGGGCTGCGCCCTCCACGGGGAACCATCTGTCCCTGCTGGGAGGGCGTGGCTGCTGTTTTGCTTGGTGCTGAGGACGGGCCAGGACCTCCCACGTCCAGGCAGCCACACCCCAGCCTGGCTTGGTCTTCCTGACGCCTTCCTCTGCCTACAGGGAAGCTGGCTTAGTGACCCTGCACGGACGGGTTTCTGAAGGCTGCAGAACTTGAGAGGTGCACCGTCTCTGGCGGCACAGGGCTGGCACTTGCCATCTGGGTCAGCCTGCTCAGTGTTTATGAAGTCCCCAGCTGTGTTAAGGGATGACTGCTGCCCTCTATGCTAGTCAGCTTACTGAGCATCAGGGTTGGTGGCTGTCCCCAAGCAGGGACTCCAAGACCCAGCCTCCTCTTTTCACCTTCCATCCCCAACCCACGGCCTCCAAGTCAGCTGAAGGTCGTCTGCTCTCCAGCCCACAGAGAGGGAGGGCGTTAGAGGAGGGCTGTGGGTGGGCAGTGGGGATGCACCCCACAAATCCTGGGCCCCGTTCCTCTCACCTGGTGTTCCCTGATTAGATCCCAGAACCTGGGTCCCCCTAACTGCCAGGGACAGGGACACACGGTCTCACTCTGTGCCCAGCAAGAGGCAGGAACAGATCTGATGGGCAGAGCCGCCCTGTGCCTCTCCTGCACTGCTCCCACCTTCTGGGTCCCTCCTGCTTGTCTGACCGGTTACCAAGAGATGCGTCTTAGAGACGCCCACTACAGGGCTAGGGTGGGGCTCAGAGGGTGGCCTGAGCCTGGCCTGCGCCAGGCCTGGGCCCATGCCCAGCACCGCGACCAGACCAAACCAAACCAACACAGCAGTGGCCTTCAATTTCTGGGGTGCTTCTTGTGAGTGTTTTGAGACTGTACTCTTTGGTACATATTTTTATTAAAGTTACATAGGTAGAGCCTGAAGAGTCAAGTTGTTTCAGAAAAGAGGCAAAATTTTTCTGAAAAGAGCCAAAGAGGGCTGGGGATGTGGCTCAAGTGGTAGGGTGCTTGCCTGGCATGCGCGCGGCGCTGGGTTCCATCCTTAGCACCACATATAAAATAAAATAAAGATGTTGTGTCCACCAAAAAAAAATTAAAAATTCTCTCTCTCTCTCTCTCAAAAAAAAAAAAAAAGAGCCAAAGAGAAGCCAAGCTGGACTCAGGGCTGGTGGCTACTGTCAGGCTGCTCAGTCCTGTGGCAAGGGCCCTCTGTGTGGTGACTGCAGGTCTGGGAGCCCCTTGCCTGGGGTTTTGGACCCTCCTCCTCCGACACTCCCTTCCCGCCTGGCCTGCGGTCTCTGCTGGCTGGAGGGCACGCCACATGGGGTTGTGGTGGTCACTGCCAGGCTTGCCGTCCTGGCAAAGTCGAGAGTCGACTCCCACCTCTCCCGGGCTGAGCACACGGGCGCCTTCAAGCCAGACTCCCCTCCACACCGTGAGCGCTTCCTCGAGCTTCCGCGCGGGGGTCTTGGCTGTTGAAGGCTGAGCTGTGAGCAAGGACCGGCAGGGACAACTGATGTCTCACGGGAGAGGCTACTACCCCCATGAGGGTCTCCCGCGTGTCTGGCTGCACCCTTGAGAGCAGTGAGGCCCAGGACTGGGGGCTGGCGACGTCTCCTGGACCTCAGTCCGTCACCCAGAGCTGCTGTTGGCAATGCTGGCAAAGCCCGTCCGTCTCCCCAGCTCCGTTCTCGGCAAATGTCCTACGTCCTCTGCTGCCTTTGACCGCTCCTCTGCTGGGGTCACACCTCCGTGCTCACTCTCTCCTTCAGCTCTGCCTGTCTGGCCAGATGTGGGAGCAGCGAGTCCTGTTTTCACCTCCGATGCTCCTGTTGGGACGCGTCCTCTCCTGTGCCTCCCACTCGTCCCTCTCTGTCACTCTGGACCCTCCCTTGGTTTCCAGTGATCCAGAGTTTTGAGGATTCGAAGTCCCGAAGCCGAGTCCGCAGTCTTAGCCTGCTCTTTGCCCTAGGAGGTGACTCTGGGTGTCGTGTGACTGGGAGCCTTGGCTGCGGAGGCTGGTGGCCACAGGGAAAGGGGGCTCCTGGGGGGTGTTCCTCTCCATTCTCCATTCTGTGGTGTGGCTAGGAAAGAGTGGCCAGCACTTTTGCTGCTCGAGGGCCATTAGCCCCTCATATGAGGTCCACTTGAGCGATGGGAGCCACTTGGAATTCCCAGGAGAGAAGGTCCCACTGCGCCCAGGCCAGGGGCAGGACTGTGCCCTGGACTCCTTTCACTGACAGCCTGAGGACTCTGGCATTGAGCAGGGTCTCTCTCCATCTCTCCTCCTGCAGCCTCAGAGCTGCCCCTGAAAGGTGTCTTCTACCCTCCACCCAAAGAGGGGGAGGGAGGGGGAAGGAAGAGAGAGGGAAGGGGAGGGGGGAGGGGGGAGGAAGGAGGGAGGGAAGGGGGAGGGGGGAGGGAGGGGAGGGAAGTGGGGGAGGAAGGGCTCATCATGACAGTGTGTGTTTTCCATTCTGGGTTTTCACCCTATTGTTTATTCTGACCCCATTTTATTGTGAATTCTGCTAAGAACTTGCAGGATAATATTTGTGTTTTTCCAGTTTCCGTGGATGTTTTAATAGGTGGGATTCCAGTGTCTAGTCTGGAATGTTTCTGGAATCCGAAGTCAGCCCCTGTGTGTGCGGCTCTGCCACAGGACTCTGATCTTTGCAGTTCAGATTTTCCTGGAACAGAGTGAGGGGATCACCAATCCAAAAGGTTGTTTAATTTCTAATTTTCTTGGAAATCTTCTGCTTTCCCTTTGACCTCAAGATTGCCCTCTGTCTCCCATTTGTTTATTAGTGGCTTGCCAGGCACGGGAGCAGAGACGGGCACGGGCTGCCGCATGGTCCTGGGCACCAGGTCACTGCAGGCCGAGCACCCTCCTGCGGTCCCCATTGTCTCCACCCCCCATTCCCTCTCCCTTCCCTGAAGTGCTCACTTGCTGCTTTACACACACCCTGGAAGCCTGTGTTCCTCATAAAATACACGCCAGTGCTTTTAGTTTGCATAACTGGTGCCATGCCATCGAGTCCTGCTGCTTTTAACTGAAAACCCCAACACAGACTTTGGGTGTCAGCTTATCTGTGTGCGCACACGTCATGGTTTTAACAGTTGCATGGAATGGGAGGGCTGGTCTCTGCCAAGCTGTGCTCACCAACCCCCCCGGCCCCACCAAGGATGCTCAAGAGCTCCATCCCCAGGTGAAAGACTGCAGGGCGGATGGCTGGAGTGGCCTCTGGGGACAGGTAAGGATGGCCCTGGGGCTGAGACCAGGACTGCCCCTGAGCTCTCTAGAGCTTTCCAGCCAGCCCTGCCAAAGTGGGTCCTGCCTCCTACAGCTTCTCTGCAAGTCCGGGCCTGCACGCTCCGTCTGCCTGCCTAACACGTGTCAAACACCAGCCCACTGCCGTCTTGTCAGCATCTCACCTTGTGGAACCCACCGTTCTGCCACATCTGAAGAAACCCACAGGAGGTCTGAGCCTCGATTCACGCCCCATTGCCTCCAGGGATCGTCTCCTGTGGGTCGCGATTGGTGCTGTCCGCCCGGTGTCCAGAGGCTGTCCAAGCTGCCTGGCCAATTTCTTCCCTTCATTCACCCAGCCATTTGCTCAACTTGCTAAGCCTCCCGGTGACACAAAGTCCCTGCCCTCGGGACCTGCCATTCCAGCAGGGGACAGACAATTCCCAGAGGCAAATGCGTATTATGTTGAGGTGAAAAGCTATGAAGGCCAAGCAGAGCAGGTCACAAATAGGGGGCCACGTGGGACAGGCTCAGAGCCAGGGACGACACCTCCAAGAAAGAGACTTTCCCGAGGACCGCAGGGAGTGAGTGGCAGAGGAGCTGGGCCCCGTGTGCAGGAGGCCCAGCATGGGCGAGGCTGGAGGCCCAGCATGGGCAAGGCTGGAGGCCGAGGGAGGCTACATGCTCCTGGAGCAGCACAAAGAACAGTGGCCAGAGAGGGTGACGGGGAGGTGGGGTGACATCCATGTCTGACCACCTCCCATGTCTGACCACCTCCCCTGCTCTTCCTGGGTGAGAGGCTGCTGCGGGGCTCTTTGGTAAAATGCACACGAACCTCAGCATCTTGACTGTTGGGGTGCACAGTGACACTGAATATGGGTGTGCAGTCGTCACCATGGTCCACCTACGAAACTTCCTCACCTCCCCCCTGAACTGAGGTCCTGTCCCATTAAACACGACCCCACCCTCCTGCTCTCTGTGTCGATGGGACGGAAGCCTCCGGGGCCTCCGAGTGGAATCCTGGGTCCCTGTCCTGTGTGTGGCTATGTCCTCGAGGTCCTTCCAGGTTGTGCGGGTGCCAGGCTTCCTTCCCCCTCTTCCTTATGACGACGATTATTACTTCAGTGCTGGGGATGGAACCCAGGGCTGCCCTCCTGAGCTGCACCTCCCACTCTTTTTATTTTTTCTTTTGAGACAGGGTCTCTAAGTTGCTGAGACTGGCCTTGAACTGGCATCCCCTGCCTCAGCCTCCCAAGTAGCTGGGATCACAGGCGTGTGCCACCCCACCCGCCTACTTTCTTCTAAAGGCTGAATAACACTCCGCTGTCTGGATGGACGGCCCCTGATTCATTCAGCCCGTCAGCAGACACGTGGTCTCCGCCTCTGGCCGTTGCAAACAGCTGCTGTGAGGGCAACATGCCGACGTCCTTCCGTGCCCCAATTTCTCTTGTTCCAGGTACACACCTCCACGTGGACCTGCTAGGTCACACAGTATTCTGACTCCGTAAGGAGCCATGGTACTGTCCCCCAGCCTCCACACAGCCCCAGGGTGATGTCCCTTATCTCCATGGGGCAGGGGCTGCCCTGGGTGAGACGGGCCTGCTGGGGTCCTCGGGGCCTTCAGCCCAGGAGACATGCCATCCCACTTGTGCCTTCGAGACCACTCCTGCTACGTGGTGAAAGCCGGGACCTGTTCCCAGGCTGCTGTGAGACCAGGCAGAGGCCAGGGTGCCGCTGTGGGGACAGCAGTGCTGGGTGATGGGCGCCGGGTCCTGGGGAAAGTCTAAGATCCCCCGAGCAGGCTGTGCCCCCAGCACTCAGTTGCCGTTACAAGGAAGAACAGAAGGTTGTTCCCGGGAGCCTAGTGTGGCGCCAGAGAGCCATGTGTGACCACCTCCCCAAGGTCGGGCGTCCCCGGGGAAGCGACAGGTGAATAGGAGTGGGCAGTGACTGGAGTCAGTCAGCGTTCTGCACAGGAGTAATCCATCTTCCTGTGTTCAGACAGCGGTGGAGGCCGTGTGACCAGAGGGGGAGTTCTAGTCCCCCAAGGCCAGGTCACCTGGGACACCTGTGCAGGCCTTAGTGAAGAGTCAGTGGTTGCAACAGAAACGACCTTTAGGTCCCTGGAAAGTAACCTCCACAGTTACCATGGTCACGGGGTCAGAGGTCGTCTGCAGCAAAAGGCCCTCGAACCAGTGGCTTGTGCAGCCGACCAGAAGCTCACGGCCAAAGCAGGGGGATCTAGAGGTCTGAGCAGGTTTCCCTGGGCTCCCGGTGGACGCAGTCAGGTGGGCCATTCTGTCATTGGGCCAGGCAGCGGGACTTCAGGTCACCGAGCATCCCAGCTGAGCAGCAGCCTGTGTGGACGCAGCTTTGGGCCTTGGCGGCTCCTCCTCCGAGGTGCGTGGTTCCTTTCTCTCCGTGTCCCTCTGCTCCTGCCCGGCTTTCTTACCAGATTTACTTACAGATTCAAGCTCCCCGTTCCACCTAAATGACCTTGATCCAAGCCAGGAGAGCTGGTGCACACCTGTGATCCCAGCAGCTCGGGAGGCTGGGGCAGGAGGATCGCGAGTTCAAAGCCAGCCTCAGCAACTTAGTGAGGCGCTAAGCAACTCAGTGAGACCCTGTCTCTAAATAAAATACAAAACAGGGCTGGGGGTGTGACTCAGTGGTCGGATGCCCCTGAGTTCAATCCCTGCACCCAATAAATAAATAAATACCCTGGACCCAGCAGCTACCTGCTCAGCCCCAGTCCACTTACCCTGAAATCAGCTCCAAGACACTGCTCACCGCAATACCGCAGGACCCGATTCCTCCAGGACCGACGTCCCTCCCGCTGCGCCCTGGACACCGTCGTGACTGCGCTTTCACGCCACCAGAGCTCCTGTGCTGTCCCTGTGTGGGCCGGGCCTGGCAGGGGCACCTCTTGTGCTGGTGGGGGCCCCGGGAGCTGAGCTGGGTATCCTTCTGTCTGGAGTGCCCCACTGGGAGTGTAGGTGTGGCCAGTGGCTGAGTGCCCCTAAGTCCCCTGTTGGAAATGCAGCCCCGCATGGCATGTGGAGAGGGGCCCTTGGAGGGGGACAGCGTCGAGTGAGGTCCTGGGGTGGGACCTCGTGATGGCATTAATGACTCTACAAGAGGACGGGGCCCTGTCTCTCCCTGTGATCCCTCTGCCGTGTGGTGATGCAGCTCGAGCCCTCGCCAGACCCCAGTACCACACTCCGGGACGCCCGGCCTCCAGAACGGAGCCAGATAAACCTCCATTATTTCTAAATGGACCAAGACACCCGCGGAGGGCCTGGATACGCTGCAGAGGCCCTGCTCTGCCCGTACACCCCCGGGGTGGGCAGTGCCGGAGGAGCCCTGGCCACCCCAAGGCACAGCCACAGGCTTGAGGGCCACCTGTTTATGGTGCTGAGGTCGGGGGCACGTGCTGCTGTCCCGGCTGGGAGGCAGGGAGGGGGTCAGGAAGAGACACGCTGTCCCTTGGTGACCTGTTTACTGGCAGCCAGGGGAGGAAGGACCCTGTGTGTGAGCGGGCTCTGCACTCTGGCCCACTTTGGCCTGGACTTGGGTGGACGACACAGGTGAGGGGCCCCTTATAGTTACGTATCAGATGCTTCTTCTGCGGACGACAGAGGATCCCATGTCTTCGTACTCTTTGTTGGTCACCCACATGTCCTCGAACGTGGACAGCGAGCACAGGATGGAGCCACCTACCCAGGCCCCGTACTTGGCATATGGAGAGGTGTACACCTGGAAGGTAGGGCAGCAGGGGGGGAGGGGAGGAGAACAAGCCTAGTCAGCTACAGCTCTACAGGGACAGCGACGTCCACAGGTCAGGCTCCAGGGTCGAGCCCCCTGGAAGGTAAGCTTTTCTGTGGGCTGGTGCCCTTGAGTGGCCGGAACCTCCCTCCAGCACCGCAGCCCTCAGGCCACGGGGGGACACAGGGCACCCTAGGGAGAAACAAGCAGGCGCTGGCAGGCAGACCCAGCCGACCCTCACCAGCAGCCGAGAGGTCCCTCCCATGGTGGGCAGACCTTCCCCAGCGGCTCTGGCCTCTTCTCCTGCTTCCCCTGAACTGCACAAAGTGCTCCTCCTTGGCTCCTGCTCTAGGAGAGCACAGGTTCCTCACACTGGGGACCCTCCTCACCCACTTGTCAGGTGGGGCCACTGCAGCTCAGGAAGGTCAGAGTCACTGTCGAGGTCAGGCTTCTCATCCTCCGGTCTCAGACTTTCAGTAAGGTGCACAGGCATAGCGTGCCACATGACGGTCATTCCGAGATATCGGAGGGCCGAGTCCCAGCCTCGGGGCTGTGCACAGGGAAGCTGGGGGGGGATTCAGGTGTGGTGGGGGGAGACAAGTTGTGCTCTCGGCCCCATCCTGACACCTGCTGGCTCTGTCACCCACAGAACTGTGCTCGGCTTGGACCCCGTGGCTGGTTTCAGTTAAGAGATGTATCACTGTGATTTTAAGAGGGAGGGAGAGGGAGGGTCAGGGGAGAAGGGGCCGTGGGTTCCAGGTCAGCCCTTCAGGTGGGGAGCACGGCCCATGCCAGGCGCCCGGAGCCTCTGCTGAGTCACCTACTCCATCTGACCTTATCCAAACACACTCAGGAGCAGACACACCTGGGTGCTGGGTGCACTAAGAAGAAAGCAAATACCCATAGAAAACGTGGCCACGGGTTGGAACAGGCAATTGTGGGAAGATGTTTTAAAAGAGAAGGACAGGACTTTCCCCATCTCTCAGGCTGGCAAAGGGGTGTGAAACCAAACCGCTGGGTGTGACACGGGCAGCCTGTCAACACGTCCACGAGGCCTTAGAGTTTGCCCATATTTCTGGCCCCCAAACCCCCATTTAGAAATGATTCTAAGAGAAAGAAAGAGTATCCCCAAATAATAATCATGGCAAAAAAGTTCAGCTAAGAACATTCAGGAGAGCTGGGAGAGGGACTCAGCCACTCCTGGACGTGGGTGGGGCCCCCATCTCAGCAGGAAGGCCTTGGAGAGGGAGCCGCATGGAGCCCTGCCTGCAGAACATCCCAGCTCCACCTCCAGAGCCGGCCAGGGTGCGAGCCTTGCTGCCGCCATGGCGGGGCTGAGCAGGAGTGAGGGCCCAGCCACCCACTGCTGCCTGGGAAAAGGTCAAAGTTCCTAATTCCAGTCGACCCACACGGATGGCTTTCACACCACCACAGAGTGGACACTCCCCGTGTGACCACGTCACGTCAGGGCTCGCCGGCTGTCGAGAAGCTGGCCCCACTGGAGCCGGCTCTTCTCCCAGGCTGGTGAGCAGGCGTGGGACGGGGGCTCGCTCTTCTTCAGGTGAGCACCTTCCTGTGGCTCCAGGCCATCTGCCTCCTACCCGTCCAGGCACGGGTCAAAGGAGAGAGACCAGGCAGACGAGAGACACGCCTCCCAGCTCCGTGGAGAGGGTTTGGGGTGGGCGATGGGGAGCACATGAGGATCTTCTGGGGAGGACGGAAGGGCTGGTGCAGGGCAGCCCAGCCACACTGTGCTGCACAGAGATGGCCCCACAGATCCCCTTTGCAATTGTGGCCAAGACACTGATGGCGCTCAGCCGACTGGTGTGCCCTCCGGGCTTTGGTAGCCTTCCTCTTTGATTTTGTGAAAGTTCATCTTGGGCAAGGCTCTGGAGGGCAGGAAGGAGGGGTGTCAGGAACACGATTCTTGACAGAGTTGGGGACATGGAGTCGGGGGAGGGCATCGTCCACTAGGACGAAAAAGTCTGCAACTTCATGTCAGAGGGCCCGAGGGCTGCAGGCTCAGGAAGTTAGGTGGCAGGGACCAGCTTCCTCTGCCACACGCAGCCTTCCACGTCGCCGGGTGACGCAGGGAAGACTGCAGGGGCAGCAGGCTCTGTCGGGCTCCCTGAAGAGCATTGTGGCGCCCCTTGTGGTGCTTCATAGGGCGCCTGGGTCTTAGGAAGAAGGCGAGGGACAGCACCTCAGTGTTCTGTGAATTTGGTGGCCTGTGACACGCAGGCAGTGAGAGGCTGAGGGTGGCAGGTGGGAAGCAGGGCTCATGTTTGTCACTCCTGGCTGGGGAACAAGGGCCACCGCCTCGTTGACTTTCCCACGGCAACCTGGCCCATGACTGGGTGACACACTAAAGAGGGACGGAGGGCAGGGGCAGGTGACCTCCGCGGGCAGTGCAAGGCGCACCGAGGACACGGGCCACAAGGTTCTCTCTGGAGGGTCCTGCCTGCAGCCCAATCCAAGAGCCCAGGAGCGGAGAGGCCTCCAGAGAAGACTGGGGAGCTGAGGGCGCAGGGCGAGTCCACACCGCCTGCCCGTGGGCCCTGCGAGGAGGTGGCCTCAGTGTCTTCTGGTGGCCGAGGGGTAGAGAGGGAGGGAGATTCTGAGCTCACTGCTCACTCTCCCGCCCAGTTAGCATGCAGAGGTCCCCACCCCAGGGAGGACACAGGGCAGTCTTGAAGGGTGGCAGACGGGCAGAGAGGTGTCTCTGAGAGCTGACCGCGCAAGGCCACGCCTGAGCCACGACGACCTGGCCCACGGAGCTTGTAGCCAGCTCCAGACAGCAGGGAAGACGGAAGGACCCAGAGCCAGGTGAGGAGGGCATCACGCGGCTGGCCCCGGAGCCAAGCAAGAGCCACCAGAGAGGGCAGCTCACCACGAGGGTCCCCAGGGGCGAGAAAGGACTGCATTTCAACCAAAGGGACTGGCTGCGGTGGGCCGGAGGACAGTCCACCCCACACCTGAGGACAGTCCACACCTGAGGACAGTCCACCCCACACCTGAGGACAGTCCACCCCACACCTGAGGACAGCCCGCTCTTGCCCAGGAGCCTGGGCCACCCTCTGCTCGGGCTGGATGGTATTCCTCTGCCCAGTCGTGGTGGTCTCAGGTCCTCTCGGGTGAAGGCCTGGCCCTCTCTGCCCTGCTCACTAGCCCAGCACCTCCCTGCCCTCCTTGGGAAGCAGCCTCTGGCCTGGGCTGCCCCTCGCCTCTCCAGGGCCTTCACCAGCTGTGCCTGCAGTGCCCTGGCTCCGCTTCCTGCCTCCCCTGCCCCTTGGCCACACCGTCCCTCGCCCTCACGGTGCCTGCCTGTTCCTGCTTCCACCCCTGCAACGGAAGCTCAAGGATCTGGGTCGCGTTAGTCTGTGGATGCGTCCCCCAATGCCAGGACCCACACCTGGCTCCCATGGGGCACTCTAGAAATGTCTGTGGCATGAACCCAGGTGGCTTGGGACCCTCACCTGGATGTCGTGCGCTGGGCAAACCAGGTTGGCTATTTCTCTCTGCAGTCGTGACCGTAGCCCCGAGCAGGAGCCGGTCCCTCCAGACAGGATTATGTGGTGAAAGAGGGTCTTCCACTGGCGGGGGTGACAGGAGGAGATGCAGCGGAAGACGGTCATGGGCATGCCCAGGCTGTTCCTCTCTGCCAGGAGGGGAGAGAGAAGCCCTGGGGGCTGGAGGCCTGCCCCGTACCCAGCCCTCCCTTGCGGCTGATGGAATGGGCGTCAGGCCCTGCAGGGCTCCCATAGCCCCCTCCCCCGGTGCAGCAGGGGACTTCGATGACCCCAGGTATGGCCAGGTGAGCATCCACAAGGTAGTGAAGGGAGCCTGCCAACAACCCCATAGGACTGACTCTGCCGGCCCCCGGAACAGTGCATCCTCCAGGGGTGCCGACAGCTGTCAGTCTCTCATGCCCCGTATGACTATGTTCTGAAAGGCTCCGCAGGGGCAGCGTCCTGCTCGGAGCCTGTGGACAAGAATTCTGAGCAACACTCTTGAGCCCACAGAATGACAGGGGCACTGGTGTGTGGCCATCTCTCAGACGCCATGCGCCTCTGAGCCTCTGTCCTTCCTTACATTGGGTGCCTTGGCCAAGGGTGAGGAGCTACTCACAGGGGCGGCTCAGCCTGCCTGGCAGGAGGCTCTGCCGGCCCTGAACCCTGGTCTAGGGTCCACCCAGACCCTGAAGAGGACTTGGATGCAGTGGCAGAAGGGCTCCAGTGACTGGTCTGTCCTCACGATATTCCAGGGGGTGTGTGTGTGGTTTTAAGACTAGGAGCTTCCAGGCACGCTGGGCAACTGCCAAACCCCCTAACCTACCCAGGACCTCTGGAAAAGTCCTGGGAAAGAGCCCAGGTTTTACACCTCTGCATCCCCCACAAATGTCACAGTCATTCCAAGAAGGGGATTCCACGGAGCACTTGTTTCCCAGGACTCCCCGGCAAACTCGTCTCCCCTTTCCTGTGACTCCGTCACCCGCCTCTTGCCCTGGCCAATGCTGCCTGCCTGCCGAGGTCACTCAGCTGGAGGCTCATCTCAAACCTCCTGGTCAGCCAGATCTTTCCAATTCCCTCCAAATCTACGGGTTTCACCTTTCTGCCTCAATTATCTGCATTTTTGTATGCAAATTATTTTGTAAGTAGGTGGGGTTTTAAAAATATAATGCACCCGGGAAGACCTGCAGCCCAGTGGAGTCACGCACCACTCTTGGCAAATGATTCAAGACTCCTGGGGTGAGTTTCCTCCTCTGTAAGGCACGTGGACTGGAGATGGGGGCAGAGAAAAGGCCCCCATCTCCAAGTGTCCTCAAGGCCAAGGGCACACAGCGGGCACCTGGCGAGAGACAGCTAATACCAGAGGAGCCTGTCTGCCCCTCAAACAAGACCTCCTCCTGGGCCCAGCACCTTCTTTCCCAGGGCCCCAGGGCCTGTCCTGCTGCCTTCCCTGCAGACTCACCGATGAGGCTGGGCTGGAAGAGCACCTCGGGGCAGAGGAAATGCCCCTGCCTGAGGGTGATCTCCTGGCCATCAGGAAGCAGGAATTTGTTTTGGCAGGACAGCAGGTTATCTTTGGACTTCTCCTTGTTGAAGTCCAAGGCCACATAGCAGCACTTCTCTTTTATGTCCCTGACGAACTCTGGATCCCCTACAGGACACAAAGGAAAAGCCCCAGCTAGAGGAGGCAAGAAAGCAGCTCACAGAGCCCCTGCCGTGAGGAGGAGAGGCCCTGCCAGCTGCCCTCCATGTGCAGCCTGGACAGCAGGACCTCTTGTCCATGTTGCAAGGCCCTGGGCCTGCCCTGAGAGGGAGGGGTTGCAAGATGTCAGCATTTTGTAGGTTGAGACCCTGCCATGTGTGGTGTGCTTCGAGGACTAGAAAATCAAACCACATTGATTATTTACTGCAGTAGGAGGTTCTGCAAGCTGCTCTGGAGGACCACGCACAGCCCAGGGGCCCCTCATCTGGACACTCCTGGAAGGCGATGCCCACCCTTTTCCAGGCAGCTGGCAACAAATGTTAAACCAAGCTAAACTTCTGAGGTGCAATCAGGTGTCCCCGCAGTGCTGCCTGGAAATCCCACCTGCTCTGCAGCCCAGTGACTTCCAGATCCCACCATCCAAACTGCTCCTGCCCAAATCTGTTCTGTCCTCCTACTTCTCCTGATGCCTTTCCCTTCTTCATGTGGTTCAAGCTTTAGTGAAACAGATCTGAGTTCAAATCCCAACTCTGCCATTTTTCCAAATGCCTAGATTTCAGCAAATCCATTATTCCCTAAGCCTGCCTTTTCTTCTAAATGAATGAATAAAATTAATGGTCACTTTCAGGATTATATTAAGGACAAATGGAAATAATGCACATAAAAATCTTGCTAAATGTGATCTGTCAATAACATGCTGACTTGGCCAAGCCCAGCCCTTCTCATGTCCCTCTTGATGGGTGCCATCCTTCAGGGCTCCCTGCTTTGCTTGGCATTTGCCATGGACTTCTGGCCGGGAAGACCAGAAAGGCCGGTGCAGGACTGCCGGCTTGCTGGAAATGGCTGTTATACAGTTTTTTTCAGGCTAGGAACATAGCCAAAAAGAGGGACGGGCACTGTCTGTCTGAAGTCCTTAGATTCATATCCCGAGAGCCAATACCCTCACTACTTATGGGGTACTGGCCAAAGACCCCATTCTTCCTCTGCCTCTTTGTCTTGCAATAGAAATAACTTTTCTCCCTCATAGGGTTGTGGCAAGAAACAGATAGAACATGGGTGGAGTGCTAACTTGGCCCAATGCCCTGCACAGAATCACCATCACCATCACCACCACCATTGTCATCACCACCACCATCACCTTCACCATCACCATTGTCATCACCATCACTACCACCACCACCATCACCACCAACACCATCACCACTCCCATAACCTTCACCATCACCTTCACCACCACCATCACCTTCACTATCACTTTCACCATGACCACCACCACCACCACCACCATCACCACCACCACCACCACCACCACCATCACCTTCACCATCACCACCACCATCACCTTCACTATCACTTTCACCATGACCACCACCACCACCACCACCATCACCACCACCATCACCATCAGCATCACCATCGCCATCACCATTGCTATCACCACCACCACCACCACCACCACCACCACCATCACCTTCAGCATCACCACCACCATCACCTTCAGCATCACCATCACCACCACCACCATCACCACTCCCATAACCTTCACCATCACCACCACCATCACCTTCACTATCACTTTCACCATGACCACCACCACCACCACCACCATCACCACCACCATCACCATCACCATCACCATCACCATTGCTATCACCACCACCACCACCACCACCACCACCATCACCTTCACCATCACCACCACCATCACCTTCACCATCACCATCAGCAGCAGCACCACTGTCACCACCACCACCACCATCATCATTAACTTCATTGCCATCACTGTCATTGTTTTGTCAATTTTTCCATGCTGTGACTAGAAGACCTGAGCAAAACAACTGTGGAGGGGGAAAAGTTTACTTGAGGGATCATAGTTTCAGAGGTCTCAATCCATAGAAGGCCAGCTCCATTCCTCAGGGTCAGGGGAGGCAGAACATCATGGCAGAAGAAGGTGGCAGAGGGAAGCAGCTCACAGGATGGTCAGATGCAGAGAGAGACTTCACTTGCCAGATACAAATATATACCCCAAAGCCACACACACCCCAATTCCCCGCTCCTCCTGCCCCACCCACCACTTCAGTCACCACCCAGGAAGTCCCTATCAGGGGATGAATTCACTGATTGGGTTAAGACTCTTGGAAGCCAATCATTCCTCCTCTGAACCTTTCTGCATTGTCTCACACTGAGCTTTGGGGGGACACCTCACATCCAAACCATAACAGTCATCATCACCATCACCTTCATCATTATAGCCTTCATCACCATTATCAGCCTCACCACTGTCACCAGCAGCAGCCCCACCACCATCTCCACCATCCCCACCATCCCCACCATCTCCACCATCCCCACCATCCCCACCATCCCCACCATCATCACCATCCCCACCATCCTCACCATCCCCACCATCATCACCATCCCCACCATCCCCACCATCCTCACCATCCCCACCATCCCCACCATCCCCACCATCATCACCATCCCCACCATCCCCACCATCATCACCATCCCCACCATCATCACCATCATCACCATCCCCACCATCCCCACCATCCCCACCATCCTCACCATCCCCACCATCCCCACCATCCCCACCATCATCACCATCCCCACCATCATCACCATCATCACCATCCCCACCATCCCCACCATCCCCACCATCCCCACCATCATCACCATCCCCACCATCATCACCATCATCACCATCCCCAACATCCCCACCATCCCCACCATCCTCACCATCCCCACCATCATCACCATCCCCACCATCCCCACCATCCTCACCATCCCCACCATCATCACCATCCCCACCATCATCACCATCATCACCATCCCCACCATCATCACCATCATCACCATCCCCACCATCCCCACCATCTTCACAATCCCCACCATCATCACCATCCCCACCATCATCACCAGCATCACCATCCCCACCATCATCACCATCTTCACCATCTCCACCATCCCCACCATCCTCACCATCCCCACCATCCTCACCATCTCCACCATCCCCACCATCCTCACCATCCCCACCATCCCCACCATCCCCACCATCCTCACCATCCCCACCATCCCCACCATCATCACCATCTTCACCATCTCCACCATCCCCACCATCTCCACCATCCCCACCATCCTCACCATCTCCACCATCCCCACCATCCTCACCATCCCCACCATCCCCACCATCCTCACCATCCCCACCATCCCCACCATCATCACCATCATCACCATCCCCACCATCCCCACCATCCTCACCATCCCCATCATCCCCACCCCCATCATCCCCACCATCCTCACCATCCCCACCATCATCACAATTCTCACCATCCCCACCATCCCCACCATCATCACCATCCTTACCATTACCACTATTATCACCACTATCACCAACATGATCACTATTGCCACCACCCTCAACATCATCACCATCACCATCATCACCCTACCATGATCATCACCATCATCTTTCTCATCATTGTCAAGGGAAGAAATGTCCCTACATATAGAGAGGGTTGAGTTAGAACTGGGAGGCTGGTCCTGTTGCCTTAACTTTACGACTGAGGGCTGCAGGTTGAGTAGACCAGGAAAGACATCACACCCCGTTACCTGGCTGTGAATAGCGGTTTCCTACCTGTGCTCACCAGCAGGTTCCCCTCTTGGGCCAACAGTTGCATAAGGTACATGGTCAGGTCTTGGCCGGCTACGTTCATCTGGGTGGTTGACTGAAGCAAAGGACAGCCATCAATGATGGGCACAAAGTACGTCATCCCTTCTCCAGACTCGATGGTTGTTCCTGGGTAAGAGAACACATTGGCATCATCATGTGCCACTTACCACTGCCAGGTCTGCAGGAAGAGAAGGCAGAGGAGGAAAGGTCCGGAGGGAAGGCACAGGGTCCCAGGAGCTGGCTTCTTCCTGGGGGAGCACACTCTCCTGGGGAGGGGCTGCTTAGAAGGGGAGCCTGCCTCGTTTTCTGATTGTTAGAGGGAGGAATGTCAGAGCAGGTGTCCAGAGGTCAGAGGGGAGGAGAGTGCCCTGGCACGAGCATCTCTGGGCAGCACCCAGGTGTGTGTGGGGGGAGCTGGACACAGTGGAGGAGGCTGCGTTTCCGCCAGCAAGGCACACTGGGCGGGGTGGTCCAAAAGGACGTGAGTGGCAGTGGAAATGCACGACTCATTCTGTGAGACCCAGTGGCTTCTGGGGTTGTCCAGAGCTGATCGGGATCCGGGCCACTGACTCCTGGCACCTGTCGAACTTGCAGCCACGGACTGCACGTTTCAATGAAGCTGGTCAAGCAGAGAGTCCCTCCCCTTCCAGCCACGCTGGGGACCAGGGAGAGGGTCTCCCTCCCACTCTTGCAACTAAGAGCACAGGGTCTGCCTTCATATTTCTAGTGCCAGGCAAGAATACAGTGTCTTGGGGGCTGGGACACTAGGCCATTGTCACCTGTGGACATGATCTCAAAATTCAAACAGAATCGGTGACACATACAATGGCTCAATCATGACCAGTTGGGTTTGGCCTGGAAGGCCGTGCAGTGCTACCTCTCCAACGAGGAAACACCCCACTGAGGAGGAGAGAGAACCCAGCCTCTGCCGCTGATGAGAACACAAGACACCACCAAATGCATAAAGACACCGATGAGAAACCAAAGCTATCACAACACTTCCTGCTGCAAAACTGAATGGTTCCCTCTAAGATCAAGAGCAAGACAAGGACCTCTGCCCCACGGCTTCATGCAACCCAGCAATAAAAATTAAAAGCATCCAATTCCAAAATCATGGAATGGAGTAAAACCTAGACAAGATGATGGTCCAAATAATAAATCCTACAAAATCTAAATAAGTGGGTTTAATTAAAATATCAGCATATAATGTCAATGTACAAAAATCAATCATAGGGATCTGGGGTGTAGCTCGGGAGACAGAGCTTGCCTAGCGTGTGTGAGACCTGGATTTGATCCTGTAACACAAAAGCAAAAAGCCTATTGCATTTCTATATAAATAATAATGAATAATGACAGTTGAAATAAAACATAATTTATAATACCACCCAAGTGTAAGAAACAGACAGATATGACCAGACCCCCGACCTGTCCTCTGCGAACACAGGACACTGCCGGGAGAAACTAGGGTCCTAGCAGGCATGCCATGGTCACCCTGGAGCTAACTATGCAGCTGGCTCCGATCCAGTCTCAGACCCCGGGGTGGGCGAGCTCAGGGCCAGCGCTCACCCAGCAAGCACAGGCCTAGCCCCAGCCCCAGCACCGCAAGAGCAGAACCAAACCACAGAACCCGAAGGGGTGGTGGGCGGGTTTTGTTTGTTTTAGAAAATTACAAACGAATTTTAAAATTTATATGGAAATGCAGAGGACCTAAAATGATCAAAACCTTTCAAAAACAAGAGACTGAAGCAGTAGCACTGATGTCACCTCCTTTGGAGACTCCTAATGAGCTGTTCTCAGGACAATGCGGTGGCATCCCACAGCTGGACCCAAAGCTGAGAAGACGGGGTCCAGAGCTGCTCCGAGCACACGGAAAACTGGCTTTCAGAGCGCTCCGGGTAAGTCAGCAGAGAAAGGGCAGTGTCTTCCACAGACACCCCAAAAAACAGGAGCTCTGTGCGCGCACACACACACACATGCTTCATTCATACCTTATGCCTTATTCAAAATGGACCCTAGGACTTAGCGTAGAACTAAAATCTTTGAGAGTTCTAGCAGAAAATCTTTGAGTTTGGTTCCTCTTTTCCTCTTTATTTTTATAATGAGGCAGGGCCTTGCTAAGTTGCTGAGTCTGGCCTCTAACTTGCAGTCCTCCTGCCTCAGCCTCCCGAGTCACTAGGATGACAGGCATGTGCCATTAAACCCAGTTCAGCCCCTATTTCTTAGATGCAATACCAAAGTCATGGCCCACAAAACCAAGAGCTAATAATAAATTGGACTTTATGGAAATTGAAACCTTCAAAAGACACTGTGACGAGAATGAAGGGAAGGCAGAGTCAGGTATGTGCAAAATATACGTCTGGCAGGAGGCTTGTGTCCAGGATACATAGGAGTGCAGAGAACCCAAGACTGTGGAGCGCTTCACCAGGGGACATGCGAGGCGCCCAGGAAGCGTGGTCCAGTGGCAGCGTGGTCAGGGTGTGAATCGAAACCCTGGGACACACCACTGCGTTCCCACTCCATGCCCAGAGCTCCGGCAGCTGTGGACTAAGTGGTGGGGCTGCCTCGGTGGCTGGCTTGCAGGTGTCTAGAAGTTAAACACACGCCCACAATGTGGCCCAGCCAGTCCCCCTCTGGATATTTACCACAAGCTAAGGAGAGCGTTCATGCATGCAAAGACCTCCACACCATGTGCATGGATGCTTTCTTCCAAGAGCTCTAACAGGAACCTGCCCAAACCCATTCATGGGCAAATGAATGAGGGTGACCCACCCCAGGGAACGACCCACAGCAATACCAAGGAATGGATTTCCAGATAATTCAGAGTGAAAAGGGACACAGGGCAGAGCCCTTGCCTTCTGATGCCGTTCATACCGGACGGCACTCCGTATGAACCCATCTGTGGGGACAGGCTGGGAGTCAGCTGGGGACAGGCGGGAAGGGTGGCAGGAGGGAGCCGTTGGGGTGAGGTAGGTTCATTATGTGGGTCGTGGTGATCCATACGTCAAACTTGTCAAAGCGCGCCCCTGAAACACGTCGGGCTTATGTGTCAATCACACCTCAATAAAGCTGTTGAAGATAAGGGTGAGTCCAGCGGATTTTAAAAATCTGGGTGCATCCTGCTTAACCAGAGGGTGGGAAGGCGGGGGTGCGCACTGTGTGGTCCCCTCCCTTAGGTGCCAGGGAGGAGTGTGTGCTGGGATGGGACTGTGGGCTGGGGGAGGGGCTCCCACAGGGCCACTCACCCGAGGTTTGGCCGGAAGAGTACAGAGACAGGACACCTTGGTTGCCTATGTAGAGGGCGGGGACGCCGAAGGTCTCAAACAGGATCTAGGGGGACAGCAACCACGCTGGCAGCCAGGCCCCACACGGGCAGAGTGCAGGCTCCACGGCTGCGCAGCCCACAGGGGCAGAGGGGCTCAAGGCGCGCCCCTCCCCAGCCCTGCGAGCCCCCCACCCCCACCCCCCGCGGAACGCCCTCAGGGCTCCTCCTGTGACAGCAGGCCCCTCTGAGGGCAGGGAGGACTCCCACAGCCCCTGCGGCCCCAGAGGCTCCTTGGAGCAGCTCTCTTCACTGGACACGCCCTCCCTTCTGCAGCTGGGACGTGGGGAGGTTCAGTTCCTCTGAGGGGACTGGACACGGGCCGGGTGCCTCGCTGGAGCAGACGTGGTGTGTTCCAGAAACATGGCCCAGGCGTCCCCGGGGAGCCAGGGCAGGAGTGCCCAGGCGAGACCAACTGGCTCTTCCCACATAGGTACGTGGCAGCCCCTGGCCCCAGAAGACAGAAGGCAGGTGAGCAGGTGGCCCCGAGGCTGAGCGCAGGCGGCTGCTTGCTGGGCCCTGCACCCGAGATGGTGGCCGTGAGCTTCACCTGCAGGGAGGCCGTGCTGTGCTCGGAGGGCTTTGAAGACCCTTGTGCAGTGCCACTGGGGTGGATGAAAGGCACCTCTGTCACCGATACTCTGAGCAAGAGAAGCCTTCTAGACAGGGCCACAGCAGGACTCGTGTCCAAGGACAGTGACTCTGAGCTGGATCTGCACGTGGGCTCCGGGCTCCTCTGCGCTGGGTCCCGGGGTCTCTCCCAGCCATTCTGCACATGGAGGCTGTCCTCAGGTGCCCTGCAGCTGGCCCAGGTCAATTAGAGCAGGTGCATACTGGCTCTGCACGTGACATCCAAACGAGGGCAGCGGTAGGGTGTGGACTTAACCACCCACCCAGAAGGGGGACTGACTGGCCTCAGGCGGGGCCTCCAAACTGGGTCAAGGCAACGCGTTAGAGCCGCCTGCCGCGCGGGTCACGGTGAGGGGCTGACAGCGCAGAGCCTGGAGCCTTCCGGGCAGTTTTCCATCACTGTCGCCAAACTACCTGACGCGACCTGTCCCTTTGTTCAGGCCGTGGCCTGCTGACTCCGTTGCTCTGGAACATCTTGGGGAAGGGCGTGTGGGGGAAGCTGGCAGCTCTGGGCAGCCAGAGACAGGATACATTCCCCAAGGACACAGCCCAGTGACCTGC
This sequence comes from Marmota flaviventris, assembly GCF_047511675.1. NCBI lineage: Eukaryota > Metazoa > Chordata > Mammalia > Rodentia > Sciuridae > Marmota > Marmota flaviventris. The sequence goes on along the minus strand of NC_092506.1, from coordinate 3,222,359 downwards.
TCTCTCCACCCTCGCCCCGCAGGCCCACAGTTCCTCCCCTTCAGTAGTCCACTCCATCCAGGGACGACCGCCAGGAGGTGATGAGGTCGGAGCCCCCTCCGGCCAATCCCTTCCCCCGACTCTGAACACAGATGCCCTGGGGACACATGAGCTTTTGGGGACCGTCCAGTTCCAACCACACGGGCAGCAGCAGCATTGAGGTAGGAGGGAATCCACCCGAGGGAAACCCTGTGCTCACGCGGCCTGGCCCAGGCGGGCTCATCGCGGCCACTCTCACAGGAGTCCAACCGCAGACCCCTCCAAAGGAGTCACAGCGTGTGTCTGGAGGGCGCGATTCTCACAGGGAGGGCTCAAACCAGAGCGCTGGTTCCCAAAACTGCCCCGTCCTGCCCACCTGCGCCAAGCCTGAAGGTCGTGGAGCCCAAGGTCATGGAGCCTGAGGGTCATGAGCTGCGGGGTCTTCAGGGCCCCTGCAGTCTAACTCCTGTGGCCCAGGGGGGGAAACAGGCCTGGGAACCGTGGGGCCGGGTTTGCCGAAGGCTGGAGAGCTACAGGGCTTTGAGGTACCAGCTCATTCTGTCCTCACAGTGACCCCAGGGGTCCTTTACTATCCTCCAGATGAGGACACTGAGGCAGAGCCAGGACCACTGACCTGCCTGAGGTCAGGTGTGCGGCAGAGCCAGGCCAGGACCAGGGGACTCGGGGCCGGGCTCCCTGTGCGGCCACTGGCTTCTCTTCAGGAACATGGCTTTCCGGATCCCACAGGGGCACCGCAGAAGGAGCACCAGCCCTGCACGTCCCCGCCCATTCCAGGCCCCTGCAGGGGCCACACGGGTGGCAGCTGGACGAGGGACATTGGCAGGGAGGGAGCTCGGCTGGGAGGGTGGCTGCAGGGTGGCTGCTGCCCCTTGGCCTGCAGAGACCTCTCCTTTCCCGCCGCCCTCTGCCCCGGGCTGAGGTCTGGGGTCTTTTCTTGGGCAGCTCTTAGGGGCACCAGAAAGAGATTGGGGATACGGGGGAGGGGTGCGTGCTGGAGCCCCTGCCCCTCCTAGGAGCCTCCCCTCTGACCACGGGTTCCTGGGCAGGGCCTCTCTTGTTCTGTACACAGGACTCTCTAGGGGCAAGGGGTGGCCATGACCCCCAGTCACTAACAGGGTACGCTGCTCAGGGACGAAGCGCCTTCTCTGAGACACACACCCGTCTTGGTGTCCCTTCCTAACTGTCTCAGCATGGCCCAGTGAGCAACCTTTGGCTCCCTGCTAGACTCAACCAGAGGTGGGCCGAGGGGAGGCGGCTGGAGCCACCTGCTCGGCTGCTGCAGTGGCCAACTTTGGTGTCAACCTGACGGCGGTCAGACCTTCCTACGGGGGTGCCCCAGGGTGCCCCAGATGGCCCCCGAGAGCACAAGTCTGAGAGCACAGAGGCTTGACAGGAGAGGCCGCCGCGCCTGCCCGGGAGCTGGGACACAGCTCTTCCCTGCCTTAAGGCTCCAGCGGGGTCCTCAGCCTCGGCCTCCAGGCGGGAGCCACACCATCTGCCTCGGGGTCTCCAGCTTGCGAGGCTGGTCTTGGGATCTTGGCCTCCGCAGCCAGGTGGGCCTGTTGCCCCTGCTGGAGCTTCTGCAGCTGGGCAGATGGCCTGCTCCCTGGGGCGAGGGGGTCCTGCCCCTCTCCGACCTCCCCCAGTGTGCCAAGGGCCTCATGGACACTGGTCATTCTCCAGACGGGTACGTCCTGTGCTGGTCCCGGAAAGCCAGCACTGCCCCACTTCCATGATCTAAATGTCCCCGCAGAGGAGGGGTCAGTGGCCCACGTGAGGCTTACTATAGATGAGGCGGCAGCTCGCACCCAGGCTGTGAAGGATGCAGCTGCTGTTTCTGGGCCTGTGCAGGTGGCGCCTCGGCCCTGGGCCTGTCCTGCAGGTCGCTGCTCAATGGAGAGACACCGCTGGGCTTCAGGATGGCTGGACAGATGGAAGAGCCCTGCTGCTTGCTTAATTAGCCCATGGATGTCCTCATTAGGAGGAGCCCAGGGATGAGCTGAGGACTCAGGCAGCCTGGGGCACCCTGCAGCCCTGCCCCCCCCCCCCGCCCCCCTGCCCCGGTGCAGTCCTGAGGGCAGTGATCTGCACCAGGGCTTGTCGGCTCCGCCATCCAGCTACCCAGGGACCCCACCAGCACACACCACTGACCCCTCTGCACAGGCAGGACAGGGGTACCCTCACAGGAGAGCCCAGCAGCTTTCAAAGCAGAACCAGACCTCCAAGGAGGACGAACCACAGAGCAGTGGTTGGGGTGGAGCTTGGGGTCACACCCTCTGGGTCCACCAGCCACTGGCTTGTGACCTGAGGCAAATCACTTGAGCTCCCACTGCTCCAGCGTGTCCGTCTGGACACAGGGGCTTCTAATCGCCTGCCCACGGGCTGGATGGGTGTGAAGCCGCTGCTGTGGTGTGCCCAGCCCAGAGCCTGACCACTTGGCAAGCCCCCAATGTAGCCGCCACTCCTGTTGCCACCGTCAACGGGGCCAACTCCGCCCAGTGCCTGTTCCTGATGCACCCAGAGAGGACGAGGCCCTGAGGCTGCCCCAGCTCAGGAGGAGGCCGGAGGCTGACCCCCTGCCGCGCTGGCCCTGTTACCTGGGTCACTTTCTCTTTGGTGGCTGTTTTGCTTAAGGGAGGTTCTGTCACCATGAGAGGGTGCTCCTCGGGGGCGATGCTGAGCACGTGGTAGAAAGAGTGATGCCAGATCTGGGGGGAGAGCGGCAGGTGAGCTGCGCTGCCCAAGGCAGAGCCGGCTGCCCCTCCAGGCAGGGTGCTGTCCGTCCGTCCATCTTCTACCATCTGTCATCTAGCAATCACCTAGCACCTATCAATCACCTGCCACTTATCACCTACCACCTATCAATCACCCATCACCTACCAATCACCTACACCTGTCTCTCATCACCTACCACCTATCACCTACCACCTATCGATCACCTGCCATCTATCTAACAGTCTCCCACCCCCCTTCTCTCTAGCTCACAAAGCAATGCAGTCAGCCTGCACATCTGTGGATTCCTCATCCAAAGACTCAGCCAACCAAGGATGGAAAACACTCCAAAAATACCTGCATCTGCCCTGAACATGTGGACTTTTTCTGGTAGTTATTCCCAAACTACGGAGTAGAGGAGGGCTCCCAGGCATCGGCGCCGTCTTCGGCCCTGGGAGCCCCTGGCGTGGTCAGAGTGTGGGGACGATGCGCAGGTCGCCCTGCACTGCTGCAACCCTGCACCCGGGTCGAGGAGGGGGCCTGGATCCTGGACCCACCCACGGACGCCGACTGGTTGCTGTGGTTTGGGGGTCACAGGAGGCCTCTGACTCAGGGGGGCCCTGACCTGCGGAGGCAGCGGGAAGACGAGGGTGACTTTGGACCAGGCACTCAACAACCAGCCCGGAGCTGGGGACTGGGGCAGAGCGGGGCGGCGGGTGCTTTCCAGAGCAGCTGCACCAACACTGCAGGGCGAGCCCCAGACACCGATGGGCTGGGTGTGCACAGCGAGAGCCCTGGCCGCGGCCCCGGTATGGATGGGGCATCGGCAGAGCAAGGTGCCAGTGAACCTGACCTCATCTTTAGAATGGAGATGGTCCTGCCCTCTGAGCAGGCCGTGAGGACCCACGCCCACGTTAAGGAACTGGTGTGCCCCTCCCCAGGCAGCCCTGCAGAGCGCCACAGCCGGGCCTTCAGGCAGCCAGGGTCCCACGTCCTGGGGGCTGCGTCTGGGGTCCCAGTGTCACAAGCTGGCTCCTCCTGAGGCCTCGGCTGGTGGCTTCCCGGTGTCCTCTGTGTGTCTCTTTTCTCTCCTCTTCTCACAGGACCGTGAATCGAGACCTCCCCCAATGACCTCATTTTAACTTAATCTCCACCTCGAAGGCCACCCAAACCCAGTCACATCCTGAGGGACTTTGGAGTGCACAACCTGGCCATGATACCCAGCGAGGTACCTGGGTACCTGGCATACAGCAGGTGCTCAACAGACGCTATTAATTTTTGTGGGTGAAGTTCCTGTCTGCCCTGGCTGAGGGAGCGCCCACTGGGTGCTGTGTGGAGAGTGAGGGACGAGCTGTGTGGGTGGGGTGTGTGCAGAAACCAGGACTCGGAGGCACCCATGAGGTCACAGGCAGGTGTCATGTGGCGCCACTGGCCAGGGCCAGGGCTGGGTACAGTGGATCCACCTCCTGGAACCAGGCCTAGGTGGCCTTTCCTGCCTGGACTCAGGAGAGCGTGTGGGACCAACAGACTAGGCAGAAATGACAGTGTGACCTCCAAGGGCCACTGGGGCCTTGTGCCTCCGCCGGCCTCTGGAGGAGGCCAGGCACCTGTTCTGAGCACGTGGGCAGCCTCAGGCAGACGCCCACGAGGAGGAGCCCCCGCCAGCCTCAGGAGAGCACCCCTTGCCAGGGACCTCCCGCCCGGCCAAGCTGTCCGATGACGGGTTCCCAGCCACATCTGCTGCAGCCTCCCAAGACCCTGAGCCAGGCCCGAATCCCAGGCCCATGCAAAGGTGAGAGGCAGGCACTGCCACTGTGCTGGACGCCTCAGGCTTGGGCCGAGCCAGGTGTTAGGTGACCATTCTGGGTTGAATCATGTCCCCTGAGCTCACATGCTGAAGTCCCAGCCTTTCAGAGCCCGCTGCGTGGAACAGAGCTGCTGTGGACATCATGGGTGGAGACAAAGTGCCAGCGGCCCTTAGACAGGGGCAGTCTGGACAGAGACACACACTAGGAGAAGGCCATGGGCCGGTGAAGACAGAGCTCAGTGATGTCGCTATAGGCCAAGGAGCCGTGGATGGACGGCACACCACCAGCCCCGGGAGGGGCCTGGACAGCTCTGCGAGCATGACCTGGACTTCCGGCCTTCAGAATTGTGGTTTAAGCCACAGTAATAGCTGTTACAGCAGCCCTGGGACACTCGTGCCACAACAGGACACCTTGCAAGGCAGTTGCAACCTGCCCAAACCCACATGCAGGCCCAGGCCAGAACCTCAGATACGAAGAGCAGGACTCAACTTCACAGTGATCATGACTTCTGACCCTCTCAGACCGAGGGCTCCTCCCCCGTCACTCCTGAAGCCTCACGGCAGTGTTGTGGTAAGAGCAATGATACCCAACACTGTAGAGGGCCAGAGAGGCCATGCCACATGTCCAGAGTGACATTGACCATGAGCAGAGGAGACAGGACTCAAACTTGGGTCTCCCGACTCTGGGGCCTAGTGGTTGGGACCATGACACAATGTCCAGAAGGACTGAGAGCCGAGACGTGACAGAGCCTTCCTCATGCCCAGCAGGGTAGGTGACAAGGGCCCCCACCTGGACCTGCAGCCCACCTTCTCCATATTGCCCCAGTTGGTGATGGCTCCCCGGGAGATGGGGTATTGCAAGTTGAGGATCCCTCGCTTGTTCTGGACCTCATCTCCGATGAACCAGTCTTCTTCCTCCATTCCCACCAACATGGTCTGAAAAACACAGCAAGGTAGACAGGTGCCGGGGTGCACCCTGTAATCCCAGCAGCTCCGGAGGAGGGGCAGGAGGATCGAGTTCAAGGCTAGCCTCAGCAACAGTGAGGTGCTAAGCAACTCAGTGAGACCCTGTCTAAAGAACATACAGATAAGGGCTGGGGATGTGGCTCAGTGGTTGAGTGCCCCTGAGTTCAATTCCCGGTACCCCACCCCCCAAAAAACCCACAGCGAGCTAGATCCAGCCTCAGGAGGGGTGGGGTCCCTGCCCTTGGCTTTCGTTTCGGCCCATGCTGAGCAGCGCAGGGGCTGTTAAAAGTGGCTCGAGTCACAGCGTGGGCATCCCTCTCCAACCCCACCGGCACCGAGAGGTTCGGGCCAGTTGTCTGCGAGACAAAGTGCCCTGGGGATCGTTGCCAGGACACGGTCTCACCTTGAGAAGAGGAGACCCAGACCAGGGTAGAGAGGGGCCCTTGGGGGAGAGAGGGACACGTCCTGTGTGCTGGCTTTGGAAGGTGACCATGTGGTTTTCCTCATTTCTAGGAAGGCGAACATCTACCTTCAAAGCAGATTTGACTCCCACTCTGTCACTCGGATGGGGAGGGGCCGGGGGCTTGTAGCAGGGCTTGTGCCTGTGTGGGTGGCAATGGGCGGGGCCAGGGGCAGGCTGCAGAGCCACGCAGCCCACCCCGGTGGCTGAGCCCCTGACACAGAGGGCTGCAGGGCAAGAGGGTGTCCTGGACGGCTGGGCCAGCCGGGGACGCTCTTGAGCCAATGTGCTCCCCAGGAGTCCAGGGTCTTTGCCAGGAGCAGCCTGTAGGAGGCGTGGCCCCGGGGACCAGCGTGCAGAGGTGGCCGGCAAGGCCAGCGAGTGCTGCAGGCTGGGTGTGGAGTGGTGCCTGCCACAACGGAGCAGGGACTTCGAAGCAAGGCCTGAGCTCAAGGCCACCTCAGCCCACTGCACCGACCTTTGTGTCCTGCGCCATCATGTCTTTCCCACGGCAGGATCTGGACCCGGGTCGGGACCCCTAGCTGAGACCCCCCGACACCCTGCTCACCTCCCAGCCCTCACTGCTGTCAAGGGGGACATGGCCGACCTCTGCTCCTTGTACCGCGCCACAGCGCAGCTGGGGCAGCCAGTCCCATGAGGCCAGCCACCAGGGTGCGTTTCAGACTGAAAGGACCCACAGACACCGAGGGTGACGGTGCTGCCGCCTCCTCTGGCACCGTTCAGCGGACCCCCGTCTACATGTGTGTGGCTCTGAGGGTGCGGACAGAGCCTCGTCCTGCTCTGGAGTTCCGCAGCCAGATGGACAGGCTTGGCCTAGGTCCCGAGGCTGGGCAGCCTGCGGGTCAGGGCTGCGCTGTCTGGAATCGACCGAGCGAAGCCCTCATCCTGCCACTCGAGCCCGACCAGTCTCTCCACAGGCTGCCCTCTTGGCTGCGGCCAGCGGGAGCTCTGGGTAGAGTCCAGTGTCACCCCAGCCTCCACCTCCGCACCTGGAGAAGCCAAGGACCGGCAGCGCCTAAGTGTGGGGAGGGGCCGGGCGCTGAGGCCTGCAGGGGATGCAGCCTCTTCTGCAGCCAGAGCCGCTCCTGCACCCAGGCGCAGGGCAGGCCAAGGGGCAGGCTGGCCGGCAACGGGGCTCCTGGAAGACGGAACTCAGTTCAGGCGAGCGCAGCCCGCAAGGCGCCACGGCCCACTGCTCTGTCACTGACTGTTTGTGGAAGTTCTAGCTCTCACTGTGACCCTGGGCTCTGCACCAACACCACTCGGGTCCCTGTGCGGTGACCCTGGGCTCTGCACCAACACCACCCTGTGGTGCTGTCTCGGTGGCCCGCCCACCCCTTTTCTGGGCAGCACTTTCTAGTCACCTGCGTCCACAGTCCGGACATGTGTCTGGACCCTGGAGAGACCACACCCACAGAATGGCGGCTGCAGGCCTCAGTGCCCCCTCCTACCTTGCCCCCTCCTGTCAGTCCTGTGCTGAGAAGAGGGGTGTGTAGGGCAGCCCACGCTGGGCTCCGCTCTCTCCAGGGCTTCAGGCCTCCGCTGGGGTCTTGGGGACAACTGCCTAGCCAGCTGGGGCCAGGGTGTGTCTTCGTGGTCCAGGGACATGAAGTCTCCACCGTGCAGGACAAGGAGGAGCTGCCACCTTCAGGATAGTCCACAGGACCCCCTCCGCCTCACCCACTGCACGGACATGTGGAGTCACTTCCTGGGGCTGGGGCTGCTCTCTGCCCAGCGGCCTCACAGTCCCTCCCTTTAACTCATCAAGTCACGGTCACTGGGGGAACGTGGAGGCCCTCGGGGCTGTGCCGGGCGGCATGGGCCAGGGACATCCTGCGCAGGGTAAAGGGTCTGACTGGTGGGGTGCCCGAGCCCACTGTGCCCAAGGCGAGGCTCAGAGCAGAAGCTGGCACCCAGCCCACAGACCCGCGTCAGTGTGCCCAGGCCTTGTGGAAAAGTGAGTTAGTGCTTAGAAAGGACACGAAAATCTGAATTTCTTAGACAAAGAAAAACACGTGGCCCAGCATGTCTCTGGATGGAGACCCCAGGGAATCGAAGGCCGGTCGTAAGAGGCCTCCGCGCGCGACATCTTTCCCCGCAGCCGAGATGCAGAAGCAGTGCCCAGGCAGGGGAGGGGGAGCGGCTGAGCGCACGAGGCCCAGGGTGGGAAGGTGCTCAGCATGGGAGTCAAGTCCTGCCACCGGCGCCCTGTGAACGGGCCCTGACGCACCTGCTCAGTGAGCTAAGCCAGTCGCCAAGGGACAGGCACCGTGGCTCCACCATGTAAGGATGGTGAGGGTCTCAGGGGGCAGTGGGGAGGGGGGTGAGCCTTGGTGGATGCAGCTCCAGCCTGGGAGGAGAGGAAGCCCTGGAGGTAATGATGGCTGCCCGGCAGGCGTGTGGGCCCCGAGCCCTGAGCTGTGCACCTAACCACGGTCAAGATGGGAGACGTGACATGTGTGTCAACACGATAATAAAATCTGAAATCTGCTGAACTACGGGGAGCCATGGCAACGCGGGTCACTTTCTGGCATTGACACGTGCCCTTGGGGAGGCAGATGCCCGTTGCTGCCTGTGCGGAGGCTGGGTGTCAGTTCCCATCAGCACTCCGGGGCTCCTGTCTAAGTGGGCTGCTCCTTGGCACCCCCACCAGTCCCCAAAGTGGGAAAAGCCAGGGTCAGTGGGTGGGCAGCCGGGCCTCCCCACAGCGGCCCTCTGTGCCCACTGCTGGGCCTGCAAGTGCCCCCAGGGCTCCTGTGTTGGAAACCTGAGCCCATGCAGCAGTGTTGGGAGTGAGGTGACCCCGGGGCTAATGTCCTGGAAGAAACAGGACAGAGCCCTCTACCTTCCTCCCTTCCTCTCCCTCTCCCTCCCCCTCTCATGCCCCTGCCTCTTCCACCTTCCACCATGGGGTGGTCAGCAAGAAGGCCCCCTCCAGCCAGGTGTAATCCCAGTGGCTTGGGAGGCTGAGGCAGGAGGATCGCAAGTTCGAATCCAACCTCAGCAACTTATCAAGGTGCTAAGCAACTCAGTCTCTGTCTCTAAATAAAATACCAAGAAAAGGCGGGTGGGGAGACTGGGGATGTGACTCAGTGGTCGAGTGCCCCAGAGTTCAATCCCTGGTACAAAAAAAAAAGAATTCCCTCACCAGATGAGGGCCCCCAGCCATGGACTTCGCAGTCTCCAGGACTGGAAGAAATGTTTGTTTTTTTAACATAAACGACCAGCCCCAGGTAGTCCGTTACAGAGCACAACCAGAGCATGGGCATGAGAAGGAGCAGAAACTCGGGGGGCCCAGCCAGCCTCGCGTTACCAGCCAAGAGCCCAGGATTCCGACACATGCCCACCTGCCCCGAGGACTTCTTTGGCCAGCCGGTGGGAGAGGGGATGGCTGCATGGGCCAGCAGCGCCTATGGGTTATGTAACCCCAGGGGGGATGCCCTTTGCCCTTGCCACTCACGTCATGCCGGAGTTTGCCCGGGACGGTTGGGAAGACGGCGTAGGGTGCCTCGCATCCTGCGAAGCCCAGCTTGCTGAAGCCTGAGCCGTAGTCACAGATAACTGGCACTTGGCTCTCTGGGCGGTGTGGGACCTGGCTGTGCCTGCAGGGGAGACCACACGTTAGTGACACCATGTGCAAGGCGCTGTCCTTGGGGCAGGTGCTGTGCCAGGTGGGATGCAGCTCTGAGCAACCAGGGCTCAAGGAGCCCAGCAAGAGGCAGTGCCCGGTGACCTGCACCCCCAGGAGGCTCAGAGGCCTCCTCCTCCGGGGGCTTTCCTGGCTCCCGGGCCCTGTGGGAGCCTCTCTCCTCTGCTTTGCGTCTAGAGAACTTTCCCTGGATGTTCACAAGTGTGGACTCCGCGAGAAGAGGTGGAGGAGGGAGTCACCCCCACAGACTCGCCCCCACTGGCCCAGTGACATTGTGGAAAGTCCATGTTCAATCTATTTTTATGGAGGAAGTTTGGGGTTTTTTAAAGTTTTTTTTTAAGATGGACACAATATCTTTATTCATTTTTATGTGGTGCTGAGGATTGAACCCAGTGCCTCCCATGGGTGAGGTGAGCGCCCTGCCACGGGGCCCCAGCCCGGCCCTGGATGAAGTTTTAAAGAATCGATTGCCCTCAGGAGTGAGCGAGCCCAGGTCCTCTCTGGGATGTTGCACTTTCGTTAAGTCCTGACCATGACAAATGTTCTTTTCACTTAAAAGAGACTTTGGTTCTTATTGGAGGGTTTACGTGCTTATGGTAGAAAACTGAACCGTGAGGGAAGAGAGCCCTGCCCGGTCCCGGCTAATCAACAACCGCTCTGTCACCTTCCAGTTCCCACGTGTGACGGCGAATGGTCACCTAGCACCTCTGTGGGCAGCTGCCCGCAGTCCGATTCTGGGGACACCAGGGCATCCAGTTGGCCTTGGCCTGTGGCTCCAGCCCACCCCCACCTCCCAGGTTCAACCAACACCGTGTTGAAAATAACTGGAAAACTTTGCACCTGCTCTGAGCATGTGCAGACTTTTTCGTAATTTTTCTTAAGTAATACAGAACAACAACCATTCACCGGGTATTTAGATGCATTCAGTGCTCCAAGTCGTCTAAGGACGGTGCATACAGCAGGGTGGGGCAGGTTCCCTGCTGAGGTCACGTCCTGTTCTGAAGGGCCTTGAGCATTGCTGGACTTGGGCATCTGAAGGGCCTGGAACCAACCCTCTGTGGATACAGAGGGATGGCCACACGGGCATCATAGGATACATGTGGACTTTCACATCATGTTGTCATTAAACCCTCTGACATCCCGATGCTGTTAAGTGTGCTATGGAAACATTTTAAGTCCAGCCACATGTCATTTGACAGGAAGGTATATCCTGGGAACATGTCACACGTCATGAAGTGGTCGGTCACTGTGAGACCTTACATGCTCTAAGCTCTGATGATGTTGTCAGGTGACACTCCTAGGATCCCCCCCCCCCCCGCACATGCAGTGCCATCCCACAACTGGGTCTGCTGCCCAGTGCCCTGCCTCGTCTGTCCACTGTGTCTGGCCGTGATCCACAGTGGGGTGTTTGGGCCCAGTTTTATTTTATGTTTTACGGTGCTGGGAAGGAGCCCAGGGCCTCGTGCATGCCAGTCAAGTGCTAACCACTGCACCCCAGCCCCTGGTCCAAATGTTCTGGTCATTTTAAGTACCTTGTGAATGTCCTTGCCCGCCAGGCTCCATCTGCGTGATGGACCGTCCCCTCAACATGCACCTCCTTGGAATGACTAGTTGGAAGACCAAGAGTTTTTAAAGGGTCCCTGGACATCTGCCAAATTGCTTTCAGAAGCCTTGATCCCTTGCCACGGCCATGTCTAGGCTCGCTCCCCCTGAGATCTCATCATCTATCTGCACACGCCGGCCCCCTGCACAGCAGGAACCTGCGGGGGGGTCCCAGGGGAGGGAGGGCCTGGGCCTGCTGCAGTGAGGCCTGAGATTTGGGGGGGTTTGCAGCAGGGGAGGCTTATGTGACTTCCCTGCCCTGTTCCTCAGCCAGGAGGGCCCCGCACAGCAAGTGCTGCCACAGTTTCAGTCTTCCCTGGGGTCCAGGTGGCCTGGTTCCAGGATGCCCACAGATACCAAAGCCCGCAGTGCACAGGTCCCTGGTGTAACATGGCACAGTGTCTGCGTATGACGTGCCCACAGCCTCCCTCTGCATTAAGTCAACTCTGGATTACTTACAAAGCCCAGTGCAACGCTGTACGGTTGGATGGTCATTCTACTATATGATTTAGGGAACTGACCAGAAAAAATCTGAACATGTTCAAAACAGATACAATTAAAAAATATATTTGCTATTCCAAGTTTTATTGAATCCACATATGCAACCCACGGAAGCGGAGGCTGCTGGATGACTAGGAAGGATCATCTCAATGTGCAGGGCCTGCCCCAGGGAACCACTGGGCAGCAGACCTGGGGCAGGAACCCTCGAGCACACACTTCCACCAAGCCTGGTGCAGTCGGGTCTGGAAATAAAATGGTTCTGGGGCTGGTCTGCTGCCGTCCTCTCGGTTTGGTACCTAGCCCTGGCATCCAGGGCACCAGCTCCCGGACAGGGTGGCTCTCCCCTTTGGTTGTCTGAAACCATCTCAGGCTGGCTTCCTTTTCCTTCCACCTCGTGAGCAGGAGGAGGAAATGGGGCTGTAACTGCACTGCCCTCCCCAGCTGACCATGCTCACCTCTCTCGAGTGGGACAAAAGCCAGCTCAGAGCAGGGGACCTAACTCAGGTGGGCTGGGTCCCTGAGCTCGCCCACGGCTGTAGAGCCAGGCAGAGCTGCCAGCCCAGGGTGGCGCATCCGACCGTACTGAGCCTGTAGACCTGGACGCTCAGCATCAACACAGAAGTAAGGATCTACGGGAACAGAAAACTGAAGACAAGGTCAGCTCTCAGAAGGGGAACCACTGACCCCAGGACTGACCAACAAACGGAAGGAAAGACTGAGTCACCCAGAACTTCAGGTACTGTGCTGGGCACGCAGTGAGTGCCAGAGAGGACTGGAGGTGGACAGGGGAAGGGGGAGAGAGGTGGGGCCCCTGGACGCCAGGTTCCTCTAGGTCACAGCTTCTGTCTGAAGCAGCTGCTGGGATGGAGAGTGGTGGCCGGTGACCTCGTGGGCTGCGCTGGGGTGACTGTCAGCCGTTGACCTCCGTTGACCATACAAGCCCTCCCCATCGCCACCCTCTCCTGGCCCGTGTGCTCTGGCACACATCTTCGACCACAGTACTAAAGCAGCTGGACCCATAGCCACCAGACGGAGCCCTGGCTGGCAGCTTCACGGTGCCAGGTCTGCCGTACCACCTGGAGTGGCCTCGGGCCAGGCAGAGGATGAGCGCAGGGCACGCTGGCTGCACCCTGGGTGGGTCTGCTCAAGCCTCCTCCTCTCACCAGCACGTCTGCGGAGATCAGCAAAACCGTCGCCTTCCTACCATCCCACCTGCTGCGGTCTCCCCACTTCCTGAGGATGTGCCTCAGCCTGGCGGGCCACCTTTTCCCTTCTTTCCGTAGGACCATCTGTGGTCACATCGAGTGGCCCATCCACGGGTGTTGGCACCTACCCCTCCACCCAGCTTGTCAGGAGGAGCTGCCTGGGACGGAAACCCTGCTGGGGGCTGGACCAGTATGGGGTGTTGCGGTGAGAGTGTCCCCCAGAAAGACCGTGGAGACCCTTGCCCTGGTCTGCGAAGGCGAGTCCTCAGCTCCCCAAAGACCAGGAGACAATGCAGCAACCATCAGAGGAGAACGATCGGATTATGAGCGCCATAATCTAATCAGCGGAATAATCCCACTTGTGAATTAATAATTTGTTTTTTGATTAATTTTTATCGGCTCTTGTCCCAGGTGCCTTACTTGCTCTGCTTCCCAGCGGCCATGTCCTGAGCCACTCCATTCCACCATGCCCTTCCGCCACGACCTTCCGCCATGACGCTCTGCCTCCCCTCAGGCCCAGAGCCATGGTGTCAGCTGTCCATGGACTGAACCTCTGAAACTGTGAGCCCCAAATAAGCTTTCCCCTTCTAAGTTGCTCCTCTCGGGGTGTCTTGGTCACAGCAATGAAGAGCTGACCAACACAGTGAGCTCATTCAGAAATAGGGTCCCTGCCGATGTCATCAGGTTAAAATGAGGTCGTGGTGGATGGGGGTGGGCCCTAATCCTGTTCATCTGGATTAATTAATGTCACTCAATCTCCACGTGCTGCCTTAGGCCTTCACTGTCACTCACCATTATGTGAATAATCATTTGAATAATCAAAAGGAAACGCCTGGTCCTTTTCTCCCGCGAAGGCCACCTCCTCTGAACTTGGGCTGGCGGTCCTGCAGCGGTCCTGACAGAGCCGCTCTCGCACACACGTTCCTTCTCTTCCAATGTACTTTGTCTTAAGGATCCCTCCATCACACACTGGCTGTGGTTCGGGGGTTTGTGGGTAACAGAAGCTCCCCCGGTGAGGCGGGCACCGTGGAGGCAGCGTGGGGGGCCAGAGCCGGCAGCCCGGGCTCAGTGGCCACATCTCTGAGCTGCTCTCAGCGCCTCGGGGTTTGCAGATTGGTGTTGGCGGTCACTAGAGATTGAAGCCAGATTTAAAATTAGGTAGTCAGTGTAGTTAGGTAAATCGGGTCTAGTATCGAGTGAAATATGAAATGGAGGCCATGCGGAGAATGACTCAGGGAAAACGCAGGACAACTCATGGAATGTTAATGAAGTCCCGAAAAGGCCCTAGGCCAAAGTCCATCCCAAAGAAGTGTTAATGGACAGCCCCCAGCAAAAAGGTGCTGACTCAGAAGTCCTTCCTGACCAGATTACTTCTTTGGCCCACCTGTGTCCCACCCCTCGGGCCTTCCCACCTACATTCCATCACTGAAAGAAACTATAAAAAGGGGAGACAACATCCCTTCCACGGATTCCACCTCTTGGGTCCCCTTCTTCCTCCAGGAGAAGTCTTTTCTGCTGTCCTTTAATAAACTTCTAATTTCTACTCTGACCTTGCCTCGGCGTGCTTCTTTGGTGTTATTCTTCAACATTGGGGAAGCAAGAACTCGTCACCGGTCAACAGCGGTAACAAGATGACTCCAGCTTGACCCGTATTTCTGCAGTGTGGGATTGCTGAGCCCAGAGATGAGCTCGTATCCTCTGGTAGCTACAGAATGTATTTAATTAAAAAAACGTGCTAGACTGAGATGGGGTGCAGGCAGCAGCAAAGGGCACAGGTCCTCCGCCAGGCAGAGAGGGGCAAGGTCCCCAGGAGGTTACTCAGCACTGACACGTCTCAGTTTTAACATCTATAAAATGTGAACAATGTCCCAACCAGTGTGGCACTCAGACGGCAGCTGGGGGAAACGGTAAGGATTGCTACTGTGACTTAACAAATTGTGATTTGGAAACAAAGTATCCCCAACAAGCTATTGCGCGCCCGATAAGTTTCTAAACAACTATCCCCAGTGAGCTGAGGGGGCTGCCCCTCCACCTGGCACTAATGCCCAGAGCTGCCCCTGGGGCCAGCCAGGGTTTGGGTGAAGAGCTGCTGAGCCTGGTGAGCCAACCTGGCACCATGTGGCTCCTCCACTGTTCTACAGGGAACGGAAAGCCCAAGGCATCCGTGGGTAAGTCAGCGTGGGACAGCGTCCCTCCGTAGCCTGTTTCCCAGGCCTTGCACGGTGGAGAGGGCCCTGCCCACAGTGCCCTTGGGCAGATCTCCAGCAGCGCTCCTGAGGGCTGCGGGATTTCCTAACCGCTGGCTGGAGCAGCCCTGCCGGAGCCTGTCCAGACCAGCTGGGCTCCACCTGCCGCTCCCCCGGAAGCCCCCTCCCCACCTCTCCTGCGTCCTCTCCCACAGGTGCAGGAGGAGGCTGGGATCAGAGGTGCAGACCGGAGCAGGCTCATGTCTGGAGAAGTCCCCTTCCTCATAGACCTGCCATCTAGAAGTCCTCACATGGCACAAGGGACCAAAAGGCCAAAAGGGGACAACTCTGAGTCCTCTCGTGGTGGACGAGGGGAGGAGCACAACAGGGCAAGATGGTGGTCTCCAGCCTCTCAGGCATCATCCACAGGACCACTGTAGATATCACCACAGTGGGATCATGGCTCAGCATGGGGATGACGGGGACATTCGGGTGGTGGCAGATGGATATCAGCTCCTAGGTCACATTCCCGCCGTGTGCTGTGCTCCCTCTCATAGAACTGCATTCTCAGGAATGTGAAGTGAGCCGGACACTCCCTGGCCAGAGGGAGTCAGTGGGCGGGTTGCTCTGGGTGGCAGAGTAGGGCTGCTCCCTCAGTGTGACTGCCTGGGCCTGCCTCTGTGCCCTGAGGGTTGTCTCCAGGGCCGGCCCCTCCCCCCCCACCCCAGGAGCGCTGCCTCCTGAGGACACAGCTCTGCATTTGTGTGGGAGCAGGGGCACAAAACAGCTGTGGCTGAGAACCACTGGGGTCAGGGAAGAGCTGCAACGGCCAGGTGGGATAATCCACGCATCCAGTCGGTCACACCCAGATCTTCCAAGTCCCTGAAATGGTTTCCTCACCAAGGAAACCACCAAGAAAGATCCAGTACTGTTTCCATCCACTTTTGCCCAAAATAATTTCTTCAAAACCAACAGGAAGACAGAAGCCAGACACACCAGCGTGTCGGGGTCACCTCCTGGCGCCGTCATGTCCCGCACCACCAGGCGCCTCCAGCCCACCTTCCAACCACGGCTGCTGGACGAGGCGCTCTTCCCACTGGGACTGCTGTGCCCGGGGGTCCAGGGCCTGGCGGAGTCCTGAGGCTGCAGAGAAGCCCTGGGCTTTGTAAGCTGTGCCCTGCTGTATATCCCCGCAGGGTGATCAGGATTACCACACCAAGGATCATCCCTGGGTTGTTTGGCTCTGTCTCCTGTCCCTTCCCTGTCTCTTCTGGTTAATTCAGATTTCCCAAAGGGAGAGGGTGAGGGTATTGAAGGGGCTTAAAATTGGAGACGTCAGCAGGCTGACTTGATTTGTAAGAGGAGGAGCCAGGGTAGATGGGTGAGTGGATGGGTAGATGGACAGGTGGATGGGTAGATGGACAGGTGGATGGGTAGATGGACAGGTGGATGGATAATGAATGGATTGAGAGATGGAAGGATCAACGGTTAGATAGGTGGTGGATAGATGTGTGACCATTTCTGTCTTTGGACCTCTTTCACCTCTTGGTTCTCAGTCCTGAACCTCACCTAGTCCATTTGTTGGAAAGGAACGTGCCTCACTGTGGTGCTTACTGGGAAAGAAGTACCATACCCGCCTGCTGCCTGGGCAGACCTTTGACAGTCTTGACACCCTTTTATAACAAAGCACAAGTCAGTTACACAAATGTGCATGTTAAGTGATAAGAGATTTGGGCCTTGGCTGTGATTTGGGTTCCACAGGCCAGGCTGAAGGCCAAGTGAGTCACTTCCGCTGAAGTGTCTCTCTCCAAGCTGAAACCAAGATGTCACCGAACCTTCCTAGAAATCAGGAGAGGTCACAGCCAAGGGTCCTAAATGGCCATTTGCAGCTGACACGATGAGGTTCCCTCTGCTTTAATCCTTGCACGCTTTAATCTTTCAATCTTTACAAAAAGCCACCTGATGTTCTCCAGTCCTGGGTCGTTTGGCTCAGTCTTCCTGTCCCTGCAGGGCTGGTGACTAAAGCACACAGTTGACTCTGTGCTCGTTTCTGCCTTTCTCAGCGCTGGCTGTGAAGCCAACCTCCTCTCAGCCCAACAGAACACTGTCTGATGGAGGCGGTGCTGCCTGATTGTGAAACTGAGCGACAAAGCCCTGGAGACCTTCAGATGGCTGAGATTTTGTGCTCTGACACCTTTACCTGGCGGTTCTTGGATCGCTCTGGCGTCAGAGAGCTGCCCGTGCCCCCCAGAGCCCACACACCCCTGATGCCCACGGGCAAGTCAGTCCTCCTGGGAAACAGCTGTGGCTACTGTTGGCTCTTCCTAAGGGAATTGTGCCAAGATCCATGTGACGATGTCCCAGGACAGAGGTCACCCGTGACGGTAATGGAGTGATGGCTGATTTCTCTGGTCTGGCTGCCAGCCTTGGGGCCTTCCGGTCTTATTTTGCCAGTTGGATCTGCCCTCGGCGAGATCAGCGCCCAGCCAGGGCTGCTCAGGAGAACCCTGCTGTCCCCAGGAGGGGCAGGAGGACTGTCCAGCAGCTGGAGGACAAAACTTGGCATCGCCTGCTCCTTTCCAGGAAAGTGAGGCCTTCGGGAAGGGCAGCAAGGTCCCGGCTGGTGCACCCGACAGCACAAGCCAGCCGTGGCCAGCCAACCCTCCCACCGGGGACCAGCCACCCGGGGGAGTGGCCAGTTGGCTCAGGTTTGCCTGGTTCCTCCCAGTTTTAATGTTCAACTATGTCGGGGAAAACCCCTCAGTCTTGGGAAACCGGACAGCCCTGTGTCTAGGATTCAAAGGCGGGGCTCTCCTGGGCTGTGGGGCAGGGGTGTGGGCTGATCCCGATCCCAGGGTGTCACCCAGGAGGGATCTCCGACAGCTGGGAGTGTTGGGAGCTGTGGGGCCCAGGGGGCACCTGGGCCAACAGTCCCTCAAGGGACTGAGCACCACAGGGGGGTGTCCTCTTTAGGCCACTGTGCTCTGGACCCAGCACCCCTGTCCCCACAGCTGCCAGCCCTGTGCCTCCAATTCAGTGTGAGGTTGGGGCTACCTGAGCCGGGATGAGCAGTCTCCTCCCCACAAAGCTCCAGAAGACCGTAGCACGAGCCCTCGTGGCAAGAAACAGAGGCAGCCAGGTCTGGGCTGGGGCACCAAGGGCAGGGCTTGGTCTCATTTATTTTATTTTGTATTATGATGCATAGCAAGATAAATGCAAGTTCAAGTTGGCCACCATAAGACAGCAAGCTTCACCCACTGGATCTCCTGCCATCCAAGACAGCCAGCACTGAAGCTTGTGTCAGTAATTCTCTCGCTCCCTTTATACCTGGGTACATCCCTACAGACGATGCCTGGGTCTGAGCTTTCTGTGAGTGGCACACCACCCTGGGTGTGTCTCCCGAGACCTACTGGCTTCATCCAGCCCCTGCAGTTCCTGCACGCTGACAGTTGTGGCTGTGGGGTTTCCACTGCCGTATAGTACTCCACGTACCATCACGTGGATCTACAAGCACACCTCAGAGGCACTGTGGGTACGACTGCAGACCACCGTGATAAAGCAAATACCAAGAAAAGAGAGTTGCATGCATTTTTTTGGTTTCCCAGTTTATATAAAAGTGAAGTTCACACTGTATTCCGTTAAGTGTGCAATTGTAAGGGTAAAAGAAATTGAAGTTAAAGTGTCAAAGACCGGGCATTGTAAAGTTTCTAAGCTGCAAGGCCTGAGTTAAAATGTGAAGGACCAGGTATTGTTAAGTTCCTATGCTACACGTAAAACCTGAAATTCCTGTAGCTGTTAAGACAATACTTGGAACCACCCAGTAAATATTTCCCCTGACCAACTGGTTATTTAATAACCTAGGACCCTGTGTAGCCTTGCATGTAGACATCGCAGGGCCTAAACCAATCAGTTTGAATGTACCTCCCCCCTTAGAACTCACCTATCACTCCC
Organism: Marmota flaviventris; assembly: GCF_047511675.1. Classification (NCBI taxonomy): domain Eukaryota; kingdom Metazoa; phylum Chordata; class Mammalia; order Rodentia; family Sciuridae; genus Marmota; species Marmota flaviventris. The sequence continues at coordinate 3,203,260 of NC_092506.1, read as the reverse complement.
GCCGGACCTGTTCCCGCCAATGAATGAACTAATCATGTTTAGGAGTTGTTGTTTGATTTTCCCGCGGTGTATGATGATTTGTTAAAGGAGACTGTAATGTATGTAAAGTCCCCGCCCTCCCCAAAAAGTGTACTTAAGCAGTGCTCAGCCCCTCTCGGGGCTCTGGGCTGCTCTCCCTTCTTGAGTGAGCACAGAGCCCCAGCGCGCTGGATTGGATTCTCAATAAACCCCTTTTGCTGTTGCATGAGCCGCCGTCTCTTGGTGGTCTCTTCCTCCGACGTTGGCCGGACCCTTACACAATAGCATTATTTCTAAAAACCAACATGCAAATCTTAATTTAAAATGCATTATTGTTAAAAATTATTAACGACCGTCAGAGTCTGCAGTGAGCGATCTCTTTTTTGATGCAGAGTCTCGAAGCTGCTGGTTGCTGTGGAGTGATGGTGGCTGCCCAAACCTGGGGGGCTGCTGCCATTTCTTGATAAGATGGCGGTGAAGTTTGCCGTGTTGGTGACTCCTCCCCAGCGCCCTCAGCAGGAGTGCACCCATCTCAGGAAGCCACCTTCTCGGCTGGGGCTAAGCAGCAGCTCACCCTGCCTCGTGTCCCGCTGGCAGCTTGTCACATCTGCCAGCCCCACTCCTTCGTGACTTGCCATTTCCACCACACCTTCAGTTATCCCCCCACTCACGCCCAGAAGCATCCGAGTATCCGTGAGGACTGGGACCAAATTCTTCCCGACTCCTGCTCCTGGTGAGAGGCTGACCTCCTCCCACGGAGCACAAGTGTTCTCAATGGCATCTAGACTGGTGGCTCCTTTCCAGAAGGTTGGCGATCTACTTGCCCCAGATCCTCCAGGGGACTCCCTCTCTGCAGCCCCTGGAGCCATAAGAAAGGTATTTCTTAATAGTTTGACTTGAAAGTCAAACTGCTCCCAGTCCCAGGCCTGCCGGGAGCACTTCATGATGGAAGTGTGGGACCGTCCATCTCCATCAAGTGGACGTGGGATCTCCAGTTACAGGTGGCACACAGACGCTGCTCCTCAGGCTTTGTGTCGCGCTCACAGCTCAGACAGGAATGCAGTAGAATTCCCAAGGGCCCTGGACGCTCAGAGGGCAGTGAGCAGCGGCTGACCTCCAAGCGCAGCAGCACCAGTGCCCTGGGGACAGCCTGCCCTGACTTCTCGCTGTGGTGTCCTAAGTGCATCCGGGTCCCACAGAAGCCCACGCTGCCTGCACCGGACACCGCTGCTCCGTGCCCACTGCTGACGGGCTGGGGATCTCGATGGAGCTCCCTGCGCGGCCTCTCCAGGACCAGGCGCTGCTTCACCTGCACCTTCGTGTCCCGGAGCCCCTCTGTCCTCGAGCTCATGGATGGGCTTCTGCCAGCTTCCGGCTCTTCTGCAGCCGCTCTCCTCTCAGCCTTCGTAGACGCGGAGGGAGCTAGCACCCTGCTCCCGGTCGGGCTTTGGCTGAGGAGGTGCGCTGGCCAGGTCTTCCATCCAGACCAGGGATGCTGCCCGGCCAGAGGCTGCTTTCTCCCTGAGGTCACCCACTCAACTTGCTTCAAGGGCGAAAGGCCAGTGTGGGCGGTGGGCACGGGGCCGAGCCTCCAGCCCCGCCCGGCTGCCGGTGCCTGCCCGGGCGGCTTCATCACCCCGATGTTTGCTCCACACTGGGAGAGGTGAGGCTCTTCCTTCCACTGGAGCATTCAGAGACTTTTATCTAATCGGCCTCATTTCCATATTGTGTCTCAGGGGACCGGGGAGCCCAGGAGAGGGCAGGTGGAGGAGCCACCTGTGGGGGGGCACTCAGAACACAGCTCCATCTCACAGGGACACTGTTCACAGTGCCCCCGAGTTATCATGGAGCCCTCGCTGGTCACAGATCCCCCTCACAGGTACCAATAATGACAAAGATTGGAATCTCGCGGAACTACCAAAACGTGACACAGAGACTCGGGAGGAGCCCGGGCTGTGCACAAACGGTGCCAGTGCCAGGCTTTCCCAACCTCCACCCTGCGGAAAGTGCAAGGCCCGTGGCCTGGGCCTGCAACAGGACCTGCTCTAGTGACCCAGGCCCGGCGTCCACTGGTGACCAGACCTGTGGGTCCTCTTGAGCCAAGGGATGATCCGAGTAGCCACACAGAGCGGGGACGACGCCCATCTTTACGTGGAGGGCTTGACTGTGTGCAGTGGGGCCAGAGCTGAGTTCTGGGGCCTCCGGGTGGCTCAGCCCCTTCCCCGTTACAGCACCCAGCTCCTCCCCTAAACAGACGCTTGTTACTCTGTTATTTAGGTAATCTGGGCTGCAGGGTCACCAGCTTGTGCTCCCCGGTGCTGGGCAACCTGGCTTGGGCCTTATGACATCACTTCCTCTTTCATTTATCTTCCAGTACAGGAGAGAGCCCAGGCCTCTCCCAGGCTGGGCAAGCACAGTACCCCAGCACACAGGTGCTTAGACTAGAGTGTGTAAGTAATGCAGGCATGTGTGGACAACACAAATCCCTCTGAAGTCCGTCCTAGAGAGTCTTTCTCAGTCTCCCACCCAGGATTCCAGTGTCTGTACCCCAAGAGAGCCCACCGCACGCTCAGAAGTGGCGCATGAGTTTGAGGCTGGTTCAACTGTGCCTGTGCACATGCTGCCCCTGGTGGCAGCTCCCGGGAGTGCAGTCTCATGGAACGTGGTTTCTGTCCAAGTTCTGGAAGTTAATTGCTTCACGTTAAGTTCCAGAGAATGAGGACATCAACCTTTATACTCAGTCCTACTGTGTAACAGCTTTACAACATTCAGACAAGTTCCCAAAGCATAACAACAAAAGGGAGAGGAGTTTTATCGTACACATTCAACTAAAACGTGCAGTTGTGGTCCTCCGAGTGCTGAGGGGCAGTCTCTGTCCTGTAGGGGGAGCCCAAGGAGTGCGGGGCCGGCGGGCCAGTCTGCTTTCCCACCCCACCCCATGGCCAGGGAGGTCCACCCGCTGCTGGCTGCGTGGGCCAGCCCAGGCCCCTGCAGCAGGGGTTACTGTCAGCCTGGGAGAGGCACCACCCTTGGACGGATTTTCTTTGTTCTTTTTACATATCTATGTATTTAGTTGTTGATGGACCTTTATTTTATTTATTTGTATGCAGTGCTGAGAATCAAACCCAGTGTCTCTGCCACTGAGCCCCAGCCCTAGCCCCTGGACAGATTTTCTGTCTTGCATCCCTACTATGTGCTAGACATTCTTTCTGGCCAGAAAAGACACTTGACAGTTTTGAACTCAGAGAGCCTGGGTGTTTCCAGTTAGGACATGAAGTCACAGTGATCACCAGCATTCTGTGCCCCAAACAGCTGCTGGCCTTTCCAGCTTCTGCTCCTGAGCCCCCCGTCCAGGGGGCCACTCCGCGCTCCCGTTCAAACCTGGCTGCTCAACTGCAAGTGGCTTATTTCAAAATGGACATCTCTTCCCTTCCTCCTCCTCCCTCCCTGGTGGGGGGAAACAGACTCTTCCTGTCACAGGCTGAGCCGCCATGTCCTTCACGCCTGGAAGAGACTCGCTGCCCCAGAATAAAGGAACCCCAAGCCCAGGACCTGGAGCAGCGGCCCTCCGGGACCCGGGACGGACACTGATCAATCATGTCTCCTGACGATACTCATCTCCAGCCCTGTCCCACACGGCGATGGAGTCCCCGAGCTCCTCCTTTGCTAACAAATCAAGAAAACTTTTGCCTTTTTCTCAAAGCCTTGCCCTCATTGGATCGGCAATGGGGACAAGGACCCAGCTTTCCACATCAAAAAGTTGGCAGTTCTGGCTGCCCGGGGTTCACCACGGCCCCTCCACCTCCACCTGTGCCTGCTGATGCTGATGGGGCCACGCTGACTCCGCGAAGGACACCACAGGTGTACAGCCTGTCGTCTCCAGGAGGAGGGAGGAAACAGGGTGCCCTGCTCTCCCCAGCCGAGGCCCTTGTGGGGACGTTCTCACGCTCAGCAGTTGCCTGGCCTGTCCCTGGTGAGAAAGGCAATGCTGGTGACACTGCAGTGAATGTCCCTGGGCAGAGCCAGCAGAGCCTCCCCTCCATAGACAGCCTTGGTGCAGAGGTGGCCGCTGCCCAGCCCCAGGGCGCTGGAGCCTGCATGGGAGCCCACGGCCCCAGCAGCCACCCCTACGGAGAGTCTTAGAAAACTAAACGGGGCCACAAAGCTAATGTTTCCATCAGAAAGCTGTTTTTAATGGCAAAAGGGCGTCCAGAGGAAAGAAGAACCATCCCCTACACTCAAGAAGACTCCCCAGGAGCACACTGCCCAGGAGCACGACACCCGGAGCACCATCTGCTCTCACCTCCACCACGGTGTCTCCTCTCACCTCCACCATGGTCTCTGCAGTCACCTCCACCAAGGTCTCTGCTCTCACCTCCACCAAGGTCTCTCCTCTCACCTCCACCATCATCTCTCCTCTCACCTCCACCATCATCTCTCCTCTCACCTCCACCACGGTCTCTCCTCTCACCTCCACCAAGATCTCTGCTCTCACCTCCACCATCATCTCTCCTCTCACCTCCACCAAGGTCTCTGCTCTCACCTCCACCACGGTCTCTCCTCTCACCTCCACCACGGTCTCTGCTCTCACCTCCACCAAGATCTCTGCTCTCACCTCCACCATCATCTCTCCTCTCACCTCCACCATCATCTCTCCTCTCACCTCCACCAAGGTCTCTGCTCTCACCTCCACCAAGGTCTCTCCTCTCACCTCCACCATCATCTCTCCTCTCACCTCCACCACGGTCTCTCCTCTCACCTCCACCATCATCTCTCCTCTCACCTCCACCAAGGTCTCTCCTCTCACCTCCACCAAGGTCTCTCCTCTCACCTCCACCACGGTCTCTGCTCTCACCTCCACCATCATCTCTCCTCTCACCTCCACCACGGTCTCTGCTCTCACCTCCACCATCGTCTCTCCTCCCACCTCCGCCATCATCTCTCCTCTCACCTCCACCATCATCTCTCCTCTCACCTCCACCACGGTCTCTGCTCTCACCTCCGCCATCATCTCTCCTCCCACCTCCGCCATCATCTCTCCTCTCACCTCCACCATCATCTCTCCTCTCACCTCCACCACGGTCTCTGCTCTCACCTCCGCCATCATCTCTCCTCCCACCTCCGCCATCATCTCTCCTCTCACCTCCACCAAGGTCTCTCCTCTCACCTCCACCAAGGTCTCTCCTCTCACCTCCACCAAGGTCTCTCCTCTCACCTCCACCAAGGTCTCTGCTCTCACCTCCACCACAGTCTCTCCTCTCACCTCCACCATCATCTCTCCTCTCACCTCCACCATCGTCTCTCCTCTCACCTCCACCATCGTCTCTCCTCTCACCTCCACCATCATCTCTCCTCTCACCTCCACCATCATCTCTCCTCTCACCTCCACCAAGGTCTCTGCTCTCACCTCCACCAAGATCTCTCCTCTCACCTCCACCACGGTCTCTGCTCTCACCTCCACCATCATCTCTCCTCTCACCTCCACCACGGTCTCTGCTCTCACCTCCACCATCATCTCTCCTCTCACCTCCACCACGGTCTCTCCTCTCACCTCCACCATCATCTCTCCTCTCACCTCCACCATCGTCTCTCCTCTCACCTCCACCAAGGTCTCTCCTCTCACCTCCACCAAGGTCTCTCCTCTCACCTCCACCATCATCTCTCCTCTCACCTCCACCATCATCTCTCCTCTCACCTCCACCAAGGTCTCTCCTCTCACCTCCACCAAGATCTCTGCTCTCACCTCCACCATCATCTCTCCTCTCACCTCCACCAAGGTCTCTGCTCTCACCTCCACCACGGTCTCTCCTCTCACCTCCACCACGGTCTCTGCTCTCACCTCCACCAAGATCTCTGCTCTCACCTCCACCATCATCTCTCCTCTCACCTCCACCATCATCTCTCCTCTCACCTCCACCAAGGTCTCTGCTCTCACCTCCACCATCATCTCTCCTCCCACCTCCGCCATCATCTCTCCTCTCACCTCCACCATCATCTCTCCTCTCACCTCCACCACGGTCTCTGCTCTCACCTCCGCCATCATCTCTCCTCCCACCTCCGCCATCATCTCTCCTCTCACCTCCACCAAGGTCTCTCCTCTCACCTCCACCACGGTCTCTGCTCTCACCTCCGCCATCATCTCTCCTCCCACCTCCGCCATCATCTCTCCTCTCACCTCCACCATCATCTCTCCTCTCACCTCCACCACGGTCTCTGCTCTCACCTCCGCCATCATCTCTCCTCCCACCTCCGCCATCATCTCTCCTCTCACCTCCACCAAGGTCTCTCCTCTCACCTCCACCAAGGTCTCTCCTCTCACCTCCACCAAGGTCTCTCCTCTCACCTCCACCAAGGTCTCTGCTCTCACCTCCACCACAGTCTCTCCTCTCACCTCCACCATCATCTCTCCTCTCACCTCCACCATCGTCTCTCCTCTCACCTCCACCATCGTCTCTCCTCTCACCTCCACCATCATCTCTCCTCTCACCTCCACCATCATCTCTCCTCTCACCTCCACCAAGGTCTCTGCTCTCACCTCCACCAAGATCTCTCCTCTCACCTCCACCACGGTCTCTGCTCTCACCTCCACCATCATCTCTCCTCTCACCTCCACCACGGTCTCTGCTCTCACCTCCACCATCATCTCTCCTCTCACCTCCACCACGGTCTCTCCTCTCACCTCCACCATCATCTCTCCTCTCACCTCCACCATCGTCTCTCCTCTCACCTCCACCAAGGTCTCTCCTCTCACCTCCACCAAGGTCTCTCCTCTCACCTCCACCATCATCTCTCCTCTCACCTCCACCATCATCTCTCCTCTCACCTCCACCAAGGTCTCTCCTCTCACCTCCACCAAGATCTCTGCTCTCACCTCCACCATCATCTCTCCTCTCACCTCCACCAAGGTCTCTGCTCTCACCTCCACCACGGTCTCTCCTCTCACCTCCACCACGGTCTCTGCTCTCACCTCCACCAAGATCTCTGCTCTCACCTCCACCATCATCTCTCCTCTCACCTCCACCATCATCTCTCCTCTCACCTCCACCAAGGTCTCTGCTCTCACCTCCACCAAGGTCTCTCCTCTCACCTCCACCATCATCTCTCCTCTCACCTCCACCACGGTCTCTCCTCTCACCTCCACCATCATCTCTCCTCTCACCTCCACCAAGGTCTCTCCTCTCACCTCCACCAAGGTCTCTCCTCTCACCTCCACCACGGTCTCTGCTCTCACCTCCGCCATCATCTCTCCTCCCACCTCCGCCATCATCTCTCCTCTCACCTCCACCATCATCTCTCCTCTCACCTCCACCACGGTCTCTGCTCTCACCTCCGCCATCATCTCTCCTCCCACCTCCGCCATCATCTCTCCTCTCACCTCCACCAAGGTCTCTCCTCTCACCTCCACCAAGGTCTCTCCTCTCACCTCCACCAAGGTCTCTCCTCTCACCTCCACCAAGGTCTCTGCTCTCACCTCCACCACAGTCTCTCCTCTCACCTCCACCATCATCTCTCCTCTCACCTCCACCATCGTCTCTCCTCTCACCTCCACCATCGTCTCTCCTCTCACCTCCACCATCATCTCTCCTCTCACCTCCACCATCATCTCTCCTCTCACCTCCACCAAGGTCTCTCCTCTCACCTCCACCATCATCTCTCCTCTCACCTCCACCAAGGTCTCTCCTCTCACCTCCACCATCATCTCTCCTCTCACCTCCACCACGGTCTCTGCTCTCACCTCCACCATCATCTCTCCTCTCACCTCCACCACGGTCTCTCCTCTCACCTCCACCATCATCTCTCCTCTCACCTCCACCATCGTCTCTCCTCTCACCTCCACCATCATCTCTCCTCTCACCTCCACCAAGGTCTCTCCTCTCACCTCCACCACGGTCTCTGCTCTCACCTCCGCCATCATCTCTCCTCCCACCTCCGCCATCATCTCTCCTCTCACCTCCACCATCATCTCTCCTCTCACCTCCACCACGGTCTCTGCTCTCACCTCCGCCATCATCTCTCCTCCCACCTCCGCCATCATCTCTCCTCTCACCTCCACCAAGGTCTCTCCTCTCACCTCCACCAAGGTCTCTCCTCTCACCTCCACCAAGGTCTCTCCTCTCACCTCCACCAAGGTCTCTGCTCTCACCTCCACCACAGTCTCTCCTCTCACCTCCACCATCATCTCTCCTCTCACCTCCACCATCGTCTCTCCTCTCACCTCCACCATCGTCTCTCCTCTCACCTCCACCATCATCTCTCCTCTCACCTCCACCATCATCTCTCCTCTCACCTCCACCAAGGTCTCTCCTCTCACCTCCACCATCATCTCTCCTCTCACCTCCACCAAGGTCTCTCCTCTCACCTCCACCATCATCTCTCCTCTCACCTCCACCACGGTCTCTGCTCTCACCTCCACCATCATCTCTCCTCTCACCTCCACCACGGTCTCTCCTCTCACCTCCACCATCATCTCTCCTCTCACCTCCACCAAGGTCTCTGCTCTCACCTCCACCAAGGTCTCTCCTCTCACCTCCACCAAGGTCTCTGCTCTCACCTCCACCACAGTCTCTCCTCTCACCTCCACCATCATCTCTCCTCTCACCTCCACCATCATCTCTCCTCTCACCTCCACCAAGGTCTCTCCTCTCACCTCCACCATCATCTCTCCTCTCACCTCCACCAAGGTCTCTCCTCTCACCTCCACCATCATCTCTCCTCTCACCTCCACCACGGTCTCTGCTCTCACCTCCACCATCATCTCTCCTCTCACCTCCACCACGGTCTCTCCTCTCACCTCCACCATCATCTCTCCTCTCACCTCCACCATCGTCTCTCCTCTCACCTCCACCATCATCTCTCCTCTCACCTCCACCAAGGTCTCTCCTCTCACCTCCACCACGGTCTCTGCTCTCACCTCCGCCATCATCTCTCCTCCCACCTCCGCCATCATCTCTCCTCTCACCTCCACCATCATCTCTCCTCTCACCTCCACCACGGTCTCTGCTCTCACCTCCGCCATCATCTCTCCTCCCACCTCCGCCATCATCTCTCCTCTCACCTCCACCAAGGTCTCTCCTCTCACCTCCACCAAGGTCTCTCCTCTCACCTCCACCAAGGTCTCTCCTCTCACCTCCACCAAGGTCTCTGCTCTCACCTCCACCACAGTCTCTCCTCTCACCTCCACCATCATCTCTCCTCTCACCTCCACCATCGTCTCTCCTCTCACCTCCACCATCGTCTCTCCTCTCACCTCCACCATCATCTCTCCTCTCACCTCCACCATCATCTCTCCTCTCACCTCCACCAAGGTCTCTCCTCTCACCTCCACCATCATCTCTCCTCTCACCTCCACCAAGGTCTCTCCTCTCACCTCCACCATCATCTCTCCTCTCACCTCCACCACGGTCTCTGCTCTCACCTCCACCATCATCTCTCCTCTCACCTCCACCACGGTCTCTCCTCTCACCTCCACCATCATCTCTCCTCTCACCTCCACCAAGGTCTCTCCTCTCACCTCCACCATCATCTCTCCTCTCACCTCCACCAAGGTCTCTCCTCTCACCTCCACCATCATCTCTCCTCTCACCTCCACCACGGTCTCTGCTCTCACCTCCACCATCATCTCTCCTCTCACCTCCACCACGGTCTCTGCTCTCACCTCCACCATCATCTCTCCTCTCACCTCCACCACGGTCTCTCCTCTCACCTCCACCATCATCTCTCCTCTCACCTCCACCATCGTCTCTCCTCTCACCTCCACCAAGGTCTCTCCTCTCACCTCCACCAAGGTCTCTCCTCTCACCTCCACCATCATCTCTCCTCTCACCTCCACCATCATCTCTCCTCTCACCTCCACCAAGGTCTCTCCTCTCACCTCCACCACGGTCTCTGCTCTCACCTCCACCATCATCTCTCCTCTCACCTCCACCATCATCTCTCCTCTCACCTCCACCAAGGTCTCTCCTCTCACCTCCACCAAGGTGTCTCCTCTCTCGTCCACCAAGTTCCCTCCTCTCTCGTCCACCAAGGTCTCTGCTCTCACCTGTGCCATGGTCTCTCCTCTGACCTCTGCATTCCTCGGTGGGGCTGGATCACCTGTCAGCTTGATTCTGTTTATCGGCAGTGGTTGGTCTTGTGCGGGGACATGTTCCCTTCCTATTAGAAAAAGAATTCCCAAGACTTTAAGCAGTGAAAACCCCTCCTCCGGGGCAACAGGACTAAACCAAGACCTAGGCAGCGCCTGAGCCCTCGCAGCCCCACGTCTCTCCACCAAGGAGCCGACCGCCCGTGTATCCGAGTTACCCCGTAATGAAACCCTCAAGGAACCCGACGTCTCAAAACCCGGGCCATCCCCAAGGAGGCCACCCACCTTCCTGCCCTGCCCAGCAAGGCCACTGGCACCAGGCTCCTGCCCTGGTGGCCCTGGCATGCCTACGCACAACAATCTCTGTGTGCTGTGACCCAGCCGTGACCTCAGGGCTTTGCCTGAGGGGACACCAGGCCCTGCCTGGAGGGGGCCTGAGTGCTGCCCTTCGGGCTGGACACTTTCGTTTCTGTTTGTCCTAGATTGACCTCACTGTCTAGGAGCCTGTGGCCCCCCCAGGGCTCTGTCCTGCCACAGGACGTGGAAAACCCCGCAGCCTGGGTCTGGGGGGGGGCAGGAAAGCTGACTTGACAAGCTCCAGCCGCTGGGTAGCGCGGCCCTCGCCCTGAATAGGGAGGAGAGATGACCCACAGCGACCTGAGAGAGGAGAGTGCCACAGAGGCGGGCAGGCCGGGCACACAGGCAGGCCGGGCAGGGGCAAGGGGGACAGGGGCGCGGTTACCGACCGCACTGTGGCTGCAACGCTGGCCAGCTGGGAGTGGGCGGGCAGTCAGCAGGGAGAAGGCCACATGCCCCCTTCAGGACAGGTCAGCCCCTCTGGAACCTGGGCTTCCACAGGACCCTAGACGGCCTCTGCACACGAGGGCGCTGACCAGGGGGTCGCGATGGAACAGCCGGCTTCGCCACCCTGGCTTCCTGACCCTTCTCCATAAGCCCCTGCTGACGCCATCCCGGGACCTGGGAGAAACCGCCCTCTGGCTGCTGAAGGCACTCAGGGGTGCGGGTGCCGCGTCCCAGGACCATTAGAATTCGACTCCAGCACAAAGTAGGAAGGCCCCGCCGGACGAAGCCGAGAGCACCAACGTCTCTCCTCTCACCTCCACCAACATCTCTCCTCTCACCTCCACCAAGGACTGTGGGGCACACAGTGGGGCCACACAGTGGGGCCATGGCTCTGGGCAGCCAGCATGGTCGCACCTGCCACCAAGGCCACGAGGCTCCCCTCTGTCCGTCTGCCTGGGGACTCCTGCGCGGTCACTTCCTCCGCCCCTGAACATCTCTGCAAAAGCCACTCCCTCGGGCTGGCCTAGTGGCCCTGCTGTTGCTGCTGTCCCTCGCTCCAGCCTGCAGTCCCCCTGCGGCCCTCCCACGGTCCACCTCCCTGGGGCCCAGCCTGGGTGTGGCCTGCTGCACTGCCCTGCTCGGCCCTCCTCCTTCCTCAGGAGAGGTGCTGGCCTGGAAGGTGGGTGTGCATCTTGGGTGGCCTCTCACCCCTGAGTGACCAGGAGAGACAGGGCTTGCTGTTTCCGGTCCCCGCAAGGCTGGCCCTCTGCGTCCTTCCACGTCAATGTCCCGCCTGGCACCTGGAGAACACCCCACCCTCTGCTTCTCCTGAGGTGATGGGATGACCATGGAACCCCGCAGCGCTGGCCCCGTGGCCAGGCTTCCTTGGCTCCATCTGGGGCTCAACGATGCTGCTGGGCCGCTGTCCTGCCCCACTGGTCCCTTCTCGCTGTGTGGCCTCCATCCCCCGCTGTACCACATTCGTTCTTCTGTGGTGGACGTTTAGGTCGCGTCCATTTCCTCCTATTTCTGGCGATGGCCCTGTACGCTCTTGTGCTGTCTCTGGAGGGGCGTGATTGTCTCACCCTGGGGACGTGCCCTGACGTCGGGCTGCTGGCCAGCGACAGGAGGGCTTGGCCTTGAGGCATGGCCATGCGGTTCCCCCAAGAGGCTGCCCACCTGGAGGACAGTTAGAGAAAGTCTCCAGAGAAGGATGGCACCTGGACGGCAGAGCTCCGCAGTGGGGACGTGTCCCCCGCAAACCAGGAGCCCGTTCAAGGCCCAGGTGATGGGCAGTCTAAAGGCACATGGTGGGAGAGTGGCGTGAGATGGTTCGCAGCCACGATCCTCAACCCCCAGGATTGGTGATGGTGGCAGAGCCTGAGGCTGAGCGGTCAGCAGCTGGGCACACTCCTGCAGGACGGCTATGCAAGGGGTGGCCATGGCGACCATCAGATGGAACCTCCGGCTCTGTTGATCATGTTCTTAGGACAGACCAGGGACCCAACAACCCTCTCAGGGTTACCACTTGTACCCTTAGGAGCCAGGGCAGAGTGCCCTCTCTCCTCGCCCAGGGAGGCCCGAGGGCCCCTGTCACTCTGGCGCAGCCGTAGAGCTCCTGGTGGCTCTAATTTCCCAATGGCCAGTCATGTCCAGCCCATCCCATGTGCTCAGGGGTCATCTCGTTCAAGGCTGCCTCCTCCTACAAGGATTCCCAGGCGGTCACCTCCGTCTGGGTCGTGAGGGCCCTTCTGCGCTCTGGGCTGAGTCCCTGCAGTTGGGAGGGCCCACGTCAGCACCGTCCCCGTCCCCTCTTGTGAGCCGCCCCTCACCCTCTGCACATTTTCTTTTTTGCGTCAAGTCCTTGATTTCATCAGAAGCCAATTTCTGTTTGCGACGAGTCCTCTTATCACTCATCGTAAACTTGTCTGACCCAAATCATTCCTTTGCTTTTTTAAAAAAGACTTTGCTTGCTTTTCCCATGTAGATTAGCAATCCACCTCAATTTTATATGATGTGAGTCAAGAATCAAAACTCATTTCTCCATTTGAGCCTATATTTGACCCAAACGTTTTGGTATTTAAAATTTTTCGTTGGTTTATTGAAAAGATCCTTCTTCCGATTGCTGTGGTGTGGGGACCCCCGAGTCTCCAGGTTCCTAGACGTGGCCATCCTGTCTTAAACAAGACCAAGTACGGTCTCCAGTGTAAGCAAGTCTCCGACAATGGTAAGGTTTTATTGTGGACGTTGGTGTTTTAGTAAATGGTATAAAAATCTTTACTTTCCCGTTTGCTCAGAGCGCACTGAGCCCCAGGGGGCGCTGGATCCACCACCAGCAAGTTCAAGGGCCTATGTTGGTGTTTCACAGTGATCACTTAACAAGTCCCCTTCTGCTTTTCAACACTGTGACTAAGTTTTGAAAAGCAGAAGGGGACTTGTTAAGTGAATCTACCTAACAGAATCCCACCAAGCTCTCAGAACCAGGGCCGTCGCTGACGTGGAGCGACAGGTCATTTCTCAGACAGTGACAAAGCTGCAGGCAGCTGAGCAGGTGGCTGTCATCCCTGTTTCCAAAGATCCTCCTGGAGACCTGAACCTGTGTGTCCATCCCCGGATGGTGACCAGGGCTGGCTCCAGGCAGGGCGGGCGCTGCTCTGAACCTGGTGGGGGCGACAGTGGGGGGGGGCACTGTGACGCATTATGTTTCTCTAAATTTTATTTTGGGGTAGTCTGCACAATTTTAAAAGTGCACGCACTGCCCCACGTGGTAACAGAAGTCCACGTGGTGATGACGCTGAGTAGGAGTCAGCCCCGGGAACGCTCCCAGGTCGCCTCCGGCTCTTGGAGAGCTGCCGAGAAGGTTCTGGCAAGTCCTCTGCTGGGTCAGAGTTCTCATTTCCCCAGGATAAACCTCCAAGAGTGCAGTCACTGTGCATTCGCAGCTTTCAAAAATCGCTAGTGAAAGAAAATCCGCAGAAAACCAAAGCACGGCCTGGCCGCGTGCCCGGGAGAGGCCCAGCCGTGGCAACGCTGCTCCCGCTGTCCCTCTGGATGAGGGCCTCCTGCCGTGTCCCTGCATGCCCAGGCCACACTCCCTGGGCCGACCTCCAGGTCCACCCCCATCCTGGGAGGGGCAGGTAGACCTGTGCAGGTCTGTCCAGGCTCACTGGTTGGCCGCCTGAGCTGGGACCGTGCACTGTTGGTGTCTGGCCTTGTGGTCGCAGGAGAAAGTGCACAGTTTTCAGACCTTCACTGGTCATTAGTAATTTTTTAAAATACATTTAGTTGTAGGTGGGCACCATACCTTCATTCATCTCTATGTGATGCTGAGGCTCGAACCCAGGGCCCCACACGTGCCAGGCGAGTGCTCTCCACCACTGAGCCCCAGCCCCAGCCCAGTTTTTTTTTTAATTTTATTTCTAAATGACAGAAACTGGACAGCCGTCCCCCCGGTGACTGAGTCCAGGCGCTCTTTTCCTTATAGAAAAAGGCGTGGTGTTTGCACAGGACCTGGGCAATCGCGCGGCTCCCCTGGGACAGCTCAGCGCCCAGCCCGGCAGGGCGTCTCCTACACGGTGGTTACTCAGCGTTGCTCGGGGCATGATGACGAGTCTCTCGTGTGTGACCAGCCAGGCTGACGCCCACTCATTGTTTCCCATCGGGGCTGTCTGGGTGGAGGAGGCAGAACCCGGGGAACGAGCCCAACGATGTGGACAGGACGTGGGGCGTCCTCTCGATGCCCACTGCGGGGCGACGGCCAGCTAGCTGGCGGGTGATGGCACCTGACCTACTTATTTCCTGTGGGGAGAACACTTCTCTCGGCAGTGTTGAAACCGTCAAGCATCGTTCCCACCCATGGTCACAGGCTGTGCCACACGCCTGTCTCGGCCTTGGGTCTCCCTCGGCAGGACAGACCCTCGTCTCAACACGCGGCCTCCGCCACCCACACCGGGGCCACTTGCTTCAAACCCCAGGCTCGGTGCTGTGGGTGCAACCTGCCCGCCGCCTCTGGGGATGGAGGCGAACAAGTACTACTGGGTCACCTGCGTCCCCAGAGGTGGTGAAAGCAGGTTGGAGGGGCACGCTAGCCTGCTGCTGGGCCAGGGGTAGCCTGTGGCCTGTGTCACAAGGCTGTAGGGAGGACAGGCCTGTCTGCCTCCCCCTCCTCATGGGACGGCCGCTCCCTGCAGGTTCCCAACTGGTCCGACCTGTCTGGTGCCTGGTGGGGCATAAAGGACAGCACCCCCTGTCAGGAGCAGTGTCCCCTGGGGGCCACAAGCCAGGCCACTTTCCGAGAAGCCCAGGCTGTGACCTTTCCAACAGTGTGTGTCCTCTACCCAGCCAACAGCAGGGGCTGGCCCACCTGTCCTGGCCCAGGGGAGGACTCAGGCCCATGAGCAGGGCGCGGTCTGGTGGCTGAGGGGAGCAGCTCGTGTGGCCTTGTGTTCCCTGGGCACAGTGCGAGCGCTGGGCACAGGAAAGACAGAGCCTTGGCCAGTGGACAAGAGGCACCTCCAGCACCTGAGCCCAGAGCTCCCGCAGATGAGTCTGGGAAATCCCCCTCCCAGCAAGGCAGCAAGACAATAGCTCACCCCACTTCTCCAGTGAGGGAGCTGAGGCGCAGAGAGGCTCGGTCACCTGCTCAAGACCACACAGCCTTTAAAGGGCAGTGTCAGAATTCAAATGTGGGCAGCGGGGTTCAGGACCTGAGCCCACAGTCATACCTCAGCCTCTTCAAAAAGCCTTCGTTCAGTGTCTGGGGAGGACGGGAGGCGTGGTTCTCAGACAGGCAGGGTGGAGCACCAGGAACCCTTGCCGAGCCAGCCTGGGCGGGCCCCACAGTTCAACCCTGGAGCCGCTGTCTCTGTCCAACCAGTTGAACCCCGAAGCAGGCCAGGCTGCCCTGGGGAGTGGGCACAGGCTTCTGTGCGCCTCACCTCCAGCTCTCCAGGAGCAGACGGCCCGGCCTTCTCTGGATTCTCTCTGGTGGGTTCCCGGTGACTTAAACACGCAGACCTCTCGCCCACCAAGGGACGCCAATTGCCAGGTTGCTCTCGACTAAGACACTCAGGGGTCACTCCAGGGGAACTGGGCTAACTGGGCTGCGTGAAATGACCACACAAGAGACAGAAATGCCTTTTTCTTTGCGGGTAGCTGTGACGGCTCCTCTGACCTTAAGGGTCCACAGAAAGAGAGCGAGCGCGAGCCTGGACGTGCTGACCCCTTCTACCCAGGAGAAGCCATTCAAATGAGGCCAGGGCTCAGGTTTCAGGGGCTGAGTCTAGCCTCATGATGTCTGCTGTCGGCAGGTGGACTGACATCTAGGAAGGCCATGTCCAAAGACAGAGCGAGAGAAGGGGACACACAAAGGTGTTTCCAGGGAACACTCTATCCCCAACAGGGCTAGGGGTAATGCCACAGAGGAACAGGTGAGCTTAGCTCCTCCGTGGGGATGTAGGAAGATCGGGGCTACTGTCCGGGTTACCTAGGCAACCAGATCACAGAGTGATGACGCCACACTGATCAGAAGGGGAGACAGACACGGTCACGTGCTAGTCGGCCTCCCACATCTGTCCACCTGCTGGGACGAGTGCCGAGCGTGGTTCCTCCACTGGTGACGGCAGCAGACGCCCCACCTCCAGCCGAGCACCCACGTGGAGGCACTCGGCTCACCGAGTCCCTGCTGGGTACCTACGCTGGGTCTGCACCCACAAACAGTCCTAGGATGGGAGAGGCCACCCAGGGACAGAAAGCACACCGGGACTTATCTGAACAGGGAACGTTTAATATAAAAAAGGAGCAGCTGTGCTGTGGAATCAGGTCTGAAGAGAGCTTTCAGAAGACCCTGAGTCTGGGACAGGGCTGGTAAGGAAAGCCCTGGGAGGGAGCCCCTCCCGAGCGGGGACTCCTCGAAGGCACGGCGAGGCCTGGGACGGCGCTCTCTGAGCCAGAGTCCACTCAGGGTCAGCAGCAAGCTGGACACACGTTCCACAGGCAGGTGGCCGAGGCTGGTGGGTGACCTCCCCGGAGCCGGGCACGGGGAGCCCGCGGCCTTATTTCAGAAAGGCCATAGCTGGGCTGGCTGGTCCTGCACACACCATGCCACACCCCTGGCGGCTGTGCAGCAGGAGCAAAAGGAAACCAACCAGACGCCCTGGCTCTGCGGCGTCCCTCGGGCCCTCCGCTGACCAGTTACCAGTGTGCAGGCGGCGAAGGAGGGCTGTCCCCAGGGCCTGCCCATGGCCACAGAGTGGACGTGAGGTGGGTGTGGGCAGCCTGCTGCGTGCAGCTCCTGGTGCCACTTTTCTCTCGCAGGCGTCAGAGCCGTCCTCACCTCGGGGACAAGATGGCCTGAAGGGCTTCAGCTGCGGGTTCCTCTGGGCAGAGCGGCAGCCTGGGCTCCCACGTGAACAGTTACAAAGGGCCGTCCCTCCTGCCCTGGGGGCAGACCAGAGGGCGCCAGCGGCCTGCTGGCAGGAGGCAGCGGTGAACCCAGAACCCCCTGGCACAATGCCGGGCGCTGTGTCTCCAGGTGAGGGTGCTGGGCTCCCGGAGAGGGCTGGGACGCCAGCCCCACCAGCCGGGCTCAGCGCTCGTCACAGCCCCGGAGCTCCTGGGCCCTAGAAGACCCCGGGCAGCAGGCGGTAGGGCACGGTGGCGGTGTAGCGCTGCCAGTCGCGGCCGTACTTGCTGGCACAGCGGTGCTCGTCCCGGAGGCAGCGGTGGGTGAGCAGGATGGTCATGTAGATGATGTAGAAGTAGGGCAGCAGGTGGCCGCCGCCACAGGCCAGGCAGTAGGCCAGGCTGCCCATCAGGTCGCCCGTGTAGTTGAAGTGGCGGGCCACGCCCCAGAAGCCCGACACCAGCAGCTTGCTGCGGTGCTTCTGCCCATCTGCCGACGTGTACACGCACTCGATGGCCTTGGGCTTCCGGCCCCAGATGAGGCAGCGTCCATCCGTCCGACGGAACAGGTCCTTCTGATGGTTGGCCATCCGGAAAATGTAGTAGCCCAGCAAGCCCAGCAGCAGGACAGCCACGGCGTGGTGGGTGGACAGCTGCACGGGGTGGTAGACCAGGTACAGGCCCTGCGGGGGCCCGAGGGATGGGTGAGCAGCGCCTCCCAGACATGGGCAGGAGCAGGCCTCGGGATGGCCCTGGTCCTGCACTGACTGGACACAGCACCTACCCAGAGGGCTGTGCTGGCCTCAAGCCACTAATCAAGGCCCAGTCCCCGAGGAGAACTGCGCTCCCACAGTTTAGCGCCTGGAAATGGAGCCAGTCCCAGATCCAGCGAGCCGGCAGCCAGCCAAGTGGAGGAGCAGGTCCTGGTGGGCTGCCAGGCCCTGGCAGACTTGCAGTCACCACGATGCCAGGGCCTTTACCCTCACCCCACCCTCTGCCAGGAGCAGCTATTTCCTCGGGGCCCTGGCACGGGCGGCAGGCCACCCAGACACCTGCCATCACCGCCCTGTGACCGGCTTTGACCCCACCTCCCAGCTGGTCCCAGAGGACGATCCACGCTGTGGCTCCCCACTCCTGCACAGCCCTGGGGCAGGCCCGGGACTGTGGCGCGGCTGCTGGCCTCGCGCGTCCCCCACTGCCTCAGAGTGCACTTTTGATCTGGTATTCTCCACGCAGGGCGGGATGTTCAGGACAGGACCCCATCATAAGTCGGGGAGCCACAGAACACAGCACCTTCCCTTCTTCCTAGGAGCGGGGACCACTTCAGTGGCCCCCCAGGGACAGACACCTCGGCACTTGGTGCAGTGTGTGTGCTCAGGGTCGGCCCTGGGTGCCTGGGGGCGGCACAGGGCCCTGGGGGTAGCCCCGAGTCCCGAGAGGCTGGCCACCGCCGCCACTCCTCACCTGCAGCGTGTACAGGTACGGCAGCCAGACGCAGTCGCCCCAGCCCAGGTACCAGCCGAAGTGGTCGTGGCAGATGTCGATGGTCTTCAGGTACCAGGTCTCGTTCCAGAAGAAGTCAAGCACGTACATGGCCTGCAGGACAGGAGCGCGTTGGCCGCCGCCACCCCGACGCCAGAGCAGGTGGCCTGGGTGGCCGCGGAGAACCCCGCAACAGCACTGCCGGCTCTTCCTGCCATGCTGGGGTGGGGCGGGGGAGGTCCCTGTCACAGGGTCTGAGCCCAGGAGGGGACGAGGAGGGGCCACGGTGCTCAGAAGGAAGGGCTCCCGGCCACGCCCTGGGAGGGGACTCTGGCTTCTGGGCAGGGTCAGAGCTCTGGCCCTCGTCCCTGTGGGCCTCACCTGCAGGACATTGACCAGGACCATGGAGTTGGTCACCTGGCCGTAGAGTTCCTGCTGCTTAGCTGCAAAGGACAGGTTGATGAGGGTCCAGGCCACAATCCCCGGGCGTCCGTTGAAGAACAGCTTGAAGTCAAACCACTTCCCGAGGCGGGGGTTGAACTCGATGCCCATCATGTAGTTGTAGAAGAAGTTGCCCGTGAACTTGCTGGAAACAGATGAAGGACGCGCTCACCACAGGCCTCACGCACCGACCGCGCCTCGCTGTTGTGGGGGGTGCCGGTGGTGGTGGGTTAATGAGTGGCCTAGGTGACACCCTGGCATGGGCCACCCAGAGCCACACAGAGCCTTGGGACACTGAGGTTCCTGCCCAAGCCTGGCACCCTCTTTTGCTATCACTCCACGAGCAGTGGCCCAGCAGAGACGTCCCCCGCGGGAGCTCCTGGGTCCTCCTTGCCCTCACCGCCATGCCCTGATGCAGGCACGGGGGAGCTGCACACCAGCCCAGCCAAGACTTCACTCTGCACACGGCACACAGCACACAGCAGACCTGGGGCCCCAGGGAAAGTGACAGTGTAAACTGTGACCCGTAGACAAGGAGAGCCAGAGCCTGGGTCCCAGGGGTCTCCCTTGCTGCACAAGATCCACAGCCATGTGTGACCTTGGTCCCTGACCCACAGCCCAGCCTCAGGCAGGGGGCAGAGAATGAGCCACACAACCCACACGCAGACCCTGCTGCGCACAAACAGGGATTAATCAGAACACCAAGTTTTCACGTCCAGTTCCCTCAGCT
Source organism: Marmota flaviventris (assembly GCF_047511675.1). Taxonomy (NCBI): domain Eukaryota; kingdom Metazoa; phylum Chordata; class Mammalia; order Rodentia; family Sciuridae; genus Marmota; species Marmota flaviventris. The sequence continues at coordinate 3,183,302 of NC_092506.1, read as the reverse complement.
GGGCTGTTACAGCAGGTGATGATTATAAAGCACATAGTGACCTCTGGGAGCCGCGGGAGGCCAGCGATAACACACTTTATAAAACAGATCACCAAAAACTAACAACAACAAAAAAAATCACCATCATCCAGAGATACTTCCAAGAGCCTAAATGTAACAATTAATGGAATACACTTTGTTTTGCTGGATCCCCAGACTAAACTGTGAGCCCCGCTATTTAGAGTGTCTACAAGAAGTGCCTACCAAACATCTATTGACGAAAAGATGGATAAATGGGTAGGTGGACATATAGGAAGGCAGATAGATGGGTAGATGGATGGAGAGGGTAGATGATGGATGTATGTGTAGATGGGTGGATGATGGATGGATGGGTGGGTGGACGGATGGTTGGGTGGGTGGATGGATGAATGGGTAGATGGATGTATTGTAGATGGATGGATGGATGGGTGAACACATGAATGAATGATAGGTGGGTGAGTGAGTGGAGAGAAGGGTGGATGACGGATGCATAGATGGATGGGTGGGCAATGAGAAGCTTCCTTGGGAATGGATGCAACCAACAGGGAAGCAGTTACCTCAAGCTGCTGAGATACAACTTCCCTAAGAACACTTCAGGTGCCCCCAGGCAGTCCAAAGACATGGGCAATAGTCTGTCCTTGCTCCCAGAGAAGTGGTCTCTGGTGTCCCTGCTCCCTGACGACCCTACAAATGATGACTCAGCCACTCTCTTCTCAAGGCGCGCGAGAGCACCAGACATTGAGAAAGGACGTTCCCCAGAGTCACAGGACTCCCGCCCACCGCCCCCCACCAGGAGTCTCAGTCCTCGGGGCGCCATGACCTCCTACCCGAGGGCAGTAGAAACAGGCAGGGTGGAGGCATTCCCCGCCCACTTTGGGTCTGACCAGCTCCTAGGGAACATACCAGTCCTCGGCATTAGTGGGGAAGAAGTAGCCCTTGATCATGGCGAACGTGGAGACAGCGTAGCCCAGGAAGTTGGCGCACCAGAGCAGCGGTATCCAGTTGTCAAAGATGATGGTGGGGGAGAACCAGGACAGGAGGTGAGAGTTGGCAAACCAGAGGAGATGCGTTATGAGCCAGGCCTGCAGGCCGTTGACCTGGTACTTGTTCACGGCGCCTGCGGGGGAGGGCGAGACACGTCGCCGCCTTTCCTGACCTGCACCAGTCGCTTGGCTGCCTGTCCCTGCCTGGTCGAGGCCCGACTTGCTCCCTGGGTCCCCTGTCCAGGGAACCTGGGTCCCATCCCAGAGGAAGCTACTTCCAGGTTCACCAGCCGAATGGCCAGTAGCACCCCTCAGACTGCAGAAGGAAGGGAGGCCAGCCCTCTCCCTTGGCCGATTCTCCTTCACTGGCCACAACCGAGTCGTGGGCCTGGGGTTTGTCAGGAGGGGCAACAGGCGCAGAGTAGGGTTGTCCCATGGGTCCCAGGCTCCCCTTGTGAGTGCCCGGAGCCCGCCAGCCTCCCCCCAGGCAGGGAGCTCTGTGGGCAGAGACAGGGAGGACGTCCAAACCACCTGCCCACGCGCAGCCTGAAGCCGGACTGAGGTGGGTGGGGTCAGGACGGTCAGGGTTTGAGTTAGGAGGCCGCTCCATCCATCTGCCCCGGGACGGGCAGACAGTGGGGGCCAGGAGCCCCTCCTGACTGAGGAAGGGACTTCAGCCTCACATGGGGACAACGGCTGCCCTCCTCTGCCTGGAAGCCCGGCGCTGTGGAAAGTTCCCAGTAAACTCATTCTCCTCATGAGTGCTCTTTGGGACAGATTTGGCTTGGGAGGGCCAGCCCGGGACATGGAGGCACAGGGCAGCCAGCGCCTGCATGCCACTGGCCCGGGCAGGGCCCAGGGTGTGGGCAGGTGGACGGGGGTACCTGCCGGGGTCACGGCCCCTTCTTGCACTCCTCCCACGTAGCCTGGCAGGAACCTGTGGCAGAAGTCGGGAAGCATCGTGTACAGGAGCACCTGGGAGACACAGTGCCCAGCCCAGTGACCGGCGGCCCACAGCATGATGGGGCGGTCCACTGCTGCGTCACCGGCAGAGCAGCCCTGGGGCCTGGGCGGTGCCCCACTCAACAGCTCCCGGGAGCTCCAGCTGCAGGCCAAGCAGAGGTTGCTGAACCAGCACCCACCCTGGAATGCGCCACAGATACCCTGACAGCCCAGCTGCCCCGGGGACACTCTGGTCCTTCCTAGTCCCCTTATGGGGGCTCAGGAGGCTGAGGCAGGAGGACCGCACGTTCAAGGTCAGCCTCAGCAACTTGGCAAGGCCCTAAGCAACTTAGCCAGACCCTGTCTGAAATAAAAAACAAAAAGGGCTGAGGACGTGGCCCTGGGAAGCCACCCTTCCTGGTGGCCTCCTGGATTGGAGGCCAGCGCCATCACAACAGAGCCAAGGACATCCTTGAGCAGGACGGAGGGGACGTGTTGGGAAACACTGGCCTGGCCTTGCCAGCAGTGCCTCCTGCTCTGCAGCGTCCACTGGGGGCTGGGACAGTCCCTCCTGTGGTCTGGCCAGCCCTCCACTGGCCTTGCTGTGCGCTCTGCATGTCACTGCCGGCTGGCACACTCCTGAGCCAACAGGCGCCCCTGCCCCGCGTCTCCACCACGCCCTGCGGCGTCCCAGGGATGTGACTGTCCCCCAACTCAGGACCCCACATCCCAGTCAGAGGCAGGAGAGCATGACCCCTGCACCGACCCCAGGCAGGGTCTGACCTGGAAGGCCACCCACGAGGTGTAGAGCAGGGCGGCTCTCGTGGTCACCGGCGGGGTCTTGGCCCAGATGTCTGCCAGGCTAGCACGGCCGGCGGCGATGTCCAGCAGGGGCGCGGTCAGCGAGCAGCTGTACTGGTCGCACGCCATGATGAAGTAGTACACAATGAAGGGCGCGAAGAGCAGCAGGAACACAACGCTGGCCAGGGAGAACCAGTCCACCTCCCTGCGGGAGGCCGGCGGTCAGCAGGCCGCCTCCCTGGGCCGCCGTGCGCACCCTGCCCGAGCCAGCAAGGCTCCAGCTCCGCAGCCCTCCCGCCGCTGGGGCGCGCTCCTCGGAGATGGGCAGGGCCGAGGGCACCCACGGAGCCCAGGGCCCTTCGTGGCCCCCGAGACCTGCCCTGTCCCAGGCCAGGGAGGACGCTCCACCCCCATCCTGGGGCTCACACTGAGAAACGAGACCCCGGGCACCATGGCAGGCCACCGAGGGCACGCAGGGCCCCGCTGCTGTGCAGGAGGCGACAGGGGTTGACATCCCCATCCAAGCCCAAAGTGACCAGAAGCTGGAACTCAGAGGGCGCACATGGGGCCAAGTGAAAAGGCCCACACCTGGCTCACGTGGCCAGTCGGCTCACAGTGCAGGTGTTACAAGTACTGTGCCAAGTCACCCGCGCTCATGGGTACGAGGGGCCATGCAGTACGCGTGACGCTCAGGCCCCGCACCTCGGTACCCACATGCAGATATCCCAACCTCCAGAGCATCAGTCGCAAGCCCCCACGGTGCCAAGCGTCGTGGAAAAGGGATGGTCACCGAGATGGGCCTCCTCCCCTGCTCCAGCCCTTACTTCACCCCCGGGCTGAGGGCGAAGCGTCTCAGGCAAAGGGTCCCCACGGGGGCGCCACAGCCCCAGGTGGAAACCTCTGAGAGGACGGGGGAGACCTCACCAGGCGCGGCCCCACTGGCCTTGAGACGCCGCCTTGCCGTTGGTGACGCGGCCGGGACTCCCGGGCTGGGGAGCGCTGGGCTGGGATTTTGCAGCCATCGGGTCCTGCGGGGAAGAAAGACGTCCTGCTCAGGCGGTCCCCGAGGGCAGACCCCGCTCTGCCAGGAGCACGGGCAGGGCTCGCGGGCCACCCGTGCTTGGCCCCCTTCCGCACCTCCTTCCTGACAGCAGGTTCCCGGTGGGACAGGCAGCGTCCGGGCTCAAGGCCCTCCCCCCAGGCCTCCCGTCTCCCCTGTTACGAGGCAGCCTCCCCAGGCAGGCATCCGTGCCTGTCCACCTCCCCGCCAGGAGCCAGAGAGCACAGCGCAGTGTCCTACAGACAGAAGGGAGGAAACTGCTTCTCCAGGTCCCACTGCCTGGAGAAAGCGGTGGTGCCCCCGACTCCAACACATCTTAAAAGTGCTCGAAAAGCTGGGCACGGTGGTGCACGCCTGTAATCCTAGCAGCTTGGGAGGCTGAGGCAGGAGGATCATGAGTTCAAAGCCAGCCTCAGCAACTTAGTGAGGCCTTAAGCAACTCAGCAAGTCCCTGTCTCTAAATAAAATACAAAAACGGGCTGGGGGGGGCTGGGGCTCAGTGGTAGCGCGTTTGCCTGGCATATGTGAGGCACTGAGTTCGATTCTCAGCACCACATATAAATAAATAAAGATAAAGGTCTATCAACAACTGAAAAAATATTCTTAAAAAAAAGGCGAGGGGTGGGGCGGCTAGGGATGTGGCTCAGTGGTTAAGCGCCCTGGAGTTCAATCCCTGGAATCTAAAAAAAGCACTCAGAAAACCTGGTCAAGAACCACGGAGCCTTGGACTTCTCAACAGCAAACAGATCGCAGAAGACAACAATGAGACGCTCTAAAATTCCAAGGGAAATTTTCTCTCCATCTAGAATTCTATCTGAGGTTATCCAGAGCCTGGGGATCTAGAGAATCGCTCAGTGGAAGGGCAATCCAGGACAACAGCTACAGAGCAGGAACGCAGAAACCACCCACACGTGTAAGACAAATGGCTCAGGAAGAAGGAAATGAAGACCATCGATTCTGCTGTGTTCGGGTGTGTAGAAAAATTAGTGCCGGTAATGACAGTTACATCAGAACGTTCAGGAAAAAAAATTAATGGTAGATGCATAAAAAACTTAGCAAGTGCACAAAATGAGGCGATCACTAACCCCAGGAAAAATAGAAAGCCAGACAATGGAAGAAAAAGAGACCGAACCACAATATAGTGCATGCTGCAGTTTGAGGCACATGGAATCTCACGCTGAAATTTAATTCTCATTGTGAGCTACTAAGAAGGTGGAAACTACCATGAGATTTAGAGGCGAGACCTTTCACAGAGGAGCAAAGCTACATGGGGCAAGAAGAGTAAAGGCCTAATCTGATGGAACTGTGGCTTTAAAAGGAGAGGAAAGACCTTGGATAGGAGTTCTGTCTCACATGTGATTGATTCCTCGTGCCACCTCTGGACTCTGCAGAATCCCCACCAGTAAGAAGGCCCTCACCTGACAGTTACCCAATCTTGAACTTCCCAGCTTATAGGAATATAAGCTCGATAAACCTTTATTCTTTATAAATCACTCTGCCTGTGGTATTTAGTTATAGCAACAGAAAACATTCTAAAGCAGAACATTACTTGGCTCAACAATAAAATGATATTAGTTCCACCACAGCGATGTAGCCTAATTAGCTACTGGATGTGTCGAAGGAAATCTGTGAAGCTGGGAGGGGTTGAAGCAAATTACCCGCCCCCCCCCCCCCCCCCCGCACCATGAGCAGGTACAAACAACACAAAAACAGGAAAGAGAATGCAAGGTGCTTGCTGGGACAAGTGAGTGGCCTGTGGGATGCCACACAGGGCTGTCTCTTCTCTCTGTTAAAGCTTTTAACACTGATTTCTTTCTCAAGAGTGACCATGAATTACTTTTTAAAAATTTACATTCATCCAAAAAACTTCCATGGTGCAGGCGCAGTGGCGCACACCTGTAACCCTAGCGACTTGGGAGGCTGAGGCAGGAAGGTCCCAAGTTTGAGAAAAATAAATAACATAAATAAAAAAGGGCTGGGGATGTGGCTGAGAGGTTCAATCCCAGGACCAATAAACACATAAATAAAACTTCCACTTTGGAAGGCGTTTTCATCTCGCAGGAGAACAGCTTTGATGGACAGTCCTGCCCCATTCCCAGCCAAAGCCCACCAAGTCAGCGCCCGCCTCTGATCTCCAGTATTCACGCCAATCCACGTGAAACCCAAGGGCCCCCATGCACCTCTGCCTCGAGGAAGGGTCCACAGAGGGACTGGCGTCTTCCTGGAGACAAAGCCTGGCACTGCACTACCTTCTGATTATCTCACATGCCAGAAAGTCACTGAGGGAAAGAGACCCTCAACTTGAGAACCAGGTGAAAAGCCAAGGGGCGATGTTACCAAGAAGGAAAAGCAAGTCTCCCTGGAGTAAAACAAAACCAGGTGAATGCGTTCAGCTGGCTCAGAGTTCAGTACCCAAGTCACCTGCTGTCCTGGGCACTGAATGCTGTCATAGACACTTGGGCACCAGCCTCACTGGGAGGAGAGGGCGGAGGGGTCGAGGGGACTCCTGAGAAGCCCAGGCAGCAGCTGAGAGCCCTCAGTGGGTCTCCCAGTTGGTTCTCGCGTTTTCAAAGCCACTGCCTATTCCCACGCTCGCTCGAGGGCTGTGAGCCGCACACTACCTTCCGCCTCTGGCCCAGCGGCTTCAGATTGAAGGTTTCCTTCTTGGACTGGCCTTTACCGGCTCAGGCTCCGTGGTTTCAAGACCTGCTTGATCCTTCAGCAGCCGAGTGAAGCCCTGCAGGGAAGACAGAGATGTCAGAACCGCAGGGAGGTGATCGGCAGGGTCGAGGGAGAGCACTCAGTTCCACGCTGGAGCACGGCAGGGGCTACTCAGGCCAGGGGTTCAGACTCGGAAGGGCTCCTGGGGCTCTGTGGTGGTGGCCCTTAGAGACAGATAAAGGGGGTTTAGCGTCCAGCGTGTTCAACCAAACCGTGGAGACTCGGGTCCTCTGGAATAAAGGACTCACAGCTCCATTACAGAGGCTGGCCAAAGGCCAAGGGCCATTCCTGGGACAAATTCCTGAATCCACCTGTGACATGGCCAGACAGCAGTCAGGAAAACGTCCACCAGACCCAAGGGTCCAGGGCATCCGTTATGGATTTTTGGGACAGGAAGCAAATCGTATAGAGCTGCGGCTGGCTGGACACAGGGGCAGGCCACAAGAAACGGCTAGTCCTGGGGCAGACGGAGGGTCCAGAGGTTTCTGCTGCTGCTTGTGGGTGGGTTCCAAAGGCAGAACGGGGTTCGGCCCCCTGGGGGGTCCTCAGCGCGGGGAGGGAGGAGGGCCGGGCTTTTTCTTTTTCCGTACAGGTTTAGCCTGAAGCAGGGTCCCGGGAGCTCCCTTACCTCTCCCCGCCGACATCTCTTGCCTGCAACTTTCTTTAGGAATCTCAGGATTCCCCTCCCACACGTGGGGACAGAGGAGGCAGGGAGAGGGACGGGTCTCTCGGGCAGCCCTCTCAGCCCCTAGACGGGTTTCTGAGTCCCACGACACAAGCCTGAGAACTCGGCTCCTCGGGGCCTGGGATGACTCCGCCCGCGGTGGCTTTCTGGCATCCTGAGGGTCACCACAGCAGGGCAGGTGGTGGCTGGCCCCATGGCCCCCATCCGAGGCTGACAGCTCTCAGTGTGCCCAGCCCCCATGGCTAACATGTCCCCACCTGAACACCTCGAGGTGGGTGACTCAACCCTTACCGAGGTCTGCTAAGCCTCAGCTCCCTCTTCTGCAAAGTAGCCACGTCTCCCACTTTGTTAAGTGAGAAGTGAATGGGATCATGGGTGCCAGGGGCTCAGGGCCACACTGGACTCCCGAGTGTCCACCTGAGAGTCAGCCTTTACCCTCACTATCAGCAGCAGCCAGGGTTGGGGGCAGCTCCTCCAGGTGAGACTGGCAGAAGCAGCTACAAAATCAGCCGGCTCCAAAGACCTGGGGTGCCAGCACGGAGCATTCTGGTATCAACTGCAAAGCACATGAGCCCTGAGCTCATTGGCTTCAAACAACAAATCTTTGTGAAGTGCAAGGGCACACACTGGTCATCCCAGTGATGCTGGAGGCTAAGGCAGGAGGACCTCTAGTTGAGGCCAGCCTCAGCAAACTTAGCGAGACCCTGTCTCAAATGGATAATACAAAGACCTAGGGATGCCGGCCAGTGGTAGGGCACCCCTGGTTCAGGCCCCAGTGCCACAGAAAACCACAGATCTTCTTCATCTGCTCATGGTTTCTGCAGGTCAGGAGTCTGAGCAGCAGGCCTTGGCGGAGGCCCCTGTAGCCAGCCATCTGCAGCCAGCGCTTAGCTTCCAGGGGTCTCCAGTGCAGGCCGACAGGGTTCCCCACAGCAAGGTGGCCTCAGGCCCTGCGTTTACCAGGAAGTAAGGCAGAAGGAGGCTGCCTTTTCTGAGTGGCTGGGAGGACCTGTGACATCACTCCCACCAAATCCGATTGGCCACAGGCTCACTGTCACTCAGGGAGAGGAGAGTCAGACTCCACCTCTAGATGGAGGATGGACAGGTGCTGAAACCAGAGCTCTGTTGGTGACACCCCCTGTCTGTCACTACACATTTAGCCCTCACCCAGTGCCAAGGGCCCACTGGACACGAACTCTCACACCTACCTGGAGGGTAGAACTGCTCCTGCTAACAGACCCTGGGGATTGCAGCCCAGCTGGGTCTAGGGACCTCTGCCTGCTGTGACACATGGGGGCAGGGGGTGGGGGTGGAGTAACATCTGATGGTGAGAGAAGGTCCCAAGGCCTGCGCTGGGCACCGCTCTGGGGACCTGCCATACGGGAACACGGTTATTTGGTTGAAGCATCATGGGAAGAACAAGAGGTCCAATTTAGCAGTGCACTAGTCTCGGAGTGGTAGACACAGGCATGCCCCAAATCGGGTTTCAAAATGAAAGAGAAAGGCTCGACCCGGGTGGACAGGGGTGGGAGCCCTCCTGTGTGAGGCCACTGGCCCCGCGAGTGCAAGTACTCACCCTGGGAGATGTTCAGAGAGCTGCGGGGATGAGCAGTGCCCTGGGAACAACTAATAACGACCAACAGGAGACGAGACCAGAAATGAGGCCTCACACAGGGCCCTGGGCATGGGTGAAGAAGGACACGCCCCTGTGTGTTGGGACAGAGGGCAAGGTACAGAGAGTTCCACTGGCACAGCTACTGGGAGAGTCGCACGCCAAGGCCTGAAACGGCGTGGGAGGCTCAGCGTCTGGCTTTGTTCTCTCTCTCCTACAATAATGAAAACTTACAACAAATCTGGGAACACTTGTGTCTCTAAGGAGTCAGTGAGGTCATGGGCACCCTGTCTCCATACCCAAGGCATGGTGAGGCAGGTTTGGGGGTGATCCTTGGGTTTGCCTGTACCTTTTCCCACTCATCCACCCGAAGAGGCCGGTGATCCTCCGTGGGTCCCACATGAGATTCTCAAGCCACACCTGCTCAGTGTCAGGGTGCTCCCCATGAGCCGTCCCTTCAGGCTCTGCACTGACCTAGAGCGGCTGGGTCCCTGCACCGGACTGACAGTCTCTGAGGCTCAGACATGGGCATGAGCGCTATATGGAGGAAGTGCCCACAGGCCCTGCTCCGTGATTCTCAAGGGTAAACTCCTGTTTTGATGGAAGTTACAAGGTTTCTGCTTCTCACAAGTCACACGATATACACTCACTGTGTAAGAGTAGAAGTCAAACATAGAAGAAGGAAAAAAAAAGAAAGAAATACCTCTTTCTCCTTCCAATCCATCCCCCAGGCATCATTAAACTTTGGTGTATATGTTCCCACCAATTATTTATCACCTAACACACATCCACTCTCTCTCCTTTCTTTCCCCAAATCCTTTTGCAACCGGGTTCCACTGGGGCATGCCTGTGCTTGGCTCGTGGTGTGTGGGTTGTAGATCTCCTACTTGCAGCAACTGCAGGGAAGGGTTGTGTCGGAAGCGATCCCAAGAGTCAGACACTGGTTATTCCTGACTTCCACTCCACAAACCATCCCGATTGTTAGGAGAAAAGAAGTCCTGCAGGTGGAACTAGTGCCCATCCTCAGCACTGCCACTGCCACCCACCTGGTGGTCTTCCAGGGCTTGGGGCTGTCCAAGCCACCCCTGGCCTTTCTGTCCCCAAGCTTCCCAAATTCCTCACTCCGGCCATACAACCCACATATTTCTTGAGAGAATAAATAGCAGTATTCACAATTCGGCTGAAAGGAGGTTCACCAAGTCGTAGCAGGAGAGGGTCATTACCTAGGGTAACAGGGTGGGCCAAGGAGCATCCCCACACCTGTCCCTCCTCACCTGAGCGCCGGCAGCTGCTCACCTGCGAGCTGGACCTTCGCTACAGCTGCGCGGGCCCCTCTCCACCGGCCCCACCTCACCAGAGCGCTAGTCCATCTCCACACCCGAGGGAGCATCCCGCTCCCAACTGCGCACCCCCACCAGGGCCGACGACCCGCTCACCTGCGCGCCCTCCTGGGCACCCGAAGACGCCGGCGCGGCAGGCCTCCAGCCAATCCCGCTCGCGCGCAGGACGACTCCGCAGCCCCCCCGCCCCCAGGCGACATATTGCGATAGGCGACCAATCAGAGGCGGTGCTTGTGCGGCCGGCGTCCCCGAGCTCCGCGATTGGGCGAGGCACCTGAGCTGACTCCCGGCCCACCGCTCGGGCCACTTGGCGGCTACGGGCGCGAGATTGACGGCCCTGGCCGCCCGCCTTCGCCCCGCCCAGGCTCCGGCCCCGCCGGCTGGCATTGGCTCCGCGGGGCTGCGAGCGGGGGGCGGCCACCTGGCCCGCCGGGCTGGGTCGCAGAAAGGGGCGGGGACTAGCGGGACGAAGCCGGGAGGCCTCGTGGCCACGGGTCGGCTGGGCGGCGTGCGTCTCCCGGTGCCTCGGTGTCTTCTCTGCAAGGATGCTCCACGCTTTCGAGCTCGGCGTGACCAGCAAAGAGCAAAATGGGCCCAATTCCTGCTCTTGAGCTCACCTTGTGGGGGAGCGGAGGGGACATTTTCCTATGTTACCAAAATGAAATGACCAATGTCCAGAGGTGAGAAATGGCACCCAAAAGTCCAGCCGTGTAAGAATCCAGGGGGACAGGCAGCAGCTTTACTTAGGGGTCTCCGGGCGGACTGGCGGGCTGTCACGAGGAGACGGAGCTTAGAGTGGGTGCTTATTAGGGACCACACAGGCGCCCCCGCTAGGAGCAGCGGGACCGCGCAGCGGCAACAGCCGAGACACAGCGCGAGCTGAACCTTGTGGTCGACCCCGGCGGAAACTGCGGCGAAGAAGCCCCTAGAATTGCCCTGATGGTCTGGGATGGCCATGCCATGTGCTCCTGCCGCCACCAGTCCCTGGATGCAGGCCAGCCTTGCCAAGGCGAGACAACCCCTGGAGGGGTTGGCAGCTAGGCGACAGACCTATTGGAAGTGGGGTCTGTCAGGTCCTTCACCGAGCTGGGCTTGTTCTCCGCAGCGTTTTATTTTGAAAAGGTCCAGCATGAATACAAGTTGGGACATAAGGTGAACCCCCTATGCCCGGGTGCAGGAGCTGCAAAGTTTGCCACACTTCGTTCATCTCACTTAATTCTTTGTGCGTATTTTCTATTTCCCCCTTGAAATATTAGTTAGCTGAAGACACCATGATACTCTTAGAAATAGGGACCGACTGTCAGAAATCAAGCACTTGCTAAAACTGGATTAGCAAGGCACAGTTGTCCTTGTGATGAAGAGTGCGCCCCCTAAGAGAATACCAGAGCAAGCACACGTGGCGGGGCCGGCTTCCAGTTTTACCCCCAAGGAAGCACTGCCTGTGGCTCTGATAGGAAGAGTTTGGGGGTACAATCTAAGAGATTCGCTAATTTACAATTGGGGAGGGCATGGAAAAGAGCTACAGTTGTGATTACATACCTGTTAGGGAATTTAAAAATGGCTCCATCTGCCCACACGGTTCCCTAACCTAAAATGACTCCATTATACACATAATCAATTTTCTAGGCCCTTTATGGGATGCACACCCAGAAAATGGCAGTATCGGTATGATCTGAGGATAGACTTCTTGGCCTCCTGCTGCCAAAAGTCAGCTATCAGACAGGCTGAAGTGAAGAGTCAGTGATTTCAACAAAAACAGCCTTCAAGTCCCTGAAAAGTCACCCCGGCAACCATCATTGTAATCCCATGTCAGAGGTGTTATCTACAGCAAAAAAAGCGGGAGGCTAATCATTGCCCAGCTCTGTGACCTCCAGCACTGGTGATTTTTAAAGTCAACTAAAAGCAAGTAACTAAGGGGCAGCATAGGGCCTCCCAGAAAAGTAGAAAGGACAAAGGGTTGATTTGTATAGAAGAGGGGAGGCCAGCTGTGCTCGCTGACCAGCAACAATAAAGTCAGGATCATGTCCTCCCTTGGAGTCTCAGACACTGAGATCTTTTTCTGTTGATGGTTACATTCTTGAGAACCACTCCCAGGTCCTTGGGAGATGCTCTGAGCTGCAAAAGACACACGTTTACCATTGTGAGCTGCTCTTATAGTCAATGCCTGGCAGGTGGTTAGGGCCCATCCATCAACGGCTTGGTATTAAAACCCCCTCATTTTCTGAGGCAGCGAGCCCTGGATTTTAGCCATGTTGGCTGCAGATACTGAGCAGAAATCTGAAGGAGCAAAGAAAGCAGTCCCTTTGATTTGGGGGAAGAAAACTATCCCAAGGAAAGGAAGTTGGGACTAAATGAACACATACAACATTCTTGTGCTTTTCTGGAGTCTCCAAATTGTCAAGAACAAGCATTACTTTAAAAGTGCAAAAAGTGATTTAAAAAAATGTGAAATAAGTACACATGGGACAGAAGTAGCTTTGGAACACAGGAGGGAGGGACTGAGGATCCCAGCGATGACGGAGGCAATTAGTTATTCACAGCGGGGGTGCGGGGGAGGCATTCCGGCCCTGGGTGCACAGACACAAAATGAAATGGAAAACTGCCCGTAGGACTCGGTACAGACACCTGGAGAAGAGGTGTAGTGTGGTTCATAAAGGTGAACATGTTCACACCCTGCCACTCAGCAAAGCGCTGGAGAAACTGGCCCGTGTCTGCAGAGACCGCTGTGGCGGAAACAGCAGCTATGGGCATGCTCGCATGTCAGCAAAGTGCTTCAAAGTAGATGCCCATTCATTACTGAGAGGACACACTGGGCTTTATTCCTACGATGGATTACCAAACTGCAGAAAAATGATCAAAAGGATGTATCTAACCTAACGCGGAGAAACCAATTACAGAATCACGTTAAAGTGTAGTTTGTGTACAGTTTCAGAGAAGCAAGGCAGATCTTCCTTGCGTAGGGTTACCTAACGCTTGGTTAGGGAGGAGAGCGGGATCCAGAGGGACAGACACGGCGTTCGGAGCGCTGTGGGTACGGGGAGGCGGGGAGGCGCGGTGTGAGCCTAGCCCAGGCTCCCGGCAGCATTGACAATGCATTATTTCTGGCACGGAGCGGGTGTTATAATTTTCACGTTACCTAACGTGGCTAAACAGCGCACTGGCAGTATCTTCTGCTGCGCAGGCGCATCCGAGCTCCGCTGTGGGCGGAGCCTGCCGCGGCGACTCTGCAGGTCTCTGGCCCGTGATTCGCCGACCCGGGCAGGGGCGTGGCCTTCCTCAGCGGTTCTTCAGTTCGGACCCGTGATTGGTTTGAGGGGCGGTCGGCGGCGGGTCGCGGCGAGGTCAGAGAGGGGCGGTCCGGAAGGGCAGGCGCCAGGGCTGACTGTCCAGCTTGGAGGACAGCGGGACCTGCCGCTCTCCGGCCGGCCTCCCTCCTGAGTGACTGCGGCCACGATGGGCCGGAAGGTGACCGTAGCCACCTGCGCCCTCAACCAGTGGGCCCTGGACTTCGAGGGCAATTTGCAAAGAATTTTAAAGAGTGAGTCTGGGGGCGGCGGGAGACAGGAAAGAACAGTCCAGCCGCGCGGGTCTCGTCCCGTCGTGCGCACTGCTTTGCCCTGGAGAAACTCGCAGCCGTGGAAGTGGGGACAGATAGGACAGTGGATAGTGGACTCGTCAGTGTCAAGTGCCCAGATCCTCCTGGTTTGTGGGGAGGGGGGGACACGTTGAGGCACAAGTTGAGAGAAGTCTGCCCCAGAGGTGGAGGTGGGGAAGATCGAGGGTGCACCTGCCTTCAGATGTCTCTGGGGTCCCGGTGGCCAGGCTGGGCAGAGCTGCCCATCCTCCAGGTTGGAGGGGTATGTGGCCACTGGCCAGGATGCTGTGCAGACACCAGAGATGGGAGGGTCTCTGGTCCCAGAGGACCTTCCTGATGGGTGGGCATTGGGAAAAGCCTTCCTGAGAGGGAAGTAGAGGGAGGGGAGAGCTGTCAGCTCAGAGAAGAGTGGGTTTTGAGTGGTCACTATATAACTGCATTCGTGTAAGCCTACCCTTGATGACCTGTGCCCAAACTGGGGCTAATGAAGGCAGACCTACAGGTGTGGTCACTCCAGTGCTTCAAGTGATAACATATTACTGGCTTTTTTTCTTTTTAATCCATGTATCAACCTCCTTTCACTTCCTCAGAGCAGATCTCAATGGGGTGAGTGAGGCCATCTTAGGTGTATAGAGTGGTCTCTGCTCCACTGTCCTCTCCTTCTCTCCTCCCATGACTTCACATTGGCAGCTGCTCCTGAAGCCCGATGCTAGCACCACCTCGGTCACCAGCCTCTTCTTGCAGCTGGTCTTGGCACCCACTTGTCCATGAGCTTACAGGGTGTGACCTCCTGCTCCTCCGTGGGGCCAAGGGTCAGCCTGCAGGCCCTCCCTGTTTCTCATTTCCTGCTCGTGTGCAGGTGTGTGCTGGCCTCTGCGGCCTTGCAATTTACAGGAGAACTGGCCACGAGGGATCAGGACATCACAGAGGAGTGATTTTTCAGCCACACCTACCGCAGCAGCAGGCTTTTTCTGCCCGTGGACGGGTTGTAGGAGTGAAATTGCCCCCTTCTCTGTACATACAGGTATTGAAATTGCTAAAAACAGAGGAGCAAGATACAGGCTTGGACCTGAGCTGGAAATCTGGTGAGAACACACCCACAGCCCGGCGGGCAGCCAGTGGTCTTTCTCACTGAGAGGGCAGGAAGCAGTGGGACCAACCAGGGCCGAGATGCCAAGCCCACTTAGGAGGCTGTCAGGAACCTGCCTGCGGATGGGGTTGATGCCACTGGACACCTGAATGAGACAGGCCCAGGGACGCTGGTGATTCCAGACTCCCGCATCATCCTGCATGGAGTCATTAGAGGAACCCAGCTTTACCAGGTGGAGCTGACTTTAAAACTGGGGTGCACCCGGTCACCCGTGCCCCGGTGCTGTGGTCTCAGCGTCCGTGCTCCCCCCACCAGTATTCACATGTTGACACCTGATGCCCGGGGCCATGGTGTCTCAACCTTGGGAACACACATTGGCCATGGTCAGTGGGATCGCTGCCCTTATAAAAAAGGCCTAAGGGAGCCTGTTTCCCCCGCAACGTGTGAGCCACCTGGAAGTCTAGAGCAGCCCTCTCCAGGACGACGGGCGGAGCTTGCGCGGTGTGCAGCTGGTTTCTGCTGGGTGTCAGTCACCCAGTCTGGATGCTGTGCTGTGGCAGCCCTGGTGACTAAGACACCACGGGTCTTGGTTTGCACGTTGGCCACAGGGATTCTGTTGCTGATCTCAGGGGCTTCCCGTGAGCAAGCTCAAAGGCTGTGTCCTCTACACCTTTTTGCAAGAATCAAGAAAATGGATCCTTGATTCTTTTCTGGTGTCTAGTTAAAAAATAATGAGAGGGTTACTGCTTGTGAGCCCCTCACCAGCTGCGGTTCTTTCTGACCTGGACCCCGTGCCTCTGTGCTGTGCTGGCCTCACTTGTCCTCGGGGCCCCTGTGGAATCTGGAAGGCCGTCCGTGCCTTGGTCCCTTTCCGTCATTGGCTCTGGTTTCTGGACCTAGAGGAAGCAGCCACTGTCCTCTCTCAGGTGCTGTTGGGTGGTTCTAAGGCAGCTTTCTGTCCTTCCAAGTTCATTTGGTTAATCAGGTTAAGGTTTTGATGACTTCACGTGGCCCTGCTTCTCCCAGACCACCCCAGGGAACTTACACACCCCTCCTTTAATTCTGAAGACTCTAACTGCCAGGGACCTGGGACTCACAGTCACCCGAGGCCGCGTGGCTTCTGCTCCTGAGCTCCTGACTTGGCCCGTGTGCCTGTTGCTCCTTTCCCTGCCGGGTGCAGTGCAGCCCCGTCCTCTGGCCTGACCGTTGCCAGGGAGGATTCTAACCAAGACCCCCGGGTGCTGTGTTTGTGTCGGGGGTTGGCAGCCCTGCTGGCTTCACACGGTCACAGCATTCTGAGCAGGCTTCCCTTCAACATTTGCCTTGTTGACAAAGAGGAAGGTGACTCAGGCAGGAGAGGAGTCCGGTCACTTCATCAAGCCCCACTCTTGTTCTTATTGGCCTGGGGTCCAGCTCCTGTGTGGGACATCCGGGAACAGAAGGTGGACCTCTGATTCATGGACCTAGGGCTCTCACCTGGAAGGGCGGCTATTTTCTCTGAGCTGGCCTTGCCGATGGAAGGTCATTGGCCATCTGGGTCCCAGGCACTTACTGACCAGCCGCTGTCATACAGGGCTCCTCCAGCTGCTGGCCAGCTGAAGGGGTGCAGTCACTGGTGGCTGGCCACCTGGCATTAGACATTCCGTGTTGTCACCCACAGGCCTGGGAGCTGAAGGGAAGCTGTGGGAGAGAAGGGCATCCTGGGGCCGGGCCCTCGTGGCTTCTCCCGAGTGCCGCTCTCATCTGAGCACCAGGCAGGGGCAGGAGAGGCTTTCCCAGCGTTAAACGCAGCAGGCGCCAGATTGGGTCTCTGGCACATGCCCGGTCGGCTTCCAGGCTGCCGCAGTGCAGAAAGGCAAAGGTGTTGGGGATTCGTACGGATTGTCTACGTTTTACTGTCAGAAGGTACTTGGAAGCACTCCTCACAGTCTGTGGCACCATGGAGCACGGCGTTAGTGTCCCGGGCTGCCGTGACCAAGTGCCACAAATGGAGTGTTTTGAAATGACAGAAATGCATTCCCTGGCAGCGTAGGAGCCCAGGAGGCCAAACTCGAGGTGCAGCAGAGTCTCGCTCTCTCTTTAGGGTCCTGGAGGGTCCTGGCGCCGCTTCAGCCCCCGGGGCTCTGCATCCTTTGGCCTGTGTCCACTTCACTGTCTCTGCCTCCCTCTGCATGGCCTTCCCCTTCTCTGGTCTGGCTCTTGTCCACCTCTATAAGGACACTGGTCATTTAAGGAGACCCAGGAAAGTCCAGGCTGACCGCATCTGAACACCTTGACTCCACTGTGTCTGCAGAGACTCCTTCTCTGAAGCGAGGCCGCAGGCACAGGCCCCGAGGTTAGGACGTGAGAGATGTTGGGGGCCACCGTCCAGCCCACAGCAGGCGGCCGAGTGGCCGTCCATGGTCTTCCTTGGCAGACGTTTTTGGTGGGTCCACCTTTGTTTCTTTTGGTTCTTTCCTTGAAGGTCAGGTGACTTGGGCCACTAAAGGGCAGGCGCTCCTCCTAGTAACCAGGAATCTCCCATGACGTGCCTGGTGGCTGTGGCGGGGCGCCTGCTGCTGGCTGCGAGGTGGACGTGCCTGGGGGCTTGGAGAGCTGGCCTGGGCCTCCACTGCTGACGCCACCCCTGCCCCTCCCTGCCCCTCCCTGCAGTGGCTACGGGTGTTGGGACCACTACTACGAGTCGGACACCCTCCTGCATTCGCTCCAAGTGCTGGCGGCCCTCCTGGCGTCTCCGGTCACCCAGGACATCATCTGTGACGTGGGGATGTAAGTGCCCGTGTGAGTGTGTGGGAGGGCAGGCCCAGAGAAAGGGCAGCTCCCAGGACCGGGCCCCACCACTGCAGCAGGGCTGCGGCGTCCACACCTGAAGTGTGTCTGCTGCCTCATGACCTTCAGGTGACGTCCGCTCAGGGGTTCTCCTCAGCAGCATGTGGGTGGGTCTGTGCCCAGCCCCTTCCCGACTGAGGAACACCAGCGGCCTGTATGACAAAGGGTCACAGAAGCCTGGTGGTCCCTCAGGCCTGGAGGAGCCTTGGGACCTGCCTCCCTCGCCTGGGGGTTCTTGCTTTCGCCACCAGCATCCGCGCCACCAGCATCCGCGGGCCCCACCTCCTCCCTGACGGCACCTCCCAGGGGACCCTGTGACGTGAAGTCATGCTGGGAATCAGGGTGGGGCCGTCTCTGAGGGGGCCTGTTCAGCCGGTTACCCCGCGTCATCGCTGTTACTTCTGCTCAGACTCTTCTCTGCTGGCCTGGGCTTTATAGTCCTATTAAATTTCCAGTTTTTAACAATTGATGGCCACGTATTGAAGATTCTTCTCATTTGAGATGTGGCATTTCTCTGGATGCACAAGCTGCTCTGGACAGAACGAGAGGGCATTGGGACGTCACTGAACCCTGGCACCTGGAATGCCTTCTCAGACCACCCTGAGGCTGGGGCGTCTGAGCAGAGCAGAGCTGGCTCCCCCAGGAAGGGGAGGGAGCTGAGGGTGGTGGGGCTGGAGCCGCCTGTTGCTTGCGTGAGTCCTGGCGGGAGTGGGTATTTTCCTGTTGGTTGGGAGGTGGGATTCTCCTGCTCGTGGCGTGGCGGGTGGCAGTCCTGTGGGAGCTGCGGGCTTGTTGTTGCCTCTAGCGGCTCTTCTCACTGATCTCGAGAGCCCTGTGTTAGGACGGGCACGGCGTGCGGACTTCTGTGTTCTTTGCTGTTCGATCCCCTTTATGTGATGAGCTTTGGAGTCCCCACGTGGGGACAGCTCCTGTTCAGTTGGTGCCTGTGCCTGTGTTGTGCAGGGGCTTGCTGCAGTCGGCGCAGCTGCTCGCCGAGGCCCCGTTTATTCAAGGGTCTCGTCCATCCAGCTCCCCGTGCACCCTCCGTGACCGGGAACACCGCGCCATCCTGGAGCCTGGTCGCTCTTGGCTTGAGTGGGCTAGAAGCTGCAAGTCGCTCACGGTGGCCGTCAGGGTGCTGTGGCCAGGACTGGGGGCCAGGGATGTCCTTGCACCCCTCCTGCCCTATGACCCCATTTTGGGGGGGAAGCATCAGGCCAGTGCTCTCGGCCAGTGGCAAGGCTGGAACCTGAGCTTGTGGCAGAGAGCCGGCTCTGAAGCCCCCGCTGTTGACGGTGTGCCTTTCTGTCCTCGTGGATGCTGCGTGTGGACCCTCCCTGTGTGACCTGCGTCCTCCTGGGGCCCATGCCCCCGTGTGCACGAGCTTGCCCTGTTCAGTTAGCCAGCGTGAGCACCTGTGAGGACCACTGTCCCCTGTGTGGGCTGAGCTCAGCCCTGAGCCTCCTGGCTGTCACTCAGGCTGGGCTGGGGGGCAGTGTCCACTCTGCTGCCCTTTACCCTGCTCTAACCAGTCCAGTGGCCCCATCAAGCCACCAGCCACTCCACCCTGGTCCTCTCGTCTGCAGCTGGGGATGTACTAGGTGCCCACGAGGTGATGTGAGCGGCTGCTGGGCAGGGGACCTGCAGACCCAGGGGCTGGTGCACACGGCGAGGTGGCCAGGCAGCAGGGGTGGGTCAGGCAGCCCCACGAGGCCTGGGAACATCCCAGGAGGGCCGGGAGGAGCCCGAGGACAGAGGCCTGTGCGCTCCATCTGCTGGGCTCCCTTACAGAGGTAGCCCCTGCTGCCTGAGCGGAGGGCTGGTTCCGCTCACTTTGAACTGGTTGGAGGAGGTAGGACTGAGAAGGCTGTGGGAGAGGCTCACGGTGCCCCGAGGGAGCTGAGGGGGCTTCCGTCCAGCCAGGACACGGGGTCCTGCGGCCAGAGCCACCCCGGTGCGTGCGGTGGTGCTGTGAGCCAGCTGAGCCATACGTCAACCGAGCACGTGTGTGCCTTTCCTGGTGCCAGGGTCTGAGTGACAGTGCACTCACAGCCACACCACGGTCATCGCAGCCGTGGAGGACCCATGGGCCAGCTGGTGGTCAGAAGCCGGTCCGTCACTGGCTGCTTTATTCCACTCCGTCGTGATTGCTAATGTGGGTAGCACCCAAGCCCCAGGTCACGCTGCCCTGGTGTCACAGGTCACAGAAAGGCCAAGAGAGGGCTGAGGGGCTGTAGGTCACGGGACACAGAGCCCCGAGCAAAGGCAGCGTCTCTGGGTGGTCCGATGTGGGTTTTGATGGGCCAGTTGGGCAGAGTGTCAGGGGTCGCAGTTTCAGAGTGTCCTCAGTGACCAGCTTGAAATGGCCTCGCGTCCTGGTCACAAGTTAAGTCCCAGGGACAGAGAATCAGAGGTCTGTTGCTGCTTGGCTTTCCTGAGCAAGGCCTGTGGGAGGTGATGGGCCCGTGGGTCAGAGTGCTGTCCTGTCCAGTTTTGGGTGCCCCTCCTGCCAAGGGCCCGGGTCAGGGCCCTCCTGCAGAGGGCCCAGGTGAGGGGCTTGCTTTGCTGCCGCCTGGTGTGCCCCAGAGCTCTGGGCCTGGCTTTGCAGTTCATGTGCTTCTGTTGGACTCCGTGCGCCCACGGGTGGCCACTTTCCATCAGCACAAGTAAGTCGTGGTGCCTGAGGTCGTGCTGGGGACGGTGGGTGTGTGCCTATGCAAACAGGGTCTAGAGTCACACCGACTGGCACCGACTGGCACCGACTGGCACTGACTGGCGCTGGCACTCACAGTGGATTAGCTCGTGGCAAACTGCAGCTTTCCAAGCTGGAGTGGCTTGGGGTCCGCGTGGCCCGCCCTCCACATGTGGCTTTCCTAAGAGGATAGACACATGGCCTCTTCCTCTGCAGGCCCGTGATGCACCGCAATGTCCGCTACAACTGCCGAGTCATCTTTCTCAACAGGTGGGTGGCCCCGGGGAGGGTGGCCTGGGCCGCTCCCTGCTCTGGGCTGGAGCTGGTGGACCCGTGCCGGAGACTCCCCTGGAGGTATCCCCAGTGGGGCCAATGCACCCCAGAGGGTGGGCCCTGGGGCCTGTGTGCTACCTGGACACTGGGCTAGGCAGGGTGTCTCCTCGCACCCCTGGTCCATGTCCAGCAGAGGGCACCTGCCAAGCCCAGCCCCCCAGGGCTGCCCGTTGGGTGGGTGGGGCTGTCAGGGCCTGCCTTGCAGGGACGGGATTTGTCTGGGGCTGCAGTCTCGGGCTGGCTCTGTGTGGCGGTGCCCAGTCCTCTGTGGTGGTGGCTCAGAGCGCCGAGTGAGCCCGTTCCTGTCTCTAGGCGGATCCTGCTCATCAGACCCAAGATGGCCCTGGCCAACGAGGCCAACTACCGGGAGCTGCGCTGGTTCACCCCGTGGTCCAGGAGCCGGTGAGTTCGGTGGCCGCTGGTTGGATGCGAATAAAGGCCTTCACCTCCTTGGTCCTGGTCCGGGTCATGGACACAGGAGCTGGCTGCCCGTCACCTCAGCGTGACCTTTCAGTCTGCTGATCACAGCGCAGCCAGGCTGCCGGGGTCAGTGGTGGGCAGTCACGTCAGGTGACACTGCGCCCTGAGTGGGCAGCGTCAGGTCTTCGGTCAGCCTGCTGACATCCTGAGTGATCCTTCTCCCTCCTGGGGAGGGCCATCTGGTGCTCTGACGGTGGCTGTCTGCCTCCCTGGCCTTGGGTAGGGGCTCACTGCTGAGGCAGCCAGAGCACCCCAGACCTGCAGACCCCGAAGGTGAGCGCGCCCTTCGAGGAGCCCGGTCCCTCTCCTCGTTACAGGGTCCCTGTGTTCCGAGGTGGGCGGAGGCGCTGACGTGGGGTTTCCGGTGGCTGGTGTTCCTGCGTACGAGGCGTGTGGCTTTCGAGTGTGCCTTGCTGCCGATGCCCTAGTGGGTTCTGTGCGTCTCGGCTGGCTCTGTTCATCACCCTGGTCTCCCGGTCAGGGGCTGCCGATCCCCCTCCTTTCCATACTCACGCCAACATCCGGGGGCCACATTTCTAGAACAGTGTCCCCGTCTCTGCTGGGCAGGTCCTGGGAAAGAGCTCTAGGTGACAAAGAACTTCTCTTCATGATTGTGACTTGCTCCAGGACTGCCCTTTGGCTTGCTGCTGCTGGAGAGGGGTCTCGCGTGGGTGGTCACTGGCTTCTTGACCTCCTGTGAGGGGCTCCCGTGGCCACTGGCCATCCATCCACCTTGCACTCAGTGTACCGGGCGGCCTCAGGAGGATCTCCCTCACAGAGTGTGCGGGGCAGCTCTGCCAATGCCAAGTTCCAGAGCAAGCCAGGGCCCCGGTGGACCGTGGGTCAGGGCCAGGGCACACACCTGGGCTCCGACAGGGCACCTGCTCCCCCAGGCGTGTGCATTGGCCTGCTCTGAGGGCCCACCTCCAGGCCCCCACGCGCTGGCCCTTCTGCGTAAGGAATGCTAGAGGGAGGCTCCGGCCAGCCGGGTTTGCTATCGTGGGGGCCGGCTGTTTGCTAGGAGTCCTGGGGTGTCACCATCTCCTTGAGGTCCAGGGACAGCTCTCCTTTGCCATGGGGACTGAGTGTCTGGCTCCATGCCGTCACTTCAGGGAGGTCTGCTTGGTCTCTGCACTCAGGGTCTTGTTCTTTTGCTTTTGTCCTCTTCCTCGGGGACCTCAGTCCTGAGCACATCACGCCCCGCCTGCCTCCCCGTCTCTCCCCTCTCTCTGACCTGCTGTCTCTTCATCCGTTGCTCTTCCTGCTGTTTATCCCTAACACTCTCCTGTGCAGCGGGTTCCCTGGCACCTCTCCTACTCTTTGGCCCGGCTCCGTCTGCAGGCCGACTTCTGCCCGCTGTCCTGAGGCTGCTGTTGGGACCCACCTGTCCTGGGAGCAGGCACAGCTCATTCCCTTTCCTCTTCTGTCACATGAGTGCCCTGCTGTCCCATGGCACCCTCCAGAGTAGTGCCCATCTCGCTCTGCCTGTGGCAGGGGTGGCCGGGACACTGCGCTGGAGCAGCCACAGCTTGCATTTTGGTGCAGTTAGAAAAGGCAGGAGGTTTACCTTGTGGGAACAGCCAGATGGTGACAGTGAAACGGCCAGGTCATCACAGCCTGCTTCAGCACCGAGTGCGTCAGGTTCAAGGTGCCACCGCAGAGCCTCACGGGGAAGTCACCAGGCCCTGCTTCCGCCTGCTGAGGGCTCAGCAGCGGCTCGTTGTCTTGATGCTCTGGGATAGACTCCCAGCCCCAGCATCCCATGACTGCAGCACCGTAGGAGCCCTGAGGCCCCCGGGGCCATGGACGCTCACCGTAGCATGGCCAGAGTGGTTTCTTGGCTCAGGTGCCCTCCAAGGCTTCCGCAGGGAGATCCTCTGGGAGGACAAGCAGAGGATGCCACAGCAGGGAGGGCGTCCCTAGCAGAGCCGTCGGGCCAGCTGAGGCAGCATCACCAGTGACTTTTGATTGTGATGTCCCAGCCCCCTAAAGCAGGGCGAGAAGCCTGGAGCCACCTGCAAAGGGGGCCACGGAGCTGGCCCTGGGCGGGAGTGGGGAGGGCCCTGGGCAGGTGCACTTCCTGACCAGGTTCTCACTGGGTGTCTGCTTGGACCAAGAAGGAAGGGAGGAGACTTTTGGTGCAGCCACGTGGCCATCACGGGACCCGCAGGTGGGGCAGGAGTGCTCGTTATAGGATGGCACGTCTGTCTGGTGCATCTCGTGAGCCCACCTGAAGCTAGGGTGTAAACAGTGTGTCCACCACCACCCTTGGTGCCCTTCTGGGCCTCCCAGCCCACTGCCCTGGCCCCTGCCCATCCTGTGAATGTGCAGCATCATTCACCATCTCACCAAAGCCATGGGTCAGCGTGCGGGTTAACGGCCCGGGAGCTGATGGCATGGGTCAGCGTGCGGGTTAACGGCCCGGGAGCTGATGGCATGGGTCAGCGTGCGGGTTAACGGCCCGGGAGCTGACGGCATGGGTCAGCGTGCGGGTTAACGGCATGGGAGCTGACAGCGTGGTCAGTGTGCGGGTTAACGGCCCGGGAGCTGATGGCATGGGTCAGCGTGCAGGTTAACGGCCCGGGAGCTGATGGCATGGGTCAGCGTGCGGGTTAACGGCCCGGGAGCTGATGGCATGGGTCAGCATGCGGGCTAATGGCACGGGAGCTTTCCGTCACGGGCTGTGGCTGGGAACGCTGCACTAGAGAGCCACGCCCCCAGGATGGAGCTGCTGAGCTCAGGCCCACAGGCACAGCCGCTGCCCCGGAGGAGCGCCCAGGCAGCCGTCCACTTTGCTCCTTGCTGTCCTGTTTACCTTAGACAGGAGTCACAGTGCCGTGGAGGGCTGCCGGGCTCTGTGGACACCTGGGACACCTGGGCTGGGGGCCGTGTGCGTCTGTCCAGGCTGGAGGCCGTGCTCCGTCCGTGTCCCTTCCGGCCTCAGAGCTGCAGTGTTCCCTTCCAGGCACACAGAGGAGCACTTCCTCCCTCGGATGCTGCAGGACCTGACTCAGCAGGTGAGTCCTGCCCTGGACACTCGCCTCCTAGCCACACTCACCTCTGCCAGCTAACGGCGGGCTGCGTGGGCGGGAGCTCACGGACAGAGTCACAGGAGGCTCCGCGGCTGGCGTTAGAGGCAAACCAAGGAGGGACTTGGTGCCGAGCGCAGTGGGGTCTTGGGAGTCGCTTCTCCCCACCCCCACCCCCACCCCCACCGCTGCTCTCCTTCCCTCCACGAGGCAGGACCTGGCCTCTGCACCCTCACCCCTGGGAGGACTGTGTCAGATCTCCACTGAGTCCCCGGGGAAGGGGCTCTGGTGTCCCCTTGCTGCTGCATCTCTTGGATGAGGAGGGGGCGGGTGAGCTGCCGTGGTCGCAGGGCAGAGGCAGTCCTTGGCCAGCTTCCCTGCTGGACACCCACCTGAGGCGACCGGCGTGAAGGGGGACCTGTTCTGCGCTCGGCTCCAGAGGCTCCTCCTGGTTGCTTTGGGCCTGTGCGAGAGGTGGCTGCTTGCCTCGTGGTGGCCGAGGAGCAAGGACAGAGACAGGAAGGGGTCAGGGCAGTCCCCTTGAGGAGGGGATGGGAAGACTGGCTGGTGACAGTGTCCAGAGGGTGGAAGCGGAGCTCGGGGCTGTGAGTCAGAGCAGTGCCCTGCCCCTGAGCCACAGCGGCTCAGAGCACGGCTGTGGCTGTGCCTGGGGTGACTCGAGACCCTTAGGGATCGGCAGAGGAGGAGCCCTGGGCCGGCAGACCCTGGCCTGAGGACGACCCAGGGTGGGCTTGGCTCAGCGTGGTGGCCCTCGCAGAGGTCTCCTGGGACGTGTAGTGCTGGGGTCAGTACGCAGCCCAGACAGGATGGCCGCTGAGTCTGCCTTCTCCACCTGCAGGAGACGGTGCCATTTGGAGACGCGGTGCTGGCCACCCAGGACACCTGCATTGGGAGCGAGATCTGCGAGGAGCTCTGGACACCACACAGGTCAGCTGGGCCCTCTGCTATCCAGTCCATGACCTCACGTGGACCAGCAGGAGGACCTGGGGTTTGCAGATGTCCTGGGGTCACAGCTGCAGGGTGCTGAGTTGCTGAGGGGTAACTGGAGGGGCTGCCAGGGGCAGTTGAAGGAGCCCAGCTGGTCTTCTGTGCTTCTGCCACAGCCCACACGTGGACATGGGCCTGGACGGCGTGGAGATCATCACCAATGCCTCAGGCAGCCACCATGTCCTGCGCAAAGCCCACGCCAGGGTGGACCTGGTGACCATGGCCACCACCAAGGTAGGCTTGGAAGGGGCTGCTGGTGGACTGCCCAGGCCAGCCCTAGCCCAGAGCCTTCTGCAGCCTTGGCACCTAGGGCAGGGCCCGGCCAGGCATAGTGGGAATTTGGGGCCATGATTACGGCCTGTACTCAGGGAGCACAGGCTGCCGTCGTCCTGGGGCTCCCTTGAGTGGCCTTGCTAGCCCTCATGGTCCCCTGGGAATCAGGCTCTGTCAACACCTCTGGTTGGTGGGAGCCGGGACATGTCATCTGTCCTTGGTTTCAGGGAATACACAAAGGAGCGTCCTCGTGTCGGCCACTGTAGTGGGCACTTGAGCACAGCAAGGGACAGAGGCACTTGTCACTCCTGCGACAGGTTTCTTGCCGTGGGCTTGAACCTGGGCTCTGCCAGGCCGAGCACTGGGGTCAGTGCACCTCACTGTGGGGAGTGGAGGCATGCTGCCCACAGCCCGCGGCGGGGGGGTCCACGAGGACCCCGGCCGCTGGGCCGTCCTGCCACAGGCGCTGTGGGGAGGAGCTCTGGGTGACATGGGTGGGACAGGGAGAGTCTGGCACGGCCAGGCCTCCCCCGTGGGGCCTGTGGAGGTGAGGACGATGACCACCGCTGACCGTTCCCCTCTGCCTCTCCAGAACGGCGGGATCTACCTGTTGGCCAACCAGAAGGGCTGCGATGGCGACCGGCTGTACTACGACGGCTGTGCCCTGATCGCCATGAACGGGGGCATCTTCGCCCAGGGGTCCCAGTTCTCGCTGGACGACGTGGTAATGAGCGTGGTGCAGAGGGTGGTCTCACACCTCCCGGGTTGGTGCCTGGTTCAGGGGCACCTGTCCCAGTGGCCCACCTGTGGGTGGTGAGGGAGGACTGTGCCTGGGCACTGCTGGCTGGGCACCCAAGAGTGAGCTGGGCACAGCTTGCCGGTCACATGCACGGCTGGGGGCCATGCCACAGGCCACAGGGGTTGAACCTAGGCCATACTCACCCGATGGTGAGCCGCAGGCGCTGGACAGGCTCCGTGGAGATGTGGGGCTGGGCGATGCTGTGCCCTGCGGGATGCGAGGGGCTCCTTGGAGTGACTCTCAGCAGGTGGACGGAAACCTCTTCTTAGGGATGACAGGCGTGGAGCCCGGTGCCATATTGGAGACTAAGGGCCCTGTGTCTGGCTGAGGACATTGTCCCCTGGAACAGAGGGGTCCTTTAAGGTGCGCGGTTTTCCAGGACAGTGCGTGTTAACATGAGGTCTCACCCACAGTGCCCTGCGCTCCAGGGAGCAGTGGAGACCCATCCCTCTGGTGGGGCAGGGGCTCTTTGAGCTCACAGATGGCAGCGGTGAGGGCCAGGTGCCCAGGGTGCTCACGAGTGCCCTTACCACCCCGAGGGCATGCAGAGACGGCAGCTGGACCTCGCTGCAGCCGGTCACCGCTCAGAGAAGGTCCACAGCCTCGCGGGGCCACGACAGTGTGTTGAGTCACATTAGATGTCAGTTCCTTTCCTGCAGGGTCTGGGGAGGGTCCAGGCTCACCTCGAGTCTTTGGCGCTGCCTTGGGCAGCTGTGCCGTGGGAGCAGCTCACAGAGGCTGGTGTGCGGAGTCTCCCGGGACCGCCCAGGCGGGCGTGAGGTGTGAGCAGCGCTCAGGCCGCCATGCTTCCTCTGCGCTCCGGGCAGCAAGCGGGCTCCTCCTGTAGCCGCCTCGGGCTCTCAGGGGGACGCACCTCACAGCAGCCTGTGAAGGTCACCCCAAGAAGAATCCCTCGTGTTTGGGGGGTTTCCTGCCCACAGCACTTGGGCCAGCTTTGGCAGTCTCTGCTTGGTGCCTGGGGACCTTCCTCTACCCTTGGGGTCTTCTGGGCATGTCCTCCGAGTTCTGCTTTCCAAGCGGCAGCGTCCTGGAGGCCTGGTCAGTTGGCGCTAACCACAGCATAGGTGGAAAGATGGGTTCAGGCCCCTCCTACTGCAGGAATGCTGGGCACTGCCTGCCAGTCAGGTGGCCTGGCCGAGAGCCTGTCCACATGTCCAAGCCACAGGCTTCTTTGCAGCCCACCCCTGGCTGGCACCTTGGAGGCCCTGCAGTTCCCGGCCCCCGGATAATCCTCGGCATCTGCCTTGAGCAAGGAGGTGATTCCCAGCGCGTGGAATCCCCCGGCTACTACAGTTCCCACCTCTGACCTTGTCCACAGCTTCAGGGACAGGCAGGAGAGAGTGACCGGCCTGCGGCACGGGGTGTGGCAGAGCCGTCCTCAGGCTGAACGCAGAGGCTGGGCCTCCAGGCTGCCCTCCGTGACTCCGGGCCACGAGCCAGCTTCTCAGAGCCACCCGGCGCCCTCGCTGCGGGCAGCTGGCCTGTCCGTCCTGCCAGGCCCTCACCCCTCAGTTCTGGTCTCAGGTGTCTGGCTCCCTGGATACTCCGGTGCGACGGGTCACCTTTCATGAAAAAGGCACCATGCGGCCCTGGTTCTCTGTGGCTTGTGCCTCCCTGTGCTTCGGGGTCTTCTCTGTGGTGCTGGGGATGGAACCCTGGGCCTCGGGCCAGCCCCAGCCCCCCGTCCTTTCAGGGGATAGCAGAGAGCCCCGGGGCATGGGGACCCCTAGTTTGCTTCCTCTTGATGAGTGTCTTCCAGCTTGAGTAGGGCCCACTGTTCAAGGTAGAGGGAGCCAGGGGCCAGCCAGGTGACCACAGTGTCCCACGTCACCCAATGGGGAACAGAGGCTGTTGTTGCTGTCCCATGCTTGTGTTTGAAGTGTCAGATTCTAGGAATGTCATGTGACTGTGATGTCTGTTCATAAAGAAAGGAATGATATCTGAGTTAAAACCTCTTTTCTGCTCCATGTCACAAGTAGCAGACTCCACAATGAGCCAGAGCAGGTGACCTCCTGGACACAGGCTCACCAGGTCAGGGCCCAGGCATGGTGGCCAGGGCTCTGGCTCCACCTCTGCCAGGCCCCACTGCACCTTCCCGTGTTGGTTTCCTTCTCAGGCTGCCTCTGCTCATGGGCATAGGATGGCCGCAGCAGCTCCAGCCATCTCATCTCCACCTGGCTGTGTCCAGAGTGTCTTTTGCACAAGAAAGGCGCTTCCCTGGAAGTCCCTGCATGTGCTTACTGGCAGAGTTGCGTCTCATGCTGGGATTGGTGGATCACTAGCCAGGGCCTGAAAGCAGCAGAGGCTCTGGTGGAAACAGAGGAAGGGTCTAGGTTGGCAAGGATGCTTTTCACCCTGTCCCTGGGCCCCAGGAGTCACAGGTCCCAGGCTCTCTGTAGATGTGACTCGTCCACACAGCACAGTGACCAAGGCAGTTACATGTAGGGGAAAGAAACGGAAGGAAACGTGCTTCTCTGGAATCTCCCCAGGAGGTGCTGACGGCCACCCTGGACCTGGAGGACGTCAGGAGCTACAGGGCAGAGATCTCCTCCCGAAACCTGGCGGTGAGTGCTCAGCGAGCCCCTGCGGGGAGCCTGCCCAGTCCTGGAAGGGGCCCGGGAGGTGGCCAGGGCTCACTGCAGCTGTGCGGGGCAGCTGCAGGGTGTGGACATGCAGCGGGAGCTCGGGGCTGCGGAGGGGCCGAAGGACCTGGAGGCCGGCCTGAGTCCTGGGCGCGGGCAGCACGGTGAGGTCAGGGCAGCAGAGGCTGAGGGTTGGCCCCTGGGGGCTGTGACACGGGGACAGACATGGGAGCAGCCTGGGAAGCCAGAAGGCCCCACACGGGGGCAGCAGCCAGGGCAGGCAGGACGGGCAGGCAGCACAGCCAGGGTGAGGTCCGGGGTGAGCCAGCGTGTCCAGGACTCCTGAAGGTGAGCACGGTCCCTCGCCCTGGCCCCCCAGTCCTATGGCCAAGGACCCAACCCCACATTCCTAAGATGCCATCACCCACAGGCCACCAACCAGTGGTCACTGTGACTGGGCGACTCTGCAGGCAGCCCAGAAGTGTGCAGCTCAACGTGGGCACAGCCGCTGTTTGGAAACCGCCTTACGAGGCGCGGTGCCCACACCTGTCCCCCGCCCAGCCCAGCCCCGTGGGGTTTCCCTGTATTCCTGGAGTCGCATAACGTGGGGTCGATGCTAGAGCATCTCCAGCACCCCGGGCAGCAGCTGTCCCCTGAGTGTTCACCCTGCCCCGTCCCCAGCCTCTGTCTGCAAGGACCTGCTACCCCGCACACGTCACAGGGTGGGGTCAGACCAGGCGTAGCCTCACACCTGCTGCCGTCACCAGCAGAGCTCCACTCGCCTGCGGCAGGGCACATGTTTGAGCCGCGCTCCTCCTCACGGCTGCGTATTGCTCCACCCGGGCAGGGACCCTGGTGCTCACCCTCCACCACTGAGGGCACTTGGGGCACTAGCCTGTGTCCATTAGGAACAGTGTTGCCTGACGTCCACATGCAGGTGTTGGGACACTCATGTCTGTCCCCTTGGGTCACATACTCAGGAGTGACCCCGGGGGCTCGTGTGGTGACTCTTGTGTAGCCCCAGGGCTGCCAGGCTGTTCCTGAGCCCTGCACCATTTCCGTTCCCACCAGCAGGGAGCGGCTGCCATGTCTTGGGCCCTGACCGGCGCTGGCCACCGCCTGCTGCTCGGGTTCCAGCCCTCCCAGTCTCCCCGAGGGCTTGGTCTTTGTTCCCCGGCTTCCTGATGGGGGACCTCACTTTGTCTTGAACGTCCATCAACAGGCCAGCAGGGTGAGCCCCTACCCCAGAGTGAAGGTGGACTTTGCCCTCTCGTGCCACGAGGACCTGCTGCAGCCCGTCTCTGAGCCCCTGGAGTGGAAATACCACAGGCCGGAGGAGGAGATCAGGTGGGCAGCCCCCGGCAGGGATCCCCTCACTCGTGTGGCCGCGTCGCCCAGCAGCTGCCGCCATTTGCACTGGGGTGGGGTGGCACCGCGTGCGCCCAGTGGGTCTTCAGAGCCTGGGGTGGACGCTGGGCTCCAGGACTCTGCCTCATTGGGGCCGAGGGTCTGGATGCTGGAGCTGGAGAGACTGAGCTCATCTCCTGGGCCAGTAGTGTCCTTGAGCTGCATCCTTGGGCACAAAGGTGCCGTCCTCTGAGTCTCGGTGTCCCCATTTCAAAAGGGGACACTAGTGATACGTGTCTCCCAGGCTTGTTTCAGACCTGAGAAGCCCTAATTCCCATCAGGTATTTGCAATGGAGGCCGGGGCCTGGCGAGAGCCAGCCCTGCTGGGCAGATCTCCCCCGGGGAACCTGCGCAGGTGGGCTGCTCGGGTGCCCCAGACTCAGCGCTCTTACTGCCCTGCAGCCTCGGACCCGCCTGCTGGCTCTGGGATTTCTTGAGGCGAAGCCACCAGGTAGGTGCCCCGTGTCCACTGCTTGTTCTGCTGGGTGGCCTGCGTCAGTCTGGGACAGGCTTGGGATTCTTTTCTGTGCATGCAGCTAAAGGTGCTGCCTGGCGCAGCCGTCTGCACTGGCTGGACGCCAAGTGGGCCCGGCCGGCTTGGCCACGGGAGCCTGGCGGGACTGTCTGGGCGTTCGGAGCTCCGAGGCCCACGTTGTGCTAGTTTGTGGCCATGCTGGTCTGTGATGCCCTGTGGAGAGTCAGCTCAGGCCCGCGAACACCTTCCCTCCTTCTGCACGTGGTGGGCATTTTCCTACCAGGCGGAGCCCTCTGTCAGGCCTGTCGGTGGGCAGGGCTGGGCTGCGCTTCGGGCACGCTGCTGTGTGTCGGGAGCTTGGCTTACCCTGTGCCCGGCTGGCCCGTTTCAGGCCGGGTTTCTCCTGCCCCTGAGCGGTGGTGTGGACAGTGCGGCCACTGCCTGCCTCGTCTACTCCATGTGCTTCCAGGTCTGCGAGGCCGTGAGGGACGGAAGTAGGTGATGTCCTTGACCCGGGAGCTCCGGGGTGGGCGGTCGTGGCATAGTGGGTGAAGGAGGCTTTGTGGCCGTGTGCAGAAGTCAGAGCCCAGGGACAGCAGGACACTCAGGTCCTTTCCTGGGCTTGTTGCTGCTGTGGCTCTGACTGCAGAGTCCTCATGACTAAGCCTGTTGCCGTCCGTGACAGTGAGGCCCTGTGGGGGGAACACGTTTTGGGGACTGTGCAGGTGCCCGGGGATGTCTTGGGATTCCATTGAGTTCCCTGGGGATAGCCTGGGATTGGCTGGACATTCACAGCGACTTCTACTCTTTCTGATCTGGTGGTTTTCAGATCAGCAAGTGCTGGCCGATGTCCAGGCCATCTTGAACCAGAACAGCTACATCCCCCAGGACCCCCGGGAGCTCTGTGGACGCCTGCTGACCACCTGCTACATGGCCAGCGAGAACTCCTCCCAGGAGACCTGCAGCAGGGCCAGAGAGCTGGCCCAGCAGATCGGAAGGTAGACTCGGTGGTGCGAGCACAGGCAGGCAGCGGTGGCCAGGAGCCAGCTGTGGACACCCGTGGCTGCACTGTCCCTCAGTGGGTCTAGCTGCCCTTGGTTTGAGCCAGTCCTCTGCCCTCCCTGGTCCTCGACAGCCTCCCGTCTCCGCCTCCTTCCCTCCTCCATGCCCAGGGCAGCCTCCTCACCTCCAGTGAGCACCAGGGCACAGGAGTGGCCTACGGAAGGCATGGCTCCCGCCCCTCCCCCCAGCACCTGCTCACAGGCTGCCCTGACTGCCTCCTCCTCGGGCAGCTCTCCTCGAGGATGGTGGGGAAGGCGAGGCGTGGCCGTTCAGAATGGCCCACTTACGCTGACTCCTAGGGAGAAAGGAGGAGCCGCCGCGCCCCATTTGCTGAGCTCCGCTAAAGGCTGCCCCCCCAGCAGTCCCACCGTCCCACCCCTGGTGTAGTGGAGGAGACAGGAGCAGGGGCCTGAGCAGGGGCTGGAACAGGAATGACCACGGCTCAGCTCCCACGGTCGCCGAGAGGCAGAAACAGCCCAGCCCCACCTGCAGACAGGGAAGAGGCAGAGTGCGGTGGGAAAGGGAGTGTCACTCAGCCACACGAAGGGCACACGTCGACCCGCGCCACATGCGTGTGAGCCTTCAAGTCACTGTGAGCCGGGAACCCAGATTCAAAAGCTGCCGAAGGCCTCCTCCGTGTGGCTCTGCCTGTGTGGAAGGTCCTCATCAGGCAGAGCCCAGAGTCAGAGAGGAGCGGGAGTGACCCTGGCGGGGTCAGGCTTCCAGGTGCCGGAGCCCTGCACCTGCATGACAGTGACGTCACGTGATGCCGTGAATGCACCAGATACCCTGGGTCACGCACGGTGGCCAGGGCCAGTGGAATGTGTTTTTCACAGGTGTGCGTATGCGCACTGCCCCCCATGCTGGTCCTTTCTCCTTCCAGCCACCACATCAGCCTCAACATGGACCCAGCTGTGAAGGCCATCTTGGGCATCTTCCGCCTGGTGACGGGGAAAAGTCCTCTATTTGCAGTTCATGGAGGAAGCAGCAGGGAAAACCTGGCCCTGCAGAATGTGCAGGTGACTCCACTTCTGAGGGGAGTGGGGCACAGGAAGCCCTGGGGACTGCTGGTGCTGGGGTCAGTAGCCTTGTGCCTCGCTGGGGACACTAACCACACAGGCATGAGGACGCGGCTGCCGGCTGAGCACGTGCTCATCTAAGAGGGCACAGGGTTATAAGAGTGTGCGTGTACGCACAGGTGTGCACGGATATGCCTGAATATGTTGTGTGTGCATGGGTGTGAGTGTGCTATGTGTGTGTAGCTGTGCGTGGAGTGTACGCACAAGCACATGAACATGTGTGTGCAGTGTGTGTGCGTGTGTGTTAGTGTATGTGCCAGAGTAGGAGTCTCTGTTCCTGCATGTGTGAGCACATGGAGGCATGTGTGTGTGGGCATGTGTGAGCATGTGTGTGCATAGGTGGCATGTGCATGCTTGAGAGTTTTCCATGGTGCTTGTGAGTGTGCAGGAGTGTGTGAGCACAAGCATGCTCATAATTAAGGGTGTGCCGGGAGTGAACATGGGCATGTGTGTGTTACTGTGTGGCACAAGCATGGCATGATTGTGTATGGGAATGCAAAAGTATGTGCAGGAGTGTGTGAGCATGGGCTTGTGTGTGAGAGTGTTCAAGGTTGCTTAGGGGTGCGCGAGGGCTCGGGGAGAGCAGGAGAGTACAGGAGCGTGAGGGGCTTGGGGTGTGCAGGGGCGAGCAGGAGGTGCAAGGGCTCGGGGTGCTCAGGGGTGAGTAGGAGTGCACGGGGGCTCAGGGTGTTCAGGGCGAGCAGGAGCGCGAGGGCTCGGGGTGCGCAGGGCGAGCAGGGGCGCGAGGGCTCGGGGTGCTCAGGGGTGAGCAGGAGTGCACGGGGGCTCAGGGCTCGGGGTGCGCAGGGCGAGCAGGGGCGCGAGGGCTCGGGGTGCGCAGGGCTGTGCAGGGGCAATCAGAGCAGCCCTGCTCCTGCCTCTTGGGCTGCTGCCCTCGAGTTGGGTGCTGCTTATCAGTGGAGGCAGAAGAGGCCCCAGGCGCCACTGCTCCAGGCTGTCATGTCCCCGTCCCCTCTCCTGTGCGTGGATGGCCTGTCCCCTCCAGAAATGCCAGTGGTGAGGAATGAGGAGGCCCAGGTCCTCCGTCTTTGGAGAGCAGGCCCCTAAGAGCTCTGCAGGCTGGCCTGACGGGACGCCTCAGGGGCCTTCCCTGCAGGAGGACGCCCCCGAGCCAGCTTCCCCCTGGAGGCCTTGCCGGGACCTGCTCCTGGGCCGGGATGGGGTCAGGGTGCAGCACACCTGTCCCGGGTTTCGCTGGGTGACTCTTCCTTCCCTCCTGTTGCCCAGGCTCGGATCAGGATGGTCCTCGCCTACCTGTTTGCTCAGCTGAGCCTCTGGTCCCGGGGCGCCCGTGGGGGGCTTCTCGTGCTCGGATCTGCCAACGTGGATGAGAGGTATGGTGGTGTGGCGGGTGTGCAGCGGTGGGCTCCTGGACATCCCTGATCTCAGGGTGACATGCCTCCAGAGGCAGCCTCCCCCAGCACCCGGCTGGTTCTCGCAATATCCACACAACACCCAGGGAGGAGCCGTGTTACCCCATGGCTCGGGGAGTCTGGTGCCCACAGCAACGTGGTGTCCCAGAACGTCAGGACCCTGGAGGGTGCAGATTGGCTGGACGTTGCTGTCCCTCTGGCCCATGCCCGCCCGCCCTGCCCCAGCCTGTTTCCTCCCTCCACGATGCTCACTGGGGCTGTGCCCCACCCTGATCCAGGGCCTGCTGCTCCTAGGTATTCAACGGTGACCGATGCCACTTCTTTGCCTGTAGTTTTCACCTCCAAACTCAACGGCTCATTTGTTATATGGACTGAAAAATAGTCCCTTCCTCACATTGTCCAGATAAACCAGGCTGGTCTCAGGCTTAGCGGGGGGAGCTGAGCCGTCTTCCCAGCCGAGGTTCCCTCTTCCCTGAGGTGAGCTCCAGGCCGCTCAGCTCTTCTCTTATCAGCTGAGGAATCTCAAGAACTTTGTCATCTACCCATCTGTCAGTTCTTGCATCAACCTGTCCATCCATCAATGGACCCACCTGTCTCCCATTCCATGCATACATCTGACCACTCGTCCGTCCATCCATCCATCCATGCATCCATTTGTCCATCCATCTGAGCGCCTGGCCACTCACGTACCCACTCACCCATCCATCTGCTCATCCTTCATCCTCCAATCCACCCACCCACCCCCCGTCCCCCGGTCCCACCCCCATACATACCCTTCCACCCGCCCCTTCCCACCCACCCTTCACCTACAGTCTGTCAAATCTTTCTACACCCTTGCAAGTCTGCAGATGTCTGTTAAGTCCTACTTTCTAAGCTTTTGGATCCTAATTTATGTCCCCTGTGTCTGGTAAACCCTGCCCTCCTTGTGCTGTTCTGTTCGTGCCTCTCTGTCGCCCCAGTGCTGTGTGGAGGGCACTGTTTCCTGGGGGCTGACGGCGGGGGTGTCCTGGGAGCACCGTGCTGCCCAGAGAGGACGAGAGCGGCCGTCTGTGAAGGGTGTTGCTGGACATCTCCCCCCACGCTGTCTGCCCTCCTTTTTTCTTTTGTTACTAAACATTTTACCAAGAAGCAAGCGTCGTCCCAGGGCGGGGCGCACTCCAGACTCACAGGTCCTGGGTGAATGTGGGGAAGACAAGGTGGCGCACTCAGGGCGTTTGAGGGCCGCCCGTCCCCGTCCAGCTCCCGCTGCTCCGTCCTCCTCCAGGCACACGGGCCCCGCGCTGAGCCGACCTTCCTCTGTCGGGTCCCATGACAGGGTCCCACGGTGCCGCCTGCCGTTGGACTCCTGAGTGTGCCGGGCCTGTTTTTACCTGCTGTACCCCACTCCTTCTTCTCGCTCCCGACAGCCCTCTCTCCTGCGCTCTCCAGGGCAGACGCGGGTGGACATTTCTGTAGTGCTGAGCTTCAAGGGTGTTTAATTCTAGTTGTTCCTCCTGCCTCTGACTGTGCTCCTGGCTCCGCAGCCTGGGTGTGCTCACTGCGCCCTGTGGTCCCCTGTCGTGGGTCTTCTTGGTGTTGTGAACAAAACACAAAAGCAGCTCCTGTGTCACCCTGCCCCGTGTCACCTTGCCCGTGTCACCCTGCCCCGTGTCACCCTGCCCCGTGTCACCCTGGTGGAGGCAGACAGACAACAGCATGTGGCACGTGTGCACAGTGTCTGCAGAGAGAGCTCGAGGGGCGGGCGGTGGGAGGCTCCGTCGAAGCCCTCGGCCGGGGGCCCCCTGGGACTGGAAAGGCCTGCGGGAGGGGCAGACACAGCTCACGGAGGGGCCCACACAGAGCCCTGGGGTGAGGCCATGTCAGGATTAGAGGCTGTCGTTGTCCCCTAGAAAGCCAAGCGTGGGAGACTGAAAGACCTGCTGGGCAGGTTGGGGGGACGGTGGGGTGGGGGTGCAGCGACTCGAGACAGGCCTTTCCAGGGGTCACACTTGAAGGAGAGGGCAGCTGCAGGAGTGGCTGGGCAGCCTGGGGACAGGAGAGGACATTTCCTTGTTTTAAGTTGCCAACGGGAAAGGCCAGTGGACAGAGCAGGGCGGTGAGGCAGGAGAGCAGAGACCAGGCGAGGGGCAGGCTCTGCTGGGAGCCACCAGCCTCCACTGCCACAGAGGGCCACGGGAGGGCACAGAGGGGCACTGAGGGGTGTGAGGGTCCACTCTGAGAGGCTTTTTCCCCATGAAGGAGGAGGAACTGGCACCGCACTAGGGTGGGGGGAGCAAGGGGTGACACGTGGGGAGGGGACAAGACGCTGCCTTGAGACAGGTGATGGCAGGTGGGGCCGCGAGACCTGGAGGCAGGGTGTCTCCTCTGCAGCCGTCTGTGCCGCGGGGACCGCTCCAGGCTGGGTGGTGGCGCTGCTAAGCAGGGGTGGGTGGCAGAGCGGAGGAGAGGCGGCAAGGGGCGGCCACGGGCAAGGTGGGCAGAGGCCTACAGGCTCCAGGTCCTGGTGAGTGGCACGTCAGAGGCTGTGACAGTGACAGACGCTGACAGAGAAGGCTGAGGAACCCAGAGGCCAGGTCCCTCCGGCCTCAGCCTGCAGAGGCCAATGCTGGCGACTCCCAAATCTGCTTCCCAGCCGCGAGGACGTCCTGGCCTCCCGGTGCCTCTGTGAGGCCTCTGCAGTCCCTGCCCCCTTGGCCGTCTGTCCCAGCTATGCCACCTTCTCCAGGAGCCTGGAACCCGCCAGGCTCCTGGAAGAAGCAAGTCCGCTGATGTCCAGAGTTGGTGGCATCTGCAGCCTGACCGCGTGCCCTGGGGATCTCGGGTTCTCCCAGCCAGTCTGTCCCTGTCTCCCCGCCCCCTCTCTCCTGAAGCCTCCTCGGCTACCTCACCAAGTACGACTGCTCCAGCGCAGACATCAACCCCATAGGGGGGATCAGCAAGACGGACCTGAGGGCCTTCGTCCAGTTCTGCATGGAGCGCTTCCGGCTTCCCGCCCTGCAGGGGTGAGTGTGCGCCAGCACGCCACAGCGGCTGCTCCTGAGCCACTGGGGTCTTGCCAGCCCAGCCCAGGGCCACCCTCACCACCACCCAGACACCTTCTGTAGCTCCCTATCACCTGGGGAAAGAGTCCTGCCCTTCAGCCGGACACTGGGGTCCCATGACCAAGCCACTGCTTCCTACACAGGCCGGCTCTGCCCTCCTGTCCTCTCCACTCTTCTCCCACCACCTAAGGCGGGGGGACTGATGCGGGTACTTAGCAGGCACCTGCCCCTTATGGCGTCTGCTGAATTGACTGGCATCCAGGCTGTCCGGCTCACTGCGTCCTCCCCAGGCCCAGGCCGCCTTCTCCTTGCCCCAGTGAGGACTGGGGCAGTCTTGTCCCCAGGGGCATTGGGCAGTGGCTGAGGCATTTTTAGTTGTCCCAAGGCTGTGTTGCTAGCAGCTCCCGGGTGCAGGCCAGGGGGCTCCTAAATGCCCTGCAGCACACAGGACCCCTCAGGTCTGCCCGGCCCCAGGTGAGACTGTGCTGAGGAGAGGCACGTGGCTGCCCTCCTGCCATCAGCCCATCACGGTCAGGTCACAAAGCCCCAAGAACGTCCACTCGCCTCTGCCCAGGGAAACCCTGGCGTGGCTCTGCCTGCTGCCCACCTGCCGGGTCGGGTGGCCTGGGGCTTCCTCCCAAGGCTCAGGAGCCCATCCACACTGTGGTGACCAACCCGTGTTCTTGGCCACAGCATCCTGTGTGCACCGGCCACCGCGGAGCTGGAGCCCTTGGCCAACGGACAGGTGTCCCAGACGGATGAGGTAAGGGCTCTCTCGTGGCAGGCTTCTCCCACGCCCCATGGCCTGTGTGGCAGGGCGGGCTCCTTCACAGCCTCTCTCTGCCCAGGAGCCCGTGCACCCTTGCCACGTCCCGGCCTAAGCTCAGGGACCCAGCGTCAGTCCCCCCCTGGCCTTTGACACTTTGGTGGCTTTCTCACTGCGAGGGGGGCCCAGGAGAGGGGTGACAAAGTAGGTAGGGAGGGGACCACCATGGCAGGCTGAGGGACGCAGATCCCTCACAGAGGGTGGGACCTCTGGTTTAGAGCAACCTCATGCTGACCGGTGGCTGTTGGGCCCTTGCTGAAGGACATCACCAGACCCCGCAGCCTCTTGGTCACCAGACCTGCCCCATGTCTTCTTCGGGGAGGTTGAGGCCCTAGTGCAGGGCTGCCAGCTTCGGTGGGTGGGGTGAGGAAGGTCTGCGTTCCGGCGCTACTTGTTGATTAGATTGTTCTTTTCCCCTGTGAATTGTCTTGGCGTCCTTGTTGAAATGAGTTGATTGTGAATGTGTGGGTTTATTTCTGGACTTGGAGTTCACTTCCGTCAGTCTCTGCATCTGTCTACACCAGTTCCTCACCATCTTGACTATTGTTGCTTTGTGGTAAGATTTGAAATAAGGAAGTGTGAGTCCTCCAACTTTGTTGTTTCTTCAAGATAATTTTGGCTACTGTGGGTTCTTAAAATTTTCATATGAATTTTAAGATACAGTTGGCAATTTCTGCAAAAAAACCCCCCAAAACAATAGCCTCTCCACTCCAGAGGCCACATCTGGCATCAAGGTGGGGCTGGGCTGAGACCCCACAAAGGCCCTGGGGGGAGCTCTTCCTGCCTCTTCTAGCTCTGGGGCCTCCGGGTGCCCTTGGCTTGTGGCCACATCGCTCGTCACTCTGTCCCTGCCTCTGTCTCAGAATGGCCTCTCCTCTTTCCTTGTGTCTCCTCTGACGCTTTATAAGGACTCTGTCTTGGGATTAGGACCCACCAGACACCAGGGTCATTTCATGACCTCGTTACACCTGCAAAGACCCTTTTTGCAAATAAGGTCCCCTTCACAGGAACCAGTGCTCAGGACATAGGCACATCCTTGGTGGCCCCAGCACTGTCCTGCGGTCCTAAAAGCCAAGTTGCACCTCCAGATTGGCCGGTGGAAGCTGGAAATGAAGCCAGTGTCCACTCCTGGCTCTTGAGGCAGCCTCACCTCCCTGGGCCTCTGCCCTCAACCGTGGGCCTCTCTGCCCTCTTTGGCCGTTGCCTGGAGTGACCTTTGCTCTCTGCAGGAGGACATGGGGATGACATACACGGAGCTCTCTGTGTTCGGGCGGCTCAGGAAGATTGCCAAGATGGGCCCCTACAGCATGTTCTGCAAGCTGCTCAGCATGTGGAGAGACACCTGCACACCTCGGCAGGTGAGGCCGTGCATGGTGTCACAGACGGAGCCACCCAAGGAGCACCCGAACAGAGGCACCTCCGGCCCACTGGGGCAGGCGAGCGTCCTGCCTCCCAGATACCACCTGTGCTGTGTGCTCTAGGCTCCTGGCCCAGTCTTTACCTTTGTCTGCCTTGTCACCAAGAGAGGCTCAGCCTCCCCAGTGACCGAGGAGGTGGCCCAGCCTCCTGTGAGCGCAGCACCGGGGCTCCAGGTCGGATCCTGCACACAGCGCTGTTTTGAGCTGTTGGGGCCAAAGCCCACAAGCGTGCTAGTCCCACAGAGCTGCCTGGGACCCTGTGGGGTGACTGTGGCTGCCCCGGCCTCCTGGGGCAGAATCGGCTGTTCTGCCGTGTTCACCTCAGCCAGTGCCAGCCCTGCCTGGTGTCCACAGCTGCCCTGAGGGAAGGCCCCGAGAGGGGCTGTGGCCCACCAGCCTTGTGTGCACGCCTCGTCCCACAGAGTGCCACTGCCTGGTGCTCTTCCCCTTTGCACCTCGACGCCCACACATCGCATGCCCACAGGTGGCCGACAAGGTGAAGCGGTTTTTCTCGAGGTACTCCCTGAACAGGCACAAGATGACCACGCTCACACCCGCTTACCACGCAGAGAACTACAGCCCTGACGACAACAGGTTCGACCTGCGGCCCTTCCTGTACAACACGCGCTGGCCCTGGCAGTTCCGGTGCATAGAGGACCAGGTGGGTGCGGCGGCCGCCTCCCCGGGAGCCACGGAGCCCGTCCTGCACGGAGGCAGGATGTGAAGGGGGCGCTTTGCTTGTGATCTATTTTGACGAAAGTCGTACACACGTTGGTGTGTACAGCGTGGCGTTCTGGACACGTGCCCGTTTTGGACTGGCCGGAGCAAGCTGTTCCGCCCGCAGCCCTCACGGCTCCGGCCCCGGGCGGTGAACACATTTTGCATCTGCCCCTGGCCCACGTGTGAGATGTGGCACCTTAGCGGCAGCCACCGCGCCACAGGACAGAGCTCCAGAGCCCCTTCTCCTGCCTGACCGCGTCCTGTGGTCGGCACCTCCTGCTCCTCCTACGGCCAGGAACCCGCTCTGCCCTTCTGTTGATGAGTTTGACTTTTCCACCTCCATGTGTGAGGGAGAGCCTGTGGTCCCCCTGTGCTGGGCCTGGCTGCTTTCACTGGACATGACATCCTGCAGGCTCGCCGGGTCCCACCGGAAGGACTTCCTTCCTGAGGCTGGGTGATATTCCACGGGGTCCACGTGCCACACTGCCTTGCCCAGCTGTCCACGGGCGGATGCTTAGGCTGGGGCCACACCATGTGCAGGGGACAACCGCGGTGGACACTGTGGTGCCGACGTCACCACACCGGCTGCCTTCTTTCCTGTGGCCACGTCCCTGTGGGACAGTGGGTCGCCCTCCCCTTTCTTTTTCCAGTTAGTAACAGAATAAAGGAAGGACTGATAGTCACTTAAACAAGGGCGCTCCTTCTCCTCTCCTTTTGCCAGGCCCCAGGCAGGAGCCCCAGAAAGCAAGTTAGCCGTGCCCAGCCCCGTCTCTGTGAGAGGCGAAAGTGGCCACTTCGTCCACACAGGGACATGTGGTCAGTTGTAAGTGCCCTGCTGACTAGAGCTTGACGAACCAGAAGGAGCCTTCGTGCCCAGAGCCTGGCAGGAGGCGCAGGTCTCTGAGCAGCTGGTGTGCAGACGGACGTGCCCTCCATCTGCCAGGCTGTCCCCATCAGGGATGGTTGGCCCCCGTGTCTGGAGATGCTTTGGGTTGTCATCACTGAGGGGGGCGTCCCCGCTTTGGCATCTAGTGGTGACCTGCAGGGACGCTGCTTATGGCCTATGGTGCCCAGGACGCCTTCCCTCCCAGCAGAGAATTGCTGGTCCCTGGCATCCGTGGTGCCGAGGTTGAAAGACACTGATGTTGGGGCCAGACGAGCCCCTGGACTTCACAGTTGCCAGGTAGAGATGCCGGGTCCAGCTGAGTGCAGTGGAGATGTGCTTCCTGGCGGAGTGACCTGGGGGTTTGGTGGAAGTCAGCAGGAGACACGGGGTGGCGGGCTGCGGAGCAGGGACTTGGGCAGGGCTCTGCTGCCCACACCCAGGTGCTGTCACTGGGTGGTGCCCATGCCCTGCATCCTGCAAGAGCCAGTGCCCACCTGCTCAGCCACCCCGGACACTGTGCTCCCTGTGCTGGGGTCGTGCGGGTTCCTTGGTGACCTGCGTTCTCAGAGGACACGGCTGGCCAACTCGGTGCTGGTGGGTGTGTTGGGGCAGCTGGTGCTTGGACACTGTTCTCACGGCCTCTCCCCTCAGGTCCTGCAGCTGGAGAAGAGAGCACAGAAGGACCTCGACGGCCTGGACTGACGGACAGCGCCTGCCAGAGGCCTCCCTCCCCGCAGCTCACTGTGACGCTGGCATCACTGTGACCAAGGACAGGGACACTCCCCACCTGGAGCCACTTGGCAAATCAGCCTTGATCGTTTTAAAGGCAGAGGGAACTTTCAATCTGATTCCTCTAAAAGAAGCTGAAATAAAGCCATCGGAGCCAGTTAGGAGGGCCTCTCTGGGGCTGGCATGGGCAGAGCAGGGTCCTGAGTGGAGACAGGGAGAGACCTCCTCCCACCCTCACCTTCCTTCCTGGCCTGGGCTCCCTGCACAGCTTCCTGCTGGGCACCTGGGAGCTGACCTTCCCTACCCATGTCCTGCAGGTCCAGGGATGAGGCTTGTCTGGCGGCCCCTGTCTCCGCTGGGCAGGAACCTCCAGGCCACTGCCTCCTCCTGTGTCCTGACCTTTGCCTACCGGAGCTGAGTGGCAGCTGCCTGGTCCACACCTGGTCCCCGTCCTGCGGGCTGCCTCCCTCTCTGGGTGCCTGAGTCCACTCGTGGAGTGGAGCAGCCGCTCCCTCCTCCCCACACCCTGTGTTCTGGAACCCTCTGCAGGGCTGGGCCCCAGGAGCCTGGGCCTCCCAGCCAGGCAGCGTGAAGCCACCTCTGCAGAGGAGGCTTTGGGGACGAGCGGAGCTGGTTTGGGTCTGCACCATCCCCCAGCCCAGCCCCACGGCCCAGAGAGCAGGGTGTCCAGGCCGCACTCGGAGCCCCCCTGGAGCCAGGGCCAGAGGCAGGGGAGAGCTGACCAGGAAGGAACGGAGGGGGCCCTGAGCAGGGCCTGGAACCTGGACCCTGCCCACTGGCCCGTGGTCTCCTGCGGGGTGGCCTTCCTTGCTGTCCTTGTGTGCGGCTCTTCTCCCTGCTTTGCTCTAAACCAGGAAGCCCCTCCTGATCGTGGCCACTGGGGCTGGCCCTCGCCCAGTCGGCAGGCTGGACCCTCTTGGTCCCGTCCTCCCGGCTGAGGCAGTGTGAGGTGGTGGCACCAGCAGAGCAGGGCATCTCAGCAGGGCCTCGCCCAGGAACGGCTCTCCAGCTGCAGGGTGGGCCACGCCCTGCCTGGGTGCCCCTGAGGGCACAGGGCCCTGGGGCAGCCTGGGGACACACGCTGGCGCTGGGGAGGATGAGCTGGAGTTGAGGTGGCAGGTGCTGGTCAGTCAGAACCAGCTCAGCTGGGGTGGGTCATGACCTCCCTGTGTTTCTGAGCCTGGGATCAGCTGCCGTGAGCCGAGAGAAGGAGACAGGGAGAGGGAAGGCGGGATGGAGGACAGACAGTCCCCAGGCTGCCCCCCAGGACCTTCTAGTGGGGCCCACTTCCTGCAGTGCTACCTCAGCCCCAGTATTGCATCGAATCATGAACCCAAGTCGCTTCCCGGGCCTGGATCCCAGGGGCCCCAGCCCTGAGCGCTGTGCCCTGGGGCCTGGCTGGCTCCCAGGGGCCCCCCTACCGTGTGCTCCCCAGCTCCCCCCCCACCGTGCCTTTTCTGGGGAGCCTCGCTTTCGCACTCCTCCGGAGCCTGTTGGCACCATCTGCCAGGACGCAGGTGGGTGGTGCTGTGGCTGGAGTGAGTGTCTCCCAGGTCCCTGTGCCCACGGCTGGGCCCCAACCCCGAGCACTACTGGGAGGTAGAGGAAGCTTTAGTGGGTGGGGCCTGGTGGGGGTCTTTAGGCCTTTGGGGCAGGCCCTGAAGGGGATACTGGGGCCCCAGTCTCTTCGCCTGCATGCCCAGGGGGTACAGGGAGAGCCGAGAATTAGAGATTTTAGGGTAAATCAACTCATCCATGCCAGGGTCCCCTTCTGTCCCAACCAGGGCTGATTTTGGCCCTGGAGACCTGTGGGGTGGATGGTGGCCACTCTGACCTGGGTCTGCACCAGGCTTCCCGCCCTATCCCAGCTCACCCCGGGCTTTACGGTGGCTTCCTCCCCCAGCCTTGGGAGACAGACCGAGGGAAGAAGGGAAGGAGGACAGACGGTCCCCACGTGGCCCAGGGGTGTCCTCACAGCGCGGGCCCCACTGGGGCAGGTGTGCAGTGGGTCCCGACCAGACCCCGCCCGGCCCTGCCCCCCAGGGAGAGGGAAGGAAGGTTCCGAGTGTGGTTGAGCCTGGGGGCCAGGACGGCTCTGAAGGCCCCACCGCCGTCCTTGGTGCTGTGCTTGATCCCCTGCACTGATTTCAGGCCCCGAGGGTTCCGGCCGGAGGGGTCACCCGGGGGCTGGAGGACTGCCTCTGCACCAGGGCCACCGAGCAGCTCCCGCTTTGAGCTCTGCGTGGCTCCGGGCAGCAGGGGAGAGGCTGGCTCTCAGATCCCC
Source organism: Marmota flaviventris (assembly GCF_047511675.1). Taxonomy (NCBI): domain Eukaryota; kingdom Metazoa; phylum Chordata; class Mammalia; order Rodentia; family Sciuridae; genus Marmota; species Marmota flaviventris. The sequence goes on along the minus strand of NC_092506.1, from coordinate 3,139,067 downwards.
AGCAGAGGCCCCGAGGTCCTGCCCTGGGGGGACATGGCTGTGGCCAGCAAAAGAACAAAGGGAGAGGCCGACTGGCCAGTGCCTGGGTGGCCCGCGGTGTGGAGGGAGGCTCTGCGGGGCTTCCTGCTGTGACCCCTGTTTTCCTCTCCGGTACTCATTTAAGACTTCTCCAACTCCTCTAAATTCTTTTCCCTCCGTCGGTGTCTGTTGACTAAAAGGAAAGCGGCAAGGTGAGACTGAAGGCAGATACGCGGTCAGAGATGTTTTTACTTCAAAGCAAGCTTCTCTGAAAGTTCCTGAGGTCCCCTGAGAGCTCTGCCCGAGGCCCAGGATGGGGTCACGGTGCTAAGACAGACTCCACCGTCTGGGTCTGCGTGGTCATCCCACCAAGTCCTGCAGTCCACCTGGCCTTGAAGGAGGGGCCCAGGGGCACTTCATGGTCATCACGGTGACTGCCCAGCTTGGCTCTCTGGGGTCTGTCAGAAGCACCTGGGGTCCAGGCAGAGGCCTGAGAGGTTGGTCACCTCTGCACTTGCTGTGGACCATGGCGAGACACACCAGGGACCACGCTGAACCCACAGGCTCCTTAGAGGAAGGAGAAAGTGCTCTAGAGTTCCTCGGTCACCTCTGGGGAGCGTCTTCAGTGGGCCTAAATGCCCACCCTCAGGCCACCGGGACCCCTGGCTCTCCTTCCTCCCTCCCTCCCCTTTTCCCTCTGTTCCTCTCTGTCTTCCCCCAAGAGTTTCCCCGGGGAGCACAGCTGGGAGCCTGCCCTGCAGATGGGGACAGGCTGCTGCGAAGACGGTGTCCCTCTGAGTCAGGAAGAGGACCCGGAGGGGAGGGTGGTGAGCACTGAGCCCCGGGTCCCCCCGTGTCTCTTTCTCAATCCCAGTTCCTCCTGTGACATGCAACCCTCAGACGGCTGACTGTGCCACTGCTTGGTCACAAAGCCCTGGCAGGCGCAGGTGACAGCCCCTGTCATGAGGTTCAGCCGGCTGTCCCTTAACAAGATCTCAGATGTCCCCGACCAGCAGATCCATCTCTTTCTGAGACAGAATCTGGGTTGAGCGTATTTCACTGATTTGCAGAGAGGCAGCGATCTCAAGGAATTTAGAGCAAGTGCCACTGGGTGGGGAAGGTGGCCCACCCAGCTTTGTCCATGGAGGTGGGTGGGGGGCAAACCCAGCCGCCCAGCTTGGGCACAGGTGGCCCAGGACCTCTGGACCTCAGCTGCTGCTCTCCTGGTCCTTCCGCCCCGACTGTGCTGCCCCCGCCCCAGTGCCCGTCCAGTCCTCAGCCGAGTGGCCTAGCTGGTCTGTGGTCAGTGCTGTCTGCATGGGCCCCAGGGCCGTATCCTTCCTCCATCCTGACAGTGGCTGTGGTGGTCACACAAGATCATCCACCCACAGGTCCTGTCACAGGGCCAGGTCTGGGCAGCTGCAGACTCACCCCAGGTGTGTCCAAGTGGGCCTGGTTCCAGCACAGCACCGCAGAGAGAACAGAGACACCCAGCTCCAGCCCAGTGAAGAGCAGCATCATGGTCAGGATGCCCTGAAACGCAAGATGCCCAGGGCCCCTGCTGGACACACCAGCCCCCGTCTACCTGGAATGGCCAGAGGGCTGAAGGCCCAAGATGACCACTTGCTTTTGGCTAGGGTGGATATCAACCACTCCCCTCCCCTTGCACACCTGGCTCCACCTGTTCCTCATGAAGTCCAGTGTCCTGGGCCACTCTGGGGACAGCGGAGTGGATGGCAGGTGGCACCCACCTCCCGGGGGTCTCTGCTGTTGAGGCTGCGTTTCCACCGACACGCATGCTCTGGTGGAGGTGTGTGAGGACAGCATCCCTGGACACCCACCTTGCTCAGCCCTGGGGGCCTGCCTGGCTTTGTTGGGGGCAGCAAGGGACACAGTGACCAATCTAAGTGAGTGCTAATGCTCGTGCTGACTGCAGGAGGCACCTGCTGAGGGGAACCGAAAATTTCCACTCCTGGGTCACCTTCCTTGGATCCATGGCCTCCAGGTAGAGCAGGAGGCCACAGGTGTGAGAATGGTGTCTAAGCTGACCATGACCATGGTGGGCTGAGCAGTATCCCCTCCACCTGGCAAGTCATGTCTCTGAATGTGACCGCGTCTGGAAATGGGGTCTTTGCAGATGCAGTTAATTGAGAATCTCAAGGTGCGGTCATCGTGGGTTTAAGGAGAGCCCTGAAGCAACAGCTGGTATCCTTGGGAGAAAAGAAGACACAGGCACCCAGGGGACGGCCGTAGGACCACGGAGAAGGCTAGAGTGCTGTGGCCACACACCAAGGAGCACCCGCAGCCCCAGGAGCTGGGAGAGCAGGGCGGAGCCTCCTGGGGCCTCAGGGGAGCACATCCTGGTGGCAGTTAGATCTTGGGACTTCCAGCCTCCAGAGTCAGGAAGGTGATTTCTGTTACTCTGTGCCCCCCAGTTTGTGGTCCCTTGTTACCGCAGACACAGGAAATGAACACAAGATCTGGTGGGAAGGGGGTGCCCAAGAAGACCCTGGGCAGGGGCCAGGCTGAACCCGGCTCCTCCTCCAGCATCGGCATGCGGAGGTGGCTGGAGCTGGCCGAAGGGAGCCAGAGTCAGTCCTCATGTGCTGGCCCCTCCCTGCTGCCCCTGCCCCTGGCCCTCCCTTTGGCTGCAGGAGCAGGCCCCTCCCCTTCCTGTGTGTCCCAAGTTTGTGGGCCATCCTCCTGAGTTCCTCACTTTAACTGCCACCTGCCCCTCGTGCCCTGGAGGAGTCGGGATGCCCCTTTGTGCCTCACCTTCTGCCCTTGCCCTGCTGTGCTGGAGGTGCCACCCAGGGCCACCTCTCCAGGGTCCTAAGGGCCCCCTGGGCTCTGGCCTTTCTTGAGCAATTCTTTGCTCCCAACGCTGGGGTCTTGTTTGGGAAAGTGCACCCCTGAGATGACGGCTGAATCCTTTGGGAACTTGACCCCAGCTTTGGAGGTAATGATTTCTGTCCAGCTGAGGCCATGTCTCACTGACTGTTCTAGAAGCAGCACTTTTGCTGCAGATCTGCTGATGCCCGCTATTCCTCCCCTGTCCTGGGCTAAGAGTCCACCCCAGGAGAAGGCACAGACGAGGCTGCGACTCTCCAGGACATCACCAGTCTGGAACATTCCAAGACACTCACCCGCAAACCCGAGAGGGCCACAAAGCAGTTACTCCTCTCGTCCCTTAAGTGGTCCAGCTCACACTGGCTGGCTGCAGGGACCGTCCCAGCCAGGGTGACACCAGGGAGGGTCAAGCCCAAGGTAGCAGCCGTGAGGCTCAGGAGGTTGGTGACCAGTTGTTCCAGGCCTACGGGGAGGAGGCGTCAGGGTCTGCACCCCTGAGCCACACGCAGCCTCATCCCACCCAGCCTCCCGAGTGTTCCCACACGTGGGGCTCTGCAGGACAAGAGGCGTGCAGGGTCACCCCACCCGAGCAGCCCCTGCACCCTGCTGAGTGCCTGCATGTGCGAACCAAGCACAGGCCTCTGGGTGGACAGTGGTGGATGTTGCCCCAGTATCTCCTCCACCAGGACTCGGCTGGGATGGAGGACAGGTGGACGGAGGACAGGTGGAGGCGTGCACAGAACTGTCCGGATGGGCTGTGCCGTAGTTGAAATATGGAGATGCTCATCGCGCTTGTTAAGTCTCGGCTACCCCTGTGTCCCCCTGGCTTTCCCAGGCCCTTGGTGCCCTGAAGAGGCTCCCTCCTCCAGAGCCCAGCAGAAGGGGTGCCCTGAGCAGACCCTGGGCAGGGGGCCCAGATTCAACCTGGGGCTCCTCCTCCAGCTGGGAGGCTGGCCACAGGGCAGCCCGAGGCTCTGCACCCTGGCCCCGGCTATGTGTCCTGGGCACCTTGCCCAAGGCCTGGCAGCAGGGTCAGGACCAGGAGAACCTCAAACCTAGGCCACCAGCCCCTCCAACACGCCCCCTCTGCCCTGACACAGGCCTGCCAAGCACAGGCTGGAGGTGACTCTGCAGACCTGTGGGTCAGAAGGGCCCTGTCACCAAACACCCCCCACCCGGCCCCATCCTGCTCACACGAGAGCACAGGAACCGCCATCTCCTGAAATCCCTGCTTTTCAGCAAATAGTGTCCCAGTCCCCCGTGGGCACCAAAGACAGGGACCCTGGCGGTCGGGTCACGGCAAGTAGGGTGTTCCTATGGATCACCCTGAGCCTGACGGGGGCATGGCCCTGTGGCTGAGGACTCTGGGCTTCCAACATCACCGCTGAGCCGGGGCACCCTTGGCCCTCTGGGGTCTGTCCCTTCCCTGAAGGTGGGGAGATGCACCTGGGCGGGGACCTCTGCGTCACTCTGGGTGAGAGGCCATGGCACCTGTACTCACCAAGTGGCTGCTCGGCTGCTTCCCCAAGATGAGAGAGAGTGATCCAGAAATGATAAACTGCTCAGAAAAGAGGAAAGGGACCAGTCGATGTCCCTGCCACTAACCGCCATGTCCTCATACACCAACAAGGAGCACCCCACAGGCTGGCGGCAGGAGCGCGTTGGAGGATGGGCCACCCCGTCACTCAGGGCTTGCAGCTCCGCGTGGGGCAGGTAGGCGCACACAGGATGAAGCCCCTAAGCTCCGCGAGGGCCCGGGCACCTCAGGGAAGTCTCTCCAGGGCAAAGTAAAGGGGCCACGGGCCCAGCACTCTCCAGGGACCAGGTGGTGTTTCCCAGGGGAGGGGGCGGCGAGGACACGGGTCTTGTCCATGGAGACTTAGAGGCGTGGGGAGAAAGCAGACGTGGCTTCAAGCTCTGGGCTGTGAGGAGTTAAAATGCAGACCAGGCCGGGGGTCCTGGCAGGGAGGCCACTGTGGCCTGGAAGTGACCAGGACCTTGCTGACCTGCAAAGGTGAGTGACAGGTGGCTGGGCCGTTCCCTGCAAATGCCTGCGTTAAACAAGAGCAGAACTTACACTCACCAGGCAGAGGTCCCCAACAAGGCTGTCACTCCACATACGGGGACTCTCCACAGACAGGCCAGGGGGCCACGGTGGGCCACGCGCCCCTGTGGAGCTGACCAAATCGTCGAGACGCTGTTTGCTCAGAAGAAGCCTTAAAGTCTTATTGACTTGGGTTCCACCAGGACGAGAATTAAGAACAGAAGGGACACGGGGAGACGGGACATTGTGATGAAAAGGTCGTTGACAAATAGTCGATTCTGGGTTATCTGAGGGAAAACAATGGATTTGGGGAAGTGGGGTCATTTGAAGTAGCTGTGATGTAGGAAAACTCCGTAGGGCGTGGAGGGATGGTGTTTCCAGGGCTTTCCCCGTGGTCCTACACACGATGGCCAGACAGAGAACTGGGGAGGGCAGCAGCGGGGTGCCCAAGCCACCCAGAGGGCAAGGAGGGCGGAGGCGGAGGAGGGCTCCGGGTGTGGGCAGGAAGATGAAGGCCCTCCTGGAGCCCCTGTGTGGTCTGAAGGCTTGTGTCGAGGTCACCCCAGGTGATGGTGGGCCTCTGGGAAGTGATCGGTCACCAGAGGGGAGTCCTGCCAAGGGGGGCCCCAGAGCGACCTCTGCCCTTCCACCCCATGAGGACTCAGGGTGCCCTCTGTGGGGAGGCAGCCTCTTGCCGTTCCACACAGCCTCTGTGTCTACGTCTAAAGGCCGCTGGCCTTTCCCACTGGAAGCAGGGCTCGGTCACCCCTGAACTGTCCAGCTCTGCCTCCTCCTCCCCCCGGGTCCTCAGCAGGGAGAGCCAGATGCCTCTGCCCTCTCCGCCAGCTCCCTGGTGGCCACCTCCCTCTGGGACAGCAACGTGCAGCCACCTCAGCTGGCCCGTCTGACCTCATGCCCCACATGGACAGTGCAGTGCCACAGTGTCCACCCCACGACTACAGCCCAACCTCCTGTTTTAAGCCCACCTCTCAGACACCCCGAGGGAAGCCTGCTTGGGTAACACCCTGGGCCCAGTAACCACGTGCCCACGGACCCGTCACCCACGTCCCCTGACTTCCACGACTGTGTGGGGCCTCAGGTGAGCCCTGTGGCCATCAGGCCCTGTCCACAGTAAGCTCTGCATTTCCACTGTCTCTCCCCATCGATGGGGGCTGCTCTGACTGAAGGTCCTGGGTTAAGACCCCGGATACTGGGTCTGTGCCTTGGCCTAGGACTCCAGAACTGAGAAGTGGCCGTGAGGCTGTCGCGGTGGCCTGAGCTGACCAAGGCCTCCAGATGGCAGGCTGTGTCTGGGGCAGAACTCTCTGGAAGGCCTGAGGTGCCAGGAGACTGGGAGCTGCAGACAGAAGCCCTCAGCGCTCTCTGTACCTTCAGGTCCCTGCTGGCCACACCGCCCCCAGAGCAGACCCCAGAGACCGCCTGCCCACCCCCGCCAGCTCGGGGCCTCCTGTTCCTAAGTCCCTCCTGTCCCCACCCCCGTGCTTCTCCCAGTGTGCGAAGGAGCAGGTGATCCTGCATCCCCGTGTGCCAGGGACATCCTAGGCATTTCTCTTGTCATGCATAACTGTGAGTGAAAGGACCCTGTTCATTTCAATAAAAGGGCCCCACTGGGGCTGTGAAGTATGGGGTCACTCTAAAGAGGAACCCCCGGGGCCAGGACCCAGGACCAGCCTCAGATGATTTTCAGAAGAGCTGCTCTTGGAGCCAGCGAGTCACCGCTGCCCACGGCAGAGCCCCATCCCCCGCCCAGCTTGCTCCCACTCCTGGCAGGGGACCCTCAAAACAAGGCACTCCCCTGCAGCTTTGCTGTCCAAGTGAGGGGACCCAGGCAGGTAACTGGCAAGTGGGCTGGATGGCCTCCCCACCTGAGACCTGCCTGCCCGCCACCATCCACTCACACAATTGGCGCCTACAATGAGTATCCCGAGATGGCCAAGCTGGAGACCGCAAGGCTGAAGTGACGGGTGAAGGGGGTGTAGGCCACAGGGAGGCCCGTGCTCACAACCGCGATGCCCCAGAGGATCTGGATGGCCTGCGGGGGAGACGTGCTGTGCCCAAACCTGGTACTGGGTGTGTCCTTATTTGGAAATAGGGTCTTTGCAGATGTGGTCAGGATGTGCTGAGGTGACACTGGCACCAAGTGGGCCCTGAAGCCCACCACTGGGAGGGGTGATAAGAGAAGTGCAGGAGCTGACCCTCACAGGGGATGGACACCCTGCAAGGACACCCTGGACTAGAGCCACCCAAGGGCACCGAGATCTGCACAGGGCCCCAGGATCTGAAGAGAGCCGGCCCTGCCGTGCCTGCACCTCGACTCTGGCTCCAGGACCGGGAGGCCTGGCCTTCCCGTGGTCTTAAACCACCACGTTGTGGCAGTGTGCCCCCAGGGTCCCCCGACACAGACCCAGGGTGAGTCCTTGAGGACAGGCCCTGGAGATTCCCAGGGAAGCTGCCACAGAGAGCGGGGTAGCCAGCCCTGCCCCATGCTGTCCTGGATGAGGTACCATGGAGCAGAAGTGTCCCCCACCCTGGCTCTGTCCGCAGGCCCTGAGTGCCCAGGGAGGGCGGCGTTCCTGCTGCCCAGGCCTGCTCCCCTCCCTCTGTGCACAGAGCACCCCCGAGACAGTGGGCGGTGCAGGGCTGCATCCCTCCAACGATGACACGTGGTGTCTCAAGACATGGCCTCCCCAAAGAGGGACCAGGAGATGGATCACTCAGGCTGATTCTGCCTGAGAGTTCATGTCACACAACGTCCGTGCAGCAATTTCTCACGTGTCCTAACAGAAGTGTCACCAGGCAAGCATGAGGCTGAAGGGACGACAGTGCTCAGCCGGCAGGGTCCTCCCGACCCCGGGCTGCGGCCTCCTCCCTCGGGTCCTGCCACCACAGCTGCCTTTCTTCACGAAGCCACAGATGGGTCAGCTGTGGGCCTGCGCCCCTGCCCAGCGCGCTTGCCCAAGCTCCTTGGCTCTGCCCCTCAGCCGCCTTCCCCTGGGTCCTGGCTGGGAGGAGGCTCCAGTGTCTCCGCCTGGGGCACCCAGAGGCTGCTGGTGGGAGCAGCACAGGGTCCTCACTGGGCATGGCACGGGGACGGAGGGCATGCTGCCTCTGCCGCTGTTGGGAAGGCCCAGGAACGGGGTCTGACACTGAAATCGCAAACTTCCCCTTCTTCAGATTCCCCAGTCACCCACAGCACCCCAAATCCCTTAGTGACCTGGGTTTGGGGACAGAACCTGGGGGCTGTGGTGCCTTGAGTCCCAGGATGGTGGGGATCCTCCTGGGTGCTTGGCAGGGTGCCCCGGATGCCACGGCCTGCCCTGACGAGGGCCACAGGCAAAGGCCTCAGCCCAGCCTCCTGGCCGGTCCCCACCCCTGCCCTCTGTGACTCTCACCGCACACTGATAGCATGGGACATGCCCCTGGGCCCAGCCAGGACTCAGTACCCCCAGCTGTTCCCTCCTTTGCCCTTGGGGGTGCCCAGCTTGCTCTGCCCTGCCTCTATAGCCCTAGTAATAAATCCTTCTCATTAATAAAGCTGTTGGTGGTGTCACCTCCGGGGTGCCAGTCCCTGTGCTGTGACAGTGTGGTCCTAACACAGCACAGCCTGCCAGCTGAGTGCGGGTGGCTAGTTCTGAACAGAGGACGCGCAGTGCCCCTGCGCCCAGCCCAGCCCAGCAGAGCTGTCAAGGCGCGATTCTGAAATCCCCAATAAAACTCGGGGTGTTTTTGCAGAAGAGACAAAGGACTTCTGGCCAGGCCCGAGGGAGCAGAAAGCAGAGAGTCCTCCCGCCCAGGCGCTGAGCGCAGGTGGGGGGCCATTTAAACAGAAGAACCACAAAGAGGGGGCCGGAGCGGCAAGGACAGTCCTAAGACACATTTCACAAAATGTCACCACGTCCTCAGAACTGGCACCTCTCGTGCCCACTCAGGAAGGAAGCTGACTCCAGCTCCGTAGTTTAAAGACACTGTGGTCAGGGTGCAGGGGGTGGGGGTCAGCTTCTAGGCGAGGCGGCTCTCACGGGAGGGGCCAGTTCACGCAGGGTGAGCTGTGGGAGCAGGGTGGGCTCGCCTGACCTGACTTTCAGATCGGCCCATAACAGTGATGCTGGCCATTGTGGTGACGCGGGATCAGCTCTAGGCTGGCGAGTCACAATGCGGGTCCTGGACACTGGACCCTCCGGCCTCCTTCCCCCTGTCCCAGTGCCCCTGACCCAGGCCCCCAGTCTCCAGGTGCTCAGTGTGTGAGGAGACAGAGGAACTTGGGGCCAGAACATCTGGGTTTGTGCCTGGGCTCTCCCTCGAGGGTCTGGGGCTGAGGACCTGCAGCCCGGCCCTGGGCAGCTCAGCCTCCACCTGTCCCGAGCTCGTTACTGCCCCCTGCCCTCCTGAGGGCACTGTCAGAAGAGGTGGCCTGGAGAGGGGACAGCTCTGCTCCTGGGACCTCAGCCCAGCTGCCCATGGATGCCCTGGCTCTCCAGCCTGGAGGAGGAACACGGGGCTCAGAGCCATACCCCGCCTCGGGCACGAGCAGAGCCCGCACAGAAACACTGGTCAGCGCCACACACAGCAATCCCCACACCAAGGTGGGCAGTGAGACTCCTCGTGGGCCCCTCTGACCATCACGGGAGCCCGCCCTGCCCTGATTGGCAGGGGGCACCCAGCACCTCTGCAGGCATGGCGGGGGGACATGGCCATGTGGAAACCTTGCTGAGATTCTCCATTTCCGAACAGAGTCAGAGGCGTGGTGGCCTCGTTGAATTCCTGGGGAATCGATAGTGTCGAGCAGGTGTTGGGCACTGTGCTGGGCACTGAGGCTGTGCACGGAGGTCTGGAACCTCAGAGCCACAAGGGCCCACCTGGCAGACGAGGAGACGGCCCCAGCAGAGGGGCACACCCAGGCCTGTGGTTCTCTGGGTGCAGGGACGAGGGAGGAGCCCTGTCTCCTCCACGTCTCACCAGGGCCCTTCCCCAAACACAAGGGGGCTGCGGCCCAGAGAAGACCCCTGAGTGCCTACCTGCCCCAGGCTCAGCTGTGGGCATTTGCCGAGCACCGTCGGTGGCCTTGGGATGCTCTCCAGGGGTCCGTGACTCTCGCCCGAGGTCGGCAGGAGCTTCTTCACTGCCCGGCAGCCCTGGGCTCTGGCTCTTCTGTAGGCCAGCCCGGTGTGTGGCTAGGCAGGAGGTGCTGTCCCCTCTCTGTGGGACTTGCACCCTGGTCTGGGCTTCCTCCCCGGCTCCTGGCCCCCATGAGCCACTTGTGAACTGAGTCATGTGGGAGGAGCCTGCTGTGTGCTCTGAGGCAGTTTAGTCATCACATTTTCCCCCTGTCCAGTGTCACCTGTGTCCTTTATTGATTTGGTGGTCTTCCTAAGGGTCACCAGCCTTCTCACTCACTAGATCTGTGACCTCTGGTGGTCAGCTGCTGCCCTGGAGTCGGCCTCTCCCCCCGCTCTCTGTTAAGACACTTGTGAGGAAGCCACCCTGGCTATCTGAGCGTCTCCACTTGGCCTTGAGCCAAGGAGACTTAGGTCGGCCTTGCAATCTGTCCATGGCTCCTCCCACTCGAAGGATTGCACAATGCCCTGACCTCGGTCTTCTCTGGGCTGGGGAGACCCATCTTGTAGAAACCTGTTGGACACTGGACAGCCCACCTCCTACCTTATTTGGCACAAGAACTTCCATGGGAGAGCTTTGATGCGTCCCCGTATAATAAAGCGAACGCGGCTCCGTCCCTCTCCAGAGGGACTCTCGACCCGAGGGGCGGAGGGCCGGCCCAGCCCCTTTCCAAAGCCACGTTCTGTGCCGCGTGGTTTTGTGGCCACCTTTTCTTTCTCGGCTTCATCTTGCAGCCACCTCACTCCACGTCGCGGAACCCCAAATTCTATCACCCGCGCAGGACACGGGTGAGACCGTTGTTTCATCCTTTTATTTGTGACGTCCATATAATGGAGAGATGCGAGGGTGCTGGCACGGGGAGGGGACAGGCACTGCCTGGGGTGTGTCCTCGGAGCCTTGCAGTTGTGGGAGAAGTCATCATGGACGATGAGATGAAGACCCTGCCTCTGTGGCTTCCTGTGCACACTTAGAGGCAAGATGTCCAGGTGGACAGAGTGGCTCGTGTCACGTCACAGGTGTTCCCTGAGGAACCTGGGGACCTGCTCTGGAGCTGAGGACCACGCAGTGGGGTGTTGGAGGGCCCGGAGGAGCTGCCCACATGTGCACCGTGTTGGGTTGGATATCCCCCCTGTGTTGGGACGGAGCAGGAGAGATTCCAGTCCAGATGGAGTGACTTAACCCGCAGGACCAGGGGAGGCCAGAGGCCACAGGTGGTGAGGGAGGTGACTTCTTATCCATCCCGAAGGGGAGCCTGCAGAGGAAAGGGAGCAGGTGCCTCAGAGGAGGAACAGTCGCATCTTTGGTGAAGGGCAGGGGGTCCCCTGGGAGAGGCTGCCAGCCATGCAGTCCCTGGGGACGGAGATGGCAGCGTGAGCTCAGGGGGCACCACGTGGGGAGGCGCGCTGGCTCGGGGGGCCTGAGGGCTCAGGAGGGGGTCTGGAAGCACAGATGCCCAGGTTCACTGTACTAGACTCAGCTCTCCTGGGCTTTGGGGCTCCACAGCCACCTGCCAACTCTGATGTGTGTGCTTCTGGGAAACCACAGGGAAGTCCCCAGAGGGACAGACACAGACCGGGGACAGGTGCTGGCAGCCAGTCTCATCCCTCGTCTTCAGAAGTGCCATCACTCATGTCGGGCAGGGGTGTTCCCCACTCTGTGCCATGTTCCCAGAGGTACACACGAGGGATCTCTAGTTCCCACGGAACCTAAAACTGCTCATGTCTGTAGGGGATCTGCAGACAGGTAGGGGATCAGTGGAGAGGTAGGGGATCTGCAGACAGGTAGGGGATCTGTGGAGAGGTAGGGGATCAGTGGAGGGGTAGGGGATCAGTGGACGGGTAGGGGATCTGTGGAGAGGTAGGGGATCAGTGGACGGGTAGGGGATCTGTGGAGAGGTAGGGGATCAGTGGATGGGTAGGGGATCTGTGGAGAGGTCAGGGATCAGTGGACAGGTAGGGGATCTGTGGATGGGTAGGGGATCCGTGGATGGATAGGGGATCTGTGGATGGGTAGGGGATCCACAGACAGGTAGGGGATCTGTGGACAGAGGGGGTATCCATGCACAGGCTGGGTCTGAAATGTTCTGGTGACTCTCAGAGACACGTGGGTCTGGGGCCAGCACTCAGCCATGTTGCGCTTCAAGGCAGCCATCCCTGAAAATTAGAGGGAGCCTCGGCGGTGCCTGACACATCACCAGCTCGGGAAACAGAAGAGAAATTCACACTCTATTCTCAGTGGACACAGGGAAGCATGAAGGTTGCCTGTGGCTGGGGCACTGCGCCATGGACCTCGGTGCCCATCAACGCTGTCGGAAGCAGGGCAAGTGTCCTGAGCGCTCATCACCTGTGTGGTGTGGACCCTCTCACACTCTGGGATCCGCAGAACAATACTGCTCTCGTTTGTCCTCAGCGGCACAGGGACTGTCCCTCCTGCAGATAGCAGCAGCGCTGCCCTGGGCCCAGCGCTCCGTCCTCTCCCCTCCCACTCTCAGCTTCTCCGACATCAGCCTTTTCAGATCCCACCGAGGACACACCCTTCAGAGTGTCCGTCATTCCCTGGCACGGCACGCTCGTGACCACCCAAGTTGGGTTGAGTTTCTGCCAACAAGGCACGTGGGGCTGTTTCTGGGAGCATCCCCGTTGCTGGGTATGGTCTTTGGGGTGCATTTAATGGGGAGATGACCACTCCAGTATCCTGCTGGGTGCACTAGAGGTGGGGGCTCCTCCCTCTCTGGGAGTCTCAGGAGGACACTAGCCATCTGTGGGGCACCCCCGGGCCTCTTGTAATCCTGCATCTCCCGGTTGCCCACCTCCTCATGCCTCCATGGGGGGCAGGATTCAGGTGCAGGACATCAGCGAGCCTTGCCTGCCCTGCCCCTGGCCTGCAGGCTCTGCTGGCGCCAGTCCTCTGGGTGGGGCCCGGCCTGATCCTTCTGGTTTCCTCTCTGCAAAGGTTTTCTTCTTCCAAAGACCCCAGTGGTCACCCATCTGTGCCTCAGGAGGGTCTGTTCACATCTGCCTGCGTCTCGGGCTGCTCTTTCTGCAGGGGCCTTTGGGACCCGAGCTTTCGTTGCCCCTCGGCTTGCCTGCTGTCCTGCTGAGCTCAGCCCGGCCACCCAGTCACCCTCCTCCACAGGACGTCCTGGGCAGGGTCTTCTCTCCAGGCTGCATGGCCCACACCAATCTCCCTCCACTCAGGGGAGAGGCCTTGAAGGAGCGTGGACGGTCCTGCCCTGACTCCACGTGGACGCCAATTCCTGTCCCCCCACACCCCTCCCGTGACTCCCGCCAGAGTCCACAGGCCCACCCGAAGGGAACTTGGAGCTTCTCGGACACTTTCCCACTCCTTCAGGGGAGAAGCCGGCCTGAGCATCTGAGCCCCACCCAGGGACCCCCGCCCTGCCCCCACACTCCCAGCCCACGGACCGAGAAGGAAGTCCATCTCCCAGCAGAGCTGGAGCCGCTGCCCGGCCTGAAGCCCAAGGAACCCTGAGGAGCCGCCAAGCCACAAGCCAGGCAGGCAGAGGCTGCTCCTGGGGGAAGTGTCCAGAAGGGGACCAGGGACAAGCCCGGGACTGCGTGGTCTAAGCAGTCTCCTGGTGAGCAGCCCGGGAGCGGGTTTCAGGAGTGAGGGCACACGGGCCTGGGGTCAAGGCTGCACGCCCAGCCTGCCCAGGTCCCGCCCAGCCCTGACTCTGGCAGCCTGCTCCAGATTGAGGCCGGCCTCCCCCAGGCTCCTGCACGTGGGCAGTGGGGGACCGTGCTCAGGCACCTTGACGTGTTCAGGAATCTCCACCCTGGCTGGCTCCTCCCGCTTCCCTTCCTTCTCTCTGTTATCCACGCACCGCTAGGTGGCACACCTGTGTGGCCATCGCAGCCCAGCGCCCACTGCCAGCCACCCTTGGCTCAGGCCGGGGACTGAGCGTTTCTGTTGCCCTTCCCCATGGGGTGTGGCTGTCACCAACTGGAGCTCCAGCCGCCACCATAGTCGCGTGGGAGCAGCGCCCTCTTGTGGCAGACATCCGTCACTGCCTCAGCCAGAGATTTCCCCAGCTGTCACCTGTGGGTACCTGAATCCGGGTGTTGCCGCAGTCCGGCTGGGCAAATAACCGGGAGGTGACAAGCAACTTGAAGGTTGAAGCGGGAACTGCTTTATTGCAGAGAAACTCAGTGGGAACTGAGCGGGTGCTCAAGGTAGCGAGAGCTGCTTTATTGCGGGACAGCAGAGGTATATATACCTAACCGGTGACACACAGCTTGACTCAATTAGCATCATCCAGATACAGCAGTCAGCCAATGAGGAGTCCCCACCATCTTAATGGCTCGGTGGCGCTGGCTCACAAACCACTCCTCCTGGCAAACCGCCAGGCGCCATCTTGACTTGGTTGTGGTCCTCAACAAGGTGTCTCTTCCTTCCCGTGTGCTCTGCTTGGCGTCCTCAGCCCTGCTTCGGCTTGCCCTATGGAATCTGGGGTTGCTTCCTGGCTTGGGGGTCGTTTCTCATCCTCCCCCTCCTTTCTTCAGGCCTGACTTTGCAGAGTCCTGGGTCCAGGCTGGAGCCTTGTCTGAATTCTGCCCTTTCTTGTCCTGTCAGCCATCAGATGCACACACCTGAGGGCCCTGCCTGCCCGCTCTGGGGTGCCGCAAGCCGCTTGGTGGGGTGGCATCCCCTGTGTTCACAGCAACGTCTCCCGGGAGCCCTCATTTCTGTCCTTTTCTCCTGTGGATTTAGAGCGACAGACACTCAGGTCCTGTCAATCAGCTGGCCCCTTCCTGTCGTGCACCTGAGAGCCGCGGCTGACCATCCACCTGGTCCCCAGCGCTGCCCCTCAGGAAGAGGTGTGTCCGTCCCCCCCCTCCCCAGGTGTCCACATGCCCAACTTGGCAGGTCGGCCTCAGACTCCGCCCTGCATTGCTGAGGCACAAGAAGTCTGCCTGGACTTTGTCCCTGGTTCCCGCCGCGGGTGCGGGGAGCCAGTGCTGCTCACCAGGAGCCCCATCACGGCTGTCCTGCCGATGAGCTGACCAGGTGGCCCCCACCTCCTGGAACAGGCCTCTCTGAAGGGTGGGGACATTCGGGGTCACCCACAAACCCCAGAAAGGACAGGGAACTGAGGTCTGGCTGGAGAGAGACTTGGAACAACAGGTTTGACGAGGTTTGACGTCCAGGCTGGCGAACACACCCATCTGCCAGAGGGCAGCGTGCCCCGCTCCAGGGGACAGGAGCCCCGGCACTCAGGACTGTCCAGGCCTAGCCCTGCACACCCTCATCTGCTGTCCACCGGGTCCCCTCTGATGTCCATTACAATGAACTGGCAAAGTGAGGTGTGCCCCTGAGTTCTGGGGGTGTCGTGGCGATCCCGACAGGCCGTGGACGGCTAGGTGGCTGGTCGTGGCTGCCAGGAAGGAGATAGAGAAATCCGGGGCCCCAATGCATGCCCCAGAGGACCTTCTCCCTTCAACTAGCCCCGCCTGTCCACCTCTGATGAGGTCAGAGCCCGCGTGACCCCATGGCTTCCCAGGAGCCACCTCCCAACACGGCTGCCGTGGGGACCAGGCCTTCCACACAGGAGCCTTGGGGGACGTTCACATGCGACCATAGCGGGGCCACTCGGCTCGGTCTGAAGAGGGGCCATGGAGCCCCCTGTGAGCCGGCTCTGGGGGCCATGTTAAGACTGAACTGAACTGACCAGCTGGACCCAGAGAACTGACCAGTGCCAGAAAAGCCACATGCCTGGGTCAGATGTGCCCCACTTGAAAGAGTCTGGATAGTGCCACCTGCTCGCCACACAGGGACAGGGACAGGACGGGATCACAGCAGGTGCAGCGGAAAGGCCTCACTCTGAGCCGAGCCAAGGAGGCCACAGAGACAGAGGGAGGCAGGGTGGCCCTGGGGAGTCACGCTCCTTCTCAGGTTGGGGCAGAGTGTCCGCCTTGTCCTTGGGATTTGCTGATTATCCCCCCTGATTTCACAGAAGGTCAGGTGGACAGCTGAGTTTGGGTTGGGGATGGGGCAGCTCAGCCCAGCGGCTGCCTTAGGCTGGTCTCCTGGGCCTCGTGGGGAGCTGGGTCCAGATCAAGTCCTCCTGTTGCAGTCATGTGGCGACACTCTGCTCTCGGGGGGTTCTCAGTGAGGTGGTCACAGAGACCTACCTATCATAACGGATGAGACAAATAAGATTCATTGTCACGGAGCCATAGCTTTCAGGCCACTCGAGCTGCTCACAGCTGTGCTTTGGGGGTTATGGTGTCCACATGGGGTACGTCCGCTCCTACGCACTGTGTTTCCTTGCCACATGATCACAGTGGACATGGGTAACACCCAGGAAAGAGGCTCTGCCGGTAGGGGCCCTGGGCCATCTAGCCTGATGGCCGGTCACAGCAAACCTGGCTGGTGAGTCAGAGCCACTGTGGTGGCCCCAGCAGGCCCTCGAGAACTTTCTGAGTAGATCCGAGGATGAGAGGGATTTCTCCCACAGTTGCCAGTCGGATATGGAACTGTGGACGCTTCCTGTTTCCTTGGACAACCCAGGCAGCTGAGGAGGCCCGGCCTCCTGCTCCAGGCAAGGGGCCTCTGCTCAGCCTCCTCGCACACCAGCAGTGCCAGGCACCCCTGACCTGCTGGAGGCGGACCTCCCAAGGTCGTTCCTCGGCCTGCAGCAGCCTCTTATTTCCTTACCATGTCCCCAAATGCCACAACTTGGGCTGGACCTCACCCAGTGAAAGCTGGAACAACAAGCCAGGGGTGCCATCTAGTGAGGCCGCAAGTCCCCAGCCTCGCCCCATCTCCACCCACGAAGCTCGAGGCCCCCACCCACCCCCAACACAGAGAGGAGAAGGAAAGCCACCTGCCCCGGGGCGGCTTGCTCTGTGTCCACGCATTTCAGTCCACGGGAATGAATTCTTCCTCATCTGAGTCGCCTCTTTTCTCTTTTACTTGAAAGCACACGGAATCGTGTTTTTTTTCCGTGCTGGGGATTGAACCCAGGGCCTCGTGCATCCTAGTAAGTGTCAGACTGTGCGACCCTCCCTCAACCTTTTTTATTTTATTTTTTTAATTATCTTGAGGTGGAGACAGGGTCTTGCTAAGTCGCCCAGGCTGGCTCCAAACGTGGTGCTCCTGCCTCAGGCTTCCCGAGCCCCCGGGACCGTAGGTGTGAACACTGCGTCCAGCCACACAGAAACTCTGAACCACAATTTTCAAAGGAAACTCACTTCCAATACGCCCAGTGCACGTCAGCAGGGCTTTTTTCCTTCCCACTGAGCGGGGACAGGGTCCACCCGGAACACCGGTCAGGAGCGTGGTGCCCAGACACCTCTTTCCTTCTTTGAAGTAAAATACCTTTAAGGCTCTCGTTCTCCAGGCAGAAGGAAAGAGATCGACACTCGTGTTCCAAGATGGAGGCGTCCCTGGCAGAGCGACGGCAGCGCCGCGTCAGGGCTGGGACTGAGCTTCTGTTGTAAGCTGGCTCATCTGGGGGACGGTTCCTTTCTTCACTTCCAGGCACAAGACTGGAGTCTGAGAGGCCCTCGGCTCTTCCCGGCATTGCCCACCTTTCCCATGTGGAAAGCCCCATGGCTCCTCCTGGGTCTGTCCTTAGGGTCCTGGTAACTGTGAAAGATGAGGTGACCGGTGCCCTGGCTTCAGTCTGCAAGCCCGGTTACTGGGTGGACGTGGCTGTTGTCCTCTGTGGTGAAGAGTCTTCCAAAACTCCTGCCCACTCACAAGGAAAGTCGGGGACACGGCCCTGGGCAGCAGCCTTCTCTGCTCCTGCTCTTGCTGATCAGAGGAGGAGGGTCAGGTCTGTGTGAACCGTAAACATTTCCTGTCTGGATCTTTATTTTAGGCTCAGTCTTTCTTCTAGATGCTTCTTTTTTACTAATCAAAGAAAACCTATTCCTGGGGTAGAAGCATCCAGAAGTGGCCCTTAGCTGCTCAGACGGTCAGTGTCTGTCCCTGGCCACTGCCACCTCCGTGAGCTGGTCCAGATGGGGCGTGGACTAGGGCTCAGCCCGGCCTCCTGTTCTCTGGAGACATGGGTGCCTGGGCTGAAGACCACCTCAGACCAGCCAGGCTCCCCGTCCCCTGCAATGACCACCTGAGATGGTAGGGACAGAGATGCCCTCCTGCCCTGGCTCCTCCCTGGTGGCCCTGGAAAGGTCCCACCCTCACCCACACTTTGTCAGATACCAAAGGTGCCTGGTTTACCCGCCTCACACTGCACAGGGCGTCCTCAGAGCCAGGTGCCTCACTGGCTCCTCCTTCCCGCAGGTCAAGACACCTGGGTTAAAGGGCCTACACCAGCTGAAGTCCGCCTGCGTCATGCCTCCCTAATCCACCCCAGCAGCCATTGAGCAGCTGCTTCCTGGGCTCCAGGAGTGGGCCTGGACTTCCCTGTGGAGCTGGGGCTTCCTGCCCAGGCAGAGGCCCGGCCAAGGCTCAGCTGTGAATTCGTGCTCGTACGACTCCATCTCGTCTCCACGGTCATCGGGTCAGGGTTCCCAGTGTCTGCATCGGCACCTGAGTGTCTTACCGAGGCCCACAAGTCGAGGCCGGATACCAGAAGCTGGAGCCCAGGAGGACCCCAGCCGCACAGACAGGTATCTCCCATCTGGTGGATGCACATGCCTGTCCCGCCTTCCCCAGCCAGTCCCACCTGATGGCAGACTCCGCCGGCTGCTAGGAGGCTTCTCTGTGCACTTATCCTGACACAGACCATGAAGGCCATCTCTGGGGTTGTGCCCTCTCTGAGGTCTTGGGCCAAAAAGAGATTTGGAGAGGGCCGAATGGTGGACCCCAAAATGACTTGTCCAAGCCCTAACCGCTGCTGGTGCCTGTGGATGCCACCTTGTTTGGAAAAAGGGTCTTTGAAGATGTAATTCAGTGAAGAACCTCCAGATGAGAGCCTTCCGGACTATCCAAGTGGCCCCGAATCCAATGAGACTGACATCAGAGCAGAAGAGGAGCCCAGGGAGCAGGAGGCGGCCGGCTGCAGACGGTAGTGGAGGGCGGCAGCCACAGGCCGGCCTGTGACGTGATTTATTTATACTTATTTCAGTATGTGTATCTAACAGGAAGGCTCTTAGAAGGCCACACTGTGGTCAGGCCTAAAAATCACCAGCATTTCCTACGCCCAGTATCGTCAGTGGTCGGTGAGGCTGGGGCCAGGCAGAGGCGGTAGCTCCCTGGCTGCCCAGCAAAGCTCTGACCCTTGGTGAGATCCTGCCCTGGGTCTGCAGAGGTCGCTCCCTGACCCATAGATGGCGCCTTTGAGCTGCGTTGTCACACGGAAGTAGGAGAAGCCTGGCCTCCTCCATCTCTGCAAGGCCCCGGCCAGGAAGACCCAATCACCTCCCAAAGGCCACCTCCTCCAGTATCCACTGCCTAGGAGTCAGGTTCCAGCTGGGAGTGGGGCGGGGGACACTTCCTGCAGGCACGCTGCCCCCTGACCAGAGTCTGCTCCTGCCTGGGGCCCTGTCTCTCCTGGTCCTGGGAGGGCAGCTGCCCTGGGCTGGAGGGCAGCAGTGGCTTCCCGGTTGATAGCCCTGTTCCGCAGCTCTGGGCCCCCTCAGTCCCCCTCAGGACGGTAAGCCACCCCCATTTCAGCAACCTGCCTGTCCAGAGGACAACCTTCCCGTAGGATTCACCCGTTAGTAGCAATGGTTCCAGAAAGTGGCGTGTCATGGTGGAGCTCCACGCCCATTTAGATAATGGGAGAAAAAGCATTTAAAAATAGCTGGGCCCAGATGTGTGTGCTCGCACTGCCGGGGCCGCACCCGGGATCCCAGAGCCACCTCTGCCTGGCCTTCTGAGGACAATGCTCCTGGCCACAGCCTCACCGACCACTGATGATACTGGGCGTAGGAAGTGCTGGTGATTTTTAGGTATGACAATGGCGTGGCCTTCTGAGAGCCTTCCTGTTAGATACACACACTGAAATAAGTGTAAATTAAATTCCCTTACACCTGGGGGTTGCCCTGGGCGGGGGCAGAGGGCGGAGACCATCAGGAAGCAGAGTCGGCCAGGTGTGGGCGGTGGGTGGGGTGGGGGTCTGTGGGCTCACTATGCTGCCACAGCTGGTCTTAGACGCCGCACATGTCTTCCACCTTAAAAAGCATTAAAAAAAAAAGATTCTATTCAATTTGGCTTAGAACTTACCAGGAAAAAAAAAATAGACTGCTTATTCTTGAAAGAAATCCACTTGGCCTGGGCCAGATGGAACAAATCAAAATAAATACAAGTCCATCCTAGAGACCTGAATGTTTAGAACTCACAGATGACCCATTCGTCTATGTTTGAAGTCAGTACTGAGAATTCCTCTTCTGATTGGATGGAATAGCTGTGTAAGGAAACCGAGTCGCTACAGCAACTGGGGAAGCGCTCTCTATCCCTCTCTCTATCCCTCCCCCCGCCCTCTTTCCCACATAGACAGACAGACAGACAGACACACACACACACACACACACATTCACAGAGAGGCTACAGAAAGCACTAGAGAGGAGCCCAGGCATCAGGTAAATACTCACGGGACGTGATAGCCTCTGCAGAAATCCCAAGGGTTCCCCAACAAAACTCCAAGAACCAACTGTGAGTTCAGCAGGGTCTTGGGGAACCTAATCTATACATAAAGAGCGTATTCTACATACTGGTAACAAATATAAAAACTAAAAACACAGTATGTGGAGGGGGAATAGAAGTTCACTGGATGAGATAAGGGGAATGAAGGGGGGAGGGGGATGGGCAAGACAGTGGAGTGGGGCCGACTCCCCTTCCCATGTTCCCACGAACACAGGACAGAGACACTCCACATCACGTACAACCACAGGAGTGGGAAGTCGTTCTCCATGCACGGATGATATGTCAAAATACACTCTACTACCATTATATCTAAAATAAAAATTTAAAACCCCACTGTGTTAGTAGCTTTTTGTCACTGTGACAAAACACGTGAGAAAATCAACTCGGAGGAGGAAAGATTTATTTTGGCTCATGGTTTCCGAGGCTCCATTCCTGCTCAGTGGCTCCATTGCCCTGGGCCTGAGGCGAAACAGAACATCATGAAGGAAGGGCTTGGTGCTGGAGGGCTGCTCAGCCCAAGGCAGTCAGGAAGCAGGGGACAGGGTGAGGGACACACCCCAGTGACTGGCTTCCTCTGACTAGCCCCACCTCCTAAGGTTCCCACCTCCTCCCATAACGCCGTCAAATTATGAATCCATCAATGGATGAGTCCACTGATGTGGTCAGAGCCCTGGTGACCCCATCACACCCCAATGCTAGCCTCTGGGCACTGCTGCACTGGGGACCAAGGCTTCAACACAGGGCCTCTGGGGGACATTCCAGATCCAACCATCACACATGCTATTGATCTTCACTCAGAAGTGATGTTTAGACATAAACACAACGTGTGCACATAACGCGTACAATCAAAACTATAAAATGCCAATGAAAGAAATCAGAAAGCTATGCAAAATGTAGAGAGATACCGGTGAACATGCCTTCAACATGTGCCATGTCCTGACGGGAGGACTCAGTGTAGTGGACGCAGGTTCCCCACAAGCTGGTCTATGGGTCTGATGCAATTCCCACCAAGATCTAAGCCAGACGTCTTTTAAATATAGATAAGGCCACTCTAAAATTTATGTGGAAAGACAGAGAAGCTCAAATAGCTAGTGCAGTTTTGAAAAGAAGAAAATGGAGGAGCCACTCTACCCTCTACATTTAAGGCATGTTTTATAGCATGATAATCAAGGCAGGAATGGAGAGATAGGCAGAGAGTTCAATAGAACGGAAGAGGGAATCAGAAAGACCCACACAAGTACTGTCCACTGACTTTTGCGAAGTCGCAAAGGCAATTCACTGGAGAGAAGATGGTCATCTTCAAGAAATGGTCTGGAGTAACTAGACAGACAAAAACAAAACAAAACAAAAAAACACACCTATACATATTAAGCAAAAACCAACCAACTCATTGATAAATATGAATGTAAAACAGGAGAAAAAACTTGAGCACGTAGAACGAGGTGCGAGCTCTCACACATAACACCAACAGCATGATCTGTAAAAGGTGACTTTGGGGCTGGGGTTGTGGCTCAGTGGTAAAATGCTTGCCTAGCACGCGTGAGGCACTGGTTCAATCCTCACATTAAACAAGTAAAGGTATTATGTCCATATACAACTAAAAAAAAAAAAGAGTGAACTTTGATAAATTGGACTTTATCCAATTTAAAAATTTTTACCGTGTTAGGAGGATTGAGAGAGAAGCTAGACAGGTGGGGAAAATATATGCAGACTATGTGTCTGACAAGACCTCTGTCTAGAATATAGAAAGGGTTCTCAGGAACTCAGCATTAAAAAAATAGAAATTAGAAAACATATCAAAAGATATGGAGGTTGTCCCAAAGTGGAGAAATACCCATTAGAACCACTTAAAAAATGGTGAGGACATGAACTCTGGAAAGTGGGTGGAGAAACTGACCTCTCCTACAACTGGAAACTGGATGCATCCTACTTTGCTGGTGGGATGATACCTTGGTACAGACACTCGGGAAATTACTGGGGGGTTGAAGACGTCTTTGAAAACTCATCATACACTTTCCGTAACGTCCAAGCGTTGACTCCTGGCCATTTAGCCCCCAAAATAAATGCTGGTATCTACGCAAACGCATATGTGCATGTGGGCAACACGTCCTTTTTTAATCACCAAAACCCAGGGACGGTGCGCAGGCCAAGGGTGCTTCAGTAGGTGGGTGGTGAAGCTATGGCGTCCTACCCAGCAGGAGAGGGAAATAAGAAAACACGAGCAACCAGAGGGTCTCAGAACTGTGTAGAGTGGAGACAGCTCATCAGGAAAGATGGTACACCGTAGGACGCCACTTATACCACTTTCTTGGATTACCAAAGGAGGAAGCCTTGTTCCTACTAGCCCAAACCTGGGGCGGGGCAAGAGGAGTGGGAGGAGGATCTTGGGGTGATGGAGAGGTTCTGAGTCTTGATTGTCCTGCGTACACAAATGTGCACATGCAATACAATGGCACAAAACTACACCACACACACACACACACACACACACACACAAAGTGTGCTCACACAACACAAGTTGGTGAATTTAAAACAATGTGATCTAGGTCAGGCCTGGGGGTTGTGACAAAGTGACTTTCCTGGTTTTGATATTTTACTACAGTTCTATAAAACACTCCCTTTGACAGATAATGCATGGAGGGTATATGGGAACTCTTTATCCTGACTCCCTGAGAATCTATGATTATTTAAAAATTAAAAGTTAAAAATAAAGGAAATTTTAGAACTAAAAAGCATATAAACTGAGATCTCAATATATATATATTTAACAGCATCTTAAATGCAGAAGATGGAAGACTTTGTGTACTTGGGCATGGAGATTAAAAGATGTATATATCCAGAAAAGAGCATTATAGATATACAAGATAAGATGAAAATGTCTTACTACATATATTCAGTCTCATAGAGGAGAGAGAGAATGGGGAAGAGGAGATTCTTTAACATTTTGAAGAGACTGGTTGAGAGTTTTCTAAAACTGACAAAATACACTAAATTATAATTTCAAGAATTTCTGCAAACCCTAAGCAAAATAAATACAAGTAGTGTCAACCTGAGTACACCAGAGTCACATAACTATCAAAAATAAAAAAGGAAATGTTAAGGCAAGTCAAGAAAAAAAGAAGCATTGCCTTCAAATAATTAATTAAAAGACTGATAGCTAAATTGCTGTTGAAAACCACAAAAGTTCAAATATAATGGAATAAAAAACTGAGTGACATAAGATTATAACAACAAATCTAGAATTCTATGCCCAGGAAAAGAATTATCTATAAATAAATAAATAATATAGTAGGAAAATATATCTGAATCAGAAAATAAGAATAAATATATTTCTATTTTGCAAATGACATCATAGTCTATGTAAAAAAATGCCCAAGAAACTTAACAAATCACTCCCAGAACTAATAAGTGATTTTAGCATCATCACAGAGTACAAGGTCAATACAAAAAAAATCAGCCATAATTTTATATATTAGTAAAGAACAATGAGAAACAAAAATTAAATGCACAATACCTTTTACAGTAGCTCCTAAAAATTGAAACACTTAGGTATAAATCTAACAATACATGCACAAGATCTATATGCTAAATTCATAAAAATCAAGTGGAAAAAATTAGAGAAAGTATAAAGAAATAAGAACATACTATGTTCATGGATTGGAAGACTCAATACAGTAAAGATGATGTCAGCTGTCCCCAAATTAATCATATGTTTAATATAATTCTTATCAAAGTCTCAGCTACATATATAAAGGCAAAAAAATGCATATATAAACAGAAATTAGGATATATTAAGTAATTTTGAAAAAGAAATATCAAAGTTGGAGGACTCACCCTATCTAATTTTTAAAGTATCAAAGCTACAAAAATCTGGATAATCTGGTATTTGCAAAAAGACAGATATTTAATAACTAGAATAAAATAAAGAGTTTGGGAATAAATCCTTGCAAATACAGTCTATTGATTCTTTAAACAAAGATGCAAAAGAAATTCAATGGTATAAGAAAAAACTTTTCCAATAAATGGTGCGGGGGCAGTGTGATGTTTGACTCTGTGTCAACTTGACTGGGCCAAGGGATGCCCAGATGGCTGGTACAGAATGCATTATTTCTGGGTCTGCATCTGTTTCTGAAATAGATGAATGCTCAAATCAGTTGACTGAGATAAGACTCCCTCACCAGTGTGGTCACTCAATCTATTGAGGGCCAAAATAAAACAAAAAGGTGGAGAAAGGATGAGTCCACTCTCGTTTTGAGAGGAGACACCATCTTCTCCTGCCTGCAGGCACTGATGCTCCTGGCTCTCAGTCCACAGCTGTTAGGGTTCGTAAACAAGTCAAGATGGCGCCTGGCATTTTGCCAGAGGGAGTGGTTTGAGAAGTAACGCTAGAGAGCCATTAAGATGATAGATTCCTTAATGACTGACTGCTGTGTCTAGATGATGTCAATTAAGCTAAGCTGTGTATAATTAAGATGATGATTCCTTATTGGTTGACTGCTGTATCGAGTTTATGTTAATTAAGATAAGCTGTGTGTATTCATAATGTATATATACCCCTCCTGTCCTACAATAAACGGCTCCCACTCCTGCTGTATCAATCTTCACAAGTTCCTCGTCACCCCCCCGGTTAGTTTGCTGCAGCCAGACTGCAGCACACAGCCTGCACTGGAACAAACGTGGCTGGTTTATAACACTTTCATAAGAAAAGAGGTGAGAATCTCATGACCTGGGGTTGGATGAAGAGTTCTTAGACAAAACACTAAAATTTAAGTATTTGTTCTGAGAAAGATCATGCTAAAATGATGAGAGAAAATTTTCAAATTATATATACAACAAGAGACTTTTATCCAATTTCTGTACAAAGACCACTAAATTCAATACAAGAAAAACAACAATTCCATTGGGAATGGGCAGGATCCTGACCAGACACCTTGCTGAAGAGGAGGTACAGGATACTGCGTGCGGTCATGAGCAAGCCATGTCATGAACAGACCAAACATGTTTGCCTCTTCCCACAAAGTCAGAATTTATTCAATAGAGAAATCCACAGGCTGCGCCACCATCAGCAGTGGAGTTCTGAAAACACTGGGTCACCTGACAGTCCTAAGCCCAGCCATCACAGACAGGCTAAGAAAGGGTTAAGGCAGCCACAGGGTTCAGACCATGAACTGAGAACAAAGGCAGACACTGTAGGTGGTCAGATAAGATTGGGAACTAATCCCAACCAGCTGAAGAAATTGCTCAGGGCCCAGAGCTGTCAGACCACAGGAACTTATTCTGGCCCAGGGTCCAGATGACCACAGCTTCAGAGTGTCAGCTTGGAGTAGCACTTCAAGATGGCAGCTTGGAGTGGGGCGTGATGGTGGTCACCGGCAGGAGGAACCACGTCCTGCTGAAGCCCGAGGACAGAGGATTAAAGGTTCATTGCTGTGGCAATTTTCCTGGGTAAGGCTTGTGGCCAGGTGTGGTCAGGCTACCACTGTGTCCAGTTTGAGTACTCCTCCTTCTACGGGTGTCAGGTGAGGGGTTGCTTCATCCAGTGGTCTGGTGTGTTCACTACGCTCCTGGGCCTGGCTTTCCTGACCCAGTGGATATGCCCATCATCCACCACATGCTTCTGATTAATTTGATAAGTCCACAGGTCATTTTTATTAGTACAGTTAATTTATTTATCAGTTTGAGCCTATGATTGTGCCAGGCAGAAGGAGGTTGTTTACTTGTATAAACAAGCTGTAGAGTCATTGCACCTCAGTATTCAAACTCAAAATGGAGACACTCATGAAAGACTAGTGCTTTCTAAGATAGAATAAGTCAGGCCAGGCAGCCTGGGAACTCTATATAGTCCGTACACCATGAAGACACTCAGGGCAGGTGGTGCCTGAGAACTGCTCTTGTGCACACCATGGGGTCACTAGGACAGGCACAGCCTGAGGACTGCTGTTCCACACACCATGGAGTCACTAGAGCAGGCACAGCCTGAGGACTGCTGTCCTGCACACCATGGAGTCACTAGGGCAGGCACAGCCTGAGGACTGCTGTTCTACACACCATGGAGTCACTAGAGCAGGCACAGCCTGAGGACTGCTGTTCTACACACCATGGAGTCACCAGGGCAGGCACAGCCTGAGGACTGCTGTTCCACACACCATGGAGTCACTCAGGGCAGGCACAGCCTGAGGACTGCTGTTCCACACACCATGGAGTCACTAGGGCAGGCACAGCCTGAGGACTGCTGTCCTGCACACCATGGAGTCACTAGAGCAGGCACAGCCTGAGGACTGCTGTTCTACACACCATGGAGTCACTAGAGCAGGCACAGCCTGAGGACTGCTGTTCTACACACCATGGAGTCACCAGGGCAGGCACAGCCTGAGGACTGCTGTTCCACACACCATGGAGTCACTCAGGGCAGGCACAGCCTGAGGACTGCTGTTCCACACACCATGGAGTCACTAGGGCAGGCACAGCCTGAGGACTGCTGTTCTACACACCATGGAGTCACCAGGGCAGGCACAGCCTGAGGACTGCTGTTCTACACACCATGGAGTCACTCAGGGCAGGCACAGCCTGAGGACTGCTGTTCTACACACCATGGAGTCACTAGAGCAGGCACAGCCTGAGGACTGCTGTTCTACACACCATGGAGTCACTCAGGGCAGGCACAGCCTGAGGACTGCTGTTCTACACACCATGGAGTCACCAGGGCAGGCACAGCCTGAGGACTGCTGTTCTACACACCATGGAGTCACCAGGGCAGGCACAGCCTGAGGACTGCTGTTCTACACACCATGGAGTCACCAGGGCAGGCACAGCCTGAGGACTGCTGTTCTACACACCATGGAGTCACTCAGGGCAGGCACAGCCTGAGGACTGCTGTTCTACACACCATGGAGTCACCAGGGCAGGCACAGCCTGAGGACTGCTGTCCTACACACCATGGAGTCACTCAGGGCAGGTGCAGCCTGAGGACTGCTGTCCTATACATCTTGAAGTAAATCAGAGCAGGACTCAGCCTCTCCACAGATGCTGAAAACCAAATAGGATCAGATATTTGAAGGCACCAATGACATGAAGTGACTGAATTCAAGGAACTAGAATAGATGAGCTGGAACATAGCAGGTGGTGGAAGGTGGGAGTGGTGCTTATCAGAGACTGAAGGAGGGGTCGGTATTGCAGGACCCACAGAACACCCTGTGGAGCGATGGCTGTTTGGATGAGAGGACAGAAGGACGTGGCAAGATCAGGAACCGGGCGTCCAGAGCACCGAGTGGATTACATGTGTGGTGTTGAGGTCACTGGAGATGCTCAGGAACCAGCTCAGGTGCAGAGGCGGCAGATGAGGAGCTGACCCCCTGGCTGCCGGGATCAGCAGGGATTGGCCACCACGGTGCAGCCAGGAGTCTGTGCACCTCAGAAGCTGAGGGTCTGGGACAGAGGAGGGAAATGATCTAAAGTGGAGATGAGGATGGTGGGACCCCTGCTCCTGCGAGTTCCCTCAGTCTGCCAGAATCCGTCACTCAGGGAAGACAGGTGGAGAGACCACCTGGGAGCGGCTGTGCGTCAGGGACGTGGAATGAGAGCCACGAGCTCCTGGCAGTGTTGGAAGGCCAGGGAGGCGGACTTGGGCCAGGTCGGATGAAGCAAGGAGCCACGTGGGTAGGATAAACCTGGCCATAGCCTGGGTGGTGCCTGAGGACAACCTGGGACCACAAGAGATGAAGGTCATTTGAATTATTGCTCCTTGGGCAGGGTGCAGCCTGGTCTCTTATGCAAGCTCAACTCACTCCCAGGGCAAATTCAGAAGTTGGGAACTCAGAGAGAACCAGTAGGTCTCCCCGTTCTGATCCTGGGGTGGGGGGTCTTCCCAAGTCAGGGGTGGAGTGGGACAGTCAGAGCTGTGGGATGTAGTGATCACCCTCAGGGTCAGTCATAGTGGGGTCCCGGGAGGGGTGAAAATTAAAACCCAAACCCCTTATCCACGTGACAATGGCCTGTGGTTGTGAGCTCGGGTATCGCCTCCTGCCCAGGGCCTCAGGTCAGTGCCCTCTCCATCTCTCCATCGCCGACAGACAGGATCCTTCAGGGCAGTGCTTTAGGGATATGGGCCAGCAGTGCCCCTGCTTTATTCTGAGGTTTTCATTGCTGGTTCTCACCCACGAGCTCCTCAAATCCAAGGGCCTGAGTTCCAGGAAGTGGTGCATCCATCAGGACAGGCGCCCATGCCAGCTTCCCCCTTCTTAGTCTCCTGGAATCTCCCCGCCTTACAGAAACGCTGACATGTACTTAAAAAGATGTTGGTTCTTTTTTTTTTTTTCCAAGAATTTCCAATGATATTATAGCCTGAAGCCTTCTCTGTTTTTTCAGAAGTGAAAGTCCCGCCCGGGGAGCTGGGGAGGCTTGGAGAACTTCAGCCCAAACCCTGCCTCCACGGGCTCGCGTGCACCGGGTGTCCCCTGCGCTATGGGGATGAGCGGACCCTGGCCACAGCCTGGAAGCACACACTGTGCGAGGCCTGGGATGCCTTCCCCTGGACCATGTCCAGGAGCTGTCCCTTGTTGTCTCTGGGATGCTGGAAAGTGCTAGGGCTGAGGGGGGGGGGGGTCGTGGCCCACCCTGACATTCTCTGAATTCCACAAGGATGAGTCCAGGCAGATCAGCAAGTGGCTGAGCTCCTCGTGGCATTCTCAAGAGAAAGACCCAAAACCCAGCCCAGAAAACTGCCCGTGAGTGAAAGGTGTCTTGATCCAGGGGCCTCCTGCAAGCAAGTTCTGGAAGGAGGACTTGGGAGGGAATGATTTCTTTAGGAGACAATCCCAGGATGCACAGATGGGGACCAGGAAGAGGAAATAAGGTGGTCCACGTGCACAGAGAGAGAACAGGTCTGCTGCAGCTGCTGGACACTGGGTCTGGGTCCAGCCAGAACCTGCTGAGGGGCACACAGTACACCCTCAGAGCTGTGCACCAGAGGTTCCCATCCCCTGCCACTCGAGGGCTGCCCAGGAGAGAGCCCTGGCACCAGTGAAGCCAGATTTAAAGTTAGGTAGTCAGTAGTTAGGTAAATCGGGTCTAATATCGAGTAAGATCCAAAATGAAGACCATGTTGAGAATGGAGTCCGGAAAAAGCAGAACAACTCTTGGAATGTTAATGTCCCCAAGGCCCAGAGCCCATCCCAAAGAAGTGTTAATGAAACAGCTCCCAGCAAACGTGGAGATGCTGACCCAAAAGTTCTTCCTGCCCAGATTACTCCTTTGGCCCACCCTTCGGGCCTTCCCACCTACATTCCATCACTAAAAAATAACAGAACAAAGGACAGGAATGGGGGGGGGGGCGGATGAAGTCCTTAGCTATAAAAAGGGGAAGACATCGCCCTTCCACGGATTCCACCTCTTGGGTCCCCTTCTTCCTCCAGGAGAAGTCTTTTCTGCTGTCCTTTAATAAAGCCTCTACTTTCCACTCTGATCTTGCCTCGGCGTGCTTCTCTGGTGTTATACTTTAGCATTGGGGAAGCAAGGACTCGTCACCAGTAACAGCGGGAACACCAGGCTGCCTGGGCGTGCCAGGCTGGTTCCTGCCTTCCTGCCTCACAGTGCCAGGGAAGCCCCGGGGCAGAAAGCTAAGACAGGAAGCTCTCAGGGGCACTGCGGGCACAGAGCAAGGCATATCTGTGTGCACCTGGCATCAGTGGAGAGGCCCAGAGGATGTGAGGTGGGGGGCAGGTGGCATCCGCCCCCATCTGCCCCCTTCTGCCCCACACTGCTCGAGTCCACCTGTGCCCCATGCAAGCCCAAGCCTGGCTGAGCCTGCAGAACGGTGGGTGGCTGCTCCAGGTGACAGCCAGCTCCCCAGGGCCACAGTCAGAGCTCCTCACCCCTCCTCCCTCATGCATTCAGGATGTCCTCACCATGGCTAGCTCTCTGTCTGCTGCACGTGACCTGTACCTTTGTCCTTGAGGGTCCTGAGCACTTTCTGGGCCCTGGAGGCTGCAGGGACCATCACTGCCTCTCAGACCCTGGTGACCAACCCACCATTAGCCACTGCCCAAGAGTCCTCAGACATCCTGACTCCACACCTTGGCCTTCTCCGTGGAATCTGAAGCCCGAGATACTTGCAGCCCTGCCCGTGGTAACTCTGCTATTGCTGCCCTGGGGTTCCCCTGGGCAGGCCTGGGGCATGGAAAAGTCCATCCTAAGCCTGGAGCAACACACCCACCAACCGTGAGCAAGACCCAAGCTCCCCTCTTCAGAGCTGGTGAGGGGGCTCCCTTCAGGCATCAAGTGTGAGCTACAGTGGACATGGTGACACTGAGGTTTGGGCCACCTGCTTGTGGAGCTTTCTGGATTTGCTGGACCTGCTTGGGCCCAAACTCAAATGTCCATTTCCGTTGACAATGGACAGCCGCTGTGCCTCACTGACACTGTGGCATGGAGGATCTGACTCCCAGCCCGGGTGGGCAGCTCCGTTCAGTCACTTGACGTCCTGTGGACAGACTCAGGCTCCACTAGTGCCCAAGGCACCCGGGAGCTGTCATTGCCCCAGCAAACACCCCTGGCTCCAGAGCCTCAGGCCGCACCCTGATACCTCCCGCCTGGCCCCCTCGGACCCTCGAGGAACACGGTCACTGTTGAGTCAGGGAGCCGTGTGCTCAGGGCCCCAGGTGTGGCCAGCCTGCAGCCTGCCTTGGGAGCCATCATGCAAACCTCCAAGACGGCTGGAGGGTGGAGACTTAAGTACAATGTGCTGCCATCGGGGAGGACCAGAGGCAGGTGACCGGGTCGCCCATGCAGGGACTAGTGAGCAGGCTCTCGCTCTCAGGGTCCTGGGTGGTCGGGTTGAGATGGGCCGTGCGTGGAGAAGCCAGGCGGCCCTTGGGTCTTGTCTGTTCCCACGCTCCCACCTGCCCTTCCACCTTCCCACCTCAGGGCACCTCAGAGGCCAAGCAGACTCGGGCACCACGATCTTGGGCTTCCCGGGTCTGAGCCATAAACCCCATATACCTCTGTGTGACCAAGAGACCTGAGAAGACAGCTAGAAGATAAAACTTTATGGTTTTGGAGGTCTCAGTCCACAGGTGACCAAGGTCACTCCTTTGGGCCCTGGGGTGAGGCAGAATATCATGGCAGAGAGTGTAGCAGAGGAAAGTGGCTCAGAACCTCACACCCGGAGGGAGGGAGAGAGAGACTCTGCAGTCCAGGGACAAAATATAAACCCCAAAGGCATACCCCAATGACCCAGCTCCTGCAGCCACAGTTGCCCCCCAGGGGATCCCTATCAGGAGATCAGTGCACCAATTAGGTTAGTAATCTCATAGCCCACTCATTTCACCTCTCAGCCTCTGGTGCCATCTCACACAGGAGCTTGGGGGACACCTCACATCTGAACCCTAACAAGGGGTCTGCTTTGCATTCCTGTTGCAGCCATGGTTGGTGTTACCGTAGCCCTCTGAGGAGTCTGGAAGGACCCGTGGGCTCCAGATCCGCAGGCGTGCACCCTTGGCTGGGTGAAGGACCAACAAGACTCTCTGGGGGCTGCGCAATACGGAGCAAGACAGGAAGAACACAGCACGGAGGCCCAGGGCCTGCCCACCCCAGCCCACCCTGAACACCCCGCCCCACGGGACCCCTGCCCACCAGAGGCACCGGGACAAGAGAGGGCACCTGCCCCGTCAGCTCTGCACTGCACCGAGTGGCAGGTGCTCCTGAGGGTGACCCGAGCACCCAGCCCACTAGCTGCTCACGGACTCTGCTTTCATAACACTGTGGGGGGGGGGCAGGGGTGGGATGTGGGGCTTCAGCAGGAAAGGCCTGCGCGCCTTAACGCTGAGCCCAACGTGCCGCAGGGGGTCCAGCCACGTGGGAGTGGAGAGGCCCCCGCTGGAGGCTGGACTCACCTGGAAGCCTCTTCACTGACTGCCAAGACCCACCCGCGCAGCCGATTGAGCAGGTTCCAGGGAGCAGCCAAGAGGAGTGAGAAAAATAAAGACTCACTGAAGACGATTTGGAAGACAAGGCTGGGTGGGGTGGAGCTGCTCTCTGATGGAGAAGCAGGTCTAAGAGTTGCGCGGCCATCTTGACTTATCTTGTCTCCTCATCACGCTGAAGACAGGGCGAGCATTGTTCTCTGTACTCAGAAAGTTAAGGGCTGGCAACATTATTCCAGTGGTGCTCCACAGTCACAATGCTGCGCTCTGCAGTTACAATGTTGTGCTCTATAGTTACAATGTTGTGCTCTACAGTTACAATGTTGTATTCTATAGTTACAATGTTTTGCCCTGCAGTTGCAATGCTGTGCTCTGTAGTTGCAATGTTGTGCTCTGTAGTTGCAATGTTGTGCTCTGCAGTTGCAATGCTGTGCTCTGTAGTTGCAATGTTGTGCTCTGCAGTTGCAATGCTGTGCTCTGTAGTTGCAATGTTGTGCTCTGCAGTTGCAATGCTGTGCTCTGTAGTTGCAATGTTGTGCTCTGCAGTTGCAATGCTGTGCTCTGTAGTTGCAATGTTGTGCTCTGCAGTTGCAATGTTTAAATATTGGAAGCCGGCAGCAGGCAGGCTCAGGAGCAGGAGCCCGTGAAGCACTGTGGTTGACTAGCAAGAGAGTTCCTCTATTCCAGGAGCCAAGGTAGAGGCTGGTAAGACTCCTACGGAAGGCATTACCACAGCCCCTGGGCATCCTGTGCCCTTGCACAGGAACATTCCCAGGCACCAGGCCTGCCACAGACATGAGGTCATCAAAGACCCCAATCCCAGACACTGCTCTCCCATTCTGTCATGCGCTCCACAACCCACGTCTGGGGCTTGCAGAGGGGGACCCCCCAGAGGCCTGCTGGGCTGGCTTCACCTTGGAAGTCCCACAGCACCACCTCTGTGTGCTCATTGGCCAAAGCCCCCTAGACAGGGAGAGGGACGCACGCCACCTCTGGGCGGGAGGGGTCTAGAGATCCCAGCACACGTGCCACCCCCCGCCCCCGTCTTGGTCCTGGGTGGTATCGGACACTCTGAATGACCAATAAGAAGCACCATGGCTGGGGTGGCCTGGAGGATGCCCAGTCTGGCAGAAGTGCACCAAGGAGCTGCTCCCATCTCCAGGACAGGTAGAGACCGGGGGCCGAGAGTGAGCATCGCACGTGACCCGCGTCCCTCACCTTCCAAGAAACAAAATCAACGGGAAAGGATTTTTAGAGAAAAAGTTCCTTCACTGAACTCAGATCTCCTCTGCCGAGAGCCTCAGTCCCGTGACCACCTGACCATTAACCGAAGTCCCACGCAGCCTGCTTCCTGCCATGTGAGGAGATGCGGTCACACAGGGAGGCCAGGGGAGAAGTGTGAAGGACTAGACAGAGGAGACGGTGACTACAGCTGAGAGGGAGGGTCTCCTGGGTCACGGCGTAGAGAAGGTGGAGTCCCACTTTCCCCAGGCAGCAAACAAAGCACCAGCCACAAAGCCCTGCATTCCCCAGGCCCTCCAAGGGCGCTGTGGCTTGGATCTGAGTGTCCCCAGGTCCCTTGTGTTAAGCCCTGGTCCCCGCTGGTGCTACTGGGAGGAGGTGGTGCAGGGAGGTCTCAGGCCCGGGGTGAGCCCTTGCAGGGATGAGGGACACCTGCCCCTTCCTGCCTCTCCTCCCTGCCTCCCAGTGGCCGTGAGTGGGAGGACGTGCTGCCCTGGCCCCCCCACCCCCATGGGCTGCCTCGCACAGGCCAAGCCAGCAGGGCCCAGCACCAGGCAGCTCCGGCTGTGAGCCCACACAGACCTCGTCTCTTATGGTGATCGCCACTGGGGTTTTGTCACAGCAGAGGGCTGACCGCTTGGGTGTGGGGGACCGGACCTGCGGGGTGTGAATGAGGGCTGGATGGTCACAGGACCTGAGAGGCCACGGATGGCAGCCCCTGATGAGGTGTTCATAGGAGAGGACCCGCTTGGCCCATGCAGGGCGAACCGTGCTCGGGTGGGAATGTTCCTTTCAGTCCTTGAGCAAGGGGGCAAGGATGTGGGCAGTCCCTCCCTTTCTGGACCCCTGTGGGACCACTAGCTCCTGGCCGTCCAGAGGAGTGGCCCTGGCAGTGATCTGGGTCCACAAGGTGCCTGCATTCCACAGGCTTGCCCAGTGCAGGGCAGGAGAGTTGGGGTCTAGGACAGTGACTGCTGTAAGTTGGTGTGAGCCACTCAGCCCAGGCAGCAAACAGATCTCACGGATCTGAGTTTTGCAATGAAAAATGCTGCTTTTGTACTCAAAATATGCAAATTGGACTTGTAAGGGCAGCTTGGGAGGGTCCTTGAGGACGGTGGCAGAATAAGGCCCAACTCTGTAAAGACCTGGCGGAAGCGGGGTGGCACAGTGGTTAGCGCACAGGGTTGGGCTGCACTGCTGGGCTCAACCTGGCTCTCGCAGCTGGGCAGCCTGGGGCAAATGACCCGACCCAGCCACAGGCCCTTCTCCTGAAGCTGGGGAGGTGGGGATGGCTCACCTGCTCCCCAGCCTTGCTATGGGGTGACAGTCTGGGCCAGTCTCGTCCACCTAACCAGGCACAACCCTGGAGCTGGACTGTTAGGTGTCACCCACCCTTGGGGGAGGAGGAAGCTCCCACAGAGAGATGGGCTGCAGGGGTGGGGGCCGTGTGTGACTTTCTGTACTCTCTGAGTGACCAGTGGGGAGACCTGGGAGAGAGGAGAGCATCGTGCGATGCCCTTGCCGTCCAGTTGTGAGTAAGGGGAGGAGCTGCTGGCACCCCAGTTCCTGAGAGGACGCCCGTTCCAGTGGCCATCAAATGCTTTAATTGAAAAGTGATCAGCATTAGATGAGATGGGAATGCTGAGGGTCCTGGCTGGTCATTGTCACCGTGTACGTGTACTGAAATACCATGCCGTACTCCCGCAAGGCGTTCACTTGTGAGTCGATTTAAAATAAAATTAAACCTAAACTCAAAATAAATAAAATTTAAAAGGAAAAAGGAAAGAATTCATGTGGCCACTTGCAGGTTCCCACAGGAGTGAAGACATGAGCCAGTTGAACAGCTCCTCAGCAGAGCCAGAGGAGGGGTCCGCAGAGCTGCCACAGCAAGTGCCTTCGCGGCCGTCCCAGGGGAGGCCCTGCAGGCCCCGGGCTCCGGCTGGCCAAGAGCTCAGACACAGGGATGACGCCCAGCTGCCTGCCAAGCGGGCACCGTGTCCACGGCACAGAGGGCAAAGGCAGGCCTCCCACCTCCTCGCCTGGAGGCAGAACTGAATAAACACCAGCCAGCAAAGCTAGCCCCCCGATAAGAGGACACCTGGCCTGGTAAGCTCTGGCACCCTCCGGCTCAGCCGGGTCACTCAGGTCAGCAACATTATTAAAACTCATTCCAGAGAACCGGACCCTGGGGAGGGCTGGCCTCCAAGCTAAAGCCTCCGGCTGAGTGGGCAGCCGAGCTTCCAGGCCCCTCGGGGCAAGGCAGCCTGACTGCCCACCTGGCCACCTGGCCACACCTCTCACTTCACCTGGCTGCTCCTCCCCTTCTGCCCCAGAGCCACGAGGGCCCACCATGCACCCCAGCCCTCACCCTGCATGACCCTGAGGTCCACTCCCCAAGGTGGCCCCTCCCCAAGGCTCAGACAAAGCCAGACCAGGTGGAGGCTCAGGGTCCTAGGAGGACATGGCCTGAGGGCCAGGCCACCGTCCACCAGGACCCACCCACTGTGCCTAGGGCAGGACAGACTTCCCGGGAACAGGGTGTCTGCAGGGGCGGCCAACATTCCAGGGAGCCCCTGTCACCACAGCCCCTCCCCAGGCCTGCAGGGAGCGCTGACGGGCTCCAGGCCCAGGACTCGGGGCAGGGCCCAGGAAGACGCCCACTGCCCACCTCCCCCCTGCGCTCAGTTGCAAGCTTGAGGTGGTCCTGGCGCTGGGTCCTGGGTAGCTGGGAGGACCCGCTCACTCCTCCCTGTGCCCAGTCAGCAGCTGGAGCCACCAGGAGAAGCCTCAGCCTGTGGGGCCGTGGGCGAGGGCCAGCTCTGTGACCTGCCCTGAGCTGCTCCTCCTCTCAGCCCAGGTGTGGGGGGTCTCTGACCTGGGCCCCTCCACCTGCCCCGGAGCGACCTGCTCCAGAGGCTGCGCTTGTTCCCAGGGCCTTCCCACGCGCCCGTCCTGCCTCCTGCCACCCCAGGCGTGGTCACTGAAGGGCACGGGCTCCACTGCTTTAATCAGAGTGTTTGTAGAGGGAAAGCAAAATTCTCTAAAATCCTTTTTTTCTACCAGCTGCTATGAACTTTTAGGGCAGGTCTGTGGCTATAAGTTCTCATTTCTCTTGGGTAAATTCTGAGGGATAGATTCTGGGTTAAATAGAAAGTGTAGATTTAATTGTATAAGAAACCATCAGGCTGATTTCCCAGGAGCATGTGCCTTGTTGAATTCCTGCCAGCAGAGCACATGAGCTCCCCTCCCCTGCAGGGCCTCAGCCCTCAGTGTCCGTCTTTTTAAAGTAGCCATGCGATGGCTGTGTAGTGATGTCTCACGGTGGGTTTTAATTTGCGTATTCATTAAGCCCCCATGCAGAGCATCTTTTCATGTGCTTATTAGCAATTCTTTTCTTTTGTGAAGGATCAAAAGAATGTTTGCGTGTTTCTTACTATTGAGTTGTAAGAGTTCTTTACATATTGTGGATATAAGTCCTTCATCAGATGCACATGTTATGAATATCTGCCCCTAGAGAGGAGGTTGCTATTTCACTGTTTTGGAGGCAGTGTCTGGGGATGGAACCCAATGCCTCCCACCTGCCAGTCTGGTGCTCTACCACTGAGCCACACCCCCAGCCCTTTTTAAATTTTCTTTAAAGACAGAGGCTGGCATCAAAATTGCAATTCTCCTTTCTCAGCCTCCCAAGTAGCTGGGATTACAGGTGTGACCACCACACCCAGCACATTTTCAATTTCTTAGCTGTCTTTCAAGTAGCAAAATTCTTAAATCTTGATAAGCTACGATTTATACATTTTTTCTTTCGTGATTCCTGATTTCTGTGTCACAAAGATACACCCCACAGTTCTCCTAGAAGTAATTATTGTTCTAGGTTTTCCGTCTAGGCCTGGCACCCACTGAAGTTACTTTTCTGTGTCAATGAGATAAAGGACAAACTTTTTTTTCCCCATGCAGACATCAAGCATGATGTAAGCAGCCAATATTCACCTACAGCATGGCACCTTGGACAGAAGCCAGTGGGCCGTGTATATGTGGGCCTGACGGCCTTTCTATTATGTTCTATTGATCTACATGTCTACTCTTTTTTAATTTGTTCTTTTTGGTCATACATGACAGTAGAGTGCATTTCGACATATCATAAATACAAGGAGTACGACTTCCCGTTCTTGCAGTTGTGCGTGGTGTGGAGTTACACCATCACGTACTCAGGCTTGAACATGGGAACGTGATGTCAGACTCACTCCACTGTCTTTCCTGTCTCCATCCCCCCTTCTTTCCCTTCATTCCCCTTTGTCTAATCTAAGGAACTTCTGTTCTCCCCCTCCTTTCTGCCCTGTCTATTGTGAGTTAGCATCTGCATATCAGAGAGAACATTGGCCTCTTGTTTTTTGGGACTGGCTTATTTCACTTAGCACGAAAGTCTTCAGTTCCATCCATTTACCAGCAAATGCCATAATTTCATTCTTCTTTATGCCTGACTAATATTCTACTGGGTATATTTACCTCATTTTCTGTATCCATTCATCTGTTGAAGAGCACTTAGGTTGATTCCATAATTTAGCTACTGTGAATTGAGCTGCCATAAACATTGATGTGGCTTCATCACTGTAGCATGCTGATTGTAAGTACTTTGGGTATATACCAAGGAGTGGGATTGCTGGTCAGATGGTTGTTCCATTCTGAGTTTTCTGAGGAATCTCCATACAGCTTTTCAGAGTGGATGCACCAATTTGCAGTCCCACCAGCAATGTAACCTTTTCCCCCCACACACATCCTCGTCAACCTTGTTACTTGTATTCTGTGAGATGGAATCTCAGTGTGGTTTTAATTTGCATTTCTCTAATTGCTAGAGATGTTGAACATCTTTTCATATAGTTGTTGACCAGTTGTGTTTCTTCTATGAAGTATCTATTCAGTTCCTTTGCCCATTTATTGATTTTTTTTCTTTTGTGTTAAGTTTTTTGAGTTCTTTATATATCCTGGAGATTAATGCTCTATTGAGGTACAGGTGGCCAAGATCTCCTCCCATTCTGTAGACTCTCTCTTCATGTTCTTGATTATTTCCTTTGTTGTAAAGAAGCATTTTAGTTTGATGCCATCCCATTTATTGATTCTTGATTTTACTTGTTGTGTTTTAGGAGTTTTGTTGAAGAATTTGGTTCCTAAGCCAACATGATGGAGATTTGGTCCCTCTTTTTCTTCTAGTAGGCTTAGGGTCCTTTGGTCCACTTTGAGTTGAGTTTGTGCGGGGTGAGAGAGAGGGTCTAATTTCATTTTGCTACATATGGATTTCCAGTTCTCCCAGCACCATTTGTTGAAGAGACCATCTTCTCTCCAATGTATGTTTATGGTGCCTTTGTCTGGTATGAGATAGCTGTATGCATATGGGTTTGTCTGTGTGTCCTCTATTCTGCACCATTGGTCTACAAGTCTACTTTGGTGCCAATACCATGCTGGCTTTGCCCCTATGGCTCTGTAGTCTAACTTAAAGTCTGGTTTTGTGACACCTCCTGCTTCACTTTTCTCGCTGAGGATGGTTTTGGCTATTCTGAGCCTCTCATTTTTCCAAATAAATTTCAAAACTGCTTTTTCTATTTCTTTTCTTTTTTAAAAATATTTTTTAGTTGTCAATGGACCTTTATTTTATTTATGTATCTGTGGTGCTGAGAATCAAACCCAGTGCCTCACACATGCCAGGCAAACACTCTTCCCAGTAGAAGTGGGAGAGCAGACATACTTGTTTTTCCTCAATCCTTGAAGGGTAGAATTTTGTCTTTACCAACATGTAGGATATTTGTTGTGGGCTCTAGGCACAAACTTGACTAAGTCCAATGAGCACAGCCACCACTGAGCCATCACCTCAGCCCTGCTTTTTCTATTTCTATGAAGAACGTCATTGGAATTTTAGTAGGAATGGCATTGAGTCTGTGTAGCTCTTCTGGGAGTATAGCTATATGGACAATATGAATTCTGTATGGGTCTACTCTTGATAGCTGTAACTTTACAGTAAATTTTGAAGCCAGTCTGTGTGAGTCCCCCATCTGGATCCATTTGAACTGTTATAAGAAGATGTCATAGACTGCATGACTATAAACCACAGAAATTCATTTCTCACATTCTGGAGACTGGGAGCCCGAGATCCAGCGTGGGCAGACTCGTGTCTGGGAGGGCTGCTTCCTGGTCCTCACAGTGCTTTTTGGTGATTCCTCATGAGGTGGATGGGGCAAGGATCTCTCTGGTCTCTTCAAAAGGCATTAATATAATGAATCGAAGAGCATTCTTCTGTCATGTGTAACTGATTAGAACAATTAAATAAAAATAAAACAGAAAAAAAAGGCACTAATCCCATTCACGGGGACTCCTTCCTCATGGCCCAGTCAGCCCCCCAAAGCCCCATGTCCTAACACTATCACTTTGAGGTCTGGGATTTCAACATATTGAAGCCAAGCCCTTGTCCTGGGGCTGTAGACAGCGCCCAGGTGGGCTGGAGTGAAGGTGGCAAGCCAGGGTGTTGGCTGTGCAGAGCCCACATGCCAGCCTGGGCCTGAGGCATGGTGATGGTGAGCCAGGGCAGTGGCAAGCAAGCCAGGGTGTGCCCATCTGTCACCCAGGGCACTCCAGCCTGGGGCCCAGAGTGGACGCCCATTGCAGAAGCCCGCTCCACAGAGTGCACAGCTCATAACCCCTGAGCAACCATGATCCAGTGACCTCAATCTCCCTGTTCCCACCACAGCAGCAGGAAAACAGAGGTGGGGCAGACCTGGATGGGAGTGCAGGGCCAACCAATGGCATTGGTACTTTTCTAAACCCCGATTAGCATAAATCTGAACCGACAGCATTGACCTGAGTGCTACATAAACCCCTAGACTAGCACACTCAAGAGGCAACCCCTCGTGGCTCCCCTCCCCTCCAGCAGGGATTCTGCTTCTATTCACACTTGGATGAATTGTACCATAACACTACTCACCCTCTTCTGTGGTTTCACTCCTTGGGTTTGTAGAACCAGAACCCAGAAAAAAGAAATTGGTGGTGAGTTGCTGGGGGTCTGCTGCAGCATTGGAAGGCATAGCCCGCATTAAGAGTCGCAGCACATTTCTTGCTTATAAAACTTACGCAGACCCCACTCACCAGCAGAAATGGAGAAACTCTGGTTTGATATGAATTCTGAGGACCACAAAAATTCACATCATAGCATGCTCTGACTTTGTTCTACATTTTCAAATTTTGTTTGGCTACTCTAGTTTTATTTCTATACCTATATACAGTTTAGAATCAGTTTGACAATTTGTACCAAAAATAAGCCTGATGGAATTTTGATTGGGAATACATTATATGTACAGGACAATTGTAGGAGAATTGCCTCTTAATAATATGGAGCTTCTGAATATTTGAAGATACCATATATTTACATTTATTCCATCTTTAATTTCTCAGCGATAATTTGCAGTTTTCAATGGATGGAAGTGGTGCATATTTTGTTAAATTTATCCCTAAGTGTTTCATGGTTTTGGTGCTATTGTAAATAGTATTTTTATTTCAATTTCAACTTAATGATTGCTAATATTTAGCAATACAATTAATTTTGCATGTTGAGTTTCATTCTGGGAATTCACTATAATAATTTTATAGTTCTCATAGCTTTCTTTGTAGCTTCTTGAGATTTTGTATAGCAACAATCATGCTTCCTGGAATAAATACACTTTTACTTCTTCCTTTCTGATTTGTATGCCATTTAGTTCTTTTTCTTACCTTATTGCATTGGCTAAGAACTCTAGTACTAAGCGGAGTAGAAGTGGGAGAGCAGACATACTTGTTTTTCCTCAATCCTTGAAGGGTAGAATTTTGTCTTTACCAACATGTAGGATATTTGTTGTGGGCTCTAGGCACAAACTTGACTAAGTCGAATGAGCACAGCCTCCAACAAGCCTGGATC
The DNA here is from genome assembly GCF_047511675.1 of Marmota flaviventris. Classification (NCBI taxonomy): domain Eukaryota; kingdom Metazoa; phylum Chordata; class Mammalia; order Rodentia; family Sciuridae; genus Marmota; species Marmota flaviventris. The sequence continues at coordinate 3,097,348 of NC_092506.1, read as the reverse complement.
AAATAGTAGCTTTGCCACCTGAACCTTTGTGAGTTTGGGCAAGTTACTTCTCCTCTCTGGTCTTCCTCACTCAATGAGGAAAATAATGGTATTAAAATCAATGAAATAATAAACTGGAAATAAACAGTGAAATTGTGTGGGGTTCTGTGGGATCAACACATCTCACATGGTGGTAGTCTCCTGCTCCTCCTCCTCTTCACATTGGGATCCATCCCAGGGCCTGGCACATCTAGGCAATGGCTCTACCTCTGAGCTACCCCAGCCTGGGCGCTGGGTTTTAAAGCAGGACATGGAGGGAAAACAGCACGTCATCAGAACTCTGCTGGCGATCCCATCAAACCCCAGCTCAAGAGCCTGCTACACCATCATGGAGCCGCATGGTTAGGAAAGAAGAAAGAGATGGAGACAGGAAAGTTTCTCATGGAAATTTAAGCAACCGTCAGATGAAAGAGAACTACAAACCCACATTTCAGAATTTCTCCAAAGGAGTGAGAAAGGTAAGCTCTGGGTGGGCAGGTCCATGGCGAGCGTCCAAAGCAGCACAGAGAGGAAAGGCTATGACCCGGAATACTCACAACAGTAGAGAATACATGGAAATAAGTCAACGAATTTTCAACCAAAAAATTAGAAAAAATAGTGACAAAAACTCAATAGAGGGGCTGGGGTTGGGGCTCAGTGGCAGAGCACTCACCTAGCCCATGCAAGGCCCTGGGTTCGATCCTCAGCACCACATAAAAATAAATAAGTAAAATAAAGGTATCTTGTCCTACCACAACTAAAAAAAAAAATTAAAAATCAACAGAGGGAAGCACCCAGGAAAAATTTTAAATAAAGATAAAATCAGAAAGATTTTGAGGTGGCTGAGGCCCAGGGAGCATACTCTGAAACTCCCTGCAAAATCCTCCCAGAACATAAAGACTAGTGTTTCAGTCGGCGTTCTTGCTGCTGTGACTAAAGGACCGGGACAGAACAACCGGAGGGAAGAAACGTTTATTTGGGGGCTCACGGTTTCAGAGGTCTCAGGCCATAGATGGCCGCTCCATTCCTCAGGCCTCAGGTGAGGCACGACATGGTGGCCAGAGTTTGGCGGAGGGAAGCAGCTCATGGCGATGAGGAAGCAGAGCCACACCCCAGGACCCACTTCCTGTGGCCACACCCTACTGCCTCCAGTCACCACTCAGTCACTCCCACCAGGGAGTAAGTCACGGATTGGGCTAAGGCTATGGCCCGATCATTTCTCCTCCAAACCTTCTTGCCTTGTCTCACACGTGAGCTTTTGGGGGCACCTCACACCCAAACCGTAACAACTAGTGAGTAGGACAAGAAACACCTTCTCACACCAGAGTAACTAGAAGACAGCAAGCTTCCCAACTTCCCATTGTGTGTGAGCGGGAGAGCAACAGCGGGCCCCCAGCCCTCCCAGCCCTCTGTGGACCACCAGGAGGATCTGCTCCGAGGAGGGAAGGGCAGAGCCAGCCTGAGCAAGGTGCCCAAGACCCTCAGCTTAAAGGAGGGAGGGTCACCCTGACTCACGGTGTCAGTCGGTGCCCTGTTAACCTCTTGTCGGGGCTGCGGCAGCACATCATGGCCAGCGCACGTGGCAAGGGAAGACCACTCACCTCAGAGCCGCTGGAAAACAGAGAGGTGGGAGGGGCCCTGGGTCCCATGCCACCTTCAAGGGCACGCCCCCATGACCTGCCTCCTCCCACCAGGCCCCCCTCCTCCCAGTGGTGCCTTAGACTGGACACCGAGTCTTTACACGTGGGCCCTTGGGGCACGATTCCCATCTAAACCATAATAGAGCCCCAATTTCACCTCCTCCAGAAAGCCCATCCAGGCACCAAAATACCAGGAAATGTGCACCGTGGATGAGCCCGATGTAGTGCCACAGAACCACGCTGGACACGCCGCGGGTACGTTGACAGGAGGGGCTGGATGAGCTGCTCACCAGGCACCGAGGAACCCAGGGAAAAGCAGCCTAAGGGCCACCCCAAAGCTACCCGCACCCACCCTGTGGAAACAGGTGCTGCAAGAAGACTGCAGTCATGGAGTGTGCAGCCTCTGGGGCCCAGGAGGGGCGTCCTCGCCAGGGGACGGCCAACGTCACAAACCAGAGAAAATGAGCCGGTTTTTCCAGAGCTATGAAAACTGCAAACTGAAATCAACTCCCTGGTCAGGGAAATGGTCAGGCCCAACCGATGGTGGAAACCAGCAAAGCAAGGACAGGGAACAAGATGGCAGGTAGGGGACCTTCTCCCCACCAGCAGCCTCCTCCAGCGCCCCCTGCTGGCAGAGCTCCACAGGGAGCGGCTGGCAAAGCGGGTGTGGTTGGCAGAGCCCCCCAAGGCCACCGGGCGGGTGGGACAGGCCTTAGCAGATGGCCCAGCGGATGTCAGACCAGCCCTGCACCCGTGGTCAGTCCAAGCATGGCCACTGGGTCTTGGTTATGAGGGAGGAAGACGGTGTACTCAGGGACGCCCACTGGCATCTGAGGTGATGTGCCAGGAGCCAGAAACACTCCCCCCAGGGCTCAGCCAAAGAAAGGCAGAGAGGTAGACAGGTGGTGGGCGCTGACGTGTAGCGGACCTTGCACTTCTCTTGCAACCTTCCATGAGTTAGGAATTTTTTCAAAATTTAAAGGGAGGGCTGGGGGTGGCTCAGTGGTAGAGCACTGTCCTAGCATGCACGAGGCCCTGGGTTCCACCCCCTTCACACACACACACACACACACACACACACACACACACGTGAGAAGAGCTACCAGGACCTGGTCTCTCAGAGGATCACAAGCCAGAATACGCACCTGCTCACTTCTCTTGGGGCACCGGCTGCGGTCTCCTGGACGGCCCTAGAGGTAACGTTGCAAAGGGGACTTTCCCCTTTTGGACGATCAGCTGTCCTGAATTCACAAGCGATCATCGAGCATGAGGGTGCACATTGTCCCCTCCCTCCGCCGAGGTTTGCAGCAGCTTCCCAACGCAAGGGGGTCCCTGGGCCCAAGGGGCCCAAGAATGGGCACAGCCTTTACTATCCTCCTCCGCCCGCGCAGAACCCTCCTCCCAAGGCCGTGCTGCCTGGAGGAGCCAGGCTGGCCACTCGGCGCTCTGTAGAGGGACACATTTGTACTGTCAAGGACAAGAGCCACTGGCAGCCCGGCCCACAGCTGACCCCTCTGCATCATCAGGGAGAGAAGTGGTCTTTAAAAGGCCCCGTGGGGGTTCTCTGAGCCAGGAGTGTTGGTGAGGTCACTGCTTGGCCGGGCTCCACCCGGAGATCGCGTGGTTTCCTCTGCTCTCCAGGCCTGCCTGGAAGGCTGCAGGGAGGGTCTGGGTTTCTCTTGCTGCCCACACCTGGGCAGGAGCCCAGCCAAGCAGAGAAAGGTCCCCAGGGAGACTCCTTCCCGACCAGCCCCATCCCAGCCCGACACCATGTGACTCCCAGGAGCTGGCTGACACAGAGCAGGAGACACCCACAGGCTCTGGGCGGCAGGAGCCCACAGCCAGCCAGGACAGCCCTGAGGCCCAGGGTCCAAGCAGGCAAGGATTCGGAACGGTGAGCACAAGGACAGCACTGGTCAGGGTGGGGGTTGGGGGCCCGCCCAGAAGCTTGGCATCTTTCTCCTGTCTGAGCTCTTCTGCTGGCCTAACGGGGGAAGGCACAGTGGCCAGCAGTGGCCTGACTGTCCAGAGAGCGTCTGTCCAGCCATACTTCACCCTCTGATTTGGGCTGAGCCGCCTGGCCTGTGGCCAGCTCGGGGCCACTTTCCCTGTGTCGCATGCCACTCTGTCAGGGCTGTGGGGGTCGGAGAGGCTGGGCCCCATTCCGAGGAGGGACAGGGAGACCAGCCACACTGGACCCTGATCCTGGGAGGTGTTGTGGCCCCTCAATCTGTCCATGGCAGGAGCAGGGCCAGGCCGGGCAGGTCTGCAGAGGACAAAGACACAGGCTTGCCCCACCCACCCTCCTGGGTCCTGGTGTTCTGCCTCTCGTCCTCCTCACCCTGCATGACAATGCTCCTCTACTCCCTCAAGGAGTCTGAACCCCAGTTGTGGGGACCCCACCTACTGAGCCCCCTCCAGGGCCTCCAACTGGACCAGTGGCCCCACACAGAGCCCCCGCCGCAGGACCCAGCTGAGAAAGGCCCTGGCTGGCCTGGCTGAGCCTCGCCCTCCTGCCCCCACCCCCCTCTGCCCACCTCCCACCTCCCTGTTCCCCTCCCCTCCCCTTCCCCCTCTCCTTCTCTCTTCCCTTCCCTCTGATCTGTGGCTTCTGTTCCTGGCTCCCCCTGGGGACCCTGCACTGTGACCCAGCTTTGTCCCGGGGCAGCGGGAGGCCCTCAGCAGTGGTCTTTGGGTGCAGGAGGTGATTGAAGAACAGTATGGAGAGGAGAGGTGGGTCAGGGCCCCGCCTGGAGGCCGGACACTGGAGAAGCCCGCCCACTCCTTTGGGGCCACAGCCTTGCTGGGGGTCCTGGAGGCAGCTTTGAGCATGGGGGACTGAAGACCTCCCACGCTCATCTCTGCCTTTCCCCAGGCTTGGCCGCAGGGCCACACCCAGTCCTGTCTGAGACAGGCGTGCCCACAGCCCCCGCAGTGTCTCCCCCTTGCTGGTGCTGACCAGGCCAGCCCGCTAGTCACCAGGCGGTCAGGCCTCACCTGCTGGTGTCCACCTGTCTCACCCTCATACACCTGCTCATGGCCCATCCAGCCTTCCAGGGACGAGGGCGCTAGGACAGAGTGCACAGCCATGAGGAGGGTCCTTCTCCACCTGGGACTGGGCCCCACTCCCAGACAGCCCCACAGGCAGGACATCCAGACTGGCCAGGGAAGGCCCAGCTTCCCAGTGGCAGGAGCAGCCACCCTTTCCCAGGGCCTGTCACTTTACCCTAGTCAAACAGTGACCGCAGAAAACTGAGGGTCTGACAGGAAGAGGGGGTGACAGGACCCGCAGGACAGCCAGCGCCACCGTGCTCAGCATATGGCCCTCTGCAAGGCCAGTTTCAGCCCTGAGTCCTGGCCCACCCATCCTCCTGCACTGTGCATGGACACTCCGTCCCTAAAGGGAGAGAGCAGGAGATTCAAACAGTCTCGAGGTGGGAGCCTGCTCTGTGCACCCCCATCTCCCACATCTCCTCCCAGCCCCCCCAGGAGACCAGAGGACCAGTCACCACCAGGCAGAGGAGGCACAGGGAGATCATCCTCGGCCCCCTCTGGTCTCCAGAGAGAGGCAAGGCCCTGTCCCTTCTCTGTAACCTCACAGGGAGGAGCTGTAGGCACCCAGTGCTCAGGGCAGCTGCTGGGGATGGACCGCCCCAGGTGGCAAGATAGGAGCAGGTAGCCACGGCTGGTGGGGCGGCAGGTAGCTTCAGGTGGGCCTCCTGCTGAGCTCTGCGTGGTCCTGAGGTCTCCTGTCCAGCTGTTTCACTGGCAAAGCTGGAGGGAGATCCTGCTCCATCCCGCTCAGGGCCAGGTGGGCTGTTCCGGTCAGATCTGAGCCCTCACCCGTATTCGGGGCCTGCCCGGTGAGCCAGCTGCCCAGGCCTGCCACCAGCCTCAGCATCAGAGTAGCCTCTCTTCCCGCTGAGGGGAGGGGACTGACAGTTGAGAAGCAAGGAGAGAGGGCCGCAGGGACATGGCAAGGGGGAGAGGGGGACTCCTGGGTCCCAGGCTTGCACATGGCATGGCCAACTGGGGGGCAGGGGGAGCACTGTGGTGGCAGCCCCTCGAGGAAGGTCTCATAAGACCTGCTCTAAGATGACACACACTTGGCCACCGTGAGCCTCCCTCCGGGGTCCTGCACTCACTGGACCTAGGCCCTGCCTGTGGCCCTAAAACAAGACTTGTCTGGGGCCCTGTCCTCTCCCCACCCCCCTGTGCCTGCAGGGCCCCCTGCCGACGGACGACAGCAGCTGGACGAGGGCACCCTTAGCAGCCGCGGAGGCTGGGGCCTGGAGAGTGCTGGCCTGAGTGCCTCAGACAGGGAGGAGGGCGAGGTCAGGTGACAGGGAGAAATGGAAGGTGGGCACCTCCTTCAGCCGGGTCTCACCACCCGGATTGCCCACCCAGTCCCTAGCCAGTCCCTCCCCTCACTCCTGAACAGAAAACTCAGAGGACTCTGTGGTTTCAGGGAGCCAGGAGAGAGCAGAGTGGACGTCCCTGGCCTCCCGGCCTCCACCCATTCCACCCTTCCCTGGAGATGGAGTGGAAGGAAGGTGGCCAGCACGTAGCTGCCCCCGACCGCAGCCAGGAGGACCAGGCCTTCAACCTGGTCATTCTGGCCCTCACGGAGCTGCTCAGCCTGGGCGGGCTGCTGGGCAATGGGGTGGTCCTCTGGCTGCTCAGCCGCAACGTCTACAGGAACCCCTTCTCCATCTACCTCCTGGACGTGGCCTGTGCCGACCTCATCTTCCTCGGCTGCCACATGGTGGCCGTCATCCCCGACCTGCTGCCCCGCCAGCTGACCTTCCCGGGCTTCGTCCAGACCAGTCTGGCCACACTGAGGTTCTTCTGCTACATCGTGGGCCTGAGCCTCTTGGCGGCCATCAGCATAGAGCAGTGCCTGGCCACCCTCTTCCCCGCCTGGTACCTGTGCCGCCGCCCGCGCCACCTGACCACCTGCGTGTGCGCGCTGGCCTGGGCGCTCTGCCTGCTGCTGGACCTGCTGCTCAGTGGGGCCTGCACCGAGTTCTTCGGGGAGCCCAGCGGCCACCTGTGCAGGACGCTGTGGCTGGTGGTGGCGGCCCTGCTGGGCGCCCTGTGCTGTGCCATGTGCCTGGCCAGCCTGCTCCTGCTGCTGCGGGTGGAGCGTGGCCCGCAGCGGCCCCAGCCCCGGGGCTTCCCCGCCCTGGTCCTGCTGGCCGTCCTCCTCTTCCTCTTCTGCGGCCTGCCCTTCGGCATCTACTGGCTGTCTCGGAACCTGCACTGGCACATCCCCCACTACTTCTACCACTTCAGCTTCCTCATGGCCGCCGTGCACAGCTCCACCAAGCCGGCCGCCTACTTCTGCTTGGGTAGCAGCCAGGGCCGCAGGCTGCGCGAGCCCCTCCGCCTGGTGCTCCAGAGGGCCCTGGGGGACGAGGCTGAGCTGGCGGCCGGGAGGGAGGCTTCTCAAAGGGGCCTTGTGGACATGACGGCCTAGGCCCTCGTCCCAACCTCAGCTCTGGCCTGGAAGCCAGGGAGCTGCCCACCAAGGGGACCTCCAAAGGAGGTCTCTGCTGATGACCTGCCTGTGAGGACCACCAGTGTCACCCTCACTCCCCGTGTGAAGCTCACTGGGGAGGCTGCTGGAGGGTCTCTGGGGAGGCAGCCTGGGAACTTGCACTTTGAGGACACCCCCCCAGGGCCGTTGTCCTGCCCAGGAACTCATGAGAGCCCCTGGGTTACACCCACGTTCCCCAGGGACAGCAAGAGGCAGGCAAGGAAGGGAACAGGCCAGTCCCCAGGTGGGGGCAGGCCAGCCGTCTCCCGCCAGCTCATCCCGCCTCCCCCCGTCAGCCTCCCCACAGCCGAGGGCACACCCCGGATATGTGGGGATGGGACAGTGTGGCCCGCCTCAGCTCCCCAAGGCCCTCCCTCCAGTGTGTCTACAATGCCCTGAGATTGGAAGCTGGCTCAGGCATGGGGAGTGAGGCACTCAGGGGACCCTGGGTGGCTGGGCCACAGAAGAAAATGTCCGCCAGACCCCCACACCCTGGCCAGTGAGCGGAGGCTGCCCCCTCCCCCTGTGCCAGGAGCAGAGCTGGCCCCTGGTGCAGGGTGCTCGGGCCAGCAGCCCCCTGAACCCCAGGGGAAGCTGGGTCGGGCTGCAGCGGCGGGGCAGCAGTCACAGCCCTGGCAGACTGCTCGGACTACCCCCGGTGTCCACCTGGGTTCCTGCTGTGCTCTCCGGGCGTCGTCTGACCCAGCACCGCCCAGAGCTTGAGGCCCATCCAGGCAAAGCCCCAGCAGCTTCTGCGTCATCGGCTCATGTCCCCTCAGGAGCCTCAGCTGAAAATTTGTGACGTCCCGAGTGCCAGTGACCTCCCCATGAGGCTGCACGTGGGTGGAGAGCTTTGAGGCCTACCCTGCACAGCTGTGGCAGAGGAAGGCAGACAGGGGCTCAGAGGGGCTTCCAGAGCCTGGGGTTGTCGGTGACCACTGGCCCCTCATGTATGACCGGGTCCTGGACCACGCAGACCTCTCCCCAAGCTTCAGGAAGGCTGTTTTGCAAAAGCTTCTTCTGCATCGTGAGAAGTGCCCTGAGTGGGCAGGAGGCCCTGGCAGTCCTGCCCACACCTGGAGCAGCCCCACAGGAAAGTCTGGACTTCAGCTCTTGGGCAGCCCCCCACCTGCACCTCCTGGGCGGGCATGTCCCACTCAGGAGGGTCGCTCTGAGGACACAGCCCAGGCTCTGCCCCTCAGCAGGCTGCAGAGCTCCCTGGTACTGGGCCTGGGGCTCAGAGATGACCCAGAGTTGATCCCTGAGTGTCTCATTTCCCGGTGCCCGAGCCAGCTTCCAACCCCAGGGGTCAAGGGCAGGGGCTTTGGAGCCCTCCAGCCTGGGCCGAGCCAGTTCCCACCACCCCGTCTCCATGGGTGGGTTGCTCAGCCTCCCCCCGCCCCTCTGGGTCATCTTTAAAGCACTAGAACCAAGCGAGTCCACAGTGTGAGAGGCTGTGAAGTGTGTCCGGAGCCTCACGAGCCCACGGAACTTCACCACGTCACTGACCCTCCGGGCCCAAGTCCACCGCACGTCTTGACCTGGGTGTCCGAGAGATCTTCTTTACAGCTGTCAGGACCTCCTTCTGACCTGGAGTGGCTGGGCCGTGGCCAGCGTGATGTTCAGGCTTGGCCAAGAGCTTGTCTTCTGAGGTGGGGTGAGAGTCTCAGACCCCTACCCATCGTCCTGGGACCCCTACCCAGCATCCTGGGAACCCTACCCAGCATCCTGGGACCCCTACCCAGCATCCTGGGACCCCTACCCATCGTCCTGGGACCCCTACCCAGCATCCTGGGACCCCTACCCAGCATCCTGGGACCCCTACCCATCGTCCTGGGACCCCTACCCAGCGTCCTGGGACCCCTACCCAGCATCCTGGGGCCAGGCCTCCCACCTTCACCCCAGGGCCTTCACCCAGGCTCCTGTGCACCCTGGTAGGTGTGGGCCCAGGGGTCCCTCCTGAGGTAGCTTGGGGCCAGTGTGGCCCTCCGTGTCCACCTCCTGGCAAGATGGCCCGGTTCAGTCTCTCTGGGGGAGATGAGAGCAGGAAAGGAGGCCCCTGTCCACAAATCCACTTTCGGCCCTGACACACACCTCCTCAGATGGAGGAAGACCCACGGGGGGGGTGGGGGGGAAGCGCCACCAGCCCACGGGTGCCCTATGCCTGGACGTTAACCCAGAACCCTGCAGTGGTGGGGAGGGCACTTACACGTGAGAACACTGAGGCTCGGGGATCTGAGACCACCCCAGGCCAGCAGACAGTCCCTCCCTGGATCCCTCCACACACCCTGCTGGTTCAGGACTGGCTCAGGAGCCCTGAACACACACTGGCCCCCATCCCCTTTTCCCCATCGAGGGGAGAGATAGGTCATGGACCCTCGGGACATGCCCTCCTGCCTGAGAGCCCCTGCCCGAGAGCCCACCCTTGGTCCAGGGGAGTTGGGTGCAGCTCTGAGTCCTCCTAGCTGACTCAGGGAGCACAGGTGTGGCAGCAGGTATGCACCCTCAGCCAGACTGTCTGCCCAGCCCCATGCTCTGGGGAGAGAGCCAGGGGTACTGGGGCAGGTGATGGTCCTCCTAGCCTTCATCGGAGCTTCCAGGGCCCACGGGCAAGGCAGCTTCCACCTGGCCACACCTCTCAGCTCACCTGGCTGCTCCTCCCCTTCTGCCCCAGAGCCACGAGGGCCCACCATGCACCCCAGCCCTCACCCTGCATGACCCTGAGGTCCACTCCCCAAGGTGGCCCCTCCCCAAGGCTCAGACAAAGCCAGACCAGGAAGAGGCTCAGGGTCCTAGGAGGACATGGCCTGAGGGCCAGTCCAGCGTCCACCAGGACCCACCCACTGTGCCTAGGGCAGGACAGACTGCCCGGGAACAGGGTGTCTGCAGGGGCAGCCAACATTCCAGGGAGCCCCTGTCACCACAGCCCCTCCCCAGGCCTGCAGGGAGCGCTGACGGGCTCCAGGCCCAGGACTCGGGGCAGGGCCCAGGAAGACGCCCACTGCCCACCTCCCCCCTGCGCTCAGTTGCAAGCTTGAGGTGGTCCTGGCGCTGGGTCCTGGGTAGCTGGGAGGACCCGCTCACTCCTCCCTGTGCCCAGTGAGCAGCTGGAGCCACCAGGAGAAGCCTCAGCCTGTGGGGCCGTGGGCGAGGGTCAGCTCTGTGACCTGCCCTGAGCTGCTCCTCCTCTCAGCCCAGGTGTGGGGGTCTCTCTCCTGGGCCCCTCCACCTGCCCTGGAGCGACCTGCTCCAGAGGCTGCGCTTGCTCCCAGGGCCTTCCCACGCGCCCGTCCTGCCGCCTGCCACCCCAGGCGTGGTCACTGAAGGGCACAGCTCGGCTGCTTTAATCAGAGTGTTTTTCTTTTAAGCAAGTGGCTTCCGCAGGTGGCAGAAGCCATAACGCTCTGCCTGTGATCTGCTGTGGGTAACGGGTCACACACGTGACCTGGGCGATGTCACAGGACCTCATAGAAACCCGGGGGAAACTGAGGCTTCCAGAGACCAAGAAGGCTGACCCCAAGCTGCAGCCTGCGGGGCCAGGGGGCAGCCCCTCCTTTCCTGCCAGGCAAGACCCCACCCAGGAAAGGGTCAGGAGGTAGAGAGTCATGGCCTCAGGCCCACGCTCTCCTTAACAGCGCACCGTGGCCCCTGCGTCCCCTGTCTGTTCTGTGTGCCTGCTGCCTGAGCATCTAGGGCCTCACTGACCTTCAGGCAGCTAATTCCTAGGGATGGTAAAGCACTACTCCGCCATTCAGTGCAGAGCCCACGCCCACCCTGGGTTCCCCTAAACTGTGACCACCCCTCCAGGGTGGTGCTGGACAACCAGGCAGCCCCTGGGCTCCAGGGTCCTGAAATCCCTCAAACTGGCCAATCCTAGGCCTGCTTGCTGTCCTTGTCCACTGTCGTGAGTGAGCTATGTCATTAAAATAGACCAAACACGTCTGTATCTTTCTGCAATGTCGGCATTCACTGAGCAGCAATAAATTCACAGGCTGCCCACTTTCCTTTGTGGCAATTCACTGAATACCCCTAGGTCACCTGGTAGTCATGAGCAGGACAAAAACAGATCCTTTTATTCCACTCTTAATTTCTAATATCCAAAGACAACAGTCACACACACGTCACAGAGTGATACATAAGAAGTAGGTCATGGGCTGGGGATGTGGCTCAAGTGGTAGAGCGCTTGCCTGGCATGCATGTGGCGCTGGGTTCGATCCTCAGCATCACATACAAATAAAAGGATGTTGTGCCGCTGAAAACTAAAAAACAATAAAATATTGAAAAATTCTCTCTCTCTCTCTCTGTCTCTCTCTCTGTCTCTCTTTAAAAAAAAAAAGAAGTAGGTCATGGGAAACTGAGAAAGGGTTAGAGGAGCTTCAGATTGGTGGGTAATGTGTCACATGTGACCTGGGCTATGTCACAGGTCATGACAAACTGCTCGTCTCTACACCATGGAGTCACTAGGGCAGGCACAGCCTGAGGACTGCTGTCGTACACACCATGGAGTCACTAGGGCAGGCACAGCCTGAGGACTGCTGTCGTACACACCATGGAGTCACTAGGGCAGGTACAGCCTGAGGACTGCTGTCCTACACACCATGGAGTCACTAGGGCAGGCACAGCCTGAGGACTGCTGTTCTACACACCATGGAGTCACTAGGGCAGGTGCAGCCTGAGGACTGCTGTTCTACACACCATGGAGTCACTAGGGCAGGTGCAGCCTGAGGACTGCTGTTCTACACACCATGGAGTCACTAGGGCAGGTGCAGCCTGAGGACTGCTGTTCCACACACCATGGAGTCACTAGGGCAGGTGCAGCCTGAGGACTGCTGTTCTGCACACCATGGAGTCACTCAGGGCAGGCACAGCCTGAGGACTGCTGTCCTACACACCATGGAGTCACCAGGGCAGGCACAGCCTGAGGACTGCTGTCCTACACACCATGGAGTCACTAGGGCAGGCACAGCCTGAGGACTGCTGTCCTACACACCATGGAGTCACTCAGGGCAGGCACAGCCTGAGGACTGCTGTCCTACACACCATGGAGTCACTAGGGCAGGCACAGCCTGAGGACTGCTGTTCTACACACCATGGAGTCACTAGGGCAGGGTGCAGCCTGAGGACTGCTGTCCTACACACCATGGAGTCACTAGGGCAGGCACAGCCTGATGACTGCTGTTCTACACACCATGGAGTCACCAGGGCAGGCACAGCCTGAGGACTGCTGTTCTACACACCATGGAGTCACTCAGGGCAGGCACAGCCTGAGGACTGCTGTTCTATACACCATGGAGTCACTAGGGCAGGCACAGCCTGAGGACTGCTGTTCTACACACCATGGAGTCACTAGGGCAGGCACAGCCTGAGGACTGCTGTTCTACACACCATGGAGTCACTAGAGCAGGCACAGCCTGAGGACTGCTGTCCTACACACCATGGAGTCACCAGGGCAGGTGCAGCCTGAGGACTGCTGTTCTACACACCATGGAGTCACTAGGGCAGGGTGCAGCCTGAGGACTGCTGTTCTACACACCATGGAGTCACTAGGGTAGGCACAGCCTGAGGACTGCTGTTCTACACACCATGGAGTCACTAGGGCAGGTGCAGCCTGAGGACTGCTGTTCTACACACCATGGAGTCACTAGGGCAGGCACAGCCTGAGGACTGCTGTTCTACACACCATGGAGTCACTAGGGTAGGCACAGCCTGAGGACTGCTGTTCTACACACCATGGAGTCACTAGGGCAGGGTGCAGCCTGAGGACTGCTGTCCTACACACCATGGAGTCACTAGGGCAGGCACAGCCTGAGGACTGCTGTCCTACACACCATGGAGTCACTAGGGCAGGCACAGCCTGAGGACTGCTGTCCTACACACCATGGAGTCACTAGGGCAGGCACAGCCTGAGGACTGCTGTTCTACACACCATGGAGTCACTCAGGGCAGGCACAGCCTGAGGACTGCTGTTCCACACACCATGGAGTCACTCAGGGCAGGCACAGCCTGAGGACTGCTGTTCCACACACCATGGAGTCACTCAGGGCAGGTGCAGCCTGAGGACTGCTGTTCTACACACCATGGAGTCACTCAGGGCAGGCACAGCCTGAGGACTGCTGTTCCACACACCATGGAGTCACTCAGGGTAGGCACAGCCTGAGGACTGCTGTTCCACACACCATGGAGTCACTCAGGGCAGGTGCAGCCTGAGGACTGCTGTTCTACACACCATGGAGTCACTAGGGCAGGCACAGCCTGAGGACTGCTGTCCTACACACCATGGAGTCACTAGGGCAGGCACAGCCTGAGGACTGCTGTCCTACACACCATGGAGTCACTAGGGCAGGCACAGCCTGAGGACTGCTGTTCCACACACCATGGAGTCACTCAGGGCAGGTGCAGCCTGAGGACTGCTGTCCTACACACCATGGAGTCACTAGGGCAGGCACAGCCTGAGGACTGCTGTTCTACACACCATGGAGTCACTAGGGCAGGCACAGCCTGAGGACTGCTGTTCCACACACCATGGAGTCACTAGGGCAGGCACAGCCTGAGGACTGCTGTCCTACACACCATGGAGTCACTCAGGGCAGGCACAGCCTGAGGACTGCTGTTCTACACACCATGGAGTCACTCAGGGCAGGCACAGCCTGAGGACTGCTGTCCTACACACCATGGAGTCACCAGGGCAGGCACAGCCTGAGGACTGCTGTCCTACACACCATGGAGTCACCAGGGCAGGCACAGCCTGAGGACTGCTGTCCTACACACCATGGAGTCACCAGGGCAGGCACAGCCTGAGGACTGCTGTTCTACACACCATGGAGTCACTAGGGCAGGCACAGCCTGAGGACTGCTGTTCCACACACCATGGAGTCACTAGGGCAGGCACAGCCTGAGGACTGCTGTCCTACACACCATGGAGTCACTAGGGCAGGCACAGCCTGAGGACTGCTGTCCTACACACCATGGAGTCACTCAGGGCAGGCACAGCCTGAGGACTGCTGTCCTACACACCATGGAGTCACCAGGGCAGGCACAGCCTGAGGACTGCTGTCCTACACACCATGGAGTCACCAGGGCAGGCACAGCCTGAGGACTGCTGTTCTACACACCATGGAGTCACCAGGGCAGGCACAGCCTGAGGACTGCTGTTCTACACACCATGGAGTCACTAGGGCAGGCACAGCCTGAGGACTGCTGTTCTGCACACCATGGAGTCACTCAGGGTAGGCACAGCCTGAGGACTGCTGTTCTACACACCATGGAGTCACTCAGGGCAGGTGCAGCCTGAGGACTGCTGTTCTACACACCATGGAGTCACTCAGGGCAGGTGCAGCCTGAGGACTGCTGTTCTACACACCATGGAGTCACTAGGGCAGGCACAGCCTGAGGACTGCTGTTCCACACACCATGGAGTCACTCAGGGCAGGCGCAGCATGAGGACTGCTGTTGTACACACCATGGAGTCACCAGGGCAGGCGCAGCCTGAGAGCGGTTATCCTACACACTATGGAGTCACTCAGGCCAGGCGCAACCTGAAAGCAGCTGTCCTGCACACCAGGGACAAATCCATGTGAGAAATATGAGGGCCGATAGCCCCTTTCCACCTGATTCCTCGTGTTGAGCACCGGGCTGTGTGTCCCAGTCAGCAATCATAGAGCACAGTCCACGAGAATGTCTGAGAGGAACATTTCCCACTACGTGGTTCTGCAGGCAGAGTTTGGACAAGCATCAGTTGGTGTCTAGTAGCTCTAGATGGCCAGGGCAGGTGGACAGACAGTGGAGGGCTCCTTAGGAAGGGGTGTGGAAGGAAGCCCTGGGCCAGCACCTGCTCTACCCAGGAACTGAGCTGTGAACTGTCAGTCCCATGGGAGGTGGTGGACTGAGGCCCAGGGAGGATGGGTCATTCCCTCAAAGCCACAGAGCCACAAAGGTGAGACCAGGAGCCACGTCCAGGCCTCAGCCCACAGCGCCTGGGTCACGTGGGCCATTGCAGCAACCTGGAGATGACAGGGGCCGTCCACCAAGCAGAGCAGCCAGGAGGTGTGGCCAGCCCTTGCTGGACACAGAGTGTCCCAGGCTTCTCCCTCTCCGACACACCCCAGACGCAGCGAGGGCCAGGGCCACTTGTGGGGAAGTGACCGCAGCCCTGTTGACTCTAACTCCAGGGTTGTCCAGGTCCATTTTTCCTGAAGAGTCTCCCAGGAAACCTGTGTAAACAAAGGCACCAGAGTTGAATGTGGCACCTCAAAGCCAGGCCCTGTTCCAGGGACGCACCCAACACTTCCATATCACCTTAAGGTAAGCCAGGTGCATTTCAGCCAAGATGGTCACTTCTGTCCTTGCCCATAAGTGTGCCCCTCTTTCTGACCAAATTGTGGGGATCCAGCTGGTCCTTCTGCCCCCAGGGCTACCTTCCGTCAGCCAGCCCCCAGGAGGTCGCCCTCTGCAGAGTCTCCGATTGGCACCTGTCTTCCATCTCTTGGCGTCTTGGGGCCTGTCCTCACTCACAAGGACTGGGCAGTTCCAGAGTACAGCTGAGCCAGCCAGGAGGCAGAGGGAGTGGCCAGAGGGGCTGCGGGGAAGCCCCGGGGTGACCTAACTGAGCCTGGGACTCCCTGAAACAGCCGGTCACCGAATGCCATCTATTGCACTGTGGGAGGAAGGGCGTCTCACGCTGCAGCGCTCCCTGTGGGCAGCTCCACTAGCCACTGATGTCCATCGGGTAAAGGAATTGGAAGAGTCACAACTTGAAAGAGACTCGTGTCTCTCTACTACCTCTCTGTCCACCTCAGCACACCTCCACAGCCAGAACCTCAGCTTGCAGCCCTGAGGCTGGGGGGCAAGGGCTGGGAAGGAGGCCCGTAGAGCTGTCCCCTCGTGGTCAGACTGCGATGCAGGGATGGGGTCCTGGGGAAGGGTAGTGAGGACACCCGCATCAGAAAAACGAGGACAGGGACCTCAACTGTGAGCCCTGCCTTTTTGTTCCAGCATTAACTATGGGGAGGCAGGAGGGGCCTGAGGTTCAGGGACGGTCACTGCTCAGGGTTGTGATGCTGTGGAGTTGCTAGATCCTACAGGAGCATGTGACAACTGGCCTGTGAATGTGGCTGCCTGGATGAAGGGCCTACGGGCATTTCTCTGGACAGAAATAAAGCAGGAAAAATAAGCAATTGTCACCTCTCGTCCAGCACTTGTACGTGAGGCCCAGGGAAGCTCCCCCTGTAGACTGGATCCCAGTGGACATGACAGAGGCAGGGCCACGCGGGGGGATCGCCAGGACGGGTGCCCGTGGAGAAGCCTGGAGGAAGCCCCGGGTGAGCGGCAGGAGGGCTCATGTGGCCAGCCCTTTCCTCCCGGGGTCCCGGGGTCCTGACTCGGCCATCTTAAACCTGGGAAGAAAAGCAAATGGTCACACGTGCCCCTGAGGGTGCTTCCCCCACTTCTCGGCCAATGGTGGATGGGATGTCCCTGATGGGGGAGCCACTGCTGCTCTGGTGGGGACAGGGTGCCACTTGTTCTAAAGCCTCTCAGCAAAGAAAGGCAGGCAGAGGGGAAAGGAAAAGAAACGGGACGAGGTGCAGGCGAGAAGGGGCCGTGGCCTGCGCTGCCCACAGGGAACAGGCACCAACGCCCTGGGACAGTCTCGTCACCAGGGGAAGGAACTTGACCCAACAGCAGCCCAGCTCCCGCCTTCCGTGAGGGAGGGCAGGGGCGTCCAGGCTCTGCACTGCCAGCTACTCAGGATGGCTCCTCACTCCCCGTGGCTAGGGTGGGGCCGAGGCCCACCCAGAGCGAGGGCCCCCAAGAGTGACCAGAGGACTCAGGTGGAACCACTGTTTGCAGGTCATCTAAGAGGGGGAGACCAGAACAGCATTGAGGGTACAGGTCCTTGGCAACCCGGAATGTTCCCCAGGGCCCTGGCGGTCACTGACAGATGTGGGGCCAGGCCCTCAGTGTCCATTGGTGCACCTAGGAACGCAGAGGGCGCCCCAGCTCCTCATTTGGTGCTCACCTCCTTGGTCCCTGAGGACATTCTGGGGGTGGACATCCTGCTAGGAAAGACATGGCAGAACCCCATGGGGGTCCCCAAAGTCCAGGTAAAGCAACGTGGGAGAAGCACGGCGAGACCCCGCTAGGCTTCCTGACCCGAGGTGGGCAGTGCACCCGGGAGGCTCACGGACCTTTCCACCTGCTACAGCTCCTTCGACAGCCCTGGCTGGCCCTAAGACAGCCTTGAGCACGAGGGAGTCAGGTGGGTGACACCTTCGCGCAGTGACACCTCTGCCCACACCGCCACACCCACACAGCAACAGGAGGACAAGGGCCCCCTCGGCTCTGCACAGCCTCCACTGGAGTTGGCCAGTGCCTTTCCTGGTGCCCCTTTACAGCTGGACTTGCAAGACCAGAGGACGGAGCACGGGCCCCACCATTCTGGCCCCTGCTGGTACTACTGCCCACTCTCTCGATAACACGGTGTAACTGGTGGAGATGGCTGTCATCCCTGCACAAGGGGATGGCTGTCCACCCCACAGGAGCCAGGGACCTGGACCATCCGTGAAGATCCTGTACCACCTCCACACTGACTGACAGGTGGTCTTGCTGGGGGAGCAGGTGGCCTTTACAAGTTCCCTCCAGACACAGAGCTCTGGACTTTGTGGTTGTCTGGTCTCCTCTGTGGACAGCGCCTGTGGAAACGCCAGCCTGCAGCGGTACCTCTGTACACACGGGCATTGGAGGCTCCCTCTGGTCTGCCCTGCCCTGGTGACCTCTCCTCTCCCAGGCCAAGATTGGAAGGCTCTCGACAAACGTACCTTTAAGCTCAACAGGCAAACAGGCCAGGCACGAGGGACACGGCCAATGCCAGCACTTCCCGGAGGTCTCAGCAGGCCCTCGCACACCCTGCCCGGGCTGTCCCCTCACCTAGGACGCTTCACAGCAGGCCCTGTGCGTCACCTAGGCCTAGGCAAAGACAGGACATTCCGGTAACAGGAGAGCTCGAGAGATTTGGGACCAACGCAAGTGGATGACCTGGTTCGGGCGCTGAGTCAGCGGGCAGGAGGTGCAGGACAAGCCAATCACACCGAGGACACTGCCCTCTGGTTCACCAGACCTGCAGGCCGGCTGCAGGTACAGCAGCACGGTACAGAGAGCAGGATGGGTGGGGCCCTTGGTCACCCCAATCAGGTAGGGAACCTTGGGCACCTTGGAGTTTACATGGGCACAAGAGAAGGCCCTAGCCACTTCACTGCCCATCCCATGGCACCCTGCTCTGAGCAAGATGGGTGCCCTCTATAGCAGGAACTGTTACCTCCGTGTTCCTCCCAGCAAGTGGCCTAGTGGGGTGAAGTCACTTCTGAAGCTCTGACTACACTCACCCAGCCTGCGTAGTGACCACCCCCTGGAGGCGTGTACACTGGGCCGAGAGCTGCCCCAGGTGGGAGGACGGTGACATTGTCTATGTCCCAGATGCTGGTGCCATGATCCCCACTCATGGTACCCTGAAAGCCCAGGGGACACCTGGTCCCATCCCTCCTTCTAGAGCAGATGCTAAGTGGCTGGTTTGGCTCCTGAGGGAGAACTGACCGCCATTCTTGTCTGCACGTCTGTCTGTCTACTCGTGCTTGGGACTCTACTGTCATGTCCACTCTGCCTGCACACTGGACCAGTGGCCTGTCCACATGCCCCCATGCAATATACCACCCTGCAGAAGAGGGGTGCATGGGCTTCTAAACGTTAGTGGGGGGGACTTGTGGGTCCACGCTGACATGACCACAGCCATCTTGAAGCCCAGCCCCTCTGCTCACCCTGGGAAAACGATTGTCAGTTTTTCCTCACAGTTTCCCAGCAAACTGTGGCACCAAAGCCACCGGGGTGTGGAGCTTCACACCCAGGCCCTGCTCCGGGGACAAACTGGGGCTTCGACATCCAGCCAGGATGAAGTCACTTCTGTCCTACCCACAAATATGCCCCTCTTACTGACCAAATTGCTGGGACCACTGGTCTTTCTGCCACCCAGGACCACCTTCTGCCAGAAGTCCCCAGCAAGGGGACTACACAGCACCTGGGGCTGGACTCACAGCACCTGGGGCCTGTCCTCATCCAGGGTGACGGGGCTGTTCCAGAACAACTCGCGTGCTGGGCCCTTCGGCTTCCCCACCCAGATGGGCCAGGGAGAAAGGGAAGGCCGCCCACACTGACATCTCCATCTGAGCTCACTCCCGCGGTTCCTGCGAATAAGGCACCACACCCGCCCACTTCTAGGGAACTGGCCAGGACACCCTGGGTCCAGCCAGCCAGGCCCCAGAGGACACAAGGGGATATAGGGCCTTCCAGGAGCCCCCGGGCGGTCGGCGTGGGACTGAGCAGAGGAGAGCCAGCTGGCCTAGGAGAGCTGGGGACAGTCACGCTCGACAGGCGGCTGGCAGGAGTGAAGGCTCGCCCCACCCCTCCACCTGCGCCCAGGTAAGAGCAGCATGGTCCCCTGCCCCTGTCTGGCTCTCAGGGGGCACTGGAGGCGCTGAGGATCTCCGCTGGGAAGGACCTCGGGCAAGACGGGTGAGGAGGCAGCCTGGAGCTCTTTGAAAGCCGGCGCCGGGTCTCTGTTCCTGTGACCATGAGGTCGGAACCTGGACCTGTACCCTCTCCTCTGCACCCGTCGCCACCCCCACCCACAGCCCCCCACAGCCCACCCCCTCCATCAGGATCCACAGGGCCGCCAGTGGACTCCGTGGGGCCTTTGGGGAAACCGAGGCCTGGCAGGGTAGAGTCTTGTCTGTGTGCCACCACATGACACCAGAGTCCAGCTGAGGTCTCGGGCTCTGACCCTGCTGTCTAGGCCCAGAGATCCAGCCACTGTCTGGGGAGGGGCCAGGCAAGGAGGCCCGGGTGCGAGGTGGAGAGTAGACCCCGAAGCTGCAGAGGGTCAGGCCTGCAGAGGAGCGCGGTCCAGGCAGGGGCGCAGCCCAGGGGACGCCTCCGCAGGTCAGGGTCCTCCCTCCCGCCGCCCTCTGCTCACCTCCGCCTCACTGTCTCCCACTCTCCGTCTCTCTCATCCCGTCTCTGCCTCTCCTTCTTCGTTTTCCTGTCCCCCTCGATCTCTCTGACCCCGTCTCTCTGTTTCTCCCTGTCTGTCTCTTCATTCTTTATCTCCCTCTCCCTGTAGCCGTCTTCCTCTCCATCTCTCTCTCTCCCCGTCTCTTTCTGCCTCTCTCTCTCTCCATCTCTCTCTCTCCATCTCTCTCTCCCCGTCTCTTTCTGTCTCTCTCTCTCTCCATCTCCTCTCTCCCTGTCTCTCTCTCTCTCTCTCCATCTCTCTCTCCCTCTCTCTCTCCCTCTCTCTCTCTCCCTCTCTCTCCATCTCTCTCTCTCCCTGTCTCTCTCTCTTTGTCTCTCTCTCTCTCCCTTTCTCTCTCTCCCTCTCTCTCTCCATCTCTCTCTCCCTGTCTCTCTCTCTTTGTCTCTCTCTCTCCCTCTCTCTCTCTCTCCATCTCCCTCTCTCTCTCCCCATCTCCCTCCCTCTCTCTCTCCCCATCTCCCTCCCTCTCTCTCTCTCTCTCCATCTCCCTCCCTCTCTCTCCCTCTCTCCCTCTCTCTCTCTCCATCTCCCTCTCTCTCTCTCCCCATTTCCCTCCCTCTCTCTCCCTCTCTCTCTCTCCATCTCCCTCCCTCTCTCTCTCCCTCTCTCTCTCCCTCTCTCTCCATCTCTCTCTCTCTCCCCCTCCCCCCTCCCCCTCCCCCTCTCCATCTCCCCCCGCCCGTATCTCTCTGTCTCCCTCTGGCTCTCCCTTTGCTCTCCCACCCCGGCACCCCTCACCCCAGAGCCTGGTCCTGCTGCCCCAGCCCCATCTCCCTGGGCTGGAACAGGTGCTGCTGTGGCCCCCATGGGGGGAACAGTGGGGGGCCACCCTGACACCCTCCCTCCTGCTCTGAGATTCCCCGGGAAGGCACACCCCTTAGTGACCCTCACTGGCTACAGACACCTGTGCCCTTTTCTCCCCTCGTCCTGAGCGGCTCCCTGAGAGGACCCAGAGCCCCGCGACCTGCTCTGACGTCCCTGCCTTTGACCTGAGGCTTTGGAGTGGCCTCCTGGGCAGCTCTCCTTCTGCAAACCTCACGGAGTAGCCACTGGCTCAGGCCTGGAGGAGGGTCTCCCTCCACCTTCTCAGCCCCACCACTAGTCTGCCCTCCTCCTCCTCCCTGACCTCCCCCAGCCCAGGATGGAGTGTCCTTGGGACACTTCGATGGGCCGTCCAGAGACCCTCTGGGGTGGGGATCTCAGCTGGAGTATGGCCTCAGCCTTAGGATGGGAGGCCACTGTGGGGCTCCTAACAGAAGACAGAGGAGAGCCCCTCCCTCCTGGTCCCTGCATGTCCCCTGTGCTCAAGGAGACCCTTGCAGCATGTGCTGGGCCTCTGCAGGGCTGGTCAGGGAGGACATGGGAATCAGCACACACCTCTGCCCATCCAGGAGGGGCCAGGGACCGTGCACCTGCAGTGTGGTGAAGGGCTGGGCACTCCTGACCAGGACGGGGGGCTGAGCCCTGGCCGAGGTCACACAGCAGCTGGGAGGGGCCCAGAGTTGCACCAGGATGGCCCTGGCGGGACGCATCCAGTGCTTACTGACTGCCACAGGGGCACACCGACGCCGGTGGTCAGCACCCATCCCCCTTCACAGGCTCCTGCCCACGCGCCTGCCAGCCAGCCGAGATGTTGGGCATACTGAGCCTCTGGAGAACGGTCAACAGCGTCCTCTTCTACCTGACTCTGGTCATCGCTGTTGGGGGGCTGCTGGGCAACGGGCTGGTGCTCTGGAACCTGGGCTTCCACATCAAGAAGGGCCCCTTCAACACCTACCTGCTGCACCTGGCCGCTGCGGACTTCCTGTTCCTGTCCTGCCAGGTGGCCTTCTCCGTCGTCCAGGCCGCGCTGGGCTCCTCCCAGGACACGCTCTACTTCGTGGTCACCTTCCTGTGGTTCTCGGCAGGGCTCTGGCTGCTGGCGGTCCTTGGTGCCGAGCGCTGCCTCTCCGACATCTTCCCCTCCTGCTACCAGCGCTGCCGGCCCCGGCACGCCTCCACCGGCCTCTGCGTCCTGGTCTGGGCTCTGACGCTGCCCGCCGTGCTGCTGCCCGCCAACGCCTGCGGCCTGCTGCGTGAGGGCACGCGCCTGCTGGTCTGCATCCGCTACCACGCGGTCAGCGTCACCTGGCTGCTGTCACTGGCGTGCGTGGCCTTGGGGGCCTGCCTGGTGCTCTTCATCTGGGTGAACTGCTGCTCCCAGCGCCCGCGCCCCAAGTTCTGTGGCATCGTCCAGGGCTCGGGGGTCCTGCTCCTTTTTTGCCGCCTGCCCTTCATCCTCTACTGGAGCCTGCGGCCGATCCTGAACTTCCTGCTGCCCATCTTCCTCCCGCTGGCCACCCTCCTGGCCTGCATCGACAGCAGTGCCAAGCCCCTCATGTACTTCGTGATGGGCCGGCAGCCTGGGCATCGGGAGCCACTGAGGACGGTCCTGCAGAGGGCCCTGGGGGAGCGGTCCCAGCCAGGTGCTGGGGGGCTGTCCCTGCCCATGGGCCCTGTCTAGGGGGTGGCCAGCCCTCCCCCATCTCCAGAGCTGTCAGGAGACCCTGCCCTTGCTCAGACCCTTCCAGGACTGTAAGAAGCCCATCCACCACCGGCTCCTGCCTTGGGACCCAAGGACAGGCCGAGCCTGCAGGGTGAGGCAGGGTGAGAATCAGGTCTCTGTGGAGAGGACCCGGGGCACAGGGGACACACACCTGCAGGCAGGCCCAGGTCTGCTCCTGCTCCTCCCCACCCAGCCACCTGCATCCCACACAGGGGGACTGCGGCATGGGGCAGAGCTGGCACCCTGACCAAGGTGGGGGCTGATGGCCTGGAGCCCAGGCCTCCGGCTCCTAGGCAGGTGCCCAGTTGCCCTTAGGGGGCCATGTTCACATCCTGCCCCGGGGCCATGCAGCTGATTCATCACTAAAGCCTATTCTTCAACTGAGTTGCTGGTTCCCCTCCCTCACCCTCGTGGGCACCCCCCAAAACCCCAGGTCCAGAGTCCCACTCACAGATGGCTCCGGTGACCATACAGGCCGCCTTCCCAACTCTGCCTCCTGGTGTCACCAGCACAGGCCACCAGATGGCGCTGCCTCACCACCCTGCTGACCCCGCGCTGCAGGCTGGGCCTCCCCACCAGCCTCTCAGGAGCCTGAGGACCCTCCAGGCCTGCAGGGTGCACTGTGAGGGCCCCGCCCGGCCCCTGCCCCAACTCTGCTCACCTGTAGCCATGCCTGGGGTCCCCCCACCGCAGTTGTGCCTAGCCGGCTCGACCCACAGAGTTCAAGAAAGAACACAGGGAAGGAGGGGGGCAGCCGGCGGGGGCGGGAGGGGGAGTCGGGGGCTCCCAGGGTGCAGGTCCTTCTGCGGGTTGACCTGCACAGGCTGGGCTGAGACTCAGGAGGGACCCCCACAAACAAAAAGACAGACCCCTCGTGGCCACTGTTGGAACATTCCAGTCCTGCAGGGAGCACCAAGATGTAGCGCCCACAGGCCCGCCCTACGTTTTTGGTGAAAGATGGCTCCACTCACGGGTTTTTCAAGACATACCCTCAGGAAAAAAATTAAATTTCTTTCTTGTTCTCTTCATGCTCTGCCAAATGTGTTATCGCAGAGTACCTGCGCTGCCTTTGAATTGCTGGATAAAGTTGTGTTTTCCTCATCAGAGAAGCAGCGTGCTACTCCCTGGGGGGAACTTGGAGAGGTTCGAACATGGAAAGAAGGAAACTCAGCTGCAGCCCCCACCCCACCTGGACACACCTGGACAAACCTGAGGACTGGGGCGACTGCCGGGAGCCTGGGGTCACCCAGCTCTGTTGGTCTGGTGGACTAGGGGCAGGGGGAGGCCCCCCAGTGTGGGGAGGCTGGGAAGGGTGTGAACAGCCTCCCTCCTTCCAACACTTCACCATAGACCCCAAGAGGGAGCATGGCTCCTCCCCAGACGTCCTGGGGATGGGATAAGAGTAGGGGGCAGCTTCCAAGGTGGGGTGCCCCGTGGTCAGTCCCATGCTTCCAGTCCAGGAATTAGCTGCAGGGCCCTATGGCATTGTCCATCTGTGTGCCCAGAGGACAGGTGGGCAGCCCAGCAGCTGGCTGTGTCTGGGGCTCATGATAAATAGCCCTGTCTAGACAGAGGGCACACACAGGGTCTTTGGCTCCCATAGCCTGCTGCTGGGGCGCGGGGACACCAGCCCGGGCCCAGAGAGAAGCAGCCACGTCCCTGGTCCTAAAAAACTCACCAGCAGCTGTGGGGCTGCGGCTGTCCCTGGGTGGTCTGTCCAGGAAAGTGAGAGCATCCTGGCTCTGCTGCAGTGCCCAGCTCCTGCCTGCTGGCGTCTCTCTGGCCAGGTGACCTCCAGTGAGTCACCTGACCGCTCAGATCCAGACTGAGAAGGAAAACAGAAAACTTCCTTGCCCGGATAAAGTGGGGAGGCCTCACAGGGCAGCCAGGCCTCACCTTCAAGGTCAAGGGCATCGGCCCTCCCTCCTGGCAGAGCAGCAGGTGCCTCCCCCTGCCTGACCCTGGCCCGCCCAGGTGCTGCCGGCTGGTGCCCCTGCCCTTGGCCCCATCTGCCCTGCTTTGTGTCTGGGGCTCTGGCAGAGGGCACCCCGTCCTCCGCCCCTCCTATGCCTGCCTGCCCTGTCTGAGCACCAAGGTCACCACCGTGTCCCAGCAGCTCCCGTCCAAAGGCACCGCCAAACTCGGACACAACACTTAGTCTTGTGTAGTCCTCCCTAGAGGACCGGCTCTCCGAGGGCACCGAGCCGCCGCCAAGTCACCCCTCTCTCCTGGGCCTGAGAAGAGGGGCTACAGAGGCACACAGCCCATGGACGGACAGGTGGACAGCTGGGTGGATGGGCGATGGGTGAAGGACAGGGCAGAGTGAATCTGGTCCCACCAACTGCAGTGCAGCAGGGGAAGTGGACAGGCTGGTCCTGAAGTCTGGAAGCTTCCAGAAGAGCCCACACCTGGCCAAGGTCAGACAGCGCAGCCCGGCCACCCAAGCTGCTCCGTGCAGGACCCTGGATTGGAGCTGGGGTGTGTCCCTGCCACGGTTCCCATCCCCAAGGAGCTCGATGTCTGGAGAAGGGTCAGGCACACTAACAAGGACGGTGTGAAGCTCAGTCAGGCGGCATTAGTCCCCACGTGCCCTTGATAATCCCGGTTTGTGACTGTGGCCCTGGCCCCCTTTTTACTGGCAAGAGTTCTGGTTTGGATGTTAAATCATGTGGTCACCCTAACATTAGGGGAGTCCAAAGGAGCGTCCCATGTCCCACTGAGGAAGCAGGGGAGGCTTCCTGGAGGAAGAGGCTTGGGAAGGCCGTGTGGGGCCAGGAGGCGAGGAGGCCGTCCCCGGCACAGCAGGTGGGCCTCCCAGCAGCCTGGACGGGAGTGGGGGCCCTTCCGCAGGTGCCTGAGCAGAGGCTGAAGCAGCCCCTCGGGCAGCAGAGGGACCCGTGGCTCAGGGACACACCTGTGGAGAACTGAGAGTTTGAGGATATCAAGGTCTCCGCGTCCCTCCGCTTCCTCTGGGCCTGCCTGCTGTGCACCGTCTGTCCTCCACGGTTCTCGGTACAGGTGTCTTGTACATTTCTTGTAAAATTTACTCCTCAGGAATTCTGGGTGTCTCGGGACGGTGTAAAGGGATTTTCCGTTTCATTTCCTAATGACCTGTGACCTGTGGGTGGCTTACTGGTTTTGTGTGGATGTGACAGCCATCCTTCCTACTTGTGACATTTGCTGATCAGTTCTAATAAAGCCAGTGCTCTTCACCAGGTGTCTGGGCCTGGAGGGTTAGTGTAAGAGTTTAAGGTTCTACTTCTATTTTTTTTTTCCTCCCTCTCTCATTTTTTTCTTTTTGGTACCAGGGATTGAACCTAGGGGTGCTTAACTAATGAGCCCCATCCCAGCCCTTTTTTTTTGTATTTTATTTAGAGACAGGGTCTCCCTGCGTTGCTGAGGGCCTCACTAAGTTGCTGAGGCTGGCTTTGAACTGGCCATCCTCCTGCCTCAGCCTCCCGAGCTGCTGGGGTCACAGGCATGGCCACCGCGCCCGACTCAGCACCTATTTCTCAAAACACACAGGGCTACTCGGGTTCCTTTTCTCCTGTGTCACTTGCAGCAAGTCTTTGCCCCCGAGGAGTCAGTCCGTGTCCTCAGAGCTTGAGTCTGCTGGCATGAAGTGGTATCTGGAGTCCCCCGCCAGGCTCCCGTGCCTGTCAAATCTGACTGCTGCTCCGTTTTCCTGGGCGCGTAGGCGGCGGGGGCTCCCTCTCGCTGGGCTGGCGGAGGCTTGGTCGGGGCTCGCAGTCTTTCAGAGGGCCAGCTTTCATTTGTTGACCTTTCTGGGCTGACCTTCCGTTTTCTCTGACTTCTGCTCCTCCTTATCACACCTTTCCTTCGACCTAGGAAGCCTTAATTTGCTCTTCTAACGTGAGTAGCTTACGCAACTTCCCTTGACTCTTAAGGCGGACTGAGCAAGGCCTTCCAAAGACGGCCAGGTTCTCTGTAACATGCGCCTGCTCCCCAGGAACACAGACCCCGGAGTCGCTTCTTAAAAGTCATACCAACACATGACGCCAAGACCACGCACTTTAGAGTCGAAGACACAAACGTGCTGAAGGTGCCAAGATGTAAGACGATAGACCCCGCGAATGATAGCCAGGGAGGTTATGCCCATGAGGATCCTGAGCTGGGCCCGGGGCCTGGAGCAACGGGCTGCCCCATGCAGGGTCCTTGCCAGAGGTGGAAGGAAATCAGAGTGGGCGACAGGACGTGTGGCGATGAAGAGGTTCAGCGGTGAGGGGAGAAGGGCCCACAGACCAGGAGGGGAAGCAGCCCCTGGAGCCGGAAACAGCCAAAGACAGTGCTCCCCGGGCCTCCAGAGGGGTGCGGCTGCCAACACCCTGGCTGTGGCCCAGAGAGACTGAGTCCAGACTTGTGGCCCTGGAAGTGCTCAATGGTAAGCCTGAGCTGCCTGGAGCCCCTCGGTTTGTGGACATTTGTTACAGCAGCTACGGGGAACTCATACAGACGGTCTCCTGGCTTCTGCCTGTTTTTATATACTCCCCTGTGACTTCACACACCCGTGTTTTATTTCTTCCAGGGTTTGCGGCTATCTAACAGCAGGAGGGTCCATCTGATATCAGCGGCTCTGCCATTACCAGACTCAGAGAGGGACAGTAACAATTCTGAACTTCACAGCGCATGGATCCCAAGGGCCCATGCAGCCTGGGCCTGCCTTGCAGGTGTGTGTGGATCAAGTGAGGTCATCCACTGAGAGTGCCACGTAAGGTCTGCATGAGCCGAGCCGACAGGGATGCTGGTGTGTCCAGAGAATCAGAAAGGCCGAGAGCGAGGCCCAAGACGCACAGTGGGTCCACAGAACTCATGCAAAGTGAGTTTGGGTGCCTTGGGCAGGCTGCTTTCAAATGCCCTCGTCTCCCCTCCCCTCACCTGTCAGTCAGAGCCTCCTTCTCCAAGAAGCCTCTGCCTCACCTGCAGAGGTGATGTTTTCCTTCTGTGGGTGCCGGTCCACGAGCACACTCCTGGGCAGGAGGAAGAAAGGCCAGGCCTGGAAGAAACCTACCCAAAGCTCAGGGAGGCCCTGCGGCTGCGCTGTCCTCCCTGTGCCCCAACCTGGCGTCCTACCTGCTGACCTTTTCCAGCCAGAACTCCCCATCTGTCCACAAGTGACGACCGCGCTGCCGCCTCACACAGGGCAGGGGGCTGGGGGAAGAGACCCCACTCCTCCAAACCCACTGTTGGAGCTGCCGAGGGTCTTCGCCCTCGAGGGCACTGGGCATCTCCAGCAGCATCAGAGAGGCCGCTCTTGACAGGAGAGCTCAGCAGACATCAGAGGAAGGGCAGGTCCTCTGGGGTGACCTCCTGGGCCAGGCCCCAACCCACAGGGTCTGCAGACATGCATCTTTGTTGGCATCTGGGTGCAATCAAAATATTTCTGAACAGTTGGTAGCCCTGAACAAAGGGGATTTCACATAAAATCCAGGTGCCTGGCCTCGCCCAAATGTCAGAAGCCGCCAACCTGTCCCACGTCATCACCTGGCCACGTGGGAGGGGCTGGAGGGGCCGGGGCATCAGGCGTGCACGTCCCCTCGCCCCGCCACACCCTCTCCACTGCCGGCCAGGGTCAGGCCTGTCACTGCACGGCACCGTCATCTTCTAGGTGGAAGAGAAAGCGAGGTTTTGCTCCGGCTTTTTGTGAACAGGGGAAACGAGCAGGAGGTGTGTCTCGGGAAGAGCGGCTCTCTATTCTTTGAGGATACGATGACATCCTTCGTGTTTGAGATGCCAGCAAATGCGTCTGCACCCACATCCCCGCCAGGGTGGGGCCCGGGCAGGTCCTGCAGAGGTCACACAGCTGGACGGGAGGATGGACAGAGCAGAGTGAAGCTCCACCGCGTGGAGCCAGGGCCGCGTCCCGGGGCCTCTTCCGACAGGCGTGGAGCCCCACGCCCCGGGCTCTGATGGGACCTGCAGCGCCCAGGAGCCCAGAGGCTCAGGCCTGTTGGAGATGGGCCCCTAGCCCTGCCCCCCAGACAAACACCTGGGCCTTCCGGTGGGGGGCTGCAGGGGGCCCGGGCAGGACTAATGGCCTCCAGGAGTCCATTGCAGGACCCTGAGCAAGGCCATGGGGCAACCTCCCGAGGCGAGCCAGGCCCAGCTCGCCAGGAGCCCGGCAGACAGGTGGAGCCCTCTCCTCTGGAGCCAGAGAGGAGCCTCTCCTCTGCCCAGGCTGCCTCCTCCTTAGCACCTCATTATGAGGCTGCTCAAGGGCACAGGGAGGGGCCGGCCCCCCCACAGAAGCCTTTCTGGAGCAGAATTGGGGGGCTACTCCTCACCCCCAATGTTGCCTCCACTGCCTCTTATAGGTTCTGAAATTCACCATCAGCATCACACCTGCAGAGCCAGAGAGGGACATGCAGAGTGGAGATCTGCTGGGCCAGCGCCGGCCAGAAAGCAAAGGCAGGAAGAGAAGCGCTTTCACCCCAGCTGCTGTGCAGTGGGGGTGGGACCAGAGGACCCCAGAGAACACAGTGATTCAGCCACAGGCAAGGGCCCTGCACGGCACCCATTTATCACATCAATATCACCACCACTGTGATCGCCATCACCACCGCCACCAGCATCTCCATCATCAGCACCATCAGCATCCCCATCATCACCACCACGACCACCACCACCATCAGCATTGTCACCACCACCCTCACCATCACGATCACCATCATCACCATCACCATGACCACCACCACCGACACCATCATCATCATCATCATTATCACCAGCCACCATCATCATCTTCTCCATCACCACCACCGTCACCACCGTCACCATCACTATCCCCATCATCACCACCACCACCCCCCTCACCATCACTATCACCATTATCACCACCACCACCACCATCATCATTATCACCATCATGACCACCACCACCACCACCATCACTATCACCATCACCATGACCACCACCACCACCATCATTACCATTATCACAGCCACCATCATCATCTTCTCCATCACCCTCACCATCACCACTGTCACCATCACTATCCCCATCATCATCATCACCACCATCAACATCACCATTACCATTTTTAAAAATATTTTTTATTTGTTGATAGAACTTTATTTTATTTATTTATATGCAGTGCTGAGAATCAAACCCAGTGCCTCATACATGCCAGGCACATGTGCCACCAATGAGCCACAACCCCAGCCCCACCATTACCATGATTACCACCACCATCACCACCATTACCATAACAATTGTCACGATCATCACCATCACCATCACCCATATCATCGCCACCACCATCACCGTCTCCACCATCACCGTCTCCCACATACTGTCTGCCCAGGAAGAAGGAACGTAGGAGGAAGGGGCCATACGTCCTCCAGCTCCTCCCCTCACTTCACAGCCTTCTCTAAACCCAGTGACCTCCCTTAACCTCAGTGTCCGCTCAGCCACATACGAGCAAGAGCCTCCTCCACTGGACGGGGCTCCAGGTTCTCCGGCTCAGCTACAGCCATCTCTGAACCACGTGCTGACATCAGCCTCCTCGGCAGGTAAGCTCACGGTTTGCAGGAGCCACGTTTCCAACCTGGCACCATCAATATCAGACAGACATGGTGGGAGAGGATCAAGGATAAAAAGGAGGGGCTGGGGGGCAATAGGAAGAGG
The DNA here is from genome assembly GCF_047511675.1 of Marmota flaviventris. Lineage (NCBI taxonomy): Eukaryota > Metazoa > Chordata > Mammalia > Rodentia > Sciuridae > Marmota > Marmota flaviventris. The sequence continues at coordinate 3,066,883 of NC_092506.1, read as the reverse complement.
GAGGTGAGGAATGGAAGTGGGGAGGGAGGAAGGCAGGGAGGCAGGGAGAGGAGGAGGGGGAAGGCTGAGGGGAGGGGCGGGGGAGGAGGAGGAGGAGAGGCTAAGAGAGGCAGGGAGGTTGGGGTGCCTGAAGATAGAAGGGCTTCACTCTTGGCTCAGACTCACAAGTTCCCTGGCAAATGAGAACGTCCCAAGTCATGCCCAGCTAGATTGGGGGCTCCTGCCAAACCCTGTGGTTCTGCGAAGTAGGCTTTATGCTCTCTGCCAGACAGAGTAAAATGGCTGCCCTTCTTAACAAAAGGGAACCGAGATGACAATGAGCCTCCGCGAGTCTTCCCTGAGCATAGACTGGCAGTCCTCTGTTCCTCTACTGTCCACCTGACCAATATGGGGATAGCAGAGGGCCCACCTCCACTCTGGGCAGCAATGCGTCCTGGGAAGCCACTCTGTGGAGTAGTGTCCCAGGGCCTGCCTCCACGGTCTAGGGAGCAAGTCCCCACAGGTGCTTTGTTGGGCAGCTGAGCTGCGCTTGTCCACAGGACATGGTGTGTGCCCCCCCAGCCAGCCACCTTGCTTCCTCGTCTGTGCGTGGATGGCCAAGTGCCCCCCATTCTGTAGCATTCTGGACATCTGGAAGGTTCCATCTGGCCCCTCTCCATGGTGCTCAGGGCTGCTGTCCTGTTGGCACCCTCTGTTGGGTCAGACGAGATGGAAGATGGCCAGGATCTACGGGGCATTCCTGGCCCCTAGGATGCCTAGATTGTCAAGAGCCCCCAAGGTGGACCAGAGGACATCTTATACCCACTCCTCATGTCTTGCCCACCACGGAGCAGCCTCCTTCTGCAGAGCTGCCCCTCAAGGCCCACGTGGGATACCAGGCTAGCCATCCTGAGCATGCTTTGTCAGTGATCCAGGGCACCCAGGGAGCCTCATGGACACTCTGCCTCTACCTCTGTAAATGGCAGAGGCCACCTTCTGGAAGGGGTCCCTGAGTGGGCCAAATGAGGAGAAGAGCATGGCACTGTGCGTCGATTGAGCACTTACTGCATGCCATGAACTCCAGTCCACTTCCTTGTGGAAATCACCCCCCTGGCCCCCTGAGGAGGATAAACTGAGGCACAGAGTCCCCCACCCGCAGTGCTCTGTCCAGAGGTGCCAGTGGTTGTCCACGCTCAGGCTAAGTCCTCCGTGGTCTTCTGTTTCCTTTTCAATGGGACAAGTTCGGGCAAAGGAGTGGCCCCAGCCTCATGTTTATAAGAATGTGCTGGGCAGAGGGGCCAGGGCAGGGCCAGCCACCCAGGTGGTTGCTCTGAGCTGCTCTCTGCAGCCTGGGGTGTTTTGACCCACGGCCAGTCTCCTGGGTGCTGCGAGGTTTGCCGCCCAGGAATTGTCGTGGCCCCGCCCCACACTAGCACATGGGAGGCAGAGATGCCCACACCAGAGGGCCAGGGACAGCTCTGCTGACACATGCTGGAGAGGCACTGAAGTCATTGTCCAGCTGCTTTCCTGGAAACTGCCCATAAGAAGCCTTTTGGGCCACTTACATGTGGAGGACCTAGAGCCTCTTGACCCAGCTCTGCAACCCTTCCCTCTCCCTATAGGGCTGGGCTGGGCTGGGCTAGGCACAGCTGGGCTGGGCTGGGCTGGGCTGGGCTGGGCTAGGCACAGCTGGGCTGGGCTGGGCTGGGCTGGGCTGGGCTGAGCAGGGCACAGCCGGGCTGGGCTGGGCTGGGCTGGGCTGGGCTGGGCTGGGCTGGGCTGGGCTGAGCAGGGCACAGCCGGGCTGGGCATCGTACTGGGAGGGAGCTGGGTGCTCAGGCTTTGGGAATAACACTAGAAAGGGCCAGAATTCCACGTGCCCCTACCTTGCTGTGTGACATTAGGCATGCTGACCCTATGTGTGCCTCAGGCTTTGCCCACCTGTCCCTGAAGAGAAAGGCCACCAAGGGCCATGGGAAGCCTGGCAGGAGGGTCTTCTCATGTTTAATGGTGGATGGTGTGCCTCCCCCTGCAGGCCCCAGATACACCCGCTGCAGAGAAAGCAGCTGCTCCTGGTGTTGGGTAACACGCCAGACTGCACGGCTCCCCACCCAGCTCCCCACCGCAGCCCTGCCTGCAACCAGTCTGCCTGGTGCCCTGGAGGCTGCTGCAGTGTCGTCTGCCTGGAGGGGAAAGCTGGCCCCAGACATGGCACGTGTAGGGATGCAAGTCTCTGAGACCCTCTGAGAGCTACCGTCTCATGCAGGGAGACCCCTCAGCCCTGGCTGGCCGCCACCCGTAGCTGTGGGGTTCCTGCCACACCTCCATCAGGACCAGCCCAGCAGGGTCCCACTACAAAGCGTCCGCCAGGGGGCGGGGCGGCCGGGTCCCTGCCATTGGCTGAGGGTCCGCTGGGCGGGCACAGCCCACTCGCAGGCACAGCCCACTGGGGCCGGCAGAGCTGAGCGAGCCCTGGAGGAGCAGCCTGGAGGAGGGAGCCCGCCGCCCTCATGCCCTGCTGCACGGTGAGTACCGCTGGGCAGCCCGGCCCCGCCCGTGTTGGAGCTCCCACCTGCCTGGGAAGGGGGTCCCCTCGGAGGCCACACTGCGGGCGTAGCTCTCTCGGGCCACTGTGGACACTGGACCTGAGGTCTGGAACCACGTGGGGAAGGGGCGGGGTTTGCCCTGGGGTGGCAGCCCCTCCCGCCACCTTTGCCATTCCCTGCTGACTTCAGAATTCCCTGGGGGTACACCTGGCCCCCAGGGCCAGGGTGCTGCCCTCGCTCCCGGCAGTGTCCAGCCCCTTCGGAGCCCGGCAGGTGCTGGCAGGCGGCTGGGAGCGTGCAGCAGGTCCCGGGGCCAGATGCTGCATTGCACCCACAGCCCGCCCGCTCCCTCCTCCAGGCGGCTCCTGCCGCCTTGGCCAGCACCCTGCCAGGTGGTGAGGGGGCCCTGCAGCCCTCCAGGGTTGGCTAGGGACCCAGGGTGTAGAGCTGGCTGCACGGGGTCCCTGCTGAAGCGTCTCTGTACCCTCTGCGTCTGACTTCCCTACCTGCTCTCAGCGACTCTTTGAGAGAAGCTTCAAAGGGGCTATTTCTAAATCCCTGACCTGATACTACTGGCAGATGAGGAGGAATCAGGGGGTGGTCAGGTGGTCATGAGGCATCCCCACAGCTCTGAGCTGCTGAGAACGTGGCCAGACTCTTAGTGCAGACAGTGGCCCTGGGTGCACACCAGGGTCAGCAGGGCCAGCTTCCCAGACCCTGAGGCTGGCCAGGGCCTCTAAGCAGAACTGACCGGCTCAGACACCCCTGAGGGTGGGCTCCTGAGCCTGCTGCCCAGGGCCTTGGGCTGTGTGGGTAGGACAGTGGCACTTCTGACTCAGGCTCCTGAGAAAGGCCCAGCCTGGCTCCAAGCTTTCCCCAAGGGGCACGTGGGGGGCACGTGGGGGGCACGTGAGGGCCAGGGAGGTCGGCGGGGAAAGGGCAGGCCAGGTGGGTCCCCCGCTGCCTCCTGCAGAGTGCCTGGCTTTTCCTGGATTCTGCTTCTTCCCGTGTCCGTGGGATCTGCGTAGTGGTGCCCACTGAAAAGCACCATGGGTGCTGGCAAAGGCCGAGGCGGTCACCCCAGGTGACCACAGGCCAGGGCAGCAGCCGCTGCTGGCTCCCCACCGGCATTTATGTAACACGCCCCGCCCGGGGGTTCGGGTGTTGCGCAGGCTGCGCAGACTCGCCTGGTTTGTCGGGGTCACGGTGTTTTCCCTCACGCTGTTGGTCCTGGTGCCAGGGGAGGGCCCAGCAAATGGGCAGGAGCTTGGCCAGCAGGTGCAGCTCCCTGGAGGGGCATTTCCGGGGATCCTGGCGGAGAGACCCGATGCCTCCTCCAGGGAGCCCACAGATGAAGTCTCAGGTGCTCTGGTGGTTCTCCCTGCAGAGCTGAGACAGGACAGCACAGGGACAAGGCACCCAGCACTGGCCAAGCACCAAGGGGGGAGCCTGAGGAGCTGGCGTGGTCCTGGCTGTGTGGCCGCAGAGGAGCATGGAGACTCCCTGAGCCTCAGTCTCCTTATCTGCCAAGTGGGAGAAGGACCCGCACTGGACTCCAGGCCCCAGCTGCCCCTCTGGCTGGCCCTGCTCATTCTCTGCCCTCCCCCACTGCTCGTGTGAGCAGGAGACAGTGGGGAGCAGCGGCCCGTGGAATGGGGTTCCTTGCTCTCTTGAGGCTTGAGGACAGGAGGGCCCCCCAAAGCCTGAGCCCTGTGGTTGGCTACATGAAACCCAATTGCCTTGGACTGGGCACCAGTCTGGGATCAGGCCACCACCCACTCTGGGAAGGTGGAAGAACTAGCAGGTCACGTGTCACCACTGGGGACCCCCAGTTCCTAAGGTGTGGCTGAGTCTCAAGCTGAGAACATGGGGTCCCCTGGGTCCCTGCTGTCCTCTGCCCCAAGGCCCCTGGTCGGGTCTGTCTGGGAGATGCTGGGCAGCCTGGGCTCATGCCGGGGCCCTGCTGGGTCTCTGCCCACTGTCCCACTTTCTCCCTGCGTGCCCGCTGCGGGCAGCCCCAGCCAGCTCACAGTGAGGCTGCCGTTGCCACTCTCTGTCCCCACAGCAGAGAAGCCTGCTCCTGGGCCTGCACCCCCGGGTCCTCAGTGCATCCCACCAAGAGAGCAAGGAGCCCCATTCCACGGGCCGCTGCTCCCCACTGTCTCCTGTTCACACGAGCATCGAGGGAGGGCAGAGAACGAGTAGGGCCAGCCAGAGGGGAGCTGGAGCCCACGGGACAGCCGCCTGCCCCTGCCTCCTGCCCCTTCAGTCCTCCCAGGAGCCTGAGGAGGCCCCCGTAGCAGGTGGGCAGTGCCCTGGGGTGGCAGGTGGGCAGGGTCCAAGCACCGTGGACCTGCATGTGGTCTGTGACCCCGTGTGTACCCCTGGCCCGGGGTCCTCTCCAGTCTCCTTGAAGACCCCCTCTGGCCCCTGGGTCCTGGCTTTGCCAGTTCCCAGCAGGCTTCAGGGTCTAGGGTGTCCCAACAGGTGGGGCCAGTGAGAGCCAGCAGCCCGTGCTGGCACAGCCGCCATCAGCCCCGCACACGGTCATGAGTGACAAACGTGTCTGTAGTGCTGTGGAGCCCGGTCAGACCCAGCCACTGAAGGAAGGGCACGGGCCTCGTGGGGAGGCACAGTGGGATGAGGGTCGTGCTCTGGGGACCTGGGCACCCTGGTGTTTCCCACTACACGTCCCTGGGCGGGCACCTGTGGTCCTTCTCGGCCTCGTTCTCCTGTCTGTGGGATGACAGTAACTGTGGTCACCTGTTTGTGTGAGAATCACGCTCCCGTGGTAGGGGGTACCAGTGTCCGTCACCGTCACCAGGTATCACTGGACCTGTGTTAGTTTCGATTCTGCATTTTCTACTCGTCACTGGGAGCCCACAGATGAAGTCTCAGGTGCTCTGGTGGTTCTCAGAACACATGTGGACTCAAGACACGTGCTCATGGGACCTGGCAAAAAAATGTCCCTGGACTCCTGGACAGAGGCCCAGGTAGAGCCGGGCCCACCCCGCCTACCCCCCTTACGACGGAGACGTCCCACAAAAACACAGCTGCTCACGGGGCTCTCCAGGGGCCCCACCCGCTGGGCTGTGCCCGGGGAGCTGCTATCCCCAAGGGGTGGGATCTGCCAAGTCTTGTAGTGACCAGCTGTGGGTCTGAGTTGGTGGGATACCCAGATGCCAGCAGAGGTGACACCCAAGCAGCCCCAAAGGCACTTTGCGGTCCACAGAAGAAGGGGACATCCATTCTGCTTATCCCCCACTCTTGTCCCTGTGCCCTGCAGGGCCCCTGTTGGGCCCGATCCCTATTTCTGCTGGCCTCAGGGAGGACCTGCTGTGCTGTCCCGTGGGGACCTGGCTCACAGTCCTCCAGTTCCTCGACATCTCCTTTGCCTCTGACCGGCTCCTGGCCTTGGCCACACAGAGAGGAGGTGAGCAGGGAGTAGCAACTAGGCCAAGCAGAATCTGAAATCCTGAGTGTGGCTGCCCAGCAGTCTGTGGTGATGGCCGGGCAGGGGCAGGAGCAGGAGTAGAGGTGCAGCTGGGCTGGTGTCTGCTGGGAGAGCGGGCTCCTGCGGGAGGGGCCCCAAGCCCAGCGTCCAGGCACTGCCTCCCTTCTTCAAGGGACCACCCTCGTGCCCCGGAGCCTGCACTGCGCAGTGGGATGCCCCAGCTGCCTCATGGACCCCCGCACATGGGCGGACAAGGCTGAGCCCCCACACCTGCCTCCTCCTCCTCCTTGCATGCCCCAGGGTGGGGCTGGGGCAGGGACAAGGACATCGCAGCTTGCCAGCCAGAGGAGGCTGCAGGGTGCCAGGGTGACCCTGAGACTCAGGACACATCCTGGGTCACCTTCCGGGCCTTGCTTGTGCTGGTGAACTCCACATCCTGGCAGGCTGGCTGAGTCAGAGCCAGCACTGGGGAGGGCTGTCCTTGGCTGGCTGCAGTTCGTCCCTGTCACCTGAACACCGTCTCTCCAGACCCCTGCCCGCGAGAGGTCATGGCCCCAGCTCCCGTCTGCCAGGGCCTCCCGGTCTCCTCTCAGCTCTGCCTCCAGGCCAGGACCTGAGGGCTGTCCCAGTCATACAAGGAGGGGCAAAGCTGCTGCCCCCCAAGGGACAGAGAGCGGGGAGGGGCTGCTGCCCGGGGTCTCCAGGCCCCACCCTCATTTTTGCCATCTGCCCACCGAGTGGCAGCCCAAGTGGAGGAGGGTCCCTTTCTGCCATGGTCACCACGGGCAGAGCTCCCCAGGCTCCATGACCTGGCCCCCGTCAGCCTGGAGGTAACACTGGGCCTGGCCAGCCGTGGGCCCCCAAGCCGAGGGTCAGCAGCTTCCTCCGCCAGGCCTGGCCCCAGCACTGGTGCCTGCGGCTGGCCACGTCCAGTGCCCTTGTCTGGGTGCAGAGGGGAGTGGGCTTCCTGGCACGGACCCCTGTCCAGCCGCTGGCTCAGTGACAGCTTGCCCCACCCAACCACTGGGCCTCCACCTGTGAGAGGGCTTGGCTAGTGGGGGGGGGCAGCCACAGGAAGGGGCCATGGAGCCTGTTGGCTGCTCTCCAGCAGCAGCGCCCTTCGCCCTTCGCCACCTGCTCTCCGCCCATCACCCCTCCCAGGCCCCAGGCTCAAGACCCAGCCTCGGGCACCTCCGGCTTTACTCAGCCACCGTAAGCTCTGTGCCCTCATCTCCTGAGCCGCGCGACTCACCCCACAGCTCGGGCTTCAACAACTGAAGGAGGCAAGGCCGCAGCTCCAGCGCCCGCTCCCGCTGAGGCTGCAGGTCTGTCCAGCCTCTGCCGCTGCTGGCCACCCCTGGGGCTCTTTGACTTGTAGAGGCTTCCCCAAGCTCCTCTTCAGGTGACCTTCACCAGTGTGAGTCTGGAAGGAGGCCAGTCGTGTGGGGTCGGGGCCCCCACGGGGACGCCATCTCGCCTCTCACCAGATGGCCCAGTTTGCAAGCTCAGCCCACAACCCAGGAACCCAGCCCAGCGCAGCCAGCCACAGGGGCCCTGGCGGCACCTGCCTGCATTGACAGGGGGTCCACCTGAAGCATGAAAAGGACAGGCTGGACCCAGTCCATTGGCTTCCAGACGGATTCACCTGGGGCCACCTTGGGGCACTTTCCAGCCTGCCACCCGGCAGGTACAGGCTGCCCTTGGATCAACTGTCTTTGGAGCACCCCTGGAGCAAGAGCAGTGAGGCCCACAGGGCGGACGCCAGCCACGGTCCTGGGTGGACTGGACGGCTCCCTTCCGACTATCCTTCTGGCTCTGTCCCGTGGCCAGCACAGGGGCTCGAGGGGCGAGGAAGGCCGGACAGGAGCGGGGTCTGGCCAGCAGACGGCACCTGAGCCTCACACCTCACCCCAGGGCTCAGGCTTGAGGAGACTAAAATTTCCACTCAAGGAGCCCAGGCCTGTCCAGGGGGGAGGCAGAGGACCCACGCCAGCTGCCGCCCACAGGTGAGCAGGGCCAGCAGGTGTGCAGGAGGTGACATCCCCTGCTAGCCGCTGCTCACACACCAACAGGGAGACTTAAGGCTGGGACCCTCTGAGAAGCCTCGGGCTCCAGCCCCTGAGGAGCCTGGTGGTCCTCATCCCAGCAGGTGTGGGTTTCCCTCTCCTCCCCAGAGCAATGTCCCTTGCTCCCGGTAGGGGTCAGTGTGGGGTAAGTCCGCACAAGACTCTGAGGAGACTCAAGATAAACCCCCGCAGCCACCTGCCCAGTCCCTCTCTCTTTCCTTCCTGTTTGCCAGGAAGGATCCCCGGGAGCATGGAGATTCAGGGTCGCCCTGGCCAGAAATTGCTGGAGAGTACCCAGGTCCAGTGGGAAAGGGGCCCAGCAGGAAGAGGGGGCTGGCGTGGGCCGGAGTCCCTTTAGGTCACCCCTGTACCCACGCACATGTACCTGGGAAGGCGGGGCAGGGCCAGTCCTTCGGAGGCTGGTCCTTTTCTCCAATGTCCAGGCCCCCATCTTACTCCCCAAAGCGAATCCCCATCTGGGTCCCCAGAGGAAGAGGGGCTCCCCCAGAGTCCCTGGCAGGACTTCCCTTACTGTGCCTGGTGCACCCCGTCCCCCGCCCGGGCCTGGAGCTGGAGTGGGGTCTCGCCCGCACGACTCTTGGCCCCAGTGACTTGTTATAGGAGCCCAGCGTGGGCGCATGTGCCCTGGGCGCCACGAACCCACCCCCACCCACTTCCTGCTTCTCAAGGGACAGCAGCCAACTCCAGCCGACCGTGACCTTCCGAATGGCCAGGAGGGCGGAGCCGTCTCTCCCTCCAGCTCCTATCCACAGCACTGCGTGGCAGGTTGGGGTCACCAGGTCCCGTCTCATGGAACGAGCTGAATTGAGCTGGGTCCCTGTGGCTCCCCTGCCCAGCTTGGGGGTGTCCAGCTACCCAGAGGGAGCTGATGCCATCCAGGTCCCCAGCCTGGCTGTGCATGTCCTCTCCTATGAAGGCCACGCCTGCCCACCACCAGCTGTGTAGGAGTCTGGGGCTGTAGGGAGACCCTCTCCCCACCCCCTGGAGGCCTGCAGCCCACCTGGGCTGCTTATGGTGGGGGCTGCCTGGAAAGGAGGGGCTCGCGAAGCACAGGACCTGAGTGATGCAACTTGAGGAGGGTGATGGCAGTGACCAGGGGAGGGGCTGCCTGCCCCACCTCTGCAGGACTGACCATCTCTGGCCCACCTGCTTGAGGCCTTTGGGGTCTGGCTACCAAGGGGCAGTCCTGAGCCCCGGGGGAGGTGGGGCCCAGGAGGCGGGTGCCTGGGCAGGAAGTGTTCCGAGGCAGGGTGCTCGCAGCCGGCATGCACGTCTGCACCACCCAGGGCCCCGAACACCGTGAGCACCGCAGACCCACCGTGGCACGTGTCCACACACTACACCCAGATAGACCACAAGACCAGGCGGACAGAGAAAAAGTGCCCAAGGGTCATGGGTATCGGAGCCCCTCTGCCCACACCCATCCTCTCTGGAACCCTTTGGCCTCTGCAGGACCTGGAGGCCCAGTAAGTGCCCACACTCCCCAGGGCCTGGAGGACAAGCCCACCTGGGGCCTGTGTCCCCCATTATTGCCACAATCACACAGAATTCTGGGCGCTGTGAGAAATTGAGAGCAGATCCAGAGGGCTTCCAGGAGGAGGCGTGGGCCCAGAGCTGGGAAGACAGGAGTGCAGGGGGTCCAGGCTGGCCAGCCGCGGCTCACAGAGGAGGGCGCCAGGCACGCAGGGAGGGAGGACACGGCTTTCCACCCTTGAGCCTTCCACCCAAACACCCTTGGCTCATGACCAAGGAGCTCCTGCGTGCACCCGGCATCCTGGTAAGCTGCGGCTCACCAAGAGCTCACCCCGGGCTCCAGGCTGCTCCCAGCCTCCTGGGATCCACTCCTCCACAGGGAACTTCCTGAAACTTCCCTTTCTGGTTCAGCCTTCCTGGAGCTGTGGTTCTTCCGTTGAATAAGAACAAGAATCTCCTGGAAGCCCTGTTGGAAATGCTGGTTCCCTGGCCCCTCCAGACACGCCCTGGAGCCTGCAATCAGTGACTCTAATCTTGCGGGCTCTCAGGTCCTTGTCACAGAGACTGCTGGTGACCAGTGCCTCGTGGAAACCCCGCTGGAGACAGAAAACCAGCCCCTGCATGCTGGGGGCCTGGAGTCTCAGTGGACGGGCAAAGACCCACGCACTCCCATGTGCAGACATGGGGACCATGGCTGGGGCCTCCTCACCGATAATGCACTGTCCTTAGAGCCAGTGAAAATAGAAAGGAACCTGCCCCGGGCCCAGCTCTGGGACCCTCGTGCCCCAGCCCCCCCAGCAGCTGGGGCTACAGGTAGGTACCAGCGGGTCGGGCTCAAGTTTGTTTTCATTAGTGAAATCTTCACTGGAGAAACACCCTGCCCTGGTCAGGGTGTGTCCCCCAGCGTCCTGTGCTGGAAGCGCCATTCCAGGGCAGCGGTTCTGGGAGGTGGGTCCTCTTCCATGGAGGACACATGCCCACCCTTCCAGAAGGCCCAGCAACAAGGCTCCATCTCGGAAGCAGAGAGCAGCCTTCCCCAGACACCCGACCTCCAGCCCTTGACCTTGAACTCCAGCCTGCAGACCATGAGAAGCAAATCTCCACCATGTGTTTGAGCAATTGTCACAGCGGTACCCTTAGCGGTCCTCCTCGGACACTCAGTGCTGGAAGCCATCTCCCCACCCAGTGGCACTCTCGCCTGAGTGACATGGCCAGCAGGGACCTCTCCGCACAGATGTGGGAGCCCACGCTGGACTTCCCTCCCACGGAGCCGGGTTACAGCCTCTGACTCCTCGGGTCTGCCTGGGGGTCCTCTAAACACCAGCACCTCGTTTCCTTCATGTCCACGAGACCTGGAGCTGCGACCCCTCCCAGCCCCGCTCTGTCCCGAGAGCTCAGGCGCAGCGTGACTAGGTTTGTCACCTCCCGTGATAGGCACACTCTCTCTCTCTGACGTGATCTAAAAGTGAAATTTTATTTGTACACATGTGTACACGCACATAGACACATGTACACACCATACACGTGTCTGTACCACGTGTCCCAATAACAACGCAATGAGGGTCCCCTAAAGGCATATACGAAGGGCCTTTCAGGGGTCCCTGGCTAAGGGCCAGTGCTGGAGAACTCAGGAGCTCACAGCCGCCATCACCCCGGTTCCTTAGGCTTCTCACCTGCCCAGGTGGTGTTCACCTTCACCTGTGTACACACAGGGTCAGCAGCCCCCAGGCCGAGATGGCTCCCCACAAACAAGTCTGGAATTGAGCCCCTCCTTTGTCATTGGGGCTGTGGGACCCACGACAAGTCACTGGACCTCTCTGAGCCTCATGTCCTCCTCCACCAGGTGGCAATGGTGCCGACAGGTCACAGCCCCAGGGGGTGGGCGCACAGTGGTGCTCTCCATGGTGGCCTGTCCTTCCTGCCTCCAGGGAACATGGACTTACCACTGGTCATCTTTCAGGGGCTTGGGGTCTCAGGGCCAGGCCAGCAGCAGGAGTGGCCTGTGGGTGCGAGTTAACTGGAGATAAAAGTGCAGTCCTGTGCCTGGGCCTGCCACCTGGGCCAGAGCTTGTGACATTTCAATTTCCAAATCCCCATATCACCAAGACCAATGGCCTGGTGGCCAGCAGCACCGGGCATTGACAGCAAGTCTCTGACACTGTGATAAGGCCATGGACGAGGCATGTGCAGAGGGAGCAAGAAGTCACCAACTCACAGGACAACCCTCAGGCCCTGGGCTCCCCAGGGTGTCCTCCATGACTTGGACAAGGACCACCCGCACCCAGGCCAAGACCTGAGCACAGAGGCTCCTATGAGGAGCCCTCTTCAGCCTTCCACGGTGTGAGCGGCCGTCCCCTTGTGGCTCCCCGGGCTCAGGTGCACCCTCTCTCAGGTGCACCCTCTCTAGCTGGGAGCCTCAGAGTGACTTTCCTCCCCAGCCACCCCAGCCAAGAGCACCTGGGGACCCAGCAGCTCACTCCTACCTGCACGGCACAGTGAGCCCATGACGAGCCACCAAGCCAAGGGCACTCGAGCCCGTGGAGAAGCAGCCAGTGGCCAGATGCCCTGAGCACTCCTCAGGCACGTGTGGGGACCCAGGCCGAGGGGCTCTTTTTGGGGCCCAGGCCATGCTGGTGGGCAGCAGAGGCCATCTCTGGTCCTCTGAATCTGCATCTCCCCCATGGGCAGTGATGCAAAGCGTCTTCTCCTTCACCTGGGGTCCACTCGTGTGTCTCCTGGGGAGAAATGTCTGCTCAAGACTTTTGCCCGTTGGCACATCTGGACGTGGTGCCCCAAGGCATGGACCTGAACATGCACCAAGGAGTCCCTGGTCACCTGACCCACCTCCTCTGCTCACTGTCTTGGAATCTCATGACAATCCACCTGTCTCTTTCCTCTTGTCACCTGTGCCTTTAGGTCATTAGCCAAGGGATCAGCACCAGGTCCACAAGGGCAGTTTTCCTGTTTTCCCTCAGGTTCCGGCAGGTTCCGCCTGTACAGCTAGATCTTAGACCCACTTGGGGTTGGTTCCTGCACCAGGTGTCAGGGAGGGTACAGCTCCCTTCTTTGGCACATGGACATCCAGTTCTCCCAGGACCGTTTGTGGAAGGGACCGTCCTTCCCACTGAATAGCCTGGGCACTGTTGTTGAAAGTCAACTGACCGCAAGCTCCAGGGCTTATTCTGGGCTCGCCACTCTGTCCCCAGCCTGTGCATCTGTCTGGGTGCCAGCCCCTGGTGCTCAGGTGACCGAGGCAGTTTGGTGAGGTCGGAATCAGGACGTGTGAGGCCTCCAGCTCTGGTCCTCTTTCTAGGGTTGCTTTGCTAAGTGGGTCCTGGAGCTTCGAGGTGAGTTTTAGAACAGATCTTTCTAGTTATATGTAAACTGCATCAGGGTCCTGGCAGGGATAGTGTTGACCCTGCCATCGCCTCGGCTCCTACTGACATCTGAATGGGCAACTCGCTCCTCCTGCCACCAACCAGGCACCTGTCTAGAGCAAGAGGTCTCTACAGCAAAGCAGATGTCCACTTCCAAGAGTCCAGCTCTGTGCCGTCCATACTGCAGCCACAGGCCACAGGGGGCCATTTAAATGAGCACTAAAACTCAGCTCCTCATCACACCAGCCACATCCCACATCCTCAGTAGCAGTTTATGGCTGGTGTCTATTGCATGTAGCTCACAGGACACTGTCACCATTCCAGAAAGTTCTGTTGGGTGATGCTATTCTAGTCAGGTGGTAAGAGGCCAGAAACACAGTGTGAAAATCCTAAATGCTTACATTTACAGTCCTGAAAGGGGATTCCAAACCTCAGAGTCATCATGATCCCCACCGGGACCCTGATACAGTTTTCATAGAACTAGAAAGATCCGTTCTAAAACACCGCTAGGGTCACCTGCGCGCCAGATTGATCCAAGGTCGACACCTGGTCCAAGCTCCTCCTGCATTATGGGCCTCTCACTCGACCCAGGACAGCACTGCGGTCATCACCCTGCTGGACGCTCAGGGTGCCCACTGGCCATGCCGGTCAGCCTCTGCCATCCTGTGGGCCCCACAGCGGCCAGCAGAGGCCTGCAGCACAGTGGCTTTCTAGACGGCAGCCTCCTGCCTCTGAGTTGGCCTGGCTGGGCTCCCACCACCCTCACCTGATGACCAGTGTCTGTGGGTCCTTCGCCTGTCCCAGAGCCACAGCTTCCAAGGGCCTGGGGCCCCAGGCCACCCTGATGACCCGGCTCCATGACTACAGGACCGCAGGCAGCTCTGGAGAGGGCCAGGCTGACCAGCACACACCGGGCCTTCTGCACGTCCTCTGCATGGGTACACAGCCCACGTGGGCGTCTTCAGGCGGCTGCTGTCACTCACAGTCCTTTCCTGGTCCCATTGACATGCAGTCCTCTGCATGTTCTGTCCTGAGTTCACCCTTTCCGTGTGTCACGTGAGTTTCACAGGCCAGGGGCCGTCACATCAAGCCGTAGGACGTGCCCACACCCAAGGCCTGCCCGGGACTCAGCGGGCGGCCGCCCCGGCCCTCCCCAGCCCCTGTGGGTCAGTGCTGTCCACGGTTGGCTGGTTGGGTGGGGCTGGACTGCGGCTCCACTGCTGAACGGGCTGTCCTTTCCCCAACCGCATTGCCGTCTGGATCTCCGCATCTTTGTCAGGTTCCTGGACTCTGTTCGGTCCCTCCACCTGCGGGCCTGCTCTCTGCCAACGCCAGTTCTGCGCCACCTTGCCCCTGCAGCTCCTGGAGGGACCAGAGTCAAGTGCCGGGGCTGTCCAGCCCCATTCCTTTTCAAAATCCCACTCGCTTGCCGCTCTGGTCACTTAGCCTTTCCGTGTGGATTCAGAATTAGCTTGTCCTTTCCATCCCCGAAGCCTGCTGGGGTGTTGGCTGGGGACTGCATTGAACATATGGATCCGTGTGGGGGAAATCGACATCTTGACATTACGGAGCTCCCATGCGTGAATCCATCTAGCCCTCCATTTATCAAGGGCTCAATTGACCTCCACATTTGCATTTTAAGCAAATGGACGCTTTAGCTATTTTGTCAGATTAAACCCAAGTATCTCCTCTACTTTTGATGCTACTTTAACGTATTATTCCTGGGTTTTTCATTTTAATTTCCAGTGTCTGTTGCCAGTGCCCAAATACAAGTGACCTTGAGCATTGCCCGGCCACAGGAGAGACGAGGGGCTCAGCTCATGCAGCTTTTACCTTGCGCAGATGCTTGCCGGGTGCTGGGTCTCTGCAGTCAGGGAGGTTACTCCTTCCTTCCCCTCCCTGGCCTCTTTCCCCCTCCGCTGGTCCCACTGAGACACCGAGGACCCAGAGTGCAGTGGGGCAGCAGGGGTGACAGTGAGAGGGAGAAAGCTTGGCGTCTTGGCTCTTGTCTGCAGCTGTGGGGTGTTCCGTGGACGCCCTTCCTTGACGGTACTGGTTTCCAGAGGGTTGTGATCCCGCCCCGATGTTGGATTTTGTCAGTGTTTTTGTGCATCCATCACGATGAGCGGTGGTTTCCAGTCTGTTCTCGGGTAAATGACGCCAAGCGCCCAATGTTGAGCCGGCCTGGCTTTCCTGCCGCAGATCCCACCTGCTCGGGGCCAGTCCCCCTTGGTCCACATGGCTGGCTTTGATGCGCCGAGGGTTTGCTGAGGACTTTTGCATCTATGTGCCTGGGGGATCGTGGTGGGCGGTTTGCCTTCCCTTCTGAAGCACCTGCCTTGCTGAAGGCATGGGTGATACCTGCTGGGGGTGGGGTGGATGCAGCAACTCCCAGGGCTACATACCACGTGACCACATGGCAGATGATGTCGAACTTTGAAACAGAAAGCGTGTCCCACCCATTCCCAGGGGGCCCCAGCACGCCCCCAGGGTTGGGATGGCATTACCATTGGAGGTGGGGGCAGGAAGACCAGGGAAGCAGCAGCATGCAGCCAGCCCATGCCTGGGACTCAGTGGGTGCTCAGCAGTAGGACTGTTCTCACTAGTCACACCCCAACTAGCAACAGACAGATGGGGGTGAAACAGGCTGGAGTGACTTCCACACCAGAGAGAACAGAGTGTGGGCCTAATAGGTGGTGTGCAGAGCTTGCCCAGGCCTTCACTGAACTGCGAGAAGCCTGCAGCCTCCCGTAGACTGTGGGCAATACCGCCTCCCAGGTAGCGCTCTGTGGCAAGGACTTAAAGCCCTGGTGCAGGATCGGGCACACACCAAAGGCTCAACCAAAGGCAGGTGGGAGAGTGAACAGATATTGGTAGTGGTCACAGGGATGATTAAATGGTGGTGGTATTGTAGAGACAGCGGTAGTTGTGGTAGAAATGATGACGGTGGTGGTGGTGATGGTGACAGTGATGATGATCTGGATGGTGATGATAATGGTGATGGTAAATATGGAGATGATGGTGGTGGTAACAGTGATGGTGATGGTGTTGGTTTTGGTGATAGTGATGATGATGGTGGTAATGGTTATGATGATGGTGGTAATGATGGTAATGGTGATAGTGATGGTGCTGATGGTGGTGATGATGGTGATGGTGATGGTGGTGATGGTGGTGGTGATAGCGATGGTGGTGGTAATTGTTGTGGTGATGGTGATGGTGGTGGTGGTGGTGATGGTGATGGTGGTGATGATGGTGATGGTGGTGGTGGTGGTTATGGTGATATGATGGTTTTGGTGATAGTGATGATGGTGGTGATAATGGCTATAATGGTGGTGGTGATGGTGATGGTGATGGTGGTGATGGTGGTGATGGTGTTGATGGTGATGGTGATGGTGGTGGTGGTGATGATGATGGTGGTGATGGTGATGGTGGTGGTGATGGTGGTGGTGATACAATGATTTGGTGATGGTGGTAATGATGGTTATAATGATGGTGGTGGTGATGATGATGGTGATGGTGATGGAGATGGTGAGGTGGTGATGGTGATGGTGATGGTGGTGATGGTGGTGGTGATGGTGGTGATAGTGATGATGGTGATGGTGAGGTGATGGTGGTGATAGTGATGGTGGTGATGGTGAGGTGATGGTGGTAATGGTGGTGATGATGATGGTGGTGATGGAGATGGTGGTGATGATGGTGATGGTGGTGATGGTGGTGATGGTGATGGTGATGGTGATGGTGATATGATGGTTTTGGTGATAGTGATGATGGTGGTGATAATGGCTATAATGGTGGTGGTGATGATGAAGGTTATAATGATGGTGGTGGTGATGATGATGGTGATGGTGATGGAGATGGTGAGGTGGTGATGGTGATGGTGGTGATGATGGTGATGGTGATGATGGTGATGGTGGTGGTGATGGTGATGGTGGTGGTGATAGTGATGGTGGTGGTGGTGGTGGTGATAGTGATAATGGTGGTGGTGGTGGTGATAGTGATGGTGGTGATGGTGAGGTGATGGTGGTAATGGTGGTGATGATGATGGTGGTGGTGGTGATGATGGTGGTGATAGTGATGATGGTGGTGGTGATGGTGGTGATAGTGATGGTGGTGGTGATAGTGATGATGGTGATGGTGAGGTGGTGATAGTGATGGTGGTGATGGTGATGATGGTGATGGTGATATGATGGTTTTGGTGATAGTGATGATGGTGGTGATAATGGCTATAATGGTGGTGGTGATGATGAAGGTTATAATGATGGTGGTGGTGATGATGATGGTGATGGTGATGGAGATGGTGAGGTGGTGATGGTGATGGTGGTGATGATGGTGATGGTGGTGGTGATGGTGATGATGGTGATGGTGGTGGTGATGGTGGTGATGGTGATGGTGGTGGTGATAGTGATGGTGGTGGTGGTGGTGGTGATAGTGATAATGGTGGTGGTGGTGGTGATAGTGATGGTGGTGGTGGTGAGGTGATGGTGGTAATGGTGGTGATGATGATGGTGGTGATGGTGATCATGATGGTGGTGATGGTCGTAGAGGAAGAGTTGAGGATGACAACACCTCATTCACACATATTCTGACCCCAAAGCCCAAGCACAACATAATGGAGTCTTTTTACTCTGCCTTCAGCATTCTTTACACATGAGGTTTTCAACCCATTGGTCTCATGTTCCTTCATTTCTTTACTTATTGACTTACTTATTTCTGTGTGTGTGGTGCTAGAGATTGGACCCAGGGCTTTGTGCAAGCTTTGTACCACAAAACTACCTCCCCAGCCCTTCTTAAATTTCATCTTGAGGTAGCACCTCACTAAGTTGCCCAGGCTGGCCTCTGATTTGCAATCACCCTGCCTCAGCCTCCCGAGTAGCTGGGGTTGCAGATGTGCCCACCAAACTCATCTCCTTTATACTCTTAAAAAAAAAAAAATCACTGAGGTCCACAAAGAACATTTGTTTCTATAGGTTACATCTATCAATATTCACTTCAAGTTTAAAAAATATTTACTTAAAAAGGATAAACCCATTGTGTTGTTAATATAAATGATACATTACTCACAAAAACAAAATGTGTTTTCCAAAACAAAAGTATTCCACGAAAAGAGTGACACTGGCTGACATTCTTGGGTCCCTGTCACGGCTGGCTTAATAGAGCCAGCTGGGGTCTCGCACCCGCTTCTGTGTTAAAAACTACTGAGATATCACACATGACAGCCATGAGGAAACTTGAGGAGCAGAAGGGAGAAGAGGCCAGGAGCAGCCCAAGTGGACAGCCTCGGACAGGATGCCACCTCCCACCGAGATGTCCCTGGCTGGGTGTCCCTGGTCTGCTTCCTCCTCCCCAGGCCTGTGGCCCTGCCTGGCTGTCACCAAGCCCATGGGGTGCCCCAGCTGTGTCCGCTCCTCCACAGGGAGGATGCCATCTCGCTTCTCAGAGGGCTACCGAAGCTCCCCGGACCCTGAGGCAGCAGCCTCCAGCCCCTATACCACCCGCCCCACCGGGCGCTCCTCCAGCACACTCCCCGCCACTGCGACGGACTCAGCCCTGACGGTGGGCCACTCAACTTCTGGAACTCAGCTTTCAAGCGGAATGCCACCCCTGCCCCAGAAGAGACCACTAAAGGGCAGTGGACAGGCCAGCACAACTCCTGGGGGCCCAGCACCTGTCAGAACCAGAGCCTGCTACCAACAGCTCCCCAGAGGAGCCAGTCCTGCCCAGGGTGGCTACTGGCCGGCACTTGGGAACGGGACCTCTAGGCATTTCTTCAAAGCAGGGCCGCAGGCAGAGGCCCCTGTCCGTGGTCATCACCTCCAAGGACAGGGCCTGTAACTGTGCGGGCATTTCCAGCATAGCCAATGCACCTCGGCAGCAAGAGGGATCCCGCAGGGCCTTGCAGCCTCCCAGTGAGTCCCTATAAATAGACCCTTCTTGCCTTCTCAGGTGGGGTCCGGAGCTGAGGCCCAGAGCATTGGGAAACGGCACACATCAGACGCTGCCTAAACCAGGGCTTTAGATGGGTCTTCCTGGAAGACAGGGGGTGCGGTGGAGAGCAGAGGGAACCACCCAGGCTGCAGGCCTGTCTGGAGCCCTGGCCCTGGGCAGCATCAGGCAGGGAGGGGGAGAGTCTGTGCCAATCCCCCAGGTTTCCCAGGGAACTGCTAGGGGCCACCGCTCCCCTCACCTCACACCTGGTATGTGACTCAGCCCAGGAGGACGCCAGCAGAGGGTCTCCCTTGGGAGAGGACGTGGAACACATTTGAGGACACAGGCCTCCCTGCTCCTCCCAGCATGTCCCTCCCCTGCCACTGTGGGGTCCAGGGGAGGAAGGGGCTGGGCTCCCCCCAGGGCCTGTGGCCAAAGGCGGCTCTGGTGAGCTGGAGAGGCTGCGGCCGAGCCACAGCAGAGGGTGGAGAGGAGCAGCCTGGGCACCAGGCCGCCTTCCGGGCCCGCCTCAGCCGCTGCCTGGCTCCTTGGCCCAGAGCTCATGGCCCAGAGCTCAAGGGGAGGATGAAGCGGGTCACACGTGTGAGCGGGAGGACGCGGTGCCAGGCACCTGGAGGTCCGTCACACGCTCATTGTTCCCATGTCACTATGAGCTCCAGATTTCCCTAGGCCCCCCCACCTGTGGGGACATTGCCCCTCTGCCCAGGTAAGGAAATGAGACTCCGAGGGGAGAGTCCCAGAGCAGGGACACTCTGAAGCCCAAACTGGAGGACGAATGTGCCCTCAGGGAGGACTGCTGAGCTTAGCCTCACCTCTGGACATCCCACTAGTGCCCAGAGTGACAGGACCAGAGTCCCAATAGGAACCCAGGACCTGCCTCAGTCCAGCGGCACCCCCACGATATAGGCCTCCGTTTCCTCATCTAGAGATGTTATGGCTGGGGAGATGTCATTGCCGCCTCCGATGGCCTGGGAAGCACTAGCAAGCCAAGGAGCGAACTCCCCCCAAGTGGCTCAGGGTCCAGTGGGCCACACCCAGGCCCTGCTGGCCCCTGCAGGGGACAGAACCCCAAGGAAGGCTCTCTTCTCTACAGGCACCTTCTCTGAAATGGGCCCAGGCACTTTCCAACCTGGCCTGGCCACCCAAGCCCCTCTTGGGGACGGAGCCAGTGCAAAGGAAGGGGCAGGGGCTCCACCAGGTCCTATGAGCCTGTGGGTCTTCTTCACTAACTGCGCAGCACAACAGAGGCTGGTTCAGAGCAGACACTCCTTACTCCCTGCCAGGGCTGGATGGCCTCCCTTGCTGGGCCTGGCTTCCCATCTGCAGATCGGAGCTGACTGTGGCTGAACCACCTCTCCGGGTGTCCGGAGTGTCTGCTGGGAAGTGCCCACGTGGCTCCTTTCACCCCTGGGAGGCACCCGAGAGCTGGTGAGATACACAGAACCCAGGCAGGATGGGGCCCTCTCAGCAGGAGGTCTCGGGGGCTCCTATAACCCCCACCGAATGAAGAAGAAGCCGGGCCAAGTGCAAGGGCTTCCTGGGCAGTGCTCCACTCAGCACCACCAGCACCTGGAGCCCATGGCTCTGGCCTGGGGGCTCTTGTGCAGAGTCCCTGGCCCCTGCCCCCTTGATGCCAGCAGCACCCAGCCAACACTGCCTGCAGACATGGCCGAATGCCACCTCGAGTCAGGAGGCAAAGCCGCCCCGGCTGAGGGCCACTGTTCAGAGACTTGGCTTGAAACAGTACTTATTTTAAATTGTTCTCTGCTCGCTCGGAGTAAAAGCCTCCATGTTTGCAAAAGCATTATAAAATCTTGCTGATCACAAACGCAACTGCATGAACTAGAGTCAGTTCAGCACCCCGGTCCGACCATCCCTTCCCAGGGTGCTTACCCAGGGCGAGCGCCTTAGAAGTCTCCTGGCACTGCTGGGCACTCAGAGCACCTGGCCGGTGGGGATTCCTCTCCTCAGCACTTACAGAGGCAGAAAGTGAGGCACACAGAGTTGCACAAACCTGCCTGAGGCCCAACAGCTCCGAGGCAGTGCCAGTATGCCCAAGGCTGGCACCGTTAGCCCCCTGCTCTGCCCACCTCTGAGGGCTTTTGTTCTCCTTTCCTGCATGGGCCTCCATCATCCACATGCTGTGTCCATTTGACAGGTGAGGAAGCTGAGGCCCGGAAGGAGCAACTCACTGCCCAGTGATGGAGCTGTTTTCCGCCGGCGGCAGAAGGATTCGGACCTTCCTCTAGCCACCTCGCTGCCGCTCCAAAACCAGGCAAGCAGGAATGGGGCTTCTGGGGAGAGCCCAGCAGCAGCTGTGGACCCTGAAGGACACCTGACACCTGTCACTGAGCCTGGCAGGTGACATGCTCCTCATTTCCCGTGGGCCTGTCTGGTTGCTGTCAGACTCAATCCAGTGAAGAGTTCAAACCTGGTCCTGACTCCATTCCCCAGCCCCCACCCTGCCGTCATCCTCAGGGCCCTTCCCAGGCTCCACAAGTGCCCTTTGACCTCTGCCCTCAGGAGTGTCCTTTCACAAAATGTGGCCCTTATAGCCCGCATGGATTCACAACTTTCCCTGTGTAGGCCCCTGAGACCTCTGCCCCGGGGAACAGAGCTTGTTTTCTCCCTGGATTCCCCAAGGACCCGCCCAGGCAACCAGCAACTCACCAGGCTCTGGTGGCCACACCCAGCTTTGTGCAGAGACTTCAAAGCAGACCCACTGGTCTCCTCCACCCTCCTCACCCCTGCCTGAAGAGCAGAGGCTACTGGCCACATGGAGCAGGTCCCACCATGGCTCTGAGCATCTTATCCAAACAGTTCTGCGTCGGAAGGCCTCGAAAGGTGACTATGGGTCAGGCAGGGCTCATTCTGGGGTAAGCCAGCTGGTGCAGCAGAGCTCTGCCTCCTTACCCACCCATCAGCACGAGGGTGAGGCAGAGGCTGGTGCTTCTGCCCACCCCACCCCACCCCATCCCAGGTCTAACAGGGTGGGCGTGGCCAGGCTAGGGGGGAAGGGACTGCCATTGGGGGCTGAGCCCCTGCATGCCCCCCCCCCCATGAGGGCTCACTCCAACTCCAGGGCCTGGAAGGAGCTGGGCACCCCAGGCTCTCCCTCTAGAGCCTGGCCAGGGGTCCTTCAGCACCCCATGATCACCAGTCTTAGGGGCACCCTGGATGTATCCATGGCAATGCACAGACCGGGAGGAGGCTGAGACTTCCCAGGGTCCGTTTAGTCCCTTCTGAGGTTCCGTCAGGGACAGGCTCCATGCCCTCCCATGTCCCACCTGCATCTGGGGGTGCAGAGGAGATGTGCTCAGCTCCCAGGTGTGGCTGGGCCCTTTGGGACTGATAGTAGGGAAAGGACCTGGCAGGGGGCCACACTGGGGACACCTTGGCACCAACCAGGAGCTCACATCCACTTTAGGCCTTCAGGGGAGGGACTGGGAGGTCACCTGCACTCAGCTCTGAAAGTCATTTAGAGCAATTGGAGTAAGTCTTACACGTAAGACAATTGGAGGGGTCTAGAAAGATCTAAGGGGGCAAAGAGAAGTGAGGGGGAAACAGGACTTAGTACACGGGTGTCAGTTTCTGAAGCGACCAGTTAATCAGTTGGAAACCTGGAGTCTGACAGAAGGGTCCCTTTGAACAGGAATGCAGGACAGTGGGTCCTCCTGTGCTCTGGTGGCTTCTAGCGATTGGCAGGGGTGACAGTTACTTGGGCTCAGGAATGGAGCGAAGGAATCCACAGCTCTGGCGAGTGTGGGGTGGGGTGCGCCTACATTTGTGACCTTGGGCTTCTCCTAAGCGCCTAAACGTGAGAACCCCACGGGACTGACTCGGCTCACCCACCCCGCCAAGCCTTGGGCGCGGCGTCGCCACCCGGGCCGCAGGTGAGCTGGGGCCCAGAGCTCCCGCCGGAAGGGCGCGGAAAGGCCGAGCGCTGGTGGCGGCGCGGGCGGGCGCCGGGGTCCCCAGGGCGCCGCTCCAGCGCGGATCCGCCCGGGTTTTGCGGCCGCCGCGCCCTCCCTCCCGCCTCCGCCCTCCGCCGCTCCCTCGCTCCGCCTCGCGCGGTTGGATCAGTCCTCTGGCATTTCCTGCAGCCGGGCCGCGCCGCCAGCTGAGCCCCGCGCCCGGCCGGCCCGGCCCGGAGCACCGAGCGCAGCCCGCACGGTAGGAGCGCGGCGCCGGGCGGGGCCGGGAGGGGCCGGGAAGGCCGAGCCGCGCCGAGCAGGCCCCAGCGCCCAGCGGGCCCCGCGGGTGGTCGGGGAGCCCCGCGCCGCAGACCCGGGGACCCCGGGCGGGCGCAGCCGCGCGGACTCTGACAGGCGCCGGCGCCGGGAGCCTCGCCGGCGTGGCGCGGGGAGCCGGTGTGCGGGAGCGTCTGGCGGCGGGCGCGGCCCGTGTGGGAGCGGCGCGCCCCGCCTGGCTCCCCGCTTGGCGGGGCTTAAAGGGGCCAAGACAGGGCGGGAGGGTGGCAGGGAAGGACTGGACGGCTGCAGACCTTGGGGGTGGAGGGGCTGTGTCCCCAGCGCAGCCAAACCAACCAGGAGGTGTCCGGATCCTGGTCTGGGATCAGGGGTGTGGCATCCCAGCTCCAGGCTTGTTCCCAGGGGGACTGTGTTTGGGTCCACAGAACGAGGGGCAGCCTGGACTGTGAGCTGCAGCCAGGACCCCTGCCTTAGGCCGCTGCCCACCACTGCCTCCTCTCCAGGCCCCGAGCCTCTAAAGACAGGGAGAGAGCCGAGGGCAGACACTCTGCGGGGGCTGAGGCTCCCGGGCCTCTTGGGCACTTGAGGATTCTGGGGTGGGAGGAGGGTGGAGCAGCCAGGGGGGGGCTGGGCCAGGGCTCCTCCCAACTGCAGGTCCCAGCCGGCTTCCCAGGTGACCCCGCCCCCAGCCCAGACAGCTGTTTTCTGTCAGAAGCTGGCCCGAGTTAGAATTTTTAGCGCTCCTGGGGTCGAGGGCAGGCCCTTCCCCAGGGAGAGATGGACTTCTCCACCTCTCACCCAATAGGGCAGAGCTGGCCTGCCTTGCTGGGGTCACTAGTTACATTTCTCTTCCTTTGCTGTCGGGGTCTGACAACTAGTTACTCTCTGTCTACCTAAGATATAATTTATGTGTCTGCCCTTTTGCCCACTACCCTTCAGAACACCTTTTGCAGGCCAGGAGCAGGGGTAGGGGCATCAGGTCCTGGAGAAGGGGTCATGGCCTTTGGGATGGACATTACTATCTTAGGTCTGTCTGCACCGCGGTGGAGTCAGGTCGTAGATTGAGCAGACACCTGCCTGAGGATGAGCAGCAGAGCGTCTGTCTGTGCTACATCTTCACCCCCACTCCCTTGTCGATGCAGGCCCTTGTTCACCCTTGAATTTGACAGGACTGGAAAAGAACAGGAAGAATAGGGTGGGGCTTTGCAGGTCAGGGGAGACCTGGGGACCAGGGAGTGTCATTGGGCTGGTCCCCTCCAGGCTTCAGGCTCTGGACCTGCAGATCCATTGTCTGCCTGCACGTGCGTGGGGCAGGCTGGCGGGAGCCGGGGAGGCTACTGCTGCGCGTCTGTCTGGTTGGTCTCACCAGGCTGTTTTGGAAGGTGACAAAGCTTGGAGCAGGTGCTCCCGCCTGCAGTCCTGGGCCTTGACTCAGGGAGGCTGCTATACCACGGCTGAACGCAGCAGTGATCCTGGATGGCAAACATGGGCTCCTCCTGGGCCCAGTGGTCTGGCTAGCCCAGAGTGGGCCAGGGGCCCACTGAGTCCTTCAAAGCCCTGCTTTTGGCGTTTTTACAGATACTGAATGCCACGCCCCACCCCCACCGACTGATTCACCATGCAGAGAACTCCCGGGTCAGTTTCTCTCCTCAAATGCAGGCTTCTCGGAAGCCCTCTGAGCTCCAGGGATGACCCCAAGGGCTGAGCCTGGGGACGGTGGAAGGGCTGTGTGTTTTGAAGGCCGGTGGTTTGAAGGCTGTTGTGTGTCTCTGGCAGCTGTGTTTTGGGGAGTCGCCCTCCCCACATTCTTTGGCTCGGGGTGCACGCAAGTGCCGCACTCACACATGGCACAGGTGGAGGCCCACTGCAGGTGGTGGCGGTGCCCCACCCCGCAGCCGAGATACGGTGGTTCTCCCAGGGAAGCCTGTGAGATTATAGTGCTGAGGAGGGACAGGGGACAGGGTGCTGCAGAGGGGCTGTGCCCAGGGTGTGTGCTGCAGACCAGATCCGGTGATTCCGGCGGTAAGGGTACTGTCCAGTGCAGACCTGCCGTGGGCTCAGGGTTGGCAGGCCCAGGTGAGCACGTCATGCGTCATGGTGTAGGACAGTGTCACTGCCCCCGACGGCCAACAGGCATGCTGCCTGCCCTGGGATGTCCCCGTGCAGTCCAAGTCTGCCACATAGGAAGAGCATTGCTCTGGGTGGCAGCCGCGGGATATATTCAACCTGCCCCTCAAGGGAAAGGACCTGAGACCCTGAGTGTGAGGCCACTGGGCTGCTTAGGAGCGCGCGGGGTTGGCAGGTGGTGTGGGCCGCCGCAGGGTAGCCCTGCTGCTCATTTGGAGAGATGCATGAGCAGATAGGAAAGGGCCTGGGGTGGCTGGGGGGAGCGCAACGATTTGGACTTGGTTGTGGTGTTCTCTTAGCATCGCAGTGTGGAGCCTGGGCCCCAGGCCCTGTGCGTGAGTGTGGAGTTGCCCCGTGTGCGCGTCCCAGCTGAGAGGCTGGCCCGATCTCCAGGGCCAGGCTTGGATGAGAGGTCCTACAGGATAAAACAGTGACCCCAGTTTGGACTTCTTTGTCCACTGTGCTAGCTGGAGAACCTGCCCTCTAAGGTAAAGAATGTTGCAGGACCAAGATGAGGGTCAGACTGGAGCTGCCCCAGGGGACCAGAGAAAGAATCCCTGCCACTGGGTCACAGGCCTGTGGGGGTCGGGGGTGGGGCCCAATGACCATTGAGAGAGGCTGGGGTGGGCCTGGCCATCACAGCCTTACCAAGGTCATTCAGGTCATTGAGATAGTAAGACAAGGTCCCTACTGCTCAGGACATGAGCCTTGTAAGCCAACACAGAATGATCTAGAATACCCAGAGGCCCTTGATGCATCTCTCAGGCTGAGAGCAAATGCTTCGGCCTCTTGCTCCCAGGCCTGGCCTCCCTGTCCTCCCAGCAGTGACGGGCTGCCTCTTCCTGCCCACCTCGTTCTCCAGCCTGCAGCCTGCAGTGGCGGGATTGATGTGCTGTCTCTTGGGGTGAATATGGCACCTGGGGGCTGGGGAAAGGTTGGGGGAAGGGAAGGGGGTTGCTAGGGGAGCCTGGTGGCTCTAGCGGGACTTTCCATGCCCAACTATTGGGGTAAATATTTGGGTCCAATGGCGTAGGGTTTCTGTTGGGGTGAATGCAGCGCCAGGAGTTGGGGCCTACTTAAAGCTGGGCTGCCTGCTGCAGGGGCCTCCTGCCACAGCGCTCCTCCTTCCCATTATAGGTGGGTGGCCAGCTTCCCCAGGAGGCCAGAGGGTGGGGAGCCTTGGGGCTGACCAGTGGCTGCAGAACCGGGGTGAGAAGACTTGGTCTCCAGTTTACAGGGTGAACCCCACCCCTGGTCGTGTCAGGAAGCCCTCCAACTCCAGTAGGTTTCAGGCCAGTGGGGGCAGGCCAGCGTCGGGGCATGAGGCCCTCTTCCTGGAGAGGACCCCCAGGTCTCTGCTGCTGAGCCAGGGCAGCCAGGTGGCCACTGGCTTCCCTTGCCCCTCCTCCAGCCACCAACCCAGCCGTGGAGGCAGCCCATCCAGTTCCCTGTCCAGGCCCTAGGGCCGTGGGGTCCAGGAGAGGCTGGCTAGGGCCAGAGCCACTGATGCGTCCGGGGTCACTGGACTGGAAGCCCCGGGGGACAGTGCAGGGCTGCTTCACCCAGGTGCTGGCCAGCCCAGGTCCTTTACGTCCAAGCTGCCCTTCCCTGTCTCAACGTCAGGCTCAAGCCCGCCTGTGGGGTCCCAAGCACTGGGTAAGCTCGGCCATTCCATGTGTGGCTGGCACTGCCCTAAGAGCCCCCAGCAAGGGTTTCCAAGCTCCAGCATCACCTCCCTGGCCATGGTCCTGGGTCACCCCACCTGCTATCCCCTGGCCCTCCCTGGGGGAAGAACCCCAGGTGGACCCTGCTTCTTCTGGGAGACCCTCCTTCCGCCTCCCCAGGCCTCCTCTGCTCTTGAACTTGGCATGTGTCCAGGCTGTCCTGAGCTGCCTCCTCTGTGGGTGGACCCTGAGCCATGAAGGGCAGCCATTCTGTGGGAAGTGGTTACCTATACCTGGTCTCAAGCCTGTGTGTGGCCACCTGTAGAGTCAGGATTGTAGCATGTGTCCCCAGGTGGAACAGATCCAGAGAGTGGGGCTGCTCCCCTCCCCAGCAGCCAGCCCCTTGCTGGTCAGGAGCCTGGTTCGTCATTAGCCCCAGGCCAGGGGCTGGGGGCAGGTGTGCTAGGGCTGGCATTGGAACTCCAAGATGGGCCCCATGTGTAGTGAGAGCCCCCAGAGACCCCAGAACACCCCAGGCCTCGCTGACCTTTGCCTGTGTCCTGGGTGAAACCTGGCCCATAGAGCCTGGGTCCCTAGGTTTCAACCTCCTGCCCCTGGCACCCCTGACCCTGGTGCCCCTGACCCTGGTGCCCCTGACCCTTCCCCCCTGCACTCCTTTCGGCAACCCCACCTTGGGCTGGTGCTGTGAGGGCAGGGCCTCTGGGGCTCTCACTACACATGTGGCCATCTTGGCTCCAAGAGCATCAGTGCCAGCCCTAGCACCAACCCAGCCTGGCGCGCTGGGGGCCGGACAGCCCTAGCTCACAGCGTGCCGGCTCCTGGTTAAGGGGAGAGAGAATGGCTCTGAGAACCCAGGGTCATTGTGCTGCCTCTCGCCAGCCTCTGCTCCCGGTCTTTGAGGGTCCCTAGCAGCAGGTCCTGGGGCTCCTGCACACTAGCATCACCAGGTGGGAGCTTGGGGACAGCGTGGCCTCCAGAGCGTGCATTGCCTGAAGCCGCGTGGTGCACAGGGCTCCCCACCCACCCCTGCTCCCCAGACCATTTTGTGTCTTGAAGATCTGCATCTACTTTTATGCAAGGAAAAGTATCCACTTGTTTCAAGAAGTTTGAAAGCTGCGAGACCGTGGTTGGGGGTCTTGCCCTCCACCCCGCCCTCCGCTCTGGAAGCCGGTTTCCTGGGTGTCGCAGAGCACTTTGCTGTGCCCTCGTGACCTCCGGGTGCAGATCCTGGGGCAGCAGATGACCTGCTGCTGGAACCACTGCCCCACTCTCCCACATGACCAGCCCCGCTCCCCTGTAGTCCTGGGGCCGGAAAGAAAAGGACAGGGACAGACACAGAAGCAGGCCCCGCCGTGGGCGGTCAGCCCTGGGCCTGCTGCCTCTGGGGTCCTCTGATCTCCTTGGGGCAGAGGAAGAAGCAGCGGCTTTCCTGCCGCAGCACCACGCAGCGTTTCCACTTTGGGCCTGGCCCCTGCGGGGGCGTGTGGCCCCCACCGAAGCGAGGCCTAGATTCTGCCTCTGAATAGCAGCGTGTGGGATGGCAGGTCCCCGAAGGGCAGAGTTGCTGGGAGGACACGGGGTGCCTGGCCACACAGGCTGGGAGCATTTGAGGTGTGCAGACGAGGCCTTGAGTTAGGAATGAAAGGCGTCAGCCCTATGCAACCTGAGGGCCCGGCCACTTGGGGACAGGGCCTGGTAGCAGGTCCTGCTCAAATGGCCCCTGTCATCCTTCCTGGACGGTGGGCAAGTGCTTGTGGAGGCTCCTAAGTGTCCCTCTTGAACACATCTGAGGGGCACATGGCCCCCGTGGTCCAGGTATGTGTGATGGCAGCTGTTGGGGTCCCCGCCCTCACTGCCCTTGCCTCCCAGGCACCCCAACTGGCTCTCAACCACCTGGATCCCCCCCATAGTGGCTGTCTGCCCTCAGCCAATGCTACCTGGCAAGAGGGGGTGGTGTGCCACTCCCCCCAGCAGGCAGAGGCAGGGCCACCCTCTTGTCCCTGCTCTGCAGGGCTGCAGGCTGCTTGCTCTCGTGGGACTCCCGCAGCCTGGGCTCACTGTTGAGCCTACGTGGAGCACAGGGCCAGCAGCCAGGGCTGCCCACCACCCACACTGAGGTCTGCAGATGCCCTCCCTGGCCTGGAAAGTCTTTCCTCTCTCCATCCAGGGCACTGACTGTCACCAGGGGGCTTGGCACGGGCAGGTGTGCAGAGAACACAAGGTCTCCAGGGAACTTGGTCCCAGGCCACGGCCTGTCTTCCTGGGGGACTCCTGGGCTGTCACCGCTCTTCAGCATGAGCCTGCTTGAGTGCGACCTCACCCTTTGCAGCCCCCTCCCCTCCTCTCGTGGGCCAGGGTCTCCAGCCACTGGCCTGACTCCTTCCGCCTGGGCCTGGTGGAGCTGCTCCTGCCTAACAAAGGCCGTGGCCCTCTTTTCTTCCCGCGCTGGGCCGCCAGCCGCAGCTTCTCCTTGCTGGCCTTGGTCACCTTGTTTTGCAGAGGCAGTGGGTGGCTGGGTCTCCAGCCACAGGGCCGTACACGCTGGGCTACAAACGCCCCAAGCAGGTGCTCCACACCTCCCGCCTGTGCCAGGCGGAGGCTCCTCCCTGCAGGCTCCGCGGGGTGAGCAGAGCGAGCGTCTGACCTTGGGAGCCTTGTCATGGGGATAGGACATGGACAGTCAGAGAGCCAGGCGTCGTCCCCACCTGGGTGGCCCTGGGCAAGACCTTTAAGTTCTGGACCTCGGTTTCCTCCTCTGTGAAATGGGCCTCTGCTGTGCCAGTCTCCTAGGGGTGCTGGGGGGACCCAGCAAGAGCCAGGCCTACCCGGGTGTAGAGAGGCCTGGGGCTCCCAGCCCCCGGGCGCCCTGTGCTCTCCTGAATGGGAATTTTGATTAGTAGTTAAATATTGTGAGACTTAGACACAGGAATCGCCCACGACAGCCAGTCCCGCCTCACTGATCTGACCAGTGGGCTGCATCGAGGGCCGTGGGCCAGGCGTTCATGCCCAGGTCTGTTCTAAGAGTGTCGGCGTGGAGGGAAAGCTGGGCACCGTCCCTAGGCCACAGCCCTGTGCCCTGTCCTCCAGGGAGCCGCTCCCGGTTTGCACGGGCAGGCTGCACGGGCAGGCTCCGTGGCGTGTGCTCATGCCTTACCCTATACGGCTGGATCATAGCCGGTCCCAGCAGCCTCTGGCTGCATTTCAATGTCGCTCTGGTCACGACCCTCCTCGGGCCAGTCATCTGCAGCACCGGGGAAGCAGCAAGACAGTAGCCCACAGCCTCCTCTAGCTTCTGCCAGGGCAGTCAGGAGACCGTTCCGGCTGGTTTCCGTGCTCCCTCACACCCGTCAGTCCGTCCCCATCCTGGGAAGTCCTTCAATTTGTTTCCGTCTGTCTCTGGAACTATCCTGTGGTCAGGCTCCTGGGGCACCTATGGAGGGGCGTGGGCCCAGAAAATGGGCCCAGCAGGTGCCCATCAGAGTGTGGCCAGGTCCCTCCTGGGTCCCTCCCTGACTCTCCTGGCCTTCAGGGTCCTAGGGGGAGATCCCAGCTCTCTCACCCCATCAGAGGGAGGGCTTTTCTCCCTCCCCCTCTGCCTTCAGAACAGGCCTGCAGGAGGCTAAGCTGCCCCCAAAGATGTTTGCCAGTGTCCTCAAAAGGTCCCTCTCAGTGACCAACACGTTCTGTTAATCAAAAACCCAGAAGTTGGCCTGACCCTAAGACCCAGGAGTCGAGGAGGGTGGGTCTGGCCAAGGGGCCTGCAGGGCCACGGCACAGCGGCTCTAGGTGGCCGGAATGGTTTGCGTGGCCTCTGCGTCCTGGTCGGAGACTGTCCTGCCCGGGAGTGCCTGGAAACATGCTGACCTCACCGGTTCCCGTCCTCACTGTCTGGTGCCTGCCCGGGAGCCCTGGCTCAGCCAGCCCGGGGTTGAGTCTGGAGGCCCTCTGTCCTCCGGACCTTGATGAGCAGGGCACCCACAGAGGTGCCTCTGGCCTTCCCAGGCAGAAGTCCCTCAGGAAGGTCACCCTGCACGCAGGGCCATCACACCCCTCCTGGGGCCATTCCCACCTCAGGAGGCCCTGTCTGCACCCTAGCCTCCCGGATCTGCAGCCTGGGGCAGGGCGAGGGCAGTGAGTGTCCACCACCTTGGCCCTCTGGTGTCCAGCCAGCACCCTGATGGAGGGCTTTCTGGAAAGGTTTCCTCGCAGGGGGGTGGAGCACACCCAGCCGCCTTGGGCTTCAGTGGCCTCGGGCTTCAGTGGCCTTGGGCTTCAGTGGCCTTGGGCTTCAGTGGCCTTGGGCGTCAGTGGCGTGGCCTTCCCAGGTGCCTTCCCTGCCCCTAGGCCAGACCTCCCACCTGTGCTATGCAGTGGGAGGTGGACCTCCCTGCCCCTCCCTCACCAGGCCCTCAGGGTGCTCCTCAGTGTCCGTGGCCCAGGAGCCCCTGCCACCCCGGGGACACGCGAGCACTGCAGAGAGCCCTGGAGTTGGAGAGGGAGCCGGGAGCTCCCAGCTGGGACCCACTTCATCTGACCTCACCATGGAGCCTCTGTCGGGCCTGCTGAGGATCCCTCACAGAGAAGGAAAATGGAGGCATCTTCCAAAGGGCTCTGGTGGGCGTTGGTCCACACTGGAGGCCTGTCCACCCGGGTCACTTGGAGCTTTCGGGGCCTGGGGTTGTGACCCCAGCAGCCTGTGCCTGCATTTGGTTTAGATTGCAGTTTAGTGAATGGCCCGACCCCCCCCACACACACACGCACTCACCATTCGTCATTTAAAACCGCGTCTGCGTTTCGGTTTCTTTGTGATCTCCAGTGCTATTTGTCTCGGGTAGGCACCTGTCCTACCAGTGGCCATCCGTCATTCCCGGGGACTCAGCCCTGTGTGTGAGGGTGCTGGCGTCATGGGCCTGAGTGGCCCAGGCCCTGGCCAGCCTGCCAGAGCTGGACTACCCCCAGGAGTCCCTCGGGAGCCACTTCTCTGGGCCACGGGCCTTTTTACAGACAAGGCGGCCAGTCCTGCTAAGAATCAGTCAGTGACTTCCATGCCAGGAAGTCACTCCAAGCCTGTGATGTGACAGCTCTTTGCAACCCTAAGGCTGACTGAAGCGTGTGCAAACCAGGCGTGAGTGGGCACGGAGGCCAAGGGGTTGGAGGGCAGCGAGGCTGCTACATTTACCTTGGCTGCTTCGTGAGTTCTGTGTTCTTGATGAAAACCCCGTGTGGATTCCTGTGGCTGTGGACGCGTGTGTTCGGCACCCAGCCCTCCCTGGGGGCACTCAGGGAGGCCAGCACCTGCCGTTTTCAGGCATGGGACCAGGGCTTGGAGACCTTGTACCCTGCCGCGACAGCAGGGCCACAAGGGGAAGGAGTGGGAGCTAGTGGGAGATTCGAGAGGGAGGTTTCAGACGGGCCCTTGGAAGGCACGGCTGTGAGACCATCAGGAAATGGGGACGGAGGGGCCGCACCGCCTGGACAGCCTGTGGTCTGGAAGGCCAGCAGGGCTGCAGCTGAGACCTCTTGCCCCAGGCTCGGTGGCTTGAGCTGGTGAGGCCATGGGCCACTCCCAAGCAGCTCCTAGGGCCTGTGTGACTGTGGGTCACTTGTTTTCATCAATGTGCATTTTTACCTTAAGGAGGTTTAAGTCATTGCTGAAGCTGCAGGTCAGCATCACCTGTGGTAAGTAGCAGGTGCTGAGGGACACTGCCCAGCCAGCACCGCCCCTGACTGCAGCTGGGCCGCGGTGCTCAGATCAGGGCGGGCAGGACCGGCCGAGGCTCTGCAGGGCAGCCCTGCCCAGAGCAGCTCCTCTGCCGAGGGCTTTGCCGAGGCCACCCCACTTCTGCTGGAGAGGGGAGCAGGCCCAGGCACAGTAGGGACCAGTGTTGTCCCTCCACACGGGCAGGAGCTGGAGAGACATCACAGGGCCCTGGTCTCCCTGGAACTGTCTGGTGAGGCTGCCCTCAGCAGCCGCGTGGCCGGGAGGCACAGGTGATATGCACAACTTGTCCAGTCTGGCTGGGGCAGCGTGGGGAGGGCAGCTGTCCGGGACAGAGACCCTGCACACAGGGCCTGGGAGAAGGTGACCTCCACTTGGGGCCACCCAGGTGCCCAGCCCAGCATTGCCAAGTCACCTGGAGACCCTCCCAGGGGACAGGCTGGCGTCTGCCACGTCACTGACCTTCCCCTGAGGGTCTCGTGTTTTCCCTACAGCTGTTCAGTGGTGGCCTCTGCAGCAGGGGCATGGGGGGTGAGAGCGAGATTTAAAGGGGACGCGCCACCTTCCGCCCCTGGCTTTTCTGAGTGGGACAGGACGTGGGTGGTGTCCATGCCCAGGCAGGGCACGGAGTGTGGCTGGGCTGAGTGGAGTGGCCAGGTCGGCTTGGTGGGGCTGCGTGGAGGATGGCACCCACAGCCTCGTCAGTGCCCGTGGCAGCAGGTCCTTCCGCCACGTCCTGAGGGCTGGAGAGGGCCGTCCCCTCTCCTCTGTCAGGCCCTTCTCCCTCTCAGCCCCAACCCGGTGCCTCTGTGTCCTGGGCAGCTACAGCAAGTGACCACGTGTGTGTGATCTGTTCCTCGCCCCGGGGGCCGGGAGGCCTGCAGTCAAGGTGCTGCGGGGAAGGCTCGCTCCAGAGGTTCCAGGGAGGGTCCTGCGGCCTCCTCCAGCTCCGGCCCCGGTGATCCTGGCCTGTGGCCACAACTCTCCAGTCTCTGCCACAGGTTCACGTCACTCTCCTCTGCGTCTGCCTCTCTTTCTCTCTTGTAAGAACCCCGCGTTGGATCTGGGGCCACCTTAGGCCCCGTCACCTTGCCTTATGGATCCGGGGCCCCTTTAGGCCGTGTCACCTTGCCTTATGGATCTGGGGCCACCTTAGGCCATGTCACCTTGCCTTAGGTCAGTGCATCTGCAGAGACCCTTTCCAGGGACAGCTGCACTGGTGGAGCATGAGCCTGGGTTCCGTCCTTAGCTCCATCAGAAATGAAAATAAAGACCCAAAGACAGGCATGGCCACGGGTCCTGGGGCCAGGACCTATCTTTGGGGGATGCACCTGACCCATCTACCCCCACGAGGGGGCCGCTAGGACGGTGGTCCAGCGCTTTGTGACTCCCATGGAGGTGGGCTGAGAGCCGGACCTAGTGGAGAGAAGGGGACTCTGTGGACTTGGACTTGGGGTGACACCACTGCAGCGGGCACTCCGTCCTCCCAGCCCTGGGCACGGGGGTGGGCAGGGAGGGGCCACCTGGATTCACAGGTAAGGCCTTGCTGCCCCAGAAAAGCGAGGAGCCTCAGGCTGCTCCTCACCTACCGGGTGGGGAGCTGGACACGAGGCAGCGCCTGGCTGACCTAGATGTGCCCACCTGGGCGCCTGGGTCACCACCCCCCAGAGACTCCTCAGTGCTGCCAGGAGCCACCTGCAGTCCCAGGCCCCAGGGAGAGCCCTCTCAGGAGGAAGATGCCCATGAAGGGGAGATGGGCTGAGGGACAGGCCTGGGGCGCCCGTGACTTGCCAAGCATATGTACCCGTGTGTCCGTGTGTCTGCGTGTGTACGCGTGTTTTTAAGTGGTTCTGCGCCTGCACATCTGTTTGCATACTTGCAGCCTGTGTGTCCCTGCAACACGTGTGTGTGTGGGCTCTGCGTGGGCACATGTGTGCTGGCGTGTCCTCTGTGCACGTGCATGGTGTGTGTGTGTGTGTGCGGGAGGGTGGGCAGTCGGGGAGGAGGGGACACAGGGCCCTTGGACTGCACGTGTCAGGCCTCTGTGCACCAAGCACATCGCAGTCACCACAGCTGGCCCTTGTGCCCCAGGTTGCCTGGCTCCTGGGGTCATTTTGACCATCGAGAGGCAGATGGGGGCCCTGCTGGAGCGGGCCAGGGCTCTGGGGACCTGTGGTCAGTCCGGGCAGCACAGGGCTCCATCCCGGGTTTGTAAGATGGGCGTGTACAGCCTGGGGGACTGCGAGTACCTGGCAGGGGAGCTGACAGCTGCTCCCTGGTGACCTGTCCCCAGGGCCTGCAGGGCCGCTGGCTCCTTAGGGCTGCTGCAGTGCTGTGGCCCAGGGAGGGTCAAGCAGAATGCTGGGGACTGAGACAGGAAGGGGTAGCCTGGGGCACCACCTGAGGGACTCTGGCTCTGCCACATTCCTGGCCTCCACTGGGAAGTGGCCCTGGCCTGAGTCTGGCCAGTCCTGGGAACTGAGGGCAGCTGGGTGAGGTACGGGGACGGTGGGCGTACAGGCTGCGGTCCCTGGGTGGGTAAGGGAGGCTGGCTCCTGCAGAGGGGCCCTGCAGGGACCCCACCTCCCCGCTGCACCCAGGGGCCGTGGCTCCTCTCATCCCCACAGTTCTGGTCCCCCCACCTCTTACCCACGTGGGCCTGCCAATGGCTCTGCTGGGTACATCCAACAGTAGCAGTGACGTGCACCTGTGGAGGTGACCCAGGCGAGACGGAGGCCGTGACCTGCAGAGCAAGTATCGTCAATACCGCGCCCTGAGATCCGCACTGGTGCCCACCCGCCTGCCCCCAGACCCCTTACCCTTCAGCGGCCGTGCGCGGCCTGCGCCACCCACCTTCCTGGCTGGGCCAGCTCAGGGCCGTGTGTCCACAGCATGGCGCCCAGGCTGCCCCTGCACACAGCCGCCCCATCACTGCGGCCAGCCCTGCACCTTGTCGGACTTGTGTGGATCGAGTCGGGCCGCCCAGCAGGGGAGGAGCCGTGCCCAGCCCCACGCCAGGCCCTCTGGGGCACTTATCCAAGGACACCTCTCCCTGGGGTTTCTGCCAGGGTCTCCCTGTGCCCTGGAGACCCCTGTCCAGCTCAGCACTTCGCACACAAGGCCCATACAGAGGCTACCGAGGCTTGGCCAGCCAGGACCTGCCCAGCCTGGCCGACTCAGGACTGAGTGAGTCACACAGCTGGTGACACATGCACGTGGTCCCTGTGAAAGCCACTGTCCTGGGCTCCTATCCTATCTGCTCACTCTGGAGCCACGTCAAAGAATGGAACTCGTCACACGCAGGCCCTGGGTTTGCCTTTGGGAACATGAAGCTGGGCTGTGGGGTGATGAGCAGGCCCTGGGCGCAGTCGGGGCCGCCTGGGGGCTTATGATACTCTGTACTAAGTCCTGGGGGGCTGGGGTGGGGCTGTGGCTCCGCAGTAGCTGCCAGTGCCCCTCTGCCCTCAGCAGGTGCCTGTCTGTGTCCCCCATGCATCGGCCGGGTGTGGCAGGAGGGCGTGGGGTGGAGGTGCAGGCTCCGCTGCGCAGGGGCTCCTGGCCGCCAAGGCGCCTGCGGTCTCTGCCTCTCTGGGCAGACTTTCTAGAACAGGACTTACCAAGGTTCACTCGGGCCCCAGGCCCCGGCCCAGCGCTGCCCTCTCCCCAGCCCCTCAAGAGTGGCTTCCAGCCCTGTTAAAAGTGCAGTGGAAACTCAGGGCCAAGAGGGACAAGGACAGCCAGGTCCCCAAATATACTATCCTGGGTCCAGCAGCTGTACCATGGACAGAGGGGCCACTGTGCCTAGGCCCCACTTCCTCTTAGGCCGGAGTCC
Organism: Marmota flaviventris; assembly: GCF_047511675.1. Lineage (NCBI taxonomy): Eukaryota > Metazoa > Chordata > Mammalia > Rodentia > Sciuridae > Marmota > Marmota flaviventris. The sequence goes on along the minus strand of NC_092506.1, from coordinate 3,030,447 downwards.
CACCTGCGTGCTCTCTCTGGGGTCCCCCATGTCCAGTAGAGGAAACCACTAGCAAGACCCTTTTCTCCCCTTCCTCCCCCTCCTCCCCCAAGCAAACCCTGTCCCCTCCAAGGTCTAGGTACTAGGAAGTTCTCCCACAGGGCTGACCACCGCAGGCGGCAGTGACATGCAGTGTGCACCCACACCAGTCTGGGGGCTCCCTGCGGGCTGTAGGTCGGGGTCTCGGTCTCACTCCCAGTGTCTGGTGAGGTGGGCACGTGGGATAGGCACAATGGCCGGGTTCTCCAGGCTGCGGGGGCCAAGGCCGCTAGCTTGGTCTTGGCCTGAGCTGGGCGGGTGGGCGGTTCCCTTGAAGGGAACGCTGTCCTTGCTGGTGGAATGGCCCCTGCCGACTGGGCTCGGAGGGCATTGGCCTGCCGGCCCAGGGTGAACGTACAGGACACCCCTTACTCTCAGCCCACCAGCCTCCTGGGGAACACCCAGGGGTGGCTCGTCCTTCCCCTGTGACAGCCCAGGGGTCAGATGGAACCCTAGGGCCCTTTGCTGGACTGCCCGGAAGGTCAGCAGGCCTGGTTCTGCCCCAGGCTTGGCCCACGACGGCCCCGTCCTGCTGGTCTCGCTCCAGCTTCTCATCCGTAAAATGCACGTGCTGCTCTGAATGCCGGGCCTCGGGCTGGGACCTGAGTGTGGGGTCTGGGCAGTGTCCTCAGGAAGGCAGTCCCCAGGGCCCACCCCTTCCTGTGCAACTCCATGCTGGGCACCGCCCCCGCAGAGAGAAGGGGCCCAGAAGCAGATCTGGACCCCCAGGTGGACGGATGGGGCTGTGGGTTCACGGCGGGGAGGGTGCTGATGCGGGTGAGCTCAGGGGCCTGCAGGAGAAAGCAGTCCCCTCTTTACGGTTGTGACGAAGGGTCTTGTGAGTCACCTGGATCTGGCAGGCGTTCTAGGTGTGACTCTAAGTCCAGCAACTTACACAGGAGGGAGAGAGATTCGAGGCAGAGACATCTGTGTGGCCTAAGATGTGGCCACAAGCCAGGGACACCTGGAGCCCCAGAAGCTGGAAGAGGCAGGGAGGACTTTCCCTGGAGTCCTTGGAGGAGCGTGGCCTGCTGAAGCCGTGGCTTTGGATCAGGAGGATCCAGAACACGAGAGAGTAAGACCGTGTCGTCGTAAGCCGCCCAGCTTGTGGCCATTTGTTGGGGTTGTTCCAGGAAAGAGATGCAGCCCCTCTCGTGGAACACACCAGAGCCTTGGGAGCCACCGCCCCCACGGGCCACCTCTCCTGCCTACTGGTGACAGGAGGGGGACTCTTGCTTGTGGCCAGAGGAGGGCCTGCCTTCTGCCCTGTGGGCGAGGCATGTGAGGACGGCTGGGGGCCTGGATAGGGCACCAGGTGGCGTCCCCAGAGTCAGGGGCCAGGAGAGGTAACCGCCCGACATGACCAACCTCATGGCAAGTCCTACGGCCAGTCTGGATCAGAGGACGCGGTGCTGCCAGGGCCCTTGCTGTCCCCAGCCACAGCCGCCAGGCGCTCTGTGTCATCTCAGGGCTGCTCACGAGGTGGGGCAGTGCTTGCCTGACTCATCATCTCAGAGTGTGACCAGTGTGTCAGCGACACACCCGCTTTAGGCTTGGAGGACAAGCTCCGCTTCTTACCTGTCCCCAGGGACCTTTCTCAGCTCTGATGGCCTGGGGGGACCAAGGGGCCAGGGGTGGCGAGGGGTCTCTGGACCTCTGTCCCTGACTCAGCCTATGGCCAGGGCCTCGCGTCCCTCGGGGCTCTCATCCCACTGGCCTTGCGGCCCCTCCAGGGCACCTGTCTGAGAGCGGATGGAGGGGGCCCTGGCCTGTCCCTGGGGACACATGGTGGAGGCCTGAAGGGCCCCGGGGTGTGTCCTGGGGGGGCGTGAGGGGGCAATGGGACTTGGTGCGTGCTCAGCAGTGCCCGCTAGCCAGCACAGCCTGCCCCGTGTGAGGCCCCTGGCTCTGGATGCCCCCCTGGAGCCCCGCGGCTTCTCCAGGAGGGAACCTGTGGCCCCGCACGTGGGCCTCTGGGGAGGAGGAGGAGGCAGCCAGGCAGGATGGCCCGGGGTGGCTGGAGCAGGCCTGTGGACGAGAGGAAGGCGGTCACTACAGCTCCTCAATGGCAGGAGGTGGCCTGCGCTGCAGGAGAGCCAAGGCTGAGCCACCCGGGAGACACAGGTGCCCTCCGTGCCACCCTAACCACAGGGACCAAGGCGTAGGTGTCAGGTGCCCTCAGGAGGAGCCAAGGCATGGTGACACGAGGGTGGCCCTGCCACATCCTCACTGGAGCCTACTTTCCAGCTGGTGTTCTGAGCAGCCTCCCCCAGGAAGGCCTCCTGGGTGCCCGGGGCTGGGGACCTCCCACCCGGCCCCGCGTCCTGCAAGCTGCACCACCTCCCACCAGTGCCACCACTGCCCAGGCCTTCGGGGACCTCCAGGTCTGAGCCCAGCAGCCCTCCCCGGGGAAGCTGGGTCAGGCTGGGGTCAGGCTAGGGCCTCAGCCCGAAGAAGAGGCCAGGAGAAAACCCTCCAAGGGGGGGTCCTCAGGGTTCTCCCCGCAGTGAGCCGGGGGGCTGGGTGTCGTCACTGCCCCCTGAGCTGTCACCTCCAGGCTCCAGGCAGGTGGCAAGAAGAGCACAGCAGGGTCTGGCCTCGCCCGCCTGGCAGGGCGGCTTTCACTCCAGGCGCACGGTGACTTCTGGCGAAGCCAGCTCCCCACACCACGGGGAGGGGCCCCCCGAGGCCACAGCCCTGAGCCGCCCGCAGGCTGGCGGGCCACCAGGACTGTCACAGCTGGCCGTCCCAGATAGGCCCAGAGGTTGGCTCTAGCACACACCTGTCCCCTCTCTCCTGCGCAGCCCAGTAGCTGTCCCTGCCTGGATGGTCAGTGGTGAGCATGGCCAGGCGCCAGAGGCTGCGGGAGGGGCCTAGGCCCTGAGACCCTGTCAGCCCCCTCAGAGAGAGTTCAGGTGACCCCTCCTCTGCAGCTGAGATGGGGACCAGGCAGCGCCTGGCCAGGGGGCAGTTCTGCACACAGCACTCAGTGGGCACTCGCGGTGCGGCTCACATCGGGCCAAGCCCAGGGCTGAACCTCTGTGCACAGGGGCCGGGGTGCAGGTGAGGGGTGTCCACCTACTATGTGTGGGACCCAGGGTGCAGGTGAGGGACATCTACCTACTGTGCACAGGACTCAGGGTGCAGGCAAGGGGCGTCCACTCACTGTACGCAGGACTCAGGGTGCAGGTGAGGGGTGTCCACCCACTGTGTGTGGGACCCAGGGTGCAGGTGAGGGACGTCTACCTACTGTGCACAGGACTCAGGGTGCAGGCAAGGGACGTCCACTCACTGTGCACAGGACTCAGGGTGCAGGTGAGGGGTGTCCACCCACTGTGTGTGGGACCCAGGGTGCAGGTGAGGGACGTCTACCTACTGTGCACAGGACTCAGGGTGCAGGCAAGGGGCGTCCATTCACTGTGCGTGGGACCCAGGATGCAGGTGAGGGGCGTCCACCCACTGTGCACGGGACCCAGGGTACAGGTGAGGGGTGCCCCTCCTCTCCACGGTGCTCAGTGTGGGTGGAGCTGTCCCACCTGGGGGTGGGGACGCCCTGCCTGTGCTGGGAGGACAGGCCTGTCAGAATCACCCTGGCTGCCGTCCTGGCTGGCCTCAGGTAGGGCACACAATGTGACCTGCTGGAGGAAGAGGGCAGTGGGTGACTGGGAAGACAGGCCAGCCCAGGGCGAGGGACGCAGCGGCTCCTGCTGATCACTGTGGCCCTGGGCTGTGGGGTGGTTCTCCCCCCGTGCCTCAGTCTCCCCGTCTATCAGCTGGACGCTGAGCGGTGAGTGGGGTGGCAGCAGGTGGGGCCTCCCAGCTGGACAGACCCACAGCCCAGCTAGCGTCTCTGGGCGGTGCCAGGCCTGGTGCCCCTGTGGCAGCGTGCAGCTCTCCACGGAGGGGTGGTGCCAGGGCTAAGTGCCACCTCCCTCCCTAAGCCGCCATGTGACCGGGTGACTCAGCCCTGGTGTGTCGGTTACTGCATTGTGGTGGACAGACAGCAGGAAGGTGGGACACTTGGGCTCTTGGTATTTATTTCTCTCAAGACTCAGGGTCCTCCCAGCCCCTGGACACGGGGGAGGAAGAGGAGGGGGCAGTCAGCCTGTCCACACCTGCCAGCTCCCTCGGTAAGGGTTCACCCGTGCAGGGGACAGCCTGGGTGCCGGGCAGAGAGCTGTGGATTTGTGAGTCTGGATGTGGCACAGCCAGGAAGGAGAGAGCTTCGGCCCAAGGCCAACAGAGCCCGCACCCCCAGCCCGTGTCCACCCAGTGCTGCCCAAGAATGATCCGGGCCCTTGTGGATGTCCCACTCTGAGTGCAACCAAGGGGGCCGTGCAGGGCAGGAAGGGGTCTGGGGCCCGTCCTCCTCCACGTGGATTTGCATGAGGGCAGCTTGGCCCCAAGCCACCCCAGGTGGGCCTCGGGGAGCAGACGGCCCCTGGGCCAGGAGAGACAGCCGCAGCTCCGGCTCTGCCCCCTATCCTTGGCACAGGGGCAGCTCTGGGCCACTGTGCTGTGCCATCCAGGGTGGGGTGGGGCCTCTGCTCCCCAGATCTAGAACCTCTTCCCTGGAGAGGGGAATTGGGTGGCTGGGTAGAGAGGACACTCCACCCTGACCCCAGCCAGCTCAGGCGCCAGGATGCGGAGCCCAGAGGCGCAGGGCAAGAGCCTGCAGGCCCCGTGGCCTGTGCCTGCGAGTTCCTCCTACGGACTCTGGCTCTTGGTCGGAGCTCACGTGTTCAGCTCAGCTTATGCCCATGCGCGTCCCTACTCACCGTCCAGGGAGGCCAGCCCAGTGGCCAGGGTATTAGGTCCCCAGAGAACAGGACAGCAGGGTGGGCAGAGAGTACGGTAGGGAACGGGCTCAGAGTCCCCAGTCGGCCGTGGGCAAGCTGGAGTCTGAGAGCTGATGCCTCCGTCCAGGCCCAGTGACAGGAAGAGGGATGGTGTCCTCGCCCCAGGCCACCAGACAGGAAGGCCCCCACCCCGCGCAGGGCTGGCCTGCCTGTTCTATGCAGACCTGCGACTAATCAGGGCAAGGCCCACCACCTCGGGGAGAGCAGTCCTCTTTTCTCAATTTACTGATTTAAACATTAAATAAATATGTTCCAAAACCCCTTCACAGAAACACCCAGGATAATGTTTAACCAACTCTCTGGGCATCCCAGGCCCCAGTCAAGTTGACCCAAAATTAACCATAATACCACCTGAGACCAGGAACAAGTCCCACCTCCCCCGCCCGGCAGCTGTGTTACCTTGGGTGGGTTGCTTACCCTCTCTGTGCCTCAGTGCCCTCTGCCATTAGACAGGATGATTACAGCACCCCCTGCCACGGTGGGTGAGGACTAGGCAGTTTATGGAGGACAGTGCTTGGAAGGGGCTGGTGTGAAGCTGTAGTGACCCTCTGAGGTCTCTGTGGTCACTGTCACTTTTCGTCTTGGGGCCTCTCTCTAGGTCCTGGGAGGAGTCCTCCCCAGTGCTCCCAGGGCCCCGTGTGCCAGGCCCCGGGTCTTCTGCTCTGCAGTGTGTGACCCCGACCCTGTGGGTGGGGCTGGGAAGAGGTGGCTCTGGGTGTCTGTCTCCAACAGACACTCGGCCCCAGGCCTCCCGCAGCCCCCAGGCACTGGACCAGCCTGCCCTGGCCACAGCCGAGGGTGGCCAGACCCTGGACATGCGGGCCTGCCCAGCTGCCCCAGGTCCCAAGGAGGTGTGGGCAGTCGGTGTCCTCTCTGGGCGCTGGCCCGACTGATGGGGGCTCAAGGGGACGGGGGAGCCCCTACCCCCGCCTCAGGGGTCCTGGCCTTTCTGGCCCTCAGTGCCCCCTGTATCACGAGGGAGGCCCACGGCCAGGCCCTGCCCTGGAGGCCCCACATACCCAGGGCCTCTGAGCTCAGACTCCCCTGTGCCCGGGGCCTCTGAGGGCCTCTCGGGGGAAAGGACTGGCCACTGGGCCTGGGCCGCGCTTCCTGGCTGGCCTCCCTGGCTGGCCGCTGGCTCCTGCTTTGCAAGCCCCGCCCTACCTGAGCCCACTGCGGTCAAGCTCCCAAGTGACTGTCCCCTCCTGGGTGGCCCTGCGCCCAGGTGGCCCACCCCAGCTCCTGCGGCCTGCCCCTTCCCGAGATGCAGAGCTGGCCCGCAGGCTGGGGGCAGGGCTCCCCTAGAACCACCCTCCCTCCTCTGGGGGCTCAGCCTCTGCGAGGCTGCTGGAGGCCTGGCCACTCTGGGGCCCTCAGTCCTCCCTGCAGAGGGAGCCCTGGGTGGCTCACTGCCAGGCTGGGCAGCGTGGGCAGGATTCGAGACGAGTGTCCCTCCAATAGCAGGGCGGCCACCCCGAAGCCTGCCAGGCGCTGTGGGGAAGAGCCTTTAACTGTGTCCTGGGCTGTCACCCAGCACAGAAGCACCCACCACAGGCCAGCAGGGGGTACGGGGAGAGGGGACCGGACATTGCCCAGGAGGGCTCTCCCCAGACAGCAAGGCCTCCCCGGGGCAGGACTTGTTGGGGGCCTGGCCCCCCTCATGGGCACACCCGGGGCCTCAGGGGCAGAGCTGGCCCGAGGTGTGGGGAGGCTGTCCTCTGGAAGCGGTGGCCAGCTGCACCCCAGTCTGCGCCCCTTCAGCTGAGGTGTTGATCTGCCGCGGTGGCAGGGCCCTGGGGCCCCCCTGCTGGCTGTGCTGAGTGACCTCGCTCGCCCACCCCCCTGTCGCCTCCAGCCAGCTCCACACCTGGAGGGCCACCCCCAGGCTGCAGCTGGCTTCCGAATTCTGTCTCCACCGGGAGGAGTGGTCAGGGCCTGTGTGACGTGGTGAGGTCAGGCCTGCCTCGGGGACCACCTCCACCCGGGCCTCCTGTCTGGGACTCCTTCTGCAAAGGAAGTGGTGAGCGGGTTGGGTGTGCCCGGCGGGCGGAGGAGCTGCAAGAGGGTGCGCTGATCTGGTCAGGAGGCCGGGTGGACATGTGCCAGGGCCAGGCCCCCAGGCACGTGACTCTGCTGAGTGGGGCTGGAGGACTCCCGGGCGTGGCCCACGCTGTTCCTGAGCAGGCCAGCCACTTCCTGCCCTCCCAGGGCTCAGGCCCCCCTTGGCCATATCTGGCCGCTTCCGGCCCCTCGACCCTCCTTCTTCCTCTCAGCCCCCCGGGCTGTCTTCAGGTGCACTCCATCCAGGGCCCGGGGAGGGCTTGAGCGTGGGGTGCAGACCAGTGGTGCCCTCGGGGGTCTCTGCTCCTGCCTCTGGGAAATGTGCTGGTGAGCCCCCACCTTGCCCAGACCAGCTGGCCGTGCCAGGCCCGTCAGCCCAGCATCTGGGCTGGAAGAGCCGTTCCGGTGCCCCCTGGGGCCCAGCCCCACATCTGGGTGCATACCAAGGTGCTCTGAAGGGGCTGCGGCTCCCCGGGGCGGCTGGCTTGGCCCGGTTTGAACCCCAGGCAGGAGTCCAGCCTGGACTTGGCCTGGCACATGTGTACCTCCTGTTGGTGTCTGCTCCCAGGAGGGGCAACTGTTGCTGGGCCAAGGAGTGTGGTGGTGTCCCTGGGGTGGTTCAGGTACTGGGATCCCCTCAGTGGGTGCACGTGGCCTTGGGACCTCAGCAGGGTTTGGGTGTGGTGAGAATGTTGTGACTACTCTCTGTTGGCTGGTGGCTGCTTCCCTTTAACTGATAACTACTGTCCTTTAACTGAGGGCGTCTGTCCTTCCCTAGAACCTTCATCAGGTATGAGAGAGCCAATATGTAGGCTCATGTTGCTTCATCCCTGACCCTGACCCTGTGTGATTCAGAGTGTCCCCCCACAGCCTTCAGTGAGTGTCCATGGAGTTCAGGCAAAAGTGTTGGGGCAGGCTCCATGATGGAGGCCTCCTGCAAACGCGTGCTTTTCTGGCCCCACTAGTGGGTAGAGAGTCCAGGGGCCAGGGCCTCGTCTCTGCCCAGGAGCCTGCTTTCCTCCCCGAGCCAGCGGGGCGCAGGCCACTCCTCAGGCTGTGGGTGCCGGGGCAGCTCCCACCCGGCTGCTATGGGCATGGATCTCCCCTGGAGAGTGACCCTGGGGACTAAGAGACAAATGTGCCCAGCCGGGCTCACACAGCCGTTAGGCTGGGCCCTTGCCCCCCGCCGCGGTCCCCGGCCTCTGTGGGACCACAGGGAGGGGTTTGCCTCGAGCGTCCCCTGCCCTTGAGCGTGTACCCGTGGGATGGAGGTGAGTTGGGGCTCCACGGTTCCCAGAGAGCAGAGGCTGTCGGCCCTCACGGAGGCTTGGCCAGCCTGGCCTCCAGTCACAGTGCCCCAGCCCCCTGGGCAGCCCGACGGGCACCAGTGACCTTTCCTCACAGGAATCCCTTGGTTCTGCCTGAAGGTGGCCGTCTGCCTGGGAGGGGCAGGGAGGGTCTCTGGAAGCGTGGAGGGCAGTGGGGGTGGCCAGCTGGAAGGGGGCTCCGTTCCAGTTTCCCGACCTTGCTGCCCGCCAGCTGGGCTCAGCGTGGGAGCACAGAGCCTGTCCCGGCTCCCGGAGGCCACTGTCCTCAGGGACACGGGTCTGACCAGAGGGGGTCAGAACTCGTCCTGTCCCCCCCCACCCGGCCCTGGCTGCCCTGGGCGGGCCACATGGCCTCCTGAGGAGGAGAGGCCTCTGCCAGGTGGGAGAGTCTGAGCAGCCCACTGCTGCCCACCCGCAGGTGGGGGACCAGAGACGGAGGACCCGGCCGGGCTCTCCGCCTTCCCCCCGCAGCTCCCAGCTGGCCCTGGAGCCTCAGTGGGCAGCAGGAAAGGGAGCCTGCGGCCTTGGGAAGGGGGGCCAGGCAGTGGCTCCAGGCGTGGGTGGGCTGCAGGTCTGGGTGTCCAGGCCCCTGCTGCCGGGCAGGGCCACCCCCATGTCCCAGTGAACCTCTGGAAGAGACCCACACAGACACCACCTGGACACCCAGACAGCGGGTAGGGGTTGGGGGCCACGGGGAGCAGGATGCGGGGGCTCCGAGGTGCGTGCGCCCCTGCCCTGCCTGGCGGGGGAGGGTCAGGGAGGGACGGACCTCTGCCCTCCTGCTGCCCGCCCAGCTCCGGCCTCTCCCAGGCCCACTCCCAGCCATGGGCTGCTCCACTCTGGGAATGCCCGGCTGTCCCCACCTGGGCCCAGCCTGCTGGGGACACAGGGGCTTCGGTGGCCCAAATCAGCAGGGGTGCACCCCCCCCCCCCCGTGGAAGCCCAGCCCACCTGGGTCCTGCAGGGCAAGAAAAGTGACCAGGAGGCTGCCCCGAGGTGGAGCCTGGGGAAGGGGTGGCCCCAGCAGAGCCGGGTACAGCTCAGGGACCTGGCGGAGAGGCGCCCTGGGGCAGGGTCCTTGGAGGAAGGGCTGCGTGGGGCCCTCCCTCCTCCCCCTCCCCCGTCCTAGCAGGGCTCCGAGCCCACATGCCCACCCTCCACCTCTGAGTCCCAGGGTCCCCAGCATGCCCCCCGGCCTCCCAGCCCCCAGGCGGCCCTGCCTGACGCTCAGCCCCTGCCCTCTGGGTCTCAGGAGCACCCCACGCCACCCCCGTTTCCCAGTAAACCTCTGGAAGAGATCCACAGATGTGGCCAAAAGTCAGCGCCCGTGGCCTCAGTCTGTGCCCAGAGCCACCTCTTCCAGGCTGCCTGCCCCTCGCTCCAGCCAGGTCCAACTAGGGACAAATAAAGACAGAGAGGTGGCCAGGCTGGCCAGGCCTTGTGGACCAGCAGGGGACGAGGGTTGGTGGCAGCCCTGCTCCCGGGAGTCTTGCAGGCCAAGGAAGTGGCCTGGCGCACACTGGACAGGAAGCCACCCGCCCACCCCCAGGTCTCCCCAAGGCTGATAAAGCCAGGTGCTCCGAGGCAGGAGCTGGACGGTGGTTCCCAGCGTCCTGTGCTGCTTGCTGATGGCTGTGGCAGTGAGCCCTGGACCCAGGGAGGGGACAGGAGGGGTCTCCGTGGTCAGATGTGTGTGCCTCCAGGGGCAGCAGCTGGCCACGCCCTGGCCTGGCAGTGGGAGGTGACGGCCTCACACTCTGGAGGTGGCTGGTTTGGACCTGAGCAAAGAAGGGCTCAGGTGGCTTCAGCCTAGCCCTTGGCCTGCCCGCTGCCTGCAGACCCCCTCACCCCGGACCTGGGCCAGAGCTGGGCAGTGTGGCCCATCCATCCTCTGCCCCTTCCCTAGCCACGGCCCGGTTGCTGCCTCCTGGCCCAGACTTCGTGTAAGCCCTCCTCAGGGGCCTGGGGGCCTGGACAAGGCCCCACCTGGCAGAAACATGTCTTTCATTCCAGCACCACCCTCGGCCTCCACCTCTGGCCTGCGCATGTGAGGCACGTCCACTCGCTGTCCTTGCCCTGGGGCTCTTCCCCTCAGGCCCTGCCGAGTCCCTCCTGCACCTGGACTTTAGGATCATGAGGGCGTGGAGTGACTGGGACACGGGGTGGTGCATTGCTGGCCCTGGGCACAGGCCAGCCGTGGTCACAGAGGACAGTGGAGGCCGCTCACACATCAGCCCTTGGTGGTCTTGTACAGGCAGAAGCCAGGCCCAGAGAGAGACCTCCTGGAGCCCTCGGCAGCCAGAGCCTGGGCTGGGGCTCCCTGGGGGCTTCTCAGTGGGCAGCACTGGACAGGGGTGGGCAGTGCAGCTCTGAGGTTGCCCAGCCTTGGGGCTCCCGGGCTGCTGTGGCCACACCTGGCATTGACTCTTCGTCCTCCCTCCTCCTCGCCTGCCCTTCTGTCACCCTTTTCTCCTCCCTCCCCGCATGGGTAGGCTCCCATGGGACTTCCGCGGGAAGGGCAGTGGTTGGCCCAGCCTGGCCCCTCAGTCCCTGGCTGGCAGCCCCGGGGTCTGCAGGCCCTCTGGTCAACCCTGGCCTCCACACAGCACCGAGAGGGCAGGACCTCATTGTGGACCACGGCAGGGGCTCTGCAAACACTGATTCTTTCCACCAGCTGCGAACAGGGAGCTCCCCAGGTTACGGTGGACGTCAGCCCCAGGACCACCCCTGGTCACCTCTCGAGGACCCACCCCTGAGCCGGCGATTGGGAGGGCTGGGTGTGGAAGGCACCTTCACAGGGAGCCCTCGCAGGCCACCACCCACACCCCCCCCAGCTCCTGGCTCAGGAGGCGCCTGCCTGTGTTCCTGCCCCGGGGGCTGGCATCAGATGGTGGGGCACACAGGCACCCGAGCCTTAACAAAGGGTAAAGAAGGGGCGGGGAGCGGCCAGAGCCCCTGGGCCATGCAGAGAATGTGCTGTGCAGCCGCCCAGGGCCTGGCCGAGCTCCGCCAGCTGTGGAATCAGCAAGTCCTGGCCCTGGAGCGGTGGGCGAGGGGCACTGTGGGCAGGAGGCCAGGGCGGAGGCCTCAGCAGCAGTGGGCTTGGTGTTTTCTAGCATGTCAAGGGCCCCAGTGTGGCTGGAGCAGAGTGGGTGAGAGGCGCGAGCTGGGGACAGGGCACGGGACGGCATGTGTTCTGAGCAACCCGGGCTTGCCCTTGAGATGAACACCCCTCCCCCAGGTAGTGTGTGACAGTGGCCTTAGGCCGCCAGCACTGTGACGGCAGGGTGTGAGGAAGGCTGGGAGCCGGGTCTTCTGGGGAGTCCTACAGACCCAGAACATAAGCCGGTGCCGCCTCCCGGCTGGGCAGGCAGAGAGGATTTGAGGGCCCTGGCACTGGCCTGCAGGGGTCAGCAGTAGAGCGGCTAGTCCCTGGGGCACGACTGAGCTGCAGTGTTGGCGGGGGGGTCATATCAGAGGTCAGTCGCTCAAACTCCACCTGCTATGTCTATTGTGGGGTGAGTGGGAAGGAAGGGGAACCATGCTGGCCAGATGGCTGGATGGGAAGATTCAGGGAGGGAGGGGGAGGGATACATGGATGGATAGATGGGTGGATGGGTGGATGGATGGGAGGGTGGATGGATGGGTGGATGGATAGATGGATGGGAGGGTGGGTGGATTGTTAGATGGATGGATGAATGGATAGATGGGTGGATGGATGGGAGGGATGGATGGATGTATATATGGATGGGAGGGTGGATGGATTGGTGGATGGATGGATGGATAGATGGGTGGATGGATGGATGGATGGGAGGGTGGATGAGTGGGTAGATAGATGGATGGATGGGTGGGTGGATTGGTGGATAGATGGATGGATAGATGGGTGGATGGATGGATGGGAGGGTGGGTGGATTGGTGGATGGATGGATGGTTGGAAGGATGGATGGATGGATGGGAGGGTGGATGGGTGGGTGGATGTATGGATGGATGGGACAGTGGATGGATTGATGGGTGGATGGAAGAGTGGATGGATAGGGTGGATGAATGGAGGGATGAGAGGTGGATGGATGGGTGGGTGGATGGATGGATGGATGGGAGAGTGGATGGATGGATGGATAGGAGGGTGGGTGGATGGGAGGGTGGATGGATGGGTGGGAGGAAGGATGGATGGATGGATGGATGGATGGATGGATGGATGGATGGATGGGAGAGTGGATGGATGGATGGGAGGGTGGATGGATGGATGGGAGGGTGGATGGACAGATGGGAGGGAGGATGGATGGATGAATGGATGGATGGGAGGGAGGATGGATGGATGGATGGATGGATGGGAGGGTAGATGGATGTTATTAGCTGTGTGATCCTGGGCCAAAACCCTACTCTCGCTGAAGTCAGTTTCCCTGTCTGAAATGGCAAAGGTGAGGGGCTGTGCTAGGTGCCAGGTGACATGATGGGGTTAGGAAGGTGCTGCCTCAGAGCCCTTCACTCTGACCCCTGGGTAGGGGCCACCTGGGCTGCTGTGAGTCCAGCAGGCTGTGACAGAAATCCTGGCACCAGTGACATGCTGGGCCACCCTGCCTACCCCTGAAGCCCCACCTGATCCCCAAGTCTGGCAGGAAGGGCTTTGTGCATCTGGGGTCAGGCCCGTGAGAGAAAGCAGAGCCTGTGGCCAGCCAGAGAGAATGCAGTCCTGTTCCCATGCAGTTGGGCAGGGAGGGAAAGGGTCAGCTGGGGTTCCTGGGGAGTGAACAGACGCAGGAGCAGGAGCCTGAGTGTCCGCCCTGCCAACGCCGCCCCTGGCGGAACTGCAGGACGACACTCCACTTGCAGAGCTGAGGTTTCCTCATCTGTAAACTGCGCTGAGACTTGTGGGTTTGGTGCCGTCAACGGTACGTGCCTGGGAAGGGATGACCTTGGCCAGTTGTTCTCTCTACTCAGGTGCAGGGCTGTGAGGGCACAGGAAGGACGCTGCCTCTTGCCCACAGCTGGCCTTGGTCCAGAGGAGACGAGACCTGAGCCCCTCCTGAACCAACCCAGCGCAGACTCGCTGGAGGGCAGGGGAGGCCCAGGCAGAGGTCCCTGGTGTCCTGACCCCACGAATGTTCCTGCTGTTGGGACCCAGGGATTGTTTCGGCCATGCTGTAGGCAGGAATGTGGCCCCCTGGGCTGCTGTGAGTCCATGAGGCCACCTCTGAGCACACTGGGCCTCGTCTCCCTGTTCAAGTGCTTTGCAGGCGGCGGCAGCGCCCCGGCCTGGCCTTCCTCGTCCTCTCTGGAGAGACCAGCTCTTGGCCTGGGTGATGGGTGGCCATCTCTCTGCCATAGAGTACCATCACCAAAGGGCCATTCTGGTGGCCCAGCATGTGTCCATGGCCCACCTGGGTTCACTTGGCTGTGGTCAGAGTCCTGCAGACCAGGGGCTTGGGAGTTCTCAAAGACGTCTGTCCATGTGGGACGAGCAGTGGCCCTGGAAGAGCCAGCCTTGGACAAAGCCATCTGCCCGAGTGGCCTTCCCTGCTGCCCACCCCTGCCCACCTTCGAGCCCTCCTCATCCTCCTCAGGGCGGCCCCCTGGGGTTCCCGAGTGTGAGGGGTCACCCCCTCACTTGGCTCCACCCCGGCAGGAGGAGAGGTGTCTGGCACCAGGCCGTCCAGCCCTGGCGCTGCCCCTGGTATCAGCACGAGTCACAGCTGCGTGTCCTCCCCCCCCCTTCCTTCCAGAAGCCCCCCAGCACCCACGCCATGAAGGAGGAGGCCTTTCTCCGGCGCCGCTTCTCACTGTGTCCGCCGGCCTCCACCCCGCACAAGACCGACCCCCGGAAGCTCACGCGGACCCTGCTCCTGGGCGGTGAGAATGAGCTCAGCCCAGTCAGCCCAGGTAGGTGCCAGCTGTGGGCGCATGTGGCAGAGGCCCCACGCCCTCGCAGCTGCTCACACCCCAGGGGGGACAAAGGGTTTGTAGCGCATAAGCTGGCCGGCCAGGTGGCTCCCTGGTGTGACCTCTGGGGGCAGGCAAAGCCCTTTGGGTCTGAAGACAGAGAGGGCCCCCAGAGGCCTTCTGGGGCCAGGGAGGTGCACTCGTCCCAAACATCGGCTTCGGGGACAGGCAGCCTGGGTCCTCCCTGCTGTCCTGGCTGGCTGACCCCAGGCCAGCTACTGGGTCTCTCGAGCTCAGTTTACTCATCTGTACAATGGGGACAACATTGGTGCCCATGCCCAGCGACCAGGGCCCTGTGCGCTGGCCAGGGGACAATTCAGTTCTGCTGTGCTGCTGTGCAGCTTGAGGGTGAAGCCCTGCGCACCAGGGAGCGGGCACCCTGCTGCTGCCTTCCCCGCCGCCCAGCCCCACCTGCTCCCCCACTCGGCCCCACCCAGTGGGGTCTCAGCTGAGTCCTGCTGCCCCATTGTGACTGCTGAGCCCAGAGAGCCCAGCCCTTCCCTCTGGAGCCTCTGCCTGCCCTGGAAGGACTCTCCAGATGGACCCCACCTCCACCTTCTGTGGCTGGGCAGGGAGGAGGTGTGGAGCCTTGGGGCTGGGGACTGCCTCGTCCCCTCTCAGCTGACAGAGGGGACAGGGAGGCCAAGGCCCAGAGCAGGGGGGCCTTGAGGAAGCCCCGGGGAGGCCAGGGAGCTGGGTGCCAGCACTGACCGCAGCCATGTCCGCTGGCCTGCACGGGGAGGGAGGCTCCGGCTGGCCGTCAGTCTCTGGGGACTTGGTCCTCAGAGTCACTGCCCAGGCAGGGCAGGGCCCAGGCTGGGGGGGACCCAGGAACAGAGGGGCAACAGGTCCCAGGGGCAAGGCAGGGCAGGGCAGTGATGTGGACAGGCTGGGAGGAGGAGCCAGGGCCGGCCTTGGCCTGCTGGGGACACGCCCCTCTTGGGTGCTCCAAGAGCCCCTGCGTCCTCCCAGCCCAGGACACAGCACACACTGCAGGTGGCCCAAGGCAGCAGTCCGGAGCATCTGCCGAGGGGACCCTGAAAGCAGAGAGGACCCCTGCTGACCCCACTTCAGTCGGGGCATGGGTGTTGTGTGGGCGGAAGCCCCAGGGGTGCCATCCTCAGGGACAGGGACATTGTACGACCTTGAGTGGGCACTGCACCAGGACGTTGGGGCAGAACCACTTCCCTGGGTCATTGTTTTCTGGAGAGAAAGGCTCCCAGTCCCACCCTGCCCTTCCCAGGACCCCGGGGAAGGGGTCTGCAGAGCCCTGGGCTTCCCTGGTTCGGGGGTGTCTGCCTCTCCCCTCCACTCCCCTCCTCGCTGCCTTTGGCAGGAGGAGCCGCACCCCAGCCCCAAGGCCCACAGCCACGGGAGTGGGCAGGGCCTTCTGGCTTCGGGCCTCCTCTGCAGCCACCCCGCCTTCCTCCTGCCCGTAAACGCGGTCTCAGAAAGAGCGTCAGAGCAGGGAGCCAGGGCTGGGCCACCTCCCCAGGGCCAACCCAGACCCAAGGGCCTCCTCCTCCCCCTCAGCCCAGCTGCACAGGGACCCAGGACGCTGTCCCACCACCTCCCTCAGTTCCAGCACTGGGGCCAGTGGCATCCGTCAGAGGGACACATGGCCAGCACCCTGGACCCAGCCTGCCTGTGAGCCTGGATACCGTGCTGTTCCTCTGAGGACTGAGGGCCACGGAGACCCGAAGTCACCACCACACCAGGCCCAGGGCCCCGGGTTCCGCCAGCCCCTCCCCGCTTCCTCCCTGTGGTCACAGAGGCCAGATCAGAACCCCTGGTCCTCCCGGGGCAGACGCCTGCTGCATTCCCTGCACCCCTGGAGCAGAGTCCTGTAGCCACGCTACCTCAGCTGGCTCCCTGCCCCTCCCAGCCGGCCGGGGTCCCCCTGCACCCCTGGGAGCCTGGCCCCTGTTCCCCTCCTCACCCTCTGCTCCTTTGCAGGGAAGGACATGGAGCCCAATGGCCTGTCACTGCCAAGAGATGAAGAGCCCCCCACCTTGGGCTCTACCGCCAAGGTGCCACCGGTAAGAGCCCGGCAGTGGGAGGACCCAGGGTAGGGCGCCTGCTCAGGGACAGCAGGGTGCTGGCTGAGCCTGCCAACCCCTGTCCAGGCCAGAGAATGGGACGCAAATCCCAGGCTGCACAGCTCTTGGTCACACCTCCTTCTTGTTCATGCCTCCTTCTTGGTCACGCCACCTTCTTGGTCGCGCCACCTTCTTGGTCATGCCTCCTTCTTGGTCATGCCACCTTCTTGGCATAACACAGGCTGCCTGAGAAGGGATGTGAGCTGCCGGGGCTCCAGAAAATGCCCATGAGAGGTGGCCGAGCCCCTCTGTGCCGCGTGTGAGGTGCATGCAGGGCCCCAGCCTGGCCCTTCTCTCTGCGGGCATGAGTACCAGAGGCGTCCACGCATGCTCCCTGCAAGCTCCAGCTGGCAGGACCTCTGTCCAGGGGCAGAGGGGACTGGCGCCAGCACACCCCTCCTTCTCCCAAAGGGCTCAAGGGAGCTCCGGTGGTTCTTGGTCCTGACGATGGGTTGGGCCATGGAGTCAGAGACCGTCCTTCACCTGTGCTGGCCTCAGGGACTGGTGTGACCTTCAGTGAGGGCCTGGCTCCTCTGGGAGCCCCTTCTCGCCTGTCACACTGCAGTTAATGATGTCCCGGTGGGCCCCTGTGTCAGCCTGGGGACAGCAGGCCAACCTGCACTCTCCCTGAGCCCACGCCCGCCCGCCCCTGACACGTGGCCGTGCGCTCACTGGTGTTTCTTGGCTATTCAAAACTTTGATCAGTGGCAAAGGAGACATGGCGTAAGATTTCCCCTCACAACCAAGTCTCGGTGCACAGTCCAGGGGCGCAGGCACACTCCCCTGCCGTGCAGTCGTCACCACTCCACCGCTAGAACTTGCTCATCTCCCCAAACTGGGACTCTGCCCATTCGACGCTGAGTCCCACCCGCAGCCCCTGCCCTCTCCTCCTCCCTGACGTGGATGGGACGGTCCTTGGGCCTCGTGGAAGTGGGCCCTGCGGTGCGGCCTCTGTGGCTGGTGCTTCCCTCATGCTGCAGGCTGCCCGGGTGGTGCAGCTGTCCGGATGCCCTTCCTTTTCAAGTGCCCTGTAGGATGGGCGCTCCGCCTGTCTGCCCTCAGGCGATGGGCACTGGGTTGCTTCCTCTTGTTAGCCGTAATGCGCGGAGCTGCTAGCGACATACGTGGCCAGGTATTCTGTGAGTACCAGTCTCAATGCTTTGGAGTGCGAACTAAGAGTGGAATTGCTGGGTCACGAGGAACTCTGTAGCAGTATGAATTCTAAGAACCCCAGCCTTAACTTTCGAGGGACAGGTGCACTGCCCCCTCCAGCAGTGTGCAAGGCCACCCTCACACGCTCACCAGCCAACACTTCAGATTTTCTATTCTGTTTCCTTAAAACACACTTGATGGCATCCTGGTGAGGTGCCCAGTGGTGTCTCGTTGTGTCCGGGTTGCGTTCCCTGGGGCATCCTGATGCCCGGTGTCTCTGAGCTCATTGACCAGCTTGCGTATGCTCTTTGGAGGAAGGTCACTGCTAGTCCTCTGCCTGTCTTTTGATGGGGTTGTTTGTCTTTTGGCTGTAGGGTCGAGAGCTTTTGATGCATTCTGACCCGAGGCCCCACGCTGTACATTGTTCTAAATTGTAATTTAAGTCGCTTTTGTAGGTTGCAAGGTTCCATCCGGACTATGAGGTTCCTGGTTCTGAGTAGCATTTCTCCTTTCTCAGGGTGCCCTGTTATTGCACCAGGCCTGACTGTCAGTGGCACACGGAGTGACCAAAGGGCCCTGGCCTGAGGTCAGGGTGCCCAGCACAGCGCACAATAAGGAGGAGTGGGCAGCCCTCTCTGCAGAGCTCAGCAGGAGCTGCAGCACAGCCTGAGTCCCTTTGCCCGGCAGGGAGGTGGGGCAGCGCCACCCCTGCCCGCCCCCTTCCCATTGCCTAAACCGAGCACAACTGCCTTCAGCCCAGTGATAGAAAGCTGGGTGGCAGGGGAGGGTCAACAGGTCATAGATCATCGGTTCTAATTTAAACCAATCAGCATTCATTCCTTTATTTGGGGACTTGCTGAGCCCCCAGCTGCCAGTGCTGAGCCACTGTGAGATGCAACTGTCCCCGTGGTGGGCACTCTGGACAAAAACAACTGACCACAGAAATGGCCACGTGACGAAGCTGCCAACATCCTGGGCAGGTTTGGGGCACTATGTGTCACCAGGAGCTGATGCCAGCAGGTCACTTAGAGCTGAGGTCCTGTGTGCAGGTGACTCAGGGGCAGGGGCTGCCCAGCAACAGGGAAGGGCATCCCCAGGTGGGGAACAACATGTGCTAAGTCAGCCGAGGGCACCACGCCCAGACCTGGCTCAGAAGACTCCTCGGAGCAGAAACAGGCTCTCGTCCATCAGCCTGGGCCCTCCAGAGGCCTGTCACCTGGCCAAGGTCTGCATACATCCTTAACTCAAACGCTGCTTCCAGGGCAGAGCCCCCAGGAACCCCTCCTGCCTCCCTTTCTCCCATGATCTGGAATGTTCTTTTGGCTAAGTGGGTGCAGCCCTGGAGTAAGACTGCTGGGGTTCAATCCCAGCTGGGCCCTTCTCAACTGTGACCTTGGGCAGGTTTCTGAATCTCTCTGTGCCAGTCTCCTCCTCTGCAGAACACAGATAATAACAGTGGCCTGAGCTGCTGTATTTAACACTCATGGTCACAAAGCCGGGCACCCCACCCCTCTCCACCCCCTGCCCTGGCAGCCTCGTCCACGTGTGGGTGGCTGCCCCTCTCTCAAAGAGCCAAACAATCATAGTGTTCCTAAACCCAGTGCCTAAGGCAAGCCTGGCACAGTGCTGTCCAGGTGGCCATTGGACGATTCAAGTCCACCCCGTCCCTTACTGGCCCCCCAGGCTTGGGTGCTGCCTCACCTCTCCCTTCTTGGCTTCCTGTCCACCAAGTGGGATGAAATGGGTCCTGCCTCGTGGGTCGGTGGAGATTAGGTTTGGAGATTAGTTTGTTTTCCATGTTTTCAGTTACCCATGATCAACTATAATCTTAAAAATACTAAATGGAAAATTCTAGAAATAAACAATTCATTTGTTTAACTTTGCAGTCTTCTGAGTACAGTGACAAAATCTCCCACCATCCTGCTCCATCCTGCCTGGCATGTAAATCATTCTTTGGCCAGTGTATCCATGCTGTATATACTACCTGCCCGTCAGTCACTTAGTAGCTGTTATCTGACACAGAGAGGCCACATTCACATAACTTTCATTCCAGTATGTTATTATAAGGGTTCTGATTTATTTTTAGAGATTGTTAGTCTCTTACTGTGCCTAACTCCTAAGTTAAACATTATCATGGGTACAGATGTAGAGGGAAACACAGCACACGCAGTCTTTGGTACTATCCAGTTTCAGCATCTGCTGGGGACATTTGGACATACCCATCACAGACAAGGGAGACAATGGCACAGACAGAGCAGCGGAATGGGGCCTGGCATGTCTGAGTGGACAAAGCCTCCGCTCTGTACCCTGTGACCTGCTCCATCTCCCTGCTATTCTGAGCAGGCCAGGGCGAGGGCCCACCCTTCCTGCCTGAATGGAGACTCTCTCCACAGTGGACAATTCGCTTGCCCTAGAAGCTCCAGAGGGTGCTCCCTAGCACCCCCAGGCACCCAGCAGAGAGAGCAGAGCAGGGCAGCAGGTTCTCCTAGAAAGATGGACAGCGGGGCTCTCGGGCTTCCCTGCTTGGGGTCCTACTGCAGCACTCCACACTGCTGTCCAGGAGGCCGCCGCGGGCGTGGAGCTGCGTGACCTGGCTGTGGGCCAGGAAAACTGTGGACATGAAGTTTGAATTTCAGGGAACTTTCATGTCTCACAAAATAATATTCATTTGGTTTTTTTCTTAACCACTTGCAGTTGTGGAACCTGTTCTCGTGCAGGTGCACAGTGGCAGGTGACAGGTAGGAGTCAGCCTTTCCCAAGCCTGCGTCCACCTTCCCTACCAGACCTCAGCTTCCCTATCTGCAGAGGGACTATGGCCCCTTCCAGCCCCAAGATCGGGATTGCTGCTCTCGGCCAGCAAGCCAGCTGTGGCCTGGGCTGGGCCCCGCCTGTGGCCATGGCCCTCCACACAGCAGCTTCCAGAGAATGGGCATGGCCGCCCTGCACATGTCAGCCCTGACCAGAGGAAGGGCCATGGCAATGGCCGAGGAGCAGATGTCCTGTGCACCACGGGGACAGGAAAGGGGCTGCTCTTCCTGTGGATGGATGAGCCCGAGAGCTTGTCCCCCAGCTCACAGCTGCCACCACACTCCCCTCTGCAAACCCCACCCTTGGCGCCTGGCCATCTGGCTCAGGGGTCTCCTGGCTGCCCCTTCCCCAAAACCTGCCCCTGATGGCCCGGGTGTTTCTTCAGCCTCTGACTGGCCCCCATGTCCCCGCGTGTGCCCAGGTGGTGGATCCCATCTCCTCCTTGCCGTGAATTCAGCGCAGGAGCCTGGGAAGGGCTCACCGGGTCAGCTTGTTCTACCTCCCACGGACCCCCAGAAGTGCTGGCGGGCCACATGGAGGGTGCTGGGCCGTGGGGGCAGGAAGCACTTTTCTCCAACCTCTGTGTCCTGCCCCTGCCCACCCCAGCCCTCCACAGCTGCACCCCAAAGCCCCCCACTCCCAAGTGTCTCTCTTTCAGGCAGAGAACAGACTGTGCAATGGGTCTGACAAGGAGTGTGTGTCCCCGACATCCAGGGCCTCCAGGAAAGAGACCCTCAAGGTGGGCCCGGGCCCTGGGAGGGGCGAGGCCTCTCAGCTGGCCCTTCAAAGGGAGGCCCCCGAGGCTGGGAGAGGCTCCCCGTCTGCTAAGGGGAGGAGCACCTGCACCCCACCACCCCATGCCCGACCTGCTCTCCTTTTCCTGCGTGGCCTTCTCCTGGCCCCAGACTGGACAGTGGGAAGAACTGGGCAGCAGGGGACCATCCCCCGTGACCGCCCACTGGTGCTCCCGGCTCAGGCGCAGAAGGAGACCTACCGAAAGGAGAAGAAGCGGGCGACAAAGCAGCTGTTCAGTGCCCTCACAGACCCCAGCGTGGTCATCATGGCCGACAGCCTCAAGGTGGGCGGCCCAGCAGGAGCTCGCGGGGGGGTGGGAAGGCTGTGGCCACTCGGGAGACCGTCAGCGTGTGTGGTGTCCTGGGGCTGCCATATCTGGTTTAAAGCAATAGAAATCTATTTCCTCACAGTTCTGAAAGAAAAAGTCCAAAATCAAGGTGCCCGCCAGGCCCTCCGGGTCCTGGGGGAGGGTCCTTCCTGCTCCTTCTAGCTCCAAGTGTCCTCGACTTGTGACCACATCAGCCTACTCCCTGCCTCCGTGTTCACAGGCCGACCCTCTGTGTCTGCCCCTCTTCCTGTGAGGACACCAGTCACTGGGCCAGACCCCTACTCCAGCCTGCTCCATCCGCACTCTCTCGATGGCACCCGACAGAGGGGGGGCCCTGGTCTGCTGGCCGAGGCCTCAGAGTCCTGGGGAGGGACCATCACCCTGGCCTCCCAGGAGAGCGCCCGGACTCAGACCTCCCCAGGGCACTCAGCCCTGAGCCTGCACTTCCCTCTCCATACAGTGAGGGTCAGAGACCCCATGCAGCCCCTGGGAGCAAGGGAGACAGGTGTGCCGCGCCCACCCACAGGCAGGATGGAAGCTAGGTACTGCCCCGACCAGCCGTTAATTCAGAAATCAGGGGCGACTGGGTGAAGAACAGACAGACACGCATAGAGGGAACAGCGGGGCCAGGTGGCGGCCAGGCTCTGACCGAGTCTGACTGACCCCGAGCCAGCTCATCAGAAGGTTGTGGGAAGGTTTCAGCCAAGCAGGCCCACTGAAGGACGCAGGACAGGTGGACATTAGGGTCATCTTGTTAGGCTCAGAATCCTCTGTTCCTGGGGGTTGGTGTCTGAACTCAAGGCCTCGACTGATCACTCTAAGGCTTTGTACAGAGTGTCCTTAGGCCGGCATCACCCTAGCAACTGAGCCATCGTGACCTGCACCCCTGCACAAGCAGTTCCCAGGGCTACGCGGCCACGAGAGTCAGACGTGATCCAAATCACCGCTCTCCAGGAGATGTGGTGCGAAGGCCGAGTTAGAAAGAGAAAAGAGAAGACAACTGGGTTACCAAGCTCAGAATTCCAAGTCACCAATCTACTAGTTCCCCCAAGACCCTGGGACCTCCTTGTCCTTGAATTTGACCTCCAGGAACCTCACCAGCGAATCTGTCCCTGGTTTCTCTAGATTTCTTTGAGTCTGCCATCACTTAAGTTCCCCTTTGAGAAACTGGAGGGGACCTGCCGCACCCCAGGGCAACCTGAGCTCTGCTCTGAGTCCCAGGGCTCCGGCAGCTTCGTGCCCAGCTTCAGCTGTGCTGCCCCAGCCCTGCCAGGGCACGTGGCGGGCACCCCCAGGAGTGGGGGCCAGCCCTGCGCTCAGAACACGCAGACAGCCCCCATCAAGCCATCGAGATGCCCAGGGGGGCAGCCTCAGTGGGCAGAAGTGACCACAGAGCCCCTCCTTGCAGATCCGAGGGACCCTGAAGAGCTGGACCAAGCTGTGGTGCGTGCTGAAGCCTGGGGTGCTGCTCATCTACAAGACGCCCAAGGTGGGCCAGTGGGTGGGCACCGTGCTGCTGCACTGCTGTGAGCTCATCGAGCGCCCCTCCAAGAAGGACGGCTTCTGCTTCAAGCTCTTCCACCCACTGGACCAGTCAGTCTGGGCCGTGAAGGTACTGCTGGGCGGGAGGGGACACCCTGGGCAGGGGAGAGTGGCACCATAGGGTCAGGAGGCGCCTCCTGGGGCCACAGTGGGACACCACGGCCAGCTACAGAGGCCTCCAGCAGATCTCATGACTTCTCGGAGCCTCATGCAGGGCCGGGGACCAGATATGGCCATGGCCTTCCCCGCAGAACCCTTGGTGGCCTCAGGGAGTGGTAACAGAGCAGCGTGAAGACCCCTCCAGCCCAGACCTCAGCCTCGTAACGGGGCTGCCCAACCCAGGACCAGCAGGGCCAGGCTGCCTGGGGAAACCCAGAACGCCCAGTAGTGTTTGAATTTTGGAGGAACCAGTTTTTAGTGAAGACTCCTCAACTTGGGATGAGGTCACACCCAGATGACCCATCGTAAGTTGGAAACGCTGCAGG
Source organism: Marmota flaviventris (assembly GCF_047511675.1). Taxonomy (NCBI): domain Eukaryota; kingdom Metazoa; phylum Chordata; class Mammalia; order Rodentia; family Sciuridae; genus Marmota; species Marmota flaviventris. Next base: position 3,006,975 of record NC_092506.1, on the reverse strand, counting down.
TTTACACTGTGCTTAACACAGCGGACTCCCAGTCACCACAGCTCAGCTCACCTGCCTGCGCTCAGAACACGCAGCAGCCTACAGTTGGGGGAGACACCCCAGCACCCAGCCTGCTGAGTGTCCCGTGGGTTAACTACCGTTCTGAGCGTGGGACACAGTGGCTATATGAGCATGCTTGCCCACTACCATAAAGTCAAAATATCGTACATTGAAACCGTCTTAATAAGAACGTCCCACATGTTCCGTGGGCTGGACTTAGCCTACAGAGCTCTTCAAAGCTCTTCATTATTTCCCTGAGATTCGGATTCAGCTGGGCATCCTGGTTTTGCAGGATTCTGACCCTAACTCAGGAAGCTCACAGCTGGAGAGCGAGGGCGAGAATCCCCGCCCATCCGTCTCTCTCGCTGCCTGCCAGGTCTTCCTGGCCACATGCCTGACCCTGCAGGTCTCTGCCTCTCCAGGGCCCCAAAGGTGAGAGTGTGGGCTCCATCACACAGCCCCTCCCCAGCAGCTACCTGATCTTCAGGGCCGCCTCGGAGTCGGACGGTGAGTCCCCTCTGCCTGTCTCCTGGGTGCCTGCCCGAGGAGGGGCCCTTGTCGGGTGTAAGCCAGGTGTAGGTGAACACGGTTCAGGCCTCCACTGTCCCCCAACAAGAGGCGAAGTCATGGGGCAGGCCCAGGCTTGGCACCAGACAGGCCTGGTTCACATGGTACCTCTGCGAGCCTCAGTGTCCCCATGGGTACAGTGTGACTCATACTTGTCACCTCAATGTTATGAGACTCCAGGGACCTCATTGGAGCACATGGCAGTCACTAAGCTCCACACCCTGAGGGCAACATGGACCGTAGGTCCTACTGTCATCTTCCACGTCGCACAGGCAGCCCCCGGCAAGACAGCGCCTGAGCCCAGACAGGCGTGTGAGCTCCCGACTCCACACCGTCTCCTTCAGGTGCCCCGACGGCAGCTCTCACGGCTGCAGCCACAGCTGTCCCTGGAACTAGTGATTATTTCCTGCAGTGACCACCCTCTGATGGGGGTGGCCACCCATCTTCGCCCTCAGGGCTGGCCCCTGCAGCCACAGCCTAGAAGCCATAGCCCTCTGGGTCCAGCCCCTCAGTCTTGACTGTGGGCAGTGTCCTCCACGCCAGTGCCACATCGCCCCCTGGTGGTCAGTGCCACATCTACGTTCCCCAGCTGTCCCAAGTCCCTTCAGTATGAGATCATTGTGGGATCCCACCTGGGCCCTGGGGTGGACAGGGTAGCCTGTGCCTCATGCACCTGCAGCTCTGATGGGGAGGTGGGCAGTGAGCCATCAGACAAGGAGACCAGGGAAGACGGTGCCAAGGCCCTGATTGGCAGAGGGGCCACAATGGGGAGGAGGAGTGTCCCCAGCCCCTGTGGGTGTTAGGGTGGCCTTCTGGAGGAGCCGGAGGAGGCCTTGTGTGGGCATCGCGTCTGGGGTATCGAGTCCCCGTTGGCAGCCCTGAATGCGTGTTCAGGCCCCGCCCCGAGTCGGCGGCTGGGACCTCCCCCGCTCTTGTCCAATGCACCCCCTCCCCCCACCCCAGGCCTGCTCCATGATTGCTCACCAGGCTGGGGGGCTCTGTTCCAACCCAGCCTGCAGTGAACCCCAGAAGCACCCCAGATGTCCCCTGGCAAGAAGAGCAGCTCCAGAGAACCAGGAGCCACCATCCTGGTGGGTCCCTCCCCTGAGTTTCCCAGACTGGCCCCAGGGATGCCCGGCCCGAGCAGGGTCCATGAGCATCAGTCAGGGAACGAGTCTCCAAGAGCAATGCCAGGTCTCTCCAGAGTGACCACTCCCCACCCCACCTGGTCCCACGGGCCCCCGATTGTCACGGTGCTTGGAGCCGTCATTTATAGGCCACCCCAGATGCTCTTGTGAGCGGAAGGGCCGCTCTCAGTGTTCACACCAGGACACCGGGTGCCACCTGGGTGGACGCATGTCCCATAGCTGTTAACACTTGGGGATCTGAGCCACCCTCTGCCAGGAAGGCAGCAGACAATGAGCAAGAGCCCCTTCCCACCCTCTGCTGTCCACAGCTTCGTCCCTGTGGCCTGGGCGGTGGTCCTCCACAGCAAGGTCCTGCCCACCTCCACCCTCCTGCCCATGTTCCCACCAGCAGGAGCCCCAGGGCACCCGGACCTGCAGCTCCTGGCGGGGGCCCTCATCCCACTCCACCCGGGCACACCTGCAGATGGACCCTCTGGGCACAAGGCCAGCTCTGGGCCGTCACCTGGGTCCCTCACATCCTGGCCTTAGCCCCTGCCTGCGACATGAGTGCACGGAAGGGCACGGCCGTTGAGGTTCTCCGAAGAGCTCCTTGAGGCCTACTCAGAAGGCCCAGGGCCACATGGACTCCTGGTGTCCGTCCCCTCCGTCCCCCACCACAGGCCCCAGACCGAGGTCCCTGTGGGAGGCAGGACAGAGGGATGGGAGGAAGGTGGTCTCCTGGTGGGGGTCGGGGGGCCACGGGAGGTTCCCAGAGGGGAGCAGGCTGGACCCCTTGGTGAGGGCAGCGGCTCACTGTGTCCCCAGGGCGCTGCTGGCTGGACGCCCTGGAGCTGGCCCTGCGCTGCTCCAGCCTGCTGCGGCTGAGCGCCTGCAAGCAGGGCCACAACAGCGAGCCGGGGTCCTCGCCCGACGCGTCGCCATCCTCGCTGTCCGGACTGCCGGGCTCAGCCGCCGTCCACCCAGACCAGGACCTGTTCCCGTGAGCAGGGTGGGGCGGGCAGGGGTTGGCGGGGTCCCCTAGGAGGGGGCAGGGGAGGAAGCAGACCTCCCACGGCACATGGAGTCCACGGAGGGGGAGGCCCTGTCCCTGCTGGTCCCCAGAGGCTCAGCCCCTTCATTGTGGGATGGGGGCTCCGGGGTCCAGCGGGGAGCGGGGTGGAGGCCGTCGCAGGAGTGTGCATGAGGCCGCACGCGGAGGGGTGTGCAGGCTGGGGCTGGCCTGTGACCAGGCACCACCCTGCACCCCATCCAGGCTGAGTGGCTCGTCCCTGGGGAGCCCCCTGGAGCAGGATGCCTTCTCGGACAAGTCAGAGAACGCTGAGGACTCGGGGGCAGAGACCCAGGACCCCAGCCGCAAGACCAACGGGAGTGGCAGCGACCAGTCTGAGAGCCCCGGGGAGCCCCACAGGGGGACCACCTACGTGGAGCAGGCCCCGGAGGGGCCTGGGGAGGTGAGAGCCGCCCTCCTCCCTGCGGCAGGGGGCAGTGCCAGGTGGGTGGGGGTGGAGAGACCCGCAGGTCCAGGACGGGTCCGTGCTCCTTCCCTGGGGGGACACTCCCTCTCCTGAGAGGCCCTCCCTCCCGGCCGGCCCTGCTGGTGTGTGGACCTAGGGACGCGGCAGAGTTTCCTGCTCCGAAGGAGCAGCCCGGGCTGGAAGGCACCGTGTGAGAGGACAGGGGCTCTGGAGGGACCCTCAACATCCGCTGGGTGATGAGCAGGATGAGGGCTCTGTGTGTACCTGGACGTGCCACTCCGGCCGCTTCCCTGCCCTGGGGAGACGGTCACAGGCCAGGTGGCCCTGGGCTGCCCCCCAGCCCAGGTTCATGGCAGCCGGAAACGGGCCACAAACCTACTGCTGTGGTTAGGACTGGGGTGTCCCCAAAGCCCAGGTGCTGAAGGCTTGGCCCCCAGCTTGGTGCTTTTTGGAGGTGGGAGAATCCCTATCAGGTGGGGCCCAGAGGGAGGACTTTAGGTCACTGGGGGGGAGTGTCCCCAAAGGGGATGGTGGGATCCATCTCTTTCTCTTTCGCTTCCTGTGAGCAGCTGGATCAACCACGCACTTCTGCCATGGTGTACCCCCTCGTCACAGGTCCAAAAGCAGCAAGGCCAACAAGGGCAAAATCTCCCAAACTGTGAACCCAAATAAACCTTATTTCTTCACAAGTTGATTATCCTAGGTGTTTGTCATAGTAACAGGAAACTGACTAACTCACACAGCCACGGAGGACTCAGGAGAGTAAATGGGAACAAGGCTTATAATGGGGTAGAGAGTGCCTTGGAGGGTGGGTGGTCATGGGGTTTCTTTGAAGACCTGAATAACAAGAGGGAGAGTGGCATTCCAGGCACAGGGGCCATGAGTGCAGGAGCCCAAGCAGGAGCACTGTCAGCACCCACAGGAGTGCTCCTACGGAGGACAGAGCTGGACTGCTTGATTTGCCACAGCGAGATGCCGTGGGCATGGTGGTGTGCCTCAGTAAGTGGGAGCCCAGAGGAAGGACGCACAGGATCCAGGCCTGGAATGGGCAATGGGGGTGGGTTGAAGAAGCCAAGCTTTGCTGAGGACCGGGTGCTGTCAGGACTGGACCTCTACAGCCATTCCCGTCCAGGTGGAAAGAAAGTAGCAAGCCTGAGGCTGTGGTAGGTAGCGTAGCCCCTGGCGTAGCAGGCAAAGGGATCGGGGTCCTCGTTGCTGTTTAGGACAGTGTCTCTGACTGGCCATTCCCTGTTGCTATAACAAAACACCTGAGGTTGGGTGCTTTAGAGAGAAAAGAACTTTATTTAGTTCATAGTTTGGAGACTGGCAATCTGGAATTGGGCAGCCCTGATTTGGCCTTTGCTCAGGGCCCTTGTGACGGTGTCACCTGGTGGATGGCCTCATGGGGGAGCACGAGTGAGAGGGAGAGGTCACATGCAGAGTCAGGAAGAGAGAGAGCAGGGAGGGGCCAAGCTTGCTTGTCCCCCCAGACCCTCTCAGGAACCACTAAGTGCAAGGCCAGTGTCGCCCCTTCCAGGGACCTGCTGCCTTGGTAGACCCCATGCTTGACCCGGGTCCCAGGGGCACTCCACCTGCAGACAGAGCAGTCTCGTTCTGGCCTTGCTCCACCGTGGACAGAGCGGCCTTGTCTGACGTCGTGTCCTGTGAAATCGCGTTCGCCACGGCCTTCCTATGGGGGTGCGCGGCTGGGCACCTGCCTGTGCCCGGGAGCAGGAGAGTGACGGGGAAGCACCCACGGCCAAGTGGGGAGGGGGCCTGCAGGGAGGAGCCCTGGGGAGCTGGGAAGGGAGCCGCTCCGCCCTCCAGAGTGGACTGGGCAGGCCCCAGCTGGACGGGGTGCCACTGCGAGGCGGGCACTGGGAGAAACCGTGGGCAGGATAGGGCGTGGACGGATGTGTGGCCTGTGACGACTGGGTCCCGGGAGGTGCTGCCTCGCGAGTCGGGCTCCGCGGCGAGAGCCCGCTGTGCACCGCAGCTCTGCGCTGTGCCAACCGTCCTCCGTAAAGGGCCAGAACTTCTCAGTAACTTTAAAATACTTTTTGTAAGTGGAAGGGCACCTGCCTCACAGGGCAGCCGAGGGTCCGAGGGGCCAAAGCCTCCCTGCTGGACCGTGAGCTCCTCCCTCGTGTGGGACGGTCACCGAAGTTCCAACAGCCCCGTCTGGCCAGGCCCCACCTGGACTCAGGGGAGGGCCCAGGTCTGCCAGGTGGAGCAGCAGCCCAGCGGTGAGGGACGAGAGCAGCCTTCACGGGCAGCTGTACCCTCCAGGCAGGGTGGCCGTGTCGGGAAGGGAAGGGTCAGGGCTTCAGGGCTGGGCTCTGGAGGCTGCAGGACCAGGCTGGGCGTCCACACCAGTGGTGGACAGGTGCAGCCCCCACACCTACTCAGCCGGGGACGGTGTCTCCCACCACCCCGCGCCCTCCCTCCCTGAGGCGCACAGAGCTGACCCCAGGCCCTTTGCTGCAGCTGGATGAGGAGCCCCAGGTGGAGACCGTGTCGGAGGAGAACAAGGGTCTCATATGGGTGCTGCTGCGGCAACTGCGGCCGGGCATGGACCTGTCCCGCGTGGTGCTGCCCACCTTCGTGCTGGAGCCCCGCTCCTTCCTCAGCAAACTCTCCGACCACTACTGCCACGCAGACCTGCTCTCCAGGTGCGCTGCGGCAGGGGAGTGGCCCAGGGGGCGGGAGGGGCCCAGGCGTAGGGGCCCACAGGGCGCAGGAGGGCAGGAGCACCCAGGGCGCCCTGGACGCTGCCAGGGCCAGCAGTTCTCTCTGAGGCCCAGAGTGGGGTGGAGCCGGCACTTCTGGTCACTTCCAGGGGGGATTCCCCAGGTCAGGGCTGCCTGGCATGGTGGCGGGTCCAGCGCATCAGGGTCCAGGTGGCCTGCGGTAGCTCAGTGGACGGAGTTGGGATGGCCGATTGTGTGGTCAGGGGAGGGGGTGGCCAGGGACCCTGGGCAGACTCAGAGCCCCGCCTCCCCATGGCAGGGCTGCCCAGGAGGACAACGCCTACGGCCGCATGAAGCTGGTGCTGCGCTGGTACCTGTCAGGCTTCTACAAGAAGCCCAAGGTGAGCCTCACTGAGTCCCGGGTCCCCCGGCCTGGACGTCCTGGCTGCCCCCGTGGCTGAGGTCCAAGTTGGAGGACGGGGCCTGAGTCCCCACAGAGAGCCCCAGTGCTGCTCAGACCAAGTCCCAAGTCGGTGCCCATCCCCTGAAGGACCCACACTGGACCCTTCCCACCCCAGGGAGCTAGCCTCGGGTGCTGGAGGTGCCACCGGGCACTGGTACCAGCAGACCCAGTGTGTCCAGAAGTTCTAGCCACGGGATCATCTCAGAACCGCAGCCAGGACTGGCCGAGCTGCCTGGTGCAGTGGCTGCGCCCTGCCACTCCAGGTCACACGCTGGACACTGAGACTCTAGTTCCACTTTTCATTGCACAGATGGAGACACTGAGGCCCGGAGAGGGGAAGGGACCAACTCGGACCCCCACAGCAGGCTGGCTTGGAGCCGGGTCTCCCTGCCCCCCCGTGCCCCTCACGCTCAGCTTTGAGGGGGCTATTCAGGCTCTGCACCCAGGTCCAGGCGGAGTGACTCATTCGGGGTCCTGAGGCCCCCACTGAGCTGAGGAGTGGACAGGACACCCCGAGGCTGTCCCCACAGAATGCACAACACAGGAAGGAGTGTCCCCCAGCACCAGGGGGTGCTGTTCCCTGTTGCTGGCGGCAGGCCAGGCCCCTTTGAGAGTCGTGGGCAGCCCCCGCACTGTCCCCCGGTCCGTGTGGCCAGCCCTGCGTGGAGCCCTCCAGCCTCTCCCCAACACGGCCTCATCCTGCAGGGAATCAAGAAGCCCTACAACCCCGTGCTGGGCGAGATGTTCCGCTGCTGCTGGATCCACCCACAGACGCGCAGCTGCACCTTCTACATAGCAGAGCAGGCAAGGCCCCCTCTGGGCAGGGAGCCTGGGCGCTGGGGAGTGCAGGGTGGGCCCTGCGTGCGGGTCCCGGTGTCCCCCCTCCTACCAATCCCAAGGGCTTTGGAGCCGGATGCTGCCCACGGGTTGTCGGAGAAGGTGCAGACAGAGCCCCATGCCTGTGACAGCAAAGTGTCTCCTGGGGAGCCGGGGACCGAGCGTCCTGGTCCCATGGGACACTCGGGGTGACTCAGGGATTTGAGTCTGCTCCTAGGCCCTGTGACTCACGCCCCCTCCCCGGGACCCCGAGAAAGCCCCAGGGCTGCCCTGGGTCCCCTCCAGGGCCGGTCCAGAGCTGCCTCTGCCTGCAGGTGTCCCACCACCCCCCCGTGACGGCCTTCCACGTCAGCAACAGGAAGGACGGGTTCTGCATCAGCGGCAGCATCGTCGCCAGGTCCAAGTTCTACGGTGAGCGGGGCTCCCCGGGCTCCTGGGCCCGAGGGACATGGGGCAGGACCAGGTCTCACATGGTGGCCGTGCACACCCTCAAGGTCAGGGACCACATGTGGCAAAAGTGCTGAGACCTGGCCAGGAGCCCACCCCCAGCTGAGACGGGGCGACTCTTGCAGGGAAGCCACGAGGACAAGGGGAGAAGCCGCATGGATGGCGAGGCCCAGGGCTGAGCGCCCAGCCCCGTAGCCACTGGCCACACGTGGCCACACAACTTGAGTAAAATTGGAGCTGGAGGTGTGACTCGGGGTAGCACTTGCCTGGCATGCACGAGGCCGTGCGCCACTCCCAGCACTGCACAAATAAGATGGAATAGACAGTCCTGCAGGTGGAGTAGGCAGTCCCCAAACCCAAGGCCGGAGGTTCTCTGATGACCAGATGCTGGCCATGTGGGGGTGGGCAGGGGAGGACGAAGGCTCTGGGGATTGTGCAGGGGGTGGGAGGGCAGGGGCTGGGGGATGGGAAGACGGTAGAGACAGACATTGTCACCCTGTATACTTGTGTGACCACGCGACTGCTGTGACGGCACCACGCACAGCCAGAGGACGGGGAAGTGGCACTCCATTAGTGCACAGTGTGTCCCATGCACGCTACTGTCACGTGCACTAGTCAGAACAGATTAGAAATAGAGGAGGTCAATCTTGTGGGTGAGTAGATACGTTTAAATGAGATAAAGCTGAAAAGGCAGCCCTCGGGGCCGTGAGCCACCACCTGGGACAGGTGTCCCCACATCCTGCCAATCCGTGGCTCCGCTGCTCTGGACCTGGGGCACAGTGCAGGGGCAGCACTGCCCTGTGCTGACCCGCTGGCACCCCATTCACCAGGGCCCCCCGTCCGCAGACTCCACTTCTCCCTTTTCCACCCTGGGCCCCTGGCTCAGCAGTGGCCGCAGCTACCTGCCCAGAGCTGGAGGGGGCGCCCTTTCTCCTGGGTGTCTAGAATCCCAGGTCCACAGCCTCCCCGAGAACCGCTGGTTCCATGGCTGAAGAAAACTGTTCACAAGCAGCAAGTTGAGTGGCTTCTCAGGACAGGCAGGGGGTGTGACCTGAATAGGGCTTTTACAGGACCTGAGGATCAGAGAGGCTAAGCGACTCACCCACAGTCACACAGCTGGAGGGCCTGGGAACTCTCAGACCCTTTGAAAGGGAGCTCAGAGCCACAAGAGTGTCTGCACTCACGGGTCCCCCTGCCCTGTCTCTGCAGGGAACTCACTGTCGGCTCTGCTGGACGGCAAGGCCACGCTCACCTTCCTGGACCGAGCAGAGGACTACACCCTCACCATGCCCTATGCCCACTGCAGAGGTAAGAGGCCGTGCCACCCTCCGATGTCCCAGCCTGGCCCCCAGGGACACCACTGTGCTGGGCCCTTCCATTTGGCTAAAGACATTCCTGTCCCCCCACCCCAGCCATTGCTGGCAGGCACGGGCCGTGACTTGGGGAGCGCTGGGCCTCTCCCCTTGGCCTCTGGGTGCCCTGCGGGGTGCTGGGCCCGTCCCCCTCCCATCTGCTTCACTCTCTGGCTCTCGGGCCCGTCTGGTCTCCGCCGTCGCCCTGCTGCCGAGGTCTGTTTCCTTTTTTACTTAATGGATGGTGTTTAGCAGTGGTTCAGGTTCACAGGGAATCCAGGCAGAGGCAGGGACAGACCCATGCCTGGACACACGGGTCCCCGCGTTAACCCCCGGCCTCCGTGTGGGAGGTCCGTGGCAGTTGACCAGCCAATAGGGACACATCGTCTTCACCAGCGTCCATGGTGTCCGCGAGGGTCTCTCTGCGGAGCACATCATGGGTCTTGGCCCCCATGGTGCTACGGTGACAGCAGCCCCCACCACAGCCACCTCCCCGGATGCGATGGACCCACCCACGGACCTCACACCCCACCTCCCCTTTCCCTCGTGACACGCGGTGCCACCCCACAGCTCGCAGGCTTCTGGGCCAGCTTGCTCCTCCAGGCCGCGTGCCAGCCTTTCCTCCCGGGTCCTCGTGGCCCGTGGCTCTGCGTCTGCAGCTGAGGGCTTGGTCTGTGTGGGGCGTTGGGCAAGCCTGGACATTTCAGCCATTGCTCTTCTAACCTGCCACACGTCTGAGCTGTCCCCTCTCCTTCTGGAGTCCAGCAGCACGTACGTCCGCCGTCCCTGGCTGTGCCCCGTGTCCCCGGGTCTCTGCGGCGTCCCGCCTGGGTGCCCCTGGAGGACCCTCTTCCTGACGTCCCTTCATCTCTGGCTCTGCACCTCCCCGTGCTTTTGTCTGGTTTTGTGACTTGGTTTTTTTGCGCTGAAGTCTGCTGGCTCCCTCTGACCTGCCTGTTCTTCCTTCCTGTCCCGTGGGCCTTGTCCTCTTGTGGGTCCTCCAGTGCTGAGACCGGCTGTCTGTCTGTCTGTCTGGAAACCCTGGCGTTCTGGGGGTTTGCCCCAGTGGTGCCCTGAGGGTGCTCAGTCAACACTGTGCAGCTGGTGACTGGTCAGCCCCTGGGGAGCGAGGCCCAGGGTGGGAACCCCGTGCTCCCGGCTGGCTCCCGCTGGCCCAGGTGGGAGCCCCTGGCTGGCCGTGGTAGGTTGTCTGGGCCACGGGGAGCGTGGTCAGAAGCCCAGGCTCACCCTCCAAGCCCACAGGGCTTTGTGTTTGCTTGTAACCCCTAGAGCCCAGGCCCGGGCAGATGGTTCTTGACCCTCCTGGGCCTGGGGGGCCTCCACACACCCCTTTTGCTGAGGGCCGCCTATGAGGGAGCCTGCTGTGTGGAAATGCCTGGGAGCCAACTCTGCCTGCTGCTCTGGCCAGGCGCTGACCACTGTCCATACAGAAGCTGGGACCCAAGGCCCAGGCCGGCAGTGCTGCTCCTCCTCCCCCTCCTCCTCCCCTCCTTCTCTCCCTTCCCCTCCCCCCTCCTCCCTCTCCTCTCCTCCTCCCCC